>NC_141691.1:1930112440-1940112440 GCF_964263255.1 Lissotriton vulgaris | reverse complement strand
AAGTGGCACGGCTATCAGACATTAATATCCGGATTGTCTTTCTTTTTCCCAGCTTTCTTGGCAACCTTTACCACTATACATCTAGGCCGTGGGGTGTCCTCTCTTTATCAGCTTCTCCCATCACGTATTTGTTTCATATTGAAGTCTTTGATGGAGGAGCAGTTTGCAAGAGCTGGCCTACTGTGAGATTTTCTCAGAGCATGCAGGGGTAAAGCTATTGTACTTTAGGAGGCTGTTCTTGTCTGTGGGTTTGTGGTAAATCTGCATACTTAATATGCCATCTGATCGAGCAATTATGAGATCCAAGAATAGCACAGATGTTTTTGAATTCATGTAGATAATTTTGAGAAATATGGAATAGATATTGATCGACTCAACATATTTTAGTGCTGTTTTGCTTCTTCCTGTGTAATATCCAGGATCCTTTCAATATAACAAAGCCACAGTTTGTTATATTGGAATGGGTTATGGTTGGAGTAGATATCTTCTGACTCAAATTTGTGGAAATACAGGCATGCCATATTCGCTGCAAATGTACTACCCGTGGAGGTACCATGGCTTGTACATAGAGCTTTTCAATTAAATTCAAAGAAGTTTTCCGTGGTGGCAATTCTGGCTTTGGTAAAGATACATTCTCTCGGGCCATGGGATATTAGTGTATGATAGCTTGATGCCAAGGCCTATGAGTACTCCTTGCACCTGTTTGAATGGCATTTGGTCAACTAGGTTAAGCACATCTTTGGTATCTGTGAAGTGATGCCAGAATGCGACAAAAAATGGAATTGCTTGCAACAGTGGCCTAAGGTGGTGGTCACAGATTTGTGAAGAAGGCCCTAAAATTGAGCCTATGTCCTAGACATTTGGTTGACCTTGGAGTGGTCAAATGGTCTTGTGAATTTTAGGAACTGTGTAGAAATGCTGAGTTTTGGGATCATTGTTGACAAGGAACTCTACTTCACTTTTAGAGAACCAGCCTTCGGATAGAACTAAAGGCAAACGCTCTACTGAGTTCTTAGGTTGGGAAAAATTTCCTCAAGTTTGCAATAAAGTCAGGTAGTTATACATAGCATGGTTAAGCAAAATACCGGCATCTTCCTGTGCAGAGCAAGTCCTATCAATTGTTATTTACCATTTGAAAGGGCCTTCAATAACTGACCCCAACTCCCACCCACCCAGAACAATCCACAATGCAACATTGAGAAAAGAGTGTCCGAAGTAAGCAGCATAGACTATTTCTGAAGCCTCAACCTGGGGGGGGAGGACTCCACTACCCATATAGATCTATTAAGCAAGACGATCAAGAGGCCATAGTAATCAAGTAATGACATAATGAGGAGTCCGCCCAATGTTCATGACAGTGCAGGCAGGTTCATTCCAAGGCCACAGACATGTTCAGTGGTTAGACGATAAGCAATTGACAAAGACAGATACAATCAAGCATTTCATATCAGGTGATTATGATACACATTCATTATCCACATTCGCTCCTTCCCGTTCATCTTCCTCCTCAGCCTGCTGCCTAAGTAGGTACGCCATAAATGGTGCCCACACATCTCTAGGCTGTGACCTCGAGGGTAGGAGTTCCACGTAATCATGTAATCTCTCCTGCCATGTAGTCATGGATCGGATCCAACATTTAAACTTAGGAGCTCGTGCCCTCCCCCATCTACAAGCAACTTAACGTTTGGGCAGCAGGAGACTGAAGGCTAGGAATTTTCTGTGAATAGTGGTAACAGACTGAGTCAGGCCCAATAGTGCCAGAAGTGGGCACGGAGTCATAACTGTACCAAGCATGTCAACAAGACCAATGAACACTTGTTCCCAATAATTGGCGACTTGGGGGCAGGACCAGGCAAGGTGAATAAAGTCAGCACGATCAGCACCACAGCGGAGGCAGCAATCTGATTCGCGCAAATGAAATTTATGGAGCCTGGCGGGGGTGTGATATAGCCGATGTAGGAATTTATAATGCAGTAGCCTCAGTCTATTATTGCCAGTAATCGCGCGTATTTCAGTGCAGCTTATTTCCCATTATTCTTCCGTTAGCGGTTCGGCCAGGTCCCCATCCCATTCCGCCCTCGCCCTCGAGGAAGTGGAGCAAGGTGCGGCTTGCGCATGTCTGTAGAGCATGGACACGACATGTCGTGGGGTTTCAGGCTGCACCATGGCGTGGAGTGGCGCAAATGTGTCAGGATCGGTGGGGAATGACGGGGTGAGGGCTTGGATACTCTGCCGTAGTCTAGTAAATAAAAAGGTATCCATAACAGAGGGGAACTGCTCCCCAAAAAATTGCTCCTTCGTCCGGAAAGTATTCTGCACATATAAATCACCCCAGCTGCAAATTCCCAGCTGCCTAAGCATTTTTTGACCAATGACTTCACAAGTGACACGTACTCCTGGATCATTTATCAGGGGCAGATTAGGTGAGTAGACGAATGGGCAGTCCAGTGAACGTACTAACCGATTCCAGGCCTGCACCGTACAGTCAACTGTGGAGGGATATCAGCTTCTTTGACCCACCGGGGTGTAAATATATCCGGATGGACCGTGGGAGCCATATAGCCATCTTCCACGGCCAGATGCGCCATTTCTAGTGGTGGATGGAACCAGTATACGGCAAAGTGCGCCTGAGCACAATCATAGTATTTTTCAAAATTGGCGACTTCAAACCCACCTTGGTGAAATGGAAGCATAAGGGTATCTAGGCTGAGACGCGCTTGTTTCCCACCCCAAATTAATCTTGTGATCTGCGATCTGAGGGAGCAAAAAAAAAAACTACCGGGATTGTACGGGATGTTTACAAAGAGGTATAACAGTTTCGGTAGCAGGATCATCTTGACGAGGGCAATGCGGCCAGCCATGGAAAGAGGGAGGTGCAGCTATTTAGTAATATTATCTGTGATTTTATCCAGTACCGTGCCATAGTTGGCTCGCATCAGTGCCTCCTTGTCCCTGGTGACACGAATTCCCAAGTATGTCAAGTCGTCCTGTTCCCACACTAAAGGGTAATCGAGTTAGAATGGACGTGTATTGTCAGTGAGTGGAAAAATTGCGGATTTGGCCTAATTGATTTGCACTCCTGCAAGAGGGCGTCATATCATCTGCATAAAGCGAGATGAGGAGTGGCTGGGCACGATAGATGAGAGAACGATGGTTATGTTTTTGACGAAGGGTTGCAGCTAGGGGCTCAATCGCAATCGCAAAAAGGATGGGGGACAAAGGGCAGCCTTGGCGGGTGCCTCTCTGTACAGTAAACGGGGTGGATATGGAGCCGTTTAATAACACAGTAGCTGTGGGCTGGGTATGTAGCAGATTCACCCAGTCTAAGAAGCTAAAGGGCATCCCCAGGTGTTGCAGTGTACCAAGCAGGTAATCCCATTCCAGGGAATCAAATGCCTTGGTGGCATCTAAAAATACCGCCACGGCCTCACATTTAGGGTTGATGTCTTGGAGCACTGCATGGAGGGTGCGAAGGTTATGTGATGTGGCTTGGTTGGGGACAAATCCGGCCTGGTCCGGAAGTACCAGGCGCTCCATGAGGAGGTTAAGGCGTGTGGCCAACACCTTGGCGAGAATTTCGGTATCGCAATTTAAGAGGGATAGTGGGCGGTAGGAGTCGCAGTGGGTAGGGGGCTTACCAGGTTTGAGTAGGGAGGTGATAAGGGCTTCTCGCATAGTGTGGGGTAGACCACCTTCCTCAAGTGTGGTATAATAGACCTGTTTCAAAATAGGGGCCAAGATAGAGGCAAAAAGTTTATAAAAATCAATAGGGAGGCCTCTGATCCTGGGGCTTTGCCTGATCGCATACCCATTATAGCTTCGGTTATTTCATCTAATTTCAACTCTACATGGAGGAACTTCTGTTGAGCATCCCCCAACCGCGCCAGCGCAACATCCGCAAAGTAAGTAGAGAGATCAAGAGGGTCTGCACGGTGTGAGGAGTATAGTGCCTGGTAGTGGTCCCGGAATATGCGAATCTGGCCAGGGAGGTTTCTATGTAGATTGCCATCCCCGTCTTCTATTTCAATGACAGAATTAGCAAATCTAGGGGCCTTAACCGAGTTCGCCAACGCTCTCCCAGGTCTATCCCCCTCTCCATATATTCGGGCCATGTGAGGGCGTCCCAGGAAGGTACTCTCCCTGTCAGCCACTTGCGTGTATTCGGAGAGTTTGTCAGGCATACGGGCATGGATCGTGAGATCTGCGGGGTAATTGTACATAGTGCGTTCAAAATCCCGCAACTCAGTCTCCAAATTGCGCAGATCAGTCCAAAGAGTTTTCAAGATGCCTCCCCCTTTAGCAATGCACCAACCTCTAACTGTCACCTTGAAGGCTTCCCAGACGATGGTGATGCTATCCACAGAAGAGATGTTGCGTTAAAAAAAATCCTTTATGTCTTGTTTCAATTCGGCCTTTAAGACTGCATCTCGAAGATGTGCCGGATTGAGTCGCCAAGACAGGTATGGGGAGCATTCAAGGGGAATCTGTCATTCCAGGAGAACCGGGGAGTGATCAGAGAACGTACTGGCTAAGTGGGAAGCGTGAAGTATCCATGGGGTTAATTCCCATGGACATAAAAACATAATCCAGGTGCGCCCAGGTAGAGTGTAAAGAAGAATAATGTGTGCCGTCTCGGAGTGCGGGGTGTGTGTATCTCCAAGCATCAATCAAGTTATTACTATCCATTATGTCACAACGCGTTCCCTGTGTATTAGTGTAGTGTGGAGGGAGTGGTCGTGATCTGTCCACATTCGGCCTCAACGCAGTGTTAAAATCCCCCCCCATATTACATGTGTGACGCCCAACGATTGGATTTTACCCCACAGCATTAGAAGGGCAGTGGGATCGTCTACATTTGGACCTTAAAAATTAGCAAACAAAACATCATGTGTACACAAACGTCCCCAGACCAGACAATAGCTGCCCTCTCTATCATTTTCCAGCCCTTTGGGCGTAAATGCCACCCCCGCTTAATCAGAATCGTAACCCCTCTAGAGTGATAAGAATAGGGCGAAAAGGTACACCTCGTGGCCCATCTGGTGTCAAAATGCGTGGTATTTCCAGGAGTGAGGTGCATCTCCAGGAGAAGTGCAATATTTACACCATGTCTGTCTAGATGCTTCGGTACAGTATGAACCAACATCATAAACCCCCCCACCACCCACTCTGGCTTCCCCAACTTGCCATGTATGACGGTCCCTCCCAACAACAGATCCACCCCCCCTCCAAAAAACACCTGAGTCTTACTGCCCAGATGAGCAAATTCCAACCCTTAAAACTCATGATAGAACCAGGGGTAATGCCCACAATGGGGGCCCCCAGGGGCCCTCGCTTGTCCGCCTCACCTTCCTATTTCACCCGTCTGCAGCCACCTGGGAGTCAGGGGCCTAGCTGACCGGGGCGGGGGTGAGCGGCCAGGAGCCACTATTCGCCTATATATCAATATCAAAGTCATACATCACCAATCCGTTGATCTCTTTCGCTGTATTATGAGGCAGTCCAACCTGTGTCCAAATTAGTGTAAGGACTGCACCTCAGGACGGTTCAGATAATGGAGAGTGAGAGGGTGAGCGGCGCCGTGCAGCTGCTTCTCTGGATGCCGAACGTCTGTCCTGCTTTAGATAGTCCTCGGCCTACTGGGGTGTCATGAAGATACGTTGGCGGCCGCGATGATGGATCCGCAGCCTCGCAGGATATAGCATAGCATATTGGATACTCCGGGATTGCAGTTGTTTTTTCACCGCCTGGAATTTCCGCCGGGCCTCCTGCACCAACTAGGTGTAATCAGGGTAGAAAGACAAGGTGGTGTTTTCGTATTTTACATCTCCTTTCTCCCTTCCGAGCCGCAATAGCGTATCCCGGTCACGGTAATTAAGGAACTTCATGAGGATCGGGCATGGTGGTGCGCCAGGAGGGGGCTTCTGTGTGAAGGTGCGGTGAGCCCGCTCGATCACCAACTGCGCAGAAAAGGAGTCCTTCCCAAAAAGTTCAATCAACAGACGCTCCATGTAGTCTTCAAGCCGGCCCGTGGTGGTTGATTCGGCAAGGCCCAGCATGCGGACATTGTTTCTGCGGGAGCGCGATTCTAACTCCTCATTTTTGTCTGCAATGAGCTAAGGAGTTTGTCCATTTGCGCCAGTTGTTGCTTATTGGTGGTTGCTCCGTCCTCTATGTCCGACACTCTCTGCTCCGCCTCTTTGAGGCGCTCCTCATGCCCATCCATTTTCGCTACTACGTTGTCCAGGCGGTGACTCATGGAGTCGATTTTAGAGTCAACAGAAGTGAGGCTTTGTTGCATGCTGACCAGGAGGGTTTTCCAGCCTTCGTCCCGCGTCTCTGGTGGGTCGTCGTCTCCTTGGTTTTTGGAATCCGCCCCCAAAGTCTTGTGCGTGTCAAACGGCAATTTCGACTGCCGTGGCTCTGTTTTACCCATGTTGCCAGGCTGCGTGTTGTGTGATGATAGCTATCAATATTAGAGCGGTAACACTTTCCAAGTGCACGGCCGTGCAGATAGCCCAAACACGGCAGACTCAGTGGTGGTGGCAGCAGGCGTCATTAATTGTGTGCAGGTCGGTCACTTAAAGTTCGCACCAGACCCCGGATCGCGGCAAAGCAGGCCAGCCTCGTATATAATGGGAGAGTTGCGTAGCCCCTTCCAAGGGATAAGGTGGGTGAGCAGTGACCGCCCATCAAGCGGACGGGGGTGCAGGCCCACTGTCCATCAGCGTGAGCGTCCATCCCGAGCACCTGCCCCCACCGAAGCCAAGCAGGCCGTCCTGCCCCTCCACTCCTCCGGCCAGCAACGGGAACCAAGATCGCCGCACAGTATCTGGGTGTGTAGTGGGAGCGAGGCTGTCAGGACAGCAGCCATACAGCAACCAGCGAGGTTCATGATCCTGTTGCAGCAGCGCAGAGGTCACAAAATGGCGGCTAGCGTTTGTGTGACCTACTGCGAGGTGTGCCCCCTCCAGGCGATGATACAGCTGAGCTCAGGCGCCTCAGGTATAGCGCGGGGTGACTGCCCACCTCTGGAGATCCGGTAGGGCGAGGGGACCCAAGTGCCCACTTGGCACAGCAATCTCGTATGCTCCCCAGGAGGCCGCGTTGTGTGGAAGCTTAATATGGTGGTCTCGTTGCCCTCCCCCGCAGCGCCAGGAACTCCAAACTGGGCCCAGGTCACTCCGCTGCCGATTTCCTTGTCTGCTTACGTTCCGCAGAGGCGACGGGCCCCAAACAGCAGCAACGAGGCGCACCGCACCTGGGACGCCCAACAGTGCTCCGGCGCCCCACACATGGCCAGCCTCAGCAATGGCGGTCAGGGAGGGGGACCACAATCACAGCTCCCGGGCAGCGCTCACATCAGCAGCCAGAAAAGGCAGGTGTTAAGGGCCCCAATGTTGCAAGGGCGCTCCGCGAGCTCCCAGGCGCCCCAGCCGATCGCGCCTCCCTCCAGGCATCCAGCCCGTGCATCCTCGGCCTCGCGCAGGTCTTCAGGCCGTCCTGGGGAACCAGCATTCGCCCGCTCTCTGGTCCGTAGGACGTTGATCACAGGATAGTAGCCGCGCACTTGCTGGGATCGGGCTGCAACTCACCCCGTGGCTGAAGCGAGGCTTCGTACGTGTGTAGGTGAAATTACAGCAGCAAAATAATAGTCAGGATGAGGATTATAAGCATTTAGTCTCCCGGCACGGCGAGAGCATTACGCTAAGACAGCCATACTGGTTCAGAGCCACCTAGCACCTCCCTCCTATAACACATTTGTTCGCTTATTCTGTATGTTGAATTTTGCAGTGTCCTTTACAAATATTACATGTAGTATTGTCTTGTTAACACAGCATCTCACATATAGCCGGATACTTGATATCGTGATAAAGGCCGCTGATCCATTCAGGCAAAACGTATTAGAGAATTAAGGCTGAATATAACCTACATCTGTTTATATCCTTACTGCCTTTTAATCCATCCAGGGCACCCCAGCATAAGGCAAATACACCATGGTCTGTATTACATAAGGTGCAGCGGGGTGCAACTGGTGTTTGGCCCGCTTTGCATGCCTCGCTGCACTTTGGTATTATAGAAGTGGGCGCAGACGCTTGTGCGTCCCTTTCTATAATACCAAAAGCGCTGGGGCACTAAATTTTTGCACTTTGAGGGTTCACCCTCAAATGAGTTGTGATTATTTCTTGAGGTAGGCAGTTGCCTAGCGATTCCACATGCCCACCACTTATCAGTGTCTCCTGGTGCACCCAAACTTGGGGAACGGATCCAGATACTTCCTGTAGTTATGTCCATCTATTGCTCAAATGACCAGGTAAGATACAAGAAGACGGTGACTGTAATATAACTGGTCTATTTAGCACCACTTCTATTGGCTTACATTTATTAGTTGTTCAGTTACAGTTAGCTGTACCAGTGTTGTGTTCGGGCCCTTTATCATGTCTGTGGCAGAAAGCAAAATCAAGAGTCATACCATCTACTATCTTGAATATGAGCTGTGTAAGGGACTGTAAAGGTGCACAGTTATTTGTGACCAGAAACTCAGCAGGGACTCAAACTCATCTGGTTGGATATACCCATAGACAACCCAATATTTCACATTACATGCAATATTGTATCAAAAGGATGTTTCAATATGTGTGGGGAATATATGTAAAAATCACAAACTCGTAGATTTGTTGCCCAGATATAAAAATAATTGTATTTTTTTTAAATGTTTCAATTAAAAACAATAATGGTTTACATGTTACATACAGTTTTGAAAAACTATTTGCATTGTTCAAAATCAGTTTCATATCTTTTCTTTTTATGTTCAATTCCCTATACACACAATTTACAAAGATTCTCAAGGGACAGCCAACACTTGTCTCAGAGCAAGGAGTCTACCACTTCTCCAGGGCTAATTATAGTCCCAAGAAAGGTTTTACTAGTTTTACAACTTCTTCCAAATTGGTTTTAGCATTCTCACATCAGAGTTGCAACATATTCAAATACCTTCAACCTCTATTTGCAAGCAACTTAAATTTCTTGTTAATTTAGCTGCTAGTCTGGATAACAGATTGAAAGCACTTTCAAAGATCCAAACAATATACCGCCATCATAAGTTGATTTCCTACACTCTCTTTTTTCAAGCTTCCCCAGTCTCTTGTTAACGCAACAACTAGACAGGATAGCAGATTAAAGGTGTTTCAAAACAACCAGGAACTACATAACCATGATAAGGCAATATATTTGCACGAAGCACCATTTAGAATCCTTCACACAAAGAGCCTGGTGGAGGCATAGTTGATGATTTTAGAAATATAAACTTTTTACATTCAGGGGCCTATTATCAAGGCGGGCGGATCGCCACCGCCCGACCAGCGGTGGTGATCCGCCTGCCAAAACTCCCCGACGTCCATTTATCCCTGCCACATTGGCATAGCGAAGGGTACCGCGGCGGATGGAAAGTCCGTCCGCTGCTTTTCCGCCCACAGGCAATCGTCATAATTGCCTGCCGGGCGGAAAATGCCAATAATATGATGGCGGTGCCTTTCAGGTAGAATACCTTGGGCAGTGACTCTGCCATAGAAAGGCATGAGCGCCTTTGGCTTGGGGGCCTGTTGCGGACCCCTGGGTGTTGGGGGCAGGTGGTGCACATGGGGGGTACCCATGGTACCCCCCTTCATTGGCATGCACAAGGTAGCAGGCACTGCGCAGTGCCTGTCATGTTGTGCAAGCCAATGCAAAACATGCCTTTTTAACATTGTGGCAGGTGCTGCTTACAGCACTGCCCACCGCAATGTTGAATATGCGGTCAAAACCAACACCCACTGGTCCAGTGGACTTAATTGGAACTTTTGGCTATCTCACTTGGTAGTGGCAAAATAGCTGTGGTGGCTACCAGACATGCGGTTTGGGATATTTCATCTTTAATGTCCCCTGTAATGTTCTGGGAGTCCAGACAACTGACCCTTGGAGTCTCTGCTTCGGATTGGGGCTGGGAACCAACTTTCCTTGAGCCAGGCATACAGAACGGGGTCCAAACTTTGCTAGTCCAAAGTGCAGTGGGTGCAGTTTCCCCAACATCGCAGGCTCTTCTTGTACACTTTTAATGGGTGCAAATTGGTCTTCTTCACATCCTTGTTCCAAATCCATGGAGTACTAACTTCTCAGGTGGCAGGGGTGCCCATCATATCCCAGTAAAGTGCCCTGAGGGGAAAACACAGTCATTAGTCAATGTGCTAGTAGGCCCCCTCCTATCAGGTGACACAGTTCCGGTGTTGTGTGGCATCTAGCTATCCCACAATGCACCTTGCATGTCACAAACAGCATGGCTAAAGTCTTCCTCAAGTGTAAGGACCTTGGTGGCCCACGCACGGGATGCCCATGGAAACCTGGTGCTGAAATTGGTTTTCTCTTCCTTGGGCCTAGATCTACCTCGTCAAAAGGCTTCCTGTGCAGGAGTGTTGTTACAGTGGCCCTTCAAAGACTGCTTCACCTTTGATGCCTGCCTTCTGGACTAACCCCCTTTGCAGGCCATCCTGTGGGGAGAGGGGCTCACCTACAGTGCAGCAACAGTCTGTGTTTCTGGCCTGGTAGTTGTTCACTCCTCTCCCCAGGTAGACAGAACCCTGTACCAGCTGGGTCAAGGAGTGGCAACTTGCACAAAAGTGGACTGCATTAAGTATTATATAAATGTTGACTGTATGAGTTAATCACATTTAATGTCTTCTTTATTTTGATACTTTACATAACATGGGTAGGTAGCCTCTGTCATGGGTAGGTAGCCTCTGTCATGAGTTAGACGCATTGGAATGTCAACTGTTAACCCTGCAGTTACCTTATCAGACTACTCAACTGTCCTCAGCAAACACAGACACTTTAGGGTCTTGCTGTACAGACATATGAAAAATATATGCCTGTTTTAACAATATACAGCTGTTTTCCTAAGGGCTTCATAGGCCTGCCTTAGAGGAGACTTATCAATATATTTAACGGACTTGGGCACTCTGAAACTAGTGGTTGTGGCTAAGGTATGTATGCAGTGCATGCACAGCCTCATCGGTCTGCAATAGCAGCTAAAAGTTGTATTTTCACTTTGTCACAACCAGAGTGGCACAACCAGTGCTGCAGCTCGTGTGTGGACAGCCAGTTACATGCCCTGAGTACCTGCGTATTATATACTAGGGACTTATAAGCAAGTCAGCACTTGCCAATGGGGTCATCCAATTAAACATACCATTTTGAAAAGGAAAGAGCACTGTCACTGAGGTCTGGACAGCATGCCTCAATGCAATCTCAAAGTCAAAAACGAGCAGATAGCAGTCCAAAATGTGGTAATAAGTTGGAGAAAACCTGCAAAAAGCCTCGTTTCTCACACGCATTTAGGCTTCTGATGTGGAGGTTACATCATGTAGAGTTGTTCACCAAGTCAGTGTATTAATGATTCTGTGCCATGACCTCTTCCTACAGTTTTTTGATGTATTAGAGGGCAACAGAAACAATGTGAATCACTGCTTTTGTTAGCCCATTCTGCCAAACTTTCAGCTTCATTTGCCACATATCATTCCCCAGCACTCCATTGTTATCTTTCATCTCCTCCCTGAAATGGTTATAATTCTGTAGCAGGTCAGCCTTTGGAGCAGAGCTGATTCAGGAGCCATCTTGAGCACATTATGGTACTAGTTTCTAATCATGGCAGTGGTTATTGTCCTGTTGCCCACCATCAGCAGTGTTTTCCAATATTCATCTGTAACTTTCATTGCACGGTATTGTATAACTTTTTACTCCTAGTGAGAGAAAATTGACGTATGTGGCAGACAACAGCATACGAAGAAAATCTCTTTATTTAAGTTGAGAGACAAGTACCCCCTGCAGCTTCAGGCGATGAGTACAAACAAACCGCCACTCTCTGGTACATGAACCATGCAGTGTTCCAAGAGAGAATGAACACGTTAAAGAGACAATACTACATTGACTTTTCCCTTTTTGATTAACATTTGTCTACTACAACCAAATAAACATTTGTCTAATCCAGCCAAATAAAAGAACAAAACTACATTGAGTTTTCTCTTTTTTTGTGATTAAAAACTAATTTAGAGATCTAAAATGTCTTCACTCATCACCTGCAAGAGAAAACAAACAAGACAACCAAATGGAAAACGAGAGGGAGGGGAGGGGGAACCCATGAGGGAAGGAAAAGAGATGGGTGGAAAAGGGAGCAGAGACAGACAGAACAAAAAAAACAGCATAACAACGAAATTGCATCACTACTGAATAAAGGTACTAATGTACCTGCTAGGAATCTTCTAAGCCCTGGAGCTCCTCTGCAGAGTCTCAACAGGAGCCAGATCAGCTTTAACATTACCATAAGAAGCCCCATGAGACTCGTTAGGGAGCGTAGATGATGGTGATAAATCCAACCCAGGATTGACTGAATTATCCAAAGTAACAGATTTAGACATTAACTGAGCATGTACAGGAACTTTGACAAGTTTGGCAGTGCTCCACCATTTGTGAACTTGGACCCTGCATTCTCACACACTTTATCAATCACTAAAGGGTTCTAAAGCTTTGGCAATTAGTTTTGTTTAACATACTCATCCATGCCGACCTAAAATGCGTTGCAGGTGTCTTTCCGTTGAGAGCCTCAAAGGGGGAAAAACAGTGGAGGGATGAGGAGTGGTTCTATAAAAGCACAACATGGATTGACATATGTATTAGCTAACACCCACCTCACACACTCACCAAGAACCCTATTGAACCCATCCACAAGGCCTTTGGTTTGTGGTTGGTAAAGTAAACTCTGCAGATGCCAAATAGAACTCTCACTCAGAAATTTCTCCACCTCACCAGTGACAAATTACACCCAATTGTCTGAGACGATCTTCTCAGGTAGACCTTCACTCAAGAAAATATGTTTGAGGAACACAATCACAGCTTTGGAGTCAAGTTCTCTGATAAATTTGACAAAGGGCCATTTAGAATAATAGTCCATAAGCACTAAAGCAAAACCAACACTGTGTGACAAGACATTAAATGGTGGAACCAAATCAATGCCTAGTTTCTTTCAAGGTCCGGAGGACAGACAATAGGCTTCAATGGTGGGTGGATGATTTAAAAGATTTAGCAGAAGTGGAACACACAACACAACTTCTGATTAAGTAGTCAATTTCACCATCAATTTGTGGCCACCAAAATGACTCACGCACCCTGCATTTCGTCAACATGAACCCCATGTGATCTTCATGAGCTTTGGACAACATACTGCACCTCAGCTCGATATGAGGAATACATTTGTCACCTCTCAAAATTAAGCCATCTTCAATGGTTAATTCTTATGACACTTTAAAATAAGGCAGCACATTCAATTCTAACGATTTTTCCCTCAGCCAGCCAGAAATAACATTTTCCATTACTTTTTTCATTTCACAATCATCAGCCAAACTTTTTCTCCTCAATTCTTCTGTGAATTAACAGGAATTCTCGACTTCCATGGCAGCAATGAAACAAAACTCATCTTCGCACTCATCTGTCAACTCACATTTCTCGACAATGGGATTTCTAGACAAATAATCTGCCCTCACATTTCTCCCTCCAGAAATATGTACAACTTCAAAATTGAATTGGAGCAATCTTGCGGCGGATCTTGCAATTCTGAGAGTACTACTCTTGAAATTTGTGCCATTAAGACTAGAAACTAAGGGTTTGTGATCAGTTTGTAAGATGAAACGTATCCCCCAGCGATAGCACTTAAATTTTTTTATGGCCCACCAACACACCAAGAGTTCTTTTTCTATCACAGAATAGTAACATCAGCATCCCTTGGGACTCTGGAAGCAAACCCAATATTATTCTCCGTCTCAGCATCCCTCTGTGTCAACACGGCACCAACACCAAACTTACTTGCATCCGCAGTCAAACAACATTTGAGATTTGGATCAAAAGGTTTAAGTGTGCTCACGCTGACCAACTGCTGTTTGATGTCAGAAAACACGGAAGAACACTCATCATCCCAGACAAATTCGGACCTGTCTTTCAATTGCAGCATAATGGCTCTCACCCTGGATGCAAAATCAAGTATGAACGGTGAATAAAATTCACAGAGGCCCAAAAAATATTTCACCCCTGCTTTAGTTATGGGGGGCATCCAAAATGGTTTCAATTACCCAGGCTTGGGATACACACCCCCCCTCAGATACAATGTGACCAAGGTACTCCAGAGAGTGTTTCATGAATCAACATGTTTCCCACTTGAGGGTAACCTCAGCTTTGTCAAAAGCCAACATCATTTGCTTCAAGATCAGGTCATGTTCCGAGCGAGAATTGTCATGAATCAATACGTCATCCTAAAAAACAAGACATTTGAGATTCCCTTTAGCAATTCAGACATCAGTCTCTGGAACACAGAAGCTGCCAACGCCAAGCCAAATGGCATGCAGCAGTACTGGAATGTCCGGAAAAAGGAAACAAATGCCATAAGGTGACGTGACTTGTGGGCCAGTTCTCCCTGATGATAGGCAGACGCTAAATCCAGCTTCGTAAAAGTGAAAAAACCTGGCACCAGGAATAGTAGAATGCATTTAATTAATTCTAAGGAGGGGATGTGAATGTACCCATATTTCTTTGTTAAGGGCTCTGAGATCAACAAAAACCTTCAACTCACCATTCTTTTTCTTGGCAACAACAAGGGGAGAAAGCCACAAACAGGACTCAAAAGGCTCAATTATCCTTTTGAACATTAAACCTTCTAATTCCTTTTCCAAATCACAGCGTTTGCTAACACCTTTCAACTTATGTTTCACGGTTATGACATTAGCCTTTGTGCTTATTTTGTGTTGAAAACTAACAATTTTCCCAAGCTCACCTGAAAATACCCTGGGAAACTCATTCAACAAATGCTCACTGCCATTCAAATCTCTAATCACACAGACCTGTACTTTCATACCAGGACTTAGGGTCATCCTGAAGAGCTCTTGGTAGAACCAACCCAAGATATTCAACCTTTTATCCACCACTTAAATTTGGGCACAAATGGGTCTCCCTTTAAAGACCATGGTTTCTTCTAAGAAACCCTGGAGGTCGATCTTTCTGCCCTCATAGGAAATAGGAGATTTGTCAGGTGGGGCACAACATTCACCTTGGTCAGTTCTGTTAAAAAACTCTTGGGTGATCATGGATATCTTGATTCAGAAAAGGGGGTGGTGATGAACAGAGTGTCTGAATTAAGCAGACCACTCTTACCCAGTCCAAAGATCAGGGCTTGATCCATCACCGTCATTTATCTCACTGCACCATCCCAGCTCAGAACCTGGCTATATGCAAATCAGTCTGTCCCTGGCCCAGTGCATCATGGGAACAGGGCAGACTAAACTACCAAGCCAATTCTTCACCAGAAAGGAGACAAGCTACCGGGGACCGGTTTCTGGCATTTCAGCCTTCTTCGGCCCGGCTTGCTTGAATCCTGATGGTGCAGTGAGAAAGGGACTCATGTCTGAGTATACCCTGCCACACCTATAGTGGCCAAAAACGATTCAGAAAAGGGGGTGGTGATGAACAGAGTGTCTGAATTAAGCAGACCACTCTTACCCAGTCCAAAGATCAGGGCTTGATCCATCACTGTTATTTATCTCACTGCACCATCCCAGCTCAGAACCTGGCTATATGCAAATCAGTCTGTCCCTGGCCCAGTGCATCATGCCAGAAACCGGTCCCCGGTAGCTTGTTTCCTTCCCAGTATAAGAATTGGCTTGGTAATTTGGTCTGCCCTGTTCCCATGATGCACTGGGCCAGGGTCAGACTAATTTGCATATAGCCAAGTTCTGAGCTGGGATGGTGCGGTGAGCTAAAAAACGGTGATGGATCAAGCCCTGATCTTTGGACTGGGTAAGAGTGGTCTGCTTAATTCAGACACTCTGTTCATCACCACCCCCTTTTCTGAATCATTTTTGTCCACCATAAGCGTGGAAGGGTATACTCAGATGTGAGTCCCTAGCTCATTGCACCATCAGGATTCAAGCAAGCCGGGCCGAAGACGGCTGAAATGCCAGAAACCGGTCCCCGGTAGCTTGTTTCCTTCCCAGTATAAGAATTGGCTTGGTAGTTTGGTCTGCCCTGTACCCATGATGCACTGGGCCAGGGTCAGACTAATTTGCATATAGCCAAGTTCTGAGCTGGGATGGTGTAGTGAGCTAAAAAACGGTGATGGATCAAGCCCTGATCTTTGGACTGGGTAAGAGTGGTCTGCTTAATTCAGACACTCTGTTCATCACCACCCCCTTTTCTGAATCATTTTTGTCCACCATAAGCGTGGAAGGGTATACTCAGATGTGAGTCCCTAGCTCATTGCACCATCAGGATTCAAGCAAGCCGGGCCGAAGACGGCTGAAATGCCAGAAACCGGTCCCCGGTAGCTTGTTTCCTTCCCAGTATAAGAATTGGCTTGGCAGTTTGGTCTGCCCTGTTCCCGTGATGCACTGGGCCAGGGTCAGACTAATTTGCATATAGCCAAGTTCTGAGCTGGGATGGTGCAGTGAGCTAAAAAACGGTGATGGATCAAGCCCTGATCTTTGGACTGGGTAAGAGTGGTCTGCTTAATTCAGGCACTCTGTTCATCACTACCCCCTTTTCTGAATCATTTTTGTCCACCATAAGCGTGGAAGGGTATACTCAGATGTGAGTCCCTAGCTCATTGCACCATCAGGATTCAAGCAAGCCGGGCCGAAGACGGCTGAAATGCCAGAAACCGGTCCCCGGTAGCTTGTTTCCTTCCCAGAATAAGAATTGGCTTGGTAGTTTGGTCTGCCCTGTTCCCATGATGCACTGGGCCAGGGTCAGACAAATTTGCATATAGCCAAGTTCTGAGCTGGGATGGTGCAGTGAGCTAAAAAGCGGTGATGGATCAAGCCCTGATCTTTGGACTGGGTAAGAGTGGTCTGCTTAATTCAGACACTCTGTTCATCACCACCCCCTTTTCTGAATCATTTTTGTCCACCATAAGCGTGGAAGGGTATACTCAGATGTGAGTCCCTAGCTCATTGCACCATCAGGATTCAAGCAAGCCGGGCCGAAGATGGCTGAAATGCCAGAAACCGGTCCCCGGTAGCTTGTTTCCTTCCCAGTATAGGAATTGGCTTGGTAGTTTGGTCTGCCCTGTTCCCATGATGCACTGGGCCAGGGTCAGACTAATTTGCATATAGCCACGTTCTGACCTGGGATGGTGCAGTGAGCTAAAAAACAGTGATGGATCAAGCCCTGATCTTTGGACTGGGTAAGAGTGGTCTGCTTAATTCAGACACTCTGTTCATCACCACCCCCTTTTCTGAATCATTTTTGTCCACCATAAGCGTGGAAGGGTATACTCAGATGTGAGTCCCTAGCTCATTGCACCATCAGGATTCAAGCAAGCCGGGCCGAAGACGGCTGAAATGCCAGAAACCGGTCCCCGGTAGCTTGTTTCCTTCCCAGTATAAGAATTGGCTTGGTAGTTTGGTCTGCCCTGTTCCCATGATGCACTGGGCCAGGGTCAGACTAATTTGCATATAGCCAAGTTCTGAGCTGGGATGGTGCAGTGAGCTAAAAAACGGTGATGGATCAAGCCCTGATCTTTGGACTGGGTAAGAGTGGTCTGCTTAATTCAGACACTCTGTTCATCACCACCCCCTTTTCTGAATCATGGATATCTTGGCCCCTGAATCCACCAACAGGTAAAGCTGTCTATCTCTAACCAGAACGTGAACATAAGGATCAATACACTCTTTTTGCTCAGCCCTGACAAGATTGTCTTCATCTACTACCACGACAATATCATCGACTTCACCTAACAAGGTCTCCGAATCACTGACATGATATTGACACTAGTAATATTGAGATACACATTTATTGACACACAAATATCGACAATATAATTATTGACATGCTATACTGATTTTATCCCCTTGCGCGCGTCGGACATCCACCAGCCGTTCGACGTCACGGTGGGCGTGTGCGGAGGACCACCGGGGACCGTCCGAACCACGCCCACGCCATTAATCACCCGCACCGCTGCAACATTTTCGCTCCAGTCAAGAGGTTAAAAAACGCACAAATATCAATAGAATATATTAAAAAAGAAACATCGATACAACTAATATCAATAACAAACATATAGTTAAAAATAATATTGTTAACATTAAATATATATAAATATTCACAAAAATATCGCAAGCAAAAATATAGACCACATCATTATCAATAATACACAAATATCAACACCTTAAAAATAATAAAAATACAAAATACATAGCATATAAAATATACAAAATATCACAAACACACACAAAATATCAAATATATAAAAGTAAAATGAATAATTAAATATAATTAAAAAAACATAATTAACATAACTAAAACCACCACAATAATTACTTTTTTCAAACTGAATAGATAAAATAAATGATGTATTTCATACATTTACTACGAATTACAAATTAAATACTAGCATAAACAAAAAATGTAAAAATGGTTAACTCAACATTAATTAGTGTTTCCTAAATAACGACTCATTTAAACACATTTTTAGCATCCAATGAAAAGCACCTACATTCTAAATAACTCAATACAAATGAAAGGACAATTATACAAACACTATGTAATCTAAAGAAAAATCTGCATAAATGTATATTACAACAGGAAAGACAAGAACATGGGAAATCTCTGCCAGATTGCTTCTACAGAATCGCACTGCCACATACAAAACTCCAATTTCAACTTTACAAAGTAAGTAAAATATAACACTTATGTTATAACTTAACAATAGATAAGTAAAATACTTTTAAATGAATTAAACAAGTAATGTAATATTGTTATGAATTCTATCTCCTCTACAAAAAATCCAAACGACATTCAACTAACTACAAACAACATCAAAAAAGATCCTGGAAAAAGTGAGTATAAATAAAAAAATACTGATCCAACAACAACTAATCCCAACCCAAACGTCCCACTAACCACTTAAAGCTCAAAATACAAAAAATGCTATTAAAAAAATCAAGGATTATTATGTGTTTTTTCTACAGAAAGTAAAGCAAAACACCAACAGAAAACATCTGATCATCAAAACATTTCTACAAAATAAAACATGTAAGCATAGTCATTTAAAAAAAACCTGTAATAAAATAAAAACATTTGTAATATATTTAACATTTTCTATATATATATTTCTCATAACAGTTAAAACATCAAAAGGAAAACTTTTATTATGCTATATGGGATATGTGTACACCCAAGAAAAACAAACAGGCAACAAAGTTAATTGGAAATGCAGCAAATATTATGCAAATGTATGTTATGGGAGGCTACAACAAAAGAAACTACTGTATTAAATGTAAAAGAGCATAACCACCCCCTAACATAGCAGGGACAAAAGTAAGAGTTGTTGTAGATACTCTTCAGCAGGCTAGTACTAGCTCTCAAAAACCTACGACTGAAATACTATTGGACATCCTACCCCAGGTTCCAGAACACGTAACTGGACAATTACCCTCCATCCCAACTTTAAAAATATTAATAGCTAGAGCCATAAAATCTACTAGTAACACCCCACCTGCCCCAAAAACTTTCAGTGAAGTTCAAATACCACCTGAACTCAATCTAAGTCATAATGAAGAGCTATTCCTTCTTTATGATAACAAATCTAATGAAAAAAGAATTATAATATTTGCAACCCCCACAAACCTACTTAAACTGCAAAAGTGTGAGACATGGATGATGGATGGAACATTTTAAATATGTCCCACACCATTTTACTAATTATACACAATCCATGGACAGAATCAGAATAGCAACATCCCATTTATATATGCCATGTTAACCAACAAATAACTAGCTACCTATGTAGAACTTCTAACAAAAGAATAGCAAGAAACTAAAAACTACTACCCACAAAAAATGCTCATAGACTTCGAACAGTCAATGGTACAAGACATCATGAAACATTACCCTCACACAGCTATACTAGATTGCTATTATCACTTTAATCAATGCATATGGAGAAACCGTAAAAAATCTGCCCTTAGAATGGAATATGCAACTAACAGCAACTTTGCATGAGAAATTAAAAAGTTAATTGCACTAGCCTACCTGCCAATCACTGAAGTTGCTGATCATGATTTCTTCCTTTCCTTATGTGAGCTGTGCTGCATGTTTCAGAAAATGGATCTATGATCAGCCCTATCCCATTTAAACGCATAAACGAAAGCCTTGTCCTGGGTAAAGGACCCTTCTTTAGCTCCCTGGCCTTATTGTTTCTGTGCTAACCATCTGCTGTGTCATTCTCGTTCTACTCAGTGTCATAACTGTTAGCCTATTTGGTTATTTAAGAAGTGTTTTTAATGTGTAATGTCTGTATATTTTTTGATCCGATGAATCTACTGTACCGACTGGAATCTTAATGCTCATTTAAAGCGCTCTGCTACCCCCGGGTCTTGCAGCGCTACATAAAACTTTTCAAATAAATAAATAAATAAATAATAGGAAGCTCCTATTAGCAAACAAATGAACATAAACTAAGTCCCCTACTAGACTATTTTGAGGATACCTGGGTGGGAAGGCTACATAGATCTGGACACAGAAGACAGCCAAAATTCTACATTCCATAGTGGAATGTATACAACAGTACCCTAAACAAAGAAGCAAAAACTAACAACACTGTGGAAGGATAGCATAACACTTTCAAGCCACAACAGACAGAACCCAACCAACCCTACATAAATTACTAGAACCAATCCAAAAAGAGTAAAGCTACCAACAACTAGGACTAGAACAATCTGTAACATAACTATGTCCAAAACTAACGAAACAAACTAAAACAATGTACGAGCATGTACAATATAAAGTAAGACTCTACCCAAACAATAAAGGGCTAGAATATTTAGAAACAATAGCAAAATCCCATTTAAAAACATTAACACATAAATATAGAAAACACTTAGGGGCCGATTCTGATCGGGAAGGCTCCGAACCATGTTCAGAGCCCTTCCGACCGAATTGGAACGTGTTGGCCGGTTTCCTTACCGACCGAGCCATTCCAATGGGCTCGGTCGGAATTAAATCAGACTGGCATTTCTGGATGGCTTACGACGGGCTCGGAGAGCCCATCTGCTATCCGGAAATCCTTCAGTACTCCCGCGGTCGGCTCTTTATGACCGAGGGAGTACGATGGCAGTTTTTCACTGCCTTTTCATGCCGGTGTGTCCAGCACAAAAAGGCAGTCAGAAACTGTGTCTTGGGTCCCCCAACAGGACCCCATGGGTGCGAGGCTGCCGAACAGTGGCCTGGGGGCACCTATGGTGCTCCTCCATTGATCCCTGCACCCCTTGGGGTGCTGCCACTGGGTGCAGGGATGAACTGCGTCCCTGCATTTCACAATGAGGCATGCATTCCACTCGGAATGCATGCTCTCATTGTGAAGTATACCAATGCGACCAAACAGGATTTGGTCACATCGTACTGACCACAGCAGGTCGGTCCGTTATGGCTCCTGAATGAGTCCATCCGACATCGGAATAGACACCTTAGGGAGTCCATCCGACATCGTTAAGGAGCTGTAACCGACCGACCTGCTGTGGTCGGTTACGGCCCTGCAAGTACGATGCGACCGAACCCTGTTCGGTCGCACTCGTATACTTCACAATGGCAGCATGCATTCCGAGCGGAATGCATGCCTCATTGTGAAATTCAGGGGTGCAGTCAATGCCTTCTCTGAATACCGAAAGTCTTAAAGTTAGGATTTTTCTCAGTTTAGGAGAAGAAAAAGGACTCATAACTTTAGGACTCCTAAATGCCTTCTGTGAATACCAAACGTCTTAAATTTGGGATGTTTCTCAATTTATGAGTAGTAAAGTTAGCACTCCTAATTTAGGACCCCTAAATGACTTCTTTGAATACCGAAAGTCCTAAATTTAGGATTATTCTCAGTTTAGGAGTTGTAAAGTTAGGAGTACTAACTTTACTACTCCTAAACTGAGAACAATCCTAACTTTAAGACTTTTGGTATTCATTGAAGGCATTTAGGAGTCCTAAAGTTAGGACTCCTAACTTCTGTGAATACCGAAATGAGTAAGTGCGTTCTGTGCATACCAAAATGAGTAAGTGCTTTCTGTGAATACCAAAATGGTAGTAAGTTTAGGATTTTTTCTTAAGTTAGTTCTGTGAATCAGGCCCCTTGCGTATATACACTACACTACAAACTATCTAACTCCCTTCCCCTTACTCCTAAGTCTAAAAATAATTTAAAAACATACCTTTACTAATGCAAAGCAGCTTCCAATGGCTAGCTTCTCCCTTCAAAAACAACCAAAAGACAAAATTGATAGCCTAAAAAATAGAACTTAGTTAAAAAAATGGTCGCCTAATTGAAATAAAAAAAATACTTTCCCACATTAAAGTCAATGTAAAATGAAAATATTAAACGAAAAAAGTTTCAAAATTACCTATTAATGTTACTAATGTAAAACATGTTCTTTTGTATTGTGTTAAAAATTGTACAATGTATAATGATAATTATTACAACATATATAATAATTTGTATTATACATCAAAAGAGGTTGTAATGACTCATTGCTATAAAACAATGTTTATACTGTTAGTAAAAAATATAATTTTCTTTATTAATCTGAAAAAAATATGTTTATTACAAAATGCTTTCCTAAATTTAGAATATACATTTTTGATACACAATAAATAATAATATACAAAATACATTATTAGTTAGTATCAGCTATCTGAATAATTCAAAAAGAGAATACAACAAAAAAGTTTGCAAAATATATATTAACTGATAATGTAAACTGTGTATAATTATCTAATGCATATTTACACTATAAGAACATTTTTATAACTGTTACAAAATCAATATATATTAAAGGAATGTATGCAAAACAGTGGATAACTTCTTCTTATGTTTGTAAAGAAATTGCATATTTACCAACTTCTGCATTATAAAAACCCTAAAAAAATCATACTTACTATGCTTAAAAAATGTACTATTTATATTTAAATATTTACCAAATATGTTACATATCCAAAAACAAAAGAGGTATTATTTTGCTTTATAAAAATGTATATGAAACACTGTAAATAAAATTAAATGCACTACATTTCTTTCCTTGAATCTTTCAATAAAAATAAGTAAATATAAATAATACAAATCTTGTTATTTATTTACTTTCTATGTTATTTTTTGTACATTATATTTGAAATACAGTAATTGTCTTACATTTAATACTGGTTATAAATTAATATTTTAATAAACACATATTATGTAATATTACCACTTAAACCTACATTATTTTGAGAATCTTGCTTCAAATTAAACATATATAGTTTATTATTCTCACTACAAAGTACATTAACTCATGGAAGGTGCTGATCACTAAACATATAAAAAAACATATTCCAACTCCAAAATATATTAACTCGGAAGTTGCCAAACAATAAACATATCAAAAATACTAATCCCACTCCAAACTACAATAACTTCGGGAAGGTGCTGAACACTAAACATATATATTTTATTATTCCCACTCCAAAGTACGTATACTGAGAGAAAGTTCTGGACACTAAACATATATAATTTACTATTCCTACTCCAAACTACATTAAATCAGAGGTGGTGCTGGAAACTAAACATCTATAATTTACTATACCCACTCCAAACTATATTAACTCATGGAATGTGCTGGACACTAAACATATATAATATACCATTCCCACTCCAAACAACATTAACACAGGGAAGCTGCTGGTCACTAAACTCATATGATTTACTATTCCCACTACAAACTACATTAACACATAAAATATGCTATACACTAAACATGTGTATTATCCTATTCCCACTTCTAAAAACATATCAACAAAAGATTTTTTTAGATTTATAAAAATTCATTCTAATTTTGATTTTTTTTCTAAACAATTAAAATATATTATAACAAAAGACCAAAATTTATATTTTCTTAAAAGCCAATTTGTACTTATAAAAGTGTTTAATAAATACCAAGCATCCCCCCAAAATGTGACATACAATTTTTTCTAACATTAGAAATTATAAACACAAACATTACACCTCCTTAAAAATGTAATACTTTTTTTCTTTTTATAACTACTTTTACATTTCAAAATATTTTTGGACATTTTCCAAAAAAACACCACATTTATCCCATAGAAATGCAACACCTCTCTCCCTAAAATGTAATGATTTTTTTAATTGAATTATTTTTAAATCACTACTCTTATCTCCAATAAAAACAGCTTCTAACTACTAAAATTGTATTTTCTTTTTATATATATTTTTAGTTATTTTTAAAACAAATTAAATGTTAAATCCACTCCACACACTTATAACCAATAACCACAACATCTCATTCCTAATGTTTTTGAAAAAAAAACATTTTTTCACTTTGTTTTTTTAAATGTTAATGAAATATTTATATAAATCACCTCCACTATCCTCTATAAACGCAACATCTCACTATTCTTGAAAATTTATTTAAAAATTTTTTAAACATTTTTAATGTAATATTTTTTTATATTTAAAAACACTCCACCCTTCTCCCTGATAAACCCAACATTCAGATGGTAAAAAATATTTATTAATTTCTCAATTTTAATTGATAATTTTTCAAAAATATTTTCATGTTTATTCTGAAACACTCCCTACCCTTATCCCATATCACGCCAACATCCTGCTCCTCAAAAATATTTATCAACTTCTTTATTATAACTTAGAATTTTCCAAACAATAAAAAAACATTTGAAAACACTCCCCACTCTCATCCCCTATAAACCAACATACCGCTCCTCAAACAATTTTTCAATAAAACATATCATGTTTTTTTAAATTATATATAAAAATACATATCATAAAAAAATAATGAATTAAACTACATTCCATTTACAAAAATACATTTTTTTACCATGGCATTTTCAACATCAATATTTTTAACATCAATATTTTAAACAACTTGCAAAATCAACTTACCAAATTCTCCACGTCAGCTTCGCAATCATCACCCATTGCTGATACCATAGTTCCTTTGTGGCTGGTACTTTGACAAGCCTTGGCAAAATGCCCAGATTTCCCACAAAGTCTACATTAAGCATTTTTAGGTGGGCAAGCTTGACCCCCATTTTGATGTGGGGGATAACCACACCTGAAGCACATTTTCATCTGTTTTTAAAAAAACATTCTGCTGCATTGGGTTGACCGGTGATGGAAGTGATGAAGAGGACACTTTAAACACCTTAACCTTGTCAACTTTGGAGAGCCCAGCATTAACTTGAACAGTGGTTTTGTCCTCTAGTTCTCTTGCCGATTTTATTGACGTCTCAATGCCCTTGGCAATCCTGATAGTTATTGAAGGTTGCCTAAAGAAAGAAACTTCAGGTTGATGGACTTGTCGGTGCAGTGGCAGATGAACTGATCAATAATGAGCTTCTCTGCAAAGTTCTCGAATTGGCATTCCGCTGCTACATTGCGCAAAGCAGAGATATACGTATCGACATCTTCTGTTGGTTTCTGCTCTCCTTTGAAAAACTTGTGCCTCAACACCACTAGACTGGGAGCGACATCACATCTTTGAACTAGTTTCTTTACAGCTTCTTCTTAGACATCTAGCTCAACCTCCCCCTCGACGTGAACATCAGGCAGATGATTAAACGTGGATTTGACCTAAAAACTCGAAGACTGTAAAAGTAGACACCTTTTCCTCTCATGTCTGAATCTTGAGGTCCCAATTGCCCCAAGGTTGGTTTTGAAGGCATCATGCCACTGCCTCCATTTAATCGGTGGATCTCCTGGTGTCTCCACAAAAGGTGGTGGAGGATTTATAGACATATCTTGATGCACGACACAGTGTAAGTCAGAACCAACCTAAATGAAAAATGTGGTTTCTTGATAAAAAAAAAATATATATATCTTCTGATAAGTAGAAACAAACATGTATTTGTGTGTCAATAGTACCACAGACACTCTGTTGAGAACCAACTTGCAACTTTTTGCCACTGAAGCTTGTGAAGATGCCTGAAACGTAGACTAGAAGAAAGCAGTACTTCAGCGCAATTGTTCCAGAGCAATCTCAATTGCACAAGATGGCCAACGGTTTTTCCCATTATTTCTAAAGATAATGGGCACATTCCCTGAGGATCCAATGCTAAGTATCCTTCTTAACAAGTGAAAATGGCCACCGTGTAGATGTGGTTCATTTTACATGCGATCTCGCTTGGCTGTCCGAAAGCGCGTCCTCGACACATGCGCAGACGCCATTACCTGGGCCAAAATGAGCGCTCCACCTCCTGCTACTGTTTTCAATATAACCCACAGCGAGTGACACTGCCGATAGCAGGAGCACACAGTGCTGACACTCTGCTTTGACCGAAGCAGCTTGAAATGTTGTGCAGCACCAGACCAACAGCTCCCAGTACGTAGTAGCGGTGAACAGGAAGAAGTTCCAGGGCCACACTATGCGAAGCACCATGCCGTGATTCACAACTGAGCTCGGTGAAGACAGATAGCAGCCAGTGGCACGCCAACACCCTCCAGAAGATCACAGCATTAAACTAGAATGGTGCAGCAATGATTGGACACACAGAAATGCCAGTGAGGGCCCTTCGTCAGGACTGTGCTTCGATGATGAGTTCTATGCTTGGGGGTACACCCGTCCAGCTCGCTGCCACGTGAAGTAAGTGGCAGACAACAGCATATGAAGAAAAATCTCTTCATTTAAGTCGAGAGACAAGTACCCCCGGCAGTACAAACAAACTCCCAGTCTCTGGAACACGATCCATGCTGTGTTCCAGGAGAGAAGTGAACAGGTTAAAGAGACAATACTACAGAAACGCACCACAATCATTATGTATTAATATTCCTTAATGCAAGGGTCACCATACCTCCAGAAGCTCACGCCTCTGATGTATGCGTTATAGTGCTCCAAACTACCTGACACTCTCACCTCTAAAAGGAATCAACTCACTGCTCCCTCATCTGCAGGACATAATGTACATTATACAGGTGACCTGGGCATATTGTTTGTAAACCTCGGTTGTGGCCAATCTCCTCAGTCATTTTCTACGTTTTGCCTTTGAAGATGGTGGTTTCACCTCACTGAAAAGTTCTACAATTAGTGAAATGCCTAATACACAGCTTGTATATCTCGGACCGAGCTGTAGCAGTTTACACTTCAGTGGCTCTTAATGTGCTGCACTCACCAAATCTGTCTACTCAGCATGGGATCCTTACTACCCAATGTAACATAGAACGTTCTCCTCCATTTGCTGTTCAAGAAATCAGTGTTCGAACCCAAATATGTTTGTCCAATGGCAAAGATCTATAATGGTCCTACAATGGCCTGCAAATGCCCACCAATGGAAAAATCCAGTGTACATGCCATACCTGCTCTGCACAGGCGGATCAGAAGAAACAGCAGGGAGGGAATCTGCTTGCTAGTCAGAGTGCACTCGGGCTCTGTGTTTTTGCAAACTTCAATCTCCTCATGTAAGATCTCTATTTCAGTCATTGAACTGTTTTCAGACTGTCATCTTGTACATTCTTCTGGAACAACATGCTGTGCTTTCTAATGATTGCTTGGATCTGATTCGATGGATCAGAGAGCACTAGGCATTTTGTGAATCAATGCAAATGCTAATCAACAAGTCTGCTTTCTTGGAGTCATTACTTGTGCTGACACAAATGCCACAACTACAAGGGCACAACAGACATGTGCGGGACTTCCAATCTCACCAATCTTGGATGTTCCCTATGTCATTTAACAAATAAATTCAAATGCTGTAGTTGCACCATTGACTCCACCTTTGATGCCACATTCACCTGCAGCTCTACAACTCCAATTTTTAGTCTCGTTCTGGTATCACCATTATCTACAGCTGGCGAGTACAGTATCATTTTAACTGGTTTCAAAATCTCCAGCTTTCCTGCAGCAAGTATGACTTGTTGAACATCTTCGTCTGCAGCTATGAACTTTCTCTTCTATTCTGCAGATTTGTACGTTTCCATTTGTTTCAGAATTAATTTAAATCAGCAAGAAAAAAAGAAAGACAATCAGTAGCTGCTGCTGTTTGTCCGTATAAACTTCTTAAAACAGCTTCTAATCCCCATTTTGAATTAAATTGTGGATTGGTATCATGCTGCATAGTCATCTTTGAAAAACAAAGGGAGTTAGGCCCAGGGGACGAGGGTTAGGCTGGGCCGTTTGAACTATAATCACTAGGAAAATAGCCTACACCTCAAGAAACGTTTGAAAAGTACGCAATCTATTTCTGCTTAAAGACAAACACATTTCTTTTGTTCATCCCAGTATTTTAATTTATACCTTTTGACTGAGTCAAAAGATATAAATTATTTGAGGTGCAGGCTATTTTCCTAGTGATTAAAGCATAGTCAAATTAGTCACAAAGCTGTTGTCAACCTCTTTTATTAATCAATTCGGATAGAATTAAAATGGTTGCCTACTCAATCCAGAGATGATGTATGCTTTCCATTGTCTGATTATGTGCCCCCTTGAATGCATTTTATTCATATACTTGTTTGCACAATTCTCACTAATAAAGGCATGCATCATTTAGAATCAGTTGCACGTTTATCATATAACTTTTGCTTTGCTGTCGGTTGATAGTGCATTAATTATTCATATATTTATTTATTTACTATTGTTCATTATAATATGTAGAAGAATGTGTTGAATGTTCAACAGAATTTGTGTATTAATTGTTGCATCCTACATCATTAATCATGAGATTTAGGGGCCTATTAGGCTGGCGGTCAGACTGTTTCCGGCTGCTCCGTAGTGTAGATTGGGTCGGCGGTCCCACCCATGGTATTATGATGTGACTGCCGCATGCATGGCGGTGATAGGGTCCGACAGCCATGCTTCTAGTGGTCCCGCCCATTGAATTATGATGGGCCCGCCACCGCAGCGTTCGCATTCCGCAGCGTTAACATTGTGGCGGGCGGTGCTAGCAGCAGTACCGCTGGGTTGCAAAAATGAGCATGTTGTGCATTTCACTGCACTACGTGGCAGGCATTGCACTGTGCCTGCCACTTTGCACAGTGAAAAGTTGGGGGGTACACCCATACCCACACCAACAAGAGGGGGACCTGTAATGGGCCCCCAAACACAATCCCCACCAGCCTTTCCGTAGCAGAGAGACTGCTACCGGACAGATTTTCACACCGCTGCTGTCAACACCGCCATCATAATCTGACCGCTGGTTTTCAAGGTTACTATTGCGGTGCGGAGGCCACCGCAGGCCCGACGGTGCCAATCCGCCCGCCATCGTAATAGGTTCTAGGTCTTTTCATAATAACCAGAAAAGGGCATATTCATCTTTGGGAAAAGACATCTTTCAGAAAGAGACATCTTTAACAATCCGTGGGTTGTTCATTGGAACTGTGTGCTGTAAACATCTTAACTGATTGCCACAGGCTCTCTATGCTTTTCACAGCTCAGACTAGGGATTGAATTTCAATTTCCTAAAGCACAGCAAATGATTGAAGTCAACTTTGTTATCCAACTAAGGTTTGGATGTCAGAGGCCACCTAAGAAAGTTATCCAGACAAGGTATGCATGCCAAAGACCACCTACGAAACTCAGGTGGGCCCTTTGGTGCTAAGGAGGTTTACAAGGAAATAAGAAAGGAGGGTTTTTATCATAGAGTGGGTTCATTATGTAATGCTTTGATTTAACAAAATCAAAATTTTTCAATCCTGATTTTTATTATTTAATAGACTGTTTAATTAACCCTATTATATATATTTACACAGTGGCATCTATTCATATAGTCTGCACTATGTTAGAACAGTAATTGAAATTAACATTGTAAATAGCTAGAGGGCTATTCATTATAGTAATTTTACACATTAGTTAATCTACACGTGTGTACAGTTACTCTCACAGCTTTGATCAACTTTACTACTTTTGTCTATTCACCATGAAAGTATGACGTTACAACGCATGCTTTTACCACGCATGCCGTTACAACGCAGTTTTTACAACGCATACCATTACAACGCATAGCGCTTTAGGGTGCTGGATAGTGAATAGTTTAATTTACTATTCCAACTCCAGTCCCCCTGGATAGTAGGGAAGGTGTTGGATAGTAAATTAAATCTATTCCCTATCCTAGAGCGCCCCCAGCGCAATGCGTTGTAATGGTTTGCGTTGTAATGGTTGCGTCGTAATGGTAGTGCGTTGTAAAAGTTTCGTGGTAAAGGCTGTTCACCATTCACCGTTTATGAGTGTAAAGTTACTATAAAGTGTAGACTTAAATTTCCCCAACCCCTTAAGATACAGAGTGAAGCCAATAAAATCATCAGATATGACTGTTATGTTAGTACTAGTAGTGACTTTACAACTATATTTTACGTTCAGCATATTGATGGAGACCTCTGCAATCAGGGCTGAGATCTCCCTACGGTAAAGTATAGGGAAATTTAAAAAAATTGCTAAGAGTTAAAAAAAATCTAAAATATTTGTTTGCTAAAAGTTAATGTAAAATAATTGCTTATATATTTCATATGTACAATGTATTCTTTTTAATAGTACTGTACTATTGACTGAATTTTAAATTACATTTTTAGGTCTGGGGATTGCCAAGACATCTAGATTTAAAAAAATAAATATATGTACAATGTACTCATTTAAAGGGACTTTCAGCCAGCTTTCTTCATCCATTGGTCTTTTGTGTGTCATTCACATGTTGCTTCCACCCAGGACAGCATACTACATGGAGCAAGAGGTCAGCCCACTTCACCCACTGGATAACCTCACTTTGAGTGACTGCATTTTTGCTCTTTCATAAGTTGCACCTCCACACACAAGCTGGTTCTCATCTGGACCAATGTTTTTGTTTTTAATTTACTACTTTGATGTTGCCTTTGTGTTTAGAGTCTGATGTGACAGCAGGACACTTAATACAAGATCCGAGCACAAACCACAATCCACGCTTTATCAGTTCCGGTCTTCTGCCATTGCTGTTGTAAATTCCTTGTGGGAAAATCATTTGTTTATCTGACTTTCTGAGATAAACAGGATGCTCCAGAAGGAATTTCACAGAATAACAGATTGCAGTCCATTTTAAATGGTTCTGTATTACGTTATGAAACACTTCAATATTATACATGTGAAGTCATAAATGGACAATTCTTCAGAGCATGTTTACTCTGGACTAAATTTCACCAATGGTTCTTTAATAAACTTTACCCGGGGAAAAAACCCAACCATTATCGTGTTAAATTTGCAGCACTTGTAACACTTTTTTCATTCCTCCTTTCCTTTCTTCTTTTTTTACTTTCCTTCTTCCTTCTTCCTTCAATTCTTTCTTTCCTCCTTCTTGCTTTCTTTCTTTCATTCCTTTTTCCTTTTCTTTCTTTTTCTTTTGTTTCTTCTTTCTTTCCTTTCTTCCATTCTTTGTTTCCTTCTTTTTTTCATGTTTCTCTCATTCCTTCCTCCTTGCTTTCCTTTTTTCTTTCATTCCTTCTTTCCTGCTGTCCTTTTGTCATTTACTCTCTTGGTTTCCTTTTATCTTTCATTGTTTTATAACTACTTTTCAACTTTCTTCCTATCTTTTTGCTTTCCTTCCTCCTTTCCTTCATTCCACTCACCAAAAAGCACTTTGACGCTTCGTCAGGGGGGTAAGTGATATATATAAATGCAATTACAATTAAAATTCTTGCTTTTTTATGTCTTGTCTTCATTATTTCCTCTAATTCCTTCTTTCTTGTTTTCATTCCCTTTTCTTTCTTTGTTGCTTTCATTTTTTCTTTGTAGCCTTCATTCCTTCTTTGTTGCTTTCATTCCCTCTTTCTTGCTTTCCTGTTTCCTTCTTTCCTTCCTCCTCTCTTTTGCTATTTTTTCTTTGTTGCTTTCTTTTTCTTTCTTTTTTTGTATTTCTTCCCTTCTCTCTCATTGTTGCTTTTTCAACTTTGCTTTCCTTCCTTTCTCTTTTCTTATTTCATTCCTTCAATCCTCCTTTTTTCTTTCACTCCTTCTTTCATGTTTCATTCATTCTTTCTTGCTGTCTGTATTACTATCTTTCATTCTTTCTTTCTTGAAGTCTTTCTGTCTTTTTTTATTCCCTTCTGTCGGAAGACCACCACCATAGCTGCACTAGTCTGGCGGCCCTAAGCCTGAAAGTGGGGCATATTTGCTGGTAAGCCTGTGAACATATCAAAGTCAAATTGTTGGGCTACCGTCCATTTTCGTGCTGTGTCAAACCTTAGAACTCTAAACCAAAAAACACAAATCCATAATCAACCTAAATTCTGAAAAATAACAAAGGTAATGGAAGCAGCAACCTTAACTTTGCATCACTTAGGAAGCATTGACTAACCCACCACAAATACTGTCAATATTTCTTATTTCACCTGTAGTGTAAAAAGCTAAGGTCTACACAAGTAAGCCCTAGACCCAATGTATGCATCTCTGCTGACAAACGTAACAAGGGCAAGGACTGTAAAAAAAACTCAAGGACTCAACAATGGTTGGAACATTGGTTTGTGAATGATGAATACAAAGCAACACATCACATTAGGTTGCCTTATCATGTACAGGCTAAACTTTAGTCATTCTCCTCAGGTTTCATCAGGGAATTAAACATGCTCTTGGGCAAGGGGTAGATTTTATTATTCGCAATTATGTTGGGTTGTTTAATTCATATTTGCATAATGCAAGTAACTAAAGAAGATATTAGTGTATTCAAACACTGTTGTAAGTATTCCCAAATGTTAATAATCTTGGCCCTTGCTGGTTCACATTGATCCCAGCAGCTGGGGGGGAGTACTTGCTAAATATGACGTTGATACTTTTTGAAAGGTGTTTGTTGGTCAGAACTCCTGCAATTTGTAATTCCAGGCTTCACAACTGCAAAATACCTTTGTGGCAAATGAAGTGCCAGGCAGTCACTGTAGATAAAAGGGATTATTTACAAGCCACTGTGCCACCAGTGCATCACTTTTTAAGACACCCCGGTGGCGCAGAATGCATACCCATATCTGTGAGCCACACAGCCACTTTGCATGGCTTTTCATGGCCTGATAGATATGGTGTAAGGCAATGCAATACAAGTCGCTGCGTTACCTTACACTGCATCATGGGGGCGTTCCATGGGCTTTGATGTGGGTTTTCCTATGCAACACCCACAGGTTTTGACACATTCCTAGATTTATAAGGATCTGTTAACCTGGGACTGTGTCAAAACTGTACACCTCCCCAGGGGAGGTGTACTGAGGAGACATATCTTTTTGTCTCCTCGTATTTTACTCTTTCTGTGTGTGCTGCACTTTGTAGCATACATAAAGAAAAACACCTCCATGAGTTGTTTTTGCACAAAACATTCCTGCCACAATGCAGACACCCTTGCACCATGGTACAAGGGTTCCTACATCAACGCTTGACACGATATTGTGCATTCCTGCCCTTTCGATTTGGTGTAGAGGAGCGCAGCAAAAACAATTGTGTTGCTGCCCTATGCCAAATCCTTACAAATGAGGCTTAAAGTTTCCACTGTGATGAGTTACATGTGAAGAATATAGGGCACCTAGAAAATTCACTAACTGAAGAAATATAGCCGTAGCTGACAGTACATATCATTAAGGCAGCGATAATTGGCCAGTTTAAGATTTTGCTATAAGTAGGTGTGACTTACACAGAATTCTGGTTAAGGCCCTATGCATTAAAAGGTAAGTCATAGCCCATTTGTTCGTGATTTGGACCCAATCCCTTCAACAAAAACGATGATCAGGAGCTGATCACTGTGGGGAAACAAATGGATTTTTTTTAGCTAGTAGATTGGTATTACATAATCCCAGGCCTTAGAATGCAAATTTATGATTCCAACTGCACAGTCATTAGATGAAAATAAAGGGCATCATTCACAACAAAATGGGGCAGCGCCGCAATCCATGTTGCAATGGTGCCTGCATTACGGGGATGAATGTTTTGTGCCGGAAGGGACACTTTCCTGCACAAAACAATCATTGATGGCATTTTCCTCTTTCTATGCGTGCTGCAAAATGCAGCACACAAAGAAAGAGGAAAAAACAAGGACGAATAAAAGTATTACTTCTCGTTGCGCCACTCCTACGCCTCCCATGAAGAGTATAGTAAATCTGTGAATGTGTCAGGTTCCATGGATGTTGCGTGGGAACACCAACAGCAACACCCATGCAACACAACTTTCAGTAATGTATGAAAGGGGCCCATATTTACAAGGCCATGAAAAGTCACCAGTGTCACTTTATGTGGCCTTGTAAATGTGGGCAGGCACACTGCGCTGTTGGCGCGTCAAATAAAGTGACTCACCGGCGGCACACTCGCCTTGTAAATGAGCCTCAAAATGTACCCTAGTTACACAGAATATGTGCTCACCTCTTTTGGAAACATTTGTTAAAATGCGATGTTTAATTTGATGCCTGAGCCATGTATGTATAAATGGGTAGAATGAATTCATGGACAAAAGGAATTATGCCAAGAGGACGCTATTTCTGATGAAAAGCTGAGTTCCAGTAAATGTATAATGGTGTTTGGGAGATGGAAAAATGGTACTTCTGTTCAAGGCTTTAATTTCTACAGAACTGTCGTCTGCTTTCTTTAAAAACATTTTAATGAAAAAAACAGAATGTAAAAGAAACGAAGGACACTTACTTACATTTATTGCAGCAAAAAAATCTTCTTCATGTCAGTGTGTTTCTAATCGTCAAGTCTATGCTTTGTTAGCTGACAGACAAAGTCTGCCATAGCTCGACCATTAGGCATGCGGCGAGCTCATTTGCATTTCACGCTTCTGTCTTGGAAGATACCTAGGAAGTTCCTTTGTGCAGTGTAACTGCCTGCTGGTTTTACTGTGATAAAGCTCCAGTGAGTGGGAAAGCTGTTTTTAATTGTTTAACAGCGACAATGAATGCAGAAAAGAAGGTAGATAAAATGTGTACTTCCAAAGTGAAGATATGGCAGAAACTCACCGTCTTCTGAATTTTCTTGACAGTGGATAGACGCTCATACTTTGAATTAATGGGGCAAAGGCAGCATATTATATATTTTTTAACCATAACAGTTACCACTTTCTACTCAACACCTAAATGGACCTTTGTGGTTTCCACATGTATTATAAAGGGCATATTTACAAGACCTTTGCGTTGCCAGTGCGTTACGTTTTGTGACGCACTGGTGGCGCATTGTACTGCCCCATATTCCAAGTCCACGTAAAGCCACCTTGTGTGGCTTTTCGCTGCATTGTAAATATGGCTCCTTATCACGCATCACTTTGCGTGAAAGGGGATTGCCATGGGTGTTCCCACGCAACACCCATGGATTCTGCTGCATTTCCAGATTTACGGGAAATCGTAAACGTGGAAATGCATCAGAATGCTACACCTCCCTAGATGAGGCGTAGGGAGGCACAACAAGGAGAAATGTTTTCATTCCTTATTGATTTTTCCTCTTTCTGTATATGCTGCATTTTGCAGCACACATAGAAAAAGGGAAACACCTCTTGTGATTGTTTTTGTGCAGGAAGGTGTCCATTCCTGCACGAAAAAAATCAGCCCTGCAAAGCATGGCAGCCAATTGTGCACCAACGCATGGTAGAGCAAAGGAATCTGTCATATTGTTGTAAATATGACACATCTCTTTGTTTCCAAAGTAATGCAGCGCAGCACAGCCAAATGGCTTGCGGCACCATGCTGTGTTACTTTGTCGTAAATAAGGTCCTAAATCTTTCAGGAAAACCATAGATGGTTGTAGGATTGAACAACTACCACTTAAACAACAACAGTCTAAACAACAACTCCTTAACCAATACTTGGTCTAAACCACAAAAGTTTGAACAACAAATATGTTTTACCTCTACTATACCTTTATCACAATTGCTTGTACCACCTACACCCACCCCAAACCTTAAAAATTCCCTTTCCACCCAAAAACCTATACCCACACTAAACCTTCAAAATTCCCTTTCCTCTCAAGAACCCACACCCACCCTAAGCCCTAAAAAGACACTTGCAATCCCAAAAACCCTACCCTAAACCCTAAAATTACCCTTGTCACCCAAAAACACACACCCACCCTAAAATTACCATACCACCCAAAAACCCATATCCACCCTAAGCATTAAAAATTCCCTTTCCACCCAAATACCCATACCCACCCTAAGCACTAAAAATACACTTGCATTCTGCAAAACCCATCCCCACCCTAAATCCTAAAATTACCCTTGCCACCCAAAAACCATACCCACCCAAAATTTAAAAAATACTCCTGCCAACCAAAAACGTATACTGACCCTAAACCCTAAAATTACCCTTGCCACCCAAAAACCCAAACCCAACCGAAACCCTAAAAATTCCCTTCCCACCCAAAAACCCATATCCACCCTAACCCTAAAAATACCCTTGCAATCCCAAAAACCCATAACCACCTTAAATCCTAAAATTACCCTTGCCACCTAAAAACCAGACCCGCCTTAAACCCTAAAATACCTTTCCCCCAAAAACCCATACCCACCCAAAACTTAAAAAATACTCTTGCTACCGAAAAACGCATACCGACCCTAAACCCTAAAATTACCCTTGCCACCAAAAAACCCATACCCACCCAAAACTCTAAAATTACCCTTGCCACTAGGGGTGGGCAGCAAATTCCGTTCTGCTTGCGAAACTTGTGAAAATTTCAGCATTTCCGCGTTCTGCGCAGAATGCGAAAAGGTCAAAATTTCAGCGATCCGCGGCAGAACTGAGTTTGGAGGCATGAGGGCAGTAGAAAGTACTCCAGTTGAGTAGAGGTATGGCACAAAACGGTGGCATCTTCTTGGTAAATATCAGGGCAGAATTTATTTCTGGCACGATGCTCCTGTCACAAAAATGAAACCTCAACAGGAAACACTTACAGATATAAATAAAACAGGTGCCCGAGTTGAATCTCAAATTCAGTAACGCATTAATCAGCCACTGTTGAGGCTAGGCAGGTGTGCTTTCTCCCCATATCTACTGTCTACAATTAGCTGTAGTCCTTGATGGAGGTCTTTGCACCCATGAGTTTCTCAAGCGCAATCCCTGTGTAGTTCCTGTGACCAGGAGACTGCTTTCTGCTCATCTGCTGCTCTTGCATAGAAGCCCCGCCCATTCGGCCCCGCCCCACACACACTAGCGGTAAGCAACGTCTTCCCGCCATTTCCCCACTATGATGGACAGCTCACTCAAGGGACTGCGGCGACTTTGGGAACAGTGACAAAGTTACAGACACATATAGTCACTGGTGACGACTCTTCTGGCCCTTTGCGCAGCTGTAGGGTAGGAAAAGCACTATACATTTACCCAACAAGGTAACACTTACTGATTAGCCAGTGGAAAGTACTCCAGTTGAGTAGAGGTATGGCAAAAAACAGTGGCATCTTCTTGGTGAATATCAGGGCAGGATTCATTCTGGCACGATGCTCCTGTCACAAAAATTAAACATCAATGGGCGCAGCCAAATCTCCGCAAGCATGCAAAATTCTGTGTGTTCGCAGAGATTTCTTGCTGTTTCACCGAATTTTGTGGAAGGGGACTCCGCAAATTCCGCCCACACCTACTTGACACCCAAAAACCCACACCCACCTATAACACTAAAAATACCCTTGCCACCCAAAAACCCATACTCACCCTAAACCCTTAAAAATAGACTTGCCACCATACATATATATATATACTAGCAGCCCGTCCCGAAGTTGTCCGGGTATGAATTGCTGCCGGCCAGTAGTATATTGTTTTGTAGGATTTCGTTTTGATAGCATTTCTTATCTGTGACAGGCCTGTGAAATGCTTCAATTCACAGTGCACTGCTGATGCACTTAAGAGTGCGCGTTCAGTATTGTGTGAACTCGAGCTTCCCTACTTTATTTTTCCTTGTAATATTATATAGTGCGAAATCGACAACAAGGCATGAGCATAATTTAAATTAGAGAAGAACACATTTATTTGTGGTAGGCACGGGGAGACAAAGCTATTTGCCTGGAATCATAGGATGTTGAGCTGATGCCGAGATTCGAACGTAACTCCCCAGCTCTAAAGTTTGCAATTCTAGAACTTGTGGTGGGAGGTGTGTCTAAAAGTGTCGGTGCTGGCCATCAATGAGAGAGACCTGTGCATTCCTCAAATGGGTGGTGAAAAAATAGGAGTATGTTACTGGAGATGTGGGCCGCCGTGCCACTAATGTACTTACCGGGGGAGGGTAAACACCCATTATTCCGCAACTTTCTTTCCGCATACCATCACTCCGCATACTTTCATTACGAAAGTACCATGAATACGGAATGCCATTATAACGTATGGCATTACATTTTATATGCTTTTACCACGCATACGAAATTCGTTGTAAATGCATGAATGGTAAAAGCATGTTTTTTTTAATGTTTGGATTAGGGAAGTATTGGTATATGGGGTATATGTTTTGGGGTACTGAGGTATTTGTTTTGGGGTGTTTGGGTATTTTAAGGGTTCAGATATAGTTTTGGGTTATGGGGTGCAGGGGTAGTTTTAGGGCGTTAGGGATAGGTATGGGGTTTGGAGTACAGGGGTATTTTTAGGGTTCAGGGCTAGGTTTGGGTTTTGGTGTACAGGGGTATTTTTAGGGTTCAGGGGTAGGTTTGGGTTTTGGGGTACAGGGGTATTTGTAGGGTTACGGGCTAGGTTTGGGTTTCAGGGTACAGGGGTATTTTAGGGTTCAGGGGTAGGTTTGGGTTTTGGGGTACAGGTACAAAGAAAATAGAAAATGTATTCAAAGTCTTACATCTCAGGAAAAATCAGCATTTCGACAGCATCTCAGGAGGAAATCGAAAAGAGAGTTTTTTCTTACAAAAAGTCACGTCTTTTTATATCCTATTTCACTAACTTTATCTATCTACAAAAGTAACTGTCAGTACAGACTCAAGTCCTGATTAGAAATCTGAGGGTGGATGAGCATCACCTCATCATTCTAATATTCATTTTCTGTAGCATCAGCTGAAATTAAAGAGTTCATTGTTTTAAAAGTGTCCAGCTTAGTCACGTCCTCAACTGGTAATATGAAGTTCCTTTCCCACAATTCATAATTCAGATGTCCATAATTTATTGGCAGTCATCTGGAATTTCAGGACAAGCTGTCCTTGAACCGCTCTCGTTCAGGCACAGGCAGCTCCCATTCAGTCTCGGCTCTAGCCGCACATGCGCAGTATCTTTCACTGTTACAGTAATCGAAAACCTCAATTTTTAGGTAGGCCTCACGAGCCAGAATGGGAACTATCCTAGAAACAAACACCAATAAATGTTAATTATTAAAATATAACCCTTCTGTTTACCCCTCCCAGATTAAGGTTTTCCCTGTTTGTTATTACCTAGCACATAAGCAACACATATGCATGGTATGCTTACCTATCTTCATACTTTTGCAACGAAATACATAAATAGAAAGCACATGTATGCCGCTTTTGATTAAGTTAAAGCTTTTGCATTAGTAAACACCATGACAACATTTACTAAATTATTTATAGTTTTACATGCAAGCAGATTAATATTCCCACGTGTATTTATGTGTGCATTCTATACTACGTTGATAAGTATACCAAACCACACAATTAATAAAGGTTACAGTTATGAGGAAATGACATCACCAGGGGTATACAAAATGTTGTTTCTTTAACTCGCTCCATCAAGTCTAAACTCATCTCATGATGCACAGACAGAATATCGAGTTTTAAATATCAACAAACACAAACATCGAGTTGGAAATATCGTGATACAGGAATATCGACAGCAAGAATATTGTGGTCAAGAATATCGACTTTAAGGTTAGAAAAATAATTTCTGAAAACATTGAAGTCAGTAATATTGTTTGCAAAATATTGTTGTTTAAAATATTGATGTTTAAATAGGTGTTATGTATTTCAGTATGTACTTTGAAAGTATGTGATACATTTTTTGTATAAATATTGCTTTTATTTTTTAATGTATGTGTTAAATTTATGGTAGTAAGTAAGTAAGTAAATGTATTTGTTGATTAATTAAAATCATTACAAAAAAGTACATATCTGAAACAAAATCTGATTGAGCATATACAGACACAGTTCGTTTTTTATGACTAAAGTACGGTCCGCAGCCTACCCCTAACTTAAGTTGATCAACAATAATTTAACAAGTAGCCAGAATCCATTAACATCAAAAGATAAGGTGCATGGTGCATATAGCACCAAAACTAAAGTCCATTATGCTAGCAGCAAATATTAAACCTTTTATTGTCCACAATAATTAGCAGCAAAAAGATCAAGTGCATTGTGCTTACGGCACCAAAACTAAAGTGCCTTATGCTAGCAGCAACTATTAACAATTTTTCAATAACAATTAGCAGGAGAAGAAAAGTGCAAATAATAAGAATTTTTACGATTTGTCAATAACAGTTAGCAACAGAAGAAAAAGTGCATTAAACTTTCAGCATCAACACTAAAGTGCCTTATGCTAGCAGCAGAAAGTTATAACTGACTGTATTAGTTTATAATGCACCAATAGAAAACAAAGTGCAATGTGCTAACCTCTATGATCATAGAATTTGATTATACATAATGTGCCATCCACAATTATAAAATGACCTTTAAAATACGACATTGCAAGGGGTAAACTACAACATAAGTTAAAATAACTTGTACAGGCAGCAAGGAATACTCAGATTCAAAATAGATTAAAAACTCAGTAAAATAGCCCACATACTCCTTAAGAACATTACAAATCATTATATCATTACCATAACAGATATATAATTTGCTTAAGATGTCTACTCTATATAATGTATTTTCAGCTAAAAAAATAAACTTAACAAATTGATGTATAATGCGAATATTTACACCTCTTAAACCTAATATAATAGCGGTCCTACAAGTTCTATCGCCCAATTCCCTGAAAATAGGCTTCAAAACAATCTTCCGCTCCTGCAACATTTTTGGGCATAGAGTTACAATATGCTGTAAGGTTTCATCATACAGCCCACAAAGCCTGCAAGTATTTGACGACCATTTAATCTCCCATTTTGGGATTCCATCTTTAGTTGGATATTTCCCAAACCTTAATAGCATACATGTATTTTTTACTCAGAGGATTTAAATGAAATAGCAAATAAGGTTGGGCTAACAATTTATCAAAAGAGTTAGCTATAGACCAGGAGTGATTTTTTTTCCTCAGATCGTCTTTATCCGTTATAGTAGACAGTAAAGCAGCCGTTTGGTTAATTGATTTTTTATAAACCATTTTACTCACTTAATCTACTAAATTTGGGCATTCAACAATCAGATAAATAATCCTGCCAACTACTCGAATATTCACCTTTCGAAATTTCAAGCCAGCACACATTTGCTAATTTATGGTAGTGATTTATTTTATGTTAATTATATTTTACGTTTTTCGCGGGTTTTGGGTATATTAAGGAATAGGGATGGGAAGTAATGTAATTAAAATAAATTAATTAGATTCTATGACTCATTGGTATTTATTTAATTTAGATTTTATAGTGTTAATTGTGGAAATTCATTCATTATTAATACATTATTAGTTGATTGGCAATTTGTATTAATTGAATAATTGGTAATTCTGTTGATTGTGTTATTTTTTTCAGGAGAGGGTTGTGGATTTATAGGGGAATAGGTTGGTTTCCGGTTAGGAAATTAGCCCTTTTCAAGCTGTTGTTCATGACTTTAAAATCTGGGTCCAGTTTACCTGACAAACAAATTAGGATGCTACCAACCAGGACTGCGCAGCCAGAAAATCAGGAAAGTCAAAATGGGTAGGCACACCTTTTCCTATCTAGGCCCCAAACATTGGAATGAGCTTCCTGAACAAATAAGGTCCTGCCCCAACCTGCCATGATTTAAGAAGATGCTTAAGACATGGCTATTCTAAGCAAGTTTGTTCCATTAGACCTCCTCCCGGGTGCCGAGAAATCCCCTTGCAGATGATTTGTTCGCCTTACAAATGAGTGTAATAATAAGTAATTTATTTATAATAAATTAATTAATATTTTTTATTTATAAGTATTTTAGATTTTATAGTATTACTTGTGGGAATTAGTGTATTATTAATTAATAATTAGTTGTTAATTAATGTTAAATACTTGATAAATATGTTAATTTTATCATTTTTGTAGGAGCGGGTTATGGATTTATAGGCGAATAGGGTGGCAAGTAATTTCATTTTGATAAATTCAATAAACTTTTGTTTATATTTATATTTATTTAATGTATAATTAATGTATAATTAATGGTGTTAATTTTTAGAATTAATGTTTATGTATCAATTGTTTGTTAATTAATATTAATTGATTTATTGGTAATTAATTATGTTAATTGCGTAATTTTTATGAATGTTTGTTGTGGCTTATATTGGAATAGGGTGGAAAGTAAATTATTTAAAATTAATTAATAATTAATTGTTAAATATTGGTCATTAATAAATTAAAAATAAAATATGGCAATTGGGAAATTAATTTGAGATGTCACTTGTGGGGTTTAAAGTGATAAAGGTTGGGAAGTCAATTATTTTTAATATTTTGTTAATTGATAATATTTTCATAATGCAAAATTAGTTATGGAAATTGTGTAATGATTTCTGGGTTTGTGTTGTGGTATTTATTGGGGTAATGTAATTGATTTCTATTAAATATAGTTATTTGTTTGAAAATGATTTTGTACATTTTTATAAAATAAGGTTTGCGGGTAATTTGGGGGATTTTTTTAACATTATAATACGTTTCTATCTTTTGTCATTTTTATTATTTTAATAGATGTTTTCTTTCTTTATTTTTAACCCCTTCCCTGCAGCGTCAATTTCGCCACAGTGCGGGATTAAATTCGGGGGCGTAATCCCTTGTGTGCTCAGGATTGCCCCTTCCCGTCCCACGTCACGTCCTGAGCACATGCCCAGCATGACGTAGGATGGCGGAGAAATATGCTACTTTAACTATTAGTCGCGGTTGCAGAGTGGTGGAGAAATGGTGCTGGGTGTCCAACCAATGTTCAGGTATTCCACTGCGTAGGACTTACAGGAAGTACCAGGAGGGATTCTTGGCCACCAAACTCCCTCAGGACAAAATTGGACTTCATCCCCCATCCCGTAGCCTGTCACAATGCACGTTTGCAGAGTGGAAGAGAAAGGGGGCCATGGCCTCTGAAGACGTCTTAGCAAACCCACTGTGTGGGACTTACTGGAGGTAACAAGAGGGGTAGTTGGCCCCCAAGGACATCCTTGGGGCCAACTTCCCAAACTATAACCTTGAGTCAGTCCCACATCAGCACTGGTAAGTACTCATACCAGGCTACGCCCACTTTGCCCACCACTCTACAAATGCGCTCCCTGGCACACTCTTAGATGGGGATTGAAGTCTCCTTCACTGCTGGGGGTCGTTTAGGAGCCAACTAGCCTTCCTTTTACCTCCAGTAAGCCCAACGCAGTGGGATTGGTGAGAGGTAGACAAATCCCATGCCCCCGTACTTCAAACGTGCCTCCTGGCGCATTGTAAATTGGGGATTAAATCCCTTTGAATCCTGAGGGTCCCTGGGGTCCACCTAGCCCACCAGGTACCTCCAGTAAGCGCCACAGAGCTGTGTTGCAGAGAGGTGTAAAAAGGGTTGTGGCCTGGACCACCTCTCTGCAACGCAATGCAGTGACACTTTCTGGAAGCACCTGTTGGGCTTTTTGGCATGAAAGGGATTAATTCTCCAACTTTAAGCGCACCGCAGGGTGTGTTTGTACACATGTCACCTCAGGCCCCACCCCTCCCTTCACCACTGTGCAAACGCACCCCATGGCGCGTTTTACGTTGGGGGATTAAGTCACCTTGAATCCTGAGGGTCCCTGGGGTCCAACTAGCCCACTAGATACCTCCAGTAAGAGCCACAGAGCTGTGTTGCAGAGAGGTGTAAAAAGGAGTGTGACCTGTACCACCTCTCTGCAACGCAGGCCTGTGGCACTTACTGGAGGTACCTGGGGTCCTAGTTGGCCCCCAGGGGCCCTTAGGATTGAAGGGGAATTAATTCCCCAACTTAAAATGCGCCACAGGGCGTGTTTGCACACATGTCACCTCAGGCCCCGCCCCCTACATTCACCACTGTGAAAACGCGCCCTATGAGATGTTTTACTTTGGGGGATTAAGTGCCCTTGAATCATGAGGGTTCCTGGGGTCCAACTAGCCCATCACGTACCTCCAGTAAGCACCCCGGAGCTGCGTTGCAGAGAGGTGTAAAAAGAGGCATGGCCCGGACCACCCCTCTGCAACGCAGCACTGTGGCATTTACTGGAAGCACCTGGTGGGCTAATTGGCACCGGGCAGCCCTCTGGATTGAAAAAGAATTTATTCCCTAACTTAAAACGTGCCACAGGTGGTGTTTGCACACATGTCACCTCAGGCCCGCCCCCTCCCTTCACCACTTTGCAAACGCACCCTGTGGCATGTTTTAAGTTGGGAGATTAAGTCCCTTTGAATCCTGAGGGTCCCTGGGGTCCAACAAGCCCACTAGGTAACTCCAGTAAGCACCACAGAGCTGCGTTGTAGAGAAGTGTAAAAAGGAGCGTGACCTGGACCACCTCTCCCACAACGCAGGCCTGTGGCGCTTACTGGAGGTACCTGGGGGCCTAGTTGGCCCGAGGGGCACTCGGGATTGAAGGGGAGTTAATTCCCCAACTTAAAACGCGCCATAGGGCGTGTTTCAACACATGTCAACTCAGGCCCCGCCGCCTCCCTCCACCACTGTGCAACTGCGCCCCGTGGCGCGTTTTAAGTTGGGACATTAAGTCCCCTTGAATCCTAAGGGGCCCTGGGGTCTAACGAGCCCACTAGGTACCTCAAGTAAGCGCCACAGAGCTGCATTGCAGAGAAGTGTAAAAAGGAGCGTGCCCTGGACCACCTCTCTGCAACGTAGCCCTGTGGCGCTTACTGGAGGTACCTGGGGCCTAGTTGGCCCCCAGGGGCACTCAGAATTGAAGGGGAATTAATTCCCCAACTTAAAAAGCGCCATAGGGTGTGTTTGCACACATGTCAACTCAAGCCCGCCGCCTCCCTTCACCACTGTGCAAATGCGCCGTGGCGCGTTTTAAGTTGGGAGATTAGGTCCCCTTGAATCCTAAGGATCCCTGGGGTCCAACTAGCCCACTAGGTACCTCCATTAAGCGCCACAGAGCTGCGTTGCAGAGAAGTGTAAAAAGGAGTGTAGCCTGGACCACCTCTCTGCACCGTAGCCCTGTGGCGCTTACTGGAGGTACCTAGTGGGCTAGTTGGTCGCCAGGGACCCCCTGTATTGAAGAAGAATTATTTCCCCAACTTAGCGTTTGCAGAGTGTTGATGGGAGGGGGTGGGGCCTCCAGCACAATCATGTGTTTTTTTATTATTTATTTTTAAGAAGGGGGCTGTGTGGCCTCTCTTCCTTTCCTATTTTATGGGCCCTGGGTACCCCATCCCCAGGGCCTGTCCCCTATTTTTGTTAAAAATGGAAGAGGGCTGTGTGGACCCCTCCAGGAAGGGCAGTTATAGACCCCCACATTTAAATATTAGTGACCCCAGGAGGTGGCAGTCCCCGGGGGGGCTCGAGCCCTCCCCCACACAGGTCTATTATTTTTTTTAAAGCCTGGGGTGGCGGTCCCCGGGGCAGCGGGGGTCTGCAAGGCCCCCCCACAGATTAATGATGAAAATCCCCAGGGGGTGGCAGTCGCTGGAGATTCAGGGGGGGCATGAGCCCCCCACAAATATTTAATAAAAACACCGGGGGTGGCGTCCTTGGGGCTGCCGGGGCCTGCCTCGGCACCCACAATTTAAATGTTTTACTGCCCCGGGACTTGGCCCACCTGGGGGCTAAGTAATAACGATGCGCAGGATCCTACGCTTCATTTTTCTTAGTTTTGCAGCAGGATCCGTGAAGGATGCCGATTTTATTTGTCAAAAAAATGCTTTTTTTGGCCCTGAGGGTCCTTGTGGGACCCCTGAGCAGGCCAAGGGGGTCAGGGTGTTTCTACCCTGCCCCCTTTTCTTGTTTTACGCCTTTATTTCCCTGTTTTCTTGTGCCTCGGTTACCGAGGCACAAGATGGCTGCCGACACTTCCTGGTTTGGAGTGTTGACAGCCAATTAGAATAAAGCTCATGGTCCGGAGGGTCCGCAGATCCTCCCTGCCTCTAATTATCGAAACTTTGATTTTTTGATTTTCTCAGCAACTACTGAATGGATTTACACCATTCAAGACAAAGAGTTTTTCTGAAACAAGTGCTACCTTTATGCCGAATTTGGTGTAATTCCGTTCAGCAGTGAAAGCTGTAGCCGTGTCTAAAGTTTCCTATGAGAAATGCATTTTGAAATGAAATGAAATGAAAATGATTCTTATAAAGCGCACATAGCTGCCGGAAGGCGTCCAAGCGCTGAGACTAATGGTGCTGTCTAGCGAGGCATGTGGGCCAGGGGAGGCTCCACTTATTGAACAGGAACGTTTTCAATTGTTTTCGGAAAGAAGTCAGTTCCAGATTGGATCTTAGGTGGAGGGGGAGAGCATTCCATAACTTGGCCACATTGAAGGAGAAAGAACGACCTCCTGCTCTTGTCCTTCTTATCTTGGGCACTGCTGCCAAGAAGGCATTGGCTGAGCGCAGTTGTCTGCTGGGAAGATACGGGGTGATTAGAGGAAGGTTTATTGCAGGACCAGCTTCCCAGCCTGATGGGCAATACATAAGGACTTGAAGCTGATTCTGTCCTTAACAGGAAGCCAGTGAAGACTTTTCAGGCCGGGTTTAGCAGATTGCCTGCGAGGAATTTGCAATAAAGTGCGGGCAGCACAATTTTGAATTACCTGCAGTTTCCGCAGAGTAAAGTCAGGGGCTCCCAGATACAGAGCATTACCAAAATCTAAACGAGATTGGATCAGGCCCTGTATCACCGTTTGTTTGGCTTTGAAAGGTAGCAAAGGAAGAATGGTCCTAAGGACTCTGAGGAGGCCGATACAGGTGGCAGATAGCCTTGATGCCTGACAGTCAAACGTCAGAGATCCGTCCATCCAGATACCCAGACTCTTTATTGTATTCTTAGGTACTGGTGGTGTGCCTAGACAGGAGGGCCAGATTGAGTTGGTTGAGGCTGGGGCCAATCGGCCCATCAACATGAGCTCTGTCTTGTCTCCATTAAGCTTGAGACAAGACAGTCATCCAGCTTTTTACTTTCTCTAGACAACCTGCCAATTTTACCCTGACTGAAGAGCCATCTTCCTGTGCCAAGGAGACCACCAGCTGAGTATCGTCCGCATTTTTCAACCTCTTTTTTTTTATTTCTCAGGAACTACTGAACGGATTTACAACATTTAATTAAAAGAGTTCTTTCTGAAAGAAAGGCTAACTTTTGCCAAATTTGGTGTAATTCCGTTCAGCAGTTCGGGCTGTAGACGTGTCTAAAGTTTCCTATGGGATTTAACATGGAGAAAACATTTTTTGGGCCCCCCCTTTTTACTCGGCCCCGCTTGCCGAATCACCCCAAAACTTTAAAGATAGGAGCTGACCAGAGCGGGCCATAAGTTTTGAAAATTTCGCGAAGATTCATCAACCGACAACAAAGTTATTGGGGGAAAAAACGCTTTTTTGAAAAGAAACAAGGTCCTAACTATAACTACCGGCCACTGTCAGTAGCTTTTATATATATATATATATATATATACTATATATATATATATATATATATATATATATATATATATATATATATATATATATATATATATATATATATATATACATATATATATATATATATATATATATATATATATATATATATATATATATTACCTACTGGCGGTCGCCAGTAGGTAGTTATAGTTAGGATAATTTTCAATGTTAAATCTCAACATTCTATTTTGAATAACTTTGGCGCCGGTTGACGAATCTGCCTGAAATTTTCAGGAAAATGGTCTCATGGCGGTCCGGTCCTTCCCTGAAAGTTTGGGGGGGATTCGTCAAGCGGGGGCCGAGATAAAAGGGGGGTCCCAAAACGCGTTTTCCCCATGTTAATTTCCATAGGGCGGTCGATTTCACTTTTAGCTCGAACGGCTGAATGGATTTCCACCAAACTTGGCAAAATTGTAGGGACTGGTAGCCCGATGTGCCTTTGCTATGTCTCAAGATATGTGCTCCAGTGGATTTTGAGTAATTTAGGTCCAAAAAAATATATATATCTATAGCAGCGCACAGGTGCGCGCACCGGAGTGCGCTCCAGGCGCGACACGCGAGGTGCGCATGGAAAGCTGATTGGCTCTCGGGTGTCTGTAAACATTCCAAACAGTCCAGAGCGGTCGCCATCTTGTGTCTCGGTAAAATCGAGACATAAGAGGTGGCTAAAACAAAGTGGGAACTGACCATAAGGCGTCAGGGATAGACCCCTTTGACCCCCTAGGTTTGATGTGGGGGCTATAAAAGGGCCCCGCGGGGCATTTAAAATATTTTTTTTTTTTTCTTTTTGCGCGGGGGAAGCGCTCGGTGCGCGCACCAGGTAGCGCACCGGGGAGCGTAAAATGAGGGAAAAAGATGACAGAGTTTTAAAAAAATGAAGTTTTCATTTAGAAATTGGAGGTAGTTCTTAAAAGAACTTTTTTTTTTCTTCTTTTTGTTGTTTTATATTTTTTTTGTGTTTTTGGAACTTTTTAAACTTTTTTTGGCTTTTCAAAACAGTTTTATATTTTTTTTGTATTTTTTAGGGGGAGAAACAAAAAAAGGGAATTGAAACTGGCTCAACTGGAGCAAAAAAACAAAAAACCCAAAAAATTATTTCTTTTTGGGGCACTTGTGATTATCACCTGCAAGGACGATGAGCTTAACACTTTGTTCCCCATAGGAGATAAGCTTGCCACAAGCCTTACAAGTAATTTTAAAATCAGCAAATCTTGGCTGAATGGAAGGCATCACCTCAGATGTTTCTGGTTGCGAGGAAGAGGGTTGTTTTCTTTGGGAGGGGGTCCTTGATGACTGGGGGAGGTTACTGGCCAGTTCCCGGAACTCTGCGCGAGAGTAGTTGTTTGGATGCTTTCTTGTCATGTGCCGAATCATGGTATAGTTACCAAAAGAATATTTCTTATTTGGGTTGCCCCGTGAAAGTTCATCATTGCAGATGAGGCAAGTGACTTTGGGCGCATTCACCTTTTTTTGCCCCTCTGGGATTGAAAAAAACTGCCAAATGAAGTGTGGTTTGGGTTTATAAGGTGTGTTTTCTTCAGGCAGCCATCTTCTTCTCCCCTCCTCCTCTTCCTCTTCCTCCTCCTCCTGTTCTTGACCACCAATATAATTTGGAGCTGGTCCTCTTGGTGGTGGTGGTGGTGGTGGTGGCTGAGATGCACCTGCTGCTGCTGCTACTGAAGCCATTTTAAAGTACAAAAAGGTACAGAGAGTTCCAAACAGATCTTCCTCAGTCAAAGGACAAAGTCAGAATAAGGAAAAAAGGTGGGGGCTTTCATCATTTGGAAAACAAAACTGTCCTGAACCAATGAGAAGTGTTATTTTCAGGTCACAAGACCAGGGGCTTCATCATTATGAAACTAAAACTGTTATGAACCAATGAAAAGTGTTATTTTCTGCTCACATGACCCGACGCGCTTACGCTACGCGCACGGGGGCGCGCAGCGTAAGCGCGTCGGAAGTTTACGTTTTGCGATCGTATTCGTTCGAGTACTTCCGGGTGCGCTTACGCCGTGCGTATCACGCGGTCGCGGCTACGCGATACGTCACGATCATGTTTTCGTTTGCGATATTGGCGCTCACGAGACGCTCCCCGGAGCGCGCCCGGGGGCGCTTTTCAGAAATACGCTTTTCGGGGCGCACTCCGGGGCGCGCTCTGGGAGCGCTCCCCCCAAAAATTAAAAAAAAAAAATGGGTTAATTGTAGAGACAGGTAGCCCTATTTTGAAGTGGTTTGTAAAAAAATTAACTTTATAAAAATATGTATTGTGCTACATTGGGCTTAATATATGTTAGAGCCAAAATGTAGCCCAAATGTAGCCCAAAGTAGCCCAATGAAGCCCAAAGATGGCCACCAGAGATCAAAAATTGTAAATGTAGCCCAAAATTCAACTAGATGTAGCACAACTGTAGCCCAATGACAGAATGTACCAGAGTGTTAAAAAGAACAACTAGAGTGCTAACAGTCTTATTTATAAAGTGAAACTTATAGTAAGGAATTAGCATTTAAAAAACCTATGAAATTCACTGAAAAAAACCATAGGTTTCACACCAGTTATAGTTAGGAATTAGCATTTAAAAAACCTATTAAATTCACTGAAAAAAACATAGGTTTCACACCAGTTATAGTTAGCTGGAAATTTTACTGATATAAAACCATTGAAATTCCCACGTTATAGTTAGTCGGACTCACTATAACTTGCGCGTGCAATGCACTGCTGATGACATCACATATTACATCACTCATGACATGGTCAGTGACATCACTCATGACATCACTGATGACACCATCCTTGTGACACAGTGACAGACCTCCTTTCAGTGTAATGTAACCCATGAAACACATATTCAAAAATAGAAACTAATATTTTCAAAAAAGTGGATATACCCATACCAGTTACAACAACCAATTCAGTAATACCACCATCTAATACACATCCACTCATGTGTATGTATATGGGTTATTAGATATTTTTATTAGTATCAGTATGAGTGTCTATATGGTTTGGTGGGGGTATTACTTAGCACATAGATGCATGAGTGACTGACTCTTTGTTTGTATGTGTTTTGAAGACAACATATGTACAGGACTGTATGGGTGGATGAGTGTCTATATGTGTTTGTTAGTGAGTGAATGACTGTCTCACTAGTGTCTTTATCAGTAACTACATATGTTTTAATCTAGTATATATGAATATTGATGTATATAAGTGAGTATATGTGAGAGTAAGAGATTGTAAGAGTTCCTGTTTAAATAAGTATGTGTTTCTATAAGTGATTGTTTAAGAGAATAAATATGTGTAATTTTAAATAGAAGTAAGGTGGAAGTGTGTGTATAACTCTATATTCAAATAAATGGATGTCCAATAGTTTATTTGCACGTGTGAATATGTGTGTGAGTAACTTTTGGATGAATGTCGGTGTGTAACAGGATGTATAGGTGTATCACTTCATATGATGAGTGAGTATATGTATGAGTGACTATATAGAACTGTTGGTGAATGAGTGGATGTGTATATAGATAGTGGAATTACTGAATTGCTTGTTGTAACTGATATAGGTATCTCCATTTTTTTAAAAATTTCAGTTTCTATTTTTGAATATGAGTCTCAAGGGTTACATTATAGTGAAAGGAGGTCTGTCACTATGTCACAAGGATGGTGTCATGAGTGATGTCACTGACCATGTCATGAGTGATGTAATATGTGATGTCATCAGCAGTGCATTGCACGCGCAAGTTATAGTGAGTCCGACTAACTATAACGTGGGAATTTCAATGGTTTTATATCAGTAAAATTTCCAGCTAACTATAACTGGTGTGAAACCTATGTTTTTTTCAGTGAATTTAATAGGTTTTTTAAATGCTAATTCCTAACTATAACTGGTGTGAAACCTATGGTTTTTTTCAGTGAATATATATATATTTCCATTATTGCCCACTTGAGATCTTCCAGGCGCTCTTACGGCGGTGCAACGAGAAGCGGCAGACCCCGCCGCGGTAATCTGTGCTGTGTGCCCCGAGGGGCTTTGTTCTCTCGCGCACGCCTTGGTACTCAAATAAAAGAGATGTCCACATGATCTCCCAAAACAAATTGTTATCCGTTTATTGACAGCATCCAGCACAAAACCCTACGCATTTCGGTCTGTACACAGACCTTGCTCACGGGACTGGTAGTATCAAACAAAACATATTTTTTTAAAGGTGATTAAATAAAGTGCAAAAAACAATGACATCACTTCCTGTTTCAATCTCAAGGAATTCTGGGACATGTAGTTTAGACAGAAATATATACAAAAATGTGTACAGAAATTACATTTTGTTTTTAAATTTACCTTACCAACTAAGAGTAACTTTGTTCGTTTGCTCAGGTGCCTGTTATTCATGGCATATCAAACCAATTTAGCCCTAAAGTGGGTTACTATTGTTTCAAATTAATAATGTGCCCTCCAAGTAGGTAATATTTTAACTGGGTTTGATTCCAAAGCCATAGAGTATCAGTACCACCCTCTAGTGGGCCTATCTGATAGTTTATGATTGTATATGCAATAAATTCCTGCCATTTTTGGTGTTTTATCATCTCTCACTTATTTTTATTATTATTATTATTTTTTTTTTATTACCACGCACTTCAGATACACAGCTCCAGGCTTACAACCTCAAGGGCCGGCCGCATTATACATATTTCAAGTAAACAATTGACACTTGCAGACACAGCCTATCAGCCGACAACCCGGGGGTCCGGCGGCGTATTCCACTAAAGCGCTAGCAGATTCACCATTTTCACCATCAACAAAAGAACCAGGGTGCAGTTATCGTGCGTATTTTCCTCTTTTTCTCAACTCCATCTGTTCCTCCCCGCCCTCCCTCCCCCCAGTGCTACAGCTTGGATTAACAACCGATGCGTTAGCAACACAACTTGACTAATACTAAATCCCCACTCAACTACTGATCCTACCCACTCCCGCCCCTCCCTCCTTGCCTTCACAGTGTATGCTAAAGGTGTATGTGCCATAATGATGCCTTGTCTATCCTGCCTCCGCACTCGCTCCAAATGTGCTCCAGCGCAAAGTCTGCTTCCCGACTAATCTGTCCTAGCCTGGGTGTATGTCCCGATTGCAGTGCCCCTGCCAGCTGAGAATAAGCAGTGTGTCTGCGTTGCCATCCCGCCCATCTAGCCAGGACCCACGTCGCTCTGCGCCACCGTCTGGCTCCGTAGTGGCATTTCTTAGCCATGTGGCTCCGAATTGTCAGATTCCTCTTGCGCCCTTCCATTGAGGTAAGTGCGGTATAGTGCCCAAAAGTTTTTAGGGCGGCTCTAGGGGTGCAGCAATTCCCTATAGTTTTCCACCTGGGTGCTACAGTACAACATGTCTCGCGCCCATCTAGCTTTGGTTGGGAGCGGTCCTCTCAACCAACAGTGTGCTACTACTCTCTTAACCATTAGCATCCCCATATCCGCAAGTCTGCGAATCGCGACTGGGAGTCGCTTGGATTTTCCTATGAGAGCCAATCCTGGTTCTGGGGCATGTCCACCTCCAGGATTTTGCTTATTTCTGAGAAGATGTCACACCAGTAAGACTGGATGCCCGGGCAGTGCCACGCCAAGTGCATGAAGTCCGCGTTTGCTGTGTGACATCGTTCGCATTCTGCCGTTTGCCGTAGACCGTATCTGTGGAGTCTCTCCGGGGTGTAATACACCCTTTGCAGAAACTTAAAGTGGATCAACCTGTGTCGACTATTGAGCGATATCCGCTTCATGCTCTCACAGCAGTACCACCATATAGCGTCATCTAGCGTAGTATCCAGATCTTTTTGCCACGCGAGTCTTGCTTTCATAGGCTGATGTTCTCCATGTGTCCTGGCAACCCTATACAAATTTGTGAGTAGCTTCCGGGGCTCCTTAGCCTTGATAACATATGTCAATTCAGGAACATCTGGAGGCTCCGCCATGTCTGGACCGAGCAGCTTCAGGAGTGCACTTCCCGTTCTGTGAAATTGAAAGCATTGCAACATAGGGGTCTCTCCGCGGTCTCCCCGCACCTGATACCAGGTTTTGGCAATGCCATCCTGAAACAAGTCGCCTGCTCGATGAAGCCCAAGATTCGCCAATTCTCTAGTGGCACCCTTCTCACCCATAGGTGGGAGCCAGAGCATCCACTCCAGTGGCATATCTGGTGAATACAGCAACACTCCTCTTTGTCGCTGCAAGAGCGAGTGCATGGTTGGTAGCTGTTATGGAGTCCAGCACTCCCGTTCTGTGATCTAGTGGGTTGCATATCGTGGCCGGTAGCGGCTGCGGGTGTGCCAAGAGTCGCTCCATGTGGACATGCGGGATCATCTTGTCTCTGCGTATCCACGTGTGCGGGTGCGACGCTTGTGCCACTCTGTAATAAAGTTTGAGGTCAGGGGCCGCAAGACCTCCCATGTTGTAGGGCAGGGTAAGGGTCAACCACTTGACCCTGGGCTGATTTCCTGCCCACGCCAGGCTAATCATAAGACTCGTCAGCCGTTGAAAAAAGCTTTAGATAGGACTATTGTAAGGGCATTAAAGAGGAATAGGAACAGCGGCAGAACTACCATTTTCATAATGGCTATGCGGCCCATCAAAGTGAGAGGGAGTTTGCTCCAGAGCACTATATCGTCTTCCAGGTTGCTGATCGCCCTCCCATAGTTTTGGCTAATGAGCAGGTCCGGGTCCGTGTGGAGTTGTAGCCCAAGATACCTAATCGGGTCTTCAGACCACTGTAGGGGGTATTCCATTTCCACCTGCCCAGTCACAGGTGTGAGGGGAAATACAATTGATTTCGCCCAATTGACTTTAAAGCCGGAGAGCGCGCCGAAGTGGACCACCTCCCTTAGCAGCGGGGGAAGGTTCGCTGCGGGGTCATGCACATAAAGTAGCGTGTCATCAGCATACGTAGACACTACTATTTTGTAGGTCGGGAATCGTACGCCCTCATGGTCATGGTATTCTCTCAGTGCGCAGGCCAGAGGCTCTCCAGCCAGAGCAAATAGCAAAGGGGATAAGGGGCACCCCTGTTGCATCCCCCTACCGATGTTGAGAGGTTGTGAGACTGCATTACCAACACGCACTCTTGCCAAGGGCCGTTTGTAAAGTGCGCCAACAATTTGCAGAAAGGGCTTCCCAATTCCCATCCGTCTCAGTACCTGGAGTAGAAACGGTCATTCCACAGAGTCAAATGCCTTTTCCATGTCTAGGAATATAGCCAGTGCTGTCACATCTTACCTAACATGTTGAATGGTGCCTAATACGGTTCTTATATTGTACGTCAGGTTTCTGCTAGGGATAAACCCTGCCTGTTCTGGGGCTACTAATTCAGGGGCCAGTAGTGCTAATCTAGTCGCTAGTACTTTTGCATATAACTTAGTGTCTACGTTTAGTAACAACAGCGCCCGGTATGATCCGCACTCATCCTGTGACTTATCCGGTTTAAGAATAGTGAATATCATTGCCTGCCTCTCTCATGGAGCTCGGCATGCTTCCCTGGATACAGATGTTGCTCATCAGTGTGGAAATGTGCGGGAGCAGTTGTTCCTGAAATGTTTTGTAAAAGTCTACCGTTAGGCCATCGATGCCGGGCGCACTGCCTGATCGCATGGAGGCCAAAGCTTCCTTGATCTCATCATGTTGTATAGGATACATGAGGAATTCCCTTTGCAAGTCAGAGAGGACCGGCAGCTTTATGTGCTCTAGGTAATCCTGAATTTCGGCCGACATCTCCCCACTCTTCGAGGAGTATAGCTCCGAGTAGTAATCTCTACAGATGGCAGCAATGTCCGCCTCCACCGTGGCGGCGTGTCCATCAGCATTCTTCATTTCAGAGACCAGCGGTTTACCTCTCCTGGCTTTGATGATATTTGCCAGCACCGATCCTGGCCTTTCACCCTCTCCATATGTGCAGGCAGTGGCATATTTGCCCAGGTGTTTCACCTCTCTGTCTGCCTCGTCATGGTATTCCACTAGGAGTTGTTTAATCCTCTCCTCTGTCTCCTCATCTGATCGGTTCAGCTGCTGTATCTCCAAGGTTCGCAACTGTCCTTCAAGCTCCATCAAACGGCGTCTTATCGCCTTCAGGACACTAGAGTGTTTCGATATCGCAATGCCCCGTATGTAAACCTTGAACACCTCCCACACCATTTGGAAGTGTTCCACCGATCCCACATTCTTTTAAAAAAATAGATCGATCGACTCTGCCAGTTCCCCACGAAAGACTGGGTCCAGAAGCGAGTATGGTGGGAAGCACCATGTGAAGGGGGGAATTTTCCTAACCGGGGTTTCCATCACCAACAATATGGGGGAGTGGTCTGACAGCGTGCGTGGCAGCACCTTGCATTGTCTAGTGCTGCGGTGCGCACCCGAGGTGGCGAACCAGTAATCTATCCTAGTGTGCACTCCATGGTAGGCCGAGTAGTGTGTGTACCCTCTCAAATCCGCATCTCTGCTCCTCCATACATCTACCATATCCAACACAAGAAGTTTGGCTGCAAGCGTCTGTGCCGCTGCCGAAGGCTTACGAGGTGGGCCAATAGACCTGTCCAAGTCTGGGTTAAGTGTCAGGTTAAAGTCTCCACCCCAGATTATGTGGGGTGAGTCGTCGGTGCTAACTTTCGCAGCTAGCGATTCATAGAATTCTGGGTCGTCATAATTAAGGCCGTAAGCATTTACAACCGTCAAATCCATCCCCATGCTCTTACAGGGCGCTATGACATATCTGCCCTCTGGGTCAGCACTCAGTGTGTGTAACAGGATTTTCGACCCCGGGTTTACCCAAGTAATGACCCCCCTGGGATGAGTCGTGAACCCAGCTGCTGCTATGTTCCCCTCCAGGCCTCTGCTATGTAACATCCTACTGGTGGGTGGCAAGTATGTTTCCTGTAGCAACGCTATGTCTATATTATGTCTCTTCAGATAACCCAGCACTTTCCTTAACTTTCTAAAATCGTTCAATCCCCTGACGTTCCACATGAGAGCGCGGATAGTTGCTGGCTGTGCATTTTCCTGCTCTCTCGCTACACTAGACATCGTGCTGTGATGCTCTTAGCGTGTGGCGCGCAAGGTCTCAAGAGGAGATCCAGACTAGCGTGTAAATCTTTGGAGCCAGTCTCACTGCAAACACGGGCCATCGCGCAGTGAGCAATTCGTAAAGGTGCGTACAAGGAGCACAGTGCATACATTCTTGAACAATAAGGCATTCCCTTCCCCTTCGATTCACCCCCCTCCCACAGCAGACCATCCCCAACTCGGCCTAGCATGAAAATACTTCCCCCCCAAAACTTCCCAATTGACCCAAGCTGGTCCCCGCATGAACAAATAGTGCATACAGCACAAGGGCAGAGGTCGCCAGAATAAGAACAGGTAACAATTGCAGGCTAACAATTCTCTCAATACTGCTCCTAGCACCATCACCCCGTTCGTGTCCATCAACGGAAGCCAATATAAGTGTACCTTTGTGTACCATTTAGTGGTCTCTCACCAGAGTGTCTCCATTTCCCCCAACTTTCAATCAGGCACTTCGCGCGCCAGCAATGTATAGAAGGAAGCGTGTGCCCACACAAAGCCTACTAAGATCAGTCACCAGTCTTCAAATAGGCAAACTTAAAATGGAAAAGTCTCACCAGGTCCCGGAACGCCGGAGCTCACACAGGCACCATGGGTCCGCTCTGCTCCCCACTGTCTGTCAAGCCGAGAGTTCAGGTAGTCGAGGCTCAACACCCATATCTCGCTCGACTTTTTCTCAGCTCGTCTTGCATCGAGGTTACAGAAATGGGATTGTACTATTATTCTTGCTCATCCAAGCGGCTGGTGAGTTCCTGCTCCTCCGTCTGGCTTCTGTGGCTGTTCCTTTGCTCCTTAGTCCATGTCTTTAGGGCCTTTTGGAGGTCTTTTGGGTCGGTGAAGAAGTTGGAGTGCCCCTGTCGAGATCTTGGCTTGGATTACGCCATGCTGTACCCAGCGAAGCTAAGAATTAACCGACAGGGGCACTCCAACTTCTTCACCGACCCAAATGACCTCCAAAAGGGCCTAAATACATTCCACTTTAATTCCAGCATCAAATAGCTGTGAGTACATATTTAATATTACAGCAATATGACCATTATCTCAATTTAAACACAACTTACCTATGCATATTTGATGCATTGTGGAAGACGCAGTATTGAACAAGTCACATGGTTAGAAACATTTAATTCGCCTACAGCAAGGCAACCTGTGACCACTCCTATCCGTGATCAAGGCAGTGTCGCCAAAACATGTTGGACTAGAAGGAGCATGTGTGCAGTGGTACTTGGGTTAAAGAAACCTTCCCTGAAATGGGCTCTGCAAGCTTTCTTGGCTTTGGTTTGGACATTGAATTTGCGAGCGTCTCCGCGCTCGCCTGAGGTCGCCCTGGAGGGTTGGGGGCCGCCTGCTCGGAGGTCTTGTTGTGCATATTTAAATATTTTTTTGATTAATTGTTTTAAAGTAAATATAGATTCATATATTCATGTTTATATATGTATGTTTACATTTTTTATATTTTTTATTATATTTATTAAAATGTACATTACATCTAAATTATTTTTTAAGTTAATTTTATTATTTAAATTATTTAACATTATTTTTATATATAAAAAAACGATATTTTGAACATTGATATTTTTTACATCTATAGCTTTTTTCGATACTTTAATCATTTACATTATAGAGATAGGATGTCGATATTTCGGCTATAGATATTTTTGTGTTGATATTTCTGTATGGGGACATTTTGGTAAACGATATTATGTCAGTGATCCTCATCTCATACGTCTGTTAGATACCAAAAAATGTAATCTACTGAGTTCAACATTCACCAGCATAGATTATCACTTTACACTTTATCTCTAACTATGGATTTTATGGTTGTTAATTTCTTTATATATGTAACTAGAAATAGATATATTATATGTAGAGAAGCAATTGGAGCAGTTGAAAATCTGCAGAAATGTGTTCCGAGGCTACTAATCTTTTAAAGTCTAGCCTTAGAAGATAGGGAATTATATGAATGTGTAATATGATACTATTTAGCAGTGTACCTTATCTTTTATTTATTGATTATATGCTATTTTCTCATCAATTAATTGGACGAGGAGATGTTTAGCTGTTAACTGATGTCTACATATTTTGTAAGTCCATATCACCCTGATTGTGTATTGTTCTTGATTGCTTAGTTGCACATAACAACCATAACTTTTACGATTAAGACATTTGTTGATGTTTCTGGACATATGCAAAAGCAGTTTTGTAGTCAGAAATCGCCTGATCAGGCTGTTTTCGACCTTAAAAATGTGTTGTTCATATGGCCTTTGGCCCCTAGTTTTTTGGTAATGGGGTTAAAAATAAAGCCATATAAGGTGTCTTATACCTAGCTTTTTCTCTTCTTCTATTGACCAAAATAAGCATAGCACATTACACACCTGCTTTAGCTCATCCTCTAGTTTGTGAACACTTATGTGTTAACATTTTCTTTAGGGCAGTCCAATTCTACTGATTTAAAGCTTAAAGCTTAAATAAGCCAAATTAGTTACTTCATGTAGGCAAGCAGTTTATGTCTGCTGTGATAAATGTCTGTTGTCTGTTGTATTTCACTATGATCTATAAACCTGAATAATACATGTTATTGCTACTGTCAGCTATGCTTCGACCTCGTTTTGAATAAAATATATTACTTCCTTGAGTAAGCAAAGAGAGTTCTCATTTTAATACATAGCTATAGATTTTAATAGCTGTATGTGAGTAGGGTGGGGTGGTTTTGAATTGCAATATATATGTGTAAGAAAATAGTGTTGTGCTGTAAAAATAACACTCCATACGCATTTCTACTGCACACATTAAACGTTTCATCACCCTGGTTTGGATTCAAGTACAGCAAAAAAAAGAGAAATGTTAAATGTGTTAATGGATTTCCGCCTCACTTACTAACATTTATTGTCATCACTGAAGAGAAATAGTAAAACTAGGTAAACTGAAAACATGACCATCCATGCATTAATTAACACATTTTTTGTGTCATTTAACTCTACAACCTATTTTTTTAAATAAATTATGTTCTCATATGCAATGCATCTCCTCATATGCAATGTCACCAAGGATGTCTTCTCCTCTATGCAATGCATCTTTTCATATGCCAAGTCACAAGGTATGCTCTGCTATTCTCCTCCCCTATCAGCTGGTCCATTCTATCTAACATCCGCTTCCCTCCTCTTCCTACCTCTCTTCTTCCCTTGGAGTCCACTTTAAATTTCTTGAGTAGAAGTGAGAGCGGGAGCAGCAATTTAGGTCCTCACACAGGTCTCAACCAGAAGGTACAGTCCTCATCTGTTCATTCGCAGGTCCAAGAAGAGTTTTGCTGAGATATGTGCGAGGTGCCACTTTTGTAGGATTTACTAGCCAGAGGTTGGCAGTGATTCATGGACACTCCAGAAACAATACAAAATAGTGTCATGCCCTTTAGGATAGTCCCATCATGTACATACTGATTACATACATGTTGTCACATCCACCTGACAATAACGGTTTTAAACAGGTGACCTTTTACCTATTCAATCAATCAATCAATCAATCAATCAATCAAGGCATTTATATAGCGCACTACTCACCCGGAGGGTCTCAAGGCGCTAGGGGAGGGGGGTCCGCTACTGCTCGAACAGCCAGGTCTTGAGCTGCTTCCTGAAGGCAAGGTGGTCCTGGGTCAGGCGGAGATGGGTCGGGAGGGAGTTCCAAGTCTTGGCGGTGAGGTAGGAGAAGGACCTTCCCCCTGTGGTGGCTCTAAGGATGCAGGGGACGGCGGCGAGGGCATGACCGGTCGATCGAAGCTGGCGTTTGGGAGCGTAGAAGTTGAGGCGGCTGTTGAGGTATACTGGGCATTGGTTGTGTAGGGCTTTCTGTGCGTGGGTGAGGAGACGGGAGGTGATTCTCTTGTTGACCGGGAGCCAGTGCAGGTCTCTCAGGTGTCCGGAGATGTGGTTGCGACGGGGGATGTCCAGGATGAGTCATGCTGAGGCGTTCTGGATCCGCTGGAGCCTCTTCTGGAGTTTGGCGGTGGTTCCGGCATAGAGGGAGTTGCCGTAGTCCAGGCGGCTGGTGACGAGGGCCTGGGTGACCATCTTCCTGGTCTTGGTGGGGATCCACCGGAAGATCTTTCGAAGCATGCGCAGGATGTTGAAGCACGTCGAGGAGACGGCGTTAACTTGTCTGGTCATGGAGAGGGAGGAGTCCAGGATGATGCCCAGGTTGCGTGCGTGGTCTGTCTGTTTGGGTGCGCTGCCTAGGGCGGGGGGCCACCAGGAGTCATCCCAGGCGGAGGGTGAAGATCCCAGAATGAGGACTTCCGTCTTGTCCGAGTTCAGTTTCAGGCGGCTGTTCTTCATCCATTCGGCTACCTCTTTCATCCCTTCGTGTAGGTTGGCTCTGGCGGTGGCAGGGTAGTTGGTGAGGGAGAGGATCAGCTGGGTGTCATCGGCGTAGGAGATGATGTTGAGGTTGTGCTAGCGTGCGATGGCTGTGAGGGGGCTCATGTAGACGTTGAAGAGGGTAGGGCTGAGCGAGGAGCCTTGAGGAACGCCACAGATGACTTCGGTGGCTTCTGAACTGAATGGGGGGACGCAGACTCTCTGTGTCCTTCCGGCGAGGAAGGAGATGATCCACTCCAGTGCCTTCTCCTGGATTCCGACATTGCTGAGGCGCTGTACTAGGGTACGGTGGCAGACAGTGTCGAAGGCCGCGGAGAGGTCTAGGAGGATGAGGGCCGCTGTTTCTCCGTTGTCGGGCAGGGTTCGGATGTCATCAGTGGCTGCGATCAGGGCGGTCTTGGTGCTGTGGTTGGCCCGGAAGCCAGACTGCGAGAGGTCGAGGGATCCGTTCGTCTCGAGGAAGGCGGCCAGCTGCTTGTTGACGGTCTTCTCGGTGACTTTTGCAGGAAACCGGAGCAGCGAGATGGGGCGGTAGTTCTTGAGGTCGGTGGGGTCGGCTGATGGTTTCTTAAGTAGAGCACTGAGTTCGGCATGCTTCCAGCTCTCCGGGAAGGTAGCGGTGTTGAAGGAGGTGTTGATGATGTCCCGCAGGTAGGGTGCGATGACAGTGTCGGCCTTGTTGAAGACGTAGTGAGGGCAGGGGTCGGTCAGAGATCCGGTGGATGGAGTTCATCGTGCGGACGGTGTCTTCGGTGCTGATCGGGGTCCAGGCGCGGAGGGTGGTGGTGGGGGGCGCTGGTTCGGTCGTGGCATGCGTCCGTTGAGTGCTGAAGCTGTTGTGTATGTCTGTGATCTTGTTGTGGAAGTAGGAGGCGAGGGAGTTGCAGATGTCTTGCGAAGGGGTGATGTCGTTGTTTCCGGCGTTGTGTTGGAGAGCTATTTAACGATGTTGAAGAGTTCCTTGCTGTTGTGTGCGTTGTTGTCCAATCGTTCCTTGAATGCAGTTTTCTTGGTGGCGTGGATCAGTTGGTGGTGTTTTCGGGTGGCGAGCTTGAGGGCAGTCATGTTGTCCGGTGTTGGGTCTTTGCGCCAGGCTTTTTCGAGGGCTCTGCAGTTCTTCTTGGAGCTCTTGAGTTCGTCTGTGAACCATGGGGCTTTCTTGCTGCTGGGTCTGCTAGGCAGGGTCCTCAGAGGGGCGAGGTTGTCTGCGCAGTCGCTGATCCACTTTGTGAGGTTGGTGGCCGCTTCGCTGGGGTTTGTTGCGCTGGTGGGTGGGTTCTTGCTCAGGGAAGTTGCGAGCTGGTCCGCTGTGATCTTGTTCCAGCTTCTGCGTGCAAAGTGTTGCTGGTGGTGGTGGATCGTGGTCCTTCTGAAGCTGAAGTGGATGCAGCTGTGGTCCGTCCAGTGGAGTCCGGTGGAGTGGCTGAAGGTGATGTCATTGCTGGATGAGAAGATGGGGTCGAGTGTGTGTCTGGCGTAGTGGGTGGGGGTGGTCACCAGCTGCTTGATACCGAGGTTGGCAAGGTTGTCCAGCAGGGTGGTGGTGTTGCGGTCGTTGTTGTTCTCCAGGTGGAAGTTGAGGTCACCGAGGAGGATGTAGTCAGCGGAGAGGAGGGCGTGCGGGCTGACGAAGTCGGCGATGTCTTCGCTGAATTGTGTGCGTGGTCCCGGGGGTCTGTAGATGAGGGTGCCTCTGAGGGTCGTCTTTGGGTCGGTGTGGATCTGGAAGTGGAGGTGCTCGGCGGGTGCGAGGGTATCGTCGGTGTTGGTCGTGATGCGGATGGTGTTCTTGTGGACGATGGCGATGCCTCCTCCAGTCTGGTTGACGCGGTCCCTCCGGATGATCTTGTAGCCGTCTGGGATGGCGATGGCGATGTCGGGGGCTGAGGAGGCGTTCATCCAGGTTTCCGTGAGGAAGGCGATGTCTGGGGCTGTGATGTCGAGCAGGTTCCAGAGCTTGAAGGTGTGTCTGTGGACGGAGCGGGTGTTGAGCAGGATGCACTTGAGGTGGCTGCTGCTGTTGCGCATCGTGGTCTTGGTCAGTGCTGGAGTAGTGCAGGTCCGGATGCAGGCGAACTTGCAGGAGTGGCAGCAGAAGGGTCCGTGGGTGCGTCTCGGGGTGGCTAGGTAGCAACCCGGGCTTCGGCCGGCATTGAGTGCGTAGAGTTCGGTGGCGTCGTAGGTACGGCGGGTGGGCTGGAGTCTGCGGGGGCCAGGGGTCCTGGCACTGGGCACGGTCCAGGCGGGACGGGCGCAGACGGGCTTACCTGCGCGGTCGCTGAGGGGGCGTCATAAGAAGGGAGCCGGGAGGGCGGGTCAGCTGGGAGGCAGGAGCGTGGGATCCAATCGGCTGGCAGGGGCGGGGCCGCAGGCAGGCAGCGGTGGGAAAAGCGAGTGCGGGCTTGGCGGGCGGCCATGCGGCGGCTGGGGCGCTCGCTGAAGGCGTAGGCGAGCAGGCAGGCAGGCACAGCAGCAGGAGGCAGGTGGCAGGAGCAGGAGGTACTAGGAGCATTGGGTTGACCAGGCCGAGGCGCAGTGGTCACACCTATTAGCTTGCTCCTGTCTCTTCTACCCCAGGCTCTCGGTACCATATCTTAATCCCTGTACAGGACATATATAAACATGTCCCCAGGCACAGCAGATTTAATCTGTAAAAGGGTCACCACTTTTTTTCATCCATGGCCAACAGGCTACTGTGCAAGATCATTTTTGTTTAGAAAAGGGTAAGTGAAGAATTAGCAAATGTGTTCAAAACATTTCGATTTTAGAAGCAACCCTGGAGTGACCACTTAAGTATAAAATACCCCCAATCCCCCTTACAATTCAGATAAGAATTCTTTCCAGGCTAGACCGAGGTTCTGCAGGCTGATCCTTCGATAGGCAACAAACTGACATTCGTTGCAGGGTGTCCTCCTCGAGGCTGAGACGGGGCCCTTTGTTCCAAACCATCAGGTGAGGGGTCAGTACTTCCCAGGGGGATGCTTGGCTACACTTTAGCATTCACATACGCACATACCCATGCTTTACCTACATATCTAAGCAAGTTACCTTAAGGTAGGCTACGCATTGTAGGAGTACGCCAATGCTACTGTTTTATATAATTGGCTTATATATATCATTTAGCACTATGGTAGAAATGTATCTACTGTTTACTACGATATTGGTGCTTGGGATTACTTTTGTCTGTTCCTGTCTTCTGATTGTTACAGCAAATATGTTTTACACCAAACTGACGCATGACCAATAAATAATTATTGAAACCATTCCAATCGCTGTCCTGTGTGTACTCTGAGAAAACGTAAGCATGAGTGACGAGCGAAAGATACCGTATTGTTTTCCACGAAACCTGAGGAATCAGGGTTGTCATGATCAGTGGTTGCCAGAAACTACATACATTACTGTAGACCACATGGGGTGGTAGTGGCCCTGTAAAGCTAGCTGCTCTAACAACTGACACATCCTGTAGGGGTGTCCAAAGTCACACCAAGCCCTCAGTTTAGGTCATCCAAAAAGTCCTGGGAAGGTCCTAGGAACTACATGACAATAAGTTACTAAGGGCAAGCCTTCCCACTTTTACATGAGAACTGTTTGCTTTTCTGTAACCTATCCCACAGTACACTATTCTGAAGTAAATCCAATCTGGTAGAATCTTTCTTCCCCTGGAGATAGCTTTTCTGCCAGCCTGGGGTGTGTTTATGGAAATGAGCAGCCCTCACCTCCTCATTTACAATAGACAGACTCTGGGACCAGCTCGCTTCCCACAGGGATAGTTCCAATCTGGCTACAGAAGGCCAGGGGGATAATGGGATGATTGGCCTCTCCTCCCCAGGTTTCCTTTTACACATAAATATGAATGGGCACGCCTCGTCCCAGCATTATGTAGGTGCCAAGCATAAGACACAATTATTAGCAACATCTCTGTCAAAAATGTTTTGTGATAGGTATACTGAGAATCTATGTTTGCCAAACATTTATATTTTTATTAATTACTGTAATGTTACCAGAACTGTGACTATATAATTGCCCTAGCTAGACTGTTTTAAATGAAATGGCTGCAATGATTCATGTAGCAGTTGCTAGTACGTTCAGAAGAAACATTCACTCTCCTTCCAAGTTGTTTTTTTTGGGCAGAGATTTACATGTTTTAAATGTAGGCACTGTGCAACTAGGCTGGCTGTGCCAAGTGTTGTTAAATTGTAAAAGCAGATTGGTTTGATATTTTAACATTGTGACCTGGTTGATTTTGGGTTCATATTCCATATGGTAGTCGTAAAAGGGGATGGAATCTCACTGCAGCCTAAACGGAGAATTTGAATCTTATGCCACTAATGCACTTTTTGCACACTTTATAGTGGCCTGCCATGATGTGCAAATATACTAGTTAGTGCTAAAAAAAAAACTACGATGCTTTATTGACAAATCACACACAGAGAAAACAGAGTAGCATCTCACTACATACTAGACTTGGAAAAAGACATCAATGTAGGTCCATAAACATTACAACATCTATACAGGTTAGAGAGCAATGGTGAGCGTCTTCAGGCACAAAACAAATTATTCAAAGAGATCATTTTAAGACCTATTCCTTGACCAATTACAGGGCTGTAAAAGTTATTTGGCTTGCCCATTTTTGACGAAGTTATGAAAAAGGGGCCAGACATTGTCTCACACATTTCATCCTCGGAAAACTTCATTTTTTAGAAGCATTTATCATTTGGAGAATGCATTGTTGAAGTCGACTACTGTTTTCTCCTTTAAACTATGTAGCAATATGAATTGAAAGCCTCGTTGGATGACAATCATGTTTTGGATCTCTCGTAGTCATTGCTCCATTGATGTCTGTTAACAGCGTGCCTTGTTCATCTGCTTCACAGGCCCCTGAGCTGGTCCTCGTGCCAGCTCCCCCTGGAAGATCTCCTGTCCAGTTTGCCTGCAGTCAGCTACCCTCTGCTGCCTTAGGTTTGTGTTTCCTCTGCTTGTTTTCTCCCTTTTTCTGCTCGATTTCTGCCTTTTTGCTGCTAGATTTCTGCTCATTTTTCTGACCTCTATTTTTGCCTCTCTTTGCTCGTTCTACCCATTATTTTGCCTCTTTCGGCTGGTTTATGTCCTTTATTTTTCTTCTTTCTGCTTGTTATTTTTCCTCTTTCTGATTATTTCTGACCATTATTTTTCCTCTTTCTGATCTTTATTTTTCTTCTTTCTGCTCACTTCAGCCTTTTATTTTTCTTCTTTCTGCTAGTTTCTGGCCATTATTTTTCCTCTTTCTGATCTTCATTTTTCCTCTTTCTGCTCACTTCAGCCTTTTATTTGTCCACTTTCTGCTTGTTTCTGACATTTATTTTTCATCTTTCTGCACATTTCTTACCTGGCTGTCTGACGAAGACGTCACACCCTCAGCGCCCAGATATCCCTAGGGGTGACAGTGCTGAACTATAAAAATGCTGATTGATTGACTGTGATAAATAAAGCATGCTCTATATTTCAGAGGACTTAATCCATAATGCAACAGAGATGTCAAAAGGAAAGGGCCATATGCGTCAGGGCTTCCTTTATATTGTGTTAAGAGTGGATTTATATAGAACCGTTTTTACTCCACTGTTAAGTATGTTGAGCTTCCAGAAAAAGAAGGGACTCATCTCCTTGTTTCATTCTTGCATGAGGGCTCATTCATAATAGGAAGAGGAGAAGGATGGAATTGTTTTACCTGTATCTGCGGTTTTACCAAAGATATTGTCTGCCTCATTCCTAAGCAGAATGTTTTTGCTTGTATTTATATTTGTTCTTGGTAGATTTTATAGAACTCAAACTGCAAGAAAGAAAAGGCCCTTCCTTTGACACACAGGTCTTTAAACGTAGGTACACAAATGAACCATATATCATATAATCCTATGTTCTGAGGTGAAGTGTACTATTTACCATTGGAGTATAAATATTTAGGTTATACAAAGATTGAATTAGCAACTAGAAAGAGGGCCTTGAGCTGCATTCATTTTTGAATCACAAGTCAAAACAAGGATACTGGTGCAGTGGTGATATGGTTCTGTTTGGAGAGTTCCAACAATAGTCTAACTGCAACATTTTGAATTAGTTGAAGCCTTTGTGAAATGTGTTTGAGGGAACCCAGGTATACTGCACTGCAATTGCATTGACTCATGAGGAAATAAAGGCATTTATGATCAGCACTTTCTGAGGAAGCAAGAAGTAGGATACCCACTTTGGCGCATAGGTGAAACAGCTTTGCTTGGTGACTGATCTTGTTTGTGCCTTAATTTTAAGATCAAATTTCCAATTTACTTTAAGGCCCATATTTACGATATTTGTGCTGGTACTTTCATGATGCAATGTAGCACAAATGGTATTATCACTTTTTGAGTGCAAAAGCTATTTTGCATACAAAGTTTAGTAAAGGAAGTGACAGAGTCCACTGTAGAGATAGGTTCCTTCATTGTAAGTTCCTTCCAAGATATTAAGTACAGAAGTAAGACCCCACCAGGAGCTAGCTGTTAGCAGCTCAGCCTGAATTAACCAACTGCCACAGTCAGGTAAAGAGAGACACTGTGAGCCAGAGAGTCACCCAGGCATTCTATGATGTTACAGATGGCATAGTACAGTCTATCTAGTCAAGAACATTAGAGAGGACATTTACTACACATCCTCTTCCCTTATGGAATAGGAACAGAACAGAGAACACAATAGGCAAGATACCTCAAATGCAACATCGGCAGAAAAGAACAAGAATGAACCAAACGAGATGTTCAAAGATAACCTTAGCATGAAGTATCATTAGCAGAAATGTGAACAAAGAAAAGTAAATTTAATACTATATGCCTCATCCCCCTTCCTTAACGAACCAAAGCAGCTAAGCTAAGTGGTCACACTCATAACCTCCCCACACAAGGGTACACCACAGGGTAAACACCCTAGAACAAAAGTGAGTGTAGATGGAGACGCTAGAGAGAGACACATAGGGGTAAAATACACTCAAGACAACCCTAAGAGAGCAAACCCCTTTCACAAAAATTCACCAAAGAAAGAAAACAAATCTTAGCAAAGAACTAGGGCTTCCCCTGAAAAAGACGTGCTGACACTAAAGATATGAAAAATTCACAGCACAAAGTCTTACAAACATGAAACCCTGGCCAACGAGTTACAAGGAGGTAGACTTAGACCAGAACATAGTGCACAAACAGTCTCCACCAAAAGCAGGGGACAGCGCAGAGTAGAAACTCTGAGATTAAAAAGAAATACAACCTCCCCTAAATAAGGTACACCACAGGATAATAAACCTGGGAACAAAAATAGGGCAAGGACTACCCGCAAACACCACTAGATGGGGCATGGACTACCCGCAAACACCACTAGATGGGGCAAGGACTACCTGCAAACTACCACTACATGGGGCATGGACTACCCACACACACAACCTCCCCTGTGTAGGGTACACCACAGGACAATACCTGGGAACCAAAATGGGGCATGGACTACCCGCACACACTACTACCTCAGAAAACTAAAAGAAATGGGCATTGACTACCCACGCACACACACAACCTCCCCTGTGTAGGGTACACCACAGGACAATACCTGGGAACCAAAATGGGGCATGGACTACACGCACAGACCACTACCTCAGAAAACTAATAGATATGGGCATTGACTACCCACTCACACACACAACCTCCCCTATGTAGGGTACACCACGGGACCTTATTCCTGGGAACAAAAATGGGGCAAGGACTACCACCAAGAATGTGATGCAAACTCAAAGAACCCAAAAGGGGCATTGGGGTATTGACTACCCACACACACACCACCTCAGGAAACCAACCTTAAAAATATGGATGAGAATTGACTACCCAAAACACCCAACCAGGACATGACCTAACACAGAATATAGAGTTTAAATAAGAGCAACACACGTTTGCCACACACCACTTTCAAAATAAGGCTATATTGAATAATATGCAGTGGTAAATTAGCTGCTAGAAATAACTAAATAAGACTAACTCCGGTGTGGCTCAAAAACTAAACTCTGTAGGTATCAAGGACCCCCTGGTTAGGATATGACTCCTGGGTCAGGGAAAACAATTTTTATGTAAAGGTATATACCCAGGCAGACTTACAACACAAGAAACTGGCTACTAAGAAAACATAATATATATAACAAAATTTAAGAAATTAGTGCAATGGACTGTAATGATATCAAAAATAATTTTTAATTCTGATAGTAAAAATTGAATAAATACATATAAATCTGTATACAAGATAAACACAGTAAAAGCTATTGATTCTTAGTGTGACCTTTTTGTAACACAACATAAGAAATCATAACAATTGACAATAAAATATTCTCTCGGAAAAAGTAGAATTGGGCTGTATATGTCCAATTCTACTTTTTCCGAGAGAATATTTTATTTTTATTTTCATATGATATTTTTGATATCATTACAGTCCATTGCACTAATTTCCTAAATTTTGTTATATATAATATGTTTTCTTAGTAGCCAGTTTCTTGTGTTGTAAGTCTGCCTGGGTATATACCTTTACATCAAAAACTAAACTCCCCATCACAGACTATAACACAAAGATAGTAGACACCCAAGAGAGAGTTTCATGTAAATCTGATTGTTAGGACCACGTAGAACCTAGGACACTTTCCAAGACTGACAAAAGCACCGGCACACTCAGAACATGCAGAGAAATGTCAAGTACTATTGTAATTAATGAATGGCACCAGTTCGGAAGACTTTAACTACAACAACAATAAATAAACAACTTATGCACCAGTGAGCGATCTCTCACCCGGGGTCTTCGATCCTTGCGGTCACTGCTGAAATATGCCAGGAAAATAAAACACCAACCAGACTATTTGGAAAGTTCCTTCGATAATGTTGCACCGCACTATCTCTAACCGATACATGTTCTCACCAGTGGCTCTGCAGTCCCCACAGAAATTTTTTACATGCTCACACCAGTGTCTCCGCTCCCTGCAGTCACCGCTGAAAACTGCCAGAACAGCAGTCGTTTCAGAAAAACCCTTCCATACCAAACACAGATGCAAGCCGGGAGACGAATATCCGTGACTGCCTGCCTGAAGAGACATGTTCGATGACGCGATGTGTTGAGATAGCGTGAACCAGGGAGAAATACAAAATGGTGCCACGCATATTTGACGCTGTACAGGAAGGCTCGCAGCAGGAGCGTGCGCCAAAGCGTCAAGAACATCAAAGTACTTGCATAGGAGACAGACGTCACAAGAGACGGTGTGTAGGCATCGCGAAGCTGGTAAGGCTGCGTGTGTTGAGTGCCAGCACGAGATGTGATGTCAAGGGCAGTTTTAAATTCAGCTCCCAAACTGCCACGGAGACGGAAACGCAATTGGGAGGGCTCAGAAGGAACCAGATTAAAGTCTGCCCATTCACAGGTGTGTGAGACCCGTTGATGAGGAGGCCTTTGATACAAGAGACAACTGTAGCCAGACTCCATCCTAGTGGGAGGAGGACTTGGTCCCAGAACTGGTTTCCCTAGACACACCTCTGGGCCACCATCCTCCTACAGAGGCAGAAGGGTTCTGCAAAGTTGGATTTCACCAGGAATAGTGCTCTGTTTTACAGTTTGAAGTAAGGTAAAGAGGATTGATGCAAAAGAGGAAGGGCGTACTGCTGGGAACTTTATACCCATAAGTCAGCGACTGTTCAGGAGTCACCCCCAGGCATTGACTAGTAAATTGTACAAAAGTAGTACTTCACCCCCAGGTCATCTGAATACATCTGGACCTGGCAAAGAATAGAAAAGGTCTAGACTCGATATTTGTCAAGTGTGTGGGACCTGAAGGGCTAGACCAGCTCCCATTTGTACCCAGGACTAAAAAGTGGATTCCATGAGCCAGTTTGCAGACCACCTGTGTGACTACAAGAACAACACAAGCTGCCTTTTTCTGGAGTGACCAGCTGAACAGTTGTACCCAACCGCGGCGGTAGTGGGAGTACCGGCCGGGCGGTGATGTGGGGAGGGGGAGGGGCAGGGTGGGGGGTAGTAATGTATGGATTATGGAATTTAACAGGTAAGTAAACAAAAATAATTAAAACAAATTTTGTTGCGCTCACTGCATCACATTTGGTGATGCAGTGCAAGCAACAAAATTCGTTTCATTTAATTTTATGTTTACTTACCTGTTAAAGTCCATAATCCATACATTACTAACCCCCACCCTGCCCCTCCCCCTCCCCACGTCACCACCCAGCCGGTACTCCCACTACCTACCATGGCTGATTGTACCTGGAGCTGCACTGGCCCATGATGGTGGGTTCAGCAGGGGTGAGTGCTGTCACAGAGATCCTGGAAGCCTTAAATGCTACAAGGAGAAACTGCTCCAAAAGGTTAGATAAGGTGGGAAAGTTTTTAGGCTACAAAAAAGACTAAGGTATTGATCTTAACCTTCCTGGGTGGCTAGCAAATCTATAAAGGTGTAGGATGTAATCTTATTAGCAGACTACAGGCTGCCGAATTATGAGATCCCACTGGCAGTGCAGTGAGTTCTGTGCCCTTAGAGCAGTCACCATCCCAGTGATTCCTCTGAAAAAACACCGATAGTTTGGTGTGTGGCTGGCAGCTTTTGTGCACACCAAGCATTTTTGTTTTTCATGAATAAACTCCCAAAGTGGAAGTTTGTTTCTGAAAAGTGAAAAGAATAATGCCTTCTATATCCTGGGATGTGAAATATGGTGACAGCCAGAAAAAAGAAAAAATCTGACCGTCTTTCCTAAATAGGTTGGGGAGGCCGATGTTCTTACTCCATCGGACAATACTCAGTCAGATCATTGGAAAAAGCTCAATGGCAAAGCCAGCAAGGACACCACAGTTGACAAACTGAGGGACCACCCAACTCAGAATAGAGTGGTTGGCACAAGCATTTGGCATACAGAGTATTCCGTCACATTTGTCATGCAATATCCTGTCATCTAACCCCCAACTCAGGCCCTTACTCTGAAGGTGGAAATATTGAGCAGGCGAAGGCACAAAAATATTCAATCAGTGAGAAGACTTTAGTGGTGTGAATGTTCTCGCTTCCAGCTAATGCTGCCAAAAACAATTGCTTCAATGGAACTTTGCCCGAAAGCTGTCTGACCTCAAGACCACTCTGTTGAATACAACCTTCAACCTTGCCCCGCTCAAGGATTTTGGCTTCTACAAAAAAAATTCCAGCAGAAAGCAAAGATTTTGACCAGGATGACCTTCTTGATGTCTCCAACTTCCACTCCATCGCATTCGGCCTGAAATCAAGTCTAGGTCCCAGTCAATGAGGAACAGCGACTTCTGATTGACACTTTACTTTTTAGTGATGCATTTTTGTCTGAATTATTTTTACATTCATATCAGAAGTTCCCCTTATTGGATTTTAATCAATTTTGTGTCATTTCCTTATTGCATTTTGATTTCTGGAAACTAGATCTGTGATTTTGGTTGTGCTTTGTTGTGAATTTTAAGAACTGCGAAATACCTTATAAACATTTCCTTAGTTACCCCTGCCTGCTCTGTGGAATAGCTACCAGGGATTGAGCACAGGTTTTAATTATTGGAACATTAATACAGATAGTGGGTAATCATATAACAATACTGACAATTTGTGGACCACAATACTAATACAATGATATGTGTACATCTTACACTTTACACTTTTGGTGAATGAAGGTATGCTAATAACATAGATTTTGATGACAGATCACTGTTTGTCTACTAATTTAGTTCCGCATGTTTAATGCTGTCAAATTAGTTGTCTTTATCCACAGCTTGGTGAGATGAAACACACAGACTTTTATATTTAACAATTCAAACATTATTGCAACATTGCTGCTCTTCAACATTGACTTTCCCCAATTTTACCCCAGCTTCCCTTCCTTATCTTCTGAGTCTTCAAAGTTTATTTACTTATATATATTCACAGTCTGTAGAACTGCCTTTTTCGAGACCCCTCCCTCACTAGGAGAGTCAAAGCCAGTGGTGCAGGGGACACCTAGAATCTATGGGTTCTTCTTGCTTAAATCATACATTACCAAAGAGACCAGAACCACCAGCCGTGGAGGGAAGTACGTTATTTATTAGCTTGGGCTAAGGACAGGGTCCCAGAATGGTACAAAGACAATTCTACTGAGACTTCTGCTTCAATCTGCAGCGCACACATACTTATAGTACTAGCCACGCCCCTTTGCACAAAACATAGTTCCACATTTTGATAAGTTCCTCATCTGACAAGTTCTTCGTCAGTCTTGTGGTGCAATCGGGGCCTGGGGACATCTGTCTCTGATTGCACAATGTACACAGCCTTGTGCTTCCTTGCTCAATTGTGTGGTCACAGGGCACAGCCTCGTGCTTCCTTGATCAGATGGTGTGGTCACGGGGCACAGCCTCGTGCTTCCTTGACCAGATGGTGTGGTCACAGGGCACAGGAGTTGGTCGTGACAGGCTGAGTTACCAACAATGGATAGGATGTGGCTAAGTCTCTGACACAACTGGGGGGGTGAGGCACATAGGCAGCTTCTCGGAATAGGCTCGACCACAAGGAGGAAGGAGGGTTGTCCAAGTTTCAACAGGGACGTGGAAAGCAATTCTTCACCAGGTTGCAGGGAGCATGGCAACACAAAATGGAGTCTTGTGGGTCATTTTAATTACAGTTCAACAAGTCCTAACTTAAATCACCTGCACCATTATGATCTCAATGTTAGGTGAGCCTTGGCACATGTACTTCTAGCTATGACCTTTCAGGGGAGTCCTCATAAGTTACTTGTATATTGAGTTGAAGCACTACCAGTATTGGGTCTCAGTGGTTAGCAATAGGGTATTTTCTTAGCCCTAATGTATCTTCTTTATGTAATGCAGCACTTTCTGCATAAGCCCACACCAGAAGGGATTGTTTCCAGGAATTGGGTGGGGGGGGGATTTGTTCTTCCACCTACGGGTGATCAGTTGCTTGGCAGACATAAGCCCTAAATGCGCATACCTGGATGTGACTTTGTGTTTTTTAGACCTGGAGAACAGTCCCGGCACACACTCCTCCCATGTGTGTAGCCTCTGGAGGTCTGTGCATGTAGACAAGCAAGCCATGACCTCCTGAGCAGGTTGGCTCTGACCAGATCGCATCGGAGGCAGACAGCAATTGTTTGTTGAAAGTACCTATTTATTTTGTCAGGTGCTAGATAGGCCCTATGGATAATGTAAAATTGTATACGTCATATTTTTTTTATCACTCTGTGGGATACATCTGGTGCTTGATAGTATTGTTTTCCATTCTTTTTATGACCAGGGCATTCCTCTGTCTGCTTCCCACTTGTTGCCTAGTGGTGTGAGCGGCTTAAAACATATGTGACAGTAATGTGTCAGTTATGCAGTGCACTACGTGGCTGTCCGTTCCCATAACAGGCAAATATTGGACAACTAGGTGAGGTTGGGGTTCATTATTTAGGTCCCCCCACATTTGCGTCAGTGCAGTTGTTATTGAATTATACAATAAAAATTGCCCCAGTGGTATGTCTGTGCCATTTGTTAGTTCCTCATATGTTAATAGGGATCCATCTTCATATAGAACACTCAACGTTTGTATTCCAGCCATACGCCAAGGTACAAGTTCTGCTCATGTAGTAATCCCTTTGCACCTTGGTGTGCCAAGTAGGGACAGTATAGGTGCATCTGGGGTAATCCCCCGTGTGAGATATAAGCTGAGTCTGTAGCAGCGATGACCTAGGGCTAGTGATTTTGGCTGTGGTGTGGGTGGGTACTGTGGCAATGGGGTGAAACAGGGGATGAATGCTGGTCAACGACCAGGCTGGCTGTTTGGTGGCTGTCACAGCTAGCTGCAGTCCCGCCAACCATTTCAACACCCACTGCAGTTTTGCTGCCAGGTAATATAGTTCCGTATTACGGACTGCCAGCCCACCCTGTTCCACTTGTGCATGTAGCTTCCACCATGCTACCCTGTGACGTCCCTTATTCCAGATGAAGTCTCTAATTGTCTGCTCCAAGTCACAGAACATTTTGGCTGCGATGTATACAGGCACATTTGTGAAGTAGTATAGTAGCCTGGGCAATACAACCATTTTAGAAGAGCAATTCAGCCCATGAAGGATAACAGTAGTGTTTTCCAGATTCTGATTTGAGATCAGATAGAAGATATTGCTCCGGTAAAATTGCCGTCCAGTATATCTTTCGCGGAGTAGTATATGCAAATACCTAAGTATCGGAAGGATGATGGCTGCCACTGTATAGTCACCCCACTAGCCTTAAGTCCTGGATCTTGAATGTTCGGGCTAAAGGGATATAGGCAGGACGTCCTCAAGTTCACTCTGAGCCCCGACAGTTTAGCAATCCATTGCAGAATCTGTGCAACATCGCCTGGTACATTATGGACGTCTCTTAAGTACATTAATGAGTTGTTGGACCCGGCCCTTTGGGCAGGTTCACCCCTAGACTTTTTGCTTTTTCCTAGCCTGTTTCTGGAACCTGGTGTGGGTGATTCTAGGCCTCTGCGCACTTTTTTCACTGTGGTACAGTGTAAAGTGCTGGAGCTCTCTGTATGAAGGGTGAGTGACCTGCCCTCCCATAGGAATGAATGGGGAATATGTATGCCCATGGTAGTTCCTGTTGTGTGGGGAGTGCAGGGGTCGAGTTTGGTATGTATAAACTCGTGAGAATGAATGCTGCAAAATGATGTATGCAGCATGACTGTGCCTAGTCTGGAAGTACTACTTTTGGAAGTTGGTATATTTGTGTAAGTTGGTGCTGGCGTGTGATTGGCTGGTGAGTCTGCCCAGGAGTGCCTGGACCTGCTGGTGGATGGACTGTCCGGTTTGAGTAGGACAGGGTCTGCAGGGTCTGCAAGGCCCCAGAGGAGGGGGTCTGAGTCAGCCGTGGATGAAAGGCCCCTCTGCTGTCAGGGATGGGAGGAAAGAGCGTCTGGTGGTGCCGGGCCGTGCCTGTCGCCCACCCTGCTGGCTCTCCATCCTGACGGCCCACTGTCACCTCTGGCCCTGAAGCTGTCAGGAAGACGAAAGCCAGAAACATTCCAGTACTCGGGCCCCTTGCACGAAGTACTTCAAAGGCATTTCTGGGTATAAGAAGGGGATGAGTCTCCTTCCAAGTTGTTCTTGTTCTTGCTCTTGTGGCTGACTTGGATCTACCAGGGGTGGGCGCTGCCCAGCCCCTGGGTGCCTGGATTCCTGGACTCCTGGGGGACCCTTCTGCCCTGCCTGGGCTGAAGGGGGGACTTGGCTTTGCCCCTGGGGAAGCTCTGGGACCTTGGCAGCATGGAGAAGCTGCCTTTTCCTGGGGAGAGCGCTGGAGTGATTTCTAGCGCCTGGAGGCGCTGTGCTTCCATCTGAGCGCCTGGGAGCGCTCTGCCTGCTGTCTAGCGCTTTGGAGCGCTTCATTTTCCCCAAGCGCTTGAGAGCGCTTTCTCAGGACTTTCTAGCGCTTAGGAGCGCTTTTCATGCTCGTTTATAGCGCTGGATGCGCTGAGGATTCCTGCCTGCATTTATTTAATTATTTCTGAGTGCCCACCTCGATCTGCCGCGGAGAAAAACAAACCACGAAGGGGCCGCGACCGGATTGGCCGAGACCCAAGGAGAGCCGCGACGGGATTGGCCTGGGGATCGTCGCGTCATCGGCGAGGCCGCGCTACCATTGGTTGGCGGCCTCGCGTCATGAGGGGCTCACCGAAGGAGCCGCGATGGGATTGGCCCATCGCTCGTGACCCAGGGAAGATAAGCCGGCGAGGAAGGAAGGTGGAGGCCGGTTAACAGGGCTCCCGTGTGCCGAGGGAGCCCTGCAACGAGAGAAGAGACGGCCCGGGAGCCTGGCTGGCTCCACTCTGCGTCCCGGTCCCGAGACGGGGGACCGGGCCAAGCGAGAAGAGTCTGGGAGGAGCAGGAGCTCCTCCGTGGCTGCCGAGCCCCGCCCCCGCCGCACAGGAGACCCGGTGAGTCTGGGCTGAGGGCCGGGCAGAGTGGGACAGAAGGGATGAGGGGCGCCGGGACACGTTGCCGGTGTCCGCCCCCCCCCCCCGTGGCGCGAGAGCGCGCCTGTTGTCATTACAAAGCCACGAGGGCTTCAAGGGCGGCCCCAGTTGGCAGTGGGTCGCCCCAACGCATTACGAAGCCTTCAAGGGCGGCCCAAGTCATTACGAAGCCTTCAAGGGCGGCCCCAGTTGGCAGTGGGTCGCCCCAACGCGCATGAGCCTAGAGAGGCTCAGAGGGGCCACATTATGTTTACGAGCCCGTTTGGCTCCCGAGAGGGCCATATTCGAGAGGGGGGGCTTCGGGGCATATTGTCAATGCTCGTCCCCTCCTGCCCCCGAGTGTGAGGGCTAGAGTCCGGTGAGGCTCATGGGGGCATCATTGTTTTAAGAGCCTGTGTGGCTCCAACGTTTGGCATTGTTTTAAGAGCCTCTGTGGCTCCAACGTCTGGGGCATGTGCTATGCCCAGAGCCTGTGTGGCTCCAGCAGTGGCGCAGTTGGCGCCTAAGGGCCAGTGAGGGCCCTGGCGCAGTTTTATTGTTCTCCAGGTGCCCAGCACTTAGTGGGCACCTGCTACGTTTAGGCTTTTTGTACTGAGACTGGCGCTGCATGGCAGCGCACCCCCGACACTGAGACTCAGGGCGTCTGAGCCCCAACAAGGCCGTTGGCCTAGGGACTGCCACAGGTAGTGGCTTATGTGAGTTTGCGCAATGGTATGGTTATTGCACCTCTGAATGTGATCTTTTGCATCATGTGTTATTCCTGCACCTCTGAAGGTTTTTAGGCCTCATGTGATTTTTGCGCTATTGTATTACTTTGACACCTCTGAATGTTTGATGCATTATGTGTCTTTCTTTTCATGCGCTGCACCTCTGAATGTTTAGTCATCATGTGTCTTCTTGCGCTGCACCCCTGAATGTATTTTATTGCATCATGTGCTCTGTTCTTAAACACCGCTGAATGTGTAGGTCTATACATCATGTGTTTTCTTTCTTTACTACTCCTCTGAATGTATATTCATGCATCATGGGTAATGTGTTCTGATTTATACCCCTAAGTGGATTTCATCCTTAGGTGGTTGTTCTTTCTAGTACAGGTGGTCCTAGTGAGGTCCTGGTTACCTGCGTGACATGCTCCTAAGGTGTTTAGGGTTGCGTAGTGGGTACTTACCTGTTCCCAGTAGTTACTGGATGTGATTCATAACTGTTACTTTGTGCTACAGTGATTTTATATTCTTTTTATTCTAAGTTCTGACAGTATTTCGTTTCTACTAAGTGCTGATTATGACAGTGGCCCATGTGGCCCTGTCTTGTGAATAATCCCATGTGAATATTGCCCGTGCCAATTGGCACCATGTATATATGTGATTTTATCTGATGTGCTTTTACAATACAAAAGGTATTTTTATAATAACCTTGTGTGGAGTCTCTTTTGTGGTGTGCCTAGTATGTTGTTGCTGTTGTGCGCTGGCGCAAATGCTTTACACATTGCCTCCGAGTTTAGCCTAGACTGCTCGTGCCAAGCTACCAAGGGGGTGAGCAGGGGTTATCTTGGCGTGTGACTTCCTTGCCCTGACTAGATTGGTGGTTTCTGCCTGGCTTTGGCGTCAGCCTTAGCCTACCAGAGATAGCCAGTTCTAGCATTGGTGGGTCAGCGGTGCGGATTTTGGACTTGCGTTTGCTCAGTGCCATAGCGACAACTGGCTACATTACAAAACTCTGCAATTGTTTTTTTCAGATAGTCACATGTTTGGGATTATTGTTTTTGATTTTTTTCCTCAAGAGTGTCATTTTCAAATGTGTTTCTGCGCTTTATGTTTAGTGGCAGATGAGAGGAAGTGACAGGGCGGGACGCCAGTAGAGGGGGAGGTTCCCATAGATTAGGAATCCCTTGCTGGGTCCAGCGTCCAATCCCAAAATCCTGTCCCTGTGTGGGTAGATAGGAGAGAGAAGGAGTGTGAGGAGAAAAGACTAGCTCAGGGGGGTGGTTGTTCCCTGAGTGTAGTGTGTGTGTCTGGATTCCCCAGTGTGATAGGATCCAGTGGTGGCAGCTTTAATGTGTCCAGTGTGTTAATTCCCATTCCCCGCTCCCAGAGTTTGGTACCTGTGTCACGTGTGGTCAGGTTGAGTGATCAGGGGTGGTAAAAACTGCCTTACCAGTCCGAGGGGGGGGGAGTGTGCGAATGAGTGTTGTGCTGAACTGGAGGAGTTGGTGTGAGTGTTCTTTTTGGTAAAGAGCTTGCATGAGAGGTTTACCTCTGGTGGTGTGCACAAGGTCCTGCAAAGGAACTGGACAAGAAGGTGGATGTCTGGCGGTGTGCTAGATGTCTGGCTGAGGCATTAGGAAGTGATTTTAAAAGAAGTGGCTTGTGTATCTGATGATCCTGTGTAGGAGAAGAGGTTACTGTGTAGCCCAGCTAGATCCCAGTAGCATGGTAGGGGTGTAGGGGCTCACGTCCTGTCTCAGTGGAGGCGGAGTGAGTGTGGGACGGTGTGTCCCACGTTGGCCCAAAACCCTATCTCAGGGCCCGGAGGGTTCCCTAAGGGAGCGCCAGGTCAGGGGGCTAGGCTGTACATACAGGTCATTTGAGGAGGATCTTCCTGTGTCTAGAGGACGGGGAGTGTCTGTAACCAGAACTCCGGCGGTCCTAGTGTTGGGCAGTACCGCTCCTAAGTGGAGGGTGCAGAAGTCCTGGCTCGCTGAGCATTCGACCGTCTAGAGTGCTTGACCATTTGTGGGGCCTCCGGAGGTCGTTCCCCGAGGAGGGGGGAAAGCCGGGTTGGGGTTGTGGCCTGACCTGGGAGGAGTACTGGAGGAAAGTGAGTCACTGATACGCCGCTGGCGTGTGCTCTGTCTAGCCTTGGACATACTGAGAATCACCCTGTGATAGGGAGTACTGAAGGAAAGTGTGTCACTGATACGCCGCTGGCGTGTGCTCTGTCTAGCCTGGGACATCCTGAGAATCACCCTGTGATAGGGAGTACTAGAGGAGAGTGTGTCGCTGATACGCCGCTGGCGTGTGCTCTGTCTAGCCTGAGACATACTGATACTGGAAGGGGGTGCAGAGGGACGGTGTCCTTACTTCTGACCCCGGTGCAACCTGAGGGTTTAGATCTTAGGTTGGGAGATTAGGAAACTTCTAGGTCAAGAGGAATCTCTGCCCAAGTGGATCAGCTGAAGAGACTGAGGGGGCTGCCCTTGCTGTGTGTTCTGGGACTCACCTGCAGTTTGTTGTTTCCACTAAGGAAGAGGAAAGGGGGCTTTGCGGTGTGCTGTGTCCCCCCCACCTGCTTGAAGAGGAACTGTGCTGTGTGCTTTGTACCTCAGAAGTGAAATAGTTTCCAGGTGGTAGACCAGTGATGGAGTGAGGTCCTGATCTGGTAGGAGACTTGTGTTCTGGTGAGTGCTTCTCTGTGAGGGTGCGGAAACCCAGAAGTAGAGGTAGGGTGGGGCATTCTTGCCCGAGACCTCTGGTCAGCTTGGGGGTGTGGACCCTAGGTTGTTGGATCAGTGGTAGTTGTAGCTACACTGAGAGAGGGAGTGGAGAATGGCTATTGTGTGCCAGGGGTTATTGCCCCCGCTCTGTGGATTGGTTAGGACCTGTGATTTGGATGGTCTTGGCTGTGGATGACTAGGGAGTACCAGTGGGGTGTCCTAGTTGTGTCAGAGAGTTATTGTTTAGAGGTAACCAGGTAGGTTCAGAGTGGCGAAAAACCGGAGGTTGTCCCTGCCGTGCAGGGCCGGTTCCGTGTTTTTGTCGCCCAAAGCAGTGAAGCCCATCAGTGGAGTGATTGGTCTACCCTGCGTTTTGGCTGGAAGGGGGCTGTGTTGGACCCGGCCCTTTGGGCAGGTTCACCCCTAGACTTTTTGCTTTTTCCTAGCCTGTTTCTGGAACCTGGTGTGGGTGATTCTAGGCCTCTGCGCACTTTTTTCACTGTGGTACAGTGTAAAGTGCTGGAGCTCTCTGTATGAAGGGTGAGTGACCTGCCCTCCCATAGGAATGAATGGGGAATATGTATGCCCATGGTAGTTCCTGTTGTGTGGGGAGTGCAGGGGTCGAGTTTGGTATGTATAAACTCGTGAGAATGAATGCTGCAAAATGATGTATGCAGCATGACTGTGCCTAGTCTGGAAGTACTACTTTTGGAAGTTGGTATATTTGTGTAAGTTGGTGCTGGCGTGTGATTGGCTGGTGAGTCTGCCCAGGAGTGCCTGGACCTGCTGGTGGATGGACTGTCCGGTTTGAGTAGGACAGGGTCTGCAGGGTCTGCAAGGCCCCAGAGGAGGGAGTCTGAGTCAGCCGTGGATGAAAGGCCCCTCTGCTGTCAGGGATGGGAGGAAAGAGCGTCTGGTGGTGCCGGGCCGTGCCTGTCGCCCACCCTGCTGGCTCTCCATCCTGACGGCCCACTGTCACCTCTGGCCCTGAAGCTGTCAGGAAGACGAAAGCCAGAAACATTCCAGTACTCGGGGCCCCTTGCACGAAGTACTTCAAAGGCATTTCTGGGTATAAGAAGGGGATGAGTCTCCTTCCAATTTGTTCTTGTTCTTGCTCTTGTGGCTGACTTGGATCTACCAGGGGTGGGCGCTGCCCAGCCCCTGGGTGCCTGGATTCCTGGACTCCTGGGGGACCCTTCTGCCCTGCCTGGGCTGAAGGGGGGACTTGGCTTTGCCCCTGGGGAAGCTCTGGGACCTTGGCAGCATGGAGAAGCTGCCTTTTCCTGGGGAGAGCGCTGGAGTGATTTCTAGCGCCTGGAGGCGCTGTGCTTCCCCCTGAGCGCCTGGGAGCGCTCTGCCTGCTGTCTAGCACTTTGGAGCGCTTCATTTTCCCCAAGCGCTTGAGAGCGCTTTCTCAGGACTTTCTAGCGCTTAGGAGCGCTTTTCATGCTCGTTTATAGCGCTGGATGCGCTGAGGATTCCTGCCTGCATTTATTTAATTATTTCCGAGTGCCCACCTCGATCTGCCGCGGAGAAAAACAAACCACGAAGGGGCCGCGACCGGATTGGCCGAGACCCAAGGAGAGCCGCGACGGGATTGGCCTGGGGATCGTCGCGTCATCGGCGAGGCCGCGCTACCATTGGTTGGCGGCCTCGCGTCATGAGGGGCTCGCCGAAGGAGACGCGATGGGATTGGCCCATCGCTCGTGACCCAGGGAAGATGAGGCGGCGAGGAAGGAAGGTGGAGGCTGGTTAACAGGGCTCCCGTGTGCCGAGGGAGCCCTGCAAAGAGAGAAGAGACGGCCCGGGAGCCTGGCTGGCTCCACTCTGCGTCCCGGTCCCGAGACGGGGGACCGGGCCAAGCGAGGAGAGTCTGGGAGGAGCAGGAGCTCCTCCGTGGCTGCCGAGCCCCGCCCCCGCCGCACAGGAGACCCGGTGAGTCTGGGCTGAGGGCCGGGCAGAGTGGGACAGAAGGGAGGAGGGGCGCCGGGACACGTTGCCGGTGTTCGCCCCCCCCGTGGCGCGAGAGCGCGTCTGTTGTCATTACAAAGCCACGAGGGCTTCAAGGGCGGCCCCAGTTGGCAGTGGGTCGCCCCAACGCATTATGAAGCCTTCAAGGGCGGCCCAAGTCATTACGAAGCCTTCAAGGGCGGCCCCAGTTGGCAGTGGGTCGCCCCAACGCGCATGAGCCTAGAGAGGCTCAGAGGGGCCACATTATGTTTACGAGCCCGTTTGGCTCCCGAGAGGGCCATATTCGAGAGGGGGGCTTCGGGGCATATTGTCGATGCTCGTCCCCTCCTGCCCCCGAGTGTGAGGGCTAGAGTCCGGTGAGGCTCATGGGGGCATCATTGTTTTAAGAGCCTGTGTGGCTCCAACGTTTGGCATTGTTTTAAGAGCCTCTGTGGCTCCAACGTCTGGGGCATGTGCTATGCCCAGAGCCTGTGTGGCTCCAGCAGTGGCGCAGTTGGCGCCTAAGGGCCAGTGAGGGCCCTGGCGCAGTTTTATTGTTCTCCAGGTGCCCAGCACTTAGTGGGCACCTGCTACGTTTAGGCTTTTTGTACTGAGACTGGCGCTGCATGGCAGCGCACCCCCGACACTGAGACTCAGGGCGTCTGAGCCCCAACAAGGCCGTTGGCCTAGGGACTGCCACAGGTAGTGGCTTATGTGAGTTTGCGCAATGGTATGGTTATTGCACCTCTGAATGTGATCTTTTGCATCATGTGTTATTCCTGCACCTCTGAAGGTTTTTAGGCCTCATGTGATTTTTGCGCTATTGTATTACTTTGACACCTCTGAATGTTTGATGCATTATGTGTCTTTCTTTTCATGCGCTGCACCTCTGAATGTTTAGTCATCATGTGTCTTCTTGCGCTGCACCCCTGAATGTATTTTATTGCATCATGTGCTCTGTTCTTAAACACCGCTGAATGTGTAGGTCTATACATCATGTGTTTTCTTTCTTTACTACTCCTCTGAATGTATATTCATGCATCATGGGTAATGTGTTCTGATTTATACCCCTAAGTGGATGTCATCCTTAGGTGGTTGTTCTTTCTAGTACAGGTGGTCCTAGTGAGGTCCTGGTTACCTGCGTGACATGCTCCTAAGGTGTTTAGGGTTGCGTAGTGGGTACTTACCTGTTCCCAGTAGTTACTGGATGTGATTCATAACTGTTACTTTGTGCTACAGTGATTTTATATTCTTTTTATTCTAAGTTCTGACAGTATTTCGTTTCTACTAAGTGCTGATTATGACAGTGGCCCATGTGGCCCTGTCTTGTGAATAATCCCATGTGAATATTGCCCGTGCCAATTGGCACCATGTATATGTGTGATTTTATCTGATGTGCTTTTACAATACAAAAGGTATTTTTATAATAACCTTGTGTGGAGTCTCTTTTGTGGTGTGCCTAGTATGTTGTTGCTGTTGTGCGCTGGCACAAATGCTTTACACATTGCCTCCGAGTTTAGCCTAGACTGCTCGTGCCAAGCTACCAAGGGGGTGAGCAGGGGTTATCTTGGCGTGTGACTTCCTTGCCCTGACTAGATTGGTGGTTTCTGCCTGGCTTTGGCGTCAGCCTTAGCCTACCAGAGATAGCCAGTTCTAACATGAGTCATCTGGGTACAGGGACATTATGTGTTGGCCATCACCCAAACCAATGCCTTAGTCTATTCCCCTTTCTCAAGCTTCCACTGTGAGTGGCTCTATTGCCAATGAAAATAGCATTGGCAAAAGTGGGCACTCTTATCTAGTACTTCTGCCTATTGTTATGGATTCAGATATTTTTGAACAGTGCGTACCCTGATGAGGGTTTCTGTATATAGAAGACATATAAGGCGCAGGAAGCCTGCCCCAAATCCGTATTGGTGGAGCACCATGAATAAGAAGGGCCATTCTAATAAATCAAAGGCCTTTGTTTTCTAGGTCTAAGATCAGGCAACCCGATCAGGCCCAGAGCTGTGGTGCCTATTCCTGGAGTCGGAGCATTGATGTATGTTTAGAGGGGTGTTGTGGGCTGGCACAAATCCTTTGTGATCTGGGTGTACCACAAACCGATATGATACTAGCCAGAATTTAGTAATCAGTATTCAGTAGCACTAGCGGTCTGTACAATCCCAAGTATGTTCTGTCTCTGTTGGGTTTGTGAAGGGAAATGAGCAGCGCCTCACGCTGCAACACTGTGAGAATAGAACCTGAGGGTGTGTCATCATATAACAATTTTAACTGTGGCACAAGCAGCGTGGCATTGGTCTTGTAAATTCAGTTTGGTTGTCCATCTGAACCAGGAGACTTTCTTGTGGCCAGTGCACGGATGCCTGCATGTATTTCTTCTGAGGTGATTGGTTTGCTAGTTCCAGACATTGTTAAGGAGTAAGACTGGGGAGCTTCACCGCAGATAGGAACTGTCGAATCTCCTCCGGTGGGGCTTCAGTTGTTGACCTGTATAGCTCTGAATAATGTTGCGTGAATTTGGTATGTATCTCTGCTTGTGTGTATAACAGCATGCTGTCTGGTGTGTGGATCCCTGCTATAGGTATCTGGGTGCCCTCCTGTTGAATGAGCAAGGCCAGTAGGTGTCCTGTTTGGTCAGCAGGTGTGTCTTTGGGTTGAGTGTGATTTATAATTCACGCATGTCAGTTTCTCCATTTGTTTTGCTGTGAGCTGTGTCTGTAGTATTGGGAATCCCATCAACTGAGTTTCTAGATGGAGTAGTCCATCTTCCACCTTCTTGAGATCTACTTTTATGGATTTGAGCAGCTCTATTTAGGTGTTCAGGCAGTGACCCTGTATTGCTACTTTTAAAGCGTCCCATTCAATAAGTCACTAAGACACTGTGTGTGTGTTATCACTGAAGTAATTACAAATTGCAGAACTTAGGGCTTTAAGAAATGGAGGGTCTTCCAGTGTCTCAGGCTGCAGGCACCACAGATGAATGGCAGCCAAGGTAGTATCCCACGACATCAGCAGATATTGCGGGTTGTTGTCTGAGCAAGTCCTGCCCATGTACTCAGTTCTGGTTACCGCTTAAGCAACCTTGTTTGCGCAGATGAGTTTGTCTAGTCTTCAGTGGAGTGCATGCAAACCCAAGCAGTAGGAGTATATTCTATCTGTGGGATAGTGTTGTCACCAAATATCCACGAGTTGTCAATGCGCCATCCATGTGTTCAGTGCTCTTGCAGCTAGTACTGTTGGAGTGCCAGAGAGTGGAGGAAAAGAGCGGTTGAGGGCTGGGTCTATCATACAGTTATAGTCCCCCCCCCAGCAATCAAGGTTTAGCATGCCATTTGGATAGTTTGTTAGTCAGTGTGTCAAGACAGCATGACTGATCTGTGTTCAGCGCATATAAGGAACCCAGTAAAACATGCTGGCCATCCAAACGGTCTTCAACAGCACGTATCGCCCTTCTGCGATAGTTGAGCTGTAGGAGCTAATGTGTAAAATATGTATGGATGCATGTCAAGGGTGTGTGAGGAAGTTTCACCTAGGGACATATGTGGGCTCATAGCACAACGCCTCAACCAAAATAAACACCAACAAACGTTAAGTGAATTTTCTAATACCATAAGGGCAGGAGTGCAATGTGTATCCGTCCAAAACGTGGACTAGAACTTTATGCCTATGTTGGTTAGTGGGGTCGGGTTACGTTTGTGTCAATTGCTGATTAGTTGAGTATGGAGATCCCCCAGGAGCAATACTGTGGGCAGTACCCAGTGACATACCTTTCCTGCTCAATTCTCCTACTTGTGTCTAGTCATATCCAACAATTAAGTGGTTACTGGATATCCCTTCTATTGTATTTATGTGTAGCACATATGGAAGTTAATGTATTAATCAGTATGTGCAGTAAAATATTCCTAATCACACATTAAAATTAACACAGTTTAGCGTTACTTGGACGTCCCCAGAGTCTGGACAATTGACGATGGCAGACTAGCCTTCCACATGTGGCTTATATTATATTGTCTGCTGTTTGTGGACTAACTTCAGATGGTGCAAAGGAGTCCGGGAAGGAAGAAGCCGCATCTACAGATTCCTTGTCGCTTCCACGGTCCAGGAGACTATGGCAAGAAACTGATTTATTTTGGTTTTTGCTTATCTCAGCTGCTGCTTGTAGTGCTCTACATTGATCCTAGATAATTTATTCGATATTGGGACCAAGCTTCCCATTGCCCTCATGTATCTTGAGCCTTTTACCGTGACAATTCCCTGGAAGTACTCCTGACTGGCCCCCTTCACGTGATCCCGTTAGTTTGGGAGATTGCCTGAGATTAACGGAGTTCTGCCATTCCCAGGAAGAAATGGGAGTGTCAAAAAGTGTGTTTTGCCTTTAGCCACTATTCGTAGGTGTGCAGGAAATAGCAGAGAATATATGAGATCTAGGCTGCATAGCCAGCGCTTCACTTCCAGAAATTAGTGTCTTTGTTTCTGTACTGCGACTGTGTAGTCTCGAAAGAGCATGACCTGACAATTGTTGATTTGTATGGACTGAAGCTTCCGGGCTTCCTGCAGGACTGTATCTCTGTCTTTTGTAGTGCAGGACTCGAAAAAGGAAGGGCCTGGGTCCTGATCCTGGAGGGGGTGGTCTGGTTGGGACCCTGTGTGCTCTTTCCACTGCAAAGTATTGTGACAGTGACCAGCAGGAACTATTTAGCCGATTCAGTTCTCTATGTAGCCTGTGGCATCCTTCCCTCTCCAACCTTCCGGCAGACCGATCACACAAATGTTATTGCTCCTAGAGCAAACTTCTGAATCTTCTACCCTGCATTTTAGGTTACGCACTAGTGTCATCAATTCCTTCAGCTGTGTTTCTGCTTCATGTGACTTTGGGGTCAGTTCGCCCAGAGTATCTTCAATTGCGCTGGTTTTATCTGCTAACTTACTATAGTCTGCATGCTGTAGATTAAGGTCACATACCACTGCATCAATCTTGTTCTCCAGGGAAGATAGTGTCTGTTCCAGTGAGGTCCACAGTTTTTCAACTGCTGCCAGCACTGTGCCTAATTTACTGACCATTGTGTCACTGGGTGTTATATCCAGTGTTTTGTTTGCCGGGTACCGAGCCGGTTGTGGCTGTCCAGATGGCCTTCTGGTGCCAGAGTGGAGGTAGACTATATCTGACATGGGCTTCCGCTGCAACTGTGCCTGTAAAGCTACTTTTTGATGGGATGGGTGTCTCTGGTCGCTATGTGGTCAGTTCTGTAGATCTATTCGGTGCCACCCCGGCAGGGAGGCAGCAGAGAGGTTCCGGCCTTGGAGGGTTCCTGTATATGGAAGTGCTGCAGATCCATCTGTGCCGTTGTGTCATGCGCAATTGTATTTGCACTGAAATGTTCTAGAGCATGACAATAGGCCTATGTCTGTAAGGACAGCAATGTTTGGTGTGCCCTGTGGGGCGATGATTGTTCTTGGTTGCCCTGGCTCAGCGCCGGCTGTTAGGCAAGTCATAAGTCATCACCACTGCACATTAGGGCTTTTTAACTGAGAATGTGTCATCTGTGCTTTGCAATGTTGTGTAGAAGCTTTGATTTGGCGCATCAGGGTCTAGAAACCATGGCGCTTTTTTGTATGGTAAGCCCCCAGTGTGTCCTTATGGAGCTGCTCTTGGATTGGAAGCTGAGATTACTGCCTCTGCGCAGATCCTGTCTGTGGCCCACGAGGGTCTCAACAAAGGTTGCGCCGAAGGCAGGCTCGATTCTAGCCGCAGCCGCTAGTGAACACTTGGGACTGACCTTCTGTCTAACAGTCGAGGCATCGGTTAGTTTCAAAGCGCATCCGCGCTCTTCAGTGCCCGTGATCTGAGGTGCCTTGAGCTCTCCGCCTTGCGTATGTTTTTCTGTTTGATCCTATGTGCAGGGAGGCCAAGGAGCATGACCTCCTTTATTGCATGGTCAGCTGCCACACGCAGCGCGGTCTCTCAGCACCGCAGCTCCTCTACAATCACACTCAACCCTTTGTGGTGCTGGGTCAAGGCCTAACTCCCAGCGCTTCGCCCCTGCTCCTTGCCATCAAGTGGCAAAATAACAGAACCTGGTCCGGTGAGGCCCCCCTGTTCCGAGTTGGACGTTGTCCAGGTTATTTCAACTGTGCTGTCCTTTCCTTGCAGACTGGCTCCGTTAATGAGGTGATCCAGCACTCAGGAACTTATAATTTTCCAAAGACAGGGCTCAATTTCCATTACCGCACAAGCTCCCTTGTGCTGGGTTGTATGTGATTCTAATGACTATACCAACTTACCAATTTCCATTATAATGATACCAAAACTGGTGATGTAATCTTTATTTAGTTGATTAGATGTAGGCAAATTGATACTCTAATAATAAAGACACTCCTACTAAAGACAGACTCATTTGTAAATCTTATAATGTTTATCTAAAATAAATATGAAATAATGCTCACTAAGCACAGATATTCCAGCACAAATCATAGATCGTCACAAAACTAACAGCATCAGAAGAGACAATGAATAATTCACAATCAATGACAATGGATAAGAGAGGAGACAAAAGATACAAAAATAAAATACATATGCAAATGATTATGCAAATTCAGATATCAGGCCATACTAACCCAATTAGGAAACGCTATTCCCTGGCCACGAGAACAGCAAGGGCCCCTCAAGAAGATTTTTAAGAGGAAAAAAAGACTAAGGGGTTCATAATGATGGTGGGTGGACATTAGTCCGCCCGCCATCATAACAGTGATGGGACCGCCAACCAGATGTGCGGCGGTCTCACCAGCCCAGTTAGGATGTGCCCGCCACTCCGGCGGGCGCATACTGGCCTTTTCACATTGCGGACGGTGCTGCAAGCTGCAGCACCATCTGCAATGTGAAAATGCCACAACGTGCATTTCCATGCACAACGTGGCTGGACCACGTGGCGCGTACCACCTTGTGCATGGAAATGAAGGAGGGTACCATGGGTATCCCCCAGTGCACCCTCCACAGAAGGGGCCCACAACGGGCCCCTAAAGCCTGTCTCAGCCTTTTCTTTTTTGAGGCGGGATTTCCGTTGCAAAAAGACAGGCGGAAGGGTTCATCATAATCCCTACAGCGGTGCCTGCATGGCACTGCCTCAATTATGCCCTGGTTTCGGGTCCCGCAAGGCGGGTAGAAAAGGATCGCCTTGCGGGACCATGGCCGATGGACTTTCCGTCCGCCACGGAACTTATGTGATTCCCACCGCCATCCTAATTTGGCGGTGGGTGAATCACATTATGATGGCGGGAGGACCGCCACTGCAGGCCCGGCGGTGGCGATCATCCTGCCATCATAATGAGGCCCTAAGTTAGGGAACTGTTGTATGCTGCTTGTGTGCGTCTCAGCACGCAAGCTTCTAGAATGTGGAATGTTCTGACTCCGTTCTGGGTCAGTTGGAGCTGGACTGTCCTTGCGGGCAGTTGGTGGTTGTTAAGCTGTCTCTACCTGCTGAATAAACCTTTCCTGATGAGACTACGCTTGGTGTGGACCTTCCTATCATTTATAACATACTGGCGACAGTGGGAGCAACCTTAAGAGTAGAACGAGTCTACAGGTTAAAAGGAGAACAGCGTTCACGAGCGAGCCAACTGGAAGTAAGACTTTTCATCTTTTTTAAATTGAGTGAATGCGCACTGATAGCGCCAGCGGCGGGTAAAAGAAAGCTTTAAGTGCATTGATAGCACCTGCGGCAGTGTAAGACTAACTTTAATATTTAAATATAGAGCGAGCGCAATGTCCGTCATCAGCGGCGGCTTTCAGTCAGTGAATATGATGGCAAAAGCGGCTGGCATTCTTTTATAAACCACACGGAAAGGGGAAAATTAACTACACGGGAAGAGAACTTTTAAAAAGGAAAACGTTGTGGCATTTCAAGGTTACTCACTTGAAAACGCTCGAGCGCATCGGAAAACCCATCTGCGCAGTAGAACGTTGATGTTCACCGTTCTCTCTCTTTCTGCTGCACTGACGTCAGGATCAGGTCTCCAGACAATCGTCATTTCTCGCAGTGCATTCTGGGTGTGACGCTTCACATCTTCTTTGTTTTCGGCCATTTTGGTTTGGGAGAGTTCAAGGAGCTTGCTGAGCAGCATATATTTATTCTGGAAAAACGTGGTTTTTCACGTTTGAAACAACTTCGAGTTACACAACGGTGTAGTCCCAAATGAAATGTATTAATCCACGTTAAGGAAAAGTGAAATCTTATTTTTTTTTTATTTTTTTTTTTTAAAAGGGAAACTTATTTATTTATTTTGTAAGAAAACTCCAACAGCCATGGCAAATATCATGGTTCCACCGCATTTTTTACCAGCGGCAGGAGAGCCAAAAATGGATTGGGATTTGTGGTATCCCATGTTTCTGGCCTATGTCAGTGTTTTAGAGGAGGAAGGCTGCTCTGCAAAAAGGAAATTAGATCTACTACGTTTGTCTTTAGGTGGCCAAGGGCTAAAGGAGTTATCGGATTTGCCTCATTTGGAAGACTCTAGCTCTGATACAGATGTTTTTGAAATTGCTGTAAAGCAACTTACCATTAGATTTGGGAAAAAAGTGAACACAGTAATGGAACGTTTTAAGTTTTATTCAAGAGCGCAAAAGGAAAACGAATCCATAGAGAACTACATATCTGCATTACGCGCTCTGGCTGGTTCCTGTGCTTTCGACACAATTAACTATGAACAGCTGCTTAGGGACCAGATCATGATGAAGACTAAGAGCAAGAAGATACAGGAAAGATTGTGGTTAGGAACGGAGACTTCACTTAAAGCAGTAGTTAACATAGCCAAAGGGATCGAACAGTCAGAAAAGTTCGTGTCTGAAATAAGAAGTCAGAGCCAGGGTGTTTCAGTAAAGATCCAAGAAGCTGTACCTGAAGTTTCTGTTGTGAGAGGTCAAGCATTTCAAAAGAAATCTGTTGTCCCCATTTTCAAAAGAGAAGGTTTCACGAGAGAAAACAGGTTTAATGAAGGTTTCACGAAAGAAAACAGGTTTAATAATAGACGCACTTTCATTATCTGTTATAGATGTGGGAGCTTTGACCATGTGGGGAATTTTAAAAGTTGTCCTGCTTTAAATAAGATTTGTGTAAAATGCAAAAAGACTGGTCATTTTGGGAAAATGTGTCGTTCACCCCAAAAAGTAAATTGTATTTCTGTAGATGAAGAGGAGTTTGAAGCAGAATTTAGTGAATTCAACTGTATTTCTTGTATATCCTCTGACGAATGCAAAAGCTTTCCTTCTGTTTTATTTCACATTGATGGTAGGGAGGTTTCCATGTTAGTTGATTCCTGTGCATGGTACTCCATAATTGGGAAAGAAGTTTTTGAAGAATTGTGGCCTAATAGAGAATTCACTTGTCTCGATATCAAACCTGGCAGCTACACTGGCCACAAGATTGGATTAATTGGTTATTTTTGGGCAAAGGTTGAATTTAAAGACAGGTTCACTCAAGCTAAAATATATATCGCAAACAAAGGGGAGTCGCTTTTAGGCTGGCCCCATCAGAAAGAGATGGGCATTAAATTAGATCCCAATGCCTCACCCCCTGTATATATTGACCCAAGTATTCCATGGCCAGTTTGCATGGTTGCCCCGAGTGACAATGAATTTGTAGATAGCATCAAAAAGGAATTCCCAAAAGTATTTAATGAAAAGTTAGGCGAGTATGCCCAATTCAAACATAAAATCATTCTTAAGGACAATGCAGTACCTGTAAGGCATAGAGTCAGGAATGTACCTTTGGCCTATCGCAGCAAAATGAAAGGGATTCTTGATGATTTAGTTAAATCAAATATCATTGAACCTATCGAGTCTTCTCCTTGGGTTTCCCCCATTGTTCTGTCCTTAAAGGCCAATGGCGAGCTCCGCCTATGTGTGGACCTTCGAAGCCTTAATAAAGAGATATGGTCTGACATGCATCCCTTACCCAAAATCAATGAGCTTATTTCCACCCTCTCTGGTGCAAGCGTATTCTCTACTTTAGATCTTGCTAGTGCATATCACCAGGTTGTCTTGCATGAGGATTCTAGGAATCTTACAGCCTTTGTAACTCCTGAGGGTATGTTTCGCTATTTACGGATGCCGTTTGGCCTGGCCAGTGCCGCATCAGTGTTTCAGCGCTTGATGAAGGAAGTGTTGAATGGATGTGATGGGGCTATCGCATTCCAGGACGACATCTTGGTTTTTGGCAGTGATGTAATAGAACATGATAAGAATCTTAAGGCTGTTTTGGGAGGGATACAATCAAAAGGTCTGACCCTCAAGTTTGCTAAGTGCAAATTCAGACAGGAAAAGGTAGATTATTTGGGACATGAGATTTCCAAGGAAGGGATAAAACCTGAATTCGATCATATTTCCAGTATCTCAAAGGCCCCTCCTCCTTCCAATAAGGATCAATTGTTTTCATTTCTTGGTTTAACTGAATACTTTAGCAAATTTGTAAAGAACTATGCTTCAAAAGTGTCTTCACTTCGACTGTTACTTAAAAAAAGTGAAAAATGTGTTTGGGGAAATGAACAGCAACTGCAATTTGATGTGTTAAAAAAGGAAATTTGTTCTGCTCCTTTCTTGAAACCTTTTGTGGTGGGTCAAGAATGTATTGTTTCAGTTGATGCATGCAATACTGGGCTGGGGGCAGTTCTGATGCAGAAAGGTTTGGGTGAAGAAAGTATTATCTCTTATGCTTCAAGGACATTGAAAGGTGCTGAGAGTAACTATTCAACTATTGAAAAAGAGTTGTTAGCGTGTACCTGGGCAGCCCAGCATTTCCGACAATTTTTGTGGGGCACTAAATTTGTACTTAGAACCGACCACAAGCCATTAGTGAGTATGTTGGCTGCGGGAGGTGGAAGGATTCTGACAGCCCGTTTGGCCAGGTTGGCGGCCAAACTACAGGAGTATCGATGCACTGTGGAGTATATCCCCGGAAGACTAAACGTGCATGCTGACTGCATGTCCAGGTTAGCTTTACCTCATCACGAGGTTGAACACTCTGATGAGTGTGACGTAGCTTACACTATGAAAGACATTAATGTGAATGATACAGAAGTCATCAGTGAAAATCTTTGGGGGGAAGCAATGTCTGAGGATAATACTTTGGGTTTGGTCAATACTTATCTAAAATGTGGTTGGCCTGAAGAAAGGAAGTTGTCGGGCGAAATAAGTTCCTTCTTTAAGGTCAAGGATGAGCTCATGTGTTATAATAACATTATTACCAGGGGTGACAAGATCATTCCTCCTGTGTCAGTCAGGGAAAAATTAATAAAGATTGCTCACGAGGGTCACATGGGCATGTCCACCACCAAGAGGAGGCTAAGGGAGTACTATTGGTGGCCCTCTTTAGATGCCTTTGTGGATAGATGGGTCAGGAATTGCGTATCTTGTTCCAGTAGTGATAAGAGTGTTAAACCACTGTCCTCCACGATCACTCCCATTGAGTATGCTGAAGGACCTTGGAGAAGGTTAGGGATTGATATCATCGGTCCTTTGAATTTGCCTGGTTGCAAGGAGGTTTACGGTTTAGTTCTTATTGACTATTTTTCGAAATGGCCAGAGGTCAAAATCGTTGAAAGAATCACCTCCAGGCAGGTCATTGATTTCCTTAACAATGTTTTTAGTCGGGAGGGCCTTCCTTCTGAGGTTATTTCAGATAATGGAACGCAGTTTACTAGCAGTGAGATTGAAACATTTTTTAAAGATCATGGCATATCTCACAAGAGGGTTTCCAATTATAATCCTCAAGCTAATGGCCAGACCGAGCGCTTTAATAGAGTGGTCAAAGAATCCATTCAGTTAGCGGTCAGAAATGATTTGAATTGGAGAAAAGCATTATGTGCCACCTTGCTTACATATCGCACTTCACCTAATTCGGTGACTGGGTGTTCCCCTTTCGAATTATTAAGAGGTCGCAAACCTGGATCTAAGTTGTTACCTTGGTGGTTGAAATCCAATGGCCCCATTGTGTCTGCATTCAATGCCAAGGAAATGGGAGAACGGGTCAAAATTTATCAAGAGAAAATGGGTAAATGTTCTGTGAAAAGCGTTTCACGCCACAAGGTCAAAGTTGGCGACCTTGTGCGTGTGAAATTTGGAAGTTCATCTGCAAGGAATTGGGCTAGGTGGTTGGATCCTGTTAGAGTGATTGAAGTATTTAGTAAGGCTGTACGTGTTGAAGGGGGGAAAATTTGGAATTTCAGACGTGTCTCTGTTGTTAGATCTGACAAGTTGTTAAAGAATACTAGGAAATGTTTTTCTCATTCTTATGCTGAGGATAATGATCAATTGTTTTTAGATGATTTCAATACTATGCAAAACTCACAGGTGTCTCTGCCTATTAATTGTGATGTACCTGTTGTCACCACCCTTGGCCCGCAGGAGATTTTCAATGACTCTGATGGTTTGGTTGATGTCATTGAATTGGGATCTGTGGCTCAAGATGAGTCTGTGCATGGTGCTGCAGACGTGGTTCCCAGAAGGAGTTTACGTGTCTCGCGTCCACCTGCAAAAATGAAAGATTATGTTTGTTCTTAGTTTTTTTGTTGTTGTTTTTTTTGTTGTTTTTGTGTATTTGGGGGGGGGAGGTGTGTTGTATGCTGCTTGTGTGCGTCTCAGCACGCAAGCTTCTAGAATGTGGAATGTTCTGACTCCGTTCTGGGTCAGTTGGAGCTGGACTGTCCTTGCGGGCAGTTGGTGGTTGTTAAGCTGTCTCTACCTGCTGAATAAACCTTTCCTGATGAGACTACGCTTGGTGTGGACCTTCCTATCATTTATAACAGGAACACAGGAAAACAGCAAACTGGTGACATGCAACGATCTCACCCCAACAGTTAGCAAGAATGTCTGTCCTATCCCCTCCCACTAAGCACTTCAGTTATACACTAAAACCCAAAAGACCAACCCACAGAAGTATCCAACGTAGGTTTTTCTACACATTTGATAGGTTAAGGAAGGGGTTGTTCTGTAAAATCCATCAATATTAAAGACTTCATTGTTTTGTTCATTCAGATCGCATCAGTATCCACCCCAGGAAATACAAGTCCGGGCCACGATCATCTCTTTTCCTCTTCTCCAGCCTCTGTTGTAATAATTTGTATATCTTTCTGCTGAGCGCCTCTCTGCAGAGGAAGCTTCCTTCCACGTTTGACGCATTGTTCTTTCATAAAATTTCTTGGCAAGCACTCAACATTCAAAGGACAAGGTTAAGTTCCGTTCTCCCCTTGCTCTCTTTCTCCCTTATTTTCTAGCTTATATTTCCTAAAGATCTTTCGCTTTAACCCATTATTTATCTTGCAGAACAGAAAGCCAGTTTTCTACAAGAAACAAACACAAACATTTATCATTTATTTGTTAAGGCTTTTCTCTACGCACCAACTCAATGCTGCATTTTATCCATGCGCAAACCCTCATTAAAATATTATTGTTTCCTAGCTTGTCATTAATAACATGCACTAAAGCAGCATTAGTGCTTTTACTTTACATAAGTCAAAAGCATTTTGCGGCCTACTTCAGAAATTTAGTAAACGCTTGCGCAGTAGCATTTTCATTCATGTTAGGCTTTTCCCATTCATTTTTCACTGTACACGGTTAGTAGATATTAGTGAGGGTTCAATCAAAGCAGGTTTTATTTTATGCGAACACCCTGCTCCATTAGTGGTGTCAGTAGCATTCCAAATGCAGAAGTCCAGGGCTGATGTCTGTTTGGCCTATAGGCAGGGCTCTGTACCTCTGGGTCGTGCAGTGCCTACTCGCTAGTCTGCTCGGCGTACTACAGTCGTGGCCCTGCCACCGCGAATGCCGCGGTCCAGGGTAATCTTGCCACCTCCGCTGCAGCTCACCCCTATGCATCGCTATGCTTTGAGGAACTGTGGGTATAAATTTCAGTCACTGGGCCCGGTTCTGTGTGGATTAACCCCAGATTATGGGGGGATGGATGGTGGTGCTCTAGAAAGTTGTGTCTGACATTTTAGCTATCTTGGCCCCGCCCCATTGCAACAATGTATTTAACCTCACAGATTTCAAGTCTTATTGCTTGGAAAGGACTAACATTTTCCCCAACAAAACACCTACGTCTTCACAGCTGCATATCCAGATCTAGGAAAGTAGCATGAGCCAGCTTTGTCCCAAATCCTAGCAAAGGAGCATGGACATCATTGATAAGTCCAAAGGCAGGGTGTGTTCATAGAAAGCAAGTTATCATTGTTCTCCTGTTTAAATTCAGGCAGTTAGGATGCATGCTGCTTTTGCCATTGCACTAATACTAATTGAATATCATCTTGTTTCAAAGGATTTTCAGTTGCTGGGTGTTTTTTTTAGAAAACCTAAGGTATTTGAAGATCCGCCATTCATTACTGGTTATTTCTGCAAACCTGGCATGGGGATTAGACACTAGCTGGGAAAGAGTGATTTTAATATATATAACATAAGGATTTCTTTTCAGCAAGGCACATTCTGAGCTTGCTTGCAGATACCAGTGATTTGCCATGGGTATTACAGCAACCTCTTGAGTGTTTCTGCTTGTTTTCTTTCAGTTGTAAAGCTAATACTTAAGCAGACCTTTTTCATTTGGTCACAGTGCTTCAATCTTAGGTGGAAAAAGGACAATGTTTCCATTATCACAAATATAGCTTCTAAGAAATGGGATAGAATAGTTTGTGATGGGAAGAAAATCAACAGAACCAAGATTGATATCTAGAAAATCTTCAAAGTGAGGCACAAAGACTACATTTTCAAGGGGATTTTTAAAAACCTAGGTAAAGGGTTCTTCTGTTGGCAGGAGGCCCATTTCTCCGTCAGGGCGACGGAGTGAATCACTCCATCGCCCTGACAAAGATGCCATCTGCAACATTTAGAAAAGTCTCCCAGCCCAGCAGACATTTCTAGCATTGTCAGGAACCGCAATTATGTTGTTCCTGAGAAATCATTGTAAGTTTGACTTACAATATTTTTTTATTTTCAAACTGAAAATCCTAAAGTTGAATTTTGTTATTGAAATAAAAAGCACTGACACAGCTCCCATGGTGAAGGGGGCATTGAGCACTTTTGATTGCCCCTTATCACTGGGTTTTTCCTGGCAGAGGTGTGGCGCAGCGGCCAGGGCGGCAGACTCCAGAACACCAGGCTCACGGTTCGATCGCCTGCAGCAGGTTAGCCCAGCAGCATGTGACCTTGGGCAATAGCTCGCATAATCTCCCTGATGGTCCCCAGCGCCTGGACACCCTTAGGGGTAATTGTTTGCATTTTAAAAATACTGGTATTTATTTATTATTGAAATGGGCTGTATGTCTAGGGCCAACCCAGTCCCTGAAGACCACCTCTCAGTATTTCGTACTAAATGAACAGTCGGTCAGACAATAGGGAATACAAACCAAAAACTGTATATTCTTAAACACTCAGAGTGGAGCCCTATCTGCCCAGTCGCTAGGAGTGCTACAGAGGGAACTGAAATTGACAAGCATAAAGATACATTATGTACGTTTCGTAATCAAGCAGAAACAGGCCCACTATGGAAGCCAGTGCAGCTAAACAGTAAAATACAAAAAAAGTTTCAACTTCTCCTATCTGACACAAAGTAACATAACCCAAGGTTGTTCCATCATGGGCCCACCACCAGACAAGTGGGAGAGGGCCTCTATCTAGTGGAAAGGTATGTGCTAATGAACAGTGCACTCATTACTGAAACAAAACCTAAGTGAAGAAACAAAACTCTGAGGGGAGCAGTTCTAGGAATTGGATGAGATCAGTTTCGAACAGCCTGAAACAGCGCCTGAAAAGAAAATGGCACAGCGAATGCTAACTTACATGGAGCACTGCATAAGCATAAACAGTTCCTATTCTAACATGTCCACACATCGAAAGTAGGTTTGTGAGCACACGATCAATGATCTTTACTCCATCTTATACCAGAGGGGTATGACCATGGCGGAGGCTCTGCCATCGTCAAACCTATTGTCTGCCCAATTCTAAATCAGACAGGTGGACCATAATGCTGGAGGAAATGAAACATCAGCAATGTTGTAATGAAGCTCCCTCCAGACCAACATTTCAATCAGGCCCAAAGTCTTAATTGATGATTTTACATTTGTGGAGGATTATGGAGATTTTTAATGAAATAGAAGAATGGTCTTAAACACTTGTAGGCACTGTATCAAAGGTGTCACAGAAATTAGTAGATATTGACAAAAAATGTAATAATCCTTTCCATTGATTATATCTTATACACTGGATATATACTAGACCAAGTGTGGTCTAATACCACATGTGTGTCCTCTCCGCTAAACCTGCCCTGCCTATGGTCGGATCATCTTATTCTTAAATGTAAGATCTGTGTTAAGCATATCAGAACCACTGTGCCAATTGCTGGCAGATTAGCCAGAAACTGGAACGCAATGGATAAGACTGCTTTCCTACAGTCACTAGCCAATGATGTTCCTCCCCTGGACAACGACATAAACCTTTCAGTTTCCACTCTAACCAACTGGCTACAAGCGGCCAGCAATCTTCATGCCCCTTATAAAAGAATCAGATTAGCACGGCGCACGGACGCCAATAGATGGTTCTCAGCCGACCTGAAGAGTAGGAAACTGGCCCTCCGGCATCTTGAACGCCTGTGGCGCCGTGATTATGATACTGAGGGAAAAATCAAATATACTAGGGCGAGGAAGGAATACATGAATGCCATCTCTGCAGCAAAGACAGAGTATTTCTCTTCTCGTATCCTAGATTCAACAAACAAATCTAAAGATATCTTTTCTGTTTTTATTGAACTGACCAACTTGGAGAACGTCCGTCCTAAAGTAATCCCCACTCAGTGCCTGTGTGATTCACTTAACACTTACTTTAGTGACAAAATCACAGATATAAAATCTAGCATTCCCCAATCAAAGATCCCAATCACGACCGGCATGGCAATCAAGACCGGTTCTGCCACTCTTACCTACTTTCAACCTATAACTCATGGCCAGCTTTCGGAACTATTGATAAGAGTTAAATCCGGCTCCCCACTGGATATTTGCCCCCCCCCGCATTTTGAAAGAATGCTTCTCCGCCTACCGTACCCCTGTTCTTGCCCTCCTTAATGACTTCCTCTTGTCAGGCATAGTCGCGTCTGCTTTCAAAGAAGCCACAGTCATACCTCTACTAAAAAAACCCGGGGCTGATCCTGCATGCAAGGCAAACTACAGGCCCATCTCCTTGTTGCCTTACATGGCGAAAATTCTAGAGGCACACGTGGCGAAAATCCTCTCTAACTTTTTGGAGGAGTCCTCCTGCTTTGACCCCCATCAGGCTAGATTTCGGCCTGCACATTCAACGGAGGCAGTGGTCACTGCAGTGTTGGACACACTCCGAGACTGCGCAGACAGATGTTCTACCCAGGTCCTGGTACTCCTGGACTTGTCGGCCGCGTTCGACACGGTCGACCACAACATCTTGGTCGACAGTGTCGAGCAGGCCGGCATTCAGGGCGCGGCGGCCTGCTGGTTGAGGTCCTTCTTGGAGGACCGCTCTCAAGCGGTGCGCCTGGGGGACCTAACCGGTGTTAAACAGCCTATCCCATGCGGAGTGCCACAGGGTTCCTCCTTGTCACCTCATCTCTTTAATATATTCATACTCCCCCTTATACAAACCTTGAGGGACAAACAGGTGAGAGTATTTAATTATGCAGATGATCTGCAGTTACTCTTCACCGTTGACAACTCTGAGAAGTCCATCAGTCACTTCCAGTCAACCATGAGGTTTATTAAATCCTGGATGGATCAAAATCAACTAAAACTAAATCCAGGTAAAACCGAATTGGTACTGACTGGGGATAGCGCTAAGTACTGGGGTCCTCAATATTGGCCCTCAGATCTAGGTCAAGCTCCGCAACCATCACCATCGGTTAAAACGCTTGGAGTCATCGTGGACAGCGACCTCTCAGTAAAGGCACAAGTGGGCCAGGTGGTCTCCAAGTGTTTCTACCAGCTAAAAAAAATCAAGAAGGTCCGGCGAATACTAACGCTAGAAGCTATTACACAGGTTGTGATCGCCACTGTTCTGTCCCATCTGGACTACGCGAATGCCATCTACTTGGGTCTCCCAAGCAATCTACTCAAGCGTCTCCAGATGGTACAGAACTATGCTGCTAGGATGATCTTGAAGCAACCAAGGTGGCAGGCAGCGACCCCCCTTCTCATTAAACTACACTGGCTTCCGATTATACAGCGCTGTGCCTTCAAAGCAGGCTGTATGATTTTCAAATCAATACATGGCAGAAACCCTAAATTCATTAATCAATTAATCACCAGATATGTTCCCTCCCGCAACCTTCGCTCACTCCACCTAGGCCTTCTTCAGACCCCCCCTTTCAAACTTAAACGCTCTGGTGGACGTAGGTTTGCAACACTTGCACCCTGCTTATGGAACACTTTTCCTCTGGAAATCCGGTTCTGCCAAGATCTTCTACCTTTTCGGAAAGCACTGAAGACCTGGCTCTTCAGACAAGCCTTTTAATCTACCTTCTTTTTACCTTCGTTGTGTTACTGTCTCAATTTAGCGCCAAGAAACTAATCAGTGTTAGTGCGCTCAATAAATGATTTAATAACATAACATAACATAACATAACATAACATAACATAACATAACATATATAAGTATATTTTGTCTTTCATATGTTCAGCATCTCTGCAGTGATTAAAGTTACGTCAAGCTGACTGGCTTAAAATGGAGATAATCATCATACCACAGTAACCAAATCTAGGGTACAAAGGAAAGACAACACCGTACCCGGGGGGCCGTTCCATACCTGTTTCCGGGCGAACTCTGTTTTTACGGCTGTTTTCAGCTCCCGTAGGAAAAGCGTTGTACGGTGTGTACCCGACACGAATCGTACTTGCCGGGTCGCAAAAAGCAGCCGCGAACCGTACAGATGTCACGTACAGCGGGTTCCGAGGGAGATTTGTGTGGAGATTTGATTCGTACAGTCTTTGTACGATTCTTACGGAGTCCTGCTCCTGGTACGAATCGTACTTCAACATACGTACGGGGGTCATTGCAGGGTACGATTCGTCCGTGTAAAACACCCCGAACACATATTCGGAGAGGTTTTTTCAGAATTGGAAGCGACCCCCAATGTGTACCATAAAGTGTGCAAAAAAGCTTTTGAAACTCATGACGCACAACATTATCCAAGCGATGCAAAGCATTGTACTGATATACTTACCATTACAAAAAGTCCTTTGAAGTAGTGCAAACTATGCAGCATATTAAGATCCAAAACAACCCTCAGCAAATAATCTCTAAAAGTGCCCATAGGAGTGCCTTCCCTTAATTCTAGACATCTTGAAACTTTCATTTAAATAAATTCATACCTAACAGAGATGGTTTTGTAGCCTTCGGTGATAGTCATCCACGCCATTTCTAGACACCCAAATTAAGTTCTCATGTATGTAAGTCACCTTGAAATTGATGAAAATGTTTGACCAAGCCTCTTTAGAAAAGCAGCACAGATAAATGGACTTCTAATATTGTTAGATGTTTGGAGAATTTGATAGGATTGGCTATCTCTAATGAGGTCTATCATTAATGGCCATGGCCTGACCCCTTTTCAACTCTACGAGTTTTGTTTCACTCTCCTTGATAATGTGCACAGTTTGGATAACCAAATAAGGCTATATATGTATATCTTTCTTTTTTATTCAATTTCTCCAGAAAACTAAAGAAACGCCTATTGTCTCTGCTACTGACGTTTATCAGAGTTAGTATTTGGGTCTTCCAGTTGTAGAACTTGGATCCTTCTAGTATGGATCCATTATTTTGGAAGTTTTTTCTCATCTCAAGGCTTATCCCTCAACCTTCAGCCATCTGCTGCTTTTCCAGCCCCTCGTCTGCTCTATATATATATATATATATATATATATATATATATATATATATATATATATATATATATATATATATATATATATATATATATATATATATATATATATATATATATATATATATATATATATATATATATATATATATATACATATATATATATATACATATAAATTAATGTTTGTCTGTCTGTCTGTCTGTCTGTCTGTCTGTTTGTCCATTATGCATTACTACACCATTCATCCGATCGCCATGAAACTTTGGGAAGTTGTTGAGTACACTCCCACGAAGGTTTCTGGCATATGCATTACTAAACCATTCATCCGATTGCCATGAAACTTTGGGAAGTTGTTGAGTGCACTCCCGCGAAGGTTTCTGGCATATGCATTACTACACCATTTATCCAATCGCCATGAAACTTTGGGAAGTTGTTGAGTACACTCCAGCGAAGGTTTCTGGCATAAACATTTTTTAAATATTGGCCCCCCAGGGCTCTCACAATCTTTCGAATACTGAATTTTTCCATTTATATATCCACTAGCACTCGAATAAATAAATAGAATCAAAACAACACTTTGAAATGTTTTTCATATTAAAATGAATATGTTTCAATAAACATGACACAATGTGAATTGAATGTTATCATAACAAGTTTCCTTGAATTTCCTTTCTTCTGAGATCGCAGCAACACGCGACGGGTGTGCCATGAAACTTTGGGAAGTTGTTGAGTCCACTCTCGCGAAGGTTTCTGGCTTATGCATTACTACACCATTCATCCAATCTCCATGAAACTTTGGGAAGTTGTTGAGTACACTCCCGCAAAGGTTTCTGGTGTATGCATTACCACACCATACATCTGATCGGCATGAAACTTTGGGAAGTTGTTGAGTACACTCCAGCAAAGGTTTGTGGCATAAAATTATTTTAAATATCGGCCCCCCTGGGCCCTCATAATCTTTCAAATGTGAATTTTTCCATTTATGTATCCGCAAGCACTCAAATAAATAAATAGAATTAAAACGACACGTTGAATTGTTTTCCATATGAAAATGAATAGGTGTCAATAAAAATGACACAATGTAAATTGAATATTATCATAACAATTTTCCTTGAATTTCCTTTCTTCTGAGATTGCAGCAAAGCGCAGCGGGTAAGCCTTGAAACTTTGGGAAGTTGTTGAGTGCTCTCCAGCGGAGGTTTCGGGCATATGTATTACTACACCATTCATCTGATTGTCATGAAACTTTGGGAAGTTGTTGAATACACTCCCGCGAAGGTTTCTGGCATATGCATTACTAGACCATTCATCCGATCGCTATGAAACTTTAGGAAGTTGTTGAGTACACTCCTGCGAAGGTTTCTGGCATAAACATTTTTTAAATATCGGCCCCCCAGGGCCCTCATAATCTTTTGAATACTGAATATTTCCATTCATATATCCAGAAGCACTCGAATAAATAATTGAATGTTATCATAACAAGTTTCCTTGAATTTCCTTTCTTCTGAGATCGCAGCAACACGCGACGGGTAAGCCATGAAACTTTGGGAAGTTGTTGAGTCCACTCCAGCGAAGGTTTCTGGCATATGCATTACTACACCATTCATCCGATCGCCATTAAACTTTGGGAAGTTGTTGGGTACACTCCCAAGAAGGTTTCTGGCATATGCATTACTACACCATTCATCCGATCATCATGAAACTTTGGGAAGTTGTTGAGTACACTCACGCGAAGGTTTGTGGTATAATTGTTTTTTAAATATCGGTCCCCCAGGGCCCTCATAATCTTTCAAATACTGGATTTTTCCATTTATGTATCCACAAGCACTCAAAACGTAACAGTATCCTAATGTTTTGTTTGTACACATTCTTGTAGTGTCTGTTCCCTGCATCCAGCAATGCCCGAAATGCATTGGATTTTTCCACATGACATTGCCTGATGTGAAATATGTGCTCAAAACCTAAATTACTATGATTGAAAACAAAAAAGGAAAATAACATACAAATGAATAAAAACAACATAAGGAACTAATTGAAAAACCAGTGTGGAAGTCTCTTTCTAGCAAAAAGACGGAAAATGGGTGCCTAAAGGGATGAAGCTAGTGGTCCACTAGCCTCACATATAATTCATGTATTCCTGGCGTCGTGGGACTCTCGACGCCACCTTTGGAGCACCAACAAACGCAGTCAAACTATTTGACAAACATATGTAAAAACAGCTGTGCATTTGCCCTAAATTCAGTTATCATATGTATTAATACACCATTCATCCGACCACCATGAAACTTTGGGAAGTTGTTGTGTACACTCCCGCAAAGGTTTCTGGCATATGCATTATTACACCATTCCTCCGATCGCCATGAATCTTTGGGAAGTTGTTGAGTACACTCCCGCAAAGGTTTCTGGTATAAAACATTTTTAAATATCGGCCCCCCAGGGCCCTCATAATCTTTCGAATACTCATTTTTTCCATCTATGTATCCACAAGCCCTCGAATAAATAGAATTAAAACGACACTTTGAAATGTTTTCCATATTAAAATGAATAAGTTTCAATAAAAATGAAACAACGTAAATTGAATGTTATCAGAACAAGTTTCCTTGAATTTCCTTTCTTCTGAGATCGCAGCAACGCGTGACGGGTTTGCTAGTATATATATATATTATTTGTTCTGCACACACTTATTATTTTTGACTTAGTTTGATTTTAATTTAATATTTTAAACTACAATTCTTGTGGCCCTAAAAAAACCTTACAAACCCGATGGCCTACCCATCCCTGAGTCCTAGAAACTGATTACTACTACTCTGTACCACTCATCCGTGAGCCTTAAAAGCCTTTTGCTACTCCTAAACTCTGGCAATGAAAAACATTTCTACGCCAATTCACTACTCATCCCTCAAAACGCTTTAATACCCACCTGCACTACCCATCGCTGAGACCTAAAAACTCCTTTCAACCTGTATACACTATCAATCCTTGTACCCTCTTACTTCCCCTAAGTACTGCCCAACCCTGACACCTACACACTCATTACTAACCTATACACTTTCCATCCCTAAACCCTAAATATGCCATACTACTCAAAAACCCCTAGTACAGTGATACACCACCAATCCGCGAGCTCTAAAAACTCCTCACTACTCCTATGCACTATCCATCCCTATAAAGTAAATACCTATTAGTACACCCATATAAAAATAAAACCCTTAAACTCATATGAAATGTTATTTTTAAAGTATTATTTATTAATTAGTTATAATTCAATTACTTAAAGATAAATGATCTTTTTCCTAAAAGTAAGTTAAATGTAATTTAAATTTCACTTATCTTACTGTTATAATTTTAAGTGACATCCCTTACCACTACATTTGCATTTTAGGAGTGGCAGCCTCTCTCAGTTGTACTCTTACGGGCTCCTGCGGTCTTTCTTCACAGACAGGACTTTAAGGCTTGATGGACCCAAATTCTTTGGTGAGTATGCTGTCAGTCATGCTGGGTCCTCCGTGAGAGTAAAGGCTTCAGCAGAGCTTCAGCGACACCATGATACTGCTAAAGACTACAGAAACGTGATGGATGAAATGCTCAAAATAATTTTAATTGCCAGCTTGTACTCCCCCTTCTACTGTTGGCCGGTAAGTGGACTCATGTTTATTTTACTTACTTGTGAATGGTTATCCTTTGCTGTTTCTGTTCTGCCCCTATTTTGTATGTCATAGAGGTGATGATTGCCTGTGTAATTAACCATTTGCTCTTTGGTAAGGTTACAGTTTTGAGTGGTTTTGAGTACGTAGTGTGTAACATGGTGAGGTCTATCCTCACTTCATTGTTTTCAGTTGGGGTGTGTCATTTAAGAGTCCATACCTGGTTCAGGTATTTTGGGTGACACTTTACATGGTATTTTCTTGCTGTTGTGTAGATTTGTGTTTCTCTGGTGTACTTGTTTAGATTTATTTTCATTTGTGTTGCTTTATGTCTTCAACACTGAGTCCTGATGATGGGCGCGCTGACTTGGTTGCCTTATGAGACCGAAACGTTGACGGTTCCTCCTCTTTAACTATATTTATGACATTACTTGTGGCTGAGTCCTTGAAATCTAGAAAAATTACATAATTTGAACCTACTCAAATTAAGGGGATTCTACACCTCTCGACAATCCCTGGATTAAAACCTCTCTGAATTATGCCTTGTGTGAACTTGCCTGTGAGGGTTGTCATGTTGATTTGATTAATACTTCTGCTATTGATGTATGTGGTTCTATACAATATAATGTATGTATAAAGCTCCTTTTGTTGTTAGTTTAGTGTGCTCTCTGATAACACTGTTGGATCTATTGACCAACAAACAAGAAATGCATTAAATATTTAATCCCAGAACATTGTTTTATTTGTAATTGAAATAATTCCTGGTACTGATTATTACTCAAGGCCATATCCCAGTCCACCGAACGTTTGCACACCATGCCACCTCAGTTTGGACACAGCCATATGCAAATGAATATCAAACCTGCTCCAATGGAAAAAGCTCAGCATAAACTGCCATCCAGGTCCTCCCTTAAATGGAACACAAGCAACCCAAGACTGGTTTTCCCCTTATTAGTTCTCCTCAGTCAGTTATAGCTTGGTTCCAGAGGCACTGTATGCAAGACGCTTAAGTACAGAAAAAGGTGACGAATGAAATACTTGAATTAATCTCAGCCACTGGTAATTACTGTTTGAGGTACAATAGCAGCAGACCGACTGGGCAAGGTATTTCCAGCACATCATTTGCCGGACTCTTATTCACTATGTAGTGCCTCAAGGCAACAGCCTTGTTATTCAGAGCAGCGTAGATCACTCAGCAAATGGGGGTTAGTGTCTGGGGCTCTAGTTACCAGAGGACATACTGGGTAGGGACCATAGCTCTACAGTCTTCACTTTTGGGAGAAAATGGGACAGCACGGCACTGAGATGAAAGTTCTGTGATCACACCCTCTGGGGTTGCAGGACAAATAATAATCTCAACTTCAGTCAGGCTAACCATTCATTTAAACTTCAACAAGTCCCATTGCTGAGAGGACCGGGCTAACCGCTCGAACCGCTTTTGAAGCTCTGTGATTCCTCCAAGTATCTCTGGTACAGGGTGTGAGGAAGTGCACTCTTTCTGCATGGTTGCCCCCACTTTTTGCTGGATTTATGATGTACTTTGACTGAGTGTGCCCTGGGCTCCTGCTAATCAGGTACACAGGGCCTATGTTCTTTCCCTACAACTGCATGGAAGCCTAAACCCAATTGGCATCTCTGGCCACAGGTCATCCCTGGTAAATGGTACCACAGGTACCCAGGGCAATGTGACCAGAGAAGGCCTCTAAAGGATGCAGCACTTATTGTGCTACCCTTAGAGGTCCTGTACCACTACACTCACACACTGCCTTTGCAGGCTGCATGTTTTGGTGCAGAAGAAAAGTGAAGAGTCGACATGGCACACATCTCTGTGTGCCATGCTACAGCCCACTTACCATGACATAGGTCAGTCACCCTCTAGCTGGGAGGCACTATACACGTGGTGAGGGTACAGGTTTATGAGCCCTGTACCCATACAGTGTCTTGAAGAGTATATGGTGCTGGGAGTTTGTCATTACGAACTCCACAGCCAACTTCTCAGCACATTAAACCCACACTGATGCCAGTGTGTGATTTAATGAAAAATGCACACTTAGAGATGGCCCCTGAAAACTAATCTACCACTAGTGTCCAGGCCTACTGCTCTCTGTGGCCTGAAACAATGCACATCCTGGGACGAGGTGTTAAGCCCCCTCCCCCAGGATGGGCAGGGTTCATGAAGGGGAAGCTTCAAAGGCTTGCCGCCATTGTGAGCTTCCCCAGGCCACTTGCTGCTCTCAGCAACTGGTCCCCACTGGTTCTGACCCTCACTTTAGGCGGAAGAACCAGCGGGCGGCAAAAAACAAGTGAGGAAAAGAGGTTTGCCCACCTCTGCCAACTCCACCCCTCAGGTGGGGAAGGCGAGGTGAAGCACAACTCTCAGTCCTCACCATCTTGATGATGGGGCACTCAGCCAACCAGGGACAGTCCCCAGCCCCCCTCCCACTGGAGGGTGGCATAATAAGGAGTGTACCAACCCCAGGGAAGGGACCCATTGGTCCTTGCCTTTTGCCTACCTGTAACACCCTAAATCTAGTATTTAGGGGCACCCCTAAACCTTGCTTCCTCAGACAAGAAGAAACTACAAGAAGAAGGACCAAACAGCTGTGCAGTAGCTAACAAGAGGAAGACGCCCCCTGACTTGTCCTCAGCCCTACTGACCTGTTTCCCCCTCGAACCTGCTCCTGCAAAATCCCTGTGTGTCCTGCAGCCAGCAACCTGGCAAACCCCGGAGGACCTGCGTGCCTTCACCACCAAAGACTTTGTCTCCTGTGAACACCGGATTCCTTCATCTGCAACCTCTGGCCTGGGCAAGAAACCCCAAATCGGCACCACTCTGCACCCGCCATCCAAGGCCTGAGCTCGAGTGGGCAAACACCACAAGGAGGTCACCCCGGTGATCCTGACCCAAGATCCTGTGACCCTTGGCCTGCTTCAAACCTCCAACTGATGCCTGCAATCTAATTCCAGAAGCCCCCCTAACCGTGACCAGGAGCTGGTAAGAAGATCCGACCCCAAAAGGCACCCCTTCAACCGACGCCCCACGGCCTTGTGTGCCCAAACCAATGGTGTCTAACCAACCTCTAGCTTCCCAACTTACCCTTCGAAGCAGTGGTCGCATCCAGAAGACCTTCGTCTCCCTGCCTGCAGTGCTTTTGCAAACAGTTGGTTCCCCATTAAAACCAACAGGGCATCTGATGTCAAAACAGCACCCGGCACCCGGCCACCCTAGAGCTGCTGAGGGTGCACCATTGGTGCTACTTCGTTTCCCAATTTGCTCTGAGCTAAAGTCCGGGAGCTTTGCTCCCACAGCAGAGTGGCCTGCTAGCCAGCAGCTACCAACCGGAGGCCCCATATCCCCCATTGAATAACATTGAGCCTCAGCATTCTGCACCCAGCCGCCCTAGTGCCGCTTACAGTTCAACAAGAGTGCATCCTTGACCCTGGGGAACCCTTGTTCTAACCCCAGAAGCTCAACTCCAAAGACCGACTACTTACCTGGTAACCGTTAACTTCATATCTCTCCATAGGAATACATTGACCGTTTTTCTCAGAAAAATGTTCTAAGTGTGGAGTCGATTTGTATGGAAACCTGAAAAGTAACAATTGCGCACAACTGATTTTACTTACCTTTTCTCTAGGAAAGTGCCAGTGTGATATCTATGCTATGCAACTGTGACCCACGGGGTTCCACAGTCTGAAGTGCACAGCCTGTCAAAAGCGAGCCATTGGCTCATATAATATACAGATCAGTCCATGTTTAGGTTTCGCCTGGGCCGGAGCACTAGCTCCGCGCAGGAGAAATCTTATGTTCCTACAGTGTGGGGCTTAGTCCCGCCTCTGTCTTCCATTGGCTAGCTCCATAAATGGAGGCTAGCCATTGGAAGAGATTGGCTGTCAATCACGCTTTCCCCGTGAAAACACGTTTTGGGGGCGTTTCTGACTCTTTTTTTAAGTCCCACCCCTTGTTGCCGTGTGTTTCGGGCCACGCTGTGATTGGCTGCCGGCCCGGGACACCCCCTTGATGTCATTGCCCGGGCCGTGCTGTGATTGGCTGCCGGCCCGGCGGTACGTCAGCTCCATGGACTTGGGAACGGAGCGGATACACAAAGAGTGACAGCCGGAGCCGTGGCATGGATGCATGGTTCTGCCTGTTGTTGTGTATGTGTGCCTATGAGTGAGTTGTTTGTGCTGTGTGTGTCTGTAAATGTGGCAACAGAGAAAGTCGAGGAAAGAGAGACAGACAGTGACCGCTAGTTAAATAGATAGAAAAAGAGAAATAAGTCCAAGTTGCTTGTTGTAACGAGGTGTTAATACCAATTGCTGCAATGCAGAAGAAAACGACACACCGGGCGCAGAACTGTGTTGTGCTGGAGTTAATGAGGTTTTGCAGAAGTGCAGTCACCCAGCGACAAATCGCGTTTTGCGGTACTTGCAAGCCGCTGATGTGTAGAACTGTATTTAAAAGATGATTTTCGAGCGCAAAATTCAAAATACTGTGGAATCCCTGTGCGTGTGATCTGCTTAGTACGTTTCGAGTTGTTACCTATCAATTTTGTGGGAGCTGTTTCTGGGAACGTTCATAAGCCTTATGCATTGATAATTTGCGGCCGCAGTGTGGAAGATGGGGGTTTATTGGGGTGACGAGTTTTAAATGGCACATAAGGTAAAAAGAGCTGAGACAATTTATGTGCAACGCGCTTCCTGAATGCTGCTAAATCTTCAGTCTGTGGCTGCGGTTATTGGCATTTCAGTTTTTTTTCCAGATGTCTACTGCTCACATTTGGGGTACACATGTGTCTGTATCCAGTATGAGAGAGACATGGCTAGTGTGTGTGTGTGTGTGTGCGCCGGGGGCAAAAGGGGGTCGGGGTGAATGGGGGCTGCCTCGGATTAAACATGGAGGGAGCAGAACGCTTTTCCACGTAGAAAAATTAATGAGAAGACGGCGAGTTCAAAGGCTTGAGCCAGAGTTCATTTGCAGAAGTGCAGTCACCCAGCGACAAATCGCGTTTTGCGGTACTTGCAAGCCGCTAATGTGTAGAACTGTATTTAAAAGATGATTTTCGAGCGCAAAATTCAAAATACTGTGGAATCCCTGTGCGTGTGATCTGCTTAGTACGTTTCGAGTTGTTACCTATCAATTTTGTGGGAGCTGTTTCTGGGAACGTTCATAAGCCTTATGCATTGATAATTTGCGGCCGCAGTGTGGAAGATGGGGGTTTATTGGGGTGACGAGTTTTAAATGGCACATAAGGTAAAAAGAGCTGAGACAATTTATGTGCAACGCGCTTCCTGAATGCTGCTAAATCTTCAGTCTGTGGCTGCGGTTATTGGCATTTCAGTTTTTTTCCAGACGTCTACTGCTCACATTTGGGGTACGCATGTGTCTGTATCCAGTATGAGAGAGACATGGCTAGTGTGTGTGTGTGTGTGTGCGCCGGGGGTAAAAGGGGGTCGGGTGAATGGGGGCTGCCTCGGATTAAACATGGAGGGAGCAGAACGCTTTTCCACGTAGAAAAATTAATGAGAAGACGGCGAGTTCAAAGGCTTGAGCCAGAGTTCATTTGCAGAAGTGCAGTCATCCAGCGACAAATCGCGTTTTGCGGTACTTGCAAGCCGCTGATGTGTAGAACTGTATTTAAAAGATGATTTTCGAGCGCAAAATTCAAAATACTGTGGAATCCCTGTGCGTGTGATCTGCTTAGTACGTTTCGAGTTGTTACCTATCATTTTTGTGGGAGCTGTTTCTGGGAACGTTCATAAGCCTTATGCATTGATAATTTGCGGCCGCAGTGTGGAAGATGGGGGTTTATTGGGGTGACGAGTTTTAAATGGCACATAAGGTAAAAAGAGCTGAGACAATTTATGTGCAACGCGCTTCCTGAATGCTGCTAAATCTTCAGTCTGTGGCTGCGGTTATGGGCATTTCAGTTTTTTTTCCAGACGTCTACTGCTCACATTTGGGGTACGCATGTGTCTGTATCCAGTATGAGAAAGACATGGCTAGTGTGTGTGTGTGTGTGTGCGCCGGGGTAAAAGGGGGTGGGGTGAATGGGGGCTGCCTCGGATTAAACATGGAGGGAGCAGAACGCTTTTCCACATAGAAAAATTAATGAGAAGACGGCGAGTTCAAAGGCTTGAGCCAGAGTTCATTTTAAAAGGGACAGCAGCCTGTCCAGGTGAAAGAGCCCTGTCAATCCGTGGGACACCCCTGTGCAGCGGGGGAAGGGCGTGGGGTGCGTGGTGAGGAGGAGGGGAGTCTACTTCTGTCTCCAGATCAGATTGTAATTTATAAATGCGTGTATTTTTGAATTAAATCTAAGAGGTAGGTGACATGGCGTTGTAACAATATTCAATTTGATAGACTTCTCACCACTCCAGTTTCTTAAAGGATGATGCTGTTCTCTCGGACACGGACACGCGTGTTCCTGACACGTATAGAGAAAGGTGTAGATTGCTCAAACATAAGAACTAAACATATTTTCTACAAATACAGTATAGGAAAGGAGCCACAGGCTTAACTCTAGCAGACCGTAGTAAGTGGCTGGTTGCGTGTAAACCCTCCGGGTCATTAACCTTTAACCCCAGGTGCCCTCTGTATCGCCAGGCAGAATTAGCCAGTTAAGACCCAGACTGGTGTTGCCTCATTATTTCCATCCACTGCAGCATCTCTCTTGCAGCCCTGCATGGCAGTCAGGTCCCCCCTTCGCCTCATCAGCTCAGTCGTTTCCACTTCAAACAGATGGAGCTGACCTTTCCATCAACTCCTCGGGCACAGGACTGGATCTGTTCCTTCCACGCCAACCCCCTTTCTACTACCATTAAAAACCTTTATTGCTTCCCACCGCATGCCTTACTAATTGCGTGTCTTCATGGCACCAGTATCACAGAATAAACATGCCTCTGAGGTAATGTACAGCGCCCCAAAGCCCTGACTGGGCTCGTCAGTGCTTGATAAAAACTAGAAAAACATCAACACATATCAGCAGCTAGAGTTTGGACAATTACTCGAATTTTCCTCCCTGCTCTTCTTTCCCACCCCATTTCCTTTCAAATCTTTACTTAAAGGGGTCAGCCAGTGGCAAAAACACTGTTCTCGACGGCCAGTCACTAACAATAAGCCTACTAGAGTGGCGCTATGTGTGATGACGTCAGTTGGGGTTGAAACAAGTGTGACATCATTCACTGAAAGGCCACTTTAAGATAAGCCCATGAAGTGTTTCTAACTGCAGAACTCAATGTTACTTCATGTTATATTGTTACACATTTTAGAAGTGTTCGTATGCCTGTCACGTTTCTTGGCGGTCTGTGGAGGATATTAATGTGTGATAAACCATTATAACTTCAACATTGAACGTATTTGTGAGCAACTTGGGACGAATTTGCAATGGTATAATATATTCAATAATCATTTTGGTAATTAAATCGCAATTAATTCATCTTCCGAATGTTTTTTTTTGGGGTCATAGAGTGGACTTTGCTCTAGCCTGCGTGACATCAGCATAGCTGATTTTACACTGGCTGGTGATGCAAGGGCACAGAGGGTGGATAGGTAGGGTACAGCACTCCTCCACTACGGCTCTACTGGCAGGCCGCACTTCAGTGACATCTCCCAGTGGTGTCACCTTGTCAGGCTGATGCCAGGGGCACTAGGGGGAGGAGGGGGTAGTAGGTAGAGTACTGCGCTCCTCTACTATGGCTCTACTGGCAGCCCCGCAGTGACATCTCCCAGTGGTGGTGTCACCTGTATTTGTATTTCTATCAGTTATTTATAGAGAGCACTGTGACCAGAATGGTATCCTTTCGCTAAAGAGCAGAAATAGTGAAAAAAGAAAAAAAGCTATAGCAGTGGAAGTTCAAAATGTCCTCCCAGTGTTTAGTTAGGGGAGAGCCAAGTTTTAAGGGCCTTCCTAAATCTAGTCAGGGCAGGGCTCTAAATGGGCTGGTACTGTCCGGTACGAAGTACCGGCACTTTTTAATTTTGAGAGGGAGAATACCGGCACTTCTGAAGAGAAATGTAATACTTTTAATTGGAGAGTAGGCGCTTCTCTGAAATAAGCAGGTACTCTGGAACAGAGTACCTGCATTTCTATTTTTCCATTTCAAGCACTGAGTCAAGGTGATGCCAGGGGCACAGAGGGGAGGGTTGCGTAGGGTACAGAGTTCATCTACTGGCAGCCCCCCCACCTACTCCCCTCCCGTGACATCTTCCAGGGGTGTGCCTGGTCAGGGTGATGAGGTCAGGCAGGCAGGGAGTCTTTCCCCTGCCTCTTCAGCTTGGCTCTTGGGAGATCATGTTCAGAAGGGGCCTTTAAACTGGGCAACTTTACAGGTGTATCGAATGGCTAAGAGGGAGTTAGAAAGATTTTTTTTGGCCTGACCTAGACACGTCTACAGCTGTCTCACCAGCCTCATGTAATAAAAAATATCCTAAATCAAAATTACATGTGTGTATATATACATAAAGCGGCGTTCTTCCTCCATTGGTTTGTTGAACTGTCTTGCTTATTTTGCTTCCACCGCCCAGCTTACGTCAGCCCACGCCGGCTCTCACTCGGTGAGTAAAGACATTTTCTTAATCATGGTTGGCCTCCTAAACGGTGGCCAACCATTGGAGAAGAGGTCCTAGTGACGTTCTTCTTTCTCTTTAAGCCCCGTCCTTTTCAGATTGGGTTCCTTGACTTACTGCTGAAGTAAAAGGTTTCTCATCTTCTTTATGGGTCGAGATGGCCCCATAAAGAAGATAAGGAACCTTTTACCCCAGCAGGAAGTCCGGGAGCCCAGTCTGAAAAGGACGGGGCTAAAAGACAAAAGGCAGCGCTTCTTTTTTTCCGTAACGCCGTGCTGATCGAGACCGTCTGATCCCTGCACCATGATGATATACTATCGGGATCTGTGCACCCTTGCACCATGCTGGAACTTTCTAATGCAGAAGTGTATGTATATCCCCAAGTGCTGTCTCATGCACATCCATCCATGTATGTGGCGTGCACCTTCTGTGCCTTCCCTCGTGCTGCCCTTTATAATTCCTCTCAGGCGTGCACCTTCTCTGCCTTCCCTCGTGCTGTCCTTTATAATTCCCCTCAATCGTCCCGTGTGTTTCTTCAAGCATCCCTCTTATGTGCGGCACCTCTTGTGCACATCCTTCATATTCTAACGTTTGCATGTTGTGCACTCCTCCGCATCTAGCAGCGCGTGAGCGTGCATTTACTAACGCACCAATCTGCATCGAATCTCTCACTCTCCCCTGTGGCCGGTCTTGTGCGCTCTGTGTACACTGAACCGCAAGCTCCTACTGTGCGCGGTGCATGACGCCGCCAGCGTCCCTTATGTCATGTAGACGTGTGCATTCCCCAGGTTCATTCCCTCACACAGTCAGGTGTTCGCCCCACTCTGCCGCCTTGTGTACTTTCCCCTTTACACCTGTTTCCTCTCTATATTTGCACACATTCCCTGGTCCCTGCTCACTCCATGCAGAGCTGCCTCTCCCTCTCTCTATCCCCAAAAGAGCTGCCCCACCACACACTTTATCACTAACAGAGCTGGCCCCCGCCCCATACACTATAACACCAAAGTGTCACCCTTCCTGTTTATGGGTGTTCCACTGCTCACTACTCTATATTTTCACGCACACTCCCTCTCAGTCCATGCAGAGCTGCCTCTCCCCTCTCTAGCCCCAAAAGAGCTGCCCCCCACACTTTATCTCTAAGAGAGCTGCCCCACACACTCTAACCCCACAAAGTGTCTCCCATCCTGTTTGGGGATGATCCACTGTTCACTCCTTTTTAACCACCCCAACGCCCTGCCCCTCCCAGCTCGGGGTCTCTGCCCTCGAGCACGCAGTGTCTCCAGTATGCCCCCTCGCTGCACAACATGAGTACTTCCACACGCTCCGCTATGCAGCCCCCCCCCTGTGGCATTGAGCCCCCTCTCGTGTGTGCGCGCAGCCTGCCCCGGCTCAAGCTCTGCCTGTGCCCTGGGCGTCTGCACACTGTGCATGGCTCACCGGCGGGGAGCTCGGCCGCTACCTCCTCACCTAGGCTAAGGGAGCGCGAGAGGCTGACGGGAGGAAGGGAGGGAGAGCTAGGAGAGGAGGAGGAGGAGGAGTGGCAGTGAGAGCAGCGAGAGGCAGCGGGGCAGCACACAGAAGAACTCCCCATCTGGCAGCAGCGCCTCCAGCAGCACCCAGCCTCCTGCCCCGGCATGGACAGCCGCCACCCCAGGCACCGATGCCGCCCCTGCTGCTGCCCCTTGCGGTTGCCCTGCTCCTGGTAAGTACATGCCTTCTCTTACAGTGCTGCCCGCCGCTTCTAGGAGCTGTGCCCCATCCCCAGCACTGAGAGGAGTGAGTGCTGCGGGCACTTTGCAGGGGGAGCTGTCCTGTCAGGATTGGTGCACGCTGTCTCGACGACTGGAGTACAGCAGCTGTCAGAGTCTCAGAGTAACTTGTCAGGACGGGTGGACGCAATCTGTCCGGGAGAGCTGAAAGTGAATGATGAAGGGTCGCCTGACAAGTGACTTGCCACGACGGGTGGCGTGTTACATCACGATGGACTGAAAGTGGCATAACAAGTTGGGTAGAAAGTGACCAGTCAGGAAGGGTGGAGAGTGACCTGTCAAGATAGGTGGGAGCTGTCAGCGCCTCCACAGTGCCCCGGATGCTTCTTCACAAGTAATTTTTAAACCTCATTGGCTCTTGGAATTATGCTCTGGGGCTCTGTGTATGTGTGTGTGGCTCTGTGTGTGGCTGTGTGTGTGTGTGTGTGGCTCTGTGTGTGGCTCTGTGTGTGTGTGGCTCTGTGTGTGTGTGTGGCTCTGTGCGTGTGTGTGGCTCTGTGTGTGTGTGTGGCTCTGTGTGTGTGTGTATGGGGCTCTGTGTGTGTGTGGCTCATTTGCAAGAGATTAAGCTATTGGCATTGTAAATGACAATGCCATTTATTTATCTGTTTTCAAAACCAACACATAAATAAAAATGTTGTCATTTACAATGCCAATAGCTCTAACTTTTGCAAAGGCGAGACCGTTGCATTGTAAATGCTTGGTTTTTTTGCGCTTAAAAGATTCTTCTTTTTCTTTTTCAGAGTTCATACAACAATCTTGTCCATTCCTCTTCTCATTTAACCAAGCTGAGCTAGCAGCCATTCACGTTTCAAAGATTTTACTGGCAATACTCTATTTTAAACCATAATCTTCCATTAACAATTAATTCCGTGGTGTTACATCCTGATGACACGATTTATATTAGACCCAATGCATTTCGATTTTTGCTCTCGTCTTCGGGGGTCACTGTAACATGGAAATTCAAAAATACCAATATAGTTGTCTCTCTCAAACAACATTTCTCCGTTCTAATTATCAGCCCTCTATCATATTTTAATGCAAAAATCATAATCTTTTTAATGTAACCCACACGTTCAAAAGCACCCTCCACTATTATCCAAAGAAAAATTCAATAAGACCCGTTACACGTTTCCTATTACATCGTGTTTAAAAGCACACCTCCAGAAAAACATAAACTAAACCATGCAATGTGACTCATAGCTCAAACAGCCACAAAAAGTACACAATTTTGCTGCTTTTAAAAAACGATCAACATATCCATTTTACGTCAAAGGGGAAAACACTTTCCTCATCAGCAAGATCTGCAACCATGCTGCTCAAAACACCCTGCCATTCCGTGACCTTTTCGTTCTTCTCCCCGTTTACTGCTTTAGCTTTGCACACCTGTGATTAATTACCACTACGTCACCCCGTACTCCGCCCATTGCACCGTGATCACCCACCAGAGAATAAACTTAAAAGTTAACTACCCCAAAATCCACTAATATGAACTAACTCAAAATGAATAATACAGTGAAACGAAACTTAAAAAAATGAATAAAACACAATCGTCAATAAAGATCTTGAAAACATATAACGAGCTCTTATCTATTCAGTGACTTAGGGCCATATGTATGAAGCTAATTTTCTGTCGCAAACGCTGCGAATCGGTAAAAATAGCGTTTGCGACAGAAAAGTAGCAATTTCCAATGTATCAATGAAAAATGCTCGCAAAACAAGGAATCGCTATTTAGCGAGTTCCAAAAATTGCGAGAATCCGAAATCTGCAAATCCCATTGCGATTCCCAAATTTGCGATGAAACAGCTTAGCAACAATCGCAAATCTAGAAATCGCAATTAAGGAATTCGCAATGATATGTATCAAACATTCGCAAATTGCGAATTCTGGAAAATCGCTTTTTAGGGAATCGCAATTACCACCAAGTGGGAGCAGGTGGTAACCAGGTGCAAAGTATATTAGGAATCCCAGAATGCAACACATTGTTCTCCACAATGTCTGGGCTCTACATGATAGCGAGGAGGCGAAGACTGAGAGCTGTGGCGCAGAGGAGGAGACGGCAGGAGAGGATATTCCGTGCGCGCACCACCATCTTCCAGCGCACTGAGGAGGACATCTACTCCCACTACAGACTGGAGGAAGAGAGCATACTTGATTTAACAGAGGAACTCAGACCCTACCTAGAACACCCCACCCGCAGGACACAAGCCATACCCACACACATCCAGGTCCTGTGTTCACTACACATGCTGGCCTCAGGTAGTTTTCAGGGGGTTATAGCCTCAGCAGGAGGGGTGTCACAAAGTGCCCTGTTGCGCTTCTTCCATGCGTTCCTTGATGCCATGACACATAGGATGCAACACCACATACACTTCCCCAGCACCCCACAGGAACTAGCACAGACCAAGCAGGAGTTTTACAACATTGCCCAATTCCTCCACGTCATAGGATGCATCACTGGGAAACATGTTGCAATATCCCCCCCCTCAAACGCCGAGTATTTGATATTTTTGATATTTTTGGGGTTTGTATAGAGCAACTATCGCTCCGGAAGGAGCATCTTGGCGCTGAGCATGCAGAAGAACCAGCTCGGTGAGGCATGGATCAGATGGCTGCGAGAACTAATGAGTCGGGCTGTGGGAATATCCAGGTCTTCAGGAGTTTCCTAAAAGGCTTTCTGTAGGGGCGTGCCTGAGGTTGAAGGGGAGACTGTTCCATGCTTTTGCCGCTAGGAATGAAAACGTTTTTCCTCCCTTCGTTTTTAACTTGATTCTAGGAACAGTGACCAGGTTGGCTCCTGATGACCTCAAGTAACGCGATGGGGTGTAGAGCAAGAAGCGCTTAGAGAGGTAGAATGGGCCTGTATTCCTGGTGGCTTTGAAAACCGTGACGAGGAGTTTCAAGAGGATTTTTTTGTGGAGAGGCAGCCAGTGAAGGGTGTTGAGGGCTGCTGAGGCCGAGGACCTTCTTGGGAGTTTGAGAACGAGCCTTGCCGCCGCGTGTTGAACGCTTTGCAGTTTCTTAAGAGTGGACTTCTTTACTCCTGCCATAAGGCCATTACAGTAATCTAGCCGGGATAGGATTAAGGCCACCGCGACTGATTTCCTGGCTGAGATGGGTAGAAAGTCAAAGAATTTCTTCAACTGTCTAATGAGACTGAAACAGCACCCCGCAGTGATGCGCACATGGTCGTCAAAACTGAGGGACGAATCGAATTGGACACCCAGGTTGCGGGCCGAGGAAACCGCACTCGGCGGGGCTTCAGAGTTTTGAGGCCACCAATCTTTTGGGGAGAAGAGGATGTCTTTACCTAAGGGTATAATTTCCGTTTTGGCACTGTTGCACTTAAAATGGTTATTGTTGAGCCAAAAAAAGACTTGAGAGAGGCAGTTCTGAAATCTAAGGGCGGCATCAGTGCATTTTTTATCTATGGTGACGACAAGTTGAGTGTCATCAGCATAAGATGTAACGAGGATTCCGTGGGATTCAATCACTGTGAGAAGGGGGGCCATGTAGATATTAAAAAAGAGTGGACTGAGTATGGACCCCTGGGGCACTCCTGATGTGGTGGGTCTTTCACCGGAGAGGAAGGGGCCTAATGAGACTGTTTGAGATCTGTTAGATAGGAATGATGTTATCCATGTTAATGCTGTGCCCGTTACACCAATCTCGCGCATTCTGTTAATGAGAATGGCATGTGAGATGGTGTCGAATGCTGCGGTAAGGTCGAGCAGGATGAGTACAGCTTGTCTCCCCTCATCCTGCAGGAACTTGATGGAGTCCGATAGCTCGATCAATGCAGTTTCAGTGGAGTGGCCAGGGCGAAAACCTGATTGCTGTGGGTGCAAGATGTGATTGTTTTCCACAAAGGCTTTTAACTCCTCGTGAACTAGCTGCTCTGTAATTTTGCCTAGTGCCGGAAGTAAGGAGATTGGACGCATATTAGATAGGTCTGTCAGGGATTTGTTTTGTTTTTTCATTAGGGGCTTGACAATGGCCTTTTTCCATTCGTCGGGAACAATGCCTGAGCTAAGGGATTCGTTGACAATGGCATTGATTGTGGGGTTAACAGCCTCGATGAGATGGTGGAGGATAATCGGGGGGCAAGAGTCCGTGGGGGCTCCCGATCTACAGGTCATAATAGCCTTCTGTGTTTGCAAGAGGGAGACTGTTGAGAAGCTACCCAAGGTGGGTGAATTGGTGACGGCTTCCTGTGTGGAGATTAGGGGGGGGAAGTCCTTGTGAATATTGTTGATTTTCTCGATGAAAAAATCGGCTATTTGATCACAAAGGGTTTGGGATGGAGGAATTTCGAGTGCGAGGGCTTTGGGGTGGGTGAAAGACTTGACTATGTTGAAAATTGTTTGCTGTTTCTGTTTATCTTCCTCTATGGCTATGGTAAAGAACTCCTTTTTAGCTTTTTTTCTGTTAGAGAGGTATCGTTTCCTAGGCAGGATGTAGAGGGTTCTGGAAGTGTGGTCATTAGTTTTCCTCTACTCTCTTTCCAGGACCCTGCACTTGAGATGACTTTCGGTGAGGGCCTGGGTATACCAGGGGGCATTGGGCTTTCTTTTGCGGTGGACTGATTTTTGACTATTTGGGTTGGAATTAACCGAGACCACTTTCTCGATCCACGTGTGAAAGTTGTTGGAGTCTAACGATACGTCTCCGACAATAGTCGGAGGGGGGGTCGAAGGCTGGGGGTTCAACTTAATGCGCTCGGCCACTTTCTTCAGGAACAGGAAATGCTACCACTCACTTAACATACAGGTGGTGTGTGATGCCAAAAACATCATCACAGACATAGTGGCAAAGTATCCGGGAAGCACACATGACGCCGTTATCTTCCGTCACAGTGGGCTATACCGTAGACTCTCAAGAGGTGATTTTGGCGAGGGATACCTACTAGGTAAATGCTCACATACATAGGCCATATTTCCACTGACTAGCATGTCATTACAGTGACTAGTCGTTAACATTTCCAACCACAGGTGACAGTGCTTATGCAGTCCAGGATTTCATCCTGACACCCTACCTCAAACCTGCTACTGCTGGAGAGCGGCGCTACAACCGGGCACACATTTCAACAAGAAGCCCCATCGAGAGAACATTTGGCATATTGAAGAGCAGATTCAGGTGCATTCATAAAAGTGGAGGAGCACTCCAATACAGCCCCGAAACGTGCTGCAAAATTGTTGTAGCTTCTGCCATGCTGCACAACATCGCTACCAGGAAAGGGATAACAATGGAGTTGAGTGATTCTAAATCCTCAGACGTGGATGGACCTGGACCTGTAGGCATGGAAGCTGGCATAGCTGGTGCTGCAGCTGGGCAACAGAGGCGTGATGAGATCATGCGCAACTACTTCTAGGTGAGTAATAATGACACAATGACAACTTCAATCTTAGCAAATGTGTTTTAATTGCTACAGCAACAATGGCACACATTCTCATAGGCAACATCAAACACTCTCAATGTGATGCACATGTTCAAATTCACAGTGCAACAATTTGACTGGAATGACTGCAAAGTCAACAGTGTAGTCGGCCATATTTTGCCCCTGTAAGTCATTGTCATTTGGCTGCACATCCTACTGGTGTGTAGCAGGCCTGTTGCTTCTGCCACTAAGGCGCCTCTCAACAGTGGGTGGTGGGGTGGTGGAGCTCCGCACGGACTGGGAGTCCTCCTCACTTGGAGTCAGCACTCCTGGTCCTGTGGTACATGGGGCACGCAGTTCATCCAGGGCAGAAGTGGACTGCACGACAACTGTGGCAATGTCCTGAATGCCGTGAGAGAACTCACGCTGGGTTTCTATGGTACGCCTGGACAGTATATTGGTAGATGAGGCCAGGCGGTTTATTGCCCGCGTATAGCGGTCCATGCGGGCCAGCTCTTTGCGCCTGCAGTGAGTTCTGCACGCAACTCTGCAGTTAGCTCTTGCACAGCACCCCTGATTTCTTCACGCATACCCCTGAACCCTGCCCTCATCTCACCCTGTATTGCCTTCATGTGTTTTGCCTGTAGGCGGTGTACTTGGAGCATGTGCAATTCCAGCCCAGCAAACACCGATTCGTCCTGATGATCAATGGAGCTGTGGCCCGTGCGGGGTCTACGCCTGCCTGTGACCGGTGGACCCTGGCTGTGTTGTGGCCTTGACTCCTGATGCTGGGAACCTGGGGTATCAGAATGCACAATGTTATTGTTGTCCTCATCATCGTCCTCCATGACTGGTAATGGCCTCACGATCCACCTCCTATGTCCCTTTGGTGGAATGACAGGACTGTCCTCCACATCTGTGTCCTGAACCTGGCTAGCATCTCCAGAGGCTTGGGGTCGTGTGTCTCTTCCACTGCCTGTGGGCTTATTAGATGCAGGTGCTGTGGATAGAACAGCACACATTATTTGTTTTTGCTAAAGTATGATGTGAAAATAAATTATTTCACAGTTTTCCCTTACTTTACTTTTGTCATTCCCCTTTCCTGACCTGCACATGTGAAAATTGCATGAGATGGATGCTACTTCAAACATTACTGTCTATTGTGACTACATCTCCCACAATGCATTGCTGTGACTGCCTGTGTACTTGCTCTAGCGTGACATGTGGTTCCCCTAATCCCTAGGTTGCTGCAGGGGGGGGGGGTGGTTTAGGGTGGAAAGGCCTGCTTCGTACCTGGTCTTGCAGCTGGTTGGTCGGAGCTGTCTAGCACGGACACACCCGCAATACTCTCTGGGGCCAGTGTGCCCTCTATCAGTTCCTCAAGCGGTGTTGATTCAGGCACATTGGAGGTTCCTCCACCGGTGAGCTGAGACTGCTCCAGTTTTTCTTTGGAGTGCTGGCGCAGGTCGTACCAGCGCTTGCGCAACACTTCGACACTCCTGTGTGTTACTCCAAGGGCATTGACCTTTGCCTGTATGCCTTCCCAGATGCGTCTTTTTCTTGCTTCAGGCACCTTGTGTGAGCTCCTCCCAAATAACAAGTCATGGTTTGGCACAATCTCAGTGATTAGTGTTTCAAGTTCTGCTTCAGAGAACTTCAGCTTTCTCTTCCTAGATGTTTCCCCTTCTTGCTGTTCCTGCTGGGTTGCAGGCAAATCCTTGTTCCCACTCTCAGCCATGGCTCCTCAGTAGCAATCCACACTCTCTCTCTCACAATCAATGCTGTTGCACCATGGGTAATCAGTCACTTCCTGGATGGTGATGTCATCAAACTGCATCAGGATTGCGATTGGATGATTCTCGAAACTCGCAATTTTGTGATTTTATCCGGTGTGAAATCGCTATTTTGTGAAATGTTACCATTAAGGAATCGCTATTGATTTTCTTGCAATTATTTAGCAATTTTGGGCGAATCACTAAATATTTGCGAATGTGTTGATAGATTCCGATCTGCGATTCAGAATCTGCGATTCGGTAAAAATCGCAGATTCCGAATCGCAAATCGACTTCTTCATACATATGGCCCTAAAAGAGGTGCTATATAACTGAAAGGTTTCGCTTGATGTCACGTGAATGTCCGCTATTCAGCCTGAAACAACTCCTCATCTTTTTTACTCATTTTTAGGTCTCCCTTAGTGTTGCAGCGCAAAAGCCTGCAATTGCTTTGCGAGGCATGCAGTATACAGTATAGTGTGGAAGCTTCGTGCAAGCTCCGCCCACTCTCCGGCCCATCTTCTTCATTGGCTTAGGTTATAAATGCTGCCTTCCGATTGGTTTTAAGCTTGTTAGTCCCTGCCCATGACGGCCATGTCAGTCATTTGTATCTTTCCACGGCTACTGGCCCCTTCCCTGCACAAACTACTTTCTTGCTGTCCCTCCCTACCCCCACCCCCCTCCCGCAGTTTGTGAATTCCTGCCCTCAAGGAGCAGACGAGTGAAGCTGAAGCAGAAACAGGCACTGGTGTGCTCGCCGTTACATTTTATTTAAATATCTGATATAACATTTTCCATGTATTGGCTTTGAAGGGATCTAACACAGTTTTAAATCATGTCTGCGCTACAGGAAAAACAAAGAAAATATAACAAACACAGGGCAGCTTCCAACGACAATGAAGATCACAATGACAAATAAACCTTCCCATTAGATCCTGTCCAGACACAGACCGGCCTGGACGGGATCAGACACGTTGTGGTAGGATTAAGGCGAGGGCTGATCATATCGGGCGCCTTCAGTCTGGGACTTGGAAAGCGTCAGCGGCAGATTAACACTGCCACTACCTCCTTAGGGAGCCATTCTGCACTGCACACCACAGAAAGTGATGTGATCGAACCAAACACAAGGGCAATGTTCCCTTTTAATTTGTTGTTGTAGTTGTATATAGTGCGAACTCGAGCAGAAGGTATCAGAGCATTTACATCAGCCCTACCAGGTGCATTACAGATGGACATATTTGTTTTAGGCACATTGATAAAAAGTGATTTGTCCAGAATCTCAGTATGCTTGTGCCTCCGGACTACATTCGAACCTGGTTCACCTGCTTCAAGGTCGACCGGTCTGCTCTGACCAATACGCCACATCATCCCCCCTCACTTACATGAAGGATTTACTTATAAGTCAGATGTGTTTTTGTTTTTAAGTAATCAAGACTTAGTGAAGTTAAAGGAAGGTGTAGCGAAGAACTTAGAATTCAAGACAAAGAAGTCGAATCAAGTGGGGATTGCTTTAAAAAAAAAATATATATATATATATAGGTTCCAGTGCCCTCCTCGCTCCACTGGGAGAACATTGGTTCCAATTGCAAGGTTGAAGAAGCAGCCCCACTGTGGGTTAAAGGACAGTGTACTACAAAGCCCAGGATGCAGTGCGCCTGAGACAAGCCCATAGAGGCAGGTGAGAGCTATTTGAGTAGACACTACCAGAAACTGTTTGATTGACCTTCACTAACATTGCCTTTGAGGAAAGGGTCATCCCTGAAATGCGTCAGGCTTTTATGTTTGAAGGAGACTCTGAAATCTGCTGGGAAGCGAGCAGTGAAATGGATTCAAATAAACATGCTCATTGAAAAACTTCGTGTGGCAGTGCTTCTGTTAAGGCTACCTGTTTGGATTGAATATTTTCGGCTGTTGCTCAGTCGGGAAGCAAGTCTCACCTTGAATGAGGGTCCATGCAGGCTTTTGGTAGGAGCTTGCAGTCATGGAACGAAGGCAGGCGCAGCGCCAACGCAGGTGGTGCTGCCTTGGACACAAATTCACTGCTGCAAGTGCGCTTCCAGTCAGGTTCCAGTGCCCTCCTCACTCCACTGGGAGAACATTGGTTCCAATTGCAAGGTTGAAGAAGCAGCCCCACTGTGGGTTAAAGGACAGTGTACTACAAAGCCCAGGATGCAGTGCGCCTGAGACACGCCCATAGAGGCAGGTGAGAGCTATTTGAGTAGACACTACCAGAAACTGTTTGATTGACCTTCACGAACATTGCCTATGAGGAAAGGGTCATCCCTGAAACGCGTCAGGCTTTTATGTTCGAAGGAGACTCTGAAATCTGCTGGGAAGCGAGCAGTGAAATGGATTCAAATAAACGTGCTTATTGAAAAACTTCGTGTGGCAGTGCTTCTGTTAAGGCTACCTGTTTGGATTGAATATTTTCGGCTGTTGCCCAGTCGGGAAGCAAGTCCCACCTTGAATGAGGGTCCATGCAGGCTTTTGTTAGGAGCTTGCAGTCATGGAACGAAGGCAGGCGCAGCGCCAACACAGGTGGTGCTGCCCTGGACACGAATTCACTGCTGCAAGTGCGCTTCCAGTCAGGTTCCAGTGCCCTCCTCGCTCCACTGGGAGAACATTGGTTCCAATTGCAAGGTTGAAGAAGCAGCCCCACTGTGGGTTAAAGGACAGTGTACTACAAAGCCCAGGATGCAGTGCGCCTGAGACACGCCCATAGAGGCAGGTGAGAGCTATTTGAGTAGACACTACCAGAAACTGTTTGATTGACCTTCATGAACATTGCCTCTGAGGAAAGGGTCATCCCTGAAATGCGTCAGGCTTTTATGTTCGATGGAGACTCTGAAATCTGCTGCGAAGCGAGCAGTGAAATGGATTCAAATAAACGTGCTCATTGAAAAACGTTGTGTGGCAGTGCTTCTGTTAAGGCTACCTGTTTGGATTGAATATTTTCGGCTGTTGCCCAGTCGGGAAGCAAGTCCCACCTTGAATGAGGGTCCATGCAGGCTTTGTTAGGAGCTTGCAGTCATGGAACGAAGGCAGGCACAGGGCCAACGCAGGTGGTGCTGCCCTAGACACGAATTCACTGCTGCAAGTGCGCTTCCAGTCAGGTTCCAGTGCCCTCCTCGCTCCACTGGGAGAACATTGGTTCCAATTGCAAGGTTGAAGAAGCAGCCCCACTGTGGGTTAAAGGACAGTGTACTACAAAGCCCAGGATGCAGTGCGCCTGAGACACGCCCATAGAGGCAGGTGAGAGCTATTTGAGTAGACACTACCAGAAACTGTTTGATTGACCTTCACGAACATTGCCTCTGAGCAAAGGGTCATCCCTGAAATGCGTCAGGCTTTTATGTTCGAAGGAGACTCTGAAATCTGCTGGGAAGCGAGCAGTGAAATGGATTCAAATTAACGTGCTCATTGAAAAACGTTGTGTGGCAGTGCTTCTGTTAAGGCTACCTGTTTGGATTGAATATTTTCGGCTGTTGCCCAGTCGGGAAGCAAGTCTCACCTTGAATGAGGGTCCATGCAGGCTTTTGTTAGGAGCTTGCAGTCATGGAACGAAGGCAGGCACAGGGCCAACGCAGGTGGTGCTGCCCTAGACACGAATTCACTGCTGCAAGTGCGCTTCCAGTCAGGTTCCAGTGCCCTCCTCGCTCCACTGGGAGAACATTGGTTCCAATTGCAAGGTTGAAGAAGCAGCCCCACTGTGGGTTAAAGGACAGTGTACTACAAAGCCCAGGATGCAGTGCGCCTGAGACACGCCCATAGAGGCAGGTGAGAGCTATTTGAGTAGACACTACCAGAAACTGTTTGATTGACCTTCACAAACATTGCCTCTGAGGAAAGGGTCATCCCTGAAACGCGTCAGGCTTTTATGTTCGATGGAGACTCTGAAATCTGCTGGGAAGCGAGCAGTGAAATGGATTCAAATAAACGTGCTCATTGAAAAACTTTGTGTGGCAGTGCTTCTGTTAAGGCTACCTGTTTGGATTGAATATATATAATATAGATATATATATATATCTATATCTATATATGTATATATACACACACACACCCCTTCGTGGCCGTTGTAAACTCCTAGCACAGTATATGTAGTGATTTTTGTTGCCTTATTGGTCTTACACGTTCACAGTGAAAAGTGTTATCTGTATGATTGAGTCTAATAATGTAATTAATCTACGATGTGTTTATTTATCTGTTTGTATGGTCAAGCTTCCCTCTAAATGTAAAATTCTCTTCGATGTGGTCTGAACTATGAAAAAATGTCAAATAAATAATAAATGCAAGATGTTTTAGAAATAAGGGCAGGATGGCGGCTGGCCTCAAAGTGGGAATTAGAGCATATTTTAGCCGGTTTGGAATGCATATTTGTATTCCAAGAGAAACACTGTGTGTGTAGTACACAGCACCACCGAAGCCCCCACACAATGTAAATGTTAATACACCACCTCAGGGCACAAGTCCAATAAAAATAAGTGGGGGGACTAGCAATAGGCAAATTACCTCATGACGTCACACGCAGAACGTGTCCCGGTGTCTGAAAATACACCGGGACACATTCAGCATATTTATGTGGGGCCCAGCTTCTTGGCAGGGGGGCAGCCTCCACCCTGTGAAATGAGTGGGGGGACGCTGTGTACCTGTGTGTACCCCCGACTCGAACCCTGCACCAACTGTTGCATGCTTTACTGTGTATTATTCTTACACCCCACCCGGCTACAGATCACAAGTGCTACACAGTATGGTGTGATATGGGAGCACAATATTTATTGCGATTGATAAAATCCAATACTTTAGCGGTCAGAATTTGGTACGTGCTTCGGCAGAATCCGCCTGTCCCAGTATTTGCCCTCCCGCAAATACTTCCTTTCGCTGCACACTCGGGCACTGGCTCCGGGCTCCGCCTCAGTGTGGCAGCAGCAGTGCGACTCAACATCCAGCTCACTGTAGCATCACAGGTAACAGCAAGTTGCCTTTATTAGTTCTCTCTTTTGTATTTTGTAGCCGAGAACTGTGTGACAGTTCCTATTTCTATGACAGGTGTGACCTTTACTTACCTGTTTCCCGGCTGCCTGTCGGACACCGGTAGTCACAGTGCTGTGGTCACACTTACTTCGCTCACTATTTTTGTTAGTCGTGTGTCTAATGTTGCAGTGTTACCTTAATGAAAATACATTTCAACTGATGTTCTGTCTTATATGAAAGTTTGGCCGAGTTGTGTCAAATTCTGTTTATTAGTGATGAACAAGACGCAGTCTGAAAATTTCTCACATTTCTGCTTGAAGTTTGTAGTGCTGTCCAATAACAATAATGATGTATCTCAATCCTAGGTGAGATTACCATGTTATCCCCTGACTAAATTACAAGTTATAGGTTTTATTTAATAAACCGATGCATTCTGGTAGTTGAAGTCGTGCACAAAAACTATTATTGCTCTTGATATCAGTTGCTTTTTGTTGACTTTCTAAGTACTGGTTGGTGCAATGGTGACAAGTAGCCACAGGGTAATCCTAACCACAGGTCATGTAACACGTTGTAGTGGCAGAGGTGTAAATATTTCAGCATCTCACCCCCTTAAAAAATATTCTTAAAAATCATGTCTGAAAACGACAACCCTATTTGTGGGCACAGTTTTCTACCGAGTTGCACCTGTCTATATTTCTGAGGTGGTGGCAGCTCTCATATTGAAATATTTTTTTTTTAAATTTTGATGTGGTGGCGCCTTAGGTCAGCAATGTAATTTGTATTGTAGAAGTGGGGCCTTTGGTATGAAGTGACATTACACTTCATGTGTCCCTCATAAAGTCAATCTGGAGTATGGATTTGGCTTTTTGTTTTTGTGTTCTCTTCAGCCTGTTGAGTTTTATTGGCCTGACTGTATCCAGTTCAAACTCTTGGATCTTTTCCCATTCTTTATATTTATTTTACTTCTGTTCTTTGTTAAGCTCATGCTTTTATTTCATTAGATGGGCCAGGCATGGATACATTTGTAAGATATATGACTTATGCCAATCACACAAAAGAATAAGGGAGGAATGATTTGAAATAGTCCAACCACTGGCAATTGCTCGGATAGCAATTCAACCCATTGTTTATATCTGTACTTCAAGTGCAAAACAATCTTAAATAGGTTATATTGAAAATTGACCAAATATGGACAGAAGACAATAAGTTGAATTGTGGCCACATGCTTCTTTTATTTAACCAAGTAAACATTAGTATTTTCCAAGATTTTAATACAAAACCCTATTTATTTTCATGTATTTGTTGTATCAATGCACATATGGGTTTCAGAGTTCTGTTCATGGGAAACGTGAAAAATACCAGACTGGACAACTGGTAGCATAATAAACAGATTGTTTACATGACGTTTGTCAGACATGTATTTTTCTGAAATATGTAATTTAGAGAAATGTTGTCTTTGCATTGGAGGGAGTGAGAGCCTTCCCAGAAGGAAAGGTTCTGGTTGAGATATTCAGAACCATGAACGTTAAGGGCTTCAGTTATGACTCAGGCATTTTCCATAGTGCACATTGCCTTCCGGAGACAGGAAAGATAAATTTGGTGTAAGCTTGTTGAGTTTGTGGTGTTAGAACCTGTCCAATGTTGCCATATCTTGGAGATGACTTTTAAGGTAAAAAGAAAACCAAAGGATGTAGCAAAGGTGGGCAGCTTTCCTGTGATATCTGCCAATTTCAAGATTCAAGTCCAAGAACGTCATGGCTGGGTCAGGTTTGGGTGTAAGGTGAGAAAACGTCTTCCCCACATTGTATTTGAGATGTTTTTGCTCGATCTGTCTGTAGATGCTGAGAAGTGAGGATTTTAAATTTGACATACAATAAGGGGAGTCTAGTGTTAGGTAGGCCAGGGTGTCTTTTGCGTCTTGGCGGAACAACGGGCGATCTGGGAACTCTGGCATGAAAGTTTTCAATCAGCATACCAGATGAGTGATCAATGGGGAAGCTAGGGGGGGCGACATGTTAGTTTCTTCTTCTTTAATCTTTTCTCCTGGGGCTTGGTTCAAAGGGGTAGCCAGTTCATTCCAGGGTGATTTGGGGATTAATCTTTTAGCAAAATACTTGTTGGAGGCATATTGATTTATATGTGCATTATGTATGATATTGCAATACATTTTCTATAAAAAGACCAGCCCATTTAATTTTCCGTTTGCTATTTCTTTTTAGGTCAAGCATTCAAGACCTCTTGTATATACTTTGGTATACAGTTATTATTTACTTATATGTGTATGTACTTTGTGGGTTCTGGAGATTATCCCTAAAACTAGTCTGCTTCCACTGAGGGACTTTTTTTTTTTTTGAGTTCACAAATTTTTATTGGGAGTTTGAGAAGTGATCAGCTGTGTATTACGGTCATAAACACAAAGGAAAAAGGGGTACATAAGGGTAAAACAACATATGAAAATATACATATGAAAATATACATATGAAAATATACATAAGAAAATATACATAAGAAAATATACATAGGAGAATATACATAGGTGTGTTGCATCAGTACACTGATATGAAGGCAAGTCTGCGAGAAGCATACATTATCATATTTAACATATTAACATGTTGACAGAAGTCTCGGAGTAAGGGGTATATAAAATCCTGTAGGGAATAGTGACTAGCATTAGATTAACCTTGAGATGGTATTGGCAGATTGACTATATAAGTGGCGCGCAGTTTCACCAGGCAATCATGGTGGTTTGTGCAAGTCGAAGTAATCATCTAGTGAGGCCCAGAGTTTCCTATGTGGGGGGCGCCAAGGGGTAGAGGCAAGGGCTATATTATCGGCTACTCTGAGATTGGTGATCCAGTTAAGCTAATGGGGGAAAGAGACCTTACTCATGTCTTTCCAATTATTCAGTATGATTTTAACCGCCGCCGTCAACAGTAGGTCAAGTAGGGCTTTGTCGTTATCATTGAGTGTGACGGCTTTGGTAAATCCCAGCACGAGGGTTGAGAATTCTCTCGGGAGCGAGATATGTAAGACTTTGGTGATGAGATCAAAGATTCTGTCCCAATAGGTGGTACACATGGGCTTTTAAATATTAAGTGTTCGAGGTCTCCACCTTCTTCTCTGCAATTCCAGCAGGTATCATCGTCCCTAATGTTATGTAAGAAGAGCCTCTTAGGCATCCAAAAGGCTTTATGGAGTAGCCAGAACTTAGTTTGGGAGAGAGTGGGGCCTATTTTGTGGAGTGTGGTGGATTCCCAAGTCCTGGCCCACTCTATTTCTGAAGTTGGTGTGGATGAGTAAGATTCCCAAAAGAGTTGTAGGGATTTATTTAAGGTGGACTTTTGTGGGCAAATTAATTTGTAAATTCTCGAGACTTGATGGCCAAGTCTGTTTAGCGTATTGAGGAAGCCATGGAGGGAGGGGATGAGATCACTCAAGTCTGCTTTTGTGAGTGCTACTTTGACATGAATGAAGTTATAGAATTCTATGTGTTGAAGTTGATATCTGTTCTGTATTTCAGTGAAGGAGAGCGGTGACGAGCGCTCAAAGAGTTGGTGAGGAAAGTGTATACCTTTTGCTATCCATGTGGTGTTATGTAGTGGTTTCCCTTTATATGTTAAGGTGTTGTTCTGCCAGAGCGATTCCCATTTTGACTTCCGGAATCGGTGTGGTAAGTGTTTGCTCACTTGAAGTAGGGCCGTTTTGGTGTTCTTAAGGATGGGGCCCGAGCCTAGGGTAGAAGTTTGATGGTAAGAAAGGTGGAGGGGTCGAGGCCTTGGAGAATGGATCTTTCCACGGACAGCCACACTGGGGTGTAGTCCTTCTGCGGCGTTATCCAATATGAGCCTTGTTTGGCCAAAAAGGCGGTATGATATAGCTTAAAATCCGTCAGGTTGACTCCCCCCAGGCTTTTATCTAATCGTAGCTTCTTCAAACTAATTCTGGCTTTTTTACCCTGCCAAAGGAAGGAGGAAATCATTTTGTCTAATTTGTTATGGAATTCTTTGGATAGGGTAAGGGGAAGCATTGTGCTGAGATAGTTAACTAAAGGGGATATCATCATTTTTATGGTTTGTATGTATGTATGTATGTGTATGTATAGGCATTTATATAGCGCACTACTTACCCGGAGGGTCCCAAGGCGCTTCGACCGCTGCAAAACCCTTCCTGGCTTCCCTGAGAGATGGTCCCTTAATGGGTATCTCCAGGGTGAGACCAGGCATCCCCGGCGGTCTGGTGGGGCCGTTAGTGAGGATGAGGCAAGCTAATACCCAGAGCTGCCGAGTGTGATCGCTGATCAGAGTGGGCACCGAGGCGAGAGAATTATCGAGTCCGCTGACCCTGGTCCAGAAACCTGCCGCGCCGGGAATCGAACCCTGGTCCCGGGCCGTCCTCTGCTCTCGGGTCTGCCGCCTCTAACCAGTGAGCCACACTACCTCATACCTGGTTTTTACCCGACCCCACCATGTGATGAAACGGGGGGACCAACCATCAATGAGTCGTTTGATTTTGGCAAGGGTAGTGGTCTCATTGTGTCTGAGTGTGCTCAGAAGGGTGTCAGTAAATTCTATCCCCAAGTATTTAATAACATCAGTTTGCCATGTTATTCCCGAGTCACCTAGGACTTCCTTGGTGGTATGGACGTTTAGGGGTTTGACCTCGGATTTGTCTCTGTTTCATTTATAGCCAGATAAGGTTGAGTATTTACTAATTTAGGACATGAGTCCAGCAATGGAATTTGTACGGTCTTCTGTTGCGATTAAGATGTCATTAGCGTAGGCTGCTAACTTTACTCGTGTATCTCCAAAAGAAACACCCGCTATGTCTTTGTTGTGTTTGATATCAGTTAGGAGGGGTTCAAGGGCCAGGAGGAAAAGTGCTGGGGAGAGTGGGCAGCCTTGTCTGGTGCCCTGATAGAGTCGAAACGGGTTGGAAAGGGTACCATTGATTGCTATTCTGGCTGATGGGGAGGAGTATAGGGCCATCACCATTTTGACAAAGGAATGGCCGAGGTTGAAAGTGTGCATACATTGCTGGAGAAAAGACCATGAAACCTTATTGAAGGCCTTTTCCGCATCTAAGGTTATCGCTACCATTGGGGAGGAAGAGATCTTAGCTTTCTCCAGAAGGTGGCACAGTAGTCTTGTATTGTCGTTCGACATCCGATGTTTCAGGAAACCAACCTGTGCTGGACTAATCAGTTTTGGGAGGAAGGGATTTAGTCTGTTCGCTAAAATTTTGGCATAAATCTTGCAATCAAAATTTATCAAAGAGATGGGGCGGTAATTTTTGGTGTGGAGAGGGTCTTTCCCTTCTTTGGGGATAACTATGATCGTGACTTTGCTCATCGAAGGGGAAATGCTTCCACTGGTCGCTGTTGAGTTGAAAAGGGTTTGGAGCGTGGGGTTGAGTTGGTCAGTAAAGGCTTTATAGAAGGCAGCAAAGAAGCCGTCTGGCCCGGGGGCCTTGTTGCTCTTCAATGTTTTGATGGCTGCTGTGATCTCTGCGTTTGTGATGGGGGACCCTAGCTGAGTCTTATCTACATCTGACAATTTGGGGAGTTGTAGGGACTCAAGGTAGTCGGTACACGCTGCCATGTCTAATGGTTTATCGTTTTTATGGGGGTCTTCATAGAAGGCTTTAAATGTGTCAAGGATTTTGGATTGTCTGGTGTGGGTGTTGTTTGCGGAGTCTTTTATTGAGGATATGATAGATAGCTTCTGTTTATGCTTGAGGTAGGAAGCGAGGAGTTTACCTGCTTTGTTACCCTCACATAATTTTAGGGCATTGAAACGGTTGATCCATACCCCCGCTCTTTTACTAGTGATGGTATTGTATTCGTATTTCTTTTTGGTCAGTAGGTCTAGCGACTTGGGGTCGAAGGGGTTGGATTTGTGGCGGGACTCTAAGGTTCCGATCTGTTGTTCGAGTAATTCTAGTTCCTTATTTAGAGCGTTTTTGTTTTGGCTCTGATATTGATAATGACCCCTCGGATTGTGGCTTTAAGGGCCAGATGTAGGTAAATCATATTTACCGACTCTGAAATACCGAATTTTACCGATTCGGTATTTCATAGTCGGTAAATATGAAGGGGGGAGATGTAGGTATTTCCAGATGTGGAAATACCGAATCGTTTGAATTCGGTATTACCGAATCGGTATTCCCTATTGATTCCTATGGGCTGTGAAGCCCATAGGAATGAATGGGAAATACTGATTCGGTAATTACCGAATCGGTAAATACCGACTTTTGCAAGGGTGCAGGGGGTGTCACTTTGACACCCTCTGGCATCCCAAAAATAGGCATGTGCGCCATGTGGCACACAGACATGTCCTAAGGGCATGTCTGTCTGTCACATGGCTAGGTGTGCATGCACACAAGTGCATGCACACCTGAATTCGGTATTTTAACACCCAATTGGATTGGGTGTTAAAATACCGAATTTGGAGGGCCTTTGGGACTCACCTACATCTGAGATTTACCGAATCGGTAAAAATACCGATTCGGTATTTTACAGAATCGGTAAATTTACCGCATCAGTAAATTTACCGATTCTGTAAAATAATGCCCCTACATACCATTTCTGTAATACCGGTCGGTAACGGCCGAAAATACCGATTTTTGGCCGTTACCGACCGACCTACATCTGGCCCTAAGTGCGTCCCATAGGGTGTTAGGTGCATTGTCTTGGACGTCGTTTAATAATAAATATTCCTCAATGGCGTTTGCTATGAGCAATTTGTTTGTGGGGTCGGATAGGATTTCATCATTAAATCGCCATCTTCTGGGGGGAAGGACCAAACGGGATCCAGCAAGTTTGGTGTGGATACAGACGTGATCAGATAATAATTTAGGGGCTATTTCAGTTTCCTCTATCAGGTGTGTGAATGAGCTTGAAATTAGGATAAAATCAATGTGTGAATATGATTTGTGTGGGGCGGAATAGAAAGTATAGTCCCTCCCATCAGGGTTTTGGAGGCGCCAGGAATCTTTTAGGCAGTAGCGTTTGCAAAGGCGTAAAAGGGCTTCATGTGAGCGGGAGGAGTGGAATGTGCATTTGGATTGTCTGTCTAATATTGGGACTAGGGGTAGGTTGAAGTCGCCCCCCGCTATCAATAGGTCGTCTTGTGGGATTTGTTCTATTGAGCGAGAGTCCCAGAATTCAGGATCATCAGAGTTGGGGCCGTAGATGTTTATCACGTGTATGGGGTCATCTTCCCTTAGTAGGTGAGTCACTGATAGTTTTCCCTCCGTGTCATGAGAGTGTGAGACTAGTGTCAGGTTGGATTTTTTCGCTAATAAAGTAATTACACCGCCTTTTTTGTGTGTCGTTGGTGAGCTCAATATATGTGACGACCAGTGTATGTTCAGAAAACGCGAGTCTTCTTCTGATAGTTTGGTTTCCTGAAGTAAGACGATGTCCCCTTTTGTTTTAGCGAGGTATTCAAAAATGTTCGGTCTTTTTACTGGATGGTTAAGGCCCTTGACATTCAGGGAGATTATATTAAGGTCGTCTGCTAATGAATTGGCGTTAGACATCGGTGGGAGTCATAGTCGCTAAGCAGTGATCTGGTGAGAAAACGCTTGGAGTGCGGGGTGTCGTGAGTTGCCCGCGCGGGTTGGGCGGTTGGTGTGGAACCTGAATCATTGTATTTAGTCTGTATATCCTGCATAGTTCAGTGTAAGGAGATGCAACTTTAAGTAAAGGGTGGAGGCTACAGCAGGTAAGCAAAATATGAGGGTGCAGAGAGAAGTGAATGCTGTACCTGTAGGAATTAAACATAAGCAAAAGGCAGTGCAAAATGTAAGTAAAAACTCTTAATCTCTGAAGCTTCTTAACCCCCAGTTTCCCCACCCTCCCCCTATCACCCAGTGTCCCCCCCTCCCCCAAAATGCGTACATAGGGAGTACGACGACAGGGTATGCAACGGTTACCACGCATTTTTTACAACTCGGTACCGTTAGCACGCTACTTTTACCACGCAGGTCGTTACAACGAAATGCGCTGGGGGGCGCTCCAGGATAGTAAATACTTTAATTTACTATCCAACTCCTTTCCCTAGAGTCCACGGGGACTGGAGTTGGAATAGTAAATTAAATAATTTACTATCCAGCGCCCCTCCACGCAAGTTGTTGTAACGACTTCCGTGGTAAAAGTAGCGTGGTAACGGTACGTGTTGTAAAAGTACGCGTGGTACCGTCATACATCCCGACGACAGTACCTTGCTAGGTAGAACAGGAGTAATAGTAACAGTAACAAGTAACAGTCCCAGTATAGTCAGCAATTGGGCATGATTAAGTCCCGCTGCACGAACCGGATTAACGTATATTTAGACATATGAACCAATAGCAAAGTCCTCTGGTAGGGACATATCCAGAGAGACCATTGACTCTAACTAGTATCTCAGCAAAATGATGAGTCTATTAGGCTCCCCAGGACTAGGTATTAAATGTTTATGAACTAACAGTAGGGCTAGGTAGCCAAATGTTCGTTTGGTTTGCGGTGGGTGTGCCGTACATAACAAAAGTACAATAACTGAGGCTAGGATATCATAAATTGAACATTAGCGTGACTCTATATCAAACCTTGAATCCTAAATACTCTGAAGTGGCACAGCCGATTTAGATTATAAACTCACGTTACAGGAGAGTACTCAGGTAGGATGATGAGCTTCGAGGCTGAAGGGTTGACAACAGGATAGAGTTCTTGACGACGGACACATCTCGAGCCCGCAGATAGCAAATCACAATCTGGTTAGTGCGGGAAGTCAGTTAGTCGAATGTGTTGTAACATGAGGAGCTAGAGTTGACGTTTTCCTTTTGTTGGAGAGACCGGTTGATTTATCCATTTCTTGTTCGTGGCAATCTTCGAGTAGACCCACAAGGGCTTTGGGGTCCGTGAAGAATCTTGGGCAGCCATTTACCATGATTTTGAATTTAGCGGGGCCTGCGAAGGAAAAGGCGATGTTTTTGGATCTGAGTTTGTCACAGAGATCAAGGAAACCCTTATGGATTTCTACCGTGTCTTTGGAAAAGTCCTGTGTGAAAATGATTCTTTGGCCTTCCCACATGATGGAGTGGTTTTTCCTTGCATATTGGAGAATCATCTCGACGAGCTGAAACCTGAAAGGTTTACATATCAACGGCCTGGGGCCTTTAGTGTTTTTAGTAGCGAAGGTGGGGATCCTGTGTGCCCTATCCAGCTCGAGGCCATGCGGAAAGTCTATTTTGGTGATCATGGGGTTCCATGTTTCCAGGAAGGCCACGCATGAATCTGCGTCCTTTTCAGAGTTCTCCGGAACGCCAAAGATTCTAATGTTCCCCCTTCTGTTCTGATCTTCCAACTCAGCGTTGTGATGTTTGAGGGCGTCCGTGATGTCCTCTAGGCGTTGGATCTTTGTCACTGATTGCCGTGCTAGGTCTTCCACGTCGCTAATGCGCTGTTCGGCCACCCCCAAACCAGTGTTCATTGCGCTCATGCCGGCTCTGATCACTGTGAGCTCCAGCTGCATAGAGTCAGTGTTAGCTTTGGTAGATTTAGAGAGATCATGGAGGTCTGCCAGTTTTTTAAGAATCATTTCCATCGTGGCCGCCATGTCCGTTTTGCTCTTAATGGGCGAGTTCGAAATCAGCGGGTCTTGTTTCACCTTCTTGGTAGAGATTCTATCTTCCCTGCCCGACATCGTGGTGTAGTAGAGTGGCGGTAGCGATTACATCCAGGTAAGCTTGAAGATGGTTTTAGTCGACGAGCGAGACCCCAATCCTTTATTGGTTCACTGTTTGGCGTCGGAGTGAAGTTGTTCGCCGTAGGGTGTATCTCAGCCGTGTAAAGGTCAGGCAGGAGGACACAGCAGGAGAGTGTTGCTTATTTGGCTGTATCTAGAGGCTAGTGATTAATATCCAGCGAGTGGACAGGGTTAGATGGCTAGGGTTGATAGCTAGCAAACCGCTGGATGGCAGGTTGGGTTTTAGAGCAACGCACAGCTCTCTCAGCTCTCTCAGCATGCAGGTCAGAGGGTTACCTTCTGCATGAGGAAGCCTCGTAAAGGGCAGAGGCACAAACTATATGGTGGTGAGTGCAAGGCGCAAGGCAGATCAACAGCTTCCAGGTGCGTGCAATTGCAGTGCATGAGGCATCTCTCACCGCAATGTGGATCCAGCGAGGGGTTTTTGGCGGGCGGCGTCTCTGCCTATGTGGAGAAAGCATGAAGGTGCGGGGTGGTCTTGAAGCACGTAAGCCCTTCAGCACCGCTCATAGTGCAACTCTCCTTATGTTGGGCAGATCAAGGGGGTCATGCGCTGGAGAAAGGAATTCTCCGTAAGGTGGTGGATACGGGGCACTATACTAGTGGCAGAGTCTCATGGTGTGATGAAACAGTGAAGCCGTCACCATTTTGGGGTCAGGCACGTCGGGCCGATCTTGAGCTGCAGCGGCGGTTTCATGTAGAATTCTCACCTCGTAGGAGATCAATCTAACTGTTACAGGTGATCCTCTCTTCCAGCCGTTCAAGTGGTGGGTGATTGCTGGCTGTGGGGATCCCGTCCAGCGCTCGGAGTCAGGCAAGGGTTCTGCGACTGGGCTCTGCCATTTTGGGGCTTCCGATGCCGGAGCGTGGTCGGCCCACAAACTTGAATAATGACCGCAAATAGGCATCTACGGTCGCCGATCAGGTTACCGGAGGGCACCTCATGGTTTTGGGCATCAGGTACCTTGATTTTCGGCCGTGTTCCCGCGAGGGATCACTGGGATAGAGGCTGCAGTCGCTCTCCTGGACTAGGGAGCTCCTGGTTAGGCGGCCATTACCACTGCCGTCCCGCTGATGGACTTTTTTTCTGTTCAACTGCCTCTATTTACCTGTCTTCATAGAAAACGACCACCAAGGTCAGCAAAATACCAGAATTGCTTTCTGCTGAGGAACCTTTTTTTTCTGCTCAACTGTCTCCATTTAACTGTCTTGATAGAAAACAACCACCAGAGGTCAATAAGATAACAGAATCATTTTAGCATTCTCTAGAATCCAGTCCATTGAAATTGTCTTCCACGAGCACCCATAGACAATAACATTTTTTTCAAATCTTGTATTTTCAGTTATGTGACCACCGAAGGCCCTGATTTTAAACAGAGCTTTAGACTATACCATTTCCTGAAGAAAGGCAATATTTCTCTCCATGTGTTCCTATACCTGGTGTGTCACTCAGTTTGGTGCTTACTTTCCCTCCATGTTGAAGAACAGTACCCAGGCTAATGTGCTGCATAGCTAAATACAAAGGCGAGACCGATTGCATTGCAAATACTTGTTATGGATGCAGACTCACAAGTTGGACAGAAACCTATGTTAAATATTTTTGAAGAGTGGAGAATGCACACCCATACTTTTTACGTGTTTTCATCACATTTTAATCACTTTCAACAATTGCTCAAAGGTTAAAGGTTATGGCATGCAGATGCAGACCTTGGAACGTGCTTTGCCCATATCTAGGCATATCACACTGAGTAGACAAAGTCATTGAAAAAGTAACATAAAAGTAACTTACCTGTAATTCTTATTGCAAAATCGATACAAAGTATATGCCAGCATTTCACAGTATTGCATTACCAGTAATTCAAATGGCAACCCTTTTGGAGTAAATTTACAATTGCATTTCAAACTGTATATTTACTGCAAAGTATTTATCAACTTACCTGTGCCAGGCTTGCTTGGTTCTAGAAAATAAAATAACTAAAATAATATTTTTATACAAAAACAATTGGTCTGAATTTCAGTATTTGAGTGTGTGGATTCATTTGCTGACTAAGTTTGTACAATAAATGCTTAACATTGTCCTCTGATACTGCCTTACTGCTCGAACACACTACCATAAATAGAGAGTAAGATTCTATCTAACTTTACCTCTGCCTACCTTTGGGGTTCCACTGGACTCTGTGCACAGTATACCTCACTTTGGTATAGTATACATAAAGCCAGCTTCCTACACAGGGCCACAACTTTCACCATACCAGTCACGCTGTCTGTGAGTCTCTGGTGGATGGGTACGTGCTCCACTGTAAACTGTTCTAGCCCCTTCCAGTGCTCTGCTCCTCCTTCAGGATTCTCTTACTCCTTCCCTCGCGCTCAGGCTGAGTTCCTTGGCTTTCTGGGTAGACACCAGCGCTGATTATGCAGTATTCCTAAAGGGGGTTCTGTGGAGCCCCTCCTTGGTTTGAAAGAACCTTAACCGGAAACACAAGTGGGTCAACAGCTCTTGGCTGACTGAGGATGTGGATTCGTTGTTAATACAGAACTGGTCTGGATCGTTTCCCCTTGTATCCTTCTCTGACTGTCATACACCATTAGCCTTTGTCTTGAGTGATACTCCTCGCAGCAGTGTTGTCTCTAGGTTGGAGCACCAACAAAAGAGGCAAAAAGAGGTTGAGCAGTCTGCACCTGACTATGAACAGCCACGCTTGAATGACAAAGGAACAAAGGGCTACTCCCTTCACTCCATGACAATGGAAACTGCAGTTCCATCCTTCACCTTTGTCATCCACCAAATGGCAATCTCAGAAGGACTAATAAGCTACCTTCTGGCTCATGAAAGAAAGAATTAAATTTTTAAGGGGAAGCATGTCTCCTCTTTCCCCAATTAAGCATCGGGGTTACCTCCCTCCAGTCTAAAATGTCAGCAATGCACATCCAACATCTGGTAAAGGAAGCCTACTTCCATCTCGTACACATAAACAAGACAGCGGTTTCCAAAATGGAACCAGAGGGCTATATCACTCTGGTTCACTCAGGCACTCAGGCAAAGTAACCAAATTTCTCCAGCGTACATGCACAAATTCAGGTATACAAGATCTCAGTGAAACCAGTGGGCTCCCATTCACCTGACACAGGTGAAAAGTCTGTGGTATTTAATAATTACTTCAAAACACAGTGTGCTGCCACCACTGAGCTGTAATTACAGTGAATGGGGACTCGCTATCATTTTGCCAGCGACCAAAAAGTATGGTCTGTGGTGACTGAAGGCTGCACTGATATCAGGAAGTTCAGGGGGTGGGGCGGTTTACTGTTAGCTTAAAGAAAGAAAAGTATGTGCGTAGAATGGTGTGAGAAGCTGGCCTGGAATAATATGTCCACTAATGTAAGTGGGCACCTCGTACCGGTCCAGACAACCCATATAGTGATTTAAGAGGTCTTAGACAACCTTAGAAAGCTCTCTAGTGGCAGCTGTGGAGAGCAGCTTTCAGACAGGAGTGTGAAGCATCTTGTTTTAACAGGAGGTAATCTTATTGTATAGATGAAGTGAAAAAGAACCGCATAAGGTATTTATAAAATTTGTATTTATTATATAATACTCTCTAGTACGTTTAGATATCTCCTACATGTTAAAATTCATTTATTAAGCGCATGTACGCCCGTAGGCTTCATGGCGCTATCGGAGAGAAAGATAACACAAATTAATACTCTAACAGTAAGCCTGTTTAAAAAGCCAAGGGCCAGATGTAGGTGAAATAGATTTACCGATTTTAAATTACCGAATTTTACCGATTCGGTAATTTAAAATCGGTAAATCTATGGGGTCGACATGTAGGTATTCCAGATGTGCTGGAATACCGAATCGGATGAATTCGGTATTTACCGATTCGGTAAATACCGAATCGGTAATGCCCATTCATTCCTATGGGCTTTGAAGTACATAGGAATGAATGGGCATTACTGATTCGGTATTTACCGAATCAGTAAATACCGATTTTCACAAGGGTGCAGGGCGTGTCACTTTGACACCCTCTGGCACCCCCAAAACAGGCTCGGTGCCATGTGGCAGGCATACATGCTCTAAGGGCAGGTCTGCCTGTCAAATGGCATAGGTGTGCATGCACACATGTGCATGCACACCGGAATCGGTATTTTACCATCAAATTGGATTTGATGGTAAAATACCGATTCAGTAAGGCTCCTGGGACTCTGAAGAGTCCCACCTACATATGGGTGGCTCAGATTCGGTAAATTTACTGATTTTTTATTTTACCGAATCGGTAAAATTACCGAATCGGTAATTTTACCGATTCGGTAAAATAATGCCCCCTACATGCCAATCACCTATTTACCGATCGGTAACAGTCGAAAATACAGATTTTTGGCCGTTACCGACCGACCTACATAGGGCCCCAAGTCTTGAGAAAGCATCTGAAAGTAAGAAGATCAGGGCTCTGCCTTATAGGCAGGGGAAGAGAATTCCAAAAGGTGGCTGCAAGATGATCGAAACAGTTGCCCCACAGACGTTTTTTCTTAAATGAAGGGACAACCAAAAAGCTTTTGTGCACAGAGCGAAGTTTTAATGAAGGGTTGTACCTAGAGACAAGTTTCCTGATGAATTTTGGGCCTGTGTTATTAAAAATAATACATCCAGTCTGGAACTCAACCCTTTGTTTTACAGGTAGCCAATGTAATCTTTCCAGGCCAGGTCTGATGGGCTGCCATTTAGATTGTCTGTAAATCAGCCTAGCTGCTTGATTTTGAACAAGCTGAAGTCTTTTCAGCTGGCCTACTGGGAGACCCAGGTAGAGACTGTTGGAAAAATCCAGTCGGGAAAGAACAAGGGCAATGACTACCTGAATAAGAGCAGATTGTGTCAGGAACTGGGCTATTTTTTTTATTTTTTTAAGTTGGAAAAAAATAGTGGAGACTACTGTTCCAACTTGTCCTTTCAGAGAGAGATCTGCGCTCAGCGTGACCCCCACATGGAGATAAACACAATGCACACAATACTTTGGATTGAAATACAGTAAATAGCACAAAATACACTGTGGACCCCAAGGGGGCCCAAACCATATACTAAGAAAGTGATATAAGAACCACAACTCGGGTCAAGACAATGTCAGGAGGGTGTAGAAGTGCTGGGGACCCATGGAACCACCCAAGGTGAGTGACTAGGAACCCCATGGAGAGCTTGTGCAGTATGGAAATACGACTGTGTGTTCGGTACAAGTCTACATGTAAGTCGCTGTTGGAATTTTAAAGATTAAGGACCCTTTCCAGTGGACCCTGAGGAATCCCCACAGAAGACAGAACGTTGGAGAGCCATCCCACCCATGGGTACCCTAGTACCCATGCTACCTACACTAAGGAAACCGGGTGCATACGTGTGAAGTGGTGTCACAAACCACTGTCAAACCCAATGGGGGACATCAGGAAAGTGCCTCTGCTGGAGAAGGAGAAAGTGTCCGGTGGAATCGGAAGGTGGATTGTAGAGCAGAGGGGACAGAGTCTACATCACTCAGGAGTGACCAGGAAGCTTGGAAGACGAATGTCCTCCGATGTCGGGTGTTGCAAGAGCGATGACGATGACCTTGACTCTGCAGCTATGAGGACCAGGCGACATTGAGGAAGACCAGGAGCTATGCACAAACTGTCCCACGAAGGATGTCAAGTGCTGAGGGGTCGGTGTCTGGCGGGAGCACCAACAAGCCTTGGCAAATGCAACCAATGCAGGAATTGAAGAAGGAGCAATGTCGGGACCAGCAAGGTCCAGGGAACACACCACAAGTAAGGGCATCAGTGCAGGCCCGAGCACTCAGGGGAGCCCAAAAAAAACAAAGGTGACCCTCAAAAGGACCCACAGGCCAATGGCAATGGAGTCGCAAGAGGAACTCGAGCAGCTCACCAAAAGATGCAGGCCATGGTTCACACGATGCAGTGTGGTTGAAGGTTCTGGTCATTAACAGAAGCGGTATAATCAAAAGGAGGGGGGAGTCAGAGTATGAATCCTTTTAGTCTCTGTTGTGATATCTCATAATCAAGAAGGGGAAAGGATCACTAGTCCCGCTTAAACCAAGGTTTTGCAGGTCGGTAGTCGGTATCTCCCAAAAATGACCCTCATACATGTGTATGTTGGAAGTATCTCATAGCGGTATATAATGTGTCCCCGCTTTAATTTACACGTGCGTGCGTAATCATTGGGTCGTTTCTTGTGTGTGCACCCTCCACCAGGAGGTTTTACCTTCGGTTTAAGGCAGTAGTGATCATAGAACAGTGGTGAGATGGGTGGTGATTTAAAAAAAAGTCCGGACAGCCAGAGAGGGAATTTTAATAATTCTGGATTCGGACAATAGTGAAAAGTATGCGTGCAGCTTTAGAATGAGTTAGGAATTTGAGCGCACTTCATTTGTGAATTAAAAAAGGTCAACATGTTTCAGCCTTACGTTGCCAAAAGGTCAATAGGCTTTCGTCAGGACCATTAGGGGTGAAAACGTGAAAAAATTGTGAAGAATACGTGAGTTTTAACCTGATTCTTCAGGAGGTAGAAGGCATCATTGTACCTGTAGAATAAAGATAAACAGACATACACACAACATACAGGGAGATGGGGTATGGAAAACATATAGTTATGTACAAAAGTACTCTTACGAAATCAGATGATTTCGAAAAGGAACTAGAAAATGGCAATGCTTTTCAATGAACCACACTCATTTCTGGCGTAAACTCTCCCATTGTCATGCTTCGGCGGGGGGAGGTGATTCAAGTTATACTGTAGTGATGTGCCCATAGTTCTAAAATTCGCTGTGACTTACTTAATTTGATGCGTGGTCTAGGGTGGCATAACGTGGTGGTATTCGGTAAAATGCCTTGTGAATTGCGTTTATAACGCTGCATACATTCAGTGCTCAGGTGTTAATTCACTGTTCGTGCGTGTTGTTATAACGGTTTTCATTATACAATTGTGCTCCTTATTGTGCATTGGCATTTTTCTATAAATACCATTTCTCTTCTTGGATATTATTCTAATCTGTGGTATTACTATGTGGGGTCTATATTTGGTTAGGTTTTCAAAATTAAGACACATGACTTGATTCGCGATGTACTCGTAATGAGTACGCTTTTTGGATGTCAGACTCTGTGGTATTTAAGCGTACCTTTGTTTTATTGAGGTGTTGCTTCATCGGGGGATAAGGCAGGACCCCAGTAACCGGACACTATCCGTGTGGCACTTGTACCGCCTGCGCAACCACAGAACCTACAAAGGAATTGCAGCTACTTCCAAACTTTATGTGGAAGTTAAGAAGGCACACCAACTGCAATACAAGTCACGTCATCTATATGATCACCTGCCCCTGCGGTATGAGGTACATAGGGATGACGTGCCGTAAGGCAAAACAACGACTCTGTGAGCACCGGAGCAATGTCAATTGCAAGAAAACTACAACCAAGATGTCAACCCACTACAAAGAACTAGTTCACACAGCAGATGACCTCCACTGGGTAATTCTAGAGACGCCGGAAACAGTGGACAGAAATGCAGCAAAAATAATTTTTGAGAAGGAGCAACGTTGGGTCCATAGACTCAAAACAGATACCCTGGGCCTCAACGACTTCATTCCTTGGTTATCCCTAAACAGATAACCTCACCATAGAGTGGCCACTTCTCTAACTCAACCACTACTGAGAATATAAAGGTGCTCCAATCACTAATGAATTACAAATTATGATGGTCCAAGACATTAGGTTTATGCCCCCTGGAGAAGTTCCATCTTAAAGTTGTCCAAATGGACAAAAGAGTCAACGTAAATACCTGTCCTATCAATACAATATGAGTCCCTTATCTCAGTCTATAACAGCTTAGCTAAATATGGCTAGCAATAGCCTATGATGAGATCAATATTTTATTTTCAAAGCTCACAGGTTGCCAGACTTCATTTAATGTGGTAATAAAAGAATTATAACCTTAAAACACGTGGACCCCCCTTTTTATAACACTATCGAGCAAACTGCACAATAGTATTTCTTCTACCTTTATGTTTTTGAAGTACAAATTAATATCTCTGAGCCCGCAAAAATATCTTTAAAACTCGTAAGTCGACCGACTTTATGTAAGGAAATTAATAAGCGCGAAAAACACCTTTTCCAATTATTGCTGTGCAAATCTGCGCTATAGTATTTCATTCATGACCATGGGTCCAGAGTACAAATCAACCCAGAAATGACCGTTCTTTGATTTCCTGGTGATGGAAGGCAGAGTCAGCACATGCTGCCGGGACGGAGTAGAAGGAACCCAGGTATCCGAGGAGACCGCGTCTTCTTTACACAACAGAACCGCAAGTAACAAACCCTTTTCTCAAAACCCTTTCCTTTTATAATTCCAACAGTGAGGCCTCTCTCTCCTGCCTTATCCCCCGATGAAGCAACACCTCAATATAACAAAAGTACGCTTAAATACCACAGAGTCTGACATCCAAAAAGCGTACTCATTACGAGTACATCGCAAATCAAGTCATGTGTCTTAATTTTGAAAACCTAACCAAATATAGACCCCGCATAGTAATACCACAGATTAGAATAATATCCAAGAATAGAAATGGTTTTTATCGAAAAATGCCAATGCACAATAAGGAGTACAATTGTATAATGAAAACCGTTATAACAACACGCACGAACAGTGAATTAACACCTGAGAACTGGATGTATGCATCGTTATAAACGCAATTCACGAGGCATTTTACCGAATACCACCACGTTATCCCACCCTAGACCACGCATCAAATTAAGTAAGTCACAGCGAATTTTAGAACTATGGGCACATCACTACAGTATAGCTTGAATCACCTCCCCCCGCCGAAGCATGACAATGGGAGAGTTGACGCCAGAAATGAGTGTGGTTCATTGAAAAGCATTGCCATTTTCTAGTTCCTTTTCGAAATCATCTGATTTCGTAAGAGTACTTTTGTACATAACTATATGTTGTCCCTACCCCATCTCCCTGTATGTTGTGTGTATGTCTGTTTATCTTTATTCTACAGGTACAATGATGCCTTCTACCTCCTGAAGAATCAGGTTAAAACTCACTTATTCTTCACAATTTTTTCACGTTTTCACCCCTAATGGTCCTGACGAAAGCCTATTGACCTTTTGGCAACGTGGCTAAGGCGTGCCTAAGGCAAGCTCTTCTGCGCCTGTCCTCATCCGGACAGGGCCTGGGTCCAGAACTCCTGCCCCTTCTCCATTAGACATGTATTGTTACAGAGCGGAGCAGCTCAGACAGTTGAACTTACCCCCAGGACCTTACTGCCTTCACTCCATTGCTCCTGGTAGTCTAGATACCAATTGCACACACTGTTCATTTAGTTCCTGGTTCCCCTCCCTCACTGCAGCATCGTCTGGCAACGTTTTTTAATGAAAAATTGCAGATATTTGCCTAAACAGTCTGCAGAATTGTCTATCCTACTTATGGATGAAGGCCCTCCCCCCTTATTACATAGTACAGAGGCTGGATAGGGCAACTGGTAAAGGTGGTGGTATTGCCATTATTCTGAAAAGCCACCTCACTTGTCGAACTCTTAGGAGCCCCTTACTTGATTATGAGAACATCCATTTCTCAATAGGATTTATGCCCACGTTCTCCCTATCGGGCATCCTAATTTACTGCCCCACTGGATCTATAGGGCAATTCTGCAAATCACTTTCTGAAATGGTCCCCAAACTGGCTAGCACCACTGCAAATTTTACTATTTTGGGCGACTTTAATGTCCACTTCGATGATCCAATATTGAAGCATTTGATAGCAACATTGAAGTGCTTAGTAGTCCTTTTTTAATGTCATGTGCAAGACTGAATCTATCCATGAGGCAAACATGGTTCATAATGCTGAAAACAAAGGCCCAAAAATAAGATTAGTTTTTTATTAGAGTCATTGGGTTCCACTCTGCTCTGGTGTCTTTGATGGCCTTTAAGATTTGCAAAATTTACAAATTCGTAATGCACTATACACCATTGGCCGGATTCACAAAGCCTATCACACCCCTAAACCTATGTTTACAACTGAAAATGGCTCAATTATGCCTTTGGTGTTTTCACAAAAGTAGACCATGCAGGCGTAAATTGCTTTAATACTGTCAAAATTGTTACACCACATCTGCATACAAATATGCATTAATATTCCCCACGCGTTGGGTGAAAGTGGGCAGATTAAGGCACAGCTTGCCTTGATAGCGCATGAACCTCCACAAACGTGTGACTTCGTATGCATTCACAAATTTTTCTCTGACTTTTTCACACTCTGGAAAAGTCTAATTCAGGCTTATCCAACTAGTAGCCCGTGAGCTACTGGTAGCACTCCGCCTACCTGTGAGTAGCTCTCCTGTGTGCAGCTCAGCCTGCTAAATTAGGTGCTTTTACTTGATTGCATTAATATATTTATACCAACATTGAGTGGATTTGAGATGAAAATTCAAATATTTTCAGAACTCATTAGCTGATGATTCAAGAAAAATTGCACATTTTCCAAAACTTACTTAAAGCTAATATTAGAGTGATAAATCATGTGGCTTTGAGAAGACAAGTTACTCATATCTACAAATTTGGTGCCAAGGGTATTTTAGCATTTGCTGCTATGTAATACCCACAATTGATAAACGTCTTTTTTTTATGTTACTGTTTGAAATCTTGCCTGATTTACTACGGTGACCACTGCTAGTAATCTTGCATATGGTGGCCGCTAATGCAATTGTGTCTGGTTTGGCCACTATTAAAACAAAAATAATAGTAGTAGCTCCAGATGATGTCCATTGAACATAAGTAGCTCTTGTTCGGAAAAGTTTTGAGGCCGCTGGTCTAATGATTAGAGCTGGAGTAACTCCACTTGTTGGATGAGCACTGGAAGGGAACACTCTCAAACCTGATAGGAATTTGGGTCAGGGATTTCTCCACAGTAAAAAAAAACGGTTTCCCCACTGAGAAACAAAATAAAAAATATATTTATTTACGCTTTGTGCTGCATCTTTTGCACAGTTCTACCCTATGCACAGCTCCGCACTGGGGCAATAGCAGAAGCCACATGACATTTCCGGTAGCACACTTGAACAGCTGCAGCTGGCTTTGCTTACCAGATGTGCTACTGGAATTGTGTGAATTCCGAAAAGCCAGACTCACAGGCACATCTGGGCCCTTGGTTTCGTGAGGTGTTACATAGTATATATTTTTTTAGATAAAACATATTTATATGCTGCTTTTAATTTGGGCACAGTTCTCCCTGTCTCCCCGCTGTGTCTCCTTCCTCCCCCTCCCTCCGACGAATTCCGTAACACTGTTTTTTTTTGCCTGTGTTTTACTATGCTCTGGTAACAAACGTATCTCCCTATTAGCAACAGGGTGCTAACACGCAAATTCGCATGTTAGCACCCTTTTTCTCTACGCTTCCCCTTGCATCTCTAATGAGATGCGAAGGGGGCTTTCCAGAGAAAAATAATAGGAGAAATGTTGTTAAGCGACATTTCTCCAATTATCAGGGATTTCGCTAGCCTTGTTAGTGATAAAAAAAGCAGTGCTAACCACGGTTAGCACTGCTTTTTTTACACCTGGTATTTTCCTGACTTAGCCATGATATCCTATTGAAGGTGGATATCATGGCTAAGTTTGTGAGCCCCTATCATCAAGCTAACACCAAACTTTGAGAGATTATCGTTGGTTTTCCAGCGATAATCTCTCAATTGGCAGTTAGAGCGAGGATTTTTATCACTACTTCATTCCCGGCCAAAGTCATCGAAAAAGCGGTCAACAACCAGCTAGCCGCATTCCTCGAAACCAACAAATCCCTCGACTCCTCACAATCCGGCTTCCGAGCCAAACACAGCACGGAGACCGCTCTCATCGCAGCAACAGACGACATTCGAACTCTACTAGACAACGGAGACACAGTCGCCCTCATCCTCCTCGACCTCTCCGCAGCCTTCGACACAGTCTGCCATAACACTCTCCTACAACGCCTCAATAACATCGGGATCCAAGGAAAAGCACTGGAATGGATCACCTCATTCCTCACCGGAAGAACCCAGAGAGTCCGCCTCCCACCATTCAAGTCCGAGGCCACTGAAGTCATCTGCGGCGTACCCCAAGGTTCCTCACTCAGCCCCACCCTCTTCAACGTATACATGAGCCCCCTCGCAACAATTGCTCGCCAACACAACCTCAACATCATTTCCTATGCAGACGACACCCAACTGATCCTATCACTCACCAAAGACCCCAACACCGCCAAAACCAACCTACATGAAGGCAGGAAAGAAGTAGCAGAGTGGATGAAGCACAGCCGTCTGAAACTGAACTCAGACAAAACAGAAGTCCTTATCTTAGGCACCTCCCCCTCCGCTTGGGACGACTCTTGGTGGCCAGAGGCCCTTGGAAAAGCACCCATCCCGACGGACCACGCACGAAACCTGGGCGTCATCCTGAACTCCTCTCTCAAGATGAACAGACAAGTCAACGCAGTCTCATCTTCATGCTTCAACATCCTCCGCATGCTCAAAAAAACATTTCGCTGGATCCCCACCGAAACCAGAAAGACAGTCACCCATGCACTGGTTACAAGTCGCCTGGACTACGGAAACACCCTATACGCCGGTATCACCGCAAAACTCCAGAAAAAGCTCCAACGCATCCAGAACGCATCAGCCAGACTCATACTAGACATCCCACGCAAAGACCATATCTCTAGCCACCTGAAAAACCTCCACTGGCTCCCCGTCAATAAGAGGATTACTTTCCGACTCCTAACCCACGCACACAAAGCACTCTACAAACTTGGACCCGAATGCCTCAACACACGACTTTCCTTCTACACCCCCCCTCGCCAGCTTCGATCTTCCAACCAAGCCCTTGCTACCATTCCTCGCATCAATAAATCCACCATGGGAGGCAGATCCTTCTCCTACCTCGCAGCTAAAACCTGGAACTCTCTCCCCACCCACCTACGTCTCACACAGATCCACCTAGCATTCAGAAAGCAACTTAAAACCTGGATATTCGACAAGTAACTCCCTTCCCCTCCTCAAGCGCCTTGAGACCCTCTGGGTATGTAGCGCGCTATATAAATTTCTGACTTGACTTGACTTGACTTGACTTGACTACTGAGATAAACCTTGCTAATAGCAAGTTATCTCTGCGATAATTTCCGGCGATGCTTAGCGTTAAAAAATTTGTTGCTAAGCATCGTTAGCGGTAAATATCGCTAAACGTTGGTAATATGCCCCGTAATTGGTAACTTGTAACTCAATGATCTTCCTGTAAAGCGCTCTGATACCTACGGGTCTAGCCAGCGCTATATAAAACTCTTCAAATAAATAAATAAATAGAGACTAAACTACCCTACCCTTTCCTAATTTACCCTTTCCTTTTGGCTCTAGACAAAAAGGTAAAGCAGAGGAAAAGTAGCATGGCAAAGACAACAGGTCTCATCTTTGAGGCTATTGCCTCTGGCATTGCCTTTTGTTCCTACTGTACTTCATGGTCATTTGTCGACTTGGTCAATGATTTGTATAGCAGCATGAAGAAAAATAATAACAAGCATTGGCATAGCCAATAGATCTCACCTTTGGGACCTTATAAGTGCTTAGCCATGCAACATTGTTGTTGTTGCACAAAGGATATTGTGCTGCATAACTAAATACTTATAAGGTCCCAAAAGCGAGACCTAGTGGCTATGTCAATGCTTGTTTTTTTATCTTTCTCACTTTTTAGCCTTCCCCTCTCTTCTTCTAAGGTGAAAGCCTGATGAAGAAAATGACCCATAGCTTTCAAAAGTAGGTGCCAGTGTCCACCACCAGCAACCACCTGCACAAATTAAGCTCTGCTTATTTACCATAAAATGATAGTGACTTGGAAAGCTTGGTTTTAAGCCTTTCAATGGCATCTTAATAAGAAACAGCATTAAACTATTGTAAAAGGTTACACTAGATAGCTATCCTTTAGGCCTTTTTGCCTTGGATAACCAGTTTTTGTATAAGAGCATTGACCTTTAGCACAGCGGAAACACCGGAAAGTGTCTCCATGTTCCCTAGTGAGCCACTGATACCGATGAGCACGTTTTGGTCGCAAGCAGTCTAGTTTCCAGGGATTGAGCACTGCTCAGCTAAAAATAGTACCACATGCAAGACGCATAGCTGTGTCCCTGCTGTTTGAAAAGCAGTGATCACATGTGATTGAGTTTTCTGTTCTTCAGCAAGTCCCACTGCTTCCCTTTTCATCTCAAATATGCAGAACAAACACAGTGAACATGGCAGTAACACAAAGGCAGGTTTGCATTTAGAAATGGGTAATCCTAGAGCCAGGGCATTAAGGGGGCCAGGTCCCTCCAGAGCTCAGTCACAGTAGTAATCTAAAAAAGACATTGAAACAGGTCTCTTTCGGGCCCTGTATTCATGTCCTTAACTCTTCATGCAAAAACACTAATCAATTTCAGAACAATTAATGGGAAAAAACGTTAAGGTAATCCATGTTGTTGCTGCTTGCCTGTCAGTGGGGCAAAAAGATGTTCAGAAAACGTGCTCTTAACATCCTTGTCCTCTGTGCAAAGCGCACAGATCAATGGCTACCGTTTTTTTGCATAGGTGGCACTCTAAGGGAATTTAAGTGATTGTTTTACCCACGCTCTTAATTATATCAACTCCACCCCTTCCAGGGGATCCCACCTCCCCCAATTTTCAGCCCACTTAGAGCTCTGCGTTGTGCGGCCTTGCACAGTAACATCCTCGGCCCCTAGGCAGACAAAGCCAGGATGCTCCCCTACTTTCCTCGACTGTAGTGTCCGCTTCCATTTCCAGCAAACCTCGCTCAGCAAGAAGCGCAGATTCCATGTTTGAGGGTAGGGACAACGGCTCTTTGTCTGGCTTACCGTCTGAATGAATAAAAAAAATGTTTCAAAGAAATGGGTTATTCACTACAGCCCTAAATTCTGGGATGCAGAGTGAGAGCATCCCCTTAAAAAAGTAAATGAAATATCTGTAAGGTCCAGATTAAAGCATGTTTTGCCTCTTTAATTCGCCCGGTGACTGGAGCCCCCAGTGACCCCGTGCAATCCAGTGCCAGCAGGCCGTCCTCGCCGCAGATTCGTTTCCCTTGCTTGCTGTAGGAACAGGTGGCTCCATAGACGAGACCTGTTGTGAGCTGGGGCTGTGGGCACTTTGGGCCGCAGGCTCGCCTACAAGGTAGCGTGGGGGCAGGTAGCGCTCAGCGCAGTGACTCAGTCCGACACAGGAGTGTTAGTCGGAAGTGACGTGCACGAGCGCCAGTCCTCCTTTTATTCAACCCCGCAGGCCACGCCTGGCCTGAGGATGTGGGGATGCGTGTGTGCGTGCGGCAACTAGACCGTTGCTAGCATTGCATCCCTATTCAACTATATATTTTTTTTTCAACAAGGAATGAAAACAGTCCTGAATTGCAAAACAGTTCAAACAAAGATGCCTAGGTACTTGCGTGTCCCTTGATGACAGCTTCAGGGTCTCAGCAGGCAGGCATAGTCTTTCAGCTTCTGACTCGGTGGTGGGTTGGGCCGCAGGTTGTATCGCCGGGCGTTGGCCCTACCACCTTCAGCACCTTGATAAGTGTCTCTGACCGTGACCGGCGCTGTTTGAGACACCGACGCGGATTCAGGCCCCTCCGCATGGCTCTCTGGAGGTGTATTATCTTCTTCCCCGGGAGTCGTCGTCACGTGTGGCTCGTTGTCCCTCTCCGCTACCTCCGGGCATTGTCTGGATCCTGGTGGTATGGCCTTGACCACGAGGCATTTCTTGATACTTCCTCTTCCCCTTTTTGGGCGGTGACCATAGTGCCTTTTGTAGATGTTACGGTCCAAGTGCCCGGCTCATATCGAGTTTGGAATTTCCCCCCGGGGTGTCTGTTCCGTATGATCACTCGGGTCCCCGGGCTTAAACCTCTTGGGGTGGCTCTCCTGCACCAGCTGGCTCGTTGGTTTCCTTGTCGTCTCCGTTCCTGTGCTTCTTCGGTGGCAGCCGGAGATGGTGTCCAGCCCGGGGCATTGGGAAGAAGATCTCTCCGTGGCCCTTGGAACATGAGGGTCCATGGGCTACTTTGCGTGGTGCAGTGAGGGGTGCCCCTGTACTCCCGCAGAAATTCGTGTGGTCTCTGCTCGGGGTCGGCCTGTTCCACCATTGCTATCCGGAACACTTTGTTGAGGGTCCGCATGAATCTCTCAATGTCCCCATTTGCCTGGGGCCACTGAGGTGTGATGCGACTGTGCTGGATCCCCCTTTGCCTGAGGAACATGGCAAATTCAGCCCCTTGGAAGGGTGGTCCATTGTCACTCCGTATCTCAGACGGATACCCGAACATGGAGAATATCTTTTCCAATGCTGCCCCTACGTGTGTGAATGCAGTGGAAACTACCCTCCCCACTAATGGGTATTTCGAGTAGCAGTCGATGGCCACTAGCGTGTGTCCTTTCCCCGGGAAGCTCCCAAAATCTATGCTGACCTTGGTCCAGGGAGACGTGCAGGCTTCTTCAGTGATCACCGGTGCAGGTCTCTCAGGGTCACTTGTCAACTGGCAAGCCATGCAGTTCCTCACGTATTCCTCCACCGTGCTCTCCAGTTCTGGGAACCATACTTTTTCCCTCATGCGCGCCTTCATCTTTGTAGTGCCTTGGTGGCCCCCATGAGCGAGTTGTACTGCCCGGTGCCTCAGGCTCTGGGGAATGACCAGACGTGACACTCTCAATAACACTCCGTCTTCAGTAGCACTTAGTTCATGTCGGACTCGCCACATCTTCGTGAGGGATTCTTTATCTTCCGCGGACCAGGAATTGGGTGGGCGTAGGTAGTCGGCCCACGAGCCTTCTCGAACTGCCTGCAGCGACCTCAGATAGATGTTGTCAGCGGCGGCTGCTTCTTTATGTCTTCTATTGTCATGCTTTGAGGGCATGACGTGAGTGCCACCCACTGGGCATATTCCTCGCAGTCGTCGTCCACTGATTCTGGCTCCGGTTGGGAGGGGTGGCGCGATAGGTAATCTGCAGGATTCTTGGCCCCTGGGCGGTATATCACTTTCATCTCATATGTTTGTAGTTGAATTACCCATCGTTCAATGCGAGGTAGCGGGTGTGGAGCAGTTCCATGAAGAGGGACACCAAGGGTTGGTGGTCGGTGAACATGACAAAGGAGTGTCCTCGTAGATATAGATGGAAATGGCCACAGGCCCATTTAATAGCGAGGGCCTCCCTCTCGATCTGGGCATACCTGGTTTTAGTTGGAGTTAGGGCTTTGCTGGCGAAGGCTATCGCCGTCCACTGGCCGGGTTCATGTTCCTGGGTCAAGACCGCGCCGAGGCCCACCGGGCTGGCATCGATGATCACCTCCGTACGTTTCGTGGGGTCAAAGTATGAAAAAGTGGCTTTCTCCAGGAGAGCATCCTTGATTCCCTGGAATGCTTCGTCTTCCTTCGGGCCCCACTGCCATGTGGCATCCGTTTTGGTCAGCGCTCGTAGCGGTTCGCTCCGAGTGGCTAGGCCCGGTATGAACCAGCCACAGTAGGTGGCCATGCCGAGGAAACTTCTTATTTCCATCGGGGACTTCGGCGCTAGAGCGTCTTTGATGGCCTTGGACTTCCTCGGGTCTACCTGGATACCCTCCTAGTTGAAAATGTATCCGAAGAATTTTATGGATGGCTGAAACAATTGACACTTTTCTTTGTGGAGTGTCGCTCCATAGGTACTCAGTCTCTTTAGGACATCCCGGAGATGTTTGTGGTGTTCTGACGCGGTGGCGGAGTGTATCAGAATGTCATCGCTGACATTTATTACCCCAGGCAGTCCGGACAGGATTTCCCTAATGGTGTTCTGGAACACCTCCGCCGCCAAGGAGATGCCGAAGTTTAAACGCTTGTAGCGTCGGAGGCCAGGATGGGTGCTAAAAGTGGTAATGAACCGACTTTCCTCCGCTAATGGTGGTTAGTGGTATCCGGCGTTTAGATCTATTTTCGAAAACCACTTCGACCCGTTCATGTCAGCAACGATATCGTCCATAGTGGGGGTCAGGTGTCTCTCCCTCCGGATCGCGGCATTCGGTAGCCGCATGTCGATGCACAGGCGGATTTCGCCTGGTTGCTTAGGTTTCTCCACAATGACCATTGGTGATACCCACGGGGCCCCGTGACCTTTTCTATGACGCCTAGGCTTTCCAGTTTTTCAAGTTCTTTCTCCACCAGTGGACGTAGGTGAAATGGTATCCGACGGTGACGCAGGGCGGTGGGAGCAACAGATCTATCGATATGTAGTTTGATGGGTTCACACTTTATGCAGCCCAGGCCTCGGAACAGTTCGGGGAATCGTCCCAATAGTTCATCTACTTGGTGTGCTCTGATGCGATTGGCAAATGCTATTAGTTTTAGGTCTTCAGCTGTGTGACTACTTAGCAGAGTGTCGGCCTCTCGGTTGATTATGTGGATTGTCGCCATCACCTCTGACTCGTCGGCCTGGATAGGTATTGTGATTTTTCCTTTGAGGGGTAGCGGTGTGTCCGCTCCATAAGCGAATATCATCATTTTGGACGGCAATACCTGGGGGCGCGGGCGTAGCTTCTTGAACTGCTGTAGACCCATTACATTTACCGTGGCACCAGTGTCAATTATGGCCTTAACTTCATTTCCCGCCATCTGCACAATGCACGTCAGCTGCGGCCACCGCCGTTGATTGAGCTCTCGTGCGAACGAGACAATGTAGGCCTCTTCATCCTCCGACTCCGAGTCGTCATTCACCGTAGGTAGGTATCTCTCTGCCTTCGATGGCGGTGGATCAGCCAGCGACAGTTGTCGAACAGCTTTGGTAGGTGTCCGTGATTTCTTGAAGGTCTTTGACGTGTTCCTTCTGCGGCACACTGTTGCGAAATGGTTTGGAATTCCACAATTTGCGCAGGTTTTGCCCTGGGCTGGGCAGTCCTTAGCCGCGTGGGGCTCATGTCCACAATACCCGCACCGTGCTCGGGGCGGGTCTTTCCGATACTCTTTCTGTGGTGGTCAACGTGGTTGGGTCCGTACCACATCTGCCTGCTCAGTCTTGACGGTTTCTGCCTTGATTTGAGGTTTGAGTAGTGCTTGTTCCATGGCGGTGGCCCTGACATTTGAGAGATCGTGAGATCTGGCCAGGATTCGGATATCTTCCAATGAGATACCTGGTTTACGTAGAATCGATCCTCTCAGCGCCTTGTCTCGACATCCTTGAATAATCTGTCTCCTTATGGCTTTCGGTTGATCCTCGTCAGTACAGGAACTGGCTAGCTCCCTGACGCGGGCATAGAATTGGTCCATCTTCTCACCTTCCCTCTCGCGTGCCTGTCCCAACTTGAAGACTTCGAAGTCTAAATTCAGCTGTGGGTCAAAGTGGCCGTTGAGGGCAGCAACTGCCGCATCGTAATTATCCGCCGCCCCCGTATTGGGCAAGTGTTTGAACAGTTTTAATATTTCATCCCCTGCATAGTGTAATAAGAGTGACCTTTTCACTGCTTTATCTGTCTCTCTCATGACCACAAAGTAATTTTCTAGTCTTTCGAGCCATATCTTCCACCTTGGTGATGCTGTGGACGGGTCCTCCATTTCACTGAATGGGGGTAACACCCCAGTAGCGTCGTGTTGAAACGAGATGTTAATAGTGGCTGCTGGCGCGTCGTCGTCCGCCATGGTGGCAGTTCATCGGGGTGACTTTCTTTTCTTCTCTTTTGCTCACGATTTTATTAAGGATTGCGCGCTCTTGCTGACTGTTCTTCTTGTTTGCGCCTGTTCTGCGACACCACATGGCAGCTGCACCGCTCACCTCAGCTCCGTCGAGCGTCCTGCCGGCATCCGTTTGCGTGAGGGCGTTGGGGTTCTGGTTGGGGTCCTTCTCAGAGCTGCGTAGCTGCATATACTCCCTCCAGGGCGCAGTAGAATACACCCCCGGCCGTTTTCCACATCTCACGCGCAATTTGTGAGCATTGGCAGGGCGTTTTCCCGCGTCTCACGCGCAATGCGTGAGCATTGGTAGGGTGTTCCGCAGATCCGCGGCTCACGCGCAGTGCCGGTCCTAGGCCTTCTGAGGCCCCGGGCGAAAGGGAAGATGTGAGGCCCCTCCAAGTGACATCACAGAAAGTGACTTCGCAGTAAAATTCATTAAGGGCAAAGGAAACACAAATAGCAATAGTGCCAAATAAACACACATTGGAATGGAAGTGCACAAATCAAGTAGGGCAAGACCTACAAAATAGAGACACCTTCAGTGTAATAATCATTGCGCAATAGGTGATCGAATGGCATAAGCACCATAAAGTCACAGGATCATGATCAGATACCACCACCACCACCACACTTCAACTCATACTAATGCAGACAAAGTGAGAGAAGACCTCACTGGCGGAGAAGGTGAGCACACATGAAAAGGAGGTGAAGAAAAAAGTAACACTACAGGACGTATCTGACTAGGAACACGTCCCTTGGTGACTCATCTTGTTCATAATTAAGGCTTCCTGTTTTCCGTTTTTACTGATTTTGACAGATAAATACAGACAGAAAACATTTCTTTTCACCTTCCGTGGCTATTATGTCATCTTCCGGCTATGATATATTCATATAATTAGGGTATTCATATAATTAGGGCTAAAAATATTGCTTCATGTCACCTTCCGTGGCTATATGCTATATTTCATTTACATTCCCTGGCTATTAGGGCACCTTCCGGCTATGCGATCTCTGTACTGGGGTAAATGTATGACATTGTTCTACATTCTGTCCATCAACTGTTGTTTTTGTATAATGTAAATAGGCCATTGGGTTACTACTTTTGTCTGAGAGAACCTTTGTTACTTGCAGTTTATTAGTTAAAATCATACCATAGAACAATGAACTATTAAACGATACTGCCGACTAGTATGGACATATGACTCCTACACCTTGTAGTCCTCTTTCTTACATAACATTTCCTACACACTGATTTACACACCTATGATTGATTGTGTGTAGTGTGTGTGATGTAAATTGCCCTCGACACCCTACACTGGTATGAGTGGCGCAATAAAGTTAATTCAATTCATCTGAGAGAGATTAGTTGCATTGTTGTCAGTTTGTGTAAATGAATATTTCTGCTGGGACTTCTCTGCCTTAGCAGTACACCCAGCATTGTGCCTTGGGGATTTCTTGAGTCAGCAAGCCCCAAAAGCCAGGCGAGACTTTAGCTGCAACACTCTGCCAAAAGTAAATAATGAAAACGTTATCTTGTGTATTACTTTTTATTTCTCTTCGCGAAGATACATAAAAAGCAGTTATAAGAATGAGGCTTCTAGGTTTTGATGTGGTCTTTCGCCGCATTGTTTGTGTTTGTTCTGGAGGTCAGAAGGCTCCCTCCTGGACAATGGACCTCTAACTCTTCAGACACGTGAAAAGCTGTAGTGCCAAGACTTTTATTAGAGTCCAACTAAACGCTTTCCTTGTCACAGCCAATGAGATTCATTCCATTTGGCTTTAGTGGTCTTCGATGAAAATTAAAACATCTTTAAAACGCTCCTTCCAAAGAAAACTTGTGTTTGATTCATGAACCGTTCCTGACATGACCATTCTATTCCACTGTTAAATCGTCCTAGAGCTCTGACACACCCTTATTTTGGCAACGTGGCCCTGAGTATTTTGTGTCACTCATTAATGTACAATTTCCGCAGTCACAAATTAGCCTCGTCCTTCGATCCAAACAGTAGTGTTGAACTGGAATGATGCGCTCCTCACTCTGAGTGCTTGAAATAGCAAACGGATGCGAGGCCGTAATTACAGGGCCTACAAACCTGGAAATTGCTCGTATCTCTTATGTGATTGGTCTGTTATTCGCTCTTTAATTAAGTTCATGTTTATCCCTAGAGTACATCCTTTTGTTGCAAACTAGATCTATTAGTTGTGATTTTTTAATGTGAGGAAACGCAACGTCTGATGCATCACAAGAAATCTGTAAGAGTTGGTCTTACAGAAACTATTATTCATGGTTCATATCAAACACAACCAAGCTAGGTGGTGGGGGGTGCGTGCAGGCGTCAATTGCGCAGACACCACAGAAATGCCGATTGTACGACTACGGTACGTGCAACACAACAACCGAGTGTGGAGAACGGAGGTCTGGCTGCTGGTATTGTTGTAACTCAGTTAACTTACTCACTGCAAATAAATAAACACACACATGACACACATGACTCGATATTATAATTTATTGGACGGAACTTGGAAGAATCAATGGCTGCACTGTGCTGCTGTGCTCTGCTCACTGCGCTTTTCCCCAGGCCCAGGCCATCATCATTTATTATTCCCGCAACTGCGGGGCCGGCGGGGGGGCCCCCCTGAGCGCGAGTATTGGACGGAAGAATGCGCTTTGCTGTGCTCACTGCGCAGCGCTTTTCCCCAGGCCCAGGCCATCATCATTTATTATTCCCGCAACTGCGGGGCTGGCGCCGGGACCCCCCTGAGCGCGAGGCCCTGGGGGGCTGCCCATACCGCCCATGGCTAGGACCGGCCCTGCTCACGCGAGATGCGTGAGAGATGGCATCCAGTCGCGTCTTCGGCCCGGTGTAGCGCACCACTGCGCTGCGTCTTCCAGGCAGCCACAGGATCCTCCAGGGCCCAGGCGTGAGGAGGCAGGGGTGAGTAGGCAGGCTCAGGACGGGCTAATGCCACGGCAGATAAGACATGCTTTGGGCACCGCGTAAGGGAGCAGGCTGCTCCGACTCAGCCACCAGTGCACGGGCGAGGGTTGGGCCCCCTCAGCTCGTCGCCAATGTTGTGTGCTGGGGCTGTGGGCACTTTGGGCTGCAGGCTGGCCTACAAGCTAGCGCGGGGCAGGTAGCGCTCAGCGCAGTGACTCAGTCCGACACAGGAGTGTTAGTCGGAAATGACGTGCACAAGCGCCCGTCCTCCTTTTATTCAACCCCGCAGGCCACGCGGATGTGGGTATGCGTGTGTGCGTGCAGCAACTAGACCGTTGCTAGCATTACAAGACCGTTCTGTGGTGGAGATGTTCTGAGGTGAAGTAATGCGTCAAACCAAACAATGAACTTTTTACAGTGCAGGGCGACTCCTAGACTCGCAGTCCGCAAGTATGTAAGTAGTGAAGTATCCTGCCAAGAATGCAGCACTGTGTACGACGTCCTCCTGAACCAGTTCTCTTAGCATCCCTTACCTGCTGCTGAAAGCTGTCCCTTTGAATCTTTAAATGTGATTTCTTAATCCTCCTGCCTCGGTGCTTCTATTCAATCACATAGTGAAATCTACCCGAAAAGCAGTTTGAGAGAGGAGGCTTTGGAACCCTCATACACACACGCAGTGCTTTAAATGGACAGGTACTCTCCAGCACGCACTCCCTGCACTTCTCAGCACTCCCTGCACTTCTCAGCACTGCTGCAATAGACGTAGATGAAGAGAAGAGAAGTGAAGAGAAGTAAAATCGGATTTGTCAAAAGCACCTAGAGACACGTAAAGTACACCCTGCACACTTTTCAGGAATGCACTACACAGTACAAAATGTATGGAGGCGACTAGAGGTTCAAGTCCTAGACTGTCCTCGAACACTGGACTCTCCGGTTAGCTGAGATGTTGATTTTGGGTGGTTGTGTGCGAGTTAAAATTGAGCCAAGAAAAGTGACCCACTGACTCGTGAGAACCAAGTCTTGTAACATATCAGCACGAGACTCATGAAATGAAAATCAGAAGTCCTGTGGACGCTAAGGCCGACGTAACTTCCACATTCATTTAAAGATTGTCAATTCCTCTGTAGCAAGTTACACTGATCCACTTGACTTCTAAGTGCTCAGTTCACAGACATTGGATGGGAAGCACTAAACTCCTCAGGTGACAATTACATTTGCGAAATAGTGTCAATATTGACACAACATGGTCCCTTAAATCTTCACTCCCATCGTAGACCTGAAATGAAATGAAATGAATGAAATGAAATGAAAGTGAGTTTTATAAAGCGCATTACTACCCGAAGGCCTCGTAGCGCTGTGGATGCGTGTCTCGGGGAGTCTACTGACTTACTTAGAAAAGAGGAAGGTTTTAAGGGTTTTGCGGAATTTTAGATGATTGGACTCGCTGCGAAGCGTGGAGGGTAAAGAGTTCCAGGCCGTGGCAGCATTCAGGGAGAAGGAGCGTCCGCCCCACCTGGCTCGTTTGATCTTATGTATTGTTGCCATAAAGGCCGTGCTGGAACGCAGTGATCTTTGAGGATGGTAAGGGGTGGCTAGGGAGCAGATCATTGCGGGGGCGTTTTTCCACATGGCCATGTGCATTATGCACATAGCCTTGAATTTTACCCTGGCCTGGATGGGCAGCCAGTGTAAATTTCTCAGGGCAGCAGTGCCCGAATGCCTACGGGTCAGGCCGAGCAGGAGACGTGCTGCTGCGTTCAGAGTGACTTGCAGCTTTTTTAAGTGTGCTGGTCGGTGCACCCAAATACAAAGCATTCCCATAATCAAGACGGGACAGGATGATGGCCTGGACCATTATCCTGCGGGCTTGAAAAGGGAGGAGTGGTAGGACTTTCCGCAGCATTCGCATCAGCCCGAAGCAAGTGGCGGAGAGTCTTGTGGCTTGCTGGTTAAAGCTTAGGGTATCATCCAACCACATGCCCAAGCTTTTGATTCGCTTTTTTGGCTCTGGAGGGGGACCCCTGCAGGGTGGCCATTCTAGGGTCGGTCTGGGTCCAGCTGTGTTCCCCAGGAACATCAGTTCTGTTTTGTCCCAGTTGAGTTTTAAATGGGAAGAGGCCATCCATTTTGTAACTGCTACTAAGCAGCTGTTCAGGTTGGAGGGGGTACTTCCTGGCTGATTCAAGGCCACCACAAGCTGGGTGTCATCAGCGTAGGTTATGATTTCAAAGCCAAATGGGTGAACGACCTCTGCTAATGGCTGCATGTAAATGTTAAAAAGTGTGGGGCTCAGGGAGGAGCCCTGAGGCACACCTTGGTTGAGAGGCCAAGTTTTAAAGTGAATGTCACTCTCCACCACCTGGAAAGTGCGGTTTTCTAAGAAAGACTGCCAATAAAAGGCAAGCATTTTTGACGCGCGCCAATGAGAAGCATGGGTAGAACTTCCACACCCTTCCAAAGCAAAAGCGAGGACAACAGTCTTGCAGGTGTGCAGCGCATGCGCTGGGCGAGACCTAAAAACGATTCAGACCTTCATGCGCCCGCGATGATCTAACAGCATGTGCTAAGAATTAAAGCTTAAGCATTAACATTTGATGTAAAATGAGAGGGAAACATTGATGCCAATCAACTGACTGAACTGCACAAAGTGAAACCGGAGAGCCTGGGATTAATCCCAGCTTTTCGCTTGCCAAATCGTGTGATTCTAGGCAATTGTTTTACTCAGTGGTGGAAGTGGGCGGGGTTGGAAGGGCACGACGTGCCCCTACTTTTTTTATTTAACTAAGTCCGGCCCCCTACTTCTTCATTTCAAAAATGCGTCCCAGGACGGCAGTAATGCTTCAAACACAAACAATATTACAGGACCCCCCCAGCCCTGTGTGGTACACATCGAGGAAGGCCTCTGTAGTTGCCAGGACTTCTTCCCCCTTCCTCTCTGTATCTGTGGGCAGGGGCCTGCCCAACAACACTGTAGGAGCCGTGTTGCACTGGAGGAGCAATCAATCAGCACCAAAAAACGTCTCGGCTGCTGCAGTGATTTACGCCTCATTTAGTGAGGAGGCCACATACCAGCCCCCACTGTGACCAATACAATGGTCACATCAGAACACATTGGCAGCCCCGCCCTTGACCCCATCTGGCTATTATTTTTGTGCTCACCCAGACGGACGCTGCCACAAAGACCTCATAATTCCTGGCAGACAGAGACCAAACCTTGGCGCTTTTTAAAAACATAACTGTGGAAAATGTTTAAGGTCTTGTTAGTTGTTTTCCTAAAAGATGCTGGACCTGTGCCATTCTACCCAAGTTTGCCGGAGCACAAAAGGGAATCTGCCAGGTGTGTGTTGATGCCACAAAGGAAAACGGCATTGTGCCCTTGCTTTAATTGCACAGCCATTAGGCTATTAACCAGGTATTGAAGAAATGGAATTGGTCATCAGTTTGGATCACTTATGTATTCCACGCTCCACCTGCTAGAAAAAGGAGATATTTGATCAGCATTCAAAGGACAGCGAGTCGAGGAATGTTTTAGGAAGCTTTTGCGCAATTGATCAGCTATGATAGAATTATTTAGTGTTTTAACTATACTTATTTTAATAATCGAAAATACCAAGAATAGTATTTCAGACAGTACTAAGTGAGTTGTATTTTTTTGTGATAGCTTTTATGAACGTACAATAAAGCAACCAAGAAACCTCAGATGCCCACTACGGAAACAAAAACCGGTTCTCTGCCGGGCAGCTTTATTTTTAAACCAGCCCTTATAACACAAACCCCAAAACAGATTTCAGCTAGCTATGACAGAATATAAATGCCAAGTCTTTTTGCCCACATTCTGAGATGGCCTACCCACCCTTCTACTTTAAGCTCTGATTTTACATCAAGTCTCCTCTCGCCTCTGGCATTATGCTTTTTTTGGTGATATTATGTAAACTGTCAGCTAGAGCAAACTTGTTATATTCCATTTAACCCAAAAGAATCCTGTGAGGGGGTGGGGGGCTGCAGCCTGCCCACCCCCCATCGGGTCTTTATTGCTCCATGGACCTATTCACCATTCACTTGATGCAACAAAACTGAAATATTTCTACCACACGGGGGGTTTTAACCATTGACCATAAACCAAATGAATGCGTACAGCACAGCTGATCTTTGGTGTTGCAAAGCCTTGAAGGTCATGCTTGCACCAGGGAAAGTAGTAAATGCACAACACAAATCTGCAAGTCATATTTATGAAGCCACGCAAAGCCACTTTGCATGGCTTTGAATGGTTTCATAAATATGGAGTAATGCAATACAGCGCAAATTGCTGCTTTGCGTTACTCTGCACAAGGGAGGCGTTGCAGTGGGTGTTCCCACTCAACTCTCTCGGTTTTTTTACACAATGGAAAGTAAACCTGGGACTGCATCAAAATCCTATGCCTCCCCAAGGGAGGCGTAACAAGGAGAAATATTTTAATTTCTCCCTGTTTTTCCTTTATCTATATGTGCAGCACACAAAGAAAGAGGAAAAAGCCTCTCTGGATTGTTTTTGTGCAGGAAGGTGCCCCTTCCTGCACAAAAACAATTCTGCATGCAACGGAGGCACCCTTGCACCATGGTGTAAGGGTGCCTGCGTTGGCGCTAGGCTGATGAAATGGCACCAGTGCACTTGGATAAACGTGTACCTATTGGTTGCATTGAAAAACGTTATAAGCTGTAACTCAGTGAAATGCCAAACATAATAAAAATGTAGATGTTTTGCTCTTTGTCGCCGCACCTCTGACTCCGCCCACTGACCAATCCTCAGATTTTTTCTGCCCCCTGATGCTCCACCCACATTTCCCCTACTTTTTTTTCCCCACTTCGACCACTGGTTTTACTTCATCTTGCATCCTTTTTCTTTAGAGAACACTGTGAAATATGCACATTCAGTATTGTACAGAAACCTTTTTTTGTCTTTAATTTAATAAACTATAATTTTGTTCCTTGTACATCAACAACCTCGTCTGCACAAAGGATGCACAGAATGACTGGATTGCCTCTTGGGTCATTATTGCAATAGTCGTTAGACATGAGAGGGACGGCATGAATGTTTTACATTTATTTTTAAAAACTATCACTGCTTTTAAATACCACTCAATACAGTGACATAATCTGATGCACTAATGGGAAACACTTCCACATGTTAAAGAAAAACCTTCCATTCAAAACTTGGGTTAGACCATATCATGTTTACACAGTGGCGGTGCGTCCATTGGGGGCGTTGGGGCGTTGCCCCACTAGCCACTAGCCCCCATGGACGACCGTCACGCTGAGGCACTGGCAGGATTAAAAATGTTCATATTGCGCGCACAAAACGGCAGCCGGCAACCCTCAAGCCTCAATTACCGGGACAAGGCTGGCTGACATCGCGGAAGGTGTGGGGGCGGGGCTGCCTGTGGCAGTGATTGACAGCACAGTACAGCAGTGTGCACAAACAGTGCAGTTGCAGTCGCGCGCATGCCAATGTCTGGATACTCGTTTTCTGGACTTGCCCGCGCATGCGCTCTTGGCACTTTACCTTCCCCTCCCTCCCCAACAGCGACTCAGCGTGCTAGGGACCCGTGCCCCCGGGGTCTCATAAGGGCAGACACTAACCCTGCCTCTCAGCCAATCCTGGCGCAGTGGTTCTGCTAATGCAGCGCCAGGATTGGCTGAGACTCCACTGCGCAGCCTGGATGCATTTAAAAAAACGCTCGAGTCTCTGAGGCGGCGGCATGGCGCGTGATTGGGCCCCTGGTGTGGAGAAGGAGCCGAGGACGAGGTCCGACTCTAATCCGGAGGAAGGTAAGTTTTCTCTTTATTTTATTACCCGCCTTCGTCCCCTGTGCATTTTTGCAACACTCCTGGACCTGTTCCCCCCCTCCCCACCCGCTCGTATTGCCGGCCGCAACTGTGTTGAGTCCTGGGTATTACAAAAGAGGCCGGGGTCTCCAGCTCACCAGGGACAGGCGAACCCATTACTGGGGTAAAAAAATTGGGTTTGCACAGAGCTCTAGCTCAGGGTGGGTCTGTGCGTGTGTGCCTCTCAGGGCGAGTCTGACGGGTGGAAAGATGGAGTGCTGTGTCCCCGTGCCAAGCCATGGAGCAATGCTACCTTACCTCCTAGTGACTAACACGGGAACTAGAAGCTCTACCATGAGGCCGAATACACATATTTTATAGTCTACTCTAGACTAGAGGCCGGGAGCATTCGGTGAAGGGGGCAGGTAAGCAGCAGCGTGTGAGCACACGGGCTGCAGTGCATACACATGTAGGCCGCCACCAGAGGCCTCGAGTACGCTGGTGAAGGGCCAGGGGGCAGTTAAGCAGCGTGTGATTGTGAGCTCCCACAGGCCGCATTGTCATATAGAGGCCGGGAGCTTTCGGTGAAGGGGGCATGTAAAAGCAGCGTGTGAGTGAGCACACAGGCTGCACACACATGTGCATGCGGTGAAGAGGACAGCCGGTAAGCAGCGTGAAAGCAGTGCACACAGGCCGCATACACATATAGAGGCCTCGAGTATTGCAAAGGGTGCAGGTGAGCAGCGTGTGTGAGCAGTGAGCACTGCTCACACGCTGCTGAGCAGTGACTTTTCTTGCAAGTTGCATCCACCTACCCCCAACCCCCGAAGCCACCTGCTCTGTCCAGCTGTTAGAAACCATTAGCAGAACTTCCTAAAAATGTGAATTTCGGAGGATATTGTACTGCGAACCCCCTGATTATGTGATGCTCGCCTTCATGTTTTGATTGCTTTGTTGATAAATCGAGTGATTTCTCAATCTCACCTCTTTTGTAGACAAATATTCTCTCCTGCAGACCAGTTTGGTATACACAGCGTCAATCACGGCAGTTTTGGCCTTCTGTATGTTATGCTATTTTACCGGGTATTTCTATAGCGCAATTATTTGGCCTCCAGGCGCTTTACTTGAATGTTCCTAAACATTGCTATGGGTTGGTGGCTTTGGGGTGTGAGATATGCTCGTGGAGGTGTCCTGTGTGACCTTTCGACCTGACCCCTGTGAATGGTGTGAGTGCCAGTGGTCGGTTGTCTCTCCACGGAGGCCCCCAATAGGAGCTTGGATTTGGGGGTAACTTGTGTCACATAGGGCAGTGTTGTGTGTGCGCTACGGTGCAGTTTGATTATCAGTTTCCGCCCCACCAACTTCAAATGTCACCAGCCGCCACTGTGTTTACATGACTATTGCACGGTGTCCTGAAAGAATTAATGGATTAATTTGGATTTCTGAAGCACACAAAGCACTGTGCAAATCAACGATACAGTACAGGAGCCAAGAGGGAAAGATACATACTTAGAAATTGAAGAGATAACTCTTAATTTGTTTTCTGAAGATTTGGTGAAAAGGGAACATCCTTTAAACGTGAATGGCAAGTGGTGCAGGACACCTTCTTTGCCACTTCCTTTTTACTTCAGTTATTATGGAAATAACTTGTTTTTTTAACATCTTTTTGAATGTTAATACTCAATCAGCAGCCCAGTGCTGCTGTTCTCCTGGGCCCACATGTAAAGGTCAGGAGGACTGCAAGTGCCCCCTGAGTCATAGAATGAGAATATCAGCTATGTAAATAACAGGTCCAGGCACTGTTGAAAGTTAAGGGCAGGCCAAATCCTTCATGCATGCTCTAAATTAGCATGTGGCTGGGGCCAAAATCTAAAAATCAGGATACCAGATACTAAAAGTCATGCACATAGGGTAAGTGTCACAACTGTACACCATGCAGGGGACAGTGCTCTGCAGATAGTTTCCTAAAAAAAGAACAGACTCAATTACCCTGGCAGGAGGACCAATAAAGTTATAAAATTATACTTGAATAGTAAAATCTTGGGGTTATCATCAAGACAGATACATTCTCAGATGATATTCCTTCTCTGAGACCTCTTTGGTCCATTGACTTTGTGACTAGGGAGCTCAACAAATCTGTGCCTGTGGCAGCACCAGGATATAGCAAAAAAACTACTCTCGCTGCTAATTGAAAAGCAGACAGTGGACCAGCTCCAGCCTCTCTTAAATAGGCAACTAATCAAAATTCAATTTTAGGTGATAGGTTTTTTGTAGTAGTTAGTGAGCTTTATAAGGGATTTTCTTCCTCTAAAAATCTACAAGAAACCTCACAAACATACTACAGAAAGCATTCCAGGTCTCTAGCCGTGAAGCAACTATCTAAGGGTCTGCTTACGACTTTGGCAGTGTGGGTCCACCATGCCGCCACCCCGCTCCCACGCCGCCAAAGCTGTGTGTGTACTGCCCACCACATTATGAGTTTTCTTATGTCTGGGGGGTGTTTCTTTGGTGATCCGAAGGCGGTGCCTTTGAAAATGGGCACCGCAATCCGAGAGCTAAAGGCAGTTCCTACACGGAATGGATTCTGCAGTCCATAACATACAGGAACTGGAGTGCATACACATACAGTAGTCCTGGGGGTGGTATGCTACATTGTGAAATCAAAATACAATGCTGAATGATGAGCGACTCGAAAAGAACAGAAATGGATTCATTGTTTTAGCTTAGATAAAATCGCTGTGGACTAGTACATAAATCGAGGTGATAACCTTATTGCATCTGTGGAGTCCTTAAGTAACATGCACTTGCTGTAGGCGTAGACTCTGATGTGTCCAGGAGATGTATGTCTAATTATACTCCAGTAGTATGTTAAATGTTAAAATCACTTGTTTTTACCCAACTCGGGTGGTGAGAGTCACAAGGAGATCAGGTGCATTATTTGTTTTAAATATGTGGCATATGGGGTGGCATATACCATGCCTGTGCACTTGCTTTACATTTTACTCAGCATTTTGAATTAGTGAACTCATTTTGTTAAAAAGCTATATATTGAAGTTATCTATCGCTTCATTGCTTATTTTGTTCAGCCTGGCTTGACAGTGAAGTTGTCTGTATGTCCTTTTGTTTAAAATTCTTTCCAATATACATAGACCCTTACTGTGAAAGAGGCGGTGGTAGAGGATCGCTCAAATATTGTTAAACTTGGCATCTTTGGCGTAGTTTACCCTGACTTTTTTGCTTCTGCTTCCTGTATTATTGATGCTGTGCCGGATTTCGTTTTTGCTGGCTTAGATGCTTTGGGCACTTTGCCACTGCTGATTAGTGTCAAAGTGCAAGTGCTCCCCGTGTAAATTGTCAGTACAATTGGTTCTTTCTGATTGTCATATTTGATTTACTGGTAAGTCCCTCGTAAAGTGCACTGAGTATGCCCGGGCCTGTAAATCAAATTCTACTAGTGGCCCTGCAGCACTGTTTGTGCCACCCACATGAGTAGCCCTGAAATGTATCTCAGACTTGCCACTGCAGTGTGTGTGTGCAGTTTTAAACTGCCATGTCGATCTGGCAAGTGCACCCATTTGCCAGGCCCTAGCCTTCCCTTTTCCTACATGTAAGATACAGCCTAGGTAGGCTCAAGGTACCCCCATGTGCAGGGTGGAGTGTATATGAGAGATAGGAAATGTATTGATGTGTGTGACATGTCCTGATAGTAAAATACTGCCAATTTTGTTTTTCAATATTGAAAGGATGTCTGTCCCATAGGCTAGCATGGGAGATACTTTTTAACATCTTACAAGTAAACCTTCCTATTGAGACAGGATAGAGAAATGACATTTAGGCTCTCTGAACTCAGAATTTAATAACATCTTTTAATAAAGATGGGTTTAAATTGTGTGATTGAAAATGCCACTTAAGGCTCGAAATGCATTGGGTTGTATGAACAGGGTCCACCTTGAAGTTTATTCTATTACAACTGAGAGAGCAACTGAGCGGATCGCAGACCGAGCAAGGAGCGAGAGCAGCAAGGAGCTGGAGCTGCAGCTGCGGTGCGGCGGCGTCCATTCGAAAACTATTGAAGCCGTAAGCCGCAAAACCGTAACCGCTTTCAAGCAAGGAAGGCGGAGTGTGGTAGAGCGAGGCGGCGTCCATTTGAAAGCCCATTGAAGCCGCAAAAGCCGCAGAGCCGTAACCGCTTTTCAAGCAGGCAGGCAGCAGGCAGCAGGCAGAGAGAGGCAGAGTGAGGCGGCTGTAGCAGCGGCGGCTGTAGCGGCGGTGGCGGCGGCGGCCCCTCCGAAGCCGCTAAGCCGCAAACCAAGAATACTGAAAAAAACTGAAATCGAGTGAGCTGAGCAGCGCGACCTGGAGCTGCGAGGAGCCACGAGGGGCGGCTGAAGTACAGCGCCTACTGAGGTCGCGGAGAGCCGGAGCCCTCAGAGAGGGCGAATTTGCAGGAGCCGCGGCCAGGGGCCGAACTGAAGCCAAGTAAGGAGTCAGAAGCGGTAGGCGCAGAGTGGAGGAACTTGGCTCAGGCAGCAAAACTCGGGAGCCGCGCGGGGACGGCCCCCTGACCCTAATCTCCCGCCTGGGCTCAAGCTCAGTGGGATAGGTGTGAGAGAGCCCGAGCCTGAGCTGTTCATGAACAAAGTATCTCAGGCGGATGAGGTGTTATTAGGAGATTCAAAACAAGTAGCAGCTCCCAGAACTCCCAGGAACCAGCGATGGGCAAAGAGTGGAGCAGCAAGGCCGAATTTTTGATCCAGGATCCAGGATTTGTGAGTATTACCCCCCTTCCCCCTGGGAATAGAGACACTCACAGAAATCAAATAAAAGCGAAAGGGGCGGAGCGGAGCAAGGGGGAGTGGGGAGTGGAACTTTGATAAACGCATAAAAGGAGTTGAGCTAGAGGAGGAGGATAATCTGTGGAAACCATGTCATCAGCAGGATCCCAACCCGCCCCCTACCCCCGAAGCCCTGCACATCAGGTAAAAACCCAAACGAGCATAAAACTCCTAGAAACAGAAGAGCACTCCTAAAGACTCCTAAAATACTCCCAAAGACTCCCGCAAAGACCCCTACTCACGAAACATACATCCGAAAACACCCTGCAGGTACACAGACCCATTTCATCAGTAAATACCAGAGCGGTGGCCCTGATAAAGGCAGCCCAGACACAATAGATATCGTTTTATGTGTTTAAGCTCATCACCATCAAGAAGAGCCTTTATAAACGGTCACACTACCTAACACCTTCCGTCCTTTTCCCGCTCTCTCCCCGACGGCAGCTGTCCCACAAGGGGCAGACGGGCTTGGGAGGTTTGGGAATGCCAGCGCAAGCGTGAGGTAGAAGTGAGAGTGATTAAAGTGACTAGTAGTCGTCTGGAGATTACACCATTCCTACGCAACCAGCAAACTTGTACCCAGGGATCTCAGGAAAGCAAGCAGGGTTAACTGTGAACTGTACCGCGTGTACGCAGGCATAAGAGCGGTGAACCACGCTGAGATAATAACGCCGCATGCAAATCAGCAAACTAGCAACCCAGAGCAGACCAGAAAAAATCAAGTTTTGGAGAGTCGGAGCCGAGTGAAAAAACATACTGTGCGGAAAAACGCGCAAGCCTTCAGAAGGAAACAAAAACAGTCCCGCGAACAGTGAACAAACAAAGTAAGATCCCAAATACTAATACTAATTCAAACAGGCCACTGGACAGAATATCAGATATTGGATTATGCGGTCAGGAAAAGTCCGACAAACTCTAATACAGAAAATAAAAAGAAGGTTGGTGGAAAAAGAAAAAAAGAAACAAGGAATCAAAAGTAAGTCAGAAGAGTCGCTCAGTAAAGAACAAACAGATCTGATACCAGTCCCCATGGTAGAGCCTTTTAAGTTTGGGGAGGAAAAACCTAAGTACAATTTTCACTTCTTAAAAGAGAAAATGGCAGCAATTCACACCATAAGCAAAGAAGTAAAAACCCAACAAAGCCCTATAAAATCACCTCATTTTACTTTATGAAGCAAAAAACGCAAAAAGAGAAATGAATCAGAAACAAGTTTGGGAAGATATTTTAAAGAAAAATCTACAATAAAAAATTGGTTGATAAAAACTACGGCACAAATCCATGTACCTCTTAGCCAAGCTATGTCCACACCAAACAAAATAACCACTGAGGGCAACGAAAAAAGTTTAATACTTATCAACCAAATTAAATTAGGATCTCAAATAAAACTGCAGAAAAGCATACAAAAAATTGACTGGTCAAAATCTTTCTCAATCTTTGAAGAAGCAGAATCCGGAAAATGCTCGAAGACAATACACATAAGGAAGTTGAACCAGAGCAACGTAGTCATGAAAAATTGAGAGAATCTGGAAAGAAATGAAAATGGAGATAAAAGGGAATCAACAACTTCTCCAAAAATACTTACATCAAGCCCAATCATACAACCGACCAGTACAATTCAGGTGTCTGACGTAGCTAAAGAGGTGATAAAAGAAGACTACCCAATAACCATCTCTTCCACAGGCAGCTTTAATACAACGACAGGGGTACGGACGCAAGAACCTGAAGCACAGTCCGCACTCTGGGGGGACACTTTTTTCAAAAGCTTACAACAAGCAATCAATGCTTTAAATTTTCAATCAAACAAACTCGATGTTCAGGCAGATTTGATTAACTTAATTGCAACACATATAGTTGGTATAAATTCTAAATTGGATAAAATCTTGTTGTATCTCACAAAAGAAAAGGAGGATGATAAACAATGGAAAGCTAAGTTAATGGAACAAAATTGTGTCTGTGGGGACATAATAGACAAACTGGCATCATTACCTGACATTCTGAAAGAAATACTAGCGGTAACACATTCAAAAAATACCAAAGGAGATAATTCTAATGATGAGGCCATAAAAACTGGAAAACAAAATAGAACAATTCTCCCCGTTGAAAAGGAAAAAACCCTAAACGGGTCAGAAGAAAATGAACCAACTAAGAGAGGACAAGATGAAAATAAAACAATGGGGTCATTGGGCACAATAGAACCCCTAACAAGAAGACAGCGCAAACGGGCAAGGAAGGCAAGGACAAATGCCAATAAAATCAAGCAAGGAAAACAGATCCTTGCCATTTTTTAACGAAAAAAAGAAAGAGGCCCCAAATGATCAGTTTAAAGAAAAGTCTGTTAAAGAAGTTGGTAACCAAGAGATAAATATAGAAGACGCGGAAGAGCATTCAAAATGTCCAAGGCAGAACGAAATAATATCAATTGCACAAGGAAAACCAAAGGACGAGGAAAAAGCTAATATAATTATACTGAATAAAAAAAAAAATAAAGTAAATGAGATAGTAAAAATAGATCACGGTGAGGCCATAGAACAACAAAAAGTACAGGTAAATGCATCAACACAAAAGCCCGAGCATGAATTATCGGCACAAAACTGTTCAAAATGGGAGACAGGAGGAAACTCATCACACAGTCTGAGCATAATGGAAAAAGAACAGAGCCAAAAAACACAAGTAGATCAAGTAAGGGAAACAAACGCACGCCTAACCATAACGGTAGGAAAAAAAGGAAGAACATGTAACGACTTACATGGAATTCTACCAAATGACAAGATGGGGCAAAACATAAGTAACGCACCAACAGATCGAGCATTAATGAATCTTCAAAAAGTGGTGACATTGGTGGAATCCAGTCGACCTGAAACAACAACAACAGAACGACAATACGAACAAATACCATATATTCGACTCGATCAAACAGAGGGAAAAAGAGAAGTTTATCAAAAACAGAATTTCGAAACGGCAAGCACAGAAACAGACTGTAAATTACTATTTGAGGTGGAATACCAAACAAGCCGAAAACTGGACACGCTGAATCGGGGGAATATACTGAGATTGTTTGAAGAGATATCGAAATTAAGGGGAATAACAACAAGTGACCTCAAATCAGTAGAATTTATCCAAACAAATAAAGAAGAAGATGAGGAAATAAGTAGCACCACGTGGGCATCAAAAGATATAGTAGAGCTCATATTTTCGACAAGGACATACTTTCCAGAATGGGGAATAACATTAGAGCTCCCCACGCCAATAAATTATCCATTCCCTTTATTAAACAATAAGGTTTCCCAATCCAATAACATAAACGAAAAAATGTACACAATCTTGATGGGAGCAAGAAATAAATCAATCACGCAACAAGATCCGAATTGCACAAGAATAAAGCAGTTGAAACATGGCGGTCGGCTAACCAGCGGGTCGCGGATGTCGGGATAGTGGTGGTGTCAGTTTAGTGTGTGAGGCCGATTATCGATTGCCGGCGCTTGTTCCCTGCGAGCGCTTACCTTGTGGGAGTCACGGCGAGCTACCGGAGGATATTGGAGGCCGTTTGCCGGCTGAATACGGGAGACCAGCAGCAGCGGCAGCGGCGGATGGCGGAGAACGCAGAGCAACAACCCGCCGAGATCGAGACTGAGGGGGCGGAGTCACGTTACCTGCCGGCTGGGAGCTTGGAGCGAGCGGCACAGGGTGTCTGCAGAGGCCGCCGAGTGCTTGCAAAAATCGGCACTCCAACAAGCGGAGGAAGGGGTTGAGGGCTGGAAGCGGCTACGAGCAGCCTCGAACTTAAAAGTGTATCGCAGCGGACCGTTGCAGGACAAATAAGCAAGAGGGGGAAGGAGGGAGATAAGCCCACAGGATATCAGTTGAGGAGCAAGAAGTTGGACAAAGAAAGTCTTGTGGGGACAAGTAAAAGTGATAATACACAAGTGGAAGAAATAAATAATATTGAGCCAGAGGAAAGGGCTTTCCCTAAGTCTACAACGTATAAATCTAAGGTCTCACCGTCAAAGGGAGAAAAGAAAAAAAGACAAAAGAAAGAGAAGGCTGTGTTTAAGACCCCTGTAGCTCCCTCACTTAACCTATATTTTAAGCCAGTCCCAAAAGTGTTGGTGTTGAAACCGGACTCTGTCTCCCAAAATAGGGCTGGCAAGGTAGTAGAGTCTGAGTATATGGAAGAACGCGAACAGGATTGGTCAGCTCTTTCAACACCCAACCCATTTCAGGTTTTGGATACAGAGATGGAGGGGGACAAGGGAGGTAGTTGTGATGCAGAGGCACCTACGGAACAGATATTTCAATCTAACACACCAGTTACATTAAGTGAATCAGCTGAAAGCTCACCTATTGATGCTACGGAAGATAAGGCGGAAGAAGATATATTTACAAGGAGAGAAGAAACTCCAATGAATGAAAAGTCGATGTTTTCTAAAGCTGAGTCAACTTTAAGACAGCAAGAGAGTTTTGCCTCAACAGATGTGTCTGTCATGGAACTTTTAAGAAAACTCGAACAAGATATCCATTTAGGTTTCGAAGCCTCTAGAAAGAATCAAGAGCGTATTAGTGCTACATGCGTCCTGTTAGAGGATAAGATAGATAAACTAACGATACGTGCAGGAGAGATGGAATCTGCAATGAAAAATGTGCAGGGAAGAGTCCAGGACAATCGAAAGGAGATAGAGACTTTATATTCTCAAGATAGGCAAATGGATGATAGGTTAGAAAGGCTTGAAAATATGCAAAGGCGTAATAATCTAAAAATTCTCAAGCTTCCAGAAGGAAAAGAAGGGACAGACATAAAGACTTTTGTAGTGCAGTTACTGAAGAAAGAGCTAGCACTAGAAGAAGATGAGGAAAGTTTGGCCCGTGATATACAACGAATACATCGAGATCCTTTTAGGCTGAATCCTGACCGGGCTAAGCCAAGGAAAATTTTGATTAATTTTGCGACCTACTCATTAAAAGAAAAAATTCTGTCATTGGCTTTAAAAAAAAAATCTATTGTAATAGATGGAGTACCAGTTGACATTAGGTCAGACCTGTCACCAGCCACAGCAAATAGGCAATGGGAGATGGGAAAGCGATTGACACCACTAAGGGAGATAGGAGCCACGGCTCAATTAAAATTTCCCGCCTTTCTAAAAGTTATGTGGCAAAACAAAATGTATAACTTTCGTACTGTAGACGAGGTTGATGCTTTTTTGGATGTTATTCACACTGTAAAGAAATAAGAATATCGGCCATAATAATTTGTAAAATTAAGAGATACCACCACTGAGACATCCACAGGCCTAGGCCATGGGAGTAATGGTTGGGTTTTCCAGGGTGGGAAGTGAGTGTAGGGAGAGGGGTGGGATAGGGGCAAGGGAGAAAATTATAAAAAATATTCCTCATGAGCAGTCTTGCTGTGACTTAAACAGGAAGAAAAAATGGGCAGCATATGGCAAGCACGATAAGTACGATGAGCGGGGCCAGAGATAAGGAATTAAGGTTCCTCTCATGGAACGTTAATGGGCTCCGAGTCAAATCTAGAAGACAGCTGATTCTGAAATACTTAGAAGATTCACCCGCACAGATCATCATCTTGCAAGAAACACATTTAACACAAAAGGAAAGTAAAGAGATATTTACCACTCAAAAATGGATTGCAAACGCTTTTTTTACATCCCAAGATCTGGTTACAAAGGGGGTGGTTATTCTGATAAGGAAAGGATTTGACATAGTAGTCGAAAATAGTGTAGTAGATAGTAGAGGAAGATGGGTGATTTGTAGTTTGCGACTTTCGAGTGAAGTGTTGACAGTGGTGGGTTACTATGGTCCGAATATAGATGATCCCACAGTCTTAGAGAAAGTTGAATTGGAGTTATTAGATTTTCCTGGTAAAGTAATTATGGCAGGGGATTTTAACACAGTATTAGATGGGAAGATGGATAGAGCGGGTAATAATAGAGCAATAATGAATACTAAAATGACTGCCAAAGTTAAGTCAATGATGGGGCAACTTGGACTCTGTGATATTTGGAGATGTAAATTTCCACAACTGTTAGGATTTACTTTTCATAACAAAAAATATAAACACAACTCACGGATAGATTTTTTTTTGGTTGATAATAGATTGAAAGAGAGAGTTACAGGTGTAGATCATGTAGGGGCGCATTTATCAGATCACTCTGGGGTGAGCTTAAATTTGAGTTTGGAAGAAGAAGAAGCTACTTCAGTTTGGAGATTAGATCGGACAATTTTAGGTGACCCAGAAATCTTAGAGATTCTCAAAGAAGAGATACAAGTTTTTTTAGAAGTAAATGTGGGCTCAGCCAGGGATGATATAGTATGGGAAGCGTGCAAGGCGTTTATGAGAGGTAGAATGGGAGTTCAGGGCGCAAAGAGACGAAGACTGTATTATAGTCAGGTTTCAAAGTTAGAAAAAGAGATTCGAGAGTGCGAAATGAATCGGATTTCCCAGGATGTGACTACTTTAGATGGCCCTTGGGAGAAAAAATTTTTAGACTTAAAGGTTCAGCTCACTGCGATACTTGCACAACGAGTTAAAGAGAGATGGGAAGCTAGTCAGTTGGCACATTTTTCATATGGAGAGGGATGTGGCAAGTTATTAGCCTGGAAAGCCAAGAAAGATGTCGTACGGAATCATATTAAAGAGATCAAGAAACCAGGCACAGATCAAACTATAACAGAAAATAAACTGATTGTTAAAGCATTTCAGGAATATTTCACGAATGTTTATGCAGAAGATCTTTGTCCAGATAGGGTTGAGATGGAGACCTGGCTATCTGTAATAAAACCACTTTCAGATGAGGATATGTTAGGGCTTAATAAGGAAATCACTCAAGAGGAGCTGATGAAAGTTATCAAGGACAGCAAAAGGGGAAAAGCCCCTGGACCGGATGGTCTACCCGCAGAAGTCTACAAAGCTTTTGATAATACGTTGGTCCCCACTCTTTGTCACTTATATAATAAAATATTTAGGGGGGAAGCGAAAATCCCAAGCTCTTGGAATGAGGCAAACATTGTTCTAATACTCAAACCGAGGAAATCTCCAAAAAATATGGATGCGTATAGGCCGATCTCGCTTTTAAATTGTGATTATAAATTTTTCACAAAAATTTTGGCTGACAGGCTTAGTAAAATCATCCATAAACTGATACATGAAGATCAAAGAGGTTTTATTAAAAAGAGGTACTTAAAAGACCTTACCTACTCTTTGATAGGCATGATAGATTTAGCTTCTAAGTATGATTATCCCTTGGCAGTGATAGCATTAGACGCTGCCAAGGCTTTTGACCGTGTTAATTTTGTATATTTAAAAACTCTTTTGCAATATCTTAATTTAGGAGATAAATTTACGCAATCCATTTTTTCACTATATTGTGCTCCGACTTCACGTGTACTTATAAATGGCACTCTTACATCTGCTATTAGGGTAATGCGGGGCACCCGGCAAGGATGCCCCCTATCACCTTTACTTTTTAATATATATATAGAACCCTTAGCCTGTAAAATCAGGGCTTCAGAAGAGATACCCCCTTTTGTTGTGATGAACTGGTCAAGGAAACTAGGTCTATATGCGGACGACATTATTGTTTATTCTACTAGTTTAGTTAGCTCTTTGGAAAATCTAGTAAAGATAACAAAGGATTTTGGTAGGATTTCTGGTTACCAGCTAAACCAAGAAAAGACCGAGATAATGACCTGGAATCTTAACACGAGAGGAGTAAAAACTACAGCAGAAATGAGATATCTGGGTGTTAGGATCACACAGAAGATTGAGGACTTGGCTAAAACTAATCTTGACAGAGTTAAAAAAGAGGTTGGTGATATGCTAAAGGGCTGGATGAACATACCTTTGTCAATATATGGGAGATCTAACCTTGTAAAGATGGTGATTATACCAAAAATTACTTTTTTGTTTGAAGCTATTCCGCTGTGTTTTAAAAAGGAATGGTTGGCGAAAATACAAAGTATGATAACTTCATTTATTTGGGCGTCAAAAACCTCTCGAATTTCATGGAGGAAAATACGAAGAAGTGTAAATAAAGGAGGATTGGCGGCTCCTGATTTACAAATATATGCATGGGCTTTTTGTTTGAAAAATTGCAGGATGTTATTGGGTTCTCTTGTTCATTCTCAGATCGGCGAACTTTTTAAAATAATGCTGAAGATATCAGGTTATCATGAGTTTGGTTATTTATATAAGTTTGGAGACCCCAAGTTTTTAAAAAAAGTGAAACTCAAGACTCTGAAAGATTTGGCCGAGATTTGGTATAAAATAAGAAAAATAACTAAGATCCCTTATCTCAGTTATATGGCTCCGATATGGGAATCGCCGGGAGCTCCGACCTGGACAAGAGATGCATTAGCTTTAAATTTGACAAAGGAGCCAGCCTTACAAAGATGGAGAGATTTATTTCAAGATGGAAAATTAATTCCCTGGAGTTCATGTCAACAAAACTGGGGCCCAGTTTTCTCAAAATACAAGTACTTACAGATTCAAAGTTGGGCAAACCATGCAGGATCAGGGATTGGATGGGAAAATGATTTTAAACTAAAACTGGAGCTAACGGTTTTTAAGAAGGAAGTTGCTTGCTGGTACTGGCGAATATTGGAAATGGAGGATGGGATATTTGATCTACCTGAGACCCTGTGGAAGAATAGCTTGCCAAGGATTGCTACAGAAGACCAATGGCAAGTAACTATGAGCATGCTATATAGAATTGTTAAACCTGCCAATCTAAGGCGAAATGTTTTATTTACTATCCACAGGGCATACTGGTCCCCGTACAAGCTTTCTAAATTTAAAGACGGAGGATTGGTGGAATGTCCAAAATGTAAAGCCCCAAATGTCGATGACTTACACATGTTCGTATCATGCCCGAATATCAAACAATTCTGGATTGACGTGAGTAACTCCCTTTCAAAATCATTGAACCAACCCATCGAGGTAAGCCCCGAATTAATTATTTCTGGGAGACATGATTTACAAAATAGAGTTTTGGGTAATAATGTTAGACTTATTTTTTATGCTATGTTATTAGCACGTCGAGAGATATGTAAACTATGGGTTTCACCACTCAGTCCTACCTTATTGGACTGGATATTAGCTATGAGATACATAGCAAAGTTAGACATGTTAGATTGCTCTAAAAGAAATAGAGGTTTTTGGATACCCTTCCTGCAAAATTTTGGTTAAAGTTATATTTATGTTAAAAATCCAATGATTAAGCCCGTGCCTGTCTCGCTGGAATTTGGATTCGATGACGAGGAATAGAGATGGTGGAGGATACACATCTTGGGTCAGGTGGTCAAGAAGGAGACTCGAGAGGGGATCAGACTCAAAAATATGTGTTGTCTACGCCCCATTACTCTAGACCAGCCTAAGAGACAATAACAGCCCAGAGGTTGGAAAGGAATAAAGACATGGGCGGCAAGACGGCAAATGAGGATTAAAAAAATAAATAAATAAAAAAAAAAGAATAAAGCAGTTGAACCACGGGTTGAAGGAAGATAAAGACTGGTCTTGGATAGCACTAGCCCTAAATTCGCAAAAATGCTGATGGAACTGATTTTGTCCCAAACAATCAAAAGCAAAATATCAAGTTAGACCAGAAACCAGAGAGGAGAATAAAAATGTGCTCGTGGAACGTTCATGGTTTAAAAGAAATGATTCAAGATCAAGAGACAATAGACTTCCTGAGCAAATTCGAAATAATACTTCTCCAGGAAACATGGAACGAAATTCTGAGGCAAATCATGGGATATGAGGAACATCATGTAATGGCAGAGAAATTTTCAAAGTACGGACATCCAAGGGGAGGATTATCTACTTTCATAACAAATGACCTAAACTGGAAAACTGAATCGCTCGATCCAGGGGAGAACTGGATACAAGTTATCAAATTAGAGAATAAAGAAAGCAAAGACAGTTTAGGATGGAAATTACTGATCATAAACATATACATCCATCTAGACAAGGCCACAAAAGTCAAAAAACTACTAACGCTATTAAATTTGATAAAAACCTTACAAAAAACTCATCAATTCCATGGGATGTTTATCTCAGGTGATTTTAATAGTAATTTAACAAGAGCTATGCAGGACAAAAATAACATCCAAAAGATATGGCACGAGCTGGAATCACTAGGACTAACAATCTTAAATGGAAACATGAAGGGAGATCGACCTGCAAAAAACACCTTCACCAGTGGAAAGAAAAATTCCACACTAGACTTTACTCTAATTAGTAAAGATCTAATAAAAATGGTGGATCATTTTGAAATAAGAACCAGATCGGAGAGTGATCACTTTCCATAAGAGATTACACAGAGAATAAACATCGAAGAAAAAACAAAGATAGAATTTTTTGCCGCTATTCCGGAAATACACAAATTGAAGAAACTCAAATGGAAGGGTCCCATAAAAAACGAGATAATGGAAATGGTGCTCGAACAAGTAAAAACTATGGAGGCCCTTGAAAACCTATCGCTCGAAAGAAAATGGGAGAACTTACACAAACTTGTGCTAGGATAATTCTCGGTAAAAACATCAGTAAAATATGGACAAGAAGCTAACAAAGATCCATGGTACACCACTAAATTAAGAGATAAAAAAGGGAAATCGTGAAAAAACTAAGAACAAAGGCTGCAGACAAAAGGTTGGGAAAAGAAGTAGACAATAATGAAATACTGAAAATTAGAAAAGAATATAAAGAGGAATGCAGAAAAGCGAAAAGATTGCACATGGAGACAATCTGGGAAGATTTGCTAAGGACGAGCAAACTACCAAATAGTGGTGAATTCGGGAATATAATTAATAAATTATCAAAAGGAACGGGTGGACAGTATAACATTGGAATCAGCAAAACAACATGGGTTCATTATATTGAAAGCCTATATAACACACACAGGAATACAATCCACAAAGAAATAAATAAAGACTTCAAAAAAATGTTTGGTTCAGAGAGAAGCTGAAACCGGACAAAGAAAAGATGATCAGCATGAAAGCACTGACCTAGAAGAACTAACTCTTCTGACAACAGTTAAACAAACAACCGCCTTGATAAAAAACTGAAAGCGGAAGAAGCAGCAGGCCCCAATGGGATTCCAAACGCCCTATTCAAATATGATCCCGATTTTTGGGCAAAATACCTGACGCCGCTATTTAATCATCTATATAAGGAAAAACAGATACTGCCGTCCTGGCAGGGTAGCATCTTCCACCCAATATACAAAAACGGGTGTAGAATGGAACCTAGGAATTACAGATTGATAGCCCTAATTGACGTAGAGGCAAAGCTCTTCGCATCCTGTATATTGATTCACCTCCGACAATGGATAAATAAAAACAAAATAGTACCAAAATTCCAAACGGGTTTCATGGAAGGCACGGGTTGCACAACCAATCTTTCAGCACTGGCACTGCTAATCGAAGGAGCAGGAAAAAAGAAGACCGGACTACTAGCCTGCTATATAGATTTGAAATCCGCTTTCGACCGAGTTCCAAGACACCGCCTATGGTCTCCCGCTGACTTTAATTGACATTATAATAGCCTTATATAGCGGAACGTGGGCAAAAGTAAAGCTTGGTGATGGGAGACGAATATCCGCAGAATTAAAAATAAGAAATGGCCTCAAACAGGGCTGCCTGCTCTCTCCAAGCCTTTTTAACATATACTTGGCAGATTTAGAAAGTCATCTGCAGAATGTGAACGGATACCCACCAAAATTGGCCAACGAATGCATCCAGTTCTTACAATATGCAGACGACATTGTGGTTTTAAGTCAAAGACCGATAGGTCTCCAAAGAATAATATCCAAATTAACGGAGTACTTTGACTGTGAAGGTCTGGAATTAAACATAAAAAACGAAAGTGGTGAGATTGGCGGGCTTAAATAGACGATCATTTAAATGGTACACAAAGGACAAACATATTGAGGAAACAACATCATATAAATACTTGGGGTCACACTAAGTAAAAACATGTCCTTATTACATCAAAAAAGAAACATCATTGAAAAGCACAGTCACTGAGTTTCGCCTACAGAACACTTCAAAAGAAATTGCAATGCCCGTCACATGACCATCTCCTAAAAGTAATGGCAGCCCAAGTATTACTATCTCTCTCCTATGGGCTAGAAATATGGCACGGGAAAGAAATTGACATTTAAACACACTCCAGACAAAAACATATAAATCAGTGTTTAACCTTTACAAAGGATCAGCTCCAGCACAAATAAGATTGGAATATGGCATGCAAAATTAAACATATCAAAGGAAAGCGGTCTTAGCGAAATGGTGCTGGAAGCTTAGATCAGCAGAATTAAGATCACTAAATAACCTATGGTGGCTAGAAATCAAAAACCAATATGATCAACAAGAACCCAATACTTGGGGTGGCGATCTGCGCACAACCTTAAAACCCCTTAAAATAGAGGAGATCTGGAACAGCCAACTGTAAGAAGCATCCTTTAAAAAGATTTGCAAACTAAATGCAAAAGCTCTATCGGTGACAAAAAGACTTTGGCCAAATGTCGATACGCATGGACTGTATTAAATTCATATATACGATTAAAATCGCAACCTTACCTCGTGGCACACTTTGGGCTATCTTTAAAAATGAAATTCATGGCTTTTAGACTGGGCGACCATTCTTCAAAAGACTTGATTCCATCATGGAAAAATACACACCAAAAGTCAAGATGTAGACTATGCGGGTACCATACGGAAACCTTATGCCACCTACTGTGTACGAGTCAATAAAAGATGAGAGAAGAACTTTGTTGAAACCAATCCTAAATACCCTTCAGATCCGCACCTGCAGGCAGGCTGTCATCAGCTGGATGGGAGCGGGTTCGAACATTTTAATATGTTGCGGGGTAAAATTTATGAAAATAGTAGAGACTTTGTTTTTAAAAGCCGAAACAACCTAAAAGTGGAGTCTGGAAAATAATGTTTTACTTTTTAAGAATCGGAAAAATATATTTTAAGAAAATGAATTTTATCCTTTTTCTACTAAATTGAAATTTGTATATGTATACTTTATGGTTGTGATAAACCAAATAAAGTTAATTTTTGACTGACTGACTTATTCTATTGCACGTGTTGTTGTTTAAACACCTGGATGGGAAAGCAGCAGCATTTGAAAATGTTTAATAAACATCAAAATTGGAATTTCGCTGTCTCCATGGTTTCTACACAGAAAAGAGGGATTAAAACTCGTGATTATGATGTTGAAGTTTTCGAAAAAATATGGATGCAAATACGATATTGCAAAGGGAAAAGGTCCCATTCTCAGCAATGCATCAGTTTTGGCGCGTCAGCCACGCGCCTTGACGTTTCCAACTTATTGAAAGTAGGCATTTTCTTGTTTAATCATTCTATGTGGCTCTACTTGTTTGTGGATTGACTGTTTGATTTTGGAGTGATAAGGGCTAGGGATGTGCATTCACTGTGTCGCAGGAATTCTGCTCCTACACAGAACTGTGCGCAGAGACCCAGGACCTCAGTGAATTGTGTGGACCAAAAAACTCACCTCACTGCCTAGAAACCCTAACCAGCTAGCATCAGTGTCACATTAGCTCTTCGTCCTAAAGCAAAGGAACCAATGATTAGACAACCCAGAAAATGCGACTTAGGTTACACTCAGGAATGGTGGGAACCAAGAGCATTCTTTTGTTTGTCATTCTCATACCAGTCCACAACAGGAGTAAAAAAGATACATGGGAAAGGTTAAAATATATTTTTTTAAATGTGCTCTAAGATGCAGTATTATTGCTAACCTAAGCAGAGATATGATTAGAAATAAGATGATCAGCATTGTTACAATTCCATAAAATACAGAAGGAGAAATCATATTACAATGAAGGTGAAAATCGGTATTCTAGTGCCTACTATAACACCCTCCCTAGATTGGAACTATGTTTTATAAAATATAGAATGTCTCTTAGGCTTGGGTGGGGGACCCCATACCTCTATGATCAGCAGGAGTGTATCACATCAGGATCTGCAAAAGCTCTCTGTACCTCTGGAAACAGAAAATCTTCCAAGTGCCTGAAATCATGCCTACAGTGCAATATTAAAGGTAATAATACCCAGGTAGGGAGGAGGAATTCTTGTCCATAAAGTTCCCCAATTCAATATTACACATAATCAAGTGAGAGAATGGACACTTGTAACTACGTTACCGTAGGTTAGATTGAATCACCCTCATAAACGCTATGTTCTCTATGCGGTTTATATCGTTTTTCCGCCCCACATATGTGTTATGGCATTATCATTGGGTATTCCAAATTCGTGCTGTATGCCTGCCTCAAGCCTGAGGCAACCTCTGGTGCAGCGTAGTAGTGTCCAGAGATAAATAGACACCCCCAAACAGGAAGTAAAAATGATTTCTGTAAAAGCAAAGCTCCACCTGGTTGAAAACTTTAATTGCTAAATGGTGAAGTTTTGTTATTAAAACCAAAGGGTATAATTACAGATCGTGTTACTAGATCTCTTTATATCATTTTAAAGTTTAAAGTGATATAAAGAGGTGGAAAGGTGGTCGATGCTGTTTTGTATTTTAGTGGTCTGTGGAAATAAAGTGAATTACATTTTAGTGCATGTTTAAATGTATATTTGGTGTTAGCATTTTGTAGGATACAATGTTTTATGACTAACATATTACATTTATTTTATAAGCATTTTATAAAAGTATTTAAAAAATAAAAAAGGCATTTAATGAAGTTAACTTTTGACATTTTTAAATAGTAAGCATTAATAATAGTACATGTCTTTTTTGTTATATACTTACCAAGCGTTATTTCTTTGCAGTTCAAGGTTGATGTTCTTTCAATATTTTGCTGCTTTTCTTTATTAAGTTGTCTGTGGAAAGAAAGTAAAGTGTATTTTATGCTATGAATTTTATTTGTATGTGAATTTGGCATTTTAATAAAGACTAGGGGGCCCATTATGATGTGGGGCGGATTGCCCCCGCCAGTCTGGCAGTAGCCACCGCCAGCCTTGCGGGGGCAATCCGCCTGACATCCACACTCATTTTCCCCCTGCCATATTAGTATGGCGGGGGGACCTCGGCGGACGGTAAGACCGTCCGCTGCTTTTCCGCCCCGGTCGCCTTGGGGCCACAGAAAGGCATGCGGTCTTCACTCTGGGGGTCCCCTGTGGGCCCTCAGAGTGAAGGAGAGGTGGGGGGTGCACACGGGGGTACCTGTGGTACCCCACAGCATTTGCATAAACAAAGCGGCAGGCACCTCGTTGTGCCTGCCGCTTTGTTTATGCAAATGCAACAGTGCATTTTTAGCATTGTGGCGGGCGGTGCAGAGAGCACCGCCCGCCACAATGCTAAAAATGCAGGATGTGCCTGCCACTGTGGCGGGCACATCCTAATAACTCCCACAGGACCCCGCCGTTATGGCGGGTGGCCCCGCATTCCGACAGGATGGCGGGCGGACTTTGTCCACCTGCCATCCTAATGAGCCCCTAGGTTTATATTATCTGTGTTTAAAAAATGTGTTAACAATTTTAGAAATTATTTAAAAGTCAGAATGGAGTTTGTTTGACGGTTAGAACATTTTAGCTGTTTAGTTGTATTTTACTTAGTGTTAAAAAAATTAGAATAGTATACTTACTTTTTTGGTTTGTTGTTTTTGTTGGTAGACAATGTTCTTTTTCTTATAGTTGGATCTGTTGTGGCTATATAAAGAGATAGAAATATACATTTGTATTTATGTTTTGATGATAAAAGGCAGGTTACATTTAATTTGACAGTTTATTTATTATTATTTTTTTTACCTGTAAGAATACTTTATTGTATAGTTAATAAAAACCGTTACAATATACCAATATATAAAATACTTTTCTTTGCAAACTATTATACAAAAAAGAAAAACGAATTTAAAACAACCATAGGTTAGAAAAATGAAGCACAAGTGTTCTTGATGTCATAAAAAGTTTTGGAGACAAATTTAAAATCAGCCAGTGCAATATAGAGTTCAAAATTTCAGACTTATATTAACTTTTCAGTAAATTTTCAAAGTTGATTACATATTTGATTATTCGGCAAATAAATTGTCGATCCACTGAGTCCAAAGAATTTAATATTGCTGAGCGGCATGTGCGAATACCTTTTTCGTTAAACTATTGCCTGAGTAAACTCCAGCGATCACGCTCCAGTACTGGACAAATACAGATCAAGTGGATAATGTCCTATACTGCAGCACCACATAAATTACAATCCTTCGGGCCCGGGTTCTTCCAGCCAGGTTGATCAGCATTTGTTGGCAGTTTTCCCATGCGTAACTTTAGTTTTAAATGCGGTGGAAAAGCAAGGCCTAGATAAGCGGCTGATACCGGCCATTTGTAGGATTGTATTATCATCCAAGCATGTGTGCGGCATCTTAGGGTTGTTTTGTCAGTTTATTTAAAAAGTTTTATTTACTTACTTTTTGTTATTTGGAGTTGTCTTTTTTTTCAGATTGGTCTTTAAAGTTGTAGCAAATTTGGCAGAGTTTCTCGCTGTTTATTTTTCCTTGAAGGTATGAGAGTTCTCAGTTAATTCTTTATATAGTGAGTATTTCATTAGTTGTTGTTTATTATTGGTCAGTTATATTTAAATGTGTTTCTATTAGTTAGTATGATTTTTTTTTATTTTGTAATTATATTACCTGTATGTGACATTCTAATGTCGACCTTTGCTGTGTTATTCTCATTTTATGAAGGGTATTTTGAAGGTATATTGTTTTCTAAAAGGTATAATATTGTTTTTAAGTTTTTTATATATTAAGTGTGTTTGTTTAAATTTTTTTCGTTTATTTAGTATGGTTGATTATTTTTATTCAGAATGTATCGTTTTAGTTATGTATATTAAATTTTTTCTGAGTGTATATTTTAAATATTTACATTATAGTGTGTAAACTAGGAATTTATTTGTATTTTTTAGCTGTCGATATTTAGGTATTGTCGATAATATTGATGTCTATATTTTTGTTTACAAAATTTTTGATATTTGCTATGTTTATTTAAGATTGTCGATATTTTTGATTTATATATGTGTGCTTACGATTTTTGTGTGGTCGCTGTTTTTGTTTAACGATATTGTTTACTCAATATTTATGTTGTTTTCTAGATAAATATAGAGAGTCGATTAATTTGTTATCGATATTTACTACACGATAATTTTGTATGTCGATTTTTTTAGTTTTGATATTTTGTCATAGATTTGTTTTTGCCCCATGGTGCGCCGCATTATAAATGCGGCACATCCATGGTGGTGGAGGCTTGGCGCACAATAACTGGCGCATCCCTGCTGATATGCAGGGATGTGCCAGTTATTGTAAATCTGCCCCAATAACTTCATGGGCAAACCAGTATGGACCCCATTTTGGGACAAGTTAACATCTTTTATAGATTGTTTGTTAATTCCCCTTAAAGAAAGACTGGATGGCATGGAGGAGTTCACTAATGTGAGAGTAAAGCCACTGGATCAGAGGCCTCTACCATTAGTCACAAGACCAAATAGTGCTATAGGTGGCATGCCCTCCCATGCTGAGGCCGTGATTCAACCCCACCAAGATTCAATGTTGGGTGAAAATGCACAAGAGATCAATAAGGGATCCAACAGGGAGCCTGTCACTGTGACACATACAGTGGTCCAACACTCAAGGGGCTCAAATGTTCACCCTCTTAACACCAATAAGCCTTTGCAGGAATTGGTTACTATTAATTTGCCACCTTCTAGCTGCCCACATGTGATCGTATTAGTTAATGTACCCCCACTGAAGTCAGAGGCTAGGGAAACTATAGAATGTTTGAAGAACAAAGTTGTGCACTGGCTTAGCTCTATAACCCTATTTTCACCTAACAGAGCACATGAAAATGTGTTTACAAGGAGAGTGGAGTGGGTTGGGCCATTGGAGAGAACAATTGGTAGTGATTGTGTAGTTATTAACTTCAAAAACTCTAGAATTATCAGAGTCACACATAAAGATGGGGGTATCAACTATGGATACACACGGCATGGGCACACTCCCACAGTTTTTTTTTATCGCTACCTACAGAGTCTAGGTCAATGCTCTAGTGGCGCACTGAATTCACTCCAAGCTTGCATCTGCAGTATGGTTTGGAATTTGCAGTGCCCAATAGATATGAGGCACTGAGTACATTAGATGATAATGAATGACTCAGCCCTGACCAAAGTTATGCTGGGGATCCTAGGAATTATCAGAGAAGGGACCCTAGATCTTTTCAGGAAAGCCAGCCACCTCCAAAAGATTGTAAATTTATTATTCAGGCTCCCATCATTTGTGGGGTGGCTGTAGCAAAGACCACCAAGGTAACAGGTAAAGAACATTTTAGCTCTTATAATATACCAACATGTGTATCAAACACTGTCCATGAAAGCCAGCTCTTTGAGGAAGGGTTTAATTTTGCAATAGGGAATGTGAATGAGTTATCAAATAAAGTAGAACATTTTGATTGGGTCAGTACCATATCTGGCTATGACATTGTGTGTCTACAAGAAACTTGGTGCACAAGTCCAGTACATGTAGAAAGATACTCCTCACATGTCTAGCAGCTCAGGCTACCGCAAGTCAGGCGAGCCAAAGGGGGACTACAGATGCTCATTTCTAACAAAACCTCTATTGGTGTCAAAAAGTTTGCATCCATGGGCCCCATGTACAACTGATCTGGTAAAATAAAAAAGGAGGGAAACACCTGATAGTTGTACATTTTTACAATAATATCTTTGACTCTACACATAGCAGTGTGGCTACAGCCCTTGACCGTGGCCTAGAAAACATTTTAGCTCACATCAGTACGAATTTTGAACTAGTATGGACCAGTGATTTTAACATTCAGGCATCCACATTATCCACCACTCAGATATGTGGACATATTAACCAGGATGGAGAAGAAAACAACCATTTTTGCCATAACGACTGTGGGGTAGCACTAAGCTGTATCATTTCTAAATTTGATCTCCAACTACTTAGAGGGGGTTGTGGTTCCAATGCGGGACTAATCCCAAACTTTCCGGGAGAAACCAGTATTCAATTATTGATCATATATTGATGTCTGTCTGAGGTATGTGTGTAATCTTATTGTCGTCCCCTCAATATTCAGAGATCATAATCTACTTACGCTAACATTTTTCTTCTGGGGACAAAAGCGGGAATCATTTGATCTAATAAATATTATTAACCCCACCAGGATAAATGGTGCAAAAACCAAGTGGACAGGTGTTGATCCATGCTTGACCTTGTAGAAAACAGTAGTGTCTAATCGCATGGAAATAACTTACTGCCTCCAGGAGAAAATCGCCCCAAATATAGTGATTGATAACTTTTGCTGTATTACAGTTTCCATCAAATCACTCCTAACCAAGCCTCCGGGCACATCAAGTAACAAAAGAAAGGGATGCTTTGATGGCATTTGCACAAAAGTTCTACAGTTACTTAAGCATGCCTTGTCTAAATCCCTGCAAGACACACTAACTATTAAATCCCTTTGGAGCGAGTATAAATTACCTATAGCAGCCTGAAAAAAGACACTTCAGGGAGAAGCATGGGAAAACCTGCCTATTTCGGCAAAAACCAAGATAACCAAACTATTTTGGGACACAGTAAATGGTATTTTTTTAAAGAATGAAGACATCCCTGAGTTCTGTTCTTTTGTTCTCTCTGATGCTTGGGAGACTCATTTTTCTGGTATCTTTAGTAGCAGTGGGGAGACGATGAAAGGTTGTGTTTGGGAGTTGTGTGAGGGGGTGACTCCAGTTAAACGTCACTAAAGAAGTTCTTCAGGTCATTCAGGTGAGCACCGGGGGCAGGGCCCTAGGCCTTAATGGTGTCCCAGTTGACATTTTAAATCTACCCCTGAATTATGGGAACCTATTTTAACCAGTATGTTAACATTATCGTGCCTATATGTAAAAAAGGGACAAAAAAGATCCTAAAAATTACCATCCTCTTTCGCTCCTGGATACCACCATGAAAGTAATGAGTACGGTTCTCTTGTTAAGACTGGAAGAGTGGGCACAAGAGCATTTAATTTTATCCCAGATGCAGTATGCGTTCAGGAAATGGCTTGGGTCTATTGAGCAATGCATTAACTTAGAGTTACTTATCGGCAAGAATACTAGGGCTAAGGCAGGCACCCTTAATCTATCCTTTGCCGATCTAAGTAGTGCATTTTTTTTTTTAAACCTCTATTTCGACATTCAGAAAGTACAAGTATGGGCCTACAACCGCAGGGGCCGGCCGCTAGTCATAATTAGAACCCAGCATATCACGGCATAACACAGCTCATCAGCCGACAACCCTGAGGTCCGGCAGCGATTCAGGATTAAACTTGTATTGGAACGCATGAATAGGTCACAGGATATAATAAAGGTTTTATTTTATATTATCTAAATAGACGGATCAGGTTCCATACAATCAAACAGAAGGATACGGGGGACAGGCCAAGAAACAGGATATACATCTAGAAACAACCATATGAGGAACTCTGGCGCCAATGCTTATGGATCGAAGTAAACAACAATACAATATACAGTTTCGTAAGCGCAGGTTCTCAGGGCCTGCCCACCCAGAAGTTCAATTAACGTAAGAAGCATGAGCACAAAATTCCAGAGCACAGTGTAATCAGAATAAAGCACAGACTATACTGACCAGAAAGGAAAGAAAGGGAAGGGAGAAAAAGGCCATAGAAAATAAGAAAGGCAAAATAACACCCCCCCCTAACCTCCCACCCTGCACCCCTGCCCATGGCTACAGCCTAATCCCACTAGCAGCGTGCCTGTCGCCCTAAGTAACTAAAACCCTAAAAGAAGGGAAAAAAAGAAGAAACCATCCCGAGTCGATTGATCTTAACCTTGACCCTTCCGAACCAGCACATGAACCCTCCCCAGCGAGACCCAAAGGCATACAAACGAGTCATAGAGGAGAGGGAAGTCATCGAGAGTCAATCCGTTACCACTTGCAGCAAGTAAGTCCACGAGAACTTCAGGCGCAGGAAGTCTCCCTCTCCCAACTGGACAGTCCCGATGTTTCTTGCCCCGGGGTCGTAACGTCTCCAAAAAGGGGGGAGACGACCGCAAGATGAGAGAAGAGTCTACAACACAAGTCTCCGGGGGTGGGACGCCAGTCAATACCTCCAAAGTCAATAACGGTGGAAGGTGCGGTAGCACACTCACGACCTCTAGGACACCATCTTCCAGGGCATCGTTCCGATGGTTCCAATACTCGCTTCCCCACGGGGTCCTCGCAGTGAGTCAAAATGGCCGCGGCTTGAATGGCTGCAGGTTGCTGTTCCAATAGTGGGGCAGGGTCCGGTACAATAAGTAGCATCCCAGATAGGCTTGCATCCATTTTAGTCAATAAAACAGCCACTTGTGAGTGAAACGCCCAATGTTCTGACAATAGTGACCTCAGCGATGGCTCAGACACATTTCGATCCATAGTCTCACGCCCGAAACCAATCACAATCACCTCCCCGGGTGAATTGGTATCTCCGGGGGGGACAGACGGGATCATGAAAGGGCAAGCGTGGACGGTGACCCGTCGTTCTCCACAGCCGCGATCACCCGGCTTAACGCCGCAGGCCGGGGGCCTGACCCGCCGAACCCCGGAGGGAGCCAGCACCGGATCCGCGGGACGGGAACCCCCACCCACCGTCAGTAGCAAGCAAGGTCACACCTCCATCAATGCTGAGCAAAGAAAACAATCGCTGCCAATTTCGGGCACAAAAGAAGCCTCCACTATGATTGACCGGACCCTGCCTGGGTCTCTCAGCCCTTGTTGTTGCACTGCCACCCGGCCATGCCGATACTCGAGGCCCCGGCTTCACCGCTGGAGTAGGCCACAATCTTCAACTCGGTGTAACTCCGTGAAACCGGGCGATAAAAATTCCCGGATTTCACCATTGGAGTGAGGAACAGTTCATGCACGCAGGGGCTGGGCGTAAAATCAGGATATTGTGCAGGATCTTGCGGCGGGATACGGAGGTCAGCGGAGCCGGGAGCCTAAGCAGCCATCTTGTTTGCCGTCGTAACTCCTCCTCCTAAGTAGTGCATTTGATCAGGTTGATTATAATTTACTCTGGCCAACTTTGATTTCTATGGGAGCACCAAAGCCGATCAATGGTTTCTCTCCCATCTGTACGAGAGCCTAACCAGCCAAATTCACTTTGGCACTCGGGGGGGGGGGGGGGGGGGGTGGGGTGTTCACCTAAATTCAAAGTAGGGCGAGTTATACTGCAAGGATATGCATTTGCGCCAATATTATGTTCTCTCTTTATTAACGGGGTGATTAATAACTTACAGACGATTCAAGCTGATGCCCCCTGGGCAGCTGGCCATCCCATACTTGTATTGCGATATGCGGATGACGCCGTATTATTAGGATGGACCCAAGTGGGTTTCAAAAACTGATGGATGCTTTTTCGAGTTTTATGACACAAAAGAAAATGGTAATCAACAAATCTAAAACATTCACCATGGTCTGTGGTTCTAAACCTAAACCCTGTAAATCGTTTTTATTGATAACATTATAATTAACACAGTGAAATTATTTTGCTATCTTGGTATTCCATTTTCGGGAAATGGCTCATGGTCACAAAATTGTTATGGTTAACTCTGTTTTTATTACTTTGCAAACTGACAAAATCAGCAAAGAACATCCCAAACAATCCCAAATTGCAAGCTCTGAGATATGGTCCCCCCCCATACCAACCGGGCCCCTGCAATCATTGATGATTCCCAGGAAATCTTCTGTGGACGAGTAGGGAGGTACATGCACAGAAGGGATATCATGGAGCTGGTCCAAGAAAGCATTTAAAGAAATAGAAAAATGGTTAAGATACAAAACTCCTGTGATACCCCCCTTCCCACCCTCCCTGAACTGATGTGCCACGTGAAAGTCTCTTGAAAATTTATATAGGGGTTGTCAATTAGGAAGTGGATATAGGGACTTCGTCCGCAGGTTGTGGTTTAGTGAGTCAAAGGAGATGAAGATATTTGGCGCATGTCACCTCGCTCATCTCAAGCACCAGTAAAGACAGCAGGGGTTGCCATAGGTTCCTCAAAGAATCTGTGGAGTTCGTCAGAGTAGCTTGAGTGTGTTCCATGCCTATGATGTCCCACAATTTGTGTAGCCAACCTGTGTGGGTCGGTCGTGTCTGTGTGCCCCATAGAGAAAGGATATGTTGAACAGCTGCCCCCATTGCTAGGCTCATCTATTTTCCAATAATCGATTTCAGGGGGTAGGTGAGTTGATTAGGGACCCCTAATATTGTGTAGGCAGGAAATCATGGGATTTCTGTCTCAAATTGCCTGTCAATGACGTCCAGAATAGTACCCCAGTAATCCGTCAGGTCTTTACAATCTGACAGTCGATGAGTCAGTGTACCTTCTTCATCACAGCCTCGCCAACAGGTCGGACTTCGATCAGGATTCCCTTCATTCAGCCAAACCGGAGTTAAATACGAGTAAGTGGCCACCTTGACCGCTGCTTCCCTACTAGCTGTGTTGCGAGCTGTGTGATTAGCGCAAAAATATATATCTCACCATTATTTCTTTGTTAGCTCTCTCCCGAGTTCCTGCGCCCATGTCTCCCCCCCCCCGGAGGGTAAGGAAGGAGCCGGTGGACGCAACGTACCATACAACTCCGAGATCATCTTTTTATCTGAGATTGATTATGAACCATTTCTCACAAGATGTGTGTTTCCTTTGAACCGACGAACGCACCTTGGGTGAAGTAGCCAGTGACGTATTTGGAAATATTGATTACGTTGCAGTGCAGTGATGGTGTAGGATTGTTGCACTTCTGCAAGTGTAAGGAACCCATCTAAATTGAAGAGGTGTCCCGCTGATTTGCAGTCTGTAGCCCTCTAGCCCTCCACTGCGGTAACGCTCGTTCTCCAAGCCCAGGTCGTAAGACAAGATTGTCAAAAAGAGGTGACAATGGCGATGGGAAGGGAGTAAGTCCGCGTGTAACTGCCACCGAGTCCCAAACCCTAAGTATCGTCCTTGTGACCGGGAATCTCCTGAGGCTTGGTGGTCTATCTGGCCTCTTTAGAAAGGGCACTTTCCACAGGGAGAGGCCCGCAATCGCGCGGTCCTGGAACAGCCACTGCTTTTCAGACTCAGGTCTGCTCCATTTAACTAAATGTCAGAGTTGCGATGCTCTAAAGTATTCAAGGAAGTTCGGGATGCCCAGCCCTCCATCATTGGTTGGTCTAAAGGACAGGTCTCTATGCATACGAGGGCGTGCCCCTGCCCAGATGAATTGGTGCACCGCACTTTGAATTTTATGGAGGATTCCCGGTGGGGGCCAGGCCTCTGTAGTTATGTTATGTTATGTTAATAACATTTATTAGGCGCAACAGCTGCCCCAGCGAAGGGGCGTCCTGGCGCCAGATCATATGCAGCAACATAACAGATCAGAGCTGAACAAGGGAGATATTTAACTGACAGAGGTAAATAAGTGAGTTTTAATGGCCCGTCTAAAAAGGGTTAGGCTGTTAAGGGCTCGGATTTGAACAGGGAGAGAGTTCCATAAATCCGCCGCCATCACGCGGAAGGAACGGCCTCCCATCCTGCTTAGCCTGAACCTAGGCTTATTCGCCAAAAACATGGCTTCTGATCTAAGAGATCGTGCAGGGACATAAGAAGAGATAAGGCCTGTCAAGGCCGGGGGAGAAGACAGTTTTAAAATCTTGAATGTCTAGTCTGAAAGATGTACAGGGATTAGGGCAGAGTGTTCATTTTGATGGCTGCAATGCGGCATAAAAGAGACAGGGAGTGTTTTTGCCATTGTCTAAAGTTCATCTGAATTTGGGAGAGGAGTTTGGCCTCTGCAGCTCGCTGTATCAAGGCCTCTCCCCATCACGTCGGTCCGCCACACTACCCAGATTTAAGATCATGGCTTTCCCGACATTTACTTTGAAACCGGAGACCCGACCAAAAGGAGCTAGCTCCCGCAAAAAAGCTGCCACCGATTGTTCAGGCGACTCCAGAGTCGCTAGAATATGGGAAACATCCTTTACAACGTAACTGGTACAACGCGGTACCGTTACGACGCAGCTTTAACAACTAAAGTTGTTACAACGACTTTCACTGGAGGGCGCTCTAGGATAGGGGATAGTTTAATTTACTATCCAACACCTAACACCTTCCCTACTATCCACGGGGACTGGTGTTGGAATAGTAAATGAAACTATTCACTATCAGCGCCCCCACACCGCAAGTCTTGCGTTGTTAAAACTGCATCGTAAAGGGACGCGTTGTAACAGTACGCGTTGTACCGTCATATATCCCTAGAATATTGTCGGAATATGAGCTCATGTGTGACGTTCCCCCACGGCATGGGATACCTAGGATGCTGGGGTTATCCCAGATTTTAAAGTGCAAAGAGAAGGGTTGACAAAGGGCACCCCTGTCTCGTGCCCCTCTAAATCTCAAAGGGCCGGTAGTCCACCTCGTTGACCAATATGACTGCTGTGGGTCTGTCGTAACAACTCGCCACCCAGGCCCTGAATCTTTCTCCTACTCTGAAGTGGACTAAGGTTTTATCTAAAAAATCCCAGCTGACCCTATTGAGAGCTATTTCGGCGTCGATCGACAGGAGTAGAGCTGAGATGTAGTAAGCGTTTAGTATTGTCATAGCCTTGATGATTAGATGTTAAGCCGGATTGATCCGGTTCAATAATCCCAAGGAGACGTGGGCCCAGTCTCATCGCAAGGACTCCAGTAAAAAGTTTGAGGTCAAGGTTGAGAAGGGAAATCAGACGGTATGCACTGCATTGAGTGACGTCATTTCCTGGTTTAGGTAAGACTACAATGTCAGCAGCCAACATGTCCAGGGGGATGGTTACAGGTCTCCGGAATGAATTAACGAGCCGCGTTAGAATCGGAGCTAGGAGTGGGGAGAAGATCTTATAGAAGCCTGCCAAAAAGCCATCAGGGCCCGGTCACTTCAATGGCTTAAAACAAGAAATCACCCCAGTCACTTCTTCGATTCTAATAGGTGTGTCTAGGGTTTCGGCTCCCCAGGCGTTTAATCCTGTTGTAGCGGCCCCCTGAAGATACGTTTCCCCGTCGTCACCTTGCTGTGTGTCTTTACCGTATAATGTGGAGTAGAAGTCTCAAAAGACCTCAGCAATCTCTTTGTCTCCCTCAACCCTATCTCCTCTGTCATTCTGGACAGCCTGTATTTTGGCTTGCTGGGCGCGGGCTCTAAGTTTGCTGGTAAGGAGATGCCCCGTTTTCTCACCTCCCACGTAGTAAGTGAGCTTCAACTGAAGGGCTGCATATTCGGCCCTATCGAAGTAAATTGCTGCCAATGGTGCTCTGGCTACCTTGAGTTGGTGCCATATCTGAGGTGCGCAAATGCCCTGGTGAATGCTTTCCAGTTCCATCACCTGGGCGGTAAGGAGTTCCCTCTTTTCCTTATGTTCTTTGGCTTCAGCTGCAGATATGGCGAAGAATTCACCTCTCACTACAGCTTTTAGTGCCCCCCAAAGTGCTGAAAAAGACGTGGCCGGGAAGTCATTTGTCGCGAGATAGTCAGTGATGCATTTATGTATTTTTGATGCACCCCTGATTTAGAGAGCAAGGTTTTTCTAAGTCTCCATCTCCCAGGGGGTTTATGAGTCTTGGGCATAAAGAGAGTTAGTGTCACTGCGTCATGGTCTGATAGGGCTGCCAGGAAAATGTTCACTGTGTCTACCAACATGCCTACTGCTGTGGACCCTAAAAAGAGATCTAGTACGGCGTACGTGTGATGTGCATGGAAATAGAAGGAAAATTGCGTGAGTTGAGGGTGGGCCACCCTCCACAAGTCTATCAAGCCCCTGTCTCCTGACCACTCCCTCCCTGCCTTGGGGAGTGCCCTGTTTGACCATAGCGCTTCCGTGATCGATCTGCCTCCGCATCCATGACCATATTCAGATCCCCCCTACCACGATTCTTCGTTCTTGAGAACATAGGACTTCTGACAATGTCATCTTTAGAAATTGTTCTTGTCCCGAATTCAGAGCATAAATAGAGCCCACCACTAAGGGGACGCCCCCTACCCAAATTTTGTGGGCCAGTAGCCGGCCCTTTATTCCGCAACTTTGCTCCCCACCTTACCTTGGAGCGATTTTTGAATTTTGAATTCCAAATTACATTTTAGGAGCGGGATGTTGGGTTTATTAAGGATAAGGGTGGGGAGTGTTTTAAAAAAGTTAAATTAAATTTATACATTTTTTTAATTTAAGTATGAAATACATTTTTTTAATTTTGGATTTCAAATGAAATTTTAGGAGTGGGATGTTGGGTTTATAGAGGATAAGGGTGGGGAGTGTTTTAAAAAAGTTAAATTAAATTTATAATTTTTTTAATTTAAGTATGAAATAAATGTTTTACATGAGGGTGGGGAGAGTTTTAAAAAAGTTACATACATTTAAAAAAAATTAATTTAAATATGAAATTTATTTTTACAATTTAGAATTTCTAATTCAGTTTTATGAATAGGATTTGAGGTTCATAGAGATTAAGTGAGTGGAGTGTATTAAAACATAATTATATATTTTCTTTAAAAAAATCTAAAAATAAAATTTAAATTTAAATTTTGAAATTCATTATAAAATGAAATTAATTAGGTTCAGTGTCGAACATCTACCGCAATTAAATTTAGACTGGAGTCGGAAAAGTAAATTAATTTAAGTCAGTGTCCAGCACCTACCCCAATTAAATTTAGACTGGAGTGGGAATAGTAAATTAATTAGGGTCAGTATCCAGCACCTACCCAATTCAATGTAGACTGGAGTGGGAATAGTAAATTAATTAGGTTCAGTGTACAGCACCTACTCCAATTTAATTTAGACTGGAGTTGGAATGGTACATTAATTAGGGTCAGTGTCCAACACCTACCCCAATTTAATTTAGACTGGAGTTGGGTTAGTAAATTAATTTAAATCAGTGTCCAGCACCAACCTGAATTAAATTTAGACTGGAGTTGGAATTAATTTAAGTCGGTGTCCAGCACCAATTAAATTTAGATTGGAGTGGGAATAGTAAATTAATTAGGCCCAGTGTCCAGCACCTACCCCAAGTAAATGTAGAATGGAGTGGGAATAGTAAATTAATTATGCTCAGTGTCCAGCACCAACCCCAATTCAATTTAGAATGGAGTTGGAATAGTAAATTAATTAGGTTCAGTTTCCAGCACCTACTCCAATTTAATTTTGACTGGAGTTGGAATAGTAAATTATTAGGGTCAGTGTCCAGCACATACCCCAATTCAATTTAGACTGGAGTTGGAATAGTACATTAATTTAAGTCAGTGTTCAGCACCTACCCCAATTAAATGTAGACTGGAGTGGGAATAGTAAATTAATTAGGGTCAGTGTCCAGCACCTACCCAAATTAAATTTAGACTGGATTAGGAATAGTAAATAATTAGGTTCAGTGTCCAGCACCTACCCCAATTTAATTTTGACTGGAGTTGGAATAGTAAATGAATAAGGGTCAGTGTCCAGCACCTACCCCAAAGTAATGTATGCTGGAGTTGAATAGTAAATTAATTGAAGTCAGTGTCCAGTACCTACCGCAATTAAATTACAACTGAAGTGGAAATACTAAATTATTTAGGCTCAATGTCCAGCACCTACTCCAATAAATTTAGACTGGAGTTGGAATAGTAAATTCATTTAAGTCAGTGTCCAGCACCTACCCCAGTTAAATTTAGATTGGAGTGGGAATTGTAAATTAATTAGGATCAGTGTCAAGCACCTACCCCAAAGAAATTTAGCCTGGAGTGGGAATAGTAAATTAATTATGCTCAGTGTCCAGCATCTACCCCAATTTATTTAGATTGGAGTTGGAATAGTAAATTAATTTAAGTTAGTATGCAGCACCTACCCAAAATAAATTTAGATTGGGGTGGAATAGTAAATTAATTAGGCTCAGTGTCCATCACCCACCCCAATTTAATTTATATTGGAGTTGGAATAGTAAATTAATTAGGCTCAGTGTCCAGCACCTACCACAATTAAATGTAGACTGGAGTGGGAATAGTACATTAATTAGGGTCAGTGTCCAGCACCCACCCCAATTACATTTAGACTGGAGTGGGAATAGTACATTAATTAGGTTCAGTGTCCAGCACCTACACCAATTAAGTTCAGACTGGCGTGGGAATAGTAAATTAATTAGGTTCCGTGTCGAGCACCTACCTCAATTTAATTTAGATTGGAGTTAAAATAGTTAAAATAGTAAATACATTAGGGTCAGTGTACAATTCTATTATAATTAAATACAGAGTGTAAATAAAGAAAAGTAATTTGGTTTTATGCTGAGTAGAGTTGTTTGTACAATTTAGGTGAGTAAATTTTTGTAATATAGTGCAATAATATTTTTTATGGTAAACATATTTGAAATCTATTTCTTTATACGTGCTACAAGAATATATATTTGTATATATATTTTATTAAATTGAAATTATATACTTTAAATATATTAATTATAACAAAAACAATTTTTAAGTAAATTTAAAGTGATAGTAATGAAAAGGTAGTAAGAAAATAGATATATGTTTAGTTTTATTACATAAACATAGAAGTGATAAGTAAATTCAAATTTTATTTTTTATTAAACAGTAGGAACATAATCACAAAATATAAGTATTTGCAGGACAATATATTTTTTGCATATAATTTTTTTAGCAGTATGTTTATTGCAACAACTACATTTGTATATATTTTGCAAATATAGCATGAAAAAATTTTCGTTTTGTAAATGACATTTTGTAAACTGGTAAGTATTTATTGACATATACTGTAAATATTTTAACAATAAAGTTCACAAAGCAATAACATAATTTAATAATATTATGCAAAGTACATTTATTTGTATTATTAATAATAATAATATTAATAAAATATTAATATTAATCACTATTACACATAATAACATTTGTTTATTTTATTTACATTATACACAAGTTAAAAAAAATAAAAATATTAATAAAATGGTATAGTAATTCTTGTTTAACATATATATATATATATATAATATTATTATGTCACAATATTTATTATTATAATTTTACAATAGATAAAAAATATAATACATTTTGAAATGTATGGTATATTTTAGAGTATTTTATTAGAATTCAATTGTTTTTAAATCAATATTTAAAGTTAAATAAATTGTTTAATCATTTATATAACATTTTTATAGTTGAAATCTTTATTTGGGCCTTTAATTTAGTAACCGTTCGTTGCCTTTTTGGGTATTTGGGAAGAAGGAAGGTCGCTGTTGCGAGCTGCTTCGTGTCTGAGACGGTAAGAGTAATTTTCTTTTATATTAAACTATTTTAAGTGTATTTTGAACGTAGTAGTTTTGTGATTAGGGTTTGTGGAGTTATGTTTTGGAAGTTATAGTGTTTGTAGTTGTTTATTTCGGTATTATTTATTAGTGTTGAGTTTTGGATTTGCGGCCTAGTTAGAATATTTGTATTTGTGTTTAGTTTACTTTCATGTTGTATCAATTATGTTTGTAGTGGTGTTTAAAAGTGTATTATTTGTACATTTGTGTGGGTGGGTAAGTTTGTTTTTCTATTTTTAGGTTTTTCAGCAAAGCATTTTGGCACCACCGAGCATTGCTTTTTTTTGAAAAAAAAAATGGAAGTGTTTATTAGCTATATCAACTAACATTTATTTTACACTTCCTTTATTATTCGGGATTCCTGGAGCGGTTTTTATAATTTGTACGACTTTTCTGGGTTTTAATGGTTATTGGATTGTCGATTTTTACCTGGAGGATCGAGTATTTGACACAGTTGTATTTTTGCATTTTTTGGGGTCTATTTTTAAACACTGTGGATTTTAAACTACCAGGATTATTTTGGATGATGTGGATTTTCGTATTACATTATTGGAACAGGTAAGCTTTTTTAATATATTTTTATTGTGGGAGGGAAATTATGTTATTTTAAATACTGTAGTTGTTTTGTTGTTTAATTATTTTGTCTATATATATATGTTTTTATAAAATAAAAAATATATTAGACAAAATAATTATTTCATTGATTTAAAAAAAATGCACTGTTTTTATTCAAGTTATTGTTTGTTGAGATTGGTCAATTAAAATAGTTTCATGCTTTAGACTAGAGTGTGGCTCAATGGTTAGAGCAGCAGACCCTGATGCAGAGTTCTGGCCCGAGACCAGGGTTCAATTCCCACCTCGGCGGGTCTTGGGCTCAATTTCCTCGGACCTGACAATTCTCGCCTCGGTGCTTATTCGAATCATGGGCCCCACGCTGCAACTCTGGGCAATAGCTTGCTTAACCTCCACACCGGCCCCAACAGCGCTAGGATGCCTGGCTTCACCCTGGGGGTGCCCAGGAGTGGACACTTCACAGGGAAAGCCCGGAAGGGTTCCACAGCGGTATGAGTAATAGCGCCAGGAAACCTTTTGGTGACAGTGCGCTCTACAAATACTTTGACATTTACATTTACATTTAGGTAATCTAGACCTCTTGTTGAAGGATACAGTTGTACTTGTTGAAGATATGATACATTTGAGCAGTTTATCGAGATAGTTTTGGTTTTAATTGAATGACAGGTTATTCCATTCTTAATTCTTAGAACCTTTGTTCTTTTTGTATGGCAAGTAAGAGTTTTGTAGGGTAGGAGTGCTTCGTCCTGTAGATGATAGGGAGGCATTATGCCAACTATCTACTACGTTGTTTGTTTTGGCTTCTTGGTTGAGTGTAGTTAGGTACACATTTCACCAAGGAATTTGGAATTTAGGTTGCCGTCTATGGCCTGATCTGTGTAAGCTCCCCACCCAGGTGTCCTCAATATAATCTAGGAGAGGAGATAATTTTTGTTCATTTTGTTGGTAAAATGGACTGTCTATTAAAATGTTATAGTGCTCAGCCACATCTGTGACTGGCACATAGGCCAGGGATATTAAGGGGCCCATTAGGATGACGGGTGGACAAAGTCTGCCCGTCGTCCTACAGGTGAAAGGGACTGCCCGCCATAAGGGGGGGGTCCCGTGGGCAGCATTAGGATGCGCCCGGCACAGTGGCGGGCGCATCCTGCATTCCTACAATTGTGGCAGGCGGTGCACACAGCACCGCCCCCCACAATGGCAGGAAGGCATGCTGTGCACTTCCCTGCACAGCATGGCAGGCACCGTGCGGTGCCTGCAATGCTGTGCATGGAACTGCTGGGGGGTAACATAGGTACCCCCCATATTCACCCCCCACCCACCTGGAGTCCATGGGGTCCCGCATCGGGCCCCCAAAGCAGATTCTGCATGCCTTTCAACTGCAGCATTGCCGCCAAGGAAAGGCATCTGAAAAAGCATATTGTAATATGGCTGGTTGTCTCTGATAGACACCACCACCATATAAAACCTTTTCTGAAAAGCGGAGGACAGTCTTTCCGTCCGCCGCGGATCCCCCAGCCATACTGCGGGGTCTTTCCGGCTAGGATGGCGGGCGGATCGCCCCTGCCAGGCCGGCAGTGGCTACCGCCGGTCTGGCGGGGGCAATCCGCCCGCCATCCTAATGGGCCCATAAGTGTTTAATTTGGTATGCAAAGGTAACATTTGTTGCATATTCCACACTAAGCGGGTCATTAGGATTGTGGGCGGACATACCCCCGGGAAATGGGACCACCCGCTGAGGGTGCTGCAGTCCCACACTCCCAATTAGGATGCGCCCGCCACACTGGTGGCAGCATGGCACATTTGTTACATTGCGGCGGGCGGTGCTGAAAGCACTGCCCTCCGCAATGCCACAAAGGCAGTTTGTGCCTTTCAATGCACAACGTTACAGGGACTGCGTGGTACCTCCCACGTTGTTCATTGAAATGCAGGGGGGTGCCATAGGTAACCTCCATGTGCACCCCCCAGAGTCCCTGGGGGCCCGCAATGGACCCCCGCAAGCAGTATGACTTTCTGTGGCAGCAATGCTGCCACGGAAAGGCATGTTCCTGCCCACATACCGACAGACACTGCCACCATATTGAATCCTTTTCCGCCTGGTGGACTTGGCGACTGGGCCGAAAAGCGGCGGACAGTCTTTCTATCCGCTGCGGACCACCCAGACATTGTAATATGGTGGGGGGTCTTTGCTTCAAGTATGGCAGGCGGATCACCCCTGCCGGCCCGGCGGTGCCTACCTCCGGCCCAGCGTCGGTGAACCACCCGCCATCCTAATGGGGCCCTAAGTTCAGATTTCTGTAAATGTCTCCTCAAACATTGGTAGAAGTGGAAGTAACATCCTTGTATAGATGTGTGGGGGTATATTTGAGGATAGAGTTTAATATGGCTTGTTGAAAGTCTATTACTATTCTTTGAGGGAAAAAGTTATTTGTTTCTTGCTTTATTTTACCTAACATTTCAGTATATGTTGTATTCTGTTTGTTTGGTAACAAAGCATATATAAATGGAATGCAAGTATAATGATATTGCCCATGAATACAGTATAGTTGGTAGAATAGTTTAGGGCATATGCTAAAGGTGCCATCCATCATCCATGTTTGGCTTTGTTGAAGTTTATTTATATTGTTTGCTGTAACATACATATGAAGGCTTTTATCGTTATTTGTGTTATCAAAGACAATAAAAGGTTCACCATTATGTGTTATACTAAGTTCTGGGGGCATTATGACTTCCTGAAAACTTTTAGGTGTAGGTATTGCTGGTGTGGTAGATTGTTTGGTCCTAGCTATTCTATTAATAGAAACAATTGTTGGTAATTGACCTCTTGCTTCTCTAGGTACTTTAGGTAACAGTTCTTTAAGTGTAACACTTGTAGGAAGTTCTGAGGTGCTACTTAATTCTTTAATATTTTCAAGGGTTGACCTCACTTCAATTTCAGATATATTTAGCAGATGGTTATGCTCCCTTGTATATAATACAGCTGTTTCCCTGGTGGTAGCACAACCATAACTTTTGTTTGAGTAATATTTTGAACATTTCCAGGTCACTTTAAGGCCTGTTTGCTTCTCTTGGGTGTAGACGTACCCCACATAGCACAATAAGAATGTCCCTTTCTGAGATGTTATACATTTGGCATCTTCAGTCATTGTGAGGTGGCAAAATCTGTAAAAAATGAACATGAAAGTATATGTAAAAGAATATTACACATGTTTGTATGAATAGTAACAAATGTATTTTCATTATATGCTTACCAACTGTTAGTTAGTTGTAGTTGAATGGAGGTGTTTTCTTGTTTATAAATGCTGTTTTTTTTAAGTGCTCTGTGAAAAGAAAGTAACGCATATTTTATTATATGTTTTCAATTTTATAATTTTTTTTAAAAACTAAGGCCCTCATTACGATAGCGGGCCGAAATTCACCCCAACCGCCATGGAGGCGGGAAACAACCGCCCGCCAGGACCGCAGAAAAACCGGCGTCCAAATTAGGATCAACCACCACAAAAGACCGACTGCGGCGGTAGTGGGCCTACCAAAACTGCCCGACACGGGCGGTGACGGCAAAAAAGCTACCGCAGCGGTCGGAAAAGCAGCGGAAAAGCAACAACCCGCCGTAAGGATAGTGGATACACCGCACGGGAAATTAGGATATCCTCGAGGGTCCCGCGGCCGGAACCGCTGTTTCCGACCGCCGCAGTCGCACACAGGAGTGAATGGGAGAGATAGCGGAAGAGCTGCAGCATAGCCACCGTTGCGGAAGGTACAATAAAAAAATGGCGAACGATGCAAAAAAACCACAGTGATGTCAAACATTGCACTAATCAAAGTAGCCATGCCCCCAAATACATTATAAAAATACAAATAAAATAAATTAATTAAAAAAACAAAAAAACACAGTACAACTCCCACAACACACCTGACAGCCAAATTCCACTTGGACACACCCACATAGCTGAGTATAAAACCAGCCCCTTCACTGACCACAATCCTTTGCAACACTCCAGAAGAGAAGGCCCTACACCACATCTGATAGGAGAGGCAAAAGAGCACAGCACACACACACAACCACCATCACTACCACCATCACACCAGCACACAAATAATCCCCCAGCACACAACACACCTCACACCTCAAAACCACACCCGCCACCCACACACCTGCACCCACAAACACTTCAACCACCACACACCATGACCTCACAGAAGATACCCAAATTCACAGAGGGTGAGTTGACAGTCATGGTCAATGAGATTGTCAGAGTAGAGCTACAACTGTTTGGTAGCCTGGTCCAACAGACCCCATTAGCCACAAGGACACAAATGTGGGAAAGGATAGTACAAAGGGTCAATGCAGTAGGGACCAACCCAAGATCCAAGAAGGAGATCATGAAGCGTTGGCATGATCTCAAGAGGGTTGTCAAGGAGAAGAGGAGCAAGAACTGGGAGCTGGCGAACGTGACTGGCAGTTGCCCTCCCATCCCACCGAAAACATTCACTCCATGGGAGGAGAAGGTGCTTGCCATACTGCATCCTGAGAGTCTCACAGGAGTACCCAGGGGAACGGAGGCTGGAAAGTACAAACAAATGCCAAACAACACAGTAATAAGTACTTCCTTTCACAACCCAAACACCATTACGCTGTTTACCCTCACCTAACAGGTAGCCAGTGATCTTCACTGTGAGGCCTGTTTTGGGAAGGGAGGCCTGTATCACTACTCCCAGCATGCCCCCTGTCCCACACTCCAGCAGCATGGAGGCCTCACCCACCCAGGAGCATGGGTCAGCCATTGCACTGTCCACCCTCACCTAACAGGTAGGTAGCCATCTTGCTTGTGATGCTTGTCCAACTTGCTTGGTAGGCCTGTTTGGGGAAGGGAGGACTGTATCTCTACTCCCAGCATGCCCCCTGACCCACACCCCAGCTGCATGGAGCTCTCCCTCCCACCCAGGAGCATGTGTGAGCCATTGCACTGTTCTCCCTCACCTAACAGGTAGGTAGCCATCTTGTATTGGAGGACTGTTTGGGGGTGGGAGGCCTGTATCACTACTCCCAGCATGCCCCCAGGCCCACACTCCAGCAGCATGGAGGCCTCACCGACCCAGGAGCATGTGTCAGCCATTGTACTGTTCTCCCTCACCTAACAGGTAGGTAGCCATCTTGCTTGTGATGTGTCAGCCATTTCACTTTTCTCCCTCAGCTAACAGGTAGGTAGCCATCTTGTATTGGAGGACTGTTTGGGGGTGGGAGGCCTGTATCACTACTCCCAGCATGCCCCTGTCCCACACTCCAGCAGCATGGAGGCCTCACCCACCCAGGAGCATGTGTCAGCCATTGCACTGTCCACCTTCACCTAACAGGTAGGTAGCCATCTTGCTTGTGATGTTTGTCCAACTTGCTTTGGAGGCCTGATTGGGGGAGGGAGGCCTGTATCACTACTCCCAGCATGCCCCCTGGCCCACACCCCAGCTGCATGGAGGCCTCACCCACCCAGGAGCATGTGTCAGCCATTGCACTGTTCTCCCTCACCTAACAGGTAGGTAGCCATCTTGCTTGTGATGTTTGTCCAACTTGCTTGGGAGGCCTGTTTGGGGGAGGGAGGCCTGTATCACCACTCCCAGCATTCCCCCTGACCCACACTCCAACTACATGGAGCACTCCCTCCCACCCAGGAGCATGTGTCAGCCATTGCACTGTTCTCCCTCACCTAACAGGTACGTAGCCATCTTGTATTGGAGGATTGTTTAGGGGTGGGAGGCCTGTATCACTACTCCCAGCATGCCCCCTGGCCCATACCCCAGCTGCATGGAGCACTCCCTCCCACCCAGGAGCATGTGTCAGCCATTGCACTGTTCTCCCTCACCTAACAGGTAGGTAGCCATCTTCACTCTTCTTGATGTGTGTGTGTGGGACCTGCATCCCTACACACAGCAACAATTGCATGCAATGCATTGACACCTGACATGTACGAGTAAATGATGTTGCTCTGCAACATGATATTAAACAGTGTTGCAATGAATAATACTAGTGTTGACTTCACTATTGTGTAGTGTACAGACAGTTGATGACATGCAGTTCACACAATACTTGCACAGTGCCCAACACTGACCATTACCCATCTAATCCACGGGTGATGAAGAACTCACTGCTGAGGACCAGAACATCGACCAGCAGAGCCAGTCTCCTCCCCCGGTACATGGACTCTCGGATGTTGGCTCCCAGGACAGTTTGGACAATGAGCTCCAGACCGGCCTGTCTGGTGTGCGACAGACCCAGAGATCCCAAGACCCCATCCTCCCCACCACCACGTCTGCTGCAACAACAACAGCACAGCAGACCCCTGCAGTTACGGCCTCTGCCTCCACTGCTGCCACCACCACCACCAGTACCGCAGTACCAACTGCAGCACCCTCCCTGTACCAGGAGACGACCAGGCCACACCAACAACTGTGGAAGGCAGGGTGAGTGTGCGTGTACCCAGAGTGGCGAGGCAACAGGTCCCTGGCAGCAGGGCATGTGGGAGAGCCAGGGTCACCACCAGACCTCAGGAGGAGTGGAAACCATTCCTGGATCACTTCACTAGAGTGGTGGAGGCATACCAACCGCCTAGGCCAGATGGTGGACCTCATGGGCGAGCAAGTGGCGTTACTGAGGGACAGGCCAACGTCCCAAACAATACCTCCACTCCCCTCTGTTGTGCCACAGGATGACAGTGTACCATCCTCCCCTGCGGCCACAGAGAGGGGTGGATCCTCAGACGCCGCTGGCCAAGCAACAGCCATCCCCAAGAGATCAAGGGGGCATCCAAAGAAGAGCCTGGGAGTCTCTGGAGGCAAAGCACCAGCCACACACCAGTCAGGGAGCCAGCTCTGATGGCAACCCTCTTACCCACTGCATTGACTCTTTGAACTGTCCTTTCCCACACTGCCTTGTGAATGGCATATGTCTGTTAGACTGGGTCACCACATCCATGTGGTCTCTACTCTTTCATCTCATCTACCATGACTGTCAACTCACTGCTCCATCACCACCTACATGTGAAAATTCCCGCACCTCTCACATGTCAACTTTGTAAATAAAACACCTTACATAATACAATTTGTGCAGTCTTGTCTTTAGTGCTATTTTGACTGTCTCCAAAATGTCCATGATGGATACAAAAGATGTACATTATGTAGGCCAGGATGACTCCATAGCACCTAGGGAGACACAACAGAACAACAGTCACTGGCATCAGTGTGCTATCACAGACATGACACAACACCAAACATCAACATAACTGTACAGGCAGACAACACAATGTGCAGCAAGTGTCAACAAACAGAGTCCGGCATATGGTCACATGTGAAATGTCACTGACACATTTTCGCATACAGGTCACTTCACATGTGCCTGTCTGTTACATCTGTTCATAGCCCTTCACAACAACAGCAACCACACCAGACATTTGTACAAGTCGTACCTCGTCACCCACCTTCATGTGAAGTAACGGTCGATGAGCTGTTGACGCAGGTCAACTCCTTCCTCCTCTCCACTGGACTCAGGTTCTTGAGCAGGCGGTGGCCTTGGTTCCTCACCATCGTCCATGATCAGGGGGATCCCCTTGTGGATGGCCAGGTTGTGCAGCATACAGCATGCCACAGCGATCTTGCAGATTTTCCAAGGCGAGTATGCCAGTGCACCTCCTGTCCTGTCAAGGCAGCGGAAACTTGACTTCAGCACGCCAAAGGTCCGCTCGGTTACACGTCGGGTCCTGCCATGGGCCTCATCATACCGGACATCACCTGGGATTCTGGAATTCCTTAGCGGGCTCAACAGCCATGCCCGACTGGGATATGCTGAGTCACCTGTGAATCACAAACACCCATTGCAATGTTGCACAGCCGGAGTGCAGCATGTAGCACACAGCACGCCATATCAGTAGGCATACTCACTCACAATCCAAGCACGTTCGGGATGCAGATTCTCCATCATTCGGGGCACCATGCTGTTCCTCATGATGTATGAATCATGTGCAGAGCCAGGATATCTTGCACACACATGGGAAATGGTCATGTCCGCAAGGCACACCACCTTCACATTGTTAGAATGATAATGTTTACGATTTCAATAATGTGCTCGGTTGCCTGTGGTGGCACCAGACCTACATGGGTGCAATCGATGGCCCCAACAACATGGGGGATGTGCCCAAGGGGATAGAAGTCATCCTTCACACCGACCAATTCGACTCCCCTAGGGAAATGAATGTAGCGATTCCTATATTGCATCATGGCTGTAAGAACATCCCTCAGCTCCTTGCTGAACATGGGCTGCAACACCCCTTCAGCACTGGCCATGGTCTCCTGGAATGAACTAGTTGCAAAGAAGAGGAGGGCCGCCATCACCTTGTATGTGGGTGGGAATGCTGTTGGACAGTGGTGGCGAGGCTGCAGGTGGGGTTCCAAAAGATCACACAGGGTCTTCAGTGTTGGTCTGTCGAGGCGGAATTTCTGAATGATTGCAACATTCTCCATGTTCTCCAGCACTGTCAGGTGATGTAGGAGATTTGGCCTCCTCCTAGTTGAGATGTAAATGTGCAAATGTCAGTGACAACCATCATGAGATGGCCACAGTACTCACCATCAACGATGTCATGGCAAAACAAAGACTGCCCTGAGAGATGCATGGCATACCAGGTTATATAGCTGACCAGTTGAGACACACAGAGGGCACACCTCTCCACTGACAATACACAAGTGCAGCTAACAACACATAGGTCAATGTGAATGCACACATACTGAATCACACATTTCACATGTGCACGCCTGGTGCTGTACCATCCGCCAATGTGTCTAAAATTACCATGACTGTATCATACCCATCTGCCTGACCTGTCACACCTCAATGCATCATGTAAACTCTGCACACATCCACAACACAATGATCACAGTAGACTGTAAAATTTCAGTTGTGTGCATGAGCTCATGTGAAAGCACCAGCCTGGTACGATACCATACAGTGAGACAAGCCTTGACAAGCTCAGCACTGACCCACTACACATTGATTTCTTCAACATCATTGACACCAGCTTAAGAGTGTCAAGCATCATCAACCATCAAATGCATAAGTGACATGGCAGGGATCACAGACCAAAGTGCGTCACACAGAACGTGCGTCCACATGTGGATGATATGGAATAATGGCACTGTGTATACAAGGATGTGTCCTTCACCATGTTGCTGCTGTGTACTGATGCAGTGTTCACGATGGACATAGCCAGTAAATGTTAATAAAATGGCGGTATCTACCGCCTGGCCCCGGCGGTGCGACACCAGAACTACCCCCTTCACAAGTGCCGTAGCCATTGGCATGGAGACATGTGTAGATGGCTGTGGGCATGATCTGCCACCCAAATGGCGGTAGCTACCGCCTGGACCCGGCGGTACGACACCAGCACCACCCCCTTCACAAGTGTGGTAGCCATTGGCATGGAGACATGTGTAGATGACTGTGGGCATGATCCGCCACCCAAATGGCGGTAGCTACCGCCTGACCCCGGCGGTGCATCACCGCCATGGAGCATTGCCTACAGCCAATGGCAGCGATGATAGCAGTGGCATGATGCAGATTTGAAATCACAGAAGGTGTGTACCGCCACCGCTGAGGCGGTCATTGGATGCTTTTGAATGATGCACCATTGAGGTAGCGCACCCCAGGCCCCCGCCGGGGTGCATCACCGCCATGGAGCCTTGCCTACAGCCAATGGCAGCGATGATCGCGGTGGCATGATGCAGATTTGAAAATCGCAGAGGGTGTGCACCGCCACCGCGGAGGCGGTCATTGGATGCTTTTGAACGAGGCAGACCTGGACAACCAATTGTTGCAGCTTTTCAGCTTACAAACGAGCCCAGAGGGCTATAAATCTGTGGGAGTTAGCCTCACATTTCTACTGCTCACAGAGCCTGCTTCATGGGACCCTCTCCTGCTGCTGCCTCAAGAGCCTGCTGCCTGGGACCCTCTCCTGCTGCTGCCTCAAGAGCCTGCTGCCTGGGACCCTCTCCTGCTGCTGCCTCAAGAGCTTGCTGCCTCTAACCACTCACTTCCAACATAGGTGTTCCATGTCCACAGGGATGGCAAGGACAGAGAAGATCTGTGCCAGTCCATTCACAAGTGAGGAGCTGGAGGTCCTTGTGGACGAGGTGCTGGCACAGTACCCAAGGCTGTTTGGTGGTCCCAATGTAGTGATAAGTCACCATGAAGGTAGCTGTAGGGCAAGGGGGTGTCGGACGTGTAGTTGTGCAGCTGCAGTATATGCCTGGGGGTGTGGGGTTGTGTCAAACACTGACAGACAAGCTGGCTCCAGGGCGAGGGAGTGTGTGTGTCCCAAAGTCACTCTTTTCTATGCCTGTACTTGTATGTGTGAGTGGGGTGTCAGCCATACAGAGCCACCGGATGTTAGCCATGTAGGTGCCAGGTAAGTAATTGATTGTATGAATATTTCAGTGTGCCCCTGTTGTCTGACTCAGTGTGACCCAGGGAGTAGGTCCAGTGCCTCCCCCCAAACGAGAAACATCACCAGACTTACATGCTCCTTGCTCCAGTTCCTTCACAGTGAATAGTAGATATGGCCCATCTGTGTCCTGTATAACTGCACACTTACACACTTCTGTCGATGCATATTGTGCTGATGCATCCTGCATTTGTGAGATTGTCATGGACCCTCAACGCCCCAATGTGTGCATGCAATCACATCTGTTTGGGCCATGCAGAGTGCCCTTGTGATGGGTGCCCCAGTTTTGGAGGGAGGGAGGTTACAGTTGGTCCTGAGTCTGTGTCTTGCTACTGTACTGATAGATGTTGGTACCTGACACTGTGTAACTGGTCATTTACCCTTCTTTTCTCTCATACCTGCAGCTCAAGGTACACCAGCGTAAGGCCGTGTGGAGGGCCATTGCAGCAAAGGTGCCAGCCCTGGGGGGTATCAAACAGACGACGCACCGACTGTCACAAGAGGTGGGACAACATCAGCTGGCTGGCAAAGCAAGTGGCAGAGATGACCTTGGTGATGCTACCACGAACAGAGCGTTTGGCTCGGTGCAGCATGACTCCACTGATGGGCCGCATCCTGGCAGTGACTCATCCAGACCTGGATGCACGTCTGAAGGAACATCGCCAGCAAGGCAGGGGTGGTGAGTATCTGGGGAGGGTGCCTTTTGCTGGGAGTGGATGCATGTGTACAGGGCCTGTGGCAGCAGGGACCCATGAGATGTGCGTGTGTTGCTGTGCTGTGCTGTGTCATGTGAGTGGCTGCTGGGATGTTTGCTTGTATGAGGCATTGACCAACCTTGCCTTAATGAGCTGATCCTCCCTGCTGTACTTTCACATTGCCAGGCGTGTTAGACTCCACATGGTCATTCATTATTGGGATAGTGTGGGGAATCTATTATGGGGTGAACAGCAGTGTCCACTTTCTGAGTGTGGCTTCATTAATGCCTACTTCGCATGCACTATCATTGTTGAGGCTCATACATCTGAAAACAATGTGCTCCAGATTGCCACATGGTGCTTGCTATGGCCTACTTGGCATTATGGGCTGTAATGTCATTATAGGTGTGTGTGCTGTCCCCTCCTTTTCCCTGAAGGTCTGTCAGTGGTAATAAGTGTTGTACCCACATCAAGTCCCTAGGTGAGGGCAGGGTAAGTTGTGTGTGTGTTGTGCACTCTATCTACGGGCATGGTGTAGTGCTGTGTGGCATCAACATGGCTCACTCTTGGCATATATTCTGCGTTACAGGCACTGTTGTGGTCTATGTTGTGTGTTGCTGCACAGTGATTGCAGGGTGTGGTTGTTACCATGTAGATTTGGGCCTCTCCTGTACTGCATTGATTTGAATTTGTGTGACCAGATGATGACACTTACACAACCCTGTATCTCTCTCTCATGCAGATTCACAAGAGACCACAGAGGAACATGAGCCAGAAACCAGTGGTGGCGAGAGTGGCACAACAGCTGCAGCGGAGGCCAGTGATACAGAGCCCACCAGCGCATCTGAGGGGGACCGAAGTATGCAGCAGGAATCCGTGGCTGAGACACAGAGTAGCACATCATCTGATGCCAGCGGGGATGCATCCATGTTGGCAGGCACAGGGGATGGGGAGTCTGCATCATCATCTACCACCCAGTGGCCAGTGCCCAGCCTCCCATCCACTTCCTCTGGTGCTGCTCGTATCTGTGTCACTAAGAGGGGACGAGTTACATTCACATCTGGCACTGCTGCCCCTGTACCTGTCCCCCCCTGCTGCCCTCAGGGCAGAGTGTGTAGAGCTCCTGCGCCAGCTTTGTGTGGGCAAGACTGCCCTGCTCAATGCCTTCAGTGACCATGACAAGAAATTAGGCCAGGTGGTTGCATACATGGAAGGCATACAGTCTGACGTGGGTGGGCTACGCTGTACAGTCCAGGCGTGTCATCCACAGTGACGTCTGCCCTTCAACAAGCACATGCTCCCATTGCAGCTCAGTTGCCTTTGTCCACCCCCAGTCAGTGGCCACATCAGATGACAGTGACCACGGTTCACCAGCGTCACCAAAACGATACAACAAAAAGAGCACACAACAGACACAACCCAAGAACAGCTGCCCACAGACACCATCCCCACTGAAGAGCAGGGCCACCCCAGAATGCACAGACAAGAGCCAGTCAGGGAAGAGCAAGACCAAAAGAGCAATGAGGCAGACATCAGGCTCAGATACACCAGAGGCATCACCAGCAAAAGACTCTCCTGTCACTGAAAAAACACACAGACCTACCCATTCAGTGTCTGTGCCCACTGAGGAGATGTGGCATATCAGGGGTACACCTAGGAAGAGCACAGGGACACATCCACCAACCACATCAACCCCAATTCCAAGACCTTTGAAGCAGGGGGAAGAGGGCACTGTAGAGACCACCCCTGGCAAAAAGGGAAAGGAGGGCACTGTAGAGACCATCCCTGGCAAAATGGGAAAGGAGGGCACTGTAGTGACCACCCCTGGCAAAAAGGGAAAGGAGGGCACTCTAGTGACCACCCCTGGCAAAAAGGGAAAGGAGGGCACTGTAGAGACCACCCCTGGCAAAAAGGGAAAGGAGTGCACTGTAGAGACCACCCCTGGCAAAAAGGGAAAGAAGGGCACTGTAGAGACCACCCCTGGCAAAAAGGGAAAGAAGGGCACTGTAGGGGGTACACCTGGCACAGAGGGTAAGGTGGTCCAGAGGCGTAGACAGACCAAGCATTCCGCAGGATCCAGCACATCACCAGAGGTAATGCCAGTGTCTGCACCTGATGTGGGACAGTTGGTGTGTGTGCCTGTTAAGCATGGGCGGAAAATCCGTTCCGCTCGTGGATTTTGCGGATTTTCGGTAAATTCGCAATCCACGAACGCTCGCGAATTTACTGAAAATCCGTAAATTCGCACGCAGCGGATTTTTTTTCTTGGTGATACAATTTTGCGGCGCGCGGCGTTCACTTACCGTCATTCAGCATTTGCCGAGTTGTTTTTCTCGATATTTTGCGAGTGCTGCGCCATTTTGGATCTTGCTGCAAGATCCCGCGGGAGTTTGGCGACCGCGATTACGTCATCGCGCTCCCCACCTTGCACAGCGAGAGTTTGTCAACGCGAGTACGCCGTGATCACGTATCGCAGGAGTTCGCAATTGCGAACTCGTACATGTGGAGAGCAGCAACAATCTCGCACTCGCGAAAATACAAAATTTGCAATTCTGCACAAGAAATCCACCAGCAAGCAGCATAAACCTTCTGAAAATGATGATTTTTATCTGAATAACTCCTCAGGTTGACATTTGCCTGCACTTTTTTTGCAAAGAGTCCATTTTGGGGTGGGGGGGTGGGAGGAAGGAAGTGCCCCACAGTCTCCAACTCCTGTTCCTGTCCAGCAGGCTCCTCCCAGTGCTTTGTCCATCTCCTGGTCACTTTTCAATTTGATCTGGAGCTGGAAGGATTACTTTTTGTGGATGCTGCTGGATATTTGGATTTGATGCCTTTTTGACTTTCTTTGGATCACTTTTGGATTAGAAATTTCACAAGTAAGTTTGCTTGGGGCATTACAGTTGCTGCAACTAATATTTTGTAATTTTCGATTTTTGGGCTGTTGTTGGGGCCTTTTGCCCAGGGGTACTCAGTGGTGGGTGGACTGAGTCTTTCTGTGGGGTCTCTTTAATAAAAACATCATGGAGGGCCTGGATGGCTTGGGATTGTGCTGATTTTTCTGTGATTTTCGTTTTTTTGGGCTGTTGTTGTGGCCTTTTCACCAGGGCTAGTGAGTGGTGCATGTGCCTAGTCTTTCTGTGGAGTGTCTTGAATTTAAACATCATGGAGGGCCTGGATGGCATGGGATTGTGCTGATTTTTCTGTGTTTTTCGATTTTTTGGGGTGTTCATGGGGACAGGCCATGTGGGTGGGGGCCATTTTGAGTGCTGCTACAGGCCCTGGCCATGTGCTGGGAGGGAGGGGGCCATTTTGAATGCAGGCAGTGTTCTTATGTCTACAACCATTTTGTCTAGCTTTCAAGTCTATGCCCAGGGGTAGTGAGTGGTGCATAGGCCTAGTCTTTCTGTGGGTTGTCTTGAATTTAAACATCATGGAGGGCTTGGGATTGTGCTGATTTTTCAGTGATTTTCGTTTTTTTGGGCTGTTGTTGTGGCCTTTTCACCAGGGCTAGTGAGTGGTGCATGTGCCTAGTCTTTCTGTGGGGTGTCTTGAATTTAAACATCATGGGGGCCTGGATGGCATGGGATTGTGTTGATTTTTCTGTGTTTTTCGATTTTTTGGGGTGTTCATGGGGAATGGCCATGTGGGTGGGGGCCATTTTGAGTGCTGCTACAGGCCCTGGCCATGTGCTGGGAGGGAGGGGGCCATTTTGAATGCAGGCAGTGTTCTTAGGTCTGCAGCCATTTTTCCTAGCTTTCAAGTCTATGCCCAGGGGTAGTGAGTGGTGCATAGGCCTAGTCTTTCTGTGGGGTGTCTTGAATTTAAACATCATGGAGGGCTTGGGATTGTGCTAATTTTGCTGTGATTTTCGTTTTTTTGGGCTGTTGTTGTGGCCTTTTCACCAAGGGCTAGTGAGTGGTGCATGTCCCTAGTCTTTCTGTGGGGTGTCTTGAATTTAAACATCATGGAGGGCCTGGATGGCATGGGATTGTGCTGATTTTTCTGTGTGTTTCGATTTTTTGGGGTGTTCATGGGGACAGGCCATGTGGGTGGGGGCCATTTTGAGTGCTGCTACAGGCCCTGGCCATGTGCTGGGAGGGAGGGGGCCATTTTGAATGCAGGCAGTGTTCTTAGGTCTGCAACCATTTTGCCTAGCTTTCAAGTCTATGCCCAGGGGTAGTGAGTGGTGCATAGGCCTAGTCTTTCTTTGGGGTGTCTTGAATTTAAACATCATGGAGGGCTTGGGATTGTGCTGATTTTTCTGTGATTTTCGTTTTTGTGGCTGTTGTTGTGGCCTTTTCACCAGGGCTAGTGAGTGGTGCATGTGCCTAATCTTTCTGTGGGGTGTCTTGAATTTAAACATCATGGAGGGCCTGGATGTCATGGGATTGTGCTGATTTTTCAGTGTTTTTTGATTTTTTGGGTTGTTCATGGGGGAAGGCCATATGGCTGGGGGCCATTTTGAGTGCTGCTACAGGCCCTGGCCATGTGCTGGGAGGGAGGGGGCCATTTTGAATGCAGGCAGTGTTCTTAGGTCTGCAACCATTTTGCCTAGCTTTCAAGTCTATGCCCAGGGGTAGTGAGTGGTGCATAGGCCTAGTCTTTCTGTGGGGTGTCTTGAATTTAAACATCATGGAGGGCTTGGGATTGTGCTGATTTTTCTGTGATTTTCGTTTTTGTGGGCTGTTGTTGTGGCCTTTTCACCAGGGCTAGTGAGTGGTGCATGTGCCTAGTCTTTCTGTGGGGTGTCTTAAATTTAAACATCATGGAGGGCCCGGATGGCATGGGATTGTGCTGATTTTTCTGTGTTTTTCGATTTTTTGGGGTCTTCATGGGGACAGGCCATGTGGGTGGGGGCCATTTTGAGTGCTGCTACAGGCCCTGGCCATGTGCTGGGTTGGGAGGGGGCCATTTTGAATGCAGGCAGTGTTCTTAGGTTTGCAACCATTTTGCCTAGCTTTCAAGTCTATGCCCAGGGGTAGCGAGTGGTGCATAGGCCTAGTCTTTCTGTGTGGTGTCTTGAATTTACACATTTTAACAGGAGGGGGGAGAGAGAGAGAGTCAGTGGATTCAGTCTCCCAAGTCATGTAAATAAACAAAGTGGAATCCACTCAAGTGATAGTGATCCCTAGAGTGATGGGGAACACACAGTGTTGTTTAAATGCCCCTCACACACCAACAGGCCCCTTGGTGTCATGCTTCATCATCGGGGCCTTCGCACCCCTCTACGGGATGCGGCGTGCTACGACTCACGAATACGCAGGAGCACTTGAAGTGAACTATGTGTGGGGGTGTGTGTTATATACCAAGATGTGAGTGAGGTGAGGTGAAAAAAGTGGTTAAAAAATACCTGGCACGTGGGAAGAAAAAAACTTTATTAAATCCCCGGCTGGTATTGTTAAAATTAAAGTGCAGGGCGTGGTTTTAAAAGATACGTGTTAGGGTATCAAACCACTGTGTTAAAAGTCAACATGTTTCGGAGGTCAAAGCCCCCTTCTTCAGGACAAGGGTGAAATGCACTTATCCTCGCCTTACTCACATGTAAGATGTAAAAGTGAAAAATAAAAATTACCACAATGTGTAATGTTCCTCACAATGTTTTATATGTAAGTGAGTGTAGTTGCGCCCAATTGGCGTAAGAACCTGTGAAAACAAAATCATAGATAAACATACAGGTCTCAAAATCACAGTTTTAAAGGAGAAGAATAATGCTTCTCTATAGAAAACATCAGGTAGCACCCAAAAAATAATTGGAACCTGGAACAAAAATAAGGAAAAAAGGACACTACAAACATACACACACGCAAACCAACACAGCTCTCTGCTCAGATGGAATGAGAGCAGAACAGTGAGGACAGAAAGATCTTACTTTAAGTTCCCAAATACAGGACTTTATGAGCCTTTTACGTATATTGGGGATCCGTCCTTTCTAATCAGAAACCTAGGAGATCAATATCAGGGTTTTAGTAGAGGAACTTAATCAGCAGAGTGCCAAAACTATAATGTGGAACTGCTTCTCATGGTGATCTTATAACTCACGGTTACAGCAACAGCTAATCGCCTGCCTTCCCTCAACGCGGCTCCGATGAAGTGAGCTGCAAAAGGACTAGGGCCTTTTTATATGCTTGCCTGTGGGTAATTAGTGGAAATTGATTGAATAATGCAAGCCGGTATATGCCCAAATACGGAGAGAAATCTCCCCGCGTCCGGTAAAGCGCTAGCGCCCTACGCTAATCCCCCGCGCATGCGCACAAAGATGCCCGATGGACGCATGCGCGGCAGATCCAGCAAACGCGCCTGCGCAGACGGAGACGCTTCGTGAACAACACGAAGCTGACAATGTTGTTACAAACGCCTGGGAAAAAGTGGCGATCGGGATAAGAATGTCCCGGGGGGTGAATCCATGAGCCCCGTATTTGGGCATATACCGGCTTGCATTATTCAATCAATTTTCACTAATTACCCACAGGCAAGCATATAAAAAGGCCCTAGTCCTTTTGCAGCTCACTTCATCGGAGCCGCGTTGAGGGAAGGCAGGCGATTAGCTGTTGCTGTAACCGTGAGTTATAAGATCACCATGAGAAGCAGTTCCACATTATAGTTTTGGCACTCTGCTGATTAAGTTCCTCTACTAAAACCCTGATATTGATCTCCTAGGTTTCTGATTAGAAAGGAAGGATCCCCAATATACGTAAAAGGCTCATGAAGTCCTGTATTTGGGAACTTAAAGTAAGATCTTTCTGTCCTCACTGTTCTGCTCTCATTCCATCTGAGCAGAGAGCTGTGTTGGTTTGCGTGTGTGTATGTTTGTAGTGTCCTTTTTTCCTTATTTTTGTTCCAGGTTCCAATTATTTTTTGGGTGCTACCTGATGTTTTCTATAGAGAAGCATTATTCTTCTCCTTTAAAACTGTGATTTTGAGACCTGTATGTTTATCTATGATTTTGTTTTCACAGGTTCTTACGCCAATTGGGCGCAACTACACTCACTTACATATAAAACATTGTGAGGAACATTACACATTGTGGTAATTTTTATTTTTCACTTTTACATCTTACATGTGAGTAAGGCGAGGATAAGTGCATTTCACCCTTGTCCTGAAGAAGGGGGCTTTGACCTCCGAAACATGTTGACTTTTAACACAGTGGTTTGATACCCTAACACGTATCTTTTAAAACCACGCCCTGCACTTTAATTTTAACAATACCAGCCGGGGATTTAATAAAGTTTTTTTCTTCCCACGTGCCAGGTATTTTTTAACCACTTTTTTCACCTCACCTCACTCACATCTTGGTATATAACACACACCCCCACACATAGTTCACTTCAAGTGCTCCTGCGTATTCGTGAGTCGTAGCACGCCGCATCCCGTAGAGGGGTGCGAAGGCCCCGATGATGAAGCATGACACCAAGGGGCCTGTTGGTGTGTGAGGGGCATTTAAACAACACTGTGTGTTCCCCATCACTCTAGGGATCACTATCACTTGAGTGTCTTGAATTTAAACATCATGGAGGGCTTGGGATTGTGCTGATTTTTCTGTGATTTTCGTTTTTTTGGGCTGTTGTTGCGGCCTTTTCACCAGGGCTAGTGTGTGGTGCATGTGCCTAGTCTTTCTGTGGGGTGTCTTGAATTTAAACATCATGGAGGGCCTGGATGGCATGGGATTGTGCTGATTTTTCTGTGTTTTTCGATTTTTTGGGGTGTTCATGGGGACAGGCCATGTGGGTGGGGGACATTTTGAGTGCTGCTACAGGCCCTGGCCATGTGCTGGGAGGGAGGGGGCCATTTTGAATGCAGGCAGTGTTCTTAGGTCTGCAACCATTTTGCCTAGCTTTCAAGTCTATGCCCAGGGGTAGTGAGTGGTGCATAGGCCTAGTCTTTCTGTGGGGTGTCTTGAATTTAAACATCATGGAGGGCCCGGATGGCATGGGATTGTGCTGATTTTTCTGTGTTTTTCGATTTTTTGGGGTCTTCATGGGGACAGGCCATGTGGGTGGGGGCCATTTTGAGTGCTGCCACAGGCACTGGCCATGTGCTGGGTTGGGAGGGGGCCATTTTGAATGCAGGCAGTGTTCTTAGGTTTGCAACCATTTTGCCTAGCTTTCAAGTCTATGCCCAGGGGTAGTGAGTGGTGCATAGGCCTAGTCTTTCTGTGTGGTGTCTTGAATTTAAACATCATGGAGGGCTTGGGATTGTGCTAATTTTTCTGTGATTTTTGTTTTTTTGGGGTGTTCATAAGGACAGGCCATGTGGGTGGGGGACATTTTGAGTGCTGCTACAGGCCCTGGCCATGTGCTGGGAGGGAGGGGGCCATTTTGAATGCAGGCAGTGTTCTTAGGTCTGCAACCATTTTGCCTAGCTTTCAAGTCTATGCCCAGGGGTAGTGAGTGGTGCATAGGCCTAGTCTTTCTGTGGGGTGTCTTGAATTTAAACATCATGGAGGGCCCGGATGGCATGGGATTGTGCTGATTTTTCTGTGTTTTTCGATTTTTTGGGGTCTTCATGGGGACAGGCCATGTGGGTGGGGGCCATTTTGAGTGCTGCTACAGGCCCTGGCCATGTGCTGGGTTGGGAGGGGACCATTTTGAATGCAGGCAGTGTTCTTAGGTTTGCAACCATTTTGCCTAGCTTTCAAGTCTATGCCCAGGGGTAGTGAGTGGTGCATAGGCCTAGTCTTTCTGTGTGGTGTCTTGAATTTAAACATCATGGAGAGCTTGGGATTGTGCTGATTTTTCTGTGATTTTTGTTTTTTTGGGCTGTTGTTGTGGCCTTTTCACCAGGGCTAGTGAGTGGTGCATGTGCCTAGTCTTTCTGTGGGGTGTCTTGAATTTAAACATCATGGGGGGCCTGGATGGCATGGGATTGTGCTGATTTTTCTGTGCTTTTCGATTTTTTGGGGTGTTCATGGGGAAAGGCCATGTGGGTGGGGGCCATTTTGAGTGCTGCTACAGGCCCTGGCCATGTGCTGGGAGGGAGGGGGCCATTTTGAATGCAGGCAGTGTTCTTAGGTCTGCAACCATTTTGCCTAGCTTTCAAGTCTATGCCCAGGGGTAGTGAGTGGTGCATAGGCCTAGTCTTTCTGTGGGGTGTCTTGAATTTAAACATCATGGAGGGCTTGGGATTGTGCTGATTTTTCTGTGATTTTCGTTTTTTTGGGCTGTTGTTGTGGCCTTTTCACCAGGGCTAGTGAGTGGTGCATGTGCCTAGTCTTTCTGTGGGGTGTCTTGAATTTAAACATCATGGAGGGCCTGGATGGCACGGGATTGTGCAGATTTTTCTGTGTGTTTCGATTTTTTGGGGTGTTCATGGGGACAGGCCATGTGGGTGGGGGCCATTTTGAGTGCTGCTACAGGCCCTGGCCATGTGCTGGGAGGGAGGGGGCCATTTTGAATGCAGGCAGTGTTATTAGGTCTGCAACCATTTTGCCTAGCTTTCAAGTCTATGCCCAGGGGTAGTGAGTGGTGCATAGGCCTAGTCTTTCTGTGGGGTGTCTTGAATGTAAATATCATGGAGGGCTTGGGATTGTGCTGATTTTTCTGTGATTTTCGTTTTTTTGGCCTGTTGTTGCGGCCTTTTCACCAGGGCTAGTGTGCGGTGCATGTGCCTAGTCTTTCTGTGGGGTGTCTTGAATTTAAACATCATGGAGGGCCTGGAAGGCATGGGATTGTGCAGATTTTTCTGTGTTTTTCGATTTTTTGGGGTGTTCATGGGGACAGGCCATGTGGGTGGGGGCCATTTTGAGTGCTGCTACAGGCCCTTGCCATGTGCCTGGAGGGAGGGGGCCATTTTGAATGCAGGCAGTGTTCTTAGGTCTGCAACCATTTTGCCTAGCTTTCAAGTCTATGCCCAGGGGTAGTGAGTGGTGCATAGGCCTAGTCTTTCTGTGGGGTGTCTTGAATTTAAACATCATGGAGGGCTCGGGATTGTGCTGATTTTTCTGTGATTTTCGTTTTTGTGGGCTGTTGTTGTGGCCTTTTCACCAGGGCTAGTGAGTGGTGCATGTGCCTAGTCTTTCTGTGGGGTGTCTTGAATTTAAACATCATGGAGGGCCTGGATGGCATGGGATTGTGCTGATTTTTCTGTGTTTTTCGATTTTTTGGGGTGTTCATGGGGACAGGCCATATGGCTGGGGGCCATTTTGAGTGCTGCTACAGGCCCCGGCCATGTGCTGGGAGGGAGGGGGCCATTTTGAATGCAGGCAGTGTTCTTAGGTCTGCAACCATTTTGCCTAGCTTTCAAGTCTATGCCCAGGGGTAGTGAGTGGTGCATAGGCCTAGTCTTTCTGTGGGGTGTCTTGAATTTAAACATCATGGAGGGCTTGGGATTGTGCTGATTTTTCTGTGATTTTCGTTTTTGTGGGCTGTTGTGTTGGCCTTTTCACCAGAGCTAGTGAGTGGTGCATGTGCCTAGTCTTTCTGTGGGGTGTCTTGAATTTAAACATCATGGAGGGCCTGGATGGCATGGGATTGTGCTGATTTTTCTGTGTTTTTCGATTTTTTGGGGTGTTCATGGGGACAGGCCAAGTGGCTGGGGCCATTTTGAGTGCTGCTACAGGCCCTGGCCATGTGCTGGGAGGGAGGGGGCCATTTTGAATGCAGGCAGTGTTCTTAGGTCTTCAACCATTTTGCCTAGCTTTCAACCTTTATGCCCAGGGGTAGTGAGTGGTGCATAGGCCTAGTCTTTCTGTGGGGTGTGTTGAAGTTAAACATCATGGAGGGCATGGGATTGTGCTAATTTTTCTGTGTTTTTCGATTTTTTTGGGGTGTATAACTGAACTGATGTTCCTCTGTCTTCCATTGCTTTTAGGTGCACAAGACTCAAGAGAACCACCAGTGCCAGGAAGAAGTCCTGCAGCGGTGTGTATGTGCAGCATAACGTCACGCGACGTCACGTCTGGCCACAGACAACTCTGCAACTCGTGCAACTGCGGCCTGCTGTTCTGACCTGCTCTGAAGAAGATGGCCCCAAAAAAAGTTCCCCGTAGCTCCTCTAGCAAGAAAGTTGCCAGTAAGGAGCAGAAGAAGCAAGTTACCAAGGAGACTGGTGTGCCGCCCGCCACATTTTTTGGGAGTAAAAAAAAATGTACGCCTGCAGCGGCATCGGGATCTGCTGGGGACCAAGCTGGGAACAGCACCACCGCTCCATTGGGCTCAGTGCCACCACCACCACCACGCCAACTTAAGTCCAAGCCCTTGAGTGCTGCAGAGGCGGTCAGTGTACTTCTTCAATCACCATCGACCAGTGATGTTGGCTCATCGCAAGAAAGTAGCAGCAAGGTCCCTGAATCAACACAGGTTGTTGTAACTCATCTGACGAGTGTTGAACAACCACAGCCGCAACAACAACCACATGTGCAAGTACAAGCCCAAGTACATGTGGAAGGAGAGGCAGCGCAAGGAGATGCGCAAGCAGAGGTGCATGGAGGGTCACAAGTGCCCACAATAGTTGTTCCTCCCGAAGTAGGGGCACATCAGGAAATCGACAATCAAGCCGAGGTATCATTTGAGGAAGCCACTCCTCCTGATGATCATTCATTGTCTTCCACATCCCTAGCAAGGAAAAGATCAAGGGCGGTGTCTACATCTTCTTCAAGCCCACCTCCTGCTGATGATATGGATGAAAATTGGGAACCACCACGGCCGGCTGAGAGTAAAGCACACCATGATCTGACAAAAGTACTTAAGCGTAAAAGGAAGGTCGTCGAAAAACTCATAGTTATGAAGTGTGATGCGGCTCAACAAGAAGTGGCGGATACTGCTGCTGATGAAGGCTCTCACGACGACGACCCAGTCATCATAAAGGTCACTGCAGCCCCAGTGGGCATGCAGCAAACAGATATTTTGACCCTAGCCCGAGAAGCTGCTGAGCGTGATGATGATGTCGATGAGGCGGCAATGAAAACACAACAATCATTGGAGTTAACTAGTACACCAACACGTACCGCTTCCATATTTCTTCCTCGCCAGAAGGGACCTCCATCCACCTCGACCTCAATTAGTGGTGGTGAAAGTGCACAACGTACTAAAGTTCGGCAATCCACATCCTCCACTTCATCTGGCATTAGCAGCATGACCCCCACCACCAGTATCACCGCCTCCTCCGGCCCCCACAGACAATTCAAGACCCCAGGTTGGGACTTCTTTAGTGTTTGCCCAAAAAGGGAAAACTTCGCCATTTGTAAGGTTGCAGTTAGTCGTGGTAAGGTTGGTACCAACTATGGTACCGGAGGCCAGAGAGGTCATCTTAAGAGACAGCACACTGTCCAATGGTTTGCGCACCTACAGGCGATCAAGGAAGCCCGAGTTGCAAGTAATGAAAATGTTGATGTTTCATCTGATGATGACGAGGAGGAAGAAGACGTGTCAAGCACTTCACTTACACCCAGTACCCCTGTCAGCAGCACACCACATGTGAGCCACACTAAGAGTGTGGGAGCGAGTGAGACACCAATGCAAAAAAGTTCATCAGCGAGCGTAACTGTGTCAAAGAAATCATCATCATCCCGTAAATGCTTGGTCCAGGGCAACATTAAAAAGATGTTGTTTACAGAAGAGCCATATGAACGCAACCACCCACTGACGCGTCTGTATAACACTAAACTGCTATAAATGCTAGCTCTGGACCATGAAGATGTGCTGGAGGTGATTGGGGCAGCTTTGCAGAAGAGTGCTGTTCACACTATACATCTGACAACAGACATGTGGACCAGTGGCGCAGGCGCTGATTACATGTGCATCACTGCACACTTGGTCTCTTTTTCAGGGGTTAAAGCAAAGCCAAACGCAGGTGTTGACCCGGACAAAGTTTTTAAAGCTGCTCGGAAACATGCAACACTAGCCATGTTTGGCTTGGAGAAACGTCACACAGCACAAAACATTTTGGATGAGTTTAACACAAAGGTCCTTCACTGGCTGTCCCCAAAAAAACGCCAGATTGGTTATTTTTCCACGGATAATGGCGCCAATGTAGTTAAGGCGATGGAGCTGGGTCACTATTTCAGAGTGCCGTGTTTGGCGCACTGTATAAACCTGGTTGTTAAAAAATTCTTGAGTGATAAAGACAGTCCAGCGTGCGAGGTAGTGGACACCTGCCGAAAAATGTGCAACCATTTCAGCCATTCTTTTAAGGCCCGGAAGCATCTGAGGAGCCTGCTACCTGAACGTCGAATGCCAGTGAAAGCACTCATCCAGGAGGTGGCAACAGGTTGGAACTCAACCTTCTACATGCTTGAGCGTCTGTATGAGCAGTATACAGTACTCGATCACTATTTCTTAAAACAGGGTACAGCTCAGAAGGACCTGAGGATCGATGCGGCGCAATGGGAAATAGTTAAAAGCCTGACAGACATGCTTCGTCCTTTTGAGGTCTTCAAGCGTGCAGTCAGCAAGGAGGACTGTAATTTGGGAAAAGCTATCCCATTGTTGTACATGCTGGAGCACCAACTGAAGGCGGTGTCTTCTGTGTTTCAAAAAGATGAAAAAAACCAAGACCCTTTTGTTTTGGCAGAGAAATTATTAGAGCGCCTACAAGGTGATGAACATCTTAAAATGATCCACTCAGAACAGCATTACATTTGTGCTACTATTTTGGATCCACGCTACAAAAAGGCGCTGGCAGGCCGAGCATTCTTTCCTTTTGCTGATGAAGATGTTACAAAGTACAAACGTTGGCTAGCCTTGTCAGCGAAGAGGTTTGAAAGAGAACGGCAGCTCATTGAAAGAAAAGGCAGTACATCAGCATCAGCATCAGCAGACCATCCCCAGTCAAAACAATCCACTTCTGCACCTGTGGCTGTGGCACAAGTGACCTCTCAGCCGTTAAAGACACCGGCAACCGGATCATCTGCACCAGACACAACAGTAACATTGGATGCTGAAGAGGATTGGCTAACTCTGCTTGGGTTTGGTTCTCAAAAGGTCACAGCAACAGCTAAGCAAAGTGGAGGAAGCTTGGAGGACCTTGAGATGATGGTGCAGGACTATCTGAATGACTCAACAGAGGTCTATGTTAATGCTGACCCATTGGCGTATTGGCATGGGAAAAAAGAATTGTGGCCACAGCTCTCTAACCTGGCTTTAAACTACTTGTCTTGCCCACTCGCAAGCGTGTCTTCTGAACGTGTTTTCAGTGCTGCTGGTGGCATTGTAACTCCCAAACGGAGCAGCCTCTCACCCAAAAATGTGGAGAGGTTAACAATGATCAAGATGAATCAGCACCTCATACCACCAGATTACAAAGTACGAGAAAGCACGCCGGATGAAGACGAGGTGGACAGCAACGTAGATGAGGGAATTTCTTCTCTGTTAGGTGACACTGAGCTCACCCTGCCTGAATTCGCAGAGTATGATGACGAAGCCTTATTCTTATTCCTGGACCTTGACACCGAGCCCTGAAAATGAGACAATGAATCAATAACTTTCTTTTTCGTCCTTATTCACTTTTATTCCTGTGTGTCTGTCTTTCTTTGTTGCGCACAGTTAATATAATTCAAACTTTAATCACCTAATCACAAAAACAAGCCCATCAGCAAAACTGTCTTCACTTGTTTGCTTATTGATTTGAAGGTGCCGCAGTCTGCATTCCTCAGGTTCACAAGTTCAGAAGAACATGCTCCTCTATCCTCCTCCTCCAGACTCCTATTTCCCTCAAAGCAGACGGCTGGATTACGCCAAATGAAGAAAGACTCAGCACTTGTGACGGTGTTCTACTTCTTTGCGGGTGAGTTGACGGCTCTGGGGCCATTGCTGTGAAGCTCTAATACCGGATAAAAGTGGTTTGGACCAAATCGGAGGCGGATTTTTTTTGTGTTTTTGCTGACTTGCTTGCCTTTCAGGTGCTCTTTGGGGGGTTCCGGTGTTTGTGGGTGAGTTTTGGGGTCTGGGAGCACTGCTGGGACAGTCTAATCTTGATTGCATTTGCTTTTCAGGAAATCCGTGGTGGAAAACAGGAGTTATGGCCTAGCTGCACAGCGCGTTTGGACCGAAGGCCGAGAAATATTGTAAGTATGAGATTTTCCTTTTTGGCTGTTTGGGGGTGTTGTGCTGGCTATGGATACTTTAGTTTGCAAGAGGTTTGAAGCAAATCCATGGTGGTAGAGGGGAGTTAGGGCCTAGCTGCAGAGCGCGCGCGGAGTGATTTGGGAAATTGGCAAGAAAATGACTAAGTCCCCATTTTTGTACTTTTGCTTTTTGGCTGTTTGGGGGTCTTCTACTAGTTTTCTCCTGGGTTGACGGCTCTGGGGCCATTGCTGGGAAGCTCTAATACCGGATAAAAGTGGTTTGGACCAATTTTTTTTGTGTTTTTGCTGACTTGCTTGCCTTTGAGGTGCTCTTTGGGCGGGTTCCGGGTGTTTGTGGGTGAGTTTTGGGGTCTGGGAGCACTGCTGGGACAGTCTAATCTTGATTGCATTTGCTTTTCAGGAAATCCGTGGTGGAAAACGGGAGTTATGACCTAGCTGCACAGGGCGTTTGGACCGAAGGCCGAGAAATATGGTAAGTATGGGATTTTCCTTTTTGGCTGTTTGGGGGTGTTGTGCTTTTTGGCGGGTGGGTTGGCGGGTCTTGGGGCATTCCTGGGAAGGTCTAATACCGGATAGTAGTGATTGGGACAAAATCCATAAGGAAAAGCCTTTTGGCACTTTTTGTAACTTAGGGTTCGTTAGGGTTAGCCCTAGCAGCAGGATTGCATGTGTTTCGGGGTGTTCTAGATTTTTGCATCTGAGTTCTGGGGTCTTAGAGCAATCGTGAGAATGTGTAATTTTGGTTGCAAGTAATTTGAAGAAAATCCATGGTGGGAAAGGGGGGATTTGGCATAGTTAAAGAAAGCCTTTGCCACTATTCTTAACTTAGGGCTCGTTAGGGTTAGCAGTATTTCTATTGCATGTGTTTGGGTGGGGGGGTTTTCGAGTCTTGGTGCGATGCTGGCTATGGATACTTTTGCTTGCCTGCAAGTGGTTTGAATACAATCCACGGTGGGTAAGGGGGTATTTGGGCCTACTTTTATTTTCAAAGTACGTTTTGTCACCAGTTTTCTGCTAGGCCTCGTTTTTTGAGATCTGATTGGGGGTCTTCTACATTTTTGCGACTGGCTTTAGTAAGGGTCTGGGTGGGAGCACTGCTGAGAAGGTCTAATTTTGTTCTAAAACACAGTTTACAGTACACCTAGCTTGAGGGGAAAGATCCGCTAAATTAATTTGCCCATACTTATTTATCCTTCAAAAGGTGACTCAGACAGAGTACGCACTTTCAAAAATATTGTACTGTCTATTAGGAAAATCAAAGTGTGACTTATTGCACTACACAGCGTACATACCTTATATTTATTTATCATTGGTGTTGTAATATTATATCACTTCCTGTTTTTCGTTCAATAATTACAGGCCGGGTTTCAGTCTGTGCAATGGGGAAAAAAGGATGGAGTCAGGCTTCACATTAGCGAGCCGCAATTCAGCATCCGCCAGGCAGGCAGTGGACAGGGTGTCTTCTGGTCACCAACATTGATGGATGAAGCGTCAGCTGGAATGGAGGAGTGCCGCTAATAAGAGGAATTGTTTGCTGCATGCAAATTACTTACCAAATTCAACAGGACAACTACAACAACATACAGATACAGTATCCTTTGTTTTCTTCTATAAACCTAATTTAATGTAAGAAGTGTTTCTCTGAGTGCAGAGATAGGCAAGTGAAAACGATGCAGCCTGTACTGTCGCATTCTAGTACTACTTATTTATTTTTTTTATTTTTTTTTATTTTTGTGTTTTATAGAGCGCAAACATGACCCGTGAGGGTATCAGAGCGCTTTACATGGTATACATTGTTGAGCAAACAAAGGATTAAGGTGCAGGGACAAATAGATCAAACATTACACGGTATACAATGTTGAGCAAAAAGATTAAGGTGCAGGGACAAACAGATCCACGAATGGTTGCACTCATTGTCATAGACAGAAACAAAAGCAAGGTTCCAAATGTATTTGTCGTGGGTAGCTTTTGATATGTGAGGCGGTAGTCTTAGAATAGTCCCACTCAATGAGGAGGTTCTGGGCAGACCTTAGGCGAAGAATTTACCCATGAGGAAGGTTTTCGTCTCAGTTTTGAAGCGTGCTAAAAGAGGGATTTTTCTGATGGAGGGTGGCAGAGAGTTCCAGATTCGTGGTGCTGCTCCGGTGAACGCCCTGTTATAAGTTCTTTTTTTTTTGAAGGAGGCAGGTTGAAGCAGTAGGTTTCCGGCAGACCTGGAGTTTCTGCTTCCTCCGGATATCACTAATTTCTGTGCCAGATAAGCAGGGGAGTTTGTGTAAAGCGCCTTGTGTACAGTGCAAGCCACTTTCAACTGGATTCTGGCCTCCAGGGGGAGCCAGTTCAGCGCTTTCATGTGTGGAGAGATGTTGTCAAACTTCCTGGTACCTGTGAGTAGTCTGGCAGCCGCGTTGAGGCACGCTTTTAGAGGTGCTAAGGAGGTCTTAGGTAATCCTGTGAGGGTAGAACAGCCGTATTCCAGTCTGGAGATGACAAGTGCTTGAACTGCAGTTTTTAAGTCTGGTGCATCGATGAAAGGTTTCAGCTTCCAGAGGTAGCTCAGGTGGAATCTGGCTGCTTTGGCCATTGAGTTAATGTGGTCTCTCATATTGAGGTTACTGTCGAGGATAATGCCCAGGGATTTGGCAGAGTCCACAATGGTCGGTGTGCAATTCAGGGCTGTGATGGCCTTAATCCACATCTGTATCTCCGGGTTGGTTTTAGATGGGGAGATTAGCAGAAATTCAGTTTTCTTTGCATTTAGTTTGAGTTGGTTATTGGCTAGCCAGTGGACAGTTAATTTCAGGGTCTCGTTCAGGGAGATGATCTCATTGAGCGAGGAGATGTTGATGTATAATTGGGTGTCGTCCGCATACATATGGTAGGAGATGTTGGCGGAGCGAAGAACTTCGGTGAGTGGCTCAAGGTAAAGGTTGAAAAGGGTAGGGGAGAGGGTTGAGCCTTGAGGGACTCCGACTGTGACCGGGGTGGGAGCTGATAGATTGCCGTTGATGAGGAATCTCTGGGAACGATTGTGGAGGAAGGATCTGAACCATTCTAGTACCACGCCATCCAGGCCCATCCTGAGTTTGAGGCGTTCAAGTAGTTTTTCATGGTTGACCGTATCGAAGGCAGAGGATAGATCAAGAAGGATTAAAAGGCAGGTTTTGCCTTGGTCTAGGGCTTGGAGGGCATCGTCCACGATGTGCAGCATAGCAGTTTCGGTGCTGTGCCCTGGTCTAAATCCAGATTGGAAGTCATCTAGTAGGTGGAAGTTGTTAATATGCTGGCTTAGTTGCTGTTGAACACACTTCTCTAATACTTTGGCTAGTAGCGGGATATTGGAGATAGGTCTAAAATTGTCAGGAGAGGCAGGGTCAAGTGACGGTTTTTTTAAGATGGGGAGAACTTGGCCAGCTTTCAAAGGGTCCGGGATCAAGCCCTGCTGGAGAGAGGCGTTGATAATTGCAGTCCAACAGGGGACGATGGATTGGGAGGCGGTGGTGAGGCAGTTGGAAGGAAGCGGATCATTGAAGTGATTGTTTGGTTTTAAGCTAGAGAGAATTTTTGAGATGGAGTCTTCATTATAGTATTTGAAGTCCGTCCAGCGGGCTTTGTTTTTAGGGGAGGCCATAGAGGTAGGAGTGGAAGGGTGTGGCAGAGCAGGAGGGGGTTTGGCGCAGTTGGTAGTACTAAGTTCAATTCCTAATGCCGTGATTTTATCAGCGAAGAAGGAAGAGAATTCGTCTGCAGATATTAACGATTTGGGGGATTCTTTAGTTGTTTTAGCCAGTTTGTTAGATTGGAATTTGACCAGTTCAAAAAGCTTTTGGAGTCTGTTCTTGGCGTTCCCTAATTCCGATCTGAAGTACTCTTTTTTGCAGTTGATGATGTGCTTGTTGTAGGCATTTCTCGCCTGGCGCAGCAGTTTTAGATGCACTGCTGAGGGGTGTTGTCTCCAACTTCTTTCAAACTGACGGAGGGCTCTCCTCTCCATGTTGAGGGAGCCAGTGAACCAAGGGTTTCTGTCCTTGATTTGAGTTCTTTTAAGTTTTAGAGGGGCAAGGTCGTCTAGAATGTTCGAGATGGATGATGCGTAGTGCTCGTTGAGATCGCTAACCTTGGTTATGTGCAGGGGTGGGGGTAGGTCAGATCTGCATCGAGCCTCGAATTTCCCAAAGTCAAGGTTCTTAGTGTCTCTGGTCCATCGCTTGGGAATCACCGGTTGAGACGTCTTTGTCTTGCGAGTCCCGGGCAAAATGAAGGATATGGAGTGATGGTCAGACCAGTAACAATGCATGCAGTAGTGCATGTACCTTTATGTCACTTAAAAGATTTATGGTTAGCTTTGTACCCAAAGATTTCTTTATCTTCAATTATTGTTTGTCCATGCTGTGCTTTTTTTTTCTTTTCTCAGCAAAACCTACCCAAAAAGAAACCCCCATTCCCATCCATTTTCCAAACCCTAACCCTCTTCCCCCGGGCTGTGTGGTTTTGCTTGATGTGTGACTAAATGACATCAATAATTCCACACACTTGCTGGGGAGGATAAGGTCATAGCAACAGGCTGGTGAAGGAATCCGAGGATATATTCTAGACTTACTCAGCTTCAGTACTATTTCTTGTTGTAGTAGCCAATGTCAAAGAAATCCAACACAAGTACAAGTTATACTTTACCATTTGTTAGGCTACATTGTGGCACTGTTCTAGTGTACTGTCACCTGCTATATTCTCTATCGTATCGTTGTAATGCTACAGTAAGGACAAACCAGGTTTCATTTTCTTTTTTTCCATAGGCATGCAACTCCCATTGTGTCACACCACTAGTACCACCGCAATGAGGAGGACATGTCATCCGCCCAGGATTGCCAACCTTAATGGCCATTTCCCGTGGAGCCAGCCCTGGGCCTAGCCCTACTTTCAAACACAAATTACAGGTAAGATAAGCGTTTGGTTGGAGGTAGTGTAATGGAGTATTAGGAGAGACGAGAGATTGACAGTAGTACTACTAAAGTCCTAGGACTATTCAGGAAAACAAACTTACTGTTAAACCCCCACCCACTAGACTCAAAAGCAGTAAAAAACAGGTATGGTCAGATAAAGTTTCAAAAAGTATATTTTTATAGCCCTAACAAAATAATCTCCTGCAAGACCCTCCCTAACCACAACGATTGTCCTTCAAAAGTCCCAAAAAAACCAACTCCCAATTCCCACCCCCCAAAAGTCTCTAAAAAAGGGGCAAGGGACACTACGGCAGGGTGCTGTTGACTTTAGCGGCCAGGGCATCATGCTCCTTGCGGAGGGTGGCATGGTCGAAGCGGAGGCCCTCCACCAAGTTCTTATAGCTTAGGACCTCCTGCTCCATGTAGGACACTCTGAGGCATAAGCGGCGCTGGCGTGCCTTGCAAATCCTGTGGGGGGCAGCTGCTGTCTTTGCTGCTCGGCGGTGGCGGTAGGCTTTGCTAGCCCGGCTCCGTACCGCTGGAGCACTGCGCTGGCTGGCAGCCCGTGGGGGCATGGAGGAGGATGCAGCTGTCCCAGTGGATGTTGTTGTTGTACCGGTAGACTGCGTCTCCTCCTCCTCCAGGGCCACCAGCCGCCGATATTCGGCGACAGTGGCATCCAGCCTCCGTTGCCGGGCCATTCGAGTCAGCTCCCTCCTCCTTGATGGTCTCCTTGATTTGGAAGGAGCAACTATATCAAGAAAGAAAGACATAGTCTGTAACCAATGCTCCTTAAGATTAACACAAAATGATTGAGCAGAAAGTTGTGTCACAGTACAAGTAGCAAATTGAAAGCACAGTACATAACTATTGAGGAAAGTATCTATGTAACCTCCGACTTCTTCACCCTTGCTTTAACATTAGTGGGAGTTTAAGGAACAAATTCTACGAGCACTGTGGACTTCCATTACAGTCGACTATGACAGTACACCAGTCTTATTCTTCTTCTTCTCTCTTGTTTAGGAAAATTGGTACATTATCTTATGCAAGCCGGCATAATGCCAGCGCAGTGAACTTGCACCCGAGAAAAACAGACGCACACATTGATGATGGAGACAGACTTGCGTTACTGTACCGGTCCAGTACATGCAGGTGGTGAAGCTCTTACTTTTCTATTACGGGTGGCACTGAGAATACTCTGTTAAAAGGGCTACTGCTTAATTAATTTAGCTTTCACCCTATAGTGCAAATGAGTATTAGAAAAGGAAAATGAAGAAGCTAAATAATCTGACTATCTATCACTTCACATGGGATGTATTTGATGACATATGGGATGACTTTAGGTGCTTTGCTTATTATTGAGTGAACATTGATACACCCACACATGAATGACGTACTACTACTAAACTAAAGTTATTAAGAGAGGTAGGGAGTGTCCACCGTAATAACCGGATATATGCTGTGCTTGCAGTTGCAATACAAACTACTGCTACTATTCATGGTAGTATTTGGACAAAATTACAACTTCTTTTCCTTGCCTTTCCTACACTGGAGCGGACGTGCGGGTGCGGTGTTACATGCTCTTCAAAGTAACACTTAGTTCATCCAGTGACCGTCTACTCTCTCTAGATACACATATGCTATCTAAGAGTCAGATAGTACCATGATCCAGGCATCCATCCATTCAAAGTATATGCACACATACAGTTTCTGTTTCACCCACCCAGGCTGTTCTCCTTCCACCCATCCTTGCTTCATCATTCACCCAGCCATGCACCATTCCATATTCTTTCCTTCCCAGCCACCTCGGGGACCAAGCAAACACATATCATTCTTCTTTGCCAGTCATTGTTACATTTCTCGTCCTTCCACACTTACTTACACCCTTCTTTCGCTTTTCGTTCATCCCATCCATCAAGTTCATCTCAGATCTGATCGGGATTCTTCTCGCCAAAAACTTCACAGCTAAGTCGAAGTACATTTAGAGGAGGCTACTACCTGGTTGATTTATAATACACCCGTGCAAAAAGCACACTCTGCAGTCTTCAATCTCAATAAGTAAGGAATATATAGCTTACCTCTGCTCGCCACCACCGTGTTTTCCCTCACAGGCATGTTCGGCACTTGCACCGCCTCCTCCCTAGAGTTGTTCCCCTCGTCCAATGCCAACACCTCCGCGCTGGCCCCACCTCCAGATGTTCCACCTACAAAGTACATTTAATAATGTTAGAATACACTACTCACTACTATATAATATTTGGTCTAGGAGGAAGAAAGAAATGTGAAAAAAACAGAATACAATGTAATAATTTGTGACTGTCTACTCTAAAGTAAAAATGTCCCTTTTTCCAGGGAAGGCTGTTGTCTTGCTGCACTTTTTGTCACAACTGATGAATGCTTGCTTTTTATTTTTAACACGCACCACTTTTTCTCCTAACAGACAGAAGCTTGACTTCTAAGAACACGAGCAGGATCAAGTTCAAACCAGGTGAGAGCTCGGCTCGACCACAAGAAATGTGTCCAATTAATCGTCAGCACTAAGCAATTTTCCATTTTCAGTTAAATGTTTACTTTCATGATAAACTTGATTTTAATAAATGTGTTTACTTTTAATAAAGCTTTTAAACTTAAATAGACTCTGTGGTTTTTGGTCCTCCAGACTAGAGTGGATGAGCTAAAGGTTTTGGAATTTTTGCAAGCATGAGTCCGTGCCTCTGACATCATTGGGGATCAATCATCGGCGACTTTGGGAGCTAAATGACTCTGCCACACTATCTAGTCAGTAAGGAGATTGGGGGTTCAACTACAAAGTCTGCTATCACTGAGGTATGTGGAAAGTCTACCTGCACCTATTATAATTGATAAGCTAAGCAATGCATTATTTAGTGTCCATAGTTCTGTTTGTGCAGATTTGTCCCTGCAACAGTAGTAAAATGGATTGTCCTACTATCCAAACCAAAAGTAAAGTAGTATCTTATTCGTTCTTGGTGGTCATTCTCCTTTTTATTGTTGGCAATTGTCAAAGCATAAACATTTAGAAGACTTGAAAAGACATTATGGACAATCCCAGAGGACTGCACTCAGTGCATAGAGCTATTGCTGACTAGAATGGGAGTCCAATGGAATTGCCAAATGTGCAATCTTAGTTAGCTACACAGACAGACTAATAAGAATAATCTAGTAATACCACAGGGAGTCATAGCCGAGGCAGGATAAGAATTTAGATCCAGTCTACAAGAAGATCAAAGACGATTTAGAAAAAATCGAATGAAGAACGCTAGGAAAAAATAAGTACTCTATATTAAAATTAAAACTTACTGGGGCAAGCAAAGGAGCCCTCGCCTGCCCAATCCTGGCCTGCATCCTGAACAGCACCCTTCTCCTCCTCCTGTGTCCTCTTGCCCCTGGGGGGAGATGATGTACAACATCAAAAAAAGAAAGACCAGAAAACATGGATGATATTTGTGAACCAAATCAAACATTTCAAAAGAACAATAACAAAATATTTTGGCGAAATAGCAAATAGACAACTATTCCACTGGATATATTATTGACCGATCTCATGTGGTCTACTACGTTATTAGTATTGCTTGATTTGCGGACCGTCGAATTGGAAACTTCTTATGTAACTCCCTAAACAAAGTACTAAAAAGGTTTACCAGGATTGGCAGGCAGCAGTCCGCAGCACGCGAAGTGACAGACAAAGTCCATCGTGATTGCAGATCAGCGACAACACTAAAGTTTCCTACTACATTAACCAGTCATTAAAATACTCAAACTATCAATCCACCACCACTATTTCTTCTTATCGCAATGTGTACAAAGGATGGACTGGACTTGAGTCTGTAGGGGCTGATTTAGAAGCTCCTTGCGGCTATTTTGCTCCATTGTTGCGTGACTTTTGTGACGCAGCGGCAGAACAAAAGAGGCGCAATGGTGCGGCGTATATTAACAACGTGACGCATATGGGAGATGCATCACGTTGTAAAGCCCTGCGCCATCAGGGGGTGTTCCGGCGCAAGGGAGGGCGTTCCTGCGCAGGAACGCATCCTAAAACTGGCTGAGGGAAATCTACAAGATTTTGATCACTCACTTTAACGACAATGATGCGTGACTCAAACCCTGTGCCTGCTTGAAGCAGACGTACGGCTTGATGCAGCATTGGGGAGATAGGGCACCCCAGAGCATTGATGGAGCTGCGCCATCGTTGCGACGCAACTCCAGCAATGCGCCGCCTTTACGGCACAGATGCGTAACGCTTTGGTGACGTTTTGGGCCCATGGTGCGCCGCATTGTAAATACGGCGCACCATGGGTGATGGTGGCGTGGCGCACAATTACTGGCGCATCCCTGCTACTTTGCAGGGATGCGCTGGTAATTAAAAATCTGAACCTTAGTGTCTAGCATTACGCAGTTCTTTAAACTACACTCATACATAATTTCACAGGCCAATGAAATGAACACAAAATCGAAAACAAATAAGCATAGTAGCAACACTACTGAGAAGGAGAGCAGTGCACCTGAGATGCACAGAAGATTTTGAAATATAATTTACCTACAATGTAATGAGCAGCATTATTGCTCTTGGTAAAAAACAAAAATTTGCAATATAATAACACACAGAGCAGGAGAAAACAGAGTAGTAAAGAAATAGCTACTACTACTCACCAAGCCCGGGGATCTCAAGGCCAAGCAGGTCGAGCAGATCGCATTCACGGTCCAGGACATCCGTCCAGTGGTGGGTGGCCTGGTTGTAGGTGCGCCGGACCCGAGAGTGGTGGTACATGGCCCGGCACACCTTCTCCCACCGCATCCGGCGCTCCCAGATCCCGTACCCGCAACCGATCCTGCCGCCTGCCATGATGGTCCTGGGGAGGCGGTGCTGAACCTAAAAAATTAGTGCGGCCACCTCCTCCGGGCTAAAGATCTCCCGGGGTACGACCTGCTCCCCCCTCAAACGCCCGCACGGGAGCCGGGCACGGGGTGCGGGACCCTTCCCCTTCTTGGGATGCTTCCCGGCTCCCTTCACCATGGTCTGGGCAGAAAGGAAGCTAAATAATAAAGAAAATAGAATAGGGAAGAGAAGAAAAGTAAAGAGTTGAAAAAAGTAGTTTAAAATTAACCAAAAGTAGCAGAAAACACAAAAATATAGAGCAAGAAAAATAGAGAGATAGATAATAAGTAAAACAGATAAGAAAAACGTCAAACAAGCAAAGGATGGCAGTGATACAGAGAGGATACCAAAAGCATGCCCAGAACCATAGCAATGAATGAGAAACAAGATGGCCGCGCCCGTTCACGACCACGCGGGTAAGTTCGCGCAAGATTTTCCTCGCGAACACCCGCGAAATTGTACTGGCGAGCCGCACACTTTGCGAGATTACACTTCGCGCCCGGAAACGGAAATACGTCATGCAAACAAGATGGCCGCGCCCTTGAACGACCGCGAGGGTAACTTCGCGCCTTGCGCTACAAGGGGCTCGCTAAATCGCACAAAACCTTGCGAACTAACACGCCGCAAAAAAACAAATCGCATATTCGCAGGAATTCACGGATTCCGAATCCGATCTCGGGCGTGTTCGCGCCCCGCGAATCCCGCGAAATTGCAGCAAAACGAGTTTTGCAAAACTGAAAGCACTCAGCAGGTGCAAGAGTTCAAACTCATCATTAGTAACCATTCCCTGTAGTGCTTCCTGACTGGGGCCCCTCCAGAGTTCAGTTGCTAGTTGCAACAATTGTATGACCCTGCTCTGACCCTCACAGCAGGCTCATAGAATAGCTACAAGTAGGCCACAAAGGTCCTGGAAAAAAAAATGCACTGCAACAGAAAGCAAATTACTGATAAGGAAGCAGGTGCCAGACCTGGAATTTTAAAACAGTGACACATTAATAAACTAACCCCAAATTAATTCATGTCAGTTGAAGCGGGGCTTGCTTTCCCCCCCATAATCTACAGTGATGATGAATCAGAGGGTGGCATTGATGTAACAGAGGGTGGCATGGGTGAAACAGAGGGTGGCAGTGGTAAAACAGAGGGTGCTGGGAACCTGTGATGATGAACCAGACGTAGAAACAACATAGTCGCGACCGTTGCAAGCCGACAAGTAAGTTCGCAATTGCGAACTGGTACCAAACCCTCGCGAACTGGCAGACACCCTTGCGAACACAAAAAAAATCTGCAAATTCGCGAGAATTCGCGGATTTTGCGGATTGCGAGTTCGCAAATACGCAAATTCGCGAACGCCAGATTTGCAAAATTCGCCCATGCTTAGTGCCTGTTGTGTCATCACCGCTTCCCATCAACCCCAAGACAGGGAAGCCATTTCATATTCCCAAGAAGTGGAAGGGCACCCCTCCAACCTCTCCCACCCACACTGTGTCAGAGGTCTGCATGAATTCACCTCCACGTGTCATTATGCCACCTGGTCCACACAGCCCTCCAGCTTGCCATGCCACTGTTAGCCCCACATCATCTGGGGCTCTGTCACCTCAGTCAAGTGGGCCTGCTGTCCCCGTCACACAGCCAGGTCCAAGTTCGCATGACAGCCAGGATTGAGTTGACATCCCCCTCATACGACTGTGCCTCAAACAGGTGTGCTACTCCTGGCCATTGTTTACAACCTGGGTGTGTTGCTGGCCCTGTTGCTCTGCTGTGCTGTACTCTCCCCTGTGCAGCCTCTCATGTAATTGCTGTCTCGCCTGTGCCATGGACACTGGCCCTGTTGCTCTGCTGTGCTGTACTCTCCACCGTGCTGCCTCTCATGTACTTGCTGTCTCACCTGGGCCATGGACACTGGCTCTGTTGTTCTGCTGTGTTGGGCTCTCCACTTGTGCTATGGACACTGGCCTTCCTGTTTGTATTTAGCCTGTGCATAGAATCTTGCATATGATCATCATTTTGTGCCTTGCTGTTGTCTACTATTGTTCTAATGCTACAGCTGTGCAATATGTGAATACATACAGTTACTCATGTTGTGTGTTTTGTCAGTGTCCTTGCTGATTAAAGTTCTTTTTGTGTTTGCATTTGATTAGCTGTGCCCCATGCTCAATGTATCACTTCAATATTGCAAAACTCTTTGCACGCATCAGATTTTTAGACAGGGCTGACAGGATCTTCTGTCCATTCTGAACCTTATAATAGTGTAATCTGTGATGGCTATTTTATCTGCTATGCAGTTTTCTTCTTCGTGATTTGCTATTGTTGGCTACAATGTTCACATGGAAGGTTGGTGGACACTGCCAGCACAGGGTGTGATGCTGTGCAAAGGTTTGGAAGCAGGCTGGGATATGTAATGAGGTATGTGTGTAGATTCCTTTATGTGTGCCCAGCCGTGTATGTGTATGGTCATCTTGTGTTGGCCCTTAGTCCTGGTACCATGGCCTACATGAGATGCGTGGTCTTGGGTGTAGCAGAGATGTGCAGTGTGAAGGGTGTAAGTATGTATGTGTGTGTTCCCCTGGATTGTGAGAGATACACATGTGTCACCCCGGATTTGTGTGCCTGTTGTTTGTTTTGTCTTGCCCTGTGTATGAGATAGTATGCACTTGTGTGAGCTGATGGTTGTGCACTGTGCTGTGTGTTGGTGTCTCCATGCTGTTGTGTGTCTGTGTGTTGGTGTCTCCATGCTGTTGTGTGTGACTCCTCCTTGTTGTGTTTGTAAGTTACAAGTGTGCAACGTGTGTGAGTTGCACATCAGTGTTGTGTTTGTTTGATCCTCTATGTGTCTTGGGTGTGTTTGTGTAGACTATGTGTCCGTGCTTCTCGACACTCGCATTGTGTTTGTGTTTGTCATGCATTGCAGGCACATGGTGGGTTTTCTACTCCTGTATGGCATGGTATGTGTGTTGTTCATCCATCCCCTATGTGTGCCACTTGTGCCTGGCCATTGTGGGATCTTCCTTCCCTCTATTTGTGTGTGATACACCCCTTACATGTCTGCTACTGACATGCAGGGTATTTCACTTTGATGTCAGCTGTCCCCTTGGTTTCCATGTGTGTGTGCCTCCCCATCACTTCATTAGTGAGCTTGTGCTTTGTGGTGCAGTTCTTGGGCCAAGAGTGTTGTTCCCCTCTGGACATTGCCCCAATGGTGTATATGTGCTGTCCTTGTGCTATTGGTCATTCTGTGGTGGTCATGTGAACTTCAGCTGTGTGTGCTGCCCAGTGCTCTGGTGGAGATGGCTTGGCTCTTGTATCCCAGAGTGGTGCATGTGCAGTTGTTGTGTTGGATGTGTGTGTGTTGGATGTGGTATTGCTTCACATCCTGGGTGTGCTGTTGTATTTGTGCTGTGCTGGTTTGTGGTGTGTGTGATGAGGTTGTGTCAATCATGTCTGTGTGTGGCTGTTGTGCTTGTTATGCACACACTGCTTGTTGTGCATGCAGTGCTGTGTGTATGTGGTCTTGGCATTGCCTGATGTGCATCCCCTGATGTCCTGTGGTGTTTGTTGATTACTGTTTCATGTGTGTCTGGTTTGATGTGGCAGTGTGGGTTTGTCCGGGTGCACTTCTTGTGTGATATGTGTAATGGTGTGTGTGTTTTGTTCCTGAGTGATGATGTTGTGAACTTCTGTTGTGTCTGTGCTCCCATTGCCTTTCCCCAGTTTGGCTGACAGGGTATGTCTGTTTCTCTTAGGGTTCTGTTAGACCTGACATCATCGGCTTGAGTCTCTCCTCCATTTTTTCTGTTTGCCTCCACTGTTTTACGATGTTTTGCTGGATAATGCGTTGGGCGCTGTGCCACTGCTGATCAGTGCCACAGTGCAAGTGCTCCCTATGTTAAATTGATGTATCGATTGCATTCCATGTTTGGCTTATTTGGGTTACTGGTGGTTGGTGACACCTAGGGTAGATGTCAGCTCTCTGAGCACAACCTTGATGAAACAAACGAAGTTTCTATAACCAATGTTCCAAATATCGCAAAAAGATTAAACCAAATTTGTTTTCATATTTCTCATGTTTAATTCACATGAATCTCATCAATATCCACGAAGTTCCATTTCATTTATGCATCCAAATTCATTGTGTGCGTAATCATATCCCAATGCATTTCGGACACTAGGTCCTTCGTCAGGGGAATCCTAGAAAAATGATAATAATGCAATCTAAGTATAATCCACCGAGTAACAAGTAAAATATACAGCTTTTACCCTAGCAATCATGCATATGTTTTACGAGTGGTGATAAATAGTGTATCTGGCGTGAAACAGAAGAGTGCCCAAAAACGTGTTGGTCCCAATGTCCCCGATCGTGAAGAATATACCAAACGAACCAAGATTACGGCAGATGTAGAAAGCTGAACAAAGCCAAAATAAATTAAGTGTCACCGGAGGAAAGAAATTGATCAAGTAATCACCGTGAGCGGAGAAAACATCACCCTCGTGAAAGGACCGCGAATTCTGAGCCAAGTTAGAACGTATAGCATGGTGTGTCAGCACTTACGGAAAAATAGAAGCAAGATCACGCGTCCTGCCGATACGCCCTTCGCCATGGTGTGTGAAACAGGCGTCCCGTATATACGGAAGTGAATTGGAGAAGAACAATGTGTATGGAAAGAGGACTGCGGATTTAGCGGCCATGTTAGAGTGGTGCCACAAAAAGGCGAAGGAACCAAACTCAGACGAACAGATAGACAATTATAAAGAAAAGGAAATGAAAGGGAACCGAAAGTGAAACTGAGCAAAGTAATGGTCAGATCAAATAAAAGCTGTGTGCAGATAAACAAATAACATAGTGAAACAGTGCATGTCAAAGTCACATTTCTACAGATGATATAGAAATATTCTACAGATAACATTGAAATTCCATCCGATCATTTAGACCAGATGGTTTCATGGATTGAAGGAATTTGATCCAATGGTTTTCACGCTGCAATAAAAAGTTGTTATTGTCTCTGTCGTCACGCTTATTAACCACCTCCACTGCAGCGAACCTGAGCTGACTGATGTTATGTCTGTTGTCTTTAAAGTGAATTGCCAAGTTGGATTTCATGTTGACAGTTCTTATATTGCTCTTATGTTCATTTATTCTCTGTTTCAGTTTACGTGTGGTTTTCCCAGTATATATCAGTCCACAAGGGCATTTAATGATGTACACGACATTTTCAGTGTCACATGTAGCGTTATTATTTGGGTTACTGTCAGTCCCTAGTCTAGTGCACCAGGAGTGCCGGGGCTTGTAAATCCAAATGCCGCTCGTGGGCTTGCAGCACGTGTTGTGCCACCCACAAGAGCGGCCTCGTAAAAGAATGTCTACGGGTCGGTCATTGCGAGACCTACGTGCAGTCTGGTACTGTCACGCGGGCTGCACAAGTATACCTACTTGCCAGTCCCTCAAACCTTCCCTTAACTTCGTGTTAGTCACCCCTATGGTAGGCCCGCGGGCAGGGTGCATTGTAAGTATAAGGTAGGACAAGCCTGACCAAGTCGGCATGTCCTAAATAGTGATTGACAGCCATCTTCGTTCTTCACTATTGTGAGGTAACCTGCTCTCCGTTAGTTAGAATGGGCCGCCGGGATTATTAATGCTATGATCCTAGCTGGCTCGGGGAGCATGGTGCAATGTCGAGTTTGGTATCCCTGAACTCGGGGTTTAATTACACATCCGTTGGTGTGGATGGTTTTTGGATTCTGGGTTTGAAAATAGCACTTTTAGAAAGTGTCTATTTTCTTGTCTAACCATTTCTGGTTTCTGCTGGTTTTGCGTGTGTGTGACAGGAGCTGGGTGGCTCCAGAGGTCTGGATGAGTCAGTGTGGGATGAGTGGGACATTTGCGTTGAGAGTAGGGGGAGAGTAGTTGCTGATAGCCTGCCCTGCCTGATACAATGCTGGCTCCACCTCCTGCCAAGCGACTGATGGCTCTGTGCCTGCCATGGACGATCCTAGCCCCACCTCCTACCAGGAGGCCGATAGCTCTGCTCCTGCCAGGGACAATGCTGGCTCCACCTCCTGCTGGGCATCTGAGGACCCAACCCTGCTCAATGAATAGGCCAGGTGCTTCTGCCTGGCTCCACCCACAACAGACCCAGGATGTTGGGAAATTCCCCTGCATGGACAAAGGGATCAAAGCCAAAAAGGGGTATAAGAGAAGGACCACTGAACCAAGAATAGAGATCACTTCTGACAAGGAACCCTGAAACCAAGGACAAGAAGCCTGCTGATCCAAGGACTTGCCTACCCCTTCTGCCAGTGTGCTGTTTGCTGGGGGGAATCCTGCAGAGCTTCTTTATTTTTGCCAAGGAACCAGGAGAGAGGAACTGTGTGTGTACTCTCACGCTTGCTAAGAAAATCTCCGAGGACTTGAAGAGTGCCAGTCTCCTGTTGAAGTCACAGGGCTAAAGGACTTCATCTGCTACAAGTACTATTTGCTGGAACCTTTAAATCCAGCACCTCTGAAAGACACCAGCCATCTCGACGCCGACGGACGTCTCCGAATCCAGCTCGACACCGTGAGTGACGGCTCAAGTGTCCCGCTTCCTCGATGCCGGCCGCCGGGCCTGATCGACGCCAGCAGCAACGCCAGTGAGTAGTGAGTTCGGCTCCAGCTCCAAGGGACCTCGTGTCTGCACCGCTGCTGATCGCATCAACCTCGTGCCCTCTCGACGCCGTGAGCGCTGCTCACTCTTGCAACTGCATCATCGACAACGACGCCTGCTGAGGCCTGATCGACACCGAAGACGCGACGCCGGATTGCTCGACGCCGCTGATCATCGTGGGCTTCATTTTCCTAAGGTACTGTGTTGTTGGGGGTCCGTGTGACTCCGGGCTCGACGTAGCGCTCCTCGCGGTCGACGCCGAACCTTTGGATTAACTTTGCCTCGATGTCGTGTAACTCCCATGTAGGTTACATTGTTGCCAAGAACTGTGTTTCCAAGGAGAAGAGTTGCTTTGATACGAAAAGACTTTTTGCTAAAGAAGAAACTACCTTTGAACTATTATTTTCCCTTCCAAGAGTATTTATTAAGATTGTGTATATTTTTGTCGTTATTTGGTTTTGTGCTAAGCCTTATATAAAAATCCTTATTTTTATAATACTACTGTGTCGTGTCCATTTGTAGTATATTCACTTTATTACTGTATGTGGTCATAAATGCTTAACACACAGCCTCTGAGATAAGCCTGTCTGCTCTGCCAAGCTACCAAGGGGGTGAGCAGGGGTTATCAAAGGGTGTGATCCCCTTGCCCTGACTAGAAAAGGTGTGTCCCTATTTGTCAGAAGTGTATACCTCTGCCAACTAGAGACAGCCGGTTCTAACAGGTTCAATATGTGTTCCTGTAGTGTTTGTGTGTTGTTCTTGTACATGCATCTGTTGAGGAATCCCTGTGTGTGTGTTGTGTTTGTGGCTACACCCAGGGTGTGTTTTTATTTGTGCTGGCAAGGATTGTGGGCCTTAAGTGTGTGTGGCACTGGTGTTGTGTGTTCCTTGTCAGCCACTCCTGCAGTGGCTGTCTCCCTGGTTGTGTGTTGTGTGCTGCAGGGTGTGTAGTGTATACGCTGGTGCACAAAGCTTTGTTTGGATCAGGAGTCGGATATCTGCGGCGGAGACTGGCCTTCTATCGTCCAGCCCGCTCCCTGCAGTCGGAATCCCTTTTTACAGCGGTGGTCCCGCGGATGAGGAAGGCCCGTGCGGGGGGGGGGGGCGCTCTTTTAGCTGTAAAGCTCCCCAGCTGTGGAATTTGCTTCGGCTCTCGCTCCGCAGCACTGCTAATTTGCTCCAGTTCAGGAAGAGCCTGAAGACCTGGCTTTTTAATCTTTAGGACTTTCTACTGTTTTCTTTTTTTGTTTCTGATCCTGTTCTTGCTTTGTTGTGTTATTTTTACTCTGAGTTGCAGGTGGAAAGCGCCGGGACTCTCTTTTCGAGTAGCCGTGTGCTATATAAAAGCACCATAACATAACATAACATAACGTATTGTGCTTGCTTGCTGCAGTATTTGTACATGGGGTGCACAGGATGGGCACCTGGCCTGTGACTTGATGGGGTGTGTTGCTGTGTGGTTTGGGGTGGTGTGGCCCTGTGGTGTTTGTGCCCTGCCCATGCCTTGGAGTGGCCCTGCCTTCTGCATAGTGTGCATGTATTGACCGCGGCGGTGACATGACCAATACTGGGACTTTGATGCCGGTTGGCAGTCGATGTGTGTCCCGGATGCTGAGGGGTGCCTTGTTGTCAGGTGGTACAAAAGGGGGTGGTAAAAAAGGGCGTGGTGATGGTCGGAGCATCTGAACCAATCAAACACTCACACCCAGTCAACAGATCTGGGTTTAATCCATCACTGTTCTTTAGCCCACTCTGCCACCCCAGTTCAGACATGGCAATATGCAAATCAGTCTGACCCTGTGCCTCATGGGCACAGTCCAGCCCGAACTGCCAAGCCATGCCTTCCCTGGACCGGAAACAAGCTTCCGAGGACCGGTTTCTGGCATTTCAGCCATCTTCAGCCCGGCTTGCTTGAATCCAATGGCATTGTGAGCGAGGGACTGGAGTGGTGTGGCTCACTGGTTAGAGGCGGCAGACCCGAGAACAGAGAACGGCCTGGGACCAGGGTTCGATTCCCGACGCGGCAGGGTTCTTGGACCAGGATCAGCGGACTTGATAATTCTCGTCTCGGTGCCTACTCTAATCAGGGATCACACTCGGCAACTCTGGGCATTAAGCTTGCCTCATCTCCACAACGGCCCCTCACAAACGCCGGGGATGCCTGGTTTCACCTTGGAGACTCCCAGGAGGGACAATCTCACAGGGAAAGGCAGGACGGGTTCCCCAGCGGTCTATAGCGCTACGAGGCCTGCGGTGCGGGTAGCAGTGCGCTTTACAAGACACACAATTTACCAATTTAATTTACTCACGTCTGAGCATACCCTGACAACTTATGGTGATCAAAGCAGTACAAAAGGGGGTGGTGATGGAAGGAGCATCTGAACCAATCAAACACTCACACCCAGTCAACAGATCTAGGTTTAATCCATCACCGTTCTTTAGCCCACTATGCCATCCCAGTTCAGACATGGCCATATGCAAATCAGTCTGACCCTATGCCTCATGGGAACAGTCCAGCCCGAACTGCCAAGCCATGCCTTCCCTGGACCGAAAACAAGCTTCCGAGGATCGGTTTCTGGCATTTCAGCCGTCTTCAGCCCGGCTTGCTTGAATCCAATGGCAAAGTAAGCAAGGGACTCACGTCTGAGCATACCCTGCCAACTTATGGCAAACAAAGCGGTACAAAAGGGGGTGGTGATGGACGGAGCATCTGAACCACTCAAACACTCACACCCAGTCAACAGATCTGGGTTTAATCCATCACTGTTCTTTAGCCCACTCTGCCACCCCAGTTCAGACATGGCCATATGCAATTCAGTCTGACCCTGTGCCTCATGGGAACAGTCCAGCCCGAACTGCCAAGCCATGACTTCCCTGGACCGGAAACAAGCTTGTTGTCAGGTGGGTCATCTGTGGGTGCCCTTGTGGATGTGTTGTCACCCCCAGCAGGTTGTCTGTGTGGTGATTGGGCTCTGTGTCGGCCTGTGTGTTGTAGTTGTGTAGTTGCGTACCTGCGGCGGCGTCCGTCGCGGACCATCTGAAGGTAGTGTTGTAGGAGGTACATCACCGGATGCATATGGAGGGCTGGGTCTATGGCGTTCATGACCGGGTCTCTGCTTTCTTGCTCCGCTGTCGAATTTTCCGCCAGCTCAGGTTGGGCGGTGTTTCCTCTGCTGTGCGTCTGCTTGTTTGGGCCATCCTAATTTGTTAAGCGTGCGGACGTCATTCCGCACGGCGGAGAGTCTCGATTGGCTCACACCGCCGCAATTGAAGGTGCACTTTGATGGCGGTGCGTGGCGCTCCGCGGCGGACGGGAAATGACCTATGTTTTGATATCCTAATGTGGCAGACGTGAGTTCCGATGCTCGCGGGCGGAAAAAGCTGTCTTTCCGCCCCACAACAAACGGAGTGGTGCCACGGCCCGACATCCTAATGGGCCCCTAAAAGTCTAAATGGGGTCATTTTGGCAGTTAGGGCATTTTCAGGTGTTCAGTTCTCTTTTAGTGAGATTTAACAATCATTTTTGGAGTGTACTTACTTTTTTAGGTAGCTGTTTTTGCAAGGTGAAATTATTTTTCACGTTTTTGTAGTAATATATGTTGTGGGAATATAAAGAGATAAAATATGTAAGTTAGTATTTTTAGTTAGCAATTGAAATCTGGGTTACATTTTAAGTTAACAGTTTATTTAGAAACGCTAATTTACTTAGTTTTTCTTAGGTGTAGTAGGCTTGATTTTAGAGGAGTCTTTGAGAGTGGCAAAAATCTGGGAAAGTTTCTCCTTTTTGAATTATTTTTGTTGAAGGTGTAAAATAAGAAATTTTTTTGTTTATATAGTGTGTTCTTAATTGTTTGTGGAAAATCATTGGTTTCATTCATTTTTCTGTATTTCTATTGGTTCATTGGAATTTTTTAGGTAATTGTTTTACTTGTATGGAAAATGCAAATAGAGAGAAAAGTTTTTTTTTAGGTGAGGAATGAGATGTTGAATTAACTATATAAAAATAAATGCATGATATATGTTTAGATTCTTGAATATGTTGATAATATTTGTTTGCAAGTATTATTATTTGTGTAGTTGTTATGTTATTATTAATTTGTGCTGTTATTATTTTGATAGCTGTTTTAATATAACTTTTATGTGATATGTGTATTTATGTCATTTATTGTATTTATAGTATTGAAAGTAGTAGTTTTAATGTATATTAGAGTTGTCGATATTTTGTAAAAAAACAATAATATTGATGTCCATATTTTAGTTTTCGATATTTTGGACATATTCTATACTTATTTACAAACGTCAATCTTTTGTATTACGATATTTATGTGTGCGATATTTGTATTGTCGATATATTTTGATTACGATAATGTTGTTTCGATATTAGTGTATTTTTATAAATTAGTATACTATATCGATATTTTAGATGTCGATATATTTGCGTCGAAATAGTTGCATTTCGATTTTGTAACTTTTGATATTATGTCAGTGATTCAACTCTTCCGGGGCTCGATGTTTCAGTCTGAGCAGAGAACAAGTCTCTTTGAGAGATCAGAGCTAATGAAGCTTGCCGTTTAGTTTGAAGATCAGGCAGAAGGGGTGGCCCCAGGAGTGCACCACCCCTTGTTCTCTCAGATGAGCAGTCACTTCTCGAAAAGCTTTCCTCTTTTGCAGTGTGATGGAGGCCAGGTCTTGGTATAGAGTTACAGGATGCCCTTGATATGTTTTAGGTTGTCTCGACTGGGCCTCCCGCAATATTCTTTCTTTGAGAGGAAAGTCTGGCAGGAAGGCAAGGATTTCAGGGGGAGGGGCAGGATCCCGTCTCGCCAGTCCTTCTCGAAGTGCTGTATCTATGCGAATTTCAAAGTCCTGTGGCTCCCCCAAAATGTTGCAGAACAGTCCCTGGAGATAGTGGGTTACATCCAGCCCTTCTGCTTTTGAGGGGATCCCTCTGACTCAAATGTTATTTCGTCATGAGCGATTCTCGAGGCCCTCCATGTGTACTTTCAGATCTAGTTGCTGTTCACTCAGAAGGAGGCACTTCTTGTTGGAGTTGTTCAATATCGTCTCCTTTGGTTAATTCTCGTTCCTCCATCGTTGCTACTCTCTCCCTGACTGCATCCACATCTCGGGGAATCTCTCGCACCTCGCTCTTCACCTTGTCTTTAAGTGTTTGAAAGTCTTCTCTGAGAACGTTGAAAAGCGATTCTAGGAAGGAGCAAGTGATAGGAATCTCTCCATCTTCCAGGCCCACAGGAGATTTTGGGCCAGTGGACATTCTACTCTCTTTGCCCCGGGAGGAGGTCCTTTAATGAGCATGTCATTCAAAGATCTCTCTCCTTTTTTCTTCACCGAGGCCATCACTGGGTCGTCCGTCACTGGGGGGGCTGCCCCAAGATACTTCTCAATGGAGGCATCTATATGGCACTACTCTCTTTGTGATGGATGAGGTAAAATCCTGTATCCTTCAGTGGCAGACCACCTTTGCGTGGTCTTACCGCCATCCTACTTCCACGTTCAATCTTCGGTGCAGCAGCCTCTTTGATGTGCTCTCTCTGTTGAGGGTAACACCCTCTTGTTTGTGATGTTCTGAGGTCTCAGGATGCCGTCCCCTGTTTCACACCATGCGTGGGCCCTCTTTGACTTTGGTTTGGCCCCTCTAGCAGGCAGGTGAAGCCGACTCTACCTTTCTCCGCCAACCGAATGCTTTGGCTAGGGTGTCCGTCCACCTGTACTTGTTGTCGAAGCAACCCTTCACCGTCAGCCAGACATTACTGCCGAGTGTCCACTTCTTTGTGCTTGTGGCCACCACGTCTCTTCAATGTTCGCCGAATATTCTGTTCGGATGACCGTTCGTAGCCCTTATGGCCAATGCTACCCTTCTCCACCAGTCAAATGCTCTGATGGGGTGACAGTTCCGTTGTGCTTATCTCGGCTCCCAAGACTCTTTGGACTCCGTTGCAAGGCCCAGCCCCACAGTCCTGTACCTCCACTTCAGTCTCCCCCTCACGCTGGGATGGTCATTGGATCAACAAGATTTCGCCTCGATTTCCACGTAGGCCACTCTCAGAGACCGGTGACTGTCTCTCTCGGAGAGCCCCACCAAGTCTGTTCTGTGTTTCAGCGGCGCTCTGCTCTGAAGGGAGCCTTGCTCTCTTTAATGCTGCAGTGCTGGTCTCCCCCGCAGCCTCCCCACTTCATGGTCCTACCACTGTTCCCTGTGCGCCAAGTCCACTCTCCGGAGACTCGCTCATGGTCCATTCGCAAGGCGTTCCTCTCGCTCCGCCTCGGTCTGCCTTTGGGACCGGCCTCTAGGTCACAAAAGGCTCCACAGCCAGGGCCCTCTTCACCACCGGCTTTGGGCACTCCAAGTAACTGGACTATGGCTCTCGATGGCAGCACTAGGGGAGCACCTCCGTCGCCCCCACTGTTCTGTCTCCCGGTGGGGCCACCTCCCTCTCTGCTCGTGGTTTTGTGCGTCGGCCGGGTAAGTGCCCACCAGCCGTTCTGCCGCTGCTCCGGATCCCTTGTGCCCCTCTTCACTGTTGCTTAGTGCTGATTCGCCCTGGGAGGCCTCTCCACCAGGCCCACCTTGCCAGTAACCGCAAGCAGTCCGGACAGCCAGGCAGCAACAGGGGGCCCACCCTGCACCCCTTCTAAATTTGTCTGGCTCTGCTGCAGTGGGGAGACTGCCTGTCCTGCGTGCACCTCTGGTGATCAGCGCTGCACTCAGGGGGTTCCCCCGTAGTACTCTGGAAGCCTCGGCACCCACCACATGTCTAGGCGCCCATTGTCTCCTCTTCCTCAAGATGGCAGGCTGGGGGAGTCCTCTTCACTCGGATCCCTGCTGTTGCCACTGACATTGGAAGGCTGTCCCTCTTCTCCTCACATCACCGGGAGCCACCCACGCCGGGCCTCTTCAGCATGCCCCCAGAAGACTCCTTACCGGCTGCTTGGTCATAGCGGGTCGGTCGCCAGCTCTGCTCCCCGCTGCTGTTCGGCAAAATCAGTGCTTGTAGCGTGGTTTTCGAGTCTCTGTTTATTGATACATGGTACCAGCGCTCCCACTCCACATCCGAGGGTCCCTGGGGGCGCCGTCTCTGCAGTCGTTTCATACACGATTCAGTCCAGGTGCCATTTTCTCACGCCGTTGTCTTTACACTCCAGGCTGTCGAAAAGCGCAGATCGGAACTGGAGCACCCGAACTTCTGCACCCTGGGCCGACCCTCCACTGTCGCTCTCTGTTGCATCGCTGGTGGCTACGTTTGCTGGGGTCAAGAGCCAGGAAATTACGGGGCAGGAAGGCCAGGAGCGAGGAGCCTCAGGGGCATGCTACCTACCAGATCGCCATCTTGGCCGCGCCCCCACACAACATTGTTAAATACTAGATCTAAAATGAGTGGGGCAACTCAAGGGCTTTTAAAATAGTTTGTTGGCTTTAGGACTCTGGGCACTTTACCACTGCTAATCAGTGCTAAAGTGCATATGCTCTGTGTAAATTGTTAGTGATTGGTGCTCTCTGATAGGAATATTTAGTTTACCAGTAGGTCCCTAGTAAAGTGCAATAAATGTGCCAGGGCTGGTAAATCAAATGCTACTAGAGGGCCTGCAGCACTGATTGTGCCACCCACATGAGTAGCCTGGAAAAGATGTCTCAGGCCTGCCACCGCTGTGCCTGTGCGCAGTTTGATAACTGTCATGTCGACTTGGCAACTTCAACCACTTGCTAGGCCCTAACCTTCTCTTTTCTTACATATATGGCACCCCTATGGTAAGCCCAAGGTACCACCCTGAGCAGGGTGCAGTGTATGTGAACGCTGGGACATGTACTGGGGTGTGTAACATGTCCTGATAGTGAAATACTACCTAATTTGTTTTTCACTATTGAAAAGCTATCTTGCCCCATAGTACAGATTGGGGAATGCTTTGTAACATTTTACAAACATATCGTCCCATAGGGTTAAAGTAGAAAAACTGAGTTTAGTATCCCTAATCTCAGGATTTAATAACATATCTTTTAGTAAAGATGTTTTTTAAATTGTGTGTTTGAAATTACCACTTTGTAGAAGGTGGCTATTTTTTTGGTAAACCATCTTGAGTGCCTATGCCTAGTTGTGGATTGACTGTCTGGCTTTGGATTGACAGGGGCTGAGGAGGTGCAGTGGCTCCATGAGTCTGGATGAGTCAGCACTAGGCTGAATCGGCTTTATCTGCATTTGGAGTGGTGGGAGGAGTAGCACCTATACCTGAATAGGGCTGTGCCTGCCTTCCACAATGCTGGCTGCACCCCCCTGTGGTGTGTCTGGAGCCCAGGCTCACACTGACAAAGGAAGTTGCTGTGCACTTGCAGAGTGGCCCCAGAACTGGTTTGAATTGGGCTCAGAGCCCCTTGCACAAAGAGAACAAAGACATTTTGGGGCATAAGTATCAGACCCAAAACCCCAGACTTGAGATCATTCCAGGAATTCAAGAGGAACCTTTGCATAGGAGAACAGCTGGAGACACTGAGGAGAAGTACTACCCTTGTTGTGTGTCTGGGTTGGCCTGCAGTTGCTATTTCTGCCAAGGAAAAGAGAAGCACTTTGCTGTGTGCTGTGTCCCCTGCTTGAATGAGATCCCCAAGGGCCTGAAGTGAGCTGACCTCCTGTTCTGAAGTCTCAGGGACACAAAGAGTTCACCCCTGCGCCCCTGAACTCTGCTGCTATGAATTCTAGCCTGCCAAGAGGCGCCTGTGCCAGTGTTGGGCCTCTGGAGGTTGTTGCTGCTGTTTGGGAGGTGGAAGAAAGAAGAAACGTGAAGAACTACTAAAATCGACTCTTCCAGGGAGCGCGGCTGAAGAGGACCGATGCAGCGTTATTCGATGGTACCTGATTGATCACTTCCGCATCCCAGATTTCCATGCATCGTATCTGTGCTGCACGCTTTCCTGATGCATCACTTGCGAACCGGAACCGTCACGAAGAATTTTTGCATCACTCCGCATACGGACCAGATTGAACGCAACTTGTCTTCTGCATGTCGCAGAACTGTTGCATCGCCTCCCCAAGGTCTCAAGAGTGTCCTGTCTCTTTGATTTCCAACTTTGCAGCTGTTTGGATTTTGGAACTTTGACACATCTGCAGGTACTTTGGTGAAAGGTCATGCATCCATAGTTTTCTATCGTTCTTGAAACCTTTTGAAAGTAATATTTTAAATTGTGTATGTTGGATTTTTGTCCTTTTGGTCTTGTTTAGTTTAGATAAAGAAACTTTATTTTTTCTAAACTGGTGAGGTAAACATTTGTGGTGTTTTCACTGTGCTACTGTGAGTGTTGGTGCAAATACTTTACACATTGCCTTTGGGATAAGCCTGTCTGCTCGTGCCAAGCAACCAAAGGGGTGAGCAGGGGTTATCTAAAGTGTGTATCCCCCTTACCCTGATTAGAAGCAACGGCCCCTATTTTGACAAAGGTACCTACCTCTGCCAACTAGATACCCCCAATTCTAACAGTCTCTTACAAAGAAAGGTATTAAAGAAGTCTTTTCCCAGCACAGACTGTATCACAGATCATTGGTTGAGCAGATTAAATCAATGGTCGCCATGTATAAATCTTTTAATTTGGAGGAGGGAGGTAATAACTATTTATTATATGTGAATAATTTTCAGCATTGTTTCGTACTGACAAGATTGAGATGTGCCATTGTTCATTATCTAATCGCTTCCCAAATATTAAGTCTTGCCCACCTAGTATGGTACCATGCCCTTGTGATTACAAATGTAAACAAAGCACATTGCACTATCTACTGTTCTGTAACTTTGATCATAATTTTATATGTTTTTATCTTAAACCATTGTTTGCTGTTCAGAACCTAAGGTCTTACAAAGTATCAATGAAATGTTGGTGGCACTTGATGATCCTTTAATATGTCATAATGTTGCCCTGTTTATTTTAAAATTGATTAATGCGAGGAAAAGTATCATGCTATAGTGTAACAAATAATCAAGATTTATAACTGTCACTGTAATTATGTATTTTAATTGTTCTTAGATGCACTAGTTTGTTTGTACAGTTATGGCTGCTTTTCTGATAGCCGAATGAAGATTTAAATGAAATGACTATTTCACATCTTAAAAGTACACTCTGTCATCACATTAATTTTTTAATCTCCATTTTATTTGTTATAAGAAAACAATAATGTTGCTATTTTCAAATCTAGTAGAGCCAGCTTAATGCACTAAAATCATTTGTCCATGCTTTTTATTTATATAGCACAAACCTAGCTGTAACGCAAAAGCGTGCTGTATATTACATGAGGAGTTGGGAGAGATATACAAAATCATGTACATTAAATGGGGATTACCCAATACAATTTACACACATTTAAGCACAGGGAGATAAAAATTTGTCTAGAATCAGACGATGTTATGTCTAGCCTCAAGGCTTGGATTTCAGCGTTGGTCTCTGTTGTATCCTGTTATCTCTTAGTTCCCTGCTGCTCAGCCAGTGTGTATGTGATGTAATTGGAATGTTGATGAGTGCCGGGTTTGTATGAATGGCAGTTGGAATATATGAAGCTCAGCAGGGGGATACTGCTCCTGGTGGTGCATACTTAACATCTTACCAGTTACCTGGAACTGACTGTAAGTGAGTCTGAATAAACCCCTGACCTTGCCAGCGAGGACGCTTGATAATCCCTTTTCGACGGGGTCTATGCCACAGCTTGCCGGACCCGCTGCGCGGGTCCCGCTTCCCCGGGGAGGACCTTTGTACCCACGGACCTGCTCCTGACATCCAGGTTTGCTGGGGGGGTGTGTGGGCTAAAGGCAGGGCTGCGAGTGGCGCTAGAGGGACTCCAATTCCCAGGAGTCCCTGCTCAGCTGACCGGCACCACCTGGATGGCTCTCCCTGCTTGCCCCGCCGCCAGCACACCTGAAGCAATTAAAACGATCCCGGTCTAGTCCCTAGCGGGAATCTCTAGACCACTGACCTTGCCAGCGAGGACGCTTGATAATCCCTTTTCCAGGATCTACGCCACAGCTTGCTGGACCCGCTGCGCGGGTCCCGCTTCGCCGGGAAGGACCTTTGTACCCATGGACCTGCTCCTGACATCGAGGTTTGCTGGGGGTGTGTGTGGGCTAAAGGCAGGGCTGCGAGTGGCGCTACAGGGACTCCAATTCCCAGGAGTCCCTGCTCAGCTGACCGGCACCACCTGCACCGCTCTCCCTGCTTGCCCCGCCCCAGCGCACCTGAAGCAATTAAAACCATCCCGCTCTAGTCCCTAGCGGGAATCTCTAGACCACTGACCTTGCCAGCGAGGACACTTGATAATCCCTTTTCCAGGATCTACGCCATAGCTTGCCGGACCCGCTGTGCGGGTCCCGCTTCGCCGGGGAGGACCTTTGTACCCACGCACCTGCTCCTGACATCGAGGTTTTCTGGGGGTGTGTGTGGGCTAAAGGCAGGGCTGCGAGTGGTGCTACAGGGACTCCAATTCCCAGGAGTCCCTGCTCAGCTGACCGGCACCACCTGGACCGCTCTCCCTGCTTGCCCCGCCGCCACCGCACCTGAAGCAATTAAAACCATCCCGCTCTAGTCCCTAGCGGGAATCTCTAGACCACTGACCTTGCCAGCAAGGACGCTTGATAATCCCTTTTCCAGGATCTACGCCACAGCTTGCCGGACCCGCTGCGCGGGTCCCTCTTCGCCGGGGAGGACCTTTGTACCCACGGACCTGCTCCTGACATCAAGGTTTGCTGGGGGTGTGTGTGGGCTAAAGGCAGGGCTGCGAGTGGCGCTACAGGGACTCCAATTCCCAGGAGTCCTTGCTCAGCTGACCGGCACCACCTGGACCGCTCTCCCTGCTTGCCCCGCCCCCAGCGCACCTCAAGCAATTAAAACCATCCCGCTCTAGTCCCTAGCGGGAATCTCTAGACCACTGACCTTGCCAGCGAGGACGCTTGATAATCCCAGTTTTCTGTATTATATCATTATTATTGTTTGTGCCTATAACTCTTTACAAGAGAATCTAGGAATAATGTCCATGCGAGAAAGTAGAAGCAGGGCTGCCAAAGGGGGGAAACAGTTAACCGGGACCCTTAGCGACTTTATAACCAGGACCAATACTGCCCTAGACATAGAAATTAACAAAATGCAACAGAGAGTATCTATGGATTTAGAAGCAGCAAGAAGATTGTCCCAGGATTCTGCAATGGCCAAGAAATCATCTTTAGGTCACATAGCATCTGCGAAAACCTGTGAGCGCTCGACTGGTCCAGTACCAATTATAACATTGGCGGATGTGCATCACACTTCAGATATAACCCCCCTCGTGTCAGCCCCTAGTCCAGGGTTACTCCATCCACCCACCAACCAGAGTTTATCTTTGGATGTGGTGGATCTGGTACCGGGGGTACCCACAGAGACAATTCCCAAGGGAAATGGGGCGTGTGTGAGTAATTTGTGTGAAAGTAAAGAGGGTGCAAACCAAAAAAGGAAACGTAGCATTACATCTGCCTATGCTAGGAAAAAGGCTAAAGTAGAAAAGGCCCAGTATTTTAATGGTGGGAAGTCTAATGTAGGGGGGGGGAGTGGCATGTTCCATCAGGCGTCCCCCAATGTTGTAAAAAATCGTTCGAATGTTGATCAGGTTAATTTGGATGTAGTAGATGGGGAGCAAGATCCCCTAATAGGAGCCAAGAATGGTGGGGTGACCGTCTGCAAGGTGGAGGGAAGAAATGAGGAATTCCAAAAAACTGTATGGGAAACACTAAAAAAACTCCTAACCCCTCTGGAAGTTAGATTATCAAGTATAGAAAACCAGTTGATTGAGGTGGAAAAGAGCATTATAACTTTATCAAGCCTTAGCATAGTGGGAAGTAAATCAAATAGTACAACTGATGCTGCTAAAACTATACCAGCACCTACTGCTATTTCTCCAGCATTACCGCTAGCAACACACACAACCAAACCCTGATCCGAGGTTCATTTAACTAATGTTAGCAACCTAAAAGTGAATGTATCTAAGCAAATGCCTGCACAACCTGTACCAGCTCATTAAGAAACCTCAGTCCTGAGGGTCAAAGAAACTAAGGCCCATCAATCTAATCAACAGGGGATCCAAACAACAGAGAAACATCGGGGGGTTTTATAGACCTTCCACCAGATGCTAGGCCGTATGTAGTAGTGTTAACTGGGGTACCGGAAATAGGCAATCACTATCAGGAAACCTTTTGGTCACTGAAGAATAAAGTAACAAATTGGCTGAATGAAAACAGGCCCTTACCTAACCATATAAAAAGCAAAATCTTAATGGTGCAAAGGGTGCCATGGATAGGCCCCTCATATAAATCCATCCCAGGTGATTGTACTGTTGTTTCATTTGAAGAGCCAAACACGGTACACCACATATGCTCATGGAATACCTATGGTGGGAACTCATCAATCGAAGCTAGACCACTCACTTTTTTTATCCCCCGCAGACGCGTTCTAATTACAAAGGGAACTGGTCAATGGCTAGACACTATGTTCGGGGAGGGACAGTAATTGGCAGGCAGGGCAATCACAGTTGGTGGAATGGGGCCCCAACTTACAACAGGTTCAGTTGTCTAGAAGGAGTAGATTGACTTACCCCAAAGATAGGTTGCACAATTAGCTCCAATGGTACACCCACTACACCCTGCCCTGTGCCTATGATGATTACATGTAACACAGAAGAAAGTAACCTAGAAGAAAGTATAGGAATGATTACGGGGGAGGGAGCTGCCCACTGTTTAGGTATTAAGCAGTCCCTAAGTTCCCACAAGATGAGAGATGCCTGGTAGTACCAGCTGAACAGGGAGTGAGGGGACATGCCCTACAAAGGGAGGAGTATGAAGCATGTAGACTGTCCCAAGACGTGTTGACTCTTCCGGTGCCACCACGACAGGATGTAGTTATTTCAAATGTAGGACTTTCGAGTAGCAGTAGCAATGCGCCTTTGAAGTTAATCTCATGGAACATAGCGGGAGTAACTAAGAATTTAAGGGATCCCAAGTGGGCGGAGTATATTGATTCCAGTGACCTCTGTTTATTACAGTAATCATGGGCAATTGGTACACCACACAGGGTTGGTTATAAATCATATGGCATTGGAGCTGTTCCTTCAGTTAGGAGTAGGCCCTCTGGGGGCCTAATTATCTTGGTTAAGGTAACCCTGAAGATTAGGATAGAAGTTATGGATACTAGCTCGCCAAACATCTTGGCCCTTAAAATTAAAACTGTGGATGGGAGACTGTGTTATTTACTTAATGTTTATAATAGGCCATTACCCCACACCAAGGAATCGGTTATCCTAGCTAAACTAGACTTATTCATGGGGAGGGTGGTTGGCAAAGAAGCAGTCATAATAGGTGGTGATTTAAACTGCAATTTCGAATCAGTCCCAGGACTTATTGATGTCTTCGAGGATGAAGATTTTGTAAATAACATCCCGCGGTTGGACAACATTAAGTTTGTGAAATGTTCTACCTTGGCAGTACAAATAGTGAAGTTAATGGCTGACCACGGTCTTAGGGCGTGTAATGGCCGCCTTCCCTCAGATGTTTTAAAAAGCCTACCTTTTCAAGATCTGCCACTAAAAGCAACCTAGATTTTGTAGTTGTCTCATTATCTATCTGGCAGTATATGGTTGACTTTGAGGTGAAGGATAGATCAGAGAGTGACCACTACCCTATGGAATTACCTATAGACGCACTTTTGTTTAAGAAGTCTAGTGATGCATTGTCTCTAGAGGCACATAATACTGTCCCATGTGATGAAACACTGGTCAGTAACAATAGACGAGCCTTAAAGTGGCCTTACGTGCTAGAACATGGTGACACTCTCTCGGCAAGATACTCACTGTTTGAGTCGACCTTTGCACCCCTGTTAGGGCATGATACCACCACAGAACAATGTATGGTATTGCACAAGGAGTTTTTTACGACATTGAAAACACTATTAGCAAAAATGCCAAAGAAGAGGCAGCAAAATGTAAGGAACTTGTCCCATGGCAAAGCATGGTACGACAAGTCATGTATGCTAGCCAATGGGGAGCTTATGATCACCATAAAAAACAAAAGCCAAAATGATGTTAAACTAGCAAGGGAGGCGTATAAGCGCACTCAGATGACCTCAAAGAAGACATGGGAGGAGGCGAGCTGGGCAGAAATGTTGGTTGCCGCCAAAGCGAAGGACACTGTAGGGTTCTGGAGGCTAGTCGCCAACGGGAGCCATGTAGGCAGAATAGTGAAAGATGTATATCTCGATGAATGCACATGGGTGAATCACTTCACGACTCTATATCAAAAATTTGATAGTGGTATAGATAAGTGTAGCAAGATAGCATCATGGGCCCCTCCCCAGATTGAGCGCCTAGACTTCTCTATTGTGAAACAGAAATGGCAATTAGTGCATTGAAAACTGGCAAAGCCCCGGGTCTTGATAAAACACCCGGGGACTTGTATAAACACGACATAAAGGTCTGGGCACCCTATGTAAACTACTTATTTAATGTCTTATCTAGTAATTGTAACTTCCCAGATAGCTGGCGGGGTGCCGAGATTGTTTTAATTTTTAAAAAAAGCAATCGGTCTGAACCCTCTAATTATAGACCAATTAGCCTAATGGACATCCTGCAGAAATTATATTCAAGGCACATATTAACCCGTATAAATTATTGGCTAGAGGAGGAAAGGGTACTTACAAAATTGCAAGCTGGGTTCAGGAGTAAGGTCAGTACCATCAACCAGGTTTTTAGGTTTTGCTGCCTTTACTGGAAATACGTTTTAATCAGGAAAGGGCATTTATATGTCGCTTACGTAGATTTGAGAGCGGCATTTGATTTAGTGCCACGGGATCTCCTTTAGAGGTCCCTTGACAAGGCTGGGATGCCAGGATGCCTTCTGGCTCAAATAATTGAGCTGCACGCCAGGAATTTTGCTAAAGTGAGATGGGGTCCTAATGGTGAACTGACCCAAAATATACCAATAGAGCGTGGCGTTCGCCAAGGATGCGTCCTGGCTCCAACCCTATTTTCACTTTTTGTGAATGACATCCCTGCTCATCTGGAGGGCTGCACGAATGATTCGCCCCGACTTAATGGAGAAAGGGTGCCTGTGTTACTTTTCGCGGATGATACCATCTTGATTTTGCAAACCAAGAAAGGTCTCCAGGCGCTACTTAACTCCTTTAGTAAATACTGCGACAAGAAAGGGCTGGAAATTAATGTAAATAAAACAAAGTGCATGGCCCTAAATCCAAGTAGGCCGGATAAAGGGTGCTTAACTTTAGATGGTCAGGATTTGGAATTAGTGGACCACTTTTCTTATTTGAGGGTTGAGATAGACTCGAAATTTACTTGGAAACCCCAAATTCTGAAAAGTAAGGTGATTTTTGCTCAAAACATTACACCAATCATTAGTAAGCTCAACGCAAGTACAAGTAAGGCAGTGACACCTGTTATGGAACTCTTTAAATTCAAAGTTCAACCTGCAGCTCTTTATGGGGCTGAGATCTGGGGGCCATCGGTGAAGGATACCTTTTCCACCATGGATAATAAATGTATGCGAAGCACTGTAAGGGTTCCTACAAGCACCCCTTTAGTGCCTCTTCAATTGGATCTGAACTTTAAGAGGACAGGTCATCACACCACTCTCAGGCCTTTAATGTTCTGGGTAAGATTGTGGCTGACACCAGAATTGGATGATTATAGGAAAGTGTTACAAGAAATAATGGGCTTAGACTCACTGAACTCTATTCTCTGGCTCAAACATATTAAAACATGGTTTTCCATCTTAGGCCTCCCACAGTTATGGGAGCACCCCGAAAGGCTACCACATAACACAAAAATCATGGTGAAAAATGTCTTTTGGTCCTTTATAAATAACCAATTAGTCAATGGGAACAGATGTGGGACTCTAGTGAATAACTTTGTAACTTTTAAGGACGAACCCCTTTTTGAGGTCTGCCTCGATGAAGTTGAGCCCCCCTTGCAAAGACCCTATTTATGAAGTTTAGGTATGGAAACCTTATGACCAACTATATAAAGGAATACTGGTCTAGCCAAAATAAAGACGAAACTCATGTAGCAAGTGGAAATTGCTTGATGTGTGAAGGAAATTACAAGGATGATGAGGTTCATATATTGTTTTTCTGTCAAGCATATTCCAAAGCCAGGAAAAAATGAATCAACCCCTTGTGTAATATTTTGGGAATTGGGTCATGTAATCTGGCATATAGAATAATTAAGTCCAATACTTCTCAGATCATTGTTTTTAGTGTCAGTAGATTCCTTCATTCTGTTTATATTGTCAGGAGCAAAATAGGTTTAAAACTGTAACTAAAAATGCATTACCATTTACTTGCACGATCCAACGGTAGCATATCCAAACATGCAGGCATGTGTTGTTATTTATTTTATCCATTGTGTCAAATTGTAAACGATTGTACATTAGTAAAACTGGCATGTTCTCCTTTTTTATGTTCTTCTTTTTTATTTTCTATTTTTATGTATGTATTTGTGCAATCTTTTATGGCAAATTGCCGAAATAAAGAAATAATGAATGAATGAATAACCTGTTCTTATAATCTACACTACTGGTTACTGGATTAATTACAGACAAGGGTATTACTTTGATTACAAGACTGGCGAAGAGGATGGGATGGTGTACGGTAATGTAGAGCTACAGAAGTACTACTGATGAAACTTAGAAAATTACCCAGGGAAATGTATTGAAGCCCGTGAGGAAGAATTGCACCTGGTAACCCCACCAGTGTCTAGTTTCACCTAACAGCCTGCAGTGTAGAGCAGTTGAACAGACCGGCATACAGTGTGCAGCAGTTCAAGAGGGTGGCTGCTGAGTTTACACACCCTCCGGCTACAGCACACCATTGCAGGACAAGGAGCTAAAGCCTCTACTGCAGGGGTCTCCAAACCGATCCTGGAGGGCCGGATTTATGCCAGATTTTTTAAATAACTACATGTATCTCAATGGGGATATTCAAAAAATATGGCATGGATCCGGCCCTGCAGGACCGGTTTGGAGACCCCTGCTCTACTGCATACCCTGCAGGACAAGGAACTAACATGTCCCACTACTGCACACTAAGGCTATCTTCCAACTCATACACATCCCCACTCACAGGGAATCTTTTCACTGGGTATCTGACTTGTACCTGACCTGGTCTACAGCGTTTACTTATGTCACCTCAACATGTGGGACCAGCCCACTACAGTATCTTCCAACCCAACCTATTCCCTTACACAGGAAATTATGCAATGGGTATCTTTCAACCCACACGCCACACACGATCTCACAGCAGACCCAAATCCTAACACATTCCCACGCACGGGGGAAACTTTACAGTCTCTAGGTTCCAAAGGCAGCTGCTCGAACTGCCAGGCCACATCTTCCTGCATGCATAATATCAGTATTTATGCATACCTGTTTTTGTTCATGGTAGCACATTAAACTGAGACCTATTGGCTTTGTGAATGTTTTTGTTCATGGTAGCACATTAAACTGAGACCTATTGGCTTTGTCAATGTTTGTGTTATTTTGCCTGACCCAGAAGTGAACTGTTCACACATATAATTTCAGGTTTTCAAAGCAACATTAGAAAGCATACTGGCCTGTTTTTATGTCCGGATGGGTCTGGTATGACCCTCTTGCAGCAAATAGTTCTTTGCACCTCAAAAAACTATACTACAGTCTTGTTAAAGAGAAACCCTCTTCGGTTGAGCCAGCTCCTGTTTGCATCACGGCTCTGGGTCAGACTTCAGAAGGTTCTGGAACACGAACCCCCAGCCTCATCTCTGTCGTCGGTGTTCTGGAACGCTGAGGTTAAAGCACCTTAACAACAAGACGGAAACATCTGGCAAAATATGATGAAAGAAACAGCATGTTGCATTTCCTTCCTATACCTCAACAGTGTGTGCTTCCCACGTATATGAACAGAAGAGAGAATAAACATCACGTGGTATGTAAAATATACATTGAACAAAGAGGTTGGAGACATGTAAAAATGACATTGCTGACGTCGTGTAAACCAAGTTAAACAAAGTCTGTTGATGAAGGCTAGATAGTTTGTCTTTTTACTTTTAATATAGTTTTGCGTGGCACTGTATTTTCTTTATTAATGCTCTCATTTGTGACCGTGATGGGAACTCCCTTTCTGGAAATGAATCATCTTTTCCCGCTAGAAAATAAACAGGAGACAGGCAGACAATCCACTGTATGTGACGAGTTTGCACAAATCAATGTCCCATAATAATAGGGCTGAGATTAGAGAGGCCGCGCGCGCTTCCAGCGGGGAAGAGCAGTGCCTTGTTGTGCAGTTTCATACTTCAACTGGAGGATGTTGTTAAAGGCTGATTGCAGTCTCGGTTGTACAGTAAAGCTCTGAGGATGAGAAATTGCCTTCCGGATCAATACCTTTAATAAATACTGCCGAGAAAAGGGCCTCAGAGGGGGTTCGTGATAATAAGTGGTCAAACCGCGAGCTGCGTGACAAAGGGGGGCTAAATTAGAACCCCTCTCTCTCTCTCAAGCTCTCTATCTCTCTCTTTCTCTTATTCACTCACTCGCTCTCTCTCTGTGCCTCTAGCTCTCGCTCTCTCTCGCACTCTCTCTCTCTTTCTCTCAGTCTCTCTCTCTATATGTCTCCCTCTCTCTCTCTTTCTCTCTCACTCTCTCTCTTTCTCTCTCACTATCTCTCTCTCACTTTCTCCCTCACTATCTCTCTCTCTCTCTCTCACTCTCTCTATTTTTCTTTTTCTCCCTCTCCCTCTCTTCCCCTCTTCTCTCCCTCTATTTCTTTCTCTCGCTCTCTTTCTCTCTCTATTTCTCTCACTCGCTCCCCTCCCCCACCTCTTTTGGCACCAAAAGATTGAAAGGTACAATATCCCATGTTTGAAATTATTCCTTTAACGCCCGGACATTTTTAATGAACTTAAAAAAATAACATTATCTTATTTCTCTTATATAATGTGTGGCTGGAAGAACAAAAAATGTTGGTACAAGAAAATACAAGATATATCTTTCGATATAAAATCTATTTGTGTTGGAAATAAATCAAACTCTGCTTTAGGGCAGATAACAAATAACCCCATGTAAGAGGAAAAATGATAACGCACGATCGCAACCCACTTCTGAGTTCATTTTAATTGTATTCCTCTGCAAGGGGCCCAGAAGCTTATCTACAGTGTTACACACGGAAAATTTCATGGCAGATACTGAAAGACTTTCCTAAAAGTGACATCACATGTTAGGAACTATTGAAATTTGAATAAAACTAAATATAAAAGGAAAGCAAACCAAATAACTAGAATGCATCAGTGGAAAATGGAATTCGTTCACTAAAAATGTGCAGTCACCTGCAGGCAACCCTTCTCCTCAGTGAATGTCTATCGTGATGAAGACACCAAACTGTGATTAAAGTCAAGAAAACCTTTATAGATGATCCTGGAAACAGCTTGATCCTCCCATTCCCAGCCAGGGAGTAACTGACACAGACAGAACCCGCACAGTACAAGGTTCCAGAACTAACCTGATGTAAACATTCTAAATGTTAGGCACACATTACTACACACCCCTCTCTTTCTACTCAAACACTAAAACAATGCATATTAAAACACGATGAGCAATACAAAAAACTCACAGGCATATAAGCATAAAATAAAAGAAGTTTGCACACAATCCTCCGCGAAGCGACGAGGTAGAAAATACCTAGAATTCTGTGTCAAAATAATAAACATAAGGTTCAAGAATTTGCTCATAACGCGACCAGTAGCGCAGTTGTCTGTGGTTCCTGGGATTCCTTGTTTTTCTCATGCATCTGGGAGGTACAGAATTGTTGTTGCTCACTCATTTACATCACCTTCCCCATTCTCACCAAGACTTCTCACCCCCACTACCATATCCCTCACCAACTCTTCATCACCTATCAACATGTAACTGTTGAATCCCCCTTGAGCCTCAACTTTTCAACCACCTCCATTTTGCCAACAGTCCCTCCTCTTTGGTGTAGAGCCACTTTACACTTGTCCCACTTGTTTCCATTCTCCAACTCCAAATAACTTTTGAACACTTCTTTAACTTTGAACGGACCCTAACATTTTGACAATTCTTTGCACACTCTTCCATGCTTTATTTATACATAAAGCTATAATCCCCCCTTTGGTTTTCCAGTGAGTGTTCATCTACACTCTTTAGTGGCTAGTATTGGTCAACCACGTTGGAGTCAACTTATTGCCCAGCCTTCATCCTCGTATTTTATCAAATGGAGAAACATTGGTCACAGAATGAGCTGCCGTGGCAGTTCTCTGGCAGCCGTGTCCCTCTTTGTGTCAAGGAAACCTTTAATCGATGACTCCAGAAACAGTATGATCCTCCCTTCCCCAGCCCTGGAGTAGCTGACTAAGACAGAACCCTTACAGTGCAAAGGTTGCACCAGAACTAACCTGATGCAAACATTCTAAATGTTAGGCCCACATTACACATATTCCTTGATGTTAACCGCCACAAGGGAAAATTTAAATTACATATGCACCAAAACTAAAAATCTCTGTGACAAGAACACTTAAAGTACCTGTATGTTTCAGTTAATTTGGAAACCTCTGCTCATTTAGAAGTTATCACAAGCTATTCAAACAAAGGCCTTTGTAAGAGTTAATCACTCTTTTTGTGAGCCTCACACTCCTCCACATTCTCACAATTATTCATGGGCAGGGTGTTCTATCCCTGCTCTTTGACACCAGAGGCCTGATTTAAAGATGTTGAGGTGTCCCCCCTACTCACCAGGGAAGTGGAGGTCATGACCTTTGACATCATTGTCAACCACCTAGCCTAGATATCTCAGCCTGCCTGGTGGAGATCTGTGTTCTTTAGGAGGAACTGCCTCCCCGGCTGCTCCTCTGAATGCACTGTAACTTTGCTGAGTGTCAGTCATGTTTAATGCGGCCACTAAACAAAGTTTTCTGTTTTTCAAACACAAACTCCCAAAGGAGTGGTAGTTTGTTTCTTATACCCAAAAAACTAATAGGCCTTGCATGCTGGGAGGTTTCTCCTGACATGTGGATGTCATTTTTATTGCAGTAGGCTACCCTTCACCGCCCAGAAGAGGACAAATGATCTCAGAACGTCTTTCTTCAATAACGCAGACTTTCTCATATCTATTGACCAATGGCCCAAATTCTGGTGGGCTGCGGGTCAATGCTTTTCACCATGGGAGCCAGCAGAGGCTGAGCAAGCAGAAACATGTTGGTTTGCCCCACACTAAATAGAGCAGGCAGACGAAGAGTTTGGTGGATGAAGGGCTCTGCCACATTTGTGACAGAGTCCATATCTGTGAAACTCTAATTTAGGCCCTATGATTGTAGTTATGTTATGTTATGTTATGTTAGCTTTGTCTTTTATAGCGCACGGCTACTCCAGAGAGTGTCCCGGCGCTTTTATTAAAACCAGTCGTAGAGTAACACAACACAGAACAAGCAAAAGGAACAGCAAAAATCAGAGCGAAAAGAATTACTGGGCAAAAAGCCAAGTTTTAAGGCCCTTCCTAAAATTCAACAGATTAGAGGTGCTGCGTAGTGCCAGAGGCAACGTATTCCAGATCTGTGGTGCCAGCAGCCTGAAAGAGTGACCCCCAATGCGGGCCCTCTTTACTCGGGGTACCACCGCGAGGAACAGTGATTCAGATCTCAACTATCGGGTCGGCTGGTAGAAGGCAATCCTCCTTTGGAGATATTTAGCTCCCGAGGCATGGAGAGCCTTATGGGCCAGGGTCAAGGCCTTAAAAACTATCCGCTTCCGGATAGGCAGCCAATGGAGCGACTGCAAAAGGTGTGAAACTCTAGAACGTCTATAAAGGCCAAAAATGGCCCGCGCGGCCGAGTTCTGGACGACCTGCAGACGTTGTAAAAGATATTCCGGCAGGCCAAGATACAGGACGTTGGAATAGTCCAATCTTGAGCCGATTAAGGCCTTCACCGTCGTCTTCCTATGATCTTCTGAGAGCAGAGGAAGAAACTTTCGGAGCATCCTCAATAGGCCAAAACATGTCCCTGTGAGACCAAGGATCTGAGATCTTAACGCCAGGCCATTATCCATCTTGATCCCCAGATTCTTAGCTAGCTGGGAAGAGTGCGCTGGAGGAAACATGTTGATAGGCCACCATTCCTGCCAGTCTGGGTCATGTGGGCAGCCGAAGAAGAGTACCTCAGACTTGTCTGAGTTGCACTTGAGGCTGTTGAGCTGGAACCATTTAAAAACAGCCCCAAGGCACTCACGGATACTCTCTCCATCAAAATCTTCTCCTTTCCTGCAGGTGAAGAGGAGCTGGGTATCGTCTGCATAAGAAACAATCTGGGCCCCATAAGACTCCGCCAATGCCGCCAAAGGGGTCATAAAGATGTTAAAAAGAGTCGGGCTCAACACAGATCCCTGCGGAACTCCGACTCCCAAAGGCGGCATATAGGCGGAGCTGGGTGAGTCCCACACCGTTTGTCGACGGCCAGCCAGGGATGATGTAAACCAGCTAAGCACCGTCCCCCTCAGACCGATCTCGTGAAGTCTGGTGAGGAGACCGTCGTGGGGGACGGTGTCAAAGGCCGCCGACAAGTCCAGCATTACGAGCATAGCTTTGCCGCCCGAATCCAGCGCCTCTTTTATGGCCTCAGACACCTCCAAAAGCGCCGTCTCGGTGCTTAAATTGGGGCGGAAGCCAGATTGAGTGGAGTGCAGCAGATTGTGTAGTTCCTATTTTCCCTATAGGCCCTGCACATTGGAATAACATAAACAGCAGTGTAGACATAGACGTGCAGTCTTCCAGGTCTCTACTGACTATGTTAGACTTAATTGGGTTTGTACCAACTAGCTCAGAGGTCACTGGAAACTTTCTTGACTGAATAGGAAGTGATCAGCTTCCCTGGCTCAGAAAAGAAGGGATTCAGTTTTCCAACAACCGCATAAACATGACAACTTTGCTCCTTAGAATAAAAGTCAATCTCTAGAGTTGTGTGAAACAATAGACAGCTATTTCACTCAGTCAGTTGTGCAAGAATTACTTTCACCAGGATGCAGAGAATAGAGAGACAAGCGTTTTCAATAAAAGGTATTATTTATTGAGTAGTGTTTCTTCTCATGCAAGAGAAATGAATTGCCACAATTGCAAGACTTGTTATTATAAAAAGTGCGTACAGTAAAAGGAGGATTGCGAAATAATACTGTAAAAGCATTGATATGGTTTCTTAGCCATACAATGGTTAAAATGAATAAAATATATACATTCATATATACATTTAGCTAACGTCCTCAACTGGTGCTTCTAACTACGCCTACCCCAGTGTACCTGACCTAAGCCTAATACTTGGGATGGAGTAAGTAAGTAGCAATTTAAGTTAAGTTGGTTTTGCCAAGGGTTTGCTTCAAGAATTCTCTCTAAGGGTTTAGTCAACACTGTACCTCTGGAATAGAATGTTGGAGGTCTGGTATCTCCCCTCAGGACTCGATATCCCAGTTACCCGCATGGGTAGGCTGGAAACGCCGGAGCTGGATTTTCTCGGCAGGAGAAAAGACAGCGTCTTTCTCAGCGCGTCAAGGAGGAGGAGGGGCAGCGTCCGTGGGCTTCTCGCATCTGCTGGGCTCTGCAAGGGACAGCTGTTCTGCTCCTGTATTCACCTCCACCACCGCTGTGTTTGCTTAAGGCAACGTTGGTAATATTTATACCTGGAAGGTGCCTTGTTTGCCATAAGTTTTTGGACATAAGACGTCAATAAAGATGTCACTAAGAACCGGTCGTTCTTACAGTGCTCATTAGAGTTCTATTACTAATCAAAACATAGCAAGCGGGGCTTTCCCAGGTTGCTGGGGGTTATATCTGTTGAAAGAACTCGGTGTGTAACCTAGGAATCTAAGATAGTGGCTTCTGCTGTGTCATATACTGTAATGAGCTGCAGAGACGAGTTTCTGAAATATGGCTCTGATCGTTTAAGCCATTATAGGGGTATGGATTGATTATAGCCGTATAGGGGCATAAGGTCACAATATTGATCGGGGTCCTAGATAGAACACGACACCCACTCCACGAATTTATGTCCATCAAATTACTAAAAACTAAAGCAATAAGATGCGCGTGTAATACTTCCCACCCCAAAATACATATTGCATTTGATATGGCGTATTTGAAATACATGAAAATATAGGTACTGTACGTCTTTAAGCATAGAAATCATTCAAAAATCATAGCATATGTAATCAGTTGAACGATTTTGTGAAAATTTACACATGAAATGTCTCTTAATACAGAAAAGAAGGGTGAGATTATTTCATCACATATAAATGCATTTGCTGTAAAATGTGCTAGAGGCTGAGGTAAAGTTATTTTGTCTCTAGATTTACTAAAAATAGAAGTTCTGTTCTTTATGAATAGTTCTACTTTAAGCAAAGGTATTCGTGCCAGGAAAAAAGGTAAATATTTTGAAAAAGTGTTCAATTAAAAAAAAAAAATGTTCATGGTGAACGGGGGAACAGAGTTCCAAACGCTTTTTAGTAGTTTTTGTTGATCAAAACTGAAGGCCGAATTCAGAGTTCATCGGAATGCTGTGCGCCGGAATGCTTTTCCAAAAAATCATTGTTGTTGTTCAGGGGAGAACATCATATCAGACAGGCTCTTAAAGAATAGGTCTACATATTCAGGTGACAGTTCGACCAAGTTCGATAATGCTGTAACTTGGTAGGTGTGAGAATGATTGCTATCATCGATGTTTGGATCAGCAATGCTCACAGAAGGCCGTACCTGGGTGATGTTGCTTTCATGTATCGCTTCACTGCTGCTACCTAGTCGTAGCACAGGAGTCTCAACGAATGCCGTCATCAGGATTGGTAGCCGCTGGGGACAACACGATGCGTGAGCCGTTACAGGACTTAGCAAAGTATCGATATCCATTGGTACTGCTGATGGTAGTGCAAGACAGGTGTCTAACACGCATTCTTCTCCGCATAGTATACATCGAAGCACAGGTAAGATGTAGGTCTGCCATATAGGTCTGAATGAAAGAAACCAGGTCATGTTCAGATCTCTCAGCCTGGCCAATCCAAGGACTCTAGTTATGCGGTCCCGGTAGCGTACTGCTAGGATCGTTTCTTCCATCCTTGCCGGAGTCATGTCTGTGTTTTGGCTTGCCATATCGAAGCAGGAGGGTCAAAAATAAAATGCCTGCTACAAGTCCCAAAATCAGGGGTATGTCGCCAAAGACTGAATGGACAAAATTAGGAATAATTCCTAGGATTGCTTTGAATGGTGTTAACAGTCCCGAAAAAATCGTCTTAAATACATTCGAGATACCTACGGTATCTGACATATTTAGAATTTGGCTAAGCATTTCTGTGAAATGCACAGGGCAATTTGTTGATAAAAGGTCATGTATCTCCGACGTTGTCCTTGCAACTTGGAGATCATACGTCTCTTTTGATGACGTTATGGGCACTGTTGTCTGTAAAAGCACAGACTTCATTCTGCTTAAAGAATCAATTTGTATAGAAGAGACATTCAAAGGAGGCCAAATCGGCGTCTCGGAATCTCCAGGGCCGTTTGGAAACAATGCTTGCATACAGCAAGTGACCATGGAAGTTACGCTTACGAGATATGCTTTCCCTGGCAACAAGCCACAACAGCTGTGATCCCTTATTAGAATGTAACTCCCGTTAGAAAGCTGCCTAAAGAAGGGCTCTATCTACGTTGCAGGTGTGACATGTTGGTGGCATGAAAGGTTGTTTGAAGTCCCTTCGCAGGCCCCGTGTAAATTAATACCCTGGCACAAAAGTATACCTCTTAGTGAATGTTTGCAATTTTCACCACTAAGAAATACATTTTTGTTGCTGTCACTATAGCATGTGTGTGTATATGGTAATTTCCATGCTGACTTAATGTACCCTTTACCCAATCGTTCATACTGGCCAGTCGGTATATACTCAAGGCAATTTTTAAATTGGAAAGTTGTTATCGGAATTGTGATAATCCCGTGTATTATCCATTCAATGACAGGTCTTTCTGACATTGTCAATGGTAATCTCTCAAGTTTGTCGATGCTCAGGATTGTATAGTCTGCTCCTTTCTGTGCCAAGCTGATTTGTTTATCAGTAAGGTTAAAGATGGAAAACAATGACGTTGTGTTGATTAAACGCCATGGCACATAGCCTGAACGAAGATTTTGCAGCATCCAGCCTAGCTATACAATAGAACGCAATTGCGACTGGCCATGCTGTAACATTAGCAAGTCTTTATCTATTATATCGATGGCAGATGATACAATACTGTCCAGTGAATATATTCTGGAGGATAGAGTCATTAACCCATTGTCCACAACAGAAAGTGATTTTTCCAAATTAATACGATCAATTTCTCGTGTTTTTTCAGCTGTTTCAATTTGAGTTTCTTTCCAAGCCTCGTTGTATGTCGCATATATGCTGGCCGCTATGAAGCGTTTTTGACGCTGTTTGCGTGGTCCCATAATGAAATCACGCAAGCCAGCACCATCTTTAAGTAAAGTTAAGTGTTGCTTAATTTCTGTCAGTGTGGATGTTTCTAGCCATTCAAGGCACAGTTTCCCTACACTGTATGTTGTTACTATCCCTGGATGTTGTCTCTGGGAGTATCTAGGGTCTGGTCTGGTCATTTTTAACCCCTGTGTTTTGTTCAGGAATCTATCTTGACAGTTATTCGTGTCAGTAGGCCAGATTAACCACTTTTTCCAATCAGGATGTGTTCTGTTTAGATGTAAAATGTTTGATACGTCTATTTCAACTTCTGTTGTTGCATTATCAGGTATTGGCTTTGGAATAGACAGTTTGTTAAGGTCTTTAATCTTAGCTAGGCCAAGACAGGTTGTTTGGTGAATTGTGTCATTTAAGAACATTATTTGTTCTGGGATCATGCAGGCTCGAAATAATGCTTCTAGGCCATGTACCTGCCAATCTTTCGTACCCCAGATGGTTTTTGTTTCAATGTTGTTTTTCCAGAAATCAAAACCAAATGTCATAATTTTTTCATAAAATGCTTCTGAATATATCAATTTAGTATTTGTCAGCATTGTTTTCAACCCTGTTTTATCCAACAGTTTATAATAAAACGTGTCTGCATCACTTGTGTTAAACCCTGAGAAGTACTGGAATTTCTCATAGAATGTTTTCGAACTACTTTTAGGTGGAGTAGCACAATGTTCCCATTGGTTATATTTAAAAACATTTCAAGGTTGTGCAGATTTATGTAAGTAGTGGTCTGCGTAATGTGAAAAGCAGTACATCTGTTCATAATTAGATGAACCTTGTAAATAATCATATTCTGTAAATCTTGCTGACAACACTAAATCAGACATCATATTATTTATACTTTCAAAATCCCAATCATCAGAGAATGTACTTGGTTTAACAAAGTCAGTTAATGAAACCTTGAACTGGTGAGGATATTTCAAGATCTTGACCGGGCCATATACTTCATAGTCAGTCTTGCCCCATACTACCCCACCGGGTATTGGAATGGCTGTGACATTTACTGATGATAGTACTCTTTTCTTCACGTGGGATGATTTGTGTGGTTTCAAGACTAAGTTAATGTTCTGACTTGCTGTGTCCATTGAACTGTATTTCCCTTCAATGAATTTTCCCAAACAAAGTATCATGATGAGCCAAAGCAGGAGGAAAAATACACCTAGCCCAAACCAAAACTCTAACCATGGAGAAATAAGATAAGTTTCCTTGAGTTGATGAAAGAGTTCTGTTGCCTTTTCTTTAAGAGTCTTTGTTTCTGGCATCACTTCAGGGTCGTTTTGATCTTCAGAAAAGGTATCGAAGTTGATGAAGTAGCCAGAGGCAGTTCTGTCAATTGTTAGAATTGTTTTCTCAATTTGTCTTTCGGTAGCACATTCTGATGCCACATCATTGTAGACTGGTGTTTCATGACGAACTGTTTCAATCTGTGTTTCAAGAGGCACGAGTTCCATGGCATTATTGCATATTCCCTCTCTGTGCACTGCAGGTTTATCAAATGTGATTAGTCTTTCAGTTTGGACTTCTTGGATTGTTGCAAATTTGGGTATTCTGTTGTTTCTTGGGAGTCCACTTGGCCTACTGTTGAATATAGGCCACATGCTTGCGGTTTTACCAGGTTGATTGATACAACTCGGTTCTCCTTTTTACCAGCAAGAGGCGGTAGTACTATTTATTTATTTATTTATTATTTTTTTACATTTGTATGGCGCGCAGCTACCCAAGAAGGGTTTCCCGGCGCCGTAGGCATATGGAAGAACAAAGGTATATGCTGGGCATGGTTTTAGCACAGTTGTTTCTGGAAAAGCCAGGTTTTTATATTTTTCCGGAAGCTGGCGTAGTTTTCCTCTTTCCGGATATGTAGGGGAAGTGTGTTCCACAGGATAGGCCCTCTGACAGAAAACGATCTTCCACCAGTTCTTTGCAATCTAAACCTGGGAACAGCGAAATTTGCTGCAGTTTGGGAGCGCAGGTTTCTTGTTGGTAGGTAGGGGGTAGCTAACGTTTGCAGATAGGTTGGTGCCGTTTTGGAATTGATCTTACACATATAGCTCAGGGTTTTGAAACTGATACGGTGTTCTACCCTGAGCCAATGTAGATTATTCAGATATTTTGATAGTCTTGCGGTTTTTGGTATTCTACACAGGAGTCTTGCGGCTGAATTTTGGATCAGTTGGAGTCGCTTGATGACTGCTTGGTTTGAGCTCAGGTAAAGGATGTTGCCGTAGTCGATACGCGATGTTATTAGTCTGTTGACTATGTAAATGTAAATTGATACTTGTATAGCGCACTACTCACCCGTAAGGGTCCCAAGGCGCTTGTACGAATACCGCTGTGGAACCCATCCTGGCTTTCCCTGTGAGGCGTCCACTCCTGGGCACCCCCAAGGTGGAGGCCAGGCATCCTTAGCGTTGCGGGGGCCGTTGTGGAGATTAAGCAAGCTATTGCCCAGAGTTGCAGAGTGGGTCTCCATGATTGGAATAGGCACCGAGGCGAGAATGATCAGGTCCGTGGAATTTTTGAGCCCAAGACCCGCCGAGGCGGGGAATTGAACCCTGATCCCGGGCTAGACCTCTGCATCAGGGTCTGCCGCTCTAACCATTGAGCCACACTTCTCCACTATGGTCTTTTGCGTGGCGGGGGGCAGCATCCATATCATTTTTTTCAGCCATTTTATTATGGTGAAGCATAGGCCTGCGACTTTATTAGCCTGCTGTTTCATTGACAGTGCATTAGCAATGATGACTCCTAAATTTCTTACCTGGGTTGCTGGAGTGGGGAGATTTCCCAACTCAGGGGGCCAATGGGAGGAATTCCAGAGCTCTTTATTTTTTCCTAGTAGGATGATTTCGGTTTTATCACCGTTTAATTTCAACTGGTTGGTGGTCATCCAGTTGAAAATTTTCTGGAGTCCAATTTTGAGGAGAGAAGGAGCTGAGGGATTTGACTCTGATAGTGAGAAAATGATTTGGGAGTCATCTGCGTAGGTCATTAGGGTTAGTCCTACGCAGTCCGCTAGGTCGGCCAGTGGTCTGAGATACAGATTAAAAAACAGCGGGCTCAGAATGGAGCCCTGTGGTACTCCATGTGGGGCGTAAAAAGTGTCTGAGCAGGCAAGGCTGGATTTGATCTGGAAGGTCCTCTCAGTTAGAAAGGACTTAATCCACTTCAGAGCATCACTGCGGATGCCGTTTCTCTCTAGTGTGGCCAGGAGAATTTTGTGAGAAATGGTATCAAACGCTGCACTCAAATCTAATAGAATGAGTGCGACCGTTTGTCCGTCATCCAGAAGTTTCCTAATGTTTTCCGTGACGCCCAGCAGAGCGGTCTCCGTAGAGTATCCTGCTCTGAAACCTGATTGTGAGGGATGGAGGAGGTCGTTTTCCTCGGCGAAGAGGGTCAGAGCAGAATGTATGTGCCTTTCCATGAGCTTGGAGAAGGCTGGGAGCAGAGATATTGGCCGATACTTTGTTAGGACAGTGGGGTCAGCTGAGGGTTTTTTCAGGAGTGGGTTTACCATTGCGTGTTTCCAACTTGACGGGACTGTGGAGAATTTGAGGGATGAATTTAGCGTGTCTGCTATAATAGTCAGGGCGGTGGTGTCAAGCTGTTTTAGGATACTCACGGGTAGTGGATCACGAGGGGAACCTGATGAAATGGATTTCAAGGAGGATTTTAGGGAGTCCACGGTTATAGGGGGCCATTTCTCTAGAGTGTTCAATTTCTCCGGTAACACAGTGACATCATCCTGTGGGCATTTATCATTGGGGCTGGAGATGATGTTAAGGATGATTTTTTCTATTTTGTCATTAAAAAAGGCGGCAAGGTCTTGACATTGTTTTTTATTTAAAGGACGAGTCGTAGCAGTTGTTTGAACACCTGCTAGGCCCTTTACTGTATTGAATAGGGTTTTTGCTTTGTTTGCAGCATTGTTTATGGTGTTGGCCACATAAAGGGCACGAGCCTTAATGCAGGAAGAGTGGTACGCATTTCTGGCCTTGTTGTATATTATCTTTTTTTCTTGATTGTATTCTTTGCGCCATTGCCTTTCTAGGGCTTTACATTTTGATCTTTCAGTTTTAAGTTCATTGAACCAGGGAGCTGGGGGGCGATGGAAGTTTCTTTTTGCCTGAGTTTGAGGAAGGCATTTATTGGCTGCGTTTTCTAGCCACAGGTTAGTGGCTTCGGCTAGACTTTCCACATTCTGGTCATGAGTAGGTTTGCTATTTGTTAAGGTTTGATTCAGTTTTTCTATGTCAAGGAGTTTCCAATTTCTCATGGAGTTTGCTGGCCATGCTATATTTTGAGGGGAGTATGTTCGATTGAGGCAAAAGCTGGGGAGATGAGGGTCTGACCAACATATGGGGCTGGTTTGAGTCCATTTTAATTCTGGGATATTGGTAAAGATGGGGTCTAATAAGTGTCCTGCCTTATGGGTAGGTCCTGAATTGAGTAATGTCAGGTTGAGAGCAGCTAGGTCGTCAATTAAATTACAGCACGCCACGTTTGTTGAGTCCTCAAGATGCAAATTTAAATCCCCTAGGAGTGTGAAATTCTTGTAGTCTAACAGAAAAGGGGTAATATAGTTTGCTAGGTTGGCTGTCCATGTGTTGGCATTTCCAGGAGGTCTGTATATTAGGAGGCCAGAGAAAGTGAAGTTGGGGTTAAGGGTGATTCTAAAAGAAGTGGCTTCACAGTCGGGAATGTTTACTGGGAGCATGTTGCAGGTAAAATCTTTGCGAAAAATAATTGCAATACCTCCACCTACTTGGCCCTGTCTATCTCTTCTTACGATGGCGTAGTTAGATGGGAGGGCAGTTGCTACATCCGGGCCGGAGCTTTCATGTAGCCATGTTTCCGTTAGGAATAGAGCACTTGGTGCTTCGTCTAGTAGAAAGGTGAGGATGTCGAGTTTATGTTGTGGCAGGGATCTGCAGTTTACGCTGAAAAAAGAGTATTTGCAAGAGGTGTGCTTTGAGCGTTTGGATTGTGTTTGTGTCCAGGTTTCAGGATCAGGGTGTGGTTGGATATTAGTGATGTAAACATTGCAATTTGTACAGTGCGTGCAGCCAGATGGCGAAAGCACAATGCAATCACGATGTGCTGCAGGGCGTAAGGCTCTTAATTGAGTGGAGCTCATACCTGAGGTTGGGCGGGCTGTCGAAGAATATTACCTGCCCCATGCCCCGTACTGTCCCGGACGGGCCCAGACGGGCAGGTCTTAGGCTTGTCTTTGGCGCGGCTTTGGCGCGGTTATTATTATTATTATTATTATTATTATTATTTATTTTTATAAAGCGCGTAGTCACCCGGAAGTATCCCAGCGCTGAGGAACCTTAGAGACATGACTGAGGACTGAGTTTACGGGAGGGGCAAAAGGGCTAGGGGAAAAGATGTGTCTTTAGTCGTTTCCTAAAACGGAGGTATTGGGGTTCAAGACGAAGATCTCGCGGGAGGTAATCTAGGAATCTAAGATAGTGGCTTCTGCTGTGTCATATACTGCAATGAGCTGCAGAGACGAGTTTCTGAAATATGGCTCTGATCGTTTATGCCATTATAGGGGTATGGATTTATTATAGCCGTATAGGGGCATAAGGTCACAGTATTGATCGGGGTCCTAGATAGAACACAGCATGATATTGTATTCCCACCTGTGACCCATCTAATCACATAGCAGTGCAGTAGGTATTTGGTGTCATTTTTTATCAAACAACTCCCACAAGCGATCACATGTAGTGTGAGTCAGTAGTGATGAAAAGAAAGTGCATGCCACCAGTGGAGATTCCGGTTTCCAAAAGTAATCTGCACTAGTGAGATTAATCTAGGGTCATATAGCTCGTCGCCAGGTCTGTAGTGAAGACTCTTCCACTTAGTTGTAGTTCAATCCTTTATTTAAATGACGCCAGCGGTACAAGGCTGCATCTCCATCGCAACCATCTGTTCCACACTGGTCCATACATCTGTAGCAAAACATGGGAATGGGCACGGAAAAGGCATCAGCTCAACATAATTTGTGTTAGTACAAGAAAGATGTACTTTTACCTTCACTGAAAACAAGTAGTGATATGGGCTTGTTTAGTAAATTATATCTGGGAGGTAGATATACCTTTTCTTTCACTGCATCTCCTTACAACCCCCAATGGTGGCCATTTTGGCTCGATAAAAATGAGCTATTGCACATAAGCATAGCCTTTACCCCTTGCACCATTTCATAGTATTTCCATTAGATGTGCAGTGCTAGAGGCAAAGCAGCAAGTCTCTTTAAAACCAAAGATTGTCCTTCTGTTATGTTAATAGCACAACAGACATAACCAAAGGATCATCCTCTGCAATTATCAGTTTTCAAATATATTGAGGTGTTACAGATGTATGGGCCAGTGTTTTGCAGAGGCATTTACGGCATGTTTGTATGTTGTTTTTTATATAGTGAAAACCTATCTGAAAGGCAGCGAAGAGCTATACACAATGAAAGGCCGAGATACAGTTAAAAGTTGAGAGAAAGGTAGATAGGTTTTGAGAGTGGAAGTGAACTGTTGCTGTGTAGTGATATTGTAGAGCAGGTTTGGGGTGGTCCTGATTGATACAATGATTTCCTTCCATATCCTGGGTGTACAGATGGAGAAAGCGTGTAGTCTTAATTTTTCTATTTTGCATTTATTCATCTCTAGTATGCTGGTGTCCTCTCTGCAGGGGTGAAGAGAGACAGCGGAGATGGTGAGCTTGGCAATGAATTAGGCAGAGTACTGGTCAATGTGGCTTAGGGCTTGACTTAAAGTGTGGTGGACAGGTTAATTTGTCGCAAACCGGATGGAGAACCCTGTCTATCAAACTCTCAGCCACCCCCATCATTTAGAGATTACAGACCATCAGCTTTCTGTCGATGGAACCTCCACTTGTCTCGGCCAATGGAACACAACACTTACTCCAACAGTTCACACAGTAGGGGCCAAGAACAACCTGTGGATGAGAAACAGAAAAAAACACAATGTTTCTCACAATTTAGGAGAAAGCTTCCTGGGTGTGACAGTGAGAGAGCGCAATTTGAATGAAACATATATCCGTACCATATTTACAAGACTGTAGCATATTTAGAACTTGTAACGTGAAATAAGAAGCTTATAGCATGAAGTTAGCACATGTAACTTAGTAATAAGAAATGTATCTGTATTTATTCTAGAATGTGCATTAGAATTAGAAAGGCCCGTATATATAGGTTGGGCTAATATAGAAATGTGAAAATGCCTAAGAACAGTAGAACGTGCTAAACAGAGTTCATATATGTATGTAATTATTAAACGGAGAAAGCGGTACAATGTAAAGTGAAGAAATGTGCAGACTATATAGCACTGTGTAGAAACGAGAGTATAACATTGTATTTTATGTAACAAGGATTCGATTATAATGAATAAGTTACTAATTCGATTATATATATGTGTGTTAAAGGTCATACTGTGTAGAAGAGTTTGTAGGAATTTTAGAATAGTGTGATCATATGTGATTTTAACCTAACGGACCGAGGTTTCGCAAGAGTGTAGTCCACTGCATATAATTTAGTGGCCTCTCAGGAAGAGGGGGATAGCTTTGATCTGTACGTGCGAGCCAAGAGTCAAAGGTCTTGTTAAATTAAAGTGACAATGCTGGACGAAGTTTATGGCTTAAGTGAGATAAGGGACGCTTGGAATTTGGGGTCTTGTTTAGAAGTGACTGTTCACAGGACCAAAAGAGGTTACAATCACATCTGTAATGAATAGAGCTCTGTTGAGGTGATAGACTTTGCTCTGAAAGTGTCAACTGGAATGTCATGAGGTTACCAGCACAATGACGAAGATGGCGCCTAAGAAGCAAGGTCAACTTAACAGACGACGCGACGAGATGAAGCTATGGAAAAACCCAGAAGAGGGATCACGTGAAATGTGTACCTAGTGGGCGTCTCAAAGGGGCGTTCCACCCATACTGTGATTTTGTATTTAGGGACAGCACCCCGGGGAGAAAGAGTCAGAGCAGAACGCAACAGAAGAGGTCAGAGAGAGCAGATGGCCTGAGTAAGAGAGAGAAGAGAGCCGTAGGCCGAGGACCCTTAGAGAGCGGATGGGTAGGCAGAAAGGGTACTGCTTCTCGACATAGGTTTCCATCAGAGATTGAGAGAGTTTGAACTTCTTTGGAAGTCAAACTGCTGACACCTTTTTAGGTAAAAGGACTTGCTAGTAGGGATGTCATCTAGCATAAATGGCGCATCATATTCATTTTGTGTCTATGCTATTCAATTTGTTGATTCTAGAATTGGTTTTAATCGTTTTCTTTTGTAGACTGAGATTCTTTAGGGAATTTATGTTCCTTTTAGTTCCTGCATACTTGTTGAATCTTATCTTGAGAGGATTGTATTTACAATTGACTTTAGTTTTATATTAAACTTTTAAACTTTACCAGTCGTAAGTGGTTTTTCAGAGTTGCGTCAGTCTATGGGGTTGATTTAACTTATGTGGGTTTGCCTTTTACTCAATGACAGTCAATAATCGATCCAAAATTGGATGAATGAGATAGGTATCTAGATAATCAGAAAAGATATCAAAATCTCATTCCCCGCAGTTGGTAGCAGAGGATGGTTGGCTTCTTGAGGAAGGCAACCTAGGTTAGGTCTAGATTACCCCAAGGTCCCTAGTCATCGACGACCAGAAGAAGAATCCCTGCCGAAGAAGGTGCTGACGGTGCGAGAGAGAAAAGCAGCAGAGTCGGTCGAGAGTGAGTATAAGGGTCATGCGTTGCCAGATTGCGGTGTTTTGTGTTGTACCTGTGTTGTAATGTCAAGCGGAGTTGAATGCCTGTAGTATGATTGAGGGAAGGTTGTGAGCGCGCGCAACCGGATAAAATCTTAAGTCCAGAGAAGGGCTTAAGTGGTTCGGGTGTATCGAACACCCAGAGTAATTGTCTACCATTGTAAAGGGGGTCATGAGGTACCATTGATCGCCCGCAGGACCGTGATAGGGGGAATGTCTGAGTGAGCGTATGAGTAACGGGCGCTGGTCGGACGTTTACTGTGTGTAAGTAACCTATCAGATAAAGCGAGCGTCTGAACGTGAGAGGAAAGACGTCTCGTCAGTTGAGGTGACAATTACAGTTAGACTGTGGACGTACAGTCAAGAAAAGTGATCGCTTGGTCGGAGGTAGTCATTTTTCGGTGTATGAATGAAAACGCATGCAAGACCGTGAGACGAGCTGAGAAAGGAGCGGAACTGCTGCAGAGGGGATGAGTGACGTCAGCGTAGAGCCGCGCTGGGATTGGCTGGTTAGCGTAGAGCCGCGCTGGGATTGGCTGGTTAGCGTAGAGTCGCGCTGAGATAGGCCGGTCAGCGAGAGCCGCGCAGAGATTGGTGGTTTGTCAGCGAGAAGCCAATAAGGAAGAGAAATAAGGAAAATCGTAGATTTTTGAAAATGAAGTGTTTTAAGCGTTTAAGGGCGATCTTTAAGAGAGATAGAGGAAGCTCGTATGCAGGGGAAGAAGCCCCACCAGAAGGCACACCAGCTTATTATATGGCTGTGAATGTAGGGTTACACTCAATACTATGGATATCCGAGTGGAGTAAGCTAACAGAAGGAAATGAGGAACTGACGTTTCCGAGATACGGGACGTTTAGGTCAGAAGTATTGAATCAACTGAAAGTGGTAATGCTAGCAACGAGACCTCTACCGAGGCCAACACAGTTCGAAGCCCTCAGTGCATGGTTTAGGGTGGCACACGACAAGAGCTTGAATAGATGCCAAGAAAGAGTGAGACGATCGGTAAAAGCAGTGCAGGATGCTAAATGGGATGATGAAGCTAAAAAGTGGAGGGTGCAAAAAATAGAAGCAGACAAACTGTACCCAATACTAGAGGCTACGGGAGGAAAAAAGCCTCTAGAAGAAGACGAGGACAGCGAGTCGGATGATGGTCTGATAGAGAGGCTATTAATGGACAGACCACCTCCGTACAATAGAGAAGCCGAAAGTCCCGAACTACAGCAAGGGGACGGGGCTAGGTGGGGGGAATATAAACCGCTCCCAGTAACAGAGTGGGATCCCAAGAAAGGTGAGGAAGTATCTCAATCTAGTCCCGTACAGAAAGTAGTAGGAAGATTCGTGGTCCAAAAGGTGCCAGAAACGGAGTGCGCAAGGTCGTATCAACTGCCAGATGCTCTACAAGTACCTGTTACCATAGGTCCTATAGTGTCAATCTACAACCCGGGGGGAGCCCAACAGGAGGAACAGGCACGGTGGGACAGGGAAAGGGCAGAGATGGAAAGTAGGAATAATACGATCAATTCCCAAAGGCAGTTGCTAGGACCAAGGAATCGGAGTACCCCATTGGGTCCAGTAACGGATCCCTGGATAGAACAGGGGGGTCAGAGAGGACAGATGGATCTGAGGGGACCGAAACCAAAATCCTTTAAGGAGTTAGGAGAGTACTTGAAAGAATGGGATGCTGCCGTAGAAACTCAGAATAAAAGAATAGAAACAGAAACAGAATGGAGAGATCAAGATAACAGGATCCTCTCTCACTGCGGAGCTGACGAAAGCAGCCCGGAGTGGGAGGGAGGGAGTCAAGGAAGCAAAGGAGATACTTGCCATACCATCGGTGGCAATAGACAATTGTGTGAAGACAAGAGTACAGGATGTGGGGGGATGCCTCGCCCCATCCTTAGTGAGGGAGAACGAAAGACACAGGAGTACCGAAATAGTTTCAGGTGCACTCACCATGCCCCGGACGAAAATGTGCGACATTGGAGTCACGAGGGTATGGAGAGTCGCGAAGGGTCTCGCCATGCATCCGGTAATCACGGACGGGATCGTGGGAACATGGAGGGCCGTGAAGGACCTTTCCGTTTATTGAGTGACACCAGACAGCAAGGGAATAGCAGTGATTTAGAACCGAACGAAGGATCCTATCTCGCATCTAGAGGGGCCGAGCTAAAAAGACAGAATGCAATAATGGGGAATAGAACATTGTTCCACCATACCTCTAGGGAAGATGGAAAAGCTTGGGACCTAGAGAGGTGGGAACAAAGAGAAGCAAGGAGGACTCCTCATAACTCACCTGTGCCCAGACGTAGGACTCGTAGTGGGGGTGAGAGGGATGTAAACGAACCACCTAGGAGTGAGGTACTGAGAGCTGAGATAAAAGCAAAACGGCTCGATGTAACCAGTTTGAAGTCAGATTTGGATGAAATAATAGACGGCACATTGCCAATAGAAAGGATCGATCTGTATGAACAGGATGAAATACTGTTTATATCTAAGGATGTTACTCGGAAAGCGAGGGCAGTTCATGAAAAATTATCTGAGTTGGCAGACAGGTATATGATAGACTTATCACGAACTAAAGCTTTACAGGGCAACCATAGGTTAAACTGCACGGATCAGGATCTAGATGAGCGTAGGACGATTGGACTGAAAGTACACATAAAGGAACTGATCTCGAGTATCAGATTATGGAGGAATTTGGACAAATGGGAGGAAAGATGGTCCAAGAGGGGATCTGTCAGAAGGAGTACACTTGCGGGGTCCCCGGAGGGAGGGCTAATGCGAATGGAAGCTTTCCCTTTGCGAGAAATCGCGAACGGAAACTACGTGCATGTGCCCTGGAGTAGGGGGGATCTAGCGGCATTTACCAATTCTTTCCCAAAGTTAAGGGAGAACCCCGTCGAGTGGTACAAACAGGTAGAGAGGTTCGTGAAGATCTCTAAGGTGCTGTGGGTCGACTTGAACACCCTGTTTGACATTGTAGTACCTGGAGATTTGTGGACGGCATGTAAGCTTAGTGTTGAATGGCCCATTTGTGAACCAGATAGGGATGCCCGGACGAATGGTCCATCAGAGAGAGTCATGGAAAAGTACGAGAGGGTAATTGCATGGTTAAAAGAGAAGGTGCCGTTGCAGGACATAGACTGGGTTAAGATAGATCGAACAACTCAGGAACCTAAAGAGACCGTTCACGAGTTCTATGAGAGATTGCTGAAAGCATTCAAACAGTACAGTGGATTGGATGTGATGGATCCTAAAGACATAGGACAGTTTGTGTCGAAGTTTGTCCTGGGATTGAGATCAGACATAAGCTTAATGATTCAACAGCATTTGATTTGTTGGCAAAACAAACCTTTAGATGAGATCCTGAGGTATGCGAGGTACTGTAGCGATGAAATAGATTCGAAAGCAAAGAAACTTAAGGAGAAGCTGATGTTGGTGCAGATGCAGTCAGCTGGAAAGGGTGGACAGCGGCAACAGGGAACAGGAACCCTAGGGAAGAAACAGAATAATCAAAGCCGAGATGAGGAAGAAAAACCGAGACCTAGGGTAGATATTGCGACGCTGAAAAAGACAACGAGGTGCCATCAGTGTAACGAGGTGGGACATTGGAGACGCGAGTGTCCCTATAATGTCGAGACGGGGGAAATAGAACAGGAGGAGGATGAGGTTCAGAACAGCCTGGTAAAGGGAACAGCGGTCCCGAAGGGAAAGTTTATCAAAGGGGGGACTCAGACTCCTCGAGCTCAGTTCCCTCAACCGCCTCGGATTGCAAATGGAGGAAAAACCTATAGACAACTGCCACTGTTTGTAGGAGGAGAAGAATGCTACTACGTTGATCCCCTTACGGGACAACGAGTGAATAGGGAAGAAGACTGTACTCTAGGAGCAGCCCTGGAGGTCGACCAGAGAGGACCATACGTAGAGGCTGAGGTGGCTGGATGTCCTACGACCTTTTTGGTGGATACGGGGGCCACTCGATCCACTTTGAGATCGGCGGTAGTCCCAGGTCTGCCAATGTCGGGAGAGACGATTCAGGTGGTAGGAGTCGCAAATAGGAGAATGACGAATCCTCTGACAGAACCAGTGTCAGTGAAGATAGGAAATTACAGTGATGAACATCAGTTTGTGATTTGTGATTCTAGCCCTGTGTGTCTGCTAGGAAGAGATCTGTTGTGTAAATTAAATTGCACCATATATTGCACACCTGAAGGAGTAGAAGTGCAGACTAACGACGATGATGCCGATTTTAAGGTTGTAAACTCGCAGGGATGCGTGGAACTATATCCTACCCTAACGGTGGAGGAGCTTCCACAGGACTTGAAGGAGACAGTGTCAGCTGAGGTGTGGGATTTTACTGGAGAGGAAATAGGACTGATTAAAGGGGTAGAACCGGTAAAGATCATGGTAAAACCCAATGCCGAGTATCCAAGAACACCACAATATAAGTTGACACCGGAGACAATTGCAGGAATAAAGCCTGTGATCGAATCCATGATTAAACAGGGAATACTGAAGGAGATCGTGGGAAGTCCATGTAACTCCCCGATTATGGGTTTGCAGAAGCCTAGTGGGAAATACAGAATAGTGCATGACCTTCGAAAGATTAATAATATCGTTGTTTCATGTTGTCCAGTGGTACCGAATCCGTCAGTGATATTGTTTCAGATACCGTTCCAAGCTGAATGGTTCACCGTGATAGACTTGTGTCAGGCTTTCTTTTCAATCCCCTTAGATGAGGACAGCCAGTATTTGTTCGCTTTTAAGCTGGAAAATCGCGTTTTAACATGGTGTCGTATTCCCCAGGGGTATACAGAGAGCCCATCGATTTTTAACCAGCTGCTGAAGAAAAATCTTGAAAGTCTAGTACTGCCCATGAATTCGGTTCTGGTCCAGTACATAGACGACCTACTTGTGGCGTCAGAAACTGAGGAAGCTTGCAAAGTAGACACCATCACCCTACTAAATCACTTGGCCGAGAACGGACACAAGGTGTCTCCAAGTAAATTGCAGTATTGTCTGACCGAAGTGCAATACTTGGGCCATAGGAATGAAAAGGGAAAACGGAAGGTGTCTCCAGACAGAATAGAGGCAATCATGAAAATGAACGCGCCTAAAACACAAAGAGAAGTCAGGATGTTTCTAGGCATGGTTGGTTATTGTCGGCAGTGGATAGCCAACTTTTCACTGAAGGCAAAACCTTTACAAAAACTGACGCACAAGGGGGTGAGTGATCCGGTACCATGGGACAAAGATTGTTTGATGGCATTTTTGCAGCTGAGGGAGGACTTGTGTCGTGCCCCGGCTTTGGGAATGCCTGATTACGAAAAACCATTCTTACTTTACTGCTGTGAAAGGGAAGGTTGTGCTTTAGCAGTTTTGGCCCAGATACACGGAAATGCCCGTAGACCAGTCGCATATTTTTCGGCTACCTTAGATCCAGTAGCCGCAGTGTTGCCCGGATGTCTCAAATCCGTTGCTGCAACGGGTGTCAGCATTGAAAGGTGTGAAAATGTGGTGATGGGACATCAGTTAGTGGTGTACGTACCGCATTCTGTGGAATTGTTAATGACCAGGACCAAGACTCAGCATTTGACGAATAGCAGGCTCACACGCTATGAGCAAGTCATATTGGCTGCTGAGAATGTGACCCTAAAGAGATGCTCTGTCTTGAATCCTGCTACTTTGATGCCACTTCCAAATGATACTGATGATGAAATCTGTACAGATCATGACTGCCTTGATGTGACTGAACTATGCACCAAACCAAGACCAGATATCGTAGATGAGCCATTGACTGACCCTGATGAAATATTCTTTGTTGATGGTTCATGCGTAAGAGACGATATCGGTCAGCTGAGAGCAGCATATGCAGTTTGTACTATCACCGGAGTGGTGGAAGCCGCCTGCCTGGAAGGAGTACACTCCGCTCAGGTAGCTGAAATCATTGCTTTGACCCGTGCCTGTTTGGCAGGCAACAAAATTCGAGTCACCATATACACCGATAGCCAGTATGGTTTCGAGGTAGTTCACAACTATGGGCAGTTGTGGTCTCAAAGAGGTTACATGACCTCCTCGGGTTCTCCTATTAGGAACGGAGAATTCGTGAGATTATTGATAGAAGCATTACAAGGTCCAGAAGCTATAGCGGTTGTCAAATGTGCCGCGCACACAAAGAATACAGATTTTGTGTCGCAAGGTAATCGATACGCAGATGAGGTCGCACGTTACTGTGCGGAACAGGGGTATTCTCACACCAAGGTAGAAGTGGGGGGAATACAAGAAAGAACTGATTTGACTATGCTGTTAGACACTGTAGATACGTGGGATGAATTGAAGTGTGTCCAGGAAAATGCACCAGATTTTGAGAAAAAGGCATGGGAAACAGCTGGGTGTACCAAAGGTGAGATGATTTTTTGGATTTCTGCAGATGGGAGAGCAGTTTTACCAAACGAACTTGTTAGTCCAATGGCAAGGAGATTGCATGGACCAGCACACATAGGTAGAGATGCCATGGTGAGAGTATTCAGACAAACGTGGTACAATCTGAAGTTTAGAGTAGCGGCAGAAGCAGTATGTCAGCGTTGTGCTATCTGTCAGCAACTAAACGTAGGAAAAAGAACACCAGTCACATTGAGTCACATAGGGAGGTCTCGGGGGCCTTTCAATAGAATGCAGCTGGATTTTATTGAAATGCCCAAGTGCAATCGACTCAGATACGTCTTAGTGATTGTCTGTATATTTTCCAGATGGGTTGAAGCTTACCCTACACGTAGGTGCGATACACTTACAGTAGCAAAATTGTTGCTTAGAGAGCTGATACCGAGGTTTGGGGTGCCAGCCTCTTTGGAATCGGACAGAGGAACTCACTTCAACAGCGAAATAGTGAAGATGCTATGTTCAGCCTTAAGTATCGACCAGAAGCTCCACTGTAGTTATCGACCAGAAGCTTCGGGGATTGTAGAACAAATCAACAGCACAATAAAATCCAGACTCGCCAAGGTTTGTTCATCGACATCCCTGAGTTGGCCTGATGCACTTCCATTGGTCCTTATGAGCATACGTAGCACACCCGATAGAAGGACAGGTCTCTCTCCACACGAGGTGCTAATGGGGAGAGCTATGAGACTGCCATCGGTTCCGACTGCAGCATTGTTGAACATCACAGACGATTTGATCTTGGACTACTGCAAGGGACTATCTGATGCCATTCATTCTGTGTCCCTCCAGGTCCAGGCTGCAGAGGTTCCATCAGCACAAGATTTTGTGCCATGACCTGTGTCCGGGGGACTGGGTTCTGGTGAAGAAGCATGTCAGGAAGAACTCTCTAGATGTGCGTTGGCGTGGACCATTCCAAGTCATACTAGTTACGAACACTGCAGTAAAGTGTGGAGGCTTGCCCAACTGGATACACGCCTCACACACCCAGCACCTCTGGAAGAAACAGCTCCTCTCTCGGATGAAAATCCAGCAGAAAGCGGAGAAGCCACAGAGAGGGAAAGTCAAGCTGTAGAGGTGGTTGAAGAGGCTGAGCCTGTGACGGAACAGGCTGATGACGGTCAGGACACCAGTGAGACCGAAGTTGCCTCAGAAGAAGAAAACAGCTGGGAGTTCGAGTCAGATACCGAACAAGCTGTAAGTGATCAAGAGACGAGTCCAAGAACAAGGGGCAGGAGGACAAGGAATGGAGAAGCTAGTTGGCCGGAAGGAAGGAGAAGGTCAACCTTGAGAGCAAATTCAGAGAGAACCCTTGTCCCGATCTCTGAAGATTCAGATCTAGACGAAGGAGCTACGGACTCAGGCTCTGAGAGTCCGAGAAGATCAAGAAGGGTACGTGTGCCCTGCAGAAGATACGCCACCCCAGAATGGACATATCTAGCAGATGTCCTGGAGACAGAGATCTGGGAGAGTGAGAGAAGTGCAGGTGACCAATCTCGAACAAATTGTGACAGTGGAAATATGGATGTTGACTCCTGGAATCGAGTCTGAGGAGTTACCGATCTTTACAAGAATTGTTGTAGATGCATAAAGACTTTTTATAATTAAGCTATAAAGAAGAAGATAACCTAGCGCCGAGTGGAAAGAAGAATCAAATTAGGGATTACATTTAGAAGACGGAGAAGGTTTAGGGTTGCCTGTGGCTGAAGTAAAAGAACATTGTTTTGAAAAAGAGACTTTTATTGATTAAGAGCGCTTCACAGACTGAGAAAGCAAATAAAGCAAACAAGGATCTGAAAGAAAAGCTTTTCCTCGAAAAGAAAGAGCTACATTGTTTGATAACATGGAGAATGGCAACCCAAACCGAAAGGTCAAATGAATAATAGGTACACTAATAGCAGTAGTAATTTTTCTTATCATTACAGTAGTTACCATATCATACATAGTAGGACATACAAGCGTAAAGGAGACAACAGATGTAAAGCCTGTAACGACTTTGAAACCTGCTCTTGTTGGGAAGAAGGAGGAGAGCAATGTAATTCGTGAAAAGGCGTTACTGGCAGATGAAGCTCGTAGGTTACACGTAGACGAGTCGCAGGGAAATTTTGGATCAAATGCATATGCCAAGCTATTATACGAGTATATTGATGCCATGGAGGCCAAAGATTGTTATGTTTGCATGCAATTGCCGGCTTCTGTAGATGAAGGCATCAGATATCATCATCTCCCACTGACATATGGGATAACATGTAGTTTATTGCTCAGTATATTTTATGGTAGAGAAGGGTTTGAGTACTACTTTTCAAATTATGATTCGGTACTGCCTGAAGTCCCGAATTATAAGCAAATGAATAAGTGGGACTATCACAAAAAGGAAGATAGATTAGCAAAATTCTTTCTTCCTTGGGATACATTAGATACTTCATATGCACGCAGAAATAATCTGACTTGCAAAGTGTCAGAGGTCGAGAAGAAGTTTATTGGACAGGTAGATGACCGGTACAGGAGGCAGAAGATTCTAAAAATGTCAGGACAGTGGAAAACAGATTGGACCGAAGAGGAAAAAGCACACAAAAGGAAGGGTAGCAATGGTCCAATAGCTTTGGATAGAACGCAGAAAGGAAAGTTATGTTTGACTCGAAGCAAGACATATTATGAGAGTGTATTTGTAGGTGAAGTTAATTGCGAACATGCTTTTCGGTTAGAGTATTACACGAAGGATTTCATGAAAGGGATGCAAGCGATTCCTAATGTATATTTTGTATGTGGAAGAAATGCCTATGTAAAATTGCCTGACAATTGGTATGGTTCGTGTTATTTGGCAATTGTCTTCCCCAAAATATATCATGCAAAGGATTTAGAGATCATAGAAGGAAAGGCTTCGACAAAGGCGAAAAGGGATGTAGGAGATGCTGAAGTAGTTGGAGACATATTTGGAGCAATGTTTCCTCTTTTAGGTTTAATACTTAATGATGTTAAGATCAGTAGACTAGCTACAGTTGTGGATAGATTGTCTGCAAGTACTGCAAGGTCATTGATGCTAGTAGAAGGAGAGATGCAGTCGATTAGGGCAATGGTTCTTCAAAACCGTCTTGCTTTAGATGTTCTGCTAGCAAAAGAGGGCGGAGTTTGCAAGGCTTTGAAGGTCCAGGAATGTTGTACTTATATTCCAGACAATTCAAAACCACTTGAGAAGGTTATACGGAACATTACAGAGATACATCAAGAAATTGAAGATTTAACAAAAGTAAATGTTTGGGAGAAAGTAGGTCATGGAATGGGTAAGGTTGGAAGTTGGTTTGCCAATCTAGGTAAAGGTATTGTTTGGTACATCTTGAAACCTGTCTTAATAATATTGATTTGCATAATCACATTGTTGGGTTTAGTGAGACTGTACAAATGGTATAGGTCAAACCGGTTACAAAGGTCCATGAGAGAGCAAGAAAGGAGATTAGCTGCTTTGCAAGATCAACAGTATAAAAGTTTAAGAGCTCTCGAGACGATAAAAAGAGGGAACCTTGTAACTAGTTCTGTGTAAAGTGACATTCAAATTAAGGTGTTTGTGATGACCCCTAGAGGTCATCAAAGGGGGGAACTGAGAGAGCGCAATTTGAATGAAACATATATCCGTACCATATTTACAAGACTGTAGCATATTTAGAACTTGTAACGTGAAATTAGAAGCTTATAGCATGAAGTTAGCACATGTAACTTAGTAATAAGAAATGTATCTGTATTTATTCTAGAATGTGCATTAGAATTAGAAAGGCCCGTATATATAGGTTGGGCTAATATAGAAATGTGAAAATGCCTAAGAACAGTAGAACGTGCTAAACAGAGTTCATATATGTATGTAATTATTAAACGGAGAAAGCGGTGCAATGTAAAGTGAAGAAATGTGCAGACTATATAGCACTGTGTAGAAACGAGAGTATAACATTGTATTTTATGTAACAAGGATTCGATTATAATGAATAAGTTACTAATTCGATTATATATATGTGTGTTAAAGGTCATACTGTGTAGAAGAGTTTGTAGGAATTTTAGAATAGTGTGATCATATGTGATTTTAACATAACGGACCGAGGGTTCGCAAGAGTGTAGTCCACTGCATATAATTTAGTGGCCTCTCAGGAAGAGGGGGATAGCTTTGATCTGTACGTGCGAGCCAAGAGTCAAAGGTCTTGTTAAATTAAAGTGACAATGCTGGACGAAGTTTATGGCTTAAGTGAGATAAGGGACGCTTGGAATTTGGGGTCTTGTTTAGAAGTGACTGTTCACAGGACCAAAAGAGGTTACAATCACATCTGTAATGAATAGAGCTCTGTTGAGGTGATAGACTTTGCTCTGAAAGTGTCAACTGGAATGTCATGAGGTTACCAGCACGATGACGAAGATGGCGCCTAAGAAGCAAGGTCAACTTAACAGACGACGCGACGAGATGAAGCTATGGAAAAACCCAGAAGAGGGATCACGTGAAATGTGTACGTGGTGGGCGTCTCAAAGGGGCCATACTGTGATTTTGTATTTAGGGACAGCACCCCGGGGAGAAAGAGTCAGAGCAGAACGCAACAGAAGAGGTCAGAGAGAGCAGATGGCCTGAGTAAGAGAGAGAAGAGAGCAGTAGGCCGAGGACCGTTAGAGAGCGGGTGGGTAGGCAGAAAGGGTACTGCTTCTCGACATAGGTTTCCATCAGAGATTGAGAGAGTTTGAACTTCTTTGGAAGTCAAACTGCTGACACCTTTTTAGGTAAAAGGACTTGCTAGTAGGGATGTCATCTAGCATAGAGTAGGGACAGATTTAACTTGTTTATTCACTTTCTGTAAATGACGCATCATATTCATTTTGTGTCTATGCTATTCAATTTGTTGATTCTAGAATTGGTTTTAATCGTTTTCTTTTGTAGACTGAGATTCTTTAGGGAATTTATGTTCCTTTTAGTTCCTGCATACTTGTTGAATCTTATCTTGGGAGGATTGTATTTACAATTGACTTTAGTTTTATATTAAACTTTTAAACTTTACCAGTCGTAAGTGGTTTTTCAGAGTTGCGTCAGTCTATGGGGTTGATTTAACTTATGTGGGTTTGCCTTTTACTCAATGACAGTCAATAATCGATCCAAAATTGGATGAATGAGATAGGTATCTAGATAATCAGAAAAGATATCAAAATCTCATTCCCCGCAACAGTCATTACCTTTTTTTGTTTTTACGATACAAACTTACACTTTATTAATTTGTTGCTGAAAAACGAAAGAAGTTAAAAAAAACTTGATGAATAGCCCTCAAATCAATGGCCGTCCACCAAAATGGTGTACCTTGAAAGGAACTGCCAAAAAGGCAGTTTCTTTCATGGTACAAAGATGACCATTGAACTGGCAGTCAACTCTAAATTTGGCAGACAGTAGTCCATCAGGGTGACGGTGGAAATGTTCCTTGTGACCATATTTGACAGAGTATTGTCCTCCAAGCATAAATCAAACTGTTAGTACTTTATACAACTGGTTTTATCATGGTGCGGGTCAGTGGGTAGGACTGGGGGGTAGAGAAGCATCATTAGGGTGGTGATGATGTGTTCTTGAGTCCTCAGGCCCTTGATGAAGCATGCTGCACCAAATAGAGCGCATTTTAGTGCCTGAAAGGCCATTTTAGCAAGGTGTTGCCACCTGCAATAGCAAAGGAGCTTGATTTGCAGTTCAGAAGTCGTTTTCTGAGAAGAGCTGTTTCACTATCAGCTGCAATGCAGCAGAATGGTCAAGATGGTTAACCCCTTGTATGCGGGGCGGATTCCCCCGCTGTGCTGGGGGTGCGCACATGACGAGCTGAGCTCGTCATGACCACACCCGTTTGTGTAGAACGTCCGCACAGCAGGGAAATTTCCCCAGCGTGCAAGCGTTCTAACAGTCATGACGAGCTCAGCTCGCACGAGCAGCGTGGCTCATGACGAGCTGAGCTCGTCATGGACGTTCAAGGGGTTAAAGGGAGAGGCAGTCCCCCCCACAGAAAATTTAATTAATAGTAACTAATAAATAATGCAATTCGATTGGTGTCTGAATATTCTCGGCCAAAAATGACTAGCAAATCATCACAGGTGAAACAAAGTTTCAGATGATCTCCTCAATAGTTGTGTGTCAGTTTCAAAAAAATTAATCTAGGTCTAATTTACACAGGCGATTTAGAGCCCCTCTTTTGTAAAACCTGACTTCATGGAAGGCAGATAAAAACTGTCTGGATTTTGAAAGGAGCCTGCAACTTTGTATAAAGCATCTAATTAGGATGTTTTTCAATATATTATTCCTAAGTTTTCTTTATGTTGTATACTACAATGAAAACATGATTCTGTAAACTTTAATATAGTAGCACTCTTGTTTGACTTAAATTGAGGAATTTGGAAAACAAGGGGCAGATTTACAAGCCCATTGCGCTGTCAGTACGTCACTTTTTGTGTCGCACTGGCAGCGCATTTCCCTGCATCATGTTTACAAGGACAGGAAAAGCCACCCTGTGTGGCTTTTCCTGTCCTTGTAAATATGGCCCATTTACACGCAGCATTTTGCATGAAAGGGGCATTCCATGGGTGTTGCTGTGGGTGGTCCCATGCAAAACCCATGGAACCTGACACATTTCCAGATTTACGAGGAATCGTAAATCTGGAAATGTGTGTGAATGCTACCCCTCCCCAAGGGAGGCGTAGGGAGGCGCAACGCGGAGAAATGTATTATTTCTCCTAGTTTTTGTTTCCTGTTTCTATGTGTGCTGCATTCTGCAGCACACATAGAAAGAGGAAATCACCTCTAATTATTGTTTTTGTTCAGGAAGGGTTCCCTTCCTGAACAAAAACAATCTCCCCACGACACAGCACAGGCATCCTTCCACCATGGTGCAAGGGTGCCTGCGTCGGCTCATGGCAGCAGTTTGTGCGCCAGCGTAGGTGGAGAGAAGCAACATATTGTTGTAAATATGTCGCATCACTGTGCTTTCCAAACTAATGCAGCACAGCGCAGCAAAATGACTTGCTGCACCGTGCTGCATTAGTTTATTGTAAATCTGCCCCTCACATTTCAGGGGAGACTACAATGGATCTTCCCACCTTTTACACTGTCCAGGCTAGGCCATTCTCTTTAATTAGGCAGGTAGACAAATCTATGATTCTTAGAGGGGACAGGATAGCCATTGGTGGGCCTTTCCTCAGCACAACCTTACAAGCTGGCTCCCTCTAGAAATAGAGTTTGAGGAAAACAAAGATATACATAGGTTTCTGCCATACCAAAAACTACAGAAAGTCTGATAGGTGAATTTCCCTGCATGAAAGAAAGCATTTCATTTGAGATTTTATGATGCCACATGTAAGAAAATAGCCGGTAGATTTAGAAATGGAAAGCAGATATTGGCTGTTATTAGGTTAATATTTGTGTCAATAGTGTGGAAGATTTCATTATGTATTGCTATGCTGGATCTACTCTTCAATGTACAAGACTCAGATGAAAAGTTAACCTGACTCACCTTCTGAAAAACACAAGCACTAGTGTGGCTCACAACTTGATTGAATCTTCGAAACTAGTAATGGACCAACCAGTGGTCTCTCTGACGTTCATTTCTAATGGTGTCCTATGAATTGCAGTGCCACGGTAATTGTTATTGGACGAGTGGCAGTGCTTACTTTGAGCCGGTTGTTTCCGGTGCTTGGCACTGGCATTCAATTGTCAACACCAGCACTTAGAACAGCTTCCGCATGGTGGCACTGTTTGTGTGATTTAGAGACAAGCAGAACAACACTTCCTTTAATAATTCACTATGCATTAGAAACAAATAATACATACCGCTACAGTCTGAATTGTCACACTTGTAGCAGTGTAATGATTAGTAGTTGTGTGGGTACTGTGATAGCTGCGCTGACAGGTGCAATGGGTGATGGAAGCTGTGGTGACCTCCTGACGAGGGCTCTGGCACTTATTTTGTTTTACAGATTACGCACTGGAGCCTGGGTACCTTGAGTCCAGGGGCCTAATTTATGAAAAGTGACGCATCGCTGCGTAAAAACAGCGATGCGTCACTTTTCACTGCGCACTCCTTGCGACACCAATGATGTGTCATATTTAATGTATGACGCATCATGTCACAAGGACTTACAGATACGTCATTATTTCTGACGTATCTGTAAGCGCAAAAGTGACGCATTGCTGGAGTGTGTCACAAAAGTGACGCAACTCCAGCAATGCGTCCTTTCACGTGGGGCAAGCCCCATGTGAAAGGGCCTGCGTCAGTCTTACACCTGCTGTGAGGCAGGCGCAGGATTTTGATGCAACGGTGTCCTAAAAGTGACGCAGTGAAATCTCATAGATTTCACTGCGTCACTATTACGAGGCTTTTTACAGGGGAACGCCCCCTCTGCATACATTATACCTGACGCAGGTATAATGTGGCGCAGGGGTTTAAAAAGTGACGCATCTACCTAGATGTGTCACTTTTTAAATATGGCGCAACAAGGCGCATATTTTACGCCGCTGGTGCGTCACAAAAAGTGACGCACCGGCGGCGCAAAACTGACGCAAGGCCTCATAAATAAGGGCCCAGGTTCCTACTTAATAGCTGCTTCTGCAGGAGATAAAGTACCCAAAAACCTGGATGGTGACATCAATGAAAAGGTTAAAGGTATTATTTTGAATCAGAATTAGGAATAGTTATGGCCCTTTAAACACCACCTGTATTTATTACCAACGATTTCTACTTTTGTGGACTGAGCTTCCTCTAACTAGTTCTCAAGATTCTAGTATTGTCCTGAAGGTGTGGCCATTAAAAGTTATAAACTAAGGAGGAGTAAAGAGCATTACAAAAACAAATCGGAATGTAACTGTAAATGAGAGGGACGCAGGTCTTCTGGTCTTTATGAGTAATCTTGAGTTGATAGTGATGTTTTGCAAACCAAAAAGACTTTTCACGGCTATGTTTAATTTTTTTGTCATATATAACGTAATTGCAGGCAATTACTTCTCTGTACACTATCCCACTCCAGCATTCCTGTCATTGGTCTCTCTAAAGCTTTAACCATTTGAACTTTTCATCTCCATTTTCGACACCTCAAATTCTAGTGGTGCCTACTTACTATTTATTATTGTTTAATAAAAATATTGTTTGGAATCTTTTTTCAAATCTTAATTATATTATTCTTTCAGTTCTAGTTGCCTCACACCCTTACATCTCTGAAAACATGAGATATATGCTTAGTAAAGCTACCAAACTATAAGACAAGGGATAACTTTGGGAGATTTCTGTTTTGCCACAGTGGGGTCGCTGTGATAATTTTGTTGTGGGATATTTACAATGACATGTATTAAGAACTTTGCACATTCTTCGTCCGCAGACTAGGAGCATGTGATCACTACGTGTGGTGTGCATGTTGTGTCCTGATTACCTGAGTGTTCCTAACCACATGTGACATCAAGCTTAGTGTTTTTTTTTGGGGACTGCGTGCCTCTGGCCAAACGTATTTTATTGGGGCCAATTTCCTCTGACCTGTTTGTGGTGCAACTGCCTATCGGTTGGATCGATCAGGGATTTCTGTGGGCGAGCGTTTGACCTGTGACCTGTCAGTAGATAGATGTGGGTTGGGGTTGCAGGGCATATCTGAACCTGTATTTCTTACTAGGGGTTGATGGGGAGGTCAACTTGGGTGAATCCAACAGGAATGATTCGAGGTTGTTAGAACTTTTACAAATAATATGGCAGATATTGATATCATATTTACTGACATCCTCAGTATTGTGCATACAGTTGTCATAGAGTATATCGAAATTGTCTTTACTGATACTGACATTGTTATGCATACCAAAATCGTGGCATACATTGACATTGTTTCTACTGGTATCGACACTGTCGTGCGGGCATAATTTATGGTATACATTGACATTGCGTTTATTGGTATTGACACTATTAATCTGGCATAGTTTATGGCATACATTGACATTGCATTTATTGGTTTTGCTGTTGTCGGGCCTGCATATATCATGGTATACATTGATATAGTATTCATCCATACTACCAACTGAATGATGTAAAGGAATGTTGGTGTGGTGTGAAGAGGAAGCTAGAAGATAGGGGCAGTGGGAGGGAGGATAAATACATTCGATCCCTATCTGCTGTTGCTGTAACCTAAGGGCCTACTTGAAATAAAGAGATTGCCTTCTACCTGAGTGGCTCCATACTATTGTATTGTATGCAGATTCAGAGAATGTTATCCTGAATGGTCACACATGCAAATGTATGTCAAATGTCATTGTATGTAAAAAGATAAAAAGAGAAGGCAACTTAAGAAACGTGAACATGTGAATGGCTGTATTTTTAACCAGGCCTATCCTGACCACATGACAGTCTTCTCTTTATTTTCTTTCATTTACCCCTTCTCTTTCTCAGGAATCAGAAACATAAGACCAGATTTACTAAATGTTGCTAATGGCAGCATCCACATTTGCTTCATTGCGTTCTGCTGAGGGGATACAGTGCAGAGCCATAACTCCCCTTCTATTGTTTCACCTACTGTAAAGCCCCTGTGCTTTTTCATTGACAGTTCCCTGTTCCTAATCCTATCTGTAGAAAATGAGCACGTTTGACATGATTTGCCCCCAATGTATGCCCTATCTGTTTTACTGCACTTAGAACTCTGAACATTTGACCCTGGCTAAATGAGAGTAAAATGAATGTGCTTCACCTTAAACATGGTTACATTGGCTTATTCCTAATTCACATATTTAACTTGCCTGCAAGTACCTAGTATGTGGTGAGGAAAATGAATTTAGGGCCTGGATGTTAAATGCCGCCTGTGCACTGCAGCACTTTTTGTACCATCCACACAGTTGGCTTGAAAGCGTGGCTCTGGCCTTCTGTCAAAACTATCAAAATAACCCTTATGACAGGTGGGAAACCACACTTTGATATATTAATAAGTCACCCTTAAGTACACCTTATTGAAGACAAGGTAGGGTGTCTGATATTTGAAAAGTGGCACATGCAAAATGAAAGTTCGAATATGTCAAAATACAGATTGTAAACTTTAATCTGCAACTTTTGACAGGAAGAGTCTATTTTTCATATTTATTAAAATACCAAATGTATTGTTGAAGTTGGAGTTTTATTAGATATGATGGCATAGTAACTTTTAGAAAGTATACCTTTCCTGCCTGATCCCCAGTTAGGCTAATTACCATTAGACTGGAACAGCTGGTCTGCCAGTGCCCCTCTGGCAAATTAAAACAGTGCGCCCACGGCAAAGACAATGGCCTGGACCATTAGCTTTCAATAGCCTATGTGTAGTGTTGAGTTTTTCTTCTGTTTGGAACTAAGGACATTTGAGTTGGCACAGAAGCATAATCAACTTGAAAAGGAACAAAGTGAAGCCTGCCCTTTCACAATCAGATAACGTAAAGTGAAACCTGGAAGACGGCCCTAGCATGTGGTGTAGAAAATGCATTCAGGACCTGGAACTAAAATGCCACCTGTGGACTGGACCTCCTATTGTGTCATCCACAGAGTTAGCCAGATAAAACATGACTCCAGGCCTACCATTGGTAGCCTGACTGTCAAAATAAGCCTTTTTGGCAGGCGGGAAACCCTGTTTTTAAACAATAATAAGCAACCCCTAAATACATCTTGTTGACCACAAGGTAGAGTTCCTGATATTTAAAAGTGGAGCATGCCAAATTAAAGTTGGCATATTTCCCAGACCCACACTAGCTAGGCTGGTTCCAAACCCAGTGGGATAGGACACAGCGGAGGGGATTACTAATTTTCATGACCAAATCACATCACTGGGTGGACACAAATGCTCTGCGCCTGGGAGGAGGAGTTAGGATCAAGGTGCACTGTGAAATTGTTTGTAGCAGGGCAAACCGGAACACCTGAAAAAATGAATAATGTTACCCCTGGGACCGTTCACTCAATTGGTTAGGGAGGAGCCAATGGTCACCCCCCATCCACTTGTCAGTGCAATCCATAAATGTAGCACCTCAAGAAACCCTCCTCAGAACACTTTCTGGTCCTGCAGAAGATAAGAAGAGGCCTGGAGCCTGCTTGCTGTAACCTGAGAAGACCTCTGAAGGACTGAATATGTTTCCTTTTGTACCCAACATGAAGATTTATATTGCAAGGGTCAGTGGGCTGACATGCTAAGTGGCTATAGTGACAAAAGCTGAAGAGTCACTTTTTTTGTGGACTCTCTGTTGCCCAATCTTAACCGGACCTGCGTTGAAAACTGTTCAAGGCATTTTCTGGACCAAGCTATAAAGTACAAAACGTGTTGCACCGAAGTCAGTAATCCTTGAATGAAGAGCTGATGAAAAATGGACTTATCACTGCAAAGGTTTGGGAAAAAGTCTCACTTCCAGTTGCAGGACCAGCCACCATAGCCAATCTGGCGAAGGCATGTGTTTCAGGGGCTGAAGAAACAGGTTTGTTCCACTTGGAGCTTTTTCACAGTAACAAATCCATTTTGTCAGGCCCTCGTGAGAAAGTATCCAACCTCATAAGATCCTAATAGGATAAAGCCTGCTGCCTTGCCCAGTTGAAAGAAAATAACTTCTATTTCAGAGACTCCATACAAGAAATTCATGACCGTTCGAAAGTGTGGAAAGTATACAGTTGGACCTCAGCAAGCAGAAAATTCAAATTTCTCCCACTCTGAGCTTTACCCACCTAAACCAACTTCTTAGTGGGACCTTGCCCAATGACTATCTGCCTTTGCATCAACTTCACTAGCTACAGCCATGACCCACTGGAGGACTTTCTCATCCATTTTTCATACTAAGGAGCCGATTACGATGTCGATGGGACCGATCCCGATGTTTCGTTGGTCCCTCCTACATTTATATTAACGGTCAGCCGCTGATTTGCGATTTGTCATACCGCATTGATCCACGGACCGACCGGCAGCTTTTGACGGGCTGAAGAAGCCCATTGAGCAGTCAGTCAGATCTCATTGCCCACAAAGGTGGAAGAGCCTTCTCTGGCGCCGCAGTGGGGATAACGATCTACCTTTTCTAATGGAAATGCTGTATTGGGGCCACTTATAGGGCCCCTGTCCCCATGGCCCTCTGCTATGGGCATTGGGGGCCACCTCTGGTGTCCCCCTAAACATCCCGGATTTGTGTGGCAGGCACCATCCAGTGCAGGGATGTTTAGGAACATGCCTTTTGACATTCAAAAGATATCTTAAGTGACAAAGGCAAGACCGAGTCCTGGGACTCGAGTGAAATAATTGTATTACAAGAAACATGGCTAACTACACCCGTTGAAGTGCCAGGTAGAATAGGTCATCACGTCAGTGCCACTCGAACCCAGCAATACGGACAAGCCAAGGGGGGTCTGACAGTTTATATCTCTCCGGCGCTAAAAATCAAGTCCACTCAACTAACTTCGACCACCCCAGACATGCAAATAATAAAACTGGAAATGGGCCCATCCGTTGATATAGGTACAATCATACTCATTAATATATATGCACACCCGAAAAGAACAACAAAACAAGAGCTTTTCAAAAAAGTCAGCGTTGCTATAGCAGAACTTCGCTCCAAACATCCTACCTGGGAAATAATTCTCACAGGAGACTTCAACTCTAATTTACTACATGCCCCTGAAGAGGAAAAAAACATCATTACTTCTAATGAAATATGGGCAGTAGAAACGCAGATGATACCGTTGGATAAACGAACGGATAAAATGGGTCGGCAACTAATGTGGAAGCTTGAGCAGTAAGGCATGCGCGTGTTAAATGGGAGAACAAAACAGACTTGCCAACTGCACGTACACTGGCTCCAGTTCAAGCTCAATCTTGGACTATACTGGGTCACTTTCAAGGCCCTCTGTCTTGCCCACAAGGTTCTTCATAACACCGGCCCTCCCATACTAAACAACTGGATCACCCCTTACAGACCCACGAGAGCGCTCCGCTCGGAGCACGGAAACCTTATCACGATCCCCAAGGTGAAAAAGGCCCGCATAGGTGGCCGTCGCTTCTCAACACTGGAATCAAGTGGAACGCACTCCCTCTGAACCTCAGAACAGAACCTAACCTCCTCCGGTTCAGAAAAACCCTTAAAACTCTTCTCTTCCCCTAAATTGGCACCTTTCCGGTCCTCTCCCCCTTATGAGTAACAAGGTTTCAGCGCTGGGATACCCTCGCGGTGACTACGCGCTCTACAAAACTTTAAATAAATAAATAAATAAATAAATATACTATTGTCACTCTTCCCCTCCTTGGGTTAACTACGAAGTTCCAAATCATATATACACCTAACAGCGATCATTCGGTCCAGCACATCGAACTTAAAATAACTCCACAAAAACATCTGGAGGCCACAATAATAGCAGGGGAAACCTCGACGATAAGTTTGAAACGTCTAAGGTGGACGTCTGCCACACTACCAGAGATAGCGTTAGACGCAAACAATCTAATGCTAATGCTCTCCCCAGAAAATCAACCGACCGTTCAAACCTGGACCACCTTTCTGAATAAATTACCAAAAGTAGGAGTTAACACTAAAAAGATGCAGAACGGCAACAACAACATCCATCTCAGTCAGGCATCATGTGCCTTGAGAAGGCGCTTGAGACAGTCCCTGAGGAGAGCTCAAGGTCATAACTCCCAATCCAAAGTATGGCAGGATGTATGCTTTCTAAAGAAATTATACAAGAAACAAATCTGGATTAAAAAAAAAATGCGGACATCGAATTCTGGACGAAAATAGTATATAATGCAAACAAATCTGACTCTAGAGCATTCTGGTAGCAGATAAATTCAATGAACAGAAACTCAAACATCATAAGTATGACTTGCGGTTCGGAGAAGGCATGGGTCCAACATTTAATTGATATATTTTCAATAAACCCCATGACTCAACAATCACCAGCTGTAATTGCCTCCGACTTGATACACTTACGGGATAAGAAAAATGAAGACTGGGGCCAAACCACTCAAGACAAAGCAGAAATGGAATTATTACGAATTATAAAGAAAAGTAGGCAAGACAGTGCCCCTGGACCGAACGGTGTTCCTCAGGCAATCTACAAGAAAGATCCACATTTCTGGGCCAGCAATCTTAACAACTTGTTCCGGACGATCAATGTCGCCAGTAGTATTACGGAAAGCTGGAGAGGTGCGATCATCAACCCGATATACAAGGGCGGGGATCGCAAGGACCCGGCAAATTATCGCCTGTTTGCGCTGATAGACGCAGAGGCCAAATATTACGCTTCATTGGTTCTAGCCGATCTTGTAAAATGGTCCAATGAAAATAACAAAATCCCCGTACATCAGTCAGGGTTTCGACGTGGCATAGGCACAATGGCAAATGTCATGGCAATAAGCTTGATTGCCAAAAAAAGCCTACAAGACCATCAAGCTTTACATCTATGTTTTGTGGACTTTAAGGCGGCCTTTGACCGTGTCAGCCGTCAAACATTATGGGCCAAACTAAAGCATCGGGGCTTGCCGGACACGATCCTAAATCCAATTATGGACCTTTATACCAACACCTGGATGCAGGTTAAGATCGACAATGGCCAATGGTTAACAAGGAAGATCGCAACCAGTGAAGGATTGATGCAAGGCTGAGTCCTGGCCCCTCACCTGTTTAATTTATTTATGGCAGATCTGACTCTAAGGTTAGAAGGGGTCAATGCACATCCTCCACGGTTAGGAACTTTGGCCCTCACGCATCTATCCTATGCGGACGATATTGTCCTCCTCAGTCAAATGAAAATAGGGCTGCAACGTCTCATGCATGAGCTGGCCGGATACACTAAAACTAAACTGATGGAAATAAACAGCACAAAAACAAAGGTCGTGATCATAACGTATCGTCGTCCGAAACAGCTGAATTTTACAATTAATAACATGAACCTGGAAGTAGTGGACAGTTACAAATATCTGGGGATACATCTGGACAAACTCTCCACGCACTTTAACGCTATCGAAAAGAGGGGAGCAGCTCTATTGCATGCATTCTGCAGCTAAAAGGCCCTTTGTTCACTCCCCTTCTTACAGTCATTAAAGCTAAGTTACTACCAACAATAGCATATGGTAGTGTGGTACATAATGGAAGAAGTGCTCTGTTACTAGATAAAATCCAAACGAGAGTGTACAAACGCGTATTCAATTTACCGTGCGATGCTTCACCAGCACAGGTAGGCCTAGAATTTGGACTTCAGTCTCAAATATTGCACAAAAAATATGAGTCAATCAAATTCTGGTATAACATCTGCCTCAATTGTGACATAGAAATGAATTCTGCCATTTGGGAAGCCCTGCAAAGCAACCCGAAATCCAACTATGCGAAGTACCTAAAATCTTCCATGACAAGCACTGAGATGACACCTGTTTGGCAAAAGAAATTACCACCCTTAGCATTTAAGCAGCTTGCAAAAAGAGCAGCCAATACGCACTCGCTGATTGAAGACAAATTGGCATTAAGACGCTGTGCGCATGCCTGGATGATAATACAATCCTATTAAAAAACGGTTCCAGCTGCGTATTTAGGTCTCGCCTTCCCTCCACACTTAAAATTAAAGTATTTGAAGCTACCAATGGGAAAATTGCCAACAAACCCCGACCAGCCAGGCTAAAGGTCTCCTGGCCCGAAGGATTGCAACCTATGTGGCGCTGCAGTGCAAGACATGATCCACCTGATTTGCTAGAGCATGATCGTCGGAGTTTACTTAGGGAAAAGTTCAATGCAAAAGGTATTCGCACATGTCGTTCAGCGATATTAAATGCGCTGGACTCAGAGGGTCCTCAATTCATCTGTAGATTTATTAAATATGTTATCAACTTTGAAAAATTACCTAAAAGTCAATACGAACTCGAATTTTTGAACTCTGATATTGCGAACTGTTTGGCTGAATTATAATCTGTTATCTAAACTACTCTGCACAAGTTACTAATTCACATAGGAAAACCCCTGTAGCTGTGTTTTTATCTTTTTTACTAATGGTAGTTTTATAATCTGTATTTTATGTATATAAGGCGCGAAGGAAAGTGGTTTTATTATTTGGTATATTGTAACGGTTTTTATTAACTATACAATAAAGAATTTTCTACACTGCTGTCCAAAGTAAAAAAAAAAAAAAAAAGCCTTTTGACATTGGGACTTTTCCGGGCCATAGCACAAGCCTCAATGCAAAGAGGCATTTTTTGACTGCCTTCACAGCAGCTGGATACTAATTTGGTGATCAGAACCACTGACTACCTGTCGGCTGGTCCCTTTACTGCAACGATGCAGGTCAGACGCTTGTTCGACTGGTATTGTAATCGGCCTGAAGTCTGAAAGTATAATTCTCGCCCAGGCCATGGCACTTGGTGTATCCGTCCTTGAGATACATTGTGGTCAGCCTCAAAATGCACCTTGGTCCCAGGCTATCGCAACCATAGACTATCATTGATGCTTAGAGCCTAATTATGAGTGGCTTAGTGAATTCCACACCATTAATAATGCCCTGTAAATGCATGGGACCAAATTACGAGCTTAGTTTCATGTAACGCATCCAATAATAACCAGATGTGTTAAATAACCTAACATTCGTTAAATTAAGGCAGGTCAAACCTGCCAAAATTTAACAGGGGAAATCATACAGTATTTAGCATATCATGAAGATTCTGGTGGATTAAACACCAAAATCTGCATGTTATTCCCCATAAACTCATTATAAGTGACATTTATCACACCCAAAAAAATAATGTACACTGTGGTATTATTATTTATCAGGGGCAATAAATAATGCCTCAACTCGTAATCAGGCCCTTAGTGTTCTTTGGTGTCATTTCCACTTAAAACTATAAAAAATCATATATTCTGTTTCTCTAATTCGAATTTTGCCCTTATGATGTCATTAATTTTCATTACAATGTCCTCTATTTTTCTCATTCAGATTTGATTTAGATTTTTTGAAGCTTTGACTTTATTACTGCTTGTGCGCTAAATAAATACTTTCGACATTGCCCTAAGTTAAGGATGTCTGTTCTGTCCCATTGTAACCAGTGGTTTGAGCTCAGGCTGATTCGTGGACTTTTGAGGTGCAACCTGACAAGTTAGTGTTATTAATACTTGTGGGGGGTGACTGCCCACCCCAAATAAGAATTCACTTTCTTACACCATGATGCAGCAAACTAGTTAAGCAGCTAAGTAATTCCTTCATGTCCTGAAAATAAAACATCTACGGACCCACAGCCAATTAAGGACTGCAGCTCATAGCCTAATTACCTTCTCTCTTGACTATAGCACAGCAGTTCTTGTGGGTCTCCCAAAGGCTTTTATCACCCTTATCAAAGTGGTCTTCCTTGCAACTACCTGTCTGGTCTTCTTTTCAAGGCAATTTGATCAGATGACTCTAGTTCTGATGTAATGTCACTGCCGCCCCCATTCAAGTAAGAGTTAATTTGTAATTGGATGCCCCAACCATAGGATCAACGATCTCAAGTTCACTCCTTTTTTCTAGCTCTTCTCACAATCTCTGGTGGAAAGAAAGGACTTCAAAGCAAGAACTTTCCCATTCTGGAAACTTTAACCCCTTCGATGCTCATGACGGAACGGTTCCGTCATGAGCGTCGGTTGCCCTGTGCTCATGACGGAACCATTCCGTCATGAGTCCACAAGCCCAATGGAACGTTCAGCACAGCGCACGAATTTGCACCACGCTGATGAGGTTAATTGTGAACACATCTCTAGCACTAATACCACCTTCCTCTGGAGCAGGAACCAGCTTCTGGAACTTTACTCCTCTGCCAATCAGAATCCAATCTGATATACTTCAGGAAACTTCTTTAAAAAGCACCTTTCAGCAGTCATCTCCACTTTCCCCTTCAATCACCACTGGCCCACCTCCTATGCCCCTACTACTGTCACTTTGTTTGTTTGTTTATGGATTAATACAGTCTTAAGACTTTTCTTTTCAGCTTAGGACAGTGTTGACATAACAAAGGAGGGGAACACTGTATTAAACCAGGCCTTCAGGATTCACGAGATAACATTTTTTTATAAAATACTGACTGGTAATAAATGCTAGGAAAGTACAATACCAGTGCGAAGATCAACAAAATAAAAATGTCTTTAAAAGACAATGTGGAATGGAAAGTTGATCATCATTGATAAGTTTTTTATTGAATGGAGCCTACATTGTGAAACGACTTTGTAGTAGAAAAACAACAACCAGCAATAATTATTTTTTACTAACTAAAAACCAACATTTTGGTCATTGGCAGATCTGTCCTTTGAATAATCTTACTGCCATATTTAATAAACAACTTCCACTGTTAGCCATATCACACTTGACGTTTGTTAGAGAGAACCATATAAATCTGTATAACTTTATGTTTAGATGGGATGGCTCACAATCTTTTTGTAAAAGCTTTATATCTTTTCTTGTTTATGCATGACAGCAGTGAAAAAGGTGAACACAGGGTAGCAAAAACACATGCAGGATCGGATACATTTTCAGTGTTTTATTTTTATATCTGGTCTAGCCAAAGCTTTATCTGTTTTGCCAGTCTCATGTAATCAGAATTATTAATAAATAAAAAAAGAATGCATCTACACATACATAGAGGAGCTTTAGGTAAGCCCTCTTCATCCAATAGTCTGTTCAGTGGCATTCAAATTTTGTTAACTACAGTATACATCATGGAGTGGTTTGCGGAACTCCACGTAGTGACAAAAAACTCTGCAGAGTTCCGCAAGCAGCGGAGTGCAGGATGAAGTACTGTTCACGCTGATCTTCCTGCCGCTCGAATAGAAATTCTACCCGAGCGGCATCTCGCGCTCGCCAACTTACCATTGGTGAATGTGAGCGAGGAAAAAACTCTGCTATTCTACGTGGAGTGAAGTTCTCTGCACTCCGCGCGTTCCGTGGCGCGAACTTCACCGTCCAGGCTTAATCAGTGCACTTCAGCTATTGCAAACATGTTTATGTACCTGTCCTGAGTTTACCTCGATGCTACGAAGCACTTGTTCTGCTGTACCGTTAAAACTGTATATACTAGTTATTTTTTTAATTGAACACTTTCATTACAATATGGCCACCAGGTTTAGGCAGTGGTATGGTTTTTGTTTCTTCATTTGTTTTGGCATATGCTCGCATTATAAATGTAAGAATCTCAACAGCTTGCCATCATGGTTGGACTGGCTTATGTGGCAATGTGATAAAGGCCTGACAGTCTATTGTGTGGGCACTATATGACTGTTTGTGGGCCTGTTTTGTAGTCTAGTGGACTGGGGTCTACCGTTGATTTACCTGCGATTACCACAAACCTTGCCTGTAGCAAGCATAAATGCATGTAGAATGCCATACCTTGCAAAACACCCATACAGTGTGTCTTTGCAAGTTCAAAACTGCTCCTGTTTGCAAATGCAAGACACTTTTTTAGCTCTCTGAATCACTAATAGGTCGTTTTATTATGATACCACGGCCTATTTTTTTATCCCATAACGACTCTGTTTGCCAAGGCCGTTTCTATTAGCTTTGTGATTTTTTGTTTAGATGTGTATTCCTGCTGTCTTACACTAACTGATATGGTGGTGTTCAAATAAAATGCTTGAATTTTCAAAGTTCTAAAATAGTGCCAAGAAGCATAAAGCTCCATCTGTGGATATCTGGTTGCACCGGTCTGGGACAAACTCACAAGTTCAGGCTGATAGTGAGGGAGAGCGAGTCGGCCAAAGGGCCCCTGATCAAAAGTACCTTAAATCCGGGTTTACAAAGTATTGCATGGATCTACATCAAACACCTGTTGCACAGTTGAAGCAATGCTTCGGTTTCAAGTGCACCAGTTGCAGTGTGAGGTTCTGTTGCATCAATGTCGAGGATCGTATCGCAATGGTTTATGATGCAAAATCTGGCGTTGGGGATGAGGTGCACATTCAGGGCAATGAGTCAGTTCCAAAGAGCTGCAAAGCTGCTTTGTGTAGTCTGGCGACATTGTCAAGGCTGCTGTCTACAAGAGATGTGAGGGCCTTACTGAGAATGCGTTCTGCAATGGCAGTTCCATAGGCGTAGCGGACTGCTATGGTGATCTGGGTCTTTGTTTTGGGTCCAATCCACGCAGCACAGCAATGCGTATGTTCCCCTCTGGGTTGTACCACACTGCAGGGGCAATGCCACAGATGCTGGCAAAGCACCTTAAGCCCACTTCCAAGGGTTCAGGACTGGGTTCACACCACTTGGCAGCGTAGACTCACAGATGGCTGAGTCCAGGGGCAGATGCAAGGTGGTTGGAAGACTGTTATGTCCCTGAGGCTTCAGATCAGGAGGCGAGCCAACTAGCCATCAGAGTCACTCTGGGTTCTGGGTTCAAAAGATGCGGGTCCAGCCCTTCTGAACCAGGGACATGGGCAGCAGGCAGCAGGCAGCAGTCAGCACAGCAAAGCAGGAATCCAGCAGAGCAACAGTCCAACAGGGTGACAGTTCTTCAGCAGTGCAACAGTCCTTCTTCCTGGATTGTATCCACAGGTCTAGAGGAGTACTCAAGTGGTGGTATCTGAGGTCCAGTTAAGCCTTCGAAGTGGGGGAGAAGCTTCTAGAGTTTTCTCGTTGAAGTCCCCCCGGGCATTCTGCCTCCCCTGCCCTGTCTCAGGACTAACTACAGGGGTATCCAGTTCTTTATGTTGAGACAAGACAGCCTATTCAGATGTAAGTAGAACTATGCCCAACTCCTTCCTCCCATCATGCCAGTGATGCCCCATCCAGGAATAACCTAGCTCCCAATTGTGTGTGGCTGCCTAGGAGGAATACACATATTCCTACTTTCAGCTAAACCCAGTCATGTGACCGGAGACAGGCTACATGCATCGCATGGATAAGACAGGAAAATGCCAATGCATTTTCAGAATTGTAATTCAAATTGAAAAAGGCAACTCCAATATCATCCTATAGGAGAGGTAGGCCTTGCAGTAGTGAAAAACAAATGTAAGAGTTTTTCACTACCAGGACATGTAAAACTTAAAAGCACATGTCCTACTTTTTAAACTACATTACCCTCTACCACCTGGGCTGTCCAGGGCCTACCCTAGGAGCGACATATATATATTAAAAAGAAAGGTTTGGGCTTGGCAAAAGGCTTATTTTGCCAGGACACACTGGCAGGCTAAAACATACCACAGATGCTCTGCAATGGCAGGGATGAGGTATGTTAAAGGGCTACTTAAGTGGCTGGCACGATTAGTGATGAAGGCCAACTAGTAGTATATAATTTACAGGTCCTAGGTACATGTAGTACCAATTTACTAGAGACTTATAAGTGAATTAAATATTCCAATTGGGGATAAACCAATATTACCATGTTTATGGAGAGAGAAAATGTGCTTTATCACTGGTTAGCAGTGGCAAAGTGCTCAGAGTCCTAAGGCCAGCAAAAGCAAGATCAGTAAAAATAGAGGAAGGCAAAATGTTTGGTGGAGGACCTCCCTAAGGTTGACAGGTCTAACTGTTTGCCACAATCAGTTTTGATTGGTTCTGATAAACATAGCACAGTACTCAAGAAAACTCCAGAAAAAACCCAGAGTCCTTGTTCAGTGCTTGCTGATAGTGTGAGCGCTGCATTTAAAAATGTCTTTTTCTTACTACGTAAGCTTTTCTTATACAGCTGGACAGCATGAAGAAAAATGTTTTGCATTTGCGGTGATACAAATAGCATACTCACTACACCCAAACGTGAGAGGAATAGAAAATGTGAGATAAGATTTCAAATGGCCTCTTTTGATGGTTAAACAAGGGGAACCTTCCTGCAACTGCAAGATCATCAATTTACATAATTAAATAGTGGAGGAACGAACCAAGGGCCAGATGTACGACCCATACATTTTGCGACTCGCAAATTGCGTCACTTTGCGACTTTCAATTTGTGACTTGCAAAATGCAGTTTACAACAGTGTCTCAGACACTGTTAGCAATTCCTAATGTGGTCGCACATTGCCTGTCTCATTAATATTCATGAGGCAAGTGCTATTTGCGACCCCATTAGGAATGGCTAGCACTCACAGAGTTGGTAGCCTGCTGGGGTCAGCAGACCACCATGTCTGTGACTGATTTTTTAATAACACAGTTTTTTTTAAATGCAGCCTGTTTTCCTTAAAGTAAAATGTGATGCATTTAAAAAAGAAAAATTAAACGTTTCTGTTTCATTTTTTAAGAGCAGGCAGTGGTTCCTGGGACCCCTCCCCATTTGTGAGTGGCTTACCAACTGCAAGTGTTTCGGGTCCGCAAATGTGGTTGCAAAACAATGGTACATACCATTGTGACCAGGGCCGGACTGGCTTCCGGGCGTTATTTGCTGAGATGGCTGGGTGGGGTCCAGGTGCACTGTTGAGGGGCTGATTTTGTTTCTAGTGGGCACCCGGCACTTCTAAATGAACAATGTGAAACAAATAGCTTCAAAGCTTTCTTTTGAAAACATTTGTTGTGCATTGTTTATTTAGGAAAGCACGGTAGCCAGTCTGGCCCTGATTGTGACTCGCTATTTGGAAGGGACACCTCTTCCTGAAAGCAAGAGTCGCAAGCATTATTTTGCGAGTCAACTACTCACAAAATAGCATTAGTACATGCCGGGACCCCCTTCTTGCGGTCGCAAACGGGCCAATTTCCCATTTTCGACCTCTAAAAAACAGTTGTACTTCTGGCCCCAAGTCTAGAGGGCGGAATCATCATCATTTGAGCTAATGTATTTGAGTAACATTATGGCTAAGCATGGGATGTCTGTTCCACTTTCCAGAAAATAATTTGATTCGATATTTAAATAGTCGTATGTATCCACATGTGCATGTAACAAGTATTAAATATATAAAGCTATTCTTTAGTCACTACTTCCCTGTAAATTGATGATTTGTGTTAATTTCCAAAAGTTCGATCCTTTATCAAGAAGAACTCGGAAATGCTTGTTATACCTTTTTAGATATATGCGCTAGAGACAGATTTACCTGTCTTGCCATATCAAAAATATTCATAAATGTAAAATAGGATGATATATTATTGATTCATCTCAAAATTACCTGTAAACAATCTATTATAAATGTGGCAACTCCTACGTGTGGTTGTTCTGGCTGTCAAAGGCAAATCCTCTACTACATTTACTAAGGTAAACTATTCCGTTCATCGGGTGTCCTGATTGTTCCTTGGTGACCGGACACAAGTCTTTGCAGCGCTACATTGATAGTGCTCAAGGACATCTTACAAATGATACACAATGGAGGCACCCACCACCTAATTCTTCTGGACCTGCCCTGCCAGCCTCATTCAACATATTCGACCACGAAATCCTCCCAAAAACGCTAGAATGCAGTGATACTGCGCTCAACTGGTTCAAATAATTCCTCAAAGGCCACTTAAATTTAGTAAAACTCAATATTCATTAATCAAGACGTGAGATGGTATTGTGCAGAGACCCTTAAGGATCCATATTATCACCAGTTCTCTTTAATGTCTTTGTGGACAGCCTCGGTCAGCTCAGTTTAAACTCCACCATCAGATTACATCAATATGCAGCCAATACTCAAATCTAGCTAAAACTCTCTTCAGTGACTGACATCATGAACCTCACAAATAGCCTAGACCTGATATTCAGTGGGGCGACCACAGACTCCTTAAAACAAAAAACAAAACAGAAATGCATTTTCTATCCTGCAAGGGCAAAGAAACGATTGACCCAGTCCAAATCTTAATGCCATCAGGCTATGGATGCCCACCCTCACTGTCTACAGCTGTATAACCCTTGGGGTTACTTCTTGTCAGGAAACTAGACCCCCATATTAACAAGCTGGCACAAACATTAAACTTCCATCTACGCTAGCTAAAAGGAATAAAAGGGCATATTACCAAGCAATAGCGATAATTATCGCTATTGCTTGGTTAGAGACAAAAATTTACCGCAGAGCTGCGGCGATTTTTACTGCAAATAAACCTTGGTATTACCAAGGTTTATCGCAAATGCAATAAAAATCGCCACAATGCATGAATATCGCTGAAAAGTCAGCGATATTCATGCGTTACCGAGCTAACGCTCTTAGCCATGTTATCCACCTCCCATTGGATAACATGGCTAAGAACTGCTCAGGGCAGGTGTTACTTTTTGCAGGCCCGGACTGGCCGTTGCGGCACCGGGCAATCCCCCGGTGGGCCGCACGGGTGGGGGCCGGTTTGGGGCCCCTGGGGGCCGTTTTTGTTACAGGGCCGTTTTTGCAGCATAGCTGCAAAAACGGCCCTGTAACAAAATCGGCCGAAAACCGGCCCTAGCAAAGAGCGCGGCCGGCCCCCCGCCACCCTCCCCCCGGGTGGAGGGGAGGGGGAGCCGGCCGAGCACTTTGCCAGGGCCGGTTTTGGTTTCCAGTCCGGCCCTGAGCTTTTGGAGATATTTGCGCTTAGCGCGAATATCTTCAAAAGTTGGTAATAAGAGATAGCGATGTTAGCGACTGTTTTTCAGTCGCTAACATCTTGGCACGCCCACTTTGCATATCATTAGTGATAAATATCACTGACATGCAAAGTGGGGCCCAAGATGGTCGCTATCTCCTACTAGCTGTCGCTAACTCGTGTTAGCAACAGCTAGGTATTAGGGAGATAATTTTATCTCCGCTTTCTTGGCTTTTAAAGCCAAAAAAGCGGAGATAAACCCCCTTGATAATATGCCCCAAAATACTTATTTTTGTACAATCAACTGGAAGCTGTTCAAGCATCAGCTATTTCTAAATGAGACACAGTCAAAATGCCATACTAGCTGTCCTACAGCTCGCGCCCCACTACCTCCTAATGTGGTCCTTTATTCCTTAAAAAAGAAAATGTAACCATAACACCTCAGTACTGAACGACCTTCACTGGCTTCTGCAAAAGCCCCGCATGAAATTTAAAACTCTGTTGCTTAACCTTCAAAGCCTTGCACAAAGACACCCTCAGATACATTTCTGATCTACTGAAACTACTGCGGAAAAAGTCCCTCATGGTAGAGCCCACACAATTCGAAAGTTCACAACCTCAAAAACAATCCTTTTTGGGATCTGCACCCACTATCTGGAACACCCTCCCAATGCAGTTTTGTAGAAGGCCACCTGACATCCTAAACTTTCGGAAGAGTCGCTAGACCTTTTTTTTTTACAGGATTTTATGATTAAACTGGACTGACTTAATCCTTCACCCTCAATTTTCGTGGAATGGACTGTCACCTCGCCCATTATTAAGAGACCTGTGTAGTGAGCCTATCTTTCAAATGCATGCTTGTTTAAATAACTATCTACCCCATTCTCTTCCACTCCTTGCCCTGCACACTTGATTTGACTGTTCCAACCTCCATTGGTTTATGATAGATGTTCATTACATTTGTAGCACATGACATTTATATTCAATGCACAAGCCCTAATACCACAAGGTGAAGTGGCACTACAGCAACACAACATTAATAAATAAAATACATTTACACTTCTGCACTTAGACCTTTCACATCAAAATCTTTCATTCATCTTCTTATATCTGTCAGAGCAAGGCTGGCTCTCCAACTGATCATTAATACCTGACATCTTCAAAGGCAACGCTTACTATGCCAATTTCTCTCTCTCCTTCTTGGAAGACTTTAAAATGCCCCTAATCAAATTGATAGAAACAAGCCTAAGTGGATTGTGTAAAGATTGCTCAAAAACCTGCCAGGCCAGCAGAGGATATGACCTACACTCCTCTGTTGGAGAACTTCCCACACAATTTAGGGATCCCAATCTACATGCCCGTGATCTCTAAGCTTACACTGGAGCTGCTGGTGACCTTGTTGTTTTTGTCCAACTTGGCATTTCTGTATGTTTCAACTGGACCATTTCTCAGTTTGTGTGAGAGCCAATGATGGATTTGTCTTCCCAAGGCTGCCAGGTGACATGGTAGCCTGGGGCTAGGAAATCTGTAGATGGTCGCTGCACCCTAACTAAGCTGGGCAAACATCACTATGACTTGGTGGCTCTGCCAGTCTCTAAATGGCCCACTTATTTCCACTGTTCCAGCACTCAAAAAAAGTAGGGGGCTGTTTACAAAAGTATTTATGAATACAGGAAGTAGTACTACAGAAGTACTCTTTTACATACTCAAGAATGCCATGTCGCACCCAGGTGCATTCACTTTTAGTGAGGGTCCCTTCCCTGCCCCCCATGACTGAAAATAGGGGAGTAAAGAGAATGGCTTGCTATATTGCCCTGTCATTTTAGTTTCTTGAATTTGCTCAATATGTATTAATCGCAGACCCATTAAAAAGAAAGCTAATGTTGGGGCTGATTCAAAGAACTAATCTGAGGCAAAATCCTAAGGGCCCGATTCACAGAATGAACTTACTACTTTTGGCATTCACAGAATGCACTTACTACTTTTGGTATTCACAGAATGAACTTACTCATTTCGGTATTCACAGAAGTTAGGACTACTAACTTTAGGACTCCTAAATGCCTTCTGTGAATACCGAAAGTCTTAAAATTAGGATTTTTCTGAATTTAGTAGTAGTAAAGTTAGGACTACTAACTTTAGGACGCCTAAATGCCTTCTGTGAATACCGAAAGTCTTAAAATTACGATTTTTCTCAAGTTAGTAGTAGTAAAGTTAGGACTACTAACTTTAGGACGCCTAACTGCCTTCTGTGAATACCGAAAGTCTTAAAATTACGATTTTTCTCAATTTAGTAGTAGTAAAGTTAGGACTACTAACTTTAGGACGCCTAAATGCCTTCTGTGAATACCGAAAGTCTTAAAATTACGATTTTTCTCAATTTAGTAGTAGTAAAGTTAGGACTACTAACTTTAGGATGCCTAAATGCCTTCTGTGAATACCGAAAGTCTTAAAATTACGATTTTTCTCAATTTAGTAGTAGTAAAGTTAGGACTACTAACTTTAGGACGCCTAAATGCCTTCTGTGAATACCGAAAGTCTTAAAATTACGATTTTTCTCAATTTAGTAGTAGTAAAGTTAGGAGTCCTAACTTTACTACTACTAAATTGAGAAAAATCCTAATTTTAAGTCTTTCGGTATTCACAGAAGGCATTTAGGAGTCCTAAAGTTAGTAGTCCTAACTTCTGTGAATACCGAAATGAGTAAGTTCATTCTGTGAATACCAAAAGTAGTAAGTGCATTCTGTGAATGCCAAAAGTAGTAAGTTCATTCTGTGAATCGGGCCCATAATTTACTACTTGTGTTATTCACAGAAGGTATTTAGTAGTAGTAAAGTTAGTATTTTATCTTAAGTTAGTATTTTCTCTTAAGGTAGGATTATGTCTTAAATTGAGATTTTGTCCTAAATTAGTATTTTGCCTTAATTTAGGATTTTGTCTTAAGTTTTGGTCTTAAGACAAAATCCTAACTTAAGACTTAATGCTCAAATCTGTCCAAATTCAAAAATGGCTTAAAACCTGGCTTTTCTAATCTGCTCATTAATGACTGCCTGTCTTTCTCAGGCACCGAGAGATCCCCTTGGGGATGATTTGTGCGCATTACAAACGACCCAAATAAATAAATAAGACAAAATACTACCTTTACTACTACTAAATGCCTTCTGTGAATACCAAAAGTAGTAAGTTTAGGATTTTGTCTCAGATTAGTTCTGTGAATTTGCCCTTTGTGTCAAACCTTGAACCTCACGCATATAGATAGATTAGCTGATACGCTTTCATGTCTCTGGTCCCAGCCGGTGAAGTCAGGGTGCTGAGGTACAGCAGAAAAAAGAGGAAGACAGCACCTCTGTAAAAGATTTGCTCTTATCGTGCACATGGGTGCTGTGCTAGCAGTGAGCTGCACATTGGAACAGTTTGAACATTAAGTTCAGAGCTCAATTTGATATCTTCCTTTCTCTTTTGCCCCTGCATTCTGCTTTCTTGCTCTTCCTTGTTTCTGTCCACTTACCCCCATCTCTGCCATGCACTCTGCGTCATTGCTCTCATTTCTCCCTGTCTGCTATTCTCACACTCCTCTCCCCATCTGTCCGCTATCCCTCCCCCTTTTATTTCTGCTTCCATGCCCTCCTTTTCCAGTCCATTGCCATCTCCATCTCATCCAAGCACTCAGATTGCTAGCTCTCCCTTCTCTCTCCTTGCTTTCCTTCCTCAGTTACTTCCATGTTCCCACTTATTACTGCTTTTTTCCCATTTGCCCCCCTTGTTACTACTTGCTTGCTCCTCTTTTTCTCCTTCCATTTTCTTTCTGAATTCTCTTCCTCTGTATTCCTTCTCTCCGTCATCTTTCTTGCTCACCTTCCTCGTTATACCTTTCCCAATCTTACTCTCCTTTATTGGTGTCCAATTCTTCTCCTTCCCTTTCTTTCCCACTCCTCCATCCTTCTCTGTCTTCATGCTTTGCCTCCTGTGGTTCTGTCCTCTGTGCAATTCTTCCTGGATCTATCCTTGCTGTGAGTGTTGCTCCTTTAGTCCTCTCCTCCACCGTCTCTCCTCCCTGTCAAGCGCACTCTGGCCTTGGCTCTCTGCTGGGGTGCCTTTCGTCATTCTTTCAGGCTGGGCTGAGGCAGGTGATGCAGGAGATCTAAAAGACACTAAGGGGCAGATTTATGAAGGCCTTGCGCCGCCGGTGCATCATTTTTAACATGGGAAAAAGTGACGCACCGGCGGCGCAAGTCCTTCATAAATGTGCCCCTTAATGTGGCCAAGCGCTGAAAAAAGAAACAGGTGGCTAGCATAGATAAAAGTGCTAGATTTACTAGCACCAGACTGGTTCAATTCAGCTGCTTCAAAAGTGAAAAGTTCAGGTTCACCAATAAAGGCACTGGAAAGTTCTGGCCCTTTGAGGCCAATCATAGTAGTCTCTGAGATTATTGCAAGTGAGAGAGCGCAATTTGAATGAAAATTATGTCCGTACCATATTTACAAGCCTGTAGCGTAAAGTTAGCATATGTAACTTAAGTAATAAGAAATGTATCTGTATTTACTCTAGAGAGTGCATTAGAATTAGAAAGGCCCGTATATAGGATGGGCTAAAGTAGAAATATGTGAAAATGTTTAAGAACAGTAGAACGTGCTAAACAGAATTCATATATGTATGTAATTAATTAAACGGAGAAAGAGATGAAATGTAAATCGAAGAAATGTGCAGACCTTATAGCACTGTGTAAGACAAGAGTATAGCGTTGTATTTTTATGTAATATGGATTCGATTATAATCAATGATTTGCTAATTCGATTATATATATGTGTGTTAAAAGTCATACCGCGTAGAAGAGTTTGTAGGAATTTTAGGATGGTGTGTTCATATGTGATTTTAACCTAACGGACCAAGGGTTCGCAAGAGAGTAGTCCACTGCATATAATTTAGTGGGCTCACAGGAATAGGGGGATAGCTTTGATCTGTACGTGCGAGCTAAGAGTCAAAGGTCTTGTTAAATTAAAGTGACAATGCTGGACGAAGTTTATGGCCTAGTGAGATAAGGGACGCTTGGAATTTGGGGTCTTGTTTCGAAGTGTCTGTTCACAGGACCAAAAGGGGTTACAATCACAATTGTAATGAATAGAGCTCTGTTGAGGTGATAGATTTTGGTCTGGAGGTGTCAACTGGAATGTCATGGGGTTACCAGCACGAAGATGGAGACGGCGCCTGAGAAGCAAGGTCAACTTAACAGACGACTCGGAGAAGACGAAACTATGGAAAAACCCAGAAGCGGGACCATGTGAAATGAGTACGTGGTGGGCGTCTCAAAGGGGCGTTCCACCCATACTGTGATTTTGTATTTAGGGACAGCACCCCGGGGAGAGAGCAGAGCAGATGGCCTGAGATCAAGGGAGCGAGAGCAGTAGGCCGAGGACCCTTAGAGAGCGGATGGGTAGGCAGAAAGGGTACTGTTTCTCGACATAGGTTTCCATCAGAGACTAAGAGAGTTTGAACTTCTTTGGAAGTCAAGCGGCTGACACCTTTTTAGGTAAAAGGACTTGCTGAGTAGGGATGTCATCTAGTATAGAGTAGGGACAGTTTTAACTTGTTTTCATTCTTTTTCTGTAAATGACGCATCGTATTCAATTTGTGTCTATGCTATTCAATTTGCTGATTTTAGAATTGGTTTTGATTATTTTCTTTTGTAGATTGAGATTCTTTAGGGAATTTATGTTCCTTTTAGTACCTGTATACTTGTTGAATCTTATATTGAGAGGCTTGTATTTGCAATTGACTCTGGTTTTATATTAAACTTTTTAAACTTTACCAGTCGTAAGTGGTTCTTCAGAGTTGTGTCAGTCTAGGGGGTTGATTTAACTTATGTGGGTTTGCCTTTTACTCAATGACAGTCAATAATCGATCCAAAATTGGATTGAATGAGATAGGTATCCAGGTGATCAGATAAGATATCAAAATCTCATTCCCCGCAGTTGGTAGCAGAGAAAGATGGTTGGCTTCTTGAGGAAGGCAACCTAGGTTAGGTCTAGATTACCCCAAGGCCCCTAGTCATCGACGACCAGAAGAAGAGTCCCTGCCGAAGAAGGTGCTGACGGTGCGAGAGAGAAAAGCAGCAGAGTCGGTCGAGAGTGAGTATAAGGGTCATGCGTTGCCAGATTGCGGTGTTTTGTGTTGTACCTGTGTCGTAATGTCAGGCGGAGTTGAATGCCTGTAGTGTGATTGTGCGAAGGTTGTGAGCGCGCGCAACCGGGGAAAATCTTAGGTCCAGAGAAGGGCTTAAGTGGTTCGGGTGTATCGAACATCCAGAGTAATCGTCTACCATTGTGAGGGGGGTCATGAGGTACCATTGATCGCCTGTAGGACCGAGATAGGGGGAATGCCAGAGTGAGTGTATGAGTAACGGACGCTGGTCGGACGTTTACTGTGTGTAAGTAACCTATCAGTTAAGGCGAGCGTCTGAACGTAGTGAAAGACGTCTCGTCAGTTGAGGTGACAATTACAGTTAGACTGTGGACGTACAGTCAAGAAAAGTGATTGCTTGGTCGGAAGTAGTCATTTTTCGGTGTATGAATGAGACGCATGCAAGACCGCGAGGCGACCTGAGAAAGGAGGGGAACTGCTGCAGAGGGGACAAGTGACGTCAGCGTAGAGCCGCGCTGGGATAGGCTGGTCAGCGAGAGCCGCGCAGGGATTGGTGGTTCGCCATCGGGAAGTAAATAAGGAAGAGAATTAAGGGAAATCGTAGATTCTTGAAAATGAAGTGTTTTAAACGTTTAAGGGCGATCTTTAAGAGAGATAGAGGAAACTCGTATGCAGGGGAAGAAGCCCCACCGGAAGGCACACCAGCTTATTGTATGGCTGTGAATGTTGGGTTACACTCAATACTATGGATCTCCGAGTGGAGTAAGCTAACAGAAGGAAATGAGGAACTGACGTTCCCGAGATACGGGACGTTTAGGTTAGAAGCATTGAATCAACTGAAAGCGGTAATGCTCGCAACAAGACCTCTACCGAGGCCAACACAGTTCGAAGCCCTTAATGCATGGTTCAGGGCGGCACACGACAGGAGCCTGAATAGGCGCCAAGAAAGAGTGAGACGATCGGTAAGAGCAGTGCAGGATGCTAAATGGGATGATGAAGCTAAAAAGTGGAGGGTGCAAAGAATAGAAGCAGACAAACTATACCCAATGCTAGAGGCTACGGGAGAAAAGAAACCTCCAGAAGAGGATGAGGACAGCGAGACGGATGATATTCTGATAGATAGGCTATTATTAGACAGACCACCTCCGTACAACAGAGAAGCCGAAAGTCCCGAACTACAGCAGGGGGACGGGGCTAGGAAGGAGGAATATAGACCGCTCCCCACATCAGTGTGGGAACCCAAGAAAGGTGAGGAAATACCTCAATCTAGTCCTGTACAGAGAGTAGTAGGAAGATTTGTGGTACAGAAGGTGCCAGAAACGGAGTGTGCAAGGTCGTATCAACTGCCGGATGCTCTACAAGTACCTGTTACCATAGGTCCTATAGTGTCAATCTACAACCCGGAGGGAGCCCAGAAGGAGGAACAGGCACGGTGGGACAGGGGAAGGATAGAGATGGAAAGTAGGAACAATACGATCAATTCCCAAAGGCAGTTGCTAGGACCAAGGAGTCGGAGTACACCATTGGATCCAGTAACGGATCCCTGGATAGAACAGGGGGGTCCGAGAGGACAGATGGACATGAGGGGACCGAAACCGAAATCCTTTAAGGAGTTAAGAGAGTACTTGAAAGAATGGGATGCTGCCGTAGAAACTCAGAATAAAAGAATAGAAACAGGAACCGAATGGAGAGATCAAGAGGATAGGATCCTCTCTCACTGCGGAGCTGGCGAAAGCAGTCCGGAGTGGGAGAGAGGGAGTCAAGGAAGCAAAGGAGATACTTGCCATACCATCGGTGGCAATAGACAAATGTGTGAAGACAAGAGTACAGGATGTGGGGGAGTGCCTCGCCCCATCCTTAGTGAGGGAGAACGAAGGACACAGGAGTACTGAGATAGTTACAGGTGCACTCACCATACCCCGGACGAAAATGTGCGACATTGGAGTCACGAGAGTATGGGGAGTCGCGAAAGATCTCGCCAAGTATCCGGTGATCACGGATGTGATCGCGGGAACATGGAGGGCCGTGAGGGACCTTATCGTTTATTGAGTGACACCAGACAGCAAGGGAATTGCAGTGATTTAGAACAGAACGGAGGATCCTATCTTGCATCTAGAGAGACCGAGCCGAAAAGACAGAATGCAGTAATGGGGAATAGAACATTGTTCCACCATACCCCTAGGGAAGATGGGAAAGCTTGGGACCTAGAGAGGTGGGAACAAAGAGAAGCAAGAAGGACTCCTCATGACCCACCTGTGCCTAGTCGTAGGACTCGTAGTGGGGGTGAGAGGGATGTAAAAGAACCACCTAGGAGTGAGGTACTGAGAGCTGAGATAAAAGCAAAACGGCTCGATGTAATTAGTTTAAAATCAGATTTGGAGGAAATAATAGACGGCACATTGCCAATGGAAAGGATCGACCTGTATGAACAGGATGAAATACTGTTTATGGCTAAGGATGTTACTCGGAAAGCGAGGTCAGTTCATGAAAAATTATCTGAGTTGGCAAACAGGTATATGATAGACTTATCACGAACTAAAGCTTTACAGGGTAACCATAGGCTAAATTGCACGGATCAGGATCTAGTTGAGCGTAGGACGATTGGGCTGAAAATACACATAAAGGAACTGATTTTGAGTATCAGATTGTGGAGGGATTTGGATAAATGGGAGGAAAGATGGTCCAAGAGGGAAACCGTCAGAAGGAGCACACTTGCGAGGTCCCCGGAGGGAGAACTAATGCGAATGGAAGCTTTCCCTTTGCGAGAAATCGCGAACGGAAACTACGTGCATGTGCCCTGGAGTAGGGGGCATCTAGCGGCATTTACCAATTCCTTCCCAAAGCTAAGGGAGAATCCCGTAGAATGGTACAAACAGGTAGAGAGGTTCGTGAAGATCTCTAAAGTGCTGTGGGTCGACTTGAACACCCTGTTTGACATTGTAGTACCCGGAGATTTGTGGATGGCATGTAAGCTTAGTGTTGAATGGCCCATTTGTGAGCCAGAGAGGGATGCCCAGACGAATGGACCATCAGAGAAAGTCATGGAGAAGTACGAGAGGGTAATGGCATGGTTGAAAGAGAAAGTGCCGTTGCAGGACATAGACTGGGTTAAGATAGATCGAACCACTCAAGAACCTAAAGAGACCGTTCACGAGTACTATGAGAGATTGCTGAAAGCATTCAAACAGTACAGTGGATTGGACGTGATGGATCCTAAAGACATAGGACAGTTTGTGTCGAAGTTCGTCCTGGGATTGAGATCAGACATTTAATCTGTTGGCAAAACAAACCTTTAGATGAGATCCTGAGGTATGCGAGGTATTGCAGCGATGAAATAGATACGAAAGCAAAGAAACTTAAGGAGAAGCTGATGTTGGTGCAGATGCAATCAGCTGGAAAGGGTGGACAGCGGCAACAGGGAACAGGAACCCTAGGGAAGAAACAGAATAATCAAAGCAGAGATGAGGAGGAAAAACCGAGACCTAGGGTAGATATCGCGACACTGAAAAAGACGACTAGGTGCCACCAGTGTAACGAGGTGGGACACTGGAGACGCGAGTGTCCCTATAATGTCGAGATGGGGGAATTAGAACAGGAGGAGGATGAGGTTCAGAACAGCCTGGTAAAGGGAACAGTGGTCCCGAAGGGAAAGTTGATCAAAGGGGGGACTCAGACTCCTCGAGCTCAGTTCCCTCAACCGCCACGAATTGCAAATGGAGGGAAAACCTATAGACAACTGCCACTGTTCGTAGGAGGAGAGGAATGATACTACGTTGATCCCCTTACGGGGCAACGAGTGAATAGGGAAGAAGATTGTACCCTAGGAGCAGCCCTGGAGGTGGATCAGAGAGGACCATACGTGGAGGCTGAGGTGGCTGGATGTCCTACGACCTTTTTGGTGGATACGGGGGCCACTCGATCCACTTTGAGATCGGCGGTAGTCCCAGGTCTGCCAATGTCGGGAGAAACGATCCAGGTGGTAGGAGTCGCAAATAGGAGAATGACGAATCCTCTGACAGAACCAGTATCAGTGAAGATAGGGAAATATAGTGATGAACACCAGTTTGTGATTTGTGATTCAAGCCCTGTGTGTCTGTTAGGGAGAGATCTGTTGTGTAAACTAAACTGCACCATATATTGCACACCTGAAGGAGTAGAAGTGCAGACTAACGATGATGATGCCGACTTTAAGGTTGTAAACTCGCAGGGATGCGTGGAACTATACCCTACCTTAACGGTGGAGGAGCTTCCACAGGACTTGAAGGAGATGGTGTCGGCTGAGGTGTGGGATTTTACTGGAGAAGAAATAGGACTGATCAAAGGGGTAGAACCGGTAAAGATCATGGTAAAACCCAATGCCGAGTATCCAAGAACACCACAATATAAGTTGACACCGGAGACGATTGCAGGAATAAAGCCTGTGATCGAATCCATGATTAAACAGGGAATACTGAAGGAAATCGTGGGAAGTCCATGTAACTCCCCGATTATGGGTTTGCAGAAGCCTAGTGGGAAATACAGAATAGTGCAGGATCTTCGAAAGATTAATAATATCGTTGTTTCATGTTGTCCAGTGGTACCGAATCCATCAGTGATATTGTTTCAGATACCGTTCCAAGCTGAATGGTTCACAGTGATAGACCTGTGCCAGGCTTTCTTTTCAATCCCCTTAGATGAGGAAAGCCAATATCTTTTCGCTTTTAGGCTGGAAAATCGCGTTTTAACCTGGTGTCGTATTCCCCAGGGGTATACAGAAAGCCCATCGATTTTTAACCAGCTGCTGAAGAAAAATCTTGAAAGTCTAGTACTGCCCATGAACTCGGTTCTGGTCCAGTACATAGACGACCTACTTGTGGCGTCAGAAACTGAGGAAGCTTGCAAAGTAGACACCATCACCTTACTAAATCACTTGGCCGAGAACGGACACAAGGTGTCTCCAAGTAAATTGCAGTATTGTCTGACAGAAGTACAGTACTTGGGCCACAGGATTGAAAAGGGAAAACGGAAGGTGTCTCCAGACAGAATAGAGGCGATCATGAAAATGAGTGCGCCCAAAACACAAAGAGAAGTCAGGATGTTTCTAGGCATGGTTGGTTATTGCCGGCAGTGGATAGCCAACTTTTCACTGAAGGCAAAACCATTACAAAAACTGACGCACAAGGGGGTGAGTGATCCGGTACCATGGGACAAAGATTGTTTGATGGCGTTTTTGCAGCTGAGGGAGGACTTGTGTCGTGCCCCGGCTTTGGGAATGCCTGATTACGAGAAACCATTCTTGCTTTACTGCTGTGAAAGGGAAGGTTGTGCTTCGTCAGTTTTGGCCCAGATACACGGAAATGCCCGTAGACCAGTTGCATACTTTTCGGCTACCTTAGATCCAGTAGCCGCAGCGTTGCCCGGATGTCTCAAATCCGTTGCTGCAACGGGTGTCAGCATTGAAAGGTGTGAAAATGTGGTTATGGGACACCAGTTAGTGGTGTATGTACCGCATTCTGTGGAGTTGTTAATGACCAGGACCAAGACTCAGCATCTGACGAATAGCAGGCTCACGCGCTATGAGCAAGTCATATTGGCTGCTGAGAATGTGACCCTAAAAAGATGCTCTGTCTTGAATCCTGCTACTTTGATGCCACTTCCTAATGAAATTGATGATGAAGTTTGTACAGATCATGACTGCCTTGATGTGACTGAACTATGCACCAAACCAAGACCAGATATCGTAGATGAGCCATTGACTGACCCTGATGAAATATTCTTTGTTGATGGTTCATGCGTAAGAGACGATATCGGTCAGCTGAGAGCAGCATATGCAGTTTGTACCATTACCGGAGTAGTGGAAGCCGCCTGCCTGGAAGGAGTACATTCCGCTCAGGTAGCTGAAATCATTGCTTTGACCCGTGCCTGTTTGGCAGGCAATAAAATTCGAGTCACCATTTACACCGATAGCCAGTATGGTTTCGGGGTAGTTCATGACTATGGGCAGTTGTGGTCTCAAAGAGGTTACATGACCTCCTCGGGTTCTCCCATTAGGAATGGAGAATTCGTGAGATTATTGTTAGAGGCTTTACAAGGTCCAGCAGCTATAGCGGTTGTTAAATGTACCGCGCACACAAAAAATACAGATTTTGTGTCGCAAGGTAACCGATACGCAGATGAAGTCGCACGTTACTGTGCGGAACAGGGGTATTCTCTCACCAAGGTAGAAGTGGGGGGAATACAGGAAAGAACTGATTTGACTATGTTGTTAGAAACTGTAGACACGTGGGATGAACTGAAATGTGTCCAGGAGAATGCACCTGATTTTGAGAAAAAGGCATTGGGAAACAGCAGGTTGTACCAAAAGTGAGATGGATTTTTGGATCTCTGCAGATGGGAGAGCAGTTTTACCAAACGAACTTGTTAGTCCAATGGCAAGGAGATTGCATGGACCAGCACACATAGGTAGAGATGCCATGGTGAGAGCATTCAGACAAACGTGGTACAATCCGAAGTTTAGAGTAGCGGCAGAAGCAGTATGTCAGCGTTGTGTGATCTGTCAGCAGCTAAATGTAGGAAAGAGAACACCAGTTACTTTGAGCCACATAGGGAGGTCTGGGGGGCCTTTCAATAGAATGCAGCTGGATTTTATTGAAATGCCCAAGTGCAATCGACTCAGATACGTCTTAGTGATTGTCTGTATATTTTCCAGATGGGTTGAGGCTTACCCTACACGTAGGTGCGACACACTTACAGTAGCAAAATTGTTGCTTAGAGAACTGATGCCGAGGTTTGGGGTGCCGGCCTCTTTGGAATCGGACAGAGGAACACATTTCAACAGCGAAATAGTGAAGATGCTATGTTCAGCCTTAAGTATAGACCAGAAGCTCCACTGTAGTTATCGACCAGAAGCTTCGGGGATTGTAGAGCAAATCAACAGCACCATTAAATCCAGACTCGCCAAAGTTTGTTCATCGACGTCCTTGAGTTGGCCTGATGCACTTCCACTGGTCCTTATGAGTATACGTAGCACACCAGATAGAAGGACAGGTCTCTCTCCACATGAAGTGCTAATGGGGAGAGCTATGAGACTGCCATCGGTTCCGACTGCAGCACTGTTGAACATCACAGACGATTTGATCCTGGACTATTGCAAGGGACTATCTGACGCCATTCATTCTGTGTCCCTTCAGGTGCAGGCTGCAGAGGTTCCATCAGCTCAGGACCTGTGCCATGACCTGTGTCCAGGGGACTGGGTCCTGGTGAAGAAGCATGTCAGGAAGAACTGTCTAGATGTGCGCTGGCGTGGACCATTCCAAGTCATACTAGTTACGAACACTGCAGTAAAGTGTGGAGGCTTGCCCAACTGGATACACGCCTCACACACCCGAAGAGTTTCAGCACCTCTGGAAGAAACAGCTCCTCTCTCGGATGAAAATCCAGCGGAAAGCGGAGAAGCCACAGAGAGGGAAAGTCAAGCTGTAGAGGTGATCGAAGAGGCTGAGCCTGTGTCGGAACAGGCTGATGACGGTCAGGACACCAGTGAGACCGAAGCGGCCTCAGAAGAGGAAAGTAGCTGGGAGTTCGAGTCAGACACCGAACAAGCTGTAACTGGTCAAGAAACGAGTCCAAGAACAAGGAGCAGGAGGACAAGGAATGGAGAAGCTAGTTGGCCGGAAAGAAGGAGAAGGTCAACCTTGAGAGCAGATCCAGAGAGAACTCTTGTCCCGATCTCTGAAGATTCAGATCTAGACGAAGGAGCTACGGACTCAGGCTCTGAGAGTCCGAGAAGATCAAGGAGAGTACGTGTGCCCTGCAGAAGATACGCCACCCCTGAGTGGACCTATCTAGCAGCAGATGTCTTGGGGACAGAGATCTGGGAGAGTGAGAGAGGTGCAGGTGACCAATCTCGATCCAATTGTGACGGTGGAGGTATGGATGTTGACGCCTGGAATCGAGATTGAGGGGTTACTGACCTTCACACTCCCCGTTCCCCTTTACCTAAGTCGGATCAAAGACCTGGTGCTGAATCGATTAGAGTTTCCAACTTTGGGTCATCCAATACCAGCACAGGAAGAAAAGTCATTCGTTTAGAACTGTTGGAATATGCCATTAGAGCTGCTGGCACTAGAATCATTGTAGATGCATAAAGACTTTTGTGATTAAGCTATAAAGAAGAAGATAACCTAGCGCCGAGTGGAAAGAAGAATAAAATTAGGGATTACATTTAGAGGACGGAGAAGGGTTAGGGTTGTCTGTTGCTGAAGATAAAAAGACATTGTTGGAAAAAAGAGACTTTTTTGTTGGTTAAGAGCGCTTCACAGACTGAGAAATCAAATAAAGCAAATAAAGGCTTGAAAAAGAAAACTTTTCCTCGAAAAAGAAAGAGCCAAGTTGTTTGATAACATGGAGACTGGCAACCCAAACCGAAAAGCCAAATGCATAATAGGCACACTAATAGCAGTAGTAATTTCTCTTATCATCACAGTAGTTACCATATCATACATAATAGGACATGCAAGTGTAAAGGAGACAACAGATGTAAAGCCTGTAACGACTTTGAAACCTGCTCTTGTTGGGAAGAAGGAGGAGAGCAATGAAATCCGTGAAAAGGCGTTACTGGCAGATGAAGCCCGTAGGTTACACGTAGACGAGTCGCAGGGAAATTTTAGATCAAACGCATATGCCAAGTTATTATATGAGTATATTGATGCCATGGAGGCCAAGGATTGTTATGTTTGCATGCAATTGCCGGTTTCTGTAGATGAAGGCATCAGATATCATCACCTCCCACTGACATATGGGATAACATGTAGTTTATTGCTCAGTATATTTTATGGTCGAGAAGGGTTTGAGTACTACTTTTCAAATTATGATTCGGTACTGCCTGAAGTCCAGAATTATAAACAAATGAATAAGTGGGACTATTACAAAAAGGAAGATAGATTAGCAAAATTCTTTCTTCCTTGGGATACATTAGATACTTCATATGCACGCCGAAATAATCTGACTTGCAAAGTGTCAGAGATTGAGAAGAAATTCATTGGACAAGTAGATGACCGGTACAGGAGGCAGAAGATTCTAAAAATGTCAGGACAATGGAAAACAGATTGGACCGAAGAGGAAAAGGCACACAAAAGGAAGGGTAGTAATGGTCCAATAGCTTTGGATAGAACGCAGAAAGGGAAGTTATGCTTGACTCAAAGCAAGACATATTATGAGAGTGTATTTGTAGGTGAAGTTAGTTGCGAACATGCTTTCCGGTTAGAATACTATACGAAGGATTTCATGAAAGAGATGCAAGCGATTCCTAATGTATATTTTGTATGTGGAAGAAATGCCTATGTAAAATTGCCTGACAATTGGTACGGTTCATGTTATTTGGCAATTGTCTTCCCCAAAATATATCATGCGAAAGATTTAGAGATCATAGAGGGAAAGGCTTCGACAAGAGGGAAAAGAGAAGTAGGAGATGCTGAGGTAGTTGGAGACGTATTTGGAGCCATGTTTCCTCTTTTAGGTTTGATACTTAATGATGTTAAGATCAGGAGACTAGCTACAGTTGTGGATAGACTGTCTGCCAGTACTGCAAGGTCATTGATGCTAGTGGAAGGAGAGATGCAGTCGATTAGGGCAATGGTTCTTCAGAACCGTCTTGCTTTAGATGTTCTGCTAGCAAAAGAGGGCGGAGTCTGCAAGGCTCTGAAGGTCCAGGAATGTTGTACTCACATTCCAGACAATTCAAAACCACTTGAGAAGGTTATACAGAACATTACTGAGATACATCAAGAAATCGAAGATTTAACAAAAGTAAATGTTTGGGAAAAAGTAGGTAATGGAATGGGAAAAGTTGGAGGTTGGTTTGCCAATCTCGGTAAAAGTGTTGTTTGGTACATCTTGAAACCTGTCTTAATAATATTGATTTGCATAATCATATTGTGGGGTTTAGTGAGATTGTACAAATGGTATAGGTCAAACCGGTTGCAAAGGTCCATGAGAGAGCAAGAAAGGAGATTGGCTGCTTTGCAAGATCAGCAGTATAGGAGTTTGAGAGCTCTCGAGACGATAAAAAAAGGGAGCCTTGTAACTAGTCCTGTGTAAAGTAACATTCAAATTGAGGTGTTAGTGATGACCCCTAGAAGTCATCAAAGGGGGGAACTGAGAGAGCGCAATTTGAATGAAAATTATGTCCGTACCATATTTACAAGCCTGTAGCGTAAAGTTAGCATATGTAACTTAAGTAATAAGAAATGTATCTGTATTTACTCTAGAGAGTGCATTAGAATTAGAAAGGCCCGTATATAGGATGGGCTAAAGTAGAAATATGTGAAAATGTTTAAGAACAGTAGAACGTGCTAAACAGAATTCATATATGTATGTAATTAATTAAACGGAGAAAGAGATGAAATGTAAATCGAAGAAATGTGCAGACCATATAGCACTGTGTAAGAACGAGAGTATAGCGTTGTATTTTTATGTAATATGGATTCGATTATAATCAATGATTTGCTAATTCGATTATATATATGTGTGTTAAAAGTCATACCGCGTAGAAGAGTTTGTAGGAATTTTAGGATGGTGTGTTCATATGTGATTTTAACCTAACGGACCAAGGGTTCGCAAGAGAGTAGTCCACTGCATATAATTTAGTGGGCTCACAGGAATAGGGGGATAGCTTTGATCTGTACGTGCGAGCTAAGAGTCAAAGGTCTTGTTAAATTAAAGTGACAATGCTGGACGAAGTTTATGGCCTAGTGAGATAAGGGACGCTTGGAATTTGGGGTCTTGTTTCGAAGTGTCTGTTCACAGGACCAAAAGGGGTTACAATCACAATTGTAATGAATAGAGCTCTGTTGAGGTGATAGATTTTGGTCTGGAGGTGTCAACTGGAATGTCATGGGGTTACCAGCACGAAGATGGAGACGGCACCTGAGAAGCAAGGTCAACTTAACAGACGACTCGGAGAAGACGAAACTATGGAAAAACCCAGAAGCGGGACCACGTGAAATGAGTACGTGGTGGGCGTCTCAAAGAGGCGTTCCACCCATACTGTGATTTTGTATTTAGGGACAGCACCCCGGGGAGAGAGCAGAGCAGATGGCCTGAGATCAAGGGAGCGAGAGCAGTAGGCCGAGGACCCTTAGAGAGCGGATGGGTAGGCAGAAAGGGTACTGTTTCTCGACATAGGTTTCCATCAGAGACTAAGAGAGTTTGAACTTCTTTGGAAGTCAAGCGGCTGACACCTTTTTAGGTAAAAGGACTTGCTGAGTAGGGCTGTCATCTAGTATAGAGTAGGGACAGTTTTAACTTGTTTTCATTCTTTTTCTGTAAATGACGCATCGTATTCAATTTGTGTCTATGCTATTCAATTTGCTGATTTTAGAATTGGTTTTGATTATTTTCTTTTGTAGATTTAGATTCTTTAGGGAATTTATGTTCCTTTTAGTACCTGTATACTTGTTGAATCTTATATTGAGAGGCTTGTATTTGCAATTGACTCTGGTTTTATATTAAACTTTTTAAACTTTACCAGTCGTAAGTGGTTCTTCAGAGTTGTGTCAGTCTAGGGGGTTGATTTAACTTATGTGGGTTTGCCTTTTACTCAATGACAGTCAATAATCGATCCAAAATTGGATTGAATGAGATAGGTATCCAGGTGATCAGATAAGATATCAAAATCTCATTCCCCGCACAAGCAACGCGAGGGGGCAGGCAACACTCTCCTTATGGGCAGCAGGAACCTGGGAGACATGGATGCCATTTTAGGGGGTCACCAGGGGTCGCTGCTGCGACCCCTGTCTTGCCCCTTGAGACCCCACACACTGCCTTTGTGACCCCTTGCCTCAGAGGTGGCAAAATCAGTGCCAGAAATGCAAGAGCAGCTCCTCCTCATGACCGACAGTTGCAGCTGCACTTTCCTTTTTTCTGTCAATTTTTTATTACAGTAATAGTGAATAGTATTTGATTATTCACTATAGCTGTATAAAGAATGGTTTACGATTAAGTGGAATATGGCCCTCCCTGGCAGCTAAAATAAGTAAAAAATGCTTATAAATATATGTTGTGTGCCTGCTTCTGGGTGAGAGCGTTTTAAGTGAGAGAGTGTGTGTATGTGTGCATGTGTGTGCATGTGTAGGCATGTATGCATGTGTGAGTGAAATTATAGGTTAACTGGCATGTGATGTCACATCCGCCAGTCTTGGCATTTTTGTGCATTGACGTTCATGCTGGGAGAGTGAAACTTTAAAGCACCTGCTTCCAGCTGCTCAGCTGATTTGCTTGATAAATGAACAAGCCTGTGAAAATATGGGATACACATAAACAATTAGCTTAACCTTAGAGTGCTCAGGAGCATGAATTACAATCTCTCATCTGATTAATCTGTTTAAGTTGAATGAGACGTAACGTGAGTTACCAATAATGAAACAATTCAATTTCAATGAAGGCCATTTGGCCCCACAACAAGCACCAGGAATCAGTAATTGAAGTTAAGTAGTTTCATTGTCAACTAATAATCATACCAGTGTATATGCACATCAAGGGAATATTAATAAGAAAAATTATTCCAGCTGGCAAGCTGAAATATTGCAATAGGTTCAGTCTCATTAGAATAAGATATGACACAGTAATACAAAAACTGAAAATTGGAATAGGTGGTTCTTCACTCCTTCCATGCTAGTGACAGAACCACTCCGTCATGATCCACAGGTGGCGTATGCTCATGAGGGAGTGGTTCCGTCACGCCGCGGCCGCTCCGCCCACGTGGCACTGATTCCCCGCCCTGTGCGGGTGAATTAGTGAGTGGGCGGAAACGTGACGGAACCACTCTGTCATACGCACAGCGCGCCCGTGGCTTGTGACGGAGTGGTTCCGTGACAAGCATGGTGTCGCTGCGCGACCCCACATCCCCCCCCAGCGCCGCAGCAGAATTACCGCCGCGGCCAAGGGGTTAAAGAAACTCTGATTCTCTCTCCTAAACACAACAAGTTCTAAAGTCATATAATTAAGTCATTTAGTTTAGAATAACGATTCGTAGAGTAGGGTCTAAAGGAAATTTCTAAGCGTGAGAAGGTGTCAGCATAGCAAAGACTCCAGCAGAAATCTTCCAGAATTAGAATAAGTGTTTAGCATGAAACTTCACACTTGCAGGAATAAAGGAAGCAGATAGGTCTGCACCCCTCAAAATATATGGGAGTCTTTTCTCTTCTAACAATGTGGCCACTAATTGAAACCAATAAAACTTCAACAACAACCATATCTCTTCCCGCCCGACCAGGAACAAATCATTTTACTTCTTGTGGTATGCATTTGCATCACTCCTTTAATTTCCCATCCCACTGATCTTCGACAGTTACTGCAACCTTGAGCTTTCCCCGTTCCTGATACGTGATTAATAGGAGGCTTTATCTGCTCATTAGCTCTTTAAATTTCTTGCCAAGATTTCTCTTCTCAGGTCTTACCAGCCATAAACTAAAACATACAACAACACTCCTTTTCTCTTGCTAATGCAATAATGAGAACTGGCTTGCAAAGGAAATAACACACTAACCAAGCAAAATACATTTCAAATCAAGGCCTTTAGTTAGTCAGGCTAACTTTAATTAAATATTTAAATGTGCACTTCAAATACATGGTGCACATATAGTTCAAGAACAAATGCAAACACGATTAAAAGCGTACATGATTTCACTTTCAAATATGACTTTCAGAGTATTTGCAAATGTGACAAAGTATGAATGCAAACGCGAATACAGAATACATATTCATGTTTAAACTGAACATTAGTGCACACGTTTATAAAACTCGTTTTTACAGAAAATACATTTCAGTAATGCGTTTAAATGTTCACGCATGTTAATAAAGTAATGGCACATAGTAAATATAGTGTCACAAGCAGGTACGTAATGGCATTTCTGTGACGGTTAAGGATGGAGTCTAAATTGCCCTAGCCCAAATCCATGATGTGTGACACTTAGCAGGGCTGTCTGGGGGTATGCACATTTTGCCTGTTGTGCCTCTGGGGCAAAATATGTAATATGGGCCCCTGATGCACTAATTCAAAGAGCTAACAAGTTAGTGAATGTGCAATACAATATACAATGAGCATACAGCTCCCTCTCTGAGCCTGTGCGCTTGGGCAGAATGGGATCATATCATAGCCCTGGTAAAGGATTTTCTTGGGACTTCAAAATTAGAGTGCAAGAAAATGCTTCAAGGCTTCCCGCTACAAGAGGAAGAGCAGCAATTGTTCAGCGCAAAAGGGATTAACCCCTGAATATGGCTATTAATTTATTTGTGGCTTATTTAGGGCGTCCAAACTGGTGCACAGCTATCACTAGTTTATGTTTATGTTTATGTTTATGTTTAACCAATTTATAAAGCGCACTTAGACCAAGGTTTCATGGCGCTGTTGAGAATGTACTGAGTAGCCAGTTCTGAATGGTAGCAGTGGGATAGGATTACTCGTGTGCCTGTGTAAACAGCCATGTCTTAAGTTGTTTTCTGAATTGGAGCAGATGGGGACAAGAACGGATCTCCCATGGGAGTGAGTTCCAAAGTTGTGGCGCCAGGTAGCCAAAACGGCTTCCGCCGTGCCGTTTGCGTTTAAACTTTGTGCTGACCAGCAAGTTTTGATGTTTAGAGCGAAGGTCACGGGAGGGAATGTATCTCACGATTAAGCTGTTGATAAACATAGGACTGTAACAGGACTGTAACTGTAACTAGTGAAAAAGGTGCTGTGCACTGTGGCCCAGGGAATGGAGGGAGCCACCTGGTATGAAAACATACCCATAATTGGGGTCCAACCTGTTGGTAGATGGTGGTTTGGATAAAAGGGGGGACCAGGGGCATTTCATTTGCTTGCATTAGGGCCCATAGTGCCCCTGCTAGGACCGCGATCTATAAATCCCAATTTGCGACTGTTAGACCTGGCATCTTTGGCATGGTTTCCTCCTATCTTTTTGCCTGTACATCCTGAATTTTTGATGCTGTGCTGGATTTAGTTTTTGCTGGTTTAGATGCTTTGGGCACTTTGCCACTGAAGATCCATGTCAAAGTGCAAGTGCTCCCTGTATAAATTGTTATTGTGATTGGTTATCCATGATGGGCATATTTGTATTAGTGAGAAGTCCCTACTAAAGTGCACTGAGAGTGCCAGGGCTATTGATTCAAATGCTACTAGTGGGCCTGCAGCACTGATTGAGCCACCCACATGAGTAGCCCTAAAATGGTGTCTCAGGCCTGCCACCGCAGTGCCTGTGAGCAGTCTGTGAACTGCCATGTCACCCTGGCCAGTGTCCTCACAGACCAGGCCTAACCCTTCCCTTTCTATACACATTGGATAGCCCTATGGAAGGCCCACGGTACCCCCTTGGGCAGGGTGCAGTGTATTTGAAAGGTAGAGCATGTACTGGTGCAGGGGACATGCTCTGGTAGTGAATTACAGCCATTTCCGTTTTTCACTATTGTAAGGCTATCTTGCCCCATAGGCTATCATGGGGAATGCTGGCGACAGTGGCTACCAGCATATCTTCCCATAGGAGCAAGATAGGACATAAAAGTCTGGTATCCCTGAACTCAGAATATAATAACACATGTTTTGGGAAAGGTTGTTTTTAAATCCTGTGTTTGAGAACAGCACTTTTAGAAAGTGGCTGTTCTCTTGTCTGACCTTTTTTGTGCCTTGGCCTGTTTGTGAATTGACTGTCTGGTTTGTGAGTGACAGGGGCTGGGTGGGCCATTACTGGGCTGAATAGCTCCATCTGCATCTAAAGTGGTGGGAGGGGATAGCACCGGGCATGAATAGGGCTGTGCCTGCCTTCCACAATGCTGGCTCCACCTCCTGCTGGGCGCTAAGGACCCTGTCCCTCGCTTTGAAAGGAAAGGACAAGCCAGGAAAACAAAGTGCTCAAGGAACACCCAGAACTGGTTCAGACCAGGCTCAGAGCCCTCCTGCGCAAAGGGATCAAAGACTTTTAGAGGTATAAGTACAGGACCCTGACTACAGAAAATTAGATCATCCTGGAATCAAGAAGGAACCTCTGCCAAAGAGAAAGCTGGAAGACTGAAGAAGAAAGACTGTCCTACTTTGCTGTACTGACCTGCATTTGCTTTGCTGCCAAGGAAGGGGAAGGACTTTGTTGTTGCTTTGTCCCCTTGCTTGAAGAGATCTCCAAGGGCTTGTTGTAAGCTGGCCTCCTGTTAAGAAGTGCAAGAAATATAAGGACTTCACCCTCAGCTTTCCCTGAGCTCTGCTGAGAGAGTTCCCTTCCTGAGTGCTGAATCCGACTGAAGGGCATCTGGAAGTTGTGGCCTGCTGTTTGGAAAGCTGGAGAACAAGAAACTAAGACTATCTGCCAATTTTCACACATCGTTCGCTTGCGGAGCGCATCCCCGTCAGTGCGAGGAAATTCCCGCCGCCACAAAGATCGAGATCGTCGCAGATCCTGTTGCCGCTGCAAGATCTGACACAACCTTTGCTTGCAGAACGCCTCGCTCTGGTGCGGGAAAAGTACCATCGCTGCGAGTATCGTCGCAGAGCCTGTCATCGCTGGGTGAGATCACCACACTGCTTGCTTGCGGACCGCATCACTGCCACACCTGAGATCGTCGCCGTCCCGAAGAATGTCGCATCGTGCCTTTGCGAGACACTCCCTACGGAACCTACGCACCGGAATCCATACAAGGTATCGCCTCCCTCCACATACAGACCGGATTCGTCACAACATACCCGCTGCGGGGCTGTCGCATCGCCTCCCCAGGGCCTCAGGAGTGACGCATCGCTTGTTTTCCACCGCACCAGTTTATGTTTTGGAACTTTGTCGCATCTAAAGGTACTGTTGGCTAAACGTGACGCAACTGTGAACAATTGTCACGCAACTGTGGATTATTTTGACGCAACCACTAAGAACTCTTTAAAAACCATATCTTCAACCGTGTATGTTGGATTTCTGTCGCTTTGGTCTTGTTTAGTTTAGATTAAATACCTTTATTTTTCTAAACTTTTGTGGAGTCAGTTTGTGGTGTTTTCACTGTGTTACTGTGAGTGTTGGTACAAATACTTAGCTCATTGCCTTTGATAAACCTGACTGCTTGTGCCAAACTACCAAGGGGGTGAGCAGGGGTTATCTAAAGAGTGGTGCCTCCTTACCCTGACTAGAAGCAGGGGTCCCTGTTTGGACAGTGGTACCTACCTTTGCCAACTAGAGACCCCCAGTTCTAACAGCGACACAGCGCTTTACAGAGGCACTTGTAAAGTGCATTCCCAAATATTTAGAAGCACATAAGTTAGCCAATGTTACATAACATTCTTTAAAAATAGACTGCAAAATTATATAATTTCTATCAAGTGCCCATTCTATACAAGACCTGGAAGCTGCAATATTTCAAGAGAGGCGCTGGCCCTGGTTGGCTGCGGAGCATTCAAGAAAAACGAGCAAAGTCTTCCATTTTGCATTCGCATGGGAAGAGTGAGCAAGAAAATTCTAGAAATTATTCAGGCTCTTAACATTTTACAGTACATTTTTGGAATCATGTTAAGGGTCCAAAGAGCACGTCCTCTGTGAACAGTTGAACAAGTGTGTTCGTTGGGTAAAAACAACTAATTATTCCATTAATGTTCCTGGATAATGAGCTTGCATGTTTTAAATCTTACATATTTAAAATTTTCTTATAAGCTGTTTAGAATGTTTTGTTGCTTGCAATGTAAAAGGTTTCAACGTTTCATAATTGTTTTTCTCGCTCTAGGTCTGAATCAATAAACTGCATTGACTTTGACTCGATAGCTCTTGTGCCAATAATAACACATTTGCATACGCACATTGTTTGGTACAGTATCCATCTGTCAATCTGTTATCGTCATTGCGCTGCGGATGAGCAGTGCGTCTGACAAATGACACATCCTGTCCAATGAAAGAAGCAATCTGCATTCATTCTGTCTCTAAGTGTCAGGCTTCACAGGAAGAGAACAAACACCTTTGTGCAAGCAGACAAGCAGACTCATAATTTTCAGAAATGACGCTAGCTAATGTTCTACTTTGAACGAAGGTTAGACTTCAGATAAAAACACAATCTTATATAGCACGTGTCCTTTGTAATGAAAAGGTGGGTAGGAGTAAAAATCATCAGAAGCCTATATTTCCCCCATCCCCTTTCATTGATTGTTGTTTTAACTCCTCTTTAATAAATTTGTGCCCTTGTTTGCACTTGGTCAGTTCATCTTTTTTGCACGTTTTTAGGTCTGTTTTTATTCAAGTCTGACCTAAATAGGAGCTTAGAGGGAAAAAATGGACCGGGTCGCCCTCCACTCAAACATTAACCAACAACAACAAAAGACCCTCTCCAGAGGACGCTGCTTGTGTCAGTTACTTATATAATAGGACAGTCTAAACGTACTGATCGGTCTTTTGTTGTTGGTTAATGCTTGAGTGGAGGGCGACCGGGTACATTTTTTCCCTCCAAGCTCCTATTTAGGTTAGACTGTTTTGTACGGCGGATCAGCCGTGAGAGCCTTCCCCCCGTTGAGGAGGATTTGTTTGAGGTCTTGTGTGCAAATCACCTTGAGTAGCGCCTGTTCCCAGGCTCTACCTTTTGAAGATTTCTGCTGTATGTGTGTGGTGTGTGTGATCAACATTATTTTTGGTGTGTCTATAGATTTGAGTGTCCCTTACATAGAGTACCAATGGATAAAAACTGCCTAGCTTTTACAGGTGAGCAGATAGCTGCTATTTTAGCAGGCCCCTCACTCTTTCCTGACACCCCCTTGCTAGGTACCACTACAGCTTGGGAAGAATGGGAACGTCTGAGTACCCTTAAAAAGAGACAGGTCAGGGTTGCTCTACATGGAGCTTTAATGACCGAATATTATACAGCTGGAGCAGCCCCAGCGAGTCTCCTGGTGAGAATAGAGCCTCGGATATTCTTGGATGATAGTAATTTTAGACTCAACTGGAGTTTCATTGTGAATAAATGTACCAGGGATTGGCTCATTCTTATCATTAGTACCGCTAAAAGGTTGAGCGAGGAACTTCTAAAAGAAATCCTTGAACTTGAAGAAACTATACAGCGTGATACCACCCTGCTTGATACCAAAGAGCAATTGAAAAAGATACAAGACGATCTGACTGGTTACAGAAAGTATATGGTAACTCAGAAATTGAAAAGTTTAACCTGAACCTTGGAGAGATTCACACATGAGTGGGCGTTCCCTTATGTAAAAGATGAATACTATCAGATACCACAAGATCCTCAGACCTTTGGTGGGTGACAGAGGGGTCGAGGGGCAAGGCAACAAACTAGACGGACCCCAAACCACTGGACATTTGACAATACTTCCAGTGAAGAAGAAGAAGACACACCACAGGGTACCCGGGTGAGATTTAACCAGCATGACCGGAGCAACAAGGATTTGGGTGCCTTATTGAGGTCTTTTTTGTCCCAGGGCCAAAGGAACAACCATCGAGGGGGAGGCCAGGCAGGAAGGGGCAGAGGCCGAGTCAACCAGCCCAACCTGTCCAACCAGCAACGCCCACAATGGCAAACATTCTCGCCCAGAATGACCCGCAGCAGAGGCAGGATACAGAAATGAGGGAGAGTATTGTAGTGAATCTCTCAGATCACACACTTACGGGGAATGATGCCTTTAAATGTAGGCTTGAGTTCCATGAAACTATGAGGAAGATTAAACTCAAAAAGTTTTTCAAAAATAGAAAAACTGAGGAAGACGCATTTTTTGGTACAGACCTGAGAAAACCTTCTATTTTCTGTCCACCATCTTCTTCTATTGGTCCGGAGGTGGTAGTGTTTGAGTCTCTGGTGTTGCAGGACATTGAGAGAATTGAGAATACGCAGAAAAAGTTTGAATACAAGAATATGACCAAGGACGACTGGGAGGCTGTTAAGAGCCTACAAAATAATCATAATCTGATGATTAAGTCAGCAGATAAGGGCGGGGCGATTGTCCTCCTGAATTCTGTAGACTATGATGCTGAAGTGATCCGCCTATTGAGCGTAAGGACTAATTACCAGCCACTAAGCCGGGATCCTTTGGAAGATCTACTTAAAACTATACGTGAGATAGTAGGGATAGCGAAGGAAAAGAAATGGATTTCGGTGAAAGAGGCGGAGTTCCTGGTAAATACCAACTCCAGGACTTCGTCCTTTTACATACTTCCCAAAATCCACAAACCCACACGTCCACCACCGGAACACCCTATTGTTTCAGGGATCCAATCTGTCTTAGAACCCCTTTTACAGTACGCAGACTCATTTGTACTTCAATGCATTGAATTGGCCCTCACAAGATATTAGTTCTGTTACAAGGACCAGCTCTATCTCCAGATCTCGGGGACTTCAATGGGGGCTACTATGGCTTCCAGTCTGGCCTGCATCTACGTTGGGCAGTTTGAGGAGCACGTCATCTATCCCAATAACAACCCCTTCCAGAGCAATTTACATCTCTGGAAGAGATATATAGATGATGTGCTCTGCATCTGATCAGGCATGGAGATGGACCTACTAAGCTTTTTGAACTGGCTCAATGATCAAGATGCAAATTTAAAATTCACCTGGACCTATGACAGACACAAAGCAGTATACCTGGACCTTGATATTGAATACAGAGATGATAATATTAACACCTGTGTACACCAGAAGCCCACGGACAGGAACTCTCTACTTTTCTACAATTCCTTCCACCCTAGGGCATTGAGAGATAACCTGCCAGTGGGGCAGTTTTTGAGATACAGGCGGAATTGGTCCTCGACAAACACTTTTTTGGATCAATCACAAGAACTGACTAACAAACTGGTGAATTGGAACTACCCCAAAAAAGTTGTGAAACAAGCCAAAAAAAGAGCCGTTAACACACCACGCAGTGCCCTTTTGGAGAAAGTTGCTAAGCAAAGAAAAGACTGTGTCCCAGTGGTAATGACATATGACCCAAAATAAGACAATCTTTTCGAAAACATTGGTCCTTGTTATCAAATAATGAATTTCAAATGCCGCCACCGAGATTCGCGTTCAAAAGAGCGTGTAATCTCAAGGACAAACTTGTACATACTCGTGAGCCTGTAGAAAGAACTGCCCCGGTGTCTACTGTTCCTAATGGTCATTACCCCTGTGGAACCTGTTCTGTCTGCCCTCTCACTAAGAAGAACACCAGTGTGTTGCTAACATCAGGCAAAGAATGGTTCCTCAATCAATTCAGTAATTGCAATACTACCCATGTGGTGTATAGACTTACGTGCCAATGTGGTCTACACGACATAGGACTTACGTCACGCAAAATCAAGGTCAGAGTGCAAGAGCACTTAAGCACTATAAGGGCAGGTAAATTAACGACAAAATTGGTGCGACACTGTTTTAATGAGAAGCATACCTTCACCTGGACGGTTTTGGAAAAGGTGAGAGGGACACCGCAGAACATGGTGAGTATTTTGCTCTCAAGTGAAGCGCGTTGGATTTACAGTGAGAAGACAGATAAATGTGGGCTTAATGAGATTATAGAGTGGAACAGGATTAAACTGTAATGAGTTTGGCCCCTTGGTTGTCCGTTTTTCTCTGCCCACCTTTTAAATTCCCTACCATATCAATGAGTGTACCTAAGTAGTTTCATCTTGACAAGGTACTACAACACACATAGTGGGACATGCTTACACTGTAACTATGTAGGCTCCGTGTCCTTTTCCTTTGCCCTTTGGTATCAATGAATGCAGAGTATTCCCCTTGACTTTTAACATTTATGGGGAATGTATGTTTTTTGGAGGAAACCGATAATGGAGTATGATATACAGGGTCCTAATAGGCTGCGCATATGTCCCATTCAGAGCTACAACAGGCATTCTCCAGTGATGCAAGAGATTGTTCAAATATATATTTTTTCTAGGTGCCACACCATTTTGGACCTTTCTTTCTGAAAGATGGACCTACTAAACATCTACATGCTGAGTGGTTCTATCACCTTATGGTGTTTTTCCGTAATGTGTATAGCACCTTGCAAAATCCTATCCCTAACAGTTCTATCTCTGACTAGTCTAAGATGGCCGCCATATCCTGCATCGGATCACATGATTTATGTACCTTGAGGGGTTTCATTATATCCATTTACCCCTTGTAAGTGAACGCTTAAATGCATATAAGAGGATTATAAACATAATCAGTTATATAAACAATAATGTATGTTGCTGGGTGCGCTCTATAATGAAGTTAAGGGCGTACATAATACTTCTTAGCCATTAGTGACTGCTCTAAGATGGCCGCTATGGTGGGGATAGTTGCACACATGATCGGAACGCGGCGGCATTTGCACGCACCACGGAGGCATATTAGCTTGGGAGTTGGACACAGACAATAACGATCGAGACAAGGCGCTCGTCGAATGGCTTCACGTGAGAAGTTGAGTTGCTGAGTGTGTGTGCATGATGCACCGGCTAATGGGCGAAACAATACGCGTTTTAAAATGTGCATCGAACATAGGGCATATGTAGAGAAAACTGAATTTTTGGAGGGTGTGAGACTCTCGAAATCGCGTGAGAGTGGTGTCTGCTTGGGACGGTATCGTATATCGTCAGAGAAACTTTCGAGGCAACTTGTGTCACCAGTATGATTGGGGGCCCATTCAACAGCGTGTCTGTGTGTAAGGCTCTCAACACGAGTAAGAGAAGTGCAGTGGAGATATTATGGCGCATCACAGTGTGTTTCTTATTGAAGAAGGGATGGCCCTGTATGTTGTAAAAAGATGCTAACGGCACTGAAATATCGCTGATAGCATTATCATGTGTTTTTATGCCCCAGATTGATATGTACAATCTATGTGAAGGTGGAGACTCACTTTAGGAGCACTTCTGTATCCCATTGGATCCCCAGGCAGTTGGTATGAGCAATCAGGCTGCTTATGGGTAAATAACGTTGACACAGTTTTTACACACACATACAGCGTACAAGGGTGAGACTGCATGTTTTTAACTACCTATATGTGCCTATTTCTTTGACAGTTAACACAGTACAAGTGTCCAATAGTGGAGAGGCAGCATATTGTGCAGTCCTGATGAATCTGCCAAAATTGTTGTGGCAGTGAAATATGTCGGCAATAGGTAATGGTATGCATGAATAGCTACCAGCCTTTTTATTTCAACAGCAGACATTCATTTCTCTATGAATAAAGTTACCAAAGAGAAGTGGATGCTGTGTTTTATGCACTTTCTTACGCAAGTCTTTTGTCAATAGCAGATTTTTTCTGCTTCCACTGTTTGTTGCACTGTTTGGTTTGTTGCTTTGGACACTCCTTCTTTTTCTTTGAGAATCGGATGACAACCGATGATGAGACAGGGGCCTTTCTGGAGATTACATACCAGTTACCCCGTTGGTGGTGTTTCCGTGAGGTGTCATTCGTTTCTCACACATTTTTTCTAAGTAGAACCTGGTCTAACACTGATGTTGTGGATGTCTGGTATTATATACTAGAGGTGTCAGACATTTTTATATGGTGTTCTGTGTAACTGTCAAGGAGGTCTGGCCTTTTGTTTTTATTCTAAATTGCAAGAAAACTTTGGATGGAGTGCAGTGAAACATCCTCTTATTAGAACAAAAGTATGTAGTGGAGGATAATAGTTATCAGTACGTTTAGACTGTCCTATTATATAAGTAACTGACACAAGCAGCGTCCTCTGGACAGGGTCTTTTGTTGTTGGTTACTGTTTTTATTCAAGACCTTTTGATTATTACTGAAATATATGGATAATATTCTTACTTCTCAGGGCTACTCAGCCACCCCAAATCATCCCCCGGTCTATTATTGTGTCATTCATATTTTTCCACTACAGCAATGGACCAGCCTGTAGTACCCGCCCCATCTCCGGAGTATGTAAATGACTATGCCACACACAGACCTCTGCAATGCACGTCTTTATTCCTCTGCACACAACCGTTAACTGAACTTACTGCATCATAAACTTAATTCACCACACCTAACTGATTAGGTAACTTTTGAAGGAGTCTGTCTAGACCACAAGGGGACTATAGCATATGATCAATCAACACTGCATCTCCCCCTTTGTTAAATAAAGAGTACGGACAACATATATACATCAGAGTTCCTTAATAAGTCGTCATAGTGCGCGCACCAATCTTTCAGATGAAGTCGTACGAGGTGAAGGAGTTGCACTGTCATCTGGCATTGTAGCTGTAGATTCAGATGCTTGACTTGAACATTGAGGTGGACTTGTTTCACTCATAAGGTCTGGAGCCGATGAACATCGTGGCAGATGTTTGAAATGGAACAAGTCTCTCATAACGAGCTTTTGTTATGACTCTCAATAGATTGTCATCAAATAGTTCATCAGTCTTGAATTTCCACCTTTGTTTTCCTAGAACTCGTTCTCCTTTTGTGTCTAATGCTTGGCTCGTAGTCCATTGTGGTACCTTTGTCCCAATGGCTTCCCCAAACAGCAAGGTGGCAGGGCTTTCACCTGTTGTAGAATAGGGAGTAGACCGATAGGCTTTAAGGGCTGGACTCAATGCTGACTTGAGATCAATTACTTCAAGTGCCACACGCTGAACCACTTTCTTTAGGGTTCCCATAAATCACTCAACAACACCATCTGCCTGTTACCAGAGAGGTGCGCGTTTCTAGTGCTTGAGATTAAAATGACTATTAAAGTAATTAATCTCTCTGCTATTGAAGGGCAGACCATTGTCAGATTTGAGGCTGTAGGGAACACACCATGCTGCAAAAATATTGTCCAGCCTCTCGATGACTTTTCATTGTGTGGTTGATGATAATTCTTCCACTAAGAGAAAACATGAGTACTCATCGATAACTACCATGAGATGATGGCCATTGTTGAAAGGTCTATATAAATCAACTGCAATTTTCTCCCACACTTGTTTAGGAAGATCAGGCATATTTTGTGGATGCTGTGTTGTCTTGGGAGACAAGCAGTTACTGACATGCTTTCAGTTCCTTCTCCATTCATTCCTCAAGGCGAGGAAACTACACTCGGTTTCTAAACACTCTCTTGGTGGCTACAATGCCACAATGATACCTTCTTGTGTAACAGAGAGTTTTTACTGCACATTCATTATTTTTGATATTCAACTTCATCTGTAAGAGGTTGAGTATGTTTTCTCCATGATTGTGCTGCATTTATATCCTTGAGTGTGAGCATGCCTCGGTCTTTATTGATAGCAGCAAGGGTCTGCTCAATGTCTAGAGCTTCAGGGGTGCTGGTCTTCAGTATGAAATAATGTATGCTCCAGCCGCTTTAGACGTGGCACTGTGACCCTATAATGGCACTTGTGAGTAGTAATCTGTAGGGTTTTGATCTTTCCCCGGCTTAGGCACAATAGCATTATCATACTCTAGTAATCTCAACTCCCACCTCTTGATATGAGGGGGCATCTTGGCTTTCAGATTTCCGAAAATGGTGAGCAATGCCTGGTGGTCAGTGATACGGATGAAGTGCTTCCCCTAGCAAAGAAGCACATGAAAATGTTCACAAGCCCATACTGTAGCCACGCTCTCTATTCTGGTTGAGAATAGGCACGTTCAGTCTGAGATAAACTTTGGCTGTCATAGGCCACAATGTGTCTATGAGCATTTGGATGTCCATTTTGTGAGCAAGGATTGCACCTAACCCCACCTGGCTTGCGTCTACAACAATCTCAGTATGTAACTTTGGATAAAAGTAAGCCATATCTGCTGCATTTTCAATTGCACATTTGATTTTCTTGAAACGTCGATCACATTCAGTGGACCAATGGAAGGGAATATTCTTCTTCGTCACTGTTCTAGAATATGACATCATGATTACTGCTTGCTTGTTATGTTATTGTCTTTTCTGATCTATCTGTCTGAACATTGAGGTGTCACCACCCTCATCTAGGGTGTTACCTTAACCTGTACTCTTCTAGATTATGACATTATTACTACTACTCGCTTGTTATGTTATTGTCTTTTCTGATCCATCTGTCTTAACATTGAGGGGTCAACACCTCTTCTGGGGTATAGCCTTAGCCTGTACTGTTTGAGTTTATGACACTATTGGTTCCATACGTCTCTGCTCTCAATCATTTGCGAAGCGCTGTGAGACCCTTGAGGGTCATGTTCAGGCTACATAAAACCTTCAAATAAATAAATAAATAAACTCTCTTAATGAGTCACTCACCATGGCAAAATCATGAATGCACCTGAAGCAATAGCTGGCCTCGAAAAAGGGGTCAATTACTATGTCGTTCGGAAAGGCTCCGAACGGTATTATTCGATTCGTCCGAATCCGATTCCTAACCCGCCTTTACGACCGATTCGGACACTTTTCCCAATGACCGAATACGATGGCTGGAAAGTGTCGAACTGCCCGACATAGTTCTGAAAGGCATTGGGAGTAATTGAGTCGGTTGGAGCTGAATCATAACAGTCTACAGACCGCACTTCCAGACGAGCAATTAAGATGTCAGATTCGAACAGCCTTTCTGAATCGGGTGTTCCGACACAGATCGTTGTCAAAGTCTGACTTTACGGGCCCGTAGCAAGCCCCCTTTCATCATGGGCTCTCCGAATCAGGCCTGTAGGGGTACCCATGGGTCCCCCATTTCCATGCTTGCACAGTGTGGCAGGCTCAATGGGGTGCCCACCACAGGGTGCAAGGTTTTCCCCAACCACCTCATTTGTCAATGGGAGCCTGTGTTCTCGTTCAGAACACAGGCTCCCATTCAAGTCAATGCGAGTCCGACCGAACGGTGTCCAGAAGCATCGTAATCATTCCGTCGGACTCACAGAGCCCAATTCAGTCGGAAATGATTCCGAAACCAATGTGGTCAGAAGAGTTTCTAGAGGACATCATAATCGGCATCTAAGAAGGATCACAGCATGGTTATCTCTTGTGGGAGACGTGGTTGACAATCCTTATATCTTTTCCAGGTGATGAGTCACCCCCCCATGGTCAAAGAATTTGAGTTTGGTTTTGAGAAACTCACAATTTTCTGCATTTGTCATGAGACCTGCATCGATGAGAAAATGGCATATATGTGTAAACGCTTTGTCGTGTTCCTTTCATGTGGACCAAAGCACCAATATATCATCACTGTAGTTAAAAGCATGTGTGACAGGATGAGTTACTCGGTGAATGACATCCTGAAAGATCAATCAATCGATTGAGATTTTTTAGAACACGGCTAATCACCCATGAGGGTATTCAGACTCTAGGATCCTGCTGCAGTCAATCGAAGGGCCAGGTCTTCAGTCCATTTCTGATTTCCATGATAGAGGGTGCTGTTCGGAGGTGGAGAGGACTTGTCAGTGAGGTAGGAGAAGGAGCGTCCAACACTGTAGCTTCAAAGGATGCAGGAGTGTAGGCGAGGGCAGCGGAGCGCAGGTGTTTGGAGGGTTGGCTGTAGTTCAGGCAGTAGTCTCTGATCCTGGAGGGCATTGTAGGCATGCATCAGCATCTTGAATTAGTGTATTGGCTGGATAGGGAGCCAGTGTAGGTTCCTAAGGTGGGGATGATGTGGGTCCATTTGGGAAGGTTGAGGATGAGTCTGGCCGTTGAGTTCTGAATCATCTGAAATCTCTTTAGGAACTGAGTGGTAATTCCTTCATTGAGTGTGTTGCCATAGTCAAGCCAGCTGGTGACTATGGCTTGGGTGACAGTTTTCCTGATGTCAATGGGCAGCCATCTGATTATCCTTTGGAGCATGTGCAGGGTGTGGAAACAGGCGGAGGTGACTACATTGATTTGGCATTTCATGGTGAGTTTGTTGTCCAGATTGAGCCAAGTATCCGAGCGTGGTCTGTCGGTGTAGGTGTGGATCCAAGTTCAACAGGCCACCAGGTGTTGTTCCATGGGCAGGTGTTGTTTCCAAGGATCAGCACTTCAGTCTTGTTCGTGTTGAGCTTCAGGCAGTTGTTATTCATCCAGTCAGCGAAGCTCATCATGCAATGTGAAAATTGGTTCTTGTGGCAGTGGGGTCTTCGGAGCACAAGAGGATGAACTGGGTCTCATCTGCAGAGGGAAAGATGGTTAGGCAATGGGGTCTGACAATGTCAGCCAGGGGCTTCATGTAGGTGTTGAACAGATGGGACTGAGGGATGAACCTTACGGAATGCTGCGGATGTTGCTCTTAGGTTCCGACGTGAAAGAAGGTAGATGGATTCTCTGGGTTTATCTTGTGGGGTAGGATGCAACCCATTTAAGGGCTTCTCACTGGATCCCAATGTGGCAGAGACTCTTGATGAGGGTATGGTGGGATACAGTGTAAAATCTTGCTGAGAGATCGAGGAGGATCAGGGCTGCTGTGTTTCCTCAGTCATCAGTAGCAGAGATCTTTTGATGATTTGATGACCTTCTCAAGGGATTTGGCAGGGAAAGGTATCAGTGAAATAGGGCAGTAGGTCCTGGGTTTGCTGGGGTCAGCAACGATATTGTTGAGGAGGGTCTGCCCTCCGATTATTTTCATCAATGGGGGAAGGTGGCCATAATCATGGTTGTGTTGAGGATGGGGGTGAGTTCACCACTGATTTCCTTGCTCCCGAAGATGAGGAAGTGGTCGGGTCAGGGGTCCGTGGGTGCTCCTGAGTAGATGAAGTTTGAGATGGCCATTGTGCCCTGTGTGGTGAGCTGTTCCCATGTGGTGAGCGGAGGATTAGTGATGATTTCAGTCGGAATGCAGAGGTTGTAGAGGTTGGTGGGTTGGAGTTCGAAGTTGCTGTAGATAGTGGATATCTTGTTGTGGAAGTATTTTGCCTGTGTATTGCAGAGTTGCTGCGATGGGGGATTGTGTTCTAGGTGGCTGATGGACAGAAGATCTCTTTGAGGGTGTTGAAGAATGTGTTGCTGTGCCTGGATGAGGCTTGAATGTGGTCAGCAAGGGCATGTTTTTAGCGTCTTTTAGGACTTAGTGGTAGTTGTTGAGGGCTGATTTCAGTGGTTAATTTATTTTAAAAAATAAGTGCTGGGGCTCTCCTCAGCAGGAAGCTGGCACTAGCCCATTCCTCCTGTTAGCGCCACCTAAAACAGAACCGTGCATGTAAGTAGGGAGAGGATTTGGCATAATGACCAGAGTCTCGGAGTTAGCTCAACATCCTGTGATTCTGGGCAAATTCCTTAAAATCCCTGTGCCTACCATAAATTAATGTGTTGTTAATTGGTGCTCATGAAAAGCACCAGCGTTGATGATTAAATGCTTGTGCTGAGCACTGGAAACCACATTAAGCACTGACTGAGTTGAAGGTGACTAGGTCTGTGGGGTCTTTAGCGGTGCACCATTGTCATTTGCAGTTGATGTTTCATGACCCTGAGTTCTTGTGAGTACCAATTAGCTTGATTGGTGTGTCCTCTGATCTTGGAGGGTTTAATGGAGGGGCAACTCTGTCAGCACATTTGGAACTCCAGGTACTGACAGAGTATTTGACAGCCTGCTTGATGGTGGTTGTGAGGTTTGGCTGGGTGGTGTTGAGTGTGTCCTTCCATTGGTACTCTATCACTTTGTTGCAGTTGTAGTAGGTAGAGCTGGGGGTCTTGATGGTGGTGCCTGGTGCTCCTGTCATGGTAAAGTGAATGATGGCGTGGTTGGTCCAGGTGAGTTCAGTGGCATGACAGTACTTAACTCTGTCACTGGCAGTGAAGATTGGGTCAAGTGTGTCTCCTGTGTCTGGGATCGGTAACCAGTTGGGTGAGGCTGATGTTGCCCAGGCTTTCCAGGATATTGGTGGTGTTGGGGTCTATGAAGTTGTCAAGGTGGAAGTTGAGGTTGCAGCAGAAGATATAGTGTGTGGAGTCGATGGCGAGTGGGGCGATGAATTTGGCAATAGTGTTGCAGAAGTCAGGGTATGGGCCTAGGGGTCTGTATGGGAGGGTGCATCTGATGGTCTTTCTGCCATTGGTTTGGAGTTGGAAGTTGAGGTGCTCCATGATTAGTGTAGTGTCAGCTTCTGTAGTGGTACAACGGATGGCTTCTCTGTAGATGATGGCGATGCTGTCTCTATGGTTGTTGCTGTGGCCATGGTAAACCATCTTGGGCTATGCAGTGCTGATGTCAGGATTGGTGGCAGGGTTTAGCCAGCACTCTGTAATGTTGTGGGTGAGGGTAGTGATGATGTCCAACATTTTTCTGAAGTGTTTGCAGGTGATCAGACATTGAGCAAGAGGCAGTGGAGAGGTTCTGTGGTGGTCGCAGTTGGTGAGATGAGGGTTTCCATGAGGGCGATGGTGCTGAGTCGCAGGTGACAAGACAGTAGAGGCAGGTGAAAGATCCTACAATTGATCATGGAGATGCAGGGCAGCAGTTGTTGCAGTTTCTCTGAGATCTTCGGTAGTGTACCTTTAGGTGGCAGGAGGGTCGGGGTACTGGCACTGGGTGCAGTCCCGGTATGGATGGTGAATATGGACCTGCCTTTCGCACACTTTCAGCAGCCAACGACACACCAAAAACAGAGTCCTTTGCATCTTAACTAACCAACATGAGTTGAAAAAGTAGTCATGCAGCTACAGTTCTCTTCCAGCTCGAGTTGATGATGTCCTTTGTTCAAATCAAGAAGAAAAAAGACTTTGGTGTCATTCAGCTGTGTAATCATGTCCTCTGTATGTGGAACTGGATGTTTTTTCTCTCTCAATTGACTTGTTGGCCTAGCGCATATCAACACAAATGCGCACTGCACCTCCACTGTCCTTTTTTGGCACTACCTCTATGGGTGAAACCCATGGCATCAGATCAATAGAGGGTTCGATGATATCATGCTTTAGTAGGGCTTTCAGTTCCTTTTTAATGGCCTCCTGCAAACGAGAAGCAATTCAATGGTGTTACTGAACAACAGGATGAATGTTCTCATTAATGTAAAGTTGCACTGTCATTGTCTTGTGTTTCCCTAGCCCTTGAAATAATGATGGGAATTGACTTATTATTTCAGAATGTGCATTGAGGTTGTAGTTAAAGGATATCAGTACCATGTCAGCAGCAGTGCTGAAACTGAGTAGACATGCACTTGACGATGTAGCTTGGAGAACATGAATTGGTGCTTGACTGTCATTTTCTTATGCATCATGGTCACTACAAATGACCCTTGACTTTGCAATGATGTAGAAGCAGCCCACATGTACACCTTTATTTTCGATGGCATTAGATGCGGTATCAGAGACAGCTCATTGTATTTTTCAATCAATCAATCAATCATTTAATTTGTAAAGCGCACTACTTACCCGTAAGGGTTTCAAGGTGCTGTGGGGGAGTAGGGGGGGGCTGCTGCTACTGGTCGAAGAGCCAGGTCTTGAGTTGTCTCCTGAAAGTCAACAGGTCTTATCGTAGGTAGAGGGGAAGGGTGTTCCAGGTCTTGACGGAGCGATGGGAGAAGGACCTGCCTCCGGAAGTGGTTCTGCGGATGCGCAGGACCGCGGCCAGGGCTTGGTCAGCAGAGCGGAGTTTCCTGTTGGGTAGGTAGAGTCGACTGTTGAGATAGGCTGGTCCGGTCTTGTGGAGTGCCTTGTGTGCGTGGATCAGGAGTTTGTAGTAGATTCTCCTGTCGACGGGGAGCCAGTGCAGGTTCCTCAGGTGGGGGGTGATGTGGTCTTGGCGCGGGACATCGAGGATCAGGTGTGCAGAGGCGTTCTGGATTCTCTGCAGTCTGTTCATGAGCTTGGACGAGGCTCCGGCATAGAGGGCGTTACCGTATTTGAGTCTGCTGCTGACTAGGGCCTGTGTGACTGTTTTCCTCGTGTTTGTGGGGATCCATCTGTAGATCTTGCAGAGCATGCGGAGGATGTTGAAGCAGGTGGAGGAGACTGCGTTGACTTGTTTGGTCATAGTGAGTTTTGAGTCGAGGATGACTCCCAGGTTGCATGTGTGGTCAGGGGACCTGGGGGGGTCCCCAGTGATGCGGGCCACCATGAGTCATCCCATGCTGAGGGGTTGGACCCAAGGATGAGGATCTCCGTCTTGTCTGAGTTCAGCTTAAGTCGGCTTTCCTTCATCCAATCGGCGACTGCCTTCATTCCCTGGTGGAGCTTGGATTTGGCGGTGAGAGGGTCCTTGGTGAGGGAGAGGATCAGCTGTGTGTCGTCGGCGTAGGAGATTATGTTGAGGTCGTGCTGTCGGACGATGCATGCTAGTGGTGCCATGTAGACGTTGAACAGCGTCGGGCTGAGGAAAGATCCTTGTGGGACTCCGCAGATGATCTCGGAGGCCTCGGACAGGAACGGGGGGAGGCAGACTCTCTGAGTTTTGCCGGAGCGGAAGGAGGTGGTCCAGTCCATGGCCTTCTCCTGGATGCCTGCATCTTGGAGTCGTGTGCGTAGTGTGCGGTGGCAGACTGTGTCGAAGGTGGCAGAGAGATTCAGGAGGATGAGGGCTGCCGTCTCTCCGTTGTCTAGAAGGATCCTGATGTCGTCTGTGGCGGTGATGAGGGCGGTATCAGTGCTGTGGTTGCTGTGGAATCCTGATTGGGAGGGGTCCAGGATGTTGTTGTCTTTGAGGTGACGGGTGAGCTGGGTGTTAACTATCTTCTCGATGACCTTTGCTGGGAACGGTAGCAGGGAGATGGGTCCAAAGTTCTGGAGATCGTTTGGATCCGCTTTCGGTTTCTTCAGTAGGGTGTTGATCTCTGCGTGCTTTCAGTTCTCAGGGAAGATGGCGGTCTCGAAGGAGAGGTTGATGATTTTGTGCAGGTGGGGTGCGATGGAATTTCTGGCTTTGTTGAAGATGTGGTGTGGGAGAGGGTCAGACGGGGATCCGGAGTGGATTGTGCCCATGGTCTTGATTGTGTCCTCGATGCTCATGTTGGCCCAGGTTGTCAGGGTGTCGTGGGCGGTGGGGTGCGGTGGGTCCGGTGCGGCGAGGTCTACAGGGGTCGTCCGGGGTTTGAGGTTGCCATGGATGTCGGTGATTTTCCAGTAAAAGAAGGTGGGATGTCATTGGTGAAGAGCTCCTTGCTGTTGTGTGAGTTGTTGTCAAGGCGGTCTGTGAAGGAGTTCCTTTTGGTGGTCCTGATGCGGTGGTGGTGGTTGCGGATGGTGTCTTTGTGGGCAGCGCGGCTGTCCGGCATCTTGTCGCTGTGCCATATGTTCTCCAATTTCCGGCAGGTGGGCTTTGAGTCGAGGAGTTCCGGGGTGAACGAGCTGACGCTTTTGCTGGTGTCTCTGTTGGTGGGTTTTTTCAGCGGGGCTATGGAGTTGGCGCAGTCGTTCATCCAGCGTTCGAGGGTGAGTGCACCATCATCGGGGTTGGTCGGAGGGTTGAGTGCAGGGCTTGTCTGTAGTTGTTTTTCAGTGACTTTGCCCCAGCAGCGGCGGGGGGTCTGTAGGGTGCAGTGGTGTGTGAGGGGTTTTCGGAAGGAGAAGTGGATGCAGTAGTGGTCTGTCCAGGTGTAATGACCAGATTCTCAGACCAGATAGAACCAGCTCACTGAGCAACACCAACCTGGCCAAAACGTAACCACCTCCCTCCTCAGGACCATCTATCCGGGCACCTGGGTACCTACCTGAGGATGGGGAACTCGCAATATACAAGCTCATATCATCAGAAACACCACTAAATCTATAGGGATACTAAGAATACTCACTGATTACTAAGGACATCCATGCCCTACACCACACTCATACCTCATAGTCTCGCGACCACATGGGTCCAGACTAATCTACCCTGGGGCAGTTCTGATTATCTACCATTACACACTGATCACTATCAGTGCTCACTCAAGCCGCAATCTTGCGGGTATATACACTGAGCTGCAGCCCCAGTGCTCACTCTTTTTCCGGTCCACAATCCGGCAGACCTAAGCACCAGTCTCCTACCTGGTGTTCTCATTAACGCCACTTTCCCTAGAGGCGATCTCATTACACACCAGTGTCCTCCCTGGTGCTCTCATTAACAAGCCACAATCCTGTGGGTATACACACTGACCACAATCAGTGCTCTCACTAACGCCACTTACCAATGACGACCATGTTCCTATGAATACCTTCAGCTCTCTGTCTCTCTATGTTGGGAAGTCTCTCTCTCTCTATTCACTAAGGGCTTGCTACTACAATATTAGGAGTTAGAACAGCTTTCCAAATTATAATATGTACCTTCTGCTCTTGGCATCAAATGTTCCCTACCTCCCTTGCTCAGTCACTCCTTACCTGATCGGGATTCGTATCCGTTCATGCAAACAATGTCTGACTAGAAGCAGATTACCCTGATTGAACAAGAATACAAGGCACATGTCGGTTCACTAAGAACAGGGCTCTCTGTTTATTTTAACAATGATAAAATGCACATACAAGGTTATCAGTGGGGTCTCTTGACTAACAGGAACTTTAACACACAGCTGAAAGAAAAGGATTAGACATACAATAGCCTAGGGAATAAGGACAAGATTAAGGTGTAATTGTAAAGGGGACTAATTTAGACTACCTCACCTATTAGAAGGAAGATTTCTCTCTGATTCTGGTGGGATCAGGGCTCTCTCTCTGTCTCTGGTGGGATCAGGGCTCTCTGTGTCTCTCCGTCTCTGCCTCCGTCACCACAACACCACGTCTCTGGTTCAATTGCTTCAGCTGACAAACTTAGCTCCTCCATCTGCTTTGATGCTCCCTGCACTGCTCTCTCTCTTCACCTTCAGCAATCATCTGCCTTCTTTCTCCATTCCAGAACTGCACTCTATTCTGCAGCTCCAGCAGACATCCTGTTCTCTCTTCTGCAAGAACCAAAACTCCTCTGGCTCCAGACTGCACTGACTCCAAGCTGAACTGAACACAAGCTGGACTGAACTGAACTGACCACCCCTTCTCTCCTGCAGCTCGCTATTATGGATTCCTCTCCCCTCATGGAAATTTCTAACAGAGAGCTGCCTCCCACCGAATTCCTGTGCTAGCTCCAAGGCTTCCACGCAACCGCAGTGGCCAGCTGCTTGTTACGTCTGGGCCCAAGAGACAAACACATTTCTCGGATAAGAAACAGTCCTGACTGGTTTTCCTCTAGCAGTAAACAGCCTTAACTATAAACTCTACCTTTACCCCTGAAGCCTCTCAGCTCCATCAAAATGGAGTCTGTCTAGTTCTGGGCCTATACGCCTGAGAAGGATGAAATAACCCTTAGCTCTGTCAGAGTACCTACATAAATCATACCAATGTGTAATATAAAGTCAGGACCACTGGATCCAACCTCTGCTATAAGCAAAAATGACAGGCCAAAGCCAATAGGCAATAGATGGCCTCTTCTATGTCTGAAAGAAAGGGCCTAAAAGGGCCAACACAAGCTAGGAATACATATCCTAGATGTGAGCAAGATTAAAGTCTATATCACTGCCCACTAGGGCCAAAAAGCCTGTCAAGAAACCAGGTGAGTTCGGAGGCGTGGCTGAAGGTGACGGGAGGGCTTGAGGAGAAGATGGCATCTAGCGTGTGACCGGCGTGGTGGGTCGGCGTCGTGACGATCTGTTTCAGTCTGAGGTTGGCGAGGTTGTCGATCAGGGTAGAGGAGTTGTTGTCGTTGTTGTTCTACAGATGATAGCTCAGGTCTCCGAAGAGGATGTAGTTGGTGGAGGTAAGCGCGTGCGTGCTGATGAGGTCAGCGATGGAGTCACAGAATTGAGGCTGGGGTCCTGGCGGTCTGTAGACGAGGGTGCCGCTTAGGGTGGTCTTGGGATCCATGTGGATCTGGAACTGCATGTGTTCAGCGGTGCTGAGGGTGTCGTTGGTGTTTGTTGAGACCCTGATGGTTTTTTTGTGGACCATGGTGATTCCTCCTTCCGTCCTGTTGGTGCGGTCTCTGCGGGTGATCTTGTACCCGTCTGGGATGGCTATGGCGATGTCTGGCGAGGAGGGTTCGTTCATCCAGGTCTCGGTCAGGAAGGCGATGTCTGGTGATGCCGTGTCGAGTAGGTCCTAGAGTTCGACGGCTTGTTTGTGTGCGTAGCAGGTGTTGATCAGGATGCATCTAAGCTTTTTGTGTTCCGTTGTGGCGGGTATCTCGGCGCTTACGAGGCAGGAGAAGCTGCAGTTCAGGCAGGAGAAGGGACCGTAGGTGTGCTTCGGGGTGGCCTTGCAGCAGGTGTGGGTCCTTCCAGGGTTGAGAGCGACTAGGTTGTTGGCGTCGTAGAGGCGGTGGTCCTCGTGGCTGCTGCGGAGGGCATGGGTGCTGGTGCTGGGCACGGTTCCAGCGTGTACGGGTGCAGATGGGCTTGCCTTAGGCGCGGCCGTGCAGCGCCCTCCATATATGGGGATGTGGGGAGGGAGGAGCCGCTGGAAGGCGGGAGGCGAGGGTCGGGTAGAGCGAATGGGCATGGAGGGGACGGGCCGCAGAGGAAGCAGCGGCGGGGACGGGGAAAGGAGGCAGGCGCGGGGCACGGACTCGGGAAGGGGGCACAGAAGTCAGTACAAGGGGTAGAAAATCAAAGGGGCACAGAAGTCACAGAAGTCAGTCGGTACAAAATAAAAGGGGGCACAGAGGTTGGCGAGGGGTACAGAATTCAAAAGGGGGCACAGAAGCAAAGCGGTGAGCGGGGGGGCAGGGGGCACAGATGAGGAGTGGGCAGACAGATACAGGCACACACAACAAGCGTCAACAAACCTAAGGCCACCACTGGCCACCAGGGATGAGGCGCAGGTGGATGCCTGCGGGTGGTGGAGGGCCTTGATTTCACCAGCAACAGTGAAACAGCGAGGGTGCAGGCGGAGCTGCAGCAGGGGGAGTGACCTACCAGGGAAGGTCAAGGGTCTACTGGCATGAAATTGATCGATCCAACACAAAGTTGAAGGGCAGACATTCACCTTTAGTGCAACCATCGTCGCCACGGTAACTCAATGATGAGGATGAAGAACATTTTGAAGACAACTTTGATGCCCATCGTCTTCATGCAGTCTCTACTTGCCTCAATTGATGTTGCTGTTTGGCCTTGTGGGCGTGGCTAGAATGCTTCTGGAACTTTCTGGAGACCATTTTTTTATCTTGTCGTGATGCACTTAGATTCCTTTTTGCATTGCAGACTGTTACAAAATGGTTTTCTATCCTACGGCCTATGGATATCTGTCCAATGGCGGGATATTTACCTTTGTGCGGAAATGAGAATCCCCATTGGAAACACACTTTGGTTTCTTCTGAGAAATCATCTTCTGGGCCTCCACTTTGTGTTTCTGCTTACTCTTCATGATCAATGCTGATTAATTCTGAGTTGTATCAGTTTCCATATCAGCAGCCTGTCGATCTGCACATCCCTCAGCTCTAGCAGCCAGGAGTACCTTTTCAATACTGAGCGTCTCTCTCAGCATGCATTGTCTCAATTAATCGGAGAGACACACATCAATTAATAAGATGCATAGCTTCTTCGTCATTGTGTCACGATCCCACTCATCATAAAGAGCTTCTTTAGAATCTAAAAGCGCTGACTGATATAAGTAGGATGGAAAGAACATTTCTCTGTCCACAGCCTCAGGAAATTGTAAATGACAGTACCTTAGCATCCATATCACATACAATTAATATCCACTGAAGAAAGACTACACTCATGGTTGGATTTTTAAAAGGAGTATATTTTTTTCTTGTATTAGGTTATTATGGAATTTTGTTTTTTGATCAGCTATGTTAATTTGTTTTATTTTGGTGAATTGTTTTGTCAGGTACTTGAAAAAAAAGAAAATAATAATAAACAATATGGCTGACCAAGGTATGGCTCCTCCTCCCACTCATGGTGATCCATCAATACTGTGGAAACAATATGTTGGCAAGTGGTGCAGATAGATATGGTCCTGTGTGAGGGCAAGACATTTTCTTCATCATTTAGGTATTGAAGGGCTTCGGTTATGTGAAGACTTGCCTGAAATTTCCTTAGGGATGGGACATGGGCGACCCAGTAATGTATATGAAACGTCAATATAGATATTTGATGTGTGTTTTACCATGAAAGTGAATGTTGTTTTAGAGCAACATGAGTTATTTTCCCGAGTACAGATGTTGCTTGAATATGAATTTACCTTGAAAAAATTAAAGATAAGAGACATTTGGTAAAAGAGGAACCGTTAGTTTAGTTAAATGCTGCAGCCGGGAGAGCCGGGATCTGAAGAATGTATCCAAGTACATTGGTTTCAGCCATCATTATATACATTTCACAAAGTGTAATAAAGAAATTTTAACATTCTTTTTAGAAGAGGAGTCTGGGACTAGTCACAGAGCCATAAATCTGGTCATTTGATAAAAAGGACTGGTGGGTTTCGACCCTGCTTGGACACAATGTGGAGCTGGTGGGTATGTGTCAAGATGTCCAACATGGGAAGCTCGTGATCACTTGTGTAGTGTGCATGTTGTGCTCTGATTGGCTTAGTGTCCGTAACTTAGTGTGGCATCTGAGTTTATGGCTTTATGGTCTTTATGCTGTTTGGCCACTCTGGCCAAACAGGTTTTATTGGGGCCAATCTCCTAAGACCATTGTAGTGTAGTTCCTATATTCCCAATAGGCTCTGCGCATTGGAATATTATATCCTATAGCTATGACGTAGGACTTAGGTCAGTAGGTATCTATCGAATATACTAAACTTAATAGTGAGCGCCAGCTAGCTCAGAGGTCACTAGAAACTTTCTCAAATACACAAGAAGGGATTCGTTTTTGACAACCGCATAGACATGACAACTTTGTTTCCCCAAGAATAAGAACATATCTTCTGAGTCGCGGAAACATTAGATAACTATTTTACTTAGTCAATCGTGCATGCTTCGTTTCTACATAGGGTGCACAGAAATAGAGAGACGGGCGTTTCAATAAAAGGTTTTATTGAACAGACTTCTTTCTCATGCAAGAGAGGTGAACTGCTACAATCGTTAGACAAAATGCAAAGTATAATGCGTACAGCGAGAATAGTATTATAAAATAATACTGTAATAGCACTGTATGGTTTCTAAGCCATATAAAAATACATACATACATAACAAGGGCTAAAATACTCAACTGGTGCTTCTAAAATCAGCCTACCCCAATGTACCTAACCCATGTCTAGTACGAGGAAAGAAGTAAGTATGATTGTTAGCATAGGTTTAGTTTTGCCAAGAATTTGCCAAAGATTTCTCTAGGTTCTTATCAGCTCCTTACCTTAGAATAAAGGAGGTTTTGTATTTCTGTCTCGTACTTGATTCCCAACACTGCACAAGGGGAGTCAGAAACACTGGAGCTGGAATCTTGGCAGAGGAGGACAGGTTCTTGTCAGTGTGTCAGCTGGAGAGTCGGCTTCCTTCTGCACTTGCTGTAGCGAGCTGCGCCGGGCAAGTAGGCACCGAACCACACCGTACTTTGCTGTAGCAAGTGAAGGTATATTTATATCTTGAAGGTGTTTAGGAATGCCATGTTTGATGTAAAGTCGGGCATATGAACGTCATAAATGAACCTCAAAGGAATAGATGTTCATTGTAAAATAACTGAGTTCTTGGAGAAATCAATATTCAAGGAAGGGGAAGTCCCTAAAGGCTTAAGAGTCTTAAGAGCCATGCCTGTATTTGGGTAGCATGGGCTATGCCTAAATAAGGGCTTGATTTCTATGCCAATATAAGGGCAATGTGAATTGTACCTATGTAAGGACATGAATCGGGAAAATTCATTTGGAATCTAAAAGGCCATACAACACCATCCAGGTGTCATTGTGTATCTGTGGGATCGATCTGGGCTTTTCTGTTCGCATGTTTGTTAAAGGGTTACATGCCACCCCTGAGATCTGTGTATCAGTTGCTTCCAGCTTAGGTCGAAGGGCCTGCCTGACCACCAACTTCTGACTCAGGGTTGAGGTCAAGGCACTATTGAATGATTTCAACTACGATAATGCTAGTTCATCATTATACGTACATATATCATGACGTGCATTGATAGTGTATTTTGCAATATTAATATTCCCCTCTCGAATCAAATGTTCAACTAAATTATTTACTCTATATTTCATGACAGTCACATTATTCGAGGTTAGCTGTGTTTCTTCTGTGTCCATTACTAATTCCTACATTCCTACATTCCTAGTTACTTGCATTTGACCTAACTTGAGGACTGCATTTTTACAGCATAAAACTCCCACTTGTAGGAAACCACACAAAAAAAGCACAAAAAGAACAATGGGAAGCAATGATAGGCACAGTCTGGTCACCCACTGGGAGAACCAGGAAACCAAGCCTATAAACCAGTCAGTGTCCCGTTGTCTAGGTCCTTTACGGGGGTGAGAGTACAGCAGGATGCAACGATTTTGGCACACACTGCACCCTCCATCATGGTAATCAAGTCCAACACAAACTGATGTTGCATCACCATGAGGCGGATGGCTCTTAGTTCTTCATTGATAGCAGTTAGGCTGAGAGCAGCATTATTGATAATTTTAAGCATCTCCCAATTGCTTATTTGTAACCAGCGGGTGTTTGCCATCGTTAGGAAGGTGAAGAGGATATGGACCCTCCCGCTTTTACTTGAGTGATAAGGTCCAAGGAAATAACACCTCTCACTTCTTTCAGATGCTACGAGTGTTAAGAAAGCAATAGCACTAAAAAAACTCCTTTATACAAAAAAAGTAAGATTGAGATGCTGGCTCTATATGGCACCCAGAGCCTATGGGTGCAGTCTGTGTCATGTAATTTAGTCCCAGTTGTGAGGCCCCACCCCTGTTTTATACCCAGGGATCAAGCATACCCTCTGTGTCATGCCCAGCAGTCCAAGTGGTCCCTGTATCACAGCCAGAGACAAGTGTACCCTGTGTCTCATTCAGCGGTCCAAGCGGTCCCTGTATCATACCCATAGACAAGTGTACCCTTTGTGTAATGCAAAGCAGTCCAAGTGGCTAAACAACCCTAACCTTTCCTTGGGTGCTGACTATCAAAGAAAGGTGACCTCCGCAGGATAGCATTCGAGGCCGCCCTGGGACTACTGAGCTCGGACACATAAAATAGCCTATATGTCAGATTTCTGTTAGTGGTGCGGTTCTAAGGTCAGATTCTCGTGCTTCTTCCTATTTTGCAATAGGGCAAATGCTGGGAATAAGGATCAGATGTAGTCTCTTACCCACTGACAGTAGCTTCAGGACGAACCTTAGCCCTAGGGATTCAGAAAAACCTCCAATCAATTGTGGCGTCTGCCAATCGTTCTTGCTGTGCAGATGTGAATCCGTACAAGTGGGGTCCTGTTCCTTTGGCTGCATTCAGGCTCAAAGAACCAATTTTTTCTATCTGGTTCACTAAAATATTGCTTGAATCTGAATTTATATTGAAAAAATTAATTATAAGAGTTGTCTGCAAAACAGGAACAGTCGGTTTAATTAAATGTAGCGGCCGGGAGAGCAGGCAAGAGAGTCTAAAGGCTGTCTCAAAATACATTGGTTTTGGCCATCGTTTTATACATTTCACAAAGGGTAATAAAGCAATTTGCACAGTCCTTTTAGAACAGGATTCTGGGCCTAGTCACTGGGCAAGAAATGTGGACATTTGATAAGAAGGGCAGGTGGGTCTCCAACCTGCGTGGACACATTGCGGAGCAAGTGGGTATGTGTCCAGGAATGCGACATGGGGAGCACGTGATCACTGCATGTAGGGTGAATGCTGTGTTCTGATTATCTGAGTGTTCCTAACTAAGGGGCCCATTATGATGGTGGGCGGACAAAGTCCACCCGCCAACGTAACGGTAAACGGGACTGCCCCCAGAGGATGCAACCGCCATCCTGGCAGCGCATTCCACATATTCACCATTGTGGCGGGCGGTGCTGTGAGCAGCAGCCACCACAATGTTGAAAATGCATGATGTGCATTGGCATGCACAATGTGACAGGCACCGAACGGTGCCTGCCACCTTGTGAATGCCAATGTAGGGCGGTTCCATGAGTCCCCACCAAGTGCAGCCCCCACCTCCCCACCCCGGGGGCCCGCAATAGGCCCCCAAAGTAAACTCCGGATGCCTTTCCATGATGGAGTCTCTGCCATGGAAAGGCATTCCACCACACACATCATTATATATATATATATAATATTATGGGCCTTTTCCGCCCAGCAGGCAATCGTGGCGATTGCCTGCTAGCGGAAAAGTGGCGGGCGGTCTTTCCTTCCGCCGCAGTACCCCCTTCCATGCTAATGTGCGGGGGGGTCAATGGCCATCCAGTGGGGTGTTTTGTCGGGCGGATCGGTGGTGATCCGCCCGCCATGATAATTGGGCCCTTAGTGTGGCATCTGACTTTAATATGGAAAAGCGGGCCCTTCCGGCAAAATGGCTTGCATTGCATATTATGGTGTTGCTGCATATCTGTAGGATCAATCCAGGTTTACCTGTTTGTACGTTTGTCTAAGGGTTATGAGTCACCCCACCTGTAATCTACCAATCAGTTATGAGTCACCCCACCTGTAATCTACCATTATGTTGCTTTGGGCATAGGTCGCAGGGCCTGCTTGACCACGTACGTACTTCTGACTCGGTGTTAAGCGGGTGGTCACATTGTTGATTCCAACAATGCTTATGCGAGTTCGTTGTTATCCGTTTATATATTGTGACGTGAATTTATATAATATTTCCCAATATTAACACAGAGATTAGATGAGGATATCGCATCATATGTAGCTGCATTAAGAGATTTATCTTTATCCTGCCAATGTGGGAATGTGTGTGTGATTCTCTCATAAGAGATCAAATTGTAAGGTGTACAAATAAAACAAGCATTTGCAATGCAATGGTCTCGGCATCATTAAAGGTAGAGCTATTGGCATTGCTCATGACATTTTTTTTCTTTAAATCAAAAATAAATGGCCATTGTCATTAACATTGCCAATACACAGCACTCTGCACTCAACAGCACACAATGCTCTGCACACTTGCTCTGCACTCACTGCTCTGCACACTCACTCTGCACACTCACTCTGCACACTCACCACTCTGCACACTCACCACTCTGCACACTCGCCACTCTGCACACTCGCCACTCTGCACACTCGCCACTCTGCACACTCGCCACTCTGCACACTCGCCACTCTGCACACTCACCACTCTGCACACTCGCCACTCTGCACTCGCCACTCTGCACTCACCACTCTGCACTCTGCACTCTGCACTCGCCACTCTGCACTCGCCACTCTGCACTCGCCACTCTGCACTCGCCACTCTGCACTCACCACTCTGCACTCACCACTCTGCACTCACCACTCTGCACTCACCACTCTGCACTCTGCACTCACCACTCTGCACTCACCACTCTGCACTCACCACTCTGCACTCACCACTCTGCACTCACCACTCTGCACTCACCACTCTGCACTCTGCACTCTGCACTCTGCACTCTGCACTCACCACTCTGCACTCACCACTCTGCACTCACCACTCTGCACTCTGCACTCTGCACTCACCACTCTGCACTCACCACTCTGCACTCACCACTCTGCACTCACCACTCTGCACTCTGCACTCTGCACTCACCACTCTGCACTCACCACTCTGCACTCACCACTCTGCACTCACCACTCTGCACTCTGCACTCACCACTCTGCACTCTGCACTCACCACTCTGCACTCACCACTCTGCACTCACCACTCTGCACTCACCACTCTGCACTCACCACTCTGCACTCACCACTCTGCACTCTGCACTCACCACTCTGCACTCACCACTCTGCACTCACCACTCTGCACTCACCACTCTGCACTCACCACTCACCACTCTGCACTCACCACTCTGCACTCACCACTCACCACTCTGCCCTCACCACTCACCACTAAAAATACAGAAAGCGGACACCTCCCTGTTAGAATCCGAGGGAAGCGAAGACGCGAATGTCATAAAACAGAAACGGTGGATAGTTCAGACAGCGCCATCCTCAGGGAAAATAAGTTTTTGTATACAAACCTGCACTAAGACTTCCAGAGGGCTTAGCTGCAGTTCCATATCCAAATGAGGAGCCGCCTGTGGTGTTGCTTCCAAAGGCAGAGCTACTTCCAAATCCTAGTGGAACAGTAGTAGAAAGACATGCAACAAAAGATAAACAACTAGTATGTTAAAAAAAAAAACAAGAAAAATAACATTGCATGACCGATCTAAAGCCACCTACATTTCTGCTCTTGCTACTGTAGGTACTGTTATGCTAGTGAAGGTTTTTTTCCGCATTCCAGAATTTTCACAGACTACAGAAAGGACAATAAAGGCAGTGCCAGTGCAAACATTGAGTGGCAAGTTCCACGCTTAATCAGAGATTTCGAGGGCGAGGATCATGCCCAGTGGATGTAGGTAGCAAAAATATGCACACAGAGAAACCAGCTGTTCGACAAACAGGAATCCACTTAACTTTTCATTTTTGAGCATGTGCAATATAAAAGCAACGTAAAATGCTTAATAAAAGTAGGTACTCCGACACGAAGGCCAAGGCAGTGAGAGGTCACTGTCTTTATGTGAGCTACAACAGAGCTCCCTATCAGCGAAACCAGGCCACTTGGAAGGTATTTGAGCCTACTTGCTAACATAGCGGAGCACAGAACTCTTCAGAGATTTGTGAGGGATATATTATGCAACAAACATTTAAAGCATCATTAAAGTTAGCATAACTTGAAGGTCAAAACACGTTTGTAAGAAACAGTAAAAATATGTATTTTTTGAATAATACGCAAGGATTACAAAATATGCACTGGTAAAGCCAATAGATCTGTCATTTTGTTAGGGTACGTTTTTGGAAATAGTTGGGCAGTTGTATGTATGTTTGCCCCCAGAGGATTAGGATGAAAATCCAAAGATGAAGTGGCCCGCATCGCTATTGTTTAGGCACGTATCGCGGCCGCCCCGGAAGTCAGGCACGGTCGCCAGTGACGGGGGCGGGGCCACGTTCAGACCGGAACTGAAGAGGAGGCAGGCGGAGTCGTTGCGTCTCGCGGCCCGGGGCTCCTGTGAGCGGTGTAGAGCCCCGGGGCCGCGCCAGCAGGAGGTTGGGCGCCGCGTGCTGAGGTAAGGTAAGTTCCTAAAGGCTGGAGCGGGATTGGTGCACGTGTGTGTATGCTCGTGTGTGTGTGTGTGTATGCTCGTGTGTGTGTGTATGTATGTGTGCGACGGTGACGGCGGGGGGGGCGAGGGGGGCCTCGGTGCACTTGTGTGTGTGCGCGCGTGTGTGTATGAGTCAGGGGTGGTGTCTCTGTATGTATGTATGTGCGTGCGTGCATGGGCGCTTGTGTGTGTGTGTATGCGCATGCGTGTGTGGTGCTTGCGCTTCCCAGGAGACAGCGCCTGGCCACAGCGCGCGTTCCAGTTACAAATCGCCTGGAAGGATGCGCGTGGCCAGGACTGTCTCCTGGGAATGATAGTCGCAGACAAAAGATCTCGGCGGAGACGCGCTTCCGCGCGTTGACGCCGAGACCTAAAAAGGGTGAAGGTAAAACTGTTATAAAGTGCTATTGTAGTGGGGCACTTGGGCACTTTGTGTCCAGCACCATGTGTGCAGCAAGGAATGTGATATGTTGCAACTGTGGAAGGAGACATTTTGCTAAGGTTTGTAGAGCAAGAAACCAAATGGGTAACGTAAAATAAATTGATAACGTGTACGAAAATGTATAAGAATTAGTGTTGACTATAGAGGAAGTTGTTGAGGATAAACAGACAGTGAGAATAGTTTTTCAAAGCAAGAAAGTAGAAAAAGAGAGTACAGGCAAGTTTGAGAAACCTCACTGCAATATTTATCTGGACAACCAATTAGTAAGGATTTTAGCAGTTTCTGGCATTGTACACACCCTATTGTCCAAAGACACCTAACCCCAGAAATGGCGAATTGAAGATATAAAATGGAGTAAATCAAACATCAAAGCTGTGGGATATGGAGGAAAAAGAATTGAGATCATAGGGATATAATGGATGGTAATTGAGTTTGAAGGAAAAGTATTATTTGGCCGTGTATTCATAACAAATTACGCTTCGGACTTTTTGGGTTGCTGTCATTAGAAGACGTAAGGATTGCCCTGAATCCCAATGCTAAAAAACCTGTAATAACTGTTAAGATTGATATAAATCATATGTGGAGAGACTAATGGGAAGATATCCGGAGGTATTTACAGAGGAGCAGGGCAAATTGAAATGCTTCTCTCACAGTATAATTCTGAAGAAGAACACAACTCCTGTGGTCGATAGAGTTAGTTTGTGGGTTGATGGAAATGCAATGAAAGGTAGTGTTGTTGTGAACCAACAGAAAACCAAAGATTGTTACAATATCAAGAGAGGTACTAAGAAAGTGGATGTGAAAGTGGGTGATTGGGTTGCGGTAAGAAAAGGAGGTAAGGTCAGAAAGGGAGATGGCAAATTTTCACAACTGTTCAAAGAGAGAAGTATGAAACGAAGTGTAGTGTTTCTGGAGCATGAATCTGTATGGAGCTTGGGGAACATGTGCAAACTCGCTAGCTGTCCAAGCAATTCTATGGGTGACACATATAATATTCCCAGTCACCAATGATGTATATTATTGAAAATGTATGTATACTAATGTTAGGCGTATTTTTTTTGCTATGTATAGAAATTTAGTAATTGTTTTCCTTTTAAATATGTAGATTACATTTCAATGATATATTGGGAAGATGTGCAGAGTTGATAGAATGATAACTATGTAAAGGAGAACTTGGAATGTAGAGAAAGAATGTAATAATATGAAATTAGTGGGCAACAGCAGAGCAAGGGAGAGAAGCCGAAGGTAGCTTGTTGGAGAAATAAAGCTAGATTTGAAACTACTCCAGGATCAGTGCATCTTACAAATAATAATAATAATAATAATACGGCATTTTCTAAAGCGCGAACAGCTACCTCACACGGAGGTGTCCCGGCGCGGTTGGGTGAAGAGCCAGGTCTTCAGCATCTGCTTAAAGCAGGACTCGAAGGGGGCCTGCTGAAGCGCTGGGGGCAGGGTATTCCATAGTGCCGCCACATTGGCCGAGAAGGTTCGTCCTCCCAACCGAGCCCTTTTTGCTTGTGGAACTGCAAGCTGAACGCGTCAGTTGGAGCGGAGGGAGCGGGCCTGGATGTATCTCCATGTACCTTCATGTTAAATTCATCAATCAAGCATAGTTTGTGCTGGAAAAACAATACAGAATTGACCCAAGCAGAAAACACCCCGGTCCCTGCTGCCATTCAGAGCATGCTGATTTGTTTCTACACCACTTCATTTTGTCCACCCACATAATGAATATATTGGCGTGAGGCTTTTGTGTGATTATTTAAGGTATCACTGTTGTGAGGTTAGAGATGAAACCAATGATGGCCTCGTTGGGTTATGTCAAACAGTCCTGATGTGGACTAAGAGTGTTTATGCCAATGGCCCTGGTTAAATATTGAATTGCTCTGAATTGGTGTACAACAACTGCTCTGAAGTAGGATAGATGCAGGAAATATTATATTTGACATTAAACATGTATGTTATGCTTCAATGCTCGTAACTTCTAATCCTAGGTATTTCTATTGAGTCCTCTGGGAGCGTTCCTAGTCCAGGGAGGCACCATTCATGCAGACCGCCACACACACACCATAGCTGCAGATACAGAGACAGAAGTAATCAACTCCAGTACAGATACTTAAACAAAGCAATATACTAGCTGTTACAACTCCCTCTCAAAGCATTGAAGGAAAAGAAATGACCGGGAACACTATATGTAGATATGTGATGAGATTAACTGTGCTATCTCCCGGGAGTGATTGTATCCATAACAACTTAACTGTTTGAATAGTGCCATGATGACAGTGATTATCTTCATTGCTATTTGTCAAGTAACATAAAGCAATTGTCATTCCACTACACTTTAAAATCACGACACTTTTAAATTAGTAGGCAGATAAAGGTGTGCATTGCTTTGTTCTCATGTAATAATGAAACCAGATCTCTTTTTTGAGGCTGTAATGTCCCTCTTCTACATATCATATTTCCTGAATATAAATTCGTTTTTTGTAGTCTTTTCCCCTAAATGTACGTTTGGTTTCCATGGTAAGATTTACATTAGAACCAGGTGGGATATGAGAAATAAAGCTAGATTAGCAATATGCTGTTTAATGGGCATGTTCATAAATATGTGTAACAGACTCCTACACATTTTCAACAACAACCACACTTGAGGACAGATTTACCATGATTTTGTGTCAGGTTGGGTCACTATTTTGCAACACCCATGCAAATTATTCTCCTTGTTATTTCCTCTTTTTCATGTGTGCTGCATTCATAAGGATTGTTTTTCCACAGTAATGCATTCCATCTTGCACAAAATCAATCCTGCCCATAAAGCAGGCACCCTTGCACCATGCTGAAGAAAAGAATCGAGGTAGGGCCTTAAACCAAAACCTCATAGGAAATAACGGTTAATTGGATTCAATTGTTTAAAATTGTTAAATATGTAGATAAATACAAGTGAATGTTAAAAAATATCTAAAAATAAAACTTAGGGCTCATTACGATTCTCCGCCTGCCATATTATGATGGCAGGCGGTTTGCTGGCGGACGTGAATTTCGTCCCCCATGGGTCCTCCACAGGCAATCATTCTGATTGCCTGGCGGACCCGGGAAGCATACCCAGAACAGTGGCAGTGCCTAGCAGGCACCATCCGCCATAATAGGATGCTTCATCTCCGCCAATGGTGGATGGCGGTTCAACCGCCATTCACAGGCTGGCGAAGATTGACTTTGGGGGCCTGTTGCAGGCCCCACTTGTATTGGGGGAGGTTTAAGTGCACCTGGGGGGTACCCATAGTACCCCTCTTCATTTCCCTGCACCATGTGGCAGGCACTGCTTGGTATGGAATACCAGAAGTGTGCAGTTCCTAGGGAAAGAAAAGTATTTTCTAATAAAGTGCCCTCACACACCCGTAGGACGTCATGCTTCATCAGGGGCCTTGCTCCTCATCGGGCCGGTGCTGCAATACCCGGCGGGCACCCACAAAGGGGCACTTTGGGGGAGATCTTTTGGATGAAGCAGTAGGGTGAGTGCAGGTGTGTGGATTATGGTAGTACAGTGAATAAGTGGGTGAGCCTAAAATAGGTCTAGGGCCATCCTAACTGAAAGTGTTTTATTCTCAAGGGGTACTAGCATGAAGTACCATAAAAACAACATAAAGGGATATACCTACCAATAGCCCCAATCCCATTTACCAAATAATCAATCAGTTGGCAGTGAAGAATGTTCAATCATTTATTAAGCAAAAATACTCTATAGAGGAGCGAGGAGGGTACGCTGCACGTCTAGTCACTTTCTCCCGTGCCCTGATACCAACCATGCTCAGGATGGATGTGTTGGTTCATTGTAAGAGCATTTTTGTATATCAAATGTTATCTGCGCTCTACAAAACTTGCCACAATGAATGTGTCACTTTCATAGTGTGTGACCTCGTATTTCATGGTTGCCTAAAAACAATGTACATGTTATTTAGCTTGATACGAAGGCTTGTTTCGTTCACAATCCTATGCATGGAACATGAATATTAAATGACACCATGCTTCCTCACACGCCGATAATCTAATTGGCCCACAATCCTCTGTAGATCCATCCACTCTAGTCTGCAATCATCACCTTCAGCACTGTACCACAGTATCGAAGGGTGGTTTTTATTTAAATTGAAATTCCAAGCTTCCATAGCATGATTACCATTCACTGTAATGCTATTTTAAGACAACCTTGGTTCCCTTTCCTTTTTATATTCTTCCCATTTCCCTTAGGTCTTTCACCTCGGGATCAACCAAACCCGGGCTGCTCACTGCTTCTGATTACTAGCCTCAAATATCATTGAACCAGACAAGAGGTAGTGCAAGTATCGCCTAATTTTTATTTTCCTTGTTCCTGATTAAGTGCCACCAGACCCGTTAGGGGCTACAGAGGCACAAAGCATGTCGACCCTACACACACCACTAGCCCTTTAAGAAAATTATTTCTAACCAGGGCAGAATATTTTTAACTAGGCTAGTGCCCCTTGCGAATAAAACACATTTAAATAGGACGGCCCTAGACCTATTTTAGACTCACCCACTTGTTCACCCCATACCATAATACACTCACCCTACGGCTTCATCCAAAAGATCACCGCCAAAGAGCCCCTTCGCGGGTGCCTGTTGAGCATTGCAGCACCGGCCCGACGATGAGCAAGGCCCTATGATGAAGCATGACATCCTTCGGGGTGTGTGAGGGCACTTTTAAGAAACGACCTTTCTTTCCCTTGAAACTGCACACTTCTGATACTCCATACTATTGCACTGGAGCATGTGTGCAGGACCTGTTTAAATATAGCTCCTGGTTCCTTTTGTATAACTCAGGCACTGCATGATGCCTGCAATGTAGTGCAGGAAAATGCAAGACCTTCATGTTTACAATTGCTGCGGGTGCTGTAGCCTGCAGCACCCTCTGCAAAGGTAAACATGCCAATGCGACCATCAACATGCGACCATAATTCCATGGTCCGGACCGCCACCATATAGGCGAACAGTCCCAATTCCTGTGATGATGGCGGACGCATTCAAGTCCATCTGCCATCGCAATGAGCATCTAAGTAATTATTTCATTATAAAATAGTTTAGCTAGACCTTTTTGAATTAATAAATTATTGTAGCATTCATTTTTACAAAAATACAATGAATCTACTTTTAAGTAATACTATATATCTATTTAAATCATTGACAGATTCAATTCAAAATTGCGATAATTGTGCTGTATATTTTTTAGATGTCTTTCCACAGTCGGGGTGGAGATCTCCACAGGCAAAAAAATAGGGGAGACAAAGGCATTAACTCTGGATGTAGGTTTCTGAATAGCATTTTGCAGTTAATTGTAGTACTGTTGGAATATTACAGAACATACAACAAATTGCAATTTGTGATTAAGCTCCTGTTCCTATTCACTATTTTGTAGTATAAATGTAATCCTTGATGTAGACTTACATGAATCCACCAGATGATGATAATCACTGTTGCATTTTCCTGAGAGGAAATACCGTTGCCACACTGCACATCAATTAATTAGTTTAAGACTTGCATGTATTCTTTTCTGAGTTCTTTTGTGTAATCGTCATCACAATATAATCTGGTTCATTTGGTTATGATTCATGTTTATTCAAGTCAATTATTCATGTCAATAATGTTTAAGTAACAGACTGCTTTAGATCATCATAATATATTTTCGTACAAATCCCATTGCATTGCAGTACTGGCCCTTCATCAGGGCAATGATTCCTATAATGCAAACAAAGTCAAACTTTCAAAATAACCAATGCTGATTACCTATATGAACACAAGATCAGAAAGTGCATAAAGATAACTCAGCATGGTGAAAACTGAAATGCATGCTCTGTACTTCGTTAACCTCCGAGTGAACAGAAAGTAAAACCAAAATTACGACGTGCTTAAAACATCGATGAATGATAGTGAAGTTGTAAAAATCTAGAATAGGACGTGTACCTCATGCATGATATTAACAGAACTTCGCCATGATTTAACATAGCTCGCTTACAATCATCAACTGTCAGAAGTCACTGTAATCCGCGTGCTCACCATAATAGTGTGTAACTAGAGTGAGAGTGCAACTGGAAAATTGTACAATGCAACGTGTAACACATGCATACCATGCCCAAACGTTTGCCGCATGTTAATGTGGCTTCCATGCACTCACCGAACTTCAGATGCCAAAATTGTCCATTCCTTATTTCCCGTACATTGTCCACACGGGTTCCATGTTGGAGTGAAATGCCATCTAGTGAAGAGCAACGTGACAAGGATTCAATTATAAACAACTTAAGAGATACATGTAAACCATGTGAGTCAAGCTTATAAGCAGCAACTGAGGTCAAACCTTCATTTAAACCCTTAGGACTGATGAAGCAGCTTAAAACAAGATATACATGTGCAAAATTACTACTCATAACTTTTCACACTTAGGAGAGTTCTCCGTATCTGGGCTGGAGACCTCCCAATGGTATAGAAAATGTATTATTATTTTTTTTAATTGAAATTGTTTTATTGCAAAATATTAATGTGATATAATTATATAGTTTTTTTAAATTTGGAATTAATTAAATAAAATGTTGCAGAATATCACGTTAAATATGTATTAAATTATTACTTATTTAACATATATTTTATTTCATTTTAAACCAATATCTCTAAAGAACATACTAACAAAAACTACTTTTTTGTTTTAGGGTGCATTAAAGGGTATTAAAAGGTATGAATACAATTATTTTTAAATACGAAAAATAATTGTATTAACAAAATGAATGTATTATTATACAATGTACTTATCTTTTAAACCTTTCACCAGAACTTCCTGAAGTCAGCCACAATAACTGAAGGATACTGTGCAATCAATGTGGTAATGATCAGACTTCTAGCTCCGTAATCTTTTTTGTTTTCTTTTTTTAGAGTTTTATATAGTGTGAACTAGACCTAAGGGTATCAGGTATCAGAGCGCTTTACATGAGCACCAGCTATGTTACAGAATGACATATTCATTTATGTTAGGCAGGGGGAGATTAAGTGATTTGCCAAAAATCACATGATGTTAAACATTGTTGCCGAGACTCGAACCCAGTTGCCCAGCTTCGAGGTCAACCTCTCTAGCCGTAAGCCTACATCCTCTCCCCATTTCCTCACGTAACAAAAGTTGATATCTTTCCAAATTCTTCATGTCTTTCAAGAGTGGATGACAACCCATCAATTGAAACCCAAACTCCTAGAATTAGAGTTCTTCCAAATCTTTCCCATGCGGGCCATCCTCCCTTCACAAGGCTTCACTAACTCTTGTAATACCTTTAATTGCAATCCCACATTTATAAGCAGCATAGAATTGTTGAGCTTCATTCTTGCCAAAACACTTAAGGCCTCATTGTGACTTTGGCAGTCCTACAGTGGATGGTGCAATGTGCTGTGAGCACCAAAGTTGTGGTGCTGCCGCCTGCCAGATTAGGACTTCGATCCTGGTATGGTAGGCTGTCCTGCAGTTATCTGACAGTGGTGGTCTGTTAGGCTCACAGAAGTGCCTAACATGCACACTTCCACTGGCAGAGCGCCAACTGCACTTTACTGCACAGTGTGGCATGCATGCCATGCCACATTGTGCAGGAACGGGTGCAGCAAATACAAGAGGGCACTACATGTGTCCCCCCACATGCACCCCCAGGCCAAGGAGCACCTAAGTTGCCTCTCCACCACCCTCTTCATGGTGGGCTCACACCATAAAATATCCGGTGGACAGGCAACTTGCTATATACTCAGCAGTGCCCTTAGGCCTTGATTTACGTAGAAGTCATTCAATGCATGGCAGCAAGTTAAGTTGGTGCACTGATCGTGCGAAAGGGAGAGAGCAGAAGCGTGCCATATCTAGTAAGATTTGGTACTGTTCCCTCTCCGTCTCAGCTGGTGCACTTTTGGCTGACATGCACCAAAGCATGTGCCATAGTTGGGTGGCTCATGCATCACCCACAGAACACCTTCTAGGCGCATAGCACGGCAAGGCAGTGCATTGCACAGCTTTGCATTACTTTGGGTAACAAACCATTGCAAATTGTGATCTTGGTCATGATAACATTTAAAAAGACATTAAGGTTCTTCTTTTACAAAGATACTTTAGAATATTCCAATGGCTCTGCTGATTGTTTTTCATGGGTACATTCTATTCTCTTCCTGTCCATGACCTGGTTGACTTTCCCTTATTCAGACTTAGATGTCTCTTGAGTGTTAAGTTTTTTATCCAACTCTTACCGATCCCCTCTACCCTTTGAACATGGTGTCACACATGCTCACCTCTGCTTTTCATGGCTTCAGAGAACTTTCACATTTGAGGTAAATAGACTATGACTTATTTTCCCTGCTTTGGCTTCTTTAATTCACTTGAACATGTCCCTATGTATGGCATCCTTGTCTACACTGTTATTTGTTTGCATTATTTGCATTTGCAGTTGTTCTTTGTGTAAATGTTTTGGTATCCCATTAGCTTCACTCTATTCACTTGGCACCTGGAGTTCTGGACTTTTTGGTTCCGTCCAGAGGTGTCAGGGAACAACACCCAAAGACCCCGGAGTTCCACCTGCCTTGGTGCGTAAATGAACAGAAACACGGGCTTCTCGATGGTGGCGTCAAAGACCAAAGGTTTATTACTGCAGGGACACAGAAGTCACAGAAACTACGCATGGGCAGTAACTAGGAGCCTGTTCAAATTGTACAAAGAGGGTTGCTCCTTATATACTGATTTTTAGCCTTCAGGCGAATTCTTCACATGTTAGTACATTCTCAAAACCTTTGTGTCTCAAACAATAAATATTTGGCGTACACAGGAACTGTTGATAAAATCTGATACAAAACATCTACGGAGAGGGGTTCCCACTAGTTCATCACAATCCCTTGTCAATATTGCATTCAAGAGCCGGACCGCCTCATCGTAAATTTCGTTACCTCCCCCTAATAAAGGCCCAGAAGGAAAGGAGCAGAGCCAGGTGCAGAAGATAGAAAAGTGGGATAAGAGATGTTTGTGGGTTGTAAATGGGCAAGGCTACCGGCTTCGGCCGCCTAATCATGATCGGGACAATGGACACGAGAACCAGTTCAGGTGGACTGGCCTCGAGCAGAGAAGGCAGCCTTTGTCGAGTCATGTAGCTACAGCGTGATCTGGTTTAAGGTGCACGTGTCATGAAAGAGGTGAATCTCCGGCTAAGGCTACGTGTCCTTAATCGAAATGAAGTGATCAGAGGTTATTGCGTATGTGAGGGCAAGAAACACAAAATGGCGGCCATGATCTAAGATGGATGCCGTGGGTAGATCAGAAATGTGTTCATAAAAAGGAGTGCTCTTGTTCGTATCGTAGCGAAAACACCAGAATATGCTAAATGGATCATTTGCGGTTCGCTGATACCAATATTATGTATTTCCGACAATATTGAAAACACGGGTTCAAATCGTCACGGAACCTCAGACCCTCCTTTTGCCCTTACATAGGCAATTACTCAGTCTATGTCAGAGTCTAGTTCTATACTCATCAGGTCAGTGACATGCTGTTGTATCATCATCCTTTCTCGCGCCTTTTCTCCAAACGCAGGTGGTTTTCTGAGACAAGTTGCAGCACAAAAACTACACAGAGCAGGACCACACTGGATAATCAGGCAGCATGAGAATAGGAATACTAAGATGACACCAATGACCATTAGAACCTTCCATCCCCACGCTGAGATCAGAGTCCAAAACCACTCCATGAAGGACCAGTTTCCCTTATCTACGTGAATAGAGTCGGAAATCTTGTGTAGCTTAGAGATCGCCTCATAGACTGTTGGAGCATTATTAGGGATAAAGACACAGCAGCTCGATTGGATCATTCTACATACCCCACCTCGGTCTGCAAGGATAACATCTAGAACCATACGATTCTGCAATGTCATGAGTCTATCCGCCTGAAGCTCAGCTGTCAGATTACTAAGGGCACCAGCAGTTTCGGTAATAGTAGATTCAACTACCCGTGTTAGCTGACGTATATTTCTACTATTGGCCATAGGCCCCCAGAACGGAAGGAAGCCTTTGAAGAAGTCTCCAGCTTCCTGACCAGCAGTATCTTCCTTGCTGAAGACACCTCTCGCTACTCTGGTTCTGTGGTAGTCAGATGAAGCAGTGTATGTTGGAGGCAACAATCGAGCAATATAGCATGAACCTGAAAAGTCGGCAGGTAACCATGTATACGCTCTGTCTCGACAGATGAAGTAGGTACCCCTAGCAGTGAGAAAGGCAGGGGAAGAGTTAGCCGGAAACACATAAGTCTCTACGCACTCACTCCTCCCTAGCTGAGCTCTCGGATTTCTCCCATTACCTTGCAAACAGACCTGACCTCGGTGAGGTACGACCCAGATTGGAGTTGAGCTTTTACGCTTGCTTTCTCCTAAACTAAGGCGATACTCTGAAGTATTCCAACTTAAATACACTCGCAGTTCGTCTCTAGGGTATGATGGAGTATTATTGACATCCTTGATCATGTCAATAATTCCCTGGACTAAAGCTTTGTTGGCAGAGTTATATTTAGTGGAACGTGGTGGACGTGGAGGATAGGTTTCAAGGGCATAAGCAAAGATGGTTTGAAGGGCCTGAAATGATCCATTATAGCTGAAAGGCAAAACCAGATAAGGTATACCTTTATCCATAGTGTGGGGTATCAAGCCACACACCCAGCAGTCTGTAGTGTTAACTACCAGTTGGTGTTGGTGCAAGAGCTGTACAAAAGTGTTGTTAATGAATTCTGAGCGTCGGGCTTGCTCATGTTCCGGAAACGAATGAAAAGAGTGTATAGAAGAAACAGTAGAAATAGCGGGATCAAGGGGAGGTATTGTAGTAACTGGCACAAAAATCAAATTTATACTGAAAACAGTTCCACCCACCAATGTTGCTAAAATAATCAAGAATGTAATGGCACATTGCATTAAAAAGCATTTGCTATGAAGAATTCTGTAAAGTCTGTTCCTGCGAACGTAAATCACATTTTCTCGTTGCAGCGCAGGAAGCTCCATCTTCTACAATCCGCTCGCGACCACTGATGATGTGTACGTAGATGAAAATGCCTCTATCAGCCCTGGGAGTTCCCAGAACCAACAGAAAGATCGACCTTGTGTCAGACCCCTGCAAATCCAACTAGGCACACAGCCACGACCCTACGGCTACCCAGACGGCAAGGCAATTTTCAAAACAATAAAACAATAGCAAACTTCCTGGCTGAGGGCAAAAGTTCAATATTTCAAAAACATCACAGTATGCAGTTGCCTGCTTTATTTGTCCATATTACGGCTTCGTAAGTTATATCTCTGCTTCGCAGGTACTGTCTGGTCGACAAATAGCGTTTCACTGGTAGTTGTTGCAGTGTTCAAGTTCGCAGATGGCAGAGTTTCTTCTGATGCAAGAGACGAATGTTCAGTGTTCAAAGGAGTCTTTTCAGGAGGAGAGTCAGAGCTTGGAGTGTCAATGATTAGTTCGGCATCGCTGAAAGGGATAAACTTTGGAGTTCTTTCAAATTCGGAGGAACCAATTCCCTTCTTCACCCAGTCGTCGTAAGGAAGCGGCAAAGGGACACGCTTAACATGGGACGCGTGCACCCAGTGCTTGCGTCCAGCCACACGAACTGCTGTCCTCGTTGTAAGAAGGATTTGGAAGGGGCCGACGAATCTCGGCTGAAGGTTCTTTGTCCTCGCGAAGTTCCTGATGACGACGAGGTCTCCCGGTTTCAGCTGATGCCCTGGACTCTCCGGAGGTTTTGTCAAAGCATCGAAAACCTGTTGATGAATAAGACTCAATTTAGCAGTCAAGTCGTAAAGGTAGTCTATCAACATAGGATATTCTAAAGAACTGAACTCTTTAGGCCTTGGCACACCCCAGATATTTGCCGGGCGGCCAAAAACGATTTCATAAGGGCTAAGCCCTACTCTAGAATGTACAGTTGCTCTCGTTGATAACAAGGCCAAAGGAAGTGCGTCTGGCCAGGCTAAACCTGTGGATGCCTGTATTTTAGCTATCTTTAGCTTGAGGGTGCCATTGTAACCCTCCACTAAACCAGCAGACTGGGGATGGTTCGCACTGTGGAATTTCTGTTTCAGCCCTAGGCCGGCACACACACTCTGCATAACTTTCCCTATAAACTCACTTCCGTTATCTGACCATACAATCCGTGGCATTCCGTATCTAGGGAAATATTCCTTGAGAAGAATTTTGGCAGTTGATAGGGCAGTATTGTCCTTTAGTGGGTATGCTTCTATCCACCTGGAAAAAGCACAAACCACTACTAGGACATATTTTAAATTATTACAGCGGTCCATGTGAATAAAATCTAATTGAATCACTTCAAAAGGGCAGGAAGGAGGAGCGAAATGACCAGCAGGAGTTGGAGTTCCCTTGCCAGGATTATGCATCAGGCATATCATACAATTTTTCACCACTCTCTCTGCACACTTACTGATTCCCTCATTTTTCCAGACCGGAGCCAACATCTTACAGATTCCTTTAGAACTTATATGCGCTACTCCATGCGCCATTGTTACCACTGCTAACACATACGCATCAGGCAACATCCAACGCTGCTGTTCTGTCAAATCAATCCAACATCCATTCGAATCCAACTTGCCCGTACTTTCTCTCCATACTCGTTTCTCTTCCTCAGTTGCTTCTTTCTGAATCTCTTTCACACTTTCCATAGTATCCTCACACATTCCAGACTCAGCGATCCATCTTGCAGACGTTGCAACATACATTCTGCTCATCATGTCTCTAGCTGTCTGTTTAGCAATTTCATCAGCAAAAGCATTCCCACGACCAACATCATCCGTGATTGCTTTATGAGCACTGCACTTAACAATCGCAACTTCAGTCGGCAAGGTTAGAGATTCCAACAAGTTGTTAACTAGCTGACCATGTTGAATCTTAGTCCCATGGGACGTAATGAAACCTCTTTCTCTCCACAAACGGCCAAAACTATGGGCCACGCCAAATGCGTACTGACTATCTGTAAAAACATTCACTCTCTTTCCCTTAGCTAAAACACACGCTCTCGTTAAAGCTATTAATTCTGCAGCTTGGGCAGAATTCTGACTCACTCTTGCAGTCTCCACAATCGTCTTCAAAGTCGTTACTGCGTAAGCAGCAGTCACATCACCATTCTCCAATTTAAAACAAGATCCGTCCACATACAGCGTACCATCTGGATCGGGTAATGGAGTATCCTTCAAGTCAATACGTCCTTTTGTCTCTTCCTCCGTTTTAAAACAACAATCATGTGGCTCGGAATCACTCGACTCTTGATTAGTCGGCAACAGCGTTGCTGGATTCAATACATTACATCTTTTGATCTGAATATGACTCGCTAGTAATGTCAGCTCGTAACCAGATAGTCTCGCACTAGTAAGGTGTTGTGTCTTGGTTCGGTTCATGAGTGTGTCCACTGCATGAGGAACCATGACCACTAGCATGTTGTTCATCACCAAACCAGCAGATTGTCGAATGGAAGCCGCAGCTGCCGCTGTAGCTCTCAAACAACTAGGTAACGCTCTAGCTACTGGATCCAATGTTGATGAAAAATACGCACAAGGGCGTTGTTTATCACCAAATTTCTGTGTCAGAACACTCAACGCGCAACCTTCTCTCTCGTGAACATAGAGCGTGAATGGCTTACTGTAATCAGGTGTACCCAATACAGGAGCTGAACACAAGGCTTTTCGTAATTCAGTAAAACTCTCCTGACATTCATCAGACCATGGCACCGGACTCGGAACATTTTTCCCAGTCAAAGCTACCAATGGCTTCGCTAAAAGAGAAAAATTTGGGATCCACTGCCTACAGTAAGAGGTAATACCTAAAAAGGCACGTACTTCTCTCTGTGTGCGTGGAACACTCATTTGCGTAATTGCTTTTATTCTCTCTGGGGTCAACTTCCTTCCCTCCTTTGACAAGAGATGACCTAGGTAGGTCACTTCTTGGCAGCAGTATTGCATCTTAGAAGGTGATACCTTGTGATTCAGATTAGACAAGTGATGTAATAACGAAACTGTAGCTGCTTTGCAAGTTTCCTTGTCATCGGCAGCCACTAGAAGATCATCTACGTACTGTACTAGGGCAGAACCTGGAGGAAGGACAAAGGAATCTAACTGGCTTTTTAATGCTTGACTATAAATAGATGGACTTTCACAGTAGCCCTGTGGAGCGCGTTTAAATCTGAAACTTCGACCTCCTAAACAGAAGCCGAAAATATCTCTACTTTCTTCGGCTATCGGAATGCTGAAAAAGGCATTCTTCAAGTCGATGACTGAGAACCAAGTGGCTGTAGCAGGAATCAATGTTAACAAGGCAGTAATGTCTGGAACCACAGGAAACTGTGGGACCACAATCTTATTAACTTCTCTAAGGTCTATGACAAACCTGTACACTGGAGGTTTTGTAGGATCAGTTCGTTTCAAAATCGGTAGTACAGGACTATTACAAACATTTCCTCTAGTTTCTTCAACCACACCTTTCTTAATCAAGTCTTGCACAATCAATAAAAGTGCACGCTCTCCTTCACTAGATATTTTGTATTGAGGAATTCTTGGAAATTTTACATTTGCTTTCAAAGTGACTACATATGGTGGTATTTCTAAAAGGCCTACATCATTAGGACCAGTCGCCCAAAGAGAATCAGGGAGTGAGCGTAGCTCTGGCGGGAGTGCATCCATTGACAAGTACATCGGAGAGGTGATTCTTTTACCCAATGTAAGCTGTACCCCTTCCTTAGAACAGTACAATGTCGCATATAGTCGTTTTAACAAGTCTAAACCAAGCAGGTTTTCATTACAACCCGTCGTCAAAATCAAGGGTGCTTTCAATTGACATGGTCCAACAGAAATAGACAAAGGACCAGATATGGGGTTGTAAACAGGGGCGCCTGAAAAACCTACAGAAACATTTGTTGAGCCAGACAAAGGTGCGCCAGGGAGTTTCGCATGAATGATAGAACTTTTTGCGGCACCAGTATCCAACAGAAACGGTTCGACTACACCTGATGTTGCTACTGCGACATAAGGCCCACTCTGATCTACTGGAACTGATACTACTCCCTCTCTTTGTCCATGGCTGTCCTAGTACCCATTTTGCTGAAATCCCTCATCCACTTCACAATAGTCTTCAACAAGATATTGCTGAGATCTATTTTGCTGGGCAGACTGTCCATTTCTCTGATCAAAGTGATTGGAAGGACGATCATTCGTCTGTGGAGGCATAGCACCTCGTCCTCGACCTCTAGAATTCTGTACAAAACCACCACGACCTCTCTGAGCTGCTGCTGCATTATTTTGTGCTAAAATCGGACACTCATTCTTGTAGTGACCCTCTTTCTTACAATACGCACATTGGTTCCACTGATATTGAGGCCTTGTTGAACTATAATCTGTCCTCTGAGACGAACCCTGTTGCATATTAGACTGATTCGTGCGAGGCGGATACGCCTGTTGCAAAAGAACCTTAGTCTTTAAATCTTTCGTTTTCTTTTCTGATTTTTCCTTTTCCTCTTTATCCCTATTTTCGTAGTACTGTGCAGTCGCAAGTATTTGCGCAGTTGTAGAAACAGCCCACGCACTCTTTGAATCTTTTAATTTATTGCATAATTCAGGTAACAAATTATGCACAAATTTATCGACAAACAGTCTCTGTCCTCCTTCTGTGCTCATGTCCTGACCACTATGATCTACAAAAGTCTCTTCGAACCTCGTGAAGAAGTCGGAGACACTTTCGTCTTTCTTTTGCTTGCATGCGGATAACTTGTCCCAATTAACACGCAATGCAGGCATCAGAGTCTTCATTAAGTCGATTATCCTACCTGGAAGATTAGCAATTAGGGGTTCGGGTTTTGCACCACCTATTTGCTGACCATCCGCTGCAGTGATGGCTGCCCAATCACCACCTAAGGCAACTTGATGATCCTCTCTACGAATTTTAGCCCAGACTGGTTGAGGAACTACATTCCCAAATAACATATCAATGTCTGCTAAGTTCATTATACAAGCTTCAACCGTCTGTGTTAATTCCTTGTAATATCCAGCAGGATTCTTACGTGGATCTGGCAAGGCCTGTTTCACCGCTAGCACTTCAGCTCGCTTCCATGGAATGTGTATCCACACTCTCTGGAACTGTGCTGGAACAGCTGCAATACCAGCATTATTATCAGCTGCCACCGCTTCGCGCCAAATTGGAGGAACCTCCCTCATAGGATATTGGCGACTCAGTTTCGTCTTACCTTTCTCTAAATCTCTCGGTGAACGAAGAGATGGATCATTCCTAAAACTTAAGATCAGTTCCATCGCTTCTTCTATATTTTCACCCACTATCATACCAGCAGCAAACTCTTTCTGAACCTTAATCAAGTCTTCTAAATTTGATTCAACATCATCTTCCTCTATTTCCTCACGTAACAACGAGCACATCTCGTCAAAGACGTACCGTTGTGTTGGTTCCTTCCACTGCATAAATGTTTCTAGTACATCTCTCGTACTATATCTCCTACTCTTCGAAATCCATCTGAGAGCCGTGGAATCTAAAATTCCCCATTCCTCAGTACTTGGATGCTGACTCCGTCTCTGAACAGAGTCAGAAGTAGGAGTCTTGATTAAAGTTTTATAGAAAGGAGACAGCATATTAGTAACAGAATCAGTGATTCTTCGACGAACAGAAAGTGGAGTTAACACACTCGCAGACGTAGAAAACACAGTAGAGGTAGGAACAGATAGCGTGGCAGTAGGAGTATCGAGAAAAATAGTTTGTGAAGTAGTAGGTGTAAGCGAGACAGATACAGGTATAGAAGTCGGCAATCCAGGAGGAGGAGGAGGAGCCGTAGGAACAGTCACATTAACCACAGGAGGTACAGGAACTACATTCTGAGGGGCAGCAATACCAGGTTGTCCAGCAACCGGCAATTGAACATTTGGTACAAGTGGAGCCGTAGCACCTTGTGCATACGGTGGAGGTGACCGTAACAGATAAGACAAAAGAGGATCGTTTTCCGAATCCTCTAGTATCTTAGCCGTTTTCGATGGCAAGGCAGGGTAGCACTTGTCGATCGCTAAATTATGCTCTCTAATGGCCACCTCTATAGCCTTCTCACACTCGTTATCTTGGAGCTGCTTAGTTGCTTGCTCTAGAGTCAACTCTTCTTTCTCTTTCTGTTCTTTCTTAAATTTCTTCATTTCTCTCTGTTTGGATTCTTTTCGCCAGTAACGGAAAGAATCAAACATTGCCGGCCGGGCTTTCTTCCTAAACAATTTCGCTTCTAAATTATCAAGAATTTCGGGTTCAAAACTACCATGCAGTGGCCAGCTAAGGACACCGTCTTTCTCGGTGTAGCGGACCCACACCTCATTATAGGATATAGGACCCACACCATGCTTACAATATAAGTCATAAAGGGGAGTCCCAATCGGAGGAACCAGACATGAGTCCTCCAATCGTGAGTCACTGTTGCAACTGAAGCACGACAACATACAATTTCTCCGACTTACCATTTTCAGTCCGGAACACAAAACAAACAAAACACAAAACAAATATGTGCACTTGAACCAAGAACTTAGGCCTACCAAAACCAAACTAATGTATCGATACCCAAACTGAACCAAATAGATTATCGTGACCAGAACAACTAGTGATAATCTTACGAAACTAAACCAAACTAAGAACCAATCAAGGATTTTTAACAACCCTCACAAAGTAACCAGATAGCTATCACTAAATACTTAACTGAGGCACTGAAGACGTCACCAAGGAGAAACCCGTCACGTTTCGCTGTACTAAGGGCTGCACCTCGGGTCCAAGACAGGGCGACGGTCAAGGCAACGGCCCACTGCAGCCGTCCTGAACGGGAACCCTCGTGGAAGAGAACTTCGGGCCACTTTTGCGATATGCCGGGATCGATGAAGTGGGGCGCCTCCCTCAGGAATCTTCACACGAAGCTTCTCGAACTCTTCAGGCTTTTGGACCGGTACCGAATGACGTCGCCCCACGTTGGGCGCCAATTGGAGTTCTGGACTTTTTGGTTCCGTCCAGAGGTGTCAGGGAACAACACCCAAAGACCCCGGAGTTCCACCTGCCTTGGTGCGCAAATGAACAGAAACACGGGCTTCTCGATGGTGGCGTCAAAGACCAAAGGTTTATTACTGCAGGGACACAGAAGTCACAGAAACTACGCATGGGCAGTAACTAGGAGCCTGTTCAAATTGTACAAAGAGGGTTGCTCCTTATATACTGATTTTTAGCCTTCAGGCGAATTCTTCACATGTTAGTACATTCTCAAAACCTTTGTGTCTCAAACAATAAATATTTGGCGTACACAGGAACTGTTGATAAAATCTGATACAAAACATCTACGGAGAGGGGTTCCCACTAGTTCATCACAATCCCTTGTCAATATTGCATTCAAGAGCCGGACCGCCTCATCGTAAATTTCGTTACCTCCCCCTAATAAAGGCCCAGAAGGAAAGGAGCAGAGCCAGGTGCAGAAGATAGAAAAGTGGGATAAGAGATGTTTGTGGGTTGTAAATGGGCAAGGCTACCGGCTTCGGCCGCCTAATCATGATCAGGACAATGGACACGAGAACCAGTTCAGGTGGACTGGCCTCGGGCAGAGAAGGCAGCCTTTGTCGAGTCATGTAGCTACAGCGTGATCTGGTTTAAGGTGCACGTGTCATGAAAGAGGTGAATCTCCGGCTAAGGCTACGTGTCCTTAATCGAAATGAAGTGATCAGAGGTTATTGCGTATGTGAGGGCAAGAAACACAAAATGGCGGCCATGATCTAAGATGGATGCCGTGGGTAGATCAGAAATGTGTTCATAAAAAGGAGTGCTCTTGTTCGTATCGTAGCGAAAACACCAGAATATGCTAAATGGATCATTTGCGGTTCGCTGATACCAATATTATGTATTTCCGACAATATTGAAAACACGGGTTCAAATCGTCACGGAACCTCACACCCTTGTTGTAAAGCTCGTTTACGCTTTAGGCCACACCCATGCTACATAAAATGGCAACATTAAATCAATGCAAATGTTACTAGAAACGCTCCTGAATGCTGTTGTGACTTGTGTTCAGCATTGTATACTTGTTGTATGCATGCGGAAGGGGGCTGGAGAAACACATTATGTTATGTGAATTCACATAATCTTGTTTTGGCAATGAGGGGAGCACATCTCTAACTGATTCATGAATTTTGGATGGAGGTCAACTTGTGCTGTAAAGCAGCACAGATGGGAACATGTCATATAGCACCAGGAATTCAGAGGGAGGTGTAGGTTGACAGAGCCAGCACTGAACCTTTGTGATGCTCTGAATGACTAGGACTGGCACTAGGCCTGGGAGACATGTTCATTACAGCGGCGTATATATATATCATCATTTATGTATTTCATCTTACTCTTGTTACAGGAAGTTCCTGCAATTACATCATAATATGGAATCATGCACTATTTGTGCAAAAAATTTACCAAGAGCTGCGGTTTGCAGAAACAAGTTGCCACAAATACACATGAATTTCCCAAGCAGTAGAAACCGAGCAGCTGTTGTTATCACTGCTTTTGCTTTGTTTTTAACGTATAATTTTTTAGAACCTTTGTTTAATTACGCAAAAGCAAATTACGCGAATTTCGCACACCCCTACATTTTGCTCCATGATGCCTTAGCCCTTACTTCTGAAAGAAAATGTAACATACAGCAGTCTGTCATTGGCCAGTAATGCAAAAACAACAGTTGATGGACAGAATGCAGAACAATGTCATACATTCACCCCAGTACAGAGATCTGGGCCTAAATCCATCGTTTTTTTGGTCACCAAGCCACCCCAGTTCAGACATGGCCATATGCAAATCAGCCTTGACCCTGTGTCTCATGGGAACAGTCCAGCCCGAACTGCCAAGCCATGTCATCCCTGGACCGGAATCAACCAGTAGAATCAAACGGGGTACTGTCAGAATTCCTTATACTCCTATACATTTCAGAAGAGGTCGCACAATGATCCTCACTCCCACATATTCCTTTGCATTTAAGAATCAGCAGCAGGCTCAATATTTCTTTTCAAATTGTCTGCAAAATATATTAGCCAAATAATTCCATGAAATAAAAAAAAAACAGTAATGGTATAAACATTTGAAACAGGATGTTTAAGTGCAAATAAAGAGCTCGTGCAGTACAAGGCAATGCTAGGATTACAAAGAAACCTTCATTACAAATGGACTGAGTTTTTAAAAAACGTGGGTATGTTCTTCTTAGAAACACCCTATTGAGGTTGGGGCACTGACATTCACTTCCTCCCAACTGGGTGAAAGCAGTACAAGCTGTATTCTCTAAAGCGTTGACAATTCGACCTCTTTATCAATATGTGTTACTGGAAACATGCACTAGGGTCCTCATCAGGAAAGAAACATAGTATAAGCACATCCTGTGTGACATACAAGATCAAAATTTAGACACAAGCCATTTTGTGCAGCAAAGTGTTCTCAAGTAAAAATTAAAATCAGGTAAGGCAGTCACTCACCGAGATCTCTGAATGCTAAATGACCCACTCGGTGGCATTATACAAATCCCCTACTCAATCTACTGAAAAACAATGAAATACCTTTTACTCAATCTGCTGAGGCGACACCAAAACTGAATCAAAAGTATAAACACCAGAGAAACTCCTCTCTTGCGGAATGGGCTACTACCGTCATTGGCGTCCCTGCCGGGGTTTCGGGGCTGGGAAGCGATTGGAATATTAGCCCTGGGGCACATTTTCAGGGGCACGACCCTCAAGTCGTTCCAGGAACTACGCGAGGAATATGATATGCCCCAGACCCAGTTCTTTAGATATTTGCAGCTTAGACACGCCATTACAACCACCCTGAGGGGCCTGGACTCCTTACCAGAATTCAGCCCACTGGAGGCCAAGGTTTTCATGGGGGAATTAGAAAGTAAAAGATATCCACTATCTACCAAACATTAGTGACACATTGCTCAACTTCCCTAGATGGCCTAAGAAATAAATGGGAGAGGGATGTTGGTACTTTTGAGGAGGAGGACTGGAGGGAAGCTCTTGAGGCCCCTAAAGGAGCTGCCATTGCGGTACGCCTATGGTTTATTCAATTCAAGTATCTTCACAGGGCCTACTACACAAGGGAACGGTTGTGGAGGGCAGGCCTGATTGTGTCCCCAGATTGTTTGAGATGTGGTGGGGAGGTGGGCACCTTTCTCCATACTGTGTGGTCGTGTACTGGGCTGCAGAGGTTTTGGTCTGGAGTGTGGGACTGCCTGTCTGAGGTGCTGGGCTGGGAGCTCCCCGTTCGCCACAGCTGGGTCTTCTCCATGTCATGGAACAGGTGGGGGGGAATATTTACAAACGACATCTACTATTGTTGGGCCTAACTGTGGCCAAGAGAGATGTGGCCCATGCCTGTAAAGACCCTAGAGCCCCTCTGGTGGGAGTGTGGAAAAGGGGATTGGACTTTTACATGGGACTGGAACGCCTGATCTTTGCAGCTAGGGCCTGCCCCTGGAAACATTATAAAATTTGGAAGCTATGGGCGGACTACCGTGGACTGTGGCTGGAGCCGCCAACACCTGACCAGCCTGCAGAAGGGCAATTGGACGCTGATCCCAGGCCATGAGACATACACACTGTACGCTTCTCACTGTATATGTATTTGGAATTTGTTTAGACTCTGTGCAAGGGGTGGGGGGGGGGTCCGGGTTGGGGGAGCGGGAGGGTGGAGGGAGGGGGGCCTTGGTTGCATTTCTTCCTCTTGAACTGTTGATTGAATTGCTTGACTGTGATTACTACTCTAATGCTCGCAGCTCCCCCGTTTCCCGGGGTGCTGTGCTTGTTATGCAATTAATCAACACCAAAATAAAATCTTGTTCTGAAAAAAAAAGTATAAACACCGCATACTTAGAACACTGATCATGACTTATCGAAGTGGGGGTAATTATGCAATGGGCCCTCCGGGGATCGACCTAAGTGAGAGTCCTTTCTACTACACTGCTGTTACCATCTTCCTCATGGCCGCAATCAGTAACATACTAGTGCTACAGTGTAGCAAAGAGTAGAGGCTGGTATCAGGGAAATGTGGTGGGGCAGCGCGAGGGAAGGCTGTGTGAGGAGACAGCACTGAGGGACTGAGATAATTTTAAAAAATGACCTACCGGTCTTCTCCTCGCCGCTCTGCTCGACAGTCTTCTTCTCCTCTGGGCACAGGCTGAAGCTTCCAGCTTCTCCTGCGTCCAATCCCAATGCTGCTCTCACCATGAGAGTAGCATTGGGATTGGGCAGAGCACACTGGTTTTGTGCTCCATTAGGAGCTGGGAGCCCGTGCCTGCTGATCTCTCCACCAAGCAACACAGCTGGGTTGGAGAGATGTCAGTGCGCATGACGGTTTGGCCATCCTAAGACGGCCCGCCAAAACGTCCTGACCACTGAAAGCAGGGCCCAAAACTCCTTCTCTCCCTGCTACAGTGCTGTGGCCCTGCCCCCAAGACTCAGCCGCTGGACAAAAAATAAAATGATCTGCATTTAGATCATTTTGTTTTTTTGTTTGCCTCTGTAGGCAGTTGGGTGACGCTCCTCCACCATAGTGGAGGAGACCAAGCTCGTGGAAAATTTGAAGGTGATCGCGCCCCTATGGTGGTATGAACTCAGTCAGGTAAAATCATTTGCTCAATTATTACACATACAGAGTTAAAATACAATTTGCTAATAAAATTCATAAAAACATAATCAATTATTACTCAGTTTTAGAAAACAAAGGTCGATGCAGCGTTTCGGTGATTTCAATTGATGTTCACCTTCTTCAGGACAGTTTTCTAAACAATGGAGAATATTTGCATTATTATAAACGTTTTTTTTATAATAATACAAATATTCTCCATTGTTTAGAAAAATGTCCTGAAGAAGGTGAACATCAATTGAAATCACCGAAACGCCGCGTCGACCTTTGTTTTCTAAAATTGTGTAATATTTGATTATGTTTTTATGAATTTTATGAGAAAATTGTTTTTTAACTCTGTATGTGTAATAAATTGTTCAAATGATTTTTTGACATATCAAGCTTTGGGTTATTGTGTATTATTCCAATGTTAGCTGACATAATGAATGTTTAGGTTATTCTAACTGCGTTGTGATTTTGAAATATGTTCTTTGTTTAAATGTTAATGACATATTTGTGTTCACACCTCTGGGACATATTTGATCTTGTTGTTGAACATTCATATGACAGCAAAGTCTAGAAAATTGGGAAATAATAACACAAATTTTCACTAAATTTTTGACAGTCAAAGGAGAAAGGAATCTAACAGGGAGGCCCTCATAGGTCATTGGAAGCATTTTCCATTCTGATATTTTCACATGGCAGTAAAGTCAATGCGCCCATTGCAAAGATATTAAAAAACAAAAAACGGTGTTATTAGCAGTCAACGAAAAGACGGATGATATCTTTGACTGTTTGAGTGAAACAAAGTTGCAAAATGTACTCACACTCGCAAAACTATAACCTGACACGTCAACTGGGAAGACACAAAAGGGGTTATCAGGATACTGACAATCATCAAACAAAAGAATGACAAGATATTGGTTTTCCATCATTAAAATATACCTCTTGCTTATTGTTCTCCTCAGAATCACTCAGTCCATTCCTAACCGCGTCTAAGACAGGTCCCCATTTGCACTCCTTCACATTTACAATTCAGTTAAAGTCTCCCCCAGACAGGGGTGATGGTTTGATTCTTTCCAGGACCAACCATCTGGTATCCTGGTCACTGTGCCTAGGGCATATGACAGGTTCTACCAATGAGGTCCCTTGGGTCTTACAGCGGATCCTCCTGCAATGTGGAAGTATCCAAAGCTTGAATTTTGGTCTAGTCTGGTCCACATCGGCAAAACCACTTGAACACTTGAGCATCTTGATGGCATCGTGCTATTACAATTGGTCAATTCTGCAAACACACGTGTATTATTATTATGCATGAATGTCTTCCCTTCTTCTTGCACCTGTAGTGTCAGACTCGTGTGTGTGTGTGTGTGTGTCTACCTGAGCTGAAGCGGACAGGACCTCTCACCCATGGCCCTCCGCATAGCTCCCTTTCTTAAAGGCATAAAGTGGCATTCATGGGGTGTTCAACTCACCCGACACTAAATTCCAGTTCAGGAAATCACCAAAATGACACTAATTATAATGCAACTTTTGGCCTTGCCTATTTCTAATACTGGAATGTCTCACATACAATGCGTATGAACATGGGAAGGTGATTTGTATCTTAATGAGCTTGAATTTCGAAATGAGTGTCTTTTGAATACTGCACATCACTTTTCCAAGCACATGTACCCATTCCTCTCTCTGTAAGCCACTCTCTAAACATTACTGCTTGCTCAGAAGAGTGATGGAGTTCGGGCACGAGTAAGCAAGCTTCTCTTTATCCCAGCTGTGTCCGCTTTCTTTGCTTGTCCATTCAGAAGATAAAATAGAACATTCTGCTGTTTAATGGTGACCCTATAGTGCCTTCTAGCAGAAATAATAGGGGGAGAAGTAGCTAAGAGAGGTCTGCAGCCTACTGAAAGCAATCTCTTCTTGCCTTCCTGTCCAGTGCAGCTGCTGTCCAGTGTGATAACACTTGCAGACACCGCCGGCCCTGCTGCTGCTGTACGCGAGCAAACAGCTGTTGCACAGAGTGCGGAGTTTGATCGCCATGGCAACAGAGGAGGCAGGCTCAGCATCTCCGCCAGCAGCATCAGGACCATGAGCAAGGACAGCGGCAGCAGCAGGCTGACACTGAGGGGCTTCTAGCAAGAGGCTGGCACAGCGATCGCTCGCAGTCCCACCAGGCGACAGCCCGCTCCCGCTGCTCACCAGGCAGGGAGCAGACCGCAGGAAGACAGGGGGCTCAGGGCAGGACACTGCGCAACCAGAGACAGGTAGGAACAGATCTGCGGTCTCTCGGCTGCCGCCTTTATTTAGTGTGGTTTTCCATCCTGCTCTCAGTTTATAAGGAAATGAATGACATGCATGCACTTGACAGAAATGTTAGTAGAGTCTGCATTTCACTGATACATTATAGAAGAAACAGAAAGTGGGGTTTAAAAAATACACAAACAATCACGTATTGATCACTTGGGCTTGCGTCTGTGTTTCTGTTCCATTTTGTCAATAGTGATTACAGTTTGCGATGCAGACGCAGCAAGAGTAGGCTGTTTCCTTTAAAGACGAGACCACAGCACGGCACTCTAATCGATTCACCGTCGTCGTTACAATGCAGCGTCTGCCCGCCGCCTCTGAAGCGCCTGTGTCACTGTCACAGCTCACTGAAGGGCACAGCGCCTAAGCTAAGGGGCGGCTGTGTGCTCAGCGATGACTGGAGCTGCAGCCCGTCTCTCGGGGGGAGTTACACAACCATGTGGGGGCTGTCCTGCATGGGAAAGACACATGCATTAGCAGCCTCCCCAACCAGCATTACTATTCACAGCACAGCCAGCGACGCACCTCACTGTAATGCCAATGAGCCTGTTAATGCTTCCCATGATGGCATGAGGGCTCCGGTGAATACTTGTGCGTGCTTCCATGCCTAGGGATGCACGTGTGCTCCTGCACGCACATTTGGGGGTGGTTTGCTTTAATACAGACGGGCAGTCATTAGTCAGTATGACGTGGCGTGAACACTACCTTGTCCAACACTTAAAAAGGTCCTGCAACCAAAATATATGCTCCTGTGAAAAGCCTACTATGTCATTTGTAAGTGGCTCTATGGCTCACTTGTTTCACCTTCCTTATTTATGTGATGATATGGAGGTGTTTATGGCTGTTGTTATTATTGCGCAGAGTGATTTGCTGTTAAGCCCACAGTGCACGGGATTGAAGGCATGCTATTGAATGACCTAAAATATATTCACTTATATGTTGTTAATTTTAATGTGATTGTCATAAACTATGTCAAATCCGTGAATACTAAGCAGTGTGAAGCTTAGGAAGTGTACAATGCGATAATAGGGCCTTTGTTTATAGTTTTCCACCCGTCATGGTGATTTGTGGCTTTTGTATATCACTTCGTCCCAAAACAGCACATTTCAAGTGTGGTCAAACAGCAATGTTAAAGCACTCTTCTGATTGGCTCAGAAGGATGAAGCTGAGTTTGTGCATCTTGAATGTGAACCTGTCTGTCTTGTAAAACAGATTCGGATTTAGACATGGAGTGGTTAATTTAGTGACCCATATTAATGGCCTATTTACATATATCTGCATATACTTATACGTTTACTCATACATATTTGTGCACATACCGATGCACGAATACTTGCATTTTTCTTACGAAATTATTTACACGCCCTTGTAATTGAGAACATGGCTTTGTTAGGGTATTAATGTAACTTTTTAAAACCAACAATACAACCTCTCGCTGGAAAATAGTTCCCGGATATGCATTGCTGCCGTTCTTTTTTTGAATGCTCCCCATTTTTTCTGTTTTGTATGCTATCTGAATGTCAAGCTCGGATTTCCAAGTTAAGTGCAGATTTAATCAGTAAAGCGATATATTCAGTCACCTATGTTAATGGTCTAATTTCTTACACTTGTACATATAATGTACGAACACAGCGTGCCTATATTTATCACACATAATCTTGTATGAGCCGCCGTAATCGATCAGACTACTTGTCGGACTATTCTTTAAACTTTTCAAAACTAGCAATGCAGCATTCTGCTGAAAAATCTCCATTCGTGAGAGAAATGCTGTTTAACTTTGCGCATGGGTGAACAATTCCACAGCATGACGATACGCAGCAGAAGCGGAGATTTAGGATTATCGTATGAAGAACGTGCAAAGCGTCGACTAGTTCATTTTAAATGGATACATGTCTATAGCATCAGCTGAGGGACCATACACATCTCCAAACACCCTTTCAATAGCTGCTTTTCATAGCATAGTAATGCATAGCAGATGGGGGTGGGCATGAGATTGAAGTCTGGTAGTGAGAAAGAGGTGCTTGCTGTGGAGCACCAGTGAAGGGGCGGAGATAGTCGTAGGAGTGTCTGTCAAAGGCGAGAGGGCTCGTGAAGAGCCAGTTCGGTGATTGGCTTGTCTCCGAGTCTGTCACCTGCCAGACGTACCGATGAGGGACATGTAAGGAGTGGCAGAGCCAATCATATTACACTTTTACATTTGAAAGTCCTGATTGTCTACCTGATTTCTCTGAACGGATGCTCGGGTTGACTAAAATTGGATATTTTAGGTGTATTGTTGGAAACAGCTGACCAAGAACGGGCCTAGTGAGGTGCACATGTTCCAGAGTCAGCCATCTTTTTAAAATGTTGGTACATACAATGGACAGACAGTCACATACAAGGTTTGTTCTTTAAAGGAGGGGTGGGAGAGAGTCAGTCCCATGTCAAGCTGCCTCACAACCATAGAGGTTAAGGGCGGTCAGTCGCTTATTTGACAACTGCGTCTCGAAGGCTTTTGGACCTGAGGCAGAGACACAAATTTATCAATTCAATTTTACTCTATCAGGCTCATACATTTCACGAAGGAACAAGGTAATTCCTCAGAATTATAGAATTTCTTAAGTGTGGAAATGAGAAAGAAAACAATGTCATTGCTTCATATATAAAAAAAAAGCTTACACTTGTTATGTTTCTATATTGTCACCTCAAGGTTCCAATGACATTTAGATACATCCAAACTTGCATTTTTATGGATGGATATCAACAGAATCCTTGAAGGGCAGAACTGTTTTCTATTTGCTCTACATATAAATGTCCAAATATACAGTGCTTGGCGGTCTTACATGAGCAGAGACATTCAACACTTCGGCCAAAAGGTCCCTTTTTCCATGATGTTAGTCATGAAGAGGACAAGGCAGCAGAACCTGAGGGAAGACTGTGGATCAATGTGCTCTCATGGTAGCAGAGTTTCTATGTCTGATCAGTCTTCAAAATAATGTACTTTTTATTGCAGATCTTCCTGTACGTCGACTGAAAGCCCCATATGCAATAAGAGCGCTATTAGTTAGTCAATGTCCCGCCATCCTCTATGCCATGAGCGTTTTCTTTTTAGGTGGTTTTGATATACCTTCTTAGACATTTGTGGGATTCGGTGTTTTGGCTGCTCTTTTTCCATTTGATTGCCCGTCTAGGAGTTTTATGCTTGTATCGCTACTTGCTATTCGTGGCATGCTTAATGATGATTGTATGTGTTGTTTTAATAAATACCAAATAAGAAACACATGGAAAAAATCATAACTCGAAACCTTTTCACAGTCACTATAATGGACGATGTTTTGCTTAATAAGTAATCATATCACCAAGACTTTCAAAGCTAATGTACAGAACTGAAGGCAAATTCAGTACATGGAGCAGCAAGGACATAGCAAGTCTATATCAACCTTCTGCTCATGTGCCACCTCGGCAGTAAGGTCAAAACATGACTACTGGAGATCAATGATCAGAGCGCGCCCTCCTGCTTCTTTTAGCTCATTACAAAGAAATATTGATAAAAATATTATTTTAAGGCATTGGTAATTTAATACCAATCCTATTTTTGATACAAATACACACAGAGAACATCCTTTATAGATGTGCAGCCTCACTCTCAAAACCCTGGTCTCGTCGTCTAACGTGTCACCAAATTTACAGGTGGACACAGGTGTGGTAGATATTTGTGCTATGACGAGGCTTCCATGTACACAGAGAGAGGTGCTTACGGGCACCTTACTTTGGGTTAAGGAGAACTCTTTTATTTGCTGTCTACAGCTTATTTGGGTTCATGACGTAGAACTATTCGGCTGCTAGACATTTTCTTTTCCAGATGTGAACTTAATCTTGGAACTTCCACCAAGTTTAGGATGAAGTAGTCTCTGTGTTCAGTGCATACCTCTCCTCTGCAGCTTCACTCCCTCTCTATGGAAGGTAACCTGAGATTGGTCTTCAGGACGACATCCAAACTGCTTTCTACTGTCTGCATTATTCCCGAAAGAGACTTTAAAGAGGGCAACCAGCATAGAGGAAACAGTTCTCTTTGCCTAGCCCTGCATGGCAAGGAATCACCAACAAAAGGCATTCTGGAATATCTTCTTGCTTGATGTAACTTAGGTTCTGAGTTCTATTGGAAATCAGTCACTGAATAGGTCTTTAAAAAAATCTCGATTTTGGTCTACACTGTTAATAAATACCCTATTTTAACCACCTATACAATTGGTCCCCTTGTCTTTGCACTATATGCCATGTTATGATGAACTATCTATCAGTGATCATCACCTCACTAACTAGAATACAAGATTCACATTGTTAACACCTCTCCAGAGACCAATCACCATGAAATAGCCATAAGATGACATGTCAGAGGTCTATAAATTAAATAAATAAGTTATTCATAATTCACTACTCCATTAAAGGTTATGGATCATGAAACCAAAATTAGGATATTTTATTCCGCTTGATACAAATTTTCAGACAAAGCCCTTAACTCACCATCAATATCAAAGTATTCCAATTTGTACAGTATGGTGGAGTGCAGAATAATGTAAATCTCGGCCTAAACATTCATGCACAGATTTATTTATGTTAATCAATTTACAGCAATATATCTATGCCATACAGCTAAAGCACCCGAAACATATATGGAGAGTAAGGGATTGCGTCCGTGGATATTGGACGGGAAAAACTCCTGATCCCCTGATCATGAATTGCAAAGAACAAATGAAGGAGTATTGCCCGATGAGAGGGATGAAGGCTTTCTAAACGTGGAATCAGTGTTCCTTGTTAAAAAAACCCTCACTCACCACCTAGTGGTGACTTGCTTCATCATCGGGGTCCACCCAAGTGGCCTAGCGTCACTTGGGTGTGCTTCGACACCTGAGTTGCAGTGGAGCAGGTTGTGAAGTGTGGGTGCAAACAAAAAAAGTTAGAGTGTTAAAAATTGTCCTGGTTTATAACTTTGTATAAGAATTTTAATAAAAAAGCAACTGGACAATATTAAAATGAAGGTCAGATACTGGAAGGGGAGTTACGACCTACCTATCTCAATTATGTGTTGGTCAACATGTTTCTACCATTTGGGGTGATCCCCGGTATTCATCAGGACCAATAAAAGGAAGTGGGAGGTGTGGGTCCCCTAAAAGACTCACCCTGTCCTAAATCCTTTGTCATCCAGAAGGAAAAAGTATTCCAATGGGAAGACACTCCTAAAAATGTAGGGTGTCAGTAAAAACTAGAGGAGTTCTCCTGTTAGGCTTCAACGAGCAGGGGGTAGGTGCTTCACGTTGTACAACATATTAGTTGGCTGTCGTGGAGAGAGGCTGCTCACCTACGTCTACCGTCTACCGCTCGGCTATCATAGCTATCATAGCCGAGCGGTGGACGGTAGACATAGGTGAGCAGCCTCTCTCCACGACAGCCAACTAAGGTCGTAACGTAGGTCGTAACTCCCCTTCCAGTATCTCACCTTCATTTTAATATTGTCCAGTTGCTTTTTTATTAAAATTCTTATACAAAGTTATAAACCAGGACAATTTTTAACACTCTAACTTTTTTTGTTTGCACCCACACTTCACAACCTGCTCCACTGCAACTCAGGTGTCGAAGCACACCCAAGTGACGCTAGGCCACTTGGGTGGACCCCGATGATGAAGCAAGTCACCACTAGGTGGTGAGTGAGGGTTTTTTTTAACAAGGAACACTGATTCCACGTTTAGAAAGCCTTCATCCCTCTCATCGGGCAATACTCCTTCATTTGTTCTTTGCAATACAGCTAAAGCACGCATAATCCTCTAAACAATGCTGTTGATACAATGTGTTGTAATAACTTAAACATGTTTCAATGTAGGTGATTGAGGTGCCATGGAGACAATTGGACCCTTATCTCTGAAAGAAGATATGCATAATGTAATACTGTGCATATTTCCCTGTCCAAATGGAATACAAAGAAATTGTGAAATTAATTGAGTGTATTTGTCACAGTGGAACCATATCTTGGTTAATATCTTTCTGTGAAAACACTTTGAATCAATTATTTGTGTACAAATATTGCTAGTCAATCAATTTTCGCAGTGGCGCTGCAGATGGTATCTATGGATGTGTGGGGTGTTTGTATAGCTTGAACCTGGCAATTAAGGCAATGGCACTCTTTACAAGGTCAAAGGCAATCATAGAGTCAACAAGTGGCAGGAGAGGTAGTTGGCTACTGGACTGTTGCTGCATTGTGATGTTTTGTTCTTTAAAAAGGTGCCTCTTTCATAAATTGGAGCTGTCCTTATGGATACAAGGATGTTGTTTTAGATCCTGGGCACATAGACCAGGGTGCTTTATTCATTTATTCAGTCTATTCACTCTTTCACTAGTCACTTACCCAATGACTTACCCAACTTTCCAAATCGAGCACACCATTTTGATGCATAATGGTCCATATTAATTACTCAGATAGACTAACCGAAGGACTGATGTTCAAGCACAAATGTGGGCGATTGAAGAAGTGAAACTAATGATATCTACTTCAGGCTGAATTTACAGAGGTCTGAGGAATCAGGCATGATTGGTCAAGACATGTTATAGAAAGATACTCTTCAAACGTATGACTGGCTTGTGCAACAGACTATTTGATAATCTTTTCTTTGTATGATGGGCATGCATATGTGTGTTCTAATGCTACAGTATATGTTAGTCGTTGAATCAGGTAGACTGCAGAATTTCTGGGGGAAGTCAACAGATAACAGAATGGGGGAAATTAAAAAAATAAATCATTCTGTCGTCTGTTGACATCCCCGCCATACTTACCTGCATGGAACGCTGATGTCTGTCACACTGAAGAGCCTGACGCCGTCTCGCACCTGAAGAAGGAGAGAGTACATGTGATGTGTGGCACAATGCCACATTGCAAAGGAGAACTGAAAAAGAAGACGAGAGAAATGTTTGTGACCAGCAGTGGCAGCTGATGACATTTGAAAGTGGTGTGGCATATAAGTTTGGTATGACTTTTATGTAGTGAGCGACGCGAGCAAGCTTAATGGACAAATGTGGGGTCCAGGCTGGGTCCTCCTCCATATAAAATAAATGAAAAAAGATTGGCACATGGGGCATTTTAAAGCAAATTAATTTAGTGATAAAGCAATGCTTATATAGCAGTGGGAACATATAGTTTTGATATATTAAACACGTTAAAAACTTCAACAACAAAAAAAGACTGCAGAATCTCTGGTACAGCTGATATTTGTGGTATGTGCCTCAACCAAAATTTCTTAAAGTTCCTTGAAAGACTGGATGCAGTTTAAAAATCTGAGGAAACTTGGAAACCATCATTGGTTTCCTTTTCTGTTCCTCATTCTAAAGAAACGAGTCTTCATCCCATGAATTTGACTTGGATTATTTAACCGTTCCAGTGCCAATGTGCCTTTAATCCATCCTGTTACTAGGTGCTGTCAGCCCATCCAGGGACAATGTATCTCCCTTGGATCCAGTGACGATGTGTCTTTAATACATCTAGCCAAAGTATATCATCAACCTATTCTGTCACAATATTTCTTCAACCAACGAGAGGTGAGGTGTCTTCAACCCATCCAATGACAATGTGCACTTTACCCTTCCAGTGCCACTGCGTCTACAGTTCAATGAGCAGCACGCGTCTTCAATCTATCCAGCTAATTGACATGGGTCGGATGTACTAAGACCAGGTTGCAATCCAATCGGATTGCATTCCGACCTTCAGTTTGCACTTCGATTAATGTTTTAATCATTTGCAGTACAAAATGCCCATTTGCAGGAGAATATCAGGAGATGTTCTTAAGTAGAGTTGAATGGTTTTCTGAATTCTGGGCACCGATCCAAAGGAGGGTTGTCTTTGAGATTGTGTCATTCAGAATTTAGGGGTTTGCAGAGGGAGTCTTAGTTGGTGGATTCTCTTATACCACTACAGATTTTCAGAAGATCTGATAGGTAACTAGTCTTGCCTAGGTTGAGTACTTTGTATGTTCAACAGCAGACTATGAATTTGATTCTAACTTTTAGTGAAGATCATTAAAGATCTGAGATTCGTGGTCATGTTTTCTTGTGTTAGTGATGATCTCGCTATGGAATGCGTGACTGCTTTAATAGGTAAATGTTTTTGTTTGGAATTCCAGTTAGGAAGGCATTAACTGTGTTCATTAAGGCCCTGTGTGTCTTCAGCTCATCCCCAGTAATGCATCTTCAAACCTTCAGTGGCTTTATGGACTTTATGTCTCCAACCTACCTTAGGACAACATTTCTTCAACCAGTTCAGTAACATTGCATCGTTAACAAATCCAGAGAAAATGTGGTTTTAACCAATATAATTGTAATGCATCTTCAGTCCACCCATTGCCAATGTGAATTCAACACATACAGTAATCTGGTGGCATTAACCTATTCAGTGTCATGATGTTTAGGCTAATCCAATTACATAGACTACATTAATCATTCACAATGTAAAAGCCTAACCTAATCAGAGAATGGGAACCACTCCATACTAGGAGGAAGATTGAGTCTTACAGTCGGGAGCAGTATATGAAGGAAAGATTTTAATATTAAACAATGATTGTGATTACTCATTACAATTCACAGCATTGTCGGATTGTGGCCAAAATTCATAGTATAGAACATATCTGTTCCATAAAATCGAATTAAATGCATTGCTCAACAATCCCATGTGGGCTATTACATTACAGATACCTTCAGTGGTATAACAAGGTCATAGGGCACATGAACAGAGCTACCCTTTGTATATTCTCTTTATCTCTGTTCACACTCTCTTGATTTCTTTTCTTCTGGTTTTTATTTTCATGTGTCTCTTTTTCTGTCCTTCTCACTCTTTTGCTTTCCCTTGTCTTTCTTTCTTTTTATTCTTCTTTCTCTTATTTCTAATAGGTCCTCTTTCTTTCTCTTTTACACTCTCTTGTAAACGCTGTATCTTTCTTATCTCTCTAGTTATATTTCAATTTCTTTCCCTTTCTCTCATTATTTCCCCATGTTTTCTCGTTCTTTTTCTTTCTCTCCCTTCCACTTTCCTTTTTCCTTTTCGCTTTCCCTCCCTGCATTGATATTTTAATCTCTTGTACCATCCTTTTTGTTTAACTTTCTCAGTCTCTCTTTATCTCCATGATATTTTCGTTGTTACTTTTTGACACTTTCAATTTTGCTCACTTTCACTTTCTCTGGTTACCTTTTAAACAGGCAATGGGAGGAATGCTTGCAATTTGTCTAACCACTGACCATTGCTCGGGGTAGCATCTGGATTCGTACTTTTTACTCACCATGCCACCTCGGTTTGAATCCAGCCATATGCAAATACTTCTAAGCTATAACTTTCCTCATGATTACATTTGCTCTTGTTCACTTTCTTTGGTTTTCTCTCATGTTGTTCCATTTTCTCTCTCGACCCATTTCGTTTTTCTTTTCCTCTATTTCCAGCTGTCTTTTCCTCTCTAAACTATTTCTCTCCCCATATATACATAAACGTGCAGTGTCAGCTCTCTCACAAGTGTCTGCTTGTTGGTACAAGGTGATGACTTTGTTCTCTGTCACATTATGAAGATGTCCAGAGGAGGGTGGAGAGAGAGGAGAACATAAAACATCATCGTTCATTAAAGTGTGCAAATGCCCGAAAATGCCTTAGCAGTGCTGGGTGGGCTGGGACAGCGAAGGTTGCCCTTGTTCCTTCAGGGACAGGCATTGGAATTGAGCCAGTGTGCATTAGAATCTCAATCCCGGGCCCTTCGCCCACTTTCACCCCTCCCCTTTCCCCAAGTCTTGTTCTTTAAATTAACACAGAGCATACTGACATCTCCGCAATTCATGTTGAAATGTATTTTTGAATAAAGAAAGCAGTCAGGCTGTCATAATATCTGCCAAGCGCTCAGAGGCGTCACAGAGAACAAAGTCGTGAAACTGTGTCTCCTTCTAGCAATAAGTAGATGCTGCCTTAATGTCAAATCTATCTAAAATAAAACATTGACATAGTTTAATTAAGGCAAGCTCATCTCTGTGATGCTACATAGTGAATGTCAGACAACATGGTCTATGGGAAGGGAATACAAGGTCAAGAATTAATATTTATTAAAAGGATAAATGCCTTCCTATGAGAAATTACAATTCACCAGAGAGTGAAGGGACCAAAGAAAATGGTCAGTGCTTAGGGAGGAGTGCACCTTGTTATAAATTCATGCACATTATTATAAAAATTACCACAGATGATTGACATATGAGTTTCGTTCATTTACATCAGTGCAACACTGAACCATGAGTTCACAATCATAACTAGAATTTATTGCGATCACATACTTTTGAAAAACTGACCCAATTCCTACGAGGCCTCTACTGGCTCCCTGTCGAGAAGAGGGTCACCTTCAAACTCCTCACCCACGCCTACAAATCCCTCCAAAACATCGGACCCAAATACCTCACTGAGAGAGTATCCTTCCACGCACTCTAGAGGAACCGACGCTCCGCCGACCAAGCCCTGGCAGAGGTCCCCCGCATCTGCAGAAACAGAACCGGCGAAAGAGCTTTCTCCTACATCGCAGCCAAAACCTGGAAGAAGCTCCCTGTGAACATCAGATGCTCCCCAACCCTGCACACGTTCAGGAAGGACCTCAAGTCCTGGCTTTTTTTGCTTCTGGTTTGGAAAAGCACCGCTTGGTGAGTCAATCCAATCAAATGAGAGAGATAAGTGACTCTCTTAGTATCCTTATATACATACGCTGAGTCTTGGTGTATTTTTCAATGCTTATTTAATATTCCTTTTTAGACAAAGCCAGCCAACGCGTTTCGTTCTGAAACAGAACTTCTTCAGGGCAAAAAAACTGTCTCAAGGGTGGTCTAATCCAAAAGAAAGGGGGAAATCCTTTGTATCCAACTCCCCACAACAGACTCCATGTTAAGAGTGATATGCATATTCCATAGAGTTGTCCACCATCTAAAGCATTGTATGCGTAAATAATGCTTACTGTGGTGCCCTTAGGACAGAGGGCACTTGGAAGTAGCACGCTAAGCGTCGGAAATACTTAGGTTTGTGAAAACGTAGGGTTGTTGTCCCCTCTCTTGTTTTTCTCATAGGTCCACTGTCCAAAGTGTAAATGTACCTCAAGACCTGGCTCTTTGACTGACCCAGAGCCGCCCACACCCCAGCACCTTGAGACCCTCATGGGTGAGTAGCGCTGTATATAAACCCCTGATTGATTGATTGATTCTCTGTTAGTATCAGCTTTGTTCTGGTAGCGCAAAATATTAAATATGATCAGAACAATGATGAGGTCAGTAAAATATTACAATGGACACATCAACATGTTACACTTTCTCCGGGGGGGGGGTTATTAGCTGTAACAGTAATATAGAACAAGCATTGGCAGAGCCATTAGGCTGCCCGGTGCAACTGATCCCCCACTTTTTCCTCCAAGATGAATAGCGCTGTGATTAGCTTTACCTCTTTTTAAAATTTAAATCTAATTTACATCTATTCCTTCCTCCCTCTTCCCTCCGCATCACTGATTTGTGAATCAGCTCTATGTGCTTCTCTTTGTCATCTGATAAAAGGAATCAGGTGCTGATGAAGGTGGGTGAACTTGAATTGACCATAAGAAAGAATGGATTCAAGAAGTGGTGTTTAGGATAGCTGATCAGTCAGAACACAAACTCTGCCGAGCTGAAATTTGGTTGTTGTGACCAGTGGGAATCGGGTACCTTCCCAGACCCATCAGGGTATGTTTTCTGTGATATTGCGGGGTGTTAAGCCTCTAGGATGCATCTTCACCAGTGAATCAAGTTGTGTGGTTTACTTTACTTATGAGCACTTTTTGTCCATGGCTTGAGTACTATGCATCATAATTGAGTTTCAGGCCAGTCCTGTGTAGATGTCCACAATCCCACATTCATTTATTATGCTTTGCTTTTGTCAAACCTGGTGAGTGTGATGTTTCCCTGGATGTTATAGTAAGGTTCTTGCTCCTATAGATATGCAGCTGTTACTGGGAGCCAGTAAGGATGGGAATGAGGCTTCCACCTATAGACACAATGCAGGGAGTTAGGAACTGCATGAGATTTGCAATGTGTAGCTGCACAGGGCCGCCTTCATCCACTACTGTGATGCACAATGTTATACAGGAACATGCACTGATGTAAGTGAAGCAAAATGGTCCAGTAGATGTAATCCATGTCAGTCTTCTTTTAATGGGCCTTCTGCTTTGTGGTGCTACTGCATCCTAACGCTGTCGGGATCCTGGTGCTCCTATAGCTATTTCACTATGCATTCGTCTGCATACATGATTCAACTGGCAGGTGCCTCTCTTATACTATATCAACACCTAATCTAATCAATTAAATTTTCTTACAACCTGGACTAGTGTAAACCTTGGCCTGTGAACCTTGGAATACACATGGCCAGGTTACCAACTTAAGAGGAGGCTTTATACCCTGACACTTTCAATATTTACTGTAAGGACAATGGTATTTGTTCCACTGAATGCAGAATGGCTAGATATCGGTCGTAATCGAGTTTTCTAATGCAGACCTTGCATCATCCTACCTGTTGTTCTTACAAATTATATTTGGTCGCTGAAGTTAAAGTGTGTACTGCCTGATGTAGCGCTCGACGTGGTTTGCTTTTTCTATCATAGCCTCTAAGCTAAAGTCAAAGACTGTTTGAGGAGAGTAGGAAGTAGCTACACTCTGGTGGATGCAACTCTTTCATACTTTACTAAATGACATAGGTTAATGAAAAGAACCGTTTTCAGCACTGCAATTCTCAGCTTAGGAACCTAGTTCAATCACATCTTGTGTCCCCTTTACCACAAAATTCAATGTGGGGGACAAAACATATTCTACCACTTCAAAAGCAGCAATTATTCTATTCTTTTTTATTCTTGTGGTCTAATGTAACTCATGGCTACCCGATGGCCTCCTAGCACTGCCACAGACACTGTAGATGTTCAAAATAAAACCAACAGGGAATTCATTCACAGAAAAGCCAAGTCTTCAAGGCCTTGCAGAAGGGAAGTTCGTGCTCTCCTCTTCTGGAGGTGTCAGGCTGCATACATAGAAACACATTTTGGGACATAATTTATTTGCATGGTGATGGTGAAGATGGATCTTATGGAGGCAAATTTTTGGCAGCAATTCTTATTTCTCAATGTCCTTATTGGGCTTATTTATATAATGTTTAGGAGCATTCTGGATATAACGTTTTCACAAGATTTTAAGTAATGGAGGCTCCCTTAATACTGACCGCTTTTAATTTGGCAAATATTCACTTTGCTGAAATTTAAGGTTATGGGCCTACTGTGTGGGTGCTGTTCCTTTGCTATTTTTTATTTGGTTCAATATGGCTATGGTCAATAGATGATTACGTGTCTGTAATGGCAGGTCTGTAATATATTGCATATTAATAATGAGCACAATGGTCTCATGGTAGTGTGATAGACATACTTGTTAAAAGTTAAAGCACGACATTCACAAGGCAGTCCCTTCGGTTTTGTGGCAGTACATAATTGCTCTTTCTTGAGCTTAGGCTGGTCTACAGTTTTCATATTTGATTTTTTTTGCTGTACTGAGATTTTATTTGACGGTGAGCAATTCCTAGATAAACTGTTAAGGCAAGTCTACAAAAAGTGAGGAATTTCACGTGGAAGAGGGAGTAGAAAGCAATGATTTGATCACTTACCAGTAATTTCCATTATGTCAAATATTTTTTTCCTCTCTATGACACTTCTTCACTCTAGGGTTGTCCTTCATCAGGGTTACTACTGTGGTAGGTGGCACACAACAACTAACACACATTGATGGTCATTTTCACACTGAACCCACAACTTTTTATTTAATGCATCACGTCACTAGGTTATGTTGGAGGACCATAGGATAGTGGTATGCCACTAGAAACAGGGTCTGTGACAAGAACAATTAGGACCTCATGTAATGGAAACTGCTGATAAAATTTTGTATTATTCACAAACAGACCTCAGCATTCTATTTTTCATTTTAGTGAGGTTTGTACCATACCAATGCTACATACGTTCATATGGAAAACGGGGCTTTTCTGTCTCAGGCGATATGACCTTACTTTAAGGTATAAGCAGCTAAGATCCACATACTCATACCTGTGGAGTCAGGTCTGGATGCAAATGCAGTCTGTTTGAAGCCCATTTAAAGTGATTTATGAGCCTAGAATTGGGATGAATAGCCGTAGTCAAACCATGGAAAACAGAAACTTTGCTAGCTGATAAATCTATGGATCATTAGTCTACAAGCTTCTGGCCATACTCAACGGTTCCCTTTCCCACCCAGAGAAATCAGTTAAAATCATAAACATTTTAGGCACAGCTAATTTTTCGTGCCTTTAATTGGAACAATTTCAAAAAGTTTTTTCTTCCAGTTGAAGGTTCAGGGGCATGGGTTGTCTTTCCGTGAGTTTCTTTCACTCAAGTTTAACACTGTTATTGCAGCATAAATAGACCACAGTAAGAACATTTACACGGTTCTTCCCAAATCAGTTTCCTGTAGATAGTGTAGAAAGTGTTGGCCTGTGTGCTTTTTTCAGTTGGGCATATTGAACCATGCATCACTTCGATTCAACCACTGCCCCTCCCTGTAGAACAAAAGGATATTTTTAATGCAGGTCTTGTGTTTGTTCCATAATGTTCGGCATGATTTCCAATTGCAAAGTTGCAAAGCTTTGTTCAATATATATATATATATATATATATATATATATATATATATATATATATATATATATATATATATATATATATACTGTCACCAGTAGGTAGTTATAGTTAGGACCATATTTCATAGGAAAATAATTTTTTGACTTGGCTGTAACTTTGGTTTGGCGTAGTTTGACCAATATTCTTGAAATTTTCCCCAAAAGTGTCAAGGTGGGTTCTATTGTGATGGAAAGTTTGAGGGTGATCCATGCAGTGTGGACCGAGAATTTGGGGTGTGTAATAGGGTTGCATTTGTAATGTTAATTCACATAGTCACATTTAGCCACACCAACAGCCCAAACCACTGAACAGACTTAAACCAAATTTGGCAGGGAGGTGGATGTCGGTTCAAGGAAGTGCCTTTTTCTTATTTATTGTAAATCCATTGAGTAGTTTTCAAAACAATTAAGCTGAAAATTATAGTGATATCTTTGGCCATAGATATTTCACGAAGATTTTGCGATGAATCGCAAATGCACGCGCCAATGAGAATGCTCTGATTGGCAGGTCACAAACTGAACAGAAAGTTGCGCCCACCATTTTATCTATCGGTAATGGTTCCCGGGGCTGAAAGTTTGTGTGAAATCCCACATAAGGGGTCAGTGTCGATATACTCTACCCCTGTGGTAGAGAAATGCGGGTGTTAGTGACATAAGTTATGTGACCAAAATTTTTTTTATTGCGCGCGATATTTGCGATGATGCCGAGACTGTCAGTATGCCCCATGTACGGTTGCAGGGACGTAGCGACGTCTTCGCGAATACTGGTGGAAATATAAAAAATATAAATCAGTGAATCCTTAATACGCATTGTTATAGAGATATTGAGATTCTGATAAATGTTTTTATAGAGTTATTTGTATAGTGAATTATATACTGTGATGGTAAAATTAATTATATAGTTATTGAAATTTAAATTGAAATTGATTTATATAGCGCATGGCTACCCAGAGGCTTCTCCGCTCTGATGATAAGAGCTGTAGTGAGAGACAAAGACCCCTTAATGGCTCGATGGAAATAGCCAGGTCTTCAGCTTTTTCCTGAATATTAGTTCATTTTTCTGCCCTCCAAGGTCCAGCAGAAGAGTATTCCACAGTTTTGGAAGCAAATGGGAGAAAGATGTGCCTCACCATCTCGATTTTTTAATTCTAGTGGTGCTGAGGAGGTGTGAGTGGGAGGACCTTAGAGATCTCAAGGGGGCCTAACACGAGATCAACGATTTAAGTTTAGGTTGGCCTTTGTTATTTACTGTCCTGTGAGCGATACATAGAGCTTTACATTTTATTCTTGAGGCTATTGGTAGACAATGGAGTAGTTTCAAGGAATCTCTAACTGGTGCTTGTCTGTGGAGTTTGAGCAGGAGCCTTGCCGCCGCGTTCTGCACAGTCTAAAGCCTTGATCACATACTTGGGAGAGCCCAAGTATAAGGAGATCCCATAGTCCAGACGGGAAACTATCAAAGACTGCATGATAGTTTTCCTAACTTGCTCCCGGATACGTTCTGATATCTTTCTGAGCATCCTCAGGAGTCCAAAGCAGATGCCCGACAATTTGTTTGCCTGTTCGCTCATTGAGAGTGCGCTATCGAGCCACATACCTAAATTTTTTACCAACGATTTAGGAACTGGAGGCTCACCCAAGCAAGGAGGCCAGTGATTTAGGGGTCTTGGAATGGCCCTGTTACCCTTGATCATGAATTCGGCTTTTTCACCGTTACATTTTAGAAAGCTATTTGACATCCGTTTGTCCAATTTGTTCAGGCAGGGGCCATATAAAGAGTCTCCCTGATGGTGGTCCTGGGGCAGGGTGAAGATTAGCTGGGTGTCGTCCGTGTACGAAATGCCTAGGATGTCAAATTCCTGTATAATGTCGGAAAGCTACCTTACAGATATATAAATAAGGCCGGGCTTAGGGAGGAGCCCTGTGGCACTCCAGACTTTAAGGGCAGGCTGTCAAAGAGGCAGTCCTGATCCATGACTTGGATCAACTGATCATATAGAAAAGAGCATAGCCACTCCAAGGCTCTGACCTGGATACCTATTTCCTTCAATCTGTTTTTTAGCAAGGTGTCGTTGACGGTGTGAAACTCCGCACTAAGGTCAAGCAGAAAAATCACGGCAGACCCTCCATTGTCAAGTAAGATATTGAGTTCCTCTGTGACAGCCAGGAGTGCTGCTTCTGTACTATGGAGGGCACGGAAGCCCATCTGTGTGGGGTGGAGAAGTGCATTTTCTTCCAGGAATTTAACTAAAGTTTGGTTAACATGCCTTTCCGGGAGTTTACCAAGGAGAGGCAGAAGGGAGATGGGTTGAAGGTTGCTCAGAATGTCCGGGTCAAACGGGGTTATTTTAAATTGGTTTTATAATAGCGTGTTTTCAGTCCTGGGGGACCAACCCCGATTCAAGTGATTTATTAAGGATTTTCACTAGAGGGGGAAGGAAAACTTTCGTCACCTTGAGGATAGCATGCGGGGTTGCAAAGTCCAGAGGGTAGCCTGATTTGATGTATTTGAACAACTTGAGAGCAGCTTCCTCATCAAGGCCGTGGAAATGTGTAAGACTAGGGGAAGAGACTGGGACACTGACCAAATGTGACTCAGCTAGAACAGGCTGAGGAGTGTTTTGAAAGAGATCGTAGATATCAGACACTTTTTTCAGAAATAAGATGCTATTTGGTAGCACCTTACTATCAAGCCCTTTGGAGGGCCTTTGTTTTCTCGTGGTGTGGTCAAGTTTTTTACTACTCTAAATAGTTCTTTGGAGAGTTAAGTGCCTGTCAGATTTTCTTCTCATAAAAAAATATAGCCTGAGCCAGTTTAATTCTTTACGGTAACGTCTAATTGAGGCTGTGTAGTAAAATGTTCTATCTGGGTCAGAAGTCTTTTCTCCAATCCCTTTCTGCCCTCTTACAGAGCTTTTTTAAAGAGAGCAGATGTTCATTAAACCATGGGTCTTTTTTTTTTGGTCTAGTGTGCTTGAACGGGCGTTTTTATCAGGGGAGCACAGGTCCCCAGGGACTGGCTGATCCAATTTTCCAATTGTTTGAAGTCTTCTTCTGGTCCAAGGTCCAGATTGGGCAAGGATCGCTTCAGGGTATTGGACCAGAGATTTGTATCGATCCAGGACCAATTTCTAAAGGTGGTGAACTGGACCTTGCTTTTGGCCTGTCTGGCCGGGTTTGATAACTCAAATCGAATAAGGCATTGATCGGACCAGGGGACGGGAGTAACCTCTGACACCGAGAGGAGATGATCATTTAAAAAATGAGATCCAACGTGTGTCCTTTTGTATGAGTAGGAGCAGAGACCAGTTGAGTAAGTTGTAGTGCCTCAAGGTCATCTTGAAATCTTTTAACAAAGGTAGCGTCCAATAATTCAAAATGAAGATTGAAATCACCGAGCAAGGTGATGGAATTTTTTGCTAGGGACAGGGATGCTGAAGTGTCAGGTAAAGCCTCTAGGAACGAAGAGCAAGGCCAGGTGGCCTGTAGGCCAGGATGCCGGAGTAGGTACAAGAGGGAAAGTGATTAATGTGAAACTGCACATTTTCACAGTCCGCCAGAGCTAGTGGAGAGGAGGTGCAGCTAAAAGTAGTTTTTAAAATAATGGCAATTCCACCCCCTGTTTTTTTTATCTCGATCTAGTCTATGGGTGTAGTATCCTGGGGGAGTGCTAGATTAATATCAGGAGCAGAGCTATCCTTGAGCCAAGATTTGGTAATAAATAATGCATCTAAGGAATCATCTTCTAACAGGTTCCTAATGTCGATGGCGTGTCTAGGTAATGACCGGATCATACATATTAACCAAAATTAATTAAAGATAATACACATAGTGAGTCTACGATGTTTTAATCACAAAGTAGATAAAGCAGGGATATAGTATCCAACATTATTCATTTTATAAAGGTTGAACAGTGCCCCTGGGCAGTACGGGAGGAGTGATACGGTGAGGATAGTGAAGGTGGGGATAGTGACAGTAAAAGCAAGCAACAGTCTAATATAATTATCAGTAAATTGTATTATAAGGACAATGATAAATCCAGATAGTCCATTTAAACAACCACATGCCCCATGTATTGTAAAATTGACATAGTCTCAGACGTGGGGCTGGGGTGTAATGGAGGGTTGTCGACGTTTCGACCCACAAGAAGTCAGAAATTACTAGAAACCTTGCGGCGGGGTCTTCATGCTTTGAAAGAAGTATGTATATAGTAATATGTGTAGGGCAATGTTCAGAATGGATTTTTCTTACATATTATTTGTGGATATGTTGGTTGCCTTTGAATGTCTGCTTTTGTTTTCCATTTTCACGACGTGTCCGGGGGGTCACAATGTCGTTGCGAAGCTCCCCAATAACTGAAAAAAAGGATCTTTTTAAAGAGAATTTACGTTTTGTGTACTAGGGTGGCTCTGAATAGAGCCTTTTTGTTGCTTTTGTGTATATGGTTACTACAAATAAGACCGGATGCAGAGTTTCAGGTTACTTAAAAACACCTTGTTACCTTCATCGGTATAGTACACTCCATCATTTTTATAAATCCCATGCATGTCAAAATGCAGATTTCTGTTATAGATACAGCCCATGCGACGGTCTCTGAGGAATGCAGAAACAGTTTTATTAACATGTTTCCTGGCTTTATCGATCTGTGGACAGAATTGATTGGACCACTTACATTTCTGTCTTTTGCATATGTTAGAGTACACTAAGACAGTGTGAGTGAAAAGCATCATCAATTCAGCAAAGCTATCCCTCATTGGGATTTCCAGTCCTTCTCCAGTTATTGTGCCTAGGTCATTGCCACCACAGTGCACAATCATGAGGAAGATTACATGGACGTTATAGTTCGGAATGAGCCTTTTAAAAAAACCTTAGAAATTCACTGAATAAACCAAAGGTTACACAGGTCATTTTAGTTAGGAAATAGAATTTAAAAAAACTTAGAAATTCAGAGAAAAAAAAACAAAGGTTACAGGGACGTTATAGTTAGGCTCAGATTTCACACGTAAAAAAACATCGAAATTCAGCTAACTATAACTCGCGCCCCCACAATGCCCTGCTTATGACCTCACATATTATATTAGTAATGACATGGTCAGTGACATCACTGATGACATTTCAAAGGACTATGGGTAACTGTGTGTGACTGGACTCACCAGCCTCAAAGATTTGCGATCTCGCAAATCTTTGAAGCTGGTGAGTACAGTCACACACAGTTACTTATCTAAAAGGCACTGATAAACAAAGTGCGACAGATTTTGGAGCACAACAAGAACCTCTAGAAGAATTCTTGAAAATACAAGAGTGAACATTTAAGCATTTGTGTGCACAGGTATATCAAACTATTCAATATCAAAGGACTATCACAAATGCCATCACTGATGACATCATCCACAGAATCTCTGATGTACCCACTCACACCCCAATCTAACCTTTCATACACCCAGTCCAACTTTCACACTAGCATTCTCAAAACCATTGATACACCCATGCTAGTACTTACACATCCACTCCCTGATTCATAGATGTAGGCACACATCCACTCTGTTACCTATACAGAAACTTATACAACTCACTCACTAATACAGCCACTGATATATCCACTCATTTACCCATACAGCCACTCACACACAGTCAGTTACTCATAGAACTAAACACACACCTACTCACTCACCTACAGATTCAATTACACAGCCATTTACTCAACAATACAATTATACATACAGCAACTCACTTATTCATACAGATACTAACACATACTCACGCACCTATACAGTCACTGACACAAGCACCCACTCACCCATACAGCCACTCTGACTATCACTCATATCTATATGTATATGCCCCAATACTCACCTATACTGCCTTTCACATATGCAGTTACTCACTCATATACCACTGACATATCCATTCACTTATCGACAGAGCCATACGCACACTCACTCACCCATACAGCCCCCTCATAGACGTACACATGAACCTACACAGCCACTGACTCACTCATCCATGCAGGCAGTCACACACCCCCTTATTCCACTCAGACACTCATACACCCATACAGGTACTCAGACAACCAATCAATAACCCATACAATCACTCATGTACCTACTCAACAACCCATACAGGCACTTATACACCAATTGACAGACTGATATAGACATTCACACAAATTAGTCACTCACCCATACGTTCACTGAGACACAAATAATCATTCACCTATATAGTCAGTCATGCACCCACTCACTAAATCATCCATACAGATACTCATACACCCACTGATTCATCAATACACCTTGGTGTGTGTGTGTGTGTGAGTGTGTGTGTGGGTGTGTGTGTGTGTGAATATTTTAAATATATATTTGCCAAATCCTCCTTCCTCCAGAGAGACCGGGACACTTTGATCGGCGGTGCGACTCGGGTTGGAGGTCCCCGATATCAATGCTGCTCCACGTACTTTCAAGGTACCACACACTCTGCACAGGAAATGAAAATTAATACTCCGTCTGTGTAGTCATTATCAAGGTTTATTGCAAACCATAAAGCCTTCAAAAACCCTACGCGTTTCGGCGGACAACCGCCTTGCTCACGGGTAAAGTGTTTCTAAAAGGCCATTACCTTTAACTGGTGCACGTGACGTCAAACATAAACACACAAAAAAGAGACTGCTTTACACAGTTATTGAGTTGGCCATCTTACAGAGGGTTATCATATATATAGTGTTTATGGTACACAATGTCTCAAATCGCTCGCGGGTTTATGCAGAAGAAACAAACAAACCTAAGTGTAGAATACATTGTTTTCTAACACCCCTTTGTTATTTCAAAAAGTTTGGTGCGCGTATTTGTGATGGTCCTTAACACCAACTAATAAAATGAAATACATAGTCAGTTTTACAAATAAATCGTTTCGGCATTACGCGCATAGCGTTCGAAAAATGTTGCGCCTAGTGGCCACCCCAACATGCGCTATATATTGTTAACAGCTGAGGAGCGGGGTGAAGCTAAACACATCAACTGCAAACCTCCCTGATATATATTCATGGGTCTGGCATATGTGAAAGCCCAGTCCTGCCTACAAGTGGATAGGATAGGACCATAATTGTTTGTACAACATGCCAAGTGGCGAGACATTTCAATTGGATAGAAAACCAAAGCAATGTAAAATAATGTTGGTGCATGAGTATCTAAGAGATGACCCTCAATCTATAACACAAATTAATGTAAGTGAAATAAATAGTAAGGCCAAGTGGCCTAGTGATCAATACCCAAGTGGGTCACAATAATTCTTTACATATCCCGTGGTTCATACGGTCCAACCGGGTCAGATACATTACAGTTCATATACTCCATCTATCCAAGCTTCTTAATCGTGTAAGCATGATCCTTTTTCATTTTTCAAATCCACTTGATTGATAATGTCCCAATCTAAAAAGAAAGTACCCATAGCTAATTATTCTACAATCAATGATTATACCTCAGACCTTGTAAGTTGGCATGACTCCGTTGCTTGTTACATTAAAAACAAGTGCACTAAAGTGAACGTTAAAAACATTAAGGAAGACATTTTTGACTCAGTGTAATTCATAATAATCTCAAACAGAACAAATCAGAACGTAGTGAAACAGCCAAGGATCACAGTTGTGGCCCCCAGATCATATACCAATTATCCTAATAAGATAGGGCTGCCACATATCTCAAGAGGTCTAAACTGCGCTGTTACTAGGACCCAGAGTCCTGACTGATTACTCTCCTAAGAACCATGTCATCTCTTCTTCAGAATTTAACCCTTTAGGGGTCTTGGAATCTAAATTAAGTATATACTGCGATTGAAAGCCCAGTCCTGCCTACAAGTGGATAGGACCATAATTGTTTGTACAACATGCCAAGTGGCGAGACATTTCAATTGGATAGAAAACCAAAGCAATGTAAAATAATGTTGTTGCATGAGTATCTAAAAGACGACCCTCAATCTATAACACAAATTAATGTAAGTGAAATAAATAGTAAGGCTAAGTGGCCACTAGGCGCAACATTTTTTGAACGCTATGCGCGTAATGCCGAAATGGAAGATGGCCGACTCAATAACTGTGTAAAGCAGCCTCTTTTTTGTGTGTTTATGTTTGACGTCACATGCACCAGTTAAAAGTAATGGCCATTTAGAAACACTTTACCCGTGAGCAAGGCGGTTGTCCGCCGAAACACGTAGGGTTTTTGAAGGCTTTATGGTTTGCAATAAACCTTGATAATGACTACACAGACGGAGTATTAATTTTCATTTCCTGTGCAGAGTGCGTTGTACCTTGAAAGTACGTGGAGCAGCATATATATATATATATATATATATATTTAACACTCATAAACTTTTTAGAAACACTCACAGTCACCAAATGATGTCATCAGTGATATCATTTACGATGACATCAGTGATGTCACTGACAGTGCCATGGGCAATGTAATATGTGAGGTCATAAATAGAGCATTTCAGGGGTGCAAGTTATCGTTAGCTCAGCTACCTATAGCTGCTGAATTTCTCTGGTTTTGTGTGTGTGAAATCTGAGCCTAACTATAAATATATATATATTTTTTCCTTGCTCGAAATGCAAGGCATTTAAGAAGAGCCCAAAAGTCCTCTCTTATCAAATACCGTGAATGAGAGTCGCTAAAACAATTAGTAAATTTTTAACATGCAATACACCCTACTGCGTATACTGTCTCTACTGTCCTTGCACTAAAGAGTACATAGGAAGTACTATACACCCCACAAAAAAGCAAAATTTAGAACATGCTCGAGCGATAGAAAATAAAGACTTTTCATACCCTGTGTCAAGACACTTCGCTCTATATCACAACAGCGACGGGAATTTGCTAAAATTCTTTTGTTTGGACCATATCCCTGCAAATGATCGTGGGGGAAACAGGGAACTGAAACTTGGAAGGCTCGAATCCAGATACATAATTGACATGCAAACAGAATTCCCTGATAGCTTAAACACTGAGGAAGAACTTTCAATTCACTTGGGTTAATGTGGCAATATAGGAGTTCATATATTTGGATTAAGAGTACATGCTGATGTCTAGACAATATAGCTGAGAGAATTAATTGAGAAAATATCTGCTGAACATGTAAATAAGTACACATACATCCATATATATATATATATATATATTTTGGAATATTGTTTTGATTTACTAATATGGCTATTAGGCACGTTAAGTCAAATTAAGATTAGAAATTATTGATGTATTGAGTTTGGATACTGGTACAAATTTCTAAGCCCATTCAGGGCTCAATTATGTTCAAGAAGTTAAGCCATAAACATGTAATATAAAGAATATATTGCTCATGGGAAGGGATTGAGAGAGTGCAAGATTTATAATTCGATATACTGTCATAATGAATTATGATCTATGATGTTTAAATTGTATGAGAGTTATCTACCGAGCAATTTTGAACTATTTAGAAGCGCTCAGAAACTTTGCTTTTCATTAAATGTAAATACAAACATTTATTTTGAAAAATGAAATCCAAACCGCAGTTTAAGGAACCTAGCTTATAGAGAACATAAGTTAAAATGACGCTTACCTTGTAAATATACACTTTGGAGAAAGTCCTCTGTCTATGCCACTGATTTATGTGCAGGGAACACTGCTGATGTTTTGTTTAAAATGGCGATGAATCGATGTGCAGTTTTGTACAGAGTAGAAGAAGGCATGCAACGCCGAAACGCGTCCTGTGTTTGATTTAATTTGATGCATTAATAAACCATCTGGTGGAATAAATACCCTTGCGAGTGCGGCCCGTTCTTTACCCGTCACTGGGGATGGAAGTTGGAGCTGAATATATATATTACCTACTGGCTATCGCCAGTAGGTATATATAGTTAGGATTAATTCCCTATGGGATTTCTGAAAATTCTATGTCTAATAACTTTGGCGTTTGTGGACGGAATCGGCTGAAATTTTCAGGAAAATGGCACATTTTGTTTCTGAGCAGCCCCTGAAAATTTGGGGGGGTTTCGTCAAGGGGGGGCTGAGAAAAAAGGGGGGTCCCAAAACGCGTTTTTTACATTGAGTTTTCCATAGGGCGGTTGGACTCACTTTTAGCTCGAACGGCTGAATGGATTTGCACGAAACTTGGCAAAATTGTAGGGACTGTTAGCCCGATGTGCCTTTGCTAGGTCTCAATATATGTGCTTCAGTGGATTTTGAGAAATTAACGTTTAAATCAAGATATATATCTGTAACAGCGCTCCGGGCAGCGATCCGGTCCGCTTACTTTTCGCGTTTCGGAACTTTGCGCGCAGAAAGCTGATTGGCTCTCCGGTGTCTGTCAACATTCTAAACCAGGGGTCTCCAACCTTTTGTGTAGTGAGAGCTACTTCTGGTCAGTGAAAATCATCGTGAGCTACCAAACCCCAAGCAACTCGCACATTTTTCCGAGAGACCTCCCACGCCCAGTTTCATTGCCATTAAGGTTAAAAAACCTATTTTCTTGAGAGCCCACTATAATGTGGTTTAAACGCAAGGCTTAAAGTTCCCTAGAAACACTGAAAGGATTGACTTTGGATTTTTGTTGTGTTGTCAAACCACTTTACAAATTTCACAATAATAGCTTCAAAATCAAGACCTTTTAATAGCTGTCACTGAAATAATCATTGTAATGCAGCTCAATTAACAAACAAACAGGAAAAGCAATCCTACCTTCAGTGTGGAACTGTAGGATGTCCTCTAAGGCTGTGTAATCTGGTAGCCTGGCGGGGGCAGTTCCAAATCACTTAATCTCCCAGTGCCTAACAAAAAGTGATGTGTCCGTTTGTAACGTAACTGGTGCTCATGTAAAGCGCTATGATACCTTCGGTTCTAGTTGCGCTATAAAACTGCACACAAAAAGAAAATGACACAGTTCCCCTTGAAAAGTACATTCTCCAGGGCCCAGCCTGAAGAACATCACTGCTGTTCAAGACAAGCTGGCATACTATTGCAACCATACAGGAAGATGATGGGTACTGGGCAGCATGTGTGAGCCTTGGCTCCTGGCCAATAGGTGGGAATGTATTAAATAGGTAGGGTCATGACATGCCACATTACTGACATGTGGGCCGTACGTTAAGAAGACTCACAGACACAACAGTGAGACAACAAAATAAAGCATACGCCACAATAGTGACACAACACAAGGCGTGAAAGAGGAGGTCACTGCTTGTCGGAATGGGGAAGAAAAGAGGCCCAGGCACCAAATTAGAAGTGCACGTCTGAGGCTTAATCCTATCCTGTGTGGAAAGTGTAGGTGTGTAAAAACATGAGATGGTGAGAAAAGGTGTTAGGACAGGCTCTACTACTGAACACACACGAGCAATCGAAGAATGCAACAATTGTCCCATGAGACTCACTTATCACAGTATATCTTAAACTTTCGAGGTACACAACGTCTTAATGGAATCATTGATCACTTATCAAATAATACCAAAAATGAGAACAGAACAATTCTCTCTTAGTTTCCACAAATAACTAACTTACTAGGAACGCAGTGCAATATGTAATGATAATGCAGATGACACACTGCTCAAACGGTGGACATATGCAAAAATGACACTGTACAAACGTTGTTTGTAAGATGATCTGAAACAAATATGATAATTAGATAGTAAATTAAATAGCGCTACACACAAGGACACTTTCAGTAATTATGGCTCTTTTTTTCCATTTTTTTTTCATTTAAGGTACAGAGAGATTAAGGGCCCAATGTAGGTGAAATAGATTTACCGATTTTCAATTACCGAATTTTACCGATTCGGTAATTAAAAATCGGTAAATCTATGGGGTGGACATGTAGGTATTCCAGATGTGCTGGAATACTGAATCGGATGATTTCGGTATTTACCGATTCGGTAAATACCGAATCGGTAATGCCCATTCATTCCTATGGGCTTTGAAGCCCATAGGAATGAATGGGCATTACTGATTCAGTATTTACCGAATCGGTAAATACCGAATTTCACAAGGGTGCAAGGGGTGTCACTTTGACACCCTCTGGCACCCCCAAAACAGGCTCGGGTGCCATGTGGCAGGCATACATGCCCTAAGGGCAGGTCTGGTATAGGTGTGCATGCACACCGGAATCGGTATTTTACCATCAAATTGGATTTGATGGTAAAATACCGATTCGGTAGGCCTCTGGGACTCTGAAGAGTCCCACCTACATCTGAGATTTACCGAATCGGTAAAAATACTGATTCGGTATTTTACAGAATCAGTAAATTTCCCGATTTTCGGCCGTTACCGACCGACCTACATCTGGCCCTAAGTGATTTGGCCAGAATCACAGGATGTCGGAAAGTAGAAAGATGCATGTCCCCAGCCCGGAGAGCTTGGTTAACCCCTGCCACCAGAGCCCGACGGTGAGGGTGCACAGCTCTTTGGTGCCCTCCCAACGAACGACAGAAAGGCTGCCACTCTCAAAGCTCTTCCATTTCTGCCTAGTGCTCTGACGCCCGTTTCAAGGAGCAGGGGGAATGTTGAAGCGAGCGAGGGAGCGGAAGCGCAGGATTAAAGGGTTGGTCGGACAATCATATATATTCGTACAGCCAGCGTCTCATCCCCGGCCTGCACCAACACAAACATATCCCTTGGACAGGTTCTGTGACCTTGGATGCTCGTAGTGCACGTGGGTGGATTACATAGTTGTGAGGCTGAAGAGGCAGGTTTCAAGCCTATATGTGTTGCTTTGCTAGTTTGCTGTATTACCCAGTCCCGGAATCTTGTGAAGATTATTAGAAGCAAACGCTGGGAGACAGCCTTAGGTCGTCGCTAACAGAGATTCGCTGTAGGGCTGGGGTGGGCTCACCTGGGTAGGGTCGCCCTATAGGTGGCTGGAACGCACGCTGCCAGTCACAGCCCCGGATCTCCAAGTGCAGGCACAAAACCACAATGCATATGACTGTACAGATCTGCTAGCTAAGTTACCCGAATAGTGCATACTGGTGTGTCTTAGCCACGGTACATGAGAGGACTTGGAAAGAAGATGACCAACCGCTTCTCTATCCCTCAGTAAAAGACCCTGCGTGCTGGACGGAGGCTTACACATGACGGCATGCACTATTGCAGGGTCTTTAGCACGCTTGGCCTTTAGTGTCGTATTTCAAGACTCCATGCCGGATGTGCGCCCATGGCTTACCTGCTGCTCTGGGATTTTATTTATGCCTTTTTATATAGCTCGGACTTTACCCGAAGGTGTCAGAGCGCTTCACAATAGGAACAGAACTGATACATGAAAATATTACAAGTGAACAAATTACAAAAGCAAAAGTTACATTACATGAGATAACGCATTGGCGGTGAACAGAGACCCTCACAATAAAAAGAGAAAGTGTGCCACCTTCTGTTGTGGAAGGTCACGCATGAGGACTGCAGGTGGAGAGAGGGAGTATTTGGACCAGACTAACTGGGCACCTGCTGTCATGGCCTGCATCCCGGCTGAGCTCTCCCGCTCCTATCCTCTTACAAATAAATAAAAGAAAAAAGTAGTTTGGCTTGGGAGATGAGGCGGGCTAGTGGCTAATTAGGTAACTGCGGAATTAAGTAAAAAGAATTCTGATCCAGGCTGTCCCCCTTGACCCCGCATCGTGTGATCCTCAGCAATTTTCTTGCCATTAGCTCCCTCCCATATGTACGCCAGCCTTCCTGCTGCTCATTGGGCGTTCTCAAGCGGAAAAGAAAGCTGCAGGCCCAACACCTGAAATAACCAATGGCAGAATACGGAGCTGTACAGTATTTTTTTTTCTTTTTGGAATTTTATATAGCACAAACTTGAGGGCGGGAGCCGCCCGCCGTTTTTTTTTGCTCCCCGTCAGTTGAACACCGCACTTTCACTTTAAGAAGGGAGATGCGAGAAGGCATCAGACTGCGGGAGGGCGGGGGGGCAGGGACACGGGAAAAACATGCCGTGAGCTGCTGACATACCCGTGCAGGATCCCGCATTCTCCCTTCCACTGTGGATCGAGGGAAATTAGGTGGCAGGCTGTGCTGCTGAAAAAAGGCAGATGGCGCGGGTCACAGCTGTTCTATACTGCTTGCGCGACCGGCATCTCTGCCCATCTACCTGCTCTACCCTGCTCCGCCTGCTGCAGCTACGACGCACTCTTCCTTCGCATCCCAAACAAGCCCAAACAACACTGAAGGGCTACTAAATTGAGCAGGAAGCAGCGCGAGCTACTCAGAGGGTCTCTGCGAGCTACCGGTAGCTCGCGATCGACCGGTTGGAGACACCTGTTCTAAACAGTCCGGAGCGGCCGCCATCTTGTCTCTCGGTAGGATCGAGAGAGAAGAAGAGGTGAAAAACGAAAGGGGAATTTAATGAAAGGGGGCAAGGTATCCCCCTCTTGACCCCCTAGGAATGTTGTTGGGGTTATTAAAGGGTCCCGTGGGGAAAAGAAAAAAAAATGATTTTTCACGGTAGAAGCGCTTCACGGGCCGCGAACTGGGCCGCAAACTGGTAGCGAAACGGGAATTCGCCATTTTGTGCTTCGTTAATTAAATTACTAGGTATAAGGGGGTGCGGGAGACGTATCCTAATCCCCTATGTTTCCTGAGGGTGGCTGAGGAGGCTGATATATGTTGATACATCTCTTCCAGCGGCTGCGCCATCTTGCCTTTTTTCCAATGCCACAATTTTGTCGTGCACGGCAGCCATTTTAGATGCCAGGCTGGTCCCAGGCTATCACCTACCCCTGCGGATGTAGTTTATGGCCCCAGCTGTAGAGAATTCAGACATGCCAACCCTCCCGATTCAGGCGTGTGACTACTGATTTCAGTGCTAGTCTCCCGCCTCCCGATTTCTGCAAGCAAAAACCCGGGGGCATATTACGAACAACTAGCGATAATTTTTGTCTCTAACTTGTTTAGAGACAAAAATTATCGCCGCACATCGGCGATTTTTATCGCAGATAAACCTTGCTATTATCGCAGAAAAGTCAGCGATATTCATGTATTATCGAGCAAATGCTCTTAGCCATGTTATCCACCTCCCATTGGATAACATGGCTAAGAACTGCTCAGGGCAGGTGTTAGATTTTGGAGATATTCGCGCTTAGCGCGAATATCTCCAAAAGTTGGTAATAGAAGATAGCGATGTTAGGGACTGTTTCCAGTCGCTAACATCTTGGCACGCCACTTTGCATGTCATTAGTGATAAGTATCACTGACATGCAAAGCGGGGCCCAAGATGGTCGCTATCTCCTTTTAGCTGTCACTAACTGGTGTTAGCAACAGCTTGGTAATAGGGAGATAATTTTATCTCCGCTTTCATGGCTTTTAAAGCCAAAAAAGCGGAGATAAACCCCCTTGATAATATGCCCCACGATTCCTTGGGGGTTTCAGCTGACAGGGCTTGGTATTGTGTTACATGGTAATTTTTCCAGGAAACGTCAGAGGGTCGATGCAGGGGTTCTAGAAGAGGTGATAAACCATTTAAGCCTCATGAACAAGCGCATGGTCTTTTAAAGATTTGTGAAGTACTCGGGGCGGCGGTGTGTGTGTGCCCTCTTTCAGGAGCGGGCGGGGGGGCACTGCCAGCAACTTGCCAGGTCAGGTAGTGTTCAACACGTGCATCACCCTTTCTCTGCCTGCTATTGCGCTCCATGCTTCGGAAAGGTAAGAAAAAGAACGTGCATTTGAGTTTGAAATGTCCGATCCTGCAGCAGCACACTTCCAAAGCCCACACATGACAATAACCCGATTCAAGGCCCCATTCACCCGTTTTTAAAAAAATAGATAACACTCCAACAAAGTAAGATTATAAAACTTTATTAACTATTAACTATAACGAACGGAACAAAAACTAAAAACATTTAAACATTTTTCAACACAAAAAGCAACAATGGTTAGAAGCTGTCTTTTGTGCGAATAGTCCCAAGGCAGCACAACGTGCAGAGTTCTGGACGGCACCCAGGTGATGTCGCCTGGGTGCCGCACTGGTTTTGGGATCCTACAATGCAGCACAGAAAAACAGCGTGGGGCGTCCCGGGTGGTGCGGGGGGAGGCCTCGTCAGTAGCGGTCTGTTGTGCGAATAGTCCCAAGGCAGCAGAACGCGTTGAGATGTTGATGGGACTGTGTCCAGTGTCACATGGCTGACACAACATGTACGACAGGCACCCAGGTGATGTCCAGTAAACTGCCGCACTGGTTTTGGTATCCTACAATGCTGCTCCGAAAATTGGCGTGCGGCGGCCCGGGGGTGGGGGAGGCGGCGTGAACGGGCCTCCCCAGGTGGCGGCCATCTAGCTGAGTTGCGCCCGCTCTTGCGGCTACAGCGTCTCGCTCACCATGTTGTTGAGTTGCTCCCACTCTTGCAGTGCAGCGATAGGCGGCTGCCACATGGCTCTTAAAATGGCGGACGGCTCCTCGGTTTTGGGCCTGGTCCCCTGAAATGGCCCTGGGACACCTTGGAACTCGGACGCTTGCCTGCTAGGGCTTGGGCTCCATTCTCGAAAAGCGTCCCCTCAGCCGTGAAGATTCTACAAAAGTCTTGGGGGCCCCCGACTCCCGCAGGCTTCCGGTGGGGAGCGGCTGCCATGATTGCTCGCGGAATGACCACGACGGAGCCACGAGATGGTGGTGCTCTCATGCTGACGCCAGCTTCAGTCTGAATGATCCAGAAACAAGGTGGGGCTTTCATCATTTGGGAAAAAAAAATGTTCTAAACCAATGAAAAGTGTTATTTTTAGGTCATATGACCAAGCCTTCCATCTTTAGGAAACCAAAAGTAAAATGAACCAATGAAAAGTTTTATAAACAAGTCACATGACCTGTTATGCGGCATAGGGCTACAAAAAGCGTAGAAAATCCGTTGGCACGTGAGGCGGCGTCAGTAGCGGACCGATGTGCGAATAGGCCGAAGGCAGCACAACGGGCCGAGATCCGGATGGTACCGAGGTGGTGTCCAGCAAATTGCCGCACTGGTGTGGCCATCCTACAATGCTGCGCCGAAAGACGGCGTGTCCAGCTGAGTTGCGGTCACTGTTGCGGTACAGTGACTCGAACGCGCCGAGATCCGGATGGCACCGAGGTGGTCCAGCAAATTGCCGCACTGGTGTGGCCATCCTACAATGCTGCGCCGAAAGACGGCGTGTCCAGCTGAATTGCGGTCACTGTTGCGGTACAGTGACTCGAACGCGCCGAGATCCGGATGGCACCGAGGTGGTGTCCAGCAAATTGCCGCACTGGTGTGGCCATCCTACAATGCTGCGCCGAAAGACGGCGTGTCCAGCTGAGTTGCGGTCACTGTTGCGGTACAGTGAGTCGAACGCGCCGAGATCTGGATGGCCCCGATGTTGTGTCCAGCAAGTTGCCGCACTGGTGTGGCCATCCTACAATGCTGCGCCGAAAGTCGGCGTGGGGTGCCCCGTTGGCTTATGAGGTGATGTCAGTAGTGGACCGATGTGTGAATAGGTCGGAACCAGCACAAGGCGCCAAGATCCGAATGGCAAGTCCTGGATGTTGAGTGCCTCAGTTGAGAGTTCTGAGCAGTGCTTGTAAGACTGTCTGAAGCTTATTTGCACCTGCTGCAGCTTCACTATTGCCCTGGTGTGGCCAAAGGTCGCACATGACATGGGCGGCCGGCTCCCGAGGTCCGGCGGAACTTTTTTCCTTTTCCTTTCTGCTTCTTTTCCTACAATCCGTTTCATCTGAAGACACGACCAGTTCCCTAAATGTGTGCAGGGGGACGCTATTGATTGAATGAAAATGGCGGCTTGACACAAAGCTGACTCAAGCGTTACTGTTGATGCTATACAGACAAAAATTGGTTTTCAGTTTGTACATTCTTCAGGTTTTTTTTTTCCATCCAAGTCTGATTGAGAGTTTGTAGAAAAATGGCTTCAGATTTTCCACATACTACTCTTCAACATTCTTCCTAAATGTAACAATGTGAAACTCACTAGGAGAACGGCTGTTTCTGTTTCCTTTCAAAATGCTGCCAACAATATTTTCTGAATGGAAGACACCATCTTGTAGCATAAAGGGCCGAAAGGGGTTCTGGTCTGGCCGATGGTTGGTGGAGACATTTTGACTATATCTTGGACCTGCCCGGCCTCGCCCAAAATGGCGCCGGTATAAATGGGACTCGTAACTCCTTGCCCGCAAATGTATATCTAGAAAATGTTATTGTAAGTGGCCCTGTCCTATTTTAATTACAAAATGTATGTCCACCGATTCCGCAACTGTTAGACACCTTAGTTCTTGCAACCTAATGGCCCGCTCGTTACGTTCCTCTACAGTGTAAATGTCTCCTCATCATATACGATTTCAGTTTGCTCCGTGGCCGGCCCACGTGGTTATAGGCCCGTATTTGTATACTGACATTTTCACAATAAAGGTTTTTAAAACAAAACACGGTAGTAGTATTTACATTGGTAAAGTTTTTACTTTTAGTCACTGTTTTCGAATCAGTAAAAGGCAAGTGAAATAAAGCAGTCCAATTACATGACGGATAAAAGGTATAATATGTAGGAACGCAGTAAAGATAAATGGTCAAGGGCAGTTGTGTTTTTCATGTCTGCAACATAAAGTGATCGATAAGAATCTGATAATCAGGCGTATCGGCGACTAAGACAGCAGGCCGAATCTCTTTTACTCAACGGCTCCGTCATGGAAGGAAGAAACGCCCTTTTTCTCGAAAAAGGAATATATTTTACTTGCAAGACAGTTGTAAATTTTCCGGGAAAGTACATTAGCCTGGAATATTATAACATATGTTTGAAAAAAAATATTGTTCGAAAACAATAAAAAGCGTAATTTTTAGGTCATATGACCAAGCTTTTCATCATTAAATTAACAAAAGTAAAATGAACCAATGAAAAGTTTTATTAACAAGTCACATGACCTGTTATGCTTACGTTACGCGCTGCGCGCCGCGCCTCGGATCACTTCCGGGTGCGCTAACGCGGCGTGTCATATAACGCATTACGCGACAACGTAGGTCAAGAATATAGTCAAAATGTCTCCACCAACCAGCGTTCAGAACACAACCCCTTTCAGCAGTCCAAAAAGTTCTGTTAAATGACAACAGAGGGGACAGGCAACAAGAACCATCAGTCAAAGAGGGGAGGGCAAGTTCTTCTCTTCCGGGTCATGTTGGGGCGCTACCGGAACTGATCGAATTGGTAGTCTACAGTGTTTCTGGATGTTTCAGACTAAAGCTGGCGTCAGCATGAGACCACTACCATCTCGTAGCTCCGTCGTGGCCATTCCACGAGCAATCATGGCAGCCGCTCCCCACCAGAAGCCTGCGGGAGTCGGAGGCCCCCAAGACTTTTGTAGAATCTTCACGGCTGAGGGGACGCTTTTCGAGAATGGGACCCAAGCCCTATCAGGGAAGCGTCCGAGTTCCAAGGTGTCCCAGGGCCATTTTAGTGGACCAGGCCCAAAACCGAAGAGCCGGCCGCCATTTTGAGAGTCCTGTGGCAGCCGCCTATCGCTGCACCGCAAGAGCGGGAGCAACTCAACTACATGATGAGCGAGACGCTGTAGTCGCAAGAGCGGGCGGTAAACAGCTGAATGGCGGAAGAGGCACAGTGTAGCAAAAGCGGGCGGAATGGCAACTAAAACGGTAAAGGGGCGCCCCACTACAGCTTGTCTTCAGGTCAAACGGATTGTGGGACAAGGTCCAGAATTGAAGAGTCATCAAAAGGCAAAAAGTTCCGCCGGACCCCGGGAGCCGGCCGCCTATGTCGGGGGCGATCTCAGGCTACACCAGTGCTATAAGACTTGGGGAGGGTGTCGGAGCCAAGCGTCTTCTCCGAGTCCATGGCCATCACACCGCCCCTCAGGGGCCTCCGTCAAGCTGTTTAGGAAGCTAACATATCACATTGTTTTCTAATGCAGTCAGGTCCACAAACGACACTCACTTACTTTGAGAATAGTGAAGCTGCAGTAGGTGGAAATAAGCTTCAGACAGTGTTACAAGCACTGCTCAGAACTCTTAACTCTGGCACCCAACATCCAGAACTTATGCTATTTGAGAATGGCAGTGACATCGAAGCATCTCAGGGACCAAAACCATTAACGTACTTTCACGTATGAAAATCTTACTTGGGGAGGGGGCAGGAGCGAAGCGCCCCCTCCCAGTCAGCGCCACCACACCGTATGTTGAAAATTTGAAGCCATCGTTCTACAAAGTCAACCAAACTTGGATTGAAAAATCTAGAAAAATGTACAAACTGAAAACCAGTTTTGGTCTGCATAGCATCAGTAGCAACGCTTGAGTCAGCTTTGTGTCAAGCCGCCATTTTGATTCAACAAAGCACAGGCATTGAAAAAGGCTCAAATTCAGAACTCTAAACTATGGCACCCAACATCCAGGAGCTTGCCATCCGGATCTTGGAGCCTTGTGCTGCTTTCGATCTATTCACACATCGGTCCACTACTGACATCATCTTATAAACCAACGTTATGTAAATAGTTTTTTAATAAAATGTTTTACCCTGTTTCTTTGCTGGTGTGTTGTCTATATTTTTAATATTTGCATAGGGTTTGTCGTTATTTTGTGCGGGATGGGTGATGGAGCCGAGCTGTCTTGCAGCCCTCATGGTGTGGAGCTCAGTTCATCTCACTATTTTCGTATTTCTCATGAAGGGTTGTTCCTAATATTTCTATTTTAGCGAGGTCAAAAAGAGATCCAATTAGTGGCCTACTGATTTTGCTCGATTACTTTTATTTTTTTTACACGATTTTTCACTATCTGCAAAGACTAAACAGAGTATTGCGACTTTGTGCTTGTTTGTAAATAGAGAATGATCCAAAGAGAACCAATTCTAAAACAGTAAATGCTTGGACAACAATCAATCAAATGGAGAGACAAGCAGGCACGACGGATTACAACGGGGGCAAAGGCTTGCGTTAACTACCGTTCACTATCTGCAAAGAGAGAGTACTACTAAGACAAAAGAGGGGAGGGGGAGGTGCAGCGTTCAAAGCACATCAGCGTGCATAAATACGAAAATGTTTTTATCTATCACGTACTTGACATTTTAAAGCTTTTCATATTTGCTATTAAAAAACCAATGAAATTCACAGAAAAAACCATAGGTTATAGTGGATATATAGTTAGGAATTTGCATTTACAAAACCTTGAAAATTCAATGAAAAAACCATTGGTTTTAGGCCATATATAGTTAGGGATTTGCATTTACAAAACCTTATTTTACTCGCATAAAACCATTGAAATTCCATATATAGTTATAAGCGCTAACTATATATCGCGCACCCGCAATCCACTGCTGATGATGTCACATATTACATCATTCATGACATGGTTAGTGACATCACTGATGACATCACTGATGACATCTCAAATGACATCACTGATGACATCACTGAAAACATCTCATTTGACATGACTGATAACATCACTGATGATATCATTCATGTGATAATACGATGAACCTCTTCAGACTCTAATATAACCTTAGATACAATCAGTGTAAACAGACACTCACAGACTGTCACTCATCCATGGAGTTACTCACACACCTAGTCAGTCATGCAAAGAATCAATCACACCTCCATTTCCTCAACTATACAGTTATACAAAATTTACTTATTCAAACATATACTAACACATATTTACTCTATTATACAATCCCTGATACAAGTTCACAATGATCCATACAGCCACTCACACATTCACTGGCTCTTATGCATAGTTATTTATATATGTCAACTCTCACATGTACTGTGTTTTACATATGTACTTACTTTGACATGTAGCACTGAGATATCCATTCACTCACCAATGCACTCATGCACACAGTCAACCGCCCATACAGCTGTTTCCACATGCACTTTTGAAACCATACATCTAGTGAATCAACTGCTCACACATCTATGCACAGAGTCATACACCTCCCAGCCACCTACACACACACTCAGTATCCCATACAAATACTTGGGCAACCAATCAATAACCCATATAGTTACTCATATAGCTACTTATCAACACATGCAACAGTTTACAGAACAACAGACATAATGATGCACAAATTAAGACAGTTTAGTCACTAACCCATGCACTCAGTGAGACACATTTAATCACTCACTCATACAGTCAGTCATGCACCTACTAAATCCTTCATCCAGACACTTATATATCCACTCATTCTTCAATATGTAAGAGATATTTTAACTTTACAGAAACATACAGTCACTGCATGTTGTCATCAGTGATGTCATCAGTGATGTCATTTGAGATGTCATCAGTGATGTCATCAGTGATGTCACTAACCATGTCATGAATGATGTAATATGTGACATCATCAGCAGTGGATTGCGGGTGTGCGATATATAGTTAGAGCTTATAACTATATATGGAATTTCAATGGTTTTATGCGAGTAAAATAAGGTTTTGTAAATGCAAATCCCTAACTATATATGGCCTAAAACCAATGGTTTTTTCATTGAATTTTCAAGGTTTTGTAAATGCAAATTCCTAACTATATATCCACTATAACCTATGTTTTTTTCTGTGAATATATATATATATATATATATATATATTTCTTTTTTTTCTGAGCAAACTTCTGAATTCAACTAAACTTGCCTTATAGGTTGAACTGTGAATCATTACATCTAATGGTGGATGATATTCTTTTGTGCGCTTGTTTGTCAAGGTTTGTTACAAGTTAACTCTCGGTAATCAGACCATCAATGGCCACTGACGTTTCCTGGATATTCCAATGCCTGTTAAATTGAATGCTTCAATGTCTACTGCAATACATTGCATTCTATAAATATATAACGTAAAACAATTCAGCTTTAGACTAAACAAATACCACACCATTAATTGACATACGCTAATCTTAAATTATTATTTTTGTGTTTCCTGATGGTGGATTATATTTTTATGTTTTAATAGTTCCCAATCTAATGCATCTTAAATAAAGATTCCCCTTAGTTTGTAGGAACCATTGTAATGTTTATGAATGTGTAAATATCACATTTGTATTCATTATTTTGTTTTATTTAAAGCACCTGATAATATGAAATAAAATATTTTAGAATCCCTAATTTGTCCTAAGTAAACTTACTTCCAACATTTATTTTTCTTTACACTGTATAAAGTTAGATTTTATTGCTATGCTTTAAAATATTTAGTTAGCATTTATTGTTCTACATTGCTACACCTTCATACTATTGTCAGGCAATACATGTGAGGGCCAACATTCTGGTAATTGAATTATTTCAGCTATTAATTGTGTCATTGCAGCAAAATTCTTCCATTTCTTCCATAGGACAACGTGGTAATGGTCTTCAGTACTACCATCCTTTCTAGCTTATGCTATGTAAAGGCCATTTACCTTGGTCTGCTGGAGTATCGCATTGAAAGATTGCAGCACATAAAAAATATAGAGGCTTGGCTTGCCTTTGTGCTCTGTATATTTGACCAGGTGTCTGAAGTTTGGGTGCATATTTATCACGGTTTTGCGTAGGCCATTGGGACGAAAGGGCAATAGAAAACTTAAGTGATATCTCTCAAGCCACTTGAGGTCATTTTGCGTGTCCCTGAGTGGCTTGATAAATCTAGAAGAACACAAGACAGTGTAAACCTCTGCCTTGCGTTACCCTGTGGCAGGGAGGCATTACATGGGTGGAGCATGAGTGTTTCCAAGCATCCACCCATGGATTTTGGCACAATCACAGTGTTAAAGCCCTTGGTTTCTAACTTACTAGGATGCATCAAAGCAAGAAGGATGTGGCCATCCTAGATAGGATGAGTACGATGCACTTGTCTGATAAACTGTGCTCATGCTTGGGTAGCTTGGCACAGAGCAGTCAGGCTTATCCTTCGGGTCAAAATGTAAAGTAGTGGCACAATACCATCCTCAAAACAGACTGAGTAAACTACAAAAAGGCTCCACACCATATGTATAAAACACTGGACTTTACATTACAGACACATTGAAATCCAAACAACATACACATTGGACATATGCTTTGCAGTTAAAATCTATTGTCGAACTTTCCCATTAGCAGCAGAAAGGCATGAAAATATATGTACTAGTCATAGGTATTCACTTGCCCCGTTATTCCCTAGTAAGCAACATAAACACATGTGCGTACTTCCCCTGCCGCACCCTATAGAAGCACACTATCTGGTGCCATTCACTACCAGTGCATGTAGTGCTCACTCACACATCCTGTACCTCTTATTGACACCGCACCCTGCCCCCAGGGAGTACTTCAATGTAGCAAGAGACATGTAGAACCATGGTAAGTAGATTTTTAAATACCAAGCAGAATACCAGTAACCACACATACAAGCCTGCCAGGGCAGCACTGTGACATGTTTGAAGAGCTACCTCTGTGCATGGCACAACCAGTGATGCAGGCCCACGGAGGAGCATTTGAGTTACATTCCCTACGTATATGTCTTACTCATAGACAAGGGGATAACAGCTAACCCAATCATGTATATGCAAATCACTAGTATGTATATGACAACCACAGCGCTGTGACACTGAATAGTAGTGTCAATGCCCTCAATCTCCTACGCCAGAAAAACAAGGTTCAAACAGAATGTCAGAAGCCAAAGTCAGGGGAGACCACGCCAAAAGAAGGCAGGTCTAACACACAGATTTACTATTAGTGGTGCACCTGGGAATGCATCAAAATGCTACGCCTCCCCATGTAAGGCATAACAAGGAGAAATATATTTTTTTCTCCTTGTCTTTCCTCTTTCTACACATGTAGCATTCTGCAGCACACATAGAAAGAGGAAAATGCCTCTCAGAATTGTTTTTGTACAAGAAGGTGTAACTTCCTTAACAAAATCAATTCTGCCTACAATGCAGGCACCCTTGCACAAGGACACAAGGGTGTCTACTTGGGTGCTAGACAGCCAAAAGTGTGCCAGCACTAGAAAAGGACAAGAATGTACTGTATAATAGTAAATATGGAGCATTCCTGCCATTTCCCGTTCACAGAGCGCAGATGTGTTACGTTGCGCGAATTTTTGATAAATGTGGACCTTGATGTTCTCTCCTCTTACTTCCGGTGAAAAAAGTACATTGCTTACTTTAATACCAGCTATCAGCAGATTCTATCACTGGTGTTCCAGCATGTCTGGGCCAGATCCTTGAGATCTAGACTTTGATGCTTTTTCAGATGCCACCAAAGCAATGAGAGGCCAAGGCAGCAGATCTTTAAGAAGTCTTGTCTATCTCTTTAGATTTATTTTATTTTGGAACAGGAGATTGGACCCGTGTCATATCAACAAACCAGTTCATGTTCTATATGTTAAACTGTAGTGCTTGGTTCACTAATTTCTTTTCATTGCCACATTGCTTTCTTTCTTTATTATTTTTATTGTCGGTTTTTATCAGGAGACGTATTTATCGTCTCTCTCATTTTGCTTTATGCAGCCATGGTAGGTGTTTGTTATCCTTGTTCATCACATGACTTTTAATGGATTGAAATTATATTTTACAGTTGCCAAACTAAGAAGAGATGAGCAGTTGCATATTTACAAAGATATTAAGTTGAGACATCGAAGAAAAAAAATATATTTATATTCTTCCATTCTGTTCTATTTGCTCTTAGATTCTAAGATTCGTTCAGTATCATAGCCTTAAAGTATTACTTTTTCAGTTTTCAGTTAATAAGGAAATTCACAGGAGAGAAAACATGCTCATGGCACACTTCATTTACATAACCACTGCAGGGAAATAATGTGGAAAAAAAAATAGTTACATGAAAGAGCCGACTAAAAGAGTCTGATTCAATACACTATGTGTCACAGCAAATTAAAGAGCCCTCGAAGCCAAATCTGTGAACTGAGCACAAGCTAGGTAATAAACATAGAACAAGTATTTGCAATGCAATCGGTCTTGCATTTGGGACCTTCTATGTATTTAGCTATGCAGGACATTAGCCTGGGTGCTGAAACATCTACTGTTCTTTAACATGGAAGGAAAGAAAGCACCAGACTGCGTGACACGCCAGGTATAGGAACACATGGAGAGAAATATTGCCTTTCAGCAGGAAATGGCATAGTACAAAGCTATGTTTTTAATATAAAATCAGGGCCTTCGGTGGTCATATCACTGAAAATACAAGATTTGAAAACCATTTTATTGTCTACGGGTGCTCGTGGCAGACAATTTCTATTGACTGGAATCTAGAGAATGCTAAAGTGATTCTGGTATTTTACTGACCTCAGCTGGTCATTTTCTATCAAGAAAGTTAAATAGAGGCAGTTGAACAGAAAAATAAGTCCCTAGGTGGAATCAGACAAGTACTAGGGCTGATATCCAGATCCTACAAAGTAGAAACACAATACACATATAAGTATGTAATATGTATATACTAAAGTATATATAAGAGGTCTTGAATTCTCAACCTAAAATGACAAGAATGGCAAATCCAATTACTAAAGTGGTAATTCAGCTGCTATCTTTTAATTGCAATGGTTTCAAATACACTAGAAAACAACTCTACAGATAACAAATATGTGAGGAAAGTCAAGTTTGTATTGCAATAAGAAAGTTTATTGATGTATGTAATGCAATTTAGCATTCTGTCAAATATGCCTATATATTTCTATTAAAAAAATACTTTTTAGTACATTCTTCTTCGAAAAAGGATATCATTCCTTTCCTCTTGAACATTAGTAGGTGTTCTTACGGTCTACGGTATACAAGAAAAACCTAGCAATGTGCTTGTCTGGCTACTCTTGATCGACAGCTCTAGACTCTGTTATGCAGTGGTATAGCTCAAAACGATGGAGTTTCTTTGCAGAAGGTATTATGGGGCACCGTGCAGGTAAGCGCGGTGCAGCAGCGGGCAGGGGTGGAAAAGTAAAACTACAGAATAAGAAAAATAAATAAAACCAATTGCCTTCCTCTCACTGCATCACCAACTTGGCGATGTGGCGACTGCAAGTTAAGTGTTCTTTTTAATTAATTTATTTAATTTTCCCAGTTCTGTCATTTGTCACTTCCACCCCCTGCCCCCTGGCCTGCCACCGCCACACCATTCTTACCTGCACAAGCCGCCACTGCCTAAAACTCCAATGTCTCACTAATATACATTGGCCTTGAGCTGAGTGGGAGCCCCGTGAAGGTTACAGCCCTGCGCCACAGGGGCCTGTGTTATGCATCTACTGTTAGAGTGCTGCCAATGTATCCACCTGCAGATTTCTGCAAATGAGGGCAGAAGCTGCTGGGAAACAGGGCCGGACTAGGACAGAAAATAGGCCGGGGCAAAAAAAAAAAAGTGTCCCCCATTAGAAAACAAATGAATGTATTTATGTGCAATGAGGTAGTAGGTGCTACTAGAGAAAACATAATGCAGTGAGGAAGTGGCAAACAAAGGTAAAGGAGAAATGCTGACTGACAGAGGAGGAGAGACATTGCAACAAACTTCTCAGGACATTAGCCTGGGCAAAAAGATTTCCACTACCCAAAAATGTGTTTTTGTGGGTGTGGCCTCACCTGCACAAATAAATTCTAGTTAACATAAGGAAATAATAAGCAGGGAAACAGAGGAAGGGTGAAAGTGATGTAATAATCGGAGGACTAATGGGGTAAGAGTTAGCAAAGCACACACACAGCAGAGAGACAGGTATTTTTTTTATTTTTTTTAAAGAAATTTTTATTAGGCATTGAAAAGTAATACAAAAGACATGTCATGAAAAGTTAGAAAAAAAAATACATATGAATATAATATCAAATGACATCAGTCCAGAGGAATTTATATGAGGAAAAGGGGGAGAAAGAAAGAGAGAAAGAAAAGAAGGAAAGAGAAAGAAAGAAGAAAACGAAAGAGAAGGAAAGAATAGAGGGGAGAGAGAAGAGAAAAAGAGGGTAACCAGAGGAATCATGTGGGATTAATAGTACGTGGTAAAGGAGAGGGATTAGAGGAAAGATATGAAGTGAAGGGAAGCCATAACAGATCGGATTTAATTTTTAGAGGTACAGAGGTGGAGGAAGCAATAGAAATTCTGTGTTCATCACAAATGTAGTTCCACCATGTATGGACAGAAAGTTTAGAATTATCTTTCCAACACAATAAAATAACTTTAAGTGCAAGAGCAATAAATAGGTCTAATAATTTAGCAGAAGAGGGAGTAACAATATTAATATCATCAGATAAAGAACCTAAAAATATGTGTAAAAAAGATAATGGGGAAGAGAGAGAGAACATTTTCATGCAAATATTCCAAACATTAGTCCAAAAAGATAAAATAGGGGAACAATCGTATAGTTGGTGTTTTAGAGTGCCTGGAACTTTGGAACAAGACCAACATAAAGGAGAAGAAGCAGGAGAAAATTTATGAATACTAACCGGGGTAATAACAACTCTATGATATATAAAGAGTAAGGATTGGGTAATGCGTGCAGCAATGGAGACTTTAAAAATCTTGGACCATAACCGATCCCACATTGCAGTATCGAGGGAGACATCAAGATCAGTCTCCCAAGCAGTCTCTACTTTAGATTTGGAGCGAACAGAGGTATTGGATAATAAAATTGAATATACAAGAGCAGCTTTAGGGAGGTGAGTAGAAAATAAAGGATAAAGTGGAGTGACAGGATTGAAGGAAGAGAAAGATTCGGAAGAAGAAGATAGGGAAGACAAGTGAGATTGAATAGCAGATGTTATAATAGAAAATTCAGAGAGAAATGTGGAGGGTAAATGATACATGTTTTGCAATACTGGAAAGGAAATAAGAGAGGAGTCAAGAAAAAATGGATGCACAAACAGTATATCCTTTTCCTTCCAGTGTTTAAAATAGAACGATTTACCTTTATATCTAAGAAATTTGTTACACCAAACCACAGAGGATAAAAAACATTGAAGAGGGGAAAGGTTAGAGGAAAAAACATTTTGTAATAGAGATTGGGAATATTTCAAAATGGGATATTTGGATAAAAAGGTACAATTTGACATAAAGGTAATATGTTGAAAGGAGAAATCTTTCAGAAGAGAGCGTTCCAAAAGAACCCACTTAGGGACAGGAGTATCAATGAAATCATAAGCCAAGGAGAAGGATTGTTTGATCAAAAAGGCAGAGTGGTATGAGTTAAAGTCAGGGAATCGAACACCACCTTCATTTTTAGGTCGGATCAACTTATGCAAACCAATGCGGGGATGTTTAATATTCCACAGAAATTTTGTACATAGAGAATTAATACGAGAAAAATAGGATTTGGGAATTTTGAAAGGGAGCATAGAAACTGTGTACAAAACATGTGGGGTGATCATCATTTTGATGGTGTCCAATCTACCCCACCAGGATAGAAATAAGGGGGACCAAATTTGAAGAAGAGATTGAATTTTGCTAGTCAGTGAATCAAAGGTTAATTTAAGGGTATCCTTTAGAGAGGAAGAAAACCATATACCAAGGTACTTAATTTTAGATGGGCACCATGCAAAATCAGTGTTATTAAACATGTATTGAAAACATATTGAGTTAAGGGGGAGGACTTCCGTTTTGGATAGATTAAGCTTATAGCCTGATATGGAGGAATACAACTGAACTTCATTTAAAAAAGGTGGAAGGGAGGATTCCGGATTAGACATGTAAATGAGGACATCATCAGCATACGCAGATAATTTAGTTTCAACAGAAGAAAATTTTATACCAGTAATAGCAGGGTTGGAACGAATACGCTCTAGAAAGGGCTCAAGACATAAAATAAATAATAAAGGAGAAAGGGGACAACCTTGTCTTGTGCCTCTGGTCAATGAAAAGAATCTGGAAAATTGGTTATTAACAAAAATACTGGCACGGGGGGATGAGTAAAGGAGCTTAACCAAGGATATAAAAGTTGGACCAAAACCAAACCATTTGAGGGTATGGAACATAAATTGCCAATTAATACGATCGAAGGCTTTCTCAGCATCCAGGGAAAGGGCTGCCAAGGGGGCTTTGACATTTTTACTATGAGCAAGGACATTGGAAAAAAGGCGAGCATTATCAGCAGCAAGTCTGCCCTTAACAAAACCCACCTGGTCTGTTTTGATTAAGCGAGGGATAATGGAATCAAGGCGAGAGGCAAGGATTTTAGCAAAAATCTTACAATCATAATTAATCAAAGATATGGGGCGGTTGTTTTTGCATTGTGAGTGATCCTTGTCAGGTTTGGGGATAATGACAATAAGAGCATCCAAAAAGGAGCCAGAGGCCTTAGCATCTGAAATAAAAGAATTAAATAACTGAAGGAGTTTAGGGGCAAAAAAGGAATGGAAGGAGGAATAAAACTCAACAGGCAGACCATCGGGGCCAGGGGCTTTTGATTTTTTGAGAGAGTGGATGGCTGTAGTAATTTCCTGGAGAGTAATTTCACGTTCCAAGTGAGAAAAGTCCACCGGGAGGGAAGGAGGGGAAGGAAGGCCTTCAAAAAATGTCGTTAAGTTTGCATCAGAAGGATGTGTATCATCAGAGTATAGGGCTTGGTAATAATTGTGAAATACTTCAGCAATGTCTTCATCAGAGGTAACCAATTTATTAAGAGAATCATTAAAGATTTGGCCAACAGCTTTGCGTTCTGACTTTATTTTCAAATAATTGGCCAGCATTTTCCCTGCTTTGTTCTGGCCACCATGGAATTTAGATTTTATTTTAAGGAGGGTGTGACAAGCTTCATTAGGGATAATTTTGTTAAGGTCTGTTTTAGCGAGAATCAAGTCCTGGAGGGCAGATGAGGATTTAGAAGAAAAATATATGTGTTCAAGGTTTTTAATCTGTTTAAGCTGATCTTCATACTTTTGTCTATTAGGCTTCTTTTTTGTAGAAACATATGAAATAGTAAAAGCTCGAAAAGAAGCCTTAAAAGCATCCCAGGTGATGGGAATTGAGGTATCTGAGGGCTTATTAAAGGAGAAGTATTCATTGAAAAACTCTGTACTTTTTTTTCATGAAAGTGGCATCAGATAAAAGAAAAGAATTAAATTTCCATCGACTAAATTTAGAGGGGGTAAGGGAAAGATCTAGGGTAGTGTATACAGGAGCATGGTCGGAGATAAAAATAGAGCCAATAACGGATTTTTGAATGGAGGGTAGAATAGACTTACTAATCATAATATAATCAATTCTCGAGCGTGTGTGATGAACATTAGAAAAAAAAGTATATTCCAATAAATCAGGGTTACACATTTTCCAGGAATCATATAAAGGATGCAAGGCAATGGCAGATTGAAAACTCTTATGAGATTTGTCAGGCTGAAATTTACTAGAGAACAATCGGTCTGAAAAAGGGTCTAACCATTGGTTAAAATCGCCAGCCACTATAAAATCAGGGCAATCTATGGATGCAATAAGCACTTTGATATCTTTCCAAAATTTTGGGTCTGGGCGAACAGGGCCATATATGTTCAGCAAAACCATCGTCTTGTTGTGTATAACAACTTTAGCCTTTGCCCAACGTCCTTCACTATCATTTTGAGAGGAAATAATCTGAACATTTAAAGCTTTGTGAAACAATATAGCAACCCCTCCTTTTTTGTGAATAGCAGGTGAAAACACAACCTGACCCACCCAATGTCTCTTAAGCTTAAGTGATTCAACATCTGAGCAATGTGTTTCTTGAAGGAAAACAACCTGTGAATGAAATTTGGTTAAGTGAGACAATACCTTCTGACGCTTGACAGGATGACCAAGACCTCGCACATTTCAAGAGACAAAATTACACATGTTGGGAGGAGGGGAGGATGGGCGACAAATGGAAGCGACACATGGCAAGGAGATCACTACAAAAGGGAAGACAAAAAATACCAGTTAAACAGTGGATTCGTAAGACGCTCACAATAACAAAACCAACAAGAGTCAAAAAACGAGGAAGCAATAATTGTACGAATAGAGGTAAAAGTAGAGACCACTTAGGAAAAAAATAGCAAAGAGAAAGAGAGAAGAGAGAAAAAGTAAGAAAGATAGGTAAGGACAGAAAGAAAAAGAGTGAACAGATCAAGGCACGAAGGCTTGATCTGAGAAAAAGAGAGCAACCAAAACATATGAGGCGAGGGTACACCAGAGAGAGAACTCGACCCACGAGCAGTCAGGAGACGGACGATAGTAGAAGGAAAAACACAAGGATGTGAGGGAAGCATCTCAAGAAAATAGAGAAGGAAGGTAAATTAACAGAGGTCAGATAGAATAGAATAGTGACAATTAAAAGGGAGAACAAAGAAATACATAGAAGCATTAGCTAGCAGTGTCCATAGTAGAAGGAGAGACACTCAGAAGATAATCGCAAAGTTTCTGTGGATCATCATAGGATCTGGTACGTCCATTGTGTGTGATCTTGCAGAAGCAGGGATGCAGGATTCCATATTGAATGTTCAGCTGTCGCATCATGGGACGATGGTTCAAGAATTCTTTGCGCCGAGCATTTGTAGCAGATGAAAGATCCTGTGAAATAAAAATGTTATGACCAGACCACTGGAGACGACGTTTGGCCCTGGCAGCCTTCAAGACAGCCATTAACTCTGTGAACTCCAAGAACAGCATGATGATGCCACCTGGTTTGGAGGAATTGGAATTGATACGGCCAAGACGGTGCGCTCTTTGGATGTTGAGAGGGTGTGACGATGGTTGGAGCTCCAAAAGTTCCTGAAGAAATTTCCGAATAAAGGAGACCATGTCAACACCCTCCAAATTTTCCGGAACACCATAAACGCGTAGATTATTTCGTCGATTGCGATTTTCCAAATCCTCGGTGTGAAGTTTGAGCTTATGGATCTCTTGTTCCAATAGTGGAATCTTGGTTGAGAGGTCTTGGATATCGCTCACAAGCTGTTTTAAAGTTCAGAACTTTATTTTCCATAACCACCCAGCGCTCCTCAATCTGTTGAAGTTTAGCATTAGTAGCAGACATAAAAGGTTGAAGACCACGCACCTCTTCAAGGATGGAGTGCAGTACAGGATTAGTCGAAGAGTTAATGGGGGAGGGTGGGTCATTTTTAGGCCTTTTAGGTTTGGTTCCGGTCTGTGACATTTTCGGCGAGGTAGAGACATTCGCCATGGTAAAGGACACCAAAAGCAGATATGAAGTAGATATGTACCACCGTGAGAAGCAGAGTCCAGAGAAATTGTGGATTTTGAACTGGCTTAGAGATGCATGATGATAATAGGGGCACACAGTGTGTGGCAAATATAAGGCGAGAAAAAGGAACCGCCAAGAAAACGCACTTCACTTCAGTGCTAATTCAAAAAAAAAAAAGCCACACAGCACCATAGGAGAGGCATCAACCAAGACCAGTACATGGACAAGATGGTATAGCACAGCACTTTTCAAGGTGTCGGACTGGAGGAAAATATAAAGTAAAAGCCGGAACACAATAAGACTTGTAGTGGCAAGTATAGGCGCAGTAATATCAAAATGCAGGAGGCAGATGATCATGGGAGACCAGGAGAGCGAGTGCCATGAAAAGACGGTGAAGCAATCACCACAAAGCTCTCATTTAGAAGTAGAAAACATCGCAGTCAGGAGACTCAAAATGGCGGCCTGTTTCCCTCAGAGGAGCAGGTTAGCAGTAGACTTCAATAGGTAAAGCGCACAAAGTAGAAAGAAACTCTGAGTAGTCTGTAAAGAGAGCAGCACCATAATATTATGTCCAAAACGAGCTAACGCTGGAATGGAGAAAGAGGGACTGAAGAAGCGGCGGAGAGAGACATTCACGCGATCGGCAAACAAAATGGCGGCCGTCCGTGATGAGAGGATAGAGAAAAGTTACCGTTGTAAATATTCGGTGAAATGTCGCTCGTAGAGACTGCACAAGTCCTCCATTGTAGACTGTCCACCTTCCGACACTGCTGTATACCAGAAAAGCCGTCCGAAAAACGGCAGGAAGGGTCCTCACGGCATCCGCGGATCAGTCCGTAGCAGAGCTCACGGGAAAGACGTCCTCTACAGATGGCGCGCAAGCCACGCCCCCGCAGAGAGACAGGTATAAGAGGGAACGAGAGCGAGGGAGAGAGGGAGCTGAGGTAGGGAGAGAGGGTGTAAAAGGGGTCGTAGACAACCAGTAACCAAAGACCCTTTTTGTGTTGCCCGGCGGTATCGCCTCTATGACCCACCAATATTTACTCAATGAAGAAGCAGGCGCTGGAGACTGAAAGGCAGGAAACGAGGGTTTATTCTCTCCGGAGGAGAACACATCAATTCAGACAGCAAGTATCGTCACGAGGTGCTCTACCTGCATCTCTGAGGCCTGGCCTCTTATACTCAGTTTTATGATCTTTATTGCACGTAACACATTCTTGCAACACTTTGATATATGAAAGAACATCCTCGTAATCTCCCCCTCAGGCCCGTTCCCACATACATTTACAGTTGAATTCCCCACCCCGGTCACAACAGGTGATGATTATCGCGCAGCAGGACATTCCGCCGATTCACGGAATGTGTGAAGTTTGATCGGATCTCGTAGGGTGGGGGCTTTGATCGGCTCGAGGGTCTTTTGATGGGGAGGGGAGGCTTCCTACTGTACGGGGTAATAAACAGTATCCGCAGGGCCAGGTGGTGGCTTGGGAACAAGGAAGACAGACGGGCACACAGGAAAGGGAGGTTTGCGTCAAAGGGCCTGAAACTATGAAAGGAATGAAGGGAGGTGTCGCGCTGGGAACAGGATGGGATTCTGAGGCAGATCTGCGCTGAAGAGGGGTTTATGACCCAAGGAGAGCGAGGGGGTTGTCAGCGTGCGGGGGATGCCTGCGAGGTTAGGAGAGAGAGACGCGCTGGCTATCAGCGAGGGGTAGAAAGGTCATGGTGCCTAAAATGGCTGCCGCCTACGCGCACGAATGAGCTTGAAAGGGGCAAGATGGCGCCGATAATGTTGACGTTTGCAGTCTAATCTTTAACAGTCCTCCCTTTTCAACATATCTTAGCCAATCTTGCTTACTCAATGTCAATCTTCATCAAATTCCTAACCTCGGCATCATATAGTGCTCTCATACGTTCGTTTCCAGAGTCCACAGTCTTAGGGCAAATACAATTTACGCATAATGTACACAGAGGTGGCAGACATTGAACTCCTAAGCATAAACCGCATATCACAACTACAGGAATCAGGATAATGGTGAATAGTCTCCAGCCCCAGTTCTTAACGGTGTTCCAGAACCACCCACCAAGCGACCATTCTTCTTGTTCTTGGTGGACTTCTGAAGAGAGTCTATGAAGATGTTCGTTGGCTTTGCACACTGAGGGTGAGTTGTCCGGTATGTACGTACAGCAGCTGGACCCAATAATGCGGCATGCTCCACCACGGTCCGCAAGAACCACATCTAGGACAAGGCGGTTCTGGAGAGCCACCAAGCGGACCGCTTGAAGCTCGGCGGTGTTATTAGCAAGGATCCCAGCTGTGATGTTCATTGTTGTCTCGACTGCTTGGGTCAGATGTCGGATGGCACGGCTGTTTGCCATCGGGCCCCAGAGGGGGACAAGTCCCTTCATAGCATCGAGGAACTGTGCTCCCGTTGAGTCGGCTTGTTCAATGTCCTTGGCTCGTTTTTGTCTGTGATGATTTGCTGGTGCCACATATGTCGGAGGAAGGATGAAGGAAATGAAACAAGTGCCCCCCCCAGCCTTTGGGGAGCCAGGTGTAAGCCTTCGTGCCGCAGACGAAATACATGTTTGGGGATGCCACAAAGGAAGGTGGGTCGGTGGAGTCCAGAGTTCTGGAAAACCGGCAAGCACTGTGGCCTACCAGCTGAGTCCCAAGCCCTTCTATGCACATGTGGCCGGTGACGTTGATAACTGACAAGGCCACAGTCAGAGTGGCAGCCGTTCATTTTCGCAGGTAGGAGAAGGTGGTTCTAGCGGGATTATTGAACACCTGCATTTCAATTTGCTCTTTAGCAGGAATGTCCAAGTGGATTGTGTTGTTGGTGGTCTGCGGGCAGAAGTGTGTCTTTGTTCTGTTCCGCCAGGCCCCATGGTAGAAATGCGTTACGGTTTTGCTGGAGGTGGCATTGTCCTTATAGCTTTCTTGCAGAAGGATCAGCCAAGCAAGACAAGAGCCGTGAACTGAGAAAGGTGAAGGGATGAATGGTATCGAGTGTCCAGTGGCGTGGGGTAGCAACCCACAGATCCAACAGTTGGTGGCATTGGTGGCAAGGTTGTGCTGGTGAAGTAGTTGTATGAAAGAGTTATTCCAAAATTCCTTTCGCCTCTCTCTGAGTTGGGGAGAGAGCGAAATCAAATAATGCTCCTTCATGGTGGAAGGCTGAGCAGTAGTCAGGAATGTTTCGTGAGCAGGTGTATTTTCTTCCACAATCCAGAGTGTGGTCATGAGGAGAAAGCAGAAAAGGATTGTGATGAAGAGTGCAATTGTCTTTGAGCTGAGGAGTCTGTCTGCTCTTGGGTTTCTGTAGTGGGTATTTCCTGTTGCTTCCATCATCTTCCTATTTGGCGCTTCCATCATCTTCTTATCTGGCGCTTCCATCATCTTCAAGGTGCTCGGTGGTGGGCAGAACCTCAGACTTCGTTTAGCTTCTCTCCCGGTAACCCTTGGTTGTGTTTAGGTCACCGTTCTGAGATTCAACTTAGTCCGTGGTCTGCTTAACCGGAGCTCCCTCCCTTCGGCGCAGGAAATACCCTTCTCTGGATGGTACAGTAGGATCAGAGAATTTTGAGAGTTCAAGTGCTTCGGTATCAGGATAGCAGGTCAGTGACGGTCGGTCCTTGTTCAGGAGCTCTTCTTGGTTGTCGATGTTTTCTGTCGTGGCCAGGGTCGAGGAGATCTTCTTACAGTGGTGCGCATGCACCCAGTTGCGTTTTCCCTCCACTCGAAGTGCTGTTCGGGTGGTGATGAGGACTTGCCAGGGGCCCGTCCACCTGGGTTCCAGACTCTTGGCACGCTGGAAGTTCCGGATCAGGACGAACTCCCCAGGTTGGATGGTGTGTCCGGGACCCCTGGAAGTGTCAGGGATGGCATGCAGCACCTGTTGATGGATAACAGACAGTGTTTTAGTCAGTTGGCATAAGTAATCAGACATTAGGACGTCCGGGACGTCATGAATGGAAGTTGGTTTCGGTGCAGACCAGACATTCATAGGTCGGCCGAATACAACTTCGTATGGTGTCAAGTGGTGTTTGGTAGGGGTGGAACGCATTGAGAGTAATGCCAGTGGGAGTGCGTCCGGCCATTTCAGTCCTGTGGTAGCCACTATTTTGGCCAATTTTAGTTTCAGTGTGGCATTATGTCGTTCAACTAGACCAGCAGATTGGGGGTGGAAGACTGCGTGGAACTTTTGTTTTACACCCAACCCTTTCGAAATAAGTTGGATAACTTCGGCTACGAAGTGGGGGCCATTGTCGCTCCACAAAATTCGACAAAGGCCGTAACGGGGGAAAAACTCCTTCAACAGAACTTTTGCTGTGGCCATAGCAGTGTTGTCACGGGTTGGGTATGCCTCCACCCATTTGCTAAATGCGCATACCACAACAAGTACATATTTCAGGCCTTGACATCTGTCTAGTTGGATGTAGTCCATCTGCAGGACTTCAAACGGGTGATTTGGGACCCCAAACCCTCCCCGGGGTACTACAGTTCCTTTCCCGGGGTTGTGTTGTAGGCATATCAAGCATTGTTGGACCAGACGTTTGGCGGAGTCCGTGATTTTATCGTTGTGCCAAACTCTGGAGACAAGTTCAATCATGGGGGCTGATCCTATGTGGGCAGGGGAGTGTGCCATAGTCAGTATGGGAATCAGGTACGAGTCAGGTAGCAACCATTTGTTTGTGTCTTTTGTCCGCCAGCAGCCTTCGTCATTTTTTAATCCCACCCGTGTCCAATCTGTTAGTTCGTGCTGTGTGCTAGCCATTTGAATGTCCCTAATAGTGTCCCTAGCATCAGTCCATTTTTCTGCTTGTAACCTGGTCACGTACATATGTGTTGTCGTCCTACTTTCAGCTGTCGTTCGGGCAGTGATGTCAGCTAGTGCATTTCCTTGTCCTATAATGTCCGTCACCTTCTTGTGTGCCTGGCATTTGATGACTGCAAGCTTTTTGGGGAGAAGGACAGCTTCGATCAAGGCGGAGACTAGGTCCCCGTGCAGAATGGGGGTGCCATGTGAGGTCAAGAATCCCCTCTCCCTCCAAAGGAGCCCAAAATGGTGAACCACCCCGAAGGCATACTGGCTGTCGGTGTAAATGTTCGTTGTGGTTCCTGCTGCTAGAATGCAGGCTCGTGTTAGGGCAATCAGTTCCGCTGCCTGGGCAGATCGTTGCGTGATGCGGGCTGTCTCGACCACAGTTCGAGCCGTGGTGACTGCATAGGCAGCTGAAGTGGTGCCGTCTGGGAGTTTGATGCAAGAACCGTCCACCCACAGCTCTCCGTCAGGGTCAGGAAAAGCCGTGTCTCTGAGGTCAACCCTGCTTCTAGTCTGTTCGTCCGTAAGGGTCACGCAGTCATGCACAGGGTGCGCATTGGGATCGTTTTCTGGTACGGGCAGCAGAGTTGCCGGGTTCAGTGTGGTGCATCTCTTCAGAGTGATGTGGGGTGCGAGCAGAGTCAGTTCGTATCCAGTCAGTCGGGCACTCGTCAGGTGTTGCGTCTTGGTTTGGTTTAGGAGGGTGTCAACTGCATGGGGTACTAATACCGTGAGGGAATTCGAGAGCACGATCCCCTCACTCTGTCGGATAGAGATCGCAGCAGCAGCTACAGCTCGAAGGCAGGCAGTCAAGGCTCTGGCTACAGGGTCAAGAGTGGCAGAGAAGTAAGCGCACGGTCGTTGCTTTGGGCCAATGGATTGGGTCAGGACAGATAAAGCGCACCCTTCCCTTTCGTGAGTGTAAAGGGAGAAGGGCTTCGCGTAATCGGGAGTACCTAACACAGGGGCCGAACAAAGGGCGTCTCGTAGTTGCGTGAAGGAGGTCTGACACTCAGAGGTCCAAGGGAGTGGGAAAGGGACGTCTTTAGCTAGCAGTGCAAGCAGCGGTTTTACTGTGAGGCTAAAGTTGGGTAACCACTGTCGGCAGAAGGAGGTGAGGCCAAGTAGGGAGCGAACCTGTTTTTGGATCTTAGGGATAGGAGTTTCAAGAATGGTTTGGATCCGGTCGGGAGTGAGTTTCCTTCCGTCTTTGGACAAAAGGTGGCCTAGGTAGGTGACCTGGGGTTGGCAGAATTGCAACTTCTTCTTGGAGACCTTGTGGCCAATTTCCGCAAGGAAGTGTAGGAGTTGAATGGTGGCTGTGACAGCTAATGGAGTGGTATCGGCTGCCAAAAGGATGTCATCGACATATTGCACTAACACCACTCCGTCGGGTAACTGGACTTGATCCAGTTGTCTCTTGAGGGCTTGGCTGTAGATGCTGGGGCTTTCTGTGTAGCCCTGGGGTGCTCGGCAGAACCTATATGAGCGGGTTTTGAGGGTAAAGCCGAAGAGATATCGGCTGTCTGGGTGGATGGGGATGGAAAAGAATGCGTTTTTAAGGTCAATGACAGTGAAGGCGGTGGCAGTAGAGGGAATCAAAGTCAGGATGGTGGTGATGTCTGAGACCACGGGGTACTGGGGTACCACCACCTTGTTGATCTCTCGAAGGTCAATGATAAAGCGGTACGCTTTCTCATCTCCCTCTCCTTGCTTTTTGATGATGGGCAAGATTGGGCTGTTGCAAACGTTGCTAACCACTTCCTCTACCACTCCTGCGTCTATCAGTGACTGAATGATCTTTACCAATGCCTTCTCGCCCTCGGGCGATATCCGATATTGTGGAAGTCTTGGGAGTGTTGCATCTGGCCGGACAGTAATGTGCACTGGGTCAATCATCATGCGCCCTACATCCGAATCCGTTTTGGCCCACAGATACGGAGGCAGAGTGTCAAGCAGGGATGTGTCAGCATCGGTGATGGAAAACATGCGTCTGGGAGGGCAATGTCTAAGCAGAACGGGGTTGTCGTAAAGGAAAACTCGAACTCCGTCTTGAGAACATCTAATTGTGGCTCGGAAGTGTTTCAATAAGTCGAGTCCCATAATTGCGTCAGGGCTATTGGAGGAAAGCAAAAACGTGGTGTCAGTGGTGTTGTTTTCTAAGTCGAAGAGGATCGGGGCGGACAAAGGGTTAGTGGAGGGCGTTCCATCGAAACCTGTCGATGTTATTAGTGAGCCAGACAAGGGTGCCCTTGGAATCAGTCGTTTAGATAACGCACTACGTGTTGCGCCAGTGTCTACCAGGAATGGTGACTTTGTACCCAAGACCTTAGCAGTGACGTAAGGGCCTTGCTGGTCAACATGGAGCTCGACTGGATCCCTCCCTTGCCCTAGGCAGTCCTATGCAAAGTCATGAACATCATCGTAGTCGGATTGTTGGCATTGGTTCTGTCTGGGTCGGTCAAATGTGTTTGGCCTGCCTGATCTATCGTTAGTTGCGTCGTTTGGGGGCCCTCGCTGCGGTCCCCTATTTCTCGGTCCACTTGTTATATCCCTAGGATCTCTATTTCTGATGATTTCCAAAAGAACTGGGCACTGAGATTTCCAGTGGCCCGTTCCTTTACAGAAAGCACACTGGTCCTCTCTAATGTCTGTACGCCCAATGTGGGGAGTCGAAGTGCGGTCCTTGGGAGGTGCAGTTTTAGGGACGTTCACCTGATGGTTTCCCCGATATTGATCTCGTCCTATAGTCACCCCTTGCAGTTGAGCAATCATCACCCTCTCCTTTAAGTCTTTCTTCTTTCTCTCTGTTGCTCTATCGTTTTCGTTTTTCTGATGTTCATAATATTGGGCCATCTGGAGGATAGCCGTAGGTTTGGAGGCTGCCCAGCTACTCTCGCTGGCCTGCAGTTTCTGTGAGACCTCTGGTGATAGACCCTTAACGTAATTCTGGACAAACAGATAGTGTCCGGTTGCAGTGGTCAAGTCCTGGCCGCTGTAATCGGAGAACACCGTTTCAAACCGGGAGAAGTATTCCGATACATCCTCCTGAGGTTTCTGGCGACAGGCCGTTACTATCGACCAGTCCACTTTCTTTTCGGGGATCAGGGTTTTTAATTTCTGTACGATTTTATCCGGGAGGTCTAAAATGGCTTTCAAAGGCTTTTGTCCGGGTTCTCGTTGTTTATCTATGCCATCGAGTTGTGACCAGTTATGTCCAAACAGCTCAACGTGCTCGACTTTCCGGATTTGCTTCCACACATCAGCTGGTAGGCATAACCCGAAAAACAAGTCGATGTCAGCCAGGGTCATAATCGTTGATCCTAGGGCTGTACCCAACTCAGTATAGAAGGCAGTGGGGTTTTTACGTAGGTCAGGCAGAGATTTCCGGAATGTCAGAATCTCTTGCCGGTCCCAGGGCTGGTAGACCCAGTTGTACACTACCCTCCCTCTTGCATCTTTGTTGTTTGCATCATCCTGAGTCCCTTCACCTCGTGGAGGGACCCAGTAAGGGGCAGCCTCTCGTATCGGCATCATGGCGTTAGATTGTTCAGTCTGAGGTTCGGTCACTACAGGCGCCGTAGGTTCAGTCGTCGGTTTTCGTTCAGTGAGGTGGCGGAAAACCTCAAGCGTACGCGTAAGGAGGTCCGTCACATCACACTCGCCCTCATCTCCGATATCGACCTTCCGGTACAGAGTCGTTAGGCTCTGGGGACCTTTGTCTCGATACCGGTCCTCGTACGCGTTCAAGACATGGTAGCACAGTTGTACAGTAAAGTGTCGCCTGTAACTCCCTGTATACGAGTTGAACACATCCGTGATGTATTCTTCATCTTCCCTCCTTTCCACCAGTGTCCTTGCTATCTTATTAACCCCTGCTCGCTCATCTTTGCTTAGTCTGTTTGTTCTTGCAGAACCAACCCTTTGGGCCTCGGGGTCGCCTAACGTTGTTGTTTGCGTAGTATCTAATGCAAGGGGTCCGGCCGGCACAGAGGCCCTGGGGGCCGAAGCTGTGGCGCTACTCTCGCTTGTACCTGGGGGTGGCGGGTGTTGAGCTAAGGGTTGGGAAGGGGCATATGGAGGGGGCATGTAGATGATCGGAGGACCTAGCAGCAGATCATCGTTGGCTCGTTGTTTCGAGGGTAATTCAGGGTAGAGCGTGGAGGATGTTCTAACCGGACACTGGCTTGACATTTCTATTTCTAGTTTCAATTTGGCTTCCTCTCTTTCTTTTATCTCTTCTTCTAATTTCTGAGCCGCTAGGTGGGCTGCTTTCCGCAGTTCCTTTCCCAACCTACTCTCAGTTCTCTTTTTACGTTGTTCAGTTTCTTTGCGCCACATGCCGAAACTATCAAGCATAGTGGGCGTCGTCTTGTTTTTACCAAGGGCTGTTTCTAGTGCGTTTAATTTATCATCATCGAAGGATCCTATCAGTGGCCACTGACTTTCTCGATCCTTTTTCGTATATTTATGCCACAGCTTGCTATAGGCTATAGCGATCAATCCATGCTTCATGAACATGTCCTTATTAGGGGTGCCTTCCAGCGGAGCCGGATGGTTCATCTCTAATAAGCGGTCCGGGCTAAACAGGCTACTAACCAGTGGGGAGAAGACAGGCATGACGGATCGCAATGGGGATAATAGTCAGCACTACCTATCTTATCACTGTGTGCAAAGACTAGACAGAATATTTCTATTCTACGTTGTTTGCAGGCAGTGAATACCTCAAGAACCCATATCGGGCAATCAATGTTTGGTCAATAAATAAAATAAAAAATGGTCAATGGGGAGAATGAGTAGGCCTGCAAAGGTCTGCGTCACCTACCCTTTCACTATCTGCAAAGAGGGGGGCCTATTCTTTCCTGTTTGCAGACAGAGAATCTCCAGAAAACAATCCGTAACAGTTAATCAATGGGGAAGGGCAATTGATCAGTGGGGGAGAAAGATAGGTCCAACGGACGCGTACCTATCCTTCACTGTTTGTAAAGGGAGAGCCTGTTGTTTCTCCGTTTGCAGACAGCGAATCTCCAAATAAATTAACAAAAAGTAATACTAGTATTTTCCATCAATTATCAATTATTTCGCGATTTGTCGTGTTTACACGACCTTACCCGGACCGCATGGACAGTTTCTTGTCTTCCGAATCCAGCGCCCGATCGTCCTCTTCTCTTCGTACTCCTCGTGGCACTCCTGATGGTTCCCAGTCAGGACCGTAGATCACTCAAGAGAGGTCCGTTCGGAACCAGTGAAGTTCGGATGATCGGCTGTCAGACGAGGGTCTATCGGACAGGGTACCTTCCGATCGTTGCAGTCGTTCACTCTGTCGTCAGGACCTCTCCCACTGGATCCACGAGTCGCTGATGGGCCCCACGCTTGGGACGCCAATTGTAAAAGGGGTCGTAGACAACCAGTAACCAAAGACCTTTTTAGTGTTGCCCGGCGGTATCGCCTCTATGACCCACCAATATTTACTCAATGAAGAAGCAGGCGCTGGAGACTGAAAGGCAGGAAACGAGGGTTTATTCTCTCCGGAGGAGAACACATCAATTCAGACAGCAAGTATCGTCACGAGGTGCTCTACCTGCATCTCTGAGGCCTGGCCTCTTATACTCAGTTTTATGATCTTTATTGCACGTAACACATTCTTGCAACACTTTGATATATGAAAGAACATCCTCGTAATCTCCCCCTCAGGCCCGTTCCCACATACATTTACAGTTGAATTCCCCACCCCGGTCACAACAGGTGATGATTATCGCGCAGCAGGACATTCCGCCGATTCACGGAATGTGTGAAGTTTGATCGGATCTCGTAGGGTGGGGGCTTTGATCGGCTCGAGGGTCTTTTGATGGGGAGGGGAGGCTTCCTACTGTACGGGGTAATAAACAGTATCCGCAGGGCCAGGTGGTGGCTTGGGAACAAGGAAGACAGACGGGCACACAGGAAAGGGAGGTTTGCGTCAAAGGGCCTGAAACTATGAAAGGAATGAAGGGAGGTGTCGCGCTGGGAACAGGATGGGATTCTGAGGCAGATCTGCGCTGAAGAGGGGTTTATGACCCAAGGAGAGCGAGGGGGTTGTCAGCGTGCGGGGGATGCCTGCGAGGTTAGGAGAGAGAGAGACGCGCTGGCTATCAGCGAGGGGTAGAAAGGTCATGGTGCCTAAAATGGCTGCCGCCTACGCGCACGAATGAGCTTGAAAGGGGCAAGATGGCGCCGATAATGTTGACGTTTGCAGTCTAATCTTTAACAAGGGAGCTGTGAGAGTGGGGAGGAACAGGGAAAATGGCATGGGGAGCTGGGAGGAAAATGGGTAGAACAAGCACTTCTATTAAGTCCAACAAGAAAATGCAAAAGGAAAAATAGTCCACTTAAGTAAACGATGGAATGATGCAAATCTTCAAAGACAGTATTTTATTTTTAAAATACCCTAGAGAGAGTACAAGCACAAGCACAGGAAGCAAAGCCATCGAATCATCAGCAAGGACCTTTAATTGACAAGCACGCTATCCAATCATTAGCAAAGGGCCGTGCCAAAGTCCACTCTAAAGTATTAGTAACAACAGGGCTGCCAAACAGCTAAAGCTGACTCTAATGAGACCAAAAAAGAGGTGTATCTTTTATATTGATGAGTATGTTTTCTCTTCTTATTTCTGTTTTTGTGCGGGTTGTTCATTGGCCTGTAAATAGCTGGTGTCATTAAAAGCAAAGTTAACAGTGGTCACCATTACTGACTTCAGGAGACTGGGTTGATCTGACCCATATTGAAATGTTGGATCTACACATCAGAGCAGAACTTCAGCATGGCTGTAACTCACTCCAGCATTTTATCGACAATACTGCAATATATCTTGTGTAAGCTGAAGTAATTTTCATACACAAAGCTTCATCTGCCCAGTTGCCCCTTGATGCAAACTTCATCTGAAATATCATTCCAGGTTCGAATTGTCCCAATTTAACTGGCGTAGCCTAGCTACCTTTTTAACTGATTTAATTGGGTTTTCACAGTGCAAAGTAGAGCACCGTGAAGCAACCCTTGGGAACATTTTAGGATTATGTCAATTAACATGTTCAAAAGGCACAAAATTAGTTTAGTTGAAATCATTTATTTTGAACATGGAGGTGGCTAAAGGGCTGACTGACAATGCTTTATGTGCACCTTAGAGGAATGCAAATGTGTAAAATAACTGATCTGCAGATAATAAGAGGAATTCAAATGTGTAATAATGTGTGATAATACCCTGATTTGATTCTCAAATTCAGAATCACCTTCATTTTTTTCAAAAGACCAGCATTACTGTACTCGATGTATCGTCATCTCTGTGCTGATAATTTAAAACTAGGTGAACAAGTCTATTCACAAATTGTTTGCTAGTTGTTTTACAGCCTGCTCTTCCTGCAAATAGCAGATGTAACATCCTTTTCTATTATTGGATAGGTAAGAATAAACTTCTATTTTTTTTTCTAATGCAATAAATGGAAAAGAATGCGCATTTGCACATTTCTGCAATGCATACTTCAGCAGATAACCCACTGGGGTATGCAAGTAGGACTAAATATACTCCTGAAAAGCTACAATTTCCAAATGTTCCTGTGACTATTGCTTAGGGTTTTGTTACCCATCCAAAAAGTGTAAATCTACGGAAACTATAAGCATACTTCTATGATACATAGATTTAAGACTTTTGGTGACTCGAGCCCCAATAGGGATCAGTTCTCTTTTTCGTTGATTCATGACATCTTTTCATTTCAAGTCTCTTTCCTTTACATGGTCTTGGAATAGATCAGCGCTCTACAGTGCAAAGGTCCAAGTAAGTAGCCAGGAGGGACTTGTTGTGATCATAAAGCTGTCTTTGCCAATTCTCTTTTTAAGGAAATCTCTTTTTGTTGGTGACCTGAGAATTTAGGAGTCAAGCGTTGTACTCTTTGAATCACAATAACCACAATTCCCAGAGGTATACGGTGTACTTTGTATGTTGCTAGTCAAAAACAGAAGCACAGCAGCAGACTCTCTTTAGAAGTCTCATTGCACTCACTAAAAGAGTAAAATATTCTTCTTTCTATCATTAGGCTATTTGTCATTAAGCTGTTCCCTGTTAGTGTTGGGGTGATCTATGGGACTGGTATCAAAACATGAACATTATTCTAGGTCTGTTACTGAAAACATCAGGTCTGCAGACATCAATCATATCCTTCTTTTTGTGGTATTTTCTGAGTTGTATACTTTTTTCAAAGTGTAAATGTTATCCCAGGCAATGAATGAATTGTATTATTTTGTAAACTCGGGTTTTTGTATAGAGATGATTTGATACCAGAAGTCACTTTCAAAGGCAACGTCACGTATTCATAATTGAACGGTAGGTCTGACTTTACGCGTTGTACACAGCATTATTAAAGGTATTGTAGAGCAGGTTCAGTGAAAGCATGTGGGAGCTTAGGAAAGAATATGTCATTAGCACACTAACACCTTGCTGCTTTCACAAAATTGCATTGAAAAAAGACCAGTCCTCGCTGTCTGTGTTGATGTAGGACTAAAGGCCGTCTGCAGTTGGTTGGTGAGGAGAATGGGGGCATGTCTGCACAATCAAGTACTTTGTGGGGAAGCAGGGGGCCTATCAGCTACCTTCTGATGCAGGGGTGAAAACCTTTCATTTATCTGCAATGTGTTTGTTGGAAAAAAATCTGAAAACGTATGCCCCATTTCCACATGGTCTGGGATGAGATGGAGAGTTTTCCTAAAAACTTTGGGAGGACATTGGAAAAATAATTACAAAGAATTTGACCAAGTGAAAGATCACCAGCCATCCCCAAGGAGTTTTCAAGGCAGACTAAGATCTAGCATTTGTCTCCAGATGGTGGGCAAGATGCATGTAAGCTGCACAGCTTTCTGTTTTAAGGTGCTCAGTGGAATGAATACAGGCTTCCGTATCATTTCCTATACATATGGCACAGAGAAGGCAGGATTAATAGTCATCCAAAAGGGAGATGGGTTGATTCTCGAAGGGGGTGGTCATGTTGATAAAGCCGCTGGAGGGTACATTTAATACCGACTGATGACCATAATGAATCCTACCATGGGTTGGCAATGTGGAGATTGTTATGCAAGAAAGTTAATGTTATTTGGTTGCATAGAAAAGGAGGATGGTAAATTAGATGAATGCCTCTAGCAGGCCCCAGATGTTGATGGAGAAGAAGGATTTATAATGCACATCCTAAAGGTTAGTAGGATACAAGCTTGATACCTACGTGCTGTACACAAGCAATTCTTTATATGAAAGACGACGGCAGCCACTCTTCATGTGCTTGAGGTGTAAGCCTACCCGACACTTGAAAATATTGTAAGAAAAAGAAAGGCCTACCTGGTATGCCCCGGCTCATAAGAAAACATGTCAGTATGTGAACCATTCTAATGATGTTGAGAACATTGGAGACCTTGGCAACGCTTATGTTTAAAATCCAGCAACACAAAACAACAAATGACAGCAACATATATCTACATAAACCAGGTAGCCAAACCCTCCATAACCTGAGATACCTTCGGAATAGTTTGTGAAAGTCAACTTCTCATTGCTAATGACGGAGACACAAACATACCTTGCGGCACTCTTGTGGAGTCAACCAAGAAACCCGTTGTCATTCCTGATTTAGCAGCCGGTCAGGATTTGAGACAGAAGCAGAGAAGAGCTGTGTGCCAAGGAGGTGAATTATGCACACATGTCAACAGAGTATGAAGCTTGAATTTATTGTGGGAGAAAGGGAGCTATGCATCAGACACATGGAGGAACTGGTGAACTTGCAACTGAGAAGCCAGCGCGGACATCGAGAAAGGCAGACAGGGCTAACCTAGTAATATTTAACAGTAGTAGGAAAGTCAGGATGGGATGAGCAGGAGTAGAGTCTAACAATAGGTTAGCAGAGGGAAGGAATCTCGGGTACCCCTGGGTAAAACTCGCATAATTTTCTTTGCAAAAATTACGAAGTGGCCAAAAATTATGCAAATTCATGAGATATTACCTTAAATGCCAGTTTGGCATTTTGTGTTACTTGCGTCTGCATCTGTGATGCGAACAGCAGCCACTCATATTCTGTTTTTTCATCTTCTTACCATGATCCTGTGAAAGGATTTTTACCCAAATCATATCTCAGTCACGTCACGTGATGTGGTTTAATGGCGTAATTGCGAGCATTTCGCGTCATATCCACAATGCCAAATGGCAGAAATCTTGCGTGACAATTGCTGTGTAAACAACATTCCAGCCAGATTTACATTCCAGCAGCTATGCAACATTCCTTCTCTCTGGGGGTCTTGGAATGCTTGGACCCTCCATCCCCCGCATCACGAGGCTGCTGCTTTCTAGTGATTGAGATGAGTGAGTCAGCAAGGAAGGGCCTCCCTCATTCCATGCAGAGCAGTCTGCTGCTCCCCTAGGATGAATGTGCATGTGTGTTTATAGACTCTGCAATACCCACATGGACAGCAGGCTACTGCAGAAGGATGACACTGTCATTATGCATCACGCTTTGTAATGAGGCAGTTTTATTTTATCTGTGGGTGGTGAAAATTGTGAATGATGCAGCAAGCAATGGCGGGAGGATGAAGCTGCCCAAAACCTTTGTCTTGTTTTTGTTGGTGTTGGTGTTTTGCTGTTGTTTTTATAATCTTTTAAAAGTCTTGCAGACAGCTGAAGCTGTCTCTAGGACAGATCACCCAATGAAAATACAATCCAATGAAGCAGGAGTGACCTCGATCTGCCCTGCCAGTGTCTCTGAAATAAAGCATTGTTTTATTGGCTAATGACAGCTCTGCTAGTCATAAAAAGCACAGGAATTCATGCCTATTTAAAATAAATTGCTTACCAAGCAAACGCGGTAGTTACACGAGGATTGTCAGCCTCGCACAAAAAATAGTAGTTTTAAGCCGATTATGCTTTGAAAGCTCATAATGCTTGAGTTGAGCGGAGCTGTGCTGCCGGTTTGTACTGATGTTAGTCCAAATATATTTATTCAGATATATCTGTGCCATATTCAGAAATGAAGATGAGAAAATTCTGCAACTGCAAGATTTTATGAAGTCCTGGGAGTAGGGGTCTGAGTATACTGCCGGTGTTTATTGCACAGAGTTATTCGCGCTGTTAATGATCTTTTTCAAATGCAAACGCTTAAATCTTTTGTATTTCACCGGATGCCAAAAATACACTAAGTATCCAGTAGTACTGAAACGAGCTGAAAAAAGAATGTACTTTTACAGAATTGCATTTGATCAGAAGCAGAAAGCACCGTCTTACAGGAATAGCATTTTAGCTGTCATTCACCACCGTGCAATAACGCCGCCTGGCTGGGCAGTATTCTAGTTGGTAATGAAATGCATTCTTACCACAATTGCTGTGGATTTAGCAGCAGCATGAAATGGTAATGACTTACATTTGAAATATTTAACACAGGTTTGTCATAATTGTCCCTTGTATTTGCATCATTCCGAATAGCTCTAAGTAATTCGGTTGGGGATACATTTCCAGTGATAACAAGCATTTGCAATGCAATTGGTCTCGCATTTGTGGAAGTTAGAGCTTTTGGCTTTGAAAATAGCAATGTGTTTTATTTTGGGTTTTTTTGGAATGCAGTAGAGTGATGATATTTGCATAGCGCCATTCCAATTGTATTATCTTGCGGCGCTGGAGAACCCGAAACTAGGAAAAAAGTTATGAGGGAGGGGAGACATATGCTGGCTGGAAAAAAAATACCTCCTGGAGAAATCAAACACTTATATGGAAATTTAGGATTAAGTAAAGCATGTGAAATGTAAGCAGGAACAACACTGTTTAACTTAATGTTTAACCCAATGGTTGTATACATATTTAGAAATCAATGTTTTTGCCTGGAAAGTTAAGGACATGGCTATTGGAGAGATGATACGATGGTCAGATTTATTGCGAGTGGACCATACATTTTACATACATACATACATACATGCTTTGTAAATATCTGGGGCCTCATTTATAAGAAATGACGCATCGCTGCGTGAAAGCAGCAATGCGTCACTTCTCAGTGCGCACTCCTTGCAACATTCCTGATGCGTCATATTTACTGTATGACGCATCATGTCGCAAGGAGTTACAGATACGTCAGTATTTCTGAAGTATATCTGTAAGCGCAAAAGTGACGCATTGCTGGAGTGTGTCACAAAAGTGATGCAACTCCAGCAATGTGGCCTTTCACATGGGGCAAGCCCCTTGTGAAAGGGCCTGCGTCAATCTTACGTCTGCTGTGAGGCAGGCGCAAGACTTTGACACAACGGCGTCTTAAAAGTGACGCAGTGAAATCTCATAGATTTCATTGCGTCACTTCTACGACCCTTCCTTGCGTCAATACGTCCCCCTTGCATACATTATACCTGGCGCAGGTATAATGTGGCGCAGGGGTTTACAAAGTAGCGCATCTACTTAGATGCGTCACTTTGTAATTATGGCGCAACAAGGCACATTATTTACGCCACTGGTGCGTCACAAAAAGTGACGCACCGGCGGCGCAAAAGTGACGCACTGCCTCATAAATGAGGCCCCTGGTGTCACCACAAAGCAGCACCATCAAAAACAGCTTCCTACTCATCATTGTGAGTGCTGTCATTCTTAGAAATTAGGACATGCATGCTTGAGGAAGACCAATAAACGAGACAAGTCAGCAAATAATTACAGGCTATAGTGCTAGCTGTGTCTATATCGGGTCTGCATGCGTGTGTGTTATTTTAGTGTGTTAATTATCATGTGTGAGAGAATGTCTACTTTTCTGAGAGTGTTAGCTTCTTGGGAGTAAGAATGTGTGTACGAGTGTTATGTGCCTATGTGCCGTTGAAAAACGAGCAGTGAGAGGAGTAGGTAATTTGGAATGGGACAATGCAGAAACTTGAAATAAGCGTCTCCCTGCTAGGGAGACGTCCTCTTCACGCACTGCTGTAATGTCCTAAGGTCTACCTTCTCTAGTTCATCATAGCTGCCAGGGTTTCAGATTTCTGTGTGACATTTTCCTAATTTCAGTGTAATTATGAGTGACATTTCAACGACTATGAGTGACACTTTCTCGCGAGCAAAATCTAGCAATGAAGACAGGAGAAATATATAAATTCCAGAAATACACCCATTTGAGTAACAAGGAACTGTAAAACGAGTCACATCTTAATCCACAAGCTGTATTACTGAGCAGTGCGCCCTGGTCCTGCATGCTGCCCACTACCTGCCAAACCCTGCAGGTGGCACCATCACCCCACTAGCACTTTGTCACACAGAGCTACACTACAGGCTCTGCTGACATTGGGATGCTTGGTGCACTGAGAAGTTATGTTGGCAAGTACCATTGGCGCTCACAATCACCTGACCCAGGTGTGAGCGACTACTAACACAGCTTACAGTCAATGGGAAGACAGAATGCTATGTGTACAGTCCGTTCTCAGCTGTAACAGGGCAGACAGGTGACAGCTCAGACGAAAATCATGGTTGTGACACAAGAAAAAAATTAACTATCAAGGGTATTGCCAAGCAGGCCTGCACACATGAACAAAAACAAGAAAAATAAAGATGCGCAGTTAAATACAGCTCAAAGCTGAAATTTGCACACCATGAAAACTTCTCAGAAAACGAGCTGCTCAACGAGTCCCTATGTCGTCTCTGCAATACGTTATGAGATAACTTGAAATTCTAGCATAACATGATGTGAATACAGAGCCCGCAAGCTGCCCAGATGAACAGAGAGGGCCCTATACACATTTGTTTTCAGAACTATAACAGGATATATATATCCTCTCCAACCGGTTCTCCTTTGTTTTCATGAAGGGCCGGTGTGAACCATTTATCAGTTCTGTACCCTCCCACATCAGTTATGTTTGGGTTTTATATACACCTTTGCTTAGTCCCTTTAAAACAGATTACATAGTTTAAACAGAAACAAATCTCCATTTGAAAAATTCCACCATTCACATGACTTCAGGAAGTGGTCATTCCGTTAATGCGATCATTGGTATATTCATTACCTTTTCTGCTGCTGTATGACTACAGCAACCCCTGCTCAAAGCAGACCTTCTTGCACCCCCTACTGCTGCATTCTGGAGGCAGAGGGCGAACGGTCACTCTAGCAGTGCCGCCCCTACTCGGCAATTGATCAAGTTTAAACCGGCCTAGTTTTTCCTATACCTGCTCTATTGCTGCATGCAGTTATCCAAGCTAAACTCATGTAGTCGACCAGCAGCAGGGCGGCGCGCCATCAATAAAACAATTTGCAGCATAGAGAGATACATTACAAGGCACTACTTACTAACTTTGCCACACACAATTCTTCATACGGGCCGCACCTTGCCTAATGACTCCCACCGCAGCCAACACCGGCTTGGGCATGATGGTGTGGCTCAGCAACTCCAATGGCTGCCCCGGTCTGTGGGGAGGGGGTCTTAGCTAAGCTGCTGGTCAGGTCTGTTGCCTGTTTGAATAACCATTGCACAACAATGTCATGCTGGGAGCAGCGCTGCCATTGCATGCAGACTTCCACAAGTTTAATTGAACTGTTGCCGCCCCGCTCTTATTAGTTTGCGCCTGCGGTAATCATCACCACAATGTTGATAGCGCCTTTGATGATGCGACGGCGGCCTGCATCCATGAAAGACTCAAGTCAAGTGAGTGACTCGATGCTGGCCGCCTCCCGCCGGTCCAACGTGGGTTTTATTGGGCAGGGAGCAGCAAAGCACTAACAGGACTCACTGACTCTTGAATCCCCCGCTGTTTCTCTGACTTGCCAACCACCTTATGCCTCACTTCCTCTTGGCTCCTCCAGGACGTGATGAGGCACGGGGTACCACTCTCGGGGCCCTCCACGGTGCCAGTAGTAGAGTCAGTGGCATCTGAAAACTGCACCGCCGCAGGAAATTAAATGTAGCCAGGCAGCAGGGGAGGCAGATAGTAACATTGCAGCCCTGACTCCAGAGCGGAGCAGTCAGTTCTTTAACTATTAACATACTGAGCCAGAGCGCTGCTGGCAACGCGCCTCTGTAAAATAAGGGTAGGGCTAAGACCTTTTTAAGATTTGCCCGGCGCTAACCGCCTTTGTACCATTCAAATTACCAAGCAATGAGGCAGGCGCCGGAGACCAGAAGGCAGGAAACAGAAGTTTTATTCCGACGGAGCAGAACACATCAGATCGGACAACAAGGTATCGTCTCGAGGTGCTCTAACAGCCTCTCAGAGGCCTGGCCTCTTATACACTGGTTTATGGCATGTGACCTTGCTTTATTACAATCAGAACATTGTGAAGTAAGGAAAGAAACATCACCGTAATCCTCGTGTCAATCCCACCCCCATATACCTCCACAATAGAGGTCCTCAACCTGCTGATAAGAGGGGGGGGGGGGTCATCACGCAGCTGAGTATTCCGTCGAGTCTTAGGGTGTGCGCGCCTGATCATGTCCCAGGGGGTGGGGAGGTCTTGATCAATAGAGGGTCCTTTGAAGAAGGTCGACTTCATACAATAAGGGGCAGTAAATGATATCTCCCGGCTTAGGCGATGGCCTCGGACCTGTGTGGACAGCTGGACACGGGGGAAGGGGTCATCAAAGGAGTGGTATTCATGCCGCATGGACAATCGGGCGCGGAGGGAAGGTTTACCGACAGAGGGGCATTCATGGGAGGAGAGGAGATGCTGGTCAGGCGCAGGCGTGACTCCCAAGGACAGGGTCATGCAGAAGGGTCATGCTCATGAGGGGGAGGGAGGGGGAGCCAGGGTGCGCGGAAGATGCTTGCTGGGTGAGAGGGGCGCACTGGCGACTGATTGTGGACAGGGAGACCATGATACCTAAAATGGCGGTCGTGCATGTTGTACGTGGGTGACAAGCTGGCGCAGATGATGTTCAGTTCGTAAACTAAAATTCCACAGTCCTCCCTTTTAACATGTCTCGCCAACTTGTCAGTTCGGATTTATCCCCATAAGGCCACGTACTTCTACTTTGTAGAGGGGACTCATGTGCTCAGTTCGGAAGTCCAAAGTCTTTGGGCACATACAGTTAGAAACAAAGCTGCACAAGGAGGGTAGACATTGAATACCCAAGCAACACCCACATAATATCACAACAGGTATCAGTACGAAGGATAACAGCCTCCAACCCCAGTTCCTCAAAGTGTCCCAAAACCAGCTCCCAAGCGACCATCCTTCCTGTTCTTGGTGAACCTCTGAGGAAAGTCTGTGGAGGTGTTCAATGGCTTTGTAGACTGAAGGTGAATTATCCGGCACGTAGGTGCAGCAGCTAGATCCGATGATGCGGCATGCTCCCCCTCGATCGGCTAGGACCACATCTAACATGAGGCGGTTTTGAAGGGTCACAAGGCGGACCGCCTGAAGCTCCGCCGTGTTGTTAGCGAGGATACCAGCCGTGATGTTGATCGTTGTTTCTACTGCCTGGGTCAGGTGTCGGATAGCGCGGCTATTTGCCATTGGGCCCCACAGAGGAACAAGTCCCTTTGCTGCATCTAGGAACTGTGCTCCAGTGGAGTCGGCTTGTCCAATGTCATTTGCACGCCTCTGCCGGTGATGGTTGGCAGGGGCTACATACGTGGGTGGAAGGACGAAGGCAATGTAACAGGTGCCCTTCCAACCTTTCGGGAGCCAGGTGTAAGCTTTGGTGCCACACACAAAGTACATATTTGGAGAAGCAACAAAGGATGGGGGGTCAACTGAGTCCAATGTTCTGGTGATTCGGCAGGCACTGTGACCCACCAGCTGTATTCCAAGGCCTTCGAGACAAACAAGACCTGTGACATTGATAACGGACAGGGCCACCGTCAGAGTGGCGGTAGTTTGTTTTTGCAGATGAGAGAAAGTGGTTCTGGCTGGATTGTGGAGCACCTGTACTTCGACTCGTTCTTTGGCTGGAATATCTTTAAGGAAGGTGGCGCCCGTGAGCGCAGGACACAGGGCAGCAGAGGTCTTTCCGCTTTTGTTCAGCCAGAACCCAGAGTAGAAGTGCGACACTGTCTGGCTGGAGGTGGCGTTGTCCTTGTGGCTCTCTTGCATGAGGATCAACCAGGCGAGGCAAGAGCCGTGAACTGAGAAAGGAGAAGGGATGAAGGGGATGGAGTGTCCCGTAGCATGCGGGAGCAACCCGCAGATCCAGCAGTTCGTAGCATTTGCAGCAAGGTTGTGTTGGTGCAACAGTTGCACGAAGGAATTGTTCCAAAATTCCCTGCGCCTTTCTCGGAGCTGAGGCGACAGAGAGATTAGGTGATGCTCTTTCAGGGGTGTCGGTTGTGCAGTAGGTAGCAATGCCTCATGAGCCGGTGTGCTTTCCTCCAGAATCCAGAAGGAGGTCATGAGGAGAAGGCAGAAGAGGAAGACAATAAAGAGTGCGATTGTCTTTGATTTGTGCAAGTTGTCAGTCTTTGGATTTCTATAGTGGGTATTTCCCGTTGCTTCCATCATCTTCTTATCTGGCGCTTCCATCATCTTCTTATCTGGCGCTTCCATCACCTTCAAGGGGCTCGGTAGCGGGCAGGACCACAGACTTCGTTTAGCTTCTCTCCCGGCAACCCTTGATTGTGCTTAGGTCACCGTTCTGAGATTCAACTTAGTCCGTGGCCTACTTAGCCGAAGCTCCCTCCTTTCGACGCAGGAAATACCCTTCTCTGGATGGCACAGTGGGATCAGAGAATTTTGCAAGTTCGAGTGCCTCAGTATCGGGATAACAGTTCAATATCGGTCGGTCTTTGCTCAGGAGCTCTTCTTGGGTGCTGACGCTTTCTGTCGTGGCCAGGTTTGCAGAGACCTTCCGGCAGTGATGTGCGTGCAGCCAGTGCCTCTTCCCCTCCACTCGAAGCGCCGTCCGTGTGGTAATCAGCACTTGCCAGGGGCCCGTCCACCGAGGTTCCAGACTCTTGGTCCGTTGGAAATTTCGTATTAGGACGAAATCTCCCGGTTGGATGTCGTGGCCGGGGCCCCTGGAAGCATCGGGGATGGCCTGCTGCACCTGTTGATGAATGACAGACAACGTTTTAGTTAACTTGCACAAATAATCAGATAGTAGGACGTCCGGGATGTCATGAATGAAGGTCGGTTTGGGAGCAGTCCAGAGATTCATCGGTCGCCCGAATACGACCTCGTAGGGGGTCAAATGGTGCTTGGTGGGAGTGGAGCGCATCGATAGCAGGGCCAGAGGGAGAGCGTCTGGCCATTTAAGTCCGGTGGTTGCCACTATTTTTGATAATTTCAACTTCAGTGTTGCATTATGGCGTTCCACCAGACCGGCGGATTGGGGGTGGAAGACCGCATGAAACCTTTGCTTCACCCCCAACCCCTTTAAGATTAATTGGATAACCTCAGCTATGAAGTGGGGGCCATTGTCGCTCCATAAAATTCGACAAAGGCCATAGCGAGGAAAGAATTCTTTCAGTAGTACTTTGGCAGTAGTCATGGCAGTGTTGTCACGGGTTGGATAGGCCTCTACCCATTTGCTGAAGGCACATACGATGACTAGTACATACTTCAAGCTTTGGCATCTCTCTAGTTGGATGTAGTCCATCTGAAGGACCTCAAAGGGGTGATTGGGGGTCCCAAACCCTCCCCGGGGTACCACAGTTCCCTTCCCGGGGTTGTGTTGCAGACAGATAAGGCACTGCTGAACTAGGCGTCTGGCTGAGTCGGGGATTTTGTCGTTGTGCCAGACTTTGGAAATGAGTTCGATCATGGTTGCAGATCCTATGTGTGCGGGGGAATGTGCCATCGTCAGTATGGGGATCAGATATGAGTCGGGCAGCAACCATTTGTTTGCATCCTTCGTTCGCCAGCAGCCCTCTTCGTCCTTCAAACCCACCCCTGCCCACTTAGTCAGTTCATGAGGGGTGCTGGCCGACTGGATGTCTCTGATCATTACCCTTGCGTCACTCCATTTCTCTGCTTGTGACCTGGTCACATACATGCGTGTCACCGTCCTATTCTCAGCTGTGGTTCGTGCAGTGATGTCGGCCAATGCATTCCCTTGTCCGACTAAGTCTGTCACCCTTTTGTGTGCCTGACATTTGATCACCGCTAATCGTTTGGGGAGGAGAACTGCTTCAATCAGGGCGGAGACTAGATCTCCGTGGAGGATTGGTGTGCCGTGGGACGTCAGGAATCCCCTCTCCTTCCACAGGAGTCCAAAATGGTGAACCACCCCGAAGGCATACTGGCTGTCTGTGTATATGTTCGCAGTGGTCCCCGTGGCTATGATGCAGGCTCGTGTGAGGGCTATCAGCTCTGCTGCCTGGGCAGATCGTTGTGTGATGCGGGCTGTCTCAACTACTGTTCGGGCTGTCGTTACTGCATAGGCAGCTGAAGTGGTGCCATCTGGGAGTTTGATGCATGAGCCGTCTACCCATAGCTCTCCATCGGGGTCAGTGAAAGCAGTGTCTCGGAGGTCAACCCTACTCCTAGTTTGTTCGTCCGTGAGGGTCACACAGTCGTGCATGGGAGGAACGTCGGGGTCATTTTCAGGCAGGGGCAACAATGTGGCAGGATTCAAAGTCGTGCATCTCTTTAGTGTGATGTGGGGTACAAGTAGCGTCAGTTCGTACCCTGTCAGTCGTGCGCTAGTCAGGTGTTGAGTCTTGGTTTGGTTCAGGAGGGTGTCGACAGCATGGGGTACTAGCACAGTGAGGGAGTTGGAAAGTACGATTCCCTCGCTCTGACGGATAGAGACAGCAGCGGCAGCTACTGCTCGAAGGCAGGCAGGTAAAGCTCTGGCTACAGGATCAAGAGTGGTGGAGAAGTAGGCACAAGGGCGCTGCTTAGGACCAATTGATTGTGTTAGGACAGACAATGCACACCCCTCCCTTTCGTGGGTGAAGAGGGAGAAGGGTTTGGAGTAATCCGGGGTTCCTAGGACAGGCGCTGAACAGAGGGCATCTCGCAATTCCTTAAAGGATGCTTGAGACTCAGGGGTCCAAGGGAGCGGGAAGGAGGCATCTTTGGTTAATAGGGCAAGTAGGGGTTTTACAATGAGGCTGAAGTTAGGTAACCACTGTCTGCAAAAAGAGGTTAGGCCAACCAAAGAGCGGACTTGCTTTTGTGTTTTTGGGACGGGGGTGTCTAGGATGGTTTGGATCCGGTCGGGTGTGAGTTTCCTCCCTTCTTTGGACAGGAGATGGCCTAGGTAAGTCACTTGTGGCTGGCAGAACTGTAACTTCTTTTTGGAGACTTTATGGCCATTTTTTGCAAGAAAGTGTAGGAGATGGACGGTGGCTGTCGTTGCAAGTGGGGTGGTGTTGGCCGCCAAAAGGATATCATCGACATATTGGATCAACACCACTCCATCTGGTAGCTGGAAGGCATCCAGCTGTCTTTTGAGGGCCTGGCTGTAAATGCTGGGGCTTTCAGTGTACCCCTGGGGGGCTCTACAAAATCGGTACGAGCGTGATTTTAAAGTGAAGCCGAAGAGATAACGGCTGTCTGGATGGATGGGGATAGAGAAAAACGCGTTCTTAAGGTCGATAACAGTGAAGGTGGTGGCAGTGGACGGGATGAGGGTCAGAATGGTGGTGATATCGGAGACTACAGGATACTGGGGTACAACCACTTTGTTAATCTCTCGCAAGTCGATGATGAAGCGGTACACTTTCTCATCTCCTTCACCTTGCTTCTTAACAATAGGTAGGATTGGGCTGTTGCAGACGTTGCTGACCACCTCTTCAACCACTCCTGCATCTACCAGAGACTGAATGATCGCTACCAGTGCCTTCTCGCCCTCTGGGGATATCCGATATTGTGGGAGTTTCGGGAGCATAGCGTCCTGTCTTACAGTTATATGAATAGGGTCAATCATCATTCGTCCCACATCAGAGTAATTTTTGGCCCACAGGTACGGAGGCAGGGTGTCAAGCAAGGACAGGTCAGCGTCAGTTATGGAGCACATGTGTCGTGAGGGGCAGGATCTGGGCATGCCTGGGTTGTCGTACAGGATGACTCGGATTCCATCTGGGGAACACCTAATAGTAGCTCGAAAATGTTTCAGTAAGTCAATGCCCATAATGGCGTCAGGGGAGTTGGAGGAGAGCAGAAATGTCGTGTCAGTGGTGTTGCTTTCTAGATCAAAGGTGATAGGTACGGACAGGGGGTTAGTGGAGGGCGTCCCATCGAAACCTATCGATGTAATGTGTGAGCCAGACAAGGGTGCTCTTGGAATCAGTCGTCTCGATAACACGCTACGTGTCGCCCCAGTGTCTACCAAAAATGGAGACTCTGTACCCAGGACCTTAGCGGTGACATAAGGACCTTGCTGGTCAACACAGAGCTCGACTGGATAACTCCCTTGCCCCTGGCAGTCCTATGCAAAATCGGGGGCATTCTCACCATCGGACAGTTGATGTTGGTTCGGTCGGGGGCGGTCAAATGTGTTCAATCTCCCTGATCTGTCATTGTTGGTGTCGTTTGTGTGCCCTCGTCCTTGTCCTCTGTTTCTCTGACCACCTGCCACATCCCTGGGGTCCCTATTTCTATTCATCTCTAGCAGAACCGGACACTCGGATTTCCAGTGGCCGAATCCTTTGCAGAAGGCGCATTGGTCATTGCTAATGTCTCTACGTCCAGTGTGTGGTGTTGGGGAGTGATCTTTAGGAGGTAGATTTCTGGGGGTGGTCGATTGGTAGTTCCCCCTTGGGTGTTCCCGTCCTACCGCTATACCTTGTATCTGGGCTATCATTACCCTTTCCTTTAAATCTTTCTTCTTTTTCTCGGACGCCCTATCATTCTCATTCTTTTGGTGCTCGTAATACTGAGCCATCTGAAGGATAGCTGCGGGTTTGGAGGCCCCCCAACTACTCTCACTTGTCTGCAGTTTTTGGGAGACCTCTTGTGTTAGGCCCTTTACATAGTTTTGTACAAACAGGTGCTGTCCGGTTGCGGTGGTCATGTCTTGGCCACTGTAGTCGGAGAACACTGTCTCGAATCGGGAGAAGTATTCTGACACATCTTCCTGGGGTTTCTGTCGACAAGCCGTGACTATCGACCAGTCTACCTTTCTTTCTGGGATCAGTGTCTTTAACTTCTGGACTAGTTTATCTGGGAGTTCCAGTATGTCCTTTACTGGTTTCCTTCCTGGCTCTCGCTGTCTATCTAGTTTACCGAGTTGGTCCCAGGTATGCCCAAACAGATCCGTGTGGTCAGCCTTCCGGATTTGCTTCCACACGTCAGCTGGCAGGCATAACCCGAAGAACAAGTCAATGTCCGCTAAAGTCATTATCGTCGAACCCAAGGCTGTGCCTAATTCGGTATAGAATGCTGTCGGGTTCTTTCTCAAATCGGGCAGAGTTTGCTTAAAGGTTAGGATATCTTGTCGGTCCCATGGTTGGTAAACCCAATTGTACACAACCCTCCCTTTTGCATCTGCATGATTAATATCATCGCTTGTTCCCTGGCCACGTGGCGGGATCCAGTAAGGAGCCGCCTCTCTGATGGGCATCATAGTATTGGCTACTTCTATTGAGGTCGTTTCAGGGACTGTAACCTTGGCTTCTGGTTTTTGTTCCGTGAGGTGGCGGAGGACCTCAAGCATCTGCATGAAGAGCTCCGTTGCCTCACATTCAGTCCCATCTCCAACATCAATCTTCCTATACAGCGTTGTCAGTTTAGCGGGGCCCTTACTTTGATACCCATCTTCATATGCGTTCAGGGTGTGGTAGCTGAATCGTAAAACGAAATGCCGTCTGTGGCTGTCGGCATGTGAATTATATATGCTCATTGTGTATTCTTCGCTCTCCCTCCGTTCTACTAATGTCTTTGCTATTTTGTCGATCCCATCCCGCTCATCTTTGCTCAACCTATTCGGTCTGGCTGGTGGTTGTTTGCTAGCCTCGGGGTCGTCTGACGATGTTGTTAATGTGGCTGGTGTGGAGGCCGTGAGGGCCGGTGCACTAGCGCTAAGGTCGCTCTCGTTTGCACTTAGGGCCTGCGGGTGTTGTTGGCAGGGGGCATACGGAGGGGGCATGTAGATGATTGGGGGACCTAGTAGTAACTCATTGTTCGCCCGCTGTTTGGAGGGCAATTCAGGGTAGAGCGCAGAGGGGGTCCTAACAGGACATTGACCTGTCGACCCTGATTCTTGGTTTTGTGCGGCTTCCTTTCTTTCTTTTATTTCTTCTTCTAGTTGCTTAGCGGCTAAGTGGGCTGCCTTTCGTAATTCTTTCCCTATTTCTGCTTCTTCTCTTTTCTTTCGTTGTTCTGTTTCTTTGCGCCACATGCCAATACTGTCGAGCATAGTGGGCGTAGTCTTATTTTTCTGGAGCGCAATTTCTAATGCTTTTATTTTATGATCATCAAAGGAACCTATCAGTGGCCACTGACTTTCAGGGTTCTTCTTTGTATATTTATGCCATAACTTAGTATAAGCTATAGCGACTAGTCCATGCTTAGTGAACATGTCCTTATTAGGGGTGCCCTCCAGTGGAGCCGGATGGTTCACCTCTAATAAGCGGTCCGGGCTGTACAGGCTACCAATCAGTGGGGAGAAGATAGGCATGACGGGTTACAACGGGGACAAAGGTCTGCACTACCTATCTTATCACGGCGGGCAAAGACTAGACAGAATATTTCTATTCTCCGTTGTTTGCCGGCGGTGAATACCTCAAAAGAACCAATACCGAACAATCAGTGCTCGGTTCAATCAAACAATCAGTGGGGAGAATAAGCGGGTACGAAAAGTTTGCGTTACCCACTCTTTCTCTACCTGCAAAGAGAGACCTTGTTCTTCCCTGTTTGCAGACAAAGAATCTCCAGACAAAACAGTGGGGGAGGAAGATAGGCACGACGGATTACAATGGGGACAAAAAGTCTGCGTTACCTATCCTTCACTGTTTGCAAAGAGAGAGCCTGTTGTTTTCTCCGTTTGCAGACGGTGAATCTCCAGAGGGTTCAACAAAGCGTAATACTAGTATTATCCAAACCAAACAATCTTTTTCTCAGTTTGTCGTGTCTACACGACCTTACCCGGACCGCATGGACGGTTTCCTGTCTTCTGAATCCAGCGCCCGATCGTCCTCTCTTCTTCGTGATGTTCGTGGCACTCCTGATGGTTCCCAGTCAGGACCGTAGATCACTCGAGAGAGGTCTGTTCGGAACTAGTGAAGGTCGGATGATCGGCTGTCAGACGAGGGTCTATCGGACACGAGCTCTCCCGATCGTTGCAGTCGTTCACTCTGTCGTTGGGAACCTCTCCCACTGGATCCACGTGTCGCTGATGGGCCCCACGCTTTGGGACGCCAATTGTAAAATAAGGGTAGGGCTAAGACCTTTTTAAGATTTGCCCGGCGCTAACCGCCTTTGTACCATTCAAATTACCAAGCAATGAGGCAGGCGCCGGAGACCAGAAGGCAGGAAACAGAAGTTTTATTCCGACGGAGCAGAACACATCAGATCGGACAACAAGTAACCGTCTCGAGGTGCTCTAACAGCCTCTCAGAGGCCTGGCCTCTTATACACTGGTTTATGGCATGTGACCTTTCTTTATTACAATCAGAACATTGTGAAGTAAGGAAAGAAACATCCCCGTAATCCTCGTGTCAATCCCACCCCCATATACCTCCACAATAGAGGTCCTCAACCTGCTGATAAGAGGGGGGGGGGGTCATCACGCAGCTGAGTATTCCGTCGAGTCTTAGGGTGTGCGCGCCTGATCATGTCCCAGGGGGTGGGGAGGTCTTGATCAATAGAGGGTCCTTTGAAGAAGGTCGACTTCATACAATAAGGGGCAGTAAATGATATCTCCCGGCTTAGGCGATGGCCTCGGACCTGTGTGGACAGCTGGACACGGGGGAAGGGGTCATCAAAGGAGTGGTATTCATGCCGCATGGACAATCGGGCGCGGAGGGAAGGTTTACCAACAGAGGGGCATTCATGGGAGGAGAGGAGATGCTGGTCAGGCGCAGGCGTGACTCCCAAGGACAGGGTCATGCAGAAGGGTCATGCTCATGAGGGGGAGGGAGGGGGAGCCAGGGTGCGCGGAGGATGCTTGCTGGGTGAGAGGGGCGCGCTGGCGACTGATTGTGGACAGGGAGACCATGATACCTAAAATGGCGGTCGTGCATGTTGTACGTGGGTGACAAGCTGGCGCAGATGATGTTCAGTTCGTAAACTAAAATTCCACACCTCTGTGGGAAGCAGCAGAGCTGGGACACAAAATATGCTACAGGCGTTGTTTCAGACGGGCATGATTAACAATGCGTGATAATGCATTTCAGTGCGTTGTTGCGGAACATCACACTGAAATGTGTTAGTGTCACACACGATGCGTGATACTTGGCAGGCATGGTTCATACACATAACCAAAACTTATTGACCAAAAAAGTTCTCAGTGAAAGAAAATTCAATTCAAATCCATAATTTTGGTTTGGTTGCTCAAGGAAAACTACTTGAGGATTTATTTCGTCACCCCAAGGGTTTCAAATATGCAAATCATGCTATGATTCAAGACAGAGATGTTGTTCTTCCATAACCTAATGCATTTTGGGATAGGATTAGCATTCGTCAGGGGTAGGTTCAATTCTGTAAATGGAGTCGAACAAACAGGTGGCATCTGTTTCAATGAAAAAAGCAACAATGTGGCTATATTCTCGACATCTATATCATTTTTGTAACAATGCAGAAACTTACCTTCGAGTAGCTTCAGATGTCTTTAAGGAGCGACAGTGGAACACCAGCAGCATGATGAACCCGATGTGAAAGGCAGCAGCAAGTATGGTGAAAGGCAGCAGCAACAAGATGAAAGAAAGCAACTAGGATGGGATTCGTGACAGCGAGGAGGCGAATGGCCGGGAAAAAACTCCACTTTCACTGCCAAGTACTTGGCAAGTTTCATCTTTATGAAATAGAAAATTGTAGATATTTTCCATACTTTGTGCTGCTATGTTTCTAATTGTAGGAACATTAGAGCGGATGCTTATTTAAAATTATTGGCTACTCTGATTAACTATCAGAAAGCCCTATACGAGCCAGGTCTATAGAGACACCGTGGCGGACACCCTCAGGCCTCAACTATATAGTGCCCAACTAAACTTAATAACATAATTGGATACAGCTGTAAATAAGTACTAAATCAGGCTAGAGAAGCAGGACTGTCAACACTAGCAGTTTATTTTATTAATAATTAGTTTTTATTTAAAAAAAGTTATATTTATTGAACACTAGCTTACCCATTGCCGAAGAAAGAAAATTCAAGGAAACTCATTATGATAACATTCAATTTACATTGTGTCATATTTATTGAAACTTATTCATTTTAATATGGAAAACATTTCAAAGTGTCGTTTTAATTCTATTTATTTATTCGAGTGCTTGTGGATACACGATTTTTTGTTTTTCCGTCTGGTGCGTACATCAGTATACGAAAGATTATAAGGGCCCTGGGGGCCGATATTTTAAAAACATTTATGCCATAAACCTTCACGGGAGTGTACTCAACAACTTTCCAAAGTTTCCTGGTGATTGGATGAATGCTGTTTTAATTCTATTTATGTATTTCCAGTGCTTGTGGATACACGATTTTTTGTTTTTCCGTCTTGTGCGTACATCAGTATTCGAAAGATTATGAGGGTCCTGGGGTCCGATATTTAAAAAAAATTTATGCCAGAAACCTTCGTGTGAGTGTATGCAACAACTTCCCAAAGTTTCCTGGCGATCGGATGAATGCTGTTTTAATTCTATTTATTTATTCGAGTGCTTGTGGATACACGATTTTTTGTTTTTCCGTCTTTTGCCTACATCAGTATTCGAAAGATTATGAGGGCCCTGGGGGGCCTATATTTAAAAAAATTGTATGCCAGATACCTTCGCGGGAGTGTACTCAACAACTTCCCAAAGTTTCATGGCGATCGGATGAATGGTGTTTTAATTCTATTTATTTATTCGAGTGCTTGTGGATACACGATTTGTTGTTTTTCCGTCTGATGCGTACATCAGTAATCGAAAGATTATGAGGGTGCTGGAGGGCCAATATTTAAAAAAACGTTATGCCAGAAACCTTTTCGGGAGTGTACTCAACAACTTCCCAAAGTTTAATGGCGATCGGATGAATGGTGCAGTAATGCATAAAGGACAAACAGACAGACAGACATACATTCGTTTTTATATACATAGAATATGTGAAGCTGGGTATTTGCATAACCCAGGGCACAAGTCCTGAAAAAAGAAGTGGGGGGGACGCTGTCACCGGAAGTGACATCACAACAGGAAGTGACATCACGAAAGTTGGCTTGCACCATCGAGATCACTGCCTCCCCTCGCTCTCCCCTTAGATGCGATGGCATCTTAGAAGCCAGCTCTGGGAGTGTCAGATGGGTTTGGCTTTAAACTTACACATCATGCGTCAGTGGGGATTTTCTTACACATGCAAGGCTCGATCTCGTCCCAGAGAGGCCAAAGAGAAATTCCAGCTGCTTGGCAGGGGGGACGGAGTCCCCCGGTATAATAAGTGGGGGGACGCCGTCCACCCGCGTTGTACCCCAACTCGAGCCCTGGCATAACCCAAGTGCAGCTTAGTTTTGACAAGGTGTCTTCCCACTGATGTGGTCTCAGAGGAAGTGGCATGTGACCGATCCAGACAAATAAATGAAGTGCCCTATGTCTATTATTTAGTGAACTTTTTTTCGGAGAGCTTTTTTTTTTATCAGCACAATCACCTAATAAATACCCGAGGTGCTTAACTTAACTCTGATATGATAAGTGACCTAGCACATAAAAAAGTACAAGACAAAGGGTGGCTTTGCTGGGCATGTGGTGTTGCTGCTGCATAGCGCCTCAGAAGATTGTTGTTATTTATATCGGTTTTACAGGATGGATACATTTCATGAGGATTTGTATTTTTGAAGGCTAAGAGAAGCAATCAATGTTGGTGTTGCAGCGGGCAGTGTTGATGCTGAACTGTTTTTATACTATTATCCCCAAAGATGAGTGTCAGTCGGTGAATGTTAGACCAGGGTTTAGTGGATGGGCAAGTGGATGCATGGGTGTGCAAATGAGAGCACAGGTAGGTCAGAGAGTGAGTGTACGGGTCGGATGGTGCTGCTGTCAGTCAGGACACTTTTCTCCTCAGCCTCAGCATCAGAGTGATTACTCGTTGTGAATGGTAGTCCCTGCTTAAGATGCGAGAGGAGAGAGTCACGTGGAAGAGGAGGAAATTATGAGAAGTGGGAGGGCAGCAAGCCTCCCGGGGTTGCAAACTATTAATACAAAAATGCAAGACCTATAGTATTGCAAACCAACTGCCGCCATTGTCTCAGCTGCTCTGAAAGTGAAAGCGCGCACGGACAGCTGAATGTTAGCAAAGCACGTCGTTGGGCCTAACATAGGAGACACTAAATAAAGAAAAAAGTAAATGTACTGTGTAACAACTACGAAAAGAGGCCAGTAGCTATGGGAGGTTACAAATGAAGACATGGCCGTACTAAGGAGGGACTAACAAGCTAATTACAGAATCAGAAGCCAGCATTTACGAAAGACCAAGACAAGCCAAAATATGGGTAGGGGAGTGGGCGGGGCTTCTCTTCCATACTGGACTACAGCAGATCGCCAGCGCAGCGCTTGCGCGCTGGCTCAGGCTCAACCTAAAAACGACAGCAGGGCAATAATGAAACTGTGAGAAATGGGGGTCTCTAGTTGGCAATGATTTGCACTGTTGTCCAAATAGTGACCATTCTTCTTAGTCAGGATAAAGGGTATACACTTCTACAATAACCCCTGCTCACCCCCTTGTTATTTTGGCACAAGCATACAGGCTTATCTCAGAGGCAGTGTGTAAGGCATTTGTGCCCAGATACAGTGAAAACATTACAAATGGACACTATGCCAGTTTAGACAAATAAATTATATAAGACTAAAATGATAAAAACCCAACATACAATAATCAAAATGCGATTCTTAGAAGGTAAAAAGAGTTCTGTCCATTGCAAACTATAGATGCACTTTCAATGCAAATTACCTTGAATGCGTCATAGTCAGAAATGAAAAATAGTCACAGGGAAGGTGATGCGTTGGTTCCTACACCCTGGGAAGGTGATGCGTCAGTTCCTTACTTCAGGGGAGGTGATGCCTCGGTTCCTTACTGAAGAGGAGGTAATGCATTGGTTTCTTACTGTGTGGGGAGGTGATGCGTTGGTGTCTTACTTTGGCCCCGGCATTCTTGAAGACTTGGTGCCCCAGTGCGATGCGTGGGGATCAGGGAAGCGCCAGTTCTCGATGCGGCAGCAACTGAGCTGCATTGGTCTCTCCAGACAAGATCCCACTATGTGTTGGTTCTTGCAGTCACACAGCAGGGCCTGCATCAGAATCGGTGCGGTGATCTCAGACTTCAGAGATCAGTGCACAGGATTCAGGGTGCTGCAATTTCTCAAGCCGCGGCCGGGCGATACATCATTTTCTTCAGCGGCACACCAGTAATGCATCAGAAACGGGTGCGGATGGGTTGCGCTTCTCTTAGTTGCGTCTCTTTTCCAGCTCCCAACAGCAGGAACAACCTCCAGAGGCACAACACAGCATCAGGCACCTTTTGGCAGGTCAAAACTCCCAGCAGGGAAGTTCAGGGGAGCTGGTAGTAAAGTCATACAGCCTGATTCATGAAAACCGGCTTCTGCGATTCTCAAATAGCGAAAAATTGCGATTCGCTATTGAGAATTCATGATGTTTTGCGATTAAAAAATGCGATTCGCACGTGGCCGCAAATTCCGTTTGCGATTATCGATAATCGCAGAAAAATCGCTATTTCCGGCTACATCCGTGTCGGGATTGCGATATCGCAAATAGCGATATCGCAAATTGCGAGATCGCAAAATCGCGAGATCGGGAAAACGGGAAGTCGCATTTCGAGCACAGTGATGACATCACAACCAGGAAGCAGCCAGTTCCCACCCCCATTCACCACAGTGAGGCAGACCTCGAGTCAGCAACTTGGAGAGCTCCTGCTAATCTTGTTGGATTCCTACTCTGCAACAACAGTGCTGCCATGTCTGAGGAAGCTGTTCCTGGGCCCAGCAACACCACAGGGCGGAAGAGGAAGCTAAAATTTTCAGAACAGGAGCTGGAGCATTTGATAGAAGGGGTGGTGGCCAACCACTCAAAACTGTTTGGCAAGGACTCTAGGAGGGTGCCGGAGCAGGAAAAAAGGAGGATCTGGCAGGGAATAGCGTCCACGGTGAACTCCGTGGGTGTGGCTGATGGGTCACTGGACGAACTAAAAAAAAGATGGTACGACCTCCGAGGTCGTGCCAAAGAGAAGGTGGCAGAGCGCCTTGGAGAGGCATCGGGCACTGGAGGGGGGGGACCAACAGTCCCTCCAAACACAGTCTTGGAGGACCAAGTGGAAGACACGCTTGAGAGGGCGGCGTGCATTGGAGTAACGCGTCTGGACTCATCCCGCCCCACCCAAGACATCCAAGGTAAGTGGCATGCGACTGCGACCCTGTCCCCTATGAATGTCCATGACCATATAGGCTCCCATAATGTTCCATAGTCATGCCATTGTTGCACATCAGGTAATGCCCTGAAGCATTGTGGGACATGTAGTGTGGCCACAATGTAGTAGTACTACAATGCAGCCAGACAGGTTCCAAAGTACGCAAAGCCATAGCCAGTCAGGGAATGTCACCCAGCATGCAAGTAGCAACTGCACGTGTGACAGATACATGCAACTAATGAACGTCCACTTACCCACACAGGTGGCGCAGACAGCAGCGACAGCGAGAGGCTGCTAACAGATGAGGAGGCCCAGGAGGAGGAGGATGTGCCGCCACAAACACAGGCACCAGCCCCTGCCGCACCAACAACACCAGCAGCCACGTCCACCAGCAGTGTGCCTCCTGCGTTTGGCGCAGCAACCACTGCCGCAGCCAGGCCCACAACTAGCGTGCCCCCAGCCTCAGCCGCAACAACCACAGCCGCAGCCAGGCCCACAACTAGCGTGCCCCCAGCCTCAGCCGCAACAACTACAGCCGCAGCCAGGCCCACTACCAGTGTGCCTCCAGCCCCTGCCGCACCAGCAACCCCTGCTGTGACACCACCAGCAGCTGGTGCTACTACATCAGGGCCCGCGACAGCTGCAACACAGCGGCCAGCCACTGTGTCAGGCCAGCAGGGCAGGCATGGCAGGTCTCGCCAGCAGTCCAATGCAGCAAACAGCAGGAGGGGGAATGGACAGCGGCTGGCGTGAATGAGCGTTGAAAGACGCATGCTGCGTATTCATCAGCTTCAGGCACGCCGGCAAGGTGCCATACAGCTACAGCTGTACAACATTGGGCGCAATGTGGCCGGAGTGGGGGACCGCATGGACCGCATGACGGCGGCCATGGCAGGTGTGGGGGAGGGAATGGCCCGCATGACTGTAGCCATGGAGGCCAACACTGCAGCTATCACATCTCAGCGCAACGCAGCACGCCGGCGCCACCGTCAGCTATTGAACCAGCTGACGGTCTACACCAGGTCCAATTATGTTGTAGGCAATGCAACAGCACAGTTATCATGGCGGTCCCTTGAGCAGCAGCAGCAGCTCATCCAGTGCTGCGAGGATGTGGCCAGGGTCCTTGACCACCTGACCACTGCCGTGACAGCACTACACCCTCCTGCCCTACCTGCCACTGTTGGGGGTGATGATGTCAGTGAGGAGACATCGAGCATGAGCAGCCACTCTGCCTCACAAGTAGGGTCACTCAGGCGCAGCACCAGGCCCACGGCAGGTACACGTGCCTTGGAAGAGGATGAGCCTCAGAGGCGTTTGGGTGGTACGCGCAGGAGGCGCAATTGACTTGATATGACTATTTCTGGCACAGGCTGAGTATAAGCCTGCCCTGTCCTTTCACACAGCAGTATGCAGTAATACTGTTACCAATGACAACATTTATAGTGGTAGCATTCTTGTGAATGAAACAATAATAATTTATTTTGCAGCACACATTGGCGTTGTGTCATTATTACATTTTGCATGCATTTGTGATTTGTGGGGTGAGGGTAGAGGGTGCACTAGAAACTGTTCATTGTGATGTGGTTGCGGCGTCTGTGGCCTTCAGCTGGGTTCTCGCCGCGTGCATGGCGCGCATGTGCAGGTGGCCGGTCGTCCCCTTCCGATTCACTGCCAGAGATGTCGACAGGTATACTGCGCTTGGTAGCAATGTTGTGTAGGATAGCACACACTGCCACAATGCGGCAGCACACTTCAGGACTGTAGTACATGGCCCCACCTGTCTTGTGAAGTATGCGGAATCTGCTCTTCAGTAGCCCAAATGTTCTCTCTATGCAATTCCTTGTGCGTATGTGTGATACGTTGTAACGCCGTTGCTGTGGTGTAGCAGGGTTGAGGTATGGGGTGAGGAGGTATTCACGCAGGGCGTAGCCACTGTCACCTGGATGAGAGGAGCAGAGGGTGAGTGCCTGTGCAGCGCAGCTAGTCATTGGCAATGTGACATTGTGGGCAAAGTGTACTTACCAAGTAGGTGTCCTTCCCCGAAGTCTCCCCTGACCAGTCATGTGTGGAGGCCGCTGTGGCGGAATATGAAAGAGTCATGTGTACTCCCTGGGTACTGTGCCACTATGTCGGTGATGTATGTCTTTGCATTGCAGACCATCTGGATGTTGAGGGAGTGGTAGGACTTGCGATTGCGGTACATGTACTCCGTTCCAGCAGGTGGGCAAATGTGGACGTGGGTACAGTCAATGCATCCTATCACGTGTGGGAAACGGGCAACATTGTAGAATTGTAGCTTGGTCTCATCCAATTCCTGTTCGCTGGTGGGAAATTTGATGTGCTGGTGTAGCTGGGTCAGCATTGCATCAAGGAAACTACGTAGGCAGTGGGACATGGTGGGCTGGGATATCCCCCCAGCTGCCGCAACTATCCCCTGGAAGCTCCCAGAGGCCAGGAGGTGCAGGCTACACAATACCTGGACATGTGTTGGGACGGCATTGGTCCGCCTTGTTGGGTGCTGCATCAGGGGGTCAAGGTCCTGTATGAGCTTGATAATCATAGCCCCATTCAGCCGGTACTTTGCGTATATTTCCTCTCTGGTCTGGCCCAGCAGGGTGACCCGCTGGGGGAATATCCTCTCCTGGATTCTGTGTCTCCTCCTTGCTGCTCGCTGTAGCCTTCGCCGCCTGACCACCATGTACATTCCTGGCATTGTGAGACTCCTTCTGCTGTTGCTGCTTCCCCTTAAGTGTGTTTGGTGTTGGCCTGCACCAGTTACTGATTGGCCAACAGTTTTTCAAATGTTTTTTTCTAATGGGTTTGATGGTTACCACCTGCTTTGGGTTCTCCTTAAATTGCGCCTCGCAAAATGCGATTTTTGGCTTTTTCGCTAATAGCGATTTTTCATGAATACCGATTGAGAGTAATGTGCGAATTCGCTATTATTTTCGCAGATTCCGTGCATTCTTGCTATGTCTGAATCGCTATTGGTATCCTGACGTGATTCTGCGAATGTTTTAGCGATTTCGGTAATCTGTGTTTGCGATTTTGCAATTTTGATGGTGAAATCCGTTTTTTGAAATTGCGCCCGCGATAGCTTTTTCGCAGCTATTGCGGGCGCAATTTTGCTTCATGAATCAGGCTGTTGGTGTCCCTGAGTCTTTGGAATAGGAGACAAGTTCAACTTCAAGCCTATGGAGATCTTCTTCAAGCAGGATACGCAGCACACAGCAAAGTGTTTATCCTCTCCTTGGCAGATACAGCCACTGCAGGCCAACCCCAGACAGCACACATCAAAGGGGCAGTACTTCTCCTTCAGTTTTCCCATCTCTTCTGCTAGGAAGAGATTCCTCCTGAGTCCCGAAGTATTCTAAAGTTCTGGGGTCTGGGCTCCAGTATTTATATTGCATTTCTCTTTGTCCTCTGGAGGCAGAGAGGCTCTGTGCTCAGTCAAAACCAGTTCTGTCCTCGATGGACCAGCTTCCTAGCATGAGATGGAGACAGCATTGTGTAAAGCAGACCAGGCTCATTCAGGTGCAAGGAAATCTCCACCCCATACTCTAAATGCCGCCCAGGTCTATTCAGCACAGCCCGACTCACCCAGGAAAGGCAGGATACACCTCAACCCCCCTAGTGAATGTCTACAGTGAATGCACATCCCCAGCCCCTGTCACTCCAAAGCCAGTCAATCCACAAATTAGCAGAGGCACAGAGGATGGCGGAGCAAGAAAATACCCACTTTCTAAAAGTGATATTTTCAAACACACAATTTAAAAATCATCTGTACTTAAAGATACATTTTTATATTCTGAGTTCAGGCATACTAAACTCAATTTTTCCATCATTTTCCAATGGGAAGTTATAACTATAAGATGTTATAAGTAAACTCCCATTCTATCCTGTGAGACAGATAGTCGTTCAAAAGTGAAAAACGAAATACACTGTAGTTCACTATCAGGATATGTAACATACATCAGTACATACACTGCACACTGCCCACTGGTGTACCTTGGCCTACCTTAGCGGTGACTCACATATAATAAAAGGGAAGTTTAGGGCATGGCAAGTGGGTGCACTTACCAGGTCGAGATGGCAGTATAGACTGCGCACAGACACTGCAATAGCAGGTCTGAGACCACTTTGAAAGGCTGCTTGTGTGGGTGACACAATCAGTACTGCAGGCCCACTTGCGGCCCGGGCATACACAGTGCACTGTACTAGGGACTTAGTATTAGGTCAAATAAGGCAATCATGGAAACACCAATCCTGGAAACACCAATCCGTATTCACAATTTCCATAGAGAGCATATGCACTTTAGCACTGATCAGCAGTGGTAAAGTGCCAAGAGTCCTAAAACCAACAGAAACAGGAGGCCAAAAAGCAAAAAGTCTGGGGATAAACCCACTGGAAAAGCCAGGTCCAACAGAAACACATAAAGAGGATGGAACACTAGATTAGGAACCACTCATTAATATATGAAATCTACAACGTACTAATGCTTCAAGTAGGGGTAGCTGGTAGTCGGTGGGCCCTTCCTGCTACCACGCTTTAGCTAATGTTATTTTGGGTGATAATAACCACCAATTTTTGTTGTTTATTTCATTTGTTTAATTTTAGTGTAGAAATTACGTACAGTATTGCAATTATTGCTGGTGCCCACGTGTTCCCTAAAAAGGGTGCCCACGCTCAATAGGAGGAAGACACATAGAGAAGCGATGAGAGAAATTCCAGCCTATGTATGTGTTGATATTTGTAGTGCCAGAGACTAGCTGAAGCACAATGGACAGCTAACAGGTGGCATGGTTGTCAGGAAGATACAGTCACTGGAAGAAGGACAAGAGTCAGGGGGTATCCTGCTGTGTGTAGAAGGTTGCCATTAGCTTTCTTCTGAATTGTAGAATATGTTTGCATATCATGAATCATACTATTCTCATGTTTTAAGTAAGGTCAAACAAAATGTTATTTGCCCAGAAGAGCTAATCAGGGAAGTAGTGGGTATGTCAGATACTAAAAGGCCAACTTTGCTATTCAAACTCCAGTCCTAGAATATTTTGGAGAAAGTTATAAACTCCTCAAGCATTTTTAGGGAAGGTTGAAAAGTAGCATTTTACATTTTTTTGAATTACAGCAAGTGCTGCCCTGAGGGTGCGGTACAGGAGGAAAAAAATAGTTATACCAAAACACACTATCTTTGAAAAGAATTAGAATTTTTGATATGTCGCTAATTAAATTCCTTACGTCTATGTCTTCAGACCAGGCTATGTTCAGAGAGGTCTCATTTAATCTCAATTGGGTTAAAGCTCCAGCTAGCAGTAGATATGGGGTACCAAGGCAAAGAGGTGTAAGGGGACCATTGGCTCCCAAATAGGTTGTCTTTCATTACCAAATCTCAGACCTTATTTTCCGTGCTTTAGGGTCTAGGCCACCTTTACTGCGGGATTGCCTGACCCCGGAAGCTGAGCTACATCAAAAACGTCTGCAGATGAATGTAGTGCATTCTCTGAAAACCTGCTTGTTATTCTGAAGTAGATTTCTGCGAGGCACTCCTTTTTCATTTTACTTTAAATTGTATTTTATTTGACCTTCTAACAGACGGTATAAATACACATGCACACACACTGGAGTACATCTAGAATGGTTTACACTGTAACATTATTAGGGGCGGACACATGTAAAATAAATGATAGAAAAGCAGTTAATAATATTGCTTTATTATCATTTTATTTTACTCTGGAGCCAGAGTTGTCATGAGGGTGGGGCCATCAGCAGCAGGAGGATTGGTGGGCTCAGGGAACTGCCAGTGCGCATGTCGGTTTGACCGGCCATCTTCGGACAGCCAAATCAACATGCTCACTTGGATATCTCAAGGATGTTGCTTGGAGATATCAGCAGGGCTCCCAATCTCTGCTGGAGCGTAGAACCAGCCCACTCAGTCCAATGCCAACGCTACTCTCATGCTGCGTAATACCAGCATGAGAGTGGCATCTGGATTGGCCCAGGGGAGTCTGGTAGCTTGTGTGAGCATCGTCAGAGCTGAAGCGGTGGCAAGGTGCTGGACGTCAGACTACAGGCAAGTTTTGTTTTTATGTTTTTACCCATGCTGCCTCACTGATTTCCCCTGCTTCCGGTCGACAGTGAACATAATATTACAGGTCAACAGCATTCAATGCAACTGTATTTCACTGCAGCGCCAAGAGATTCCTTTAATCGTACTGACAAGAAGGAAAATGCAGGCAAAGTATCAAAAGAGTAATAATCCCCATATCTATCATCTTCATGTGTTCATTAAAATCTTTGCTCTGAACCCCCTGTTCAGAGGAGCTGGCAGTGACCATCATTTATTTCATAAGCAATAACAGTGAGGCGGGTAGAGATCAACACAGGTCAAACAAACAATGCCCTTTGGATTTATAGGACTTAGAAAACAGCAGAATATTAAAGGAATATATAGTGTTGTGCAATGTCGCCCATGGTTACTAGTATCATACTTTACTGAGGAGAAACCATTTGGACATTTCATGCCGAAAATAATATTTTTGCTGGTTTATATGTTGGCATTGTTTGCAGGTGGCAGCATCCTGGTGACACGACCTTGTAGGAGGTGTCTTAGGATGCTCCATCTACCATTATTAAGGAAGTGAGCAACCCGGAATACCCTTGAGGGCTTCGGTAAGTAAATATAGAAGGGTAAAGGTGCCTTCAAGGGACTTTGTTTAATCTACGTTTGTTGGTTAAAATTAGTATGAGAAGGACCAGTTTATCGTCCTTACAGTGAATTAATCAAAATTAATCAAATCGTGTTATCAACATAAAACATATAAACAAAGACACAGGGTGTATACGAAAAAAGTATTTTTATCAAATAATTCATTAAGAAAAATCAGCTTCATATACAGACAATTACACAAATAAGATTTTAGGACTGTGGGTACACATGAAAATAAATTACTAAGTGACTCAACAGAACCTAAAAAACACCTATCCCAAAACACATTGAGTAAAACAAAGCAAGGGATGAAGCGTAATGTCGACGTTTCGGTTTCTTAGCAGTTATTTGATGAAACCATCCTCAGGACTGTTATCAGTTCAGATCTGTATAGAAATATTGTAGTCTGCAAGTTAAAAGATAATTACAGTTACAATATTACACTGGCTATATTCAATACACCCTGGTGACAAAACAATAACACTAAACTGAAATGACAATAGACATAATGTTTATGACATATACGTGAACATAGGGTTCATACTTCTAAAGAAAATATCAATATGTGATTCATTGAATTAAAAACAAGCAATCCATTGGTTTCTATCATTCTATCTACAGTAAACATTTACTTCTCTTGTTTATTTTATAGTGAAACTCAAAGAATTCTAGTATCATTCTCCTATTCAAATAAACCATTAAACTCTTGGGTTAGAAGACCTCTAATACATCAGGGTCATTATATCCACATCAATCAAATGTGTACATAGATTAAATCATTAATATGGAGACTTCGTAGTTACAGATTTATATGCTGAGCATTAGTAAGGAATCATTCAGTTAAAGAAGTTATATATAGGATGTTATATGAAACCCTTTTTAGATCAGTGACGGTGGGCATCTATTAGTCTAAGAATATGGCTTGTAAATACCTGTTTGCGGATTATCGTTATCCGCAAGGGAATCGTGTGGAGATCACAGTATCCTAGGGACCTGACTGGAAATTAAGAATTTATGTTTTAGGTCTGCATAATAGTAATCAAAAGGGAAAACAACCTATTTGGATGTTAAGAGACATACCTATCAAATGCGGAGACCGCTCATCCAGGTTGGATGTAACGTCTGAACTTCACTCACATAAGGTTCACGTATTTATACACAGCAGAATTCATCTGAAACAAGTTAAAGGTAAATGTGTTCAGGAGGGGATGAGTTCCATCAGAGAGAGAAACCGGTTATGCTTAGAGGTAAATCTTACCCAGTGTATGTTAAGTGGAGTCTTATCAATTCTCTGAGAAAATCAGGAGTCGATGTGATCAATTCGCGTCTAAACGAGCCTGTGAGCAGTCAGAGATCCTGCAGCGCCTGTCAGAGGGTATAAGAAAGTGTGCACATTGAATGCACGAGTATCTTAACTCTATTGGCATTATAATAATAGTGATAGCTTATGGAGCGTCCAACAATGTTAAAAAATAAGTTTATGTTAAATTTTTGCTGCTCAAACAGTATTTTAAAGGGAGGCAGCCTGGTTATGAGTACATGCAGGTATGAAATTGTGCACACGCTGCCAACGTGCACAATTTCATACCTGCATGTACTCATAACCAGGCTGCCTCCCTTTAAAATACTGTTTGAGCAGCAAAAATTAAACATAAACCTATTTTTTAACATTGTTGGACGCTCCATAAGCTATCACTATTATTATAATGCCAATAGAGTTAAGATACTCGTGCATTCAATGTGCACACTTTCTTATACTCTCTGACAGGCGCTGCAGGATCTCTGACTGCTCACAGGCTCGTTTAGACGCGAATTGATCACATCGACTCCTGATTTTCTCAGAGAATTGATAAGACTCCACTTAACATACACTGGGTAAGATTTACCTCTAAGCATAACCGGTTTCTCTCTCTGATGGAACTCATCCCCTCCTGAACACATTTACCTTTAACTTGTTTCAGATGAATTCTGCTGTGTATAAATACGTGAACCTTATGTGAGTGAAGTTCAGACGTTACATCCAACCTGGATGAGCGGTCTCCGCATTTGATAGGTATGTCTCTTAACATCCAAATAGGTTGTTTTCCCTTTTGATTACTATTATGCAGACCTAAAACATAAATTCTTAATTTCCAGTCAGGTCCCTAGGATACTGTGATCTCCACACGATTCCCTTGCGGATAACGATAATCCGCAAACAGGTATTTACAAGCCATATTCTTAGACTAATAGATGCCCACCGTCACTGATCTAAAAAGGGTTTCATATAACATCCTATATATAACTTCTTTAACTGAATGATTCCTTACTAATGCTCAGCATATAAATCTGTAACTACGAAGTCTCCATATTAATGATTTAATCTATGTACACATTTGATTGATGTGGATATAATGGCCCTGATGTATTAGAGGTCTTCTAACCCAAGAGTTTAATGGTTTATTTGAATAGGAGAATGATACTAGAATTCTTTGAGTTTCACTATAAAATAAACAAGAGAAGTAAATGTTTACTGTAGATAGAATGATAGAAACCAATGGATTGCTTGTTTTTAATTCAATGAATCCCATATTGATATTTTCTTTAGAAGTATGAACCCTATGTTCACGTATATGTCATAAACATTATGTCTATTGTCATTTCAGTTTAGTGTTATTGTTTTGTCACCAGGGTGTATTGAATATAGCCAGTGTAATATTGTAACTGTAATTATCTTTTAACTTGCAGACTACAATATTTCTATACAGATCTGAACTGATAACAGTCCTGAGGATGGTTTCATCAAATAACTGCTAAGAAACCGAAACGTCGACATTACGCTTCATCCCTTGCTTTGTTTTACTCAATGTGTTTTGGGATAGGTGTTTTTTAGGTTCTGTTGAGTCACTTAGTAATTTATTTTCATGTGTACCCACAGTCCTAAAATCTTATTTGTTTAATTGTCTGTATATGAAGCTGATTTTTCTTAATGAATTATTTGATAAAAATACTTTTTTCGTATACACCCTGTGTCTTTGTTTATATGTTTTATGTTGATAACACGATTTGATTAATTTTGATTAATTCACTGTAAGGACGATAAACTGGTCCTTCTCATACTAATTTTAACCAACAAACGTAGATTAAACACCATCTACCATTAGGGAGGAAATATAGGACCTCATTACGAGTCAGGTGGTACATTATTCAGTGGAGTTCACCGCACTACCAAATTCTGAGTTGCCAGTGCTCCGCTCCCAAAAATTGACGGGAGTGAAAACACCACAGAGATTTTACTGGGTGCACATTAACACACTTTAAAAACTTGGGGCAGTCATAGGTCACAGGCTCAGTAAAGCCCTACCAGACCCCCTTGTCCATCACAAGGCTTCATAAAGTGCTTAATGTGTGAAAAAATAGGTGTCAGGTCAGGATGCCACTGTAGCTTACACCATACATTGCCCCTGCCAGTGCTGCCAATGCTAGTAACAACTCAACTACTAACATTCACACTCCTACAAGTGTGACAATTCTGAATATTTCAGGCCCCCAAAGCTATAAAAATGGTGGCCGGCAGGTAATAGTCATTTATAATGTACATTGAATAAATAATTAACTGTTGTTAAGGTCATCTATAAATTAGCCAGGCAGCGCCACCTTTTGGTAGGCTGTCACAAACCCTGTGTTGACAATTAACTGCTGGCGCCCAGCATTGGAAACCACCGGCTCAAATTAAGCACTGGGAGCATGCTGTATGTCCTTCCCAGCAGCAATTGAGCATGCCCTGCCACCAACACCCTTACATCCCACCCACATCCTACCCAGCCTGGCTAAAATAAGATTACTTTGTGCTCCAGCAGACGTTTACCCACAGACTGGAAGATCTTCCACCTACCTTCCTTGCTTAATTTGACAATTCTAATGCACGTGAGACACCATAATCAAATACAATACAGGTGATGATGCTATCTGTTATTGAGTTGATGTCATGTCCTTGCTATTACTGTTTGTTAGTTTTATTTCCTATATGCAAATTTGGAAACACTGAGATTTATAAATTTGATTAAAAAATATAATAAATGGAAGACTATGAAAATTGTGTACCACCTGCACATAATTCGGTGTTTAAAGTCTAGCTGTGGCAAATCAATAGATCTGTGAAAATAAAATTACAGCACTACTGTACTATTTAAGTTCTGACATCGCAATACATACAACAGAGCCAGATCGGTGTAAAAAAAGCTTGCAATAAGGATCATAACAACTGACACATGTACACTTAAATCTTTGTGATATCCTTGACTAGAATTGTTAGTTTGCAAATGTTCTATGTCTCTTCATGAAGCTAGAATGTCATTAGGTCATAGGATGATGTGTGGAGGTTTTGACGGATGCTGTAACAGTGAAGACTTTCTTCAGCTGTTGGATGGGATCCTTTGATATGAATAAACTTCATCAAGAATGTTAATGTTAATGTTAATGTTAATGTTATGGGTGTCTTATATAGCGCTCGGCTACTCCGAGGAGTGTCCCAGCGCTTTCTGGCCCACAGCTGAAACAGAAAAGAAAAAGATAAAAAAGGGGAAAACAGACCAATCACTGACCATAGAGCCATGTTTTCAAACCTTTTCTAAAGGCCAGAAGGTTCGAGGTACAGCGGAGCGACAGGGGGAGGGTGTTCCATAACTTGGGAGCAAGATGTTTGAAAGAGCGTCCCCCTACCCTAGCTTTCCTAATAACAGGGACAATTGCTAAACCAAGGGATTCCGATCTAAGGGATCTTGTAGGTTTGTAGAAGGTAAGGCGTTTCTGGATGTACTCGGCTCCTACTTTATGGAGTGCCTTGTGCGCCAGCGTAAGTGCCTTAAAAATGATCCGCTTCCTAACAGGGAGCCAATGAAGGGAGAGTAACAGATCCGAGGCTCTAGCTTGGCGGGGAAGGCCAAAAATGGCCCTAGCCGCCGAGTTATGGACCACCTGAGGTTTTTGTAATAGGTAGTCCGGAAGACCCAAATATAATACATTTGAGTAATCCAGCCTGGAACAGATTAAGGCCTGGACCGTTGTCTTCCTATGCGTCAGATGGAGCAAAGGAAGAAACCTGCGCAGCATTTTAAGGAGACCGTAGCAGGTGCCAGTCAGGCCCAAGATCTGGGACTTCAAAGATAGACCATGGTCAAATTTGACCCCAAGGTTCTTAGCCACCAAGGAGGAAGACGAGGGAGGGAACATATTCACAGGCCACCAATCCTGCCACAATGGGTCAGCCTGACACCCGAAGAAAAGCACCTCAGATTTTTCAGGGTTGCACTTGAGGCTGTTTCGCTGAAATCAGTTGAAAACAGCCCCAAGGCACCCGCGGATGCTCTCTCCGTTGAACTCAGCACCCCTACTACAGGTGAAAAGGAGCTGGGTGTCATCGGCGTATGATATGAGAACTTACAAGCGATTTATCATTTTTATGATAAATACTACACTGGCGTAGTCGGCAGCTTCAAAGGATCCTAACACAAGAAATATTTTCCATTATTCATCAAGGTGAGAATCATATTGCTTGATTAACATTGAGGAAGAATAATGACTGTAATATTTTGACTCCAGAAAGGAATTTTTACATCTAATGGGTTTGGGAGCTTCGACACATAATTCTTTATAAAAGGAAAATATAAAGCAAAAATTAATCGATATGGGCTCATCCTAGATTTTGTTAGAAAAGATGTTAATCTTAATCTAACTAATTTGGATTATCTTTCTACTGGCTTATTGCTGGATTTGTGATTGATTGACTTCAAGTAGATTTGAGCATTCAGCGTTACAAACTGCTGTTGGATACTGATGCTTAATTTAAATTTCAAGTCATTATGTTTTTATTCGAAGCGCAAGCTGCATTTTAAGATCTGCCTTCGTCTACATTTGCCAAGGAAACTTTGACTGTGGCTTTGTGCAATTTGCTTGGCATACATTGACGGTTGTAAAGTCTGCATTGTTGTTGTTTAAAGATATACATTGAAGTTTAAAGGTAAACACTTGTATGCTTACCAGTTATACGCTCGAGATTTCAAACCGTGCCAGAAGAGTTCTTGACTGATGTTCGCTTTCAGGAGAGCAGAGCTACATAATGCGTCGGCTGCACGAAAGAACATAACGACGCAAGCCTCAGTCGTCTTTGGTTGGGAAGGTTACCTAGCAATGAGTCTTACATAGCGAGTGGCGTCATCGCGCAACGTGAGTACGGAGCAACTTAACTAGCGGCCATCTTTGTTTGGAAGATGCCATGTAACAGGTCTATGCATCGCGGATTCCCATATTTCTTTGGTCCATCAACTTGAGGTTTTAGTGATTCGCACACTTCTCTGTCGTTCGTGCACAATTCTTCGAATGGTGCGAAGCTTTATAAACAAGATTGTTGAACAGCGATTTGCGCGCTTTCTTCTGTCATGGTAACGTGGATCTATATTGCACAGCGATTCACACCCTTTCAACAATTTATGCTAACTTTGTATTATTTAATGGCAGATCACTGCCACTTGTTTTGCATGATTTAGACATTATTCATTGCCAGGTGTTTTTCACACATAGGTGAAGTGTGCTATTTCACTATTATTTAGACGCGATTCACTGCCAGTACAGTGGTAATTTCACATGGTTATATTTTAAGGATCTCATGATTTGTAACAATATTTATGCTTCATTTAACAATGAGATGAGAGTTTTTTATATATATTAATCAACATATTTGTGTATTACTATTCTGTATATTAATTTGGTCCAAACATAATTACATGTTTGGTGCAATGTAAAACGTAACAGCAGCTCCTTTCTTCCTTGCTTCTCCTGGAGACTCTCTTATTAGATGGAAGAAATGGAAAAAGGTTTTAGTAAGATATGCTAGAGTTTGTGGGGCTTCTCTGAGTGCAGAGAGGAAAATATCACTTCTCCTACATTGTCTTGGGTCTGAAGGACAAGATGTCTTCGATCATTTGACAGAATTATCTTCTTTAGAAGCTGATGCTTTGAATGATTACGAAGTTTGTATTTACAAATTGGATAAACATTATCTTCCAAAAATATGTACTATACTGGATAGGTATCCTTTTGGTAAACGTTCACAGAAAGTAGGGGAAACTGTAGATGCTTATATAACTGAGCTAAGAAGACTAGCATTGTCATGTAAATATGAAGACCTAACAAATGAGCATATTCGAGACCAGTTTATGTTAGGTTGCAAAAGGGACAAGGTGGCTACGCGACGAACCAAGTCTTGATGAGGTTCTTAGTGTCGCAAAAAGAATAGAGCATTCTTTTTTTTTCTTTTACTTTATTTAGCAGTTTTGAACAGGTAAAGCAGAGCACAGAGTTCAATTGAATTACATATAGGGTGCATTTCAACATAGTCATTCCAGCATAATCATCAAGGCACAATAAGACAGCGCAACGGTAATCATAAGAATAGAGCTGTCTTTAAAGTGTGTAGACGTTCTTAAAAGAAATGATCTTAAAGATGATAAAATTAAGTCTGTCAAAGAAAAATGTTTTAAACCCCAAGTCAAAGATAAAATCAAAAGAGAATACAAGAATGGAAAAGTTAAAATTAATGATAAATCAATGATCTTGAAATGTTTCAGGTGTGACAAGACCGGTCATTTGGCCAATGATACTAAATGTCCTGCTTTCAATCATATTTGCTCTAAATGTAAAAAAAAGGATACTTTTCTAAGGTATGCAAAACCAAGGTAGCTCCTAGTGTGAAGAAAGTGGAAGAGTATGATGAAATTAATTCAGATTCCACCCCGGATGATTTTGAGTGTTGACAGGTTGTTGTTCAAATTCAAGATTCCTCAAAAAAGAAAAGTTGTCCTTTTGATGATAGTGTCATCGATGGTGAGTCAACTAGAGTTCTGTTTGATTCTGGTGCGAAGATAACTATTGTTTCAAATGGGTTTTATAATTCAAAACTTAAGAATATGATCAACTTTTTAAACCAGATATCATTCCCTTAGCATACGGAGGAGAACCTATTAAACTGCATGGCTATTATTGGGAATGATTGAATACAAGAATGGAGTTATTGCAGGAAAGATTTACATATCAAGGAAAGGTGATAGTATAATTAGTTGGCTTCACCAAGGGGACTTAGGAGTGTACTTAGACCCTACTTCTGATCCTCCCATACTGATTAGAGAAGATCTGTCTGCTGTTCAAAAGTCTAGAACTTTACCTGTCATTGAAAAGTCTGATGAAAGTGAATTTGTTCAGTCCCTAACCAATGAATTTCCTAATGTGTTCAAACAAGGTTTAGGGTGTCTGAGGGGTTATCAACATAAAATTAGGTTAAAAAGTGACTCCATTTTGGTATGTTGTAATGTCAGAAATGTTACATTATCACTGATAGAGGATATGCAAAAGGAGATAGAAAAGTTAAAGGAAAGTGAGACAATTGAAGAAGTTGAAGGAACCGAATGGTTGGCTCCGGTTGTGGCAGCACGGAAACCAAATGGTGACCTGCGTCTATGCATTGATTTGCGCCAATTAAATAAGAATGTTGTTGTTGATAGATATCCCCTTCCGAATATAAATGATCTTTTAGTCTTATTGGATGGTGCTAAGGTATTTAGTATGATCAATTTGACTTCCGCATACCATCAAATAGAGTTGGAAAGGAGTAGCAGGGATCTAAGGGCATTCATTACGCCTTTTGGTACTTTTAGGTTTAAGAGAATGCCATTTGGTCTTGTTTCAGCTTCCCCTGTGTTCCAACGTGTAATGGAAGGTGTGTTGAAGGATTTTCCTGGTGTGTGCATCTATCAAGATGACATTCTAATATTTGCAAATGACATGGATGAGCATGATGTTCAGTTAAAATCTGTTCTTCGTTGTTTGAGCAAATGTAATCTCACTGTGAAAAAAGAAAAATGTAAGTTTCATTCAGACTGCCTTCCTTGCAAAGTTTTTATACAAGTCTCAAGCCAATGCTCACCACAGATTGCAGCGAAAAGCGCTTAGGTGCAGTGCTACAACAACATGGGTAATCAGGATTGAAAACTATTATGTTTCTGTCTCGGACTTTAAGGGATCCAGAGACTAGGTATTCTTTAGTGGAAAGAGAAGCACTAGCTGTCTTTTGGGCAATTAAAAAATTGAGAAAGTTCTCATGGGGAATAGAATTTGAAGTTAGAACAGATCACAAACCCTTAGTGGAGATTTTTGAGAAAAAGGGTTTGCATTTCATTTCTGCTCGCATCACCAAATGGATTATGGGTTTGTAAGAATATTCTTTTCTCATTAGATATATTCCAGGTGTTGAGAACAGAATAGCTGATGTTCTTTCTCGTCTTGTTCCCCTTGAAAATTGTGAAAATTCTGCTGACGCTGATGGTGATGACACAGAGTTTGAGGATGAGTGGGTATGTGCTTTAGATTAGGCATGTGTAACTGAAGAGAGATAGGTTAATGAAGTTGCACAAGATGAGACTCTAACAGAAGTTTTATCATTGTTGCGTGGTAACTGGAAGAGTGAATCCACGGGTCCTTTTTGGTATATGAGACATGAATTGTCAGTAGATAAGGGACTCTTATTTCGTGGTACAAGATTGTTCACTCCTGTCAGTCTTAGAAAGGAATTAGTAGACTTGGCTCATGTTTCGCATTCAGGAATCACCAAAACAAAAGAGAGATTACGCAGTATGTATTGGTGGCCTGGAATGGATAAATTTGTGGAGAGGGAAATACGTGATTGTTTTCCATGTATTTTAAGTGACAAGTCCAAATCTCCTAGAGTGCAACCCATGATAGTGAGAAGACGTCCTAAACGTTCATGGGAGGATATTGTGGATATGTTTTCCCAATGACCGAAGGTATTTTTCTTGTCCAATGTTGAGACACAAAGTGTTATAAAGTGTTTAAAAGAGTTATTTTCTAGAGAGGGAAACCCAGGGTCAATATTAACAGAAAATGGAGTACAGTTAATTTCTAAGGAGATGGAGGATTTTCTTTCTAACAGTGGAATTTTACACAAGACTAGCGCATTGTATAATCCCGAAGGAAATGGAATGATTGAGAGGTTCACCAGGGTGATGAAAGAGACCATTATGTAGGCAAAATCCACATTTCTTGACTGGAAATGTGAAGTACGTGAAGAAATAGATGAATACAGATTAACTCCCCATTCCACAACGGGAAAATCTCCTTTCTTTTTATTTCGTGGAAGAATTGCCAATACTAATTTGGAACCATGTTGGGTCAATAATTATTGCAGATCAAAGGGTAGAAATGAGAATGTTGATAGGGAAGAATTGCAAGCTAGAGAAGAATCTAAGGCTCTGCGGTTAAGGTTGCCATTAAGAGTCCAGGTTTGTTTGGTGGCAGCACTACCATGTATCTCACGCCCATGGTAGGGAGTATGTGAAAGCCCGCAATGAATACAAAAGTGCTATCATAAAAGCTAAGCCTTCACATATCTCCGTAAGAATCAACTCAGCCTCTAACAAATCCAAAGAAATCTTTAAAATCATGAATGATTTCTCCTCTGATCAAAGAATTCTTCCTTCCCAGGCTCCAACCCAAGACACTTGCAATGCGCTCAATACTTATTTTGTCCAGAAAATCGCTGACATCAAGAACGCCATCTCTCCGTCTATTCCCTCTAGTTCCTCAGACTCCTCCCCTCTCAACCCATTCACCTTCACTCAGTTCCCAGCTATTACTCCCAGTACCCTTACCGAGCTTACAACTCGTATTAAATCAGGTTCTCCCAAGGACTGTTGTCCCCCCCCGGTCCTCAGGGCAGTTTTCTCAGCTTTACCCGACAGTATTCTCCCCCTCCTGAACACCTCCCTAAGTACTGGTACGGTCCCCTCTGTGTTCAAACAGGCCATACTGGTTCCCCTCCTAAAAAAAGCCGGAGCCGACCCTGCCAACCCCGCCAATTACAGGCCCATCTCCCTTTTACCTTATTTTTCTAAACTGTTGGAGGCCCATGTGACAACTTGTCTGTCGGCGTTCATAGAGTGCTCTGGCTTTCTAGTACCTAACCAGGCAGGCTTCAGGCCAGCTCATTCTAACGAGGCAGTTATTCTAAAAGCCATCAATACTCTTCGGGAGAATGCCGAAAGAGGGTCCCCTCAGGCACTTATCCTTCTGGATCTCTCGGCCGCGTTCGACACGGTGGACCATGACATCCTCCTCCACCGTGTCGGACAAGCAGGCATCCAGGGCCCTGCACAGGATTGGATTAAGTCCTTCCTTTCTGGCAGAGTGCAAACAGTCCACCTAGGCCCCTTCACTGCAACCCAGGTACCCACCACCTGTGGAGTCCCCCAGGGATCCTCCCTCTCACCTCTACTTTTTAATTTATACCTTCGCCCGCTAATTCACTCACTCAGCAACTGGAACTGCACTGTCCTCAACTACGCAGATGACATGCAGATCATCTTTCCTTTAGACACCCCGGATGCGGCATCTAATTTCCAGGCAGTAATGCTGCACATCCAACAATGGATGATTTCTAATCAGCTCAAATTAAATCCGGAAAAAACGGAACTCATCCTGCCTTGCACTAGCTCTGCACACTGGGGACCCCAGTTCTGGCCAGCCGAGCTGGGCACTGCCCCTACTCCGTCGAGTGCAGTAAAAAGTCTGGGTGTCACCATTGACAAAGACCTCTCCCTGAAAACCCACGTCGGAGCCATCATCTCTGCTAGCATGTTCCAGCTACGCAAAATTCGCTTGTCCTCTCCCGCCCCGACTTCTCCAACTCCCTTTACTGGGGCCTACCCAGGTCCCTGCTCCACCGCCTCCAGATGGTGCAGAACCAGGCAGCAAGACTCATTTGTAAAGTCCCCAAATGGCAATCTGCTAGACCCCTCCTGGCCAAGCTGCACTGGCTGCCCATTGAACAAAGGTCTGCCTTCAAAATTGGATGCCTAATCTACAAAGCACGGCATACCAAATGCCCGGCCTTCCTGAAATCCCTCATTAACCCACACTGCCCGACCCGCAACCTCCGTTCTGCCCATCTTGACCTTCTCACCTCCCCAGCGATCAAGTTAAAAAAAACTGGGTGGCCGGAGATTCAGCTTCCTGGCACCCAAGCTGTGGAACTCCATCCCCCTACACATCAAAACCTCTGACACCCTGCTGAGTTTCAGAAAAAGCCTATAGACCTGGCTCTTCTCGAACTCCCACTAGCTCTCTTTCCTACCCCAATTTCAATCTTAGCGCCAGGAAACCCCCGGTGTCAGTGCGCTTTATAAATGCAGCCTAACATTAACATTAACATTAACATTAACATGTTGGTCATCAAAGTTTTTAATAATGCTGTGAAAACTCAAGATCACCCTATATGGAACCTCAACAGAGTGGTTATTGTAAGAGGGAAATTTAACAATGTTTGTCGAAAAAAGGAAGTTCCCAGCGGCTCTGTTAGTGGGAATGGAGGTGAACATCTTTGTCGTTCTTTGAGGTCCACAAAACGTCCATCATATCTTGAGGATTATTTTAAAAGTTTAAAACCTGTCTTGGTAGACGCAACTCCAGCGATGCACCGCCCTTACGTCATAAGTTGCGTCACGCATCTGCCTACCCTTGCGCCACGGCGCACCGCATTGTAAATGCGGCCCATCTGCCGTGACGCAAGGGTAGTTTTGCGTGACGCATTTGTTCTGGCGCATCCCTGCTGATTTGCAGAGACGCACCAGAACTCATAAATATGCCCAAAGGTGCTTCCTCTGATGACCATTGCTGCACTCTGTTGAAAAGAGCCGTACAATTCATGCCTTAGCCGTCACTCACTTCTAGTAATTATCTGTGGCAGACTCTGTTACACTGAAATCAAAATGTGGAGCTGATGGCAAAACCCTATTCCACACCAGTTCTCATTCATCAAAGAATGGAGGATTTGTGAAATATAAAATGTTGGAATATACCCAATCATTTTTTATTGTTCTACTTGTGCAAGAAATATTGTAGAACTGGTTCCTTGACTATGCGTGGAACTGACAGCAGGGGGCAAGGAAGAATTGCTCTCAGTCTAGATAAATCATGGGCTGAGCTCATTCACATGTTCAACTTGAAAGTTATTGCGTTGCTAATATGTAATAGAAAGCATATATGTTGTAATGACAATCAATTACATAATTTTTTTTCCATTTTGAAAGGCGTAGAACATCAAGCATGCATTCAGCCTGTATGTCGATGTACTGCATGTATCATGCTATTTATTTCCTTTGTTGAGAGGGAGAAGTTAGTCATGTGCTCTCCATTTTCAGTGTAATATATCAAATCTGTGCAGTAAGGGGAGAGGATGATTAAGAAAAGGGGGTGGTGATGAACAGAGTGTCTGAATTAAGCAGACCACTCTTACCCAGTCTAAAGATCAGGGATTGATCCATCGCCTTTTTTTAGCTCACTGCACCATCCCAGCTCAGAACTTGGCTATATGCAAATTAGTCTGACCCTAGCCCAGTGCATCATGGGAACAGGGCAGACCAAACTACCAAGCCAATTCTTATACTGGGAAGGAAACAAGCTACCGGGGACCGGTTTCTGGCATTTTCTGAATCGTTTTTGGCCACTATAGGTGTGGCAGGGTATACTCAGACATGAGTCCCTTTCTCACTGCACCATCAGGATTCAAGCAAGCCGGGCCGAAGACGGCTGAAATGCCAGAAACCGGTCCCCGGTAGCTTGTCTCCTTTCTGGTGAAGAATTGGCTTGGTAGTTTAGTCTGCCCTGTTCCCATGATGCACTGGGCCAGGGACAGACTGATTTGCATATAGCCAGGTTCTGAGCTGGGATGGTGCAGTGAGATAAATAACGGTGATGGATCAAGCCCTGATCTTTGGACTGGGTAGGAGTGGTCTGTTTAATTCAGACACTCTGTTCATCACCACCCCCTTTTCTGAATCTTGAGGGGAGAGGAGCACACCTCCTGCCTCAACCAGTGCTCCCAAGGCATTATGTAAATGCTATCTTTAACAGTGTGGATGTAGTCACAGCATTATGGGACACACAGATCATGCTTAATTGGCACATACAAAAAATATTGTGTCCTGTATGTTGTTTAAATAATAAAATTCCATTGGGCGTAGATTTTGTATTATTAATTCAAATAGGGTGATCTTTTTGGAAATGTTATTAAAACAGTGAAACTGTAATGGAAATAATGTCCCTTTGTATCTTTCGGAAGGAACATTATTTCCTCCACAGTTTCACTTTGTTTTTAGATTCAACAAGATCCACCATCATAATAAAGTAGTCATTAGGTGGCCGGTAGTCATTTTTAAACTTTGTCATTCCTTTTCTCCAATCTACACACTCAGCACCATCACTTCAGGCTCATCTTGGCAAAAAAAGGATCTCTAGCAAAGAGCCTCCTCGAGGAGCCCCTTGGGCGTTGCAGAGCAGGCTCAACGGGGAGCTTCCCAATGATTACGCATGCCACCAAATTGGGGTGGTGAGGGCTTTGCTTTTGCTTTCCTTGGCATGGGTTTGCTACCAATGATTTCCCCAAAATATATGAATTTATTAACGTCATATTCTTTGTACAATGACAAAAATGTTATTGTCAGAGTATTGTCTGAGGTAAAAATGTGTGTCCTGAATAATGTTTTATGGTAAATATTATGGTATCCTCTCATTATATGAATTTAGGAACTTCATACTCTTCGTGCATACAGGGGAGCATGTATGCTGGACCTTGATTGCTCCTAGTGCCTCTCTTTTGTAAATAATATTCTTGTACCATACCTTGTAGCAAGCAAGGTACCGCTAAGGTGTGCAATAACATGCAGCTTACTAAAATCATGGATTTGTGACCCTGCCTTGTATCAGCACAAAATGAGCAGTATTGATCAGGAATTATTTAGGAAACACATATTTTACTGTATTTTAAACCTAACTGGATTTTTCAGGAAGGGACAGCAGATGTCAGAGACTAAATCCTGAGCCTTGGAGTACTCATGATTTATATCCCATAGTTTCATACTCCTGAGTCACATGCCATTTTCTGTGTTCCGTAAAACTGATCACTATTTGCCAGTAGTGTTTTTTTTTTTTCTGGAGGTGTGCAGAAAAGAATATCTTATGGCCCAATATTCGATATTAGACACGTTTTTTTAAAAATATTCATGAGACAGGAAGGCTATGGTATCAATGAGTAGTCTAAGTTGGAATTTTTCTCCTTGAACGAAGGCATCTGTGTGTGATTGGGAATTGTGATCCTTGTCAAGGATGAACCCTAGTTATTTGTCTCAATTAACGATGGATGGGGTAGTCTTATATGTTGAAGGTATTCAGCCACAATTGCCTTAGGAGTAAGCGTTTGGGTTGGAGATGTCAGTAAGATTTCTATTTTTGAGGAGTTCAGTTCAAGGATGGGGCAAGCCTTTCAGGAGTACATTTTTTCCAAGATCGATGCAAAGATGGTAATGTCATGTGGGGAAGTCACTTTTAAGTACATCTGTTTGCCACCAGCATGGAAGTGGTAGGACGTCTTGGAATTTATTTTAAGACATCTTACATTTTCTACGAATCGAAAAGGGTAAAAGAGAGAAAAGAATCTTGTGGTACACCTGGAGGGCTGTTGAAGGGTTAGAGTTGTTTTATACAATGGAATACGTTATAAAGGGATGCAGAGAATTAGCCTGGGACTGTTACTCAACTCTCCATTCTCTTGTTAAGGAGAGTCAAGATCATGGCAACTATGTCAAACACTAGTAAGAGATTCAAAACTGTAATAAGGCTAAAATCTCTCATATTGAGGATGTCAAGATCATTATCCGGAATTTCATGCATTGCATTGCAACCTTAAGTAATCCAATCCCAAAACTTGATTGGTAGTGATCAAGAAGCTAGTTTTGCACAAAGAATAGTTTTAGCTAGTATTCAGCACCACCTTTCAGAGCGTGGTTGGAAAGGGAAGATTTAAAACTGGTCAATAGTATTCATATCTTTGTGTTCTGCAACAGGTTTTTTCCAGAGGAGTCCCTTGTCTGATTTTTAGGCACTCTGCTTCATCAACTGTAAAAAGGGGAAACATTTACCTGATTGACCCAGAATGGCATGAGGGAGATGCCAATTTCTTTGTTGAGTGTTCAGAATGCGGACCATTTAGTGAGAGGAGAGATGAAGGGCGGGATGTTTTTTCTCAATTCAGATTAGGTGTACTTGGACTCCTTGTAGACGTGGGTTATGTGAGACTCAGCAACAACTTAATCTTGTCAATTGTCTCTTGGTATCACAAAGTACTGGGTTCAAAGTTTTTACAATGGGAGTCATTAGGTAATTCATTGGTCAAAGACATCATTGATGGTTCGACTAGCTCAAATACTTTGTGTTCAGTTTTTGTAATGTTTATCTCGGATTAAAAGAATATTTGCTTGCAAAATATTTCTTGTATTTTTTTCTTACAGTGCTTAGTTTTTTTTTATTGTTCTTCCTATATAGATTTAGTCCTGGCTGAGATGTTTTGAGAATCATTGTGAGGGAGATTTGGAGTTCCATTTTCAGTATAGGCAAACTCATCCATGATTTTTTGGGTTTGAAAAAGTTCTGATTCGGAGTTTGTAACAACAAAAATGCGTTTAGCAATGTACTAATTCCATTATAAGAGCCGGAAAGGTGCATGTTCTCAAAATCAAGAGAGCCAGGATGGGTGGCCGCTCGTTTTGTTATCTGGAGGCCAAGCTATGGAAGACGCTTCCTCAGGCTCTCCGGCTGGAGTGCTCTGAATCCGTCTTTTGGAAAGGTCTGAAGACCCCTCTGTTTCCTGCGGTATAATTCGATCTTGTGCTAGGCTCTGGTTGTCGTTGGTTCTTTTAGCTGCTAGCATAGCGTGGGGACACACACTGGTCCCAGTGTAACCAGGCACTCTACGAATGTAATTATTATTATTATTATTATTAAAATGGAATTCAGAATGGATACTGATTTGGTATCTGGGAGGGCCATCATGCTGAGCCCCCCTTCCAAATGATATCTTTTGTATAAATGTTTCGCAACCAAAATTCGGTTTGTCCATTTGCAAAAGGGAATGGTTTCCCTTGTAAATGTAAAAAAAACCTTTTGTTAGGTAGAAGGCTGTGTCCCAAGGCAACCACTGATTACTCTCAAACAATGTTTTTAAATGCTACCCTATCTCCTTTAAGGAAACTAGGCTGTATTTAATCATTCAAATATATATATATATATATATATATATATATATATATATATATATATATATATATATATATATATATATATATATATATATATATATATATATATATATATATTACCTCCAAAGCGGTTCCTTTGCGTGAGCAAGGTGGAGTGACACCGAAACGCGTAGATCTCTGCGCCTGTTGCCCTTTGAAAGCAAGAAATAAAAAGGATTACTGCTTGAATCCAGGTTCGCTGTGCGACCCGTTGTGGCAATATATATATATATATATATATATATATATATATATATATATACATATATATATATATATATATATATATATATATATATATATATATATATATATATATATATATATATATATATATATATATATATATATATATATATATATATATGTATATATATATATATATATATATATATATGTGATCACAGACATGGTGGTCTGCTGACTCAAGCAGGTGAGCATTCCTATGATGGCTATCAATCATAGTGAGTTGGCAAATTGCAACTTACCGTACAATATTGATGAGGTAGGTGTGATTGAGGAATTTTGTGAACAACATTATTAGTTCCTAGGTTGGTTTCACTTCACAAAAGGTTAGTGCACAATTTGTGGCCACTGTTTTACGAACTGAGGACGTTATCACCAAAGGGCATTGCAACATAATTCTGCACCGTATAATTATTTGCTTTGACATGGAGGCACTCTTTATAGCTCATACATGTCAGTGTGCTCACGTGGATGAAATAGATGCATTGGTGTTCTCCACTGCAGCCACATGGTTAACAGGAACCAAGGCTAAACAGAGTTGTTTCCACATTCCTGGAACCTGTTATTCATAGAGGGCTGGGCTAGAACTGGAAGAGCAGATTCTGTGTTAGCTGACCAGAATCTCCCTGCCCTGGGGTCCAGATTAGCAATGTTTTCCCTTCATAAATGTAGGTCTGTAATGTCATGCCTTTCTGATCTGTTAAGAATCACATATTCATTGAAAAATCCAAGACTAAATTGACCTTGTTGCTGGCTAGAGTTGCAACACCTTAAGATATATGGAAATTCACCTTGGAAATTCACTGAAAAGTGAGCTCCTTATATTGCTTTTTATACTTTCACTCACCTTTACTCAAAGAACTACGCTTGCTTAGTTTTTCGCAATTCTGTTCAACAGTTTACTAATTGGATTGGATGGGCTTTGAAGGGCTACAAGTTAAAGTAATCTTGACAACTAAAAATTTGGTTTTTTTGTTTTGGCTTTAACAGTAACACTGTTTGACTAGTCTGAAGAAAATTTGACAGAGGTTTCAAATTTGCTACTTACCAGGGTCAGCTTTGGTGTGGTGCGGCAAGTGCAGCCCCATCTGTCACTGAGCTGAGGGAGGGCGCAATGTTTAGAAATAAACTGATGAGTTTAAAAGCTTCTGCTGCAGGGTTCCTTATGTTTTCAGCAGTTTTCAGGCAAAAATAAAAATTCCAACACAACTCTGGCAATTAAAGTTCCTGCTTGTGAGTGATCAGAGTTTTGTCCAGTGTTTAGAGTTTTGATTCACCATAAAGCAGCGCAAAGTGTTAATACTCCTGCTGCAAAGAATGTGTACCATCACAGAACTATGGGCCATATTATCAATAGGCCCTTGTGAATTCCCATAGAAGCCCAGGTTAACATCAGAACCTGGGCTTCTATGGGAATTCACAAGGGCATATTATCAAGCCCATTATCGCCGCTTTAGCGGCAGTTTTCTGCCGATATAAGCGGCGATAATGTATCGCCCTTTCTTGATAATATGACCCAACATTTTATGCGGATCACTCAGTGAGCTAATGCTTTGACACAGATATCCTTTGTTACTTGCAGCTCCGAAATTACAATCCTAATACGCCATATGTCCCGTCCCGCTCCCTCCGCTCTTGCACTCTTCAGCTGGCAACGTCCAACAAAGTTAAGAAAGCCCGCTGGGGAGGCCGCTCTTTTTCCCATACAGCGGCCAGACTTTGGAACTCCCTTCCTCTTTCTCTTCGAGGAAACAGCAACCACATGTCTTTTAGGAAAGCCCTGAAAACGCACTTGTTTGCCAATACCTGCTGAACTACCCTGAGCCCGCACTAAGCAATCATTCACAAGCGCTGCGAGGCCTCTGGGTAGCTACGCGCTATACAAGTGCAATTTTTCATTTCATTTAATTTCATTTCTAATATAGCTATTAACTGTCATGAATGAGCTGCATGCAAACTGCATAATATAGGTTAGAACGTTATGTGTTTCCCAAGTCTTTCATTATCCTAATAATGCTAAAAAAGGGGTCGCTTGAGTAGAAATACATTTTTGATAGTAAAGCCAACCCCCATTACTGAGGTACATTTTAAATACTTAATTTGTGCTTCTCCCGGCCAAACAAATGAAATATACTGCCTACTAGCATGGATGACATGTGATTCGTCCAACTTATAATCCGCATTGTCTTTTGTAACATTTCATTGTCCCTGTATAATGTGTGTGCTGTATATAAAGCGCTCTGACACTCTACTGGTATGATTAGCGCTATAAAACAAAGGAAATGCATGTGAACAAGAGACTTTGAAGACATGAGGGGAAATGTTTGAGAATGGCAGTGAGAGAATCCATGGAGAAAGAAGGCCATGGGGGGAGGTGAGGTGGCAGGGTGGTATTTGTCGCACAGGGCACCACTAGCGATAGAGCCGGCCCAGCTGCTCACTCTTAGTTTCGCTTTGTTCGCCCTAAGTTGGTAGGGTATGCTCAGACATGAGTCCCTTGCTCAATTGGCCACTGGATTCAAGATAGCCTGGCTGATGAGGATTATGAATCCGAAACCGGTCCCAGGATGCTTGTTTCTGGTCCAGGGAAGACATGGCTTGTCAGTTCGGGCTGGACTGTTCCCATGAGGCACAGGGTCAGACTGATTTGCATATGGCCATGTCTGAACTGGGGTGGCTGGGTGAGCTAAAGAATGGTGATGGATTAAACCCAGATAAGTTGACTGGGGGTGAGTTTTTGATTTGCTCAAACGCTCTGTCCATCATCCCCTTTTGTTTCACTCTTAGTATATTACAGCACAGAACCTTTTCTGTCTAAATAATGTAGATTTTGCTGGCTGTTAACAAATACAAGTCCAGTTCAGACATATCAGGGTTTATGCAGAGACAACAAGGAGGGTGGCAAAGTTATCTTGGTTTGCTAATAATTTTAGTGCAGTTTCACTGATCTGCACAATGCTTTTCAGACACTGTTTAGCTTACTCTAGTTATTTTGACTTTCATGGAGATCTGTCAGCAGGGATATGGTTGAACATCGCTGAAAACTTGGGCACTCTCTGATGAATGTGGATACAATTGTATTTATTTATTAGTAAGCTTAATACAGTGTAGGGAGTTCAATAAGGTCTGATAAGGGGGGCAATGCCAGAGGGGAGGGGAAATATTTTGATTTGTTGGTAGCTTAGGTGTAATTTCACAGATGTGCACGAAATGTTGCAGACTCTTGCCATATTCAACTTCTGATATATTGAATTTCTTAAAGGTTCACCAAGGGACATGCTTGAAGTGGGGAGGGGCAAAAGGTATCGATTTGCTAATTATTTTGCCATGCTTTGACACATGTGCACAAAATTATTTGGGAATTCTTAAAGATGGTAGAAATTTAACATAACTATGTCAAGTTTAGCCCAATTTTCAGAAATGTCTAATGAAAGAGGGTAAAGTTAAAAGAAGTAAAATAAAAGCTTTAATTTGGTAACACTTTTGGGACTATTTGCTTGATCTGGACACAATTGATACCAGATTTGGGTTAACTTGCAAACTGCATGTGCAGCTGTCAGCATCAAAGGAGCAGACCACAGCTGCACAAGACCTAAAGCAATGTGCAGCCCTGGTTATGCCCTGCAGTCATATCCTGCTGCACAAAGAAGCCCATGCAGAATGGTGGAGAGGGGAAACTGGGGGAGCTGGAAAGTTAGCCTGCAAATTAGTACGGGGCAAAGTCATCTCCAACATTTGCATCTCGTGTGTGAGTAATAGTTTGCCATTCTAGCAATAAATGTGAATTTCTGAGTTTAGTTAGTTTAACTTCATAATTATAACTGTACTTCAACAGTGATTTAAGTGAATAAATACATACACACACAGATGCAGGCACACACACACTCTTGTGCACAATGTGACTGTGAGCTCTCTATGTAGCGCTAACTAAGCTGTCAGTACTAATGGAATAAATAGCATAAATAAGTTTTACCTCCCACAGTCGAAAACTTTAACTCCAGCCGCAAGAATTTCCTTAGGACCGGCTCCAGTGCTGCTGACGATAAAAAAAAAGAAAAAAAATTAAACACACTAAGCAAGTCGTTGCAAAACTTTGAGACTTTAACGGCTTTAGAAATCTACTTTTAATATACTTCCTTTTTCTCCTTTTCAATATCTTAAAAAGGATGGATGTTAAAGTGTATTTTTGTAATGGTTTTAATTAATCAAATACAATAAACATTTCAAGAAGTCTTTATTCGATTAGTTCATCATAAAAGACATAAAATACAGTATAAACACATAAAACATTTAAAACAAGTATTAAATCATTGTCATCTAATCAGCTTCTTGTGGAACTATACAAAAGTTTAAAACAGTACGAGCATACATCCACAGAATACACGATATTTAGGCAATCACCAATTGGTTATTTTTAATAAGCCTGCTTCTAAGCACCCAGGCCCACCCGAGAAACTTAGCAACCCCCACAACAATAAGCGGATCCAGGTTCGTTTTTAACAATCTCATAGCTTCCAGAGCCGATCTGGTACCTAGGTGTCTACATACCGGTCTTAGCCATTTGGCTCTGGGAGCAGAGTATAGTGGGCACACATACAGAAAGTGATTCAGGCTTTCCCCAGTACCATGACACTTAGGACAGAACCCCGATCGATCTGTTCCCCACTTTTTAGTGAAGTCCCCTATGGGAAGTGAACCGCATCTAAATTGAAAATATAGTTTGCGGTCCAAGGGTTTTGTAATAGTGTCCCAGTACCCTTCTAGCTTGGGAGTGTCCTTGTGTACAATAAACAGTCCAGTGAGACTGCTCGAGCTCATTTTTGAGTACATGTTATGAGTCACCCATTCCCAATAACATTTTTTAAGTTCCTTTTTTGATGGGAAATTGGCTGACTCAGGCGAGGACCACAAATCACCAAAACCCAAAGTAAATAAGGTGGCCTTAAGGTCTCTAAACCATCCAATATTTGTGGCGCCAGAGCTATTTTTTACCTCTAGGCAGGCTTCTGCATAATGATGGAGTTCTGGCGTCGTCCACAGGTGGCGCCAGAATGTTAGTGGGCGAAGTCTTGCTTGATCCTCCACCGTGTGACACCCCAGGTCGTAGAGAAGGGGGATTAATGCTGTCGACTGAGGCAGACCTGTAGCCATTCTTAAGAATTTATTTTGGGCATGTTTTAGCGAATCCAAGTTACTTCCACCCCAGAGTTCCGCACCATATAGGACTGCTGATAAAACCTTTCCTCCATAGATCTTAATGAGCGGGGACATAGGCCTTGTGAATGACCCTTTATGTTCCTCGATCAGAGCCCCGCCCAACTGTTGGTGTTTCATGGTCATAAGCTCGATCTGGTGGGTCCAACTCAAGGTGTCACTAAAGGTAACACCCAGATAGGTGAAATACTTTGTCTGCTCCAGGGGGGTATCCCCCATGGAAACCCTGGCCTTAATTTGTTTGTGCCCCCTTAAAACCATAAATTTGGTTTTGGACGCATTCACCTCCAACTCATGTTCGCTGCAGAAACTCTCGAACCTTGACAGTGCATTCTGCAAGCCCTGTCTGGTTCGTGAAATCAGGAGAGTATCGTCAGCGAACATGAGCAGGGGGATTTTCATGCCAGCCAAACTTGGAGCATCCGTGGAAAAGTTGTCAAAGTACTTGGTAACTCTATTGATATATAGAGAAAACAAGGTAGGTGCCAAAACACAACCTTGTCTGACACCTTTAGCCACTGGAAAGTTCTCTGTCACCTCACCAGGTTTGCCCCATCTTACAAATGCGTATGTCTGTGCATGGAGGTTCACTATAAGGCGGACCAAGATGGGAGGCATGCCCATATCTCATAGGCAGTTCCAAAGTCCGGCCCTCGGGACAAGGTCAAACGCAGACCTAAGGTCTACGAAGGCCGCGAATAAGTTTCCTTTACCCAAGGTAACCGTCTTCCAGTGCAATAGCATGAAACGAAATGCCTGGTCCAGGGTGCTCACATGAGGTCTAAACCCAGCTTGAAGGGGAGTAAGAATGTTGTGTTCCTCTATCCAGGCCTGAACCCTTGACAGAACAAGACGGGTTATGATCTTCTGGACCGCGTCAATAAGACTGATAGGCCGGTAGTTCGATGGAACTGACCGGTCACCCTTCTTGAAGATGGGCAAGATCTCAGCACCAGCCCAAGAATCAGGTACCCTGGCACCCCTGGCCAGCGCATTTACCAGTTGCAATAGATACGTTACCCATAGATCTTGATCCTGCTGGAAAATGTCTGCTGGGATGCAATCCGGACCAGGCGCTTTATCCCTAGGGATGGCATTCAGGACTGTTTCAACTTCTTTGGCCGAGAACACCAGAGTGTCAAAAGTTAATGGCCAACTAATAGGATCTTGCCTGGCACTATGACATCTAAACTGTTCCTCAAAATGGGACACCCATTTCTGTTGGTCAACAGATGCGGGGCTTGGGCGATCGTCCTGTGACTGACCCCACCTGAGGAGATGCCAGAACTGCTGGAGGTTCCTGGAGCCACAGGCCTCAGCTAATAGAGTCCAGCGCTCATCATCCCATGCGGCTTTAGCCCGCCGTTTGACTTCATTATATGCCTTCCTACTGGTTTTAATTAGGGCTGGGTTCTTTGATTTTAATGACTTAACCAGAAGCGAATGGGACTCTCGGCAGGCTTCATTATACCAATTAGCAGGTTTCCTCGCTTTCCCTATACCCTTGTTAGCTACAAATTTAACAATGATTTTAGGGACAGAAACAGGCTGGCGTGAATGTCAGAAATTTTTGGGATTGTCAGTTCCAGGTTATCACACTTTTCAATTTCCCTTAAAGATTTTGAAACCAGAGTTCTGATCTTTGTGCGTGCATTCACATCTACAGAAACCTTTGGCCATCGAACCCGCCTCATATCATTAGTTAGTACTATGGCCTCCTGTACGGGGTTGGGCTGTCGCACAATCGGCCCTGCAAAGCTAAAGTCCTTCAATTCCGCTATAAGTGGTTCATGGTCACTTTCTGGTCGTGGCTTAACTGTCATGTCCAATACAATGGGCCACAGTTTGATGTCAACTAGGATGTAATCAATGCGGCTGCTATGTCTGCCATTGAAAAATGTGGGGTTGCCCATCCTATCCGAGCTTACGCGTCCGTTTAGGGCACGCAACCCCCAATTCAGGCAGAGACCTTTGATGAATGTGGCGGCTTGAGACCACTTAGTGATCGGGGGTAACTCAAGTTGTGGGATCCCCCACATCATGTCCTCTGCCTCAGTTAATAACCCATCCTCCTTGCTTAAAGGTTCAAAACATGTATTGAGATCACCCATTACAACCACATGACCTGTTATTTGAGTAGAGCCTAGGAAATCATCCAAACATGTTAGGGTGGTTGAAACTCGACCACCCGGAATTCCTCTAGCGTATACATTGAACAGCAGTATGTCCAGCCCACTATTTGTTTTCATGCTGATTATCAATATATCAGGGCAATCAATATGAATTTCCTTTACAGAAACACCTGCAACATGACGAACCCAAGTGGTGAGGCCCCCCATGGCCCTGCCTCTTTGGCCTCTAACTGCTAGTTTGTTAAAGCTCAAGAAGCCTGGAAAATACACTAGAATGGTTGCCCAAGTCTCCTGAAAAGACCAAACATCACCTTGTCGGATGAAATCAGCCCAATCAGGAGTGCATATACAGGATTCAATTCCAGCCACATTCCAACATCCCATAATGGTACCCTTTTCACAAACATGGTCACACAGTTCTATTGCGTCTATTGGGAGTGGTTCGCTGGGCTGGAAAGAGGATTCTACAGGCAGAGGTACATCTGTGATCAACCCTTCCATTGGCAAGCATATTGACCCAGCCTGTGTAGTTGACTCAGGGTGTACCCCTATGCTAGAAACAACCGTGGGATGCAGTGAGGTGGATAGCAGTGCTGGTATATCAGGCTCTCCTGAATAAACTATACATCCCTCCTCACAGCGCTGGGGTCGGTCTTTAGAACTTTCAACATTACTTGGAAGGATACTCAGGTCATCTCCCACACTCAGAGTGTTAGGGTCATCATCCCTTTTCCCATGTGCTGGTCAATCATTAGTCGACAGCCCTGATAGTGGATCGTATAGGTTTCTCAGTGGTATGTTCCAAAGCTCTTTGGGATGGGTAGGCCTATTCGGATAGGGATATGCTGGATAGAAGCTTGGGGGCTGTTGTATCTGTATGAGGGCTGGTGTTGTAGGAACCAAAGGATACGGGGGCTTATTGGAGAAAGGCAGATCCAATAAAGCTGGGGGACCTATGGGCTGGGTATTAAACTTAGCCCAGCCCGGCGTTTGAACAGGGCAGTTATAGCTAGATTGAATGTAGGAGCGATACTGCGCCTCTGGGTTAAACTGGGGTCCATGAAAACTTGGTGTGAAATTGGACCATTTGAGGAGGCTTTTGGTGTTTTTATTATTTCTAGCAGGAGGTTGATCTGTTGGATTGATCAGGGTCTCAGGATAGAAATAACTTAAGTTCCTTGTGGAGATCCCTCCCTCATTATTTCCCACATACCAATCTGTGAGATGGGATACAACTCTATGGTCCCTAAAGTTAATGATCACTATATCCCCCTCTATATCCTTAGGGCGAACCCCAACCCACTGACATCTTCTGACCGTAACAATATCCCCATTGAGATTAGGAGGAAGGGGTCTATTTGTTTTCAGCCAAAAGATGACTTTGTTTTTTAAGCTTTCGTTGTTTTCCCTATCCCCTTCCGCAACTGGTGGCACACCTGTCATAACAATGACATAATTCAGGGAGTCAGGGGGCAGGTCTACATTTTTCTTCAGTGGTGGGGGTTTATTGGTTTTACCAATGGAAACAGCAGGTTTACCCATCCCTTTCTTTGACTGTGGCGCTACTCCCTTAACAAGTGGTTTGTTGACTACCACACTAGGGTTTGCTTTGACAGCAGTGGTTGTTCTAGGAGGTTTAGCAGCCACAGTCAAGACTTTATTTGAGGTAGTGACTGCCTTGGTAGCATTATTAGTTTGTTGACTGGTGGTACTAGTTATATTGCCAGCAACATGGGAAGATCCGGGAGGTTTGTTGGATGGGCCCTTGTTCTTATCCAGGCTAGAGGAATGTATAGGCTCAATGGTCGCCAATAGGCGATCCAATTTTTCACCCATTGTCCTAACACGCTCCAGCAAGGGTAGCATATATGATTTGATGAGCTTCTCTACAATACCATAGGACACCTCATTAACCCATATGATAGCTAACTCAGGGGTTACCAAATCATGTATATCTGATGGCAATGGCTTTGCAATAAGTGGGATCCCTAACTCAATATTTGATTTGGGTAGGGATGGTGGTGGTGTCTGACAGCTACGTCCTTTCCTTTTTACCCCGCCCTTTCTCCTTTTTTTCCTCGGTGGAGAATGCACAACCCTCTTGGCCTTTTACATATACTCGTTTCAGGTATACTCTCGCCTGGGTCAATACAAACAAGTGACAGGTTGGGCAACATGGGACATGGTTCTGATTCCCTGATTAGGCTATCGGGGATGTTTGTTTCGACAAAGCTTGAATGATCAATAGGGGGACAATCTAAGTGACCTCCACTGGTGGCACTGGCACAGGGCAGGGAGATAACAGGAAACCTAAATATACTAGGGGTTTGGTTAAGATCAGTTGCATCAACCTCAATAGAGCTCAAACCTTGGACGGCTATTTCATGGGTATTGTTTGAAACTGACAGAGCTGGCAGTGGATTTTTCTTTAAGTGCTCAATTGAGCGTCGACGCTCTGCTCTTCTCTCTGCAAGGAGTAAGTCCATATCTACCTCCTTGGTAGATTTCTTAAAAAATGTATCTAAAGGACCAAGAACAGAGACACTCACACCGAGGGGGGCAGAGTGACTCATATCAAGGGAGGATAGGATAAGCTATCAAAACTAGATGAAACAAACTTAAAACACTACTGGCTGTAAACAGAGTGAAGGTGCAAAGACACAGCATGCAACAGCAAGATGAAAATGAAAATGACCTGGCCCAGCCCGGCCTCCCTTGGCCCACGGACGGCCACAGACGGTCCCGCCCTTGTCCCGGGCTTCTCCCGGCGCACTCCCGCACGCTCCCGCGCCGCGGCACCTAGGAGATGATTTATAGCAGGTGTGGGAGGGGAGGAGCCAGCAGGGAGAGCGTCGCAGCTGTTGTTAATGCAGAGGGGCAGGCACTCCTGGGACTTGGAGTCCTGCGCCTGCCCTCGCTCGCAGCCCTGCACCTACCGCCGCCCCAAGATGGAATTTGGGCTGTTCGGTGGCTTAGCTCCCAACAGTGTCTCAACGTCACAATTAACACAGTCCAGGAATCCCGCAGGCGAAGCGGGACCCGCGTAGCGGGTACCGCGAGGAGTGGCATCAAAGGGAAGAGCAATCCGCCGTGAAAATGCTCGCAGTCCCCAGTCCTTAGCAGGTAACAGAAGAGGTGAGCAATCCAACGAGGTCCCCAGGCACAAAGGGTTTTAGCAGCGCTGAGGCGGGGGAGGAGCCAGCAGGGAGAGCGTCGCAGCTGTTGTTAATGCAGAGGGGCAGGCGCTCCTGGGACTTGGAGTCCTGCGCCTGCCCTCGCTCGCAGCCCTGCACCTACCGCCGCCCCAAGATGGAATTTGGGCTGTTTGGTGGCTTAGCTCCCAACAGTGTCTCAACGTCACAATTAACACAGTCCAGGAATCCCGCAGGCGAAGCGGGACCCTCGTAGCGGGTACCGCGAGGAGTGGCAGCAAAGGGAAGAGCAATCCGCCGTGAAAATGCTCGCAGTCCCCAGTCCTTAGCAGGTAACAGAAGAGGTGAGCAATCCAACGAGGTCCCCAGGCACAAAGGGTTTTAGCAGCGCTGAGGCGGGGGAGGAGCCAGCAGGGAGAGCGTCGCAGCTGTTGTTAATGCAGAGGGGCAGGCGCTCCTGGGACTTGGAGTCCTGCGCCTGCCCTCGCTCGCAGCCCTGCACCTACCGCCGCCCCAAGATGGAATTTGGGCTGTTCGGTGGCTTAGCTCCCAACAGTGTCTCAACGTCACAATTAACACAGTCCAGGAATCCCGCAGGCGAAGCGGGACCCGCGTAGCGGGTACCGCGAGGAGTGGCAGCAAAGGGAAGAGCAATCCGCCGTTAAAATGCTCGCAGTCCCCAGTCCTTAGCAGGTAACAGAAGAGGTGAGCAATCCAACGAGTTCCCCAGGCACAAAGGGTTTTAACAGCGCTGAGGCGGGGGAGGAGCCAGCAGGGAGAGCGTCGCAGCTGTTGTTAATGCAGAGGGGCAGGCGCTTCTGGGACTTGGAGTCCTGCGCCTGCCCTCGCTCGCAGCCCTGCAAATACCGCCGCCCCAAGATGGAATTTGGGCTGTTCGGTGGCTTAGCTCCCAACAGTGTCTCAACGTCACAAGTAACACAGTCCAGGAATCCCGCAGGCGAAGCGGGACCCGCGTAGCGGGTACCGCGAGGAGTGGCAGCAAAGGGAAGAGCAATCCGCCGTGAAAATGCTCGCAGTCCCCAGTCTAAGCAAGTCTTTGCAAAACTTTGAGACTTTAACGGCTTTAGAAATCTACTTTTAATATACTTCCTTTTTCTCCTTTTCAATATCTTAAAAAGGATGGATGTTAAAGTGTATTTTTGTAATGGTTTTAATTAATCAAATACAATAAACAATTTACTTACATTTACTTACTTACTAAGCCATCAGAAATCTATGACCAATCAAGTGAAATTTCAGCCTTGCTCAAGGACAGAGTAACCCAAATGTACGTGCTTCTGGTGTATCTGCATGCAGTGTTCATAGCACATGTCCTTATGCATTCTGTTGTGTCCATTACACAGAGGGGAATTGACAACATACAGTTCTGCCTACATCATTGTTGATTAAATTGTTAATATGGGTTATAATTTCAATATTGTATGTCAATGACAGTGCCCACGGCCCAGCCTGAACTGCATCCAGTCCTCATGGCCAAACAACTTCCAAGACACAGACCACATCCAAAGTGCACACAGCACAAACAGGACATTGCTCACTTTGAAATGATAGAACCTCATTCCAGAAAAGCAATGGCATAACTCTGAGGGTTGAAAATTGGCTTGTTCCACAGAAAATGCATATTTTTGCTGAATGGTTCGTCAAACTAGGAGTAAAGTTCTTGGTTATAACGGCCAGAGGTATGAACAATTTAAAAGTTAATATATTAAACAATAGCTGAGCTATGCAGACCTGTTTTAAAATATTTTAAAATGTTGTACCAAATACAGGTAACAACAAAATTTGGCAATGCCAATAGGTTGGTGTTAAAGAGAAGTGGTGGAGAAGTGTGGCTCACTGGTTAGAGCAGGCAGACCCTGAAGCAGAGGTCAGACCCGGGACCAGGGTTCCATTCCTGACGCGGCAGGGTGTTGAGCTCAAATGTCCACGGACTCGATAATTCTCGCTTCGGTGCCTGACCTAATCATGGGTTCACACTCTGCAACTCTGGGCATTAAGCTTGCTTAATCTCCACAACGGCCCCCCGCGGTGGGATGCCTGGCTTTCACCTTGGGGATGCCCTGTAGGGGCTATCTCACAGGGAAAAACCAGGACGGGTTCCCAAGGCAAGCGCGGAGATACCCCTTAGGGGGTTGATTCTGGCGCTATATAAGAATATAATAATAATAATAATAATAATAAAGGAATGTTGAATGGTAATGTGAAGCATTGAAAGTAAATAGCAAGAGAATAGATGTGTATTTCTGTGGAAGCGAATAACTGTAGAATAATATTGGTGTAGGATTAAAGACCAGGTGTCAGTTGCACTGCCAAACCAGACCTAAAAATCAATGTATGTTAATGACTGCCCTCCTCCCAGACTTTAATAGCATCCCACTGTAATTTGTGTGCCACCGAAAATTCAAGCTCAGGCAGCTGAATAAAAAAACAAAATGATCACAGCTGTGTGGAGGGCAAGCTCTTTTTGTTTGTGGAAGGACACTTTCGCCCAATTACAATATATGCTTCTTGCTCCCAACATGTGGGCAGACCCAACGACCATCTTTAGTGATGCTCATATAATTGTCTGGTGACAGCTGCGCTGTCAAGCCAGACCATAAAAAAATGAGGGGGTATTGATAATGGCCAAGCATCTTTAAAAGAAATTGCTCTACATAGCTTAATGTGGTGTTTGGAAGAGCTATTTAAAATACAGATTACAGAACCCAGTGTTTGATGGGCAAGCTAGGAACATGTCAGTGGAACTATACATTGTACAGTTATTTTTATACATTTTCTAATAATGTAAAATGCACAGAAAAGTGACTGTTAGGAATACAGATCTCCATATTTCAAGGGCAGAAAAATAGACAACTGGATCCAATGCCTTTCCTTAGGGTATAAAAATAGTATTTTTCTCTGCCTTAGAGCTGTGTGTTCCACTTCATCACCCAAATACTCTGTGCGCACCAAACATATATTTATTTTGCAATCCCCATATGAATAGTGTGGACCATAATCAAATCAGCTTCCAAAGATCAGCCTCTTTCCCAAGGACCAGCTTCAATTTTCTCATTGCTGGGCTGAGTGTCCCCCTAAGGCACAGGCTGAACAGCTCTGATCCAGTCTTGTTTGTGTTCTCTAGAAACATACTCTGCATGTATTTCAGTTTTTTCTTCGCTGGTGAATCAGAAATAGAGGGTCCCTGGAGATCCTTAAGGTTGTTACTGAATATTTAAATGCATGTGTACTAGCAGCAATGATTCATGCATATATCATGAAGGTTTAGGCTTGGGGAACCATACTGGTTCCTTTGTCTGTTGCTACCAAAATTAGATTTGTCAAGTTTCTTTAAGAAATAACACTTGTTTAGCAGCATTCTAGAACTGATTACATGCACCTTTAGTGTTCGAATATCCTGTTTTTTTTTTTCAATAGTGCTTCATGTCTACTGGACTTTAATAAAAAATACTGGTGTTTTTACAGGTTGTTCTGTATCCTTTTGATATTCCACAAGTTGTTTCAGCTGTGTGCCCATAATTGCATAGTTATCTTGCTTCCAGCCTGCATGGATTTCCGATAAAAGTGATTTATCTTGTTCTGGTTGGGTAGATAGCTCTGTCTCCTCTTCAGCTGTAGTACTTTATCATCTGCATCCGACACAATGATGGCTCTCTGCATTTAGAAACCATTCAGAAGTCGACATTTTCAAAGAGGACATCCTTGGCGTCTCTGGCACTGTTGGCGCCCAGGATGCTTTCAGAAAAGGTGGGGTGGCCGTTTTGATTAGGAACCCCCTACTGGTGACTGCACTGAAAATACAGAGAGACCCTGGTGGCCACTATGTACTAATTAAAATTAAAATACTAGTCTTTACATATGAAATGGGCTCCATCTACACCCCTATCGATTAAAAAGGAGCTTTCTTAGTGACTTATTCAGTGTGTGTGTTGAGTGGAATCTGTATTTGGACCCACACCTAGAAAGATCAGGGAGCCCTGACTTGTGTCAAACTAAAGACAGGCACTTCCTACAAGCTGAGATGTTGCGCACTCGTTAGTGGCGCTTCGGAGGTTGATACAGCCTGAAGAAAGGGATTTAGCAAATACTTCATGGGATACGTTCTCAAATCCCTTTTTTTTTAAATCGACTAGGCTATTGTGAAGGGTTGTAAATTCTTCCATTAGTACCAAGAGTGTATCTGAACGTAATATGGTCTGCCTCCACATTTATACTGTCATGCCTGTACTCCTAACTAGCTCTTGGTAGACAATTACATCACACTACGAATGTGATAGCCCTGTCAGCCATAGGGTGGTGTTCCCCCAAACTTTTTGCCTTCCTCTTTCTGTTTTACTGAATTGGTTTTGTTGGCCTCAAGACTCTGCGCACTTGACCTCTGCTAGCTCATGCGAAAGTCCTTGAGCTCTGTCCTTTAAACATGATGAAATTGGATTACACCCTATTGGCACATTTAATTTACTTGTAAATCCTTAGTAAAGTGGTACTACACGTACCCAGGGCCTGTAAATTAAATGCTACTAGTGGGTCAGTAGTACTCATTGTGTGGCCTACTTAAGTAGCCTTTTAAACCTGTCTCAGACTTGCCATTGCAGCCAGTGTGTGCAGCTTTAAAATGACATTTTGAACTGGCAAAATAAATCTTTTGTCAGGCCGAAACCTTCCTTTTTAATACATAAAAATCCCCCCAAGGGTAGGCCCTAAACAGCCCATGGGTGACGGTGCAGTGTTTTTGAAAACATGGACATGGATGTTTTTTACATGTCCTGGTGGTCAAAAACTCTTACATTCATTTTTCACTACTGCAAGGCCAGCTTCCCCATAGGATAACACTGGGTTACCTTATTACATTTAGTAAGTGATAACTTTTAATTGGAGCAGGGTCTAACATCAAGTTTGGTCTCTAAGGAATTGCAATTTAAAGCCCTGTTTAATGGTAAAGCTGTTTTATAAAGCACAATTTCTGACCATTTGATGCCAGCAGCCTGTATCTGAGTCACAAGAATAGGTGTCGCTGGCAACTGTTCTTCTGTATTACTCCCAGACAGTAAGACAAAGGGGGAAGAGTTGTTGTCAGGATGGGCCATCTCACGAAGAGAGGGAGGTGCTGTCACCTACCAAACTTGCATATCACAAGGCTCTGCCTCAGTATGGTCACAAAGGTAACACTAGTCTGTTGTGCCCCCAGACAAGCTGGGCCCAAGGCAGGGAGGCAGGAATTCCAGACACCGCTTGAAGGGGAGTATTCTAGTGGGCACCAGGTATAAATATTGGGCATCATACCAAAATCGTCAGTACACTTCTGAACCTGTAGGAGACTCAGAAGAAGGACTGATGTGCTTATCTTCTGCAAGAGTGACTTGCCTGCTGCCCTGCTACTCAGCTGCCCTGTTGCCTGAGTGACAATGACTGGACCTGCAACTTGATCCTAGGACCACCAGAGTGAATCGAAGGGCTAGTTGGCTCAGGCTGCCCTCCTACTCAGAGCCTCAGGGTCAGAAAAGGCTCCAAACATCTTGAACATTTCACCTGTACTCTACCTGCTGTGAGTCTTAACCCCCTCCCTCCCCCCCACCAAGTGGTGCCCCTCCAGCCTGGACCCTTGTAAGTGGAGCTAAAGGAGCCCTGCCAACCCAGATGTGAACTTCAGCAGAACCAATGCAGTTTAATGCTACTCCTTCCTCCCCCAAAATAGATAGATGACTTACCGGTGAAGATCGCAGGGACAGTGGCTGGAAACCATGTTGGCTGGATATACATTTCCATCCATACTTAGCCAGGAGAAACTTAGCAAATGGATGAAATGAAGTCCCTAGAGCAGCTACAACGAAGGGACATGTGAATCTATAAATGGTATAAAGCTTTGAAGAATTGTTTATGGTTATCATTAAAGGTTAGTGTTCACTCCAGAGTATAATCTGAACGTGTACTGTGCTGAAAGTAAAGTATTCATGAAAAGAGATACTGTGTTAAGAAAATGAATTAGCTTTAGACTGTAATTAAACTAGACACAAATCGATTGTATTGCTTAGGAGTACACATTTTGGCAATCAAATCACATTCCTATGTACTGATTAACAACAGAGAAACACACAGGGTATAAAATGCACTGAGTGCCGCATAAAACAGCTGTGACAGGTTCTGTTTTGCTGTGTGGGCCGCTGCCAGATGTTTCTGCATGAAACGTGCTTCACGATTGGTGTCTGTCCTGCTCGTGAGGGATATTGCAATACTGGTGCTTTGTATTCAGCCTCTTCGTTAGGGGGGCACGGGCTCACACCTTCTGCTGCACCTCCCCTTATTACAAAGGACCTTGGGGTGAGGGAATCCTGTTCTTATGCCAAAGAAACTGTCACCGTGGAATACCTTAAAGCCTGGCAGCCTGCTTTAAGCCTATGAGAAGTGTTTGCTACTCTGGAGTATTATTAATCATACCTGAATTTAGTGTTATGTAAAACAAGCAAAGTGTTTCCAATTTCGCATAATGTGTAATTTCCCATGATTTTTCCCTGCGGGGTAGTAGTGTGAGTAGAAAATGTTTCCAAGAGACGCTTCTGCGGCACCAGGGTTGTAAAAGTGAGCTGCTGAACATTGGAAGTGGGTCCCTGAGTGAAATGACTAAAATCAATGAACCACTTGGTGGAGATGGGAACAGTTTGTTTCAGATGGGTCCCATACTCTACTCATTTTAAAAGGTCACAAACCCATTGATCGAGTGGGCGCATATCATCCTGGAGACAAGGACAATAAAGCAGGTAGCTGCAGTGCCAGTGTGTCTATTGCGCACACTGCATTGCTATGAAATGTAGAATAGAATAGAATAGCTTTATTGTACAGTTAATTAAAACTCACAATGTCAAAACATCCATCATTAAGAATCATTTTAAGCTTGTTTTCACATATATTATTAAATTGCTATGAAATGTAGATTATTCGGATTCTGCAGTGCCATGATACGCAGAACAGTTTTTGAAGCATTTCGCTTCTGTGATGCCAGATGCTTCTGTGAACACTACAGTGCTATAATGCACAGATCCAGGTTCAACCCTCGGTACTATGACAAGAAGATCTCTTTTTGGGCACATGCAGTGCTATAAAGCACAGATAATTGTTTTGAACACCACAGTCCTTTGATGCTCAGGTCCGGTTTGGGCACTCAGTACTATGACAAGAAGATTCTTTTGGGACCATGCAGTGCTATGGTGCACATATCAGATTTTGGTATAGTGCAGTGCTATAAAGCTCAGATCCGGTTTGGGCACTATGGGCCTCATTTATGAGGTTTTGCCGTAGGGCAGAGACACAGGCCTTCCTGATGCGCTTCCCTACGGCAAAAGAAAAGGGCAGGAATGCACCATATCTATAAGATACGGCGCATTCCTGTCCTTTTCCCCTGCGCCGGCGCATAATGGGCTGCCTGCGCCAATGCAGGCACCCTTGCACAATGGTGCAAGGGTGCCTGTGTTGCAGGGATGATTATTTTTGTACAGGAAGGGAAACCTCTGTACAAAAATAATTACAAGATGCTTTTCCTCTTTCTACATGTGCTGCAGAATGCAGCACACAAAGAAAAAGGAAAGACAAGATAAAATAAAGATATTTCTCCCCGTTGCGCCTCCCTTACGTCTCCCTTGGAGAGGCGCACGCTTTTCGCACTGCCTTAGATTTACCATTTCTCGTAAATCTTGGGCAGCGTCAAAAGGCCATGGATGTTGCTGGGAACTCCCCCAGCAACACCCATTGCACGCCCCTTTAACGCAGAACACAGCGTTACAGGGACTGGTATGTATCCGGCTGCATTAAGTAAAAAAAAGTGATTGAATGCTGAATGATAAATATCATGCAGGCTTCTGTGCCATGGAACGTCACAAAAAGGGACGTTTCGATGGAGCAAGGCCCTCATTATTTTGAGAAGAAGATCTCTTTTGGGAACCATGCTGTGCGATGATGCACCAATAAGTATTTGGATCACTGCAGTCCTTTGATGCACAGATCTGGTTAGGACGATGAGACAAAGATCTCTTTTTTTTTAACCTTGCAGCGCTATGTTGCACCGATCTGTTTTAGGCAGTCGGTACTATGAAACAAAGATCTCTTTTGGGAACCATGCAGTTCTATGATGCTCATGCCAATTTTTGAACACTGCAGTGCTGTAATGCACAGATCCGGTTTGGGCAGTGAGTACTATGAGAAGATCTATTTTGGGAACCATGCAGTGCTATGATGCACAGTTAAGTCATTGGAATACTGCGGCCCTTTGTTTCACAGATCTCGTTAGGACAGTGAGTATTATGAGGCAAAGATCTCTTTTTTAACCGTGCAGCGCTATGATGCACACATCGGTTTAGGGAACACTGCAGTGCTATGTTGGTCACCTTTGTACTGGGAAGTGTATTACTATGCTGTGCAGATATATTTTAGAAACCCTACTGACCTGTCATACTACCTACCCAACTGATACCAGATAATTCATATGGGCATCTTAGGGTCCCAGAGGACCCTAAACACCTGCAGAGTACCCAGAAGTTCCATTTTGCCCCTTCATCTTCAACCTCTACATTGGGCCCTATTCACAGATAACAACATCAAAATTCACTTCTACACCTTATCCACAACTATATTTGAAAGTCTTCTCTGTTCCAGACAGCCAGTGACCCAGACACTGATTGCACAGGGGGAGAGGATGTGGCACAGCGGCCAGAGTTGCCGGATCTGGCGCAACAGATCCGGGTTCACGTCTCAGCGTCAGCTCAAAATCCTGTGATTCTGAGCAAATCAACTAATCTCCACATGCCCATGGACAGTGGCTGATATCCTCACAGGTGATAAGCTACGTTATATCAATCTAAAAATTCTAATTATAATTTTACTTAATCCAGACCTACATTACCAGCACCTACCGTAGGCTTAACCGAACCAAAACAGAATTACTGCTATTTGCCAAGAACAACAAGCAATAGTTAATCCAAACATGAATCAAAGACTTGAATCTAGATATTTTAAAACCCAACTTTGATCCAGTGCCAAGTCACCCAGATTCTTCCTGGACACTGGCCTAACCCTCAAGGAACACATAGCCAAAGTCCAGACAGCCTGGAACCAACTTTCTCTGTTTAAGAAAAGAAAACCATGACTCCCACAAAGCATTTTCAGACCTGCTGTTCTAGCCTTAGGCATCTGCATTGTAGCATTGCCACATGTTGCTGTGCCTGTGAAATATGACTATTTCACTAGCACCCTGATGGAACTGCAGTGGCACCACTTGCCAGCCCACAGCATCTTCAAAAGCAGTTGCATTATCTACACAGCCATCATGACTGGCACCCCTGCGCCTCTCCATGACTGGTGAGTTTTAGTGATCTCTGTGTTTGCCAGAACCACAACTCAGTTTTTAACCATGTTTTTTTCAGTGAGCATTTGCGCAGAGAGGATGCATAATGCTAAATTGTGTATTATGCCCTTAGGTAGGGGTGTGCAAACTAGTTAAAGAGCTTATTACATCACATTTTAAACTTCAATGCTTTACAAAGTGCAAAGCTGTCAAGGTTTTTTAAAAAACAGCAAAGGAGCCATGTGTAACAGGAATGTTTCTGCTGCTGCACGTGCACATACCCAGGAGCATCCTGCAGTCCGTCTGCATCTTTAAGTTCTGACAAACAGCAGCCCCTGCTACTCTAAAGCTGGAATCACAACAGAGTAGCAATAAGTATGTAGCTCATTGGCTAGCGGTTATTGTGTTGAAATTTGTTAAAATGTAGAAAGCACACAGATAGAAGTTTCAATATTAGATTTCTGAAACTCTTTGGGGCAATTTGTTGAGAACGTCATGCAGCGCCATGCTTCTGTGCGTTGCTGTGTGACAGGCAAAGGACAGAAATGCACCTTACTTAATAGAATATGGCGCATTCCTGCCTTTGCCCTGCGCTGGTGGCGGCACCGCTGGCTAGCACCAATGCAGGCACCCTTGCACCATGGGGCATCGGTGCCTGTGTTGCATGCAGGATTGTTTTTGTGCAGGAAAGAGCACCTTACTGCACAAAAACAATCCTGTGAGGCATATTCTTTGTTCTATGTGTGCTGCAGAATGAGGAATTAACGAGGAGAAATAAAGATATTTCTGCTCATTACGCCTCCCATGAGATGGCTTATCTTTCTGGTGCATTCCCAAGTCTACAACTTTTGGTAAATGTGAGAATGTGTCAAAAAACATGGAAGTTGCATAGGAACACCCACACGACACTCATAGAACGTTTTGCCAGGGGAAGAGTAACGCAACACAGCAATTTGTGCTGCGTTAAGTTACTCCAGATGTATGACGCCACTCAGGACCACACAAGGTGAACTTACATTGCTTCATATATAGCATTTTGGACTTGTGTCGCTCTTGCATGGGGCAGACGTGACGCAATTCCTCTCATAAATATGCCCCTTTGTTTTCTGGCCACTGCTCATTCGTCTTTACAGTAGAATAACAAGGATGCCGTGGGCCCTGGGGCAAGCAAGGAAACCGGCAGCTTTGACTGCTGGTAGGGTATAAAAACAGTAATTGCCAGTGTTCAATGGACCACCAAAGGATTTGGACCCCAGTAGCACTGCACCTGCTTCACCAATTGTAGCTATTTGCATCTTCGTGGCCCTCCCGTCCTTGCTTATGACTCTTCCAGAGCAAGAATCCTACAGCTGGGTCTCCTAAGAAGTTTAAAAAAAACGAAAAACAAGGTAGCAGGGTATCTCCATCTGGGATGATATCCTTGTATACATCAAGGCAGGCCTATCCCTGCTCCAATTTAGAAAAGAGGTTAAGACACACTTGTTTAAAGGACACTACATCATGATGCAGTAGCAGACCATTTTTACTCTTAGAAACCTACAACCTTTCCAATCACAAGTTGACAGTGTCCTTGCCTTTGACCCTGTGAAGAACTCTGCAGCAATTCTGCTAGGTTCGCACTATTTAATTACTGCATAGATATAAATGAGATACAATTTATTTATGGGAACACTGAAGGGCTTTGAGGTGAGATCTGCTGTGGCAACAATGCAGAGTTATGATGTACAGATTTGCTTTGGCAATCATGTAATTCTTTGAAAGCACATATCTGGTTTGGCAATAATGCAATGGCATATTCACCTTTTTTATGATTTAAATCTGATTATTGATTACAAAATGTATCACCTTCATCGAAATGCCGTGGACCCACTGGGATAAGATATAGACCGGAACCACACAAACAAATCCCTTCCTCCCAACATCAATTAACTCACACCACCTTTTAAAAATATTAGGATGTGGTAGCAGGGGTCGTGAGAAGTATTACATGCAAGTATTTGAGACATGTGAGTTCCCCATATTCTTGCATGAGGAAAGTAATGCATGGACCCTAGGTTTTCTCACACTACGGTGTCCTCATATCTAGTGCAGTGGAAATCTTTTCCATCCCCGATAAGTGCCAAAGGCAGTGGAACAATGCCTCATAGTCTGGAGCGGTATCTATGCCCCTGAGGGCCAAGATGACCTGTATTATTGCGCAGAGTGCCAGGGCAATTGCTTTTCCTCCATGTGAGTGCAATGGGAACATGAATGCATTGCATAAACTCAAGATAGTGTAGGCTGGAAACAGGGGAAGGGCTAGTGGAACCTGCTGTAAGTCTTCTTGACATCTATGGATGCGTTCCCTCTGGCCCAACCCCCCTCAATTATGTGGCTGTGTGTCATCTGCCCCCCCCCCCCGCCCTGTAAATATGTGCTGTATAAGCGGCAGCTAGCTTTAGCCTCAAGCTCAGGACTCAGGATCATCTGTATGTAGCTTGTACAAGACCGCCTGTCTTTTTGCACTAGAATTCTTCCGTGGGTGGCCTCATTGTCGATTTTTTTTGCAAAACGTTGGTCCATCTACTCACTTGTATGGGGACTACCCCAATATCAATGGTGGGTCTGAGTGGGATGCCATCTCCATAAGTTCTGGGATTTTCAGAATGGATGCTGTCTCTGCAAGAGAATGGACCACTTGGGCCTCTTCATTCCAGGTAAAAAGTAGGCAGAAGGGTTGTAGTCAGTGGTATTTTATGTATTTGCTCTGCAAAAATGCAGTGACAGGCTTTAGTTTGCGGTGACGCTGTAGGGTGCCCGAACAATAAGAAAAAAAGCCAATGCTGCCTTTTTCTATTTATCACACAGTCTAAATCTCACCTTCGATTGAAACAAGAAGTGAGGCGATCCTAGTTCATAGAATTAATCATTTGGGATTAGCTCCGACGAGAAAACAGACCCCCAGGAGCCGGAGTAAAAAGGAAACAGCGTCCTACATGACGGATATACAAAATCCGGCTCCCCGTAAAGACTCCGTACCGGAAAGGAGCGAGTTTGCGACAAATTTCGAATTAAAACAACTCCCTCAAAAAACAGATTGTATTAGGTGGCGTGAAAGTCAAGAATCACTGGTAGTCCCCGCTGTGTGCCTGAGGACTCCTACTAATCCATTTGGTATTACCGCTACAGAGTTTATGGTCCTGATGAGAACTCTGAAAGAAGGAAGAGTTCGAAACGCGTAGACCCTGTACTACTCTATGCCATAAGACTGTAAACAATAATAAGAACCACTCAAAAATGTATAAATAGGTCACAAAGATTATCTATGGCAGTATTGTTTAATATTAATTTGTTTTGAAAATTGTGACCCTGTACTACTCTATGCCATAAGACTGTAAACAATAATAAGAACCACTCAAAAATGTATAAATAGGTCACAAAGATTATCTATGGCAGTATTGTTTAATATTAATTTGTTTTGAAAATTGTAAATTTGTACTTGTTTTTGTAGAGTGTGAGAGAGTGTTGTGAATGTTTTTGTTTTGGTAGAACAGAATGTATGTGAGAGTGAGAGTAGGGGAGTGTTTTAAATGTATATAAGGTACTTCACACTGTTGTTTGTTACATGTTTTTGCAAAATGATCATTGAGAATAACTAAAAAAATTCTAATGAAATAAGAAAATAAAAAAACAAATGATTAATTCTATGAACTAGGATCGCCTCACTTCTTGTTTCAATCGAAGGTGAGATTTAGACTGTGTGATAAATAGAAAAAGGCAGCATTGACATTTTTTCTTATTGTTGAGATATTAAGGCTGTGGCTTGGCCTTGCTGCTTGGGAGCCCATACCCAGTAGTGCTGAGCTGTAGGGTGCCCAGCACCAGGTCTTGATATAGACATATCATGGCCCCTTCAAACTGAAGGGAGCCCATTTGGCGGGCCACCTCCATGATGGCTTCCTTCTAGTGAAAATAGTGCAGACAGGTCACAACGTCTGGAGAGGCATTTATGAGACTCGAGGTCCTGTTGACCCTATGGTATTGGTCTAGTTGCTTGTCTGCAGTGGCCAGATCGGAAAGAGCGTGGTTGAATAAGCATTTTACATATGTCTCAGTTTCTCCCTCTATGCCCAAAGGATACTTCCCTGATATAGGTGATGGATCTCTGGGACTTGTTACCCAAAACTTCTATGTGAGCCTGGAGGGTGATCCATCAATCCACCAGTTCATGCATAAATGCGTCCAGTTACTCCTCTTTCACATAGCTATTGTTCTTAATGGTGGAGTCTTGCTGCCACAGTTCCCCCATTTCGTGGCACATGTCTTTCATGTCTTTTGAGACCTCCTTCCTTAGCTGGGCGCTTTCCTTGCAAAGCTTGCCAAATAAGCTCTCCATAAAGGTCTGGGTCAGGGAGGCTCTTCCCACAATGGCAAAGATTTCCTCTACGAGGGCTCCCTTATCTCACCCCTTTCAGCGGTCCAATGGTGGTGCACCTCTGCTCTCTTGGTGGTCACCTTAGCAAGCATGCCCTTGAGGGTGGAGTCCTTTTCGGATTTATGCGTCATCATGATGGAGGGACAGGCCCGAAATCCTCCAGTATTAAACCCACACCTCCCCCACCAGAGGGTCCATCTAGGAGAGTAAAGAATCTGGTGGGCCCCCAGCCAGCCGTTTTCTCATGGACTGTCAGCTTCTACTCCCCATGCCCATCCCCGAGGGGCCTGTCCACGGGGCCTGTCAGCTGCTGTTTAGGCCGGTTGATAGGAACTTGCCACCAGGCCCAAGCTTCGAGTCTGCCTCAGTTGTCACCATGGGATTAGCTGGGCACCCACTTCCAAATCCAGAGTGTCTCTTCAATGTGCACACCTAGCCTTCAACTCAGTCAAGGCTGCAGAGGAGGAAGGAGGGTCCCTTCGTGGTGTATAAACCATTAATGGCAGGGTTCACAGTGGCTTTTAGATAAAGAGTAGGCTGTTTCTAAGGAGTTGGAGGGAGCCAAGCGGCTGTGAGAGGGGTGGGGAGTGGCAAAATGCCAGACAAGGTCAGTTGTCGATAGATGCTTGGAAGGGTAGTGTAGTACAAATCTGGAATAGCTCCAATAAGGAGAAAGGGCCCTCACACACCCCAAGGGGTGTCAGGCTTCAGCATAGGGCAGCTCCTTGTTGGGATGGCTCTGTAATGCCTAATGGGACCCACAGGTGGGCTCTTTTCCAAAGGTCTTCTCAGTTTTAGCTGTAGTGAAGCCATAAGGTTTGTGTGAGGGCAACCTATGTGTGGTGAGTAGTGGTAGGATAAAGTGAATGTGGTTTAAAAAGGGCTCCTGGTTTCCCCCCAAAAAGTTTATTATCGGAGTACCTTGACCAGGAATAAAAGAGTCGTGAACTGAGTGGGAGAAATTATACCCGTGTCAGTTCAAGTGAATCGTGCAAAGGGTCAGGGTCAACATGTTTCTTCTGGACCTGTAATCCTCGTCTACTCTAAGCAGACAAGAAATAGTGTGAGTAAAAAAAGTTAAAAAGTCACGTCCCCTTATGTTAGGATTCTATAGTAGTTCTAAGTGTGTGAAGAAGCCAAAACAACACACACATTTATGTGGGAGGTAAAGAATGTATACCTGCCAGAAGCAAATAGCACCAGGAGGTAAGGGTAAATGAGCCCCAGCAGAGACTAGCTGGTGAGGGGAATCAAATGCTGTCCACGAAGATCCCGGTACGGCACCTATCCCATGCTGGCTGTCACTGGGTGCACAGAGGGGCGCAAGACTCTGTGCACTCTTGGTCTGCCTCGTCATGAGGAGGGAATCCCTGGAGAGAGCCAGTGCACTGTTTGGTTTCTCTGTGGTGCACACTCTGCATGTTCAGAGCTCCATGCCACCTAAGGAGGCAGCCCGCCGATCACCTGCATCCGCCATTTGTGTGCCTTTCAGGCAGTCATTTCCCGGCCTCCACCCCATGGGTGAAGGGGGGGCATCTCTGCAAGATAGGTTCTCCCCCTCTGGGCTGAAATTCACTGCTCGCCAGGGCCATGCAGAGTCTCCTGAGGCCTATCTGTTCTCGCCCTTGGGCCGCTATAATTTTGAGAGGCCCTGTTAGACCAGATGTAGTCCCACTATGGTCAGACAGGGTGCCGCCAATGAGCGGGAGATGCCACATTGCGCTGCTGGTCACCTGCCTCCATTGACTGTGGCCTCTCAGTCAGTCAATTGCTGGCACCCAACTCAGACTGGGCAGCAGGGGCAAAGTGAGTTCTGCTTCGATAAGCAGTAGGGAGCCTCCAAGAAGTGAGGGATGCAACGCAGCTACACTGTGTCCCAGTTCATCTGTTGGGCAGTGAGCCACTTGATTCTAGGTGAGGGCCCAGTGGATGCGCCTAGGGTAACCGACTACTGAAACTGTGTTGCCCCTACGGTGTCCGGATTGCTATCGTTCAGGGAATCATATTCAGTCCTAGCTGCCCTCCAGGAACGAGTCTCCGGGGGCTGGGCGGGACAGCGTGAGAATTAATAGGGGAGGCCGGGCATGGAGCGAAGGAGATGTGCTCCTACTGCGTTGCCATATTTGCCACGCCCCTTCATCTATTTTTAGAACACAGCCGTGCTATGTATGCAGAGATCAGTTTTTGGAAAACTTTGCAATGTTCTGAGTTGTAGATCTGTTTGAGGAACCCAACAGATGCTTGAGGCTCTGTTTTATGGAGCACTCAAGTGTTCTTCTCCATCCTAGGTCAATGCAGAACGTGCTGAGAGGGAGGAAATGAATAAAAATTGAAACACAACACTTGCTACTCTCTCTACCTGCTCAGCGTCGTCATATTTAGTAGTCTCTTTCATGTGTAGTTGGTCTATTCTGGATTTGGCTTTGAAATATATGGCAACCGCCCAAAACATTTAGTCATCTCTTTCTCTTTATTAATAGATTATGTTTTTAATAATTTCATTGATACTCTTTCCACCTGCCATGGACTTTTCATTGGCTGAGTTTTTAAAAGAATGGAAGGTGTTATTTGAATATTATGCACATATGTCTTCAGCAGACATCTTAACAGTGTTTACTTTCTTACTGAGACATAGAGTAGGTGCAATAACCACTGAGCAAGTATGAAACCACATCTTCACCAAAGACACATCACAGTCACGCCTCTTATGCACAGCCTTACAAAGCAATGTGCTGACAATACTCATGCATAGTACATAAAAGCTTCTTTCAACATAAAGATAGGATTGTTTACTTTGACAATGCCTCTTCTTTCTTGCGCTGCTCTAACTGTTTTAAGAGCTGATTTTGTTTGCCTGCAGGAGACACTCTGACAACAACACAAAAGATGGAATTAAACTTTCACTTTGAAAATGGTGATCGGTTTGACAGGCGGTTAAATTGAAACTTTGTTTCACATAAAAAGTCCACTGATGTTTGATCTGATGTGACTTATTTCTAAGAACTTCCCTTTCGTTGAAATCTAGGCTGTGGGGATTCAGCACAGTAAATATTATTAAATAAATCTGCATGTGCCCAAGTAAACACTTCTTGATATTCACTGGTTGTGGCTGCATTATAGAGGAAGGCAAATCCCTGCTGACACCCAACTCCGGCTGTACAGGCATTCATGCTTTACCGCAATTGTATTGCAGTACCGCGGCTCCATGGGGGTGATACTTGTGCTGCACGTTCTGCAGGAATACCACTGTACCTGATGGGAAGGCCCTGCTGGGTGTCCTTACCATCTACCCATATGCTTATTTTCAACATTTTGCGGTCATATGGACAAAGTCCCAGAGTCTTGAAATTGCAGTTGCAACATTTTTATATGGGTTATGGCCAGCCAATCAATTGATTTGATACCAAGGGGCCAGGCGACTGTCCTGTAGTACTGAAATGGCTAACAGGAGGAGAAGCTCCCATGGCCAATCAGAGGGTCCTACTACTTTAAATTACCGTTTCGTGGGAATACTGTAGGACTCCAGTGGGACCAACGGTCCCGCTATAACAAATTTTTTAACAACTTAAAGCCTAACCCAAGGGCCTATTTAATGTAAATGCATCAAAAATTACTATATATATATATATATATATATATATATATATATATATATATATATATATATATATATATATATATATATATATATACTGAAAGAACAATCCATGTATCAATCGTGCACAAAGCAGGTACGGACTCAGATTTTGCTGGTGCTCATAAATGAAGTTTTTATGCAAGCATGTGCTGCCCTTGACGCGTTTCGCCCACGTCCTGTGCCTGTGGCCTTGATCACCCGTGACCAAGCCTTAGTGGCGAAACGCGTCGGTAGGGAGCTGCTGATTTCGTGCCTCAAATAAAATCACTTTAAAGCATCCAGAAAGCAGCCTGTGCATTTTTTCGTGTGGGGAGAAATTTTGTTCGCATAAATTAAGGGTGTCCGGCACCCACACAGGCTCGCCGTGCTACGAGACGAGGAACAGCCGGGAATGGTTGTTTGTATATATATATATATATATATATATATATATCTATACTACTATTATAAAGAGAGAACTGTGTCCTTTGAGCCAGGTAAACTCGAAAAGTACACCACCAATCCAAACACCCAAGACATATTTGAAAACCTCAGGGCAAGCAGAAGGACATATGCTATTAAAAATAAAAAATATACATTGTTTAAAAAATTTAGAAATAAAAATAAAGTAGTCCCTTGCAAGTAGCGCCGGCCGCGACGTCTGCGTGATGACATCATTTGCGCTACCTGGCAACACTTCCTGAAATGGCAGCGAATCGTGCTGCCCGGGGTGTCCGAGGCTGTACAGCTCTGCGGATCGTGCCCACGTGCGTGCTCACATCATTTGTGCTCCCTGGCAACACTTCCTGAAATGACGCCGAATCGTGCTGCCCGGGGTGTCAGAGGCTGTGCAGCTCTGCGGATCGTGCCCATTGACGGAAGATCGCGACCTGCTGGGAGGACTGCCGCGGCCCTGCTTGCTGCTGGGCGAAGTGGCGGCCTGTGCGGGTGGGGCGGGGTGGGGCGCCTGGAGCGGGACCGGACAATCCCTTAGAGTGCGGATGGGGGTGAGTCCTGGAGTGACTGGCGCTGCTTCATGCGCAGGGAGCGGGAGGTAGCAAACGGTGAATTATAGGAGGAAAAGCGCCTGGAGCGGGACCGGCGGCTGAGGTAAGGCTCAGGCTCTCCGGGACACGGGCGGGAGGGGGCCGAGCCGGGAGGGGGAGGGGGGCGGGAGGTTGGCCCTGAACAACGGCGGCTGAGGTAAGGCTCAGGCTACGGGACACGGACAATGTCGTGGCGGGCGGGGGCCGGGGCGAGAGCGCACGCCAGCCTGAAATGCTGCCCCCAGCCCCCTTCTGCCCCGGGCAACGCGGGGGCGGGCTGCTAGTATATATATATATATATATATATATATATATATATATATATATATATATATATATATATATATATATATATATATATATATATATATATATATATATATATATATATATATATATAACCTACTGGTGATAGCCAGTAGGTATATATAGTTAGGACCTAGTTACCATAGGAAATTCCGGATATTTTAATGGAAATAACTTTGGCGCTGATTGAGGGATCTGCCTGTAATTTTCCTTAAATTTGCCTCGCTGGGCTCCGGTCCTTCCCTCAAAGTTTAGGTGGGATTCGTCAAGCGGGGGCCGAGAAAAAAGGGGGTCCCAAAACGTGTTTTCCCCATGTTAATTTCCGTAGGGACATTCTGACAAGGCTACAGCTCGAACGGCTGAAAGGAATTACACCAGATTTGGCAAAATGGTAGGGACTGGTATGCAGCAGTGTCTATTGTAAGTTTGGTGTAAATCCCTCCAGTAGTTCTTGAGAAAATTAAATTTGAAATTTTTCAAATGGCATTTTCTATGGGACCTTTAGACACGGCTACAGCCCGAACGGCTGAACGGAATTACACCAAACTTGGCAACATGGTAGGACAGGTATGCAGTAGTGCCTTTTCTATATTTGGTGAAAATCCCTACAGTAGTTGTTGAGAAAATTGAATTTGAGCAAATTATATATCTATATGCGCTCAACATTCTATTGGGAATAACTTTGGCGCCGATTGAGGAATCTGTGTGTCATTTTCCAGAATTTTGTCCAGCTCCGCTCCGCTCCTTCCCTGAAAGTTTCAGGGGTATTCGTCAAGCGGGGGCCGAAAGGGGGGTCCCAAAATGTGTTTTCCCCATGTTAATTTCCATAGGGACCTTTAGACACGGCTACAGCCCGAACGGCTGAATGGAATTACACCAAACTTGGCAAAATGGTATGGCCTGGTTTGCAGATGTGCCTTTGCTATGTTTGGTGAAAATCCCTCCAGTAGTTCTTGAGAAAATTGAATTTGAAATTTTTCAAATGGCATTCTCTACGGGACCTTTAGACACGGCTACAGCCCGAATGGCTGAACGGAATTACACCAAACTTGGCAAAATGGTAGGGACAGGTATGCCGTAGTACCTTTTCTATATTTGGTGAAAATCCCTCCATTAGATGTTGAGAAAATTGAATTTCAGCAAATTATATATCTATATGCGCTCACCGCACGCGCACCGTACCCGTACGGTACGCGTACGTGCACGTACCCTTACGTGCGCGAGCGAGTTTCTGATTGGCTGGCAGTCGACTGTCAACATTCCAAACTGTCCAAACCAGGAAGTGTTGGCCACCATCTTGTTTTTCAGGAGAACTGAGGCACAAGAGAGCCCAAAACAAGAGTGGAAAACACGAAAAGGGGGCAGAGTAGAGACCCCCCAACCCTCTAGCCCTTCTCAGGGGGTCCCAAAAGTACCCTCAAGGGCAAAAAAAAAAAATTCAAAAAAATTGCGGGGTACACGCACCATATACGCGTACGGTATGCGTACCATGCGCGTACCCCGCTATTAAAAAAGTAGACAGCATCAAAATACCATGCAACAATTTTTTTAACGGTTTGTACTTTATAATAAACACAGACGCAAGGAGTTTTTAACACCTTTATCTAATTCTCTTCCTCATCGTATGCCATGAGCCACAAATTTACACAGATCAAACTGTCTATAACTAAAATTAAAAAGATTGTATATACTATGGGCCTTATTTATGAAGGCCTTGCATCAGTTTTGCGGCGCCGGTGAGTCACTTTTTGTGACGCACCAGCGGTGTAAAAAATGCGCCTCGTTGCGCCATATTTAAAAAGTGATGCATCTAGGTAGATGCGTCACTTTCTAAACCCATGCGCCACATTATACCTGCGTCAGGTATAATGTATGCAGAGGGGGCGTTCCCCCGCAAAAAGCCTCGTAATAGTGACGCAGTGAAATCTATGAGATTTCATTGTGTCACTTTTAGGACGCTGTTGCGTCAAAATCTTGCGCCTGCCTCACAGCAGGCGTAAGACTGACGCAAGCCCTTTCACATGGGGCTTTCCCCATGTGAAAGGACGCATTGCTGGAGTTGCGTCACTTTTGTGACACACTCCAGCAATGCGTCACTTTTGCGCTTACAGATACGTCAGAAATACTGACGTATCTGTAACTCCTTGCGACATGATGCGTCATACATTAAATATGAGGCATCAGGAATGTCGTAAGGAGTGCGCAGTGAAAAGTGACGCATCGCTGTTATCACGCAGCGATGCGTCACTTTTCATAAATGAGGCCCTATGAATGAGAGTAAGAAACATTTAGTAATCGAAAAATAAAGGGAAGTGAAAATAAGGATCACGCTATTTTAGGTCAGCAGACTTTCACAACTTCACTAAAGGCGGGTAAAGAAAGGGAACATACTAATCAAAACAGACTTTAAGTTTCACTAACGGTTTATAAGAAACGTAACTTATGCAATTTGATTTATCCAGATGTGCTATTCTCTAAAGGGAGGATAGGAATGGAACAAACTATGGGCCTCCGTCCCTGAGTATGCGGATTCACCGCTGCAGCCACATAGAACACCCACCGCCAGATTAGGATGGCGGTGGGATTGCGGATGGACCAGCGGCGGACTGCAGGTCCGTTCGCCACTGATCCGCGGGGTGGGGAGGGCTATTTGGTGACGGTGTCTGCAAGACACCGTCAGCCAAATTAGGATTTGCACGGAGACATGCTTTTCCGCGGCGGCTTTTCCACCGTGGAAAAGCATGTGGACTTTGGCTTTTGCGAGCCCTCAGGGTGTCGGGGGTGGGGGGTGCACATGGGGGGTACCTATGGTACCCCCCAACATTTACATGCATTTTTAACATTGCGGCAGGTGCAGCTTGAAGCTGCACCCGCAGCAATGTTAAAAATAGAGGATGTGACCGCCACCCTGGCGGTCACATCCTAATCTGCATGGAGGCCGGACCGCCGCTGCCCCTGCGGACGGTCCCTCCTTCTCTATGGTGGTCCGCCATCATAATCGGCCCCCTAATATGCAAACAGTTCTGCATTTGACTAAGGGTAGGAAGAGAGTGGAACATGCTAATAGACAAGTTTGCACGAAAACCTTATTATTAGAAAACAGGGAAAGGACGTAGGCAATTATGTTTTTTTCGAGACAAGAGAGAGAGAAGTTTACATAGACAAACACCCACACTCAGTTATATTTACCTAGGATAGGTTGAAGACTAACCCTGGCCACGGGTCAGTTGGAAAAGGCGGGAAAGGACCCTCAAGGACTTAGGCTGCCAGTAGGCCTGATATAGTTAGGAATTAGCATTTAAAAAACCCTGCAAATTCACTGGAAAAACCATAGGTTTTAGCCTTATATAGTTAGGAATTAACATTTTAAAAACCTTGCAAATTCACTTTAAAAACCATAGGTTTCAGGCCTTATACAGTTAGGAATTAGCATTTAAAAAACCTTGCAAATTCACTTAAGAAACCATAGGTTTCAGGCCTTATATAGTTAGTAATTAGCATTTTAAAAACCTTGCAAATTCACTTAAAAAACCATAGGTTTCAGGCCTTATATAGTTATGAATTAGCATTTAAATCCTATGTGACATCATCAGCACTGGATTGCTGGTGCGCGAAATATAGTTAGTACAACTAACTATATGAGCAATTTCAATGGTTTTTTAAATGCTAATTCCTAACTATATAAGGCCTGAAACCTATGGTTTTTTAAGTGAATATATATATATATATATATATATTATCTACTGGTGGTCACCAGTGAGTAGTTATAGTTACGACCATGCTTCCATAGGAAAAGCATTTTTTGACTTGCCTATATCTGCGGCGTTGGACGAATCTTCACTAAATGTTCAAAAAAGAGTGTGCCATTAATTCTTGTTGTGCACAGAAAGTTTCTTGGTGATCCGTCAAGTGGGATCAAGAAATAGGGGTGTGAAAAAAAGTTCAGTTTCCCACGTTATTTGCCATAGAACTTATCACTTCGCCTACATCCTGAAAGGCTTGGCGGAATTAAACCAAATTTGGCAGAAGGGTAAATTTGGTTACACAGATTCTGCTTTTTCCTATTTTTTGTAAACCATTCAGTAGTTGTTGAGAAATTTAAGAAAATACTGTTATTGATATTTGTTCAATAATAGCCTTGATAATAAGCATGTGCAGGGAAATGCAACCAGGTGTAATCTGCCACACTGGAAATAAGGCAAATTGGACTTTTGGAAAATATACGAACACTTTGCAGTTGAACTCTTTGATACGAATTCAAGGATTTTCAAGTGTACCAACGAAATACACTACATTTCCCAGAATGCCCTTGACTATACTTGACTATACTTAAAGCATGTAAATCAAAGCAACATGAGATCAGCACCACTTGAGAAAGACGGATGTCGAAATGCGTTGTAGTGTAAAATACTGTTGGTTGAATGAAAGGTTGTTACTAATTCGAGCCTCTGGGAGTGCAGGATCATCTCCCTTTGTGTAGTATATATATTGGAGTTTGTGGTCCCCAATGCTACACCAGTAGTGAGACCACGCAGCTTGCAGACCACTATGTGTTTGATTGCTATATATATCGATCTGCAGTAGGTAGTTATAGTTATGGCCAAAATTTCCATAGGAAAAGTGTTTTTTGTTTTAGCGCCGCTTGACGCATCTTCACAAAAGTTTCAAAAATGATACTTTGTTGAAAGTTTCGGGGTGATGCGTCTAGCAGGGGCTGAGAAGAAAGAGGGATCCCAGCACATGTTTTCCCCATTTTATGTCAATGGGGATTTTTCTTTTTTTGAACACGACTACAGCCCAAATCGCTGAACAGAATTACACCAAATATGGCAGAAAGCTAGATGTTGGTCCAGGAAGCGTGATTTCTGTGATTCGGTGTAAATTTGTTCAGAGTTTCAGAGATATTCAAGTTTAAATTATATAGATATGGGGAGCCCAACAGTCTACTGAGACCCTACTGAAATTTGATTGGTTGCCAATACTTCAACCAGAAAGTGTTGGCAGCCATCTTGAGACTTGGTTGTACCGAGTCCCACAAAATAAATTTTAAAAAAAGAAAAGGAGGCATGGTAGAAACACCCTGGTACCCTAGGCCTCTAGGTTGGTGGAGGGGGGTGGGGGGGGGGTGTCAACAGGGACACCCCAGGGCCAAAAAAGCATTCATTTAAATAAAATTGGCAGGATCCGGGGATCCGGACAAAAAAAAAATGAAGCACATGATCCTGCGTTTTGTTTATTATCAGCCCCTGGGTGGTCCAGGTCCCAGGGGCATTGTTTAATAAGTGAGGGGGTGCACAGGCCCCACCTGCTGGGGATTATTTTGCTAGGACCACCACATATCCGGGGCTTCTTAAAACATCAATGTGGGGGAGGTCTGTATGGCCTCCCAACCTGCCCCAGGGACCACCACCTCCCCGGGACTTATTTAATTTTAACCCACCAGTCCTTGCGACCGCCACCTTCTAGGGCTTTATTGTAATTTGATGCGGAGGCCAAATGGCCTCATCCGCAGGCCCAGAGACCGCACATCCCCAGTGCTTTAATTTTAAAAAAATGCAGGTGGGTCATGCTGCCCCTCCATTGCCCCGGGGTCTGCCACCTCCCCATGGCATAAGTTTAGTAAGTAGTGTGGTTGCACGTTCCCCCCAGCCCGGGGGACCACCACCTCCCTGGGGAAAAGACAAAGATGGGAGGGGGCCACGTGGCCCCCCTCCTGGTTCCCAAGATGGCCTTGGGGACCACATCTACCCAGGGCCAGCTCCTGCAATGTCCGATGATGCCCACTCCCGGGAAATTGCTGTTTGTTGTGGCTTGGAGGAAGAAGCCATAGCAAACTCTGCTCCGATTCTAGTAAGTGAGAGCAGAAAATGCTCTCCTTTACTCGAAGCAGAACAGAATTGCTTTTACATAATAGGAGCTTCATGTTGACAGTTCCCTATGTGGTGGGGAGCCAGCAGGAACCACAGGGGCCTTCAGGCTCCCTCTGTGGTCCCATTGTGAGTGGGTGCCCTGGAAGCACCCTTATTACATGGACAGGCCCCTGGGAGATGAGGTTCCTGGGGGCAATTTTGGGCTGGGGAGGGGGGCTGCACACCCTTTCTCCATTTGTAAAAGAACTTGCCCCTGGGGATGGGGTCCCTGGGTCCAAAACAAGCCCAACAGGGGGGCCGCTCGGCTGCTCTCTCTATAAAGGATATATAAAAAAGAAAAAGAAAATGCCAGGCCTCAGGCATGGGGTACCCAGGGCCGAAAATGCCCCAGGGAAGATGGGCTATACACCCCTCTCCCTTAATTGTTTTTTTAAAAAACCTCCTGCAAGTTGCCAAATGCCACGCCCCCTTCACCACCACTCTTCAAATGCTCCTCCTGCGTTGGTGGATGAAGTCACCTTGGATGCTGAGGGTCTTTGGGCCCAGGAACCCATTCTGTAACCTCCAGTATGTCCCAGACAGTGGGATTGCTGAGAAGACTTGGAGTCCATGCCCTCTTTCTACACCACTCTGCAAACATGTCTTTCTGTGCACTGCTCTTGAGGGGTATGATGTCCCCTTGCCTCCTGATGGCCTCAGGACTAATGTGGACTTCTTCCCCCAACCAGTAGTGTGCTAAGGAGTGTGTTTGCAGAGTAGTGGAGAAAGGGGGTGAAGCCTCCAACAACCTCTTAGCAATCCAGCAGTGTGGGACTTACTGGAGGTAACAGGAGGGGTAGCTGGCACCCAAGGACCCTCAAGAGCCAAGGTGACTTCATCCCCCAACTAGCAGTGCAACAGGAAATGCATTTGCAGATTGGTAGAGAAAGGGAGCGTGGTAACTGAAAACCTCTCAGCAATCCCACTGTGTGGGACTTACAGGAGGTTACAGGAGGGGTAGTTGGCCTCCAAGGACATCCCTGGGGGCCAACTACCCCTCGTGTTACCATCAGTAAGTCCCACACACAGGGATTGCTATGTGGTCTTCCGAGGCCATTCCCCCTTTCTCCACCACTCGGTTAACACCGCTTGTGGTGCACTACTGGTTGGGGGTGTGAAGTCCACTTTACTTCTGAGGGACCTAGGGGTCCAAGAAGCCCTCCTGGTACCTCCTGTAAGTCCTACACAGCGCTATTCCTTAGAGCTGATCAGAGGCCAAGCCCCCTTTCTCCACCACTCGGCAAACACGACTACTACATAAAAAACCATTGCAATTCCCTGAAAAATCCACAGTTACAGGGACATTATATTTAGGAATTAGCTTTTAAAAAAAACCTTAGAAATTCACAGAAAAAAAAAAGGTCACAGGGGCGTTATAGTTAGGAAAAGGAATTTGAAAAAACCTTAGAAATTCATTGAAAAAACCAAAGGTTATAGGGATGTTATAGTTAGGCTGACATTTCACTCACACAAAACCAGAGAAATTCAGCCGTTATAGTTAGTGAGCTAACTATAATTTGTGCCACAGCAATACACTGCTTACGACATCACATATTTCATCACTCATGACATGTTAGTTACATCATCGATGACATCACTAATGACATCATCCAGTGACTGTCAGTGTTTTAAAATGGTTTATGAGTGTTAAATATATATACAATGTGTACTGATGAATCAGTATGTATATGAGGGCCTGAGTGGAGGATTCAGTGGGTGCGTGACTAACTGAATAAATGAGTGATTAGGTGTTTCAGTGAATGTATTGGTGAGTGACTGTTTGTGTGAATGTCTGTATCTGTATAAGTGGCTGATTGCATTAATGCAAACCAGTGCAACACCAAACATGTAACGGATCACATACACACACACTTTTAACAGCTTGTGTACACTACAATTGCTGGGATACTTCAATGCAATCTGGCCTATCATTAGCACGACTGAATATGGAAAACCAATGGGAAATGTTTAACAGCAATATGGTATGTGAGGTCTAAGTAAGTTCATGCCGAAGAAAGGATTTTAGGGATACTGTAAAATCTTAAATATTACAGTTGCGATGGTTGTAATCTTTTTTTGAACTTTTATCAATTTTTATTGTTTTTATACGTACATATATGCATTTGTTCTTATGCATTATATTCATGTTTGTTTATATATTAGTCTTTTTTTTATGAACCGAAATAAGGAAATTGAAGGAATTCTTCTGGTGTGTTCAGTGTCTTTGAAAGTAGCTTCAGTGTGGTGCTGGGTGTTGTGATTTGGTGGGTGTCCCGCACACTGTCTGTCTTTGAAAATGTATATTATTTGACAGACCAAGATATATATTCTAACATTGGTTTGATTCATCTTCAAACAGACCCTCCAGTAGAATACCTGAATTCCATCCTCGTCAATCCCGCCCTTTTAGATCACCTGCTGTTCAGGGGACCAGGCAATGTGACTCCATCCCTGCATGTGATCTAGATTCACTGACCTGTTCTGTGCACAGTTTGAGGTGAGGTGACTCAGCTCAGTGAAAGGAAAGAGGATCTTTGAAGATGCGTTGATATACCTGGGGGGCATTCTCATTGTATTCCTGAAATATTATGCTTGAGTGAAATGGGGTAGAAATGAGCTTCTGGTCATTCGAGTTGAGCATCCTCAGCTAGAAAAGTAGATTCCTATTAAACCAGCTGCTGTGCTCTTTGTTTCAGACGTTATTATTGAGTTTGGCACCTTACAGGAGGAACTAAGCTGAGAATATTAGTGCCCGTGCCAAGAAAAACTGTGATAAATGTGTACTATTTTAAACAATCATGCAGAATAAATGACCTAGAGTTGCGGTTGAGAGTGAATATAAAATATCAGACCACAACACATAAAAGTAGATAAGAGGGAGTTTCACAGGAAATAAATGAAGTTGTCCTAATGAATCCAAACAGGATTCTTGCACACATCCATTAAACAAGAAACAGTAGGCTGCATGCAGCTTTGCAAGGTGCAAACTGGTTCATGTGTAACAGACGTATGGCCTAGTTATGAAATGTCTGGAGAAGATACCAGTGCCTGAGTTAATGATTCCAGACTGTATCCCCCAAAGGCGGCTGCCAGTGAGTAGTAGGGTGAGCAGGAGGGCTGGCCGGGGAGGAGAAAATAAAAATGTTCACTCATCTGGCTGCTGGCTGCCTCTTCTCCTCCATCCTCTTCTGTTCCTCCCGGACTGGAAGCAGGAAGCACACAGGCTTCCCTAAGCCAATCACAATGCTGCTGTCACCAGCATGACAGCAGCGTGGTGAATGGTTTGAGCGCCGTGGTTCAGCGCTCAGACAGAGAGTGGAGCCTGTGCACATTACTGCACAGTAGAGAACATGCTAAGTGTACCAAATCATCATGCACACTTAAGTTTGCCAGCCATTCCTCTCCCTGCTGGCTGTGACGACAGCCTAGCCCGCCCCATAAAACTTCTTTGGAAGAATAAAATGGTAATAACATTGTGCTATTATCATTTTATTTTTCCACTGCTCAAAGAGCAGTGGTGCGTCGCTCCTCGCCTTAGCGGAGGAGCCGTCGCTTGTATCCCCCAAGTTATTAGGCATCATGGGTTTTACAGGGTGCCTTTCCTCACCTGGTAGAACTTGTAATCCAGCAGTGCTCTGTCCAAGGAACAAGCTATCCTTTATGACCATTCCTATACAAAAACAATCCTGCTTACAATACAGGCACTCCTGCACCATGGTGCACCTATGTTGGCGCTAGGTAGCACATTATGTGCCAGTGCAAGGAAAAGACAGGAATGAGCTATACAATGCTACATTTGACACATTCCTGCCCTTTCCCCGGCACACAGAGCAGTGCATCTAGGGGGCTCGCTGCACCGCATGATTTTTTGATGTGCCCCTTAAACTGCATCCAGATCTCTGTCTTGAAATAAGATAAAATTAGCCAAATAACTTTAAACATCAAAGGGCAAGCTGAACAGTTTTTAAGCCAAGTAGCTTGCATACGGTTTGAGTTACTGTGTGCGCTGTTTAGAGAGCCATTATAATGATTTTCTGTATGCGATTATGTATCCTTTTCATGGAAATTTCAATTGAGCACACCATTTTGGTAAAGTTGACAATTGGCCTTGCAAGACTGAATCTCTTGCTAATAAAGGCAAATCAAAGGTATTAGTACTAAGAATGTCTAATTCTTATAAAAAGTTTAGGAATACTACCCGGACTAGGTGGGTACTTTCTGTCCCTTCTTTAGTCACATTATATATCTCGTCGTCTATGTTTAGGTTTAGAGGTGCCTTGAGATAATATAGTTCATTGTGTGCTCCATTGAAATAAAATATGTAAATAAATAATGCAATAGGGAAGGCATGACATTAGGAGTTCCATAGTTAGCAATAATTTCATTTATTGGTGTCTATAGTTGCCCAGTTTTCAAGGTCCATGCGAGATGAGATGCTCCAGTCTATGTTTTTTTTTATTTTAGCATAAGAATATTAAGTGCTCTCCACACCAAGCTTAACAAAGGCATAACGGTTTTGCCATTCCAGGCACAGTGCTACAAAACTATGTTACTTTTCTAGCAATTGGGCTTATCCCCCACTTAATGATTCTAGTAGAACAGCAGACATTTGAGGTGGGAAACTCTTCACCTAAAGGCTGGGAAGTACCCAAGTATCCCATCTAGAGTTTGGTGTATGTATGAATGAATGAATGAATGAATGAATGTATGTATGTATGTATGTATGTGTCTATGCTTTATCTATACAAGCTGAGTGAAGGTGGAGACGTGACTATAAGGAATCCTTTAAGGAGGCGTGGAAAAACAAGGTTCTAGAATATAAGAACCTGATTAGGAAATCCAAGGCCGAATACTATTACTCTCTGATTTGTAACTCCACCAACAATTCTAGGAGCTTTTTTAATATACTGAATAGCGTTACTAACCCTGAGTGTTCTAAGAACGCTATTGTCCCGTCCTAAGAACTATGCGATAAACTGGCTGTATTCTTTAAGGAAAAAATTGAACACATTTTTAGGGATTTGGAAGTTTCTCCGGAATATGCTACTCCCTCTGACCTAACACTTGGGTCTCCAGTGGACCGTATGGCTGGACCAGCCTTGGCCCCGAAAGAACTTCTACTTGAGTTCCCACTTATTACGTACGAGACCTTCAGGAAGCTAGCCAGAGGGATTTTCTCTGGGTCTCCCCAGTGCCTCATAAAATTTTGAAGGAATATGAGGAAGAACTATTTCCTTCACTCCACCTGATTTGTAACCAATCTCTAGTGACTGGTACTGTCCCAGCTCAATGGAAACGGGCGTTAGTATCTCCTCTGTTAAAAAAGCCCACTCTAGATCCGGATAGTTCAAAAAACTATAGACCCATCTCCCTGCTACCTTTTCCAGCCAAGATTGTCGAGCGTTTGGTTAGTAACACTCTTTCCAACCATCTGGAATGTCACCAAATACTAGATGTTGATCAATTTGGCTTCCGGCCTGCCCATGGAACCGAAACAGCCCTAATCACCGCTATGGACGAGCTTCAGAGGCGTGCAGACAGAAGGCAGGCAGCGTTCCTGATCCTGCTAGATATGTCTGCCGCCTTTAATACGGTGAACCATAAGATTCTGTTAAGGTGGTTGTTTGAGGCGGGAGTGAGAGGTACGGCGCTGCACTGGTTCCAATCATTCCTGCAGGATAGGCAGCAGGCGGTGCCCATGCCCCCTTTTCAGTCAGCTTTCACTGTGATATCGCATGGGGTTCCTCAGGGCTCAGCAATTAGCCCAATTCTCTTTAATCTCTACCTCAGACCTCTGATTTCACTCATTAAAAGCTTTAACATCAGGATTGTCAACTAAGCTGATGACACGCAGATGATCCTCTCCTTGGAAGGAGAGGACTCAACATCAGTGAGGGTTTTCCACAATTGTCTGCGTGATACATCTCGGTGGCTAAAGGACAACTCCCTCCAGTTTAACGCGGAGAAGACGGAGGTGCTCTTTAGCGCCGGAACTAAGATTTCCCGGCCGTTCCCTGACAACTTTTGGCCCCCTGAAATAGGGACCAAAGTATGGCCGGTGGAATCAGTCCGCAATCTAGCGGTCATGTTGGATCAAAGGCTCAGTATGGAGACGCATGTACAAAAGACGACTGCCTGCTGCTTTGCCATCCTTTGCTCCTTGAGGAAAGACTTGCCTCTTTTGCCAACCCATGCTCGTGCCCAAGTGGTAAGGTGTACCATTCTCAGCAGGCTGGACTATTGTAATGCCCTCTTGCTAGGGTCCCCTGGGTTCCTGTTGGATAGGCTCCAAAGGGTCCAATCAGCGGCTGCTAAGCTGGCTTTGGGGCTTCCGAGAAGATCACACGGGCCGTCCTCTCTGGGCAAACTGCATTGGTTACCGGTGAGACAGAGGATACAATTCAAGGCCCTTTGCATAGTCTTTAGGGCTCTCCATGGAATTGGCCCGGCCTCCTTACAATCGAAATTTGCCTGGTACATTCCAACTAGGCAACTTCGATCTTCTGAAGCCAAGCTGGTAGTGGTACCCAGATTCAGGAAAGTCAGAGCCGGAGGTAGATCCTTCGAGGTGGCAGCTGTCAAACTCTGGAATACGCTCCCGGCCGAGATTAGACAAATTACGGAACTTCTCCCGTTCAGGAGAAGGATTAAAACTTGGTTATTTCCCATGGTAACCGCCTGAAAGCTCACGCTCCCCTCGGTCACTTCCGCTTCTTTCTGATCTAGTCAGCGCCAGGATGCCTGCAACGGTGACAGTGCGCTTAATAAGTGTCTTAAAATAAATAAATAAATTGTGTTTATAAAGCACAAACATAGCTGAAAGGCAGTGGAGTGCTGCACTGGGTCAAAGGCAGTCAATGTGTTATGGAGTGGTAGCTGGTTTCTAAGAGTGAAAGTTGACTGTCATTTCATCAAGATGGTTAGGGCCGTCCTGATCAATATGGGAATGTAATTCCAGGTCTTTGGTGCACAGATGAAAAAGGCCTGTAGCCTTCAGTGAGCAGTTTGCAATCCTGGACCTCAATTTATGGTGAGGTATAAAGTTCCAACACAGGCGGGGCCAGTAATAATGTTTCAGAATAGTCTGAACCTCATTCTCTGAGTCACTACAACCCAGAGCAGGTATTTGCGAGGTGAGTGCATAAGAGACCATTTTTTTGAGTTGCAACCGAGACTGCCAGCAAGCCCAGAAGGACGTGTGTCCATGGTGTTCTCCCTGGAGGAGAACACAAGTGCCCGTAACAGGGTCTGTTTGGCAGTTATCCACCTCTTAGATGCATGCTCCAGCCAGCAGCTCAAACAGCCATTCTCCTCCCACTTTCAAATCTACTACCTCCTCTTAAAAGGTTTCTCCTGTAATTGGAGATGCAAAGGCTTGGAACTCTCTTCCCCTGCAAATTAGAGCCATGCCCAAACTATTGATGTTGGGGAAGGCTTTCAAAACCTGGTTGTTCAATGCAGAATAGCTTCATTCACCTTCTTGGTTCTTCTTGATAGTGTCAGAGCTAGCGCCAAGACGCCTAAGGGCATTCGAGCGCTCTTATAAATCCTACTAACATTGCCATTATCAGAAATATCTTCTACATCTTTATATTTGAATTATACATATGCATTATTTCTATATGTTGTCATACTTTACTCGACAGTTGTTATTTATGTCACACTATTTTGTGTGTTGATGTTGGACTAAGGCATCAGGAAAGTCTGGTTCTGTTTCTGATGGGTGACACACATTGTGTGTTATTAATTTCGTTCATGTAAGGTTTATGTTTACAATATATCATAATCCTTGATGGACGACATATTTTTTTAATTCAAGTTTGTTGTCATAAAAATATTTGAACACAAACATTGTGTAGAGGTATCCTTAAAAAACAAAATTATAAAAACAGTTCATAGCGATAGTACATCAAAAATTATTATTTTCTAGGTAGCTTCTGATTCCTAGTGCATTGGTATCCCACTGCCTTTGCCCTCCTTTTAACCTGCTGATGTGAATCTTCATAATTTCCTTCCGGTCCTTCTTCCGAATTACCTTCTTTCATGGGCTGAGAACACACCATCTGATACAAATGTTCTGAAGCATGCAACATAGAAAAGTCATTTTGCACACCTTGCATAACCTAATGCACCAGCTAATCAACGCAGGCATCTGAGCGTGCCTAAAGTAGTCCAAAGACATGCTCGATTGTAGATAGGGTGCAGCTGGGTGCTTCATTATAAACCCTTTCTGAAAATATGCTTTTCACAATTGTTTTTTAATGTTCTTGGAAAACGATGTCCACCTGATCTGGACAAATTGCCAGTAATTCCTCCTGTGGAAGTAGTTACCACAGAACTCATAATAGGAGCTGCTTTCATTCTAAATGACACTTTACCATTCAGTAATTCTGGCGTGTCTGGTTGCAGATTAGGACCTGTCAAAATGTATGTAATTTTCTTTCGTGCCCTTCTTAGAACTTTTAGGAACATGATGTGAAATGGCGCAAAATTCCAATCCCTGGTTTAACTCTATATTGTAGCGCAAAACCAGTCCTGGCATCAATGCGGGATGCATATTGACCTTAATGATACCGTGAAAAACTCAATTGCTACAACAGCCATTCGTGTTCTGGTTATTTGTATTGTCTCCACGCTCTTGAGCTAAAACGTTTGCTACAAAATGTGGCATAATTACACAACATGACATAATCACATAATTTGGGAAAATTTGCATACTGCATTGCGAAATTTCAGAAACTCTGCAAATAACGCCAGCATAATAAAAAATGTCGCCCACCCCTAATGCAAATACATGTGATGTTATCCGTTTAAAATGTTACATGCGGGTTACTCTTGTAATCGGACAGAGCGAAATAAACGCATATAACTACGCATCAATTTCGCTCGTAATTCCGGCCACAGTCATGTCTTGCTGTGTTTGCACAGCCCATCAATGCCTGAGGAAGACAAGCAGAGTTCAATTCGCCCGAAAAGCATTATGGTGTCAAAGGGTTAAGTCAACTAACTGTTCTATTTGCCAGATGTTGGAGTGGTGCCTATGTGATAATAGTAAATTTCGAAAGACTACCAATTAAAACAGTACAGAGTTTTAAGCTTTTGTCAGCTGTATATCTATACGGATATACAACTCTTTCTGTCATTGTGTCCATGTAAAGTATTAATCTGGGTCACACATTGCCATTCTGTCAGTGGCACATTTTGTTCATCCTAAAATGTAGTGCACTCCAATCATCCTGCCTAATCCTTTATTATCCGGAGAGCAATCTGCCCTCTTAATCAGACCAGCCCAGCCACCTACTGTTGAGACACTAACCTAAAACACACACAAAATAAGCACTGCCTGTCTTGATGGCCATATTATCTTTGTTATTGTCCTCGGGGGACAACTGCAGTATTATTCCTGTCAGATTTGGGCAGCTTTAGGGATTTCTGAGACTTGCTTCCAGAGGAGCTGCCCTCTCTTTGAAGCAGCAAAAAGCCAAGGGCGCTGCCTTTCATGCACAGAAGTATAAGGAGCTCAGCTTTCAAGGGTCTCACATGAGGCCGGGTGCTAAATGATGCCGATTTCCTGGGCGAAAAGACAACTAGAAAAGGAAGTGAGAGAATTGGGAATAAAAATAGCCAAGTACTGTATGATGAAGGGAATAAGGAAAATAATCGCCGTAGTAGAAAAGGCAACATTCTCTCACATCGAACATGTGGATAAGAGAGTTTTGAAAACGTCACTGAATTCTAAGTTCAGCATCAACGTTCTAGCTTAAGAGCAATGACTCATAGGCAGGTGTATTTTTACCAAGCATGAAATGACCAGTCTCTAATTTGCTGTCGTTTTTGTACAGCGTGTTCTTTATATTTCGATCGGTGGTGAGAGGGTCTGTCTGATATTCTTTAGTCTTTGTCCTTAGGGTGAGGAGGGTAAGTAGCTGCTTCTTGGCACAGTCCCACTTTTAGGCCTTTTGTTTTTATAATGTAGGTATGTCTTGACGTCTGGGTGCAGTGAGTTTAATGCCCGGTTATTTGCACCCCCCAGGTTCTGCCTCCATGTTTGTTCTGCCAGAAAGCTCATAGACAAACATGGGGGCATATTTAGAAGGGGATTGTGCCACCCGAACGTCACTTTTTTAATGTTCTGGTGGTGCAATGCTCTGCACCATATTAACAAAGTGGCGTTAACTTTGTGAATATGCAACCTTTTCACGCAAGGGGTGTGCAATGGGTGTTGCTGTGAGTGTTCCACCGCAACACCCACTGCTTTTTGACGCTGCCCTAGATTTACAAGGAGGTGTAAATCTGAGGCAGCTCCAAAAACGAATGCCGTGTAATAGCAGCCGTTAGAACGGCGCAACAAGGCGAAATACTTTCATTCCTCCTTGTTTTTGCTTTTTTTTGTGTGTGCTGCAAGCACACATAGAAAGAGCAGAATGTCATTATTGATTGTTTATGTGCAGGAAGGTGTTCCTTCCTGCATGTAAACAATCATTAAATAATGGTGTTTGCTACTTCTATGTGTGTTGCAGCAGCACACATTTAAGAAACAAATCACCATTATTGATTGTCTATGTGCCGGAAGGAACACCTCCCTGCTGATAAAAAATCATTCCCTGCAACACAGGCCCACTTCACTATGGTGCAAGAGTGTCTGCATTGTCAGAGGTCCAATACTTATACTCCTTACTGCCCTTGAAGTAGGCACACTTCAAAGGAAAGTCTAAGTGGTGCACAAGACCCTGCCTTTCCCTGACCTGGCTCCAGACACACTTCAGGGGGGTGAAGACAGCTTTGTGTGAGGACAGACACAGCCCTATTCAGATGTAGTGAAAACTGCTCCTACCAATCTAGCTCAGGAAAGTTCATCAGCCTAGTGATGGTCCATCAGGATATGCAAGGCACACCTAAGCTCTCTTTGTGTGACTAATGCACAAGAGCCCAACTGCCAGCCAACTCAGATGTGTATCCTACAGACAGGTAAAGGTACAGAATGGCTAAGCAAGAAAGTGCTCACTTTCTAAAAGTGGCATTTTCAAACATGCAGTTTAAAAACCACCTTCACCAAAATGTATATTTTAAAATTGTGAGTTCAGCGACTCCAAACTCCAAATCTCTATCTGCTTCCAATAGGAAATAAGACTTAAAATATTTTACCTTTTAAATACACTGCACCTTGCCCATGGGGTTGCCTTGGGTCTACCTTAGGGGTGACTTACATGAAGAACAAGAATTTGCAATGCAATAGGTCTCGCATTAATTAAGTTTGAGCTATTGGCATTGCTAAATATTGCAACACCAATTGCAACACAAGTCTATAAATTGTAGGTAAAAAAATTGTGTATTTTGTAGCAATGACGGCATGCCGCGCTTTAGATAAATATGTTTAAAAGTAAAGTGCACCATACTGTGATTGCTACAATAGTTAATTGTATATGCGTTAACAATTGATGTGTGCACTGATGGCTGGTGTTGTGTGTGCCTGTAGAAATTGTGCACTGATGGCTGGTGGTGTGTGTGCCTGGTGGAAGTGTGCACTGCTGGGTGGTGGTGTGTGTGCCTGGTGGAAGCGTGCACTGATTGCTAGTGGTGTGTATGCCTGGTAAAAGCGTGCACTGATGGCTAGTGGTGTGTGTGTGCCTGGTGAAAGCGTGCACTGATGGCTGGTGGTGTGTGTGAGCCTGGTGAAAGCGTGCACTGACGGCTGGTGGTGTGTGTGTGCCTGGTGAAAGCGTGCACTGACGGCTGGTGGTGTGTGCCTGGTGGAAGCGTGCACTGACGGCTGGTGGTGTTTGTGTCCAGTGAAAGCGTACACAGACTGCTGGTGGTGTTTGTGCCCGATGAAAGCATGCACTGACGACTGATGGTGTCTGTGCCTGGTGAAAAAGTGCACTGACGGTGTGGTTGTGTGTGTGTTTTTGTGTGTGTGGTTGTATGTGTGGTTGTATGTGTGGTTGTATTTGTGGTTGTGGTTGTGTGTGTGGTTATGGTTGTGTGTGTGGTAGTGTGTGTGTGTGGTTGTGTGTGTGTGTGTGTGTGTGTGTGTGGTTGTATGTGTGGTTGTGTGTGTGGTTGTGTGTGTACTGTATTGAATGGCAGCCCTACATGTAGATATCGTATTTAATAACGACTTTCAATATTTCCCAGAATTAAAACAAGAAAGCATTTCGTACAAGTGAAAGACTATGTTTAAAAAGTATTACCTATAAATAATGTCTTGATATATTTCGTTTTTTAAATGCTGGCAACTTGTTTCTGCGTGTGCCAATGTTTGTTTATGGTTTTCTTTTTTTGGTGGGGGCGCATAATTAACAGGAGGCTGAAGCTTGGAAAATAGTACCTGGGTAACAGTTAGTGAGATAGCAGATGGTCCGTGGCATGTAGGCGCTACCTTTAACCAGCCTGTGACATAAGACAAGCCGCCGTGCGGTGCAAAAAACTGAAAAAGTATCACAGCAACCACAAGCTGGGGACCACGGGTCAGACGGAAGTGGGTTTTCATTCTGGCTCGTGGGTAATATTAGCACTTTAAAAACTGCGCCAATGTGCAATCTGCGTAGTCTGTGTCAGCGCTTTACCGTACCGAGGCATTACGAATACCGACCTGAGGGTGGCGCTTTAGATACCGTGCCTGTGCCGGACCTGTTGGCTTCGCTGCTGGTCTGCGAGGGGTGTGATGGTGTTTCTGGTACTGTCTGACTTCCAGCATGTGAGGGGAGTGAGAGGATGTTAGTGGTGTGAGAGTGCTTCCGATAGTGCAGGACTGTTAGTTTGGGAGGCGTGTGAGAGTGGTGTCTGTGAAGGGTGTGTGATAGTGTTTAAGTGAGTGTGAGACTGTTAGTCTATGAAGGGTGTGCGAGTGTGGTACGTAGTGTGAAGGTGTGAGTGTGCTGTTAGTGGGAGACTGCTACTCTATAAGGAGTGTGCAAGTGTTGTTGGTAAGACTGTAAAAAAAAAATGTAAATTGATACTTGTATAGCGCACTACTCACACGCAAGGGTCTCAATCCGCTTGTACGAATACCGCTGTGGAACCCATCCTGGCTTTCCCTGTGAGGTGTCCACTCCTGGGCACCCCCAAGGTGGAGGGCAGGCCTCCTTAGCGTTGTGGGGGCCGTTGTGGAGATTAAGCAAGCTATTGCCCAGAGTTGCAGAGTGGGACTCCATGATTGGAATAGGCACAGAGGCGAGAATTATCAGGTCCGTGGAATTTTTGAGCCCAAGAGACCCACCGAGGCGGGGAATTGAACCCTGGTCCCGGGCCAGACCTCTGCATCAGGGTCTGCCGCTCTAACCATTGAGCCACACTTCTCCACAGTAGTGTAAGACTGCTAGTTTGTGAGGGACATGGCTGTTGTGGGTATTGTGGAACTGCTAGTGTGGAAGAGCTGTGTGCGGCTGGTGATAGTAGGGGGATAAGAGAGTGGTGAAGTTGCGTGGGGCTATTACTTTACACTGATTTACACTCACCCCTAAGCCAAACTTACCGTCGCCATCCAACTGCTGCTGCAGTCATTCGCTGAGGGTGTGCATGTTTATTTTTGACAGGATGTGTCACTCACATTACTGGTCCGAAATCACTAACTAGGTCATTGCTAGAAGTACACAGCTGAAAGTATATTTTAGTACCGAAACTGCCTAAACTGAAAGCATGTTAAAAACAAGTATCATGAATACATTGTTGTAATGCCTTCATTGTAAAGGCATCTCGTTGTTCATCCTTCGTTATAAAGGCTGTTTCCCCTGATATTACCACAATCATTGGCTTTAGCAAGCACACATGCATGCAGTCTCAAACATGTTCAAAACTGCCCCGGGTTGTTTGAAGGCAAAGTGTACTGTTTAAGGTATGTAATTCATTGAAGGGCCCAATCTGACCCGTCCAACTTTTACCTGCAGTAGATACCAAAGTGAAGGTGTGCAGCACGCTATTACAGTAGTGGTACAAAACATTCATTTGGAGAGGATGTGGCGGAATGTCCAGAGCTCCCTACATAAATATGTCCTTATGTAATGTAACTGGTGCTCATGTAAAGCAATCCTAAACCTGTAGGTCGCGTTTGCGCTATATAAAAACTACAAAACAAAATACAAGATTGGTCAGTGTCGGACTGTGAATAGCATTGGAGAGAAAAAATATACATTTAAAAAACGGAGTTTGACATAAAGCATTAGGAGACAAGGGAATGAAGTAAGAAGAGAATATGAAGTGGCCACACAAGACAACTGTGGAAAGAGCACAGGTATACAGATAGGAGCACACAAAAGGGCACTTCGACAAATGTCACCTTCATAGACTGACTTCTCTAAAGATCCGCGCCTCATGACCCAGTGGCCAGTAATTCTGCTCTGTGTATGAGAAATGTATGGTTTATTTGATGGCAATGGCATCTACTTAATGCATGTTTTGTTCATGAAGAATACTCTAACATGCAGCAAACTCACGGCAACCTATACCGCACTTTACCATGCCACACTGATCATTGGTGTCGGGCATGTAATTGCAGGAGCAGGCTGGGGTTGTGGCGGTGAGCGTTGGGGGAGGGGAGCTCACGTCAAGGGTGGAAAGCAATTGCGGCGCAAGTGCACGTTTGTTCACAGGGCAGTAGTAAAAGTGTTCATATACGAAGGTGTGCCTTCTCCTGTGTGAGCAGTGGTAGAAATAAGGGACTTCGAATAGCTACAAATTGTGATTTTGTTGCTACCAGAGTCCCTGGTTTGTGATCCGAGCAGCTGAGCATCGAGATTGTATCTCCAGACTGGGACTTGCCCCACCCCCAGCCTGCGCGGCTGCTCTGAAATCTGGTGGTTCCGTGGACAGAGGGAGTCCTCAGTAACAGCCACTGTCGAGGCGCTGCCTGCCTAAGCTTCAAGGCGCACTGTGCTTGGCCGGGCAGTGCGGGCAAAATGTGCAGGTCGGAGGAGGTAGCCCAAACGCTGCACCACGTGTGAAAACGTGAAAGGATGTTTGACAGCGTTACCCGTTCTAGAACGGACACTAATTATACACACTCTACACTTTCTGAGATATGCTGCCTCATAAACATCCACTGCACGAAGAAACTATGGTTTCCAGCAATTCCAAGGAGCTTTTTACGTGACTGTGGGGTGCACAAGACGCGCTCTGTGAAAACAGAGGGGGTGGAGTGAGCGGCCGCACTCCTAAACAAGCTCTCGGCATTGGGTGGCGGGGGAGCGGATTCCTTTGAAGTCCGATGCTGAGGCTCCCAGGCTGACAAATGGTGTGCTATGTGCACATGCTCTCACACATGCACTGTAGGCAATCCGCCTAGAAAACACATTGGGCGCTTTATTTAAAGCCCCCTCATAAGATCTCACCAACAAGCATTGCTAAAGCAATGCCTTAAGCGAGACCTAAAAAGGGAAGGTTTGGGTCTGGCAAGTGGGCGCACTTACCAGGTCGAAATTGAAGTTTATAACTGCACACCCAGACACTGCAGTGGCACATGTGAGACATGTAGCACAATCAGTGTTGCAGGCTCAAAAGTAGAATTTAATTTACAGGCCCTGGGCACCTCTGGTGTACTTTAATAGGGACTTACTAGTAAATCAAATGTGCCAAAAATGGATAAACCAATCACCAATATAATTTAGACAGAGTGCATATGCACTTTAGGACTGGCTAGCAGTGGTAAAGTGCTCAGAGAGTCCTAAAGCCAACAAAAACAGGTCAGATAAAATATGAGGAAGAAGGCAAAAAGATTGGGGATAACCCTGGAAAAAGGTCAGGTCCAACAGTAACCATCTTCTTTGAGCATCTTCTCTGGTTCGGTGTGCAATTATAATGTGTACTATATTATTTTATTTATGACTGTTGAAAAACTTATCAGGGTTTATTTCTTTAACAATGAACATGTGGATGTAAGATTGGCATTTTGCATGTCCATGTCCATGTCCTAATTCTGTAAAATGCAATAGTGCATTGCCTCAGCAAAAGTAAACATCAAATGAACATTTTATATGGATGGCTCTTTTTTCTGCTATGCAATTTTTGGAAAGTGTCTATGCACTGATAATAGACATGTGTTTTTGCTGCATGTGCACTAATTCTTACGGTGTGTCCAAATATGTTACTTGTGGCTCGCTGTGCCATAGGATGTACGCTACATCTAATTGATAAGTCTCAACAAAACTTAAACTGGGATGCCTGTATTCCTACAGGGCAAGTGGCCTAGCAATTCAGACTGTCCATATTGGTATGGGGCAAAATCCGATTTGCATCTGGTTGATTTCTTTCTGTAGTGGCACAAAGAGCAACAAAGAAGCACTGATGCCCTGAAAATTCTTATCATAACATTTATGATTTTGCTTTTCCTCTTCCGAATCACAGCCAGACAAGCCCTAGAGAAATAGTGGCGGATGAACAGTCCATTTAATTTTCCTGGGCATCACCCTTTCTCCATTTTCTACTCACCATTTGCACAAAGTGATATTCACAATTAGCTATGGGTAATTCCAACAAGAGGTTATAGGACACTTTGTGCTTATACATGTGTGCATGATGGAGACAACGGACATACAGTACATTATATGTGGCTATAATCATGCATTAAAAATATCAAAAAAACACAAATGAGTTGTTTTTACTTGATGCTACTTTACTAGATGGCAGTGAGTGAGTGGCAGCATTTACACAGTACCCACCACCCTATTGGTGTCTCTTGGCGGTAGTCTAAAAAATGCTAAGTAGAACAAATAAGACTTCAGCTTTTTGTTAAATCACAGGAGAGGGGTTGAGAACCTGATATCTGAAAGCATTGAGTTCCAAAGAATAGCCTCTACACAGCGGAAGAATGGTCTGGCATTTATGTAACTGGGGGTGAGACATTGCCCACCGCACCTAAGTGCAGCAATGATCCCAAAACTATGTATTTGCTAACAACAGATAGTTAAGATATGGGGCAAAAAAAGTTAAATGGGATCCCCCTTCAGATTATTGAATGGAAGGATGACTTAGAGTCTCTTATATCTCAGAGGACACAACATGTGTTGTGGGTGAGCTCTTGGTCTGTAGGGCCCATATCTAATAGGGGCCCATCAAAATTAGTGTTAGTACTGTTTATATCGTTGGCTGGGAACATCCATCCTTACAGAAAGGTTCTCTCAGACACTGTTTAAAAGGAACGTAGGGCTAGATGTAGGTAATTGAAATGTACCGATTCGAAAATACTGAATGTTACCGATTCGATATTTTTGAATCGGTAAATGCTATGTAGATAAAAAATCGGTAAACATTACCGAATCGTTAAGATTCGGTAATTACCGAATCGGTATTTACCGATTCGGTAATTGCCATTCATTCCAGGCCCATAGGAATGAATGTTAATTACCAAATCGGTAAATACCGATTCGGTAAAATAGGGAAAGCTTCAAGGGTGGCAGGGTGTCACATTGACACCCTGTTGCACCCCTGAATAAAGCTTGTGTGCACATGTGGCACACATACATGCCCTAAGGGCATGTATGTCTGCCACATGGCACAGTTGAAAATGCAATGATTTGCATTTTCAAAGGTATTCCTTATTTACAACCAACTAATAGTTGTGGTAAATAACGAATCCTTAAAGCACATGAGCACTGTTTAAAGTGCTTCCTACATGTCATTTATCGATTCCGTAGATACCGAATCGGTAAATGATGATTCGGTAATTTACTGAATCTGTAAATTGCCCCCCTACATCACCAAAGCCTATTACAGGTCGGTAACGGCCGATTTCGGCCGTTACTGACCGGTAATACCCTTCCTACATCTGGCCCACAGAGAATTGCTAATTTCATTAGGAGACTATTTGTGAGTTTTACTACGTTGCATTTGATTGTTTACTATTTTGCTAATTCTTTGACTACCAGAGATGCTGTATTTTGGTTGTTTTGTAGTATGGAGCTGGGCATGGCTCGACTACTCCAAACAGTATGACTTTGCAACTGCAGCTCCAAAACCAGGCACTTCTGAGAATCGGAGTAAGTTCTAAAGCTGGTTAATTAACTCTGGACTTACAGGTTAAACAACTTCTATTGTGTGCTGTTTTGCTGAACTATTCCCAGATATTGATACATTTCATGCAGACATTTAATGTAATACTGCTTCTCTCTTGCCATGATTGATTTTCTCAGAGCTCCGCCAGGAATACCAAGCCTTGAAAAGAATGAGTTAGTTGAAAGGGGCAAAGGACAGCCATTTTCATAGGCGTCCGCCTCTGGGCTTTAGAAAAAAGGGAAAAGGAAATGAAAAGAAAACAAACCTCTTCCAAGAACCTTGCTAGATCTAAAGCAAACAAAGATTATCTGCCCAGAGGCCTGTCTGAAAGCTTTTACTTTGCGTTTCTGTGCTATTGCTTCGTTTCAAAAGGGATTGGATCTCAAATGAATTTTAAAGAGGCTGGGTCCAAAGCTGTGTGTCAAGTTCCCTGACTGCAAGCCCTGTGGATTTGCTGCCCAGTACTCCTTCTGATGCTCCTAATTTCCAGTCATAAGCATACCAGCCTAGCAAATTCTGTCTGCAGGCATCAAGGCCTTGTTTGTGAGGCTACTCAGAAATTTCATACAGTGAAAAAACTCAGCATAAACAAAGCTAAACACTTCAATGACTGATTTGCATTGCTTTAAATAGGAAGAAAGGCTAGGTCTGAATTGGGGTGGCGAAGTGAGCTAAAGAACGATGATGGATTCAACCCAGATCTGTGACTTGGGGTAAGAGTCTGAAAAGTTTCACTGCTCCGTCCATCATCTCCTTGTGTTTGGTTTGTTTGACCTAAGTTGGCAGGGTATGCCCAGACATGTGTCCTTTGCTCACTGTGGCACTGGATTCAAGCTAGCCTGGCGAATGAGGGGTGTTACCCCGAGACTGGTCCCAGGATGCTTGTTCGGCCTGGCAGTTCGGGCTGGACTGTTCCATTGAGGCACAGGGTAAAGACTGATTTGCCTATGGCTGGGTCTGAACTGGGGTGGCGAAGTGAACTAAAGAACGATGATGGATTCAACCCAGATCTGTTGCTGGGGGTGAGTGTCTGGAAAGTTTCAGCACTCCGTACATCATCTCATTGTGTTTGCTAAGAAAAAGGGGTGCCTAGTGTATTTAGCAATTTACATGATCAATAGATGATTTACAACAATAAATTAGATTCACAGAGTGTAATTGAACACAATTTCCAAACAGTCACTAATGAGACATCAACTAATAAGAGAAGCAACAAGTATGCCAGTCCTAAATATACAATGTTAATTTCTTACAGCAGTTGCTCCAGCGGCCACACAATGTAAATAATAAACATAACATAGAAGAGTAACACAATGAACAAGAAGGCAAGGGGCAAAATATTTACAGGAAATCTGTACCAAAAAATGAGATGTGTGATTAAGTCCAAACTAGTCTAATAGTCCCATTGTCAACAAATGTCGACCCTTCTTTACTACAGCGTCATTTCAGGACTGATAATATTCTGGTCAAGGCATTATTCTGTCAATGTGAAGTTGAAGAAGAGCATTATAAAGAGGTCTGCCATAGAAGAGAATGGCCTTGTCGCCAAGGTAAAATTAAATAAAGTACTTACAATGGCCAGAAGTCAGAAAGATTATGCAGGGCATGTGAGAGAAAATAATAAAGGACAAATAAAGGACCACGTTAGCTGCGGAGCGAGAACACAACCTAACACCCTTGGGGATGACAAAGGTTTTACCCACAAAGAAATGGCCATACATTTGGCCAATTAGTGTCAATGGACCATGTCTGGACATAACAGGATCAAAAAGAGTTAATCAGTTAATTTAGTAAAAGTTCCAAGCATTGTTTCAACAAGTACCACAATAGTGATGGGCGTTACCTTAATCAGAATAACTTAGCTGTAAACACAATACTGGCACAGTACCCTGTGGATTAGGGAGAACATCTAAAGCAAAATGCCAATTGAATGTGGATGTGGCCAAACGTCAATACACAGAAGGGAAGATGAAAGGTAGTAAAGGGAGCTTACTGCGAGTCAATGGTTTAAGTGGAAGAAAAATAATTTCTAAGCCACCGCCATCGTTGGAGTGCTGTCTCCAGGGATCAGTCGAGGAGGGCATGCTCGGAGTTGAGACGCATATATCGAATTTGTTTGGAATTAATCACTCGGCCTGTGTTTTGACGGAGATTTCATGTACAAAATAAGGCAATCTTTTTGTCCATTGCCTTCTTGTTCATTATGTTACACACACTGTTTTTTTTGTTGGTTTCTTTACCCTATGGAGTCACTGGAGCCCAGAGCACTGTTGTAAGAAATTAAGCTTTGTATACTTTGGGCTGACATACTAACTACTTCTCGCATTAATTCATTTCTCATTAGTGAAGGTTCGGATAACCTATTCATTTACAATAAGTGCAACTCAATGATTATTGTGGTAAATCACCTACTGATCATGTAACTTGCTAAATCTATTAGGAGCCACGTTCTCCAACACCGATTAATGCCCTGGTTTCTGGGTGGTTTTGATAAATGGCTTTGCTTGGAAGGCAGAACGTAGGGCATATGGCCAAACCCTGGGCATACTAGGCCAGGATCTGTTCCCAAACTCCCCTGTGCAGTGCCCCCTCATGTTGTCTGCAGGACCTGGCCTCGGGCCAGACCCTGCACCCAACCCCAGCTGAACACGGCTGAAGACTGTGTGCTTCAGGGTCTGGGCTACCTAGGACTCAGGCAAGGACATCCCCTAACGCACACAGCTCATGTCTGAAGGTTGTGCACAGCGGGGGGTGGGTAGCATTAAAGGCAAGCCCTATGGCCAACCCCTACTGTACACAGAGGGGATTGGAAATTAAGAAAATCTTTAAAAGACAATTAAATTTACTCACACCACCAGTCATGGCACTATCTTGATCGCTCCTTGTTTGTTTCCGTACTTGCTATCTTGGTGTTTTTGGCATGGTGGGTGAGGAGAATTGTGGCATGTGTTGTATACGCTGCTCAGTAGTGGCTGGTGTGCAGTCACAACTTGCAGGGCGGGGTGGCCCAGGGTTGGGGGTGCAAAGAAAACAGTAAAACAGTTAAAAAAAAGTTTTAAAAAAAATAACTTACCTGCCGATTCATGCCTGCCGAAACGCCGCTCTTCTGCTTTGTCCGCACTGCAGGCAGAGGCTCCCACCCTTCCCTGTGGCCAATTCTGACTCTGATCTCATGCATGACAGCAGCGTCAGGATTGGCCTGAGCACCAATGATTTGTGCTCACAGGGAGACTGGGAGCCTCTGCCTGCTGTCTCTCCAACCCAGCAATGCAGCTGGATTGGAGACAGCTTCACTATCCTGAGACGGCCAGCAGAACTCGCATGCGCTCTGAAGGCGGTGCCCACCATTAAATGAAAGAAAAATAAAACAATAATAAATACGTTTTATTTTTTTTAATTTGAAGCTGGCAGGGGGACAACGCTCCTCTGCTATAGAAGAGGAGCCACCTCTGGCGCGGCTAACCATAACTGGTGAATTTCAGTGGTCTGACAGAATCTTGTAAAAAAGAAAGAGAAGCAAAGTCTAGCTGTACCTTAACTGTTTTTTCAGTTGCTCCAAAGCAGTTTGTATCCCACAAGGGCACATTAAGTGATCCACGTGTCTGCTCTTAGTTGAGCCCCTGGCAGGTAACATTTCATCACACATTCTTCCAAAGGATAGCACGGCGGCACACAAGTTAGTTGGGCATTCCCTTGCACTTATGTTCCTTGATCAGTGTAGAAAAATGTAAACAGATCTGATTTATTTTGGGTAGAGTCCTTCATGTCCTGAGCCTTTCTTATGGTTACAAACCTAGAGGCATATTTACTAAGGGCTTGCTTTGCCTTGCATGATGCAAGTCATCGTAAGGCGACACAAGTCCCTAAGTAGTATTTACTAAGACTCGCAAAGCCACCTTACGAGGCTATTTATGGTTTCGCAAATCCAACGTAAAGCAAGGCAGAGCATTTTGCTGCGTTGCGTTACCGTGTGGCAGGGAGGGATTCCTTGGGTGGAGTGTGGAAGTTCCTATGCACCCACCAATGGCTTTTGACACAATCCCAGATTTCAGTAAACCTGGGATTACGCCAAAATGCTGCACCTCACTGATGAAGGCTTAAAAAGGAGGAATGTCTTTGTCATTCCTAGTTACTTCATCTTTTATTGCATGCTGCATTGTGCAGCATGCAAAGAAAGAGAAACATGCCTCAAAGGATACCTTTCTGCACATAAACAATCCTTCTCATAATGCAGACACCCTTGCAGCAAAGTGGAAGGGTGTCTGCATTGGTACTAGACTATCTCAAGCGTGCTAGCAATAGGAGACAGAAGACATGCACCATGGCTTCATAGATCTGCTGTCTCCCTTTCATGCAATACAGTACAGCAAGTTGTTTTGCTGCTTTGCTTGAAATATTAATAAATGTGCCCCATAGTCAATTTTATGTTTCCAGTTTTATAGTACTGAGATTCCTGATTCAGCCATACTCCTGTTGCACCTTCCTAATGCCTTATCAGGTGAACCTCAATGTGGGCTCTTCTTAACTCTTAATAAAATTATATGTAACCTCTAATGGTATATATTTTTTATTTTCAATTTGCTAAACAAAAATAATATTATATAATCACTCTAATTTGTGGTTGTGTGGGCGAATAGTTAGGCTTATCAGAGGGTAGTAGTTACACACTCAAGGAATAAGGTTGAGAGCAAATTAGAAAAATAGTACTCTTTTTATAAAAATACTAGCAGCCCGTCCCGACGTTGTCCGGGTATGAATTGCTGCCGGCCAGTAGTATATTGTTTTGTAGGATTTAGTTTTGATAGCATTTCTCATCTGTGACAGGCCTGTGAAACGCTCCGATTCACAGTGCACTGCTGATGCACTTAAGAGTGCGCGTTCAGTAGTGTGTGAACTCGAGTTTCTCTACTTTATTTTTCCTTGCAATATTATACAGCGCAAACTCGACAACATGGCATGAGCACAATTTACATTACAGGAGAACACATTCCTTTGTGGTAGGCACGGGGAGACAAAGCGATTTGCCTGGAATCACAGGATGTTGAGCTGATGACGAGATTCGAACGTAGCTCCCAAGCTCTAAAGTTCGCAATTCTAGAACTCGTGGCGGGAGGTGTGTCTAAAAGTGTATGTCGGTGCTGGCAATCAATGAGAGAGACCTGTGCATTTTTCAAATCGGTGGTGAAAAAATATGAGTATGTTGCTGGAGATGTGGGCCGCCGTGCCACCAATGTACTTACCGGGGGAGGGTAAACACCCATTATTCCGCAACCTTCTTTCCGCATACCATCACTCCGCATACTTTAATTACGAAAGTACCATGACTCCGCACTGCCATTATAACGCATGGCATTAAATTTTATATGCTGCTTTTACCACGCATACATTTACAACGAAATTCGTTGTAAATGCATGAATGGTAAAAGCATGTTTTTTTTAATGTTTGGATAAGGTAAGTATGGATATAGGGGTATATGTTTTGGGGTACTGAGGTGTATGTTTTCGGGTGTTTGGGTATTTTAAGGGTTCAGATATAGCTTTGGGGTACAGGGGTAGTTTTAGGGTTTAGGGATATGTATGGGTTTTGGGGTACAGGGGTATTTTTAGGGTTCAGGGCTAAGTTTGGGTTTTGGGGTATAGGGGTATTTTTAGGGTTCAGGGGTAGGTTTGGGTTTTGGAGTACAGGGGTATTTTAAGGGTTCAGGGTTATGTTTGGATTTTGGGGTACAGGGGTATTTCTAGGGTTCAGGGCTACATTTGGGTTTTGGGGTACAGGGGTATTTTAGAGTTCAGGGCTAGGTTTGGGTGTTGGGGTACAGGGGTATTTTTAGGGTTCAGGTTTCGGTTTGGGTTTTGAGGTACAGGGGTATTTATAGGGTTCAGGGCTAGGTTTGGGTTTTGGGGTACAGGGGTATTATTAGAGTTTAGGGATAGGTTTGGGTTTTGGGGTACAGGGTATATTACAGGGTATATTTATAGGGTTAAGATGGGTTAGTGTTTAAGGGTGTTGGCGTATTTTAAGGAGTAAGGGTAGGTTATGATTATGGGGTGCAGGGGTATTTAAAGGGAGCAGGGTGGACACCCGGAACTGGAATGTACAGAACCTGGGAAGAAAAAACAAGGCAATATTGGGCACAATGCTTGCTTTTTTTTCCGTAATCCCGTGCCCGCACACACGCCCACGCCCCCAGCACACACCCATAGCACACGATATGAGAAATGGCATGAAGGGCGGAACGTACCATAAGCCCCCAGCGTTGTCACGACCCCAGCACATGCCCACAGCACAACGCAGACACGCCCACAAAGGACTACTTTGCTGGCACGGTTCTTTTACCTCTTAAATGCATATGGTGGGCGCCTGCATAGCCTATGTCCTTCTGCTGCAACTGCCCTTCCCAACGCTGTATTGGGTTTTGTGATTGGTGCTGTGGTTACTGAGATTACCCGCCTCCAATGTTTGGGCTCTCTCTTTATTATATTAGTATAGATTTTGACCAAGAACATCGGGTACAAGGTAAATACTATTTGCAATCTGAGAAAATCACGCTAAATACAATAATACAGTTGTGCGCAATTACGCACAATATATATCTCCTATGGCAGGAAAAAAGCAAGTGGAAAAAGCAATGCAGTACAGTTGTTGTGTGGTTATCCTTGTAGAAATCTGATGGTTCGGGCCAAGGTCCACAATTGCAAAGGCCAAGTTCTCTGTAGCTTCCTGGGTTTCTTGGGAAACAAGGAAAAAGGGGACATTGTAGCTGGTGTGCTACGAAGCTGGGGGACCACCTGTAAAAGCAAAGCAAAGGGGGACTTGCAGGAAAGTCCGAGGACTCTCAAGGGAGAGTAGAGGTGCTCTGGGGGATCGAGAGCATAGCTGGTTTGAAGAATCCCCGGCCAGGCAGTCTGGGTGCAATGAAGATGTGCAGCTGGGCAAAGGAGAGCAAAGAGTAACCTTGCGGTCAGCGGCTAGCACCTTGGAGTGCTGATTCTGAACCTGCTGGGCCACAGCTGAGGTGGGTCTCCGGAGTCCTGATGTCCCTCATCGGGTACTGGCTCACTGTAAAGCTGGAGTCCCCCTGGATTCTGCTTTGTAGGTTTTTGCAGCAGGGGATACAGTAGTACAGGTATTGGTGCCTTGCAGCTCTGGAGGGTCCAGAGGCCTCAAGGCAGTTGGCCTGAACTTGTGACTTTGTGCAGGCATAGCGAGACCTGATATTCATAGTTGCCACTTTGTGCTTTTTGGCGCTATTTTCACTAAAATCTTTAAAATTGCGTATCACCGGTCCTACTTATTGATTTTTGTTCTTTAAGTCAAGGTTAATTTAGTAAAAGAAACTCTATTTTTCTAACTTTTTGAGGGATCCTTTCTGTGTGGTGTTTTTCAAATTCGTACTGTTTGAAGTGTTACACAAATATTTACAAATGGCCTAAAAGTTAAGTCTGACTGCTCTATGCCAAGTTACTAGAGGGTTGTGCACATGTTAATTTAGAGTTGGCGTGTGCCTCACCCTGACAAGGATTGTGGTTTCTGCTTGACCAAGTCAAGTCAAGTCAAGTCAAAGAATTTATATAGCGCACTACATACCCAGAGGGTCTCAAGGCGCTTAAGGAGGGGTGGGGAGTTACTTGTCAAATATCCACGTTTTAAGTTGCTTTCTGAATGCTAGGTGGTTCTGGGTAAGGCAAAGGTAAGTGGGAAGTGAGTTCCAGGTTTTAGCTGCCAGGTAGGAGAAGGATCTACCTCCCATGGTGGTCTTGTTGATGCGAGGTACGGTGGCAAGGGCTTGGTTGGAAGATCGAAGCTGGCGGGAGGGGGTGTAGAAGGACAGTCGTGTGTTGAGGCATTCTGGTCCGATTTCGTAGAGTGCTTTGTGTGCGAGGGTTAGGAGCCGGAAAGTGATCCTCTTATTGACGGGAAGCCAGTGGAGGTTTTTCAGGTGATCAGAGATATGTTCTTTACGCGGGATGTCTAATATGAGCCTGGCTGAGGCGTTTTGGATTCGTTGGAGTTTTTTCTGGAGTTTAGCGGTAGTCCCGGCGTAGAGGGTGTTTCCATAGTCCAGTCGGCTCGTGACCAGAGCGTGGGTGACCGTTTTCCTAGTTTCGGTGGGAATCCAACGAAATGTTTTTTTGAGCATGCGAAGAATGTTGAAGCAGGATGAGGAGACGGCGTTGCCTTGTCTGTTCATTGAAAGTGAGGAATCCAGAATGACGCCCAGGTTCCGTGCGTGGTCTGTCGGGATGGGTGCTTTTCCAAGGGCTTCTGGCCACCAAGAGTCGTCCCATGCGGAGGGGGAGGTACCTAAGATGAGGACTTCTGTTTTATCAGAGTTCAGTTTCAGACGGCTGTGATTCATCCATTCGGCTACTTCTTTCATTCCTTCGTGTAGGTTAGTTTTGGCGGTGCTAGGGTCATTGGTGAGTGATAGGATCAGTTGAGTGTCATCCGCGTAGGAGATGATGTTGAGGTTGTGTTGGCGGGCGATGGTCGCGAGGGGGCTCATGTATACGTTGAAAAGGGTGGGGCTGAGTGAAGAACCTTGAGGTACGCCGCAGATGACTTCAGTGGCCTCTGACTTGAATGGTGGGAGGCGGACTTTCTGGGTTCTTCCGGTGAGGAACGAGGTGATCCATTCCAGTGCTTTTCCTTGGATTCCGATGTTTCTGAGGCGCTGTAGAAGGGTGGTATGGCAGACTGTGTCAAAGGCTGCGGAGAGGTCGAGGAGGATGAGGGCGACTGTGTCTCCATTGTCCAGTAGAGTTCGAATGTCGTCTGTTGCTGCGATGAGGGCGGTCTCAGTGCTGTGTTTTGCTCGGAAGCCGGACTGTGAGGAGTCGAGGGATTTGTTGGTTTCGAGGAAGGCGGCGAGCTGGTTGTTGACAGCTTTCTCGATGACTTTGTCCGGGAATGGAAGGAGCGAGATGGGGCAGTAATTTTTGAGTTCGGTGGGGTCCGCTGTGGGTTTTTTCAGAAGGGCGCAGAGTTCAGCGTGTTTCCAGCTTTCCGGGAAGGTGGCGGATTTGAAGGAGCAGTTGATGACGTCTCGGAGGTGCGGTGCTATGATGGAGTCTGCTTTGTTGAAGATGTGGTGAGGGCATGGGTCTGTGGGGGATCCTGAGTGGATGGAGTTCATCAGGCGGATGGTGTCCTCAGTGGAGATTGTGTTCCAGTCATTAAGGATGTTAGAGGAGGGTGAAGGTCCAGTAGATGGTTGGGTGGGTTGGTCTCCGGGATGGTTGTCGAAGCTGTTGTGGATGTCTGCAATTTTGTTGTGGAAGAATGAGGCTAGGGAGTCGCAGAGGGCTTGAGAGGGGGTGATGCCGAGGGATTGGTGAATTCCTTGACGATGTTGAAAAGTTCCTTGCTGTTGTGGGCGTTGTTATCTAGTCTTTCCTTGAAGGCGGTTTTCTTGGCCTTTCGGATCAGTTGATGGTGTATGCGGGTGGCGTTTTTGAAGGCGTCCTTGGTGCTGGTGGTAGGGTCTTTTTTCCAGGCCTTCTCAAGGGAGCGGCAGAGTTTCTTGGATTTCTTAAGGTCATCGTTGAACCATGAGGCCTTCTTGCTGCCAAGTTTGCTTTGTCGTTTTTTCAGTGGTGCTAGGATGTCGGCGCTGTTAGATAGCCATAGGGTGAGGTTGGTGGCAGCTTGGTCGGGGTTTGAGGAGTGGGCTGGGGGGTTTAGAAGAAGCGATGAGGAGATCTGGTCGATGGTGATTTTGTTCCAGTTTCTTTGCAGAGTTGGTTGGGGGTGGTTGTTGGGTTTGGGCTTGTTGTAGGTAAAGTACTTCAAAGGTTTGAGAAGTCAGCTGTTAATTACCTACTCAGAGGTTATGGATGCTAATCAAAGGCTCTGGAGTATCCTTAGTTCAAAGCTTAATTAATTGTTAAACTGAATGTGAATATTAGCATTTACTGCCATTACTTAAAGCCCCCACTCACTCCTGCTGTCTCTAAGTGCATCGTGCCCGTGTTCTATGCTTTGGCTGAATTTAAAAGTAGGTAAATGACTGTAATTTCTATTCAGATCTTAATTCTAATTATCTTTGCCAATCGCAGAATTCCATAGGGGGTACCAATTAGAGGCAATGTGAAAGATTGCAAATGCAGAACCTAAGTAAATGTAACAATCCTGAATTGTATTGCAAAAGAAATTGAAATGGTTAACTGCATTTGCTTTTTACTTTCTTCAGTAGGATGCCCAAAGTGTGACAAGTATGCTCAGACCCAACTGAAAAGACCTAAATAGGCTACAATTGGTCTAGATAGTTTGTGTTCTCATTAAGAGGGGACCTGGACTAGCAGTTCGGGCTGGATTGTTCCCAGTGGAGCAGGATCATGACTGATTCGCATATGACTAGTTCCTTGCTGAATTGGCATGGTAACCAAGAAAAGATGGACTGGTTTGCTGAGACACAAGTCCAGTGCTCACTGTGCCATAAGACTCAAACTGAACCCGACTGGAGAGGCCCGAATAGGCTGAAACTGCTTTGGGGTTGCCTGAGTTCTACTTCAGATGGGACATGGCCTAGAAGTTCAGGGTTTACAATACCCACTGGAGCAGGACCAAGACTGCATTGTATATGGTTGGTTTCTATCTGAGGCGGCAATGTTGCCAAAAGATAGATTGGCTGGAAGGCGGTCACGAGTAATTGTCAGAGGCTGAGATTAATTTAAGCATTCCATGCATTGTTTTTGCTGTCTACACTAGTAAAAGCATACAGTATGTAAGTTGTGATTCAAGAAACAAAGCAAATGTTTTCTGAATATTATTTTAGACATGAGTACTGTTATCAGTCTGCTTTAGAAATAGAAAGTGTGAAATAAGTTGGCTAACGCATATTGCCACATTATCGAGTTGTCAGCATTGGTTCACAATCTATTCAAGCTTCTCAGTAACATGCAAATTTGCTCTACATTTGAGAAATACCTGTCTAACATAGGGTGATAATTCAGGCTACTTAACTATTCAAATCGAGCAACTGATGAAGATTAATGATGAGCATATTATTATTTTACAATTCGGGCAATCATACTGGTTTGGACTTTAGGTGGATGGCCAGGAGATTATTTGGCATGGGGCTCATGCTTGAACCGGGTCTCAAATGCAAACACTGTTGGTCTGATTTATAACATTTTAGCTGTGAGTAGATGTGATGTGGAGGGGCCATTCACAACTTTTTGGCAGATGCACCACATCTGTCCTGCTCAAGATAAGACCTTCAATCTTTAAGAGTGAAAACAAATTTTCAGGAAACCAGACAACTTGCATCATGTTATGTTATGTTATGTTATGTTATGTTATGTTGGTTTGTTAGAGCACTAATCACCCAAGAGGGTATCCAGGCGCTAGGACAAGGTGTGTAGGTGTGTGGACCCAAAGTGAAAGGTCTTCAGCTTCTTAGGGAAATTAAGAAGTGAGGAGAAGGCTCTGATGAGTAGAGAGAGGTATTGTCATGCCTTTGGTGCGATGCAGAAGAATGAGCAGCCTTCAGTTTTGCTTTTGTGGATGCATGTGTGCGAGTGAGGCAGAGCACAGGTGTCTGTTGGGTTGGTTTAAGTGTACGTGGATGTTCAGGTATTCTGGTCCTGTGTTGCCTAGGGCTTTGTATGTGTGCATGAGAAGTTTGAATAGGCTGTGGTTGTAAATGGGAAGCTAATGAAGCTTCCTGAGGTGCGGTGTGATTTGGATGTGGCATGGGAGGTCGAATGTGAGTCTTGCAGCTGCGTTCTGTATGTTCTAACATCTGAGTAGGAGATGTTCAGAGATTTTGGCATAAAGAGTATTTTCGTAGTCCAGCTTGCTGGTGATAAGTGCTTGCATGATGGTCTGTCTGGTGTTCTGATGCAACCATTTGAAGATCTTTTGCAGCATGCAAACGATTTGGCAGCAGGAAGTGCGCACTGCGTTGACCTGAACCATCATGTTGAGCTTATCATCTAGGATGATCCCTAGATATCTTGCATGGTCTATGGGTATTGGTCTTAGCTCAGTCAGCCAGCAGGTGGAATCCCAATTGGAGGTCTTGTTGCCGAAGACCAGTAGTTGAATTTTGTTGGGGTTGAGCATCAGGAGGTTGGTTCACATTCAGTCTTTTACCATGTTCAAGCAGTTAGCAAAGTTGACTCTGATGGTGTTTGTCTTGTCCATCAGGTAGAATGTGAATTCGGGGTCATGGCGAATGAGATAACAGTGATGTCTTGGGATCGGAAGATGTTGGAAAGCAATGTGATGTATTTGCTGAAAAAAATAGGGCTGAGGAAGGATCCCTGTGGGACACCGCATATGAGTTGCTTGGTCTCTGATGTGAAAGATGGCAGTCTGACCCTGATTTGAGAGTGGATCCTTGTATGCCAATCTCGTGGAGTCTTCTGATGAGGCTATTGTGGGAGACAGTGTTGAAGGCTGTGAAGATGCCGAGTAGGATAACGGCCACTGTTTCTTCCCAAGCCAAGATATTTCGAATGTCGTCGATGGTCGCAATGAGTTCTGTTTCTGTGCTGTGGTTCATTCTGAATCCTCATTGTATGTTATCTAGAAAATGGTGAAGTACGAAGTGGGTTATGAGTTGCTTGTTAATGGCCTTCTCAATCACTTTGGCTGGATGTGGGGAGCAGCATGACGGGTCGAAAGTTGCTCAGTTGATTCCAGTCAGCCAAGGGCTTCTTGAGAAGGGCGTTGATTTCTGTAAGTTTCCATTCATTCGGCAAAGTGTAGGACATGAGGGATGTGTTGATGATGTGGGTCAGGGTGGTGCTGATTGGTGATGTTCTGAGGTTGTAGATGTGGTGGTGGCATGGGTTGGTGTGCAAGGTTGCTGTAGATGTTCGTGATTTTACCGTGAAAAAAGTTGGATAGATTGTTGCAAAGTTGTTGGGAGGCAGCAGTTTTCTTCACAGTAGCTGAGGGCGCAGTGAAGTCTCTGACAGTCGAGAAGGTCTCGGGCAGTCCACTAGTGCTTTTTATTTGGTGTCTCTAATTTGCTGGTGGTGGTGCCTGAGTCCAGCCTTTTAGGTAGTTATGTCAGTGGTGTTGTGGCTGTCACACCTGAAAATGTATTAAACTGATAATGGTGAGATATTGCTTCATCTTTTAGGGTCTAGCCTGTCCTTTCTCTTTACAGTTAAATGTGCATGACATGGGGCCGCTTGTCGCCTATACTTGATGTGATGACAATTGCTATGTTAATAAAATTCTCGTTAGAGGGACAGAATAGTTTGGGGTTGTAATCCACCCAGCTTTTAAATTGGCCTTTGCTACTGTGTGACTTAGGTTTGCATGTGTGTACTAACATTATAATAGTGAACCTGCTGTAGGATTTGTGTTAATTCATCAGGAACTCTCATAAGCATTATCAGAACAGATCAAAGTGTGGAACAGGAGCCCATACTAGTATCGATGCCTGGATGGCTGGCGCAAGTTGCCTCTTAGTTCCCATTCTGAATAGTTACCAAAATAAAGAGACGGGCGCTGGAAGCAGGAGTCACAAGAACAGGATTTATTACTCATGAGGAGAGCCTGTCATTTCGGACACGAAACACAGTGTCTTTCGGGAGGTGCTCTAACAAGTGAGCTGAAACGTCGTCTTTTATACCTTACAAAACACTTAGCATTACAATCGCGACATTGTGAAACACGGAATAGACATCCCCATGATCCTCGTGTCAATCCTACCCCACATATGTTCACAATAGGGACCCTTGACCTGCTGATAAGAGGGGAGGGTAATCACGCAGCTGAGTGTTCCGCCAACTTTTAGGATGTGTGCGCCTGATCATAGCCCAGGGGGTGGGGTGGCCAGGATCAATAGTGGGTCCTTTGAAGAGGAGTGATTCCATACAATAAGCAGTAAACAGTATCTCCTGGCTTAGGCGATGACCTCAGACATGTGTGGACAGTCAATCGCGGAGGGAGGGTTTACTAACAGAGGGGGTATTCATGAAAGGAAAGGAGGTGCTGGTCAGGCGCGCCGTGACTCCCAAGGACAGGGTCTTGCAGAAGAAGAAGGTTTATGACTTGCCCGTGTGAGGGAGAAGGGAGGGGGGGCCAGGGTGTGCACAGGGACAGAGTCGCACAGAGAGCGAGGTCTTATGACTCATGCGTGAGAGAGCGGGGGCAGTCAGGTGCAGCTGGGGAGGGCTATGTCAGCTAAGGCGAAGGATGCCTCTTCGAGAGGAAATGGGGGGTTTGCGTGGGTCAAGCAGGAGGGTTGCCTTTCAGGGCAGGGTCGCGTAGAGGGAGAGGGTTTCATAGTCTATGCATGTGAGAGAGGGGGGGGGGGGTTCAGATACGCGCAGAAGGGAAGCCGGTGAGTCTAATGAGCAGGCAAAAAGGCCAGGGTGCCTAAAATGGCTGTCATGTATATATGGGTACAGGCCTTTACTGGCAGAGTGATGCGGTCAATATTTTACGGTATTCATGGTGCTTACAGGGAGAGGAGCGGGAAAAAGGGGAAATGAACGCTGTTTATGTACATCAATTTCTCTAATTTCCACAGTCGCCCCTTTTTACATGACAGAGTTCATTTTTGTAATTGATGGGGGTACAAAATAAACAGGCGTGGATGAAGAATTAGCATTTGTCAATATTAACATTTGGTATATAATCATGGACAGTTGATGTGATGGGCAGAATGCAGCACAAAGGAAATTGCATTTGTCGAGTTCCTAACATTCAAACGCACTACATAGCATAAATGTATCTGACTTAAAAATGTGACCAGTGAACATTTTGACCAAGTAGTTGAGGGCGGAATTCAGTTCAATACACAAGATCTCTTCGTCACAGTGTCTTTTTAGCAGTGAGCCATCACTGGTAGGCTCTAGTCCGTATCCTTCAGTTGGCGCTGTTGAGCACCGGCAGTGGAGCTATAGGTCCAGCTCGTATTCAACCTTTCGCGTTGCAAGGTGCGGTCTGTCCTCTGCTGTTAGACAACAGTCCTGTTCCCTAACCAGTCCTTTTAGTGGCGCCTTATGTTCGGCACCTATATTTCCGTGGCAACACCCTATTCCCACCTGAATGCCGTTCTTCCTTTTGGCGTGAAGTCACATGGAAAAGAGGGTGTGTGTGGTTCAAATAGTCGATAGGAGAGAGGAGGAGTTGGGTCAGAGTTCCTGGGACACACAAAAGGGACCAAGGGAGCAAAGGATAACAAGCAGGCAGGCCCATCAATCGAGCCCAAAGAAGGGGGACGGAGACTCCAGGCACACGTGTGTTAGCAGACGGAGGGCTTCAGGGCGGCCCGTCATTTTCATTTTCCATGTTTGAAATTGCTGTCTCGTCCCGTATCTTGTTGCTCTGCAGCCCCACCTTTGGTCGAGGTCACATGTGTCTCAAGATCTGCAGCCAGGCTGTACGTCACGTCCGACCCTTCTCTTCCGGTGATAAATCTTTGAATAGGTACAAAACAAGCTTTTAGAGAACTGGCAGAAGAAGTCATTTATGCATGTGAATTCCTCCCTCAATCCTACGCACGTGGGAGATACGTTCATCGGTCATAGTCAGAAGTCTATTACCAAGCAGTGCATATGTCGGCATTCCTACTGTGTTCATGCCAAGTGTATTCATCGTCTATTCATCACATAAATGGAGAGAAATAAGACTCCCATCAACTGCGCATTTCATCAAATTCAACATTTCGGAACTTCCAGCGGAGACTTGCCTTTCAAACCTGAGCCTTTAACAGCCTAACATTTCCCTTCAAGGCTGGCTAACCTTTTTCAACCAGGGCGGGGGCGCTATCATCGAGAGTCAGGGAAAAACAGGTTTATCTCGAGGGACGACAGTTACTCATGGTCATCATGTTTATATCCGGGACAGCAGCTGGGGTCTAAAAAATGGGGCGGGGATGCTTCGGGCGCTCGCGCTTGGGTGCAAAAAGGGGGGTGGGGCAATCTGGGCATTGGGGGTCAATCTAGACGTTTGGCGTTCGTCTCTGATGAACAGAAAATAAGGTGCCATTGACATACAGTTCCCCTATAAAAGGCCAGATTGGGAGACCTTAGTCGTCTTACCTGTCCTTTCCTTCTCAGCCAATTCGAGTTCATTCATTTTGCAGAAAGGAGAGGTAGTAATATGGCGAGATACAATCATTTTAGTTTCGGTCAATTTCGCTGAACACCTTCGCGTTCACTGAGTATCCAATTATACTGGTGCCACCGAGGCACGATTTTACCATAAAAAGGAAGAGGAAATATGGAGACTCTCATAGAGAGTGAGAGTCGTCCGCAATCTAAATGAGCCACTCGGTACACGTATGACATGTAGAGAGAGAGAGAGAGAGAGTGAGAGAGAGAGAAAGAGAGAGAGAGAGATAGGTAAGGGGGGGGAGAGAGAGAGAGAGAGAGACGTGTACGAAAATAGGTCATTTAGTGCGCTCACAACACAGAACAGCAGGGGGGTCAGGTAACGGAGAGACGCAAACAGAGGGAGAACATAAACCCCTATAGTACACACACACGAACTCAGACGAAGGAAGACAGTACATGTATTACATATATAAGACATTCACAACAAAACAGAAAACAATTGTTGGCCAACAAGATCTATTTTTATATCCTTCGTATCTTTACTATCCTATTTACCTACGTGCTTAGCTCTTTTTACCTTTCCCTCCTTTTCCCTCTCGCTTGTTATTTCTGCGAGCGTTCTCAATTGCCAATACGTACGCCTCGGTCAGTCGATCAGAAATTAACCTGGTCGCGCTATTTACCCATGGTTGGATCTTAAACCATTTTCCAGTTTCTTCCTTTGGTGGGAAGTTCTCCAGGCTGAGGCAACGGCAAGTATCGATCGGGAGAACAGTTGGACAGCTTGGCTATATCTATAAGAGTGTGAGAAGGGGGCAGTACATTTTGAACATCAGCAACATTTCTAACTTCCCAGACGGGTGGTGCCTTGGTAACTCTTACCCGTGCACTCTTCTTTGTCCTTTCCCTATCTAGTCAAACGTCTAGTTACATTATCTAACGTGTTATTTCGAGTCAATTTTCGTCATACAGTACCCGTCAAGTTTCTATGTCAGTCCATCCTCCCAGTCGCTATGTTCTAAGGAGGAACAGTCATGTTTTAAGTCTACGTCTTTTAAAAACTTATCGTCATAAGGACTATGCTCATATTCCCTCCTTCCCTTTTCGTCGGTGGTTCGATCATCGCTCTCCCATACTTCAGTCGACGTTCCGACGCGACCTGCAGAAGGGAGGAGAAAGAAGGGGTGGGGGCAGCATTCAAACCACATCAGCATGCAGTAGTCCGAAAATGTTTTTACCTACCACATACTCGGCCTCTCTCCACGTAGTGCATTTCCTTACCATCTCGACGTTTAAGCCCAGAGGGACCAGTAGTGCCAGATAGATAATCATTGACGATCTGCGTATCTACATGAGTCACTTGGTCGCGACCCCTTTTGGTTGTGTGCAAGGGTGGCGCTCAGGTGGCATTTTTGTGGGGTCGTTTAAGGGCGTCTAAAACACTTTTCCGGCTGCCTGTGACACATAATGTAGCTGCCAAATATCGGGTCCTTTTTAACCTTCAGCCTTCATCATACTTATTCTTCGCTCACAGTAGTAACACATTCAAAACTCATTAATGCAACCGCTACAATTATACTTTCTTTTTCAAAATACCTTTAATAAAAAGTGTTGGTGTACAAATACGGGCCTACAACCCAGTGGACCAGCCACGGAGCAGACTGGAACTGTACATAAGAAGAACGAAGTTGGTGGCAGTTCATTGCATAAAGTGCGGCAGTGCAATAAAATCGTATCGAACTTTCCTACAGAGCAAGCATGATGCATGTCAAGAATTCAGTTTCTCAATTAATTCATTAATTCATTATCCAAATGCTCACTCAGTGCATAAATTACACCAATTCATTGTTCCCAATCATAATTAGTACCCACCCTAAATCAGTTCATTGTCCAAACACATGATCAATATCTGTCTTACATTGCTTTCTTCTCTAAGCACATAATCACTATCCATCTTATCGACTTTCATTGTCCAAAAATGCATACATATCTCAGAGCATCAAGATTCGAGCAATCCGGGTGAACAGGGAGTTTGAAAGTTTCGTTTCGTGTATCGGCGCCATTTTGGGCGAGGTCAGGCAGGTTCCAGTACAGTCAGAATGTCTCCAATGACTCGTGGTTGGACCAGAACCTTCCGTTGGTAGTTCAAAAAGTTTTTCGCAATGTGGTAACAGTGTAACAATATGGACCATCAGTCAAAGAGTGGGGAGGGTGGCAACAATTTTCCTACTGGGTCATTCTGGTGTTCCACCGGAACTGAACAAGTCTGTACCTTGGCTGTGTTTTAGCCATTTCCAAACTGAAGCTGGCGCCGGCAGGAGTGCGTCGATGTCGCGGTTCCCAGTGAGGGGGACGGGGGCGCCCATGCGGAGGGGTCGGGGGGGCTCCCCGGCTCTAATAGAATCTTCAAAGTTGAGGAGAGAAGGCATGGGGCGTGTGCCCGTCCCAGGCAAAAGACCGCTTTTCGATGTGGACCCTCTTTAAGCAAGAGCGTTGGGGTGTCGCTGGGAGCCTCCACCTGGAGGGAGGTGGGGGAGGCTCGTTCGCGCCGCCTCCCCCTTCCAGCGACCCCGCGCCGTTCCTCGGCTCCACCGCTTCGGTATTGGCCGTGCCGGCTATTGAAGATGGGGGGGGGGGTCGGTGGCTGAGGCAAGACATCCCGCCCCTTGACATGTGGCGGGACTACCTGAAACTATCCAGGGGTTGACATGTGGCGGGACTACCTGTAAGCGCCGCCGTCCTCGCCTTGGCTTCGGCCTTTGATGAGAGCCGGATCAGGCGAGAAAGAGAGAGAGGGGGGGGTGGTCGGTGGCTGAGGCAAGACAGCCCCCCCCGTGGCCTGCATGGCAGCAGAAGAGGAGAAAAGGAGAGGTCATTACGATTTTTGGGCCGTCCGCCCCACAGCCTCCCCTTCCGACTGCGGCCAGGCGAGCCCTGCATGCATCGAGGCCTCGCCTTCCGGATGGGCGTAACCGCGGACCTGTTGCACTTCGGGAGCTTCCGGAATGGGGGTAGGTACCTATTGATTTGTATCTATTTCATGTGACCGTTATTTGGGCGTGGTGGGCAATGAGGCAGACATGTTTGGAGCAGGAGTAGGCAGCGGAACCTAGCTACCTCGTGGCTGTCTTGCTGTCGAATTTTTCGCCATTTTATATTTCTTATTACGAGCTATTTCTAATGTTTCTTATTTTTAGTGAAGTCGAAAGCTCATCAGGGGGTTACTGACTTAGCCTGATTTCTTTTTATTTTTTATTCTTCTTTTCCTTAGCGTGTTTCGAGCTAAAGTTTCTTGTTAACAAGGTACGGTGATCACTTCATATTTTTATGTGTCCTTTTCATTAGGGGTACTCCTGGACGGACCAGACGAGTTACCTCCAATAAATGGTCCGGGGTGGAACTAGATTATCGATCAAAGGGGAACATATATTCCTTCATTAGGGTATCATCCTGGACGGACCAAATGATGTACCTCCACTTACTAGGGTAGCCTCCTGGACGGACCAGATGGCCTACTTCCACTAAATGGCCCATGAGTGGGGAGCATATGTCCTCCATAAGGGCAGCCTCCTGGACGGACCAGGCGAGCTACCCCCCAAATAAACAATCAATCAGTGGGGAGTGGGTAGGACTGACGAATTCACAAAGGGGCATAACCTACCCTTTACTACTTGCAAAGACTAGACAGAATATTTCTATTCCACGTTGTTTGCAAATAGAAAATACCTCAAACGAAACAATTCCTGGAACAACAATGTCCAGGCAACCAATCAATCAGTGGGGAGAAAAACAGGCATGACGGATTACAACGGGGACAAACGTCTGCATTACCTGCCCTTCGCTATCTATAAAGGAAGACAGAATATTTCTATTCGTCTCTGTTTGTAGACAGGGAAGATCTCAAAGAGCAACAATCGATTATTAATCGATTTCAAACAATCAGTGGGGAGAAAAGTAGGCATGACGGATTACAACAGGGACAAAAGTCTGCATTACCTACCCTTCTCTATCTGCAAAGGGGGCGAACGTTCCTATTCACCGCTGTTTGCAAACAGAGAATGTCTCGTTCTCAAGAAGAGAACCAATATTTCAAGTAGCATCCAAAGCTAAATGAACCAATAACAACAATATCAGTATTCAAATACCGATTCCAAAACAATCAATCAATCAATCAGGTGGATAGAACCACCCTACCAATCAGGCGTAAAAACACCCTACTTAATCTTACCCGGACCGGACCATGCGGATAGTTCTTCGTCTTCCCCTTCCAGCGCCCGAACGTTCTCTTACTCTATGCAGCATTCCTGTGGGATTCCAGTCAGGACAGTAGGTCACTCGAGAGAGGTCCGTTCAGAATCGGTGAAGTTCATTCAATCGGCAGCCGGACGAGGGCCCTCTCAAGGCAGGTATACTCCGATCATTTAGATATTCACCTCATCGTCTGGATCTCTCTTACTGGACCTCATGTCACTGATGGACCCCGCGTTGGGACGCCAATTGTGGAACAGGAGCCCATACTAGTATCGATGCCCGGACGGCTGGCGCAAGTTGCCTCTTAGTTCCCATTCTGAATAGTTACCAAAATAAAGAGACGGGCGCTGGAAGCAGGAGTCACAAGAACAGGATTTATTACTCATGAGGAGAGCCTGTCATTTCGGACACGAAACACAGTGTCTTTCGGGAGGTGCTCTAACAAGTGAGCTGAAACGTCGTCTTTTATACCTTACAAAACACTTAGCATTACAATCGCGACATTGTGAAACACGGAATAGACATCCCCATGATCCTCGTGTCAATCCTACCCCACATATGTTCACAATAGGGACCCTTGACCTGCTGATAAGAGGGGAGGGTAATCACGCAGCTGAGTGTTCCGCCAACTTTTAGGATGTGTGCGCCTGATCATAGCCCAGGGGGTGGGGTGGCCAGGATCAATAGTGGGTCCTTTGAAGAGGAGTGATTCCATACAATAAGCAGTAAACAGTATCTCCTGGCTTAGGCGATGACCTCAGACATGTGTGGACAGTCAATCGCGGAGGGAGGGTTTACTAACAGAGGGGGTATTCATGAAAGGAAAGGAGGTGCTGGTCAGGCGCGCCGTGACTCCCAAGGACAGGGTCTTGCAGAAGAAGAAGGTTTATGACTTGCCCGTGTGAGGGAGAAGGGAGGGGGGGCCAGGGTGTGCACAGGGACAGAGTCGCACAGAGAGAGAGGTCTTATGACTCATGCGTGAGAGAGCGGGGGCAGTCAGGTGCAGCTGGGGAGGGCTATGTCAGCTAAGGCGAAGGATGTCTCTTCGAGAGGAAATGGGGGGTTTGCGTGGGTCAAGCAGGAGGGTTGCCTTTCAGGGCAGGGTCGCGTAGAGGGAGAGGGTTTCATAGTCTATGCATGTGAGAGAGGGGGGGGGGTTCAGATACGCGCAGAAGGGAAGCCGGTGAGTCTAATGAGCAGGCAAAAAGGCCAGGGTGCCTAAAATGGCTGTCATGTATATATGGGTACGGGCCTTTACTGGCAGAGTGATGCGGTCAATATTTTACGGTATTCATGGTGCTTACAGGGAGAGGAGCGGGAAAAAGGGGAAATGAACGCTGTTTATGTACATCAATTTCTCTAATTTCCACAAAAGATTTCATGTTGAGGCGTCCAGATGAAGGGAGTTCATTAGAGTTTGACAGATATGTGACATTCATCAAAAACATGCCCCCCATTCGGAGTGTAACCTATGTAAACATTTTAAATGGGGAGAATTTTACAGATAAGTAATCTCTGTTGCATCAAAGTTAGTTACTGGTGCTGTCGTGAGACCAGTCCTCACACCACTTTCAAACTGGTGACTTCTCGGGCTTAACAACTGAGTCTTTCTGCACAGAGACAGGACCTGCCAATTTTAACATGAAATACCTCATCACTAACTGCTATCTCCCATCTACCCCATTAATAAAGAGGTTTGGCCAGGGAAACCACTGATCACCAAAAGCCATGCTTGTCCTTTTAGTCACGCTGTTTGCTTTCCAGTATGTTTCTGATTATGGCTTATTACTTATTTGCATCACATGTTTGCAGATAGTCTTCACTTATTAAGCATTGATTTCTCTTTTGTTACTGGTCTTCCCTCTATTTTGCCTCTACATGCCACCATTCTGTATATTTGGGGACGTCACTTCCTATATTGCATTCTAAATGAACCTCTCAGTCGTCCTGCAGTGCTTCCAAGTACCACACATCAGGCGTTAGACTAACGCATTTTAGTGTGGTGTCCGCATCACAGCACTAAAATATGTTAGTCACACATTTATAGCACCTCCCTGAAAACAACAGTGATGTGCGAGCCTTACCGATGAAAGGTGCTGCATTAGCAGACACGCAAGTAGAGTGCACACAGTGCTTCCGCTGTCAGAGACGACTAATCCAGCATACACTGGCCTTTCAGTTTATCTGCAAATTCGATGCACATGGCTGCTACAACTCACTAATAAAATGATGGCGCCTCTGCAGGCTGGGGCTGCATGGAATCAAGCCACCATTCAGACGGGCTATTCGGGTATTGTGCCCCATCACAGGAGCGGGCCCCCACGTTAAAAAACACTATATCCTATTGGAGTAACCAACAGAGGTGCTGGACGCAGGTGGGAGGTTTCTTCTACCTTGTTGCGCTGCTCTCCACCAATGTTCCTCTGGTCGACGCGGCGTAGCGTGACTCGGTCTCAGTGGCAGTGCTGGTCTAGTGTTAGGAGGTCAGCATGCATGACTTGCACCGGGCAAGATGGTCTTTAATGATTTTGCCGTGCCCCCCAGGAAGACATTGCTGTGACCCAGACAGGGCTCAGAATCTGATCAACAACTCATTATGGTGGGTGCTGTCTTGAACCTCTTCAATGCTCGTGACGGAACCGTTCCGTCACGAGCCACGGGTGGGCTGTGCTGGTGATGGAACGGTTCCGCCACGGCCCTGCCGCCGCGCCTGCGCTAACATTCTAAAGAACGGGCCGAGCAGCTGTCAGCAGTGTTTGTTCCCCACTGCAGCTTACAAAACCCTTTGTCCTCTTTCTTTTTCTGTCGGAGGGACAGCCAGGGCCAGTTCCAGCTCAAAAGAAAATACCAACAGTGTTTCAGAGGCCAACAGAAAGAGACTGTGCTTGCACATGGAATGAGATGGAAGACAGGGGACAGGACGTAGTGAGTAAGTGCAGTCACTATCTGCGCACTGGTTCTTGTTGGGTTTTCAGTGTGCAGGTTGCCATCAGCTCTCTGGTCCACTGGATGAATCACTGCTTCTATTCTCCTAATGCCATTAAAAGGTGGATTTAAGCCGTCGTACAACTCCTTGCTTTTATATGGTGCTCACATTGTGCAGTTGAGGTAGACATTGCTTTCTCACGAATTCACATCAAATAAACAGTTTCAATTAAAATGGTAATTCTGAAGAGAGTAAGTATATAGATGAAGAATTATATTATTGTTGGAAAGAGAAGGAGTGGATGATTCACTCAATGACAGTGTAAAATCATTGATACTCATAACACCCAATCCCAGCTTCCATACTACTAGAACAGCATCAGCCTGAGGCAGCATTTTCCCCCCAGCAGAGTTAGTAAGTGGCCTTTTACAGGCAGGGCAAGCTCTATAGGGTTTAGTGATTTTTGTGTTTGGAAAGAGATTACGTAATATGGTACTGTTTAAAATGAATTGAAGAGATGGATAGCAAATCAAAATTGCAATAAGGTGCTCCATAGCCAAACATGGTCTGGCACATTTACAGTGATAAACTCATTTGAGATGGAGCTGCATCCAGCCCCATGAAACCAATTGCACAGCATCATGCCGCCCCTGGCGTGCATGTTTTTTTCGAAGGTTATTTAACCATTTATCAGTAGTAATCCAAATTTGTTTCCTCTTATTTTTAACTTCTCTTAAATCATTTTCATCTCACTTTTTTCCAAATCCACAAAACCGATTATCGTGCCAATTTTCAGTTTTCTACTATTCTGACTGTGCCGATCCTGGCCTCTTGTAAGAATATGAATAATGCAATGTTCATCACAAGCACTTTTTATTTCATCTTGAAACCCAATGCATTTCGGGCCTCTTGGGGCCCTTCTTCGGGGGTCACTACAATTAATAATAACAAAATCAACATTAGCACCATTATTCTTGAATACATGTATAATTGCAACAAAATTTCATCAATATTGCGCTTTTTTTGCATCATTCGCTGTTCGCCCATTGCGTCTTTCTTTACACACCTCCCCTTGTAATACATCCATGGCACGCCCATCTCTCGATTTTATCTATCTCCAGCTTTAACTCTCCATTTCTACACCACTTTTAACACTTGCCGGGTGGTCCCAATCTCTTTCTCTCCCTTCGCCATTAACATCCCCCAACCCTCTTATTCACGTGTGAGGCATCCCCTTCTCAACGCGTGCTAGCTTCAAAGTTACCACTGTTGTGAAGATTTGTTAAAACGTGTGAAACAGGCATGTCCTACATCGTTCTTGCGCTACTCTCTAGGTGTTTAAACGGCAAACTAACTCATTTTTTGCTTCTACCTGTCAAGTCAAAAACCTCTCTTCCACCCGACTTCACTCCGTACCTGCTGTGGTCATCATTAAAACCTGCAGTCCAAGCCTTTCTTCCTCAAGCTGTTAGTCCATTACCTACTGCCACCCACTTCTTAAATCTCACTCCCCATGTGTTCTCCCTCCCAATCAACTGTGCGTTTGAAATCCCCGCCCTGCTGTGCCTTCCAACCTTTCCCAACTACAATTCCCAACATGCGTATCTGCAGTCCAGCGCTGTGTCGTTTCATATTTCATTAATCATTTTTTGAAGAAACAGTGTCACAATTCTTTATTCCATGTCCGAATTAGTTCGTGCTGGTTCGATACCACTTGTGATGAACCATGATCTTCCGTCGTATTGCGTGGATTTAAAAGTTCTATTTACATCTTACTTTTCATTTTTTATTCTTCATGTGCGGGTGCATTCCCTTTTAGGTGGGGCTTTAGTATAAATGTCCAATTAGTGAAGGGATGCACACCCTGTTTTGCGTTTTCCTTGTGTTCTTCATGTTATTCATACCTTTGTTTAATTTGCGTGCAGAACGGTTCTTAGGCCTGCCCCATTGCCGTTAGGAAAATAAACTCATTTGAGATGGAGCTGTATCCAGCCCCATGAAACCAATTGCACAGCATCATGCCGCCCCTGGCGTGCATGTTTTTTTCGAAGGTTATTTAACCATTTATCAGTAGTAATCCAAATTTGTTTCCTCTTATTTTTAACTTCTCTTAACTCATTTTCATCTCACTTTTTTCCAAATCCACAAAACCGATTATCGTGCCAATTTTCAGTTTTCTACTATTCTGACTGTGCCGATCCGGGCCTCTTGTAAGAATATGAATAATGCAATGTTCATCACAAGCACTTTTTATTTCATCTTGAAACCCAATGCATTTCGGGCCTCTTGGGGCCCTTCTGCGGGGGTCACTACAATTAATAATAACAAAATCAACATTAGCACCATTATTCTTGAATACATGTATAATTGCAACAAAATTTCATCAATATTGCGCTTTTTTTGCATCATTGCTGTTCGCACATTGCGTCTTTCTTTACACACCTCCCCTTGTAATACATCCATGGCACGCCCATCTCTCGATTTTATATATCTCCAGCTTTAACTCTCCATTTCTACACCACTTTTAACACTTCCCGGGTGGTCCCAATCTCTTTCTCTCCCTTCGCCATTAACATCCCCCAACCCTCTTATTCACGTGTGAAACATCCCCTTCTCAACGCGTGCTAGCTTCAAAGTTACCACTGTTGTGAAGATTTGTTAAAACTTGTGAAACAGGCATGTCCTACATCGTTCTTGCGCTACTCTCTTGGTGTTTAAACGGCAAACAAACTCATTTTTTGCTTCTACCTGTCAAGTCAAAAACCTCTCTTCCACCCGACTTCACTCCGTACCTGCTGTGGTCATCATTAAAACCTGCAGTCCACGCCTTTCTTCCTCAAGCTGTTAGTCCATTACCTACTGCCACCCACTTCTTAAATCTCACTCCCCATGTGTTCTCCCTCCCAATCAACTGTGCGTTTGAAAGTGCTTGTGATGAACATTGCATTATTCATATTCCTACAAGAGGCCAGGATCGGCACAGTCAGAATAGGAGAAAACTGAAAATTGGCACGATAATCTATTTTGTGGATTTGGAAAAAAGTGAGATGAAAATGATTTAAGAGAAGTTAAAAATAGGAGGAAACAAATTTGGATTACTACTGATAAATGGTTAAATAACCTCCGAAAAAAAACATGCACGCAAATTAAACAAAGGTATGAATAACATGAAGAACACAAGGAAAACGCAAAACAGGGTGTGCATCCCTTCACTAATTGGACATTTATACTAAAGCCCCACCTAAAAGGGAATGCACCCGCACATGAAGAATAAAAAATGAAAAGTAAGATGTAAATAGAACTTTTAAATCCACGCAATACGACGGAAGATCATTTTTCATCACAAGTGGTATCGAACCAGCACGAACTAATTCGGACATGGAATAAAGAATTGTGACACTGTTTCTTCAAAAAATGATTAATGAAATATGAAACGACACAGCGCTGGACTGCAGATACGCATGTTGGGAATTGTAGTTGGGAAAGGTTGGAAGGCACAGCAGGGCGGGGATTTCAAACGCACAGTTGATTGGGAGGGAGAACACATGGGGTATGAGATTTAAGAAGTGGGTGGCAGTAGGTAATGGACTAACAGCATGAGGAAGAAAGGCGTGGACTGCAGGTTTTAATGATGACCACAGCAGGTACGGAGTGAAGTCGGGTGGAAGAGAGGTTTTTGACTTGACAGGTAGAAGCAAAAAATGAGTTCGTTTGCCGTTTAAACACCAAGAGAGTAGCACAAGAACGATGTAGGACATGCCTGTTTCACAAGTTTTAACAAATCTTCACAACAGTGGTAACTTTGAAGCTAGCACGCGTTGAGAAGGGGATGCTTCACACGTGAATAAGAGGGTTGGGGGATGTTAATGGCGAAGGGAGAGAAAGAGATTGGGACCACCCGGGAAGTGTTAAAAGTGGTGTAGAAATGGAGAGTTAAAGCTGGAGATAGATAAAATCGAGAGATGGGTGTGCCATGGATGTATTACAAGGGTAGGTGTGTAAAGAAAGACGCAATGTGTGTGCGAACAGCGAATGATGCAAAAAAAGCGCAATATTGATGAAATTTTGTTGCAATTATACATGTATTCAAGAATAATGGTGCTAATGTTGATTTTGTTATTATTAATTGTAGCGACCCCCGAAGAAGGGCCCCAAGAGGCCCGAAATGCATTGGGTTTCAAGATGAAATAAAAAGTGCTTGTGATGAACATTGCATTATTCATATTCTTACAAGAGGCCAGGATCGGCACAGTCAGAATAGCAGAAAACTGAAAATTGGCACGATAATCGGTTTTGTGGATTTGGAAAAAAGTGAGATGAAAATGATTTAAGAGAAGTTAAAAATAAGAGGAAACAAATTTGGATTACTACTGATAAATGGTTAAATAACCTTCGAAAAAAACATGCACGCCAGGGGCGGCATGATGCTGTGCAACTGGTTTCATGGGGCTGGATGCAGCTCCATCTCAAATGAGTTTATTTTCCTAACGGCAATGGGGCAGGCCTAACAACCGTTCTGCACGCAAATTAAACAAAAGTATGAATAACATGAAGAACACAAGGAAACCGCAAGACAGGGTGTGCATCCCTTCACTAATTGGACATTTACAGTGATGCCATTTGTCTGTGGTGCTGAAAGTAAGTGCAGGGGTCAGAACGGGTGTAAATCACGTAGCATGTAGGGGTCTCCGACCTTTTCTGTAACCAGATCTACTTTTGTTCAATGATAATTTTCAGGAGCTACTAATATTACTTTCCTTGTAATATCATCTACATCAGACAAGATTATATGAGTGTCCATGCTATACAACATTAACGACCGTGATCACCTCAGTGCATCAGGCAGGGCTGCCAGCAGTAACTTTAAAAAGTATTTGTCAATTTGGACTCCTTTTACGTAGGTAATACTTAAATGCTGTGGCTGAAATACTCACCAAGGTAATAGTATTAAGTCTCCCTAATGCCACATGATTTATCACTTGGCTTTAAAAGTATTTTGGAAATTCAACAATTTTACTATAAACATCATCTTATGAGCTCGTTGCTTGATTTTTCTAGTGAAAAGGTGTCACTCCAAGTGTCACACAATTAGTGGTTGAATGCTGCTAATACGTATCCTGAAACCATGAAATTGTCCCACATAAGCAATCTGAAAACTTGGCAGCTATGTGTCCAGCTCAGAGTGAGAGAATCATATGCCCTCTTTGCTTCTCTCAGTAAAACGCTTGAAATTATAACCATTTATCTGGACCCACTGCATAGGCAGAGATAGTGCCCTCATATGGATCCTGATGGAGGCACTTTGCTGTTGTTATTTTCCGGCAAAACGCTTGCCCCACTCTGTCCTGCAGGGTTGTATGTGGTTACAACGCATTCCTTTACCACGCAAATGTGACAATGGAATGCTATTTCCACACATAACCTTTACCACGAATATTCCTTTACCATGCATACCTTTACAATGATTTTCGATGTAAATTTATGCATGGTAAGGGCATACTCTTGATAAAGGTTATACCCCTCCCCTGTATCCTTACCTGACCCCCCCCCAGCCCCCAATCCTTCTTATAATTACCCCTGCCCTGAACATTCAATCCTCATATATATATATATATGTATATATATTACCTACTGGCGGTCGCCAGTAGGTAGTTATAGTTAGGATTATTTTGAATAGGGAAATCGCAACATTCTATTGTGAATAACTTTAGCGCCGGTTGAGGAATCTGCCTGAAAATTTCCTCAAATTTGCCTGGCGGCGCTCCGGTCCTTCCCTGAAAGTTTGGGGGGGGTCGTCAAGCGGGGCCCAAGAAAAAAGGGGGGCCCCAAAACGTGTTTTCCCCATGTTAATTTCCATAGGGCGGTCGACCTCACTTTTAGCCCGAACGGCTGAATGGATTTCCACCAAACTTGGCAAAATTCTAGGGACTGGTAGCCCAATGTGCCTTTGCTATGTCTCAAGATATATGCTCCAGTGGATTGTAAGTAATTTAGGTTAAAAAAATATATATATATCTATAAGCGCGCTCCGGTACGCGCACCGGGGTGCGAACCAGCGCGCTACGCGAGTTCGCGAGCAGAAACCTGATTGGCTCTCGGGTGTCTGTCAACATTCCAAACAGTCCAGAGCGGCCGCCATATTGTGTCTCGGTAGGATCCAGACACAAGAGGTGGCAAAAACAAAGGGGGAAATGACCAAAAGGGGGCAGAGTAGACCCCCCCTGACCCCCAAGGTTTGATGTGGGGGCCATAAAAGGGCTCAGCGGGGCAAAAAAATGTTGTTTATTTTCGATTTGCGCGGCGGAGCGCCCGGTACGCGCACCGGGGAGCATACCGGGGAGCGTACCATGGGGAAAAAAGAATGACAGAGTTTTTAAAAAATGTAGCCTTTTTTATAAATTGGAGGTAGTTCTAAAAAGAACAGTTTTTTTTCTTCTTTTTGTTTTATATTTTTTTTAATGTTTTTTTGAACATTTTGTACTTTTTTGGCTTTGATGAACAATTTTATATTATTTTTGTTATTTTTATGGGGAGAAACAAAAAACAGGGAATTGTAAACGGCCCAACTGGAGCAAAAAAAAATTCAGGAAAAAATTCTTGTTTTTTGGGGCAATTGTGGTTGTCACCAGCACGGTTGATGAGCTTTATGCTTTGCTCACCATAGGTGATGGTCTTACCACAAAAAATACAACTGATTTTGTATTCCCCAAACTGGGGTTGTAAGTTTGGGACCATCTCGCTTGTCTCTGGTCCTGATGGAGTGGGTTGCTTTCTTTTGGAGGTGCTGGGTGAAGATTGGGGAGGATTTGTGGCCAGTTGTCGGACTTCTGCGGCAGCATAGTTGTTGGGATGCCTGCGCTGCATGTGGCGAATCATGGTGTTATTGCCAAATGAGTATTTTTTGTTAGGGTTCCCCCTTGAAAGTTCCATTTTACAGATTAGGCAAGTCACCTTTGGCGCATTCACCTTTTTGAGACCACTTGGAATGGAAAAAAACTCCCATACAATGTGCTGCTTTGGCCTATATGGGGTATTGTCTTCTGGCAGGAATGTCCTCCTCCCCTCCTCCTCCTCCTCCTCCTCCTCTTCTTCATCTCCACCACTGTGGTGTTGTGGTGGTCCTCTTGGTGGTGGTGGTGGTGGTGGTGGTGGTGGTGGCTGAGATACTCCTGCTGCTGCTGCTACTGACGCCATTTTTCAGTCCAAAAAAGTACAGAGAGGACTCAAAGTACAAAGTGAGAATGAGGAAAAAAGGTGGGGGCTTTCATCATTAGGAAAAAAAACTGTCCTGAACCAATGAAAAGTGTTAATTTCAGGTCACATGACCACGGCTTTCATCATTTGGAAACCAAAACTGTCCTGCACCAATAAAAAGTGTTATTTTTAGGTCACATGACCCGACGCGCTTATGCAACGCGCCCCCGGGCGCGCCGCGTAAGCGCGTCAGATGCTTACGTTGCGTGATCGTATGCGCTCGAGTGCTTCCGGGGGCGTTTACGCCGTGCGTATCACGTGGACGCGGCTACGCGATACATCACGATGATGTTTTTGTTCATGGCAAAAGCGCTAACGGGACGCTCACCGGTACGCGCCCTGGGGCGCGCCGCAAGACTGCGCTTTCCAGTGCTCTCACCGGGAAGCGCACAGGGAGCGTTCCAGGGCAAAAAAAAAACATGAACAATATACATTAAAAAAATAGTATTACATAAATATACATTATAGGATTCATTATAAAAAATATTACATTTCATAGCTATAGAAATTTGCTATTAAAAAACCTTTGAAATTCACTGAAAAAACCATAGATTTCACACCAGTTATAGTTAGGAATTAGCATTTAAAAAACCTATGAAATTCACTGAAAAAACATAGGTTTCACACCAGTTATAGTTAGGAATTAGCATTTAAAAAACCTATTAAATTCACTGAAAAAACCATAGGTTTCCCAACAGTTATAGTTAGCTGCACATTTTACTGACATAAAACCATTGAAATTCCTACGTTATAGTTAGTTGGACTAACTATAACTTGCGCGCCTGCAATGCACTGCTGATGACGTCACATATCACCTCACTCATGACTAAGGGTGGGCGTAAAATCCGTTTCGCGGGCGAATTTGCGGATTTTCCGCGATTTCGCGATCCGCGAATCTCGCGAAATCGCGGTAAAATCCGCGAATCAGCGGGGACGAATTTTCAGCCAAGCAAGGGTTACAGCAGCAGGTGCAAAAGTTGAACCTAATTTCTTTGTAACCTTTTACAAAAAGGTTACAAACAAATTAACTTCAACTTGGACACCTGCTGCTAATTGCTTCCTGGCACCTCGTTGCCTACTTGCAACTATTCTCTGACCCTGCTCTGACCCTTGAAGCAGGGTCAGAGAATAGTTACAAGTAGGCAACGAGGCACCTGTCCAAGGAAGCACTTACAGATATAAAAAACACGAAGAAGGGAGAGGATGGCAAATACACCCATTTTGAGTTGTCAGGAGGGGTTAAACTAAAAGAGACCTTTACAGCACACTTTTCATATGCATTTTGCTAAAAATAAAAAGCTGTAAGTTCTGTAGGGGCAACTCAGGAATCTGGCCCTTCAGAGATCCGGCCTCTCTTTCTTTCTCTCGTTCTCTCTCTCCCTCTCTCTTTCCCTCTCTTTGTCTCTCTTTCTATCTATCTATCTATCTATCTATCTATCTATCTATCTATCTATCTATCTCTCTCTCTCTCCCTCTCCCATAAACGACTGCATGGGTAACTTCGCTATGCAAGCGGCTCGCGAAGATGCAAAAATCCCCGCGAACACGCAAAAAACCCCGCGAACACGCAAAAAACCCAGCGAACACGCAAAAAAACAAAAATTCGCACAAATTCGCGAATTTTGCGGATCGCGAATTCGCAAATTCGCAAATTCGCGAATCGCGAATTTGCAAAATTCGCCCATGCTTACTCATGACATGGTCTGTGACATCACTCATGACATCACTGATGACACCATCCTTGTGACAGATTGACAGACCTCCTTTCAGTGTAATGTAACCCTTGAAACACATATTCAAAAATAGAAACTAACATGTTCAAAAAAATTGAGATTCCCATACCAGTTACAACAACCAATTCAGTAATTCCACCTTCTATATACACTTCCACTCATTCACCAACAGTTCTATATAGTCACTCATACATATACTCACTCATCATATGTAGGGATACACCTATACATCCTGTTACACACCGACAGTCATCCAAAAGTTAGTCACAAACATACTCACACATGCAAATAAACTATTGAACATCCATTTATTTGCATATACAACTATACACACACTACCACCTTACTGCTAAGGAAACTTACACATACTTACTCTCTTAAACAATCACTTATAGAAACACATATTTATTTAAACAGGAACTCTTACAATCTCTCACACTCACATATACTCACTTATATACATCAATACTCACATATACTAGATTAAAACATATGTCGTTACTAATAAAGACACTAGTGAAACAGTCATTCACTCACTAACACACACATATACACACTCATCCACCCATACAGTCTTGCACAAATGCTGTCTTCAAAACACATACAAACAGTGAGTCAGTCACCAACCCATGCAGCCACTTATACACAAAGTGAAACACTGATACATATATTTAAATATTTAAAAATTACTCGCTAATATATGTATTCACTAAGATACACTTAATAAGCCAGTTCACCAATCAATATTTTTTTTTAAAACATCCATTTACACACATATTTAAACATTTATTCTTCCATCGACCTTTACAAATACATATATAAAACATATTTATTTTTCAGAAAGACACACATTCACTGGATGGTGTCATCAGTGATGTCATGAGTGATGTCACTGACCATGTCATGAGTGATGTAATATGTGACGTCATCAGCAGTGCATTGCAGGCGCGCAAGTTATAGCGAGTCCTGATCCCCATCAGAAGCGGACGCTCACACGCTGGTCCCTACGCTATCTGCATCACGCTATCTGCATTCCCCAGACTGGTATCGTAGCGCTTCTCCTCAAGTACCGATATAACCTGATTTAAATTAACTTTGTACTGCTGCGCTAGTCTGCCGGTTTAGATCATTGCTATACCGATATAACCTGATTTAAATTAACTTGTTCTGCTGCGCTAGGCTGCCGGTTTAGATCATTGCTATCAGTTACAATTTTTATATTAGAGATCTGCCATAACGATTTGAATTGCAGCGATATTTCGACATAGAGCGCACTCACTCTGCTGTGACTTGTTTAACCGTCTGCAGCGCGCCCACTGTCTCATGTCTCGGCTTTCTGGCTAGCAGCCATTTTATTGTTGTTGTTGTTCCCCCCTGGCCAGAAATACAACACGCACCCGCCTCCCAGCTGCTCCTCCCTCCCACGGACCTATATGCGCCGCTCTCCCTGGTATTCTCTGTGACCGCCCTGATCCCCATCAGAAGCGGACGCTCACACGCTGCTCCCTACGCTATCTGCATCACGCTATCTGCATTCCCCAGACTGGTATCGTAGCGCTTCTCCTCAAGTACCGATATAACCTGATTTAAATTAACTTTGTACTGCTGCGCTAGTCTGCCGGTTTAGATCATTGCTATACCGATATAACCTGATTTAAATTAACTTGTTCTGCTGCGCTAGGCTGCCGGTTTAGATCATTGCTATCAGTTACAATTTTTATGTTAGAGATCTGCCATAACGATTTGAATTGCAGCGCTATTTCGACATAGAGCGCACTCACTCTGCTGTGACTTGTTTAACCGTCTGCAGCGCGCCCACTGTCTCATGTCTCGGCTTTCTGGCTAGCAGCCATTTTATTGTTGTTGTTGTTGTTCCCCCCTGGCCGGAAATACAACACGCACCCGCCTCCCAGCTGCTTCTCCCTCGCCCCCGCCCCCCCTCACTGTCCATTTATGACAGAAACCTTTGCGCGCAGCGTTCACGCGCAGCGGTCGCGTCCCATGCACGCCAAAGGTGCGCCAAAGGTAAGCCAGTCTACGCCCGTCCGTGCCTGGACCGCGCCCAGCGCCAGACCCCCTGGCCCCCGCACCTCCCTAACCTCTAGAGTCACTTATGATGCCGCTACTCTCCTCGCCCTCAACCCCGGACGCGCACCACAATGCTGCGAAGCTACCCCAGGATGTACCCACGGCCCATTCGCCTGCCTCTCCTGCAAGTTCAACTGCTTCAGGACCCTCACCAAACCCACTTCCTCCTCTCACAGCTCCGAACCCAATCGCCTGAACTGCATCCTACTGAACACCCGCTCGGTCCACAGACATGCAACAGAACTCTAGGACCTAATCGACACTGCGTCACCTGACATCGCCTTCCTCACTGAAACATGGATGAACGCATCTTCTGCTCCCGACATCGCCATAGCCATACCGGACGCTTACAAGATTATTCGAAAAGACCGCACCAATCAAACTGGAGGAGGCATCGCCATAGTCCACAGAAATACCATCAAAATCACAAACAGCTCCGAGGACAATCTTGCAAACGCCGAACATCTCCACTTCCAGATCCACACCGACCCCAGGACCACCCTTAGAGGCACCCTCATCTACAGGCCTCCAGGTACCCGCACTCAATTCAGCGATGACATCACGGACTTCGTCAGCCCTTATGCCCTCGCCTCCGAGAACTACATTCTTCTAGGAGACCTCAACTACCACCTTGAAAACACACTCGACAGCAACACCACCACCCTTCTGGACAACCTGGCCAATCTCGGACTCAAACAACTTGTTGACACCCCCACTCACACAGCCGGACACACACTCGACCCTATCTTCACCTCCAGCAAGCACATCTCTTTCGATCGCACTACAGCTCTCCACTGGACGGATCACAGCTGTGTTCACTTCAGCTACAAAACCACCCTGACCCACAACCGTCCACAACCCATTTCCCGAAGAAACTGGAACAAAATCACCACCGACTAACTCCTCACATCACTCAACCAAAACCCTCCCACCCTAGCAAAGGACCCAGACCAAGCGGCCACCAACCTCAGGCAATGGATTACCCACAGTGCGGACAAATTTGCTCCCCTGAAAAAGCACCAGTTGAAATCAGCCAACAAAAAGGCTCCCTGGTTCAATGATGAGCTTAAAAAATCCAAGAAGCTATGCCGCACCATGGAGAAGAATTGGAGAAAAAACCCAACCTCAGACAACATGGCCTCCCTCAAGACAGCCACCCGCAAACACCACCAACTGATTCAATCCGCCAAGAAATCAGCATTCAAGGATCGTCTCGACAACAATTCTCATAACAGCAAGGAACTCTTCAATATCGTCAAAGAGCTCACTAACCCCACCGCAGCATCCAACGACATCACTCCCTCCCAAGACCTCTGCGATGCGCTATCCTCCTTCTTCTACAACAAAATTGCCGACATCCACAACAGCTTCAAGAATACTCCCAGTTATCAACCCGCCCCTCCCCCTTCAGATCCCACTCCTCCAACCAACAACCTCAGCGCCTGGAACCCAATCACCACTGAAGACACCATTCGCCTCATGAACTCAATCCACTCTGGCTCACCTTCTGACCCCTGTCCCCAACACATCTTCAACAAAACTGACTCCATCATCGCACCCCAACTCCGCGACGTCATCAACTGCTCTTTCAACTCTGCCACCTTTCCAGAAATCTGGAAACACGCCGAACTCAGCGCCCTTCTGAAAAAACCCACAGCAGACCCCTCAGAACTGAAAAACTACTGACCCATATCCCTCCTCCCTTTCCCGGCCAAAGTCATCGAGAAAGCCGTCAACAGCCAACTCGCCGCCTTCCTTGAATCCAGCAACTCCCTTGATCCATCTCAATCCGGATTTCGAGCCAAACACAGCACCGAAACCGCCCTCATTACAGCGACCGACGACATCCGAGCACTCCTGGACAACGGAGAAACAGTGGCCCTCATCCTACTCGACCTATCCGCCGCTTTCAAAACAGTGTGCCACAGCACCCTTATACAACGCCTCAGCAACATCGGCATACAAGGAAAAGCCTTGGACTGGATCATCTCGTTCCTAGCTGGGAGAACTTAGAGAGTTCGACTTCCCCCATTCTACTCAGAGGCCACCGAAGTCATCTGCGGTGTACCTCAAGGATCCTCACTCAGTCCCACCCTCTTCAACGTCTACATGAGTCCTCTCGCCTCTATCGCACGTCAACACAACCTCAACATCATCCCTTATGCCGACGACACCCAGCTAATCCTTTCCCTCACCAAAGACCCCAACAACGCCAAAACCAATCTTCACGAAGGCATGAAAGAAGTAGCCGAATGGATGAAACAGAGCCGCCTAAAACTCAACTCAGACAAAACGGAGGTGCTCATCCTAGGATCCTCCCCCTCAGCTTGGGACGACTCCTGGTGGCCTTCCGCTCTGGGCACAGCACCCACAGACCATGCACGTAACCGTGGCTTCATTCTAGACTCCTCTCTCTCAATGTCCAGACAAGTCAACGCCGTCTCGTCCTCCTGCTTCAACGTCCTTCGCATTCTCAAAAAGATCTTCCGCTGAATCCCCCTCGAGACAAGAAAGACTGTCACCCATGCACTGGTCACGAGTCGACTAGATTATGGCAACACACTCTACGCCGGAATTACAACAAAATTACAGAAAAAACTCCAGCGCATCCAAAACGCGCCAGCGAGACTCATATTAGACATCCCGCGTCAAGAGCACATCACCGGACACCTAAAAGACCTCCACTGGCTTCCCGTCAACAAAAGAATTACTTTCCGCCTTCTCACCCACGCACACAAGGCCCTTTATAATCTAGGACCCGAATGCCTCAACACTCGACTGTCCTTCTACAATCCCACCCGCCAACTAAGATCATCCAATCAAGCCCTCGCCGCAGTCCCGCGCATCCGAAAATCCACCATGGGTGGCAGATCCTTCTCCTTCCTGGCTGCCAAGACCTGGAACTCACTCCCCACCCACCTCCGCCTTACTCAGAACCACATTTCCTTCAGAAAAGAACTGAAAACCTGGCTTTTCGACAAATAATGTACCCCTCCCTCTAGCGCCTTGAGACCCTCTGGGTGAGTAGTGCGCTATATAAATGCCTGAACTTGAACTTGAACGTGGGAATTTCAATGGTTTTATGTCAGTAAAATGTCCAGCTAACTATAACTGGTGTGAAACCTATGGTTTTTTCAGTGAATTTAATAGGTTTTTTAAATGCTAATTCCTAACTATAACTGGTGTGAAACCTATGGTTTTTTCAGTGAATTATATAAATATATTAGTTTTTTAAACTAAAATTCCCCTTACCTCTTCACGTCATCTCCTTTCCAATTCCCCTTACCTCTTCACGTTGTCTCCTCTCCTTTATCTTCATTCGTGACGTCGTACGCCGTAAAGAGGAAGCAGTAGTTTCTTTCTGTTTCCTCTCAAATGACGCCGATTGCCTCCACTTCGCGACGTGACATCAGGTGCGTTTTTTTTGCGGGGTGAACCCCCAAGCCCCTTTTTTCCACGCTTTTATTTTTATTTTGGGGGGGAGACCCCCCAAGCCCCCTTTTTCAAATTTTAGCCTTTACCACACATGCCTTTACTACGTATCGCGTACTAAAGGTATGCGTGGTAAAGATTTTCGTGTAACCACGCATGCGTTGTAATGCATGCGTCGTTAAGGTTTGCGTGGAAACAGCGGCGTTGTATTGGCCGTTTCCCATCCTGCAGTGTCTCATGGCCCGACAGAGCTGGCCCTCAGATGCCCTTTCATTTCTGGTGCTTTGCAGCAGTTTTAAGATTGTCTTAGAGTTTCTAGTTTCTCAAACAGGTGTAATATCTGATATTTATATGTTTCCCTCGTCTTCATTGGTTGATTTTGTTCGCAAGAAAGTGTCACTCATAGTTGGTGAATGCCACTCATAGTTAGATTGAAAATATGAAAATGTCACACATAAGCAATCTGAAACCTTGGCAGCTATGGTGCTGCACTACATCACAGAGCGCCAAAGCTCTGCTCTGTCTTAACTAGCTAATTTGTGGATTTCTCCTATTTACAGCTCTTTCCCAGTAGTGTAAAATGAAATGATGCCCCCCACCCACTCCCAGAATGTGATAAGGGGCTATTTAGTCTCCCATATTGCACTGATATTCCTTGATCTTGTACTGAATGGCGCCTCTTCAAAGTTTACCACCCCCCACCCCTTCTCCATGCCTCAGGGGCTGCAGGGGGTCTGCGTTACGCCCCTGCCTTTTCCTCTATGGCTGTGGAGGCCTAGAATTACTGAAGGTAGCTTCGCAGCTTGTAGCAGGTAGTTTGCAAGAACAAATGTATTCAAATTCATGCGCGGCTTCCTGCGCCTTCCCTTTAAGTGAAGAGCGAAAACGCCTTAGGCAGAGAGATTTATTTTGCATCAAATCAAGTAGCAAATCTCGTTGGCATTATTTCCCTACAAACAAGTAGGATTGTTGAACAACACGAAAAGCCCAACTCGTTTGGAAAATGGCTCCCGCGAGATGTGTACATCAGAGTTAACAGACTATGGCACTGCAGTGACACTCTCTCTCAAGAGGTGTTGCCGGCTCGTCTTAATGCCTCTCCTACTTTTCACTCCTGGATTTCAAGCTTTTTATTCACAGCACACCCTGGAAGGTATCACGCGCTGCATTTCTCGACTATGAAGGGCGTCCATCTATGAAAAATGCTTTTGTGCTCCAAGCCTTTTACATGGGAAAACGCCGTTCACTCTATTTTAATCACTATGCTGAAGCCGCTTTATTTGCATAGATATTTAAATGGTGCACACTGCAAATTAAAAGATAATGCCTCTTGGGATGGGTTAAAATTCGAGTAAGAATTACAACCTAAGGCGGAAATTCAGAAACCTCAGATAAAAAGATCACTTTAGAGCCGATTTAGAGGTGGGTGGTAAACATTTGCCGTGAAATTGATCATTATGCATTGCTTGCCAGGAGAGAAATGGATCATCGTTTCAAGTCCCAGAAACTGGTTGTGAAATCTGCAAAACAAGCTCGGGGTTACTAGTAAATATGCCATCTAACGTGTGGTTGGCCTTAAGCATTGGAATTTTCACTATTTGGTACAGATAAAAGCTCGGAAGGCAATCAGTCAGATATGCTGTGCCTGGATTATCGCTCATATCCGGATGGAAATTGAAGCCTCCTATTACGGTATAATTATCAAACTTTATAATAGACTCCGTTAGGTATGAGCAGCTGCAACAAAACTCGTTCTCTGGCCTGGAGGACAATATACTAATGCACCGTGGACTAGGGAGATCTCATTAAAATTGAAGGTGAATAACAAGGCCTCACGACACAGGTGTGGAGCCATGCTAAGGAAGCGTTATAATGGCTATGACAAAGCACTGCTAATCCCCTTCCCATTTACCTTGTCTATCTACTCGAAATATTTTATAACCACCAGATATATAGCAATTGTCAAATCTGGATCGGAAGAAGGGTCCAACCAAGTTTCAGCAAGAATACTAAATCGGGGTGATATGAGTACATAAAATGGGCAAAGTCCTGATTATTTTTTGCCAATGATTGTACATTCAAAAATACACATTTAGGAGAATCATCTTAAAGGTTGGGTCGCCCCACTAGAGGATATTGGTTTTGCTGGAATCATGCTAATGTTGAGACCAGGATTGAAAGACAAGTAGCATTTTGGACACCTAAAGAGGTTGGCATTCAGACTATAATTGTGAGTATCACAGCTGTTGTACTTACAAATCAGATCAATGTCCCATAGTTCCTTTCTAGAGTATGGGGACAAATGACATGGGGTCCTGGCGCTTGGCACTGTCCAACCGCGAACGGGCGCAGATGGGCTTTTAGTTGGCGCACAAGCAGCATGCCCGCTGCATGGATGCACTGGTCGTTACCCTAAGAAGGCCGGCATACAGGGCTTGGCTGTGGGTGTGGCCAGCCTATGCGAATACCACAACGCCAAAGAGGAGGAAAACAAATAGGCAAAAGAACAGAGCAGACTGTGGTCCAGCAACCCCTAACGGCTCCCATACTGGTGAGGCTACTGGTAAAATGAAGATAAACTAAATAAAAAATGAGGAGGTGCAAACTATAAAAGTATTGAAATGTCAAATTACACGCATCACTGTGCGATAAAAAGGAAGCCATGCACCTCCCAATAATGGCAGCTATACAGAGCCTACAAGAAAATGAAAAACACTGGTTTGAAGGTCTAACAGTTATTGGCAGCACAGGGATATCTGAGCGGATGCAATGGTTGTTCCCCGGAGAAGGCCGGCATATGGGGCGTTGCCAGCCTATACAAATACCATAACGCCTTTCAGTAGGATCACTATTCAAGGCTACTCTAAATCACCTTCCATCAGGATTAAAAAGCATTAGCTTTAAGCCCTTACAAGGCCAGTTCTAGGGTGGTGCAACTGGTGCCCTCGCACCAGGTGCTGGATTCCGCCCGGGGGGTGGGTGTGTTTGCAAGTTCAATAAGATTTTAAATCACCTCCTGCAATTTCCTGGGCAACAAAAAATTGTCAGGATAAATCCTGTGTTCAATGTTCTTTCTGAAGAGAGATCGGAGTATTGTTTAGTTGTGTTTAATTTGGGTTTTGACTCATGTTAGACCTGGTACGATTGGCGTGAGTCTCCCTTCCATTTTTTCGCTGTTGTCTCCTCTGTTTTTGATATGTTTTGGCTGGTTTACATGCTTTGGGCACTGTGCCACTGCTAATCAGTGCCACAGGGCAAGTGCTCCCTTTTGTAAATTGTTGTAATGGATTAGTGACTCCATGTTTGGCCTATTTGATTTACTTGTCAGACCCTAGTGCAGTGCATCATGTGTGTCCAGGGCCTGTAGATCAAATGCTGCTAGTGGGCTAGTGGGTAGCACTGATTGTTCCACCAGCAGAAGCAGCTTGTAAAGTGTGTCTCAGGCCTGCCATTGCAGAGCCTGTGTGCAGACTAATACTGCCATAAAACCTTCCCTTTTCTACATGGTAGCCACCCCTAAGGTAGGCCCCTGCACAAGGTGCATTGTAAGTAAAAGGTAGGACATGCCCTGGTGTGTGCAGCATGTCCTGATAGTGAATTACAGCCAATTTTGTATTTCACTATTGCAAGGCTACCTGTCCCCATAGGCCACATTGGGCAGTTTGATTATAACATCTTATATTCCTAACTGACCCAGGGAACATGGTAGAAAAACGAATTTAGTATGCCTTAACTCAGAATGTTAAAATACATCTTTTAGTGAAGGTGATTTTTACATTCTGTCTTTGAAAATACCTCTTTTAATAGAAAGTAGGCATTTTCCTACCTAATCTCTGCTAGGTTGTGTATTGCAAGTCTGGTTTGTGAGTGACAGGAGGGCTTGGGCTCCAGCAGTCTGATGAATCAGGGCTGGGCTGAATAGGATCTAGGCTGAATAGCGAGTTGGGGGGCGGAGATTTCCTTTCACTCCCTTGAGCCCTCATAGAATAGAGTGTGGGGGAGGAGATTTCCTTTCAGCTACTTAGGCCAGGTCTGCTTTCAACAATGCTGTCTCCACCTCTTGCCAGGAAGCTGCACCAGTAAGGACAGAACTGGTTTTGGCCAGGTACAGACACTCTCTGCCTTCAGAGAACAAATAAGTTACTGGTATAAATATTGGGGGCCAGAACCCAAGACTTTAGATCACTTCTGGGAATCAAGACGAGAGGAACCAAAAGAAGCTGAAGTAGTTGACTGCCCCTGCGCCATTGTGTGATGTACTAGGGTTGGCCTGCAGTGGTTGCTTATTTGCCAAGGAAAATAGAAGAAACTTTTATTGAACTTTCATCTTCTTGAAGAAGAATCTCCAAGGGCTTGAATTGTGATTGCCTCCTGCTGATGTCTCAGGGATACAAGACTTCACCACCAGCTCCCCCTGAATTTCCTTGCTGGTTATTCAGCCTGTAGAAGCCTGCGTATTGTTGGGAGCTAGAAGCGTGACTCAATGAGAAGAAGCATCTCGCAGCCACAACTGTTGTTGTCGCAACACCGGAGAAGTGTGTCACAACCGCAAGGGTCGCCGTCGAATCACCAGAGAAGCGTTTCTCTGTCGCAGCTGTTTGTCGTCGCATCACCGGAGAAGAGTGTCGACATCGCACGGGTCGCCGTCACATCACCGGAGAAGCATGTCGTAGGGCCTGTCACAGCTCAGAATTTCCTGAGTTCGCCGCATGGCCGTCGGGTGTGCACACATCACCTTCACGTTGTCGCATCGCATCAAAGATGCCATCTTGTCGCATTGCATCAGATCATCGTATCGAGGCACCATCTTGTTGCATTGTAACCGGAACGCAATTCGAGATCAACGCATCACCTCCGCTCCGGTAAGGAACAGACGCATCTACTACTTTGCGCAAGCACTGAGGAACAGATGCATCACCTCTCCCGAAGCAAGGAACCGACGCATCGCTCTCCCTGCGAACCTTTGGTTTATCTTGCGTTACGCATTCAAAAGGTACTTTGTGAGAAACGTGTCGCATTTACCATCAACTTTGAATTAAGCTATTTCTACCATCTAAAAGTTCTTTTTCTAAATACTGTATTGTCGATTTTTGTTGTTTTGATCTTGTGTTAAGTATATATAGAGAATACTTATTTTTATAAAACCTGTGTGGTGTCCCTCTGTAGTGTTTCACTGTATTACTGTATGTGTTCTCAAATGTTTTACACACTGCCTCTGAGATAAGCCTACCTGCTCGTGCCAAGCTACCACAGGGTTGAACAGGGTTTATTTTAGGAATGTAGCCCCCTTACCCTGACTAGAAGCAAGGGTCCCTATTTGGACAAAGGTGCAAACCATTGCCAACTACAGACCCCCGGTTCTAACAACTCACAAATTAAGTAGTGCAGAGGGTTAATACCTCTGTTGCAGGAAACAAGTACCAAGCAGATTACAAAGTGCATAGAATGGAAATAGGTCAGTGGGTTACTGCTTTTAAGAGAGACATCATTTTGTTACTTGCAATTTATAAGTTAAAATCCTAATATAGGATTTGAATTTATAAATTGCAAGTAAAAAATGAAGTCTCTTTTAACAGCAGTAACTCGTTGACCTATTTACATTCTATGCACTTTGTAATTATACTGAACTATTAACTTTTATCAAAGAACTGTATGCCTGCTGCAAAGTATAGATTTAAACAAAGATTAATGTTGCAAAAAGGATTAATTTGGGCAGAAATCTAATCTCATTATTAAAGAGAACAACCAACTATGGTGCTCCTTTTTCAATTCTGAGTTTGTGCTTCCCTAGACCAAGCACTATTAAACTATATTGCCTACCTGATGACATTTGACGCCTACACCTTCTAGTCCTCTGTCTTATGTAGCATTTCCTGTACGCTCAGTTATACATATATGATTGATTCTCTCAGTGTAATGTGTGTGGGATGTAAAGTGCTCTGACACCCTAAACTGGTGTGAGTGGCGCTATATATGCATCTGAGAAAGAGTGTTATATTTGCATCTGAGAGGGAGTGGTTATGGAGACTTGGGCATCGTTAAAGGGAGGTGGTGAGGGAATATATGGTGGAGGTGGTCATTGGGGGCACCAACAAACATTTTCGCACTGGGTGCCACCTGCTCTAAAGCCAGCCCTATGCCCTTATGTGTGCAGCTCATGCCCCTATGTTATGAATGCGAAAAGAACAGATGATGGACAGAATGCTGAACAAATCAAGCATTCACCCCTCACATATCTGGGATAAATCCAAATGTTATTGCTTGCCCAGCCACCCTACTTTGGACCCAGTCATATGCAAATCAGTTTTGAGCCTGTTCCCCATGGGAACAGCCTAGCCCGAAATGCCAGGCTATGCACTCCCTGGGCCAGAAACAAGCATCTTAGGACCAGTTTTGGGGTATCACCCGTCATCAGCCAGGCTGCTTGAATCCAGTGGCACAGTTAGCATGCGACCCACGTCTGGGCATACCCTTTCCACTTAGGCAAATGCAAAAATTACAGATGATGGACGGATTGCTGAACAAATCAAGCATTCACCCCAGTCACAGATCTGGGTTAAATCCATTGTTTTTTTGCTCACCAAGCCACCCCAGTTTGGACCCAGCCATATGCAAATCAATATTTATCCTGCTTCCCAAGTCCACCACGAACTGCAGGGCCAGGTCCTCCCTGGTCCAGTAACACACATCCTGGAACTGGTTTCGGGGTATCAGCCCTCATCGGCCAGGTTAGCTTGAATCCAGTGGCACAGCGAGCACATGGCCCATGTCTGGGCATACCCTTCTCACTTAGGGCGTCAAATGCAAAAAGAACTGACGATGGACAGAATGCTAAACAAATCAAGCATTCACCCCCAGTCACAGATCTGAATTCAATACAGTGTTTTTTTGCTTGCCTCGTCACCTCAGTTTGGACCCAGTCTATGTTATGAAGAGCCTTGCCTTGTGCATGTAAACTGTAACCCGGGGTGCCTGTGTCCCTGCAGCATGAGCACCTGTGCCTGTATTACATTTCCATGATGTGTGCAAGCTATAGCCTTTGACTTAGAGGCAAGGCATGTTTAGTGTGTGTGCAACACAATGGTGGTGGTACCACAAAATTCCTTGGTAGTACATTGGACAGCATGGACACTGACCTCCCAATGATATTACAGGGTTTGTAGTGCATTGCATTGTAGTTACATAGCAGCTCCCCCCTCTGATGAAATGCTGTAGTCTTTTCTTGATGGGTAGCAAGCTAGCCCTCTTGCTCTTTGCATGTCGTGTGGCTAAGATTGCAGTTTTTAGGTGTCTTTTTCCTGTTATATGTCACTCTACCTTGGCGTGCAGAGGAGCAAAACGAAGTGGAAGGTAGAACGTTTAAACTAATAATTAGGGCTACTTTCTTCGAAAAATGTGGTAATTGAGTGTTGCGCATGTTAGAATAGCTTTGCTGTCATGCGTGATTGGGAGACTGAGTTTCGCCAAGATTATAACTGTGCTATAAGTCTATTGTATTGGAGGACAGTGAGCGGTAGATATGCAGGTTTTCAATTCCACCATCTTTGTGGGTATTGGGTGCTAGCTCCTGAGTGCACATTATCCTGCTGGTGGAGATTGTGTCTGCTGGTTAGTGTGGCCCTTCATCCTCAGATAAAGTGAATATTAACCCCTTGCCCTCCTTTAGCTTCATGCTGGGTGTCTAGCTGTTGCTGTTGGTCTTAGGTTGAAGCAGGTAGTCTCTGTGAAAGAACCATTGGCAGACGATTCCAGAGCTGAGGAATCAGAAATGACAAACAACCTATTCCCAGGTTGAGTGCTCCCTCACTGTGATAGAGAAAGGAGATACTCTGCACAGGTTACGTGTCATGGGGTACTCAAACGCTTAACAATTAAGACGCGCATTTGTCATGCTTACAGAGTTTCCGCTGTGCCACTGGGTGTTGATCTCTCCCATGGCTGCTGAAGGGATGCTCGCAGGAACATTCCTTGGAAACTGCCTTAGTGTACAGTATCCAAGCGATAACAACTGCAATCAACTACCCGGGAGCTTTACAACCCACAATTAACACCCACCTCGCTCTTGCCCTCGCCTTGTGACTAAATGCACACAAACTCTCAGCTGTCTGCTGGGAAACAGACTGCTTGCTGCGCGCTAGAAATGTCCAGTCTCATGATGAGCAGTGATTGGATAACGCATTATCGCATCTAGAACCGTTCAAGTTCAACAGCTGCAGAGGACAAGCATGAAATGGTGCTTGACTGCACTGAATACTACTCCCTCAACTGTCTGGAAGCAGAGCTTGCAGGCACAGCACGGTGTCGGTTTGGTTGCCTTGTGCTCAGTGAAGGTAGTGCAAGTTTATTTATGTACAGCACAACACGCCCCTGCCGTTCCCTGCAAGCGCGAGCGAGAAAAGCTAACCTAGACAAAGATGTTCAAGCATTGCACCTCAGCATCCACATTTGTTGTGCTGCTTTGTACAAGCAGGGTCACCAGCCCAATTGCATATCTGCAAAGGATGTACTATTGCAGTTGTCCCTGTCCTGCCTCTCAAATAATTGCAAGTGTATCCTGTCTAACAACAGCTAGGGATTGGACGCCTAGTCTTCCAGCACAAATTCTGACATACACAGAAACTCCGAAGGTTCTCATGCATTAGAATCAGTGGCGGCTGCACAGGATCCGAAGCAGTAGGGCGGGTGTGGGGGAGAGGGGGAGGGTGGGGTGGGTGGTGGGGTCAGATAACATTTTTAAAAATATAGAACTTATCTGCTGCATTGCTTCTCTCCCAATCTTGATGCTGGTCTAGTCTCCAGCTGATCACACTGCACAGGCTCCCAGATGCCAATTCCTGAAGCTGCTCTCAAGCTGGGAATGCTAATCCCAGCATAAGAGAAGCACTGGTATTGGTCTGAGAGCCCTCGTTCACAGCTGAGCCAGGGACTGGGAATCTGTGGCTTTTTCCACCCGGCTGTACAACATAGGCGGGTGTAGAAATGTTAAGTACGCATGACGGTTTGGCCGACCTAAAATGGCCGTCCAAGCAGGCATGCACATTTAGTTGTGCCTGTATGAGAGTAGGCTCTGCTTCCTATGGTAACCCCCACTTTTTGCTGTTTTTCACAGGTTTTTCGACTTTAGTATGGCTGTGGCCCTGCTAATTAGGCCCACTTATGAGCCCCTCTATCTGGTACCTTAGGTACCCAGGGCATAGGGACCCAAGGGGCCTACCAGGGGCTGAAGCATGTATTGTACCAACCCTGGTTAGCCTTCCAAACTGACACCACAGGTCTGCATCTGCAGCCTGGGTAAGGTGGTGTAAGCACCCCTTACTTAGATATAGTATACCTATATCTACGTTTATATATAGACACATAGAAACCTATAAGTCACTCCTATGGCAGGCCTTGACAATCCTGAAGGCACAGTGCTTCGTTTTGTGTGAGAGGGTGCCCTAGCATGAGCTGATACCCTCTGCAGCTTTCGGAACCGGATCACTGACATAATATCGATAACAATAATATAGAATTACACAAATATCGAAGTAAAAATATCAAATACAAAAATATCGAATGCCTATCTACAAAAATGTAAGTACAAAAATATTGAATAAAAAATATTGTTTAAAAAAATATTGTTAGTCAAAATATCGATTTTTTAAAAATATCTTTAAAAATATTTAAAATTAATAAAATATTAAAAATAATTAACTGAAACATACTTAAAAATACTTAAATAACCTTAAAATGATTAAATAATTAATTTAAGTTATAAAAACAAATACAATTTTATTTTTGAAAACATATATATATATATATATATATATATATATATATATATATATATATATAGTAACATAATATTAAGAAACAAATATACAATATCTTTACCATAGGATAGCATAGGGGTAAAAATTACTATTACCACTCCAGTGAGTGCAACAGTAGTGAAAGCGTTGGATAGCGTAGGGGTAAAGATTACTATTCCTACTCCAGAGAGTGCAACAGTAGGGAAAGCGTTGGATAGCGTAGGGTAAAAATTACTATTCCCACTCCAGTGAGTGCAACTGTAGGGAAAGCGTTGGATAGCGTAGGGGCAAAAATTACAATTCCCACTCCAGTGAGTGCAACAGTAGGGAAAGCGTTGGATAGCGTAGGGGCAAAAATTACTATTCCCACTCCAGAGAGTGCAACAGTAGGGAAAGCGTTGGATAGCGTAGTGGTAAAAATTACTATTCCCACTGCAGTGAGTGCAACTGTAGGGAAAGCGTTGGATAGCGTAGGGGCAAAAATTACTATTCCCACTCCAGTGAGTGCAACAGTAGGGAAAGCGTTGGATAGCGTAGGGGTAAAAATTACTATTCCCACTCCAGAGAGTGCAACAGTAGGGAAAGCTTTGGATAGCGTAGGGGTAAAAATTACTATTCCCACTCCAGTGAGTGCAACCGTAGGGAAAGCGTTGGATAGCGTAAGGGTAAAAACTACTATTCCCACTCCAGAGAGTGCAACAGTAGGGAAAGCGTTGGATACATTAGGGGCAAAAATTACTATTCCCACTCCAGAGAATGCAACAGTAGGGAAAGTGTTGGATAGAGTAGGAGTAAAAATTACTATACTCACTCCAGAGAGTGCAACAGTAGGGAAAGCGTTGGATAGCGTAGGAGTTAAAATTACTATTCTCACTCCAGAGAGTGCAACAGTAGGGAAAGCGTTGGATAGCATAGGGGCAAAAATTACTATTACCACTCCAGTGAGTGCAACAGTAGAGAAAGCATTGGATAGCGTAGTGGTAAAAAATACTATACCCACTCCAGTGAATGCAACAGTAGGGAAAGCGGTGGATAGCATAGAGGCAAAAATTACTATTCCCACTCCAGTGAGTGCAACAGTAGGGAGAGTGTTGGATAGCGTAGGGATAAAAATTACTATTCCCACTCCAGAGAGTGCAACAGTACGGAAAGCGTTGGATAGCGTATGGGTAAAAATTACTATTCCCACTCCAGAGTGCAACAGTAGGGAAAGCGATGGATAGCGTAGGGGTAAAAATTACTATTCCCACTCCAGCGAGTGCAACAGTTGGTAAAGTAAATACTTCATATATTAATAAAGATAAATTAAATATTAATACCAATTACAAATTAATTAAAAGTAATTACCAATTTAATATAATATAATAATTAATCAATTAAATATACAATAAAAATTAATTATTAAAAATAATTACCTATTAAAACAAATTAATTACCAATTAACAAATAATTAATTAACAATTGAAAAATAATTAACAATTATTTCAAAATGAATACCAATAAATACATTTAAAAATGTAATTATTTACAATTAAATTACTTCCCACCCTATTCCCCTATAAACCCACAACCCGCTACAGTAAATAAATTAATACAATTAACATAATTATCAATTAATAAATTAATAAAAATGAATTACCAATTATAATTAAATTAATTACCAATTAAAAATTAATTAACAATTAATTCAGGATGAATACCAATAAATAAATTAAACATTTAATTAATTATAAATAAATTACTTCCCACTCTATTCCCCTATAAACCCACAACCCGCTACAGAAAATAAGTTAATAAAATTAACATAATTATCAATTAGTCAATTAATAAAAATAATTACCAATTATATTTTAATTATTACCTATTAAAAATTAATTAACAATTAATTCAAAATAAATACCAATAAATAAATTAGAATATTTAATTAATTATAATTAAATTACTTCTCACCCTATTCCCCTAAAAACCCACAACCCGCTACAGAATTATATTACGGAAAAATTAAATACCATAGAACTAATTACTTAAAATAAATTATAAAATAAATATACACTTTTCACATATATACTAACATAAAAAACACTTTAAAAAATTCGATATTATTAAAAAATTTATATATTTAATACCTATATTATATACAATATTTTGACTTTCGATATTTATGTAAATCGATATTAACTTACTTACCTCAAATTCAATATTTTTGTTGACTATATTCTGTCCATTCGATTTTTTGTCCATTCTATATTTTGAATTTAATATTATTACAATTCAATTCGATATTTTTGTAGACTATATTCTGTCCATTCGATATTTTGTCCATTCTATATTTTGAATTTGATATTACTGCAATTCTATATTTTTGACTCAATATTTTGACTTTATACCCATTCCACCCTTTCAGAGGGAGAAGGCATGTACATACTGGTAAACCCGGTTAAAGTTAAACAGAGACCCAGCATCACAAAATGGATGCTGCTGCCACAGACACGAGTCTGCCCTCTTGCTGCTGGACGAAACTCCGGCAGGGGATGCCAGGACAATAGGTTTCCTGTCCAGGGAGGTGCTAGCACCTCTCCAGACAGGCTTTAGTGTATTGGGGCATGTTGGGTTGCATTCAGTGAATGCTTTTCAGACACTGCCTGGGGCACTCAAGGTGCTGCATGCATTTCCCAGTTCAAACCGGTTGCTGGGGCACTCAGCCCCAGCCCTGGCACAAAACTGGACAAAGGGGAATGGGTGCAACCACCCCCTCCTCAGGTTCACCCATAGGAGGGACCTTAGAGTTAGTCCAACCCCTAAACTTGCTATAAGAATAGAATCCCAGTCCCTAGGACTTTAGATTACCCTGGATGAATCTCTGCAACATATATCTTGGATCTTCGACATTCCATATCGACTGAAAGACAAAGTAAATCTCCCTTGTGGTCAAGGAGTGACCACCCTGTTCAAACAGGCAACAAAAGCCTCTTTTTCTGCATTTTCAAGGCTCTCGCCGGATCCCGAAGAATCTGTGACACAGGACACAGACTTCCAGACATCCCTGAAGCTGACCCGAGCTTCCAGCAAAGCAGAGACACGTAGCGGACACAAGAGACGTGGGACTGTAACTCCTGGTCTTCTTGCATTTTTGCACCTGCACCTACTTCCCGAGGTATCCCGACGTTGTGCTTTGGGATATTGGAAGCCCCTGCCCGAGCACCTTTTGCACCAAAGTACAGAGTCCAGCACTTCACGAGTGACCCGTGAGTCCCCTTTCTTCACTGCAGCTTGAGGCGCCTTCGCGGTTCCTAGTCCATTGGCTAGTGAGCCCCCACGAAGGTCAAACCTTGATTTCCTGACCTTTCCTGGTTGCTCCAGATGTGCTCTGACTCCCCTCCAAAGGAGGAGTCCCCCCAGACCTTGCTGGTCTGAACCGAAGCCAATCTCTATATCTTGCGTGGGTTGCTGGTAAAAGGGCTTGATGGGTCCAATCCGGATTTTGATGCTGCAGCACTCGACAGCCTTTGTGGGACAGCTCAAATCCCGCTCCTGGTCATCGTCGACGCCTCCTGGTCCTCATGGCTGAAGACTCAAGCTTCTCCTCTTTCACCTGAAAACACCTGACATTGGTTGGCATCTTCTCCTTGCCATCCTGGTCACTGGCAAGTGACCCAGACACTGTCTCCTCTGCTTTAAGGTTCTTTACAGCTCCGATCCACTCTTGGATCCACCCGCACATTTTTCCTCTGGTAGCCTGCAGCATGTCTTCGCAGTTCTCTATAGGAAACAACGACGAAACCAGACACCAAAAGACACCTATGCACCCAGCTTCCCTGGGTGAGGTAACACAAGTACTCCTGTGCTCCCGTGGGTCTTGAGTCTCGAAGTGTCCTAGTCTAAAAGGGTTCCATTGTAGTTCACCTCTAAGTGCCCTTAATCTTTAAAATTGTAACTTGTTTGTTCTCCATAGAAAGTCAATGGTGATCCGCGGCTGTGTTTAGACACTGTACGCGTCCCCCGTGGGCCTCCTGTGTCCCTACCTTGGGTGGTTCCTGGTAGCCCCAGTGGTTCTACAGGCCCTAGACCTACTTTCTAACCCTCACGTGGTTCTTATACCACTATTTTAGTATATGGTTTGTGAGGCCCTAAGGCATAACGTATGCTGTGCAACTCATCGTATGCTAATTAAATTCCTTATATTGTACTTTTACCTCTGACCTCCTAAAGAGTGCAGAGGGGTTGTGTTTAGAATAAATACATATATATTTTATATATCCCGTGTGTAGTGTGCTTTCATTTAATCACTCAAGAGATTATAATTGGTAAAACAACTAGTTTAACTCGCATCTAAGTCTTAGCCTGAAGGCTGCTCTCCACAGCTACCACTTCGATAGCTTTCTATAAAGTTTAACTTTAAACCTACCATCAGTAAGGGTCGTTTGGAATGGTGCAAGGTGCCCACTAGAATAGTGGACATCGTATGCCAGGCAAACTTCTCGCAGTGCCCATCACCCCTCCTACCCACTCTTACTGCACAGAGTGCATGGCCCCAACCTATGACGTGCTCGCTGCCAGCCACAGGTTAGAAAAAAAATAAAATGATAATCAAATTGGTTTATATCATTTAATTTTTCAAGTGTTAAACCCTGCTGCCACATAGTGGGGCGACGCTCCTCCACCATAACGGAGTAGCCTCCCCTGCATTAGATGTTTACTATGTACTACAGCACACATACGATATATCCATTCTTGAGAAACAAACACATTTCGATTTGTTTGGAACTGCTTGACGAGTTAATTTTTTATTCATATCCTGGTCTAGGTATCTTAGCAGATTGGATTGTGCATTAAAACCTATGGGTGCATGTGTGGAGCTCAACCAACCTGTCACAAAGCTACACAAAGCATTTTTCACACTTTATAAAGTGCACCTTTTCAGTTTCAAAGACTTTTGGCAAAGACCTTTGGCACTGGATAGTAAATTGCATGTGCTGCTTTACCTAATGCTATCGCTGACGCAATGCTTTAATAATTCTGTGCCGTCATTGCTGTAAAGATTTATTAGTGGATGCTGAGGTGTTCTATAAGGATGTGAGGTTGTTGATAAATCTTGACATGTCGAATCAGTCATAAGGCTATTGAAAGAAATTGGGTTGCTAGTTGAGGTGGGTAAACCCTACTCAAGCAGCAATCGTAGTTCTTGTCAGGGCGAAGTCACAAGTAAACTTCAATTTAACCTGTGCTTAACCCTCTGGTAGCTTGTCACAAAAGCAGTCAGGGTTAACTTAGAGGCAATGTGTTAAATTTGTATGCAGCACTTCAAACAGTTATAACGTGAAACCACAGCACAAGAAAAATCCCACACCAATTTAGAAAGAACAGAGTAAAGCTTATTAAATTATTTGAGACCAAAACAACCAAAATCCAATTAGTAGAACTGGAGATATGCAATTTTAAAGGTTTAGGTAAAAATAGTGCTTAAAAATACAAAGCACCAACTGTGGTTATCGAGGTGCATCGGAGAGGAACAAAGTCACAACTTCAGGCCAACCACAACAGAGTGCAGGCAGAAGATCGGGGACCAAGTTAGGCCAGATGAAAAAAGCACCTTAAATCCTGGTTGTAGAGTATTGTACCCTGCAGTGGGGGTTCTGGGCAGCAATGTGAGATACTGTTTCAAGGATGGGTCACACAGCAGTGTTGCAGTGGGCTGCGAAGCGGTGCCTGCATTGGGGATGCATCATGCAGTGATGGCTCTGATGAGGGACTACAAGGAGTTGCATCGATCTGTGTTGGTTCTGGGAGGGACCACAGCTGGGCTGTCTGAGCACCTTTAGGCCCACTTCCAAGGGTCCCGAACTGGGATGGCACCACCTGGGGATAAAACTCAAAGCCGGAAGAGTTTAGGGTGTAACGTTCTAAGTGGTTGGAGCCTTTTCTGTCTCTGAGGCCCTGATCAAGAGGCCAGCCAACTAGCCTTTGGCGTCACTCTGGTGCTCCTAGGGTCAAGATGAAGGCCCAGTCCTCCTCACTCAGGTAGCAGGGCAGCAGAGTTGAGGTCCTTCTGGCATCAGAGCAGCACAGTAGTCCTTCTTCTGAGCCGTCCACATGTCAAGATGCCTACTGAAGAGTCGGGGTCTGAGGTCCACTATTAATCCTTGTTACCAGTTTGAAGTAGGAGAAGTTTCTAGAGGCTTCCATCCCCTGAGGTGTTTGGAGCCTCCCCCTTCCTGCCCTAGCCCCAGCTTGTCTGGGGGCACAAAAGACTAGTGTGCAACCTGTTGTGAATGTGCTGAGGTAGAGTCTTTGTGATGTGCATGTGTGGTAGGTGGCATATTTTCCCTCATCCTGACAGAGATAGCCCATCTGGCCAACACCCATTCCTCTTTGTCTCACTGTCTGGGAGCAATATACAAAGACCAACTGCCAGCTACACCTAGTCAAGTGACCTAGGATAAAAGCTGAAGGCACCAAAGAGTTGAGACCAGAAAATGCTAACTTTCTAAACGTGGCATTTTCAGAATTGTGATTTAAAATCCAACATTACCATTCTGAGGGTTTTAAATTACAGTTCTTTAGACACAGAACTCAACACCCAGCTTGTTTCGGGGTAGAAAAGACTAGTGTTAAAACCCTTTTTAATTGTATTGAGGAAGAGTCATTGTGATGTGCAAATTTGGTAGGTGGCAGCTCCACCATCCCGTCCTGAGATAGCCCTGCTAGAAATTGGGTCTCTAATGGGCAGAGGTATGCACTCTTTCCAAGTACGGATCACAATCCTAGTCAGGGTAAACTAGAGAGACACTAAAAGATAATATGTGCTTCCCTGCTGATAGCTCGGCACAGAGCAGTCAATCTTGTCTAAAGAGGCAATGTGTGAAGTATTTGTGCAACACAGAAACACACACCCACACATTAATTCAAGGACAACACCACAAAAATCATCCACAAAGGTTTATAAAAAACAGAGAATATTTTTATGAGAAAATCAAGACCAAACAGACAAAAATCCATAAAGAAGAACCAGAGTTATGAATTTTTAAAGAATAAATCAAAAAGCAGTGCTTATAGTCAAATAGCACTTAGAAATTACTTGAGGTCCCGCTGGACCGGGGAAAATCCAAAGTTCAGTCTGACCATGATGAAGGGCAGGCCGCCTACAAGTAGTACCTTGGATGGAGAAAACGTCTGTGTCGAGTACTCTCTGTGTCAGTTCCTATTCCCATTGTCGGGTAGCTGCATCCTCGTCAAGCCTCGCAGTTTGATCCACATCGTTATCAACCCCCTTACAATGCAAGCGCTGCATGTCTTGTCACACCTCAGTTGGGTCCCACGTCGCCATCAAGCCGTGAAGGGATGTCCTCAGATCGGCACTGCATCGGCTTCGAAGGGCACTGCATCAGTCACAATTGGCACAAAGTCAGCACCCACTTCTATAGCACAGGACTGGATTGGCACCTCAGGCAGGGTAGGACTCACAGATGGCAGAGTCCAGTAGCAGCAGGGTTGTAGGAAGTTTGATGGCCCTGAGACTTCAGAAACAGGGGCAAACCAACAAGCTCTTGGATTCACTCTGGGTTCAATTGAGATCGGTCCAGTCCTTGTTGTCAGCAGGCAGAGTTCAGTAGGGCAGCTCAGCGAAGCAGAAAGCAGTTCCTTCAGAGCAGCAGTCAGGCAAAGTGGCATTCCTTGTAGCACAGCAGTCTTTACTCTTGGCAGAGTTATTCACAGGTCCAGTAGTGTACTGTCTTGGTAGGGTCAGAGCCTCAGTACTTATACCCAGTTGTGCCTTTGAAGTCTGGGTGACTTCAAAGAGGGGTCTTTGAAATGCGCTCAGGCCCTTTCCTACCAGCCCTGGCTCCAGTCTATCAGTATGGGGTAATCAGCCCTTTGTGTGGGAAACAGTAAAGTGAATATTCAGGTGTGTCAGCTCTCACCCTCTCTTTCTGCCTAGGAAGAGCTATCAGAATGCAGACGAGTTCTCTGTCACACCCACCCTTCCTGCATTTGTGGCTGTCTAGATGGAATGCACAAAGTGTAGCTGTCACCCACCCCTAATGTGTATTGGAAACAGGCTGAAGGCACACAAAGTAGTATTGTATTGTATTGTAAGGGGTGCTTGTAGAGCGCACTGACACCATGGGTTTCCTGGCGCTGGTTGGAGGCAGAGGGGACAGGGGGATTAACCAGATTGGGGAAAGAGCCAAGTTTTTAAGGATTTACGAAAGAGAGTCAAAGAATTAGAGGTTTTTAAAAGCAGAGAAATGCCCACTTTCCAGTGGCATTTCTAAAGTAGTGATGTTAAATCCAAATTTAAAGAGGATTCATGATTACCATTCCAAATATATGAAACATGATGGATTTGCTCCTTTCTGATGAGGAATTACAGCTTTAAAGTGTATTAAGGAATTCCCAAGGCTAACCTATGAGAGGAGTCGGTCTCACTATAGTGAAAAACGAATTTAGCTGTTTTTCACTTCCAGGACATGTAAAAATTAAACGTACATTTCCTACCTTTTATTTAGCAGACACAAGGAGATGATCGACGGAGTGCTCAAACTTTTCAGACACTCACCCCAAGTCACAGATCTGGGTTGAATCCAGCATTGTTCTTTAGCTCACTTTGCCACCCCAGTTCAGACACAGCTATATCCAAATCAGTCGACCCTGTGCCTCATGGGAACAGTCCAGCCCGAACTGCCAAGCCATGTCTTCCCTGGACCAGAAACAAGCATCCTGGGACCGGTTTCGGGCTAACAGCCCTCATCAGCCAGGCTACCTTAAATCCCATGGCAAAGTGAGCAAGGGACCCACGTCTGGGCATACCCTGCCAAATTAGGGTGAACAAAACAAACACAAGGAGATGGTGAACGGAGCGCTGAAACTTTTCAGACACTCACCCTAGTCACAGATCTGGGTTGAATCCATTAACTTTCTTTTGCTCACTTCGTCACACCCGAACTGCCAAGCCATGTCTTCCCTATTCCTCTGTCCCTGGTGTGCTTCCTGAGCAGGGTGCTGCTGGGGAGGCTGGTTGGAGGGCAGGCGGAGGCAGTGCTTGTAGTGTGGGCAGGTCCTGGGCTTCATGCTCCACTCCTCAGTGCTGAGTGCAATGCCCAGAGGCGTGTTAAACTTTGCTCTAGGTCACTACAGATGCACTCCTACACAATACGCAGCCCATGGTGCAGCAAACAGGCTTGGGTTATGTACTGCTGCCTTTCAGGGCATGCAGGTATGTGCGAAGGCAAGGGTGTGGCTTTCACAGGTGCAGCGGCGCAGGTGCCCAGAGGCCCAGTGAAGCCTGATTATTGCTGTACTTTCTAATTCTAGCAACAGGCAATGGGGGCAGTTTCCTTCCACTAGGCTCCATGACACACTGCCTACGCTGCTGTGCAGAGTCCCACATGAGCTGCCTGCGCGATGCCCAACAAGGCCCTGCGTTACACAACATGAGGGTGGCACGAGTGCTCTGAATACGCTGACCATTGGCCATGCCTCAGTTAAGAGCTTCTCAACAGCTCACTTATTCACACAATTATCTGTCGCATGCGAGCAGGGAGTCCAAAATGCGACCGCCCACTGCCCCAGGTGACCTTTTACAGGTGTGCGCCATCGGGAAAGGGCGTGCTGGTGTATGGTTGGAGGGGACTTGGTATGTTGTAAATATGGCTGCATGGCATAGAGCGCACTGGATGGCTAGCACAGGGCTTGATTTGACAAAGGATGCTTTGTTTAGCGCTCACTGCTTTTCGTTGTATGTGTCTGTTTATTTCAACAAAGTGTGCACATAGGCACCTCCGCCCCCCACTGTTGATGCTTGTGGACCAGTCTGTTCTGGTCTGCGGATGAAGAGGGAGTGAGTACCACTTCCAGATGTCCACATTGTGGTAGGTCCCAAAAATGTTGTTTAAAGTAACAGGGGAACCCGCATCTCCATTTACAACACTGTCATGAAAGTACCTCCTTGATGGATATTATTGTACTCTGCCAGAGCCACGAGGCACTACATCTCTGGAGCCTCACTTCACATGTCCACTAGGTGGAAAGGAAATTCTTTACACAACTGGGTCGTGAGCACTCCAGTGATACTTCTCCTAGGTCATTCCTGCACAGGTACAACTGAAGAGCACCAACATCACCTCGGCACAACAGGGCTGTGGTAGGCCTCATCACACCTGGATTTGCACCAGATGTTACATGCATCATATGTTTACTGCCGTGGCATTATAGCCTTGTTCCAAAAGAACAGACTTACTTCTTAATCCAGTGCAGCGCGGCCATGTTGTGGACATGTTGAAACCAGAAGCCTCTGTCCTCAGACTGCAGCCAGTTCAATAGACTGCACAGCGCATCGAGGCGGTACATGCTATTGTGTTTATGGTTTTGTGCTCAAGAGCAATAAGTATCTTCAAAACAACAGGGCTCTGAAGGCTGTACTTAGGATTTCATTCAAATGGACTGTCACCAGGAAAGGATTTAAACTACCTTGTTTCTTTATGGATTTACACCTGGCTAGAGGTATTATTTACATAGTTCTTACATGTGATGCATTTGTCTTTTGAATACATTCTCAGTCCTGATTATCAGCTGGTACATTTAACTAAATGTAAGAGTTGACTATACATGCCAGAAACACCACCCCTGATACAAGGTACAGTAGAAACACAGAGGGACAGGTCACTCTCCATACACACCACAAGTAGTGACGCTGTGGGATGCTCCATTGCTTTAACAAGGTGGGAGGAAAGTATCCACTGGTGTCACAGAGGCGTTAGTCACAGAACGCTAGATAGGGGAGCCACAGTTCACAACATTCTAATGATTTATGACACACCTGATTAATTACCCTTTTAATAACTAGAGCCGGGCGAGCCTTCAGAATTAGCATAACTTGCTCATTTGTGTGTAAATAACCACCTCAGGGCAAGCGTAAAATGCAGACACTACAACAACTTTTTTTCCAGTTTAATAGTAGACAGAAAACAGAGAATCTGTAGGAAACATGTGGACCGTCATTTCTTCGTTTGTTTTTCACACGGTTCCCCACACTTCCTCAACATTTTACCTCACACTTAAAAACACTTAACAGCCTGTGATCCAAACACATGTCCTGTCGCTTACGGACATCCGGCAGCAGCAGAATTACCCCACTGTGCTATTTACTGGAACTGGAACTTACAAAAGGAAAATAAAACCACATCTCCAAAGCAGCTACGTTAGTGCGCTGTGCAATTAATGTTATTCTGTTTTTTGACTGAGACCTACACCAGAGCCCTTCAGAATTCTAATTAGTTTAGTACTTTAAAAAGTTGGGGTTGCACATCGATAGTGGGGGGTCTCAATGTCTTACTTGTATGCGCATACACACGCAGTTCATGCTGCAGGGACTTTAGTTAACTGAGGGATCTCATTAGAGTGTAAGTACATGGCCTTCTCGTTACTGTGTACAAAACTCACCAAGCAAACACAAAAAGTTTCTGAAAAGCTTCAGCGCTCCGTCCGTCTCCTTGTGTTTGCTTTGTTCACCCTAAGTTGGCAGGGTATGCCCAGACATGGGTACCTACCTCACTTGGCCACTGGATACAAGCTAGCCTGGCAGATGAGGGGTGTTATCACGGGACCCGCCCCAGGATTTTGGTTTCCTGTCCAGGGAAGACCTGTCTTGGCTGTTCAAGCTGGACTATTCCCTTGAGCAACAGCGTCAAGACTGGTTTGCAAATGGCTGCGTTTGAACTGGGGTAGCGAAGTGAGCTAAAGAACGATGATGGATTAAACCCAGATCTGTGACTGGGGGTGAGTGTCTGGAAAGTTTCACCGCTCTGTCCATCATCTCCTTGTGTTCGCTTTGTTCGACCTAAGTTGGCAGGGTATGCCCAGATGTGGGTACTTGCTCACTTTGCCACTGGATTCAAGCTAGCCTGGCTGATGAGTGCTGTTACCCCGAAATCAGTCCTAGGATGCCTGTTTCCGGTCCAGGGAAGACCTGGCTTTGCAGTTCGGGGTGGACTGTTCCCACGAGGAACAGGGTCAAGACTAATTTGCATATGGCTGGGTCCGAACTGGGGTGGCGAAGTGAGCTAAAGAACAATGATGGATTAAACTCAGATCTGTGACTGGGGGTGAGTATCTAAATAGTTTCAGAGCTACGTCCATCGTCTACTTGTGCTTGCTTTGTTCGCCCTAAACTGGCAGGGTATGTCCAGATGTGGGTCCCTTGCTCTTTATGACACTGGATACAAACTAGCCTGGCAGATGAGGGGTTTTACCCAGAAACCCGGATCCAGGATGCTTGTTTCTGCGACTGGGGTGGCGAAGTGAGCTAAAGAACGATGATGGATTCAATCCAGATTTGTGACTCATGAGTGGCTGAAAAGTTTCAGCGCTCCGTGCATCGTCTCCTTGTGTTTGCTTTATGTCAGCCAACCACACATTCTTACAGGCTGTTGTGTCAGTGACATAATTGGTGTGAAAGGACTTTACCACAGTAAGTTGCCGAGAATAGTAGCTCGTAGCCTGCAATATTGACACATATGTTGTCAGTCACACACACTTCAGCAGCAAGGTTTTTTATGTTGCACTGATTGGAACCTGTGACTCCTTACATACAGGTCACCACAGCAGGTTGTTTAACCCACTGAGCTGATTTATTCAAACTGGTCTGTCTGGTAGATGTTTGGGGGGTTTCATTCCCTGTTCCTGCAGGCAATGGGTCTGGAGCCCTTATGGTCCAAAGTTTTATAAAACTCCCAGAGCTTGGTACAGACACAAACCTGGAGTGCAGAGAGGCTGCTGCTAGCCAACAAAAGTTTGTTTGAAAACTCTGGTCCCAATTCCGTGGACAGATTGATAGAGTTTGCAGCACAAGCAAGAATGTTACATTATTCCTAGCTTCGTATATGTACCATTTAAGAGGATTTAAAACCTTTGTCAATTATTTATTTACACGGCGCTTCTTTGAAATATTACAGATGGTTATTACCCACACAAACCCTTGGAGCCAGTCACCACGCTGCTTTGGGGGTGGCTTCTTGCACAGCCATAGGTCTGGCTCACCTTCACTTTTTATGCTGGTTCCTGTGAGGTAAAACATCAACATTTTTCATAAGTGAAACCTATTGGCTTTGCCATTGCTTGTTTCTTTTTTCCTTCTCTATCTTTTCCTTCTTTTTTCCTTCTTTCCCTCTATTTTTTCTCCTTTCTTTCCTTTTGTATTCGTTTCCTTCTTTTTCCTCTTTTCCTTCTTTTTCTTTCTTTCCTGTTTCCTTTTTTGCTTGCCTTCAGCTCATAAGAACACTGAATATAAGATATTCAATGTACTTTATCTATTTTTGCAACCCTGGCTTTATTTTTTTCTTGATTTGTTTCTTTCTTTCTTGTCCTTATTTCTATAAGGATAGAGACTAGCAAACAATGCCAAAACAATTGCTGTTTTTAGGTCTGTGTTAGCTAAAACCTTTTGATTTTACCAAAATGATGTGTGTAACATACTTTCTTATAGACTTTTTCAGTCAGAGAAATGGTACCTGATTCACCACAATGAGTGCCATTTTCAAATAGAGAATGCAGTTCCTTTTCTTTTGACCCTATCCAGAATGTTCATTAGTAGCCATCTATTGGAAGAGGTATGCAGTCGACCTTTTCTCCAGTGACCTTGGCACCATTTCTTTCCGGGCGTTCACAAATGATTTCCAACTCCTTATCTATTAGCACAGAGGGGCAGTTAGCCAAGTGATTAATTCAGTGTCATCTACACCTATTATACATGCACCCTCACCATATATTTTCGGTGCTAATGGCACAACTTCAGTAAATTATCCTATAACACTTCCGCAATTAAATCAGAAGTAACACCGGAATGGTATATTTTCTTTTTCCACGAAAACTGGTAGTCTTTTTGTTTTTCTTATAATAATAAAAGATTGTTTTCAGGCTCTCGTTCAGTGCTATTTCTTCCAACAGATTTCCACTTGGCTTCCCCTTGATTACTGTACAAGACTGAATGCAGTAGGTTTATTTGATTTTGAATGCATTTATGCACATTTATCTTCCTAAGCATATGTAGATATAGATGCATTCACATAAATACAAAGTCAGATTTAGACATGTTCTGAAAAGAACCCTGCTTGGAAATGAAAGGTAGGTGGATGTGTGAAGTGTTTCTTGCTACGGTGTCGCCTCCTAGCACCTACAGCCATTACGTTATGGTAAAAGTATTTGTAGAGCACACCTACACCATGCGGTTTCTTGGCGCTGATGCCTGTGGTGGGATGGGGGGGGGGGGGGGGGTTATGAGTGGAAGAAGACAGGATAACGAGAGCCTGGTTATGGGCCCCATCTATCCCCCTTCCGCAGCCCCCCTAAATCAAGTCGCCATTTATTCTTTAGTGCAGAAGCACTAGAGAAGAGTGGTAAACAAAAGAATGATGCCAACAACATAATAGTCATAATCACCGCCACCATCTTTGCGGAATTGGGCAGCGTTGCACGTAATGCTGTCATATGGTAAAGCGCACGTGAGAAATAATCCCCTCCGTGTATTGCCGACATTATGGATTTCCCATACGATATTGTTTGATAAGAGGCCTCTTGAGCCGTCTCGAGGCGCACGCGCCGGAAAGGCCCATTGTGCAGAGTCGCCCGGTATCTCAGGCGGGCGCGTGGCCATGCCCATTGTCTAGGGAGAATGTTAAATATGCACTTCGGCTCCGCGCGAGATAAGGCCGCGCGGCGGGTCTCGCGCCCTGGTGACAGACGGAGCGTGCAAACAATCTGCGAACACACGAAGGCGCGCGGCTCTGGAAGAGAAACCCGGCCGGTAATCACGGCTGATGTCCGTGAACACTGTCAATGGCAGCGTGAAATACGCGCCCACGGAGGGCAGAGCTGTTCTGCTTCCCACACACGTCCAGACGGAAAGACAGGTAAGAAGCTCGCAACTCACAGGCAGTCACTAAGTGTGTCCGTGTTCCAATTAAAACGTCACTGCGTGTGTTCCTTTTTTGTCCACTTCGGTAATCGGGTGCGCCCAGTGACTGCTTCTTCGTGGTCAGCAATGATCACTTGTGTACTGCATGATAGCACGAAATGTATCCCTGTCCAGTACTCACCATGACAACTTGAATGCCTCTCTATGAGGAGGAGGAGGGAGAGGGCTGGCAGGGCAGTGTTGAGGAAGAATTGGAGGGGGTATCAGTCAGCTGTTTCAGAGAAGTCAAAGCCTCGGCCCTCTTGCCCGGACACCTCCTCACACCTTCGATGTAGTAGGCTCGTGTGCAATTTTCGTTATTCCTGCGTATTCTCCAGTATTTCATGTTACTCTTGTTATGCGAAATTCTCCATATTATGCCATTATGACATGTAATTTCAAGCCCATTCGGAGTAAAAATCCTATTATGGGAACATAAGCCGCACTTGTGGTTTTGTGCTTTATTTCCAGAAAATGTGTCCTTCGTGCGTGGGATAATTTCACGGTAATATATAGTGCTAAATGCTAGATTTCCATGTACAAACAGTGCACTTTCTGGTTCTTAAATAGTGAATAATACCAACTCGCTATTTACAAATTCCAAAATGTAATGTGTTATGAGTCCAGTGTCTTAAAGAGTGATTTCTTGGGCTTCACTGGGTTGCAATTTGAGCAGCGATTTTTACCAAATGCATTTGTATTTTGTGAATGTATTTTGCGTACGGACCAATGTACTAATTGGTAGGTTCATAAAATAATCATTGTGGGTCGCTGTTAGAAATGGGGGTCTCTAGCTAGGAGTGGCTTGCCCCCTGTTCAAGTAAGGATCCTCCCTTCTATTCAGTATAAGGGAGGGTAGCTTGGCACAAGCAGCCAGGCTTATCTCAGTGGTAATGTGTAAAGTATTTGTACATAACACAAAGTAACACAGTGAAAACACTACAAATGAACACCACATCAGTTTAGAAAAAGAAAGTAGCTTTATCTAAACTAAACAAGACTAAAACAACGATAATGCAACATACACTACTCCAAATATGACTTTTAAAATGTTACAGCAATTCTGTCAAAAGAACTCTATGGGTGTGATTTTACACAACGTACCTCAAATGAATCAAAATCACAAAGCAAAATTGCAGCAGAGGAGGGAACCATTGGAAATCACAACAATGCTATGGTTCCTGAGTCCTTGGGGAGGCGATGCATCAGTTCTGTGGCATGCAGGAGAAGTATTGCCTCAAATCCAGACTGTAGGGGGAAGCGATGAGTTGAAATTTAAGACAGTTCTGGTCTGTAAGTGATGCGCCGGGAAACCTGTTGCACAGGTGCGATGCGTGAAAATCTGGGCGCGCTGGAGATTGATGCAGTGGCGGCAAACAAGCTGCGCATCAGTTTCTTAAGCCACAGTCCCACAATGTGTCGATCTTGTCCGCCGCACAGCAGGGACTGTGTCGGAGTTAGTGCGGTGGTCTTGGACTTTAGAGACATGGGGGGTCATTAGGATGACGGGCGGACTTAGTCCGCCTGCCATCCTATCGGAAATCGGCACTGCCCGCCATAAGGGCGGGGTCCCGTGGGGGGTATTAGGATGTGCCCGCCACAGTGGCGGGCACATCCTGCATTTTTATCATTGTGGCGGGCGGTGCTCTCAGCACCGCCCGCCGCAATGATAAAAATGCACATTTGCATTTACATTAACAAAGTGGCAGGCACCGCACGATGCCTGCCGCTTTGGTAATGTAAAAGCAGGGGTGTACAAACAGGTAGCCCCCGTGTGCACCCCACACCTGTCCTTCACTCCGGGGGCCCGCAGGGGGCCCCTGAAGTGAAGACAGCATGCCTTTCCGTGGCGGCATTGCCGCCACGGAAAGGCATCTGTTTTTGGCAATGCTAATATGGCTGGCGATGTCTAATAGACACCGCCACCATATTAAACCTTTTCCGCCCCGGCCGCAAGGCGACCGGGGCGGAAAAGCGGCGGACGGTCTTTCCGTCCGCCGCGGTCACCCCCGCCATGCTAATATGGCGGGGGGTGATTAAGGGTAGGATGGCGGGCGGAACGCCCCCGCCAGGCCGGCGGTGGCTGCCGCCAGCCTGGCGGGGGCGATCCGCCCGCCATCCTAATGGGCCCCAAATGAATCAAAATCACACAGCAAAATTGCAGCAGAGGAGGGAACCATTGGAAATCACAACAATGCTATGGTTCCTGAGTCCTTGGGGAGGCGATGCATCAGTTTTGTGGCATGCAGGAGAAGTATTGCCTCAAATCCAGACTGTAGGGGGAAGCGATGAGTTGAAATTTAAGACAGTTCTGGTCTGTAAGTGATGCGCCGGGAAACCTGTTGCACAGGTGCGATGCGTGAAAATCTGGGTGCGCTGGAGATTGATGCAGTGGCGGCAAACAAGCTGTGCATCAGTTTCTTAAGCCACAGTCCCACAATGTGTCGATCTTGCCAGCCGCACAGCAGGGCCTGTGTCGGAGTTAGTGCGGTGGTCTTGGACTTTAGAGACATGGGGGGTCATTAGGATGACGGGCGGACTTAGTCCGCCCGCCATCCTATCGGAAATCGGCACTGCCAGCCATAAGGGCGGGGTCCCGTGGGGGGTATTAGGATGTTCCCGCCACAGTGGCGGGCACATCCTGCATTTTTATCATTGTGGAGGGCGGTGCTCTCAGCACCGCCCGCCACAATGATAAAAATGCACATTTGCATTTACATTAACAAAGCGGCAGGCACCGCACGATGCCTGCCACTTTGGTAATGTAAATGCAGGGGTGTACCACAGGTAGCCCCCGTGTGCACCCCCAAAACGTCCTTCACTCCGGGGGCCCGCAGGGGGCCCCTGAAGTGAAGACAGCATGCCTTTCCGTGGCGGCATTGCCGCCACGGAAAGGCATCTGTTTTTGGCAATGCTAATATGGCTGGCGATGTCTAATAGACACCGCCACCATATTAAACCTTTTCCGCCCCGGCCGCAAGGCGACCGGGGCGGAAAATCGGCAGACGGCCCGTCCGCCGCGGTCACCCCCGCCATGCTAATATGGCGGGGGGTGATTAAGGGTAGGATGGCGGGCGGATCGCCCCCGCCAGGCCGGCGGTGGCTGCCGCCAGCCTGGCGGGGGCGATCCGCCCGCCATCCTAATGGGCCCCATGGTGTGCTGAACTCGGGCCGCAGTAGTTTCTTTGGCTGTGAACAGTCGCTGCATCGATTTCTTTGGCCGCACAGTGACAGTGCATGGAAATTTCTCCTGCGTTGGAAAAACAGGCACTGGAATGGCGATGCATCGATTTCGATGGTTTCAAGCAGATCTTTGAAGCATGAACAACCTCCAGGAGCCCAGAACTGGAATTTGCACCACTTGGCAGGTCAGAACTCCCAGCAGTGGAGATCAGGGAATGCTGCATATGAAGCCTCTGCTGGCCCTGAGACTTCTTAACAGGAGGCAAGCACACACAAGCCTTTGGAGAAACTTCACAAGCAGAATACAAAGCAAAGTCCAGTCCTTTTGCTCTCTAAAGCAGAAGCATCAACTGCAGGCCAACCCAGCAAAGCAACACACAGCAAAGGGGCAGTACTCCTCACAGATCCTCTCCTTAGCAGAGGTTCCTTTTGATCGAGAAGTGTTTTAGAAGTCTTGATACTTATACCCCTTTTGTGCTTTGAAGTAGGCATTCCTTAAATGATTGTCTCTGTAGTGCACATGTTCTTGTCCTGCCTGGTCTTGGCTCCAGGCATAGTGGGGTGGGGGGGAGGCAGCATTGTGAAAGGACAGGCACAGCCCTGTTCAGGTGCAGGCAGGTGACAGCTCCTCCAACCACTCTCGCTGATGAAGACCCATCAGTGACTGCCTAGAGTGAATGCACAAACAGGCCCTGGTCAGTCTAAACCAGATGTTGATTCCACAGGAAGTCAGAGGCACAGGGTGGTTAAACATGAAAATGACCACTTTTAAAGTGGAATTTTCAAACACACGATTTAAAAACTACCTTTGCTAAAAGTTGTGTTTTTAATTCCTGAGCTCAAAAAGCTTAAACTCCAAAGCTCTAGCTGTTCCCAATGTAAAGTTAAACGTGTAAGATATTACGAGGCAGCTCTAATAATAGCCTATGGGACAGCTAGTCCTTGTAATAGTGAAAAACAAATTTGGCAGTCTTTTACTATCAGGGCATGTAAAACACACCAGTACATGTCCTACCATTCACATACACTGCACCCTGCTCATGGGGGTGCATAGGGCCTACCTTAGGGGTGCCTTACATGTAGTTAAAGCGAAGATTAGGACGTATGACGGTACAACGCGTACCATCACAACGCATCCCTTTACCACGCATCCCTTACAACGCAAGTCATTACCACGACTTGCGTTGGGGGTGCGGATTTCGAATAGTATAATTTACTATTCTAACACCAGTCCCCGTGTACCCTAGGGAAGGTGTTGGGATAGTAAATTTACTATTTGTAATCCTTTAGCGCCCTCCAGCGCAAGTCGTGGTAACGACTTGCGTTGTAAGGGATGCGTGCTAAAGGTACCACGTTGTGAAAACTTCGTGGTAAACGATGTTTACCCGAAGATTAGGGCCTGGCAAGTGGGTGCACTTGCTAGGTCGACATAGTAGTTTAAAACTGCACTTACAGACAGCAATGTCAGGCCTGAGACAAGTTTACAGGGCTATTCATGTGGGTGGTACAACCAGGGCTGCGGGCCCAATAGTAGCATTTGATTTACCGTCCCTGGACACATGCAGTGCACTTTACTAGAAACTTACAGGTAAATCAGATATGCCAATCGTTGATAACCAATAAGAATCGTAATTAAGACAGAGAACATATGCACATTAGCACTGATCAGCAGTGGTAAAATGCCCAGAGTCCTAAAGCCAACAAAACAAAAACAGGCTCAGAATAATAGGATGCAAAATGCTAGAGGATAAACCTTCAAAAAGGGCCAGGTCTAACAGTTGTGACACGACCAACCACTAATTGCGCCCCTCTACGATTTACTTCAATTACAGGGATGGTGGCTTGCTGTGGTCCAGGGAATCTAGTATTGCCTTCTCTACAATACAGTTCATTAACAAGTGCTGGGATGCTTCATTTCCCTTCCCTTGAAAAAAGTGAAGAGTAAGGACAAATGTCACATTTCTATCTGAGATCCCCAGGTTTAGGCACACCCAAACGGAATATGAGTTTCAAGCTGGTCTCAAATCCTTTGTTCCTATCTCCCCTCCTGTGTGCAGCATTACTCTTCCTCAGAATCCTGATTAAATTCAATAGGATGTAATGTAGCCAATACATTTCACGCAGAGGCCTGAGACTAACTATTTGTTAAAATCTGCATCTGCCAGTGCAAACCAGCTTGACCACCATTGTTTATCATCACACCCAGAAAAAAACGCCTTGTTGCTCTCTTTGGGAAATTACCTGGTTAGGGAAAACCTTTTCACAGCACCTTCTGTATGTGGAGCTCAAAGCAACTCTAGGCTAGCCTTCCTCATTGTTGGATGACTACCTCTGGAATATCAAGTTGTAAAGATTACCACCACATTCTGATTATCCCAATGCATGCTGGAACGAACCGTGTTCTAATTTGTGCCCAAACTATGTTATCAATATAGGAATTTAGCCTTGATCAATGATTCCTTTTTTGCGTGTGTAAGTGTGTGTGTGTGTATGTATATATATATCTGCAATACCTCGCAACAAAACACCGCTTAAGTGCGGATTCACGGGCATGAACCAACTTGTTGTGCCAGCATTATTTTATTTTCCTTAGCAAGTCAAGACGCGTTTCGGCCGTCCAAGCGAGGACCTCCAGAAGCCCACTGTGAAAGCTGTTGTCACCATGATTATTGAAACCCCTTCCAAATGCTACAGCACTCGTAGCAATTTCAGCCTAGTTGTGAGCTCCCTGGGTAGGTCAGAATCGGAGAAACCTTCTTCAACTTCTAGTGGCTAGGTTAAACTGCCTACCTTGGGTCCTCAAAACACAGTTACGGAGACCTTGTGGCAAATCTAAGCTCCCTATTCTGCCCCGTGGTATCTTAAAATTTTGGAGTCCAACCCCTTTTTGTGTGACATCATGGTCTGTATTGCATCTCATCCTCTCCAACTCTGGCCTCCTGGAAAAGAAATCTGGAGTGGTAATAGCTTACCGACTCACAAAATAGGGTTTGTACATGGGGCCGACCAATTTGAGGAGACATATGGGCCGATTTCCCGTTTGGGACCGCGAAAATTTGTTATACTTCTGGCCCATAGACCACAATCACATAAATGACTTTGCCACAAGGCACTGGTCATAATAATGCATAGATCATGAACCCCGTGAATCACTTTGCAATTAGGCAATTGTCATGAACATAACATATAGTGCACTCAAGTGATTAATCATAAATTGCACGTGAAAACAGAACATAATGAAAACAACATTATCGCTGTACATATCAATGTAACTCCTGAATTACTGTACGGCAAGATCTCCTATGCGCTAGCATCAGGGCATAACATTCAGCCATTAGTGTACACATCAGTTAAAGCACACATAAATCACCTGACATCCCTGAAATGCAAACACAATGTAGGGGCCAAGGGCCTCTGTGCATATTAATGTAGTAATCCTGAAATGCAGCAAGTTTCTATGTGGGAGCCTCCGTCGGGGCTCCACCCTATGGTGTCCCCACACGGAAAAAGTGCCACTTGGTGTAAGCCCAAGTCGGCGGGGAGACCTCGACCAGTCCTCCACGTGTGTAGAACTTGAGTGAAGCAGCCCACAATCACACTGAGGAGCTGCTTTGCTGTAGGCAAAATGGCCACAGCCAGGGAGGAGACCTCCCTGAGTAACCCCATCTACAGGGAAAGGGGTGTGCTCACGACCAACAGGCATGCCCACTGGGGATACCTTGCTGGGTCCCTCTGCTTCCAAATGGCATCACGTGGTTGCCTGTGACACTGCGGCACAGTTGGAACAAAGTCGGGCAATCTGACCCAAAGGTGTTTGCTGGCCCGAGTCATCGCGGCAGGCCTCCTCCTCCGCTTCAAGCGGGAGGTCGACTGAGCTCCTCTACCTCCTCAGGGCTCCTTCAGGGAATCTCCTTAGTCGATACAGAATTGCTGGCAGCCCCTGCAGTACTGGACCGGTATGGGCTGCTGAGCCAGAAGTGTGTAACCAGGGCGGGAGTCTTGAGGGGTGCCCAACTCGTCCTTCAGGCTCTTTAATCAGGGAGATGCTCTTTAATCAGGGTTGCTGCTGCCGTCTCTAATGGCTGCCGCGCTGTGGGCTCTGTCTTTCCGCTCCTGGGCCTCCAGGCAGTTCTTGCAGCCGTGTCACCTTCGGTTCTTCCTGGTGGTTGCTACAGCAACTCATATGCTGCAGCAACGCTTCCTGATGACAGGACCCCATTGAGGAGGGTTATTCACCATGCGGCCAGTGCTTCTCGAGCAGTGAGAGCCCGTCATTGAGGGAAGCACAGTAACCAACACACGGGCTCCCTACTTGCTTGTACTCTGCAATCACGCCGTGGATCAGACAAGCACTACTCCTCTTCTCACGAGTAGCGCTCCCCGCGGGCTGGGCAGCATAAGAAGTGCTTCTCACGTGCTTTCACCTTTGGGCAATAGCAATGACGAGGGAAGCACCTTAAAGAGTTTCCAAACCCCTCCCAAGTATCTGGGGAAGCACTCCTCACACAGTTCTACAGCTTTCCTGCCAAGCAGGTTATTTTTAAATCCAGCAAGGTTCTTTACTGAAGTCTTTTATCTCCCTGAGACTTGAAACAGGAGGCAAGCACACACAAGCCCGTCAAGATTCTTCACAAGCAGTATACCACAGCAGGGCAAAACAAGTCAGTCCATTTCCTCCACCACAGACAGAAGCAGCAACTGCAGGCCAACCCACCCTTCACTCAGGAAAGGCAGGACTCCTCAAGCAGTTCCTCTGCTCTTCTTCTTGGCAGGGTCCTCTTGTTTCTTAAAGTCCTGGGGATTTTGGTCTAATACTTATACCCCATTTTATAATTGATCTCTTTGTGGCAAGGATCTCTGAACCCAGTCCAAACCAGTCCTGTCCTTCCTGGCCCAACATGACCACAGCGGGCAGAGACAGCATTGTGAAAAGGAGACACAGCCTATTCAGGTGCAGGCAAAACTCCTCCCACTACTCTAAATGCAGACCAGGTCTATTCAGCCCAGCGATGCATCACCAAGGCAAGACAGGGCACACCTCAACCCTTCCAGGGACTGTCTAGAGGGAATCCCAAGCTTCTGTCACTCCAATACCAGATGGTGAATACACAGTCAGAGGTACATAGGTGTGAATGTTTGATTGATTCAGATGCTCCATCCATCACCACCCCCTTTTGTACCACTTTCTAAAAGTGGCATTTCTAAGAGAACCTAAATTACATTTCTCCATCGTGTCCCTATGGAGAGTTATAAATATAAAATGTTACAAAGCAACTCCCATGTTAGCCTATGGGACAGATAGCCTTTCAATAGTGAAAAACGAAATACACAGTATTTCACTATCAGGACCCGTCACACACTAGTACATGTCCTAACATTCACATACACTGCACCCTGCCCATCGGGATACCATGGGCCTACCTTAGGGATGCCATACACGAAAGGAAAGGGAAGGTTTGTTTCTGGCAAGTGGGTGCACTTGCCAGGCCAACATGGCAGTTTACAACTGTGCACGCAGACACTACAGTGGTAGGTCTGAAACATATTTACAGGACTACTCATGTGGGTGGCACAACCAGTGCACACTGCCAGTAAATCAAACATGCCAATCATGGATAACTAATCATACTCACAATTTATACAGAGAGCATATGCATTTTAGCACTGGTCAACAGTGGTAAAGTGCCCAGAATCCTATAGCCAACGAAAACAATGTCAGGAAAATAGGAGGTAAAAGGGAAAAGGTTTGGGGGAACCCTGCAAAAGGGCCAATTCCAACAGTGGCCATTCAATTTTCATTGGTTTTCACTGTTTTAGTGTGTCCATCTGGTGCAAGGGACATATATTTATCTTCATGCAGTCACAAGACTGTACTGCAACCCTTCACTCTTAAATAAACCAACAGGTCTGAAACATGGTGACCGTTCCCTGTATAGGATTCATTTCTGACTCTCATCTCCTTGAATGAATGAGGTTAAAGTAACCAGTATTAAAAAAATCACTGTGCTGTATGCATTGCTTTTGGTATAGTCTGTTATTCATAAATGGACTGGTGGAGAAGCTGTGATTCACTCTGGGTGTCTCCAAAATGCCAGACTTTGCCCTAGGCTTCCTGGAGCAGTAGGGTCTCTTGTTCTTTTCCAATGATTGTACCACAACCTGTTGTGATGATGGAGAACATATCTTTATCTTAATACCAGGAAATCTGATTATTAGTGCACATTGGTTATTATATCTGCCCTTAATCTAGTACGCAGTTTCTTGCTGCTTAATTGCGCCATCAAACTTACAGCTTGCAAATTAGTAATTTGTAAACATCCCTCTTGTATCCTGTGATAGATTGCTGCAAGTTCACAACCTCTCATCACTCTCTTAGAAGACCCTTGGCTACTCTATCATGTCCCCTATTGTTTTCAGGAAGCAATGAAGGAGGGCGCATGGAATTCAGATTCCATGTAGCTCTTCCATACGCAGAACTGGAGCTCCAGCATAAGTCATAGCCCACAGCAGTTGAGAAATATCTCACTGCAGTCAGTGCCACTACATTCACTATGTTTGGAAATATAATCAACACACTACAGCAAGTATTTGCTTGTCAAGGGGCTTCTGGAAAGAACTGACTTTGCTTTGGTCTCAGAATGCACTCTGAGGGCTGTTGTTCGGGGAACATCCTTTACGACGCAACTATTACCCCGCACTACATTTACAACGTGGGGATTACAACGAAAGTCTTTACAACGACTTTCGCTGGAGGGCTCTGTTGGATAGGGAATAGTTTAATTTTCTATCCAACACCTTCCCTACTATCCACGGGGACTGTAGTTGGAATAGAAAATTAAACTATTCCACTATCCAGCGCCCCCCAACGCAAGTCGTTGTAACAACTTACGTTGTAATCCCCGCATTGTAATGGCATGCGGGGTAAAAGCATGCATTGTACTGACATACAACCCTGTTGTTCATATGCTACCAGTAAGGTACAAACTCCAAAATTTTGCTTTGGTGGGAAACCTTGTACAGTCCCTACCCATAGAAAGGATCTGTCAGAAATGGGGGTCTCTAGTTGGCAATGGTTTGCACTTTTGTCCAAATAGAAACCCTTGCTTCAAGTCAGGGAAAGGGGGATACTCTCCTATAATAACCCCTGCTCAACCCTTGGTAACTTGGCACGAACAGACAGGCTTATCTCAGAGGCAGTGTGTAAAGCATTTGCAAACTCATACAGTAATACAGTGAAAAAACTGCAAATGGACACCACACCAGTTTCGAAAAGTAAGTCATCTTTACTAGACTTAACACAAGACCAAATGACAAAAACCCAAAATATAATCTCAAGAATATGACTTTAAAATGGTAGAAATAGCTTAGTTCAATGTAGATTGTTAATGCAACACTTTACTTTCAAAGTACCTTAGATGCGTCACGCAAAACAAACAAAAGGGTCGCAGGGAAAGTGATGCGCCGTTCCTTACGCTCAGGGGAATGGATGCGTCGGTTCCTTACTGCTGTGCAGCGGTGTTGATGCAGCGCTTCCTTACTGCGTGGGGAGTTGATGCTCGATTTCTTACTGTGTTTCGGTACGATGCGTCAAGAAGGCGCCTAGATGCAATGCGACGATCTGGTGCAATGTGACAAAATGGCGTCTTTGATGCGATGCGACAACTTGGATGCAATGCATGCAAGCCTTGCGGCTGTGCGGCGATCCAGTGGACTCTTGTGCGGCGACAGGCCCTGCGACGCGCTTCTCTGGTGATGCGACGGCAACCTCTATGGCGGCTAGTGCAAAAAGGGAGCCCCCTTGGAGAATGACTAGAGGTCAGGGAGAAATGGGGAAACAACAATAAATATGATAAGCAAATAAGCTCCCTCACAATCAATATTTCTTTTAAATTAAAGACTTAGGGCCAGATGTAGGTAAAGTACATTTACCGATTCTAAAATACCGAATTTTACCGATTCGGTATTTTAGAATCGGTAAATGCTATGTAGCAAAAAAATCTGTAAAAATTACCGAATCGGTAAGATTCGGTATTTACCAAATGGGTATTTACTGAATAGGTAATTGCCATTCATTCCTTTGGGCCTGGAGGCCCATAGGAATGAATGGCAATTACCGAATCAGTAAATACCGATTCGGTAAAATGGGCGACACATTCAAGGGTGCCAGGGTGTCACTTTGACACCCTGTTGTACCCTGAATCGTGCTTGTGTGCAGATGTGGCACACATACATTCCCTAAGGGCATGTATGTCTGCCACATGGCACAGTTGAAAATGCACAGATTTGCATTTTCAAAGGTATTCCTTATTTACCACCAACTTATAGTTGGTGGTAAATAACAAATCCTAAAATGGGAAAAGCACTCATTTGAGTGCTCCCTACATTGCAAATTCGGTAATTTACCGTTTCAGTATTTTAAGGAATCGGTAATTTACTGATTCCTTAAAATACTGAATCGGTAAATTACCGATTTAAGGATTGCAACAAGCATATAACTACTTTGTCCCTGCATGGCGGTAACCAGCGAGTCCATTCAATTGGCATGGCCGGGGTGTACAGGAAGGCGCCTGCTTGAAGTTGTAATAGGTGATGCCAAGCATGGCGGGTCGAGTTATTGGAGTCAAGTATACCTGTTCTATCTATGGGTTTAAAGAGCATGGCCGGCAATGGGAGCGTATCGGCCACAATTGTCTCTAAGCGAATATGCGGGACTTCAGGTGATCCCTGGATCCAATAATAAGCCAGGGCGCTCTCTGATGCTCTATAATATAAATTCAGGCCTGGCGCTCCCAGCCCTCCCATGTGATATGGTAGAGTAAGTATCTGCTATTTCACCCTAGCTAGTTTGCCCGCCTAGGGCAGTTTGATCAATAGTTTGGTGACTCTCTGGAAAAAGGAGTAAGGTAAGACTATGGGGATATTTGTTAAAAGGAAAAGGAACCTGGGCAGTACCACCATTTTCATTATGGAAATTCTACCTATTAGAGACAAGGGTAGTCTGATCCAAACGTCCACATCATCCTCTAGTCTGCTAACTGCGGTGCCATCATTTTCATGGAATTCTTTTTCCAAATCAGTGTGTATCTGTATGCCTAAATATTGTATTGCCTCTTTGGACCATTGTACAGAATATTCCTGGTCAAAAGGGACCATGGCCGGGGTGAGTGGGAAGACTATGGATTTAGGCCAGTTAACACGCAATCCCGACAGTGCTCCGAAGTGCACCACTTCCCGTAAGACAGAGGAGAGATTTTCCTCAGGGTTGCGAACATATAATAATAACATGTTGTCTGTACACGTGGACACTATGAGTTCATACTTTGGGAAACTGATACCCTTATGGCTGTGGTACTCCCTCAATGTGCATGCCAGGGGCTCAGCTACCAGAGCGTATAATAACGGAGACAGCGGGCAACCCTGTCTCGTCCCTCTAGAAAAGACAATGAGATCTGACACCAAGTTTCCTTTTTTTATTCTGGCGGAGGGGGAGTTATATAGGATCCCAATCAATTGTTAGAAGACCTGGCCCAAACCCATTCTATTACGCTTTGTGTGTCTGTGTGTTTGGCTTTACACAAGTGTAAGGGATTACAACAGCATTACTGGATGACTTTAGATACTATAGTTTGCCGCCACAAGGATTGAAGCCGGCATTTAATTTGCTCCGGCGTTACGAGCCCTGTCACGATTGTTGAGAATTTTTAAAGACCATGCTGGCAGCACGGTGGTAGTGTGTAAGAAACCAATATACACATTACCGACTCTAGGTTGTGGAGTGCTAAAAACGATACTGCGCAGCAGTTTTTCCAATTCAAAGCGGAATTTTGTTGTGCCGCATACTGTAGACTGTATGAGCAATTTAGAACTTTGAGCAATGCGCTAAGGTTGCTGCATGTGAATAGGAGGTTTTGTTTCGACTGTAACCTAGTGAGTTGTGATTCCTCCGGACTTGATTTGTGACCATCATAATTGCTTGAGTAACACTGACACTGGTGTATGCTTATCATTATATCCCTAGATGGATGTATACAGTCGTGGTGAATACAAAAACTCACTTTTGGAGTAAATATTTTAATTCCGGAGCTCCCCAGCCGCTGGTATGAGCAAAGCAAGCTGCGAGGGTAAATATTGTTGATATAACACCAGACAGACAGTTCTTTCAAGATTTCTTGCGGGTTTTATTGTACCTAATGTGCCTTTATTTCTTTTGACAGTTTACATTGAGCAAGTGTCCAGTAGTGGTGTGGCAGCAAACTGTGCGGCCCTGAAGAATCTGCCAAAATATTAAGGCAGAGAAACATGTAGGCGTTGGGTAATGGTCTGCTAGAATAGCTATCAGCCTTTTTAATTCAATAGAGCACACCCATTTTTCAATAAACTTGCGGAGGGGTGTACCTGTTGATTTTAAGCACTTTTGTGTGCCACAAGCAGTTGTTTTCTGCCACCACTTTTTCTTGCACTTCTTGGTTTGTTGTTTTGGACACATTTCTTTTGAACCGAATGATGACCAATTATGATAAAGGGGCCAAGTCTGGAGTTTACATACCAGTTGCCCCGTCGGTGGTGTTCCCGTGAGGTGTCATTGTTTCACCACACATTTTTTGATCCTTATGTGTTGCACACTTGGCATTGACTTAGGGTCCAGACAGATGTTTGGATTTGCTCTATGTGACTGTCAAAGAATTGTTGGACATTAGGTTTTCCTTTTTATGATAAAAAAATTTGGACGGTGTGCAGTACGATATCCCCGATTATAACATAAAACATAGGGGAGCATAATGGTGATCAGGACTGTTTGACTGATCCGTTATAATAATTACTGACATAACCTACGTCCATAAGACAGGGCTTCTGTTGTTGATGAGTTTCTTGAGTGGGGGGCCGCCCTGTCCGTTTTTCCCCCTAAGCTCCGTTTTGTTTCAGACCAAACCCATTAGTCAGCACATGGCGCATGAATGGCAATTTGACAGGGTCGAAGGTCTTCTCCATGTCGAGAAAAATCGCGGCTGCCTTAGAGTTCTGTTTGATATGTTGTAGGGCTCTGAATACTGTGCGCAGATTGTAAGTGATGTTCCTATCCAGTACAAACACTGCCTGCTCCGGTGCAACCAGTATCGGAGCTAAACGAACGAAGCGGTTAGCTAGGATCTTGGCAAATAATTTAGTATCCACATTTAGCAGGGAGAGTGGGCGATAAGACCCACACTCCTCTGTGTGCTTCCCCGGTTTGGGGATTGCAACTATGATTGCCTCACGCATTGTGGGCGGCATTGTGCCAGAGACAAAAATGTCATCAAAAAGGACAGATACGTGCGGGAGTAAAACATTGGTAAACGCTTTGTAGAATGCAACCGTAAGGCCGTCAGCGCCAGGCACCCCCAAGGCCTTCATACCCGAAAGGGCCAATAGAATGTAATCTTTTTCTGTGGGCCTCATGAGTGTTGGTGAGAAATGGCAATTTAATATGCGCGATGTAATCTAAAATTTCCTCCTCCGATCCTGATGAACGAGATGTGTAGAGATTGGCGTAAAATTGTTTGAACCTGTCCGTTATGCCAGTCTCCTTCGTAAGAACTTCACCTTCAGCTAATAAAAGTTCGGGGATCTGTGTTTTACCGCTCTTTTCTTCAAAAGTTGCTCCAGAACAGAGTCTGGCCTATCTCCTTCACCATAAACCCGCGCCATGGCGTATTTGCCTAAATGTTTAACTTCGCTGTTGGCCTCTTCAAGGTATTATCTAAAACTCCCAATTCATTTTCTAGCTCGGCTAGTCTCTGTTGAATGGAGCGGAGAACCCCAGAGTGTTTGGCCATGGCTATATCACGGATATACATTGAAGGCATCCGAAACAACCTGAAAACTATCTATGGACCCCACGTTAATGGTGAAGAAAGTTTCAATGGCTTCAGTGAGGTCTTCCTTAAAGACCCGGTCTGGTAGCGAGTAAGGGGGAAACCACCATGTGAACGACAGAATAGTCTTCTGGGGAGCAGCAATAACCAATAGCAGTGGAGAATGATCCATTAGAGAGCGAGGAAGCACTAAGCATTCTCTAACTTGGGCAGTAAGTTGGGAGGAAGCCAACCAATAGCAATCCAAGTGTGCAAATTATGATGAGCAGAGCAGTGAGTGTAGTCTCCCTTGTCTGGATACCGCGTGCGCCAGACATCGCATAGGTCAAGGTTAACCATGGCAACCTCAAGTGCCCTGGCCGCTGCAAAAGATCGTCTTGCCTGGCCCCCCGATCTATCTATACTTGGGTATCTGACCAGGTTCAGGTCTCCCCCCAGAGCAAACTCCCCTCCGTGTAACTACCAACAATGTGTGCCAGTGTTCTATAAAATTCCAGGCAGTCGAAGTTAGGGTTGTATATGTTAACAATCATTAATTCCATACCTTTCCCATAGCACCTGGAAATAACATAACAGCCATCGCTGTCTGTATTTAATGGTGTCAATGAGAATTGGGATTTAGGGTTAACCCATGTCAGCACTCCTTGCGTGTGAGAAGTGGAGCCTGAAGCCTGTGTGTTCTCTAACAACCCTCTATGTCGAAGCAGTGGGCTAATGGGGGGAAGGTGCATCTCCTGAAATAGGGCTATGTCTATATTCTGTATGTGTAAATAATTCAACACTTTACGGAGCTTCCTGTGATCGTTGAGGCCCCTAACATTCCACGTGAGGGCTCGAAGGGTATCAGTTGACATAGGGGTGTCACTGTTATTAGGTCCTGTCATCATGTGCGTGTGAGTGAATTACGCAGTCTGACCAAAGCCTCCTACTGCTAACTAGTACATCACGTGCAAACTGATAGAAAAAAATCAAACAATGAAAACCACATTGCAAAACAACCAACCTCACCCTCCCACAGCAGACCATCCCCAACAAGGTCACGATTCTTCCCCATCTGTACCCCCCAACCCCCCTCCCCTTCTCCCTCCGAAAGAAAATCCCCCTAGAACATTCCCAGCTGTGTTTCATGCGTGAGCAGAGGTTGCTCATCAAACAAGAGGATCTGACAACCCAGCACAAGGCCCCTCCCATAGCACTGTCTAAAAACATATAATGCAGCTACACAGCATAGAATGATCCTCACAGCTCCGCCCAAACAGTAACCTTGGTTCAGTAGAAGTGAGACCTATGCATGACAGGCGCTCCTTCCCGGGATCCAACCCTCCAATATAGAGTCGCCATAGCAGTGTGGCGCACCAACTCAGCTCCTCGTCAGCAGCTGAGACCCTCCCTGGATGGTGCCCCCCATAACACTTGGGGGTGGCAGAGATATCAGAGGTGCGATCCCAACCACCATAATGAGCAAGAACAGTTATCAAAAACCCACAAACCCCCCCTGGCCTCTCGGGTTGACACCCCATCACTATCACAGATCATCAATATACTTATCATAAAGAGGCGTCAAGGAGTGTTCAGTCCTGCTCATCCAACTGCCCCCTCGCTGCCTCGTCCAGCAACTACCTCTCCCGACTGTGACGCTGCTCCCTTAACCATTCCTTTAGCACCTTCTGGAGGGCCTTTGGGTCCGTACAGATGTGGGGGCGACCCTGTTTGTTGACGCTCAGTTTCGCCGGGTAAAGCATAGCGCAATCCACTGTAAGGTCACGTCGTTGTTTTTTCATTGGTGCGAACTGTTGGCGTGCCGCCTGAACCCGGATCGTGAAGTCCGGGAGTAGCAAAATTGTGGAGTCTTCAAACCCCAATGGCTGCTTCTCTCTAGCCAGATTGAGTGCCACACCCCAATCACGATAGTTGAGTAGTTTTGCAATGATTGGGCGGGGAGGCGCCCCCGGGGATTGCCGGGATCCCAGGGAACGGTGCGCTCTCTCTACCACGAACATGGCAGAGAACGAGTCCTCGCCCAACAGTGTCTTCAGAAGCTTCTCAGTCAATTGCTCCATATTACCCGTGTGGGTTGTCCCCGGCAAACCCGTAATCCTGAGGTTACAGCGCCGAGACCGCGCCTCCAAGTCTTCGGTCTTGTCCTGCAAAACACGCAGCACCCTGCCATGTTGTTTATGTTCTGAGTCAAGGGTGGTATATGCTTCCTCAGCTTCCGTTAGCCTCCGTTCCGACATGTCTAACCTCTCAGCGTGCTTGTCAAACCTTTCGACCATGCGGTCCATTCTGTAGGATAATGCATCCATCTTAGTGCCAAGAGCTGAGATACATCTCTGCAATTTTTTTCATGGTCACCAGCAGGCCGCGGATATCCTGATGCAAGGCTTCTGTAGGCTGCTCCTGCATTCTGGAGGCGTCTTCTGTGAATGTGTCTCGCGATATAGGCCTTTTCTGCTCAAATAACAGCTTCGGTTGCGCCCTGTCCACTCGGCCCATCCTAGCCTCTAGCAGGTCGCAAGGCAGACCCAACAACACCGCACTACGGGTTCGGCCCTATAGGGAAGGCGACAACATGTTATGGTCAGACTGTGCGCCAATGAAGCACAGAGAGAGAGCACACACCGGGGGGAGGTTCAGGCCTTCAGCACAAGGCCCCAGGACCACGGGACAAGCTGTATGTTCTTATAAAGCTCTTCAGTGCTATATAGCGTGTTTAGAAGCAGCTCCAACTGCAGTCAGTAAAAGTATGCAAACCCCACAGACACGGGGAGTGCAAGGCAAACGCAAGGCCCCCGGACTGCAGCCGGCAGCAAGAAGAGCCCCAGAGGCTGTAGAAGAGGTTCAGCAATTTCAACCACGCACAGCTAGGAAAGTGTCCCAGCAGGGAGCCCCAGCAGGGAGCCCCAGCACCTGCGGTTGAACGATGACGTAAGAGATTCCAACACTCCTGGGAAACAAAACCCAGATGGAGGGCACTGCTCCTGGCACACCAACCAGGATCTACAAAGAGCACTGGTACAAGGCTGATCGGCCACCTCCCATGTTCAGTGCGGGGACATCCAAGACGTTAAATAAACAAAATGGCTGTCCTGCACCCTCTGTAAAATCAAAAGTCCCCAGAGCAGTTTCACGCAGTATTGCAGGGGGGGAGCCGCCGCAGATAAACACAGCCATAGATCCACAATGCATCCAAGGCGTCACAAGAGGGCAGAGCAGCTCCGAAGATACAGCGAGCGAGACCCACCTCTGTACGTTATGGGTCCCCGTCACTGGGTAAATGCAGTTAGGCGAGCCCCGCTCTCGGGCTGTGCCGCAGTCCGTGCGGCCACCAAGCATCAACTTCCACATGCTATGGGCACCGCAAGTGTAGGCAGGGGTGAGGGTTAACAGAGCGTGTAAAACAATGCAGCGCTCACATCCCCGGGACTCGCAAAGCCACAGCCCCAGGCATGCTCCGTCCCCCGCACCAACCAGAGACCGGTGCTTGCGGCCTTGTCAGGCAGTCTACGCCAGGCTCACTTTCTCCGTGCAGGGGGGCCGCACCACAGACGGGGGCACACGAAGTCATAGCAGCAGCAGTCCGGAGATCAGGAACGGCTGTCCCTGGTAGTACAGTCGACATAGCTGCAGTATAATGAGCGGATATTGCGTCGGTGTTTCTCAAAAGGTACCTAAACCACATTTTCATACTATTTCCACATAGGAGTTGGGTCCTAAAGGTATCCAGGGTTTGTAGATTTATCGGGAGAGAACTGATGAAATATCTGAAAAAAAAATATTTTTTTAAAAGAAATGTGAAAAAAGTGTTGTGCAAGAAAACGTATGTTCATAATCTTTCCAGCATTCAGGAACAAGCATTTTTTTAACCAAATATGTAGCAATTTTCTAAGTGGTAGTAAGGTTTTTCCTGTTTGTTGTGGGTTCTACCTACCTGCAGTTTGTGATAGCACATTTTTCTAAGTGGCAGTTGATTTTTCCTACTTTCTTGTTTGTGTATCGCCTGCGACAAGAACAAATGGAAACAATGACCATCTGAAGTAAATGAGGTCTTCACATGGTCCCTGGTTTGATCTATTCTTATCTCAGCTAATCGGCCCAGCCACACAAGTGAGATGCCATTTTTATCAGAAGAATATTAGAACACTAGGAGGTAGGAATTTTGTGTAGACCAATGGATTCAGAACTTCACGTCACCGACATTTGCACAAAATATGTAAGGTCACATCAGCTTGAATTCAACTGGGTTTCCAGATTTCATGAATGACTAAGGTTCATAGAGTTCCCTGATTTTTGGTTGATCCTGAGCCTGAATAATGCGGTCTTAGACCATGGCAAGGGAGAGGAAATTGGGATTTACCCCCACTCTGCTGGCCCGTCTGTCAAAACCACAATCTAAAGAATCCAAATTGACTCTTGCTTGCAGTAGGGATGAGGATGCTTTTGGCCCTGTGAGGGGCAGAAGGACTATTTGGGCTTATGGGGTGGGGGCACGGCTTAATATCGGAACAGGTCAGATCCCCCACTCCATTTTTTGCTATCCAGTTTTTTTGGGGTTTCTGGGGCTGATAGGGGTAAACCATCCATCTTTCCCTTGTGGCGGTCAGAAAAGTCTCTAGGAGATGTAGTGTTGTGGTTATGACCTAATACATGATAGTCCCTATCCCATTCTCTTTCTTTAAAAAAAACATTTATGGGTTTAGTATGATTTCTGCAATCCTAATCTGCCCCTCTTAGAGGCGTAAATATTATTGGGTATGTTACAAGGTGGGGGCTTGGGCCTATACCAGGATGGGCCATCCTAACTTTTTTTTAACTAATATCCCTGGTCTCTAATGGGCTTTCTACTTTGCGGGGGGCAGGAAGACTGTTGGGGGCAATCTTAGGGCAGGGGTGCAGTCTGATGTACTTCATTTAGCGAGCTTTCTACCCCTTTGGGGTGGGTGAGTTGGGAACAATCCCTCATTCTCCCCCCGCCCCCCAATCCCCTAAGAGGCAGAAAAAGTTTTCCTTCCAGGGAGCATAAATAAAGTCACAAATTATTTTTTCACTGGGGGAACATGGGCCAATTCTGGTGGATAGGTTCCCATTCCCTGGTTTCTAGTGAGCGGAACCCTGCTGAGCATTGCACGGATCAAAAAAATTCTTGAGGCATGGGCATTTCTTCTCTTCCCAACATTATTTTTTAAAAGCAAAAATCTTCTAGTGCGAGCAGAGAACAATTTTCTGATTCAGTGTGATTTATGAACTGGTCACATCGACTGTACAGTATCAAGGTAGTGTGGTGGGCATGAACTATTCTTCCACTACACTGAAGGTGGTTAGAGACTTCATTCTAATTTATCTTGCTTCCAAGATGTCTTCCGAAGGAAGTGTTTTTTTTACTGATATTGTGAAATGTGAGAAGGGTAAACACTAAAAAGGATAGTCTTACTAATTATTTAACATAAAATCATTTGCATACCTTTTGTGCTTTTGTGTAGATTTCTGTCCTTCAGAAATACGATTCTTAACATCTAAATTATGAATTCACTTAGGGCTTCCCAACTGTCAACTTTCTTACCCCAGTGAGTATTTTATAAGCTGCAGATACTTTCAAGATTTGTAAAAGCATAGGAAAAAAAGATTGGATGAATAATGTAAGTTATGCAAGTGGTGTGGTTCATTGTCGTACTTGAAATTGTATTCTCAATCACTATTATAGAGGGACCAAATCAAGACAGCTGTAAAAACTTACTGTGGGCTTGCATCCATTATGGAAATTGATACAGCTAATGTTTTTAAAGTATCGGTTCCACCATCTCAGCTGGCGAGGAAATCCCAATGGAAAACCATTAGAAGTATTGGAGGGAGCCTGCACCTGTTTGGAATGGGGGTTTTCAGAAAAGACATTATTTTGTGATGGTTTTCCATTTTATTTCTGTCTGGCCTTGCTTGTTTTAGGACCCATTGTGCTGTCCTATTGTTATGCAGTGGTATAAGACATTTGATTTCCCCTTAAAATGTAGAGTGCATTTGATTTACCTAATTGGCTCATTACAATTTCCTAAAGGGCCATGGTAGATGGCACAAGAAATATACCAATGGCATGGAATTTTGAATGCCACATGTGGGCTGGAGTGAATAAATCGCCTATATAAATTATTTTAAAAAAATGTGCTGCCAGCGGTACACTTGTGCTCCCAAAGTGCTGCAGTTAAAAAGCTCTACAGTGAAATATGGCAGGGAAAAGTATCTTTACCACGTAGAGAAACCTAATTTTATATATTAAATAAGCTACCCCAAGAAGTGTCTTGTCAGCCCAAGGGACTGGATGTTTAATATGTCAGACTAAGTATAGCCTCCTTGAAACTTGAGAATAGTCAGCCATCGCAGGGAAATTACCCAAATGATGGTTTTACTGTTTTGTTAAGGGTAGATTGTCCATAAACTAATCTCGGTATGAATAAAATTCTTATTTTAGATCTCTTCCTAGTAAAATGCTAGCAAACAAATCAAAATTATTCTCAGCCTAGTTTCAAAAACCTAATTCAATATTAAAAGTAGATTTTTGAGTACTTCAGAGGAAAAGGAACATTCAAAAAGTGAATTTTGTGCTGCCTGAGAGCAGAAAGGTTTCAGAATCAGTTATTCACACAGCTTCACTCCCAAGGCTCCATGCCCATTCTGGGCTGTGAGTTCACAACCCTAATCCCAGATGACAATAGAATGACTGCTAGGCTGAAGGGAAGGGAGTGATCAGCACTAGCATTGACTAGCCACCCGGTAGGGGGAAAAGAACAGTTGGGTTAGGAATTGATAGCCTTAACGATTCTTCGTTTAACTTGGTGATGGCATATCAACTTGTCTTTTGTCGCTGCACAATGTACTTGTTTTCCTCAACATCTAATAATTTTTTGCCAGCTAGCACAAAAAACATAATCTGCGCCTACACATTAAGCGCTTGACAAATACATCTGGGCATTTCATAATTTTCTACAATAATTGCACAGATCTGCATTCTTAAAATCTCAAGTTCTGCTCTGCTTGTTCAAAATTATTTCACTTCAGTTAATCTTGCTTTGTAAATCCACACAAAACTCTCAAAGCAGCAGAGTTGAGGAAACAGCAGAGCCACTGGGTTGAACATGAATTCAACAGTGGGAGCCAGATTACAAATCTGCATCAATGACTGCCATACTTACCACCAAGATCATGTAATAGCGCCAGCCGAAAATCTTTGTGATTGGCCATAGTTTTGTGCTAACTCGTCTTAAGGAGTTGTCACCTAAGCAAATGGTAAATGGTTGTTTGTTAATGGAGTTTTCAAAGAACATGATGTTATTAAGGCACGGGTAATGGGTGAGGAAAAGAGTAAATAGTAGGGCAAGTGTTAGGGAACCGTTGGCATTAGTGTTGAGCTAAGTCAATGCCACCGGGTTCTGTTTTTAGTTAGTTGAAGTGTAAGTTAAAATGATACAGCAGAGGATAAATGTTACTTAGTATAAGGGAGATGTTTAGGGTAATGATAGAGGTTCCATGAGGAGGATGAAACGAGTATCCTCCTTTTGTTGTTGAGGATGTCATTGTTACGTTATCATTGCGGTAGTCCATGCAAGGTGAATTCGTAATATTATATTATGTTATTTGATGGAAAGGATTCTCTATCTTGATAAATTGTTAACCAACATTCTTTGTTGTGAAACAGATCTGCTAAGTGCATGTTATACGATTCTAAAGTGATATTTTTTTAAATGTTGTGATTTTTTACTATACTTAGAAATCAAACTTTGTCTTCAAGTTCGTTATTTGTTCTCCAAACTGTTTGTATTTTCTAGTATAAACCACCAGAAACCACATACATACAAACTGAGGAACCCATGTAATTCAGCCCCTGATATTTTCACAATTCAGATAACACTGCTAGTTAAAAAAAAAACAAGCATTGGGTATACTCCAATTTGATTATTTAGTGCTAGGTGGAGCGTGCACTTTAATTATTTCAGCTGCATGCATGCAACCCCTCAAATCTAAAGCATTGGCAAAGACAATTTGTTTTGAGTTGCCAATTTTCTCAGTGATTATGTGACACAAACATTGACTAAACCAAGTCTATAAGGCAGCCATCTTAGAATGTAGGGTATTGTGTTTTTTGTTAATACCATTCCAAAATGGCCAATACATTGCGTCAGACTGTGTGTAAATGTAATGTGGGGGTCATCTTGAAACAGTATACATATACATATATTCATATATACATATATTAAAGAATTCCAAGATGGCCCCCACATCACATCCCGCTGCATAAAAACACAATTGGGCACCATGTGGTGGCCGTCTTGGATTTATATTTTTCCCACTGTTTAATATAAAATGTTATGTTAGCCACCACTTTACATCATGTTCCAGCTATATGCAGCATGACACACAGTGATGGCCATCTTGAAAGTAGAACTCTATTTTGGCTGCAGCGCTCACACTATATTTATAAAAGCGAGCTGTCCATATAAAGCCAATATTGGCAGCAGTGACCAGTGGGCTGCAGCAAGGGGCAACAGTGGGTGGCAGCTGCTTCGTTTTACTGTCATGGGTCCAACGAGGAGCTTGGACAGGGAGAAAGAAGAGTTCTCGGGCGTCAGTAGTGAAATATTATTGCCGATCAGCTAATAAAACAAGGTGAGACAGAAATGCTCCTTGGAAGGACAAACATGACAACAAGGAGGCATGCCATCCAGTGACACGCAGAGAACATATATAGATTGGAAAAAAAGGCATTCCGCGTTAACAAGGCACTTCCCTGCTCCCAGTCTCAGTGTATGTTAAAGTACTGGTTGCAATGCTGACTATGACAGGCCACTAAACCTGTCTGTCACAGACACCAGCAAGGAATCCCAAGCATACATAGTATTAACATGAGTATGAGATTATCAAAATTAAATGCCTGAAATTCTAATAAGAATATGGCAGGTCAGGTGTTGCAAAAGTAGATTGAAGTTGGTGCACCAAGTTACATTTCAGTGCTCCTCGCCACCTCAATTTGTGATGCCAATATATTACGCATAGGTACAAAACTGAAAATGGTGTAAAACAATCCCTAGAGGAGTCATTGTTTGAGACATGACAGCATTGTTAATCATAGAAGTTTTTAATGAAAAAGTTGATTTACTAAAACATAAAGCAGTAACATCTCTGCAGAGCAGATAGCTACAGGCAAGTACACTGGTACAAAATATTAATCATGCAGAGAAATGCACAAAGATAGTGGAGTATGAATTAAAAAATGTTGATACATGCCAGAGCCTCAGCAAAATTGGGCCATCTGTTTGGCAATAAATGAATGAGAACGTCTCAGAGGAAGAAGGCCCTCGGGCAAAAATATAACATTTCATGTAATTCTGGTAGTGGAAGGCTTCATTTAAAATCAGATGGCATCCTCAGACTATTATGCCAGGCTGGCTAATATTGTATTCAAGGAAAAGACTTTTTTGCACCGTAGTACTTCAGTCATATTGCCTGACTATTTTCATTATGATGTAGCATCATTTAGGGGTAGCTATGAGTATCAGCTGCTAATCTCACCTGACGTTTAGTACCTTTAGCGCTGTCCCATCTAATCCTAACCTCGGATCCTGGACAATAAAAACAAGAATCATTAACCCCTTCCATGCTGGTGACGGCCCCCAGCCGTCAAGCACTACGGTGCTCGTGTGCTGATGACGGCTGGGGGCCGTCATAAATCCGCCCACTCGCGATTCTGCCGCACAGGCGCAGAATCGCGGCCGCGTGGAAGGGGTTAAAAATAACAACACTAACAACAAATCAATAACAACAACAGCAACAATAATAATAAATGTATTTGTGCAGTTCTTCACATCACTTTTCTAAGCCTGTAAAGTGACAGGTGTTACTGTTGCCCAATTTACTAGAACTTGTTTTTACATCTTGGAAGTATGAACAGTTGAATCGCCATTGTTGGGATTCAAACCTGTGCTGTTCAAACCCTCTCATGGGTCCTTGGCAACTGTTCAACTCAATGTTCGACTGTGTTGTCCCACCTCTTTGGACAGGAGCAAAAAGTGGTTTCTGCCTCTTCCTTTTCCCTCAATCCCTGTGCAGCAAATCAGAGGCTGTTGAGACAAGTGGTGAACTCTGTCATATTGTTGGGTTGTCAAAGGTTACTAACACCTAGCATTATGGTGTATTGTCGCCCATGCATGTGAATATGCGAGTGAGTGATGAGTGAACAAGTAAGAGAGTGAGTAAGTATGTAATTGATTTGAATAAGGGGTACAAATAAGCTTGAACATTGTAGAGGAACAATGATCCCTGCTTTGAATATATGTTCTTGACCAAATTCCTGTATGTGTATTAAAATTGTAATACATATTTAAGGAAAGAGAAAGAAAGACTGATTAGAGTAGGCATATGAAAGTTACATATGTTTTATTGAAGCGAAAGTACCCATTGAGGTTCATTATCTGAATTTATAGGTAAGGTGAAGGTACCTATTGAAGTTATTTGTGTTAACCTTTCATTATTGTGAAGGTATTTATTTACATTAGTGGTGTGAACGCAGATTTGATTTTTCGGGGCTGTAGGGTTTTAGCATGATGTTTATGCCCTCTAAATGGGGGCATGCATGATTGATGTAGGTAAGATTCAATATTTTGCGTATGCTGGATCCAGTTCGATTAAAACGAATGGTGGTGATCGTCTGCTCAATGAAGCAGAATTTGTGAAATCATTGTCAGCCTGTGAGCCTAATCCTATGCAGCTTTAAAATAACATGCCACGGCAACAGTAAATCAGCTAGGGAAAACCGGTAGATGTTGTGTGGCCTCTTTTGAATAAATCATTTTTGTCCTTTCCTTTGTCAGTATACTCTGGGACACTTAACCCGTTGGCTGCCTCGAACGTTCAGCTCCAGTGCTGAACGTTCGAAAAATGAGTGGGGCACAGTCTGCCAACGGAAGTGCGCAGCACTACCAAGGTAGTGCACGCGACGACCGTTGGCCGACGGCAGCAGCCAACGGGTTATATATACAGACAAGTGATGGATGGATCGCCTGAATTAATCTCAGCCACTGGAATTAACAACGGACTGGGATGTGGCCCGAGCCATTGCCAGTGGCAGAGATTAGTTCAATCATTCCATTCATCTCCATGTTTTTGGTGCCCTGGTTATACTCTCGGAGGCACTGAAGTAGTGCACACCCTTAGAGAGGGCAGCAGGGAAAGATGGAATGGGTATTTAAACCCCAATCCATCTATCACATTGGCAGTAGCTGGTCGATTTGGAAGAAGGCAGCCCCTTCCCCTGCAGTAAGGGTGAGTGAGACTTGGACGCTTCATGTCCCCACCCAAAAGTCATCTTTGGTAGGTGCACTATCTGCGTGCCACCACCTATCTAGCAGTGTTAGTGCATCTCAACAGAAGCTCTTTGTTCATACTTAGGAGACAGAAAAGGGGCTGGCCTAGCCTAGTAATATCTTAATCACCTTCAACAACAGAAACTATCATTCTACCCTTACATCTACCATCGACCAAATAGCAGTGTTTCAGGACGAAGTATTCAGCAGCCCTTAGACAACAAAGTCTTCAAGAAATCGTTAAAGGGGGCAATTCCACCAAGGTCCTCACTTCAGTATATGGGTCTCCATCCTCCAGCCACAGGAGTGCCTGCAATCCATTGTCTGGGAAAGCTGTATTGGCCCACTTTTGCGCCATGGTTAACCAGGGGGATACAAAGGGATCCCACTTTGCTGCCCTAGTTATTACTTTGAATCAGACTTTAAAGGTGAGCATCAGAAGACATTCGCTACAGAATTTGTAGAATCTCCTTTTCGGTGTTTTCATTTTTTACTCTGTATATTCTCTCATGCTGCTATGATCATGAGGCTACTGCTACCTTCGAGCGAAGCCGAAAGCTCTCGATATTTCCCTGTATATGTGTTCAGACATTACTTTATTCTTCCAACCCATGGCCTGATTAGCCATAATTGCAGAAACAGTGGTCTCCTGGTAACCTAGCAGCAGGTAGGCTGCTCGGCTATTCTAGTCACTATTAAGGTACATAATATGGATAATATTGTATTTCTGTGAATTACGCTTTTGCACTTAAAAAAAATCTCATCACCTCCTGCAAAATGTGCAACTCAACAATATTTAAACTCTTCTGTCTCATCTATTAATCCCACCAACCATCTGAATGAACTCACATACCCTACCCACAATAATGAGCACATTCACCTCCTATAATTTTAAACCACCACAAAGAAACAAGTAAATGCTTTCTTGAGAGAACAAGGCTAATCCCAATACTCAATGGATTAACCACTAACCGCGCCTTTCAGAGCAGTGTTCTGTCCAGCATGAAGTGTTTCAAAGCCTTGTCAGGGTACAGTCAGCAATCACAATACAATACCTTCGAATCTGTAATAGGATGCGAGTGCACCAACACAGATATTCAGACATTTGCATGTCATGTAAATGAAGGAACCCCCTTTCGTGAGCAAAAGACGTGCATTCCTGCATCTGCTGTCCCTTCAGCGACAAGGAAGTGCGCGAGACCATTAAAGTCAGCTCCAAATGACCGCAGCGCACTCTGGGGCACATCTGGCATAGGGCTACAAGTATTACGTAATTGTGTAAAATATGTAGTTAGTTTTCAATATGCGTCAAATTAAAAACCTCTGACTGCTTTTATTCGGTCCCAATTAATTAAGAAATGCATTTGAAAAAGTGGTCTGTTTGTTTTTCATTTATTCCAGTTGCTTTTCTCCGCCTAGATTTCGCAGTGTGTTGCGCAACAAATCACATTCCTTGCTAGAAAGTCTGTGCATCAGAAAATCCCATATTCCGCTCGAGTCGCCGGGTGATTGAATTAAACGAGTGTCACGTACCCGTGGTGAGAGCGCGGCTACACGTTCACAGGGAACGGCCTGGGCGTCAGCGGTTCTCCTCTGCGGCTGACTGCATCCCTGATGCGCGCGGCCTGCTAAAGAGCGCGCCGCGAGGTCCCCGCTCATCACCAGCACAGCGGCTGCAGATTGAGAGGAGGGACTGACTCACCGCCGCAGAAAGAAGCCTGTTCATCGAGGCAAGCAGTGCAGGAAACTTTCACACAGCCCAAGGTTTCATTTGTAATCACGTGCATGCTTGAGAGAGAAATCTCGACTTCCATTTCGTTCAAAAAAATTATAAACAACGCCAAAATGCAACCTTTGTGTATGGGACCTCGCGTTCTAAACCGTGACTTGTCATTGATTCCAACACGCAAATGCGTCTATCAGTCGATGGTTGATCGTTAGCTGTGTGGCGTAGCCTTGGAAATGGAAGGAGTTTGAGAGGTGTTTACCTGTCTGTTCTCCTGCTTGTGATTTATGAGCTGCACGCGACAGAAGCGCGCCGGAGAGAATGTAGAACAGGTTTCTCGGTAACAGTCAGGACTTGACAATCTTGTTTGTTTACTGGCGCCAAGAATAGCAACACTTATTTATACTGCGACTCATTCAGGCCAGCGGACGGCGCGCGACAGCCGTGTCCACGCGAGACTGGAGGCGTGGGATAGAATCCAGGCACGCTAATAGGGCAAGAGGTACTGGCCTGGGGCGCTGCGATCGATGGTGCAGCAGGTACAGTAGCACCGAAGCCCAACGACTTGAGGGGCCTAATGAACCCTGATTAGTGCTACATCTTACTACGTATATAGCAGTTAGGGGACCCATTTTTTTGCTTATATTGGGGCCCATGGGCCATGCTAGGCCACTGGTATTGGCGATATATTTATTTAAAAAACTGGTATATTAATTCTCTGCTCTGGGACTATGTGCCCGTGGCAGTGTAATAAGTATTAAACTGTCACAGGCCCAAACAATGTTTAAGGCACCACCATGGCTGACACCTACCACTTTTATTTCAGGGCCTTTCACTGCCATTGAATACGTTCAAAATAATCAGCGTGTTTTAAATTCTTTTTTTCAGAGCAAAACGCAGGTTAAAGCTCAACAAGATAGAGTGTGGGGCTGCTTGTCTCACAAAGAGATGAGTCTGTAATTAGAAGCCCAAAGGCACCAATGTAAGTGAGACTGCTCGAAGGGTGAATACACCTGCTAATGAGTAGGTCTGGGTGACAAATTCCGCTCTGCCAGTGAAGTTTTCCCTCTCAAGTGGCTAACCAACATAAAGTTGGCCAGCGCAAACAAGAACAAGCATTTTCAATGCAATAGGCCGCGCATTTTCGCTAGTTTGAGCTATTGGCGTTGTAAATGACAATGCTTTTTATTTATTTTTTGGTTTTTAAAACATAAATTAAATTCATTGTCGTTTATAATACCAATAGCATAAACTCGCATACATGCAAGTCCTATTGCATTGCAAATGCTTGTTTAGATCTGACTGGACATCGTTGTGCAAGTGAGAACCATAAATAATTCACGAACCGTGTGGCTCACTGATTAGAGCGGCAGACCCTGATGCAGAGGTCTGGCCCGGGACCAGGGTTCAATTCCCGATGTGGCAGGGTCCTGAGCCCAAAAATGTCCACGGACTCGATAATTCTCGCCTCGCTGCCTATTCTAATCATGGGGTCCCACGCTGCAACTCTGGGCAATAGCTTGCTTAATCTCCACTACGGCGGCCCACCCGCTGCGGGATGCCTGGCTTTCACCTTGGAGAAGCCCAGTAGGGGTTATCTCTCAGGGAAAAAGCCAGGACGCGTTCCCAAGGCAAGCGCCTTGATGCCTTCGGGTGATACGTGCGCTATGTAAATCGCAATACATACATACATGCAGAGCTGCCCGTTCCTCAGATGTGCTTCCAGAGCACAGGTGTGGTTTCTGTGGCTCAAGTGTTCTGTAATGTCATTGCTAGTCGCCAGAATCAAGGGGCAAGTGAATCCTAATGTTGTTTACCTACGTATTTTTCAGTAAAGCAAATGTGACATGTACTTTCAAGCGTTCTGAACATAGAGTAGGTAACGGAAACAGTTAACTCTAGGTAGTGTTGATGGCTAATCCTTAGTGGAATAGCGTGTAGCACAGTGCCACAGCTGCCGACTTTGAGCTGTGGTTTTTAGGGTTCCAACCTCAGTGTCGGCCGGACTGGGAACAAAAACCGTCCCTGACAAAGTGCTCGGCCAGCCCCCCCCCCCTTCCGGCGGTTGGGTGTGCGGCCGAGCTCTTTGCCGGTTTTCGGCCGATTTTGTTACAGGGCTGATTTTGCAGCTATGCTGACAAAAACGGCCCTATAACAAAAACGGCCCCCAGGGGCCCAAAACCGGCCCCCACCTGTGCGGCGCACCAGGGGATTGCCCGGTGCCCGCTACGGCCAGTCCGGCCCTTGTGTCGGCTCAACAACTTGGGATTCTTGCCAAAATATGTAATTGCGAGGCTCTTCTAATTTATATTAAAGAAAAGCAGTGATCCTGCAGCTCTACTAATTTAAATTAAAGAAAAGCAGCAATCTCATTTTGTGCGAGCTGCAGCGGCCTGTCCTGTGGGTGCGTGTGGCACATTGTGAAAGTTGCAAAGTTACCCAAAACAACGGCTGCTCTTTAGGTAATATCGTGTAGCACAGTGCCAGAGCTGCCAAGTTTGAGCTGGGGATTTAGGATTCAAACCTTGGTGTCAGCTCAACGACCTGTGATTGTTTCCAAATTATGTAATTTTCAGATTATGCTCTTCAAATTAATGTTAAAGAAAAGCAGCGATCCTGCAGCTCTACTAATTTAAATTAAAGAAAAGCAGCAACTGATTTTGGGCGAGCTGCGGCGGCCCGTCCTGTGGGTGCTTGTGGCACATTGTGTAAATTGCAAAGTTACAAAAAAACGGCTGCTATTGCTAGGCCCCCCACTAGTGGTCTTTAGATTGATTAACCAAAGAGTTCTCCCAAAGGGCTTATGTGAGCAATACTGTAAGGGCACAGATAAAAGGTCCAGTCCTTATGGGCGGTAACAAATGGAGACAAGGCAATACCAAGGCGAAACTAACAAACCTCATAGTTAATCTGATGCTAACGTTTATGAAGGACAATGACATAAGCCAATTCAAAATATGGGCAGAGAGTGGGCGGGGCTCCAAACCATACTCCACTACTGCATGCCTCGCATTGCGAGCAGTGCATGGGCGCTGCCACTAGGCTCGACCTAAAATTCAGATGCTAGACCACCTGTAGGCGAGATTTCTCAACACGGGCAGTCGCAACAGGTCGCTATCGCTCGAATTGAGAAACCTGCCACACGTGTTGAGGAAGCAGCCGCTTGAGTAGAACATCTACACAACCGGCAGAAAGAAGCAGCGCCCTCTTGAGCTGCACGTGGTGCCGTTTGCGCTGATTTTGAAGTGAGGGACAAACTCCGGGCATTAAAAATCAGTGCGAGGAGCGCGACTTACTGCACTCTACCGTTTTTTAAGCACTTCGCGGAGTTCAGCATAGAAGAACTCCGCCCAGGCCTAAAAAAGAGTCTGATGCATGTAACCAGCAGGTTAAATATCCATGGTGATACTCACAGTGTGTTAGTATTTATGATGTCAGATCTGTGATGCACTTCAAATGACAGAGGGGTAGATGTATCAACATATCCTTTTGCGATTTCTAAATAGCGATTTTTAAGGAATCGCTATTTAGAAATCGCAAAATGGGATGTAAGTAGAAAATCGCTATTTTTTAGTGATTTCTTAATCTTCCTTATTTGCGAATTCACAATTTGCGAATTCGCAATTAAGGAATAATTTCCCATTCATTCCTATGGGCCAGGAGGCACATAGGAATGATTGTGAAATAATTCTCAATTTGCGATTCGCAATTTGCTAATCACAAATTGGGAATAAATTCAAGGGTGCAGGGTTGTCTCAAGGACACCCTGCTACACCCCTGAAATCTACATGTTTGTGCATATGGCGCACATACATGCCCTATGGGCATATATGTGCGTCACATGCCACCTTCACAAATGCCAAATTGTGCATTTTTAAAAGAATTTGCAAATTACCACCAACTACAAGTTGGTGGTAATTTGCGATTTCTTAACCTAAATTCGCAATTCCAAAATGCTACATACATTGCATTTAAGGAATCGTAAAATTGCGATTCCTTAAATGCTTGGGCAAAAAAAGGAATCGCAAATTTTTGCGATTTCTTATTTCGCGAATTTTTGTTACATGCCAAAACATGCAAAAAGACCGGTTGTGATTCGCAAACGGCTTGATACATCTAGCCCAGAGTCCAGTTGCATATAGGACCACAGGTGGCAGGACAGGGTTGGCTCCTGCATTATGGACCTCTGTGCAATCTACCAGTCTCAAAGTCTCAAGGTCCCATGCAGCAAAAGAGTTTGGTTGTGTACCCTGCTGTCATCTATATGTGTCCTGCATATCACAGGTTTGTTTTTCACCCTTGAAACATTGCTAAAAGGAGTGAATCAAGATATGCTAATTTTAGAACTGGGAAATAGGACCTAGTATATGGTGCACACTTATATAAGTGATAAACCTTGCACTAATCCAGGCAACCTTTATGGTGATTTTAGTTGTCTTTAGTAACTATAGAAACCTCTCAAAGTGGTAGCTGTAGAGAGCAGCCTTCAGGGTTATCTTGAAGAAGTGTAAACAGCTTGTTTTTTCCAGTTTAGTCTGTAGTGTAGGTTAAATGAAAGGAAATCACACAGTGTATATACAAAAATACTTCTATTTATTGCACACCACTCACTAACACATTGGTATATCTCCTCTCAGGAGATTGCAACACAATACACAAGAATAGTTAAACAGCAATCAGGTAAGTAGCACCAAATACAGGGACCTCCGTGGGAGACCAAACCACTATATATAGTGGAATACGAGCTGCAACGAAGGATGGGGCTTGGACCAGAAGACCCACAGGAGCTAGGGACACAAGGGACCACCCAAGTTAAGTAACCAGGAACTCCATGGCGACTGTGTGCAGAGTGAGACCAATGGAAATCAAAGGAGAAGTCACTGTTGCAGTTTTGCAGTAGAAGGACCCTTCCCAGAGGACTCAGAAGAATTCCCTTAGAGGACAGAAGGTTGGAGAGCCACCCCACCCTTGGATGCCCAGGAACCAGGTTACCTACACCAGGGAAGCCAGGTGCTTAGGGGTGAAGAGACATCGGAAACCTCCATAGACGACAATGGAACAACTTGGAAGAAAATTACTCTGAAGAAGAAGGTGAAGAAGTCCGGTGGAATCCAAGGGTGGGTTCTAGAAGTGAAGAACCTGCAAGCAGAGGGGACAGAGTCTATGCCACTCGAAGGCGATGAGGAGGCACAGAAGAGCGATGCCCACCAATGTTGGGAGGTTCTGAAGAGGTGATGGTAATCTTGGTAATCTTGTCGCTGCTGCTCTGAGGTCCAGGCGACGCTGAGGAAACCAGGAGCTGTACACAAGCTGTCCCACGTCGGATGTCGGTGACTAGGTGCTTGGAGTTCAGTGGGAAAACCATCAAGCATTGGTAGCTGCAGCAGGAGTGGACAACAAAGAAGGAGCAACATTGGGATCAGTAAGGTCCAAGGGACTCACCAGCAGCAGGAGAGTCAGAGCCGGCCAGAGCTCTAGAGTAGCCCACTGAAGCAGTAGGAGACCCACAGTCCGAAAGCACAGGAGTTGCAAGAGGACCTCGAGCAGCTCACCAAAGATGAAGGTCCACAGTGCAGAGGATGTGGTGAGGACACTGATCTTTGAGAGAAGAGATGCTAGAGCTTCTTGTATCCCGAAGATCTCTGAAGTGCAGAACCTACAAGCCTTGGCAACAGCAAGTCAACGCGATGCATAGGGGTTCGGCTCCAGCAGTTCCGACGAGGGATACTGGCCTCAAAATTGCAGAGAGGACAGGTGAGGTCTTGAAGGAGTTGAAAAACAACACACCTGTGTTGCTGAGCCTCAAGAAGTCAGTAGGACTGCATGAGTAGCAACCAGTCAGCTTTGTTGTGGTGCCTACCGATACAGGGTATGGACTCCTTCACGCTAATAAATATTTCTTGGGGCGTGTGCCCACAGGTCTGTTGAAGAACTTGGCAGAAGAACAGACACAGATGACAAAGAAGACCTGAAGAACAGCGAGACCAGGAGCAGCAGGAGCCTTCCATTGTACAGTCTTGGTTCAAGTCGAAGTCCAAGGAAGTCCAAGTGTCCAGGCGGTCGAAGAGCGATGTGGTTTCAGGCTTGAGTCTTGTCCCACAATGAATCTAAGGACCCACCCACAGGTAAGCCCTTACATTCCCCAGGGAAAGGGTTGGAAAAACTCAGGGGTCCCTCCCTGAGAAGGGGCTGGACAGAGGGGAAGATACTTCCTTGTACTTTGTCCAATTGTGTGCCAGAGCGGGATCCAAGGGCTCCCAAACTAGCTCAAACTGGAGTATGCAATGAGGGCACCAGATGTGCCCTTCAAAGTAGTCTGGTGGCACTGGCTAGCACCCCCATCCCAGCCCAATACACTAAGTCCTGTCTGGGAGGTGGCTACACCTCCCTGGGACAGGAAACCTATTGTTTTACTTAACCTGCTCAAGCTCAGCTCAGCAGCAGGAGGGCAGAATCGCATCTATGGTCACCAGCAGCACTAGTTTGCTGGCAGACCCTGAAAGGCTGTTACCAATAGTACAGCGGGGTACCCCAGGAAGCCCCTCAGTACATAGGATCATACTTCCAACACTGGAATTACAGTCGGGGTATGATTCCACCATGTTTGATACCAAATATGACCCGATTTGAGGCAGCCACTATCTCATAGTGACTGATGTCCACTAGTTGTATTAAAATGGCTGACCTGGAGAATCGACTCATGGGTTTCCTGCTCATGCAGGGGCACCCTCACACTTATAACCCAGAACCCTGCCCTCAGGACTGAAGAGCCTGCCATAGCGCTGACTAATAGGTTTTAAGTGCAGTGACCTCATAACCTCAGATATAAGGAAACTTAAATCTGTTGTGAGAGGTGTAAGCACCAACTCACACATGCTGCAATGGCAGGCCTGTAGTCACAGTTTGAGTGGACTCTCATGGGTGGCACAATACATGCTGCAGCCCATGGAGACCCCTGGTCTACCTATGCCCTGAGTTCCTTAGTACCATATACTAGGGACTTACAAGGGTGCACCAGTAGCCAACTGTGTATGTACAAAAGTACTTAACATGGTCAATTTTTGGAGAAAGCTCAGTGACTGGAGTATTAATTAGCAGGATTCCATACAGACTAGGTCAAAAACACACTGACACCAAGCAAAAAGTGGGAGCTATCCATGAAAGCAGACCCTACTAGCCTACAGAACCCAGTAGACATTTGGTACTTACCTTGTTTGACTCAATAGGCAAATACAATACAAAGAGATATTCCCCAGTTCAGCCTCCCTCACAATAAAAATATACAAGGGGGGCTGTCAAGTTTTATTACCAAATAGCCCATAAATTAATACAGAGAAGGGTTTGGCAATGCACAGTCTATACAATTTACCATGGCCATCCCTATACAATAACAATGTATTGGAATTGTGTGTGTGTGTGTGTGTGAACAGCAGCTTGTTACTAAGCAGTCAGTCACTGAATTCTTGTAACCACTCCCGTTGTTGTGCCTGCCCTTCTGAAGTAAGCCACTCTCCCACACTACACCCCGCGACCCCAAACCCTGACCCATTGGTACTTCAACCCTAGCTGTTAACCAGAGGATGTACAGGTAATGTTGGCCTTACACCACACACCTCCATGGAAATACCAGTTTTGTCTGCAGGGCGTTTAAATGTCAGAGGCAGCACCCACTGATCTACCAAGGACCATTTCCAGTTCAAGCCTTCTGTGCAATCTTTTAAAGGAATATAAATGTCACTGCTCTGCTAGAGGACCTCCACTGTGGCTTCTTCTTTCTTTCATATATAGGTTCAAGTTGGCAAACTTCATACTAGGTATGTCAGAATTGTGCGCTCTGTCCTTCCTCATATCCAATCATGCCTCTGGTTTGTATCATTGTCTCAAGGGGGGACTAAGTGGATTTCAAATGTCTCTGCAATGGCCACAGGATTTATTACAGGAGAGAAAATATCAGAATTTTGACTGGACCAAAAGCCTTGCTCTCCTGCACGTTCCCCACCATGGAATATCAACTTTTGCTTTATGTGGTATAGATAAGGCGGATGCGGAAGCTTCCTTTAAAAATGTGCCCCAAACTGTGGCACAGCCTTACTTTGGAACCTAGTAAAATAGCTGATTGGATGGTATTTAGACAAGCTTTGAAATAATTTTTTTTGACAGTTTTCTATCACATTGACACTATAGTGTCTGTGATAGTTAACAAGTGAGAACTTTTTCTAGACAAATTCTTATAATTAAAGATCCTGTTAAGTATGGTCTATTTTGTCATCTTCTGTGATTACAAAGAATTTTGGATCTTTAGGCTGATTTCTAACTGTAGGAGCACATATATTTACGTCAAATAGTAAACATTTAACTGAAGATTAGAATAAATCAGGCTAGGCACACATGGCTCAAATCTCTTGGTCACCAGTTGCAAAAGATTCACTTTAGACATGTTCTACAAAACTAAAACATATTAAATGGGGAGGGGGGTCAAGTATCGTCTAAGCATTTGTCCTGAAGATAGTCTCACTTAACAACTTATCACAGAAACCGAAACATCAACGTGATCATGCTACTTTTCACCTTGTAAACAGGACTGTTCTCATCGCAAATTTTGCAAAATTACAAACACATGATTGTCACAGAAGCAACTGCTTTATGCAAGAGTAGATCAGCTCCTACATGACCCACCCTTTTAATGTTGAATGATAGCCTTGTCTGCACTTTTTGTTGTTGTGACAATTTGACAGGTATTCAACCACAAACTTCTAAATAAGGGCCTAGGTAAAAATCATTTGCTGTAGCTCAGATGGCAGACTTCACTTTTACCACTATTTTTGTATAAAGTGCAATTGAGGCAATGCCCAGCTCAGACAACTGCTCAAATGCTATACCCCTGAACATGATTTCAAGCTGGTTTTTCTAGGCCAGGATTTGCCCAGCCTTCGGTATGGCAAAGCTCTACTCAGTGACCTTCCTAAAATCTGACGAGTACTCCTTGAGGGTGCTGTCAAGGCAGCAGTGCACCTACTTAGTTATACATAAATGCAAGCATATGACTCCAGTCCTCACTACTTTACAATGCCAACTTGTTGAAGCAAGATCCATTTTCAAAACTGACTTCTTCAATGGATCCCCTTAATACTTGCCCAAAAGATTATCAATCATTGTAGATCTACCTGAGGATAAAGTTGCACCGTGACCCACTCCATTCAATGGTGTGCTTTCAGACTCTACAACTCACTTCCTCCAGAATTTTGCATACCTCTCTCTTCAGATGTTCAAGAGATAAATGGAAAATCTTCTGACCTGTTCCTATGTACTTGCACTATAGTTTCTGGCTATTTTACTGCTTTTCTACCCTCATGAAGGACTTTGCATCTGATTTCCTTCTGCTTCCCTCCCTTTTGTACCAGCTACCCCCATGAACTAATTTATACCTAAAGTTGCCACTGTTGAAAAGTCCTGTATTGCTAGCTATGCCTTCTTTTACTCTGCTAGAGGCACAGAAGTTGACTTATTAATAAATCCTGGCACTGTTTCTCTACTGATCCAAGAAAATGAAATAACCTGCCTGCATGTCATCCATTGTTATGGCATCTCTATTATTGCAAGCCTATTTGAAGACTGGCATATTGTATCTTACTAATATTTTCATTGCTCCGATACCCAATTGAGCCTGCTCTGCACTTTTATTTAAACTTATTTTTATTAGGTTTTAAACATACAACAAGCATCAGTATTTTTCTCCATATAACAGCTGGTGCAGCCAGAGTGTTACCACATTCATGCTGTAGGCACTACAGAAAATTTCACATACTATACAGGAAAGCATCTTATGTCATAGGCAATTTGTCCAGGGCTTGATATATGGGCTGTACCTCACCACATAGCGCAATTAAACATTACAATTCCACCATATTGTACCGTACTCCTGTGACAACCCCCCCCAGTCAGTCCTCAGCACACATACATCGTAACTGGTCTACACATCCCATCTAATACATGGCCCTTCCATGTGCCACCCAATGTACAGAAATCGTAACGCATAGGAGACTGTGCAGCGGCTCATGGGGGGTCATAAGGGTGTGCTATCAGGTAGCATGTCAAGGGGGGCCAGATATCCCTGGGTCTAGAGGCACTAGGTAACAACTCAGCATACGTGGTGAGCCGCTCTTGGCAAGTCATAAAATCAGCGACCCAGTCCTTAAATTTGGGTGCCCTTCCCCTGCCCCATCGGCAGGCCAACTGCCATTTGGCCATACGCAATGCTTAAGCAGCATATTTACGGTGTGCCGCCTGCAATGGTTTAACATATCCGAGCATCAGTGGGGTCGGTTCAACGTGCGTGTTTATCATTAGTATCAGACCTTCCAATATTTGTACCCAAAATTCGTTCACTCCTGGGCATTCCCACACCAAATGTAGTAAGTCTGCACCAGGAGATTGCCACCTATCACACCTGTCCGAGTCTCTGAGCCGGTACTTGTACAGCCTGGCTGGAGTATAATATATTCTGTGTAAGAATTTATAGTGTGTTATGCGAAGCCTGCTGCTGGCTGAGACCCGCTCTGTTTAGAGGCTGCTGAACTCCCAGTGGTCAACAGTCAGTTCGAAACCCAACTCCTCACTCCATCGTGTTCGGGACAATGTAACCGGTAGTTCTCTCTGTGTATGTACTGTCCGATATATTTGGGAGACAAGGCGTTTAGCCATAGTGCATTTCAGTATTAATTGTAATGGTTCTAAAATCTTTGGTTCATCCGAGAAGTCTGGAGTGAGAGACCGAATCCCCTGTCTAAGGCGGACATAGAGAAATGTGTCAAGTGGGGTGTGCTATATGCCCTGAAACATTTGTTCAGCAGTACGGAAGTGGCCTTCATGATATAAGTCCCCCCAAGTGCGAATGTGGGCATGTTCCCGGAATTTGTGAAAGAGTGTTTCTTAGAGAAGAGGCATACTAGGATGATAGGTGAGCGGCAGTAGTGGTGAATATAGGATATCGGCATTCAGCATGCGTCTTATGCGTTTGCCAAGCCACAATCGTGCATGTGATGGCAGTCGGTGTTCTCTCTCTGGCTCCAGATGGTTCATGCAGAGCACCGTCAATGGGCATAGGGTGTGCCAGCCAATGTTCCGTCGCAACCTGTGGCATATAACGTGGCTGCGACACCCAGAACCAGTCATAATGAGCCTGTGCACTGAGATAGTATAGCTTGAAATTCGGAATTCCAAACCCTCTCTGTGAAAAAGGCCAAATAAGGACATTCCATTGTAACCTCTGCTGTTTCCCGCCCCATACAAGTCCTGTCAGTGCAGATCGAAACGTTTTGAAGAAGAACGTCCCCAAGTAATATGGAATATTTAAGAAGAGATAAAGTAATTGGGGGAGTATCACCATTTTAATTAAGGATGCTCGCCCAGCTATGGACAAAGGTAATGCAATCCAGCGTGTGACGCAGCCCTCTATGCGGGTTATAGCAGAACCATAATTTAATCTCATGAGTTCACCTCTATCCCTGGTCACCCGTATTCCCAGGTATCACAATTCATCCTCACACCACTCTAAGGGATTGTTCAGAGGAAAGCGAGTTGTGGCATTTGTCAATGGAAAAATACTAGATTTCCCCCAGTTAATCTGAATCCCGGACAACTTCCCAAAAACTATCAATTCCCTGAGGATCGCATTCAAATTTTCCTGCGGGTCTCGGATCTATAAGGTGATATAGTCAGCATATAACAATATAAGTATTTGACCCATATTACAATGCAAGACCTTTTCATTGTGATGTTGCCGCAGTTTCGCCGCAAGTAGTTCTATTGCAGTGGAAAAAAGCAACAAGGAAAGCGGGCACCCCTTCCTTGTGCCTCTGGTAATCTGGAACTTCTGGGATATGCGACCATTTATGAGCACTCTTGCCACCGGCAACTGGTATAGTAGCTTGATCCATGAGAGGAAGAGGGGTGGGAACCCCATCCGCGACATCACTTCAAAGATTTAGTCGCACTCAATCAAAGTCTTTGTGGCACCTAAAAAAAACGCAGCCAAAGGCAAATCTTGCGAGACATTGTTTAAAATGTAGAGCCATATCCCAGTTCCTGTAATTCAGAAGCCTCGCTATTATGGGACGTGGAGGGCTACCCAGTGGAGGACGCGGCCCAAGAGACCTGTGTTCCCATTCCACAATAAACTGACTTGAAAAAGACTCAGCGCCAATCGCAGCCACCAGCATTCTTTCAACGTATTCTTCCATTTTTAAAGTGTTTGCCGATTCTGGTATACCAATCACGCGAATGTTATTGCGCTTGTGTGCTTCCAAGTCCTCATTCTTGGCTGCAACGATTTTTAGAAGCTTGTCCATGTGAGCGAGTTGCGTGGCATTCCGGGATGTTGTATCCTCTGTAACCGAAATGCGTCACTCCGTTTCCTTTATACGGTCCTCATGCCCCTCTAGCTTGTGTGCCATAGAGTCCATGCATAACGACATATGATCAACTTTCTCCACGATTGTGGCAAATCCCTGCCGGACCTCTTGCTGGATAGTCTGTACATCAGTACAGTGTGTGGCCATCTCTCCCTACGCCTCTCATCCTTCTTCCAGGTCGCGGTCTCCTTGGACATTTTGTGCACTTTTTTTGTCAGCTTCAAAGTTCAATTTTGGTTGCCTGGTGTCTGGTTTCCCCATAATGGCACCGGGATGGGACACAGCTAGTCGTGTCACGGTTCGCTCACCTTCTGTTTCATGGTGAGGATGGTGCAGGTATGCACGCGGCAATCAGCAAGCAGATTCCTAATGACACGGCCTGGATATACCTTCTAGTCCTCGCAGGGTCAGTAAAATACAGCTGTTGTCACTAGAGTGGGGTCGCAAAGCAGCGGAGAGCAGCAGCAGCAGCAGCAGACTCCGCCCCCTTTGAGGCCACGCCCCCTGCTGGCTGTACTTAAACCGCTGACTCTCAGTGGCAACAGAAATCCTATGACCCAGTCCTGAGGCGGAAGCCGGCAGCTGGAGGTACTCGATTGTTTTTATCCTCACCTGTAAAATTGTATATCTTTACTTCTGTGTGGTGTCACTGTTTTGTGCTTTTAGAAACATACGCACACCTTAGCGCTTTCACTGCCTTTCAGCGCTCAGCTGATCTTGATAGCTGACGCGCCCTACCTCGCGCTTTCTCAGCTGCCGCCATTATCCCAGGCGTGCGCGCTGACTCCGCCCCCTTTGAGGCCACGCCCCCTGCTGGCTGTACTTAAACCGCTGACTCTCAGTGGCAACAGAAATCCTATGACCCAGTCCTGAGGCGGAAGCCGGGAGCTGGAGGTACTCGATTGTTTTAATCCTCACCTGTAAAATTATATATCTTTACTTCTGTGTGGTGTCACTGTTTTGTGCTTTTAGAAACATACGCACACCTTAGCGCTTTCACTGCCTTTCAGCGCTCAGCTGATCTTGATAGCTGACGCGCCCTACCTCGCGCTTTCTCAGCTGCCGCCATTATCCCAGGCGTGCGCGCTGACTCCGCCCCCTTTGAGGCCACGCCCCCTGCTGGCTGTACTTAAACCGCTGACTCTCAGTGGCAACAGAAATCCTATGACCCAGTCCTGAGGCGGAAGCCGGGAGCTGGAGGTACTCGATTGTTTTAATCCTCACCTGTAAAATTATATATCTTTACTTCTGTGTGGTGTCACTGTTTTGTGCTTTTAGAAACATACGCACACCTTAGCGCTTTCACTGCCTTTCAGCGCTCAGCTGATCTTGATAGCTGACGCGCCCTACCTCGCGCTTTCTCAGCTGCCGCCATTATCCCAGGCGTGCGCGCTGACTCTGCCCCCTTTGAGGCCACACCCCCTTCCTTTCCTGATATGTGCCTACACAGGACGCGCAGCGGACGAGCGCAGCGGGAGCGCCGTTTGCGCGCCGAAGGCGCGCCTAAGGCAAGCCCGTCTGCGCCCGTCCGCGCCAAGACCGCGACAGGCGCAGGAAACTCTGCCCCTACTCCCTTCTCCATCTCCTACCAACCCAACTACCTCCGCCAACTTCAGGCCACTAAGCACTGCCCTTGCATACTTGACCCAGCCACTTTGGAGGGTCCAGTAAGTTGCAAGCTCTGCCACTGGACCTCTGACCAACACCCAGCTCCCCCACCGGCTAAGGTACCATCTCCCCAGGCCCCTCAGCTTACCCTCAAAGGCGGACTAATCAACGCACGCTCCATGTGCAGGCACAGTCAAGACATCCACAATCTCATTCTGGAGTCTGACTTCGACTGCCTTATGATAACGGAAACTTGGCTGACTGTAGACAGTAATCCTGACATTGCTGTCGCCCTACCTCAAGGCTACTCGCTCTTCAGGGAAGACAGAGTAAAGGGCCGAGGTGGAGGTGTCGCTATTATACTCAAAGACACCCTCCCTTGTCATACCTTCAGTCTGGAGTCCTTACAAAAAACGGAAGGCCTAGGCTTCTCCATTAAACTGAACGAACACACTTCGTTCTCAGGTGGTCTTATTTACCGCCCTCCTGGTAACGCCACCAAATTTCTCGACTCTTTGAGCGATTCCTTAGGACAATTCTCACTCAGGTACCCTTCCTTCACCCTCCTAGGGGATTTTAATTTACACCTTGAATCAAAATCGGATGTTCAAACCATCAACTTTGCGCAAACGCTTGACATGTTCAATTTTAAACAACTTGTCACTTCACCCACCCACTCCCTAGGGCATACCCTCGATGGAGTTTGCACAAACTCTCCTTCGCTAATCACATTACCCCCTTTGCCCCAAATCTGGTCTGATCACTCCCTAATCCCATTCCACATTTTGAGCACTAACCCGATTGCCTGCAATAAAGCTATTTCCTACCCCAACAACCATATCAATTGGAAAAAGGTCCAAGATAATATCGCTCTGAAACCCCTATTGCAAACCCAAACGCCTATCCTAACTGGCGACACCGACACCGACGCCGACCTCTTTCATAACTGGATCACTCAGGAAATGAATTCCAGATTATCCCCCATTCGCTCCCGCTCCTCCCGGTGTAAAACCAAAACCAACGCCCCTTGGTTCACACCTGAACTTGCCAATGCTCATTTACTATGCAAAAAGGCAGAACGGAAATGGCGAAAGACATACGAGGTGGCAAACCGGCTTTCCTATATCGCCACAAGGAAAAACTACCTCTCTGAAATCAAAAGGGCTAAAAAGAACTACTATGTAAACGCCATCAAAAACTCTGGCCAAAAACAAAAGACGCTGTTCTCTATAGTTAAATCATTTACGCAGCCCAAAGCACTTCTGCCTGAAATTCCCCCCTCCCAGATACTCTGTGACCAAATATCTGACTACTTCGAGGACAAAATCAACTCGATTCAAATCAACTTTCCCCCCACAACTATTCCCCCTGGATCCCCTTCTCCGTACCCTCATGGCAACACTCTCAATAACTTCTCCCCGGTCACACTAGAGCAAACTAGGGATGCCATCCTGGCTTGCAAATCGGGTTCCCCGGCTGATCCTTGTCCCCCCAAAATACTCCACCAACTAATCGACGTGGTTAACCCGACCATTAACAAACTGATTAATTCATCGCTCAGCACAGGTCTGGTACCCAGCCGCTGGAAAAAGGGAATTGTAAAACCCCTTATGAAAAAGGCAAATAAATCCCCGACAGACCTTACCAACCTTCGTCCGATATCACTGCTCCCGGCCTTGGGAAAAATAACGGAACAACTTGTTCACAGCGAGCTTAAACGCTACCTGGACGATAATAACATTCTCCACCCCCTACAATCAGGTTTCCGGCCCAATCATTCGACCGAAACAGCACTCATCGAACTGTCGGATACCATAAAAACTCTACAAGATCAGAGGAAAAACTCCATTCTTATCCTCCTCGACCTTACGGCGGCTTTTGATACCATCTCCCACTCCATCCTCATTAGCAGACTGAGGGACATTGGCATCTCCGACTCCGCCCTATCCTGGATAAAATCCTTTCTCTCCGACCGGTCTCAAACTGTTGCCTTGGGCTCCTTCCAATCCAAAGACAAACCAGTCTCCTCAGGTGTCCCACAGGGGTCCATCCTGAGCCCTCTCCTTTTTAACGTCTACTTAATCCCCCTTCTGTCCCTTATCGAATCATTCGGCATACCTGTCACCTCGTATGCCGATGATACACAGCTCATTGTGCCACTAGAGGATAACTCCACTGAAGCAGAACTCAACCTCAAACGTTGTTTGACCGAAGTCTTCCTATGGATGGACAATAATCATTTGAAATGTAACTCGGGAAAAACGGAGATCCTCCCGATTGGAAAAAACACCTCCTTCTGTCCAGCACTCTGGTGGCCAGACAATTCAGTTGCCCCCCCCCAGACAGTGTCATCGGCCAGGAATCTTGGCGTAATTTTTGACTCCGACCTCTCCTTTGACCAGCATGCCAGAACCGTCGCTGGCAAATGCTTCGGAATGATCAAATCCTTCAGAAAGTTCTTCGACTTTCTCCCCATTGACGCCAGAAAAACGGTGACAGTGGCGCTCATCATCTCTCGACTAGACTATTGTAACGGCCTGCTCGCAGGGGCTAAAAAGAGCACGATTCTGAAACTACAGAGCGTACTACACACAGCTGCACGTTTAGTCCTGGGACTGCCCCGCAAATCTTCCATCTCTGCCGCGCTTCGTTCCCTTCATTGGCTACCCCTCCACAAGAGAATTCTTTTTAAAATCCTGATTATAGCCTTCCGGGCCTACAATAAAACAGGCCCTAAATACCTCACCAGGCGTTTTCCCCACTACACCCCTAGTCGTCATCTTCGCTCTACCCACAACAATCTCATCCTCCCCTCCAAATACAATTTGAAAACCAAGGGCGGGAAAACCCTCAGTTTCCTTGCCGCGAAAGCCTGGAATAAACTGCCTAAAAATCTCAGACAACTGACCCAGGAAAAACCTTTCAGAAAGCTTCTAAAAACCTGGATCTTCACTCTCCCCGATGACTACACCAAAGCAGCCATCTAAACCTCTTGGACTAGCTCTCTCAGGATTCTTAGCGCCAAGATGCTCCCTTCGGAGCGAACGCTGCGCTCTAAAAATACCCCCAAAATATCAAATATCAAATATCAGGTCCAGCCACAGGGCATCACTCACTGTTGCATCGAATACCGCAGTTTTACAGAGTGGCGTCGCTATGATGTCACATCCAGCCTTCACACTGTAGATCCTATCCTGTCATGTGGCACTTCCTCAGGGCAAAGCTCAATTATCCTCCACCAGGTGCCCAATGTAGCCACAAAGGTCACTTCGCAACAGTAATGCTTCATGCAGTGCTGGCATCAGTTGCCATAATAGTAGACAGTGCCAACCGAACCCCAAGGCAGTCCGTCCTCTCCACTGTGCCACAAAATGGCGGCCCAAGGATGACCAGATGCAAGATGGTACCAGTCTAGGGAACTCACCAGTGTGCGACCCCTCAGCGGGCCAAAGCCTTATCATGCCGAATTAAGTCTCTTCACGCACCTCGGCAGATGTCTCCATGAGCAGTCGGGTCCAGCGCCGTCTTTGAAATCTCCATTCAGGGAATGGGGGATGGGGTATCAGCAGCTGCTCTCCGGAAGAGAGCCCAGATGGCTCAGTCCCAGCAGGTCCTGGCGGCTGTTCCCCAAGCGCCGCACTATGCCACACTCCCGCTGAGAGAGGGAGCGAGTGCGAGGAAGACTCCCCAGACAGCTTCGGAGTGCCGAGATCTTAACAGCGAGGGCAGCGCGAGCCTGGGCCTCCAGCAACCAGAAGCCTCAAGCCCCGCCGCTGCCAGTCTGACGCCGCTCCTCTCACCAGCACCGTCTGGTCTCCGCTCTCAGTGGCTGCACTCCGGGCTCCGCTGCCATCAGGTGTCTCGCTGTCCTGCTCTCAGCTCTGAGCTCTGGGGTGAAGCTCTAATTTCGGCATGTCCGCCTTGCCCTGCGGCCTATGCACCGCCAGTGAAGCCACGGGCTCAGGTGATTACAGCGGCCGCTCTACTCCTCACCCCAGCTCCGCACCGTTCCTCTTTCAATGCTTCACAGCACAATATCATGGACCGACGTGGTCCGATTTTCCTGAAAGTTTCAGCGAGTCTTCTGAGGGGGGATATCTTCCCGTCAGCAGTGTTTCAGATGCAGAGGAGATCTTTAAAACAGGATAATTGCAGGATATATTAACCGGGCTGCAGGAGCCTCACAGTGGTGCAGCCATCTTGCGTGTGCGGCACTTAGCGCCCCCCCCCCCCCCCCGCCAGCTCTGCACTTCATAAATCCTTCCAATAAATAATTAATCATGTTGCTGATGTACTAAATGGAAAACCTCTTTAAATACTGTTGAGATGTCTAAAATGAAGCTAAAAAGAAATATGCATCAACTTGTACGCCTCTTAATGAGTGTTTAATTTGTGAGTAAATAAGTTCCGGAGCTCTTGTCAGTAGGACCCTGCAGATTGCACCACCCTTTGCCCCCTGTCAGCCCTGCCAATGACAGAACCAACACAACTACTAACTATTACACTCCTTCAACTGCATCAGTTCAGACTATTACAGACCCCAAAGGTATGAGAATGGCTTGGGGGCAGGTTTTAGTCATTTTTAATGTACATTGAATTGACAAACAACTGTTGGGCTTGTCTCTAAATTGAATAAGCAGCACCACCTTGCTGCAGACAATCACAAGTACCAGTGTTGACAATAAAATGCCTGTGCCAAGTACTGGAAACCACTGGCTCAAATTAAGCACTGCTTTTAATTCCACCTGTTCCTGATTTATTTTTAAGTGTAATAACGCTCAAAAGAAAATGCAACCCTATGGTGTTTCAGTGAGGCTTTTTCAAGAATTGAAAGCATAACGCAATGCCATCTTCATCATCATCTATACTACTATTATAAAGAGAGAACACAAACCTTTTGGCAAGGTAAACTCGGGAACCACAGCGCCAATCCACACACCCAATACATTGTTGTAATCCTAAGGGTGTGCACATGGACATAGGCTATAGAAAATAAAAAAAATGTAAATTTAAAAATATACCTTAAAAAAAAGTAGTGCCCTGAAAGTAGCGCCGGCCGCGACGCTGACGGCCACGACATAGCTCTGGCCGCAACGTACGTGATGACGAGGAGGAGCGGGGGTGAAGTAAGGATCTCGGGAAGGAGCGGCGGCTCAGGTAAGGCTCTGGGACACGGGAGGAAGCCGGTGCGGGAGGTTGGCCCGGAACAACTGCGGTAAGGCTCAGGGTCTGGGGGCAGCATTTCAGGCTTGCGTGCACTCCCGCCCCTGCTCCCGCCCGCCACGACATTGTCCGGGACACAGACAATGTTGTGGCATGCGGGGTCCGGGGCGGGAGTGCACGCAAGCCTCACATGCTGCCCCCAGCCCCCTTCTGCCACGGACAACGCAGGGGCGGGCTGCTAGTAATATAATAAAGAGAGAGCCCAAACCTTTGAGGCGGGTAATCTCAGGAACCACAGCACCAATCACAACACCCAATACAGCGTTGGAAAGGGCAGTTGCAGCAGAAGGACATAGGCTATGCAGACGCCCACCATATACATTTAAAAGGTAAAAGAACCGTGCCAGCAAAGTAGTCCCTTGTGGGCGTGTCTGCGTTGTGCTGTGGGCGTGTACTGGGGAGGGGGGGGCGTGACAAACTCTGGGGGCGTGTGGTACGTTCCGCCATTCATGCCAGGTCTCATATTGTGTGCTAATCCCACCCTGCTCCCTTTAAATACCCCTGCACCCCATAATCATAACCCACCCTTACTCCTTAAAATACCCCAACACTCTTAAACACTAACCCATCTTAACCCTATAAATATACCCTGTACCCCAAATCCCAAACCTATTCCTAAACCCTAAAAATACCCCTCCACCCCAAAATCCAAACCTAGCCCTGAACCCTATAAATACCCCTGTAGCTCAAAACACAAACCTACCCATGAACCCTACAAATACCATATGTAACCAAAACCTAGCCCTGAACTTTAAAAATACCACTGTACCCCAAAACCCAAACCTAGCCCTGAACGCTTAAAATACCCCTGTACCCCAAACCTACCCCTGAACCCTAAAAATACCCCTGTACCCCAAAACCCAAACCTAGCCATGAACCCTAAAAATACCCCTGTACCCCCAAACCTAGCCCTGAACCCTTAAAATACCCCTGTACCCTAAAACCCAAACCTACCCCTGAACCCTAAAAATACCCCTGTACCCCAAAACCCAAACCTAGCCATGAACCCTAAAAATACCCCTGTACCCCCAAACCTAGCCCTGAACCCTAAAAATACCCCTGTACCCCAAAAACCATACCTATCCCTAAAACTACCCCTGTACCCCATAACCCAAAACTATATCTGAACCCTTAAAATACCCAAACACCCCAAAACATATACCTCAGTACCCCAAAACATATACCCCTATACCCATACTTACTTTATCCAAACATTTAAAAAAATATGCTTTTACCATTCATGCATTTACAACGAATTTCATTGTAAATGTATGCGTGGTAAAAGCATATAAAATGTAATGCCATGCGTTATGGCATTGCGGAGACATGGTACTTTCGTAATGAAAGTATGCGGAGTGATGGTATGCGGAAAGAAATTTGCGGAATAATGGGTGTTTACCCTCCCCCGGTAAGTACATTGGTGGCACGGCGGCCCACATCTCCAGCAACATACTCATATTTTTTCACCACCCATTTGAAAAATGCACAGGTCTCTTCAATTGATGGCCAGCACCGACATACACTTTTAGACACACCTCCCGCCACAAGTTCTAGAATTGCAAACTTTAGAGCTGGGGAGCTACGTTCGAATCTCGGCATCAGCTCAACATCCTGTGATTCCAGGCAAATTGCGTTGTCTCCCCATGCCTACCACAAATGAATGTGTTCTTCTGTAATGTAAATTGTGCTCATGCCATGTTGTCGACTTCGCGCTATATAATATTGCAAGGAAAAATAAAGTAGGGAAACTCGAGTTCACACACTACTTGAACGCACACTCTTAAGTGCATCAGCAGTGCACTGTGAATCGGAGGCCTGTCACAGATAAGAAATGCTATCAAAACGAAATCCTACAAAACAATATACTACTGACCGGCAGCAATTCATACCCGGACAACGTCGGGACGGGCTGCTAGTCATCAATAAAAAAGCAACACCAGTTCTAGGAATGGAAATACTTCATGTGTAGTCTACTGGGACATCCTGCCTACATTTTGTACATAATGGAATGTCCATTTACTTTTCAGCCAAGTTCCATCACAGTTTGAGTTTGAACGGAATGATTCATATTTTTTTATTTATATCCCAACAGAGTGCTAGATTCTATGTGATTTGATTGACTTCTTATAGCGTGTTATGCCAACCTGCGAGGACGTTTTGGTGCCACGTGAACAGCTAAAATTAATCTAAGTAAAAAGATCAGCCACTAAGAAGCCTTAAATAAATAGGATGGTTGATCAACCTTTTTTGTTTTTTTGTTCAAACAATTTTATTAATTTGAGAGAGAGAGTATAATTAATTAAGGTACTGCAGCATGTAATACATAAAAACCATCTTGAACAATAAATAATTAATAAAAAATAATAAATATGAGCAATATTATAAATAATGCATAAACCTTAATAAGAACAAATATATAAGAACCTACTCATGTCAGTTAATTTGTATTACATATGAGTAAAAATAGTTGATCTCACAACAGATAGATAAAAAGACCTGCAAGAGGAAAGAAAAGAAATGAATAGTAAGATGGAGAACAAGAAAGAAAAATAGAAAAAGAAGAAAAGAGAGAAAGAGAAAGAGAGTAAGAAGAAAAGAGAGAAAGAGAAAGAGAGAAAGGGCCTTACTAAATAAAAGGGAAAATCAATCAGCGGTGAAAAAAAGGATACTGAGCCACCAGACCCTGAGAAGCTAAAGGATATATTTGTCAAGCGATCTCCATACACTAGAAGAGATAGAAGGGGTATATTGTCTCTCCTCCACAGAGGTGTGAGCACCGCGGAGAAACGATACCCATGTCCACCATGTGTGATATGATAAGGAATTGAATGATTCCATTCTGATAAAATAATCTTCACAGCTGTAGATAACAATAGATCCAGGAGTTGTAAATCTAACTCATCTAAAGGAAGTAGAGGTGAAGCTGCCCAAGGACCCAACAAAACTAAAGGAAAGGAAAGCTCAAACTGGATATTAAAAATTATTAATACATGCTTATGAATTAACTTCCAAAACACTTGGAGAAGGGAGCATTCAAAAAACATATGTTGAGGGGTACCAGCAGCACTTTTACAGTTCCAGCAAAGATCAATATCTTTAAAATTAAGTGTATACAGACGAGCTGGGGTCCAATGCAGAAGATTAATGGTGAAAAACGTTGATTTAATCAGAGAAAGAGCAACTTTATGACGCAGGGAAAATTTCCCAATGGTTTTCCAAGTGTGCGGTGTAATATGTTTGAATACATCAGCATCAAAGCGGTGTATCCATTTGAGCTGTGGATCCATAGAAAGCGACGGAGTAGTGAACAAAAACGTATATATCCTAGAAGCAATATGTCCTGCCTTACCCCAAAGCTGCAGGAGAGAAACAATATGTGAGTCTGGCTGAAAAATACTCTTGGACAAAGCTACCCTAATTTTAAGAAATGAATAGAAATCAGTATTATTGAGCTTATATACCGAGGCTAACAAAGAGAAAGGTAAAGGTTAATTATTAACATTATAAAGATGCTTGATCAATGTAACGCCTTTGTTGGGCCAATTTAACCTCAACGCCCCGTCCACCTGAATCTTAATCCTGGGATTATGCCAAAAAGAAGACCAACTAGAGTTTTGAATGTGTAAAGAAACTTTCTTATCAATCTTTTTCAATGCTAAAATGGTATCTGATATAATATGTCCAGAGAAGGGGAAAGTCAATGTAGATGCAGTCATCAAAGCAGAGGTAGGTAAGGGAGAACACAAATGTTATTCAAAATATTAACATGTCGGAATATACCTATTATCAGAAGGAAACCATAAAGCCCCCTGAGAGGCTAAGAACGCCGACTGGTATAAGCTCCAATCTGGGAAATTGCAACCCCCCATATCATAAGATTTTTTCAATTGATTGTACGCGATCCTGGCACGTTTGTGGCTCCAGAGAAATTTCGAGGTGATCACATCCATTTCATTAAAAAAAGAAGATGAGAGATTGATAGGGAGCATAGATGACACAAAATTGACAATTGGAGTTATCATCATTTTCAATGTCTGGAGACCTCCCCAATATGAGATAAACTTAGGTGACCAAGCCTCCAATAACTTTTTCACTTTATCTATTACCTGAGATTGATTGTAAGAGACAGTATCCGACAAAGCCGCCCAAAACCAAATCCCTAAGTATTTAAGCCGTTCAGACTGCCATTTGTATCCCGCATCTCCCATGTGAGAAGAAACATATAACCGATTAAGAGGAAACATTTCGGTTTTATTTTTGTTTAAAGTATATCCTGAAACAAGAGAAAAATCCTTGATAATGCTAGAAACAGCAGGGATGGTTGATCAACTTTTGAATGTAATGTGACTGTGGAGAGATTTAAGTTGAAATGGGAGATTTCTTCAGGGTTCTGTACCATGAAATCTGAGAGCACACCTACCCAGCAGTGCTTAATTTGAGCCGCTGGTGTAGGTGGAGCCCACTTGCAAGACTCTGTTTTAGGGATAGGAATGTAATTTTCGATCATTAGACTTTGAATGAGAACAAAAGAGGGAAAAGCAGAACATGGGGCAAGAAAGATGAAGAAAATAACAGAAAAAACAATGACAAAAGTAGAAAGCGAGAATGAAAAATAACCTCCAAGAGTGAGATAAAGGGTCTGGGAGCGCATGGTGGGTGATGAAAGAGGCATGAGGTGGAATCAAGACTAGATCGCCTTGGTATTTGGCATCTCCAACATTAGACAATGTTGCTGCTGGCATCTGAAACAATGTTTAGTCACCAACACTTAACATTTAAATATTAAGCACTGCTTCACAAGGAAGAGCTCTTGATGTGCGAAGTCATGAGAAGCAGAAGGGAGCTTGAGTACGAAGGTTTAGATGGTTTCTGAAGTAGAAAGTGCAGTTGGTGGCAGTAGTGCTCAAGGCATAGTAGGCATTATACACCAAGCAGAGGGCCTTCACGTTGATTCTCAGTCTTTCATGTAAATAAGGATGTGCACAGCAAGATTAATTAAAATTGACAAACATTCTTCAGCTTTGATACTCTCCCAACCCCAAAATCTTGGATTACTTGCCCTTCTGTTATAGCTGTATAAGGGAGGCACAAACAAAAAATGTTACAAACATTGATGTGGCAGAGTACACAAGCTAAAACTACTTTAGCATTCAGTTCACATGGCAGAAGGGGAAGGGTCTTATCTAGGAGGTTTGCCACTTAGAAATAGGAGTATCTAACTGTATTGATTTATACCTTGAGAGAGAGGTCTTCATGCAAGATGGCCATCAACCACTTTGCTTGGGATGGTTAGGGGAAAGCAAAATCATTTCAGAACACTTTTTTCTCGCCCAGCAGACTAACCTTTGTTTTGTTGGTGTTCAGTTTTAACCCGTTTTGACTCATCCAGTGTTGGATCCTTAGCAGGCAATAACTCTAGCTGTTACTGTAGATGAAAGATGATCCAGTCACATTGATTGACAAGTGTCTATAGGAGCCTAAAATGCAGTCAAATGGTCTAATTACATACTCACGTATACATTGAAAAGCATAGGAGAGAGTGAGGATTCTTTCAAAGATGCCCCAAACGAAGTTGGCTTTTGTGTTGTATTCACCTCTGTGATTTTAATTCTCCTCATGCTGGGTTTTTCAGTCTTTATGACTAACTTAGATTGAATCACCCTCACGTTTCTGTAATAGGTTGGACCAGTATTGGTCTTTCGCATCCTTATTGGGTCTTCTATCCCAGGGCTGAGTAAATCGCTGGAAATTACAATGTCATTGATCTTCCAGGGAACTTGTATTCTCTCCACACTTTCATGAGCTGCAGACTCAGTCCAGTGATCACATAGAACAGAATACCTCTTACTGCTAAAGTGAAATCAAATTAATATTCACAAAATAAACTTAACTTGTTTTAGATAACACTCCTTTTCACAGCATGCCCCCTGCCCTTCTTTCCACTTGCAGTCAGCACCACCCCACGTCTTTGGACCATGCACTCCATCTCTTCATAGTGAAAAAGGTAGCTATTACAGTTCACTAAAATACAACATATAAAAACCTCGTGTTAAATCACTCCTAGCTTCCCTAACACAAAGGACAATTGGAGGACAGGTGGCATCAGTGTGTGCTTCTGCACACTCACACAACAGTACAGATTGTACAGCAGCAAAATACCCATATATAAGAACTAAGCATTGTATGTTGCACCTCATTTGTTACCATATTGCTAAAGTTTGAGAACAAATGCATGTTCCATATAGGTGTCATATATATATGTTGTGATATATATACATATATCACAAGAAATAACAGACAAAGAACCTTTAATGTATACCACTTTAGTGCCTGCTGAAGTATGTGCACAAACACGTTGAACAAAACATGCTGCAATTTTATCATGGTATTGTCAACATACTTAACTCCACATGTTGGTCAATCCCCCAGAAATTAGCTAATTTCCAGGTCTGCGTATACAAATGTGCTGTCAGACCAATAGGGGTTGTCAGTGCGTATTAGTTACTTTTTGTAAGAACTAGCGCTGTTTGGTTATTTGTTGAAGATGCTGCGATCAGTATAAAGCACTACTGAAGAGGGAGACACTTCCTAATGTGTTTCACTCTACTTCTGTCCATAGTTTACTGCCTCTTCAGGTGATTCTTGGAAGTAGCATAAGTAACAGGTCCTGGTACAGCTTGTACATCTCTTGCGAGTCACTCTGAGGAATCCTGCAGACCCCAATCTGCATTTCATGTATCTGAGTACATAAACTGGGGACCGCGGTGGAGGTAAATTACCTGTGTTATCTTCAGGACCTCATAGCATCAAGCATCTCACATAGTTAGTACTCTATGTATATAAATATGTGAATTTCTACTCCTTGTTAAGTTTCTATGCGCTTTAACAATGTAAAGTTTCATTCCTCAAATCTAATCTGTTTGATTTTTGAATAACAAAGCGAGTATCAGAGGGTCAGACTAAAGTTTGCGGTTGGATGGAAGACTTCAGACGATACAGAACGCAGCAGCGAGACTGACCCTGAACCTGCCCAAAAGGACCCTCATCACCCAGCACCTGAGTGACCTTTACAGGCTTACCAACGATAAAAGATGCCTTTTCAAACTCCGGACCATGCCTACAAAGCCCTTCAAGACCTAAGACCTGCACATATAAACCACCACTTGAACTTCCACCAATTCCCAGGAACCACCGCTCCGCCCACCTCACACTTGCACAGACACCATCGTGGCCGCACCATAGGACGCTCCTTCTCCCACCTCTGGGGCAAGTCCTGGAATGTCCTCCCCCTGTACCACCGAACATCACCCTCGCTGACAGACTTCAGGAAGAACCTCAAGACCTGACTCTTCGACTAAAAACCCCAGCCCAGGGCCTGGATACCCGGAGGGATGATAAGTCATGCTCTACAAATACAGCATGATTTATTGATTGATTGTCACTACATAGCGGGCTCGGCAGGCGTGAGTGGATCTTCAACCTGTCTACTTATCCCTGGTAGACGTAGGTAGTGTGGTCATCCCAATCTCTCTTTTTTTCTGAAGATATGCTGATCTGTAGGCACCTTCTTGTGGTGTCTGTATGGAGGTTTGTGAATGGTTGAACACTCTCACTTGTTTCAAAATCCATGGCAAGGGACACCATCATGAGGGACGAGATGTTGCTAACTAGCAAAGCTGCTGACTTTGGAACAAGTGATTCCAGATTGAGTCCCTGTACCATCTCTAAATACTGTGATTCTGGGCAATTCACTTCATCTCACTGTCCTTAAAAAATGTGTAATGTAACCTGGTGCTCATGTAAAGAGCTCTGATGCCTTAGGACCAAGTTTGCATTTTAACACAATATGCAAAAATAAAATACCAAGTCGACAATGAGGGCTCGTAGAGAAGCAAATAAACGTTAGGAAAAAATCACTGTACATACAGACTTTTCTGTTAGCATTTTTTCACAGCTACTATTCGCAGTGTGAGAGGCATACAATGCAAAAGATATCTCCCTATGGGAGTCCGGCTGGCTAGATTGAATTTATGCTGCTGTACAATAGATTGATCCTTCCCAAGGGGCGTCCTTTCAAGTTTCTCATAGTGCTGCTGCATGTTCGGCTCCCAGAGGATATTTTGTATGTAGCTTTCGTTCACACACTTCATCTTGCTATGATAACCTCTTCGTTATCTCAGAGATGGCCCTTGGTGAGTCCCAGTGGGAACCAAGGTATCCACTTAAAGCTGGAACTTATTGAACACGCATATAAAGAAATATGTATGCCATATATGTATAGCTGTTTCTAACCATATGTCTCCTGCATTTATACCAAATAGAACGACTATTAATAATAAAACATCCGAAAATATTCTGTACACATAGGAGCTTGGATTCTAATTTACTTAGTAAAATATAACCATTTAAAGATCTGTACCTATATATAAATTCTGACAGGAAACTAAATGGACATTTTATAGAGGTCACAAAAATTCAGAGGGTCAAATAATATATTCGGTCTAATCCAGTTATTTACCATCATTGCCCCATCAACTTGCTTCAAGCTCTACGTGAAACCTCTTCACCGGCACATCTTTTGATAAGGGCACCAAGGATGTCCCATTGGCTTTTGATTCTCAGTTTCAGCCGCTTCCCCTTCGACTGCATTGAGTCTGTGAATAGTGTACTCTTCCAAAGCAGAGGGCTCGAACCTAGCTCCTCCATTTTGTTTTTCTGGTGATTTTTATACATGATGAAGTCATCAGTATGTTGATATCTAAAACAAAGATGCAGTTTTCTACGTGATTATAGTGTCAACTACGGATTTTTACTTCCCCGCTATGCACAGGTTAAAAGTTTAGTTTTTCTGAGGTATTTGGTGAACCATGTTTTGGCATAGTTTACAGATATCTTTGGGCAAGAGGTAGGTCTTGTCTGTTCAGGTGCTGGCACTTATCACTAAAGTATTCGTATTATAACAATCGAGGAGGTAATGGCTGAAAATTCTGAATGAGAGTTCATAAATAAATATTTTCTGCCCGGACCCAGAAGCTGCATTCCCCAGTGGCAGAAATTAAAACAATTATCTTATAAGATATACTCTATGTCTTTCACCTGTTGAACCTGTTTATAGGACAGGAAAAATTAAGTGTATTTAAAGAAGAGTGTCACAGGCAAGCAGAGGGCATTATAACATGCAGGCAATCATTGCGAGCTGGAAGGTACTGGGGCAATGGTACATTTGAATTTACCACTATTATGAAGTAAATCTGACCCAGTACCTTCTAATCACATGTTAAACCGCATGCAATCGGGAAGTACCATATAGGACTGCTTTTTCTAGTCTTAAAACCCCATAGTGCCCCAATTCCTTAGAGTGAGGGCATTGTGAGCATAGAAAGTAAAAACCAAAAACTCATAACCAAAAAAATCACACTTAAAAAGATTAAAAGGATGTGGAAAAAGATAAGCCTTCAATGCATGTTTTTTTTTTACTTCAACAGGTTTGGTTGGCTCTTGACATTAAACAAGTAGATGAAAATTCTGTTTTATGTGAGCCTCCACAGCTCCAACCTAGAGACTTCCTATAAAACCCAACTCTCCAAGAATAAATTAGCTCCCAGATCTCAACAAACACTTGGGATTGTATCACTAGAGGCACAAATAAAAACTGAGAGTCTGGAGAGATTTAAATACACTGGCCCAGATAATGAGTTCAGGTGCTATTTAATGCACCTGATAAATAACGATATCACAGGGTACATTATTTATCAGGTGAAATAAATAACTTATATTATGGGTTGATGTGGAATAACATAGATTTTGGTGTTTGACGCACCAAAATCCACATGATATGGTAAATACCGTATGCCTTTCCTGGGTTACATTTCGGCAGGATTGACCTGCTGAAATGTAATGAAGGCTGAGGTATTTAACGCATCCGGTAATTATCGGACCTGTTAAATACCTACCAACTTGTAATTCCAACCTATGAGTAAACGGAGATTTACGTGTGGTTCGGAATATAACGACCACCTCGTAATAAGGGCCAATGTGTCACTTAACTGGAAAACATTGCAATGCTATCAGGGCACGAGAGAAATGACCCCTTGACTTCAGACTCGGTGCCAGCCTGACATCATAATTTTGCACCAATTCTAGTTTGCTAAATGCAGACTGTGGTAAATGGAAAGGCACGAAGTTACAATAGTCCAGCTGAGCAAAAATAAAAGCATTCTGGATTTGCTGTTTATGGGGGAAAGAGAAGAAATAGAGTGCGATATTGAAAGAAGCCGGAGACGACCACAACATTTAACTTGGTTGACCATAGAAAGCAAAACGTCGAATTCAGCACCAGGATTCCTTACACAAGAGGCCAGAACAGGCTTTTGAGCAAAGGAAGTTGACCCCAAAAGCAATTCCCAGAAGGGGGAAGGGCTTCATCGCTATCATCTCACCATTCAGCTCTGCTGTGTATTACATACCCAGGACTCGCCCTTGTAAAGTAATATAGGCTGTAACATTGCCCAAGATTTTCAAGATAATTTGAGTATTGTCTAGATATATAAAGAGGCCACTGCAGGAAGACTGGATTAGGTAGACCAAAGAAATTGTATAAAGGCTGAAAAAGTCGAGATAGCATGGAATCCTGGGTAACTCCACAGGTTGAAAATCTGCCACTAGCGCTGCATGCAGGCAGGCCAGAGGAGGGAGCTGGAGGGGCCGGCCAAACACCTCATGGGCAGTGAAGGGACAAGGGTGCACTAGCACTGACTCTCCCGCCACAGTGTCATCCTCCTGGATCTGCCCCCAAGACTCGTCAGAGACCTGGGGTGGGTCCAGGGGGATTAAAATAAAACAATAATAAAACGGGTTAGAAACCAGTTTTACTATCCTTTTATTTGCGGCTGGTGGCGGGGGGCGACGCACCTCCATCCTGATGAAGGGGCCGATGCTGGGTGCATGAAGAAAGAGTAACTCGCTGAGGTCTGTCTGATAACATATCAGTGAGCCTAGATAGCCGTTTGTCCCTGATGCCAAATTCAACAAGCCTGGATCGCTGGATTTGGTGGTCCACATTATCAAACCACATGGATATTTCAGTCAGTCATAAAACTTTTATTCGGTTACATCAAAGCGACACCATAAAAAGGTACAGAAATAAAATATTACAATACATATAAAAAAAACCTCAATGTCATAATACATTTAAAAACTATTATCATTTAAAACCATTGCTAAAAATAATTCATTGGGATACTAAACACGAAATATAGTAAACTGAGACTCAAGATTTACAGCGAATTTTTAAACATGATTTTAAAAAACAAGGTACGCACTTAGCAGTGTATTGAGAATCCAGAGACTGCAGAGCCAGATAAGCAGGCCGACATGTTCTCAGGCCCATTTTTCGCAGTAAGGGAGTAATCCAGCGCTTGAGGAAAGCTCGTAATATCTACAGATTAACATCAAAAGAACTGGGATGTTGTTATCCACACAGCAACGTCATTCATCCAGAGCAGCCAGAACAACCAGCACTGTAACCATTTATGAAGCCTACTTGCAGAGGATGTAACCTTTAATTGTACTCTACGGGGCTTATTTATGAACCCTTTGCGATACTTTTGCGCAGCCGTTGCGTCACTTTTGGTGATGCAGCGGAGGCGTAAACAATGTGCCATGTTGCACCATATTGACAAGGTGGATCATCTAGACAAATGCGTCACCTTGTAAAACCCTGCGCCACATTATGCATTTGTCAGGTATGGTGGGCGTTGCGATTCAAGAAAGCCCCGTAGAAGTGGCTCAGTGAAATCTATCAGATTTCACTGTGCCTTTTCTAGGACGACACTGCGTCAAATCTGTACGCCTGCCTCATAGTAGGCAGAAGGGTATCGCAGTGCTTTAATCATAGCCCTCCCCCTGCATTGCTGGAGTTACGTCACACTTCTGACACAACCCCAGCAATGCATCAGTTTTGCGCCGACAGTTATAAAAGTAATACTGATATATCTGTCATTCCTTGCGACATGATGTGTCATACATAAAATTTGACGCATCCATCATGTCTCAAGGAGGGCTCAGTGAAAACTTTTGCTACGCTGTTTTCACGCAGCGATGCAACAGTTTCCAGAAATAGTCCCTAAATGATCAATTAACCCCTGGGCCTCTGCTCTTATCAGTAACTTGCCAGGTAAGAAAGTTGAGAAATAGGACAATAAATAGCTAGAGTGCCGGGGCTACTATGGCTTCCCATGAAAGATGGTTACACATAAAAACTTAAAGCTCTTAGGTACGCATCCTACTGATAAGGACTCCATTAGAAATAGCCCTAGACTGAGACTGTCGCAATACAAGAGGCCTTCTTCGTGGTAACTTTGTAATCTGAAGGGAGGTGGTCACTGACAGGCGTTACAGAGTTGTGTACAAAGCATGTATCTTTGAGCCCCTTATCGGGCAGCTGGATGTGGATAGAGGGTAATGTTTGTCCAGTCTCTCCTAAGCTGGTGTTACAAAACCTTGCTATATGAATGGGCCTAGAGCAGCAGGCGGATTGAGCTTGAGTGAGGCTCTGCAGTTCAGGAGATATTCCTTTCTGGCTTGGGTAACTCCCAGCTGATGACAGGATGTGCGTGGTTGTGTAAGAAATGGTGTTGGAATTGCTAGAGCCTAAGCCTGAAAGGTGTTCTAGTGACTAAGTGGGAAGGTTTAGAATAGAGGAATAAGCAGGTAATTAGACTGATAATTTGACATGATCCACTTGCATCGATGGAGAGAAATGGTTCCATTTTGAGGTTTGACACTGACTTTTGACTTGGATAGGATTTAACAATTTATAAGCTGTTTGATCACAGGCCAGTCATTTCTGATGTTTCTCTGCACAAAACTGTTCAGTTGATGTATGTCCTGAATCTAAGCCTTTGATAGCACATCAGGAGTTGTGAAAACTGAGTGCTTCACTGTTGTGCATGAAAAATAGGCCAGGGCTGTTGTTAGAATTTGGGTTTATGGCTGGCTGAGGTATGCACCCTGTCCAAGCAGGAACCTTAATCCTAGTCAGGATAAGTCAGATACACAACCTAAATTAACTTGTGGTTACTTTCTGGTAGCTTGGCACTGAGCAGTCAGGCCTAACATAAGAGGCAATGTGTAAAGTATTAGTACAACACATCAAAGGGTAAAACTGTGAAAATACCTCACAAAAAGATACCACACCTGGTTAGAAAAATAGAGCTTAATTTATTGGGAAAAAAAATCCAATAAGTATAACTGGTGTTATGCATTTTTAAAGAATAAACTGAAATGTAGTGCTTAGAAGCATAACGTGCAAACCAGGGCCATCTGGTCATGCCAGACCTAGTCCAAATCCAAATGTTTAGGACGACCGCGATGGAGAATGGGTCAGATACACTGACCAGCCTTAGCCCTCTGAAACAGCACTTTGGTGCATGGATGCGTCATCGTTGAGGGCAAGATACAAATAACACAGGAGGTGATTTGTTGCTCCCTATGATGTAGGTGATGTGCGAGCCTTGCCAAGCTGGAGATACTTTGGGAATGGAGGTGATGTGCTGCACAGTCAGTGATGCAATGTCCTCAATACTCGCAACAGCGTCAATGCGTTGGCTTTGATGGGGAGGAAGTGTACTTGATCGTCGCAGCAGCTATGATGCGTCAGCATCGAAGGAGGTGTGCCAGTTCCGAGCGAAGCAATCACTTTGATGCTTGGACTTTGCTAGTTGCACCACTTTATACCCATTTCCTCGGGTCCAGAACTGGATTGGCAACTCTTGGCAGAGCAAGACCCTCAGATGGCAGAGTGCAGGTGCTTGTAGAAGGTGAGGAGAAAGTCATTTATATCCCTGCGACTTCAATCTGGGAGGCAAACCAGCAAGCCCTTGGAGTGACTCGGATTGTGGGTTGAAGAGATGCAAGTCCAGTACATCTCACTCCCAGGCAAGAAGGGCAGCAGGCAGCAGTCAGAGCAGCAGAGTAGGAGCCCAGCAAAGTAGCAGTCCAGCAGTGTGGCAGTCCTTTCAGCAGCACAGCAGTCCTTCCTGGCAGATGTATCCACTGGTCCTGATATGTACTGAGTTGGTGGTGTCAGAGGTCCAGTACTTATACCAAGTTGTGCCTTTGAAGTGGAGGGGATAATTTAATAGAGAGGCATTTGAAGGTCACATAGTCCCTGCCCTTCCTGCCCTATCTCCAGACTCACTACAGAGAAGTATGCAGCCCTTTGTGTAGAGACAGGACACAGCCTATTCAGATGTAAGTGTCAGCTTCTCCATCCCATTCCCATCCTGCCTAGGATGGGATGGAGTGGCACAATCAGTGCTGCATGCCCACTAGTAGTATTTAATTTACAGGCCCTAGGCACATGTAGTGCACTTTACTAGGGACTTATATGTACATAAAATATGTCAATTGTGGATAAGTCAATGCTGCCATGCTTAAAGCAGAGAACACTTTAGAACAGGTTAGCAGTGGTAAGGTGCCCAGAGACCTAAAGCCAGCAAAAATGAATTAAGCAAAAACAGGAGGTCTGAAGACAAAAATCAGGCGAAACCATGCCAAAGATTCCAGCTGTTGGAAATGGGGTCTCTTGTTGGCAGTGGTTTGCACCCTATCGAAGTAGGGACACACTCAATTCAAGGTAAGGGAATCACATAGCTAAGATAACCCCTGCTTACCCCCTTGGTAGCTTGTCATAAGCAGTCATGTTTATCTCAGAGGTAATGTGTAAAACATTTGTACGCACATGCAGTAACACAGTGAAAACACTACAAAAGGACTCCACACCGGTTTAGAAAAATAGCCAATATTGATCTGAATAGAACAAAACCAAAGCAACAAAAATCCAACATACAAAAGTCAAAATATCACTTTTAAAAAATTAGGCAAGTTTAGTCCATAGATATCAATGGATTCATTCATTTTTGCACAAAGTTCCTTAAATGCATCAAACATCTAAGTCAGTGCTAAGCGCAGGGGAGATGAGGTGCTGGAAAAGTAAAGCGATGCGTTTATTCCTTTATTTTTTTTTAAATAATTTTTTATTACCAGGAGGAGCAAGCACAATAAGCACAGAAACCAAACATCAAGCTCTTAACAACATACAATACATGTGCAGGGAAAAAAAAGGAGAAAGTTTAGTCTTCTTATCCTTTTACAAAAAAAAGAAGCAAAAAAACACTATGCATTGGGTAAATAGATGAACATATGATGGTGATCAAAAGAAAATAAACAGATGAAAATGTAGTAATACTAATATTCAAGAGCTATAGTTTGGTTTTAATTAGCAAAGGTCCCCAGGTTAAAAAAAACTTCTTCCCGGATCGGATACCTCTGCTCTTAGTGATAGCCATCTCTCTCTCAAGAATCAACCTTAACATTGCCCACCATTCAAAAACTCTAGGCGGAGTTTTAGATATCCAGGCATGGGCAATGCAAAGTCGTGCTGTTACAAGCATGATCGATAATTTTTAGACGTCCAGCTATAACGCCCTGTACATCTTTCCAGCCAAGTCTGAACAAGTAACAAACACGTGCAGACAATTAGCAGCTATCATTCCGCATCTTGCACATTTACATTTATAATTCATTGGACTATGCATTCTGGTGTATAATAGAGCATACTACACAGAGGCGGTTATAAGTCGGTTCTGTACTGCTAGGCAGGGGAGCTGATGTGTTGGCTTCTTACTGACAGGGGAGGTGAGGCATCAGTTCCTTACTATTAGGGGAGGTGATGCATCGGTTTCTGGACATGCGGTTCGGTACCTCATCACAGCGCAGTGTCGATAAAGAATTGTCGTTCAGGGATGATGCGTCAAAATTCCAGATGCGCTGTGTCGTTGCCACAGGGGCGAAGCAGGCACTGCATTGATTATCCACCAGCGAAGCAGGTGCAGCATTATAGTCAGAGTCGGTGTCATGGACGACAGTGACACAGTGCTTGAAACTCATGCTGTGGCGATTTTTCTGACACACTGCGACCGTGAGCTGGGGTCTGCAGTGAAAGGGATGGGCAATGCACAGATTGGGAGCCATGCTTCAGGGCAGGCAGCAGCGATGTGTTGATCTTTTGCAGCAATGCATCAATAAAACAGGCACTGAATGTCGATACAGGATTATTTTCTTAAGATCACCAAGTTACACTTCCAAGGGCCCAGGAACTGGATTTAGCACCACTTGGCAAGTCATGACTCTCAGTAGAAGATCTCAGGCCCTGGTAGGTGAAGTCTTTGATTGCCCTGTGACTTCTTACCAGGAGGCAAGCATGCACAAACCCTTGGACAACCTTGGAATCAGGATGTAGAAAGCGAAGTCCAGTCCTTTCACTACCAGGATAGAAGCATCATGCAGCAGTCCAGCACAACAAAGTAACAGGTAGAGTGGCAGTCCCTCTTACAGCATCCAGCTGTTTTTCCTGGCAGATTGTCCTCAGTCTAGAAGTGTTCTGATTTGGGGTGTCAGAGGTCAAATAAGTATACCCCTTTCTGCCTTTGAAGTAGGCAAACTTCAAAGGAAAGTCTTTGTAGTGCAGAAGACCCTGCCTTTTCCTGACCCAGCTCCAGACTCACTACAGAGACTTACAAGCTGGGGTGGGCAAAGTCACTACCCTCTACCCTAACCTAAATGAATTATGTTTACAGAGTGAATGAGGACTGTAGATTTAGAGAGCTGGCTCCTTGTTTTATGGTTATCCCAGTATATTTGATGGACACTGCCTGTCACTGGAGGTCACTTTCCCCAAGATACCACCCAAGGCACCCAACAGGACTAATATAGGCACATTAGATTGGAGACTATTAAGTCTATTGATGAGCTGTGTGTGATCATTTGGCTGTCCCTTGTAAGGACACCGCCATCCTGTCAAGGTTATGGGGTATTGTAAGAGGGGAACATGACACAAACGACACCATTGTGTACTCCCTTTAGTACAGAAACGATAAGCAGCCTCTCTGAAAGAGGGGGTAGATCATAACAACCCAGGTTTCAGGCAGGAAGTCTCTAGGGTCAGAAAGGGTTCTGGGTGGTGTATCCGGAGGAATTCCATTGAGCTGCACTCACCGCACTGCCATTTGGGCCTTTTTTTCACTCTCACACAATCACCATTCCTGTCTTATCCTCATTCTACTGTAACCGTAGTACTCACTCTAACACTGATACACTCATTTATCATCAATTATATTTCCGTGCAAGTGACGTCTGCAGTGCATAGTGCATATTCTTTTACACAGAATTTGTTACTGAGTATGTGTTTCTGCACTCAATGACTATTTTTCTATTGCACAGCCCCATTTTTGATCTTTGTTCAGACATAGAATGAGCCTTAGTCTGACTTTTCAATGTGGTCTAACATGTTTCGCTCTACTGTATAGAAATTAAAAACTTTCAGGGATGGACTGCACCTTGTTACTATTAACATGAGGTACATTGAGAGTGGACTCCATTAGAAGTTCATAAAGCTTACCTATTTTTAAGGCGTCATGTAGGACCCTACAGACAGTCACAATTGGCACTGGGGTGGCATAGACCTCACCTCCACCCATCCAACATTAGGATGTCTCTCCTACCTTCACATCAGCACAGCAGTGACAGTCCATTTTGGAAAAATGTTCTTCAGCCAACATGGTGGGAGCACTTTTAGCAGGCATTAATACCAAGCAGGCTTCGTGATTTTGAGCCCATGTGGCATTACTTTTCTGTTTTCCCAAATATACTCCCAAAGCAGGAGTGCGTTTGTGAAAAACAAAAAAGCAATGGGTTTGACAGACAAGGAGATATTTGTGCTTAGGCACCGCTGTTGGCTTTTCCTGACCGGGTATGGAAAATATGCCTCAGAACACAAGAGTTGACATCCCAGGGCATACAGTGCAGCCATGCTGTGGACCATGGGTTATTCTATTTGAACGCCAGCAGAAGCCTTGGGGGCTCCTTTGGGAGCTTCCCGCACCTCTTTAAGATAAGGGGAGCTGTAAGCGTGGCTGGGCAGAACACCGATATAGGATGGTCCTCACGCCCTTCATTAGCGTAAAGGGTTCTCCAACCTTTTATGTAACCGTAGCTACTTATGTTCAATGATAATTTTCACCAGCTACTAATATTTTTGGCCTTTTGATATCAACAACATCAGACAAGATTATAATAGTTTACACGCTATTCAACATTACAGACAGTGATCACCTCAGTGCATCAGGCAGGGCTACCAGCAGTAGCTTAAAAAAGTCTTTGTCTTTTAGTTGGCCTGGTGGCGCAGTGGACAAATGCATCCAAAGCAGGGGCCTGTGCTTCACCTCATGGTCGCAGGTTCTAATCTCGGCGGGTCCACTCAGCCTTTCATCCATTTAAGGTCAATAAAATGAGTACCATTGAGTTGGGTAACAATAAACATCTGTTATTCAGTGCCATGAGACCTTTGGGTGATACGTGCGCTATACAAAAGTAGATTGTTGTGCGCAGGCTTGATAAACAGGCAAGTAGGCTGTATATAAGGTCCAAAAGAATGTGGTTTATTAGTATTAAGTGATACAGAGTGTTTCTCCTCTTGGTCTTCTTCCGAACTGCTCGTTGGTGAGCTGACAATAGAAGATGCTCCCGGTTCCTCTTCTTCGGACTGGTTGGGGTCTCCCTGGAGGCTCATAGAAAGAGAGATATAAAAATGGAGCCGTCAGTCACTCTGTTATGTTGTTGGGCTTAAACCTTTACCAGTCACCGCACCGGAAGTGAGGGGAGAATGTGCTCGGGGTAGGAAGGGAAGGAAATAACCAAAGGAATACGGAAAGGAATAAAGAAGAAATCTACCGTCTTCAGTGATGAATAAACCAAAAAGAAGGGGGGTACTTCGTTTTTGGTTCTCTAACTTCGTGAAATCCTGTAAATGCAACTATAGCCTATATTTTACTCTTATCCGGGTCAGTGGTTAAACTGGCGAACAGGGTGAAACTTTCAAGGGTACAAACTCGCATTCACAAACCTCCCGCTTCCCTTACAAGTCCCCAAAGACCCCCACTCACCGGCTCCGCCGTAACTCTCCTGAGTTACGGCCACTCTCCAGCCTCCTCCGGCGGGTACCACCAATTCTCGGTCCACCGGTCCTCCACCTCGTCGTTTTCCTGGTCTGCTTCGGGTCCTGCTTCCGTCTTGAACTCCAAGGTGTCCTCTCCAAGTTTGCTTTGATGCTCGGCGTCTCCTCTCTCTCCTTGTCCGTCCTCTTTCTCGATGGTCCACGACCCCACCTCCGTAGTTCTTCCTGTTTTTATTGGTTCCTTGTGACTACTTCCTGGTTCTTCTCCATTTCGTTCCGGTTCCACTATAGAGTCTCTCTGTGAAGAAACCGTACACGGGGATGATACCTGACCTGCACTCAGTTCCTTCAAGTCCCAAGATGCATTGGGTAGTTGCGGCATTACTGTAGGTTCGTTCCCGTTGCACGCCCTAAAGGTAAGGAAACCGTCCTCTTCCTCACATAGATGTTATGTCATGTTTGTCAATTTGGAACACTTTTACATAGGTAGTACATAAAAGCTCTAGCTGAAATGCTCATGGCACCAATGTAATTGTACTAAGTCTCCCCAACGCCACACGATTTATCACTTGGCTTTAAATGTATTTTGGAAATTAAAACATTTTTCTCCAAAAATCTTCTTATGATCTCTGAAAATGCATACCTTTTTGAATCTCAATGAAATTTTTTTTGTTTTGGTGTAAATGTATTAAATCAGCCAAGCTTCTAATTTAGTAGAGTGGAATTCACACAGGAGAGCTACTCAAATAGAGCTGGAGAGCCACCAGTAGATCACGAAAAGCTTGTTAGAGAAGCCTGATGTAGACTCATCATGGCTAACAAGCAAGGTCTCACTTGGCCGGACTGAATTTATGGAACAGTTCTGAGATTTTCAATTTTTTTCTAAATTGTGCATAATCTCACGTACTAGCAATGAGTAATTTCTCATCTTTTCTAATTCTCATCCTTTATTTTCATCAACCACACTCCCGTTAGTTTTCAAAGCGACAATTCTGTTCATCATTAACAAGGTGATAGTGCATTTAAAGTTGATGCATTTTTGTGTTTTTTCCAGCCTGGTCAGTCCTTACTTAATATCTGAACTGTTTGAACAATGTTCCTTCTGTTATCCTGAATATCTATCCTGAATTGCTCTTACTTCTGGTTTGAAGCTTTTTGCTCCTGGTGAAAGGATTTCAAAGGTTAGTCTAGAAATCCGTTCCCCTCTTTAGGTGCAGTGTCTGCACCTCCACATTTTCAGTACTTCCATAATCTTCCATCACCTGGAGGTACAGGTAAATTACCCAGAGGTACTAAACCAACTAGAGGACACAGAACACCCATACTTTATAAGCAGTAACAAGTCACCTTTTCTAAGTCATGACTTCTCCACGCATTGTGGTTTCCTTTTCGCGACATTACCACATGATGTGGTTATCATACTCAGCAAAGATGGTAAATATATGCAGAGTTTTCCTCTGCAGTATTACCTTTCACAAAATAATTTATAACTGAAATCTTGAATAAGGGTTCATAAATTTGTGAACTTTTCACAGGTTTAACTATATCATTCATATAGCAAAACCATTTCAGATGAAGGGCAAATTTAGAACGTGAAATTCTATTTGTTATTTTAATTATACTTATATAGCGCTTACTACCCCTCATGAGGCATCGTTACCTTGAGCCCATTAAATGACGAATCTAAATGTTCTGAGTGCATTTGTATACTAAGCGCAGTGTGGGAAGAGTCCTGACGTTTGCCCGGCATTGCAGCGACCTGGATACAAAAATAAAAAGCCAGAACCTCAGCAGGTTGTAAGCCAAAGACATTCATTATTTTAATGGGATCTATTCATTCCTCCAATTAAGGCACTGCGTAATTAACTCAGAAAGTGCAGCGTGGTGCGTTAAGTGCAGTTGTCTGGATCCGCCTGTGCTCTTTACAAAATGGAAGAGAAACAGCTGACCAAAGACGTCTGGAGAAGCGATGAAATAAGGGGCAATATGACGTGATGCAAAGAGGTTTGCAAGACTAACGCATTCCAAATTGCCATGAGGCAGCCTGTGATCTAAACAAGTATTGGTAATGCATTGTTTCACCTATGTAATGAATAAAGAGCTGTTTTCATCAATCATCGTCCAGGAGAAGGAAAGAGCTCCTTGACAGATAACACAGGAGTGGAGAGGATGTGGTGCAGTGGCCAGAGCTGCTGATTTGAGAGCTGGGGATCCCGGTTCAAGACTCTACGGCGCCCAACATCCTGTGATTCTATGCAAATCACTTAGGGCCCGATGTAGGTCGGTCGGTAACGGACGAAAATCGGTATTTTCGGCCGTTACCGATCGGTAAAAGGGTAACCGGTATATAGGGGGCATTATTTTACTGAAACGGTAAAATTACCGATTCGGTAATTTTACCGATTCGGTAAAATAAAAAATCGGTAAATATACCGAATCAGAGCCACCCAGATGTAGGTGGGACTCTTCAGAGTCCCAGAGGCCTTACCGAATCGGTATTTTACCATCAAATCCAATTTGATGGTAAAATACCGATTCCGGTGTGCATGCACATGTGTGCATGCACACCTATGCCATGTGACAGGCAGACCTGCCCTTAGGGCATGTATGCCTGCCACATGGCACCCGAGCCTGTTTTCGGGGTGCCAGAGGGTGTCAAAGTGACACCCCCTGCACCCTTGTGAAAATCGGTATTTACCGATTCGGTAAATACTGAATCGGTAATGCCCATTCATTCCTATGGGCTTCAAAGCCCATAGGAATGAATGGGCATTACCGATTCAGTATTTACCGAATCGGTAAATACCGAAATCATCCGATTCGGTATTCCAGCACCTCTGGAATACCTACATGTCCACCACATTGATTTACTGATTTTTAATTACCGAATCGGTAAAATTCGGTAATTAAAAATCGGTAAATCAATTTTACCTACATCGGGCCCTTAATCTCTCCGGGTGATACATTGTTATATAAATATGCTGGAAAAGTAAAAGGCAGAACTTTAGGAAAATATAGTTCTACCGAAGCGGATGTTAACAGTATTTCAGCAGCGGGAATCTGATAAGAGAAGCAGAGGAGAAACAATCATCTGATAAGAGAAGCAGAGGAGGAACAAGCATAGGTAAATGCAGGAAAATATGTACATCCAATAAAAATAGAGGAAAGGTAAATGGCACGCACAGGAACCAATGAGAAGCCAAGAAAGAGAGGGGAAAGGATGTAAGACCCTTTTAAGTTTATATCAAAAACAATAGATTTCTCAAACACAGTGAAGCTCTGTGCAGGTGAAACCTAAAAAGCACTGAGCACTGCTTCCGTTGTATATGTTAATAGGAAATAGAGTAGGGCAGGAAAATGCATGAACCCGAAATATGTTTAATGTTAACTCGTTGTAGTAACTCTAGTGACAGAAATCTAATGTGCAGTTCAGTAAGATTCTTTTTTAATCTGTGTCAAGATATAAACTTGTTTAGTCACACCCATTAAGATTTGAAACTTCATGGTAAGGTGCATCACATAAAAGGTCACAAGAACCAGCACCTCTCCATATCTGGCAGAGAAATTAATTACCTTAGGTGGGCAGGGCCACAACAAAGCTAGGACTTTAACAGACTAGACAAAAAAAGAAAAAAAGAGTCTGAGACAATCCGTGCATAGCTATACAACAAAATTCCACTAGCATAAGAAATACCTTAACCCTTCTGCAATTCAAAAGAAGATGAAATGGACAGAGCCACACCAGAATCTAAGACTTTACTAAACTTGAAAAAAACTACAAAAAAGGCTTGAAGACAAGCCTTCTACAGCCATGCTGTCTGGATCGGCAACAACGTCCCATCTACATAAGAACTGCCTCAACCTTCTGCAATTAAAAAGGAGATGAAGTTGTACATCTTTACAGAAGGCTACAACTCCCACAGGAACTTTCATTTCCCACAACACCCTGCTTCTGTGTAAAAATGAGAGTCGGACTGACCTTTTTTGGAATGGATATTTCCCCAGTGGGCTGGAAGTAGAGGATAATTTACAATATATGAACTTATATAAACTAGGTGAGAGAGATAAAGCAAAACATTTATCTTTAGGGAATGTATTATTGAAAAATGTAATACATTAAGATAACACAAGCAATATAAAATTTCATTAAAAGAAACAACTTTGCTTAAGCAAAGGGGAAGAAAAGCAGATATCTCTCCAAAACTATACTCACAAACAAAATCTGTCCACACCGTGAATCTCAAACTAACCGCCACACACTACTTCAGTATTGTTTTCTTGTGGATTTCAGTTGTGTTTTCTCTGTGTTTTCAAATCTTTTGAAATCAGTACTTATCTGTGCTTATTCAGCTGCCTAGCCCCCAAACTAGACAAAATTTGTGTTTTCTCAGTGTTTACAAACTGTTATTTTAAAGTGATTGTAAAAAGGGAAATATTTATTTTAAAGTAGAAGTAATGTAGGATATGTAGTGTCTTTCAACTGACAGTGGGTCCAATGAAATAATGTTAGTCTTGTTTTATCATAGAAAGTCTGTGTATTGGACGCTCACTGACATTCACACTGACATTCACATTTCAATATCCTCTCTCACTTTCATTTCCTTTCATACTTACTCTGTCCTGTCAGGACTCTGTATGGTTTCCAGGACTAATAATGTATTATAACAATTAAGAGTGCTATAGTCAAATGTTTTCATAAACAACATCCAGGACACATTTTGGGGCCATTCACTTCTCCTAATTGAGTAGTATAACTTCACAACATTATAGTGGTGGTCAACAAGATAGTACCTATCGAAACCTTGAAACATTTTGAATTACACCAGAATAATGTGTAGCCCTGCATTATAAGACACATGAATCTTGAGGCATTAAGCATGCTTGCCACTGTTGTTCTGTTCTGCACTCTATTGTCTGACTACATTAAAGTAGTGTTGCTGTTGCGTGGACATTCATAGTTACTAAGTGTCCCTATGACAAAAGCCTCACCTAAAGTTAGTCCAGACCCTTTAGCAAACATCACATTGTATTCTGGGACTTGAGATTTTGCTGTTAACATTTTAACTCTGGACTCAAAAACCCCTGCATTAAAGTGCAGTTGGGTGAAAAGCAAAGATTAGCTGAAGGTGGGTGAAAAGCAAAGATCAGCTGAAGGTATCACACACACCAACGGGACACTTTGCAGCTATGGATTTTGTTGATACATGCAAAATCATGTGTCATGTTTTCATCACTATCCCATGTGCATTTGACAGCACTTTTTTCACAGATACCTGTGAGTTTACCTTGCATGGAATGTACCTTGGTGTTTGAAAGGTGACCTGTTAGCAAAACTGACTTATTAGTAAAGGGGGCAGATGCATCAAAGGGTTTGAACCATTCTTTATCTGTGGTTAAATGTGATAGTACATATTGACCAAGATTCCTATAAGCCAGCCATTTCACCAATCAGTGAAAGAACTATATACTGCATAAAGATCAAATATGACTTTATTATTCCCAGATTCTATTCAATATAAGTAGATCGTGAAGTAGTGTGGCTCACTGGTTAGAGGCGGCAGACCCGAGAGCAGAGGACGGCCCGGGACCAGGGTTCGATTCCCGGCGCGGCAGGTTTCTGGACCAGGGTCAGCGGACTCGATAATTCTCTCGCCTCGGTGCCCACTCTGATCAGCGATCACACTCGGCAACTCTGGGCATTAGCTTGCCTCATCTTCACTAACGGCCCCCCAGACCGCCGGGGATGCCTGGTCTCACCCTGGAGATACCCATTAAGGGACCATCTCTCAGGGAAGCCAGGAAGGGTTTCGCGGCGGTCGAAGCGCCAGGACGCCTACGGGTAGCAGTGCGCTATATAAATGCCTACACACAGATCTAAAACATTGGTTCTGAACCCTTATCATTTAATCCAATGGCAAACAATTTGAGGGAAAAAAGGAAGGAGAAACAATTAATCCAATGACTCAAAACAGTAGGAAAAAAAAGGATGAAACAATATTTTAGTGACATCCCTAAACAACAAAACTCAAGCAGAATAACCTTGCACCAGTCTTTCTTGAGGCTTACTTTTGTAACAAAAGTTTATTGTATTGGCCAATTCAGAAAAAACTATAAATGGCTCACTCCCTCTCACTTTCCTTACTTTGAATGGCATTTCAGTTTGTGATTGTGCGGGTGTTTTTCAGTGCTTACACTGATGAGAACTGGTGTGGCTTTATCAGTTATTATAGGTTTAAACTTAAAAGAGGATAGACTACTTGTAAGATATAACAGCCTGAAAAAATTAGACACATGTAACAGAAAAATTGTGTAGCTACTCTACTGTAATAACCTATTGTTTGACCAGTCCCCTTTTGCAGGGTAATTCCCAAACTTTTGACTTCCTCTGCCTATTTTTCTGACCTTCTTTATGTTGGCTTTAGGACTCCGGCCACTTTAGCACTGCTAATCAATGCTAAAGTGCATATGTTCTCTCCCTTAAAACATGGTATATTTAGTTTCTCAATGATTGGCATATTTGTAGAGTACAGTGCGCTACATGTGCCCAGGGCCTGTAAATAAAATCCTGGTAGTGGGCTTGCAGCACTGATTGTGCCACCCACGAGTAGCACTTCAAAACTGTCTCAGGCCTGCCACTGCACAGCCTATGTGAGCAGTTTTAAACTACCATGTCAGCTAGCAAGTGCACCTATCTGCCATTCCCAAACCTTCCTTTTTTTAATGTAAGGCAAACCTAAGGTAGGCCCTAGGTAGCCCCATGGGCAGGGTACAGTGCATTTAAAAGGTAGGTAATGTACTTTTGAGTTTGACACATCCTGGTAGTGAAAAACTGCTAAATTAGTTTTTTACTATAGCAAGGCCTATCTCTCCCATATGTTAGCATTGGAGCTGCTGTGTAAACCTTTACAAGTGTATCTTCCAATTGGGAGCAGATCGAAAATTGGAGTTTGGTATCTCTGAACTCACATTCTAAAAATGTATTTTAGTGAAGGTGGTTTTAAAATTGCAGGTCTGAAAATGCCACTTTTAGAAAGTTGACATTTTTTTACTTTAACCATTCTGTGCCTCTGCCGGTCCCTAAAATAAGCATTTGGGTCAGGGTGACAGCTGAGCTTTGTGACTTCACTCTAGACAGTCATACGCAAAGGGAGCTGAGTTGTACCCTGCATATCCTGATGGCCCATCACCAGGCTGATTGGTCTTCCTGATCTAGAGCGGAGGGAGCATCTAACACTTGCACTTGAATAGTGCTGTGCGTGTCCCCACACAAAGAGCTGCATTGCCCCCTGGTAGTATATCTGGACCAGGGCCAGGAAGGGCGGGTTCTTGTGCACTACAAAGATTTTTTTTAAGTCTCCCTAATTCAAAGGCTAAAATGTGTAGAAGTATTGGACCTTTGAAACCATATACTTAGAACACTTCTGGACTGAGGACATTCTGCCAGGAAGAAGAGCTGTTGTGCAGTCAGGAGGGATTGCAACTTTGCTCCTTGCTTTGCTGCGTTGGCCTGCTGCTTCTGTTCTTGGAATCAGAGGACTGGACTTTGCTCTCTGCATCCTGCTTTCTAAAGTTTCTCCGAGGGCTTGAGTTGCACTTGCCACCAGTTGCAGGTTCCAGACTCTGTTGAGAGCCCTACTCTGCCAAGTGGTGCCAAATCCAGTTCCTAGGCCCTTAGAAGTGAGTTTTCTGTGCTAAAAAAGAAGAAATCAGCACATTGACTTTTAGTGCAAGTTCGAAACCAGTGCTGCTGTCTGCTCTGCAGCTGTGGTCCCCACTCAGCACAACGACTTCCCGGCGCTGCCACAGCACCTCAGCAGAACTGCCACAATGGGAGTCCCAAGTACCATGTCACTAAAGTCCATGACTCCTGACTACGCTGCAGCACCTGTGGCCCTGTTGTGACTTCGATCCTGCATAGTCGATGCCTCCCAGTTTGACCCTCGATGCTTCATTGACACTGCACCACTATCAGAAACGAAACCTCGCCATAACTGGTGCATCACTTCCCCTGCGCCTCGCATCATCCCTGGCCCTCAGCGGCTCAGCGTCTCTGCACCGCTTTCAGGAACTGACCCCTGACTTACTTCAGTGATGCCTTACCTCCATTGTGCAATGCACGGTCCCCAAAGTCTGATGCACCAACAACCTGCACCGCACCTGTCTACACAATGCCTTTCCTCCCCGGTGCCGTGCACCGTCTTTGATGCTCAACGTCTCCAAAGTACTGTACCGGGGTCAGTACGACTCCGTAGCTGGCACGTGCTTCATTGTGGTCGGCCAGAACTTGTGGATTCAAATCTGTCAAGCACGCCAGGATATTGTGTTTCTAAGAACTATAACTGCATTTAATCTTGGAAAATTCATATCTTGACTTGTGTATATTGGATTTTTGCCATTTTGGTCTTGTTTTACTCAACTTAATATAGGCTTTTTGTAACCTGGTCTGAAGTACTTTGTATGGTGTTTTCACTTCGTCACTGTGTATGTGTATACTTTACACATTGTCTCTTTGGTTTAGCCTGACTGCTCTGAGCCAAGCTACCGGAGTGTGACCATAGATAAACTTAGTGTGTACTAAACTTACCCTAACTAGAGTTTGGGTCCCTACTTGGACAGGGTACAAACCACTGTCAACTAGAGACTCCGGGGCAGATTTATGAGGCCCTTGCGCCTCTTTGTGCCACAATTGCGTCACTTAATTTGACGCAATGGCGGCGCAAACAATGCGCCCTATTTACAACGTGACGCAACTAGGAGATGCGTCACGTTGTAAAGCCCTTTGCCATAAGGAGTCGTTCCTGCGCAGAGGGGGAGGGGCGTTTCTGCACAGGAACGCCTCCTAAAAGTGGCTGAGTGAAATCTATAAGATTTCACTCAGTCACTTTCAGGCCGGTGCTGCGTCAAAACCCTGCGCCTGCTTGAAGCAGGCGTAGGTCTTGATGCAGCTTTGTAAACATGGGGCACCCCCAAGCCTTGCTGGAGCTGCGTCGCGCTTGCAACGCAACTCCAGCAATGCGGCACCTTTACGGCACAGATGCGTCACGCATCTGTGCCGTTTTTGCCCCATGGTGCGCCGCATTGTAAATGCGGCGCACCATGGGTGGCGGAGCAGCGGCGCAAGATAACTGGCGCATCCCTGCCCCTCCATTTCTAACACCTATTTACCGTTGAATTAGGAATTCATGGCTCCTGCTGCCAAAGACAACTGTTTGACAGTCCAATCACTGATTAGAACACTATTAAAAAATAGTTACATTTTTTAAAGGGACTTAGTTTAAACTATCCGCACATATTTTTACAAGAAAGCACTACTTAGTCTGTGTAATTTTGCACTACAAATGCCATATTTTGGCCCTGATTATGAGTTTATGTTTTATGTATCACACATGATAAATAAGAATACCACAGGGTATTCTATTTATCTGTTGCGTTAAATAACACATATTTCGAATTGGTGGGAAATAAAATGCGGATGTTCGTATTTAACACTCCAAAATCCACATGATATGGTAAATACTGTATGTTTTTCTCCCGTTAAATTTTGGCATGTTTGACCTACTGAAATTTAACATAGGTTCAGGTATTTATTTAATGCATCTGATAATTATTGGACGTGTTAAATCCCTACCAACTCGTAATTCCGAGCAGTGCGTACACAGGGGTTTACACACGGGTCAGAATATACTGACTAGTTTGTAATCAGGACCTTAATCTAAATTTTTAACTATATTAGCTTTTCATATGAAAGATCAAAATACCAGTAATTTAAGCTCTTTGTGGTAAAGGTGATGGTGTGACTGTGTAATATAAGGAATAAAATATATTTTACTGTATGTTTAAAGTCTATTGTAGGGCAAATTACTTTTAATATCTCTTCAGTGCATGGTTTATGGTACTTTGACACACATATCATTTTCTGTACTAGATTTATTAGCTACTGAGAAATGTTATTTCTTGCTACAGTATCCGGTTCAGTTTTGATTTGACCTCTGCTTAATAGTTCTAGTTTAAGAAAGTTGAAGCTGATGAGTTATAGATTCTTTATCATGATACCACATCTAGTGAATGATCCAGCATGTTGTGTTCATCAACATTTTGGATGCCTCCACATTCAAATGTGTATTTATATGTGCTACATTTTATCTATAGGTATGAATAATCAGTAGAAGTCAGCTGCACAGTAAATTCTTGAGCTGGAAAAGCATGCAACCTTGTCCTGCATCTGCCGATGTACAGGATCTCCAGTATCCCCACTGTATAAAATCCTGCAGTCCTAGTTAGTAGCTGAGAATTGCACCTGGAACATCGTCACTCCTACCCAGAGACGGACTCATCCAGGTAAGGGCCGGTTAAGGCGCAGTAGTTCTTTATGCTTATATTTATGTTTATATGGTAATCCTGTACACAACAGCACTCAGAGGATCACAATGACATTGAGGACCAATGGAGAGGTATGGTGCAGCGGACAGGGCAGCTGACTTTGGAGTACAAGTTTAATGGTTCGATCCCTGGCTCCGGCGGCAGCTCAGCTCAGCACCATGTGATTCTGGTTAATAGCTTACTTAGGGGCATATTATCGAGAACAGGAGATAAAATTATCGCCGCTTTATCGGCAGAAAGCGGCGATAATGGGCTTGATAATATGCTCTATGGAATTCCAATTGAAGCCCATGTTAGATTCATCTCCTGTTCTTGATAATATGCCCCTTAATTTCCACAATGGCCCCCATCGCCTTGAGACCCATAAGGATGAGTAGTTTGCGCTTTACAATTTTTTTTTTACCAATCTAGGCTGTAAGTGGAAAGTAACAGGGCTATGTCAGTTACAATATATGCGCAACCTTAATGCTTTTAAACCACTCTTTTGACATCAGTCAATCACAGATGACCTGCACACAGCCGGGCAGCTGGAGTCCCTGCCAGGCATAGCAGATGCTGCTGACAGAATGTAATCAGTATTTACAACTGTGTAAGTGGCCATTATGACTGTGGAGGATCACTGTCAAGTGGGTCTGTGTCAAAAAGATAATGTCACAAGTGAAAACAACATTGTGCAGTAAAGTTGTTTCTAACTTGGACGATTCCAGCATAATTTGACAGGCTAATTTGGGGTTAATGAAGGCCAAGCAGGCCCAATTAAATCATATTTTGTTGGCAGGAGTGGTACTGTCGAGCCCGCTAATTTTACTATCACTGATTATTGTTTCCTAATCAGAGAGCTGAACTGCACAGTAAGTACAAAATGTATAATTAGTATGCAGCAGCAACTCTGTCACCACTCGTGAGGTGTCGTCCTTGAAATCATGCTAGCTTTTTATGACTTCCGTTTGTTGACTTTTGTGTGGGTAAGAATAGCTCTTGGTTGCTGTCTGATACCCACGTGGGTTTTATGTGAAACATTGTGTCTAAAAAGATTATATGTTAGTCCTGATTAATTCCAACTCATTGTCATTTGTTTGTGTTGGTTCATGCATTTTGATCTGTTCATGTTACAAGCTACTTGTACATCAACATATGTAGTCTCATAATATGTCCACAACTGTCTCAAAATTTTGTGTATGTGTGCGGGGCTGGATATGGTCATGTCGATGGATGATTAAGGAAATGCATCTATATTACGTTCTATGTTGCATGTTGAAGGCGGCATAAAGTGCCTTTTCTTGATGCCTGATTTCTCAATAATTTTGCATATGTTTGTATGCATGAATAGGGATCTGGGTCTCCACAACGCTGATCAATTACATACCACCCGATGTATATAGTTATTTTGTAGGGCTCCCCTTGATGTATGGTTCCTACTAATTCAGTAAAACTGTGCGTTTGGGCACCATAAGAGTCAAAATTATGGGGGACTGAGTCCACTCATACCATCAGAATATGATGAACTAGTTCCTGGCTACCTCACAGTGCACCATCTGGACCTCTAAACCTTACAAGGTTGCACATTGTGTCTACATCCTCAATCAATCAAACAATCAGGGAATTGTGAAGTGCGCTACTCACCCGTGAGGGTCTCAAGGTCCTGGAGGCGGGGGTATTAGCTGCTCCATCGGTCGACAAGCCAGGGGCCTCATTTATGAGGCCCCTTGCGCCATCGGAACTTCACTTTTCATGAAGTTCCGTGGTGCAGAAGCCTGCGTGGTATTTATCAGGCAGCAGTACGCCAGTTTTTGTGGCGTACTGCTGCCTGATAAATATCAGTCCCTTTAACGCAGTGTTCTGCGTTAAAGGGGCGTGCAATGGGTGTTGCTGGGTGCGTTCCCAGCAACATCCATGGCCTTTTGACACTGCCCCAGATTTACGAGAAATCGTAACTCTGAAGCAGTGCCAAAAGCTTACGCCTCCCCAGGGGAGACGTAAGGGAGGCGCAACAGGGAGAAATGTCTTTATTTCTCCTCGTATTTCCTTTTTCTATGTGTGCTGCATTCTACAGCACACATAGAAAGAGGAAAAGCCTCTTGTGATTAGTTTTGTACAGAAAGGTTTCCCTTCCTGTACAAAAATAATCTTCCTCGCAACGCAGGCACCCTTGCACCATTGTGCAAGGGTGCCTGCGCTGGCGCAGGCAGCCCATTGTGCGCCGGCGCAGGGGAAAAGGACAGGAATGCGCCGTATCTTATAGATACAACGCATTTCTGCCCTTTTCTTTTGCCGTAGGGAAGCGCAGCAGGAAGGCCTGCTGCGCTTCCCTACGGCAAAAAGTCATAAATGAGGCCCCAGGTCTTGAGTGTCTTCCTGAAGGTGTTCAGGGTGGGGGTGCATCTGATATTGATCTGGAGCTCATTCTAGGTCTTGGCTGCTATGTGGGAGAAAGCTCTTCCACCAGTCCTGGCTTTGCAGATGCGCAGGGTTTTGGTAAGGATGAGGTCGGCAGATCGGAGGCTTATCTTGGGTACGTGGAAGGAGATTCTCTTGTTGTGGTATTTGGGACTGGTGTTGTAGAGGCCTTTGTAGGCGTGTGTGTGTATTCTGAAAGTGACTCTCCTCTCTACGGGGTGCCAGTGGAGGTTGCACAGGTGATAGGTCATGTGCTCCTGTCGGGGGGTGCCAAGGACAAGTATGGCTGCGGCGTTTTGTACTGTCTGTAGTTTGTGGATCCGAGTCTTGTTGATCCCGGCTTAGAGGGTATTTCCGTAGTCCAGTCTGCTGGTTAGGAGTGCGTGGGTGACGGTCTTCCTTTATTCGCGGAATATCCATTTGAAGGTCTTCCGGAGTATGTGGAGGGTGTTGAAGCCTTACAACATGGTGACCCTGATTCTCCCAAGGAAATCTTGGAAAAATATCTACCCTTTTGTTGTTAACTCAGGGATTGCCAAAAGTAGGCTCAAGAAATACACAAATCGGCATTTCAAACATTTATTGAAGTAATTGGATTCTTGTGTAAAATATGTGTGCTGCAATCATGAGTTGAACAAAGCAGAGCACAGTAACCAGCATTATGAGAATGGTAAAAAAGATAAGCAATTCAACCATGGTGCATTTACATTGATTATATGAATACATTTAATTATACTCCTACCTAGCTCTGCCTATCCTAGAAAGTATAGGGTGTGAGGGTCTGCAAGAAAACGTTGGAGTGGTCCAATTCTCCATTTACCTGCATGCAGGGGTCAACTGATAGCCTGTCTTGGAGTAGAGCAGGCCGCTGCACCTCTCCGGATAGTGATGGAATTCAGCTAGGCTAGAATTCAGGCATGGGGCGGGGCGACTGCTACAATCCACCCAAATGCTCCTCTGTCTAAACAAAGGCTTGGTGCAGTGTATATATTAAAACTGAACCCATCCGTACTGTGCCTAAGTTCTGGTCCAGTTGTTATGTTGATTCTACCCACTCAGAGCTGTTGCCAGACAGACAACAATAAGCAAAGCCAATGTGCGCCGTGTAACCAGTCCTATGTCAGCATGTTTTAAGTTATGAAAATATGCCTACAAGGAAATGTGATTGTAAGCAAACCTTTTCTGAGTACACTGTCTCATACAGGCATGCAAGCAAATGTGTGCTAAAAGTTCCTGTTTAAAAAGATGCCAACTTTAAACGTGAATATGGAAAATAAAAGTGTTTGTGCACTGGGCCTGCCAACCTCACAACACCCTAGATGACCATTTGTGTGTGGGCATGTATGTGTGTGTGTCTGTGAAAGAGTCATGCATAATTCGGTTGAATATGTGAGATATGCACCTTGTGTTGTCATTTCTGGCAATGATGATTGTGATTTTGATCAATTAAAACAGTTCCTAATTGGTTAACAACTGCTTCTGCTTCCATCATGTCAAAACATCGTACTTCCAATTTTTTCCCTAACATCTCTTTTAGCCACGATATGGTCAATTGATGGGTACCCAGCTTCTTCTGTCATGAGATGATGTTGCTGGATAGTTATTAAAGAACTGCAACCTTTGTGGTGAAAGGAACAATGCATGATCAGTGACGATACCAGTTCTGATGTGAACTGTTTCTCAATTGCTTGTCAATATTGTTTGTGGCTAAAGCACTGGCAGCAGTAACCAAAACAACACTACCAGCTATAAGAAATTTGAAGAACGGCATGTTTCGTCACATGTGTGAAGATATGACTCTTCAGGGCTTCTGTAGAGAAGAGGGAGCTCAGGTATGGCGGGAGTAAAGACCTGGTAGCGGTGTAGGGTAGGTGGATGCGACTTAGAAAACTGGTCTTGCTGGGCACAGAGTAAAAAACAGAAACCTAAGGACGAGTGTGTCCAAGGTTCGTGATCTGTGGATCGTGTCTTGTGCGGGTCTGCGGCGGAGGCGGTCTCTCAGAACCGGGTATTGGATCCACGCGTCGGCTTGCATTATTTCGAATGTACTAATCAAGACTGAACTATAAAATCTTACTTCATACACCGCTGGATCGTGACTTGTATTAAGCTTTTCTATGAACTATACCTAATTGTTTTGTTATCACTCTAAACGTGTGCACAGGACCTATGTTCCCTTTCACGGTCTTCCTCCTTGCTGTCTGATCTCAGTATCAATCTAATACTCAGTAATAAGCCTTTTCTCTAGCTAACGAGGAACATGATAACACACTTGCAGAGGAGTAAAAGCAGAATACTGGCACTGTTAAGAGCAAAGATGTTCATTTAAGGGCCAAGGTCAAGCTAAGTTAACACGAAATCAAAAATGGATGTACATTACAGTATTATTAATGATTGGCAACTTAAACAATCATTAATGGGACGTAAATATAATTGAATTCAACAATTAAAATGACTAAATTCGAATATTTTATTTTAGTGTTTTACACAGAATATTGAGGTTAAACACACATTGAGTGTATGAGTTACATATAAATGCATATAAATGAGATATATATGTTGCAGCCTTAAATTATGATTCTCCAAAATTTTGTTGCTGAGGCTCTGTAGGCTTCATGATACACTCCACAAAAATCTGAAGCGAAGTCACCAAGATACTGTAATCAATCATTTAGATCATCTAGGGTAAATTGTCCATCTGTGTGTATGTAGGAGTTAACTTAATACAGAAACACCATGGAAATTATGAACAAATTGCATGAAAGATTACAGTCCACAACATGTAGGGATAGAAGTCCATAAATGTTATTGAGATGTCTGTGTGGACACTGAAAATTATCCAAGTGGCCACATTTTGCCAACTAACACACAGTATATCGCTTAGATAGACTATCAAAAAAGAGGGGAGGGGGATTGGCTGTATTTTATCGTGGTCACTTTAAAACAACATTCGAACCACTAATTTTGCCTGGGTTTGAGACCTTAGCCTTCACAGCGCAGCATGCAGATTCGTGGGCTATTAAGGGAATGTTAATCTATCGTCCACGGGAACTAGATGTGGGTTTGTGGATCAGCTTAGTTCACTAATGAAATCCGCTATCATTGATGAGAATTCCCTGGTATTGGTAGATTTTAATTTTCACCTGGAAAAGGAAACAGACCATGAATCCCAAAAATTGATTGACACTATAAACTCATTTGGACTGCCTTTAGTTACTAAAGGACAAACGCATAGGACTGGTGACATGTTGGATGTGATTTTTTTCCAATTAACCCGACATCACGTTACTTCCATCTCTCTCCTTGACTTGGTCTGACCACTGGGAGGTCAAGTTGCAGATAAAGACCAAGAAATCTACCATGACTATAAATTCTACCCAACACATCCTAAGTAAAGTCTGGCATAAAATACGGCCAGTTCAATTGGGAGATGCCATCACTGCCGTCCCTTGGCAACCTGGGGAAAACCTGGAGCACAGTGTTGAAAACTTTGCACTCTGGCTTACCTCTGCACTGGACCTAGTTGCTCCAAGAATTCAAAAAACCACAAGTAAGAAAATATCCCAACCCTGGTACAATGAAAACCTCAGACAATCAAGGCAGGACTGTCGGAGACAAGAACAAAAATGGAGGAAAAATTATGATGTGGAGGAGAAAACTATTTATAATACCAAACTAGCTAAACACAAAAGAAATATCATAGCAGCTAAAACGGCATACTACTCGGTGTATATGAAAGCTGCCTCTAATGCGAACAAGACTTATCTCAGTGATAAAAAAACTGATAACACCAGCTACCTCAAATAATGCAGGAACAAATGAGAATTCTGTGATACACTCACAGGTTTTTTTCAAGAAAAAGTTGCTAATTTTTTTAATAAATTTACTACACATACAGCAGGCAACTATCAGGAGGAACATGTCCTAACTGGACTGGCAATTATTTTTAACTCTCCTCCTTTAAGGTTCCATCTGAAGAACAACTTATAGAGTCTATCCTACTTCAAATCGGGTGCGACACAAGTCCTGTGTCCCTCCAACATCATGCCCATCATTCCTGCTCAAGTAGCACAAAATCTAGGGCAGATTTTTGATAACATGTTGGCAGAAGGATATTTTCCCTCTCACTGGAAACAGGCCTCGATTCTCCTCCTATTAAAAAAAGACAATTTGAACTCCAAGGACCCTAATAACTACCGACCAATATCAAGACTTCCTTTCTCACCAAGCTGGTAGAAAAAGTAATGAACCAACAACTTTCAGAATACTTGGAGAAAAACTCTGTGCTAGATGACACACAACATGGTTCTAGAAAACAGCACAGCACAGAACAGAATTGGCCCTGGTGATAGCAACAGAGGACATACAAGAAGTACTCGATTCTGGTGGGACAGCTCCACTGATCCTCTTGGATATTTCTGCAGCTTTTGATACGGTCAACCATAAGATCTTGGATGACCGTAGGAATAGGCTAGGGATAGAGGGAACACCTTTTGATCTCTTGCAATTTTTCCTGGCAAACAGGCAGAATAATGTGAAGATGGGCCAATTTGACTCCAGGTATTTTTCCCTACGTTGAGGAGTTCCCCAGGACTTAGCACTGAGCCCAACTTTGTTTAACCTTTACGTTACACCACTTGCGCCCATAATTAAAAAATCTGGCTTCTCCCTGGCCTCATATGCAGATGATACCCTAATTGTGATATCAATGGCAAATCCTAAAAGCAATTTGGGTGCGACTTTCAGCTTATGTATGAGTAAGGTGAGCAATTGGATGGTCTGCCGCTGCCTTAAACAGAATACGAATAAAACTGAGGTTTTCATCTTCGGTAATAATCCTTCCTTCTGGACACCGGATTGGTGGCCACCTAAGATGTACTCAGTACCCGAACCCTCAAACAAATAAAGAAATTTAGGTTTTGAGGTAGACAAGGAACTGAAGTTTAAGGACCAAGTAAACAAAATAACTTCTGCTCCTTTCTGCTCCCTAAGCCTAATAAAAAAGATAGAAACGTTTCTGCCCTCCGAACTACTCAAAACAGTAACAATGGCTCTCATTCTCACGAGGATTGATTACTGCAACAGTCTGTATCTAGCGCTTGCAATGGGTCTCGTAGAGAGGCTTCACATGCTGCAAAACACAGTGGCTCGCTTCCTTTTTAAAATTCTGAAATATGAGTTAGCCAAAAGAGCAATTAGGAAATGACCCTGGTTGCCAGTTAAGCAACGATGTTGTTTCAAAGCTCTCTCTATGGCCTATAAATCTCTGCATGGACTCGAGCCAGACCATTTAAAAAAGAAACTCAAATGGTACGTCCCAGCTAGGACACTTCGATCAGGCTCTGCTAGGAACCTGATTGTCACCCCATTAAGGAAAGTCACCTGGAGAGGAAAGAGCTTTTTTAGGGCCACTGCCCTGCTTTGGAATAGTCTCCCACTGACATTAAAAGCTGCTCCCTCCCTACTTTCCTTTAAAAAGGCCTTAACCCCTTCGATGCTGATGACGAGCTCAGCTCGTCATCACCCACGGGTGGCGTGTGCTGATGACGAGCTGAGCTCGTCATGTATCGCGGTAATTTTAAAATTGCCGCACAGCGCAAAAATCGCCGCAGCAGCGATGCGGTTAAAGACCTGGCTTTTCTCTCAGGACTAGAAAATATCTTCACATCTGCCTGATCTGTTAACAACATTGTTACAGCCTCAATCGGACTTTGATAGCGCCAAGACGCCCTAGGGCATGAGTTTGTGTTTTATAAGTTACATTTACATTACATATATTGTATATCCAAATGTTTCTCCAGCAAAGCAATTTTGGTGGGGAAGATCCTACTCTTCTTTGGTGGACGACCTTCCATACGGCAATTTTTTAACTGGCAATTGTATGTCTTCTAGGATCATGGTTGGTAAATCCAGTGAACAAATTCCTAATCTGACTTACAATCGTCATTTTTGCACAGACTCCAATTTCCTGTTTTGCTAAACTTGCACATTTCATGAGAAACCAATTTGCCCCATAGATTTAACACACATGGATTCATTTGCTGTGCTTGTTATGCAAACAGTTTTACTCACTATTGGCTTTAACATGAGGGAATAAGTAGTGGAGGGGAGGTTATTTTCAGATGGGAAATAAGGGGCCTCATTTATGAGGAATTGCCATAGGGCAGCACAGCAAGTCTGCTTGCACTGCTGCCCTAAGCCAATGTGAAAGTGCTGGAATGCACCGTATTTACCAAATACAATGCATTCCTGTACTTTCTAAGCTGCCACAAAATTTCCCACCTAGCAGGTGCAAGGGTGCCTCCGTTTCAGGCAGGATTATTTTTGTGCAGGAAGGGGCACTTTCCTCCACAAAAACAATCCTGAGAGGCAATAACTCAAGTGGAAAGGTGCACTGGGGACATTATTCTCATCCAAAAACTTCAATGCAATATTTGGAAGAAATCTTTTGTATTCCTTCGTCACTTGAAAGCCATAAATAAACAAAGAGCATCCAGCCAACACGTTTTGCTCAAAACATCTCTTTTGAACTTCATCAGGGCTCACAAACGTTGTATTGAAAGAAATTCACATCCAGTAAGTGCAAATATTTGTACCAGGTTCAATTCCTCCTAAATGCCAGTCATATTAAATCCAAATGTAATTCCAAAGTCTTATCAATCAGTACGGAATGGGAATTAGTAACCAACAAATTGATACCAAAAATTGATACCTTAACTTGTATCCTATTCACCCTCAAGGTCCAACTGGTCACAGGAATCTGATTTCCTGAAACGTGAAGTGAGGTGGAGTGCATATAGTCTGCTGCTGTGACATGAATCCTGAGAGGTGTTCTCCTCTTTCTATGTGAGCTGCAGAATGCAGCACACTTGAAAAGAGGAAAAAGAAGGGTGAATACAAATATGTGTCCTCTTTGCACCTGCTCTCGGGTGTCGTAAGGTTTTTGCACAGCCCCGGGTTTACACGATTAAGTAAATCTGGGAAAGTATCATAATCCATGAGTGTTGCATGGGAAAACCCACTGCAACACTCATGAAACGTCTCCTTGATGCAGAGTGAGGCAAAACGGTGACTCGCACTGCTATGTCCTGCTCTATATCTATGTGTTCATGCAAAACCACACTGTGTGGGTTTGCATAGTCTCTCAAGTATGATTGAAAGGCTCGTCCTGGCGGGAGCGTAAAAAAAAGTGATGCTCCGGCAGAGCAAGCCTCTCATAAATTAGCCCCTAGATATGTCCAAACTTTATTTGTAAGTGATGCTAGCATTAGCATCAGTGAAGTAGTGACGTTACACCTTTAGTGGCTTTATGAAGTTGCTGGGGAACAGTCAAGATATCGAGTCCAAAATATCGAATGGACATAATAGCGAGTTTAAAATATAGAATGGCCAAAATATCGAATGGACAGAATATAGACATCAAAAATATCGTTTTTAAGGTAAGTAATGTAATATCGAATGTTAGAAATATAGAAAGTTAAAATATCAAAGTATATAATATAGGTTATAAAAATTATCGATTTTGTATTATTATCGCATTTTTTATAGTGTTTTTATGTTATTATATGTGTGAAAAGTGTGTATTTATGTTATAATTAATTTTAATTAATGAATTTTGTTTTTTAATTGTTGTGTAATTTAATTCTGTAGCGGGTTGTGGGTGTATAGGGGAATAGGGTGGGAAGTACTTTAATTATAACTAATTAAATATGTACATTTATTTATTGGTATTCGTTTTTAATTAATTGTTAATTAATTTATATTTGGTAATAATTAAATTTTAATTGGTAATTAATTTGAATTAATTGATTGATTGCTAATTATGTTAATTTTACAAATTTATTTTCTGTAGCGGGTTGTGGGTTTATAGGAGAATTGGGTGGGAAGTAATTTAATTATAATTAATAAAATATGTAAAATTATTTATTGGTATTTATTTAGAATTAATTGTTAATTACGTTTGTATGGGTAATTAATAACATTTTAATTGCTAATTAATTTAATTTATTGATTAATTGCTAACTATGTCATTTTTAGTAATTTATATTTTGTAGCGGGTTGTGGGTTTATAGGGTAATAGGGTGGGAAGTAATTTATTTATAATTAATTAAATAATTAAATTTATTTTATTGTATTTAATTCGAATTAATTGTTAATTAATTTGTAATTCTTAAATAATTAATTGTTAATCTGTATTTAATTTGTATTAATAGGTAACTAATTGTAATAATTAATGTTAATTAGTAATTTTAATAGATTAATTATTATATTATTTTAAATTGGTAATTACTTTTAATTAATTTTTTATAGATATTAATTTTTTTTTAAAATAATATATGAAGTATTTACTTTCCCTAATGTTGCACTCTCTGGAGTGGGAATAGTAATTGTAACCCTTATGCTATCCAATGATTTCCCTACTGTTGCACTCTTTGGAGTGGGAATAGTAATTTTTACCTCTACGCTATCCAACGCTTTTCCTACTGTTGTACTCTTTGGAGTGGGAATAGTAATTTTGACCCCTACGCTATCCAATGCTTTCTCTGCTGTTGCATTCGCTGGAGTGGGAATAGTAATTTTTACCCCTACGCTATCCAACGCTTTCCCTACTGTTGCATTCACTGGAGTGGGAATAGTAAATTTTACCTCTACGCTATCCAACGCTTTCCCTACTGTTGTACCCACTGGAGTGGGAATAGTACATTTTACCTCTACGCTATCCAACGCTTTCCCTACTGTTGCACCCACTGGAGTGGGAATAGTAATTTTTACCCCTACGCTATCCAACGCTTTCCCTACTGTTGCACTCTTTGGAGTAGGAATAGTAATTTTTACCCCTACGCTATCCAACGCTTTCCCTACTGTTGCACTCACTGGAGTGGGAATAGTAATTTTTACCCCTACGCTATCCAACGCTTTCCCGACTGTTGCACCCACTGGAGTGGGAATAGTAAATTTTACCTCTACGCTATCCAACGCTTTCCCTACTGTTGCACTCTTTGGAGTGGGAATAGTAATTTTTACCCCTACGCTATCCAACGCTTTCCCTACTGTTGCACCCACTGGAGTGGGAATAGTAATTTTAACACACGCCATCCAACGCGTTCCCTACTATTGCACTCTTTGGAATGGGAATAGTAATTTTTACCCCTATGCTATCCAACGCTTTCCCTACTGTTGCACCCAGTGGAGTGGGAATAGTAATCTTTACCCCTACGCTACCCAACGCTTTCCCTACTGTTGCACCCACTGGAGTGGGAATAGTAATTTTAGCCCCTACGCTATCCAACGTTTTCCCTACTGTTGCACTCTTTGGAGTGGGAATAGTAATTTTTACCCCTACGCTATCCAACACTTTCCCTACTGTTGCACCCACTGGAGTGGGAATAGTAATTTTAACACCTACGCTATCCAGCTCTTTCCCTACTATTGCACTCTTTTGATTGGGAATAGTAATTTTTACCCCTACGCTATCCAACGCTTTCCCTACTGTTGCGCCCAGTGGAGTGGGAATAGTAATTTTTACCCCTACGCTATCCAACTCTTTCCCAACTGTTGTACTCACTGGAGTGGGAATAGTAATTTTCATCCCTACGCTATCCAACGCTTTCCCTGCTGTTGCATTCTCTGGAGTGGGAATAGTAATTTTTACACTTCGCTATTGTACAGTAATAATATTGGATATTATTTAATTATATTATGTTACTATATATATATGTTTTAACAAATGATTTACATTTTTTATAACTTTCATTAATTATTTAATTATTATAACTTAATGTAAGTATTTTTAAGTATATTTTAGTAATTAATTTTTAATATTAATTTAATTTAACATTGTTTTTTAATACAGTCAATATTTTTATAAACTATATTTTAGTAAACTATATTTTATACTTGATATTTTTGTACTTACCTGTTTGTAGATACAAACTCGATATTCTGTCTGTCGATATTTTGTCAACGATATTTTTGATAGTCGATATTATGTCCCTCGATATTATGTCAGTGATCCGAAGTTGCTAATCAAGGCTCTAAATCTAAATGCATTTTAAACGGACACTGGTCCCTAAAATATGAAATAAACTTCAACATCATCAAGTGAAATACTTATTGGTTTAATTTCCTACTGAGAAGCAGCAGAGCACCATCAAGGCGATTGTATTGTGATGTCTGCAGTCAAAATCTGACAATGGCCATTTAGTCTCATTCAGGAATGTTATAAACCAGAAGAAAAATCTGCAGGATCTGCTCAATATTTTGGGCGCTAGATATCAGCTTTCCACTTCACTCAATGCTATCAGTAACCCCCTTGTGTTAATGGCAGCTCCCACAGTCTTGTACAGCAATTCTTTACCCCACTATTGATTGCAATGCAGATCTGCATATTTCCATGACTCTTACAGTTAATTTTAGAAATGTAAATTAAAATGAAATAAAAACACCCTCATCCCCCCTCCCGGAAGCCCAAAAAGGAAAAGTTGCTCCCACCTCCAGTGTGCAAGTTATGCTGCTTTCCCTATTTTCACTTTTCTATTGTTTGGTGTACTGTCACCGTTTCTTTGTTAATTGCTTAATCATCCCCTCTAAACCTTATTATTTATCATTTGTTTTCATTCTACTGGTTGTATTGTATTGCACATAGCTCCTTTCTTTTATTTCACCAAGGATCCTTTCCTGCATTTATAACACAACTTGGCAGGCAGACACACGACCATTGCTTGAAAGCAGTAGTTTACTAACTGAATTGGTTGTTGCTTAGATGATGTGTGAACAATTGATCTACGTTTAAAAACGAACCAGACTGACTCAATCATCATCATTCCAATGTCCTTAAAATAAGTACCCCAACTATACTTAGTTGTTAAGAAAAAATAAGTGATCAAATTGCCAAGTGTGGAAATGATCTAATTACTTACCAGTGATCTTTATTGCTGTGAACCACAGTCCTCCCGGTCACAGCCCTGACAGATTAAGGTGCCCAGCCCCAACAGAGACAGTGATGCAAATTGTTTGTTTATCTCTATTAAGCCTCCATGATGCTCCAGAAAGGGAACCTGTTATGTTCATGATCAATTTCCTGTCCAGAAAAGTAAATTGGGAAGGGGGTTGCAGGACAATGGATCGGGTTAAGGAAGATTCTGGTAAGTTATTAAATCCTTATCCCTTCACCATCCACCCCTCGCAGACTGATGATATAAACAATTATTCTGTAGGAAGAGAATGCACTAGCAATATATGCTACATGAGTTCAGTTATTGACACAATATCAATACTTTTTTATTTATCTATACGAATTTTGAGGGCTTCCTAACTGATATAAATAAATCCAGATTTCTCAAATCCAAATAATAATACTTCATAATGGTATTGACATTTGTCTCTGTCCATAAATGAGGAAACCGATCTAACCGTTGCTATGATCTGTTCGAATGCTTTCTTTCTCGGATGGCAATTGAGCGAAGATGAAAGGTTGTGGCTCAGAGAGGTAGCCTCAAAGTTTTTCTATCTTCGATAGTACACTTCTTTCTATGAGCAGAATTAAATCTCTGCCCAATTTAACATCTTCTGAGATTTCACTCTTGTCTCCCATTGACAATTTAAATGACTATTTCTGATCTGGCTGTCTGTTCTGACTATAATCGCCCTCCCCTCTATCTGTGAAGGGAATTCCTAAAGATCTGTCAGAACAGCAGGCAGTTCTCTCTAATTCGATGACTCTCTGTGAGACCATAAGCCTTGTACCTTGTAGGAACATTCTCCACCATTCTTGACTTACATCTCTTGTTATAACTAATGGGCAAGGAATGCCAGTCGCCACTGGAAAATTTTACTTATTGATTCCGTTAAAGGAATCAAAGTCTCATAATTTTGAGTTTGTGGAATCCCCTGGGTAGGCACATGTCAAACAAGTGGCTTCAAGTGATGGACTTCTGCTGTGGAAGCTGTCAATAGTCTCTGAACCTTGAGCTTGCTGTAGGGAAAGCAGGAAAGCTGGTGACAGAGACTTTCTTTAAGCCTGATCCTCCTATTGTCCAGAAGGAATATATTTTATTGATCTGTTTTGAAACGGCCCAGATGAAGAGTCTTTGATGAGCTTGGGGTAGAGTTGATTTCATTCAGATGCCCAAGAAGAGTTTGGAGAAAATCTGCAAACATTGATCCCGCTGGACTGAGCCTTAGAAAAAGAAAGGGTAGAGATTATCCAATTCTCAAGATAGTGATAGATTTGAACATCTTCCAAATATAATGATGCCAAAAGAGGTACTAAAAGCTTTGTAAATACTCTTGGAGCTGAAGCTAGGCTGAGGGTAGAGCTTTGATCTGGTAGTGTGTTCCTTGTACTGCTAACTGTTGAAATTACTGGTGGTTCTGATGAATGGGAATGTGAAACAGGAGCCTTGGAGATCTAAGGTTGCAATAAACTAGCCTCTTGAGAACAAAGGAATAGCTAACTGTATTGTTGTCATTGTGAAAGTCGAGTTCTTGACATACTGTTTCACAGATTTCAGATCTAGGGGCCAGATGTATGACCCACCAAATAGCAAGTCATAAATTGCATTGCCTTTGAGACTCACAATTTGCGACTCGCTAATTGGAATGCATAACAGTGTCTAAGACACTGTTTGCGATTCCTAATGGGGTCGCAAATTGCATGCCTCATTAATATTAATGAGGCAGGTGCAATTTACGACCCCATTAGGTAGGGCTAGCACTCACAGGGATGGTGGCCTGCTGGGGTCAGCAGACCACTATGTCTGTGACTGTTTTTTCAATTAAGCTGTTTTTTTTAATGCAGCCCGTTTTCCTTATAGGAAAACAAATGCATTTAAAAAAGAAAAATTCAACTTTTCAGTTTTATTTTTTTAAGGGTAGGCAGTGGTCTCTGGGACAACAGCCTTCTCTTAAAAAATATTTTCTCACATACTCACAAAGGGGAAGGGGTACCTTTGGGACCCCTTCCCCTTTGCGAGTGGTTTACCACCTACTTGAAGTTGGGTGGTAAAATGCGAGTGTTTTGCAGCGCAAATGGAGCCCAAAACATTAGTACATAGCATGTTGACTCGCTATTAGGAAGGGACGCCCCTTCCTAATAGCGTAAGTCACAAATGCTATTGTGCGAGTCAGTGACTTGCAAAATAGCAATTGTACATGCTATTGCCCTTTTTTGCGGCCGCAAACAGGAGGATCTCCCGTTTTGCGGCCGCAAAAAAGAGTCATACATCTGGCCCTAAAACTAGGCATAACCTGCCATATGGCTTTGTCACCAGAAAAAAAAACATTGCATACATTACATTCCTGTAGCTCTCTGAGGATATGATCATTCTGTAATTCTTCTTTGTCCAACAGATCTGAAATCTGTTTTAGCAAGGCTTCTGTTTTCCTACTTGATTTCAGGAGTGGTGTATCGTAGATCACAGAACAGGAAGGCTGTTCTTTTAGCTCTATACAATGGGTCATTTTTACACCCTAGTGGGGTCTTCCACCAAACGTTTTTTCATTTACCCTTGCTGTTTTCTGAATTTGTTTATGTTGACATTAGGACTCTGTACACTACACCACTGCTAACCAGTTCTTAAGTGCTTGTGCTCTCTCCTTAACGTATACGTCTTTAGTATATGGAACTGCAACTACCTAGAGCCTAAAAATTAAATGCTACTAGTAGACCAGCAGCACGCATTGTGCCACCCACGAAAGTGGCCTTTTAAAACATGAATCATGCCTACTGTTGCAGCCTGTAGTGCAGTTACTGCTAATTTGACCTGGCAAAATAAACCTATTCCAAACAATAAGGAGCCATTTCCGTTCCTCTTCAAACTGCAAAGCCACATGGCTGAATGAATCAAATTAATTAAATTCATGTAGTTTAAATTCCAATTTATCCAAATTTTACTCATACTTGTTATTCCTTTCTTACTCATTTTCCTTCAATTCGTTTTATTCATTCCATGTTATGCGAAGATCTTCACACAAGCACAAGAACAAAGGTTGGTTTCACATGTCACGATTTATTAAAAATAACCCAAATCATTTCGGGAAAAAAATACTTTTGTCAGGGGGATCTATAATACAAAAATAGGTTTTGCACATCCCTATCAATATTGAAATTACATTCCTGGTTGAAATTAATAGGGTATGTTCATATTGCATCAATTTTACTCGAGCTATATTGTGTCAGTAAATAATCAATTAAACACAACCAATTTCTATGGCCAACTACGTGAACATTTCATTAAACAGTCATGTGTTGCACCAAAAATCCCTTTACCACAATACCATATTCGAAGTGAGATACAACATATGGATAATGAACCTTCCTAAATTAAACACATTTATCATATTCGATCATATCTCCTTTTTACAACCTCTAAGTGATTAAGAACATGCTTACCGTGACATGTAATAAATTACGTCCTATATGAGATAAAACCCAACTTGCAAAATGCCAGCTTTTTATAAAACAACATCACAGATTCCATGACTTCGCGTTCAAATTTCCTAGCGTGCCGCGCCACACATCTCTCTTTTAATGAAAGCTGAAACCATGGGTAAGAGCCTTTTCTAAGTAACGAAATTTGCATATTACAAGTTCACTCGCATTGCCTCTACTTCTCTGTGAAAACTACATATCCCAGAATACCTTGCAGTGAACGCCTTTCAACATGGTGTGTTCCTTCGTGTTTGGTTACTTTGCAGCGCAACAGGATGGAGCGCGGAGCAAGTTTGCACGCTGATATGGTTCTGAATTTGGTCAAACTCTGATAAATTGGGAGTACTCTGATGTGCATCTTACCACCCTTGTTGCTCATTATAAAATAAACCTATTCCCAGGCCTAAACCTTTATTTTAAGACTTATAAGTTACAAGTAAATTGAATGTGAAAATTTGGTGTAAGTCAATGGTGCCATGTTTAAAGGAGAGAGCACAATCACTTTAGCACTGGTTAGAAGTAAGAAAGTGTTCATAGTCCTAAAGGCAGCAAAAAAAAGGCAAGACTTGCGGGAAAAGCACACCAAGGATATTGGGTCAAACAATAGGCTTTTACGACTTTAGTCTATTGATCGAAATATGAACAAAGAGCAGCATACGTTTAGAGGGAACACACCATTTAATTATGAAAGCAGATAATGTTTTCTCGGCATTGACACAGGTTTGAATGCATGCAGTGTTAAGTAATTACTCAGTTTCAATATTATAAATAAGATATCATTCAAACAAACAATGCAGACCAGACTGCATCTGCACAAATCTGTACTAATATTGACCATTCGTTGCAGTGGTTAACTGCTTGCAGCAGGTTGGGTCTAGACGCTACATTCAACCCTTGCTGCGCAATGCCAAAAATCTGACTGGGCATCTTTCAGTTCTTCATCTCCCTCTAATACGTGCTGCACTGGATTTCACCTCTCCCATTATTCCTCTCCTGAAACCACTGCAGATGTTCAAAAAGATTTGGATACCCAAAAAAGAAAAGCACAACATAAATCAATCTTCTTTTCTACAGTGGTCTGCTATGAAGTGTAATGAACTATGGAAGAAAGTCAAAAACTAATTAAATGTGGAGTAATACATTCTCAGGAATCAATCAGACCTCTGAAATGGTACACAAGGATACGCAGTTCCATTGTGGTTCCCGGTCCGGCATCCCCTGAACTGCGATTTCATTTGCAGAGACCACAAATCTAGGAAGGCTTAAAATGGCGAGTAATGAAAACATACCACCACAGGTTTGCATTTGTCAGCCCGAGTGGGATGGGTATGCTCAGACGTGAGTCCCATGCTCTCCACGCCACTGGATTCAAGCAAGCCAGGCTGAAGACGTCTGAAATGCCAGAAACCGCTCTCGGAAGCTTGTTTCCGGTCCAGGGAAGGCATGGCTTGGCAGTTAGGGCTGGACTGTTCCCATGAGGCACAGGGTCAGAATGATTTGCATATGGCCTTGTCTGAACTGGGGTGGTGTGGAGTGCAAAAAAACGATGGATTTGGGCCCAGATCTCTGTACTGGGGTGAATGTATGACATTGTTCTGCATTCTGTCCATCAACTGGTTTTTGCATTTGACACCCCGAGTGGGATGGGTATGCTCAGACGTGAGTCCCATGCTCTCCACACCACTGGATTTAAGCAAGCCGGGCTGAAGACGGCGGAAATGCCAGAAACCGGTCTTTGGAAGCTTGTTTCCAGTCCAGGGAAGGCATGGCTTGGCAGTTCGGGCTGGACTGTTCCCATGAGGCACAAGGTCAGACTGATTTGCATATGGCCTTGTCTGAACTGGGGTGGTGTGGAGTGCAAAAAAACGATGGATTTGGGCCCAGATCTCTGTACTGGGGTGAATGTATGACATTGTTCTTCATTCTGTCCATCAACTGTGGTTTTTGCATTTGACACCCCGAGTGGGATGGGTATGCTCAGACGTGAGTCCCATGCTCTCCACACCACTGGATTCAAGCAAGCCGGGCTGAAGACGGCAGAAATGCCAGAACCCGGTCTTTGGAAGCTTGTTTCCGGTCCAGGGAAGGCATGGCTTGGCAGTTCGGGCTGGACTGTTCCCATGAGGCACAGGGTCAGACTGATTTGCATATGGCCTTGTCTGAACTGGGGTGGTGTGGAGTGCAAAAAAACGATGACTTTGGGCCCAGATCTCTGTACTGGGGTGAATGTATGACATTGTTCTGCATTCTGTCCATCAACTGTGGTTTTTACAAGTGAGACTATAAGCAGTGAATAATGGGGGCATGAGTTAGTCTTAGTTTACCTGAACATAACTGACACATTTCAGTGATTCTTTTAGGTTTTGTTTTTTAACCATAACTGCTCTTTTATTGTGCTTTTTCAGAGATTATTCAGAGACATTTTTGAACAGCTCTTAAGTTCTTACCCTTGCTATTTTCACTGCAAATATGCAGGAAATCCAAACAACACTTTCAAAAATAAAAGTAGATTCACTTTGAGTGCCTAATGGAAAATGCCAGGTGGGTTCAAGAAAAAGTGGGTATGGGCCTCGAGAGTACAATTTCCCATTTCAATTCCCTCAGGATACTCTGCTCCTTTGTTAATATAGATGTTGATAATATGTGTAAAAACTACATCGAATTACTGTTGTCCGCATTCCCTGATATGACCTCTCCATCAACCCCTAGTCAGAAATTAAAGGTCAGGCAAGCCCTTTGCCCTAGGCCTGAGACCAACTGATTGACAGATCACAGGTGGGGTGGCACGTAATCAGCAGGACAAACACGCTAACAAGAAAAACCCAGATTAGTCCCACAGACAGGCAGCAACACCACAATGGACCTAGGGGATTGACCCCAATAAAGTGAACTTGGAAGGAGGGGCGCGTGTTCCCCAAAACATCAGCCAATCAAGACACAACACAGACTACACATGCAGTGATCAAGCGCCTCCCAGGTCGGACATCTGGACACGTTACCCACAGGCCCTTATTGTGTCCACACAAGGTCGAGACCCACCTGCGTTTGTCATCCAGTGGGAATAATTTATGGCTTCATATCAAGACCCACATTCCACTCCGGAGACAGGATCTTTGAATTGTTTTAAGATGCTTCAAGAAATGTATAAAAAGACATTCAAAACGATTGCACTTGGAGTCAGTCTTCAGACCTATTTCTTTATGCTCCCGGCCCTAGTGTTTGAGTAAATCAAATGTTCCTGTTTTGCCAAACTCTTCTCTTTGTTTTTTCAAGCAAATTAATATTTGACCAACACCTTGAGAAAAGAAAATTTAGCGTGTCTGTAGAACTATACGCAAGGGAGTGGCTTTACTTGGTTTTGGTGTAAGCCCATAGAGTAGTTTTAAAAATTGAGTGATGAAGAGGGTACACTTTATTGAGAGAGTTGGAATGTTAGTTTGTGGAGGATCTGTGGCTCCGTAACTACAGACCTCTGCAGATACACAATTAAAAAAACACTTGGCTTGAGCCAGCGAACATTTTGCCCTGTTGGCCATTTTCAATTCAGTGGTTCTGAAAACAGAGCCACGGAAACAAATTCATCTAATTGGCTGGCCGAAACATTGAGAATGTTGCAGCTGCCAAGTGTGGACTTAGTCCCAGCTACTTGAAAGTAAGAAAAAAAGGTCACATAAGGGGGCAGTATGAACACACCCTGACCCCCAGATCCATATTGAGCCACCCCCTTGCACTTATCACAAAAAAATGCATATTTCGGTGGGATTCATGCATCTTCTACACCTCCCAGCATGATTCCTTCCATGCCACAGAACTATTCTCAGTTTACTGGCACCTGCAAGCTTTACTTTACTAATGCTAATTACAGGCAAGCTCACAGACCAATGTTGTATCTGTGTCTCAAGTTCCAGAGGCACGGAACCACTGATTAGGCATACATCCTTGAAGCTTGCCAGAGGCTGGATCATACAGAACCTAGTCCCCCACGGTAGACAGCCAAATGCTGTGAACAGCTAGGGATGGGTTACCATGGAGCCTCAGTTTTCGCCCAGCAATATATTCTGGTCCTCATGAGAACAATCCAGCTCAAACTGCCAGGCCAGGTCCTCCATGTACCAGAACACATGCATGTCCAGACGTGGGTCCCAGGCCCACTGTAAAACAGGAATCAAGCTATTCCTAGCTGAAGAGCCCTAACTTGGGCAAAACCAGTCCTAGATTGCTTGTGTTCCTGGTCAAGGAGGGCCTGGGCTGGACTTTTCCCATGCAGGGCTGGGCCAAGACTGACTTGTATACGACTGGGTCCAAACTGAGGGCCCGATTACTATTGCGGTGAATCCGCATCTTCCGGGCCGGTGGAAGCTACCGCCGGCCCGGAGGATGCGGATTCACCGCTGCGTTGTGAGAAATGACCCCTCACCAGATTAGAATGGCAGGGGGGTCATCTGCGGACATCGAGACCGCGGCGGAAAAGCTCTCATATGGTGGCGGTGTCTATCAGACATCGCCAGCCATATTAGGATTTGCTTTTTGATATGCCTTTGCGCGGCGGCAATGCTGCCACAAAAAGGCATACAGTCTTTTTGTTGCGGGTCCCCAGGGTGAAGGGGGGGTGGGGTGCACATGGGGGATACCTATGGTACCCCCCTGCATTTGCATGCACAAAGCGGCAGGCACTGCGCGGTGCCTGCCGCTTTGTGCATGCAAATGCACTGCTTGCATTTTTAGCATTGCGGTGGGTGCTGCTTTAGCAGCACCCGCCGCAATATTAAACATACAGGATGTGACCGCCAGGGTGGTGGTCACATCCTAATTTGCACAGAGGGACCGCCGCTGCCCCTGCCAACGGTCCCTCCTCCTCAGGGGTGACGGATGCAGGTCCGTCCGCCATCCTTATAGGGCCCTGAGTTGGCACAGTGGGCAAAAAAATGGATTGGGCAGATTCCCCAAGTGATTGCCAGAGGCTGAGATGAATTTAAGCATTCCATCCATCATCTTGTTGTTTTTCTATTTGCCGGCCCTAAGTGCACTGGGTGTGCCCAGATGGGGGTCCGGATTACTGTGTGACTGGACCCAAGCTATACCTGGCTGAAGATCCCTAATGAGGGCAAAACTGGTCCTAGGTTTCTTGTGTTCAGGGAGGACCTGGCCTGGCATTGGGCTGGACTGTTTCCATGGGGAGCAGGGCCAAGATTGATTTGCATATGACTGGGTCCAAACTGTGGTGGCGTGGCGAGCAAAGAAATTATGGGTTTAACCCAGATCTGTGACAGGGAGACAAAGCTTGATTCATTCAGCATTCCGTCCATCTTCTGTTCTTTTTGCATTTGTCACCCTAAGTGGGAAATGTATGCCCAGACGTTGGTTCTGTTCTTGCTGTGCCCCTGAAACCAAGCTATCCATGGCTGAAGACTCCGTAACTAGTGAGAAACAGGTCCTAGTTTGTTTGTTTTCCGGTTCAGGGAGGACATCACCTGGCAGTTTGGGCTGGACTGTTCAAATGAGGAGCAGGGTCAAGTCTGATTTGCATATGGCTGGGTCCAAAGTGAGGTTGAGGTTCCGTGACAATTGTAAGTGGTGTTTTCGACTCGCACGAATATGGTCGAGTCTGGTATCTACGAACCGCAAATGACGAGTTTAGTAAGTGTGCGCAGGTTCGCTGTGCTAACTTAAACCGTTCGTTTGTTACGTTGGTTTTTCATCTATACCCACGGGTTCCATCTTAGATACGGCATCCATTTTGTCTCTTGCCCTCAAGTAGCCAGCGAACGGACGTTGTCCGCTTCGCGACCCTGGGACTCCCAAGATATTTGCGGAAGACACATGTTCTTTGTGAGTGTCTTTATGACGAGGGGGATGATGCTGTAAGGCAGATGGCCCCGCTCGAGGCCCATCTCGCCGTGCCGGACTATTGTCTCAGCCGTGCATCTCATTAGGCGCGCCCCTTTGATGCCTGTAGCTCGTGTTTCCTGGTACCTCCCCTTTTACACCCTTTCCAATCTCCCCACTGTCTCTATCTTCCTCTACACCTGTTCTTGTTCCTTTTTCGATCTGTTTTACTGCTGATTGGAATGTACTAATGGTGGGAAGATGGGTTTTTACAGTTGGGAACCGCCAAATGTTTCCGCACTTATGTTCCGGACCTTATGAGTATCAAAGTGACCAAAGCGACCCCTCTCGGGGATAATTGTGGGAACCGAGTTGTAAACCTTTGTGTGCTATGCAAACCTATGGGAGAATTCTGTATAAAAGGAGCGATCCACAGAACCAATTTGAAGCAGTCTCCCCGAACTACACTCATTGTACTTCCTGTGATTTCTGTGTTTCCCTGCAGCAAATAAACCTTGAATCTTTGACGCCGAAGGAAGTGTCCCGTGTCTCTGTCATTCGTACGCCGGAGCAGGTTACCCACGAAGGTTTCAGGTGTTGTCCCCTGGCACCGCTGGGTCCTAAATAACCCAGTCCTTCAGTTGGCGCCCAACGTGGGGCTGCATCAGTGGTACCGGTCCAAGCCCGACGATCGTGAGGAACTTCGTGTGAAATCTCCGAGGGAAGGTGCACTCCGCTTCATCGATCCTGTTGTCGAAACAAGTGGCCCGAAGACTTTTCCCGCGAAGATTCCCGCCTCCTGACGGCTGCGACGGACTGCTGCCCTGACTGTAGACCTGTTTTGGCGCCTGGCGTAGACCTTGGTAGAGCGAGACGATTGACGGGCCTTCCTGGTAACGCCATCGATCTTTGAGTTAAGTATTTGTGGGTCGCTCCCAGAGTTCTTGGTTGTGGTTGCTTAGTGGTTGCATGGTTCCATTGCATTTGTGGTTCTTGGTACTTTGTTGTGTTGTTTGACGACTGCAGCCGCCAAAAACCGAGGGTTTTTGCTCTTTGCAGGGACTTGGTAAATCCCGTAACCCTTGACGTTTGTGAAACTCGGCTAGTGTGCAAGATGCCTGGTCGCAGTACTTTGTTTAGTTGTTTCAAACGTTGTGGTGCGGATTCCCGACTGGAGGACTCGTGTCCGGTACAGCAAACACGGGCTAGGCCCGATTACTTTTAATGATTATTGGATTCGCTATACTAAGAAGGACGGTGTCCTTAGTTGGCCACCTCATGGTAGCTTTGAGACCCCGATTTTAGATAATCTAGAGGCTAAATTGTTCGAGAAAAAGTCAAGGCCGGCCATGTTTGAGGCCTTTCGGTTGTGGCGTAAAGAAGCCCGACAGAAAGAAATCAGACAGACTAAACGAAATCAGAGAGATGGTGTTGCTACCATTGTGAAGAAAGCAGAGCAGTTTCAGCGTGACAAGGAGGTTAAGGAAAAGGAAGTGTTTGATAGACTACAGCGCATGACTATAGATAAATGCTATCCTGCTTTGCCTACGGAGTCGGAAAAGAAGGAAGAAATAGTTGAGGATCCTTTAATGTCCTATCTTATGAAGTCGCCACCTCCGTACGTACAGGGTGCCGCAGCTCCTGTGGCTCCCCCTGTACCTGTTCTTCCACCTATTCTTCCACCTATTCTTCCACCTGTTCCTCCGCCTGTTCCTCAACCCGCACTCGTTCTTCCGACTGTTCCTGCTCCTTTGCCTGTTGCTATCCCTACTGCTCCACCGCTTCCACATACTCCTGTTCCCGCTACTGCTCCTGCCCTGTTAACTCCTGTTGTTGCTTCTGTCTCTACTCCTTCACTTGTTAGTCCTGTGTCCTATACTTCTCCCTCTACTCGTAGTCGTACTTCTCCTCTTGCGGCTAGCTTCTTTCATTCTCTCGGACCTGTTCTTGGATCCGCTGGTTCAGATGGTCCTCAGAGACGTAGTCAGCTTCCTGGTAACAGGGAACGCGCTTCGTTATACAATATGGCGATGGGTTGGATGACACATCCGCTTAGAAACCCTCCACGTATTGTACTTGATACGTTTTGTCAATTCAATATACCAACCCAAAGATTCGTGTTTGAAGAAATGTGTAAGGTCCTTCGCGATCAGATATCTGCCGATGCACCTGACGAGGTGCTGACCGCTTTGTCTGATCTACAGCTTTAGTTCTCGACTGGACTGATAGTGGATACCAACGTTCGACGTGCTGTTGAGCGGTTGCTATCTTTCCGTCCCACTCCTATACCTCAAGCCTTGTTTGTTGAGGATGTTGAAAGACAGTCAGGTGAGTCTGGTCAGTTTCCTATGCGAGAAGTTCCACCAGTGTGGATGCCAGCTAATCCTGCGGCAAACCCCCCGATCTTGCCGTTCTTTCAGAGAGTGTGGATACATCTCCCATGGAAACGCTCTGAAGTGTTACAGGTGAAGCAATCTTTGCCTGACCCTCGCAAAAATCCTGCAGGGTATTACAAGGAACTATCGCAGCTCGTAGATGCTACGGTAATGAATCTTGCTGATATTGACATGCTGTTTGGCAATGTTGTACCGCAACCGGTATGGGCTAAGATTCGTCAGGAGAATCACGCCAACGACTTAGGTGGTGATTGGGCTGCCATTACAGCAGCGGATGGTCGACAAACTGGTGGTGCTAAACCCGAGCAGTTGATTGCCGCTCTTCCTCAAAGAATCATTACGCTAATGAAAACTCTTATGCCAGCTATGAGGGTGAATTGGGACAAATTGTCAGCTTGTAGACAGAAGAAGGACGAGAGTGTCTCCGACTTCTTTACGAGGTTTGAGGAGGCATTCATCGACCATAGTGGTCAGGATATGGGCACTGAGGGTGGTCAACGGTTGTTCGTGGATAAATTTGTCTCTAACTTATTGCCCGATTTGAGCAATAAATTGAAAAATTCAGAAAGTGCGTGGGCCGTTTCTACCTCGGCTCAAATATTGGCTACGGCACAATATTATGAGAATAGAGAGAAAGAAGAGAACGACCGTGCTGATAAAAAGACGAAAGAGCTTAAAACTAAGGTGTTGTTACAGCAAGCGTACCCTCCACGTTCGAATCAGAATGCTCCGCAACAAAATAGATCGCAGTCGCAATCGAACCGATCACAATCTCGAAATGACTCCTCTTCCCAAAGATCTTCGTTAGGGTACAATCAATGTGCCTATTGTAGACAGGAGGGTCATTTAAAATTCAATTGTCCTGTTCTAAACGATCGTAATAGCGGTAATTCATCTAGAGGAGGTCGTGGTGGTTCACAGCAGACGTCACGCGGTAGAGGTCGTGGTGCTCAGAATGACCGTTCAGATAACTCATCGAATTCTAATAACTGTTTTGATCAACGTGGATCATCACAAGGTCGATCTGCGCAGTACAATGTAGACGATTATTACGTCGATCAGGGAACTGACGACAGTAATTACTAGGACAGCCATAGACAAGGAGAGGGAGTGGTATCAGTTCCGGTTGATCAGAGAGGGCCTTACGTCGCAGTTGCTACATCGGGCGTCGTTGAGCCTTTTCTGTTGGACACTGGTGCAGCGAAAAGTTCTATTATGCATTCGAAACTCCCTGGCGCACCTTTGTCTGGCTTAACAAATGTTTCCGTTGGATTCTCTGGCGCCCCCGTTAGCAATCCAGTTTCACGCCCTTTGCCCCTTACAATTGGGCCTCGTGAGCTGCAAGCTCCGTTGATTTTGACTACTGGTTGTGGTGAAAATCTTTTGGGCCTGGATTTGCTTAAACGTTTGTATGCAACTTTGTATTGTTCTCCTGCAGGTGTAAAGCTTACGTTGGGAGAGAAGGTTGTCTCTCCTATGTACTTGTCTCTCGATAAGCTTCCACCGGAATTGAGTTCTCTTCCTGCGTCTTTGTGGGCAACAGGTCCCAATGATGTGGGCCTGCTTGACATCTCACCCTATGTTGTTCAGTTGAAATCTAATGTGCGATTGCCACGTATTCCCCAGTATCGTATTTCTCTTGATGGTGAACGAGCACTGTTAGCGATCATCTATGATCTGATCAAGAAAGACGTTATTGAAGAGACTCGGGGAAACGTGTGCAACAGCCCCGTACTGCCCATTCTTAAACGTACTGATCCTTCAAAACCACCTGTTTATCGTTTTGTTATCGATTTACGGGAGGTAAATAAAATTGTGATTCCTCAGTTCCCCGTTGTGCCTGACATTACGGCGCTACTGACTCTGATCCCAGCTTCTGCATCTTGGTTTTCGGTGATTGATTTGAAGAATGCGTTCTTCAGCATCCCGATCGCAGAGGAGAGCAGAGACCTTTTCGGTTTCTCTCTTGGTGGACGCAGCTTCCGTTTAAACGCGCTCCTCAGGGCTACTGTGAAAGTCCATCGATTTACAGTCAAGCCTTGAAGGGTCAACTGGATGCGTTCATGTTGCCGGCTGGTGCGGCCTTAATCCAATACGTCGACGACTTATTGGTAGCTGCAGATACTCAGGACATTTGCAAAATTGCTACGGTGTCGTTGCTGCAACATCTCTGCGATTTACATCACAAGGTGTCACCTTCTAAACTCCAATATTGTTGTCAAGAAGTAACCTATCTAGGTCACTTATTGTCAAAGGAGGGAAGGCGGTTGACCCCAGAGAGAATTGCAGCTATTGCGCGAATGGCTGTGCCAACAACCCAAAGAGATGTGCGTGCCTTTCTAGGCATCACGTCATACTGCAGACAATGGATTCCGAATTTTTCATTGCTAGCGAAACCATTGGTAGCTCTTACGTGCAAGGATGTTTCAACTCCTTTACCATGGACGGAAGAATGTCAGAAAAGTTTTTCTGAACTGCGTGACTCATTGTGTTCGGCTCCTGTGTTAGGTACTCCTGACTACAGTAAGCCGTTTACACTATATGTTCACGAGAGGGAAGGTTGTGCTTTGAGTGTCTTAACGCAACCTTTCGGTGGTAAGCAACGTCCATGTGCATATTTTTCCTCGACCTTGGACCCGGTAGCTAGAACATTGCCGAGTTGTTTGAGAGCAACAGCGGCAGCTGCGGTGTCCATCCGACAATCAGCAGGATTGGTCATGGATAATATGCTTACGGTGATGGTTCCGCATGCAGTCGATACTCTTTTAAATCGTACGAAAACTCAGCACTTGACGAGTGCAAGGTTGTCTGGGTACGAGTTGACGTTGCTGGCAAGTCATATTCAGATAAAACGTTGCAATGTTCTGAATCCGGCGACTTTGTTACCAATTAGCTCAGAGTCAGACGAAATAACAGAACACGACTGTTATTTGAGGACAGAGGAGGATACAAAAGGTCGAGTGGACCTTAAAAACACACCTTTGGAAGATCCCGATGGGACCTTGTATGTGGATGGTTCATGTTTTAAACTGCCAAATGGTGATGTGACTACTGCGTATGCTGTTGTAACGTTGAATACTGTTGTTGAGGTTGCAAGATTAAATCAGAATTCTGCCCAAGCTGCAGAACTGATCGCTCTCACTAGAGCGTGCGTGTTAGCGAAAGGGAAACGTGTGAATGTGTTTACCGACAGCCAATATGCTTTTGGCGTCGCCCATAGCTTTGGACGGCTGTGGAGAGAGAGAGGTTTTCTGACATCGCATGGTACGAAGATTCAGCATGGCCAGCTTGTGAATGATCTTTTGGATGCACTTACGTTGCCTAAGCAGGTAGCGATTGTTAAATGTAGTGCGCATCGTAAGGTGACGGATGATGTTGGTCGTGGTAATGCATTTGCGGATGAAACTGCTAAGGAGACTGCCCGGAACCTTAGCACTCGAATGTATGTGACGAGTTCGGTTAGGTGGCCTACAGAGTCGAGTATGTGTGAGGACACTATCGAGAGCGTGAAAGCAATTCAGAATGAGGCCACCGAGACTGAAAAGACGAAGTGGAAAGAAACTACGGGAAAGTTGGATGCGAATGGTTGTTGGATTGATTTGTCGGAACAGAAAAGATGGATGTTGCCGGATGCGTATGTGCTGGCTGTTGTGACAATGGCACATGGGTTAGCACATATTAGCGTGAAAGGTATTTGTAAGTTGTTGTCTCCTGTGTGGAAGAATGATGGTATCACGAAATGTGCTGAACGCTTGGTTAAGAACTGTATGGTATGTATGTTGTACAATCCTGGTAAGGGAACCCCAACTCCTCCTGGTAGTTTTGCTCCCCCTTCATGTCCATTTGAGGTGATCCAACTAGACTTCATCCATATGGAGAGATGCAATAACTTGAAGTACGTTTTAGTTGTGGTTTGCGCATTCTCCCGATGGATCGAAGCCTATCCCCTCAAGGACAACACCGCTTTGTCAACTGCGAAAATCCTGCTGAAGGAATACTTTCCTCGGTACGGAATGCCTCGGATTGTATGGTCGGATAACGGAAGTGAGTTTGTGGGGAGTGTGATGAAGAGTGTGTGTAAGGGCCTTGGAATTAATCAGAAATTCCATAGCGCCAATCATCCCCAGTCAGCTGGTTTGGTTGAAGGGTACAACGGCACCCTTAAACTGAAGCTGGCGAAGATTCAGGCTACGACTGGTCTCTCGTGGCCTGACGCTTTACCCTTAGCATTACTGTCAACAAGGGCAACTGTACACTCCCGAATAGGGCTCCGTCCCTATGAAATAGTGTTCGGTCGTCCTGCGAATGTTTGGGGGGTTCCTAGACCGGGTGTTTTCTGTGATCTTGAGTACCCAATGTTGATTGATTATCTTCATGACTTGACTGCTAAACTGAGGTTAATTCACCAACAGGTTTACGAAGCATTGCCGATGCAGACGGAGGGTCCAGACCACCAGTTCCAACCCGGAGACTGGGTGGTGACACACAATTTTACGCGCAAGAAGAATCTGGAGCCAAGATTCACTGGACCCTACCAGGTCCTCCTTGCCACGAGAACTGCTGTTCGTCTCGAGGGGCGGAAGAACTGGGTGCATGCCACCCATACAAAAAAAGTCCCTATTCCGTTGCCGGCAGACTCGTGGGTGAGGAGAGGCATTGCATCAACTGAATCCGAAGGATTGCCGGCGTTTGTACCTTTTAGCGACTCACAACCTGTCGGAGAATCCTCAGTGCAGCAGAAAGACACTGTTGAACATTTGTCATCAAAAGACTCAAGACCAGAACATTCAACTGATCAGCAGGACGCTGTCTCTTCAACGGATCCTTTGTTTGACGAACAGACACGTCCTGGGAAAACTCGATACTTTTTGCGATCCAGCACTAAAGACTAATAAAAGATCCTGTTCTGTCCCTTGACAACTGCATTATCCCGTTTTCACACGATCAGTTTTGAACACTCGTATCATTGTAATTATTTTTGTATATATACATTGAGTTTCGTTCCTCATATTTTTGCTTCCACAGCTGAGAGACACTTTGCATACACATAATTGTGAATAAAGGCCGTAGGGCCGCGCGTGTACTTCCTTCTGGTTAGTAGGTCTTGACACTAGGTTAAAGACCGTCGGTTCCTGGGAACTCCTAGGGATTGACTACTGCTACACAGAACGAAGTGCATCAAGAAACGTTGCGGACGGTCGTAGGGGATGGCGTTTTCGAAGCTGATGGACTTGGAAGAAGCTCAGGCGCAAAGGTTCAAGCTGCAACAACTTAGTCGTACCAAATGTTTTATGTTCCAAATATTCGTATTACTTTTGACTGTTTCTGCATTATTGGCGGGTGGGGTGTATTACATGATGTCTTGTTTCTTATCTCCTGCCATACCTACTCCTACTCCTGACCCTAAACTTACCACTGTTGCATCTCCCCATTCTTTTCACATCTTACCAGAACACGAGCAGGCTAGACGTGCAGAATTCCGCAACAATTCCTTTATTCAGCTCCTTCACCAGCACCAGTTAGTGGTTAACACTACTAATTGTTGGGTGTGTGGGTTAATGCCACATACCACGGATAAGGGAATTCCATATCTGGTGTTACCGTATAGTTCCCAAGGGTCCGCTCGAGCATTTCAAACAATGTTTCGAAGTGCACTAGATTCTTACCCCAATCGAGAGCCACGTTCTCCCTACTTTGGCCCTGGCTCATATAACAAGCCTCTGTCTATAGCGATAGAGGACTTAGATAGAGATATCTATGAGCCGTCGCTCATTCCAGTGGAAGAGGTACAAGCCTATAGGGTCCTGAGTAAGGTTGAGTATAGTGTGCTCACGAGTGATAAACAGCTTAAAAGCTCGCCTCCGATATGGGTCGTACCCCACATTGGTAATTTTTGTCTAATGGGTCGTGGCCGAAGATCGAAAGCCCGACTTGGAGAGAGTGCTTGCACTGAAAATTACATGCTGCCGATGATCTCGTCCCCTGTGTTTCTGGCTGCCAAGGGTACCTACTTTGTCTGTCATGATCGTGCGTATGCATGGTTGCCCTCTGACTTCATGGGCTCATGTTTTATCGCAAACTTGTTGCCTCCGACGTTCACTGTAGATGCAGATTATCACAAGACTAGAGTTGTGAGAGGCGTAATTAGCGAAGAGGATACTGCCGGTCAAGAGGCTGGAGACTTTTTCAAGGGTTTCCTCCCGTTTTGGGGACCTATGGTTAATAGTAGGAACCTGAGACAGTTGACTCGAGTGGTAGAATCGACAGCTAATATTACTGCCAGTGCCCTTGGTAATATCACCACAGACCTTCAGGCGGATAGACTTATGACGTTACAAAACCGTATGGTTTTAGACGTGATCTTAGCAGATCGAGGTGGGGTATGTAAGGTGATCCATTCGAGCTGCTGTATTTTCATTCCTGATAACGCTCCAACCGTCTATCAAGCCATCTCAAAGTTGCATAAGATCTCTGAATCCATACACGTGGATGTAGGGGATTGGACGCTACTTGGTTGGTTCTGGAGCCTGATGTCGACTTGGGGTTGGAAGATTCTGATGGTTATCGGAGTTGTTGTGGCGTTCCTGTTCACGTGTTGCCTTTGTGTGCAGTGCGGTCCTGCCTTATGTGGCCTCTGTGCTACAACGTGTATGAGACAGCCGCCTGTTACCAATGGAACTCGGTTGGACAGAGCTATGTTACAGCAACATCTAGATGGTCTGATGAATATCGAGTATGATTCCGACTAGTGCTTGCCTACATGAGGGCAAAAGGAGCGTCTGAGGTTCCGTGACAATTGTAAGTGGTGTTTTCGACTCGCACAAATATGGTCGAGTCTGGTATCTACGAACCGCAAATGACGAGTTTAGTAAGTGTGCGCAGGTTCGCTGTGCTAACTTAAACCGTTCGTTTGTTACGTGGGTTTTTCATCTATACCCACGGGTTTCATCTTAGATACGGCATCCATTTTGTCTCTTGCCCTCAAGTAGCCAGCGAACGGACGTTGTCCGCTTCGCGACCCTGGGACTCCCTAGATATTTGCGGAAGACACATGTTCTTTGTGAGTGTCTTTATGACGAGGGGGATGATGCTGTAAGGCAGATGGCCCCGCTCGAGGCCCATCTCGCCGTGCCGGACTATTGTCTCAGCCGTGCATCTCATTAGGCGCGTCCCTTTGATGCCTGTAGCTTGTGTTTCCTGGTACCTCCCCTTTTACACCCTTTCCAATCTCCCCACTGTCTCCATCTTCCTCTACACCTGTTCTTGTTCCTTTTTCGATCTGTTTTACTGCTGATTGGAATGTACTAATGGTGGGAAGATGGGTTTTTACAGTTGGGAACCGCCAAATGTTTCCGCACTTATGTTCCGGACCTTATGAGTATCAAAGTGACCAAAGCGACCCCTCTCGGGGATAATTGTGGGAACCGAGTTGTAAACCTTTGTGTGCTATGCAAACCTATGGGAGAATTCTGTATAAAAGGAGCGATCCACAAAACCAATTTGAAGAAGTCTCCCCGAACTACACTCGTTGTACTTCCTGTGATTTCTGTGTTTCCCTGCAGCAAATAAACCTTGAATCTTTGATGCCGAAGGAAGTGTCCCGTGTCTCTGTCATTCGTACGCCGGAGCAGGTTACCCACGAAGGTTTCAGGTGTTGTCCCCTGGCACCGCTGGGTCCTAAATAACCCAGTCCTTCAGTGTGGCATGGTAGGCAAAAACGATGGATTGGGATATGGTCCTGGGAGAATGACATTGGCTGAGATCAATTCAAGCATTCCATCCATCACCTTGTTGTTTTTGGATTGTTTCATATATCATACATTACCCAGGTTCCAAGGAAAACAGGGTTATCCCATTGTCAGTCAGTGACTTTTCCTAGATCTGAATGAAATTTGATTGGTCCTTATGTTCAGTTTTTAGCCCTAATTGGGACGGATATGCCCAGACACGGGTCCCTTGCTCACTGAGCCACTGGTTTCAAACTAGCCTGGCTGATGAAGGGTGACATACCCTAAACCCGGTCCCAGGATGCTTGTTTCTGGTCCAGGGAGAACCTGGCTTTGCAGTTCGGTCTGGACTGTTCCCATGAGGCACAGGGTCAAGACTGATTTGCATATGGCTGGGTCCAAACTGGGGTAGCATAGTGGGCAAAAGAACGATGGAATAAACCCAGGTCTCTTGACTGGGGGAGAAAGTTTGAATCATTCAGCATTCCGTCCATCATTTGTTGCAGTTACACTTTTCGCCCTAAGTGGGATGGGTATGCCCAGACGTGGGTCCCTTGCTCACTGTGCCACTGGATTTAAGCTAGCCTTGCAGATGAAGGGTGACATACCCTGAAATCGGTCCCAGGATGCTTGTTTCCGGTCCAGGGAGGACCTGGCTTAACAGATCGGTCTGGACTGTTTTCACAGGGTCAAGACTGATTTGCATATGGCTGGGTCTAAACTGGTGTGGCGTAGTGTGCAAAAGAACAATGGACTAAACCCATATCTCTTGACTGGGGGAGAATGTTTGAATCATTCAGCATTCCGTCCATCATTTGTTCCAGTTACACCTTATGTTCAGCTTATTCATTATATATTTAGTGTCCTGAAAATCCGTGGAGGAGGGGCAGTGGGAGGGGGTCACAAAAGTATTAATTTGCAAATATTTCTGGTGCTAGGGAATGATTTAGCATGATATTGTATAATCTATTATCAAGCAGAGTCCAGTGATAGAATCTCAAATTTCAGGTAGATCTGACGAATGGGCAAAGTGATAGCAGGGTCAACATTAATTTATTTTCTACTATATTTGGTGCTGTGTCGTGTAGTGGTATGGAATTTGGCAGGACCTTAGCATGTTTATTCTACGCTTAATGTATTCAGTTTCATACATATCCATGAAAAGGGATTACATATTTGGGTGATGTCAAAAATGGGTAATTTGCTAATAATTTGCTAACTTGCCGCTCACCGTCAACCTCGGATGCATCTTTAACCACGTGTAGCATGGGTTGGTTTTAGAGACTGGCCTGGAGCCTGCCCAGTTATTTATTCTTGAACCCAGTTTTAACAGGTTCTTAGAGCAAATTTTGATAAAGGGCACTCAAAATTAAGCTTATAGCTACTTTGTCTAATGGGAATTCTTTTTAATAAATGTTGTTTATTGGAAAGGTTGTAGACCTGAGTTTAGGGTCTGTCTGCACACTAACATATGCACTACCTTTATCTTTTAAATCTTTCAAGCACATAGGCACAATATTGCAATTCTAATTTTTTGAAAACTATTGAATAGATTTTCTCCAAACCAAGCAAATGCACTTTCTTGATTAACATTCTACTTTCATTCCAAGATTGCTATACTTCCTTTTTAGGTTCCTTTCTGAAGCAGACAGCAACGATTCCTATAGGAGTTTAAATAGGAACTGCTGCTTTTTGGACCACCCCTTAAGTTTACCTCCTTAATTGGTTTGAACGAAACTCAAAATAACTCAGCAAGCGACGCATGGTACTTGTCCGCCAAGTATTGTGCAGATCTGTAAAACTGTGCCAAAGTGCTAACCAAATCAATCAATTTAACTTTGCCTCCTCCACTTCTTTGATCAGTATGAAACCGGAGATCCTCGCAATCCTTCTTTGGCCTGCATGAAACCTGAGATTTCTGCACTGTGCCTAACCTGCTAAAAGCCTGTGAAATTTAAGCATATTCAATCCAAAGCACTAAAGTTATTAGCAAATGAAGGTGGCATGTTCAAGATGGCAGATGAGCGAGTCACATATTAGTGAGCTCCACTTGTTTTACCCATCACCACCATCCTCAAATTGTGATCCCTGTCACTGACAGCTGCCACTGAGGCGAGCGATGTCTGGCTGGTGACCGCCTGCAGGGGAACAGATTTTGAAGGACACTATGCACTCAGACTGCCGTGGATTCGGCTAGCCTATGGGTGCCCTCCAGACCCTGGACACGATTACTCCTGACTCCCCTCTGGGACCTCTCGTGAGTGGCACCGTGATGACGAGACTTGATAGTGGGGCCGACAAGACCACCCGACCTTGAGTGACCTTAGAGGTTGTGGGGGCAGTAGGACATGTGGGCCTGTAAGGACATGCCCATCCTTACGGCATGAATGGAGATAGACCACAGATGAGGCCAGCAACATGACTCCAAAACACGCTTGACTCTTTTTACCCTTGTGCCGTGAGGGAAAGCTCCCGCTTCCGGAGGCTCACAGTGGATTGCCCAGCACCCCAGATGCACAAGAAGGGGCCTTTCTCCTGATGCAATCTTCACTACTGAACAGCTCACACCAAACCCTCTTTCAAATTCAACCACAGAGCTGGGGGATCTCCCTACCACCAGGACAAGCTATCTATACACCAGGTGGCAGCAGAAGGACCATCCACTCTACTCCTGCACAATAAGCGCAAATCAGAGGATTTGCCTCTGAGCAGGGACCAGCCTAGAACAATGGAAAATCCAACAGCCATAAAGGGGTGCTCATCATGATGCTACCGACCCTGAAATGAGATAACCCCTTTGCCCTAGATCCTGTTAATGCAGTGATTGTAATGCTCAGAGAGCATACTGGCAAATTTGAAGTCATCCAACAAGCAATTCTTGATGTCAAAAGCACCTTGAAACCTACAATGAACCAGGTGGCTGTGACACTAAGGCTGTTACAAGGGGACCACATAAAACTATTGGACAGACTAGCGGTATCCACCCAGGTGAGAATGCAACCCACAGTTCAGGAAATGAAGGCCCAACTTAAGATACTCTGTGAGGAAGTGACGATCTGAAAATTAAGGCTGACTCAACTAAACAATGTACGCATAGTGTGTATCCCTGAGTGGGTTGAGATCCCGGCATGGACGTGTATCACAAAGACTGGTTGGTGCACACTGTACTGGGGCCAAGAAATATTGCATGGCTATGGGGCTATCGGACTTGAAATGGGGAAATGGGCTGCATTGAAGATTGAGAGGCAGAAACAAGAGGGGACTCACAGACTCACCTCAATGGACACCTTCCCTTGGTATCCAAGATGGACCAGTGTCATGCACAACCGTTTTTTTGCAGATCTTATGTCAGCAGGGCATGTTTGACAGTTTACTTGGATTGCGGAACCAGTAGTCCATATAGTTCTGCATATTTTAAGTAGTTTGAAGAGGGAGGGAATTGGGTTCAAGGGAGACAAAAAAGGGGGGAGGCAGTATTGTACCAATTCTTGAATCATATGACGGGGAGATGTTACTACATCACATTAAACAATCCTTTTACTTGGAATGTTAGAGGTATGGCCAATCCGGCAAAAGGCTATAGAGTACTCTTCTACTTGAAACGGCATCATGTACACTTTCCATACCTATAAAAGTTGCACATAACAGCCATTGAATTGATGAAAGTACAAAAACGCTAGGGGTATTGCAGTGGGAGCACAGCAACATGCAGAAGGGGACAAAGAATGGCGCCTACTGGCTTGGCTCTAGCACACCGACTCACCACACATGACTACTGGGGCACTTCACACCCCAGAAGGGGAAATAGTGAAGACGTGATGAGATCAATGCATTATTTCAATCTTACTATGCTAATTTATATACCTTCCCACTCGCAGAGAACCTCAACAGGCTGCATGAATTTCTGGATAGAGTATAGCGCCCTAATGTTAATGCACTCCAACCTGCCAAACTCTATGAGATAAAAACAGCCATCCAACAAATTGCAAGGGACAAAATACAGGGATTAGATGGATTTCAAGTGGAATTTTATGCCACTTATGTAGAAGAATCGGTTCCCATATTACTGATGATGTATGGGACAGCATACGGCAAGGGTAGTCTCCAGCCCTCGATGAGAAAGGCGCTAATTGTGGTACTCCCAAAACAAGGACAAGATACCTTGACAGGCACATCTTATTGCTTGCTCTCATTACTAAACCTAAATTATAAAATATTGGTGGAGGTGTTGTCATTGATGTAAGTGTTGGTCCAACAGAACCAAATCGGTTTCGTAATGGGGTAGAACACCTCTCTGAATCTCCGCCAACTGGTCAGTGTCATGGACTGGGTAAAATGTAATAGGGCAGAACACTGGATTGTGTCTCTTGATGTAGAGAAAGCGTTCTACATATTGGGATGGGTATATCTAATGGCAGTGATACGAGGATGGGGCAAAAGAGTTCCGCCTATAGTTGCAACCATTATACACAACACCAATGGCAAGGGTGTGTACAGACGAGACAATATTGAACATTTTGCAAATAGAGAGATGCACCAGACGGCTGATCCCTCGCCCACGTTATTTTTGACTTAGCAATGAAACATCTTGCTTACTTACTGCAATTGCAAGGCCCAAAATGGGGGATATCGATAGACACAGACTGGTGCATGGTGTCCCTTTATGCCGATGACGCTCTGATTTATTATAGTGACAAGACTATAAGACATAGGAAGCTGCCTTTGGTTATAGAGGTGTTAGACGACTTTGAAATGGTGTTTGTGTTAAAGGTAATTGGGAAAAGTCATGTCGCTTCACACTAACCCAATTGCTGCAGGCGACAGGGATTGTCACACACAAGGCCTGCAATAAAAAGTCATGACCTTTATATATTTGACGATCCATAGCTTCCACAATGATGGTAATTTCAGGCAGACACCGAAGTCCATCAGACAATCCCTGCCGTTCTAGAAAGCTTTACTGTTGTTACCACTGGGTTATATGGTGATAACCAAGATGCGGATACTACCATGATTACTATATTTCTTTGCAGCAATACCAGATACCAGAAAATCCCTATTTAGGAAGATGTAAGTGCCGTTTACAAATTTAATCTGGGGTGAGTGACACTCAGAAGGTTGTATGCTCCCTTTGAGAATGGGGGTCTTGGGGCTCTCAACTATGAATTCTATTATGCGGCAGCACAACTCCAGTGGCCCACACCGTGGATAGAAACATTATTGGGTAGGGAACCATTGAATGCGTTATGTTGTTACGTTATGTTAATTCAATTTATAATGTGCACAAATTACCCCGGGAGGTGTATCTTGGTGCAACACAGCACACATTAGTAATGGAGAAGCTCTGAATGAATCATTCAGAGCTTCCGCAATGAATCATTCAGAACTTCCGTACGAATGAAAGATACTATGGGATTAACTCCTAGTTTTTGCAAGCGGCTGACACATCGCTGCATGCCTCCACTATTGGATGAGAACTCCACCAGGCCCACCATTACCAATTCCGTGATGGAGGTCTACCGTCACCTTATCCAAGTGCTCTTCACAGTCCAGTCCTGATGAAGACCCCACCGTAAGGAAACCCTTCAAAAACTGCACCTAGGGGTCGAAACGTCGACAACATACAGATACAACACAACCTCTGGCGACATTGTTCAAAATTTCTTGTCCATTAGAGCTATGTCTGTTTTCAGGAACATTTGACCTACCACAGGCTGGAAAAGTTCTTATCATGCAACAATGATGTGTATATATATGTCACTAATACATTTTCCCTGTCCTCTACTTACACGTTATCACTTAAATACATACATTCCCCTCCACTTTTCCTTCTGCACCAAGAGCACTGTAAATATTTTACATTGTAATTGTGATGAGCAGCTTCAATGCCATCAACTGCTAATGCTTTGACTACAATAGCATTAGATGTTTTGTTTCAAAAAGTAATTAGATTGGACTGATGCCACAATGAACAAATCAGTGTTTGCTACTATATATTGTTTTGTAAATAAGTTCTTCTCTACCTCAACCACATCTTTTTGTACTTAACATTCTTTAGGTCATGGTCCAAAGTAAATATCAACTGCATGTCGTCTGCATATTAAAAAGGTAGAAAGCACAACTTACTGGAAAGATTAGCAAAGAGGGTCATACATATAGAAAAAAGCTGGGGCCTGAACAGGTGCCCTAGGGCACCTCTTTATCGACTTTCACAGTGTGCGATTCATATGCTCCCAAGGAAATAGTTTGAGTGTGCTCAGTTAAAAATTCCTTAAGCCATGATAATGCCGTCCCATGAATTCCTACCTCCTGTTATCTGAGCAGCATTTTAGAATGAGAAACAGTGTTGAATGCCGCTGAGAGGTCCAACAAAGCAATGGGGTCTGCCCTAATCCTCCTACCACATCTTGCATCATAAACCTTAATAGAAGAAAAGGGGTTGATGTGGAGGAATCAATAAAGAACTCTTTGTAGTGAAAACTCAAATTATTCCCTGTAACTACTTACAGGTACAAAGTCCCAAAAATAAATAAACTATGTGCTTGGTTTACATACCACCCCCGAACCAATTGAAACAATTTTCAATATCCTTTTATAAATTCTTTACTTCATTATCATCTTAAACATCTTAGACAACAACTAGGACACCAAATTACAAAGTAACAACATCAATGACTGGACAGATCGTTTCAAAAAACATATATGGCACACAATTACAAAATAACATCAATGACTAGGGCAGATCATTTCTCATTCCTTCCTACCCATTCTTATAACAATTGGTTTCTACATGTTTTTGAGCAATTAAACCATGAGGAAGTCCAAAACACACAAGAGGGGGACAATCAACCTTCTACTACAACCAAACTGTGTGTAATCCATTTCTTTATGGGATTCAAAATCCGTCGGACTCCTCAGTTCAGTGGGTTGGATGCATTTTGGCCCAGGTATTTGGGCCTCATCGGGACATGAGTGAAGGGAAGAACACCTCCAGGCAAAGGAAAAAACCAACAACTAGTCTTCAAATGGAGCCTCTACGCGGCTAACAATCTGGTGGTCTGCAAGTATAGGTCACCTAAGATAGCACTCTGTATGTATCCGGGTCTCAAAGAGAGATGCGAGAAGTCCAAACTCGAATTCCCCAGCATCGACGGCTGTCTCGATCAATGACTACAAGTGTACTGGCTAAATTGTGACGCAGGCAGGGTGCTCTGCGGACATCACACATCCGGAGCAGAATATTAGGCAGGTTTAACTCATAATAAAGGTATGTCAGAAATTAAGTATGCCCATGAGGATTTTTTTAACCAAAAAATAAATCATCATGCAGAGGATCAATATTAACAAGTAGATGTAGCACAAATATTTTCAATGGTCATTATCAACTTCTTGAGGGAACAATAATAACACTCTCTGCTCCTCGTTCGTGGTTTATATTTCCTGTGAATATATATATATATTTTCGTGGTTTATATTTCCTGTGAATATATATATATTTTTCTTTAGTAGCTTTGTGTAGCACCCCTTTTCAAACAGAGGTCATTGTAATGTAAATATGCTTACGCCTCCATTTTTGGGTGATCTAATTGACAACATCGACCAAATCTGCCTTTAGCAGCTTACAAAATTATGTAACCTTCAAAACATTTTCTGGGTATATATAGCTGGAGAAATGTGAATGACTCATACATACATTCCAAATAGTAAAACAACAAAACTTGGAACACACATAATTAATGTGTTTAAGGAGATACTCTTTAATTGTGTGGACAACTATCTCCATCCCTACCTTCTCCAAATGTAGACCAGATTGGTCAGTATTCTCTGGTAAGTTACAGAAGAGAGCTCAGGGAAATTAATTGCAAATGAGGTACAAACGGTCACCCTAATTTTTTTCGGAATGATGCCTTTGTGTTTTTACCTTTGTGCACTGGAACACTGCTAATCAGGCATCAGTGCATGTGCTCTGACCCCTACAATATGGTTTCATTGCCTAACTCCTAATTGGCATGTTTAACTTTCCAGTAAGTCCCTTGTATATGGATCATTGAAAGTTAAAGATCACCAGTAACCTACTGCACCTATTGTGCTATCCATTGGCATGTCAGTACCCAAAAGACCTAGGAGTACCTAAAAGATTACTACTGCAGTACCACTTCCTGTACTCATAAAGACATTTGTGAATCGACCACAGCGTATTTGCAGTTATTATCAATTCTACGAGATTACGTGTATTCCATCAGTGAATGTGCAATGTTGCATGGTCCTTTGCACTGACCACCTAGTGTAAAATTGAACTTGTATCCTGTTAAAATATTTTGTTTGCACTGATTGATCGGTCCAAATACTGGTGAAAAAAATTGTTTTGTCACTAACACTGCCCCAGTGTTTTTTCCACACCACTAAATTCAGTGATGCTAAGGAAAACATGTACAGTCTATTGGTATCTAATTTTGACGCTAAAAAAATACAATAGAACACATATTATTTGTTAAAGGTATAGTTATTAAAGGTTATATTTGTACAAAAAATGACCCACAAAAAAAAAAATTGACATACCATGTTGACGGCATATTACAAGCATCAAAATGCCATTACATTTCTCTATTCTTAAAAAAAAGCAAACGACTAAAACAGAAACTGCTTTTGTGAACGGATTATTTATTCCCCAATGAATGACTAAATCCGGAGCATTAGCAGTGTTTTGCTTGCCAAGAATGGGTTTAAGTCATGTGTTTAATCATCCTTTAATGAAAAGTGTTCTTGTTTTGATACACAATTAATTGCCAGATGTCTCCTACAGAGGTCTTTATTTCATTTACATATAAGATTTTGTTGAGCACAGACTAGGCCGGAGGGCTTTCAAATGCTGGTATTTGTAGTAGGAGGGATGTAAAATTGTATACTTTAGCATTGTGGAATAGTGTTAGCATTCTGAAAATAGGAGCTGACAGTAGTGTCATGTATGATTTTAAATTGTGAGATTAATGTGTGTTAACCCATCAAATGCAGCAGTATACTGTGGCATACACTATGAAAGAGGCATTAAATATAAGTAGTTCTAATAGGACAATTTGCAGAAAGGGCTTCATAATGTTCAGCCACGCTCAGCAAACTGGTTTTTGCTTTTCATAAACAAACCCCCTGGGAAATGAATTGATAATTAAGAAAAAACTCAATGGAAAGCAGAGTTAGAATTTTCTCCCATCGTATGGAGGTCATATCTATTGTTACCTCTTAAGGACCCTCAGTCTTTTCCTGGCCATCAAAACAAGAACAATTTTAATTGGAAGGACCGCCCAAAATAGGGTGGAACCTCTGATATTTCTTGACCAATGTCCCTGTAGCAGATAGGCAGACTCTCCAGGATATAGCAGCATGGATTAGCAAATTTAGCAGCACAAATATGGAAATTTAGCGGCATGTTAGCAGCACTTTATTTTACTCATAATTATTCATTCTCAGCCTTAAAACAATGGAATCTGTTTTAGGAGAGTAGACCACTTTGAAATAGGCAACCTGGGATATGGAACGGAGGAAGCAGCCCACAGGTGAAAACTGTTATCCCTTGTGAATGCAATCCTCAATTAAAGGGGGGAAAGCCAGCAAATTATTAGAGAGAGCCAATGGGCTGACATGGTTTTAAGAACCCTAACACAATGTGTGCCATCTAGCGTTTGCCATGCATTCTGTGCAACAAACATCATCTCAAAATATGATAAAGCCTTTTCAAAATTCAAAAAAGTGTATTTCTTTAACACGTGGAAGAGTTTCACTGTAGTACATTAGTTTGTACAGCTGCATTCAGTGGCATTGGTTAGGAGTAATAGCAACATATGTACTAAAGCATTTTCCCATAGACACAGAATGAGTAAAACCCTTCGATACATCTGGCCCATAGTTTCTAGACATAAACATAGAACCATTCATGCCACACCGCCCTGAGGACGATGGAGCCAGTGGCCTGAGAGGCCACTGGCTCCATCTCAGGTTCTCAGGTGCACCCAATAGTAGCCTCGATTGTATTGTGTTGTAACACTTGTATAGTGCTTCATGCCCTTTATGGCGGATAGTATGCTGCTCTGTGGGGGGGTGGGTGCGTGATTTAACAAGCACTGTCTTAGGTGTGATGTTCGTGGGTGGCTAGAAAGGTGCTCTCGCCGAGCAGTGTGAATGTGGAGAAGGTGTGAAAGACAAGTGCACAAATGATGACTATAATTAGGACTAAAACATATAGGTAGCTACAGAGCTCCAGCCTAATGAGACGGACAGCAGTGTGTTGTGACTGTACCCCAAACAGGGGGTAATAATCAGGGAAAGCCCAGTAATTCTCATGGTAACATTCACAAGCTAGTGATGCTTTCAAATGAGTCAGATGATGCCCAATGGGCTAGAATGGACGTTGGGTCATGATCAGTATCCAGACACCATTTTTAAAGGCAGGGATACTGGCCACTGCAGAAGAAAATACACTTCATGAGCGAGGTAACCAGTAGAAGAGGCGTGAAGCTTTGCAAGCTGAGCAAAAACTACACAGTCATGAAAAGGCCCAGATCTCACCTACTCCTGCAAGGAGGAAGTGAAACATTTCAACAGGGGTTCACACTCCATGCCCCTCTCATGCTCCCGAAGGTGGAAGATTTAGGTTGAGTAATCCATAGGCAGGCCATAGTGCAGACCCCTGCACGTAAAACGGTGAGAAACAAAAGCGCCTGGTAGATTTCTGCCCTGACAGTACAAGCATGAAACAGCCCCTCACGCGTTACCATTCTTTCTTTCAGCCCCCACCCTTCCCAAGGCTAACCAAATGCTTTTTCTCAGATCCCAGAGAACTTGGCTATTTATACGTCAACACAAGGAAGCCTCCCCGTGCCCTTTAAACATTTCAGAGCAAAATTTGTTTCTATTATACCACGTACAAGAACGTTTTTTTGAGCGACACACTGCCACATGTCAACTTCAATTTCGCGGGCACTTTTGTAAAAATCGCTGAATTTTTACAAAAGTGCCGATTTCGCGGGCACTTTTGTAAAAATCGCTACATTTCTTCAAAAGTGCCGATTTCGCTGCAAACTGCGAAATCGCGAAATCCTGGAGGGTCTGGATAGGGTGTCATTCAAGGGTTTCCAATTCTAGAGATAGCTGACCAAAATGCTGCCCTTTGTCCACCCCTAAATGTGGCTGGCACATAATGAATTTGGCAGAGTATTGGAACCCTGCCAATGCACTGCAAGATACCCTCTCTGCCAAAATCTAAAAGAAGTCTTAAGATTTTATGAGTCTCGCTATAGGGACCATGACCAATGTACAGAAAAACAAAGACTGAACACAGTCCTCTTCTGAAAGGAGGATTCTTCCTCTAATAACATATTTATTTCAAACTGGAAGCGTGCTTGTAAATATATTTATTATAACATAAATATTTTGCAAGTAAGTTCCCCCAGATCAACCACAAACTTGTGCGTGCCATGGGGGCAGCCAATTAGTGGAAGGTGGACCGGTTGTTGGAAGGGGCCGTGTTATAATGAGATGAAGCAGTCAGTAGAAAATACCTTTATTAAGCGTAATGCAAAGGTTACAGTCAGCTGGAGTCAGCGGTGGAACCTTCGTATGACAGTTGAGTACAGACCATTCCAATGGGGAAATGGAAGGAGGGGGAAATAAAGTAAAAAAGTATAGTAAATTACAACGCACCTCCCTTGGTAGGGAGAGAAATTATTTCCTTTAAAATATGAACCTTACACAAGGAAGAACTGTGCAAGGCTACCCCATATAAATTGCAACTGGAAGGTAACCAGTTATGAAGAACTGTACAGAATCAATTAATATTTGCTGGAAGGATGTTACAAATGATCCTATAGATAACCAAACATACATGAGATATAGGTTCTTAGCACCCTTGAAATACTTAAGCATGAACACGTACCCAACAAAGGACATTAGCAAATGATATCACAGAAGGAATGCACAACAATATTCATATTTTATAACATAGTCTCTATGCCATTTAGTAGCTGATCTTGTTCTCTGGGATTTCCTCGAACTACTTTGATCCTTCTCTACTTGTTCTCTTGTAGGTTCTTGATCCCTAATTCGTTCTTGAGCAGGATTATGGGGAACTATTTTGGCCATCCCCCAGGTCTGACCATTCTCCAATTGCACAATATTTTTTGTGCCATTAAGATATTCTTAATGGCACAAAAAACCTGAAACCATCCTACCTCCGTGGTTTGGGGAGGTCCACACATAATCAATCTCCCTCTCTGAAAGATGGAATATTTACATGTTAAGTAATGCCATAGCTGTCTTTGTACTTATCTTGCTGCAAGGATAGTTTCCTTGACACTTCCCTTCTGTTCACCACAGAACTATTCTTTTCTTTCAACCATGAGGCGGCCATCTTAGATTTAGGGATTCTACCTTTCAAGGATACAAAAGGAGATATATCCATGACACAATTAGTTGCAGTGCGGTAAACCCACACAGTGTCTTGAAGTGCAGGTTTGGCTGACACACTCGTCGCTTCTGCTCTTTGCAAATACTCCTTTACCATTCTGTTCATTCTTTCCACTAACCTGTTTGACCGAGGACAATGCAAAACATTCTTGAGAAAATTGATTAGGGCTTCCGTGTTTATCTGATGACCCAATACGTGTGGTAATCTATTAATACCAAATTATAGCATTCACTAAGCACTTTTAGTTTCAAAGGGCCTAATATGTATAAGACTAGTGTAGCCCATGGTGTGTCAGGGACTTCGACTCAAAAAAGGGGAGGCTTCCTGACCTGATGTGTTTTGTCACTCTTCATGCACTCCAAACACCCTATCACTTTGCCCTCCACCCTAATGTCCATTGTTGGCCACCAGTATTCAGAAAGTATTTCATTATTTGTGAGTCTGTGTCCCAAATGACCCTCATGCGCTAGATCAATTATTTTCTCTCTCATCTCCTCAGGGGGCACTGTTTTCTCCCCTTGGTATACCGTCATGTCCTGTGTGCTCAACTCAAATCTAATATCCAAATACATAGACGGCCTGCTAGAAACGTCCCTTTTACTTCCTGGCCATTCTTCCTGTATGAGGTCTGTAAGGGGTTTCATCTCCTCATTCTTTCTCGTGCTTTGTTCTCACTCACTTCTGTTCATAATCATCAGCTTAAGTACAACTTCTCTCTCGTCTTCATTATTGTCGGCAGCATCATCCATGGGGGCAGGAGAGACAAAATCTGCTGCTACGTTTGTGTACCTGGAAAATACTGTACCCTGAAATTGTACCCTTCTAGCAATAATATCCACCTGGATATCCTGGGTGTGGTCCTGGTCGATGCTTCAGTGGTGAATGCATACACCAAAAGTTTGTGGTCTTTTTTTTGATGAGAAAAGGTATACCCCATTAAAACAGTGTAAAGTGTCTCACTGCAAAAATGCATGCTAGGGCCTCAGTCTCCACGGCTGAATAGGGTCTCTCTGCACTCTTTAAGGCTCTAGATGCAAAAGCAACATTTGTTCATTTCCAACTACCAATTGTGTCAGACTAACAGTGGCGACTCCTCCGCTAAGACGGAGGAGTGTCGCCTCACAGCTACTTCAGGAGTGTACAACAGAAAAATAAAATGATAATAACATAACCTTATTATCATTTTATTTTCCTACGTGGAGCTCGGAGCCAGGCGGGGGCGGGGCTGGGCTCTGTGATGCCCAGCAGAGTGAGAAGTGGTTTGCACTCCTCTAAGTGAGCATGATGGTTTGACCCGCCCTTTTGGGCTGGCAAAACCGTCATGCTGAGTTAGCATGTTCTCCATTGGACTGTGTTGCACAGCCCCATGGAGAACATGCCCAGCCTTCCCCGGCACTGCCTGAACATCCAAATAGGATGCTCAGACGAATCATGATGCTGCTCCTGCAGCATCGTGGTTGGATTGAGGAGTCCGGAGGCCTGAGTGCTTCCGGTGCTTCTTGCAGATCATGAGGAAGAGGATGGAGAATGGACATGCAGTGGCGTGGCAGCGAAGTAAAGGGTATTTTTTTTTATTATCATTAGCTCCACCTGATGGTAGGCAGACAAAAGATCTAGAACAATGAAGCATCTTCAAGGACTTCATGAATGTGGGGAAATAGATGGCTGACAGCCTTTTTCTACCCGATTTCTTAACCATTTGTCACCCAAACTGGGACAGGAATGCCCAGACAGGGGTACCGTGCTCACCAAGCCCCTGGATTCAAGCTATCCTGGCTGAAGACGCTGAAAAAGGTCCTAGGGTGCTTGTTTCCACTCCAATGAGGACCTGGCTTGGAAGTTCTGACTGGACTGTTACCCTGGCATGTGGGGCCAAGACAGATTTGCATATGGCTAGGTCCAAACTGTGGTGTTGTGGTGAGCAAAACAAATATGGATTTAGGCCTAGAACTCTGTACTGGGGGGTGAGTGTTTGACATTGTTTAGCATTCTGTCCATCTAGTTGCACAGATGGTGGTCCTCAGCTCCCCATGCCACTGGATATAAGCTATCCTGGCTGATGAGGGCTGATACGCCGAAACCGGTCCTAGGAGTCTTCTTTTCGGTCCATGGAGGATCTGGCTTGGCAGTTCGGGCTCAACTGTTCACATTGGAGCAGGGTCAAGACTGATTTGCATATGGCTAGGTCCAAACTGTGTAATCAAAATTATTATTATGGAATATGTATTTATGCTCAGATCTCTGTACTTCGGGTGAGTGTTTGACATTGTACAGCATTCTGTCCATCAATTGTTCGTTTTTGCATTTGCCACCCTAGACGGGACAGGAAAGCCTAGATATGGGTCCTGTGCTTGACATATAACTAGATTCAAGCTATCCTGGCTAATGAAGTGTGATACCCTGAAACAGATCCTTGGATGCTTTTCTCCAGTCAAGGGAGGACCAGGTTTGGCATTTCGGGCTGGACTGTTCCCATGTGTGGCAGGGTCTAGAATGTTTTGCATATGGCTAGGTCCAAACAAAGGAGGCATGGCGAGCAAAAAAAACACAATGGATTTTGGCTAAGATTTCTGTACTGGCGGTGAGTGTTTTACATTGTTCAGCATTCTGTCCGTCAATTGTTCATTTCGCATTTGTCGCCCCAAGAGGGATGGGGATGCCCAGATGTGGGTCCTGTGCTCACCATACCACTGGATTCAAGCTATCCTGGGAGATGAAAGAAGGTGATAGCCCTAAACTGGTCTTAGGATGCTTGTTTCCGGTACAGGGAGGACGTGGCTTTTTAGTTCGGGCTGGACTATTCCCATTAGAGGCAGGCTTAAGACTGATTTGTATATGGGTAGGACCAAACTTGGGTGATGTGGTGAGGGGACAAAAAATATGAATTTAGGCCCAGACTCTGTACTGGGGTGAGTGTTTGACATTCTGTCAATCAATTGTTCATTTTGCCTAGATGTCTAGACGTGGGTCCTGTGCTCGCGATCCTACTGTATTCAAGCTAACCTGGCTGATGAAGAGAGATACCCTGAAAATGGTCCTGGGAGGCTTGTTTCTAGTCCAGGGAGCACCTGGCTTGGCAGTTAGGGCTGGACTGTTCCCATGGTGAGCAGGGTCAAGAATGATTTGAATATGACTAGGTCCAAACTGTGGTGGAGTGGTGAGCAAGAAGACCATGGATTTGGTCCAGATCTCTGTACTGGTGGTGAGTGTTTGACTTTGTTCAGCATTCCGTCCGTCAATTATTCATTTTGCTTTTACAAAGGACGCATTTTATTTCTTTGGCCATTTGGTACCTGTGTCCTGTCTCTGAATTCGCATCTGGGGAGGGTGTATGCTGGGCTTTGCGTATTCCCTTGACGCATGCCTCACAAAGGGAGACTAGGTGTGACTTGATGGGCCATACAAATCCTGATGGGCCATCCTGGGCAGGATGGGAGGGAGGAGCTGGACACAGCCTCACACTTAGGCCTGAATAGGAGGTGTCCTGTCCACAAGCAAAGGGCTGCAAACCCCCCTGCAGTGATTCTGGAACAAGGACAGATAGGGCAGGGATTACGTGCACTAAAAAGGCCTCTCTTTGAAGTCTCTGCCAAGTCAAAGACTCAACTAGGTATATGTACTGGACCTCAGACAAAACCACTTCAGTACACTTCTGGACCTGTGGATAGTCTGCCAGGATGAGGGACTGGTATGCTGCTCAAAGGACTGCAACTCTGCCTGACTGCTACTCTATAGGAACTGCTGCTAGCTATGCTGTGATGCTGCCCTCTTGCCTGGGGATGAAGTACTGGACCTCGAATCCACCTTGAACCTGGACCCCAGAGTGACTCAAAGGGCAAGTCTGCTGGCCTCCTAATCTGAGCCTCACTAAACGTAACAGGCTCCCCACAGCTCTTGGACCCGTCTTCTGCAAGCACCTGAACCCCAAGAGGTGCCTTTCAGGTCCTGGTCTCTTGGAAGTGTTTTTTGGATCCTGAAATTAAGTTTTTGAGCACTTCACAAACCTGAACGGGCCCCTTCGCTCCAGAACTGCTCCACTATCACAAAGGATCAGCTCAAGCGGACACAAGTTTGTTCCTTAACACTTCAAGCATCATTGCCCGGGACCATGAGGCTCCAGCTGTCTGTTCACGACATGCGGTGGCCCTTTATGCCCAGCAGACCATCGCCAGTTACTCTGTTCTTGCTCCCACTGAACTTCTTCCACTTTAGTGGGACAATCCTTAAGAAAGTAAAATTTCACTGGGAATTACCTGGGACTGTATCCGACCCACATTCCATTATAGCCGATTTGAACTTTCGGATGGTACCCAGTGTAACATGACCAGATATCCCCGGTTGGCTGCTTCTAAGCACTTCAATTCTGTTTATGTTATGTTTATGTTTATGTTTTAAAAATCCATAACTCTGGTTCTAATTATTGGATAATTGGCGTTTTGGTTGTGTTTTCTTCATAAATTAAGCTCTATTTACTAACCAGATATGGTATATTTGTGTGTGGTGTTCTCACTGTTTGAAGTGTTGCACAAATAATTTACAAATAATTTACACATTGCCACTTAAGTTAAGCCTGTCTGCTCTGTGCCAAGCTACGAGGGGCTGAGCACAGGTTAATTGAGGGTGTGCTTACCCTAGCTAGGACTGTGGTTTCTGCTTGGACAGGGTGCATACCCCTGCCAACCAGCAACCCAGTTTCTAACAACAGCAATCTATTAACCTGTTTACCGCGGCAGCAATTACGCCGCGGTGCGGGCGTTCCATTGCGTTGGCCAACGAACGTGCTCAGCACTACCGAGGTAGTGCTTGCAACGGCCGTTGGCTGACAAGCGCACTTAAGGGGTTAACTGCACACAATCCTTCATCATCCTATTGACACTTACTTCTAATCATTGGCTTGATGATTTTCACCGATGCTTTCCTTAATATCACACACGTTGCCAAGTGCTGTGCCACCAACACAAATATGAACTGCACCCCATGAACTAACAAGAGGAAAATCTTATATACCGATGATTTCTGCAAGAAAGTCAATAATAGTTTGAGCATTTAGTTTAAAAAAAATTAAGCTCCTTCCTGTTAGTCAAATAGTCTACCAACACAATGACAACTATTGGTTTAGTGGACAAAAGCAGCAGTGTTGATTTGCGATTCCTTAATTGCAAAATTTGCAAATTAAGAAATCGCAAGATCGGGAATTTGCAGTACAGGTGCAGTTTGATGACATCACAACCAGGAAGTGGGATTGATTTGCTGCACCTGTTTGCCTGAGCCACAGTTAGAGGCAGTTTGTAGAGCGTGAGGAGGCAGCCAGCAGAGAAAGAACCCCAATGGAGTCCCAGAGGCCACATGAGGGCAAGGAGGGTGAAAAGAGGAAGAGAAAGCATACATTCTCTGACAAGGAACAGGAGGTGCTGATAGAGGAGATGGTTTTGCAGCTATGAGCTCCTATTTGGCAAAAAGGCGTTGAAAGTTCCAGATGCAAGGAAAAGAAAAATTTGGTTGGAAATACAAGAGAAAGTCAGTGCTGTGGGTGTGACTCATCACACAAGAACTGCGCAAGAGGTGGTACGATATGCGGCAAAGGTCTAAGGAGAGGGTGGCAGCCAGACTAAAGGAGTCAAATAAGACCGAGGGAGGAACATCCACAGCAGCAGAGCCCACACCCCATGAAGAGCTTGTGGAGTCTACTCTCCTGCCTGAGAGTGTCAGTGGTGTGACTGACATCAACAGCTCCGACCCTTCATCCAGCAGCCAAGGTAAGATGCATGGCAAATATATCTGCACACATCCCCATCCCATGCACACTGTCTAGAATGCGCAAAATAGAAACAACACATGTCACTCCGGTCCACTTCTTACAGCACACCCAGCAATGCATCATGGGAGTTGTAGTTGGATTAAGGATAGTGTGTCCATGAAACATAGGAAATCATTTGCAAAATGTGGGTTAGTGATAAGGGAATAAGAAAGTGTCAGAAGTTGACAACACAAAACTTAGAAACTTTATTAAGTGCAAAATGCAGACAATGACAGAAATTCATATGTCCCCCTTTACCGCCACAGCACAATCCAGGGCACTTGATGACAGTGCAGAGGGAGATGACTTTGCAAATTCCTTTGGACCAGTCTGATGATGGGAACTCCAGTGATGAGTCACAGCACACAACCATCATGCTCAGGAAGAGCTCACATGTGCCCACACTGCCTCCATTGGAGGATGACTTAGACGCCACAGGGGAGGTGAGTGAGCACAGAGAGGCAGGGTGTGTCACACATCCGTAGACAGGAAACACCACAAAAGTGTGGCAACAATGGAAACACAGAGGTCAAGGCCCAGGAGCAGCACTGCCACCGATGAGGAGCCTACAGTTTTTGCAGGCCTGGAAACCAACATGCTTCAAGTACAGTGCCTGCAACAGAAATCAATGCACTCCATTAATAGGCAGCTGAGCACCCTCAACAGGAATCAGCACTACATGGAGGAGGGCATCATGGCCATGGCAGGTGCCATACGTGACCTCTGTGACACACTGAAACAAAACAAAGACGCCAGGGACTGTGCTGCCTAACATGCCAACACATGGCTTCACAACTACACAAAGGGGGTGAACCGGTTCTGCACCACCACCAGCAACTTGACCCGTCACAGCATTACAATTCAGGTGCAAATGTCACACTGCTGCCAGGACATTGCAAGAGGGCTGGAACAGGTCACCAGTGCAGTGGAGCAAATGCAAACCGCCAACTCAGGTGGCACCGCACTCATGGTCTCTGGGGAAAGTGAAGAGACCTCAAGTAGCAGTAGCAACACACCTACTTTGCCTGAAGCAAGACGGCGCAGTGGCAGACAGGGTTCAGTACCTAGGCACCCAACGGAGGGCACTCAGGCTGGGGACCAACCAGCACCAATCCGTCACTGGGAGAGGTGACCTGCACATTGATACATTTGTGGCAATGAGCGATGCAACCCAACAATACAGACTGTATACTTTCTTGGGTAGTACCTGCACTGTGTGCATAACATGTACTTGGTATAGCAACAGTTAATATTTGTGAAGTGTGAATAAACACATCACAGATTTCAAACATCATTTTGGCTCATTGTCATCAATTCTTACCTAGAAGTAGTTTTGTGTGATCTCAGTCCATCTCTGATGTCCGGCAGCTTCCCCAACTCCTGCTGCTGCCCTGCCAGGGGTAGGTGGGTAATCGTCATCCGATGTGTCTGTGTCGGTCACATCAATTGTGGTGCCTTTCCTCATAGCCATGTTATGGAGCATTGCGCAGCTTGCCATGAATTTACAGCATGTCTCAGGGCTGTATTGCAGTGCTCCTCCATTTTTATGCAGGTACCTGAGCCGGCTCTTTAGGATTCCAAACGTAGTCTCTATGTCGCAGCGCGTAGATCTGTGTGCCCTGTTGTATCTCCTCTCCCTTACATTGGCTGGATCCAGGTACGGGGTCAGGATGAAGTCAGGATGAAGTCATACACTGCATATGCACTGTCACCTGCAGGAATAGAAACAATAGGTAAGTCACTGTCCCCCCCTCAGGAGATGTAGTGGATGGATAGATGTGTGCCATTCATTTACCTAGCAGGTATCCCTCTCCAAACTCTCCAGCACTTAGACGTCTGAGTATCCCAATAAAGATGAAAGAGTTGTGTGTACTGCCAGGGTATTCTGGTACAATGTCATTGATGATATACTTAGCATTGCACACAATCTGTACATTCAGGGAATGGTAGCATTTACGGTTTCTGTAGACATATTTAGTTGCTGCTGGGGGTGTGATGGCCACATGGGTCCCATCAATACAGCCAAGGATGTGGGGGAAACGTGCTATCTGGTAAAAGTCAAGTTTGGTTTCCTGTAATGCCTGTTGGGTGCTGGGGAAGTATATATATGATGTGATAGCCTCTGTAGCATTGCATCTAGAAAGCCATGGAAAAAGCGCAACAGGGCACTCTGTGACACCCCGCCAACCTCTGCTATGACTCCTTGAACACTCCCTGAGGCTAGGAGGTGCAGTGAGCACAGGGTGAGCACAGGACCTGCACAAGGGTGGGAATTGTTTGGTCCTGCGTGTTGGGTGTTCCAAAAAGGGTTTCAGCTCCTCAATCAGATTTAAGATGGTCTGTGGGTGCAGCCTGTACTTGTCATAGAGGTCCTCTTCAGTCTGCTGGAAAAGAGTAATGCGCAGCCTGAAGATACGTTCCTGTCTCATTCTCCTCTGTGCAAGAGCCCGAATACGCAGCCTCCAGGCTATCACATATAGTGCTGCCTTTGTGGAAAGTTCAGTTGCATTGTGGGCTGCTTTAAGTACCTTGCACCTGGTTATCACCTGCGTGAACTTGGTGGTAATTGCGATTTCTTAATTTGCAAATTTGACCAAATCACAATTTGCAATTTTTTGTTACATTTCCTTGCGATTTCTTAAATTGCTATTTGCTTTTTGCGATTTTCGCAAACTGAGAAAATCGCTAATTAGGAAATCGCAAGGATATTCGCAGATTTAATTTTTTTGCAACGTAAGAAAACGCTATTGCAATGTGATTGAGCCTCATACATCTTAAATTGCGACTTTTTAATCACAAACACTGTTTTTTGCTATTCGCAGCGTTTGCGACTAACAATTTGGTTGATGCATATGCCCCTGTGAATCATGTATGTCTAAAGGATATACTTTTTTACTTCTTCGCTAAAGGGTTTGAGCGGCTGACTTTGAAGGTGGGGAACCAGGTTCGAGTCTGGGGGGAAGCTCAAACATCCTGTAGTTCTGGGCAAATCACTTAATTTCCCCGTGCCTGAAAAAAAATAATGTGTCCGTCTGTAATGCAACTGGTGCTCATTTAAAGCGCTCTTATACCTCAGGTCTAGTTCTCGCTATATATAAAAGTGCAACAACAAAAAAGTCAACATTTACGACATCATGTAATGTTATCGTAAAAGACACCATGGACTACCTCACATAGCGCAGCGTTGACACTATGTTATCGTTAACATCTTCAGACTTCCCGACTAACTGTGTATTTGCTATGTATGTGAGGCATGATGTTGCAAGAAGGTTAATTTGTGTTAATTTCTGTGCATCATAATTCTGCTACAGTGTGTGGAGTGGAGTGGGTCCCATGGGCCCTACGTTTCATAAAACCTTCTAGAAACATCCAGCACCCAATAAATAACGTTAATCTGTGTTCTCTGAGAGAGAATGTGATTTTGCATTAGGTGGCTAATTTATATGCATGCCATACAGCTCCCTCTAATGCCGGGATGACAGAATATGTGCTGGCTGCCAATGTGCAATGGATGCAGGAGGAATATTACCACAGGTACTTCACATCAGTCACAGCAGGCCAAGGACAGAGTGAACAAATTTTGCGAATGGATCATTTTTCAGGTCACTTTGCTGATTCCATCAAGGGCCGCAACCCACTGTTCAGTCACAAAATTGCTTCCATTATTTGTTTCATTGGAAAAACCAAATAAAATAGTATATACTATTATTAATATGATTACTATGCTTCTTATTATTATTATGAATTATGTGGTTATTGTTCCTTCAAGAAACGCACCTGCCCAAATCAACAGCAACTAATTTTGCTACGACATGCGGCCCCCACAGATACTTTGCAAATTATAGTACTTATGCTACAGGTACGGCATACTAATACATAAGCGCTTGCCCTTTCAACACTCCAGAGTCCACTCCGACAATGAAGGCCGATGCACAATAATGGTGGGGCAACTTATGGGAAGACAAATAGCGTTCATAAGTGTATATGCGTCTAATGTAGATGACCCGGAATTCTTTCAGGAGTTACACACACACATTCTACAGTTAGGTGCAGACTATGTCTGCTTGGGCGGGGCCTTTAATCTCCTGCTAGAGCCTTCACAAGGTACCACATCTGTCTCCCCTGACACAAAACCTCCTGTTCAGTGTGTTCTATTAGACCTGTGCGACACACTGAGACTTTTAGATGTGTGGCGACATTGCCGGCCAAGGGATATTGCATACACCCATTATTCCGCACAGCATGACACTTGAACACAATTGGACTTCTGGCTGGTGTCCCCTAACTTAGCTGCTTGGTATGAAGCATCCCAGTATTTATCTGGAACGCTCTCTGACCATTCCCCAGCAACATTGACACATAGTGTCCTACGTCCGGAGGGTGGCGAAAGCAGGTGAGGATTCACAGCCAGGCCCTGCTTGACAAGATCTTCCATTCTGAGATATATGATAACATTATTGAATATTTTGAGCTAAATAAAGGATCATTTCAATCCTGGACCACACTCTGGGAGGCGTTTAAGGGATATTTTCAGGGTCTGTATCTCCAAACATGCCGGGGTATTGAGGGACCTGAGACGCACACTATTTCTATTTCTATTTAAAATTATTTGTACAGCGCACGTACACCAGCGGTTTCTTGGCGCTAACGAGCATCGAGCAACAGCTAAGCCTAATTGACCTGGAACAGGCCGGAAGACCTGCTCAAACCTCACATGGCCGCCGTCTGATGCTATTATCTGAGTTTAGGGAGGCAGCACTTCTAAGCAATACACCATTGCACAGTGATATGGACAGGGGGAGAGACCAGGTCGCACATTAGCTTGACTCCTGAAGCCTCCTGCGGGATGGTCCTACATTGCCTGTCTTCCTCCTTGCAGGGGAAGATTATGACTGGCACCCCTGACATTCAAGATGAATTCCTAGGTTATTTTTCTAATCTGTATTTGACGCGAGTTACACAATAGCGATGAGGACCGCAGAGCTTACCTAGAAGAAATCGCACTAGAATGACTTGATAAGTAATGCAGAAGTCTGCCCTGTTCCCATGATGCACTGGGCCAGGGACAGACTGATTTGCATATAGCCAGGTTCTGAGCTGGGATGGTGCAGTGAGATAAATAACGGTGATGGATCAAGCCCTGATCTTTGGACTGGGTAAGAGTGGTCTGCTTAATTCAGACACTCTGTTCATCACCACCCCCTTTTCTGAATCGATTTTGGCCACTATAGGTGTGGCAGGGTATACTCAGACATGAGTCCCTTTCTCACTGCACCATCAGGATTCAAGCAAGCCGGGCCGAAGACGGCTGAAATGCCAGAAACCGGTCCCCGGTAGCTTGTCTCCTTTCTGGTGAAGAATTGGCTTGGTAGTTTAGTCTGCCCTGTTCCCATGATGCACTGGGCCAGGGACAGACTGATTTGCATATAGCCAGGTTCTGAGCTGGGATGGTGCAGTGAGATAAATAACGGTGATGGATCAAGCCCTGATCTTTGGACTGGGTAAGAGTGGTCTGCTTAATTCAGACACTCTGTTCATCACCACCCCCTTTTCTGAATCGATGTTGGCCACTATAGGTGTGGCAGGGTATACTCAGACATGAGTCCCTTTCTCACTGCACCATCAGGATTCAAGCAAGCCGGGCCCAAGACGGCTGAAATGCCAGAAACCGGTCCCCGGTAGCTTGTCTCCTTTCTGGTGAAGAATTGGCTTGGTAGTTTAGTCTGCCCTGTTCCCATGATGCACTGGGCCAGGGACAGACTGATTTGCATATAGCCAGGTTCTGAGCTGGGATGGTGCAGTGAGATAAATAACGGTGATGGATCAAGCCCTGATCTTTGGACTGGGTAAGAGTGGTCTGCTTATTTCAGACACTCTGTTCATCACCACCCCCTTTTCTGAAGCAGTTTTTGGCAGAGCTTTTCTCCACAGAGGAAATCATCAGTGCCATTGACGCCATGAAGGGCTCTACCGCCCCAGGTCTTGATGGTTTTACTGGGAATTTCTATAAGGCCTACAAAACAATGTTAGCCCCCTACCTACTTGAGGTTTATAATGAGGCTCTTGAACTGCAAGAACTTTCCCCCATGCTGTGGGAAGCCGGGACTACAAGATTCTGGTCAAAGTGCCTGCACTGAGACTGGCGCTGCTGCTGGATAGGATTAATTCACCCACTCAGTGGAGGTTCATCCCACACAGATCAACAGCCCTGAACCTCTGCATACATTTTGCTGTTATTCACAGGATTGCCCCGGAGGTTCCGGCAGCAGCTGTGGTACTCAATGCGGAAAAGGCCTTTGACTCTTTGGAGTGGCCTTTTTTCCTAACCGTCATGTGAAGGATGGTTATGCAAAAGGGGGTTATCAACCTCACTGCATTGCTCTATGCCTCACCAATGGCCAGACTCAGACTAAATGGCACAACTTTCTCCCTGCACCAGACCAGGCTGCCCGCTGTCACCGTTGCTTTTTAATATAGCACTAAATCCTCTGGTCAGGCACCTACAGGAAAGACAACTACACAGAGGACTCAAATTTAACACAGGACCCATACTGATCTCACTCTATGCAGACAACATCGTACTGAATGTTCACCACCCTCAGGAGAACCTAGATCCGCTCATTAGAGAGGTCATCCCCTTTGGTGGATTCTCAGGACTGGGCATAAATTGGGGGAAATCGCAAATATTCCAGCTGACACCCTGCACTGCTAAGTGGGAATCTAAATTCCCCCTGACGTGGTGCGACGAATCCACCAGATATTTGGAAATTCAAATCCACACAGAGGTCGACCACATTATCTTATAGGATTACGGTCCAACACTGTACACGCTGGAGCAGTCGGTTGAACGATGGATAAAACTTCTCCTCTCGCTGGCTGGTAGAGCAGCTATCATCAAAATGGTGGTGCTCCCTAAATTCTTATATTTATTTCAAACCATCCCCATTCCGCTGCCCAACAGTTTATGTTTCGAACAATTCTGTCCCATTTGATCAGACTGGTTTCGGGTGGCGGCAGAGCTAGGATTAGCTGGGACACGCTGAACGTGCCATGCGAGAGGGGAGGACTAGGAGTCCACAATTCCCAGATATATTATTTAGTTGCGCAATGCAGTTTTGCTCACTCCTCGTACCACCCTGAAGCGCGAATACCTTACTCCAAACCTAAGGCTGACCTAGTGCTTCCTACCCCACTTAGAATGATATTACCGAAGGGGTTTCCCAGGGATCCCTGTGACATGCCACCAGCTGGGCCTGGAAGAAACTAGCGCGAGTGACTGGAAATCTTACATTATATTCCTCAGCCATACCGGTAGTCAATAACCCATGGCTGCCCATTACAAAAGAAAAGCTAGTAAAGCGTACACTCAGTACATACTCAATAGACACAATTGGGGGTTTATTCCCGGGAGGACATGTTTTTTCCATCTCCGAGGAAGGAAAGTTTAGTGAGGCATCCTTCATGGACGATTTCATACTTAGTGGACTCCGCAGCGCATTGAGAGCACGGATAGCTGAGCTCCCCCTGAACCTGAGTCTTTTACACCACTGACCCTACTGATCATAACCTAAGAGGCAGAACACCTCATATCTAAGCTATATGAAGCCTCCATGATATTAGTCCCCAGCAGACATACGGGAAACCTGGGTACCGGACCTGGGTCACCCTATCGAAGACACTCATTGGGCCTTCTGCTGTACCCAGACCAAAGAAGTCTCCTTGAACAGTAAATATAAAATAATTCACTTTAAATTCCTATGAAGAGCAAACATCTCCATAGATCTCTTGCGGCCACACTCATGTCGGAAATGTGTAGCACAATGGGCAGACTTTGCTCACATGACCTGGAACTGTGTGAAAATAGGGGGGTACTGGAGGGCTGCCTACGCAGTCCTGTCACGTGTGATACACCATGACATTAACCCTATGCCTGAGGTAGCCCTGCTGGGATATGTGCGCAATTTCCCTGAACGGGTGCGCAGATTCGTTTCTATTGACTTATTATTAGCCAAACGAGAGATTGCGCTCCACAAGGGCAATACATTCAACCCAACAACAAAAGCCTGGCTTAATAGCCTCATCTATTGCAACACAAATAGTAAATTGTTTGCTACCACCTTACCAACGACGTTGGTAAGGTGGTAGCCCTGTAAAGAGCTATTTGCTGGAGGAAGCGTCAGTCCCACCAACGCAGCTCCCTGCTGGGATTGTCCCTACTCTGGTAGGTTGACCCACAGTTTCAGCACGATGTATGCATAAATGTTACATACAGATGGAGTAAATGTGTGAATTGAACAAGGTAAATATGATGTCATGAACAAGGTGTTCAGTGTATAGGTCACCCCTGGCAAATTCCATTTTGAGGCTTTGCTATTCAGAATTGATGTTACTGTACTGCTACATATGTTTGGAAAAAGGTAAAGAAAGGTAAAGAAAAAAAAAATGTGGTTATTTGCATAGCACGCCTTTTCATACAGAAGGCAACTCTTGGTGCCCCGTTATGATACAAACTTGGACAGACTTTTTACTAAAGCTAACATCACTAATGACAAGAACTAAAAACCAGGCACCAAGAAACAAAAATCACAAAGTTACAACAAGCAAAGTCCAAATCCTGAAACGTGACCTAAAGAAAACTATCAGGAAAGTAAGAACAATGGACCTGCATCAAACAGCATGGGAGACAGCTCGACAACTAAGGAAAGAATACAAAAAAGCTAAGGGAAGATAAAAATAACAGCAAGGAGAGATTCTGGTTTAAACTACTATTCATTGCAAGGCAACCCAACTCGAGCACCTGTTGGGAAATGATAAACAATTTGAATAGGCCAGCTAACGCCATTAATTCAAACATACATGAACACGACTGGGCTGAATTTCAAACAAAGAAATTTACAGAGAACATAGTTCCTGCATAATTACCTCAAACGCACCTACACGGCTTAAATCGTCAAAATCGAGCGACGTAGAGTGGAATAAAAGCAAAACCATACTGCGGAACTGAAAGTACATCCAGAGTAAATGAAAATAATGCAGATTTTTCATCTTACTCAGCAGAAGAAATAACTAATATAATACGAAAAAGTAGAGGTGATGGGGCACCTGGGCCAAATGGCATACCTCAAGCCATTTTTAGAAATGACCCAGTTTTCTGGAGCAACCACCTGGCTATACTTTTCAATGAAGTAGAATGACTGAACTGAATACCATCCAGCTGGCAAGACTCAGTCATTAGACCAATATACGAAGGGGGAGAGAGAACTAATCCAGGGGAGAGAGAACTAATCCAGCAAATTAAAGGCTTATTGCGCTGATAGACGTAGAAGCAAAGTACCACGCCTTTTTGATCTTGGCCAACCTGATCTCATGGTCGGACAAACTCAACTTGAGCCCAATCAATCAGACATGATTTAGAAAGGGGATCGAAATGATCACCAATATCTTGTCACTCTCCCTAATTGAAGAACAAATAAAACAAAAAATGCATCTCTGCTTTGCTGACCAAAAAGCAGCCTTTGACAGCTTGGATCGGCAGCTCCTGTGGAACAAACTCAGAGAGTGGAATATATCTGAAAGAATACTAAGAGGCATAATGTTATTCTACTCCGAAACCTGGCTAAGAGTAAAGCTCCATAGAGTCAAGAAAATGTAACACAAACAAGGGCCTGAAACTAAGATCTGTGCTGGCGCTGCACCCTTTAAGTCTGTTCAAGTCTGATTTATCCCATAGGCTTAACGAGATCAATTCCCACCCACCCCAGTTCACATTCGCATCTTTCTTATGCAGACCATGTGGTTTCAATGAGCTTAACCAAGATCGGCCTCTGAAGGTCACTTTCTTGAATGCTGGAATTCATCACAGCTAATAAATTAGAAATCGATGCATCTAAAACCAAAACAATGATCATTAGCAATCGTCCTAGCCCCCACCAGAATATCTGGGTAGACTTTAACGGCCTTATTTGCGAAAAATAGGGAATCGCAAATAAGGAATTGCAAAATGGGATGCATTCATTTATTCGCATAATTTTTGCGATTTGGTGAAAATCGCAATTTTTACCGAATCGCAAGGATTATGCGAATTCTAAATTGCGATTTCGCAATTCCCATTGATTACTATGGGCCAAAAGGCCCATAGGAATCAAAGGGAAGGCATTGACATTTTGCGAATTTCTATTTGCGAATTGCAAAATGTTAATGCATTACATGGGTGCAGGAGGGGGGTCCAAATGACCCCCCCCCTGCACCCCTGAAATGCATTTTTAAGTGCATGTTTCACACACACATGTGTGTCTATAACATTATAGTGTTTAAAATGCAATTTTGAGCATTTTTAAACTTTTTCGCAAATTACCACGAGGTTCAACCTCGTGGTAATTTGCACCCCCTAATTGCGAATTCGCAATTTAAAATGCAATCATGCATTGCTTTTAAGGAATCGCAAATTTGCGATTCCTTAGAAGCAATCGCATTTTTGGAATTCGCTAAAAATATCGATTTTCCAAAAAATGTTTGATGCATCCAAAAAAGATATTTAGGAATCGCAAACGGCCGAATTTACCGATTCGCACCGTTTGCGACTCCTAAATACCTTGATGCATGTGGGTGTAAATCTCTGGAGGAAGTAACCTAATATAAATATCTTGGGTTTTACATTGACAACAGAATAAACCACCAAGAGCTGAAAAATTATGTGTCACAGAGAACAAGTGCATTAACATTTGACTTTAGGACCGGGGCAAGAAAAGTCGAGGGCCCATCCTACAAACTACTGCTCTCTGTAATAGCGGCACAAATGCTACCAACTAAATCATATGCCAGCATCGCCTCACACTGCAAAGAGGCCGATCTACTGAATAAGCTGCTAGCCGCCACTTATGAAAAAGTTTTTTATGTGCCACAGTCGCAAGTGCGACTTGAATTTGGGCTCATGAATGAAACAATAGTGAGAATGTAAACTACAATAAAGGTTTGGTACCAACTGAAACAAAATCTAGCGTGCTCCGCACTTAATAAAGCATTTTGGACAGAACTTGAAAATGATAAAAAAGCAGCGCACAACCAATATTTTCACAAAGCATTAACAACTACATGCACTGTGGAGCTTTGAAATAAAAATATGCCCTTCATAATGTTTAAACAAGCCAGAAACAAAGTTTCTAAATTCCACTCACTGCTACTTAACAAAAACCTTTTCAGCCATAGATCCCATGCCTGGATGGTGATCAATAATTACAAAACCCTCATACCAGCAGCTTACCTAAACGTTACATTTACAGCACACCTAAAAAACAATTGATGGCACTCTGCTTTGGAAAGCTACCATCAATAGCGGACCAGCCAAGCTGAATACACAGAGGGCCCACAGCATGCCAACTTTGTGGTAGCAAAAAAGAAGATGATCTGAGTCATTTAATCTGTATCTGCCGAAACTATATTTACCACAAGCCATGGTATTAAGAAAAGCCCTCATCAACAGAGGGATAAGAACCAGTGGAGCTGCTATTTCGAAAGGATTAGAACCATCAGATCCCCGACTGAACTGCAAGCTGTTAAAATGTATCAGACTTCGCGACCAGACTTTAAAATCCACAACCAAATACAAGTATTACGTTATTTTACACTCTATATGGAAATTTTACACATTACGGGTCATCGTAGTAAGTGGAGTGACATTTTTGTCAGCAGAACAAAAGTTCATTCAAGGTACCCTACCGCCAAAAAACTTGATGTCACGATTCTTACTTTTAATACAAAGTATAGCTAAAAGTGCACTCGACGAAGTTAATTATTTTTCTTGCACATAACAAACTGCCTCGTATCGTACTCTTCAAAGTCCCAGCCATCTTTTGTGGCCACGATATACGCACTGTATCTATGACCTTCTTCACTATGTGGACCTTGATGGTTTCAAAAGTCTGCTTCGATTACTAAAAAGAACATTAGCTATACTAAGAATGAAGTATGCTGGCCTTTTGCCCGACGTTCTAGAGGCCCTAAGAAGCAAAATTAAGAACACATATTCCACTGATCGTCCGGTCAAAACCTGCATTGTATAAAATATGAAATACCGTTTTTAAATTAGGAAATGTTTTATACTGTAATTTTATCCGATCCTTCATGTGAAATATGTTATCGTTTTAATTAACTAAACAATAAACTTACCTTACCATGTGGCTTCCCGTGATGCACTGTCCTCTGGCAAACTACGGGGCATATTATCAAGGAAGGCGATAGAAATATCGCCGCTTTAGGGGCAGTTTACTGCCGCTAAAGCGGCGATAATGGCCTTGATAATATGTCCTTGTGAATTCCCATAGCAGCCCAGGTTCTGGTGTTAACCTCGGCTGCTATGGGAATTCACAAGGGCATATTATCAAAGCCATTATCGCCGCTTTAGCAGCAGTTTTCTGCCGCTGAAGCGGGATAATTTTATCGCCTTTCTTGATAATATGCCCCTATGTATTGTGCAAAGTGGTCCGCATTTAGCCTAAGCATAAAACAAGGGAGAAGCCAAAGCCAGAGGTTGCCGTGGAGCGAGAATTGATTTGCTTTTCCTAAGGAGGGGCCACCACTTCAGTAAGGGTTGTAAGTGTTGTTGTTTTTATTTTGGAGAAAATGGAAGCAGGTGATATATGATCAGGCTGAATAAAAGTGATGTGTATTTCCTCAGTGGCACTCTTGACTTAAGCAATCCCTGGTCCAAATTTCCAGACTGCCGACTGGGCTTTCTGGAAACCTCCTTTTGTTTTCTCTGCCCTGGTAAGACTTGGGGGTTCACTCATGTGACCTTCATATGAGGAGGAGCTTATAGAAATGGTGGAGTACTCTTTTATTTCCTCAGAGTAGATGGTGAAGATGATGTGTTTAATGTAAGAGCAAGCAGAACATCCTGCTGTGCAGCACACTCAGCTTTCTGCTTTGTTCCAACCGCAGGAACATTATTTTTCTGCTGAATTTCCTGGGAAGATATTGTTTGCTAGGATAATTTATTTCTACTTAATTGGTCTCAGCCATGACTTCAGTCACTCTAGCACTGAGAGGTCAGTGCCTTGGTTTTAGTGGTGGTACCATCATTGATTCAGTGGTGATCCTCCTAATGCCTTCCAGCCCCAAAGATCACGTGTCAAGTATTCAGCAGTGTGCGCTTTGGCAGATATAAGAAGAAGGTTTGATGCCAGTGGTGTCATCATACTTCTCTTTGCAGGCTGCTTTCTTGTCAGGATACTGTTTCTTAGGTGTCATCTTCTTCAATTCTTACTGATCAGCATTCAGAAGTAGCTAGTTGGACTCTGGATGCTGGTGCTAACTTATTCTCAGATTTCTCTCCATCTCAATCAGTCATATCCACCACAGCCAATAAAAAGTAACATGGATAGACTGTAAGACATGGCCACAATGTTCAATATAATACTAATAATAACAATTATTATTAATAATAATAATAATAATAATAATAATAATAATAATAATAATAATAATAATAATACTGATAATAAACCAATATTTAAACTAAATGTGTGTTAGATCAGGTACAAATCAGTGAAACACTACATAAGTGACAAATAACTGATGTCACTCCAGCATCCATGGGACCCATATGGAAGCTAGGGAAAGATTAACATCCCATTCCTTCAGGTTGTAATCAACTCAATTATGTTGGTGACCTTATATTCCTAATTAGACGGCTACATAGGGTCAATCATTTCCACAAAGGTGTTTTCCGGCTGTTGCCCCTACTCGTATTCCATGTCACCGGGACACACATTTGGGTAAATGACTAGGTAACAGTCCGATATCCTACAGTCCGAACAAATGATGTGTAAGTCTTGTAGACAACTGGAATCCTTTCACTAGAGATGGAAGTTCACTCTTTTCCTGATTAGGGTAAGAACGCAACAATGAGGGAAGATTAGGTTATTGATATTCGGTTTAAAGAATTGTGCAGATCTTTTTTGACTATAGAACAAGTTAGTTCCCTCCGGTAACAATCTATCTGTAAAAAACATTAGTTAGTTATAGATTCCTTACCTTATAATTACCCTCAGGTGTCAGACTGGATCTGAAAAGTTTATACATCAGCAGTACTTCTGCACGTCGGAAGGAGGTGTTGGTCTCCTCCGCTTCAGTCGTTGGTGTCGTGTCCCCGGCATGACGTCGCGGCAGCTACTCAGACGCTGCCCTCGTGCGCTGAAGTCAGTTCAGTACACGACTATCCGCGCCAGAAATGCAGAGCCATGCAAGACACTGACCATTGGTGCACAGATCTAGGGCCCTGAAAGGATAACTTTAACTCTAGAAATCCATTTGCATAACCGGGAGAATGGGTGGAGCGGTAAGGAATCTATAACTAACTAATGTTTCTTACAGATATATGGTTACCGAAGGTAAGTAACTTGTTCATCTGAAAGAAACACGTTAGCAATATCAACCCCGGTGGTGGGTCTGCAGACCAATCTCACACCTGAAAGTCCTGGAGAACAGAATGGCCAAATAAGCCGTCTCTCCGGACCTGACCGTCAAGACAGTAGTGTTTTGTAAACGTGTGCAGCGAGCCCCACGTAGCTGCCTGACAGATGTCATTTAGAGGAACGCCGTGTCCCAGAGCAGTAGTCGTGCTGTCGTCCTGGTTGAATGGGTGCACAGCCTTACTGGAGTCTCCGTCTTCACCAGAGAATAGTATGCTTTGATACACAAAACGACCCATCGGGAGATAGTTTGTTTGTGTACAGCCTGACCTTTCTTTGCACCCACGTACCCAACAAAGAGCTGATCATCCACTGTTTTATGTGGTCCAGATAAAAGGAAATCGCACGGTTTGAGTCCAGACGGTGGAGTCTCTCTTCCTCTTACGAAGGATGCAGAGGTGGGAAGGAGGTGGGCAAAGTGATGGTCTGCCCGATGTGAAAGGCAGTACTAACCTTTGGCAAGAAGTATGGACGGGTTCTAAGGACCACTGTGACAGGCATATACCATCTTAGTGGAGGGGCACCTGGTTACCAAGATTACATCGCAGACTTCAGGAGGCAGGTCTAACAACGTCAACTGCTACCGCACAATCTCCACGCAAGGAGGTGGAGGCTGGACAGGTTCAAGTGGAGGACCGCCCCCTGCTGCTGTGACTGAAGATCCGTCCGAAGAGGCAGTCGGATCGGAGGATCGATGGCAATGTTGAGCAGCTCGACATACCACACTCTTTGTGCCCAATCTGGAGCCACAAGAATGTCTTGGGGCCAGTCACGCCTGATCTTCTTCTGCAATCTGCGCTTAAGTGGTATAGGCGGAAAGGCGTACAACAGACCACAACTCTACTCGCAACAAAAAGCGTCACCTAGTGAGTGCCGCCTTGAAATTTCAACCTGCAGAATTGCTGACATTGCGCGTTCTCTTCGGTGATGAACAGATCTAAACAAGGCTCTCCCCACTGCTGAAAGAGACCTTGCACCTCCTCCGAGTGAAGATGCCATTCGTGATCCTTCATCTACCTACGGCTGAGTTCGTCTGCCCTGGCGTTGAGGGGACCTGCTAGATGTTGAACCACCAAGGATATGCCCTGATGTTCCAGCCATGTCCAGAGGCAGAGAACCTCCTGACATAGGGTCCACGACCCCACCCTATTTGTTGCAGTACCACATGGCGGTGGTGTTGTCCGTGAACACCAGCACTACTCTTCTCTGGACAGAGGGAATGGAATGCTTTTAGTTCAAGACGAATTGTCCGAAGCTCCAAGAGGTTGATGTGGAGCCCGGACTCCACTGGAGACCAGATGCCTCTGATCTCCCCTCTCCCATGTGGCCGTTCCATCGCAGTAGGGACGCGTCCTTCACCACTGTGTGGTCTGGTTGGGGAAGGGAGAGGGATCTGCTGTTGAGCCAATCCTGGGTCGTGAGCCACAACTGCAATTGTCGTGCAGTACCCTTCGAGATCTGGACGCAATCGGACAGATTCCCCTGATGCTGTGCCCACTGAAACTTCAGGCCCCACTGCAGAGCCTGCATATGCCACTTGGCATGATTGACCAGCAGGATTCAGGAGGCCATGAGGCCCAGAAGCCTCAGAGTCATTCTGACTTGAAACCCGGGATAGAGGCTGTAAGATCAGAATCCTAGCCCGAATATCTCGGACTCGCTGTTCAGAAGGACAGACTTGAATCCGCGTTGTGTCCAGAATCGCTCCGATGATGAGGAGCTTCTGAGAGGGAATCATGTTTTGGCACATTGATGGAGAACCCCAGCGAATGCAGGAGGTCGGCTGTAGTCTGGACGTGGGAGACGACTGCCAGGGGCGAACCCACCTTCAACAGCCAGTAGTCAAGATAGCGGAAGACTGAAAACCCCTGATCTGCGCAGATGAGCTGTGACCACCGCCATCCCTTTCGTGAACACCTAAGGGAGGCTGGTAAGGCCAAAGGGGAGCACCATAAACTGAAAATGCTTGTGGCCTACTGTGAACCGCAGGTAACATTGGTGGGCCGGCAGGACGGGGAAGTGAAAACAAACTTCCTGCAAGTCCAACACTACCAACCAGTCTTCTGGGTTGAGCGCAGACAAGACCTGAGCAAGTTCCTCTCTCCAGTCCTGTTCAGATTCTACTTGATCAGCTCAAGGGTCTCCTGACCCCTTCAAGCACTTTTCCTCATCATCTGTGTGCCAATCTGACTAAAAAGTGATCCAAAGAGTGAACAGGGGCACAAAAACCCCTCTCAGCGCCAGATACGGCATCGGGCGATGTCATTCTGGCTCCGTGTCCACGTCAGGATAGAGGCCGGGGTTGACGTCGGCCGTGGGGGCCGACCGGCGTAGAATGCTGTAAAGGTGCTGGAGGAAGCAGCGCTGATGGAGCTGTATTTAGGTCAACCGGCACCGATCTGGATCCAAGCCTGGATGCAAGGGGGCCTGCTGCACCGGGGCTGTTGCCAACGGCGAAGAAGGCCTAGGCCCCCAACCTGTCTGCGGGACCCAAGGCGTGCAGGTGGGTCAGACCCGCCCATAGATGGCATGCAACGCCTCATAGAATGTAGAAAACTGGGCGGGAGTCGCTCTGGGCCCTGGAAAGGGAGGGAAATGTGGAGTTGACTATTCAGGCTCTGCACGCGGAGCTGCAGGAGGGTCACAACCTGCATCCCTCATCGGATTGGCAGACTGACAAGGAGAAGTCAAAGAGCAACAGTGGTTCTTCGACTTCGTCTTATGCTTCGACTTACTCAACCCCATGTGCGAAGACTTTGATGACTTGGACTATTGGTGGTGGCTCTGCAACCTGTCCCTCGAACTCCCTCGCGATCGGGACCTCGAACGGCGCAATAAAGACTGCCAGCGCTCAAGCAGTTTTCTGGACCGCTCCCGCAGAGCCTTCGGCACCATCAAACGGCAGTGGGAGCACGACTTGGGGCTGTGGTCGCGCTCCAGGCAAATGAGGCACACGCTGTGCAGACCTGTCACCGACATCAGTCGGTTACAGAAACCGCATGCCTTGAAGCCAGGCATCCCTCGTGCACCAGGAGTCGAAGACTCAAAAAGAAGTTGACAAAAGTCGAGAAAAAATCAGTCTAAAAGTGACTGGAGGTACCGCTCTTCCTGAATCTGTGCTGGCTGGCGCAGAAAAAGAAAGAACTGACGTCAGTGCACAAAGGCTAAGTAGCTGTCGCGATGTCACCTCCGCGACATGATGCCAACGATGGACGTGGAGCCGACCGATGCCACCTTCCGACGTGCAGAGGTACTGCTGATGATAAAACATTCCGGATCCAGTCTGAGGCCTGGGGGTTATTTTAAGGTAAGTAATCTATAACCAACGTGTTTCTTTCAGATAAGACATGAAAGATGTAGATGTTTTCATTGGCAAAATAATTCACAGAGAGACGGACATCAAGTTATAACTCAGTAAGAATATAGAAACATTATTTTCATATATATTGTCTTTTTTGTTTTTAACCTTAGCATAGACCAGACTAATGAGTGAAAGCAACCAGTAGAGTTCTATAGTTAATTTTAATCACACCTCATCAATTTTCCTGGAAAGTCCTGTTTATGTCCTCAAATATTGGAGGCATTTGAGTTGCACTTTTGCAATGTGAGAATCGATAAAAAAAGATCTCATGCAAAGATCCCGCTTTGTGGGGTCTGTTGGGCATTTCAGAGCCAGCCCAACGAGGATGATGAAGCATGCCACCCTTGGGTGGGTGAGGGCTTGTGCTCACCTTAACAAACGCTTGCAGGATCTGTATATTGAATATACTATCAAGGTCCCCAATGGAACGGTACTCTTCCTTTCTATTTCTTTAAGCGTGGGAGAGCGTTTACTCGACCTCAATTTCTCCTAGTCCTTTACATTTAAGAGATCAAGGAAGTTTCACCTAGACTTAGAGAAAACACATATGAAATGCAAATAAAATGCATCTTTCTGTACAAAAGCAAGTGTGGATGCTGGAAAAAACCAGGAATAGCAATAAAGTTACGAAAACTGAAAATGCTAATATACTTTTAAGGAAAGTTGTTTTAGGGAAGAGGGCAATCCGTCATGTAGCTTCTCTCTTGACAGTATGGATTGCCCACAAAAAAGATAGTATTTCTTATATCTTTGTGTGGTCTACATTAGCGTTTCTACAATGAATTTGTGGAACTACCAGCTGACAAGTAGATTGATGAAAGGTCTTTCTACTAAGCTACACCTTCGGGCAAACCAATCTTTTTTAAATGTATTAATAACAAATCTTACTCTGTGTGTTTTGTTTGATTCAGGGGATATTTCGTTTTGTAATTTCTTTATGAAGATCGAATATAGAGCTTTGCATGAATAATTTAATATTCCTATAAAATAAGGTTTTATTTAGAAGTATTTGAAATACATTTCTGGCATTTCTATTAGTGCAACATTGGAACTATTACTTATAGTGGTTAATGGACCTGCTGCGGAGAGGTGTGTGTAATATGAAGCTGGCAGGGTTGAATCATGTCGCCTGGCCTTTCTTCTTCCTGCCTTCAATCAACTAGAACAGTCGAGCTGGACAATAAAAATACATGTCCTTAGCCATTGAGAACATTCAGTTTCCAATGTGCATTTCATATAAGGTGTATCAAGACAAATGTATGTATACGTATTTCATGATAAATAATATACATATATATTCCTTTTTTATTTCTATAACTCACAATAGACAAAAACAATGAGAGGAAGAAAATCCAGAGACACAGTCTGGAAATGAATAGGGGAGATGAGGTAGAGAAACGTGACTGATGTGACAGCAGCAGCCATGAAGGTGAACATATAATGGTACATGTATGGATATCAGTGGAGGAGCTGTTCTGCCAGAAAGAGAGTCAGAGTGATATATCATAGGCGACGAAAGCGAGGCTCGAGTTACCCATGATATTGCATAGAACGCCACATATGGAAACATACTCTTGTAGATACTAATCAATGTTCAATGGTATGATCATTAAGGTCTGTGTAGACATCCCACACATGGCATCAAGAACAAATAGTTAATGGGGTGAGATGTCATGTTGCAGCTACAATTTAGAAGCACTTGATAATGTACCCAACATTTTCCACAGAAATATGCAGAATGTGGAAAATCAGAGCTGTTGGTAAATGTGGCATCTGTGAATAGGACTTCCTGGATGTTACTGGATTGCGCAGATCTTCGGGTCTTCGGGGGGGGGGGGGGTGCAGAGGAAGAGAGCTGACGTCCCTATAATGTGACAACAATTTTTTGGTTAACTGCAGTGAAGTCATATTAGTTCACTGCAGCTGACAGAAAGCTATGACTCTTATACTGACTTATTATGGCCGCCATCTGCAGCTAGGAAACGAATAGCCAATTAACAGCAAACATAGGAGCGTTGATCCATGCATGCTATTTTAAGCAGTAATAATTTAGCAATGTGGTTAAAGGAGCCTGCAATGATTTTGAGGATTAGAGGTGGGAGCAGAAGAGAAGGAAAGAGAGCGATAAATACACTTTCACTTGGAGTAGGCTAACAACCTCTCATATTCAGCATAACCCTGAATCACTCAGACGTCTCTTCTTAAGATGTCATTATATATAATTTCCAATTTAGCTGACACAGAATGTCCCATTTCTAATACTCACGTCCCGAGGCCCTCTGGCAACACCAATAATTGAAAGTTAGAAATAACAGTGTGCATAACTACCCTTGAACGCATGGGAGGATGTCTCGCCTCACTTATTACTTGATACGTGGAAATCTTCATATTCCTTGAGTTGTCACAGTATCTCAAAAAGTTCTACTTGGGCACATGGAGGTGTAGGTTGGAACTTGAAGCATAGTCCTTTAGTGGGGCCACTTAATTTATAAGAAAAGCTAAAAAGTCACAGGGGCATTATTAGCTTTTTTGGCTTCAAAAGCCAAGAAAGCGGAGATAAAATTATCTCCCTAATATCTAGCTGTCGCTAACACCAGTTAGCGACAGCTAGTAGGAGATAGCGACCATCTTGGGCCCCACTTTGCATGTCAGTGATATTTATCACTAATGACATGCAAAGTGGGCGTGCCAAGATGTTAGCGACTGGAAACAGTCGCTAACATCGCTATCTCCTATTACCAACTTTTGGAGATATTCGCGCTAAGCGCGAATATCTCCAAAAGCTATTAGCGCGAATATCTCCAAAAGCTAACACCTGCCCTGAGCAGTTCTTAGCCATGTTATCCAATGGGAGGTGGATAACATGGCTAAGAGCATTAGCTCGGTAATGCATGAATATCGCTGACTTTTCAGCGATATTCATGCATTTCGGCGATTTTAATCACATTTGCGATAAACCTTGGTAATACCAAGGTTTATTTGCGGTAAAAATCGCCGCAGCTCAGCAGTAAATTTTTGTCTCTAACCAAGCAATAGCGATAATTATTGCTATTGCTTGGTAATATGCCCCACAATTTCCACAGATAGGTTATCATTCAAACATACCAATTGCTGCACTTCTAAAGTTCCTCTTGGGAGCGCACGCACAGGAAGCGGTCTCAATGTCTCACCTGATAGACCTTTCTGGCTGACTGAGAAGCAACAATTTAAAGTCTGTGTAACCCATTTGGCCACATAATAAGGACTAGGAATCGATGAAGATAGGTGGATTTATTGCAAGTTAATATTCAATCCACTAACTGCACACATCAAGAGCATGTTATAAACGTAAAGAATTACAACAAGCAAATTAAGGCATGGATGCAAGTTCCAACTCAATGGCACAACACAAACAGTAACGACAGTCAGAACAATATGGATACTAAGATTTTGGAACTGCTTTTCTTTTAAAGAACTCTGCTACTCCTTCCTTATCATGAATAGAGTCTAAAGTCAACCTTTAGTTAAGATTTTCAAAGTGTATTTCTAATACATGATTATAGATGCATATATTACTTCAAAATTACTCCAAATGGTGAAGCGGTACACTGCCTGCAATGTGTTCCTTGCTTGGTGGTGCTTGTGGGCCCGTCTGCACTCATCCATGGCCGGACGAGGCTTGGCAACCCTTCGTTGCTTTACCCTGCAGGGCTCTCATCGAGGTACTGTGCAATTATCATTTCATTCTTTTTGTTTTTTGTTGATGGGTGGTCCACCCTTGACTTATTTAACCATTGGTAAAGAAAAGCCCCTCCTCCTGCAAAAGCTGGTGACTCCACGCTAGATGGCTACATTAGGAAAGCAGTGTGAGCCCTTAATTAAGAAACAGAGAACGGTTAGGCAGGTTGCCTACATTAACATGTTCCCTTCATATTGCCCAGACTGCTTCCCAGGACAAACCTTTTGAGAATGATAGGGGTTGTTGCAAGGCCTTCTTTTACCTATTACCAAGCTTTTGGAAACAATTTAGGAACTTCTTTTTGGTATAAGGGCTACACGGACTGACGTTCCCAACACCCATTATCCCATTCTTTGCCTGTGTCAGGGCGACCGCAGTTGGTTGCCCCTATGCATGAAGGCAGTCCAGGCCCTTCTACAAATGCGACTACCTGGAGCAAACTTATAGGGGCACTATTGCGCCATCTTACACTAGTCATATGGTTGGTACATTGCCAACAACATAGCTACTGCCCACAGGTAGCACTCAACAGAACTAGACATCGTCTTTAATTAATCAGATGTCTGTTTCACTATTAAACTGCCCTGGCAATAATGATACAGAGACTTCATGCGACCCAGTGACTATTAATTTATAGCTGGCTTGTTACCCATATGTGTCAGTTTTGGTTATCATTCCCCCGCTGAACCCTGGCTTAAGTGAAACTCCGGGGATGCTAAAGATAAAGTCATCCATTAGCTCAGTATGAATCATACATTTCCAACTAATAAAGCCAATCAAATACTGATGACAAGAAGAATGGGATGAATAGGAAAGACTTTAAGGAGGACTGTGTTATTAGCAATTATAAGCTACCAAGATTTGCAGAGGAATCCTTACCAAGGTTGATTCCAACCACCCCATTTGCCAGGAGCATGGCTCAACTTCCACTGGGCTTTTTCCAACGCCATCTACAAAGTATTGAACTGTCATATAGCGGCAAGCTAAACAATCAACAGGTGACTGGATGCGATCTCCTGTATATTTGTTGCAAGATAATGACTGATTCGAGCACAGAAAGGTCTACTCTGTTCCCTGTTGTGGGTAGAGAAGCAGGTGCAATCTTTCAGATTTTGCTGTAGTTCCACCTAATCTCAATTCATCATATAAACCTGGAACTGAGCGCTGCATTGCATATACTACCTATTGGGCTGTTGTAACTGTTAATGAAGATATCTGCGACTCCAATGTGTCACTATCCATTGAGCCCCTTATGAGTACACCAGTCAGGGACAGGAAGGTATCCATAAATTTGCTATCTAGAATGTGTGTGGGTTACAGAGTAAGTTGGGCTCTCCATATTGGCTTGATTTACCTCTGGTTCTGATGTTATCTACATACAGGAAACCTGGTGTGAACTCAACCCATGTGGAGGGTTTTTCCTCACATTTTATGGGTGCTGTACCTTCCCCAGCAGGGCGTGACAGATATTAATATCTAATAAACTACCTGACCCACCTTCAGGCAGGTCGCTCCCCAGGCTGCGCAGCTCCACCAGACTGCGCCTGTGTTCCTGTGCGCCCTGCTGCTGACTTGTTCTGTGGGTGTCGAGGCCCGCCTCCACCCGCAGGCTACCACCTGCGCCTCATCCCTGGTGGCCAGTGAGCTTAGATTTGTTGTCGCCTGTGTTTTTTTATCTGTTTTTGTGCCCCCAGTGCCCCCTTTTCGTGACCTCCTGTATTCGTGCCCCATTGTACTGTGACCGCCTGCTTTGTGATTATATTGCCCCGCTTCTGCTGTTTTCCTGCTGCCTTGCCTTAGGCTCGTTTCCCCTCCCACTCGTTCACGCCGTTGCGTCCCTTTGGCCCGCCCCCATTGTTGCTACCACTTGTGTTACCCCAGTATCCTTCGTGACCACAGAGACCGCATCAACGGAGTGGGAGGGGGTATAGCCATCATCCACAAGGACACCCTCCGATTCTCAAACAACACCGACGACACCCTCACCACCGCCGAGCACATGCACTTCCAGATCCACACCGACCCCAACACCACCCTCAGAGGAACACTCATCTACAGACCACCCAGACCCCGACCACAGTTCAGCGACACCATCGCCGACCTCATCAGCACCCACGCCATCGCCTCCACAGACTACATCCTCTTCGGGCACCTGAACTTCCACCTCGAGAACAACAACGACGCCAACTCCGCCTACCTGATCGACAACCTCACCAACCTCGGACTCAAACAGCTCGTGACAACACCCACCCGCGCCGCCGGACACACACTGGACCCCATCTTCTCTGCAAGCCCCCATGTCTCCTTTGACCACACCACCGAACCCCACTGGATAGACCACAGATGTGTCCACTTCAAATTCAGGAAGCCCAGCACACACCACCGCACCCAACAGATTCCACGCTGCTGCTAGGGCAAGGCCACCCAGGACCAACTGACCTACACCCTCGCCCTGGGACCACCCGCCGACCCCACCGACCCCGACACCGCCGCCATCAACCTCAAACAGTGGATCCACGACTGCCCCGACGCCCTCACTCTACTGAAGACCTCCACCACCAATCGCACCAACAAGAAAGCTGCATGGTTCACCGAAGACCTCCGGACCTCCAAGTGCATATGCCGGAAGCTGGAGAAAAGCTGGCTCCGCAACCGAACACCAGACAGCCACACAGCCCACAAGAACGCCACCCGCAGACACCACCAACTCATCAGGACCGCCAGGAGGACTGCCTTCAAGGACCGCCTAGACAGCAACGCACACAACAGCAGAGAACTCTTCAACATCGTGAAAGAACTCTCCAGCCCCACCTCCAACACCAACGACATACCACCATCACAAGACCTGTGAGACTCTCACTGGCCACCTTCTTTCACCACAAGATCACAGACATCCACGACAGCTTCAACACCACCACCCCCGCATCCACCACCGAGACCACCACCGCTGCACCCACCACCCGCGCCAGTCGACTGACCGCCTGGTCCAATGTCAGCGACGAAGACACCATCAAGACCCTGAACTCCAAACACTCCGGATCCCCATCTGACCCATGCCCTCACCATGTCTTCAACAAAGCCTGCACAGCCATCGCACCCCACCTCCGGAAAACAATCAACATCTCCTTCGAGACAGCAACCTTCCCGGAAAGCTGGAAGAATGCCGAGATCGATGCCCTACTGAACAAAACCTAAGGCGGACCCCAAGGACCTCAAAAACTTCTGGCCCATTTCCCTGCTCCCCTTCCCGGCAAGGGTTACTGAGAAGATCGTCAACAGACAGCTGACCCGCTACCTCAAAGACAACAACATCCTGGACCCTTCCCAGTCAGGCTTCCGCAGCAACCACAGCACCGAGACCGCCCTCATCGCTGCCACCGATGACATCAGGATTTTTATGGACAATGGAGAACAGCCGCCCTCATCCTCCTGGACCTATCAGCAGCCTTTGACACGGTTTGCCACCACACCCTAACAGTACGCCTCCATGACGCCGGAATCCAAGAGAAAGCCCTGGCCTGGACCACATCCTTCCTCTCCGGTAGAACCCAGAGCGTCCGCCTCCCACCCTTCCACTCCAAGACCACCAAGATCATCTGCGGAGTTCCACAGGGATCATCCCTCAGCCCGACGCTGTTCAATATCTACATGGCACCACTCGCCCACATCGTACGACAACACAGCCTCAAAATCATCTCCTATGCTGACGACACCCAGCTGATCATATCCCTCATCGAAGACCCCCACTCTGCCAAAACCAGACAAAACGGAGGTCCTCATCCTCGGCCGCACCCCCTCAGCCTGGGATTACTCCTGGTGGCCTACATTGCTAGGAACAGCCCAAGAACACAGCGACCACGCACGTAACCTGGGGGTCATTCTCAACTCCGCCCTCTCCATGACCAAGCAGGTCAACGCCGTCTCCGCCTCCTCCTTCGACACCCTCCGAATGCTCCGCAGGATCTTCAAATGGATCCCCTCCAACACTAGAAAAACCGCCACCCAGGTCCTCGTCACCAGCAGACTAGACTACGGGAACGCCCTCTACGCAGGAACAACAACCATGCTCCCGAGACGGCTGCAACGCATCCAGAACGCCTCGGCACGACTGATCCTCGATGTCCCCCAACGCTGCCACATCACACCCCACCTGAGAGGCCTGTACTGGCTCCGCGTCAACAAGAGGATCACCTTCAAACTCCTCACCCACGCACACAAAGCCCTACACAGCACCGGACCAACATACCTCAACGACCGTCAGTTTCTACACCCCCACCAGCAGCTTGCGCTCCGCCAACCTCGCCCTCGCCACAGTTCCACGCATCCGGAAAACCACCGCCGGTGGTAGATCCTTCTCCTACCTCACTGCCAAGACCTGGAACACACTCCCCACCGACCTACGACAGTTTCAGGACCTGCTGGCCTTCAGAAGAGTCCTCAAGACCTGGCTCTTCGAGCAGTAGCAGCCCCCCCCCTGTCCCCCCCCCCGGCACCTTGAGACCCTCACGGGTGTGTAGCGTGCTTTACAAATATTATGATTGATTGATTGAAGAAGGCTTTTATGCGAAGTATCCCACTTCCACTTCCGATGGTTAGCTACAAAGGAGGGCCCTGACCGGGTGGTGGTCAATTTTTACAACTTATTTGATACTTCATGTAGTACAGTGGTCCATACCTTTAATATGGGCCTAGTAGCCTGTTTTCACCCTATCCATTTCAAATTTGTATTGATATGGGCAGTTGATTTTAAAATACAGTTTTGCCCATTCCTGCAAAGCAGATTTTCCGGACATTTTCAAATAGAATCAGTATTGTTGCTTAACTGTGTATGAGAGAGACTCAAATTGGAGCTGCCTTCCCCTAAATACTCATGAGGAGGTTCTCCTCGCTTTAAAGCACAGTGCAGGCAGAAAGGCTCCTGGTTTCGATGGAGTACCAGTAGATGCGTTTATAGCAGCCAGGGATCTATGGGCACTGTTGGAGAGTGGGCTTATTATGGTTACCCCCACTTTTTGCTGGTGTTTCACTGTTTTTTACTTTAGTCTGGCTGGGGCCCTGCTATCCAGGACCCAGCCTAGCTGTTTCCTCTCTAAATTGATTGCCTGTACATTATTACACTCCAGATTGGTTACTGGGTTACTCTTGTGAGTCCCTAGTATATGGTACCTTAGGTACTAAGGGCACAGGTACCCTAGAGGCCTACCAGGTGCTGAAGCATGTATTATGCCACCCCTGGGAAGCCTTCCAAAATGGCACCACAGGAGTGCTACTGCAGCCTGGGTACGGTGGTGCATGCACCCCTTACTAAGATATAGGTTACCTAAATCTACCTTTAAACACTGACACATATAAATTAGTCACTCCTATGGCAGGCCTTATCCTGAAGGCAGAGTGCTTGGTTTTGTGTGAGAGGGTACCCATGCATGAGCAGCATCCCCTGCAGCTTTCGGACTCTATTCTCTGAAGCTGTTCTGTGATGCAGCTAGACCATATACTCTTAAGTGCATTATAACCTCACGGTAAATGCTAACTTTGGAATGGCTGCATGGAAACATGTTGTGTTTGGTGTCAAACACTTTGGAATCCTATCCTCCTCGGCAGTCCTGGTGGCGGGGGTAGAATTCCACCCTTCTAGAGGGAGAAGACATGTACACACTGGTCTGACCGGTAATAGTTTAAACGAGCCCTGGTATCACAAAATGGATGCCACAGACACGGGTCTGACCTCCTGCTGCTGGATGAAACTCCAGCAGGGGAGGCCTGAACAATAGGTTTCCTGTCACAGGGATGTGTAACCACCTCCCAGACAGGCTTTAGTGTATTGGGGTTGGGGGGGAGCACTCAGAGAGTGCTTTTAAGACAGTGCTGGGGGTACACTGGGTGTCCTTGTGCATACCCCAGTTCAAATCGGTTGCAGGGGCACTAAGCCCCTGCTCTGGCATGAAACTGGACAAAGGAAATGGGTGTAATCACCCCTCTTTCCTGACCCTCCCAGAGGCGGGCCCACAGAGTATGTACAACCCCCTTTCTTAGTATAAGTATGGGACCCCAGTCCTTAGGATTTCAGATTACACCTGGACGAAACTCTGCTACATATATCCTGGAACTTTGACATTCTACACGACTAGAAGATGGAAGAATCTCCCTTGGGGTCAAGGAGTGACTCCTCTGTTCAAACAGGCACCAAAAAAGCATCTTGCCGGTCTGCATTTCCAAAGCTCCCGCCGGACTCTGAAGTATGTGCAACACAGGAGGACATAGACTTCCAGACTTCTCAGAGGGCCGACTCGAGATCCCAGCAAAGCTGAGTCCCGCATCCCTTATGTGAGACGTGGGGTCGGAACTCCTGGACACTGTGCACATTTGTTAGTGCATCAACTTCCTGAGCGTTCCCTAAGTTGTGCATTGGGCTACTTGTAGTCCAAGCCCCGAGCACCATTTGCACCGAAGATTGTGGGCCTACACTCCACGAGTGTTCCGTGAGATCACTTCTAGCATTTCTACTTGAGGCCCCTTCGCGATCCATTGTCTGTCGACTGGTGGGTCGCCTCGAAGGTAACTCTACTTTTCCTTGGGCTTCCCTGGTTGTTCCAGACATGCCCTGACTCCCTACTAAGTGGCGAGTCACCCAGACCTTGCTTGTCTGCACCAAAGCCAATCTCTGCTTTCTGCATGGGTTGCTGGTGCCAAAGCGTGTTGGGTCCAATCCGGGCACCAACACTGCATCACTCGACATCCTTCGTGGGACAGCTCAAATCCAGCTCCTGGTCATCATCATTGTCTCCGGGACGTCGTGGCTGAAGAGTCAAGTTTCACCTTCTTCACCTGAAATCACCTGACATCGGTGGGCATCCGCCTATCATCCTCCTGGTCACTGGCTAGTGACCCAGTCTCTGTCCCCTCTGCTTCCAGGTTCTTCACATCTCCGATCCAGTCTTGGATCTCTCGGGACACTTTCCTCTTGGACGACAGAAGCACTTTGCAGCAGATCGCCATCGAAAACGACAACGAAACCCGACACGAAAAGACACCTATGCACCCGGCTTTCCTGGGTGAGGTAACTCGAGTACTCCGGTGCTCCCATGGGTGTTGGCTCTAGAACCTCCTATTTCTAAAAGTGTTTGCTCCAAGTCCTTTTCTAAGTGTCCTTTATCTTTGAATTTTCATAGACTTTCCCCATAAAAGTTAATGGTGATTCACAGCTTTGTTTGGAGACTGCACCAGGGGTGTAACGAAACTTAAGGGGGCCCCCTGCAAAGTACCTGGAGGGGGCCCCCACATTCCAGACCCAGTCTGGAGCTCACAGTGCAACACTGTGCTGGAGGGGCCTCCCTGGAGCTCGGAGCCCCGCCGCATTGTGGGGGCTGAAGGCGCTATTGTTACGCCACTGCGTTTTAACATCCACGTCCCAGTCTGCTTCCTCTATAAGGAGCCCATTTATTCCAGATTTTGGGGTCACCCTTTGGCCATATAAGCAAGCATTTCCAGATTAATGGAATAATGAATACCCCTCTTCCAATGCTCCAATGAAGGAGGGGCAACATCTGTCCAGTTTTGAGCAAAGTCCATCTTTGCAACAAAGAGACCAATCAGTAACAGTCTGAGTTTGTAACTGTTTCTATTTAGATCAATATAAATTAGGATACTTGGGATGTGGCCAGCCCAGCACCTCTTCAAACCTTCAGCAACCACCCCACAACTCCAGACCCTATGTAAAATCCCCATGTGTGGCTATGTGGTGAACTCATCAGACCCATTTCCCTGTATTTCTGTCGGATAAGGTATGTACAATAAAAGTCATTTAGTTGGATGATCCTAAAATGTGATGTGAAGCAGATTCCCAGTGAAGCACATGCCTCCCTCCAATCGCTTTCGAAGAGCGTACCCAGATCTCCCTCCCTCCCCTCATGGAGGTGGGGAAAAGTGTCAAGGTTATTCACTAATGTTCTATAGATTTGCAAGAATTTATGCATCTGGAACTCTTCTGTTGGGACTACCTGGTCAGGAGGAGGAGGAGCAAGATGGCGGACTGAAGCCGCCACTGGGGAGTAGCAGCAAGGGACCTTCCCCTCCATTGGCATCGGCATGGAGAATAGTGATGTTTGAATAGCTATTAGCTACCAGCTATCAGATCAGTAGCTTTTTTTGTAGCTCGATACATTAAAATCGAAGGCAACGACAACTAGGATATCTCCTACCTTTGGGGACACTCGTCAATGTCCTCGCTGCTCCGGAGGTTCCGGGGTCTGTTTTTGGCTGAGGCGGCTGGAGCGGGTTGCGAGCAGGAGCCGCGAGAGCCACAAGAGCCGCGGGAGCTGTAGGCGGCAGACGGAGGTGAAAGACTGCAGACCAACCAGGGGAAATCGAAACTGGAGTGTGAGGGGGGGCTAAATAGCAGGAATAAATGGCGTTAAGTGTTTCCTTAAATAATTAGGGTACAATGTTATCATAAGCTCAGATCTAAAATGTGTCAATCCGGGGGGTTGCTATATTACAAAATACATTTTTTAAAGCTGAGGTAATCAAAACTTTTACAGATAAAAGTGGCAGATGGGCCATTGCCCAATTTATCATAGAAAGCAATAAATATACGTTTTGTGTGGTTCACGGCCCAAATATTTATGACCCCACAGTTATGGACAAAATTAATATGGAACTTCTCAAGTGGGAGGGAGAGTGCTTGATATTTGGTGATTTCAATTGTATTATGAATTACGATTTCGATACTACCAGACGGGGGGTCATTTAGGAGGATGCGCAAAACACAGGCTGCTATTAGAGAAATAGGGCGAATTCACAACGTCAAAGATAAAGATGCTTGGAGGGTATTATACCCTGATGTCGCTGGTTACACTTACTACTCAGCCGCACATAAATTATGCTCCGGCATAGATACGGCCTGGGCATCAGACATTATTTTGGAAACAAGCAACATGGAGATTTGTCCGCGGGTCACATCAGATCATAACCCCATTATTCTCTCTTTCAAGACAATAACAAAGACATTAAATCACTGTTCTTTTTCATTTCCAAGGTATTTATTTCTTAATGCAGACTTTATGATCAAACTGAAGACTCGTATTAAAGACTTTTTAGAATTTAATCTCGGCTCAGCTTCACAAAACGTGGTATGGGATTCTTCTAAAGCTAGTATTAGGGGATTCTCACAGCAGTACATTTTTAGAGAGAACTCAGAGAATAAAAAGAATACAGCTGATACCATAGCAAAAATACTACATGCAGAGGAGCAATTGGCGGCTGCACTTTTACAAGGGTCTAGCTTAGCAGAAGAGCTAGGCTACACTCTAACCGATCTTAAGTCCACTCTAAAACTAACACTGAGAGAAAAAAGTTTAATTAAACTGCATAAATATCGTTTCTCTCAGTATGAGGGTGGAGAAACTATAGGGAAAGTGCTAGCTTATAAGGTAGCTGAAAAAAGGGCCAAAACGCTGGTTAGGGCTATTAAAGGCCATGATAACGCGATATACAATAGTCCTCCTCAAATTCTGGAACAGTTTGCTAGATATTATATAAATTTGTACACCCCTGAATGCTGTCCAGGAACTGATGATATTAACTTATATCTACAAACCAATGTAATGAAACAAATATTAGCGAGGATCAACTGGATATGCTGAACAAAGAAATTACTTTAGCAGAGATCAGACTGGCAGTCTCCTCTCTGCCTTCTGGTAAAGCATTGAGGAAAGATTCTATTCCGATCGAACTTTATAAACATTTTATTGAGGAAATAACCCCTATACTTAGCCAGGTGATCGGACTTACGGGACAAGGGGGAAAAGCCCCAGAGTCTTGGACTATTATGCAAATTATATTCTTTCTAAAGAAGGGCAAAGCGGGGGATGAGTATGGGTCGTATCAACCAATTTCATTATTAAACACTGATGCAAAGATATTTGCTAAAGTATTGGCAAATCGACTTGCCCTAATAATCTCTACGTTGGTATCTTCACAGCAGCACAGATTTGTACCAGGCAGGGACACCACAGCTCATATAAATTTAGGAAGTCCCTCAAAACCCTCCTTTTTCCCTGAACTACTTGAGGTCTCCTTCGCCCCCACCCCTGTAAGAGCACAAGGTTTAGCGCTGGGATACTCTAGGGTGACTACGCGCTTTATAAAAATCAAAAATAAATAAATAAATAAAATAAATAAATACGGCTTTTGTTGCCTTTGATACTGCCAGGGTTAGTTCCACCCCACTCGGCATGATACTACTAGATGCTGAAAAAGCATTTGACCGAGTGGGGTGGGATTATCTATGGGCTGTTTTGAACAGGATTGGCATTAGGGCCTATTTTTGCAATGCATAAAGGCTCTTTATGAAAATTCTCGAGCCAAAGTATGCTATGCAGGGGCACAATCGGATATATTCTGTCTTGCGTGGCGCCCACCAAGGGTGTCCACTATCACCTTTATTATTTGCTCTGTTTATTGAGCACTACAAAACAATAGAAATATAACTCTGTACTCATCTGGTTTTGATACCCTCAAGATGACGGTATACGCAGACGATATTGCGGTCTACTCTACAAATATAGATGAGGCCATGACAGGGATCACCACGGAGGCTAGGACGTTTGGTATAGTATATGGCTACAGGTTGAATACTAATAACACTCAAATAATAGTGAACTACAAACAAATGGACTCTACCCAGGGGGTATGTAAAAAAGCCATTTACCTGGGAGTTAAAATTTCTGCATGTCCAGAAGAGACAGGCACATTGAATTATGAACTATTGCTAAATGAAACCGCCATTACTCTAAAAAAGTGGCACAAGGTTCCACATAGCTTAATTAGCAAAATTAACTTCATTAACACCTTAGCTGCTATGGAACGTCCAGCTCCAGTGCTGAACGTTCCATTGCGCAGGTGCAGCTGGAACGTCCAACGGCCGACGGCAGCACTCCTGAGGTAGTGGTGCCGTCGGCCGTTGGACTGGGCGCAGCACTTCTGAGGTTAAAATGAAGATTCTCCCCAAGTTTATTTGTTTATTCCAGTCTTTTCCATTGCGCATTAATAACCTTTTTTTTAAGCGTTTACACAGCATATTAAGCAGCTTTATTTGGGGGTATAAAAAAGCACGTCGTGCAATTGAAGTACTCAAAGTATCATATGCAAAAGGTGGTTTGGACTTTCCTGACTTTAAAACATACTTTTGGACAGCATTTTTAGGGCTTGTTCGTAGTTTGACACACCCTGATAAAGAACATTTTTTTTATTATACATTTATGTTGGGAACAGAGTCTAAAATGTTCTTATACCGAATCAACAATCCAAATTACTTTAAGCGGGTCAAATTTAAGACTGCACAAGATATAGCATATATCTGGAAGGCTATTGTCAGTAAATTTCAAATGCCGATATATCACCCTAAACTACCATTATGGGATCATCCAATCCTCCCTGAAACTTTTCATGATAGGGGAGGGAGACAATGGGCTCATTGTGTGATTAAAGACTTAGGAGATTTATATGACAACTCAGGCTTTTCAACATTTGTCAAACTTCAACTTTTGTATAATGTCACTGAGAGCATGCGTTCTAAAATATTATCGAATTAGAGATTACTTTCAACGTAACCTTACATTTACTGAACCGACTGACTCTAGTATGTGGGAATGTATTTACTTAATAAAAGGTAAATCACCAATCAGCTCTGTATATAAAAAATTTAGTTCTCAAAAGGAAGGTGATTGTGGGAAATTAGCCACACGCTGGAGCCAGAAGCTGGGGTCTACTATTACTGCTAATTCAATATTTCTTACACTTGATACTATTAGAAAAACAGTTCACTCCTCTAGCTTAAGGTTACAGTCATATAGAACTATATGCTTTCTTTATTATACCCCAGCACGTATTTCAAAATGGGCAGTCATTAATTAAAATAATTCAGGTAATGACAGGACTAGATGCCCAAAATATGATCTATATGCCGCAGATTTAGAGCATATGTTTTATAGATGCCCATCATTACTATCTTTTTGGGGTGGAATAGAAAGGATTATGTCTCAGAAACTTAAAAGATCTATTTCATTTACGGCTATAGACATTTTACTGGGGCCACAATTTTTTTACCATAATCTTAGAGAACTTATAAGTGTTATAGTGGCTTGTGGTAGGCTAACTATTGCTCGTGCTTAGATTGCTCAAGATCCGCCATCAATGGTAGAATGGTGGGCTATAGTTAAGGATACATATAATATGAAACATACCTTAGCTAAAATTCGTGGTGTAAAAGCATTACATAAATTAGGAAAAGTATGGGGAGAATGTGTTTAGGTATCTACATAAAAACTAGGCCAGGTTGTTAACAGTAAGCTATATTTGTGTGTAATGACTTTTTACTTACGTTTTTTCGTTGGAAATTAATTTTGCCCTTGCCTCTTCAATATGTATTATTTTTTATAGTTGGATATATGTATTTATAACCTTGCTGTTAATGTGACCTCATGTCATTAATAAAATAAAAAAAAATAAAAAAAATGGAACTCTTCTGTTGGGAGTTTAGCTTCTAAAGAGCCAAAGTTATAGAGGCCTTCATGTCGCCCTTAATCATAGACGCCAATTCCCAAACATGACATGGGTAGCGGAAGTGACATCACATGATCATCACTTCCACTTCCACATACATGCTTACACATGCACACATATTCACAAATAAACGCGCTCTGCTTACACATACACATTCAATGATAAACATTCTCTCTCTTACATAAATGCACACAACATGCAATTAAAAGAATGTTTTTTGACTTACCTCAGCTGTCATATAACTGCTATTTGTACTCCATTTTCTATAACACTAATAGTTAATTATGCAATATTATTCACCATTACTAAAATCAAAAAAACTGAAAGAAAACAAGGAGAGTTGAGACCCAACCGACGTCCATAAAGATGAGCTGCTCCAGCACTCCTGGCACTGATTTCGCCACCTCTGAGGCCTGGGGTGTACAAATGCAGTGCCAGGGGTCGAAAGGGTTAAGCCAGTGGTCAGAGCAGCAACCCCTGGTGATCCATAAATGACGTCGATGCTCCTAATCTAGAGCCACAGCGCATGTCACAAATGTAAGTATTTGAAAAATTAGGAGCAATGTAGTTCAAATTCTTACTGTAGCGTCGCAAAGGACTTTATCAATGATCTGGCCATGCCATCGCCAGTTTAGAGATCCCTATGGTGTCCCATTGTCAGAACTTCCAAAATTCTGCTACTTGTCGGAGCCAGTCCCTTATCCATAAAGGTGCTTCATTGGTAAGGTAATGTTTTGAACCCAGGGCTTTGGTTGTATTGTACTATGTTTGAAATCCACTTAGTAGCAGGTGGAAGAGAAGGAAAAGAAATCCCTCCATGTAGGAGATGCCACAGCAGTGTTGCCTGCCTGGTTCATTTTCTGATGCATAAGCCGGGTTTTCTGGTATCATACCATCACTTATTTCTTATCATGACCTGTGCCCCCATGTAGTATGAGGTGATATCAGGTGCTGTAATGCCCAGAGGCAGCACTATTCTAAAAGAATCCTTCTACATTGTACAATGATCTTTCGGAGGAGCAATACTCAATGTGTCTGTGGAGGGAGAAGGGCTTGTAGGGTTTTGTAGCATCATTCTACTCTGGTTATCATGAAAAACAAAGATATTTTACATTTTTTCTAATCTGATTGTGCTAAGGGATGGCTTTGAAAATCGACTTGAACATTCCCCAGCCTCATGGATGGGGTATTGGAGCGCATGTCCAGTAGTGCCAGCTTCTGAGAAGGCTGAGTTAACATTTTTGAATGGGTACTTCAAGTTTGTTAAAGAGGGGTAAGACTGTTTTACAAAAGTATCACCCTTTAAGTTCACACACCGAACCCGGACAAAGGACATACACTGGCAGTGCCTAACACAGTTGTTACAGGTGATTCAGTATGAAGGTGTGAAGTGGGGATGAGAGAGTGTCTGAGGAGCTCAGATAGGAGTGTTTCTGTCACTAACTGAACTCCTAGCAGCCCTTTCCCTTTTCGTTCACCCACAAGTTACCATCATCTTGATGGTAGTGTAATGCACTAGAATGCTTTTCCCCTACTGTTGGGTCTTTCTTTCATTGGGAAAATATGCGTATTGAGTCTGATGGCTAGTTTTCAGGTTTCTGGCCAACATTGAGGTTCTACATCTCATCGCAGGAAAAGGACAGGCCCGGGACTTCAATCGTCTCATTCCAGGGCAACATAATTCACAGGACCAATGTCTACACTGATTGGAGAAGCCTAGTGAAGCAAAAGTGCTGCTTAGATTAGACGTATTTTTATTCAAAATGCCTACCTGCACTAGTCTCCCTGACATCAACTGCACTGCGATAACAAAATATCTACAGGCTTATTTTAAAGCACTAATTCTGACTCACAAGTGAGTTGAACACCTAAACTGAGTAGGAAGAGGAAAGTTTAATTTAAAGGGTATAAGTATTCATCTATTTATTGGTGAGCCAGCCACACTCTACTTCTGGACCTGTGATATCAGGGGAATGCTGGAATTTGTTATACACACTGAAATTACACTGTTACACAGCAGCTCTTACAAAATCTCAAAGCTTAAGTAAATCACACCTAGCCATTGAAAAGATGTATATCTGAACCTGGTTGAGGCGCTACCAATCACCAGGGTCACAGATCTCTCCAAAATATCTTTTACTCATCTTAGGGGAGCCTTACAAAACATTGAAGATGAAAATGTCAATATTTGGCATCACTGAATTTCTATTTCACTTCAAAAATAGCTCTTAACTCATGCTGCTTGGAGAATAGTAATGCAAAAACCATATGAAATGATGTGTGTTTAGTACAACAGCTAGCCGCTTAAGTGCAGATGTTCTAAAATGAGGCGCTCCCCATTGATACCCATGATAATGCCTGAAGTCTACATGTCTATTAAGGAAAGCGGAATATAGCAGAATTGCTGCGATTCTGGACAAGTCCCTTAAGCCAGCATTCTCCCTGCACCTCGGATCCCTTAGTTGAAAAGAAATGCTTTCAAACCGCAAGATGGCAGTAACAACCTGGGGGCTAGTAGCTGCTCACAAGTATTTAAAATCACCTATTTCGTATCCATATTTTTAAAGGCATTATAAGCCAGATATATAAAGGTTTTTACTGGTAGAAAAACCCCAATTTCACAAACCAGGGGTTTGCGACTGGTAAAAACATTTTTCTAATTTTCTAAACCCATTTAGCGGTTCAGAAATGTTTTTAGGAATGATTACAGATTTGAAATTTTAAAGGGGCGGGTCTCAGGCATCCATTCCAAACAGCGAGTCAGTAACCTAGGTATAAATAGTTTCCAACACTAATTCTGGTCAAACCACTGACAAGTTACTGACTCCTAAGTCATAGTAACTGATTTGAAAAGAAAGTGGGTCGTCCTCTGTGGATCCTTTTCCCTTTGCGAATCATGGTGGCAGTAGGCAGAGGTCTAGGCCCACTCTCACTGAATCTTTTCCAAATTGGACAACATACTTTTTTTTAAAGCAGCCCCATTTCTTAAAGAAACTCGGGCTGCTATGAAAAAAGATCCATTTTAAACTTCTTTAACAGGAGTGGTGGTTAAATGTTGTTATGCAGGTGTAGTATCACATAGTTTCAGTAATTTTATGTTATGCTTGTTACTCAAAATTCCCGAAATTATGCTATTACTCCACGGTACATACGGCCAGATTCATCAATGTGAAGTTTTGCGAGCCTGAAATAGCGATTCATAAGGAATCGCTATTCCAGACTCGCAAAACGGGATTCATGTAGGATTCGCAATATTTTTTGCGATTCCTACAGATTCCTTATTTGCGATTAGCTAATTGCTAATCGCAAATAAGGAATAACTCCCCATTTATTCCTATGGGCCTAAAGGCTCATAGGAATGCATGGGGAGTCATTCCTTATTTGCGATTAGAAATTAGCTAATCGCAAATGAGATTGAGATTTCAAGGGTGCGGGGGTGTCCAAAGGACACCATGTAACACCCCTGAAATGTGAAATTACACAGATGTTACACACACACATGTCCAAAAGACATGTGTGTGTGTAACATCCAACTTAGAAAAATGCATTTAAAAGAATTTTTCTAAGTTTTCGCTATTTACCACGAGGTTTGACCTCGCGGTAAATAGCGGCCCAAAATTGCGATTTCACAATTTTTAAATGTTTCAAGAATAGCATTTAAGGAATCTTTTGCATTTGGGATGATGAATCCCAAATGCAAAAATTGCACTTGCAAAGGGCCAGATTCTCAGAATCTGGCCCTTTGCGAGCGCAATTACCTTTCATGAATCAGGCTGATAATTATATGCAGTTTGCGAGAAACATCTGGTGCGAACTCATGGGAAGTAGCATCCAGATTCATCAATGTGAAGTTTTGCGAGCCTGAAATAGCGATTCATAAGGAATCGCTATTCCAGACTCGCAAAACGGGATTCATGTAGGATTCGCAATATTTTTTGCGATTCCTACAGATTCCTTATTTGCGATTAGCTAATTGCTAATCGCAAATAAGGAATAACTCCCCATTCATTCCTATGGGACAGCTTCGTGGGTTTACAAGGCACAGATTAGCAGTGTCATAGTTAATACATAAAACTATGTTTTACACTTGGCACAGGCACTTCCCTCGCCATGTGTTTCTGCAGTGCATTTACATTGCACACTATTGAGGCACAATGGTACTTTCTACAGTCATATTTTTTTTCATTTACGTGGGACATATAAATACACACTGCAGCCTTTATATTCGTTTCATTTCCATGTCACTGGTGTAATTTGTTTTCCAACTTGAAATGGCTTTACTGGAGAATTAAATAAACGATTTGGGTGTAACAAATTCCACAATGCAGTTTTATGAATGGGGCACTAAATGGCAGTGGTACAGTGTCCTACTACCAGAAATAAAGGATTAATAGAAAGGGGAAACATCTGTGTGTTCTTCTGAGTAACAGGCTTATGACTTATTGCAGTAAATTGAGCATATGCCCCTAGAAAACCGTGAACAAAATTGTGAAATAGATTTGCAAGCTGCATTTGCAATTTAGAAGGAGAAAGAAATCATCATCACATGGAATAGTGGCCCGAGGTGATATTTCTTAAATTACTCTAGTGAAGTTCTTTGTATGCAGCACCCACTCTTGACTCTACCCCACAAACAACTAACTTCAGTTGATTGTTAAAGGTCACATCTACAGTATACTCTGCCAGGAGCTAATGCTTTCTGCTGGATTTGGCCCTTCTGGCAGGTCCACCCCTGAACTTTTTGCCTTTTTAATGTTACATCATTATAATGATTTCTGGTCTTTGCGCACTTTAGCACTATGGTGCAGTGTAAAGTGCGTGGGCTCTCTGAGTGCGTGTGTGAGATTGGCCTGCCCTCCCGTAGGAATGCATGGGGAATGTGTGTGTCCATGGTAATTCCTGATGCATGGGGAGTGCAAGGTTCAGTTTGGTATGTGCGAACTCGTGTGATTAAATGTTGTGCGATGATGTGTGTGGCATTATTGTGTCTAGTGTGGAAGTGCCACTTCTAGAAATTGGCCTGTCTGTGCAGTGACTGTCTGGCTTGTGATTGGCTGGAGCTGGCTGGTGAGCCTGGCTCCATGAGTCATGATGGGTCTACCCGGTGGTGAATGGAGTGATCTGCATGTTGATGGCAGGGAGGGACTGCACCTGGGACCTGAATAGGGCTGAGCTTTCCCCACACAATGCTGGCTCCGCCCCCTGTGGTGCGACTAATGACCCTAGCCTGGCCAGTGAATAGTGAGAGGAGCTGAGCCCAGCATAGTGCTCCCAAACCAGCTGCGTCTGGTATTGCCCCCACCCTACACCCTAGAGACAAAGGGATTCTCTGTATAAAAGAGGGGCTGTGACCCCATGAAAATGTTCTTGTTTTTCCTGACTAGAATCTACCAGGGGCATGCTGCTGCTGGGGCCCAGGGGAAGGCTTTCCTCCCTGGGCCCTGCCCAGCCCCTAGATGCACTGGATGCTGAAAGACTCCTAGGAGGACCTTGTTGCTGGAGGATTTCTTTGCGACCCTTCTTTGGTTACTTTTTGAGGTTACCAAGGCTTTGTGACAGCCTGCCTGCGCTCTATTTGCAGACTGAGCGCTTTTATTCTGCTTTTATTTGCCTTCCCTGGGAAAGGAGGAGCCTGGGGGCTGAGCAGCGCGGCGCTGCAGCCCCGGGCTGAGGGAATCCTCCTCATAGTGGTTTCCCCCATCCTCTGATACTTTGCAGGTGCCCACCCTGCATTATGGCCGCTACTCATATATCTTAAGTGGCAGGAGCCTACCTTGCATTATGCCCGCATTAATATTGCTAATAGCGGGTGCCCACCCCGCTTCTACTTTTGTTCTGCCCATTGAGGCAGCCTACCCCTTGTGTCTGCCCGGGAAAAGGATCGCCACCGCGACTGCGGCGAAAAACCGGAAGTCAGGCACCTTTGGCCGGGACGTGGGCGGGGCCTGCGATCCAGCAGGAAGTCCCGCCCGCTGCCGCCGGCCGGAGGAAGAAAGGCTGGCCGAGTGATGGCTGCCCCGGGGCTCCCGTGAGCTGGGGAGAGCCCCGGGGCCGCCAGGAACAAACCGCCGAATGTTGCGGGGCTCCCATGACCAGGAGTGAGCCCCGGCGAGTGAATTGTCCCGGAGCCTTGCGGCTCTACCCTAAGTCCCAGTCCCGAGATGGGGGACCGGGTGAAGACCCAGACTGAGCGAAGCTGGCGCCTTGTGAAGGCGGGGCTCCCATGAGGAGAGAGAGCCCCGCCAAGCTCTACCGCCGCGGAAGAGAGAGAGACGCCGGCCGCCCACACAAGACCAGTGAGAGGGGCCCTTTGAGTTCCTGGGAGGGGAGGTAGAGCGACCCTGGCTGGCAGCGGGCCGCTTCCCCCAGTTGGCACATTTCTTTCAAGCTCCCACAAAGCTCCCTAGTTATGAGGGGGAGAGGGGGCACATCGGGGCATATTGTCGTTGCCCGCTCCCACGTGGAGAGCACTCGTTGTATCCGACACCCACATTTTTGGGGGAATTTTGTATTCAGAGCCCGAGAGGCTCCTAAGGACACGATTGTCTAGCAAGAGCCCACAAGGCTCCCCAGTTGCTTTATGGGCCTAGAGGGCCCCCCATGTTTGGCGCAGTTTTGCTCCCAAGAAGCGCCTATTTTTATTCCTAGAGCCTAGAAGGCTCCAAAGTGTGCAATCTGAATTTCTAGAGCCTAGAGAGCTCCCACATGGCGCAGTTCTGTTCTAAAGGGCCAGTGAGAGCCCATGCCGCAGTTTGTCTCCAGCTGCCCAGCAAGTAGTGGGCAGCTGCATTTTGCTTCCTAGGGACTATGTCTTTGGACTCAGGAGTGAGTCGCACTCCTTCATCCCTACCTTGGCCTTCCCCAGCTGCGCAGCACTTGGTGCCAGCTGCAGCTTTTAGGCCCTGTTCTTGTCCCTCAGCTGCCCAGCAAGTAGTGGGCAGCTGCTACGTTTAGCTTTTGGTGCAGTGGCGCAACCTGGACTTTGATGTGAGTTATGTGCTAAATGTGATTTCTGCGCTAAATGTGATTTATGTGCTATTATGATTTAGGCGCTAAAGCTTTGGGTGTTAGGAAATGTACTGTGTGTAGTATGTTTTGCGCACCCTGTGTTCTGACACCGCTAAATGTGTTTTTTTGCGTCATGTGTCTTACCTACACCGCTGAATGTGTCTTCATGCATCATGTGTAAAGCTTCTAGCCTACACCCCTAAATGTATTTTTATGCTTAGGTCGTTGTTTTTCCTAGTATAGTTATACTAGTGAATTCATGGTTCCCTGAGTGATATTTGCCTAAGGTGTTTAGGATTGCGTAGGTGGTACTTACCTTTTACCAGTGGTTACTGGTTGTGTGCTACATTTGTTATTTGGTGCTACAGTTAATATATGTGCTAAGTGTTATTCCTACAAAGTGCTATTTCTACCAAGTGCTTATTCCTGACAGTGGTCCATGTGGCCCTGTCCTATGTATATAATCCCTTGTAAATTCTGCCCGTGCCTATGGCAAATTGTAAAGTGTGTGTTCCTTATCTAATGTGTTTGGTATAATACAAAGGCTATTTTTGATATAACCTTGTGTGGAGTTCCTTTTGTGGGGGGCCTGGGATATTGTTGCTGGTGGGTGCTTGCGCAAATGCTTTACACATCGCTTCTGAGATAAGCCTGACTGCTCGTGCCAAGCTACCAAGAGGTAGTTCAGGGGTTATCTTGGCGGATGACTTCCTTGCCCTGACTTAGAATGGTGGTTCCTGCCTGGTTGTGGCGCAAGCCTCAGCCAACCAGAAATCCCATTTCTAACACTTTCCTGCTCTGCCAAAGATATAAACCGGTGCAACTTTCAGATCACTCCATCAAGTAACACCGAAACACATAGAACACTGTGGAAAGCAAGCTCCAGAACATCTAGCTTCTTTTAAATCAAAGCAAACAAGCAAGCTGCTGCACGACAAACCATGAACACCTAAAGCATGCCACAAAATAAAGACCTTACAAGGACACATAATTATGAAAACATAACAGGACATGCAACAGACAGACTTTACTTCAGCTGTTAAACTTCAGCCAACATTTACCCAATGAAACACAAAGCCAACTAATAAACTAAAACGGGTGTCTCTCAACCTCAACCCTCACAGATTATGTGTAAGAGCATTTAGCAAATAACAATTTATTGCAGAGTATCTTGTAAATAATGGAATATGTTGTAAGACATTGACTTACTGGTTGAGGGGATTGAACCCCTTCTCAAGCAGCAATCACAATTCTTCTCAGAGTGAAGTCACAAGTAAACTCTAAATTAACCTGTGCTTAACCCTTTGTAGCTTAGAACAGAACAGTCAGGCTTAATTTAGGGGGAATGTGTGAAGTATTTGTGCAACACTTACTTCAAACAGTAGCACAGTGGAAACACACCACAAAAGTAGCCCACAACAGAGTCAGAAGAACAGAGTATTTTCTAATAAAAATTAAACAAGACCAAAACGACATAAATCCAATCAGTAGAACCAAAGCTATTCAATTTTAGAGATCAAGATGTGTTGTGGGTTGGGTACAGGGACCAAGTTAGGCCCGCTGAACAGAGTACCTTAAAACCTGGTTTGTGGAGTACTGCAAGGATCTGTGTTGAAGATGCATCGCACAGCCAAAAAAATGTTTGGTTCCAAGATGTGGCAAGCCTGCAGTATGAGGTCTGCTGCACACTGTTCGAAGATCTCATCGACGAAGGCTTGCGATGCGAACTCTGGAGTGGAGTATGTATTGCGCAGTCAGGACTATATGCTGGTTCTGAGGAGCTATATGGTGCAATGAAAAGTCTGTGTTGAGGCTGCTGTCGATGAGGGATGTGATGGAATGTGCCAAGGATTTATCGTGTAGGTGCGGTATCAACATGGCGACGGGTTGAGGTGTGATGCAGGTCTTTGTAGCAGTTTCAATCCATGAAGCAGCGGCGATGCTTTGGTTCTTCTCAGGGTTGCACCACACAGCAGAGGAGATGTGTCAGTACTGCATGATCCACAGAGGCTGGCAGAGCACCGTAGGCCTACTTTCAAGGGTACAGGACTGGGATGGCACCACCTGGCTGGGTAGACTACCAGATAGCAGAGTCCAGGTGCAGTAATAAGGTTTTTGGAGCCTTCTGTCCCTGAGGCGCAAGTCAGGAGACGAGCCAACTAGCCCTTGGAGTCTCTCTTGGGTTGTCGGTTCAAGATATGCCGGTTCAGTCCTTCTCACCCAGGAAAGATGGCAGCTGGCAGCAGGTCAGCACAGCAAGGCGGGAGTCCAACAAGATAGTTGGCTAGCAGGGCAGCAGTCTAGCTAAATTAAAGTCCATCAGTATCATATCAGTCCTTCTTCCTGGCAGAGTATCCACAGGTCCAGAAGTGTACTGAAGAGTTGATATCTGAGGTCCAGTATGTCTACCCAGTTGTGCATTTGAAGTGGGGAAGAAGCTTCTAGGAGTTTCCCTTTTGAAGTCCTCAGGCATCCTGCCTTGCTTGTCCTGGGTCCAGACTAACTACAGGGGGTATGCAACCCTTTGTGTGGAAGCAGGACACAGTCTATTCAAATGTAAATGGTGTTGTGGTCCGATTTTCCTTCCCATCCTGCCAGTGATGGCCCATCCAGATACACTTAAACTAACTATTGTGTGGGGCTGTCCATGAGAAATACAAAAAAAACAACTGTCAGCTACACTCAGTCACGTGACCTAGGTACAGGCACTAAATGGCATTTTCAAAGTTGTAATTTAAAATCCGACCTCATCATAATTTATTATGTTTTATTACAATTGCAAAGACACCAAACATGAAACTGTTACCTGCTCCCATTTGGAAATGATAGCATATTGAATGTGATAAGATAGCTCCAATGTTAGTCTATGAGAGAGGTAAGCCTTACTGTAATGAAAAACGAATTGAAGAGTTTTTCACTACCAGGGCATATAAAACTTAAAAGTATATGACCAATGTTTTTAAAATATACTGCACCCTGCCCTGTGGGCTGTCCAGGGCCTACCCTAGGGGTGACTTATCTGTATTAAAAAGGAAGGTTCAGGCCTGGCAAAAGATTTATTTTGCCAGATCGGTATGGCAGTTTAGAACTGCACACGTAGGCTGCAATGGCAGACCTGAGATATTTAAAGGGCTACTTAAGTGGGCAGCACAATCAATGCTGCTGGCCCACTAGTAGAATTTAATTTACAGGCCCTGGCCACATGTAGTGCCACGTTACTAGGGACTAACAGGTACATTATATGCCTCTGGGGATAAGTCAATGTTACAATGCATTTTAGCACTGATTTACAATGATAAAGTGTGCAGAGTCCTACGGCCAACAAAAGCGAGATCAGCAAAAGTGGAGAAGGAAGGAAAAAAGTTTGAGGCAAGACCACCCTCAGGCTGGCAGGTCTAACAGTGTTTCTCTTCAGACATCACTCAACTCTCATCAGAGCATGTTGAGAATACCACAGTAGTGTCCATTCAGTCCTCATTCAACTTATATGAGCGAATCTAATGAAAGATGTTGGTGGGTCTCCTTTCAACCTTGCCACAGCTCATTTTAGAGTATATATGTTATATTCTATTGAGGGACTTTTAAGCCTTTGCTCATCCTATAACAGACATCTCCTCAATAATGCATTGAATGCCTTATACCTCACACTCTTCTCATGCAAATAGGAATGATATGAATTATGCAGCAAATCTCTTTCAACCCTCACTCAAGCTAGAGGGCGCCTTGTGAAACCAGGAATTAGGCACTCACAGCCATAGCCAAAAACCTCTACACACACTTTTGCAAGAGTCCAACACTTACCCTCACACCTCTCCAATTTGTCTTGGTCTTTCTGCTTCCCAAAAGTATCCTTCAAAACACACTTGGGTAGTTGTATGTCGGAACCACGCAGGCATTTACCAAGCCTGCCTAACAACATGATCCGAACCACAAATGCAACACATTTCTTTTGCACGCAAGGAAAAAGTGCAGGACTTTGGAATAGTAAAATTTACTATTCCAACTCCAGTTTGTGCTACAGTAGGGAATGTGTTGGACTTAAAGTCCAACATCAGTCCAACAAAGTCTTTGTGATGACTTGTGTGGGAAAGCAATGTGTGGTAAAGATGCATTTGAGGTTCTGACCACATTGTTAAAGCACAGCGTGCTATGAGACGAGAAGTAAAGGCACTTTTACAAACTACTTACAATTCAATTCATTGCCATCACTCATATATAATATTCATACATAATCCTTCTTTTTCCAACCTTTTATTTGTAAGAGTTCGGAATATCTACTCAAACCATTCCTTATCATCCCTCCTAGCTTTAGTCAAGCTCATTCACCCACAGGATACTTTCCATCCATCCTTCATTTATTCACTATTGTACACAGCCATATAGGCACAGTTTTTTCATAACCGTATCTTCCTTCCTCTGTATCCATTTTCTCCTTGGTACACACTTTCCTTCCAGTCATTGTGTTCTCTTCTCGGATTGATGTGTTGTTGTTGGAAACGTCCTAAAACATTTCTGTACTGCATTTTCATAATCTCTTCACTCAAATAAAACAAGTTATATTCTTGACTTTAATACTGTTTTCCATCATTATACTCACTCATTACTCTGTGAAAAATATACCAATGTTCTAATGTGATTCAACTTTTCCCAAAAACGTCATTTTTTCTCATGACAAGAAATGTACTGCGCTTACAGAAAGTACCTCATTAGGTATTTCATCCCTCATAAACAACTCCTCTATGGCCCTTGTGGTTACCAAAGGCCATATTTACAATTTTGTCATACAACACAACGTAACAAGGCACCTTGATGTGCTGCGTGAAAGGGAGAGGGCAGGACTGTGCAATATCTGTCAAGATATGGTCCATTCCTGATCTTTGCTCTGGCGCACTTTAAGTTACCCAGCAGCAAAGCAGGCACACCTTGCAGCATGGTAAAAAGGAGGCTGTGCTGTTGGGAACATTGTTTTTGTGCATAAAAACAATCCTTTGAAGCTTTTCCCGCTTTCTACATGTGTTGAATGCAGCACACACAGAAAGAGGAAAAAAGCAAGGAGTAATAAAGATATTTCTCCTTATTATTTCTCCCCTGGCAAGGCATAACATTTTGACTCATTCCTAGGTGTAGCACTAATGGTAAATCTTGGAATGTGCCAAAATCCATGGATGAATGCTTGCGAACACCCATACATTACACCAAATTTACCTTGCACCGCAGGGCCAAATAAGGTGGCCTTGTATGGCTTGGTAAATCTCATTTAGGTTTTGCGTCACCCTTGTGTTACCTTTATGTTGCAAGGCTGATGCACAACTTTGATAAATATGCCCCAAGTTCATACATTTCTCCTCAGGCCATCTTGAACCATAATCTACTATCAATACACCATATAAATGTCCGCTTAGCATTCCACAATGACCTGATGTTTATGCCATTTTTTCACACAAACATTGAGGATTATCTATTATTCAGGTAGTTTACTTGTGTGCAGTCACCTTATGCACATAAAATATAATTACCTTCCTCTCCACTGAATCTGAATTAGACCCTCGACAGTCATTTCTCTCTCATTTCTGCATTCCGCTCATGTGCTGGCAAATCCAAAAGAGTAGCTCTTAAGCCATCTCTTACTTATGCTGCAGCTTGTAGCAACCCATGCAGGTCAAACCTCACACTTATGTAGCAAATGGAGTTGTATGCATTCAATAAAAAGAAGTGGAACAATGACAGGAAAAAGATGTTTTTTGAAGCTTATATTGACCACATTACGAGGTTTTCACATTTCTAGGACACAATATGATTTCTACATTTATTCTGCAAGCTGTTGTTATTCGTTATGGCTAAACTTTCTGTTGACCGTGTTCTTAGCGCTAAAGTAGTAATATTTTTGGTTGTTCATTGGTACTTTTGCTGACAATTGTTTCGGCATTCGACTATGTGCAGATTTCGTCTAAAGTAGCTGATGCCATTTGGTTTACTTTTAAGTATGTAACATACAAAAAATGATTGGAACACTTGGGCTGATGCGTGTGCTTCAAGATGAGCGTAATATGCAAAGTCTATGTCATATGTTTCTATGTGTTTGTGTGTAGCAGTGTAATTTTAAGGATTTGGGGGGCCCCAATCAAGAAATACTTCGGGGGCCCCAGTTTTGAACAACTTTGAATGTTAAGAAACATTCTCTGCTAAATCAAGCTGTAGGCTACATGACAATGTTGCATTATACAGTTTGAGATATAGAAATCCACATAAATGAGCCAGTGATCGATCAATCAATATAACAGCATTTGTAAAGGGCAGCACTGTCACCCCTAGGGATATCTGGGTGCTGTCTCTCCGTCGAAGAACCAGGTCTTGAGTCTCTTTCTGAAGTCTGCCAGCGAGGGGGCTGTACGGAGCTGGAGGGGAAGTCGTTCCAGGTCTTGGCAGCTATGTAGGAGAAGGAGCAGCCACCGCTGCTGCTGCAAACTATGCAGGGAGTGTGTGCAAGGGCGAGTGAAGAGGAGCGCAGGTGTATAGCAGGATGTTGAAAGTTCAGTTGATGGTTAAAGTAGGCAGGTCCTAGGTCGTGGTGGGCTTTGCAGGCGTGTGTGAGGATCTTGCACTGGTATCTTTCCTGGCTGGGGAGCCAGTGGCAGTCTCTCAGGTAGGGTGGGGAGGTGATGTGTGTTCGCTTGTGGAGGTTCAGGATTAGTCTGGCTGCAGCATTCTGTATGGTCTGGAGTCTTCTAAGGAGCTGGGTGGACATGCCGGTGTAGAGGGCATTGACATAGTCGAGGCGTCTAGTGACAAGGGCCTGGGTGACTGTCTGAGTGTTCCCTGTTTTGGGGGCCTTGGAAGGTTGTCGTCCTGGGCAATTGCCCACTTGCACACGCCTTAAAATTAAAACGTCTCTGGTGTGTAACGGTTATATGGAATTGTTGAGTGTGACATTGCTTAATATTTATGTAAGGATTTTTGTGTTGTGAGTTTTTGGATGTGAATAGATCTCGGTAACTGAATTTTCTTTCATGTGGAAACCGTGGGGTTAGCGATCTCTGAGTGCAGAATGCATGGTTAGTCTGAATGGTAAATGGAATGTATGCTGTAGACTGTTCAGAGTGCATGTGTATTTGCAAGCAGTTGGTTAGGAATCTTTACTCGTATGGTTTTTTGGTGGCTGAAAATGCAGCCAGCACACGCAGAATGCTGTATAAACTCCAAAGTAATTTGCCGCCAGACAGTGACCATGCTTTCTACATTTATTCTGCAAGCTGTTGTTATTCGTTACGGCTAAACTTTCTGTTGCCCGTGTTCTTAGCGCTAAAGTAGTCATATTTTTGGTTGTTCATTGGTACTTTTGCTGACAATTGTTTCACCATTAGACTATGTGCAGATTTCGTCTAAAGTAGCTGATGCCATTGGGGGACAGTGCAAAATGAAACACAATGTTGTTGCACTCTCAGTTTATCTTTGACTCGGTTGTGTTGCTGACTTAACAATTTTGTGTGTTCTGGTTGGGATATATATTCCAAATGGCTGGAGTGGTGGTGGGAGATGAAGATCTGTAGGGGCACGACGAAGGTCAACAAGATCCTTTGCTGTTGCTTCATCTACTAAATAAATCATATTCAAGATTTTACCTGCAGTTCATCATCTTTATTCATGACTGCAACATAGCATTTTGGCGATGAGGAGAAACTTCCCTGTGATATTAGGGAACCCGTGACAGTTTCATTGCTGTGATGCCTGGAAACCAACTCAGCTCAGCTGGTCTGTAATGTTACTGGATCATCTTGATCATTCATATCTGAGGCGGGCATTTGACCACATTTTGTGCAAGCACCTTGCTGCATTTTGGTGGCTTAATAGTTTTTCACAGTAACATCAAAGTTAGAAATCTTCCTCAGCATTTGGGACAGTGAAGTTGAGGAGTGTGATACGCAATCATGTCATGTCAGTGGCCATCATGGACATGTCGCATCGGTGTGAGCTGAGTAATTTATATGGAGAAGAAACATGATGTCTATCTCTTGCTCACATTTCATCAGCGGTTATTTTGGAGTGGTCACAAAGTTTGGGTTTGTGCAAAGCTGTGGTCTTTTTCCTCATGATGGAGGAAGCATAATTGAATTGGAACTTTGTGCGGAATATACTGAGTGGCCACAATTATTCAGTATCAATACCTAAGGCTTATTTGGATACTATTTGGGGCAGTGGTGGTTGGTGACATTTGAAAATGGTGGGGCTTAAAAAGTTGGTATGACTTTTATGTAACGAGCGACCTGGGCATGCTAAATGGACAAATATGGGATCTAACCTGGCCCCCCTTCCGGAGAAAAAATTGTAAAAAAAAGATTGGCAAATGATGCAAACTGGGAACAAACTGGGAACAAGTGGAAACTCAGAAGCCGGTACCCATCCCGTGGTCGGATCACCATCTCATCCCTTTTACTATCTGTTTGCAGGGAGCACGGCCGGCAGAACCTCCTGCTGATGAACATCCTAGGCGGAGATGGGCGGCTTTCTCTCAAGCTAAAGCAGGGTATATAGCCAATAGGCGTATCTTCCAGAGATACGTAAGGAAGGCCAAAACGTTGTATTTTGGCAATAGGATTGAAGAAGCAGAACATTCCACAAAAGAACTTTTTTCAATCTACAAATCACTCTCGGTAGGGAAGCCTGCAGTGGTGCCCAAGGAGCTTTGCTCAACGGAGGGTTGTGATCGCGTAGCAGAGTTCTTTGCAAACAAGGTGGCGAATATCTACACCACCTTCCCTCAGCAGGCTGGTAACAGCCCTAAGCTCTTGGAAACCACTAAGGCTAAAGTGGAAAAGCGGTTGACCATCTTCTCTACCCCACATACTGAGGAACTTATCCGCATTTGCGGGTCCATAAAATCTGGTTCCCCGAGGGACCCTACTACTCCAAGTCGGCTGAAGGGCAGTTTGCAAGAACTGGAACCTTATATCCGCCATCTACTAGATACCTCTTTTGAGTCTCAGACCGTTCCTAAGGCTTGGAAACAAGCAATTGTACTTCCCCTGCAGAAAAAAGCTAATGTCAGCTTTGAAAATCTAGACAATCTCCGCCCAATTTCTCTCCTGCCCTATATGGCTAAGGTGGCGGAAAAAATAGCAAACTTACAACTCATGAATTTTGTGGAGGAGGCTTCCCTGCTCCATGACTCTCAGATTGGCTCCCGCCCCCGTCACTCGACGGAGTCAGCACTTCTTATGGCGGTCGAAACTCTACGACAGGGTGTGGATGAGGGCCAAACTATGGGCTTGATCCTACTAGACCTAAGCGCGGCATTCGACACTGAAGCACATTCCACATTGCTACAGTGTCTGAATGAAGGAGGGGTATCAGGAGAAGCGCTTGGCTGGATTAGATCCTTCCTGTCAGACAGGTGTTTTCAGGTTCGCTTGGGTGATTGTTATTCAAAGGAGATTGGGCTGGGCCAGGGCGTGCCTCAGGGCTCATCCCTGAGCCCGACCCTATTCAATCTCTATGTCTCACCTTTAGCAACAATTGTGGGAAGATACGGTCTGCGCCTGGTGTCCTATGCCGACGACACGCAGCTGGTCATCTCCCTTTCGCGTGCACCCGGTCTTGCAGCGGACATCTTCAGGGATTGCATGCAAGATCTGGCAACCTGGATGTCCGCAAACTGTTTGAAGTTGAACGGTAACAAGACCGAGGTGCTCGTGGTGGGGGGAGGGCCGTCTGCTTGGTCGTCGGCATGGTGGCCCCCCTGCCTGGGAGAAGTCCCAGTCCCATGTCAGGAGGCTAGGAACCTGGGAGTGTGGCTGGATGCAGATCTGGCCTTTGGCCCCCAGATCAGTCGGGTGGCACGGGTGTGCTTCGGCGTTCTGAGAACCTTAAGGAAGGTATTAGATCTCCTCCCTATCGCGGCTCGAAGGACGTTGGTGCACGCCCTGGTCACTTCGCGATTAGATTATGGGAATCTGTTGTATCTGGGGGCCACGGGCAAGGTCGTGGGCCGCCTACAAGTGCTGCAAAACGCCGTGGCGCGTTTAGTCCTAAGGCTCCCTAAGAGATCTCCCTCTAAAGCAGCGCTTCAGGCACTGCACTGGCTCCCTGTGGGGAAAAGGCTGGAGTTCAAAGCTCTTTCCACATGTCACCGCATCTTGAGCGGCAAAGCTCCTGCTCCGCTTCAGAGTCTGGTGACCTGGTATGAGCCCACGCGCAACCTTCGCTCCTCCCGAACTGGGTTGCTAAAGGTTCCAAGAGTAAGGAAGGCTCGCATGGGAGTGAGATCCTTCAGATACCTCGCTCCCAGGTGTTGGAATGCTCTGCCTTTAGAATTGCGCTTGGAACCATCTGAGACCATGTTCAGAAAGAAACTCAAAACCCATTTATATAGTAGGTAGACTTCTTTTAGGGCGGGAGGGGCGGTTACTCCACTTATCATAGCGCGGGGACAGCCGGTGGCGTAACCAGGCGCTCTATAAATGTCCAATAATAATAATAATAATAATAATGCATTTCAAAGCAAATTAATTTAGCGATAAAGCAAGGCTTATAAAGCAGTGGGAACGTATCGTTTTGTTTTCTTTCATATTGTCCTCATTTGTGCAATAAACATCTCAGAAGATATCAGAGATCCTGTATTCTCCAGCTTGGAAGTGTTTGCAGTGGGTCCCCTATCTTCCTGTCCCATTATATCCAAGGGAAACTAGCTCTGGAGTTTCCAGATCTAATTCCCTGTACATGGGGTTATTTCTAAATTGCGTAATCATTAAACGTCTGCACCCCCTTAAATTCCCTTAAATCCCAGAGTTAAATTGTTGTTCCCATATATCCCAAAATCCAGACCTCTTATTCTTTACCCTACTACGATCCAGTTTCCTGATCTTTTGGACCAAGGCCAGCCAATCACATCTCGTGGGAGGACTATGAGTTATTCACGTAATACATATCTCAAGTGTGGCTAGCAATATTAACACAAATATATTTTTTTGCTTGATACTTAACTTAGCCCTTATCCCATCTCCATTTACAACCTCAAACAGATCTAGGCTTATGCTTACCTGCAGCTCTTTGCTCAACACCTCCGAGAGAACGGTTGTATGCCAACACAACGCGGGCTTTTACCCTGCGTGCCATTACAACGCAGGCTTTACAACGCAAGTCGTTACCATGACTTGCGCTGTAGGGTGCTGGACTTAGGAATAGTAAGATTTACTATTCCAACACCAGCCTACGTACAGTAGGGAAGGTGTTGGAATAGTAAATCTACTATTCCTTAGCCTAGAGCGCCCCCTAGTGCAAGTCATGGTAACCACTTGTGTTGTAAAGCCCACGTTGTAATGGTAGTGCGGTGTGAAAACTGCGTGGTAATGGATGTTCCCCAAGAGAACCATACCCACGTCTTGCCAAAATGACTGGAGTTGGAGGCGCGGCTGAAACATGTGTATATCATTAGCCTCTTCCTCTCCGCACTTTGGAACATATAGTTTTGAATTATTAAACACATTAAAAAAACTGCCCTACATCTTACTGCATTAATATGTTCAACAGTTTCTGTAATGTGCAAATTGTACAATGTGGCAACTTCAGCCTTTTAAAGTGTGTGCTTGTCTAGTGCCTTGCACTACATGCAGCATCAACTTTAGAAGGAAATACTCTAACCAGGTTTTGGAAAGGACCCACAGCTGCTGATTGCAATCCGTCATATAGAAATATGAGAAGACAGGTCTTTAAGTGGGATGAAAAATGTGTTGACTCTCCTAAAGGGAACACATAAAATACCTTTCTGTAATTCCCATAGTGTGCTACTGATCGGTATTTTGGTTTCTTTTTGAGATATAATTGCATCTCAATATATAACACAACTGACCTACACCTAAAACCTGTCAGTACGATTGGCTTTGTCAATGGTTGTTAGCTGTTTTACATAAATGAGTAATAATAATAATGATTTGTAATAAATAATTAACCTTCAAAATGTTTCAATTCTGAAATTTCAATAGTATTGAGGCCTTTAAAAGGAGCTTTGGCTTTCAGTTATGTGTGCTTTATGTTAGCTACATATGATCTTTTTCTCTGCACATCTCGTCCATCTGGACATCTTCAACCACCTCTCTTTCCTCTTTAGCACCCTTTTTTTACTCTTCCCCAAATGCACTTCCTTGCATCTCCCTCACTTCACCACCTCCAAACATACATTCACATTTAAGCAATTCATTAGGTTTTGCCTAGGAAGCACATGCCCTGTCTCATTGAGACATGCAGTATATACTTTCCTATTTGGCTGACACCCTCTTTTTAAATCGTTGTTTTCATTTGTTCTTGAGTGTGCCTTTCAAAATGATGTACTTAGTATTTGTTTATAGTGATTTAAGCTCCTCCTTTTTGACTCTTAGCCACGCCTATGGTTATGTGCCCCTTTACTTGTATTAGGTGCGTTGTTTTGGTATGCTGCATATATTATTTAATGTGCCTTGATTAAGCCAAGCCTGTGATGTTGATCGAGTATCAGCACATGATTCTCGTCCGCAGCAGCAGACACACAGCTCCCTGAGGCCAGAAGACGCAACAGGCAGGGCTGCTCGGGCGGAGCGCGTGAGGCAGGCTGGCACGTTGTCTGTTGAGTTTTTTTATTTTTATGCAGTTATATAGCGCAAACTCGACCCAATGGTATTGGAGCACTTTACATGAGCACCTGTTACATTATACAAGGACACATTCAGGCAGAGGGAGATTATGCAATTTTCCCATCACAGGATGTGGGCGTGACCCCGAGGCTCGAACCCTGGTTTCCAGCACCAAAAAGCCGGTCACTCTCCAAAAATAATACATATATCATCTCAATACGGCCTTCGCAACCTTGCATGCTATCTGTAATTGAAGGATCGCATAATATTGTGAATCTTTCCATTTATTTTCATTTCTTTGTAAGCCTCTGTTAAGCAATCTTATTTTGTTAAGCCTTTTACCGAGTCTGAATTACATTTATTTCAAAATGGCCACACTTTTACCAGATTGGAGTTTACAGTGCTCAGTTGTCTGTCTTTGCTATTTACACGGGAAGCAGAACTACTAGTTCCAGTTTCAAGGGAGCCACTTTCTTCTTCCTGTGTCCCGTGTGAAACTCAGCTTGGGGAGCTCCTAAGAGTTGTCATGGTGAACAAGGGGGCAGCGGGAGAGATTGTCGAAGGCCGGCCACTGCGTATAAAAAAATGAAAATGTTCAAACCCGTTGAGGAAGAGGCTACGGCCCCGTCAGGACCAGGGTATGCTGTTGGGCTTGTAGCCACCAGCCTGCAAGGAGCGGCAGATGGTAACAGCCCGGGCACGTTAGCATCGCTCTTTAGCTCTAGTGTTGCAAACCTCTTTACTCCCATCTACGTGCATGCGTTGCCTGCTCCAAGCAGGGAGCCAAAATTTGTGTACACCTCTCACCTTTCCAGTGCACTGTGGAAAATTAATACGGTTTGGTAAACATTATCTGCGCCATCTTGCCTTTTCCCTCGATGCCACACTTTTTCATGCACACCCGCCATCTTAGGTACCTTGGCCAGAACCACGCTCTGCGCGCCACTGACCCCTAGCACGGCTCTTCTCCCTCACGAGCACATCCCCCCCGCACGCCGACAGCCCCCGCTCTCACATGCCTTGGGTCATAAACCCCTCTTCCACGCAGCTCTGCCTCGGAACCCCGCCCTGTTCCCAGCGCGACACTTCCCTCCGTCCCTTTCATGGTCCCGGATCCCTTGATAACACCCCTCTTTTGTGCCCGTCTGTCTCATTCGTTCCCAAGCCGCCACCTGGCCCTGCGGATACTGTCATTACCCCCTTCCTCCTGTACAGTAGAAAACCCCCTCCCCATCAAAGGACCCTTGAGTTGATCAAAGCTCCCCACCCCATGAGATCCGATCAACCTCACACATTCCGTGAATCGGCGGAATGTCCAGCTGCGCAATAATCATCATCTGTTGTGACCGGGGTGGGGACTTCAACTGTAAATGTGTGTGGGAACGGGCCTGAAGCGGGGATTCCGAGGATGTCTTTCCGTACATCAAAGAGTTGACAGAGATGTGTTTTATGCAATAAAGTAATAAACCCCTGTATAAGAGGCCAGGCCTCAGAGATGCAGTTAGAGCACCTCGAGACGATACTTGCTGTCTGAACTGATGTGTTCTCCTCTGGAGTGAATAAACCCTTGTTTCCAGTCTTCCAGTCTCCAGCGCCTGCCTCTTCATTGATTAATGTTTTGTGGGTTAAAGAGGCGACACCGCCGGGCAACACTTAAGGATCTTTGTTTACTGGTTGCTTTCGACCCTTTTACAATTGCCGTCCCAAACGTGGGGCCCATCAGCGACACGTGGATCCAGTGGGAGAGGTCCTGACGACAGAGTGAACGACTGCAATGATCGGGAGAGCTCATGCCCAATAGACCCTCGTCTGGCAGCCGATCATCCGAACTTCACTGGTTCCGAATCGACCTCTCTCGAGTGATCTACGGTCCTGACTGGGAACCCTCAGGAGTGCCGCGGCAATATCGGAGATTGGAGGACGATCGGGCGCTGGACGCGGAAGACGAGAAACAGCCCATGTGGTCCGGGTAAGGTCGTGTAAACACGACGAATTACGAAATGGTTGTTTGATTGATTTGGAAAATACTAGTATTACTTTTTATTGATTCATTTGGAGATTCGCTGTCTGCAAACGGAGAAACAATAGGCTCTCCCTTTGCAAGCAGTGAAGGATAGGTAACGTAGACTTTCGTCTCCATTGTAAACCATCGTGCCTATCTTTCTCCCCCACTGATTGATTGTTTGAAAATTGTTCTCTGGAGATTTCCTTCTCCCCCACTGATTAAATGATTGAACCCGAACTAACGTTCGCAGATTATTTTCTGGAGATTCTCTATCTACAAACAGGAAAGAACAGATTTCCTCTTTGCAGATGGTGAAAGGGTAAGTAACGCAAACCTTTGCGGGCCTACTTATTCTCCCCACTGGCTGATTGACTCATTGATTGATTGATTGATTGTAAGGGTCGCTCCCTGTTTTATTGTCAGAATAGATTTTGCTTTTGAGATATTCACTATTTGCAAACAACGTAAAATAGCAATATTCTGTCTAATCTTTACAGGTAGTGAAGGATAGGTAACACGGACCTTTTGTCCCCATAGTGATCTGTCATGTCTATCTTCTCGTCACTAATTGGTAGCTGGTTCAACCCGGACCGTTTATTAGAGGTGGACCATCTAGCTCCACTGGAAGGCACCCCTAATAAAGACATGTTCACCAAATATGGATTAGTTACCATAGCCTATAGTAAGCTGTGACATAAGTACACCAAAGGAAACCAAGAGAAACAGTGGCCACTGATAGGATCCTTCGACCTTGATAAAATAGAGACGTTAGAAATAGCCCTTTGTAACAGTAAGACGACGCCGATTATGCTCGACAGCCTCGGTATGTGGCGCAAAGAAGCAATGCAACGAAAGAAAAGAGACGAAGTCAGAGTAGATAAAGAAACGCGACAGACAAATACCCCCGCATCTGGGAGGCCAAAGGAAGGGATAGCGGCGACACGGTTCCAAGGAGTAAACACAGGAAGGGAACGGTGTAAAGGGGTATACCGACAGGACGATCCCAAGACACAACAACCAGAAAGTAATCCCCCGACACTACGCATAGGACGAACAGACTTAGGACAAAACCAATGTGATTTTTGTAAATATTCCGGACACTGGAAAGCCCAATGCCCGACTCTACTGAACACGGGTAAGAGCAGAGGGCCGACAGAAATAACAGGCCGCCCGAAAGGGAAAAGGCGTGAGACAAAGACGAATCACACTGACACGGACAGGCCGGATAGAACCACCCCGTTTGATTACGCCCGATGGCACAGATTCCGCCAGACAGATTTCAGCGACATGTTAGAGTTTTCATAGGACAAACAACGCTAAGACGGGAAACCCAGTCAAGCTCTAGGTTACCCGGTGACGAACCCCGTACTACCGCTACTGTTCACGAACACAAAAGCCACCCTTTCGGATAACGTACAGAAAATAACACACAGAGTAGTTTCGGACAGATTAGTACACATTCCCTTAATGAACTCAAACTTTGAGCGCAATGGGACTGATTACTCTCTGCTGCTCCCACTCTGTGGACAAAAGCAATTACAGGCTTGCATAGACAACCCCCGTTCAGAGAAACTGCTCTTGTAGACACCCCACCCCTTACCCAGGCATAAATACCTACTGCAGTAAGGTTCTCGTAGAAAAAAAAGATTCAAGGAAATCAAGTCTCTGTCATATAAATTAAAGGATTTAATTTCAGTTAAATAACACCATACTAATAGGAGCAATACAATGCATATTTCCGGAAGTTCCCAAAATGCAACAGGTCGCCGGCCACGCCCATCCGGAAGGTGAAACACTCAGCACATGTGGGGCGGAGTCCTGCCGGCAACCAGCGATCACAGAGGTCGCCGGTGGGATGTCATGGAGGCACCATGGGCCCGGCTTGTTGCATCCTCTTCTCCCTGGTGGTCTCGTGGTTAGGATTCGGCGCTCTCGCTGCCGCGGCCCAGGCCACGAGTGGGGAGGGGGCGGATGCAGATGGCCCCCTCCCTCGTATCTTCTGGTCCGGCCATCACGAATACCTCAGCTGAAATTGGTACAGGGTGGGCTGGGAGAGGGAGGCGGCGCGAACGAGCCTCCCTCGCCTCCCCAGGTGGAGGTTTCCCAGCCCCGGCCCGGCGCAGAAGTCCTCCAGCCGGGCGACGCCCCTACTTGTGCAGCACAGAACATGCAACGGTTGGCCACCCTATTTGCGCAGCACAGAACATACAACGGCTGGCCACCCTATTTGCGCAGCACAGATCATGGAATGGTCGACCACCCTATTTGCGCAGCACAGAGCATGGAATGGTCGACCACCCTATTTTCGCAACACAAGACATACGATGGCCTTCAAATGTACTGGTGGAGGCACCTCAGCTGCACCCTGGTGCCCCGAGCCGGATGTCCTGCTCCCACGGCACAGTTCCGTCTTCTTTTTCGCCCCAAAAAGTCTATGCAACTAGGACGCTTGCCCATATGGACACGAGTCCCCACCTCCGACAGCATCTCCTCGACCTTGAAGATTCTACAAGAGTCCCAGGAGCCCTCGGCCCCTACAGGCCTCCGGTGGGGAACGACTGCTTTGATCACTCACGACGTAGCCACAAGATGGTGGTGCTCTCGTGTCGGCGCCAGCTTCAGCCTGAACCATCCTGAAAGACTGTGGGCTAACGAATTCGAGCAAGCTCCGGCTGAATCTCAACGTGACCCGGTAGGGGAAATTTTGCTTCCCTCCCCCTTTTTGACTGATGGTCCACATTGCCTACCCCTTCTGTTAGCACAAGTCTTTTTGAACTGCCGCAAGGGACTCTGGTCCAACCGCCGGTTGTTGGAGACATTTTGTCCCTGATGCTGTTTCCGGACTAACCCGGCCTCGCTCAAAACGGCGCCGGTGTCAACAGGAACTCACGAACGCCTCGTGGTGTTTTTCACTAATAAGACTTGATGTTCTGAGATATGTATATGGTCCTTTGTACACTTGATGAAAAAGAGGGAGGGTCCACTTGACGAACATATGAAAAGATCCCGTTAAAATGTTGTTTTCAATGTACGATTTATTGTGATATTGTTGTAACTGATACATAACGTCGCTTATGACATACGCCCACAGTATGCATATAGGAAATTTGATTACAACCAGTCTGACTATGCTTCCAGTAATGAAATGAATGCCCCCTGATCCCTCAACTATTGGTAGACGTTTTTAGTTTCCTGCAGATAACTAATAAAAGCTTTTCAAATTTTTTTAATACTGCAAAATAGCCCCCCCGCCCCTACTACACATGCTTCAGCCAAACGCCGTGTCCGACCGAATACGATTACACTCTCATATATACATGCTGAATAATTGTACAAATAAAGGTTTTTCAAACTATGAACAGGTATCGTATACCTTTGTAAATGTGGGACCAGCGGGAGGATTTTCTGGGCGATCTGTTTGTTCTCTTTTTAAGGTTACTAGAAAATGGTTGCTTAGCCCCGGATTGGTGATCGAATCTAAAGCACGACACGCTGCCACCAAGTGTGCGACTGGCTCAGGAACAGACGCATGGGGAAGGACCTCGACTTCTGGGAACGGGTAAAGTAGAACGGTACGAACGATAAAATGTTATGAGGGTGTGGCACTCGAAGGTACTAGGGAACAGGGTTGGCCGAAGAGCCGGTATGCCTTAGGACATCACAGCATTGGGAATGATTTAAGGGTCCCGATAGCTAGATACATCTACAAGCCAGGTACCTCGCACTAAGCGCCTCTGATCTCTAACAATTCCTTACACACGACCTATAATGCCACACTCGGACCGTCTTCCCCATGATCAACTTATCGCTCGCCATCCTTGCCACACTGCCCGCCCCCGCCCTGGCTTCAGAAACCAAGGCCCTAAGGATTACATCCCGAGGAGATAAGACGAGTATGAGGTAAGTAAAGGACTTTCGTGCCCGTACACTTGATATGCGTGAATGCTGTCCCCTCTCCCTTCCCCTCTTTTCCTTCCCCTACAGGTTACATTGGAATAACGACTGGGGTATAATGAAGGTCCGAAGCCACGTCATGTCTGATACACGAAGCGGACTAATGCAGCAAGATGACACCCAAGGACGCCCACGAACTACCCTTGTAACGAAAGAGCCAATAGTTGTATGATCTGATAGGGCGCGATCGCCCCTAACCCGTGTTGCGTGAATGAGCACGTGTCACGTATGTCTGAAACGTATGGGAAAATGCTTTCTATGCGAATTGAAACATTGACCAAGAGTGCGAGAAGTGCGACGCGATGGTGCCTTTTGCTTAATACTTGTCCCTTTGTACCTGACCTAATACTTGTCTGTCCCAAACTGCATACTTTCTAAAATTCTAACGAAGACCCGTAAAGGTCTCATGTTGTGTGATGCGCTGAATAGCCTATCCCTGTACACGACCACTCTCCATGTCTCCCGTGTACTGTTTAGCCTATTGTTGCATCTCTCTATCTCTCTCTCTCTCTCTCTCTCTCTCTCTCTCTCTCTCTCTCCCTCTCCTCCACGCTCTCACTCTTCATAACGACTGGCACCTAATTGGCGACCCGCCATCCATGGTGCACCACCCAATTGGCTTTAAATACCGCAAGTATTTGCACAAAATTTGTCTTAATAAAATCACATCGATGCCATGTTACTACCTCTCCTTTCTGCTAAAAATTGATACAGACTAGATTGGCCAGAAGAGAAAGGACAGGTAAGACGACTGAAGTTCCCTAATCTGACCCGTAATCAGGGAACCACATGTCAGTGGCTCATATGATAAACATGCTTCAGGTAACGCGACCCTCCCCGTCCCAAATTGTCTCAATGCCTAAAACAGTAAAAGTGATCGAAACCTCCCCGTCTTCTCAGAACCCCCCCCCCCAGTTTTGTATCAGCTGCCCCGAACGAGAGTTTGAAAAATGTGGCTCACCCCAAGGATGAGTTGAATAGATATCGCAAGCCCCCCCCCCTGTTTTTAATGAAGTAGCTAGGTTGTAAAAGACTATGTAGAAATTAGAATGATGTTTGCGAAGTTAAGATTAGATCGAAATTAAAAAATTGTTGCAGTAAACCCTTGTTTAAATGTTTAGTAGAAAAAATAGGATGCATCGACATAATGGGAAATTGTTTAGCCTATGTTCATCCCTCAGACAGATATCTATCAGGCCATGGTAATAGCACGTTGCACTTTTTCGAAAAATTGCGGAGCCCTAAAAGAGCGGTATGGCTTTGCAAGACTCGTACTAGAAAAGTAAGGTCTCAACCAGAGGAACTGATGTGACGGTAATAAACAAATGCAATCCAAAGAAATAGTCACGATGGAAAGTTGTAGGGAATCCAGCAAACCTATCATCACTTATTTATACGTTTGGTGTAAACCCCAATGTAATGGATGTTTTCGTCAGTTGCTTGGAGTTGGGAGAGAAATAGACTTATGTGATTACCTTCCTCTACCAGTTCTCTAAAGACTGTCTTTTCAAAACTCATTTAAGGGTACCCCTGTCGGAGGAGAAAGAGACCGGATGTGGGAGCACGCGGCCTGACTGCAGATCGTGGAACACCAGCGACATTGACCAAGGCGGGACCGCAACAGTAAGGAGTCGCAGGACGAGGCACTATTTCCAACAAAGTGAAAGGAAAGGGCCGACCTGACGCCCCTGCTCGATGAATAACATGTGCTGAAAGACCCCGCCCTCTGAGCCCGGTCATGGGCCCACCTACCTGAAGTTTTCCGTCCCCTTGGTCTGTTCCCGATCTGGCCCTGCTCCATCCCCTCTTCCCCCGACTTACCACAAGGACTACCCACGCACACCCCCCCCCCTTCTTCCACCTGAACTCTTTGACAATCGACTCGGAAAAGAGCAACAGCTGCAGTCCGATTGAATAGGGTTTTTTGTCGCAAACTACAACGAAACTTGGGTGCCCTGTCTAAGGTACCCATGAAAAGAACACTTAGGACACAGGGCGAGAAAAAGGATCTTATCGACCAGAAAAACGAGGAAAAGGTCATGCCCTGCAACGTAGGACCCGGAATAGAGCTGAACGCATAGCTCCACCGCCGGTGCTCAACAGTGCCAACAGAAGACGACAAAGAACACTGAGAACTCACTAATAATGGTCTAGAACAATAAGACACTGGAAAAAGCAACACCCCTCCTCTTCGAACAGTGACACCCCTGATTATCATTTCTATTACGTCTCATTTCTCTCCAAGCCACCATTGTATTGATTATGCTCCAACTAACTATGAAATGAACTTCCATACGTAAATAACATGTCAGCTCATATTCCGAATGACTATAAGCATCTATGAAATGTACTCAATGCTACCACTACAGAATCATTTTTTATCCGATATTGCATTACAATGACTTTCCTGCAACGAGCTTAACGAGGGGCTCGCCTCCTAAGATGAAAGATTTAAAGTGTAACGTTTATACATAGTTCCTTCGCCTAGGTTCCTACTTCTTTGCTTATGACTGCCACAATAGACGTGAGTAGGAAATAGGCCAGCAAGATGTCTTGTGAATGTTAAAGGGAGGACTGTGGAAAATTAATACGGTTTGGTAAATATTATCTGCGCCATCTTGCCTTTTCCCTCGATGCCACACTTTTTCATGCACACCCGCCATCTTAGGTACCTTGGCCAGAACCACGCTCTGCGCGCCACTGACCCCTAGCACGGCTCTTCTCCCTCACGAGCACATCCCCCCCGCACGCCGACAGCCCCCGCTCTCACATGCCTTGGGTCATAAACCCCTCTTCCACGCAGCTCTGCCTCGGAACCCCGTCCTGTTCCCAGCACGACACTTCCCTCTGTCCCTTTCATGGTCCCGGATCCCTTGATAACACCCCTCTTTTGTGCCCGTCTGTCTCATTCGTTCCCAAGCCGCCACCTGGCCCTGCGGATACTGTCATTACCCCCTTCCTCCTGTACAGTAGAAAACCCCCTCCCCATCAAAGGACCCTTGAGTTGATCAAAGCCCCCCACCCCATGAGATCCGATCAACCTCACACATTCCGTGAATCGGCGGAATGTCCAGCTGCGCAATAATCATCATCTGTTGTGACCGGGGTGGGGACTTCAACTGTAAATGTGTGTGGGAACGGGCCTGAAGCGGGGATTCCGAGGATGTCTTTCCGTACATCAAAGAGTTGACAGAGATGTGTTTTATGCCATAAAGTAATAAACCCCTGTATAAGAGGCCAGGCCTCAGAGATGCAGTTAGAGCACCTCGAGACGATACTTGCTGTCTGAACTGATGTGTTCTCCTCCGGAGTGAATAAACCCTTGTTTCCAGTCTTCCAGTCTCCAGCGCCTGCCTCTTCATTGATTAATGTTTTGTGGGTTAAAGAGGCGACACCGCCGGGCAACACTTAAGGATCTTTGTTTACTGGTTGCTTTCGACCCTTTTACAGCACCAGGGACACTATTGAATATTTTACCTCCCTTTACAATCCTCATGGCCCTGACTTCAGGAAACTCATGGGTCTTCCCACTCCACATGCATGGTGTGTGCCAGGGAATTGCATGTAACAGCTCAATGCACACTATGGGGACCATTACGATGGCGGTCGAATTTACTCCGGCCGCCACCGTAGCAGAGATTGGGTCCGACGGCCATTCGTGAGGTGGTCCCGCTTATCCAATTATGATATAACATTACTGCGGATTGTGCTGGCAGCAGCACGGCTGCGATGCCAAAAAGAGCATGTTGTGCATTCCAATGTGTTGGTGGTTCCTTACCCTCTTACATTATTCTGCTCCCTCTTTAATTGTGACTGTGCAATCTTTATTGCTTAAATAAGTTATATTAAGTCCACAGGAACCATTGTTTCCCTTTATATATACAGTCATGTAATGGTGTGTGCAACAGAAATCGTTTGGTATCAGCCAGCTAGTTTGTGCATTTAGGTCCATGAACAGTCATATGGGTCTATTATCCGGAAAATGAAGAAAGAAGGGAAGAGCTCCCTGATCCAGTTAGTCTAGTTTATTTCTTTCCTTAACTTCTGTCAGGGAACTGTCCACAACCTAGCTGTTGGTCAATATATCACTGTAATTGAGCACTCCTGAATGTTGTATAACACTAATTTCTCAAAACCTACTAACAGAATTTCACCAAAGCAAGAATAGGCTTTCATGTGACTAAAGTTAACATTTTGTATCAAGTTTGATGAAATCCCATCCAACATTGTTTTGTTTTGTTGCTATAGTGAAGATCAATTGTCTTGTGGGTGTTCAAATGGTAAATGCAATTTTTTTATATCCATTTTTTCATCTTCAATACAGATCTATGCAAAATGTGACATAAAAGCTAGCCGTTTTCACCTTTAAATAAAAACTTGCATTCACATTTGTGAGACGGTGCCAAAGTTATAAGCTCATACAAAATAGGCTTTTCAGTGATAACCCAGACCTAGCTCGCATTTAATAAATCACAAGAAAAATTATTTCTAAAAGGTGAACAGGAAACACACAGAATCTATGTTAGCATATAGGCTACAGCCTCTAGAGTGGAAAACCGACACAGCTCCTTTATGAAAGTACACAACACTAGCATCCCATGAGCAGTATCAGTGATAGTTGCTCAGTTCATTTTTCTGGTTTCTTTAAAAAATTTCCTGAACCCTGTCCTCGCATTTGTTTCACCTAAAACCATTTGGTTTTGTTATTCACTCAACAGCTATAGTGACTGGAAGTGTTTTTCTTCATTTCCCAACAGAAAATATTTTTTCTGTTTTCCACAATGCTTATGCCTTTGTGAAATGCCCCAGATGTAGCTGTAAAAAACCGCATAAAACAGTCTTCATAATCTACAGTCAGCCAGATTCACATCTAGAGGAATGCTAACATTGTCTGCAGATGTCTTGAGGAAAAGACAGCTAATTAGACTGCATGGCAAGCAGGAGGTTGTGATGCACTAGGAATCCATCTATGAAGTATCAGAAGAGCATGAAGAAGGGACTTCTGTCTTGACTCAGAGCACACTGAAAACTCCTAGAGGTGCAGATGGAAGAACAGACCTAGACATCACGAACACTGTTGTACTTGTTCAATGTTTAGGTCCAATATGTAAAACAAGGAATGATGCTACCTGTTAGTGTGTGAGAGCTGACTTGTTCACAAAAGAAAATTCAGCATCGAGGAGGACAAAGCTGTCAACATCAAAGGATCTGCCAATGCTGAAGTATGATATAACTCAGAATCATAGTTGAATAAGCTGAAGGTTACCTATGACTTTCAACTCAGAATATTCTAAGGTGTACTCGCCGACTAGAGAAGGTACTCCACTAGTGGGAATCTGACTCCCATCAAAGCGTACATCGCTGTGTCAAGTTATTCCCTCCTATGACCTCTGCTGTTACGCAGCCCTTTCCCACTAATGTACTCCACATCTAACCCTGCTACTCCAGTCTGGGCTCCTCGAACCAACACTTTACCTTTGTGAAGAGCAGCCACATCTCCAAGGGCATCTTGCACCCTCACTGACATCACTCCAATTTTTCTTACTTAGGCTTCTCCTCGTCTCCAGCAAAAAATACAGGCCTCTTGAACAGAGCCCTCTTTACTACAAATGGACCCACAGCCTGATTCCTCTATTTTGGACCAGGAAGTATGATGCTTGTTTAGACAAGGATATTAAGAGGTTGTATTTTATGTCAGAAATGTTTGAGACACATATGTGACATCAGCAAAAACAATCAGACCCTTGAATCATTTGTAGCAGGTCACTGGGGGATTCTCTTCTGATGTTTGCTATCGAGCTAATGTGAGATACCAGAATTCTTAGATGACTGGATGATACTGTCTACCTAAATCATTAATGGAGCTGTAGACTCATCAGACCTAGCAGCTCGTGGCTTTTTGACATAGTTTGGCAAATAGACATCCTTCCTGGCTCTGCCTCACTTCTCTTAAATCAAAGGATTCTTAATTTACCCCTTTCCAGCAACTCTGAAGAACCCATGGCAGCAAAGAAGCTTGAGATGAAAACACGTATGGCAGTATAATTATAAAAAGATGAGGATATGAAATATCACCAAAGGGCTCATGAGTGCTGCTACTACAAGGGCGGGGTTCAGACCCCTCTCTGTCCTCAGCAAAGTCAACAGCAGAGCCAGTTCAGACCAATTTTGGAGGCCATTACGAGAGAGAAAGGGCAGTCAGCAACCATTACCAGCCAATAATTTTCCTATTTTACACCATTTTTTAGGTCGAGCATTCGAGACCTCTTGTATATACTTTAGTATATAATTATTATATACTTACATGTGTATGTACTTTGTGGGCTCTGGAGATCACCCCTAGGACATTTTTTCTGTCAACTGCCTCGACCAGCAGAGGTCAGTTAAATACCAGATTTGCTTTCTGCTGAGAGACATGTTTTTTCTTTTTCTGGTAACTTTCTTGATAGAAAACGACCAGCAGAAGTCAGTAAAATACCAGAATCACTAGATTCCAGTCCATAGAAATTGTCTTCCATGAGCACCTGTATAATATATATTTTTATTAAATCTTGTATTTTTAGTGATATGAACACGAAGGCCCTGATTTTATATTAAAAATAGAGCTTTGAACTATACCATTTCCCGCTGAAAGGCAATATTTCTCTCCATGTATTCCCATACCTGGTGTGTCATGCAGTTTAGTGCATACCTTCACACCATGTTAAAGAACAGTAGATGTTTCAGCACCCAGGCTAATGTGCTGCAAAGCTAAATACATATAAGGTCCCAAAGGCGAGACTGATTGCATTACAAATGCTTGTTTATTTTTGCGTTTGCCCTGGTAAAATGTGGCCATCTGTGCATACCCTTCACACACATTTTCACAAACAGCAATTACAACAGGAATACATGAGCATTGTTCTTTTTGCTCTGCAGAGAGGCCAACCCACTGACAGGCACTTTGCTTTGGCTTTAACGTCAGCATCACAGCTTTCAATCAGAGCCACTTATAAGCAACTGCACATGGAAGAAATACAGGACGAAACACAACATGATTATTTAGCTAACTCTGAGGGAGGCAAGATTAAGTAAAACTTGAAATAAGAGAGGAACTAGGTAGCTGACATGCACAGCCTTAACACTTTTAACACTCATTGTTGGTAAATCAATCCATGTTTTTGGCATTAATGTTGTTAAGAGCATGTCACTGGTGAGCAAAAGACTGCAGTAATGCGGACTGAAAAGCCATGGTTCAGACTACTATGATCGCTAATGTCCACTTTTATCCTGTAATCAAATTAAAAAACTGCACACAATGCTTTATATTTCATCAAACCTTGGGAACATAAAACTGTACCAATAATGCCATGTTATTGTGTGCATTGCATGCTCTTGGTCTGAAGACTAACCAGCATGGCCATGCACCTGCAGGGATGTAACTTGCAGTGAGGCATGCAGCAGATTTAAAGACACTTTGCCGACAGACTGCATTAGAACTGCAAAACATTTATATCAATTGAGCTAGTATGGATCTGCTGGACTGGAGAGACTTTAAGGCACACAGTATGTACTTCTCTGCAGGGCTTGGTACTCAGGACCTCTTTTAATGTCATACAGCAGATAAAGTTCGACTGTAAGCACATTTCTCTCGCTTTGCGCTTGACTTGGATATTTGCATCATCTTCACAAGGGAGCAAGAAGCCTGGCCTGCTGGTCTTTTGGATCCATTTCTCGGGGGGGGGCAGGGGGGGGTGAACAAATGCAGGATCTCCACTTCTAATGGGGCCAGCGACTTGCAACCAGGACCTGGGATGTCACAGTGCGGGTGATTAGCATTATGAGGGGTCTCAGAACAATATACATAACAGAAGATTAGCATTCTAACACTTACCATTACCAAGTGAGTAAGTCACCTGATCACACGTTCTTGCATCCACTCCTACGTGTGATGAATGGGAAAGAGTGGGGTCTATGCCTGTGAATGACACATGGCTGTTCTCGCCCAGGGACGGAGACTTCAGCACTTGAAACTATGGTGCTGAAAGCATCACTGGCCTTCAGTGGATACTGCTATAGATTTCAATGGCAGTGATTCATTATACAGGGCTTTAGAACTGTAAGTCATCCGAAATACGACACAGTTCAGAAATCTGATTTACGGCCTGGCTTCCATCTCCTGCTTCAGAGCGAGGCTGGGCAGGTAGGCAGGGACACACAGCCCAGGCTTAAAGACTGGAAATACGATTGTATCTCTAAATAAATCGATCTATGCAATATTTGTTCAAGAATGTGAAGGAATATCAGGCGGGCGCAGCCCCAGAGCCCTAATGGAGAATTCACCCCTGAATTGGGGTCAACCTCGATGTTAACTTTGTTTAATATTTGACTTTAACAAAGTAGTTAGTTATATATTCACTTTGTTATGTATTTTGAGATTCCATTCACGCACACTAGAACAAGGGGCAACTGCAATTTGGCTAACTTATATAACATGGCTAGTGGAGGTCATGTGCTACAGCCTTCTGTTTTTTTGTAGAATCTAGGCGGACCTTAACAGCAATGAAAGCATTGGATTAGAGTATTTCAGACCTACCTCGTGGATATTGTTGGTGTCAACTACTCTCCATCCAATAAATTTGCATTTTTGTTCAACTGTCTAGGAAATGAAGGTCCATATATATTTGATCATTTACCTAAAACTGAACTGGGTGAATCTGAATCAGATGGATGGAATGCGCACAATGTAGCATTGAAGAGGCTATCTTAAAAATGTTTTGATGCATTGACAGAAGTTGTTCTAAAGATGTAATTTCTATCCATCTAAACAATCAAGTAGTGGAAGTATTACTTCTTTAAGAATTCTTCCAGACACCTGTATTTTTGCAATATGTATGGGCCAATATATCCAAGATCAAATTGTCATATATTGTACTTCAAAAAAAGTAGAAGTGCACTCTGAGACCATCAAAATTGCTAAGGGTATTGAATGCTCAGCTGAATCTGGATTTGTGTAATGTCTGGGGTAGAGCACATGAGTGTCAATGTTCTTAGCAGAGCTCAGGACAAGTGCAGGGTGTCAAATCAAGTTGTGGTAGTAAAGTATCAATAAGAGATACTAATTGTGTAGATGTGGTTCAATAAATGCATTGGCTACAATATATGAATTGTCCAGCAATTGGTAACAAATTTAATAAATGTAAGGAATTCGGTCATTTTAACAGAGTGCTGGCCAATGTGGTAAAAGTAAGTAGTGTTCAGAATGAGGAAGTTCATGAAGTGTCAGGGGGAATATCAAGTGTCATTCTATCGGTATAGGTTTAAAATTAAATGGGAAGTATTGCAAAGAAGGATGGTTCATTCAGCAAGGTGTGTATTGGAGGCATTGATTTGGGTGTTATGTCTCATTCGCGTTCACTGGTAGCGATTTTGAATATTGAAACTTTCAGGAAACTATGAGTTGATAAGAGTTTGAGTAAGTCAGATATTCGAACAACCACACACATTGAAGGGAGCCCCTAATATGATACATAGGCAGGGAGAAAAGGGGAAACTGTTGAATACAATCAAGAAGAGATCCCTCTGCCTGCAGGATGTAAGAAAAGTGCTAATCGTCACTGATGTATATACACACGTGCCTGAAACTAGCCTTCCACAATATGAAACACAAGTTTATTGGATACAAAATTATCAAATGTATTCAATATATTACAGAAAATTCAGTCATATATTCAAACTGTTGCATATGGAAATCACGAAATCGAAACTTTGAATTTTTTTTAAAGATGCCATTACATTTCAAAGCAGGGAGATTACTATGAAAATATTTGTGGTTGTTCAGGGTAGAGATATCATGGGTTGAGTTGGCCAAGGTAGGTTAGAAACTATTTTAAGACTGGGTACCGATACCCTTGTAAGGTTTGTTACTGAAACATTTGACAATTTAACACAAATTCTGAAAGAGTATGAAAAAGTATTGTTAGAGTATTGTTATGGTTAAAGGTTTTGAATATGAAACTATTTTGAAGGATGGGGCTGTTCTGGTGAAACACAATGTGATGTTCTTTTCAGTATTAGACAGGACTTGAAACAACACCTTGACGATTTGTGCATGAACAAGATTATTGAGCCCAGGAATGTACCTGAGTTGGTCAGCGCTGTTGTGATTGAGAAATAGAAAAGTGGACAAATTAATTTGTATGGATCTCCGAACTTTAAACAAGAACATTCTGCTATATTGCCATGCGTTGTCCAAGTTGACACTGGTATGGGGTGCTAAAGTGTTTAGCACCATTGACTTAAAGGCTGCAGACTACATTAATGACACCATTTGGGACATGCAAGTATTTGAGGTTATATTTTGGTTTTATCTCTGTGGTTAGTGTCTTCCAAAAATTGATGTTTCATCTTTTTTAGGGCATTACTGCAGTGCATGCATTCCAGGATGATATTCTTATTTTTGCTAATGAAGAAAGTGAGCATAATTGCATACTGAACATTGTACTGAGCATTTTGGAGGACTGTGGCATGACATTGAAAAGGTTAAAGTGTAAAGTCCTAACTGAGTCTGTTGACTATTTAGGTCATGGGATCGCTGCTGATGGCATAAGTCCCAAAGATGATTTACTCAGAGCATTGAAAGAAGCATTGAAAGTATATGGATCAGCTCAAATCTTGTATTTGGCTCAGTGATTATTATTCTAGATTTGTTCAGGGGTACGCCACCATCATGGAATATTTAAAAAGAATGATGAGAATGAAAGAACAATTTGTTTGAATGGAGAATAGGCAAGAAGTTTTTGATAACAGCAAAGTAATTTTGTCAAATGTTACTGCTTTGAAAACATTTGTTGCATTTGTGTGCTATCACCGTGGGTGCTAGTAGTGTTGGGATTGGGGCAGTTTTGTGTCAGAGAGTGGGTATATATATAAGAACACTGTAGCATTCGCATCAAGGGCTCTTAGTGATATTGAGCAAAGAAACAGCACAATAGAAAGACATGCTCTTGCCTGTGCATGGTATATTGAAAAATGTAAAAATGTACACATGGGGATCAACGTTTCTCTTGTGTACAGACCATAAACCATGGATGTATCTACTTGGGAGTAAGGGTGCAGGGTCTGCCTTTTCTAGGCTAATACATATTTTGTTCAAACTGCAAGAATTTCACTTTGATGCATAAGATATTGCTGGGGGTACCAATGTGAAGGCTGACTGTTTGTCTAGGTTACCTTTGAGTGGAAATATTGGTGAGGATGGTAGGTGTAACAAATAAATGGTGTTTCAGTTTTGGATGTTGTCAAATGTTGCCAGGAATGTATTTCGGAAAAGGGGTGGCAAGATGAATGTGATAGAGATGTTTATTGGTTAACGTGATGGAATATATGAGTTCTATTTGGCTAACTGTTAAAAATCTTAGTGGAGATCTTTTGAATATTTGCCATGTTTCTGAAGAATTAATGTTTTGTAATGGTGTTCTGTTGAGGAGTGATAAGTTTGTCCCTTCTGTTGGGTGGTGGTAAAGGATTGTCAATCAGGCACATTCTGGTCATTTGGGGCTTCATCTACAAAAAGATATATTGAGGAAATCCCTTTGGTTGCCAACAATTGCCCATTTGGTAGATGCCACAGTCAATGTGTGTGAAGTTTGTTTGTTATCCAATAAGCATTGGCAAATGGGAGAAACACTGTTGCAGATGGTTCATTTTACTTGAGCATGGGTGGGATAAATTGGCTTTGAATTTTTTGGGGGCTTTAGGGCAGTTTACCCCACATATGTGTTAAATTGATTATTACGAAGCTGTGGAGGCTATGAGCACACACATTACCCAACAATTTTTAACTGGGTTGTTTTCTATTGAAGGTAATCCGTTAGAACTAGTAACTGACAATAATGTGTAACTGGTTTTCTGATAAAATGGAACCATTCTTTAGACTCAGGAATATCAATTATTATACTGTGGGGCTGTGCGGTGCAGCAACAGAATTTTTAAAGAAGGTATTCAAAGTGCTATAACATGTAGAGTTGATATTGAGGAATTTGTGAGAAAAAAAATTGGTATATCATAATATGCCACACAGTGTTAACAGTGTCACAGGAGCAGCTCCTTTTGCTTTCCTACTGGTAAGGAAAGCTAGAACTATGCTTGTTCCCGGGTGGTTTGGAGAAGAAGGATGGTAGTGGTGTAGAAGATGCGGCTTTGGATAAAGTTGTTTCCAGGGTAACTGATAAGCAAAATAATATGAAGAAATATTTTGATAATAAATACAAACTTTGGTTGAAAGGACTGGAAGTGGGTTGTTAGCTTAAGATGAGAGATGTGCAACTAGAGAAGTCTAAATCAGATTTTAAGTTTATTGAACCTTTGCTAGTTGTGATGTAGTTTGTAGTTCTGTTAAGTTAGAAGATGGAAGGTGGTGCTCCAAGCGTAATTTGGCTTTGGTTAATGATGTACAGAGGCGTCTTTTTACTGAAAAACTGCAGAGATTGAAAAGTTTGATGCATGATTGTGTTCATGACATTGTTATGGATGAACACTCAAAGCAGAAGTAGCCGTTTATTTCACCGGTGATACAGGGAGGTTCGAGTGTCTGGGAGGGTGTTCAGGATGGTGGTTGCGACGAGAACTATCTGGTGAAATTATTTTGACATGTAAGTTGTATGCAATCTGGTTCAGATCTTCTTTACATTCCAAACGGCTTGAGTGGCAGTGGGAGATAAAGATCTGTAAGGGCATGACAAAGGACAACAGACGTCTGTTGTCTCGCTGCATAAATACATCATACACTTGATTTTACTTGAGTCTTGTCATCTTTATTCATGAATTCAACGTAACAAATGTTGCTCTCAATATTCTATGCAGGAGCTGACAAGCTTCAAAACCTATAAAAAGAAATGTATAACACACATTGGCAAAGCAAGGAGTGCCTTTAGGCTTTGCTGTTGCTTGATTTGTTTCTTCATTGCGTTTGTGATATTTTATTGGTGGGGAACGGCTGGGCCCTCCCCAATATAAAAAATAATGCCGAAAAGCAAAAGTATTTTTTGGTGTCAAAAAGCACACATTGCCATAATATCTTCAAGGGTTAAGGGAATATTTTTTATGGATATGCACTGCTTGTGAGAGAGCATAATGTTGTCACTCACTGTGAAGTTAGCCAAGGGCTGAGGTGACAGGACCAACTGCATTGAAAATGCAATAGATCTCGCCCTCGTTTAAGTTAAAGCCATTCTGTTTGTAATGAAGTGGCTTTTTAGCTTTGCTTTTATTAGTGTTTTTAAAACTTTCATGTAAATAACATGCATATGTATGCATATATGTATATGTATGCATGCATTTATGTTTGTATTTATATAGATATGCAGATTATGTATGTATATATATATACACATACATATATATAAATGCATATGCATATATATATGCATATATATATATGTGTATCTGTATGCGTGTAGAGAGAGGTGGAGAGGTAGAGGTAGAGAGGTAGAGAGGTAGAGGTGGAGAGGTAGAGGTAGAGAGGTAGAGACTAGTAGAGAGAGAAGTAGAAAGAGGTAGAGAGGTAGAGAGTAGAGAGTGAGTATTAGAGAGTTGAGAGTGAGTAGTAGAGAGCAGTAGAGAGCAGTAGAGAGAGTAGCAGAGAGTGAGTAGTAGAGAGTAGTAGAGTGAATAGTAGAGTGAGTAGTAGAGAGTAGTAGAGAGTGCATAATATAGTGTGCAGAAGATGTGAATGACATAAAAGTAGAACAATAGATGAAGAAGGCTGGCTAAAAGTTCCTATAAATAAGTATGTTTGATATATAATTTTAGCAAAATCAAAAGGTCTTGGCTAACATCAGCGCTAAAAATAGTTCTGGTCATTGCCAGAAAGGTCACCCTACAGATCTAAATGAACAGGAGGAATGTGCACTGAGAATGGTCCTAGCTAACAATGAAAACAGACAAATATGAGAAACACTTGACAAACTAGTTTTATTGTTGAATGTCTTGTATTCCCACTTGGATATCTCAACATATGGTGACATATAAAACTGAGATTGTTCATGCCAATGCAATTGCAGATTGTCAAAAACCCGAACTATTGTTCTGCTCAAAATCATTTGATTCTTTTGGACTAGTTGTGACTGAGCATCAAGGAGACGAGTAGGGAGGGTTCGGATACTGGGAACATGATTTTAAAGAGAAATTATTGGGGAGTTCTAAAGAGGAAGCTCCAAGAGGATTAAAAAATTAAAACACACGTGTTTTGTTACGCACTTAAAATCGCATATGTTATTGCAACTTTGTATGTTTTTAATTTTCTGGACTGTGGCACAAGCATCAGGCAAGCACTGTAATTTTATCAGACAAGAGGGCAGAGCTAATAATGTTTGACGCAGCACAGTATCTAAATATGCTGTGCTTTATTGAACATGGGGGAAAACACAGCTCAGAGACATCTCTACTAAGATCGGTCTGCTAGTGCTATCACCCCCTGTGCTGGCACACTAAAAGGCTGCCTTGCATGTAAAGAGCAATGTCACATTGTATAGTCGTATTATCAGCCAAAATAGGACCCAGAAAAAGATAAATCGAAATGAGAGACCATAAGTACAAGGCAGATGTTTCCACATTGCTACACTGTCACCATATTAGGATTTCTAAATATGATCTACATTTCTTAAGAGGCGACACCCTCGCTGAATCAGCATGCACAGGTTAAAAACCATATAACAATTAAAAAAAAAGACTTTTAGAATAAGGACTTAAGAGAAACTCAAGCAAAGTACTAGTAAAAATAGTCAGGAAATGGAAAGGGACAAAATATTCTATCAAAAAATTATATTATCTAGCATATTGTCACATAATGTTATTGCTATGCAGAATTGTGTAGTAAATGGTGCAACATATCACAGATGCACAATGTTAAAGACTGAGTCACACTGTTAGAAAAGCATAAATAGCTTTGTGTGCCAGAGACACCACTTGAAACTAACAAAGACGTTAGATAGGCAAGATGGCGCCCACGAGAGTGGACGTGTAGGCTGACCACTCCTCGTATCCCTGTAAGCCCCGACAGTGGAGAGACCTGACGGCGAAAAAGGCGCTCCACTACGCTAACCCATATGGTGCTGGATTCTGTGACCCCTGAGTTGAAACGCCTGATAGTGAATGGCTGATCAAATTCTCACTTGTGTTTGTGATCCGGTATTTGGCAATTGGTCTTGGTAACGGCGTTCGCAGACTCACGGTCCCAGTGAGCAGAGCTGAATACTCATCAACACCTGTTTTTGTTTGTCGTTCAGCGTTCTCCAGCCCCTACCCGGGCTGCAGCCTCATCTCACCTGTTTCTGATTGTGGCTCGACGCAGCTCGCGGTTCTGCAGCCTCCGGGGGGAGCGACGGAGAAGGACGCAGACGGAGAGGATTCTTCGCGTTTTGGAGCGCTGAAGCACTGGGATAGGAAACTCAGCTGGCGAGTGCTCCACACTATCGGGCGGACTGACCAGACCCGCGGAGTTGTAGCAGTGAGTGCTTTTTACAAGGGACAAAGAGCAAGTTTGTGCAGCGCGAGATAGCTGCTGTACTGTATCAGATATCGGGACGATAAACTCGGGAAAAGAGACAGTATGGCTCCCAAAGGAACAAGGGGGAAGCAGAAGGTCTCGGAAGATCAGGGGGAAAACGGTGCTCCCAAAGAAGTGGGCAAGACAGCTATGGGCAAAAAAACTCAGCCCAAAACACCAGTGGAACCAGCAAAAATAAAGGGAGCACAGTCAAGTGCTAATGTTAATGCAACCGGGTCGGGGGCAGACAAGAATGTAGTAATCCCCTCCATCCTTGCAGCTGCGGCAGCATTAGAAAAAGATAGAGGTAAGGGGGTACTTGCAAAAGGTATAACTGAGGGTTCCTATCCTAAAACCATCATAAATGTCGGGGAGAGTCAAGAACTTGTGGAGAACCCTCCAGAAAGTGATGGTTTACCCCCGGTGCCAGAAGCAGTGGGAGGAGAGGAGTATGTTCAACTGGATGGCGAGTCTGGGGATTTCTACTCTATGTCCGAAACGTCGCTGCCTTCATCTTGTGAGGATTTAGTATCACAATATGCCCTGCATATGAGTCTTGAAGGACGGAGCCCGGCAAGCAGTTTGTGCCAAGATGATTCTATTGATATTACTGAGGATAGCCCCTCTACTGTTCGTGATTTAAACATTGAAGCCTCAGCCCATATAAGCAATGACGCTAAGGTAGATCGACCACATGAGGAGTCTGCTGCTGGAGTGAACACTGACATTTCATTAGCTCTGATCTATGAGTCTATAATGTTGCTGCGGGATGAGACAAGGGAAGAGAGCCGCAGAGTGCAAAGTTTGTGTCGGAAGCTCCAAAACTCAGTTCGAAGGCTTGCAAAGTCACAGGCAGACTCCGCTAACAGGTTCAATGAGGCTGAGACTTGCATTTTCAATTTGGAGGATATAGTGGAGCAGCAGAAAGGTGCAACAGAGGCTCTACAGGGCTAAAGGACAATACTCTCTGGAAACTTGCCAACTTTGAAAACAGGGCTCGTCGTAATAATTTGAGGGTACTCCAAGTGCCTAAAGGCAAAGAAGGTCAAGACCCTCGCAAGTTTATAGTCAATCTGTTTAAGGAAACCTTCCCGGAACTCACAAAGTGGGATTGGGACAGGGAGGTCGAAAGAGCGCATCGCTTTCCATTTAACTTGAAGGGGACTGCCGGTCAAGGAACTGAGAAAGCGATCGAGAGAAATATGGTCAGGCCTAGGGCTCTTTTGATCTCCTTTAATAGTTTTCTTGCTCGTGAAGATGTTTATAAACTTGCAAGACCTGACAAGCGACGGCCTGGCCCTGGGTTCGAGTTTTTTTAACCCCTGATTTCTGCAAATATACGGTTGACAGCCGATGGCAACTTCGACAATTAATTACTCCGCTGCAGGCTAAGGGAGCACAAGTGTTTCTTCTCAACCCCGCGAAGTTGAAGATTGTGTCTAAGGAACGAACACAATTTTTTACCAATGTGGGGCTGGTCAAGGAATTTTTAAACAAGATCATTGGTTAAACATCATCTAGGGTGGGGTAAAAAGGAGGAATTGTGGGGGTAGTTCAACCCTAGAGCTAAGTGAGATTAGTAACTTGTGATAATCAAAAATTCTTCTCTTTACTTTTTCAGGTGGCTATGGTAGTTGTATGTCTCTTTTTATAGAGAGGATTTATTTTGAATATAATATCCTTAGTTATGAAAAGGTTTCTCCAGACTGGAAAGAAGGATTTCCTTCCTACTTATTGAAATGAATGAGTAGCACATTAGGGGCCTTGTGGGGGGATACGGGGAAATTGCCAGCTACATCTGCAGGACCATAAGTCCTAATGCCTCGTTATTGGGAAGGGTGGGGGGTGGGCAAGGGGGACGGTGGGAAGAGGGTGGGAGGGGCACGTGGAGGGACTTGGTGGTGGGGTTAAAAGGGGGTAAAAAATCCACACTTGTATTCAAAAATGACATGGAACTCGAAAGAGAATCAATAAAAAACATGATAGGCAATTTGACAAAAGGTTTTTGTATGGTATTTGCAAGGTTAAATGGGGTCAATTGGGCGAGATATCTAGCTGAACCATATGTTTACCGGTAGATATCTTTGAATATGCTTGTTAAATGTTTCTGGGTTAAACAATTTCAATAAACGAAGAAGAGTAGCGGCTGAGCTGCGCCATGTTGCTCCGGTTGTGGTGTGCTTACAAGAAGCCCATCTCCCTTGGAATAAACATCAGGCATTAGCAGAATTGGAGTTTTCTATTTTAGTTTCATCTCAACAATCTGGCATGACTCGGGGGGTAGCTATCTTAGCAAAAAGGAATTTGGTTACGGTACGACGGAAATTAGCGGATACAAATGGTAGGTGGGCTATGGGTGAATGGTGGGGGGCAGCATGGGAATTTTACAGTATGTAATATTTATGGCTCCAATATAGATGACTCAGGGGTTTTTGAACAATTACATTCTGAACTTGCAGTTTGGGCCACCCCCTTGATTATTTGTGGGGATATGATTATTAATTTAACAACGCAAGACCTCGCTGAATTCCCAGCTTTTAATTTCACTGCACTCAGCTTGACCACAAAGCTTAGCTGCATTGTCTGAATCAAATCGTAATTGTTTTTACCCTGCTTGACTTAAGAAGTAGTGGTAACTATCCCCCTGGCCCCCGCTTGACTTAATAAGCGCTATCGACTCACCCTGATACTTGGATTAGCCTCAGCCGATTTGGGCGCTGAGACAGCCGAGCCTCAGCCAGGTAGAATCGACTTTGGTGGCCATCTTTTTTTGGGGCAGCGTTTCAACGCTCTCTATTGGCCACTATAAAAACGGAAGGTAATGCCTCCGCGCAGCGGACGCGATCAGCGGACGCGCCAGACCTGTGCCGGAGTCGTGCCAGAGTCCTGCCCGTCTGCGCCCGTCCGCGACCAGGATGCGGCCGCAGACGCAAGCTCTATCACTCCCTGCGATCCCCCATTTCCCATCTCCTATGACAGCGCCACGCTTAAGACCCTGAAGCCCAAACACTGTATCCCAGCACCTATTCCTCCTCAGGCTTTTAGCCCCCATCTACCGTTCACATCATGTAACCCAGGACAGCCTAATGACGACTCAAGGCATGAATGCTTCTTTTCTCCGACCACCACTAACTCTTTATTAATAAAGTCAGATATGATTAACTGCCGCTCCCTAGTAAAACACACCCTCGACATTGCCCAAACCATGGAAGAGGATAAGTGGGACCTCCTATTCCTAACCGAGACTTGGTTAGCGGACGAAACCAACCCCGCTATACACTTAGCCATACCCTCCGGCTACAGTATACTATGAGCCAATAGACAGGGCTCTCACCCTGGAGGTGGAGTTGCCATAATATATAGATCTCACTGGACTATATCCTCCTTTCCTTACAAACAACTGAAACGCATTGAGGCACTCCCCTTTTGTATTAAAATAGCGGCCAATTTTACCTTCTCTGGCCTTCTGGTCTATCGCCCCCCAAACTCTAAAACATCCCATCTTCCCGTATTCTTAGATTATGTTCTGTAAGCAACATCGCGTTATGCAAACTTTACCCTCCTCTGGGATTTTAATCGCCATGTGGACAATACCTCGGACTCCATCTCTTCCAATTTCCTATCCACCTTATCAGACGGAGGGCTAAACCAACTTATCAGTAGCCCAACACATAAGGCTGGACACACCCTTGACCTGATCTGTACCAACCTGGACGGACTAGCCATAAGTGATCCCCTTCCGGTGATCTGGTCTGACCACCTCTTTATTCCATTTTCGTTTTCCCAGCACCGCCAAGATTGCCACATACGTCCGGCCAAACTGCAGGGCAGACACTGGAGTAAGATCTCCCCTGACAGCCTTGCCGCCCATCTTCCCCCATCAATTCCCCAGACACGATTTCTGACTTAGACACTAGACTGACTAACTTCAACAGTGGCGGTTTCTACATGGGGGCGTTTGGGCGCCGCCCCCCCTGCTTTCTCGCCGTGCGAGAAGAAGGCAGAAACAAATGGTAGTTATTTATTTATAACTACCATTTGTTTCTGCCTGCCCTTCTCGCACAGCGAGAAAGCAGTCAACAGATTAGAACTACTTCCTGGTTACTCGAGTCGAGCCTCAGGCCAGGGGGGAGTGGCTTGGGGGAGTGGCTTGCCCACTGTTGTGAATACGGACTGTTTGGACAGCCTGAGAGGCTGTCCAAACAGACAGTATTAGCAACAGTGGGCAAGCCGCTCCCCCAAGCCTCCTCCCACTCTCCGTTCTGCAGGATGCAGACTCGGAAAAATGACGGAGTTAGGGCAGCCGGCCGAACCAATCAGCGCCGGCTGCCATGGAGGGGAGGGAGGCAGCCTTCAGTGACGAAAGAGCAGAGGCGGCATTCAAAGTCCAGGACGGCGGGAGCAGTCTCGGGACTAGAGTCGGGAAGTGTTTGGGGATAGGCCTGCAGTGGACCGCGTGCCGCACGGGAGAAGTAGAAACTTTGCGACTTCCATGTAACGTTAGTTACGATACGAGGGTTCAGATGATGTCAATTTTGGAAGCCTTGTCGGTGAAAAATGCAGAGGAATACTTAGGAAATTGTCAATAAGGTATTGCTCTCATGTAGTCTGCCAAGCAAAACTCGGGGCATGTGAGCGCGGAAAATGTGTTGGTGGATTGCGCATACGCCAACATTAGGGAGTCATCGTTGGGAGCAATTAAAATGACACTTGGGTTAGTGTGGGCCCTTCTTACATCAAACAAGCACTAAGGTATTATTCATTGAATATGGGTAGAGGTAGTAAAGGTGGCCGTAGCTCATACACTGCACAGTAAACTGACCTTGTGAATACATTGACAAATTATTGACAGCTGAATATGGAAAATGCTGCTCCATAGCTCCACGTGACAGAAAGTAACTGTGTCTTTATAATACTGGAAGTATAGCAATTTTTCCGCATCTCATGATCTCTGAGGGCAGCTCCCCCTGTGCATCATGGAAGGCTGGAATTGCCAATGTTTCATTTATTCATATATAGGCCGGTTGCTGGAATGTACTGGTGAGTTTGGGGATCTATTCTGAAGCTTTCCTCGCATTGTCTGTTGCGTCCACGGTTTCCTAAGCGATACAGCTGTTTATTATAGCGGCTACATTTGTGTACAAGTTTGTCGCAGATGGTTTTTGCAACTGTTCCTACACACTGATGAGAAATTAATTCAATCTCATAGGGCTGCTGGATGCGATCAATTTTGAAATACATCTAGGAAGTGTTGAAGCACCTTTTCAAGGCGGCACTTATTTCTCATCGCTGCCGTGGGCTGATGGATAGGGCGCTCGACCTCGGATTTGGGGAGTTGGGTTCGAGTCTCGGTAATGATGCCAGAAACCATCTTCTGGTTAGGCCAAATCACTTAAGCTGCGCTAGAAACCCCGAGACCCTCTCTAAACGCGCAAATATTTTCACGGTCTGTGAATGGGGCTACCGTGGCAGCTCCCTCGTGGGTCCGGGGGATTCGCCAATAACACGATAATTTTGATATTAAGAGAATTTCATTTATAATTATCCGCAGTTACACGTAACACACAAATGGTCTGGTTGTGTATTATTCACGTTTAGATTGACACCGGCTAATGTCAGGCTGTATGTTATAATGGTTAAATGTGGTTTCTGCCTCGCATCATATCACGTGTCTTTCCTTTATTCCAGGGCAAGCTGACTTCATATGTATTATTTTGATGTGCCCTTGGTTTTCCATTCTCATGTGAAATTGTTTCTTACAACATGTAGAATGTGCTAGGAGCTGGACTTGTGCGCACTTCGTGTTCTGATGAGCTGCGGCCCCGGAGCTTTTACCAATGTTGTGCCGCTGAATGTCCTTGCCGGAGCCAGCCGGTTGCCTTTGAAGGTGGTAGGTGTGCTCTGTGCCGCTTGTGCTTAGTTCGCAGAGGGTGAGGTTCACTGGCTTTCTTGTATTACAACTGCGTGAGTGTTTGTATTTCATGCTCAGTCAGGTGCCTGGAATCCTAATGCTTTTGACTCTTCAAATACTTTACAAGCAAATGGTGCATCAATTCCTGCATGTTGGGGTCCCGGGTAACTTCCCTACATTGAACTACCGCATTTATTTATTTATTTATTTATAGCATTTGTAGAGCGCTTCTGCAACCCTACGGGCATCCTGGCGCTATGTACATATTGCTGAAAATACTGTGCATCAGAGGAGGGGGATAGTATAAAGTTCTGGTGAGATTAAACTTTGGGGAAGAGCCATGTTTTCACCTTTTTACGGAAAGCCAACAGTTCGTCTGTTTTCCTGATGTCGATAGGCAATTTGTTCCACAGATGGGCTGCGGCTATGCTGAAGGCTCTGCCACCGTAGGTGGCTTTCCTGATCCTGGGTATGCTTATCAGGTTGGAAGATGAGGAACGGAGGGGCCGTGTGGGTATATACCATTTGAATTTCTTTTGAAGTGGTCGGGGGCCCATTCCGTGTACTGCCCTAAAGACAATGCAGAGGGATTTAAAGCAGATCCTTTGATGTACAGGTAGCCAGTGAAGATCGGCTAGAGCGAGGGTGGTAGAGGATCTTCGCTCTCGGGAGAGTGCCAGCTTCGCTGCTGCCGCCTGGATGCTTTGCAGTCTGGAGATCAAATAGGCCGGGGATTCCAGAAGCAGAGCATTACAGTAATCCAGGCGGCTGAGAATGGTGCTCCTAACTATGGTGGTTCTGACCTGCGCTGGTAAGAGGGGTAGCAGCTTTCGCAGTCCTCTCATTAAAGCAAAGCAGCTACTCATCTGCTTGTTGACATTGGTCTCTAAGCTCAGACAGTCGTTAAAGCTGACTCCGAGATTCTTCACTGATTTCACTGGGGTTAATGACTCCCCCGAGTCCAAGGGCCAGAAATCGGTGGGTAGACTTCTGGTAATTCTGCCAACTGCGCAGTGCATTATTTCCGTTTTATCACTATTAAATTGTAGTGAGTTCTGGTTTAGCCAGAGTGTCATTTCTGCCATGCAGGTATGGAAAGCCGTGAGTGAGTTGGCCTGGGCACCATCAAGGGAAATCATCAGCTGCGTGTCGTCCGCATAGTTGATCACGCTAATACCGTGGGCCTTGATAATGCCCAACAGGGGTTGCATATATATATTAAAAAGTATCGGACTGATTGCGGACCCTTGTGGGACGCCATGTGGGACTTTAACAAATCCCGACTGATATGGGGGGATGGCTACTGCCTGCCATCTGTCTTTTAAATAGGAGTGAAACCAATCGAGCGCCACTCCGCCGATTCCAATGTTTTTTAGTCTTGTCAGCAGGATGTTGTGGCTCACCGTATCGAATGCGGCGGACAGGTCCTTTGGCTCCGCTATCACCTCGTTTCCAGTAGTCCTCGCTCCTTTTGGTTACGATTTACCTGCTTTGACGCCTGCTTCGTATATCATCCGGGGAAGCCAAGGTAAGTTTTTTATGTTTAAATTAATTTTAAAATTAACCTTGTCTTCAATCATTTACTATAAGCGTGGCTATTGGGGTATGTTTTTTGCCTGCAGCGGGTTTATGGGCATGCTCGTTTAAACACGCTGCAATTAAATATATAATTGGGAAGCCCTGCAAATTTTTGTGGAGTTTGCAGCGTTGCGCTTGACTTTGCAAAAAAAAATGTGATAGCCCACTGGTAAATTTATGACGCAGCATTGCGTAGTTTGAATGCCACCGTGAGGGTGTTGCATGACATTTTTACTCACTTAAACTTTAGGTTTTCCTACCGTCTTTAGGAAAAGGAAAGACCTGTTTAGTTTTAGATATATGATTCAAAATACTCTGCTGTTACAGAGCAGCTCCATCATTAACATATTACATGTCATAACAAAACTGTATTAAGAAAATGTCAGACGGGTTCTTATAAAGCCAATATAAATTATTATATATGTACTAGTGGCATTGTTAAGGGCAACATGTTTAAATAGTTTGAGTCGTCACTATCACTGTGCTTCATAAACCTTGCTTTCTCAAATTTGCTTTAAAATGCACTATTTGCTAACTATTTTTTCAAAATTCTTCAGGGGCAGAACCCTCGAACCCTCCTTATGATGGTCGGGCTTTTTTCGAGCCTTGCGCGCTCTTCTGTGCAACTTTCATCCCCAACTTTTACGCCCTGCCACTTTCAAATGTCACCAGCCGCCACTGAACTTCAATGGCCGGATTTCTTCCGCCATTGACCTCCTTGCCCCTATCAGGCCCATCAAAACCTACCGCTATGCCCCTTCTGCTCCTTGATACTCTGATGAACTCTGAAAATGCAAATCGGAATGTAAACGCCCAGAGAGACGTTGGAGAATAACCTACTCTCCGGACCGTAAATCCCTCTACAAATCTGCTCTAAAAGAATATAGAAAAAAAATAATTGAACACAAAAGAACTTTCCTAGAAGAAAAAATCAACCGCTCACAGGGATCATCCAGGGAAATATTTGACACAGTCAGAACCTTCACCGATCCCCTGGCTCTCAAACGACCCCCCTTGGTGTCGCAGACACTATGCAATAGTCTCTCTGATTTTTTCGAAAATAAAATTGCCACCATATACGACTCCTTCCCTAGCAATACCAATCCAGACAAACGTACAATCAATACCGCCATCATCGGATCTGACTGTACGTTCTCCAACTTTAAAGAGATTACCTTAGATCAATCCCTTAAAGAACTCCAAAAATGCAAATCCCCTTGATCCTTGGCCCGCCAAGCAATATAAATCCCTGGCACCCATTCGAAACCCCATTCTGAATGGGATTTGGAATGACTCACTGCATACGGGAGTCTTTCCAGAATCTTGGAAGCATGCTCGGTTAGTCCCCTTAATTAAGAAGCCAACGCCGACCCCAGTGAACCCTCCAACTACAGGCCCATCTCTCTCTTACCAGCCTCCGCCAAAGTGCTCGAAAAACTCGTTCAGCAACAACTAGCAGGTTTTTTAGAAACATCTGGTGCTTATCACGACACTCAGCACGGTTTCAGACCAGGATATAGCACTGAGTCAGCGCTAATCGAGATGGCAGATGCCGTACGCTGGAGGATGGACGAAGGATCAAGAGCGGTTTTGGTGCTGCTTGACTTGTCAGCAGCATTCGACACTGCCTCCCACCCCCTCCTCCTAGACCGCCTACAATCCAAAGGCCTCCAGGGCACGGCCTTAAAATGGATTGCATCCTTCTTGTCCAATCGGACGCAGGCAGTGTTTACCCCCCCATATACCTCAGACAGTCGCCCACTTTGGTGGGGAGTCCCCCAAGGCTCCTCACTGAGCCCCCTCCTATTTAATGTCTACTTCTCACCCCTTGCTGATATCATCGCTCAAACTGGAATAAAGGCCACCTCCTACGCTGATGATATTCAACTTTTATTTTCATTCAACAGCATTACCCAAACCACCTTTGACCCACTAAAAAACTGCCTACGTACAATCGCCCAGTGGATGGACAATAACTTCCTCAGACTAAACGCAGGAAAAACAGAGGTATTATTCTTTCACCAGCCGTCCCCACTAGACCCCAACATCTGGTGGCCTCTTGATTTGAGTGCTCCACCTCCAGCCTAAAGACTCGGTGAAAAACTTAGGGGTTAGATGGGATTCTAACCTCTCATTTCAACAACAAGTACACACAGTCTCTGCAGCATGCTTTGCCAAGATCAGGATGGTGAAAAAGTTCATCAATTTCTTACCCAACAACACAAGGAAGACTATAGTCCAGGCGTTGATCACCTCGCATCTGGACTACGCCAATGGCCTGTACACCGGACTGTCTGCAAGTCTATGCCATCGACTCCAGACAGTCCAGAATGCTGCAGTACGACTGGTTGGTGGCATTCCCCTATGCAAGCACATCTCGCCCCATCGTCGTAGACTTCATTGGCTGCCCATACAAAAAAGGGCAGAATTCAAAGCACTGGTACTGGGCCATCGTGCAATGAGAGGCAAGGGCTCAGCCTATCTTTCCACCTGCCTCACCCACTACAGCAACACCAGGACCCTTCGGTCTTCTTCAAAAAACCTCCTCACCACTCCCAGATTCAAAAAACCCCACTCAGGCGGAAAAACCTTCCAAGTATGTACCTCTGCCCTCTGGAACAAGTTACCAAATTCCATCCGGATGATCCAGGAAGAACTCCCCTTCCGGAAAGCCTTAAAAACCTACCTGTTCTGTTAACCACCCCCTTTTCAAACAACATCTAACTCAGCCTAAGATCGCACAGGAGCGCCGGGACACCCCGTTGGGGTATCTGTGCGCTATACCAAAATACACTAAATAAATAAATAAATTGCAGTAAAAAAAGTTAGCAATGGGGAAAGCAGCGGGATTGGACCAATTACCAGGGGAAATATACAAATTGTTTTTTGAGGAACTTAAAGAGATAATGTTGGACACATTTAGGGCTGCTCATACTAGGGTAGCACCAAAATCATGGGACGAGGCTATTATAGTTGTCTTTAGTAAGAAGGGAAAAACGACCGATCTCCCGGGGTCATATCGCCCCATTTCACTTTTAAACTGTGATGGGAAGATTTATTCTAAAATTTTGGCAAACCGTATATCAAAAGTCATCATCCCACTAGTATCTGATGATTAACATGGGTTTATTCCAGGTCGAGGAACAGTATTTGTTATAGCCGAGGTAGAGAAACAGTGTTGGATATAGCCAAGGTAGAGAAACGCAGCTTAGGGCTGAAATTACTTGACGCTGAAAAAGCGTTCGATCACGTGTAATGGAAGTATTTATGGCTACTAATGGAGAATATGGGATTTCCTAGGAAATTTATGACGGCATTGCAAATTCTATATGAGGCACCAACAGCTAGAATAGTGTCTATGGGTATGACTTCTGACATAGTTCAGATTACTAGAGGCACAAGGCAGGGATGCCCCTGCTCTCCCCTGCTTTTTGCATTGTATATAAACCCCTTCATTGGTATGCTCTCTAGTAGTGAGGCCATTAAACCTTTTTTGGGTACGTAACATTCCTCATATAGTTTTTGCCTTCGCAGATGATATTGCGGTGACTACAGAAGATTTGATAGAAATTGAGCACCTAGCCAAGATTTTTGGTCAATTGTCTGGCTACAAGTTAAATGCTTCGAAAGCACAGCTGGTCTGTTCTCAAATAGTGAAAGTCAATGACTCTAGAGTAGTTGTAGAAGCAACTTATTTGGGGGTTAAGATAAGGGCAGCAATGTCTGAGGTAGCTGAGGCTAATTGGGGTTCACTTTATAGATATATAGCAGAATCCTTGGAGAAGTGGGGGGGGGGGGCTACATTTCACCTTAATTGGCTGAACCAACATATTAAAAATGAATATCTTACCAAGGGTATTATACCTTTTTAGATCATTACCATTAGAAATATTGCCAGCTCAAATTCAGCAACTACATGCTATGTGTGCTAGATTCATATGGGCCCTGGGAAAGCCGCGAAGAGCAATGAGGCTTATGACGCTATCAAAAGACAGGGGGGGACTATCGGTCCCGGATTTTGTTTTGTATTATTATGTTTGTTTTTTGCAAAGGATGCACATTTTATTGTTAGGAGGTGAAGAGGATAATAATACAATAACATCAAGCTCTAACATTTCTATATACCATTTAACCTTAGGAATGGAAGCTAATCGGAGTCTATTCAGAGAGATAGAATGGAGCTATTACAAAAGAACTAGGTTCAAGACGGTAGCAGCAGCCAGTAAAATTTGGAAGAAAGTACGCAAATTAATTAATTTAGGAATTTTGACTTATTATACCCCACTAAATGCGGCAAAATTGCTCCCAACCATTTGTGGTGACAGTGTGGCTAGGGCCTGGCAGGTTAAAGGGATTAGGACACTAGTGCCCAGATGCATCAAAGTACTTTTTTGCGATTCCTAATTTGCGAAAATTACCGAATCGCAAATTAGGAATCTCAAAATGGTATGCATAATTTTTTTCGCATTTTTTTTGTGATTCGGTAAAAATCGCAATTTTTACCGAATCGCATAAAAAATGCGATTTTCAAATTGCGAATTCGCAATTCCCATTCATTCCTATGGGCTGAAATGCCCATACGAATGATTTGGAATTGCGAATTCGCAATTTGAAATCGGAATTCAACAAAGCATTTCAAGGGTGGAGAGGGGGGTCCAAACGACCCCCCCCTGCACCCATGAAATGCATTTTTGGAATTTGCTAAAAATAGCGATTTTCCAAAAATGCTTGCTGCATCCCAGAAACCAATTTAGGAAGTGCAAACGGCCGATTTTTGCGATTCGCACCGTTTGCACTTCCTAAAAAGGTTGATGCATCTAGGCATAGGTGACTTATATGACCAAAGTGGAACGCTCAAACAGTTCTTAGTATTAGCATAGGCTCACGGGTTACCACAAGCACAGTTTTTTAAGTTTTTGTAAATTAGGGACTTTTTAGTCAAACAGAATTTGAAACTGATATCTAACCCTCTGATGGAGGCTCTAATGTCTCATAGTAGAATTGGTGGGTTGTATAAAATTTTAAGTTCGGGTAAGAATGATGATTTGGAAAAACATAAGGTATATTGGGTGGAGACTCTAGGTGAAAATTAGATAGACATTTCAATGGAGGAAGCGATTACAAGAGCTAGGGAAGTCCTTATGTCAGCAAATTTACAAATACAATTTTTTAAAACTTTATTCAGGTTAAACTATACACCTGCGCGGATGAAAAAATGGGGCAGCCGCTATGATGGTAAATGTTTTAAATGCGCTTCATCCGATGCGGATATAGATCATATTTTTTATACCTGTGTGAAATTGCATCCCTTTATACAAGATATGGAACGATTCTTATCTGACATATTAGAGAGACCTGTTCGTATAACTCTTGCCTTGATGCTTTTAGGGATGGGGCAGGAAGTTTCAAAGGGGGGAAGTTTATATAAGTATAGACTCTTTTTATTTGTAGCAATGACTATAGCCCTTTTATGTATAGCAGGGGATTGGCTTTGTCCTGAGCCTCCAAGATTCGAGGTTTGGAGGGCTAAGCTATACAGAATAGCTAGCTTGGAATTTAGTTTATATTCGTTAAAGGGGGCAAGGAAACGGAAATTGGGTCTTATGATTTGGGAACTTTTTTTGGCCATATGAATGACTGAGAGTATCAGTATGCAAATAGCAAGGAGTTATGGAATATAACACAAGACTAGCAGTAGTTGTAAACATAATATGGCAATTACACTGTTTAAGCCAAAGCTCAAATGGGGATATCTGCAATTCTAAGTTAACTTCATTCTTTTTCAAGCTGTTGTCATTTATGTTTATGCAGCGTGTTATCCTGATTAATTTTACCGAGAAGGCTCAATTACATAATGTACGAACTGCATGCAATGTAATGTGGCGTATTTGTATAGCGCGAACAGTGACCCGGAGGCATCCCGGCGCTTGTACTCCTACCACAAGGGAACCCCTCCTGGCTTTTCCTTGTGGGGTGTCCACTCCTGGGCATCCCATGGTGAAACCAGGCATCCCTTGTGTATCAGGGGGCCTTTGTGGAGACTAAGCAAGCTATTGCCCAGAGTTGCAGCGTGGGACCCATTCTTAGAATCGGCACTGAGGCAAGAATATCCGGTCAGAGGAATTTAAGCCCGAAACCCGCCGAGGCGGGAATCGAACCCTGGTCCCTGGCCAGCGTTCTGCATCAAGGTCTGCCGCTCTAAGCATTGAGCCACACTTCTCCACGCAAGGATTATATTGTGAAAATGTGTATTGTGAAATGTCTATCAGGCCTTGGAAGTGTGGAATCAAAATAAATTTAAAAAACCCCCCAAAAAAACAGCTTTGTGCGCCAAGTGTGCAATGGCATTGCTTTATTGCCACTGCCAGCCAGTGCAGAACATCCTACGAAGGGCGGGGAGATACTAGAATCTGTAGGATTTGTTCTTTCATTTCTGGCAACCGTGGTCTGTATTTTCTGCAGATCTTTGCGTAGTTTTTGGACAACCCCGCATACAGGACATTGCAGTAATGTAAGTGGACTAAAAAGGCTGCTGACTCATAGGGAGCTCTGTGTGTGGATGTGCTACTTTTGGTGATGTTATAAAAATAACAAATAATATAGTAGCTACAGTGGTTGAGGGAAAAACATTTTCATAAAAGAATTACGCTTAGCCACATACAAAAGTGCAAATAAAAGGTACCCACAGACAAAGCTTTCTTCTAAATAACTTTGTGGTATTAGAATAACTTATTACAGAACATAAAAAGGATCAGGAATAGGACATACACATAACATGCTGCTCATGGTGTTACACATAATAAACATACACATAGTAAGTATACACACAAACACAATGGCAGAGGAATAATAAACAAATATCTACTAAATCACAAGATCAATAATGTAGTAACTAGGTCGAGCCTAGCGCAGCGTGCACACTCTGCTCTATGGGGAGGCTTCTTGTAAGGACTCCAAACTTCACCATGTGGGTCTGGCAACTCCCACACATTCCATTGGTGAGTGGGTTTCAATAATGAAAGCACACAGTTGGCCAAAGATGGGTGAATGTCCCGCCTTTTCTCTAAACGTTCACTCCCACGGTGTTTGGGTCTCGGGAGCGAGCAACGTCGAGCAGTGTGGCAGCTGCATTCCTCCCTCGTCATGGATAATTAAACACAGCGTGGTTGCTTTCACTTTACCGGCCGTGTTTTTTTTCCTATGCTGCTTTGCTTGTTTCACTTCTTCCTGCATATAAAAGCACTAAATGACAAGCAGGCTGCCCAGTAACACCTCCCATTGGTTTCCAATTGAGCTGCTGGGGTGAAACCTCAGCTCTGCGTCTGTAGAGAGAGGGGACGCCACTGGCTCGTGGTTCGCCCGCTTAGGATGCAGAATTCTCACAGCAACAGATGATGGCTATCTGGGAGCTCAAAGTCTGTCTCCTCAGGGTGAGTGCGGCGGCTCCATGACTTACTTATCGACACAGCTGTCCTGTTTGTAAACAGGAGGAGCTAGAAAGATGTGGGGAGAGTGATATGTGCCCTTGTCGGGGGCATACTTGTTTTTGGTGAGCTGTGCGCTTCCTTCAGCTTCTGGGGCGACTGTGGTGGTCTGGCTACACCATTACATGGTAAGACGTTAGGAAAGTTTTTAGGCATCTCTACATAATACGAAGGGGGCCATCAAGTCTCTTCGCCTTCATCCTGCTATAATATCTTTTCCTGGGACTCTCTCCTCCCTGCTTCTGGATTCAGGGGAAAACGTTTCCTGGAAATTCCTGCTCAAAACATTCCCAGCTTGGAGCCTCGCGGCGAACCCATATAGAAAACCACCATATGGGGGAGGGGGGGAGGGCCTGGGGGGGGCGCCACTGAGGTTTACAAATGCGGCTGCAGGCATAGTCTTTTGTTTCATTTTTCGGTTCTTATTGAAAAGTCAGTTTTTAGTCACATGACCGCATTTAACCGAAGTATACACGCTTTAAGAATTAAAGGGCTTGCTGTTAAGCCAACAGTGTCTTTGTTTTTGGAAATGGCACAGCTGGAATTTGAGCCACCCCTGAGGCTGTGATGCATTATAAAATGGGGTAATTCCCCATACTGCACCACAGTTGCCACATAACCTATATATCATTTGATGCTTAATTTACATCTTTGAACAAAGATGTGCTTCTGGCTCAAATGGATCAAACTTTACTATAAAAACATATGTTGCCACTCCGAGGCAGACCCTTTGCAAGGATTAACTATTCACTGCTCAGTTGCTGGATGTAAGTGTTAACCTCGTATTGTTGAGCCAAGACATTTACTTAGATGGTATTAACGTGCTTGAAAATAAGCAAATTATACTGCCATGGAATGTGCTGTATTCTAGTACATAATGTGCCTGTTCTTGCTGCATAATTTAATAAAACATGATGCAAAATCAAGTACCGTTTGGCGCATAGTACAGTGCGCCTAATTATTTGTGGGGGACAAAGAGCAAGGGGTAACACAGAGATGGAAGGGACATTGCCGCCAACATTATAGTATTGACTTCAAAGGCACTTTGTGTAAGCTGCGTTTTCAAGAGTTCCGACTTGTGCATACTGCACGCTAAGCAATCACAGCACAAGGTGCCTGCCATGGAGGGAGGATGCACCAGAAAGGGGTCGGCTTAGGTACCCAGTGGGGATTGATAACTCGTTCACTGGCGCTGTGCCATGAGACTGACCTAGAAACAGCCCTTGTTTTTCAGTCAGAAGTAAGGAGCACACTTGACATTGTAGGCACATATTTGACACGAGAAAAATTGAGCTGCAAGCCCCAGCTTGCTTAGTACTGTAACTTGGTTATCCTTAAGGCATGGGTCCAGTCGGCAGCAATGTATGTCATGTATTAATTGTCTGACGTCGATGTGAGAAGCAGGTAGGAAGCGGGTTGGCTAAAGAAATATATGTAGGGAAGTTGTGTAACTGACCATAATACGTGTTGGCTGTAGGGGGCGTTGTGCGCTATCCGGTGAGAAAATCGGGGAATTGCAGCTTCCAGCTTATTTCTGAGCTTGGGGCAGGCTTGCCTCGGTTTCAGTTATTGCAGCTGAGACTATTTATGATGATGCAACGCCCCTCCCCTCTCTGGCCCCACCTCACCATCTCCTGGCATCTAGCCAAGAGTAGATTTTTTGACATTTGTCCTAATGTTCTTAGAAATTATTCCCCTGTGCCTGTTCGAACTAATGAAAGCTGCTCTGGGTACTGATGCTTCACCGGCCAGTGCAGTCAGACACCAGCAGGAAAACTCATTTTGTGCTAAGGTGGCTCTTATAGTTCCACCGGGTCCGCTCTGTGCGATGACTCCGAGCTGTGAAGCTGGCAGTACTAAAGAGATGAAGGGCAAAACCTAAGAGTGAGGCCTCTAAGCTCCAGCCAACAGCATAAATGACACCCCTCACACCTCTTTTTTAGGTCGAGCCTAGCGCATTTATTATTGTTACCCCTTCCTGGACTACCAAGCTTCCTTTCTTAATTGACTCCTAACCCTGCATCCTTCCAAAGACAGTCTAACACAGGAGTAAGGGAGTAAATGAGTGATCAAAAATTGTACGTTCTTTCTATTGCTGAAAGTTTCCAAACACCCTCATAGGCTCTGTTCAATACTCTAGTGATGCAATCCCACACAGAATGTTATAGTGCTATTAACTTGCATCTAAGTGCTTGTCTCTCGGTCTGTTTGTTACAAAGCCTAGGAATGTGCCCATAAATGTTTCCTGCGGCCAGCATGTATTCCTCAATCAGGTTGCATTACCCAACGTGTATTAAATGTATATCTCTTCAATCTCTGGCTGCACAGCACCGGGGATAATGTGCTGCATGGCTAAACACTTGTAAGGTCCAAAAGGCCAGATCTATTGGCTACGCCAATGCTTGTTTAACTTATTACTTAAAAGGTGTCCATCAGGACACAAGATAAATGTTTTGAAAGCAACCATCAGAATACTTCTTGTATCCAACCCGTGCTCATCACGGTCAGCCATATGTTTTGACTTTGATCCAGTCTTGCGTAACTAGATGCTCGGGTTGGTGCTTTGATCATCTTTTTGGCAGCAGTTTTTTACAAAAACTTTTAAAATTCATAATTTCAGTTCTACTGAGTAAATTCTTGTCATTTTGGCATCAAATCATTTGTTAAAATGTAATCTATTGCTCAAAATGGATGTGGGATTTTTCATGTTTTTTTTTCACTCTATTACTTCTTGTGTCCTGCATTAGTACTTTACACATGGCCTTTAAGTTAAGCCTGACTGCTTTTTGTGCTGAGCTACTCATGGGTAAGCACAGGTAAATTTAGTGATTTTTTGTTGTTCACACAGCCAGGGTTAATGGCTGTTGCTTGGGCAGGGCTCACACCCCAGTCAACCAACAACTCAATTTCTTACAAAAAGACTACACTGACTCCATCATATTGCTGTGTCCTTGCAACACCCACACCTACAGGGTTATCTGTGATGTTAAAGTTAAGATAGTGTACTCTCATAGCATTGTGTTTTCAGGTAGTCTAATGAAAGATAGCAAGATTCACATTTTGGGGGTTTTAGGCTCGATAACTAAAATCTCAGATCCATAGCTGCATAACAACAAATATTAAACCATACAAAAAATACTACTCAGAAGCACAGTTTACTCTGTTTTAGGAAATAAAGCTTGGAAGTAATAACTTTGTCAGAATATTTTTGAAATTGTCTACCTCACCGCTAAATGAACCTTGAACATCTCTAAACGTTCTCTTATTAACTTGCTTGTACCAATTCATGAAAGAGGCATACCCACTCTAAACTAATGTACTTGTGAGGGTAAAAGTAGTGAAGAAAATCTATGTTGCCTCATGTGACCTGCAAAATAGGTTTATTTATCACAGTTTTGTAAATTAGATTTATTTCACATGTCTAAACTTCTGTATATTTTCTCAAATAAACAATTCTATCTTACTGTTGTTCTTTCTTGGATTGTTTAGGTGATGAGCTGAAAAGAATCACCCCACCATGTCTGAGGTGCAGGGGACTGTTGAGTTTTCTGTCGAACTTCACAAATTCCATAATGTGGATCTCTTCCAACGAGGGTGAGTGATGTACCTACATCTCATGATTCTTGATTTATGATGTGAGATACAGGGTACAAACAAATGTTACATGTTTATTCCTGATGTATAGGAGAATCCTGAAAAACTTGCCTCTTTGCCCAGACCACCACATGCAATAATCAAAGCTTTTGTAATCAGATGATAGTTAGTCACCCCTTGGTGAAGTTGGGTCACATGAGTATAGCCTTTGAGTCACTTCATTGCTTGGAGAGCTTAATATGTCACAGTGTTTAAAAACTTGCTCAGTAATTGTCTGTTTATACATTGTTTCTATTGTTTTCACTGTAGTCTTATTCTATGCTATTCTTCTTATTCTGGTATTGCTTGTGCATTTTAGCACTTTGTTTTTAGGTCTAGCCTAGCGTTGCAGCACATGCACTGCTCGCTTTGCTTGGCATGTAGTATATACTATAGTGGGGCAGCATGGCATAAGCTCCGCCCACTCTCCACCCATCTTTGTGTTTGGCTTACAGCCTAAATACTGCCTTTTGATTGGTTTTGAACTTGTTAGTCCCTCCTCCTGACTGCCATGGTGTAATTTGTACACTTCTGAGGCTATCGGCCCCTTTACTTTAAAAACAATTTTGTCTTTAGCTCAACCCCTCCCCTTTTGCAGTCAGTGACTTCTCCGGACACCACCACCCCACCCTGCACTCCTGTTTCCGCCTTTTTGCCCGATCGGACTCCCGTTTAAAATGCAATAGAACTTGCTTGTTTTTAAAGTAGTGCCCTTTACATGCGCATGCTTCCTTATATCATACGCATGCGCCTAAAGTCCACACGCTTGTGGATTCCCAGGCTGACACGGAAGCTGCCTGCAGCTCTGTTGCTCGTGTGAAGCCAAACCTGCGAGCTGCCTTCGTGGTCCATAGCCTCTTAAACCTTTAATTTTGTAACTTTTTTCTCATTTCTTTGGTGGTACCCATGTCTATCTGTGCAATTTTTTTCAATAAATAGACATGACCTTGGGTATTGGTGACGTTTCAGGAGGGTATTGCTGACATTTACCATGTGTGCTGCTGCCATTTAACTCGTGTGCGTGAAGCATTTTATGTAGTGCTTTGATTTGAATCCTCGTCTGACGTGTGCGTGCGTTTTTTGCTTTTCTCTGGAAGTTATTGCCTTGTTATCCTACGGATTCTTGACAGACGCCTTCCATTTACCTTTGCAGAGGTGTTCATTGTACCTTGTGCTGGGGGTCACTTCGATAACTTTCTAGCTCAGTCGTAGTAGTTCAATTCAAGTAAGGGTTTTGGTATTCTGCCATTTCTACAAACTTCCCTTAAAATCCAATGTTTTAAATGCTGTTTTATATTCTTTGCGCAGTGCTGCATTTCAGTCGATATGATTTGTTAATTAACCTGTTCTCTCTCCTCATTAAAACAATCCCGCACCTCGAAATCAAAGTCCTTCACAGTGGCGGCAGCTGTTCCTGGCAACAGTCGGGCGCCCAAGTTCCTCTTGTCTGCCAAGTCGTTGCTTTAGCTATTAGATGCGTGCTGGTACCAGATCACTGCACCGCGCCCCTTTTATGTATTTAAAGTCTTGGCTCTCTCAATTTGTTTTGCTCAGGCATTATTTAGGCAATGCTCGGCATTTCTATAAGCAGTGCAAACCTTTACAGAATAACTAAACTGCGGCTAAATAGCTCATCATTGCGCTAGTAACCCCTTCGATGCTTGTGACGGAACCATTCCGTCATCAGTCACGGTTGAGCTGTGCAGATGACGGAATGGTTCTGTCACGACCACACCCAGTTATGGAATGTCCAGCCCCAGGGAAAATCGGGGCAGCACCCAAGGTGTTAAATTGTGGCGCAGGAGAGCAGGGGTGCATAGATGGTGGAAAGGGACAGCCATGCATCAGTGCTTGTTTGAGATACTCGTGGAGCCGAGGAGGACGTAGCGGAGAGGGCCCCTATATCGAAAGTTAATGCTTGCATTGCCCTGCCTCTGTCCGGGTGTGCCTCTGCCCAGGCAGAAGTCGTCAGAAGCCTAGTCTAGAACAGCCTTCTCCCTCCACCGGCTCCTCAGTAGGTCACTGGTAACACTCCTGGCAAGTGCCAGTCTTTCATCAGACTACCCTTTCACCCGCTAATGAACCTCTACTCCCCCGAGCTCTTTCTCGTGTATTTGTTCACAAGTGGGTGCTTTATATGGCAGGTACCGTCCGGAACGGAGTACTTTCAATTCTGTATTTCCTATTAAAGCACTGACTCTAGGGTTCTCCTTGATTTTTTTTCTCTCTTCTGTTTACAGTTTAAGTATTTACTCGGTTTTCTGGGATCCCCTTCTTGGCTTGCTGCTAGTGCTTCTTTACAGACCTGGCTGCATATATTTGTTTCATGTGTCTCTGGTCTGTCTGTGTCGATGCTCTGCTTATTTCCCTGGAACATCTCTGGACGTGCCTATGCCTAGAAGCACCGGACTCGGTGGCAATGACATTATGGCATTAGGAACACCATGTTCTTGTCATACGCTCTTTCCTTGCTTTGCAGTTTTTCAGCTGTTAGCCTTTTTTGTTATCTTCAAATACACTCAAACTACAACCCCCAGAATGCAGTTTGGATAAAAAATGGTGCTCCTGATGGCATAGCCTCCTTAGCTCACGTTGCCTATGGCTGGTGGCTAGATAGTTCATTTGGTCCTATTAGCTCCCTCTTTTGCATTATAAACGGGTCTATTTACAGCAGTTGGCATTTGGGACAGGGCAGTCATGGAGAGCTGGTGCAGGTTAAGGCTGACAGTAGCTGGCAGTGGGACAGTGAGTGACAGAGAGTATGGGCAGGATAAGGGTCTCTGCTGGTGCTTACTGTACATAGCATTGCCAAGTGGACAGTGACTAGCAGTGAGATAGGACAGAAATGGCGAGCAGAAACAGAGGCAGGTTTGGGGTCCCATGTGGTTGTTACAGTGGGGAGCAGTGAGATTGGATAGTGGAGCAAGGTCAGGCGAAGGCGGCCCCAGTTGCTCTTACTGTGTCTGGCAGAGAAGCAGGGATGTAGGAACTACCTGAGACAGACCACAAGAGATCTCAATGTACCCCTAGTGACGGGCTGTGGTACTGCACCCTTTTACTTCCTATTGCACAGTACAAGAGTTAATGTTGCTGTTCCCACAATAATGTGCTGCATGGCTAAATACTTATAAGGTTCCAAAGGCGAGGCTGATTGCATTGCAAATGCTTGTTTCAGAATAGTGGACTGCCAGGTCCTGTGATCAACCTGTTCTTAGTGTTCTTGGTTCACGAGTGAGAACAGCTGAAGTCAGTGCTCAGTAAGACCTTTACCCCAACCCGTTCAGCCACACTCCACTGCACATGGATACAACTCCATCCACAGCAAGTCACTAAACCTCACTGTGCAAGGCTGCGAGGCCTGACATCCAACCCAGCGTGGCAGTGGAGGCAAACCTCCACTGCGTACAGCAAAGGGACATGCACAGTGGAGATTGTGCCCAACCCCTGCTGCTGGCAAACCCCCATATGTGCACATTAGACAAGGCAGATAAGGTGCACTATATCCTCTTAAAAAATATATATATATCTGGATTTGAAAATCTTGCTGAATAGCCACATATCCTGTTAGCCCCAGGAAGGTCTCTGTTGAGAGGTACAGGACTAAGAAATCCTCCATAAAACTATTTTTTTAATGTTTATTTTGATTCAATCTGTAATTCCTTTGTGATGCACTACCTCCAGAATAGTCTGGGAGTTCAGGAAGGCTCATACGACTCACTTATGTCTTTTTCATTTTTACTTTGCCCTATACCGTGCCCAGTTCACCACGCTGGGTAACAGGGACAGCTTTAGGGTGGTGCGATCGGTGTGGCTGCACTGGTTGCTGACCAGGACCTTAGGAGGGACGATGTGTATAGCAATAACACCCGGTTTTTCAGCAGAATCTGTTCACCTGGTACGAGCCTACCAGACATCTACGTTCCTCCGGCACTAAACTTCTTCGGGTGCCTAAAATCCGCACCTTACAATGGGGTGGCCGTAGCTTTCACTTTCACACCACCAAGCTCTGGAATTCTCTTCCTCTTGAACTTAGGAGCGCCCCTACCTTCACCCCCTTTAGGAAAGGCCTGAAAACCTGGCTTTTTCAGAACTAGATGCAAGTACAAACGCCCACTGTCCACAGCGCAAAGACACCTCCGGGTATACGTGCGCTTTATAATTCCATATAACATAACATAACATAACATAACATGATTAAAAAGCACCTAATGCAGAGTTTCTTGTGCGTCCAACTTTCAGGTAGCAATAAAAATGTAATGATAACTCTTGTGATTAATGTTCCTGCTAGAGAGAGAGATCGGAGTTTTGTATAGTGGAAGTTTTGACTCGCCATAAAGTAGCACAGAGGGTCAATATACCTGCTGCAAAGAACAGATCTATATTTAGAGCAGGATAGCTGGGTGGTTTAGTAAAGCCATCCTTTACAAGTGCTTTAAAACAAATTAAATGTATTTGAGATAGAGGTCATGGAAAGATAAGGGGCACTTTTGCCAGGTGGTAGTGAGGGAATCTGTGAAGGAAGTCATATAGGGGGAGGGACAAGAGGGGTGCCAAAAAAGATTGTCGCACTGGGCACCACCAGCATCAAAGTCAGCCCTGCTGGATAATGCCAATGAATGCATACCTCCCACCATGCTCAATGACACAGGGGAAAAAAGCTGACTACCAAAACAAAATTGGTGGTGGGAATTATAGTATGCCTTGCATACAGTAGTTGCCCCATTTCATGGTCTTTTTTCAGTTTCTCTGATCCGTATCTAACATTTAACTGTGCTTTTTAGTGAATTGTTTCAAAAACAAATTATTTTTTAAAGATGATTCTGTGCGCTTGGTCAACTTCACATTATGTAGTATTACAGCTGAAATAAAAATAAAGATTTTATTTTCCTTTCACCGGTTCCATTTGGCCTCAACTCTAATCTAGCTGCAATAACCATAAAGCCTCCTGCAACACGGACTTTGGACACTAAAAATTATTTACATGAAACGGCAATTAGGTTTCCAGATAGACATTTTGCTGTCTAAATAGAATAGCCATGTTTTTACATGTAGAAACAGTTCTGCACTGAAATGATTTACATTCATTATTTAGCTTTCAACAATTTGTATTTTGAACAGGCACAAACTGAATTCATGAGCAACAAAGAAATCAAATTGCATGATACATTTCGAAGTGCTGATTCCAAACACTAAGGGCCAGATGTAGGTAGGCATTTACCGGTCGGTAACGGCCGAATTCGGCCGTTACCGACCGGTAAATGCAATTTGAGATGTAGGGCCCTGTATTTTACAGAATCGGTAAATTTACCGATCGGTACATTTACCGATTCTGTAAAATACCGAATCGGTATTTTTACCGATTCGGTAAAATTGATATGTAGGTGGGACTCTTCTGAGTCCCAAAGGGCTTAACGAATCGGTATTTTACCATGAAATCCAACCTCATGGTAAAATACCGATTCCGGTGTGCATGCACATGTGTGCATGCACACCTATGCCATGTGGCAGGCAGACCTGCCCCTAGGGCTTGTATGCCTGCCACATGGCACCCAATCCTGTTTAGGGGGTGCCAGGGGGTGTCAAAGTGACACCCCCTGCACCCTTGTTTAATTCGGTATTTACCGATTCGGTAAATACCGAATCGGTAAAGCTTATTGATTCCTATGGGCTTTGAAGCCCATAGGAATCAATAGGCTTTACCGATTCGGTACTTACCGAATCGGTAAATACCGAATTTTACCGATTCGGTAAAAGGGAACATCTGGATTCCCTACATACCAACCCCTCATATTTACCGAATCTTAATTACCGAATCGGTAAAATTCGGTAATTTTCGGTAATTAAGATTCGGTAAATGTTACTTACCTACATCTGGCCCTAAGGGCCCGATGTAGGTCGGTCGGTAACGGCCGAAAATCGGTATTTTCAGCCGTTACCGATCGGTAAACAGGTGAATGGCATGTAGGTGCAGTATTTTACAGAATCAGTAACTTTACCGATTCGGTAAAGTTACCGAATCTGTAAAATACCGAATTGGTAATTTTACCGATTCGGAGCCACCCATATGTAGGTGGGACTCTTCAGAGTCCCAGGAGCCTTAACGAATCGGTATTTTACCATCAAATCCTATTTGATGGTAAAATACCGATTCCGGTGTGCATGCACATGTGTGCATGCACACCTATGCCATGTGACAGGCAGACCTGCCCTTAGGGCAGGTATGCCTGCCACATGGCACCCATGCCTGTATTGGGGGTGCCAGTGGGTGTCAAAGTGACACCCCCTGCACCCTTGTGTAATTCGGTATTTACCGATTCGGTAAATACCGAATCGGTAATGCCCATTCATTCCTTTGGACTTCAAAGCCCATAGGAATGAATGGGCATTACCGATTCGGTATTTACCGAATCGGTAAATACCGAATTCATCCGATTCGGTATTCCAGCACATCTGGAATACCTACATGTCGGACCCATTGATTTACCGATTTTAAATTACCGAATCGGTAAAATTCGGTAATTTAAAATCGGTAAATCAATTTTACCTACATCGGGCCCCCAGCCTCGCTCTTTAACTGCAATATTGTCTCATTATAAAACCGTACTTATGGTGATTAGCCTCCCAGTACTTCAATGCGTATGCCTTAGTGCTAAATCATTACTTTTTAGACCTCACTTTAGACAGTGCATGCTCTGTCACTAGTAAAGCTTTGTTTGAGCTTCCAGTGGGCTCAGAGCCCTCCCATTGCTTACCATTTTTAGTTTCATCTTCACCTTCATTTGCTTGCTTCTGTTTGCTCAGTGTGTGCCAATGTTACATTCCCTTCATCTCTTTGACCCTCCACTGGAGCATGACCAAAGTACTTGTTTCCTTCCACATTTTGCCTTATGGGAGTTACTATTTTATTTTTGTGGAATAATTCTGTGCACGTGCATGTGGTTGCTCACTGGCATCCTGCACACTGCATCTCTCTCTGTGTTGCCTCCCACCCACCTCTCTATTGGAGTTGCCTACCCTCCCCATCCCTCTATCCAAGTTGTCTACTAGCCCCCCACTTGCTGTTGCCTCTCGCCCCCCAAAACACACAAAAAGTGCTATAATGCAACTTTACTTTTTGTCCATGTTGCCCTCCAACATTCCCTCCTTCCTTCCCTCCATGTTGCCTCCTGGATTACCCTCCCTCCACGCCAGCAAGAAAAAAAGAGCGCAATGATACAACAAGCTCAGCTGCAAGATAGCACTGTTTTTTTTACATTTTCTCTGTTGCCACCCACACACCCTATCTCCATCTTGCCTCACGCATGTCTCTCCCTCCCCACCAGAATTGAAAAAAGGTGCTTTGATGCAGCCATGTCATATCGTTTTTTGTTTTTTTAATGTCTAGCCACGCCAGGCTACTTTACAATATGGCTAAAAAAATACATTAACCAAGTGAAAATCTCTCATAGATGAGGTGTATTGAATTTGCCAATACTTGTTTAATGCACACAACCCTACAATATTGAATTCGATATTCTTTACTTTCCCTGAAAATTAAACCTCAGCAAACAAAAGTATATGACAATATTAGAGACGTATTCTGTTTTTTAAGAGTCACAGACACCAGCCTTCTTCCCAACTAGCTGTATGACATGCTTGCAAAGTTGAAACGGTTATTAGCCCAGATTTAAAACTTGTACAACATCTTAATATTCAAAATAAATCAAGCTTTAAAAGGAACACCAACACTCTCTTTGTTCCTCTGTTCTTTAAACACTTATACTACATATGTATGTGCGTTCTTATATAGCGCTCGACTTACCCTTGGGCATCTCGGCGCTTGCCTTGGGAACCCGTCCTGGCTTTTCCCTGTGAGAAAACCCGTACTTGGCATCCCCAAGGTGAAAGCCAGGCATCCCGCCGCGGGGGGCCGTTGTGGAGACTAAGCAAGCTTATTGCCCAGAGCTGCATAGTGTGAACTCGTGCTTAGAGTGGGCACCGAACCGAGAATTATCGAGTGCGTGGACAATTGGGCTCGGGACCCTGCCGCGTCGGGAATCGAACCCTGGTCCCGGGTCTGACCTCTGCTTCAGGGTCTGCCTCCTCTAACCAGTGAGCCACACTTCTCCTCACACATATGATTCTGCAATCCTTTTATAAACGCTTGTCTGTATTTCTATAATAATACATGGGATTCTGTAATCCCTGTATAAATACATGTAGATAATTTATTTGTATTCAGCAACTAGTGGCGCACTAATTTTATTCAGCCGATTATAAAGTAAGACGTCAGAACTCGACTACTGTAAGTTATTACAGTCGAGTTCTGACGTTACAATGCCTGCTGCCAAAGCCAGCAGACAAGGTAAAGGGCAGATAAGGTGGTCAAGCATAAATGAAGCATCTGTTTAAAGCAATGAAATTGGAACATTGATTTTCTTTCTTCTGCTGTATTTTAATAGCATATAATGACAAGCAGAGAGAACATGTTTAATTGTTGCATTCCTTAAATAAAGAAAAGCTAAATCTTTCTTCATGTCTCTCCACATTCTGATCAATTGCAGCTTTTTTTGTAAAACTGACTTGTATTAAACTGTTTCTAATATCTGTTTGCAACACATATCTAACAGGTTTTTTAGCTGTTTTATTTTGTTCTAGATGTTTTATGTTTTATTTTTACTCTTCATGTTTGCAAACATGATCGCTCTTTCAAATGATAGAGTTATTCACCAAGGTTTTGAGAATTTTGTTGGAAAGGTGATGGTGGGACCATTTATTATATGGGATAAAGTAACCCCTGTCATACATAATAAGGATATTTAAAGTCACCTCAGAACTCCATAAACTTATAAAGGAACTCAGCCTTCAGCCTCATTCCTCTAAATGGTTATGGTACTTCTCGGTGACTTGCTATCTCCTTATAATGTATGTCAGGGGGTATTTTTTCCCATATGTCCTAGCTCGCAGCGATGCATTTTAATATTTCCTTTACTTTTGGAGTAAACACATCCTATTATTTTACTGGACTCCATGTACATTGTAGTGGCTGTTAGCGGTCTAGCTTACCACGCACACACACACCCACACATCCGCAGGCCAGGCGTGGCCTGCGGCATTCAATAAATGTGGTGCGCGTGCTCGAGCACGTCACTTCCGACAGCACTACAGTGTCGGTGCCTCCTTCCTGCTGCGGCGCTGCCAGCCCCTGCGCAAGGCCACCAATCACCCAGGCCTCTGGTGGCCACAAAAGGGCCAGGACACAACACTGGCGACGAGCGGAGGGGGCCCAACCCTTGCTCGCACCCACGTGCCACCCCGGAGCAGGTCCGCTCTGACCCGCGGTGCCTACCGCGCCTCAACGGCTCTCTGCACTCGGCCGCGCTGGGGCCTGTCCACCTGTCTGGGCTTTGGCTTAGGGCCCCTCCACCCCCCTGGAACTCTGTGTGGGACCCGCCTGGGTCGGAGGACCCCCCCTGCTTCGAGGGGCATCAAGCGGTATTTACGGGTGCTGAGCCGGCCCGCCTTCCGCGACTACCTGCCATATCCCACGCATTGCGCGTGAGCCGCGGATCGGCCCGACACCCTGTTTTTCCTCACGCATTTCGCGTGAGAGGCCTCTGTCTGCTAGGGAGAGACTTCCTCAGTGCCTGGGAATGGAGGACTCCAGCGGAGGACGTGCCCGCCACTCTCCTGGGTGCCCCACTGTGGCCAGCAGCTGTACAGCCTTGGGGCCAACGCGCCACGTCCGTGTGCGTCTTCAGGGTCATCGTTACCTGGGGAGGAACGCATCCTGCAGCCTGCCCATCGTGAGGCGCCCCGAGGCCTTCAACCACCACGACGACGCTGAGGTGAGCTACGCGACGTCGCAGAGCCTGCGCGGGGAGGGAAAAGAGACTCGTTGTTGGCACCCTGTGGCACCACCACCATGACGGAGGAAGACGCGCCGGTGCCAGTCATCAACATCCCATTCCAGCATGCTGCGACAGGGGTACTACCACCATTCAGCGAGGCGGCGGACCCGTCTACGTTATGTTATGTTATGTTATGTTACGTTATTAAATTATTTATTGAGCGCACTAACACTGATTAGTTTCTTGGCGCTAATTTGACAGTAACACAACAGGGGTAAGAAAAGATAGGTTAAAAAGCTTGTCTGAAAAGCCATGTCTTCAGAGCCTTCCGAAAAGGTAGAAGATCTTGACAGAGCCGTATTTCCAGTGGAAAGGTATTCCATAAATAGGGAGCAAGTGTTGCAAACCTCCGTCCACCAGAACGTTTAAGTTTGAACGGGGGGATCTGAAGAAGACCTAGGTGGAGAGAGCGAAGGTTGCGAAGGGGAACATAACTGGTGATTAATTGATTAATAAATTCAGGACTTCTGCCATGCAGTGATTTAAACATCATACAGCCTGCCTTAAAGGCACAGCGTTGTGTGATCGGAAGCCAATGCAATTTAATGAGAAGGGGGGTCGCTGCTTGCCACCTTGGTTGCTTCAGAATCATCCTGGCAGCATAGTTCTGTACCATCTGGAGACGCTTGAGTAGATAGCCTGGAAGACCCAAATAGATGGCATTGGCGTAATCCAGATGGGACAGAACAGTGGCAATCACAACCTGGGTAGTAGCCTCCGGCGTAAGTAAACGCCGAACCTTCCTGATTTTTTTTAGTTGGTAAAAACACTTGGAGACCACCTGACCCACTTGTGCCTTGAGAGAGAGGTCAGTGTCCACAATGACTCCCAATGTTTTAGCCGATGGTGATGGTTGTGGAGCTTGACCCAGGTCTGGGGGCCAGTATTGGGGGCCCCAGTATTTGGCACTATCCCCGGTCAATACCAGTTCAGTTTTACCTGGGTTTAATTTTAATTGATTTTGGTCCATCCAGGATTTAATAAACCTCATAGTCGACTGGAAGTGACTGACGGATTTTGCGGAGTTGTCAATGGTGAAGAGTAACTGCAGATCATCTGCGTAATTAAATACTCTCACCTGTCTATCTCTCAAGGTTTGTATAAGGGGGAGTATGTAAATATTAAAGAGGTGAGGTGACAGGGAGGAGCCCTGTGGCACTCCGCATGGGGTAAGTTGTTTAACACCGGTTAGGTCCCCTAGGCGCACCGCTTGAGAGCGGTCCTCCAAGAAGGATCTCAACCAACAGGCCGCCGTGCCCCGGATGCCGGCCTGTCCGACACGGTCGACCAAAATATTGTGGTCGACCGTGTCGAACGCGGCCGACAGATCCAGGAGCACCAGTGCCTGGGGAGAGCGTCTGTCTGCACAGTCTCGGAGGGTGTCCAGCACTGCGGTGACCACTGCCTCCGTTGAATGTGCAGGCCGAAAACCAGCCTGATGGGGGTCAAAGCAGGAGGACTCCTCCAGGAAGTTAGACAAGGTTTTCGCCACGTGTGCCTCTAGAATTTTTGCCAAGTAAGGCAACAAGGAGATGGGCCTATAGTTTGCCTTACATGCCGGGTCAGCCCCCGGTTTTTTTAGTAGAGGTATAACCGTGGCTTCTTTGAAGGCAGACGGGACTATGCCCGACAGAAGGGAGTCATTAAGGAGGGTAAGAACTGGGGTAGGGTAGGCGGAGAAGCATTCTTTCAGGATACGGGGGGGGCAGATATCCAGTGGTGAGCCGGATTTAACTCTCATCAGAAGTTCCGAAAGCTGGCCATGAGTTATGGATGGAAAGTTGGTAAGAGTGGCAGAACCGGTCTTGATTGCCATGCCGGTCGTGATTGGCGTCTTTGGTTGGAGAATGCTAGCTTTTATATCTGTAATTTTGTCACTAAAGTAGGTGTTGAGTGAGTCACACAAACACTGGGTAGAAATTACTTTAGGACGGACATTCTCCAAGTTGGTCAGTTCGTTAAAAACCGAAAAGATGTCTTTGGATTTGTTTGTTGATTCTAGGATACGTGAAGAGAAATACTCTGTCTTCGCTGCAGCAATGGCGTTCATGTATTCCTTCCTCGCCCTAGTATATTTCGTTTTTTTCTCAATATCGTAGTCACGGCGCCACAGGCGTTCAAGGTGCCGGAGGGCCTGTTTCCTGTTTTTCAAGTCGGCTGAGAACCACCTGTTGGCATCCGTGCGCCGTGCTAATTTAATTGTTTTATAGGGAGCATGAAAATTGCTGGCCGTTTGTAGCCAGTTGTTTAAAGTGGATACTGACAAGTTTATGTCATTGTCCAAGGAGGGGACGTCGTTAGCTAGTGACTGTAAGAAGGCGTCCTTGTCCATAGCGTTCCAGTTTCTGGCTAATTTGCCAGTAGTTGGCACCGTGGTTCTGATATTCTTAACACAGATCTTAAATCTGAGGATGAGATGATCTGACCAAAGGCAAGGCAGGGTTAACGGGGAGGACACACATGTAGTATTAGACCACACTTGGTCTAAAATGTGTCCTTTAACATGGGTAGGGGAGAGCACCAGTTGTTTAAAATTGAGGTTAAGCAAAAGGTCAGTCAGTTCTGCCGATTGAGAACCCTCTACTGGGTCTACGGCCTCCCCGAGATGGAAAATATGGCTAGAAAGGTTGGAAAACTACTTTATCGTCACGAGAGAAACAGACAAGACGGTGAAACGGTCGCTTCTGCTACACTACGCGGGCGATGAAATCTTCAGGCTGTTCAAACACCTGCCCAACACGGGAGATGACTATGACGCAGCGGTCGCCGCCCTGAACGGCCATTTTGACCCCCAACTGAACGTAGACTTTGAGGTCTTCAAACTGGGCCAAGCGCGCCAAAGGGAAGGCGAGACGATGGACCAATTCCATACCCGTGTCAGGGAGCTGGCCAGCTCCACCGATGAAGACCAACCAAAGGCCATAAGACGACAGATCATCCAGGGGTGCCGGGATAAAACGCTGAGAGGGGCGATCCTCCGCAAGCCAGGCATAACGCTAGAAGACATCTTAATTCTTGCTAGATCTCATGAACTCTCGAGTGTCAGGGCCTCTGCCATGGAACAGGCACTACACCTACCACAAGTCAAGGCGGAGGCCATCAAGGTGGAGCGGGCAGATGCTGTACGACCCCAACCACGAGGACCACCGCAAAGGGAATATCGGAGAGACCCACCGCGGGCGCGATGTGGGTATTGTGGACATGAACTTCATGGGGCAAAAGACTGCCCGGCTCAAGGTAAAACCTGCGCGAACTGCGGGATACCAAATCATTTCGCCTCGGTGTGCCGCAAAAGGAACACGTCAAAACCATTTCGGAGGCCACGGGCACCCACAAAAGCCGTCCGTCAACTGTCGTTGGAAGAAGCAACACCAGCCAGGACAGAGAAACACCTTCCCACGGTGTACGATGACTCAGAGTCGGAGGATGAGGAGGCGTACATTGTGTCGTTCGCACGAGAGCTAAAACAGCGACGACGGCCACAGCCCACGTGCACTGTGCAAATGGCGGGAAACGAAGTTAAGGCCATAATTGACATTGGCACTACTGTAAACGTAATGGGTTTGCAACAATTCAACAGACTACGCCCACGGCCCGAAATATTACCGTCCAAGACCAGGATCTTTGCGTATGGAGCGGACACTCCCCTGCCCTTAAAGGGAAAAATAACAATACCCATCCAGGCCGATGAGGCACAGGTAATGGCGACAATCCACATCATCAACCGTGAAGCCGATACCTTGATCAGCAGTCACACCGCAGAGGACTTGAAGCTCATCGCCTTCGCTAACCGAATAAGATCACACCAGGTGGATGAACTTTTGGCGCGATTTCCCGAACTGTTCCAGGGCCTAGGCTGCATCAAATGTGAGCCTATCAAATTGCACATAGATAAATCAGTCACTCCCACCGCCTTGCGGCACCGCCGAGTACCCTTCCATCTACGCCCACTGGTGGAAAAAGAACTGGAGAAACTAGAAGCTCTCGGGGTCATTGAGAAAGTCACGGGGCCCACCCCATAGGTATCCCCCATGGTGATTGTAGAAAAACCTAAGCAACCAGGCGCTATCCGCCTGTGCATCGACATGCGACTACCAAACGCCGCCATCCGGAGAGAGAGACATCTGACTCCAACCATGGATGACATCGTCGCTGACGTAAACGGGTCGAAGTGGTTCTCAAAGATAGATCTAAACGCCGGATACCATCAACTGCCCCTAGCGGAGGAGAGTCGTTTTATCGCCACCTTTAGCACTCACCTGGGACTCCGGCGTTACAAACGACTAAACTTCGGCATTTCGTCGGCGGCGGAGGTGTTCCAAAACACCATCCGTGAACTCCTCTCAGGATTACCAGGGGTCATCAACGTCAGCGATGACATCCTGATACACTCTGCCACAGCATCAGAACACCACAAGCACCTGAGAGACGTCCTGAAAAGACTCAGCGTCCATGGAGCCACACTCCACAGAGAGAAATGCCAATTCTTTCAGCCCTCGATAGAGTTCTTTGGCTACATATTCAATCAGGAGGGCATTCAGATTGATCCGAAGAAATCCAAAGCCATCAAAGACGCCCTCGCGCCAAAGTCCCCGACGGAGGTGAGAAGCTTCCTTGGTATGGCCACATACTGTGGCCGGTTTATACCGGGTCTGGCTACCAGGAGTGAACCACTACGAGCACTAACAAAGACGGATGTCTCGTGGCAGTGGGGCCCGAAGGAAGAAGAGGCATTCCGGGGGATCAAAGACGCGCTTTTGGAGAAAGCCACACTGTCATACTTCGACCCCAAGAAGCGTACGGAGGTGATTGTGGACGCTAGCCCGGTGGGGCTCGGCGCGGTCCTGACCCAAGAACATGAGCCCGGCCAGTGGACAGCGCTAGTGTTTGCCAGCAAGGCTCTAACCCCGACGGAGACCAGATATGCCCAAATCGAGAGGGAGGCGCTCGCTATCAAGTGGGCCTGCGGCCACTTCCACCTCTACTTACATGGCCACCCATTCGTAATGGTCACAGACCACCAACCACTAGTGTCCCTTTTCAAAGGAACTGCTCCACACCCCCCACCTCGCATTGAACGATGGGTGATACAACTACAATCCTACGAGATGGAAGTCACCTACCGCCCGGGAGCCAAGAATCCCGCGGACTATCTGTCATGCCACCCCTCTCCACAAGAACATGAATCGATGGAGGATGACCGTGAGGAGTATGCTCAGTGGGTAGCCCTCGCGTCATGCCCGATCAGCATGACCATTGACGAAATAAAAGAAGCAGCGGCAGACGGCCATGTGTACCGGAGAACGACTCAGGCAGTACAAGACGGATCGTGGACAGAATACCTGCGCCCGCCCACATCCTGGGTCGCGGAGGACAAGGAATCACTCACAAGATTCTGGCGGATCCGGCACGAGTTGAGCACCACGGATGACGGAGTGCTACTGAGGGGCGCACGACTAGTCATACCCCACAGTCTGAGACACCGGGCGATACAATTAGCCCACGGAGGACATCAAGGATCGACGAAAATGAAGGCGCGCATGAGGGAAAAGGTATGGTTTCCAGATTTGGAGACCAGGGTGGAAGAGTACGTAAAAGGATGCATGGCCTGCCAGCTGACGAGTGATCTGGAGAGACCCGTGCCAATAATCACCGAAGAGGCCTGTACCTCCCCCTGGACCAAAATCAGTATAGACTTTGGAAGTTTTCCGGGAGAAGGACATACACTGGTAGCCATTGACTCCTACTCCAAATACCCAGTAGTGGAGAGAGTTATCTCCACAGCTTTTGCTCATGTGGGACCGGCGCTAGAAAAGATCTTCTCCATGTTCGGTTACCCGTCGGAGATCCGAAGCGACAATGGGCCGCCGTTCCAAGGGGCAGAATTCGCCACATTCCTTACGACCAGGGGAATTCGGCACCGCCGCATCACACCTCAGTGGCCACAAGCAAACGGAGACGTGGAGAGGTTTATGCGGACCCTCAATAAAGTATTCCGAATCGCTCTGGTGGAACAAGCTGATCCCGAGCAAAGACTGCACGAGTTCCTAAGAGAGTACAGGGGCACACCCCACTGCGCCACACAAAGGAGCCCGTGGACCCTGATGTTCCAAGGACCACGGAGAGACCTCCTCCCAACCGCGCCAGGATGGGCGCCACCCCCGGCTGACACAGAAGAGGCCCAGTCACGGAGGCGACAAGAGAACCAACGTGCTAGCAAGTACAGGAGGGCCCAGCCCAGGAGTCTCAGGCCGGGGACCCGGGTGATCATTCGGAACAGACGTCCAGGTGGGAAGTTCCAAACCCGTTACGAACCAGGCCCGTGGACCGTCACATCTACTAAAGGCACCATGGTCACAGCCAAAAGAGGAGAAGAGGAAGTATCACGGAACACTTCGTGGTTCAAGGCGCTCCCGCAGGAGTCCAGTCAGCGACCGGAAGCTGCAGGAGAGGAGATCCGACCCAACGGAACGGCGACAATCAGCGGAGACAACGTCAACGTCCCGGAAGATCAAGCAGAAGAAAGTGAGTCCGCGACAGCGCCCCAAACACCGGCGGCTGCAACCAGAGACACTTACCAGACTAATGAAGGTGGCAGGGGCAACGCCCGAAAATACAATCTGAGGCCTAACCCCCCACCGAGCCAGATGCTGAAAGACTATGCCTGCCAGCTGGTGTCTTGAGCACAACATCAATGGACACGCAAGTACACAGGCGCTCTTATATGACATGTTGTAAGACTGAATCTGTTTATCTCGTTATCTGTTTGAAAAAAAAAACAATTGCAAGTTGGGGAGGGATGTAGTGGCTGTTAGCGGTCTAGCTTACCACGCACACACACACCCACACATCCGCAGGCCAGGCGTGGCCTGCGGCATTCAATAAATGGGGTGCGCGCGCTCAAGCACGTCACTTCCGACAGCACTACAGTGTCGGTGCCTCCTTCCTGCTGCGGCGCTGCCAGCCCCTGCGCAAGGCCACCAATCACCCAGGCCTCTGGTGGCCACAAAAGGGCCAGGACACAACATACATGTTTCCTAATTGAATTCCTTGTATTAAAGGGGCAATAGAGTAAATATTTCCATTAATGCTACAATACCCATCCTTTTAAATTAGACCAGTAAATTTTCACTTTGTTTTCCCTGTTTTTTCACGTGAAAATGAGTGTATGTTGTGAATAAAATCATTAAAAAATATTTGTTGATAGTGTTCACCGTGCTGCATTTTTTCATACACACTCATGGCACTTTGTAGATGTCTGGTATTGAACTTGAGTTAAAATTGCCTCCAATGTGTGTTTTTGTAGCAAACACTGGGGTGCCAATTTCCGGTTCCGATTGAGCGCCGGTTGAGCGAGAGCGGAGAGCAGCGTTGAAAGGAGAGCAGAGGTGAGGAGCGGAGGTGAGGAGCAGCCTTGTTTTTCCAGGTTTGCTGTTGCTGTCGAACAGCTGATTCCGGCTCCCACCTGGTGGCTCAGCATCTGTCTCACATCAGTCTCGCGTCGGGGAGGGGGGTGGGGGGTGATCAGATCTGCGGAGTTGTGATTTTGCAGTTCTGCTCCTGATTACTCCCGCCTGCAAACCTGCAAAGCCCACAACAGGGGACTTTTAAAACCGGACCTTGGGTCAAAAGAAAAACTGCGAGTGCAGGCTGAATGCAATCACTGAAAAGCACATCATTGAAATCTGTACAAGTAAGAGGGCTTTCACTGAATGTACATCACTGAAACGAGTCACACCTGAGCTTTGAGCAGTGTAGTTGAAGATTCTACAGCTCTCGCTCGCACCCACGGAGACCCGGTAGCAGATTGCCGCTCGTGCATTGCCTTTACCCCCCTTTGCAGTAGCGGCCCGTTAATCTTGAGACCAGGAGCAGTTTACAAGGCGGTCTTCAGGAGGGGGTGTGGTTCTGTGCGGTGGCGCTAGCACCCCTGCAAGAGGATCCGAGCTGTAGGTGAATCCACAGTGCCTTAGTGCCTTACTGTCATTCCACGTTTTCACTGAGTACCGAATACTGAGTATGAGAAGTTACAAGGAGCGGGGAGCGGGAGCAGGACGCCGCACCCACGACCAGGAGCAATGTGAGCATCTTCTCCTTAGCTGCAGCTGCAACTAAGAACAACACAGTTGGGGGTTCTGCAGTTGGGGCTCCTCATAAAAAGTCCACCTTAGCTCCGGGTTTCTTCCCGGTTTTTGGTTTGGTTCTTGCCTCTCCCTCCCTTCCCAGCATAACCTAGCCCAGCTCAGCAGCTTGCGGGCCTAGCGCTGTGGGCTGTGCTTTGTTGTGGCTGTGTGCTTCTCTGAGGCTGGGGGGTTCAGTTCAGGAGGTTTATGCCTGGTTTATACCTGTTTTTGATGCCTGAAAAGTTGCCTGAAAAATTGCAGAGGCAAATGTTGAGCTGTAAGGAGTAAGGAGTTGCTTTGTGAGCCGCTGGTGAGCCGTCGTTACTGTTTTCCTATTACAAGGAGCCGCTGCAGCAGCAGAAACACCGACAAAGATCCTTGAGTTGCGGTTCTTGGTTCTGCTGGACTTTATCTTCAGCTTGTCAGGCTTGTTGGTTTTACTTGGCTTTGTTGGGCCCAACCCCTTGTGCTGATTGGTCGGTGTGGACAGCAGCCTGAGCAAGCAAAGATGCCGAAACTGTGCCTGCAGGAGCAACACTAGCAGCCAAATATTGGAAGTTTTAAAAGGTTGGGCGGCTAAAGCAACTGGATGCTTTTTAAGACCTTATGTCACCATATGTACTTTATGTTTACCTCGCAATATCTATTCTCCTGTAATTTGTCCCCAGAAAAAGTTAATAGCAGTAGTGGACTGTGACTAGTAGCAACTAGCACCTTTCTGGGGGGACACAGTTTTAAAGGAAAGGAAAATTTGCTTGCACACAATACTACCGCAGTGCCTTTTTGCAGTGCCTTTTGTTCCCCTGTCCCTCCAACCCCTCTGTCGTATGACCTGGTGATTAATGACTCTGAAACTCTACCTGTAAATTGTCTTATTTTTATTGTTATTTGTTTTATCTGTTTTTTTATATTTATAGTCACTTTTGGTTACTTCTGGTGTAACGCTTTACCCTTGTCCCTTGATCCTTTTGATACATCTGTCCTTTGCCCTTGGACTCCCTATTGCTAAACAAGAAAACAAGCAAAAGGACAGTCTCAGCTCCAGTTATAGTAGAGAGAGCGATTTTGTTGTGGGCCAAAAATAAATTGAGGGATTGTAACTGTAATTATAACTAAGTCTGTGACAAGTCTAAAAGACAAGACAGTAAGAGCATACAAGAATAAGTCTACAATAATTTATAATTTATTATAATAGATAAGATTACGCAGTGCACCTTTTGCACAGCGCTTAAATAAAATGACAGCAAAAAAACTAAGGTCAGGACGATTACTTGTGGGTAGGACCTGTGCAAAAACTAAATCAAATCCCTCACGAAACAAGGATGTCTCTGGCATGCTGTCGAAAGGAAAAAGTCAACTGTTTAGTCTATGGGAAAGGGGAAAGGAAAAAAATCCCCAAGTTGGACAAAATTCAGTAACTATTGGGAACGGAGAAGAAAATGGGATTGGGAATGGAAATTATGGTGAAATGGTAAATACTGTTATTAATGTCCCTGATACGGTTGAGGTTGTAGAATCACATACTACCGGTAGTAAGCATGGAGGAGTAGAATCCTTAGAATCCCAGAGGCCCTCCAGCTACCCTTTGGACCTACTCTTAAAACAGTAGATGTTATTCTGCTTATTCTACACAGAACACCACACACACCTCACAGAATCATAGAAGAGCCCCTTGGTCCCCATCCAGTAGAGGATGTCCTAAATAAAGATTTTACTCTCCCTGATCTAGAATTAGAACTCTGCAGGAGGTATATTTCTTGTGTTACTAGCAAGATTATAGAACTAGCAAATACTCCAGCAATAACAGTTCCTATAGGACTAATATTCTTCAGCAGTACTCCATCCAATAAATCAAATTATTCTCTTTTGCACTCACACCCCTCTATGAGCCCTGATCTAAATATCAGCGATACCCAACCCAGTCAAATTATAAGGAAGGATATATTAGTCTCTGACTCACTAGTATCCTTAGAACATCTATTATACTGTTTTCTAACCCTACTTGAAAAATTTGTAGGAGGTTCACACTGTGTGTAGGAAACTGTAACTCAAATATTAAAGGTATTGTTAAACAGTAATCGTGAGAAGGAGGTTAGTTCAAGAATTGATAATAAACAAGTAGAAGCTGAAGCAAAGGCAGAAGAGGTTCTAGAGAATATACTTGAGAATGCTAATAGTCACCTATCTTATACTGCTCATGATGGCAATCCCCAAATTGATAAGCAAATGAATAAAGTGGTAATGTTAGAGAAGACCCCTGAACCTTTACCAGAATTCATACAGGTTATCCACGATTTAGCTCAAGAAGTAAAAGGCTTAGTGGATTCAGTGAAAAGGATAGACAAGGAAGTATTCCCTATTTTTAAAACCCAGTTAAGTGATTAGAGAGTAGATGTCTTAGGAGCTTCACACTTGGAAATAAAATAGAAGAAATGGGAAAATGAAAAGAATAGAGGGAAAAAGACTAAATCAATACGAAGATTCTCAAAAAAGAAGCAAAGGATAATTCAATGATAAAGGTATTTTCCTCCTGTGCTGCATTCCCTGATTTACCATTGTTCATGATTAGCTCAGCTCGTCATGAGCACAGCTCAACCGTGCCTCATGACGAGCTGAGCTCGTCATGAGCATCGAAGGGGTTAAAGAAAACATTGAGGCCTTAGTTAGTAAGGAATCTTCCTCCCCGACGCTGCAAAATGCATCACAAGTTATGAACCAGAAAGATGAAGTTGATCTTGTGAGACCAGAGAATAAAGAACAGAGCCAATGGTGGCCTATGAGGCCTCCCCCTTGAATATCGCATACCCCATAAGAGTTTTTGATTATATTGTAACAGAGGGGTTTCCATTACTTATAACAGCAGAGCGTTCGAGGGCTGTTAACCTCCTCCCATCAGTACTTAATCTCTTGGCTGTCCCCTTCTCTGACATCGTAAAAATTAAAGGTAAACCTGAGATAACTGATGTTGAAAGCATCTGGGAAAGTACGGACACACTCCAGTTAGATTATATTCCTCAGTTTGATACGGATTTAATATTAAATAGGACTTCGCTTCTTAATTGTCTGCTGGAGATTGAAAGTTTGAAATTTATACAAAGTAGTGATATAAGTTTAGTCTCCATCTTAAAAACAGAAGTTGGTTATAAATCGAGGGTAAGGTTTAATTCCAAAATTATTGCAAACCTTATATTACAATGGTCAGAAGGCCTACAAAGTAGGGGGATTGACGTCATCCCATTTTCTGTGAAAGCCCGAAATAGAGCCCTCGACAATAGGTCTTTGTCAACCCACTTACCTTCAGGCAGTAGAGATTGCTCGTATGAAACAGAGGAATTAAAAATCTGTATTACAAAGAATGGCAGACAAGTGAAATTCAAAGATTGCACCCCCTTTTCCTTTAAATGGAACACCAAAGAAGAGAGTCCACAATGGAACTGGTTACCTGGTGTTCTATCGAGCAGATCCAATAACAAACCTCCACAACAGCCATCCTTCTAGCCATGAATAAAAATAGTATCTTGGAATGCTGCAGGAATAAAGAATAGTAGGGAGAAGTTACAATACATATGTGCATTAGATGCAAACATGATTTGTATTCAGGAGACCTGGTGTACAGAGGAGCTGCTATTTTTGACTATTTTACTTCAGATTGCAAAGCAACCCCATCCAGGAGCAGACATGGAAAGGAAGGGGTGGCCTGCTTACTGTCAAATAAGATACAATGAAATTATGATTACTATAAAGATCCTAGTAATTTTTTTTAGCAATAACATTGTATAATTCTGATGATAATGTAAAACACCCACTACTGATGTTGATAAATGCTTATATTCCACAGATGCTTTTCACAATGTACTCTCAAAGATGTTTTTTTCCTACATTAAGAAAGGTAATGATGTAGAACTTCCCCCTCATATAGTCCTGGTACGGGATCTGAATTGTAAAATCTCTAATTCTACTTTGGACATATTCCGAAATAAAGAAAAAGAAGATTCTCTACAGATCCCACAAGCGCTCTTTCCACAAAATATTAGAACAAATAGAAGAGGGAAAATGCTTATTGATGAATTAACGAAGGCTGATGGCATTATAGTAAATGGAAGATTGCCTTTAGAAACAGCAGCCACCTTTACTTGTAAATCTTATAGCGGAGAATCTATTTTAGACTATGTGGTAGTGGGAAGTACCTCCTTCTACTTATTGAAAGATCTAAAGGTTTTCAATTCTTCCTACAGTGACCACAAAGTACTAACTCTTACCGTAAATCTAAATTTACTCTTGAACGATCCATGGCCACAAAACGGTGAATCTGTTAGTTTTGCTAAGAAATCAGGGAGTTGTCATTGGGATACCAAAGCCATCATGGGCCGGGTTAGTGTCTTAGAAGTCACTGTAGAGAACTTGTCTAATTGGAATGGAATAGAAATTGCCAGTTTAAATGCATTTATGATTAAATCGATAGAAATTGCAAAGAAGTCGAATCAAAGAAAAAGTACTTAAGTAGTCCCCAGACCCCTCCTGCCGCTTGAAATAAATACATTAATTAGAGAACAGTACTTGAATTACATCTCGGAAAGATACCATAGAATATTACTATTAAAGAGGAGGAGGAATAGGGTTAAGATTAGGTTAAGAAGGGGGGCGTGGCTTGGACGGCAGTGGGAATGGCCGCCTAACCTGGAGCTCCGCAACACAGGAGAGCGACATCGATCCCTTCCACACCGTTATCGAGTCGCGCTACAAATGCTGAACGTAGACTCTGCCACCTAAAGCCATGGGGCACCCTCCGGTGTCCTGAACTCTGATGACCGACGCTTATTTCTGGATATAAGCTGATTTTCCTCATTCCTCCACGCGCCGACATTGGTAGTGGTAAAATGGCGGCCCGATGTCAGGACGGCGTCGCCTGACGGGGAGCAGTGTCTGCGCGCCCTAACGCCGCAGACCAGGACCGGAGTGACCAAAGTTGCAAGTGCCGCTCAACACTGAACAGAGCCCCTGCCTAAGGTGAGGATTACCACCTACCCGCCGCATCCTCAGCCCGATCAGCGCGTCCTGCCTGACCCTAAAATGGCGGCTCCTCCAATAACGCGAGCGCCGACACCGAGCGACTAGGAAGCAGGCAAATGCAGGAAAAGAGCTCAACTACCTCTCCCTGACACGGCATGCAGTGTTCTATCCAGCGCTTAGCCAGGTTTCAACTGGGACATTGCCCTACTGTGTTTTCCTAATAAGCCAGCGAGTCTCTAGTCAGAAGGCAGGAGGCAAAGCTGTATCTTCGTCCAACATATGACCTCAGGCCAGCAATCGACTCTCTCCATTACCAACATGAGGTGTGAGTGTTGAGGTTGCTACCATTACCATATGAAGGTGGTTCAATGCGTGTGAGTTCCAACAGCTCTTCCTTATCTCTTGGGAGCTCTAACCAACACATACCCGACGCTAGCGAAGACGGTAATCTCCCTACGCTCTTGTGCTTCGAGCGTCTGTCACGAACCAACCTCGGAGCTGGGTAGCTCTGGACTTTTGATCTTTGACTCTTGGCCACCAACTCAAGACCATACACTGGTCACTGACCACTGCTGTCTTGCACGGCCTTCTGGTCCCTCGTGATTCAAGCTGCCTTCTACTCAAGATCAGCGGGGATAGTAAGGACAAACTTCCCTACCACAATGGCGAACACAGACAACAGAAACGGCACAAAAAAGGTGAAACCGGAACCTCTGATTTCCGACTCACCCATCAAAGGCAAAGCAGATATGGCGGCCACGATGGAGATGATATTGAGGAAACTGTCAGACCTTACGGATATCTCCAGGTCAACCAAAGCTAATACTGACTCAATGCAACTCGAATTGACTGCGATCAGAGCCGACATGAGTGCTCTAAAATCAGGCCTAGGAGCCGCAGAACAACGGATCAGCGACGTGGAAGATCTGGCGCAAAAATCAACATCCAGAATCCAACGCCTGGAAAACACAACCGACGCCCTCAGACGACATAATGCGGAGTTGGAGGACCGCAACAGACGGGGCAACGTTAGAATTTTCGGCATACCAGAAAACGCAGAAAAAGATGCTGAATCTTGCGTTGCTTTCCTAGAATCATGGATCCCCATGATTACCAAGATTGAGTTCCATCATGGCCTCAAACTGGATAGGGCATATAGGATCCCCACCTTCGTGAGCAACCATGCTAAAGGTCCCAGACCAATGATTTGCAAACCGCTTAGATTCCAATATGCTGATCTGATTCTTCAATATGCAAGGAAAAATCATTCTATTACCTGGGAAGGCCACAGGATCATCTTTACGCAGGACTTCTCCAAAGACACGATGGATGTTCGCAAGGGTTTCCTAGACCTCCGACCCAAACTCAGATCCAAGAGCATCCCTTTCTCCTTCGTAGGTCCAGACAAGTTCAGAGTCATGATAAATGGTCGCCCAAGATTCTTCACTGACCCGAGAGATCTGGCACATCTTCTCGAGGAATTCCCGTCTCAAGAAATGGACCAATCAACCGGCCTTTCCAACAAAAGGAAGACCACTAGCCCGAGTCAACAAGACGTAGCCAGCTAGTTCCAATGTCTCTTGCTACTCCTCCAGTTGCCCGAAGCAGCTGCCTCGATATGACCCTTCACCGAAGAACTATATTTGGATCTTGACACGCGTCCCTTGTTACTGTTTGCCAGACACATCGATTCCTCAGTACCGTGAGTTTGCTCCTTGTCCCCTAGACTGTCACAATGACTTCTTGTAATCTGAGGCTGTTTATGTCTATGTATGATTATTGCCTCGCACAACTGCTACACTCAGATCAATATGTACGTCCAATACACTGTTAATTGTCCAGGTAGCGCCTCCGACCTTAAGTCCTATCGCTCCACAAGCTTATCACCTACGGGAGGTAGCTCATCCCATCTGATACAACATGGGCGCATTTACTAGATAGATTCATAACCTTATAACATTCCTTTACCTACTTGTCCAATACTAGGTCACCACCTTCATATGACCAATTTATTTGTATTTTGCTACAAGTTTTACTCTTTGTCGCTTTTTTGATGGTTTACTAGCCATCGGCGTTCATCTTGGGATTGATAATATGTACCAATTACTGTTATTGTTACTCCTGTTTTGCGTAGTATGGTACTGTCGTCGTACTCCCTACGTACGTATTTGGGGGGGAGGGAGGGTGGGGGGAGAGGGAGGGGTCAACTAATGGAAGGGCAAAAAGAGAGAGTATTTAGGAGCAGGCACTTGCCAGAATTTCAGTAGGTTCCTCCTTATTTTGTATTGTATCTTGTTTTTTATGATGAGGTTGAATTCTCACAGAGTTACCTTGCACAACCCACCACACCAAGTCCGTTTGATCCCTTATTGTTTTCCAAACCCTTGCTGTAGGCACGCATCTCAATTTTCCTACTTTTACGTCCTATTTGTGAAGGCTGTATTAACACTTACCCGATCTTGTCAGAGTAGGGTGCTCGAACCTGTCACAACATCTCGCTTTTATCACATCTCACCGTCAGCTTTCCAACTAGCGATATCATACTTCACCGATGACTAATACCAAATCAATCAAAGACGATCTTAAAGTAATATCACTAAATGTCAAAGGACTTAACCATCCGGTGAAAAGGCGGAAAGTGTTCCATTACCTAGCAAAAACTAAAGGGGACATCATCCTCCTACAGGAAACCAAGTTATCTGAAGATGACTTACGATTCCTTAACATCCATTGGTCGTCACACGTCCTGTCCTCTCCTGCGCCACATAAGAAAGGTGGGGTAATCACACTGCTGTCGAAAAATGCCAATCTGACACTGCTATCACACACTCACGACGCAGAAGGCAGGTTACTAGTGACTCATTTACGCAGAGAGGATGATCCCATTCACGTAGTAAATATGTATGGCCCTAACTCCGATGACCCCGCGTTCTGGGACTCAGTCTCTCGGTCCATCGAACACATCCCCCAAGAGGAACTGCTAATAGTGGGGGGCGATTTTAACCTGCCCCTCGACCCTATTTTAGATAGACAATCCAAATGCTCATTCCAACCCTCACGGTCGCAGGAGGCCCTCTTACGCCTTTGTGAACGCTACTGCCTCAAGGATTCTTGGCGTCTACAGAACCCCGATGGGAGAGACTACACCTTCTATTCTGCTCCACATAACTCCTATTCACGTATTGATTTTATCTTGTTATCCACCTCATTCGCACACCTGATTGAAGAAACTGGTATCGCCCCCAAACTGGTGTCCGACCATGCATGTATTCACACCAAACTTGCAGGTTCCCGCTCGATCCGCCCACCTAGAAGATGGCGATTTAATGATGAAATTCTAACCAGCCCAGAGGACAAACTCAAGATAGCGAACGCCATTGAGGAGTACTTACTCCTAAACAATACCGCAAATACCTCACCTAACACTCTATGGGATGCCCTTAAGGCCACAATCCGTGGAGTCATTATAAATATTATATTGGAACTAGATATCAGAATCCTAGAAGACCAGCACAAATCCAACCCCCAAGACCTCAAACCCCTCGAACTCCTCACTAAAAAGAAATACGAATACAATGCCGTAACTAGTAAAAGAGCGGGCGTTTGGATTAACCGTTTCAAGGCCCTAAAACTGTGCGAAGGAAATAAAGCAGGTAAATTATTAGCTTCATATCTCAAACATAAACAAAAGTTGTCAACTATTACATCAATAAAAGACTCCGCAAACATTACCCACACCAATCAGACTAAAATCCTAGATACCTTTAAAACCTTCTATGAAGAGCTCTACAAGAATGACAAGGCGCTAGACATAGAAGCTTGTACAGACTATCTTGAATCTCTTGATCTTCCAAAACTATCAGAAGCTGACAAACAAAGATTAGGATCCACCATCAGTAAAACAGAGATCACAGAAGCCATCAAATCTCTAAAAAATAACAAAGCACCCGGCCCAGATGGCTTCACCGCATCTTTCTATAAAGCCTTTGAAAACCAACTTACCCCAACGCTCCACACTGTTCTCAATTCTACGGCAACCACTGGTTGTATCTCACCTTCAATGAGTGAGGCTAACATAATTGTGATTCCTAAGGAGGGGAAAGACCCTCTTCTTACCAAAAACTACCGCCCCATCTCTTTGATAAATCTTGATTGCAAGATATATGCCAAGATCCTGGCAAACCGCCTAAACACTGTGCTTCCCTCACTAATAAGCCCTTCACAAGTTGGCTTCCTGAAACACAGGATGTCTAATGACAATACCAGACTTTTGTGCCACATACTAGAGAAAGCCAGCAACTGCCAATCGCCGATGGTCGCTATCACCCTGGACGCTGAAAAGGCATTCGATAAGGTCTCATGGTCTTTCCTCCAGAACTGTATGCGTTCCTTCAACCTCGGACAATCTTTCATCACAATGGTGATGGCCCTCTACTCCTCCCCCTCGGCCCGTATAGCAATCAATGGCACCCTATCCAACCCATTTCGCCTCTACCAAGGCACCAGACAAGGCTGCCCACTTTCACCGGCACTCTTCCTTTTAGCCCTTGAACCCCTTCTAACTCACATCAAAAGGAATGAGGACATTCAGGGAGTCTCCTTCGGAGATACCCAGATTAAATTGGCAGCATATGCTGATGATATATTGATTGCGACGGAAAACCCGACCAAATCAATCGAAGGTCTTATGACCTCAATCAGCAAATACTCGAACGTATCGGGATACAAGCTAAACAAAGACAAATCCGAGTTAAAACCACTGAACATCTTCACCACCAAAGAGGTTCTTGGTAACTCTGGTCTAACATGGCAAACAGGAGTTATAAAGTATTTAGGAATAGAGTTCACCGACAAACTATTGAGCACCATCAAACACAAACGTTGATACTGACAAAAGTTAAAAGAATCCTTGATGGTTGGTCCCCACGCTTTATTACTTGGTGGGGTAGAGTTGAATCTATAAAAATGATGATTTCGCCACTAATCAACTACCTGAGTACTATGCTGCCCCTTACCTTCTCCAAAGAATTCCTCTCCAAACTCGATAAAATGATTTCCTCTTTCCTTTGGCAAGGGAAGAAGGCCAGAATTAGTCTAAAAAAACTATGACTTGATAAATCCCTAGGAGGCGTCAACCTGGCTGACTTTAAGCTGTATCAAACTGCATTCTTAGCCAGACAAGGGTCCTTTTGGCTAACTCCTCACTCAGAATACACCCCAGTGTGGCTGTTGGTGGAAAAATCCCTTCTGCAAGGCCTTAACCCCTCGACTCTCCTCACGACCAGGCCACAATTCACTGTATCCTCAGGTACCATCTTTAGAAACACGAAGACTGCCCTCCTATATGTGAGCAAATTTTTACCCCTCCAATTTCGTAAATCTAAGTGGGAATCGCTGTGGCACAATGCCAAACTGCTTTACAAGGGGAAACCACTGAATAATCCTACTTGGATAGAGAAAGGTATACACTTCCCTCACCAGCTGTTTGATGGCTCGTCACCGCTCACTTTCGGTGAGCTACAAAATAAGTTTCAACTCCAGAGCATAGATTTCTATTACTTCTTACACGTCAAGGTGGCACTCTCCAGAGCAGGTCTCACTGACATCACCCCCTCCCTACCTAGCTATCTCCTCACACTAAATAGACTGGGTCACCAGGTGTCCAGATTGTACAAACTGATCCGACCTCAATGCTCCAAACTGACAACATCCACACAGTCCTTCTGGGATTCACACTCCTCCACAACTACCTCGGAAGCAGAGTGGGCCAGAATATGGGAGTCTACCACTCGACACAAAATTAGCCCTACGCTCTCCCAAACTAAATTCTGGCTTCTTCATAAAGCTTTCTGGACCCCTAAGAGACTCTTCTTGCACAACATCAAAGAAGATGACTCCTGCTGGAACTGTAAGGCAGAAGGTGGGGACCTTGAACACCTATTATTCAAATGCCCTTGTGTCTCCAGCTACTGGGATAGAATCTTCGACTTTATTAACGAAGAGCTACATGTCGCGCTCCCAAGAGAATTTGGTACCTTAGTCTTGGGTTTTACCAAAGCTGTCACCCTCAATGAAAATGACAAAACCCTACTGGACCTACTCTTGACAGCGGCGGTTAAAATCATACTGAATAACTGGAAGGACACCGGTAAAGCCTCTTTCCCCCACTGGCTCAACTGGGTATCGAACCTCAGAGGAGCCGACAATATAGCGCTTGCCGCTACACCTTGGCGTCCCCCCCATAGGAAACTATGGTCCTCGCTCGACGCTCACTTCGACCGTTTCAAACCACCGTGATTATCTGTCACATACATGCGTCCTGCCCTGTAGAACCCCTTCATTACACACCAGCTTAATTGCTCTTTTCACTATGTCACAGTTCGTTCTGTATCTTTAGCCGAGAAAATGTCCTCACTAAGATGTATGACTATCTTGCCCCTTCTGGCTGTAAGATTGTAAATGTAATGATGCAAGGCCTGTCTTTCACAATTGTTTGCTGATAATTTGTTTAATTTCATTTACCCCCCCTGTGTTCCGTTACATTATGCTTTTATTATGCTTTTATTGATATTTGAACCATGCCTGATATATGCTCATGATTGTATTGCTCGCTTATCTCTCTCAATAAAATTTTTTGTGAAATCCAAAAAAATAAATATTAGGTTAAGAAAAGAGAGGGAAGATAACATCTGGATTAAACTGAGAGAAGAAGTGCATAAAGGCCAAGTAAGAACCTTTCGGTCTCTTATTGGGGAGGGATGTGGAGCTAGATCTTAACCATTCCCAGTTGCCATTGAGAAGCATAAATGGGTTAGCTTTATTCAGGACTGTGGAGTAATTCTGTATCCAGTGTTTAATTATTGTTATGCAAATAAAATGGTCCACCCTTCTTGCAAGGGGAGTATATTAGTCCCCCTGTTTAAGAAAGGAGATCAAGATGCCCCACACAACTACCGTCAAATTGCACTTCTTGACGCAGTGGGTAAAGTTTTTGCTAAATGCCTCTTGACCCAAATTAATGACTGGGTGGATGCAGGAAAATTTTTACCATTTGAACTAACCGGGTTTAGGACAAAGCATGGAACTATTGATAACCTAACGGCACTACAGGTAATAAACAAAAAATATGTCAACGTTAGAGGAGGTAGCATTCGATGAAGTAGATCGTCTCGTGCTGTGGAGAAAACTGTCGGACCTGGGTATGCCGGCCATCCTCTTGGAATTAGTTTGTGCTCTCCATACAGACACTTGTTGTAGAGTCTTAATGGGAGGGGAAAGAGGTCTCTCCCAAACTATCCCTACTGTAAATGGCCTCAAACAAGGATGTTTATTGGCTCCTCTACTATTTTCCCTATATCTATCTGACCTTCCTCATGCTTTGTCCCAAAGTGAAGGCATCGCCCCATTACTGGGGGGGAAAATCGATTGCTTGCTTACTACTTTATGCTAATGACATATTAATTTTGGATTTAACACCACAGGGATTAAATAGTCGACTGCAGGTGCTACATGAATATGCAAAAGCCCACTATTTAAAGATAAATGTATCTAAAAGTAAAATAATGTGCATGCACGGAAGAAAAAAGTTGCAGTATGGGAATTTTGTTTGGTCTGTGGGTGGCCAAAAACTGGAACTTGTAAAATCTTATGTTTTCTTGGGAAAAACGGTGTGTGGCAACCTAAGTGATAAAGCCCATATAGAAAATAACATTTGTAAAGATATTACACAGGGGAAAAACTTGGGCTCCCTCTACAGATCTACTGGAAAAAGACACTTTGCACTTTTATTAGAGGTATTTTGTGCTAAAATTCCTGCTTCCCTGTTGTATGGTATTGAATTACTTGATATAGGACAATGGGGCTTTTTAAAAATAACAGAAGGCAAAATTTTAAGGAGCCTAGCCTCTGTCAACTCTGCTTGCCACGTGGCTGCACTAAGGTTAGAATTTGGTTTAAGAAGTAGCTGGGTACAAGGTCTTGCAGGGATAGTGCGATGGGTTACAAGCCTGGTAAAGGAGGATCCTGGTACACTAAGATTTTTAATCCAGAAAGAAATATTAAAAAGCTTAAAGGAGCAGTCACTAATTGTTATATCTTATATCTCTTGGAACCTGCCCCATGGAGTGCGCCGCTTTTGGTTATTATTGAGGTAGGGTATACTCCCTTCAAACAACCTACTATCTAAATGGTATGGTTCTTCTCCGGTTTGTAATCTGTGCAATAATTCTATCCAGGATGTTAATCATGTGCTGTTTATCTGCCCCGCTCCATTATTGTATTGTCGTAAATGGATGAGACCAATCTGTCTACAATTATCTATTCTTTCGGCCTCTGCACTAACAGATTATATTTATGAACCACCAAATGAAATGTTTTGTCATAGGATTTTTAACTTTTGTAAGTGTTTTTTAAATATGTACTAAAACATTTATATGAAGGATATAATTACTACATTTGGTTTTATCTGATGTTTTATAGCACTTATGGTATTGTATATCATATTTTAATGTTTTGTATTTGAAGATTTCTTTTTATGTGGATCTCTTTGGAGTTCCAAGATTATAAATAAATAAAAAGTTGAACTGGGGTGCCTTACTTTCACTTAAACTAAATAATCCAGCTCTTGCGGAGACGTTTCCAGCTTTATAACCTGATACATCATCTAGTTTGCTTCTTTTTCTATGCTCATAAATGTCTAGTTTTGCTAATATTTCTGCCAGAATAGGAAGATTACATATTTTTCATAACAGAGATACTTGATTCAATAGTTTATACAGTGTATTACTGCTCTCTTTGTGACACATACAGTGTGTGAAAAGTGAAAGCCCCTTAAGTTTATATCACTCAAAGCCTTTCCAGCAGCGTTTAATTGAAGTTGGTGGTTGCTGGCGTTGCCTACTGCCCTAATTTTTGCGGACTGGTGCTTGATTGATCTAGTCAGAGCTAGGTAGTGAAAAACACACAGGGAGAAGAAGAAAGAAGAGAAAGATGGAAAAACCAGGACAAAGGGAGAAACTAAAAGAATAAGATAAGATAAATATTTATAAAACGCACTATGCCCTAAGGCGTCAAGGTGCTAACATTCGAAGAAGCTGCCAAGAAGAACAATTACGAAAGAGAGAATAGCCTAGTCTTGCATTTTTTCTGGAAAGCAATATGAGAGGTGAAACTGGCACTGTGAGTCTGAAGTGTGTTCCACAAATTAGCAGCCGCCACCGAAAAGGACCGGCCACATCTTACTTTCCAAAACCTAGGGACAATCACCTTTCTCAAAGAAGAGACTCTCAACTGTCTTTTGGGTGAATACCACTGGAATACTGACCTCAGGTGAAGATTATAGAGGTTTCACCCTTAACTCTCCCTTCCTCACTGTGGGGCATATTACCAACAACTAGCGATAATTATCGCTATGTTGGCTTAGCAGCAATATTTTTATCGCCGAGTTGCGGCGATTTTTATCGCTTAGGAACCTTGCTATTATCAAGGTTTATCTCCTAAGCGATAAAAATCGGCCAAAATGCATGAATATTGCTGAAAAGTCAGCGATATTCATGCATTACCGAGCTAATGCTCTTAGCCATGTTATCCACCTACCATTGGATAACATGGCTAAGAACTGCTCAGGGCAGGTGTTAGCTTTTGGAGATAATCGCGCTTAGCACGAATATCTCCAAAAGTTGGTAATAGGAGATAGCGATGTTAGCGACTGATTCCAGTCGCTAACATCTTTGCACGCCCACTTTGCATGTCATTAGTGATACATTTCACTGACATGCAAAGCGGGGCCCAAGATGGTCGCTATCTCCTACTAGCTGTCGCTAACTGGTGTTAGCGACAGCTAGGTAATAGGGAGATAATTTTATCTCCGCTTTCTTGGCTTTCTGATGGACCATACAGAGTGCTTTAAAAGTAACTCGCTTCCTCACTGGTAACCAGTGAACAGAGCGCAATCCCTCCCTCACTGACTGCCCTTTGGGTATATTCAAAACCAAACTAGCTGTTGAATTCTGAATAAAATGAGGTTTGTTGAAAAAGGATTTGTTAATATAATAGTAGAGTGCATTCCAGTAGTCATGGCGAGAAGTTTTCAACGCAATAACCACTGCAGTTCCGTACTCCACAGGAATAAGAGGTAAAATCTCCCTCAAGATTTTAACAATGTAAAAACAATTATTGACGGTCCTATTAACCTGGGTGTTAAACGTAAGTGCATTGTCAAATATGACTCCAACGTTTTTAGCAGAAGCCACCGGCGTGGATAGAGTACCACATGTCTCTGACCAGACTGACTGCTGGGCGCCAAAAACCAGGATCGTAGGGTCATATGTATGAAGCCAAATTGCGATCGAATTTCAGTGTTTGCGATCGTAATTTAGACAGTGTGTAATGTAGCACCCCAAAATGCAGTTAAGGAATCCCAAATCGCGATTCCTTAAGGGAAAGTAGGAAGCACCGAAGTTGTGCGATTTTGGCTTAAGGAATTGCAAATTACCCCCAACTTCAGGTTGGTGGTAATTTGCAATATCTTTGAAAAAATCACTTTTTTGCATTTTTCAAAGTGCCATGGGATGAATGGGAAGATATTCCCTATTTGCCAATCTCAATTTGCGATTCGCAAATAAGGAATATATAAGATGCGCAAAATATTGAGCAAATCCTACATACATTGCATTATGCGATTCTCTATTTGCGATACCCTAAAAATCGCAATTTGAGAATTGCAAAACTCGTTTTTCATACATATGGCCCCTAGACTTTTCTGCATTCCATCTTAGACAATTTTCCTTCGTCCAGCTCCCAATGTTCAACATCAAGAGTTTACATTTCTCTGCCACTGAAATCATATCATGATTATGATGGAGAAGATGCAAGTCGAATAGCTGTTTGCCTACACCTCATTGGATCAGATATTATAGATATCTTTAAGTAATCTATATGCTCAGTAAATAAATAGCCAATCAGCCCAATCCTATCTTTAACTCCACATCTACAGTAAACATTACAGGTTGCTTTTTGTTAGAGACAATAATTCAGCAAACAAAAAAGCAGGGTAACCGAAACACCCAATGTTATAGAGGTTTAATATCTACACACTGATCCGAAAAAGAAAAAAACTTTTAATATAAATGTCTCTATTAAAGACTTACCAGGTCAGTTTTAGTGCACCAAACTGTTGTATATGTGCGCAGAGGGATAAGTTCCCTCAATAAGTATTCTTAATCCCCATTGGGATAATCACCACCTAAAAAATGAAAAGACAAATGACCATTGATATCAAGAAAAGAAAGAAAGAAGGGGGAACGGGAGGGAGGGAGAGGTTATGTTCGAGGCTTCAAAGACTCTTGTGTGACACTCAACATTATTATAGAGGTTTCACCCTTAACTCTCCCTTCCTCACTGTGGGGCATATTACCAACAACTAGCGATAATTATCGCTATGTTGGCTTAGCAGCAATATTTTTATCGCCGAGTTGCAGCGATTTTTATCGCTTAGGAACCTTGCTATTATCAAGGTTTATCTCCTAAGCGATAAAAATCGGCCGAAATGCATGAATATCGCTGAAAAGTCAGCGATATTCATGCATTACCGAGCTAATGCTCTTAGCCATGTTATCCACCTACCATTGGATAACATGGCTAAGAACTGCTCTGGGGCAGGTGTTAGCTTTTGGAGATATTCGCGCTTAGCACGAATATCTCCAAAAGTTGATAATAGGAGATAGCGATGTTAGCGACAGACTCCAGTCGCTAACATCTTTGCACGCCCACTTTGCATGTCATTAGTGATAAATTTCACTGACATGCAAAGTGGTGCCCACGATGGTCGCTATCTCCTACTAGCTGTCGCTAACTGGTGTTAGCGACAGCTAGGTAATAGGGAGATCATTTTATCTCCGCTTTCTTGGCTTTTAAAGCCAAAAAAGCGGAGATAAACCCCCTTGATAATATGCCCATCTATTATTACAAGAAAAGAGAAGGGAGGACCTATGTCTTAAAGCGTACATTTATTCTACCACAACTCCTCCATACTGGACCATGAGGTCTGCCACACTAAGATGTTTTTGAGTTGCACGCACGCTATAACAGTGTACCGGTTTTTGAGGAACTACCGGGATGTGTATTTCTCACCTTTTTTATGTTTTCTTATTATTTATGTCCCTTTCTTGTCTTTTTTTATTCAAATATAAAATATTTGTGGATGGCAATCCATTCTTTCTAAGGTGGTGGCGCTTATGGTCCAGTATGGAGGAGTTGTGGTAGAATAAATGTACACTTTAAGACATCGGTCATCCCGTCTCTTTTCTTGTATTCTCTCCAAGGGAAAGCCTATCCTCCTTAACCGTGAAATCAGAAAACATTTTCTGAATTTTTTATTCAAAATAACCTGCAATGTTGTTACAAAAACTTTGTGAATTCTCTAATGGTTGCTGAGCCGGGTGGGGTGGGGGGATGGGTATATAGCTCTTTCACTACTTAAAAAAATCCTTGGGGGAATTCTTAGCAGCACAAATTCTGCCAGTAAAGTATAGGGACCTTTAAGACCTGCAAGAATGTGATAAATGGGGTAGGAGCATCTTGTGGTGGATTAAAGAGGCATGAATTGGAATCAAGACTACGCTGCCTTAGTAATCAGCATGCTGACATTCAATATGTCTGGCACTGCTTAGACAAAGCTTTTGTGAGCATACACACTTCTTTCTAGGTCTTGCATACAGAAAGGAGCAATCTGTTATGATTATCTATTATTTGTAATGCCAATATTTTGAGTGAACCTCAGGCTAGCCTTTTGCTTATCATTGGCTAGCTTTCTTGTCAGTTCCATTTGCCTGATTCTTATGTAACTTATGTATTGGTAACTACCATGGACCTTAGATTCTTTACTATCCTTTTGAATGGATGACATGTATTTTTCCATTGCTCTCATAAAGTTACTTGCCTCTTGCGCTCTCCAAGTTAGTCCCCTGACTTGTCTGTTGCTTACTTCAACCCGCTCAACTTTTTTTCATCCCCCTGCCCCAGCTCTTCTATTGCTTTCTGCACACGATGGCCTTGTTATGCTCCCCTTCCTTCCAGATCATTCCTTGCTCCCTTGCCCCTCGCTGTCCTCTCCCATAAGAGGGTCTGGCAGCCACAATTGGCTATCGGCTTGCTGTATATTGTATTATGGACTTTTGCACACGTTTTGTTAATTTGTTATTGGCATGCATCAGATTAGAAAGCGTATTTGAGTGTAACCCTTAACAGGAAAGATCGCTGTCCCCTTAACCAGGCTATGAATGGAAAGGCAGATCATCTGTGATTGTGTGGGTTGGAGGAGCACAAGCACTTTTTGACTGGATCCTTGGTGAAAAAAAATACTATTTCTTTGTAACAGAATGGCTACTATGCTGAATAACAGGGACCCCCACTCTCTATACGGGTGAATGTTGGTTTTTGTAAGAGTGTGCATGAGTAAAAGGGGGACTTTTTGCAGGCATACTGTGGATTTAGCTATCATTTATTAGCCATTCCTTTTTATTTCATCCTCCTCCTTCAAGTGCCATGATTATTGCCATTAGATACAGTTACAGTGGGGTAGGAAGTAAGACTTTGTGTGTCTCTAGACCAGTTCTTCCCAAATCTTTTGGAACCATAGTCCAATTTTTTGGAACAACAAACGTTTAAGATTCATCTGTAACTAAAGCATCATGTGGTAGCGAACTATCATTTACAGACAGCACATTTCCATTGAAATGGCCACTAAATGTGCACAAACACACAGTTTTACTGATAAACCCATATTACAAGTAAATAATGTGTGGAAATGTGTTTCAATGAGAATGTATAATTCATGCATTGCCAAGTAAAATGTCTTGGTTTGTTTTGATCCTAATACAATATTTCTTTCCATCACACTTCAGAATTACAAACATAAATTCCCTTTATTTATGCATTCTTTAATGTTGAATGTGTTCAGTACATATACAGATATCCACATCTTGTTTTGCGTTTCAAAAATCACAGCCTTTCAAATTCCCTGTACCCTAGCAAGATTGTCACATAATTCACTTTACTTTTCTTTCTCTGACTACAAAGTGAGAGAAGTTTGTAAACACCAATCCCCATGTTAAAAAAATAAAAGCAGCAATCTGTCAGACGACACAATATTTAACGTCTGTCTTTGAATTGCAGCAAATGTGACAGGATAAATACTGAATTTAAAGGCATCCTTATTTAATGCTTGGACTTTCATGACTTACCAAACATTTCTCTGTGACATTCTCAACAAATTCTATCAGGGCACTCAATGGGACGCAAGAAGTTGACATCTGGACCTGTGTATGGGAGCATGCTCACACCTAGTCAAAGGGTGTTCCATGTGGTCATCACACATATTCTATGTTCATCTGAGGTAGATTTGCAGCCCCAGCACAGTATCTGCTTGGCTGATGATTATCTAGAAAGAAATCACCACGTAGAGTGGGTATTATGGGAACGAAGTGAAGAAATGTTTTGCTGTTTTCCGAATATCATCACTGCATCTCTCACTCAGGAAGTCTGCTCTTTTAAAAGCATGATCACGTCTGTGCAAAACCAAATCAAACTTCGCGACCTTAACACTAAATGAAATATGTATATGGAGTTGCACCCCTGGTGATGCCTAAATGACATCCATGCACTCTGGCTACTTGTATGTAAATTAATATTTGCAATGTTTCTCTAATGGACTGTTTCTATGTGGAAGGCTGTGCATCCAACCTCCCTGTTAGACCTGGCATCTTTGGTGGGGTTTTCCCCTGTTTTTATGCTTTTGACCTGGTTTTGGTTATGTGCTGCATTTCATTGTTGCTGGTTTTAGAACTGTGGGCAATGTTCCCCTGCTGAACAGAGCAAAAGTGCAAGTACAAGCCTGTGTAAATTGTGATTATGATTGGTTATCCATTATTGACATATTTGATTTACTAGTAAGTCCCTAGTAAAGTGCACTGTAGGTGACCAGAGCCTGTAATTCAATTACTACTAGTGGGCCTGCAGCACTGATTATGCCACACACATTAGTAGCCCTGCAACCATGTCTCTGAACTGCACAACAGTGACTGTGTGTTCCTTTTTTAACTTGCCAGGCCTAAGCCTTCCCTTTTTCTACATGTAAGGCACCCCTACGTTAGGACCAAGGTTGCCCGATGGCCAGGGTGCAGTGTATTTGAATGATTGGACATGAACTGGTGCGTTTTACATATCCTGATACTGAAATACTGCTAATTTCGTTTTTCACTATTGCAAGGTATATCTCTCCCATAGGTTATCATTGGAGCTGCCTTATAACCTCTTACAAGTGCAACGTCCAATTTGGAAGGGATAGAGATTTGGAGTTTGGGGTCCCTGAACTCACAATTTAAAAATACATCTTTTAGTGAAGTTGGATTTTAAATTACATGTTTGAAAATGTCTCTTTCAGAAAAAGTGGGCATTTTATTGCTTTACCATTCCGTGCCTCCGCCTGCCTGTAAAACATCTGGTTTAGACTGACAGTTGGGCTGTTTGTGCATTCACTCTGGACAGTAACACAAAGGGAGCTGAGGTGTGCCCTGCATATCCTGATGGCCCATTATCAGGCAGCCGGGTCTTTTTGAGTAAGAGTGGTGGAAGGAGTTGTCACTTATACCTGAATAGGGCTGTGCCTGACATCACACAAAGATGTCTCCACCCCCCTGCCATGTGTTTGGAGCCAGGTCAGGGAAAGGCAGGGTCTTGTGCACTACAAAGACTTTCCTTTGAAGTTTGCCTACTTCAAAAGCCAAAACTTGTATACGTCCTGGAGCTGTGACACCATAACTTTACAACAGTTCTGGACCAAAAGGAAATTCTGCCAAGAAGAAGAACTGGAGAAGGCTATAGGAGGGGAACTACCACTCTGTGTGTTGTTGTTTTGTGCTGGTCTACTGCTTTCTGCTTCTATCTTGGGCAGTAGAAGAACTGGACTTATCTTTTTGTATCCTGCTTGCCAAGATTCTCCAAGGGCTTGTGTGTGCTTGTCTCCTTTCTCAGGGCCATAAAAGACTTCACATGCAGCCCCTGAACTCCTCTGCTGGGAGTTCTGACCTGCCAAGGGGTGCTGTTTGAAATGGCCTTTTTTGCAGGGTTATCCCCAAACGTTTGACTTCTTCCTCCTACTTTTTCCTGACCTGTGGTTGTTGGATTTAGGACTCTGGGCACTTTACCACTGCTGATCAGTGCTAAAGTGCATACACTCTCTGTGTAAATTGTTATTGTGATTGGTTATCCATGATTGGCATATTTGTTTCACCAGTAGGTCCCTAGTAAAGGTCACTGAGTGTGCCAGGGCTGGTAACTCAATTGCTACTAGTGGGCTTTCAGCACTGATTGTGCCACCCACATGAGTAGCCCAACAAAATGTTGTCTCAGGCCTGCCACCTCAGTGACTGCACGCAGTTTGTTAACTGCCATTTCGACCTGGCCAGTGTACCCACTTGCCAGGCCCTACCCTTCCCTCTCCTTGCACATACGGCACCACTACAGTAGGCCCTAGGTACCCCCAGGGCAGGGTGCAGGGTATGGGAAAGGTAGGACATGTACGGGTGTGTGTAACATGTCCTGATAGTGAAATACTGCCAATTTTGTTTTTTCACTATTGAAAAGTTATCTTGCCAATAGGACAGAATGGGGAATGCTCTGTAACATTTTACAAGCATATCTTGCCAAAGGAGTAAGATGGAAAATTGGAGTTTGGTATCCTTGAACTCAGAATTTAATAACACATCTTTTAGGAAGGATGGTTTTTAAATTCTGTGTTTGAAAATAGCACTTTTAGAAAGTGGCTATTTTTCTTGTTCAACCTTTCTTTGTGCCTCTGCCTTGTGGATTGACTGTCTGGCTTTGGCAGTGACAGGGGCTGGTGAGGTGTCCTGGCTTCAGGAGTCTGGGTGAGTCAGCACTAGGCTGAATAGGCCGATCTGCATTAAGAGTGGTGGGAGGAATAGCATCTGTATCTGAATAGGGCTGTGCCTACCCTCCTCAAAAGACTGGCTCCACCTCCAGCAGTGTGTCTGGGACCCAGGCCCTCACTGACAAAGGAAGAAGTTGTGCACTATACCTTTTGGGGTATAACTATTAGAGCTGAAACCCCTGAATGTTAGACTACTTCGTGATCAAGAGGACCCTTTTCCAAAGAGGACAGCTGAAGAGAATGAGGAGAAGTACTGCCCTTGCTGTGTGTCTGGGGTTGGCCTGCAGTTTGCTATTTCTGCTGAGGTAAGGACAAGGGACATTGCTGTGTGCTGTGTCCATTTGTACTTGAAGAAGAGTGCCCAAGTGCCTCAGTGAGTTGGCCTCCTGTTGTGAAAACTCAGGAACATCAAAGTTTCCAAAAACGTCTCAGTGACACAGCACATTTCCATTGAAATGGCCACTAAATATGCACAGACACAGAGTTCTACTGATAAACCCATATTACAAGTAAATAATGTGTGGAAATGTGTTTCAATGAGTATGTATAATTCATGCATTGCCAAGTAAAATCTCTTGGTTTGTTTTGATCCTAATACAATCTTTCTTTATATCACACTTCAGAATTACAAACATAAACGCCCTATATTTATGCATTCTTTAAAGTTGAATGTGTTCAGTACATATACAGATATCCACATCTTGTTTTGCGTTTCAAAAATCACAGCCTTTCAAATTCCCTGTACCCTAGCAAGATTGTCACGTAATTCACTCTACTTTTCTTTCTCAGACTACAAAGTGAGAGAAGTTTGTAAACACCAACAAAAATAAAAGCAGCAATCTGTCAGACGACACAATATTTGACCTCTGTCATTGAATTGCAGCAAATGTGATAGGATAAATACAGAATTTAAAGGCATCCTTATTTAATGCTTTGACTTTCATGACCTACCAAACATTTCTCTGTGACTTTCTCAACAAATTCCATCAGGGCACTCAATGGGACGCAAGAAGATGACATCTTGCTTACACCAAGTCAAAGGGTGTGCCATGTGGTCATCACACATATTCTATGTTCATCTGAGGTAGATTTGCAGCCCCAGCACAGTATCTGCTTGGCTGACGATTATCTAGAAAGAAGCCACCACGTAGAGTGGGTATTATGGTAACGAAATGACAAAATGTTTTGCTGTTTTCCGAATATCATCACTGCATCTTTCACTCAGGAAGTCTGCTCTTTTAAAAGCATGATCACTTCTGTGCAATACCAAACCAAATTTCGCGACCTTAACACTAAATGAAATATGTATATGGGGTTGCACCCCTGGTGATGCCTAAATGACATCCATGCACTCTGGGTACTTGTACGTAAATTAATATTTGCAATGTTTCTCTAATGGACTGTTTCTATGTGGAAGGCTGTGCATCCAACCTCCCTGTTAGACCTGGCATCTTTGGTAGGGTTTCCCCTATTTTTTTGCTTTTGACCTGGTTTTGGTTAGGAGAAGTACTGCCCTTGCTGTGTGTCTGGGGTTGGCCCTGCAGTTTGCTATTTCTGCTGTGGTAAGGACAAGGGACATTGCTGCGTGCTGTGTTCATTTGTACTTGAAGAAGAGTGCCCAAGTGCCTTAGTGAGTTGGCCTCCTGTTGTGAAAACTCAGGAACATCAAAGTTTCCAAAATCGTCTCAGTGACGCTGTGTGCGTGTGTCTGCCCACAGCTCTACCTGCACTGAGACCATTGTGAGGTCGGCGCTGGGTACATTTGTCTGAACGCAGCCCTGCCTGACCTGTGACCAGCAACGTAACCATCGAAGTCCTGCGTGTTAATAACTGTCATCGGGATGAGCTGTCATCAACGAGAAGTGCTGCGAGCTTGGTACCACGGCCAGCCCTAGTGAACGGCCCAAGATCAAGATTGCCCAAGAATGAGCAGCGCCGTAACCTGATCCCATATGAGGCGTTGCCTGGCAACCGGGATTTCCCTGCGAAGAGCAGATGTTGCCGACAGAGCTACCCAGCAGGACGTCAGACGAAAAGGAGAGAGAGAACGCAACCCCCATGTAATGCTCGGACCAAAGTCCTGAGCCGATGCGTGTGTCGTTGCTTGGGGCGGGTTGCGTGTCTGCGCGGGACTGCTCTGATTTCCATTCAGTAGGGGAGCCTCCTCTCTGGGTGATTCCGACGACCCGTACTTGCCTGGAAGAGTACGACAGGACCGGGGGCCCGTGTTGCACAGTGCATCATGCTCTAAAGCATTTGGGGGCATATTTTCGTAATCGCTGACCACAGAGTCAGCAGTCACGTGGTGAAGAGTGTTGTAATCACAAGCGGACCATGTGTCTGTGCTAACAGAGACCTGGGCTTGCGACATTGTATTTGCTTAAAAGAATACAGGGTCTACAAGTTTACTTTTGCAACATCTTTGAAAGACAGAGTCTACAAGTTTATTTCTGCAACATATTTGAAAGACATTGTCTCTAGATACGCATATGTTGGATTTTGTCGTTTTGGTCTTGTCAAGTTTAGATAAAGTAACCTTTATTTTTTCTAAACGGGTGTGGTGTCCATTTGTGGTGTTATCACTGTGTTACTGTGAGTTGGTAAAAATACTTTACACATTGCCTTTGGGATAAGCCTGTCTGCTCGTGCCAAGCTACCAAGGGGGTTAGCAGGGGTTACCTAGAGTGTGTTTCCCCTTTACCCTTACTAGAAGCAAGGGTCCCAACTTGGTCATAGGTACCTACCTGTGCCAACTAGAGACCCCCATTTCTAACAGGTGCCAATGTCAGTTCAGGTCCATTGGAGGTGATTTTGCTGCAAATAAGCCTGAAAATCCATGCATGGCTCATCAGTGCCTCTTTTTCCAACACAGCCACAGCGTGCGGCCGAAAAATCGCTGCATGGCCATGGTGCGGTCAAAGAATAGATGCCGGGCTTGCAGTGCAGCTGAAAGATCGCCTCAGGCCAAGTCCCGAGCCATGTCACAGATGTCCGTGGCACCTACTCCAACTTTATGCAGGTCCTGCTGTGCAGCTGAAAAAAATCGACGCATTGCCACAGTGCTGCCAAAGAATAGCTGCAGCGCCTGCCGTGCAGCTGAAAAATCGCCACAGCCCGAGTCCCGAGCCCTGTCACTGACGTCCATGGCACCCGCTCTGACGTTAACGCAGGCCCTGCTGTGCAGCTGAAAATTGCAGCACCTGTTTTGCTACTGCCTCATTGACCCAGCATGTCCGATTTTCAACCCATTGCACCTGTGCACTAGTTCTTCCTCGAAGCAGCCCAGCAGTAAGGAACCAAGGCTGCGTGTCCGGAAATTGATGCATCACCTCCCCTCACACTAAGAAACTGACGCATCACCTCCACTGACAGTAAGGAACTGATGCATCATCTCCCCTGTGCTGCAGTAAGTAACCAGCCCATCACCTCCCCTGGCAGTAAGGAACTGACGCATCACCTCCCCTTGGAGTAAAGGACTGATGCATCACTTTGTTTTCCGGCACCTCACCTCCCCTCCACCTGCTCGCATCTTTGATTTTGACGAATCCCAGGTAGTTTGTGCTAATAATATTGCATCCATAGTTTCACATGAACTGAACTATTTTTAACCTTTTAAAAGTGATATCTTTACTTGCGTATGCTGGATTTTTGTTGTTTTCGTCTTGTTTTTCCTAGATAAAGATTGGTTATTTTTATAAACTGGTGTGGTGTCCATTTGTAGTGGTTTCACTGTCTTGCTGTGTGTGTTTGTACAAATGCTTTACACATTGCCTCCGATATAAGCCTGACTGCTCATATCAAACTACAAAGAGGGTGAACAAGGGTTATCTTGGGTGTGTAATGCCCTTACCCTGACTAGAAGGAAGGGTCCCAACTTGGACAGGGTGAGAGCCACAGCCAAACGATGAGACACCTGTTTCTAACACTTCCCCTGTTTTGTGATTTGCAGCGTAAGGGTAGTTGAATTGTTACTATATTTGCGTTGATGGATACATGTAAACATCGCTAATGTTTTCCAGTATGTGGTGCAGATAAGCTCTCCGAAAATCCATGCACTAGAATTCGACAGACAGGATCATGAGTTTATTATTCTAAACATTATTTTGTATGAATACTAATCCCCATCATATGTTTTGGTCCCCCTTACGAGTGGCACAGTGTGGTATACCCTGGGGGAAAATGACCAGGTTTCCAAACTCCAGACCTGATAGTTCCAGGCCTGGAGACATTGCACATGGGTTTTTAATGGAGTTGGGGCTACAAGCGGCAACTGTACCCAGCCCCTGTTTTCCCTCTAATTCTGCATGAGAGGGACAGCAAATGCTTTCCACTCACAAACCTGCCCTTCCCACACCACCTGACCCCATGTCACTTGCAGAATGGGCATCCTAATGGAAGTAAACATGCATATTTCGACACTTTATTTCCCCCAGAAGTCGAAAAATGTACAGATTTACACGAGATATTCCTATGTTCTATTGTTATTTCCCACTGAAGGGTTCATACCTAGTAATCTCAGAATTTAGGTGCAAGGATACCAACCAGAATCAGAGATTCAAGCACTGCAGTATCCCTAAATCCGGGATCCTCATGATGAGAGCTTTTTATACTTAAACCCTACTTGTGCAAAAACACAGAACTACTCTTTTGGAGAGTTCCTTTAACAAATCATCGGCTCATTAGCTCTGGGTAACGTTATCAGTAACAGTGCAATGGACCTAGACGAGAGACTTATGGCATGTAATGTGGAAGTTCACAGAATTTAATGTTAGCCCCAAAAAGCAACTTTTGCATAATATTAGTCCAGAAGCATCAATGGGCAGCATTACTTGTGACTTCAATCATAACATAACATACAATCAACCTATGAAGGCATAACGTCTCAAAATGCATCTTGGGAACACAACAGGATTACCATATTGCTCAGAAGGACACCTTTTGTGAGGCCTGTTCTATATTACATTAAAGCATGGCGGTGTGCTCATGCAACAACCATCAGGTTGCCGATTAAAGTACTTAATGATACTGGACACCCTACTTGACCCAGCTGTGAGGACCATGTGTTCCAGAATCCAGGGCCATATTTTACATGTGGTGCATTTTCCTGGATTGTGTTGGGTGTACCTTTCAAAAGGTGCGCCCGGCGCAATCCAGGAAAATGCACTGCATTATGGTGAATATGCTGTCACCAGGGCAGCTGTGACCTAACGCCCCCCTGAGGGGCAACGCATTCTTGTGCAAAACGAAGCAGCTGCATTAAAGCTGCTCCGTGTTTTCAATGTGCCGGCAGCAACCTTCCTGCTCTTTTGAAGGGGATAATAAATCCCCTTGCAGGCGGGTTCAGTAAGTGACTGCACCTGCCTGCAAAGAGGTGGCTGGGGTTTGCATGGGACCCCTTTCCCCCGCCAGAGGATTGCTGTCAGGGGCGCCTTGACAGAGCGCCACCTGAGGTCTTCTTTGCCTCTGCACCTGTATCTGTAATACAGCACGGGTGCAGAGGCAAAGGGATTCCCTCGCTTGCATAGGGCACAGCCCCATCCAAATGAGGGTACGCTCCCTGAAAATAGTGGTGCCGCTTTATGTGCGCCAGCGCTATCGGTATTACGGGAGGGGCGGCACAAGCGTCTGCAGCCCCTTCTGTAATACCAAAGTGCCCTTGGGCCTCAAAAAGTGGGCACAAACGCCAGCTGCACCCCAGGGGACCTTGTGTAATACGGCCCCTGGTGGACAAGGAAGGAGCTATAAAGTACTTTTAGTTCACCTGCTGTGTGTGAAACCCAAACATAGCCAGCGCTGAGGAGAATACGTGATCCACAAGGAGGGGCGTAAGGAGGAGCCCTGGCACCGGGCAGTGCTATAAAAAGCTTCTAGTTCACTCGCTGTGCAGGATGCTCAAACATACCAAGATGTGGTGAGGCTACTCGATACAGAATCCCGGGAGACAAGGAGGGGCAGAAGGAGGAGGCCCTAAATCGTGCAGCTCCATAAAGTGCCTCTAATTCACCCGCTGCACGGGACGCGCCAGGGCCATGGGTGGGTGTGTCCTCACTCGTCATAGCCCAGAAGAGGCTGGGCTGAGCAACCCCCCTTAATTTGTTTCTTTGTATCGCCCCCAAACCACAGGTACTTCAGTTGTTTACGACTTTAGGTATAAGATATTCTCTTATAGGTTTAAAATATCATGATTTTTATACTTGCTTTATAGTTGCAACACGAGGAATTACTCAGATGCCCTAACTGCTTTTAAACTGTGGTGATTGCAGCTCTTACTTTAATTTATTTTGGCTTATCTGGGAGGATTCGCATCCAGACTGAGCTGCGTTTCATTAACAGGCATCAGCTTGGACTTTGATTAATTTGTAATGCTCCTTTAGAGACCCTGTTACATTCATCAAAGACTGTGTTCATTTCTATGTCTATTTTGTTCTCGTGTTCTAAAATTTCGTTATTCTAGCTTAGTTTGTTTTGCCGTATCTGTCTGTTTGTGCAATCATGTGGAATCACTTTGATGCCTTAATTCTTTTTCCAGCTTGCAGCTTCCGTTTTGTCTCTGTCAATTCGATTTGATTGCTGGGGCAAGATTTGCAACCAGACCCAGCTACGCTTTATTAGACATCCTTATTCATTCATTTCGAGTTAGAATCTGGCTAACTTCTAACCTGTAAACTCTAGGGGCTTTGCTTAATCAAATCTTACTCCCTTACTTATGTTTAGTTTGATTCTACGTTGAATATTTGTTTTAACACTTTTGCTAAACTAGTTTAGATGTTATTGTTGCAGTTGTGTATTGATGCATTAACACTTTTACATTTGTATTTTGTTGATTGTATCTTGAGAGACGTAGGCATAGGAGAAGTTTTTAATATCTCCAGTTAAACCGTGAACATGGTAAAGTCTAAGGCGACTGAGGCAGTATTAGGAGTGAGTACAATTTCTAAAACTACAAGGCATGCAGGAGACAATTGCACTATAACTGAGATCGACTTAATTGAGGAAGTTGAGTCGATGTAAATGTAATGTAAATGTAAATGTGTGTGTCTAGTAAAGCGCACTGCTACCCGGAAGGCGTCCTGGCGCTAGAGACCGCTGGGGAACCCGTCCTGGCTTTCCCTGTGAGATGGTTACTACTGGGTATCTCCAAGGTGAAACCAGGCATCCCCGGCGTTTGTGGGGGCCGTTGTGGAGATGAAGCAAGCTAATGCCCAGAGTTGCCAAGTGTGAACCCTGGTTAGAGTAGGCACCGAGGCGAGAATTATCGAGTCCGCTGACCCTGGTTCACGACCCTGCCGCGTCGGGAATTAAACCCTGATCCTGGGCCGTCCTCTGCTTCCAGGTCTGCCGCCTCTAACCAGTGAACCACACCACTCCACATGTTTGGCTGATGAGAAAAAATGTGAATGTGTTCGGACCCCTAAAATAACCCGGTTTTATAGGAAACTCCTACTAAGAATAAGGACAAATTTAATATGGAACGTGAATCAGTACCTCATACTGGAAGGCATGGCATGGAGGCGGAGCACTTTTGAATGTGGCTCTGGAGGAAACACTTAAGCCTAGAACGCAAACAGCAGTGGCGCCACTTATAGAGAAAACAAAATTGGCTAAATCAATTACCACTATAGTGGCTGAAGTGGAACCTTTTATTCCATGTGTGAATAGGTTCTCTCCTTCGGTATCCCTTACCTGTTGCGAACCTTCAGGAGAAATTGAAATCCAGAAAAGTATACACAAGAGGGAGCCAACATTAGATGAATTAACCTTGAAGACAGATTCTCTCACAAAAGAGCATTTATAATCGAAAGGGCTGGTAAGAAATGTATTGCTGCATTTAAGGGGGTCTATGGGTGGTGTGAAAGGTAACTCTGGGGTGACACATACAGAACACAAAGAGCTATGTAATAAAGCTATAAGTAAAGAAAAGGGACTGAAAACTGCTAGGGCCTCATTTATAAAGGCCTAGCGCCACTGGTGCGTCACTTTTTCCCATTTTAAAAGTGACGCACCGGCGGCACAAGACCTTCATAAATAAGGCCCCTAGGGACTTATTTACAATGCCCTTGCGCCACTTTTGCGTCATTTTTAACATGGGGGAAAGTGACGGAAAAGTGGCGCAAGGGCCTTGTAAATCTGCCCCCTAGTTCTTTGATGACCGCCAAAGAGACCCATCTTCCCTTATGTAAATTGAACAACCAAATTACTTGAGAATATGTGCTTGGCCACCGAGGTAACTGAAATACTAGTGGAAATGCCACTAATCATAGTGCTAAAGTGGTTTTTAAGGGTGACATCAAGTGATTGAACTTTGCCCCTTCTCCATCACAACATCTTTGTTATAGCCACCCACCTAGAGGGATATTATAGATAACCCACTCTTGAGATTCCATCTCTTTAGCAAGTAAACACCTTACATCATACCAATACCTTAGTAAACACTCCAATTAGAGGTCTTATAACAGAATTAATAGTATTTATGATAACTTCCCCAAACTAATAAGAATCTCGAGAGAGGATGGTGAATCCCTAGTAAACAAAGTTATACATTGGATTTGGTACGAATGTCAATGTCTTTTCGATTGTCCGATCAGATATTGTGCACGCGCAACGGATATCTAGAGCCCCTGAAGACTACAATATTATCAAGCTGTTCTTGAATAATCTGGAATTAGTGGATGGTTTGATTTTTTGGGAGTAAAGGCCAGCTTCTCCAAATGGATTACCAATACAGTTTATGTAGACCACACCCATATGCCCCTTACACAGAAACCAGTAAGCATTAGTTAATTCACCATCAATAATAAGCCCAATACCCACAGAGACTCCCTGGGATTTGAGCCAACCAATGTCCCGGAGAGTTCTAGAATACGGCAGCAGCCAAGTATTTCCACCAAATATTGATCCTATATCAGTCAACTTGGCGATTGTCAATTGCCTGTCCCCTTTAGAGAGGTATATCAAGCCATAGCGTTCCAAAGTATGGAGCCCCTCAATTATCTATATCAGTCCCTTGCTTTCTTATTGCTGCTATATCTTGTATTGAAGTTAAAGAACTTAATGAAGGCATTTCTATTGAAATTGCTGACTCCACCAATACCTCACCTCCTCTTATCCAAGTAGACAAATCCGTTAATGGGTTCTTTCATTTACTTTCATGGAATGTTGGGGTTATAAGGCAAAAACGTAATGATCCTGATTGGCTGGAATATATTGACCAGTGTCATGTTCGTATGTTCCCAGAAACCTGGCTTGTTGATCCCCTCCATAGACCAGGCTACAAAACATATTTTGGGCAGACTTTCAGGGAGACTTGTTATTTGGGTAAAAAATTCTTTAAATGCCTGTAATAATAGTCTATATGCAGACTCGCCAGACATTTTAACAACTATTCCTAGGATTATCATATTGAACGTAGTCAATATTTATATCTAATATGTGATATTGATATATATATATATATATATATATATATATATATATATATATATATATATATATATATATATATATATATATATATATATATATATATATATATATATATATATATATATATATATATATATATATATATATATATATATATATATATATATATATAAAGCGCTCCAAACTCCGAAACAATTTCCGAAGGAGACGACACAGCGCGGTGATGGAACTTTCTTTATTTTTCAAAGTCGCTTACGACGCGTTTCGCCTGACCCAGCAGGCTATATATATACACATGTTATATGTATACATGTAATATATATACATGGAATCTCCAACTATAGCGTCACTGGAAAATCACCTAAAAAGACTTGAGTCCAAAGGACCATCAACTATATTGGGGATTTTAATTTTATATTGGAGCCTTTATATGGATTTCATTTAGTAACAGAGGAGGAGGATGAGATGTGGGGCATTCCATCCATTGATGCTACCTCTTAAGTACCTTGCACTTTGTCTGCCTTACAGATGGCCCATATGGTACTAGCAAATGGCTTCCCAGTGTGTAATAATGACAGGTTCAAACCTGATAAATTTGACACATACTTTTACCAGAGGGAATAGCAAGTCCACCTAGGTCTTGGGCTCCGTTGGCGGTCCAAATCATGGCCCTGACCTTAAACCACTCAATCAGGGCGTACAATGGCCGTGTAAAATCGGACATTCCGTCAAAATGTACCTTTAATAAACCTGGCCAAGAGGCACGTTTGGACTATATATTTGTCGAGTGCTGTGCTTGGTATAGGGTCATTGATTTTAGTATGGTAACCAGGGGGGAAAGCGATCACAATGCGTTGATCCTAGATTTTCTTTCCACGGGTAATCCCGGGGATGGCTATAAATTAGGGTATCCCCAGATGACAGGGCCCTCCTCTCTACCAACAGGCGTAGGATTAGATGGGACAAAGTGGTACCCCGACCTGAGCTAGTAGCCGAGTTATATGCCCGGGTAATACCGGCGCTGGAAGCTTCTGGTGCCTTGAGTATAAAACACTCCTCCCCTGTAGTGCACACACAACTTGGATATCTCTATATGGTTCTAATTAATAGTCTAGCTGAAATTTTAAATCCACCTGGGCAAATGAGGAGAAGAGTGGGCTCTACACCTACCTGGTTTAACTCGGCCTGTAGGAAGGCGAAAGCAGACCTCCTTCAGGCTTTAAAACAAAAAGACAATAGGGCACTAATAAAAGAAAGGAGGGCAGTATATAGGTACAGAATCCATCATGCCAAGACAGAGTGGGGCAATGAGAACTGGGCCAATTTAACAATAGCTCTTAAAACAAGAGATGCCCGGAAGTTCTGGCAAATTGTGAATACAGGGTCAGCTGAACCTGCTTCGGCTATAGTGCCTAATATGGCTGTAGAGGTGTGGGAAGAACACTTCCTTACCTTGTACCAGGGGGAGCCCCATCCCTGTGACCTGGACATGGAGGGAGCAGCCTCCAGTTCCATCGCGGTAATTAACGACCCCAAGTTCACCGAGGGTGAGGTCTGTGCTGCTATTCTTAACCTCCCTTCTCGTAAAGCACCAGGATTAGACAAATTGCCGGGTGATCTCCTGAAGCATGAACCCAGGGTTTGGGGCCCATATTTAATGGTTGTCTACAATGCAATTTGGGGCGGCATGGCAGTCCCTAGTACTTGGCTGGGAGCAGAGATAGTCCCTATCTTTAAGAAGGGCTTACCTCTGCTTCCAGCCAACTACAGGCCAATTAGCCTTATTGATGTACCCCAAAAGCTTTTTTCGAGGTTGATCCTAGATCGCTTGTTGGTATGGATTAAGGAGCATTCCATCTTAAGTCCATTGCAGGCAGGGTTTAGAGAGAAAGTCTCCACTACGGATCAGATCTTTCGATTAACCCTGCTCTTTTGGAAGACAGTGAAGATAGAGGGTGGCTCACTTTACACAGTTTTTGTGGATCTCCGCGCGGCCTTTGATCTTGTGCCGCGTGGGAAACTGTGGACTGTGCTCAGGGACCTAGGCATATCGCCCCTGCTATTAAATATGATAATCCGACTCCATACCGAGAACTTTGCGCAGGTGAGGTGTGGGAAAGACGGTGCTCTGTCAGGCAGATTCCCTGTTGGCAGGGGGGTAAGGCAGGGGTGCGTTTTGGTGCCCACCCTGTTTTGCCTCTATGTCAACGGGGTAATCTCACACCTGGATGCGGTAGTAGATAATGATGCTCCAAAGCTCGCTGGACATCGGATCTCTGCGATTATGTTCGCCGACGATACCTTATTGCTCTCAAAGACACCTATGGGCATCCAGCAAGTTTTGGATGGGTTCGTATCCTTTTGCGGGGATTGGGGGTTGGAAATAAACACCTCGAAAACGAAATTTATGATTTTTAACCCCCCAGTAGCAACACGCTCAAACCCCTTGGTAGCCAGAGTCCGCTTAGAAAGGGTTCATACCTTTGTCTATCTGGGGCTTACGCTGAATGAATCCATGACCTGGGGCCAGCATCAATTAAAATCGCAACTAAAGCTGACTCAGTCAGATAGCGGGGGGTATTCTCAAACTCCTGACCAAATCCCCGGTCAAGCCATTTGGCCCACCTCTGGAAATATATAAACTTCGGGCCCGGGGGGCAGCAACCTATGGTGGTGAACTTTGGGGACATAAGGGCTGCTCTGCGATCTCTGTTGCGGAGAATAGGTTTTTAAGACATCTGGCTGCGCTGCCCCCGAGTACACCACTAATGACCATAAGGCTTGATTTAGGCCTTAGACCCATCGATGAGGAGCTGAGCCTTAAGCCATTAACCTTTTGGCGGAGACTCTGGGTTACTCTGGAGCTCAAGAATTAGAGGCAGGAGTTAGCCAATGTATTGAGGTTCGCTAATGTGGGCAAACTTTCCTGGCTTAAGTATGTGAGAGAGGGACTGGAGAAACTAGGCCTTGTATCAATGTGGTCCGATCCGAAGCATTCGTGCAGTGGAATTTTGCGTAACCCGTTGGTTAATATGTATCGTGAAAGTAAATTGGCCCTCCTCATGTCAAACTCCCATTCCGGCACCCTTATTGGTATGTTTTTAATGACTAAGGATTTTTATCAATTTGAACATGGCTTAGACAATGTTAGCCCTATTGTTGCAAGGAAGCTGTACCTCCAATGGTGGCATGGCTCATTACCCATCAGAACCTTTACGTGTAATTGGTATCCTTCTTCCCCTAAGAACTGTCCAGGTTGCACCTCAGATTCGGAAAATGAAGTGCATGTTTTGTTTTTCTGTCCCGCTTACTCAAAACCGAGAAGGAGGTGGATTATTCCGCTATGTAATAATCTGGGGATTAGGCACTGCTTCCAAGTATATAGAATTCTAAAAATGGATCTCTCTTCTGTAATGGTCTTTGCTGTATCTAAATTCTTATCAGCAAAGTGGAAAAAGAAGGTCCTTGGTGAATAATGTATGAACTTGTTCAATTAAGCTACTTTTGCAGAGTTGGATTGATTGGATTGATGCTGGATTCCAAATTCCAGTGGGGAAACAACATATAATTTATTTAGGTGTATTTGCTCTATCATTTGTCTACGATATGTGTTTTAATTCTATTTTGTAAATGCTACTGAAGTCTATTGCTTACTTTTAACTGTCTTAATGATGTACGCTTTTATGACATTTTTGTCGAAATAAAGAGAGTTGATTGATTGATTACATTCTGTTTCTTTATGGGACAAAATGTTGGACTTTAAGATAGATGCCAGGACAGATAGCGATCATTTTCCATTACACCTCATGATGACAAGATCCCTGATTGAGGAGACATGCTGCCCTACTGGTTCTCTTACCATAGCATGAATATTTGGGAATGATCATAGGCCTAATAAATAGCCAGCAATATTTGGAAATAGGGCTGTTTAAAGCTACGATTTATAATGTATATTCGAAGGTCTTGGCTCCGTATGCCAATCTCCCACTACATAACATTCCCATTGTAAAGATCCACAAAATTGTAGCTGCAAATCTAAAGCCATACGTAACCAAGCCACCCATAAGTAACCCTGTTTGTGAAACAAATACTAAGTAGAGAAATCCCCAGTACTTAGAGGAATGTTGCTCATCTAAAAAGGCATTGGTATGGCCACTAAAATCCAAATCTCCCTCTGTTGTTGGCGAGGCCAGGGCTTGATACAAGAGAGCACTTGTAATTGCGAAGCGGAAATGGGATGATCCGAATTTGATGTACCTGATCGAGGCAACTAGGATAGGAGACTCCATGAGATTGTGGAAAATCATAGCACATGGAAGTAAAGCTTACTGTACACAGATTGACCCTTTTCTATATCCTGTAGAATTGGTTGAACACTTCTCAAATCTTTATTTGCATGCCTTGGAGATTGATAAACCAATACCTATAACCCACCATAAATCTTCCAGTATTATAAAAAACCAAAGAAATTTTTCTTTAGAAGAGACAAAGATGGCCATTGAGACCATTATCTTAAGCAAGGCAATCAGTCCTGACAAAATCCCGGGGGATCTTTCATTGCATGATTCTTCAGTATGGGCCACTTATGTTAACTTGCTGTGCAATTCAATAGCTTCGGAAAGCGCTGTTTCTCGATACATGAACAGGAAAGAAAATCTTCCCCTTCTTTAAAAAGGGACATAGGAATGAACCTTGCAACTATTGACCAATTAGTTTGCTAGATAGTCAGCAAAACGTTTATGCAAGGCAGATTTTGAATAGCCTGAATGAGTGGTTGGAGGATTCCAAGGTTCTCTCTCCATATCAAGGCAGGTTTTCTAACAAAGGACGGCACAATAGATCAGGAGTAACATCTCTTTATTATTAGCAGGAAGTATATAAAAGTAAGGAAACACCATCTATATGTAGCATTTGTCATTTTGATAGCAGCATTTTACTTAGTTTCAAGACATTTGTTGCAGGACTACCGGAGGTCAGTATTAGTCCTAGAAGCAATCCTTTTACAAATAATATGATTGCATCATGAAAACTATGCTCAGGGTAAACTCACTGACCACATTTCGATACAAAAGGGAGTTAGACAGGGCTGTATACTTGCGCCCACTCTCTTTTCATTGTATGTAAATGATGTGATTAAGGTCCTGTCAAAGTGCACTAATGATTCTCCAAAACTAGGAGTTGTTCCTGATCCAGCCTTGCTATTCGCAGGCAATACCCTATTGCAATATACAAGAGGCACCAGTCCACGATTTCTAGAGCTATTTCTCCTGACCTTGAAGGTTATATTGCAAAATCCCAGGCAGTTGCTTTATATGATGGCGAAATTTAGGGCACAGATAATGTAAACCCTTTGACCTGATAACTCTTTTATAAGGTCACTACTACACCTTCGCAAAATTACACCACTTATCTCTGTTTTTTGATGTAGTCCTGAAAAGGATAGATCATTTGGCAAGCCCTAAGAACTTTCCTTTATTGGGTGAGAATTTGGACTTTGTAGGATCCAGTAGCACATAGGGAGGGTCTACAGTTTCATCACCCTCCCATAGTTTTGGCTCATTAAATTTTGGTTTGAAATCCTAGGTTTAATTATTCTGGCCATTTTGAACAACTTGTTCAGCAGTGAATTTACTGTCTCAGTAAATTAAGTTTGAACTCTGCACCAACACCAATTTAATTAACTTAGTTGAGAAGGTGACTTTTTGGGGGTAGCGGGATTCAAGTTATAGACATTTATAAATGCTGTGTAGTTCCTACTAATCCGTAGGATCTGCGGATTGTTTGGACGACATAAACTAACGGCTTGGTGTCAAAACTGATTCCGGCAATATGTGTTGGCCAGCTAGCTCACAGCGCCACCATAAGCCCCTAACCTTACCAGGGAACGCATGGACTCTGGCAACCACTGAACACGACAACCGTGTTCACTCTGGAATTGTGGAAACTGTACAGAATCTTTCGCTCAGTCACTCATGCTTACTTTCTCTCAGAGAAGAATGCAGACTACACAGTGGGTGGGACATTTTCAATCTATTTATTGAACCAATTTTATTCTTGTAAAATATATTGATTAGGAGACAGAAACAAATAAAGGAGATCACAAGCACCAAAAGATTGAACAGTAGATATATTTCTACCATGGTGCTGAAGCAATGAATATATGCAGGCATATATGCAATATGGTAATCTAACGTACTCCTATGATGTGGACTCTACTCTGCGTGTACCTAGAGTGTGTATGGGTGTAGAGCCAAGAGAACCCCCCGAGGGGACGATCCAATCCCATACCTGATAGGAGAGAGTGAAGGACCCCGTCTTAGTCTTGATCTGGACACCCCTCATGGAATGTCAGACTTGTGCATGGGGATTTCTGAGCATATAGGGACCTTCGGTATCAGAAGTGCCTCCTCTACCAATCTATTGGGATGCTTATTTTCTATAAATAAAAGCTGCCTTCGCGATGTGCGCACTAGATTAGTGATGTTATGGATATGTAGATAGTGCAGTCAGCCCATGGATGAAAATAGGACGACTTTTGTACCCAGTGTGTACATGATGTTCAAGGCATCGTGATACTGTTGTGTGAATCTGGATGTGTAAGTAAAGTAGTTTCAGATAAACAAATCCAACATTGTTGTGCATGCAAATGTGTGCAAAAGTGCACCGGTGAAATGTTATTTTCTAGAACAATGTAAGGAATAAGTTACTTTGCTACATGGGCCTAACTAGGGAATATAACAGGAAATATCAAACAAGCAAGGTGAATAGCAAATAAATACATAGCTCTGCAAAGGAAGTTACATCAACGCACGTGTTCCTTGCTAGTGTAGGTAAACCTAAATGCAGATGAACAGTAGGAGCCCCAGCTATTGCTGCGGTTTGTGAATGCAAAAAACGTATATTCTGTTGATCAGCTGTTCTTTCTGGGAACCTAAAGGAGGTCTGGGTTTCATGACAGCAGGAAGTATCCAGTTATATTTCTGATACATTGTTCCAGCGGTGTTTTGAGGAGTTCGCCTATTTCCATTTATAGTTTCAAAGCATGCAATTTGTTGGTCATTCTATCTTTGAGATTAATCAAGGTAGGCAGATTCAAGGGCTTTATTATGACTTGCTTTTTGCTGTGAGCCAGACTGAACACTTGGAAATTCTATTTTTTTGTAGGACAACTAGAGCGTAATCAATATTGAGTTTCTGGTAGTCACCTTCAATGTGAGTAGACACGTTGGGTAAAACATCAAAATAGACAGCTGTGATAATGTATATGTCAATTCCAAGTACAAACTGAGTCACAGGTGACCTCCAGGCTACCAGCCACTCTGTGTTGGTTGCTGACCTGGAAGCAGTTCAATTGAATCATTAAAAGTCTAATGATGGAGGGAGGTTTAAGATTTTATTTTGTGTGCTTATTGTTGGGCTTTTACAGTGTAGTGTAGACTTTTCACATAGAGGCACAGTACAGGCCAAAACATTGTGTTATAGGATTACATATCAAGTGATGTGTAAGCACCTTTTATGATCCATCACGCAAGGAAGTGACTGATGTACAAATTGAATGTGAAATGAACTGCAACAATACCATGAGTCTACCTTAATGATGGGGAATGGAGAGCACCAGGGATTGAGTGGGGGACAGGCTCAGGACCAGAGGTGGTTAAGGAGACTGCCACGTGCCTAGAGGCTGGAGGCTGTGTTACAAATTTACGCCTGCTTTATTCACCCCTGATTACTTCGGTATTACTGAAGAAGTTGCGGATGTCAGACACTTGCCAGTGCCAGATATGCACCAGATTGATAAAAAGGTGCGTTTCTTCATTTTCATAGAGCATGGCTTGATGCAAATTAAGGGATTGCTTTGCGATTGCAGTGTGCCGTATTATAGATGCTGGTGCCACGACACATAAAGGTGCTGCACAGTCAGATATTCCCCCCTAGAGCAACATTTGGGAGGGATGCATTGTGATCCTAGATATCGCCAGCATTCCCCTGTTGGTGGGTTCAGTCACACACTGCACCTGCGGGAAAAGGATACCTGTCCCCTTCTAAAAATGAGTGTGAATGAGCTGGAAGTGAAGGCAGAGGAGTGACTGAAACTGCAGCTCTACCTTTCACTGATGCTCTCCTCCATGCAGACATGAGCTGTCAGAGCTCATACCTGTGCTGAAGACAGCCACCAAAGCTGCTGACTCTGGAGCTGGGGATCCACGTTCGTGTCTCGGCTCAACATCCTGTCATTCAGGACAAATCGCTAAATCTCCCTGTGGCCATGGACAGTGCCCTGACAGTGCTTTGATAGCCTTACAGGTGAGAGTGTGCCATGGCATAAAAATAGAAAGTGCATTCAATGATTAAGAGCTCTGAAGTTGTCACATAAGACATTGCAGGTCATGTTTATAGTTAAAGTATATAGACCATGATCACACCATACAAGAGAATGAAATGGGACCCCAAGCTCTGGTGATCCTATGCAAGCTGTTTGTGGCAACAAGGACTGTGGCTTTCATACCTAGGCATTCACATACTCACCTGACAAGGTAGGCCAAAATCCTCGCATTCTATGGTATTGGTTTGCTCTCATCAAATTGCAGCATGACTTTGTTTTGACCTTTAAAGGGTGAGGGATCACGGTAAACCACAAGGGTTCAGCAGATATGGATAGTTTTGCTTTTCTCACTTGGTCACTGTCCACACCTCATAAAAGACTGTGACTGCTGCCATGACCCTAGATGCTCCACTAGTGGTTCCATTTAGATATGATGGTTCTCAAAATGCACCACTATTGAGACTTCAGGCACACCAACTCCTTGCTTGGAATACGTAGTCACCTACTGTGATGGATCTTTCATGGCTGGATGTTTCACACAGCTGAGGTGCCATCCTGATGTTGACCAGAATGCACTACAATACCAGTGGTAGAAAAATGATGATTGCAAATTAGATCCTTCACAAAAGAGGCATGCAGGTAGGAACTTCATTGGAGGCGTTTTATGCAGAGGACTCTTGCAACACATATTTAACTTGTGGGCCACCAAAATCCATTGCTGACTTCAGAATCAGCTGATCGGCTTGTGACTTTAAAGCTGCTTATGACACTATTTTCAGATATTTCAATTTAGAACACACAGTCGCAGAATGCAGCCACTTACCAAATTCCACAGGAAGGAGGGTGAAGGAAACATGTACTGAGTAATGCCCACTTGGCGAGTGTCACTTAGAAGTACATTTACTTTCTCTAAAATTCCCGAGGTCACAATCTCACACAGCAGTGATCAGACAACCATGGTGAATGAGGCCACCTCAGTCTCCGCCCTCACAGTTGGAGCATCTTACGTCACCAAAAAAAGGAAGAACAGATAAAGCTGAAATGTGCCTTGTGCTACATCAAAAACAAATCGAAAAAATGACAGAATGCGCCCTAGTATGACATCAGGATCTGAACACCTAACGAAAAGGCAACATAATATTTAAGAAAATACAAATACTGGCACAAAAGACTACTTCTTTGTATCTCGGGCTACTGTTTGTGAAAGGTCAGAAAGTTTCCAGTGGCTGGAGTAGGCTGACCCAATGCCCCATGCTCTATGCTGTAATAGGGGGAAGGAAAATGTGAATGACACATTTACAGACAAATGTATGATGAGATCTGGCTGAAAACCAGGTGCAGTGAAATCAAAAGGTCTTGGCTGACGCCAGACCTATAAAGTCTCTCATAACTAGAGCTTAAACTAATAAAATTTCAAGTTCTATTCCCTAGCTGTATTACTGCATGAGAAACACATCCTTAATATCACGCAGACGTGGAAGATAATTTAAATGGTTTTCTCATATATTTCATTTCCTTTTGCAGAATTCAATTTTATAAGGATGCTTCATGCACAGCAAAGTGTCTATTTAGTGGTAACTGCCTAAGTGAACGCAATTAAATTCCCCGTTGCAAAGCATATTAAAATATCGCTCTTCGTTTTCATCATTGCTATAGTCAAAAGGAGTCTCAAACATTTGCAAACGTTTTTCAAAATAATGCTGACAACTTTGCAATTGTAACATGGTCCTCTGGGTATTACAGTAAGCTAGATGAAAGTTATGGTGGAAAGTATATCATCATAGGATTCTCTGCTGGAGGTATTAACAAGGCATGGCGATACTAATTCCTGTGGAGAGATTGGTCTGGGGGAAATTACAACGCTTTTCGGATGATTAGGCATTACCATCCTTCTCTAAATCTGTACATGGCTTTTAAAAGTAGGCCATTCTTCCATACCTGAAATAATCAGACACAGAGCTATAAGATGTTGCCTTTGCTATGCTTATTTGCTTTGGTATCATGAAGAGTAAAAAAAAAAAAATATCAAAGATATCTGGCGGTGGGGCACAACGTATATTTATGCATTAGCAGCCATTTTTATAAGGAATACCCTTACTAAATGGGCATTCCTGTACGCAAATACTTGTGTGTGTATGCATGTACATGCATGGGCTGCCATCTGGGATATTTTTTGAGGGGGTAGAGAAAAAGACTTTCAAAATGTGCACGTGCGTGTGTGCTGTTGAGCTTGGAGTCATTATTATTTTTGTTATGCTTTATTGTTAATTTATTGTGCCTAGTTGGCCAACGATCATTTTACAGTGATAAACCTAAAAATAGTGTGTGAATGCCATCAAACAGAAGGAAGTGGCCTAGAAACAGAGGGGCATATTATCAAGGGGGTTTACCTCTGCTTTTTTGGCTTTAAAAGCCAAGAAAGCGGAGATAAAATGATCTCCCTATTACCTAGCTGTCGCTAACACCAGTTAGCGACAGCTAGTTGGAGATAGCGACCATCTTGGGACCCATTTTGCATGTCAGTGATATTTATCACTAATGACATGCAAAGTGGGCGTGCCAAGATGTTAGCGACTGAAAACAGTCGCTAACATCGCTATCTCCTATTCCCAACTTTTGGAGATATTCGCGCTAAGCGCGAACATCTCCAAAAGCTAACACCTGCCCTGAGCAGTTCTTAGCCATGTTATCCAATGGGAGGTGGATAACATGGCTAAGAGCATTAGCTCGGTAATGCATGAATATCGCTGACTTTTCAGCGATATTCATGCATTGCGGCGATTTTTATCACATTTGCGATAAACCTTGGTAATAACAAGGTTTATTTGCGGTAAAAATCGCCGCATCTCAGCGGTAAATTTTTGTCTCTAACCAAGCAATAGCGATAATTATCGCTATTGCCTGGTAATATGCCCCTCAGTGCGGCTGCTAGACCATTACAAAACAATTCAAAAGAAAAAATAAAACATATGGAGGAACGAGGAGAGGAGGGGCATCAAATGAGTGGTAGGAATTGGAAGCGTGGAGAGAGAGAAAATGGGCAAGGATATAATTAGGGAATGAGCGGGCAGAAGCGAGAAAAAGGAAGGCTATGCCCCAGTGGCTTAACATGGGTCCCGCAGCCCCCGAGGTGTGGGGGGGCCCGAGCTGCAGGGGCCACCCTCAGCATAGTGCCCTGGCCTGAGAGTTCCTCATTGAGCCCAGAGGGAGGCCCCTTCATATACCTTGCAGGGGGGCACCTCAAGTTTCGATAAGCCACTGCTATGCCCTACCAATGGGTGTTAAAACAAAACCAAACAAATAATTCCCTGATGTCAGCAGTGGAAGGCTACAACTCAGAAAACCAAATTAAATGGATAAGCAGCTATGCTTCAGGTGCAGGAAAAAGAAAATAATTTAGAGGAAGCCCATCAAGTCAGGACCATCGAACTGAGATATACAAGGAATCCATCAAATCATGAACAAAGAGCATACCTAAAGCCCCCATCTATGCATGTATTGTACACCATCTACACAATTTGTCTTCAATAAAATGCTACTAAATCTGTCTGAAGGTGAGACCTAAAAAGAAGAAAAAAAACAGTCTTGTAACGAAGTGGAATTCTGTCAGATTTCAAATCAGGTAACTACTCTTAAGTCCTATCTGGAATCTGTGCCTGTCTCCGCATTTGTTCTAGGGGTGGGCGGAATTTGCATGGTCGCGCTATGCACAGCTCCTCAAAACTGTAAAAAATCTCCTTGAGCATGCAGAGTTCTGCAAACACGCGGAATTGCTTGTTCCGCCCGTTCTCGATGCTTATTTCCTGTTCGCGACCGCTGTTTGCGTGCTCGGGGGGAAGTATCTCGCAAACACGTATTTTGAAAGCGCGAACAAGCAAAAAATTGTGGCATTTTTGGCAGTTCCGCGTTCTCCGCGGAACTCAAAATTACCTAAATTCTGTGAGCGGAACTGAATTTACCCCCTACATTGTTAGTGTCTGGCTGGGCGCATAATGCTCTCATCGGGACTCATATCAAACATGGCTGAAGGTTAACACCTTGCCCAATAGGAGAAATTAAAATCCATGCAGCATGTCTCTTCACAAGTTGCCAAGTGTTTTGTACTCCCCAATTGAAACCATTTTATCCATGACTGAAAAACAATAGATTTAATGATATCCTGGAAGGTTTTCAAACATAAGCTATACTGGTGACATGCTCCTATTTGAAGTAAACATTGTAATCATTTAGCTATTTTACCAGGCTTGTAACTTGTGACCGGCAGGTGACTAAACTATCTCTACAACAATATCATTAACCCACAGCTATAATATAAACAAAAGTCTATTTACATACTCTGAAGAAGGTTCATTAATCCATTGTGCTATTTTATGATGCTCTATGCTTATTTGAGAAGAGATCAATCAAGGATTTATAAAGCGTGGCAAATCCCCTGTGAGGGTCTCGAGGCGCTCAAGTTGATAAATGCTTCATTGTGATCTGTTCATTCGAATAGCCAAGTCTTCAGTCCTTTCCTGAATTGCTGAAGCGATGAAATGGTCCTGAGATCCAGAGGGAGGTTGGTCCTAGCATTGACCACCAGGTGTGAGAAGAGACGTCTTCCACTGTTTCTACGGCAGATATAGGGGGTGTCTGCGAGGGAAGGGGTGGAGGATTGTAGGTGTCTGGTCCATTTGGGGAAGGTAATCGTTTGTTGATGTATGCTGGTGCTTTGTTGTGCAGGGCTTTGTATGCATGGGACAGCATTGTGAACTGGCATCTCTTCTGGATCCAGAGCCATTGTCACTTTTTGAGGTGGGGTGTGGTGTGGATCCCTCAGGGGAGGTCGAGGATGGCTCACATCTCTCTACACAAGTGTTAGATTGCCACTATTATTTAGTGAAATTATCTAGATACACATAGAGCTCTGCAAAAAGTGCTCTAATCCTAGAGTTTTCTGTGGTCCTGTCCTATTGGCGCTAAGCACCAGTAAGAAACAAATGAGTGCTGAGGAGTGTGTTTTCCAGGCCCTCCTCTTATCATAACAAGGGGTAGGAGGAAGAGAAGTTGATGGGAACAGGGGGAGAAGTAGGACCAAAGGAGGAGGGTCTGGAAAGGGATGATTATGAGTACAGGAGAGGAACCAGGAGAGGGAGGAATAATAGGACCTTGACGATTATATTAGGACCAAAACACAAAGGAGGACAAGGAGGGTGATAAGGAGGAGGAGGACCTGAAGTAGGAGAACCAGGAGGGCAATGAGAGGAGGACTATGAGGCGAAAGAATAGGAACTACAGGACGAGAAAGATCTGAAGAATGAAGAGAAAGAGCAAGAGGTAGACAAGGAGGATGGGGTGGAGGACCAAGATTGGAAAACCAGGGCCAGGAGAAGGGGTACAAGATGTTTCAGTGTCTTGAGAATCAGGATAAGGGGTAACAGGTGTTGGAAGGTGGGTTATTAGTAGGTGTAATTATGCACCTACCACTAGCAATAAGGCCTCTGGAGCAGTATAAGATACAGACAAGGTCTCAATAAAGTATTCCCTTGCTCAACCCTAGGTAGCTGGCAATGAGTAGGTAGGCTTAACTTAGGATACAGGTATGTAAGGCATTTAAAAACACCAATACATTAAATTAGTAAGACACAACACGCAATAAAAATTTCACACCAATTTATAAAAATAGGAAATATTTTTATAGTGAAAATAACACCAAAACAACGGTAAAAACCAACATAGGAAACTGGAGATACACATTTTTTGAAGATTAACAACGTTGTAGTGCTTAAAACGTGGTGATTTTCAGCTGTGAGACACTGCCAGTTGATGTGTGCCTGCGTGAAAGTGAAATCGCTATTGCTATTGCGGGAACTGTTTTTTAATCGCCATATTTTAAACCAATTCTGTGACCTATATTACCTGCTTACTCTTCCAGGCCCTGTCCGTCGCGGCTATTGCCGTTTGTGCAGAGGGCCTTCGGGAGAAGATTCACACTTCCGGTGGGGTAGCGCTCTAGCTCCGGAGCACCCTGGACTACTTAGTCACCACCTCAGGCGCACGCACAGCGGACGCAGTGATTCTCGGCTGAGAGACACTGCCAGTTGATGTGTGCCTGCGTGAAAGTGAATTCGCTATTGCTATTGCAGTAACTGTTTTCTAATTGCCATATTTAAAACCAATCCTGTGACCACTCTTACCTGCTTACTCTTCTAGGCCCCGGGCCGTCGTGCCTATTGCCGTTTGTGCGGAGGGCCTTCAGGAGAAGATTCACACTTCCGGTGGGGTAGCACTCTAGCTCTGGAGCACCCTAGACTACTTAGTCACCACCTCACGCGCACGCGCAGCGGACGCAGTGATTCTCGGCTGAGAGACACTGCCAGTTGATGTGTGCCTGCGTGAAAGTGAAATCGCTATTGCTATTGTGGTAACTGTTTTTTAATTGCCATATTCTAAACCAATTCTGTGACCACTCTTACCTGCTTACCCTTCCAGGCCCCGGTCCGTCGCGGCTATTGCCTTTTGTGCGGAGGGCCTTCGGGAGAAGATTCACACTTCCGGAGGGGTAGCGCTCTAGCTCTGGAGCACCCTAGACTACTTAGTCACCACCTCACGCACACGTACAGCGGACGCGCTCAGCGGGCGCTCCAATGACAAGCCCGTCTGCGCCCATCCGAGGCCGGCCGGGACCAGGGGCCAGGACCCCTGGTCATTTTGATAAAATTAAGACCATCCGCTATAGTTACGACTCACAGACATTGCGGAACGTAAAGGCAGCCCCTGTCGATATGTGTCTTCACGCTATGTGCCGGTTTATAAAGTTCCTCTGAACTGGGAATTTTTGACTCCCCCCGTAGTGCAGATCCTAGTTCCACTGTTGGGAAGGAACTGGTCGAACCTTTCTGTTAGCCAGTTGTCGACCTCACTGACCGCTATCACTCCTGTGTCTGGCCATGACCCGGGTAAGGCTAACAGTAACTTTGATGCTTAGATACAGACCTCGCTAGATTCTTTATTCCCTTTAAAAATCTTACACAAAAAAATCTAATCAAAAGAAGCACCTTGGTTCACTTCCAAATTAAGGGAACTGAAACAAAGGTGAAGGAAATTAGAGAGGAGCTGGAGGCAGGCTCCTGAGACTGAAAGCAGATACGCCTACAGAGAAGCAATTAGAAAGTATAAGGCGGAAATAAAAACCACGCAAGCTGCATTTTATGAAGGCAAGAAAAGCGCAGCGGCTAATTCCCAGAGGGAAATCTTCCGGATTGCCAAATCGCTCATTAACATCCCACAAAAACCCCCTGACCCTAGAGAGGCCCAAACTCGATGTGACAAACAGGCTGAATATTTCCATCAAAAAATTCAGCTTATCTCCCTCTCTTTTACCTCGTCCCAGGGTAAATCCATTTTTCCTGGTGCCGAGAATAGCCCTTCGACTACGCATTGCTCTCTAATGGAGTTCCCCCTGCTTGATGAGGGATCACTGAACACTCTAATGTCGAGAGTATCATCTGGCTCTCCGACTGATCCAGCCCCGCCGCGCCATCTTATTCTAGTCTCTGATGTAATCCGGCCAGTAATTCGGAATGTTTTAAATGCCTCTATCACTGCAGGAAAGGTGCCGCGGGCGTGGAAATGTGCCCAAGTCAGAGCTTTATTGAAGAAACCCAATCTGGATTGAGAAGCATATCAATTCCATTTTGGGTCACCATTTGGAGTCTAATAATCTACTCGATGATTTTCAAGCAGGTTTCCGCCCGAAGCTTGGGACGGAAGCAGCCCTCTTGCTAGTGACAGAGTGCATTCGGAGGCATCTGGACCAAGGCGGCACTGCAGCAATCATTTTGCTGGACCTCAGTGCCGCCTTCGACACGGTGGATGACAACATCTTGCTCTCTCTTCTAAAATATCGGTTTGCGGTACAGCAGATCATGAAATATCTTGAGCAGTCAACCGCCCAGGTATTACTTATTCAGGAAACACACCTTAGTTATGCAGAAACCAAAGAAGTCTTTAGTAAAAACAAATGGATAGAGCATTTCATCTGCTCCCAAAATATGACACATAATAAGGGGGTGGCTGTCCTAATAAGGAAGGGAGCTATTAAACCCATCGAAAATGTATCAACCGATTGCTCGGGTAGGTGGATCTTGGTGCAGGCACACCTGGGGGGGAATGAGGTCGCTATAGTATCCTATTATGGTCCGAATATAGACGACCCTGCTTGTCAAAGTACAGGCTAAATTAACAGAAGTTACAACTTCAATAATAATAGGGGGCGATTTCAATGTACTTCTTGACCCCGCCCGGGATAGGTCTAACTTTAGTAAATATGTAGTTGCACCGCACGTTCGGCGAACAATGATCAATATGAACCATGACCTTGGCTTGGTGGACGTGTGGGAAGCTAAGGGGGGAACAGGATCAAGGTTCATCTACTTTAGCAAAAAACACGGCCATTCCTCTAGAATAGATTACATTTTAACGGATGCAGTAGGAGTAGAAAATATAGTAGATATACTAGTTCAGCCATCTATCCTTTCGGATCATGCACCTATAACATTTACATATGTGGGCAGTAGAGCTAAACCCCCTCCCCGTTGGACGTTAAACAGAGGGATATTGGTAGACCCAGAGTTGATCACTAACATTAAGGAATCAGCAATTAAATACTTCCTAGACAATGTAGGGTCAACAACCCCTGACGTCTTATGGGAGGCCTTTAAGTCCTACATTCGAGGGGAACTCCATAGCTGGACTTCCTTTAAAAACAAGAAGAATAGGCTAGAATTCCATAGAATGGAATCAGAGATATCTAGATTAGAGAACGTTAGGCTACATTGCCAACCTGAGATACTCCCCTTAATTTTAAAAGATCTAGAGCGAATTCGCTCTGAATACAGAGCTAAGTTGGAGGAAAAAGTGAAAGCCCAATGGGAGGTTCACAGAATGGAGCATTATGAATATGGGGAGAGAGCAAGCGCCACTCTAGCCTGGAAGTTAAAAGCTGATAGAGTTAACAATAACATCAATAAAGTAATAATAGATGAAATAGGCACAACATCAAGCAAGCATGAAGATATGCAGCAATGCCTGGTTTCTCGGTTTTCTCAGCTATATAAAGAGGAGGCGGTCCCTGACATTGATTGCATTCAAGAGTGGCTGAAAAGTAAAGATTTGCCGAGACTGACTAACGATAGTCATGAGATACTTGAAAGACCTATTACAAAGGAAGAGATTGAGCTGCATATTACTAAGATCAAACACAATAAGGGTGCGGGGATGGACGCACTTCCTAGGGAAGTCTATAAAACCCTTGATAAGGCAATTATATCTAGACTACTTGAGCTATTTAATTACATCTACATAGAGGGGGCGAAAATACCCTCGTCTTGGAAAGAAGCAACAATTGTTCTTATATTAAAACCCGGTAAGAACCCACTGAAGGCAGACTCCTATAGGCCAATCTCCCTGCTAAACGCAGACTATAAGATCTTCACTAGCGTTTTGTCAGGGAGATTAGTCAAGGTGATACCTCAGGTAATAGGGGATGATCAAAAGGGGTTTACACCAGGTAGGTACATACAGGAACAGACATTACAACTAATTGGATGTATAGACTTGGCGGTAGCAAGGGCAGAACCGCACGTAGTAGCAGCATATGACGCAGCTAAGGCGTTTGACCGCGTCAGTTGGATTTTCCTCTGGGAAACCCTTAGAGCTATGGGATTTGGTCCACTGCTTATAAGATCATTAGTAAAATGCTACGGTGGTGCATCAGCTGCTATTCTCCTAAATGGGATATTAACACCTAGATTTGAAATAAGGAGGGGCACCCAACAGGGGTGCCCCATTTCACCTGTATTATTTAATATATATATCGAACTTCTGGCGCAAATGCTCAGGCTGGATACCCAAATAACCCCCTTTCGGGTTCAAGATTTAAATATTAAACTCGCTCTCTATGCGGACGATTTGCTAGTTTATACCAGCAATCCTACGGAGGTTTCCCCCAAGGTTGAACACTCCTTAAGTGAGTTTGGAAGGTTCTCTGGTTATGCAGTTAACACTCTTAAGACTGAGATAATGTGTTGGGGGGTAGAAGGATGGGAAAGGCAAGGTGAACCGGGATTTAAATACTTGGGAATCAATATAGAGCAGGACCTGGGGAATATCCCCTTGATCAACCTGAATAGAGTAGCAAAGGAAATTGATCACCTTTTTCTTAGATGGAGAAACCTCCAACTAACAATATATGGCTGAATAAATATAGTTAAAATGGTAATCTAACCCAAACTAACATATCTCTTTAGTGCCATCCCTCTTGAATTTCCTTCTAAACTTCTCGGGAACATTCAAAGTAAGATCGGTAGTTTTATATGGGCCAATAAGGGCTCCAGATTATCCTGGAAGAAGCTGAAGAGGAGATTACTCAAAGGGGGGCTTGCACTACCTGATATTTTTTGTTATTGCCTTACTTTTCAGTTTAAAAACATCCATGGTCTGTTATCCAGTCCTATTGATAATAATTGGGGGAGGATCTTGAAGTCTATGGCGACTCATGAGGGGGGTGGAGCTGGGTTCCTGTACAAATTTGGAGTTACAAGGTTCTTTAAGAAAGTTCGCCTAATGGTGATTCGAGCTGCACTTAACTCATGGCGTAATCTGAAAACTAGGTGGGGGATAAAATATTACTCAGACTTCGCCCCAATCTGGGACTCCCCTGGATTACCTGACTGTCTGAAGGATAGTCTGGCGGTCCCGATAGAACTTGCAGGCATATGTATATGGTCTGAACTAATATCTGCAGATGGGGTCCTCCCCTGGGAGGTTTTGAAAGCAAGGATTGGGGATTCCTTCTCACGATTCAAATTTCTACAATTATGTTCTTGGTACACTGCAGAAAAGAACAATATTGGCGGGAACTGGGAAATATAGCTCAAACTTCAAAGCCCCACCCTATTGAAAAAGGAGGTTGGGATGTGGTACAGGAGCCTATTAGATACAGAAGACATCGAACTCCCCCCACCTCACTTGGTTTGTAGGACATCAATATTAGCAAATGACGCCGCAGAGTTTTACCTTCCATATATTACAAACCTCTATAAGTTTGTTAAGTCAGCCTTTTTGAAGAAAAAACATTTCTTTACTATCAATAGGCTATATTTTACCCCTTATAGATTTGCTAAGTTTTTCAGTAATCCAACCCCTAGGTGCCCTAAATGTGGGATGCTTAAGGCAGATGCTCTGCACATGTTTTTTGAATGTTCCCAACTAAAAGGGTAGTGGCAGAATGCAGAGTTTGGCATTAACGGGTATATTTGGTCGCAAGGTTAATTTAGACCCAGCACTGATTATTTTTGGTTTAAATTCCTCATTGGAAAATTGTATATCTAGAGCACAAATTGGACTTTATTAAGCTTGATCTTGTTGGCCCGTAGGGAATTATGCATATTATGGAAAGATCCAGCTGCCCCGATGTATGAGAAGTGGCTCTGGGCCGCATTCGCGATGGCAAGGCTTGACCAAGCAGAAGGCAACATTTGGGCACCCCTGGTGTGCTGGGGAAAGGCACTAAGGTTGGTTTAAGATCGTCCAAGGATTACACCAAGCCTTGTATAAAGAAGCAGGCCTGGTGGCCCGTAGCGAATGCAGGAACATGGACCCAGGGTGCCCAGGATCAATGGGGTCTAGTATTTTGCTATTGCAGATGCTTAAGGTGGTATGAGGACAATCAAAAAAATATTTTTTTTAAAAAAAACATCTTGGAGTGACAGGGCTGGTGCTCACCTGGCTGCAATCTTTTGTGGAAGACCGGTTCTTTCAGGACTCGGAGGGGGCTACACAATCCAAACTATGGCCTCTCAGCTGCGGTGTCCCTCAGGGATCTTCCCTGAGTCCCACCCTTTTCAATATTTATATGGAGCCTTTGGCTGGGATAGTGCGTCCCTTCAGCATTGAAATTGTCACCTACGCAGATGATACCCAACTGGTGGTTGCCTTCAACCACCCTGAGGGATCATCTAGCTCCCTGGGCAGATGCCTTGAAGCAGGAGCCAACTGGATGGCACTCTCCCATCTAAAGTTCAACGGGGACAAGACAGAACTGATGTTCCTGGGTAAGTCCCCGTCACCCAGAGCAGCTATAGACTGGCCGACATGTATGGGCACTCTACCGGAGCCTAAAGATCAGATCAAGAGTCTCTGAGTATGGCTGGATAGCACTCTCTGCTTCAACCATCAAGCTACCAAGCTCTCTGCCACCTGTTTCGGCTTCATGAGGTTGTTGAGGAAAATTCTGCCCCTTCTCCCTTTTCAGGCCCGTAGGATTATGGTGCAGGTTCTTATCCTGTCCCATCTAGACTACAGGAACGCCCGTACCTGGGTGCCCCGACGACCACCATCAAAAAACATCAGGTAACTCAAAACTGTACGGCACGCTTACTTTTGAGGCTGCCTTAGAGACACTCAGGGTCAGCTGCTTTGAAAAAACTCCACTGGCTGCCAATACAGGCCAGGATTTAATTTAAGGCGATGTGCATAGCCCATAAAGCTATGTGGTACGCAGGCCCTGTTATGATTTGTTCTTTAGTGACTCCCTACCACCCTCCCAGAAATTTGCGTTCTAGCACTACGTTTCTTACAGTCTCACGGAAAGTTAAACGAGCTACATGGGGAGGTCGCTCCTTCTCCTGGAATGCTGCCTCCTGTTGAAACTTCCTGCCCCTCTCCATGGGCAGTGAACCAGATCTACAAAAGTTTCATAAACTTCTGAAAACCTTCCTTTTTCACTAATTTTCAGAGCCTGATTGTTGTCCCTGCCCACCCGTCCTAAGCGCTACGAGGCCTTAGGGTAGAAGTGCGCTTTACAAAACCGAATTTCATTTCATTTCAATTTCATTTCAAAAACATACAGCACCGATTTGGGACATCTGGTTGCACTTGACCAGGACAAACTCAAAGTTTGAGGCCGACCACGATGGAGCTCTGGTCCGATACACTAAGCGGGAGGGCCCAGTCAAAATATTTCCTTCGGACTCACAATCTGTTCTGGAGGATTTTTTCTCAAAGTCATGCTGTCCCCTCCAGCAGGCCGATTTCGATGCAAATTTGTTGTATTGCTTCTTCGCGAGCCCCCAGTCAAATCTTGAAAGTATGGGGCTCCGAAGCTTTCAGAGGGACGAACCTGAAATCTAAGTTGGATCGCCCTTGAAGGTAGTTGACGTCGGCCGGTTCCCCTATGGAGCTTTTTCCAAAAGTTGTTCCAAACTTCATCAAACTTCTGGAACTTCTTCTTGAAGTTTCTCTTGATGGTTAAAAGTGTCCAAAATACAAATACAAAGGTCTAGAACTTCTGTGATGGTCCTTGGAAGTTTGGACTACACTTCCCACGATAGACCTGGCCAAATCTTTAAAAGTCCACTGGACGCACTTCAGGCTGGGGACCTCTTGAAGGGGATGGTGCAGGAAAGATCTGTTGACCTGTGGCTTTCAGGGAGCCCTCTCCTTATTCCTTTTTGAAGCAAAGCAAAGTCCTCAGTGCTGAAGTTCCAAGTTTGCAACAGGAGCAGTCCTTCAGGGAGGAATCATGTGTGGTGCAAACAAGGGTTCCAGCAGGGCAGTCCTTCTTCTTTTAGTTTCATGCAGCAAAATCGAACTGCTATGCAGCTGTCATATATGTATTTAATATACTGGAGTGACAAGCATAGGGCACTTCTGTCCAATGCGGTGCAAGGTGCCACCCAAAAGCATGACAGCTTCCTCCAAGGTGTGGCATATTCTTGTCCCACAAAGCACTGCACTTTAAAATTCAAGATGGAGGATTCCTCTTCAGCAGAGTAAGAGCTGGCTAAACGAACTTATAATGTGACTCATTTCCATTAACACTCCCCCTCCATCTCCTGCATGTTTTATTCCTTAGTCTTCCATCTGGCCTGGGTTACAGGAAGAGAGGGTGGTAGGCTTGGCATGACTTACTGTCCTGCTCTCTCTCTGAAGCCCAGTTTGATTTACCTAGCCCCCTTTCTGACCCATCATCTGCAGCTGCAGCACCCTCCCCCTCAGATAACCTCTGCAGCCACTTATCACCTCATTAAGGCAGCCTGACTTAGCCTCTTAAGGCTGACCAATTGGGAGAGACTGCTTAAAGGCTGGATTTTGGCTTACAGAAAAGAAAGTTCTATAGGTTATTTTCTCAATTAGTTATGATTAATTCAACAGTGGAAGATGTTTGATTTATCACTGTCAATCTTTTCAGTCTTTGAACAATATTGTTAGGTCCTTCCTAGCAATATTTATACTTAAATAACATGTTCCAATGTTAGTCTATAGAGCTAATAATCTACAATGGGGGAAAACAGAATTGGCAGTTCTTCCCTCAGGAGGGCTTATAAAAACATATGTTATAACATCCCTGCTTATAGTTAGAAGGTACCCCACTCCTGGGGCACCTAGGGGAGACCTTGGTTGGTGGCATATGTAAAAATAAGGTAGAATACCAAATTGGAAGTACCTGTACAACCAAAGACGACTTTGCATAGAATGTACTTTTAAAGACAGGCTGCAAAACAGGGCTGCTTTTAAAAGTAACAGTAGGCAAAACAGTAGTGCACCCTCCAGTGCTGGAAATATACTGGGCGTCTACACCCCCCTGCCCTATTATATACTAGGGACTTATAGGTAGTTTGAACCCTCCTTCACTTATTATCTACTAGGGACTTACAGGGGTCTGTCATTGTCAATTGCAATTGTACCTAATTCCATGCACTTTTTTTCATCAGAGCACTGGCCCTGGGCCTGATCAGCAGAGCCCAGGTCACAGTTAGAGTCAGTTACCACCAGTATCAGTCAAGAAATGGGGTTGAACAGGGCCAAAATGGATGACTTTCTCACAGCAGGTCAACAGTGATAAGGATTAGGAACACCAAGATAAGGGGACTCGAGCCCTGAGGTTTAGGCTCAGGACCATTAGGAACAGGACCAGATGAAGGACAGAAGAATGAGGAGGACCAGGAGGCAGATCAGGAGTATGAGAGTGAGGACATAGAACATGAGGTGGAGCAGAACAAGGATGAAGAGGAGTAGGGCCCAGAGGAAAACCAGGAATATGAGCAGGACCAGTTTAAGGAGGTAGAGAACTCATGAGGCAACTAGGATCAGATCAAGTGTAAAACCAAAAGAGGGAGAAGGAAGATCTGGAGTAGGAAAAGACCAGGAAGAAGAGTACAAGAAGGGTGAAAATTATGATAATGTGGGTGAAAATTATGATGATGGGGGGGGGGGGGCGGGAGAAGAACCAGTAGAGGAAGGCTTCAGAGGAAGAGAATGAGGCAGAAGGATGAGGAGGAGGAGCAGGAGGAAGAGGGAGAGGAGGAGGAAGACCAGACATAGGATGCAACCACTGTGATTCTAAGCCATATGACTTAGCTACAGTGACAACGCCTTTTATAAATGATTTATATTTACTTTTTCTAGTCCACCAGACCTTTGATAGTTCTCTATCTATTTTAGTTAGAATCAATTTTGGCTTTTGAATATTTTGGTGATGATACAAGCAATTTTATTGTTCGCTGTCTTGAAATACAATTCAATTAGAAAACGCTTGTTACGGTTTTTAAGGCTTGAATGGAAAATCAGCATTCCTGCTCTGTAAAACATTTATAGGTATAAATAAATAACAATACTTGAAAACTGTCATTCATAGGAAGAAATGACAGATTCTTGCCATGAATAATATTAGCTTTCTATTCCTAAGCATAGCCAGTCAGGAGTGAAGCTGAGACAGTGCTACTGGTGCTGTTAAAATTGCTGATGATAGCCATTGGATGAAGGCATTTCATTCACCAGATAAAAGGAAAGTGAGTGAGTTTGAGGAGTGCATGGAGGAAGTGTGCGCACATGGACGCGATTCACAGTCGAATCTTTGGCATCTTTTGAAGTAGCATCCTCTTGTGTCTGTCAGTGGGAATGTGCTAAAAATGATATCAATTTGAAAAATGAATGGGCTGCATCTCACAAGGGCGCCAGCCTTCCTCCTCTGAGCCGAGTTTCACTCTGCTCATTACCGCTGTGCTTTCCCTCCCCACCTCTGGTAACTCACAAATCAAGATGGGAACATTAAAGAGGAAAGCTGGACAGATCTTTACAGGTTTTTTTTCCTCTTGTCCATCACTCCTCTCTCATTCAGGCCAACCTGAGCTGCATGCAGCTCTTCTCGATCTATGCACCTAGTAAAGACATTCTGCACAAATTGTGTCCACCCCTTCTTTCCTCCAGATCTGAATGGAGCTGAAGACCTGTCTATTCGAGAAGTATTAGAGTTTACATCATAATGAAGCTACAGATCCTGGTCCATTGGCTGGATTGCTTGTTTCCGGGCCAGGGAAGACATGGCTTGGCAGTTCGGGCTGGACTGTTCCAATGAGGCACAGGGTCAGACTGATTTGCATATGGCCATGTCTGAACTGGGGTGGCAGAGTGAGCCAGATCAGTTGACTGGGGGTGAGTGTTTGCATTGTTCAACACTCCGTCCTTCATACCCTTTGGTTTTGCTATTATATACTAGGGACTTAAAGGTAGTTTTAATTCCCTTGCACTATTATGTACTAGGGACTTATAGGGTAGGTAAAGCCATTTATAAGTGGTCCCTAATATATAGTGTACCCTCATGTGTATGTGTGTTTTCACTGTGTTTTCAACATAGCACTAGCCATGGGTCTATTTAGGCAGAGCCCAGGAACAGTTAGAGGCAGTTACCACAGGTACCAGTCAGCCAAAAAAGAGAGGGTGACCAGGGCACACGGATGACTTATCTTATCTTATCTTATCAAAGTTTTGTAAAGCGCTCGCACACTCAAAGGTTTCAAGGCGCTGACCAACAGGGAACTGACTTTACAAGAGACCTCAAGCACTAGGCCGCAGCCTGGGTAAACAACCATGTCTTTAAGAGCTTCCTGAATGGTAGAAGAGCAGTGCATGAACGAATCTCCAAGGGGAGAGAGTTCCATCACTTGGGAGCAAGGGTGGCAAACCTACGGCCTCCCTTGCGCAACAGCTTGTAGCGGGGGACAGTCAGGAGAATTTGGGAAGCAGAGCGAAGGCTGCGAGAGGGGGTGTACCTAAGAAGAAGTTTTTGAATGAACTGAGGGCCGCAATTGTGAAGGGATTTGAAAATTATGCAGGCCGATTTGAAAGTGGCACGATGTTGAATCGGAAGCCAATGAAGTTGCCTCAGAAGCGGTCTGGCGGACTGCCATCGTGGATGGTGATATATCAGTCTCGCTGCCTGGTTTTGTGCCATCTGTAAACGTCTGCTAAGGGTGACAGGCAGACCGAGGTAGATGGCATTAGCGTAGTCTAAGTGAGACAACACTAATGCTCTTACAACCTGCGTCAGAGCAGATCGAGTGAGCATCCGACCGATCTTCTTTATTTTCCGTAATTGGAAAAAGCAGGTGGACACAACGGAATTAACCTGAGGTTTTAAAGAAAGCTCGTCGTCAATAACTACCCCCAGGCTTTTGACTGATCTAGACGGCACAGGTGGGGACCCCAACTTAGATGGCCAGTATTGGGGGCCCCAGAAACGATGACTATCGCCGAACAAGACCAGTTCCGTTTTGCCCGGATTCAGCTTGAGTTGATTCACATCCATCCACTGGCAGATATGGAGCATGGTGTTTTGAAATTGGTGGATTGAATCAGGGGAGTTATCAATTGTAAAGGTGAGCTGCAGATCATCTGCGTAGTTAAAGGTAGTGACTTTGAATGAGTGAAGGGACTGAAGCAGAGGGAGCATATAAATGTTAAACAATAACGGGGATAGGGATGAGCCCTGGGGAACTCCACAAGTGGTACGGAGTTTGTGAGAGGAGAAAGGGGGAAGACCGACCGCTTGAGTGCGGCCGCAAAGAAAAGATCTGAGCCAGTCAAGGGCACGGCCGCAGATGCCCACCGATTCGACACGGTCGAGAAGGATGTTGTGGTCGACCGTGTCAAGCGCGGCCGACAGATCAAGCAGGACCAGCGCTTGAGGTATTCCCAAGTCAGCACTGAGGCGTAGGGAGTCCAAGACCGCCACGATAACTGACTCGGTTGAATGGGCTGGTCGAAAACCGGCCTGTGAGGGATGTAGCACACCTGACTGTTCGATGAAAAGTGAGAGGTGAGAGGTGACGTGCGCTTCCAGTACCTTGGCCAAATACGGAAGCAAGGAAAATGGGTCTGTAGTTCGAAAGGGCATTGGGATCTGCTCCTGGTTTTTTCAGGCGAGGCAGCAGGACTGCATCCTTAAACGATTCCGGTACAATCCCTTGGAGCAGAGAGGTATTGAGAAGGCTCAGCGCCGGAGTAGGGACGGCGGTAAAGACCGTCTTTAATATATGAGGGGGACAACAGTCATGGGGAGAGCCTGCTTTTACCCTATTTAATAGGGATGTAAGGGTAGTAGTGTCCAGAAGAGGAAAGCAATCCAAAATTGGATGGTTAGGTGGATAGGCCAAGACAGGCAAATCCGGAACAATGGCAGGAATGCTGGATTTGATTAAGGCAATTTTATCCAAGAAATATTGATTCAAGGTGTTACAGAATTCTTGATTGGCAACAGGTTTATACTCAGTTCTACTAGGATTCGAGAGTTTTTTAACAATGGAAAAGATCTCCTTAGGGTTGTTGTTAGATTGTTCGATTAGGTTGCAAAAGAACTTAGATTTGGCAGACAAAATAGATTTCATATAGTCTGCACGAGCAGCCAGGTAACTGGTCCTGTCAAGGGAATTATAGGTTCTCCTCCATGCACGCTCTTTTTGCCGAACAAAGAGCTTTTTTTCTCTCAGATCTGATGAGAACCATTTATGGGCTTTAGAATGACGAATGGTGTTACATTTTTTCAATGGGGCGTGGGTATCACTGGCAGCCTTAAGCCAGTTAAAGACATCTGACTCGGCAGAATTAGGGTCCGAGTTTTGGGCCGGTTGCGAGTCAATTAGACTTTCCAAGAAGGCAGGGGTGTCCAAGGTGCCCCATTTCCTGATAAGTCCCTGTTCGGTGACTGCCTTAGTTATGGGTTCAGAAATAGAGATATTGAACTGGATCAGAAAATGATCTGACCAGATGCACGGCGAAACAGTGGGGGGAGAGATGTCGACGTGAGTGCTCCAGATTTGGTCCAAGGTATGCCCTTTGACATGGGTCGCGGTATTGATATGAGGCAGAAAATTGAGTCCGGCAAGAAGCTCCATGAGCTCCGAGGCTGCAGGGCCACCATTCTTTGCAACAAAGACTGAAAATAAAATGTGCTGCCCCAAGAAACACGAAAATGTCAACACAGACACATTGCAAACATTTAGTGGTACCTTCTGTGCATGAGAAATAAGTGCAATATCTTTCCTTCTATAGATATAGGTGCTTGACAAACTTGGCATTCTCTGCACTTTGACATTGTTGATACCAATTCATGATCAAAATTGGACGTTCTTGATATCTTGATTATTATTTGAACATTGGAATGTTGGGCCCTTCATTCAAAACAATAGAGTGCTCCGGACTTCTAATGGCTGGTTGAAGCTCGGAGAATCAACATTTCAATGTTTGTTCATAGCTTTTGCTGTGAACAACCGACTCACGGAGCCTGAGGAAATTTCAACCCCCACGGGCTCCGTGAGGCCTTTTTTTTTTACTATTTAGAACATTCTGCCCTATAGGGGCTGAATGTTCTAATAGCCCTAGAGCCATCCATAGAGGGCTCTATCGGCCATTAAAGGCCTGCTCCCTAGTTAAAAGTACTTGCATTTGGCTCGGGCCTTTACGCTGGAGCGGGCCTTTAATGGCCGGTAGAGACAGCTGCATTGGGCTCTAAGGCTATAATATTATCAGCTGTCAATCTAGTAGACCCCATTAGAGTCTTGACTAGGAATGAGCTGTACCATTCCCCCTATCCACCTGGTGGGCAGACCTCCCTCCTGTTGGCTGCCCGCCAAAACCCATTCTGCTGATTGCAGGGAGCACTGGGTATACCTGTGTAATTAGCCAAGGCCTGGCCAATGAATGCAAAGGGCCACCCTGCTTTCACTTTTAACTTAGCACCAGCGAGGAAGACAGGGCAGGACAGGACAGCAGACCATATGGCACTGAAAATCTTAGTCAGGAGCAGCTGAACCCTAATTATATGATAACTATTGTTTTCTAAATATGAAAACTTTCCGCTTCTTTCTGGCAAATAATGTTTGCAACTACAAAATTAGTAGTAGATGTTATTCAGTTCTATGGTTTCTCTTTGCATTGAAGTACTTGCACTTTTGCACTACAGGTCCCAGGATGCAAAGAAAAAGCGTGTCTAAAAATATAAAGCCATCAATGGTTTGTCACTTTTTAAATAAGCGCAAGTTGTAGGCTACATTTAGGGAGACATATGGGCAAGGTTGGAGGCCAAAATTGATTCCATGCAGGGCTCCGTTTGAACAAACGCCGGCCTGTTATATTTGTGTGAGGAGACCACGCAGCTGCAATAGGTTGCGTGAAAACTGCACGTCATTCTAAAGCTGAGCAGCCACATTTTTCGGTAGGGAAAATACACTATGGGGCAGTGCCGCAAGCAATTTTGCTGCACCAAGCTGCGTCATTTTCAAAATGCAGGAATGCGCCGGGCATCCCAGATCACCCCTGCACTGTCGCTAAAAAAGCGGCCTAGCACCAACACAGGCACCCTTGTACCATGGTGCAAGGGTGGCTGCATTACCGGGATGATTGTGTTTGTGCAGGAACGGACACCTTTGTGTACAAAAACAATCCTTAATGGTGTTTTGCTCCTTCTGTGTGTGCTGCAGAAACACCTTCTTTTGAAAGGTGTCAGTTTTTGACACTGCCTCAGATTTTCAGAGCCTTGTAAATCTGGAGCAGTGTCTAAAAGCCTTATGTTTTTGCTGGGAACGCCCAAAGCAACATCCATTGCACGAAATAAGTACATTGCAGAGAGACATATTTTCAAGGCTGTGAAGAGCCTCGCAAAGTGATTCAGCACAGCCTTGTATATATGGGCTAGCGTAGAGTGCCACAGGAGCGGAAAAAAGTGTACTAAATGCAGTGCTTAATTTGTGCTGGTGCTTTCCAGTGCTTAGCACCGGCACTTACTTGACAGGGCAGGGTCTACGCTCATCTGCTGCACTGCGCACACCAGGCGCATGTCACATTTTCCAATTTAAGTTAAACTTGCACTACTGTGTGTCTGTACTGTCTGTACTGTCAGACTCTCGTGCTGTGCCCCAATGTGTTTTTCAATCGCATCTCCCGAGGAGTGATTCACAGAGTCACACTCACACTGGCTGTAGTCTGTATAATTATTCATAATATAAATAAACTTAACTTAACTGTGTTACTTCATGTCTGGCGCGCAGCATCATCGCACTGTGCGTTACCCACTTGCTTCCTGCAGTGGGCGGGCCGGAGGAGGACACTGGTTTGGGCGTTTTTTTGGACTGAATTTTTGTTATGGTAGGGGTGCTGTGCAGCAATGTGCGCAGATTTTTTACACATTGCCTCCCACACCCCAGCATAACCACCGCATGACCGCAGCCACCCGAGGCTTGACCTGACGACCGTGGTAGTACTGCGTCTGGTACTACAATTAAGCAACATTAGTAGCAGTAGCACATGTCTGGACCAGGCCTTATCGCAGCCGGTGTGTGTCTGGCTGCTCTGTGTCCCGAGTCCCTGCCGGCCGGCCCACCACAGCAGGTAACGGGTAAGACCAACGTTATAAGTACTTTATAACACAGACACACCCACACTTTTTAACCATCCCTGGCCCTAAGTAAGTTGAAGTTCCTAACCTAAACCAATGATTGCCAATCCTCATAATGCGATTTTTTTATAGGGAGAGGGCGGGAACTGCCGCAGTACGGACCTGTCGGGGTTAAGACTTAGTCCTCTCTTGGACTAGCACTTCTGGAAAGAAACTCCCTAAATCCAGAAGTGGAACAGAGGTGTCCTTCCAGAAATGCTGTGAGCTGAGAGTGGCCCCCACAAACGAGGTACAGGCAGCGCCTGCCCCACTGGGGGAGGGGACTGGTGTCTGGTTTCACGTACTGCAGGACTCCGCGTCCCTCACACACAGAGGACTGAGCCCTCATGTCTGGGGGGGCTTCGAGTCAGCGGGGAGGCCACAGGTGCAAGAGTGGACAATATACAGTAAGAGAAGTCCTGGTGCATGCTGGGAGGTGGCAGAGCGGCTCACTGGGAGACTTGAAATAACAAAAGGGGCTGATTGCTGGGGCCGGCAGAGGGGTTAGTTAGTCCTGTGAGTGGGATGTTTCAGCGATAGGAGACAGAAAAAAAATCTAATCATTGCTTATCTCGATATGAATGGAGAGATCAGGAGTCACAAAGGGCAGACTTTGTAGCAGACCCGAGGTGTCTCGATTACATCAACTAACATTAGAACGTTTTTTTGTGCCTTCAAACAGTTAAACCTATGGATAGAGTGGCCAATAGTGTTACTACCAGCCCTATCAATATGTTTAGCTACGGCTGACGTGAGGCCCACACTGGCGAGGACTGAGTTTCAGTTCGAATGGTGATTGGTAAATATTGATACAGGGGCGGGAGGGGGGGCGGAATATGGTTTCCACCCTCATCCTTTGGAATGTGTTTGGTTTGGAACCTGCTAGGAGCTTTGGTTTGTGTTATGATATAGCATCAGAAAATGCCACTGACGCTGCAAATTAGATGAAAGGTGACCTCCATGACAACTTTGTAACTAGGAATTATACCATTTCCTTGTGTAGAGGGGTGGGGGGGTTTACAGGGCAGAAACCATAACATGAACAGCAAGCGTGCAAGGACAACAGCTCAGAGATTTGCATGCTCCACCGCCTGCAATAACCTCGGAGACAGCCTGGCGTGTCAGGAGCGGCTTTGGCCGTCCTTCCAGATGGGGCATACCCAGGTCCTTATAGGTGATCACTTGGGTAGCTGTCTCCCTCTTTGGGATATACTAATGTTAAGGCAGAGCCATTGGAATTATGTGGCAGGCGAGGGCCAAATTATGCGCCAAGGGAGGCCAAATTGTGCAGCGTAATTGAGCACATTTCTTGCTAATATTACTTACTCATTTGGTAATTTTTTACACCTGTTTACACTGTCTGGGCAATGGGTGCACCCAGTGCAGTGGTCGAAGAGGAGAAAAAAAAGTAGGGGAACTTGTGGACGGAGAATCAGAGGGCGGGAATAACCCAATGATTGGATCAGTGGGCGGAGTCAGAGGTGTGGCCAGAATGCACAAATCACCCCAATTTTTTGTATTTGACATTTCACTGACCAGTTACAGTTTATTATGTTATTTAATTCAACCAATGGATACACATGATTATTTAAGGTTTAATTTGAGTTATTGATATCAAAATTCATTCACAAAGTGGGTCACGGTTCCAATCACAGAATGGCCCAAATATGCTTAAAAGTGGAAGCACAATCCATTTCTCTCCAAGCCATAGAGATTCTGTCATCAGCACTTCTCGCTTTTTCCTGAAGAGCAGTTCAAACATGAATGGCAAAATATCCTAGTTTGCAAATGTTTTCTATATAATTATGGCTCTGCCATATTTGCCACATCATACAACATATTCTGTATAATCAGACTATTTTAACTAATACATTGTTTGTAGCTCAAACGGATCAAAAGTTACCAAAAAAATTGACTTGTTTTGCTGCAAAGTGGACCACTCTTTGTAAAGGTTGACTGATCACTTTTTTCACTGCTGCATTTGTATGTTACACAGGCACTAAAATGGCAAAATCTTTGCAGAGACTGTTAGCATGTGTACAATTGCCAAAATAATATAGAAAATATGCTGCATTCCGCTGCAGCCTTTTTTTGCTGCATAATTTAGTCAACACTGCTGCATCATTTGGTCCTCCTTTACTGCATAATTCTAGTAGCCCCAAAGCAGTCAGCACATGTTAAAAGTGCTTGTGCATGAAGGAGAGAGACAGTGGAGTTTGCAAACTTAGTTTGTGTGCACAAATCCTGCATTGCTGATCAATGGTGAGTTGCAGCTACTAATGCTGAAACAAGGCCAATGGAGGTACCAATGGGTGAGGTTGACAGGCCTCAAGGGCAGGGCCGGCTTTAGTGCTGGTGGTTCCCTGTGCAACAATGTTTGTTGATGACAATACCAAAGACCACTAAATGAGTGTAACAGTTCTTGAGCGTCATATTTCTTTAACATTCCTTTTCTATGTCAGTAGCCTTTTCAAGGTGTCCTCTTTATGAGCATTCCTGAAATTCATCTGACTTTTCGCAGTGCCAATTGAGGATGTGGGTGGAGCTAATAGAGTAAGTGGGTGGGGCCATTGAAAAGTGGGTGTGGCCTCCAACAAAAATTTGAGGACCTGCACTTCATATTTTACAAATTAAGCACTGACTAAATGGAGCTATTGAAGTTGTATGTCTGTGAAAGGGTTATGAATAAAGGGTTAGCAATAAATGCCCCTTCATTTTCACTGTGTTTTGTACTCACTGAATGGTTACGTTGTGCGACTTTTTTTAAAATAAAAAAAACAAACAATAAAAAGCAGTGTGGCAGTAAAGGGCCAGCGCCCGATTGTGCTCTTGCCGAGTGAGTAACACTCCAGGCAGGTAAGAGGGAAAGACAGGGTTCAGTACTCGGCAGTCACATTTTTACTAGTGACTGAGATATTGAGAAAGTAGAAGCTTGTCATTGATTAATTTTTGTATGATACTTTTAACATATTTCCTCTTTAACCACACCCATAGTTTTAAGAAGCCTGATAATGTGGTTCATGTTTGGGCTTGTCATCAAATTTTGTTTTCTTCACATCTTAACCACTTACTCCTTCCGAGCGTTCACATGTGATCTCATATATAAAATTTCTATAAATTACGAATTAAAATATACCTATGACTTCCATCCTAAAACTCTTCGCTGCTACAACAAGTGCGAGCTGTATGCAGTTAGCGGCCAGGCTCAAATTATTGCAAATGGCTGGACTAGCAGAGCACTTAATAGGTGCTATTTTTCACCCACAGCTACATCTCTAGGCAAATGAAGCAAGTCTGAAACTGAATAACCATGGCAGTAGTTGCCAGATTCATTTTCTGGATGGTTGTATATTGGATTATAAGGATGGAAGAGGGGTATGCGTTGGCGCCAATTGAAATCCTCTAATTACTGATTGCATCAGTGGATCTGATGTTATTTCAATTAATCCAATCAATGTATTCTTTAAAATGAAAAATATGCAGATTAAGGAAAGAAAAGTCACTGCTTTTGAGGTATTAACTCTCCAGTAAAGTAAAGCCATGCAGCCATCTGTTATATATTATACTATTAAAGCAATTCTAACTCCCCGGCCGCCCCTTCAGTCATGTTTATGATACAAATACTAACTGGATCACTTAGAAATATTTACTGCATCACTTAGAATGGTACAAAACATAAACATGTGAATGAGAGAAAAATAAATGACTATTGTGTGAAATATAAACCTACGGGTAGCTGTGCGCTTAAGAAATGTAATAATAAATAAATAAATAAATAAATATGGAACAATGCTCATGTAGCGAACGTTTTGGGAATTTCTTTTTAAATTTAACTACTCAAAATAAATATGAAACTCAAGATAATTTTTTTTATAACAATGTACATTTAAATGTACATTTATTTAGCCTAAAGTCGTCCAAAGGTAAATTAAAGTGGCCCAAAATTTTGAGATAGCCTTCCATAAAGATAAGCATTAGCAAAGCCAGCCACTCTAGCCTTGGCAAGCCTGGAATGTTTTATTTTAATTTTTAAGCAAACCGATTCGTTAACAATTAATGTTGAAAATTAATGCTGGTTTGCATGTAGCAACAAAAATAAATTAAATATTATCCCAATGAACCAAAAAATAAAGAAAAATCAATGATAAAATTAAAAGTAGAGATTAGTCCACCTCATTGGCACTGAAGTAATTTAATTTTTAGCTACATATTGTATATGGAAATGTTCAAAGTGCAACATGCTGTTCTTTTCCCTTGCTGAATGAAGTGATTGGCCATGATTCACGATATATCAAATCTCAAGTGAGTCATGATGCCCTTCCGTTCCCTCAAAAATTGAAATAAAGAGATTATATGCTGCACATCTGCATATATGGTGTATGTTGTGGGATTTCTTCATAGGTACCTGTTTTAACAAAAGGTATTTATTCAAAACCAAGAGGCAAACGGTTAAATTTGTGTAGGCAGATAAAAGCATACCGAAGAGACTTCCTAACTCCTAAGAGAGTTCCAAGCAATTGGTAAGGCTGTAAAAAGTGTTTTGTAATCTCAGGTTTTATGTACTAGGGTAATAAATCTGAATTTGACCTTTGCATTGTCTTTGCATTCTACAGCACACATAGAAAGAGGAAAATGCCTTGGATTGTTTTGGTGCAGGAAGGAATGCCGCTCAATTGAATTCTCCTTGTAATGCAGGCACCCTTGCACCGTAGTGTAAGGTTTCCTGGTTTGGCGCTAGGCTGCCTAAAGTGCCCCAGCGCTGTGGTAGAGCAAAAGTGCACCTTATCTTATTAGTAGATATGTCTTCTCCTCCTCAAGCAACGCAGCGCTGCAAGTTGCCTTGCTACACTGCATTGTGTGAAAGTTAGTAAACTGGGGTTCTGTGTCCCTATTTCTATGATAGTGGTTTTAAAAGTTAGGGCCAAATGGGGTGCAAACCATTAGAGGTGCCTTCGGCATAGGGTCTTGCCTGCATTTAGAGGTTTTTTTAGGTAAATTTGACCGTTCCTTGTTGTGCATCACCCCACCCCGTATTCTGCAAGGCTATTTAGAGAATGCTTCCCCTAGTATTTGTACATGCCAGTGTATATTATTTGTACTTTTGTGTGTGTGATTTTGTTTTGTGTGTAATATAAAGTACTTTACTTTTTTAAAAGACAAAACACTGACCAGACATCAGTTTATTAAGAGATGTGTGATGCGTTGCTGAGTTCAGAGCCTCAGCACCTCCTTGAGTAAAACTTGGAGTTCTTTGCCATGCTTCCATGAGAGTCAACTCCTAAAAGGCGTTGAGTGGTTCCCAGTATGAAGGTCCACTCTACAGGGACCCTAGGATAACAGAACGGCCCATTAACCTCTGATTACCCTAGAATCGTCTAACCTGGATTTCTGACAATTTGTCTTTACCTTCTCAGGTACATTGGTAAAGATCAGAACTCAAAATACATGAAAAAACAATACACCGACTCAACCTGCAATGAAAGATGGCAGATGAAATAGACAGGTTTTTTGGGTTCTCCTGATATGCGGTGAAGAATACGTAGGTTGTGTAATCACAGATTCACTTGACACTGTACATATTTGGGTATTTGGCTGGGAGCTAACGTGAGGTCTGTTGCATCGCTCACAATTATATACCTTTAAAAAGCATGATAGTAAAAGCCTGTAAGATGAAAATTGGAATGCATCAAGGGAGCCACATTGGGTCACATTGCTACATAAGTAATTTAAAATCTCCTCCCCTGTAATATTGAATATTGTGACTGTAGGACTGATTTATGGAAGCATGAAAGGCTGAGATAATAGGGAGGCTATTCTCTAGAGCATTGCATTAAGGGTTGCTTTGTGTTATAAGCTTGAGAAACAAAGGATAAGACTTGAAGGGAATTTAACAAGCTGTCCAATTAGAAGGGGATTTGGGGAAGCTAGGGTGGTTTCTACAGAATCAGCAACTGACAACAAGTCTTATTAAAATGTATTTATTCAAATATAGTGATTCAGGAATGTGTTAATAAACTATGCCTGTCCAATCCAAAGATCAAGTGCTGAAAAAACATGAATGTTGTGCATGCAGTGGTAGAGTAGAATTGAGAAATTGGCATAACTCAGGTTTAATTTAAAGGGCTCGAACCATGCAGCATGTTCCAAAAGTGGGTTTTAAACAAGCATAAGGCAGTGGTAAAGCGTAGTCAAGTATGTTAGCCAAACTGATTGGTGTTTGCAATATAAACTGCCTCACCAGTTAAGTGCTTTTCTGAGCCACAAACTAAAAAATGTGGTACTAAAAATAACAGCCACATAGTATACAGCAGGTGAATTAAAGTTAGGGGTGGGGAATACATTCTAGCCATTGCATATCTCATTGAATGTGCCTGAAAGTTCTGTAAATTGAAACCTGCTTGTTGCATGGTATGTTTGACCAATCTTGCAATGGAAGCTGTATTTACTGCTTTAAATGGTTTAACACAAGAAATCATTAATTGGTTCACACTGTCAAGGCGACATTTATCCATCTGAGAATCATATTCTCTCATACTATCTACTACACACAGCTTTTTCCACAGTTCAAATCTTGGATAATAAACAATATCGGACATAGTTTTGGTTTCCTCTGTAAATCAAGTGTTACTCGAAAGGAGTCATAGACACTGTTGCTTACCTCCAATGCTTTGACATTAGAAATTCCACGACAAAAAATTAAGCACAACAAGAAGGCTAGCTTCATAGTTAATAATTTCAAATCCAAATATCTATTGCCTGTCCATGAGGTTAACAAGGATAAAATGAAAATGGCGCTCCACAAGACCTCATAGCTAAGACTATGAGGTCTTCTTAATCTGATGCGCTTAAGAACTGTACAAAGTAACACATTTTTCCCTACACTCTACCATTAATATGACTATGACCAGCTGAGACTGCAAATCTGTAACAGTTAATAATTCTATAACTAGGGCCATTATCAAACTGTTCCGTTAGAATTGTATCTACCTCCACTATTGAAGCCTCCAAGTTATCCAAGTTCCTTTCCATGCACCAATGTACCTAAAAGTTCCAAATTTCCTTATAGCTACACAAGGTACTGGGAGCCCAAGATTCCTTGAGTAATTTCTGCAGCCTTTCCTTAAAGTCCTGACACGCCTGAATATCTCTTGATACTTTACAAGCCAGAAGGTTCAAAGACCCTGTTTGCATTAGAGGATGTTCTTCTCCATCTACATCTTTCAACAGACCCTTCATAGAAAGAAGATAAAATGGAATTTCGCACTCAAGTTCCAAAAGCATTGAAAACCTTACTTGTGACAATCAGAATGGAGTTAGCAGCACTGAAGTATATTTCTCTCTCCTCACTTTCTGCCAGACCCTCTGAATGATATGCGTTCTCTGCCCTCCCACCCTGAGGGAATGCATCTACAGCTAAAGCACATGGATACAGCAACCAACTGTAATACTTCTTCAGTTGCAATGTCAGCCCGCTCGCAAAAAGGTCTTCCTCAAGAGAACCCCAGAATTGATCTAGTTTATTGAAACACTCCTGATTCAGTTTCCAAATGCTGTAATCTCTTAAAAATCTTGAATTCTAGTCTACATTTACATTTGTCCTCAAACTGATTTTGTGCTCTAATCAAAACAACCACAGTTCTTTAGCTAAATCTGACATACCAAGTGACCTTGTGCCTCTTAATCAATTTATATAGGCCACTGCAAAAGCATTGCCAATTTTTAACCGTACTGTTTTGCCTTGGAAATAATATCTGAAATTCAGTAGGGCAAAAAGATCTGCTGTCAACTCCAAACAATTTGTATGTTGTAATTATCTCTGTGTTTGACCACAATCCACCAGTCTTCTGTACACCCAAGCAAGCACCCCTGCCAGTTAGACTGGCATTTGGTACCAAATGAAGTCTGGGTAGCAACCAAAAATTGCTTGCTCATTTAAGGCATCTAAATTCTCTAACCACCAAACCTGTTCCATCTTTGCCTCCTGGTCTAGACTTAGCTTGTCTCCATACCATAAGCCTGCCCAGAGCACTCTCACCTTTACTCGTTTTAATGCACGATATTATAATGGACCAGGAACAACCGCTTGAATTGAAGAGGTTAATAGACCTATTAGCCTGGCTAGCTCTCTTTTAATTACATAGTGAATTTCTTTACTTATCTTGGTTACTTTCTTTATTGGCAATAGTAAAACCTCTTAATAAAGTTGCCCATGTGTTCTAAGGACCACCATTCTGCACTTCTTGGGTGCTTATGGGGTTTGAACATTTCTTCCCCTCAGGGGTTCCTAATACTATTACTTTGAAGAGAAAGGAATAATCTAATCACCAAAGAGGTTGTGGTAAACGTGTAATATGTTACTTGGCATAAGCTGCAGCCATTTTGGCTGTGGTGTCTATTTAGTTTTCTTCATAATTCTCCCGTCCTCTGCTGCTCGTCTTTTTACTGTGCTTGTGTTATCTATTTTAGTTAACTTCCTGACTCAGCTAAAAGCAATGTATGTGCTGAGAGTTTGTTGCTGCCAGTACACCTCCTAACTGTCAATCATTTACTGCTGCCATAAGCATTTCTGCTCCTCCTCCCACTTTGCTGACCACGTACCTATTCATCTGCCCTAGTTTGCTGAAAACTATTTCTAAAAATTGTTCTTCCAATTTTTGTTAATGTGCTTACACTGCACAAAACCTGGATAAAAGGGCACTGGTTTGTGAAGCCAGTGTACTACCTCTTCTAGCACTTGAGAGTGATGTCTGGATGTGGTCCCACTCATGAGTGATTAATAAAATTGTTATTTATTCCCAACTCCAGTGCTGATCTCTATTTTGTTGGTCTTTGAACCTGTGGTCAAAAGGGTGACCCTGCAACAGTGTACCCCTAAAAAGGCATATTTCCACAAGGTTATCAACCCCATTGTCCTCCTGTTGAAGGTCAAGTACATACTCACCATAAGGTTCTTCATCATGTTTCTGATATTGATCCTCCAAAAACTCAACATCCCGAGTATCCGTCTCTTGCGTGCCATTCAGGACACCCATCTATTGCGTGCTGCATAGGACACCTTTCCTCTTAATTACTATGCCACATAGGGCATCGCTCCCATTTGAGGTGCTAGGACCTCCCACTCTCTTTAAAGGTATGTGCCCTTTTTTAATGTGCTTTGTCTTCCTTTTTTACTTTCCTTTCTTTTATCCTTTATCAGAGTCAAATTCTGATAATGTCCTATACTTGTTATCAGATCCCTGCTCACTCTTTCTTTTTTGCTTATCCTTTTCAATGGTCTCACACACAGCTTCTCATTCCATGCTTTATTAACTTTTTAATAATGTCTTCATTAGTTTATCTCCCAGGGAGCTCAGGTGATTATCTATTCTTCTCTGACATACTGGTAAGATATCAGCATCAATAATATCTCAGAATCGGAGAAAAAATTCAAAAGCATATAAAAACTTAGAAATCTCTCCTTGACCTATAATGGTCAAACCACTCAGCTGTTCAAGAAAGATACTGTAACTGACACTGGGGCATTGTTACAGATATAAAAACTGCAGCATAATAATAGTACAATTCAATGGGACTAAGCCTAAAGTAAAATGGCCCCCAAATCTTGTGTTGGGTCTGCCTAACTCCATTGACCATTGCATTCCTTTAATAGCTGAGCTCTGCCTGACATTTTGGAGGTTGACTCATGTCTGGCAGGCTTTGGCACTAAATGGCCTGACGTTTGGGAGCCCTGCGTTCATCCAGCGGCTTTAAAAAAGGACAATTCAAGTCTGGAGGCTGGATTCAGGTGGAGGGAGGTGACAGGGGTGGTTTTAAAGAGCAGCTTGGTCACTCAGAAGAGATCGGTGGCAGCTGCAGCAGGCGTGTCTCTCGAAACTGCTGTGAGACAAGAAGCGGTCATGGCAAACAAAAAGGGCGCAGTCAAGCAAGCACTTCTTTCTTTTTGGGGTAAAACTGTAAAAAAAAATGAAACAATAATAAATAGACTATTGTTATCAGGGTATGCATGAATACACGCTATCCTTACCAGAGCTTGAAGGGTATAGATATCAAGGCAAAATATGTTCTCTACAGACATACAAATGAAAAGTAAAACAATAATGTGAAAAGAATAACTACACATTAGAAATAGATAAGGAAACCGTTTTCATAAATTGAAAACCATCTAGACAGCCATACAATCACCACTGTCAAAAATCTACTTTCAGCTTTGAATTTGATTTTAACCCAAGGAGAAAATAACTTTGGTTGACAGTGCTGTTTCTGTCCTGGGCCAATATTCAACAAAGCTGCTTTTATTTATACCTTGGCCTGATCACAGCAATCGTAACTTTGACTGCACAGGGGCAAATATTGTTCGTAATTATTAATTGTGTGGAGATAACTTTCCTTAAAATCTAGGATTTCTCACTTTTCATATGTTAAACACCCAAATGAATGCCTTGTAAATTGTGGTGGTGCCTACAAGTTGTGACTGTGCAGTGCTTTTTAAATGCAGTGCTAGCAGAGCTGGAGCCATTAACTGTTGTCATATTTGTGTGTACGCCATGTGTCCACACCATGGGTACACATGTACATAGTCCCAGAGACAAGGGATAACATAAAAGAATATTGCCAAAACACTTGGTGGCAGTCTGTCTGTTTTTCAGGAGTTAGAGTAGGGGAAATAATTACTCCTTACACAGACCCATCCTTCTCATTGGAGTCCAAGAGGTCCAGGAGAGGTCCACTCACCTCTTCCTCTTCTACATCAGTCACCAACAGCATAGTGAGCTCCGGCCTCTCAAAGTGTGGCTTGATGTGATTTACATGCAGCACTATAAAGGGTTGCCTAAGGGGCTTGAGGTCCACCAGATATGTGGCCTCACCCTTTCTTTCATTCACCTCATATGGCCCATTCCAGTGATTCTGAGGCCTCTGGGCCCTACTGGCTCCATCACCCACACCTTTTGACCAGGTTGAAATTCTACAGTGGTAGACCACTCCTTTGTGACTTTCTGGCTGGCTTCAAGGTTCCTGGAAGCATGTTTCATAGACCCCAGGCTTGCCTCCCATGATGCTTATCAGGGTCTTGTTGAACCTTTCAACAAGCCCATTGATTTGTGGCTGTAAGGGGTAGAGAACCTGTATTTTACCCCACACTCCTTCCACATTGACTCATATAAGCAGACATGAAGTTTGTGCCCCTGCCAGACACAACTTCCTTAGGGAAACCCACTCTGGTAAAAATCCCCATGAGGATGTTTGCCACTACAGGTGCAGTAGTAGTCCTCAGAGGGATTGCCTTTGGGTATCTAGTAGCATGATCCACCAGAACCAGGAATTAACCTTTACCTGATGTAGTCTGGGGATCCATAGGCCCTAAAATGCTGATGCCCACTCTCTCAAAGGGAGTTATAATGACAGGTAGTGAGCTAAGGCGGGCTCTAAGCCTCTGCCCTTTCTTCCCAATAGCCTGGCAGGTCACAAAGGTCCTACAGAATGCATATGAGGAATTCTTGATCCTAGGACAATAGAATTGGTGGACAAGCCTTGCAAAGGTCTTGCTTTGGCCTAAGTGTCCTGCCAGTAGATTCTCATGAGCCAGCTCCAGTAGGAAAGCCATGTAGCATTGGGGGATCACCAGGACCCTTGATGTCCTGTGCCCAGGAGGCTTTGGCTCACTGTACAGGAGGTTATCCTCCCAGTTAATGTGATGACTACAAGAGGCATTACCTGCTCAATCAATCAATCAGTACATTTGTAGAGCGCTCTACTCACCAGCGATGGACTCAAGGCGCTGAGGGAGAGGGGGGGTCGCTACTGCTCGAATAGCCAGGTCGTGAGGTGTTTTCTGAAGGTGTGATGGTCCTGGGTCAGTTGTAGGTGAGCGGGGAGGGAGTTCCATGTATTGGCGGCTAGGTAGGAGAATGATCGTCCTGCGGCGGTGGCTCTGCATATCCGTGGGATGTTTGCGAGGGCGAGGCTGGCGTAGCGGAGTTGGCGGGTGGGAGCGTAGAACGAGAGGCGGTTGTTGAGGTATTCGGGGCCCATGTCGTGGAATGCTTTGTGTGCGTGGGTGAGGAGCCTGAATGTGATCCTCTTGCTAACTGGGAGCCAGTGCAGGTTTTTCAGGTGGGCCAATATGTGGCTGTGGCGAGGGATGTCGAGGATGAGTTGAGCGGAGGCGTTCTGTATTCGCTGAAGTCGTTTCTGAAGTTTGGCTGTGGTTCCTGCATAGAGGGCGTTCCTGTAGTCCAGTCGGCTGGTGACGAGGGCCTGTGTGACCGTCTTTCTGGTTTCTGTGGGGATCCACCGGAAGATCTTTCGGAGCATGCGCAAGGTGTTGAAGCAGGAGGATGAGATGGCATTGACTTATTTGGTCATCGTGAGCGAGGAATCCAGGATGAATCTCAGGTTGAGCACGTGGTCCGTGGGTGACGGTGCAGTGCCCAGCATAGTGGGCCACCAGGAGTCGTCCCAGGCGGTTAGGGATTGTCCGAGGATGAGGACCTCCATTTTGTCTGAGTTCAGTTTCAGCCGGCTGAGCTTCATCCATTCCACAACTTCCTTCATTCCTTCCTGGAAGATGGTTTTTGTGGTGGTTGGGTCTTTGGTGAGGAAGAGTATCAGCTGGATGTCGTCGGCGTAGGAGATGATGTTGAGGTTGTGCTTGCGTGCGATGGTGGTGAGGGGGCTCATGTAGATATTGAAGAGGGTTGGGCAGAGCGAGAAGCCTTGGGGTACGCCGCAGATGATCTTGGTGGCCGAACGGTGGGAGGCGGACTCTCTAGGTTCTGTTGGAGAGGAACGAGGTGATCCAGTCCAGTGCTTTTCCTTGGATCCCAGTGTTGTATAGGCGGGTTGTTAGGGTGCGGTGGCAGACGGTATCAAAGGCGGCTAAGAGGTCTAGGAGGATGAGGGCTGTTGTCTCCCCGTTGTCCATCAGGGTCCTGATGTCGTCGGTGGCTGCGATGAGGGCTGTATCGGTGCTGTGGTTGGCTTGAAATCCAGACTGGGATGGGTCAAGCGAGTTGTTTGCCTCGAGGAATGCAGTCAGCTGTTTGTTGTTGACGGGCGATGATCTCTGCGTGCTTCCAGCTGACTATACGATTCGGGACAGTGTACAATCAAACAACATCACGGATGTGTGTTTGTACTTGTACATTGTCAACTCTCATTTCCCTTATATGCCACATGTGATTGGCCAGTTTCTGCACACGAGCGGCACCAGTTGTGTCCTCTGTTTTGTGGTGGATGTGTTGCGGATTGTGGCACATAGTTATCAATGTTGATGTGCTCTGCAAGTTATGTGTGTGTGCCGCATTTTGGGGGAGTCGTCCCTGCAGCTCTGATTTGGCTGCCCCTTCTCCCTTACATGCGGTGTGCTTCTGACTTCCGTGCTTATACAGTGCTGAGATGTTGCATACTTGGATACATTGGTATCTTGGTGGGAGTTGGGGGATCTGGGGCTTGGTTTGTCCGCAGCTGTGCTATGCTTACTTGTGCATGTGTGCCTTTGTGCCCATCTCCCCCGTCCCCCCAGTCCCTGGTCGTTACTCACCCTGTTGCTGTTGTGTCCGGTCCTGTTGAGCAGTGTCCAGGCCCCCAACTCCTGCCCCCGTCTCCCCACTGATGACTGTGGACACCATTTCCTCCATCTCGTCCAGCTCCTTCTGTGGCACTGGGCTCCCACCTCCAGTCTGCACTGCTGCCTTCCAGTTGTTTGCGAGTTTCAACTTGGTTTTGCATTTGACATCATTCTAGGGCCTCTTGACCTCTTGACCTCTTCAATTGTTCTCTTCAGCACTCTGACTGCATTCACCTTGTCGACACAGGTCTGCCATATTCCATTTTGAGTTGCCAGTGACACAGTGGAGGTGATGAACAGTAGTTGATGGTGTTCTATCACCTAGGTTATCAGGATCCTGTTTTCCTGCGGACTGAACCTTTTCTTCCTACTCTTCTTCTCCTTGCCCATCCCTGACCCCGAGGTCCCAGGCTGGTCCTCCGGGGGGCTTGTGAAGTTTCTGGTTGTCCTCTGCACTTGCTGCAGCTGCCACCATTGTGCTTTGCTGTTGTTTGGCTTTTGTATGTGGGTTTTTATTGTGCATTTTCCCGCATGTCGCCTAGGGATTGCAGGCCTGTGGCTGGTTTTAGCTGATTTCTGTATCGCGATTAGCGTCATTGCCGCTTTTTTGAGTTGGTATTTTGGAATTTCGTGGTGTCCCGTTGATTTTAACAAGTTTTACACCCTGCTTCTGTGCCTGGTCCATTGGAAGTAGATTCAGGTGCTTGCTCCAGTGGAACCGACACATGCTCTGCTGTGTGAAGCTGACTCAACGCATCGCCGCTATTGCGGTAACAGAAACAGTGCATCTCAATTGGAACCCTGACACATCTGAACCACCGCATCGCCACTACTCCAGTGAAAGACGATCAATGTATCCCCTCGACTGCTTGGAGAAACCAGGTGCATCGCACTCTGAACCAACGCATCCGTAACCAGAACTTCATCTTCAGAACCTTCACATCGCCGTTGTTGCATGGAGAAAATCCACACATCACGTCAACTGTGAGATCAACACCGACACATCGCTCAGATGCACCCTGCGTCTCACTGTTGCGACCAGGATCAAGGTACATTTTTTCAGAAAACCTCACAATGATCCTGTATCCGGCTCCTGCTTCATCATAGCCTGAACTCTTGACTTTGCACTGGTCTAGTGCAACCAGAAAACTCCATCGGCACTCATTGCTTCTAAGCACTATTTTTTACTTTTAATCTTTAAAAATTTTATGTCTTGACTTCTACTTATTGGAATTTTTCCATTTTGGGCTTTTTTTGTTTATACAGTCATAATCATTTTTTTCTAAACTGTTGTGGAGTCTTTTTGAGGTAGTTTCCCTGTGCTACTGTTTAAAGTGTTGCACAAATACTCTACACATTGTCTCTTGAGTTAAGGCTGATTTCTCTATGCCAATCTACCAGAGGGTGAGCACAGGTTAATTTATAGTGTTTATCTGACTTACCCTGACTAGGATTTTGGTTCCTTCTTGAACAGGGTGAATACCTCTGCCAACCAGCAACCATTTTCTAACACCCACAATTCCAAACTTTACATTAAATTGTCTACTCAATTGCTAAGATAACAACTTATATACATGAAAGCACTTTTCATCAGTCATCAGTATGTAGTATGTGCTCTACTCTTGCTACATTAAAGAACAATAAATACATTTTTATTTCACTTTATCTACAAGTCACTCTACCTTTGCATCTATGTATTCCATGTCTGTAAAAATGCATGTGAATAAAATGGGGAAGACAGTCAAATGAAGAGGTCATATGGATAATGGATGCAGATACCATTGAGATCTTAAAAGTTAATTCTGTATAATGGATAGTGTTAATAAAGGTACAATGCAAGGCTGTTCAGACTGTCCATATATGTTCAGTAACCCAGGCATTAGAAAGTGCATGCATAACTCACACTAGCATCAATGGAACGAAATGTAGCGTCAGCTAATCAAATGCTGTTCATGATTTCTTCACCTCCTGGCACAATACCTTCTCTCCTAAAATTAAAGTACTTCTAAGATAATGACTTTTTGAATAATAACTAAGTGGTGTTCGTTTTTCCAATAGAACTTTAAAAAGAGAAGACTCAGATCAAATACTTGGGAATCATGAGTTGCAGGAATGTCTCAAGTGTGGCCCTATTTTTGTAAGCCTGAAAATAGACAAAAAATATTTGAACAGGTGGGATCTATATCTTAGGGTTATATAGATTTGATTGAAATCATCGTCCTTTGAGAATGTTCAAATATTTTAAACCATTAGGTTGCTGAGATTTCCCAGAGATTGCTATCAACGTATGGTGAGCTAAAAATGCATTTCTATTTGGAGAATAAAAGCATTCGCTAATTACTTTGACTGTAGTAAAGCAACTAAGTGTTTGAGAGGTGGGCTGATTTCAGACCTAATATGTAGTCAATCCTTGCCAGGATGAAAGCTCCTTTAGCAGGAAGAGAGTGACTGAAGGAGGAAGAAAAAGAAAGAGAATAAGGGAGACAGGGAAAGAAACAAAGAGAAGCCTGCTGGGAAGCTGCAGTAGCTGGGGACCAGCTCGCAGTGTCATAATTTCTCTGAAGGTGGAGGCACTGGGCAGAGCGAGGAGAGGTTTGATCCTCCCACAGCTGGATAACGTCACGCCTTTCCTGCTTTTCCTCTGCTGTAAATGAAGGCACCATGGGCCCCCAGGCTATGTGAAGAGCCTGCTTCAGTTGAGGGCTTGGGGCTTGTGCTATGCCCTGTCAGTCAGGAACTTGCCACTGATGACACTGGGATTCTCATATAGATTTTTCCTTACCAATCTTTGGAATCCCTGGTTGACTGAACCTTTTTGTCTGCTAAGAAGTGTAAAGGGAAGATTACTAATTTCATACTTATGACAATTTTCCAATGACCAAATACATCCCAACTCAAAGGACCACTGACTATGAAACAAAATTGAAAGATGTATTACAAAGCCAAAAATAACCGAACATACAAGCAAATCAGCAAGAGGTTCAAGAAATAAACTGGCACTAATACAAACATAATCCTTCGCAAGAGTCTCAGGCGACTCAAAATAAAAATCAGAATAAGTTCAAGCATTAGGCAAACAATAATTGTTCTCACGTGAAGTATTGACTGCATCTGCTCCAAAGGGAAAGAAAAGATTAGCCTGTCCCTACACTAACCTTAAGGTGACATCCCTACATAACATACCTCCCAGGCAAGAGAAAAAGGTGTCAGCTGTGAAGGCTCCCTAAGAAGCACATTCACTCTTTCCAGGTAAGTAGCCAACGCTACCGAGCTCGTTCTAAGATGCTCCTCCCTTTCTCCTGCCTAGTTCCCTCCAAAACCCAAGACCCCTTCTCTAACTGCATCTCCAACTGGACTGTCTTAGACTGACTCTCCTCCCTCGGGGCACTTTCCCTAATACAAAATCCCCAAAGCAGTAGACACGCCTTAGGCACACCCCCTGTAAGCAGGAGCCTGCTTCTGGAGTTTTCCACTAAGACTCCATTCTTGTCCAAAAACCGTTGCTGTGTCCTTGGGTCCCAATCACCTTCTCCGCCAAATGTTGCATCACTGCATTCCAGTGTACTACCTTTGTTCTCACTCCTACCAACCTAACTCCTAAACAATGGATCATTCTACCTAACAAGCTTCGTGTCCTTGCACCTGCAACAAAACGCATGAGAAACAACCTTGCACACTGTCTAAGTTACAATTCGAATTCAACTGCGAAAAGGAGCCTTTCCTAATGTAAAATTACACTCTTCAAGTCTTCATGTTAGCTAAGCTAAGAAAATACAGTTAGGCTTCTGCTGGCGTTTTCATGGCTCAGGCCTTTACACTTTTAAATGCATTTCTAATACTACAACACAAGCACTACATTCAAAACCATTCTAAAAGCATTATTTCATTTCATTTCTAAAACATTATTTCTTCTCATGTTAGAACACCATTTTCTCTTCAGTAGCAACCTACACGTGTAACTTTAATATGGCACGTTCTACTTAAAAAAACATTTTACACATGAAGCAATAATTTCTGCATTACTTAAGGCATATTCTCGATTAAAGCACTACATTAGTCTTCAGATGGTAAGAACACACTTCTACATTTTGCAATACATTTGATTGTTTTACATTTCTAAGAATCACACGTTAATACAGTCCTCTAGATATGCGGGTGCTGACTACAGGTTGTTATAGTGCATCCCTACAATTTTCAAAATAACATGGCGGTCTATCACCACTATCCTGTAATGCTTGTTCCAGGAATGTCTCTGCAGTACATTTACATAGCAAAGAGGAATGATAGATTTTTAGTCGCATGCCTTACATTCCTATTTTGTTTGCCCTTGCGACCTGTCCCACAGATGCCAATTTCTGTAGCAGTGCTCTCTCCCCTCTGCACAAAGTTTGGGACACATGCCCAGTTCTCAGTACAGATGCAGGTTACTTTACACAGAACTAGGAGGCATTCACTGCCTTACAGAGATGCTCAACCTGGTTCTCATTCCCTCTCATTGGCTCTGGACTAACTGTGGTGTAGCATTTGACTGGACGTGGGGGCTGATCAGTATTTTCAGTCATGGATAACCTCAGCTAGCCCGTTTTTATACCTTTTTCATTGCACATGAGCAGGAATTGTCATGCCAGCCCTGGATGTAAAACAGGGTAAGATCAAGTGGTATTTTCCCTTCATGGCTCAAAGGATTTTCAACCACATTGAATGACTTTCTCTTTTGCAGTCTGAAGAAAGCTGGCTTCAGAGACCGCTTAATTCAACTGATCGAACTTTCCTATACCCTTCCATATGCCCATGTCATCAGCAATGGCTTTTTATCTCTCCTCAGGAAAGCTGCCTCCTTTCGCTCTAATTTCTCATTTCGATTAAGTCCTTGACGATCAAGATCTGAATCACTGCACAGATCTCAGGCATTCTGATGTTGGCGGGCAAACTCGAGCTCCTGCTCTATGCAGAGGACCTCCTCATGCTCCCGTCACTCATCAGGGTGCAAGATTAATTGGGGTAAATGATAGGCATTCCTTCTGAACCACAGTACCCCCCAGACTTTGCTTGCTGACTCTCAATGGCAATGGGTGGGAAGAACGTTCATCTTCAGAGGGGTTTGGATTAGCAGTGATATATTTGCCACAGCCTTTAAAAATATTGATCGTTTACTGGCCACCATAGCTATGGATTTCAGTAAATGGTCCCACCTCTGCTTTTGTCTTTGGGAAAGCATCCAGATGATCAAAATGGTGATGGCTCCCAGATGTAATTACTTCTTTGGTATCATCCCCATGGGCATTCCAAGACATCTGCTACTACAACAGACCAAGATGGTCAAAGGCTATGTCTGGGCAGACACTTCACCTCCAACTCTCAAAACTGGAATCTGATATAGCATTGGGGGACCTTCGACTCTGAGACATGAACCTCCATTTCAAAGCTCACTGGCTGGCACTCCTAGTCTGTTTCTTTTCTAAGACCTAGAAAGCCTGGTCTGGTTCAAAATCGAACAGGGACTCTGGAAGGGCCCCTGCCTCCTAAATAAGTCTATCGTTCAAGACGACTGAGCTGCAAACCCACTGCGGCAGATGACGGTCAAGATTTGGGAACTAGCACATAAGCACCTTAATATCCATGCTTACTTACACAACAAAGATTCCGTTCGGGACAATAAAGCATTATAAATAGGTGGTGAATATTTCTGTTGAACGACCTGGTCTAAAGAAGGCATTTTCACTGTGGACCTTCTGCTTCAAAATGGACCCTTGAAATCATTCTCTTTCCTACGGTAGAAAATTCACCTTGATACTGGACAATACTGGCGATAAGTGCAAGTGTTCTACTGTGTATCCAGAGTCCTATGGCCCCCAGACAACCTTCCATTATCTGCAACAACTTGCGTCATTGGAGCTCCTATACAGAAGTTGCTTTGGACTGTATAAAACGTTGCTTGAATAACACCGCTCATGGCCACTCCGGTCATTTCTGAAAGAAACTAGAAATATGGTGCGACAGATCGGCCAGGGAATTCCCAGACGGTGACTGAGAAGAGCTCATGAACACCCACAACAGAGGGCTCAGGGAGGCAAGACTGAATTGAAAAGACTATAAACAAGTCATCTATTTCTTTTGATGTGATTCACTAATGTACTAAAATATCTAGTTAGCCTACGCCCATCCATTTAAAATAAAATGTTTTTACTGCCTCACCTTGGAGGCTGTTGCTATATGTGCCACTTAAACTAAGTGAGTGAATAAAGTTTAAAATGTTTTATTTATCAGTAGACGACCATGATAATGCTAGTCTAAAGCATTACATGAATTACTTATCAGTGGCCTCTGTCATGTGCTTTAGCTAGGGAGTGGGGCTAGATTCTACTCCCGTAGCTCAGCACCATTGACTGCTCAGCAGTAGCAGGTCTTCACTCAATGAAAAAGCGGTCTTTTTTGACCGTCCTTTAGAGTGGCAAGTCTTCAAGTTGCTAAGCAAGAGGGTATTTGAGGTAGTCCTTACTCTAGCTGGACTCTGTGTATAATAATAAAAACTCAACAATGCTCCTCGTATTATCATTACTCCTCAACGAGACAACAAAAGTATAGAGACTACTTCTTTGTCAAGGGCTGATTTTAGGACATGGATGTCGTTGCTGCAGCGCTGAAAGGCACAGAAACCCCTCACTAAACAACAGAAAGCTGAGGACCCATATATATCTAGATTGAGCCTCTACCGAAGGGGAGATATGTTCAAGAGCTAATTGGGAGGAGGCATTTTCTCATATCAGAGAATCCAGTGTCTGAAAAAATGGATGAATTGTATGTACAGAAGGATGTGGCAACAGCAGATTCCCTCCCAGTACACAAATACGTTAAATCCATGCTCTTTAAAGAGTGGAAAGATTTGGATAAATACATCAATTTTTCCATGTTTTATTTCCCCGAGATATCAGAGGAATCATTTTTGCAGAGGAATGTCCACAAATTCCAAAAGTGAATCCCCTGATATTTTCATAGGTCTTCTGCAAAAGGGAAGCGCATTCGCCTCCTCCCCTGCCTTGTGGCCACAACTGCAAGACTACCACATCATCAACTTTGGCTTTGGCTTTTTGGAAGTTTTTTTGGTTGGTTCTTAGAATTACCAAGGCACACCTCCTCTAAAGGCCATCAGATAAAACATTCATTACAGCGTGAGCTGTTCAAATGGCTGTTCTTACTCTTTCTCTTAGTGCAAATAGCAAATGCAATAAAGAACAAAATAATCTGGTCATTCCCTGATCTCGTGAGATGTTCATTTAGATGTTGACCGAGCGTTCAACCTTAGAAACTTCAATGTTAATCATTAACATTTCCCTTTTCCCAAAATTGTTTCTTTTCACATTTAATTCAATGGTTATAGTTAAATGTCTTTTTATTCTTTGCTAAATTCTGCCACAGTACAGCTATTCAAAAAATAAGTGTGTTCCCTTTCTTTGTCACTAGCGTTTTAAACCGTTCGTCACTGTTTACAATGATGCTCATTTTCTTGCTAGATTGCTTAGCAACAATATTCATTGTAAAAAATAATCACACTTCTCAGTTCATGTCTACCTTCTTGCCAGGAGCTACAGCTGTTCTTGTCCCTTGTCCCTGACAAAGACTGTAATTGACTTGCTCGCTTGTAAACGCAGGTTATTTTTAATTACTTTAATGAGGGAACCATTTTGTCTGTATCTTGGCTGTTCCTTAACAAATTGTATTGTATTGTATGTTGGATTTATATAGCACTTATAACCCAGGGGTCTCTAAGCGCTTGCCTTGGGAACCCGTCCTGGCTTTTCCCTGTGAGATAGCCCCTACGGGGCATCCCCAAGGTGAAAGCCAGGCATCCCGCCGCGGGGGGCCGTTGTGGAGATTAAGCAAGCTTAATGCCCAGAGTTGCAGAGTGTGAACCCATGATTAGGTCAGGCACCGAAGCGAGAATTATCGAGTCCATGGACATTTGAACTCAAGACCCTGCCGTGTCGGGAATTGAACCCTGATCCCAGGTCTGACCTCTGCTTCAGGGTCTGCCTGCTCTAACCAGTGAGCCACACTTCTCTTAACAAATGAGATTTTACACTAAGCTTTTATAGTTTGATTTTCTCTTTGATGAAATCCTCTTTCTGGATGTCAAGGCACCAGGAAAGCATGTTTGTGGTGGGGGCATTATTCAGGCCCCTGCGGTCCATGTGGTGCAGGGCCCGAACCTTCACTTTTACAGCTGGCAGTGGCACCACCAGTAACGACCAATGCCATGCATCTCTTTCATAAGTCAAAGTGTCATTTTCGACTCACAGGTTTGAGAGGATAAATATTTATCAAAAGTGTTCTTCCAGAAAAGTAACAACCTCTATCCAATTTGTCAGGAAAATTCTACTACGTAAAGTTATGTAAGACACAGCTTTCCCTTTGAAACTCTATGGCAAGTGTGGAACAATTCTTCCAGAATGAGATCATGCAATCCTATTAAAATTTTAGATTTGTTGCAAGATAGTTTTTCAAGAAGGTTTAGGTCGATCTTTCTTGAATAGTGAATGGGAACATTTTGTAATCTCAGACAAGCTAGTCAATTTCTGCTTCCAAAGTAGGAATTTCCCTTATTTGTAAAAGGCTTGTAGATAGGTCAGTTTGACACAAAAAAACGAACAACCTCTAAAAAGATAAAATAAGCAACATTGGCTGTTCTACTTCCCTCACCCATCCTTGATGTTATCTTGTCGAGTCATCTCTCTTTGCCCTGAGGAAGGTGCCACTTCTATCACGGAAACAAATGTTGGCGCAATTTCACCTGAATAAATGAAATCATGATCATCATCAAATGGCATATAGAATATAAAATGTTTATTCCTGTCAGGCTGTGCATCACTAAGTAAGATCTCTTTTGCTTGATTATTCCTAAAACGTATTAAATGTGATACTGTACTGTTAAGCAGATGTGAGAGCATTGAGGCATCCTGTTTTGTTTTTAATGGAATGTCATGTATGACAGTTATAAATGTATGTAACATATATAAAAAAAACTTTGAATAGAAAAACACTTTACGGAAATTGTTACATCTATGAAAATAAAAAAGAATTGAGAAGCCTTACTTAATAATTTATGTCTCTGAAAATTGGCTCTATTGTATCTTGGAAAGTGTATGTGTATTTTTGAGTAATACACGTTTGTCAATAGTAAAGGAGTATTTAAATGTTGTTAATTTTTTGTGTTTCCTCCCCTGGTTCCTCTCTTCCTTTTTGCCTAAGGGGCCCTCTGTTTTTCTTTAGATAAGTCAGTTTGAGCCTCTTGAATCTCGCACACAACACTAGGTAAAGTGAATTTTTGTTAGCCATTACCTCAGCTGGATGATGAGAAAAGTTAAATTATATCGTAGATTTCACTCCTTAATCTGATGAATAAAATGAATTTTTAAAGTTTAAAGTGAAAATGGTGCCAAATAATCAAAGCGCCAACCGCAGAGATAGTCACACAATACCTGGCAAAGTTGAAAATGATAGCCGACCGCGATGTAGCGTGGTTAGGATACACAAAGTGGATTGGGCCAGGTCTCCATTTACCTTTCGACTTCGAAGAATTTTTCAAACAAAATGTGAGAAGGTAAAGTTCAGTTGGGCAAAGCAACTGGTGATTTCAGAGAAGGAGGTGTCGTCATCATGGAGCCACAATGTCGCAGTGAAGATTTCTACATTTGGGCTTAGGATGTTTTATGTAAGTCGAAAATCTGCAGTGGGATAGAGCTGCAAGAGGTTGGATACCCCTTCTGAAAGAAGTCGCTGAACAGGATTTGCTGCAGCGGAAAAGAACATAGGAGACAAGCTGATCAGTGATGCACCATATGAAGAGTATCCAGATATCTTCGGAACACATTTTAGCTTCGGCGTCTAGCTAGACGCCAAAGCTAAAATGTGTTCCGAAGATATCTGGATACTTCTTCTATGGGTTCTAACATACGAGTCAGAGTAATATAAGAGAACCTCTATTTATCCACCAAAGAAGATATCGTCATACATAGTTGAGATCTCTACATACGAGTTTGAGTAAAATAAGAGAACCGCTATCAATTCACTTAAGGAGATTTCGTCTTGCATAGTTGAGACTTGCATTAGAACAGTCGGATTATAGGCTGGTGCGAAGTCACTCATAGAAGACACTTACTCATAGACTATTAATATTTAGGAATTTGCTATTGGAACGATTCTCCTTGAGATATCATCTCTGAAATAAAGTACTTTGCCCTGACGAAGTCATTGGCTGAAAAGCCAGACGAAACACGTGTTGGCAAGATCAGTTGGATATCTGTATATTGAAGAAACCCTTGATGATTTGTACCCAGTGATTGGACTGAGATTGAAAATTTGAATTGGAATAAATAAAGAAGATACGGAAAACTACATCAACTTGAAAAAGCTATTACTTATATGGACACTTGTAATTACTAGAGTTGCTCAGGTTGGGGAATTGTGTTGGTATTCTATGGTAGATAATTATCTGCCTATTGTTACTACCTGTGGTAGGGGTGTATCTTCACCTTAGAGCATATGCTAGCCATATATATAAAGATAAGATATTTATTTACACTATTTAGTGCGTTGTTCCCTACTGCCAACCTTTTGTATAGTTCTATTTTTATACCTGTTTACAGATTTGAAGTGGAAGAAACTTCTAGCATTCCCTCCCCCTCCCCCCCCAGAAGTATCTGTAATTTCCTGCCTCCCTTCCCTGGTTCCAGACTGTCTGGGAGCACAATAGGCTAGTGTGAAGTTATTTGTGTGTGAGCTGAGGGAGGATCTTTAAAGTGCAAGTAAGGCTGTCCACAGCTCGATGCCTCCATCCTGATTGGTTTATCCATCCTTCCAAAACCCAGCCCCTCTATTGTGTGGCTGTCTGGGAGGAATTACAGCCAGCCAGAATACACAAAGGCAACCTGCTAACTAACAACACAAAAATCCCCCTTCTGTGGTCGAATGGTGGTTTTTCACTACGTTGGTTAAACAACACAAGACTGATCCCGATTGGGTGGAGGTTCCTAAATGTGTAATGGTGATTCTCTCATGAACACGTTCACAAGAGAAACAATGGATTTGTGTCAAACCTGTTTTAAGGGTGGGAAGGGAAAGAGACCCTTTCATTTAAATATCCCTCACTCACTCTAATAGTGACCGGCTTCATCATAGGGCTCACCCCGAGGGCTAAAAGTCGGGGTGGGCTCAACCGTATTTCAGGGAGCACTTAAAGACATTGTGCATGGGGCGTACTCTTAAAGATAAAATTCCTCTCCCACTCCTTAAGAAATCTTTAATAATGGAGTGGGAGGAAATGTTAAAATATATACAGATAGGGTGACTAAGGATGATTTTGGTAAGGAATTACCCCTGTAACTCTGGGCAACGGCTTCCCAGAGGGAGAGCAGGAGGGAGGTCTAATTGTCACACTTTCGTCGAAGGTACTCCATGCATGGACCTATTAGTCCGCGAGCTACCCGACTTGCAGACTAATAGGTCCATGCAGGGAGTACCTTCCTCACCCAAACCAGTGGCAAGTATTAGGCTTGTTTCATTTTTTACTCACGTAAGAGTGCCTGAAACGAATCGTTGACACACACGCTAGCCTTTGGGGGAACTAACTTCTTTACATAGCACCCTGACGAAAGCCCAGGACCTATTTAGGCCAGATAGTTAGGGCTGAAACATGTTGGTGCTAGAATAAGGGCTATAGGAACATCACATCGTTAGTCATTCTATCTGTACATATTTTAACCTGCCCTCCCACTTGTGAACATGTCCATGAGAGGATCACCATTACACATTTAGGAATCTCCCACCCAATTGGGATCACTCTTGTGTTGTTTGACTTATGTAGTGAAAAGCAACCATTTGACCACAGAAGGGACATTCTTGTGTTGGCAACTATGAACTAGGGAGGATGTGTCCTTTCTATCTTCCGGTGTGAGGAACTCTCAGCCCACCTGGGAACTGTGATTCCCGGGTTTTGTGTTTTTGTCAACTGGTAACTACACCTAGTCATGTGACCCAGGAAACAGGCTGCAAGCGCTTAATGGTTAGGACAAGAAAAGGTCACATTTGTGGCATTTTCAGAGTTATGACTTAAAATCCAAATTACAGTCAACATTAAATTACAATACCTTAGACATCAAACAAAACATTTCTATCCGCTTGCAAACACAAGTTACCACTTAATAAATGTAATAAGGGAGCCAAGCATTATCCTATGAGAGAGGAAGGCTTCACAGAAGTAAAAAACTAATTTTAAAAGTACATGTCCAACTTTTTAAACACACTGCAGCCTGCCCCTATAGCCTTGGGGTTACTTATATTTATTAAATAGGGAGTTTTATGCTGGGCAAAGGAGTTATTTTGCAAAGGTTAATTGGCAGTACACAACTTTACACAAGCTGCAATGACAGGCCTGAGACATGCTTAAAAGGCTGCTTAAGTGGGTGTCACAAAAAGGGCTCCAGGTCCACGTGTAGCATTTAATGTACAGACCCTGGGTACATGGTTTTCTACTTTACTAGGTACTTATAAGTAAATTAAATATGCCCAAACAGGTTTAAGCCCATTTCTGCAGGTTTTCAGGAGTGAGTGCAAGCACTTAACACTTGTCAGCACTAGTAAAGTGCACAGAGTACTTAGACCAACAAAAACGAATTCAGCAAAACAGGCGTAGAGAAGGCAAAACGTTTGGGGTTGACCCTGAAAAGAGGGCAAAGCTCAACATATATTACAAGAAAATAACCTACCTTGCAAAACAACAGATGTTATTTCAAAAATCCCCCTAGAGCTGCAATTGAGAGCACAGTATGACTATGATATAATTTGAACATTTAAACTGAAATTTGCCAGCTATGGTGGCACTGCAGATGATCTTGCTCATTATGTTTGTAATTGCATTTATATAGCGCTTACTACCCCTGAAGAGGCGTCGAATCACTTTTTCGGCGAGTTGCACGCTACTCCAGGACCCATAAAGGATTAGTGTTGAATTAGTATAGTGATATGAATATATGAACTTGGGGAGCACTCCTATTTACTCAAATTTCCTGTGCTTTTATTGTTTAAACTAATGGTGCTGCAGCTGTCAAGGGATGTCACCCCTTGCAATTTAGATGAACACAAATAAACACAACTGTTCTGAACAGTTGTGTTCATTTTTGAATAATTTCTTTTGGTGGATGAATACACCAGTTCAACAGTGCGCGACTGAGACAAGCACCATTGCTTGTGATAACCTCGAATTAGTATAGTGAAACATGCAAGTACATTTTAAGAGGTGGATAGGTTAGTCAGTTATTTGAATTTGGAATGATAGCAGAAGAATAGAGGAGGAAAAAGGTTTGTATTTATATAGCACTTGTCACCCCTGATGGGTTGTCGACGCACGCTATTCAGGAAGCCCATAAAGGATTAGGGGTGAATTAATATGGTGAAATATGAAGTCATTTCAATGGAGGATATTAGTCAGTTATTTGGAGTGAGAAGGATAGCGGAGGGATAAAACGGGAAGAAAGGTTTGCATTCATAAAGCACTTGTTATCCCTGATAGGTGTTAAAGCGCTTTTCTGGCGTGTAGCACACAATTCCGGAACCCATAAGGGATTAGTGGTGAATTATTATAGTTGAATATGGAATTTCAGAAGTGAAATGTTAGTCTGTTAATTTTTTATTGAAAAGGATAGTGGAAGTATAAAGGAGTGAAAGATTTTTTGTTGTTGTTTTTAGCAGTATATGGAGGCTTCTGGATGAGTAAAAAGGAGTTTTGGAGGGGATATCGCAGTTTTAAAAAAAGTATTTTTATTACACAATGACATCACAGTTTAAAAAAAAATATTTTATTAAACTTTTCAATTAGGTTACATGGTAAACGCCTTTTCATGGGTCACTGATACAGCATACGTGTACAATTCTCAATAGGCGCAAAGATCCATATAATGATACCACAATTAGCCTTAATAATGCAGAATATTAAGGAAAGACTTGTGTGAACAAACAAGGGTTGTGTATCTTGGCCTTCAGTGACTCACATACACCCTAATTACAATTTTGCCAAAATTCCATGTAGACATTTCCACTGGCTGCAATTACAAATACTTACTGGTATCTCTGCATGGAATTCCACCTATTATTAGTTTAACACATATGGAACTTGGAATAACTGCACAGTCATGGAATTAACTTGCAGAATTCCTCTAAGCTGGTGGTAAATCAGTGTGTGGGCTTCTGTGTGGAGCTGAGGTAGAGGAAGGGAGTTAGGTGCGGTAAGGGAGGAAAGAGGAGGTATAGACTAGTGCCAGAGAAAACATTTGACAGGGATCAAGAGATAAGTCTAGTCTGCTTTTGCATTCAAAGCCTAATGTAACCTTACTGGCCGGTATTGCCAGCCGGGAAAATATTGTTTGGACTGGGCCATTCATGATCAGGCAGAAAGGAATTCAATAAGGTAATTATGCTCTGCGGGCCCTGTAATCAGGGTCTTAAAATGCTTTTGTGGCACATCTCTGAGTCTGTTTCCTGGTCCTTTCTTAGGTATAAATAGAAACTTTCACAGCAAACTGCAGCACGGCTCTCCTGCTCATGCTGTGAGGTAGTGAGGCTTGTCAGATACAATTACTTTAACACTGGCATGGTATGAGGATGCAGAAATGAACAAGAGAAGCTTGAAAGATCATTAGAGAGCAAGGACCACTGTCTTCGCAAAGAACTGATAACACGGGTGCCGTTAGAAGAGAAAGCTGCAGTAAATCGACTGTTTTATATGCAACTGCATAACCAGGATACAAAATAGAAATGGAAAATGCTATAGTCAAAGGGAGAAGGTGACACAACAAAGTATGCATTCTTCAGTGTGAATCTTGGGTGGTAAATATTCTTTATCCCACGTGTGATGTTTTTAAAATAGGATGAGCTATTTGGAAGTTAGTTGGGCACAGGATTATTAGCCCCTAAGTATATCCTGAGCTCATTTTAGGTTCATGACACAACCCATTTCAACATGCTCAAAGAAAGTTGTATTTCGGGGAGGATCTATCAGCCGGCGAAGATGTCCTCAAGCTGAGTGGCTGCAATACCCTCATTAAATCTGTCATCATCCACTATCAGCAAGGGTACTAACTGCAGGAGAACAGCAGGAGGCAAGATCGCAGCTCCCCAGGCTGGCGGAGATCCGTATGAGCAGAAGCAGACCCGAGGAAAAGGAACAAGGGTGAAGAAAGACAGGCAGGCAAGAAGGCGCCGCCCGCCTATTGGTAAGGGACACGGAGGCCGATGTAACCTGTCTGAGGTACAATCACGTGCCCTAGTACAGCGACGACAGGCATATTCTCTGTGCCCGCTGAGGAGAAATAAGAGAGCGCACCCCTAGACTGCGATTCTGGGTGCAGACCGGGTGCATCTGGACATGACGGTGATCACCCAGAGACTCAATATTCACGCGCCCACCAGCCCAGGTCTGGCGGGCATACAACAGTGGAGACAGACCTGCAGAAGACAGACAACGTGTGGAGCGTCCGCACCGAACAGCTGTGAGTATTCGTGGCCTCGGCCTGTGCATCATTGATTACAACAGAAGGGCTCACACAGCCAGCAGCAAAGCCAGGCGAAACTGAGAGAAGGCAGCCCAACGCGCTGTTTGTTGCAGCCCTCGCCTAGGAGTTCAGTGGGGTTGGGGCTGGGGAGAGAGGCCCAGAAGCCATGTTTGAGCTCCACATTCAGGCCTTGTAATCCAAAAGATGCGGAGAGACGTACTAAAAACCCTGGCTGGGCAAGCAGCCCAGCCCTTAAAGAGTCGGAAACCGGGCTGGATGAGCCTGAGCCCTGTCTTTTGGCAGACAGGGGATCCAGGCGTGGCTGGCGTGACCAAAGTCAAAGCGGCCTAGTGTGGTAGTAGACCAATGCACAGCAAAATACATCATATTCCCTGGTGGCATTTCTAGGGGTGCCCCCACCTCTTCCGGGGGTGTCTGAATCCTATGCTTAGGGAAACCTGCACAAGTAAACCGAATTAAGAAAGACACATACTTCCCAGAAAGGCAACGCAAAATAGGGTGAGAGCGTCCAGTGCGGAGACACCTTGCTGGTCCTGGCGGAGACACTGGGGACATCCAGGTTCTATAGTGTCAGTAGACAAGATACTCAACTGAAGGTCAGGGACTGCCCTCGTACTAAGCCTGGAAAACTATGACAATGGTTTGAACCAAACACGCAGGTGCCAGGCCAGACTAATTAAATTGACAAGTACACAGTAGAAATGGGCCGCGAAGAGAGCGCTGCCGAGGCAGCATCGCCGGCTGAGGAGGAGGAACCTTTACAGGAGAGACATTATGTTAGCAATCAGGGAATTATGTGGTTCTCTCTAACCAAAACTGGACTCTGTGACAGCAGAGGTAAACCTGCTCAGGGCAGACTTCTGGAAGCTGGCAGACAAGATGTCCATTGCAGAGACAAGCATAGGGGGCCTGCAGTCCAAAACAAAATGCATGGAGTCAACGTTGACCAAAAATCAGCCAGCAATCTAGGCCAAGCTAGAGGACCAGGAGGGCAGAGCACGCCAAAATAACATCCGAGTGGTAGGCATTCCAGACGGAATGGGGTGGTCATCGATGGACCTATTCCTGGAAGATTTCATCCTGAACAAGCTCAAGCCTAAGCGCCTGTCCACATTTTTCTCTGTAGAATGATCACACCATGCGCTGGGACCCCGTCCACGCCCAGGTGCCCCTTCGAACAAATATAGCTGGCATACTGAACTATAGGGACAGAGACACTATCCTGCAGGTGGCACGTCAGTTGGGCGACCTATAGTATGAAAACGCACCACCATCCGCTTCTTTCCTGAGTTCACGCTGCAGGTTCCGTGGCAAAGGCTCACCTTTGACGCGGTACTAAAGGGCCCTACGGGCACCGAATGTGAAGTACATGATGTTATTTCCAGCGAAACTAAAGATTCTTGACGGGGGAAATCCTACTTCTTCACGACAACGGACAAGGCAAGCTGGAGTGCTGGCGGACGGTTGGGCGGAAAAGGGGAACACCCTGAGCATCCACGGCACAAGACCAGAACTTAAGAGCGGCAAGAAGCAGATCCCACGCCAGATAGCCCTACCCAGCAGCAAAGATCAGATAAGTGACCGGGAGGGAGGTCTGTTGCCACCAGTGACTTTACCGTCCCTATGCGGGGTTTGGGGGAAGTGGGGGGTTACAGGGGCAGATATGTCTGAAGATAGACGCAGCAGGACATTAGGACTTTATTAAGTGATAATTGTTGTGGAGGCTCACAACGCCCTTGTACAAGGAATCATTTGTTTGCTCAAGGCCAGCACACAGAGAAACAGTGGGCTATGGAACCGTCTGACAGTGCAACTATTCTAATATGTGCTGAAGGCTGGCTCACCACGTCCTCATCAATTGTTATCATTACACAATTAGGACGACAGGCATTCTGCATGTTGGGGAGGTGGGTGGTTAATTACTCACCTAGCAGGGTCGCAGGGAGGGGGTTGTTGGGTAACCTGTTCAAAATCTTTATTTACTATTATTCCGTTACTTAAGACAGATAAAGTCGTATCATTTTGCACGTTCGCGCTGGGCCGGTCAGGGGGTGGGGACGATCCATGACTGACAACTGCTATGGCCGTCATAAAAGGAGATATACAACTAATATCCTTGTATATACCTGGAATGTGAACGGTCAGGGGAACAAAATTAAAAGGACAGTATATCAAGCAGCATTCCCCAGACGTAGTGATGATGCGGGAGACACATCTTAGAGTGAGCCGATATAGAGTCCTGGACTGTTTTGGGTACAGACTGGCTGCACACTCGAGGTACTGGACTGATGCCCGGGAACTGGGAATTTTGATTCGGAATGCATTGCCTCCCACCATTGATGGTATCTGGTCAGACGGTGCTGGCTGTTGTGTAGCAGTCGTGGGCAATTGGGAAGGGGGCTTAATAGTTGTCTTCCCCAAAATAAGCGCAAACCTAGTGGGGCTCCCCGCAGGTACCCTTTTGGTGGGGGGTGATGCCAACACACCTTTAGATCCTGAGTTAGACCGTTCCAATGCACAGTCGGGTCAAAAAGGAGAGCGTGCCCTCTCGGGCTTCCTGACAGCCATGGGTTTGGAAGACCTCTGGCATACGCACAAACCTCAGAGACGGCAATATACATACTACTCAGCGAGGCACGGTGCCTTCTCAAAAATTGACTATTTATTTACACATAATGACAAAGTAGGGGAACTTGCTTCACCAGTACTCATGGCTAGGGGCATCTCCGACCACTCCCCAGTAGGTAGTACAGTCCGGGGTCCGACTACCAATAGAGCACCCTTCCCTAGAATCGACCCCTGGCTGCTAAGAGATCCTGTACTCCGAGATAAACTCCATGAAGAAATAGACCTCCCATGAGGCACAGGGTCAGACTGATTTGCTTATGGCCATGTCTGAACTGGGGTGGCGGATTGGGCTAAAGAACGGTGATGGATTAAACCCAGATCTGTTGACTAGGTGTGAGTGTTTGATTGTTTCAGATGCTCCGTCCATCACCACCCCATTTTGTACCGCTTTGGAATAAGCATGTAACACACAGCTCTTCCACCGGAAAAAATCCTGCTATATCTCATAAATACTACATGGACATACTATGGTATACTGTTCAAGATTTTAAAGTTTCTTTATGGCTTATTTTGACTGGGTGTGAGTGTTTGATTGGTTCAGATGCCCCTTCCATCACCACCGCCTTTTGACATGCTTATTTCAGAACATCGGAGTGCTGGTTTCTGATTAAAAATGTATTTTTTTACAGGCCATACCACCTCTAAAGTGAGTGCTTCCAGACGGCACGTGAAGCAAGCATGCGATGTGCCAAGAGCATTATAGTAGAACATTTGTGAACAAAAGATGACTAGCCCTCAAGACTGCACCACTAAACAAATCTTCAGGGAACAACACAGCACACATGGAAACAGCAAAAACGAGGAGAAATTAAACATTTCTCCTCATTGTGCCTGTTTAAGACCAGGTTTTTCCTGGTCTTAATGTTGGCGCTGCCCCTTATTTAGGCTGTCCTTGAAAATTTAAGGTCAGTGTCAAAATCAATGAGAGTTGCAGTGGAGCGCCCACCGCAACACACATTGCACGTCCCTTTCACGCTAAGTATAGCGTGAAAGGGGGCCTCAGTCACAAGGCGGCATTAGGTGGCTTAACGCTGCCTTGTGAATAAGACGAAGCCTCTATCGCCACCACAACGTCCTGAAAAGAGACATTGCGGTTGCAGTAGGGGCTTGTAAATATGCCCCTTAGTTCCTAAAATTCAAGCCTGAAGTCCTACAAGACCGCGTACTTGCCACAAAATGGAAACCAAAGTAGAGAAAACTGTCTGATGTAGCGGTAGTCTAGGGTTGTAGAATGGAAACCATTTGAAACTTTATGCAACTGTGCACAAAAATAATTGTCAGAGAAAACGGTTCTTATTTCCATTATATAAGTAGAGCAGTAGATGCTGCAAAGAGGCGATAAAGCTGTGCAGACATGGAATCCATCTTCTGACGTGTTGCAGCTTAAATCGCACTAGTTTGATGGCTCACAAGGAATGAGCCCATTTCCTAGTAATAGTTACTTAGAAAGTAATCTTCAAATCTTCTTTTATTTTTTTAACCTACTGGTACAGGTGATTTCTACTCTGTTTAAGAACTTTTCGCCTTAATGTAATTATTGTGCAGCTTTTATCTAAAAGAACAGAACATTTGAAATGTGAAGATACTGCTAAGTGACAGTTTACACGCAATATTATACACCCGGCTGTTTATTTCCATAAGTAAGCTTTCTTTTGATGAATCCCACTGCACTATAATGTACGCATTAATACATTCAAATGAGAATTTTAAATTTGAAAACGGCACATTTCTGTATAAACGTATTTGGTTTCTTTTTAAATTGTGCAAGCTCGATAAAATTCATGCTTTTCAAAGAGAAAGTGCAGGCTGCTGTGGACATCATGGGAACCCGGGCTGCCTTGCCCCTTGCTGGCACTGCCTTTGTGACGGCTGGCCTCAGATGTGGCAAAAGCAGTGCCTGGAACACAGTGGCAGATCTATGGACTTTGGTTGCAACTCTGCTCTCCTTGTTTTCTGTCATTTTTTTAATTACACTAATAGTGAATAATATTAGCTAAATATGTAAAAGAATAGAATCCACTTGGCTGGAATATGACCTTTTGGGGGCAGCGGTGTATACGTGTTTATGTCTGAACGTGGGTGTATGTGTAAGTATGTGTATGTGGGTGTGAAAGTGAAGGTCAGAGGGCATGTGATGGCACTTACTCTACCTCTGGCAATTGATGAATTGACGACCATGCAGACTGCATAAAATATGTATATTCTTGATGGAGGAAAACTCCTTAGAAAATACATATAAAATGTTGATTTATGCTTCATTTAGGTTTGTTTCACTGCCAACAAAAAAAAAAATGTTTCTGGGCTCAGTATCTGTCTTACAGAAACATGAGTCTTCTAAATACTCATTAACGTCATTTAGAATTCTTAGGTCAATCAAAGGCATATTTATAGTAAATGGCTCTTACCCCATAACCAATGCCTTTTGTGCGGGTGTCCGTGCAATTACTTGTTTTGTTGCTCATTCTCTGTTTCCTTTGTGCCTTACATCAATTATCTCGGCCAAGCTGCTGCATCTTTTACAATTGGATTATTGGATTGCAGTACCCTTTTACGGTTCCCGTCCTGCAACAATCTGGTAATTTATCTCGTCCTGCCGCATTGCTCTTTATCTTTAATGTGTAGCATCCATTGTAATCTGCTATCAAGAAAGACATGGTGGAAAACTAGCCAAAGCTATTTTTGTTTCTCATTCTGTATTTTCCTACAGTCAAGTTGAAAATGCTCCTTGATATTAATGCAAAAATAGCAAACTTCAATACATAGAACTATAGAAAGTCATTTTTGAGGAACTTTCAAGAACAATTGCTCTGTGAGCACTGATTTCATCTCTCTGTTTTCGAGCTCTGCAGTTAATCATTTAACTTAAAGAAATTCCAGATTATATATATATATATTTATAACCCAGTGAAGATTCATCTAATCAGGTGCTCATCTCAGCCCAGGGCCAGCACAACTGCTGATGACTTGGCATTGGTGTTTCATGCACATATGGAGACAATTTGTCTTCAGCTTCTATCCATTTCCAGGACACTCCTAGGCAACCAGTCTCGAGTCACAGTCGAAAGAAAAATAGGAGGTAAAAACGGTAATGCCACCTATCACACTACAACATTTAGAATACACACCCTCTACTGGTAGAGTTAACAACTCTGACAACGAGGACAGTGGGTTACCGCTGGGCCTAAAAAAAGGCCATTGGGTGTTCTCATCTGACCACGTAGCAAAGATTAGCTATTGGAGAGTAGACAGGAACAACTGAAGGGCAGCTTTGGGGCCTCCTAGAGAGCCATGCTCCAGCCATAGTAGGATGGACAACCAATTGTTACCTTGTCAGGTAAAAGGAACAACTAAGAAGGTAAAGACAGGCCTGCCTGGTGGCAACTGGTTCTGCCATATTGAAACAGGGCTCCTAAGTAATTTTAAAATAAGGGAAAGAGGAACTATTGCAAAATGAGGTGGGAACTAGAAGAAATTTGTTAGAATTGGGTGGTACAATTTCTCCAATCCCTAGCTAGCTAGTGCACAGCCCATGTCTGGCCGCTCCACCACCACTTCCTCACAACATTGTTTGATCTAAGAAAACTCCATCTGAAGAAGGTCCTGCCGGAGGAAGAATCTTCAATTCTGACTCCTGCTGGAAGAGTGGGGGATTCATACATCGGAATCCTGCTAGCACCTATGACCTGGACCCGCTCTTCTAAGGTCAGTTTGTTTACCTGCTTCAGAATATAAAAAGCAAAGTACTCCTCACTACAAGAGGGCTCAGCTGACTAAAGAGGACTACACCCTGTAGGAGGTCTGGCTCAAAAGAGTTTTGATGGCTAAAAGCCTGCCCTTGGGAGCTGGGGGTTGCAGGACTGACCAGAAGAAGCTGTCTGAGTAGTTGGAGACTAAGCCAGAAGATAAAACCTTTGAACTGGGCAACGTGCTTGGTTAATCCAACCTCTATTCCATCATGATCAGCCTGATATTGCACACAGGCTTTGGTCAACCATGAACTGATGTTTTTCTATAGTACTTGACTTTTCCTTGTTACTGTTTGCCTTAAAAAAAGAAGCCAGTTTGCCTTAAAAAATAAGCCAGGCGCTTAGAGAAATTCTGGTGGAACAGGAAACCCACTGAAGACCAGAACAACTACAGGAATGCCATGAATGAATACCACCAGCGCATTAGGGCCACCAAGCGGACCTTTATCGAGAACAAGATCCTCGCCATTGCATGCAATGCAAAAGAACACTTCAACATAATACAGCAGTTCACCAAACCCCCCATCGAAGCCATGGAAGTCACCCCTTCTCAAGACCTCTGCAACAGACTCAGCTCCTACTACCACCTGAAAATCAGGACCCTCTACAACAATTTCAGTGAACAGACTCAGGAAACCGCGCCCCTCTCCACCACCGACAACCAGCCGACAATCACCACCTGGAAACCTGCCACCACTGAAGACACCACCACGACCATGAAGAACACCCGCTCAGGAGCCCCCATGGACTCTTGCCTACCGCACATCTACCACATAGCTGGTACCGCCATAGCACCCGAACTAGGTTGGACCATCAACGCCTCCCTCGATTCCGGCATCTTCCCTGATGACTGAAAGCTGGAAGAGGTCAAACCCCTCCTCAAGAAGACATCAGCTGACCCGACGGACCTGAAAAACTACCGGGCCATCTTGCTCCTTCCCTTTGTAGCCAAAGTCACAGAGAGTTTCATCAACACCCAACTGACCACCTTCATCGAAGCAAATGCCATCCTCGAACCCTCTCAGTCCAGATTTCGCAGCAACCACAGCACCAAGACCACCCTGCTTGCTGCCACCGATGACATCTGCATGCTTCTCGACCAGGGCCACACTGAGGCCCTCATCCTACTAGACCTCTCTGCAGTCTTTAATACCCTCTCCCATCGGACTCTTACAGTCAGACTCCATGACGCCAGTATATGGGGAACCACCTTCGACTGGATCCCCTCCTTTCTTTCCGACAGAACCCAAAGGATCAGACTTCCTCCCTTCCTCTCTGAACCTACTGAGATCAACTGCCGAGTACCCCCAAGATCCTCGCTCAGCCCCACTCTCTTCAACATCTACATGGCCCCTCTCGCCACCATCTTCAGACAGCACGGGCTCAGCATAGTATCTTACTCCGACGACACCAAGCTCATCCTCTCCCTCACGAAGAACTCCGAAGACTCCAGACTCAGCTTCCAAGAAAGAATGAAAGACGTTGCAGACTGGATGAGCAACAGCTGCCTAAAGCTCAACTCGAAGAAGAAAGAGATACTGGTCCTCGAACCCTCCCCCACTGCTTGGGCTGACTTTATTCAATAAAAAAGAAGAGCTCATCGAATTTATATATGCACAATATTTTGAACTAATTGTGCATGGGACATCTGCAAATAAAAAATGTAATAAATGTAGAACTGACATTATTAATAAAGCAACTATCCCTAAGAGTGTGTGAGGAAGCAACACCCATCTGGCAGGTAAACCATTAACTTTGATCAGTAACAGTCTATAATTCAGATCATATTATCATTCACATCCTCAGTAAAATATACCCCCAAGTGGCCAAAATATCATATCATTAAATCTACAAGTGCAACCATGTCCGTATTGTCCTCTTTCCCTTCGGGTCCCCTTACAATTCTCAGATTTGATTGCCTTGAGTGATTCTCCAAGTATCCCTGCTTTTCATGCAAAGGCCTAATCTCCAATTTTGAGTTCCAAGAGGTTGTTTCTAGTTTGTCCTCACAATTCGAAACCCACTACTTCACTTCCTCACATTGATCCACAAACTGAGCCATTTCACCCTCCATCTTTCCCAGGTGCTGCTTTATCTCATTCTAAAATAAAGTTGCTGTTGCCTGAAGATGGTTAATCTGTCCTAGTACCTCTTTGCGCAACTGCAATACAGTGCTCAAAGCATCCGACTCCAAACAGCAGTTAAAAAGTGTGTGGGGTGCAGACTTCTTTAAATGTCTATCAACCTAGAGGCTCCCAAAGTAAATGTCTTACAGCCAGCAACCCCACCTTTCTCCAGAACACCAGCTTCCCCAACAATGGTGCTTGACATACCTGTGGGTAAGCCCCCATCTCATATTCCAAATTTGTATTAACACTCATTCTCCCTCTCTGAGACTCCGGCCTGGCCATGAGTGGTATCTACTAAATTAGTGATAGTCTCCCCACCCACCTCAGGCTTTGAGACTGATCTTGTTTACCTTGACGCCTGATTCTTTTAGCCCCCAAAACTGAATGGAGAGTTGTTGCTATTGTCAACAGCAACATCATTGCTTTGATCAATACTAGAGTGGACAGACTGTTTTTCCTCATGACCTATCGATGCCTCAGAACCATCAGTCTCCTGTGTGACAAGGGTGATACAACCCTCTCCCGGTGCCTCCATAAAAAGCTTCAAATCTGGGAGCAGACCAGCGCCTTCTACAATACTACAGCCAATACAGGAGTCATCTTTCTCTAGGTTCAGTGGCAACTGCGAGGATGATACCAAAACAAATTTGGTAGAATGGGTAACTGGTGGGGTACAGCAGTCTCCCGGCTTCCCCTTAAGTGGTGCTGTGTTGTAAAAAAACACTTGAGGCTGAATTAGAGATAACCACCTGCTGCTGCTTTTTATTCTTCATATTTCTAGTTTAGTTTTAAGCCCTTTTGGCGGTGGAGTGAAACCTCTCAGTAGTAAGGCAAAAAAATGATGGTCTTATTGATTCACCCTTAACTCATGGCTTGGCTCTTCCAGAAGCTTTAAATGCACCTCTGCATCTTATTTAATGTCAACTTAACGTTTCTCTGGCACCTGGGGCAATTATTCAATCCCTGGCCTCTTTCAATAGGTGTCACCAATGCACCGCAGAGGGAGGCACATAACTGGCATCAATCTCTGCCCCTCTTCCTCCACACTGCCTGTATGCTAGTACAGCACCAGACCGGTCCCCCTTTAGCCACCTGACTCAGCCACTTCACAATATGTTCACCCTCTCAAGCTGCACCATAGCATTTTTCTCCTATTATTTCAGTTGAGGGTGAGGGTCTCAACATGCTGTCGTAGCGTAATCTTCTCAGCCAGGTCGCTGTCACTCTGGGCGGTCCAAAGTACTTCAACAACCGATGCTCTGCTCTTGCTTCGGCTGCATCAGCTTCATCCATCATACCGCCAACCCACGGATAAATACCGGAGGGTAAAGTGGGAGGAGCCTGTGGTGCCAGAAGCGATGAAACGCTCCTCAGGCGGAAAGTATCAGTGTTCAGCAATACTGAGGTTCTCAGAAGGGCCTTCACAAAATCAAAATTCCAAAAAATGTTGTGCCTTTGTAGGTGATGTAGATAAATGGTTTGCTGCTTATGAGATTGAATTGCGCATGCACAAAGTACCTGAGGAATGATGGTGAGGGTTGCCTGTGGAAGCACATGGAAAGCAGGTTTATTACCATCCTCATCTTCAGGTTTTGCCTTACTGCCAAGAAATATCACGTCAAGTTGAAGTTTGGGAATGGCCAAAACCAATATACAAAGAGTATGAAGTTCCTAAGTGTGTAAAATGGGAGATGATATTGCTTACCATGCATATACTGGGGATACCATATGTAACATACCCATACCAGGACAGACTAGAGGAATATAAATATTCAGGGGCAGTTGTGTGGCATGCTTCATCATCGGGCAGCTACTCTTTGGGGTCGATGCTGATTTTGATTTTATTTCTTCTTTTTTTGGCGATACCGCACAATGCGCACCTTCCTCTGCCATATCTAAGGGGCATGTACTCTTTTCCAACAGGGTAAGAAATGATACATGATTTATAAGCCGCCCTTCACCGTGCATGAACACAGTGGGTTTACGATGACGTGTATATGATTTGTGTGTGCCTTCTTTGGTTTGTCTTTGTGGATGGTACCGTAGGAATGAAAGGAAATACAGCTATCTCAGGAATAGACTGTTTATATTTTATTATATTCCCAAGTATGGGATTAAAATAATGATAGGGATTAACTTTACCCATTCGTGGTTTCTATTTTGTTTCTACCAATCTGGCATCCTAAAGTGGGGTGTAAGCAAAACAAAAAGAGTTACAACCCACAAAGATTCAATATATGTCAGGTGTCGCCCTCAGTATGTTGTGATCTATTGATCAAGAGTTAATACCCATTATGGCGTTGTGCTGAAGTGAAGGGGATCAATCAATCAATCAATCAATCAATGACATTTATAGAGCGCACTACATACCCGTAGGGTCTCAAGGCGCTGGGGGTGGGGGGGTGCCGCTACTGCTCGAACAGCCAGGTCTTCAGCTTCTTCCTGAAGGAGAGGTGGTCTTGGGTCAGGCGCAGGTCAGTCGGGAGGGAGTTCCAGGTCTTGGCGGCCAGGTAGGAGAAGGACCTTCCTCCTGTAGTCGCTCTTCGGATGCGGGGGACGGCGGCGAGGGCGTGGTTGGCTTATCGGAGGTGGCGTTTGGGAGCGTAGAAGTTGATTCGGCTGTTGAGGTAGCTCGGGCCTTGGTCGTGTAGGGCTTTGTGTGCGTGGGTGAGGAGGCGGAAGGTGATTCTTTTGTTGACGGGGAGCCATTGAAGGTCTCTCAGATGTCCGGAGATGTGGCTGGTTCGTGGGATGTCGAGGATGAGTCTGGCTGAGGCGTTCTGGATCCGCTGGAGTCTCTTCTGGAGCTTGGCGGTGGTACCGGCGTAGAGGGCGTTGCCGTAGTCCAGTCGGCTAGTGACGAGGGCCTGGGTGACGGTCTTCCTGGTCTCGGTGGGGATCCACCAGAAGATCTTCTGTAGCATGCGTAGGATGTTGAAGCACGCCAAGGAGACGTTGTTGACTTGCCTGGTCATGGAGAGGGAGGAGTCCAGGATGAAGCCCAGGTTGCGTGCATGGTCTGTCGGTTTGGGTGCGGTGCCCAGGGCGGGAGGCCACCAGGAGTCGTCCCAGGCGGAGGGTGAAGAGCCCAGGATGAGGACCTCCGTCTTGTCCGAGTTCAGTTTCAGGCGGCTGGTCGTCATCCACTCGGCTACCTCTTTCATCCCTTCGTGCAGGTTTGCTCTGGCGGCGGCGGGGTCGTTGGTCAGGGAGAGGATCAGCTGGGTATCGTCGGCGTAGGAGATTATGCTGAGGTTGTGTTGGCGTGCGATGGCCGCGAGGGGGCTCATGTAGACGTTGAAGAGGGTGGGGCTCAGAGAGGATCCTTGAGGGACGCCGCAGATGACTTCGGTGGCCTCTGACTTGTACGGTGGTAGGCGGACTCTCTGTGTTCTTCCGTCGAGGAAGGAGATGATCCATTCCAGCGCCTTGTCCTGGATTCCGACATTGCTGAGGTGCTGTACTAGGGTGCGGTGGTAGACAGTGTCGAATGCCGCGGAGAGGTCTAGGAGGATGAGGGCCGCTGTTTCTCCGTTGTCCATCAGGGCTCGGATGTCCTCGGTGGCGGCGATGAGGGCGGTCTCGGTGCTGTGATTGGCTCGGAAGCCGGACTGTGAGGGGTCGAGGGATCCATTCGTCTCGAGGAAGGCGGCCATCTGCTTGTTGATGGTCTTCTCGATGACTTTGGCTGGAAACGGGAGGAGCGAGATGGGGCGGTAATTCTTGAGTTCGGTGGGGTCCGCTGTGGGTTTCTTGAGTAGAGCGCTGAGTTCGGCGTGCTTCCAGCTCTCAGGGAAGGTGGCGGTGTCGAAGGATGTGTTGATGATGTCTCGCAGGTGGGGTGCGATGACAACGTCGGCCTTGTTGAAGACGTGGTGAGGGCAGGGGTCGGTCGGTGATCCGGAGTGGATGGAGTTCATCATGCGGATGGTGTCTTCGGTGCTGATCGGGGTCCAGGCGTGGAGGGTGGTGGTGGGGGGTGGTTGTTCGGTCTTGGTGTGCGTTGGTTGGTTGTTCACGTCTCCGCTGATATATAAGTCCTGCCAGTGGCATCTTCATGCAATCAAAACCTCTTCTGTTAGGCTGTTTGGCTTGTAGTGAGTAGTGGGGTGGTTCATCACCCATGTAAATATTTAATTTTTCATTTTAATTCCCATTGAGGGCCTATTTCAGGCTACGAGCAGCTCCTCCGAATGAGGCAGCCTCTGTCGACAGCGCTCCTTCTTGACTATGACCCTATCCTCAGTCAAGCAGCTCCAGACCATTCCATTGTGTGATGTTTGTACTCCACCTCATTAGAACCGCAACCACATCAATTACACTTTATAAGTGTGTCAGTCTGCCAATCTAGTCCTTCCCGTCAGCATATCCGATTTCCCTAGAAAAAACTTTATATACATTTAAACAGAACAATGAGTCAAATTTCACCAAAGTAGTGTGTCAAGGTTAGAAAAACCACACTGACTTACTTATCCATATGATGCTATAGGCATTAATAGAAAACAACACGTCTAATAATGGAATCAAATTGGATGGGTTGATAAACAGTTTAGATATTTGTTCGAAATACGAAATATCCACATTGACTCTGCTCATACCACGAGTGGCTGTTGCATAGCAGAATCCGGTATTTGTGTATCCATAGCCTTTTTCAGTATGAAATGAAAATATGATGTTTGTTGTGAGATGGCCAGGGTTGATCCCGTGTTATAACTGAGGAATGAAGGGAATAGTGTTCAAAGCAGGTTCGATGAATTGAAAACCATGTCAAAAGTTTTGTTAAACAAACTCATTTAGTTAGCAAAAGGAAAGTTTGGATGTGGTGAGTGAGCAAAGAAAGTTTTGTGGATACAATCCAGTTTTTCAATAATGGATTTATCCTAGAATTTCTCGTGGGCGTGCAGCAACACACATAGAACAAAGTTAGTGTGACAAAAGGGTTGGCATTGAATGTCACGTAGTTGACAAAGTGGTGAGAAATTACATCAGTGGGGTGAAATCCGTAAAACATCGGAGCGAAAGATGAGAGCAATGGAATTTCTTTGGTGGTGAATAACATGCAAAGGGTGTTGGTGATGTCATTAGCACAGAAAAGTGACATTAATTCAGATTTGGATTTTGACCTCCATTTTAATTACACTATGGGGCAGATTTACAATTACTGGCGCATCCCTGCATATCGGCAAGGATGCGCCAGTAATTGTGTGCCGCAGCTCCGCCACCCATGATGCGCCGCATTTCCAATGCGGCGCACCATGGAGCAAAAACGGCACAGATGCGTCACGCATCTGTGCCGTGAAAGCGGTGCATAGCTGGAGTTGCGTCACAAGCACGACGCAGCTCCAGCAATGATCAGGGGGGCCCTATGTGTACAATGCTGCGTCAATCCTCACGCCTGCTTCAAGCAGGCGCAGGGTTTTGACGCGGCATGGGCCCAAAAGTGACTGAGTGAAATCTTGTAGATTTCACTCAGCCACTTTTGGGAGGTGTTCCCATGCCTGAACGCCTCCCCCCTGCGATGGTACACCTCTTCTAGCGCAGGGCTTTACAACATGACGCATCTGGGAGATTCGTCACGTTGTGAATACCCCGCACCATGATGCATCTTTTGCACCGCTGCTGCGTCACTAAAGTGACGCAACAACGGCGTAAAAGCGGCGCAAAGTGCTTGTAAATCTGCCCCTATGTACTTTCAATTCTTTCTCAGTCTGATTTTCCACACTTTGGGGTTTATTTACAAGCCCCCTGCGCTGCTGGTGTGTCACTTTTATTATGGGGAAAAAGTGAAGTAGCTGCGGTGCAAGGGGCTTGTAAATAAGCCCCTTTCTGATTATTGCTGTATATCATTGCATTGCTTTGAGAGCTGACTAGTCCTGAGATGTACTCTGCCTATTACCAGAAACTTACCATTGTTTGTTGCATTACCCTATTGTGGACTTGAGACGATTGCTTGCCTACAATATCAAATGTGGAAGCTTTGGCTTATTAGCTGCTTCATGTAAAGCGTTTCCCTTAACTTGCGGCAGACTGACAACCATTAGAAGGAAGTAAATATACTTAAGCTATTTCCATCCCTCTTCCTTGGTGTTGTTGTTGAGACGTTGGGAAGTATTACTGACTAATGCTACTACGATCCACCTTCTAAGGCGACCACTTCAACCTCCTGAGTTGCCTGTATTTACTCTGTGCTATTACACCCACCCTGAAATCAGGCAAATGTTGCTGAGAACCTCTTATAGTTATTAATTATTTGATTTAGAAAAGCCTACAATAGCTTTGTCTATTTAACTGTGTATTTTTCTGTTTATAATCTTCTTGAATTTATTTGCTTACTTTTAATTTCCAGGTATTACCAACTAAGAACTGGTTTAAAAGTGTCTTCGCGGATTCCTCATAGACTTGTTGCAACACACATTGGACCAACAGGTAAATAACTTTTAAAAAATGTTGCAAAAAAGAGGTTTACATGATAAATGTGACTAATATTCATGCATAATGTCACGAGGTTTCTTGACAACTACAGCAACCACAAGCAACAACACATACTTTTTGCTAACCAAGCCTTAATTAACATAGATAAAGTATCGTTGCTGGCAGGGATTTTTTTTTTACAGGACATAGAATATTCTAACATGAATGCTCTTTTCCTGCCCATCTGCCTTGAATAATGCTTCATCTAATATTAATATATTGAATATTGCATATTGCTTCTCTCACAGCTTCAGTTCAGCCAGACTTATAAAGCGGATACTTTTGCTATGAATGTTGATGGTTGAATTCATCATAAATAGTGGGTATTGGTTTGTATATTCCCCAATACCTTTAGTTGCTTTCATGGATGATCTGGTCCTGGTCACAAATTTTCATAATTTTACAATGATGGCTGGTTCATGATCTACCAGAACTAAGCCTTTTCAAGGGGAAGGGGAGTCGCATATTAACAAAAGTTCCAGCTTTCTCGTACCTGCGAATCCTGTTTCACTCCAGCACAAATTGGAAACCTCTCATTCAAGCCAAAAATTCTGAATTTTTTGGTCGTCTACCTAATGTTTTTTATGGTACCGTTAACTGGGAGTGTATTAATGTTGAACACCTGCAGATTATTGAGAATAATTGTTTCCGGCCCCACTTAAGTGACCCACAAAGTATTCTATCATACATAGTTCACAGGCTGTTGGGAGTTAGTTGTTTCTCCAACATTGTGGCCCTTTGTCCCCTCCTGTGTTGGGTAGCAGTTTAGATTAGAGTAGAAAAACTCAATTGTGAGATCTTGGTAGATTGTCTCTCCCTCAATAAATCTCAACAAATCCCTTGGCTAAAGTATGTTGGGGATTCTTGTGACTACCTGGGAGGTGTGCCTTATTTGGTAACCTAGTCGTTTTGGTTAAGTCTGCCCTGATTTGGGTTAAAATAAATTACCTAATGCAGCAAAAAATTCAGGAATTACAAAAAATCGCAGTCCGAGGGTATGTGTTGCTGAAAAGTGTCCCATGCATGGAACCATACCTCACTTTTGTGATCACTAGTAACCATAGCTTTTTGCTGACAAGATTTAGGGAAAATCTATTTGTGTCTAGTCGCTCCCAAACGATGGACATATGTAAATGATTTAGGTTCTTTCTGCTGTGACCATGTGTCTCCGCAAGATGCCTTGCACGTTTTATTGTTTGGTAGGTATTATGAGAAATCCAGGAAGGAATATGTTATCCCTCTCCTAAAGGGTTGAAATATCTGCCTAGTGTGTGACACTTTTTACCTATACTGCCACTTTTTTCTAAAAATAGTGTTTTTAAATTGAGGTTTTTTCTGGCTGATTGATTTTATACTTATTATATTTAAACAACTTATATTATCATAGTATGTTTTTGTATGTTGCACTCATTTTATTATGTCTGTACTTTTTATGGTAACGTGCATTAATCGAATAAAGGAATTTAAATGAGTATTCCACTGTTTAATATTCCATTCTATTATTTTGCCACATTGCAGCATAAATGAATGGGGGCAACTATTAAAAATAAGACTTGGTCTCGCCCTGGCAGGGATGTACAATGCTGTCATGTGATATCTTATCACATGACAGACTATGAAGGGACTGCAATGGCTGAGCTCCTTATTATGTGCACTCTGACATCAGAACATGACAAACCTAGTCACGTGTAACAATTTATTAAAGGTGTTTATTGATGTCGCCTGACAACTGTCCTACACCACTGCTACATTCAGAACTGCTGCTATTTCTTCCCAACATGAGGGAAGCTGACGCACAGCGACCCAGACACTGGCTGTGCGCTCCAGGCGCAGTGTACAAAACATTTTGTTACATTTATTAGAAAGAGAGAGGGTGCTCATGTTCCATGCACCAACTTCCTACATCTAATTTACTGGAAATCAGCGGTCTAAACAGAGCCCTGCTACTGCTTTAAAAAAAATAATACTAATAATTAACTGAAATTAAAAAACACCAAAGTAGTTTAGACTACATTAAATAAAGTCATACCTGATGATGGAAAATGGGAAGCAGATTGAGAAATGAAATAACTGGGAACCCACAATGCACTCCAAAGAAAATGTGCACAGCAACATTGTCCAGAAGTGGAGAAATGTCATCCTCTTCAAAGAGCTCTAAGCATTTTCATGGCCATGCATAAATAGCTGTACACTCTAGTCTGTTCTATATGCATAGATCACGTTTGGAAGATATTTTTTACACCCTCGTGTTAATGAGGACTTAATGGTTTTGCTTCATCAATGAATGGATAAAGGTTTAGGGAACGTTTCTTGAAATGTTAGAGGTTTATATGAGCAAAGGTGTGCCTCCTTTTAAAAGAACCTCTAACTAGAGGGTTTGGTGATCCAGACTCCTGGGTCCTGCTAACTCGCAGAAAGAATGCATAGCTCCTGGGCGGACATCGGAGAACGACAGAGACCAGCAAACAGGAGAATGTCGGAAATAAAATTTGAGCTTAAGTAGCAACAATGGACTTGAATAGTTCATTACATTATTATTTGAAATCTTAATCCGAAGTCAACTATTTACTCAATAACATTGGCCACTATTATTCTTGTGTTAATGTGTAAAGGCTGCCTCATGTCAGTGAGAACTCACCATTTGGTTCAGACTGTGCATGTAATATTCATTTAACGTGAAATATTTGAGTAAGGGGAAGAGTTGCACGTGGATTAAACAAGGTGCTGCATAGACATTTATCTGTCAATGAGTCTGCATTGACTGCCATTGCCAATTACAATCTTGGAGTGGAAGGAATGCAAGTCCATAAAAATGGAGGGGGCAGAGATGCATAATTAAGTAGCTACAAGGTGCAGGAAATACAAAAATGGAGCGAGAGGGGATTCACAGAGACAGTGGTCAAACTTTGGGCTTGAGCTATTATTGTGTGGTAATGGTAAGCCCTCTAAATTCGGCACAATATTTTCATACTATAGATGCATCAACTGGCTCAGTTTCCTTCTCCAGGGATGCTACACTGTGGAGAATTCCACAATTAGAAATTTCCTCTTGATTTTCCATTGTCACCAAACCGAAACGAAACTCTAAACATCTAATGAGGTCTAACAAAGACTAGCCTAAAAATTGCTGGGATTCACTATATCGCTGCCATTTGAATATTGAAGGAGCAAAAACAAGCAATAATACTGTATCAGGAACAGAAATGGGAGTAATGTCCAACCTGTCTTCAGAGATAGCGCCTTATAATATTTTTCATATAATGGACTTTTTACATATACTTTTGAAAACAATTTCAATAATATGTCTGCATGAGGATCTAAATCCTTATTTGGCCAGTTTATAAAGAGTAAGCTATGAGTGGAAAAAATCTAGCAAGATTATGAGCAAGAAACTGTGGTCTTTATTTCAGCTGCAAAGAGGCACAGCACAATTACTGAGGTAGCATGTAACTAGACACCATAATGCGTTGTCATTTGGCTGACGTTTTTTTCAGAAATTTATTTACGGCCCATATCATCTTCAGATCAACACTTCTTTTTTTTTTTTTGTCCTCATCGGGCGATACTTGAAGAGAATTTACCACTTAAGGGGAGCCCTTTCTTCCACACTATTCCTTCCGCAGCCCTTCCCGGGCACACTAGAGTTATCTCATTTCTCATGTGGGAGTATCCCATTGGCCATCAGGCATCCTCTACGCATCTTACCCACTCCTCTTTGTAGGGAGTCGAAACCTGTACCAGCATCTCCCATTTCTTTATTGCTGCTGCACTTCATCATTGGACTTCGTCGGGTCTTAACACACAGGAATTATAACACATTGCCCGTCCAATACAGTTCCCAAATATTCCAAAATTCTAATCTTTTACTAGGTACACCCGCTCTATCCAGAAGATTTATTCTAAGCACTGAATTCACCCATTCTTCCTGTGTAGGCGACTTTGGATTAACCCACTTGACACATATCTCATGCCTAGCGACTAATATCAGTAAGAAAAGAAGGTTTCGTTGCTTTTTTCTTAAACTAGTTCTTCCGCCATCGCCTGTATCTCCCTCCACCCCAAACATAACTAATTGGATCCTTACCCGTATTTCTTGACAGAATACCTCAGAGAGGGTCTCACCCACTGTCTCCCAAAAGCTCTGTAGTCCGGGGCACTACCAGAACATATGGATGTCATCGGCTCATTCTTCATCAGATTTAGGGCACCGATTAACCCCTCTTAACCCCTCTTCTTCTCAATTTAGACATCTTCTTAGGTGTCCAATATGCTCTATGCAAAGTGAATAGATAGTTCTTTTTGAGAGGCGCAGATTTAATGACATCCCCACATGTAGCCGCAGATACTTGCTATAATAAAAATACATCCATCGACTGCAGCGCTTTCCCCCAGATCTCGATGGGTAGGGTGAATTCCTCTCGTCCTTTAGAGATAAAAAGGGCCCAATTCCAGAATGCTACCTCTTTCTTCCAGGTTTCCCCCAGGAATTTCAACTTCAGCTCCAAATTTCCTGCCTTGTCTTTTCCCAGGAATTTAACCCAACTTGTGAGTTTGTAAAATGTAAACTTAGAGAACGCCCGATTAGTCAATACTGCAAGTGATCCCAATCAATGATTGTGGACCCAGACAATAACTGTCCCAATTCCACTACTCTGCCCTCTCTCAGGTGCACTAATAACGCGTCCTTTAAGCATTCCTGTGTTCCAGGCGAATCCCAAATTGGGGCATGTTTACAGTAATAGGCAGACCCCCCAGGATATAGCGGCATGGATTCGCAAATTTAGCGGCACAAATATGGAAATTTAGCGGCAAAATATGGAAATTTTGCAGCATTTTAGTGCCACTTTATTTTACTTGTAATCATTCATTTTCAGCCTTAAATCAATGGAAACTGTTTTAGCAGAGTATTCCACTTTGAATAGGCAACCTGGAATATGGAATAGAGGAAGCAGCCCACAGGTGAAGGCTGTTATCCCTTGGAATTGCAATTGTTCATCTGCCATTTGGGCTTTGCCGGCGAGACCCAGTTACCAACATCACTGCCTCCTGTAATTATATCATAGCACCGGCCATACCATTACCCCCCACACTGATGTCGGAGTCATCTGATTGCCCCCGCACTCACCGGACACAACAGCAACCAACAAACAACATCAACAGGTGACAAACACCATAGGTTGATGACACTACCAAGTCAACATGAAATGGCCCTACAGAAGGGCTGCGCTTCAACACCATTAGCGTGCTGGTGGGCCCTATACCAATTCTTTAGTCAAGGTAGTGTAGTGTGGAACTGTTTGGTGTTGTGTAACTTGTGTCTCCAGCACAGGCCAGGCCGCTGCACGCAGAATAAGATCTTAGTTTCTACATCATGTTCTGCTCAACAGCGATCAGACAAGTTGTTGTGATGAAACTTTACTCTAGATATGAGACCACACAAGCTCAACACTTTTTCACTTTGGAAATAATGTGTTTCCATACAAAGAAAGTGCTGCCAATGCACTCCCTCCCTGAAACACTACACTGCTGCATGGGTGCCCAGCACTGCAGTGAAAGGGGGTGCTGGCAGGTAGTGGGGAGCAGTGATGGAGGCGTACAGGGCCTTAGTACTGGAACAGCAATGGCTGAGTCTGTACACCCTCCTATGGCTGTGCTTCCACAGGCGCTGCAGAGGCACCGGGGCCTGCACCACTCCTGCTTAATACCCAAGTGATTGATCGGCAGAGGTCATTATTAATAGATATCCTCCATTAATGCCCACAGCTGTCTACTACTGTTTAATCCACTACAAGGTCCCTGGATAAAAAGCATGAAAGGTCTCTTCGAGACCTTTAGACTAATCCCCCTAACCAGTGGATTAACCACTAATATTGGGTCTGGAGTAGCGTGCTACTCACCGCAAAGCGCTTCAACGCCTCGTCAGGGGTGTTAAGCACTATATAAAGGCAGTTATATTACAATATGTTTGCGTGTCTCTGCTAGTATTAAAATAGAACCTGTGTTCAGAGTCAGGACTGAAACACATCTGAAAAAGTACTCTAGTACTTAACAAGAGAACCTGGTAGAGTAAATACAGTCCCGGAGTTTACGTGGCACCAAACATAGTGAAATGACACTCGTGACCATCAGACTGCATGCAAATCCTCTCTCGCCGAATAACTAAAATGCATAGCATATTCACCTTACAAATCACAAAACAAAAAAAACGGAGAGGTGTGACTCCTAATAAACAAGAAAAGAGAAGGAGCGTTGACGGCCGATAGCTTTGCTTCTGTGAGAGAAACAAGATCTGATACTGAATAAATCGAATGTATTAGAGGGAAGTGAACAGGTTAAAAAAGCAGTGATCTATCGACGGCCTCACCGAAGCAGCGACCAGTGTGAAATACATTTAACCTGCTACCTGAGCTATACACCCAGAAACTGCGAGAAACGACCTCTGTTCATCACAACACCATTGAAATCCTGTCTCAGACCCCCCAGGATATAGCGGCTTTTGTAAAAATGCCGCAATTTCTACAAAAGTGCCGATTTCGCAGGCACTTTTGTAAAAATCGCTGCATTTTTACAAAAGTGCCGATTTCGCGGCAAACCGCGAAATCGCGAAATCCTAGAAGGTCTGAATAGGCGATCTTCTAGAGATGCCTTAGCTGAACCCATAATCTAATAGCTGATCCCAGGACTTTTACTTTAATTTTCTTGAAAAAATGTTATGTTGCCAAATTTGTAACGAAAATGACTTCTTTCTGGACCTCTCATTGATTGCATGTAACGTGGATAAAAGCAGTAGTCCCTGAATAATACTCTAAAGTTTTTAAAATAAGAAGCCCTATAATATTGGAACAGATCCGGACTGGCTATGCTTCCATACTCCTTTTTTCTCCTTAGCTTCTTCCATGAGATTCTAACCCCTCTCGAAGCCCAAATAAAGCTACTGATATCTCCCTGCATTCTACTTACCCTTTTTTTTTATTTGAGTGGTATCGAGTTAAAGATATACGTGAATTTGGGTAAAATCATCATCTTTACCAAATTAGAACGACCCAAGAATGACAACGGGAGACTCTTCCAAGCATTGAGAAGTTTTTGGGACTCTGTTTGGATTTTATTGAAATTGATTTGAACAATCTTCTTGACATTTCCCACAACCAGAATTCCCAGATATCCTATTTGATATTTTACCAGGGAATCGTTACACTGACTATTTCAGCACATAATCTTTGTCTTTTGCTGGTTTACCTGGTAACCTGATATATTACCAAACTGCTCCAGTGTTTCTATTGTTCTGGGAAGAGAACCATTCAGATCGTCTGTGAATATCATTAAATCATCCGCATAAAGTGCGACCTTCCACACCCAGTTCCCATATCTGAAGGGGGATATGTGGAGGTTTGACCTCAAAGCACTAGATAGGGGCTCTATGTATAAGTTAAACAACAGGGGAGAGAGAGGGTACCCCTGTTTGGTTCCTCTTTCGATACATATCTTCTCTGTAAGCAACCCATTGACTAAAACACATGAGGATAGAGATCTATATAGAGATTTTACTGCTCTAACAAAATTGCTTCCCAGCTTAAAAGCATCTAGAGTTTTATGTAAAAAAACCAGCTAACCCTATCAAATGCCTTGGCGGCATCAAAAGTAATTATCGACATTTCTGACCAGAAGCGAAACTACTTCATACCTGTCCAAAAAACTAACCACCTCAGGCTTTCACTAGCTAAACTGTCAGGATATCGAACCACAACCCTACTAACAGCAGAACTGGTGGGGCCTCTTCTAATCCAGAAAGCAGCTAAAAATCGATCTCTCTTCTCCACAAAATAGGATCTCAACTGTTACAGGCCTACCTCTCATTATCTTGCAATATACCACTGGCCTTTACCTTTATTCAGCACTCAGTTTCCAAACTAGCTTAATAGTAAATAAAATACATTTCAGTTCTTACTTACCTGATTTTATATCCCATGCGATTGCATAATGCAACACAACTGTGGGGTTCACTAAATTGGAAGTTCACAATTTGCCCCCAAATCTAACTTGTACTTGTCAATTCCAGGATGGAGAATTACAAGCAAATTGCAAATGCCTTCACTCAGTCCGAGGGAGCGCTAATCAGAATTATGAGCAACTTGCAACCACAATTTGTGGAGGCAAGCTTCCTCCTTAGGCAAAATGTGTGCTCTACATGTTATTACAATTGTAAATTTGCACCCAAATGGGATTATCTGCCCATTGTTAATCCAAATCATCCAGGTTCTTGTGTTTTGGATTGCCTAAAATCTTGGGTTGAAAGAAATAATTCTGCTTGCAGATGGTGCATGGTGCACGCATTGTCAGAAGTAAAAAGTTGCTTGACTGTTGGGTTCTATTTTTAAACCCCTGTGTCTGTTCAGTATGTATGAAATCCTCCAATAAAGGAATCCTCCCCAGTAGAGAATGCTCTAACAGAATAAAAATCACTATAAGGTATTGAGGCAGAAGTATCTCCCTAAAGAATTCTCAATTGACTGAGAATCCTCCAAAAGAGAGCCTACAGCTTTCGTCACCATTCAAAGGCTTTTTTGGCAAAACTCAAATGTAAACTACAGTATCAATAGACAGTAAACAACAACTTACTCTATATGTTTTTTATATAAAGATACATTTTGGATGTATTGGAACCCAAAGCCATGTCATCATTGAATGTTGCTTTTATATTATTTATATGTAATTTGAATTCATTAATTAATTGATTATTGTATAAACTGTGAAAATAAGTAATCATATCCAAACACAGTATAAATAGGTGTTTAGGCAACTTTATTTGATTGCCAGATTTACTCTTGGATTCTTTAACTTCAATATAAAGAAAAATGTATCTTTATATAAAATAACATATAGAGTAAGTTGTTGTTTACTGTCTATTGATACTGTAGTTCATGTACTGTTTGTTTAGGTCCAGAAGTGTAATTTTCAATTTCCTAAATGTTTTTTTTCACACATAAGCTACTTGCCCCGGTTTAGGAATATTAGTCGGTGGTACCTCTTCTCTTTACACATTCTCAAATGTAAAGCCAAAGTCCTAAATTTGCGTTGTTCAGTGTCAGAGGTTTTTGCTGTCAACTACTTCTTACTCTTCAGTTTCTTGTCAGGCCCATGTGCTATGTGTAAGGCTGCAACAAGCTTTGTAAAGTGTCTTCTAACGAGTAGCAACTTGGACTGGCATACACTTAGACCTCATTACAGGTGCCTCAGACAATATAGTTGTAAGTAGTTCACCCAATTAAATCCAGTATCCAATAATTACAAGTATTTGGTTTAAGTATTTATCAGCTGAGATACATATCAAATATGTCGAGTTTTACACCACAAAATGGTGTACAGCATTCAGACTTTGATGGTTTGGCCACTAAATATAAATGTCCCAGTACTTACCAGGCCTTTGCCACTGTATGGTTTTAGAATCTTAAACAGGGGGGACATCTTGGGGACAATCACTTAACACACCAACTAATTACTGAATGTGCCTCTTACATGCCTTTGTGAATTGGACCCAAAATATAACAAAATACGAATTTATTGTGAATATTCAGGGAATGTTGTTATACAACTACACCATATAGAGAGGACTGTCAACTCTTGTAATAAGTTAGATGTTTCATAGCCAATTAATGAATGCATGATAGACTGTATGACAGAATACTTCTATAGTACTGCTTCATGTACCCATACATGATTTTGTGAACCAGCACTCCTACTTTTAGAAAGCATATATATTTGATATAAATCCTTTACTATAATGATATTTGTATTCTTATTAAAAGATTGAATAGTGATCCTCGAGTAGGGACAGTAATAAATAGACATATACAAATCTGAAGTGGAAGCTGCATTGATGGCTCGTAACTTAAAGGGCGAACATTATAATTCTAAATTGCATAGGTTGTATTCGCTGAAGGACCAGCCCAATTCACTGGGCCAGTTGTTTTTTGGCTAAGTCTGCACCATAGTACTTAAATACACATACATACTTGGTCAAATGGTCAGTTATTCCCCCTCTCCGTGACCGACTGGTGGATTATACAGTCTTAAATGTAGCTGAAGAGCAGAAGTTATGGCCTAAATGAAACTCCAAAACAGTTTAACTTTAGCATACCTATACCACACAATAATAGGCATGACATTTATTTATTTGCTTTTGACATCACTTTCACCGTAAAACAGCTAAGATTAAAGAATTAAACAATATACAAATAAAGACTCTTTAAATTAGCAAAGTATATTCCATTTATATACCGCTCTTTAAATAAGCAAAGTATATTCTATTTATATACCGCTTACTACCCCAGGCGAGACAATGATGAGATTTGCAGAAAATTGCGTGCTACTCTGAAACACAAGATTAGAAGTTAATAGTTAATAGATTAGTAAACGTTTTTTTTACTTTCCTTTGTTTGGCTTTATGCTCTTGATTTCATGTGTCTTTGGTAGTTTATAGTAGGTAAGAAATGATGGAAATGGATTTGAAAGGGGAAGTGGAGTGGAGTGGTGTGGCTCACTGGTTAGAGGCGGCAGACCCGGGAGCAGAAATCGGCCTGGGACCAGGGTTCAATTCCCGACGCAGCAGGGTCGTGGACCAGGGTCAGCGGCCTCGACAATTCTCGCCTCGGTGCCTACTCTAACCTGGGGTCCCAATCGGCAACTCTGGGCATTAGCTAGCCTAATCTCCACAACGGCCCCATCAACGCCGGGGATGCCTGGCTCCACGTTGGGGATTCCCAGTAGGGACCATCCCACAGGGAAAGCCAGGACGGGTTCCCCAGTGGTATACAGCGCCGGGACGCCCCTTTGCTGGGGCAGCTGTGCGCTTTACAAGTATACGACATTCAAGTAGTATGTTGTTTTCATAAGTAGTGATCGTGTGTGTTGGCATATTGGGTGACATGGCAAAACAAGCATTGACATAGCCAATAGGTCTCACTTTTGGGACCTTAAATTGTTTAGCCAGAGCTATTGGCTGTGTCAATGTCTTTAAGCTATGCTGTAGAGCAGCGTGGCTGCTGTGTAGCATGTTAACAAGTTATAATAAAAACGTGATAAAAGCATTTTGTTACCATATATTTCGCCAGTAAACTATTATTTATTTTAACTTTAAACAGACTTTTGATTCATTGTTTTTTAATGTATTTAAAAAATGTTACCACAAAAAATTCATATTTAAGATCTCTGATTTTTTTATGCTTGGTAGTGTGTTTAGGAGCTTATTGTCAGTTAGTAAATAGGTACAATAATATTGCTTACACAGGAATGAGAGGCTAGTAAGGAAACACTCTTACTATAGGTCAGATCTCGAATGTCAACCCGCTGCATGACTTTGGAGGACACACCTAGGGAAGAGCTGACGTAGAAGCCAATTCCTCAACACAATATCCCCTGCAAGCGATAGCGTATGCACTAGCTCATGCTCACACAGGCGAGACCTAAAAATATGTGAGGAGAACGACAATAAATAATTTATCATTTTATTGTGTGCCAAAATGTAATACTTGAGCTGGTCAAATGCAATTAGAAAGACTGAACGTGTTGAACACTGTGAAGAGAACAGAAACATTTGAAAAGATCAGCTACTGTTTTCAAACAAAGTAACACAACCTGTTTTGGCTAATGGAGGTTGGAATGCAGGATGTATGTGGCGATATATGATGCACAAGAGGTGTAGAGAGACGGCCGAATTGCGACCGAAAATTAGCCTAGATACCAAAATAGAAATTGCATTTAATTGCTAAAAAGTAGGCCATTTTTACAAATTGACACAGTTTTGAAGTTGCAAACATACTCGTTAAAATTGTTTTTCAAGGTGTGAACGGCTTCATGGACTTGAACTTGAGGTTGACAATGTTTGTGAGAATATAATTGAAATCACCTGTAAACAGAGCAGTGCAGAAAACAAGCATACAGGGTCTACCTAATGAATACGAATAATAACTAAAGGAGGCAGTGAAAGTGTTCACCAAAGTGCAACATAATGTATCGACTTCAGAAGGATAAGAGGCTGTGGCTAATGCAGTCAGTGGGTGAAAAAATAGTTGCATATCGGTTTTTACATTTGTAAGTAGTTGTATATAGATTGATTTAATGTGTGGACAATGATGATGCACTCAGGAGTACATGAAGGCGGCAGCGGCCGCATTGCATACTGAAGGAGGGGATGGACAAAATTTAATTAAGCATCTCTCATTGTTCTATGATTGCTCATTATGGTTCAGAGTTTAACCGCATCATTTGCCCCCATATATTTATTATCTAATAGATTTGCAACCAAAAACTATGGAGCATTCGAGGTGTTTTAAGGCGACCAGATCAGGTAACTGAAAAGTTGGCTCGGAAGCAGGCAAACGACACACTGCACATTATTTAAAAATTCCAAACAAAGCATATGAATTAAGCTGCTGCCTTTCATGTCACTGCAACGCTGGGATAATGCGCCCCGCTGCCTGTTCCCTTTCTCTCTGGAGAGTTGAGGAGTTCCAGAAATGTGAACTCTGGGTTCGTAAACAACATTTGAGAGGAAAGCAGTAATTCTTCACCATGCACGACTCTCAGGGATCTTAAGCAAGAACAATGCACAACAGTGTCTAAAAGATTCGGGGACACAGCCTTTTCTAACGGCTCGAGGCTGTATGCATAAAACACGAATAGGCTGGCTGGAGTCACACAATGTATAGAGTGATTTCATTTCTACTTGCAATTTAATTTCTTAAGATAAAAGTGGACAAGCATGACCCAATGGTTTATGTTACGTTTTCAAGAACAGTGATTTTTTTTTTGTTTAATAATTTTTTTTATTCAATTTTCAGAGAGAGAAAAACATTATCAAAAAAGTGAATATATTACAAATAAAGTATAACAATCAATATATAAATAGAGGAGAAACAAGTAACAGAGGAGAGAAATTGAGAAGGAGAAAGTGAGGGGAGGGAAAGAAACATAGTAGAGAAATAAGAAAAAGATATATGAATAAAAGATGTATCAAAATAGAAGATTAGTAAGAAGGTATAACTTAAAGCGCTGTTACATGTGTAGAAAGATAAGATGTGAAGGGTAGCCAAAGAATGTCAGATTTAATTTTCTGGGAGAGAGTAAGAGAGGAAACATTAGCAATTCAGTGTTCATCACAAATATAGTTCCACCAAGTTAATGAGGATAGCTTAGAATTATCTTTCCAACATGACAAAATAACTTTAAATTTTAAAGCAATAAATAGGTCAAACAACAGAGAGATAGGAGTAGAATCCTCCAAATCATGTGAAGATGAACCTAGAAAAACATTTTGCAATGATAACAGAATATTCAATTGAAAAACGTTCATACATTTAGACCAAATAGATTGCCAAAACGTCAGTACATTAGAACAATCATAAAATTATTATTATTATATATGCTTCTATAGCGCCTGAATAGACCCCCGAAGGGGTATCTCCGCGCTTTGCCATACAAAAGGAGACCAGCTACTCTGCCCATAAACATTTTTAGTGGGTGGTAGGAGGGGAGTGAATTAGATGCTGGAAAAAAGGTACGTTTTCAGGGTTTTTCGGAAAGACAGGTGATCAGTACTAAGTTTTAATGCGAGGGGCAGGGTGTTCCATAGGACAGGCCCTGTGTATGCTAAGGCCCTGCCTCCTTGCCGAGTTTTTTTAATTTTTGGAACCTTAAGGAGCTGGAGGTTGCTTGATCGTAGTGAACGTCCAGGAACATAAGGAAGGAAGGCTGAGGTGAGATATTTCGGTCCTTTCCCCATCAGGCACTTGTGAATTGTACACAAGATTTTGAATTTGGTCCGCAGTCGCACTGGCAGCCAGTGAAGTTCTGTCAGTAGTGGCCGGGAGGGAGTCCTAGATGGAGCATTCATGACTAACCTCGCGGCCGTATTCTGGACCACCTGTAGTTTGTTAAATTGGCCTTCATTAGCTGACAAAAGAAGGCCATTACAGTAGTCCAGTCTACTGACGACCAGAGCCTGGTGTATTAAGGTGCCAGTGGACTCAGAACAAGACCAACACAAGGGTGAGGAGATAGGGGAAAACTTGGATATACAAACAGGAGTAATAACTGCTCTATTGTAAATAAAATAGAGAGATTGAGATATACGAGCGGCAATAGAAATTCTAAATAACTTAGACCGCAATTTATCCCAAGCAAAGACATAAAGTGATAGAGATAAGTCTGTTTTCCAGGCTAATTCTGTATGAGATTTAGGTCGTTCAGTGACCGGCGGTAACAACATATAATAAATGTGACCAGCTTTAGGCCTATGGTCTTGAGAAATACTATATAACGGTCTAAGAGGAATAAGTGAGGGAGAAACAGAAGGGAAATTGTGAGAGGTTAAGTAGGATTGCAAAGATGTTGAAATTAAAAGGTATTCAAGGAAAAATTTGTCAGGTAAATGATATGCAATTGTAACTCATGGAAGGGAATAACAGAATTATGGTGAATCAATTGATGAATAAAAATAATTCCCTTCTCCTTTCAATGTTTGTAATAAAATGATTTAAGTTTATATTTAAGAAATGTATTATACCAGATAGTAGAGGACAAAAACATTGAAAAGGATCTAGACCATCAGAGAATATATTATATATTAAATGTTGGGAATATTTTAAAATAGGATTATCTGATATGAAAATAGAATTAGGAATTTATATTACATATTGAAAAGAAAAATCTTTTAATAAGGAGCATTCAAAAACAATCCGGCGAGGAATAGGGACATCAGCAAAATAATAAGTTAGGGCAAAAAATCGTCAAATTAAAAATGCACAAGGATAAGATGTAGAATCAGGAAAACGCACACCGCTCTCTGATCTGGGATGTTTAAGTTTCAGAAGAGCAATGTGGGGGTGTTGGAAAGTGGGTTATTGGTAGGGGCAACTGTAGATCTGCCACTGGCAATAAGGCCACTAACACATAGTAGGATTCAGCATACGTCTTAGAACATTGGGGCATATTATCAAGAAACTGCTTTAACATTATCGTCACTTTAGCGGCAGACAACTGCCGCTAAAGTGGCGATAATGGGCTTGATAATACGCCGTTGTGAATTCCCATAGATGCCCATGTTCTGGTGAGAACATAGGCTTCTATGGGAATTCTCTACGGCGTATTATCAAGCGCATTATCGCCACTTTATCGGCAGTTTTATTTCGCTAAAGCAGCGATAATGTTAGCGTTGTGCTTGATATTATGGCCATTATTCCTATGCTCAACACTGGATAACGTGACTGCGATCAGACAGGCTTAAGACAGGTATGTAAAGCATTTAAAAACACCATGTCAGTAAATAATTAAGACACCACACATAATAAAAATTACACACGAATTCATAAGAATAGGAAATATTTTTATCTTTAAAATAACACCAAATCGACAAAAATCCAATGTAGGGAACCAGAGATATGAATTTTCAAAGATTTAATAAAATATAGCACTTAGAAAATTATAGCACCATATTATGATACCTCCTTGCGATAGACCGGGGCAAAGTCAAAGTTTAAGACTGGGTGTGATGGAGCCCTGAGTGGCTACAGCCCCCAGCAGGTCCCGGTCTCAGTTTCTACCTTCACACTTAAGAACTTTTCTGGAGCTTTTCTTCCCGAGGCCCCTCGAAGCTCCCAGCCAGTCAGATTCGGTGAGGGTTCGCCAGCTTGACTTGTGACAAGGTCCCAGTCAACTTCCCTGGACCAGACCTAGAAAATATTTCAAGATTGCTTCAGCGGGACAACCCAGGAATCCAGGCCAGCACGCGATGGAAAGCAGGCGGCTTGGCTCTTGTGGTTGCTCCCGGTCACCTTTTCTGGAGCCTTTCTCTCAGGGTCTCTCGATGCTCCTCATGTAGCCAGATCTGGTGAGGATTGGCCAACTTCAGATTTTCTCTAGTCCCAGTCAATTACTGGAAGGTGGACCTATGAAGCTTTTAGCGGGACCAACCTGGTTGGCTTGGCCGGCTCGCGGTTGAAGGCAGGCGGCCTGGCTGGCCAGATTGAGTCAGTCCCTCTATGGAGCTTTTTTTCAAAGTTAGTCCAAAGTTCTGAAAACTTCTTGGGCCTCATTTATGAAAAGTGACGCATCGCTGCGTGAAAACAACGATGCGTCACTTTTCACTGCGCACTCCTTGCGACACCAATGATGCGTCATATTTAATGTATGACGCATCATGTCGCAAGGACTTACAGATACGTCAGTATTTCTGACGCATCTGTAAGCGCAAAAGTGACGCTTGCTGGAGTGTGTCACAAAAGTGACGCAACTCCAGCAATGCGTCCTTTCACATGGGGAAAGCCCCATGTGAAAGGGCTTGCGTCAGTCTTACGCCTGCTGTGAGGCAGGCGCAAGATTTTGACGCAACCGCATCCTAAAAGTGACGCAGTGAAATCTCATAGATTTCACTGCGTCACTATTACGAGGCTTTTTGCGGGGGAACGCCCCCTCTGCATACATTATACCTGACGCAGGCATAATGTGGCGCAGGGGTTTAAAAAGTGACGCATCTACCTAGATGCGTCACTTTTTAAATATGGCGCAACAAGGCGCATGTTTTACGCCGCCGATGCGTCACAAAAAGTGACGCATCCGCAGCACAAAACTGACGCAAGGCCTCATAAATGAGGCCACTTGAACTTCTTCCTGAAGTTCCTCAAGGGGTTCTCAAACTCACTCCAAGGGCCAGGAAGCTCCCATATGGTCCTTGAAAGTTAAGGACTTCAGTTCCCACAATCCACTGGTACAAAACGCTTACAAATCTACTGATGGGTCTGCAAGGTGTAGATTTTAGTTGGTGATGTTCCAGTTGAGCTCTTTTAACCTGTAGCTTTCAGGGAGTCCACTCTTTAGTTCTTTTCCAGCAAGATAATCCACAGGGCTGTAGTTTCAGATGGTGCAGTCTTCAGAGGTTAGGCCTTAGAGTTCCTTGCACAGCAACATCTTCTCAGCAGGGCACTTCTTCCTTCAGTAAGTTTCAAACAGCAGATCTGGAGGGCTCTGCCCCGCTCAGATACTTATTCAAAATTCTCTGGTTCAAACAGCAGGTCACTCCTGACCAATGAGAGCAGGGTAACTCTTCAAGGCAATGACCACATCCTGTAAATTGTGGAATTATTTTTTCCGGGAGTGCATCAAATCTTCTAAATCCATAATGGCTGATTTTCCAGCAGAGTCAAGACCTGGCTAAACACACCTCCAGGGATGGCTTTTTTCCATAGACTCTCCCACTACTATCTGCACATACCCTCAATAAGCCTAGCCCTGACTCTGGGTGAAAAGTGTAAAATTGTAACTGACACCCAGGCCTCCCATCTGCATTTGCAGAGCCTGGTTTGCGACTCCACCCCCTGGCCTGGCATTCCTATGGAACAGCACACTGCCCTCCTAGCAGAGCTGGTAACCCCAGGGGTTCTACCTTTTCAAAGCAGCCTGGCTAATCTACTTAACTCTGACCAATCAGGGCAGACCACTGAAAGGTTGAATTTAGACTTACAAACAAGAAAGTCTTAAACATTCTTGTATGTACACTTCAGGAAAAATTATATATGATATTGTTAGATTTACTGCAACCATTCTGGGAAGTCTTTGAATGGCCAGTCTAGTCTTCTCCTATCAATAGTTATTAATCAATAACTTCCTACCATATTAACCTATGCAACAAGGCATTTGCAATGGGAAAAATGACTTGGGACATTTTTCCAGCAGCAGGACTTACAAAAACATATTTTATAAGTACTTGCCTTATTTCAACAGGAACCCCCACACCATGCGCAACTAGGGGAGAATTTACGGGGTTTGGATGGGTAGCATTATTGCAGATTCTCCTTTTACTGTGCTCCTAGCATCAAAGTCGAATTTGAGCAGCACTTTACCACAATACGGGTGTACCTTATAGAGAACTGACCCCCACCCCTGGGATACCTAGGGGAGACCCTGGGGGTCCCTAACATGCCAACACATTGTAGGTTATCCATTTTTAAGTGCCTCTATCACCAAAGTCGAATTTGGGCCCAATTTACTTTTGAAAAGCAGTCCTGGCACCCAGGGCTGTTTTTAAACTGACCTCAGGCTTCAGCAGTGCACACATGCAAGTGCAGAAAAAGCTGATGCCCCCTAAACTGCCATGCCTCAGGGTACTGGGGACTTGTAGGTAGTTCAATCCCCTGCCCTGTTATATACTAGGGGCTTATGGGGTAGGTAATGCCAATTACCTGGGTACCCCAGCATACCGTTGTCGTGTTCTTATCTAGGACCCTAATTCGATATTCGTGATTTATGCCCTTGTGAGGTTATAATCAATAATGTCCTGACAAAGGCATAAGAATCAGATTCATATCCAGTAATAGCCCATGCAGTCCAAAGCACAGCACAGCTACTCCCATCGACTCCTAGAAAGCACAACGCGTTCTTTAAACAAAGCAAGCCTCCAGCAGCCCGGGACCCCCCTGCTTTTGTTTTGATTTGAACAAGAACTCCTGAAGTCCTGCAAGAACTGTTAGTTCTTGGTGACGTCTTATGTCCAACCTTACGTCAAACCCGGCACCTTTGAGGTATAAAATACCAACAGTTGCCTTAAGCAAAGACACAGTGGTTTGGAGCAGAGCGGCCATCTACTTGCCCGAGTGCCCGGGGAAGCCGCCCCTCCTGTTTGACGCACTGAGAGAGACGCTGTCTTTTTCTCCAGCCGAGAAAATCCAGCTCCGGTGTTTCCAGCCTACCCTTGCAGGTTGCTGGGATATCGAGTCCTGAGGAAAGAGATACCGGACCTCCCACATTCTATTACCAAGGTACGGAGGTGACTAAACCCTTAGGAGAATTCTTGATGCAGATTCTTGGCAAAATTATCTTAACCAACTTAACTTAACACTGCTACTTACTTGTCCCTTCCCACGTATTAGGCTTAGGTCAGGTACACCGGGGTAGGCGTAGTTAGAAGCACCAGTTGAGCCTTTTAGTCAATGTATTTATGTATGTATATATTTTAACCATTTTAAAGTATCATATGGCTAAGAAACCGTATCAATGCTTTTACAGTATTATATCATAATACTACTTTTACTGTACGCACTTTACTTTACTTTAAGTATTGCAATTGTTGCAATTCATTTCTCTTGCAGGAGAAGGAAGACTGCTCAATAAATAACACCTTTTTATTAAAAACGCCCGTCTCTCTATTTCTCTTCACCTCTGAAGAAACGAAGCATGCACGATTGACTGAGTAAAATATCTATCTATTGTTTCTACGACTCTGACAATAAGTTTTTTCTTGGGGAAACAAAGTTATAATGTTTATACGGTTGTCAGAAACTAATCCCTTCTTGTGTATTTGAGAACGTTTCTAGTGACCTCTGAGCTAGCTGGCACTCACAATTAAGTTTAATATATTCGATAGAGACCTAGTCGACAGAAGTCCTACATCAAATCTATAGGATATATTATTCCAATGCGCAGAGCCTATTGGGAACATAGGAACTATACTACAAGGCGCCCATTGTTTGGTAAGGTACTAATTTAACCCTAGATACCAGAGTAACACAGTCGTGCTTTTCACAGAGACCCCTTTTTTCCCGTAAAATACTCCAACAGATGTATGAAGTGGGTAAAAGGATAAAAAATCCACCATAACTGAGTAGGACGAAAATTCTATTTATTAGTTTTTGGTTTGTTCAACGTTGAAGGATACAGGGGCATATTTACAAGCCATTTGCGCCACTTTTGCGTCACTTTTCCCATGTTAAAAGTGATGCAAAAGTGGCGCTAGGAGCTTGTAAATCTGCCTATGTGTTCCTAAATATTGTGCACCTTATGTTTGTTTCCTTGAAACTTGATCTGCAAACTTCCAGCCAAAAAATGACTGAAAATGGGACCGGTGGAGCTGCAGCAGCTGCAGCCCAACCGGGCTTTGACGTTACAGGTTTTCAACAAGACCCGCATGCTAGACGACCCGCATGCTATAATCATCCCAGAAAACTTAGGGAAAACCATCACTATAAAGCTTATAACAAATGGCCTATCACCAAGAGGTGGTAGAGTGATTTTTGTCATAGAGGCACATGAATATCTGCAGACAGAGGTATTCTATTCATGGATTTTCTTCCCTGAAGCAAATTCAGTAACACATGTGTTTCACTTCTACAAAGTAGAGGAACATCCAACGAAATACACTCCTTTCGAGGATGTTGAAATTCCACTAACTTACCAAGAGCATGCTCTCTGCTTTAAAGGTGCCCTACAACATCAAAATTACATTACCAGGCTCGGTCCACTAGGTAGACCAGGAGCAACATGGCCGGGATTAGCCAGCAATACACCACATCCTGATATTGAAGAAATGTCAGATGCGGAACTATTAGTTACACTAAAACAACTAATCAAAATAGATAGACAATTGGCTCAATATGTCATGCGGACTCTAACAGTCCAACCTCCTAGAAGGATTCCACAACAAACCCCTCAGCAGGGGAACACAAATAAAATTACACCACAGACTACACAATCAGTCATTGGTAAATTTCTCACATCGAGGCAGTATTACCAGATCCTACCCCTCATGAGAAACACAGAATTTTAACAATCTGTTTACCAATGGGGAGCGCACCACACCTGAAGGTGTGTCACACTTGGGGTACAGTCTTTGCTGCAATCTACATAAAAACACATGGTGTTCCATCTATGGGGGTTACACCAGATGTCCTGAAACAGATTTAAAATGAATAGAGGGCAGAGCCTGCTTTAAATCTGGGTATGAAACTAATGAGAGATTTCTAACAGGTCTCAGCTATAATAGTAGCTAATATTAAAGGTGAGGCAGCATCTATGGCGATCTGCCAAAAATTAAGAGAATTTGATGCAACTGAGCAACCATATTAACTGGCCAGAATAATTGAAAAATCCTATGAAGAACTAGGTAGAGATAGTTTGGGTAGGAAACCAATCAAGCCCCAACTAACAGACAGTCCAGAAAAGGTCTTTATTAAAAACACTCTCACTACTCCCAAAAAGAAGTGGGAAAACACTAAACAAACTTCTAAAGAGAAGCTTTCTCAATTCCGAGGTAGGTCTCATCAAAAGGAGCCCTCTGAAAAGAGGTATAATCTCAGGAACAAGGATAATTTTAAAAAACCTGATAGATATCAAGATACTGATACACGTTCCTCTCGTACCATTCAGACTTCCTCACAGAAATCGGAAAGAAGAGGACGGTCAGAACACAAGGAAGAACGCGTGAAGTCCAAAGACGATCAATGCGTTCCAAAAAATAAGAAAACCCAATTCACCAAAAAGAAGGTAGCAGGTCTAAAAATCAGACTCTAACAGTCCAACCTCCTAGACGGATTCCACAACAAACCCCTCAGCAGGGGAACACAAATAAAATTACACCACAGACTACACAATCAGTCATTGGTAAATTGCTCACATCGAGGCAGTATTTCCGGATCCTACCCCTCATGAGAAACACAGAATTCTAACAATCTGTTTACCAATGGGGAGCGCACCACACCTGAAGGTGTGTCACACTTGGGGTACAGTCTTTGCTGCAATCTACATAAAAACACATGGTGTTCCGTCTATGGTGGTTACACCAGATGTCCTGAAACAGATTTAAAATGAATAGAGGGCAGAGCCTGCTTTAAATCTGGGTATGAAACTACTGAGAGATTTCTAACAGGTCTCAGCTATAATAGTAGCTAATATTAAAGGTGAGGCAGCATCTATGGCGATCCGCCAAAAATTAAGAGAATTTGATGCAACTGAGCAACCATATTAACTGGCCAGAATAATTGAAAAATCCTATGAAGAACTAGGTAGAGATAGTTTGGGTAGGAAACCAATCAAGCCCCAACTAACAGACAGTCCAGAAAAGGTATTTATTAAAAACACTCTCACTACTCCCAAAAAGAAGTGGGAAAACACTAAACAAACTTCTAAAGAGAAGCTTTCTCAATCCTGAGGTAGGTCTCATCAAAAGGAGCCCTCTGAAAAGAGGTATAATCTCAAGAACAAGGATAATTGAAAAAAACCTGATAGATATCAAGATACTGATATACGTTCCTCTCGTACCATTCAGACTTCCTCACAGAAATCGGAAAGAAGAGGACGGTCAGAACACAAGGAAGAACGCGTGAAATCCAAAGACGATCAATGCGTTCCAAAAAATAAGAAAACCCAATTCACCAAAAAGAAGGTAGCAGGTCTAAAAATCAGAAATGCAAGGATCTTGAGGGCACAACTCAAGAACAGGGAGTGGGCCCAGACACTGCTGGACACCATAGCTCGCAAGATCTTGAAGGATCACCTGGAGACAGTGGACTTGAATGAGTACATCCAAATTGAAACTGCCGATACCAGGGTTAGTGTACCCCATAAGTTATATGAAGTAACACTCCGGATGGAGGGGGACAAAAAGTAGGAAAATAAGAGCACTCTTTTGGGACAAGATCTCTAAGGGTTATGACATTCTTCTAGCAGAAAAAGACTGGCTACCAAAATTTGTCAGGGAATGCCCACATGTCGAATACATCATTATGCCAGCCTTCTCCAATCATATTCAAATTCACTTAAAATACACCTATGCAAGAAAATGGGCTATAGCCCAGGCTCCAGCATTATATACAAACCATGTAGGATGGGATGAGGATTCACCTCACCATAAAATCCAGTTGAAAACCCAACCAACTGCACAAACGCAGTATCCAGTAAAGCAAGAAGCTAAAAAACAGGTCAGGGAGATATTAGATCAACTTGAATTCCAAGGGGTGATTGAAACATGCACCTCATCAATGAACAATCTTTTGTTTCCTGTCTCCAAACCAGACAATACATATTGTCTAGTTTCGGATTACAGACATTTAAACTCCTGTTGCAAAACCTTTGCAGTACAAAATGCACACAGTGCAGCACTAATGTGCATAAAAAAATATAAAACCACATTAGATATTTCTAACTATTTCTTCTGTCAAAACATTGCACCTGAAATTTATTTATTTATTTATTTTTTTACATTTGTATGGCGCTCAGCTACCCAACAAGCGTTTCCCGGCGCCTATGACATTAGGTTGAACTAAGGTATAAGCGGAGTTAGATTTTAGCTCAGTTGTTCACCTGAAAGCAGGTACTTGACCGCTTTCTCAATTATGGGGACACAGTGTCACTTCTGTTGTCTCCCCCAAGGATTCAAGAATAGTTCGGGGTTATTTTCAGCTAGAGTAACAGAGTTAATATAAACGTATGATGATGAGGCACTCTCTTATGTTGATGACATCTATCAACAGACAATGTCTTGGACCTGCATTTGAACAGAGTGAATACCATTATTCTTGGATTTGCCTCTGAGGGTATAAATTCAACTTTAAGAAATCAAGAATTGCCCACCTCACGTCCTTTTTCTAGGATACGAGTTATCAAGTGAAGGCAAAAGCCTGGCAGCCAATTTTTTAGAAAAGTGTGCGCTGCTCTAACCTCCAATGACGCTGAAAAACTTACAGTCAATTCTAGGTTTCCTAAATTTCGGAAAAACGTACATTCTAAATTACGCATAAAGGGTTAAACCTCTTTACGAATTAATCAAACCTGATTTAAAAACTACTAATTGGACGTAAAAACACACAGTAATTTTGCGTTCAGTACAAACAGACATGTTAGCAACAATGGGGTAACTCTCTTGCTGCAACAGATGTTGAATACGTTTTTGACCCATATTTAAAAACACAAGAATTTCTGCAATACAAACAAGAATGTCCTCTGCCCACTGAGATTCTGCCTTTAGAAAAGTACTATTGTATAATTTATACAGACGGATCAGCACAGCCTGCAATTGGGGGTAAACAAGCTTATAGTTTGTAGCCATCCCGGACTGCTACAAAATCACCCGGAGGGACCGCACCAACAAACCAGGAGGAGGGATTGCCATCATATACAGGAACACCATCAGCGTCATGACCAACACCGAAGACACATCCCCTGTACCGAACACCTTCACTTCCAGATCCACACCAACCCCCAGACCACCCTCAGAGGAACACTCATCTACAGACCCCCGGGCCCACGCGCACAATTCAGCGAAACCATCGCCGACCTCATCAGCCCGCACTCCATAGCCTCACCAGACTACATCCTCCTAGGAGACCTGAGCTTTCACCTAGAAAACAACAACAACAGCGCCACTGCAACACTGCCCGACAACCTCGCCAGCCTTGGGCTCAAGCAACTAGTGAACTCCCCCACTCACCTCGCCGGCCACACCCTCGACGCCATCTTCTCAGCCAGCAACCACTTGGCCTTCAACTATGCCACAGGACTGCATTGGACCGACCACAGCTGCATACACTTCACATTCAAGAGGACCGCATCTCACCACCACACGCTTCGGATACCCCACAGATGCTAGAGCAAAATCACCACGGACCAGCTCACCACATCACTGAGCCATAACCCACCTGCCGACACCAACTTACCCAAAGCCAACACCGCAACGCTCAACCTCGCAAACTGGATCACCAGCTGCACCGACGTCCTCGCTCCCCTAAAAAACACCCACAACAAGGCCACCACCAGAAATCCCTCATGGTTCAAAGACGCCCTCAAAGCCGCAAAGAATTCCTGCCAAACTCGTGAAAAGACCTGGTGCAAAGAACGGACAACGGAAAACATGACAGCCCTCAAAACCGCAACCCGCGAATACCATCAGCAGATCCGGAACACCAAGAGGACATCGCTCAAGGAATGACTAGACAACAACAACCACAACAGCAAGGATCTTTTCAGCATCGTCAAAGAGTTCTCAAACCCTGACGCAACCAACAACGACATCACCCCTATGCAAGACCTCTGCAACTCCCTCGTCACGTTCTTCCACAGCAAGATTGCAGACATACGTGATAGCTTCGGACCCCATCCCCCACTTCCGGACGCCAGCCCAACGAACCCCCTCCACCACCATCAACTCCTGGACCCCATCAGCAGTGAAGACACCATCCACGTCATGAACACCATTCACTCCGGCTCCCCCTCCGACCCATGCCCCCATCACATCTTCAACAAGGCCGACACCATCATCGCACCCCACCTTTGGAACATCATAAACAGCTCCTTCACTTCAGCTTCCATCCCGTAGAGCTGGAAGCACGCTGAGATCAACGCCCTCGTGGAAAAACCCACCGCAGACCCCAGGGGCCTCAAGAACTTCCGACCGAACTCACTTCTCCCCTTCCCAGCTAAAGTCATCGAGAAGACCATCAACAAACAGCTGACCGCCTTCCTCGAGGACAACAACTCGCTCAATAAATCCCTTTTATTGAAAACGCCTGTCTCTCTATTTTCTCTGCACCTCTGATAAAACGAAGCATGCACAATTGACTGAGTAAAATATCTATCTATTGTTTCCACGACTCTGAAGGTACGTTTATTCTTGGGTAAACAAAGTTGTCATGTTTATGCGGTTGTCAGAAACGAATCCCTTATTGTGTATTCGAGAAAGTTTCTAGTGACCTCTGAAGCTAGCTGGCACTCACAATTAAGTTTAATATATTCAATACAGACCTAGTCGACGTAAGTCCTACGTCAAATCTATAGGATGTAATATTCCAATGCACAGAGACCACTGGGAATCTAGGAGCTACACTGCAGTAGAATATCATCAAGAAAAAGAAACAAACATAAAAAAGTAGAAAAGGGATAGTAAAGAAGAAAAGAAAAGGAAAAAGGAATAGATAGAAGAGAAGATAGATCAAGGAAAGAGATCCAGATCTAAGAGGGAAAAGTAATGAATGAAGCATGGGGCGCAACAGCACCGAAGACAGATGGAACGACAGAGAGGAGGATATGAAAAAATAGAATTATGAACAGCCATACGGAATGAGATAAAGAAAAGAGGCAGGAGACTTAGAGACAGTGGGAAGAACCATCAGCAGAATTCATTGAGAGGCTTTGGAGAAAAGACTACAATTTAGTAGGATCATCAAAAGAACGTCTGGAGGCCCCGTGAGTAATTTTACACAGGCAAGGATGAAGAATGCCATAATGAATATACAATTGTGTCATCTGAGGATAGAGAGCCAAAAATTATTTTCTTCTTGCATTGGTGTCACTGGAGAGATCCTGTGAAAGCTAGACGGTGTGACTAGACCAAATGAGGCGACGTTTCACTTTAGCTGCTGAAAGAACACGCATGAGATCAGTAAATTCTAGAAACAGCATTATGAATACTCTGGGTCTGGAAGAATTTGATTGAAAACGTCCAAGGCGATATGCAAGTTTTATATTTAGTGGAGGTTCTGGAGTAAGATCCAAACGTTCTGACAGAAATTTAGACCCTCTAGATTTTGCGGTAGTCCATAAAGATTTAGGTTATTACGTCTATTATTATTTTCAAGACCCTCAGTGTGAAGCTTGAGACGTTCGATTTCCTGCTCCAAAACAGGGATCTTAGTAGATACATCGTATAAATCACTGATGCGTTGCTCCATGTCAAGTACCTAAGCTTCCATACTAAACCACCTGTCCTCTATTTGCTGGAGTATCTCATTGGTTGTGTATATGAACGATTTCAACCCCCTCACCTCATCCATAATGATATCAAGGACAGGATTTTGAAATGATAAGATGGGAGAGGGGGGATCATTCTTAGCTCTCTTGGGTTTAGTACCTGAAGACGAGGCTCTGACAGAAAGTGGAACTTCACTAGCCATCGTGAAAGGTCGAGAGGGATGAGAAACAATTTTACCAGAGGTTTCAACTCGCTCATGAGCTTAATAAGAACACAGCATAAGTATATGAAGGTCCAGAAAAGAATGCCAGTAGTCAGAGAAAAATATGTCACTTTCCGTCTGTACTCTGAGATAAGAAAAAAGGTGCACAGTCAACACAGTCAATACAGAAGGATAATAAAAAGTGGAGTGTGAGGTATCTTCATGAGGTAAAAATAGTGAAGGAAAACCGGTCAAAAAGTCATAATATGCCTCATATTTGTTGAGAAAAGCAAGAAAAACAACGTTGCCGTACATTTAGAAGATAAAACGTTGGTTTATCACAGAGGCAGGAAGGTGTGACAAGGCTAGAAAGGCAACAACACACATTTATATGAAGAGGAGACCAGGAGCTCAAAAAATCGAATAAAACTGAGCACAGATTAGAGGATTTCCATGTATTCTATTACATCAACTAAATGTTGCTTGAGAAAATCAAATTCTATGAAAAACGTAGTGAAAAATGGTTTATGCAAAATCAATACATTAGAGGATCCATAGGATGTATGAAACGTTGCTGTGCGTTTAAATATTAAAAACAGAGGTTTACCTTAGGAGAAAGTGGTGATTTGAGCGGCAGCCACAAAATGGTGGCGACTCGCGTTAGAATGAGGTAAAATCCCAGCCGCTGGTTCGTTGCAGACTGCAAATTAAGTTGGAATGGCTCCATTTACCGTTCCGACCTTTCAGGAGCACGAATCCAGCATCCACTCATATTGAAATCAACAAAGAAGGCTGAATTAGTTGTAAAGAGCTCCGCTTCCAAGCAGAGCTCTGGTCAAAGCTGCCATCTTGCCGCGGCGCGTGACCACGCCCCCTTCAAGAACAGTGATAATACACTGTTACAATTTTCAGTAAAAGAAAACATTTACCATGCTTACCCCTTAACCTTACGCCAAGGCTGCTGACTTTGCAACTTGGAAACTGAGTTTGAGTCCTGGGGTCGGCTCACAGCCTGTGATTGTGGGTACATCACTTCATCTCCCTGTGCCTAAAAAATACACAGCCGAAGCAGCAGAGAACAGACTGAGCCCTGCGCATACAAGAGGCAGTATGCGGTGGCACAGGCATTGCCCTACTGCACATTGCAGAAAAAAAAGCCGATACGGCTGGAATTAGTGTAAATTAGGCAATCTGTAAACCATTTTGCATGATACTTGAACAAGGAATATGGATATTAATGTCTGGCTTTACCATGCTTACCCTTATGGCCAGTGCTGCTGACTTTGTAACTGAGTGACTGTTTTTGAGTCCCGGTGTCGGCTTACCAGCCTGTAATTGTGGTCACATGACTTGATCTCCCTGTGCCTAAAAAAATAAATGGGGAACCAAGTGCGCATCCTGGCATAGGCTCATCAGCTGGATGATTGTGGGCACTTGGCTTCATCTCCCCTCACCCAAAAATCCAGCAGAAGCAGCAGAGGTTGACCCGAGCTCCTCGCACAGAAGGGATATTCTGCAATGGCTCAGAGTGGGGAGCAGCACTGCTTCAGAGCATTGGGAGAGAGGGGCTGAGTGACAAGCCGCAGAAGGTGATGTGGAGACCAGCGAAATTGGAGATAACGTGCTAGATTTAAGTGAGGCCCAAGTTCCATAAGATTTATAGCACTGTTTACAGAAACTGCAGTGGAAGCTAGCGCTCATACACATGAGGCAGCCTGTGATGGCACAGGCACTGCCCTGCTGTACATTTGCAGAAAATAAATCCTAGATGGCATCATGCCAATTAGTCTAAATTATCATTGGAACAATGAACATGGATAATAATGTCTTCATTCCCACGCTTACCCTTAAGGCCAAGGCTGCGGACTTTGTATCTTGGGAACTAAGTATGATTCCCGGTGTCGGCTCTTTAGCCTCTGACTGTGGGCACATGAATGCATATCCCCCTGCCTAAAATAATAAATGGGGAACCAAGTTCGAATCCCGGCATTAGCTCACCAGCTTGTGATTTTGGGCACATGACTTAAGCTCCCTGTGCCTAAGAAAACCTAGCAGAAGCAGCACGGGTTGGCCCAAGGACTACGCACACAAGAAGCAGTCTGTGGTGGCTTAGGGTGAGTGACAGGACGCAGGAGGTGATGTAGAGACCAGCAATACCGGAGATGGAGTGCTAAAATGAAGAGGGGCTAAAGTTCCACAATTTTTATAGCCCTGTTTACAGTAACTGCAGTGGGAGCAAGCGCTTGTGTCTAGTGCTCTTGCACAAATGAAAAAGCAAAGATGCGGTACAGAAGCTGAAATGCACCCACAGTGTAACACAAGCAGGGAAGTAATAAAAAGAAAGTCCCCCAAAGAACAGATCAACAACAACAGCGTAATGATACAGTAGTCCCTGCTCCCTGGGGGAAATGAAAGAGAAAAAGGAGTCACAAAGAGGCTGGTCTGACCACTAGCAAGCAAGGAGTTTTAAAGGACACGGAAAGAAACAAATGAAAAGCTCTCCCTGAAGTTTAAGCCACTAAACTAAATACAACAGGTCTCAAAAGCTCGACCTAAAAAAGAGGGGTGAGTTTGAGAAGGATTATTGGGGGTTTAAAGTAGTCAGAAAGGTTTGAGATAAGCCAGAGAGAGGAGGGATGGGACCAAGATTGAAAGGAGGATATATATTTTATACCTATCTCTCTCTCTCTCTCTCTCTCTCTCTTTTGTATGTATGTATATATACATACATATATATACATACATATTACCTACTGGCGGTCACCAGCAGGTAGTTATAGTTAGGACCTATTATGCAGAGGAAATCTGCAACATTCTATTCCCAAAAATGTTTGTGCCGATTGATGAATCTTTGCGAAATTTTCCAAACTTTTGGCCAGCTCTGGTCCGCTCCTATCCTGAAAGTTTCACTGTGATTTGTCAAGTGGGGGCGGAGAAAAAAGGGGGGTCCCAAAACGTGTTTTCCCCATGCAATTTTCCAGAGGACCTTTAGCCACAGCTACAGCTTGAACTGCTGAACGGAATGACACCATATTTGGCAAAGAGGTAGCCCTCAGTTCAGACTTGTGCCTTTTGCTTAAATGGTGCCAATTTGTTCAGTAGTTCCTGAGAAAATGACAGTTAAAATCATTTATATATCTATGGGTGCGGTGGATCTGCGGAGTCTGCGCGCATTGTCATCGTACCATAAGAGCACCCTTCCGATCATGCGCTGAATGCTAATTGGCTGTAGAATCGAGGCTGAGGAAGTCAGTGGAATGTGTGTGCAAAACATAGAAAGGGAGCACAGTAGAAATCATTTTACCCTCTAGACCTGCTTAGGGGGTCCCAGAAGGACCCCCAGGGCCCACAGTTTTTTTTAAAAAAAAAGACCCGGCAGGTGCGTGTAGGGTGCGCGGACTCGGCCATAAAATACATTTAAAAAAACAGAGCTTTTTTTGTAATTAGCCCCTGGGGGCGAAATACCGGGGGCAAAATTATTAAATTGTATAGGGGGCCAAAGGGGTCCCCCAGCCCCGGGGATCATCACCCCTGGGGCTAAAAAAATTAAAATGGTGGGGGGAGGGGTCGTAGGTCCCCAAAGCCGCTGGGACCACCACCCCCCAGGGCTTTATGTATAGTGAGAGAGGCACTCGAGGGACCTGTCACCCCTCTGGGCTACAAAAAAATGGTTGGGGGGGCTGCAAGGTCTCCAAAGCCCTGGAGACCACCACTCCCCGGGGCTTTATGTATTGTGGGAAGGTTGGCTCCTGCAGTGTCCCGGGGTGTCCATCCCGCCCTCCCATAACAAGGAAATCTGTACTCTCTTTCAAAATCTAAATCAGATTGTTTTTTCACACAGGGAGCTGCATGGTAGTAGCTCCCCATGTGGAAAAGCAATGCCGGGTCCCAAACCCGTAGAAGTTGTGCACCAAAGGAGCTATAGTCGCGCACCCTACAGATTATGGGTGCAGGACTACTAATTTTACAGTAAAAAAATAGCCCCTATCAGTAATTTCTAATATCCCCGGGGACCCCATTCCCAAGGGCTAATATAAAATGTTGGGGACCTTGGGGGGAGCCAAAATGTGCTCACGGTCCAGCCGGCTTCCGCGTCCTTTGGGAGCCGGCATTGCTTTTCCAAATGGGGAGATGCTAACTTGCATGTGGAAAAGCAATCTGGTTTGGATTTTGAAAGTGAGAACAGATTTCACTGCTCTGTCTTTCAAAATGCAAACCAAGTTTGCTATGGGAGGGCAGGAGCTGCGAAACTCCCGCCCTCTCATAGCAAACAGCAGTGTCCCGGGGTAGGCACCCCGGGACACTGCAGGAGCTGGCCCTGGGGGATGTAGGTCCCCAGGGCCCTCGAGGGCTCCAGGCGGAAGGCCAGGCAACGTCCCTCCCACAATACACAAAGCCCCAGGGGGTGGTGGTTCCCAGGGCTTGAGGGGGGTCATTGAGGCCCTTCCCCTTCTAATTTTGCTGGGGTGGCCTTGGAGCCCACTCCAGCCATTTATTTTATAGCTCTGGGGGGGTCTCTCACTGTTGCATAGCAAACAGCATTGTTGAGAAAATATTCCGGTAAGATAACGAAGGATTTTGAAGTCCATTTTCGGCATTTTTGTTGTAGGTTGCAGCCGTTAAAGCAGCGACATTTTTAACTCTGTCTTTGTAAATATGCCACTAAGTTTTGAAATGTCGACAATCTTGTCTCCCATTTAAATAGGCACAAAGTACTTATTGAAGTGCATTGTGAATCGTGAAGCAACACTGTCTAATTGTGATCAATAAAGAATTGAAAGAGTTGTGTACTTCTTTTCTCGTAATGAGCATAGGGGCAGATTTACAAGTTCATTGCGTTACTGTTGCATAATTTTTAAGATGGGAAAAGTGACGCGAAAGTGGCTCAAGGGGTTTGTAAATCTGCTACACACTGTTCTGTTACTTTGCTTTCCTTTCTGTCATGTAGAGGATCCTGGGTAAATATAACGGTTTCTGTACAGCTAGTACCTTTCAACACGACCCGCAAACTGCTTACTGCCTGTTACCATAGTAACAGTTCATGGAACACTTAAGTGAGCACAGAGGTTAGAAGTTCACCACACTTAAGGGTCAATTAGGATGGCGGACGGACTTTGTCCGTACGACATCCTGTCGGGGGACGGGACAGTCCGCCACAGGGGCGGAGGCCGGGTGCATCCCACATTTTTAACATTGCATCGGGCGGTGCGGAAAGCACCGCCCGCCGCAATGCTAAAAATGCATGTTGTGCGTTTCAAAGCACAACATGACAGGCACTGCGCGGTGCCTGCCATGTTGTATTTTGAAACGTACCCCACATGTGCACCCCCTATCCCCCCTCGGGCCCCCAAAGCAAAGACCGTATGCCTTTTCGTGGTGGCAATGCCTCAGCGGAAAGGCATTGCCCACAGCACCTCATGTTATGGCTGGCGGTGTCTATTAGACACCGCCACCATATTAGACCTTTTCCGCCACGGTCGCAAGGTGACCGCAGCGGAAAAGTGGCGGACGGTCTTCCCATCTGCCGCGGTACCCCCGCCATTGTAATATGCCAGGGGGAAATAGGTGGCGGACGGGCACGGATGGCAGACGGATCGCCACCGCCTGCATGGCGGTGGCGATCCGTCCGCCATCCAAATCGGCCCCTATGTTGCTAATCGAAACAGTTATTGTGCTGGAGTTTTAAAGGTTTTGCATAGGAACTGTCAGTCGTAGAAGAAGTCAGTGGAAAATATAATAAAAATAATAGCAGGGGTTCGCTGGGGCCCCCACAGTCCCGGGATTTTCACTCATGTTGGGAGGGGGTGCAGTAGGCTGTGTATATTATATCGGGAAAACAACAATGCAGCTTATTGAGGCTTTTCTTTAATATAATGTGGAAAAATGTTTATTTATTAGGCAGTGTTTATTTTTGTTATGGAGGGAGTCACTTTGTTACAGGAAATGTAATAATATGTAGGATGGCGTGCTCTGTATGTGTGCGTGGAACAAATCAACAAGTGTTCATTGGGTGCAAACTATTGAAAGTAGATGTGTTTTCGGCAATTCACTTCTGCTCTGGAGAGTAGCAAGGACCTCTATTTGGCTTACATGTGGTAAGGAGGACTTTCCTGAGCTTTATGTTGGTTTGTTGCGAACTATTGGAAGTAGAAGTGTTGCCAGCCATTCACTTCCGCTCTGCGGATTAGGAGGGACATCTGATTTGCTGACGTGCTCCAAGGAGGACTTTCCCAACCTTAATGTTACATCACTCAATTCTCACGGGTCGTGAGAAAGGAGTGATGTAACTCTGAAACGCGTCGGGACTGTGCGTTGCAATAAAACACATTTATGAATAGATGCCGCGGCTCCAATGTTTTCTTGGCATCAAGGATTGTGCATCAAGGATTGTGTTCACTGGATTTTGGTTGATTTGTAGGGGTGGCTACCCTCCGTGTGCCCGCCGTTCGAAGAGACTTGGGTGCAAATTACGAGGTGGATATATATATATATATAAATATATATATATATATATATATATATATATATATATATATATATATATATATATATATATATATATATCTTATGCATAGACATATGCACATGACACTTGGTCAGGCTGAACTGGCTGGAGTAAACACTTCTATATAAATACCCATATGTGCACAAAAACTGTTATATTTACGTGGTCTCATGTGCACAGTTAACATTTGGAGAAATAAGCAAATGTTTGCCTGACATTTCTTAAAACTTTGGTTGCAGTCATAAACTCTTCTATATATGCACATATATATACAGAGAAGCAGCAATTATGACATTGTCTGATATAGACATGACTCTTGTGATGTAACATAAATTTTCCTTCTTAAATGAATGTATATCCTTTTAATAGAAATAATAGTTCAATGTACGATGACACATATATAGATATATACACATGTATACACACATATAAACATTTTTATGAGGTTTTTGTGCCTATGGCTTTTGTGCCTACAATTACACCATGGAGAATATGGTTTGCTCTTATAATAGTTTCTACAGGTCTTATACACATCAGGAAATGTAAACATACGTTTCTATATTATGTGAAGCCTTAAGTAAGCCCCCTGATTATGCATGGCAATGTGGTATAAAATGGGTAGGTGGTAACTCCACGGCATATTGGCGAACAAAAACTGAATTTACAGAAGAATTGACAACTGAAAATAATTGTACATAGTTTGGGATTCTGAAAATAAGTCGTTGTGTTAGATGAATCAAATAATTGTAAATAAATGCATGTGTACTAAGTCTGATACAGTCAATGACAGTTTATTTTTTTATGTATTCCTCTGACCAACAATTAAATGGATTGATAAAAAAAAATGTGGACACATTTATGCAGTATTTGGGGGCATATTACCAACAACTAGCGATAATTATCGCTATGTTGGTTTAGCGGCGATTTTTTTATCGCAGAACTGCGGCGATTTTTATCGCTTAGGAACCTTGCTATTATCAAGGTATATCTCCTAAGCGATAAAAATCGGCCGAAATGCATGAATATCGCTGAAAAGTCAGCGATATTCATGCATTACCGAGCTAATGCTCTTAGCCATGTTATCCACCTCCCATTGGATAACATGGCTAAGAACTGCTCAGGGTAGGTGTTAGCTTTTGGAGATATTCACGCTTAGCGCAAATATCTCCAAAAGTTGGTAATAGGAGATAGCGATGTTAGCGACTGTTTCCAGTCGCTAACATCTTGGCACGCCCACTTTGCATGTCATTAGTGATAAATATCACTGACATGCAAAGCGGGGCCCAAGATGGTCGCTATCTCCTACTAGCTGTCGCTAATTGGTGTTAGCGACAGCTAGATAATAGGGAGATAATTTTATCTCCGCTTTCTTGGCTTTTAAAGCCAAAAAAGCAGAGATAAACCCCCTTGATAATATGCCCCTTGGTTTCTAATATCTAGAGGCACTGCTGACTGCTTGGTAGGCCTCATATAAAAAGTATCTACTAAATGGGGACTTTCTACACACCAAGGAAGCGTATCTACTTTTGTGCTTCTTGCCTTTGATACATGTGAGCAGCAACAAGTTGTTTAGGCTACATTATCTCAAACAATTTAAATTGGACAATTCAATAGATCTATAACCTGTTAAAATCTTATCCAGGCCACTGTTTTAAGGACAATTTGACCATAAACAAATTGATAAAGTACAACAAATGGCATTACATTTGCAAGTTAGTGAAACTCCAGACAATTTAAAATGGGCAGTTAATTCCGAATCCTATTTTCGATTCACACACTTCATTATTCAATTAAACTCAATTCAGCAAGCAGACATTAAAGTTTTCCACTCTTAGTAAACGTGCTTTTCCAATATACACTCACATTTTAAACATCAAAAATCTTAGGGGCATATTACCAAGGCGGGCGATAAGGAATTATCGCCGGTTCAGCAGCCGTTTTCGGCCGCTAAGCGGCGATAATTCTATCGCTCTATTAGCAAGCTGTCGGTAACTGATGTTAGCGACAGCTTTTAGGCGATAACGAGCGTTTTGGGGCCCGTTTTGCATGTCAGCGATATTTACCGTTAATGACATGCAAAGTGGGCGTACCCAAGCTGTTAGCGAATGAAAGCAGTCGCTAATATCGCTATTGCCTATTAGCAAGGCGGACGTAGCGATTGAAATATTCCCGCTATCGCCAAAAACTAACGCCTGCTCAGACCAGTTCTTAGCCATGTTATCCAATGAGAGGTGGATAACATGGCTAAGAGCATTTTGTCGCAAATGCGTGAATATCGCTGTATTCTCAGCGATATTCATGCTATCGCCGGAAAAATTATCGCTTTGGAGATAAACGTTGCTAATAGCAAGTTATCTCAGCGATAATTTCTGGCGATACGAAAAAATCGTTGCAAAGCCTAGTTAGCGATAAATATCGCTACTCGTTGGTAATATGCCCTACAGTTCCCAATCAAACTGCGTCAGTTTCGGTGTTTGTCAAACTTGCATCTGCATTAACCTTCCCTGTACGTTAAATATAATTATGCTGCTCTTTTCAATGAAAGAAGGATTTGTTTCAGCTATTCTTAAAATCTCAAGAGGATGTGCCCCAAGAGCTCTTGCAAACTGGAAACCCAAAATAACTTGGAATTAATAACACGATTGTGGGTGCTAGAAGGGTGTCAGCGTTTCTATTTTAGAAAAATAGACTGCTCACCTCGCAGCAGCTAGCTTTTTCACATCCCCTAATCACCTATCCGTAACTGTCAGTTGTCCCACAAACAAGCCATGTGCAGACCTTTCAGAAGTATAGGTCTGCATGACTCTTCTTTCCCCGAAATGCCAGAAATACTTATTGCAGACATTATAGCCATGTCAAGCTGAACCGCCTGCAAAACATTTCCAGATTAAAAGATGGTGTTTATTGCATCCCTCTGGTACATGGCTCCCCTCAGCACAATAGGGGCCCTGTCAAAATGTCAGCTGTGTGACAGTCGATGACATTCCTCTGAGCATCTGCCTGCTGTGTGCAGTCTCTTTTTTTTAAGAGAAAATGTTTTGACTGAATTTCGCTCTTAAAATGTTCTCATTTAGTAGAGAAAAATCCAATAAAGCGAGTACGTGTCACCTTTTGTAATCAAATATTTATTTCTAAGTTCCAACACAGCCATTTTATATGTTTGTTAGCTCCATGCAGTCCTCGGTGTGGTTTGAAAATGTTATAGCTGTTTTGTAAGCCAAACCTATTAGCACACCGAATATTTGTAGAGGATATGCAAGGAGTTATCATATAGTTCTAACCTCCTTCAGACCTATTGTTTCCTAAAACAGAAAAGGGGAATGAAATCCTTTTCCTGTACAAAATGTGTCTAAAACGGTGTATTACTGCAAGGAGCTTGGATGAACTTAGAACGGAAACCTTTGAGATACAATGGCCCCAAAACGTGTTTCTGCATCTGTGATCACCGTTTATCCCCAAAATTTAAAAGAGCAAGCACTGAAGGCAGTCCCTTCAGTTATCTAGCACCAAAAATCTGTAATTTTCTTCTGGCTGGAATCCGGTTAGCCCCTCCTAAACTCTTTTCAGGAAGAAATTGAAGACCTGGCTCGTTGGAGCCAGAAAAATCCTCTTCAGCTGTAAGTGCATCTTGTTCCCTCACCGAAGTCAGCATCCCAGCACTGGAATAATTCGTATAAAGTGGCCATGTGCTTTATAAATTGCTTGATTATAATTATTTGTGAATGAAGCTTTCCCAGCATGAGGACCTGTGTGCTAACACACTATTCACTGAGCCTGTGTCACCCTGTGAGTAACTAAAAACTCAATGTAAGGATCCATCTCCCGTTGACTGTCACTGCATCACTTTTCTTACCCTTTGCATAGGTCACATCCTTGACCTCCATCATCACTGATGCATCTTTAAAAGTTGACTCCCACATGAAACCAATGATGCCTTGAACGGGCATGAAGGGTGTCGCCCACCAAGTCCAATGAGTGTGCTGCCTCTGAAGAAGGGAGGAAAGTATCCTGCTCTGTGAGTGCTTCTCACAACTGAAACTGACCTTTCGCTGTAGGACCTAGATGTACCGTTGACATGAATGGATGTTGAACTTGATTAAAAACAAACAGTTTTGGAGAGCAATCATGATTCTTACCCATGCATAGTAATTTTTCCAAAAAGTCCAAAGCGAAATTCAAGGTCAGAGTTCTTCGACAAATTGTGGTCCTAGATTTACACCTTGACAAATTTACTATAAACCTACACACAGATTATTGGTCCTCATGATGAGGTAGGGTTCAGTCACAGAGGAAATCATAATGCTGTATTACCTGGAAGGGCTCTCACACCTGGGTCAGTGCTATTCTGTGAAGGGATGACAGGTCAAAAGGGAAGGATTACTTCCTTAATTTATTCATGCCTTGTGCCCGAAAAGTAGATTTTCAACAGGAGAAGTAGTGCATCGTCTTTTCTTCCACAGGGTGTAGCAGAACAGTTTTCCCCCCAGTTCTGGGATTTTATTACCCATACCTTTAGGTGAGACTCTCATGATTTTTGCTTTTCAAGGGCAACCAACTCATACTCACCTTTGTAGAGATATCACCCACAATGTGTTTTATATAAACATTTTAAGGTTCAAGCTCATACTGGGTCCTGCTGACTAGCTCTACTTTGGATAGGAAGATGCTACCTTGATAGCAGCTGCAGTATTGGGTAGGGTCAACTGGGTCCTGTAGGTCATGCCTACCCTGGGAAAGATGGCTTTTCCCACCTTGTTCAGTTATGAATTCTGGCCTTGGGGTATGATAGGAACCTTTAGGGAAAAATCACTGCTGCCTACTAATTCCAGGGTGGTTTCACAGTCATTGTTTAGCCACCCTGATTCTAGGATTCTCGGTCCCATTCTGCTGACCCACATCATTGCAAATATATAAACTAAAACTAGCTTATTGTCAGCATTTTCGATTTAAATCCCCATCAATTTTGAACACTTATAGATTTGAGAAGAAAGAAACAATTTAGTGGTAGACGTGTTATTTGAGTTTGGTTGGCTGCAGTTGAATGCCCCCCTGGGAGATAACAACCATTTTGTCCACCAATTCATAATGCATTGTATTACTGCATTTATAAGGTGGTTATCCACCTGAAGATGACATGACGCGTTAGAATATGCAATGGGTTCCGGGATGCCCTTTTGAAGAGTAGAGTTGAGGATGTTGGATGTGGTTTGTCCTGTATTGGATTTTTTTTCTTTTTTTTTTAGAAAAATTGTATTGGCATTTCACAATGAAGAATAATTGTCATATCAGGAAGACATTTGTTAACATATACATGGTATGGCATATCCTGGTACACATCTGTACTGCATATTTTACATTCAACAGTATTTTATCAACTTTTAATTAACTACGCATATGCAGAGAACCCACCACTGTATTGGATTGTTTGGGTTAGGAGCATGAGGATCAAAGATTTGCTTCAAACATGGTTCAGTGAACTACACTGCACATAAGCATGTAGTGTTGCAGGCAGTGTGTGAATATATGCATTCATACAAAAGTAACATGTATGTGTTTGGTAGCCTAAATTCGAAACAGAGAGTTGGAAGGGTCTTATAACCAGTAGAGTGTGCTATTTGAGCATGCTGGACACTCTAGTTAATGTCTGTAATTTGAGATGGGAGCCCACATTCTTTTACGAAAAAGCCTGGCCTTGTGGCCATCTAGGGTCTTTTAGGTAACTACTAAGTGTATGATCATTGTCTTACATAGCCCCTTTGATGCTGGGCTGCTAGGACCCTTCCTACTGACCATCACATTACACAGAAATCATGTGCAATCTGCTGTTGTTGCAAAGTCATCCTGTGCCCTTGGCACCCCCCAACTTTTTTGCCTAATGGTACCGGTGGTAACTCACTCTGACTGACCCTGGGCTCTGCCTAACCAGGCCCAGGGCCAGTGCTATGCTTAAAGAGACACACATTAGACTACAGTTAAACACCTACATGCACTAGGGTACACAATGGTATGGTGGGGTACCCCTGTGATTGGCATGACCTCCCCCTATAGGCCCCTAGAATATAATTGGTCAGGGGGGTTGAAACTACCTAGAAGTCCCGAGTACACTGGGGCATGGCAGTTTAGAGGCAAGCAGCCTTTTTCTGCACTTGCATGTGTGCACTGCTGAAGCCTGAGGTCATTTTAAAAACAGTCCTGGGTGCCAGGACTTCTTTTAAAAAGTAAATGGTGGCCAAACTAGACTTTTGTTTTGGGGGCACTTAAACATTGGTAACCTGCAATGTTTCGGCATATTAGGGACCCCAGGGTCTCCCCTAGGTATCCTAGAGGTGGGGGGGTCAGGTATTTAGAAGATACACCCTTATAAAATGAATTGTTATATGCCGAGTAAAGTGAAATTTCACATTTCACTTGCCACATTGTAGTAAAGTACCTACTCAAATTCGACTTTGATGCTAGGAGCACTGTGAAAGGAGAATCTGCAATATTTCTACAGATTCAGAACCCCTAGTTGCACATGGGGTGGGGTTCAAGTAGATATGAGTAAAGTACTTATAAAATATGTTTTTGTAAGTCATGGTGCTGGAATATTGCCGCACCTTGGAGAACATCCAGTGGATTTGTAAGGGTTTTGTACCAGTGGATTGTGGGAACTAAAGTCCTCAACTTTCAAGGACCATCTTGGAGCTTCTAGACCCTTGGAGTAAGTTTGAGACACTTTGGGACCCCTTGGGGAACTTCAGGAAGAAGTTCAAGAACTTTGGAGAACTATGGAGCAACTTTGAAAAATAGCTCAATAGAGGGACCGGCTCAACCTGGCCAGCCAGGCCGCCTGCCTTCAACCGAGAGTCAACCAGGTTTGTCCCGCTAAAAGCTCCATCGCTCCAACTTTCAGAGATTGACCGGTACTAGAAGAAAACTGAAGCCGGCAAACCCTCACCGGATCTGGCTACATGAGAAGCATCGAGAGACCGCGCGAGAAAAAGCTCCAGAAAAGTTTGAATTTGAATGAATTTGTATGTATTGTGCCTTAATTGCATTCCCCAGTGTTTTTGCATGTTAATGGTTTTGCCCTTCTTGGGCTTGTACTTTTGTTTATTGTACTTAAGGGAACTTTTGAGTTTAGTCTGGCAAGGGGGGCAGTGCCCTACTGCAACTTAGGGTTAGAGAATTGTTTTTTTCTGGATTGTGCTCTGTTTCTAGAGATCGCAACACTAGAGCAGCTTTTTTGGTTTTGAACGCTCTAGTGTTTCTTTATTTTTTTGACACTATGGGGCACATGGATCAACCTATTTAGGAAGTGCAAACGGTGCGAATGGGTAAATTCGGCCGTTTGCGCTTCCTAAATACGTTTTTGGGATGCATGAAACAATTTTTCAAAATTCGCATTTCCTAAAAATGAGAATGCATTTAAGGAATCGCATTTGTGCGATTCCTTAAATGCAATGCATCATTTTTTTTAAAAATGCGAATTTTGAAATAGGAAGTGCAAATTAACACGAGGTTGACCCTCGTGGTAATTTGCGAAATTGTTTCAAAAAGCACAAAAATGCATTTTGAAAATTGTCATGTTACAGACACACATGTCCTTAGGACATGTGTGTGTGAAACATGCACTTTAAAATACATTTCAGGGGTGCAGGGGGGGTCCTTTGGACCCGCCTCTGCACCCTTGCAATGCATCAACAAATTGCGATTTCCTAAAAAAAGAAATGCAAAACGGCATTGATTCCTATGGGCCTCTAGGCCCATAGGAATCAATGTAATGCCATTCCTTAATTGCGATTCGCAATTAAGGAATCGCAAATTCCGAAATTTAAGAAATCCTAAAAAAAAATTGGATTTCTTGATGCATAGGATTTTGCAATTCCTAAATAGCGATTCCTTAATTTTCGCTATTTAGGAAATGCAAAATCCTACAATGATGCATGTGCCCCTATGAGTAGACCAGGCTACCTTAAGACAGAGCCGCATAGCAGACAAGCTGCTAGGGCACCAAATGCCAGCCAGTTTGTGCCCTTCCATTCCCGCTCCAGGCCAAGCGCCCAGCATGCTGTCCATTTTGCTTCAGAGGTTGACCTACAGTGTTATACATGTGAGATTCTTCTGTCACTAAGAAAAGAACTTGGATCATATTTATGCCAGATGGGGAATGATAACTGTGGAGGCCATAAAGGAAGTCTTAAGGTTTGGACATATGATGATTTATTTTTGCTTGCATAAAGCTGGAGGAATTCCTCCCTTGAAACCACCCACATGCACCCACTATCATGCCTGGGCAAAATTGGACAATACTAGATTAAAGGACTGTTTAGAATGATCCAAACCAAATAGTCAGTCAGATGCCAATGATGATGAGTCCATTGAGCAGTGTAATTCTTGGATTGTGGGTGCTCTTGATGAGCTGATACCACTTAAAACAAGGACCATTCTTTGAAAAATGCTGTCAGCTCCCGGGTACCACAAGAACTGACTCAGGCCAAGAGGAAATGTAGAAGGCTTGAGAGGCTCTGGAGAGAATATCACTCAGGGGCAGGGAGAGAGGCTTATAAATTAGAATTTAAGACAAACAAAGGGCATTTTAAAGCCTGCAGGGGTCTATACTATCATAATAAGATTTTGTCTGCAAAGTTTTCCACTTGAGAATTGTTTGCAGTTTATAACTAATTACCAAAAATCACAAATCATTTACCTAATGCTCCTCCTATGTAATGCTTTGCTCAGATTTGGCTGACTTCTTTCAGACTAAGATCTTCTCTATTTTATTCACACCAATGGTGGAATCAGTAGAATGGCTGCATCAAGGCAGCCACCACTTTACAGGGTGGTCAGATTAGAGCTTTATCACTGAAAAAGAGGAGATATCTAAAATCTCTATGATCAGGTCAGGCTCTCCCTTTGACCCCTGTCCTAATAGGATTTACAAATATCTGATATCCTTTCTCTCTCCTTGGATAACTATGACCTTTAACAGCTAGAGTGGTGTTGTACCTACGTTTTGTGAATCAGCATTAGTTACCCTGCTTTTGAAAAAGAAAACTTTAGTCCCAGGTATTTCCTGCAACTACCAGCCTATCTCTCTCCTTCCGTTCTTTGCAAAATCCTGGGAAGCTGGGTCAATGCACAGCTGACCTTGTATTGTGAGGAAAATGGTGTGTTTCATAAGCACCAATTTAGATTTAGATCCTACATCAGCACGTAAACCGTACTTACAGATGCCAATAATGGCATACGCATGGTCTTGGATGTGGGAGGCTCAGTAGCACTTATCCTCCTTGACTTGTCATCTGCCTTCGATACGGCCTGCACTTGCTAGCTTATTGGAAAGACTTTTTACGTTGACCTCGGAGACAAGCCACTCAGATGATTTGAATCCTTTTTGGAAAACAGAACTCCAGCAGTTCTGTGGCAACTTTTTTTTAAAGACATTACTTGTGGTGTTCCACAGGGTACTGCTCTTAGTCGTACCATTTTAAATAAATGTGTGGCCCTCCTGGCAGATCAGATGGCATCCTTTGGTTGTCAGTTTTATGGCTATGAGACTGATACCCAAATTATCATCAGCATGGAGGGTAGCATCTCCCACTTCCAGGAGGAATTTAAAGGCTGTATCGTTAATATTATCTGGATGAATGACGAGATTCACTCTGGCTTAACTCAGACAAAATGGAAGTTTTGATTTTGAGCAGCATAACAATAAGATGATGGGCAGGAAACAACTCAGGCGCATCATTCCATTTATTTCTCAATATTCTAGACAGCTGCTAGTTTAAATCCTGGTTGTAAGCAGACTGGAATACTTTAATGCCCTTTATACTGGGCTTTCAGATTACCTCATTAAGTAGTTACAACTCATACAGAATGCAGGAGCCAGGTAGGTTGATTTTTGGGAGAAGTACCTTTGATAGTGTTTAATACTTACTTATACAGCTTCACTTGCTGCCTGTTACCTTTATACCATACAGCATTTTGTCTTCGTATATCTCAAATAATAAAAAGAAAAAATTAATTTCTCCCAGATTGCTTTGTTCAACTTCTGCCATTCTGATCACAGCAACTGAATACTGGAGAGCACGTTTGGGTTGTAGGGCCTTTTCTGTGGGGGCTGCTTGAGCTTGCAATAAACTGTCGCCTTAGTTACACCGACAACCAGATCTCTCAGAATTTTGGAGAGCTCTAAAAAAATCTCAATATCTGAGTTTCAGATCAGATGTACAGAGTGTATTAGTCTGCTAGCGCCAGCACACACTATGGGTAATTGCACGCTTTACAAATAATAATATATACATAAAATAAACTAATTAAGAGCTGAAGTGCTCCACATTGTCTGTGGCCTCAGAGAAAGAAAGCAACTCTTTATTGATTGCTTTTTAGAAAGATTCCCGCCCATTGAACTTTAGAAATAAATTAAAATGTGACTATTCACCTGATTTACTAGGCCATTCTTAGTGTTGTCAGATGTTGAATTTTAGTTGTATATTGACAATGTTTTTAGTAGTATCTGTTTAAGTCTGTGTCTGCCTTTTCTGCCTTCCTCTCTCATGTTCTTTTAATATAGCGCCAAAAAACAGCATTTAATGTGCTGCTCTATAAAAATAACATTAACACGACATACCAAATAAAGAGTAAGCAAGGTGAAACGGTTGCTCCGTGTCAGTGAAATGCCTCCTGCACAATTTGATCTTAGAATAGGGACCTTCAAGGCCAATTTGTAATATTTCCAAATAGTATATGTAAGCATAGTTCACTTACTTTCATGTTTACATTATATAACATGAATTGGAGTAGCATGACGACATTTGGAAGCACACTATTTAGGTATGGGCGAAATTTCTCCTTTTCCAGCTTTAGATTAGATGCACATGCATTTCTTGAAATTTATGAGTATTGGGCAAAATACACTTATTAGATCATATGTAAATAAACTATATGTAACGTATACCATTGCTAGGTTACGTTAGACGACATACCTCTCCAGTGTATTTTTCCTACGCTTTCTAAAGTCACGGAGTAAACGTTACTTGAGCAGCGCATGTCACCATGGTGCGCATGCTGTTTAGGAGTTTCCGCAATACATATACTGCCGCAACTGGTCTCCTGAAAGTCCAAATTTTATAAAAACGTGGAAGAAAAAAAATGCAGGAAACAGGTAAAATCAATAATTGGAATTTGTGGGAGGTTCTGCTTGAGTAAAAACAAATTTGCCCGGTGGTAATATGTAAACCCTACAAATGGTTGTTTTGGTTTTAGAACTCCTTTCACCCTTCCTGCGATGGGATCTTAGTGAGGAAACACAAAGGGTAAGAAGGGCCTTGGAGACTGGAATAGGTTAAAGCCAGGAATTATTACAATGTGTGGAAAGCTTCAATAAAAATGTATGTACATTATTCAGTACTGAAGCCAAATGAGGACTCTGTTCCAAAGATAGACGCAACAATTTAACATATTTTTTATCTGCCCTATGGTGTGAAAGTTAACAAAAACGCACTGTTGTGTACTGGAAAGAATCTAACTTCATGGAAAGCAGGGATATGACGATTTGAAAGAAATAGAAATGTCATTCTGAAAATAATTTACATTGTAAAAGTCAACACACATCAAGGGCCTGAATATAGTGAAATAAGAGGTTCCTAACAGAGAAGAGGAAGAAAGTTAAATAGTTTTGTGTGCCATCCACTAGAAAGTGACTTGCATATCCACGAGATAGAAAAAAATGTGGGCTTCCCCATTTTAAAAGTTTTTTCAGGGGTACAAATACAATATTTGTAGGATTTATTGGAAGAATTGCTATTGGTAAACTATATAGTTGATTCAACATATACTTTTCTCTTTTGTAGGTTCAATGAAAAGCATTAAGAGAAAGGGCAGACTAAGCTGTATTTTCAAAAGATATAGGTCAGCAGCTCCTGCAGGTACAGCATAAGAAATAACACTGAACTAAGTACTTAACAATGTTGGTATGTCACTCATATATAAACCATATTTTCTTTGTAGAGAAAGTTTTAAGAAGTTAAATATTTTGTTTCAGTGCTTAACATTCTGGATAGTAAAATGGGTGCAAAATCGAGGCCGCAAGAAATAGACTTTGTGATACAATTCAGGGAGGAGATGTGGCCAAGTGGCTAGAGATGCAGACTTTGGAACAGGGGTACCAAGGTCGAATTCTGGCCTCGGGTCTCCCGGCGCCTAAATACAATTTGTAACCTCCCCTGGTTTTGCTGTGAAAGATTTAATCCCCTTGGGCCAGGTGCATGCTATAATGAAAGTAAACTGACTAGGAAAAGTTAGAGTTCATACTGTGTTTAGATAATGAAATGAGCAGTAGCAGCTTAACTACATACAAGATTACCATGCAGGGGTGGGGCCTGATCTTTCAGGGTGAAGGTCTTTCTTGTGGCTATGACATGGTCACAGAAATCACGATGAACTCTGCAGTGCCTAAAAACATATTTTCATGGTACATATTTCCAATACAACTTTTTACATTGTAAGGCACACAGAGATAACGTATTTAGCATTTTAATTACGAAACCACGGTTCCTGCCCCCAAAGGCAATTCAGAATTGTTTTTTAAATGAAAGCTTCTTCTTTCAGAAAACATTAAATACAAAAGACACAAAAACTAATCAGAAATGCAAGGATAGGCTAATGCAAAATGTATTAATGTCCAAGACAGAATTTTAACAATCCTCTTGAGTTTCAGGTTTGCCGAATGTGCCTCTGTTTTGAAGCTACTATCATGTGCCTCACCCTGTGCATACTTAATGCCCGAGATATAAAAAGTGAAATACCCAGACAAAGAAGATATTTTGGTCATTTGTTGACCCCAAGATTAGAAACCGTGTCAAATTACGCAAACTTGATTAAGTAGCCCTACGCCTGAAACCGGCATGGCTCCAAGATACGAGGGGGCTCCCTATACTATGTTACCGCTGATACGTCAAACCTCCACCCCTCACCCACACCTGGACACGGCATAATTAACACCTGATATGCTAAAATAGGCTGGTTCCTCCCTCGCTTTATATATCTACCCCCCCCCCACCCTACCACCATCTTTTTGGAGATTTCAAGAGACACATGCCACAAAAATGTTTGCTGTACTATCTAATATAGCAAAACCAAAGGGGATGATGGACAGAGTGTTGAACATTGCAAGCACTCACCCCCAGTCAACTAATCTGGGTTTAATCCATCATCATTCTTTAGCTCACTCCGCCACCCCAGTTCAGACATGGCCATATGCAAATCAGTCTGACCCTGTGCCTCATGGGAACAGTCCAGCCCGAACTGCCAAGCCATGTCTTCCCTGGACCGGAAACAGGCATCCTGGGACCGGTTTCTGGCTGATCAGCCAGGCTAGGAGTGTTGAACATTGCAAGCACTCACCCCCCCAGTCAACTGATCTGGGTTTAATCATCATTCTTTAGCTCACTCCACCACCCCGGCCCCAGGATGCTTGTTTCCGGTCCAGGGAAGACATGGCTTGGCAGTTCGGGCTGGACTGTTCCCATGAGGCACAGGCCCACTATTCCTCGAGACTGAAAACTAATAATCATGGATTTAGTAAAACTAAAATAACTGTAAGTGAAGAAATCAATTAAGGCTGCAGAAAGCACCTCTCTATTTTACAAAGAAAGATTTTCTTATCCTAACTAAACCTTTAGAAATCTGTGGCATTGTAAAGTTTCAAACAACAAATCAGTGTGAAGTACATGAATTTAAGTGTAGCATTAATATGTAGAACTGCTTTTTTTAGAGAGGTGGGCTCAGTTTTACAAATATTGTGAATCGTAAGTGCAACACTTTTTTGGCCACAATGCAAAATGTATTTTGGGATATACAAAGGCACACAAATCCAGAAAAAAAAGTAATTAAGTTGCTTCAAGGAGGCTTTACATCAGTGAAGCGTCGATGGTCCTGAGCATCCACCCACGCATTTTGATGGAAACCAAGAAGTCTGTAAACCTGGGTTTGCGCCAGGATGGTGCACCTAATCAAGTCTGGCATAATGAGGAGAACCATTTTCATTTCTCCTTGATACTTCCTCTTTTAATGTGTGCTGCATTCTACAGCACACATGCATTATATACAGGATAGTTTATATCCAGGAAGGTACATTTTGTGCATAAAACTATCCTGCCCACAGCACAGGCACCCTTACACCATGGTGCAAGGGCGCTTGGGTTGGCGTTAGGCAGCCACAAGTGTGCCAGCGCAGGAACCGCCCCATTGTAGGGATTTGGAATCCGACTGCCGTCCCGATGGGATCTTTGATCTTGTTGGAGGCGGCGGTCCTAATCCCACCTTTGCAGTCCAACCGGCTGCATTGTAATGCAGCGGTCGGGCCGATGCCCTATATGGCAGGTGGTCCGACACCAGCAGCCTGTTGATGCCAGTCCGCCCACCATTATAAAGAAGACCTATGTGTCTTGGGTTTCTCAAAAGTCAAAAGAACAGAGAAAGAAAGAATGGTACTATTTAAAAGGGCATGCAAATAATTGAAAGGGTATCCACCCACTTTTTGTAATGTGCTTCCACTTAGAGTTCTTAACAACGAGAGGAGGTGAAATTAGCCAATACCCTGTCATTGTTTCCGCATATTATTAATAACGTTGCAACACAAAGGCTCAGTAGTCTTGAAAAGACTGAAGTCCTCCAACTTTCAGCTAATATCGCCATCATTACAGATCTACCGTGCAATTCGGCCAAAAGCAATGCTTTATGGTGCAGAGATTTGGAGGGCAGACAATATCTCATGTTTAAAAAAGTAGGAAACATGTTTATGAGATCAATTACCTATATGTTCTTAACATCGCAGCTTGCACCCTTGTGCTTGGATTTGGGCCACAGGAATATAGTGCATATTGCAAATCTCAAACCTTTAACCTATTGCGTAAGACTCTGGCACAACAAATCCCTTCCCTCCTAAAAGGAAGTGTTTACAGGGCTGAAATTGTTAGATAAGTCTTGTAAAATAAAATTGTTTCAACATGTCAGGTGCTGGTTGTGTATGTTGGATCTGCATCTAGCCTGGGACAAACCGGAGTTGATCACTTTAAGGATGTTAGATCAGCTGAAAACAATATATTGGCTGCACATGCTTCAAACTTGGGTAGTGAAGCCTACAATGTGTAGCCTGACATGAAGAGTCTTAAATTTTAAATGCAATCTGAAATTTGAAAAGTTTATGGATTGTATAAAACCGCCCCAAGCAAGATACATTTTTGTGAAATTCAGATATGTGGTCCTACCAGTAGCGGCTATAATCTGGAGTTTACTACACCCCACCCTGCCCCTCCCCCACCCTGCATCACCGCCCGGCAGCACTCCCTCCAGGACTCACTACTGGGTCCTACCGGTTAATAACTTTCACAGTAAATGGTGAGCTCCTACCAATAGTTCACATCTTTGTCCTTTCTTCAAAGTATGGTCTGAATCAGAAGCACATTTGTATTTCTTCTGTCCAATTTACCCTTATTTAAGGAAGACCTGGATAATCTCAATATCTCATTCCTATAGATGATGTTATCCGAATTTAAAGACCAGAGAGCACTGAGCATATTTTATTTGCTGTGTCAGAATGTCAACATTTTTCTGGTGGCTAAGATGAGGATCAATTGAAGTACTTAAAGAGTTTTAGATTGTATTTATGTAATGGAGTCAGAGTTGCTCTTATTCCCATTGTTTTTAATTTTGTCCTGTATTATTGAAATGATGAAACAAATGTTATGCATGTATAATGGGGGTTCCCTCGAAATAAAAATGATATCTATACAATGATAAAACTGGCATAAAAGTCGAGCAGAGAAAGGGATGGTGAAGTGCAGAGAGGAGTCTTCATGCCAGGCAACAAGTTATATATAATATCTCTGGTTCTAGTGAAGAATATTGGAACAGGAAAAACTTTGCCTTCATGCACTGATTTAGCAGTGCTACTGGCCTCATAAAATGGGATTAGCAGACCCTGCTATTTCCTTGCAAATAGTACTTCATTGTCCTAACAGGTCTTCATGTGTGTGCCATCTCTGAAACTCATAACAGATTTTAGTTTCAGCTTTGCTAGAATTCTAGAATTTGACTAACACTTAGAAGTAACAGAAAGAGAGTAGGATTGATATGTATTAATAACAGTAATCATGTTAGACTGGTATTTATTATTCACGGTTCTGATAACTGTTGCTGCTGCCAAACTATTTGTCTTTATTGTGGTTACAATTCATATTGTGTGCTCTAGACTAGGATTTTAAAATAAATATTTAAAATGTATCCTTGGTGTTCTTGTCTTTTTGAATGCATTATTCCCCAATGAAAGAGGGTTCTGGGTTCAACTGATTGTCCCTGTAACATCTCATGTGATTGATCATTTACTAGAACACATCCCGCTCAAACATTTCTCAGCAGGTTGAGTAAAGGTTACTTCACACCTGGTTTTGTGATTCATGTTGGCACATTGAATAAAGTTTTCATTTGTATAGTCGTCAGTCGGACCGCCAACCACTATTGCAGTGGTCAGGAGACCTCCCGACAAGCAGCTGGTTGTTCAACTGCCGCATTAGGCTAGACTGCCTTGCTGGAGCTTGAAAAGTGCTCTTTTACACTGCTGCTAGTGCTGCAGCCCAGAAGAAGGACAAAGCACAAGCCACAGTGTAGAGGAGCACTTTATGCACATCCATGCAACGTGTGCCATGCACCATTAGGTGCATGGCACATGGTGCATATAGATATTGGGATTCTGAAGGACGATGACTGGAGGATGCGATTCAAAGCCCAAGAGAGATATCGATTCAGGCAAGATTCCATCTAGTACTACTCCGTATCCTCCATAGGTCCTACTCCTCCAGAGCACTCATGCATAGGCTGGGACGCTGTGCTTCAAATCATTGTGCCAGAGCTGCCAGGAAAGGGGCTCCTGCTTCCACATGCTCTGGAGATGTCCTTTCATTCAGAAATATTGGACAGGGGTAGCGCGAATTATGTCTGATGTGATGTCTATTGGCATTACCACTGGAGGCTCGGTGGCATATACTATGTGTGAAGGGTGAGGAGACTTGGCCGAGAACACAAAAGTTATGGTTGATGATTAGGGCTTTGGTAGCTAAGAAAAATATCACCAGGTCCTTGGTGGCTTGTCTCCCATCGAGGGTGGTGCAGTGGAAATCCGACTTTGATTGGTGCCACGCTGCAGAAAGAGTTGTCAATGAGAGTAGAGGCTGCCCTTGGAGTTGGGTAAAGGTTTGGGGTCCTGACTTGAATATCAGGGTCTTTGAAGGTTCTAGGACTCAGGAATGAAAAGGGAGGGAGCTGGGGATCCCCCTCTTTTTTTCTTTTCTATGATCCTATGGTAATACGTGAAAGTTGCCATTGACATGTACGACATTTCTGCTATAAGGTGTTGGTTATATTGTCTGTTGTTGTGATATTATACTCTGCAACTGAGACATGTTTAATAAAAAGAATCCTTAAAATAAATTTTTGTAAACGTATAGAAAAAATATCAAAATAAAGATAAAAAGTGAAAAACTAAAAATATAGATATGGATTCTAAAATGTATAAAAGTTATTTAGATAAAAAAAACTATATTTGAAATGTCAAGCTATTTCTAAATCTTTCACATGTTATGCACTTTGTATACAATACTCTTTTGTATTTTTATTGCCAAGTACTTACAACATTGTTAGACCCGGGACCCCGGGCTGGCCAAGGCTCACGCCAAAGTCAGTCAGAGACCACCATGTCTAAAGTCAGGGCAAGGGAGTTACACACCAAGATAACCCCTGCTCACCCTCTAGGTAACGTGACGCGAGCAGCAAGGCTAATCTCGGAGGCGATGTGTAAAGCGTTTGCGCACGCACCCAGCAACAACACCCAAGGCCCACAACAAAGGAAACTCCACACAAGGTTATATACAAAAATAGCTTTTGTATTATAGTAAAAACACATTAGATAACACACACACTTTATAATGTGCCAACAGGCATGGGCAGAATTTACAAGGGATTATGTACAGGACAGGGCCACGTGGACCACTGTCAGGGGTAGGCACTTGTTAGAAATAATACTTGTAGGTATAACACTTAGCACATAAACATATAATGACTGTAGCACTAAAATAGTAAATGTAGCACACAACCAGTAATCACTGGTAAGGGTAAATACCTCCTACGCAACCCTAAACACTGTAGTAAAATCACGCAGGGAACTAGGACCTTAATATCAGGACCTATAGGAACATAAACAATCACCTAAGCAAGTCACATTTAGCAAAGGTAATGGGACATCAACAATCCTCTAAGCAGGTCACTTTTAGCAAAGGGGATAAAACATAAAATACCTAAGCTGGTCACTTTTAGCAAAGGTAATGGGACATCAACAATCCTCTAAGCAGGTCACTTTTAGCAAAGGGGATAAAACATAAGATAATCACCTAAGCAGGTCACTTTTAGCAAAGGTAATTAAACATACACAATCCTCTAAGCAGGTCACTTTTAGCAAAGGGGATAAAACATAAAACACATTGCACATGAGGCATTAAAACACATTCAGAGGTGCAGGTAGAACATTTGCGCAGGAATCAAAATAAGCAAGTAACTCACAATGCGCAGGGTGCACATAGCACAACACTAGAACTGTCCCTCAGGCCAACTGGCCTCACAAGGGCTGAAATGCCCTGAGTCCAAATGTCAGGGAAGGCTGCGCAGGCAGCCAGGAACACAAGCCTAAACGTAGCAACTGTCCACTAAGTGCTGGACAATTGTAAATACTGCTGGGCCAACGTTGGAGCCTCGTGGGCTCAAGAACAAGGGTGGGGCGAAGCACAGCGTGGGAGCCACGAGGCTCTGACCAACTGCCTGTGTCTCAAGAGCCTCTCAGGGCTCGCAAAGCAAATAGACTGGCCCTTAAGAGCTTCAGCGCTCTAACACAATGAAAATGGCCCCAGAGCCTCTCTGGGCTCTAAACCAATATGGGCTGGGAGCCTCGTGGGCTCTAAAGTACAAATGGCGCTGTGAGCCTTTCTGGGGCTCTAAACAAATATGGCCGGGAGCCCCTCGGGCTCGACGAACAACTGCGGGCCTGGGGAGCCTCTGGGCTCGAAAACGGGAATGCCCTGAGCCTCTCGGGCTCTCAATGCGAAATGTGCTCCTGGAGTTGGAGTCCCTCGTGGACTTGGAATGACTCTTGCACGTTGGAGTGGCCCGCTGTCAACCGGGGCCGCTCTAAATCACACAAAGGACCCTGTCCCCGCACTCACCCGGTCTCGTTGCGGGGTGGAGACTCCTTCCCCCGTCAGCGGCGTCTGCAGGCGGAAGAGCGCCTCTGGGCAGACTCGCGGGTGCAGCAGGCGAGGCTCCTACTCTCCGGGGCCTCGCTGTAGACAGGACAGCTGCTCCACGCTCCTTCTCGCTCCGCGGCTGCGGGGCGGGACTTCCGGCCGGGCTGAGCTCCAATTGGTCGGCCGGCCAACCAATTCCGGGTCGTCACGGGCAGCGCGGCGGCCCATTTTAGGCAGACAGGCGAGGTGTCAGTATCCGAGGGGTAGGCTCCCTCGTAATTTAAATATCAGGCGAGGTAGGCACTCGCTCAGCCAAAAAATCGGCAAAACGGGTGCAATGCCGGGTGGGCACCAGCTTTTGTAAATAAAGCACTCCTAAGCGCTACAAGCAAGAATTAAGCGCTCCTAAGCGCTAGAAGCAGGACAGAGCGCTCCCAGGCGCTGGTGACAAAATATAGCGCTCCCAGGCGCTAGGGACAAGAATACAGCACTCTTAAGCGCAAGGGCACAAGTAAAAGCTCCAGCAAGGTCTGGAGACAGGCAGGGGGCAAGGCTGGGCCCAGAGCCAGCTCACTGGGTCTCCAGGCAGGGAGACAGTCCAAGTGGCGATCCTCCTGGCCCCAGCAACAGCAGCAGCCCCCTCAGGATCCTGGAACAGAGCAGAACAAAATGTATTGGGACACAGCCCCTTCTTATACTGTAAATTCCTTTGTGTGTAGGTGCAGGGTGGGGGGAAACCAGTCGCAGCTGGTTTTGAAGTACCCTTGATGGCCCAACCACCCATTTCATTCACTAGCAGGGCTAGGGTCATCAGTCGCACCACAGGGTGCGGAGCCAGCATTGTGTGGGGAAAGTGCAGCCCCATCAGGGACCAGGTGCACTCCTCCCCAGCCATCAACATGCTAATCTCACACTCACCACCGGGCAGACCCATCCAGCCTTCCTGGAGCCAGGCTCACCAGCCAGCTCCAGCCAATCACACGCCAGGCATATTTTACATTAATATGCCAAGTCCTAGAAGTGGCACTTCCACACAAGATACACTCATGCCACATACATCATTGCGAAGCATTCATTCTCACGAGCTCGCACATACCAAATTCGAGTCTGCACTCCCCACGCATCAGGAACTACCAGGGACACAGACATTCCCCATGCATCCCTGTGGGAGAGCAAGCCAGCCTAACTACATGCACGCACTTTACTCTGGGACACAGGGAAAAAGTGCGCACAGACCAAAAATTATCAACACAGATCACATATTAAAAGCAAAAAGATTAGGGGTGAACCTGCCAGAAGGGCCAAGTCCAACAAACATCAAATAGAATGCCACACACTTTATGAAGGCCAGTATATAAGAAAACAGTAACCTGGACCAAACATAAATATGTCATTTTAGCTTTCTATCATATCCCCTTGTTTCCAAATATATACACTTCTAAAATATGAGTTGTCATAAATTTCAGTGTTTATGATTGGGTGGATCTCTGGATAAGCCTCTGTATTGACTCTACCTTTGCTGATGTGCACATTTCTTTCATGTAAATCACTTGGTGTTCTACTCCCTTGAATTGACTCAAATTTCCTCCATGAACACATTTGTTTGTTAACCCCTTCGAGGCTAATGACGAGCTGGCCTCGTCATGGCGCTTACCTGCCGTGCGCGGATGACAAGGCCAGCTCGTCATAAAATAATGAAAATCAATAAAACTCAGCGCAGGACGGGAAAACGCCTAGCAGCCATGGGGTTAAGGAATGGGGTATAAGGCAAGAGACCACCATTATGGTAGCAGTCTATTATGGAACAATAAATAGTTATACCTGGGGTTGTGTTTCAAAATATTGAACTAAATAAACAAGGGTACAAGGAACGTTTCTAATGGATTAGGAACGTTTTTTTTCATAATGATGTATGAATAAGCAGAAGATACTATTAGTTAGTAATTACTGTTCTGTCTTATGCAAATCTGACTACACCATGGAAAATGTTGAAACTTGCACTTTCATAGATTGTGCCAATATACAAAGGATGAAACATGACTAAATGACTAGTGAACATGTCCAGAGGAGCCTTAGAAAAGTTGTAAGGTACATCTAAAGCAGATCATAGTGTCTTTTCCATTTTGTCATTGTGAGAAATCCTGTTTGAACAGCCCACCAGCAGTTAGAAGATATTGGGCCTTAATTGTAACAACTGGGGTCTTTTGATTCTGGTGTCCTGGGCTCCCATATTATGTACCCCCAAACTCGTAACCAAGTTCTATCTTTAGCATTTCAATTTTAGGGTAGTGAGACAGAGGAGGGGAAGGGCTGTCCTTTAGAGTCTTAAAACTTGGCAGTAGCAAACAACAATGAATACATCCCTGTTTAGTCACTGTTTTTTTAAATAAAAAATCAAAAGGAGCAATACGTATGCAACGAAATGCCACACACAAACTCACAAATATATACAGATTCACAGGAGTCTAAATGGGGAGATACTCTAAGGGCTTTCCAACCTAAAAACGGTGAACAATACAAAGTCCACACTGGTCAGGTAACCCCCGAAATTAGCCCTGGGCCTATTTGCCAGTAAGCTCTAACCTTTAAAGGCACAATACTTCTGGGCTAATGATTCATGAGCTGACTCTAAAGCACTTGAGTTTAACAATCCACTTAGATTTAAAAATGTCATCGAATAGTTCAAGATGCCTATACAAGTTAAGGGAACTATACTGAATCAACCATGGACTTCGATCATCAAAAAAACAAATAATAAATTGCATGTTGCAATTGGCCATACATTTCTAGAGATTATCTGACTTCCAATTTACAACCAATACTGTTTTGATTAAACCATGTCTCTGGTGAGGCAAATTTTTTCATTTTGCGGATCTTATGAGTAGATATATGTGAAAACCATACTCCCAACGTCAAACCATTGCCAATGATTAAATGGAAGAATCTTAAGTTTGAGGAGATAATTTGTTTCCTTACTAAATCTATCAATTCTTTAGAAGGCAGCTTAGAGTCTATTAACACTTCTTTTTTTAATTGGATGATTAATGCTGTTAATCCCCATCATCTGCCAAAAATGAACCCTACCATGAACAGTTACACTTCCTGGTACTTTCAGGACTCAAAGGTAGCAAAAAACTAAATTAAGGAGAGTTGAACTTAAATGGCATTCTCGCCCATCTACAAGGATGGAGGGATTATATAAGAATGCTTTTTAGAACACACAGACATTTAATTGTTTTAATTTTGTTTATAAATCACACAAGTAATGTCCCAACATCAATCTTTCAAATCGTAAATGAAGTCAGTATTACTTCACATATTTTTCCCAAAGTAGTCTCTACCTAAAAGCTCTTTGATTGTCTTAATACATATTTTAATTAAAAACTCTCCAATATATTAAAAGAGATTCAGTCAACTTCTTTTACTCTAGTTGAGGTGGATGTTACCTTATGTACTCATTCTACAGTGTTCTTGGAAAACTTACTGCTTATTTCACAGGATGATCTTCAATCTCTATGTACCATCATATCTCCTCTGAATCCTTCTCCTACCCTTGTATTTAAGTCACTTTGTTCAGGAATTGCTTCGCTATTTAGAACCTTTATAAATGAATCTTTATATTGAGGAAAAGTGTCAACTCTGAGACTGGAATAATCACATGTCTCTTGAGAAGAAAGTTACTAACCCTATGCATACAAAACTTTTTTGCCTGATCTCCCTCCTCCCATTTTCTTCCAAGGTGTTGGATAAACATGGGGGCTCAGATGTTGGGACATTTTCTGTAAAACAACAACTGCCTTTCTTTGTTGCAGTGAGTCAGTTCTACTGTCCATATTAGATGACTTAAGAGTGGACTTCGATATGGACCATACCAGTGCCCAGATCATATTGGAACTTTCAGCGGCATTCAGCACAGTTGATCATAATATTTTGATTGCCTACCTTGAGGCCATAGGCATAAAGGATTCAGAATTGAATTACTTTAGCTCATTCTTTACTAATCGTACACATGCTGGGTCTGTACTTGCGACAACATGATTCTATAGTCAGTGGGGTGTCTCAAAGATCCTTTGTCTCTCCTCATTTATTTAATGTGTATGCAATCTCCCTTGCTAGGTTACTTGAATAGAGAGTTATCAGAGCATACATGTGTACAGAAAACTCACAGTTTAATGGAGCAGCTAGATAATCAACCTTCTATACAATTGGAATGTCAACGAATTCTATGTTTCATCTGGAACTGGATGGGAAGTAACACCTTGAAGGTCAATGACAAAAGTACAGAGGCCTTGGTGATCAAATACAGTAGCAATCTATGGTTTAGGTTTACTGGCCCTAAAATTGGGGAACGCTCACATTCCTTCTCACAAAAAGTCATGTTTGAATTTCAATATCTCTAGAATTTCAGAGCAGTGCAGTGGTATTCTCTGTGCATATCACCTAAAAATGGTGCTGGAAATCTTTTGTTTTGTCTCCAATGACTGTAAATTACTGAAAGCTTGAGCTTCATTTGGAGTAAATCAATCAATCAGTTGGCATTTGTATAGTGCAGCACTGTCACCCCTAGGGGTGTCTGAGCGCTGAGGCTATTATCTCACAGTCGAAAAGCCAGATGTTGAGTTTCTTTCTGAAGTTCGCAAGGGAGGGTAGTGTACAGGGTGGAAGGGTAGGTTGTTCCAGGTCTTGGCAGCTATGTAGGAGAAGGTGAGACCCCACTGCATCTGCGAAGGATGGGGGGGTTTGTACAATGGGGAATAAGGAGGAGCACAGGTGTCTTACAGGCAGATGGAAGTTCAGTTGATGATTGATGTAGGGTGGTTGTGTACAGCTTTGTATGCACGCATAAGGATCTTGAACTGGGCTCTCTTCTGTAAAGTGAGCCAGTGGAGGTTTCTGAGGTGAGGCATGATGGTGGTGCATTTGGGGAGGTCGAGGATGAGTCTGGCTGTTGTCTTCTTTATGGTCTAGAGTCTTTTTAGGAGCTAGGCGGACATTTCAGCAAAGAGAGCGTTGCCCTAGTTGAGGAAGCTGGTGATGAGGGCCCGCATGACGGTCTTCCTTGTGTTGATTGGGATCCCTCTAAAGGTTCTACATAGTGGATGGATTTATTATTACGTGCACATAGAGGGCCACTTAGAGGTGCCCCCTAAAAATGTACCAACCACTAGTGTACTGGCAGACTGGTGTAGACCAGCTTGCCACCACAGACAGATTTCTTACCCCCTGCCGGTGAGAGCCCATTCTATCTGAGGGCAGTAACAATGCCTGCTCCAGCCCAAGGTGTTGTCACCTCCACCAAGCAGGTTGGCTGAGTAATCAGCACATCAAGGCAGGAGACTTGAAAGGCCTCTGCCGCCTTTGGAATGAGACCTAGGCTTCACCCAGACAAGGGAAATGCCATTTTCTGCCCTGGCCCATTTAGCACCAGGACAGGCGGGAAAATTAGCTAGTCATGAAGTGTATTGCCTATCATTCTAGTTCAAACAGTAAGGTGGGGTAGCTGATGTGAACACAAAAACTAGAATTCCGACATTTTTGTTTTCGGTGGAATTAGGCTCACTGGGTCAGGGTTCTGGGACATTGTCCTACTACCTGTCACTCCCCTTAATGCCACTAAATTGAGTATTTAGAAGCACTCCTGGTGCCAGGAACTGAGATTCAATAGACCCAGAAGAAGAGGACAAAGTAGAGCTGCTACAACAAGAACTGAAGCTTTGCTGGGGACGTTTGGCACAGTGCCAAACTGGGGACGTTTGGCACCAAAACTTGCCTGTCTGCCCCAGTCTCAACAATTGTGAAGAAAATAAATTATTCATCCTGCGGCTGAACCTCTACCAAGATCCCCGGTAGACTGCCAGCCCTTCCAAATTGGCAGCCGTCTCCCTTGGTGTAGAGGAGCTACTCTCCTGAAGTTCGCAGGCAACAAAACAACAGAGTCTGTTTTACTGTACTGCCACTCTCTAGTCGAACCAATGCAGCATTCACCCAGGAAGAGGCCTGCCTGCTCCAGAAGGTCATATCCATCTCCCCACCAAGTGAGAAGACGTAAGGACCAACCGAAGCCGCACAGCACCACTCCCCTGGGTCCCGGACCCCTTGCAGCAACCATGCTCTTTGTAAACTCAGCTTTGCTCTACTTGGATTGCACTGGTGTTTCAGGCAGGTGGGTACTGCTAGCTACAGTGTTGCATTAAGAATTATATGCAGGGGTTCTCATCTCTTTTAACTTGGAGTGATTATTATAATGCTTTTTAAATTATTTTTTACAGATTAAATGCCAATTTTAGTGGTTTTTAGTCTAAGGGAAAAGTTAGTTTTGCACGATGTGGATATCGATAACTTGTTTTATTCAATTACCTGACATCAATTCCATTTTAGGCAGCTGGCTGTGACGCGATGCGGGTCTTTGCATTAGAACTGATCCTTTCTTCTTCTGCAATGGGCTGTTTCTGCTTGGGGTTCCCTTGCACAGCAGAGGAGATACTCGTTTCTGCTGGAGCCACAGAGGTTGACTTAGCACTTTAGGCCTTCTTCTGAGGGTCCAGGACTGGGGTGGCACCATTTGGTAGGGTACACTCACATGTTGCAGAATCCAGGTGCTGGGTTCAAAGTTGCTGGAGCCTTCTGTCCTGAGGCTGTAGTCAGGAGGTCAGTCCACTATCCCTTGGAGTCAATTTTGGGTACTGGGTTGAACAGATGCAGGTCCAGTCCTTCCTATTCAAGCCAGAGGGCAGCAGGTGGCAGGTCAGCACAGCAGGGCAGCAGTGCTTCAGGACAGCAGTCTAGCAGAGAGGAAGTCCTTTCCGTAGCACAGTTGTCATGGCAGAGTATCCACAGGTCTAGAAGTTTGTGTCTGATGCCTGATGATTCTTATACCCAGTTGTTGCTTTGAAGTGTGGGGAAGCTATAGCAGTTTCCCTTCAAGGTCCACAGGCATCATGCCCCCTCTCCTAGCCACAGATTAACTACAGGGGGTATGCAGCACTTTGTTTGTTGGCATAACACAGCCTATTCAAGCGTAAGTTGGACTGTGCTCAGCTACGCAACTTCCATCCAGCCAGTGATGTCCCATTCAGGCACACCAAAGCTTTCTATTGTGTTTGACTGTCTAAGAGAAACACACAAAGCCCAGGTGTTTGTTACATCCAGTCATGTGACTCAGAGACAGGCTTTAGGCACCAAATGGCTAAGGCAGGAAAATGTCAACTTTCTACACTCCCAGGATCCTTTGCGGACCCGGAAGACTCGGACGACTGGTAAACAGAACGCCGCCCGGTGCTGAAAACCTCGCCGGCAGAATCAATTCCAAGTGCCACGGACCATTGCTTGATCCGACACAAAACCGGCCTCTTGAACAAACAGCTTCAAGATACGAGCCGGAGCTCGAGCGCCCAGAATCGTCAAAAAGCCTGGCCCCTCATGAATCATATGGCTGGGTGTCCAGACTACTCACTGTTGTTGTTCTGGTTTCTAAGTGACTGAGAGACCTTGGTCCTGATGAGAACTCATTCACTCATATGAGTTCGAAACGCGTAGACTTTTCAAGCCTTTAACAAACCAAGAAATGGATGATATTTACTTTTGAATAGCTTTGTAAATATATAATTAGGTTCTAGGCTTCATTGTAAATAAAGTGATTACATTGTAGATACAATTTATATGTTTTCTTCTTGTATTGTTTGTAGATATGTAAATAGTGTGGTTTGTGAGTAGTGTGACTGAGTGTTTTGTATTATATGTTGTCTATAAAGTCCAAAAAAGATTTCTATCGAAAAAGTTTTGTTGTGTTTATATAATGATGAGTTGTCAATTGTACATAAGGTCAAAAATTTCTCCGTGAAAATTCTTAAAAAATTCCGTTGATATTCTAATAATAAAATATCTCCTTTTTTCAAAATAAAATAGAAGTAAAAAGACATCTTTTGGTCTCAGGAACATTTGTTTAAAGGTCAGGTGTTCTAACTAAAAACAAGTGAGTGATAGGATTGGCAGCACATGCAATCTCAGTTGTTGTTCAAATTGCTTGTGGCAAGCAGTGCTGTTGGGAGCCCAAACCCAGTAGTTTTGTTGTTAAACTTTCTAAAAGTGGCATCTACAAAATTGTAATTTGAAATTGGGCTACACCATAAGAGAGAAATTTTCATTGCAATACCATAAGAGAGGGATTTTCATTGCAATTATAAAGACACCAAACATGAACTAGCTACCTGCTCCCATTTGGAATTTACATCTTATTAAATGTAATACGGTAAATCCAATGTTATATTATGGGAGAGATATGCCTTGAAGTAGGGAAAAACAAATGAAAGTGTTTTTCACTACCATAATGTAGTCGAGGCCTACAGTAGGGGTGACTTATATGTTTTAAAAAGGAAGGTTTGGGCCTGGCAAAAGGTTTAATTTGAATGAGTAGTCGTCTAAATCACTCCATATTTGTCAATTTATTTTAAACTGTTTATTTATGATCACATGCATGACGTCGTCGAGGTTTGCTGATGGGCTTCTTTTTACATTATAGTTATCTCTGACGAAGGGCTTGTAGCCTGCAATGCATTGGGTGTATGCCATTAAAGTTACCCAGGAGGAAACTGGAATTTCAACATGCTGTGAAATAAAGCCTGGAATCATGTTGCCTTTGAATGAACTTTGAAATGTTTGAAGAAAATGGATTACAACTTTAATTACTATTGATTACTTAGTTTAAACTCAACTTATGTTACTAGGCTGTGCGTCATGGGCCTGGAGCACTCCATGTGCAACCAGCTAGTTTACATAAGGTTTATTTTGCCAGCCAGGTTGAAATGGCGGTTAAAATCTACATACACAGGCAGTGGCAGGTCTTAGACATGTTGAAATGTTTAAAGAGCTACTTAAGTGAGTGGCACAATAAGTGCTGAAGGCTCATTTGTAGCATTTAATTTACAGGCTGTGGTAAAGAACACAGAGCACTAAGACCAGCAATAAGGTACCAGACAAATTTATTTATTTATTATTTATTTATTTACGAAGCTTATAGAGCGCGCGGCTACCTCCATCGGGGGTGTCCCGGCGCTAAGATTACAAGTTTATCACAGAGAGGGTTGCCTAGTTCATGTCCATCTGAAAAGAAAAACCATGGACTGCAGGGGAGCTCGTTAATTAGTGTTTAGTAAAAAGGCAGGTTTTCAGTTTGCGTCGGAAGACTTGCTCAGATTCGATAAACCTAAGGTCTAAAGGTAGGCTATTCCAGAGCATGGCGGCAGTAACGGTGAAAGTTCTGCCGCCACTTCGAGTGAGCCTGAATCTGGGGACGTTCAGCAAGCGAAGGCTGTTAGATCTCAGGTGTCTTACTGAGGACGATATCTTGAGCCTTTTGCTCAGATAGCCCGGGCCAGTGCCATTGATTGCTCGGAAGGCAAGGATCAAAACTTTGAAGTCAATGCGGCGGGCTATGGGAAGCCAGTGTAACTCATCTCGGTACGCTCTGACCGAGTTACGGGCGGGGATATTTCCAATAAGCCTTGCTGCCGCGTTCTGGATGATTTGTAGTCGGTCAATAAGATATTGAGGGGCGCCGGCATATAGGCTATTGGCATAGTCAAGATGTGCCGTAATAAGTGCCTGGACCACCGTTTTACGGGAGGTCTGGGGAAGGTAAGGAAAGATCTTCCTGATCATGCACAGCTTATTAAAACAGCCGCCGTGACTTTATTGACCTGGGTTTTCCCGGACAAGGTGTTATCAAAAACGAAGCCAAGGTTGCGGGCAGACTGCACTGGAATGGGTGGTGGATAGAGGACGGTGGGCCACCATAAGGTTGCAGGGGGAGTCGATTTCTGGCTGAAAAAGAGAATCTCAGTTTTATCAGTGTTGAGGGCAAGATGATTGGCAGCCATCCATGCGCAAATGTTGCCAAGGCAGTTTCGGAATTTGGAAAAGAGGGAGTCTGAGTGGTCTCTGAATGAAAAAACAAGCTGGGTATCATCAGCATAAGAGACCGCCCTAACTCCCCAAGACTCAACTACCTTGGCAAGCGGGCCAGATAAACATTAAATAATAGAGGGCTCAAAGCGGAGCCCTGAGGCACACCGCATAAAAGGGGTTTGTCCTCAGATTGATAGGGGTGCAGCAGTACCCTTTGGGTCCGACTGGACAGAAAGGATTTGATCCATGCAAGAACTGTGCCATCAATCCCCAACTGTTGTAATCGGGCTGTAAGTATGTCATGGGATACAGTGTCAAATGCAGCGGATAGGTCGAGGAGGACCAACATGGCCTCCTCGCCCCTATCCACTGATTCCCTAATTATCTCGGCCACTTCCAGCAGCGCAGTCTCAGTACTGTAGCCGGTTCGAAAACCGGATTGAGAGTCGTGCAGCAGCTTGTTTGTTTCTAGATACTGAGCCAGTTGTTTCTGGACCACTTTCTCCAGTACCTTGGCAGGTTTAGGCAGGAGCGAAATGGGTCAATAGTTGCAAAATTGTGAGGGGTCAGCATCGGGTTTCTTCAGGATGGGAAGTAGCCTAGCATGTTTCCAAACTGAGGGAAATTGACCACGGGTCAAGGAGGAATTCCAGATGGAGAGGAGAGGATTAATTAAGACAGGGGCAAGATTGCCCATCACTTTGGCAGGGACTGGGTCTAAAGGCGTGCCAGACTTGACTTTGTAGAGCAATGCCAGGGCTGAGTCATGAGTAAGTTCGCTGAAGGAGTTAAAAGAGCAATGTGAGGGCTGTGGAACATCAGATGGTGGATTAGGAGAGACAGAGACAAAGGAGGAGGCAAGTTTAATGATTTTATCCTGAAAAAAAGTCAGAGAGTCCGTTGCATAGGTCTTGGGTGGGAACGCATTGGGTTTTCATGGCAGGAGGGTTCACAAAATCCTTAACAATAGTGAAGAGAGTTTTGGAGGAATTCTGCGCCTGTTGGATGAGATTTGAAAAATAGGCTCTCATCGAGGTACGTTTAAGTTTTTGGAATTTGTTTAGTGCAGATTTATAGGCCAGTTTGGCCATGGGGTCGTAGTCCTGGCGCCATTTGCGTTCCATCTGTTTGCACTTACTCTTTTCCTCTCGTAGCATGGGGAAAACCATGGGGCGGAAGGGCGAGATCTGGCAGATGCCAGGGGGGCAAGAGGGGCAATGGAATCCAGAGCAGAGGTAAGGGCGGAATTATATCTTGCCGTTTCCTTGTCAAGATCTTCAGCCTGGTTAAATTTGTACTGAAATCGGGAATCAATAGACTCCCAGGTGACTTTGGTCCATTTGCGACCACTGTCTCTGTTGAGGGAAGAGGGAGGGGGAAGGCGAGGAATAGTGATAAGAAAGGGAAGGAGGAAATGGTCTGACCAAGTGAGGGGGAGGGGAGGAAGGACAGAAATACCAGGATGATTTGAGAAAATAAGATCAAGTGTGTGGCCTGCTTTGTGAGTGGGTCCTTTGACTAATTGGGACAAGGTAAGTCCTTGTAGGGTTTCCAGAAGTGAGGATGCTTGAGCACAGGACGGATTATCAATATGGAGATTAAAGTCTCCCAGCACTGTAAAGTGGGAGTGTTTAAGAGAGAAATCCGCAATTGAATGCATCAGAGCATTAAGAGAAGGGGAGGTGGCAGGGGGGGGATTGTAAACCAGGATACCGGCAAAGATAGTGCAAGCGGAGTCCTTGATTGTGAGATACATGGCTTCTATAAGGCCAGGATTAGCAATTTTAGTAATACTCAGTATAAGGTGGGATTTCCCAATTATCGCGAGACCCCCGCCAGATTTCGAGTTATCTCGGTTAATGCCTAATAGTCGATAGCCAGGGGGAATGGCCAGATTAATGTCCGGCTTGGACGAGTCTTTAATCCAGGTTTCTGTGAGGAATAATAGGTCCCATTTGTGAGTGTCTAGCGACAGCCAGATGTCAGAGGCGTGTGCAGGAAGAGATCTGCAGTGAATTAAGGCTGCATGTAAGGTAGCCGGGGGCGGGCGGTGAGCGACATTGATGGACGGAGGAAACGGTTTAATAAAAACAGGAATGGCGAAGTTACAGCATGAGCAAGAATATGAGATAGTTTCCAGGCTTTGGAGGTTACAACACTTTGCTGGGTTGCAAACGCCTTGGCGTAGGTGTAGGAGTTGCTCAGAGGACCAGGAAATTGTAGGGGTGCGAGAAGCAGGGGGACTGGCGCTAGGCGCGGGCCCGGCGCGGACGGGCGCAGACGGGCTTGCCTTAGGCGTGCCTTCGGCGCGCCATCGGCGCGCCCGCTGCACGGGCGGGATGACTCCTTCCTTTTATCCATGTCTGACTGGGGGGTGGGAGGCGTCCAGGAGCTGGAGCGCTACCCTGCCTCCCCCCAAGATGGCGGTTCCGCATTTTCCCGGCCGGCGAGAGCGCTGTGCTCAGCTGCGCCGGGGGAGAGAGAGCAAGGTCGGGACCCCTGTGACGAAGAAGTCTCGTCAGAACAGGCAAAGAGGTCTAATAGAGGAGGAAGGCAACCTGGAGGCTGACAGGTCTAACATAGAGTATGTGTATATAATATAAAGAAACCCCAAGTAAGTACTCTATGTGAGATGCCTCTCCTAAAGGAATTAACTCCTCAAGTGCTTCACAGGCAATTTAAACCCACAGCCATGTTTGAATTTGATTACAAAATTTAATCATGGGGTGTATTCCAGTGAATGGAAACATAGTTGCCTTGTTGTAATGTCCTTAACCTCAAAAAGAGGATATAGCCATCTATAGAATTATCCTAAATTGTCAATACATGGCTGTTGGAAAAAAACTGTGGCTGATTTGCAATATTGATATACAGTACTCCATATATTGTGAAACATACCAAGGGGGCCATTATGATCGCGGTTTTCCCGCATCCTCCGGGCCGGCGGAAGCCACCGCCGGCCTGGAGGATGTGGGAAAACCGCTGCGGACCCACCAAAGACCCACCGCCACATTAGGATGGTTGGTGGGTCTTGGTTTCAGTCCGCCACTTTTACGCCGCGGTCAGCTTACAACAGCGGCGGAAAAGCTCTAATATGGTGGCGGTATCTCTCAGACACCGCCAGACATATTAGGATGGCTTCTAAAACATGCTTTTCCGCGGTGGATACTCCGCCGTGGAAAAGCATACGGATCATCACTTCGGGGGCCCGTTGCGGGCCCCCTGGGTGAAGGTTGGGCCTGCCGCTTTCTGCATGTAATTGTAATGCATGCCTTTTTAACATTGCGGCGGAGGCAGCTTGAAGCCGCACCCGCTGCAATGTTAAATATAGAGGATGTGACCGCCAGGGTGGCGGTCACATCCTAATTGCACAGGAGGTAACGCCGCAGCACATGCGAACGTTCCCTCCTACTCAGGGCTCGCGGACGGACGCAAGTCCGTCCGCGATCGTAATGAGCCCCATAGTATGTTTAAGTTGCATACGAGCATAATGATTTGGAAAAAAGTATAAACTAGGCACATACCGAAGTATGACACCTAGTGTCATTTGCAATTTTTTAATCAGAAATGTATGAATTAGCCCCTTCTACTCAAATATATGTTTTCTACGTGAATGTAATATTGTAAACGAAGGAGTCTGGACTGGAGACAAATGATATCCGAAAATTTAGCCATACACATTTCGAAAATAAATGCATTGATTAAATACCCGGGATAATCACAGTTTCTATTTGTATGAGTAACGGCAGCCATTTTTCTTTCCTTAATAAGCATAAGCAATGCACTCACATGGTGCCCAAGTCGGGCCATCGAGGCGCTTGATACATTGAGGTAATCAGACGCAATCAACTTCCATTCTGATGAACATCCCTTGGTTTTCGATGGAAGTGAGAATAGCAGTCCAGATGCAGTGAGCCTTTAATAAAACGATACACTTCTTACTGCAATAAAGAGCTCACAATAGGAAGAAATCATCATCCCTGGAGAAGCAAGCCATGTTTTATACAGGAAATCTAGAGACCACTGAAACACACCAAGGAACCCTCGAGACTGGCCCGCCCATGAGGTGTGTGACTCTCCTGGAATGCGTAATACTTTCTACCACCCTCGGGGACTGGAGAAGTTTCTGAAACCTCCCTCTTTCTAAATACAACTTACTACAGCAGACGATCATGAATCCCAGACTTTGCTCTGTCTCCAATCTCCAGTGTATTTTATCTACTGCATGTGTTGTATGTTATTGAAAGTTTAGTTATCCGTGTTCTATAAATAAACACAGAACAATCCCAGATCCCTCTTCTGTTAGTTGCACAGCAGTGTATTCTCATTGAGTTTGGAGGCAGCAAAATACTTTGAAAAGACTCAAGACCAAAACACCCAGGCATACCTGCTAAATTTCTTTCAACCCATTCTTTAGTGTTAAAGATTTTATTTCAAGGCAATAATAAACCTTGAGCTGCACCTGCATCATTAGTTTCCACTTGTACATGGATGAAGAAAATGCGACTCGATTAAAAGCACTTACATATCTCAGGATTTCCTTTGGTTCAAACAAATTGCTGAATTTCCAGTAGCTCTTTGAAGTGCAGGACTATATAATTGACTGCAAACCCTTGACTGTTGAATGTATAACATCATACTGGTGTAAGTGAGATGTATTTGGATGTTCACGTTCCTTAATTAAGATGTGGTGCTTGACATGATTTGCTTTTAATTACTCTTATGCCAAATGTCATTTTACTTGTTAGCAGTGGCAATTGACTCCTGTTTTCATTTATTTCCCTTGCAAGGAGCAAATTGACTGCCACAAGGGGTGTCTTGGCTGTCGATAGCTAAACGCTGCGCGTGTCAGATTTCACCAAGAAATGAATGGGTGTCAAAGAGCTGATGAAAAAAAAAAAGTGATTTTCAAGTGGTTCACAATCTTTAACCCTTGACAGGCCCGTATTCGGATCACTCGGCAGTCAAATGGCATTCTATCCAAAACACCGGCGCAGGACCATGGATCTTTAATGCAGACCAATAATATTCTGTGTTGAGTAAATGATGACAATGAGTTAGATATTTGCACTGGTTACCCTCAAAGTAATTGTAATGGAAACTCAATTGTGTGTCCAGTGGACATACCGCAAAGTGTAGGTCTCTTCTCCTTGACATAGAATACATCTAAACCTTGTCTAGGAACTTCTCTAGGGTCTCTAAATCATTAAAAAAAACTGGTAGCAAAAGAAACATAAACGCCCAGATGTGTATACACTACCGTTTTTTGCATTCACAAAAGGGTAGCCAATCCTTTTGCAACCACAATAAACGGTGATGGTATGTACCAATGCTATTGTGCGAGTCACAGACTCACAAAATAGCGTTTGCGACTCACTATTAGAAAGGGGCATGCCAAGGGCGTCCCTTCCTAATAGGGAGTCCAAATGGTATGTACCATTGTTTTGTGACCGCATTTGCTCTCACAAAAACACTTGCAGTTTGCCACCTACTTCAAATAGGTGGTAAACCATTTGCATACTCTTTGGAGTTTGTGCGAAAATATTTTTAAAACAATGTCTGTGACGAATTGCGAGTCGCAAAGCAGTGCAAGTTGAGCTATTGTGACTACAATTAGTGCTTCTTCAGGATGCAAACAAAGTTTTACTACATTTGTCAGTTGGTTTGTGATGTAAATAAATGTGGGGTATTTCTAAAGCGCACAGTTACTCTAACAGAGTGTCCTGGCGCTGCAGACCGCTGGGGAACCCGTCCTAGTTTTCCCTGTGAGATGGTCCCTTACTGGGTATCTCCAGGGTGAAACCAGGTATCCCTGGCGTCTGTGGGGGGCCGTTGTAGAGATGAGGCAAACTTAATGCCCAGAGTTACCCAGTGTGTTCCCAGGTTAGAGTAGGCACGGAGTCGAGAATTATTGAGTCAGTTGACCCCTGGTTCACGACCCTGCCGCGTCGGGAATTGAACCCTGGTCCCGGCCCGTTCTCTGCTTAAAGGTCTGCCGCCTCTAACCAGTGAGCCACACCTCTCCACTGATGTGTTGCAGAACATTCTATTCAGCGCGGGGAAAGGCACTGAAAATGTAAAATGTTAAATACAGTGTGTTAAATGCAGCTTCTGCATGAGATACCTCATTTCCACTTTGAAAACTCCATGGTGGAGTGTTAAAAATAAATTGGGTTACTTGTTGACTGGGGTGAGAGCCCTGGTCAAGCAGCAACTACAGCCTAGTCAGGGTAAGTCACAAGCAGCTGCCAAATTAACCTGTTCGTCAACCCCCTGGTAGCTTGGTACAGAGCAGTCAGGCTTAACTTAGAGGCAGTGTGTAATGTATTTGTGAAACACTTCAAAACAGTAAAACAGTGAAAACACACCACAAAAGGATCCCTACACCAGGATGGAAAAACAGGGCTTAACTTAATAATTACAATAATACTAAAATGACATAAATCCAGTCAGTAGAATCAGAATTATGATGTTGTTTTTAAAGATTAAAGTGGAAAGTAACTCATAAAAGTAGAAAGCACACAATAAAAATTAGAACGCAATATCTGGTCGCGCTGGATCGGGTCAAGGTCAAAAGTTCAGGCCACCACGATGAAACCGCAATGGAGTTCAAGTTGGTCATGTTTCCAGATTGATACTGTTAAAGTTTTACTTTCTCACGTTTTGTGCCGTTCATCTTGGAGAGGGTTGCTGGTAGCAAGGAGAACATTGAAGGCGCTTGCTGGTGTGATGCAAACAGCAGGCCGGGTGTTGCGGATGGGCTGGAGCTTTGCATTGGTGGTCCACCGCGGACTGTCGCTGCTACTGTGCGAAGAGACAGGCTGGCTGAATTTCGGTGCGAGCGGCTGGATCTGTCCGTATTCGCAAAGAGCCCAAAAGCTTGATTTTAGGTCACACCAAGGGTCCAGGACCTGAGAGGCACCACTTGGGCATCAGGAACCCATTGAATCTGGCGAGCCTTTATTGTCCCTGAAGCTCATATCAGGAATCCAGTACACTAGCCCTTTGAGTCACTCTTGGGTCTTGGGTTCAGTTCTTCTCACTCGGGCAAGAGGGCAGCAGGTCAGCACAGCAGGGTGGCAGTTCCTTTAGAGCAGCAGTCCAGCAGAGTGCCCATTATTGCAACAGCACAGCAGTCTCTATTCCTGAGAGAATGGCCACGGGTCCAGAAGTGTACTGAATGGTTGGTGTCTGAGGTCTTTCTTGTTGACACAGTTGTGCCTTTGAAGTGGGGAGTAGCTCCTAGAGGCATGTCTTTGAAGTGCACAGATGCTCTGACTTCCTGGCCCTGGTTCCAGACTAACTACAGGGGTTATGCATTTCTCTGTGTGGAGGCAGGACACATCCTATTCAAGTGTAAGTAGGGCTGTGCCCAGCTCCTCCATCCTACCTTGCCAGTGATGACTCATTCAGTCACACCTATGCTCCCATTGTGTGTGGCTTTCTAGGAGGAATACACAAAGCCCAAAGGTCAGCCACACCATGTCATGTGACCCAGAGTGGTTAAGGTAAGAAAATGTAAACTTTCTAAAAGTGGCATTTTCACAATTTAAAATCTGACTTGACCGTAAGTTAGGATTGTAAATTGTGACTTCAGAGACATAACACTTGGACTGATTATCTCTTCCCATTTCAGAATTACACTTATAAAATATAATAAGGCAACTCCAATGTTATCCTAGGAAAGAGGTAGGCTTTGCAGTAGTGAAAAACAAATTGAAGAGCTATTCGCTACCAGCAAATCTAAAAGTACATGCCCAACTTTTTAAATACATGGCAACCTCTGGGCTTTCCTTTGTTTAATATAGGGGTGACTTGTATGCCTTAAAAAGGAAGATTTGGATCTGGCAAAGGGGTTATTTACCAAGTCGAAATGGCAGTTGAAAACTGCACACACACATGGCTGCAATGTCAGCCTGAGAAATGTTTAAGGTGCTACTTCACAAGGGTGGCACAAACAGTGCTGCAGTACCACTGTTTGCATTTTATTAACAGCCCATAGGTACAGGTAACACCACTTTACACGCTCTTACAAGTAAATTAAATATTCCACTTGGGTATAAGCTAAATTTACTATGTTTTATGGAGAAAGTACACGCACTTTAGCACTGATTAGAAATGGTAAAGTGTGCAGAGTCCTAAAACCAGCAAAAACTAATTCAGCAAAACAACAGCGTTAAAGGAAAAAAGTTAGGGGGAATACCAAGCTAAAGATTCCATGTCTAAAACGGAGCCAATGGTCTTTTATTGGCTGCTGCAAGCCAGCACGTAGAACTTACACTTAAGGATTAGACCGCTAACCGTGAAGTCAAGAAAATAGCAGAAGAGTGTAGGAAATAAAGGTGGAGAGCAAAGTCTAAGCCATTCACGCACTCTCAACGGAAGGTTAAAGTGCAAGGCGTAGATAAGTGAGCCAGCTAACAGTTAAAAACTACAAAGTTCATATGGCAAATCAAAATGATGATGCTCTTTTGCAGCAAGTGATGTAACGGTAATGTTAGGTAAGGATGCTCCAGGCATTACTTCCACCACTACCACATTACAGTAGCGATGATGGCAACAGTCAAAGTTAGACCAAGAATGCAGATTGTACAGCCTTTGCACATTGTTACTGCCATTTCCTTCTTAGGCAAGCTCATTTTCATTGGGAAACAACAAAACAGATGGTGGCCTAAGGTCCCGGGCAGGCGTTGGTTTCTTCACTAAAATTGAGACCAGTAGTCACTAAAAAGCTACCCCCTTTAAAGTCAGTCTTTAACCACCCAGGACAGTGGCTCAAACAGTCTTTTTCAACATTGAAATGTCTTTCTTGCTGGGTTGCAGCTGATATTGAGATGTACCAGGAATCGTGTGGTCCGGAGAGACTTCCGCAAGTCCTTCAGGTGACGTTGCTTGTCCTTTCTCTGTGGCCAAAATGTTGTGGTGATCTGTCAACGCAGCTGGGCACACAAAGGAATGCGACATGGATTCACCAGGCCGCAGATCTTGGCCTTCACCCTGTGACCTGTCTGGAAGAACTACCTGTACCTGCTGATAAATAGAAGAAAAGCTGTCAGTTAACTGGGACAAATAGTCACTCATCAATACGTAGGGTACATCATGTATAGGGGGAGGCTTAGGAATCCCCCAAATATTTATTGGCCTTCCAAAAACCACCTCATAAGGTGTGAGGCCAGATCGTGTATGTGGTGTCGATCTAATGGATAGCAATGCCAAGGGCAGTGCATCAGGCCATTTCAAAGATGTGGAACCCTGTATTTTGGCCAGTTTTAATTTGAGGGTAGAGTTGTCGTGTTCCACTAGTCCTGCTGATTGTGGGTGAAAAACAGCATAAAAACTCTGCTTAATTTCCAACCCTTTCATGAGATACTTAACAACTTGCCCAATGAAATGTGGTCCGTTGTCATTCCACAAAACTCGGCAAATGCCGAATCTGGGGGAAAACTCCTTTAGAAGCACCTTTGCTGTAGTAAGAGCTGTATTATCTTTCGTGATGAATGCCTCCACCCATTTGCTAAAGGCACAAACCACTACCAAGACATACTTCAGATTATTACACCGTTCTAGCTGAATGTAATCCATTTGCGGAACCTCAAAAGGTGTAGCAGGTATTGCAAACCCTCCTGTTGGAGTTTGCGTTACATTTCCAGGATTATACTAGAGACAAATCAGACAAAACTGGACTAGTTTCTTAGCTGTACCGACAATCTATGTTTGATCCCAAACTTACATAAGTTGCTTACGTATTGAGGATGCTCCAACATGTGCCGGCCCATGTGCAATGTGATTCATTGGGTGTAAATAGGCTGCGGGTAACTTCCATTTTGTTATTTCTTTATTCCTCCATCAGGTCGCATCGTCAAATACTCCCTCCTTGGACCATTGGTCTAATTCATCAACAGTGTTGCATGTCCAGGACCTCTTGCCTGGCATCATGCCATTGTTCAGCCTGTTATTTAACCACATACATAGATGTAGTACTTTGTTGCATTGCAGTCTCACAAGCTGTGTAATCTGAAAAAGCATTGCCTGCTTCTATTTTGTCAGTCACTTTCTTGTGTGCAGTGCACCTAACAATTGCCACTTTCTTAGTATATGTCAAGGCAGAATGGAGATTATGTACTAATTCCCCATGCAGTATTTGTGTGCATTCTGGCATTCAGTGGTCCATGGTAGAGACATGGGAGTGTCCTTAGTCAAAAGGGCCAACAAAGGTTTAATAATGTGTGAAAAACTAGGAATGCACTGACTAAAAAAAAAAGGTAGGGCCAGTTTGTGCACGGACATCCTTCTGAGTGCAGGGCACAGGCGTGTCCAAAATAGTTTGAATGTGATCTGGTGTAAGTACACGTCCCACCTTAGACAGAAGGTGACCTAAGTAGGTAACCTGCTGTCTACAATGTTGCAATTTCTTCTGGGAGACTTTATGATGATGAGAGGCACTGTTCAGGAGTATCGGTGGCCAACAAGATGTCATCTACATATTGAATAATAGCCACCCCTTTCGGTACAGGAAAGGAATCAAGCTGTCTTTTCAATGCCTGTCTATGAATGCTAGGACTCTCTTTATACCCTTGTGGAGCTGTACAGAATCTGAAGGATCAATTATTCAAAGTGAAGCCAAACAAATAGTGGCTATCAGGATGAATAGGTATTGAAAATATGCATTCTTTAAATCAATTACACTAAATGTAGTTGCAGTAGGAGGAAAGCATGGTGCCCTGGAGGTCTTCTGAGTTAAAATACACACACAGGCAAGGGTCTCAGGTGCTTAGTAACAGCACTTCGGGCTCATGACTCACACCGAAAGAGCCTTACAGCAGGTTCCAGGGCAGGTTTAATTGGAACTGGTCAGCTGGACAGTTGCAGGAAAGGTCTCTTGTAGCTTGTGGTCGTCCCTGTAGCTTGAACAGGAAGCAAGCCTTATGACCCAAGTGTTTCTACATCTTTGTCCTGGGAACAAGACAGCGTAGGTCCAGTCCTTCAGAGCTCTTCTCCTGTCACAGACAGCAGGTTCAGTTCTATTTTCATCAGCATCTAGTCCATTAGTGTTCTTAGAAGGGAACTGGGGAGGGGGGTCCTTTATGCCTGCCACCATTTTGTGGATGGGGTAACTCGTTTCTTTACTCCTCCTTAACCCTTGGCATAAATGTTCTTAGGAGATATTCCTTCCCACTTTTGCAGCATTTCCTGTGTGTCCTACTGCAAGCAATAACTCACTGCGGCTCCGTCTAAATCCAAGATGGTGAATTCCTTCTCTCCTTGTGCAGACACTAAGTGCCAACCCTAGAGGTGTGGCTGGAGTAATGAGCAAACCCTCCTATCTGATCACTTCAAACAGCTTTATCTCTACTGGGATTTGGTGCCTAACTATAGGAATAAAGGAAGGTGTAATGTTGCTTTCTCCCCCACAGTACACACGGAGGCTTCTAGTATGAGGAAACAGGTTTATTCATACAACAAGAAATTCCAATCGCTAAGGGCGCCGAGCGTCTGGCTATAACCATCTCCAGCCGCCAACTGTCACTCTCTTGTTCGCGCCTTTCCTTTCATAGTCCTGCGCGTGCGCCGTGCCGCTCTAGCTTATGACGTAACGCGTCCTCGCGTAAGCGTCCATAAGCTAGAGCGCATACCACATATCTCCCCCCTTTATTGAAACAAGGAAAACAACATTCCCCCCTTCTATAAATGCAGTGTCCACATCTGTACCCATTGTCTATGTGAGGCACCGGGGGCCGTATCCACTAGTGTCCTTCCACCACAAAGTCATTATAACGAGAAGGCATTACAACTGCCCTTCCACTGCGGGTGTGTCTTACCGGCACGTTCTCCCTCGTCTCTGTCTGTGCCTGGGATATCCCCGCATCTCTCACCCTTGTGCTCTGCTCTGCACTCGCTTGCACTCTTCCTCCTTCGGTCTGCCCAGCTCCCTGGGCGCCCGCTTCACTGACCTCGCCTGCCTCATCTCCTTGGCTGTCCTGCTCCTGATGAGGTCTCTCTTCTGGGTGATCTGCGTATCTGTCTGCTTCTTCCGTCCTCGGCCAGACCAATATTTTGTTGACTCTGGCCATGCGATCTTGTGACCAGACCTTGCCGTCACTTAGGAGGGCCGCTCTCCCACGCACTTCCTTAACTTGGAGAGGTTGGCTGAATTTGCTGTCGCCCTTCTTTTGGAGGGTGGGAAGTTTGATCCTGACCCACTCCCCTTCTTCCAGCGACGTTTCTTTAGTGCCGTGTCGCTTGTTGTAGTGCGCTGCATATATCCTCTGGGCCTTCTCCAGATTGCTTTGCACCACCGCTGGGGACCACTTGCTGGTGATGGTCTTCTCCCTCCATGCCACATTGTCCCTGGTGAATGGATGTCGTCCTCTTAGCACCTGGAAGGGACTATACCCTACCACGGAGGGTGTTATGCGGTAGGCCCACAGCATGTTCATAATCTCCACTTCCCAGTCTTTACCTTGCGAAATGGCTGCCTGGATGGAACCCATGAGCACCCTATTGAACCTTTCGACCTGGCCGTTGCACGCTGGGTGGTACACCGCCGTGTGTCTCACCTCGATCCCATTCCGTTTCATGTATCTACCCCATTTGTCCGACACAAATTGTGGTCCATTGTCGCTGAGGATCGTTTTGGGTATCCCTTCTCTTAGGAACACCTCTGTTACGAACATCAAGATCGTGTCCGTATCCATCGACTCCTGTATGTCCACTTCTGGCCACTTGGAATACTTATCCATCAACACGCAGATATACTTGTTCACACCCCTATTGTCCAGTACAGGCCCCAGAATGTCTATCGCCACGTCTTCCCAGGGGCCATGTGGCGTGTCGAATTTCCCCAGAGCCGGTCGGAGTGGCCGGAGCACCTTGTCCGCTCCCTGGCACTGCACACACTCCCTAACTTGTCTCTCAATGTGGGCATCCATTCCTGGCCACCAATACGTCTGTTTGACCAACGCCTTGGTTTTCACTATGCCCAGATGCCCCTCGTGGAGTGTTTTCAGCAGTCGTGGTATCAATGTCATCGGGGGCACCACTCTCTCACCTCGGTATAAGAATATCCCGAGTCACTCAAGGACAACTCTTCCCTTATTTCATAAAAGCGGCGGACACTCTCCGTCAGTTTCCTTTTGTCCGGCCACCCCAACGTGAGATGTTTTCGGACTTCTCTCTTATCCTCGTCGAGTTCATAGGCCGCCTGCCACTCCTGTGCGCTGATTGCAGTCTCGTGGTCCTCCATGCTGGCGACCATCTCTTCTGTGTCAGGGGTGACACTCGGAGCTTCTTCCATTGCTGCTGCCCTGCTGAGGTAGTCAGCCACCCTGTTCTGCGTGCCCGGGAGATACTCGACATCGTAAGTATAGTCGAGCAGTTTCAGGGACATTTTCGCTATTCTCGGGGTGGCAGTGTCGTGGCCAGATGACGTCAACACCTTGACGAGCGGCTTATGGTCTGTTTGGAGCTTGAACCTCGTGCCCCATATGAACTGGCGAAATTTATTCAAAGCCCATGTGACCGCCATCATTTCCTTTTCTATCACGCTGTACCTCTGTTCCGTCGGGGACAGCGCCCTGGAAGCAAAGCTGATTGTTTCTTTCGTTCCGTCTGTCCTTTCCTGCGCTAGGACAGCCCCCAAGCCCTTGTCGCTCGCATCTGTAGTTACGATGGTCTTGCCCGTGGGGACGTATCCCTGTAACGGAATGGCCTGGCTGATACAGTCTTTGATGGATTCGAATTCGGACTGGGCCTCCTTGTCCCATTCGAATTTCGTATTGTGTCTGATCAGTTGCCTCATCCGGTGCGTCCTTGTGGCAAAATGTCTTACAAACTTGCTGTAATACTCGGCCATTCCGAGGAATGACCGCACCTCTTCTTTAGTCGTGGGGGCTTTGGCGTCCTTTATGGCCTTGACATTCAATTCTTTCGGCAAGATGCCGTGCGTTCCTATCTCGTGCCCAAGGTAGGTCACTGAGCGAGACCCAATTCTGCACTTGCTCCACTCTGCTGTCAGTCCTTTGTTCTGTAGCACTCCCAACACCTGGTGCAGTTTCCTATCGTGCTCATTCTTGTCGGAGCCCATCACCAGGATGTCGTCTTGGAAGTATTGCACTCCCAGGATGTCCTTGAATAGCCTGTGCATGAGCTTCTGGAACACGGCCGCGGCGGATGCCAGTCCGAAGGGCATTCTTCTGAATTGGTAGCATCCGAATGGCGTTATGAAGGCTGTGTATTTCCTGCTCCCTGGGTGCAGTAAGCAGACGTGAGGTCTATGGTGGAGTAGTGCGTAATCCCTTTAGTCTTTGCTAACATCTCTTCTATTCTGGGGAGTGGGAACCTCTCCACTATGAGATTTTTGTTGAGCTCCCTCAGGTCCACGCAGAGCCTGACCTTGCCGTTGGGCTTTTTAACTACCACCAAGGGCGATAGCCATTCCGCGCTGTCCACCGGCTCGATAATTTCTAGCTCTTCCAACTTCCGTAGTTCCTGGCGCACTGCCTCGCTGGTGGATATCGGTATGTTCCGAACCTTGTGCACGACTGGTTTTGCTCCCTCTTTGAGGACCATTTTATGCACGAATTTCTCCAGCTTGCCAACCGTACCTTCAAATACTTTGGGGTATGCCGCCTTCCAGTCTTCCTCCTTCGAGAGGGGCCATTCCTCTGTCAGCAAGATCTGTTCTCTCCCTCCTGGGTTTAGTACGATGCCGAGGGCACCCGCATCTCTCCATCCCAACACCGACGGGCCCTTCTCCGCCACATATAGGGTGCACGTGGCCGTCCTTCCTCTGAATTCAAATTCCAGGTCTCTGCACCCCACTAGGGGAATGGCATTTTCAGTGTACGAGATGGGTCTGATATCTGGTGGCCATAGGTCGGGTCCTAAAACCGGGGCGAAATCCTCCTCCCATATCGACCTCTGCACTATCGTCCAGGGGGACCCTGAATCCACCGCTACATGAACCTTGACGCCTCCGATGTGCATGTCTGTGCGGGGCTTGTCCCTTCGTTTCCCCGACACGTCCAGCACTTGGTCCTCTATGCATAGCACCAGGTCGTCCTCTTCCGGTTCGTCTTCCCCACTCGCTTCGGCTGTGGCCGCTTCGATGCACTTTACCGTTGATTTCATCCCTTTCTTCCGGCAGACTTTTTCGAAATGCCCCCTCAGTCCGCAGTATGAGCACTTGGCGCGAAACGCGGGACAACGCCTGTCCTGGGCCGCGTGTGCGGCGCTGCCACACCTGTAGCACGCGAACTTCGTCCCCTGGCTGGAGCGAGGCATCTGCTTCCCAGGCCCTCTCGCGTCCTTCCTCAGGTCTCCACTGACACTTCTCTGTTTGCTGGAATGGGGTGCCTCGTCGATTTTATTGATCATCTGTTTTGGCGCGCTTTCCCTTTTTGCCGCGTCTGCGCCTCTCTTCGACATTTCCGCCTTTTTGACCATTGCCACGACTTCCTTCAGGGTAGTCTCGTTCATTGCCCACAGCTTGTCTTGGACTGCTCTGCTGGTGGTGTGCATTACGATTTGGTCCTTGATGTATTCGTCTTGCAGGTTCCCATACCTACACGTGATTGCTAGTCGGCGGAGGGCAGCCACATATTCGTCGATCGATTCTCCCGCCTCTTGTTTCCTCTGCTGGAAGTTGTAGCGGTCTATCGAGACACAGACCGCTGGGCGATAGTGGCTGTCCAGGTCGTCCAGTGCATTCACGAAGACATCCGTTTCTTCTGCACCCCTCTCCTTGGGCACCAAGTTCTTATAGACCCGTACCCCTTCTGGGCCTAAATTGTGGAGCAATAGTCTTTTCTTTCTATCCGGTTTGTATTCACCTTCACTTTCATCCTCTTTTGCCTCGATGTAATTGAGGAAGTACTCTTTCCAATCTTCCCATTTTAGTTGCGGTTCGCCTGGTCTGGTCAGGAACGGGACGGGCGCCATTAGTGTTGACGCTTGACTCGTCATTCTGGCTTCACCTCTGGGTCCTCCTTCCTGGGCTCTTTGGGTAGGCTCACCGGACGCTCCTGCGTTCCCTGCCGTGTCACCTTGGCCCCTTGGGCTGCCCGGAGTATTGTCCCTTGTGGTGTGCGCTGTCTGTGCACCCTTCCCCCCTTCCTCTGGAGTGGGGGTGTCTCCTTTGGTTGCCAGGATGCTGCCTGGGGGTTCCTGGAGCCTTGGGCCGCACTGACCTGCTGCTATGCCTGGGAACGTTCCTTCCTTTGCTGTTGCGCTGCTGCCACGCCCTTGCTCTTTTGTGTGGTACCTGTGCTTCACTGGCCCATGGATGCAGACTGTGGAGGTGTCCTATGTTCTTTCTTCTTTTATTTTTTTCTCGCACCAGGTGGTGTTCGAATCCCACCCTCGTCGCCACTGTAATGTCGCTTTCTCCCCCACAGTACACACGGAGGCTTCTAGTATGAGGAAACAGGTTTATTCATACAACAAGAAATTCCAATCGCTAAGGGCGCCGAGCGTCTGGCTATAACCATCTCCAGCCGCCAACTGTCACTCTCTTGTTCGCGCCTTTCCTTTCATAGTCCTGCGCCGTGCCGCTCTAGCTTATGACGTAACGCGTCCTCGCGTAAGCGTCCATAAGCTAGAGCGCATACCACAGAAGGGACCTGCCCAGTTGTTATATGACATCTCCCTTTGACATGGGAAGCCTGTTTGAAATTAATTAAGTTCCTGGGCACTGCCCAAATGGTCATCTTGCCAAGAAATACCCCCCCCCCCCACACACACACACAGGCCTTTGTCTCCAGTCTGGGAGCTGCAGCCTGTGGTAATGGGCTCCCACAGAGGAAAGCAGGATGCTGGATGGGGGAAGACATGATGCATACCAGCAATTCAGGCCAGTGTTCTTCAACAGAAGAATACTGATTTGCATTTTGAGTCAATACAGGTAGAATATGATGACATTCACTTGCATTAGTTTGACTGCTATCCTTAGCGGCCCCATGCTTGAATAGGTATGGGAGCCTCCCTTCCCCAAAGTGGCTAATGGGAGCAGTAACGCAATAGAACAGAATATACGTGCCTGCAGCTCTGCAATGCAAGCAAAACCACTCAGTGAATGCATGTGCAGGAAATGCTCTTATCTGAAGGACTTCACCATTTTTATGTTGAGCATTCAAGACCTTTTGTATATACTTTAGTATATACTTATATGTGTATTTACTTTGTGGGCTCTGGAGATCATCCCTAGGACTTGTCTGCTTCCGCTTAGGGACTATTTTTTCTATTTAACTGTCTTGATAGAAAACAAACAGTAGAGGTCAGTAAAATATCAGAATTGCTTTCTGCTTAGGGACTTCTTTTTTCCCCTGGTTTTAGAGGGCATTCTGATCTGTTAAGAACAGGCAATTAACCTCTGTCACTGCCTGCAGTAAGTAACAATGCAAAAGCAAGGGTATATAGGCATAAGTCTGCTAGCATCCACAAATGTCCCCAAAAGCATGAGGATAACAAGCCAGCTGTCACTGTGGGGTGCCGCTGAATGCGACTTTCACTCAATCGCAATGCATTACAGAGGTTAAATAAAGAGCTAGGATAGCATACTAGTTTGTCTAAAAAAAATAGCCAGGCACTATGCCTCTGGAGGAACCTCCCTTGCCCAGGCTTAGTTTGTATTTGAAATTAATTCTTCTTAAAGCTGCTGCAGCTGAAGCAGGAACCCCTAAAACAACTTGAATTGTATTATAGTTCAGTTCTAACGTATTGTTTTCGCAGTTTATAAAATGTGTTAATGTTTGGCCCGCATTACAAATGTTGCAGCATAACTGGAATGTTTTTCATGACGCTGATGTGTTGATTTGGCACAATCTCTGTCAGCCAATACTGCCAAGTCAATAGCTGTGCAGACTGACAGGGGTGTGACAACAGTGGAAAGCTTCTTAATGAAGCGTAAAGAGCTGCATATATGAATGCGCGTGCGAGTCAATCATCTTGTTTTCACATAGGTGTATTGATGTATTATATATAGGTGCATGTAGGATCAAAACCCATCAGGAATTAAAGTATGAATGTACATTTATAGATTAAATATATGCGGAAATATTGTAATTGCAGGATCATTTTTTCACAACACTCTGATTAAATATGAATGAATACAAATATTATTAGCAAACAAAATTATAGATAGATACAGGTGGGCTTATAAAAAATTAATATAGCACACCTAATTATCTTGTGGTGTTGCATGTATTTTAGAAATCTAGGGGCGTATTATCTAGAACAGGCGATAATGATCGCCAGCGAAGGTCATCCACATTTTATTTATCGCTTCCTTTCCTGGACACACTTAGCCTTTTTATCGACGTATTATTAAGACGTCGTTAAGATGCGATGGTGTCCGGGAAAGGAAGCGAAAACTCCCGCTAACACGCGATAGACAAACATGCGATAGCATGTAGTCAGCGCGTTAGCAGGCATTATATTGCAGCTAACGTGCCATGCAGCCTGAAAAAACCCTGTTTTACAAGCGCCTCGCACTCTGCAGCATGAAATTTGCCAACCTATACATTGCAGTTCATCATAAACTAATCTTGCCTGTGACCTAACATTAAGAATATTGATGATAAATTAGCAATGAATAGTCTTACATTACCAAATGTAACATTGAACGCTAACATCAAAGGTATAATATATAACTATTCTTTGCAAATTTATCATAAATATTCCTAATGTTAGGTGACAGCCAAATTAATTCATGATGAACTGCAATGTACCCCCTTTACAAGACGACGGCACCTCTTAACATGGTAAAGGGCTGCCAGTCTCCCTCCTATGACCATGTTTAGTCAGGTTTTTTCCAGGTGTTAAAAACCTGCATATATAAGGGGTTAGCGCGATTTCTTTTATCGTGGGTCATCATTGATAATACAGCGAAGTGCTGTTAGAGATTTTTACCGTGGAATTTAGGTAAGTTACGCCTACCTTGCATGCCATTAGCGATATATATCGCTGGCATGCAAGGCGATAAAAAAAAGTCAGCTAACGCCGGAAAGCTTGCGCTAACGCATGTTAACGCAGGCTTGCTAATAGGGCGATAATAATATTGCCGCTTTATTGGCAAAAAGTGCCGCTAAAGCGGCGATAATGCCCTTGATAATATGCCCCCTAGTTAGTGGTGGTGCATCCATTTAAACTTGAGTTAAATTATGACATATGAAGTGCATTTTAACCAAACTAGAAAAAATGTTTTGCATGTGTTAGTCGAAGCAATCACATACTAGAGCTACTTTAACTTCCAACCTCAATCCAGTTCATTAATCAGGGGTCACTGGATATTTCCCTGATGACGGTGTTGCATCTTTCTATCATCCCATTTACCCTTGAAAACTAGATTCTTAAAGAAGCTTTGAAGTCCCTAGAAATACATCAACGGGTATTCTCATTCACAAGTTCATCTGGAACCTCTTCCCTGGAAAATAAATTCTGCAAAAATGCTTTGACCTTGAATGTGGTTACATAGTTAGCAATACTTACTTTAAGCCTGAAGAGAATAATAATTAAGGGCTACTATTCCATATTTACTTATACCCCTGTAAACATTAAAAGGTCTAGGGCCCGATGTAGGTAAATGCTTTTTACCACTTCATAAATACCGATTCATACCGAATCGGTATTTAAGAAGTGGTAAAAAAGAGAAGGGCAGATGTAGGTAATTTTATTTTAAAAATTACCGAATCGGAAGGAATCGGTATTTACCGATTCGGTAAATACCGATTCCAGCAAGGGTGCAGCGGGTGTCACTTTGACACCCTCTAGCACCCCCAATACTGGCTTGTGTGCCATGTGGCACACAGACATGCCCTAAGGGCATGTCTGTCTGTCACATGGCATAGGTGTGCATGCACACATGTGCATGCACACCTGGATTCGGTATTTTAACACCCAATTGGATTGGGTGTTAAAATACCGAATCTGAAAGGCCTGTGGGACTCAGAAGAGTCCCACCTACATCTGGAAGATACCGAATCGGTAAAAATACCGATTCGGTATTTTACAGATTCTGTAAATTTACCGATTCGGTAAATATACAGAATTTGCCACCTACATTGGGCCCCTAATATTGTCAATACCGATCTTTGATGAAGCCTTCTCAGGTAGAGGAACTGATTCCACAGGGCTCAAGTCAGTAACCAGAGATTTTTTACTGACCGCACAATAGATATATTGCTTCACAAATTGCACCAAAGACTTATCCAAGCCCTGCCACCTTAGGTACTCTTTGATCCTCCTCTGCATTGCTCGCATGTCAATGTGGACTTCATGCAGCGGTTCCACTACCTTGGATCATAAAGTGTCAAGTCTTTTCAGGAAAACATTGACAGGAAAAGCTTGGAAGCAATATACTGGCAGGCATCAACGCCATGATGACGAACTCTGAAACTGGTCCACCATGCCACTCACCATCACCTTCTATAGAGTTCCATCCTCATCCATGGCTCCTGACCACTTAACTTCAACTATCGCACTGATACTGATACTGGTCAAAGCAATTACAATAACTTCATCACCATCTGGTAAATTCTTGTTCACAAGATGTTTCCAATGACAAACTTGTAAAGGCAATCTGCAAAAATATTTAAGACACCTGCTATATACTCTGGTACGGAAAATCCTGGAGTCTGAATTGCTATTTGGCAATCCCCAGTGTAGATTTACCAGCACCCTTAAGCTCAGATACATAAAGATACTGAAGTCGATAACACCCCACCAGCATGCTAGATCTTCACTCTCCACAACTGAATAAAGTAATTCTGCTCTCTACAGACTCTGACTGGAAAACACCAAAACCTCTTCTTACCTTTAGTGTGCTGCAACAGCACTACTCCTAGGCCGTACTGACTGCCATGAGTCACCACAATGCTGCGGTCAGGTGTGTTAAACGTTTTGAACAGCATTTGTACTGCATTCTTCTTTACTTAGTTGAATTCAGACTCACAACTCTTGTCCCAAACAAACCACTCTCCTAAAGCAATTGCACATGGAATGGGTCTTCTCAGTGCATCTGGGAATTAAATGTTGATACAATTCCTGAAGACCAAGAAATCATTCAAACTGCTCCTTTAACCCCTTGAGCGCTGATGACGGAACCGCTCCGTCATCAGCTTCGGTGGCGCTGTGCTGATGACGGAGCGGTTCCGTCATGGCCCGCCCCCTGCTCATGCGCGGCGCGAATTCTGCACCTGCGCTGAGCGTTCTATTGAGCGGGCGGGGCCATGACGGAACCGCTCCGTCATAATCACAGCGCATCCGACGCTGGTGACGGAGCGGTTCCGTCACCAGCATGCACCCGCCGCTCTTCCGCCCTGCCCCCTTAGCACTGCGGCAGAATAGCCGCCGCAGTAAAGGGATTAAATTAGGAGCCTCAGCAATAGCTTGAACTAGGCCGTGCTGAGACTCCACACCTTGGCTGATAGTTTATGACCCAGATTGTCAAATCTAGTCACCCAGAGCATGCCTTCAAAATAATGCTCTTCCCTTCCAGTATTAACAGCACTTGAACTAGCTCATGTTATACATTGCCATACCCGCTACCTAAATCAAAAGGTCATCCAGAAATTATAGAAAACCTTTGACACCTTTAAACATCATCTTCATCTAACCCTGAAATACAACGGAGGCCAGCCTAAGGGCATATATGTCTAACAAGGAACTACTCCTCTAAGATGACAAAATAAGTCATGTGCCAAGTTCCTCATGTAGGTCAATATGCGGTAATCAGAGGCCATGTCCAAGGTGATAGAAATGTTAGCTCCTTTACAGAGTATGGCCTGGGCACAAACATTTTGCAGTTCATTCTTCAACTCCATTTTTACTGCAAGTGAGACCCTCCTCACTTTGTGAACTACATGGGTTGCAACAGACTTTAGTTGTTTGAAGTCATTCAACATACCAAGTTGTTTCGTGAACCCACTAGGAACATTCTGACTATTTCAATACCCACATACCCAAACCCTCCTTTCTCAGTAGAACTTGTTTAGAATTGTTGGAATTCCAGATTATTTCCAAGTTTCTCTGCTTCAGCCAACCTAAAAGAAACAAACCATCACTTGTCCATATACATTGCAGTAGCCATGGTACCACCTAGTATGGATTGAAATTCCCCTAAGACATCTAGGGCCCAATGTAGGTGGACATTTACCAGCCGGTAACGGCCGAATTCGGCTGTTACCGACCAGTAATTGGGTTTTCAGATGTAGGGGGCCTATATTTTACCGATTCTGTAAATTTACCGAATCGGTAAATTTACAGAATCGGTAAAATACCGAATCGGTATATTTACTGATTCGGTAAATCCACATGTAGGTGGCACTCCTAAGAGTGCCACAGGCACTTTAGAATCGGTATTTTACCACCCAAACCTATTGGGTGGTAAAATACCGAATTCAGGTGTGCATGCACATCTGTGCATGCACACCTGTGCAATGTGACACACAGACATGCCCTTAGGGCATGTCTGTGTGCCACATGGCACACAAGTCCGGAATTGGGGTGCTAGAGGGTGTCAAAGTGACACCCCCCTTGCTGAAATCCGTATTTACCGAATCGGATAATACCGAATCGGTAATGTCCATTGATTCCTATGGGCTTCAATGCCCATAGGAATCAATGGGCATTACCGATTCGGTATTTACAGAATCGGTAAATACCGAATCTTAACGATTCGGTATTTACCGATTCTGTTTTACCTACATCCCCCCCCCTCTATTTTACCACTTCTTAAATACCGATTCGGTATCATTCGGTATTTAAGAAGTGGTCAAATTTAATTACCTACATCGGGCCCCTAGCACCTTTCATGCAACTGGTTTAACCATATACTTTTTCAACATGATATTTATGAATCAGGCCCAGTCTTCTAGTCCAATTAGTGTGAAAGGAGATCTAAAATCTACCATCATGTTCACAACAACACCACCCATATAGATTTGGCAGTATGGTCTTCTGAACACATTCGCACTAACATGCAAGACAATTTTCTTCTTGTTTTTAGTCTCTTCCACAGGAACAATTTCGACACACAACACAATGCCACCAAAGTCATGTACTCGAGAGGCTTTCTGAATGTAACTTGAGGGGTTACAGATTTTGACTGCAACTTTTTGGCAGATGTGCAAACCTTAGAAAAATGGTCTTTCTCTTAAGACTTGTTACATAGCCTTCTACTGCAGTAAAATCTCTCCCATATAGGATGCAATACTTTCAATCTCTCTCACCTTGTCTAAGGTTACTTTTGGAGTGGTCAACAAGGCTTCTTGAATTTTTCTATTCTTAGTTTTTTTCCACCAGGTCTCTAATCAGTTCCTCCTCAAATATCTTTGAATTGCATGTTGAGGCTAAGACTCTCAAAGCTCTTATACAACATTCAGCTGGTATGCCAGGAAGCTAGTGTCACATGTAGAACATATGTTATTCCACTAATACATGCTTGTGTGATTTAAAATGAACATCCAACACTTTCTTGGCTGATGCATATTCATCAACTACGTCACCTTCTAGTTTAACCATTTCACAAGATAGGTTTTCTTAGGACCTTCCTACCCTCTGGCCATAAACAATGTCTTTGCAAGGCATATTTTGTTTCTGGGTAAAAGCATCTCCTTAAATGACATCTAGGTATACTTCAGATTGCTTCTTCCACTGCCCTACGTCTTTAACCTTTGGTAAAGGATTGGGTAGAAAAGAGGTTGGTGGAACCACATTACGCTGCATCATGTCAAAATAAAGGAACTTTACGACCTACATGGTTCTATAACACACAAAAAGAGATCCATTACATCGATGAGAGCTTCACCTCAACTTCTCTTCTTTTAACTTTCATGTACAGTTAGTACTTAGTACTAATTTATGCTCAGCACCTTGAAGGCAGGATTAGTAATTGTTTGACCTGGCATACTTGCCGTGGCTTGAACCCTAAAGTTTTTCCTTCAACCCTCCTGTTTGCTGACTTTCTTTTTGCTGGACTTCGGGTTCGACACACTGTACTGTTCGATGCTAACCAGTGCCAAAATGTTATGCTCTCCCCTTAGAATATGGTAGAACTGGTTAACACACAATTGGCATATTTGATTTACTCGTACGTTCCTAGTAAAGAGGCACTTTTTCCCAGTGCCTGTAAATTAAGTGCTACTAGTGGGTCTGCAGCACTGATTGTGCCACCAATTTAAGTAGCATTTTTAACATGTCTCAGGCCTGCTGTTGCAGCCTGAGTGTGTACAGTTTTAAGCTGCCATTTTGACCTGGCAAAAAAACATTTTGCCAGGCCCAACCTTCCTTTACAGTACACATACCCTCTAGGGTAGGCCCTGGACAGCCCAGAGGACAGGGTGCAATACATTTAAGAAATAGGACACATACTTTTTACATGTCTTGGTAGTGAAAACTTCTTAAATTTGTTTATCACTATTGCAAGGTCTGCCTCTCCCATGGGGTGATGTTGGAATTGCCTTATAAAAATTAGTAAGAAATAATTCAAACTGCTCCTTTACATCAGGAGCCTCAGTAATAGCTTGAACTAGGCAGCACTGAGACTCCACACCTTGGCTGATAGTTTATGACCCAGATTGTCAAATCTAGTCACCCAGAACAGGAATCTTTCTGCCTTCAGAATAATGCCATTCCCTTCCAGTATTAACAGCGCACTTGTACTAGCTCATAATATGCATAGCCATACCCTCTACCTAAAGGTCATACTGAAATGATACAACACCTTTGACAAATGGGAACAGGTAGCCAGTTCATGTTTGGTGTTTTTGGAATTATAGTGAAAAAGCCTAACTTATAAATAAATCCAATTTTAAATTACAATTTTTAAAATGGCACTTATAGAAAGTTGGCTTTTCCCTACCTTAGCCTGGTGCTTGCAGCCTGTCTCTGGGTTTCATGACAGGGTGTAGTTGACATTTGGGCTTTACATATTCATCCTAGACAGCCACACACAATAGGGAGTTTAGGTGTGCCTGGATTAGCTGTCGGATGGGAGGGAGGAGCTGGGCCCAGCTCCAATGACACTGTATTAGGCTGTGTCTTGTATCCACAGAAAGGTCTACATACCTCTGTAATGAATCTGGAACTAGGGCCATGAAGGCAGGCCTGCCGCTAAAGGTTTCTCCCCACTTTAAAGGCACAACTAACTGGGTATAAATTCTGGACCGCAGATACCAACACTTCAGTACACATCTGGACCTGTCGACTGATGGACTGCTGAAAAAAATGCCACTCTCCTGGGCTGCTGCTATGAAGGAATGCTGCCTGTTGTGCAAACCTGCTGTGTGCTGCCCTCTTGCCTGGGTGAGGAAAACTGGACCTACATCTCTTGAATCCAGAACCCCAGATTGACTACAAGGGCTAATTGCCTTGCCTCCTTCCCTGAAGCTCCAGGGACAGATCAGCATTTCAACAAAATGTAAATGTAAATTGATACTTGTATAGCGCACTACTCACCCGCAAGGGTCTCAAGGCGCTTGTACGAATACCACTGTGGAACCCATCCTGGCTTTCCCTGTGAGGTGTCCACTCCTGGACACCCCCAAGGTGGAGGCCAGGCATCCTTAGCGTTGTGGGGGCCGTTGTGGAGATTAAGCAAGCTATTGCCCAGAGTTGCAGAGTGGGACTCCATGAATGGAATAGGCACCGAGGCGAGAATTATCAGGTCCGTGGAATTTTTGAGCCCAAGACCCGCCAAGGCGGGGAATTGAACCCTGGTCAAGGCCAGACCTCTGCATCAGGGTCTGCTGCTCTAACCATTGAGCCACACTTCTCCACCTGCATCTGCACCTGGACTCTGCCATCTGTGAGTCTATCCTGTCAAGTAGTGCCTCTCTAGTCCTGGGCCCTTGGAAGTGGGTCTAAGGGCTGAAGCACAAGTCACAATAGAAAATGTACACTTTTAAAACATCCATGCACCGTGTGGCAGGCACCATGCTACACGGTACGCCTTGTAAAGTGGTGGTCAGTCCACAGCAGCAGATGGAGGTTGGACCAGAACCGACTAGCTTTGTTGAAGTCCCATTGTCATCAGAATGACCCTCATAGTGCGGTCGGAAACATCCATTTTCCGATGTGAGCTTGTGCTGCAGGTTGAAAACGCCCCAGCACAAACTCCCAATGAAAAATGGGGGTATTCAAACATTTCTGCACCGTGTGACAGACACCTGTGCCTGCCACACAGTGCAGGGATGTTTAGGGGGGCACTAAAGGTGGGCCAGGGGGAAGTAAGCCCTGCTTGGGGTCCCCAATGTCACTATCCGACAGAGGACATGGAATTGCTGTTGTAAACCGACATCATAATGTCGATGGCAGAAACGCTGTCCTTAAGGGATTAAAGGAACATTTCCAATTGACCTCCTGGAGCCCGTAGGAACCACATGAGTTTCCCCTGCCGGTTTAAACACCGACCGCCATCATCCTAATACGGCGGTCGGACTTTAGACCTACCATGTCGGCAGAGCTTTCCACCCAACATCGTAAACGGGCCTTAGTAGGTGTCAAATATGCATTCATGAACACAAGACAGTAAAATCTATATTTGCACGTGCTCTACATCCCGCTTCATTGGAAGTGTTGTGAGCTTCTCCAAAAGTGTGACGCCCACAGCAATCTTGCTTTTGTTCTGTCATAGTTATGTTAGAAATCTGTCCAGTACTAAATGCTGTTGATGAGATGATTCCAGCATTTCAGGTCTACAGAATCATATACTAATGCACATATACATACATGGACTTGATAATTTATGCAATTTACAAGTCTAGACCATTTTATAAAAAGCATGTTCTTCCTGATGATTTAACATTGTTTCAGTCTGTCAGCTTGTGGTGTTATGCAGAACAAATCAATGAAAGATGTACGATAGTGTGACGGCAAGCAGAAATATTTGTGGAATATATTTAAGACAGGAGTGACCAGGCAAACTTAAACACAGCACTTTTCCTATTCTGATCCTAGAGTTTGCCCTGAGAACCGAAAAGGCAGGATTGCAGCCTGGGGATTGCAGTGTAGGTAGATGTGGTATGTTGCTCAATGGTTTATTGGCAAGCACAAGGGATCTTTAATCACTTTCCTGCAAATGAAAGCGCATATCTGAGTTCAGCAAATCTAATATTGACTCAGGAGAGATGCAAGCATAATCTGTATACTCTGCTGCTGAATGATGTTTGCAAATTACATGTCTTCTCTAAGTGCTTCTTAAAACGCAAGTTAAATTGGTTTCAGCTGATGTGTAACCACAAAGGAGATCTCAAATAAAGATATAAATGTTTATTTTAATTGAATTATTTATCTCCTGGATTTGTACTCACCTTCAGGGAAAGGTGTCATTTCATTTGTCTATTACAGTCCCCCATATTTGAACAGAACCAAGATGCAGACTGTAGGATAACATTTATTTTTGCATAGTCACCCCCATTTTGTGTGGACTGACGCTGCTGTTTTTCTATTTTTTTATTCTGCACACTTGGACTCTGCTAATCAGTCCTCAGTGCATGTGCTCTGACCCCTGATGACATGTTCATGAGAAATTGGGTTTCTGGTTGATGGGGTAGAAGTCCTACTCAAGCAGCACCCACACTCCTTGTCAGGGTGAAGTTACAAGCAGACCCCAAATTAGCCTGTGCTTGACCTTCTGGTAACTTGGCACAAAAGCAGTCAGGCTTAACTTAGAGCCAATATGTAAATTATTTATGCAGTGTTTCAAATAATAATAAAGTGAACCACAACACAAGAAAGATCCTGCATCAGTTTAGAAAAATTGAATAAAATGTAATAGATCATTTAAGAGTGAAATGACAAAAATCCAATCATTCGCCAGGATATGCAATTGCAAAGACTTAAGTGAAAATAGCACCAAAAAGCAGAACGTGCCAACTGTGGTTATCTGGTCTTGTTAGTCCAGAAAAAAGTCACAAGTTCAGGCTGACTGCGAGTGCGGCCAGTTACAGGGACTCACATAGGTCTGCTGAGCACAGGATATTAATCCTTATTGTGAAGATATGCTGAGTCCCATGTTGAGATGCGAGGTCTGGGTGAATAGGTGCATTGTGCAGTGGCGGCTCCGGGAAAATACAAAGTGCAATGCGATGTCCTTGCGTATAGATGCTTCACTCTGTGGCATTTCTGATGGTCTGCGATGGACAAGGCGATGTCCTTTGCGCTGCGACGGTTACAATAGAATGAGATGCAAGTTCTTGCTTCTGGGGTCCATGCAGCAGAAGTGATGCATAGGTTCTGAGAGCGATGCGTTGAGTAGCCGAGGAGATGCGTCAGTTCTGCAGAATCCACAGATGGGCTGGCAGAGCACCTCCAGGCCCACTTCCAAGGATCCAGGACTGGGGTGGCACCAGTTGGGAGGGTACGACTGGCAGATGAGAGAGTCCAGGTGCTGGGTTTAAGGTTGTTTGAGCCTGTTCAGTCTCTGAGGCTTCTGATCAGGAGGCCAGCCAGCTAGCAGTGGAGGGCATTCTAAGTTTCTGGGTTTAGAGATGCAGATCCAGTACTTCTTACCTAGGCAAGAGAGCAGCAGGTCAGCACAGCAGTACTTCAGTCCAGCAAAGTGGCAGTCCTTTCGGCAGAACAGCAGTCCTTTACCCTGGCAGAGTCCATTGGTCCAGAAGTGTACCAAATAGTCTACAGGTCTGATATTTATAAGTGGGGCCCACTTTGAAGTAGAGGAAGGTTCTAGAGGTTTCCACACCCCTGAGGTTGAGGCCCCCCCTTTCTCCCTGTCCTGGTCCAAACTTGTCCGGGGTTACAAATGTCTAGTGACAAATCCATTATAAGAGTACTCAGGGAGAGCAAGTGTGATGTGCAAGTGTGGTAGGCGACAGCTCCTCCCCTTTGTTAACTGAGAGAGGTCTATCCTGCAAACACCTATCTTCCATTTGTCTCATTGTAAAGAGCAATACACACAGACCAACTGCCAACTGCCAGGGGCACCTAGTCAGGTTAGGATTATAAAATGTCAACTTTCTAAAAGTCTTTAACAGGAAAGTGTGCCAGGACCTGAATTATTTTGACGTTTTAATTGACACTAGACCAAACTATTTCTTTCATTTGATCCGGTACTTTATTTATACCTTTTTATTAAACTTTTCGTCAGAATTCTTTGTTGCACATTTGTGGCAGAAGAAGACAATAAAGCCTATGTACAAAAAATACTTAGGTGCATATAATAAACCAAACATTAAACAAAAAAATCGTGTTCTGACTGCACAATCTAAATCACCTTTCTTGTGAAAAAATCATGTGAGAGGACAGCACGTATTGGCTTCTTACACAGAGTTAGCTGCCCAATGTTTTCTGGGCATAGCCATCAAACCACAACTTAAAGGAGCTTTCATGAAATTCCGACTGGGCTGCCTGCCATCATACTCTCATTTAAGCCCCATGGAATCAAGCAAATATGACATGGTTATGCGAACTTTGCAATCTAGTACCCGAGACACTGATTCACCAGATGTGCATTGCACAGGCAACATGGAATATCGGAAATTTATTCTCCCACCCATCTGGAATCGGAAAAAGCTGCAGGCCTGCAAATTTAGCATTCTTTAACTGGACAGAAATGCAACTTAGCTGCAGACTTGTTAAATACTTGGAGAAAGTACCTATAGGATTCATGCAACTCAAAGTCACGTAACAACAGCACAGCCACTCTGTAACCCAGATGTAACGCCGGATGCAATGAAAGAAGCAAAGGTACTGCAAGTGGGCATTACGAAGAGCTCAAGAAGCAATCCAGGCAAGGCACTTAGAGCTTTTTATTGCAAATTAAGTGGCCCTTTTTAATCTAGAGAAAGAGATGGTTTAACTGATCTCTTGGTACATTCAGAACTCACCCTTACACTTGAGAGACACCGCTTTCCTCCGCATAACTATCATCCTAAAAATGTGGTAATGTTTTCATTTTTTTGATAACAGCTGCAACTTAAATTTTAATATGTTCATAATTTGTTACATCTGTGAGATTGCACTTTCTTTGCACATTTATCACTTTAAAAACTGAGAGCACTTTCTTGAATTTTGATTACTGGCACACAGTAGCGACTCCTGGAGTAAATTGCTTGCGCTGCAACGCATTTAGCATTGCAGAGCGCACAATTTAATTTGTTGTATTTATTTCTTTACCTAACTCTGATTGGCCGTATGCCGGATTTTACGAAACACCACCCTGCCCTTCCCCTGCCCCACCGCCCACAGCACCCCCTCCGGGAGCCGCTACTGCTGGCATAACTCTGTTGGCTTCTCGTGCATTTGCAGAGCTGCAAAGTACTGACTGACTCAGCTGTTGTCTGTATGCCTGTCACCAAAATCTAGATTTGTTGCTATTTGCAATTGATGCATCGCACTATGGTATTTTAAGAATCGATAAGCAGATCTGAAGTTCTGAGCCATTGGTGGTGTTCCTAAGCATTTAATTTTAAACGTTTTAATGAACTGATCAATAAACTATAACTGGAGCATTTCCATTTTTTTTGTGGTTTGGTAACATTTGCTCGTGTTGTCTCATTCCAACACTTAACTGTAATTCCCATTGTTTTTTCCAGTGATATATGAGAATCCCAAAATGCATTTTTCAATACAATTTCACATAGGAATTTTACAAAGCAATCCAGAAAAAAACAGCTGAAGAGAATTACATCAAATTTGGCAAAAAGCAAGATCTTTCCTGAGAGACGCTTTTTTTTCGTGTAAATTTGTTCAGATGTTTTTGAGAAATGTAAGGAAAATATATAGTGATAAATGGACTAATAATACCACAGTACTCATGTGGTATTGCGTTTTTTTTTTTTAAATGACTCTTTTTGGCTGATTAAGCTTTCTTACCTTTTGGCCCCTTTGATCCTGCAGGAAAAAAATGTGTACTCCTGTGAGATTCTGCAAGACTTGTGTGGGATAGAGCATGGCTCTTGAGTCCCGTAGGAGTACCGTGGGAACATACAAGCACTAAAAAGAGTAGCTTGTACTTTTGCACAGTATCTTGGAGTACCGCTTGTGTGGCAGCACTGCAGGATTTGGGATTGGTTGCTCTCGCTGGGTTTGGTACAGGTGACCAGGCTTGGTGGCCAACGCCCAGCTGCGTACAGCAGGGAGTTGATCAGCTGTGGGGTGTTGGCCACCTAGGGGCCAGGCCATACATCCAATGCCCTGCTGTGCACAGTCAAAAGCTAAGCTCAGTGAGAAATTTGGGTAACTATGATCTGAAAATTCACTGAAAAAAACAACGGTTAACTTGAAGCTATGGTTAGATTTTGTCACACCACCTTAATTTATGTTTAAAACAACCATAGAAATTCAATTAAAAAAATACAGTTTAAGTGCAGTAGTGGTTACAAATAAAAAACTGAAAAACTAATGAAATGTTCAAGTTATTGTTAAGACCACAATCAATATCTCATACAATAGCCATGCAAACCATAATTCACATCAGATGCAAAGCGTTTGACATGACTATAGTTTACCAATAAGCAACAAATCCTAAAATGATAACGTCATTACATAACAATACATACTCACACCAAAAACTAATAACACATTCATAGTCGTCTCTTTGATAGTGTTAGGGTAATACAATATGTACACTCATCAGAAGATTATTGGCATTTGTAGTCTTTCACATCAAAAGCTAAAGATGGGGTCATAAGCATTACATTTTGAACACATTATGATTTGTATGACTTTTGTGTGAATTATGGATTGTGGCCGTAAAAATTACTAGTGTAGTCCCCATTGGCAACTTTATCCCTTGACTCTCAAAGAAGATCAGCTCTCAAAAGAGTATTTGGAAGGATACCTTAATGGTGGATCTATCAGGTATCTGACTCCAATCTTCTTCATTTCCAAACCAGTGTGGAGGGGAGTAGAGATCACTGACTGTTGGTAATTGAATGCTGTATTAGAAACCATTACACTCTGTCTTGTTGTCAGTGTGTCTGGATTAAATCAAATTAGGTACCATCTTTCCATAACTAGATCTAGAGTAGTGAAGCTGACAAATCTGCATTTTTGCTACTAACTTATGCATTTCAGTCTATGCAAAAGGTCAGCGGCTTTCCAACATTTCAGTAATGTAATCTTTATGGATTTGTCAGACACATACATTATTATTTAATTAGATGACATACTGGTCCTTTCACAGAACCTAGAGGATCATCACCTGCTCTTGAGGGAATATTGCACTTTTGCCTTCTCTGCAGGGTCACCCTGAACCTTTTTACCTCACCCATCCTGCTTGGATGGGTGAAGGTTGGCATTAGGACGCTGTGCACTTTACCACTGCTAACCATTGTTAAAGTGTTTGTGCTCTCTTCTTTCAAAATGGTAAAACGGGCCTACAACTGAGTAGCACTTTTAGTTTATTTGTACGTTTCTAGTAAAGTGGCACTGGAGGGACACAGGCCCTGTAAATTACATGCAATCTGTAGCTCAGGATACCTGAGTGATGCCAATGGGCCAGCTGACTGACCTGCTGTTCTGAGCTACAGGGACACAAAAAGCTCCAGAGGCCTCCCTGCAACTGACCAGTAGGCCTGCTGCAACTCGACCTGCTTGAGCCCTACTGGCTACTGCTAGAGAGAGCCCCTGATCCCTAAGAGGTGACTCCCCATGTCCTGGACCCTTGGCTTGCATCAGAGTGCATTCCTCTACAAGAAAAGTGAAACCCTGAAGATCTGAACTCTTTGCTCTGGACTTGTAGAAAGTAACTTTTTCAGTGGGAGTAACCTGGTCCCTGTATACACCTTGCACTTCATCATGGTAGACCTGAACCTGTGACTTGTTCCAAGTCTAGCATGACTAGATTACGTTTTTAGGTGTTATACTTTCCTTAAACTTTAAAATGATATTGCTCCGGTTTTACGGATTACAATTTTGTCATTTTGGCTTAATTTTATTTATTAAAATGTACTCTATTTTTCTAGATTGGTTTAGGACTTTTCCTGTGTCATGTTTTCAATTTATTAATGTTTGTGTGCTGCATAAATACTTTACACAGTGCCTCTGAACTAAGCCAGACTGCTTATGTGTCAAACTTCCAGAATGTTAAGCACAGGTTAATTTACTGACTTTTGTCGTTCATCCTGACAAGGATTGTGGCTGTTGCCTGAATGGGGATTCCACCCTCTCAACCAATAAACCAATGTCTTACAGGTAAGATTTGAAAAGACTATTTGGCAATGCTGTATATGCCAAGTGAGTTTCAAGTAGCAACAGTGACTTTCCTTGGCTTTAACATCCTAAAACGTGTGTCATGGATAGCTGACAACAAAGTAGCGGCTGGATTGGCTTCATCCCATTTTGCAATGAGAAATGCAAATTTTCTTTGGTTTGTGCAATATTTAGAAACATTTTGTTTTGGACTTCTCATTGATTGTTCTGGCTGTTATCAAATTAACTAGTGAGGGAGTACCATTTTATTGGGCCATGGAGCAAGGGTAAGCTTTTATTACTCTCAAGGTTGAGTTTACAACTGCACTGATATTACAAAAAACATATTGCCTACTTCTTTTGCTATAAAGGCAATTCTGTCAAACACATCCCTCCACAGAGATAGTTCATGCTGTGACTTATTGTTATCAAATCTTGAATGCTGCTGAAACCAATTATAACATTTACGACAGAGAATATTTGCCATAAAATGGGGACATTATTAGGACACTATATGAGAAAACCTATCATTCTGTTGCAATATAGACCGATCATAACAAATTGAAGTACATAAAATTCTCAAAATGCCACAAACCTCATCATGCCAGGTGGTCATAATGCTTTTCCATAATTCATTACTAAGTTACCTTCAGACCTGTTCATTAACATTGTAAATCAATCCATTATATTTATATGAACCAAAACCAGCCACAACCCTCCTTTCATTTTAGTCAATGATGAAACTGCTAAGAGTTTTTTTCAAGAACTGCAAGATGTTTATCAGCAGATATAATTAGCATGCTGAATATAAGAAGATTCTATAATCAGAAAACCAAAACACACAAGATGATGACCGGAATGTTGCACAATGGCAACACATTCCCCCCAGGCACAGATCTGGGTTTAATCCATCGTTATTTTGCTCACCAAGCCACCCCAGTTCAGACATGGTCATATGCAAATCAGTCTTGACTCTGTGCCTCATGGGAACAGTCCAGCCCGAACTGCCAAGCCATGTCTTTCCTGGAACAGAATCAAGCATCCTAAAGCCGGTTTCTGGCTATCAGCCGTCTTCAGCCAGGATAGCTTGACTCCAGTGGCCAATCAGAAAACAACACCAAGGATTCCTGTGGCAACAGAAAAAAGTCTGTATATCCACACCGGAATGTGTTTACACTTTTAGGAAATCAAAACACTAGGGGGGTTATTTACAAGCCCCTTGCGCTGCCGGTGCGTCATGTTTTGTGATGCACGGGCAGCGCATTTTGCTTCCCCATATTTACAAGGAAAGGAAAAGCCACGCTGCGTCGCTTTTCAGGTCCTTGTAAATACAGCTCCTTTAAATGCAGCTTTTTGCATGAAAGGGGCATTCCATGGGTGTTGCTGTGGGTGTTCCCACGCAACACTCATGGAACCTGACACATTTCCAGATTTACAAGAAATTGTCAACATGGAAATGTATCTGAATGTTACGACTCCCTAGGGAGTCACAACAAGGAGAAATGTATTTGTTTATTTCCCCTTTCTATGCGTGCTGCATTCTGCAGCACACATAGAATGAGGACATCACCTCTGGTGATGGTTTATGTGCAGGAAGGTGTCCCTTCCTGCACATAAACCATCATATAAATAATTACGTTTTGCAAGTTCTATTTGTGCGAATGCAGCACACTTAGGGTTGAAAAACCCTGTTTCAGATTGTTTATGTGCAGGAAGGGAGACCTTCCTGCACACAAACCATCATCCACGTGACGCAGGCATCGTTACACCATGGTGCAAGGGTACCTGCGTTGTTGCATTGCAGCAAATTGTGGCCCATGCAGGGGAGAGCAAAGGGATCTGTCATATCCTCGTAGATATCACACATCGCTGTGGTTAGAAAGTACCGCAGTGTGGCACAGTCAAATGGTTTGTGGTGCCGCGCTGCAGCACTTTCTTGTAAATTAAGCCCTATAAATTATGGGGCAGATTTACATGCCCCTTGCGACACTTTTTCACCACTGTTGCGTCACTTTTGTGCCACTGCGTCAAAACCTTACATCTGCTTGAAGCAGGCGTAAGGAGTGATGCAGTACAATGCATTGCTGGAGTTGTGTCGTGCTTGCGACACGACTCCAGCACTGCATGACTTTTGGACCACAGACGCGTCAAAATCTCTAACGCATCTGTCAATCTTTGCGCCATGGTGCACCGTATTGTACCTATGTGGCTCCTCCAATCCGTGGTGACACAACAACAACGCTTGTCAAGGATCTCCATGGACTTTATTGTAGAGCTGCCAGTATCATGTGTTAGGAGCAATCCATGGCCTGTACCCAACCGTACATCTACCCACTCATTCACTCTACCCTGGTTTTCACCCAGCAATAGCCTTGCTGTATCTTTTTCCTTATTAAAATCGTGGTTTTCCCAATTGACAATATTTTTCAAAAAATCCTGAATTTGCCAAAATGGTGCCTAATGCTGAATAGACTAGAGGACTGCAATTTTCCGCAAGAAAAATCCCAATTTTACCATTGCAAGTTTTTTGTTTTCTATTTTCAAGCCATATAATGACCTATACCAATGCACTGTTGTAGCAAAGGAATTCCGATGGAATACTGCCTCACTCTCAATAAAGGTTAGCCTCATCTTCAGACTGTCAACAACTGTGAATATTGACCTCTGAAGGGTACAAAAGCATGAGGAGATAAAAACCACACATCATCTTTTGGGTTCACCATTGGCTACCGGCAAGTGTCCTATGACTGGCTTCATGTTACTGAAGAGTTGAAGTCTACATCCTCTGGAAACCCAATTTAGAGAATGTCCATATAGCACAACAATTGAATAAGAGTACCTATATAATGAGCAGATACATATGAGATACCCAATATGTTCAGCTTACTGATTTTTTAAGGAACTGGTCTGTACCTAATCTCCAGGCATAGCAGGATGCCTGGCCAAGAACCACAGAAACTGTAATAGTTCATCAGAGAATAGATATATTTACTAGGAACTGCCGGAGAGAGAAAATCAGGGACAGCCCTTCCCTAAAGTATAGCTGAGATACCCGCCACCCCCTCTCAACACAATCCCCAAGGATGGGAAACCGGAAACGGTTCTGAACTTTTGGAAGACGGGAGGGAGTGACCCTCCCGGCCGTATTTATTAAAATATGAAACAAAATAAAACATTAAAATAACAGTTTCATATTATGTACAATTTCATTTCCACATTGCGATGTTTGGCTAACCTTAACATATTCTCTAATACAAAGGTTCTCCTAGCCGAACTAACATCCTACAAAACATTTAACTTGAAATTGTACATCCTAACGTTTAAGGGCCAATGGCAAGGTCGTAACCGGTGTCAAGATCCCTAAACCAGAAATATCCCCCTCACTTGTGAGGGGCGACCGCACAGAGGTGTACCTCAAGTGCATCTACCAATTTCCCTTGACTTGACGGGGGCCCCAATAAACTCAACTCCATTTAAAGGTCGTCCGAGGACTCGTGTGGGGTATCTAGAAGGTAGCGTAGACCCCCTCCCAAACCCCACACAACTTACCACATCTGCCGTCGCAGATGTCCTGGCCCCGGGAAATTCCCCAGGAGGGGGCTGTAGCCCCTCCTACCCAGGAAGGGGCCTTGACCGCCTTTCCTTTCCTTTCGGCGGCCCATCCTTAGAAGGGACCGCCTCCCCGTTGAGGGGCCAATGGCCACCTCCCCCGAGCGCTCCCATCCGTAATGGGTGACGCCCACCCATAGGGATCTTCCAATTACTGCTCACCGATCATGACCTTACCGCCCGACCAAAATAAATACGACAATTCTAACTAAATTACTAAATGACTAAATTACTAAAAGACAGTAACAATTCCAACTTATTAAAAAAGCATGATTACTGATCAACACTAGTGCAGAATTACTTTATTTGCAAAAACATACTACCAATTGACCATTCTTTATTGCATATTCAAAGTTATCACGATAATCATCACAACCTGCAAGAATTAGCGTTACCACATCAAACTTTATTCAAAACCACTTGTTGTCCTCAGGGGCTGGTGGGCGGGTCAAAATTGGCTCTTCGTTCCGTCTCGAGCTCACGTGCAGCGAGGAGGTGCAGCTTCAGAGCACAGGAACAAGAGGATGCTTTCTTGGCTTGTTGCTCCTTTTATCCGTCTTCAGGGCGGGCGTAAACCCGCCCCTGCCTGCCCCAAGGGCGTGGCCGGCCGCGTCAGTGTCTAGGCCAGCCCACTCCAGGGCGGGAAAAAGCGCGCCCCGGCTACGCCGCTTCGGGCATACCAGCCGAGACTCGCCTCCCGCCCAAGATGGCTTCCCGGGGGGATCGTGGTACTCCGCCATACGTTCGGGGGGACCGAATGGTCGCCCCTTTCCATATAGCTGAGATACCCGCCACCCCCTCTCAACACAATCCCCAAGGATGGGAAACCGGAAACGGTTCTGAACTTTTGGAAGACGGGAGGGAGTGACCCTCCCGGCCGTATTTATTAAAATATGAAACAAAACAAAACATTAAAATAACAGTTTCATATTATGTACAATTTCATTTCCACATTGCGATGTTTGGCTAACCTTAACATATTCTCTAATACAAAGGTTCTCCTAGCCGAACTAACATCCTACAAAACATTTAACTTGAAATTGTACATCCTAACGTTTAAGGGCCAACGGCAAGGTCGTAACCGGTGTCAAGATCCCTAAACCAGAAATATCCCCCTCACTTGTGAGGGGCGACCGCACAGAGGTGTACCTCAAGTGCATCTACCAATTTCCCTTGACTTGACGGTGGCCCCAATAAACTCGACGCCATTTAAAGGTCGTCCGAGGACTCGTGTGAGGTATCTAGAAGGTAGCGTAGACCCCCTCCCAAACCCCACACAACTTACCACATCTGCCGTCGCAGATGTCCTGGCCCCGGGAAATTCCCCAGGAGGGGGCTGTAGCCCCTCCTACCCAGGAAGGGGCCTTGACCGCCTTTCCTTTCCTTTCGGCGGCCCATCCTTAGAAGGGACTGCCTCCCCGTTGAGGGGCCAATGGCCACCTCCCCCGAGCGCTCCCATCCGTAATGGGTGACGCCCACCCATAGGGATCTTCCAATTACTGCTCACCGATCATGACCTTACCGCCACAGGCCGGATAGTTGACCGGCTATCCGGACCCCCCACAACACTCCTGCCTAAAGGTCATGTCATAAAGTCTTTAGCCAAGCTATCAGGTCTCCTATGAGTAACTCGTTCCCCATCCGGGACAAATGAACACCATCCCCCAAGTACATACTGTCCCCTTTAATACAACCATGCGAAATAGAATGCAGTGTACTTGAACGGAACAATCTACTCACTTTATTATTAATTTTCCTTACTGAATGATTCAGAGCAGAAACCGAAAGAGCCCCCCGCCACACTTTCCGTGGGATCATATGGGACCATGCAATTGTGCACCCTGGAACTCTTCTCGCTAACCAACTTACCGTGGAAAGCATCGCCTCAAGAAGGAGTCGTCTACCAGTGGTCACCAAATCATTGCCCCCAAGATGTACTATGACTACAGACGGCGGTGACCTCGTCCGCCCTAACAAACCCTCAAAAAATGATCGAAACTGGTCAATACAGAGCCCGCCCTTTCCGTAGAAGGACACACTGTACCCGTATTCCCCAGCCACGTGAATCATGTCACCTGCTTTGAATACGTCCGCGGCACGCCTCACGTATGAGTGGCCCACGACCCACACCTCCTTTTTCACAGCCGGTGATGTCTGACCGCTGGCCCCCCGGTGTCGGGTCGACTGCACAGTCCGCCCCGCCTCGTAGGCTTGCGCAACTGAAAACCAAACAAAAACAAGAAGCGTGAGTACATCATTACAGCTTCACAACATGTGCAACCGCACATACCTCTTATAACAGTTTGAGGACCAACGCCCCACACGTTTTACTTGTTCAACATTCAGACCCCTGGCTGTAGCCTCTGTAGCAGCCCCTATCCAAAAGGAATGGGTCCCAAACTCGCCGGGGTTCAGGCCCGCGGCCGAAATCGACATCGCAAGCACCCGCTGAAACTGAAACCTCGTCAGTGGGGTGGCGTCAGCGTGTCTCAACAAGGTCCCCCCCCATGATGCCACCCTTTGCGTTAAATATTCCTCTACGCACACCACAGGGCACATGGAAGACCCGGGAATCCTTTGTATGATTATGCAGTCCCCAATCGCACCCTGATCGGTCTTGGACCTGACAAACGAGACAGTCATTGTCTCCCCCCTGACCTGAACGTGCTCTCGGCACAGTCCCCCCATGGTATCCTGCTTGTTCTTTGCAACTAGTTCGCTTACCCGCATAGCCCCATGGAATGCTAGCACAAAAGCGGCTCGGAATAACACTGCTTCATACTGGGATGAACACGTTGCAGGAAGTACAGATAACAACAGAGCCAACCTATCCAGACCTATCGGGCGCCTTTCATCTACTCTGCGACCCTCAAGGCGTTGCCAACCACGTAGCGCTTTTTGCACAACGAAAGACGCAGTCGGGTCCTGGATCCCATGAGCCCTTGCCATAAAGGAAATGGCGGCCCGATGCCTCTGGGCCGTAGCCACTGATTTGCCTGCCTGATGTAAAGACAGCAGAAATTTTACTACTAGCTCTTCCTGGCCCCAAAGCTCTCCCCTAGCAGCCCCCAAAAAGGCCCAATAGGATCGGAACGCCCCTTCATATGCCTTCCTCGTCCTGGGTGCTAAACTCTCTCCCACGAGGTTCTGTAGTTCGGGGCACCGAGAGACCAGAGAGCTTCGGGAAAGGGTGCCGCCACCGGGTCCGCTGTGGGCAGAAAACCCCAGAAGGCCTGCATACAAAAACGAGAAAGCGCATCAGCCGCTTGATTCATTACCCCCGGCACATGTCTTGCCTTAAATAGCACGTTCAATTGCATACACAATAACACAATTTCTTTGAGCAATCTCAGAATCCATTTGCATCGTGCTGCCTGGCTATTGATACACTCAACCACGGTCATGTTATCAGACCAAAACACCACAGAGTGATCTCTGAATCCCTCAGGCCAAGTTTTCAGGGCCACCAGAATGGGAAAAAGTTCAAGAAAGGCAATGTTACTTGTCAGCCCACACTCATGCCACCATAACGGCCATTTTTGAGCCGACCATTGTGTGCCGAATATGGCACCAAAACCAATGCTCCCAGCCGAATCTGTCCACAGCCCCAGCTCCTCGGAGGACACCGCCGGTTTATTCCAGACGATTCGACCATTGAACTCCGCCAGAAATGCCAACCAAATGCGCATGTCCTGGCGAACCTCTGCCGATAGCCTCGTGCGATGATGACCCTCCTTCAGGCCGACCATGGCCTGAGCGATCGAGCGGGAAAAGGGGCGGGCCATCGGCATTACTCTCAGGGCAAAATTCAGCTGGCCCACCAATTGTTGTAATTGATGCAGTTTGACCTTAGACTCACTAATACACGTTTCCAGGGATGCCCTGAATCTTAACACCTTTTCTCTTGGTAATCGAAAACAACCTTCCTCTGAGTCGAGCTCGATCCCCAGGAACTCGAGGCAAGTCGAGGGACCCACAGTCTTACCTGGTGCCAATGGCACACCAAAATGCTTCATTAAGACACAAAATTCATGCAAAGCCTGTCCACATTCTGGATCCCCGGCTGCCCCCAGAAAAAAAAGTCATCGAGATAATGCATAACATGTTGAAAACCCGTCCTCTTTGTGAAGACCCATTGCAGAAAACAACTGAACTTTTCAAAATAGGCACAAGATATAGAGCATCCCATTGGCATACATCTATCCATGTAATAGTGACCCTGAAACATGAAACCAAGGAGACGCTGATCGTCTGGGTGTACCGGGAGCAACAGGAACGCTGACTCAATATCTGATTTTGCCATCAGCGCACCGGGCCCTAGGCGATTCAACATGGCAACGGCCTCATCGAAAGATGCGTACCGCACCGAACACACTTCCGGGTCTATCGCATCATTCACGGAAAGACCACGTGGGGCTGATAAATTATGTATCAGCCGAAACTCACCCGGGTCCTTCTTGGGGACCACCCCAAAGGGGAACAAACAAAGTTAGCAGACGGTGGCACATCAAATGGACCGGCGACTCGACCTCGAGTAACCTCCTTCCCAATCTTTTCCTGTACCACGGTCGTATGTTGCAAGACCGACAGTTGGTTCTTACATTTTGCTACACCCTGAAAATCCCCCACTGGGATGCGGAAACCATATGAAAACCCGTTCCGCAACACCCAAGCGGAAGCATGATCCGGGTATTCGTTGAGCCAAGGAATCATTGCCATGGTATCAATCGGAGTAGGTAAAGGCGCCCCTCTGACTATTTCAGACCTGTTTGGCGCTTCCCCTACCACCGTTATCACCCGGTTTGGCTCTGCACATGGACTCAGGATGGGATGGCTGCCCACACCCTCCACATTCGTGTCTAAACTTGCATGACCCTTGGGGCCTCGTACATCTTCCCCTGTTAAAATTCCAACAAATCCCCCTTTTACCTGCGTTGCCGTTCGGCTTCGAGTGGTAGTCGTTACCTGTACCCGATCGAAAGGGTGTCCCAGCATATTGGCGGGAGGATTCACCCCCGCTACTCCCTACCAATGGTACCTTCAACATACCTGTACTCTCCATTTTTGACCATGAAACAGAGTCGTAACAATCCCAAGTCAAGTTTTTGTCGTGTTCTTTTGCTTTTCTAAAAATATTATCGTAACAGAACCACTGATTGCCCCCATATGAACCATAATACTCCATGATCCGTGACTGATAAATAGGCAATTCGGTCAGCAACTCGGGCCTACGTTCGCCCATGATGGAGGTAAAGATTCCCCATGCCCTGCCCCAAGTGCCAATGTTTTCGTCAACCTTAAAGGCGGCCATTTTTGCGCGCCAAACACTCGGATGCATGAGCTCCTTTTGCCTCTTAACATGCTCCATCTCATAATGGTCGGTAAGCAAAGAGAAAATGTTTACATACTCATCCGCCCACATCTTTTCCTTAATTGCCAGAGGAACATGCTGACCCACCTTTTCCCTTCGTGAAGGTGCAGACCCCTCCCTCGCAATCGGCAATGGCCGCTTACCTGAACCAGAAGCTGCATCTGCCGCTGGACCTGATCCTGTTGCTTTTTCCACCGCCGGAGATAGCGGGGTAACTGGCGATGGTGCCTTCACCGCCTCCCTAGTTTCACGCAGTTGTTTCATTAACACCCGTGCGTTGTCAGCCGTGGCGCCCTCGCTATCTTTCCCCAACCACGCTGCCAATTGTGCTGCTAACTCAGGAGGCATATCCTCCCCGGACACAGGAGTGACCACCACGGGAATCGGATTCCCCTCCCTCGGCACTGGAGTTGGCTCTTCAAGTGGGGTATCGGGAACCGGGGTGTCCCCCCCAGATGCCCCCCTTCTGGACCTCTTGCCTTTCCCTCCGGGAGCTGCTCCCGACAAAGGTCGTTTCGGTCCCCCTTCCCCGTCTTTAGCCGCCATCTGCTTCTTCAGATCGGTTACTTCTTTCATGAGCATACGGAGCATCTGATCGGTAGTAACTCGCTTTCCGACTTTCTTGGGCATTCTCAGACAGAGTATCTGTAAGACAAAAAAGAAAGATTACCACGCTCAAAATTGGCTCTTCGTTCCGTCTCGAGCTCACGTGCAGCGAGGAGGTGCAGCTTCAGAGCACAGGAACAAGAGGATGCTTTCTTGGCTTGTTGTTCCTTTTATCCGTCTTCAGGGCGGGCGTAAACCCGCCCCTGCCTGCCCCAAGGGCGTGGCCGGCCGCGTCAGTGTCTAGGCCAGCCCACTCCAGGGCGGGAAAAAGCGCGCCCCGGCTACGCCGCTTCGGGCATACCAGCCGAGACTCGCCTCCCGCCCAAGATGGCTTCCCAGGGGGATCGTGGTACTCCGCCATACGTTCGGGGGGACCGAATGGTCGCCCCTTTCCAAAAGAGCAGGTTCACTCAAAGGACCAACATAAGGAAAAAACACAAAGGTAGCGAGATGCTACTAATGGGTGAAAACTAGGAAGTGGGTGCAGGAGCCTTAACAACTTCTGCTACCAGATATAATTAACCTGACATCTTATGCCCACTCTTCCATATTTGACCCGGAAGGGTAATTAGTGTGCAAGTGTTACAACCAGATCTCGTGTGGCTGGTGAAGTCTGCGTTGTATTTTTGTGACCTGGAATATTATCGTTCACATTTACAGGATATTAAACTGTTTAACTTTGAAACTTTATTTAGTCCTTTGCCTTTACCGATAAATTCCATTGCCAAATTGCCAGTGTTTTCAATTCCCGTTATCAATGACATTTACAGACTCAGGTGGGGAGGTTTACTAACATTCTACGCCGTGTTTGCGTCACAAGCGTGTTGCAAATTGGCACAAAATCTTTTTTTGCAATTTACTCTCCAGTGCTGAACTTGTTTAGCACTGGAAATAATGTGAAAGAAAAACATTACTTAGCGCCGGGGGGGCGTAGAATGGGTGGTGCCTGGGCATTCCCATGCTACAACCCAAGATTTCTGCTGCTTAACCCTATTTACTAAATAAAGTAGACAATGTTTACAGTAAAAAAACGGTGCCCTTTTGAAGTAGGCGCTTCGAAGGAGAAATGCTTTAATTTTATTCTCCTTTTTTCCGACTTTGAACGTCTGCTGCTCTTCACAGTCACATACAAGGAGGGAAAAGGATGAAAGTTAGTCAAAGCATGATATTTTGTACTGGACGGGTATGCTTTCAGTGACAAACTTATTCTATACTCATGGAGACACTCTTGCACTGTGGCTCATGGCAGCTGATTTTAGTGCCAGCGCTAGGGAAAGGGTAGGAGAGTGCCATATTTCTGTAAATATGGCGCTCTCCCCCCCTCTCCTTTCAAGCAGTGCAGTGCAGTATGTGCTGTGCTGCACTGCGCTGCGAGAGTACGTGATAAATCTGGCCTTAATGCTCCTCATCAGGATGTGAGTTTAGCGTCTTGTTCTTTAACCTGGGTGGTTTATAAGTCCCTTGAACCCGGACATCCCAGCTGCTTCTTCGCTTCTTGAGAGAGGACGCTGCCTCGCGGTCCGTGCGAAACCTGATTATCCCGGGCTATCCCCTGTTCCCCTCTGATCTTGTCTGCATCCCTCATCCGACAGGAAACAACAACCCCGGCGCTGGATCCTCGATGATTTGATACCCATGAGGCGCCACCGTTATTGAATACCTGGGAGTACCGTTCGTATTGCTGAAAGACTCCATCTGTTAGGACGATCCTCTTACGAAGAAGGACACCCATGCAATTTAACCCTTCTTGAAATTGCTCCTCGTTCCCTACCAGGACCCCTAACCTGATTGTTGAGTCTCAAATTCTGAGCTCGCCAGAATCCTAGCAGCCGGGCCTGCGAAAACAGACCCTCTCCCCCGGATAACTTTTCTATTACCGACGCAGAAAGCACCTGCTAACACTGGTGAAACTTCTACCGCACTCCTCTACACAGCGTGGAAAGTGTGTGTGTGTCCCCGCCCCCTGGTCATCCTCGCCCTGATGAAGGTGCAGCAAAATAGGCCCTGCCTCGAAACGCGCGTTGGCGTGACTCATATGGATGGCCCAAAGTGTAGTCTTTGTTAAACCACTTTGTTTACATCGTCCTGCCTCCATATTGTAACCACAGTCCTAGTAGCCATAAGATATGTTTCCTACAGGCCTTGATGTACCTTTATGAATTTTATGCGTGTGATTGTATAATTATTGTAGTGAGTGAGTTTGAAAGTGAGTGTGATTTTAGTGGATGATTGCGGGAGTGTGTGGGACCTGAATGTATGCATTCTGCTTGATTCTAACTATGGTTCAACTTAAAACCATAAACACTGTGATCTTTCTCTCCACCCTGTTTTTGAGGTAGAGTATAAATTAATGTATATATTTTTCTAAAGCACCTATATAAACTCTCTTTATGAACTCAACAAATAATAAATAAATCATATATATTTTCACCAAAAAGGTCAATTGATTTTGTGTGATGTATTTTCGACTCGGATTCGTATTTTTTGTCACCACCCATCTGATTGTAAGGATCCCCTCGGGACCTTGAAGTTTACCCTGGCAGGGTAGTTCTTGTTTCTATTTCGTTGTTTTTTCCTTTGTTTTCCTGCCAGCATCCTAAACCCCTTTGGGGAACCCCCTTCTATTTTGTTGTTATCCCATCCATTGTCCCACGCCTTAGCTGCAGAGGTTTCATTCCACAATGCTGAGATCGCAATTTTGAAGAATGTTTGCAAGCTGGTGGAAAACAATTATCCTTTTTATCAACCAACATCACATTCCTTCAAAAAGTCAAATGTGTTTGATAAAAATTGTGATTTTTCAAAATTGTAAATTTAAAAAACAATGGACCTGATTCACAAAACTGCAATTTAATAGTAACTTTACATCTGCGGAGATTCCGCTGTGGGAGCAGAGTACTCTGCACATAAAAAAGATAGGCCTGTTCTTTCACAGATACACTGTCCTCACACAAAACCACACCATACTCAGACTTGCACATACACCTACATTCACCACAAATGTACAGGTAAAGGTCCCTGGGGCTTATTTACAAACACATTACGCTGCCGGAGTGTCACTTTTTTTGACGCACTATCGGCGCAATGGGCTTGCCCATATTTACAAGGCAGCGTAAAGTCATCGTGTGTGACTTTTCATGGCATTGTAAATATGGCCCCCTTTCATGCATTCATGTTCCATGGGTGTTTTTGTGAGTGTTCCCACGCAACATCCATGGAACTTGACACATAAACCTAGAAATGTGTCAGAATCCTACGCCTCCCCATTGGCAGCCAATTGGGCAAAAGCACAGGGAAAAGCACAGAGATGCATTGTATTATTGCTAATAGGACACATCCCTGTGCTTTGAAAATAACACAGCACAGTGCAACTGAATGGCTTGCGGCATCATGCACTTTGGTTAACTCATTGTCCTTGAAGCACAATCTGAGGCCTCGAATCATAATCTTCAGTAGGTTTGCATGATTGTTGAGCTACAGAGGGAAAACAACAGAAACAGCAAAGCAAAGCAGGACAGGGGAGCCTACCTCTTCATGTATGTATATGTATGTGGTACTTCTATAGCGTCAATCCAGACAAAAGGCAGTCAAGTGCTTTACATGGTCAAACTCCAGCATTGTATCAATGAGGCATAGAGAAGTAGTTGATTTGTGGGCTGTTAATGAATTGTGATGTAGTGTTCCTCAAAGAAATGTGTTTTAAAATGTTCCCTGTTGGAGCAGTTCTGATGGATGTGTAGATTTTGTTCCAGATCCTGGCTACATAGATGGAAAAGGCCTGGTGCCATGTATATTTTTTGTAGACTTTTTTTTGGTTATTTTTTAGACTTATTTTGTTTTTTTTAGACTTTTTAGTCTGCACTCTGCTGGTTTCCTGACTGCGGGAGTACCGAGAACCAGCAAAGATAGTAAACTTGTCTGCTAGACCAGTGGGGATGCTGGTCGTGGTGGCTTTATAGATGATGCAGCTGGTATTGCAGATGATATGGGCAGATAAGGGGAACAAATTACAGCAGACTCTATTATAGATGACATATCATAATCAGCCTTGATGTCAAGTAATATAAATGGCTGGTAGCACCCGCCCTATATCAATATTATTATTACCTAGTCTTAAAAGGTGCGTTCCTACCCAGGGCAGGGCTTCCCAGTCCTGACAGGAATCGTGAGAAAGAAATGTGTTGGTTAGGCGAAGAAATGGGTCTTCAATTGCTTCCTGAAACTTAACCCCTTGCATGCTGCAGTGATTCTGCGCCTGTGCGGCAAAATCTTGAGTGGGCGGGTTTATGACGGCCCCCAGCTGTCATCAGCACACGAGCGCTGTAGTGCATGACGGATAGGGGCCGTCATCAGCATGCAAGGGGTTAACAAGTTCCTGTTGGCTCTGAGGTAGCTGGGCAGGGAGTTCCAGGGTCTAGACACCCGGGATACAAACGATGGCCCTCCACCTTGGGCTCTTTTGATACTGGGGGAGCTGTTGTTGGATCCGAACTATCTTCTGTTATAGTATGGTGTGATAAGGTGAGTAAGGATATGCGGGCCACAAGCATATTTTACCTTATGCGCTGGGCTTTTGTTTAAGCAGGCCCAGCAGTATTCGGGCAAGAGTATTCTGAATAACCTTCAACTTCTGGGTTACATAAGCAGGACTGCCTAGGTATGATGAATTACCATAGTGGAGGTACAAGACCTAGTACCTCTACGCTTCGAGTGCGCGCACTCTTGCTGTGAGATTACCCCAGGTAGTCGTAACCAAATTTATTGCCGGATTTTTGAAGAAGCCCATAATATATGAATCTAAACCCACGTTCCACTGCACTTTTGCAGTGCCAGTGATCTACAGCTAGATTCATGAAAGCAAAATCGGCTCGCAAAGGGCCGGATTCTGCGAATCTGGCCCTTTGCAAGCGCAATTTTTGCATTTGGGATTCATCATCCCAAATGCAAAAATCGCTAATTGCGAAATCGCATATTTGCGAAGAATTACATTTAAGGAATCTCTATTAGAGATTCCTTAAATGCAATTCATTATCCATTTATTATATGCGAATTCGCTATTTCTGGCCGCTATTTACCGCGAAGTGTAACTTCGTGGTAAATAGCGAAAACTTAGAAAAATGCACTTTAGTGCATTTTTCGAAGTGGTATGTTACACACACACACATGTCCTTTGGACATGTGTGTGCACAATATCAGGCTACATTTACATTTCAGGGGTGCAACAGGACACCCCTGCACCCTTGAAATCGCAAAATCAAAATCCCGTTTTGCAAGTCTGTAATAGCGATTCCTTATTATTCGCTATTACAGACTCGCAAAACATGCCGATGATGAATCTGGCTGCTCATCTCTTAATCTTCTCTTGCTATGCGATGGGTTTAATTCAAAGGCAGGGTGTGGATTGCAGGGGGAACCTAATTAGTAACATCAAGGTCCCATAAATGACCTGCACATGTATGATAAATACAGAGCACTGCATGAGCCAGCCAGCAGGACTGGGAGATGATTGTCTCATTCTCTCGCAACCTGTAATATACGGCGACCTTCATAAAAAGTATTGGGATTCCTTCTATAAAGGATTATCATGGGCCACAGCCTGCAACAAAAGAGGTAATTTATGCAGTGGACTGTGTAAAAAATTAAGACCCACCTGTTCAGGGAAATACAAAGGGATCAGTCGCAACTGCACATCTCGTTCATGCTCTAATGAGCACTTGTTCTCTAGGCGGTATCTAAAAGGGTCTCTTTTAACCCTGCACTGCGCGGGCGATTGTTTTTAATCATGTTTCAGTGGGAGGCTAGTTCATAAAGGATGCTGTATTGAAAGGTATGATTCAGGCGGGTTCTGGGAAAACGTTTTTCATTACCGCTTGCTACAAAGTACTCGCGTCCTTGCGTGGAAAGGTCACGGCAGCCTCTCGGCGAGCTTTATCTTTAAAAAAAAGGCTTGGTAATATCTTTCTCTCAGAAGGGCTGGCTAACTTTCAACCTCAATAACCTGCCCTTATAGAAAGGGCATGTAATTATGGCAGAAATTTAGACACAGGAGGGTAGAGATGGGATTTAGGCCTCCCGTGTACTGATTGGTTTTGAGGTGGCTAAGACTGCAAATCGTAAGATTACAAGCTGTTGGACTGCCCAACTCAAAATTACAATGTACAAAAAAGTGCAATATAACTCACAAATATTTGTGCATCTTGCAATGTGGACTTTACATCTCTTTGTAAATTGATGCACAAACCCAAAAGGAGCGGTGGGGTGAGGTTCGTAATTTTTGACTGCAATCTCTATCCTTTTTTTAGGGATAGGGGCTGCAATTGGGGGGAAAAAAAATTTGGGGGCATATTACCAAGGGGGTTTATCTTGCTTTTTTGGCTTTTAAAGCCAAGAAAGCGGAGATAAAATGATCTCCCTATTACCTAGCTGCGGCTAACACCAGTTAGCGACAGCTAGTAGGAGATAGCGACCATCTTGGGCCCCACTTTGCATGTCAGTGATATTTATCACTAATGAGATGCAAAGTGGGCATGCCAAGATGTTAGAGACTGAAAACAGTCGCTAACATCGCTATCTCCTATTACCAACTTTTGGAGATATTCGCGCTAAGCGGGAATATCTCCAAAAGCTAACACCTGCCCTGAGCAGTTCTTAGCCATGTTATCCAATGGGAGGTGGATAACATGGCTAAGAGCATTAGCTCGCTAATGCATGAATATCGCAGACTTTTCAGCGATATTCATGCTTTGCGGCGCTTTTTACTGCATTTGCGTTAAACCTTGGTAATACGAAGGTTTATTTGCGGTAAAAATCGCCGCAGCGCTGCGGTAAATTTTTGTCTCTAGCCAAGCAATAGCGATAATTATCGCTATTGCTTGGTAATATGCCCCTTGGAGTGTTAATGCAGGTATACAAGCCTGCTGTCCCCGCCGGCCCTGCTTCTGGCATCCTCAACTCTTAGTGGGATTAGCAAACAGAATACTATCTTGTTGATGTTCATTCTGAAGGGTTCGCCATATGGTATTCAATAGTAATGTTTGTGTAGACAGATTTTTATATCTATTGCAGTGCAAAAATATTTTTAGGTCACAAACCAGCCGCTGTGCAAAACAGTGATGGTGCCCTCCCGTATGCTGTTCCAAAGCAGTCACAGGATGAAGGGAAAAGCCATTAATTTCCCACATGGGTCGAATTTTGAGTTGGTTGTTTATTAAAAAGTGGTTGAAAGGCTGTTTATTACAAGTGGTCTGACTCAGGATTTCATCCACCTTTTAATGAAAAATCTGCTGTTGTGCATTAAAGTTATGATGTGTCTTCAGGTCGAGAGACGCCGGCATACGGCGTTCATTAGTGCAGTAGAATTAGTTTGTAATTTGCAGTGTTTTAATATAACATCCATGAAATGTCTTTGTTGGTTTGCGAATAACATTGGATCTGTTTGACAAATCTTTATGAAACATTCCAAATAAGTGCTCTTTTTTGCCTAGTTGTTTCATTGAAACTTTCGGGGTGTCGGGTGATCTGTCAAGTGGAGGCTGAGAAAAAGGTGGAATCCCAAAATGCGAAATCCCCATGCACTTTGTTGTAAAGGTCTACAGCCCAAACAACATTATACCTAATTTGGCAGAAAGCTAGACTGTGATCCAGAAAGTGTGTATTTTGTGATTTGGTGTAAATCAGTTTAATAATTTAGGAGAAATTAAGGTACACAAATATGTATATATCTGGACAATTGGGTATTAGGCACTCTCCTGAGAGTCCCACGACCTCAACTTAAAAAAAACTAGATCATTTTGATTGGCATAGGGGGCTTTTTTCCCCTTGGATCTCCTCTCTGCCACAGGAGCGACTGTTCTGATTAGCTGGCCACAGCATGAAAGATGAAGTGGCAGCCATGGCAGGACTTGGGGAATTAGTCCTCTGTCATGCAGAAAAAAAAACAATTTAAAGTGGCAAGGTAGTGATGCCCCCCCCCCCCCCCCCCACCTCTTGTGGCTAATAGGCTGGTTGTTCGGAATTCAAACCTGAAACTTTCTGCTAATTATAATTTTGGCTCTCTGTTTCCATTTTTACTGATTTTTTTTTACAGCTAAATACATGCAGAAAAACATCTATTACTCTGTTTGTACTTATTTTTGCCTATGGAAAAATACAGAAAAAGGTCTTCACTTGTCTATCATTATTTCTAGGCCAATAGCTCCTCAGATTGACAGCCAGGAGTGTTTTAAAAAGGGACAAGCAATCTCACCTAACAAAGATTTAAACTGCTTGCAACATATAGCAAAATGCTAGTGTTGTATGAGTATTTTGTATACAAGTGGCATCTTATAGGTCTTAAACCCCTGAGGCATGTCTCTGCAAGTTTACATTTACCAGTTAAATAAACTGGAAATGTACAATGTTCAGTGTTCTCAAAACAAAAAATAAATATGATGATTACATAAAAAAGCAAAAAAAAGATAATTACAGATTGAAATGTCTAAAACATAAATACCATAAAAGTGGGAGCCCTAATTTTAAACAGCCAGGAAATAATGAGAGTCTGTTCTGGATATTCTGCTATCTTTCCTCTTTTACATTACCCACAAATGTGGCTCTGTGAGAGTCATAAATGTGACTCTGCGAAACATGATTTTGGTGAGTAGAGGCAACATGGGAAGACTCTGATTATCTTCCTGATAGTTCACATGGTAAAATAAAGCTTTGCTATTCTCAATACTCACCTGCTAAAGTCAATCCTGAGCTGTGGTTAACACAGAAGTAACCAACTTAGTTAACAGGAAAGTGAAAGCTTTATTCAAAATATCTTAACTGCCTGAAGCTGGATATGGGTTTATAACCAGAAGCTACAGACCAATCAGTCATTAATCAGGGATTTTCAATCCTTTTTAAGAGCCCTGCTCATACAATTATGCTTTTTATGTTATTTGTAATATTCATAATTTTCAATAAATTATCATATAAAGTAAATTACACTTGGACGGTTATCTGCATGAAAATTGTTCACAATTTACAACCATCTCTTAATGGACCCTGAGATCAACGGATTCAAGTTGATGGAATCTGGTGTCATCTAGATATACATATCCTTGACCCTCCTATCCTTGATGTCACTGCTGTGACATGTCTCTGTTCTCCATTGACTCCAAAATACACCTTAAACAAAAAATGATCAACAGGATGCAACCTTGAGAGATCAGAAGCCTAAGAATGTTGGTGGAGATGAGATTGGTGACAGATAGTAAAGATCAGAATGAAGCCAAATGCATGGTCAGTTATATTTATTAATGCTTCAGGATCAGCCACACTTTGCCCACAAAAGTTAAAGACCTGGAAGTCTGAAATGTTTTTGGACATCTGGATGTAACAGAGGCCTGTTTATAAGAAGAGATTCTTGGGCTATTTCAAATGCACTAGGTGCGCAGGCCAGCTGTAGTGTGGTGGTAAAGATCTGCATTGAAGGCAGTAATTTATAGTTAGGAGAATGTGAGTAAAAATCACATAGACAGCATTACCAATGCCATCTGTTCTGGTAGTGAAAGAAATTGTTCATGTTTGGTGTCCTTGGAACGATGAAATAATCCTAACATATGGTGATATCGTTTTTTAAATTGCAATTTTGAAAATGCCACTTTTAGAAAGTTGACAATTTTCTACCTGAGCCATTTGGTGCCTGCAGCCTGTCTCTGGATCACATGACTGGGCGAAGTTGACAATTTGGCTTTATGTACTCCTTCTGGACAGTCACACACAGTGGGGAACTGAGGTGTACCTGGATGGGAAATCACTGGCAGGATGGGAAGGAGAATCTGGGCACAGCCCCACTTACTCTTCAATAGGCTGCGTCCTGCCTCCACACAAAGGGCTGCATACCCCCTGTAGTTAGTCTGGATCCAGGGCCAGGAAGGCAAGATCCATTTGCACTTCAAAGGCATGCTACTAGAAGCATTTCCCCTGTTCTAAGGCAGAACTGGGTAAAAATATTGGGCCTCAGTCACCAACTCTTCAGTACCCTCTGAACCTTTCGATACGCTGTCTGGAAGAAGGACAGCTGTGCTGCAGAAAGGACTGCCACTCTGCTGGATTGCTGCTCCTCTGCAGGAGTGCTGCCTTGCTGTGCTGACCTGCTGCCCCCTTGCCTGGTGAGAAGGAATGGACCTGCATCTATTTAACACAGGACCCTAGAATGACTCCAAGGGATAGTTGGATGGCCTCTTGACTTGAGGCTCAGGGAAGGCTCCAACAACCTCCACTCTAGCACTTGGACGCTGCCATCTGTGAGTCTATCCTGCCAAGTGGTGCCATGCCTGTCCTGGACTCTTAGAAGTGGGTGTAAGGTACTTTGCCAGCTGCTGTGGTTATAGGGGAACTAGTACATCTCCTCCGCTGCATGACAAAACCCCGAGTAGAACCAACACATCACTGCCACTGTGTGGACCTCCAACATTGCAAACACCTGCTTTGCAGCCTGCCGCCTCATTGGAACCACAGCTGTGCATTGCATTCTTGTCCCAGGCCCTTGCATCTCTCATCAACAGCAGCCTCATCATTGACGTGTGGTTCATCATCGTGGACTCACAGCTCCTCAGAACCGGCATATGGCCCAACTGTGTGACGTATATTCAAAATCATACTTTTCATTGCAAGCTTTTGTTGATGGGATCCCTAATGATGTTGCAGGGCCTTGCAACGCAGCCTCACCAAATCTCGGAACCAATGCATTTCTTCTGCTGCATGACATATCTACGACACAGACACTCTGATTGGATTTTCCTCATTTTGGTCTTGTTCTATTGTCTAACTTGGCATGGGATTATTTTGTAGTGTGTTGTAACTGTTACTGTTTGAAGTGTTGCACAAACACTTACACACTGCCTCTTAGTTAAGCCTGACTGCTCTGTGCCATGCTACTATAGGGTGGAGCACAGGTTAATTTAGGGTTGGCTTGTGCCTCACCCTTACAAGTATGGTATATACTGCTTGACCAGGGATCACACCCCAGCCAACCAACAACCCATTTTCTTACATGCGCCATTCCTGGTAATGCACCATTTGAGATATAAATCTGCTCCTAGCACCTAGGTAGAGTTGGGAATCATTTTTCTATCCATGAATGAGATCATTATTATTTATTTTATTGTTTGTTTGTACTGCTTGATACATTCTTATTGTACTAGACTTAATTATTACTAGGGGTGGGCAAGATTTACCTAATTAGCTATTGTGTAATTATGTGACATTTCCGAAAAATTCTGTGAAATTGCACATACTTACACAAACTGTGAAACTGGCATTTGACACTGTATTTTAGGATAAAATTAATCTTTGCATCCAATTTGTGATCAAGAATGCATTGTGCGCTAAAAGAATAGTGCAAAAAAAAATAAAAGCACTGTGAAAAACAGCTGCTCCCTATCTGCTGTTCACATTGTTCCCATGTGTTCACAGTAAATGTTTGCTGCAAATGTCAAATAATTGGTGATGTGGCATACTAAAATGTTTTCCTGAATTTCAGGTAAGGGAAGTAACCTGAAATGACCGAAAATATATTAACTAGATCAGCATAACACAAAATGTGGCCAGGCCTAATAATTACCCTATTGCCATTGAGTGTACTTTTTGTTTTGGCTGTGACCAATGAGGAGACAATCCTTTTGGGTATGTTATTATATAAATCCACCAAACTACTAAAGGACTTAACATCCCAGTGATTTGGTGGTGAAGCGGTCATACACACAACAGATGAAGGACTAAAGGAGAACATGTACATCAAAAAAAGTATTTGCAAAAAAGAAACAGGTTCTTCTTTTGCAGCAGTACAGACTGTTTCAAATGTAGTCCCTCTTTATCATTTTTCCAGCAAATCAATGCTCTCTACACTGATTCTCGTGCAAGATAAGGTGACTGTTAGACCTGAAAACCAGTGTTAAAGGGCTTGTGCTCTCTTCACTAAACATGGTAATATCAGTTCATCCTCAATTGGCATGCTTAGTTTACTTATAAGTACCCATTAAACTGGTAATACATGTACTTATGTCCTGTAAAGTAAACGCTAGTAGTGGGCCTGCAGCAGTGATTGTGTCATCCACTCGCGTAGCCCTTTAACTCTATCTCAGGCCTGCCATTGCAGAGTCCGGGTGTGCCGTGTACAGTGCCATATCAACCTGGCAAAATAAATATTTTGCTGGCATGTTAGACCTGGCACCGTTGGCGTGGGTCTCCCTTCCATTTTTGCTGTTGCCTCATGTTTTTTTCTGGTGTTAGATGCTTTGGGCACTATGCCACGGCTGTCCAGTGCCACAGTGCGAGTGCTCCCTACTGTAAATTGATGTATTGATTAGTGGTTCCATGATTGGATATTTGGTTTACTTGTCAGACCCCAGTGTGCCCAGGGCGTGTAAATCCAAATGCTGCTAGTGGGCTTGCAGCACTGGTTGTGCCCCCCACAGAAGCGGCCTTGTATAACGTGTCTAAGGTCTGCCATTGCAGAGCCTGCAAGCAGTCTAGTACTGTCATGCTGACTGGGCAAGTGCACCCACTTGCCAGTCCCTAAACCTTCCCTTTTATTCATATTAGTCACCCCTATGGTAGGCCCAAGGGCAGGGTGCATTGTAAGTGTAAGGTAGGGCAAGCCCTGATGTGTGTGGCATGTCCTAATAGTGAATTACAGCCATTTTCGTTTTTCACTATTGCAAGGCTACCTGTTCTCCATAGGCTAGAATGGGCTGCTAGATTGTTACATGTTTATAAATCTAGCAGACTCGGAGCACATGGTAGAAATTTGAGTTTAGTATGTCTGGACTCAGAATAATAAAATACATCTTTTAGTAAAGTTTATTTTTATATTCTGTGTTTGCAAAGACCACTTTTAGAAAGTAGGTATTTGCTTGCCTAACCATTGGAGCCCACCTCTGCTAGGTTGTGTATTCCTTGTCTGGGTTTGTGTGTGACAGGACTGGGGAATTCCAGGAGACAGGCTGGGGCAGCCCGGTGGTGAATAGGGAGATCTGCAACCAGAAGGAAGGGAGGAGTTGCACCTAGGACCTAAATAGGACTGTGCCCGCCCCCAACAGTGCTGGCTCCACCCCCTTTGGTGCGTCTGATGTCTCTGCCCTGCACACTGAAAGAAGAGAAGTGCTCCTGGACTGTACTTGCCTTCCACAATGCTGGCTCCACCTCCTATGGGGCGTCTGATGTGCCTGCCCTGTGCTATGAAAGGGAAGGAGAAGTCTGGAAAACAGAGTGCTTCAGAACTGGCTTTAACTAGGCACAGGCCACTCTCCCCTCAGAGAACAAATGATTTTGGGGTATAGGTATTGGGACCCTGATCCCATGAAATTAGATCACTCCTGGAACTGACAAGAAGAAACCTCTGCTGAGGAGAAGGAACCTAAAGAAACTGAGGAGAGACTATTCCCAAGCTCAAGTGCTGCTTGGGGGATTGGCCTGCAGTGGTTGCCTGGCTGCATAGAGAGGAGAAAGGACTTTGTGGATTTTACCTTTGCTTTTCAACTTGTGCTAAAAATATCTCCAAGGGCTTCGAAGATAGCTTGCCCCCTGACCGAAGTCTCAGGACCAGTGGACCTCACCAGCCTTTGTGAATTGCTACTGTTCCAGTGGCTACAGGGGCAGGGAGCTGTGACCGACTCTCACGACTGGCCCGGTGTCCTGTTGGCACCGCACTGAGCTACATCCGCCTCGAACAACGCAAGCTCTCGCTCACCGACTCCGTCAACGAGTCATAGCCTGCACCGCGACTGGAAGGACACCGCAACGTGCAACGCCTCGCTATACCAACTCGAACTGGTCTGACCAATGCGTCACTGCTGCCGACTTTGAGTCCTGTGACCGCACCGGAGTTGGGCACCGCCTTGCACACTTCGCGACGCACCGCCAGACTCGCACCGCTGTCCGGACTGACCGATGCCAGCTCCCGAACTCCGGCTCGAACGCCGCACTGTAAAGCTGGAAGCACTGCAACGAGCAACGTCTGCCCCGAACAATGCCAGCTCTGAGCTCACCGACGCCGTCAACATGCCGTAGCCTGCACCACGACAGAAGGGACACCGTGACCTGCAACGCTTTCTTTTTGTACACCGCGACGATCCCCGAAACCGGCTCGCACATCCGTGCCGGCCGCCGCAAGGAAAAGGTACTGTGTTTGAGTCTGTCGACATTTAACTGGGCCCGGAGTGGACCATCGTGGTCCGCTGGATTTGTTAGACTTTGTGTTCTTTCAGCATGCCGTAGGCTACCGACTCGCACAGAACTTTGATTTACACCTTTTTAACCAGAACTCTTGAAATTTAATAGTACTCGGGATTCTTTTTGTCGTTTATTGGTCTTGTGATAACTCTATATGAAGTATACCATTTTTTTATATAAAACCTTGTGTGGTGTCCATTTGTAGTGTTGTCACTGGGTTACTGTATGTGGTCACAAATGCTTAACTTATATCACCTCTGAACTAGCCTTGACTGCTCGCGCCACGCCGCCTAGAGGATGAGCAGGGGTTATTTTAAGAGGGTAATTCCCTTGCCCTGACTAGAGGAGAGGGTCCCTGCTTGTCACAAGTACATACCTGTGCCAACCAGAGACCCCCAATTCTAACAAGGCCCAATCCTCCCTTTTTGTACATATAAGTCACCCCTAAGGTAGGCACTGGACAACCCAGAGGGCAGGATGCACTGTATTTAAAATGCAGGCTATGTACTTTTAAATTGTATATGTCGTGGTAGTGAAAACATTCTCAAAGTCATTCTTCACTACTGCACGGCCTATCTCTCCCATAGGATAACATTGGGATTATCTTATTACATTTTATACATGAAATTTCCGAATGGGAAGAGATCAAGGCTTCAACTGTGGTCTCTTCCAACTCAGATAAAATCAGATTTTAAATTGCAATTTTGAAAATGCCAGCAATGTGGGCCTGTACTCTGTCTGTGATGACATGACTGGGTATAGTTGGCAGTTGAGCTTTGTGTATTCCTCATAGACTGACACACACAGTGGAAGCTTAGGTGTATCTCAATGGGCCATTTCTGGCAGGATGAGATGGAGGAGCTGGTTATGGCATCACAAATAAGCATGGGCGAATTTTGCGAATCTGGCGTTCGCGAATTTGCGTATTTGCGAACTCGCAATCCGCAAAATCCGCGAATTCTCGCGAATTTGCGTATTTTTTTTGTGTTGGCAAGGGTTTCTGCAAGTTCGCGAGGGTTTTTTACCAGTTCGCAATTGCGAACTTACTTGTCGGCTCGCAACGGTCGCGACTATGTTGTTTCTACGTCTGGTTCATCATCACAGGTTCCCAGCAGCCTCTGTTTCACCACTGCCACCCTCTGTTTCACCCATGCCACCCTCTGGTACATTAATGCCACCCTCTGGTTCATCAGCACTGTAGATTATGGGGGGGGAAAGCAAGCACACCTGCCCTGCTTCAACTGACATGAATTAATTTGGGGTTGATTTATTAATGTGTCACTGTTTTAAAATTCCAGTCTGGCACCTGCTTCCTTATCTGTAATTTGCTTTCTGTTGCAGTGCATTTTTTTTTTTCAGGACCTTTGTGGCCTACTTGTAGCTATTCTATGAGCCTTCTGTGAGGGTCAGAGCAGGGTCATACAATTGTTGCAACTAGCAACTGAACTCTGGAGGGGCCCCAGTCAGGAAGCACTACAGGGAATGGTTACTAATGATGAGTTTGAAGTTGAACTTTTGCACCTGCTGAGTGCTTTCAGTTTTGCAAAACTCGTTTTTCTGCAGAACAGCAACTGTAATGCCCCAAAGAAACATAGGCAACTGAACTCTGGAGGGGCCCCTCAGGAAGTACTACAGGGAATGGTTACTAATGATGAGTGAACTTTTGCACCTGATGAGTGCTTTCAGTTATGCAAAACTCTTTTTCTGCAGAACAGCAACTGTAATGCCCCAAACAAACTTACTTGTGAAAGTTGATTTCTAATCCAAAAGTGATCCAAAGAAAGTCAAAAGTCCTCAAATCCAAAAAAGTGCAGGCAAATGTCAACCTGAGGAGTTATTCTGATAAAAATCATCATTTTCAGAAGGTCTATGCTGCTTGCTAGTGGATTTCTTGTGAAGAATTGCAAATTTTGTAATTTCGCGAGTGCAAGATTGTTGCTGCCCGCCGCACCTACATGTTCGCAATTGCGAACTCTCGCGATGCGTCGCCAAACTCCCGCGGGATCCCGCAGCAAGATCCAAAATGGCACAGCACTCGCAAAATATTGAGAAAAACAACTCGGCAAACGCTGAATGACGGTAAGTGAACGCCGCACGCCGCAAAATTGTATCACCAAGAAAAAAAAATCCGCTGCGTGCGAATTTGCGTATTTTCGGTAAATTCGCGAGCATTCGCGGATTGCGAATTTACCGAAAATCTGCAAAATCCGCAAGCGGAACGGATTTTCGGCCCATGCTTAATCACAAATACCTGAATAGGCCGTGTCCAGTCCACACACAAAGGACTGCATACCCCCGTGTAGTGAGTCTGGAGTCAGGGCAGGAATGGAGGTCATCTGTGCACTACAAAGGCATGTCTTTGAAGTCTCCCCCGCTTCAAAGGCACCACTGGATATAAATACTAGACTTCAGACCCCACTACTTAGTACCCTTCTGGACGTGTGGAGCTTCCAGGAAAAAGGACTCCTGTGCTGCTGAAGAAATGCCACTCTTCTGGACTGCACTCTGCTGAACCTGGTTGGTGGCCATTAAGAGTTGGGACCAAATCGGCATGTCCAAACTAGGTGACCTTTGGGATATAGGGTGTATTGTTTCTTTTGATCACCTTAAAACTGAATATATTCTCCGAAATACACAATTGTTTAAATACCTCCACATATGACAAGCTCTGGAGACACACAGTGACATGCTCACTGACGTCTCTGAGTTTAACCCACTAAAGATAAAACGAATAATGAGTCCTCCTGGTCAATGCACTAGATCCCTTCCAAGCCAGCTGGACAACTAACCTAGGGGAGCCTAATGATGATGAATCGTGTTAGGCCAAAATGGCCTCACGGGCCCTGGCCAGCCCCTCTAACCTTAGACTCATTCAATTTAAATTTCCAAAGGGTTTTCCCGTACAGGCTGTGCAAGATGGGATGCACCAGATCACCATGCTGCACTTGTTGTATGACCCAGAGGGGGGCCTTTTCCATGTCCTTTTCCATGTCATATGGTCTTGCCTATTGATACAGACTTATTGGCAGTTGATTCACTCCCAGATCATGCAAACACTTCATATCAAAGCCGAACCGACCCCAAAGGTTACACTCCTAGTGATTAGGGGCGGATTGGCAGACAACACACACCATAGCTTATTCGATGGTAGTGTTTATTTAGTAGCTGTTTGCTGTAAAGTTGGTTATTGGTAGGGTCTAATGTAGGTCTACCACTGGCAATAAGGCCACTAACACATGGTAGGACTCAGCATAGGTCTAAGAAAAGTATTCATATGCTCAACTCCTTGTAGCTTGGCTGCGAGCAGGTAGGCCTAACTTTAAGGACAGGTATGTAAAGCATTTAAAACACTAATTCAGTAAATAATTAAGACACAGTACATAATGAAAATCCAATACCAACTTATAGAAATAGAAAATATGTTACCTTTAAACTGAAACTAAATTGACAAAAATCCAATGTAGGGAACCAGAGATATGAATTTTCAAAGATTTAGCAAAATATAGCACTTAGAAAATTATGGCACCATATTGGGATACCTGCTCGCGATAGACTGGGCCAAAGCCAAAAGTTTCAGGCTGACCGCAATTGAGCCTTGAGCGGCTACAGCTTGTGGCAGGTCCCTGTCTCAGTTTCTATCTTCTCACTTAGAAACTTTTCTGGAGCTTTTCTCCTCGAGGTCCCTCAACGCTTCAGGCCAGTTCAGATTCGGTGAGGGTTCGCCAGATTGCCTTTCGACGAGCTCCCGGTCAACTTCCCTGGAGCGGACTTAGAAAGTTTTTCTTTAGCGCTTCAGCAGGGCAACCCAGGAGTTCAGGCCAGCCCACGATGGAAGGCAGGCGGCTTGGCGTTGGCAGTTGCTCCCGGTCACCTTTTCTACGAGTGGACTTAGAAACTTTTCAGGAGCTGTTTCTCGCAGGGCCTCTCGATGCTCTTCCTGTAGCCGGATCCAGTGAGGGTTTGCCTGTTTCAGATATCTTCTATTACCGGTCAATCTCTAGAAGTGAGACCTACAAAGCTTTTAGCGGGACAAACCTGGGTAGCTTGGCCGGCTCACAGGTGAACGCAGGTGGCCTGGCTGGCCAGGTTGAGTCGGTTCCTCTAAGAAGCTTTTTTTCAAAGTTGCTCCAAAGTTCTCCAAACTTCTTGAACTCCTTCCTGAAGTTCCTCAAGAGGTCCCAAAGTGTCTTAAACTCACTCCAAGAGTCTGGAAGCTCAAAGATGGTCCTTGGAAGTTGAGGACTTCAGTTTCCATAATCCACTTGGATAGAACCCTTCCAAATCCACCGATGTTCTCCAGGATGAGGATCCTTGATGGTGATGTTCCAGGTGAGCTCTTTTAACCTGTAGCTTTCAGGGAGTAGATTCTTTAGTTATTTTTCAGCAAGATAATCCACAGGGCTGTAGTTTCAGATGGTGCAGTCTTCAGAGGTCTGGACTTAGAAATCTTTGCACAGCAAAACATCTCAACAGGGCACTTCTGGCTTCAGTAAGTTTCAAGCAGCGGATATGAGAGGCTCTGCCCCTCTCAGATACTTATTCCCAGTTCTCTGGGTCAAGCAGGAGGTCACTGCTGACCAATGGGAGCAGACCAACTTGCCAAAACTATGACCACATCCTGCAGATGTGGCATTATTTTGTCCCAGAGTGCACCAGATCTTCCAGATTCAAAATGGCTGATTTTCCAGCAGAGCGTCAAGAGCAGGCTAAACACACCTCCTAGGATGGCTTATTTTCATAGACTCTCCCCCTACCATCTGCACCTACCTTACCTAATCCCAGGTCTGGTTGGGTCAAACTTGTGGAGTGGAAACTAACACTGTGGCCATCCCTCTGCCTTTGAAGACCGTGGTTTATGACTCCTCCCCCTGCTCTGGCATTTCAGTGTAGCAGCACACTGCCCTCCCAGGAGAGCTGGTTAACCCCAGGGGCTCTCTATTACCTCTTCAAGGCAGCTTGGCTAATCCACTAAACTCTGACCAATCAGGGCAGACCACTGGAAGGCTGAATTTGGACTTGCAAACAACAAAGTCTTAGATTTATTAATACCATTCTGTGAAGTCTTTGGATGGTATTTCTAGCCTGTTCCTTTCAAGAATTATACACAAAATGTGAAACTGGCATTTGCCACTATATTTGCAGATAAAATTAATCTTTGCATTCAATTTGAATCAAGAATGCATTTTGTGCTAAAAGAAAAATGCAAAAAATAAAATAAAAGCACTGTGAAAAACCTCTGGGAAGTCTTTGAATGGTATTTCTAGCCTGTTCCTATCAAGAATTATACAAAAAATATGAAACTGGCATTTGGCACTGTATTTTAGGATGAAACGAATCTTTGCATCCAATTTGTATCAAGAATGCATTTTGCGCTAAAAGAATAGTGCAAAAAAAATTAAAGCACTGTAAAAAACAGCTGCTCTCTGTCTTCTGTTCACATTTCCCATGTATTCATAGTAAATGTTTGCTGCAAATAGCGCATTACTGCAAATGTCAAATAATTGGTGATGTGGCATACTAAAATGTTTTTCTGAATTTCAGGTAAGGGGAATAACCTGAAATGACCAAAAATACATTAACTAGATCAGCATAACTCAAAATTTGGCCAGGCCTCATAATTACCCTATTGCCAATGAGTGTACTTTTGATTTTGGCGGTGACCAATGAGGAGACAATCCTTTTGGGTATGTTATTATATAAATCCACCAAACTTATTAGTAACTAACCTCTTGTGATGTTAACCTATGAGGCATGGGATTTGCAATGGGGAAAATGACTTGGGCCATTTTTCCAGCACTAGGGCTTATAAAAACATATTTTATAAGCACTTCACTGATTTCTACAGGACCCCCAGCCCATGTGCAACTAGGGGAAACTTTAAGGGTTCGGAACCTGTAGAAATCTTGCATATCCTCCCTCCACAGTGCTCCTAGCATCAAAGTCGAATTTGAGCAGCACTTTACCACAATGTGGGGAGTGAAATGTAACCCAGGACATATAAAACTCATTTTATAAGAGTGTACCTTATAAATATCTGACCCCCTAACCCTGGGATACATAGCGGAAACCCTGAGGGTTCCTAATATGCTGACCTCTTCAGCAGTGCACACGTGCAAGTGCAAAAATAGCTGCAGGCCTCTAAAATGCCATTCCCTAAGATACTAGGGACTTCTAGGTAGTTTCAATCCCCCTGCCCTATTATATACTGTAGGTCATGTCAATCACAGGGGTACCCCACCATACCATTGTGTACCCTAGTGTATGTAGGTGTTTTATATGTATTCTAACGTGTATCTTTTAGCATACAACTGGCCCTGGGCCTGGTTAGGCAGAGCCCAGGTTCAGTTAGAGTCAGTTACCACCAGTACCGGTCAGGAAAAAGTTGGAGGGTGCTCAGGGCACAGGATGAATTTGCAACACTGTTAGAAAAGGGATTTCTGGTTGGCTAGAACTTGCGCCTAAGCCAGGCAGAAACCACCACTCTAGTCAGGGCAAGGGAGTTACACGCTGAAGATAACCCCTGCTCACCCCCTTGGTAGCTTGGCACAAGCATTCAGGCTTATCCCAGAGGCAAGAGGCAATGTGTAAAGCGTTTGCGCAACACACACACAGCAGCAACATACTAGGCACAAAACAAAAGAGACTCCACCAAAGGTTATGTAAAAATTGCATTTGTAGTATCCAAAACACATTAGAATTATAATCACACATATACACTGCCAACTGGCCCTAGGCAATATTCACAGGGGATTATATACATGCCAGGGCCAATTGGGCCACTGTCAGAACCATCACAAGCACAAGTAGTAGAAATAAAACACAGCCAGTAACTACTGGTACAATATTGACCTCAGCATTATATCTAGCAACATATATGCATTATGTCTGCATCACAGTAGGCATAAACACATTATGTACAAATCTTGATAGGCATAAACACATTATGCAACCTCTGTAGGCATCTAATTAGGCATAAAACACATTTATGCATTACTCACAATTAGAAGGCACCTTATTGACACTCCCCAGGTGCATACAGCACCTTTCCCTAGGGCCTTGCGTCATCCTGGCATAAACAGGTACCAAACCTGACCCCAAGCCCATTGGCCTTTCACTGAGGCTCACATGCCCTTTGACCAAAAATGTGAGGGCGTAACAAGGGCCTTCCCCCGGCCCTCTTTGTCTGCAAAGAACCACTGTGCGCAATGTGCTGGGGGTGTAGGGTGCAACTCACCCCTTCCTCGTCATGGAGCAGAAGAAATGGCCCAACGTTGCAGCTGTCTGTGCTTGCGGTGCAGCTGTGACGATCCACTACGCACTTGACACTAACAGTGCCTTAGGAAATCCTTCTGGTGCCGCTCTCAGCACCACAATGCGGCAAAAGGTAAGTAGCACTGGCACTTACTGTGCCCTGTGAGCACTGACAATGCTCTTGGTGTAGCCCCCACTCATGGGGCTCCTCGTAGCCACCTCCGGTCTTCCTTAGGCAGGGCCAGGCACTGACAACGTGCCTCGACAGGGCCCCACTACCGGGACTCTTCCGCGCCAACTGACGCAAGCAGGCACAACAGGGCGTTTTGGGGGAGCCCCCCTCACCGGGGCTCCTCGCAGACAGGAATAGCAGCTTATAGGCACTGACAGTGTGCCTGGCAGTCTCCGTCTTCATTGCAGAAGCTCCGCCCATGATCAGGCAGACTTGCCTGACTTCTGACCGGCACCAGGAGTGAAGTCTTGTGCTCCTGGGCTCCTTCCTTTGGGCTTCAGACACCCTCGAATGCGGGGTAGGCTCCCGTCTACCACTCGGCCCAGCTCTGACCTGGAGCACTAATAGAGCGAGGTCTCCGTCGACCCGGCTCCCTTCCGGTTCCACAGCACGCCTCTTCCGGCCGTGCCCACAACCAGGCAAGATGCCTGACTGCCTGACCGGGCTGTGGCGGTTCCTTTCGGCGCCTCGTAACCAATGCAGGGTGGGCACACGCTTCTTAAATGCTGGCCAATGAGGGGTGGGCTTCTGCTTCTAAATGCTTGCAAATGTGGGGTGGGCTCCCACCCACAGGAGCATGAAAGTGCAGGGTAGGCTCCCACTTTGATCCGGCAGTGCGGGGGAATCCCCACGTCAGGATTCCCTCTGAAGACATTGCAGCCAAGCATTCCCGGCCACCAGCACTCCTCCTGGAGCAAAAATAGAGTGTTCACGAGGCGCTATGTTCCCAAAGGTTTCAGGGCAAAGGCAAGCCAGCTCACAGGGCCCTCCAGCAGGGAGGTGGTCCTTCGTTATGGTTCCTCCTGGGACCCAGCAGCAGCAAGTCCCAAAGTCACAAGGAAGCCCATTTCATGGGTTCACATCCCCAGTACTTATACTCCCAATCCTTTGATCTCCTAGGCAGAGAGTGTCTGTGCCCAGCCAGAACCTCTTATGCCTTTTCTGGTGTGACTTCCTGGCAGGAGGTGGAGACGGCATGGTCAGAGGCAGACCAGGCCCTTTGAGGTGCAAGTAAATCTCCTCTCCCTTCCCCAATTGCAGCCCCAGCCTATTCAGCCCTTTCTTGACCTGCCTAGTCTATACACAAAATGTGAAACTGGCATTTTGCTTGATATCTATAAAGCCAAATATTATCGACTGCAATCTATTGGGCTGGCATTTGGGGCATCTCAGACTGTCAAGAAATACAGGTACAGGAAAATGCCTTCCTCCGATACTTGATGGCTGTTCCTAAATCTACCTCAAGCCATGTTTGTCATAAGGAACTTGCTCTCGCATATATTTCTGATTTAATCAGGATCAGCCCTGTGCTGTTATGGCACAAGATTTGGACTTCCACTGAAACTGATTTCAACAGGGCGATTATTGTAGACTGTATGAAACTTGAAGGGTCCAAAAACATCCAGTGGCTCTCATATATTAAGGCCTTTTTAACAAATATAGGACATCCAGAATTTTATAATACGCCCCTATTATTATCCTCAATACCCGAAAAAACACTGAAGGAACGATGTTCCGTCTTCCTGGAGGATCAACGTTGGTCAGTAGAGGGGAAGAAGGCCTCTGTCATTCACCACCATTCATTATTACAGGGTCCTGGCTTGCAGTTCCATTTATCTCCAGAGCAGTCTAGCTATGACAGAATGCTATTAACACGGTTGAGAACGGGTAGTTATTTTAGGATGGTCACTCTTCCAGACATAAATGACTGGTCTAAAAACCTAATTAATTGCCCATGCGATGACCTTTCTGTGCAATCAGCAATACATTGCATTCTATTCTGCAAATTCTATGTGTGATGAAGGAGAAGATATTTAACCCCCCTGTTAAAATCTTGGGGCCTGAGACAGTGCAGACCGGCTCTTTTTAAGATTCTCTTATTGCAGGATGAAATGACTATTAGCGCTGTATCAAAGTTTTTAAAATTTGTAATTAGATGCAGAGCTACCATGGGCTAAATGAAGTTTTTTTAACTATAAATAAGGTTTACCAATGAGTTTGTAAGGTATTTATGAAGATGAACTGTACTTACGCACACAAACGTACCATAGAGAACCTTTCTGTATGTATTTTTTATTCTATTATAGATCTTATTTATTGAATAATTGAACATTTTAAAATGTATGAATTCGTATGTGCTTATATGATTTTATATGAAATCGAATAAAGCTATCTTTGACTAATTGACTGACTGCCCTGCCTAGTCTATCTGGAGCCACTCCTGCTCCCCAGATTTCTGTCATCCAAAACCCAGACAGGAAATCCACATTCCATCAGAGGCACATGGGATGACTGAGCAAGACATTAACTACTTTCTAAAAGTGGTGTTTTAAAACACAGAATGTAAAAATCACCTGCACTAAAAGATGCATCTTTACATTCTGAGTTCAGGCATACTAAACTTTACCACGCTGCTCCACTCATATCAGGATAATGAGCTTGCTAATATGCGTTATAGAATTGCAATAGAAGCCCAGGTTAGATGTGCAGGACATCTAACCTGGGCTTCTATTGGAGTTCTATAACGAATATTAACAAGCCCATTATTGCCGTTTTAGCTGCAGTTTCCTGCCGCTAAAAACAGCGATAATTTTAACGAGGTTCTTGCTAACATGCCCAACGTGCTTCTATTCTGCCAGCTGGTATGGCTTCTGTGTCATAAACAATGTTTGAGGTCTGTAAAGTCTGGAAGTTACCCTTTGGCTTGACCGTAGTAACTCATTACTGGATGGGATTGGTCTAAGGGTATGAAGCTAGTTTTGTGAAGCAGCCTCCCTGCTGCCCTAATTACTGGTTTTGTTGTTATTTTCTTTGGTAGGCCTTATTTTCCTCCTGCACATTTCTTTGGGAAAATCGCTTGGTAATACCTGTGATATTAGTTATGTCAACTCGTTGCAGACACCACCATTGGCAGCTCCACCATCCCACTTTCACAGTAGTTTTGAGATGGAGATACACAAAAATAAATGTACATATTCAAAAGATACAAGCATGCTTTGCACCTGTGTGAACACAGATCTACTCCTGATGATACAGGCTTTTATATCTAATGGGAGTAGGACTTTTTGGTGTTAATAATATCTGATTTAGTGTCAAAAGGAAACTCTACTTTTAACGTAAATTGACGTTTGGTGCAACCTCCAACTTCTCCATCAGTGATGTTTCAACATAAATCCTGTCTTCATCTATGTACTTAGGGGCAGATTTACAATGACTGGCGCATCCCTGCATATCGGCAGGGATGCGCCAGTAATTGTGCGCCGTAGCTCCGCCACCCTTGATGCGCCGCATTCACAATGGGACGCAGCTCCAGCAATGATCAGGGGGGCCCTATGTGAACAATGCTGCGTCAATCATTACTCCTGCTTCAAGCAGGCGCAGGGTTTTGACGCAGCATGGGCCCCAAAGTGACTGAGTGAAATCTTGTAGATTTTTGGGAGGCGTTCATGCGCCGGGACGCCCCTCCCTGCGCAGGAACGCCTACATGTGGCGCAGGGCTTTACAACGTGACGCATCTCCCAGACGCAACTGCAGCCTAAATGAGGCTCAAGGGGCTTGTAAATCTGCCCCTTAGTTTTATTAAAGAGTCATTCTTTTTGAATGCATTTTGAAACATTGTACTTGTAAATGTAAGCACCAAATCTTCTTTAAGTAGTTTCAGTCTAATGATGTTTTACCAACTTAACTTGGCAACCTATCAACAGGTAGCTTCATCCGCTTAAATGATAAACTCAAGCATGTTACTTTGCACAAAATGCTGGGTCATGCCTCATGGTAATATGCTTGGTCTGGGTGAAGGAGAAGTGAACAGTCAGTAATTGTAACCCAGAGCGAAACCATTTTAAAAGATGATTTTTAGATATGCCAAATAACTGTTCCACTTACTGAGAATCAAGCTGTATAAACCTAATTGACATGTTGTCTTTTTTCAGATGATGCTGACCCTTTCTCTCCCTGTATCTATGAAAACAATGTATACAGCAGAATATTTCAGATTTTGTACCGGAATGAAGAGATTGTAATGAATGAATCTATGATCTTCAAGGTCCATTTACTCCTGGATATTGAGAAGGTATGGTTTTGGGAATTATGCTTTTTTTACAACAACAAATATATTCAGTATACTTTCTAAATGCCAGAGCTCAAGTAGTAATGGTAGTATATTTTAGATACTACGCAAACAACTTGTAGCAAAATCTAATTCTTTGTCAAGTACTTCAATAAACTTTGTAAGTGTCATTTTTATACAGAATAGGTTTTCATTAAGCAGATATATAGCTTTAGTTTATTCACTAGGAAAGTTCACGTTTCAAGGTTGTCTATTCTCCAGCTCGACCAAAAGGATGTAAACAATTACAGAAAAGTCATACTAAATGTAGTCTAATGTTCGAATCACCCTGTTTGTGTATTACACCATCAGTACACATACTTTTACAACTAATGTTTAAAGTCAGACCCTCCAGCCCATTTCAGCATGTCCACATGATATAAAATGATATACATTGACTCTATATATGGCATGGCTGGCTCATGCAGATTCAAAATGAGCAGGTCTAGCTTGTAATAGTAAAAAAACTACGGCTGTGAAGTATGTCATAATTTTGTCCCTCGCGCAAATACTCAAAGACCTTTTCTGTACTTTTACTTGAAGGAAGGTAGTAGTAGTTTTTGCTGATGTTAATTGGAAATAGTGTTTCTGCGAGGTGTGTATTTAATCAGTGTATATGAGTTGCACAGAGTAGCTGAGAAATCAAAAATGTTGTACAAATGGGAAATGCGGTAATCACATTTTTACCTTCATTATTTCAGAATGTTTGCCCCTTGAATTAGTAATGATGTTTTTTTCTTTTAGTACTCCAGAGATATTTTACAGTTAGTTATTGGAAAATAAATATTGGCATTCTACTACTAAGGTGTGGGAAAGTGCATTAGTAGTTGGGCAGCATGATAGTACACCACAAGTACATTTTGTACTACTTTTATTAGGTCCAGTAAAGGGTTTAGTATTTCAAACACCTGGTAGCTATGGCAGAGCTGACAGGCTTAGGTTAAGAAAAGTAATAAAGCATTTAGAAGTTCCAAAACATTTAAATTGTTGAAAGGACAATAAAATTCCCACTCCGATGTTTGAAAATAGAGTATAAGTTATGTGCAAAAACTTTCATTAGTCCAATAAGGGGAACTGGAGATATGAATTTTAAATGCTTTAAATGAAAATAAGGTCATAGAGTTAAGCAGCAACTGCGGTAATCTAGTTGCGCTTGACTGGGGCCTAGATTGCGATGGAGTGCTGGTCAGAAACAAACAACTGGTTTGTCTGGTTGGAAGTTTTGCCTTCTGATTTAGTCTCTGAACTGAATGTCAAAATTCTTCAGTAGGGCAAGGCAGCAAGCTGTGTCCAAGAAGAGCTCCAGGTGGACATATAGCCATTGGATGAGGTTCCGGTGAAGCTACTGACTTCTTGTGGGAAACCACATTTGGGATGGTGAAGAACCCATAGCGTCCAGAGCAGCATAAAACTCTGACCGTTCACAAGTCACTGCATGGATCTGAGTCCGTAGAGAGCTCACCAGAACAATCGATCATCCCAGTTCATTACCTGTATTGGGAGAAATTCAACAAAGTTTGAGCCTCGCACCCTTTGAGCAACGTTCTGCCTCCTCCTTGCCTTCAAAGTTCTCCAAACACCCTAAGCCTTCTTGTCCGGTCATGCTCCTCCAAAACATAAAAGGTAGCATGTCACTGGTTGGAAGTCTCTGGCTTCAGCCGAGGATAGCAGGTCCCAAAAAAAAAGTCTTGGTTAGGACATAGGCTTAGGGAAATGGAGTACCAGGAGGAGGAGAGTCCGCAAAAATCCATCACAGCTCCATGCAAGGTTTCCAGAAATAGGATTACCACCTTATCTCGCCTTGTACATAAGTTAACAACACACAAGGCCATACGCACGCAGTCAAGGGGTGCAAGTAAGCCCAATATCAGACACCGCTACATCAGAAATACATGGGGCCATTGGACAGCTCTCCTACCCCCTCTGGCTAATGACAATGGAAGTAAACACATCACAGGAGAACCTAGGGGACCGCCCATGACACAAGCAAAAAGAATCTGAAAATGATCCCAAAAAGAACCCTCTAGAAAAGGGCATAGTCAATGAACCTGACACAATTAGGGAGGGTCCTACAGCAATCTGCGTACTGGACTAGAGCTATATACACATGACCCCAGAGCATGCTGCGATTGCCCACAACACCATATAGCATGGCTCTCTCTACACATCACCAAGCGCACGTGTAGGTCCAAATGCATGCCCCACACTTCCTCACTAAGGAAGACAAGGTATTAAGCATCCAGCAACATCTCATAAATGTTAATTAAAGAACCCAGTCCATCCACAGGCTCATGAACACCACCCCTTAACAACATATATCCTTTCAAGTCAAAAGTCAAAAGATCTTTATTCGGAATAAAAAACATCCATAAAAGTACAAACAAAAAACAAAAAACATTCAATTCAATAGTTACAATTGGAGAATAGTCCGAGGACAAACGAGCACAATCAAAATCCATTTACAATTTCATAGCTATACAAGATGTGTCCCTTCATAATGATAGATTTCACTGTTAAAAACACAATTTTAAAACCATTGTTAAAAAGAATGGACATCACATTATTATAATATTATCTATTTACACATTATTTTTTATATTACAAAAAGATTAAAAGAAGTGGATTAAAAAATTTTATCAACAAAGTGCAAAGTAAAAAGTGCAGTGTGCTATAGTTATACATCAATATTAAGGGTGGTTCTCGATCTAACAGCAGCTTTGAGAAAACAACTCATCCTAAAAATGACTTCATCTGATCCCAATACCAGGAAGGACCGGAGTGCCAATTTAAAATTAGTCAATCCGTTTTTCTTACAATAGGGCATAAGATAATGTACAGTGAATTTTTTATAAAAACCACAAAAGAACAAGAAATGCATGAGACTTTGCTTCATGTCAGGGTTACAAGGGCAGTTTAAGGTTTCGAGGTGTTTATTGTATCCCAGCGGGAAGTTCAGTAAATTAACTATACTCCCATCTCGGAGACGAAACAGTAAACCCCTTACCCATCTACCAAGATGCAAACGCAAATATCTGTACGGTGGGCCAGGTTTTTTAATGTGTGGTTCAGAGTAGGCCAAATATTTTACAACCGTGCATTTAGTCTGGTTCTTTCTGTCCCGCTCTTCGCTATATAAATCATACAATGCCCTTAAAATGATGGTCTTATGGGAGCGATTTATTAGGTTTGGTGATGTGAACAGAGAAGCCAAACCCACACTTGCAAGGCACTCTTTTACTGCTTTCAGCCATGGTATATGGTGTCCCCTGTCACACTTTAGGCAGTCCAAAATAATTTCGCGGGTCAACGTAGCCGCCGTATTGTTCCATATCTTTATCCAGAATAATGCTGGTCTGGATCTCACAAAATCCTCTATGTAAGAAATATTTAGTTCATTATGACATACATAGTTTGGAGAACAGATAACCCCCCCCCAATACCTTACGACAAAATCTATTTTCTTCTGTTTGAATAGGGGAGCAGTTGGTACAACCCCAAACCTCAGCGCCGTAAGTGCCGGTTGGCATACATTGGGTTTGATATATCTTAACCAGGGGAGTTATTACATCAGCTTGGTTGGGTTGTCTCAAGGAGGTTACACAATTAATGGCCTTGCCCAACTTATTCCTGGCATAAGAAACATGTGCATGCCACGTACCATTATTTGAAAATAGCAGCCCTAGATAGGGAAAGGTGCTGGTGCTTTTTAATACATTTGACCCTGAAATAATCTGGGGGATTTTGTGATTTTTTGGACCACAACTCATGATCAATGATTTTTTAAAATTAGTTGTTAGGCCTAAATGGGCCATAAAAAGGACAAAGCCTGAGATTAAAATACGGAGTGCCTTGGGAGTGCGGCCCATCAGGACCGCATCATCTGCATAAAGAAGGGTGGGTATAGGGGCTCCATTAATGTGGGGCACATCACTAGTTAGGGTGCTCAAAGTGCCGCTTAGCTTATTGATATACAAAATAAACAGGAGAGGGGCCAGCACACACCCTTGTCTGACCCCCCTGCCAATGCTAATATCATCAGAGACTTCACCCATTTGATTCACACGTACACAAGCTTTAAGATCACGATGTAAAAAAGCTAAAAAATGTACCAGATGGTCATCTAAACCGTATTCAAGAAGGGTAGACCAAAGCCGGGAACGGTTAACAAAATCAAAAGCCGAGCTCAGATCCATAAAACCAAAGTATAAAGGGGATTTCTTTGCAATATTATATTTGGCCATGATCAGGTTCAGATTCAAGCATTGTTCCACCGTTCCGACACTACTGCGGAACCCAAACTGGCTAGGATGTAGGATGTTATTCTCATCAGTCCAAGTTCTTATCCTTTTAAATAAGATCCGTCCCAAAACTTTTAAGGTGTTATCTATTAAAGAAATTGGGTGGTAACACCCAGGGTCCAGCCTGTCGCCCTTTTTAAAAATGGGAACAATAATGCTACGTGACCATGTTTCCGGGATCTCCCCTTCGGTTAAATTGTTAAAAACATTGCATAGCAATGGGGCCCAAAAATCTGGCTCACATTTTAATTGGTCTATAGAGAGCCCATCGGATCCAGGCGCTTTATTCCCGGCGCTTTCTAAAATAGCATCAAATACCTCAGATGTGGAAATAGACATTGGGTGTGGAGGGGGTAGCAACAAAGGAGGATTATCTGGTGTTGCGTAAATTTTACCAAAATGAGCAACCCAGATAGGACCAGTAATGTTACAATTAATTTCGGTCAAATTAGAATCGATAGATCTTATTTCCTTTACCTCCTTCCAAAACCCAGTGGTATCTTTTAGGTCAGCAGATCGTGCCAGGGAATCCCAGTGGGTTTTCAGTAAATCATTTGATCTGGTGCGTAAAGCACGCTTGTACTCTGCTCTGAGCAGCCTTACCCGCGGTATATCCCTCGGTTCATCTTTTAAGGCAGCTCTAAGCGTCCTATTTGCTTTTGAGCATGGGGCATCAAACCATCTAGGCGTTTCCTCAGCCTTACTAGAGGCTGGTCTGGAAATTTCGCCTTTAATTACAGTGCAGAGTTCAGAGAACGCTTTAACCACGTTGGTCCCATGGTCCTCTGTGGTAAGACAATCCTTGATCAAAGTTGGATATTTTTTACATACTCCTGCCAGGATTCCCTTATTGTCTACTCCCTTCCAGATTACCCTCAACGTATCTGTTGAGACTTCCAGACCCCTTGCGCCTATTTCATGTCTTGTTTTATGCCACAAAAAATGCCATCCCCCTATTCACATTAGCCCTTGATTATAGGCGACACATCGGCTTCAGTCGGATATGTCAGGTATTTTATTTACCTTTGTATTCAAAAAGTTTTTCAAAGAATTATAACTTCACATGGTAGAGAAAAACACTATACATATAAACAATAATAGACATATTGACAACAATACAGTATTTACAACATGAAAAAAATCACAAAGCGATTCATACAAAACAACTGTACCAGTTTCTGGGTATTCAGGCAAAGATGCAAAATAAATGTGCAACCCTCAATAATCATAAATGAACAAAGTTTTTAAACTATTGGACAGAATCACATTCACAAGGCGATGTCACATTACACAAATGTTGTGATTCAAAGAACTCGCAGTGATTAGAAATTGCATCTCCTTTCATGCCGACGCGTTTCGAACACCAAACAGCAATTAAGGGTTCTCATCAGGGCCGGATTGCTTTCTGTCTGTGTGTGTATGAAAAAAGGTGACAGTGTATGAGTATCAGTATGTGACCTACTTAATTAAGACTGCTTATGATGTATCACATTCAAAAGTGATAGTACCTTATTTGTCGCTGTTGTTCTCAGGTAAGATTTTGTGCATCAAAGAACTGTCGTCTGAGGGAAATTAAATTAGAACAATCAATTTTAGGCATCGTTCTATGCTAGCTAGCTCTGCTGTAACCTCATGTCAAAGTGCCGCATGACGTACCTTTCAGTGATTATCGGTCTGTGTGGGCCATCCCTACGCGCGATGAGGTTTTTCCTAAAGGAAAGGCGAGGATAGTTTTACTATCATGGAGCTATGCTAGCTAGCTCTGCTGTAACCTCATGTCAAAGTGCCGCATGACGTACCTTTCAGTGATTATCGGTCTGTGTGGGCCATCCCTACGCGCGATGAGGTTTTTCCTAAAGGAAAGGCGAGGATAGTTTTACTATCATGGAGCTTCTGCGTTGTTCTAAGTGAGCACAAAACAATCAATGAGCGAATCCTACCTTATAAGCCAGCACCGCGCGTTTCAGGAGCCGCTGGCTCCGTTGTCAGTTAGTTGCAGCCGGTGGCTTTTACCGCGGGTTCCGTGTGAGGTCCCGTATTGCTTTTGCTTTTATCTTGCGCTGTTTAAAAAAGAGGACAGGGCAATCACTCGGAGTCCCTGTGCTGGGCAAAGATTAACCCGTGGCATCTTTTAGCACAGCTCACCTCATATCGGGCGTCTTGCTCCCACCAGGATTCCGCTCGCTATGGCAGGCGGCGGCCCGGTTGCTAGGTGACTAAGAGGGATTCTGGGACCGTGGGCATTCTGGGTGATGTAGTTCACTCGCGTTGCATTGAATGGAACAGAAGCTTTATTGTTGGGCGCCTAGTCATCAACACTTCAGAAAAAGGGGGGGCATAACAGACCACGTGGAGCCCCACGTAATTCGTGACATTATAGCCTGGACACTTCTGACAGGGAGTTTAACCCATTAAGCGTGCTATTAAACTTTAGAATGAGATATGCTTCTTTCCTAAGGAGTGTTTCTTCGATATCAATTGGGCCCTTATTGGCAATGGGCGCTATTGACCAAAGTACAGTCCACTTAAAATCCATCTCGCTGTGATTTTGATCCAGGAAATGTTGTACCATGGGAGCACTTACCACCTTCTTTTTGATTCTTGATCTGTGTTGGGTCACACGGCTGTTAACCTGCTGGGTAGTTTTACCTATATAAATCTTCTGACAGTCACAAATGATTGCGTATACCACGTTACGCGTTTTGCAATTTGAAAAACAGGTATGTTTACATTTGGTACCTCTATGGACAAACTCAACCCCCTCAATTGTGGAGTCGCATGAAATGCAGTTTCCACACTTGTGGTGTCCTTCAATAGGTTTAAGGCCCCATAGTGACAGTAAATCACTTTTGGGCTTTGGGGCTGTCACGTCGGCTCTAATGAGGTCCTGGCCAATACTTTTATTCTTTTTGTACGCGAACAGCGGTCGTGGGAAAGGGCATTCAAGTCCCTCTAGCAAATGCCAGTTCTTTAGGATCATCTGTCTTACTTTATGCGTATCTGGTCCAAATGTGGTTACACAGACCAGCCGGTCCATGTCTCGCTTGACTGTTCTCTCGAGTAAGCACTCCCTGGGGGTATATTTCGCCCTTTTCATCGAATTACTAAGTAGTTTCTTAGGATAGCCCCGATCCTTCATCTCATTGCAGAAACGAGTTGCATGTTTCTCATAATATGTTACTTGCGAGCAGTTCCTCCATATCCGAAGCAACTGCCCGTAGGGCAAGTTGTCCCTCAGACTCCTGGGGTGTGCACTTCGGTGGTGGAGGATGGTATTTTTGTCTGTCTTCTTTCGAAAAAGAGAAGACTTCAAAAGTCCATCTGTGCAGCTTATTTCCAGGTCTAAGAATGTCATTTTTTCATTACTGGAATCTAATGAAAACTTTATGTCCCGATGTCTGTCATTAATCCAACGGTGGAAGTCGACCAACTCTGTGCGGCTCCCCTGCCACAGGAGCCACACGTCGTCGATGTATCTCCACCATTGTTTAATGTATTTACTGAAGGGATTGTTAGAGTGGATGAATTTGTTCTCATACTCCGCCATGTACAGTATGGCCATCTCCGGCGCATAAGGACAGCCCATGGCTGTACCTTTGATCTGCATAAAAAATTGGTCATTGAACCTGAAATAATTCTTTTTAAGCGTTAATTCTGCTAATTTCAGGATAAACGAGGTAGGGACCTGATGGGGTCTAACTCTTTTCTCGAGGTATAGTTCTAGCACTTCTAGTGCCTCAGTTTGCGGAATTTGGGTGTACAAGGACGTAACGTCCATTGTCACCATAAGTTCCGTCGTTGGGTCAAACTGAGTTCCCTCAACTTTTAACAGGAAGTCGGTGGTATCTTTCAAATATGATTGAACATCACCGATAAAGGGCTTCAGGAAGAAATCGATATATTTCGATAGGGGTTCCAAACATGATTCACATCCGGAGACTATTGGTCGTCCCGGTGGTTCCTCCGAATTTTTATGAATTTTAGGCAAAAAATATAGGATTGGCGTCCTTGGGAATTTCTTTATCAAAAAGTCACTTTCCTTTGGTCCCACAAATCCCTCTTCCACACCATTTCTTATTATCTCTTCAATTTGTCCCTGAATAGACCGCATCGGGTCACCTGGGAGCTCTCTGTACCATTCTGAGTTATTGACCTGTGTAGCACCCTCCTTGAGGTATTTTTCTTTGGACCAGATCACCACTGCACCACCCTTGTCCGCTGGTTTAATAATGACCGATGGGTCACATTTCAAGTTTTGAATGGCTAAGCGTTGGCCTTTAGTGATGTTTGGTTTAGTGTATTTCTTATTCTTTTCTAGGTTAGAGATTGCTGATAGCATTACCTGTTCGAACGCTACCACCTGTTTCGGGATATTTTGGTAGGGGATGAAAGTGGATTTATTCCTCAAGCCTGTTACCTCTGGGTCTGGGTCTGGTGGTTTGTTTGCAAAAAAGGCACTGGAAGAAGGATTTGTGGGACCAAAGGAAAGTGACTTTTTGATAAAGAAATTCCCAAGGACGCCAATCCTATATTTTTTGCCTAAAATTCATAAAAATTCGGAGGAACCACCGGGACGACCAATAGTCTCCGGATGTGAATCATGTTTGGAACCCCTATCGAAATATATCGATTTCTTCCTGAAGCCCTTTATCGGTGATGTTCAATCATATTTGAAAGATACCACCGACTTCCTGTTAAAAGTTGAGGGAACTCAGTTTGACCCAACGACGGAACTTATGGTGACAATGGACGTTACGTCCTTGTACACACAAATTCCGCAAAGTGAGGCACTAGAAGTGCTAGAACTATACCTCGAGAAAAGAGTTAGACCCCATCAGGTCCCTACCTCGTTTATCCTGAAATTAGCAGAATTAACGCTTAAAAAGAATTATTTCAGGTTCAATGACCAATTTTTTATGCAGATCAAAGGTACGGCCATGGGCTGTCCTTATGCGCCGGAGATGGCCATACTGTACATGGCGGAGTATGAGAACAAATTCATCCACTCCAACAATCCCTTCAGTAAATACATTAAACAATGGTGGAGATACATCGACGACGTGTGGCTCCTGTGGCAGGGGAGCCGCACAGAGTTGGTCGACTTCCACCGTTGGATTAATGACAGACATCGGGACATAAAGTTTTCATTAGATTCCAGTAATGAAAAAATGACATTCTTAGACCTGGAAATAAGCTGCACAGATGGACTTTTGAAGTCTTCTCTTTTTCGAAAGAAGACAGACAAAAATACCATCCTCCACCACCGAAGTGCACACCCCAGGAGTCTGAGGGACAACTTGCCCTACGGGCAGTTGCTTCGGATACGGAGGAACTGCTCGCAAGTAACAGATTATGAGAAACATGCAACTCGTTTCTGCAATGAGATGAAGGATCGGGGCTATCCTAAGAAACTACTTAGTAATTCGATGAAAAGGGCGAAATATACCCCCAGGGAGTGCTTACTCGAGAGAACAGTCAAGCGAGACATGGACCGGCTGGTCTGTGTAACCACATTTGGACCAGATACGCATAAAGTAAGACAGATGATCCTAAAGAACTGGCATTTGCTAGAGGGACTTGAATGCCCTTTCCCACGACCGCTGTTCGCGTACAAAAAGAATAAAAGTATTGGCCAGGACCTCATTAGAGCCGACGTGACAGCCCCAAAGCCCAAAAGTGATTTACTGTCACTATGGGGCCTTAAACCTATTGAAGGACACCACAAGTGTGGAAACTGCATTTCATGCGACTCCACAATTGAGGGGGTTGAGTTTGTCCATAGAGGTACCAAATGTAAACATACCTGTTTTTCAAATTGCAAAACGCGTAACGTGGTATACGCAATCATTTGTGACTGTCAGAAGATTTATATAGGTAAAACTACCCAGCAGGTTAACAGCCGTGTGACCCAACACAGATCAAGAATCAAAAAGAAGGTGGTAAGTGCTCCCATGGTACAACATTTCCTGGATCAAAATCACAGCGAGATGGATTTTAAGTGGACTGTACTTTGGTCAATAGCGCCCATTGCCAATAAGGGCCCAATTGATATCGAAGAAACACTCCTTAGGAAAGAAGCATATCTCATTCTAAAGTTTAATAGCACGCTTAATGGGTTAAACTCCCTGTCAGAAGTGTCCAGGCTATAATGTCACGAATTACGTGGGGCTCCACGTGGTCTGTTATGCCCCCCCTTTTTCTGAAGGGTTGATGACTAGGTGCCCAACAATAAAGCTTCTGTTCCATTCAATGCAACGCGAGTGAACTACATCACCCAGAATGCCCACGGTCCCAGAATCCCTCTTAGTCACCTAGCAACCGGGCCGCCGCCTGCCATAGCGAGCGGAATCCTGGTGGGAGCAAGACGCCCGATATGAGGTGAGCTGTGCTAAAAGATGCCACGGGTTAATCTTTGCCCAGCACAGGGACTCCGAGTGATTGCCCTGTCCTCTTTTTTAAACAGCGCAAGATAAAAGCAAAAGCAATACGGGACCTCACACGGAACCCGCGGTAAAAGCCACCGGCTGCAACTAACTGACAACGGAGCCAGCGGCTCCTGAAACGCGCGGTGCTGGCTTATAAGGTAGGATTCGCTCATTGATTGTTTTGTGCTCCCTTAGAACAACGCAGAAGCTCCATGATAGTAAAACTATCCTCGCCTTTCCTTTAGGAAAAACCTCATCGCGCGTAGGGATGGCCCACACAGACCGATAATCACTGAAAGGTACGTCATGCGGCACTTTGACATGAGGTTACAGCAGAGCTAGCTAGCATAGAACGATGCCTAAAATTGATTGTTCTAATTTAATTTCCCTCAGACGACAGTTCTTTGATGCACAAAATCTTACCTGAGAACAACAGCGACAAATAAGGTACTATCACTTTTGAATGTGATACATCATAAGCAGTCTTAATTAAGTAGGTCACATACTGATACTCATACACTGTCACCTTTTTTCATACACACACAGACAGAAAGCAATCCGGCCCTGATGAGAACCCTTAATTCCTGTTTGGTGTTCGAAACGCGTCGGCATGAAAGGAGATGCAATTTCTAATCACTGCGAGTTCTTTGAATCACAACATTTGTGTAATGTGACATCTCCTTGTGAATGTGATTCTGTCCAATAGTTTAAAAACTTTGTTCATTTATGATTATTGAGGGTTGCACATTTATTTTGCATCTTTGCCTGAATACCCAGAAACTGGTACAGTTGTTTTGTATGAATCGCTTTGTGATTTTTTTCATGTTGTACATACTGTATTGTTGTCAATATGTCTATTATTGTTTATATGTATAGTGTTTTTCTCTGCCATGTGAAGTTATAATTCTTTGAAAAACTTTTTGAATACAAAGGTAAATAAAATACCTGACATATCCGACTGAAGCCGATGTGTCGCCTATAATCAAGGGCTAATGTGAATAGGGGGATGGCATTTTTTGTGGCATAAAACTTTTACAAGGTCCAGCCTTACCCTCTGAACAAGGGCCTAACTCCTTCCTTCTTTAAAGATATTTCATGTCTTGGACACTTACCCTTCGGTAATGATAAATGGATGGCAATTGGGTAATGATCACTGTGAATTTCACAAACTACTTCTGCCCTTATTAATGCCTTTGCGACGGTGTTTGAAACGAAAACATAATCAATTGTTGTACCACCCCCATGTCCAATAAAAGTGGGGAATGGGGATGCATAGTTGTCCATACCTGCATGTTCCATGCAATTAACAAGTTCACTGGTAGCAAGAAAATCTAACAGTTCTATACCTCTTTTGCATGGGGGATTCCTTGGATGTACATGTGCATTAAAATCCCCCCCTAAACAGATGCCATCAAATTTCCCGTGTACCTGTCCATCCATAATTTCATTAATAAAATCAAATAAGAGAATAAAATTTGGGTTAGGTTGGGACAAAAAATCATTGTTATAGAAGTTGATTAAACACAGTTTTATCCTCTGGGTATACGAGAGTGCCATGAAACTAGGACAATTTGTTTGTAGTTCGTCAATTTTAGCTTCAGCAGAAATTTTTATCCAAATGGACAATCCACCACTAGGACGACCAACCAAAGGGACCGGGACAGTCCTGTTGTGGCAACTATACCCCTCAAACAATAGGTCCTCAACACACCAAGTTTCTTGAAACATCAATATATCATGACAATTGACACAATCCCTCCATGAAAGAATTCCCATCTTGGACTTCAGGCCCGCAATGTTCCAACTGAGAATTGTTAGATTATTGTTTTTATTATTCCTCAAACAGGGACCCTGGTTAGTACTTGAGGCGGGTTTAGGTGTAACATACCCCTGTTGAACGCATAGTGAGCTAGGTAGAGAGATCTCCAGTGTTAACAGGGCCGCCTCTGAGGATGGTTCCTCTAACTGAGCTGCCTCAAAGCACACAGGAAATAGTTCGGTGCTTTCAGAGGAGAGTCAGTCCAATGTGTCCAGGTCCTGGAATATCCCAAACCTATTCTGTAAGGGAAAAACTGGAGGGGGTTGCATCATCTTGTGGGGAGGACGATAAAAATATTTTAATGGTAGTGGGGTCACCACAGTAGATGGGCCGTGACGACCAGGGTTGTAGTTCAACAGGAATTTTGCAGTGCCCGGGTTTCTAAAGTTAATTACAATACAGTCCCCATTGATATTTTTGTAAAGGGGACCGACCCAGGTTACTCGCCGTGTGGTTATGATTTCTTTTGAAATATCATAACCCACACCCTTATGCTTTGTTAACCAGTCTATACACTTATTGTGAAGTTGAACCCATGATTCTCCTTGACCTTCCTTGAGCGGTGGGATACCAGCCAGAACTAAAACATACGGACAAGCCTCAGGGGGAAGATGTAGGGCTGGGCCTTGATGTTTGATAGGCCTATTGTCCTCATGCGTGATCTTTTTGTCGTGCTGGCTGGGGTTAACAGGACCCTTCTGTGCTAAGGTGGTCTGCTTCGCTGCGTTACTCTTTTTAATAGAATTAGTTGATGATCCGCTTGCATCGTTAGCGGAGACAGAGGGTTTGGAAGAAGTGACATGTCCATGTGTAGGGTTACATGGGAGTAAGGGGGTGTTGGTTTGACGATCAGGCGGGTTACTGCCTGTTGTGCCCTTGCTTTTAGTCACCTTAGGTGTAACAGACTGTGCTGGGTTAGTAATGGCATGTTGTTCCACTGTCCTGATGTTACCATGGTCACCTGTAGTGGGGACACGAGTAGTGGATTCAAGGTCTTTTAGCAGCCGTTCTACTCTCATTTTGTCCAAGTTCGCTATACCTTTTCTCTTAGCATCCTCGTTTTTAATTAAATTCTCCAATTTATCAAGTCTTTTAAAAATATTATTAAATTGTTTGATCATTTGACCTTCCAAATTTTTAAAAATTGTATCTGCAATAGTCTCAATAAGGTTCCCTTCTGATTTGGAATAGTGACTGGGTTTGTCAGTTCCGTGGGGGGACTCAGTCTGGGTGGAGATAGATATATAATTTGACCCCTCGTTATTTATAACGACCACGTCACCCAAATGCGGTTGATCCTGTGTGGGTACTATATGTTGGACCAACTTCTGTCTCTTCCCCTTATTCCACAAACTTTGTGGGGTTGGTTGGTTGACAATCCTTAGTGGCTGCTTCCGTTTGTTGTGGGTTATTTTAGCAGGACCCCTCTTTCTCTTGGCTGCAACTTTATCTGATACCTTGTTAGCAGCCTCTGTAGATGTTATTACTGGGGCATGGCCAAGAGTTACTTCTGGTGCTATATACTGGACAGTGTCGTAATCGTCTAAGACAATTGGTACTTCAACAACGGGATGTGAGGGTTTTACAACAATTATTTCAGGATTTGTATGGGTATTGCCATCGAGACTGCTGGTGGCATGTGGTTGGTTAATACTCATTGGACCCATAGAAAATCTCCTTTCAGTCTCAACAATCTAGTTGAATGCAGTGTCTATCAATGCCTCAAACGACGTTAGCAGTATTGCAGGGGACTCTGCATCCTGAGTAAGGATGTCAACATTATTACTGCTAGCGGTACAATCAGCCATTGTAAGGAACCAGTTGGGGGACTAACCTTAATGAGAATTGTTGGTGGGGTGGCCCGCCCGACCACTGTTGACCTCTGAGGGCCTCAGAGGGCCCGCCCTTTGCCCGGGCTTAGCCCGGCTTCGCTCCCGCTCGCTCCCGCGTCGCGGGGGTGCGCCGCAATTTCTAGCGCCTCCGGGCGCCGAGATGACGTTGCGGCGATGCGCCAATGCTGGGGCGCCGGGGAGCCTGGGTAGTGTAGTCCTCACCAGCCGCTGTAGAGCGCTGCGGCGGGAGCACCAACAGCGCGGTGTAGTGGCGTCCAAAATGCCCCCGTGGGACCCTCGCTCCTTCTGGGTCAAGGACAGGCTTGCTGTGGCTCTGGAAAGAAGGCAACCCGCTCTGCCGGGGTGCGCCGCAATTTCTAGCGCCTCCGGGCGCCGAGATGACGTTGCGGCGATGCGCCAATGCTGGGGCGCCGGGGAGCCTGGGTAGTGTAGTCCTCACCAGCCGCTGTAGAGCGCTGCGGCGGGAGGACCAACAGCGCGGTGTAGTGGCGTCCAAAATGCCCCCGTGGGACCCTCGCTCCTTCTGGATCAAGGACAGACTTGCTGTGGCTCTGGAAAGAAGGCAACCCGCTCTGCCGGGGTGCGCCGCAATTTCTAGCGCCTCCGGGCGCCGAGATGACGTTGCGGCGATGCGCCAATGCTGGGGCGCCGGGGAGCCTGGGTAGTGTAGTCCTCACCAGCCGCTGTAGAGCGCTGCGGCGGGAGGACCAACAGCGCGGTGTAGTGGCGTCCAAAATGCCCCCGTGGGACCCTCGCTCCTTCTGGGTCAAGGACAGGCTTGCTGTGGCTCTGGAAAGAAGGCAACCCGCTCTGCCGGGGTGCGCCGCAATTTCTAGCGCCTCCGGGCGCCGAGATGACGTTGCGGCGATGCGCCAATGCTGGGGCGCCGGGGAGCCTGGGTAGTTTAGTCCTCACCAGCCGCTGTAGAGCGCTGCGGCGGGAGGACCAACAGCGCGGTGTAGTGGCGTCCAAAATGCCCCCGTGGGACCCTCGCTCCTTCTGGGTCAAGGACAGGCTTGCTGTGGCTCTGGAAAGAAGGCAACCCGCTCTGCCGGGGTGCGCCGCAATTTCTAGCGCCTCCGGGCGCCGAGATGACGTTGCGGCGATGCACCAATGCTGGGGCGCCGGGGAGCCTGGGTAGTATAGTCCTCACCAGCCGCTGTAGAGCGCTGCGGCGGGAGGACCAACAGCGCGGTGTAGTGGCGTCCAAAATGCCCCCGTGGGACCCTCGCTCCTTCTGGGTCAAGGACAGGCTTGCTGTGGCTCTGGAAAGAAGGCAACCCCATATATCCTTTCCTATCATGGTGAAGGGTGGGAGAGCCAATGCACCGTAAGAAGGAATTAAGATGACCCGTCAATAAACACCCGTCATCTTCCGGTGCTCCATCAAAAATAAGGCATATGAATGGAAAAGCCCACCATTCAAAAAGAAAGGCACAGAAATCCCCAATAATAATTGCTGATAATACATAAGGGTGCAAATGTTTTTGAAAACGTAATCAAGAAGCAGCTCTTATCCAACAGGTCTCTAATCAAGCCATGAAAATGCACCAACCTTACAGCAGCCTACAATATCTCTAGCAACCACTCCCATAATCCTAACAAAGACCCAAGTATGTAAGTTCAAAACTTCAAACTTTGATCAAACTTTTATACAAACTTCTTTCAAACTTCGACTCAAGAAGCAACCACAATCCTTGTCAGTGTCAAGTCACACGCAAACCCCAAATTAAGCTGTGGTAAACCCCCCGGAAACTTGGCACATAGCAGTCAGGCTTAACTTAGAGGCACTGTGTAAAGTATTTATACAGCAATTCAAAGAGTAATAAAGTGAGACTCACATCGATTAGGAAAAATAGACGCCAATGTCATAAATAATTTAAGACCAAAATAGCAAAAATCCAATCAGTAGAACATGAGATATGCAAAGTTAAAGATGTAAGTGGAAATAGTGTCAAAAAGCACAAAGTACCTGTTCACGGTAGACCCAGACAAAGTCACTATTTCAGGCCAACCTTAATTGGGTGCTAGCCAGCTACAGGGACCCAGCTAAGCCCACTGAAGAAACGACCTTAAATCATGCTTGCGGAGTTATGCGATGTTCCACTTCAAGGATGCGTCATGCAGTAGAAGCAATGGGAGGTCCTGGTGTTCCATGAAGCTGCGAGGCTGCAATGTGAGGTCATGCATTGTTGTCGAGGATGCCTTCGATGATGGGCTTGAATGCGAGGTCCTGTGTCGAAATACGTCATGCACTGCCTGGTTCTTAAAAAGTTGCGGGCTTGTGATGTAGAGTCCTGCATCGTCGTTGAGCATGTCTTCGGGAGGAGCTTCCGTCTCACAGCAGCAATACCGAAGAGCTGCGGTACTGCGATGTGAAGTCCTGCATCGGGGGTTAGTCGTGCAGTTTTGATATGGAGTTTTGCGATATAATGCTTTGAGCTGTGTCGGTTCTGCTGGGACCACAGCTGGGCTGGCAGAACACCTTCAGCCCCACATCCAAGAGTCCAGGACTGGGGTGGCATCACTAGGTAGAGTGGGACTCACAGCTGGCAGAGTCCAGGTGCTTGGTTAAACGTTGTTGAAGCCTGTTTTGTCCCAGAGGTTCTAATCAGGAAGCCAGCCAAAAGGGGTCTTGGAGTCACTCTGATGGTTGTGGCTTCAAAAATGTAGGTCCAGTCGTTCTTACTCAGGCAGGAGGGTAGCAGGGTAACTCAGCAGGACAGTGGATTGGCAGTTCTTCTTGAAGCAAAACAGCACAGTAGTCATTCATCTGAATCTTCCATAGGTCCAGAAGTTTAACAGAAGAGATGGGTCTGAGGTTCCAATATTTATACCTGGTGACCACTTTGAAATAGTAGTAGGTTCTGGAGGTTTCCAGCCCCAGAGCTGATTAGAATTTCCTGCGTCCCTGCCCTTGCCCCAGGTTGTCTAGGGTCATAATTGATTGGTGTCAACCCATTTGTGAGTGTACTCAGACAGAGCCTTTGCGATGTGCAAGTGTGGTGGGTGACAGCTTTTCATCCTCATTAAGTCAGAGACTTGACAACACATATGTCCCTTTATCTCACTGCCAGGGAGCAATACACAAAGACCAACTGCCAGCTGCACCTAGTCATGTGACCCAGTGACAGGCTGCAGGTACCAAATGGATAGGACAAGAAAATGACGCCTTTCTAAAAGGGGCATTTTTAGTATTGTGACTTAAAATCTGGCTTTACCATTAAAGAGGACTTTTAAATACAATTCGTTAGACACCAAACTCTATCTATCCACCTGCTCTCAATTGAAAGTTATCACTTAATAAATGTACTAAGAAAGACCAATGTTATCCTAAGGGAGAGGTAGGTCTTGCAGTGGTGAAAAAGGACTGAAGAGATTTTCACTACCAGGACACGTAACACTTACAATCTCATATTTAACTTTTTAAATGCACAACACCCTGCCCACTGTGCTGCTTAATGCTTACCCTAGGGGGGGCTGGCATGTATTTAAAAGGAAGGTTCTGATCTGGCAAAAAGATTATTTTGCTAAGTCAAAATGGCAATTCAAAACTGCACACACATGCTGCATTGCAGGCCTGAAACATGTTATACAAGGCTACATAAGTGGGTGGCAGAATCAGTGCTGCAGACCCACTGGTAGCGTTTAATTTACAGGTCCTGGGTACATGGGTAACACTATACCAAGGACTTACAGGTAAATTGAAAGTGGCATTTCTGTATAAGTCAATTGGACCATGTTTTGGGGAGAGAGCACAAGCACTTAAGCACTGGTAAGCAGTGGTAAAGTGCACAGAGTCCTAAGGCCAATCAAAACAAGAGGAGCAAAAATAGGAGGACTGAAGGCAAAACTTTGGCAGAAGACCACCCTAAGGCTGACAGGTCTAACAGCATTATTGGCCTATACCTGCTGTGGACAATAAATCTTTCAACTGGTTCTCAATATTGATAGCCACTTCAGTGACAGCCCCATCATCATCTTGAAAAATGATGGTACACATTTAGGAGTTGTAGGTCCAGGGTAGGGATGCACATGTTATAAAAATGAACCAGTCTGTTGGACTTGCACACAGGGGATGATGTTACCACCCAATTTATGTTTTGCACTCCGCAATTCGTGTTTACAGTCTTTTTTTTAACCCCTTCTTTATTATTTACCAGTGTGGAAAAATATAGAACACACATATATCAGTCAGGAAAACACCTAACCATCATAACCTTTGCCGTTTACAAAACTCCTTGCGGTAAAGAATAACCAGTAAGTGGTAAGTTATGCACCTACACCATCAAACAACTATATGTGTCTACTCCAAATGGCATTATAAAATTCGAAGGACAATCTCAAATGAATATGAATGTAACATGAGACCCCTCTGAATGGATCACCTCCACATATATAAAAGTAACAGTTTCACCCACCATACTGTGATTGAGGCATCTAGAAATGATGTCTATCCGGAAGTGATTGTGAATAGCAGAGTCCGATAATAGAGGATTGGGCATAAGGCAACAGTCAGCCGGTACTATCTGCTTATCAGAGGGAGCCAGGACCATTAGAGGACAGTGTCAATCCAGTGTCCCAGTGAGTTAGTACCACCTCTCACTGTCAACGCAAAATGCCCAGGACCACTTTTATAAGTTAGTGTCTTGAGGGTCAGTAAGAGGAAGAAAGGGGCACCAGATCTTCTAAATTAGGATAAGGCATCCTGAAGCTTCTAAATACACCTTTCATATATGGCTCCGCTGAGGCATACAGCAGTCCATTCCTGTTGCAAAAGTAAAATGGACAATTACCACTGTCTGAGGATACATACTTTAGCCACCATAAGGGCTATCACCATCCAGCACCTACAATGAATCCTGTACGTCCTCCATTTCTGACATAACATGCAGGATAGACATTTGACATGTAATCTTACTTTTTCAATATCCTGAGGAGTACTATTTTTCAAGATAATTATTGATCGCCTCCCTTGAGGAATAACAGACATTGAAGTATAATATTTCATTAAATGCGTTACTAGTTTTCCTGTCCTTCAGTGTTATTGTAGCCATGTCCGTATAATGCATGTAAAGAATATCATTTTTTGTGTGGATTTCCCCCCCCCCCCCATTATTTCCTGCCTGATTTTGCTAGCTTTAGAACTGCGCTTTTTTAAACTGCATAACCGTAGTAAAGCACCAGTGGTTCCCCTTAAAAGAGTTCCTGTGCAATCGGAACTCCCTGTTTGGCCAGATGAACTTGTGGGATGTATGGTTAAATGAAATATGAGGGCTGCAGCGTGTTTACACCATTTAGATATATGTCAATATTACGTCACTGTCAGAAGCAATACTGTACTCTGACTGGGCTGCAAGCTTAAAGGAACTTCACTAACAAGTGGTAAGGGAGTAAACAAATTACTTTCCTGTAACTGTAGTTCTCCAGTGTTGGTATTTTTCATAGATAGTGAGTTAGTACCACCTCCCACTGTCAACACAAAAGGCCAGGACCACAGTTATAGGTTAGTGTTTTGAGGGTCAGTAAGAGGAAGAAAGGGGCACCAGATCTTCTCAGTTAAGATAAGGCATCCTGAAGCTTCTAAATACATCTTTCATACATGGCTACGCTAAGGCATACAGCAGTCCATTCCTGTTGCAAAAGTAAAATGGACAACTACCACTGTCTGAGGATAGCCTCTCTTGAGGAATAACAGACATTGCAGTATAATATTTCATTAAATTTCATTTCCTAGTTTTTCTGTATTTCATTGTTATTGTAGCCATGTCTGTATAATGCATGTCAATATTACGTCTCTGCCAGAAGCAGTACTGTTCTTTGGCTGGGCTGCAAGCTTAAGGAAACTTAACTAACAAGTGGCAAGGGAGTAAAAAAATTACTTTCCTGTAACTGTAGTTCTCCAGTGTTGGTATTTTTCATAGATTGACATTCTTCATGTATTCCCTGTTGTCAATGTGAGAGTCCCTCTGTAACTTTCATATAGCAGTACAAGGAACTGCCTGCCTAGCTCACCCCAAACAGTGCCCCCTTATTAACACATTCATTAGATTTGTCAAGAGGGAATATTATTTTGAGTGGATAATAAAACCAAAATTAGCAGTTTTTTTTTAAATAAAATTCATAAAATTGGAGAAGAGATTGAATGAGAAAACATATTAAAGTGCAACTGTTCAATAACCTCCTCTTTACTAGTTAAGCTTTCCAACCAATTCCCTCAATGTCAGCCAATCAAAGCTCATTAACTAGCTACAATCTTAAACACACCCGTCTCATGTTTACCCGATGATCTGTTCTGATCCGTTGGAAGAAAAACTTTTGGTAGCCAGCACTAATTCATTTTTGCACTTTTTAAACTCTTTCTCAGAAAGAAATAAGTCCCTTTGAATTGGATACAGGTTAAGGAGAAGCCTCTCTCTTGAAGAAGAATCTTGGTCACTGAAGACCAGCTAACATCCACCCTCGCCTGAAGCCCAACCCCCCGACCCCACCTACCCCGACACCGCCACCCGCAACCTCAGACTGTGGATCTACGACAGAGTAAACACCCTTCGCCCCTATCAAGAAACCCTCCAACAGACACACCAGCAAGAAAGCCAGCTGGTTCACCGAGGACCTCCAGGCCTCCAAGCAAACTTGCAGGAAACTAGAGAAGAAATGGCACCGTGAACCGACACCGGACAACTACACAGCCCACAAGAAAGCCATGCGCCAACACCATCACCTCATGAGATCCGCCAAAAGGGCCTCCTTCAAAGACCGCCTAGACAACAACGTACACAACAGCAAAGAGCTTCAACATCGTCAGGAACTCTCCAACCCCAGCTCACACACCGACAACATCCCACCTTCGCAAGACCTGTGCGACTCCCTTGCCACCTTCTTCCATTGCAAGATCGCAGACATCCACAACAGCTTCAACGTCACTACCGCCCCGACAGCCACTGAGACCCCCGTTTCCACAGCCACCATCTGCACCAATACCCTGCTCTCCTGGACCAACATAAGCAATGATGACACCATAAAAATCATGAAAACCATCCACTCTGGATCTCCGTCAGACCCATGCCCACACCACATCTTCAACATAGCCAGCACCACCATCACACCCCATCTCCGTAAAACCATAAACATCTCCTTCGAAACAGCGACCTTCCCGGAGAGCTGGAAGCACGCCGAGATCAACGCCTTACTCAAAAAACCCAAGATTAGCTCTAAGGACCTCATGAACTTCCGGCCCATCTCCCGGCTCCCGTTCCCGGTAAAGGTCACTGAGAAGACCTCCAACAGACAACTGACCCACAATCTCGAGGAGAACAGCATCCTGGACCCGTCCCAGTCCGGATTCCGCAAGAACCACAGCACCAAAACTGCCCTCATTGCCGCCACCAATGACATCAGGGCCCTGCTGGACAACTGCGAATCCGCGTGTTAGACCTGGCACAATTGGCGTAGGTCTCCCTTCCATTTTTTCTGTTGCCTCATGTATTTTTGCTGGTGTTAGAGGTTTTGGGCACTGTGCCACTGCTATCCAGTGCCACAGTGCAAGTGCTCCCTATTGTAAATTGATGTATTAATCAGTGGTTCCTTGTTTGGCTATTTGGTTTACTTGTCAGACCCTAGTCTAGTGCACTGGGCAAGTACATCCAAATTCTACTGGTGGGCTTGCAGCACTGGTTGTGCCACCCACAGAAGCAGCCTTGTAAAATGTGCCTAAGGTCTGCTATTGCAGAGCCTGTGTGCAGTCTGGTATTGTCATGCTGACTGGGCTAGTGCACCCACTTGCCAGTCCTTAAACCTTCCCTTTTCTTCATATCAGTCACCCCTATGGTAAGCCCAAGGGCTGGGTGCATTGTAAGTATAAGGTAGGACAAGCCCTGATGTGTGTGGCATGTCCTAATAGTGAATTATGGCCATTTCCGTTTTTCACTATTGCAAGGCTATCTGTTCTCAATAGGACCAGAATGGACTATTAGAGTTATTACATTTCAGAATCCTAAATGACTCAGGGAACATGGTAGAAATACGAGTTTAGTATGCCTGAACGCAGAATGATAAAATGCATCTTTTAGTGAAGTTGGTTTTAACATTCTATGCAAATACCACTTTTATAAAGCAGGTATTTACTTGTCTACCCATTCAAACCTGCCTCGGCTAGGTTGTATTCCTTTGTCTGGTTTTGTGAGTGAAAGGGCTAGGGGATTCCAAGAGACAAGCTGAGTCACCCAGTGGTGAATAGAGAGATCTGCATCTAGATGGGAGGGAGGAGTTGCACCTGAACCTTGAATAGGGCTGTGCCTGCATTCCACAATGCTGGCTCCACTCCATGGGGAGCGGCTGATGTCTCTGCTTTGCACACTGAAAGAGGAGAAGGAATCCTGTAAACAAAGTGCTCCAGGACTGTACTTGCCTTTCCCAATGCTGGCCCCACCTCCTGTGTGGCGTCTGATGTGCCTGCTTTGCACTGTGAAAGGAAAGGAGAAGTATGGTAAACAGAGTGCTCCAGAACTGGTTTGGAATGGGCAAAGGCCCCTCTCTCCTCAGAGAACAAACAATTTGGGGGTATAAATATTGGGACCCTGATCCCATGAAATTAGATCACTTTGGACAACAAGAAGAATCCCAGCCAGGCCGCAGACAACCTCACGAAGTGGATCAACAACTGCGCGGACGAACTCGCCCCACTGAGGACCCCGCCCAGCAGACCCGGCAGCAAGAAGGCCCCATGGTTCACCGACGAACTCAAGAGCTCCAAGAAGAACTGCCGAGCCCTCGAGAAAGTCTGGAGAAGGGAACCGACACCGGACAACAGGACCTCCTTCAAACTTGCCACCCGGAAACACCACCAGCTGATCCGCGCCGCCAAGAAAACAGCTTTCAAGGACCGGTTGGACAACAACGCACACAACTGCAAGGAACTCTTCAACATCGTGAAAGAGCTTTCCAACCCCAGCGCAGGAAACAACGACATCACCCCATCGCAAGACCTCTGCAACTCCCTCGCTTCATACTTCCACAACAAGATCGCCGACATACACAACAGCTTCAACAACCAACCAACGCACACTATGACCGAACAACCACCCCCCACCACCACCCTCCACGCCTGGACCCCGATCAGCACCGAAGACACCATCCGCACGATGAACTCCATCCACTCCGGATCACCGACCGACCCCTGCCCTCACCACGTCTTCAACAAGGCCGACGCTGTCATCGCACCCCACCTGCGAGACATCATCAACACATCCTTCGACACCGCCACCTTCCCCGAGAGCAGGAAGCACGCCGAACTCAGCGCTCTTCTCAAGAAACCCACAGCGGACCCCACCGAACTCAAGAATTACCGCCCCATCTCGCTCCTCCCGTTTCCAGCCAAAGTCATCGAGAAGACCGTCAACAAGCAGATGGCCGCCTTCCTCGAGACGAACGGATCCCTCGACCCCTCACAGTCCGGCTTCAGAGCCAACCACAGCACCGAGACCGCCCTCATCGCCGCCACCGATGACATCCGAGCCCTGATGGACAATGGAGAAACAGCGGCCCTCATCCTCCTAGACCTCTCCGCGGCATTCGACACAGTCTGCCACCGCACCCTAGTACGGCGCCTCAGCAACATCGGCATCCAGGACAAGGCGCTGGAATGGATCATCTCCTTCCTCGACGGAAGAACACAGAGAGTCCGCCTACCACCGTACAAGTCAGAGGCCTCCGAAGTCATCTGCGGCGTCCCCCAAGGATCATCTCTGAGCCCCACCCTCTTCAACGTCTACATGAGCCCCCTCGCGGCCATCGTACGCAAACACAACCTCAGCATAATATCCTACGCCGACGACACCCAGCTGATCCTCTCCCTGACCAACGACCCCGCCGCCGCCAGAGCCAACCTGCACGAAGGGATGAAAGAGGTAGCCGAGTGGATGACGACCAGCCGCCTGAAACTGAACTCGGACAAGACAGAGGTCCTCATCCTGGGCTCCTCACCCTCCGCCTGGGACGACTCCTGGTGGCCCCCCGCCCTGGGCACCGCACCCAAACCGACTGACCATGCACGAAACCTGGGCGTCATCCTGGACTCCACCCTCTCCATGACCAGGCAAGTCAACAACGTCTCCTCGGCGTGCTTCAACATCCTACGCATGCTACGGAAGATCTTCTGGTGGATCCCCACCGAGACCAGGAAGACCGTCACCCAGGCCCTCGTCACCAGCCGACTGGACTACGGCAACGCCCTCTACGCCGGTACCACCGCCAAGCTCCAGAAGAGACTCCAGCGGATCCAGAACGCCTCAGCCAGACTCATCCTCGACATCCCACGAACCAGTCACATCTCCGGACATCTGAAAGACCTTCACTGGCTCCCCGTCAACAAAAGAATCACCTTCCGCCTCCTCACCCACGCACACAAAGCCCTACACGACCAAGGCCCGAGCTACCTCAACAGCCGAGTCAACTTCTACGCTCCCAAACGCCACCTCCGATCAGCCAACCACGCCCTCGCCGCCGTCCCCCGCATCCGAAGAGCGACTACAGGAGGAAGGTCCTTCTCCTACCTGGCCTCCAAGACCTGGAACTCCCTCCCGACCGACCTGCGCCTGACCCAAGACCACCTCTCCTTCAGGAAGAAGCTGAAGACCTGGCTGTTCGAGCAGTAGCGGCACCTCCCCCCCCCCCCCCCCAGCGCCTTGAGACCCTACGGGTATGTAGCGCGCTTTATAAGTGTCAATGATTGATTGATTGATTACTGAGGAGAGGAACCTGAAGAAACTGAGGAGAGACTATTCCCAAGCTAAAGTGCTGCTTGGGGGATTGGCCTGCAGTGGTTGCCTTACTGCCAAAGGAAGGAGAAAGGAACCTTGTGTACTTTGCTTTCAACTTGTGAAGGATCTCCAAGGGCTTGGAAAAAAGCTTGCTTCCTGCTGAAGTATCAAGGACAACAGACTTCAACCCCAGCTCCCCAGAGTTCTTTAGAAATGCCTGCTGCTGTTTTGGACCTTCTGAGGAACTGCGCGTCGCAAGGAGCTGGAAGCGTGACTCATCGAGAAGAAGTGAGTCGCCGTTGCTGAGGCTGCTGTCGCAACTCCGAAGGAGGGTGTCGCCGCTGGAACTGTCGCACTGCACCACATCGGAGGGAAGCGTACCACAATGAAGAGGAATCGTGTCGCGGTCGCTGCTGCTGCCGTTGAAACTCCGAAGGAGGATGTTGCCGATGTAGCTGTCGCACTGCACCGCATCAGGAGAAGAATGCCAAGATGGCCACCGGAGCAGGAGCCTTCTAAGAGCTCCTGGTGCTTGGGATCCCTCTAGAGGGTTTTATCCCTGTCAGCGCCCTCTGCTCCGCGGAACCGAATTCGTAAGAGTAACAAGAGTAACCAGTAACTTTTTACTTCCTCATACCTGTCCGGTGGAACGCTGGAGCCACCCGTCGCAGCCTGGGTCAGCTGGAGACATCACCTCTCCCAACGGACGTCTGCTGAACACGAGAACCGGATGCCCCGAGCCTCGATGCCCCGAGCCTGCGGAGAGTCGGCACTCTGATGCGTCGCTTTGAGGCTCCCCCAGCGATTGTGATCACACAAAGGGCTCTTGCCATCGTCGAGTCCCGTGTCCAAGGTGGGTTGTGGAGCGACATGAAGCTGACCCCCTCCCCCACCCCTGCATCGGAGCAGTAGATCTACCGATGGGCTCCAGCGCTGATCGAGCCTCGAGCCTCTGGAGGATCGCCGCCCAGAAGCCTTGGACTTTGGAGTTGGTGACCAGCGCCGGCTACTTAGCAAACAAAGAAGAATAGCAACAAACCCGGCGTGCGTTCCACCGAATCGCGCAATTCCAAAAATGGCCGCCGCAGTGGAACGCATAACTCTGACTCTGAAGCCAGGAAACCACCATCTCGGATGACCCCGCGAGGAGTTCTGTCTACCGCCGTGTACGATCGGCTGCACCGGAGAGTGGCCCCCCTCCCACCCGCTCCAAGGCGCAGGCTGCTGATTGCGGTGCCTGGACTGGCCGGAGGACGTTGGCGCACACCACCCCCTCCCGCCCGCACCATAGCATAGAAGGTTGGAGGCGGAATCAGGAAGGACGCCGGTTGAGTGGAGCCGGCTCCTGGAAACACCGGGAAATGGAGGGGAAGGTACAGAGGCGCTTGAGATCGGCTGAACTGGGCTCTGGGACCAAACAAGAGCTGGATGACCGGCATGAGCCGCCCCCACCCGGGAGTGGATATGTGTCACTGAGCCCCCCACCTCAAGGGAAATACAGGTTTACAGGAAATACAGGTTTGGAGCATCGATTGGAGGCATAAGGTATTTATCCCACCCCACCCGCCTGTGCACATTTTTCAGACTACCTCCTTTGTACAAAATGGCTGGGGCCATTAAACTGCTCACATCCGTAAGCTACCTCCTTGAGCAACATGGGGCCATAAATCTGTAGAAATAAATCCTCGCTAGTACCTTTGATGTCCACGAGGCTCCACAGCTCTAACTCCCCCACTTCTCCACACCAGCAAGCTATGAGCAATGCCTGCCTGAATAGAAAGTGAAATGGTCCTGCTCTGAGCCCAAAGTAACAACAACAGACAAAGGACCAATATTTCTATCTCCCCCATCGGTTCGGCCATCTTAGCTTGTCTATCCTGGGGAGACCAACATGGTCTAGTCATTTCTACCATCGACCTTAAAGACCTAAGGCCTCTTAGACTCTCAGACTACTTTTTATCGGTTACACAATTTACACAGCTGGACGGTTTTTTTTCGTCGGATTTAGATAGTCTGCTTTTTCACAGTGATATGTATTATTTTATTCCTGATTGTATCCAGCACACTTCACTTTTTGCTACCCATATATTAATGCCTCGTACAGTAGCATTATATTCTTCTATATATTCCTAACTGTATCTTGCACGTCCCACTTTATCGTCACCGGTAATGCACCGTTTGCTACCTCATATATTTTTCCTTTGCTGCTCGCTAATGCCAATAGTTGTGCCATTTAATCTGTGTCATTTAATCTATGTGTGCAATTGTATTCTGTCACTGTACCTTACATATTTTTGACTACCCACTATTGGCACCTTCGATTTAGATACTCTTTATGGTATGCACAGTTATTTTATTTTATCTGATTCATTCAAGTATTTTTTCTCAGTGCTATATTTCATTTCATATTTTATACCTCATATTTTCTTCGTTGCTGCTCACTAATGTCAATTGTTGATCCATATAAGTTGTGTGCACTGGTATTCTGTCACAGACTCCTGTACCCTACATATTTTTGACTACTCACTATTGTCACCTTTGATCAATATTATTACGGTTTGCTCAATGTTTATTCCAGTATTTGTCAGTGTTATATTGCTACTTGTTCTGCACTTGTTTATAACTTACATCGAATTCACCCCTACTCCTAAAATGTACTGTCGACTTTCTCACATAGACCTGTCACTGATGTAACCTGCACTTACATTGTCCCTTCCCGTATACACCGATTACTACCGCATATTAACTGCTCGCATTACTCTGCTCCTTTATATAACTAGTGCACACCCTATACTAGTGCAACTCACACCCATCTCAAGTGTTAATCTTGTATGCACCGAGTACTACCTCTATTTCCTTGGCAACTCACTAGTGTCAGTTAATCTTGTACGCACCAACTACTACCTCAAATACCTTGGCAGCTCACTTGTGTCACTCCCAACTATCTCACTACTTTTGTCTGCGGCTGTACTCTGCGCAGAGCATTACTGTGAACGCACTAGTATCACTTTAGGCCCACGCAACTGTTTAGGACAGTGCACCCTCCCTCCTACACCCTCCCTCCTACACCTACCGAGACTGTCCTCCCATCATGGAACCCGTCGGCAAACACACATATAAAATCAACTACCCACCCTCTCTCACTAAAAAAGCCGCTAAACGCTTTAAACATAACTTCTTGAGGTCCCACCCTGAAACTCCGTGGGCAGACACCTACTTCTCACCAGTCAATGGTTCACTGAACATTGATATTATCTTCCACACCACACGCAGAGCCCAATGGAGAAATACGTTCTGCACCTTACTCACCGTCTCCACCTCCAGGAATTTCGCGCATGGCCTAAAACTTTCCATCACTCCTTCACAACTCTTCCCGGGCAGAACAACCATCACTATATACAATAACGGGATTATCCTAATTCAATCCACAGACAAAAACCTGGAGCTACTAGACAACCTGTTCCCCACGTTCAAACAGCACCTCACCAGTCATCGGACCCCCACTCATAGCACCCGCAGGCCTATCACCCCTGAATTCACAGCCTCCAACCACAACCCTTCTAACCTAGCTCAACCACAAAACAACACGCACCTTCCCTCCACCCCCGGCACCCTAGGCATTCACTCACCTAATGTAGCTACCGCGCACTCCACATTTACAGACATAGATCCCTCACCCACACATTCCAGCGGTACCCCCTCCCCCCCTACAACCACACCTTGCCACCCTCCCATACAACACCCATTCCCGTCACCCCTGATACCACAGCCTCAAACCACATTCATTCTAAACCAGCCCAACCCCAAAACAACATACACCTCTCCTTTACTCGCGACACCCCAGTCACTCACCCACCTACCGTATCTACCGTACTCCAGTCGAGCACAGACATAGAATACTTACCTCCTCACACCAACCACCTCACCCCTTCCCCCCACACACCAGCCCTCATCCCCTTTCCCACCCTTGATACCACAGCTCCCACCCAAAAAGACATGCACCACCCCTCTACTCCCGGCACCTTAGTCACTCCCGGCACCTCAGTCACTCTCCCACCTACCGTAGCTACCCTACATCCCTCTAGCACAGACATAGATCTCTCTCCCTCCTACAACAACCACCCCACCCCCTCCACCTACACACCAGCCCTCATCCCCGCTCCTCTCACCCCTGATACCACAGCTCCCACCCGCATCCCGCATATCCTAGATCAAAATCAGACCGACACACACAAAGGCAAACCCCACCCTTTATCCCCACCCATTCTCAGCCCCCACTTCCTCCCACTAACTAATCACACAGATCGCGCCACCTCCATCAACTCAACTCGACCCTCTCAAAACAGAACCATCTACAATCCCACTACCCCCCGTCTTACCCCCCATTACCCAACCTCCACCCCCTTCACCACTAATAAACGCCCATCCTCCACCCTGCATTCTACGCCCACCACCAATACTCTCATCCACACCACCAACCTCTCCCCTATGTCATCCACGCCTGACCCTCCCATCCCCACCTCCAACACATTTCCCACATTGGACTACATTACGGCCTCCCTCCTCCAGCTCAAAGAAGACATGCACATCATCAAACAACAACTACTCTGTCTATCACACTCCAGTCACCCCCCACCCAACACCCTCCACCAGATCAAACAAGACATTCACATCATCAAACAACTACTCAGCACACACCCCAGACACCACTCACGCGCCTCCACCATCACCGCCCCTCCCAACTGGTCCTCCACCCGGGCGGCGAACTCTCGCACCCGACTCCCACTGCACTGGACCTCAATCCCGGTTCACAATCGGGAAAACCGCCCCCATCGCTCCTGCAACCCTCTCTCGGACCTAGACACAGTCACCCTCCTCCGCTCATATGACTCAGCTCCCCTTAGCAACACACCCGACACTCTTACTGCCATACCTACGATTCACTCCAATCCCCTTAGACCCCCCACACTGAACAACAGAGTCGCTATCCATAGTAACCTGAGTAAAGTCCCCCTCGCCCTAGAACACCCTTCCACCCTCGACACACCCCGTCTCAAATGCACTCTCCTAAACTGCAGATCAGCCCCTAGACACTCCGCCGCTATCGCCGAGCTAATCCTAAAATTGGATCTTGACTTAATCATCATGACTGAAACATGGCTAACAGAAACTTCTACACCTATAATGGACATTCTGGTTCCCCCCAACTACCTCATCACTAGACTGGACAGGTCTGGCGATAAAAAAGGTGGCGGAATCGCATGTATATACAGGAGCAACCTCTCTGTCTTGAAAGTATCTTCCCCTTCCCTACCCTCCCCATCGTCCTGTGAATACATCAGCCTAGATATTAGCAGTGAGGGCAAACCGATCTGCACTCTTCACGGCGTTTACCACCCACCCGGTGACAACCTCACCTTCTCCCAACAAATCATGGACATGATCTCAACCAACTCAGGGCGGCAACTCACACAAATATACCTTGGGGACTTCAACCTCCACTGGAACAATCATAATGATGCGGTGGTAAAAGGTCTGAAGAATTTCCTCAACGCCCTTGACCGTACACAAATTTGCAACAGTCCAACACACAAGAAAGGCTCTATCCTCGACCTTATCATCTCCAAAGAGGCCTCTATCCAACTCGAATCTATCCAACCCTGTGACTGGTCGGACCATCATATTATCACGTTCTTCATCAATGAAAAAGTTAAATTTAACCCTATTCAATCCATCAGGCCCAAAGTCTGGAAAAGAGACATGAAAAAACTAAACTCAAACTCTCTGCCCCCCAACAGCTACAACTTACTACTTCCTCCGGCTGGCATTAAGGACGTCCAAACCTTGACTGATCACTATCGTAACAATATGACCGCAATAATTAATGAAGTCGCACCCTTGCAGCTAAAAAAAGCCAACACAAAAATCTCCAATCCCTGGTATGACGGGAGCCTCAATGACGATAGACGCGCCATGAGATTGGCAGAGCGTTCCTGGAGATCAGCTCCCTCTGCACTAAGCCTAAAAAACCTGAAGAAAAAGAGAAATGCCTATTTCAGGAAAATAAAACGGTCAAAATCAGACTTCTTCAGCCGTCAGCTCGACCAAGCCAAAAACCATCCGAGAAAGCTGTTTGAGCTTATTCGAACACAAACCAAAGAACAACCCCAACCTCTCAACACTATGTGCAAAGCTCCCTCCTGGGAAGACTTCGCCTCTTTCTTTAACCAAAAAACTGACAACATAAAAAATGACCTCCTCATGGACGCAAGCCGCTATCCCAAACCCCACAGCATAACACCCACTAAACCAAAAAACAATGCAACCTTGTCAACCTTTGTCACCTACACGGAAGAAGAAATTGGCAAACTGCTCAGCACTCTGAAACCATCCAATCACCTCACGGACCCCCTTCCTGCTAATGCTGTAAAAGTCCTTACCCCGTCGCTCCTTCCACTCTGGACCAAAATTATTAACAGCTCACTTCAACAAGGTATCATTCCCGACTCCCTCAAAGTTGGACAAGTAACACCTTTGCTAAAGAAACCTACAGCCGACCCCTCTGACCTAAACAACTACCGTCCCATTACCAACATTCCGACTCTTGCCAAACTGCTGGAAAAATGCGCACAAATACAATTGACTAAACATATTACTCAATTTGATCTCCTCAACTCTCATCAATCAGGCTTCCGAGCCAATCACAGTACGGAAACTGCCATGATTCACATAATCGACGACGCCCTCCAAATCCTAGATCATAACGATACCTGCCTCCTCATCCTCCTTGATCTCTCCTCCGCATTTGACACCGTCAAACATGAGAACTTACTCGAACTATTAAACACAAGAATGGGCCTATCTGGAACTGTGCTCAAATGGTTCACTTCCTTTCTGCATAACAGGTCGCAGAAATTCAAAAGCAACAACTTGATGTCCGCACCAAGAACTGTATCGCTAGGCGTTCCACAAGGATCCTCCCTATCCCCAACTCTGTTCAACCTAGTTATGGAACCTCTCACCACCTTGCTGCAAGAATCCAATGTACACTTCCACATGTATGCTGATGACACCCAACTCTATCTCAAACTACAATCACCCAAAGACATCACGCTCTTGAACTCAACGATCAGAAGCACCCAATCTTGGTTGGCCGCCAATCATCTCAAACTCAATGCCCTTAAAACAGAGTTCCTCCTGATCTCACCTCCCGTGAAGATCTCTACCGCACAAACCTGGCTTAAAGACCTAACAGCACTCAATGTTCAACCCACCATCGTGGACTCAGCGAAATCTTTGGGCATAACACTTGACACCAAGCTCAGCATGCAGGAACACATCAACAAAGCAACCAAGGGAGCAAACTACCAAATCAACACCCTTAGGAAACTTAAACCTTTCCTTCCAGCCAAAGACTTCCAAACTGCGGTACAATCACTAGTCATACCTCGAATAGAATACGGCAGCACCGCCCTCTGCGGTCTCCCCCTAGCTACTACGGCACCCATAAGAGCCTCTCTAAACACCGCAGCGAGACTTATCACAGGATCAAAAAAACACTCACACATTTCCCCTGACTTCAAATCACTGAACTGGCTACCGTTTGAAGCCAGAATACACCTGAAAATCGCTTGTTTGACCCACAAGGCTGTCCACCTGAGCTCACCTAGATACCTCGCTCAGAAGCTGACGATTTCTGGAGGCTCCAGAAACACTAGAGGCACAAACAATCTTTTGCTAAAGCCTAAAAGATTCCGCAAGGAAAAAACATATAAACGCTCTTTCTCAGGAATGGCTCCCAGGATTTGGAACTCGCTCCCCCCTGAAACAAGGCTCATCACCTCTACCATACTTTTCAAGAGAGAAGTAAAAGCCATCCTCATGGCTAAATACACTTGAACCACTACTGGGGAAAAACTACAAAGACTCGATACTCATCTGTACTACTTGTTCGATCCCGTGTACTTTTACTTTGACGTTGAAATTGACTTACTTGATTGTTTTATGATATCACTTCAATGTACGGTTAACATGTTTGATGTATCTGCGTATACATGCTCCCCTCCTCTGTAAAGCACTCTGATATCTGCGAAGATCTTGTTCGTGCTATATAAAACTTTCAAAATAAAATAAAATAAATGTCGCAATGAGGTTTTTATTTAAAGAGTTTTATATAGCGCTGGATAGACCGGGAGGTATCAGAGCGCTTTACATGAGGCTCCACAAAATTAAAGATTACATCAGTTCCAATTTACATCAGTTGCTAAACAAACAATTACAAGAGCATAGAAAACGAGATAAGTGAAGTGTAGAGGGGAAGGGGGTAAGTGTAAAGGGGTGGACGGGAGATACGGCAGAAAGACAAAGGAAAGTCTTCCCTAGGTCTGGCTGGGTAGGTGACGGTCGAGGGGGAAGTCCCAAAATCCATCTCCTCTATAGCTATCTGGTAGCTCCATTGGGCTTTGGCCAAATAGCTAGGTCTCAATGGGAATCATTTAAAGAAGATGGAGGGCAAAATAAACGGAGCATAGATTCTAGGAGACAGGGAAGGTGAGAAAGGGAGTATAGGGAAAGAGACAACAAGGAGAGACGAAATTAAGTCTGTCTAAAGGCCGACTGGGTAGGTGACGACTGAGGAGGGAGTCCACAACCAATCTCCCCTATAGCTAAACAAGGTAGCTCCATCAGGCATCAGGCAAAATAGTTCAAACTCAATACATTGAGAGAGAGAAGGAGAGACATACAAAGAGGGAGGATGTGGGAAGAGACGAAAGGAAGACTGGCTAAAGACCGACTGGGTAGGTGACGTCCAAGGAGGGAATCCCCGACCTGTCTCCCCTATAGCTAAACCAGGTAGCTCCATCGGGCATCAAACAAAATAGCTAGATCTCAAATGACGGGGGGAATTTCACAGGTAAACAGGGTGGGGACTAGGGCCAGGACAGGTGAGGGCAGAGGTCAGTGGCAGGAAAGTGGGGAGCGGTAGAGCGGGGAGGGGTAGGGGGTAGGTAGTTCAGTAAAAGTTACATGGTTACAAACAGTTACTGGAGCATGGTGATGCATACTCAAAAAAGACAAACAAATAGCAATGTTACAAAGGTACATGATACAAGACGAATGTGGCATGGGAGGTGAGGTAAGGGATCAGAGGTAGGAGTAGAGACGAGGAGAACTATGTCCAAGGTCCGGCTGGGTAGGTGACGGCCAAGGGGGTGACCCACAGTCGATCTCCTCTACAGCTGTCTAGGCAGCTCCACCGGGCATCGACCTTGTTGATCAGTCTCTTTGCGCTTAGGATTCGTGTAAAATTTAGTTTGTGGTGGAGGCTCAAGCTCACTTATTTCTTGCATTCTCTGCTGTGTGATTGGGTAGTGAGTTGATTATTCAAAGTTCGCCGAGGGCACTAAGCTGATCCCCATATTCGGTTATGCATTAGGCGGGGATAGGCTTCCATTTTAGAGACAGGCATCATCCTTCCTGGACCCGGAGTGCTGCTGCTTTTGGGCAATAGCCTGGCTGACTGGTGACTGCCGTACTCCTGAGGCCATGTGGCCATGTCAGATCGCCTCAAGACGTCCCCTCCTTGCCCGCTGGGAGGGTCGTAATCTGCCTTGGATCAGGTATGGTCCTTCCTGGACCCTTATACTGCTGCTTTTAGGTCAAAAATAAGGGATAGCTCCACTTGTCAGATGTCCCCAGTGGCGGCCATCTTAAGGTCAGGCATTGGGTATAGTATAATACTCTCCTTGTGCCAGGTCTTCACTCTGTTCCTCTGAGGACCCAGAGGCCTCTGGCTTTTGACCTCCCACTTATCTGGTGCCTACTGGGCCTCTGTGACTGGGGTTTGTCCGCCTTTATTGCTGCAGCCGACATGTTCGGATCAGGCGCGCTGAAAGCTAGGAGAGGGAGTCAGTCAGTTTTCCAGAAACACAAGCAGGCGAGCCCTCACTTCACTGGGGCGGACTCAGATACCGTATCCAACCAGCACCGCAGACCATCCCCCCGGGGTACCCCACTCGTAACCTCTGGACAGGGCCCGATGGCTTGTAGTTGCTGTACTCCCTCAATAGTACTAGAGCCTCCACTGGAGAGAGTAAGGTAGCTTGGAACTGGAACCAGTCTGTTGTGTGGTAGGTGGGTCGGGACCAGCGCTGTAGAAACCTAGGGGGAGATCCCTGGCCCGGGAAGCCGGCTGATTACTGTTGGGCTTCACAAACTGACCGGGGACCACATGGTGCAGAATGACGGCTCTCTGATTGCGGCCACCACCATGTTTGGGTCAGGCAGGCATCTCCTCTGAAACCGGTGCGCCTCGCTGCTCTGGGCCCTTTGTCTCCCGGAGCCTCACCGGGGGGGGTGAGCCGTCCCCCGAAGCAGTGACGAGGCCGCCCGTGAACTGGTCTCTGCAATGAAGAGGCGTAGCGGAACAGCGGCTCCCCACACACAGCCGCAGTCACAACTGGGTCAGGCAGGCAATCCCCCTAACTCCACCATGATGCACAAATCAGGGCCCCTCAGCTCCTGCAGCGTTATCGGGGGTGCCTGCAGTTCATCTGAGCCTTGATGGGGATGCCGGCAGAATAGTTTTGTCTGCGTCGCACTCACCCGGTCCTCGCCAGCCCGGTGTCCTCTGTCTGGGAGGCGCTCCCGCAGTGCCTGCCGCCGCAACTCCGAAGGAGGGTATCGCCACTGGAACTGTCCCACTGCACCGCATCGAAGAAGAGCACCTCGCATCCCCGAGAAGCACACCGCCGTCAGAGCTGATGCCATTGCAACGTAGATGTTGCCGCTGTAGTTGTCACATCGTGCGGAAGCTTCACTCATCGTGGGATAATAGGGTCGCCGCTGGAGCTGCTGCCGTCGCATGGTCTGGGTGTCTCCGGTGCAGTCCACGCATTGAACCGAGAACTTCTCGCATTCCCGAGAAGCGTGTCGCATCTGGAAAATCTTCACGTCTTTATTTCTTTGTATCTGAACTTAGCTTGTCGTTGAAGCACAACACAACCTAAGGTACATTGACGCAAAGTGTTGCATCTAAGAACTGAACTGAACTAAGCTTAATTTACCATCTTAAAGTAACAGTATTTTGTATTTTTGTTGTTTATGGTCTTGAGGTTACTCTATATAAAATATACTAATTTTTTATATAAAACCTGTGTGGTATCCATTTGTAGTGTTGTCACTGGGTTACTAAATGTGGTCACAAATGCTTAACACACAACGCCTCTGGGATAAAGCCTGTCTGCTCGTGCCAAGCTACCAAGGGGGTGAGTAGGCGTTTTTTCAGGAGTGTAATCCCCTTATCCTGACTAGAGGCGAGGGTCCCTATTTGTCACAAGTACCTACCTGTGCCAACTAGAGACCCCCAAATCTAACACCGCCTTCGACTCTGTCTGCCACCACACCCTACGCACACGCCTCCATGACGCAGGGATCCGAGACAAGGCCCTGGACTGGGCCACCTCCTTCCTCTACGACAGAACGCAGAGTGTCCACCTCCGCCCTTTCCGCTCCGAAGTCACCGATATCATCTGCGGCGTAACCCAGGGCTCATCCCTCAGCCGGACATTGTTCAACATCTACATGGCACCGCTCGCCCACATCGCCCGACTACATGACCTCAACATCATCTCCTATGCCGATGACACCCAGCTGATCCTATCCCTCACCAAGGACCCCCTCACCGCCAAAACCAACGTCCACGAAGGAATGGAAGCCGTCGCCGAGTGGATGAAGAACAGCCGCCTAAAGCTAACTCAGACAAGACAGAAGTCCTCATCCTTGGCTCCATCCCCTCGGTCTGGGGCGACTCCTGGTGGTCGACCACACTAGGAACAGCACCAACACCCACCGACCACGCACGCAACCTGAGGTTCATCCTCGACTCTACTCTCTCCATGACAAAGCAGGTCAACGCAGTCTCGTCCCCCTTCTTCAACACCCTTCGCATGCTCCACAAGATCTACAGATGGATCCCCAGTAAAACAAGAAGAACGGTCACACAGGCCCTCGTCAGCAGCAGATCGGACAATGGAAGCGCCCTCTACCCATGAGCCTCGGCCAAACTCCTGAAATGACTACAACGCATTCAGAACGCCTCTACACATCTAGTCCTCGACATCCACAGCCACATCACACCCCACCTCAGAGACCTGCACTGGCTCCCCGTCAATAAGAGGATCACCTTCAAGCTCCTCACCCACACACAAGGCACTCCATGACACCGGACCAGAATACCTCAACAGACGACTCACCTCCTACACCCCCAACCGTCAGCTCCGCTCCGCCGACCTCCCCCTTGCCCCTTTCCCCGGATCCAAAGAGCGATCTTCGGTGGCAGATTGTTCTCCCACCTCGCCGCCAAGACCTGGAACACTCTCCCCATCCTCCTACGGCAGACCCAGAACCTGCTAAACTTCAGAAGACATCTCAAGACTTGGCTATTCAAGCAGTATCAGCACCGACCCCCCCCCCCCAGCGCCTTGAGACCCCTATGGGTGAGTAGTGCTCTTTACAAATATTCTAATTGATTGGTCCTGAAATACTGAGTGATTAAAGTCTGATCTCTGTGCTCCATTTTCTTTGTAAAATCCAGTGTAGCTTGCCCACAGACATAAGTACGTTGTAGGCAATGTGCCAGCAATTGCTTTGGTCCCAGAGAGTGGGTTTCCCAGGACCATTTACTTGTATGCCAGCCCCATGTCCCCCAGCCCATGTGGCTCATTGGTAGCGGATGTGTAAAACTTCAGAAGTGTTCCCCATGGACAGGGTAAGTGGCTAGAGCAGAATTTGACAGAGGGCTGCAGATAGGCTCAGAGCGGCATAGATCAAACAATTGCCACTGCAGAGGTGGAAAATTGTCCTTGTTTTATCACTTGGGAAAGGAAGCCCTTCAAGGGATTGATTAGTCTACCACAGCTCTTGGCTGGGACAGGCAGTTGTTTCTGCATGGTTGCCCCAGATATTTCGCCATCTTCTTGCCCAATGTTTGCTGGCTTTAGAACTCTGTGCTCTAAATCCCTGCTAACCAGGAGTAAAGTGACTGTGCTCACCCTCAAACCATGGTTAAGTTGGCATATTCCTGACTGGCATATTCAACTTGCCTGTACACTCTTAGTGTTAGACCTATCAGCGTTAGGGTAGTCTCCACCCCTACATTTTGTCTTCCTCTTCCCATTTTCTGAACTCTTTTTTGCTGGCCTGAGGGCTCTGTGCACTTTACCACTGCTAACCAGTGATAAAGTGCAAGTGTTCTCTCCTTCAAACAAGGTAATATTGGCTCATACCCAATAGGCATAGTTTACTTCTGAGTCCCTAGTAAAGTCATGCAATATGTGCCCATGGCCTGTAAATTAAATGCTACTAGTGGGCCTGCAGGACTGATCTTAGCCCTTTAAATATGTCTCAGATCTGCTATTGTAGAGCCTGTGTGTGCAGTTTAAACTGCCATTTTGACCTGGCAGACTAAACCTTCCTTTTTATTACATATGTCACCCTTAGGGTCGGCCCTGGACATACCAGTTGGCTGGGTGCAATGTATTTAAAATGTAGGACCTGCACATTTACATTTGACATGTCCTGGTAGTGAAGAACTCTTGAATTCGTTTTTCACTACTGCAAGGTCTATCTCTCCCATAGGATGACATCGGAGTTGACTTGTTACCTTTTATAAGTGTAATTTCCAAATGAGAAGGAATGACTGGTCCATGTTTGGTGTCCCCGGAATCCAAATTTCAAATCCTAATCTATAATGAAGTCGTATTTCAAATTGCAATTCTGAAAATTACACTTTTAGAGCTGTGGCATTTTCTTGCCTTAGCCATTTGGTGCCTGCATCCTGTTGCTAGTCACATGACTGGTTATAGTTGGCAGTTGGGCTTTGTGTATTCCTTCTAGTCAGCCACACAAAATGGGAGCATAGGTGTATTTGAATGGGCCATCACTGGCAGGATGGAAGGAAGGAGCTGGGACCAGTCTCTCTTACACCTGAATAGGCTGTGTCCTGTCTCCAAACAAAGGACCTAATGACTGAGTTGTCACTGCAGCAAGCTTGGAGCCAAGGCAGGGGAGGCAGGGAACTCTGCGCACTTCAAAGACACTCTATAGAAACCTCTCCCACCTTCCAGAACCAGGCCACCAGGATACCTCAGACACCCACTCTTCAGTAAACTTCTGGACCTGTAGATACACTCCCAGGAAGAAGGAGTGCTGTGCTGCTGAAAGGAATGCCAATCTACTTTACTGCTGCTTGAAAGGAACTGCTGCCCTACTGTGCTGACCTGCTGCCTTCTTGCCTGGGTGAGGATGACTGGACTTGCATCTCTTGGAGCCAGAACCCAGAGTGACTCCAAGAGCTAGTTGGTTGGCCTCATGATCTGAAGCCTCACGGACATAACATGCTACCATCAACCTTGCACCTGGACTGTACCATCTGTAAGTCTCCCTTGCCAAGTGGTGCCAGTTATGGACCCTTAAAAGTGGACCTAAGGTGCTTGCCAGCTAAACCAACGAATCTTCTCTCCTGAGTGGCGTATCCTTGACCAGAACCAACCCATCTTCTGTGCTAAGGGACGCATCCATGAGCAAAACCAATGCATCCTCTCTGTTGTGTGGATTGAACCCATCGCAAGGACCTACATCGTCGCTGCAGTCTGCAGCACCTTCGGAATCGCTGCTGCACGATGGATCCTCTACACAGGCTTTCACATCTCTTATCGATGTCAGCCTTGCCTATGACGCCTGACTCCGCATTGCAGCCTTGCAGTCTTGGAAACCGATGCATCACCAGTTGTGTGCTTCATCTCAGATGTTGGACTTCACATCACAAGTCCCGTCGACGGGATCTTCATCAACGATGCAACAGGACCTCCCACCGCAGTATTGCCCCATTTCAGAACTGACGCATCACTTCATCCTCGCGACACATCTTCAATACGGATCCAGCAACTCTCTGCAACCCAGGATTTACTGTACTTTATTCAGCAGGCCTCACTGGCTCCTTGTAGCCGGCCTGTGCTCCTTCACAGTGGGCCTGAAGTTGTGACTTGGTCTGGTTAAGTGCAATCTGATATCCAGAATTGCCGCTTGTGTTTTTGGGCGATATTGTCTCTAAAATCCTTAAAATTGAATATCTTTGGTTCTTGTTGGATTTTTGTCACATTGGTCTTGTTTACTTTTTCTTTTTATATGTTAAAAACGACTCTATTTTTCTAAATCTGTTTTACTGTTGCCTTAACCCCTTCGATGCTTGTGACGGAACCATTCCGTCATAAGTCACGGTTGTGCTGTGCTGATGACGGAATGGTTCTGTCACGACCACACCCATTTCAATGAGGACAGCGCAGGAGGGGAATTCCATTAGCAGCGAAGGTGTTAACCCCAAGGATTGTGGCTGCGGCTTGACCAGAGCTCAAACTCAGTCAACCAACAACCCAATTTCTTACAGCTAGCATATGGTGTACAACGTGCACCTTGAGTCTAGAGGTTAATTGCAATGGGTGGACTGTAACACCTAATGTTCCATCCACTACAGTGGCAGTGCAAACATGGCTACAGGCCTATGTTATGCAGTCAGACTGCTGCAGAGTAAAACCTACAGTGCAACTTGGCAAAATCACCAATTTTGACAATTAAAGACCTCCCTTTTAAAAATTAGTAAGTCATCCTTATGTAGGCTTGTAGCATACAAGGCAGGATGCATGATACTTTAAAGTGTCCCTACAATGACAAGACCCAAAAAGCCATTTTTACTGTGGCATGCCAAGTTGACCAATGTAGAACACCAGGTTACAGATTAAAACACTAACACTAGTGACTCTGGAAATGGACCATCTGGAAAAATAATGAAATTGCTAATGTTAATAGTTAATAAAATTCCAATTCAATGATAAAGTCAGATTTTAATAAATATTAAGGAAAGTAACTTTTAAAGAGTTACCTTTTCCTTCCCTGAACTTCCTGGAGTCTAACTTGCATTAATTAACTCTCCAGGAACTCCCACTTTTGCTCACCCTGGAAAGAAGTTTGAAAGAGATATGAAATTTTACCCTGGGTGGAGCGCACAGAGTTTCACTCCATGGGATTCCGCGGAGTTACTGAAAAACTCAGCAAAATTCCATGGAGTTCCATGAACGTGAAGTGACCGTCCTAAAGGAGACATAGTGTGTTCTGCATGTCTCTCAGTTGGGGAATATTAATGCAGCAACGCTGCTTGTTCTTGAAAGAACTGTATTATATCACTGATGACATGATGAGTGAAGATGTTGCTGAGGAGGATGAGAGAGGGCAGAGGAAAGCATCAGGGCATGTGAAATGCGAGCTCATGGGAAATGCACAGTGCATTGCAGCATTAGGCATTCGGTTTGTGTTTCACTTTCACCTAAATGCATGCTGTCTTCTCGAGATGATGGGCAGAGCCACTGCACCGGCTTATTTAAATTGAGCACTAGAGTGGGCAGAGCTGGCCGGAAGCAGGGGACGAGCTGGCATCTGGTGGAGAAAGGTTAAGCTGTCTGCTGCACCTCACATCCGTGGACATCCAAAAGTAATTTTCTCCTCTGAATTAGGTATAGCGTGGCGGATCCTTGTTTTTGTTTCAATAAATCCTGCTCCTTAGCCAAAATAAGGAAATCATTTGCTTACACCACCCTTTAAGAGAAATCTGCAGATTGTAATACATCTCCAATAAACCAGACTTGGTGTACTCCTGCAAGTCATTTGCCACTTAGTTTTAACGGCTGCTTACCGGTTATCAAATCACAACCCTTTCGTGTTTCTTCACTAACATCCACCAGAAGTAAATAGATACCTCACAAGACTCACCGCGGAAATAGACAGTTGGCCTACACAGTTGCCATCTTATGATCAGGCATGCCTCAGAGTCATTTTGCTGCACTATTTCAATGTTTGCCTCAAGGTATGATGTCGCAGCTCAGAAGACCGGACACCATGCAAGGGAAGTATGCTTCATTACAAGTGTCTAGCGTCGCTGAGTAAATTAAGAATCTCTGGCATGCACCTCACCTACATCTCTAATTAGGGATATGGACTCCGGTAAACTCCGCTTCGCCATAGTTGGCTGACTTTTGCCAAACGTAGCCCCTCCAAGCAAAGTGCGAAGTGGAAAAACTCCATAAACTCTGCCGGCGGAGCGGAGTTTACCACACACCCTTAATGAAATTCCTCCCAGGAGTACAGAATAGGCTTATCTCAGAGGGCTGAGTTGTCTTTGCTGAGCTCAATAGAATATGCAGGGTGGTGGCATTCTCTTGACACCACAGTGTCAAATCCTGCCTGACAGGTATGTTGAGCCACATGTAACGCTGTGGCGCACTTGAAAGAGAGAGCAGAAGGATGCCATGAAATTCTTATGTATACCATTTGAATGCTGAAGGAGTCTGTTTTTGTCCTACCAGGCATCTGTGCATTAAAGTGGGCTGCTTGTAGGTTGTCCCCCACGTTTTACGCTGCTAGATGCTTTGGTAATTGATCTGAAAGTGTACTAGGTCCTGGTAACCAGCCCCAGCATCAGTGCTCTTTCCCTTAAACTGTAAATGTGAATTGGTTAACCCAATTGGCAATTTTGAACCCCTCTAAGGACCTAATATATGGTACCAGTGGTGACCAGGGCAGCGATGTAAAAGGTGTACCAGGGCTGCAGCACTTATTGGGCCACCCTGAGTGACCTAATTAAAACCAAAACGTCTGCAGGTCTGCAATGTCTTCCCTACACAAGCAGCTTGCCTGCTCGAGTTCGACCTATCACACACCATGTGTGACAGGGTCACTTTACTGCATTTATTACATGTCAGTCACCCTTAAGGCTGGCCTCCTATGGCCCAGGAGGCGGGGTGTATTATATTACCTGTGTGGGAATATATGGGCAAGCACACATTGCCCTGTGGTAGCATTGTAAACGTAATTCTACCGCAAGTGACCGATGGTCCATTGGATAACAAGTGCTGGCATATGTGCATTACCTATATGCCAAGCTCCATGATGGCCTGGCCGATTTCATTATGTTTAGTGTCAAACGCTGTGCTTATTAACCCCTGAGACAATGGTGGTGCCGAGAATTAAGCAGCATGTACCTAGGTGGCCCTTTAGACAGTATCCACAAAGTTAACTCAGAGTTCTAGTGCCTTGGTTGCCCTTTTCAAAGGTTAGTTGCCAACCTCATGCTGGGAGTGGGTGCCGCTCCTAGAGGCAATAGACAAAGACTTGTGTGAGCAGGAAGTGACATCTCCGCCCACACAGGATGGCTAGTGATTAGACCGGTGCAGTTTTCAGCCTAAAAGGCTTCACTGGCACTAGTGGCCAAAGGTACTTGTCCCCTATTCTAGGACAAAGCCTCCCCTTCCCCAGGCACTGTTTTTTATGGTCAGGCGGGAAATTAGTTTTGCAGTATGCGTCCACCACAAGGCTGATGACACATCTAAGGCGTTGCGGCTCAGGTGTACAGTAAAAAATGGTATTTGCCATCTTGAATTTAGGCTACAAATTAGGTTCCGATTAGTATTAGTGACATAAACCAACAGGATGTCATTACTACTGGGGCGGATTAGCCGCAGGACTAGATGCCCATTGGCTATTAGACATCACATCCCCTAACACCCCTAAATCTGGCATTTAAGGGGCACCTCAGACACCAGAACCTTACATTTGATGTGAAACAAGAAGAGGCCCATTTCTCCACAAGAGCAGGACTGCACAAAAGAGAAGGTGCAAAGTACTGCACCTGTGAGAGCCACCATGCACCCCTTGGACTACAACTTTCCCAGGACTCGAAACCAGTTCCAAAAGAAAGGTGAACCTCTGCAAGCTAAAGACTTCACAATAAATCCCTTTGGACTAGGGGTACTAATCCCCTGCAGTCGGCAGGCACAAACCACTAACTGCATGACCTTGAAGTCATATTCCCCCAGCCATCTGGCATGACCGCTCAAAGACCTTGGGCAGATGGCCTTTTGTAACTGTAGACCCAGCCCTCAGTGAGGCTCAGCCTTCTACAACATTCCCTTGGTACTCTGGATAAAGATTTCCTCAACCGGAGTGCTTGTAGGAACCATGGCTTGTTGGTGGTCAGTCAACTACAACCTGCTTTACTCAAAGCTTCAAGAGAAGAGATTCACCTGCACGAATGACCATCCACCACAGTGGCTCCATCCTAAAGATCTTGCATGTGTTTCTGCCCTCCCTTGGCGCACCTATCAGCTCCTCTGGCCACAAATTCTGGTCAGCACCATGGATAGCAGAGAACACATCTGCACCCAAGGTCCAAGAGCCAGGAAGATTGGATCTTCCTGGAGACTAATGGTCCAGGGCGCGCTCCTTGATTAAGGTCCAAAGGGTTTTGCTCAACTCGCCCCACAAATATCTTTTGGTAAGGTAACCATTTCAACAACGCAAGCCTGAGTGACAGCACTGTTTGACAGCTAAAGTGCACCTCTGAAACACACTTGCCAGAGCCAGGTAAAATGGTGCTAGCTGTTGTGAACTGGTCTAGGGACTCACGAGACCTTAATTCCAAGTGAGATCAGTCGAACTCACTCTCTAAGTAACTGATTGGATATGTGTATTCTACCCATTGACCGCAACATCGGTGTTTTCACATCCCAAAGTACTGATTTATTTATTGCTTTAAATTTGATCAATCTAGTTATACTGTATGTATTGATTTCATTTTGGAGTCTACAAATATATAAACATCAGAGCTATCTTTATATATTGGTGTCAGATTTCTCTCAAGTCGTATCAATTACTTATCATCCATGTTGGTGATGTAAAATGCGTAGCAAATGTTCCTCTAAGTATCCTGCCTGCTCTTTGCCATTCCACCAGGCCTGAAAGAAGGTGTCCTGAGAGAGTACACAGGGTCTATCTTTGTGTATTGTGCTAGTATTAAATGTAAAGGCACCCCTGCCATACAGCATACTGCTTTCACCTTGCACCAAACTCTCAATGCATTTATTGTAGGGACAGTGCCTGCTTCAAACTGGATTTCAGTGTCTGATATGGGAACACACAAATCATTACCATAGCTCACTCCCCTACATACCCACAACCCACAATCCCAAGTTTCATGCATCTGAAGACTTTTGTCAACTTGAGAATGCCCTGACACAGCTTTTTGGGCCTGTTTGCTGTAAGTCAAAGAGAGACTACTAAGAAAGTGGATAAGGTTGGCTGAGGGAGCTTTTACCCCATTGTTTAGGGAGTTCTCTGAAGCCACACCCACACACTAGCTGGTGCCACAATTAATAGTGGCACCCCAAGACACCTGAGCTGAACACTTTCTGGACCTGAAGAAATGACAGGGACTCTGGCAAGGACTGGTAGCAGTGTAAAACAAGTTAACAGAATGCTTGGTACAGAGTTTAGCAAGATCACAAATTGAGTCAGTGGGGAACAGGTAACCAATAAGAAATCTCTGCACAGGGTAACACGAAGTCAAAACTCAGAAAGGACAGGACCTCAAGAGACCTGTTAGTCTTAGGGTGATATTTCTGCCCAAACGTTTGCCTTCCTCCTCCATTTTTACTGATCTAATCTTTCCTAGCCTTAGGATCCTACCACTGCTAACCAATGCTAAAGTGATTGTGCTCTCTCCTCTAGACATGGTAACATTGGCGTATACCTACTTGGCATATTTAATGTACTTATAAGTCCCAAGTGGCAACACATCTGCCCAGGGCCTGTAAATTAAACAATGATTATGGCACCCACTGAAGTAGCCCTTCAAACATAGCTCAGGCCTGCTATTGCAGCCTGGGTGTTTGTAGTTTTAAACTGACATTTTGACCTGGCAAGATAATCCTTTTTCCATGCCCAAGCCTTCCTTATTAATACATATAAGTCACCCGTAGGGTAGGCACTGCACAGCTCAGAGGGCAGTGTGCAATGTATGTTAAATGTAGGACATGAATGTTTAAGTGTTACATATCCTGGTAATGAAAAACTCTTAATATGTGTTTTTTACTGCTACAAGGCTTATCTCTCCTATAGGATAACACTGGAGTTGCCTTATTACATTTTATTAGTGTATTTCCAAATGGGAAGATGTGACTGGTTCATGTTTGGGGTCTCTGGAAACCAATTTGAAACCCTAACTTTTGGTGAAGTTGAATTTTTAATTTTAATTCTGAAAATGCCTCTTTTAGAAAGTTGCAAAAACAACAGTTGATGGACAGAATGCAGAAAAATGTCATACATTCACCCTAGTACAGAAATCTGGGCCTAAATCCATCGTTTTTTGCACTCCACACCACCCCAGTTTAGGCATGGCCTTATGCAAATCAGCCTTGACCCTGTGCCTCATGGGAACAGTCCAGACCGAACTGCCAGGCCATGTCTTTCCTGGACCGAAATCAAGCATCCTAGGACCGGTTTCTGGCTATCAGCCGTCTTCAGCCAGGATTGCTTGACTCCAGTGGTGTGGAGAACATGAGAATCACGTCTGAGCATACCCATCCCTCTAGGGGTGACAAATGCAAAAACAACATTTGATGGACAGAATGCAGAACAATGTCATACATTCTCCCCAGTACAGAGATCTGGACCTAAATCCGTCGTTTTTTTGCACTTCACACCACCCCAGTTCAGACATGGCCTTATGCAATCAGCCTTGACCCTGTGCCTCATAAGAACAGTCCAACCCGAACTGCCAAGCCATGTCTTTCCTGGACCGGAATCAAGTATCCTAGGACCGGTTTCTGGCTATCAGCGGTCTTCATCCAGGATAGCTTGACTCCAGTGGTGTGGAGAGCATGGGACTCACGTCTGAGCATACCCATCCCACTCGGGGTGACAAATGCAAAAACAACAGTTGATGGACAGAATGCAGAACAATGTCATACATTCACCCCAGTACAGAGATATGGGTCTAAATCTATCGTTTTTTGCACTCCACACACCCCAGTTCAGACATGGCCATATGCAAATCAGCCTTGACATTGTGCCTCATGGGAACAGTCCAGCCCGAACTGCCAAGCCATGTCTTTCCTGGACCGGAATCAAGCATCCTAGGACCGGTTCCTGGCTATCAGCCGTCTTCAGCCAGAATAGCGTGACTCCAATGGTGTGGAGAGCATGGGACTCACGTCTGAGCAGACCCATCCCCTCGGGGTGACACATGCAAAAACAACAGTTGATGGACAGAATGCAGAAAAATGTCATACATTCTCCCCAGTACAGAGATCTGGGGCTAAATCCATCGTTTTTTTGCACTCCACACCACCCCAGTTCAGACATGGCCATATGCAAATCAGTCTTGACCCTGTGCCTCATGGGAACAGTCCAGCCCGAACTTCCAAGCCATGTCTTTCCTGGACCAGAATCAAGCATCCTAGGACCGGTTTCTGGCTATCAGCCGTCTTCAGCCATGATAGCTTGACTTCAGTGGTGTGGGGAGCATGGGACTCACGTCTGAGCAAAATAACAATGGATTAAACACAGATCGTGACTGGTGGTGAATGTTTTGCCATTGTGCAACATTCCGTCCATCAATTGTTGTTTTTGCACTTTTAGAAAGTTGGCATTTTTGTGCCTTGGCCATTTGTTCCTGCAACCTGTCTCTGGTCACAATGTTGTGTGTAGCTGACAGCTGAAGTGTGTGTATTTCTCCTAGACAGCCACAAACAAAAGAGAGCTTAGGTGCGACTGGATGGGCCATCACTGGCAGAATGGGTGGGAGGAGCCGGGCCAAGCCCCACTCACACTTACGTAGGCTGTGCCCTGTCTCCACACAGAGGGCTGCATACCCCCTGTAGTTAGTCTGGGTCCAGGGCCAGGAAGGCAGAACATCTGTGCACTTCAAAGGCCTGTGTATAAAAGCTTCTTGCCACTTCAAAGGCACAGCAAGGTATAAATACTGAACCTCAGACACCAACTCGTATGTACACTTTTGGACATGTGAGTCCTCTGCAAGGGAAAATGTCTGCTGTGCTGGAACACTGCTGCTCTAAGGGAACTGATGCCTTGTTGTGCAGACTTCATACCCGCTTCCCTCTTGCCTGGGGAAGAAGAACTGGATCTTTAACTTCATCTTGAACTAAAGACCCCACAGTAACCACAAGAGCTAGTCTGCTGGCCTCCTGATCTGAACCTCAGGGACATAAAATGCTCCTCTACTAGCTACAGTGATTTTCTAATGCCCAAGTGGTGCCCTTAAGGTCTTGGACATTTGATTTGGCTCAGTGAGCTTAAATCAAGCTTTGGGCCCGTGCCACTCACACTGAAAACCAGAGCAAGTCGCTGTCAGCTTGTCTTTTCACAGTTTAGCATCATCTGCTTCTGGGGGACCACCGCCGTGAAGCTCCAGCCCACACAGCTGTGATGCCCGGACTGCTCTGTGCACCATGCCAACAGCATCCTGTGACGCTCCCCGTGCAGCCCTCTCCAATGGGGCTCAACATTTGAGTAGGTAAAACTTCAGCAGGACTAATCTGGAACTGTATCTGGCCTGCGCTCCAGGGAGGTCGGCTTGATCTTTTAACTTTGACCCAGTCCAGCTATTTTACACTTTATTCTTTAAAGATCTATAATTCTGGTTCTACTGATTATTGTAGTTGTAGTCTTGTTTTCTTTATTAAATTCTGCTCTGTTTGTTTAACTTGGTGGAATCTCTATGTGTGGAGCTTTCTCTGTTTTACTGTTTGCATTATTGCACAAATACTTTACACTTTACCTCTAAGTTAAGCCTGACTGCTCTGTGCCAAGCTACCAGGGGGTTGATCACAGATTAATTTGGGGTTTGCTTGTGCATTACGCTGACACGTATTGTGGTTGCTGGATGACCAAGGCTCTCACCCCAGGCAACCAATAGCCCAATTTCTTGCACTCAAGATGTGCAAGACATGCGTTTAAAAACATTGATAAAAAAGGACAGTGCCTAATTGAGACCGGGCGCCAAGCTCGAGGCGATGTCCTATGCATGACCAGCTTGCAGAGATATTTGTGTGCTCAACCTTTTCCAGAAGATAAAATCAATAGCATGATAACGCTGATGGTTAATGCACTTGATGCAGATATCTGTGAATTGTCTACTTGAAGTTTTGACTTATGATAAAGTACCATAGATGGTTAAAGTTTCCACTGCAAAGCACAATGTATTTAATGCAGATCAGATTTATCGTTTATGTAGATAGCTCTTTGGGTTTGTCACAGAGATAACTTTTGGGGTTTCTCACTGAGATACTTTTATTACTTGGAGTTCATAAGGTACAATCCTTCTAATATAGCACATTGAGCTGGCAACTGGCACCAAAATGTTGCATGCAAATTGCAAGCATATGTTTAGAATCTTATTGTTTTTCCTCAATCTTTCATTATCATACGATTGCTAAAAAGGGCTCCTGTTAGTAGTAATAAAATGTTATTAGTCTGACACCTCCAATACTAATTTTAAATCATGGGTTTATGGGGTGAATTTACTAACACTTTATGGAGTTTATGCCTAGTCGGTATCAAAAAAAGTGACCAAACCGGGGCTGAAGTGCTTTGGGTTTTACTTTCTAGTGCAAATCGTAAATTTTGCGACAAATGTGAAAAGTAGCCCTAAAGTAACACAATGTAGGACCATGTGCTTCTATGCATCAAGGAGACGTACTATTAGTGGCACATGGACATTCCCATGCACCCACCCATGGAATTTGACGCTTATCCGTATCTTCTAACTTAGAAAGGGATTTGCATCAAAAAAGGATTCCTCTATGAGGCAGGTCTAAAGTTAGAGAACATACTTGTTTTCTCCAAACCTTTCGAACTGTGCATATGTGCTGCACTGTACAGCATACATACAAAGTGGTAAAGTGTTAAACTTTACCAAAGCATAGAATTTAGCACCAGATGAGTATCCTACTGGTATAAAGCCTACGCTTGACATTACACACATACACCGGTGCACTATGGTGCGAGGCTGTGAGCTTTTGTGAAAGTCATTCTAATGTACACCACCACTAGACGAGAAAGCAACAGCACTGTATCTTAATGAATGTGATGCTGTTGTGCGCTCTCCATTTCATGCAGTGCAGCGTAGCAACTTTGGTTAATACACTACATGAAAAACAAGTAAATCTTCCCCTTTGCTTCTCTATACCAAGCACTCTTAACACATAATGCCAAACATTATGGATGACATGCGACTCCTACACGTTGTAGTCCCTAATGTCTTAAGAAACATTTCCTATACATTGTATGACTCATTGCCTCTGTACAATATGTGTGGTGTAAAGCGCTCTAAAACTCTATGGGGCCAATTACTATTTTGGTCGGAAATTCTTCCGACCAAATCGGTTTTAAAACCGTTTGCGACTGAATTGGGTTTTGCGAGTCCGACTGACCGATTACGATGCTTCCGAACATTGTTCAGTCAGACTAGCACTAACTTCAATGGGAGCCTGTGTTCTGAATGAGATCGCAGGCTCCCATTGAAAAAAGGTGTGGTTGGGGAAAACCTAGCACTCTGTGGCGGGCACCTCATGGTGCCTGCCACACTGTGCATGGTTAGAAAGTAGGGTCCCTTGGAAACTCCAACAGGCCCCAACCAGAGGTTTATGGGTGAATGGAGGTCTGCTATGGGCCCCCGAAGTCAGATCTCGACAGGTGTTTCATGTCGGGCAGACCGATTCAGAATGGCTGTCAGAAATGGCCATCATAATCGCTCGGTCGGAAACCGTGTCCATAAAGCTGTATGATTCAGCTTCAAACGACTTGGGCTGTCCAAATGCTGATCGGAACCGAATCGGACAGTCAAAATGGTTTCCTTGCATCATAATCGGCTGGTCGCAAACGTATCCAATTCGGTCAGAAACAGAGGTTCTGAATCAGAATCAGAGAATTTGAATACCGTTCGGAGCCTTTCCGACCGACATCATAATTGGCCAATACATTGGGAAGAGTAGTGCTATAAAATTAGTAAATGTCAAAGAGGGGCTAAGGAGAGCTTAGGGGCACCATTAGAGAGTGGTAAGGAGGGAATGCATGAAGGAAGTCATTGTGGGGGCACTGGGCACCACCAATGTTGAAGCCGGTCCTGACTTTTCCATAATTTATTTCCTGAGTATGTCCTGCCACTAGAATTTATAAAAGTATTGGGTAAAATTTATTGAAAATAATCATCTCTAAACTTAAACTCAGATGTTGTAAATACCTCTGTTGCATAAGGGCATTGAGGCAGGCACAAAATATCAGTTGACCATGTTTACTAAATATACGGTCAATGCTGTTATAATCATTATGGCCTATGAAGCCATAAAAGAGTGCTGATATTGTAAAGCGCTTATGAAAAAGATGAGAGTGAAACACTCTCACTAGCAGAACTTAGAATTATTAACTGCCCATATGGTGAGTAACAATCAGAGCGACCCTTCTTACAAGTGATATCAAATGATTACAGAAAATTGTTATTTGATTAAATTATTTTTATTTTTATTTTGGATATTTCCTATTTTATTATAAATATATTGTGTCTCTTAAATAATTCATTGATAAACATACATACATTCCATACATTAATACATATGTAAAATAATCAATACAAAAATACACTATACAAAACCAAACACAAAATCTCCGGTCGATGTAGTAGTGAAGTAGGCAAAGCGGTGGATTATAGCAACTACGCGCGTTTCGGCCAGTAGCCTTCGTCAGGTGACCGTCATTGACAAAAAAACAAAACTTGACATAATACAACGTAAATCTACAAAAAAGGAAATATAAAAGATACATGGCATTATCTTCTTTGGTTCCTTTGTATATTGTTATTTCTCTACAGTTATATATGTATCCAAAAAAGAACTCTGTGGGTCAGTATTGACAATACATATTATACTTTTTAATTTATATATATAACTTCATATTTTTATAGAGAAGCAGCTACATGTATTCATCAAAAGAGTGAAAACAACTGGCGTCCATGCTTGTGAAACATCCCCTCTTTCTGACTGTCCGTAGTCACAAAGAGCCGACTATTATCCACGTCATTTGCTGGCGCCCTCACTATCAGCCACACACCGGTTGTAGATATTAGAAAAACCGCGAGACATATACGCGCTATATATAAACCGACATGGTCTCAGTCGGTTTGTGCTTCCTGATCGTTGCGGACCCCCGGCGTAATGCACGGATAGACCTTTCCGTTACGAAGGTAAGAATCCCAGCCAGGAGATTGCCCTATACGTTAGTTAGTTGCTACCCTTCGTTTATCCACTTTGGTACAAAATATATATTTCCTTCTGTTTATCTCGTTTTAGATAAACCTATATAATCAATAAAGAACATCGGAAGGCTATTTACTGTACTTAAAGAAAAGACAATAGGTATGTTTTTTTATTATCATGACATCGTATAGTGCAACTGTATCTACCTTTGTAAATTGTATTACTAAACAAACGATGTTCGGTTTCCCATAGAATCGCATACGACCGAATAGATATTAAAGGACCTCAACAAAATGATGGCATCCCTCTGAAAGGAGATATTACCCAGAAAATAGTATTTCTTTTATAAGGTAATTCAAATGGATAAAATATAGGATTTTTACCAAGAGCGCTCCGTTAAATATAGTCAACTAACCTATATATATATATATTTACTTAACAGGACGTGTTCGCCAGTTTACCTCAATCCCTCTTTTTTACCAATATAATTGAGATCATCTAATTGGAACATCAGAAAAATAAAGGACCGACTAAATGGTAATTTCAAGTTATGCTCGAGTATTATAAGCTGTCACTTGTACGAAAAAGTTGGATTTCAAATACAAGCAATCTGTCTCAAACAAAATGCTTGGAGGAAAGTGTCTTCCTTTAACCTTTTAGTTTATCACATCTTTAGTTTAATTGGAACAGATATAGGAGTGGGGAAAAAAAAGGGGGGAAAAAAAGTTTTGACAAATAAGCAATATAAAAAGAGGAAATCATAAATATAAGACTACTAAATGTGGGATCTATCCTGGTCTACATTTCAACGTATAATTGGTAATTAAATGCCATTCTAGAAAAGAGAGTTACGCAGAACCGTAATGGTGTCGTTTTTTCCTCTAACTTTACCATAGAGTCCTAATATTTCCCGCTTTCGGATTGGATAAAATAAAAGGCACCACACAAGTGCGGAATTTTCTTCCCACCCTATGGCACAGAACAGACCAGATATTAATCATTCAAAATTTTAAACATAAATGCCTTGATAGTAAGTATATATTCATCTCACTTACCCCATAGGTTAGGCTGGACCGTTTAGTGAACCAAAAGGGACTATATTTTAATTCATTCAAACTGTCTCCATCTTCTCCACTGTGTCCTGCCTTTACCTGGTTTTTCTTTCTTGTCTTAATTCTAAATTGGAGAATACTGTTGTTAAGTAACCCACTTGTTTGCATGTGTCAGGCCTAAAAGATATGTTAATGAATATGTATGTGGACAAATAGGTGGAAATGTTTCAGGCACAACCGACAGAACCAGTGTACACTTAAACATTATATATAAACATAGGATATAGATAAGATACAAATGTATAATGAACTTTTATATAGGGATGAAAAGAATCCAGTTGTTTTCACTCTTTTGATGAATACATGTAGCTGCTTCTCTATAAAAATATGAAGTGATATATATATTAAAAAGTATAATATGTATTGTCAATACTGACCCACAGAGTTCTTTTTTGGATACATATATAACTGTAGAGAAATAACAATATACAAAGGAACCAAAGTAGATAATGCCATGTATCTTTTATATTTCCTTTTTTGTAGATTTACGTTGTATTATGTCAAGTTTTGTTTTTTTGTCAATGACGGTCACCTGACGAAGGCTACTGGCCGAAACGCGCGTAGTTGCTATAATCCACCGCTTTGCCTACTTCACTACTACATCGACCGCAGATTTTGTGTTTGGTTTTGTATAGTGTATTTTTGTATTGATTATTTTACATATGTATTAATGTATGGAATGTATGTATGTTTATCAATGAATTATTTAAGAGACACAATATATTTATAATAAAATAGGAAATATCCAAAATAAAAATAAAAATAATTTAATCAAATAACAATTTTCTGTAATCATTTGATATCACTTGTAAGAAGGGTTGCTCTGATTGTTACTCACCATATGGGCAGTTAATAATTCTAAGTTCTGCTAGTGAGAGTGTTTCACTCTCATCTTTTTCATAAATGTCTATAGTTCCCTACAACTAGCAAACGTAGTTTAAGTAGGGGTCCCCAGTTTTTCAAAACATTGTAAAGCGCTTATCCTGAATGTAATTACATCATGGTGCTGTCAAAATGATTACTCAAGTACAAGGAGGTACTGTGGTGTAAAATGAATTGCCTAGGATAAAAAAAAATGGTCAAGTGAGGCACCAAGGATTTGAGGACATGTATATTGACTGAACATTTTACACTTGTGTGGATATCTCTTCGATACTATAGTGTGAAGTGCACCTGGTTATGAAGAGACATTCATTTACTGCGTTGAAGAAAGAATACAAGTTTCCTATCTTCAATCAGCTGCACTGCATCCATCAGTTTTGTATTGTAAAATGCACTAGAGAGAGAAAGTGGTGTGTACCTATAACCAGGTACACTGCAATTATGTGATTAGGGAGGACCGATCTATGCTTCATGGTTGACTAATATTATACGTCAAGAAAAGGCAAGCATTGTGGCATTATGTGGCACTTTCTGTGGCAATATTATTTTACTAATGTTATCATTTTGACGTCAATTAATACTATCTGGCCAACATTTTCTTCTCATTGGTACCAGTTTACATCTGGGTTGGGCACTGTGGGACTCCACTATGGTGCGTTTTGAATTAACTTTTGATCCCTTTCAGGTAGAACAAATAATTGTTTCGAAATCCACAAATCATGCAGCTGAACCTGGACTGTGTGCCAAGTGTAGTAAATCCAAAATTATGCGCAAAACAAAGGGCCCACTGGCCCCACCAATAAAATGTACTTTTTATGTGCCATATTCATTGATTAGTTTGAATTACGTACATTTTGTATCCAAATATTATAAGGTGAGCCGCAGGCAGACTCCAGTATATTGAACAAAAGACAGAATAGTCCGTCCGAGATCACTCTGCCTTCACCCCAGGGGTCATGCTGCCTTGCAAAGGTAAAAAAAAACACACCCTTTGTTGAAACACTCCTGTGGAATTGAAATTCCCCTGCAGCTGCCTAAATGTGACTAATTGATCCCGTGGCAGCGTCCCTATCATAAGGAGTAATTTTGGGATAACCCATCAGTAGAATTTTATTCAGGTGCACATTGTGCTGAAAACACACGCACCTCAACTGGCTCACACTCATGTAACTATGTGAGATGCCAGAGGCCCATAAAGCACCATGCCAACATTATTCACCCTTAGGGTCACCTTCAACATAATCCTAAATGGGATCTCCTTAGAGGGGAGCAAGCCTCGTGGACAAGTAATCCCTATCAGGTAATGCGCCACAACCCGAAACATGTAGATCCCTTATTCTGGCAGCTGGCAACATTCAGGAGCATCCCCCTGATTGAGGTATGTGGAATCGATGGATCTTAAAGCGCCACCTTTCCTCTTCAACACAAGATTCCTGCTGTGAGTGTTCTTTCTGGGCACTCCCACTTCACTGACCCTCCATGGACAGAAGGGGTTGAGGTTGTCTGTCCATTTGCATCCAGAGCGTCAAAAAGGGACCTGAACAGCTGGATAGTTTTTAGGCCCGCCAAGAGAGCTTTTCCTATCATCAGCAGACTACCACCTCTTCCTGGGCAGCGAACCCATTCCTACCTCTCTCCCATTTGCACGAGTGCGATGGCATTTCCTACAAACAGTTGCACACCATTTACAGTTACTTATTTGGAAATGTCTCTGCATAGATAGAATTTTGACTTCACAAAAGATTTTGAGTAGTACCCAGGAAAGGGTTCCCGGAGTACTCTTGGAAACATCTGTCAATTCCACACACATGTAACTCTGCTTTTATTAGAAGGCGTGAACTGCAGGGGACAAATTATGAACTATTTTCTTAACCAGGCCCTTAGATGGAATCTTTTGCACCTTCCCATAGCTACTTTAGCTTTTTCAAAGGAATATATACCAGCCTGGAATTTGTTGTCTTTAATTAGCATTTACTTTATATCATCTAAGCTTTGTGAAACAAATATTGTTTACGCATAATATTCACTGTCAAGTTCCATCACCACTTACCAAGTTTCATGGGTGCAGAACAATATAAGACGTAGCTACTCTTCTGTTTACTTCCAATGTAAATTGAATATTCAATGTATGGCCTGCAGCATTTTATTGTGCTTGAAGAAAATATTTTAGGTGGCAGGTGGCAGTTGATGTGCATCTCAAGTAAATGCATTTATTCATAAGTCAGAATATGACAAAGCGGCTGCAAATAACTCCCATTGCATTGTTTTCAGGTAGAAGAGGCACTGAGCGAGGCTGATTTCCAGATGAAACTGGACCTTCATTTTACTGACAGCGAGCAACAGTGAGTACTGCTTTCCTACATTTACTAATAGGACTCGGGCTTTGTAACGAGGGGTGGAGGTTCTCAGAAGACAGAACAGCTGTACATATATTTTTTTTGTTAAGGGAAGGCCATGTTTACCATGGTGGCGTGTTTCACCCTATTGAGACAATTGTAGAGTATTTTATGGACTCAATCAGTATGGGAATGTGCTGAAATGCGCCCGTTCTCAATTTTTCAACACAATTTTGAGCTCTTTAATGTGGTGGCGGATTGTGAATTTAGGGCTGTTGACATCTTAAATCCATTAGCGGCTGGTGCAGGTAAAAACGGTGGGGCCAGGTTGGGGGGGTTTCATCAGACGACCACAAGGAAAAAATAAATAAATAATTCATTTACCCTCGTCGTCGTCTGTCAAAATCCCCCATCCCCCCACCCGGCCCATCACCACCTCACCACTCTTACCTGCAGGGGCCGCAGCCGGTTAAATCTATTCAGATGTTAGGGCAGCTCAGCTTGATTGCTCTAAAAAAATTAATAAAGTGTGTGTGTGCCATTCTCCTATCACACATACAGATCCCACTGAAGACAATCCCACACGCCACACTCACGTCATACTTTGTTATCAAGTTCTCTTCATGTGGACCCCTCGCATTGGCCTCCCTCTCACAGACCCTCACTCATCTAACTGGCAAATGTTTCGAAGCATACATCTGAGTCAGCCTCTCCTCAAAAGGTTAATGGTTCAAGAATAAGTGGTTTCTGTTGACTCATGTGAGACAGTGTTTCAATCAATTGATACCTTGTAGAGGACTGACCCTCTTGAGGTCAGAGATGGTTGAACTTTACAGGAGGAAGATGAGGCGTGATACAATTTTCGCAATTAATTGCCCCAAATGTCCATTTTTTTTCACCCCGGACTGTACACTTATCAATCTAACAACGTCAATTCAACAATGTATTCATAGTCAACTGATATTTTCTGCCCTTCTATTGTAAACCCTATCACTGCAGGCCAGCCCTGATTTGAAGTCTGCAAACTCAGATGAAACGTACGTCTTTTTCAACAGCTGGTATAATATTGTAAGTTAATTGTCGGCTGCCCTGTCGAGTGACTTGTAATAATAGTTTGTGTTTCAAAAATTCAAGAACATATTCTTATTCAGTGACCTATGGTTTCACATTTCACACCTGCCAGCATTCAGCAGTGTTTCTCAAATTTCCAAAGTTAAATTAAATTTATTACAGGGGAAGAGATTAATAGTTTTTGCAGCATACACATACTTTTACCTAAACCGTAATACTACAAAGATGGATTTAGAGTATATTTGTAATGATTTCATCTGGTTGAAATGTAATATTTTTTCAGTTTGTGTTTGCAGACATATGCACCTTCTGTGTTGTAGTCAGTTCTCCATCTCAGTGACTTACCAAGAAAGAATATAGGAAGGTATAAATACCCCGAAAGCAAATCTTACAAGTCGTCTACTACATCATAATGCAGAGAGGTGCGTTTTTGATCAGATGGTGTAGGTTGGAGCGGAATGTGGCAGCCTCTTTTCCTCAGAGTTAGCCTCAGAACTGTAGCATGAGAGATGCATTCCTGTCTGTGATGTAGCTGTCACTTCCTGCCTTCAAAGGAACACTGGAAGTGTTGTTGCTAATTCCTTCTTGTTTTCCAAATCTGAAACACATGTTCCTGTACTGATGCTCCCAGGTCTAGGCCTCTATGCACAGTGAAGTCTGAAACTGTTCTTTTTGAACAGCTGTACTTTTTGAAGTGTTAAACCAACTCCTGGAACATTTAGAGATGTCAAATGAATTCCCGGAGAGCGGTTAAATTGCAAATGATTTCCGGATAAGGAGAACTACTTGAATCAAGAGTGCATGGATGTGTTGGCACTGTTAGTCCTGCCTGGGAAAACAAAAGTTCCAGGGCAGAGGAAGCCTGCTGTCACTGGGAAGGATTCTCAGTTAAAGTATGTGATTTAAAGGGCATTTTAACTAGGTCCCATACGAGAACCCCCCCAATAACTCAGTTCAAGAGGGTGAAGAAGAGCCAGTCCTGATTTTTTTTTTTTTAATTTCTTGTATCGCGCTGGAATCAATCCCATAAGGGTATCTCCGCGCTTTGCCAGCCAGAAAATTGTCGTAGTCTTCAAGGTGCATTAAAGGGAATGAAATGCTTCCTGAAAGAGGAGAGTTTTCAGGGCCTTTCTGAAGGCCAGATGATTGATGTTCATCCTCATTTCTGTGGGAAGTTTATTCCATAGGGCAGGACCAACCGAAGAAAATGCTCTGTCTCCCTGCCTAGCTCTTTTTGTTGCAGGGGGTTTCAGGAGTGCTTGGTTGCTTGAACGAAGTGAACGGCTGGGTTGGTACAGTTCAATAGATTGGGAGAGATATTTTGGACTGTCCCCATATAAGCATTTGTGGACCGTGCAGCATATTTTGAAACTGATGCGCTGCCGTATCGGGAGCCAATGTAGCTCCACCAACAAAGGCTTAGAAGGAGTCCTAGCCGGCGCACCCATGACCAGCCTAGCCGCCGTATTCTGGACCACCTGCAAACGACCTACTGCATCAGCGTATGCTAGCGTCAGCAGGCCGTTGCAGTAGTCTAGGCGGCTAGTAACCAGAGCCTGCACGAGTGTCTTCCTCTAAGTGTCCGGAAGATATGGAAATACTCGTCTTAGGAGGCCGATGCTGTAAAAGCATAGTCCTACAATGTGATTGGTATGCTCCTTGAGGGTCAATTTTTGGTCAATCTTAACCCCTAGATTTTTAACATGAGGCTTTGATGTGGGAACTGGGCCCAAGTCCAGCGGCCACCATTCAGGAGACCAAAGGAGGCTCGCCCTGCCGAAGAGCATGACCTCAGTTTTTGCAACGTTACATTGGAGGCAATTTGCGGCCATCCAATGTGACACTGCCCTCATACCCTCAGCAAAATTTTCCTTGACTGTAGGACCAAGGGAGCTGAAAGGGTAGAGGAGCTGGGTGTCATCAGCGTAGGAAACTAGTATGAACCCATACTTCCGTGCAATCTCAGCAAGGGGGACCACATATACATTGAACAATGTAGGGCTGAGACATGAGCCTTGTGGCACCCCCTTTGTGAGCGCCTTTGAGGTGGAGGGATAGGTGCCCAGGCTGACAGATTGCGATCTCCCGTAAAGGAAACTCTCCAGCCAAGATAGTGCTGAGCCTCCAATCCCCACTCCCTGCAAGCGGCTGAGAAGGATGTTATGGGACACGGTATCAAAGGCCGCAGACAGGTCCAACAACACTAATATCATGGACCCTCCTTTATCCTGTGACATTTTGATCTTATCAGTCACAGATAGGAGGGCCGATTCAGTGCTGTGGTTGGGCCTGAACCCAGATTGTGATTGGTCCAGGCCCCCTGTCGCCTCGATAAATTTGGAAAGGATGGTATTAGCGTGTTTCTCAGCCAGCTTGCTAATGAAAGGGAGAAGGGAAATAGGGCGAAGGTTGGAGAGTTCTGACCAAGGAAGGGTGGTGTTTTTCCGTATAGGGCTCACTACCGCTTCTTTCCAAGGTTGTGGAAGTTGTCCCTCGGCAAAGGAAAGATTCATAAGCTTCTGAATAGTGGGGCCTAATGATTCCACCAAAGGGGAGATCATTTTTGCAGGGATCAGATCAGTGGGGGAGCCAGTTTTCATATTACCAATAAGGGTGGTCAGGTCTTTTAAAGTAACTTCTGGGATTGCATGGAGCGTTTTGTCAGGGATCGTTGAGGGGAGAGTCTCAGGAGCCATAGTCCCTAAAGGACCTGTGACTTTCGTAATTTTCTTGTATATCCCCTCGATTTTTTCTTCGAAGAACTGGGAGATGTTATTACAGAGATCTTGAGTAAAAACATCCGGACTCTCACATATTACAGGGTTGGTAAAAGTCTGTATGATTTTAAATAACTCTCGAGTGGAGTTACCTGCCTCTGTTATTTGGGAGGTAAGACTGACTTTCCTTGCTTGTTTTATATTTGTATAGTAGGTGGTCATAGCTGTTAAATAACGATCTTTGTCTTCCCCCTTATGTGACCGTCTCCATATTTTCTCCAATTTCCTGCATCCCTGTTTTTCTATTTTAAGGGCCTCAGTGTACCATGCTTCCCTTTTAGCTATGGTAGGTTGTTTGACTACTTTCTGAGGAGCCAGAACATTAATGGCTTCCATCAGTGAGGAGTCAAATTTTGAGAGAGCTGTCTCAATGTCATCCAAATTTGTAAAGACTGGCTGTTTCCAGACTTGAGAGAACCTATCTGGGGTGACTTTGTGCCATGGTCTGCGTTTGATAGTTTGCGTGATGAAACGATTGATAGGTTCGGGTAAATGGAGAAAGGAAAAGTCTAACATTTTGTGGTCCGACCAGTAGATATATTTAGGAGGGTGGCAGTAGACATTAGGAAGGGTGGTAAAAATTAAGTCCAGAGTGTGGCCACCTGTATGAGTGGGGCCATTATTACGGAGATGAAGGCCCAGCAAGGCAAGATCTGTCAGAAGTGCAATAGTGTCAGGATGGTCTGCAACATCAGTATGAAAATTAAAATCTCCCAGTAAAATAAAATTTTCATTCGTTTTCATGTGTGGAGCTAGAAGTTCAGTCAAAGCTAGGGAGAACCCAGCATTAGGTCCGGGCGGGCGATACACTAGTGCTCCTTTCCAATAAACCTTAGGGCTGACTTTTAAATGAAAAATAATTATTTCCATAGTGGGTAGCATTGCTTGTTCTAAAACCCTGATATTCAGGCTATCTTTTTAAACAATGGCGATCCCGCCTCCTACTTTCTCCAGTCGATCTTGGCGGAGAATTTTATACCCTTGATTCCTTGGAGGAAAAAATGCTTCAGTTAACTGGTGCTTCCTCTCTGCAGTGAATATTCATGGTGCACTGTTGTCCTTTAGTGGCTGTTTTATAAGTCAACTGTGTGCTGCATGGTTTTTTTCTGATATAAATAAAGGGTTGCATATTTTTTTCTTCTATTATTATTTTCTTCTTAACACTTTTTTCATTTCACATAACTTGTTTCTAGCCATTTAGACAACGGTGTATTCATCACTCCATGGTCATTTTTCCTATTTGCCTCTTTTCTGTTGGCTTTCAATGTCAGAAATTTGATTGTATTAGATTGACTTAGCAGGTCATACAGACACAATTTGTACCTTGTGACTTTGTTACTTCTCTGGTTCTCAAACTTCTTCAGCAGAGCAAGTCAGAAAGCTGAGTTAGATGATGATCCCTTAAATTAGGATAGGCTATTACTGAGCAGAAGCCTTCAGTTTTGGGATGAAAAGTTCTCAGCGGGGCAAAGATGTTTTTGTAGGCCCAATGTAGCTTCTTCCTGGGATAGATTCTTCCGATCTCAGCAAATCTAAGTCCTATGATTGGACTTAGGGATTCATTTAAGATTTGGTGGATGCAGGCTTTTCCACCAAAGTCAGCCTTCTTTTTTAGCACATCCTTTTTCACATCACTGCTAAACTTCTCAGTTGCCTTCTCAGTAGTGCAAAGCCTCCAACTCGATCGACTATTATAGAAATGAAGAACTGACTTTATTTTTTTATTTGGAAACACCTTACCCTCCTGTTGTGGGCAGACACAAATGTCTAAGCAATGTCTCTGCATGAAAAGCTTCTGTCACTTGGTTCTCTATTTTAGGATCTTGGTGTGAAAAATAACAGTTTGCTGAAGTCCTTTGGAATCCCATGTGTTCCTTTCCCAACCAGATGTCCCACCCTGTATACGTGGTTGGTGCTTTAACCACAAGTCTTGCGGGCTTTAAATGTGGCTGCATTTTGAGACAGCATTAAAAACTTCACACTTAATTGGAATGCTAATTAGAGCAAATAGAGGAAAGCTGGCTGAACTGTTTTAATTCTGTATGGCTTTCAGACAACCAAAGTATATATTTTCAAGTATTACTTTTCCCTTACAGGAAACAAAAACCTCCTTTCACCATTGACTTTGATTTTTTGATAAACAGTGTTAAAGCATTCAAGCAAGTTTATATTGTTTTTCCATGGTGAATGATGAAAGTAGGGTTTTATCTAAAATATGCCTCCTCAGGGGGAAATAGAACTTTGCCAGTGCAGTGATGAAGAGCTTTTCGCAAGCACTTTTGAACTCTGTGACATATTTTTCTTCAATATTTAGTATGTCGCTCTTAAATACATGAGCCATCAGGCCCTGTAGGCTTGCTCACATGCAGATTTTATCAGGGTGCTATATCACATCTTAAAAAAGTAGATTTTCTAATTAATAGGGAACATATCCTTGCCATCTGGTACAGCAGTGCTTTTAAAACTGGCGTCCACCAGGATGCAATGGTGTTCTCTGAAGCCATACATTTAATTCATATATTGGATTTTATAAATATAATTTTCAGCCTAAATGTGACAATTAACATCCCTGCTATGTGCCAAATTGTCATAGCCTTCCTGGAGAGTTAATGAGTGAACAGAGTGTATCCAATTGTACATAATGCTTGTGAGAAAAGAAAACAATCACTGTGATACTCAATCGCAGTGTCAGAGCACACAGGGTAGGTGTCAAAGCACAAAGGACCATATAACACTCCAAGAAACTTGTAAATATATTAAAAGAGCAAACAGAAAAGTAATTGCTAAATTCATTTTTGCTGAATTATTATATTTTACTTACATTTAGTTTGGGAATTTGAGGTGCTTGAATTTTTATGGAATTTCATATTGGTTGGTTGCTCCACAAAATATCTTTGCACATACTCTTAGATAGTTATATTGTCAGAAAGGCCAAAGTCACATTCTTGGATACTGGTTTACATTTTAGAAACTTGCTGTTTGGACAGTGAGAGAAAAGAACAATGAGGACTATTACCTTACTGGTCTCTCACAAAATCTGGTAGACTGTTTCCCTATGGTCACGTAAAGTGTCATCTAGGGCTTGCAAGTCAAGTATGGGAAGGTATATCACCAACAAAGGTATTGGTGGCAGTAGGATGGCAGACATTGTCAATATATTCACCTCTTGGGCCATGCAACTATCACCAAAAAACAGGAAGCACAACACAATAAGTGGGATCACACACAAGACTGTTAGACCTGAAATCCTTGCCATAGTTTTCCCCATAAAGTTTTGCCTTCAACCTACCTGTTTACTGACTTGGTTTTGCTGGCTTTAGGGCTCTGTGTACTTTATACTGCTAATCAGTGCTAAAGTGCTCATGCTTTCTCTTTAAAGCATGTTCAAACTAGATTATACCAAATTGGCATATTTACTTTACCTGCAAGTCCAGAATAATGTGGTACTATGGGTACCCAGCGCCTGTAAATTAAATGCTACTGGTGGGCCTGCAGCATTGATTGTGCCATCCACTGAAGTAGCCCTTTCAAATATGTCTAAGGTCTACTATTGCAGCCTGTGTATTGAATTTTAAACTGACATTTCGACCTGGCATAATGTATCTTTTGCCAGGCCCAAACCTTCCTTTTTATTAAATGTATCTCCCCTAGGGTAGGTCCAGGACAGCCCAGATGGCAGGGTGCAGTGCATTTAAAAATTTGGCATGGAAGTTTATTTTTTACATGTCCTTATAGTGAAAAACTCTTACATTCATTTTCACTGCTGCAAGGCCTACCGCTCCCCTAGGATAACATTGAAGTTACCCTATTGCATTTAATAAGCAGTATCATTAGACATTTGAAAAGGTAACCAGCTCATCTATGTAAAATCCTTTCTTATGGTAACGTTGGATTGTAAATTTCAATTTTGAAAATGCCACTTTTAGAAAGTTGGCATTTTTTTCCCTTAGCCATTTGATGCCTGCAGCCTGTCGCTGGACCACATGACTGGGTGTAGTTGACAGTTGAAGTTTGTGTATTCCTCCAAGACAGCCACCCTGTAGGAAGCTGATTCTTTATATGTTATACCAAAATAAGGTATATCCTGCAAAGAGTCTAGGTATTCCCTTATGAGTAGACAGGGGCTTGCTCTTGCAATCCCAAGGTGCTTTTCTAGAAGGTAGTGTGGTCGAGAAGCCTTAGGCTTATCAGAGAGGAGTGTTAGACATCTACATATACACATAATATTCAATAAATGATGCACACAACTCAATAAAGAGATCCATACCAATGTATGAAAATACACTATTTTTATATATGTTTAAGCGCCAGGAAAAAGTACAATCAGCTAAGCACGTTTTGCAAGAGAAATACTTTACTTTATCAAAAGTCGACACTCGGTGCATTTGTCAGAAGCTGCAATGTTATCCTATGGGTCGAAAAACAAGTATGGCTTTCAGGTGCAGTGCAGCGACTTACGAGACCAATCTCCTGGACTTAAGGTGAGTATGGCGCGAGGGTGTTTTACAGCATTGGGTGCTCAATGCAAGCCACTTGGGATCGGTCTTTGCGAACAGAGTCTGCTGGTTTAGACTGGGAGGACAGTCGAGCCTTACCCACAAGTGGGCTCTAGTCTTGCGATGCTAGGAAATGTGTGGACACTGGTGGTCCTCTTCTCCTCGGGTCATGGCACCCGAGTGCAGAAGGTCTTTGAGGTGTCAGTTTTCTTAGAGCATTCGTGGTAGAGAGGGGTCTGCACACAGTCACTGCAGGAGACATTGGAATGTTCACGAGGGGTGAAGCCGAGGTGTACCCTGTCTCTTGGGGGCTTGGGGACCACACTGACACCATTGGCCCTCTTTGACTCGGGGACAGTGGTGGTTGGCAGTGTCAGGTTTTTGGGGGTCCGAAGTCCTCATGGTTCTTCTTGGGGTGCCTGCAGGATGCACTGGAGTCCTTGATTCTCTATTGAAGGAAGGCAGTCCTCCCAGGCTTCGGAGGCATGACAGCTTGCAGAATGAATCAACTTTAGTGCAATTCGACAGGGAACAGCAGACAGGCTGGTAGGGCTGGTGCCAAGTCAGTTGCTCTTCTTCAGTCTTTGCTTTGACCGCTCTTCAGTGTCCTTCTTCTTCATCAGGATCTGATATCCTGAGGCCAAAGAAACAATGTATGACATTGTTCTGCATACAGTCCATCAATTGTTCTTTTTGCATTTGTCACCCCGAGAGGGACGGGTATGCCCAGACGTGGGTCCTGTGCTCTCCATGTCACTGGAGTCAAGCTATCCTGGCTGATGAAGCCTGATGCTTGTTTCCAGTCCAGGGAGGACCTGGTCTTGCAGTTTGGGCTGGACTGATCCCATTGGTTTGCATATGGCTGGGTCCAACTGGAATGGCATGGATTTAGGCCCAGAGCTCTGCACTGGGGTGGATGTATGACATTGTTCTGCATTCTGTCCATCAATTGTTCTTTCTGAAATCCTGGTGCCAGGGGATCCCCAAAATACTGAATTTAGGGGTGTTAGAGGAGTGTAATGTTGTAGCCAATTGGCTACATACCCCAGGGGTCACTGCGCCCCTCATATGACCGCTTCCTGTGGGAAGTGGGCATAACCCTGTCTCAGAGATCCTAGGTTTGCCATCACCAAGATGGCCAAATCTGAAAAGTTGTATCCACATCAGGGAGCCATCCTTATGGGTGGTACTAACCTGAGGGTGGAAACGCCTATCTTGATTAGCTAATTGTATCACCAGTCCAGGTGCTAAAGGGCTCTGGACAAATGGGGGCAGCATCCTCTCCTGTGAAGGAAGCCAGATTCACATACCAAAGGCGTTCAGCTCTTTGAGGCTCCCCTGCCTTGGAATGCTAATTTTCAGGTCATCCTGTGGGAGGGTGTGTAAGCACTCTCTGCCTGAGCAGGCTTTGTTTCTGACATCCTGAGAGCAAAGGCATTCACCCTTGGGGGTTATAAACTTGTCTCTGGTTGCAGGCTGGCAAAACACCAGTAGGTGGTAGGTTTTCAGAGGTGGGTGCATGTAGCAATTAATCTGTCATTGGCATCGGTGTGGGCTTATTAATGTGAGATGTTTAATACCAAACATTCCTATTGTCAGTGATGCCATCATTTAGCTGAGGAGCTCGTTTTCACCAGTGTCCAGCACATAATTTTAAAATGGCTTCCCTGATCACTTGTACTGGCAGTGACGAAACAGGGGCATATCTGTGCATGCAGGTATGTCCTGCCATTTAATATAACGCACCCTGCATTAGGGCTGCAAGGCCTGCTGTAGGGGTTACTTGCAAATATTACATGCAATGTTAGGGGACATGGCACACAAGTGTGTGCTGTGTTGTGTTTTCATGTTTTAGAGCACCTTGTCACACAGCCTGTAGTGGCAGTCTGTGAGAGTTTGGTGCTGGCTACTTTAGAGTGGCACAAGATATGCTGCAGCAGCTCTTTAGTACCTATGCCCTAGGTAACAGAGTTACCTCTTGCTATGTACTTACAAAGGTGCTTAAGGCCTGGCCACTTGGAGATCAAGTAACCAGTTGCTTTGTTATGGGGAAAGAACACTGGCACTGGGGTCATGGTCAACAGGGTCCCAGTGCACTTCAGTCAAAGTTGCACCAAATACCAGACACAAAGTTGGGGGACTACTGCAACAAGAACCCAGTTTACTGCACACACACACACACACACACACTAGAAAGCTTAGCGGTGCCTGGATAGGCCATCACTGGTAGGATGGGAGGGTGGAGCTGGGCAATGCTCTACTTAAACTTGAATAGGCTGTGTCCTGCCTTCACGCAAATGGTTGCATTCCCCCTGTAGGGATGCTGGTGCCAGGGCAGGAGAGACAGGAAACCTCTGCACCTCTAAAGGGAGCCTCCAGAAGCTTCTCCTACTTCAAATGTAGCAACTGGTATAAATATTGGAGCTCAGACACTAACTCTTCAGTATACCTTTGGACCTTTGTAGACTCTGCCAGGAAGAAGAACTGCTGTGCTGCTGAAAGGACTGCCACTCTGATGGATTGCTGCCCGGCTGGACTACTACTTTGTAAGACTGCTGCCTTACTGGATTGCTGCCCTGCAGGATTTCTGCCCTGCTACTCTCCTGCCTCAGACTGATATATTGGACCTTCACCTGAGCCCATGACTCCCAGAGTGACTGCAAGTGCTAGTCTGCTCACCTGTTCAGAGCCACAGGGACATACCAGGCTCCCAACCACTTGAAGCAGTACACAGATCCAGCTGTAGTAAGCCCCTGACCCTCAAGTGGTGCCCCTCAGGTTCCGTACTCTTGGTGTGGCCTCAGTGGAGCTGAATTGAAGTTTTGGGGTTTTTCGCAACCATGAACCTTTTCTGCAACTGCATCAACCTCTTGCAGGGATTGCCACAGTTAAGCCCCACCTCGATTGTTTGTGACAGCAACAATGAGGACTGTCTGTGGTGCCAGGCCTGCCCTTCGCACTACATCGTTGACTGCCTGTGACACCTCCCTGCTCCTTACAGCCCCCACCACTGTGAATAGTACTCTTTCTGCTGGACTGAGAAGGTAACTTTTCAGTGGGACTAACTTGGTCCATCTATCCGACCCACGCCATCGCGGTCGACCTGAACTTGTGATTTTCTCCTGGTCTCACATGACCAGACAACTGTGAGTGCCACTTTGGGCTTATGGGCTCTATTGTTTCTTAAATCTTTAAAATTGTGTATCTCCAATTCTACTAATTTGGTTTTTATTGTGATTTATTTATTAAACATTGCTCTATTTTTCTACGTTAGTGTGGGCACTGCATAAATACTTCACTCAGTGCCTCTAAGTGAAGCCCGACTGCTCTGTGTCCAGTCACCAGAGGGTTGAGCTGAGCAAGTGTTAATTTGGGATTTGCTTCTGCCACACCATGACAAGAATTGTAGTTGCTGCTTGAGTAGGGTTTCACCACCCCTCAACCAGTAGCCTAGTTTCTCACTTAGGCATTATCCAGTATCACACTGTACTATTTGTTGACTTTGGACAACCTCCCAAAGCGCCAACCAGCATAAACAGAGGCATCATAATTATGTTTGTCTTAAACCTAAATCACAAATAAGTTGGGACATATTGTAGCACACGTTTACAACAAAAGTGTATCGAACAATGGGTGTTTGGTAAATGGAATCAAAGCTAGATCATGTCAAACGTTAACAGATACCTCTGTGTTTTGAAACACAGTGCTGTGATGTCCAGTAAGTTAGATACTGATAGTGTGACAAAACTCATAAAACCAAAAGCCTGTGCCTAAATACGCACCATAAAGGCCACCAACAGATCACTGCAACATGGTGTTGCTGAATAGCACAGCACAAGTCACATATAATACGCCCCACATTCAGCATATGCCCATATTAATACATGTTTTGTGTAATATAAAAGTCTGATAAAAGTAATCCAAACCCAACCTCCGAGAGGTCTGAGCACTCCAGAACAGTCGTCCACAAACGTACAACATATGTGCACACAAGGATGAATCCTTCAGCACAGGTGGCTTCAAATCATAATTTGTGCTTGTGCTTGCAGATAGTTAGCAAGGGCACTCATTTTAGATACTGGACTTCTGTTCCATCATTAGACTTTGCAGTGATTGGATGCATACAGCTGTCTAAGAAAGGTACATGGGGTGGAATCAAGAGAAGGCAGCTTTGGCATTCACCAACCCTGGCATTCATCAAAGCTGACAGCGAGCTCCTGACAAATGTTTTGGACAATTGCACTTAAAGTGAGACACTGCAAAATAGTAATACGTGTCTTGCACTAACAGGGGACAGCAGAGGCCAACTGCATTGTAACATCCGGAGCCCACAATATTGCGGAAACAGAATGTCAAGGACAAAATATAAAAAAAAAATATTGTCAGGTAAGTAAATCGAGATGACACACCAAATGTGAGTTATTTGAAACAGGTGAAGTTGTCACTTGCAAGAGCTTTGCAAACCAACCTCAGGACAAACCAGCCTATGCCAGACTAGCTGGTGTCCACCATAGCTCTCAGACTGATCATGGCTTACTGATGTGGGTAGTGACACACGCTTGGAACAGGAGTAAATTCATACTTTGGGGTAATGAGGAAGAAAAGGACGAGGCCCGTACAGACTTTGAGAGTCGAGAAACATTACAGACAAATGCGGGGAGAATAAACATTGCTTTAAGGATGGACAACCAAGTGTTGTCTTCCCTGACAGAAAAAGCACTTCATAGGCTCGCATATACCTTAGAGCACTCATGCTGACTGTAGACCTGCTCTTCCTCAAGTCTGTCAGAAGTAGACTTCCTTCTACTTAACCATCCATAAGCAGGGATACAGGTGGGGGACCGAGGGTGTATGTGACTGAAGGTGCAGTGTAGAGTAGAGATTGCTCCTTGTCATTTTGCTGGCTGAAAAGCAGTACACTCTGACAGTAATATGTCGTCCATGCACAACCATGGTGTCTCTGTTTTAGCCTCAGAGCTGCTGCCGTCGGCCGCTGAACGTTCGAAGCACTACCTGGCTGGTGCTGCGAACGTTCAACGGCTGACGCGGCCCCGCCCACTCTTTGGAACGCCCAGCACTGCGCCGAAATAACGGCCGCAGCTAAGGCGTTAATAGTAATCACAGGTGCCTAATTTGTGAAAGAAAGAGTGCCAGTGTGGGAAGCTCCTCTCATAATTCGGCAGCTGGTGCTGGAGAACCCAGTCCCAAGGCTAGTAGTGTTAAATCCACTCCCAGACACTCCCTGCCCCTTTTCCTCACTCTTGCAGTTTCCCACTTATCGTTTGTGACAGTTTTGCCATCTTTTTCTCCCTCCATCCTAACGATCTACGCGCCCGATTTACAAAGGTAGGTACAGTGAGACATAAGTCTAACTTTATAACTTTTGGTATTCACAAAAGATGTTTACTAATTGTAAATGCCCTTTGTGAACACCTAATGTTGAACTTTAGGAATTTCGGTATTCACAAAGGGCATTTACGAGTAATAAATGCTCTTTGTAAATACTGAAAGTCATAACATTGGATTTTCGTCTCACTTTACCTTTGTGAATGGGGACCTACATGCTTTTCCCTCTCTCGCACTCAGTAAATGTCTGATATAGAGAAATGTGTGCCCTTCACCAAAAATCAGCGCTGATGCCGCCCCACTGGCAACCACCCACTGAAAGCTAGCACCGAGTAAGCAGCTGCTCTACCTAATATGCCCCCCCTCCACCCCCACATCTCTGGTGCTTTCACACTCTTTGCCTGTCAACAATCTCTGCCTCTCGCTCAGCACCATGCAATTAGTATCCTTTCAGAAAAGATGTGTTTACGTTCTCTCTGACAACACTAAATGAGTTATCAATGTTTCACGCAATGTCACTCATTATTAATTGCTACTTTCGCATGAAGATATGCTTAAACAGATAACATGTTAAAACCAGCCCACCTTTTAGCGCCCAGTAAAGCAACACTGTATGGATGATATCGATTTGTTTCGCTGTAAAGCTAGTAAATTCTCTTCACCAATGTCAGATTATTTTGCATACCCTAGAAACTGGCAAGACCCCAGGGGCCTCATTTATGAGGCCGTGCGTCACTTTTACGCCGCCGGTGCGTCACTTTTTGTGACGCATCGGCGGCGTAAAACATGCCTCCTGTTGCACCCTATTTACAAAGTGACGCATCTAAGCAGATTTGTAAACCCCTGCGCTACATTATACCTGCGTCAGGTATAATGTATGCAGAGAGGGCGTTCCCCCGCAAAAAGCCTCGTAATAGTGACGCAGTGAAATCTATGAGATTTCACTGCGTCACTTTTAGGACACTGTTGCGTCAAAATCTTGCGCCTGCCTCACAGCAGGCGTAAGACTGACGCAAGCCCTTTCACATGGGGCTTTCCCCATGTGAAAGGACGCATTGCTGGAGTTGCGTCACTTTTGTGACACACTCCAGCAATGCGTCACTTTTGCGCTTACAGATACGTCAGAAATATTGACGTATATGTAATTCCTTGTGCAATGATGCGTCATATTGTAAATATGACGCATCATTGGGGTCGCAAGGAGGGAGCAGTGAAAAGTGACGCATCGCTGTTTTCTCGCAGCGATGCGTCACTTTTCATAAATGAGGCCCCAGGGCTCTAGAGCTCCTGCCCTCTGGGTGAGTGACTGTATTTCAACCTTCTTTCAAGAGCACTGTACTCTCTCTGCTTGATGCAGGTGTTTTTGTCCTACTTATTCTCCTGGCCTGCCGCGGAATCTTCTTTTTTCACGCCTGTGGTACTTCAAATCTGTCCCCAGGGAAGGCAGATGATCATAACAAAGCAGTAAAGTTTATGAAGTGTTGTTTAATTGCAAACGAGTACATAAACCATAGACAAGGTGCGACAGTGGAGCAGCTCTCTGGCTCTGAGGCTACTGTGGCTTTGCTACTGTTTGGAAATGCTGCATGTGGAATTGTAGCAGAACCTACCATTATTTCTCATTACGATGGGGGTCACTTAGCGGTTAGACATGTCCATAGGCACTGGAAGTAGGGGGTGCACCAACACCCCGAAAATAACTATCTGGATTTCAGATGGTGGATGAGCAATAAAAATGCATTTAAATATTATTTGTATCTTGTTTCAGAGGTCAAATGCTGCTTATTCACTTAACATGGAGAGTGTTTACTTTTATCTGACAGCAAAGTTGAGAGGATTTTTTAAGGTGAACTATGTGGCAATCTTGGCGGGGCACAAGTAGTTAGAAAGGAAAAGCTGTAGGATATTATTTTATTTCCAACGTACAACAAAACATACCTGTAAACTAACTGCACACTTTTTCAAAATAAATGAAGAAGTTAGGAAAGTGAGGGGCCTGATTCACAAAGGCAATCTGAGACAAAAGTCTAACTTTACAACTTTTGGTGTTCACAGAGGTCATTTATGATTCGTATCTTTACGTTCGCAGTCATACTCTCCGGCTTCAGCCGTATTTTCCGGCTTAGGCTGGATGAAGTGTAAACAATGGGCCGGAATACAATATTTTACAAAAAGGATCATTAGGATAAATGGTAGAGGAAGTCATGAAAATCAGTTTTGGCAGGGAAAAGGGTGTGGACACTACATTATATCAAAGAAAAGTCTGCTCCTTTGTATCATGGTACATGTAGTCCATGATTTGCGCCCCCCTCAGTGTTGATCGGTCCATCATTTGCGCTCCCCTCAGTGTTGACTATAGTGTCACACTTTTTCCTGCCAATTCTGATTTTCATGACTTCCTCTACCATTTATCACGCGTTCCTAATGTTCCTATATGTAAAAAAATGGTATTCCGGCCAATTGATTACATTTCATCTGGCCCAAGCCGAAGAGTGCAGCTGGAGCCAGAGAGTACAGCCGGGTGCAGAGATTCCGGCCCGACTGTGGATGTAAAGAGACAAACCGTAACTGACCTCTGTGAATACCAAAGCTCGTAAAGTTAGACTTTTGTCTCAGATTGCCTTCGTGAATCGGGCCCAAAGTTTTTGTATTTCTAAAGTGTAATCGAAACAAAAACTTTGATCGGATCAAGACATTTTACTTGGTGAAGCACAAATGATGAATGTTCATGGAAAACTGATTTCCACATATTCTCCATTGTGCGCGGAATGATTTTATCAGTAAAGCTTCATGGCTGTGCAAATGTTTATGCCCATTTCCTTGAGAAATGTGCTATCTGTAAATGACAGTGCACTACCACTCCTTGCTTTAGTAATGCAACAGTGCACTCAAAACCCCACCACCTACTTTTACACTCTCCTGAATGGGTGTGGCTCATTTACCACACTTGTTCGTTGTGTAATATTTTGATTTTTTACACTCCTGATGTAATGACAACACCCCCATTCACAAAATTGTTCCAACACCACCGGACGGAGGTGCAGTAATTAGCAGTGTTCTTCACCCTGTTAACCTGCACTCTCCCTCCTCCACAATTTAGGCATGGGAACACTGCAGGGTTAATGCCTACGGATCCTCAGTCAGCTCTTCCAAGAACCCTTGGCCTACTGGCCTGTATGCCACTGGGATGGTAAATATTGAAATGTCTCTGACTCCCAGGGAGAAAACTCCTTGCCTGAAAGAAAAAACGAATGCAAAGTGAGTCCATCAACATGGTTGCCCGATCAGTATTCATCAGTACTGGAAGTGCATCTGATAGTGGATGCACTTTACTTAGGGAGGTCCCACCAGTCTGTCCTCTGCTAGTAAGTTGTAGCCACGGCCTCCAGTGACCTGAAGGGCTGGTAGGCTACTCACCAAGGCCTGAATGAGGCCTTATGTTGCTTGCCCATAATCCTTTTATGGTAAAAGATTGTAATTGACACGAAAACAGATTAACTACACTATGGGAAATTCTGTAACAGAGTTTAAATCAATGACACTTTCAATTGTTCGAGGTCCCATAAACTGTGATAAGTTGCAGCTCTCTTCTATTTAGCACAATTTTACATATTATATGGTATAGTTACTATTGTTAATTTCTTTTTGCAGCCATGATTGCTGGTTTTCAGCTACACATGCAACTGGAGTCTGCCAGTAGATGTCTACAGCCATCTAGACACTAAGGGGCTTAATTATAAGCCCCTTGCACAGCTGGTGCATCACTTCCTGTGACGCTCCGATGGCGCAGGAGCCTACTCCATATTTACCACACAGCACTGAGCCACTTTTTTTGACTTAATGCTGCCTTGTAAATATCTGCAGCAGACATAGAAAGAGAAGAACGCCTCTTGTGATTGTTTTTGTGCAGGAAGCTCTCCCTTCCTGCACAAAAATAATCATCCTGCAACGCAGGCACACTTGCACCATGGTGTGACGGTAACTGCATTGGCTCACGGCAGCCCATTGTGCGCCTGCGCAGGGGAAAACAACAGGAATTCACCCTATCTTATAGATACAGTGAATTCCTTTTCCTTTGTCATAAGTCAGCGCCGCAGGAAGGCCTGTGGCGCTGTACTACAGCAAAAACTCATAAGTGTGGCACAATTGGCACAAGTGTCTTAATTATTCATTCAGAACTAGGGAACATGGATAGTTCAGGAGGCCTGTCATCCTTTGCACACTCCAGATTCATTTATAAAGCTCACATCTAGGGGTATGGGTATTGATTGCTCTCTAAAGCTTCTGTATTTCAATGTGTGTGACATACAGGAAAACACTGAAGCCAGGGAGACACTGTTTGGAATTATCTAGGCATTGTGCCAATCTTCAACTTTTCTGCCATATGAGGTTCTGCTACTTTCAGATATCTTATCTCCCTACAATTCAAGGATGCATGCTAATCTTTGCCTCATTGATGGATACAGCTACAGAGTCTGGATTCTGCCTAGTGCTCCTTTGAGTTGAATTACTGTAAAGAGCAGTCTGTGGTGCTTGTCACGTTGATGCAGTATCATTTTTTATCAGTCCCTGGTTTATACGGTGTCCATGTAAATCTCACCTAACAGGTTGGCTGATCAGGCTCTTTTGGTGTACTTTTCTGCCAGAAGTATCAACCAGTGGTTGCACAATTAGAAAATCACCCTATGTTTGTTCCTCAGTAGACTTTATTGTGCAGCAGGGCAATGCACTTCAACTGCCTGTCTGTGTCTCTATCTCTGCTTTTGCTGTTGATGATTTGAGGAGGTTAGAAAGGAAGTGCCCTCATTTTTGGTGTTTCCTCAAAAATGTGCGCTAAAGAAATAAAATGGAATGCCATTTCTTTTGATTCTCATGAATGCTTGGAGAAGACTTTGATATAGCACAGTGCTTAGATCACTGGTGCTTTATAGTACAAGTGTGCAGTTCAAGCTACAGAAATGTCAACATTTATAGCAATGTCTAACTAAAACAATGCTTAGTATGTTTGTTTTATTTCTGGCTTTAGAGAGCTGTATCTGTTGGATAGAGCTAATGCCATCGCTACACAATACATACAGAGAGGTGCAGTGGGTAAGCCCCCTTCAGCCAACACTTAGTTGAAAGAGACCACACATACTAGAACCATTCAGTGCTAGAATTGCCAGTAATGGCACAGTGACTGCTGTTTCCTACAGGCATATAGTAATTTCAAATGTAGAGCAATTGCATGAGTTTTGCCATAGGGGTCATTCTATTTGTTGTTTACCATTTGCATTTATCGTGCAATGCTTGTTTGCACATACATGCAAATTTGAACAGATAACTCCAACTGAAGTTTTGATCATGTAGCGCATCTGCTTCCTTGAGAAACTATTGAAGACTCTGATTCTCACTTGGGGAATTCTTCCCAGCACCACCAAAGATTTTAGCCATAGATGTTAAATTACTTTCTTTTCTGTAGCAACACCTTGTGCAATAGATAGACCACCGGCCAGGATGGTTGAGTTGTTTTTAATGTAGATGTTGCATCTATAAATATTGATAGAGCATGAGCGCTACCAGGGACGTCTGTGGCTATACCATCAAGCAAATCCCTCTATACTACATGGTGACAGAATTAAACCATTATGCCCCAGAAGGAAGCCTATACATCCTTAAGAAGCAGTGTCTGCTGCTTCATTAGAAAAGTCTGACCTTCGCTCTGGAAGGCACTCTCAGAAGTGAGAAACATGCCACGGGAAACGAAGGACAGTTAATCTGGAGAGGACCAGTCATTCACCTTTGGTGGTGGAAGTGAACACCATGTGGCTGCTTGAGAAGCTGATGGTTGGTATAGGCTCTATGTATGGCCACGGGCTCACATCTAGTGCAATGAAATTGGGCTCTGTGGGCTACTTTTGTCCAACTCTGATTCAGCATCATATGCCCCAGTGATTGATATACTAGAATCACAGTAACTAGTCATGTCTCTATGACTAAAAAAACACAACACAACTCCTGCAGCCCCCTCTACATGGACTTTGGAAATTGCCATATCTTTCTTCTTCTCAGGAAGTGGTTGAGGTGCCCTTGAAATACATTTGTTGATGCCTCTGCACTCCTATTCTATAGGTTGCAGGTCCACTGCTGTGAGTCCCTTGCATGAAGATGTGTGTATAACAGTATTTTACATGGTGTGTCTTGGATGTGCACCTAGCCCTGCAGCTGCATGCTTGCTGCAAGCTGTACACACTTCCTCAGATAACTGTTTCTTCACCATGCTTAGCAACTATTTGCAGACCCCTACCTGGTTCTTTCCTGTGAGCTCTGGTGGCATAAGAGATCAGCAGCTCTCCTCCTGAGAGTTCAGGAAATTAAAGAATATTGACCACTATAGGAAATCGGGTTATTAGTTGTGTGGCTTGGACAAGTAATTGGTACACAGTCCTCTTTATTGGGAATCAAGCACCTCATTGTAGCGCATGACTCTTTCACGCTAATGAAGCAGAGCAGTAGAAGGCCTACTTAGGAGAAGTGGTGTGAGCTAGTAATCACCACTCACTGGCACACAATACTCATAGAGAGACATAAATCGAGTATTTTGAAGAAAACCTGCCCTTAGGGAATTAGATAGGATACAACAAGACTTTGTTGTAATCACACGTCTAGAAAAAAAAACTTTTTCTCTAAAGACCTACCACCCACCAGGGTTGCCCCTAGGCGGCATGCGGCATCATTGGGGATCTTCTCAATCCTCTACGGATCAAGGCGTGCTGCGACTTGCTAATTACGAAGAAGCACTTTTTATTGAAGACCATGTGTAGTGTAGTGGTGTGGAGTGGAAAGGGAAAAACAACTTTAAAATACCTAGCTAGTTGGCCAGTATGCGGTCTCCAGGAAGAGAAGTAGGTTACTGAACCAGAGGCGGCTTTGATGAAAGTTTGACTACAAGCCCCTCTACCCCTGGCTCTGAACATGATGCAATAAGATAGCAGTAACAGAAATACAGATTAGTTACAGAAACCTTATGCATATAGTGCATGCGCATTAGGTGTGCATGTTTTGCATCCTTATTATAGGATTCACTAGGAGTGGTACACAAGGGGCTGGATCCTGTGAAGTCCTGATGAAGAGCGAATAGGGGAACAGCTCGAAACATTTTGAAAAACAAAAATTACTGAGACAACCAGATTCATTAAGGTCAGGTTTCTTCTCAGTAACAACCCCTGATTTTTAACCATACCAACTAGGGACGGGCATAAAAGAGTGGCCAACTAGTTAGGTATTTTTAAGTTTTCTTTTTATATCCACTCCAAATCAATGCACTACACATAGTCTAAAATAAAAAGTTCTCGAACGTAATTCGCAAGTCGCAGCACGCCTCAATCCGTAGAAGATTGAGAGGAACCCCATTGATGAAGCAAGCCACCTTGGGGCAACCCTTGTGGGCTAGGGGTCTTCAGAGAAAAAGTATTTTATTCTAGACATGTGGTTACAACAAACTCTCATTGTATCCTATCCAATTCCCTAAGGGCATGTTTTCTTCAAAATACTCGATTTTTGTCTCTCTACGTAACTGTCAGGAGGATAAACCTAGCCTCTGCCTCCCTCTCTACTTTGTTAACACAATACTCATACTCAAAAAATGATTGTCCAGTCAGTACTGTTTCTTTAGAAAAAGGACAAGTACATTTATTACACACACACTATCTAATACTATGCAGATAATTTACACAAATATACATTGGTAGATGGAAAATACCACAGGTGACATTACGTAATCACTTTTGACCCTCTAAAGAGGTCATACCAACATGTAAGGTAAGTCTACTGGCTTGATCAAATGTTCCAGATCAACAAACCACATGTTAAAGACATCATTTTATATGTAAATACAATCAGTAATAAAAATCATGTGAACATGCACTTATTAATGTTAACAAATCATATGCACATTGATCAGTATCCTCTGTCATCATGATTATCCCAATAAAGCATTTAAAATTAGCAAGACATATCTTTTATACATTTTCCAACCATAAAAATACAATTATGTAAGCAGCTCATAAAGGGCATCACCTTTTTACATACATTAGATGCAACCATCGCCTCAGCCCCTAGAGGGCGGTGTACAAACATTCTTTCTTCCGGCCACAAGAAATGCAAACATAGAACAAGCACCTAGAGGGCACTACACTCCCAGCTGTAGGTCCAAAGCTCCAGCCTTTCGAGTGTTTTAAACATCAATGCAATTCCAGAGAGGACCTAGGTTTTCTGATCTTGTAAACATAGGGTCAATACTTAGCAAAAGTGCACTGTGACAGCTGATTTATTGATGCAGATCCTTCAGCCCCACAGCTTTGCTCTTTAAGAGCTGAGTGAAGCAATGTTAATTGCTCCCTTTAATAATAATAATAATAATCCACATTTGTAAAGCGCACAATCACCCGTAAGGGTCTCTAGGCGCTGGGGGCCGTCGGGAAGATTAAGCAAGCTATTGCCCAGAGTCACATGGTGCTGGGCTAATCTGCCGCCGGCCCTGGGGATCGGACCTTGATCCCCAGCTTCCAGAGTCAGTCACCCTGGCCGCGGCGCCACACCTCTCCCTTTGTGTGGGGAGGCTGTTGTTCCTGCTGCTGGAGAGAAATGTAATTAACCTGGCACATCAGGCTGACAAAAGGAATGGGCTCTGATCCTGAGCTGAGCCAGAGAAATGTGAAAATTCTGTATGACACATGAATTGTATCGATATCTTTTGGGAACTTGCAGATTTGATTTTCTTGTACAGGTTACACCCCATTTAGATATGTCAGTAGACTTTGTAGGCCAAAGGGAAGCGAAACTGCATTCTAAGGCAGTGTTCCACCCATGTGTATAATTAATTGTCACCAAAGAGAAAATATTAAATCTCACTGACTTTCCCTATAGGTGTACACTAACATTACCTGGCCTACCCCAAGTCAATATCTATTCCTGCTGAGTCCCCTTTGAGACAGGCTATCTGGGTGACGTTACCGAGCTACACAACACAATAGTCTCCCACACGCAGCTTCCACACTCAGCTTCCACACGTGTAACCATCTAGGTGACCTTTACCCTAGCTGTGCTGCATTCATCATCCTTATATTAAAAGGTGGACAGTGGATAAAAACACACGAAGTCCATTAGTCTTCGAATTACTGAGGGTGAGACACAAGTAGTGAGACTCACTCACAGCGGAAAGTCCAAAAGCGGGTGATCCAAAGAGCAAAACATCAGGGTGTACTAAATGGGCGCAACCCAATTGCAACACCCACTAACCACAGTAAAATGACATTCGCATACCTTACTGCAGGCCCATGCCACTGGTGCACTGAACTGTAATGCATTTGTTAGTGAATAAATGATGTGATGTAGCTGTGGCACCACATGTCTGCAAATGGCAGTAAAACTACACAGGCATACCTTTATGCAGGCCCATGCCATAGTGCACTGATCTAAAATGCATGTATTTGTGAATAAGGGATATGATGTGGCTTTGGCACTAGACAACTTCTAACCACAGTAAAATTACTCCTATATACCTTTATGCAGGCCCATTCCATGGTGCACTGGACAGTAATGCATACATTAGTGAATAAGGCATGCAATGTACGTGCGGCCACAGATGCTCACTAACCACAGTAAAATTACAAACACATACCTTTCCGCATGCATGTAAGTGTATGGATGTGGATTGGGAAAGCCACCTTAAAAAACTGTGCAGTTTTGCTTCTTTGAGCATCACATTACTAAGCAAGCGATGCATGTGCTTTCATATTTGCATTGCAAAGAGAAGAACAAGTTTACATGTTGGGTTATGTTGAGAAACCTGGTGTACCAATCAGCATTTTGAAAATGAAGCTAAGAACATGGATCCCATATTCTAAGTGCATGAGAGCTCAGAACATTCTGAAAATTCGGCTAAAAAAGTAAAGAAAACCACTAAAGCAAAGAACAGTTGTGTCCTAGAGTTAAATAATTCAGCTTTTATGGGTGTCCATTGAGTGCTAGTACAATATCATAAGTTACAGTGAATGAGACAGGAGGGGGTCAGTTCAATATATGGATATAATGGATATATAATGAATGGTCTATGAAAAATATGACACTTCACAGAGGATGCAAAGTGTTTTCGCTTTTCCAATTTCACGCGAAAATAATACAATTTATTAACACAGACAAAATGATTCTGCATAAAATATCCACTGCAAAAAAGCCTGTGTTCTTTTCCAGCGCAGATCCATTGGGCATCTTCAAACTTTTCAAAAGGTGATCTTGCAAAGAGAAATTTTGCAACTATTTTCCAATTTAGCTATGTAGAATTAAAGTGAAAATTATTTCGATATGTTGCGAAAATAGAGAAAATAAAAACCTTTTCTCGGGTGAAGGGAAAGTTAAACCAGAATAGATTGTAACGTTTGTCAAGGGTTACAAGTGGAAACTTCACACAATTTTGCTGCAAAAACAATATGCATTCCCCTCATTATTTCTATTTATTTTTTTGATAAGTGTCAAAACACAACTCGATTTTTACTAATGGGGTACCCCAGCAATGTCAACCCTACCCAAGAATTCCATTCACTGTACCAGTAGGTAGTTATAGTTTGCACTGTGGGGCTATAGATTCCATCACCTAAAGTCAATAGTGCTTGTTTTAATTGTTTGATGTACTTCCTTTCCTTCTGTTGTTGTTACTCTGTTTATTGTATCTAACAGAAAAGAGGGCTCTGGACTGACAAGTTCTAACTAATTCAGCAGTGGCAGCCATTGTCTCGAAAATCTAAATTCCTTCTCCGACATGTAACTGGGAATTGGCACTGAGCCGCTGCTTCTCTGTGTGTATCTAATTATTTTCCTTGTATCAATGGCGGTGTCTGTGACAACACTGCATTCATTAACGCGTGTACACCTTTGTTTCAGGCTGAAGGAGATTGCAGCGATCCCACTGATTAGCACGCGCACGCTCGGCCTTCACTTTCACCCGCGGAGAGGCTTGCACCACCATGTTCCTGTCATGTTTGACTATTTCCACCTGTCTGTGATATCTGTCACCGTGCATGCTTCGCTGGTCGCACTGCACCAGCCGCTGATCAGGTACGGAGTCCCATCTCGGTTAGGCACTAGCTTCTTTGAATCACTTGTTACTGCATATGGCAAGCACTGCATGGTTGTGTATTGGGTACCACAAGGTACTGTCTTTTATAGTGACCCATTGAGTTGTATTTGCATTTTTTAAGAAACACCCTGTCTTTTTGACTTTCAACAAAACATTTTCCTCTGAGATCTTCAGAGGTCAAACGTGAAAAACTGCTTTTAGAACCATGTTGTGTTATTTTATGCCACGAGCATTTGTATTGCGCCTTCTGCTACTAATGTGACATGAAGTGCCTCCTGGATCAGGGTGACTATTTTTTTACTTTTATGGAATTTGCTCCAATCAGTAGCATAAGAGGGTCTGATTGTTGTCTTTGGTTATGCATTGTTATAAGAACTGGGTCTAATCTCTTATTTAGTAATAGTGGGAGATTGTTAATATTAACGCAAAATGCTAAGGGTTGTTTGTGTTGTGTTGTGTTGTGTGAATGGATAGGTGTGCCAATTTTACTGATCAGTAGTCCAAAGTACAACCAATACATAATGTTAGATAAAAAAAAAAACATTGAAGGCCTGGTAAATACCTACAATGCAATGTTGTGCTCAAAAGGGGTGGTTGGTATTTCTAAGCCAGCCTTAGCTTGAATGCTGCAGCGATGTATGTGTTTTTTATTGAAGCGCAAGGATTTTAGTACAATGCTGTTGGAGATCTAGGAAGGACTCTGTGTTAGACCTGGCCTTCTTGGCAGGTTCACCTCAAACCTTTATACTTCACCCCTCCTGTATTTCTGAACCCGTTTTTGTTGACTTTTAGAACTCTGTACACTTTACCACTGTTAACCAGTGCTAACGTGTTTTTCCTCTCTCTTTTAACCAGGGTGAAATTGACTTACATCCAAGTGGCACATTTATTTTACTTGTAAGTCCCTAGTAAAGAGGTACTACATTTCCCCTGCTGGGTCTGTAACTTAAATACTACTAGTGGGCCTTCAACACTATTGTGCCACCCACAAAAGCAATCCTTTAAAATCATGCCATTGCAACCTGTGTGCAGTTTTAAATTGTCATTTCAACCTGGCAAAATAAACCTTTTATGTAAATGATGGAATGCAGACCAATCTTTAAAAATGGTTCTACACTCAAATGCAACATTTTTAGAGTTTATCAGATGCTCAAAGGCAAGAAATTTGGTGTGCAAACATAGTACGAGTTCCGCCCAGACACGCATAAATCTATTATAAGCTGGTGCCCAATTGGTTAATCAGACCCAAGATGGACAGCCAACAGACCGATGGGACATTGTAACTACATCAACACTATTATTTTCATCATTATTTTGTCATTTTTAATTTTTTTATCACTATCTTAAATGTTAGTCCAAAAGAAACATGGATTTCCAATATCTTTCGTTTTTTATTCACAACATGGAAATTGTATTATTTAGAGTTTGCACAAGAAGCACTCCAAGCTTGTTTCTACAGCATGTGATGATGTAAATTTCATCCATTATGCTTGCACCCAATACATTACGGGAATATATCCTTCACCAGGGGTAACTACAATATGAAAAGTTAAAAAGGTCCTGTCAGTAGAACAGGGTGACTGCTGTGCAGCATGTTGAAAAGTTATGGCTAGATATTCATTTGCAAACACAAGGAGATGCTGGACGGAGCGCTGAAAAGTTTAAGACACTTCAGACACTCAACTCCAGCACCCCAGTTCAGACACAGCTATATGCAATCAGTCATGACCCTGTGCCTCATGGGAACAGTCCAGCCTGAACTGCCAAGCCATGTCTTCCCTGGAACGGAAACAAGCTTCCTGGGACCAGTTTTGGGGTAGCATATTCATTTGCACCATTACATCATATATCAATTTTTTGCAGAATTTACTGTTGAAGCTGTTGGGTTACCCAGCTTTTAGCTGTCCTGGATGCAAATCTTTAAGGAACCATGCAAGCACAGGTCCTCGCCTATGTGGATGTTAACCATTCTATATTTATGGGTATTATAGCGTGACTGTCTTTATGCATTACCAAAAGATGCAGAAGGAGGACGATAGACTATACCAAGTGGTCTTGGATAATGGTGTGATTGCTGGAGTTTAGAGGGGTCGAGTGCCCAAACAGAAAAAAGTAATTTTGCCAGTGCTTCAAACATCTTTTCCCTGAGCATATAAGTGTGTAAGTATACCAAATTAAAATAATGAAGGGTGGTACATACATTAGTGTTCCTAGATTCCTAGTTGTCCCTCAGGAGTGCCCTGGTTTTACCTTCGCTTTGTGGAACTTGTAATCAGTATTGTGTTTATAAGGGATTTTGTTTGTTATCGTTTCTTTGATTTCTTACATTTCTACATACTTGGAAGTGCCAAGTGTACTTTGTGCAGTTCACAGCATGTGAAACCTCAAGCCTCCACATGCAACATAACCTTAGTCAGTCAAGGGTATGCGGCGTGCTATAATATTGGGAAGGTAGTGGGGACGTAAGCACCCTTTACTGAGCTTCAGCCAAACAGTGGAATTAGCGGTGTGCGTCAGAGTCGGGGGCAACTCTGCATTTTATTACACCATTTGTAGCTAACTCAGGACCAATGTTTCCTAAAACCACTGAATTTTAAATTAAGGGCAAGATGGAGAAATATATAGAAGTGAGCTACAAAGAAAGTTCACTTTACCAGCGGGCACCTTGAACGGAGGGGCACCTTGGCCATGCCCTGAAATGTCTCTGCTTACACCTATTAGGGTGCTACTTGAAAAGTAGTGAAGCCTAGTTCTAATAAGGAGTTCCTGACTTAGAAGGATGGTGAGTGGGGGAGAGATGGGCAATGATTCTACACATGCCACGGGCCCATGTACTAAATTCGTTTAGTTTCAGTTTGTCATATTTTGTTCCATTAACCTTGTTTTATGTTGTTGTTGTTTTTTTTTTACATTTTGGAGTGCTGGCACATGTGTCACTAGAGAAACTTTTTAATAATTGTGGACTTCCCCTGAAATTCTTAAAGCTCCAGGCCCTTTTCCACCGCCAACTGTAATGATTCCTTATTCACTCCAGTCCGTCCAACCCTTTATCCTTTAAAAACAAACTGTATATTTCTCATATCTTTCCGCCTCCGCCCTTGCCTGTAGCCCTGTTCTGTGTCTATAAGCAGGATGGGTCGCCATGATCTTTTCTGGTAACCCACAGTTACTGTCACTTGCATATGAGCATCTGTCAGGGTGACATCTCTGCACAATCGGATGCGTCTCAATCGTAGGTAGCAAAAATCAGCTAGGATCTAAATGTAAATGTAAGTGTCTTGTAAAGCGCACTGCTGCCCTGAGGCGCCGTGGCGCTGTAGACCGCTGGGGAACCCGTCCTGGCTATCCCTGTGAGATGGTCCCTACTGGGTATCTCCAAGGTGAAACCAGGCATCCCCGGCGAATGCGGGGGGGCCGTTATAGAGATGAGGCAAGCTAATGCCCAGAGTTGCCAATGTGATCCCTGGTTAGAGTAGGCACCGAGGCGAGAATTATCGAGTCCGCTGACCCTGGTCCACGACTCTGCCGCGTCGGGAGTTGAACCCTGGTCCCGGGCAGTTTTCGGCTTCCGGGTCTGCCGCCTCTAACCAGTGAGCCACACCACTCCAGTAAGTATCTCACAGTGTGGAAGTAGAGTGAAGTCTCTGCAGAATACAATCTGTCGGATCGGGAAGCAATGCTCAGAGGGTTCAGCACATGTTGCATAGATCGGTTGTACACTGAAGCTTACAGCGCGAAATCAAAGTCTACGTGGTAGGGTTATATTATACTGAACAGGTCTGTTTAATACAGAGCAGCTCTGTGTCATGCTGAACAGGCAGCACTGTGGCATTTAGCCCACCACTGTGTAATAATACAATGCAGTGCTGTGTTATACATGGAAACACCATCATTCCGGTCCACACCATCATGCTTGGAAGTGCTTCCGACCCATAAGAATTAGAATGTCCAGACTTTTTAAGGTCACATGAGCCTGGTCTGTGAAGACGAAGAAGCCTTGGAACGTGAGCTAATCCCACCTCTCAGAACTGTAAGGAAGCAGCTTTCAGAAAATGCTGCGCTGTTTATAAGATAGTGCAGGTCAGAGGATGTGGCGTAACTGTCAGAGCTGCAGACATTGTCGCTGGGAAACCAGGCTCGAGTCTTGGGTCAGCTCCACATCCTGTGATTCTGGGCAAATCACTAGGTGCCTACCGAAAAAGAATGTGATCTTGGTAAACTGGTGCTTATGTAAAGCGCTCCAGGACCTTCGGGTGAGTTTCCGCTGTATAAAACATGGCATAAAAAAATATATATATTTCCACGGTGCATGTAAAAATGTGACAGAAAAACGAGCAGGGAGGAGGAAGCAAGTGTTTACAGCTGTTTAGAAGGAACAGATGTTCAACCAGAGAATCAACCCTGAGGCTGCAATGCACATAGGAAGAAGACCATCAGTGTGCTGTTTGAGGAGGAATTGTGTGATAGCCAACTGAAACCATCACTTAGTGAAATCACCTGGGCTGTACCAAGCACCCAAAGGAGGGACAATTGGAAGCAAAGGAACACTAGAAAACCAGCATTTCTGAATGTCACAACAAAGACCAAATAGCAATACATGGGTGTGCTTACAGCCCATAGACAGGATACACCATTTCTCGCAGACAACTCAAGCGCAGCCAGGCTAAACCTAAAAAACTAGGGGCCAGATGTGCGACTCACCAATTTGTGACTCGCAAATTGCTTCGTATTGGCGACTCGCAAATTGCGACTCGCAAATTGGGATTGCTAACAGTGTCTCAGACACTGTTTGGGATTCCTAATGGGGTCGCAAATTGCATGTCTCATGAATATTAATGAGGCAGGCGCAATTTGTGACCCCATTCGGAATGGCTGGCACTCCCAGGGGCTGTGGCCTGTTGGGGTCAGCAGACCACCATGTCTGGGACTGCTTTTAAATAAAGCAGTTTTTGTTTATAAATGCAGCCCATTTTCCCTAAAAGGAAAACGGGAATCGTTTAAAAAATCTAAATTAAACTTTTCAGTTTCATTTTTTAAGTGCAGGCAGTGGTCCCTGTGCCTGCCCTTAAAGAATATTTGCGCCTGCATTCCCAAAGGGAAAGGGGTCACCTGGGGCCTAAAACCCCTTTGCGACCGCAAAAAACGGTTGTACATCTGGCCCCTATGATTAACCTCAAATTAAACCCATCACGTGATGATAAACATGTAAAAACCCGAGTAAAATGAAGTGGAAACGGAGTCCAGAATACCATATTTACTTTCTGTATTAACATATAACCCATCTGTATAAATCCTGTATAAAGAGTTTGACATTACATGCTCAGAATTGGATAAACACAACAAAAAGCACAATATAAGCTGATAAGTAATTAAAGTATGACACAGGGCCCATGGATCATCAGTTTCAGCTTTGTTTTACTCGGGTCGTTTGATGCCTGTTGGCTGTGCATCTTGGGTCTGATGCACCATTTGAGCACCAGCTTACGATAAAATAAACCTTGTGCTAGGTCTAAATTTTCCTTTTTATTACATATAAGACACCTCCAGGGTAGGCCCCAAAGAGCCCACAAGGCATGGTGCATTGAATTTAAAAAGCTGGACCTGTACTTTTAAGTTTTACATGTCCCGGTAGTGAAATTCTTTTTTCACTATTGCAAGGCCTGCCTATTGCATAAGATAACATTGGGTTACTTTATTGCATTATGTAAGTGATAATATGTAATTGCGAAAAGATAGGAAAATCATGTTTGGTGCCTGAGGAATTATAATTTATACCCCTCTTTTATGGTAAAGTTTGATTTTAAGTGACAATTCTTAAAATGGCACTTTAAATTTATTTGCACAACAACATTTTAGAAGAGGGCCCAAGGGCAAGTTTAACGACTACCCAGGTACATGCCCCAAAATCAATGTCTAAACACCAAGTGGTACCTAGTAGTCAAGAGAGTGAGTTAATCGTCTGGAATCACAACGCAAGTGCAATACAGATACCACCCATGGGAACACACCATGCACGTTTTAAATGTGAAATTGGCCAAGTAAGGGCTCAAGGACGTTTGGAAAAATTCCCATCAGAAGCCTGTGTGTACTGCCCTCTTTTGCATCATTTGGGATCTCCTTGCCCAGGAGACAAAACAAGACGGCCGGTCAGATGTTACCGTTACCGAAATGGAGTTGTGAGAGGAGAGTATCACATGATTTAGTGGCGACTGAAAAAAAGCAGTGTAAAGTGGAAAGGGTGAAAAATGAGTGGACCACTACTGATTGCGGATATTATTTCTAAACCCGCATTTGCACTTGTCTTTTAACCTAAGGGACTGGGAGACACTAATAAATTCTTTATTTCTACCCAGCTTACCTAATTTTACAATCACTCATTTTTCACCCTTTCCACTTTCCACTTTCCACTGCCTTTGGACCCCCCCCCCTGCACCCACGGAATGCATCAACATTTGCGAATTCAAAATTGCGAATTCGCAATTTCCATTGATTCCTATGGGCCTTTTGGCCCATAGGAATCAATGGGAATAGCGAATTCGCAATTTTGAATTCGCAGAATATTTGCGATTCGGTAAAAATTGCGATTTTTACCGAATCGGAAATATTAAGCACTTTCTATGATGCATCCCGTTTTGCGAATCCTTATTTGCGATTCGGTAAAAATCGCAAATTTGGAAACGCAAAACGGGAGTTTGATGCATGTGGGCAAACGTTTTTGACTGAAGACCCTTTGGATTGATGTTGCAGACAGATGAGAAGTTCTTGAGGTTTCTTAGTTACAGACTTCCTCAGAAGTCATCTTCAAATCCTTATCCCTGGAAAAGGGTGGAATTCCAGGGAATTTCAAGAGTAAACATTTTCCTTGAATACGGTCTGACTGGGAAGATATTTGAAGTCTGGGTGCTATAGGACCTGTTCCTAAAGGTAAATCTATATTTACACAACATTTACCTTACATGCACATTCCAGGAATTAATAAAGAGGTTCCTGGCAGGCGTAAGCCTATTTACATGTGGGACGATCTTTGCTAGGAGTACGGAATTCTCCACACACATCAATACTACTCAGGGGGAGAGAAAATGTGTGCTTCAGGTAAAGTTAGCCTTGAAAGTTTGTGAATGCCCACAAACATGGACATTTGTTGGATTTCACAAACTCTGGGGCATATTATCAAGCCTGTGCGCTAAAATTATCGCCGCTTTATCGGCCGAAAACGGCCGATAAAGCGGCGATAATGGGCTTGATAATATGCTCTGTGGAATTCCAATCGAAGCCCATGTTAGATGTCTTCACATCTAACATGTGCTTCGATTGGAATTCCATAGAGCATATTATCAAGCCCATTATCGCCGCTTTATCGGCCGTTTTCGGCCGATAAACCGGCGATAATTTTAGCGCACAGGCTTGATAATATGCCCCTCTGTTCCTTTACTTTGCACACTGGAAAAGGTTGTATTTTTACTCAGTGTAAGGTGTGGTGTAAATACCGTTCCATGGTGGGAAGATAAATGTATTGCAATCAGATTTGGTTGGTGTGTAGGAGAGCCCTTTTACTAAAGAGAAAACAAAATCCATGGGGAGAAAACAAGTGTGTTTACACACAGAGCCCTATTCCTTCTGTGCAGAGTTCTATGCTTTGTGGTAATACAAAACCACTGGGAATGGCATGTAACTATCGCAGAAGAGCACCTGGAAACCGGAGCTTAGCATATAGACCGCAGAACCTCCTTTTTGATTGCTCTGACTCCCAGCTAACAAGCGTTCGAACCCTGTGTGTGTGCCATTGGATTCCAGCTAAAGTCAGACAAAATGAGTACATATACGCTAGTGCTAGGAGGCAATTCTTTTCTCAGCGCTTAATACAAAAATAATTAGCAACTACAAGAAGTCATTAGGCACATAATCAGTCACTGACTGTGTGGGAGAGCCAAGGATGAACATTTTTTGTCTGTAAAGCAGCTTCAGTTCTTAAACATAAACACTCCACACTGACCTTTTGTGTAACTATAAAGAGAGACTCCCTGATTAGCATTTCCAGGCTGTTAGCATAAAAAAAACTGGGTATTTAATTCGTGTAGGCTTTTTCTGCAATATGCTAATAAACACGCAGAACATCATTTGGATTGCCACTCAATTCCATTTGATAGCTAACACACAGTATGGTGCTTTCGAGCCAAGTAATTATGCTCATGTAAAAACAACTTTCTTAATTAGTTTGAACTTGTGGCCCATTTATTATGGTGTGTGGTGCAGATAAATTAGCATGAGTCGTTAATTTGTCTGCAATGAAAGAACACCCTAATAGCAGTATTAATAATTCTAGTAACTAAGATCAGAAGATGCATAATGATCATAATGTTCAGTCATCATCATATCTGGCCTCGAATGGCATGACGTTCAAGCGTTGTGGCAATGGGATCTTAAATTTGAAAGTGTGGTGCTAAATACCTTGTGCAACACCTCCGTCTTTGTCCATCTCTTTTTTCCATGTTGTTAGACACCACACCACATAGATGGACTGGCTCGTGCCTTTGCAAATTACACACTTCTTGTACGGCTCTGAAAGTGCCTCTTCCATGGTTAATTTGTAAAAAAAAAAAGTAAGTGTCAGGGTACGACTTCAATTTTCAGTAGGCCAATGGGACTCACACCACCAGCTGCTCCTGCTAGGACTGACGAATGCCAGTTCCATCAGAACTTATTAAAAATCCCGCTGATTCAAGTGTAACATTTGTGACTATTCCAGGTCATCTCAAGCAATGAGGATGGACTGTACATGCCTGTTCATTATGAGTATTATGGTCTGCTTGACAGCACACCACCGAACAATTATGTGAGAATCAGCAGGAGAGGAACTTTGGCATTGCCCACATGTTAGGAGTACATCTTTTAATTTGGCAGCAATTCTGTTCTTCCACCAAAACTGCTTGCCCCCATGCAGCTGTGATTAATTTGTTTATTTATCCAGCTGCCTCAGCTTGAATTTTCAGGGACAGACCCATGACATTGTAATGCCATTAAAGTGTCTTGTCTTATAAAACTAGACAATTTATGTTGTTTTTTCCTGGCAGCAGCACAGATGGGATGAGTACAGTCAATAAATCTACAACTTTACTATCAAGTATACTGCAATTGTCACCTGACCTTCTGTAAGCAACAAAAGATAATGATCAGAATCCTACTGAGAGAGAGACTCAGACTTTTCACATGTGTTAGTCTATATAGGACTAGCAGCCCGTCCCGACGTTGTCCTGGTATGAATGCTGCCGGCCAGTAGTATATTGTTTTGTAGGATTTCGTTTTGATAGCATTTCTTATCTGTGACAGGCCTGTGAAACGCTCCAATTCACAGTGCATTGCTGATGCACTTAAGAGTGCGCGTTCAGTAGGGTGTGAACTTTAGTTGCCTTACTTTATTTTTCCTTGCAATATTATATAGCGCAAACTCAACATCATGGCATGAGCACAATTTACATTACAGAAGAACACATTCATTTGTGGTAGGCACCGAGAGACAAAGCAATTTGCCTGGAATCACAGGATGTTGAGCTGATGCCGAGATTCGAACGTAGCTCCCCAGATCTAAAGTTCGCAATTCTAGAACTTGTGGCGGGAGGTGTGTCTAAATGTGTATGTCGTTACTGGCCATCAATGAGAGAGACCTGTGCATTTATCAAATCGGTGGTGAAAAAATATTTGTATGTTGCTGGAGATGTTGGCCGCCGTGCCACCAATGTACTTACCGGGTAAACACCCATTATTGGGCAACTTTCTTTCCGCATACCATCACTCCGCATAATTTCATTAAGAAAGTACCATGACTCCGCAATGCCATTATAATGCACGCTTGTTTCCCGTCCAGTTAAGACATGGCTCGGTAGTTCGGGCTGGACTGTTCCCATGAGGCACAGGGTCAGACTGATTTGTATATGGCCATGTCTGAACTGGGGTGGCTGAGTGAGATAAAGAATGGTGATGGATTAAACCCAGATCAGTTGACTGGGGGTGAGTGTTTGATTTGCTCAAACGTTCCGTCCATCATCCCCTTTTGTTTCGCATTATAACATATGGCATTACATTTTATATACATTTACAACGAAATTCGTTGCAAATGCATGAATGGTAAAACATTGTTTTTTTTAAATGTTTGGATAAGGTAAGTATGGGTATAGGGGTATACGTTTTGGGGTACTGAGGTATATGTTTTCGGGTATTTGGGTATTTTAAGGGTTCAGATATAGTTTTGGGTTATGGGGTATAGGGGTAGTTTTAGGGTTTAGGGATAGGTATGGGTTTTGGGGTACAGGGGTATTTGTAATGTTCAGGGGTAGGTTTGGGTTTTGGGGTACAGGGGTATTTTAAGGGTTTAGGGCTAGGTTTGGGTTTTGGGGTACCGGGGTATTTTTAGGGTTCAGGGCTAGGTTTGGGTTTTGGGGTACAGGGGTATTTTAGGGTTCAGGGGTAGGTTTGGGTTTTGGGGTACAGGGTTATTTTTATGGTTCAGTGCTCGGTTTGGGTTTTGGGGTACAGGGGTATTTCTAGGGTTCAGGGGTAGGTTTGGGTTTTGGGGTACAGGGATATTTTAAGGGTTCAGTGATAGGTTTGGGTTTTGGGGAACAGGGGTGTTTTAGGGTTCAGGGGTAGGTTTGGGTTTTGGGGTACCGGGTTATTTTTATGGTTCAGGGCTAGGTTTGGGTTTTGGGGTACAGGGGTATTACTAGGGTTCAGGGGTAGGTTTGGGTTTTGGGGTACATGGGTATTTTAAGGGTTCAGGGCTAGGTTTGGGTTTTGGGGAACAGGGGTATTTTAGGGTTCAGGGGTAGGTTTAGGTTTTGGGGTACAGGGGTATTTTTAGGGTTCAGGCTAGGTTTGGGTTTTGGGGTACAGGGATATTTTTACGGTTCAGGTGTAGGTTTGGGTTTTGAGGTACAGGGGTATTTATAGGGTTCAGGGCTAGGTTTGGGTTTTGGGGCACAGGGGTATTTTTAGGGTTTAGGGATAGGTTTGGGTTTTGGGGTACAGGGTATATTTATAGGGTTAAGATGGGTTAGTGTTTAATTGTGTTGGGGTATTTTAAGGAGTAAGGGTGGGTTTTGAGTATGGGGTGCAGGGGTATTTAAAGAGAGCAGGGTGGACACCCTGAGCTGGAATGTACAGAACCTGGGAAGAAAAAACAATGAAATATTGGGCACAACGCTAGCTTTTTTTTCCGTAATCCTGCGCCCCGCACACGCCCACGCCCCCAGCACACGCCCACAGCACACGATATGAGACATGGCATGAAGGGCGGAAGTACCACACGCCCTTAGTGTTTGTCACGTCCCCATCACACGCCCACAGCACAACGCAGACACGCCCACAAGGGACTACTTTGCTGGCACGGTTCTTTTACCTTTTAAATGTTTATGGTGGGCGTCTGCCTAGCCTATGTCCTTCTGCTGCAACTGCCCTTTCCAACGCTGTATTGGGTGTTGTGATTGGTGCTGTGGTTCCTGAGATTATCCGCCTCAAAGGTTTGGGCTCTCTCTTTATTATATTAGTATAGATATAGATTTGATTGGGCTGAATGCATGTACTTCCACAAAGAGACTGCATTAATTGTACTTTTTTGGCTGGTGACAAAGTTTGTACTCATTGCAGCAGGACTGATCATGGCTAACTTGTGCTCATAGCTACAGATCTGACCTGTTTATTATGAAATGTTATGATAAAGCCAGTCGGCCTGATGCATTTATTAAGAAAAGCATATGTTGAAGTTGATAGGCATTTAGGTGTGAATTGTTATTAATCTAGCTTAAAGCCTATAGAGCGGTATTTTGTTACATGGAGTATCACAGTAGTACAGAGTAGTACAGTATCACTATAGTAGGCAATTATTTTGATGTTGACCACCCACTCTGACAAAACAAAAGGGGCTGTCATTGTGATGGTTCTTGCTAGACCTTGTTGAATAGGGGTGTATATTGTTTTGCCAGCTGCAGTGCTCTACATATTTGTAATTTTTTAAATGTATACATGATGGTTGCTAGTGTATATGAAGTTGAATAGGCCAGTGTTAGGTAAAGTGTAACTCCAATGTTAAAAAGGTAAAGGCTTCTTCAGTTCATTGGGAAAAGCATGCTAGCTTTCATAGGTTTCATATATCTATTATGAGACATTATGACACTGAGCGTGCGCGGGCGGCCGCGCATGCGCATTAGTATCCAAGATGGCGGCGCGATTACGAGAGGGATCCCCGGGGGATGCAGCGTACATGGTAAGTATTTTTTAATTCCTTTTTAAAAGGTAATGTAAGTATTTAGGGAGGGCAGGAGGGAGGGTGGTGGCGCAAAGTGGGGCTACGCGAAGTGCTTAGGTGGGCGTAGTTTCTCGCCCACTTCCATCTAGCTTCGCGTAGCCCCACTACGCCTACTATGCCCAGGGTTAATTGTTGTAGGTTACACTCTCTCACAAACCATGAGTGTAGAAGATTTGCACTGTGAAAATCCTTGTTAAGCCCTGTTAGGGCAGATACAATTTTGCTTTGCTTTGGTAACTCTAATATTGTATATATTTGTACTTTTATGACTGTATGCCTGATGGTTGGCTTGCGCGGAAGCTTATGCTCAGTATGTTGGTTATGCGGTTAAGCCAATGATATCAGCTTTAGGCGTGATTGGTGTGCAGGAAAATGTTATGCGGAAATGTTATAAGTCTGGCCTGTTTACTATAAAAATATTACAAAGGCAATAAGCCTAACTTATTTTTTGTGAAAAGCATATAATAGAGACCCTTCTGCATCTAACAGTGGGTTGGTATTACATTTTGTTACATGCCGTAAATAGGTATTTGGTTACATGCAGTCTCACAGATTGCCATCGTATGTCACCCACTATGACAAGCCATGGGAGTACAATTTCGCTGTGAAGATTTAGGGGATCTAAGTTATTTTGCAAAATGTAATATATATATTTTTTTTTTAGCACAAACAAGACTCAGAATAGGGTATCAGACAGTGCGCTTTACATATACATAGAAATGTTGCATTTAGACAGTGCTAGAGTAGATCAGAAATATATATATGTTATAAAGTCAATAAATCCTGGATATTTGAAGAGTTTCAATTGAGTTTATTGTAGAGATGTAGATCTACACAGCTTATCATCTGCCAGTAATCCTCACAGTCCCAGTTAACTACCCAGCATTGAAATCATAACATTCCAAAAGCAATGATATTACAATCCCATTGAAATAAGCTCTACATGAAATCTCTAGAAGCATAACTTTCAAACACTGAGCATTCAACATAACATCAAACAGTATGCTTAGAATATAACATACCTCCTTTTCTTAAACATTTAAAAAAAGAAAAAGAAAATAAACAGTGAAGCATGAAACAAGTACAACAGTAAAATAAAATAAAATTAATCACAAACCTGTGAGGTACAACAGTAACTCTTGAGCTTCTCCTCCTCTGCATACGGGAGTTAGATTGGTCAGAATCAACAATGTCCAAAGTTTTAGAATTATTACTGCTGAGACAACACCCAGCCCCAGATTTAGTTTTAACAACCTTAGACACATTCCACTAATTACCAGCTACTACTTGAACAGAATTGTTACCAATTTTGACCTCCTTGACAGGATCACTAAACCTACCCTTACCTTTCTTGTCATGCACAGGTTTTTTGATCCTTACAAAATCACCAACACACAATGATACTACCTTGACATTTCTCTTCTTATCAAACCACTCTTTCTCTTTTTCCTGCATGTGATGTACATTAGATATGACACTATCCATAATAGGTTCAACATCAACCAAAGAGTCAAACCATTTGTTTATCCATCCAGGACAAAAACTTGTATTGGCTTTCCTCCCTCTCAAGACTTCAAAAGGACAAAACTTAGCGGTTGAATGGCGAGTCGTTCTGTAGAACCACACCATACTCTCTAGTGAGGACAATACATCATGCTTTCCTTTGATAGCCCATTTAACACATTCCCCCACAACTCTGTTCATTCTTTCCACTAAGCCATTAGCTTGTGGATAATGTAAAGAACTATTGAGGTGTTTAGTGCCACTAGATTTAAGAAAACTTTGGAATTCATAACTCACAAACTGACTTTCCTTATCTGAAACAAGAAATTGAGTAAAACCTTCCCTCAAAACACCTCCTTCAGAAATTTTATAACACTGTTAGAACCTGACTCTCTGACAACTTTAATCTCTGGCCACTTGGAAGCATAGTCTATCAAACCAATGATAAACCTCATGTTCTGGGGTAAAACCTCATATGGACCCATTATATCAACACCTACTTTAACCCATGGTCCATCCGGACACTCAACAGGAGATAAAGGAGTTGTAGTAACTTTGTTTGCCTTTTCAGAAGAATCACACAACAGACAATTCTCAACAGAGGTCTTGATCTCATTATCCATACTCGGCTACCAAAAATTCTCACGGACACGTCGTATGGTAAGAGATATCCCCAGATGTCCATCATAAGATTCTCTGACAATGACTGACCTAAGAGAATGTGGAGGAGTCAACTTGTCACACCTCATCAGTAGACCATCTTCTACTGAAATCTCAGACTCAACCTTCCAATAAGGCTGGAGCTCAGAAGAAAGAGCTTTTTCATTCGGCCATCCATTCATCACAAACTTACACACATCTTGAAGAACCTTGTCCTCCGAAAAAGCCAATCTCCAATCATCTTCTGACCCAACAGCTAAGACAGGAATGTCAACGGAAGCTACAAAACAGTCCTCATCATCCTCATCACATAAATCCTGGAAACCTGTGCCTTCGCTAAGATCAGAAACTTGAGGAAAACGTGACAAAAAGTCAGCTCTGACATTCTTTCCCCTAGTAATGTGTGAGATGTCAAACTGATATTGTAACAACTTGCTAACCATTCTGGTTTGGGTTTAAAATTACTTGAGTGCAACATTTACTGGGACCAGAAGATAATATTGACACAAGGGGTTTGTGATCAGTGACTAGATTAAAATATCTTCCCCAAACATATGGGTAAAATTTGTCAATAGCCCACAGACAAGCTAATAGCTCCTTTTCAACTACGGAATAATGTTCATCTGCACCTCTCAAAACTCTGGACAAAAATGCAACTGTATATTCTTGGTCACTTGACCTTTGCGTAAGGATAGCACCTAAACCATTTTTACTTGCATCCTCCGCTACAAAACAAGGTAGTTCCGGATCAAAAGGTGTCAACGCATTACTTTCTTTCAGAGCTTTTTTAATCTCCACAAAAGCACGATCACAATCTGAAGACCAAATGTACTTCTTGGAACTTTTAAGGAGATTGCTGATGGGTCTAACCATGGACGCATAGTTGCAGACAAATCTAGAATAGTATTCCAACAACCCTAATAAAGACTTAACTCCTGTTTTGTCCTTGGGTACAGGGGCATTCATTATTGCATCAATAAGACCTTGCCTGGGCTTGATTCCATCTTTAGACAGAGGATGACCCAAGTACTCGATTTGATCACACGAAAACTTGCATTTCTCATTCTTTAACACCACACCATTTTTTTTAAATCTCAAGAACTCTTCTGGTGATGTTGTCATGGCTTTAATTGTTTTTTGCATAAATAAGAACGTCATCCTGAAACACAAGAACACCCTCTACACCCCTCAACATATTCTGCATTACCCTCTGAAAAACAGATGCAGCGGAGGCTAACCCGAAAGGCATCCTTTTATAACGAAAAGTGCCAAGGGGCGACACAAAAGCAGTCAAGGAACATGATTCAGGATGAAGTTCTATTTGATGGTAGGCGCTAGCCAAATCTAACTTAGAAAAAACTTTTGCCCCTTTGAAACATGAGAACAAATCAATTATTTTGGGCACAGGGTGTGAATCAACCCAAATCTCTTTGTTGAGAGACCTGAGAGCCACACACACTTTCAACTTTCCATCCCGTTTGCGAGCAACTACTTAGGGGGATAACCAAAGGGATGGATCCGTAGGTTCAATGACTCCCTTTTCACATAAAGAAGAGAGAGTTCTTTATTAAGATCCTCTCTGACACTAAACGGGACACTCCTGAGTTTATGATTGATTGGAGTAGCACCCTTCTTAACAATAATTTTGTGTTTGAAACCTGAGATCTTACCCAATTCATCACTGAAAACAGTAGGAAACTCATTGATCCACCTGGTGTTTGCTTCATCACATGTAACTAACATAACCTGTTCCTTTGTCCCTGGTCTCAATTGCATGCCAAATAGTCCCTGCTGAAACCAACCCAGAATGTTGAGACCTTTGACAGCCACATAGATTTTTCCCCTGATCTTCTTACCCTTGAATACAAGGAAATGCTCAATAAAACTTAATAAGTCGATCTTACATCCCTCATTAGAGACTGGTGATCGATCAGGCGGAAAAAGTTCTCTCTTTCCCCACGTCTCATGGAAAGGTTTTTGAGTTATAAAGGTTGATCCTGGCTCCAGAATCAACTAATAAATTGATTTTTTTATCACCAACTCTTATTTCAACAATGGGATCATCACATGTTGAGGGATCTCCAGTGAGTGGAATGGAGGACTCATTAGAAACCATACAGTCTTGGACTACGGAAATAATTTAATCTTCAGAATCATAGTCATCAGATTATAACACACAGGCTACAGCTTTCTTCTGAAATGTATTTTTTAAACAGACAGAAGCGAAATGACCAGTCTTCTTGCAATAATTGCAAGTGACATTAAATGCAGGACATTTAGATCCCTTCACATGAGGCGAACTACCACAACACAAACAAATATTGCTAGGTATCGAACTGTCAGACTTCTTCTTCGACGAGTGAGTCATACCCTTCTTGATGGGCTGAGTTTTAGACTTTCTAGAAGGACCCACATAATTGATTGAATCAGCTGGTTTATCTTCTAGCTACTTGAGAGATATGTTGGAAGTTTCAATGCTTTTGGCTACTTTAATAGTTTCAGCGAGTGGAGGATTATCCATTGATAGCAACTTTTGTCTGATATGTTTATCTTTTCAATTCCCAACAAACTGATCACGAATAAGCTGTTCAATGAAGTTCTCAAACAAACATACAGAAGCGAGCGTTCTGAGAACCGAGTTGTAATCATCTACGTCTTCACTATCAGATTGTTTTCTTTTAAAAAACGTATGCCTCAGTACAATTAAATTGGGTTGTTTATCAAAACGTGTTTTAAGTTTAGTTATAGTGCAAAGATGATCATCTAAAACTTCATCCCCTTCAGGTAGATCAGGTAAGTGTTTAAAGATCGATCTCCCCTCAAACCCCAGGGAGTGTAATAACAAACATTTCTTTCTTTCCGGACGATACATAGTAGCACCAATGGCACCCAGATATGTCTCAAGCCAGATGTCCCACTTTACTGGGGGCTCACCAGGAGTCTCAAGGAAAGAGGGAGGAGCATTAATAGATTGCAAAGACGACATTGCACAAACCACAGAAAGCTAAATAAACAAGAAAGAGAAACAAGTAATTGACAGCAAACAGTTCTAGAAAATTTGTTCTCAAATAATCAGTGTTCGCAGAGGATAAGTGTGCGAATCACAGTAGTATGTAGAAATGAATCTCATCAGCAAGAGTCAGTATTCGCAAATCACAGTAGTGTGCGAATCACTGTAGTGTTGTAATTTAAATTCCCTTGTATTCAGCTCAGGTTTCTTAAAGTTAAAACAATTGAGTTGAAAAAAAAGTAAAAATTCTGAAATGGAAACTTGAAGAGAAAATTCTTGAGTATTATGACATCATGGACTTAAAGTTCAATTAAGTGGAACAATCCATCAACAGAATCTAGACTATTGAATGAGCAAAATAGAATCTCCTTGAAGTCAGCCTCCTTCCTTCTTTATGATGTAGCAACTAGTGTTTTGAATATCACTATTACATCATGGTTGGCAAAACAAAGCAAAGAAAATGGTTGGCAGCATGGAGGAAGGCATTGTAAAATCGCGTGGTTGGCAACGATGTGGTAGGCAAAACTCATGTGCTGTTTCCGGATGCGCGATACCTTCTTTACAAGTCACGCAGTATAACGCAGTACTGAAAGCTGCGGTTGGCAAGTAAACGATTGGCAGATAAACACACTGTTTGCACATACGCGAGACTGTATTTTCTAAATCTTGCGGTGAAGTTCAATAGGAGGACGACAACAATGGAGGAAGTGCGAGTTGTCCATGCTGCACGAGTCGTCAGGCGAACAGTCAGGTAGGCATTTCAAACAATAACACTTGAAGTTTCAAGGTAGATGAAGTACAATTCTTTTGAAATGCAGTTCATAAAAGTTCGCCCTTGATGAGTGAAAAAGGTAATCTCAAAAGCAATGCAAATTTACAATTGCTGAATAGAAAGAAAGTCAGGTAGAGGTGCAAATGCAAATCCACATGCTTTGAGTAGAAACAAAGTCACGTAGAGGTGCTTAATCAGCGTCAAACAAATGCTCACATAGAATCATGAAGGTTATAATGAGTACCAACCACACTGTCTAGCGTTAACCAACCACACATGCAATTTTACATCGAAGAGATTAAACTGCCAAACAGTCTCTGCACAGTAAAAAGAATAAACTTATCTGTTCAAATGTCAGGCTGCTTGTAGAAGAGGGTCGATGTCATCAAATATAAAGATCTACTGGAAGGCAGTTTTGATAGTCTAGAATTGTTGTTGCAGCAGATGATGAAAAAAATATATTTTGAAAAATTAGAAAATGTTGAAGATTGAATGAGGATGAACGTGGGTTCAGCTGTGTAGAGTCCTCGTCACCAAATTTATGTTATAAAGTCAATAAATCCTGGATATTTAAAGAGTTTCAATTGAGTTTATTGTGGAGATGTAGATCTACACAGCTTATTGTAGTAGACTAAACATAGAAGGTCTTGCTGTTCAGCCTGAGTGGAATGCTGGTGAGTGGTTAGAATGGAGTGTTTGAATGTCTGAGATTGAGAATCAGTTGTGTACGGGATGAGCAGCAAGTGAGCTGCTCCTGGTGGGGTCTCCCCTTGATACTTACCATCTAACTTTATTAAAGAGATCTGCACTCTCTACATCTCGTCTTCTTCCAATTCATCTTAAATCTGATTATTACATCTGGCGACGATCCGGAAGAACCTGTCTGTGCTGCTGCCTTAACGGATGGTTAAACGGAAAACGGAATTGCTTAAGGTAAAGCTCCTTTCACGAAACAGTAATCGGCCCTTAAGATCCTGACACAGAGACCCCACCAGTGACCATCATCTGTCGCCCGCTGAAATATGTCAGGAATCGAGGCTCAGTCTATATGCGGACTTAGGATTTGTCTGGACTCCCTCTGTCTCAGTTTCTTTTCACGGTTCTCCCCTCTCTCACTAGGCGGAACCGTTTCAAAAGCTCAGAATGATAACAATTTCCATTTTCCTCCATGGTCCATCTTCATATGCTTTGCGACTGCATTACTGTGATCTCTGTTGACCGTCGCACGCACGTGCTCTCAGGTCCTCTTCTTGAGTTAGCAAATCGTGCTCCCTATATATTTGAGCGAGCACGGACATTCAATCATATAAACCCCTAATTGGCTCTTACAAGTGATCAACTCTCTGATTTGCAACATTTTTTTGTTGGGTAATTCCACTTGGTTGGTGTTCTTGGCAATCTGGCATACTTTGCAGTTAGCACATTTTCTGAATCCCTTTGTTTGTTGCCATTGAGTTCCTGTGGATTTGTTGACAATTTGATGGTGACTATGGACTAATTTATCCCTCAGATTTGTTGCTCATTGGTAGGTTACATTGGGATGGTTTCCCATTACTCTCCCAATTGTAGGATCCATTTGTAACAGTTTCCAGTTTTTCCTCAAAATCTGATTGATTTCTTTAGTTTCGCAACAATAATCCATTATTAATCTCACGGGTTCAGTTGTTACTTGATCACTTATTATTATTATTATTATTATTATTATTATTTGCTGTTTATAACGCGCTCCATTACTCCAGAGTATCCTGGCGCGAATTGCGGTTTCATTTTACCTTTGAGGATATCTGGTCTCGATTTCTGATGGGCTTTCATCCATCCTCTTTTGATGCTATGATCTATGTAGGCTCTTTGTTTGAATCATATTGCCGTTTTTTTGCTGTTCTCTTGCCACTCAGTTTCCTCTGAGCATATCCTGCGACAGAGGGAGTCCAGACAACTCCTAAATTTCAGGACTTTAACTCCTTTTGGTCTGAACCAAAGTGAAGAATTATATGTACACTTATGATTGTAATTGATGTCTAATCTGGATTATGAATTGGAGGGGGGAACATACACAAACCATAAACAAAAAAACAAATATACAAAAAATAAGGACATAGTAGCACAAAATCGACCCTATCGGGACAAAGACATATTGTGTAAATTAAAAACATCATCAGAATATTAAACAATGCGAGTTCAAGGGAATATAAAATTACAGACAGAATTAAATATAAAACGCCTTAGCCCATCAGAGGGCAAAATCCCACAACTAGGACAAAAAACAGCAAATAGATCGTGTATCAACTATGAAGTTCAGTGATACAACGATGGACGTACCCGACATGTAGCTGTCCAATTATTGTAACAAACAGTGCGCACTGTCTTTAAAACTGTCTGACTGACAATATAATTAATAAATATTAATATCATAACTAGCTTCCCCAAACCTACATAGAAGTTAATGGCAAAGTGCCCTTGAGACACGCATTAAATTCTGGGAGACAGACAGAAAAAATAATTTTTGAACCGATATGTGCCACTAGGTCATCATAACAAAACACAATGAAAATCAAAGGGGGATTGGAAACAATTCCCAACATTAATCTAATAGATCTCCCAAATAAAATTCACGCCACATGAGATTGACTACATTTCCCAAAATGCATCAAAAGGGGAATCAGAGGGGTTTGTAATCACATGATGTAACAAGCATTGTTTTTATTGGTTAACTCGAATGCAACCAGTTAACCGTGATCAAGCTATCTGGTATTGTGAAACGCGTTGGTTGTCTCCGTATACCTATCTGCCAAATGAAGTAAATTTGAAGATTGGGGAATCCAAACAACCCGTGAGTGCATTTTCATTTTATCTCCAACGGGGATTCTTTTTGGAAATATTAACGCGGTAAGGCTCTACCGCCGAACACGCACCGGATTCAGAAGCGCCCATGGTCTGAGTGACAGCGAGCCATCCTCGGGTGATATATATATATAAATATAAATATAATTAACTAATAACTATTTATATATATATATATATATATATATATCTATATATATATACATATATATATATATATATATAGATATATATATATATATATAGATAGTAGCTTCTTCGGTGTATCCTTCGTCTTGAGGAGGTGGCACGCCACCGGTGAAGCGACCGGCTTATATCCCTGTAAAACGGAGTTCCAAGCGTGCTCTCAGGCGTAAACAACCACACTGCACAATCCGGTTTTGCCAAAAAAGATAGGGTTTATTCACGTCATAAGCCCTACGTGACGCGTTTCGCACTCCATGAGTGCTTTATCACACAATTGTGTTCGTGAAGAATGCCATTTTAAATACATTTGTTTACATGACATAAACGATGGACTTCCGAGAAAATGCTATAATCATGGGCGCCATCTTGGAGTGGTCAAACATCCTAATCACGGATAGACAGTAATCACAATCATGATATATAATGACTGTTAGCACATTGAAATAAACATACCAATTGGTCATATAAAAGAGTATAGTGACCACATGAATTTACGTGGAACTGAAAGGGGTCCCTGTGACATAAACAAAGGACTACGGAAAGCAACCTTGTAATAACACCAAGGATCGCGATAGTGCGCATGTGTAGGCGTCCTACGCGGGCTACGCTGTCTGGCAACAGTAACTAAGACAACGTTACCATGGATGATTATGCGCTGAATAGGCAATGCCCTGTGACTAATATAAGCGGGCACATGTGTTAATGAATGCAACTATAGTGGGGTCCCTGTAGCATAATCAAGGAGTACGAAAATCTACAAACCACCTAGCAAATGTACGCGGTAGTGCGCATGTGTAAGCGTCCTATGCAGGCTATGCTGTCTAGCAACGGTAACTAAGACAACGCTACCATAACTGCACTGTGACTAATATAAACAGGCACATGTGTTATTAAATGTGACATTAAATCTGGTAATGGCACCCTGGTTAGTGGGAGTGTGCATAGCTATAGGAATAAATTAGGTGGTGGTATGACAAAGAATTTAACCCTGGTTAGTGGGGAATTGCATTGAAAAGCATCATCCTTGACAGCATAGGACCCATACCCTCCAGATATGCCCCCGCCGCCCACAACACTAGACATGCAAGATCCCCACATTTGAAATCACCAGAGATTCAGGTGGGGTTAAAAGGCCATGTTTATTCACACATTGTATAAACATGACAAGCAATAACATGCATATCAAAATCACAAGTTATAACATAACTACATTTATGAGCATATCAGCTCGATGAGCATATCAGCTCCATGAGCATATCAGCTCCATCACCTTCCCAACCCTAAGGGAGGAACACCATCTGGTTCGCATCTCGCAACTGGGTATCCTACGCCAAGTGCCGTGCACCTGCCCCTTAGAGTGGTGGGTCCCGCCCTTCTATCATTGTCCGCCATTACCAGGGCCCACCTCTCGACCACCAGGCTGCCCAGGGTCGCCCGGGAGGCTCGAAATCTGTCGCCCTAGCCTCCCCAGCCGGTGGTCACTTCCTCCCAGTGGAGAGCTTGCCATATCCCCCCTCAGAGCTGGCCTATAGAGCCCGGCAAGCGGGCTCCCATTCATCCTGTTTAGCCACTATTTACTGATCGCAGGTCTGTTCTCCGCCACAAGGGTGTTCTTGGATAAACGTATCAGTTCCATAGTCCGACAAATGCACCCCATCCTGGTGGTACATTGCTTCTCCGGAAATCATTCAGTGCTGGAGGTAGCGCAAGCGGCCCTTCACTGAGCACAACTTTGCTAGCTCGCCGTTCAATCGCCTCACCGAGACGTTTCAAGATCTAGGACGCACTCCTAGGCCCCATGCCCTGCGTGATATCATGCCAGACCAGACCAGTTTCGTTGATGGGAACACATGCCCCAGCCAGGCAAACTCCGCTAGTAGGGCTTCCTTGACAGCCAAGCGCCCTCTGTCGACCATGTCGTTGCCTCCCAAATGCAAAACAATCCAATCCGGCGATTTGTGCTCTCGTGCCCTGAGCTCCTCGACGATCCGCCTCAAGTGTCGGATCCGCATCCCTCCAACACCATGCCATACGATTTCGGTCTCACCCAATGCGGCCGGTTTCACCACCTCTCTTCACTACAAGCGCACCGCCGCGCGACGCACGAAAGAGTGCCCGATTACCCATACCACGGAAGCGGGCATACTAATCAAAAAGGAGAGAGATGGAACCGTTAGACACTGCACACATATGCATTACAACAATTCAGGCCGTACATATCGTTTATAACAATCAGAGGTCCAGTGACCTACACCTTTCACCATGATGGGGGGAGACCCGCCCCAGCCGCTAAAGTTGCGGCGCCAATCCTAAAGGAATGAGAAGAATAGCCCGCTGCTCCCAGTCCCATATTCCTCAGGGCCAACCCAAAGACTGCCTTAAACTGGTATTGTGACAGGCAATCCCCGTATTCGTGGCCGAAAAGCACCGACCCCCCCCTGCTGGGCGTCGGGCTAGGTACGCCTGCATACGGGATACGGGGCAGGCTGCTATCCCTGGGGCAGACCGCAACTGAATGTTGACCCCATTTCCTGTTTGGTCTGTTTTGGACCGTCGTAACCGCACTACTAGGCCCCCCGGGGAAATGGAGATATCCTTGAGCTGCAGGCCTCCCCCCCCGGCCTACTCTGGAGGCCCCCACAATCTCACCCAGGCGGAAGGCCCCGTAAAAGGCCAGGCAAAAGGCCGCCCCCAGCATGATTTCCTCAAATGGTGACTGGCAAATAACAGGGAGTACCCCCAAAATATCAATCAAGGTCGGGAGATCCAAAGGCCTACGACAGTCCCGCCGTGTCCCGTCTAATCGGGCCCATCCCGCTAAGGCCTTCCTGATCAAGAATGAAGCCCCAGGATCCCGCTCCCCCGCCAGTTTAGCAAAGAAGCCTATCGCCGCCAGGGAAGCCCTAGCATAAGACACTGTTTTGCCCTGGTCCCGCTGAACCTGTAAAAAGGCGTACATCGTTTCAGGTGAGAAGACCCTTCCCCCACCCAACTGTTCAACAAATGATTTGTAAACATTAAACTGCGACTGATAGGCACGTTTGGTGCGATCACTCAGAGCGGCACCTACCAGCCCCGCTAAAGCGGGGCTCCAATTCTCCACAGTGACGTAGGGAACGTCGTCATGCGCTCTTCCGCCTGCGGATGGAACCTCCGGAAGTCCTGCAACTTGGAACGAGACAAAGCGTCAGCAGCATGGTTATCAACACCAGGTATATGCACAGCTTTAAAAGTCAAATTCAATTTCAAGCATGCCAACACCAACAACTTTAGCAACCTCAGCTCGTGTGGGCAAGTCGCCCTCTGCCGATTGATAACCTGAACCACTGCCATGTTATCCAACCAGAAGGTCACGACCCTGTCCCTGAAGCGATCTGCCCACACCATAACTGCCACCCAGATGGGAAAGAGCTCTAAAAAGGCTAAATTCTTAGTCAGGCCCGCTAAGTGCCACTCCGCTGGCCAGACCGCCCCACACCAGGCAGGGCCCAAGATTGCCCCAAAACCAACACTACCAGCTGAATCGGTGTATAGTCCTAGTTCTTTACTGGACACCGGCGGCGCGGGCCACACCACCCGCCCGTTGAAATCTGCCAGGAAATCTCGTCACACCTTGAGGTCCTCCTTCACCCCTGCCTTTAACCTCACCCGGTGATGCTTCTTGGTAAGACCCACCATCGCTCTGGCTATAGACCTCGAGAAAGGGCGTCCCATCGGAATGATCCGCAAAGCAAAGTTGAGCTGCCCCACAAGCACTTGTAACTGGTGCAACGTCACCTTCGGACATGCCAATGCCGCCTCAATGGCTACAGAAAAAGCCTTTACTTTATCCATCGGCAATCTACATTCCCCCGCCACTGTGTCAATGTCAATGCCTAGGAAGGACATGCACGTGTCAGGGCCGACTGCCTTGCTCGGTGCCAGCGGCACCCCAAATTCCTTCAACATCGCCACCAGCTGGCTTAGGGCCAACGCGCAGGCATCCGACGATGCCGGACCCATTACAATGAAATCGTCTAAGTAATGCACCACATCCGTACATCCTGACTTTTGCGAAAACACCCATTGCAGCATGGAGCTAAAGGTCTCAAAGTACTTGCAGGAGACCGCACAACCCATAGGCATACATCTGTCATAATAAAATTGCTGTTGGACCTGGAAGCCTAACAAATGATAATCCTCGGGGTGTACCGGTAACAAGCGGAATGCTGACTCAATGTCGGTTTTTGCCAGTAACGCCCCTCGGCCTAGCTCCCTCACTTTCTGAACCCCGGCATCAAAGGACAAGTACATCACTGAGCACACTGCCGGGTCTATGGCATCGTTCACCGATGCACCTTTCCGTGCGGATAAGTTATGGATCATCCTGAACTGTCCCGGCTCCTTTTTGGGGACCACTCCTAAAGGGGAGCAGACAAAGTTCTCCCAGGGAGGAGCCGAGAACGGGCCTGCTACTCCGCCTAAGGCCCCCTCTTTCTCTACCTTTGTGGCCACTACTGAAGGATGGGTTCTTGCTGAAACCTGGTTCCTACACTGGGAAATAGGAGGGACATGCGATGCTGGTATACGAAAACCGCTGGAAAAACCTTCAAACAACATCCTGGCAGCTGCCCTATCTGGATACCTGCCCAACCAAAAGATCAGTTTCTCAATGTCAACAGGAGTAGGGAGATTAGGCTTGGGGAGGCTTGATATCCTTAGGGGGGTTGCCCCCTCGCTCTTTGGATTTCTTATTGCACCTTGACTCAGGATGGGACTGGTGACCGCAGTAGGCGCATGCGTGCTTGAACTTGCACTGCCCCGGGGGCCACGTGCACCCGTTACCATTGAACGCCCAGCATGTACCTTTCTTCTCGCCCGGCCCTCCCTGGGAAGTCCGAAAGGGCTGCCTAGCCGGGTGTTCCCTATTGCTTACGCTCTCTAACCAAGCATTGACCTCAACCTGATCCCAACAAATGGAGGGGTTTTCTTCCTTCGCCCAGCGAAACTCCCTATCATATGTCAGCCAGGCAGAACCGCCATGAGTGGCATCCGCCTTTACAATCTTATTAGTATAAAACACTAGCGGAATCGCCAACTCCGGCCTTTTTTCCAACAACACCGTAACATAGACGTGAAAGCCGAACAACCAATTGGTTATAGTCTCCTCTATCCTAGGTCTCCGATCTCAGAAGGAATGATCCTTCACATCCCTGTCCTTGTAATCCTCTTCCCGCCTCTTCGGCCTGATAAGAGAGAATATATCCACGTAGGCACCTCTCCAAATCTTCTCTTGCATTTCCGTACTAACATGCGTAGCTAACATCCCTGACTGGGACAACACGTTCCCCTGACTAGTTCCCACCTCGCTGCTCCTTAGCGCAGTGTCACCAGGCTTACCTCCTGTAGGTGGCACCACTATCGCTGTCGCGGGGGGCTGTGCTCCAATCGCTACGCTGGGCAACGCTTTACGCGACTCGACTAAAAGCGCCAACTGCCTCTGAACATCCTGCAATGCGCCCTGTTCTGTGACCTGCGGAGGCACCCACGGTGCTGCCGCCCCAGCGCTCGCTCTCTCTAATACCCTTTCAGGGGCTGATAATTGGCCCACTAGGGAGGAAACTGACGCCAGCAAGCTATCCAACGGATCGCTAACGGCTACCACTGTGGCCACCGGCTGCGGCGGGAGTGGTGCAGGATGGACCGTAACTAATGGTATCGCGCCTCCCGGCGCCAACGCCCTAAGCGCTTCCGTAATCTCAGACAAAACTGACCCCACTGGGTCTGCTGGTATGTCCGCACCCGGCTCAGGATCTGAAGGAAAGACCCGTTCTGCATCTGGAGGAGGAGTGGGGACGGGACCTACTAATCTCTCGTCCTCAATACCATTGTCTCTATCCAACCAGCTATCTTTATTCATATTTTAAAATCAAACCCACCTATTTTTTTTATAGGAATTACAATATACGCCATCATTGCAAGAAAGGTATGTGTTGGCATGAATACAGGCAAGAATATGCGTGTCTTTCACGTATCACCTTTGAGGTGGAGGGACTTTCTCTTTACGGCTTCTCACGGAAAATACAATAAATTGTACACTTATTGGAGAATTGGCACCCTCACTGAGCACATTGTCTATGAATTTTTCCTACAAACAGTATCAGTGTATGCGACCGCAAGATTTGTTCATAGTGTTTTCCGAAACATGTCCTTTCTGCTTTTTAATGTATGTTTTCAATGAAACCTTGAACAATACTGAATCGATATTGTACATGGGGCTCGGTTTTCGCAGTCACGTTTCTTTCACTTTTCAAAGCATGTGCATGTCACTTACAAAAGTGCACAGTACAATCAGGTCATTCCTGCAACATGGGACCATATGACGAAAAACAAAGGGGTTTTTTGTCCTATTGGGACAACTAATACTTGTTGTTGATACTAAAACCTCTACTGTTGCTAATCTTAACGTACATACAAAATGTTGCCAATTATGTGTTAAGTCACTATGTATAGTGACAGGAATCACAACACTTTGTACATTTTTGTTTTATTTCCAGCCCTGAAGAGTCAGAGCAATCTGTACTCTGACGAAACACGTGTCGGCTGGCGTAAGGTCTTTTGGGCAATAAAACAACAACATTTGCTCAAACAGAAGAAGCGGAATATTATTTTCTAGGACTAAAACATACTGGATGTTTGCTCAAGATATAATTGTACCTAAATTGATAAGTTGTGTGCATAGGAAATTGTGTTATATGACGCCAGCAATCTATCCAACGGATCGCTAATGGTTACCACTGCGGCCACCGGCTGCGGCGGGAGTGGTGCCGGATGGACCGTAACTAATGGTATCGCGCCTCCCGGCGCCAACGCCCTAAGCGCTTCCCTAATCTCAGACAAAACTGACCCAACTGGGTCTGCTGGTATGTCCGCACCCGGCTCAGGATCTGAAGGAAAGACCCGTTCTGCATCTGGAGGAGGAGTGGGGACGAGACCTACTAATCTCTCGTCCTGATTCCCCCGGCAGGGTTAGGCCTATTCTTCGTCCCTTTCCCTTTTGGCTGTGCCTTGGCCTTCTTCTTTAATGGAGGACAAGCAGCCTTCGGTCCCACCCCCCTGCACGGCCGCTCTACTACTTTGGGCTGCTCCCCCTGGGAAGAATCACTCTCGTCCCCGCTATCGGGGGTCTCCTTGCTCAACTTTTTTAGCAGCAATTTCATAATCTGCGCTAATTCAGGTTCAGAGTCCTATCGCTTTTGTCCACCCTTTTTTGGCACCATGCTAACTATCGCGTGCCTCGCACTACCTCGCTATAGCACCTAACGCGCCCTGAGTTCCCTGTTCCCACACCCCTAAGCACCGTTCACGCCGCCCGGCAGGAGCCCGCACCACGAAGAACCCCGCACACAGCCGTAAGCCCCGTGAGGCAGCGACACTCCAATCCCTACCCTGCACCCACCGTGACTCACGGCTGCCCACAAGGCCCCCGAGGCACTCGATCCCTTACCTGGCTACACGAACGATGCTCAGTCCTTCTGCTTCTGGAATTTCGGAAAGCCCGCCTGGGTCTCGAGAATGGCCAGGAGCCGGCGTGCAGTCAGGAATCCAGGAGTGATAGCGGGAACAGAGACCCCAGTCACAGGGATTTGACCCTAAATAGGCCCAGAGTCTCCACCCCTGACCCTCGGGTCACGCGATATCGCCAGAGCGGAAATGGGTCGGTCGGACGCCGATTGGGCCGTCCGCCCGACCAACCACCAGAGACCAGGAGCGGGCGGGGTCCGGAGAGGCCGGGTCCTAAGTGCGCGCGTCTTGATTCTACACGCTTGTCATATGCATGAACCCCAAGTTCCTCATCGATAAAATGGCAAACTAGATTACACAATATGTAAAGGCATAAACCCACACTCCAATATAAAGTGATGAAATCAACAGTGAAAATTGAATTAAAACTGTAAATACAAGGAGTGAAGAGTGGAAGAAGTCCATGTTGAAAGGTTTAGGGTTACGGTGTCGCAAGCTTGAGACAGAGTCCCTCCCTTTCAACCTGTGAGAAAAGAGGATGGATAGAGAAACATAAGCATTATGAGATCCATCTATCAACCACAATTATATAATGTGTAGATGTACATTGTATTCTTATGAGACCCATCTATCAACCACAATTATATACTGTGTAGATGTACATTGTATTCTTCATCCATATTGTGTCCTTTCGGAAATCGGGTACAGAGACCTATTATCTGTCTCGATTCTCTTTGTCTAAGTTTCAAAGCACGGTTACCACCAAGTTTGGTCAGATTAACCTGTTCAATAGTGAAATATCTCAGCAATTTGGCATTGGAAAAATGTTGTGTTTCAAAATGTCTTGCTATGGGGTATTGCTTATCCTTATTGGTAATTGCCCTTGTATGTTCTAAAATGCGTTGTTTGGCCATTTTAGTTGTACTTCCAATGTACTTTAAATCACAAGGGCACACAAGGACGTAAACAGCAAACATTGTTGTACATGTGAGGAATTGTGTGATGGCCTGCATTTTGTTAGTACTTGGGTTCCAATACTCCTTGATCATGTGACTGTTGGAACAAGCTTTGCAATGTCCGCAGGGATAAAAACCAGGAAGGTCAATCCCCCGCGGCACTGACTCACTGACGTCATTATGTACAAGTAGGTCTCTCAGATTGCGGCCCCTGCGATATGTAATACTGGGTTTAGCAGTAAGGCAATTACCTATAATGGGTTCGTTTTTGAGAATCTCCCAATTTTTGAAAATGCTTTTCTTGGTTTGCTTAGAGTTGCCATTGTAGTTAAGGATGATTCTTGTCACATTGTCATCTTTACTTACATCCTCATTGTTAGTGGTATTTATAAGGAGGTCCTTGCGGTCTATCAATTTGACTCTGTTAACCGCTCTTTTTATGACCCATTTGGGATAGCCTCTTTTTAAAAATCTTGCAGACATCAGTTTTTCTTCTTCTAGGTAATTCAGTGTATTGCTACAGTTCCGTTTGGCCCTGAGAAGTTCACCGTATGGAATACTCCACTTTAGATTTTCCGGATGACTACTCAGGGCGTGCAATAAAGTGTTTCCTGCAGTGATTTTACGGAACAGAACTGTTTTCAGAACATTGTCTTTAATTTGAACCCTGGTGTCCAGATATTCAATTTCAACATTACTGATGTTGCTGGTCAGTACAATATTGTGGCTATTGTTATTAAGTCTGGAAATGAATTCTACAGCCTTATCTTTGCTGCCATTCCAGATCACAAAAATGTCATCTCTGTAACGTAGCCACAAATTGACATGTTGGAAGTCTTCTTGGAGATCAGTTCTGCATCTGAGGTCTGCCTCCCAAGCGCCCATAAAAAGATTAGCGAAACTCGGCGCAAAACAAGTACCCATCGCGGCACCATGGGTTTGCAAAAAAATGTCATAATTGAACAGAAAAAAATTATTGGTGAGGCAGTGTTTAATCATCTCCAGTATCATGGTGGTATGTCCCAGATATTTGATATCCCGGTTCATAAGAAACCTTGCGCACGCTTCAATCCCTTGAGAATGCTCGATCGAGGTGTAAAGCGAGCTTACATCCAAGGTTATGAGATATTGGTTGCTTGCCCAATTTATATCCTTAATTTTATCAAGAAAGTCCTTGGTATCACGGACATATGTGGGTAGGTTTTTGACATAGTCTTGTAGAAAAAAATCTACGTATCTGGAAACATTTTCCAGAACGCTGCCCTTGGATGCAATAATTGGCCTCCCTGGAGGGTTAGTTTTACACTTGTGTACCTTTGGGAGTAGGTACAAGATCGGGAGGAAGGAAAATCCTGCTTCAGATAGCAATACTCCTCCCATTCTATCCAGCCTTTATCCTTCCAATCAGATAGTTTGTCCCATGTGGTGGAAATGCTGTTATTATATTCCACCCTGTTACTCTTCCTGTAGGTGTTGGGATCACTTAATTGCCTTTCAGCTTCTTTGATATACAAAGCCTTGGGCAAAATGACATTATTACCTCCCTTATCGGCAGGACGGATAACTATACTAGTATCGTCTGCCAAATCTTTCATAGCTTGTCTTTCCGAAGCAGACAAATTGTGTTTAAACTTCTTCATTTTTTTCAACCAATTTTGGCTTCTGAATTCCAACAGTTCCTTGCCTACCATTTCTTGGAAAGTGTCTATGTTATCATTCTGGGAGTAAAAGTGGATTGTGGTTTAAATTTGCTCCCTGTACTGCTATTATACTGTATGTCAAGGGCATCAAGAATGCGTCTAGCTTCAATGCTGATTTCATGATCATCTAAATCATTATTGATCTCATCAAGGGCCATCATATTATCAGTGTCACTAATCACTAGATTGTCTTCTATGATACTAGGATCAATTGGACCTTCGCATCTGCTTCTTGCAGGTTTGAGTTTATGACATTTTTTTAATTTCAATTTACGACAGAATTTAAACAGGTCAATCCTCTCGTCCACATAGTTCATCGGGCCTGTGGGGCAAAAGGACATGCCAAGGCAGAGGGTACGTTTATCCTTATTACTAATGTCACGTGAGGATACATTAATGATAGATTGATTTACCTGGGTTTCATCCATCATTGTTGTTTCTTGTATTGAGCCCTCTTGTTTCCCACTGGGCCTCGTGTTTTGTTTCCTCCTCTGTTTGAGTTTCTTCCTCTTCTTGTCCCTGTACTTCTTGGCCTTCCTCTTGCGGGCACGGATGGTTGTTGATTCATCGCTTGTAATCTTGCTGACATTCTCGTAGCTTGTCGGTTCTTGTTTAGAACCCTATATTCGTCTAAAAAAGTTTTTTTAGATTTAGGGACGGCTCCTCCTTCAGACGTAGTGCTACACGAGCTTTTAACTGGCTCCGATGTATCCGTTAGCGGATCACTAGTGTATTCATCCTCGTCATCTCCAGCATCTATGTTTGTTCCACTGCTCGATTCTTTTTTATTTGCCGCATCATACAGATGATCATATTTTCTGTTATGAGTTAGTATTCTTCCTGATTCGTAGTTTCCACAGTCCCTGTGGAGCCAGTGTATTTGAAAATGACATCCTGGTCGCTGTGTTTCTTGAGATCTTCCGATATTTCTTCCATCTCTTTTTTTATTTTAGCTCTGTCAGCCCATGCATATTTCACCAGTATCTGCATCATTGTCTTTGAGCTTTGAGCTGAGTTTAGTGCCCAGTCTTCAAGCATCTGGGGATCTGGTGATTCATATGATGGCGTGATGTAGATCCGTAAACCTCTTCGGACCATGTTTTTTTCAAGATAATCTTCCAATGAGGTGGCCTCCCACCACTTCGAAACTTCTAGTTTATGGAGTTTTCCATACTTCCTTAGTAGGTCCATAATAGTCTTGTCCGCACTTTTGGAGATTTTTGTCTCTGTGCCCTTTCCCGGTGCTCTTGCGATCAGAGAAAGTGCGGCCTCTCTTCTTTCTTTTTCTTCTTCCATTCTAGGTACTGGGATTGAATATCAATCCCTTGGCAATTACCGGCTGTCTGTGTGGGAATTACGCCAGTCCTTTGATACGTGGAGTTCCCCCAAGCCTTCCCCAATGCAGTTCATAGACTTTCCACTGCTGCTGAGTGAAGTCCTGTGATAAACGTGTTGTGTAGACACAATGCAAATATTTCTATGTTTTGTGGTCTTTACCGGAACATCCCAGGCTAGTTGTCAATATCTGAAACACCGATGTAACTTGGCTACAATATAGAATCACCAAAGTCAGTTAAAAGCTCGTGTAGCACTACGTCTGAAGGAGGAGCAGTCCCTAAATCTAAAAAAACTTTTTTAGACGAATATCGGGCTCTAAACATGAACCGACAAGCTACGAGAACATCAGCAAGATTACAAGCAATGAATCAACAACCATCCGTGCCCGCAAGAGGAAGGCCAAGAGGTACAGGGACAAGAAGAGGAAGAAACTCAAACAGAGGAGGAAACAAAACACGAGGCCCAGTGGGAAACAAGAGGGCTCAATACAAGAAACAACATTGATGGATGAAACCCAGGTAAATCAATCTATCATTAATTTATCCTCACGTGACATTAGTAATAAGGATAAACGTACCCTCTGCCTTGGCATGTCCTTTTGCCCCACAGTCCCGATGAACTATGTGGACGACAAGATTGACCTCTTTAAATTCTGTCGGAAATTGAAATTTAAAAAATGGCATAAACTCAAACCTGCAAGAAGCAGAAGGTTCAATTGATCCTAGTATCATAGAAGACAATCTAGTGATTAGTGACATTGATAATATGATGGCCCTTGATGAGATCAATAATGATTTAGATGATCATGAAATCAGCATTGAAGCTAGACGCATTCTTGATGCCCTTGACATACAGTATAATAGCAGTACAGGGAGCAAATTTAAACCACAATCCACTTTTACTCCCAGAATGAATCATGATAACATAGACACTTTCCAAGAAATGGTAGGCAAGGAACTGTTGGAATTCAGAAGCCAAAATTGGTCGAAAAAAATGAAGAAATTCAAACACAATTTGTCTGCCTCGGAAAGATAAGCTATGAAAAATTTTGCCGGCGATGGGAGTATATTTATCCGTCCTGCCAATAAGGGAGGTAATATTGTCATTTTGCCCAAGGCTATGTATATCAAAGAAGCTGAAAGGCAATTAAGTGATCCCAACACCTACAGGAAGAGTAACAGAGTGGAATATAATAACAGCATTTCCACCACATGGGACAAACTATCTGATTGGAAGGATAAAGGCTGGGTAGAATGGGAGGAGTATTGCTATCTGAAGCGGGATTTTCCTGTCCTCCCGATCTTGTACCTACTCCCAAGGGTACACAAGTGTAAAACTAACCCTCCAAGGAGGCCAATTATTTCATCCAAGGGAAGCGTTCTGGAAAATGTTTCCAGATACGTAGATTTTTTTCTACAAGACTATGTCAAAAACTTACCCACATATGTCCGTGATACCAAGGACTTTCTTGATAAAATTAAGGATATTAATTGGGCAACCAACCAATATCTCATAACCTTGGATGTAAGCTCGCTTTATACCTCGATCGAGCATTCTCAAGGGATTGAAGCGTGCGCAAGGTTTCTTAAGAACCGGGATATCAAATATCTGGGACATACCACCATGATACTGGAGATGATTAAACACTGCCTCACCAATAATTTTTTTCTGTTCAATGATGACATTTTTTTGCAAACCCATGGTACCGCGATGGGTACTTGTTTTGCGCCGAATTTTGCTAATCTTTTTATGGGCTCTTGGGAGGCAGACCTCAGATGCAGAACTGATCTCCAAGAAGACTTCCAACATGTCAATTTGTGGCTACGTTACATTAATGACATTTTTGTGATCTGGAATGGCAGCAAAGATAAGGCTGTAGAATTCATTTCCAGACTTAATAACAATAGCCACAATATTGTACTGACCAGCAACATCAGTAATGTTGAAATTGAATATCTGGACACCAGGGTTCAAATTAAAGACAATGTTCTGAAAACAGTTCTGTTCCATAAAATCACTGCAGGAAACACTTTATTGCACGCCCTGAGTAGTCATCCGGAAAATCTAAAGTGGAGTATTCCATACGATGAACTTCTCAGGGCCAAACGGAACTGTAGCAATACACTGGATTACCTAGAAGAAGAAAAACTGATGTCTGCAAGATTTTTAGAAAGAGGCTATCCCAAATGGGTCATAAAAAGAGCGGTTAACAGAGTCAAATTGATAGACCGCAAGGACCTCCTTGTAAATACCACTAACAATGAGGATGTAAGTAAAGATGACAATGTGACAAGAATCATCCTTAACTACAATGGCAACTCTAAGCAAACCAAGGAAAGCTTTTTCAAGAATTGGGAGATTCTCAAAAACGATCCCATTATAGAAAATTGCCTTACTGCTAAACCCAGTATTACATATCGCAGGGGCCGCAATCTGAGGGACCTACTTGTACATAATGATGTCAGTGAGTCAGTGCCGCGGGGGATTGACCTTCCTGGTTTTTATCTCTGAGGACATTGCAAAGCTTGTTCCAACAGTCACATGATCAAGGAGTATTGGAACCCAAGTACAAACAAAATGCAGGCCATCACACAATTCCTCACATGTACAACCATGTTTGTTGTTTACGTCCTTGTGTGCCCTTGTGATTTAAAGTACATTGGAAATACAACTAAAATGGCCAAACAACGTATTTTAGAACATACAAGGGCAATTACCAATAAGGATAAGCAATACCCCAGAGCAAGACATTTTGAAACACACCATTTTTCCAATGCCAAATTGCTGAGATATTTCATTATTGAACAGGTTAATCTGACCAAACGTGGTGGTAACCGTGCTTTGAAACTTAGACAAAGAGAATCGAGACAGATAATAGGTCTCTGTACCCGATTTCCGAAAGGACACAATATGGATGAAGAATACAATGTACATCTACACAGTATATAATTGTGGTTGATAGATGGGTCTCATAAGAATACAATGTACATCTACACAGTATATAATTGTGGTTGATAGATGGATCTCATAATGCTTATGTTTCTCTATCCATCCTCTTTTCTCACAGGTTGAAAGGGAGGGACTCTGTCTCAAGCTTGCGACACCGTAACCCTAAACCTTTCAACATGGACTTCTTCCACTCTTCACTCCTTGTATGTACAGTTTTAATTCAGTTTTCACTGTTGATTTCATCACTTTATATTGGAGTGTGGGTTTATGCCTTTACATATTGTGTAATCTAGTTTGCCATTTTATCGATGAGGAACTTGGGGTTCATGCATATGCTGTCAAAGATGATGCTTTTCAATGCAATTCCCCACTAACCAGGGTTAAATTCTTTGTCATACGACCACCTACATATGTATATTCATTTATCAGGAATTTATTCCTCTAGCTATGCACACTCCCACTAACCAGGGTGTCATTACCAGATTTAATGTCACATTTAATAACACATGTGCCTGTTTATATTAGTCACAGTGCAGTTATGGTGGCGTTTTCTTAGTTACCGTTGCTAGACAGCATAGCCTGCGTAGGACGCTTACACATGCGCACGCCCGTGTACCTTTGCTAGGTGGTTTGTAGCTTTTCGTAGTCCTTGATTATGCTACAGGGACCCCACTATAGTTGCATTCATTAACACATGTGCCCGCTTATATTAGTCACAGGGCATTGCCTATTCAGCGCATAATCATCCATGGTAATGTTGTCTTAGTTACTGTTGCCAGACAGCGTAGCCCGTGTAGGACGCCTACACATGCGCACTATCGCGATCCTTGGTGTTATTACAAGGTAGCTTTCCGTAGTCCTTTGTTTATGTCACAGGGACCCCTTCCAGTTCCACGTATATTCATGTGGTTACTATACTCTTTTATATGACCAATTGGTATGTTTATTTCAATGTGCTAACAGTCATTACATATCATGATTGTGATTACTGTCTATCCGTGATTATGATGTTTGACCACTCCAAGATGACGCCCATGATTATAGCATTTTCTCGGAAGTCCATCGTTTCTGTCATGTAAACAAATGTATTTAAAATGGCATTCTTCACGAACACAATTGTGTGATCAAGCACTCATGGAGTGCGAAACTCGTCACGTAGGGCTTATGACGTGAATAAACCCTATCTTTTTTGGCAAAACCGGATTGTGCAGTGTGGTTGTTTACGCCTGAGAGCACGCTTGGAACTCCGTTTTACAGGGATATATCTACATATATATATATAAATAGTTATTAGTTAATTATATTTATATTTACATATAAATATATATATATATATATATATATATATATATATATATTTATATATAAATATATGTATCTTTTTAAAAATCTTTTACATTTTACAGTATTTGAATTGTAAAAAAAAACAAAAAAACATTAATAATGATGCTTTGGGTAATATTTCCTTCCACCATTTTTTTTGCCACAATAGTTTTAATACTTCCAATATATGTAAAGGAACGTGATATTTTGGGAAACAATGTTTTTGACACATTATCTTTGCCTCTTCAAATATTACACATGCTATTCTGTCAAATATTCACTACCAAAGAAAATAATGGAGTTGGGTCTTAAATAAAACTCCATATGAAATAATGTTAAATTAAATAAAAGTATTTAAAATAGTTGAAAAGAGAAATCATTTTAATTTAACACTTAAAACTTTAAAAAATAATACATATATTTATTTAAAAATCTAAAAATAATATATATTTTTATTTCATTTTAACATATTGTAATGACCTTTTTGTATTTAAAACATATTATATATATGTAACTTACTTTTTAATAATTCCATTCATCACTCCCGAGAATAACACATAATAAAATGGCTATTTTATTTTACTTATGATGGATTTCGATAATTTCAATTTAGTATATTCAACACTATGACATTTAAAATGTAAATTATGTTTTTCATGGTTTAACAATTTTTTATTTTGTACAATATTTTACAATAATATTCAACATAGCCATATTTTTAGTATTTTTTCAAGTTTAACAATCTTTTTATTTTCCCCTATACTTTATCATAGTGGGGTCTGAACCACTGTGAAAGAGAATTCCATAAGGTAAAGCAATGGTAAATTTGATAGAGTTTATTACATTTATAAACAATCAATACAAATATTTATATGTTAAATATAATTTAATGTATTTTATACATGAATTAATTTAAATATGTTAAATTACATTCTTGTATTTAAGTATGTATTAGCAAAACGAAAATCCCTCCTAAAGTAAAATGTTTATATTTATATTTTAGGTATTAAGTATTTGAAAAGGTAGTTACAGAATAAGTTTAAATCAAGTTAATAATTTATTTACATATCATTACATTTATTTTTAAATTAATATACAGTTATTTAAATATTTTATAATAAAATAAATATTTTAATTATTTAAATTATTAACATTAAATGAATTATATGTACACACTCACACATATTTAAAAACGAGCCTATTACTTTTTGGCATTGGTAACTTTACACTCATCGGCTGTACCCTTTGCTTCAGGGAGTGGAGATATGTAAATTATTTAATAATTAAATTTGCCATTTTTACCTATGGGGTTCTATATTGAGTACCTGCCACCATTATATTTCATAGAAGGGCATTGCAGTATGAACGGTTGGCCATGTGTGGTGCTGAAATCATTACTGCTTCTTTTTGACAGCAGTAATTTGCACTCATATATTTGTCTTTAACATTTGCTTCATGGCGTGGTGACATATAAGCCTCCCTTTTGACTACATTTACACTTGAATTATGTGAATAATCCGAAGTCGTAGAGTTACTCAAAAGGGTAAGAGTACATTTATTAGCAGTTAATCTACATGTGTGGATTTGCATTTGTCAATAGGCTCTGGAGAGTTTTTTGAGTGAATGTGAACCTGGTGCAGAGTGAATGTAAAATGGTGTTTGGTTTTGCCATCATCCTTCAGAAATGTTTTGAGGCTGCCAGGGGTTGACAGGGGTGTGTTTATTAAGTTGCTACGGATGCCTCATTCCCTTTTTTAAATGTTTTTATTTCTTAGGGAAACAGATGATCAGCAACACATCGTAAATATATAAAACACGTCAACTCGTGCACAATCTTAATGACAGAGTGATCCCTTACATACCACTGGGTTTGTTTCAAAACATCAAAATTGTCATGGTCTCTAGTCCATTAGTATATTTTGCCTTATACGCAGCTATTCCTATTCCTTGTGCCCTCTGTCAATTACATCATTATAACATTTCAAATCCCTCTGTATTCTGCCCATCTGCCCATACTTTACCCCACTTTCCAGGGCATCTGTAGCATTGATAGACCACTTTTTCAGCTACACAGCACCAGTCAAGGTCCATCTCTAATTCTGTGACCCCCATCTCCTCGCGATATTTCTTTTTTGCTACTTTAACTGCTATCACACTGTTTGATATATTTCAGCCACATGGTTTCCTCTATCACACATCCTATGTATCTAGTGGGACCTCCTGCCCCAACACAACAGATATTACCTGTGTAATCTTGCACCAGTATCGCTGCTGTATGGGACAGTCCCACAATGTGTAAAGAAGGTGCTTACTCCTCCACATCCCCTCATGCAGTTGTCCGAGTCACACCTACCCCTACAGTAAAGCTTCATCCTAGTTGTATAAGTGCTCTGTATAATTTGGAGTTGTAAGAGGTGGAGCCGTGCTCTCGTGGCCACTTCTCTTTGGCTCTGTATGGATTCTGCCCAATCATCATCCTCCAGGATCCTAATCTCTGCTTCCCATGACTTTTGAAGAGCCGCTGTGATAATATATGTAGAACAACATGAGAGAGAAAGGGAATTCCACTATGTGGAGGGGAATACTCCTGGTCCCCTTGACCGTAAAGTAAACAAACAATAGGAGAAGTACCACCACAAGACCTGCCAGGGTCTCAAAACGTGGGGAGGAGATGCATAGGAAAGGAAATCATCCCTTTTTAAGAAGACCCTTCACTCACCAACCTAGTTGGTGATATGCCTTATCATCGGGGTTCCACCCGAACAGCCGAATGCCGTCCGGGTGTGCTGCGACACCTGATTACAGTGGAGCGGGTTGGTTTTTGTGTGAGTGTAAGTGAAAAAGTGAGTTAAAAATTGTCCAGATATAACTCGTTGGAAAAACATTTATTCTGGAGTTACTGGGCAATGTTAAAAAGTTGTTTAGATACTTGTATAGGTTAAATTGACCACCAGTATCTGTATAGGGTGAAGGAAGAGTGAAAAAAGGTCTACATTTTTCAACCTGTAGATGGAATTGCCAGGTTTTCGTCAGGACCAAGTGTGTGTGACCTGGGCCTTGTACACACGCTAAGGTGTACCCAACCCTCAATCACAAAAACCTAACCGTGTACTTACAGTTGGTGTCCTTTCGTCCACTGTAAGAAAGGAAAAAACACACACATTACTTGCCCCCCATCGACATAATCTTCGCCAACCTAGGCTTAGTTACGTTTCAAACAGTTATACCAGTTACTATCTTGCTGCTATACAACACAGACGTCAAAACTCACCCCAACTAAAATCATCATGCCCTCTACTACATATTGATGTTAGAAGAAGATAAATTTACAGAAACTAGAAAGCCTGCGTACCTCAAACAGAGCTGGTCAAAATCGATTCTGTACAAACACTCTGTAGGTGGCTCCTGAAAGTTTTTGATCTCATTATTCATCTGAAAACATCTACGCAAATGCAATAACTTTTATTTAAGTATTAATTATTAAAAAAATTAAAAGCCATTGTTATTTGTAATATCAATACATCTAAGTCACGAAAATACAACCCATATTGCATTAAAAATGCCTTGAATCAAATGTATCATTCGCACTAATCCTAACCTTCACCCTCAAGAAAGACCTGCTCCAATGCCTCGCCCCACACAACCCCACTCACAACCCCAAACACAACACACAACCACACACACAACCCCACACACACAAACCCCCCACACACACAACCCCCCACACACACACACCCCCAAACACAACACACACAACCCCACACACAAAACCACACACACACAACCACAACCCCCCACACACACACAACCCAGACACACACACACAACCCCCCACACACACAACCCCCCACACACACAACCCCCCGAACATACACAACCCCCCAAACACACACAACCCCCCCCACACACACACAACCCCCCACACACACAACCCCCCCACACACACATCCCCCACACACACACAACCGCCAAACACAAACAACCCCCACACACACACAACCCCCCACACACACAACCCCACACACACTCACAACCCCACACACAACCACACACACAACCATCTATCTATCGCCCTCACTCTATCGCCCTCAATCTATCGCCCTCACTCTATCTATCTATCTATCTATCTATCTATCTATCTATCTATCTATCTATCTATCTATCTATCTATCTATCTATCTATCTATCTATCTATCGCCCTCACTCTATCTATTTATCTATCGCCCTCACTCTATCTATCTATGTATCTATGTATCTATGTATCTATGTATCTATCTATCTATCTATCTATCTATCTATCTATCTATCTATCTATCTATCTATCTATCTATCTATCTATCTATCTATCTATCTATCTATCGCCCTCACTCTATCTATTTATCTATCGCCCTCACTCTATCTATCTATCGCACTCTATCGCATCCCCACAGCATCACTCAGCACCACCCCAGCATCACTCATCACCACCACAGCATCACTCAGGGGCACCGCAACATCACTATGCGCCACCACAGCATCACTGAATGCCACAGCACCACTCGTCGCCGCCACAGCATCACTCATCGCCACCATAGCATCACTCATCGCCACCACAACATCACTCGTCGCCACCACAACATCACTCGTCGCCACTACAACATCACTTGTCGCCACCACAACATCAATCGTCGCCACCACAGCATCAATCTGTGCAACCATTCAACAACAACTGGTTCAATTATGTTCTCTCAATGTCTCAAGCTTTATTACAAATGTCACAAAAAGTTGTTAATATTTCACTTCTGTTCTTGGATTTTCGTCACAATAAAATACACTGAACATAAGCTTCACAAAGGTTATTTACAAAAGTGTAAGCTATTGCCATTATAAATTACAAAAATTAAAAGCTGTTGTTATTTGTAATATCAATACATCAAAGTCACATAAATACAACACATATTGCATTACAAATGCTATAGGTGTCACATTTGCGAAAGTTATAACTATTTGCATTGTAAATGACAAAGCTATTAATTTCGCTATTTTCAAAACCAACACATAAATAAAGAAATTGTCATTTACAATAACAATAGCTCAAACTTTCCTACGGCAAGACCTATTGCATTGCAAATGCTTGTTTAAATACTTGCCATTTCTATTCCCCTGGTTTTATCTAAAGGGAAAACATGCCTTCTGCTGAACTGGGCCTTGTACACCAAACACTGTCATAAACATTTCTAACGCAGTATCTCATGTAGTTACATAATATGCAATATAGTGGTAAAACATATGCGCTGAAACATCAGTGCACACATACATGTTTGTGCACACATACTGGTACTCACACCCACCCATACACACACTAGTTAGAACATAGTTCCACAATCATACCCTTATTTCAATGAATTTCTTCATTCATATTTGCAATTTATTTTCTTACAGTTTTGCACGACCTGGAAAAGGAACATGGCTCGGTAAAGGCAGCCAGGAAATGGGAATTGAACAATCCAGTACGTCTCTGGAGAATATGGTGTTTGGTGCAGGCTACTGTAAGCCAGCTGTCTCAGAGGTAAGTCTGTACACTAACACATATAAAGATTAATGCCAGTCAGCTGTAATGTATGGACAATCATGGGTCTTATAACTTCCATTATGGCCCCCATAGGAGTGTCACGTATAATTTCACAATGTGTGGTAACCCCTGTTTCTGTAAATATCAGAATTATGAGTTGTGCACATTTTATTGCTCCGGGTAAATATTTTGTGGGTTAAAATTTGACTCTCCTGGGTAAATTTAGTCAGGTTAAACCTGTGTCATCCGGTCAGTATTTACCAGGGGGACATGCACAGCAAATACCAGGCCAAATTTGTAGTAGGCTACAATGGATAATACACGATAAACTCCAAACACCTTGATATCTGCTTTTATTGTTTGTGATTTTTTTCGCATAGGAATGAAGACATTGTTAATGAGGGTCAAAATACTGCAAGCCTCCATGTATGTTATCGATATCTAGATTATAGGTTCCTTACCTCGTAACTGCTTGTATTGTGGTTATTTCGTCTTTAACATCAAAGCACCTCTTCCAATAATAGAAATTGAGCTTGAGAAATGGAGTGAATGAAAAGGCAAGAGTACCTTAAGGTCACTTTGTTGTTGTCGATGCAAACTGTATATGGGTGTTGTCAAAGGTTGGATTGTGGTCAGTTACACTCTATGCTGTCAATCTTGGAAGCCAGTTTATCCTGAATATAACTTTAAGCACGGACACTCTACAGAGCATATTTTGTTTGCTTCACTGTATGTATTATAAAATATATGTTTATATACTAACATTACATACTCATATCCTATTTATGAGTAGGCCTGTCACAGTGCTTTCGTTTGATCCATTTCGACTAAAAATGATGTCTGTGAACTTTTTTATTCATGCTTGTGATATTTGCAAAATTCATTTTATGTAAATTTTTAAAAGTTTACATAATTGTTTGCTCATTAGAGAATGGTTTATACACAGAATGAGAGACTATTTCTCCATGAACCATTCTCCTGTAAGAACATGACTTTGGGCAATATTTATTAAGCCAATTTGCGATCGCAAACGCTAACATTCTCAGAATTTTAGCATTTGCGATTGCAAATTAGCAGTGTGCAATACAGCACACAAAACCCCCTTTGCAAAATAAAGAATCGCAAATTGTGTGATTCCCTATTTTGCGATTGCGTTTAAGGAATCGCAAATTGCGATTCCCTAAATGCAATGTAAGAAGCCCATAAGAAAGTGTGATTTGGCCTTAAGGAATCGCAAATTAACACCAACTTCAAGTTGGTGGTAATTTGCAATTTCACTTAAAAATGCACTATTTTGCATTTTTCAAAGTGCCATGTGGCGCACTATGGCTGAGATACCCGCCACCCCCTCTCAACACGATCCCAAAAGGAGGGAAACCGGAAACAGTTCTTAAAGTTTTTTGGATGTGGGAGGGAGTGACCCTCCCGCGGCCGTATTTATTAAAACAAAAAATTAAACATTAAACGTTTCATGTTATGTACAATTTCATTACCACATTGCGATGTTTGGCTAATCTTAACATATTCTCTAATACAGAGGTTCTCCTAGCCGAACTAGCATCCTACAAAAAGACATTCTCTATAAACATTGAAATTGTACATCCTAACGTTTAAGGGCCAACGGCAAGGTCATAACCGGTGTCAAGATCCCTAACCAGACTTACCCCTCCCACTTGGGAAGGGCGACAGCACAGAGGCTTACCTCAAGTGCAACTACTAACAATTTCCCTTGACTTGTCGGGGGCACTTAAGACTCGACGCCATTTAAAGGTCGTTCGAATACTTGTGTGTGGTATCTAGAAGGTATCGTGGACCTCCCCCCACCCCACACAACTTACCGCATCTGCCGTCGCAGATGACACTGGCCCCGGGAAATTCCTCAGGAGGGGGCTGTAACCCCTCCTACACAGGAAGGGGCCTTGACCGCCTTTCCTTGACTTCCGGCGACCCGCCCTTAGACGGGACCGCCTCCCCATTGAGGGGCCAATGGCCACCTCCCCCGAGCGCTCCCATCCGTGTTGGGTGACGCCCACTCATAGGGATCTACCAATTAGTGCTCACCGATCATGACCTTACCGCCTACCAAAAAATAAATACGACAATTCTTACTCGAACCTATGACAACATTGGTCGCTACGACCGAAAGAGCATGCTTAAAATGCAACACTACATCAAGTCATTTTAATCGTAACAACCTAAACGATATTCACCATACTTCATTATGATAAACAACAAAACTGAAACTTTCACAACCTGTAAAAAACAGCAAAAACATACTTAGAAAATTCACTTTATTGCACAACAACTTGCTGTCCTCAGGGGCTGGTGGGTGGGTCAAAATTGGCTCTTCGTTCTGTCCCGAGCTCACGTGTAGCGAGGAGGTGCAGCTTCGGAGCACAAGAACAAGAGGACGTCTTCTGGTCTTGCGTCTCTTTTTATCCGTCTTCAGGGCGGGCGTAAACCCGCCCCTGCCCGTCCCGTGGGCGGGGCTGGTTACGTCGGTGTCTAGGCCAGCCCACTCTAGAGCGGGAAAATGCGCGCCCCGGCTACGCCGCTTCGGGCATACCAGCCGAGACGCGCCTCCCGCCAAAAAATGGCTTCCCGGGGGGATCGAGGCACTCCGCCATACGTTCGGGGGGACCGAGTGGTCGCCCCTTTCCATATGGCTGAGATACCCGCCACCCCCTCTCAACACGATCCCAAAAGGAGGGAAACCGGAAACAGTTCTTAAAGTTTTTTGGATGTGGGAGGGAGTGACCCTCCCGCGGCCGTATTTATTAAAACAAAAAATTAAACATTAAACGTTTCATGTTATGTACAATTTCATTACCACATTGCGATGTTTGGCTAATCTTAACATATTCTCTAATACAGAGGTTCTCCTAGCCGAACTAGCATCCTACAAAAAGACATTCTCTATAAACATTGAAATTGTACATCCTAACGTTTAAGGGCCAACGGCAAGGTCATAACCGGTGTCAAGATCCCTAACCAGACTTACCCCTCCCACTTGGGAAGGGCGACAGCACAGAGGCTTACCTCAAGTGCAACTACTAACAATTTCCCTTGACTTGTCGGGGGCACTTAAGACTCGACGCCATTTAAAGGTCGTTCGAATACTTGTGTGTGGTATCTAGAAGGTATCGTGGACCTCCCCCCACCCCACACAACTTACCGCATCTGCCGTCGCAGATGACACTGGCCCCGGGAAATTCCTCAGGAGGGGGCTGTAACCCCTCCTACACAGGAAGGGGCCTTGACCGCCTTTCCTTGACTTCCGGCGACCCGCCCTTAGACGGGACCGCCTCCCCATTGAGGGGCCAATGGCCACCTCCCCCGAGCGCTCCCATCCGTGTTGGGTGACGCCCACTCATAGGGATCTACCAATTAGTGCTCACCGATCATGACCTTACCGCCACAGGTCCGGATAGTTGACCGGCTATCCGGACCCCCCACAAAACTCCTACCTAAAGGTCATGTTTTAACGATTTTAACCAAGCTAGGAAGTCTCCTATGAGTAACTCATTGCCCACCCTCGACAAATGCACACCATCCCCCAAATACATACTGTCATCATTAATACAACTATGTGAGATCGAATGCAATGTCTTGGAACGGAACAACCTACTCACTTTGTTATTCAATTTTTTAACGGAATGATTCAAAGCAGGGATCGAGATAGCCCCCCGCCACACTTTTCGTGGGATCATATGCGACCACGCAATTACACACCCCGGAACTCTCCTTGCTAACCAACTTACCGTGGAAAGCATAGCCTCCAGGAGAAGTCGTCTACCGGTGGTGACTAAATCATTGCCCCCCAAATGTACTATGACTATGGACGGCGGTGACCTCATCCGCTCTAACAAACCCTCAAAGAATGCTTGAAACTGGTCAATACAGAGACCGCCCCTTCCGTGGAAGGACACTCTGTACCCGTATTCCCCAGGTACGTGAATCATATCACCTGCTTTGAATACGTCTGCGGCCCGTCTCACGTATGAGTGGCCTACGACCCACACCTCCTTTCTCTCAGCCGGTGATGTGTGACCGCTGGCCTGGTGTTGGGTCAACTGCACAGTCCGCCCTGCCGCGTAGGCTTGCGCAACTGAAAACAAACAAAAGACAAGAAGCGTGAGTACATGGTTACAGCTTCACAACATGTGCAATCGCACATACCTCTTATAACAATTGGAGGACCAACGGCCCACACGTTTCACTTGTTCTACATTAAGACCCCTGGCTGTAGCTTCAGTGGCAGCCCCTATACGAAAGGAATGGGTCCCAAATTCACCCGGGTCCAAGCCCGCTGCGGCAATGGCCATTGCAAGCACCCGCTGAAACTGAAACCTCGTCAGCGGGGTGGCGTCTATATGCCTCAACAATGTCCCCCCCCATGATGCCACCCTTCGTGCTAAGTAATCTTCTAAGCACTGTACCGGACACATGGATGACTCGGGAATCCTGCGAATGATCGTGCAGTCCCCCCTCCCATCTTGGTCAGTCTTGGACCTGAGAAAGGAGACAACCATCGCATCACCCCTGATCTGAACATGTTCCCTGCACAAGCCCCCCGACACATCCTGTTTGTTCCTTGCAACTAGCTCACTAACTCTCATAGCCCCGTGAAATGCCAGCGTAAATGCAGTCCGGAACAAACAGGCCTCGAAAGGGGACGAGCATGTGCTAGGGAGTGTGGCCAGTAACTGGGACAATCTATCAAAACCTATCGGTCGTCTTATGTCCACTCTGCGACCCTCAAGACGTTGCCACCCACGCAGCGCTTTCTGTACTGTAAAAGACGCTGTGGGGTCCAAGATGCCATGGGCCCTGGCAACAAAGGAAATGGCGGCACGATGCCTTTGGGCCGTAGCCACCGATTTTCCAGCCTTACGTAAGGACATCAGAAAAAGTACTACCCACTCTTCTTGACTCCACAGTCCCCCTCTCTCTGCCCCTAAATAGGCTAAATAGGCCTGAAACGCCCCTTCATATGCCTTCCTTGTCCTGGGTGCTAGACTCTCTCCCACGAGGTGACGAAGTTCGGGGCACCGAGAGACCAGAGAGCTTCGGGGAAAGGTGCCGGCTCTGGGTCCGCTGAAGGAAGGAAACCCGAGAAAGCCTGCATGTGAAAACGAGACAGTGCATCAGCAGCCTGATTCAACACCCCTGGGACATGTTTAGCTCTGAATATCACGTTCAGTTGCATACAGAGTAGGACAATTTCCTTAAGCAACCTCAAAATCAATTTACAACGGGCTGCCTGACTATTGATGCATTCTACCACGGTCATATTGTCGGACCAGAACACAACAGAATGATCTCTGAACCCTTCTGGCCAGGTTCTCAGGGCCACCAGAATGGGAAAAAGTTCCAGGAAGGCAATATTACTCGTCAGCCCTTTTTCGTGCCACCATAGGGGCCACCTTTGTGCCGACCATTTTGTGCCGAAAATGGCGCCAAAGCCTATGCTTCCTGCTGAATCTGTCCATAGCCCAAGCTCTTCGGAGGACACGGCTGGCTTGTTCCAGACGACTCGGCCATTGAAGTCCGCCAGAAATGCTAACCAAATCCGCATGTCCTGGCGAACCTCGGCCGATAACCTCGTGCGATGATGACCCTCTTTTAGGCCAACCATCGTTTGAGCAATTGAGCGGGAAAAGGGGCGAGCCATTGGGATCACCCTCAAGGCAAAGTTCAACTTACCCACTAATTGTTGCAACTGATGTAGCGTAACCTTGGAGACATGTAAACATACTTGGAGGGCTGCCCTGAATTTCAAGATTTTGCTAGCTGGTAAACGGAAACACCCCTCCCTTGAGTCCAACTCGATCCCCAAAAACTCGAGGCAAGTCGTGGGACCCATGGTTTTACCCGGTGCCAGTGGTACGCCAAAATGACCCATCAACACACAGAATTCAGCTAAGGCCTGGGCACATGCGGGATTTCCGGCGGGGCCAAGGAACAAAAAGTCGTCAAGGTAATGCATTACATTTCGGTAACCCGTTTTCGTAGTGAACACCCATTGCAGGAAAGTACTGAATTGCTCAAAGTAAGCACATGATATAGAGCATCCCATTGGCATACACCTATCCATATAGAATGACCCCTGGAACCCGAATCCTAGCAGACGCTGATCGTCTGGGTGTACCGGGAGCAACCGGAACGCTGACTCGATGTCTGATTTCGCCATCAGCGTCCCGGGCCCCAGGCGATTCAAGATGGCTACTGCCTCATCAAACGATGCGTATCGCACCGAACAAACTTCCGGATCAATTGCGTCGTTCACCGAAAGCCCATGGGGAGCAGACAGATTATGGATCAAACGGAACTCACCTGGGTCCTTCTTGGGGACCACCCCTAACGGCGAACAAACGAAATCTGGTACCGGGGGTACACTAAACGGGCCGGCGACCCGACCCCGGCTAACCTCTTTCTGGATTTTTTCTTGCACTACAGATGTATGTTGAAAAACGGAAAGTTGGTTTTTGCACATCCCTACACCCTGAAAGTCCCCTACCGGGATGCGGAAACCATGTGTAAAACCGTTCCGCAGCACCCCGGCAGAAGTCCGATCCGGGTAGTTGCTGAGCCAGGGAATCATTGCCAGGGTATCAATCGGGGTTGGTAAAGGCGCCCCTCGGCCTAGCTTAGACCTGTTTGGCGCCTCCCTTACCCCCATTCTCACTTGTTCTGGCTCTGCACGATGACTCAGGATGGGATGATCCACACGTACTACATTCGTGTTTGAATTTACACGACCCCGGAGGCCTGGTACACTTCCCCTTATTGAAATTAAAACAGAAACCCTTTCTCCCTGTATTGCCCGCGGGCCTCGACTGGTCGTCGGTGCTCGTACTCGGTCGAAAGGGTGTCCCCACATTTTGGCGGGAGTAGTCAACAACATTGCTCCCGACCAATGGCATCCTTAACATCCCCGATTCCTTCATCTTATCCCATGTTAGAGAATCGTAACAATCCCAAGTCAAACTCTTGTTATGTTCCTTTTCTTTCCTGAACAGATTGTCGTAACAAAACCAATGGTTACCCTGATACGTTGTCGAGTAACCCATAATCCGTGATTGATAAACGGGAAACTCAGGGAGCAACTCGGGCTTACGTTCCCCCAAAATCGATGTAAAAATACCCCATGCATTGCCCCAATTGCCAATGTTCTCATTTACCTTAAAGGCGGCCATCTTTGCGCGCCAAACACTCGGATGCATTAAGTCCTTCTGACTTTTCACATGCTCCACATCATAATGATCAACAAGCAAGGAAAAAATATTCACGTATTCCCCTGCCCAGATCTTTTCCTTTATGGCTAAAGGCACATGTTGTCCCAATCTCTCTCTACGAGAGGGTGCTGACTCGTCCCTTGCAATCGGCAATGGCCGCTTACCTGAACTGGACGCAGCTTCTGCCGCTTGCGGCTTGTCTATCCCCGCCAATGGCGCAGCCACTCTAGCTGCCTCTCTCTTCTCACGAAGCCCTTTTATCAGCGCCTGTGCCTCGGCAGTCGTGGCGCCATCACTACTATCGCCCAACCAAGCTGCTAGCTGTGCCGCCAGCTCGGGGGGCATGTCATCCTTGGGTGTCGGGATGACGACAACGGGGATTGGAATTCCCTCCATTGGAACTGGGGTCGGCGCCTCGAGCGGTGCGGAGGGAACCGGGGCGTCTCCCCCGGCTGGAACCCTTTTCGGTCTCTTAGGTCTACCCCCAGCCGGCGCCGGGCCCGAACCCTCCTCCCCGTCTTGCTCCGCCAACCGTTTCTTTATCTCGGACACTTCCTTGCAAAGGTTCCGCACCATCTGGTCGGTCGACATTTTCTTCAGGACTTTCTTTGGCATCTCTCCGAGGAAGTATCTGGAAGACAAAGAAAAAGATCAAAACGCTCAAAATTGGCTCTTCGTTCTGTCCCGAGCTCACGTGTAGCGAGGAGGTGCAGCTTCGGAGCACAAGAACAAGAGGACGTCTTCTGGTCTTGCGTCTCTTTTTATCCGTCTTCAGGGCGGGCGTAAACCCGCCCCTGCCCGTCCCGTGGGCGGGGCTGGTTACGTCGGTGTCTAGGCCAGCCCACTCTAGAGCGGGAAAAAGCGCACCCCGGCTACGCCGCTTCGGGCATACCAGCCGAGACGCGCCTCCCGCCAAAAAATGGCTTCCCGGGGGGATCGAGGCACTCCGCCATACGTTCGGGGGGACCGAGTGGTCGCCCCTTTCCAATACATGCATGCACGTGTCAGAGGTGCAACAGGGTGTCATTTTGACACCCTGGCACCCTTGAAATTACATTCTCAATTTGCGATTCTCTATTTGCTAATCGCAAATTGAGAATGCCTTCCCATTCATTTCCATGGGCCTCTTAGGCCCTAGGAATGAATGGGAAGGTATTCCTTATTTACGAATCTCAATTTGTGATTCGCAAATAAGGAATATGTGGGATTCGGAAAATTATTAGAAAATCCAACATACATGGCATTTTGAGATTCTCAAATTGCGATTCGCTGAAAATCACAATTTGAGAATCGCAAAACTCTATTTTCATACATATTGCCCTTTATATTTTAAGTTATGTTATGTCAATTTTTAGAGCACACTATCACCCTAGCGGGTGCCCTGGCCCTGAAATATGCGAGTTTAGCCACTCCTAGGGCCTAGCAGGACTTTTCAAAAATCTAGGTGTTCAGCTTGTTGAGGTATTCAAGAAATTAGGAGGATGCTACTATGTTTAGAGGCATCTTACTTGAGGATTAATGTAGGAGAAGGTCTGACCACCGGATCTGGGTTTCCGTATGCGAGCGATTTGACATATTTAGCCCATCTCCTCCTCCATTTGCAGGTCCTTCAAAAGGGGGCTGTCTCCCTCTTCTTCGGTATCCGCTCTGTTTGCTGGAGGCTTCATCACTAGGAGACTTCATTGGCTTCTCACGCATTGATTGTTTTTAACCACTTGCATGCTCGTGACGGAACCATTCCGTCATGAGCCACGGTGGTGCTGTGCTGGTGATGGAATGGTTCTGTCATGGCCCAGCCGGCACGCCTGCGCAGCGCTAATTTCGCACCTGTGCTGAGCGTTCCATTGAGCAGGCGGGGCCGTGACGGAACCATTCCGTCACAAGCACAGCGAACCACGGCTAGTGACGGAGTGGTTCCTTCACGAGCATGGCGGCGCCGCGCGTCCCCCCTCTCCTCCCTAGCGCCGCGACGGAATTACCGCTGCGGCCAAGGGGTTAAAGCTCTACATGTAGTTCATCGGACTGTCGCTGGACCCTTTTATACTTGAAGGATTTTTTTACTCTGACGTCCTTCCTGTACTCTCCTAGCTGTAGTACACTTCAAATACAGCTGCATCGGTAGACATTCTTCTTCGCATTAGACAGCTAGACATTTGAATTCTCTACCTCTTTCCACAAAGAACCTTTTACGTGAAACCAGTTTGAGATTTACCCTTGCCAAGTTCAGTTGTAAAGCTATTTCCAGATAAGGGAAAGCTCCCCCTCCCCCCCAAAAAACAAATTTGGGGGGAAGGTGCAAGAAAAGTGGTTTCTCTATTGAAATATTTTTCTCTCCGTGAAGAAAATGAAAGAACAAGTTTGAAACTGCAAAAACACTTATGCGTAGCATTTACCCATTCAGAAACGCAAGTAATATATGTTGAAATATAGAAATGTTTACATGCATGTTCACTCATGGAAAAGCTACAATAGCGGGAGAATTATCAAGCGTTCTCCTGGAATCATTTTTGCATCAAAGAAAGTACATACGTCTGAATATTCTTAGATAAACAAATGTATTACTTTATTCAGTGAACACATCCGAGGCCAGATTGTTCCAGAAAGGCATTTAAGGCGGGAAAGCTTTCACCTTTGGATTTCAGATTATTTTAGAAAAATAGTTCACATAAAATCTAATGCTGGCCTTCCTTCTATAATATAGCGAAGGATTAGTTGTGTTGTCTCAAAACATTGCCCATGTATTCATGAAGTATCAATTTCTAATAAAATAAAATAATACTGTTTCAAGGTCTTTGTACAAGCACTGATTTAGGAGCACTTCTTGCACTTTGTTCCCATTTAATTCCCATATTAATTCAGCAGTCCCAAAAGATAAAAATAAATACATTCACAAAACACTGTTAACTTTCAAAGCATTAAGGCAATGTAATAGGGCTGTTTTGTGTGCCTGCTAATTAATCTTATCTTCTCAAAGGAACGTTAATGAGTTTGATCATAACATCCATTTGGAATGGTTAATGTGGAAGCGCGTTTCAGAGAAATGTTAACAAACCGTTCATTAATTTATTTTTGCGTTCGAAATGACAAGTTGTTGCCATGGCAACTCCTAATTAGTTGTGTGATCTATAAAAATGTCGAAGCATCCACCTAGTCACTAAGGATGATTCAATAAAAGTCTTTCAGCAAAATGTTTCCAATGTTTCGAAACTTGTATACCAAACTTTGATATTTTGCCTCAATTCAACTTTTACTTAATTGCTCAAGGGTGTAAAAATGTAGTATTAAGCACCATATTATTTTCTTATGACCTTGCATAGGGAGACTGCCACCACAGTGGGGCACACATATAGGGTGTGTTAGGCAGCTTTGCACCCTCACCAAGAAAGGGCTTGACCCACTGCTTTGTCAGCATGAAAGAGACCTTGCGCCATATTATGCATTGTCTCTTGTGGGCACATAGGGCATGTTTGCCCACTCTGTTCACCCCGCTGGGGTACAATGGTATTACAGAAAGGACTGCAGATGCTTGTGCATCCCCTCCTGCATCATTAATAGACCTGGTGCATATGTAGCACCAGTTCAATTATGAGAAGGCATTCCCTCATTTGCATGGAGGCGTGGCCCCTTGCAAATGAGGGAATCACTGTGCTTGTGAGCCTGCGCTGTATTACAGATGCAGGCGCAGAAGCAATCATGCCCTTAGGAGGTGCATTGACAGTTTCAGCCTTCTAAAAGCAGCCCACTGGAGGTGAGAAAGGAGGTCCCACGAACCCTCCAGAAATCCCCCTGCAGTCACGCACTGTCTGAAAGGGGATCTCTCCCCCCTCTTCAAAGTGCTGATGGGATGGCGCTTGCACTTTTGAAACACGGAGCCGCTTTGAAGCAGCAGCTCCATTTTTCACTTGAATATGCTGACCCAGGGCAGCGCAAGACCCCCCCCTGCCCTACGGGAGGGCCAGCACCGTCTTTGTAATAGGATGCATTGTGCCTGTTGGCACCTGTTGGACCTTTTGAACAGTGTGCAATGGAGCAAATAGAGGAAGCTCACTGTATGTATTAAACAGCTCCTAGAAGACAAGTATTATGATTTCCCCAAGGATCCACGTTGTGGACAGATACACCGTATTATGCCTATAGCCAGGATGTGCAACACTTGAAACAAGAGATCCCTGTCTTGCCTTATAATCCCGCGATACCCACCCATATGAAAAGTACAGAATGCAGGCCACATGCTGCATGCTCTACATTGACCATGTTTTGTCATAAGTGATGTGCCGACTGATTAAGGGCCTCATTATGATGTCAGACGGAAAAGCTCCGAACGGCAGTCGGATTTTCCCAACACATGTTTCCAACCGACCAATTATGAAGGAAGGTAATTGTTCTGTCTGTCCGGCTCGGATTCAGACCGGGACTCGGAGACTCCGAGTCGGTTGGAACCGAATCGTGCTGCTTTATGGACCACATTTACGACCAAGGGATTATGATGTTGGATTTGGACAGCCTTTCTGAATGGGTTGGTCCCACACGCAATGCGATGCCGCGCGCTACGAAGTTCGGTTTATTAATTAAATCCAATTATCCATATTCCGGGTTTTAGCACCCCCCACCCTGCCCCTCCCCTTCCCCGCCTTTCTGCCCCACCGGAACAGCTTCCACGGGCCGCGGCTGCTAATGCTATTGACAGCAATCCCTTGACCTGAATAGGACAGCTATCTGTTTGTACCAGGGAAGGGCTCTTTTGAGGACCATTCGTACCCAACCTGTTTGTCACCCAGTGCAAGGAAAAAAAACGCCTTTTTTCAAACTTCTGAGTCACTCACAGTCCCTTCGACAATATTATACCTCGGGATAAAGCTCTACCAAAAACATGTTTTACCTTGACAAGCTGCAAATCCTAAAAGCCGTGCAAATGTCAGTGCATCACCTTGTTGGTTGCTATTTCCTTACTCTCCACTCTAGAAAGTGCTGCTACCGTCATTAAACTGTGGGGCAGACTTAGGTTAACTGGCGCATCCCCAGGGATGCGCCAGTTAATGTGCGCCACAGTGCACCACAGCTACGCCACCCAAGGTGCAAAAACGGCACAGATGCGTGACACATCTGTGCCGGAAATGTGGTGCATTGCTGGAGTTGCGTCGCAAGCGTGACGCAGCTCCAGCAAGGCTCGGGGGTGCCCCATCTTCACAATGCTGCGTCAAGACCTACGCCTGCTTCAAGCAGGCGCAAGGTTTTGACACAGCATTGGCCAGAAAGTGACTGATGCGTCACGTTGTAAATAGGGTGCATTGTTTGCACCGCCGTTGCGTCAAATAAAGTGATGCAATTGCGGCGCAAAGAGGCGCAAGGGCATCATAAATCTGCCCCTGTGTTTTTACTATGTTGTTTGTTGGGACAACTGCTGTTGAAGAAATGACCGTCAGTAAAATACTATGGAAACAATAAAATAAAACCCGCCAACACCTTGAACGTCTAGGTGTTTACAATGTAGGAGTTGTAACATCTGGCTCTACCATTGCACGACTGATACAACAAAACTTTCCAAATGATAACCAGAGAAATACATATATGCTGGCATGTATGTATGTATGTATGTGTGTATGTATGTATGTTTGTTATTTATTTAGTTCCTTTATAGGTCACTTTTTGCCTCCTTTTGTTGGCTTTAAAATGCTCCAAAAGTACTACGAGGAGGGATGTCAGAAGCGAATTAGTGAAGGGAGGGCTCCAATCCAATATTCTATTTTAACCTTAAAAAGGATATGTGGAAAAAAGGAACAATTGCGTTTTCATGTTTTTCCTGAAATACATGCTCTTCAAATGTGTTAATTGATTAGTGTTAAGCATTCCCCAGCATAGAAACCTATCTTTCTTTAATCAGTTTAAGGGCTCTTTATGTGATCACGCGCGCAGTGACGTGCTTGCTTCTATTGTTTTCCTGGTCCTTTGTCGCATTAAGTTTTGTGTACAAAAAATGTGTACCCAATCTGTCATTCAACAGGACCAGTGGAGTATTTTCAGGACTGCTTTGAAGTGATTGTGCTTCTAAAGACAAAAGCGCCCTTCCAACAGTCTCACCACCGGCAGGTTTAGCAGTTAGTATTGTATTTCGAACATTAACATACCTTCTCTGGTCTTACAAAAGCCCTTTGTTCATGAATGGATGCCTTTCTTGTCTAAATCAGTTAACAGCTCGTTATTCAATGGTTTTCTTCCCTGTTTATGTGCTTGTCCGAACCTCGACCATACCTGCTTCACTATTGTTTCTGATTGGATTAGTTATATTGTTCCACTGCTCACATGAGTTGACCCAGCCTTGCCATGGCACCTGCCCTAACTTATCTTTACAAATGCATGGGACTTCCTAACTCGATTACACATTTCAGTTGCTTGACCCTCCTGTGTAGCAGCGGGGAAAAAAAAGAACCAACTTGTCTGTCTAGGGCTCTGAGGAACAGCCCGATCGCTGTCACCCATCCTAACCGGTGGGGCCCTGAGACGCCACAGAAGTGTAGAGAAACTTACCAGTAGTAGCCTGCAGTTACTAAAACAATTGGTGCCGGTGTGAGAAGGATGAGTGGCGATTTGCCAAAACCAGGGCCGCTTCAAATATGGCAGAGCACAGGGCATGCTGACTGCCCTTGCAGAGGGAAGGCGAGGCGAGTGAATTGGGTCAACTCGCCACAGCCTTAATTGTGAGATGTGGCCTGGATAATGACAAATACCCAGCTAGGAGGGGAAACACATCAAGACCACACTAACTAGTCCACTACAGGCTTGAATGCCGGCACACTGCAAGTTGCGCACCTGACTGAAATCTCCCCCAGGGCGGAATTGTATCCCTGAGGATCCCACCTCAGCAGAGCACCTGCACCCAATACGAACAGTGGGCAGGACACCAAAAATCCCCCCATGGGACTCACAAGACAGCAGTGGATAGGACATAATATACTTAGTAGGTGTAACACCCACCGGCCAACAGGGAAAATATGCTGGGACTGCCCATGCATTCTTCAGGCCAAACATGGGGAGACTGAGGTCCAACATTGGATCACAGACACTGTTCCCCACAAGACATCCTTCTTCAGCGGTAAAAGGTTTACACATTGACAAAGATTTGTCAACTAGGGAATCAATGTCGGACAAGCTAGATAAAGTGCTGGCTGCCATAGAACACTTCAGGGTCACCATGGATGACAGATTGGAGGCCCTGGCCACCAACCTTAATCTACTCTCGGACGACCATCATGACTAGCTGACAAGGTGGCAGACCCTCTGATCTCTGAGCCCCTGGCCGAGTTGCAGCAGGACACCCTAAAAGAACTCCTATACTGGGTCCAGCTCTTGGAGGAAAGGGTAGATGATTTAGAAGGACACTCTAGGAGAAGCAATATCTGTGTGCTGAACCTACCAAAGGGATCAGTGGGGGCGGACCCCACCAGGATATGTGGAGACATGGCTTAAGTCATTTACCCCCACCTTAGGTCTTACCACATTCTTCTCAGTGGAGAGAGCACACCGGGTCCAGTTGCGACGGCTGCCTTCGGGATCCCCTCCCGGCCACTACTGTTAAAACTCCTCCATTTTCGAGACGCAGTGCTGTGGGCGGCCAGACAGAATGGACCTATTTGTGTGGAAGACAAACATGTGATGCTCTTTCCGGACTACTCTGGCAGTGCCGCATCTATGCACCTCCTTCCTAGACAAAAAACGACTTCTCCGACAAAAGGGGACCCAATACTCCGTACTCTTCCCGGCACAGCATGCCTTAAGATCCTACACAAAGGACGCACCACATTCTTCACAGATCCGAAGGAAGCGTTTGACTGGATGGAGCAACACCTACAGAACACGGTACACTGGGAGACCCCACAAAACATTCAGGAACCTCAAAGCAGATGCTGGAAAGAGAAGGAACCCCCACAGCAACCTGGAACACAGCCCCGGAGATCTACAGCTAGACCCCGACCTCGAACAAATCATCGCTGAGCGCCGGAAAGTGCTACAGGCAGCAGTGGATCTAGGCCCGGCTGCAGGGAGCTTGAATGAATAGAGAGGACCACACATCTTTACGGAAGAGGAGGACATTAGCGATATCAGTACCTCTCGAGAGAACTCAGTAACTCCACCGCTGGTGACCCCCAGATGGCGGACACGCTTCTCTGAATGATATCTGCAGTCTCTTGAGTACTCTCCTTCTCTCTTCCCCCCCACAGGGTTAATGACCTCTCTCCAATCTCACTACCAGATGCTCACTCTAAACTTCCACCATGTTCAGACATCAAATGGCATAGCATTGGGGAAACTCACGCCCCTTCGGATATCAATTTCATTATGGCCCACATACAACACATGCCTTAGACGCAAACGCCCCAAACTCCCATTAAACACTAGTGCACTAGCACCATGCTTACTTTGGACAAAACACCAGTTGTGGTAGGTCCACTGAGTTGGGACGTAGTCCTCATACAGTTTCTATCCTTTCCCCCAGTTACTCTCCAGCACCACTACCAGGAACCCACAATGGGTGGGAAGCACGACTATTTAACACTAGTTAAGCCCGGGGCATGGGTAAGATACATGCTAACAAATTCCCATGATACCTCGCTGCAGTCTCCACAAATACCCAATCATGACCTCAGTCACAAACACTAGTTTCATCACACTAGACGTTAAGGGTATGCACACAGAGAGAAAGCGTTATGTCGTCTATTCCTTCATCAAGTTCCAACAGGCACATATTGCCCTGATGGAGGAAACGCACCTTACAGAATGCGAATTAGAGCGCCTGCGCATGTGTTGGAAAGGCACCCTCAGATCTAATACAGTTTTAGCTTATGCGTGGAACGTAATGATTTGGCTCAGGCCAGGGTTCCCATTTCAGGAAACCCAGAGGACGGTGTAGAGAGGGGAGATACACGCTCCTAGAGGTTCTCTTATACAGCCAACCACTATTGATCTGCAGAATATATGCCTCAAACATAGAGCAGGGAAAATCCTGAGACCTCTTATCAGAAATCCTGGCCCCATACACAACTATACCATGGATTCTGGGGGGAGACTACAACTGCATGCTGGACCTATCTCTGGACAGATTTAATATCCCCGCTCCCTACTCCCCAGCTCACAAGTACGTGGAACAATATCTTCCTGGGTGTCGCACTGGTCACTCCTAGATGCGTAGAGAAACTGACACCCAACCTCTATGCTCCACTTCTTCCATTCAATATTCAATCCCTCACAATCTACAAGCATGTCTTGATCGTTTTCCATGCTCCCCAACAATAATTCCCTTGACTCAGCAGACAGACTACCTGGGTCAATGTCCTCTCAGATCATGATGCACATCTCCTAACCCTTAGATGGTGACCCTCCCTTCCCCCAGTCCCCACTTGGAAACTACTGCAAGACTGCTTGGAAGGCCCAGTGTTCAGACATTACCATGAAAATAGCATTCAGGACTACTTCACGACGAACACCCACACAGCGTCATCCAGGATGCTGGAATGGGATGCACTTAAAGTAGTCACCAGGGGAGCATACATCAGACAAAATGCAGGAGCATAACCTAACGAAGACCAAGACTAACCTAGCAGCCATGACCAAGGCAGCAGACACAAACACAGTTTCCCCAACCAAGGTTGCGAGGCCAAAACGGCATATGCAGCAGCCCTAGTAGACTTGTGCAGATATAATTTCAAAGCATATGTGGTGAAGACATACAGAGAAGGAGCTCTCCTTTCCTGGTTGGTCTGATAAGATGCAGATATATGACCAATCACAGAAAGTACAGGCCCTACAGGGGTCCTAGTTCAATCACAAGGGGAAATCCTGCATCTTGTCCATGACTATTACTCTGGGGTATAAGTAAACCGACTGCAGAACTGTCAGGAGCTAGTGGATCGAATCTTAGATCCCTTAACCATATGCCAGATCTCGACAATGAACAGATCATCACTCGACATGGCAATCACGTCCACCAATATGAAACAAGCTATCCTGGCCTTGGCACGTAATAAGGCTCCAGGAATGGACGGCCTACCATTAGAATATTATAACACCTTTTCACCATCACTAGCATCCCACCTAAAGGACATGTACAGTGAGACACTGAAGGGAGGTGAACTCCCGGGCTTGCTCTTGGAATCTCTCCTGGTATCATTTTTGAAGCCTGACTGGGATCCAACACAGCTGACCTCCTGTAGACCCATAACATTGTTAAATTCCCTGGAAAATATTAGCAGACCGGTTTTCTCAGATTCTCCTGACCTTAATTCACTCAGACCAATGTGGGTTTGCCCCTGACAGAAACACATCACAGAATATACAGCGACTGTTCCATGTCCAGGACCGGGCACCGGCCAGATACCAGCGGCCGCCTGCCTGATCCTGGACTTGGAGGAAGCTTTCGATACTCTGACTTGGCAGTCCCATTTTGGAGTAGCTCCACCAGGTGGGGATAGGCCCAAGCCTATTAGCATACACACAGTTACTATACATTAAAATCACTTCCGGAATGTGCAGGGGCCAATATATTTCAGCACCCTTCCAAGTGGAGAGGGGCACATGGCTGGGATGTCCTCTCTCCCCCCTGCTGTTTGCCCTGGCAATGGAGACACTGGTGATTCGTCTCTGCCACGGGGGAGAAACCTTTGGTATCCCATTAGCTGGTAGTACCCATAGTGTGTCTTTGTACGCAGGGGATTTATTGCTATACGTGTGAGACAGAATTTGCGGATGCAGTGGGGTTGAGGAACAATTGGGCAAAATCCATCGTCTGTTCGCTAAACTCAGATCTCCCCCCCCAGAAGATACACAAAGGAAACTGTGATCTCGCTTGGAGTACCCACACCTCTGATACGTAGGAGTCAAACTGTATCACACTCCAACAGATGTTTATGAGGGCTACGACCACAAAGCGTTGGCAGGTATAAGGGCCAAGGTGGATTCCTGGTAGACTCTTCCACTATCCCCAATTGAGTGAGTAGCCCTAGCAAATTGCTTATGGTGCCCTGGCTACAATACCATTTCACTAAATACTGGTCATCCCTTCTCGCTCCTTTTTCTGAGAACTAGACTCTTTACTTAGCTCCCTCGTCTGAGGTAAAAGTTGTTGCAGAGGCGCCCTAGCAAAGTTAAAATTACAGACCGACCATGGAGGACTGGGAGCCTTGTCTTTTGAGGCGTACTTCCTGGCAGCACAGCTCCAGTGGCTGTCCCATTGGACAGCAGGATGCCATTTGGAAGAAACCACTTTGGAGGCCAATCAGTGCAAATACCGGCAGTCCATCGCCTGCTCCTGCCTGGAACCCGACCCGTGTCAACACACCTATTGCAGGTAACCATGGCCCGAGCCTGTACAGTACAAATTCACTGCATGTCCCTAGGAGCACCGCTCTACACCCCTCTGCTACCCCTAGTTGGTTTACCCAAAAACGAAGAATATTATACTGCCTGAGTTGTCACCAAATCTGGGACCTATCTGAAGGGGACCGCACCGTGGGGAACACCTCACAGGACAGAGTTGAAATTTAATGCATCGCTGTGAAATTTCCGATACTTTCTACGATGGGTCCCGCTGAAGCTCGGAAGGAAATGTTTTCAGAAGTTTCCAAGCTTCCTTGGGGTGAAAACACAACCACAGGAGTACACTACTAAGGCCCCCAGGATGTCAAAGGAAGGCATTTGGAGACTCTCAGGATGTGAGACCGAGCCCAATAACAAAGTCCAGTCCTTGTCCAGTTGCCACTTGTCTTCTGGGATTCTTCACAATATCCTCTTCAGCTTTTTATGTTCCAGTAGCAACCCAGGGGATCAGCCTTATGATCCCGGGAGCTCTTTCAATCCTAAGATTTGAAGTGGAAGGGGTCAAGCCTCTTCCGCTCCCGTAACAGATGCCAAGTGCAGTAGGTTCAGTCCACTAGTACTGATTCATAAGTCCAGCAGTGTTCTGAGGAAGGCTATGTGAGGTTCCAGCTACGTACGGTTCACCACCCTGCGGGCCTCTGTCTAACAAATAGACTTCCCTGACCATTAGAGTAAATGGTACAAGGCCTTGGTGAGCCTACTTTTTCAGTAGTTCCTGTTTGACTTACTGCATACTGGTCCAAAATTCGATCTGTCAGTGGAAATCCAAGATTTCCAAAGTGTTCAGCCATGGTAAACTCCATCTATAGTAACATCTTTTTTCCACAATGATTTCTTGATCCCTGCAACTTGTTTAAATGTTTTCCAGATATCACATCTAGCTTTCCTACAGTTATTACTAAACCACATTCCACAACCTATCAGCTTCCATCTAATCATTCTCAATTTTCCTTAAAGGAAGAAGTTATTCTACTATTAACCTTCGTAAAATCTTCCATGGTTACTAAATTGCTTACTTGATGAAGATCAAGGCAACAGAAAGCAGAAGACAAAGGATCTTAACCTATTTGACTAGTCTGCTTTTTTGCAGTGACACATAGCACGGTAACCGCCTTACAACATTGAATGTAACTTCCTCTTGTGGCCAGTCTATCAATGTTGGTTACACTTTGCTCTTAACGAAGGCGCTAAATACCTTAAGTATCAGTTAAGGTCACTTTTATGTCTTTCATTCACTTTATGGGAATTAGCATTTGATATACCTGGAAAATTACCATATATTGAGGTAAAATCATTAGTGATAGTCAATGCCCTTCCTTTATAGGTACCACATACCAACAGGTCCCTTGGATATGACCTAAGCAATTGTATTTGTAAATGATATGAAGTCATGAAATCCTCAAGTAAATTCCCCTGGCATATATTGTGTCCATGCTATCTGTCATCGACTGATGTTGCCCAGAAAGTCTCCCCCTGGACAGATTCAATAGGCTTACAAATGAAAATCACAGTTTAGCATTGAAACTACCTATGATTACAGTGCCAACTGCAACAGAATCCTCTGGTGCAAGTCTGTTTTAACATTTAACAGCATATGATAAGGAATCACAATTTGTACAATTTGAAACTACCTATGATTACAGTGCCAACTGCAACAGAATCACCAAAGCATCGAGTAATTACAAAATAAACTAAGAATAGGGAGGTATTGTTATCCCAAACCAATACATGGCTGTTTAGCTAATATAGAATTCAATCTAAGACCGTCACCTGGGTTTCTCCTCTGGTGCAAGTCTGTTTTAACATTTAACAGCATATGATAAGTGTTAGAACTGGCTATTTCTGGTAGGCTAAGGCTGACGCCAAAGCCAGGCAGAAACCACCATTCTAGTCAGGGCAAGGAAGTCACACGCCAAGAAAACCCCTGCTCACCCCCTTGGTAGCTTGGCACAAGCAGTAAGGCTAAACTCGGAGGCAATGTGTAAAGCATTTGCGCCAGCGCACAACAGCAACAACATACTAGGCACACCACAAAAGAGACTCCACACAAGGCTATTATAAAAATAACTTTTGTATTGTAAAAACACATCAGATAAAATCACACATGTACATTGTGCCAACTGGCACGGGCAACATTCATAAGGGATTATTTACAAGACAGGGCCACATGGGCCACTGTCAGAATCAGATATAGTACTTCTAGAATAAGAAATAATAAACATAAAAGGGTAATCACAAAGATCACAACCAGTATCCACTGGTAACAGGAACCAGGACCTTACTAGGACCACCTGTACTAAAAAAAACAACCACCTAAGAATAACCACATTTAGGGGTATAAACCAGAACACCTTACCCATGATGCATAAACCACATTCAGAGGAGTATTAAAGAGAAAACACATGATGCCTAAAACATTCAGAGGGGTTAAGAATAAAGCACATGATGCAATAAAATACATTCAGGGGTGCAGCGCAAGAAGACACATGATGACTAAACATTCAGAGGTGCAGCGCATGGAAAGAAAGACACATAATGCATAAACCTACACATTCAGAGGTGCCAGAACAGAAGTCAATAGCGCAAACAAAACACACAGTAGGCAATTACTATTAAAACCATAGAAATCACATTGCGCATGACTTACATAAGCCACCACCTGTGGCAGTCCCTAGGCCAACTGGCCTTGTGGGGCAAAGATGCCCTGAGTCCAAAGTCAGGGTGCGCTGCCATGCAGCGCCAGGTTCAAAAGTACAACAGCCTAAACGTGGCAGCTGCCCACAAAGTGCTGGGCAGCTGGGATCAAAAAGCTGTGGCAGGGCTCTCAGTAGCCCCTAGAACAAATCTGCGCCACCTGAGCCACACAGGCTCCACAGCAAAACATGCCCCCAAAGCGTTGGAGCTCTCAGGCTCTGGCCACAACAATGGCCCCTCTGAGCCTCAATAGGCTCTAACCCTCACACTCGGTGGCAGGAGGGGGCGGGCACCGGCAATGTGCCCCGACGCCCCCTCTATCTAATGTGGCCCCCTCTGGAGCCAAACAGGCTCTTAAACAACTTAGGGCCCCTCTGAGCCTTTCTGGGCTCACACATGTTGGGGCGACCCACTGCCAGCTGGGGCCGCCCTTGAAGCTCTCGTGGCTTCCCACGAACAAGGAGCGCAAGCTCGTGCTTCTGGAGGGGCGGACACCGACAACGTGTCCCGGCGCCCCTCCTCTCTTCTGCCCCACTCACGGTGGAGTCCCCTACGGGGGACTCTAACTTCACAAAATGCCCCCAGATGCTGGAGCGGCCCGCTGCCAAGTGGGGCCGCTCTTCTCCGTCACTGTGCCTTCAGCAGGCACTCACAGTGGCCCACACGGAGCCCCCCAGCCCTTCGACTCACCGGGCTCCCCTGTGCGGGGCTCCTCCGGCGGCGGCTTCTTCTTCTGGGCAGCGCGGGGCTCCTCTTCCACCACGGAGCCCCGCCTGCAAGCTCAGCTGCTCTCTGCACTCGAGGCTCTCCCTCCATTCGGGGAGCCTCGTGCTGGCCTTCCTCTCTCTCGCCGGGGCTCCCTCGACACCCGGGAGCCCCCAGCAGCGGCCACGCAACTTCTCCTCTTCTCGGGTCCGGCGGTGATCACCCGGCACTTCTCCTCAGATGCCGCCGGGCTCCCTCAGCTCACGGGAGCTCGGCCAACCTGCCGCCATGCGTCCTCTTCTCTCCCTTCCTTCCCCGGGCTCGCGGTCGCCATTCCTCGGCACCCGGGCTGCGGGGGCGGGACTTCTGGCAGGCCGCGACCGGATTGGCCAGCCGGCCAAGCGCTTCCGGGTCGCCGCGGGCAGCGCGGCGGCCCCTTCCTTAGACAGGCAGGCGCAGGCACAGTTTCCCGAGGAGTGGGCTCCCTCATGGAAAGTAACAATATCGCGGCAAGGTCCCTGGTAGGGTAGGCACCTGCCAGAGGACAATAAATCCAAAATAAGCGAGGTGGGCACTCGCAGGATATAGTCCAAATACGGCCAACATCGCAGGGTAGGCACCTGCCAAGTCTCACGCATCGGGCGTGAGATTCTAAAAAATGCTCGTAACTCAGATAAAGCGCCACGAGGCACTGGGGGGGCTTAGTAATCACCCAAAAAGGCCCACAGCAAGGATCCCAACAGCAAGGAGGGTCCCAGCAGCTCAGGAAGTCCAGGGAAGGAGCACATAGCCCCCAGCAGGAAATGACCCCTACAGCAAGAAGGGTCCAAAGAAATGCAGCAGACAGGGGGACAGCCAGGAAGAGTCCCCCCAGCAGTCCATCAAATGTCCAGGAGCTGGGCAGGGCTCAGGGATTCCCCTGAGCCCCAGCAGCAGCATGCCCCTGGCAGATTCAAGTTAGAAACAAGAACATTTTGGAAGGGGACACAGCCCCTTCTTATACACAGAAACGTCTTTGAAGTCCTTTGAAGCAGGCAGTGTGAGAACCAGCCAGAACTGGTTACAGGGAAGTCCCTTCAGTATCAGGGACAGAGGTGACAGTCGCCCAGCGGGAGGTGGAGCCAGCTTTGTAGTTAGGCAGGCACAGTCCTTCACTATCAGGTGCCATCTCCTCCCACTTCCCTGGCAGCAGATGCTGTCTTTCATCCATGGGCTGACTTCAGACAACCTCCTGGGCTCTCCAGCCCCTGTCATCCTCAAGCCAGACAGTCAATCCACAAGCAGGCCCAGGCACTCTGGGCCAGGCTCACCAGCCAATCACACTCCAGCGCCAACTTACACAAATATGCAAACTTCCAAAAGTAGTACTTCTAGACTAGACACAGTCATGCCGCATATATCATTTTGCAGCATTCATTCTCACGAGTTCATACATACCAAACCCGCCCCTGCACTCCCCACACATCAGGAACTATCATGGGCATACATATTCCCCATTCATTCCTATGGGAGGGCAGGTCACTCACCACACATACTGTACCACAGTGAAAAAGTGCGCAGAGGCCTAAAATCACCAACACCAGGTTCCATAAACAGGCTAGGAAAAAGCAAAAAGTCTAGGGGTGAACCTACCCAACGGGCCGGGTCCAACAATAAGAAATCACAATTTGTACACTCCTGCATCACTTTTGGCTACCAAATGTCTGGGATATCCCTTATGTCTAAGAAAGAAAATTGTCAGCTCTCGTGTGGAAGAAAGCAATTCCTTTCAGACATCAGATATGGTGAAATTCTTCATTAAATGTCTTTTTTCATCTGACATTTATCATGTGAGTTGAAAATTTTCTCTTTCTTGTATCATGGATTGATTTAGCCTGATGTAATTGAAACATCTATCTTATCAACATCTTCTTCTATAAATATGGAAAGGTGGAAGTATGCCAAGACTCCATCAAAAAAGGTAGTATAATAATTCAGTATCAATGAAGACGGGCTACGATACAATTTAGTTCAACACCTGGGAAACAAACAGCAGCTGAGCTCCCTAGATCTTTATTTAAAAAATATTGTTTTTAGATTTTGCTTGATAAAAATAACTACTCTCCTAACTGCCACTCCTGTATCTATCTCCAAAAACTTTGACATGCCTAGGATATATTTTTATTTCATTGAATTTCAGGTATTCTGTAATAATACAATACCTATTGCCCATTTCATTAGCTTATCATTAGGGCACCATCTAATTTATTGTGGAGGTAAATATAAATTGAGAGGAATAAAGTCATTAGTGCCCTGTACAGCCTCAAGCAGACAGTATCATGCCCTCTGATACTGTTAAAAATAAAAATAAATTGACAGGTTGTTGAGGTCACAAAGTATTTACAAAAGTGTTAATCTCAATGTAATCAACCTTGGTGTTATTAACAAATTTCATGAGATTCAAACTAGTAATTTATGACAAGTTCTATATTCAAAGTCTTGAATGACTCAACTCACAAAAATCAGGGAGAACAAGAGAATTCATTCATGGGGAACAAAACAACCAAACCGTGTTTCATGCCTTTTTCTGTGGCTTCCTCAGGGCTGAAAGGAGTAGTACATCATTTGTCCCTCTAGAATGGGTATATAAAATATTCTTATTGGAATATCATGAGTGTTCTTGCATCAGTTTATAAGAGGGTTGTGGTTTGTCGATAATCAATAATGTAGGTGTTGATTTCAGTATCAGTATCTTTGAACCAACTGTTTAGTTGGAACTATTGTGTTCACGACTAGATGCAGAAATATCAATAAAATTCAATAAGCAATCGGTGGAGAGGCAGTGTGTAGGTTACACAACAACCCTATCATTAAATGTATGCAGGAATACTCATACAATAATAGAATATAAATGTTCTATCAGTTGTCTACAGATGAGTAGACTCACAGCTTTACGGCTGACCCTCCCAAGAGTGGAGGAGGGAGCTTGAAACAGTTTGTCTGCTGCCGTCCTAGTCAGAGCACCGCAGTTGGAGTGCAACATCGGCTTTCCGGACACACAGAACCATTGGCGAGAAAAATATTTGGATGGAGGTGAGCAGTCTCTGCCATCTGACCACCACCCGACCACCCAACTGAGGTACTTTTGGCAATAGCCATAGGGGTTTTCGCCCACAGCCAAGAGAGGACCTGGAGAGGCCAGAGTTAAGGGGGAGAAAAGGTGAGTTTTCCTAGAGGTGCAAGAAGAGCTGCAGAAGTGGCTGGTTGTAATCGTGCCATGTCGGAGGATGGTGTTGGGGGGCCACCGGCTCCAGTTTTGGTTTTGTGGGGAGGCAAGGAGAAGGTATCGGCCAGTGCGGCTTGTGGCTGATCCGCCTCAGAAAATTTAGACCTCACATTGCCACCTAGTAACCTCATAAGCCTAAGTAAGTCTTTAGAAATTCCTGCACCTTTTCATTTGTATTGCAATATACAGGATACCAGACATCTTCTTACCTACCCTTTGCTCCCTAGATTCTCAGTCCACCCAGCCCTGAGGCTAGAAGCTGTGTAGGCCATGCAGGTCGAAAAGGACTGACAAAGGGTATTCTATTGGACATTAAGGGGCCCATACGATATATAAGGCGACCCCCTACAACTCAGCGCAGGGTACCCAGGTGAAACAGGCACATCCAGCTCCTGTCAGCACAAGGAAGAGCCAGGGCAAGGCCACCTCCATTGATTTTTGTCAATTGCCGATGGACTCCTTCTTTTTCACACATCGTGTTTTGCGGACTGACTTTGTGCAGGGAGTGGGACTCAGTTACCTGTTTGCCTGGGCTTGAATCTCAGTCAATAAAGGACTTTGGGCTGCTCGCTCCTCACTCCTCCCTTTGTTGGAAACTCAGATATTTTCATAGCCTACTTTCTTATCCACCTCTCTCCATTCTCCGTGCTCTCTTTGTCTCCTCGTATTAATATCGATCATCCTAACCCTTAGGGGTCTGGATAGGAAAGTGAAAAACGACAGAGGGAGACAATCTTGCATTATCATTGCCCAAGCTCATTAGTACCGCACTTGACTCTTTCCTGGCAAGAGCTGTGGGGTTGTTGCTAGAGAAACAGACTTGGCTGATCGACGGCTCTCCTTTGAGTAGGGTGATCCCCCTACCAAAATGCTGCCTATTTCTTGACCGGAAATGGATGAAGGCTCAAAAAGCTTATTCAAACTGCCCACTGAGCTGCTGGTAGCCATGGAAAATAACTGTGCTGACTCACATCACGTTTTGCAATTACACTCTCAGGAGATTAGTTCCTCACCAAGGGAGGCCCGTCAGACCAGGGCCATTGGGTGTGCCAAGGTTGGGACCATGGAAATCAATAAAGACACAGGAAAAATTAAAGTGGATGAAAAAGTTATTGATAACAGGGATCCCTCTGGGTCAGAACACACATAGCGGGTCATTAGGATGGCGGGTGGATTTTAGTTTGCCCGCCACCCTTGCGGTGCTGGGACCGGCCACCAGACGTGCGGTGGTCCCGCACCACTAATTAGAATGTGACCCCCACCATGGCGGTCACATTCTGCATTTCTAACAATGCAGCATCCTCGCAATGGTGAAATGGCATGTTGTTCATTGCCATGCACAACGTGGCAGGCACTGCGCGGTGCCTGCCACCTTGTGCATGGCATTGTAGGGGAGTACCATAGGTACCCCCAAGTGCAGCCCTGCAACAGGCCCCTAAAGGGAATCCAAGCCAGCCTTTCCATGGCGGCATCACAGCCATGGAAAGGCCTTGATTCCCACCCATCCTAATATGGATGGCGGTGCGTGCTAGGCACCACCACCATATTGAGGCCCAATTCCGCCTGGCCGGCAATTGGAACAATTGACGACCGGCAGAAAAGCGACGGATGCACATTGCTTCCGCTGCGATAAGCCCCACCATTATAATATGGCGGGGGTAAATCAAGTTGTGATGGCGGGCAGATTGCCACTGCCGTGCCGACGGTGGAGATCCGCCCGCCATCCTTATCAAAACCCTTAGTATCTGCCCCGGTGCTTCAACGTGGGATCGTATGTTCAATCAGATGCTTGACAAATTGAAGGTTTTATTGCAAGCATGCATAGGTCACTTAATAGCTACCATACCAAAGCTTAAAACTATTGTCTCAAAACTTTCTAATTTCGATTCCTTCTACAAAATGATAGCAGAGCATGACAGCACTCAAAGGCCTACTAAGAGTGCCACGTTGCATAGCCCCTGACTCATAGTTGCTTACACCACTCTTCTTAACCTCTCACCCGAATGCAGTCCCTATGTCGTAGTTCTGACCAACGTGCCTTGCTTATCTCGAACTAAAAAAGAAATATTCATCAATCTGGGGCCAGAGGATGAGGAAACAGATGGGGATGACTGAAACAGGGACTCTTTATCTCCATCGTGCGTGTGTGGACTCAATTGCTGTCTCAGATGATGCTAAGATCCTGGATTACTGTGAGACTGCGATTCAATCAGGAAGATCCAAACTGGTTTTTATTATCTCAAAATATTACATTATAATATTTCAGGAAACATGGACAATGGGGGAGATTACGTAGTACGGGTTTGAAATAGATATTCCCAGTGTAACAGCTAAGGTAGGCGGTGCAAATCTGAGTCTGATTGTGGACCATCTTCTATTTGAAGATTGCTCAGCCCTGGAGACTTTCACCTCATTTGAAAGGCGTAATAGTCATATTAAATCTTTACTTTGAGTCACGCCCAGCCATTCAGCTCCCACCATCCCACGGTGGTTTGACAGGGGGTGTAAGGCTTCAAATCACAATTTGAGAGAAGATCTAAATTCCAGTCCTATAGTCCAGGAAAACATACTTAAAGCCACAATTAAAAAGTGTAAGTCTGACCTCAAGGAAGAAGCTTGGAGCAGCCTTATTTCTGCATGACAGGAAAGGGGCCCTAAAGTCTTTTGGGCCATTGTAAATTATAAACAGCATACCCTAAACAAGGGCAAGTATTTGGGCTCAAGCCTGGACTGGACTGACTATTTCGAGCATATCTACTTTATTGACAACCGAATGCCGGAAGAGCATGATGGCATTCGTTCCCCTTTAGTAATCAGGTTTGAGTTTGAGGAGGTAATAAAAGCCATACAAAGTAGCCGTTTCAATTAAGCCCGGGGCTGAATGGGGTTCCCTTGGACATGTATAAAGGTGATGTTGATCTATCAGGCCCCATTATTACCTCTGCCTTGAACGCTGCAGCATCCTGTAAGATCCCTGCCTCTTGGTACCAAGCTACCATTTGACCCATATTTAATAAAGGCCTTAGGCAGGATCCCCTCTGCTACTGGACAATTTTCTCATTGACTCTGTAGATAGGATAGAAGACTCGGTTCAGCAGTTAGGAGTTCTGAGTTGGGCCCAAATGGCTTTCGTGTTGGCCTGGGGAAATTGGAGCAGTGCCTCAACCTGAATCTAATAGTGGGGAAATACATCATTTCGACGAAATTGCCATTATACCTTACCTTCATGGACCTGAACAGTGCATTCAACAGAGTCAACCAAGCCAGACTATTCAACGGATTGGCATCTTGCAGGATCTGGTTGACTTCCTGCCTGCACTGCGAGGTCTCAGCTAAGGTGAGGTTTTGTATAAATGGGGAGTACACCCCCTTATTTTCTTTAGCACAATGTATTCGCAAAGGGTGGGTTTTGGCACCTATCCTTTCCTCTTATATATTAATGACTTAGACACCTTCCTCACTAGTAAGACCTAGTTATAATCAAGTCCAATACAGTGTCGGCGCTGTTATATGCCGATGATGCAGTTATGCTTTTGTGCACACCTAGTGGGCTTTGGACCCTACTTGACAACTTTATATCCATCATGAATAAACTGGACTTAGATACCAACTTTTCCAAGTCACACTTTATGGAATGCAGCCCGCAGCCAGCAGCGCACCAAGGTAAGACCAATATCTACAGAGGGGAGTCACCACAACCAAGGTCAGAGAATTCCCTTATGTGGGAGTGATTTTTGATACCACCAACAGATTTGTGCCTTTTGACCCCCCACATACCCCAACTTCCCCTAAACGCACTGTTAAGACTTGCGTTATAAAGGCTTGCATGTGATAAAAATATGTTTGATAAAAAAGTGTGTGTTAAAGGCACAACGTGAGAAAACATCTTTGTAAACGCTGTTTCTTCTCAAGCTTCAACAGTGAAGTGGGGGCTTTCTACAGTTTATCCGCCAGAGTAGGGCGTAAACCTACTGTCCATTTTTTGGAAATGTATAGATTGAAATGCCTACTAGCTCTCACTTACGGGGTCGAAATATCGGGGTACAGAGACTGTAGTAAGCTGCAGATGGAGCAAAATCGTTTCTGCAGCCAACTTTTTAGCCTTGGACTAGGCAGTTCACTGCACTTTATACATGAGGAACTGAGTCTGGCTTATTTCACGGATTTTGTGGGGCATAGCCCCCTTCTTCTTCTGATCTCCAGCTGGAGCAGACCAGAGGCCTCATTTAACCGTGAGATTATGAGGATTGTTTGTCTTGTGATTATGGCTGAAGAATCCCACGGCTGAAACATATGCAGGAAACAGTGGAAGCCATAGGAAGCACAGAACTGTTCTTCAACCCATGCCCTATCTCAAAGGAGGAGTCTGCCAAAATGAAAGACATGTTCCTAAAAAGGACAGCAAGCATTTAATAGGGAAGATAGAGAGGTCATGAGGCCCAACTTGAGAGAATAGATAAGTCTACAGTCGGCAGAAGGAATCAAGCCATATTTGCTGTAGGTAAATAGCATAAGAGATAGTTCAGTACTGACACATTTTTTTCTAAGTACCTTCAGATGCCACTTGAGTTTCCGCCTTTGCCAATTCGAACTAAAAACCATTCTCCTCCAAACCCTGGCACATTTTATATTTTCTATCCGCTTTATGATGTACCTAGGAAAATGTTCCTATTACCAATAGTAAAAACCTGTGTTTTTACCAAAATAGATCCATCGTGGATGCTCGCAAATCACTACGTGACTTACTCCGTGGCAGCCTTTTTGAAAAATGCACTTTATTGGCACAATTCTACAGCTTTTTAGGTTTTATTTATTGACCATGAGTGCACTGACTTGTTTATGATAACTTGTATTACCCTTGATTATGTTTTTATTTATTTCTCTTTTTAAATCATTTCATAAGATTTTTATATTCATTTTTAGATGAAATTACCGATGGTAGTAACACTGTATTTTTCAAAATATTTGGCTGAACCTTTATGATTATATCTTTATAATCAAATAAAGCCTATTGATTAAATGTTCTATCAACACCAAATCTGTACTTCTCCTTTTAGCCCTGCATCTTAGTATAGATGTTTTTCACATGCTGCTCCAGCAAGACTGGCTCGGCCAGTAGAAGGGCATCTATCACTCATGTTCATGCTCATGCCAGCACTCAGTCCTATGCTTCTAAATGTGTAGTGGCGGCGTGTCCCATTATGGGACCTCCTAAATCTAACATGGCAAGAGGCCTTTTACCCCCAAGCGAGGATGGCTTAGCTTACTTTGCAATGTAAGGTCTCTCCCTAAGCATTCAAAGGAAGTTTGGGATCTCCTTTCTTCAGAGCAGCCTGACCTTGGGTTTTTGACCGAAACTTGGCTGAAGCCCCACTCTGTTCCCTCTATTACCCTCTCATTGCCTGAAGGTTACAAGCTCGCCCGAATGGATAGACAAAATAAAATTAGGAGTGGAATCGCCATAGCACATAGAGATACCACTAAGGTCACTATGCTGGAACAACGCAGCGGACCTACAATGGAAGTCATGGTATTTCGTATAGATCTCCCATCCCATTCTAGCTGGAAGGGTGCGCGTGTCTATCGACCCCCTGGTCCTTTAACCGGATTCTCTCTCAAACTGACGGAGCTTGTTGCTCCTCACGTGATCGGAAGCAATAATTTTTTGTTGTTGGGAGACTTTAATTTTCATAGTGAGAATGCTTCCAATACTGACGTTGCGACTCTGTTGATGGATCTAGCAACGCTAGGTCTCACCAAGCGCAATGATGGACCGACGCATTCAGCCGGTCACACCTTGGACATTATTTTTTCTAACTCCCCCTATGTCTTCTGCGCGCCTCCACAGCCTTTACTGTGGAAAGACCATTTGTCAGTCAAATTTTCCAATCAGGTTCCTAAAAAGTCAGGTGCCATTAACCCCGTTATGTACCACTCTCGGAGACAATGGAAGCGAGTCACCCTGGACAGTTTCCAAGCTTCTTTTGTAGACCCTCAGTTCCCAGAATCAGAGAACATAGAGGAGGCCCTGACCAGGAATAAACTGGCAGTTTCTGGTGCCATTGATCAGCTAGCGCCTCTAAAATCTATGCCTAGCACTCAAAGGCGTACCCAGAACGCATGGTATTCCCCTTTGCTCCGTGCCCAAAAACGAATCTGTAGGAAACACGAAAAGTTTTTGCGTCTCACCCATAATAAGGAAGATAGAGACAGGTTTTATGCTTCACAGGCCAATTATCATGGGAAAATCAAAGCAACCCGCAAAGCCTATATAGCACTTCAGTTAGATCAGGCCCAAAATGATCTTAAAGTGCTATACTGTGTCCTACAGTCCTTCTCAAATCCTAAAGCATGTGAAATACTAGAGGCTCCTACACAAAAATTATGTGATGACATCAGAACCTTTTTTACACAAAAAATTGAGATCATTTATGACAAAATAAATGTGTCAGAAAGGCAGATTGTAATCAACATGCCACTCGGTACTCCTTTGCAATTAGCCACTCAGCTACTGAAAAGTTTTCCCCCGATCACGCAGGCAGAGGTAGAATTACTGATGCGTACCATGAAATCAGGATCACCTAAAGACAATATTCCGGCAAAGATCATAGCTCCCCTTGCTTGTCATCTGTCACCCTCCATAACCCATCTCCTCAACCTTTCCCTAAGAGAGGGCCGTGTTCCTTTGGAATGGAAAGCTGCACAGTTGATGCCTATTCGCAAGAACACCAAGGCCCCATTGACTGAGCTCTAATCTCTGCCCTATCTCCTTACTCCCTTTCCTGAGCAAAATACTGGAGGAGCATATAAACACTCATCTCTCCAAGCATGTCAAACAGACGGTAGTCTTGATCTTTCCCAATCAGGTTTTCGACCTAAGTACAGCACCAAAACCACCCTACTAGAGGTCACCGATAACATCCGGATGACCCTAGATAGAGGGCATTCCACAATTCTGGTGCTGTTGGACTTATCCGCCGCGTTTGACACAATCTCCTGTCAGGTACTGCTCATGAGATTGAAGGAGATAGGCCTTAGAGATGAGGCCCATCATTGGCTGAAAAGTTTTCTCTCTTCTCGGTCGCAGGTGATTAATTTGGGCCCTTACCGTTCAGCAGTAACAGAACTGACCAAGGGAGTGCCACAGGGCTCCTATCTGAGCCCGACGTTGTTTAATATTTATGTGGACCCCATTGCCGGTCTGTTAATGAGCTGTGGGTTTACCCCCATCTCCTATGCCGATGATACACCTGCTTTTTCCTTTTGCAAAGTTTACTCCTGAAGTCTAGGTTACCTTCTCCTCGGGAATGAGAAGGATTTCGCATTGGATGAGGAGTAATTTCCTGCAGTGTAATGTAGGAAAGACGGAGATCATGCTCTTTGGTGAGGCCCAATTATTATGGACTCCCAATTGGTGGCCAACAGATCTGGGCACTCCTACCGCGCCAAAGACCTGTGTCAAAAACCTAGGTGTCCGTCTAGAACAGGCCCTTACCATGAAAAAGCACGCTGTCCAGACAGCTGGCTCTTGTATTCACGTAATAGGCCTGTTGCGTCGCATTCTTCCCTTGCTCCCGGACTCCACTCGGAAAACCCTGACCCTGGCACTTATTTTAAGTTGCCTGGATTATTGTAATGGACTGCTGGTTTCTGCATATAAGGCTGCCCTTGATACACTAATAAACAAAAGGAGAGTAAGGGTATGACAGGTCACTCTCTTACCCCAAAGGAATAATAACATAAACAACTGAAGAGTGATAGAACAAAACACCACTTACAAGGGAGAATCTTAACGTGTTAAAAAACAAACAGAAAGCGAAGGAGAACCAAAGGTAGGTTTAGTAAGAACCCTCACTCACCACCTAGTGGTGACATGCTTCATCACTGGGTTCCCACTGGAAAGACCTAGTGTCTTTCCAGTGTGCTACGACGCCTGTTTTACAGCGGAGCTGGTTGTTGTGAGTGTTGAGGGTGCAGGCAGAAAAACCAAATTGTGCTAAGTGAGTGCAAATAATTAAAAAGTGCGTAGTTGTGACAGTAAACTATTTTATTCAAAGTCCAACCAGCACTGGTTAAAAACAATTTAAAGTGGAAACATAGGGTAGTTCTCAATAATTAAAGACACCTAGCCCACTTAGTGAAAGAGATGGTCGACGGGTGATGGAGTCAGAAGTAATTTTGAAGAAACACAGCATGTCCAGATACATGCTGTGTTTCTTCAAAATTAATTGCACCTTTGGCCAAATAGCCATTAATTCATATAAACCCCTAGTATCTTTTTGAATTCGAATAAAAGCACGGGGAAGGATCAAAAATAGATTTAACTTATAGGATCCTTATACATGTGACCAGTTGTTTGGACTCCTCATTATGTTTCTAATAATAAAATGACAACACAACTTGCTAGGACTCCCTACTATGCACAAATAATGACACTGCCCGTTGATTCTGACTCCATCACCCGGGTGGCCATTTGTGGTGAAGGATTACCATGATTTATTTATTATTAATGAAACACTGTAATGATGTTATGCTGACAATACATAACATTTCTCTTACAGGTACAGACCCCAGCAAATTGCTGTCTGGGTCAAAATCGGCTTTAAGCCGTAAGTATTTTGGAACAATTTTCCTCATATTTTAAACTTTTTCACACATTATTCCTCACGGCTGGGTGCACCTTAGTGCGTGCATACCACCGGAGGATCACTGTTCTTTGGTCCTGACGAAAGCTGAGCGACTTGGGCTCACCCACAGCAGAAACATGTCGACCATCTCTTTCACTCAGTGGACTAGGTGTCTTTAATTATTGAGACCTACCCTATGTTTCCACTTTAAATTGTTTTTAACCAGTCCTGGTTGGACTTTGAATAAAATAGTTTACTGTCACAACTACTCACTTTTTAATTTTTTGCACTCACTTAGCACAATTTGGTTTTTCTGTCTGCACCCTCAACACTCACAACAACCAGCTCCGCTGTAAAACAGGCGTCGTAGCACACTGGAAAGACGCTAGCTCTTTCCAGTGGGAACCCAGTGATGAAGCATGTCACCACTAGGTGGTGAGTGAGGGTTCTTACTAAACCTACCTTTGGTTCTCCTTCGCTTTCTGTTTGTTTTTTACCACATCAAGAGTCTCCCTTGTAAGTGGTGTTTTGTTCTGCCATTGATACACTACAGGTGGTTCAAAACACGGCAGCTCACTTGATCCTCAATGCCCCCTCAAGAACTGCTTCTCGGCCCCTGTTTTATCAGCTTCACTGGCTCCCCATACGAGAACGAGTGCAGTTCAATGTTTGCTGTACAATATTTAAGGCTTTGTCTGGGCTCAGTCCTGCCTACTTTTCTGATAAGTTCTCCTCTTATGTCCCCCAGAGGTTTCTCCGCTCTGGATCTAAATCCTTATTAGAGGTACTCAGGATTAAAAGAGCCAGACAGGGTGGGAAGGCCCTCTCTTATCTGGGTCCTCACTACTAGAACACGCTCCCCCTACAATTAAGACAGTGGAGGAGTGTGGCTCAATGGTTAGAGCGGCAGACCCTGATGCAGAGTTCTGGCCAGGGACCAGGGTTCGATTCCCGACTCGGCGGGGTCTCGTGCTCAATTTCCTCGGACCTTTTAATTCTCGCCTCAGTGCCTATTCTAATCACGGGCCCCATGCTGCAACTCTGGGCAATAGCTTGCTTAGCCTCCACACCAGCCCCAACAGCATTAAGGATGCCTGGCTTCACCCTGGGGGTGCCCAGGAGTGGACACTTCACAGGGAAAGCCAGGAGGGGTTCCACAGCGGTATGAGTATCAGCGCCAGGAAGCCGAATATGCGACACCGCAAGGTGACCGTCTGGTGACAGTGCGCTCTATAAGTACCATGACATTTACATTTACATTTACCGATTATTTATGCTTTAGGAAGCAGCTTAAGACCTTTCTTTATGTTTTTGCCGATTGTTCATTGTATTCTTCTCACCTGAAGCCCGTCTAGTTAGCGCAGAGATACTCCTGTGGGGGTCGGTTATGGAGCTTTATAAATAAATGAATACATTTAAAAAAAAACAAATCTGTAGCCTGGCTGATCCGGTGTTTTCTGAAGTATGAGCGGCAATTGCAAACAAAACAGGTGATGGACCGAATGTGGATCAATGTCACACATTCACCCCTGTCCAAAGATGTGGGCCCAAATCCATTGTTTTTTTGCACTGCACACCACCCTGGGTTAGACAATGGCGATATGCAAATCAGCTCTGACCCTGTGCCCCATGGGAACAGTCCAGTCCGAACTACAAAAGCCATGTCCTTCCCAGAACGGAATCAAGCATCCGAGGACCGGACCGGTTTCGAGGTAACACCTCTCATCAGCCCGGCTAGCTTGACTCCAAGTGGTGTGGAGTGCCCGGGACCCACGTCTGAGCATCCCCAGCGCACTTATGGCGGCAATTGCAAACAAAACAGGTGATGGACCGAATGTGGATCAATGTCACACATTCACCCCAGTCCAAAGATCTGGGCCCAAACCCATCGTTTTTTTGCACTCCACACCACCCTGGGTTAGACAATGGCAATATGCAAATCAGCTCTGACCCTGTGCCCCATGGGAACAGTCCAGTCCGAACTACAAAAGCCATGTCCTTCCCAGAACGGAATCAAGCATCCGAGGACCGGACCGGTTTCGAGGTAACACCTCTCATCAGCCCGGCTAGCTTGACTCCAAGTGGTGTGGAGTGCCTGGGGCCCACGTCTGAGCATCACCAGCGCACTTATGGCGGCAATTGCAAACAAAACAGGTGATGGACCGAATGTGGATCAATGTCACACATTCTCCCCAGTCCAAAGATCTGGGCCCAAATCCATCGTTTTTTTGCACTCCACACCACCCTGGGTTAGACAATGGCGATATGCAAATCAGCTCTGACCCTGTGCCCCATGGGAACAGTCCAGTTCGAACTACAAAAGCCATGTCCTTCCCAGAACGGAATCAAGCATCCGAGGACCGGACCGGTTTCGAGGTATCACCTCTCATCAGCCCGGCTAGCTTGACTCCAAGCCATAAGTGCGCTGGGGATGCCCAGACGTGGGTCCCAGGCACTCCACACCACTGGAGTCAAGCTAGCCGGGCTGATGAGAGGTGTTACCTTAACCTTGTCATAGCTTGGCACAAAAGCAGAAACGCTTAACTTAGAGGCAATGTGTAAAGTATTTATGCAGCATATCAGAGTGAAAACACAACACAAGAAAAATCCCATGCCAATTAAGATAGACTACAATAATGTGAGACCAAAACAACATCAATAGAATGGGAGGTACTGAATTTCAAAGATTTAGGTAAGTGATAGACCTGACATCCTTGGGTGGTAGTCCCCAAAATGTTTGCCTTTGCCCCTCCTGTTTTCTGAACCCGTTTTTGTTGGCTTTTGGGATTCTGTGCACTTTAACATTGTTAACCAGTACTAAAGTGTGAGCGCTGTCTCCTTTGAACATGGTCAAATTGGCCTAATCCCAAATGAGACATTTAATTTACTGGTAAAGTGGTACTTCAAGTGCCCAGGGCCTGTAAATTAAATTCTATTAGTGGGTCAGAGCACTAATTATGCCATGTAGTCCTTTAACTACATGTCTCAGTGTTCGAACTGGGGGTCTCTAGTTGGCAGAAGTAGGTACCTTTGACCAAATGGGGACCCTTGCTTCTAGTCAGGGTAAGGGTGGTACACACTTTAGATAACCCCTGCTCACCCCTTTGGTAGCTTGGCACAAGCAGATAGGCTTATCCCAAAGGCAATGTGTAAAGTAATTGTACCAACACTCACAGTAACACTGTGAAAACACCACAAATGAACACCACACCAGTTTAGAAAAATAAAATATCTTTATCTAAACTAAACAAGACCAAAACGACAAAAATCCAACATACAAAAACTCAGTTGAATGTCTTTAGAAAGGTTTTTGCAAAAATAAACTTGTAGATGATAAAATGGGACACTTTACTGACAAAGTACCTGGGATGCGTAACGCAAAACAAACAAAAGGGTCGCAGAGAAGGCGATGTGTCAATTCCTCCTGCGCTCCGGTTCCGATGCGACAAGATGGCGCCTTGATGTGTTGCAACGATCCAGTGTGATGCGAGAAAATAGCGTCTTTACTGCAATGCAACAACGTAGAGGCGATGCGTGCCCGCCCGACGTCTGTGCGACGAACCCGAGGATTTTCTGAACCGTGAGATGCCTTGCAACATGCTTCTCTGGTGATGCGACGACACCCTTGGTGACAGCGACATGCTTCTCTGATGTTGCGGCGACGATCCGCAGTAGCATGCTTCATCAGCGATGCGACGGCCCTGCAACACGCTTCTCAAGTGATGCGACAGCACACTCTGTGTGGCGGCACGCTTCCTAGATGATGCGACAGCAGCTGTTGCAGCACCATGCTTCTCCGGTGATGCGATGGCATACAGCGGCAGCGGTGACATGCTTCCTCGATGGTGTGACAGCAGCTGATGTGGCGGCATCACTCTTCTCTCTTGTTGCGTCATGCTTCCAGCACCCTCCTGCAAAAAGGCCTCGCTCACAGTTACAGACCCTCCTGGCAGACTGGAACTCTCAGCAAGGAAGTTCAGGGAAGCTGGGGGTGAAGTCCTTTTGTGCCTGGGACTTCAGAAACAGGAGGCCAGCTCTTCTCAGGCCCTTGGAGTCCTTCTTCATGCAGCAAAGTCCTTTAGTCCTCTCCTCAGTAGAAACAGCAAACTGCAGGCCAACCCCAGACACACAGCAAGGGCAGTACTTCTCCTCAGTGTCTTCAGTTGATTTTCTTTAGCAGGGATTCCTCTTGATCACGAAATAGTCTAACTTTCAGGGGGTTTTATCTCTCATACTTAAACCCCAAAAGTCTTTGTTCTCTATGTGTGAGTCCAAACCAGTTCTGGGTGCACACTGCCAGTGCACAACTTCTTCCTTTGTCAGTGTGGGCCAGGGTCATCAGACGCACCACAGGAGGTGGAGCCAGCATTGTGGAAGGCAGACACAGCCCTATTCAGGCCCATGTGCTACTTCTCCCACTACTCCAAAAGCAGATAGGTCTATTCAGCCTAGTGCTGACTCACGCAGACTCCTGGAGCTACCCCAGCCCCTGTCACTCTCAAACCAGACAGTCAATCTGCAAACAGACAGAGGCACGCTGAAAGGCTGAACAAGAAAATAGCCACTTTCTAAAAGTGCTATTTTCAAACACTGAATTTAAAAACCATCCTTCCTAAAAGATGTGCCATTAAATTCTAAGTTTAGGGGTACCACATTTAAATTTTCTATCTTACTTCTGTGGGAAGATATGCAGGTAAACATGTTACACAGTATTCCCCATTTTTTCCTACGGGTAAGATAGCCTTTTAATAGTGAAAAACTAAATTGGCAGGGTTTTCCTATCAGGATATGTTACCCATACTAGTACATGCCCTACCTTTCACATACACTGCACCCTGTACCTTGGGCCTTCTATAGGGATGTCCAATGTTTAAGAAAAGGGAAGGGTCAGGCCTGGCAAGTGTGTACACTGGCCAGGACAACATGGCAGTTAAAACAAACTGCGCACAGGCACTGTGATGGCAGGTCTGAGGCCTCTTTTCAGCGCTACTCATTTGGGTGGCACAATCAGTGCTGCAAGCCCACTTGTAGTATTTGAATTACCAGCCCTGGGACACTCAGTGTACTTTACTAGATACCTACTGGAAAAACAAATAAGCCAATCATGGATAACCAATCACTAATGACAATTTACACAGAGAGCATATGCACTTTAGCACTGATCAGCAGTGATAAAGTGCCCAGAGTTCTATAGCCAACAACCACACGTCAGGAAAAACAAAGGAGGAAGAAGCAAAAAGTTTGGGGATAACCCTGCAAAAAGGGCCATTTCCAACACTCAGGATGCCATTGCAGTCTGTGTGTGCAGTTTTTAACTGCCATTGCTTCATGGCAAAATAAACCTGTTGCCAGGCCTAAACCTTCTTTTTTAATACATACAGGTCCTTAACAGCCCATAGGCCAGGGTGTGTTGTATTTAAAATGTTGGACATATACTTTTAAATTGTACATGTCTTGCTAATGTAAAACTCTCAAATTATTTTTTCACTATTGGAAGGACTACCTCTCACACAGGATAACATTGGGTTACCGTATTACATTTAACATGGGCTACCCTTCTGCCTGAGGAAGTAAGACTGCACCTGCTTCTTGAACCCAGGACCACCCAGGGACTCCAAGGGCGAGCTGACTGGCCTCCTGTTCTTAGCTTTAGGGATACAACAAGCTCCCGAGAACTGTCCTGCAGTTTTGCAGCTCCCCGGACTCAAGTGCTGCTGGCCTCTGCTGTAATGAGTCGTAATCCCCCAGAGGTGTCCCCATGTCCTAGACCCTTGGCTGGCATCGGAGTGTGCTCCTCCGGGTCCACCGGTGGGTTTCCTCAGAACCAAAGCAGTGCAACACAACTCGATGCACTGATTGTTGGTCTCATCAAAACGACAGCAATGCAATGGAACTCGATGCAGGACTTTGCATCACATCACTTGCAGTTCCTTTTTAAACCAACTCAGTACAACACAACTAGATGCTGGATCTCGCATTGCAGCCCTTGGAGCTCCTCATCAGAACTTATGCAGCACAATGCAATACTTTGCATCAAGAACATAAAGTATAATCCTCAGTCAGACTAACCTGGTCCCTGTATCTGGCCTGCAGCCCATCGTGGTCAGCCTGGATGTGTGACGGTCCACCGTGACCAGGAAACCACAGTAGGAGCTTTGTGCTTTTAGGTGCTATACTGACCTTTTAATTGTGAAATTGCATATCTCCTTATGTAGTGATTGGATTTTTGTTTTGGTGTCAAATAATTATTTACATTTTACTCTATTGTTCTACGGTGGTGTGGAATTTTTCTTGTGATGTGTTTTAATTTCATTGCTGTTTGTGAGCTGCATAAATACTTTACACATTGCTTTTAAGTTAAGCCTCACTGGTTTTGGGCCAACCTGTGCTAAACAAAGGGTTAGCACAGGTTAATTTAGTGACTGTTCGTGGTTCACCCTGACATGGATTGTCGCTTTTTCTTGAGAAGGGATGACACCTGAAGGGCTCAACCTCCCCAAACAACAACACAATTCCTCACAGTAAGTCTAGCACAATCCGCCACTTGCAGTCATCTGCTTGTGCTAGACCGGATAAAAGTCACAAATTCAGGCAGACTGGGTTGGAGTGTGGCCTGTATACCGGGACCAGATAAGTCCAGCTGAAAAGTTACTTCCTCAAAGTGTGTCACAAAGAATCCATGTCACAATGGAGGAGGCCATGAGAACTGAAGAGCAGGCTGGGCATTGAGGACAGTTGATGCTCTAGTTATAAGATCCTTCGCAGCATTGTGGATAGTCATTGCTGGAGTATGGTGGTCAAAGTGTTATATTCTCACTCGCGGCACCCTAACAATTATTAACAGATAACACATCAATCTGTAACACAGAGACTTAAACACTACCTAATAGCAGCACAGTTGTGAATGCTATCAATACTGGTGCTGAAAGATTAATGAAAAGCTCCTTCCCTATTGCTTTGGTGGTGTTCTCAACTCCTGTTAACAGGTTTCCCTGCCCTTCAAAGTCTCTGAAGCCTCATTATTTGTGGCCTGCTTTCCTTACTCCTGCTATGCGCTGTGCTTTAAACTTTAATGAGTGTGCCTCGTGTAATCCTCCAGGAATGTATGAACCTGCTTCCTGCAGGGCGGCTTGACTTTATAGTTTTCTTTATCTCCTGGGTCCTACTTCTAATGGACTATGGTTTACTTCAGTTTGGCGTGTGCGCGTGTTTGTTCCTCTGTGAATGTGTGTGTCTGTATCCTAAAACAAGGTGGTATGTAAGTTGTTTTTTCTTACCTCAGCCAGACAAAAGTGCATTTCCATCTACATATATATCTAGAGTCAGATGCTAACATGAAATATTATATTAATATTACAAAACTGCCTGATGCTCCTACGAGTTGTCCCTGGTGCACCCAATGGTGCTGGGCTGATGTCTGATGATCATTTCAATCTAATTTTAAAATGAGACCAGAATTGGACCAACAGACCCATCCAAATCTTACTAGCCACTTTCATTGCTATTTTTGTGATAGTGACAATATTAGGTCTCCTTTGTTAAGATCTATTATTACCCTTCTTAATCTGTTTCAGCCATGCTCCTGCCTATGAAATAAGATGCAAGAGCATTGGCAAATGCATTTCTTTCTTTGCATGTGGTGAAAGCTCCAATTAAAATGAAGGAAGGCACACTCTGCATTGTGTGTGTGCTAAGTTGTCCCCAGACACATGCATATTACTAAAAGGGGCACACAAGTTTCCGCTTCTTCTTCTCTTTTATTGATTTTCCCAAGGAGGCACTGTTAACATGGATAAAAAACACCCACTGTGATCCCAGAGCACATCTGTAATGTAGCCCCTGAGGTTCAGGAAGCAATAAACTTTGTTGAATCCGGGAGATTGGAAAACAAACTCATAAACCAAACTTCTCGTTATGTGTCGAGTCACATATTATCTTTGTGGGGAAGTTACGACACATCTTGTGCTCTCTGTTAACTTTGAAAAAGTCGGAAGCAATGGAATAACAGATGTAGTGGGAAACTGTTGATTTCTATATGTTAGTCAACACCTGAGGTGGGCCATTTTGTATTTGCATTTCCTTATTCTTCTATATCCTCATCTTTTCCCTACAGAATCTCGTGTTTAAATTACAAACAACAAAATTATGAAAAATTATGTAAAAAAGTATGATAGCAGGAGGAAGTACTACACCAGATACTTAAGGCGTCAAGTCTGGACAATGGTGCATCAATAGTAAATTAATGCATACCCTTTTAGGCCCAGTGACATAAAAAAGTGAGTTAGTGGTCAGCAAATTGGTGAAGTGTGGATCAAAGGCATTAGTATTAGGGTGTCCAGTGTCTCTCCAGGAGGGGCAGATGCATGCAAATACTCTGAATAAACATTGACTATGTAATAATGTTAAAATTAAATCCAGTGCATGTTTTTTATTTAGATATGCATATCTACACTGAGAAACATTATAGGGCAATCAAGGTCAGGATTAAATAGCGACTCGCCTTGAAGTGTGAAGTGATCTATCCATTTAATTTCTCGTACAAGTCAATTGTACTTCATATAGACAGGCTCAAGTACAGTCCAGTGATATCTTATGTTATGCCATGTTATGTGAATTTTTAGAGGGTGGCTAATCACACGTGAGGGTATTCAGGCACTGAATAGGGCAGACCTGAGGTGGGAGGAAGAGATCATCATGCCGGTTTCCTCTAGAAGAGCCATGTCTTGAGATTCCTTTGGAAGTCCATGAGCAAGGGGGAGGTTATAAGGTGTTTCGGGCAGTCGTTTCAGGTCTTGGCTGCGAGGTGTGAGAAGGAGTGTCCTCCGCTTCTGGCCTTCTTGTGCTCTTACCTAGGACGCCGAATGAAGGTGTCTGGTGGATTGGTGGAAGTTGAGGTTGTGAACAAGGTAAGCTGGAATGGTGTTGTGGGGAGCTTTGTTGGCGTCAATGAATGGGAACGGCTTGGCAAATAAGCTAATTTAGGGATTCCCTTGAGCATCTGTGGACAGACAAAAAGATCAAGTGGTATGTGGCAAGGGTTTACCATCAGTTGGGAAGTTGCAAACTCATTATCACTATGAAGAGTGAGAGATAGTCAAATAAGTTGCAATCTCCCACTGTTGATATTCACACACACAAGCAACTGATTAATCAAGGATTTAAACAGGGAAACATAAGATTCCCTACTGTGTCAGATTTTGCCTCTGTTGTATCCCCCAAAAACCTGGGGCACCCAAAGATATCGGAATTTTCTTTAAGACAGAAGGGTCACGAAACAAAAAAAAGAGGTGACTCTCAATTCAATCATCTAACCTGACTTTATTCTTGTGCCTCAAATCATCTCTAATGATGGACCATCTTATTGGGTTTACAAGTAACATAGTCTCTAATCATCTGATCTAACATTCACCTTCCTTTCTGTTCCAGTTGCAAGCTCAAAATGTTCTCCTATTGCTACCCAGTCAATAGTACAGTAATTTTGGATCTGCAAACCCACTCAACCTTTCACTGACTGTTCACGCATCTCCGAATTGAGGTATTCGGAATGGCAGTTGGCATCACACAGGAGGGGAAGAGTAAATTACCTTTCTGGCAGGTGTACACTTCCTTCTTTAAAATGCAGCTGTAGTTGTTTTTAAGTGCTTTCTGGCAAGGAAGCTAAAGAATTGTCAGTGCTGTGGCTCCTCACAAGTTACAGAAGTGGGTGGAAAGTCCACAGGGCTCCGATCTAATTCTTGCAAAATAGGAGAGAAGTCTTCAGTGTCCCAAGGACCTTCTTCACAGTTTCTAGTTGATGGCCCACACAGTGAAAAAACATAACAAACCTTTTTGCGGCTCAGCCAAAGTGTTTAGAGATTTTTTAGAGATATTTTCAAGATGTTCCTATTATACTTGGGATGCTGCCCAATTTTCTTCCTGATTCTGCTCCTCATTTGGGACTAAGTTTCTGATTTTGCATTCTTTGTATAACTTTGCATCTGAGATCCTTCATGGTATTGACTCTGTACCGGTCATTCTTACATTTTGTAATAAAACCCCTTAACCTGATATCTGATCTAGAACGTATTTATTAGTGGACTGAAGTACATATATTTGGTTGGGAGGGTGCCTTTTGTGCAATTTTAATCAGTGGGAGAACTGTATGAACATTTTAACTTTCATTTTACGGTGTCTTGAGGTTTGGAGTACAGTTTCTGCTCCCACAAAGTGGTAGCAGAGTATTATTACACTTTGAAAAGCACCTCCTCTCTCTTTGCCTCTTATGCCCAGTCCGAAAGAATTGTGGATTTTCAGGTGGAGTTCCATGTGCTGGAGTTACCCAGGATTTTTGACTTGTAATGGCCTCATCATGAGTACTTGGCTGAGAAGGCAATAATTATTGCACCTCTTAAAATGTCGTACCACAGGGATCCAAATTTAAAAAGGGCAATAAATATCGCCTATTGGAAGTTGTGCCCTTTAAAATGAGGCATGACACACTGAATCTGTATTTAACACTCTGAATTCTGCATTTTTTTGCCTTTTTTGCAGGCATTTTTCCCCGATAAAGTTCGGCTAGGTTTCACCCCTTAGAAGTTATGAGGGGAAAACTCAGAGGGTGTGATAATTATTTTGGCTAGGTTTCATCTCCTGGATTTTATGAGGGGAAAACTCGGAGGGTGTTATAATTATCACACAACTCGTAATTCTGATCACTGTGCAAACACTTGTTGGAATGGAATGGAATGGAATGAGGATTTGTAAAGCGCGATGGCTACCCAAAGGCGTCCCAGCGCTGTAGACAAACTGGTGGGATGAACTGTAGGAGCGGGAGTGAGGGGAGCAGAGGGAAAGGTTAAGTGAGGGATTTATTAAAAAGCCAAGTTTTTAAGAGTTTTCGAAATGTGAGCAGGTTGGGTTCTGACCTGATTGCTAGGGGAAGAGTGTTCCAGATCCTAGCCAGGTTGTAGGAAAGCGAGCGACCTCCGCATCTGGCTCTTCTTATACGTGGTACGGAGGTTAGGTAGGAGGTCGCGGATCTGAGGGCCCGGAAAGGATGATAGGCTTCCACCAATCGTTGATTTATGGCGGGGCCTGTTCCCCAGTAGGAGCGGTGCGCGACGCACATGCTCTTGAATTCTATTCCAGCTTTCATTGGGAGCCAGTGAAGGTCCTTCAATCTGGCTTTGACTGAGGATCGGCGAGGAAGGTTCAAGAGGATTCTTGCCGCGCAGTTTTGGATAACTTGCAGTTTGGACAGTGTGGACTGTGGGGCACCTAGGTATAGGGCGTTACCGCAGTCGAGGCGTGACAGAATTAGTCCTTGGACCATGATTCGTCTAGAGTGAAACGGGAGGAGGGGGAGAATCTTGCGGAGCAACCTCATCAGCCCAAAGCAGATAGCAGCTAGTTTGGTGGCTTGGTAGTTGAAGGTGAGATTGTGGTCGAGCCAGATCCCAAGGCTCTTAATTTGATCCTTAGGTTGGGGGGGGGCTACCTAAACAGAGGGGCCAGATGGTATCGATGGATTTAGAGATGTTATTTCCAAGGAGCATTACCTCTGTTTTGTCCCCATTAAGTTTTAGATAGGAGATCGACATCTAGGACGCAACAGCTTTCAGGCAATTGTGTAGGCTGTGGTTGGAATTGAGAGGGGGGTCCAGTGCTACCACCAGCTGAGTGTTGTCCGCGTAGGTGACAATTTTCACCCCAAAAGGGCAGACGACATCAGCTAGGGGGCTAAGGTAAACATTAAAAAGGGTAGGGCTCAGGGAGGAGCCCTGAGGCACTCCACAGTTAAGAGGTTTACTAGAGTAGGTGAACTCCCTTTCGAATACCTGGAAGGATCTGTCTGTGAGGAATGATTCAAGCCAGGTGAGCGCTATGCCTGACACTCCAATCCTACTAAGGCGATGGAGTAGGATGCTATGATTTACAGTGTCGAAGGCAGCACTTAGGTCAAGTAGGACGATGGCCGTGGAGCTGCCACCGTCCAGGATCCTTCTTGCCTCCTCCTTCACTGCAATCAGGGCAGTCTCAGTTCCGTGGCGGGGCCTAAAACCAGTCTGGGTGGGGTCCAGTATGTTTTTGGATTCTAGAAAGTCTGTCAGAGCGGAGCTGACATGTTTTTCCAGAATTTTACTGAGCCAGGGTAGAAGGGGGATGGGTCGGTAGTTGGAAGGGTTGGATTGGTCGAGGGTAGGTTTCTTTAATAGCGCTTTGACCATGGCTCTCTCCCATCGGGGGGGGACAAAACCCGTATCGAGGGAGGAATTGAGCAGATTTTGGATGATGGGTGAAATCTGGCTGGTAATTTGGGAGAGAACCCTAGGAGGGGATGGGTCAGTTGGGGATCCAGATTTGACCATTCTTATGTACTTTTCCAGATTGATTTTATCAAGAGCTGGGAAGTTGTTGAGGACACTGAGTGGGGCTACCATAGGGTCAGTGTCGGTAGGGTCTCTGGGCGGGGAGGTGGGATGGGGGAAGGAGGAGTTGATCAATTCTATTTTTTGATGGAAAAATTCCGCTATTTCCTCGCAATGGTTCTGGGTGTTATTGTGGACTTTAGGAGTCTCATGAAGTCGCAGGAGGGTTTTGGCTATACGGTAAATCTCCTGAGGTTTATTCGCAGCCTTGTCTATTTTTTGTTCTTAGAATGTGGCCTGAGCTTGTTGGATGTCTGCTTTATAACTTTTAATAGCTGCTCTGTAACTGACTTTATCTGCTGGGCAGTAGTCAAGGCGCCATTTGCTTTCCATCTGCTTACAGGCGCGTTTGGCCTTCCGTAGATCGTCTGTGTACCATGGGGCTGTTGGATTGCCCCGCTTGGGACAAAGACTTTTCATAGGGAGTACCAGATTTAAGGAGTTGGTGATCCACCTATTGTAGTTGTCATTCCCCTGGATAGGGTTCGATGAGTTAGGGGGTTTTGTACATTGTAAGGAAGTTTGCCATTCGGGTAAGGAGATTTACTGCCAGTTCCTTGATAGCAAAGTCGTCGGAGGTTTTGAAGGAGGGAGATGGGGGGGGGGGGTCCAGGTAAATGGGATGAGAAAATGGTCAGACCAGGGCAGTGGGAAGGGGTTTTTGACAAGAAGGTTGGGACAGTTACTGAAAATGGGGTCTAGGAGATGCCCTTTTTGATGTGTGGGCCCGAGGACAAGTTGATGTAGATCCAGGGCTTGTGAGCTTGATATAAGTTCTCTGGCAGAGGGGTCGGTCAAATCATCCAGATGGATGTTGATATCGCCCAGGATTGTGTAGTTAGCAGAGCTGAGTGCCAAGTTTGCAATTGTTGGAGCAAGGTTTGAGAGGAAAGGACCCTGGGGTCCTGGTGGACGGTATATAAGTATACCGGAGAAGGTATGAATAGGACTGAATTTTATGGAGAAAGAGAGACATTCACTGTCTGGGAGGTGCACCGGGGTGCTAGCAACTCCATAAATTGCTTTGTGGATTATTGCTAGGCCACCTTCAGTTCCCTTTTTGCGGTCGAGGCGACAGATTTGATATTCGGGCAGGAGAGCTTGTACTAGATCAGGTTCTGAATGGTCCTGTAACCACATCTCTGTGGCCAAGAGAATATCTGGGTTAATTTCCTCTATCATTAGGCGGACTTCCATAGAATGTCTGGGAAGTGAACGACAGTTGAGCAGGAGCATAGAGAATGTTTTAGGTTTCAAAGGAGGGTGGGGGGAAAAATGAAAGCCGCAGTTATAGCATGCAGGATGTTTCATTGACGGATCCCAAGCGTGTAGACAGGATGGCTTAGAAGGCTGGTATAGTTGCCGAAGGGAGTGTGAGCTGTAAGTAATGGTATGGCTCGGTAGTTGGGCAGGGGGATGGCCTCTGGCCTCGTGCGGTCGCGGACGGGCGCAGACGGGCTTGCCTTAGGCGCGCCTTCGGCGCTCAAACGTTGCGCCCGCTGCGCTCGTCCGCTGCGCGTCCGGAATAAGCACATATTTTATACAGCTTTAGGTGGGGCCCGTGGGGGTGTGGCCTCGGGTTTTAGCACGATGGAGAGCGGTGTCGCAGCAGCAGTGACTCGGCTGCTTAGGACAGCAAATTCCCCCAAAGCGTGAGTAAATTAAAACACAAGTTAATTCTGTGACAATCATTTTTAAAACAATGACTTGCACCCGGCTTCCACCTCAGGAGCACAACAACCAGCGAGTTACCTGGCGCCCTAGATCGGCGTCTTAAGTAGTGGTTGATAGGGGGCGTGGCCTCAGAATGGGGCGTGGCCTCAGGTTTTAGCACGATGGAGAGCGATGTCGCAGCAGCAGTGACTCGGCTGCTTAGGACAGCAAATTCCCCAAAGCGTGAGTAAATTAAAACACAACAAACACAAGTTAATTCTGTGACAATTTTTTAAACAATGACTTGCACCCGGCTTCCGCCTCAGGAGCACAACAACCAGCGAGTTACCTGGCGCCCTAGATCGGCGTCTTAAGTAGTGGTTGATAGGGGGCGTGGCCTCGGAAGGGGGCGTGGCCTCGGGTTTTAGCGCGATGGAGAGCGGTGTCGCAGCAGCAGTGACTCGGCTGCTTAGGACAGAAAATTCCCACAAAGCGTGAGTAAATTAAAACACAAGTTAATTCTGTGACAATCATTTTTAAAACAATGACTTGCACCCAGCTTCCGCCTCAGGAGCACAACAACCAGCGAGTTACCTGGCTCCCTAGATCGGCGTCTTAAGTAGTGTTTGCACAGCTATCAGCATTTTACCCCTGCAATTGTAATCAGGGCCAGTATGTTTCCAGAACGATTTGGAGTGTAAGTATGAATAAGGCAGAATGATTCTTTGACTTGTGTGAAATTTGAGGTGTTTGTGATATACTGTCAAAATCTGGGTTTGTGAGATGGATTGCAATACCGAATGCAAAGTGTTTGGTTACGAGATGTTGATTCTGGGTTTGATTGGTGGTTTGATAATTTCTGGGTTAATGTAGAATTCTTGATTGTAAATTTAGTTTTTTTATTTGTTGGTTTAGTCGAAATCAAAGATCTTGAGATATTGTGATTTTATTAGTCGGCATAAGGTATTGTGTAGTGCATGGTGCCAGCTGTACACGGATAGGGGTATCTGATTTACAAAGTTTTCTTTTCCATGGTTGTCTTTTTAATTTGGGTTGATGCACCATGCTCTTTAGTGCATCAGAGTAAGTGCATTAGCTATGGTGGTTTGCAGCTGGAATGTGGTCAGCCTAGCATGAATTGTGATTTTCAAACAGAACCGCAAATGGTGCTGTTATTATTACTTTGTTTTCATTGATTGCGGAATTTATCTTAACTTAGGGGCCCATTAGGACGGCGGGCGGATTGCCCCCGCCAGTCTGGTGGTAGCCACCGCCGGCCTGGCGGGGGCAATCCGCCCGCCATCCGCACTGAAATGACCCCCGCCACATTAGGATGGCTGGGTGGTCCGCGGCGGATGGAAAGACCGTCCACCGCTTTTCCGCCCCAGTCGCCTTGCGGCCAGGGTGGAAAAGGTTTACTATGGTGGCTGTGTCTATTAGACATCGCCAGCCAGATTTTGATGGGCCAAAACAGATGCCTTTCAGTGGCGGCGATGCCACCACAGAAAGGCATGCGGTTTTCACTTCAGGGGCCCCCTGCGGGCCCCTGGAGTGAAGGGGAGGTGGGGGGTGCACACGGGGGGGGTACTTGTGGGACACCCCTGCATTTGCATTAACAAAGCGGCAGGCACTGCGTGGTGCCTGCTGCTTTGTTAATGCAAATGTATTCGTGCATTTTTAGCATTGTGGCGGGCGGTGCTGAGAGCACCGCCCGTCACAATGCTAAACATGCAGGATGCGCCCGCCACAGTGGCGGGCGCACCCTAATTTATGTTGCGGGACCGTCGCACCTATGGCAGACGGTCCCTTTTGCACCACGATGGCAGGCGGACTTTGTCCGCCCGCGATCGTAATCGGCCCCTTAATTTGATGGCTTTGAATTATAAAGGTTTTGTAATTGACTTCCTTATTCATGGAGAAGTTGCACTGTTATTCAATAGTCAGCCAGGGAGCTGTGCTGAGATTGTTGAGAGGTCAACACAAAGCAATGCTGTCATAGGTTGATTGATGTCTAAGCAGCTGCGATAGGTTGAGCTTTGACAGGGCAGTGCTAAGATTGGTTAGTGTTTGCTGGATAATTTGTTTTGATTTTGTAATACTTTTGAGTGAAAATATTGGGGAAGGACCGAAAAAGTCAAATGTTTCTGTTGTACCTACCACTGAGGGTCAGGAGTTACCAGCTGAATGGACGCTTGCATACTAAATGAAGATGGACATTGGTTTTATATGTGAACCTAGATTTCTGAATGGCATGCATACACTGCATCTGTTAAAAACTTACAGTTTCCTTTAGAGGGTAGTTTTAAAATTAGAAAGTTAGATTTATTTAAGCACACCATGATTGACAGCAAGTCATTGCCCAAACCTTCACAGTTTGAGGCAATAAATAAATACATGGAATTAAGTGAAAACAGAAAAGAAGAGAAAGAAATTGTCAAAGCAAGTGAAGGGTTCATTTAGACAATGGCTGGAAAGCAAGTGGGATTGACAAGAGAAATACTGGAAGGAGGATACAATGGAGGATGTGTGAGCTTTCCCCACAAAGGTGAAGGTAACAAATGATCAAAATAAGACAATTGCATGAGAAAATCAGAGCAATGATTTAGATGAGGTGAATCATGTTCCTGATTATTTTTTAAACTCCAGACCTTCTCCACATACAGCTAGATTACCAGGGTTAGAAGTTCTGGCAAAGAGCCCAATGTAAGTGAAGCAGGAGATTGCATTGCAATGCAAGCACAAAGCTCATATGCAGTTGTGGCACAGAGTGCACCACCTGACCTTGCAATGACAGCATTGCCGAGGGCCAGCAAATATATTTAATCTGTTTCTCAGATTCAAGTGACCTGCCTCCACCTCCTATGACAGCAGTGGTTGGAGAGGTTCCTAGGGCTATTAATATTGGCCTTTTTAGAACTGAATTTTGAGAAATAGGGCAAGGGACACATAATTTGAATAGGCTGTTGTTTTTTAGAATGTGTAATATACAATGTTGATGAAATTAGATACTTGTTTAAAGAAGCAACTAGATGTTCGAATGAAGTACATGTAAAATTAGAGGAGTTAGCTGATGAGTGTGAGGTAGACATCAGTTAAATGAAGAGTGTGAAATGAAATTATAAAATGGATTTAACTCACAATTAAGTAAAGATATTATGTTTGATCACTCCGAGAACTCATATCAAGGATTTATTTGAAAAGACAAGGGAAAGGAGTGATCTAACACATATAGAGAAAGATGGAAGAAAAGAAATGCAAGTAAAAAGAAGACAGGGGGAACAGAGAACAAGACAAAGGGATCTGCTAGTGTTTTGGAAGTTGAATCAGGGACAGTTTTAGAGTTTCCACTGCGGGAAGTGCATGGAGGGAATAGTGTGCATGCATTATGGACAAGAGCTGATTTATATATTTGTACCCACGTTTTCTGAAACTGTGAGAGCATCCTGAGGAAAGGTGGTACAAAGAGGAACACAGGCTGACTCCTATTTCATAGATGTTGTCTACTGATCAGAATTCTTTAAGATTTTATTTCCTAGTTATATGTGGTAAGAGTGTGAGGTTGCAATTGCATGGCCAAGTGAAGAACTAGCTACGATTGCTCCTTGTAATGCTACTAAGGAGGCAGCTATTAAATACAGAAAAGAGTTTGAACATCAATAAATTGGGCAAACATATTGAGAATGTCACAAAAACCAAAGGAGTCAGTGCATGGTTTTTATGAGAGTCTCATGCATATTTTCAGGAGACACAGCAGAGTGGATGACTCAGAGAAATATGGTGTCAGTGGTTTTGTTTCTGCTCTTGTTATGGCTTTGCGGCAGAGCTTAGTACTCCTGTGACATGTGTTGGTAGACCAAGAATAAAGATGATATTCCAAAGCTGGCATAATTCAGTAATGATTGGTTTGATGAGAAACAAAAGAAGATCAGAAAATAAATGCTCAGACAAACCAGTTTGAGAGAGGTGCCTAAAATCAGTTCATACGTTCGAATATGGGTAATGCTCAGTCATGGAGAGCTGGGATGAATGAAATGAATCAAATACAAGATGGGAGACTGGTGGATGAAGAAGGGCAATGGTCAATAATCCAGGAATTAATGCAAATGTTGTAATGAAAAGAAATTGTACATGCATGACTACTGTGGGAAAATCAGATTAGGAATGCAAGTGCCATCAGAATCCAAACAGAATTCAATGTAAAATTGTACCTCAGTTGCAGAAAAGCACATTTTTTATGCTCCTGAGCAGGGTGTTCCATATAGTGGAAGATATCAATGGATTCCAAAACATTATTCATCAGGGAGTAATTCACAATGTTGGTGCCTGAGGGGAGGAGGATTGCCTACTTAGAGCAGTCCTGGATGTAGACCAAAGTGGCCCATATGTTGATGGAGACCTCAACGGCAATCCCACTTGATTTTTTAGGGATATGGGGACTACCCATTGTACAGTTCACTTTGTGACAGTCCAAAACCTGCCCCTCTCAGGAAAGAGGTGCAAGTGGTAGGTATCAGCAAAAAACACATTTTTTACATGGATACAGCAGATGCCCCAGTTTGAATTGGCCAAATGGGGAATAAAAAATAATTTAGCTTCTCTCTTCAAAATGAATTGCGTGATTTACTGACACCAGATGAAGACTCAGTGTTCCAAATACAATCACAAGGTTCAAGAGTTCAGGTAATCCTGACTTTGACAAAAAAAAGACCTGTCTCTCAATTTAGGACATTCTTTCAAAGATGAGGTATGGGATTTTTCAGAAAAGGAGATAGGACTTATTAAAAATCTCCAAGCCAGTCAAAGTAAAAATAAAACCAGATACAATTTTCCCAGAAATTAAACAGTATATAATTTTAAAAGAAGCAGAAAAGGAATGAATTCATGATTGAAAAAATGGCTGAACAGGAAATACATGAGGAAATACATGATAATATTTGCAGTTCTCCTTTGATGGGTTAAAGACACCGAATGAAAAGTAGTGCATTGTTCAAAATTTGCGAAAGTTTAATAAAATTGTCATCTAATTTTATCCAGTGGTATAGAATCCAGCATTGATGGTGCTCGTTTCCTTCAGGTAAAGAATAGTTACCGTCATGCCAAGGGCTCCTTTCTGATCCCCTTCATGAAGAGAGTAAGTACCTCTTTCTGTTTCAATTCCCCCAAAAAAGTTCTTGTGTAGTATAGGATCCCACATGCGTATACCAAAAGTCTTTACATTTTTAGTCAAATCATAAAGAAAGACCTTGAAATTTGAGATTGCTATGTATTTCAGTCTTAGTGTAGTAGATAGATCATTTGCTAGTTTCATCTAAGGCAAAAGAGGACTGTAAACTTGACACAATTTCTCTACTGAATCATCTAGTTGAGATTGGACGTAAGATTTCCCTAATAAAAATGCAATACTGTAAAAAAGAAGTGATTTATCTGGAACACTGTGTTGAAAACGGTGTGACGAAAGACTCAAAAGAACTTGTTTCTGCAATTCTAAAAAAATAAACCCTCCAACTACTCAGAGGGAGTTTAGGATGTTTTTTAGAATTGCTGGCTACTGTTGAATCCAAACTTTTCCTTCATTGCAAACCCTTTACTAAGGTTACATCACAATAACAAACTATCAGGTACCATTCCGGAAAATAAAGAGAGTTTATGACATGGAAAGCCTGACTATAATCTAACTTTCTTCTTGTTTTGTCACGAAAAAGTTAGGTGTGCACTATCAATCATTTTTTTAATGTTTAAAGTAGAGGTTTATTGAAAATATTATGCAATTAAAATACCAGTAAAATACATTGAAACAAAAAACTCATTTAAGCATATCATCACAAATATGCAATCTATAACATCATCAGGAAGAAATGTAACAATGCTTTGGGCACCTGAAAACATTTGTAAGTAAGAACTAAGCGATTTGAAACAAATAACATAGTGTTATTACTCTAAAGCAATTCATGGAGGTTTAGGCACTCCTTCAATTCTAGGCATACGTAACTGTGAAGAGCGAGCAGAGGGATTTAAAAAAGCAGTTATGGGTAGCGACAAAAGATCTCCTTTAATAGCTAGAGTAATGGGATAAACGTACGCTCTATCAAGTCTGTGTTTGTAAAACACTCCATACGAGCAGGCCTGAGAGGATAATTGAGACGTGTCCTTCCAGTATTTCATAATTTGTTGCAACAACCAGTAATAACTCTATTATGTAAAAATCTTTAGAACAGGAAGTCCAATAATCAGATACACTACCTAAAAAATGTTATTAACATTAAATAGGGTTTGTGTATTAAATATGGAATTTATCTTTTGCCAAACTTTCAACCTAAAATTCACAAACAAGAGGGCACTCCAAAAGCTTGTGTTTTACATTCGCTGAGGTTTGAGAACAAGGCAAACAATTGAAAGAGACAGCAGTATCAATTTTATGTAATGTAACAGGGGTGATTAAAAGGCTGTTATAAATAAAGATTAAGGTTTGAGTTGCATTAACCACTCTAGATGTTTTCCATATTTTAACCCATATCTTATTTCAATTTGAAGTGGAAAAAGTAGTGAGCAGATCTATTTTCTAAAGATTTTTTACCTCTGTTCTCTCCCTATCTTCTGGAACAAAAGTAAGCTGTTTATATATTTGGGATGGTGAAGGTAATGCCTCCAATAAATTATGCAGTGGAGGAAGTGAGGGAGAGATTATTTGATCCTGAGAGAGTTTGTTGAAAGAAGATTGAGTTGCCGAGATGAGCAAGCAGTATTTAGCTTCATAGGAACCTGGAAAGGAGAAAAGTGATTGCCCTACTCGAAATGGCAAGCAAGTACCATCTTGAAAGAATTGATAAATCCATTAAAAACCTTTAGAGTACCAATCCTTCCAGAAAATAATTCTATTATTTATTTTAACAAAGATATTATACCAAAGGGATGAGTCTAAAAACTTATCTTTTGGAGTTTAGGAGTTTTATAGGAAATAAAGATGAGAGATAAAATGTTGCATATCTTCTTAAAAATTGGACCACATAAGAATATAAGTCTAGCGGTACATGACAAGCATTACTTCAGGGAAAAACAATACCAAAATGATTTTTCAAGATCTGTCCATAAGCGATAAAGAGTAGAATCACTATCTTGTAATAAAAGCGAGGTTTGTTTAAGACAAAAGGCTAAATGATCCTAGGTTTTATATTATTCCACAATAATCTAGATACAACAGAATGTATCTTTTTGTATTGGAACTGGGGAATATTAACCAGCATATTCGAGATATAAAACAATATAAAAGGAACTGACATCATTTTTATAGTGTCAAGGTGACCCCACCAGGATAAAAACAAAGGATTCCAATGAGAAGTATGTGAAAGAAGGAGTGAGTGTAACATTTTCAAATTAAGGGATATTGTATCCTTAGCTGTGTCAGAAAACCACAAACCTAGATATTTAATCTTATCTGGATTTCAATGAAAAGAAGGCAAACTAAAATCAGCATGAAAGCATAACTTATTAAGAGGGAGAGTCTCACATTTGTCTGCATTAAATTTATAGTCCGAGGCAGATGCAAACGTATCCACTTCTAATAAAAAAGCTGGTAAAGAAGTTAGTGTTAGTGCCTGCGTCAGTCTTACGTCTGCCATGAAGCAGGCAGAAGATTTTCACGCATCAGCGGCCAAGAAATGGCGCAGTGAAATCTTATAGATTTCTCTGTGTCACTTCCATTACCCTTTCTTGCGTCAAAACGCCTCCTTTGCATACATTATACCTGGTGCAGGTATAATGTGACGCAGGGGTTTACAAAGTGACGCATCTACCGAGATGCGTCATTTTGTAAATATGGCGCAACAAGGCGCATTTTTTACGCCACTGGTGATTCACAAAAAGTGACGCACTGGCGGCGTAAAAGTGAAGTGACTGGTGCATGGTCAGTGATCAAAATAGATCCTATATAAGAATTAATAACTTGTTGAGCCAGAGAATTACAAATAAATATATAATCTATGTGTGATTGGGAAAAATGGACAGGAGAAAAGAAAGTATATTCCTGATGTGCTGGGTTGCACAATCTCCAAGCTTTAATAAGCAGCGTTGGGATATTGTCAATGTGAACTGAGAGAGTTTTTGTGAAGGAAGAAATCTAGATTTGGAGCATCTATCTAAAATGGGATCAAAACCCATAAAACAATCTCCTTCAAAAATCAAATAGTCATTAGTATAGGACAATACCCCTGGCCAAAAGGAATTATCTGGATTAGTAGGTGCATACAGATTAACAGTAGTGAGCGGAATTGTACCAATAAGTAAAGAGACTGAAATCCATCTACCTTCACAGTCATCATTCTATGAAATTGTGTGTATGGTAATGCGTTTATGACATAGAACTTCTACCCCACTCACATTTCCCTGAGCCCCGAGAAGCCAAAACATTACCAACCCATTGTCTTAAAGCTTAGTTACTTCTTTGTCTGAAATATGAATTTCTTGCAAAATAATATTACCCCTTAAGTTGGCAATGTGAGACAAAACCCTTTGGCGCTTTATAGGGAAGCCTAAACCTGTTGCATTCTGTGAGATAAATCTTTTTATTTATTATTTTTTTTTTTATTGAGGTCTTGGATGAACCACAGCAACGAAAAATGTAGTAACATATACAAAATACGTCCGAAACCAGACAAATTCAGAAACAATAATAATAGATTTCCAGGTCAATTACAATGCACCAATCGAAATACGATCCCCAGATTTTCTCAAATTTCCGAACCACCCCAATTCTTTGGCCATAGATTTGTTAGCATTTTCTGACTCTTTCCATTTTATGGCGCCATTCATGTACAGTAGGGCAATATTGTGAACACAAATTCTGAAGTAATAACGATCTAGCCACAGCCATAGCTATAAACATTAGTTTGGTTAATTGCTCTGTTAACATCAGCTCCGAATCAAATCCAAACAAAACCAACTTAACATTCACAGATATCATAATTTTATATTGGTTTTGAAGAAACGCAAAGATATCCTCCCAAAAGGATACTATTTTGGTACAATGAGCTATAATATGAGACCAATTGGCAGGATTATAATGCAGGCACCTGAAGCAATTAGGTGAACTATTAGGATACATTTTAGTTACATTCGCCAGAGTAAAATACAGGAGCCATTTGCTAAAGAACAGCATTCTGCGCCAATTAGCGCCTCTTAGCACGGAGAAGTTCAGTCTGTTTATTTTCTGCCACATAGTGGAGGTTAATGCTACATTTTCCTGCCCCTGCCATTTATTAATTGCTTTGAGACATAAGTCCGGGGCCGTGTTCAAAGTTAAACAGCCTTTCCACGCCCCAGGTTTCTTCTCCTGTACAAACACAAACAATTCACTGAATAACTGAGTGGCAGGAGAAAGGAGAGTAGGATCCAATTGACGCAGAACACTGTAAATCAAACTATATGATCCCGGCAGTAAAAACTTTCCTTGGACCCGAGATGTCATCTCAGACAGGGTAATCCAAGCCCCATCTTTCAAATAGTCTTTTAAAATGGTAAACCCTATCCGGTGCCAATTTTCTGATATGTTAGGACTAATGTCAACCCCTAAAAAAGAAAATGCACTGTTTAAGGAAGAAACTATGTAAGAAAAGGGAGGGAATATCTTTTAAGCATCGCGGTGCGCCTCTTAAAGAACCAATTTAAGACCTTATAACGAAACAGTTTGGGCGAGGGAATCTGAGTCTCTCGACTAATTAAATCAAAGAAGAAATTTATAAAAAGTTTCTGGTTACGGTCTTTAAATCTAGCTAGGAATTGAGCTAAATATGCATTGTAATAATCTTTGAGATTAGGAAGAGCAAGCCCTGCTTGATCCTTATCCTCATATAATGTGTTTAAGGCTATTCGTGGTGTCTTTTTAGCCCAAATAAAAGATGAAAGCAAGGATTCTGCTTTAGCAAAAAACGATCCAGGTAAAAAACAAGAAATGGTTGAGAATAAAAAGTTGAATAAAGGGAGAACCGACATTTTGATTAATGCTACTCGACCAAGAATAGATAATGGTGAAGGGTTCCATCTTTCCAACATTGAGCATACTTTCTGAAGAAGGGGCACAAAATGTAATCTATATAGGTCTGAGACAGAAGAAGAGAAGAGAACCCCCAAGTATCTTTTCGGTTTATTATTAATGCAGGATCTTAAATCAAGGTGGAGTTCAGGATCGATTCCACCGCAAACCAGAATTTCGGTTTTCTTTTTATTGATCCGATAGCTGCCAAGAGCCTCAAACTCTTCGAATATTTGCAAAGCATTGGTTTGGCATTGCATTTCAGGCTTAATTAACAAAATGATATCTTCTACATATAATTTAATTTTAGGCATCAAAGTAATGGGGGAAGTATATAAGCAGACTTCCTAATTGCAGTTGCTAAGGGTTCAATAAAAAATACAAAGAAAACGGGGGAGAGCGTACAGCCTTGCCTGGTACCGCGTTTAACCAACACTAAGCCCACAGACTCTGCATTAATAATAATGTTGGTTTGGGCCCTTGAATAAAGGTTCTGAATCCGATTTGTAAAAGCCACTGGGATCCCAAAGTGATCTAAAATAATAAAAAGTGTTTCCCAAACCACCAAATCAAAAGCTTTTTCGGCATCAAACAATAAAATTAAAGCTGCAACCCAATGAGTTTCAAAAAAATCTATAGCCTCAATTAAAAAGTGGGTATTAGACATCAGTTGCCGCCGGCATTGAAGCCATTTTGATCTGCGTGAATCAAATCTGAAGAAAAAGAATTAAAACGGATAATAATTTGGTGATAATTTTGTAATCCGTGTTCAATAACGTGATAGGTCTGTATGAATTCGGGTCATTAGAAGGTTTGCCCTTTTTTAGAAAACTAACTACGGTTCCTTTGCAAAATGAATCAGGGACTTCCAACATAAAGTTTAATAACTGCACAAAAAGTTCAGAAAAAGAACAACATTTTTTTTTGAAAAACTCTGTTGGGAACCCATCAGGCCCACAAGCCTTACCTCTTGGAAGGTCTTGCACTACCCGCTCTACTTCCTCCTTGGTAAGTGAATTAACCATTGTAAATTGTTCTATAGGGGAAAGGACAGGAAGGGAGTTTTTTTCTAGATAATTTAATAGCTTTTGTCAGTCTATAATAGATTGAGTATTGTAGATCTTCTTATAATGGGCAACCATTATCTCTCCAATTTCTGCTGGGACAAAGTATCTATTAAGGTATCCAGAGACTTTAAAGAGTGAATGAGATTAGAAGCGGCTTGCTCTCTGGCCTGCCACGCCAGGAGTTTACCGGTAAAATTACTTTCCTCGTAATTTTTTTGCGAGCTCTTAAAGAAAATCTCTTCACTCTGAGTATAGAAAATTTTGGCAAAGCTCTCTTTTAGCCTCATTGAATTGCTCCTGAACAATACTAGCTGAGTTTTCCTGCCTAAGTACAGTCAAGGCCTGAATTTTTTGCTGAAGTAATATATTCTTATTTTTGGTTGCTAAAGAATCAGCAGTGTCTCTCCCGATCACTAACCCCGAATATAAGCCTTGAGAGAGTCCCATACATAGTTAAGAGGGGCAGTTCCAATATTGCGAGTAATGAACTCTGAAATCTCAGTTTTAAGACCTTCCACCCATATATCGTCACTCAGATATTTTTTATTAAAGACCCAGTGATAGGGGCTCTAACCTTATCTACTAATGCCAGTTCAATAATTATCATTGCGTGATCCGAGAACCCATTGTGAAGCATCGTCTGATTAGAAAAATTGATTTGGCGTGAGATGAGAAACAAATCGATCCGAGAGGAAGATTTAAACCTGCCAGACCTGCAGGTGTATTCTTTTTTGGATGGATTTTGAATGCGCCAGGGGTTACACAGATTGAATAAAAACATATTATTATTAATAGATCGGAGGGATTTATGTTTGGATTGTTTCTTCGAATAGCTGGTTGAGTCCAACTTCACATTCATAGTAATATTAAAATCCCCTCCTATGATAATATCACCTTTGACCGTTAAAAAAGATTGAAACAGTTCCTCATAGATCTCTGGTCTATCCTCTACTGGGGCATAAAAGCTAACCAAAGTGATGGGGCTTACTCTATTCGGAATGACGCATGTAGCCCAACACCAACGGCCTGACCCCCCTTGCTCTGTGTGAACAATCTGGGAATGTAGCTTCTTACTAACAAAGACTGCAACCCTTCTCTGTGACTCCGAAAATTAAGAGAATCCTCGATAAGAAGACCAGGCTTTAAACATGGAGAACTCCTCAATTTTTGACATTTGGATATGGGTCTCTTGTAACAGGATCACATCTGGTTGTTCAGATTTGGCCCATAATTCTATCGCACGCATTTTTTTCCTGTTATTTAAATCATTTACATTAAAGGAGATAATTTTCAGACCCATAATACAAGAACAATCAGCACAAAGAGGTGCAAGCAGATCACCTCAGAGCCCTTATGGACCCCCCCTCTAACCAATCCTCTAAACCTTTTGTAAACAACATACAGCTTCAAATACACCTGTCCAAAATTCCTAACATTCCAAGTATTGATAAATAAAAACATCCAAGACTTCATTTTTGTGCACCAGTCCACCACCCCCTCCTGACCCTGTGGCACTACTCCTACCTCACTACCCCACGCTAGCCACAGCTTCATACCCACTATCATGGGGTGTTGTGTTGTACACCCAATAATCCGCCTACAACCCTATCCCCCCACTCCCTCCACCCCCCCCCAAAGCATAAAGAAGATTCAAAGAAAAGATAGCAACAGTAGTGACATTAGCTCCTGTAACCTGTGCTTCTTCTACGTCAGACAACATGTAGAAGCTCATTTGACCAAAGATTTCCCAGTTGAATCAACAGTACGCTGTTGACTCAACTGGGAAAGAGTCATTCACCCGACTATTATTATCGGAGCGCCACCTGATCATAATTGACAGAGACTGGAGGTTTATACACAAACGATTATAACGTAAACAAGGTGGAATGATTATAGGTGAATTACACAGCGATTAAGCACAGCCTCTAGAATGGAACTACTTGCAAAGAAAAAAAAAGAAGGCAAAGGGAAAAGAAAACAGAAATAAAAAGCACCAAAGTACATTTACTACTACAACCATCTACTACTATCTACCCAGGAGACATTTTACTAAGCAGATCTTTGGCCTCCTCTACATCTGTCAGCAAGAGGAATTTACCTTTAATCAAAACTTTTGGTTTTGACTGCTGTGCAATTGAGGCTTGAGCCTCCTTAGCTTTAAACAGGTGTAAGATTTTTACAAATTCTTTTCTGCGACGGGCCGCTGCAGCGGACATGTCGGAGAAAATCCGGCATTTAGTAGTAGCATTTGCTGCAAATTGACCCTTTTTAATGGCCCTGGAAAGAATGGATTCCTTAATACGAATGTCTGCGAAATTTAACAGAATGGTACGGGGGAGAGTGGAATTGGCAAAGGGCTGGGCTGGAACCCGATGAGCACGGGTAATCGTCAAATCCCCTTTAAACTCAGGAATACCTTCATGTAACAAAAAAGAGGATACCCACTGAATCATATTGGAACCCTCAATTTTTTATGGAACCCCAACTATTCTGAGATTTGATCTGCGATGAAAGTTCTCCAATTCATCCAGTTTATCTACCAAAGACTTGGATGACTTAGAAACTGTTTTAACGTCTGCCTTAACATCGGACATCTCATCCTCTAAAACAGAAATTCTGCCTTCGGCTTCCAGAATGCGAGGGGGAAATGTAGATACAAGATCCTCAATTTTGTCCAAACAACAAAACTTCCCGTATTACATCTAGTATCAGATTTAACATGTCTTTAACCGTCATCTGCATTGTTCCAGATGCTTTTCCGGAGGATTGAGACAACTCGGTGTCCATGGATAGAATAGGACTTAGGAGATCCGTAGCAAGTGGTACATTATGAAGATTGGCCGAAACATTGTTTGAGACTGGCCCTGCAGCATCAGAAACAGCGACCGCATTTGGAACCACAGACTGCAGAGAGTGGGAAGATGTTATGTCGAGCATATTTGAAACTGGTTCACTGGCCTGTAAGCATCCCACAACAGAATTTGCAGAGACTGTGGCCGGAGCTGGATCAGGCAAGAGCGGGACAGAATTGGTAATTAGAGAGGAATTAGTCTTAGTCTCAAACAAGGGAAACTGCTTTAAAGGTTTATTCGTCACTGGTGTGTTTAGATGAGTCACACCATGCACAGCATGTCCAACATCCTGTCTAGAATCTCTCATCTGTGAAGAATCAGACACAGTAGTATTGTGCGGAGACTGTACCAATAATTTAAAATTCAGGGCGTTGGTAAGCGCCTCTTCAGACACTTCTTCAGAACTCACAGAGGAGATCCTCTCTTTATCTTTGTCCGCTTTGCCCTCCTGGCCCAGTAACTTTGCCGCTTCTTCTTTAGCTTGGAGGCATCGGGCTCTCGCCTTAGCGCGTGCGCCTGTAAGTTTGCCCATTAAATATTGGTTTAGAAAAACATAAAGGAATATAGAAGGCCAAAATAGACAAAAATAGGTACTAGTAGGCAGTCTATAAAGAGCACTCGCCAGCAGACGCCTAACAATTCCCTGCTAGTGATATGGCTCAACCGCAAGGAGTTATGGGATACGTAGTCCACCTCACATGGAAGAGCTAGAAATGCTGGAAATGCTGGAAATGCTAGAAATGCGCCCAATAGATGAAAAAATAATGGAGAGAAGATAAAAATAATGGTATAATCCAGAAAAAGTCAAGAAAAATCCAGGGACACTTGCTGTCTCCACTTATTATCAGCCAAAGTTTTCGCCGTTTTGGAGAAAAGGTACGCACACACTGAGGGAATTGTGAAAAACGTTGTCCTTTCCAGCTTACATCCACATAAGGCAAGCTGAGCAAACGTGAACTGCTGCTGATACACGCACCTCGGAGGAGTCAAGCCAAGATTAATAGGGGCAGTAAGACACCATTGTATCAAGTCTTCAAGCAGAGAGTGGTTTGGCAAAGGCAGGCTGACAAAGAAAAAAGAGCCAGGAGCGGCTCCAGAAGCGGGCCGCCACCACAACGGAACATCCGCGAGAGTAAAAAGGAAAATGTAGAAAGAAACGCCGCTGCAGAGCCACAACGACTCCGAGCTCCCAGCTCCCAGTTACCACCGAATGTCAGCCTGTAACTCTCACCGCCCGTTTAAATGCTACAGTTCTCCGATGCACTGACTCCAGAGTTCAGAGAGGCCAGTACAGGAACCGCCCACAAGAGGAACCACTACAAGCCACCGACTTTCACCAAGCAGGGACCGAGAAAAGCCACCTTTTGTAGCATATTTGACGGCTAAGGTGCAGGCAATGCGGGCATCAGAGTTCATGAAGAGCAACGCCGCTGCTGCTGCTGAGCGGAGCCGCCATCATGTCTCAGGTAGAGAGTGAAAGGAGCAGAGGAGTGAGGGCAGGTGTGCGGGTGCTACGTGGAGGCATGAAAATCTTAAAGTCATTTAAATAATGAAAGTAAATATATAGAACATATGATAGGCAGTGATAGTTAGCATTCTATAATAACTATATAACAGAACATCAAACAATAAAAATGCACACCTGAAAATATAACAACTTATCAGCAAAAATTGCATATAAGGCAAAACTTGAAATTAGAAAAGAAGAGAGAGAATACAGGAAAAAGGAAAAGGAAGAATTGATATACAAAAGAGATTTAGGAAGGAAAACTAAAAATAAACAAGGAATACATAAAAATTCTTCGAAAAAGGAAAGCAGAGGAGGAGGAGAGGAGCATGAAGGTAAAAAGAGAAAAAGAAACAAAACTCGTGCATAAAATATAAAAAATAGCATACCAGAAACAACACACAAACTTCGAGGGTGGTGGGCCACATAAGGGAGACGGTACAAAAACTGGAGCTCTCTGAAACGGGAATAGGAGGGAGGAGAAATATCAAAAACGTGGGAGAAGTCACATACATGACTTATAATAATAGACCTAGGAAAAGTAAAAGAAAGAGGTTATACAAAGTTTTATCAAAAACAATATACATCACTATACATCACTTGTAAAACACATAACCAGGACTACATTACATACTAACAAGAATTAATGGATTAGGTTAAACAATAGGCTGCATAACTTCCGATCTGCAGTTGTCTAAAAATCATAGAAGACAATTATCTTCATAGGTCGTGGTTTTGTTTTTGTAAGTGGCTTTAAACAGACAAGGATGAATAAGACTGAATCTGGCAATAATATTTCTCAGTGCTGGCCTGATGTCTAAAAATGTCATCCCTTTGTCTTCTGTAGCTTTGGCATAAACCTGGGAAAAGAAAAGAGTGGATCCGTGCCAGGAGGACCTTCAACATATCAGTGTTTACTAAAAAAATCATAATAACTCCCCTTGGTTTATTCGATGAAGACGCAGACTGTGAATTATGACCAAACAATGGGCTCTCTGAATGTTTAATAATGGAGTCTCAGGAAGGTCCAGAATTTTTGGTAGAAATGACTGGAAGAAGGAGAGAGGTTTGGGGCCCTCAAGTCCCTCTATCAGGCCGTCAATAGGTAGATTGTTTCACCTGTTGCGGTTTTCAAGATTTTCATCCTGTTTTTGAAGATGCAAGATTTGGGTTTGCATAGGAGGAACTTGAGTGGCAACAGAATGAAAATAAATGTAAACTTTGTTTACTAATTGAACAATCCTGCTCTCCATGTGTGACCATTTAACGTCCAATTGGTGAAGACGAATATTGTTCTCATCTAAGCACGGTTTAAGAGCCCGAATTTCCTCAAGAATTGTCTTAATACAGATTGAAGGAGGAGATATAGTTGGTGAAGGCAGATCTTTTTTGACCCGTTTCCCAGATATGAGGGCAGAAGCGCCCAGTAATTTGGACGTCATTTTTTAGCTAGGCAGTCGAATACTTGAAGGCAAGAAACTTGATACTGCACCTTGTTCTGAATCCACCATGGTCTATGAAGAACGGAGAAAGGGTTGTAATGAGCCATAAGAGATGACAAACAATTGGTACAGCAATGAGTAGATTTTGTTCTCTCCATACACAAGGCAGCATTGAAAGGAACACGTAACCAAAATATTAATAGTCTGATGAGGTGCACAGCACACTAGCTAATACGATATGTCCATAAAATACATTCACAAGGAGAAGTAATTGAGGCACTGTAGAAATTACACCAGCAGTAATTAAAAAAATAATATGAATTAATGCTAATTATTTCAAGACCATCGAACAAATGTTAAAAGAAGTAACTGCAAGGTAAAAGCATAACCTAGAACCTTAAATATACACAGGAATTCCAAAAATTAGGCTGATGTGGCAAATAGATACTCAATGGAGCTTAAACTTGAAGGAACAACATCTTCGCAGTGAAACAAAATGGTGGTCCCATTCCCTGAGGGAAATGCGACAATACACATAAATGTCAACTGCGGACCTCCTCTCACCACCAGGCACCAACCAATGTCCAAAAAGGTGATAAGGATAATTTCCCCATGCAGCACCTCGCATCTTGAGCTCAACGGCGAGGTTTTGCAGAGTCACGAAGCGAAAACCTCCTGTGCAGCGACGGAGCTCACAGCTGAGCAGCCATTCCCATCGGCGACCATGCCACGCCCTACCTATGCACTATCAATCATAACACAGTGACACAGTGGGTTGCTGAGGCCTCGGGCATACTTTTCAGTAGTATTGGACGCAGTAGCTGTAAGTCTTCCAGGAATACATTGGTTGCAGCTGTTTGTATTGCTGTTTAACAAACTGAAAGAATACCAATATGTACCACAAGGTACATACAAGAACCTACCATATAACAAACAGTAGACCAAGTTATTCTTGCAGCCAGGAACACTTCCATTAAGAGATGCAATTCTTGTAATCCAGCAACACTGCTTTAGACAGAAGCCTATTTCAGAAAGAGTCAGTAAAGATAGGGATATGAAGGAGAATGACAATATTAATGATGAAACCCGAACATGACTGTATTGCAGTTACTGAATTATGTACCAAATAAAGACCAGATATTAGAGGAACTCCTATTAAAATGGCTGATCTGACTTAAGAGACCAATATGGAGCATTGAAAGTTGCCTATGCAGTCTGTTGTTTCTGAAACACTAGAATCATCTTTCCTGCTGAATATAATTGCAGCACAAGAGGCATAAATGACTGCATTGACAAGAGCTTGCTCCTTGTCAAGAAACATGAACGTGAAAAATTATACAGACCACCAGTATGGTTTTGGGGTGATTCATGATTTTGACCAACTGTGGTTGCAAATGACATCTTCTGGAGCTCCCATAAACAAACAGTGTTTTCAATTTCGGATTTATAGAAAGCAATGCAGCAGCCAAAAGAAATTGCAGTGGTCAGATGTGTTTCTCATAAGGACAGAAAACACTATGTTTCACTTGGAAATATATAGGGAGATCAGATGTCAAAATACAGTGTGTTACAAGATGAAACAATTGTTCAGGAAAATAAAAATTATTAGTCCAGAATATAGTGTAAAGAATGCAGAAAATGTTAACTGTTTCTTTTTAAATCAGTCCAGTTTTCTTTGAGTGAGTTGAGTGAAATAGAAAAAAGGGTTACAAGAAAAATGATCAGGTTCTCTATGTCCTTTTTAATAATAGGTATATCCTCCCAGTATCCTATTGCAAGTACGTTCACAGTAAGTCACATGCAGGACAAGACAGTATGATTTGTACACACAGAAAATACTAGGAAAATAAAAATGTCAGAATTGTTGCTGAAGATGTATGTGTTAAGTTTTCGGTGTGCCTGAAAAATAATCAAGGGAAGAAGACATTGACTGTGATGAATCGTATTGCCAAATCAGAAGTCCCATTTACAAGACTCCAAGCAGACTTTGTTGAGATGCCAGCTTGCAATGGTTAGAAATAAATCCTGATCTTTGTCTGCTTGTTTTCTAAATGGGTTGAAGTATACCCCACCAGGAGATCAGATAGCCTTATATTTGCCAAACATTTGTTAAGAGAGTTGATTGCTACATTCAGACTTCCAACTTCTATTGAGACAGATTGTGGCTTGCACGTCAAAAACGAGGGTTTGCAATTATTTGTCAACATCCCAGATAAATCAAAGGTTTCATTGTAGTTAATGTCCTCAAGTTAGGTGTAGTGGAAATTAATGGAACCTCATAGGACAAATTGGCACAGGTATGTACTACTAATAATTTAAAATGGCTTGATGCACTTCGAATGCGATTAGCATGAGAAATACTCCACATAAAAGACTGGTCTATCGCCCCCTCAGGTGATTATGGGGGAGCAATGTGACTTGCATATACTCCTTCAGCTGCACTAATTTCATTAACTGATGAAATCATGTTAATTTACCTGACTGTTATGGTGATATCTGTCTCTTATCAGATAAATGTGGTAACAGTAGTGACAAGGAACATTCCATGCCAGATCTTGTGCCCTGGAACTGGACAGTGGTCCAGAAACACATCCGAAAGAAATTATTATTCCTTACTTTTTCTATGTCCTGTCACTCCCCACAGTAGACAAAACTCTTGTCTACTTTAATATTCAAGAGCATGGCTGCAGATACATGACCTAATTAAGGTGCATACATTTTAAAGCTCTGTCATACTGCATGTATAAGGTTGGGTCTCACCACCTCAAGCACAGTCGCAGAAACCTTATTGGATCGTGAGTGCAGCTGCCCCACAATTGGCACTGATCGAACAAACTACCAGGGCCTGTGAACTAACATCTGCTGTTTGTAATGTGGGGTAATTGTAAACCTATCATATTATATAAGGTTTTATTAAACTTGACCTCACAGAGAAACACGCACCTCTTTTCCCGTAACATGCTTAAAAAACACAATCCAGCTTGCAAGTAAGTTATGCCTCCAAGTAGGGTAATTATCTTTAAATGGTTAGTGTGCAAGATAAACCGGAATGGCTGGGGGTTCTGTACATGGTGCAGAATTGGATGTGGAATGGAAAAATGAATGACTGGATGAACCCAAACAAAATGATATGTGCACAGAGTACCTAACACATTGTATAGTGCGCAACTTGTTGTAACGTATCTAGGGCTCTAGTGTAATTCTCCCGATTCATGCCCTTATATAGGTATAACTTATCATATCCTTTTATAGGCATAAGAATCATAACCATATTTAGGCACAGCCAATACAGTCCAAATACGGCATGGCTACTTCCACTAAGCTCCTAGTTCTTGAAGACAGCCAGCCTTCAGCAGTACGGGGATTCCCCCTGCTTCAGTATTGATTTGTCCCAGAACTCCTGGAGCGTGTAAAGAACTTCGAGTTCTTAGTGACGGTATTATGTCCACCCTTACGTCAAACTCGGCACCTTCCAGGTATAAATATACCAGCATCTGCCCTAGCAAACACACAGTGGTTTTGGAGCAGATCGACTAACTACTTGCCCGATGCCCTGCTGTATGCGAGTGCCGAAGGAAGCCAACCCTCCCGCTGACGCACTGAGAGAGACGTTGTCTTTTCTCCTGCCGAGAAATCCAGCTCCAGTATTTCCCTGCTACCCTTGCGGGTTACTGGGACATCGAGTCCTGAGAGAGATACAAGACCTCCTTCATTCTATAACCAAGGTACGGAGCTGATTAGACCCTTAGAGAATTCTTGGATAGATTCTTGGCAGAAACTATTTAACTCAAGCTACACCTCACTTACTTCTTCCCTTGTACTAGACTTAGATTAGGTACACCGGGGTAGGCGTATTTTAGATGCACCAGTTGAGTACTTTTAGTCATTATTTATCATTTAATGTATTTTATCTATTTTATGTATCTTATGGCTTAGAAACCATATAAATGCTTTTACAGTATTATTTCATAATACTCTTTTTACTGTACGCACTTTACTTCATAGCAAGTATTACAATTGTAGCAATTCACTTCTCTTGCATGAGAAAGAAGACTGCTCAATATATGACCATTTTATTGAAAACGCCTGTCTCTCTATATCTCTGCACTTCTGGTGAAACAAAGCATGCACGATTGACTGAGTGAAATAGACATCTATTGTTTCCGCGACTCTGATGATATATTTCTAATTCTTGGGGAACAAAGTTGTCATGTGATATGGTTGTCAGAAACTAATCCCTTCTTGTGTATTCAAGAATTTTTCTAGTGACCTCTGAGCTAGCTGGCATTCACAATTAAGTCTAACATATTCAATAGAGACCTAGTCGACCTAAGTCCTACGTCGAAACTATCGTTTATGTTATTCCAATGCGAAGAGCCTATTGGGAATATAGGAACTAAATTTTTTTGAAAAAAAATGCCAGACAGGATTCAAATGTTAAACCAAGAGCAATTTTGATTTGTCTAAATAACTTTCTGGCAAGAGAGGCTCTTTATGATTTGGCTAGGCCGGATCAGAAACATAGGGGGAAAGGCCTGGATTTTTTTGCGCGCCCCGACTACTGCCATGCCACTGTGGAACAACGCTGGCATTTTCGTCAGCGAATTCCTGCTTTTCAGGCTAAGGGTGCCCAGGCCTTTCTCCTTAACCCCTCAAAATTGAAAGTAGTTTTAATTTTTTTTTTTTTTTTTTTACATTTTATTTTTGTAGCAACATTCAGTCAAACAATATAGTAATACATAATTATCAGATGTATTTAACATATTTCAGAAATATTAAGAATCAGAACAGAGTAATTATGCCTATTAATATCTAAATCAGCTGTTAGAAAAATAAAAAAGACAAGCAGGAAAAATCAACATATCCAACATTATATACTCAGTACAGTACTTTAAACATTATAATCTTAATAGCCCTGTCTTGTGCCTCTTTGAATCTCAATAAACTCTGACTCAGAGCCACAGATGTTAAGTTTAGCCTTTGGACCTACATATAGGGCCTTTATAGCATTGATGAATTTATACCCGATGTTATTCAACGCCAGTATGTTCCACAGAAATTGCCAGGAAACACGGTCAAATGCCTTTTCGGCATCGAGTAGGATCATCGACATCCTACCCCCCGTGGCGCCCATGATGTCGAAAAGGGCAATGGCTCTGCGGGTGTAATCTGTGGTACCCTTCCCCGGGATGAAGCCATGTTGCCATGAAGAGACAAGACGCTCGATGACCTGACTCAACCGATTAGCTAGGACCTTGGCATATAATTTGGAGTCGGAGTTTATAAGAGAAATGGGTCTGTATGATGATGGGAGACGAGGGGGTTAGCCTTTTTTAGCAAAAATCAAAGAGATCTTATTTTCTAACTTCGTGTGTTTTTTAGGGGGGCCTTAGCTGGGACAAAGGTATTGATCTCTCGATCATTTTTGTTCTCCCTTTGCTGGTATATATGTTTTCTAATTGTATGAATATATCAGAATTATATCTGTTTCATGCTTTTTTTTCTTTTTTGCCTTTGGTACACTCATGGAAGTCCTTTGATATGGCACTTTATTGTAAGAGGATAATGTGGGGTGGAGAGAGCAGGGAGACACTAGATGCCTCTCACATCATCGACACTAGGGACTATTCAGTCCCTCTGCCCGTTGTGAATTGGGTTCAGGGAGGGGGGTGGGACTGGGGGGCACATGGGTGGTTGGGGGGTGCAAGCAAAGTAAAAAAGATTGTATGGGGAGTGATGTCTGTTTTATGATGTTAGTTAAAAGGATCTGGAATTTGTGCAAGATGTGGTACATGAACAGCAAAGCTACATTATGTTATTCTAAAGGGAGGTGTCAGCTCAAAAGGGTTATGTCTAGCCGAGTTATGCTGAGACTGAAGAATAATTGGATTATTTGTGGCATTAACAATTGAAAGAAAAGGGGGGTTTGTAACCAAATTATACAGAGTATGAAGATAGATATATTGTGTCTTCAATAAACGCACCTCACCTGGAATAATAAGCACTTATTTAAAGATCTGGGTATGCAGTTACTAGGATGTACTAGACAAGGTACTACCACAAAAGGGGAGGCAATTCTTACGAGAAAAGGACTGGGGTCCCTTAAACGAACTAAAGTTGATCAGTATGGCAGATGGGTCATTGCTGAGATACAAATCGACAATAAATTGTGGACGGTATGCTCAGTCTATGCTTCAAATTCAGACGACCCGGACGTCTTGAAATATTTAAGCTTAGAATTAGCTGATTGGCCATCGTCTCTAATATTTTGTGGAGACTTAAAGGCGGGTTGGATATATGTGGGGATTCTATATATTCTGGCTTAAAAAAAAGACATAGAAGGCAATAAGAGGTTTAGCATTGGATTTTGGATTATGTGATGTGGGATATGCAAAAAATCCTTTATCACCTGGTTTTACTTTCTTTTCCGCCCCGCATCAGAAGTTTGGGTGTCTAGACTATTTTTTGTCAATACCGGCCTCATTAATAGCATTCTATTTGAGATATTCCCGCGTATAATATCAGATCATAATCTGATATTGATAGAGGTAACTACTGACGCCAGACTCACATCGCAGGTAAGACTGGTAATTTGATCGGAAATTGCTGGCAGACCCCTTATATATAGAAATCATGAGGAAGTTTATTAAGGAATTTTTTTAGCTTAATAGAGGATGTGCCTCCTCTCAAAATGTTTGGGATGCTTTTAAAGCTGGGGTACGCGGAGAGACACTTGCCTATACGATTAGAAAACAAATAAGTATTCGGAATAAAATGGACTTAAATTATAAGGTAGTACGGGAATGGGAGGAGAAATTAGTTACAGCTATTATGCTATCACAAGATATAGATCAAATTAAAACCACTCTGGCAATACATAAAGCAAGGCTGTACGAGATATTTGCGTCTAAATTTGCGGAACAGATGGCGACAATCAGATCACAGATTTATGAAACGGGGGAAAATGCGGGAAAGATTCTGGCAAAAAAGATTAGGCAAAAAGAAGCCTTAAATACTACTCAATGCAATACAGGATGAGGCAGGTCAGATCCATAATCATCCCGAGACAATTCTTGCTGTATTTCAGCAATTCTACTCTAAACTGTATGAGAGTGATACCATGGCTTACTCTATCGATATGGTTCTGAACTTTGCCACTACAAATAACATCTCAAAATTAACCACTTTTCAGGCACAGTCCCTGGATACCGATATCACATGGGAGGAAATTGAGTCGGCCTTGCTCTCTTTAGCTATCGGTAAAGCCATGGGTCCCGATGGTATCCCTCTGGAGTTTTTCAGGATCTTTAGAACTGAACTGAAACAAGATCTAGTGGCTACGTTCCTGGAAGCACAGAAAGGGTCACCTCCAGTTTCATGGAGCCAATCCTTAATATTGGCATTCCTTAAAAAAGATAAACCCCCTCTCAATCCGGCTTCATATAGGCGGATCTCCTTGATCAACGCTGACAGCAAGGTCTTTTCCAAAATACTAGCATCTCGGATTTCAAGGGTAATTTCTTCCATAGTTTCATGGTGGCAACATGGGTTTATACCCAATAGGGACACTACGGACCATGTCCGAAGGGTTATTGCCTTGATGGACTGGGCACAGAGTACTAATACACTCATAGGAATCACCCTGTTGGATGCCGAGAAGGCATTTGACAGGGTGGCATGGCCTTATCTTTGGGATTTACTGGCTTTGAAAAGGTTTGTCCCATGTATGATTGTGGCACTGAAAGCCCTTTATCACTCACCAACGTCTTCTGTCAAATTTGGGGCTTCTAAATCCATTCCGTTCTCCATCTATCGTGGTACTCGACAAGGATGCCCGTCATCAACACTGCTTTTCGCTATATATATTGATATCTTTTTTAATGAATAAACCGAGCGGAGGATATAATTCCAGTAGAGGTTGTGGGCACCTCTTATAGGGCACTGGCCTGTGCTGATGATGTGGTGGTGATCACCACAGATATTACAAGGGTAATGCCAAAGATTGAGCAGCTTGCTGCTCAGTTTGGTCCTTTTTCAGGATATCAATTGAGCTTGTCCAAGACTCAAACATTATTCGTTGGCCAGAATCCACCGGCACATCTCAATTTAGTATCTACTGCAACATATCTGGGAATTAAGATTACAACCCCAGTGACTGATATTCCAGAACTTAATTTTAACCCTATCCTCAAAAAGGCGAACTCTACTCTGGAACGTATTGATCACTTATATTTGTCTTTATATGGTAGATACAACGTATTAAAAATGTTAGTAGTGCCTAGATTTTTATTTCTATTTAGAACTGTACCTCTAGAATTCCCTCTAGACCTCTTTAAACAACTCGAGAGGATGGCTGGGAGATTCTTATGGGGTTATAAACGCCATCGTAGATCATTTAAAAAAATGACTCTTCCGAAGGCCAGAGGAGGATGGGGTATCCCACATTTTTTGTTTAACTATTTGGCAGCCGTACTGCAGTTTTTTAACCCTTTAATAATAGGCTCTAAAGATCCATGCTCAGAAGCACACTCTCCATCTATTTATGAATTTGCCTTAGGGGTAGAAGCTTGCGGATGTCTGTTAAAAAAGGAAGAACCGAGTTACTATAAAAAAACGAAATTTAAGAACCTGGTAGCAGCGTATCATGCTTGGAAGATCATCAAGCGACATACTGGGATTCCGAAATTTTTGAGATATACCCCTTTAACGTCTCAACATATTTTTCCTTCTATCTTTAGAGACCACATTATGATAAAATGGCGTAATCATGGTATTATCTGTATTGGTGATTTATGGCAGAATAATGACATGATTTCCCTTTCTAAGCTTCAAGCTAAGATTTAGTTTAATTTTACAAGCCTTGATTACTTTAAATATCTTCAGCTGCATAGTTTTCTTAAAACCTTATTGCCTTATGAACGTTTGGGTCTGCAGAAGATTCCTTTGATTGATACTTTGTATAGTAAAAGAAGGATTGGCTTTTTTTTTATAATTTCTTGATTTCACTGTACCCAGATGATCTAGTATTTGTTCAAGAGAGTTGGGCTGAGAAGCTGGGTGTTGAAAATGTACTGATTCAGGACTCTATCCTGTTGGCCAACTCCATCTTATTAACGGGTAGATCTCGCACTTTATTACACCCCTGCAAAAGTGTCTAAATGGGGAACATCAGAAGGTACAGCATGGAATAGATGTTCATTGGACGCCGCGGATACAATTCACATGTTCTTTCTCTGTCCACAGTTATCCTCATTAATTTCTGAAATCCAATCCTTTCTCTCTGTAATACTTGGAAGCTCTGTAATGCTGACGCCGGAGTTGGTATTGTTAGGGGTGTCTTCTGATACTGTGGTAGATGAAAAGAAAAAGCTGTTATTTATCACTATGTCTGTTCTGCGCGCCTGTATTACTCAAGAGTGGATAAGCCCAGACCCGCCATCTTTTCATATTTGGAGGGCTCGTTTCTTAATTATGTACAACTTGGAACATGCTCTCTATGCAATAAAAGGTCGTAAAAAAGGCTCACAGGAGGAAAAATATGGGCCCCAGTTCAGCAATGGATTCAGGGGGAACTGGGGTAGATTGATGTTGTCATCTAGCAGTGTTTTTGCTTGAAGCTTTTTTTCTCTCTCCATTGGTAAACATATTTTGATCTGTATTGCATTTGATATCACTCTGAATGTATGGAATTTTGTTTGTAATCTGACTTGCTTGCAATAAAAACTTTAAAAAAAAAAAAGAAAATGACGCTCACTGAAGGGTCGATCCAAAAAAAAAGGGAATATAGGAAGTACACTACATGGCGCCCAACGTTTGGTAAGGCGATAATTTAACGCTAGATACTAAAGTAACTCAGTTGTGCTTTTCACACAGACACCTTTTTACGTAAAAACTCCAATAGACGTCTGGAGTGGGTAAAAGGTTAGTATCCGCCAGAACTAAGTAGGACAAGAATCCTATGTATTAGTTTTTTGGTTTATTGGTCGTTGAAGGATACAGTGTTCCAAAATATTGTGCACCTAATCTTTGTTTCCTTGAAACTGTCTCTGCAAACTTTCATTAAACAATGTCAACTAACGGCGACAACAACGCAACCGGTGGAGCTGCATTAGATGCGAATCAACCGGGTTTAGACGTTACAGAGTTTAATGAAAATGAAGATGATGCAAAAATCATCCCGATAAATGTAAGAAAGAGTGTAACTTACAGACTAATACATAGTGGTGTACCATCAAGAGGTGGTACAGTCATATTTGTGGTAGAGGCACATGAATATCGGCAGACAGAGGTATTCTATTCATAGATAAGTTTTCCAGCAGCAAATGCTGTGACCCGCGAGTTCCACTACTACAAAGCAGAGGAACCTCCAGCGGAATACGTTACTTTCGAGGACGTTGAAATTCCACTAACTTACCAGGAGCATCAACTCTGGTTTAATGGCGCCCTAAAACATCAAAATCACATTACCAGGCTCGGTCCACTAGGTAGACCAGGAGCCACATGGCCGGTTCTAGCCAGCTATACACCACATCCTGACATTGAAGAAATGTCAGACAGAGAACTATTAGTTCAATTAAAACAATTAATTAAAATACATAGACAATTGGTCCAATATGTCATGCGGACTTTAACAGTCCAACCTGCTATAAAAATTCCACAGCACACCCCTCACCAGGGGAACACAAATAAAATTACACCACAGACTATACAATCAGTCATTGGTAAATTACCCGCAAAACGGGAACAAATACCGTTCTGGCTGGCTCAAAAGATTACTCAAATAGAGGCAGTACACCTCATGAAAAACACAGAATTCTGACAATCTGTTTACCAATGCGGATCGCACCACATGTGGAAGACTGTGACACTTGGGGAACAGTATTTCCTTCAATCTACACAAAAACACGTGGTGTTCCGTCTATGGGGGTTATACCAGACGTACTAAGACAGATTCAAAATGAATTCGGGCCAGAGCCTGCTTTAAATCTAGGTAATACTGAAAGACTTTAAGCAAGTCTCGGCTATACTACTAGCCAACATAAAAGGAGAAGCAGCATCTGTGGCGATCCGTCAAAAATTAAAAGAATCAGAAATAGCAGACCAGCCTTTTGAACTTGCCATAATAATTGAAAAATCCTATGAAGAATTAGGTAGAGATAGTTTGGGTGGGAAACCACTTAAACCCACAACTAACAGAAAATCCTGAAAAGACTATCATTAATGATAATTTAATTAATCCTAAAAAGAGGTGGGAGGGTAATAAACAGACCACTCCCAGAGAAAAACAGTTTCAGTCCAGAGGAAGGTCTTCCCAACGGGGAGATAGATCTCCAGAACAGGGGGTAGGTCTCCACAACGGGAGCCCTCTGAGAAAAGATATAACCTCAGAAATAGGGATATTTTGAAAAAACCTGACAGATATCAAGATAATGATACACGTCCCTCTCGATCTTTTCAGACTGCCTCACAGATATTGGAAAGAAAAGGACGGTCAGAACATAAAGAAGAGCGCGTCAAGTCCAAAGACAAGGAACCCGCTCACCAAAGTAAAAAATCTCAATTTTCTAAAAAAGAAGGTAGCAAGCATAAAGATAAAACATGCCGAGGATCCTGAGGACACTACTCAAGAATGGAGAGTGGGCCCAAACAATACTAGACAGCGCAGCAGAAGTGACCATAGCTCGCAAGATCCTGATGAATTTTCTGGAGACAGTGGACACGAATGAGTAGATTCAGGTGGAAACTGCACACATCAGAGTTAGTGTATCCCATAAATTATATGAAATAACATTGCGTATAGAAGGGGACATAACTAGGAAAATAAAACTCTCTTTTGGGAGAAGCTATCTAAAGGCTATGATATTCTTCTAGCTGAGAAAGACTGGCCACCAGAATTTGTTAGGGAGTGCCCACATGGCGAAGAAATGATTATGCCTGCCTTCTCAAATCATATTCCAATTCATAAAAAATACACATATGCAAGAAAATGGGCAGTGGCCCAAGCCCCTGCATTATATAAAAATCATGTAGGATGGGATGAGGAATCCCCTCACCATAACATCCAGTTAAGAAATCAACCTACTGCACAAAGGCAGTATCCTGTTAAGCAAGAAGCTAAAAAACAAGTCAGGGACATCTTAGATCAACTTGAGTACCAGGGGGTGATTGAAACATGCATCTCACAAATGAACAATCCTTTGTTTCCTGTCTCCAAACCAGACAATTCATATTGTCTAGTATTGGACTACAGACACTTAAACTCCTGTTGCAAAATATTTGCAGTACAAAATTCACACAGTGCAGCACTGATGAATAACATCGTGCGCAAAAAATATAAAACGACATTAGATATTTCAAATGGTTTCTTCTGTCAAAACATTGCACCAGAAAGCAAGTATTTGACCGCTTTCTCAAGTATGGGGGCCCTGAGGCAATTTTTCCGTCTCCCCCAGGGATTCAAGAATAGCCCAGGATTATTTTCAGCCAGAGTAACAGAGTTACTACAAATGTATGATGATGAGGCATTATCTTATGTCGATGACATCTATCTAACAGACGATGATTTGGACAGGCACTTGAAAAGAGTGAACACCATTATACTTGGGTTCGCATCTGAAGGGTACAAATTCAACTTTAAAAAATCACGGATTGCCGACCTCACTGTCCTATTTCTAGGATATGAGTTATCAAGTGAAGGTAAAAGCCTGGCAGCTAATTTCTTAGAGAAATGTGCGCTGCTCCATGCACCAAAAACGCTGAAAAACTTACAATCAATTCTAGGTTTCCTGAATTTTGGAAGAACTTACGTTCTGAATTACGCAGAGAGGGTTAAACCTCTCTACGAGTTAATAAAACCTGATTTCAAACCAACTAATTGGACTTAGAAACACACAGAAATTTTATGTTCAATACAAACAGACATGTTAGCTAAAACAAAGCTGCAAAGACGCGTAAACGAACGCAACCTTGTAATCCGAGTCATCCCAGGAAGATGCAGATTCACGTACCTGACCTATAACAAAGGTGAAACGGTACCAATAGCTTACAAATCACACGTGTACACACAAGCTGAAATAAAATTCACTTCAACTGAGAAAATTCTGACAGCGGTTCAAACTGCTATAGCAATAGAAAGAGCCCTCGCACAGGGAAACGCATATCAGTCGTTACACATGTACCTGCCTTAGAGGCAGTGACAAGAGCGAGCATTCCAAATACTAAAGCTTTACATCCAAGATGGATACAATGGGTTAATTCTCTTGTTGCAACAGACGTTGAACACGCTTTTGATCTCAATATGAAAAACTAGAATATCTAGAATATGAACACGAATTTCCTACGCTGACCGAAACTCTGCCTCTCGAACAGTACGTCTGCGTAATTTAAACAGACGGAGCTACGCAACATTGAATTGTGGACAAACAAGTATACAATGCGGCATGTGCAATTGTAAAAGGTCGCTGACGCATAGGTAAATTCCGACCAATGGTCACCAAAACTCAATCACTCTGAAACTGTACTGCTCAGCGAGCTGAACTACAGGCATTAAAGATGGCGCTTGAAAATGCTGATCGCGAATTCCCCACACTCATAGTGTGCGATTCGTATTACTGAGTCCAGTCTTACAATGAATACTTGCAGAACTGGGTTCAAAACGGTTTCAAAGATGCGAAAGGTGGCACAATAAAGCATAAAATGCTTTGGGAACAAGTAGTTCTTTTACAAAAAGAACTACGAAAGACTCACGTGATTCATACACTGAGTCATTAACGTGATGGCGTTCACGTTGCAGGGAATTCATTGGCTGATGAAGCCGCAAAGGCAGCTGTCCACACGGCTTCCGTAGCTACAATTAAGAGCTCTAAAAAAAAAATAGACGGTGAAACGCTACTAGCAGTAAAAGCCTCAATGGAAGGCAATTATGCGGCGTTACCTCTAAATTATCCACTCGGAAATACATACATAATTGATGCAAACTCCGTTCCTTTTGCTCAAATCCCTGGAGTGGGGGACAGAGTAATTCCAAACAGGAAACGGAGGGCTTACTTAGTTCAAGAAGCACACAAGGGAGAGGGTCTGAGGCACCAAGGGATTTTAACTTCCCTAATAGAATTAGAAACGAAGTACTGGTGGCCGGGAATGAGCGTGTAAATTTATAACTTTGCAATGGATTGTCAAAACTGCAACAGAGATCGCAGTAATGAACCGGACCAGGGGACTGACAATAGCAAAGTCAGTCCAGCCCAGACACCTCTGTTAGATAGCATTAGACTGTCTACACGCAGGCGTCCCTACGGACGAGTGCAACCCCACAACTACTAAGACAAGATTCATTTGGATGTGGCCCCAGCGGTCGGCTGATGTCAGAACTGTTATAAAAGATTTGCGAGTCTTTATCGGCGCATACTCAATCGGCACTCTACATTCTGACCAGGGTCCTGCGTATAGCTCTCGGGCTTACAAGGAGGCAATGGCCAGCTCGGGCGTTGCATTGCTGTACTCTAGTCCCTTCTATCCTGAGGGTAATGCGGTAGTAGAAAGAAAAAACCATCACATAAAGCCATCTATAACAGCGAGGGTATTAAGTTTGGGTGATGGGTGGGTCAAACATCTAATAAGTGTCCAACATAGTCTAAATAATCTGCCAAGAAATTCTCTGGGTGGAATCTCTCCATATGAACTTTTGTTTGGTACTAGAATGATAATCGAAGACCTTGATAGTCAAACTTCGGTGGTGGAACAAAAAACCTTTGATATCAAAGATCGTTTGGCTGTTTTACAGGACTTAAATGAAACAAAAAGACGTCTGAGTAACACAAAGCTAAAGCCAACGGCCACTGAAGAAAAACCACCTGTCCCAGCAAGACCTGTATGGATTCCAAAGATTGGGGATCTGGTCAGAGAAAAGATCGCGGTGAAGAAGGAATTTGGGCCTTCTTACAGAAAAGCAGTACCTGTCGTAGCAATCACCGGAACAAGATCAGTAGTACTACCGCCCCTTACTGGTAAAAAGGACAACAGAGTTTTATCAATCAACCTAGTAAAACCACAACCATGTGGCCAATAATAAGTAGTAGGCCCAGTGGACTCCCAAGATGTAGCAGAAGACCAAACCTTGCTACAATTCACAAGGTTTAAACTGAGAGACTAATCACATTTGATAAACCTGCAGTGAATAAAAAAGGACTATGAAACAAAGCCATGGAACTTGTGCCTCTTGAAACCCAAGAGACAGCAGTTCGTCAAGAAACACCTGTGTGCAATGATGTAGCCTATGACTACACTGAAATGACAAAGGAAGAAGCAACTACAAATATTAATAATAATCCTGATGCGATTCCAACAATTGACAGAACTGCCTCTGGCTATTTAATCAATTTCGATGACTTTTCTGAAGATCCCAGTGAACATGAAGAAAAGCCAGCAAACAAGATATTCAAAGAAAAAATAACAGAACTCTTTCATCAACTTGGAGAAATATATCTGATTTCACCATGGATTGAATTGTGGATTGTGTTAGGTGTACTTTTACTCCTACTCTGGCTCATTTTGGTTTTAAGCTTGGGAAGAATGATTGATGGAAAATATAGTACAATGGACACAGCAAGTCAGAACATCAACTTGGTCCTAAAGCCTCACAAGTCATCTCATGGTGAAAAAAGAGACCTGTGATCAGTAAACATCACAACCATTCCTATACCTGGTGGTGTAGCATGGGACCCTACTGTTTACGACATCTATGGCCCGATTGAACTCTTGAAGTATCCACATCAGTTCAAGGTTTCATTAAGTGACTTTGTCTCACCAAGCAGTTTCTCTGATGAGTGGGACTTTGAGTCTATTAATAATATGATGTCTGATTTAGAAATGTCAGCAAAGTTTACAAATCATGATTATTTAGAAGGTTCATCTAATTATGAAAAAATGTATTGCTTTAATCATTTTGGGCACCACTATTTGCATAAATCTGCAAAGCCTAGAAATGTTTTAAATTATAATCAATGGGAACATTGTCCAACACCGCCAAAAGGCAGCTCTTAAACATTTTATGAGAAATTTCCATACTTCTCCGGGTTTAATTTCATAGATCCAGAAACGTTTTATTTCAAAAATGTGAATAAGACAGGAATGAAAAATATGTTAACCAATACAAAACAGATATATTCTGCAACATTTTATAAAAAACTGTCTACATTTGGTTTTTAATTCTGGAAAGACAACATTGAAACAAAAACAATCTGGGGTTCAAAAGATTGGCAAGTACAGGGATTAGAATCATTATTCAGAGCCTGCATGATCCCAGAACAAATAATGTGCCTGAATGACACCATTCAACAAACAACCTGTCTTGGCCTACCTAAGATAAAAGAATTAAACAACCCGTCTATACCAAAGCCTATGCCTGATAGAAATAACACTACAGATGAGGGGTTAGACGTGTCCCATATTTTACACCAAAACAGAACTAATCCTGATTGGAAAAAATGGTTGATCTGGCCCACAGACACTAATAACTTTCAAGATAGATTCCTGGACAAAACACAGGGGCTCAAACAGAACAGGCTAGACCCAAGATATTCCCAGAGACAACATCCAGGTATAATAACAACATACAGTGTAGGAAAACTATGCCTCGCGTGGCTACAGAAATCCACACTACCTGAAATTAAGCAACGCTTGACCTTACTTAAAGAAGGTGCTGACTTGCGGGATTTCTTATTGGGACCTCGCAAACAGCGTCAAAGCAATTTCATATACGCCGGTATATATGCTACTTACAACGAAGCTTGGAAAGTAACGCACAGTGAAACTGCTGAAAAAATTAGATAAATTGATCGTAATAATTTGGAAAAATCACTGTCTGTAGTGGACAATGGGATAACGACTCTGTCCTGCAGAATTTATTCTTTGGACAGCATTGTATCATCTGCTATTGATGTAATAGAACAGGATATGCTAATGTTACAACATGGCCAGTCCCACTTACGTTTTATTGTACAGTTAGGCTGGACGTTACAAAATCTGCGTTCAGGCTACGTGCCTTGGCGTCTAATCAACACAACGTCATTATTTTCTATCTTTAACCTTACAGATAAACAAATCTTTTTTAGATTCCAGACTATAGGTTGCTGAGCATTGAAAAACTAGAAAGATTACCATTAACAGTTTCCGAGAAACCTGTAATTGAATGGATAATACATGGTACCATAACAATACCAATAACGAGATTCTAGTTTCAATACTGCCTACAACATATACCAGCGGGCCTGTATGAAAGGTTGGGTAAAGGAACAATCAAGTCGACCTGGAAATTACCTTACACACATAGATGTTGGAGTGGGGGTAACAAAGAGGTATTTCTTAGTGGAAAAAATTGTGAAAAGTCACTAAGTGGAACCCTTCTATGTCAAGAAATTAATTTACATGGAGCCTGTGAGTGTTCATCTAATGATCTTTCTTGCCACTTACACGGCACTCCAGCAACACAAATAGAACCTGTTTTCAGGCAGCTTTTCAACGATAGCTATGTTATGTTAAGTGACCACAGCTGTTGTGGCATGTTGCCAGGAACGCCCTATCTCGTCAGTGTTACTTCCAGGGTCACTTGTTGTATGCAAGTATTGTATCCAAACAGCAAGCCAGACAAGGAGGCAATGATTTGGCCTTCATTGAACATCTCTTCATCCGAATTGATACATTAAGCAGAATGAAAGCCATTCTTTTACAAAAAACTGTGCCTTTGACCTCGTCTAGAGAAACGTATGATCTGCAAGTTGCAAGGACCTCAGCAGAGATACATACATTATTATCAACAAACTGCCTTGTACATTTTGTAGAAATGTTAGGTCAGACACTTTTTTCGGGACTGTTAGCACTCTTTGAAGCAGTCCTGAGCATTTTTCCGAATTTCGTGCACTCTGTGTTCGGTGACCTGCCTCTCATTTTGGGACTCGTAGCAGGATTTCTATTTTTGTTACTTCTGCTCTGATATGGCAAGTCCAGTCACCAGCGATACCCAGGTTACTATGAAACAAGCGATCCAGGCACTGCGGTACTGAAATAAGATAACGCAGGTCCTCGGCTTGGCTCGTCTAAGAGATCTGAATACCACATGGTTTCTATCATTCAGACCAATCAGGCAAGACTGCATCTTACCTGTTCTACGATGCCTGCTCTGCGGAGAAGAATGCGTGTTAGACATCTGTCTCTCACTTCCATCAGCAGTACCTATGGATGTCGATACTTTGCTTGGTTCGGTAACGGCTCATGCAACGTGTTGTCCCCAACGGCTACCAATTCTGATGACAGCATTCTTTGAGACCTCACCATTACGACTAGGTGGCGGTGAGGTATGAGATGAAAGCGGTACACAGGTACAACCTTCTGTGAACATTGCTGATCCAGATAACGCTGACGGTAATAGGATAGGATAGGATGTACATTTGTAGAGCGCGAATTGCTGCCCGGAGACGTCCAAGCGCTAAGAGAACCGAGTCCCCACACCCGGCCCAGACAGAGAGATAAAGAGTGAAATTAACTAGAGTGGATGAAATAGAAAGGTCTTCAGTTGTTTGCGGAAGGTTGAGAGGTTGGGGTTCGCTCTAAGGTGCAGTGGGAGGGCGTTCCAGGCCTTGGCGCCATTATATGAAAACGTCTTGCCTCCGGATCTAGATCGTTTTATTCTGGGGGCCTTTGCAAGAAAGGTCTGACTGGAGCGGAGGCTTCTGTTGGGCGCATAATGAGTAATTAAGTCTCGAGTGATTTTGGGGCCAGTGTTCCAGAAGGCCTGGTGTGCTATACACATAGCTTTGAACAGGACCCTCTGTCGCACCGGTAGCCAATGGAGGGTAATCAAGCCGGCTCTCACTGACTGTCTGCGGGGAAGGTCTAGTAGAATGCGTGCTGCGCAGTTCTGGACTATCTGAAGCCTTCTCAGAGTAGATTCGGGGGCACCAAGGTAAAGTACATTGTTGAAGTCGAGTTGTGACTGAATTAAACCTTATACGGCAGTTTGTTTGGCCTCCCAAGGAAGGAGGGGGAGGATTCTTTTCAACATCTTCATGATGCCAAAACAAGTGGCTGAGAGTTTTGTGGACTGTACATTAAAGGACAGGGATCTATCCAGCCACACTCCGAGACTCTTGATGCTGTTTTTGGGAGTAGGTGGGGGACCCAGACTGGGCGGCCACAAGGAGGGGGGGATACTGAGGTCTGGGGGGCCCAAGAGCATCAGCTCAGTTTTGTCCCCATTCAGTTTTAACGATGAAAGGGACATCCAGGTCTTCACTTCCTCAAGGCACTCTCTAAGCCCTCCTGAAGCAGATGGTTTAGCTTCCTGACTCAGGGAGACCACCAGCTACGTGTCGTCCGCGTATGAGATGATCTTAATCCCATACGGGCGGACGACATCAGCCAGTGGCCTCATGTATAGGTTAAAAAGTGCAGGGCTTAGGGATAATCCCTGAGGGACTCCACATTTCAAAGGTCTACTGGCAGAGACAGACTCGCCTTCAAACACACAGAAGGACCTGTCTTCAAAGAAGGATTGGAACCAAGACCAGGCTTTGTCCCCAATCCTAACCTGGGATATACGGTACAGCAGAGTGTCATGGCTGATCATATCAAAGGCCGCACTGAGATCAACGAGGATCACTGCCACTGATCCTCCTTGATCCAGGATCTTTCTCGCTTCCTCAGTGACCATGAGGAGGGCGGTCTTGGTCCCATGTTTAGGTCTTAAGCCCGTCTGGGTAGGGTCCAGTAGATGGTGGTCTTCCAGAAAAGTTATTAGTTGTTTGTTTATGTATTTCTCCAGAATTTTGCTGACCCATGGGAGCAGGGAGATGGGGCGATAGTTGCTCAGGTCATTGGGGTCCAGATTGGGTTTTTTCACTAGGGCTCTAACCATGGCCTGCTTCCATGCAGTTGGGACCATGCCAGATGAAATAGAGGCGTTTAAGACCTCCTTAATTATGGGCAGAGTGATCTGCGGTGCTGCCATTATTATGTCTGGCGGGGCTGGGTCGTTGGGGGTACCAGATTTTACATTCCGTGCTAAGGGTTCAAGGGTAGCCAGATCTAGTGGAGGGAAGTGTGTCAATGTGGGTAAATGATGACTGGAAACCGTGGGAAGGAGGGGGAGGGCCGAGGGAGTGAGGTTGTTCGGGGGGAAGGCAGAGTAGATGGTACTTATTTTCTGATGAAAGAATTTGGCGACGTCGTTACAATGGGTGATGGACTTGTCTGCCTGTGCGCAGGGGGGCTGTTTAGTCAGTTTTTTTATGATTTGGAAAATTTCCTTGGGTTTGGATTTGGCAAGTGAGATTTTCTCAGAAAAGTAAGAGGCTTGGGCCGCTTTTATCAGTGTTTTGTATTCACTGATGGCTTCGCGGTAAAGGATTTTTTTATCTGAGGAGTAGTCAGATCGCCAGCTTCTTTCAGATTGCCTGCAACGACGTTTCTTGTCTCTGAGATCCTCAGTGTACCATGGGGCAGTTTTTTGGAGGTAATGCATCTCACATATGCACTATTTCTACTTTTTTGGAAATGGCCCAACTTTCACCTACTGTGGTAGACGAATTCTTTGCCAGCCTATCTTAGTTAATGTTTTCTCCTAACAACGAGAATAACTCTTGAAAAACAAGCACACAGCGTTCCCTGAACTTTGATTTCGGCCTTCAGTTTTGATAAACAGAACTTCTAAAATTTGGAACTAATTTTTACTACAACTAAATTATTTTTTCTCAATACCAGAATATTTACCTTTTTTTGGCACAGAGTAATCTGCTTAATGTAGAACTATTCTTAGAGAACAAGATTTCTATTTTTTACCTAGAGACAATATTCTGAAATTAGCCCCTAGCACATGTACAGTAATATATAAATCTGTGATTAAATGGTCTCAACCTTCTCTTCTGTATTAAGAGCCATTTCATGAATGTAATTTCGTGAACCATTCAGCCAGCATTTCAAATGTAAAACTATATGCATTATTTTGAATGATAACACTGCTTAGAAAACGTACAGTACAATAATCATTTTTCGTGTACAAACCATTTCAAATGTTTTTTATGTATTTTTTGGGGTGGGATTGTAAACACATGCTTAGAAATGTTATAACTGCTTAGTATTTAGTAAAGATGGACATTCTACTTGGAGTGGGTGTTGTAAAGTATCCAGGGCTCTAGTGTAATGTTCCCGATTCATGCCCTTATAAAGGTATAACTTATCATATGCTTATATAGGTATAAGAATCACAACCATATTTAGGCACAGCCAATACAGTCCAAATACGGCATGGCTACATCCACTAAGCTACTAGGGCCTTATTTATGAAGGACTTGTGCCGCCGGTGCGTCACTTTTAACATGGGAAAAAGTGACGCACCGGCGGCGCAAGTCCTTCATAAATAAGGCCCCTAGAGTACAACGAATTCTTGAAGACAGCCAGCCTTCAGCAGTACAGGAATTCCCCCTGCTTCAGTATTGATTTGTCCCAGAACTCCTGGAGCGTGTAAAGAACTTCGAGTTCTTAGTTACGTTATTATGTCCACCCTTACGTCAAACACGGCACCTTCCAGTTATAAATATACCAGCATCTGCCCTAGCAAACACACAGTGGTTTTGGAGCAGATTGACTAACTACTTGCCCGACGCCCTGCTGTATGCAAGTGCCGAAGAAAGCCGACCCTCCCGCTGACGCACTGAGAGAGACGCTGTCTTTTCTCCTGCTGAGAAATCCAGCTCCAGCGTTTCCCTGCTACCCTTGCGGGTTACTGGGAGATCGAGTCCTGAGAGAGAGATACAAGACCTCCTTCATTTTATAACCAAGGTACGGAGCTGATTAGACCCTTAGAGAATTCTTGGATAGATTATTGGCAGAAACTATTTAACTCAAGCTACACCTCACTTACTTCTTCTCTTGTACTAGACTTAAGTTAGGTACACCGGGGTAGGCGTATTTTAGATGCACCAGTTGAGTAGTTTTAGTCATTATTTATCATTGTATGTATTTTATCTATTTTATGTATCTTATGCCTTAGAAACCATATAAATGCTTTTACAGTATTATTTCATAATACTCTTTTTACTGTACGCACTTTACTTCATAGCAAATATTACGATTGTAGCAATTCACTTCTCTCGCATGAGAAAGAAGACTGTTCAATAAATGACCATTTTATTGAAAACGCCCGTCTCTCAATTTCTCTGCACTTCTGGTAAAACGAAGCATGCACGATTGACTGAGTGAAATAGACATCTATTGTCTCCGCGACTCTGATGATATATTTCTTATTCTTGGGGAACAAAGTTGTCATGTGATATGGTTGTCAGAAACTTATCCCTTCTTGTGTATTCGCGAAAGTTTCTAGTGACCTCTGAGGTAGCTGGCATTTACAATTAAGTCTAACATATTCAATAGAGATCTAGTCGACCTAAGTCCTACGTCTAAACTATTGTTTATGTTATTCCAATACGCAGAGCCTATTGGGAATATAGGAACTACACTACAAACTGCTGCTACTGTGGCATTTTAGTGCTGAAACATTCCACAGCAATTACAAGTGAGTCAGAATACTTGTTCAGGGAAACATGGTTATAATATGCCTAGCGATGTCAATCCAAATAATCAAAGGTACAAGACACAGTCTCTACAGTAAATAATACTGAGTGTATAAAATCGGGTGCAAAATCCCACAATCTGAAAGCGAAGAAGGACCTTGTAAAGCTTAATAAACAAAGTTGTTTCAAGACAAGTGTGGGCTGTAATCGGGCATCTGCTACCCTCTGCTTCATATACCTTCTAGGCATTAGCTGTGGCCCCTTACATGTTGTAGTAGTGGAGGGACCAACAGGACACACTGTTGTGGGTTGGGTTAGGTAGTTTATTGGATATAACACAAGGGAAAGAAACAAAGAATAACCGCAGTCAGGTCCATTACGTCTCTTGTGAGACTTGGCTTTAGGTGGCCGGTCTCCCTTTTTTTCAGGAAGTGTCGCTTCTTCCAGGATGTTCCAAGGATCTCGCATTGAGAAAATTAAATAGAAGGAAGAAGGAAAAAAAATCAAAGAAACAAAGTTTTAGAAAAGGGTCACTCTATCACGCTTTCCTAAAAGAGTGCCACCTTCACCAGGCAAAGAAGGGTGGCTGTGCTATGTGGGAGGCAGTGGCTATCACACTGGTTGTTAGGGTGTTGTCTCTTTCTTTTCACCGTTCACTACCACATGTGTTTCTGTGTGTACAATCCTCCACCAATACAGCTCTTCAAGTGTTGCTGATGCCTGGTGCCCCACCAGATCAGCCAGAAGCCCCAGGATATTTTCGGTACTTGCCTTGAACCACGACCAGTCTCCTGGACCGTGGCGTGGGCAGTAGGGGTGCTCGTCTCCTCCGTTGGAGTCTCAAGGCTGTGTCCGGATAGACACGGTCATCCGTCTCTGTGATCCCCCGCCCTGTCTTCCCCGGATTTTGCCGTCTTCTCCTCTGGTGTTCCGCTGTTCGCCTCCGCCAGTGTGTTGTCGCTCGCCGTCTCGCTCTCGTCGTCCTTCTCCACTTCCTGGTCCTGACATCTGCTGGAAGGGCCGTCCCAGGGGAGGAGTGGTCCTTTCAAGTCCGGCTCAGTTAGACCTGGAACGTACTCTGTAGGTGTGATGCGGCCCAAGCTGCCCACCATGTTGGAATCCTGCATCTCCTTACACACCTATAGACCATACTCTCCCATCCCTAGACACATCCATTATGTGAGATTATTTTTATGAAGGCATCACTCACAGGAACTCTGGTGTTGGTGATGAGGTGACTGACAGGGGGTTGCACAGGTGTGGGGTCTCCTCTCCTCAGGGTCGGACTGGGATTGCGAATCTGCCCTGGCAATTATGTTGTACCGGGTGCTGGTGGGAAACACTGCTGCTGTGCTTTTGTTACAGGGGGCTGATTTTGCAGCACTGCTGCAAAACCGCCCCCCACCAGTAACAAAAAAGGCCCCCACCGGTACAAAACCATCCCCAACCCTCCCAGCCCACTAGGAAAAAAAGCCAGGTGCCCGCTATGGCCAGTCCAGCCCTGCCTCTCCTCCTGGATCAGTGTTAGTCCCATCCTTTTTGGAATGGTGCAAGTTGTACTGCTTGTTACATTACTATAATCTATTGCCTCTTCTAGGTTGGACATAGAACATACTCTTCGCCTCACTTTGCACCCTACTCAATGAACACTACTGCTAATAGGTTCCTAATCCAACCTCCTCCCTATAACCACCACACTTAAAGGAATACTCTTTCACCACTCCCTTTTGCCAGGCATTCACTAATACATTGCACACACACCCAGGCACAGTCTTTAGCCTTAATTGGAGGGGTTATCAAGATTTACAAATCGCAAGCGTCACAAGCATATCGTCAGTAGTAAAAATCACAAGATAATAAAATAAAGGCTTACTTTATAGAGGCTGGTGTATGCTACTGATGGGAAGACAGTCTTAGGGTGGCAGAGAATAAAGCCCTGTAGTGAGGGGATCAATGGAAGTGTTGTAGAAAATATGGTTCCCTGAAAGGATGCTGTTGAACTGCATTCTTGTATAAAGGGTTTCATTGTAACGTCTCAATGCCTGTCACCGGAGCTTGAGAACTGGTGCACTACTCCTACTTTACTTCTTCAAAAAACAGCTTGTCCACCTCTCATCCAGAGCTCTCAAACTTCTCAGGTCTATGCGTGACAAATGTTTGCAGTCCAAGCTTTTTCTTTGGATTTTGGGAATTGCAGTCTAATTTTCGAATTGGATTGACAGAAATACGACTCCCAGTGTGCAAAGGAAGAAACTTGGACAGGAAAACCTGTTAGTGCATGTACTTGGGAAACTAAAGAGCTGCACTCATCCATAATCTGACTGGAGGAAGCTCTATACAAATGACTTAGAGTAACCCCGGCAACATTGGTAAAGCGATAAATTACATGGAGTCCTTTTGGCTTTGCCAGTGCTTATTCATAAACTGTGAATAGTATTTTGGAGATCATATGTAATGTTGCTATAGTGTAGCTAAGATACGTAACACATCTGTTCTTGGAACAGAAGCATGTCAATTTAGTCACCGCTACCCCAGGTAAAGTCTAGTATACAGCACTAACCCATTCATATTATGCCTCTGGTCACTGAGTTCATTAACTTTGTCGAAGCTTAATCAAAACTCTCCCAGATATTAGAACAAGACTTAATACGACTTCAAGGCATTTCATGTTGAAATAGAATGAATCTGAAATTGAAATAGAATTAGAATATTGGAACGTGAAGCACTCCATTGAAAGTACTCTGTGCTTCTATGGGCCGGTAAAAACCAGCGGAGCAACATTCCAATATTGCTTTTGTTCACAGCTGCTGCTGTGACCAAAGGCCTCTCCGAGCCTGAGGGGTTTTGAACCCCCCCTGGGCTCTTAGAGGCATTTGTTTTATTTGTTAGAGCATTCTGCCATCTAGTGGCAGAATGCTCTAATAGCCTTGTAACCCTTCGTAACTAGGCTATACCGGCCATTAAAGTCCTGCTCCCTTGTTCAACGCAGGAGCGGGCCTTTAATGGCCGGTATAGCCCACCACAGAGGGCTATACGGCTATATTAGAACATTCGAATGTTAAGAGCTCCATTGAAGACAGTGGAGTAGCTCCGAAGAAGATTATATTAGCTGGAATTGGCCTTCTGCTCCAACATTGGAATGTTTGTCTTTCTGTTTCTTTCTTTTTCATTTAAATGTTTCATTTTAAACATTCAACCCTTAGTGGGTAGAATGTTCTAATAGCCTTATAGCCCTTCTGCCTCCGGCTCTACCAATTGTTAAAGGCCCTCGCCCTGGGGTTTAGGTCCTTTAGCAACTGGTAGCCCTTGGCAGAATAAGGTTATCATAATAAAACAAGTATTGGTTTCTGTGGCATTCGATAAAGATGTAATAACTTGCAGTGAACAATACTTGTATGCCCACCTCCTTAAATAATCTGACTTTTTCAGCCTTATCTTTATTCTTTTTCTTGCAGGGCAGTTTCTATGTCCCCTCTGAAAACTGCATGCAGCACGCGTATAAGTGGCATAAAGATCTCTGCTACCTGCTGCTGTCCGCATACCGATGCCTTCACTCCTACCACACCTTCATCATGAAGGACATTTGCAATGTGCCTCAGTCTGTGTTAGGTAAGAGCAGACCCCCATGAAATCCGCTTCCTACCTCTATGCTGTAAGTCGAGAAACGTCTGGCAGTGTGTTCATTTAATCATCCATCCAGTCATTCCGTTCAGACAGAAAACTGGCATGCATTCAAGTTCATTTCCCCTTTTGATGAACCATATTTGTTTTCTAGATAACGTTACTGTGGAAGAAACATTGTCCCAGCTCTGCATTGAATTACAGGTATGGTCTGCTTCTAAACCAAATGCTAAAATTATACAGTCAATAAAAATGTATCGACATGTGTTTGTGTACTGATTTGCATAATCTCAGGCGCTGTTTAAAAAACGCACAATACAATTCAACATGAAAGATAGGGGTTCATCTGTTAATTAAACAAATCAGAGAAACACATTTGGAGAGAAATAAACAATCAAAGTTGTGTGTACCTGAATGAACATCTTTCAACAGTAGGTAACAACATGTTAAGCAGCAAATGAATTTACCCTTCTTAAATTGGCGTTTCTCCGGTCTACGGGCACAATTGTACCTTTTTTATTCCATGCCTGACATTTCTAGCAAGTATTTATGAAACGGAGGCTTGAGCTTAGAGTTATAATAATAACTTCATGCATTCCAGGAAATGTTTTTAGTCATTTATACAACCTGCGAGACTCTAGTCGATCAAACACTGCCCCCTGGTGGTTTTAGACACGCTGGAGACTTTAAAGCCTGAAAGAATAAAACGATGATAATAATAAGAATGAGAAACAGACACTACAGTAACAGAATATTGGCTCATCATAGGGAAAAAAAGTGGCACTGCGAGTATGATTTGAGACTCTGCGAGTCATTGAATTACATTAAGAAAAAAAATGGTAGAGAAGAAACAGGTGGGATTTAGGACAGTGAAAACGACAATAAGTGTTTGTTTTTCTTTTCCTTTTTCTCCAGAGATAATTCCCCTTACATTTGTTTGTCTTTATTTAAATAGCAATAGTCAAATGTTAAAAACAAGACATTCAAGACATTTGCAGGACCCATTTAGCATTTATACGAGTGCAAGTGAGTGCCATGTCCCTATGCAGAGTTTTTAAGCACTTTACTGCCACCTTGCAGTCACTTCAGAGCACTGCACAATATGAACAAAATGTTTTCACAATACAGTAAAGCTGTTCTACTATGCGAATATCCAGACTGTAATAAGATGCCTGCCTTTTTTTAGCTTTTATCTATGTAAGTGTGGTTACATGGAAGCCAGTTTTGAAGATACCTCACAGGCCGGTTCCCCAGTAGGCTTTAAATGTAAGTCTTGAATCAAATGCCACCCTGGTACCCAGTTGAGTAGTATAAGGTTATTTCGCGTAATTAAGGGAAAGCATCGGGGCCTGCTTTTTCAACTCTCTGCAGAGTGTCTGTAAGTTTCTTAGGGAGCCCAAGATTGATGGAGACGCAATAAGGATGTGGCACCATTACTCAGGCCTGTGTTAACTGAACCAAGTGTTGAGTTTGATTAAGGGGGAGAATTGTCTGCAGTGTGGATAGCTGAAAATTGAGTTATTTGACCACTGTATTGTTCTGGAATGTGAACAAGAGGTCTGCTTCACAGATGATCCTCAGATATCTGACAACCCTGATAGTACTAGGGGTACTCTAAATTAGGTTGGTCAAAGGGGGCTGTACTTTAAATGGTTTGATCCAGTGATATGATGGTGTTCTTAAACTGCTAATGCTTCTAGAGTCCTTTCCTTAAAGTGGTGTCTGGTATTCCCTTCCTCCCTGCCCTGGCCACAGCCTGTTTGGGTGCACAATAGTCTGGTGTGAAACCCTCTGTGAGTGTGCTGAGGCAGAGTCTTTGTGATGGGCAATGTGGCAGGTGACAGCCCCCCCCTCATCCTGACAGAGATGGCCCTTCCTGCCAACACGTAATACCTTTTGTCTCACTGTCTGAATGGAATACACCACAACCAACTGCCAGCTACATATAGTCATTTGACTCAGGATACAGGCTGTAGGTACCAAATGATTAGGAAAAGAACATGCCAACTTTTTAAAAGTGCAAACAACTGTGGTTATTAAGCCCAAAGGACGGGGCCAGGTAGGGCTATTTAAAATTCAAAACAACAACCTGGCTCTGTACTATCTTAAACTCCTATTAATAATAGAGTGACGAGCAGACTACTCTCTTATCCGTTCGAATGGAATTTTTATTAAACCATTCCTTTTTGTTAAATAGTCCTTAAATGGATTGGAAAAGTTTTTCAAATGACTGAAAAAGAAACACATATTCCTCAAATTAACACATAAAACACAACATATATATAATAGTTCACAATGGCCTACAATCATGAGTTTGAGTTTAGAATATTTATAAAGCGCACGTTCACCTGGCGGTTTCATGGCGCTATGGTGTACTGAACCTCAGAGAACTGGAAGGTCGGGAGAGAAAGAGTGGTTTATAGAGGAAAAGCTTGAAGAAAGAGAAAGGTTTTTAACGCCTTTTGGAAGTGAGAGTAATGGGTGGAAGATCTGAGGTGGGCCGGTAGAGAGTTCCAGAAGGTAGGGGCGAGTGTGAAGAATTTCGAGCCTCCCTATTTTTTGTGCCTGAAGCGGGGAACTGTCAGCAGATGTTGGGAGGATGAGCGTAGTTCCCTGGCGGGGGCATAGGTTTTAATTTCCGAGGAGATAAAGGCAGGGGCGGATCCGACCCGAGCCTGAAAAGTGATACATCCCATCTTGAACTGGGATCGTTCACGGATGGGGAGCCAGTGCAAAGACTTGAGGAGCGGGGTAATGTGATGGAATTTGGCCAGGTTGTAGACTAGGCGGGCAGCCTGGCTTTGGACCAGCTGTAGTCGCCGCATACTGTATGCGGACAGGCCACAATAAAGGGCGTTGCCTTAGTCTAAGAGAGAAATAACCATTGCCAGGACAATAAGTTTAAGGGCAGAAAAAGAAAAGAAGCGGGAGACCCTACGGATTGTGCAGAGTGAAAGAAAAGAAGAGGATACCGCTGAACTAACCTGGGAGTGCAGGGTGAGTTGATCGTTGAGCTTGATCCCAAGCGTTTTCACAGAGGAAGATGGAGAGGGAGGGGGACCTAGGGAGGGGGGCCAAAAAAGGGGGGTCCAGGGACTGGTGCAACCAACTGTCAAAACCAGCTCGGTTTTGTATGGGTTTAATTTCAGGTGGTTGTACTTCATCCAGTCCCGGATGAAGATCATGATAGATTGGAACTTGGCCATGGATTCAGGGGATGATGACAAAGAAAAGATAAGCTGTAGGTCGTCCGCATAGTTATAGACGGAGACCTCCATTTGCTGAAGGGCAAAAATGAGGGGGGCAATGTACAGATTAAAAAGGAGTGGGGAAAGGGAGGAACCCTGAGGGACCCCGCATTGTACCTTCCGTGGATCCGCCGAGAAGTCACCCAGGGGCACTGCTTGGGTGCGGTCCCTGAGGAAAGAGGACAGCCAGATCAAGGCTGAACCTCCAACCCCGGTCGCCCTGACACGGGAGAGTAAGATGGAATGATCAACCGTGTCAAAGGCGGCGGAGAGGTCGAGGAGGACCAGGGCCTGGGAGAGGTTGGTGTCCATGCCCTCTCTGAGGTTGTCGAGGACCGATAACACCACAGACTCCGTGGAGTGTGTGGGCGGAAACCGGCCTGACGGGGGGCTAGCGCCCCGTTTTCCTCCACGAAGGTCGTAAGCGCTCTTGTCACTTGTCACTCCAATACCTTCCCCAGAAAGGGCAGTAGAGAGATGGGGCGATAGTTGACAGGAGCGGATGGATCAGCGCCAGGTTTTTTGAGGATGGGGACAATGATGGCTGATTTTAGAGATGGAGTAACAATGCCCTGAGACAGAGAACTGTTAAGAAAAGTAAGAGGCGGTTGCACACAGATCGAGTAGATGTGCCTGAGGATGTGAGCAGGACAAGGGTCTAAAGGGGAACCTGATTTGACCAAGGGAAGGAGGGGGAGGAAAGTCTCTTCCGTCAGAAGGGGGAACGAGTCAAGGCGTGCCTCGACTGATGGACACCGGGGGTCAAGAAAAGAAGGGGAGGGGGGAAATATTGGCTTTGATCTTTGACATTTTGTCCAAGAAATAAGTATTAAGGGAGTCGCATAGATCCTGGGAAGGGGAGGGTTTGAGGGTAGCTCTATCGGAGTAGGCGAGATCCTGGACAATAGAGAAAATGTCTCTGGGCTGGTTTTCGGCAGCCAAGATTTTTGAAGAAAAATAGGCCGTTTTAGTGGTCAGGATAGCTTTTTTATATTGAGACAGAAGGGTGGTGAACTGAGCTTTAAGGTTGGGGCAATAATCTCGTCTCCAGGCTCGCTCAGCATGACGGACTGTAAGTTTTAAGGCCTTCAATTCATTGTTGAACCAGCGGTTGGCATCGTTTGCCCGTCTGGACGACACTCGCCAGAGGGGGCGACCGAGTCGCAGCCAGACAGAAGCCAGGAATTGATAGAATCGGCTTGTGCAGAGGTTGACAGCCCGAGTAACCCGGACTGGAGGAAGAGAGTGTGGCGGACAGAGAGGCCACATCCACCTTGCTCCAAGAGCGTGCCCAGATGTTTTTGGGAAGAGAGGGCTTGGTGGCTGTGCTAAGGTGTAGGGAAAAAGAAATCAAGAAGTGATCGGACCAGGGGCAGGGGGAAATGGACAAAGAAACTATAGGACAATTGAGGGACCAAATCTGATCAAGGATGTGGCCCTGAATGTGAGTAGGGAAGTGAACGTGGGAATCGAAATTGAGGGAACATGGACACAATTGGACATACACACAATGGAAGGTTATTTACAACAAATTACAAAAACAGTGAACTAATCAAATTAATATGCACATTAATCAAATACAAAAACACATTTAAAGTTTGCATCATATACATGAAAATGACAATAACAATCATGTAAATATCCATTTCTATGGACCAAATTTATTATTTCAACTGAAATATTTCAAGAGTGCCAGGATAACATATTAATCCTTATCAAATTTCCTCGAACACTCAGCACATTCAGATTTATTTAAATGCCTCTCAAAATGCCAACGCGTTTCAAGACCCAGGCTGATGGTGCTGGGGCTCTCATCAGGGCTTCATACAAATGGTCAGTATATTCTTATTTTTGAAGTTAGAGCAGCCGCTCTAACTCGTTGATTCCAAGAGTTTCAGCAAAATCGTTTATGATTGCTTAGGAGCGCCACGTCACGCTGTGCCTATGTGAAATTCTTGCTCTTTTGCTGCAGGGTATGGAAAAGACGTTATTCGTTGAAGACACGTAAATTTTGACCACATCTTTCATCTTCTAGACACTGAATGGTATAGGCTTATCTTGTGCTCGAATGCAAGTGTGCTCACCTTCCAGGAAACTTCTTTTGTGTCAGCTCAATGGAGTTGATTAATCTTGAAATCGTGCAAAATGTTGGTTAACTCTCAATACGGCATGTTGGATTCGGTCAAAATTTACGAGTCTTCAACGAATAATGTCATTTCCATACCCTGAAGCGAAAGCGCAAGAATTTCACACGGGCACAGCGCGATGTGGCAATCCTAAGCAATCATAAAACAATTTTGTTGAAACTCTTGGAATCAACAAGTTAGAGCGACTGCTGTAACTTCAAAAATCAGAATAGCCTGACCATTTGTATGAAGCCCTGATGAAAGCCCCAGCACCAGCAGCCTGGGTCTTGAAACGCGTTGGCATTTTGAGATGCATTTAGAGAAATCTGAATGTGTTGAGTGTTTGAGGGAATTTGATAAGGATTATACATTATCCTGACACTCTAGAAATATTTCCGTTGAAATAATACGTTTGGTCCATAGATTTGGATATTTACATGATTTTTATTGTCGTTTTCATGTATATGCTGCAAACCTTAAATGTGCTTTGTATTTGATTAATGTATATAATAATTTGATGAATTCGCTGTTTTTGTAATTTGTGGTAAATAACCTCCCATTGTGTGTATGTCCAATTGTGTCCATGATTGTAGGCCATTGTGAACTATTATATATATGTTGTGTTTTATGTGTTAATATGAGGAATATATATTTCTTTTGAAAAACTTTTTCCGATCCATTTAAGGACTATATAACAAAAAGGAATGGCTTAATAAAAATTCCATTCGAACTGATAAGAGAGTAGTCTGTTTGTCACTGGAGGAGGAGGAGTGTGGCTCAATGGTTAGAGCGGCAGACCTTGATGCAGAGTTCTGGCCAGGGACCAGGGTTCGATTCCCGCCTCGGCGGGTCTCTGGCTCATAAATTCCGCTGACTGGATATTCTCGCCTCAGTGCTTATTCTAATCATGGGTCCCACGCTGCAACTCTGGGCAATAGCTTGCTTAGCCTCTACAACGGCCCCCTACAGCGCTGGGGATGCCTGGTTGCACCCCGGGGATGCCCAGGAGTGGACATTTCACGGGGAAAAGCCAGGACGGGTTCCCTAGCGGTATGAGTACAGCGCCAGGACACACTGCTTGCCGGGGTATCAGTGCGCTTTACAAATACGTCTACATTTACATTTACATTACTCCATTAGTAATAGGAGTTTAAGATAGTACGAGGCCAGCTGTTGTTTTGAGTTTTGAACTTTGAAAAAGTGGCATTTTTAGAATTATGACTTAAAATCTGACTTTATCTTTAACAAGGATTTTGAATTACAATTGGGCAGATGCCAATTTTACCATGTATAAAAGAGAGAGCAAAAACAGGTTCAGAAAACAGTGTGAATGTGAGCCTGCACAGAGGCCCAGGTCCAAGATCCACCATGTAATAACCCACTGAATAATCTAGATAGATGAGGGTTTCCTGTTTGTCCTCACCCAGAAGTAGTTCTTCACGTATATCAACAAGTATAGTTTTGTCACCACTCTGTGGTGTAAATCCAAGTTGTTCATCATAAGGATAGCTCTTTGCTCAAGGTAATATTTTAGTTGTCTTTACCACTTTGCTTCAAAATTGTCTCAATAAGCATAGGTTGACCATGGCAAATGATGTCATCAGAGTTCTCCTTGACCAGGGATAAACAGTGGTTCTGATCTTCCTCAACCTCTCAGCAGCCTTCAACACTGTATCTCATCACAACTTGATCAGAAGACTGCATCACATTGGTATCTAATGTAATCCCCTCAAATGGATCGACTCTTTCCTCACTGGAAGAATGCAGAAGGTCCACCTAACTCCATTCACCTCCTAACCCAAGTAATTCATCTTCAGTGGCCCTCATAGATCCTCCCTTAGCCCCACCGGCTTTAATACCTACATGTCCCCTTTGGCCAATAACGTCAGATCCCATGGACTAAACATAGTATACTACACAGATGAGACTCATCTCGTCCTCTCACTCTTAGCAAATCACGCCAAGACAAGAACCAACTTCCACAGGTGCATGAAGAGCGTCGCCAGCTGGATGAAGGACAACTACCTAAAGCTCAATACGGACAAAACATAAGTGGTGATCTTTGGAAAAAAAAACACCATATGGACAGACACTAGGTGTCCCTCAGAACTAGGAGCATTACCTAAACCGACAAACCACTCCAGAAACCTTAGCATAACCCTGGACAGCAAACTGAACATGAAGTCCCAGATCAAAGCAGTCTCACGCTTCGCATGTTACGAAAAAGTCTTCAAATGGCTCCACATGAGCACCAATGTACCATCACTCAGGCCCAGATGACCAACCAATTAGACTATGGCAACACACTCTACACTGGGATCGCCACACACCTTTTGCAGAGACTCCAGGACATACAGAACTCCACCACAAGATTCATCCTCTACCTCTCCTGATGGACCCACATCACCCCCACCTCACAAAACTCTACTGGTTCCCTATACAGAAGAGATGCCAATTCAAGCTGATTATGCACGCCTACAAAGCACTGCACACCAAGGACCAGCCTACATTAACCACTGCCTGAACTTCCACATCCTACTAAACAACTCCACTTCACCTTCCTCTCCCTCACTCACACCCCTCACATCCACCGAATCAACAGTGGAGGAAGCTTCTTTTCGTACCTGGCAGTGAAAACTTGGAATGACCTCCCTCTGCAGCTACAGATCTCTACCTCTTTATTGAAACTCCGGAGAGCACTTAATACCTGGCTGTTTGATTGAGTCACCTGTACCAACATGACCCTCAAACTCCTGGATACCCTCCCGGGTGATTAGTCATGCTATATAAATCCACTGATTGGTCGACTGATTAAAATCATTTGGTAATTAAATAGGATTCGAGGTTTTGCTCTTGGTTTCTTAATATGAATGACAATGACTACATCTTACATTCAACCAAATTGGCACCTTATCCATAGCGAATCATGCGTTAATTGTGAAATCGGCATCTAGCTAAAACCTCTGTAGCTTCCATGTTAAGTTTGTGGTACTTATTGAGCACACATCCACATAGCATCTTGGTGCTAATCTAAAACATAACACCTTAACTAAAAAGAAATCTTTATATGAAAGACCAACTTATGACCAAAAATCAGAGTTCTGGTTTTTGAGACTACAAATTTGCATGTTCGCACCGAGGTGGTGGATCCCAGATTAAGATGCCATTTTAATTTGTTACCAAAGAAGTTTTCTTGCTGTCTATTATGACCGTTCTTATGTATGATAATAGATGCATTACTTTCCTGTAGAAAGTCTAGTTCTATAATGGCATAGACAGCTGGAATGAGAAAGCGAGTGTTAGAAATGGGGGTCTCTAGTTGGCAAGGGTTTGCACCTTTGTCCAAGTAGGGACCCTTCTTCATTGTCAGAGTAAGAAGGATACATTTCTAAAATAAAAACCCCTGCACAACGCTGTGGTAGATTGGCATGAGCAGACTTTCTTATCTCAGAGGCAGTGTGTAAAGCCTTTGTGTACACATAATGTAATACTGTGAAAACCCACAAATAGACACCACAACAGTTTAGAAAAATAAGTAATCTTTATCTAAACCAAACACGACCAAAACCACAAAAATCCACAATACAGTAATCAAAATGTAATAATTAGAAGGCAAAACAGTTCTGTCCAAAGCAAACTATTGATGCAGCACTTTCAACACAAAGTACCTTGGATGCGTCACAGTCACAAACAAAAACAACCACAGGGAAGGTGATGCATTGTTTTCTTACTCCCTGGGAAGGTGAAGCGTTGGTTCCTCACTTTCGCACAGGGAAGGTGATGCGTCGGTTCCTTACTGATGGGGAGGTGATGCGTCAGTTTCTTACTGTGTGGGGAGGTGATGCGTCGGTTTCTTACTGCGGCTCCCATGTTCTTGTAGAGTTGGTCCCCAAGTGTGATGTGTTGCGCACCGGAGGTGAGGCATCGCTTTGCGAGGTTTCGCATCAACCGGCGTCGGTGCTGGGGGACTTTGCGGTGAGGCTTTGCGCCGCACGGCTTAAGATCCGAGAGGCTGCAAAACCCACTTCTGAGGCCTTTTTTTTGCAGGAGGCACCTCAGGCAAGGGTAGGACTCACAGATGTCCAGCAGCACCAGCAGAGTTCCAGGAAGTCTTTTGTGTCCCTGAGACTTCTAAAGAGGAGGCAAGCTCTATTTAATGCCTTCAGAGATATTCCTCAATCATGGGACACAGCACACAGCAAAATCCTTGCCCTTTCAGTGGCAGAAACAGCCACTGCAGGCCAACCTCAGACAGCAAAGGGGCAGTACTACTCCTCAGTTTCTCCAGCTCTTCTCCTTGGCAAAGGTTCCTCTTGATTCCCAAAAGTGATCTTTGAAGTCTTTTCTATCCCTGAGGCTTCCAACAGGAGGCAAGCTCAACGTCAAGCCTTCGGAGAAAACTCGTAACAGCAGGATGTTGAAAGCACAGTCCAGTCCTTTCCCGGCTCAAGACACAAGCAACCACTGTAGGCCAACTCCAACAGCACACAGCACAGGGGCAGTACTCCTCCTCCAGCTTTCCCGGTTCTTCTTCCAGGCAGGTTCCCTAGTTCAGCAGTAATCTAAAGTTCATAGGTCTGGGCCTCACTTTTCATAGCACAAATTCCTTTGTTGTCTGGTGTCAGAGAAGCTCTTTGCCCAGCCAAAACCTGTTCTGTCCTCTTTGGTGCAGCTGTCTGGCAGGAGGTGGAGACAGCATTGTCCCAGGCAGACCAGGCCCATTCAGGTGTGAAAGCAATCTGCTCCCCCTGCATTAAATGCAGCCCAGGTCTATTCAGCCCAGCCCTGACTCACCCAGGAAAGGCAGGACCCACATCAACCTCCCCCAGGTGGCCGTCTGAGACAATGCACATCCCAAGCCCCTGTCATTCAGAAGCCAGACACTCAATCCACAAACCAGCAGAGGCACACAGGATGGCTAAGCAAGACAATTCCCACTTTCTAAAAGTAGTATTTTCAAACGCACAATATTAAAATCATCTTTACTAAAAGATGCATTTTTATAGTTTGAGTTTGGGCATACTAAACTCCAACTTTTCATCTTGTCCCAATGGGAAGTTATATTTATAAGATGGTATAAATAAACTCTCATTCTGTCCTATGGGACAGATAGCCTTTCAATAGTGAAAAAGGAACTTGGCAGTAGTTAAATTACACCCCACCCGTAATGCACCCAGTAGAGACCATAGGGTTGACGTCTGTGTAAGAATAAGGTAGATTACCACTTTGGAAATGCCTGTGGCACAAAAGTTGAAATTGCATGTAATTTACTTTTAAAGACAAAGCAAGGCTGCACTATTGTGTTGAGTGAAAGGGTGCACTATTGTGTTGACAGCAGGCAACACAATAGTGCACCCTACAGTGCAGGAAATCTACTGGGCCTACAAAGTCCCTTGCCCTGTTATTTACAAGGGACTTTAGGTAGTTTGCATCCACATGCACTCTTATATACTAGGGACTTATATGGTCTGGCATTGCTAAATTTAATTATACCTTACATCTTTTTCATCAGAGCCCTGTCTCGGGGCCTGTTTAGCAGGGCGCATTCAGTCAGTTACCACCAGTATCAGTCAAAAACTGGGGGTGAACATGGCTAAAAGGGTGACTTTCTCACAACAAGTAATGCCACATAATAGCTATTGTGTATTGATCCAGACTTTTGAAGAGCATTTGGAAGTAAATTTTAACAAACTCCTAAGAGAGCCTCTTTATGTTGGAACTGAGTTATGCCAGGCAATAACTGAAAAGGATAAGGTCATGAAAACAAGGTGGGAACAAATCTTGTTTAAGATGGAAAATTCAGTTTCCATCTGAATCTGGGTTATAATCAAGGAACAAATGTTGCACACTCTGGGGCACATTCACTACTATATGACCCAACACCAAAGTTGCTGTGCTGTATTACACTTGTACAAGAGCAATTCAAAGCCATAGCTACTAAAATAATGTGCTGCTACTCTCTCCCTGAGCAATGGAGAAAATTGATCTTCCAAGCACAAACCTTTGCGCAAGAGTCCAACAGTGTGTAGGGGAGTATCTAGTATAGGTTTCTTATGTGAATGGTACCCTTCCAATTCACCCCATGATAAAAACTAGCAAAACCCACAAAATGTGATGGGAGGAATGCTTGAAGTAAGTCTAACCACCGGCAATTGCTTTGGTTGGCATTCCTAGTGCGACATACCCCAGGTGCTCATTTTGCCACTGCAACCAATCTACATCTACAAAATTTTAAAGTACATGTCCAGCGTTTTAGATAGACAGCACACTGCCCTTGGGGCTGTCTGGGTCCCACCTTAGTGGTGACCGATATATATTAAAAAGGAATGTTTGAGCCTGCCAAAAGGTTTATTTTTCCAGGCCGAAAAGGCAGTTTAAAACTGTACACACACAGGCTGCAATGGCAGCAGGCCTTAGACATGTTTAAAGTACTACTTAAGTGGGTGTGACTATTACTGCTGATGGCCCACTAGTAGCATTTACTTTACAGGCCCTGTGTGAAGGTAATGCCACTGTACTGGGGTTACAAATAAATTAAATATGCCAACTGGATCTAAGCCAATCTAACATGTTTTAAGGAGAAAGCACAGAGTACTAAGGCCAACAAAAGCGAATTCAGCAGAAAACAGGCAAAATGTTTAGGAATAGCCCTGCAGAACGGGCCAAGTCCAACAAGCATAAATTTAGCTACGAATCAATAGCAGAAGATTACTATACAATAGTGGAAGAGTGATGTAGTACATCAAATGGTGGAGTGAACGGAGAGTTGATAGTAGCCCGGCAGATTACAGCACAGGCAAGTGGTAGGACAGGCTCTGCATCAAACAGCCGTAGGGCGAGGGGCAATGTTCGGGGGGCAGGGATCAATGAAAGCAAGGGCATTTGTGCATGTGGTTTGATTGGGCACTATTCTGATGCATCTTGGTAAGTAGGAAGTACCACTAAATTGAGAATTACATTTTAAAGCTCTTTTGAGGCATTAGAATGATGCACATATTACAAGTCTGAGTGGGTAGCCTAATATACTCAGTCAGGGACACCTTCCTAAAATGTGCATCGACTGATTAATAATATAATATGCACACTTGCATTTAACGTAATGTAGGCATGTGCACAAACTGATGATTAGGCGCGTAGAAGACTGAAATGTGGATGCAAGTGTGCACATCACATATTGCACAGACGCATGCTGTTCATGATACATTTCACATTCAGGGAGGACAGACAAGAACCTGCTACGAAATCATTTGCTCAATTTTTTTAATCTTTTCTTTGTGTTACATATCACTCTTAATAATGTCACATTTATAGTGAATTAATGAGAATTGCTCCCTCTTTTTGTAGACTAAGAATAAAGCCAACTCTTGTTTTCTTTAGATGAAGGACAGGACAGACAAGAACCTGCTACGAAATCATTTGCTCAATTTTTTAAATCTTTTCTTTGTGTTACATATCACTCTTAATAATGTCACATTTATAGTGAAATAATGAGAATTTCTCCCTCTTTTTGTAGACTAAGAATAAAGCCAACTCTTGTTTTCTTTAGATGAAGGACAACCCAGAAAAGATCACTGATCAAATAAGCAAAGATGTGACATGGCTTTGCTCCCAGTTATTTACACTATGGACACAGTTCCTGGAATCTGTAACACTACATCCCGAAGTGACAGTGTACCTAACTCAGGAACACCACACGCTAAGGGTAAGATTGAAGTGTGTGAGCAATTGCTTTGACAAGATGATTACCATGTTTAAGTTAACCATCATTCTCAATTATTGATCTTTATTAAATAATTGATTAATACATAGTTGAATGACTGCAATTGCTGTACAAACAGTGGGTATGATTCACTATGCATTGTCTAGGAGTAGTTGTGTCATACTGCTTGCTTAGGTATGAGGTACACTTGAATATCCAGGCCTGAATCAATCAATCAATCAATCAATCAATCAATCAATCAATCAATCCATCAATAAATCAATCAATCAATATTACTTTATTTGTACAGTTAAAAAAAGAAACATCACAAAGAGAATTAAAATCGGGCTAAAATACAGGGACAGATGATTCACAGATGGGCCACTTCTCCAATGTCATTCTTCATAGGGTCAAATAAAACAGTCCTGGGGTAGATGGAGTCGGCATAGCTTTAGTGGCGGATAGTAAAATCAGTCAAATCAAAGCAGGGGTAATGAGTTCATTTTAAGCTAAGAAGTTGCCCATCCCCACACAGTTTGTTATTAAAATAACTAACAGAGTGGTACTACAACAATATATATCACCCCTCACCTCTTGTATTTCTGAGTCTCACAGCCGACCTAAAAAGTTTACAATACAAAAAAGAGTTAAAACCTCTGTGGACAGTTTCAGAAACAATAGGGCCACCTTTGCCTGCTTGAACCTAGCATTCTTTAGAATACGTCTTAAAAATACCATTCTAGGGCGAGCACAATGGGGACATAATAAAACAAATTGAAGGGTATCCTTCGTGGCAATAATACCCATGGAAGATCGCTTTTGCTCTATGATCAAGCCCAAAGATAGTCTCTTCTCTGTGAGCTGGATTTCGTGGACTAGCAGAGACTCCGCTCTTGTGAGGAAGGCATTGAGAGTCCCCTTAACCATCCCCCCACCATAGAGCTTGTAACCTTTTGTTTACTCATCCTAACAAAAAAAAAAAGAGAGGTTAAGGTTGGGCTTATGTTAAAGGAGATGTTAATGCAAGAGACAAAAAGCAGTACCTTGGTAGGTATTATGGTTCTATCCCAAAGGCCTCGAGGTTTTACTGAGTCCTTAGTGTCCCTAGGGAGCCCCTCAGATGTCTCCTGGGTGATGATTACTGGAGTGCGTGGCAGCTAATTGGTACTGTGAGCCAGTCCGCAGAACTTCTTTCCCGACGTCTTCCTGGCCAACAGTATTCCGGGGTTCCGATGGAGATGCAAGGGGGTGGCCCAGCCCAGCCTCTTCCGGCCCCTGGCGGGCATGGATGGGCCTGCCCTTGGCCCGGGCAGCGCCCGCGCGCGTCCTGTGCTGCGGGAGGCCTGCGGTGATTTTAAATCTGTGTGGTGACGCGGCTGACTGGCGCCCCAGGGGACTCTGGGAAATGGTGTCCCAGTGCCGTGTTCCGAGGTTGCAGTCCCTCAAAGACTGTTTAATGGCAGCAGGACAGGGCGGCAATCGTGTGTGGAGCAGCAGGCAGGACTAGGGACCCGCGCTGCGGGAGGACTGTGGCGATTTTAAAGCGCCTCCTGGCACTGTGTGGTGACGCGGCTGACTGGTGCCACGGAGGACTCTCGGAAATGGAGTCTCGGCGCGATGTTCCCAGGTTGCAGTCCACCACAGACTTTTTAATGGCAGCAGGCCAGGGTGGCAATGGTGCGTGGAGCAGCAGGAAGGATTAGGGACCTGTGCTGCGGGAGGCCTGCAGCGATTTTAAAGCACCTACTGGCGCTGTGTGGTGACACGGCTGACTGGCGCCCCCTGGGACTCTGGGAAATGGAGTCCCGGCGTGGTGTTCAGAGGTTGCAGTACCCCACGGACTGTTTATTGGCAGCAGACCAGCGCGGCAATCATGCGTTGAGCAGCAGGCAGGATTAGAGACCCGCGCTGCGGGAGGCCTGCAGCAATTTTAAAGCGCCTCCTGTGTGGTGACGCGGCTGACTGGCGCCCCAGGGGACTCTGGGGAATGGAGTCCCGGCGCGGTGTTCCGAGGTTGCAGTCCCCCACAGACTGTTTAATGGCAGCAGGACAGGGTGGCTATCGTGATGGAGCAGCAGGCAGGACTAGGGACATACGCTGCAGGAGGCCAGCGGCGATTTTAAAGCGCCTCCTGGTGCTGTGTGGTGAAGCGACTGACTGGCGTCCCCCGGGACTCTGGGAAATGGTGTCCCAGTGCGGTGTTCCGAGGTTGCAGTCCCCCAAAGACTGTTTAATGGCAGCAGGACAGGGCAGCAATCGTGTGTGGAGCAGCAGGCAGGACTAGGGACCCGCGCTGCGGGAGGTTTGCGGCGATTTTAAAGCGCCTCCTGGCACTGTGTGGTGACGCGGCTAACTGGTGCCCCCGAGGACTCTGGGAAATGGAGTCTCGGCGCAGTGTTCCCAGGTTGGAGTTCCCCACGGATTTTTTAATGGCAGCAGGACAGGGCGGCAATGGTGCGTGGAGCAGCAGGAAGGATTAGGGACCTGTGCTACGGGAAGCCTGCTGCGATTTTAAAGCACCTACTGGCACTGTGTGGTGACACGGCTGACCTGCGCCCCCGGGGACTCTGGGGAATGGAGTCCCGGTGCGGTGTTCCGAGGTTGCAGTACCCCACGGACTGTTTATTGGCAGCAGGACAGGATGGCAATCATGCGTGGAGCAGCAGGCATGATTAGGGACCCGCGCTGTGGGAGGCCTACGGCGATTTTAAAGCGCCTCCTGGCGCTGTGTGGTGACGCAGCTGACTGTCGCCCCTGGGGACTCTGGGGAATGGAGTCCTGGCGCAGTGTTCCGAGGTTGCAGGACAGGGTGGCAATCGTGCGTGGAGCAGCAGGCAGGACTAGGGACCCATGCTGCGGGAGGCCTGCTGCGATTTTAACGCGCCTCCTGGCGCTGTGTGGTGACGCGGCTGACTGGTGCCCCCGAGGACTCTGGAAAATGGAGTCTAGGTGTTCCGGGGTTGCAGTCCCCCACAGACTGTTTAATGGCAGCAGGACAGGGTGGCAATCGTGCGTGGAGCAGCAGGCAGGATTAGGGACCTGTGCTGTGGGTGGCCTGCAGTGATTATAAAGCACCTCCTGACGCTGTGTGGCAACGCGGCTGACTGGTGCCCCCAGGACTCTGGAAAATGGAATCGCCACGTGGTGTTACGAGGTTGCAGTTCCACAGCAGGACAGGGCGGCAATCGTGCATGGAGCAGCAGGCAGGATTAGGAACCCGCACTGCGGGAGGCCTGCGGCGATTTTAAAGCGCCTCCTGGCGCTGTGTGGTGACGCGGGTAACTAGCGCCCGATACTCTGGGAAATCGAGTCCCAGCATGGTGTTCCGAGGTTGCAGTCCCCCACGGACTGTTTAATGGCAGCAGGACAGGGCGGTAATCGTGCATGGTGCAGAAGGCAGGATTAGGGACCCGAATCAGAAAGAATGCTCTATGAATAGGTGTGTCTTACAGTACGCTTAGGCTTGACTTACACTTTTCCAGCTCAACAGTTAGACACAACTCAAAGAAAGTGCTATGTGAATTAAGTATGAGCGGAAAATCCGTTCCGCTCGCGGATTTTGCGAATTTTCGGTAAATTCGCGATCCGCGAACTCCTGCGAATTTACAGAGAATTCGCAAATCCGCGAGCGGCGGATTATTCCGGGGGCAAAAGTTGAAGCCTGGCCTGTTGTAACTATTTTACGATGGCGCCGGCAAGCTGCCAGCGCCATCCTAAAATAGGTACTAAGTTAGCTTTAACAGGAAGCTCTAATAGATAAAATAAAGCAGGTGCTCGCACTATTTAATTCAGTGACTCATTCATCAGCCCAAAAACAATCGTGAGCATCGTCGAGGCAGGTGTGCCTTCTTCCCAAATCTACCGTGGAAAATCAGCTGTGATGCTTGATAGAGGCTTTTGCATCCTTGACTTTCACGAGCGCAATACCCGTGCTGTTCCTGTGACCAGGAGCTTCTTTCTCTTCATCTGCTGAACTGATCTTTCTCTGACCTTTTATACACACAAGAGGCATGTGAACTCGCATTGAAGCCCCACACGTTTGGTCCCGCTCACACACTCGCGGTGTGCACCGTCTTCCCGACATTTACCCACTATGATGGACAGCTCACTCAGGGACCCCTGCGCCCTTCGGGCGATTGCATAGTAGCACACACATGGTCGCTCGAACTAGTTGAAGCTCAAATTCAGTGACTCATTCATTAGCCCAAAAACAATCGTGAGCGTCGTCGAGGCTGGGCAGGTGTGCCTTCATCCCAAATCTACCGTGGAACATCAGCTGTGATGCTGGATAGAGGCCTTTGCATCCTTGACTTTCACGAGCACAATACCCGTGCTGTTCTTGTGACCAGGGGCTTCTTTCTCTTCATCTACTGATCTTTCTCAGACCTTTTAAACACACAAGAGGCATGTGCACTCGCATGGAAGCCCCGCCCCAAATCCGCGGATCCGCAAATCCGCAAAATCCATGGATCGTGGATCCGCAAAATCCGCCCATGCTTAATTTGAATGAGGTATAGTATATTTTATGTCATTATGTGAAAGTTGGTAATCAATCTTAATACCAGCTCCAGAAGAACATACCAGAATATCGTGGACCAAAGTATTTTGAAGGTGAGTTTATACATAAGTATAGGTTACTTAACTTAACTCCACATATATGTACCTCAAAGATATATGTATCCATACTAATATAATAAAGAGAAAGCCCAAACCTTTGAGGCGGGTAATCTCAGGAACCACAGCACCAATCACAACACCAATACAGCGTTGGAAAGGGCAGTTGCAGCAGAAGGACATAGGCTATGCAGACCTCCACCATATACATATAAAAGGTAAAAGAACCGTGCCAGCAAAGTAGTCCCTTCTGGGCGTGTCTGCTTTGTGCTGTGGGCGTGTGCTGAGGGCGTGACAAACGCTGGGGGCGTGTGGTATGTTCTGCCCTTCATGCCATGTCTCATATTGTGTGCTACTCCCACCCTGCTCCCTTTAAATACCCCTGTACCCCATAATTATGACCCACCCTTACTCCTTAAAATACCCCAACACCCTTAAACACTAACCCATCTTAATCCTATAAATATACCCTGTACCCCAAAACCCAAACCTATCCCTAAACCCTAAAAATACCCCTCTAACCCAAATCCCAAACCTAGCCCTGAACCCTATAAATACCCCTGTACCTCAAAACCCAAAACTTCCCCTGAACCCTAAAAATACCCCTGTACCCCAAAACCCAAACCTAACCCTGAACCCTGAAAATACCACTGTACCCTAAAACCCAAACCTACCCCTGAACCCTAAAATACCCCTGTACCCCAAAACCCAAACCTAGCCCTGAACCCTTAAAATACCCCTGTACCCCAAAACCCAAACCTACCCCTGAACCCTAAAAATACCTCTGTACCCCAAAACCCAAACCTAGCCCTGAACCCTAAAAATAACCCTGTACTCCAAAACCCAAACCTACCCCTGAACCCTAAAATACCCCTGTACCCGAAAACCCAAACCTAGCCCTGAACCCTAAAAATACCCCTGTACCCCAAAACCCAAACCTAGCCCTGAACCCTTAAAATACCCCTGTACCTCAAAACCCAAAGCTACCCCTGATCCCTAAAAATACCCCTATACCCCAAAACCCAAACCTAGCCCTGAACCCTAATATTACCCCTGTACTCCAAACCCCATACCAATCCCTTAACACTAAAACTACCCCTGTACCCCATAACCCAAAACTATATCTGACCCTTAAAGTACCCAAACACCCCAAAACATTTACATCAGTACCCCAAAACATATACCCTTATACCCATACTTACCTTATCCAAACATTAAAAAGAAAATATGCTTTTACTATTCATGCCTTTACAACGAATTTCGTTGTAAATGTATGCGTGGTAAAAGCATATAAAATGTAATGCCATGCCTTATAATGGCATTCCGGAGTCATGGTACTTTCGTAATGAAAGTTTGCGGAGTGATGGTATGCGGAAAGAAAGTTGCGGAATAATGGGTGTTTACCCTCCCCCGGTAAGTACATTGGTGGCACGGCGGCCCACATCTCCAGCAACTTACTCATATTTTTTCACCACTCATTTGAAAAATGCACAGGTCCTCTCATTGATGACGAAAAATAAAGGGTGGAGGGGGGCCCAAGGGGAGAGAGTGTTTATAGACCTACTTGTATATTGTCCCCCAACTAGACAGTAAAACACACGAGAGATACCAAGGGTCTTTCTGATTGTGTTCAAGACTGGAACCTATAAGTGTCCCAGATCATATGTACCAAAGGTTAGTTAAGAGATATCCACAGGAGAAAAGAGAAAAGTATAGTGTAGTGAACAAGAAAAAAGTGTACCCATCAGCCCACACAATTGTGGAACTTCGTCATCTGGGTTTTTTTTTAATAAAACGGCTGGTGTCTAGTTAGCACTTCCACAGGAGAAATCCTGAGGCTAGCTAAACTTAGACCCACAGATTGTACCATCTGAAACCGAAGAGAGTTTTGAAGGCTGAAAGGGCAAGTTGCAGTGCTCAAAAGTAGTGAAAAACAAGGAAAGAAAAAGATGATCTTAGTGATTAAAAATACCTGTCTTCATGTCTCTTAAGAAACTTTATTAGGTATGCCCATCAAGACGGTATGATTAAAAGCAGAGTGCAAATAGTATGGAAGAAATTACTATTCACCATGAATGATATTTGGTCAACATGTTTCAGCCCTTAAGGGCTTTCGTCAGGACCTATGATGACACTACCACATTCTTACCACATTCTGTGATATGTAACTTTCATAGTGTAGACATATCCACTCTTGCAGTTGTATGTCTGTGTTTTATCAACCTTCTCCTGTGAACAAAAAATGGAGGGAAAACCACACAGAAAGAAACACAATCCTTAAATCACAATACAACATATAGAATGTATTGATACTTTGTGTGTCTGTTTTGTTTTACCTTCCAACTCACCCACTTTTGTAGGGAGGAAAAGCCTCACCTCAACTGGCGCTCGCTCAGGACAATGGAGACCACGAGCTGAAAATTTCAGAATGATGTTAGATTATTTCTATTATAATTTGGACATATATGCCAAATCCTTATTATGTGACAAAAAAAGCAGATAGAGGGGTTTTTTGGTTCTAAAAGAATGAGGCCACTTTATTAGTGACATATTAGTGACATCAAGAAAATTACTCTTCAGATGTGTAAAAAGAAGAGAAATTCTATGAGTGAAATGACTTGTACATGAAAAGGATTTTTACAGAAGATGGTATCTGCACACAAATAAGAACAGGTATTCAAGTAATATGTTCCTATGGGAAAATGATCTCATTAAACCTACTGCAGTAGAATTGCTAACTCTACTAGCTGGATAAGGTTAGTCTTAGTTCAAAAATGTGAAGCTATTAATTGTACCTTCCTGCAAATTACAGCACACACTCACCTCTCTGTCGTTGCCTTGGTCTGGCAGCTGAGCCTAGGGGGAGGTGGTGTTACTGCGTGGAGCTCAGGTTTATAAAGCTCTAGTGCGGACCTGAAGGGAAACTATGTTAAATTGGAAAAGGCTCTTGATACGTTGGTTGTTCACTTTTAGACACGCCTGGAACGGCGATACATTGGAACGGCTCGTAAGGTGAGTGTAGGACTTGGCCCTTTTTGACTAAAGTCCCTGAATATTTTGCTTTCCCCAGAGACCTTTTTTATGACATAGTGTTGCCAACTTAAATGTTTCTGACGCTTTGCCACTGCTAAATAGTGTCAACGTGTAAGTGATCCCTTTATAAAGTAATGGTAATTGGTTGTCCATGATTGGAATGTTTGCCTTACTAATGAAGTCTCTAGTAAAGGGCATTATGTGTGCCAGGGCTGGTAGTGCAAATGCTATTAGTGTGCCTGCAGCACTACTTGTGCCACCCACACAAGTAGCCTTAAAAAAGGGAACTCGGGTCTGCCATTGCAGGGCCTGCGCGCAGTTTGTTAAACTGTCATGTTCTATCAAGTGCATTCACTTGCCAGACCATACCCTTCCCTTTCTACGCACATCAGACACCCCCTATGGTAGGTCTAGGGTACCCCCTGTACAGGGTGCAGTGCCTGTGAAAGGTAGGACGTACTAAGGTGTGTGTCATGTCCTGACAGTCGATTTACAAAAGGGGGTGGTGATGAACAGAGTGTCTGAATTGAGCAGACCACTCTTACCCAGTCCAAAGATCAGGGCTTGATCCATCACCATTATTTATCTCACTGCCCCATCCCAGCTCAGAACCTGGCTATATGCAAATCAGTCTGTCCCTGGCCCAGTGCATCATGGGAACAGGGCAGACTAAACTACCAAGCCAATTCTTTACCAGAAAGGAGACAAGCTACCGGGGACCGGTTTCTGGCATTTCAGCCGTCTTCGGCCCGGCTTGCTTGAATCCTGATGGAGCAGTGAGAAAGGGACTAATGTCTGAGTATACCCTGCCACACCTATAGTGGCCAAAATCGATTTACAAAAGGGGGTGGTGATGAACAGAGTGTCTGAATTGAGCAGACCACTCTTACCCAGTCCAAAGATCAGGGCTTGATCCATCACCGTTATTTATCTCACTGCCCCATCCCAGCTCAGAACCTGGCTATATGCAAATCAGTCTGTCCCTGGCCCAGTGCATCATGGGAACAGGGCAGACTAAACTACCAAGCCAATTCTTTACCAGAAAGGAGACAAGCTACCGGGGACCGGTTTCTGGCATTTCAGCCGTCTTCGGCCCGGCTTGCTTGAATCCTGATGGAGCAGTGAGAAAGGGACTCATGTCTGAGTATACCCTGCCACACCTATAGTGGCCAAAATCGATTTACAAAAGGGGGTGGTGATGAACAGAGTGTCTGAATTGAGCAGACCACTCTTACCCAGTCCAAAGATCAGGGCTTGATCCATCACCGTTATTTATCTCACTGCCCCATCCCAGCTCAGAACCTGGCTATATGCAAATCAGTCTGTCCCTGGCCCAGTGCATCATGGGAACAGGGCAGACTAAACTACCAAGCCAATTCTTTACCAGAAAGGAGACAAGCTACCGGGGACCGGTTTCTGGCATTTCAGCCGTCTTCGGCCCGGCTTGCTTGAATCCTGATGGAGCAGTGAGAAAGGGACTCATGTCTGAGTATACCCTGCCACACCTATAGTGGCCAAAATCGATTTACAAAAGGGGGTGGTGATGAACAGAGTGTCTGAATTGAGCAGACCACTCTTACCCAGTCCAAAGATCAGGGCTTGATCCATCACCGTTATTTATCTCACTGCCCCATCCCAGCTCAGAACCTGGCTATATGCAAATCAGTCTGTCCCTGGCCCAGTGCATCATGGGAACAGGGCAGACTAAACTACCAAGCCAATTCTTTACCAGAAAGGAGACAAGATACCGGGGACCGGTTTCTGGCATTTCAGCCGTCTTCGGCCCGGCTTGCTTGAATCCTGATGGAGCAGTGAGAAAGGGACTCATGTATGAGTATACCCTGCCACACCTATAGTGGCCAAAATCGATTTACAAAAGGGGGTGGTGATGAACAGAGTGTCTGAATTGAGCAGACCACTCTTACCCAGTCCAAAGATCAGGGCTTGATCCATCACCGTTATTTATCTCACTGCCCCATCCCAGCTCAGAACCTGGCTATATGCAAATCAGTCTGTCCCTGGCCCAGTGCATCATGGGAACAGGGCAGACTAAACTACCAAGCCAATTCTTTACCAGAAAGGAGACAAGCACCCCTTGTTGTAAATATGTCCTGACAGTGACATGTGACAGTGACAGTGACAGTGACATAATCTCCATTTCGTTTTTCACTGTTGAAAGGCCATCTTGCCCATAGGACAGAATGGGAAGGCAGGGTCATATGTTTTCAAGCCTATATTCCTAAAAGCTTAAGATAGAAAGGTGAAGTTTAGTATGCCTGAACTCACAATGTAATAACACATCTTTTTATGTAGGTGGTCTTTGCTTTGTGTGTTCAGAAGCCACTCTTTAAGAAGTGTCTGAGTTTGTGTGCTCTGCGATTACTGTGTGTCTCTGCCTGGCTGTGGATTGACTGTCTGGATTTGAAAGAGATAGGATCTGGGGATTGTCTACACCTAGGGGTGGAGGTGAAACAGCAACAGGCTGACCTGCATCTGGAGTGTAGAGGGAGCAGAAGCCCCCAGAGGTGGTGAGGTCAGGGTTGCTGCTATAAAACAATATACTCATCTCCTGAGAATCCAGACCCCCACTAATCAAAGGAAGACAGCTGCACTGGCACGGAGGCACCCAGAACTGGTTTGAACAGGGGTCAGTGCCCCCTGAAATACAAAAACGTCAAAGCCCTTGAGGGGTATAACTATGAGAGCTGAAACCCCTGAGCTTTGGAGAATGGCTTGATCAAGTGTGAAAAAGACTGGAGCTACTTTGTGGTCAAGAGGACCTTTGCCAATGAAGAAACAACTGAATAGACAGAAGGATAGGACTGACCCTTGCTGTGTGATCTGGGGCTGGCCTGTAGTTTGCTGTTTCATTATTATTATTAATATTAATTGTGTTTTGTTAAGCGCAAACAACCCGGAGGCCTCGTAGCGCTGTGTATAGTCAGACTAGTAAGAGATGAGAAAACAGGTTTAGATAAAAAGGAGAGTTTTTAGTTCCTTCCGAAATTTCAGAAGGTTGGGTTCACTGCGAAGGATAGTGGGCAGGGAATTCCAGGCTTTTGCGGCATTCCAGAAAAAGGAGCGCCCGCCCCATCTGGTGCGTCTGATTTTATTAACGGTGGCCAGGAATGCTGTACTAGATCGCAGTGCTCTGTGGGGGAGGTAGGGGGTCGCTAAGGAACAGATCATTGTTGGTGCGGTCTTCCACATGGCCTTGTGCATAATGCACATAGATTTGAACAGTACTCTGGCCTTAATGGGAAGCCAGTGCAGTTTCCTCAAAGCCTCTGTTCCTGATTCCCGCTGATTGAGGCCCAATAAAAGGCGAACTGCAGCGTTTTGGGTCACCTGAATATTCCTTATTGTGGAGGCAGGAGCCCCTAGATATAAGGAGTTCCCATAGTCCAGACGGGACAAGATAATGGCTTGCACCATTATTCTACGGGCTTGAAAAGGGAGGAGTGGGAGCACTTTCCTAAGCATGCGCATAAGACCAAAACAGGTGGCGGACAAAATGGTTGCTTGCTGAATGAAGCTTAAGTTTGCGTCTAGCCAAATGCCCAAACTTTTTATATAGGGCTTTGGTTGGGGCGGAGGGCCCATGCATGGGGGCCAGTCCATCAGAGGGCTAGGAATAGTTGGATTGCCTAAAATCATGAGCTCAATTTTCTCGCCATTTAGTTTCAAATGCGAAGCAGCCATCCACTGGGCAACCGCTACCAAGCAATTGCTAAGATTCGAGAGGGAGGAATCAGATTGGTTCATGGATACAACTAGTTGTGTATCGTCGGCATAGGTCACTATGTCTAGGCCGAACGAGTGCACTATGTCAGCAAGAGGTTGCATATAAATATTAAAAAAAGTAGGGTTCAGGGCAGAGCCCTGAGGCACGCCTTGATCCAGGGGCCAGATTTTTGAGTGGGTGGTGCCCTCTACAACCTCAAAGGAGCGATTCTCCAGAAAAGACTGAAGCCAGTGCATGGCCTTCCCTGAAATTCCTATTTGGCAAAGGCGGTGGAGGAGGATGCTGGTGTTGACAGTGTCGAAGGCGGCACTAAGGTCAAGCAACATAATTGCTGTGGTGCCGCCTTGATCCATCTGTTTCCTGGCCAACTCAGTTACCGCCAGAAGGGCCGCCTCAGTTCCCAACTTGGGACGGAAACCTGCTTGGGAGTCATGAAGCAAATGATTGTTTTCTAGGAATTGTGTGATCTGACTGTCTGGATTTGAAAGAGATAGGATCTGGGGATTGTCTTCACCTAGGGGTGGAGGTGAAACAGCAACAGGCTTATCTGCATCTGGAGTGTAGAGGGAGCAGAAGCCCCCAGAGGTGAAGAGGTCAGGGTTGCTGCTATAAAACAATTGGCTCATCTCCTGAGAATCCAGACCCCCACTAATCAAAGGAAGACAGCTGCACTGGCACGGAGGCACCCAGAACTGGTTTGAACAGGGGTCAGTGCCCCCTGAAATACAAAAACGTGAAAGCCCTTGAGGGGTGTAACTATGAGAGCTGAAACCCCTGAGCTTTGGAGAATGGCTTGATCAAGTGTGAAAAAGACTGGAGCTACTTTTTGGTCAAGAGGACCTTTGCCAATGAAGAAACAACTGAATAGACAGAAGGATAGGACTGACCCTTGCTGTGTGATCTGGGGCTGGCCTGTAGTTTGCTGTTTCATCCAAGGAAAGGCTAAAGGGACATTGCTGGTGCTGTGTCCCCCTGGTTGAAGGACGTTGCTGTGTGCTGTGTCCTGAAGTAACTTATCCCCAGGGGCCTGAGATGAGCTGTCTCCCTGTTCGGAAACACAGGAACACAAAAGTTTCCAAGAGAGTCTCATCAGCACTATGTGTGCGTGTTTGGTGCAGCCTGAGACCCTCGTAAGAACTGCCCTGTGATCGTAGGCGCCTGGAGTCCCAGTGAATCTCAGTGATGCTGTGTGCATGTGCTTTGTGCAGCCTGAGACTTTCAGGAGGATTGGCCTGTGATCGGGGGCTCCTGGAGTCCAAGCATGGATCAGCGACGCGGTGTGCGTGTGCTTTGTGCAGCTTGAACCCCTTTGTGAGGATTGTTCAGTGAACATGTGCACCAGAATCCAAGTGAGTCTTATCGCCGCTGTTTGCGGGTGCGTTGTTCGACATGACAGCTTCATGAAGATTTGCCTTGATATCTTGTGCACCGGAATCCAAGTGAGTCTCATCCACGCTGTATGCGTGTGTGTTGTGCACCGTGAGACCTTCGTGAGGATTTGTCTTGTCATCGTGTGCTCATCGCCGCGATGTGCTGGTGCATTGTGCATCTGGAGACTAAGCATGGGCGGAAAATCCGTTCCGCTCACGGATTTTGCGGATTTACAGTAAATTCGCAATCCGCGAACGCTGCGAATTTACCGAAAATCCGCAAATTCGCACGCAGCAGATTTTTTTTTCTTGGTGATACAATTTTGCGGTGTGCGGAGTTCAGTTACCGTCATTCAACATTTGCCGAGTTGTTTTTCTCGATATTTTGCAAATGCTGTGCCATTTTGGATCTTGCTGCGGGATACCGCGGGAGTTTGGCGACGCATCGCGAGAGTTCGCAATTGCGAACATATAGGTGCGGCGGGCAGCAACAATCTCGCACTCGCGAAATTACAAAATTTGCAATTCTGCACAAGAAATCCACTAGCAAGCAGCATAGACCTTCTGAAATTGAAGATTTTTATCAGAATAACTACTCAGGTTGACATTTGCCTGCACTTTTTTGGATTTGAGGCCTTTTGACTTTCTTTGGATCACTTTTGGATTAGAAATCAACTTTCACAAGTAAGTTTGTTTGGGGCATTACAGTTGCTGTTCTGCAGAAAAATGAGTTTTGCATAACTGAAAGCACTCAGCAGGTGCAGACGTTCACTCATCATTAGTAACCATTCCCTGTAGTACTTCCTGAGGGGCCCCTCCAGAGTTCAGTTGCCTATGTTTGTTTGGGGCATTACAGTTGCTGTTCTGCAGAAAAACGAGTTTTGCAAAACTGAAAGCACTCAGCAGGTGCAAAAGTTCAACTTCAAACTCATCATTAGTAACCATTCCCTGTAGTGCTTCCTGACTGGGGCCCCTCCAGAGTTCAGTTGCTAGTTGCAACAATTGTATGACCCTGCTCTGACCCTCACAGCAGGCTCATAGAATAGCCACAAGTAGGCCACAAAGGTCCTGGAAAAAAAAATGCACTGCAACAGAAAGCAAATTACAGATAAGGAAGCAGGTGCCAGACTGGAATTTTAAAACAGTGACACATTAATAAATCAACCCCAAATTAATTCATGTCAGTTGAAGCAGGGCAGGTGTGCTTGCTTTTCCCCCCCATAATCTACAGTTATGATGAACTAGAGGGTGGCATTGATGTACCAGAGGGTGGCATGGGTGAAACAGAGGGTGGCAGTGGTGAAACAGAGGGTGCTGGGAACCTGTGATAAACCAGACGTAGAAACAACATAGTCGCGACCGTTGCGAGCTGACAAGTAAGTTCGCAATTGCGAACTGGTACAAAACCCTTGCGAACTTGCAGAAACCCTTGCGAACACAAAAAAATAAAAAAATCCGCAAATTCGCGAGAATTTGCGGATTTTGCGGATTGGGAGTTCGCAAATACGCAAATTTGCAAACGCCAGATTCGCAAAATTCGCCCATGCTTACTGGAGACCTTCATGAGGATTTGCCTTGTTATCGTGTGCACCGGAGTAATGAGGTTCCGTGACGATTTGAACCCGTGTTTTCAAGTTTGTCGGAAATACATAATATTGGTATCAGCGAACCGCAAATGATCCATTTAGCATATCCTGGTGTTTTCGCTACGATACGAGCAGGAGCACTCCTGTTATGAACACATTTCTGATCTACCCATGGCATCCATCTTAGATCATGGCCGCCATTTTGTGTTTCCTTGCCCTCACATATGCAATAGCCTCTGATCACTTCATTCACTCCACTTTGATTAAGGACACGTAGCCTTAGCCGGAGATTCACCTCTTACATGACACGTACACCTTAAACCAGATCACGCTGAAGCTACATGACTCGACAAAGGCTGCCTCCTCTGCCCGAGGCCAGCCCACCTGAACTGGTTCTCGTGTCCATTGTCCTGATCATGATTAGGCGGCCGAAGCTGGTAGCCTTGCCCATTTACAACCCACAAACATCTCTTATCCCGTTTCTCTATCTTCTGCACCTGGCTCTGCTCCTTTCCTTCTGGGCCTTTATTAGGGGGAGGTAACGAACTTTACGATGAGGCGGTCCGGCTTTTGAATGCAATATTGACAAGGGATTGTGATGGACTAGTGGGAACCCCTCTTCGTGATGTTTGGCATCAGATATTATCGACAGTTCCTGTGTAACGCCAAATATTTATTGTTTAAGACACAAAGGTTTGGGAATGTACTGACATGTGAAATATTTGCCTGAAGCACAATTTTTGGTATATAAGGAGCAACCCTCAATGTACAAATCGAACAGTCTCCTAGTCTCTGCCCGTGTGTAGATTCTGTGATTTCTGTGTCCCTGCAGTAATAAACCTTTGGTCTTTGACGCCACCATCGAGAAGCCCGTGTTTCTGTTCATTTGCGCACCAAGGCAGGTGGAACTCCGGGGTCTTTGGGTGTTGTTCCCTGACACCTCTGGACGGAACCAAAAAGTCCAGAACTCCAATTGGCGCCCAACGTGGGGCGACGTCATTCGGTACCGGTCCAAAAGCCTGAAGAGTTCGAGAAGCTTCGTGTGAAGATTCCTGAGGGAGGCGCCCCACTTCATCGATCCCGGCATATCGCAAAAGTGGCCCTGAAGTTCTCTTCCACGAGGGTTCCCGTTCAGGACGGCTGCAGTGGGCCGTTGCCTTGACCGTCGCCCTGTCTTGGACCCGAGGTGCAGCCTTAGTACAGCGAAACGTGACGGGTTTCTCCTTGGTGACGTCTTCAGTACCTCAGTTAAGTATTTAGTGATAGCTAGCTGGTTACTTTGTGAGGATTGTTAAAAATCCTTGATCGGTTCTTGGTTTGGTTTGGTTTCGTAAGATTATCACTAGTTGTTCTGGTTGCGATAATCTATTTGGTTCAGTTTGGGTATCGATACATTAGTTTGGTTTTGGTAGGCCTAAGTTCTTGGTTCAAGTGCACATATCTGTTTCGTGTTTTGTTTGTTTTGTGTTCCAGACTGAAAATGGTAAGTCGGAAAATGTTGTCTTGTTTCGGTTGCAACAATGACTCACGATTGGAGGATTCTTGTCTGGTTCCTCCAATTGGGACTCCCCTTTATGACCTATATTGCAAATTTGGAGTGGGTCCTATATCCTATAACGAGGTGTGGGTCCGTTACTGTAAGAAGGATGGTGTCCTTAGTTGGCCACTACATGGTAGTTTTGAACCCGAGATCCTTGATAATTTAGAAGCGAAATTGTTTAGTAAGAAAGCCCGGCCGCCAATGTTTGATTCTTTCCGTTATTGGCGAAAAGAATCTAAACAGAGAGAAATGAAAAGGTTGAAGAAAGAACAAAAAGAGCAAGAAGAGTTAACTCTAGAGCAAGCAACTAAACAACTGCAAGATAATGAGTGCGAAAAGGCTATAGATGTAGCAATTAGAGAGCATAATTTAGCGATTGACAAGTGCTACCCTGCCTTGCCATCGAAAACAGCTAAGATACTGGAGGATCCCGAAAACGATCCTTTGTTGTCTTATCTGTTACGTTCACCTCCACCGTACGCACAAGGTGCTGCGGCTCAACTTGTACCGAATGTTCAACTGCCGGTTGCTGGACAACCTGGTGTTCTTGTTCCTCAGAATCTAGTTCCTGTACCTCCTGTGGTTAATGTGAATGTTCCTACGGCTCCTCCTCTTCCTGGGTTGCCGACTTCTATACCTGTATCTGTCTCGCTTACACCTACTACTTCACAAACTATTTTCATCGATACTCCTACTGCTTCGCAATCTGTTCCTACCTCTACTGTGTTCTCTACGTCTGCAAGTGTATTAACTCCACTTTCTGTACGTCGAAAAATAACTGATTCTGTTGCTAATATTCTGTCTCCTTTATATAAATCCTTAATTAAGACTCCTACTTCTGATTCAGTTCAGAGACGTAGTCAGCTACCAAGTACTGAAGAACGGGGAGTTTTAGATTCCACGGCTCTCAGATGGATTACGAAAGTTAGAAGATATAATACGAGAGATGTATTAGATACGTTTATGCAGTGGAAGGAACCAACGCAACGATACGTCTTTGATGAGATGTGCTCGTTGTTACGTGAGGAAATAGAGGAAGATGATGTTGAATCAGACTTGGAGGATTTAATTAAGGTGCAAAAAGAGTTTGCTGCAGGAATGATAGTGGGTGATAATATAAAAGAAGCGATGGAACTTATTTTGAGTTTTAGGAATGATCCATCTCTTCGTTCGCCGAGAGAATTAGAGAAAGGTAAAATGAAGCTAAGTCGCCAATATCCTATGAGGGAGGTTCCTCCAATCTGGCGCGAAGCAATACAACGTGATGATAATGCAGGTATTGCGGCCGCTCCAGCACAGTTCCAACGAGTGTGGATACACATTCCATGGAAGCGAGCTGAAGTACTAGCAGTGAAACAGGCCTTACCAGATCCGCGTAAGAATCCGGCCGGATATTACAAGGAATTGACACAGACAGTTGAAGCTTGTATAATGAATTTGGCAGACATTGACATGCTATTTGGCAATGTAGTTCCACAACCAGTGTGGGCTAAAATTCGTAGAGAGGATCATCAAGCAGCTTTAGGTGGTGATTGGGCAGCTATCACTGCAGCGGATGGTCAGCAAACGGGTGGTGCAAAACCCGAACCCCTAATTGCTAATCTTCCAGGTAGAATAATTGACTTAATGAAGACTCTGATGCCTGCGTTGCGTGTTAATTGGGATAAATTATCCGCATGCAAGCAAAAGAAAGATGAAAGTGTCTCCGACTTCTTCACGAGGTTTGAAGAGACTTTTGTAGACCATAGTGGTCAGGATATGAGCACTGAAGGAGGACAGAGATTGTTTGTCGATAAATTTGTGCATAATTTGTTACCTGAATTATGCAATAAATTAAAGGATTCAGAGAGTGCGTGGGCTGTATCTACTACAGCGCAAATACTTGCGACTGCGCAGTACTACGAAAATAGGGATAAAGAGGAAAAGGAGAAATCAGAGAAGAAAACGAAAGATTTAAAGACTAAAGTTCTTTTACAGCAGGCGTATCCGCCTCGCACAAACCAGACTAATATGCAACAGAATTCGTATCAGAGGACAGATTATAGTTCAACCAGGCCTCAATATCAGTGGAATCAGTGTGCGTACTGTAAGAAAGAGGGTCACTACAAGAATGAATGTCCGATTTTAGCGCAAAATAATGCAGCAGCAGCTCAGAGAGGTCGTGGTGGTTTTGCGCAGAATTCTAGAGGTCGAGGGCGAGGTGCTATGCCTCCGCAAACGAATGATCGTCCCTCTAATCACTTTGATCAACGAAACGTACAGTCAGCTCCACAGAATAGATCTCAGCAATATCTTGTTGAGGATTATTGTGAAGTTGATGAGGGATTCCAGCAAAATGGGTACTAGGACAGCCATGGACAGAGAGAGGGAGTAGTATCAGTTCCAGTGGATCAGAGTGGGCCTTATGTCGCAGTAGCAACATCAGGTGTAGTCGAACCGTTTCTGTTGGATACTGGTGCCGCAAAAAGTTCTATCATTCATGCGAAACTCCCTGGCGCACCTTTGTCTGGCTCAACGAATGTTTCCGTAGGTTTTTCAGGCGCCCCTGTTTACAACCCGATATCTAATCCTTTGTCTATTTCAGTTGGACCATGCCAATTGAAAGCACCCTTGATTTTGACGACAGGTTGTAATGAAAATCTGCTTGGTTTAGATTTGTTAAAACGACTATATGCGACACTGTACTGTTCTCCGGAAGGAGTACAGCTTACTTTGGGTAAAAGACTCACTTCTCCGATGTACTTGTCAATGGACGCACTCCCGCCAGAGCTGCGCTCACTCCCTAATTCTCTTTGGGCGACTGGTCCTAATGATGTAGGCCTTTTGGAAATACCACCGTATGTAGTAACTTTGAAAGCAAATGTAAAATTTCCTAGAATTCCCCAATATAAAATATCGAGTGAAGGAGAACGTGCACTTTTATTGATTGTGCAAGATTTGATTAAGAAAGGTGTGGTTGAAGAAACTCGAGGAAATGTTTGTAATAATCCTGTATTGCCAATTCTGAAACGAACTGATCCTACGAAGCCTCCAGTATATAGGTTTGTCATAGACCTTAGAGAAGTTAATAAGATTGTGATTCCGCAGTTTCCTGTGGTTCCAGACATTACTGCCTTGTTAACATTGATTCCTGCTACAGCCAATTGGTTCTCAGTCATCGACTTGAAGAATGCCTTTTTCAGCATTCCGATAGCCGAGGAAAGCAGGGATATTTTTGGCTTCTGTCTAGGAGGTCGAAGCTTCAGATTTAAACGCGCTCCACAAGGCTACTGTGAGAGTCCATCTATTTACAGTCAAGCATTAAAAAGTCAGCTAGATTCTTTTGTCCTTCCTCCAGGTTCTGCCCTAGTACAGTACGTAGATGATCTTTTAGTGGCTGCCGATGACAAGGAAACTTGCAAAGCAGCTACAGTATCGTTGTTATATCATTTGTCTGATTTGAATCACAAAGTATCACCTTCCAAGATGCAATACTGCTGCCAAGAAGTGACCTACCTAGGTCATCTCTTGTCAAAGGAGGGAAGGAAGTTGACCCCAGAAAGAATAAAAGCAATTACGCAAATGAGTGTTCCACGCACACAGAGAGAAGTACGTGCCTTTTTAGGTATTACCTCCTACTGTAGGCAGTGGATTCCAAATTTTTCTCTTTTAGCGAAACCATTGGTAGCTTTGACTGGGAAAAATGTTCCGAGTCCGGTGCCATGGTCTGATGAATGTCAAGAGAGCTTTACCGAATTACGAAAAGCCTTGTGTTCAGCTCCTGTATTGAGTACACCTGATTACAGTAAACCATTCACGCTCTACGTTCACGAGAGAGAAGGTTGCGCGTTGAGTGTCCTGACACAGAAGTTTGGTGATAAACAACGCCCTTGTGCGTATTTCTCATCAACATTAGATCCGGTAGCCAGAGCGTTGCCTAGTTGTTTGAGGGCTACAGCGGCAGCTGCGGCTTCCATTCGGCAATCTGCTGGTTTGGTGATGAACAACATGCTAGTGGTCATGGTTCCTCATGCAGTGGATACACTCATGAACCGAACGAAGACACAACACCTTACCAGTGCGAGATTATCTGGTTACGAACTGACACTACTAGCGAGTCATATTCAGATCAAAAGGTGTAATGTATTGAATCCAGCAACGCTGTTGCCGACTGATCAAGAGTCGAGTGATTCTGAGCCACATGACTGCTATTTTAAAACGGAGGAAGAGACAAAAGGACGAATTGACCTTAAAGATACTCCGTTGTCTGATCCGGATGGTACACTATATGTGGACGGGTCATGTTTTAAATTGGAGAATGGTGATGTGACTGCTGCTTACGCGGTGACGACTTTGAAGACGATTGTGGAGACTGCAAGAGTGAGTCAGAATTCTGCCCAAGCTGCAGAATTAATAGCTCTAACGAGAGCATGTGTTTTAGCTGAGGGAAAGAGAGTGAATGTGTTCACAGATAGTCAGTACGCATTTGGCGTGGCCCATAGTTTTGGCCGGTTGTGGAGAGAAAGAGGTTTCATTACGTCCCATGGGACTAAGATTCAACATGGTCAGCTAGTTAACGACTTGTTGGAATCTCTAACCTTGCCGACTGAAGTTGCAATTGTAAAGTGCAGTGCTCATAAAGCAATCACGGATGATGTTGGACGTGGGAATGCTTTTGCTGATGAAATTGCTAAACAGACAGCTAGAGATGTGATGAGTAGAATGTATGTTGCAACATCTGCAAGATGGATCGCTGAGTCTGGGATGTGTGAAGATACAATGGAAAGTGTGAAGGAGATTCAGAAAGAAGCGACTGAGGAAGAGAAACGTGTATGGAGAGAAAATACGGGCAAGTTGGACTCGAATGGATGTTGGATTGATTTGACAGAGCAGCAACGTTGGATGTTGCCGGATGCGTATGTGCTTGCAGTAGTGACAATGGCGCACGGAGTAGCGCATATAAGTTCTAAAGGTATCTGTAAGATGTTGGCTCCGGTCTGGAAGAATGATGGGATCAGTAAGTGTGCAGAGAGAGTGGTGAAAAATTGTATGGTGTGCTTGATGCATAACCCTGGCAAGAGAACTCCAACTCCAGCTGGTCATTTCGCTCCTCCTTCCTGTCCCTTTGAAGTGATTCAGTTAGATTTCATTCACATGGAACGCTGTAATAATTTGAAATACGTCTTGGTGGTGGTTTGTGCTTTTTCCAGGTGGATAGAAGCATACCCACTGAAGGACAATACTGCCTTATCAACTGCCAAAATTCTTCTCAAAGAATATTTCCCTAGATTCGGTATGCCACGGATTGTATGGTCAGATAACGGAAGTGAGTTTATAGGGAAAGTTATGCAGAGTGTATGTGCAGGCCTAGGTTTGAAACAAAAATTTCATAGTGCGAACCATCCCCAGTCAGCTGGTCTAGTGGAGGGTTATAATGGTACCCTCAAGCTGAAGATAGCCAAAATACAAGCATCCACAGGTTTGGCTTGGCCAGACGCACTTCCTTTGGCCTTGTTATCAACGAGAGCAACAGTGCATTCTAGAATAGGGCTTTCTCCATACGAGATTGTGTTTGGCCGCCCGGCAAATGTCTGGGGTGTGCCAAGGCCTAAACAATTTTGCTCCATTGAATATCCTATGTTGATAGACTACCTTTACGACTTGACTGCTAAATTGAGTCTTATTCATCAACAGGTTTTCGATGCTTTGCCAAAGCCTCCGGAGAGTCCAGGGCATCAACTGAAACCCGGCGACCAAGTGGTGGTCAGAAACTTCGCGAGGACAAAGAATCTTCAGCCTCGCTACATCGGCCCCTTCCAGGTCCTGCTGGCAACGAGGACAGCCGTACGTGTTGCTGGCCGCAAGCACTGGATTCACGCTTCTCACGTAAAGCGTGTTCCGTTGCCGCTGCCTTACGACGACTGGGTGAAGAAGGGAATTGGTGCCTCCGAATCTGAAATCACCCCGAAATTTATCCCTTTCAGTGATGCCGATTTGATTACTGACACTTTGAAACCTGACTCTCCTCCTGAGAAAACTCCTTCGAACATTGAACATTTGTCTCCAGCATCAGAAGAAACTTTGTTATCTGCGAACTTAAACTCTGCAACAGCTGCTAGTGATACACTATTTTCCGATCAGACAGTACCAGCGAAGAAGAGATACAACCTTAGAAGCCATAAAAAAGACAAATAAAGCAGGCAACTGCATATTGTGATTTTGATATATATATATATTGAACTTTTGCTTTTCAGCCAGGAAGTTTGCTATTGTTTATTGTTTTTTAAATTGCCTTGCCGTCTGGGTAGCCGTAGGGTCGTGGCTGTGTGCCTAGTTTGAATTTGCAGGGGTCTGACACAAGGTCGATCTTTCTGTTGGTTTTGGGAACTCCCAGGGCTGACAGAGGCATTTTCATCTACGTACACATCATCAGTGGTCGCGAGCGGATTGTAGAAGATGGAGCTTCCTGCGCTGCAACGAGAAAATATGATTTATGTTCGCAGAAACAGACTGTACAAAATTCTTCGTAGCAAATGCTTTTTGATGCAATGTGGCGTTACATTTTTGATTATTTTAGCAACATTGGTGGGTGGAATCGTCTTTAGTATAAATCTGATTTTTGTGCCAGTTACTACAGTACCTCCCCTTGATCCTGTTACTTCTACTGCTTCTTCTATACACTCTTTTCACTCGTTTCCTGAACATGAGCAAGCACGACGTACAGAGTTCATTAACAACACTTTTGTACAGCTCTTGCACCAACACCAACTGGTAGTTAATACTACAGACTGCTGGGTGTGTGGCTTGATACCCCACACTATGGATAAAGGTATTCCTTATCTGGTTTTGCCTTTTAGCTACAATGGATCATTTCAGGCCCTTCAAACAATCTTTGCTTATGCCCTTGAGACCTATCCTCCGCGTCCACCACGTTCCACTAGATATAACTCTGCCAACAAAGCTTTAGTCCAGGGAATTATTGACATGATCAAGGATGTCAATAATACTCCATCATACCCTAGAGACGAACTACGAGTGTATTTGAGTTGGAATACTTCAGAGTATCGCCTTAGTTTAGGAGAAAGCAAGCGTAAAAGCTCAACTCCAATCTGGGTCGTACCTCACCGAGGTCAGGTCTGTTTGCAAGGTAATGGGAGAAATCCAAGAGCTCAGCTAGGGAGGAGTGAGTGCGTTGAGACTTATGTGTTTCCGGCTAACTCTTCCCCTGCCTTCCTCACTGCTAGGGGTACCTATTTCATTTGTCGAGACCGAGCTTATACATGGTTGCCTGCTGACTTTTCAGGTTCATGCTATATTGCTCGATTGTTGCCTCCAACATACACTGCTTCATCTGATTACCACAGAACCAGAGTAGCGAGAGGTGTCTTCAGCAAGGAAGATACCGCTGGTCAGGAAGCTGGAGACTTTTTCAAAGGCTTCCTTCCGTTTTGGGGGCCTATGGCCAATAGTAGAAACATACGTCAGCTAACACGGGTAGTTGAATCTACTATTACCGAAACTGCTGGTGCCCTTAGCAACCTAACAGCTGAGCTTCAGGCGGATAGACTCATGACGTTGCAAAACCGTATGGTTTTAGACGTTATCCTTGCAGACCGAGGTGGGGTATGCAGAATGATCCAATCGAGCTGCTGTGTCTTTATTCCTAATAATGCTCCAACAGTCTATGAGGCGATCTCTAAGCTACACAAGATTTCCGACTCTATACATGTAGACAAGGGAAACTGGTCCTTTATGGAGTGGGTTTGGACTCTGATCTCAGCGTGGGGATGGAAGGTTCTAATGGTCATTGGTGTCATCTTAGTATTCCTCTTCTCATGCTGCCTGATTATCCAGTGTGGTCCAGCCCTGTGTAGCCTTTGTGCTGCAACCTGTTTTAGGAAACCACCTGCGTTTGGAGAAAAGGCACGAGAAAGGATGATGATACAACAACATGTCACTGACCTGATGAGTATAGAACTAGACTCTGATATAGACTGAGTAATTGCCTATGTAAGGGCAAAAGGAGGGTCTGAGGTTCCGTGACGATTTGAACCCGTGTTTTCAAGTTTGTCGGAAATACATAATATTGGTATCAGCGAACCGCAAATGATCCATTTAGCATATCCTGGTGTTTTCGCTACGATACGAGCAGGAGCACTCCTGTTATGAACACATTTCTGATCTACCCATGGCATCCATCTTAGATCATGGCCGCCATTTTGTGTTTCCTTGCCCTCACATATGCAATAGCCTCTGATCACTTCATTCACTCCACTTTGATTAAGGACACGTAGCCTTAGCCGGAGATTCACCTCTTACATGACACGTACACCTTAAACCAGATCACGCTGAAGCTACATGACTCGACAAAGGCTGCCTCCTCTGCCCGAGGCCAGCCCACCTGAACTGGTTCTCGTGTCCATTGTCCTGATCATGATTAGGCGGCCGAAGCTGGTAGCCTTGCCCATTTACAACCCACAAACATCTCTTATCCCGTTTCTCTATCTTCTGCACCTGGCTCTGCTCCTTTCCTTCTGGGCCTTTATTAGGGGGAGGTAACGAACTTTACGATGAGGCGGTCCGGCTTTTGAATGCAATATTGACAAGGGATTGTGATGGACTAGTGGGAACCCCTCTTCGTGATGTTTGGCATCAGATATTATCGACAGTTCCTGTGTAACGCCAAATATTTATTGTTTAAGACACAAAGGTTTGGGAATGTACTGACATGTGAAATATTTGCCTGAAGCACAATTTTTGGTATATAAGGAGCAACCCTCAATGTACAAATCGAACAGTCTCCTAGTCTCTGCCCGTGTGTAGATTCTGTGATTTCTGTGTCCCTGCATTAATAAACCTTTGGTCTTTGACGCCACCATCGAGAAGCCCGTGTTTCTGTTCATTTGCGCACCAAGGCAGGTGGAACTCCGGGGTCTTTGGGTGTTGTTCCCTGACACCTCTGGACGGAACCAAAAAGTCCAGAACTCCAGTAAAGTGGGTCTGAGTGATGCTGTGCTCGTGATCTTTGTGCAGGCTGAGACCTGTGTGTGAAGTGTCCAGTGATTGTGCACCCGGAGTGAACGAAGACTCTGTGACGCTGTGTGTGTGTGCTTTGTGGCAGCCTGAGATCTTCGTAACTGAAGTGGCCTGAACTGGCCGTCCCGGAGAACCTGAGTTTTCCGGCCCGAGCCGCCGTTGCCATTTCACAAAGCTGCATTGGATGCCCAGCCGCTGGACGAAGAGAGGAGAGTGAGTTTGCGGCCCCCAGGTAACGTGTGTTGAATCCTGGGGCGGGGCGCAAGCTTCGAGGTCTCTCTCTCCTGATTGCAGCACAAGCCTCTGCTTCGGCTCAAGCCGCAGCCCGTATTGCAGAGGGAGTGGCAGTACAGGGGCTGGAGTGCGAAGCTGCACTTTGGGATAACATCGTACTGTATTGGGGGCAACTGTGAGAGGCTGACTGCAAGTCAGAAGGAGAGGTGGAGAGACCGCCTAAGGTCCAGTAATTGGGGCCTACGTGTACTACGTAGTATTCCATTCCTGCTGAACGGAGTACCTGACTGTCGTATTACACATTGCATCATTTCTGCATAACGGAGTACCTGAATAGAGTATTACGCATTGCATTATTCCTGCATAACAAACTACCTGATTAGTGTATGACACATGGCATTTTTATCTGCATAACAAAGTATCTGATTGTCGTATGACACATTGCCTTGTTTCTGCATAACGAACTACCTGATTAGCATATTGCGCATTGCATTATTCCTGCATGAAGAATTACCTGATTAGTGTATACATATTGCATTATTTTTGCAGACCGACATATCTGGTGCTTGTATTACGCATTGCATTATTTTATCTTGCAAAATGCTTGATTGTCGTGTTACGCATTTTATTCTTTTCATTGCAGAGTGTCTGATTGCTACGTTATCGTGTATCAAGAGGGAGAGAGAGGACCAGATAGCTAGTCCGTATCTCCAAATTATATAGAGTTTAATCAAAAAGAGACTAGCTAAAGTTGAGGGAGGATTAACAAGATTTAGTATTTAAATCTAAGTGACTCAGTTTTGTTTTGTCAAGGGGTAGTGACACCTGGTAGGTGTGCTCATGAAGCCCTCACCCACCAACCTAGTTGGTGGCATGCTTCATCATCAGGCCCACCCAGTGACACCTAGCGTGTCCCGGGTGTGCTTCGACGCCTGATTACAGCGGAGCAGGTATATCGCTGAGTGTGCAGTGAAGGGTGCTTTGAATGTGAATTTAAAACGGCTTGGCGGAGGTCCCAGTACCCGAAGGTTAATTAAACTTTAATACCTGGGCCACCGTCAGCGGTTAAAAATAAGGCAGTGGGATGTTAGAGGCGAGTTACGACCTCCCACATCCTTTGATGGGTCAACATGTTTCAGCCAGTGCCTTATGAATATGCTGGCTTTCTTCAGGACAGATTAAAAGGTGTGTGCAATTAAAACTAGTGGGTGTGTGAATCAGACTATGTGTCTACACGCTCTAAAGTATTTATCTATGTGTGAGAGGGGGATTCCCTTCTCAAAAAACACCTGTACATGTAACATGTAAGGACAAAGACAAAACATACAAGGGGAAAAGAGAGTCACTAAAAAGTATTGCATACATATTCATGACAGCCGACTTTATAGCGATGAGGGTGCAGGCTATAAGCGGCTAGGGTGTAATGATACTGGTGGTACCATTATGGTGAAAATCGCACTTGAATTTCGTTGGTGGGGTGGCTAAAGAAACGGTATTCACAACATTAGTGAAAAAGTGTTAAAAAGGAAAGGGAGCGCAGGAATACTTTCTTACACTAGTTATAAGGAGTTTTTGCTTCAAGGTTTAGAAGTGGCAAGGGGTTGGCCCTGTATGGAAGAGAAAGGTTTTGCCACTGGGGTTAGGAGACCTGTAGGGGAGAAAAGTAGCGCTTACCCGTAGTAGAGATGGTAGTTCGTCATACTCACAGCATTTCTGGCCAGAGCCTGCTTCGGACCTGTAGTGCCTCCTTCGCAGAACCGGTAAGTTATGGCCATTACTGCTGGGTTTTATACTGCAGTCGATTGGGTAATTGTGCGCACCTGTATGATTGGAGAAATGGTAGATAGACTCGAGCAGCCGAGTCATGATATTGCCCAGGTGCGTGGGGAGTGGTCGCGAGTCTTCGCGCATGCTCAAGAAGTTGTGGCCAGTTTGCGCGCATGCACGGTGAATCTCGCTCTCAAAGCGCATGTGCGAACGTGAGTGTTGTCTTCGCACATGCGCATTGGAGAGTTGCGCGCGCGAAGTGCTAGCGCGCCTGTGCGGGCCATTATCGGCAGTGCTATTACACGGAGGGTGCGCATTCTTAGTCAGAATATCAGCATATCAGTGCCCTTAGGGGAATGGGCATGATACAGTATGCCTGAGTAAATGAAAAGGTGAATAAAAGTGGGCAGTGTGCCATTGAAGGGCTATCCTATTGTTGGTGTGCCAGGGTAATATACAGAAAAGTCATAATCATGGGAAGGGATCCACAATCCCATATCTCAGAACTGTAAGGCTCTATCTCCAGGGAGATATTTTACAAAGGGGATTCCAGTATACAGTGGGCAGGTGTAGCCCTTGGGTTATGCGGATGTTAATGAATTCCACGGGATGGCATCGTTCAGACCATAAGTGGCAGTTGAAAGGCGATATATCCATCGCTGTTCTTTAATGAGAAGTTTCTTGTCATTGTCAATAGGGCTTTCTGGGATTTGTTCAATGACTGTCCAGTTGAGGTCATTGGGTGTATGGCAGTGAGTGATGAAGTGATTAGTAAGTCTACTGATGTTTTTCTTGCATCTTATGGTACTTCGATGCTCGGTTATTCTGGTTTTGACTTTGCGCGTTGTCATCCCCACATACCGGAGGCCACACGTACATGTAAGGAGGTATATCACATTGCGTGAGTTACAGTTAGTGTGGTTCCGTTGAGTCCAGGTCTAGTTGGGTTCAAGGTTCAGGGTTTTGGTGTGGGTTGTGAGGTGACACACACTGCAGTCGTTGCAGGGGTAATGTCCAGTGATCTTGGGCGGCCCCATGCGTTGAGGACTGTGTTCGTGGGTAGCTTTGGGGGTAATCTCAGTCGGGTGCTCACCAGTTGATCTTTTAGATTGTTGCACCTCTTGTACGCAAATATGGGTACGTCCCATTCTCTCTGCCCGGAGTTGATTATTCTCCAATGTTTTTTAATGATTTTTGCTACCTCGTTGGATGCAGTATTGTAGGTTGTGACGCAGGTTATTGGTTGTTCCTGATCCTCCTTTTTGATGGTTTCAAGGAGTGCGTCACGGTTTTGGTTTCTCGCCCTTTTCTGTGTTTTGCGAATAATGGCTTTTGGGTAGCCACGGCTTTCCAGTTTGGTGGCCAGGTCTGCTGATTGTGATTTGTAATCACTGACGTGGGTGCAGTTTCTACGTATGCGGAGAAACTGGCCGAATGGTAAGTTTTCTTTGAGAGGGCGAGGGTGAAAGCTCGTGAAGTGGAGCAGTGAATTCCTCGCTGTTGGTTTGTAGTATGTGGTAGTGATAAGAGTCCCATCTTTGGCTGTGATGTCCAGGTCTAAGAAGGGTAGTTGGTGGTTGCTTGCTGTGCTGGTGAAATTCAGATATGGGTCCCTGGTGATTGCTACGTTACGCATTACAGTATTTTTACAGTACAAATATGCCTGATTCTAGCATTAGGAACTATTTGACATGATATTAGTAGTACAAGAGAATATGTAGGAGTGCTCATTGACATCGTCAGAACTTACAAGGGCTGGCTGGCCTAACAACCGGCCAGGAGAAATATTACACAACGTCATATGTTGGTTTTACATCGTGTGGTCTTATCGTATATATTTTTAAATAAAGTTTATACTCGTTTTATAAAACTTGTGTGGAGTCTGTTTGTGGTGTCATCATAGTATTATTGTGAGCGTGGTTGCGAATACTTTACAAATTTGCCTTGAAGATAAGCCTGGCTGCTCGTGCCAAGCTACCGAGGGGGTGAGCAGGGCTATCTAAGAAGGTGACCTTTCTTTCCCTGACGTTGGAACGCGGGTCCCTACTTGGCCTAAGGTACCTACCTATCGTATATGAATAGTATACTATAACACTAAGGGGCCGATTATGATGTTAGTTGCCTCCGACCGACATCATGGCGGAATTGGGAAAGACCGGCCTCCCTATGGGAACTTGTGGTACGGCATAGCACAAGCTCCCATAGGGAAATGGGATCTCGTGCCATCCCTGCACCATGTGACAGCACCTCATGGTGCCTTCCACATGGTGTCCCCTTGGCCCCCAACCGGAGGCTGTTAAGAGAAGGGGGTCCTGCTGTGGCCCCAGACTCACTTTCTGACAGACTTCCCATGTCAGAAAGCCCAGCATGGAAAGCCTGACGGAAAGAGAGCATCGTAATCCCAACGGCGGAAACGCCATCCATTGGGAGTATGGGCCGGACTCTGACTGGCCGATGGGCTCCTTGAGCCCTTCGGAATCAAGCCAGAATAACTGGCCGGTTTCAAATCCGACCACCTACATAGTGATTAGGTGGTTAGAATTGAAACCAACAATCTCGGTCTGAAAGCCTCCATTAGGCCCTTAAGTCATGTGTCCTACTATTGAAAAGCTGTAACAATTTATAGTGAAGACAGACTACACCACCAAAAAAGGGAAGGGCTCATATTACCAAGCTGACAAATAATGCCTAGATTTTTGGAATATGATATATATATATATATATATATATATATAATCAAACACGTACGCTGTGGGACTTATTTAGGCGATTACCTACTATGTGTCATGCAACACCTGCGATCTCACTACCAATCCCTGGCCTAAATTAAATGCATGAAGAAAGTTTGGGCAGGGGACCTCTTCTTCTCCAACCTGGCAGCTGTTCACTGGAATTAACTTCCCTAGATCTTTGCCTTACACGTGACTATCTGTCCTTTAGAAAAAAGCTGAAAACATGGCATGTGCTGCCTCTCAACCCCAACTTCTCTGTTTTCAGATGCTCGAGCATCCATCATTTCTGTCTTCAGGACAAAGCTCTCCAAGCGCTGTGATATCCCTCAGGATGAACGTTGCACTTTACAAATAAATAAAGAAAGGCAATCAGATAAATCATACCTATATATGTGACACATCTGTTCCATCGCATACAGTAAATCACAGGAAAATAAACTAAAAGGAGACTCTTTTGTCTTTATCTCAGATTTAGTCGTTCATCTGATGAATATAACTTGCAGATGCAATATATACAATGAATCATATTGCAGGCAACTCAGTGCTAGCTAGTGACTGTATGTATACCAAAAATATACATGGTCACTGAATAACCTATGGTTGATATTGTCTTTCGACAAATGTTCTCAGGAGATTGCTAAGAAATTGCTATCATCTGCTTCACATCCAATGACTCATGGAACAACAAAGAGAAGGGTGGAGGGGGTTCGACCCAGTATTACTGGGTGGGTCTCATCAGGACATAGCCATCTTCCTAACGAACTAACATAGTCAAAAGCATGCAGGTAACAAAAAAAAGGTCAGCGTCCGTAATTCCAAGTCTTACTGAGGGGAGACCCCCACGAAGAGTTGGAAATTAACTGAAACTTGGGGAACTTCAAACCATGAAGAGTTCGTCCCTAATGTCAACTCAAGACTCATGAACAAATCTAGAGAAAATTCCAGGATCCGTGAGGGTATACACCACTGTACTCTGCATCAATGCAGCTAAGCTAAGATCAACACAGTAGGTGATCTCCCAAAGTGGTCCTATGGGACACTTGTTTGATAATATAGGCTTACCACAGACTCTGTAGGCATATAGGGTTGTCCTTGTTAGTTGTACATAGATTTTGTTAACAGAATGAACTCAATTCATTAAAGATATGTAATCAGATAAAGGCGAGGATGGAAGGTAAGAAACCTAGGACCAAAAGTGAAGAAATATAACATTTAGGGTGCGAATAGTAGCACTAAATGTGTATATTTTAATGGGAGCCAGAGGCAGTAGCATCAGTATACCAAAATACGAGAGGCAGCATATGATCCATGACCCAAGTGAGAATCCATTGAGTGAAAACAAGACACCAATAAACATACACTCATTACAAACAACTAAATATTCATATTCAAAAGTATCAAATACTATTGATGCTAGCTACAATATTCTAACTAAGGGGCAGGCAGGGCTGGATAAATCACACTTAATACAAGAGGCGCTGCAGATTCAGCTGCAGCAACTTCCTGACCCCCAACTGGTGCCCCTCAGGTCCTGGCACCTTGATGTGGCTCAGCGTGCTTGAATCAACGTTTTGGTTTAAGCGCAACAGTGAATGGACCTGTTTGCACCGAGACATAGCCATTCATGCCTCGATTCTATATGAAGCCCACCAGCCCAACTTTTCATGTTCCAGCATTGACCGCTCATGGAGGACACCAACACAGAGCTCTAGCACACCTGTTCGCCACACCTAGTCTTCTCATCGTGCCAACAGCGTTCTGTGACTCTCTCCTTGACTTCTCTGCCCTCTTCAATGTGAATTGGACTCTTGGCACAGTTCTGAGAAGAAAATAACTTAGGAAGAACTAAACCAGGGACTGTATCCGACCTGTGCTCCATCATGTTCGGCCTGAAAGTATAGCTTTGACCCAATGTCCTGAATTTGCGTTTGTGGGTTTTGACGCTATTTTCAATACATTATGGCAAAATTCATATCTCCGATTCTACTGATTAGATTTCTGTCTTTTTGGTCCGGATCTATGTATTAAACTTCACTCTGTTTTTCTAACTTTTTTTCAAAGTTTGCTGTGTAAAGTGTTGCACAAATACTTTACACATTGCCTCTGAGCTAAGCCTGACTACTTTGTGCCAAACTACCAATGGGTTGAACACAGGAAATCAAAATACCTCCAGTCAGGGCTTATTGGTCGCAGTCAACAACTACACTAAAACAGTCCGACCTCAATGAAGTGAGGGCCGGTTATAGAGTTGTGCAGAACTTAGTACAGTACCTCGCAGGCATTGGAAAAAACAAAGAAAGTGCAAAGCACAGTAGGTGAGGCATCATGGAAGCTGGTGTGGTGTTGGTTCCCTACTGCTGCAGGGGAGGTGAGACATTGGTTCCTTACTGCTGGGCAGGGGAGATGTTGCATCAGTTCCTTACTGCTGCATGGGAGTTGGTGCTGCTATTGCGGCACCTCCGTTCCTTACTGTGGAGCGGCATCGAAGAGGCTATGAGGGTCAAGCCGCAAGGCTTTAGCTCTGTGGTGTCGATGCAGGAGTGCTGGCATAGGCTGGGCCCTGGCTGCGGTGCATGTTGGGATGGTGCATTGTGCTCTTCACAGGCGGTACCTACAGCTCCGTTGCAAACAGTGGTGTGGCAGCAATGCTGGAGCGCTGTCATCGGTAAAGTTGGGCTGTGCTATAAGTTGGGGTGGTGCCTTGCGCTCTTCAGGAGTGGTGCCCTTAGCTCCAGTGCATGCAGCAGCCTCGATGATGGCATCAGAGTCAATAAGTTGCTGTTGTCAGCAACTGGGGCTGTGGTGTAAGTCGGGCGGTGTGTTGTGCTCCTAATGAGCAGTGTCCTCGGCTCCGGGGCAGGCAGCAGCATTGATTTTGGGGTCAGGGTTGCTTTTCTTGGGTTGCAGCTCAAATCACTTGACTCCAAGGGCCTAGCAACTGGATTTGGCACCACTTGACAAGACAGGAACCTCAGCAAAAGAGCCCAAGTGCTGTTAGCAAAAGCAGGTGAAGTCTTTGATGGCCCTGAGACTTCTTAACAGGAGGCAAGCTCAACTCAAGGAATTGGAGTACCTTGGAAGCTGGATGTAGATAGCACAGTCCAGTCCTTTAACTCCTAGGACAGAAGTAGGAAAGGAGGAGGGCAACACAGAAAAGAGGCAGTCCCTCCTGACAGCTTTCCTGCTCTTCTTCCTGGCAGAATGTTCTCAACCCAGAAGTGTTCTGAGTATATGCGGTCACAGGTCCAGTACTTATACAGTACTTATACCCATTTTAGCCTTTGAAGTAGGAAAACTTTAAAGAACAGTGTTTGTGGTGCACAAGACTGTACCCTACCCTACCCCGGCTCCAGACACACTACAGGGGGTGGAGACGTATTTGTGTGAGGACAGGCACAGCCTTATCCATGTGTCAGTGTCAACTCCTCCCACCACTTTAGCTTAGGGAAACCCATCAGTCCGGTGATGGGCCATCAGGATATGCAGGCCACACCTCAGTTCCCTTTGCGTAACTGTCTAGAGTGAATGCAAAAACAGCCCAACTGTCATTCTAACCCAGACGTGTATTGTACAGGCAGACAAAGGCACAGAATGGTTAAAGTAAGAAGATGCCAACTTTCTAAAAGTCGAGAACAAAAACAAGGGACACCCTACTCGCGAGGAACCAGGGCAATTTAACATAAGAGAAACAACAGTTCCCGTGGAAGTTATAATAACCTATACTCATATTGTTATGCACAATCACAATGTTAAAGGGTTACTTTTCTGTAAGAAGGAAAGGAACCCATGAACACTTGTGATTGTTTTTACATTACAGCCTTTAGAAATTGTGGAAACCAAGTTTTATGTGTCACAAATTGACCACTTTTTGTTTTATGGTTCCATTTACACTGGGGACACAAAGCACTACTGTAATTTTTTCTTTTGTGTATATCTATATATTGTTTGTATGATATAAAAGATTTATTTTAAATACAAACACAAGTGTTCATGGTTTCCTTTCCTTCAGACATCAACATAACCCTTTAACATTGCGATTGTGCATAACATTATCAGTATAGGTTATTATAACTTTCTTAAAGTGTCATTTTCAGAACTGCAATTCGAAAACCAGCGTTACTAAAAAGTGTATTATTTAATTGTGAGTCCAGAGACACCAAACTCCAATTTGGCATCAGCTCCTAATTGGCAGATATATTTTTAAGAGGCTGCTCCAGTGGTAACCTATGGGAGCGATAGGCCTTGTTGTAGTGAAAAAGTAATTTAGCAGTATTTCACCACCAGGACATGTAAAACACATCAGGACATGTCCTGCCTTTTAAATGCACTACACACTGCCTACAGAGCTACATTGGGCCTACATTAGGGGTGTCTTTTATGTAATAAAAAGGAAAGTTTGGGCCGAGCAAGTGGGGGCACTTGCCAGGCCCAAATGGCAGTTTAAACCTGCACACAAAGACACTGCAGTGGCTGGCCTGAGAAATGTATGCAAGGCTGCTCATGTGGGTGGCACAATCAGTGCTACAAGCCCACTATTAGCGTTTGAATTAAAGGCCCTGGGCACCGCTGGGGCACTGTACTAGGGACTTACTAGTAAATCAAATATACCCCTCATGGGGAAACCAATGATCATTACATTTTATACAGGAAGCATTTGAACGTAAGCACTGGTCAGCAGTGGTAAAGTGCAAGGAGTCCTAAATCCAGCAAAAATGAAATGCAGCACATGGTAAAAAAATACAGGAGATCAGAGGCAAAAAGACTGGGGGAACCATGGCAAAAGATGCCAGATCTAACACTTACAACATCCTATTCACACATCTTCCTAGCTGGTTAAGAAAGAGGTTGCATTATAATGGCCACCACAAACACATCTTCAAAATTACAAATGTACTTATAATTTATAGTCTACTGTATGCCCACCGATGCTACGCTGCTCTCCCAATAGGACTACATCATGCATATACACTGCTTGGCAAAACTTTTTGGCCCACCAAGGGTTTCAAAATGGTGTCTCAAGATGTATCTACACTTTGATGAAATCATTAATACCAGTTTTACATATTTGGTGGTTTCAATGCAAATGGCATGAAGGTCCACACAGTTTTACAGGTAGGGGGGTTGGTTTTCGTGGGTACCATTGCCAGTGCACAATATGAGGGCAGTGAGATGAATTGAAAGGAGGCAATGTGTACAATTTTACAATTCAGTATATAGAGTATATATAACAAATAGAACCCTAATCAACTCACTCCAAACCCATATTACAAAGATGTTGAGTTTAGTAATGCTGAATGTTGGGCTGTGTAACTGATTAAACCTCCTGTCTTATTTTTAAACCAGGTCAGAAGATTCTCTGAGGCCTTTTTCTTCACAGAGCACCAGAAGGAAGCCGTGTTGACATTTCAGGAGCATCTGTAAGTCTCTTCTCAATGCAATAACAAAGCTGTGTCCTATATCTGTATAGAATTCAATGTTGGAATTTCTAGATATCCAGATTTTCCGTCAATAACTCTAAGTTGAAACATTTTACAAAGCGGTAATTCAAAGAGCCATCCATGGGTTCGGCTCTCCTAGATCGACTTTGGGCACCCCTGCAATAAAGTTTATGCTAGTTTGCCTGTTAGACATTTATTAAAAATTTGAGGTAGGGCTACATGTACAGTATTCTAGAATTGCAATCTCCTAATTGCGATTCTTACTGAATTGCACTTAGGAAATCACAATTCCTGATGAAAGAAAACTTACATCTTTAGCAAAGCAATTGCTAGTGGGTCACAAATTGACCTGCCTCATGCAAATTAATGAGGTAAGTCATAGTCTGCGACTCATTAGTTATCGCAGCCATCACAGAGATGTTGGCCTGCTGAGGTCAGCAGACGACCATATCTGTTATTGCTTTTTAACAATGCAGACCATATTGCTTAAAGGAAAATTGGATGCGTTTAAAAAGGAAAAATTAAACGAAGTTAAATTTTTTAGGCATATACAATGGTCGATGGGACACCTGCCTGCTCTTAAAAAAGATTTTTGTTTTCTATTCTCAAAGGGGAAGGCGTCCCCTTCGGGAAACCTTCCCATATGCGAATGAGTTCCCACCCGCTTCATGGAGTCGGTAAAATACGAATGGTTTGCAACCATACTTTAGTCACAAAACATTCATACATCCCATTCAGATTCGGTATTTGGAAGGTACGCCCTAAACACACCCATTTCAAATACAGAATTGCAACACAAATTGCTATCCAGTAACGTTTTACTGAATAGTAATTTGCATTTTGTAAATACGCAAAAGCATTTGGACATATTATCTGATCTGGCCATTTCCAACCGAAAACAAAGTTTGTACATATGCCCATAGTGCTTATCCGTTTCAGGCCTAGCATTCACCTGGTATATTGAGAACTACAAGGCAGCGAAGTGGAAAATTGCAGGCTTCTCATAAGGGTTCACAAAATGGAAAGTGAGTTCATTTTGCGGGCGGGATGCTAGTTGAAGAGGCAGAGATGATGTTATGTTGCTTGGGAACAAGCTTCAAGTAAGAATGCTTATTGCATTTAGCACTTGCCATAAGACCTAGAAATTAGATGCACACAGGTAGCCATCATTCCCCACAAGTACATTATAGTAGGAACGGAGAGGAGCTTGCCTTTTTTGTTTGCAATCCTGTAATTTTGAGAAACTCTGGATGGATAATATGCAAAAGGCTTTACACATCATTCTTAAAACTGATTTGGATAATCCATACCAAAGTAAGTGCTCTCAGTTAATGTTCTATTGTCACCAACACCATAATCAGGCCTTAAAAGTCTATGTAGCTATGCAGCTCAAAACATGCCCTGTGGATCTCCACCCACAGGACCATACTTGGGAGCTATGCTTCCCACTTACCTTGAAAACAATGCATGTTAGGTTGGATTAAATATTCAGGGACATATGTATGAAAGGCTTGCGTTCTGTTTGCACCAAAGTGGTACATGCATGACGCAAGACTCTAAGTCAGATTTATTAAGTCACACAAAGCCACGAATGGCTTAAAAAATCTGGAGTAATGCAACACAGCGCAAATCACTGCGTTGCCTTACTCTGCAGAAGGAAGGCGTTCCATGGGTGTTGTGGTGTGTTTTCCCACACAACTCCCATAGTTTTTTATACAATCACAGAATTACAAGGTCTTGTGAACTTGGCAATGCACCGGAATCGTACACCTCCCATGGTGAGGCATAAAGAGAAGAAATATCTTTATTTATCCTCATGTTTTCATCTTTATATGTGTGCTGCATCCTGCAGCACACTTAGAAAAAGAAAAAAGCCTTTCAGGATTTTTTTTGTGCAGGAAAGTGTCCCTTCCTGCACGCAAACAATCCTTCATGCAAGGAGGCACCATTGCACTATTTTGCAAGGGTTCCTCTGTTGGCACTAGGCTGCCAAAACTCCACCGTTGCAAAGAGAAAGAACTGGAATTAGTCTTTTTTTTTATAAAAACAGGGCATTCCTGCTCTTTTCCAGGTGACTAATTTCATAAATATGTCCATCTGTGTGTAAAAGAAAGGAAATGAAAGAATAAATGTTCATCTTAGGTATTTAAGCCCTCATTACCCCAGTATTGGAACTTTCATAGATTCCCATATTTTGTATCATTCCCCGTCGTCGGAGTGGGAGCCTCGGTAAAATAAAAAAAAATACCATAGTAATAGGTATAAAAGAGAAAACTAGGACTAGGCCTCATCTCATTTTGTAGCCTATCAATCTCTTTTTGTAAAAGAGACCAGACTTTCTGCAACAACCAATCAGAAGAGCCTCACCCCTTGGAACCTTCCTGAGAGAGCCCCAGAGCCTCAGATTTTCTACCGCATGCTGTGCTGAGGGAGTCTCCACTGGGCTTTGCTCAGTTTTTCATCTACTACTTTAAAACAACCTGTTTTCTTGGAAGAATGTCTGCTCTATAAAGCGTCAGTATGTAGATGACAAGCATACAGATTGCATTTATTGCTTGTACCCAGACCACAAGGCTACAGAGTGTAAAATCTGCAGGACCTTCTCTACAAAAACTTTGAGGGACAGGGAAGGGCGTCTTTTGACCTGGCTCCAAAAAATGAAATCGAGGAAGGAGGTCGTTTCCAGTGATGATGAGGATTCTTCTTCGGCTTCCCCCTCAAGGAGATCAATAAAAAGGGGTAGGTCATCCCCTTCAACCTCTACTGAACCTCCTTCTAAATCCACTCAAAAGATCTCTTATAGGTCTGGTGGTTCTGGTCCCCTTAAATATCCTCACCGAGGTGTGAAGGAGAAAGTGGGATTAAGTGCTGAGGTGATTTCTTCTCAGAAAGGTCCCCAGGAGCCTGCTGTGGCCTCTCCGCCTTCAGAGAAAGCAAAAGGTTTTAAAAAACCTGCTTCTCTACCTCAGGACACGAAATCCGTGAAGAAAACCCGCTCGTCGACGGTGACAACATCAGGTACTACGACGACGACGACGAAAATCCATCACACTGCCAGTTCCTCCACCGTCGACGGTGGCGCCGATGAGGACGTCCACGACGGCAGCTTGAACGTCGACCATTGGACTATCTTCCTTGTCGACGAGATTGGTATCCTCGACGTCGACGAGGATGACGCCGACGGTGGTGTCGACGATTACATCGACGACATCGACGACGTCGACGACGACGATGGCTATGACGACGACAGCCTTGATTTTGACAAGCTTGTCGACGGTGCTGTTGGCACTTACACCTTCGTCGACCTTGACTATTTCTCCGTCGACGATGCTCTCGTCGACGACGGTTCCGTCGACGGTGTCCCCGTCGGCGGTGGAAAAAGTACGGATTGTGATAAAACAACGGCAAATTACGCCTGAGATGACATCCCCGCGAAGGGTGACGCCCCTACCTCCTGCTTTACTTTTTGATGAGGACAATTCAGAGGAGGAAGAGGATGAAGACAATGCTGGTCCTTATGGAGATGCTTATAGTCCTTCACAGCTCAATTTGAAATATCAGGACTCAGATTCTGATTGCTATTATGAAGAGGTGCATCAACCTCCTCCCAGAGAGAGACTGCAGGAACTATCCCAGCAAGGTATGGTGGCGATGTCTTCTTCCCTTATATCAGACCTGCAGATGATGCTCATGGACTACAGGAAACGGTTACCTTCACAATCTACGGAAGCCATTCATACGCCTCCTCCTCCTGTGCCACCTCCCACTACAACGGAGGTTCGGCCACGGAACCCAGAACCTGAGGAGGTTCATCAACCATCGATTCTGGTGCATACAGTTCAGGATGATGATGATGATGATTCCTCTGACAATGGAGGGGATGTGATGGAGGACCCTGATCCAAATAGGGAATGGGACGAATATGTGCTACCAGGTCCATCTTCACCTTCACTTGATCCAGTGGATTCACCACCTGCAGACATAGGTGGTTTTCATAACCTCATGGAGCGACCTTCCAAACGGTTTGGTTTGCCAGTTACTACGGTTTAAACAGACTGTTTTCTGTATGATTTCAAAGAGCTATACAAATTATCAGTCCGCTCTATTCCCATCATAGACCACGTGTGGTCCGAGGGAAGGAAAGATTTGCAATCACCAGCAACCGTCATCCCGGTCTTACCATGACTAGAAAAGAAGTACAGAGCCCCTGATGGTAGTCCTGCATGTCTGGTTGACCAGCCAAGGCCGGACTCCGTGATTTCCCGTGCGGCCCAAAGGAAGTCCAAGAACCCGGCGGCTCCTCTGACCTCTCCACCGGACAAAGAGTGTAGACGCCTGGACAATGTGGGGAAGAGGTTTTCCTCTATGTCAAGTCTCCTAGTTCGTGCCTCCAATGCGTTGGCGATCTTAGGCCGCTACGATCGCCAGATGTGGTGCGATATGGCTCCGTTGAAAGACCAGTTACTGGAGACCTGTTTGCGACTGCAGTGAACGCCAAATGCCAGTTCTACGCAAGCAGGGATCACCATCGGGGATCCTTGGGGAATGCGTTTTCGATTGCCTGGTGCGGCGCATTTCTCTACGCCTTTCCACCAATACCCTTGATCCCGAGACTAATCAGGAAGATCAAAGCGGAACCTTGCCGGATGATCTTGATTGCACCAGCGAGGCCCCGACAGTTCTGGTACACAGAACTCTTTCTACTTTCTCGGGATCGTCCGGTTCGTCTGCAGCCGGTTCCGTCTCTCTTGACGATGTCTCAAGGTCAGGTGCTCCATCCACATCCGAGCTCACTCCACTTGACAGCGTGGCTCCTGAGTACCAAGAATTTCAGGATCTGAACCTCACCAAGGAATGTAAAGATATTCTGTCTCAGGCCAGAGCCCCAAGTACGAATAAGACCTATCGGGCTAAGAGGAAAAAGTTCTGTCTCTGGTGTCAGAGACAGAGTCTTCACCCATACACTTCTGCTCCACATCAGATTTTGCCATATATTCTTTCTCTGGCTAAACCGGGTTTGGCTCATTCATCGGTCAAAGTACATCTGGCAGCCATCTCTAGATATAGATGGACATCTTCAGGTCCTTCGCTTTGGTCTGCGAGGATTGTGAAACAATTCCTGAAAGGCCTTTTCAGGGTTTTTCCTCCTGTCGGCCTCCTCCACCAGTATGGCAGCTTAATTTAGTATTGGCTCATCTGATGAGAACCCCTTTTGGGCCCATTCATAGAATACATTTATATCATGGAAGCTGGCTCTTCTCTTGGCTTTGACATTAGCTAGATGGATAAGTGAGCTCCAAGTGTTTACAATTGGAGAACCTTTTCTACAGTTTAAAAAGGACGTTCTGATTCTGAGGACAAATCCAAAATTCATCCCGAAGGTTCCATCTGAATTCCATCTGAATGAGCCGATCATTTTAAAATCTTTTTTCCCACGGCCTTCTACACCGGCTGAGAGGTCTTTGCATTCTTTGGATGTTCAGAGATGTCTGAAATTTTATCTGGAATGCACAAAACCTTTCAGGAAGTCTCCTCAACTATTTGTCTCTTATAGTGCCCCCCGGAAGGGATTTCCGCGGTGAAAGCACAGTATCTCTCGTTGGATTTCCAATGCTATCCAATTTTGCCATCAAGAAGCGGGCAAGCCACTGGAAAGACGGGTTTCTGCTCATTCAACAAGATCTATGGCTTCGTCAGTGGCACTATTTTCAGGAGTCCCTATCAAGGACATCTGCAGGGCAGCTACGTGGAGCAGTACCCACACCTTCACGAAGCACTACTGCCTGGATTCTTCTATGAAGAATGATGCAGCTGTTGGACAGGCAGTCCTGAGGAATCTTTTTCAGTGAGAGGTGAGCTTTCCCTACAATCCCTCCTTCCTGTATTGCACATTTTGTATCTCTTGTTGTATTCCTTGCTATGGTGACATTTATGGTTTGTTTCCTGTGAGGATAACTATGTACCAAGTAATGCTATTCATGTACAAAATGTGCTTTTATGGCTTACTGCTAGCAATTCTAATACAAAGCATGGGAATCTATGAAAGTTCCAATACTGGGGTAAGAAAACAAGTTACTTACCTGCAACTTTGGTTCCCCAGTATTGGTAACTTTCATAGATTCCCATGCGCCCACCCTCCTCCCCTGGGAAAGCTTGGCGTCTTTTCATGTTATGATTACTGTTACACAACGGCTACGAAAACCTGAGGCTCTCTCAGGAAGGTTCCACGGGGTGAGGCTCTTCTGATTGGTTGTTGCCGAAAGTCTGGTCTCTTTTACAAAAAGAGATTGATAGGCTACAAAATGAGATGAGGCCTAGGCCTAGGTTTCTCTTTTGTACCTATTACTATGGTATTTTTTTTATTTTACCAAGGCTCCCACTCCGACGACGGGGAATGATACAAAGCATGGGAATCTATGAAAGTTACCAATACTGGGGAACCAAAGTTACAGGTAAATAACTTGTTTTCTTCTAACCTATAGGCATCCGCATCCCGTGCAGGTAAGAGCGTGGAGGGGGGGGGGGGGATTTTGAGAGACAACGACTAGGGAAATGTCATTATTTATTTAATTTTCCCTTGCCTTCTTCTGTCAAAATCCCCCGCCCACCCGGCCCCACCGATCTTACCTGCACAGACCGTAGCTTGGTATAGGGGTAAAACTGATGTAGCTATTTTACACCTGCACTTACCGATACTATTAGATATGAGTGATACTTTAATTTTATAATACTTACATTTGGACTTTTATGTCTCTTTATGTTTTGCTCATATCGTTAGAATGTATGTATATGTATTTTGTGTTTCATGAACAAATGACACAATACCTAATATAGTTCCAAATGTATAACCAATACATGTGTTCTCGCGATTTGATTACAGTTGCGGTAAAGCACCATAAATCAACCAAAGAAAATAACAATATGATCATATGATACTATTACAGTTATAGTACAAAAAAGTGCACATATAAAGTTATTTAGGAAGATGTCATCACTCTTAACTTCCATTCTGCAGATCTGCAACGGTATTGGTCAGAAAGCGATATTTATCGCTAAAGAAGCTCAGTGACATTTTTTTTTATCGCCAAGCATCGCCGGATTTTATCGCAGAGATAACGTGCCATTAGCAACGTTTATCTCCAATGCGATAAAATAACCGGCGATAGCAGCGAAATGCGTGAATATCGCTGGAAAACCATCAATATTCACGCATCATCGCCAATAGGGTCTTAGCCAGAATATCCACCTTCCATTGGATATAATGGCTAAGAACTGGTCTGAGCAGGCGTTAGTTTTTAGCGATATTCGCGCTTAGCGCACATTTTTTTCTCACTACGCCAGCCTTGCTAATAGGCGATAGCGACGTAAGCAACTGCTTTCAGCCGCTAACTGGTTGGGTACGCCCACTTTGCATGTCATTAGCGATAAATATCGCTGACCTGCAAAGTGGGCCCCAAACCGTTTGCTATCAACTAAAAGCTGTCGCTAACTAATGTCAGTGACAGCTAGCTAATAGGGCGATGAAATTATCGCCGCTTTGCGGCGGAAAACCACTGCAAAAGCGGCGATAATTTCATATCACCTGCCTTGAAAATATGCCTCAGAATTTCTCTACTTTCTTTTTTTTTTTTATAAAATAAATAAAGCAAAATCTCTGTTTTCTCTCTGCATCTCTAAAAATCGAATACAATTGAAAACTGGGAGCCTTAGTTCTAAAACCCTTACTTGGCAATAGGGAACAGCACTGGAAATCCTTGCTACTGACTCAGTTTTGGAAAAGGCTTCGAGGAATAATTTCCTCTTGGAATGACGAAAGTCTGGGGCACAGTCTTTCCCATAAAAATGTGAGTTCATTTTGCAAGAACCTTTTGTAAAATTACCTCATCCCTCAGACTTTCTATTTCTGTCTGCAATAGGATTCACCAGCTGATGAGGACCCCAAGGTTTATCTTTTTACTTGTCAGCTTCTAACCAACGCATTTAGGATCACTGGTGTTTTCTGGTTTAAGCGATGATTCTCCATTTTTCAATGGTGGAAGGTCTGACTGTCTGGTCGGTTTCCTGCTTAATTTTGGAGCAAAGAGCACCGGATAATTTCAAAAAGTGGATGAGCTATTTATACATCATATGTAATTAACTATCCACAATGCATGAATTTTTATGTATATATATATTTTTTAATTTATTTATCCATCTTCTCAATTGACTTACAGGATCCAAAATCAAAATCAAATTTCAACAGAAGTACGAAATTCGGAATACCTCACTAGCATGCCTCCACTTCCCGCCGAATGCCTGGACATCGATGGAGACTGGAATTCTCTTCCTATTATTTTTGAAGACAGATATCTTGATTTCTCTCCTACAGGTCTGTTTAATAAAAGTTTACATCACTTTTCGGAGAGCACACTCTTCCAACTGCATGGGATGTTTGTAAAAAGAGATATATATGTGCGTAAGAACTCACTGTATTTTTATTTACAAAGAAGACCCTTAGATGGCAGCATTGTATAAGAATCAAGCATGTACATGTGTTTGGGAAAATTCATGGGGGCGGATTTACTAAGATTGTACGCCACGCCGTGTTTCGGGCAAAATACCTTTGTCCGATTTTCTTACAGCGCTAAACTGGAAGCTGGAAATCGTGAACATTACTTAGCACTAGAGTGGTGCACGGACATTCACATGCAACATCCAAAGCTTTCTGATCTGACGCTAAACCCAATTTACTAAATAAAGTAGACAGGGTTTAGCGTCAGAAAATAGCGCACCCTTCAACCAGGCGCTATGAAGGAGAAATGTTTCTGTTCTCCTTTTTGTCTGATGCACTTTACAGCATACGTACAAAGTGGGAAAATGTTCACAATTAGTCTAAGCATAGAATTTTGTACTGGAGGGGAGGGAGAGCCAAGGCAGGTGCCCTATTTCATTAAATTTGGTGCACTCCTGCTCTCTCTTTACGCGCATCACAGCATTTGCGGCTGCTACACTGCGCTGAGTGAGAAATTGGTAAATCTGGCTCTTGGTGTACACTGGTGTATTATCAGTACACATTAAAACCCAATAATGCAGAGTTTGTGTTACTTATGTGATGCAAAACTGGCACAAAATGTAAGGGTCGAATTTACTATCTAAATATTTGCAATGGATAATATTCCAAAGTAATACAACTTTGTGGGGCATATTACCAAGCAATAGCGATAATTTTCGCTATTGCTTGGTTAGAGGCATAAATTTACCGCTGAGCTGCGGCGATTTTTATCGCAGATAAACCTTGGTATTACCAAGGTTTATCGCAAATGCCATAAAAATCGGCCGCAATGCATGAATATCGCTGAAAAGTCAGCGATATTCATGCATTACCGAGCTAATGCTCTTAGCCATGTTATCCACCTCCCATTGGATAACATGGCTAAGAACTGCTCAGGGCAGGTGTTAGCTTTTGGAGATATTCGCGCTTAGCGCGAATATCTCCAAAAGTTGGTAATAGGAGATAGTGATGTTAGCGACTGTTTCCAGTCGCTAACATCTTGGCACGCCCACTTTGCATGTCATTAGTGATAAATATCACTGACATGCAAAGTGGGGCCCAAGATGGTCGCTATCTCCTACTAGCTGTCGCTAACTGGTGTTAGCCACAGCTAGGTAATTGGGAGATAATTTTATTTCCGCTTTCTTGGCTTTTAAAGCCAAAAAAGCCGATATAAACCCCCTTGATAATATGCCCCTGTGTTACTGGTGCATGGGCATTTCCATGCAACCACTCATGTGTTTAAACATACATCCCTGTCTACAAACATTTGTAGACAGGGATTTGCAGCAAGATCTTATGCCTCCTCGAGGACGACGTAACGAGGATAAATGTTTGTGTTTCTCCTAATTTTTCGAACTTTCTGTGTGTGCTCCTTTTTACAGGACACTTTCAAAGTGTTAAAAGCCATAATGCAAGACACCCCTCCCTGTACAAAACCTATGCTTCAGGGAATGCACACACCTTTGCACTATGGCGCAAGATTGTGCATTTTAGTGCCTGGCTGCCAAAATTGTATTAGCTAGGGTTAGTGTAAAAATGCATCACATTTTAGAAGATAAGGCACGTTTTTCTCTCTCACTTTTACCCGAGGCAACTTGGGTGCAGCATTTGCTTGAATCAAAGGATAATAAATGTGGGCCATGTACCAAGCCCAACAATGACTCGACTGCAGGGACCTTAATGGCCCCACTGCCACTCAGTTGAGAGTAAGGAAAACAGAGGCAGGGGTGTATAGTTGTATGACATTGAGGTTTTGGTAGAGGGGGATGAAGACCGTTTTCAGCAACAACCACAGTCCCTGTCAGGGTTAACCACAAGAATCACTAAATTAACTTGTGCTTAACCATATAGCAACTTGGCACATAAGCTGTCAGTCTTAACTTAAAATCAACATGTGAAGTATTTATGCAGTACACAAGCAGTTATAAAGCAAAATAAGACTCTAAAAAAATCCAACACAAATTTAGAAAAATAGAGAACATTTTAATAAATACTATAATACCAAACAACAAAAATCCATCATTTCAAAGTTTTAGGTAGGTATAGCACAAAGCACTATTGGCAGTCAGCTGGTCGTGCTAGACCGGGAGAAAAGCCACAAGGTCAGGCCAACCACGAGAGAGCGCAGGTTGGACACAGGCACTAGGTTAGTCCCGAGGAAAAAGTTACCTTTTCAAAGTCTGGCCTAATGGGCCCAATTTATGGTGGACGAGGCTGCGTGGACATCCTTGTGGATGCTCATAACTATACGCGAAGAGGTGGTCTGGTGTTGCGGACGCTTGTCGCTATAAGATCTGGTCGGGCATCACAGATGGTCAGTCATTGCTGGAGCTTCACATTGGCTGGGATGTATGACATTACAATGCATGCTTTTACCACGCAGGCTTTTACAATGTAAGTATTACAACGCAAACCTTTACAACGCATAGTTCTTTGGGGTGCTGGATAGTGAATAGTTGAATTTACTATTCCAACTCTAGTCCCCGTGGACACTAGGGAAGGTTTTGGATAGTAAATTAAATCTATTCCCTATCCTAGAGCGCCCCCCAGCACAATGCGTTGTAATGGTTTGCGTTGTAATAGTTGCGTCGTAAAGGCACTGCGTGGTAAAAGTTGCATTGTAACGGATGTTTCCCCATTGGCTGTCACTGTCATTGCTTTAGCATGATGTGCAGATCTCACATTGCCCGTCGTCACTGGCAGTTGTAGCACGCAGAGTCAGGTTCACTGGAGCTTCACAATAGCAGTTGTCGAGGGCAACAAATTCTCAAACGAACGGGCCCTTTGCAGCCTCGAAGAGCCCAAAACCTCCGGATTTTTAAATTTCTTTCAGAGGAGTGCACTCTAATGCCAGCCAAGGGTCCAAAACATGGAAGGGCACCTCTTGGGGATAATGGACTCTAGAGGCCAGGAGGGCTCAGGCAGGTTCATTTTCAGGTCCAACCAATTCTAGTTTCAGCAGGTCACCTAGGCAGTTGCAGGGAGGTCTCTGGTGCTTGTTGTGTCCCTCTAGCCCAGAATAGGAGGTCAGCCAAACTACCCTTGAAGTCACTGTGGTCTTCCTGGGAACAAGGAGATGGTCTTCTCTATTTCAAGCAGCAAAGCAGACATCAAGCAGCAAGGCAGTCCTCTGAAGAACAAGGCAAGCCTCAAGCAGTAGGGCAGACCCCTGGTCGCAGCAGGGCAGCCATCAGAGAAACAAGTCAGTCCTCAAGTAGCAGGGCAATTCTCTGAGTACAAGGAAGTCCTTATGAAATCTTGTCAGGTTCAGGAGTGCAATAAAAGGTAGTTGGTCTTGTGGTCCAATATTTTATACCTATTGCTTGCCTTTGAAGTGGGAGAAATGTCTAGTCTTCTCTCCACATCTGCTTCAGAAATTTCTTTTCTCCCCTGCCCAGGCTCAAGGCACTCTAGGATTAAAATAGAGTGGCATCAAGTTATGTGAGGATGATGATGCAGCCCCTATGAAATGTAAGTGGAAAATGCAACAGCTCTGCCCCTCCCATCCTAGAAGGGTGGCCCATTGTTAGATCTTTCAGCCTTAGGGTGGTCCTTCCCCAAACATTTTGCCTTACTCCTCCATATTTTTCTGATCTCGTTTTTGCGGGCCTTATGACTCTTTACCACTGTTTACCAGGGCTACATAGCGTTTTGTCATTTCTTAAAACAGGGCAACATTGGCATATCCTTCAATTGGCATATTTCATTTACTTATACGTCCCTAGTAAAGTGGTACTACATGTACCTAGGGCCTGTATATTGTATGCTGCTACTGGCCCTGCAGCACTGATTGTGACACCCATTTAAGTAGCACTTTAAACATGTTTCAGGCCTGCCATTGTAGCTTGTGTGTGCCGTTTTAAACTGCCATTTCGACATAGTTTAATAAGGCCCATATCTTTATTTTAATTACATATTATGTTACTCCTAGGGTAGGCCTAAACAGCCCACAAAGTAGAGTGAAATGTATTTAAAAAGTAGGAGGAGCACTTTTAAGTTTTACATTTTATGACAAATTCAGATTTTGAATTACAATTTCTGAAAATGTCACTCTTAAAATGTTGAAAGAAAGTGGTATGCACACCATGTTTATCGTGATGTACTCTTTTATATTTTTAAGCAAACTATACAAATTGCGTGCGAAACTGGGCAGTGCTTCGCCCTTCGTGCACCATAATAAAACAATGCATGTGGGGAGCGCGAAAATCACGCTGCACTCCCAGACGCACTGCATTAATGGATATCAAATCCAGCCAGTATTTTTCCATTTGACCATGTTCACAAATTGTCCATTTTAATCCACATTATTTTCCACATTTTCTTCGTGTTTTTCCATTTAATCCACATATATGACGTAGTGTATAAGGAATGCTTCCCATATTTGCGTGCGCGCATCCAGACTTCTTCGCAAATACGATCCAAGTACACAAGATGATACAAAGCAGTATGTCTTTATTAAAAACCCATTGCATTTTGGGCTACTTTTCAGCCCTTCGTCAGGGGTAACTGCTTTGAATCATCTTGTGTACTTGGATCGTATTTGTGAAGAAGTCTGGATGCGCGCACGCAAATATGGGAAGCATTCCTTATACACTACGTCATATATGTGGATTAAATGGAACAACACAAAGAAAATGTGGAAAATAATGTGGATTAAACTGGACAATTTGTCTGGGAGTGGAGCGTGATTTTCGCACTCCCCACATGCATTACTCTTAAAATGTTGACATTTTCCTGGCATAACCTTTTAGTGCCAGCAGTCTGTCTCTGGGTCACATGTCTAGGACTGGTTGGCCATTGTGTATTCCTCTGAGACAGCCACACATAATGGAGAGATTAGGTGTGCATGGATGGGTAATCACTTACAGGATAGGCGGGGCAAAACCTGAATAGGCTGTGTCCTGGCTTAGCACAAAGGAATGCATACCCAGGTTTTCTTCCTCCCTGGCTCCCGACTAAGTAGCCTGGAGCCAGGGAGGAAGAAAACCTGAGTACTTCAAAGGGAATCCTCTAGAAGCTTCTTCCACTTCAAAGAAGGCACCAGGTATAAAAATTGGACGCCAGGCGCCAAATCTTCCGTACACTTCTGGACCTGTGGAAGACTCTGCCAGGAAGAAGGACGACTGGGATACTGAAAGGACTGCCACTCTGTTTAACTGCTGCCTTGAAGGACTGCTGCCCTGTTGACCGCAATCCATGCTGCCCACTTGCCTGGATGATAAGGACTGGCCTGCAACCTGTACCAGGGACCACTAGTGTGACTCCAAGAGCTAGTCTCTTGTAACCAGCACCTAGATCCTGCAACTGTGAGTGTTACCTAGCCAAGTGGTGCCACTCCTGTCCTAGACACTTGGAAGTGGGCCTGAATGTGCTTTACAATCCTATCTGTGGATCCAGGAGAACCATTGCATTTCCTCCGCTGCGCTTCGCAACCCTGAGGACAACCAATGCATTGCCCTTGCTGCGAGGACTCTCTCAGTGCAAGGATTCCATATTGCCTTTGCAGCCCGCAGCCTCTTCAGAACCACCATTGCATGACGCATACCAGAGACAGGCCCTCACATCATACGTCACTCATTGATGGCAGCCTCGATGATGACGCAGGACTACGCTTCACAAGCTCTGCAACTTCTTGGGAACCAGCCGGTGCTTAACTTATCCTCAACTCAAGACTTTGCAATGCAAACCCCTTCATCGATGGCCTCTTCCTCGATGACCACACAGGACCCCGCATCACAGCTACTTGAAACATACTGCATGACGCATCTCTGACTTGGACCTCGTATTGCCTTTGCTGTACGACACAATCCTCAAAGGTGGAAATTGCAACACTAAGCACCCAGGAATATTGTACTCTTGTTCAGCAGGCTTAGCTGGGTCCCTGTGGCTGGCCCACACTCCATCACAGTCAGACTGAACTTGAGACTTTGTTCTGGTCCAGCACTACCAGATAACCACAGTAGCCACTTTGTGCTTTTAACGCTATAGTCATTGAACTCTTTAAAATTAAATATCTCTGGTTCTACTAATTTGATTTTTTTCATTTTGGTCTTCTTTCACTTATTACATTTTACCCTATTTGTCTATGATTTTTCTTGTGTTATATCTTTCACTTTATTACTGTTTGAAGTGCTGCATAAATGCTTTACACATTGCCTGTTAGTTAAGCCTCGCTGCTTTGTGCCAAGCTACCAGAATGTTGAACACTGGTTAATTCGGAGTTTGCTTGTGACTGTAACCTGACAAGGATTGTGGTGGCTGCCTAAGTAGGGTTTCACCTCCCACAACTAGTAATCCAATTTCTTACAGCTATCCTGCCAATACCTAGTCCCCCTTTGTCTTACTGGCTGGGAGAAATACACAAAGCCAACTGCTACTCTATTCACAGCCAACGGACCCAAGGCTGTATTCGCCAAATGGTTAGGACAAGAAAATACCAACTTTCTAAACATAGCATTTTCAAAATCTGACTTTATCATTAAAGAGGATTTTAAATTACATTTCTTTTGCGACCAAACATGATATTACGACCTGTTCCCAAACAATTGTTATCACTTAATATATGTATTAAGGTTACCCAATATTATCCTATGGGAGAGGTAGGCTTCACAGTGGTGAAAAACTAATTTGAGAGTTTTTCACTACCAGGACACATATAGCTTAAAAGTACATGTCTAAAATGTTACATACCCCCTATGGGCTGTTTAGGGCCTAGCCTAGGGGTGACATATATATTAACAAGGATTTGCAATGCAATCGGTCTCGCCTTTGGGCCCTTATATGTATTTAGGTATGCAGCACATTAACCTAGGTCCTGAAACATCTAATGTTCTTTAACATGGATGGAAAGTAAGTACAAAACTGCATGACACAGCAGGTATGGGAACACATGGAGAGAAACAGCACAAGTCGGGGGTGCACGTGGGTACACAGCATCCACCCACTCTTTTCACAGGGTGGATGCTGTCCACCCTGCCAAGAAGTTGGGCCCCACTGAAAAAATTTCTGAATTCGTCCCAGTGTAATTTGCAAACACCAGGACACATTCAGCACTGCCTGCACATTGTTGTCTGCTTTGGATCTGTAACACGGTACTGGCGGGGGGGCTCTCTTATTTCAGACTCCTGCAGGGCCCATGACAAAGGACGAATCTGTGGGTTCATCAGGCCTCCTTGTGTCTCCTGGTTGGGAGCAGTCAGGAACCTCACACCTAGAAGCAAATGCAGCAGAGGGCAAACAAAGGCTCACACCATGGTAGCACTTCACACATATTTAAGAGTGGCAGCTTTTCACTTTGTTCAGGCTCTGTTTAGGAGATAGGCATGCGCAGTAAGAATGCCATATGTGTAGGTCCTTCCCAGTATTAACACAAAATAACTAGCATTTATATAGTGCTTACTACCCCTGAGGAGGTGTTGTATTAATTTAAATATTACTAATTCTTCTTGTAAAGCACTATGGGTAGAGGAAGTTTACGGTGACAAAAGGCAACATTTTTTATGTGTAGCTTACAAAAGTGTGAATTTTTAGGAGGGTTTTCCTGTATACTGGAAATGTGCTCCAATGTGCTCATGATAGACATGTTGAACATATATGTGAGGGCTTAAGATCTGATGTCACTTCTTATGATACCACTTCCTGTGATGTCACGTGATGTGATGTCACGCACCGTGATGTCACACACTGTGATGCCACGCGCCGTGATGTCACTTGCATACTGAATAACTAGGTTAGTCCCCCTGCTTCTTTTTTTACGACTTGTGCCCTAGATAGAAATATTGCCTTTCAGTGGTAAATGGTATAGTCCAAAGCTCTGTTTATAAAATCAGGGGCTTTGGTGGTCATATCACTGAAAATACAAGATTTGAAAAAAATATTATTGTGTTCGGGTGCTCGTGGAAGACAATTTTTATGGCCTGGCATCTCGAGAATGCTAAAGTGATTCTGGTATTTTACTGACCTCTGCTGGTCGATTTCTATCAAGAAAGTTAAATAGAGGCAGTTGCAAGAAAATGTTAAAAAAGAAAGTCCCTACGCAGAAAGCAATTTTGGTATTTTACTGACCTCTACTGGTCGTTTTCTATCAAGACAGTTAAATAGAGGCAGTTGAACAGAAAAAAAGTCCCTAAGCGGAAGCAGACAAGGCCTAGGGCTGATCTCCACAGCCCACAAAGTACATACACATATAAGTATATACTAAAGTATATACAAGAGGTCTTGAATGCTCACACTAAAAAGGCACACAGTGTCTGATAGAGAATGGACCAGTGTAGTACAGTTCCTATATTCCCAATATGCTCTGCGCATTGGAATAAAATATCCTATAGATGTGACGTAGGACTTATGTCTACTAGGTCTCTATCGAATATATTAGACTTAATTGTGATTGCCAGCTAGCTCAGAAGTCACTAGAAACTTTCTCGAGTTCACAAGAAAGGATTTTGTTTCTGACAACCGCATAAACATGACAACTTTGTTTCCCCAAAATAAAACTGATCTTCACAGTTGTGGAAACAATAGATAGATAGTAATTTGTGCATGCTTCGTTTCACCAGAGTTTGCATTGAAATATATAGACAGGCGTTTTCAATAAAAGTATTTATTGAACAGTCTTCTTTCTCAAGCAATCGAAATGAACTGCTACAATCGTAATACTGGTTGCAAAATATAATGCATACAGTAAAAAGAGTAGAATAAAATAATACTGTAAGAGCAGTGTATGGTTCCTAGGCCATAGTTAAATACATACATAAATAACAAAGGCTAAAAAGTACTCAACTGGTGCTTCTAAAATACGCCTACACCGATGTACCTTACCTAGGTTGAGTACGAGGGAAGAAGTAAGTGCGGTGTAGCATAACTTTAGTATTTTTTGCCAAGAATCTATCCAAAATTTCTCTAAGGGTCTAATCAGCTCCGTACCTTGGTTTAGAATAGAGAAGGTCAGGCACAGGACTCGATTTCCCAACAACCCACAAGGGTAGCATGGAAACACTGGAGCTGGATTTCTCGGCAAGAGAAAATACAGCGTCTCTCTCAGTGCGTCTGCTGGAGGGTCGGCTTCCTTCGGCACTTGCTGTAGCAGGATGCGTCGGGCAAGTAGATAGTCGAACTGCTCCAAACCACCGTGCTATGACAAGTGTGGTCATATTTATACCTTGAAGGTGCCGAGTTTGACGTAAAGTTGGACATAATAACGTCATCAAAGAGTCTCAGTTCTTTTAAAACTCCTTGAGTTCTTGGACAAGTCAGTATTTGAGCAAGGGTAAGTCCCCAGCTGCTGAAGCTGAGATTTCCAAGAAATAGTTGTGGATTTTCGGAACTAGTGGAAGTAGCCATGCCGTATTTGGACTGCATGAGCCATGCTAAATAAGGTTATGTTTTCAATGCCTAAATAAAGATATGGTGATTTAATTAACTATATAAGGGCATGAATCTGGAAATTTACACGAGGGTCCTAAAATGCTATACAACACCAGAGATAAGAGAAAGGGAATTCCTCTATGAGACAAAGGTTCACAGGGATAAGAAGGCCTCAAAGAGTACGATATATAGGAGGGTTAACCAATAAACTATCATACATGGTTAAAATAACATAAATGTGTTACTGTCACTGCATTCCTGCAACGCACGAATCAGAGCGCCTTCAGTAGCTCAGTTATGGTGTCTTACAATTGCTTTGACAGTACGTGGAGAATGATGCGGTGGGTGAGCCAAGCTCGAGCCAGATGCCTGGCACTGCTTCAGGCTCAGCTCGAGGTCCTCTTGACACCTCAAGTCCAAAATAAGGTGAGCTTTCAATGTGACTGCTGCCTGCCACGTAGGCTGTCACCACATGCAACAAGAACTAATGGCAAACCTTTGATGTAAAACAGACAAAAGAGAAACAAATACCCTGCTAGTGGTCGAATTGCACACTGTAAAACAAACAATTCTGGCTTCTGAGTTTTTTCTAAATATTTTTTTTCACAAAGACTCCTTTTACTTCATTATTAAATTTAATAAAGCCTTCAGATACGTGCATTGTGGGTATGCGCTATACAAAAATCTTTTGTTTACTCTAATGTTGCTCCATTTGCAATAAAAACCTACATCACATGTGCTGCATTTACAATATGAACCTAAAAAACATATATAAAGTATACATGACAGTTTTCTTGCCTCTTAGTTCACTAACAGCATTGTCAAGAGGGTGGGAAGGAAGAGACAAGAGCGCTTTTAAGTTATTGTCTTAAAAAAACTTGTATTTAATACTTCATAATGCAGTGGCACAATTTGCAGTGCTGAAACACATCTGCATGTTAAAGCATACACTTTTTTTAATGAAAATCAAGTGAATCATATTTTAACGTGATGTTTATTGTATGGTTTTTATATGGCAAATATAATCAGGGCTCAAATTGTACAGTGGCTCTTAGTACCAAGCCAGACCCTTGGCTCGGCTCTCCCATTTAATTTGCTGCCTCACCAACCTCATTGTAGTATAAACAATGGTTGTGTCGGGTATGTAACCTGATTGCTTCAAAGTGTAAACAAATAATTCAAAGATTAAGTTAGTCATTGCTTGTTTCAATCAAGGCTCTACAGAAAATAATTAATGCAAATCCAAACTAAAAACAGGGTAACAATGGATTTTTATATATGATTTATTCACATTCATAAATACCCTTTATCAATACATGAAGAATAATTGAAGAATCAAATACATTTTGCAAAACACACATCAAGTAAAGTGAACGTGCTCCTAAGTGTGAAGTGACATGTTGTGCACTGGTGACACAAAGTTGGTGACTTATATACAGGTGAGTAAGGGGGGGAAGGAAGATCGTTTGGCCAGTTTAGTAATCTATTTGTGGTTATTCCAGTATGCCATTTCTGTTGGCTTGTGTTGACTGAATACTCTCAACTGGTCCAATGGATTTAGATCGTCAACGTTTCGACCCTATGGACCCTATGGAGGCCCAATTCATGGGTCAAGTGCAGGTCTTCATCAGGACTGTGGGGCAAGGGTGGGGGGGGACAAGGGATATGCCTCCTCTGGGACCCCTTGTGAATTGAACCTAGGCTAGGTTATATGAAGTAATCACAGGTTATATTTAATGGCAAGGAGTATGGCTCTCTTGAGGGTGGAATCCAGTTAAGGAACCACGTCAGTCCCAGTTTTCCTTTAGTGATTTGAGGAGTAGTTAACTCCAGCCACTCAGCTCAAGCAATCTGTAATTCAGTTCAATATTTCTTGGAAAAGGCCCGGTACGCGATCAATTTCTTTGTCGCTGTGAGCGCCCCGTCAGATTGTTATCAAGATAACAATCTGACGGAGCCATCTCTCCTTGCCATTAAACATAACCTGTGATTACTTCACATAACCTAACTGGAATAACTACAAATTGATTAGTAGACTGGCCAAACGATCTCCCCCCCCCCTTACTCACCTGTATATAAGTCACTAACCTTGTGTCACCAGTGCACAACATGTCACTACGCACTTAGGAGCACGTTCACTTTACTTGATGCGTCGTTTTGCAAAATGTACTTGATTCTTCAATTATTCTTCATTTATTGATAAAGGGTATTTATGAATGCGAATAATTCATATATAAAATCCATTTTTACCCTTTTTTTTGGTTTGGATTTGCATTAAATGTTTTCTGTAGAGCCTTGATTGAATAAAGCAATGACTAACGTAAACTTTGAATGATTTGTTTACACTTTGAAGCAATCAGGTTATATTTCCTACAGAACCATTGTTTATACTAAATAGTACTGTCCAGGTTCTGAGGGATACTGGGTTACCCCGTAGCAATTTACATCACCCACCTCTATGGGCATATTTCTTCAGTGTTTAGTATCTGCTGTAGCTCAGTGGTCATGCACAATTAGGGTCATGGGGAGGTCACAGGAGAACATGCACTGCAGCAATACACAGCATGTGAAAGCAGGCATTCAAAGACATATCCCTGCACCTCAAGCTTTGCTGAGAATTCACATTGAGAAGTGGCCACAGCTTCCAGCCACCCATACCTTTGATGAGGGCTGAGCCATAGACGTAAGAAGGGCATCCAGGCTTGCAGCCATCATCAGAAACCACAAACTCAAAATCGTCTCCTATGCCGATGGCATCCAACTGATTCTCTCCCTCACCAACGAACCCTCAGTCGCTAAGTACAACTTCCACGACGGGATGTCACGCCCTGGATGAAGGACAGCTGCCTCAAGCTCAACTCAGAGAAGACCAAAGTCCTCATCCTGCATTCCACCCCCTCTGCATGGGACGACACCCTGTGACCTGCAGCCCTCAGAGCCCCACTCTCCACGCCCACGACTGTTGTAATCCTACGCAAAGAGGAGCAAACACCAGGTAGGATAACATTTTCTTTATTCAGCAACTACCCAAAAGCAGACAGACACTGGCCGCTCAGCTTTAAAACACTACATTCTCTATTCTAATCAAACCGCAATTCCTCACGTGTGTCATTTCAAGCATGCAAGGAATTACGGAGGATTATACATTGTAACACAGACCACTTACGAAACCTCGGCATCATCCTGGATTCCTCTCTCACCATGAACTGCTAGATCAACGCTGTTCATCATCCTGCTTCCAGACACTATGCATGCTCCAAAAGATCTTCAAGTAGATCTCCACTGAGTCCAGAAAGATGGTCACCCACACACTCACCAGCAGCAGACTCAACTACGGCAATGCACTCTATGCCCGCATCACCCAGAAACACCTCAAGAAACTGCAGAACATTCAGAACACCTCCACCAGATTCATCCACAAGATCCCCCGCCACATCCACATCACCGGCAACCTGAGAGATCTCCACTGGCTTTCAGTCAACAAAAGAATCACCTTCAAGCTCCTCACATATGCCTACAAAGCCCTACACAACGCAGGACCAGCGCACCTCAGTTACCACCTCATATTCCATATACCCACCAGAGACCTCTGCTACGCCCAACTAGCCCTGGCCACCATCCCACGAATCTGCAAGACAACAGCTGAGGAAGATCCTTTTCCTACCTCGAAGCAAAGACATGGAGTACCCTGCCTCTCCGCCTCAGGCCATCACCGTCACTGCCTCAATTCAGGAAGGACCTCAAGACCCTGCTCTTCGACTGAAGCACAGTGTCTTTGACGGATGATCAGCCCCCTTCCCCCTGTGCCTTATGGGAGAGTAGTTGTGCTTCACAAGATTATTGATTGATTGATTGATACCACCTCCTAAGTGAGTAGGGTCTGACTCCAGGCAGAAATTAGGACCGGGCATTAAATTAAGAGGGGCCCTCATTAGCCGATCCGATAGCTAAAAAAGTGGACCAAATTTGCAAATCAATATATAGGTGATTTGCAACACAGTAAAACATTGCTCTCTGAGAATCCAGTCAGTGTAGCACTGGCTGCCGAGGAGAGAACAAAGCACAGTTTTAGGAGGGCGAAGGTGGGGAGAGGGAAGGGACATAGTGTGGCGCGTGTGGATGGCAGGAGGGCTGGTATTCTGTATTTTTTATATTACATATTTTACACTTGAGAAAGGAAGGAGAGACCATTTTAAGAGTGGCCCCCCATTATTTCTCTGCCAGTGCATAGCAGTTGAAATTAGAAGCAGATTATGTCGGTCCATATATATAAAAAAAATTATAGCTGGGTAAAAAGTGAAATATCTCTATTTTGCACTCTGTAACTCTATATGTAGTAAAGTAATTTTGTACAGCACAGTACTTGTAATCACATTGCTTCCCCAACGTATTTTCTACACTACGGTAAAGATAATGTAATTAATATTTTAGAAGCCGGGTGGGCCTTGGAAGGATGACTACCATGTGACAGGTCACCTAATAAAATGTGGAATAATGCTGCCCTCTAGTGGTAATATTTAACAAGCACAAGACGGGAGAAGCGCTAAAAGCTGTCTTTCTTGCTTAAGAAAAATAAACCAGATGAATGGAAAAGTTATTTGTGTGGCTGAGCGGCCTGTTGCCGTTTAAATAGCAGGCCTTATTTTGCAGCATTTTTTGATCCCGGAAGGATCATAGACATTGGATTCTAAGTTAAGTCTTGAACCATGTGACCTGCAGGGTTATACAGATCCCTGCAGAGGGTACGTTAACATACTGCTCTATAGTATAGCTCTGTGGGCTTCTAAAGGAACTAATATTAATCTGCCATATTTATTGCATCCCCTCAGATTTCTGCGGCTATAGTATCACCTACCATGATACTTTTATTTGGAAGGTTCAACGATCCATGTCACTGTCAAGTTGTGCTCAGAAGTATGTCAGATGCTCCTGATTGAAGCCGTTATGACATATCTCTGCAGTAGGCCTGTGAACCCGGCAGCTTCACTTTTACTCAAGTGAGTTCCCTCCGTGATCCTCCTCTGCCTCCTCGCCTCACATGACGCCTGCAGCTGAGAAAGAATGCAGCCTTGTGATGGGATACGAGGTCCCAGTCATATGACTGGGACGGGCTGCCAGTGTAAGCTTCTTCGATAGTGCTGAAAGTATTCTGCAAGATGAAAGGAGGCGAGTATGGAAACAGGCCTGTCACAGGGCCTGACAAACAGTTCCTTCTTGCACGTCCTGAACAACATTCACTGAGTTCACTCAGGCCTGATCACGCCATAAAGAGGTCTGCCGTAATTCTAGGCCTTTCAGAGAGGCAGGTTCAGCCGGGTCTCAGAATAGGCAATAATTAAAAAACCAAGCATTTGCAATGCAATAGGAATCACATTTACGTGAGACTTGTTTGATTGGAAACAGGAGGGCAAGAAGGCACGAACGGGAGTGGGGGGTGGGTGGGAGGGGCGAGAAGTCACGGACTGCGGGAAGGGACAAGGGGGGAGACAGGAAAGAAAATAGTGTTTGGAGTAAAGGGGCCAGTAGCCATCGAAGGATACAAATGAGGACATGGCTGGCAGGAGGAGAGACTACCAAGGCTAAAACCAATTGGAAGGAAGCATTTAGGACCTAAGCCAATGGAAAAGATGGGCTAGGAGTGGCGGAGTTTCCGCGAAGCTTCCACACGATACTATACTGAATACTACATGCCTCGCAATGCGAGCAGCACATGCGCTGCGATGCTAGGCTCGACCTAAAAAGGGAAGTTTAGGCCTGGGAAAAGGTTTATTTTGCCACATCGAATAAATGTCTTCAAGTTGGCAGTTTAAATCTGCACACAAGTGGCAGTGACAGGCCAGAGACAAATTCTAAAGGGCTACTTAAGTGTGTGGCACAAAAGTGCTGCAAGCCCACAGTAGCCATTAATTTACAGTCCCAGGGTTCCCAAGCAGACTTTGTGGTGACTGCGGTACCCAGGCTTGTGAAATTCCACCTGGTTGAGGATTCTGCTGGCTGAGTCACAGATTTGGAGAGCGCGACGTATTGAGCACTGGTGTTGATGTCCAGGTGAGGAGAAGGTGGGACAGGGAGTGGATGAGGCCTGGGGCCGTGTCGTGTCCAGGCCTTGCACCTGTGGGTGGCACACACTGGGCCCTGAGCCATCCCTGCACTGCAGAGGACCGACATTGCTGAGGACACCACAAAGGACTGGTGGTGGACTCCACTATCTGGCTCAAGTGGCTGAGATCGGCCAGTGTTGGCACGGGGGTTATTCGGGTCTAGGCCCATGGGTATGCAGCTTGATCCACTGTTACCCACTGGGGAACACAGAATGGGACACTCTTTTGAGTAGCCGAGCGCTATAAAAGACACAAAATAACATAACATAACATAACATAACATAACACTAGATCGGAAGAGGTAACCGGGCGGTGCTGCATTTCCTCGCCCCCTGTTAGTTTGCTTTTGGGTGTACAGGGGACTATGTCTTAGTGGACTTCCTAATCCTACAGCGCAGCACCATCTCATAGTAGCTGCTGCTGTCCCCATCTGCTGCTGCCGGTTCCTCTGACCTGGAGGTCAGGTGTTCGAAGCCCTCCTCCACCCACAGGCTCCTGCCTGTGCCTCCTCCCTGGTGGTCTAGTGTTAGAGTGTCACTGTTCTGCTGCTTGACTGCCCTCCTGTCCCACTTTTCTGCTGTTCCTGTCTCTCTTTCTGTTCTTCTCTATTGTTCTTCTATTTTTGGCTTTGTTTTTTTTATTTGCTTTGTTTGGCTTTGTTTTTTCAGTGCTTTTTTCCCAGTACCTTTTTCCCTGTCCTCTCCCTTGTTGCTGCATGCGATCCCCCACGTCCCCCCTCTTGTGTCCTTTAACTTGTTTCCTCCCTCCACCCAACTGTCCAACCCTGCAGCACTACTTAATGGCGGCCGCTGTATGGCCTTGCCCAGCGGGCATGCTACTGGTGCACCAAATGCAAACCCATCTGCGTCCGTCCATGCATGGACCACGCCCAGTGCCAGGGACCCTGCATCTTGGACACTCCATTGTTATGAGACCAGCACCCTCCTCACCCTCGACCCTGGACACAATGCCACCTTTCATTTAGCATGACCGAAGAGTACCCTTGCACTCGTTGCCTGCTGAAACTGCAACCACACCTTCTGCCACATCAACACACCAGCCCTTTACCCACCCAGCCAACCAACAGCGCAACCGACCATCTCAACTGCATCCACTTCAACGTGCATTCCCTCCACAAACACGCCATAATCATCCGGAACCTCCTTGACGCCACCTCTCCTGACATCTCCCTCTTTACGAAAACCTGAACCAACCTCTGCTCTGGACCGAACGTCGCCATCCCCATCCATGACGGCTACAAAATCACCCGCAACCACCATCCCGACCACCTAGGAGGAGGCATTACCATCGTCTACAAAAGCATGCTCGACTGACCACGCACTCTAATGACCTAACAGTGACCATGGAACACCTCCATTTCCAGATCCGGACCAACCCCAACACCACCCTCCGCAGCACCCTGGTCTACAGGCCTGCCTGACCCATGACCCCCCATTCACTAATGTCAGGATCCACAAGAAGGTTGTTCTCCTACCCCTCAGCCAAGACATGGAACACCCTGCCCCTAAGGCACTCCATGTCGCTGACCCAATTCAGGAAGGACCTCAGGGCCTGTCTCTATGAATGATCCTCCACCCAGTCCAACCAGCAGCTTGTCCACCAGCGCCTTGATACCCTCATGGATGAGTCACCAAGCTATATAAGTCCCTGATTGATTTATTGATTTCCCTCAGTACTGCCCGAACAGAGATTCCTGGCTAACATACACCTGACTGGAGGAGAGGGGCCGGTTGGCCACACTGCGCTGCACCGCCTGGGCATCTGGCGCAATGTAGGGCACCTGCACACAGGGTCGGCGTCGAAACCTGGCAGCCCCTCCGTGTCACTGGACCGAGCGGCTGGGGGTCGCTGGCCCCCGGGGCAAATGACCGCAAACACCATGGATGCCAAACTACCCTCTGTACTTGTGACTGTGGAGAAAATAGGTACCTTCCTCGAACAAAAGCACACTTCCCTTGAGAGCCACATCAACAAAATCACAGTTAACTTCAACCTGGAGCACACAGATCACCGAAAGCTGACTGACAAGGTACACAACATTGAGCAAGAACTGGCCGAAGTCCACCCTATTACCCGGAATGCAGCATTAGAGGTACAGCAGCTAATGGCAAGTGTGAAGTCAGTAGAAAAAAGAACTGAGGCTGTGGAGGGCCACTCCTGGCAGAACAACATGCAGGTGGTAGGTCTGCCCGATGTAGCAGAAGGAGGTGAGGCAGTGGCATACATATACTGAGTCATGGTTGTGTGATCTACTGCAAGCAGTTGCACTCTCCCCATTCTTTGTTTTGGAGCGGTCCCATCAAATGCCAGTGAGCCGTCTGCTGCCAGGGACAGGTCCTAGTCCCTTACTCTTTTGCCTTCAACTGGGATTGTGACACTGTACTGAGGGAGGTACACAAGCTGGGGGCGAAGAAAGTGGAAAACACCACAGTAATTTTCTTTCCTGACTACGCCACAGGGGTGCAGAGGCAGAGGGCCTCATTTCTAGTGGTTAAGTGATGCTTCATAGAGTTGGGCATGACATACTCCCTCCTTTTCCCGGCAAGGCTGATGGTGTTCTCAGATGGTAACATGCGATTGTTTGATGTTGCTGAACAGGTCTGGACCTGGCTGGAATCTACTGGTTGCCAGGAGGTGCAGACAGTGAGCGAAGGGTCTGCTCAACAAGCTGACATTCGCAGAGGCAGTCATAGTGGGAGGCGTGGGAGGAGCAGGCGTTCCCACCACAACTACAAGCCACCCCCAATCTGGAGCATGTTTTACAAAAGAGGCGGAATGTGCTGCATGCGGCGACGATGATGCACAATTGCACTCAGAGACAGTATACCAACGCTTCCCCCTTAACTCTCCCCCAGAGACAATGGCTCCACTGTGAATCCATCTGGTGCACAGTCTGGACAGACCCCAAATGTGACTCCGCAGACAGCAGATAACCTCATTGAATATTTACTGGTTGTGTGTCTCTTATTTTCCTGTTGCTGAAATTCTGATGTAAAGTTGTCAGCACTTAGAGGGATCAGGTCAAGTTGTCACCCAAAGAGAATGGAGAAGTTGTTGAGGTGAGCGATGTATATCAGTGGTGGTGGTCTCCTTGATGCTCCAAGCTGTAATGGCAGGAGGTCCATGGCATTGTTACCCTTCCCAAGAATGAATGATTAGAGTTCTTCTAATGTCCAAGCCTAGCTGCCCTCTTGCAATACTGTGACATCACGTGTTTGACGTTCTGGTAGTGCAGTCTCCCAAAGCATGTTTACCAGGCAATACAAAGCCACTTTACATGGCCATTCAAGGACATAAAAGTATATGCCCCTTTAACACATTAAACAGTGTGAAAGGGGCATTCAATGGATGTTCCTGTGGGTATTCCCAAGCCAATCTAAAGGAATCTGAAGCATTGCCAGGTTTACAAGAAGCTGTAAATCTTCGGAATGCGTCAAATTTAATACCACCCCAAGGGTCACGTTTGGGTGGCGCTACATGGATAAATGTTTTAATTTATCCTATTAATAATTTTTTTTCAAAAGGAAATACCCTGTATCGATAGGTTTCTGCAGGTAGGTGTCCCTTCCTGCGCAACATCAATAAACAACACAGTCACACTTGCACCATGGTGCAGGGAGCCTGCATTAGCGCATGGCAGCCATTGTCCGTCAATGTAGGGGAAAAATGCAGGAGGGCTTATTCATGAGCCCCTTCCATCAGTTTAAAGGCACCAGTGCATAATTTTCTTGACCTACTTGCAGAGTGAATTTTGCACCACATATTTATAAAGTGACGCATCTAGTCATATGCATGACCTCGTGAAGTCCTGTGCACCATTATACCTGCGTCAGGTAAGATGAATGCAGGGTGTGCGTTCCCACACAACAAAGCCTCGTAGCAATGTTGCAGTGAAATCTATTCGATTTCACTGCAACAATTATAGGACCCCACTGCGGCATAACCTTACGCCTGCCCCATGGCAGGTGTAAGGTTGACGTAGTGCCTTGGGATTGGCTGGCCCCATGCATTGCTGGAGTTGCGTCATGCTTGTGACACAACTGCAGGAATGGGTGTCTTCAGCGCTGACAGATACGTCAAGATTCCAGACATATCTATCATTGATTGCGACATGGAGCGCTGTAGAGTAAATACGGTGCCTGCATGGTGTCGCAAGAAGGGCGCTTTGAAAAGTGTCGCGATGAAACACTTTTTATGAATGAGGCGCAGAAATGCGCCCTATCTTATAGATAATGCACATTCCTGACCATTTGTTTTGGCACAGGGCAGAGCAGCAATATTCCTATTAGCGCTATCAAGCACCCAAACATCCTATATGTATACCCAAGTGTTTGAACCAATTTTAAGACAAGCTATTTTTTGGTCTTGAAGAAAAACTGCCTCTAACTGGACTTAGCAGCAGTTTTGGAGGCTTGTCAACGTACAGCAATTTCATCGTAAATATTGCAAAGTGTGGTTAGCGGCAGTTTTTTCACGAAAACGCCTACCTTGCATCTCATTTTCGCTAAGTCATGCTAACAGAAGTGGCCGTAACATCAAAAAGTTTACACTATGGTGGCGTCAAGTTCTTATATTTACTCCCCAGATTCTCTTGCCTTCTGAACAGTTTAAAGGAACAACTACTGGAGGCTGTAAAGTGTTTACATAAGTTTTATTAAATCATTCTGCTAAACCTATATGATCACTCTTACATAAATCAGTTACTTAAATAAAAAGATAACTTTTTTAAAATGGTCAATCAGGAGAAGATATCTTACAAACTTAAAGGTAGGTCTTGCATAGCATTCAAACATAGAGCAACTGCTTATGGTAATGCCAAAATAAACATTAAATAATTCTGACTTATAACCACTGTTATACCAATCCACAATAGATTTAGGAATCTCATTTGACAGAAGCAGCTCTGAATAGACATACCAACGTAGATTTTAACCCTGAAGGCAAAAAGCCACACGATCGGTAAAATTTGCATCCATTTCATTAGGGAGCAACTGCAACAGGAGATGCAGAGAGAACAGTCACCATCATTCTTTTGCAGCCAGACCGGTTTCAGGAATCCTTTTCCTTTCTCAATGGCATCTGCTAACACTGATGATTAAGCATGCACTGTATTTAAAGAGCCTGCCTCCGTGGGCATGGTCACATAAAACGGCCTCCTGGATCTTGTAGTGCAAGAACCAATAATCTCAAGTGAGTTCATCATTGTAGCAGTGAAATAAAACAAAAATGTTAAAACCCCTGTGGGCTGATGAAATTTTGCACTGGGTGTCCTATTGTCTTTACCCAGCTGCTCCTGGACACTGATCTCCCGTATGCTGATAGCCCCATTGGGCGCCATCACGGGTCCGCATCAATCGGCTGGCTTTCTTCCGCGGCTGGGCTTTCGCCGCAAACATACCAACGTAGAGTTTAGCCCTGAAGGAAAAAAGCCACAGCAACTGTAAAATTTGCATCCATTTCATTAGGGAGCACTGTATTCTAAGTAACCATTTGACGCCCTGACTGGCCCCACAAAAAGTGCTGTGCGAGTGTGGCGAGACGCGAATGCTGCTATGGGGTGGAGTGATAGGTTGACCCGAGTGACACCATTGTATGATTCTGACCGATTGGGCAATTTGTGGAGAACGAAAGGATTCGATAAATGGGACTTGATTGGTATAAGCAAGGTGGAGGATCTCTGGTCCAGAGGTAGTATTAAGACTTTTGAGGCGCTCAAAATTGAATATGAGCTTGATGACAAGGAACACTTCAGGTACATTCAGGTGCGACATGCCTTGACCTCCGTTTTCCCCCCGGGGACGGAGATTCCCCCATCCTCGCCGCTGGAGGACTGTATCCTTGACGGCCATGTGCCGGATAGTACCATATCACTGATTTACAAAAAGCTCATCAATAACAGGGCTGATTTGCTTGAGCGCCTCAGGGCTTCGTGGATCGCGGACGGCCTGGAACTAGATGACGAGGATTGGCAAACGGCCGTATCCTCCCCTAAGGAGGTGGCCATACCCGCCCGCCTCCATTTCGTACAGTTGAAGATCCTGCATCGTGTATATGTAACTGGTACGCGTCTGTTGCGAATGGGTTACTCTCTTGATGGGCTATGTAGGCGCGGCTGTGGTATGAGTGGTTTGAGAAGTGGTGAGTGTGTACTCCATAGAAAATCACAAGAGTTCTTATCAGGATTAATATCCGTTCTTGCCATGTTGTCATACAGAGGACAGAACTATTTCTGATTGCAATAGGATATCTTTATTATTATTTGTAGAGCATGGACAGCCGACACGTGTTTCGCCCCCTCTTGGTGATTTGCGCCGGGGCTTTCTCAAGGCTAATTTTACATATATGGCGTAAATTATTTTGATTTCCAATTTTTGCAGTGTCCAAAATTTTCAGGAGCAGGAATTCTTCTTCTGTTTGTGTGTGGTGCAAAGTCTCTTCAGTGACGTTCTCCTACGAGGATCCTGGTGTCTTCATCTGTGACGTACCAGCCCTTCACCACCTCTGTTCTGCTGCCATGTGGTATGAGTGGTACCTTCCTGCATATCATTTGGGAGTGTCCTGAGGTGGCTGCCTTCTGGTGCATGCGATTATGGAAAGAGTCACCGGGGTCTCTCTATTGCCTGAGGCCAGGCAATGCCTTCTTAATGTCTGGGAACCTACGGACTACAACACGGCCCTAACTTTTTGGGCGACTCTTGGTAATATGGTGGCCAAGAGGGGTATTGCGCAACTCTGGGGTTCCCACAGACCACCTACGATAGCGGCTTGGAAGGAGAACATGGACTGGTGTATTGTTCAGAGAAAATACGGTTTATGTGGCCCGGTGCCGACCTAAGAAATGGGGTAGAATTTGGTCCCAATGGAACACTTACTGTGGGAATGTCTGCACTCCCCCACAAGACTACACCATTGATATCTCACTGTCCCCTTAGTTGGCGTTCCAGGTTTAAGTTTGTAATAGTATGTACTGACCGATCTCCTCGCCGCCCTTCATCTCTAGACATATGCTCCAACATAGTATGCTAGTCGGATTCTTCCGCCCTCTCCCTTTGATTCCCTGTAATTGATTATTGCCATGTGTCCGTGTTTTATGTTGTTAGTTCAGTTCATCAAAATTCCAAAACTAAACCTACAATACTTGTCTTTTGATTCTGCGTCATGTACAGGATTATATTGCGGGTCGCTTAACCCCCAAACAAGGTACCAGGGGGCCTGATTGTGAGACGTCATAATGTTTAAATGTCATAGCGGCCGGCCCGTTGGGTTGTAGGCTGACAGCTGTGTATTGTGCATAAATAAAGGTTTAAAAAAACGGAAAAAAAAAACCCTGTGGGCCGATGAAATGTTGCACTGGGTGTTTTTCCTTCAGGGTTAAACTCTACATTGGTATGTTTGCGGCGAAAGCCCAGCTTTGGTATATAGATATATATATATATATATATATATATATATATATATATATATATATATATATATATATATATATATATATATATATATATATATATGTAAATATATATATATTACCTACTGGCGGTCGCCAGTAGGTAGTTATAGTTAGGACTTACTTTCCATAGGAAATACACAACATTCTATTTGGAATAACATTGGCGCTGGTGGACGAATCTTTGCGAATTTCTTTAAGAAAATGGCCTGCTCTGCTCCGCTCCTTCCCTAGAATTATGGGGTGATTCGTCAAGTGGGGGCAGAGAAAAAAGGGGGGTTCCAAAATGTGTTTTCCCCATGCAATTTTCCATAGGGGCCTTTAGCCAGGGCTACAGCCCGAACGGCTGAACGGAATTACACTAAATTTAGCAGAGAGGTAGAGTTTGGTTCGCAGATTGTGCGTTTCATTAAATGGTGTAAATCCGTTCAGTAGTTCCTGAGAAAATCAAAAGTAAAATCATAGTGATATCTATAGACAAAGTACTGCTCGCATACGGAAATCCGTTCAATTACGAGCACGAGCTGCATGCTGATTGGATGTCAACTGTCTGTCAACACTCCAAACCAGAAAGTGTTGGCAGCCATCTTGTGCCTCGGTAGAACCGAGTCACAAGAAAACAATAAAATAAAGTTGAAAAATAAGGAAAGAGGGCAGGGTAGAAACATCCTGATGCTCTAGGCCTGCTCAGGGGATCCCACATGGATTTTTTTTTTAAAATAAGAAATTGCAGGGTACATGTATTGTATGCCTACGCAATAGAAAAGGAAAAAAAACCTAGAAGTCCTTTTTATTCCTAATTAGCCCCCGGGGGGGGGCAAATCCCGGGGGCATTTTTTTTCCATAATGGGGTGCTTCTAAGGCCTCCCGAGAACCGGGGAAAGCCATCCCCAGGGGGTTTATTTTGAAGTATGTGGGGGGGTCACCGCCCCCCTCTCTGCGCAGCCTCGGGGACCGGCACCCCCTCAGGCTTTTTTTTAAATATGTTGTTAAAAAAATAATGTTTTCAGCTCCCCTTCCATCTCCCCGTCCCGTACACATCCCCTTCCAGCCTGGGGACCTTCACTCCCCGGAGTTTTTTAATGTTGGGAGGGGGTCGAGCGGCCCCCTTCCTGGAGCCCTTGATGGCCCTGGGACTACCCACCTCCCAGGGCCGCCTCTTGCAGTGTCTCGGGGTGCTTGTATTTCTATGATAGTATGTAAAACTTTCCGTTTTTTTTGTGCACCAGTTGTACTCTATACGCATGCGCAGGCTTGTTTCCAAGTCCACGTTTCTTTCTTTTTCTTCAAGTTTGCCAAGCAAACCAATCCTTGTTTCAGGTAATTAATTTGCCGCTTTTTTCCCGGGCCGTGAGTGTCATCTGCTGCTATACTTTTGTAATATATTAATATTTATATTCTATCTATTTTTATTTTACACATATTGCTGAGGTGCCAAACGTTGATTACATACTCCGTCAACCGCAACTAGTTTTCCTCCATTATTTTTATTATACCTGTTACTTTCATTTTACCCTCCGCCTATCTTCTCTGTGATCAATGAGATTTCCTGCCACAAACACCATGGTGTTTGTCCTTGGCCTCTGGTGTTATCAGACTTGGTCACACGCACACCTAAAAACTAATTTGAAGCACGTAAGCCACAGCCATTACAACGCGAGTCCATCTCCACAAAGCCAATATCATGCCTATGCCTTTATCATGCGTGGTAAATGTATACTAGTTGTAAAAGCATGCATGGTAAAGGCATGCGTGGTAAAGCCATATGCGTGCTAATGAATTTGTGGTGACGATCACGCGTGGTTATGACCGCGTTGTAATGGCTGTTTTTCCCCTGGACACTGCAGGAACCGGGTCTGGGTGTGACGGACTCCAGGGCATCAGGCGGTGGGCCATGCACCCTTCCTCACACTATATAGAAATCTCCGGGGGGTGGTCTTTTCATGGTTTAAGGGGCGTCATTGAGGCCCATATAGTTAATTTTGTAGGGGGGTAGGTGTGCACGCGAAAATGTTGCAAGAGGTTTGTAAATGTGGTACACATTGTTTTACTTTGATTTCCTTTCTATGTTGTAGTCCATCCAGAGAAAATATAAGTTATTGTACAGCCAGTACTTTTCAACCCTACTGTCAAACATTTTACTATAGTATTTCAAATTATACCAGGAAAACACAACAACACTACATGGCCCAGATTTCCATTGTAATGATTTCTTAGTTCCAGCTTTAGTTGTCAGATCGGCACACACACTCCCTCCTGGCTTATATACACCCACACCACAGTCATCCAGTACATATGTCACTACACACATGGCTCTATCTACAAAAAAGACGGAGCGTACAATGCCCTCACGTTTGCGCCGACTCCTGGTGACCGTTATGTTCCAATAGAGCATGCGCAAATGAAATGAAAGACATTAGGGGTACACGGACTGATGGTGGGCGTGGTGAGGCGTATTGTGCGCATGCGCACCATTAATGCACATGCGCTGAGTGAAAAGGGTACACAGGTCAATGGGGTACACTCCTCTATAGAACATCGCCATTGCTTTTACACATGGGGAGATGCTAAGTTGCATGTTTGGATTTTGAAAGTGAGAACAGATTTCATCGTTGTGTCTTTCAAAGTTCAAACTAAGCTTGCTATGGGAGGGCTGGAGCCGCAAGACTTTTCATAGCAAACAGGAGTTTCCCAGGGGTAGGCACCCCGGGACACTGCAGGAACCGGCTCTTGGCATGGAGGTCTCCAGGGCTCTCGAGGGCACCAGGCGGAGGGCCACCAAGCCCGTGTGACACAATACAGAAATCTCCTGGGAATGTTTGTTCCCGGGGTTTAAGGTGCACACACTTTTAATTTTTTAGGGGGGGGCGTGGACGCGCAAGTGGCGCAAGGGGGTTTTAAATGTGGTACAGTGTTTTCTTTTACTTTGCTTTCCTGATCCAGGGTAAATATAACAGTTTTTGTACAGCCAGTACCTTTTGCCTGTTACCATAGTAAAAGTTCATGGAACACTTGTGTGAGCACAGAGGTTTGAAGTTCACCACAATATGTTGCTAATTGAAATAGTTACTGTGCTGGAGATTTATATTTTTTTCATAGGAACCGTTAGTCGTACAAGAAGTCAGTGGAAAAGTTTTGTTAGGGATTCCTTCCTGTTCGGGGAGTATTAGGGTAACGTGCTCCAAGCGGGACTTTACGAAGCTTAATGTTCATTGGCTGTGAAGTATTAAAAGTAGACGGTTTGGCAGTCATTCCTTGCTCATCTGTGGAACAACTTGGACATTGTACTGGCTAAAGTGTTCCGAGCACAAGTTTGCTCCTTATTGGGTGGGAACAGTACACTGGTGTCAGTGATATTGTGATGCATTTTCCAAAAAATATGGGGAAAGAAAGTAGTAGAGGGCACGTTAGGAACACTATTAACTCTGTACAGTGCCCATAAGGTGGTAGAGAGGGATTTAGAAGAAAACAATTTTTTTATATGTTTCAAGGGACATTTATATAATTGTCGTGTGGTGTATAAATTACGGCGGAAAAATGACAATGTCTTGCGCTTTTTTTTAATCAAGTTTGTAGGTGACATACTTATTAGGAGTACTATTTACTTATAATGTTGTGTTTACTTTACTGATGGGGAGGTGTGGTTGCGCAGCAAAAAATTCTGTCTAGGTTTGTAACAGTTGTTATTAAGCAAATACAAATAAGCTTTCTTCAGAAACTGTTGCTGTATATATGAAAGGGGTGACAATTAAAAATGGGATTTCAGAAAATATCAGTTAAGCGTTGCTATATACATCTTTTTTTGCTACAGTTTGTAAAAGTGTTGCCCACATTCTTGATGATGTAAGAGGGCATCAGTTACTTTTAGATATAGTAGAATAGAAGTGCCACCACAAACACTCCCGCACTACATTATCTCAGATCAAGAAGTAAAAAACAGTAAAATACAATTATTTCATATTACATAGAAATGCATGCATCATTATTTTTCAAATTTGTATTCTGTACAATTCAAGAACGTGCTGTCGTAGTGCTTAGAGGTTGCAGACTGTTCCGCTAATAAATCACATACTCCCTAAAGAATATATAGGATGATACTCTTATAATATAAAGTACAGGAACTATATATTCTTTAAGGAGAAGGTGAATAGGAACCGCAAATAAGAATAGAAATTAGAAAATAACATTCAGAAATGTAGGTTTATTAAATATTTAAAGTAACAAAGTTTGCATGATAGCAATATTTTTGTGTTCTACAGTATCATAAAATATCTGATCAAGTAGTTTTTAATATTTGAAAGATATATTATAGATGGCGCTGAAAAATCTCCCATTCTCTTCTGTAGCAATAGGACAATCTATTATAATATTACGATTGATACCATTGTTACAGTAAAAAGTATAGGAAAATAAAGTTATGTATTTTACAAAACAACCACAATGAAATACTTTTGAGCGGTAATTATTTAGTGAACTTCTTTTCTGCGGGAGGTGAAATAGTTTGATCTTCGTGGTGACTTGTCATAAAATCCTCTGAGATCATGACTTTGAGAATAATAATATCTGTAAATTCTCACTGCTCATGATCACAAGGGGAAAATAGATTGAAAACCGGAAAGGTTGCTTACTTATTGTTATTCTTTGTGACAATGGATCGTGAACTCCACTAAGATCACCAAGATTGTTAGTGTTATAATATATAACATAAACAAGTGGAAGATGGTGATGTTGATTATAAATGTTTAGGGTTTGCCTCGACGGGTCACCAACACCTCTCAAGCGAAGTACAGTGTCAATATAAAAAGTCACTATATGTAAGGTGAAAGGAGCCAGAAAAGGAGCAATGTTTGTTATAATCTATCTGTTTCTGAAAACGAGCTGCTGACGTTACAGAGAAAAAGCGAAAAACATGCAATAACATTTTTTTCTAGATATAAATGTTTAAATATTGACAAATAGCAGCAAATTATAAGTAAGTACTATGACTATGCCATATTGAAACAACTTACAACTCCGGAATATGTTTGTTGACGCAAAAAGAGAATCCGATGCTAGAAAAAGGAACCTGAAACATAGATTGGCGACTCAGAAATAACTTGCGAAAACTAAACTAATTGCACAGTAGGTGTGGTTTATATAGTTTTTGGTTGTTTAGTAGTCTACGGAAGGAAGCTGTGGGTCCGCCTATTTAGATGTCACGTTTTGCAGTTTACACATGCTCACGTTTTAACTGTTTTTCTTGTGCACGTGTTTGGAAAAGTTACAACCTTTGAAGCTGTAAAGGTTTCGATTTCGATCGTAACACGTATAAGGTATTATTATTTACATACGTTGGAAAGTTTAAAAAGTGTTACTCAGTAAACTGTGTTCTTTGCATTTTCATGATTAAAAACATCTAAATAGAAGACATAAAAAAATATTGTTATCATTAGAAAAAAAAAGTATTAATATTTGTTAATATTATGCTTCTTAATTTAAAAAATGCTAGCATTTGTAAATCGTAAACCTATCCTCGGAAAGGCGTGCTGGCGCTTGGGGCGTTGGGAAGATTAATAAATAATAAATGCCCTTTTCTATGCACCTGTAAATTGGCTTTTAAACTTTCAATTGCCCAATCTGTATCTTTACACTTCCACCAAACATTCTGTCACTGCTGTTTTAGTTTTGTAGTGACTCATTTATCGGTTTGTATTAATCCATTCACTACATTAAAACACTAATGGGCACATATACAATAACTGGCATATCCCCAGGAATATGCCAGTGATTGTGCACCGTGACACCACCACCATGGATGCGCCATATTTACAATGAGGTGCACCATGTGAAAAAACGGCACATGGCTTTGCGTACGCTTACGGTGTGCTTACGGGGCTCTTACGGTGCGAGTACGTATGACGTCCCGCCGCGATTTGCGTAATTGCTTTTAAAAGTAATATACGCTTATTAAAAGTTAAAAAAACAATTTTCATAATTATCTAGATAATGTCTTCTCTTAGTATGCACATTAAGTACTTAGGCAATTTAAAACTTTCACGCCTTTCGCGTACGGGGCACCGCACATGATGTCACACGGAAGCGTTGATGCGACTCGTAACGTCAAAGCATATTCGTAACGTATGCGCGGGTACGCACAGAGTACGATTTGCCGTACCAAGTATGGTGCAATCACCATACGCGTACGGTACGATTATCCCCCAAAAAAACTATGAAAAAGGAATTAAATAGAATTTCATTTAATATATTGAAGAAGAAAAAATAATAAGAAAAAAAAAATATTTCTCAATTTACTTTTGTTATTATTTTACATTAAGAATATGAAATATAACTTAAAAATATGTATATATATAAATATTCATAAGAAAAATGTAGAAATTTAGTATAAAAAGAAAGAAGTACAAAAATTAATCAATTTAAAAATTATCATTCACAAAACCTTTGCAATTCACTGAAAAAACGATAGGTTTTACACACGTTATAGTTAGCTGGCAATTTCACTCATCCAAACCATTGAAATTCACCCGTTATAGTTAGTTTAGCTAACTATAAATTGCGCGCCGGCAATGCACTGCTGATGACGTCACATATTACATCACTCATGACATGGCCAGTGACATCACTCATGACATCACTGATGACATCTCAAATGACATCACTGATGACATCATCCTTGTGAACGAGTGGTAGACCTCCCCTCACCCTAATATTACCTTTGATACACACATTCAAAAATAGAAACTAACATTTTCAAAAAAATGGAGATACCAATACCAGTTATAACAACCTATTCAGTAATCCCAACATCTGCATACACATCCACTCATTCACCAATAGTTCTAAATAGTCACTCATATGTACTCATACACCTATATATCCTGTTACACACCGATACTCATCCATAGAGTTAGTCACACACATACTCACAGATGCAAATAAACTGCTGATGACGTCACATATTACATCACTCATGACATGGCCAGTGACATCACTCATGACATCACTGATGGTATCTCAAATGACATCACTGATGACATCATCCTTGGGAAAGAGTGGTAGACCTCCCCTCACCCTAATATTACCTTTGATACACACATTCTAAAATAGAAACTAACATTTTTTTAAAAATGGAGATACCAATACCAGTTATAACAACCTATTCAGTAATCCCAACATCTACATACACATCCACTCATTCACCAATAGTTCTATATAGTCACTCATACATGTACTCACTCATCATATGTACTCATACACCTATATATCCTGTTACACACCGATACTCATCCATAGAGTTAGTCACACACATACTCACAGATGCAAATAAACTGCTGATGACGTCACATATTACATCACTCATGACATGGCCAGTGACATCACTCATGACATCACTGATGACATGACATCTCAAATGACATCACTGATGACATAATCCTTGTGAAAGAGTGGTAGACCTCCCATACATCCATGTACTTGCCTACACAGCTATACACACACACCACTACACTAACTTAACTTAACTTGTACAGAAACGTACACATACTTACTCTCTTAAACAATCACTTACAGAAACACATACTTATTTATACAGGAACTCTTTTAAACTCTCCCTCTCACATATACTCACTTATATACATCAATACTCACATATACTAGTTTAAAACATATGTAGTTACTCATAAAGATATTATTGAGACAGTCATTCACCCCCTAACACACCCATATACACACTCATCCACCCATGCAGTCCTGCACATATGCTGTCTTCAAAACACATACAAACAGTGTGTCACTTATTCATGCATCTATGCGCTAAGTGATATCCCCCACCTAACCATACAGACACTCATACTGATACTCAGAAAACAAACTAATAACCCATATACACACTTATGTAGCTACTCACCAACCCTTGCAGCCACTTATACACAAATTGAGACACTGATACAGACATTTAAATATTTAAACATTACTTGTTAATTCATGTATTCACTAAGATACACTTAATAAGTCAGTTATATTATCAATTTTAGAAAAAAAAACATCCATTTAGACACTTATTTACCTATTTATTCTGCCATCGACCTTTAGATATACGTATAAAAAAATATTTATTTTTCATAAAGACACACACTCACTGGATGATGTCATCAGTGATGTCATTTGAGATGTCATCAGTGATGTCATGAGTGATGTCAATGGCCATGTCATGAGTGATGTAATATGTGACGTCATCAGCAGTGTAAACTAACTGTAACGGGGGAATTTCAATGGTTTTACATGAGTCAAATGTCCAGCTAACTATAACATGTGTAAAACCTATGTTTTTTTTCAGTGAATATATATATATAGATACTGGTATAAGTTTGGATAAGGGTGTTTGCCACAGGCCAGGTTTCTTGGGGTTTCAAAAGTTAAAAACTATTTACAATGTCTCCCAGTCAAGCTGTCTTTCCAAACCAAGAGACAAAGTCTTATGTACTTTCCGTTTACATAGTTTCAATCATTACCCCAGCCTACATTGGTATTAGAATTGACTTCATGTTGCTCATTTGACGGCAGAGTTGGGCCACTTGGAGATAATGATCATGTATGCCATTTGATACTGTCGCAAAAATAGAGTTGCTCTTTTATCCTAAATTGCTGATCAAGGAATTGTAGCTACATTGATTTTTGCTCTAAATGGTTATAAGAGGTCCCACCTGTGTAGGAACCAGATCCCTATGGTTCATCAAAAAAGACAGTTGCTTCTGCACATTGGGGGTAGTGGCACTAAGGTTGGGACCCTCACAGAAATGTATTCCAATATTGTGAAGGTAACATTGAAGCAAAATCTATTTCTAGATCACAACAAACAAATCTCTTCAGTTAATGAAGATTTATATTTTAAGAATTTTACATTTATGTACCAAGTACATGTATTATGCTGGTTTCTCTGTGTTGGTAATATCATAACATTATTATATCTGTTTTCTGTCAGATGAAGATCTGGACCTTTGCTCAAATTGTGTATCTCCCGTTACAAGCAGTATTGACCTAGGAAGGAAGAGGAGTGACATGATGCTTGGACAAAAGGATGAAGAGCCCATTAAGGATGATGACCTCAGTAGAGGCTCCTCTGACCTTGGCAGTAATAGAGGAAATCACTTGTTTACATCTGAAGCTATTTGCAGCAGTACAGCAACCAATACTTGCACTGAATGCCAGTTTGATATACCAGAAAATACAATCAGTAGGATTGACCCATTACTAGGGAATGCCATGTGCACAAGAGAAGTCACTGATGACAGAGGGCTACAAGATGTTGCGATTTCTGGTGTAGCGGGCCAAGAAGACAAATCTTGTGTTGAGACTCAGGCAAAACGAACTCAAACTGGAGTGACCTATATAGAAGTGAAACCTGCAACCAAGGATCCATACCGTGGAGAGGAAGTGTTTGTAATAAGCCCTTCAAAGAGGTCTACGGCATCAGGAAAAGGTAGCGTGTTGCTCATGCCTGCGTTAATGGAAACAAATATACTTAGAGATGGAGAATATTTGGGAAAATCTAAAACCAGCACCAAAAATGATTGCAAGAGCATCAATCACATAGATATTCAAACTGACAAAACATTAGCAAAAAAAGAAAATTTGGAAATGCCAAACAAGTCAGTGAAAGACATGTTGGATGTTAAATCGTGGATTAAAGACAACCATTCTAGCGAAAGTAACGTGAATCATTTTAACTCTGGATTCATAAAACGGTCATCATCATTGATTTCGGACTCTGGGATTGAAAGCGAGCCGAGTTCAGTAGCATGGTCAGATGCACGTAGCAAGGCTCTGGATTTACCTAGTGATCGCGAGCTTGTGCAGCACTTGGTGAAACGAGTCACCAGACACAGAAACTCTTTTTCCGGAGGTCACACCGGGAGTAATATGAGCTTACCTAGTGGAATCCAGGCCTCTTTGACCTCAATTAGTTCTCTGCCTTTTGAAGAAGAAGAGAGGGATGTTCACCCCAATAAGCTGACAAAATCAGTGTCGGCCCCACAAATAAACAACCCGAAAGAGACTGATGTAAATACAGGGATTTCTAGGCAAGATCTAGATCTCTTAAATCCTTTAAATGGGAATTTGATGAAATATGGCAAAGACTGCCCAAATGAAGCCTGGTCAGTAATCCAAAAGGAATCCAATGGAGAAATATCAACATTAGGAATAACTAAGGGTGTTTCTCTTGATACTGTCATTCCACATTCAAATGAATTGGAAGACTCAAAGATTGTGACCAAATGTACTGTGAGAAACCAAAGGTTAAAATTGACTGCTAGACTCTTTGATTCACAGCAAGTTGTCAATACCAGTGGTTGCACCTCAAAGGAAAGGAGCAACATGCTGGACTCAGAACAATATGGCAATCCTTTATTAGAGTCACATCTTTGTTCAACTAAGGGACGGCCTGACCCAGATAGCTCTTTGTCAGATGCTTTGCACCTAGACATCTTTCCTAGCGTGGCCCATCAAAACATTGAACATTGCCTCAGCTCAGTTCACAAAGTGCCAGGTTTTTCCTACACACTACCGTCCCCAGTGCAGTCTCTGGTAGACTGTGACAGAGACCAGGAAGTGGACGATAATGCTGCTACCATTAAAGAAGCTGTATCCTTAGAGGAAGTTCATTTATTGCAGGAAATTGAACTCAATGATGCTCCTATCAGAGATGCCTCAGAAGATATGTATAACAGCAACTTGTACATGCTCAGAGGCAACAATGAGGATAACCATAGCAGTAGTGGGGTTAAACCTCTACCTCTGGTTATTGAAGGAGACTATCCAGGCTCTAACGGTAATGCCTTAGCGCTAGAAAGTAGAAAAGCTGTTGAGGCAGCTAACCTCTCAGTTTCATGTACAGCTACATGTCTGCCCTTCTCATCAGTACTGAAAGAGACTCCTGCCATGGTTGGATTTTCTTCAAAGCAAACATCTTTTCCAATTACTCACCAGCCTTTGGGCTCCTTTGGATCCATCTCCTACAGTTCAATCAACTTTGATCGGGAGATCAATGAAAGAATGATTAGGTAAGAAACTTCATTTTCATGATTCATATAATGGTGCTTAAAACTTATGAATGTTTCTCTCAGCACATGTATTGCACTGTACCTGTTTACAGCCATTGTCAAGATACAGCTATGCATGTTTTCCTTGACCTTTATTAGTGTAGGCAATGCTGTGTCAGTGTGTTTAGTCTTTATCATTGGCAATTATCTCTGAAAGAGACATATACAATATGTAGAATGAACTAAGGACCATACATGACCATATTATTGACATGTTGTACAGTCCACAAATTTATATGGGCCATACCAGTTCCGCAAAATCACATTATCACTCTGCACTGCTGCAAGAGAAACTAATCAGTGAGCAGTTATGATATGGCATGATACTTTGTAATTTTACAGTGCCATTATGCTATTGCCTTGGACTTATAATGCAGTCAAATTATTGAAGGGGGAGTTCTCAGTAGTAAAAATTGGCCATCTGGACAAAGATCTCCTAAGTGGCAGATCCCCTTCTGCCGCCACTTGACAATAGTTTGATTTCAAAAGATAGGTTTTGGGCCCTTGCCTGTCTCGGGTACTAGGCCTACCCACACGGGTGAGGTATCATTTTTATCTGGAGACCTGAGGGAACGCTGGGTGGGTGGAAATTTGTGGATCCACGCAGATTCCACAACTTTCGACCACAGAAATGGACGATCCCCAAGCAGGGATCCACTGGAGATACTCCCCTTTCCAATGATACCTCTCCCGTCTTTCAACATAATCGGGGGGCTGAGATAGCCCCCTGAGCACATAGAAAGTGAAACTGAAATGATCCTAAAGGCTCATTTCAGTATCGGTTTCTGTACAATGACAACAGCGCTACGTGTGCGCTGATCGTCACCGCACAGAAACCAGGGAGGGGGCCCCGGGAGCTGGGGAAGCTCTTTCCCAGCTCCCGAGGCTTTGGGGGAGAGAAGGAAATCCCTCTGCTGTCTGCAGCAGAGGGATTTTCTGCCCATGTCCTCATGACAGAATGGTTCCATCATGAACACAGGGGCACCGATGCTCTTGACGGAACCATTCGGTCATTAGCATCGAAGGGGGTTAAACAAAAGTGTAAGTTTACCTTTGTGTATCAGGCTCCTGAGTGTAAGTTACCACTAAAATAAACCAGTAGTAAACCCTGCTCTACACATGGCCAACCACTGGTACTTGAACACCCTCTGATAGAAAAAAATGGTGGTTGCAGTGCCATTAGTTAGCAATGTGTAGTGCTTGCTAAAAAAGTCTCAGTCACTACAAAAGTGTAAGTTACTTCAAAAACAAGCATTTCCAATGCAATCTGTCTTGCCTTTGGGATCTTATATGTATTTAGCTATGCAGCACATTAGCCTGGGTGCTGAAACATCCACTGTTCTTTAATATGGAGGGAAAGTAAGCACCAAACTGCGTGACACGCCAGGTAGGGGAACACATGGAGAGAAATATTGCCTTTCAGCGGGAAATGGTATAGTGCAAAGCTCTGTTCTTAACTTAAAATCAGGGCCTTCGGTGGTCATATCACTGAAAATATAAGAATTGAAAAAAGTATTATTGTCTACAGGTGTTCGTGGAAGACAATTTCCATGGACTGGCATCTAAAGAATGCTAAAGCGATTCTGGTATTTTCCTGACCTGTGCTGGTCTTTTTCTATCAAGAAAGTTAACACCATCGCTGCTAATGGTTTTCCCCTCCTGTGCTGATTGATTGATAAATCCCATTGTTCATGACGAGCTGAGCTGGTCATGAGCATCAAAGGGGTTAAATAGAGGCAGTTTCCAGAAAAATTAAAAAATTAAAGTCCCTCACCAGAAAGCAATTCTCGCATTTTACTGACCTTTACTGGTCGTTTTCTATCAAGACAGTTAAATCGAGGCAGTTGAACAGAAAAAACAGTCCCTAAGCCGAAGCAGACAAGTCCTAGGCCTGATCTCCAGAGCCCACAAAGTACATACACATATTAGTATATACTAAATTATACACAAGAGGTCTTGAATGCTCGACCTAATACTGAAACATAGTAAACTTACTCAAAAGTGTAAATTTACTTGATAAAGTAGTTTGTGAATCAGGTCAAATGAGTGAATCAGCTGTTAAATGACTAGGCCTATGCCATGTTACAGCTAACTTAGAAAAAAAAAAATTATATGACAGTTTAGTCAGAAAAATAGCTTACATATTCGAGGGGAAAAAAACATTTGGAACCAAGAAAATATATAGAAATGATGCATTTTCTTTCACATGAAGTACCGTAAATAAATTGAAGATATCACGAAAATGATTTAAATTTCTAGACAAAGATGTAGTAAACACAGTAGTGCATTATATCACAAACTGAATGGTTCCAGTTTTTCCATAAATAACTGTAAAAAATGGGGCTACTAGTTGAGGGGGGTTAAACCCTTCTCAAGCATTAACCACAATTCCCCTCAGGGTGAAGGTACAAGCAAACCCTAAATCAACCTGTGCTCAACCCTCGTGTAACTTGGCACAGAGCAGTCAGGCTTAACTCAGAGGCAATGTGTAAAGTATTTGTGCAACACTTCAAAGAGTATTACAGTGAAAACACACCACAAAAGAATTCCACACTAATTTAGAAGAAAAGAGTAACTTTTGACAAATAAAACATACCCAAAACGACAAAAATCAAATCAGCAGAACCGAAATATGCAGATTTAAAGATTTAAGTGAAAATAGCACCAAAATTCACAAAGCGCCTACTGTGGATATCTGGTCACATCAGACAATGACAAAGTCACAAGTTTAGGCCGCAGTGATGGAGCATGGGCTGTCAACAGACACCCAATGACGCCTGCTGAACAACAGCACCTTAAATCCTGGCTTGCTGAGCATAGCATAGTTTTGTGCCGAGCATGTGTTGTGCAGCCATGACTATGCGTCAGTTTTGAGGCGAGGCGGAGCGAAGATGTGAGGTCCTGTGTCATCATCAAGGATCCCGTCAACAAGGGCCTGCGATGCGAAGTCCGGTGTTGACGATGTGTCGTACAGTTGAGCAGATCCTTCAGTCCTGAGGAGCTGTGAGGTATTTGTCTGGAAAACTTTGTACAGGCAGCAGTTCATATGCAGCTGTGGAGTCGATGAGGAGTCTTTTTCATCAGAAGAACCCTTGCAGCAGAGGCAAAGAGTAGTTTCTGAGGGCAGTACGTCAAACAGTCGATCAGCATTTCAACCCCTTTTTTACTTTTCCCCCTCTACCTTCTATTCCCCATAGGATGTGTGTATAGTTTATGCTAAGTTCTAGAAACTCATGATGTAGTCTTTGTAACTCGCTAATCCTCATGTAAAGTGCTCCGATATCTCCAGGTCTAGCCAGCGCTATATAAAAGTATGCAAATAAATAAATACAATAAATAAAAAGCAAAAGCAATGCACCGTTTCTACTTGAGATGCGTTGAGGAGAAAATGCATCGGCTCTATGTGGATATACAGAGACTGGTAGAGCACTTTAGTCCCACTTCCAAGGATCCAGGACTCGGGGGCACCAATTGGCAAGGTATACTCACAGATGACAGAGTCCAGGTGCTATGTTCAAGAATGTTGGAGCCTTCTGTCCATGAGGCTTTATTAGTAAGGAGGACAGCCAACTAACCCTTGAAGTCACTTTGGGGTCTTGGGTTCAACAGATGCAGGTCCATTCCTCACCCAGACAGCAGGCAAGAGGTTGGCACAGCATGGCAGTAGTCTTTCAGAGAAGCAGTCCAGCAGAGTGCCAGTCCTTTTAGCACCATAGCAGTTCCTGGCAGAGTACCCATAGGCCAAGAGTGTACTGAGGAGTTGGTCTGAGGTTCAATATTTTTACCCAGTTCTGCCTTTGAAGGGGGAAATGCTTCTAGAGGTTTCCCTTTGAAGTCCCTAGGCATCCAGCTTTCCCTGTCCTCGCTCCAGACTAACTACAGGGGGTATGCATAACTTTGAGTGTTTGTGTGAAGGCAACTATAAGTGGGGCTGTGCCCAGTTCCGCCTTCCCATCCTGCCAGTGATAGCCCATCCAGGCACAGCGAATCTCTCTATAGAGTGTGGCTGTATTGGATTTACACACAACTCCCAACTGTCAGCTACACGCAGTCATGTGACCCAGAGACAGGCTGCAGGCTCTAAAAGACTAAGGCAGGGAAATGCTAACTTTCTAAAAGTGACATTTTCAAAACTGTAATTTAAAATTGGTTGCACCATGAGAGAGGATTTTACATCCCAATTCCATAGACAACTAAAACGAATTGGTTTCCTGCTCCCTTAGGGGTGACATATATGCATTACAAAGGAAGGTGTGGGTTTATTTTGCCAAATCGATTTGGCAGTTTAAAATGGCACACACAGGTTGGAATGGCCTATCTGAAGCTCGTTTAAAGAGCTACTCAAGTGGGTGGCACAATCAGTGCTGCAGGCCGTCTAGTAGCATTTAATCTACAGGCCCTGGGCATAGGTAGTGCATTTTTACGAGGGACTTTTAAGTAAATTAAATGTGCCATTTGGGTATAAGTTAATTGCACCATGTTTTAAAGAGAGAGCACAAGCACGTTTGTGCTGGTTAGCAGTGGTGAAGGGCACAGAGTCGTAAGTGAGAAGGGTGGTAAGGCGGTTGCAAAACATTCATACATGGGTTCTGGACTCACTATTAGGAGTCTCCATTTTGCAAGTCGCTAGTTGATTAGTGACTAACAAAATAGGGTTGGTACATTGGCCACACTTTTTTTGCGGTCGCAAATGAGCCTAAACTCCTTTGCAACTGCAAAAAACAGTCGTACATCAGGCCCCCAGTGCAGCATAGGACTTTCCTTCTTTTTTTAAGGTTCGTTGATTGGTTTTTAGAACAGCTTTAGTAGTATTTTTGGACGAGTGGTTGCTCCTCTTTGTGACAGGATGTGTTTGTTTCACTTGCTTTGAGTGTCTGGTGTTAGTTCCTTGTTTCTATACCCTCCTTATCCCCAAATACCTCAACTTCTCCATTTGTCTAAACCTGCTATTTCCCATAACCTCCAGTCTTAATCTGCAGATTGTAAGTACATTGTAAATTGGAATTATATAGTGCTAACTAACCCTGATGAGGCGGTAAAGCGCGTTGGGGCAAGTAGCACACTACACTGGAGCCCAAGAAAAGAGGTTAATAGTAAGTTAATACTATTCTTTTCCTTTGCACATTAGTTGTGTTAGGTGTGTGCTCTTGATTTCTTCTGTGTTTAGTAGAATTCATAGTAGGGTAAAAGAATGTGAGTGGATTTGACAGAGAAAGTAGTAGGTTGGGTTTTGAAAGTAAACTAGTGGGTTCCTGTTAGTTGGGTGACATGAGTATAAAGAGAAGGGAGAGTTTAAAAAGGTTGTTTGGTGGTTCATATTAGATTAAAAAGGTGTGGGATGAGTTAGAGAGAGGAGTGATGGGACAAAGGTTGAAAGGAGGATTTGAAAAAAATCAAAAACTGAAATTAATTTAGACATATGTGTATGCATTTGACACTAAGTAAGGTTGTTTTGGCTGAAATAAACAACTCTATGTACATTACCCATATGTGCAAAGGTGTACATGCATCATATACATGAGTGCACGAGTGGCTTTCACCTGCTGGGATGCATTTGCTCTGCTACATAGAGCTCTCTGCTGCTCATGAAAATGAAATTCACTTAAATGAAATTATTTTTTTTATTTAACAAAAATGATTCTGCATGACATGGAGAATACTGTCCAAAACATCATTTTCTTAAGCTGCATCTACTATAGACCTTATAAAATTTGTCAACAGTAATTTATTTTCAAAAGGATTTCAGAAATATAAAGAAAACAAGTCAGAGAAGACAACTCATTTCTTGGTGTTTGCATTCTCCTTGAAGAGTATGTTGTTGCTGACTTAAATATGGATACGTTGTGATGCAATGTATCCTCCTTCTTTCTTTGACTGAATTAAATATGAATCAGTTAAAGTACATGGTCCACTTTTAAAAAATATTCCATAATCAGAACATACCATTGTGAGAAGTTGTCAGAGGAGGAAAAACACTCACTATACATTCTAGGAAAGTCTGTGTTACAATCAAGATTCTGTAATGTAAGCGTTGCCGCCCTTTTTGAGTTTATTAAGCTTTTCAACTGTGCATTAGTTCCATTATCCCCAGCACCTTTGACCGCCCAGCCATGGCTTTCACCCATCAACTGATTATGTTCTAGGTGCCCCATGAAATATGTTTAGATGATATTTGCACCATGATTATCTATTGAATCTATTCTATCTATGTGTCTATTGTATATAATACTTGTGTAGAAGACGGGGAGCTGACTGTTGCACTTTGCTACCAGGCTACTAACTTTTCCCAATACTTGCTTTATTTTATTATTTACTTTTCTGAGCTAGCCGGTCACCATCTTGGCAGGCATATTGAAAATAATGTAAAAGGATGACCACTATGTGGGCACATATGTGCAAGGTTGCAATCTATGTATTATACTTTTGGTGTAATCATTCTTTGAATGACTTAACTTAACTTATAGAGAAAGATCTGTCATCAAGGGACAGCCACCAACATACATGGGCATGTGCAGTGGACATCTTGTAATAATATTTCTAACAGGAAAGAAACATCTTTGAAAGATAACCTTTGGTTTTGCACACACATATGACAGCAGTCCATGAATTATTATTTGCTTTCTTTAAATATTAGTTAGACAAATGTCACCATCCCTGCATATGTGTGCATGCTGGCACGCTAGCCACATGAGGAAAACACTTTGGCAAAGCAGGTTTCATGGGAGATATTTATTGGCTTTGCCAATGCTTTTTATTCTGATTTGCACTTTTGTCTCAGACAATTAAGCAGAGGCTTATGCTGACCAATAGTACATACCACACACGATTGCATTTTAGTTACATTTGCAAGTTTCCCATTATGTGCAGCGACTGTGCGCGCTTCTGCTTGGAAATGTTGTGTAGGATTGTAATGGTAGTCCGCATGGTTCTGGTGATTATTTCTTTCTAGTTTTCACCAGGCTAAAGAGACGTTTCTGAAAGAGCTGAAGTTTGAAGGTTTGCTATACAGTGACCTCCCTATGTTAGCTTCTGATATGCCATATTTCCCTCCAGAGGAAGAGGAAGAACCATTTGATGATGGCATTCACCTGGTAATCTGTGTCCATGGACTGGATGGTACGTATGAATAACCCCATGGAATAATGCTATAGAATATACAACCTGCTGGATGTCATTTATTTCTGATCTAATGCTTGCAGAAGTTGTCCGCGGTTTAATACATTTCATTTAGAAGGTTCGCCCAAATTTCCATCTTTTCATTTGCACATTTTGTGCTCCACTCTGTGGTTTTAAGTAGTAAACTTTATTAAAATGTTTCTCATTATCCTCCTCGTTTCTATTAGGTCCATCGTCTAACTTCTCTGGATTGTCTCTGTAACTGCTAATGCTACAGCAGGCAAACTTGTAACTAACATCTAATATGGCACAACACCAGTGAGACGATAAATGAAGTGCTGGCTACCCCAACCCTAGTAGTCAGGTGCAGGAGAGTACTCTTGAAAATGAAAGACATGTTCTCTTTTTTTGATGCAGGGAATAAGTCTAGCCTTCATTACCTTGCATTTTTCTAAGACTCTCTAGGTTTTCCATAAACTCATCTACACACATTTTCAATGCAGTGTATCGTGTATTGTGGACAGTTTTCAGAGATTAGGATGCTTGCTATTCTGTTCATGTTGCACTTATGGTATCCACCCAAAAAACAGAAGACGTACCTTTGGTAACACATACTCCATCTCTCCTTTGATCAACTTCCCTAGAAGACCACTGATGCTTCAGAGGCGAAGCAGCGTATCCTACCAGAGATCCTCAGAGTCAGCAGGCTGCATTGTCCCATTGTGGATTTAATGTAGCACTTGGAAAGTAGATGGTATTCATTTGTCATGATTTCGCTCTCAGAATGAATTAGCTGTTTGTTACTGAGGCCTTAATGAACCAGAGAGACACAAAGTGTCATCCATGTAAAGCAGACACCTGCACCCCATCCCTACAGAACAAACTGGTATATAAACTATTGTCTAAGGAGGGGAAACCTGTGATTGGAGGCATCAAAGTTGTGACACCACCTGTGTATTTCTTACACATCCCTAAGTTTAGAAAATTGCATTTTTATTTCTGCCAAGAAATTACCTGGTTCCCCCTTCTTTGCAATATATAATAAAGGGTCCTTTGAGAAGAGTACTTTATCTCCACAGATCATATTTCAGCCATAGTCTCTCTTCCTTAGTAAAGGGTTGAGGAGTATTTGTGAGGATTAGCTACACCTAGCAACAAGGTGTTGTGCGTTTGAATTTAATGCATTAACATCATAACTACTCATGTGTGAAATTTGAATTACTCTGGCATAACTTGTGTAATTTGTGTAGGTTCAGATTAGTCATTAAGAGACATGGGTATAGATAGTCAAATTCTCTTGTTTATTAAAGAACTCTACAGGGGAGCAGGCGCCAGGGTATGCTATGGCAGACAGGGTGAGTGCTCAGAAAAGATCCCCATTAAGAGGGGTGTGAGGCAGGGGTGCATATTAGCACCCCTTCTCTTCACCCTATATATTAATTCTATCAGTCAACACCTTAGGGAGTCACAGCACGATCATCCAAATATAAAGGGCACACCAGTGCCTATACTCTTATATGCTGACGACGCCGCCATCATGTCTCGCACTAGGGTCGGCCTACAGAGGGCTGTCCTGAAATTTACCAACTATATGAGAGACAGAGGACTAAAAGTAAACCCCATGTCATGTGGTCCTGGGTCAAAGAGGACACCTTGCCCGATCTTCCTTGATGGTAGGAGAATCGAGTCTACAGAAAGATTCTCTTACCTAGGTATAAACTTTGATACGAAAGGGAGTTGGCATCCAGCAGTGACTGCTAGACAGTTAGCCTTTTCCAGGACTATAGGCGCTCTGAATAACTGTGTGGCAAAACTAGGGGAAGACCAGTGAGAGAACTGATTCACATTTATAATGCAAAATGCGTTTCCACCGCTGTATATGGTTCAGGCCTTTGGGGGACAGAAAACGCACAATCGATCCAATATTGTGAGAATCAGTATCTTCGTTACTTATTGGCCGCACCCAAATCAACATCTACCTATCTTGCACAGATTGAATTGGGTCTACCATATATTTCTGATATTATAAAAACTGTGCCCATACTACTGTTTTACAAAGTTTGGGTTACCCCTGAGACTTCTGTAAATAGAGACTTAATCACTGATTGCCTTAACCCCTTCCACGCTGATGACAAGCTGGGCTCCTCATGGCGTAGCCTCCTCGCACGCTGATGACGAGCCCAGCTCGTCACGTAACATGCGATTTAAAAAATCTCAGCGCAGGAGCGGAATTCAGCTAGCGCGCATGAGGCTAAACTTGACGGGGTAGGTAACATTAAATGGTTAACCTATGTGAAGAATATGATGATCGAGATCGGGCACTTGGAATTTTTCACAAGCCCGCAAGCATGGAATCGGTGTCCAGAAAATCATCAAAAAAGATGGTCTCGGACCAGCTAAGTAAGAAGAGGTGGGCCCTGGAAAAAGCCAAGACCACAGTGACCAGATACCAGCAAATTACTACTTGCGAAGGGCTCCAACGGTACCTTATGTCTAATCCAAGCTGTTATGCCCGAATGTTACTGACCCAATTCAGGCTTGGCACCTTTTTTCGTCTGATCACTTTCCCAGACTGTAATACCTGGTCAACTGAAAACTCAACATGCCCATGTGACAACACCTCCTTTCAATCAATCATCCATTGTGTCCTCTTTTGTAAATTTTATCAGATACCAAGGAGGGCTTTCGTGAAACCTATTTTAAAGGAGTGGGGTATCCATACTTGTAAATTAGCATTTATTAGATTGCAACAATTAGAAAGTGACCCTGGAATCTATGCAGTATCTAGCTTTTTTGTCATTAGGGTTCGTACTTCAATGAAATAACCACGATAACTAACCCTATTTTAGAACTTCTTTTATTGAATTAATACGTTTTTAATTTACTTGATCTGATAATCAGATCAGTACAGTCAAATTAGATTTTATCTTTGTGAATTTTAAAATTGTACAATCCATTTAATGTTTATGGCACTTTATAATGACTGCTTTTATGATTTTGTTTTTAAAAAAAACGAATAAAGTTTTTCTGAAACTGAAACAGATTAGTCTTGTTATGCAAAACTCCGGGAATTACGGCAATTTGCCATTTTGCATAATTAGGTACAATTCGTGGTAAAACTTTACAATGTTGTGCAGAGAAACAATTAACTGGCATTCGAAAATACTGCTTTGCTTGATGATGTGTATTTAGTTTTTGAGACCTATTGTAACATCATGCATCAGAGTGCCCTTTAACTAATCAGGCACTACTACTGGTTATAGTACTATCAGCAAGGTCAAAATGCATGCAGTTGGATGTGAATCTATGATGCTCCGACAATTTATGTGACACTGCATACTCTCACACATAATCCATCATATTTTCAATTTATCATTGAAAAATATATTTTCACTTTTTCTTCTTTAGGAAATAGTGCAGATCTGCGACTAGTGAAAACGTTTATTGAATTGGGGCTTCCTGAAGGAAAACTGGACTTCCTAATGTCTGAAAGAAACCAGGTGTGTGTGAGTGGCACTGACATAAATGTGGCTACAAATAGAGAGTAGCTGAACATATACTGGTATGAATACGATTCAATGTTTCCTTAAAATACTTTAAGAAAAATACGTAGAGGCAGTCTTGTACTATTAAAAGGCCTATTCCTGAAGGTAAACTTACATGTCTAAATTTACATATGTGCGAATCTACTAGTAGTAGTAACTTTGCACAATCTTGTAGTTCTTCATTTCTGAGTGTAAAGTTTCTCCTAAGTGTGGACTTACATGTCTGCAACCACTGGTGGACCCTTCTTCACCAGTGTTTCCCAGTTTAAGGTTACTACTAGCAAGTTGACATGTAGGTGGACAGCTCTGCCAGAGTAGTGGAGATCCCTTAATGGCAAAAATAAAGATATTTTAATGTAAAATATTAGTGTATAATTTTTAATTATGTAATGTTGGGTGTTATTTTAAGTCACGGGGTCCATTGTTTATGATGGGAGTGTGTTGCTGTAGTTCTGAGTGGGTGTGTGTGGTGCTGACCTACTCCAAGGCTGAGCTGAAGTAAATTTACTAGTGATTTGTGGCCTTAGTGTCTGTAGTAACTTTAGAAGTGCAGTTTGTAAATAGCAATGGATTTCCTCTTTTTTGTATGGATGTTTTTATATCCATGCCCCTAACCAAACCCCTTTCAAACCCTCTCTAAACCCTTCCTATTTAGTTGTTAGTATACCACATTTTCTAGCCACCCCCTTCCTTCCTTCCCTCCCACAAAAAATACTAATAAATCATAGACCTTCATGTGCAGACTTCTCTCCGCATGTGGCAGACACCTTGGCACAGAAAAGATGGAGCTCTACACACATAATGGAGTGAATAGCATGTTTTTAAACATGAATAGTACTTCACATACAACAAACTACAGTTTGTGAATCGGTTTCATAAACGTTTTCCCACATTTTGAGTTGTTACTAATTGATGCCACAAAAGACATGAATTACAAAACCACAGGTATATTTCTCCAACATTAGTGTTCTATAGTATAAAAGACCATGATCAGAGCCCGAAGATAAACATGGGAGAATTCGACTGGACATTATAGACCCTGTTTCACTGCAAATACTATATTTCTAACAAAAGGAGAAAGGCTCAGATGGAAACTTAGGCAATATTTAATCTGTGTATCAAAACATGTGCCCATTTATCAGACTTACCATGTGTGGTGTTCAAAGCTCCAAAGTTTTTCTCTCTGAATATTAAGTGCAATATCTACTGTACCACTCTTTTAACTTCATTCCATGTCAAAATATTTTGTTGGAGGGAATTGAAAATGGAGAAGTAAAAATTTCTATATTTGGAAACTCAAGGTAATAATCTAGTGATCATAGGCATAGAGCCTGGTCTGTATAGGATCAGTCAATGTTCTTGAACTTCTGTAACAGTGCTGAATGAACCTGGATTACAAGGGAAACAGAGGTCTGGACCTCAGCTAAGTCTCAGCTCCTGGATGGCAATAGCATTTTAATTACTATATCCAATAGCATTTTAATTACCAATCTATGTAATAGGCCTACTCCATCGAGTCTTCCCCCCTACTTCCTGACTCTACCCGTAAAACTCTGGTTCAGGCCCTGGAGCTAAGCCGCCTGGACTATTGTAATGGTCTGCTGATTTTGGCCAATGACACCTTACTCAGCAGACTACAAGTAGTCCAAAATATAGCTGCACAGCAGGTCCTGAATGCGCCACTCAGGACATCTTCCCATCCCCTGCTTGTAAAGCTCCATTGGCTTCCCATCCGCAAACGGATCAAGTTTAAAAGTGTTATATCATCCATAAAGCACTCCAGAACCTGGGCCCTTCCTATCTTGCGTAGAAATGCATACCCTATGCACTCTTGCGACCTCTGCGCTCCAGCGGTAAACATTTTTTGGAAGTACCCAGTATAGAAAGGGCGAGATTAGGAGGGAAGGCTCTCTCCTATCTTGTTCCGCGTCTCTGGAACGAGCCCCCCCTTTCTCTTAGACGGTGTTCAGAACATTTAAGATTCAAGAAACTGCGTAAAGCCTTCTTGTTTGGTATTTGCTAAGCCTGCCAGGAACCACTGCCTCTCCTCATAGTGCTATATAAATAAATAAATAAATTATATAAATGAGTATCTGTGAAGAATCCATGGCTCACGCTAGATAGCTTTCCATAAGCAACGAAGAGTTCCTCAGAAAAACTTGCAAGTTATATGTATTTGGAAACAACACTGTTGTGAGAAAATGAAATATTTCATAAATAAATTCAAATAAAAAGATTCAATTATTAATAAAATGGCACCAAATTGGAGAGAATGTAATGTAGCAATTATGAGTTATTTAAAAAACAAAAACATTCTTAAGGAAACAATGGGAAAACATGAATCAGTGTAATCCAAGGTGATGCAATCCACCAACAGTGCAATGCTACATAATATGTTTTTCTCCCTTGTTAAAACTTAGGGAGGACGGGTCTTAGGCACAATTTGTGGTTGGTGCTTGAATGGCAATGAGGTTTTCTCATGGACAGGTAGTTGGTTCATCCCACAAGGCCACATCTCAGTGAAAGAGCTTTGTCACCATGTTCTGATCTTCCAGATATTAAACATTTCTAAGTAGTATTCACGGCCCAGAATTAAACAAAGCCACCAGAGACCTGGGGACAATGTACCCAGATCAGATCCAGGGGCATTCTACCCGGCCCACTGCTTCCAACATGGTGAAAATATCAATGTTACATTTTTATGTCTTGGGTATTTTCTCGAGCATGTTGGGGTGGCTGGTGTGGGCGGGGATGGGGCTGGCATATTCACTAGCATACACACAGAACCTGCACAGAGCAAAAATATATTCTGAAATATTAGTACACAATTTAACTTTTCCCAAAAAGCACATACAATGGAGGAGGTCACATCACAACTACTCTTCCCCTAACTCTATGGCCCTTCAGGGTGAACTGCCCAGGCTTCCTCCCCTCCGTCTGTTGATATAGAATATGAGGGGCCTTAACAACCTTTGCAAGATACAGCAGACCTTGATGTACCTTGACCACCACAAAAATGATATTGCCCTCCTACAGGAGACACGTATCTCACCACACACAAAAAAATATCTAATATTCAAAGGAGTGGTCAACGCTCCTACTCTAATTATTTGTCATAAACTGGAGGTAGCGCCATGGTGTTGAGGAGAGGATTGGCCTTCTCATTACTGCATGAGGCAAACAACACTAGGGGCAGATATAACATCCTTCAGATAGTGGTGGGGAAAAGCACATCACCTTATGGTCCCAACACTGACAATCTCAACTATATATGCTTCTTCTGAATAATTGCCAAGTCCTATCACCTCAAACAGTGTTATGGGTGGGCAATCTTCATCTTGTGCTGAACATATGGCTCAATTGTTTCAACACTGCAACACACATACACATCAAGCAGGAGCGACAGTGCTCACTCACATCATGACCATGCACAACCTGAGGAATATTTGAGGAACTTGCTTCCCAACCCAGATGGAGAGCTCACATATCTCCACTATCCATGGGTCCTAGACGCATTTGGACTATTGGATGGGCACACTGGACATTAGCTGTTGGACAAAAGAGATATAAGACATGCTGCGTTCCCTATCGACCACTCACCAGTCAAGTTAACTATCATCACACAAGAATCCAGGCACCGTGCCTGCTTTTAGTGCCTATCCCCACAGTCCTTGCTTGACATCGCTTTGCAGAAGAGGTGAACATCAAAATCCTGGGCTATTTTTAAAACAATTAAGGCTCAGTATATTCACCCGGAATACTGTGGGAAGTGTTCAAGGCCTACAAGTGCAATATCTGTATAGCGAAATAGCATGGGGTCATGCACTTCGCAGTAGTCTAGACCACCTTGAGACTGAACTTAAAGATTTAGAATAGAAATATTCCAATGCACCTACCTCTGCGATTCTCGCAGCCATCCGCCCGAAACACATCAAGTTCATAGACTCAGAGCTTGTTGAGAACTACTCTGACCTGTATACTTCACGGGTCACTTGTCAGAGCATCAAATATACTCACTACTTTGATCGGGTGACCCTGGTCCGGATTGACAAACAGCGCAATCAATTTTTAGAGAAGCTCTTCACCCTAGAGAAGGTACAGATGGCAATAGCTGGACCTAGGTGGGTGGATTTCCTGTGGAATTCAATAAGATATATTTGTCGCTCCCCACTTCACGTCTAATACAAATTTATACTGACCAACTGGAGAGAGGGATGCTAACCCCCTCCCTGAACGAATCCATACTCATTAACCTGCCTAAGCTGGGTAAACTAGTGCTACCTAAAAACCCATAATGGCTCCTATCATTAATAAATATTAATGCTAAAATTGTAGCCAAGGTACTAGCCAACAGATTGACTCTGCAATGCCCTACCTGGTCCTTCCAGACCAGGCGGCTTACATTCCCAGCTAATCTATAGCACACAGCTTGAGAACCAGTTCAAGGAGGTGGTAGCCATCTTCCTAGACACGTGCAACTCCTTGGATTTACTAGAATGACAGTACCTATTTGCGGTCTAGCTGTGTATTGGTATCCCACAATCATTCGCAACTGGGTGAAGCTATTGTATGCATTGCCAATATCCCATATACAAATGGGAGGCCAGCTCTCAAAACTCCTCTCTATAGGATGAGGCACCAGGCAGGGCTGCCCACTGTTGCCTATTCTCTATGCCCTCAACTCAAAGCCACTGGCATGTGCAACTCAACACTATATTTCTCAGATATGGGGCAAAATCTGAGCCCTGTAATACGAGAGTTCACACTGTTCAAGGCAGTTGCAGGAGTTGTGACAAAGCCACAATTTTCTACAGTGTAAACTGACCAAAACATTCGACTTTCCACCTAGGATGTGCACCCTGTTAAATACCTAGGGATTTGGATTCACTGTGACAGACAGTGTAATCAGGGAAAATGATGGCACGGCTATATACAGCATTTAGGAGCAGACCGTCGCTGGGCATGGCTACCACTTTCACTGATGGGGATGATAGCACTAATCAAAATAGTTGTATTACCCTTGCTCCATTACTTGCTCCATAATATCCTCATACCGTTGACTCAACATTTCTTTAAGACCTTTAATTTACACCTGAGCACATTAGCTTGGGTGGACTGACAACCCAGGGTACGGTGGGAAACTCTCACATTGATATATGAGAGGGGCAGCCTCTCCTCCTCAGACTTCATGCTCTAGTACCTCTGTGCCCAAGCACATTTTGCATATTTCTGGTATAACCCCCCCCGAAATGATGCATAATGCATTTGAAACAATGCATTTCAGACCCTGCTTGAGGTGCTTCTGGGCCAATCCCTGAGAGAGGGTAGGAGCGAACTTCTGGCAAGCTTGTCAGTGGTGTACTAGGATACTAATGCAGCTGGTGGATGAGACACAGAAGCGGGAAGGTTTGTCTCGTTCTGTGGGATAAATGTGTGTGATGGACCATGATAATCCCACCCTTGGATACGTTGGGAGGCAGCTGCATAACCCTGAATATACTGATTTAGACTATTTATGGGTAATTATTTACACTATTCTTCCACACTGTAACTTTATATTTTCTTTTTTCATTTCTTTTTGTTCTTTTCAAGATGTAGTATTACGAAAGGGCAAAAAAAACAATAGAACATTAATGGTATGTAGAGTCATGGGCAGATGAGAACTAATGAGGCAAAATTTTGACTACAAGTGTACTCACTGGAAAAACCACAGCTTTTTAAAAATAAGTTCTCTAATACAGTCTTAATTATAATCATAAAAGTGGTGCTGGTTTGTTTTATTTTGGAAGCTCTTAAATGCTGTTGAATTTGGTAAGCATTATGAGCCTGACTCTCAACGGGATTGCCGGAAAGTGGGGTTCTGTTGCAGGAACCCCACACTATTGGATGGCTTTTGATACAACTTTGACTGCTAACCAGGTTGCCAGCACCAGGGTTCTTTCCCTAAAACTATACCACAATTGGCACAACTTCAGTTACCCCTGTAAGTCCCAAGTAAATGGCACCCCGGTACCTATGCCATGGGTACTGAAGAGGGTCCTCTTGAGCTGTTGCACAGGTTGTCTCACCACAGGGACCCATCACCAAGGCTCTGCACTCTGCAGGAGCCATACCTCAGATACACTGCATGGGATATCGTAAGTCACCCCTTCTACAGGACTTTAGCCCTAAGGCATGGTGCACTATATCCTATGTGTGGGAATATTAGCATAAGCAGATATGCCCCTAACCTATCCAATCGATTCTAATATGTGGTAAGTACACAGGAAACCATCAAAATTACATGGGCTGGATACTTGTCACTACAAGTTTGCTAGCTCCATGATGGCTTCACTGATTTTTAAGGTGTTTGGTACCCAACATCATGACTTAATAAATGCTAATTGAAGCCAGTGTTGGATGTATTAATTCATTCACACAGGACACTGACTTGTTGTTGCCAGCCTGCCACTACCAGACATGCTTCTGACCTCACTGCGTAAGAGTCAGTGCTCTCATAGGACAAAGACATAGCCTGTTCTGGGTGGAGGTGCTCCTCCAGGATAGTCTTCTTGGGCGGGAAGCTTCAAAGGCAATGCCGCCTTTGAACTCCAACCCAGGAACGTTCAGATAGTGGGGAAGGACAAGCCCATTTTCCTGCCCCAATTTTGGTGTTAGGAAAGACGGGTAAATGAATTAGATTAGGAAGGACTTATCCTACATCACCCCTATGGTGGGGTAGGTGAGGTGAACCCCTCTCCTGAAATTCCATCATCTTGGATGGTGGGAAAACCTTCCATTAGGGCTAGAATTGTTCCTCTTCCCACAGGAAGTGGTCACTGGAGGGTGTAGACACCCTAAAGGTAAGTAGCCCATTGGCTACTACCTGTCCTCCCTTGTAATGCCTCTAAATTCAGTATTTAGTTGGCACCCCAATACTTGAACATGGATTCGATGGACAAGAGAAGACCAGGACAAAGAAGACCCGCTACTCAAGAACTGAAGCCCTGCTGCAGAAGGAAAAGGCGCCAAACCCTGCCTGCGGCTCCCAGGACTCGACAATTGCTGCTGCTGTGTTGTCTTGAAACCTTAAAGGACTCCAAAAACCACAGAGCACCTCTAGCATTTGAGAAATTGCAGTAAATCTCCCTTGGAGTGAAGGTGTCACTCCCCTTCACACTGCAGGCACCGATCCCATGTAGTTCGGTTTCTCAATGTGCTGTTCCCCAACGACCTCAATGCACCTCCAAAGTGAGAAAAGGTACAATAGCTCTGGAGCATTAGATCTGTATCACCATCAAGTATGGAACTCCAGTACCTACTGGAGCCATGGCGTACCAATACCCATTTTACTGGATTCTCAACTAAAAAACCAAGAAGAAGAGTCCACTCTGGACTCCCAAAGCACCAGAAGCAAGCACTCGACAAGGGACATCGAGACACCCAAGACCCACTTCCTGAGTGGCCTAGCTGTCTCGAGATCGTCTCTCCAAGTTGCCTGCTCCTGGCTGCGAGGACACCAAGATGCACAACACCCTGCTGACCAATATGCTCTGCACTCGGGCCCCAGCACTGGCAAATCAGTCATGCACCTGTGGTCCCCAAGGCCTTGCAACCTCCTCCCTCAAACCTGATCCACTAGGTTTACCTTTAAGTCCCTCTGTGCAGTGATTTTTCAAGTGCCTCACTTTGGCTTTGCACACCAGCTTCCAAGACCTCTGCACCTCTGCTCCCAGCCAATCTGGGATGCCCCCAAAGTTCTCCTGCTGGAACTTTGGACCTGGCCCAACATCGATCTAAAACATGAAGGTGAACTTCATGAAAGCATTTCCTGAATTTCTATGCATTTTTCTGCTTTTCCCCATTGTTCCTTAATTGCGTTTAAAAGTGATTTATTTATCGAATTTGCTAAATCTCATCTCTTACATTAGAACTGTGTCCTTGGTCTTAAATATTTTATAGAATTCAATGTTTTGACCAGTTCATCTCAGATTTATTCTTAAGTGCTTGTCTCATTTATTTTCTTCTGTGAGAACAAAAAAAAAGGCTTAACCCTACCATCTGTTAAGTCTAACTTCTCGCCCACACTACCATAAAAAGAGAGTTAGGGGCATATTAACAAGGCGGCACTATAAACTATTGCCGCTTTTGTGACCGTTTTCGGACGAAAAACGGTGATAATTGTATCGCCTTATCAGCAAAGACACGCTATCGCGTGTTTTGCTGACTTAGCGCCCTTTTCCAGCACGCCTAACTTTGCATTGCTAATGAGATGCAAAGTTGGCTTGGCTGTGAAACCAACGAACGTTGCAAAAAAAAGAAAAAAAAGGGTGTGGCCTCAGAGCAACTCTCTGCAACGCAGCACTGTGGTGCTTACTGTATATACCTGGTGGGCTAGTTGGGCCACAGAGACCCTCAGGATTCAAGGGAACTTAATCCCCCATCTTAAAGCATGCCACAGGCGTGTTTACACAGTTGTCACATCAGGCCCCACCCCCTCCCTGCACCACTGTGCAACAGGCCCTCTGGCAGGTTGTAAGTTGGGGGATTAAGTCCCCTTGAATCCTGAGGGTCCCTTGGGTCCAATTAGCCCACCAGGTACGTCCAGTAAGCGCAACAGAGCTGTGTTGCAGAAAGGTGTAAAAAGGGGTGCGGCCTTGGACTACCTCTCTGCAAACCACCTCTGTGGCACCTGGGAGGTACCTGGTGGGTTAGTTGGAACCCAGGAACTCTAAGGATTCAAGGGGAATTAATCCCCCAACTTAAAACCTGCCAGGGGCGTGTTTGCCCAGTGGTGAAGGGAGTGGGTGGGACTGATGTGACATGTGTGTACTTATCCAATAACTCCGCCAAAACTCAAGCACTTATAAATTCACCATGCACTCTCCTTGCAGTACTCTTATCATTCAGTCAGTACCCATGCACTCATGCAATGACCTATGCACAAACTCATACACTGCTGTTATACCCTGAGCACTTCCCATGCAGTCCAGCCATCGCCCTGTCAGTACCCATGCACTCCTTCAATCACCCAGTCAGCACCATGTACTTTTCCAATCACTCCAACAAAACCCAAGCACTTATAAATTCACCATGCACTCTCCTTGCAGTACTCTAATCTTACAGTCAGTACCCATGTACTCATGGAATGGTCCAGGTACTAAAACATGCACTGCTACAATCCTCTAAGCACTTCCCATGCCGACATCTAACCAACTACACACTACTGATTCACTCCTCCAATTACCCACATAGTCGCCATGCACTCCAGAAAGCCCTCTGTCACTACTCATGCGCTCCTCCAATCACTATTTACTTATCCAATCACTCCGACAAAACCCAAATAGTTATAAAATCACCATGCACTGTCCTTGCAGCACTCTAATCATCCAGTCACTGCCCATGTACTCATGCAATGACCCAGTCACTAACACATGCACTGCTGCTATCCATTGAGGACTACCTATGCAGTCCAGTTATCTCCCTGGTACCACCTATGCAGTCCTCCAATCACCCAGCCAGTCCTATGTACTTATCTAATCACTGAGACAAAACCCAAGCACTTATAAATTCCCCATGCACTCTCCTCGCTGTACTCAAATCATCCAGTCACTACCTATGTAGACATGCAATGATACAGGCACTAACACATGCACTGCTACAATCCCTGTGTACTACCCATGCAGCCCTCTAACCACCTACACACTTCTCATTCGTTCCTTCAGTTCCCCTGGTAGTACCCATGCAGTCCAGAAATCACCCTGTCACTCCCCTTGCAGTCTACCAGTCACCCTGGCACTACCATGTACTAATCCAAACACTCGTCCAATACCCAAACACTGATAAATACACCCACTCTCCTTGCAGTACTCTAATTATCTACTCAGTTCCCATGAACTCATGCAATGACTCATTCACTAACGCATGCACTGCTGCAATACCTTGAGGACTACCTATGCAGAATAGTAATCTCCCTGGTACTACCTATGCAGTCCTTTAATCACCCAACCAATCCTATCAGCTTATCCGATCACTGTGCCAAACCCAAGCACTTATAAAATCACCATGCACTCTCCTTGTAGCACTCTAATCATCCAGTCGCTACTCATGTACTCATGCAATGACCCAGACATTAACTCATTGCAAAATACAGAGGAGGTAATGATAATCACAGGGGTACCCCAACGCATAGTGTTCCCTAGTGTATATAGGTGTTTTCACTGTATTCTAGCCCCTTCGATGCTCATGACGAGCTCAGCTCGTCATGAGGCACGGTGCTCGTGTGCTCATGACGAGCTGAGATAGTCATGACCACACCCAGTTCTATCATGGCCCAGCACAGGAGAAGAATATCTCAAGCATCGATGAGGTTAAGTGTGTTATAGCATAGCACTGGCTCTAGGCCTGGTTAGTCCGAATCAGTTACCACCAGTACCCATCAGCAAAAAGTTGGGCGCACAGGAGGACTTTCTGCTCCTCTGTTGGTTCTTTCTGCACATCTCTTCTTGTTCCTGCACCTTTCTTCATATTTCTGGACTTCTGTTGCCTCTTTCTGCATTTGTCTTGCTTCTTTCTGTGCTTTTCTCCCTCTTTCTTTACATGTCCTACCTCTGTAGCCATAGTTAGAAATAGCATTTAAAAAAGCTTAGAAATTCACTGAAAAAAACATAGGTTTCAAAGACGTTAAAGTTATAAATTAACGTTTAAAAAACCTTTGAAATTCACTGAAAAAACCATAGGTTTCAGGGACGTTATAGTTAGAAATTAGCGTTAAAAAACGTAGAAATTCACTTAAAAACCATAGGTTTTAGGGACGTTATACTTAGTTGGAGATTTCCAACTAAGGGGTTTTAAATGATTGTTTTTACTATAACGTCCCTGAAACCTATGTTTTTTCAGTGAATATATATATATGCATATATATATATATATATATATATATATATATAAACATCCAAAGTTTTCGAGCGCGCTGCAACTCTTCCTCAGCATGCGCAGGAACACACAAATACATATATATTTATTATGTATGTATTTCTCTCTCTCACACACACACACAGCTAGATCCAGCTACAGCCGAAATCCCTGAACGGATTTACATCAAATTTCGCAGAAAGCTAGATCTTGGTCCTAAAAGTGTGCTTTTTGTATTTTAGTGCAAATTCATTTCAAATGATCATCAGTAGTGACAGATCTCATCCAGCGATCTAATTGGCTCACACCAACTCAACCAGGAAGTGGCGGCAGCCATCTTAGTCCTATTTTTTAAAATTAAATAAAAATACATACCCTGAATTCCGAGGTTTCGGGGCCTGACGTGTTCTTTTTAATAATATTTTGAAGCAAATTTCCAAAATTTCCAGAGGTTCTGTGAATCTGCAGTAAAATGAAAAAAATAAAGCGAAAGTTCCCCGCCTGTGTCTATTGAAAAACCCGTCCGCGCTGGGCCAGGGCCGGAAGAGGCATGGGGTTTGTTTTAGGGGTAGGGAGAGGGTGTGCCTGGTCCCCCTCTCCAAGCTTTCACGTCACCCTGGGAAAAGCAATCCCTGTGTCTGGTATTTTACCCGGAAGCAAGGGCACAACCCCCCCTATCCGAGCCTCCAGGAGGCTCTAGAGACCCCTTTCTCTGGGGCCAATATGTTAATTAAATGGGAATACCCGGGTACTCCTCTTCCCTGAGTTGGTAAGTTAAATAAAGGGGAGAAGGGCAGAGCCGGACTGGGTACCAAAACCCGCCATGACAAACTGCTTGGCCAGCCCCCCTGGGGTATAAAGGGGGTGCGGCTGAACTGTTTGTAACAAAAACAGCCCTCAGGGGCCTAAAACTGTCCCCCCCCCCCCACTCTGGTGGCCCACAGGTAAAACGCCTGGTGCCTGCTACAGCCAGTCCAGCCCTGGAAAAGGGCAGCAGCACAGCCCTAGGTCTTCCCTTCTGGCTCAATAATAATATTACCCCATCAATAAAAAATAAATGCCAGCTTCTGCACATCCCCATGAAATTGGGCCACTTACAGGGAGCCGGCAGGGCCATGGGGTGTCTAGAGCTGCTAATGTATTATTAACTGCTCCTTCACAAGTTCCCCATAATGCATTGGAGGGGCATTTCGATATATTTTCTTTGTGGTGATGTCCCTAGAAGGGGCAGGGGCATTGCCATTTTTTTTTAATGTTGTGGGAGGCTGTAGGATGTTTTGAAGCCCCTAGCAACAGTAGAAGCAAATGACAAGTCTCCTGAGTCATTAAAACCATGACCCCAGGAACACTTACCATATTTTTCAAAAGCATTTCCCAGGCTGGAGCTATTGCTGCATATCTTGGATTGCAGTGCCACCTAGGGGCTGGTTGTATCGTTGCAGTTTGTGACATTTTACTTTTAGCTCCACTCTAAATGTTAGATGTGCTATCAATACATCAAATTACATGATAATACGAAATGGGGTGCCACTGCACACTTTGCCATTTCATTACCTATTCTATATTGTAATGTGTTTACTGCGTCAATACAGAATAAAATAAAAATATAACATTACTTTAACCTTCTTATTTTTCAGTGAATATATATATATATATATATATATATATATCAAACCCTGATGCCTCAGATCTATAGAGACGCACTCCACAAGGTAGCAGGTTTCAAACCTTTTATTTTCACGAAGCTGCGCATTACAACTGTTCCAATTAAAGTTCCGACGCGTTTCGCAGCTCACGCTGCTTCTTCCTGGGATGGCAAACAAAAATGACTGGTACCTGCAGCCATTATTAATCCAACGCGCATGCACTCTCTGGTGAGTTGCATGCTGGTGGTTGCAGTATGCTGGTTACCCCTTCAATGGAGTCCGTCATTTTTGCTTCAATATTTCTGCCTTGATTCTATTTTCACAGCCCTCCAGTGGGCTACAGGCGTAATGTTCAGCTTCAAATTAACAGCTTCCTAGCGACGCATGTAGGCTGTCTGATGGCAGCCCAGCAGTCCCGCTTCCATATTTCACGGCGGGTGGTTCATCTCCCGCGGATGAGGCGTACCGCGATAAACATCAAACCCTGATGCCTCAGATCTATAGAGACGCACTCCACAAGGTAGCAGGTTTCAAACCTTTTATTTTCACGAAGCTGCGCATTACAACTGTTCCAATTAAAGTTCCGACGCGTTTCGCAGCTCACGCTGCTTCTTCCTGGGATGGCAAACAAAAATGACTGGTACCTGCAGCCATTATTAATCCAACGCGCATGCACTCTCTGGTGAGTTGCATGCTGGTGGTTGCAGTATGCTGTTTACCCCTTCAATGGAGTCCGTCATTTTTGCTTCAATATTTCTGCCTTGATTCTATTTTCACAGCCCTCCAGTGGGCTACAGGCGTAATGTTCAGCTTCAAATTAACAGCTTCCTAGCGCCGCATGTAGGCTGTCTGATGGCAGCCCAGCAGTCCCGCTTCCATATTTCACGGCGGGTGGTTCATCTCCCACGGATGAGGCGTACCGCGTTAAACATCAAAACCTGATGCCTCAGATCTATAGAGACGCACTCCACAAGGTATCAGGTTTCAAACCTTTTATTTTCACGAAGCTGCGCATTACAACTGTTCTAATTAAAGTTCTGACGCGTTTCGCAGCTCACGCTGCTTCTTCCTGGGATGGCAAACAAAAATGACTGGTACCTGCAGCCATTATTAATCCAACGCGCATGCACTCTCTGGTGAGTTGCATGCTGGTGGTTGCAGTATGCTGTTTACCCCTTCAATGGAGTCCGTCATTTTTGCTTCAATATTTCTGCCTTGATTCTATTTTCACAGCCCTCCAGTGGGCTACAGGCGTAATGTTCAGCTTCAAATTAACAGCTTCCTAGCGCCGCATGTAGGCTGTCTGATGGCAGCCCAGCAGTCCCGCTTCCATATTTCACGGCGGGTGGTTCATCTCCCGCGGATGAGGCGTACCGCGTTAAACATCAAACCCTGATGCCTCAGATCTATAGAGACGCACTCCACAAGGTAGCTGTTAATTTGAAGCTGAACATTACGCCTGTAGCCCACTGGAGGGCTGTGAAAATAGAATCAAGGCAGAAATATTGAAGCAAAAATGACGGACTCCATTGAAGGGGTAAACAGCATACTGCAACCACCAGCATGCAACTCACCAGAGAGTGCATGCGCGTTGGATTAATAATGGCTGCAGGTACCAGTCATTTTTGTTTGCCATCCCAGGAAGAAGCAGCGTGAGCTGCGAAACGCGTCGGAACTTTAATTGGAACAGTTGTAATGCGCAGCTTCGTGAAAATAAAAGGTTTGAAACCTGATACCTTGTGGAGTGCGTCTCTATAGATCTGAGGCATCAGGGTTTGATGTTTAACGCGGTACGCCTCATCCGCGGGAGATGAACCACCCGCCGTGAAATATGGAAGCGAGACTACTGGGCTGCCATCAGACAGCCTACATGCGGCGCTAGGAAGCTGTTAATTTGAAGCTGAACATTACGCCTGTAGCCCACTGGAGGGCTGTGAAAATAGAATCAAGGCAGAAATATTGAAGCAAAAATGACGGACTCCATTGAAGGGGTAAACAGCATACTGCAACCACCAGCATGCAACTCACCAGAGAGTGCATGCGCGTTGGATTAATAATGGCTGCAGGTACCAGTCATTTTTGTTTGCCATCCCAGGAAGAAGCAGCGTGAGCTGCGAAACGCGTCGGAACTTTAATTGGAACAGTTGTAATGCGCAGCTTCGTGAAAATAAAAGGTTTGAAACCTGCTACCTTGTGGAGTGCGTCTCTATAGATCTGAGGCATCAGGGTTTGATATATATATATATATATATATATATATATATATATATATATATATATATCCAGTCATACCAAACTTGTAAATTTTGAAGAAGGCGCTGACACCATGAATCTGAATCCAAACTCGATTTATTCGATCAGTATCTGCTTATTTTTTTTATTTTATTTTTTTTTTTTTCTGAATCCAAACTCGATTTATTCGATCAGTATCTGCTTAGACGCGTTTCGGCGTTGCCGCCTTGTTCACTACATCTGCATTTACTTTTCAGTTCTACATATATACAAGAAACGAGTAATGGGCATGTCTATCAATTAACATACAGGCTCAAACCAGATGTTGCCATGGTTACAATGAGGCTCACCTGTATGTTGAGAAGGTCTTTTTTCAGTGTTTAGACATGAGACACATTTAAACTTCAGAAAAGGTATTGAATAAAACATGATCTAACGTCTTAAATCACCATACCATGTGTTCAAAAATAATAATAGCAACCTATTAGTAATGTAGCATGTTAAAATTTCACAGCTAACATTTTAGGTACATAACAATGCAGGTGATTCTCTTGTGAGAAAGACAAAAAAGAAAATCTCATGTGTTCATTAGCATACTTTGCTACTGCTTTCCCGTGTGCTTGCCATGGATGTTCCTAATAAAAGGACCTGACTTGGTAGGCCCCATGGTTTGCCTGTGTTACACTTGTGTGGTTCACCCAAACATGCCTCCATAGTGTTTGTGTCTGCTCGTCAACCAGGTAAGCAGCAACGTGTTACAGAACAAAAATTAGCGCTGTAAATCGTGCGCGCGTTACGGAAGTTTCCGTAAATGTATGTGTTTACATCCCAAAACTGTAGCTTTGGTTCGCGCGTCCGAGTGTCGTAAGGTGTTGCCCGAGTAGGCCTGACTGCTTGTGCGATATTTATTATGCTTCACCCAAAATTTCAAATGGTGTTTGTGTCTGCTTATCAACCTAGTTGATTGAGTCGCATTGCAGATTGAGATTCATCGCTGTCAGAGGTGCGCGCGTTTGAGATGTTTCTGTGACTGCTTGTGTGATTGCATCCCGACTGCTGATGCTAATGTTAGCGCGTCCGAGTTTTGTGGAGTGCTGCCCAAGTGGGCCTGACTGGTTATGCGATAATTAATGTGGCACTGACAGTGACTGACCATAAATGTTTGGGTAGGACGTATTTAGACTGAACTGCTATGTAGTCAGAGACGTTTAGTGTGTTAAAAACGTCCCACGTTTGGGAATGTGGCTTTGCGTTATGCTAGCGCGTATGTCTTTTAAGGAACATCATAAGAAAAATATCTCTCTAAGTAGAGTGGATGGACGGGGGTACATGAGACAAAAGGCTAATAAAACCGTGAAGTGTAAAAATAGTGACTAAGTGCTGTGTGATCTATCTTCATTTGTGTTGCAAATGTGCCCAAGTAGTGCCCATAGGTAACCCGTGAATTCTGTTGTAGGTGAACTGCAGATGTTATACGAATGGTACTGAGGAAAGAGGGATACTCCATAGAGGTATCTAAGTAACCTGGTTATAGGTGAACACTTAGGGCCTCGTCCGCATTCAGGCCGAACGGGATCTTGGAGTTGAGGAGTATAATATACCTTGACTCCAAGCGGCGTAAAGCTAGGGGGCGGTTTCCTCCTCTTATATTTTTCGGAATGCTATCAACCACAAAGTACTGGATGTTTTTAGCATTCCCATTATGGCACTCATGTATGTGTCTGGCAACAGGGTAGGTAGGATCATTATTAGCGATTGCTCGCAGATGTTGTAAGATCCGTACGTGTGCTGGGTGAATCGTGGACCCTACGTATTTTTTACCACATGTGCATGTTAGCACATAGACTGCGAAGTCTGTTTTGCATGTAAATGCGTCTCTCAGAACATATGGTTTAATCCTAAAGGGGACTTGTATTGTAGTGGTGTTTACCCCATGGGTGCAGGCTTTACATTTTGAGCACTTTTTGAAGCCCCTTTGTGGATCCAACCAATTTTTGGTTTTTCTAACAGCTGGCGCATTACATACCAGTTCTTGTCTCATAGACTTAGCTTTCCTGAATGTTATGGATGGGCTCGTGCCCACTGATTCACCTATGCTGGGGTCTCCCCGAACTAACGGCCAGTGTCTGGTCAGGATTTTACGTAGGTTACTATGATATCTATTGTAACCTGTTATTAGTCTCGGGGGATCTTTACTGTTCGGCTCAGTGGTAGGTTTAGTTGTGGTCACAGGGAAAATTAAATCTTTCCTGTTTTTTCCACTGCATTTTTCCTCAGCCCTTTTGCAAGTGCTGTTGGTATACCCTCTTTTTCTTAGCCTGTTAAACAGTTCTTGTTTGGCATTGGAGAGTCCCTCATTGGTGCTACAGTTACGTGTCATTCTTAAACACTCTGCATAGGGAATCGATTGTTTTAGTGGTGTTGGATGGAAGCTATGTGCATGTAACAGGGCATTCCCCGCAGTTGGTTTTCTGTAGGTGCGTGTCTGTATTTTGTTATCTTGTACATACAGTTCTAAGTCAAGGAATTGGATCTTTTCCGCGCTCGTGTTACATGTAAATTTTAAATTCAGTACATTTTCATTGAGAGCCAGTGCAAACCTTTCTGCTTCTTCAACACTTCCCTGCCATAAAATGAAAATGTCGTCAATATATCTTTTATACATCACAACATTGTTTGCCATAATGTCACCGTGTTGGACTTTCAGGACCTGCTCCTCCCACCAGCCCATGTGTAGATTCGCATAGCTGGGGGAGAAGCAAGTACCCATGGCTGATCCTTGGAGCTGTTTATAATGCAGTCTGTCAAAAATAAAGATGTTGTTTGTCAGACACCACTCTGTCATTTCCAATATCATCTGTGTGTGCTGATACAGTTCCATGGGTCTGTTACCAAGGTAGAATTTCATGGCATTGAGGCCATCTCGGTGCCTAATGCTGGTGTAAAGTGGCTGGACATCCAGTGTCATGAACCTGTATTTGTCATGCCAGTCAACATCAAAGATCTTCGCCAGAAAGTCACTAGTGCCTCTGATGTAGGCAGGGAGTTTTTTGACCTCAGGTTGAAGAAAAGAATCGATAAAAATACTCGTTTTCTCAAAGAGGCTGCCAATTGCAGATATTATCGGCCTGCCTGGTGGTATTTGTTCATTCTTGTGAACCTTGGGTATTAAGTACAGTTGAGGTGTCATTGGATAATCATTCTTCAGATAATTGAATTCCTCTTTGCTGATGAGTCCCATTCCTTTCCATCTGTACAACTCGTTGTGATACTTTTCTTGTACGCCTACGTTGTGAGTAGGGCTCACCCTCATGTAGCAATCCTTATCTTGGAGTTGTGTTAGGGCTTCATGGTTGTACATTTGTAGGGGCCACAGTACCACATTACCCCCCTTGTCTGACCATCTGACTACCACATCTGATCTTGATTTGATTTTTGTCATTAGGTTGTTGTATTTCCTTCTGTGGTCCTGGTTTTCCTGCCAGTATTCTTTTGTACTCTGTATGGACAGATTCTTTAGGTCTTTAATAACATTGTCTGAGAACAGGTCTAGGTTATCTTTTCCCATTACTGGCATGAATTGGGATTTAGGTTTAAAATTAGTTTTGATTGATGCAAAAAATGTCCATTTCTAATGAGGATGCTACTCCGCTAGGTGTTATGCCTTCACCTGTGTTGTCTTGTTCCAAGTCTATTAAGTCTTGCAGAGCTTCCATATTTCTCACTGTTAATTGTTGTGCATTCTCGCAAAGCCCAGTTGCAGGGTTTGGTCGTTTTTTAGCATTTAAGAAGTATTTTTGCAATTTTAATTTTCGTACATATTGAAACAGATCGATACGGGTTTGGGCATAATCAAAGTTAGTGTTTGAACAGTAAGATAATCCCAGAGCTAGAATTTCAAGTTCTTGTGAGTTAAGCTCCATGTCCGTTAGGTTAATGACTGTGTTATCTATTTCATTTTGTTCTTCCATTATCGCCGTCTGTGTCTTCTGTTTTGTGTTTTGTTCTGTTTCTGATTTTGGCCTTGTTTTTCTCCACCGTCTGTTTTTTCTTCTCCTGCTTTTGGTTGTTGTTTTTGCTTTTTGTTGTTCACTTTCCCTTTGTCCGTTCCCAAATCTTGTTTTGATGGGAAACGAGGCCTCAGTGTTCTGAGGCGCTGCACTCTTAAAAAAGCCAGTTCCTGTGCGGGTGTTGGTGGAGGGACAGTGCCTGCCTCCCCAGCTGTTTCATACTCAGAACTTAATTCGTTCTCACTTTGTTCTACTGTTGTATTGACCCCATTTGTTTGTGGTTTCGGGGGCGATTGCCTTCTTATTTGATCATATTTTTTAGCAAACGTATATATTCTCCCGCTTAAATAGTCATTGCGATCTCGTTGGAATTTAGTTGCTTTGCGTTCCTTGATTTCTGTTTCTAGTTTCAAAACTCTTTCCTTGATTTCGTTTAGACTCTTGGTAATCTCCTCTTGGTTTGGTTTTTGTTCAAGTTGTTGCATTATTTCCTTAATGCGATTCAACATTTTTTGTCTGTCACTGTCTGCGAACTGGATTAGAATTCTCAGCATGTTTTCTGAAGATTTCGCACTATTGTCTGCCCACATTTGTAACATTTCTGGATCTGGGTCCTCATAAGTTGGGGCTACTAGGATTCTGAGCCCTCTTGGAATTCTTCCAACCTCTAGGTATCTTGTTAATGATTTAACTTCCCACCATTTGCTGGTCTCTTTTTTGCGCAATTTCTCCAATTCCATGAGTAGTTTCCTTGTTTCATCCAGTACACTAGGTTGTGCTTGAGCGCTGGGAGTTTTTTTGCCGCCTATGCCTTTGTCAGTGTCCGTGAATACATCTACAGCAGCTTCCTCTCTCTCCCTTTCCCATTCGGCAGACATACTGATTGTATTTAGATCACTATTATTAGTTTGCATAGATTCACTGCCCGTATGTGTACTTGCTCATACACCGGGTCTACCTCTCCCATGAACCGTAGACTTATTCACACCCGCTTCCCGTTACTTCCAGCTCACAGCCATCTTACCTAGAAATCTCCGACTACTCTTCAGCCGTCGTGGATCTCCAGTCAGATGGTGTTCCGCTGTTTTGGCAGGTTACTCGGGTTTCCAGGCTCTTGCAGGTTCTGGGGGGCTCTGTGTGTCTTTTTGCGAAGAGATACCAGCCGGTGTCCTCTATTCCACAGAGCAGCCAAAGCTATATATATATATATATGATTTTTCAGTGAATATATATATGTATATATGTATAAGTATGTATATATATATGTATATATATATATATATATATACACACATATATATATATACATATATATATTCAGTGAGAAATCAGAAGGTTAAAGTAATGTTATATTTTTATTTTATTCTGTGTTAACGAAGTAAACACATTACAATATATATATATATAAATATATATATATATTCCTTTTTTTGGGAGGGGTTAATTTTTTTGGGATACAGGGTCTTAGTCGTCGAGTTCTAATATGGCTGCCAAACATCTTTGTTGATGAGAGGCTGACAATCAAATCCAATCTTTTGATCTCTTGGACCCATAGTACAACAGAATCCCTATATATACATACATTTTGAATCCTAATTTCTCAGAAATGAAGGCTTCCCACCAATTGACAAAAAGTACACTTTATATGTATAGATCTAGCTTTCGGGAAAATGAGGTGTAATTCTTTTAAGCAGTTTTTCCTGTATTGCTGTTCAATATTTTTATGGGAAATTGCATGGTGAAAATGTGTTTTGGAACCCTCCTTTTTTCTCTGCCTCCACTTGATGGATCACCCTAAAACTTTTCAGGATTGGAGGTGAGGTGGCTGAACCTTTCTCTTTTAGAAAGTTTCATGAATATTCATCAAACTGCACCGAAGTTAATAGCAAACCGTAAAATCAATTTCCTGTGAAACCCAGGTCTTACATATAACTACACAATGGCATCGGCCACTGTGATATATACACACACAAAGCAAACATAAGGAGACACACACATATATATGTATATATATTTATATCTCCTATTAATATTCTACCAACATTTCAAATGTATTAGTTTTGCAGATTCAGAAATTGATTTCTTAAATATTACAGAAATTATACTATTACATTCACGTTAATTTTATTCTATATTTGCTGTATACACATCATTGTTTATAATACAATTCATTTAAATTCCACTTTCTTCAAAATTATGTTTGCAGAATGATACTTTTGCTGATTTTGATGCAATGACTGATCGGCTTATTGATGAAATTATTCAGCATATTCAATTGTACAATCTCTCAATAGCCAAAATCAGGTAAGTGCAGAAAAATGTTTATTGCCATACCAGCTTCCTTTTTTAGAAAAATATCGAACAAAGTAATTTTTTAGTACATCTATTTGACGATTTTCACATGAGAATTTGACTTATATTATGATTTTCTGATCTTCAGACAGTGCTTATATGTTAGACGGTGACTTATATGCAAGAGTAACCTTTAATGCATTGATTATTTTGTGACCATGTGTCAAGGAAAAGCCCAGAACTAACTAGATTAGTAAGTTTTCTGACTTGTACGAGAGAATCATGAGGATATATCCAAACCCCTGTTGCCACTGGTCAATGGTGGGCTCCGATGAATTGTTGTATGATTTTCATCCACCTGGGCCACAGATATCTCTTGCTCAGTCAGTGTTATGTATCTCTGAGTATTTAGGGCGATATGTACAAGAAAGTGGTGAAACGTGGCGTTAGCCTCCTTGATTTAACGCCACGCCCCATCAGGCTCCGCCACTTCTCAAACGCAAGGTTGCACCATATTTACAAGAATGTGGTGCAGCCTTGCTTTCCACCTAAGATGGCACTACGTTTAGCAAGTTCAAAGCAAATCGAATCAGGTGTTTGTTTAGCGCGACTACTCACTCGTAAGGTTCTCATGGCGCTGGGGGTGGAGGGGTTCACAGGTTCCAATCCATGAAGGAGGGGGTCTTTCAAAGAGCCAGTTTGTGAGGTTTCTTGCGAAGATGGGGAGCGATGTTATCTGTCTCAGGTGGAGCGGAAGGTCGTTCCAGGCTCTGGCCGCGCAGAAGGAGAAGGAGCAGCCTCCGGATCTGGTCTTTCTGGTAAGGGGGATCATGGCGTAGGAGAGCTTGGCTGATCGTAGGGTCCTTTGGGGTGCTTGGAATTTAAGTCGACTGTTCAGGTATGCTGGCCCGGTATTGTTGGAGAGCCTTGTGAGCGTGGATTAGCATCTTGAAGCAACTTAGCACCAATGCAGGCACACTTGTCTGCGTGCAGGGGAGGATTGTTTATATGTAGGACAGTGTCCCATCCTGCACATAAACAATCCTAAAATGCCATTCTGTCACATTTAAGTGTGCTGCTTCATGCAGAAGGCAGCACACTTGAAAAAATCAAAAACGAGGCGAAATAATGCATTTCTCCTTGTTTCACCAACATTAGACCAGGATTTACTTGGTTTTAATTTTGGCAATGCATTCTACGTAGGCCACCCTTGTACATAGGGGGAAGCGTCAAAATGAATGGGTGTTGCGGTGGAACGCCCACCGCAACACCCACTGCCCACCCATTTTAGGTTAAGCATAGCGTGAAAGGGGGCCTTATGTAAAAGGCAGCGTTAAACCAAGTGGCTTAACGCTGCCTTATACTTAAGGTGCCGCCTCTATCGCCATCACAACATCGGTAGAAGTGACTTTGAGGTGGCGAGAGGGGATTGAACACATGCCCCTTAGTCTTATGTATCTCAGGGTGTGAGGATGTGTCTCCTTTTGGCACTGTTACACTGCTTGATATAGAAATGGGTATCACCCACGTACATTTGAAATTGAAGATGTGATCATCTCTGCCAAACCATGTTCTCAGGTTAGAGCCTGCACACATCTTTAACTAATATTGTTAATAAGACTTTGGATTTTGAGTTGTTTTGGTGAGTTGAGTGAGATGAGATGTTCTGTAATGTTGGCTAATGTGTGCTCACTGAATAGTTTGAATCATTATTCCCATTCCTGTAGGATATTTTATAACAAGTTAAGTGGGAGAGAGGAGCACTCTATTCTTAATCTGAGTGTTCTTGATTATACAAGGTAAACCAAGGGTGCAAACTGCTAGACTGTGCTGGCTACACAGTATGTGAACAGCTTGAGGTGAATGTAAGCGAAGCCTACATGCAGGATGCACTGTTCCTAGAGAATATGAATTCTCAACAAATTAAATATAATACCTACTGTAAGAAATGAGTAATCTGTCAACTTCTCTTACGTTTAGTGAATTCATTGTTCAACATAAATTTTCAAGAGAACAATACTATGCTTCTGCTTAGTATTATCATGATACATCACAAACACAATGTGTGTACATCTAATTTTTCATAGTGAGTCTTGTAAAGATCATACATATATTCATATATTTATATACATCGCTATCTTTGAAAAATAATTCTTTATATAGCACAATGACACCAAAGGTTGTGAAGCAGTGTCGCCCGACGCATTTCGGGAACCCCAGTTCCCTTCTTCAGGGGCGAATACCTATTCGATCACAGCTGTAACTAAACGGGCACGCAGGTCGTCACTGTCAGATTTATCGTCTGTGTTGAAACTAGATGTAGTTTCAGCTATATCCAATAAAATTGGAAGGACCGTGTAGGAGATAGAGAGGAGAATCATCGACATTAATTCGATACTTACAGCAAGTTAAGTCTTCCATCTTGACAGATCATCATAGAAATTTCCCGTCAGCCCTGCCATAAGCCACATAACTTTGAACAGTAGGACACCACTGAGTTTCGACGGATATAGCTGAAACTACATCTAGTTTCAACACAGACGATAAATCTGACAATAAATTCACTAAACGTAAGAGAAGTTGACAGATTACTCATTTCTTACAGTAGGTATTATATTTAATTTGTTGAGAATTCATATTCTCTAGGAACAGTGCATCCTGCATGTAGGCTTCGCTTAAATTCACCTCAGGATATTTTGTAACTCCACATGAATTTGACCTGGTGTCTCAACTTGTAGAATAGTACTCTGAAAAGAGAGTTTTGAGACAGCGATGTGTTATGGCACGCGGCCAAGTCCTGTGCCCAACCCTCTTAGCCCGCCAATCCGCTACCTCTCTAATATGGTTTGCTATCTATCTATCTATCTATCTATTGATCTATTTATCTAGTCACTGGAAAAAACAAAAAAAGGTTAAAGGGGTGTTATATTTAGGTAAAAATGTCCTTTAACCACTTGCGTGTGCATGACTGAACCACACTGTCATGAGCCATGGGCGGTGTGTGCTTATGACGGCGTGGTTCCTTCATGTGGCTGCTGCTCCACCCACGCAGCATTAATTCCCTGCCTGTGCGGGCGAATTAATGAGCGGGTGGGGCCGTGACGGAACCACGCCGACATGAGCACACGCCGCCCGTGACTCATGATGGAGTGGTTCCGTCACGAGCACAGAAGCACCGCGCTCACCCCCACAACCTCCGCGCCGCGGCGAAATTCATGTGGCGGCAAAGGGGTTAAAACATACTGTTTGAAATCAACAAGACCACTGAAAATCACCAATTGTAGTTATCTCAAGTAACTATAACTTGTGATGTAAAATAAATATAACTCACGCCCAGCCATATATTCTTTTTCACCAGCTGAAATTGCAGAATTATAGGCGCACTCACAGTTAAAGTTGCCCGTGACCATTTATTTCATCATGCAGACCAGATTTGTTTTGACTCAGAGTTTTTTCATCTTTCTTACAGCCAAATATATACCAAGACTTACAAGTCCTAACAAGTGATATTCACATACCCATCTCACACTACATAGATCCTATGCCTGTTGCAATTAACCTTGCAGAGCTGGAGAAGGTGACAGAGGCTTGTAAAGCAGTCCTGGGTTTTAAAAATGTAACTTCAAAGGCTCCGCCACACTGGATATGAGGGCCAGACTGGCCCTGCCTGCGGAATGTAACCATGAAGGGCAGAAAATTCTCTGGTGTAACAGAGTGCCTTAAGGATATGTTTAATGCTTGAAAGTTGTTTCAAAATGTTCTGCATAGTGCTGGCACACCCATATATTTTCCCTGTAAGGTACTCTATATCCCCAGCATTCTTAAGCCTTATTCCTTGGTATCCACCAATCGAGGTTACTCAGGGGCACCAGTTGTTGACAAGAGCGGGCATGTCTCCATATTGTTCCGCTCTATTTCCATCTTCTTCCCTGTCTCTGCAAGCTCTTGATCAGACTTCCTGTGTCAGGGTGGCTTGTCTACCGGATGCTAAAAGGTGGCTTTCATGATGAAGAGCAGCAGTGTGCTTACACACAAAGCTTTATGGGCATTGTGCTGTCTGTTATGCCTTGTCTCAGAACTTAGAGGATTTCCTTTTGGGGAGGTAATTTAATAATTTGCTCCTCTCCTCTGCATCAGTGTGAACCTCTAAATGTTTGCATATTTCTTTCCTCATGCATGTTTTCAAGGCATTGGTTGTGGAAAAAGGTAGGGCTAGGACCTTTCTCAAGATTTGCCCGGCGCTAACCGCCCTTGTACCATTCAAATTTACCAAGCAATGAGGCAGGCGCCGGAGACCAGAAGGCAGGAAACAGAAGTTTTATTCCGACGGAGCAGAACACATCAGATCAGACAACAAGGTATCATCTCGAGGTGCTCTAGCAGCCTCTCGGAGGCCTGGCCTCTTATACACTGGTTTATGGCATGTGACCTTTCTTTATTATAATCAGAACATTGTGAAGCCCGGAAAAAGACATCCCCGCAATCCTCGTGTCAATCCCACCCCCATATACCTTCACAATAGAGGGCCTCAACCTGCTGATAAGAGGAGGGGGGGTCATCACGCAGCTGAGTGTTCTGCCGAGTCTTAGGATGTGTGCGCCTGATCATATCACAGGGGGTGGGGAGGCCTGGATCAATAGAGGGTCCTTTGAAGGAGAGCGACCTCATACAATAAGGGGCAGTAAATGATATCTCCCGGCTTAGGCGATGGCCTCGGACCTGTGTGGACAGCTGGACACGGGGTGAGGGGTCATCAAAGGAGTGGTATTCATGCCTCGTGGACAATCCAGTGCGGAGGGAAGGTTGATCAACAGAGGGGCATTCATCGGAGGAGAGGAGGTGTTGGTCAGGCGCTGGCGTGACTCCCAAGGACAGGGTCATGCAGAAGGGTTATGTTCAGGAGGGGAGGGAGGGGGAGCCAGGGTGCGCGGAGGATGCTTGCTGGGTCAGAGGGGCGCGCTGGCGATCGATCGTGGACAGGGAGACCATGATGCCTAAAAATGGTGATCGTGCACGTTGTACGTGGGTGACAAGCTGGCGCAGATAATGTTTAGCTCACAAACTAGAATTCCACAGTCCTCCCTTTTAACATATCTCGCCAACTTGTCAGTTTGGATTTATCCCCATAAGGCCACGTATTTCTACTTCATAGAGGGGACTCATGTGCTCATTTCGGAAGTCCAAAGTCTTTGGGCACATACAGTTGGAAACAAGGCCGCACAAAGATGGTAGACATTGGATACCTAAGCAACACCCACATAAGATCACAACAGGTATCAGCACGAAGGAAAACAACCTCCAACCCCAGTTCCTCAAAGTGTCCCAAAACCAGCTCCCAAGCGACCATCCTTCCTGCTCCTGGTGAACCTCCGAGGAGAGTCTGTGGAGGTGTTCAATGGCTTTGTAGACTGAAGGCGAGTTGTCTGGCACGTAGGTGCAGCAGCTAGATCCGATGATGCGGCATGCTCCTCCTCGGTCGGCTAGGACCACATCCAGGACAAGGCGATTTTGAAGGGTCACAAGGCGGACCGCCTGAAGCTCCGCAGTGTTGTTGGCGAGGATGCCAGCCGTGATGTTGATCGTTGTTTCTACTGCCTGGGTCAGGTGTCGGATAGCGCGGCTGTTTGCCATTGGGCCCCACAGAGGAACAAGTCCCTTTGCTGCATCTAGGAACTGTGCTCCGGTGGAGTCGGCTTGTCCAATGTCATCTGCACGCCTCTGTCGGTGATGGTTGGCAGGGGCTACATATGTGGGTGGAAGAACGAAGGCAATGTAACATGCGCCCTTCCAACCTCTCGGGAGCCAGGTGTAAGCTTTGGTGCCACACACAAAGTACATATTCGGAGAAGCAACAAAGGAAGGGGGGTCAACTGAGTCCAATGTTCTGGTGATTCGGCAGGCACTGTGACCCACCAGCTGCGTTCCATGGCCTTCGAGACACACAAGACCTGTGACATTGATAACAGACAGGGCCACAGTCAAAGTAGCGGTAGTTTGTTTTTGCAGATGAGAGAAGGTGGTCCTGGCTGGATTGTGGAGCACCTGTACTTCGACTCGTTCTTTGGCAGGAATGTCTTTAAGGAAGGTGGCGCCCGTGAGCGCAGGACACAGAGCAACAGAGGTCTTTTCGGTTTTGTTCAGCCAGAACCCGGAGTAGAAGTGCGACACTGTCCGGCTGGAGGTGGCGTTGTCCTTGTGGCTCTCTTGCATGAGGATCAGCCAGGCGAGGCAGGAGCCGTGAACTGAGAAAGGAGAAGGGATGAAGGGGATGGAGTGCCCTGTAGCATGCGGGAGCAACCCGCAGATCCAGCAGTTCGTAGCATTTGCAGCAAGGTTGTGTTGGTGCAACAGTTGCACGAAGGAATTGTTCCAAAATTCCCTGCGCCTTTCTCGGAGCTGAGGCGACAGAGAGATTAGGTGATGCTCTTTCAGGGGTGTCGGTGGTGCAGTAGGTAGCAATGCCTCATGAACCGGTGTGCTTTCCTCCAGAATCCAGAAGGAGGTCATGAGGAGGAGGCAGAAGAGGAAGACAATGAAGAGTGCGATTGTCTTTGATTTGTGCAAGTTGTCAGTCTTTGGATTTCTATACTGGGTATTTCCTGTTGCTTCCATCATCTTCTTATCTGGCGCTTCCATCATCTTCTTATCTGGCGCTTCCATCACCTTCAAGGGGCTCGGTAGTGGGCAGAACCACAGACTTCGTTTAGCTTCTCTCCGGTAACCCTTGATTGTGTTTAGGTTACCGTTCTGAGAATTTAACTTAGTCCGTGGCCTACTTAGCCGAAACTCCCTCCTTTCGACGCAGGAAATACCCTTCTCTGGATGGCACAGTGGGATCAGAGAATTTTGCAAGTTCGAGTGCCTCAGTATCGGGATAACAGTCCAATATCGGTCGGTCTTTGCTCAGGAGCTCTTCTTGGGCGCTGACGTTTTCTGTCGTGGTTAGGTTTGCAGAGACCTTCCGGCAATGATGCGCGTGCAGCCAGTGCTTCTTCCCCTCCACTCGGAGCGCCGTTCGGGTGGTGATCAGCACTTGCCAGGGGCCCGTCCACCGAGGTTCCAGACTCTTGGTTCGCTGGAAATTTCGTATCAACACGAAATCTCCCGGTTGGATGTCATGGCCGGGGCCCCTGGAAGCATCGGGGATGGCTTGCTGCACCTGTTGATGAATGACAGACAACGTTTTGGTTAACTTGCACAAATAATCAGATAATAGGACGTCTGGGACGTCATGAATGGAGGTCGGTTTGGGAGCAGTCCAGAGATTCATCGGTCGCCCAAACACGACCTCGTAGGGGGTCAAATGGTGCTTGGTGGGAGTGGAGCGCATCGATAACAAAGCCAGTGGGAGGGCATCCGGCCAGTTAAGTCCAGTGGTGGCCACTATTTTTGCCAGTTTCAGCTTCAGTGTGGCATTATGGCGTTCCACTAGACCGGCGGATTGGGGGTGGAAGACCGCATGAAACCGTTGCTTCACCCCCAACCCATTTAGGATTAGTTGGATAACCTCAGCTATGAAGTGGGGGCCATTGTCGCTCCATAAAATTCGACAAAGGCCATAGCGAGGGAAGAATTCCTTCAGTAGTACTTTGGCAGTAGTCATGGCAGTGTTGTCACGGGTTGGATAGGCCTCCACCCATTTGCTGAAGGCACATACGATGACTAGTACATACTTCAGGTTTTGGCATCTCTCTAGTTGGATGTAGTCCATCTGAAGGACCTCAAAGGGGTGATTGGGGGTCCCAAACCCTCCCCGGGGTACTACAGTTCCTTTCCCGGGGTTGTGTTGCAGACAGATAAGGCACTGCTGAACTAGGCGTCTGGCTGAGTCGGGGATTTTGTCATTGTGCCAGACTTTGGAAATGAGTTCGATCATGGGTGCAGATCCTATGTGTGCGGGGGAATGTGCCATTGTCAGTATGGGGATCAGATATGAGTCGGGCAGCAACCACTTGTTTGCATCCTTCGTTCGCCAGCAACCCTCTTCGTCCTTCAAACCCACCCTTGCCCACTTAGTCAGTTCGTGAGGGGTGCTGGCCGACTGTATGTCTCTGATCATTTCCCTTGTGTCACTCCATTTTTCTGCTTGTGACCTGGTCACATATATGCGTGTCACCGTCCTATTCTCAGCTGTGGTTCGTGCAGTGATGTCGGCTAATGCATTCCCTTGTCCGACTAAGTCTGTCACCCTTTTGTGTGCCTGACATTTGATCACCGCTAATCGTTTGGGGAGGAGAACTGCCTCAATCAGAGCGGACACTAAATCTCCGTGGAGGATTGGGGTGCCGTGGGACGTCAGGAATCCCCTCTCCCTCCACAGGAGCCCAAAATGGTGGACCACTCCGAAGGCATACTGGCTGTCCGTATATACGTTCGTGGTGGTCCCTGCGGCTATGATGCATGCTCGGGTGAGGGCTATCAGCTCTGCTGCCTGGGCAGATCGTTGTGTGATGCAGGCTGTCTCAACTACTGTTCGGGCTGTCGTTACTGCATAGGCAGCTGAAGTGGTGCCATCTGGGAGTTTGATGCATGAGCCGTCTACCCATAGCTCTCCATCGGGGTCAGGAAAAGCAGTGTCTCGGAGGTCAACCCTACTCCTAGTCTGTTCGTCTGTGAGGGTCACACAGTCGTGTATGGGAGGAACGTCGGGGTCGTTTTCAGGCAGGGGTAACAATGTGGCAGGATTCAAAGTCGTGCATCTCTTTAGTGTGATGTGGGGTGCAAGCAGAGTCAACTCGTACCCTGTCAGTCGTGCGCTAGTCAGGTGTTGGGTCTTTGTCTGGTTCAAAAGGGTGTCAACTGCATGGGGCACTAATACAGTGAGGGAGTTGGAAAGTACGATTCCCTCGCTCTGACGGATAGAGACAGCAGCGGCAGCTACTGCTCGAAGGCAGGCAGGTAAAGCTCTGGCTACAGGATCAAGAGTGGCGGAGAAGTAGGCGCAAGGGCGCTGCTTAGAACCAATCGATTGAGTCAGGACAGACAATGCGCATCCCTCCCTTTCGTGGGTGAAGAGGGAGAAGGGTTTGGAGTAATCTGGCGTTCCGAGGACGGGTGCTGAGCAGAGTGCATCCCGTAATTCCTTAAAGGAGGCTTGACACTCAGTGGTCCAAGGAAGCGGGGAGGGGACATCTTTGGTCAGCAGGGCAAGTAATGGTTTCACAATGAGGCTGTAATTAGGCAACCACTGTCTGCAAAAAGAGGTTAGGCCAACCAAAGAGCGGACCTGTTTTTGTGTTTTTGGGATGGGGGTGTCTAGGATGGTTTGGATTCGGTCAGGGGTAAGTTTCCTCCCTTCTTTGGACAGAAGATGGCCTAGGTAAGTCACTTGTGGCTGGCAGAACTGTAACTTCTTTTTGGAGACTTTATGGCCATTTTCTGCAAGAAAGTGTAGGAGTTGGACGGTGGCTGTCGTTGCAAGCGGGGTGGTGTCGGCCGCCAAAAGGATATCATCGACATATTGGATCAACACCACTCCCTCTGGTAGCTGGAAGGCATCCAGCTGTCTTTTGAGGGCCTGGCTGTAAATGCTGGGACTTTCAGTGTACCCCTGGGGAGCTCTACAAAATCGGTACGAGCGGGATTTTAAAGTGAAGCCGAAGAGATAACGGCTGTCTGGATGGATGGGGATAGAGAAAAACGCGTTCTTAAGGTCGATAACAGTGAAGGTGGTGGCGGTGGACGGGATGAGGGTCAAAATGGTGGTGATATCAGAGACTACGGGATATTGGGGTACAACCACTTTGTTAATCTCTCGTAAGTCGATGATGAAGCGGTACGCTTTCTCATCTCCTTCACCTTGCTTCTTAACAATAGGTAGGATTGGGCTGTTGCAGACGTTGCTAACCACCTCTTCAACCACTCCTGCATCTACCAGAGACTGAATGATCGCTACCAGTGCCTTCTCACCCTCTGGGGATATCCGATATTGCGGGAGTTTCGGGAGCATAGCGTCCTGTCGTACAGTTATGTGGATAGGATCAATCATCATTCGCCCCACATCAGAGTCGTTTTTGGCCCACAGGTACGGGGGCAGGGTGTCAAGCAAGGACATGTCAGCGTCAGTTATGGGGCACATGTGTCGTGGGGGACGGGATCTGGGCATGTCTGGGTTGTCGTATAGGATGACTCGTATTCCATCTGGGGAACACCTAATGGTAGCTCGAAAATGTTTCAGTAAGTCAATGCCCATAATGGCGTCGGGGGAGTTGGAGGAAAGCAGGAATGTCGCGTCAGTGGTGTTGTTTTCTAGATCAAAGGAAATAGGTACGGACAGGGGGTTAGTGGAGGGCGTTCCATCGAAACCTATCGACGTTATGTGTGAGCCAGACAAGGGTGCCCTTGGAATCAGTCGTTTTGATAACACACTACGTGTCGCCCCAGTGTCTACCAAGAATGGAGACTCTGTACCCAGGACCTTAGCGGTGACATAAGGACCTTGCTGGTCAACACAGAGCTCGACTGGATCCCTCCCTTGCCCCTGGCAGTCCTATGCAAAGTCGGGGGCATGTTCACCTTCGGACAGCTGATATTGGTTCTGCCGGGGACGGTCAAATGTGTTCAGTCTCCCTGATCTGTCATTGTTGGTGCCGTTGGCGTGCCCTCGTCCTTGTACCCCATTTCTTGGACCACTTGCTACATCCCTGGAGTCCCTATTTCTATTCATCTCTAGCATAACCGGACACTGGTATTTCCAATGGCCGAACCCTTTGCAGAAGGCGCATTGGTCGTTGCTGATGTCCCTACGTCCAGTGTGGGGTGTGGGAGTGTGATCTTTAGGAGGTAGATCTCTGGGGGCGGCTGGTTGGTAGTTCCCCCTCTGATGTTCCCGTCCTACCGTTATACCTTGTATCTGGGCTATCATTACCCTTTCTTTTAAATCTTTCTTCTTTTTCTCGGACGCCCTATCATTCTCATTCTTTTGGTGCTCGTAATACTGAGCCATCTGAAGGATAGCTGCAGGTTTGGAGGCCCCCCAACTACTCTCACTCGTCTGCAGCTTTTGGGAGACCTCTTGCGTTAGACCCTTTACGTAATTTTGTACACACAGGTGCTGTCCGGTTGCGGTGGTCATGTCTTGGCCACTGTAGTCGGAGAACACTGTCTCGAATCGGGAGAAGTATTCTGACACATCTTCCTGCGGTTTCTGTCGACAGGCCGTGACTATCGACCAGTCTACCTTTCTTTCTGGGATCAGTGTCTTTAATTTTTGAACTATTTTGTCTGGGAGTTCTAGTATGTCTTTCACTGGTTTCCTTCCAGGTTCTCGTTGTCTATCTAATTTACCGAGTTGGTCCCAGGTATGCCCAAACAGATCCGTGTGGTCAGCCTTCCGGATTTGCTTCCACACGTCAGCTGGCAGGCATAACCCGAAGAACAAGTCAATGTCTGCTAAAGTCATTATCGTCGAACCCAAGGCTGTGCCTAATTCGGTATAAAATGCTGTCGGGTTCTTTCTTAAGTCGGGCAGGGTTTGCTTAAAGGTTAGGATATCTTGTCGGTCCCATGGTTGGTAAACCCAATTGTACACAACCCTTCCCTTTGCATTTTCATTATTAATATCATCGCTCGTTCCCTGGCCCCGTGGCGGGATCCAGTAAGGGGCCGCTTCTCTGATAGGCATCATAGTATTGGCTACTTCTACCGAGGTCGTTTCAGGGACTGTAGCCTTGGCTTCTGGTTTCTGTTCCGTGAGGTGGCGGAAGACCTCAAGCATCTGCATGAAGAGCTCCGTCGCCTCACGTTCAGTCCCATCTCCAACATCAATTTTCCTATACAGTGTTGTTAGTTTAGCGGGACCCTTACTTTGATACCTATCTTCATACGCGTTCAGGGTGTAGTAGCTGAATCGCAAGATGAAATGCCGTCTGTGGCTGTCGGCATGTGAATTATATACGCTCATTGTATAATCTTCGCTCTCCCTTCGTTCTACTAATGTCTTTGCTATTTTGTCGATCCCATCCCGCTCATCTTTGCTCAACCTATTTAGTCTGGCTGGTGATTGTTTGCTAGACTCGGGGTCGTCTGATGAGGTTGTTAATGTGGCTGGTGCAAAGGCCGTGAGGGCTGGTGCACTAGCACGGAGATCGCTTTCGCTCACACTCGGAGCGTGAAAGCTTTGTCGGCAGGGGGCATGTAGATGATTGGGGGACCTAGCAGTAACTCATTGTTCGCCCGTTGTTTGGAGGGCAATTCAGGGTAGAGCGCAGAGGGGGTCCTAACAGGACATTGGCCTGTCGACCCTGATTCTTGGTTTCGCATAGTATCTTTTCTTTCTTTTATTTCTTCTTCTAGTTGCTTCGCGGCTAGGTGGGCTGCCTTTCGTAATTCTTTCCCTATTTTTGCTTCTTCTCTTTTCTTTCGTTGTTCCGTTTCTTTGCGCCACATGCCGATACTGTCGAGCATAGTGGGCGTGGTCTTATTCTTCTGGAGCGCTATTTCTAATGTTTTTATTTTATTTTCGTCAAAGGAACCTATCAGTGGCCACTGACTTTCAGGGTTCTTTTTCGTATATTTATGCCATAGTTTAGTGTAAGCTATAGCGACTAGTCCATACTTAGTGAACATGTCCTTATTAGGGGTGCCCTCCAGTGGAGCTGGATGGTTCATCTCTAATAAGCGGTCCGGGCTAAACAGGCTACCAACCAGTGGGGAGAAGACAGGCATGACGGATTACAACGGGGACAAAAGTCTGCACTACCTATCTTATCACGGCGGACAAAGACTAGACAGAATATTTCTATTCTACGTTGTTTGGAGGCCGTGAATACCTCAAAAGAACCAATACCGAATAATCGGTCAATCAAACAATCCAGTGGGGAGAATAAGTGGGCACGAAAAGTTATCGTTACCCACTCTTTCTCTACCTGCAAAGAGAGACCTTGTTCTTCCCTGTTTGCAGACAAAGAATCTCCAGACAATAATCCACGAACGACAGTTCGGGAAACAGTGGGGGAGGAAGATAGGCACGACGGATTACAACGGGGACAAAAGTCTGCGTTACCTATCCTTCACTGCTTGCAAAGAGAGAGCCTGTTTGTTTTTCCCCGTTTGCAGACAGTGAATCTCCAGAGGGTTTCAACAAAGCGTAATACTAGTATTATCCAAACAAAACAATATTTTTCCCAATTTGTCGTGTTTACACGACCTTACCCGGACCGCATGGACGGTTTCCTGTCCTCTGGATCCAGCGCCCGATCGTCCTCTCTTCTTCGTGATGCCCGTGGCACTCCTGATGGTTCCCAGTCAGGACCGTAGATCACTCGAGAGAGGTCTGTTCAGAACTAGTGAAGGTCGGATGATCGGCTGTCAGACGAGGGTCTATCGGACACGAGCTCTTCCCGATCGTTGCAGTCGTTCACTCTGTCATCGGGACCTCTCCCACTGGATCCACGTGTCGCTGATGGGCCCCATGCTTTGGGACGCCAATTGTGGAAAAAGGTAGGGCTAGGACCTTTCTCAAGATTTGCCCGGCGCTAACCGCCCTTGTACCATTCAAATTTACCAAGCAATGAGGCAGGCGCCGGAGACCAGAAGGCAGGAAACAGAAGTTTTATTCCGACGGAGCAGAACACATCAGATCAGACAACAAGGTATCATCTCGAGGTGCTCTAGCAGCCTCTCGGAGGCCTGGCCTCTTATACACTGGTTTATGGCATGTGACCTTTCTTTATTATAATCAGAACATTGTGAAGCCCGGAAAAAGACATCCCCGCAATCCTCGTGTCAATCCCACCCCCATATACCTTCACAATAGAGGGCCTCAACCTGCTGATAAGAGGAGGGGGGGTCATCACGCAGCTGAGTGTTCTGCCGAGTCTTAGGATGTGTGCGCCTGATCATATCACAGGGGGTGGGGAGGCCTGGATCAATAGAGGGTCCTTTGAAGGAGAGCGACCTCATACAATAAGGGGCAGTAAATGATATTTCCCGGCTTAGGCGATGGCCTCGGACCTGTGTGGACAGCTGGACACGGGGTGAGGGGTCATCAAAGGAGTGGTATTCATGCCTCGTGGACAATCCAGTGCGGAGGGAAGGTTGATCAACAGAGGGGCATTCATCGGAGGAGAGGAGGTGTTGGTCAGGCGCTGGCGTGACTCCCAAGGACAGGGTCATGCAGAAGGGTTATGTTCAGGAGGGGAGGGAGGGGTAGCCAGGGTGCGCGGAGGATGCTTGCTGGGTCAGAGGGGCGCGCTGGCGATCGATCGTGGACAGGGAGACCATGATGCCTAAAAATGGTGATCGTGCACGTTGTACGTGGGTGACAAGCTGGCGCAGATAATGTTTAGCTCACAAACTAGAATTCCACAGTGTGTCCTAAAAACCACGACATGTGTTACTCAAACCTGTCTGCAGTTCTGCTAAAATGCAGGGTTGTGGGTATTGAACTAGATAAAAGTGTCAGTTGTCGAATGTTTCTTTTTTGACATTGTGTTTCATGATTTTGAAACATATCTCTATCAAACATTGATCCAAAGCAATGTTTGTTGTTGATGAAGATGTACGAGATGTCTGTGGAGTAATTAAAGCATGGTGTGGAAATTGGCCATCCATATGGCCTACACCTATGACGTGCTACGTATGTTTTCTCTTTTGCAGACATAAATACCTGTTGGGTTTTTCCTAAATAAATCTAAAGAGAGTTACATGATCTATATGTCTCAATTAATTGGTTTTCCCTCATGCAGAGGTTGCTCAACTTAATTTTTATATCTTTGAATAGCTTTATTGGACACTCTCTGGGCACCATTATCATCAGATCAGTCCTTACCCGGCCACGGTTTCGATATTATCTCAACAAGCTGCACACATTTCTGTCTCTGTCCGGACCACACCTTGGAACACTGTATAACAACAGCACTCTTGTTAGTACAGGTAAGTGTTCATCCAAACCAGACACATTTCTTTGGTGTATAGATCTGATTAATATGCACAGATATAGCCTCTCATGTTCGACATTTGCAGAATACCTTTGACCACTGCATAAATGTTTTCAACATAGACAAACATTTAAAAACATTCACGTGATATTCTGTTGAATGCAGGGTATGATAAATGTCAGAACACCAAAGTTACATTCTACCCCTAGAGGGTAGAATTTTCTAATTAGTAAAAACAAAGACCTCTCAGAGTCTGAGGGGGTTTCAATCCCTCGGACTCAGAGAGGGCATTGTTCACAGCAACAGGTGTGAAAGTAAAACGACATTGCTCTCTGGGCTTCTACCACAGTAGAGCAATCACTTGTCTACAATGGAGTGCTCAACATTCCAATGTTCTAATATAGCCTTAGCGAGCTCTACTTGCCATTAAAGGGAACTGGCCTTTAATGGCCAGAAGGGCCCACTATGGAGGGCTCTTAGGCTGTTAAAACATTCCAAACCTAGAGGGCAGAATATTCTAATATGAAAAGCAGAGGCCTCCCGGAGCCCGAGGGGATTGAAATTCACTTGGATCCTGGAAGGCCTTTGTTCAGAGCAACAGCTGTGAACAAACAGTGGAATATTGGAGCTCCAGGATTCTACTGGCCATTAGAAACCCTGAGCACACCATTGTTTTCATTGGCACTTCCAACATTCTCATGTTCTAATTAAACAATCTTATCCAAATGAGAGGGGCACTCCCAGGTAGGTACTGACATGGGTGTAGTAAGAGGATACCTTGGGAAGCCAAGGGCCCTATTCCTCCCCAGTCAGTACCTACCTTGGAGTCTCCTCGACTTGGATAATATTCATATTTTAAATCAGACCCTTTAAATATGGGGTAAAGTTCAAAAAATAGTTTTTTTTATATGGTGTGTTTTTCAAGGGACTATTTAAGTGGAATGTAAAATGAAGCACATCTTGTTGATAATGCTGAGCATTTTTCTCCCATTGAAATACATCGAAGAGAATACCTGGTTGTGAGGTTTACAAAAGATGAATATAGAAAAGTTGTTGACAGATTTTAATCACAATATAAATCATTTGCTGGTGGTTACATATTAGTGTTAAGAATTTCACCATGTGGAAATGCCGATCCAATTCTGGGGTTTGATGAACTATGTTTGAGAGAAAGATGTTTTCTCACATGACTTTTTCATGGAAATTATGAGAACGGCATCAGAAGTTACAACGAGTACACATTTTCTATAAGTACATAAACATCTTCTTCATCCATGAAACGAAAAAGTCTGATTTTCTGAATAATACATACACTTACCACAGTAGGCTGTGTTAATGTAGATATAAAATCAGCTAGTTAAAAACATGGCAGGGCAGGTATAGCCTTTTTGTTATTTGCAGCACATTATATTTTAAAGGGGTTTAAAAGGTTAGTGAAAGATACCTAAGTCCGGCATCCCATTTCTGCACCTGTGTCTTCAGGTTATCTATCCTTTCTCAAGCGTAATACGTCCTTAATTTAAAAGTAGGAACATTGTGCAATACATTTTTTTTTATCTTCCACTTAAATATGCGTCAGAATATTTTAAGCGACTCAAAGGAGCTGCTGTTGCGGCATTTAATTGTTCATTTTAGTTTCATCTCCCTGCATGATTGTGCACTGTTTCATAAATATTTTTATTGTGTGCTTTATATAAGGAAAGGATAAAATACGACAATCAAAGGTAATCACATTTGAAAAAAGCTAACATTGCAAATCAGACAGGACAGCGAGGATACTTTGAAATAAAAAAAAAGTAAACATTATATGAAAAGTGAAAGGACTGTTTTCAGCGACTTTTTCAGGATGTTGTTGTAGCCAATATAAGAACATTTTCATGTACACATTCTGTGCAGTAAAGTGAATAATTCTAAAACTAGGGGGCATATTACCAACGTTTAGCGATTATTTATTTAACACATTTTTTAACACTAAGCATCGCCGGAAATTATCGCAGAGATAACTTGCTATTAGCAAGGTTTATCTCAGAAATGATAAAAATCCTCGCGCTAATTGCCAATTGAGAGATTATCGCTGGAAAACCAACGATAATATCTCGAAGTTTGGCGTTAGCTTGATGATAGGGGCTCACAAAGTTAGTCATGATATCCTCCTTCCATAGGATATCCTGGCTAAGTCAGGAAAATACCAGGTGTAAAAAAAGCAGTGCTAACCGCGGTTAGCGCTGATTTTTTATCTCTAACAGGGTTAGCGAAATCCTTGATAATAGGAGAAATGTCGCTTAACACCATTTCTCCTATTATTTTTCTCTGGAACGCCCCCTTTGCATCTCATTAAAGATGCAAGGGGAAGCATAGAGGAAAAGGGTGCTAATATGCAAATTTGCGTGTTAGCACCCTGTTGCTGATAGGGAGATAATTTTATCTCCGCTTTCTTGGCTTTTAAAGCCAAAAAAGCAGAGATAAATCCCTTGATAATATGCTCCTTTCTTCTTCAGCAGCATGTCTCTTGCAGGCACAATCTGTGAGCTAGGTGAACATGAGGCATGTCTGAGTTGCGAACTATGAATCTCCTGTGCAGATATTGACTGCCTAGGAGCTACTCAAATGCTGGATTTTCGGTAGTGTACAGCTAAGTGATTTACAATACAGATCATTACTCTTCCTCATAACAATGGTTGAACAATTACCTTAAATCATAAGCATCGTCACAAATGTTAACTAGATGTCTTTCAGCATCTGATTTCCACCGATGGATAGAAGTAAGACTGTTGTTATAAAGTGTAGAAAAAGTATGCCAACAACAAAAAATAAAGTCTAGAAATTCCATGTAATATTTAATTAATAATATGTGTGTTGTGGCATGCCCTGCTTTTATAACACAGCAAATATAATGTTAAAGTGTTTTCCTTTTACGGTGATACATTTAATGTTTCCTTTTTGTGCCAGAAGAACAATTTTCACATGGATGTAAAGCATAGTCACTACAGATTCTCAGTCACTTGAGATAAGTTGAAAGTATCAAGTGATAGCAAATTCCATTAAATACATAAACGTCTCTTTTATTTTCCAGGTCTGTGGCTCATGCAAAAATTCAAAAAGTCAGGATCTCTACTCCAGTTGACCTTCCGGGACAATGCAGATCCACGGAAATCTTTCCTTTATCAACTAAGCCAGAAGCCAGGTTGGTGACTTGTGAAAAACAGAGACATATCCAGCAAGAATTGTATAGGGCTTTAGGAACACTTTTCTTTCTGCTGAATGATGCTAATCGCTTCATTATTTTCCACACTTACCGCTAACAGTTTATAATTTTTATGTAAATATTCCATTTAAAATTCAGTTTAGGAAAAATATCTGTAATATCTGTAATTATACTCATCAGAAAAGGCATACACGTCTATACATTTGTGAAGAGCTTACCATTCATTTACACTTACTGAGAAGTAAAATGTGACTAATACTGAGAAACATTTATACTTTTTTTTTTGCGATTTGTTTTTAGCAATTCAATCTGTATATCTTCAAAAACAAAGAACTGAGGGGCATATTATCAAGCCTTGGCGATAAAATTATCGCCGCTTTATCGGCAGGAAACTGCCGATAAAGTGGCGATAATGGGCTTGATAATATGCTCTATGGAATTCCAATCGACGCTCATGTTAGATGTCCTTCACATCTAACATGGGCTTCGATTGGAATTCCATAGAGCATATTATCAAGCCCATTATCGCCACTTTATCGGCAGTTTCCTGCCGATAAAGCGGCAATAATTTATCACCCAGGCTTGATAATATGCCCCTGAACTATTTTATACTTTCTCAATCGACAAGAAGTGCAAAGTTTAGAAGGGTGCAGGATGTTCAATGCAAATGCTGTCACTGCAATAAACCTTATGGTCGTACATTACAAATTATAGTTTAATCGAAATTGTCGACACTAAGAAAGTAAAACTGTTATTAATTAAAACCATAGCAGCCTTTATTTTTGTTACATTTCATATAAACTCACACATATATATGTTATATATATATATATATATATATCCAAACACATATAGTAGCTAGTTATAGTTAGGTCCTAGTTTCCATAGGAAAAGCGTTTTTTCTTTTCCCAATAACTTCAGGGCCGGACTGGCTACCGGGCATTATGGAATGCTGCTGAGCTGGGGGCAGATTTTGTTGATGGGGACCTGCGTGTACTGAACAAAATTTATTTTGCTTTAATTATTTTGAAGTAAACGCAGGTCTCCATGAACGAAATTCAACTCCCACGGCAGTGAAATCAGCCCCCAGCTCGGCAGAATTCCAAAATGCCCGGTAGTCAGTCCGGCCCTGAATAACTTAGGCGCCGCTTGACAAATCATTGCAAAATTTTTAAAACTAGTGGGGCGTTCCGGTCAGCTTCTATCCTGAAAGTTTCGGGGTGATTCGGTAAGTAGGGGCCAAGAAAAAAGGGGAACTGCTGAACGGAATTAGACCAAATTTGGCAAAAAGGTAGCCCTGGTTTCAGAAAGAACTCTTTTTGTAAAATGGTGTAAATCCGTTCAGTAACTCCTGAGAAATTAAAAAATAAAAGAGGTTGGAAAATGAATTTCCCATAGACAACTTTAGACACGGCTACAGCTCGAACTGCTGAACGGAATTAGAGTTTGAGTTTGTATAGCGCGTAAATCACCCGTGGGTCTCATAGTGTTTGCAGAGCTCAGGGAGCAGACAGAGTGACGGGCAGATCTAAAAGAGCCCGGTTTTTAAGTTTCTTCGGAATTTCTGGTGGTTGGGTTCTGCTCCGATGTGCAGAGGCAGAGTATTCCAAGTTTCTGGGGCTATTTTAGAAAAAGATCTGTCGCTGTTTCAGAGCGTGCGAACTTTCGGGACAGTTACGAGATGCTTATGCATGGAACAGAGTGTTCTGGTTGGGCGATAGTCTGTGAGTTTTTTTCTAGATATTTTGGCCCTTGATCATTGATGGGTTTGTGGAATAGACAGCATACTTTAAAATTAATGCGTTTTTTTAAGGGAAGCCAGTGTAGTGTCCTGAGACAGGGCACCGATGATGTGCGGGGAAGGAGATTAAGCACCATCCTGGTAGCGCTGTTTTGCATGACCTGAAGCTTTGTCAAAAGGCTTACGTTTGTGGAGGCAAGAAGTGCATTGCCATAATCCATGGGGCTTATGATTAGGCCTTGGATTAGGGACATGCGGGACTGTAGGGGGATCCACTTAAAAATTTCTTGAGCCTGCGCATCATTCCAAAGCTTTTATGTACTACTTTGTTAACGTGATCAGCCATGGACAGTTTGTTGTGGATAGTGACTCCCAGGTTCCGGGCTGTGTTCTTGGGAGCAGGGCAGGGACCTAATGTCGGTGGCCACCATTCATCTGTCCAGTGTTTGTGAGCGTTACCAAAGAGAATTATCCCGATCTTTCCGGCATTAAGCATCAAATAGTTGTTGGTCATCCAGTCCTTAATGGAGGTCATGCATTGTTGGAATCTTAGTTTGGTGTCCTTGGGGTTTGGACCAAGGGTGATTAGAAGCTGTGTATCGTCAGCATAGGACATGGTTTCAAAACCGTGTGCTCTAATCACTTTGGCCAATGGTGATAGGTCTAGATTAAAAAGCGTGGGTTTAAATATTGATTCCTGGGGGACACCCTTGTCGTTTTCCATGACCCTAGTTAGACCTTTGACTACCTTCCAGTCAGGTAGCTTTTGATCCAGGGTAGGGCTGAGCTTTCGACACCAATCTCTGATAGGTGCTCTAAAAGATTACCATGTGAGATTGTGTCAAAGGCAGTTGATAGGTCAAGCAAGATCAGGATGGCGGATTGTCTTGCATCGAGGGTCAGCCTAATTTTGTCCACTATCTTGAGTATGTCAGTTTCAGTGCTATAAAACGGTATTTAACTAGTTGTTTATTTATTAGGAATTCCATGACCTTTCTGAAGGGTGGCAGGAGGGAGATCGGGCGATAGTTTAGGAGCTGTTTTGGGTAGCGTTTTTTTTTAAGATTGGTCTAATTATGTCCTCTTTCCAATGGGCGGGAACGGCAGCATGGGACAATGATAGGTTAAGGGTTTTAGTCAGGTCAGGGATCAGAGCCGGTGCGATTTTAGATAAGATTTGGGAGGAGGCAGGGTCGGCTGGAGACCCTGATTTTATTTTATTAATTATGATGGCTACTTCCTCCTCTGTAAATGTATGAAATTCTTTAGGAACAGTGGGGTGGGGAGGGGTGACGATTGGTAGTCTGCTTGGGCAGTATATTGGTTGAAGTCTTCTCTGCACCTATCTCATTCATATAATGTCTGTGTGCTGTTTTATACTGATGTTTATCAGTTACATTTTTTGTTTTTGGCCATTGGCGTTCGGCTGACACCAAATTTGGCAAAAAGGTAGTGCTTGGTTCAGAAAGATGTATACACAAAAGGTTTTGGGTCCAATGAACCGGCCAGCCTGGACCTCAACAATTAGCAAAACAGAACAAGCGGCTAGCCAGAATATTTCAGTAACTTGAATTTTTACTGAAATATTCTGGTTCAGAAAGAGCCAGTTTTTTTAAATGGTGTAAATCTGTTCAGTAGCTGCTGAGAAAATAATTTAAAAAATGTTTCGATATCTGGAGGCGCAGGGGATCCGCGAACCCAATATTGTAATTGTCACCCCAGGGCTTTCCTTAAATATTTGCGGGGGGCACATGCCCTCCCCCCCCCCGCAGCCCTGGGGACCACCACCCCCTTGGGGCTTGTTATTTATAATGTGTGGGCTGTAAAAAAATATTTGCAGGACACAAGGCCCCCACAGCCCCGGGGACCACCACCCCCCGGGGCTTGATCTTTTGAAAAATAAGAACCTTTGTGGGGGACTCAAGCCCACCCCCATGCCCGGGGACCACCACCTCCTGTGCACAGGTTGGGAGGGGGACTGCATGGCCCCCCTCCTGGAGCCCTACATGGCCCTGGGGACCACACTCACCAGGGCCGGCTCCTGCAGTTTCCCGGGGTGCCCACCCCCTGGACACTGCTGTTTGCAATGACAGGGCGGAAGCCGCACAGTTCAATGCACTCACTTCAATGAAGCAAAGCAGATTGCTTTTCCTCACGGGGAGCTGCATGTTAGCAGCTTCATATGTGGAAAAGCAAGGCCGGCTCCTGCAGGACTTGGGGAGCTGGCGGGACTGTGGGGGCATTGGCGCTCCCCCACGGTCCCCAATGGATAGGGCCTGCCCCAGGGGATGGGGTCCCCAGGGCTTGTTATTTATAATGTGCGCCAGCTTGGGGCATTTTAAAAATATTTGCGGGGACACATGGCCCCCCGCAGCCCCCGGGACCGCTACCCAGGGTTTGTTTTAAAAAAAAATAAGAACCTGTGTGGGGGGGGGGGCTTGAGCCCACCCACACGCCCGGGGACCACCACCTCCCCGCAGCGGTGCAGATTGGGAGGGGTACCGCATGCCCTCCCTCCTGGAGCCCTTGTTGGCCCTGGGGACCCACACCCCCCCAGGGCCGGTTCCTGCAGTGTCCCGGGGTGCCTATCCCCTGGACACTGCTATTTGCAATGACAGGGCGGGAATTGCGCAGCTCCCGTCTGTCATTGCAAACTGCTTTGCTCCACTGAATCAAGAGCAGGGAACCTGCTCTCGCTTAAATTTAGCAAAGCAGATTGCTTTTCCACACAAGGAGCTGCATGTTAGCAGCTCCACATGTGGAAAAGAAAAGCCGGCTCCTGTAGGACGCGGGGAGCCGGCGGGACCGTGGGGGCATTGGGGCTTCCCCCACGGTCCAAAGCAGATCAGGCCTGCCCCAGGGGATGGGGACCCCAGGGCTAGAAGTGGCCCGGGAGGGGGGTCACGCGGCCCCACTCCCCCCCAAAAAATAAAAGCCAGCCCCGGGGGATGGGGTCCCCGGGGCCAATAGAGGCCTCAGGAGGGGAGCCACACAGCCCCATCCATAAAAAAATATATGTGGCCCTGCCCCGAGGGGTGGGGTCCAGAATTGGCCATGGGAAGGGGGCACACGTGGCCCCCTTCTGGTTCATATTTTTTTTTTCAAATGGGGTCAGGCCCTGGGAATGGGGTCTGCAGGTCCCAAAAAAAGTAAAAAGAAGAGGGGCCACACAGCCCTCTTCTAAAATACACAGCGATCGTGCTGGAGCACCCCATCCCCTCTCAGCAACAGTCTGCAAATTGAGGAATTAATTCCCCTTCAATACTGGGGTTCCTGGGGGCCAACTAGCTAACCAGGTTCCTCCAGTAAGTGCCACAGGGCTGCGATGCAGAGAGGAGGTCCAGGCCACGCCCCTTTTTACACCTCTCTGCAACACAGCTTTGGGGCGCTTACTGGAGGTACCTGGTGGGATAGTTGGACTGCGGGGTGCAGCTCACTGTAGCTACACAAGGCACTACAAGTAACATTAGGCTCAGCGTGAGCCGACCCCCACAGAGGTGGGTGGTTGTTAAAATAAATTGGACTGCCATTGCTCGCTTGCTGATTGATGTTTGCCTCTGAAGAAATGCGTCATGAAACGCGTCATGTGTATATATATATACACATGCATGTTAGAATTTGGGTTTCTAGTTGGCAGAGGTATGCGCCCTGTCTGAGTAGGGACCACAATTCCAGTCAGGATAAATCAGTCACACACCTGTGCTCACTCTCTGGTAGATTGGCACAAAGCTGTCAGGCTTAACATAAGAGGTAATATGTAAAGTAGATGTGCATAAGTGGATACAGTAACACAGTGAAAACACCACAAAAAAGACTCCTCAATGACGTATGAAAATAGTATGTCTATTATTCTTCAAAATAAGACAAACGTAATAATAATCCAATTAAAGCATCTCAAGGTACAAATACTTCAAGAATGTACAATGCTGAAAGAGCCCTTCTGCTTTCATTAGGTTTTTTACGGTTACACTGGGAAAATGACAGCGTTTCATGCCGCAGATCAGGAACAGACTTTCTCCCTAGGTCATCGCGAAGCATGCTTTCAAAGTTACTGCACTTAAAATGCAGTGTCAAGTTTGCAGGAGCCTGACCTACTCGCTCCATACATCGCCACCTGCGAGAGTGCTGGTGGGCGACAGGGATCTCTCAAGTCCCAGCTTTAAAAGTTCCTTTTATAGCTGGGGGGATTGCGGCGGCGCCTTAGGCCTCAAGATCAGGACCCATGTTGCTGGAATCTCCCCTTGCTGGATACGATGTGGTGATTGGCGTCACAGAGGGCAGATGTCTTGCCTTGATGCGTTCAGAGTGTGGCCGGTTGCGTTCAGAGTGAGACCGGTCACATTTAGAGTGTGCCCGGTCGTGTTTGACTGCCTTTGGACGCTGCTGCTTCAGCAAAGTTGACAAACACGATGGTCTTCACTCGAGAAGTCAGACATGGCGGTTTTTGATCGGTGTACTGCAACCATGCGTGTGGGTGCAAAAGCATCTGGCGACACTCTGCGGAGGCCCAGGACTGGTTGAAGGCATCAGCAGAGTCAGACTATGGATTAGCAGAGCCTAGCATGAAATCTTTGATGACCCTGAGATTTTCTGAACAGGGAGCAAGTCAACAAGGCCTTGGAGTTACTTAGGTTTACAAAAGGTTGTAGAAAGCAGGTCCAGACCTTCTCACGGCCCAGGTGAGAGGCAGCAGGCACACACAGCAGAGCAGGTAGCAAAGTGGCAGTCCCTCCTGGAGTTCAGAAATCAGAGCAGACAGCAGGCCAACGCAGCAAAGCAGTTAGCAAAGTGCAGTCCCTCCTGTAGCACAGCTCCTCTTCTTGGCAGAGTATCCTTAGGACCACAAAATTAACTAGTGAGGGGGGGTCATAGACCCAATACTTAGACCCAAATGTGTTTTTGAAGTGGAAATGACTACAAAGTAAAGCCTTTAGGGCCCAGCTCTGTCTAGCAGCCTATCTGTATTTACCGATTCGGTAATTGCCATTCATTCCTATGGGCATGGAGGCCCATAGGAATGAATGGCAATTACCGAATTGGTAAATACCGATTCAGTAAAATTGGGAAAGAGTCAAGGGTGGCAAGGTGTCACCCTGTTGGAGCCCTGAATAGTGCTGGTGTGCACATGTGGCACACACATGCCTAAGGGCATGTATGTCTGCCACATGGCACTGGTGTAAATGCACATTTGCATTTACAGAGGTATTCCTTATTTACCACCAAGTAATAGTTGGTGGTATATAACGAATCCTTAAGACACAGAAGCACTCTTCAAAGTGCTTCCTACATGTAATTTACTGATTTGGTAAATACCGAATTGGTAAATGATGATTCAGTAAATACCGAATCGGTAAACACCGATTCGGTATTTACCGAATCGTTAAATTTGCCACCTACATAGGAAAAGCCTATTACCAGTCGGTAACGGCCGTTTACGGCCGTTATCGACCGGTAATAGCCTTCCTACATCTGGACCTAGGTGTCCAGAATTTGATGCCAAAACCTAAGTCCATGTTGTGTAGATTTAGGAATGCAATGTCTCAGCAAATCTCTTTGTACTGTGTTTGCGGTCTTTAGGAATTAATATTTTTCTATTAGATACAATATTACAACATGTAGGAGAAAAAGCTGTCCTCAGAGCAAAGTGAGCGTGAGCCCCCACATTTTCAATTTAGAAAGTTCTTTTTGAATATTAAATGAATTTATATTTCAGGCCAAAAATTGCTCCCTGAGAAGTAGATTTGTCTCCATCTCACATGCAATGATTTATTTATTCTCTGATATTAGGTTTAATAATTTAGCACTTCCCATTATAGCAAAAGGAGGACAGGCGCTCAGTAGCGAAGATGAGAATTGCAGGGAGACGAGTTCTCTTTTTGTACTTCTTTTGGGACTGTGCGTATTGAAGGGGTATGGGGAGATTTATGCTTTAACCACGTTATGCCACTTGATAGATGTCTGTAAATATATACATTACTGCGTGTTTTCGAAGTGTAGCTGAGTATGTGGCATGTCAGGACAAAATATATTCTGTTTTGACAATATTAGTTATTTTTCATATAATTAAACATAACTGACGCCTTTTTTAGGCTTCACCTAAGTGTGATGCATAGTTAGTTCACTACTGGGTTCATTAAACTCTGAACCGGCACAGTTTTGCCCACCTGCAGTAATTATCCAGATGACAAAGTGTACATTAATTGTTGGGAGTGATGGAATTTGGAAGAGTAAAAAAGAATACTGCATGTTATGGCCCATTTACGAGTTTAAGCATGGAACAGAACGTATTGAATAGACTTGGTAAAGACCTCAAGTCACGGTGAAGGTGTTAATTCAGGAACATCCTAAGGATTTTGAGGGTCTTGTGCATATTTTGGGGGTCCCTGTTCGGAACAGATTTTTAATTATGATCCAATTTCAGCTCTTTCATATCTTCTTTGGCCAGGTTACTGTCAGTGCACAATGAGGATTTTTGTGGTGACCATAAGTTGGTGGTTATTGTGGAAAAAAACAAATTCATGGTCCTCCACAAATATAAAGCGATTAAAGGGAGAGTCTTCATCAACAATGTACAACTTAAACAAACTGACATATTTACGTATTTTGGGATCACTCTGGGCAGGAAGCTAAACTGGAAACCTTAGATAGACCTAATGGCCATAAAGCATGCACAACTGGCAGGAGAGCTATTAAAAGAACAGATGCTTTCTCAAACAAAGTCGGTAGGCCCTTCAATAAAGATATATAACACCAAGATTAGAGCCTCAATTTTATATGGTGCGAGCTCTGGGGCTTTGATAATGTGACATCTAATTATAGACCAGAACACATTTTTGAGAGCCCTTACTGGTCTCCTGCAATCTACCCCACTTAAGCCCCTTCACCTCGATCTGGGGGAGATAGCTCCATAGAGGCCCATAGCATTTTTGAGAAGGTTTCTGGTCCACCCCGGAGCTGTCAATTTGCGCAAACGCGTTAAAAGATGTTAGAGAGTCAGGCTCGACACACTCTCAGTCAGATCGTTTACACAAAAATGGCATAGTCCATCAGACAATAAATATGTATCCTGTCAAGAGCAGGTTGAGTCAATCCTCCACATAAATATTTGTTTGACCAGCATATAAATCTCCCAGAGATAAATGGCTTAAGCCAATTTTCTCTAATATGGGTACTAGATCAAGTGCTGCAGCTCTTCGAATATTGAAGACCAATACGCAAGAGCATATAGCAATTGCCATGGCCAAATTTCTGAGCTGGATGTGGGGCATTCGAGTTAATAACCTGAAGAAGCTAGACATAACGAATGGTAACCTTATTCATATAGTACCGTGATTATTGCCCAAGAATCTAACGTATAATGTGTACTGGGATCTGTTTACATATATATATATTTTTTTTTAATTACCATTTTTAAAAGACATACAATGTCCAACATTTAAATAACTTACAAACCGTTGTACAACATCATCCATCATCCAGTATTTGCATAATTACATTATTGTCTATTATGGTAGAATTTCATCACAGCTATACATCACATGTTTAGTCAACTTGGGGTAATTTTAGATATTCAACCAAATATTTCCAATATTTTCTGGGTTTCGAACCCATGGGCAGCTCCTCCTCATACATTTGTAAGGATTCTTTACAATAAATTAGATCATTAAGCCATTGTCTAACTTTTGGGATCTTTCTACTACCCCAGCATAATGATATTCTACGCTTTGCCATCAGTAATGCAACCACACAGAATTTGCGCTTAGCGGCCCGCAGCTCAGGCACCAGTCCTAGTAAGCATGTACATATTGACCAGCCGACATTAATGCCTAATATATCGCCCACCGCCTGTGTAACCTCTTCCCAATATTTTGCCACCACCACACAAGACCATGCAAGGTGTAAGAAATCCATTATTTCTACTCTGCATCTTTGACATTTAGAACCTAAACGTAAGCCATATCTACATAGCCTTTCAAGGGTATAATAGGTCTGGTGCAAATATTTACAGTGCAATATACGTAAGTTTCTGTTCGCCGTTAATAACTCTGTTAATGAACTATTTGTAGTCCATTCTTCCTCTGTTAGTGGTTCATCTAGGCTATCATTTCATCTTCCCAAAGCTTTGCGTGTCTTGTCCCCTATATCTTCCTGCAATTTAACATAAAGTCTAGACACCATGTGTTTAGCCGTAGGAGCTCTAAGGAAGAGCTGTAGTGTGGATAGCTGCTGTGCCTCCGCAGGGTAGGATGTTTATAGTTTCTTTATTGCCCCTTGCAATCGATGATAAGTGAATCGGAACAACAGCGTCTGGTTACTTATGAATGAAAGCTCAGTAAGCGGTTTAAAAACGCCATTGCAATACAGATCTCCTATAGTGTCCATGCCCACTTGGTGCAGCAGACCCATTCCCACCTCTTCCTTTGTAACTGATATTTCAGGATGATAATGTAGTGGTAGTGCAGGCGCATAAAGTGGCAGTTTGTTGGCTTTGCAACCCATTGTCCGCCAGGCACTGTTTGTCGCATCTATGGTATTTATGTCTCAATTGTGTAGCGGGGGTTTTCTGGGTGTTAGAATAGCATCTAATGGAATTGGCATGGCATCTCCTTCCTCAATTGCCACATGAGTTACATAAGGGATTCTGTTATACCAAAAATGTGCATATTGTGCTTGCGCACATAAATAATATAGTAAAAAGTCCTGAACCTTAAAGCCACCCTTCGAGTAAGGCAGAGTAAGAACGTGCAATTGTATAGGGGCCTGTTTACCCGCCCATATCAAGCGAAGCACCATAGTGGAGATCCTACGAAATACCTCTGCTGGGGGTTGAATTGGGACATTGTTGAATAGGTACAGGAAATTTGGAAGTATAACTATCTTTACAATGGCCAGCATATCTGCCAATGATAATGGTAATTGAATCCACCTCCCTATTTTGTCTTCAATGACACTAATTGCTCTGCCATAATTTGTGCGGATTACCACTTCTGGGTCTCGGTGGAACCAAACACCCAAGTATCTTACGGGCTCTGATTGCCATTACAGCAGATAATCTGTGGGGTATGGGGATGTGGTGTCTGTTAATGGTACAATTATTAATTTGGACAAATTTATTGTTAGTCCAGACTGTTGTCCAAATTTAATATATTCTCTAAGCAGGGGGTTTAGATGTTGTTCGGGGTCACGTACATATAACATCATGTCATCTGCGTACAACGAGATAGGTAGAGGCCGTTGTGGGAATTAAAGCGCTGAGTAATGATGTCCCTGTCAAATCTTACATCTTAGTGGATCCAGCGCTATCGCAAATAGTAATGGGGACAGTGGGCAGCCTTGTCTTGTCCCCCTAGCAATTGGGATGCCTCTGATATGTATTTGTTAACTCTTATACATGCTGTTGGGGCCATGTAGAGCAAGTAGATCCATTGCAAGAAAATAGGTGGGAATCCCATCCGCCGTAGCACAGTATGTAAATATGTCCATTCAAGAGAATCAAATGCTTTAGCAGCATCTAGAAGGATTGCTGCAGCTTTTGTACCAGGGACTAGGTAGTGTGAAAGTGCAAAGAGTGTTCTAGTGTTGTGGGCTGTTGACCTTGAAGAAATGAACCCTGATTGGTCCGGTAGTATTACATTTGTCATTAGTGGTTGTAGCCAAACAGCAAGCAGCTTTGCCAATATTTTAGTATCCACATTAATCAGAGACAGTGGTCTATATGAATCGCAATATTTTGAATCTTTGTTGGGCTTCAGGAGAGCAATTACATTGACTCCCACATCGTCTGTGGTAGTATGTTCTTATCATAAGCATCACCATACAATTCTACCAAGCGAGGCACTAGCTTATCCACAGATGCCTTATAAAACACGCATGTGAACCCATCTGGGCCTGGCGCTTTACCATTTGGCAATGATTTAATAACTTCGGTGACCTCCTCTACTGTGATCGGTAAGGACAGGTAGTTTTGTTGCACGTCCGATAACCAGGCTATTGCTATGTCTTCCAGGTATTTTATTATTGTTTCTGAAGAAACTGTGCATTTTGAGGAATATAGTTCCCCATAGGTGGCCATGAATTCCTTGAATATTCCCTGTGTGTCATGGTGTAGTACCCCAGTGACATCTCTGACTGCTCGTATAGTCTGTGGTGCATGCCCTGAACATATTTTTGCGGCTAGTGACCTCCCAGGTCTACCACCTTCATCATAGGATCTCACTCTCTGTCGCTTTGCAACAAATTTGAGTTCATCATCTGCATAGTTTTGGTATTCCGACATTACAGTTCTGATTTCACCTAATATATGTGTACACTGTGTGCGTTCATATTCCTGCTCCAGTGTGCGTAATTTATTCTCACGCACAAAGCTGTTTTCTAATGTCCTTAACACCATCGCTGCTAGTGATATTTTGCTCCTGTGCTGGGATTTTCAAAAGTACATTATGTATGACGAGCTGGGCTCGTCATCAGCCTGGTAGGAGGCTACTTCATGACGAGCCCAGCTCGTCATGAGCCTGGAAGGGGTTAAGAATACCCGCTGTGGTACTTATACAGATCTCTCAAATAAAAGTCTTAAAGGCTTCCCAAAGGAGGCTCGGATAACCAGGAGTGGGTTGGTTGAAATCAAAGTATTCTGTGATAGCGTGATTAACAGTGTCAGAATACACTGTTTCCAATAATGCTCTTGCATTGAACCTCCAATTATAAGGCGGCGGTATATAGTTTATAGATTGGCATGGTCATGGAAATGAACACCTGATTGTGATCGGACAGTGTTCTAGACAGATGTCATACAGATCGCGTCCAAAGCAATATGTCATCTGACCCTAATCAGTAATCTATACGAGACCAGCTAATGTGTGCTGCTGATACATGTGTTGCTTCTAGTTTGTCAGGATGTGGGGATCTCCAAACTTCAAACGTCAGTAAGATGCATGTCAGTCATAATATCTTTTAATTTACCCCACGCCCGTTTGTGTGGTTCTATTCACGCTTCAGACCTGTCAAGACCATCATGCAGTGCGATATTAAAAACTCCTCCCCAAATTAGGGGAATGTCTGGTAGTTCATGAAGTTTGCGCCATATGTTATGGTAGAATTCAGGGTCTTATACATTCGGGCCGTATGTGTTTATCATGGCCAGTTTTTACCCCCTCAGTGTGCCTGTTAGTATAACGTAGCGTCCCCGTTTGTCAGATATAGTGGTGTCTATACTGAAGTGCAAACCTTTCCTAATTAATATAACAATGCCCCTAGAGTATGAAGAGTAAGATGAATCATGTATTGACTCCACCCATCATCGACCAATGTGTATGGTAGAGTGTGGAGCAATATGCGTCTATGTAGGAGAACGATGTCAACCCGCCACCTGTCAAAATAAGCAAAAACTTGTCTAATCTTCTTTGGGTTATATAACCCCTTTACCTTCCAAGTTAACAAGTTCAAGTGCTTAGGCTGTAGTTTCTCACTGACATCCCTATCTTTCAAAGTCCGAATCAGTGTCATGTATAGTTCACAATATATAGTACTGACATTTTGCAAAAGAAATTTATACGTGCAGTATGCCACAACATTTTCCTGGATTTCAGCGATGTGTCTCAAGTTCATTGGTCCGCTTAACTGTTCATAACATCCCTCCATCTTCCCACTTTAGCATCACAACCATGCCAAAGACAATCCCCTATTCCAACAAACAACACATCCCAACTTTGATTGGGGAACACCCGCTTGGGGGGTCCACCAGCTGCACACAACTCCATCCAACTTAATGGATGTGGTCGGGTATACTTTAGTAATGCAGACTCAACAATATCCATCATGTATAGTTTGCATAATGATCTTCAGGTATGTATTCCTGTCTAGGCATGTGGTTCCCAATAATTTGGTAATCCTTCCATCGCAAATACTGCATAAATGACCCATAGGAACCCAAATGGAAGATTCGGATATGTACTGGACCTATTACGCGCTCGGCAGTGCATATCTCGTAATCACAATATCCTATCCCACATACTTCTCCTCTAAGTCCATATCTTAGATACAGTTTAGTGCATGGCTATGATAGTCGCCAAAGTACTTGGGAAAGTCATATGTCAAGTTCCACACATAAGAACTACCCATTGCAAGGGGAAACCGATATATATTATGCATTCACAGTCCTCTCATATGAGATAACCTCTCCATTCATGTCCATAGGTATGATAGTCAACCATTGGCCATTTTAAGATTATGCGTTCCTTTTATTATAGCAGGTCTGGTCGTATATGTAGCTGTTTCTATCCACCCCCCATTAACACCAAAGATTGTTCGGGCCTAATGACCTCGCTATCCCACATTACAGGTTGCAATACTAGCTGTCCTCTCTGCAATTAGCTATTCCGAGTCCTGGTTTCGCTCCTGTCTTTGCTGTTCTTTCCGCCTGCGATTGAGTTTCTTGCAATGCTGCCGGCGTTTGAAGAACTGTAGCACGGCCCTCGTTCGTAACCCTTAGCCGGGCCGGGTACAGCATGGCATATTCTATCCCTAGTTCCAGTAGTTTCTTCTTTGCTGATTTGAATTCCTTGAGCTCAAGCTGAACTGACATTGTGAAGTCTGGGTAGAACTCCAATGGATTTCCCTGGTAAGTGATCTGCTGCAGTTCTCGAGCTAGTCTTAACATCACATCACGATCTCTGTAATTGAGCACTCGGGCTATGATGATACGGGGAGTGGCGCCAGGCTTCGATCGCGGGGCCAGAGATCGGTGTGCCATTTCCACCAGGAAGACCGCTGAGAGATGCTCTGCACCAAATACGCTTCGGATCATTTCCTCTACATATGTTTCCATCCTTCCTTTATTTGTGGATTCCGGAACTCCCACGATTCTGATGTTATTGCGGTGACACCTCGCTTCCAAATCCTCCACTTTGTTCTTAATGGTGTCTAGTAGCTTCTCCATCGCTGTGCATTTTTGCGTTGCCCCATGTGATTTGTCCTCCACTGCCGTTAAGATGTGTATCTCTCACCGTGCTTGTCTAGCTTAGCCGCCATGTTGTGTACTCGTAAAGTGATGGTGTCCAATTTCCCATTTAGATCCTGAAGACTCAGCTGAATTGCCTGCAATACCCCTTCCATGCTTGCACCAGGGGTATGGTTGGTGTCAAGTTCAGTATCAGAGTGCGCCATTGCACCCCTGTTGCTTTTTTTGGCTTCAAACAGCAACTTTGATTGATGCTTGTCTGGTTTTCCCATTGTCGCTTTGGTCACACGACTCAATCACAAGAGTGAGGCACTGTGGCTACACTTGGTATGCGTGCTAAGGAGCACTCCCCTCGCTCCTCAACAGGCGGCCAGCGCTCCCCTTTGGCCCTACTACTGTCCAATAATCTCCTCTGCGCAGGGAATTCCACCGGAAATTAGGCGTGGGCACTGCAGTCAATGGTATTCACTGCGCAATCCTGGAGCCTGCTTTCCTTTACATAGAGCCGAATACATTATTAGTAATAGCGTTAGAGACTCAACTGCTTTGTGGGCTGACCTTCACCTTTACCAGCATTTGGCACGAAGGGCAGCATACAGCACCCCAACAATCGTGTTTCCTGATCTGTAGGCAAAGGGAAACCAGCTATGCATTTGGATCGTAGAGCTTGTCACCCATGCTCCTCAGCCACTATCCTGTTGTCGAGGTATCCATTCTGGGCTCAGCAGCTCCTCCACCTCCGAGGTACGGGCGTTTCGCAGTGGCGCGCAATATAGCATGAAAGTCAGCCAGGTCATATATTCAATTGTTAGGATTCATAGCAGCCGCGATGATAGATGTGTTAAACAGCGTGTGCCACATGGAGCCAGGCGCAATGCAATGTATAGTCACTCTAGTGTGTTGTGGTATTAGGACGCTGCCAGCCATTCCATACCTGCAACTCATCTCAACGGTCATCCTCTTGGGAGCCACCTGCCATTTTGCGCTGAGTTCTAGTGAGCTTCGCCACAGTTGCGCAGCGCCTCCCTGCAATATCGCAATATCGCTTGAGGTTCTATGCGGCAATCCGTTATTCCTGTTATCACTTATGCATAGCCAGACTCAGTGGTTCCTTACTTTTATGCACCACACCTGTGATTCCTGCACCGCGCCCGTTCCGATACACTGACAAATTCAGGGCGCGCCATCCTAGCCAGCACAGGGCTCCTCACATATTCCGCTCTCTTTTTCAAATTTCGGCCCGTCACTCCGGTTTTTCGGGCTGTTGCTGTCCTTTCCTTACGCCGGACACCTTCCGACCCACAGCACTAGTGTTTGTTGTCAATTATTCATCTGCTCATCGCTGGAAACGTCATATTTTGTTCCCGACCGGCAGAGCTGTCTCATAAGGCAGCGATTCCGCTTTGCGCCCTCTGGCGCCACCAAACTGTTTACATAGTTACTAGGATTATGTCCTATTTTATAGAACGCTCAAGTTTTAGGATGAAAAGGAAGTTTTGTATCTGATTGGCAGCTAAAGCTGAGAAGCTAGACCGATGTGCTTCACTGTTTATATTAATTTTCAATAACTTTCTAACGTTTTACATGACTACTTTTTACATTTTTCTTCTATTACTTTGTTTAAAAATGCACGGTACATATTTTAACATCAACAGTTTTTTAACCATTATAGTGTACTTAACTTACTCCACTCCTTTTCCGTCATAATGCATTATCGTTAATATTATCTGTGTCTTTTATGATCGGAAGGTTCGAAATAAAGACTGATTTTATGTGACTTGACTTGGAAAAATGCTCGAAAAAAATGACAAAAGATTTTCAAAACTCACATTTAAAACAGGTTTTTGCCAGATGATGGTACTTGATCTCAATAGGGGAATGGCTATGGGTAAGCCCCTCAAGATAGAAGAAGAGACTACCCATTTTGGATTCAAGGCTCTTACAGTATAGTGAAATACTGCAAAAGGTGTCATGCTTAGGACGAGAAATGGGTGGGAAAAATTCTCCAATCTCTGGCTAGTGCACATGTTATGAATGGCACCTCACAACCAACTGCTCAGAACATACCTGGACCAGGAAAAATAAAATCTGAAGAAAGAAGACACTACTGGATGCAAAGGATGGAAGTACTCCTACTATAATTACCACCCGGGGAACTGGTGGTGCCAGCTGGGAGACAACTTGTTTGCCTACTCCAGGAACCCAAAAAGCAGACAGGCTCCAGACACCAGGGGACCTGGCTGTAAAGAGTAAACGTGGTAAAATAAAATCCTGCCTGCAAGACTTGGCTGCTTCAGGAGTGACCAGAAAGATGTTTTACAGCAGTTTGCCCAAGTAGAGCGCACACATGGTGGGTGCTTTATACAGCACTGAAAATTGGTTCAGTGTGACTACACGCTAAAGTTAGCTGACCTCATGGATCCTCGCACAGTTAAGGCCTCCAGCTTTGCTTTGTTGGACGATTTTATAAACAATATGGTGACTAAAGGCCTTATTATGAGCTTGGTGGTGTGGGAGCCGGACCGACCGCACCACCAAATCCATGCTTGAACTGCCCGCCAGATTAGGAGTTTTCTACTGACTGGTGGGGAATTTTTTGGGCATTCCTACGGCAGTGTCTATGAAATAGGCACCACAATGAGAACATCAACATTAGTACCTGCATGATGCATGCACACTGGGGCCACGTTATGCCCCCCTGTGTGCATCCACATAGCATGAGGCACCACAGAAGGCAATTTATCAAATAATCATGCACAACCCTGGTGCTGAAGTGACTGTGGGAAAAGTGTAGACAGGAATTAGGTACATACTTTTTTATATGCCATAAGGCCATTCCTTTAGTAGCAGTACTATTAACTAATTAACTAACTAGGATTCCAGGATACCCCACAAATAGTCCTGGTTCTTGATTTGACATCATCACCATCACTTAAATTGGACTAACACACCTTGTAACTTAAAAGAGCAAGACTGGAAACAGGATGTAGTGATGACATCCTGTCATCGAGTAAGGTGGCAACCCTGCTGTCAACACTTGTGTAAACTCAGGGGCAGATTTACAAGGCCCTTGTGACACTTTTGCACCGCTGATGTGTCACTTTTGTGACACAGTGGCGGCGTAAAAAATGTGCCGCATTGTGACACATTTACAACATGACGCATCTAGGGAGATGCGTCACTTTGTAAACCCCTGCGCCACATTATACCTGCATCAGGTATAATGTATGCAGGGTGGGCGTTCCGACGCAAGAAAGCCTCATAAAAATGACGGTGAAATCTGCAAGATTTCACTGTGCCACTTATACGACGCCACTTGAAGCAGGCATAAGGAGTGATGCAGCGCAATAAGTATAGACCTTCCTGAGCATTGCTGGAATTGCGGCGTGCTTGTGTCACGATTCCAGCAATGCGTGACCTTTGCGCAAACAGATGCGTGACACATCCGTCAATCCTTGCGCCATGGTGCAACGCATCCATGCTGGTGCAAGGGTTTTTTGCGTGACGCAAGTAAACTGATGCATCTCTGCTATAATCCAGAGATGCGTCTGTTTCTTGTAAATCTTTCCCTTAGTGTTATATTCTAACAATGCTAATGCTTTCTAGACGAATGTTAGGAAAACTGTCCCATATCATTACTTTATGAAGCTTACTCATATTTGACACTTTGAAAAAAATATAAAAAACAAAACACAGGGACACTCAAAGCCATATTGATAGCCATAAAATAATAAATGGCTCGATGATGCTTTTACCAGTTTTTTGAGTTTTTAAGCCTTCTCTAAGGCCCTAATCAATTGGTTTATGCAGAGTAGCCTTTACTTGTAAGTCCTGAAGGGAAAGAAAAAATATGTTGGTTTGAAAAATGTATTAGGTTGAGGCAGTTAAAAGATCAGTTTTAGCAGTTGTTGCTTTGCAAAGCATCCCCATGACGTTTGAAAAGAGACCAAGCCAGCATATATAAGTAGCCAGACTCTCCTCTGGAATTGTAAAGTGGGTCAATATTTTAGACCATCTTTAGAAATGAGTAGGAAATATACAACACGGTGGCCCTGTACACATCCACTAATGGGGCCCTCTGCCGCATCTTGGCCCAGGGGATGCATGTGGAGGGCACATGTAGTGCCACCCTGTATTTGCACCCCCAGTTTTTCCATGGGGTCGCATGTATGCCGTACCATGCAGGAAGGTGCAGTCGGGCGATCTGAGAGTGGGGGTCTGCATGTCAGGCTCTTGAGTTATCCTGACCGACCCCCGCTGTCAGACCGCCACAGGACCAACCTCCAGACCAGGATTTGACTCCTAATCTGGCAGGCAGTCGCACCACAAATTTGGCGCGTTGCATCGTCCTCTGTGGAACCACCAAACTCGTCATCAGGTTCTTAGTCTGGTTTATGTATGTGTGATAGGAATCATTCGTTGTTTATTTTTTCTAAATGCTCAAAGGGTGGGAATTGTGTTGGAAGCCATCTTTTTTATACTCATCTAGGAAAACTTTTGCAAATCAATTTTATTTTCACATGGGCAAGTTATGCATGTGCTGCACAAAGGACACTAATATATTGCAAATATACAAGAATGTAATATTTGTTTCTTCTAAATGATGGGTCAAACATTGCAGTTTTTCGAGGCGTATGTTTTGCGTACATCTTGAAAAGGTCATGTTGATGACACAATCTGCAAGTTCCTGTTGTTACCACTCCTCACTTCAATACACAGTCTTAGTTAGTAAGATATTAATGTTGTTTTTCATCTGCTGCTTTATTGCAGGTCTACAATATTTTAAGAATGTTGTGCTCGTGGCTTCTCCTCAGGACAGATATGTGCCGTTTCATTCTGCAAGAATAGAAATGTGTAAAACTGCTCTAAAGGACAAACAAACAGGTAAGTTATACACTGCAACAATGTCCTGGTGGGTACGTCATTTAATACATTTAGTTACAGAAGGGAGTTAAATATGAAATGATACACGTGTTTGATTGATCGTTTTCTGATTTGTGCTGAAGAAAAGATAAATATATAGACATTTCCTTAGTAATAATGATAATTATGCTAACTAAATAATTGGATTACTCATAGTAACAATCGGGCTAATTGCATGCTGCCAAATATTCTTAGTCTGTATCCATTGAAAAATTAGGAGTACAGTAGAGCTGAAATAAAGCATTAGTAGCCAACAATTCCCTAACAATGAGACTTAGGGCCCCATTAGGATGGTGGACGGATTGCCCCCGCTGGCCCGGCGGGGGCGATCCGCCCGCCATCCGTGCAGAAATGAACCCCGCCATATTATAATGGCTGGGGGTCTGCGGCGGAGGGAAAGACCCTCCGCCACTTTTCCACCCGGTCGGCATGTCAACCGGGCGGAAAAGGGATCTATATGGTGGCAGTGTCTGAAAGACACCGCCAGCCATATTAGAATGTGGGTTTACAGATAGGCATGCAGAGTCTGCTTGGAGGGGCCCGTTGCGGGCCCCCAGGGACTCTGGGAGGGTGGGGGCTGCACATGGGGGGTACCTAGGGTACCCCCCTGCAGTTCCATTCACAACATGGCAGGCACCGCTCGGTGCCTGCCATGTTGTGCATGGAAGTGCACAACAAGCCTCCCTGGCATAGTGGCGGGCAGTGTTGAGTGCACCGCCTGCCACACTTTTAGGGCTACAGGATGCGCCCACCACTGTGGCGGGTGCATCTTAATGACACACACGGGACCACCGCCCTTATGGCGGGCGGTACCTTTTTATGACGGGATGGCGAGCTGACAAAGTCCGCCCGCCATCCTAATGTGCCCCCAAGTTCGGAAATCATAAATGTGAGCATTTATTTTGAAAATGTGTCTAAATGTTAAAATGGACCAAGAACAGTGAGGGACAGCAAGTATTTTTGAACCAGCATTCAGGTCCTGCATACGTTTAGAGTGATATTACCAAGTGCAGGTTCCAGCTTTCTCCACCAAGGGAAAATCCAATTTAGATCAGAGTTGGGTCAAACTTGGGTTAAATTTGTCCTCTATCCACCTACAGTTATCTGTAGATTGCCTGATTTATCAGAATAGCTACACTTGAATACGTTTGTCCTCTGAGGCCTACATAAACATATAGCACTACCTTGGCCTTATCTACCAGCAAACATCAGTCATTCTTTAACCAGAGACTCCCTCTTGCCAATACAGGGGCCATAGTGTGGAAAGTACTCCGGGGGTGAACCAACCTGTGCGCCCGCATTGTGTACCCTGTGGCACTATGGTATAACAGAAGGGGCCAAAAAAGGTTGTGTGATCCCTTCTGTTGATGCAAATGTAGCACCAGCTTTATTTTCAGCGGGCGTTCACTAATTTCCAAAAGGGTTTGACTTCATGCAAATGTGGGAGTTACTTTGACTATATCCCCACACCATATTTCAGGTGCAGAGGCAAACATGACCTTAGGAAGTGTACTGTCAGTGCACCCGATGAGGGCAGCCCTCTTTAACCCCTTCGAGGCTATTGACGAGCTGGGCTCGTCATCGCGCTTACCTGTCCTGCGCGGATGACAAGGCCAGCTCGTCACGTAACGCGGTAATTTTGAAATTGCCGCGCACAGCGGGAAAAGCCGCCGCGGCGAAGCGGCTAGAGCTGAAAGGGGGTCCCATGGACACTCAGTCATACCCCGGCAGACAGGTGCAGTCACTCACTGCACCCGCCTGCAAGGGGGATCTTCGATGCTGCTTCAAATTTGCCATCTGGATAGAAGAACACAGAGCAGCTTGTAAAAATCCTGTCCTTGGTCATGCTCTGGAAATAATGATGTGCCTTTGGCACTGGTGAACTGTTTTGTTCTCTGCTATTCGTGGGCTCAAATGCATCATTCACGAGTGAAGCTAATCAATGGGGTGACTGCCTCAGCTGAGGTCCTCTGAGATTTCCCATCTAGAGTGCACTGCCACTCCCCCACACCCCAGAAAGTGTCATACTGGACCTACTTCAGTGCCCATATTTGCAGCATCCTTGCTACTTTCAACTGTGCTGCGTCTTCAGATATTATGTGCTGCCACTGTTATATTGTGGAGGCTATTTAAGACTTAAATGATCTCTACTAAGTTCTTATTGAATCTCAGACACCATCTGCCATTTTCTTTGCTTCAGAAGTCTTGTGTTATTCAAACATTGTACAATTACAAATTGCATAAATGATACTATTGTGCAACGATTAGTAGGGACTACTAAGCCAATTTCTATTTATTGCTACCATCCTGTTTGGTGGATAGGTACTCCATCACAAACTTGACAGATATCCCTTTGACATTATTAAAAGTGCCATAGATTATAATGCACTTGTAATCAGGCAGAGAGTATACCTGTTACGTTTGGGATAAAGTAACCCGTCTGCCAAACTCTAATTCAGGTCCTTAGCCTTTTTCTCGAGCTCAAAATCCTCTAGCGGGCCATGCCTGAAACTGTATCCAATGAGATCACATTGAAATAGGACACCTTTGTTGCTCCATGGGACAAATGTCAGCATTTGAGTTCCTGGAGAAGCACTTGGACTTTACTAAAGCTCTCAGGACCTCAGGGACAGCAGGTAGGTGCCAGAACTCACTCCAGCTGAAGTCAGAAGCAGGATCTACTCCATTTCCAGTTTCTACTGGTCCGCTTAGCATTTCAGGAAAAAAAAAACCTCTGGCAGCATGTTGTGTCCCTGTAGTCACACAGGAGATCAGACAACTGACTCTTGGAGTTCCTAATTCTGGGCTCAAGTGTGAGCAGGTCGAGCCCTTCAACTCTCCACAAAGGTCTCAAACATCAGGTCTAGTCCTCTTCTATTATTCCCCAGGAGCAGAGAGTATTCTGTGGAGCGAGCGGTGAGGTTCATTTTTGTACACTTTAGTAGCTAGTGGGTGGGGGTGAGGGTGACTTCTGGACAATACCTTACTGTAGGAAACTGAGTTGCTTGTTGAGGGAATTAAACCCTACTGAAGCAACAACCACTATTCCTGTCAGGGTTTAATCACAGGAAAACCCGAAATTAACCTGTGCTCAACCCTCTGGCAGCTTGCCACAAAAGCAGTCAGGCTTAACTTAGACGCAATATGGAAATTATTTAGCAGCACTTAAACAGAAATAAAGTGAAAACATACACAGGAATAATCCCACATCAATTTAGAAATGTAGAGTAAACTTTCATAAATTATTTGTGACCAAAACAAAAAAAATCCTATCAGTGGAATTTGGGATATGCAATTCTAAAGATTTAGACAATAGTAGACCAAAAGACTGGAGGCGCCAACTAAGGATATTTGATCGTGCTGGACATGGACAAAATTTTAGGTTTAACCTGACCATAATGGAGCGAAGTCTGAGCACAGGGCCAGGTTTGGCTGGCTGAGGTTTGTACCTTATGTCCTTAGAGCACGGTCTGCGTGGAGTTGCTTTACAAGGCTTTGCGTTGTTCAACATCCATTCCGGGGAAGCTGTGTGTCTTTGCAGGGCTTTGCATCACTCTACGTTGGGTCCAATCAGCTGTGCAGCAAGGCTGTGTGAGGCCTTCTGGTGCTTGGCATCAGTTCTGATGAAGCTGGCAGCTGTGCTGCAAGGTTTTGCAGGGCTTTGGTCATCCGGCCACAATCCCAATGAGGCTGGCAGCTATGCAGAGAGGCTTTGTAGGGCTTTGCATCGCTTCAGATCCGAAGAAGCTTACAGCTCTTTGATTAGGCTTTGCAGGGCTTCACGTCACTTCACACCCAATTTGGTGGAACCTTCTGTTCAGATAGAAAGAGCACTCTCTAATACCAGCCAAGCACCTAGGACCTGGAGAGGCACCACTTAGGTAGGGGATCAGGAACCCACTCCAGCAGAGACCAGTAGTGCTCAGGCAGGTCCGATTACAGGTTCAGGCAGGTCCAGTGCAGCAGGCCAGCTGGGCAGTTGCATGGAGGTCTCTGGAGGTTGTTATTTCCCTGTAGCTCCATCAGGAAGTCAGTCAGCTGGCCCTAGGAGTCCCTTCAGCCTGAGATGAGTTGCAGGTCTAGACTTCCTTTTCAGTGAGCAGAATGGGCCTCAAGCAGCAGAGCAGCTGGGCATCCTTTTTTTGTAGCATCCACAGGTCCAAGAGTATACAGAAGCAGGGTCTGAGGGTCAACTACTTATTCCTGGAGAAGCTTCTAGAGTTTTCCCCTATAGAGAAGTCTTGAATTTCCTGCCTCCCTGCCCTCACCCAAGCTTGTCTGGGGGCCAAAAAGCTAGCGTGAAACTCCTTGCCTGTGTGCTGAGGCATAGTATTTATGATCTGCAAATCTGGTAGGTGACAGCATTGCCCCCCATCAAGTCAGAGATGGCCCATCCTGCCATCCCCTATTCCCCTATCCCCTATTCCCCCTTTGTCTCACTGTCTGGGAGTAATACAGAAAGACCAACTGCTGTCTACACTTAGTCATGTGAACAAGGATACAGGGTGCTGGCAGCAAATGTTTAGGACAAGAAAATGTCAACTTTCATAAAGTGCCATTTTTCAGAATTTTGACTTAAAATCTACCTTTACAATTTAACAAGGCAATCCGTCTTTTTGTAGTAAGTCCAGACATGTACTAAAGAGTGGGTCTGAGGGTCCTATTTTGTCCCCTTTGAATTGGGAGAAGCTTCTCAATCTTTCCCCCAACAGAAGTGTCTAGAATGTCCTGCCTCTGTGCTGAAGTTCAGGTAGTCTGGGGGCACAATAGGCTGTTGTGAAGGTCTTTGTGTGAACTGAGAGAGGGTCTTTGAAGTGCCAGTAGGCAGTACACACCTTTGAAAAACAATATCCTAGTATCTCTATTGTGTGGCTGTCTTGGAAGAATACAGGAAGGTCAAATGCCAACTGCCTCTAGTTATGTGACCCAGGAAAACGTCTGCAAGCACCAAGTTCAATTCAATTCAATTCAGAAAATTTATATAGCGCGCTACATACCCAGAGGGTCTCAAGGCGCTTAGGGAGGGGTGGGGAATTATTTGTCGAATATCCAGGTTTTGAGTTGCTTTCTGAATGCTAGGTGGTTTTGAGTGAGGCGAAGGTGAATGGGAAGTGAGTTCCAGGTTTTAGCCGCCAGGTAGGAGAAGCATCTTCCTCCCATGGTGGTTTTGTTGATGCGAGGTACAGCAGCCAGGGCTTGGTCGGAGGAGCGTAGCTGGCGGGAGGGGGTGTAGAAGGAAAGTCGTGTGTTGAGGCATTCGGGTCCAAGTTCGTAAAGTGCTTCGTGTGCGTGGGTTAGGAGGTGGAATGTTATCCTCTTATTGACGGGGAGCCAGTGGAGGTTTTTCAGGTGACCAGAAATGTGGTCATTGCGCGGGATGTCTAGTATGAGTCTGGCTGAAGCGTTCTGGATGTGTTGGAGTTTTTTCTAAAGTTTTGCGGTGGTACCGGCGTATAGGGTGTTTCCGTAGTCCAGTCGGCTTGTAACCAGTGCGTGGGTGACCGTTTTTCTGGTTTCGGTGGGGATCCAGCGAAATGTTTTTGAGCATGCGAAGAATGTTGAAGCAAGAAGATGAAACCGCATTGACTTGTCTGGTCATCGAGAGTGAGGAGTCCAGAATGACGCCCAGGTTCCGTGAGTGGTTCGTCGGGATGGGTGCTTTTCAGAGGGACTCTGGCCACCAAGAGTCATCCCAGGCAGAGGGGGAGGTGCCTAAGATAAGGACTTCTGTTTTGTCGGAATTCAGTTTCAGACGGCTGTGCTTCATCCACTCGGCTACTTCTTTCATTCCTTCATGCAGGTTGGTTTTGGCGGTGTTAGGGTCTTTGGTGAGTGAGAGGATCAGTTGGGTATCATGAGCGTAGGAGATGATGTTGAGGTTGTGTTGGCGTGCGATGGCCGCGAGGGGGCTCATGTACACGTTGAAGAGGTTGGGACTTAGTGAGGATCCTTGTGGCACGCCGCAAATGACTTCAGTGGCCTCTGACTTGAATGGTGGGAGGCGGACTCTCTGGGTTCTTCCGGCAAGGAACGAGGTAATCCATTCCAGAGCTTTTCCTTGGATTCCGATGTTTCTGAGGAGATGTAACAGGGTGTTATGACAGACTGTGTCGAAGGCTGCGGAGAGGTCGAGGAGGATGAGGGCGACTGTGTCTCCATTGTCCAGTAGAGTTCGAATGACGTCTGATGCTGCGATGAGTGCGGTCTCAGTGCTGTGTTTGGCTCGGAAGCCGGACTGTGATGAGTCGAGGGATTTGTTGGTTTCGAGGAAGGCGGCGAGCTGGTTGTTGACAGCTTTCTCGATGACTTTGGCCGGGAATGGAAGGAGCGAGATGGGGCAGTAGTTTTTGAGTTCGGTGGGGTCCGCTGTGGGTTTTTTCAGAAGGGCGCTGAGTTCGGCGTGTTTCCAGCTTTCCGGGAAGGTGGCGGAGTTGAGGGAGCAGTTGATGACATCTCGGATGTGTGGTGCTATGATGGAATCTGCTTTGTTAAAGATGTGGTGAGGGCATGGGTCTGTGGGGGATCCTGAGTGGATGGAGTTCATCAGGCGGATGGTGTCCTCAGTGGAGATTGGGTTCCAGTCATTAAGGATGTTCAAGGGGGGTGAAGGTATGGCGGAAGGTTGGGTGGGTTGGTCTCCGGGTTGGTAGTCGAAGCTGTTGTGGATGTCTGCGATTTTGTCGTGGAAGAACAAAGCTAGGGAGTCGCAAAGGGCTTGAGAGGGAGTAATGTCGTTGGAGTTGGCAGTGGCATAGGTAAACTCTTTGACGATGTTGAATAATTCCTTGCTGTTGTGTGCGTTGTTGTCAAGTCGGTCTTTAAAGGCGGCTTTCTTGGCAGTCCGGATCAGTTGGTGGTGTATGCGGGTGGCGTTTTTGAAGGCATCCCTGGTGCTGGTGTTTGGGTCTTTTTTCCAGGCCTTCTCAAGGGAGCGACAGAGTTTCTTGGATTTCTTAAGATCATCGTGGTTATGACAGAAAATTCCAACTTTCTAAAAGTGGCATTTTCAGAATTGTGACTTAAAATCCAACTTTACCATTAAAGAGGGTTTTAAATTACAATTCATTAGACACCAAACTCGATATTCGTACTTGTTCACAATTGAACATTATCACTTATAAAATGTAATAAAGTAACCGAATGTTATCTTATGTAGGCTTTGCATTAAGCAGTAAGCACCTGTAAAACTTAGAAGTGCATGTCCAAATTTTTAAATACACAGGATGTTGCCCTCTGGGTGACTTATATGCATAAAACCAAATGTTTAGACCTAACAAAAGGTGTATATTCTCAGGTCGAAATGAAAGTTTAAAACTACATGCACAGGCTGTAATGACAAGCCTGGGGCATGTTTAAAAGACTACCAATGGGGGAGGCACCATCAGTGTTGCAGGACTACTCTTAACATTTAATTTACATTCCCTCGGCACATGTAGTGCCACTTCACTAGAACTTACAAGTGAATTAAATGTGGCGATTGCCATATTTAAAGAACGGAGCACTAGCCCTTTAGAACTGGTTAGCAGTGGTAAAGTGTGCAGAGCCCTAAAAGATAACAAAATGGATTCAAGAAACAGGAGGGTGAAGGCAAAAAGATTGGAGATGACCCTGCAGAAGGGGCCAAGTCCAAAATTAACCAATGGGGGAAAATTTCCTGTGGACAACCCTAACCACTTTTGTAGCACATCCTGTTTACCTTGTTGCCAACTATCCCAGTGTGCACTATTCTAATGCAGATTCAATATGTCAGACCCCTTCTACTGGGGCGGGATAGCTACAGTCTACCCAGAGTCCTGTTCTCAGGGCAGAAGTCACGCATTGCTTTCCCCACACAATGCAGCCTTTGCTATGGTTCTTTTCCTTTGCAAGTGTCCACTCCTGCTTTTAACAGGAGTAAATGTATCCTATCTAAGGTGGTACTGAACTTGATTGGGTCCTTACATTGTGGAATAGCTACATTTGTCATAATTAAAGTGTTTCAAAAGGTGCTAAATTGAAAAATGAATTACATTAATGGGAGCAGATTCACTGAAGTTTTTTATGAGTATGAGAAGTAGAAATATAGGAGTTTTCTTGCACCTACTCTTACATGCCTTTGTGAACAGACACCCGAGGCATCCACCACACTATTAGTGGTAGTTCAAAGAGTGCTCTGTCCTGTCCATTTGTTCAAAAAGCATATAAAGATCCCTTTATCGCCACTGGAACATCACTTTTTGTGATGTTTCCATGGTGATAGGTCTTTGGCTTATTTACAAGGCAGTGTTCTTAACTTTGCTTAACGCTGCATTGTAAATAAGGCCCCCTTTCAAGCTACGCTTAGCATGAAAGGGGTGGGCAGTGGGTGTTGCAGTGGGCGTTCCACCGCAACACCCATTGATTTTGACGCTGCCCCTTATTTACAAGGGCAGTGTAAATAGGAGGCAGCACCAAAATTAAGACCAGGGGAAACCTGGTCTCAACTTGGCGAAACAAGGAGAAATGCTTTATTTTTCCTTGTTTTTGCTTATCTGATGTGTGCTGCCTTGTGCAGCACATATAGAAAAAGCAAAATGCCTTTGATTGTTTATGTGTAGGAAGGTGACCGTAGAAGGTAAGCAGCACACATAGAAGTGACAAACAGCATTTAAAGATTGTTCATGTGCAGGAAGGGACACCTTCCTAAACATAAACAATCTTCCACTGCACGCAGAGTGCAAGGGTGCCTGCTTTGGTGCTACACTTCTATGTGTAGCTCCAGCGCAGAGAGAAATGCAAAGCTACACTATATCCTTGTAAATATGATGCAGCCTTGTGTTTCTGAAGTGGCGGAGTGAGGCGTTAAGCCATGACTGCTAGCGCCTCACTCTGCCGCTTCTTTCTAAATATCCTCCTCATTTTGGATATTTTGGGGACAACTCAAAAAGGTTTGAAGGTAAACTAGTGTTTTACGTACTCCAAAATGCCTTTGTGAGCGAGAACCTATGCGTCTTAATGGCAAACAAGATTTGTCCTAAGGATTTCTGTAAGCTGATAGCGAAGTTCCAAAAACTGGATGGTAACTATTTCTTTCTTTGTGATGCAGGTCCTGTCTACACTGAGATGCTAAACAACCTCCTGCAGCCTGTATTTGAGGCCAAGGACTGCACCTTAATTCGGTACAACGTGTTCCACGCATTGCCTAACACCGCCAACACCTTGATCGGGCGCGCGGCCCACATCGCGGTACTGGACTCCGAACTCTTTCTGGAAAAGTTTTTCCTGGTCGCGGGGCTTACTTACTTCAAGTAACTTTTAACCGCCCTCCCTGAGCAGACGTGCTGTGAAACAAAGCCACACCCCGCGGTGTGCATCGCTGGACCTTTATGCCAAAAAAGCGCAGTTTGACATTTGACAGCAAAGAAGGATGCAGAGCCGTTTCGGTGGAAAAGATTGTAACTAAAATTAAATGGTACATCATAATTAATGTAGCGTCAGCATATAATTTTTTTAATTGTACTCAAATCTGCTGAAGTGCCCATCAGGTTTTATTTGTGAGGCATTCATGTGTACAGAACTCATTGTAAGAAGGTTATACTTATGAAAAATATTAAAGCTATTTTTTTGTGGAAGCAGTACAATGCTTGAAAAAGTTTCATATTTATAGAAGAAACCACTACCTGTTCCAGGAATGTTTTATTTTTTTCTGAAACATGCCTCATGCCTTATTTACGTTATTGCATGGGTAACCGTAAGGCCTATTGTATTGCATTTATCTCAGGTGAAACCTGCAGTTATGCAGAATTGATAGTACTCAACAGTGCCATTTAAAGTGATTTCAGTGATCTTTCTTTCTTTGTTATTGAAGCACTATTCTCAATAGCTGCTGCCCTGTTGTTCCTTCAAAGCCCCCTGAATTTCTGGGGTGCAGTAGTGTTTTCGTTATTGGTAGTGTTACCCATCAGTTACCCAACCTGCACATATCATCTAATAATTCTATAGGTAATTTACAAACGGATCTGTGATCCAAGTATACTATTTACCACAATTTAACTAATTCCGAGTGAATTTTTTGGGAATATGGCTTCTTTCAATTTCTAACACCGTGAATGTGCTTTTCCAGTGAACTTGCAATACACATTTTGGTATTTTGAATCCTCTATAAATTTTGTGGGCGTGATATCTGGTTTTACTTTGTTTTCTCTACCCCAGGTGAGTTTTATGTTTTCTGCACAGTTTGTTGGGAATGATCCATCTACAAAAATCCTTTTTCCATGAAACCACTTGTATAAATTTGAGAAAAAATTCTAACAAGGTCCAGGCAGGTCCTGCAGGCAATCCTTGGTGATTTACTCTGTTGGTAGCCGCACTTTGTACGCTCTGGTTTTTGATCAACATATCTGTACTGCAATACATAATCTGTTTCTGTGTTCTGTCTGTCAAACATGTAACATAACAAACCATGTGTGCCACCTTTGAGCATCTTTGCATTGTTACCTAACTCAATGGTATTCATGTAGATGACCTCAGGAGCATGAAAGGCTGAGAGACCCCCAAATTTCAAACCTCCGAAAGTGAACTTAAACTCACATTTGTGGGGTTGTTGTATTAGTCCATTGGGTCAGGAGGCCCATTAGTCAGGGATGTTCAATTTACTAGTAATATCAGCAACAAAATGTTCAATATTTACTTAAAATTAAAAGGTACTCAGTTACCCCCTTTTTTCAAATTTGCAGTTGTCCCAAGAAGGTGAACTATGCTCGCCAGGAAGTTGATAACACAGGAATGGAGCAGTGGTTATCAATGGCTTCCACCAGATTCATACTCCAAACTCACTAACTACAGGATTGATGACCTCAGCACTTTAATATGCTCCCTCATATACCGGCTTTCCGGGTTGTAGTGGTGTGATTGATAAAAAAGACTATGGACATCGGATTATGGGACAATTGGAAAAGAAAATCCTATGGAAGGAGGCCTCCATGATACACATCTATGTTTAGCTCATTTGGGCTTCTCCAAACAACTAAAGGATGAGAGTGGCTAAAAAGAATAGGGCTTTGTGTTCACTGATTTTCTTTCATGAGAGACTTCTACAACAAAAGCAGACGTTTTTGTGAGCCACTTCCTTGATTGTATCAACAGAGCTAATTTCTTGGTCTACCAGAAATAGATTAACCACCACCTTCTATACTAGGCCATCTCGAATATCTCCCTTCCTTTCCATCAATGCCAGAGGAGAAGAGCGCCTTCAAATGACTCTGTCTGTAGTGTATGTGATATAAATGTATTCACCCTAGCTCAAAGGACCAAGATTCTGAAAACCAACTTAAGTGAGCCTCATTTACATTTCCTGTTGCCATGTTGCTACTTTTGTGCACTCATTCTTCTGTGAAGTTTCTTAAACAGCAGCTTTTCAGTGCTAATCTCGAAATGTGTATCAACATTTATGACAAAGACTGTAGTTCTGCCATCAAATGTTGTGTTTTGTGACTGTAGTGTATATTTTGGGCTGTGCAGGCCAAGAATTAATGTGAATTGATTTTGAAATATTTTTGCATACCGAAAAGAACAAACTCTATTCTGTTGCCACAGGATCAAACAAAGAAAATATTCATCAATAAATGCAAATATTAAACTTAAATCTAAGGTTCCATGTGCTACATGTTGTATTTACAAAGCTCATCCTTTTCAAATTGATTTGGCTTGATTCACCACTGCATGGCCTGATACAAAGCACTGATTAAGATTGTATGTTTTTTATAGACCTATGTTTTACCACAAAGTTTATTGAGATGTGTTCAAGCGTGCTAGTATATTAGCTTGCAGCTGCATTTCTGCACTGATTAATTGGACTGGTGGTATGGTAAGGTGTACATTTCTCTTTGTAGTCGGACCTTTAATCTTCTTGATGTTCTTTTATTTCCCTCTTTTTTTCCCATGCCAATATCCACTGTTGGGAATGAACATTCTGTAATGGGTTCTGGGCGTCCGAATGTCTTTCTCTACTGGGATCTGGCGTCTCAGACTTTAGTGCGCAGTCTTCCATCATTCAGGCAAGGTTTGCTTTCTCATCCATCTTTAGCGCAGGAAGTCAGGCATAGTTCTCGGATCGGGTTCATGAAATTGCAGAGTCAGGTGCTTGGTGTTTTGATAGATTTGCCTTCATGAATACTAAGGTTGGATGGATGTTGCATGGTTTTAGGCTGCACATGAGTATGTTGTGTTGAGTAAAACGGTCTACATTGAGGATAGTACTCTGTTTGCAGCCAGAAGCCAGAGAAGAAGTTTAAAAAGTGGATCTGCAGAGTCTTCAAGATTAGTCCTGGATAGCGGAAAATGTAACACCAGTTTTCAGGACATCTAAACTGACCTAGAGGAGAGTGAAAACTTTCCTGTGTTTCATCAGTTAGAATTTAGAGACGCAAAGAGTGTCAGGCAGAGGCCAAAAACAGTGTCCAGTTCAGGTCCAGTTCCACTGGGCAGTTGCAGGAAAGCAAATAACCTAAAGAACCGGGGGTCTCAAGTCAACACTTTCGCCAACTAGCTTCAACTCCTAAAAAAAGTGCGTCAGAACACAGGTCTCATAAAAGCCAAAAGAGAAAGAAACAAAGGAAATACAGAGCCAAGATAGAGTGATCAATGCTTAGATCCATAGGCAGCTTATTGGATTCCCATCAATGTATTGTGGTGATCAATCTTCTATTTGGTCAACCACCTCTCAGCATGGTGTGTCTCTTGATCATAGAGACTATCTACCACACAAAAGGAAAATAGCTTGTTTGGATCAAACCCAAAATCACTTGGAAAGAGAAACATATAATGTGTTTCTAAATTCGAGATCACAAGAGAATTAAGTGCAGTGCAAAACACAAAAAGTGATAATTAAAATAGGGTAATGAGGCAAAAAAGCAAGACATTTTATTATGGATATCCACTCATCCCCTGATTAAAACCAGAACAGTGAAAGGGGAAGTTTCAACAAATAACTGCAAAACTCAGGCCAACATGTTTCAGCCACTCGGGAACAAAATCCCTTCGGCTTTTTTCAGGGCTTCTGCTCTCAAACTTTGCAACTGCAGACCAAATTATATACTGACATTAAAGTGAAAAAATTATTTATAAAGAAAAAACTATTAGTAGTGAAAGTACACACATACTGGGAGGTTGGATATAATACAACCTACGTGTTACTGATCCTCCGCATCAAAGAATGCAGATGGCATCTAAAAAAGACAAAATCATCATTACTCCAGTATAGCTCTCTTATTAAATTGTTTCATCAAATTAAACTGATAATCATTCAAAATCATTGTATATGCTCACCCTGCTTGACGGGGGACTGGACCTCACCTCACCTGGACCTAGCTCAGGAAAAAAGAGGCCCCGCTCTGTAAGGAAAAGCAAAGGGAAATCATAGAATAGAGCAAAAAGGTGTAAATGTTGTCTGACCTTATCATGCCCATTCTAGCAGCCCTACTATAGTCCATCCTTGCAGAGATTAACACTCCTAGATAGCCAGGTGGCATCTCCCAACCAGCTCCTCGAAGCAACTGAATCCTCATCATTTTATAAAGCATGGCCTTACTCTTAGGACTGGTGTGCAAAGATACACCCGTCTAACCATAAAGATCCCCATATCCTCATCTGTATTCTGAAGAAACATCGAACTCAATGAAATATCGATTCCTTTGATTCTGGAACGGTAATTGTGTATCTCCTGACATATTGGATATGGTAAGGAATCAACAGGACTTATTGCTCGATTAGTCGTAACTGCAAAGAAGCCCCAGTCTTTAACCGCTAAGGAATCCTAAGTACGCTCACAATTTCAAAAAGCGCCCTTCTCCCATCAAGTCTATTAACAAACACATCTTATCAGCGAGATAATAAAGAACGCTGTACACTAACTGAGTCTAGTTAGAATCACCCCATACTCTCTACCTGTCCGTCATTGCCTCAGGCGGATTCTGAGTCGAGGGGGAGGCGGCGAACGGCTCAGGTCAGGTGTTTTTATTAGCCTCCAATCTCGTTTGAAAATGAGCGTGACAAAGGTGGCCATAAAGCAGAAAATTCACACTTAAAATGATTGTATTAGCCTGGTATCGTCACTGCCAATTTGTAAGCACAAACATTTCATGCGCTCATTAAGCTTCAATATTAAAAGCCGGTACCTTGTTGGAAAAACGCCATTCTTTAACTTACCCGTCTCCAGAGCACCCATCTACCATTGCGATAGCGAGTAGAACTACCGATTGACGTCATCAAGATGGCGTTTTTAGTTTACTGTACGTGGACCTGTTTAAACTTTATTGGGTCTCTTCAGTCAAATAGGCTCTGTAGACTGCAATGCAACAAACGAGTACCTGGTTGAAAAACCAAGTACCTGGTTGAAAAAATGCCTTTCTTTAACATAGTGCACGTCTATGCTCGCGATATGAATAGAACTACCGAATGACATCATCAAGATGGCGTTTGTAGTTTTATGTCCACGGACCTGTTTAAACTTTATTGGGTCCCCTAAAGCCAATGACAAATAACAAACACATAGCTAGACTACTCCATACTGGTGTTTTTGCTGGTTATAGTCAAAATTAGTCACCCACATCCTCTGTATGCTTATATCAGTTATACAAAAATCTAATGTGAGACTATAATTGTGTTTAATCTACGGAATGAGGCAAGACGAGAAACTACATTTCTTGTAGAAGTCCGCTGTGGATCTTCCATATATAAACGCGATATCCTGCAGAACTCCCAATTGACAGGACCGTGTTAGTAGCAATCCAATGTATTGTAAGTGGAGACCCATAACTCAGTTGGTTCCCCTATTCCAACTACAGGACCAATAGCTGGAGCCATACCTCCTAGAACATTCATGTGTATAATGGGACCAGCTAGGAATAATAAGGCATGATATTTATTTGATCTGCACATAGCTTGTTATTAACTGCCCTTCTTTGTAGACCTTGGATGAGAGGGAATAAACCCATCCTCCTACCTCACCTTTTACAAACTAGTCCAAGGTATATCGTCGTTAAGACTGCATGTATCACTATGGAGCCTAAAAATCAATTTCTGCTCCTTCGTGAACAAATATTTTGAAACACCACTGATATGTGATGGTATAAATGGTTTTTCTAATATTGTCCACTGAAAATCTTCTTCCTGTGATTTTTGTACACAAAGTGTTTAGTAAGTCTTGTTGGTGTCTTTTTGGATCTAAAAGAACTTTTATGTTCAAGCATCCGCGTTCTCACTTTACGTGTCGTCATAACAACATATCTCATATGGCAAGGACAAGCCACAAGATAGATCAATAGGGAACTGTTACAGTTCGTAAAATGAGACTGTACCCACGGTCGGTCAGTGCCTATGTCTATTGTCGTGGAATGCTTAGTCTGAGGGCAAATTGAACAACCTCCGCAGGGATGGTGTCCCAGAACTTCTGGTAAATCCCATAAAGTACCTACAGGTCTCTTGGGTGTCTCCTTAGGATGTGTATGTACCAGATTCTCGATCTCTTGAAAAAACAACAGTTGATGGACATAATGCAGAACAATGTCATACATTCACCACAATACAGATATCTGGGCCTAAATCCATCGTTTTTTTGCATTCCACACCACCCCAGTTCAGACATGGCCATATGCAAATCAGCCTTGACCCTGTGCCTCATGGGAACAGTCCAGCCCGAACTGCCAAGCCATGTCTTTCCTGGACCGGAATCAAGCATCCAAAGACCGGTTTCTGGCTATCTGCCGTCTTCAGCCAGGATAGCTTGATTCCAGTGGTGTGGAGAGCATGGGACTCACGTCTGAGCATACCCATCCCACTCGGGGTGGCAAATGCAAAAACAACAGTTGATGGACAGAATGCAGAACAATGTCATACATTCACCCAAGTACAGAGATCTGGGCCTAAATCCATGTTTTTTCTGTACTCCACACCACCCCAGTTCAGACATGGTCATATGCAAATCAGCCTTGACCCTGTGCCTCATGGGAACAGTCCAGCGCAAACTGCCAAGCCATGTCTTTCCTGGACCAGAATCAAGCATCCTAAGACCGGTTTCTGGCTATCAGCCGTCTTCAGCCAGGATAGCTTGACTCCAGTGGTGTGGAGAGCATGGGACTCACTTCTTAGCATACCGATCCCACTTGGGGTGACAAATGTAAAAACTACAGTTGATGGACAGAATGCAGAACAATGTCATACATTCCCCCAGTACAGAGATCTGGGCCTAAATCCATCGCCAAGCTAGGCGCAAAAACGCTTCCCATGCTGGTCCCCGAGATTTGAAGGTAAATTGTCTCTTCAAATCGGAAAAAGTTATCTTTCATGGCCAGCCTGGCAAGTGTCATGATGAAATGGCCTGGGGTGATGGTATCCAAATCAGCTTCACCCTGGATGGACGTGATGGTCTCTAAAGTCTAATCCTGGGCAATGGAAGTGTAAAGGGACTCTACATCGAAGGAGACTAAAAAGTCTCTCTCGATGTCATATTCGATATTAGGCATCACACGTAATACATCTTTAGGGCCAGATGTAGGTAATTCCTATTTACTGACTCTTAAATACCGAATTTTATTGATTCAGTATTTAAGAGTCGGTAAATAGAAAGGGGGGAGATGTAGGTAATTCGAATTTAAGAATTACCAATATTTACCGATTTGGTAAATACCGAATCGGTATTGCCCATTGATTCCTATGGGCCATGAGGCCCATAGGAATCAATGGGCAATACTGATTCGGTATTTACCGAATCGGTAAATACCGAATCCTGCAAGGGTGCAGGGGGTGTCACTTTGACACCCTCTAGCACCCCAATTCCGGACTTGTGTGCCATGTGGCACATAGACATGCCCGTGTGTCACATTGCACAGGTGTGCATGCCCAGATATGCATGCACACCTGAATTCGGTATTTTACCACCCAATAGGATTGGGTGGTAAAATACCGGTTCTTAAGGGCCTGTGGCACTCTTAGGAGTGCCACCTACATGTGGATTTACCAAATCGGTAAGTATACCGATTCGGTATTTTACCAATTCTGTAAATTTACCGATTCGGTAAATTTACAGAATCAGTAAAATATAGGCCCCCTACATCTGAAAACCCTAATACTGGTCGGTAACGGCCGAATTTGGCCGTTACTGACCGGTATTAGGGCTCCTACATCTGGCCCTTAGTATCTTGTAGATACATTGGCATTTTCCACACAATCTGCCTCAAAAAATGATCCACAAAGATGGATAGGGGTTCAAGCAAGAACAGAGCCCTGACCTGAAATGATTGGTCTCCCCGGTGGGGGTCTTTGGGGTTTGTGCACTTTTGCTAAGATGTAAAAATACGGCCTGACTGGATGTTTAGTCTGCAAAAACTGAGCCTTATGAGCAGTGATCCAACCCTCAGTGAGGGCTTCTTCTACCAAAATACTGATAAATTTGCTCAGTTTCTCTGTCGGATCCTGTGTCAGAGGCTTGTACGCTCTCCTATCACTGAATTGACGGAGATACTCAGCTCTGTAGTCAATGGTGTCTAGGATCACGATCGAACCAAACTTGTCTGCAGGTTTGATCATGATAGTTTGGTCTTGTGATAACATACGTAAAGCCTGATGTTCCTGCCCAGATAAATTCTTATATATACTCTGGTGAGTCTCCCACAATTTATCAATATCCTCTGTGACTGCCTTCTCAAAGGTCAGTACCTGGGATGGAACCAAGTGTATTGGTGTTTGAAATGTAGACCGTTTCTTCAAGCCTGTATTTTCACTCCTTTCATCAAAAGCCCCATCTTGTTTATCCTTAAAGAAGTAATGGAGTCTCAATTTTCGAAAAAATTGTGCCAGTTCACATTGGACCATAAATGGATCCCCATTGTATGTGGTCACAAAACCCAAGCCTCTGTTAAGGACAGTGTCCTCATCGTTAGTTAACATCTTGGTGCTCAAATTGACTACAAGGGCGGATTCGTTGAGGTCCCTGCTTGAGTCAGGTTCCTCCTGGTTTGGCTCCTGGTCCCTGCGTGCGGACCTGTCGACTCGTCCCAATGAACCTGCATTTGTTGGTTTCTTCTTTTGCCTCTCGACCTCCGGGGACCAAACCCTAAAAAAGGCTGGTCATTAAATTCAGTGGGAAACCCTGCAAAAGGTGCCATCGGGGACTGGAAAGGATACGGTGGATGAGATGGGTGACCACAAGGTGTTGGTGGCCACCATTGTTGCAACTGTGGTGTCGGGTGTCCTCTAAAGTTATTAAATCTGTTGAATCTACCCCGTCCTCTAAATTGTAGTGTAGGTGTGCCTGAAGTCTCAGAATCACTGCCCCCCTCAGAACTGGAGCCTGAATAGTTAGACCCATATTTCTTCCCATTGTTCTGAAACTCGGGTGATGAGTATGTATCACTAGTGTAAGGATAGACCCGTTCAAGTTTAAATTTTGCTAGGTCTTTTTAAAATGTATCTATCTTGGTCTGTAGGATGGAATACTTAAATCTTTGTAGTTGGATTTCAATTAAAATGGAATCCGCCACTCTTTTCGTTGTACTAATGATCAGAATGAGCTAGTCGTGTGTGCATTGCCAGGATATCAATGACCAATCTTTGAGAAAAACCTTATTGTGCAGAAACAACCAGGGGCATTGGTCACTATTAAGCCAGGGGGAGCACAACTGGCCCTCAAATATTCTGCTATGCACTGATGTACGTGGGTGTGATTTCTTAAGAACAAGGACTTTGGCCCAGTCGTCCACTGCACCCACTGTTGGAATGGGGAGACCCTCCAAAATGCTTGGCATATTATCGAGTATTGATTGATAAACTGTGTCATCATAGGCTAATCCACTGATTTCAGCCATCTTGTGTAGGTAATGTGAGCAAATTGAAGCAGAGAAAAACTTCTGGAAAATAGCCAACCTCAGAGCTATTTGTGGTGTTTAGAGTTGCAGGAAAGGCTTTTTGTTGCTTGCTGTCTCATTGCAGCCAAACAGGAGGACAGACACTTGCCCCTTGGAGTCCACTTCTTTACCTTGGTACAAGAGGAAGCAGGCCCAGTCGTTGGGGCTCCACAGGTCATAGGCAGTGGGTCCTGTCCACCTCTGTTCTTGCTCAGGTCCAGAAAGTGCTCTGAACCTGGTGCCTGAAGAAGCCGTATTTGTGCCAGGCATGAGCTAGTGTGTGGGAATGACTCCTGGGCACACCCTAACCAATGGGGTAAAAATTCCAGGAGGCAACCTTACACACTTGCCAGCTCATGATGCAAACTCAGATCGTACTGGGAAAGGAACTTAGGGAGGCCCCTCACATATAAGGATTGGGCTTCGGGCTGTACCCAAACCCGGATGATGTCACCCATCCATCCTTTTGCATTTCAAGTTTCTGCGATGTGATTACATAACTCCAACTGATTAACAAATAAATGTCCCATCGTACGTGTTAGATTGTCCTAAATGCCATACACGTGGAGCAGATTTTCTCCACATGGCTTGGTCTTGTGATCTGTAGCAAATTATTGGAGTGAAATACTCTCCAAGCTATCCCAAATGCTGGAGATTGATCTGGAAGCAGGACCCTTACTCACCCTGTTGAGCTATGTATTTGATCTGCACAAAAGCATCTGATGATTTACCACCATATTGGTCCTCTTAGTCAAATGCAAAGTTGCAATACACCCTTCCATCTGGCCCACCAGCATGACGTGCTGCGACACTACCAGTGAAACCATGCGCATCTCTTCAATCCCCAACCTCTAGACCAAAAGATATTTGGCAACCACTGCACGATTATTTACTGTTGACCGCATAACAATCATAGGAAGCCCGCTCAGACACATCAGACCCTCTTCCCACTAACCCATAACTTGCTATTTTATGGCCAGTACCCCAAGGCATCACTATACACATGCCGAGTCGGGTTCGGACCAGAGGGTCTGCACTACATGGTCCTTCTCTCACCCTCCTCTATCAGTCCACATTTCTCTTCATCACTTCCCCCCTCCCATTATTCGCCACTATTTGCTGGAGAGTGGATGCTCCCTATGGGTCCCTAAGGACAATCTGGCCCAAGCGACCTTTTCTTCCTACCATTGAGGAAACTGTTAATTTTATTGGTTGTTTCTTTTGTTACATTTACCTACCTATTGCAGATTGTAGGGCATATGTTGAATGCACTATGTCCTTCTTTAACAATTACACCTATTTGGGCTAATGGTATTGTTGTTTTCTACAATGCTGCACTATGCTACACTGTGATATACATTTATGCAGTACATCTATATGTTAGTGCATGATCATCCATTACTGTTTGCTGTTACTCTGCTTGTATGCCCCACCATGTCAACTTCTCTGAAAAATGAAAAACAATACAAACAGTTAAAAATATATATTAATAGTTGATGTGACAAAGAATGAACACCTTCTCTTTGTTACCTCCAAATTGCTATTAGGGGTGAAGGTAACCATTTTTCAATCCAAAATGGATAAAATCAACAGTGAAGGGCAAACAAAAAGGATAGTACAGGAGTGCAAGATGAGGTGACATGACTACAAGTACATGATCAAATAGAAATGGGCAAGGAATCTCAGGGCAGGCATAAGGACCAGGGGGCATATTATCAAGCCTGTGCGCTAAAATTATCGCCGCTTTATCGGCCGAAAACGGCCGATAAAGCGGCGATAATGGGCTTGATAATATGCTCTGTGGAATTCCAATCGAAGCCCATGTTAGATGTCTTCACATCTAACATGTGCTTCGATTGGATTTCCATAGAGCATATTATCAAGCCCATTATCGCCACTTTATCGGCCGTTTTCGGCCGATAAAGCGGCGATAATTTTAGCGCACAGGCTTGATAATATGCCCCCAGATTTCCAGGAGGATTTGGACCCATTGGAGATGCAAGTGGTGTCACTCATCCCAACGGTGTTAGTGGCGGACGTTGCCGGACAGGACAGGTCTGCAGTCCAGGACCAGGAAGAACTACAGGGTTTGTGAAAACAAAGGACCATATTATTATTATTTTACACAATTTATCCAAGTGAAGTTTATTAACTATTGGTGTGTTTAAACCAGTGAAAGAAGTGGGCAAGAACGGCAGAGCACGGCGTGCCTCTACTTCTAACAGCTTCCGTTCCCCTACTTTTTTAGTTTAAACGTGCATCCCAGGACGCCAAAAATAGCCAAGATCTATAGATAGGGCTTGGATTTCGTGGCCGTTCGTTGAGGCGGGACAGGCAGAGAAGGAAAAGGAATCTGTTTCTTCCTTTCTTTCCAGAGAAGACAAGGACAGTGTCCACGTCCACTGCTCCACTTCTGGCAGCTACCCCCACCCCCCTCCCCCACCAGCAGCTGCCTTCCACACACTTTCTTACTCTGCCTCAGGCGCACAACACCCATTGGCCTCAAAGGGATGAGACATTTCCCGGGCCGCTCACAGCCGCACCCGAGCACTTCACAGGTCTTTAAAAGACCTTGTGCATGTCACTGGGGCTTTGTTGTTGTTTCACCCCTTCTAAGAGCCCCTGCAGCTCGACTCTGCCGATTGCCTAAAGATTCAGCCCCCCCCCCCAAAATTTTGGCTTAGCCCCCCCGAAATTTGACTCAGGTTGCGCCTCTGCTCTGCCTCCATCTTTCTGTCTTGCTCCTCCTCACTTATTGACTTTAAACAACAGTTATTACTCCCTCTTTCATCCTTTCCTTTAGTTATTTCTCCGTGAAATGGATCCCCAAAAAAAAATGACTCAGGAAATGTCGTCTTTTTGGGCAATTTTTCTATTCCAAAGTGCAGCCTTCGGAAGGAGAGAAAATAAAGGTTCAAAATGTGGAAAATAACGAAATAACCTATACAATAATAAAAAAACGATATAGTGGGCTAGAAATCTCTACTGTGGAAAGGAGCGTGGTCAGTGTACTGAGTGTCAAGAGCAGTCTGTTCCTGGCTATGAACAACAAAGGAAAACTCTACCGATCTGTAAGTAACACCTTGTTATGGGGATGAGGAATGAGGTGTGTACATTGAGAGGACATGACGTGCACGAACACAGGCAGCACATATAAACATACCTTCAGACTGCTCCGTCTTGCTGCAGGCCTCAAAGGGTTAGAATACCCAGCTACAAAGCATGCTAAATCTTTGAGGCACACGCATGCTGGAGTGTGCAGAGCATCAGTTGTGCCTTTTAGTCCTGCACTGCCACACCGCTGTTTACACTTCCAGTCGAAGAGGGGCTATTGTCTTCTGGGGGGTGTAAGATGCTGCCAGAGTAGGGTTACCACATCTTAGGACCCCACAACTGGGAGATTTCGCAAAAATAGAGGAAGGCCCACAATTCTACAATAGCCAAGTGGCATAAAATGACACTCCTCAGCAGCACAGAAGACGCACTGAGAAGACATATATAACGTAATTTTTAAAACCAGCATCATGCCTGTTCATTAAATTACTTAATTATAAAAGATGCTAACTAACCCTGCTCTAGGATCCCTAAAAAAGTGATTCTCACTGTTTACAGTTGACCCACTCTAAAAACCGGGACATGAGCAAAATTTGCTGAAGTCTACGGGGACAGCTGTTGAAAAACCGAGACTGTCCCAGCAAATCCGGGACACCTGGTCAGCCTATGCCAAGGCCACAGAGCCTTCATTCCATAGCACAGTCCTGCTATAGTTGGAACCCACACATACACGCTGTTGTTCCTAGCGGCATAGATACTGACATCAGGGAAGGCTTGCATGACCATCAGGCATGGCCGCGTCCATGCCTGCTCTCACAATTTGCACTCTATCTAGGGGATCAATTAGATTGCCACGCAGGAGAAAGTGCTGAGGAATGGGCCTGTCAGGTCCTTTTCAGAATTGAATTGTAGATGCATTTATATGGCGCTTCCTACTCCTGACAAGTGTGGCAATCAGTCGTGGAGGGGATTCGGCAGCATTACGCCTCCTTACATCATCTTATACCTCTTTTACTGTTCCGATCCCCCAAAACAAGCCTTTCTAAATCTTTGCCTCTGACTCTTCCTACTACACCTCCCTTTTACTCATTCCAAGCTCCAAAACAAAAAAGATTTCCCTAAATCCTTTCCTCTTCCATCCCTCCACTATCCTTTTCAATCCAAATAACAGACTAACATATCCACCACTCCAATGAATTTCATTTTTCACTATACTAATTCACCACTAATCCTTTATTGGTTCTAGAGTAGCATGCTACTAGCCGAAAAAGTGCTTCAACACCCCTTCAGGGGTAGCAAGCGCTATATAAATGCAAACGTTTCTCCCTTTTCTATCCTTATACTATCCATCTTAATCCAAAAAACGGACTAATATATCCACTACTCAAATTACTTTCATGTTTCACTATACTAATTCACCACTAATCCTTTATGAGTTCCGGAGTAGCTTGCTACTCACCTAAAAAGTGCTTTGACGCCTCGTCAGGGGTAGTACATGCTATATAAATGCAATTACAATACAATAAAAATTAGAGTGGAGTCAAAATGGCCAGATTGATTTTTATTCACCCAAACACATTAGCAGCACTTTACTGAGTTTGAAAGTGAAGCGCTGCTTTTGTTTTCTCGCCTTTCTTTGAACAACATTGTTTTCCATGGGTGGAGAAGTGCACCATTCCTGGAGGTACTGACTCGTGTGGGGGCGTCATGTTCGCAAGTATATTATTTTTCTAAAATCACACGCTGCCTCCTTTCTGGCCTCCAGCAATTTTCTGCAACAATAAAAATGTACTCATAACTCTGGTGATTAATGTTCTTCCTAGAGAGGGATGGAGTTTTGTCAAGTGGAAGATAAGATCCATGGACAGCCACCTTAGCTTCAGAAAACTACCCAAGAATTGACTCTTCCTCACATAACCAAACAGAAATATACAGCATATCCCTCTGTACAAAAGCATTTATTTGTACTATAGATATATACCTATATATGCTTATTGCTTTGCATAAACGTGTAGAATAATTGTTTGTCATTCATGTTTGAACTGCTCCATAGCTCAGAGACAAATGGCTTGTGATTCCACTTTTAAGCGTATTTGGGACATTCTGTGATTGGAAACGAATCCCAATTTGTGAATGTATTTAATGTCAATAACTCATTAAACCTTAAATACATGTGTATCCAGTGGTTGAATTAAATAACATAATAAGTGAAATGCCAAACAAACACTAAACATTAGAATGATTTGCTCTTTCTGGCCACACCTCTGACTCCGCCCACTGACCCAAGCCTCAAGTTATTCCCGCCCCCCTGATATCCGCCCACAGTTCCCCTACTTTTTTTCCCCCACTTCGACCACTGGTTTAAACCTACAACAAAAACTGTACTTTCAGCTTAAAGCCTTATAAAAACGTTGTGCATTTATGTGATACCTATTTCTCAATGTTGTTTTGCAAGTAAGAAGGTATAACGTTAAGTAGTTTTAGTTGATCATTTTCTAATATGCTAACAAACACTAAAATGAACTTTTAAAAATAAAATGAATACTCATTTTAGAACCTTTCATACGAATTATATTTGTCAAATGTGTTTTATAATGCTGAAGTTATAACAATTAGGTTCCCTACTCGCCCTTTTTCCTAGAATAATTACATACAAAAACCTAGATTTATGTACTGAAAATGCATAACAATTTTAAGAGATTTTATGTGAAATAAGTAATTTTTTAAAGCAGAAGCAAAAACAATAAGTTGCTCTATTTGCCTATTTTCCAAGAATAATTTAGCCCTAATATAGTACAAATAGCAATGTCAGGCAAGAAGCCACGCTAACACATGACCATCGTTCACTTTGCATGCATTAGGGCTCTCATGTTTTATTTACAAAGAAGCCCGAAGAAACAAAATAAATCCTGTGGCGAGACCAAAACATGTCTTTGAAAGTACACGTCATCCGCTGACTGATCAGTTGTTTCCTTTAAGCTATTCAAGGTGCCGCATGAGTGGAAATATTGCAATAATACTACAGGAAAGACCTGATTTAAGACTTCAGAGCTCGACATATTGAAAACGAAGTGGCCCATTTGTAAGAATAGATACCATTCCATATTCAAGGCAGGATTGGTACTCTTTATCTATAAAGCTATTTCATAAATTAAAAAACGATCTAAACTGATTTTAAATGCAAAGTGCAAGGGTTTCTATTTGGCATAATTTTTAAAGCCTTTTTATGTCCATTTTCCGAATAACAACAACAAAATTTGCATTGGAGTCAGATTTTCAGTAATAAGGCACATAGGCCATTTGTCATGTTTACCGCATTTCATTGGAAGGGTACATACTTTTTATGTGTTTATGTATTCAAATTCATTTACTTAGAACCTCGGGTCCCTTTACGCAGCGAGTCATATGTGTTTAAAGTGAGCTTTTATAAAAAAACACACAATTGAAAAAAGACTTGTGGATAAGGCTTGGAAAAAGACAAGAGAACTGAGGAAAAATATCCCTCCATTTATTTTCATTGATCGCTATTGAGGGAAGGAGAAAATACATTTAAAGCTTAAGGCCTCAATGCACACACATAATTGGAAAGAAGAGCTAGGTTTAGAAATAAATGAATGTTGTTTTGCCTTCTTTCCTTCAAGTCTTACGTTCAAGGGAAGTAAATGGTTGCCATATTATTCTGTTTCTCAGGAATAAAAGGCAATGCACAACATTTAGGGGCAGATTTATGAAGGCCTTGCGCCGCCGGTGCGTCATTTTTAACATGGGAAAAAGTGACGCACCGGCGGCGCAAGGCCTTCATAAATCTGCCCCTTAGTGACCCTACTGGCAGCTGATGACTTTTGAAAGTGTTGAGACTTAATTCTTGGTACGAATTCCTGTCAGCATGCCTGACTTCTTTTTGGAGAATTACGGGTTATTCTCTCACATTTGCTTTATTTTTAGCTGAATTCGTTTGCAATCTTACCGTGGTGCAGGTTTCTTGAACTTTTCCACCATTGGCCATCTTGCCATCTGTGATACTCACTGAATGTACCTTTCTGCTTTCAGTTCAAGTCTCTGATGCCTGTATTTTGTCTGCGTCAGCAATGGCGCATCGAGTGCCTTCAACTTGCTCCCGTTTCGTCATAATCTGGTGCAAAGAGAGGAGTTGATGGGCTTTTGTTAAGCCTGGACGGTGAACTCTGCTCCGCTCGCGGAGATTGCAGAGTTTTCCACACTCCCCATTGCGCGGAGCTAGCAGACGTCCGAAAAACTCTGCTTGGCACAGCGGAGCAGAGTTTTTTCTGCGCTTGCGTTCACCAATGTCAAGTTGGCGAGCGTGAGTGAGGAAAATAAAACTCCCTGCGAGATTGTTCCTCATTCGCGATCGTCAACATCAAGTTGGCGAGCCCGAGCGTGGAAAATAAACATCCCTGCGACATTTCTCAACGTGGGGTGGTCAGGTTTCTCATTGAGAATGGTCGCGTATGCTCGCGACTGCTTGCTATAAGAAGCTGCTTGTTCGCGTTGAGAAAGCTGCCGCTCGAGTAAAAATCTACTTGAGCGGCAGAAAAGATCCACTCATCACAAACCCAACCCAAATCCACTTCAGACATAACTATATCCCATCCAAACACACACACACACTGCTCTAATTACTCCTAACAGACCCCTTTCTGGCACCAACAAACCTATACTCAGCCTCACACCTTTTAATCCACCAATTCCCTGCTCTTCTTCCAGAAAAACATAATCAGACAGCCCTTACACTCCATGTCACCACACATATTACCTCTTTTAGCAATTAAAACTACCACAACCACTCTTAACTATTTTACAGTCCCTCTCACACAACACATACATTATTTTCCAAAACACATCACCTCTACCTTTACCATGCAGCTTCCACACACCAACAATACTTTACAAAGAAATACCTCTCAGAAAACAAATACATCACCTCTTCTCACTGCTCTGCAAAAACAACGCATAACACACACTAGCACAACAAACTCTCACACAAATTCTCATAATACTTTCCATCACAAACTAGAAACATACACTCACTCCCACATTCCTAACTACACAAATAAAAATACCCTAAACCAACTGCACTGCCAAGATTTCTCTCTTCCCCAACACCTAATACACATACAGCAACACATCAACTCTCTTTTAACTGCCTCCCATCCAGTGGACAATTTAGAACCTTACATCATGGCCTACATGCTGCACAACCACCCCTAACTCATATACCTTACAATCTAAATAGACGCAAACAAAACAAGAAACATGTCACTGTTCACACATTTACATCTCCATGTCTACTGCACAAAAAGGCTACTCAACAAAAACAGCACAGTTCACCAACTCACACTCAACCACCATTACCACCACCTACATGCGCAGACCCTTCACAATGCCTTCTTAGCCTTCTGGATGAGGAACATGATACAGAACAGCTACTCTATTGCTATGCTCATAAAGCTAATACCAGCACTGATGACACACCTCTACAAGCCCACAAAACACTGCTCACTCTTGTACAAAACAAAGTTACACCATCACCAAAACACATTCTCTAAACTGCCTACTAATAAATTCTTGATCACTCTACTAAAAAAACAACCATCACAACTATGACCTTCTCACTGACACACAACTCTTGTTATTGTTATTGTTATTGTTATTGTTAAAAAACATTTGTAACGCGCTCTATCACCATTGGTTTCTTGGCGCTGATAGACAAATGGGGGACCGAGAGCAGGAGGTTTAGTCAAATGCAGCTTGGAAGAGCAGAGTTTTTAAAAGTCTGCGGAAACAGTCTAGCTTTGGACAGAGACGAAGGGAAAGGGGAAGGGAGTTCCAAGTGGAGGGGGCCAGAACGGAAAAGCTCAGACCACCGTGCTTTTTCCTTTTAAATCTAGGCACCACAAGGAGGTTTGATGAGGCTGAGCGAAGGGCTCTCGTAGGGATGTGACGGGTCAGAGCCGAGGAGATGAAAACGGGCGCTGCATCAGAAAGGGCTTTAAAGGTGGTACATGCCAGTTTAAAGGTGCAACGTTTGGATACCGGGAGCCAGTGTAGGCTACGAAGGAGGGGAGTGACATGTTGGTGCTTAGGCTGGTGGTAGATCAGGCGAGCGGCCTGATTCTGCACCAGCTGCAGCCGTTGGAGGTGGCAAGCTGGAATCCCTGCATAGAGAGTGTTGGCGTAATCGAGCCTGGAGGTGATAAGGGCAATGACCACTTGGGTCAGGGCTTCTTTGCTGAAATACCTGCTGATCTTGCGGATCCGCCTGAGATGGAAGAAACAGGCAGAAGTGACCGCGTTGATCTGAGGTCACTCTTGCTCTTCATAACTGAATTATGGTTTGGAGATCACTTGGCTCCTGTGTTGCATGAAGCTGTTCCTCTAGGTTATCAAATTATCACATACAATCATATAGGCAAAAGAGGAGAAGCCCTAGCAGTTGTATTTAATCATACTTTAAATATCATTAAAACTGACAGCGTCTGCATACAAGGTTGTGAGGCCCTCTTCACCAGATGCAACCCTAGACCATCCTCCTCCTGTAACTTCCTGCTCCTTTACAGACCCCCACCTAGACATGCAACATTCCCAGTCACACTTCTAGATACAGTTTTAAACCTCATAATACTACACTCCAACCTATGCATTATTGGTCACCTAAATATTTGGTTTCACAAACCCAATATGCCCCATCCAAAAAAAATCATCACTAGCCTAGACGCACTGAACCTATTTCAGATTGTCCACAAGCCTGCACACATCCCTGGACACATCCTAGATGTCATTTTTGCAAATGCAGAACTAGTTAACTTTAAAACAATTACTCCAGTCTTGTGGTCAGACCACTATTTGCTTGCTTTCCACCATAAACCAACACAAAGCAACACAACAACCTTACATGCACCCACCTATTGACAGTGGAACAAACTCAATTTTGAAGACTTTGAAATACAGGTAACATCCAGTAAAGATCTCGACACAATACATTCCATTAAAAAGCTATATGAGTGGCTGAAGAAAGCTTTTGATATCCTAAAAACCACTAAGAACAACACAAAAGAAAACAGGTACCTTGAAGGAATACAGAGTTAAAAGAGATAAAACAGCAAATTAGAAAGTACCAACGTATGTAGATCAAAACAAACACCAATCAAGGCAAACTTCACCTACAGAAACTTAACAGATTATAGAATTCAGCAATCAAAAAAGCTAATAAAAAATATTATTCAGACAGAATTCAAAATGCTAAATGAGCAAATAAATAATTCTACAAAATTCTCACTGTATATCGTAAACCAAATTGTCTAGAAGGAGCTCATCCCATTACTAAAGATTTCACAGACAAACTTGCACATCATTACATGACCAAGAGTAGGCTAACCCACCCTCTGCATTCCTTCCAACAAATACCACACAATTCATTTATAGACCTGGTCAAAGCAAGCAGGCCTGAACTGTAGATTTTGCTTTGGTTTCTCGTATTTTTTTATAAGTTTAATCTTAAGCGTGCTGCTTGTCTCTGGACTTTGTACGCTCTCCTTGTCTGTGACTGTCCTTCCCTCTCAGAGTTTTTCTATGAACCCTAAAATGAACACGAGGAACGTGTATCAGTATCCTGAAACCTGTCAGGTTTTCTAATATTATCCCTATTCCTGAGGTTATACCTCTATCCGGAGGGATCCTGTGGAGGAGATCTACCTCTGAATTGATATCTGTTTCCTTTCACGTTTTGTTGTTTTGTATTGTCCCACTTCTTTTTAGTTGAAGCAGGTGTCTGCTTGGAAATGTCCTTTTCAGGACTGCCCATTAGTTGTGGTTTTAAAACTTTCCCACCCAAACTGTCTCTGCCTAATTCTGCATATGCAGTTTCAATTATTTGAGGGAGTTTGGGTTCCTGCTCTAAAGGACTGAACTCCCTTAGGCATTGGCGGATAGCCACTGAAGCTGCTTTCCTTTAATTTTAGCTACAATTATGGCTGATACCTGGGTATAGTCACCTAGTAACTTCGGGCCCGATTCACAGAACTAACTTAAGACAAAATCCTAAACTTACTACAAACATGTCCTTCAAGCTTGATTAACCAACAGCCAATAAATAGGATTTTTTCGCCTACTCAGCTCAAGACGTCTCTGGTACTTTGTGAGTAGGGGGTCTCTGAGAATATCATAACTGAACTGCTCAGATGCTACTGTTCAATAAGTACCCAACCAATATTGGCGGCACCATGTCATGCAGTTCCTATGTAACCTATACAGGATCTGCCCGTTTGGATAACATAAACTGTGGGATTGGTGGCAGACTGATTCCGTGCATCCCGAGCGGGTATGTTAGCCTTTCTGTATTAGCTAGCTCACAGTGCCACTATAATTTCCTCTTACCAAGGAGAGAATAGATTCTGGCAACCTCAGAACATGATAACCCTGATCCCTAAAGGTTCGTGGAAATAATATACTACCTTTCGCTCAGTCACTCGTGCTCACTTAGTTTGTCTCAGAGGTACACTGAATAAACATACTGGGCGTTTGTCAATAGGAATTTATAGAACAGTTGTTTTTCAAGTGTAAAATAGATGAGCTGCAACAACCATTAGACAGTAGCAGAGATATATGATTAGAAGTACTATGAAAGTAAAAGGAGGGTACAGGTCTACCATTTTGCAGTAATCATGAATTTATACAAGTACATAAAATACATGATAAAAAAGTGCCTACTCCTACAATGCCTCCCTAACTAGATGTACCTAAATGTACCTAGCATCTGTGTAGGTGTTATGCCAAGAATCCCTCTAGGATCTAGTCAACCCCATTACCTGAGAATGAGAGAATATGAGAGAATATGGGACCCCATCCTGGTCTCGAGTTGTACACTCTGCGAGGCATGTTAGACCACTGCGAGCTGGAGTGTCTGCATGCAGGAACCTCAGCGTCTTTGGTCAGTGTGACAGCCCTGAAGTCTTGGTCTCCTCGTCCTTCTAAGCAAGAGGTGATGTACATATATATATCCATAGGTCTCCCCAGGGGACCTACCTTACTGTGTTACTGTGTCGGACTAAAGGATTACAATGGGCCTGAACTTTATACAGAGATATTATAAAAGAGATGATAGTCCTGCTGTGCTTCCAAGAAACCTCATGCGTAATATCATAATGTATGAGATTCGAACAAGGGAAAACCTGCGTTCTGAATGCAGTGTTGTATCAAGGTAAAAGGTCAGTCCCTAAGAACTGTTAGGTATGTAATGTAGGGAAGAATATCGGTGAAAGGTTGCAATGTTACCTGTGCCTATATAGGGTTCCTATGTGGAATATAACATTACAAATGAACCTTTCCTGGGCAAACCGATAGAAAGAGCAGCATTCAACCAAGTTGTCACAATTCATTGAAGATAACTCCATAGTTTCAGACTACAAAACAGGATTCCGTCCAGGAAGAGGCACAGAATCTAACCTCATTGCCATCTGGGATGACCTTAAGGACACAGTTGATCGGAACAGGATTACTGTAGTATTTATGTTGGACCTCTCAGCTGCCTTTGACATGGTTATCCATGACACTCTGATGCAAAGACTCTACCAAGCCGGCATACAGGAGACTGTTCTCGACTGGATCACCTCTTACCTTCAAAACAGAACTAATGTCATCCATACCCCCCTTTCTCGTCCAAACCGTACTTCACAAAAAGCAGGGATCTATCATCTCACAAATGCTTTTCAACATATTCCTGAAGACATTACCGGCACTGATCAATCAATTTCACCTCACATGCTATAACTCTGCAGATGACCCACTAATACTTTTTAAACTAGAAAGCCCCAAAGACATTGGAAACTCACATATTTTAAGTTGCGTTAGAGCCGTGAGTTAGTGGATGATGTTGAGCCATCTCAAACTGAATGCTTCCAAAATGGGAATACTCATGTGTGGCGGTTGGAAAAATTATGACCCACTCAGTGGCGGCTGGTGACATTTGAAAGTGGTAGGGGGCGTAAATACTGCACTGTGGCGAGCGCGCAAGCTTGAACCACCTACAGAGTGTCCGGTGGGTTTCCCCCTGAGAAATTTTTGAAAAAAGAGTGGGCAATTGATGCATTTTAAAGCAAATTTGAGAAAGAGGTGGTTTGGCAAACACATCTCTTGGAGTAGCCAGACAATATAGCAAAATATTTTCCACACTTCATGGATGCCAAAGACACTCCCTCGCTAATGGCACTCTTTGATATGCTGTCACGTCGTCAGCAGCACAACTTGAGAGAAGGCCATTTGTTTAAAACTACCACAACTGGCTACTTCACAAAGGTCACAATGATCAAGATGTGCCAACGTAGTCGGATAATATAAAGACATCAACAGGGGGGTGGTGTGCACACCGTGTTTATCCAACTATTCCATATTTAAGCAACTGAACGCATTGCGTGCGAGACCGGGCCGTGCATTTTGCCCAGATGCACCGTAAGTTAAATCAGTGAGGTGGGGAGCGCCGAATCACGCCCCGCTCCCGGTCGCACTGCTGGTAGGATTATCAGATCCTAATCTTATCTCACAAATCTGTTTCTCAAAGTTATCACGTTTTGTTGACTCCTATAGTCCACGTTTTGTCCACAATATTTCATCTGTTTATCCTTTTGTCTATTTTAATCCACCTTTGCCGATAAGTGCATTTTGTTGTGTTTCACGTAATCCCGTGTGCTCATAAGGCCTCGTCGAGAAAATGATCACTCCATGCCCCAAAAATTTCAAAGCAGCCATTCTTTAATAGAACCCAATGCATTTCGGGCAGATCTTTCGCCCTTCGTCAGGGGTTAGCTGCTATTTCCACAAAATTCCATTACGCACGAGGTGCGACAAGTGTTACTTGTCGCACCTCGTGCGTAATGGAATTTTGTGGAAATAGCAGCTAGCAGCTAACCCCTGACGAAGGGCGAAAGATCTGCCCGAAATGCATTGGGTTCTATTAAAGAATGGCTGCTTTGAAAAATTTTTGGGGCATGGAGTGATCATTTTCTCGACGAGGTCTTATGAGCACACGGGATTACGTGAAACACAACAAAATGCACTTATCGGCAAAGGTGGATTAAAATAGACAAAAGGATAAACAGATGAAATATTGTGGATAAAACGTGGACTATAGGAGTCAACAAAACGTAATTAACTTTGAGAAACAGATTTGTGAGATAAGATTAGGATCTGATAATCCTACTAGCAGTGCGACCGGGAGCGGGGCGTGATTCGGCGCTCCCCACCTCACTGGGATAATATAAAGAGACTCTGAGAAAGGCTCCACAGGCGCCCTGCCATAATGTGGCAATGTTCAAACAGGCACTCTAGAAAGTAAACAAGCATGTGCTTTGCAAACCAATAAAAGCCGCAAAGACAGCAGATAGAAAGAAAAATTACATTGTCCTTTGTTTTTATTGTGTTTCTTAGTCAGATTTTTATAATAATGGCCTCTTTAGTAAATGTTGCATTTTATATTAAAAAGTAAAAGCAAAGGGTCAGTCGAGCTACATTCACTATTAACCGAAGACGAAGGAATGCCGCTGCCCGCGTCCCACGCAGGAGGACATTAGCAGGTCAGCCCCCTTAGTGGCAACTAGTCAAGCCCCCTCCCCCTGTCGGCTCTTGCGCGCTTGGGTGGGAGGGAATCCAGGGAGCCCCCATGCCCCTCCCAAGTACCTGCATGCCACTCCAGCCGGGGGAGGGCCTTCCTGGGGTCGGCGTGCCGGGTATAAAGGGCCTTGTCCGTCCTTACTGCGTCCTCTGCTTCCTGCCTCTGCCCAGTGCTCTGCCACCGTCCTCGGGCTGCGTCCGTCCGCCCCCTGCGAGTGCTGCATGTCCGTCCCTGGTTCCGGTCGTCCTGCGCATGCCTGCCTCGCTGCACTGGTCTTGCTTTGGGTTTTCTTCGATGGGTTTGCGGTGAGTGCTGGCTTGTTTCCCGAGCCCGCCTGTGGGCGTTTCGCAGGTGAAAGCAGCCTTGATTGGGCTCGGACCTGGGCGGGGCTTTGGAGGGGTGAGGAGAGCAAGAGTTTTGCGGACGTTTGTGTCGGGTGAGCTGACGGCGGCGGCAGAGTGGCGTTGGCCTCACTTGGGTGCTTGCAGAGTGGCGCTGGCCCCGCTTGGGTGCGTGCTCCGGCTTCAGCGGGCGGCGCCGAGGCAGTAGATAGAAGCGAACTGGTTGGCAGCGTGGGAGAAATGTGTCCCGTTAGGCTGCAACGCTTGTAAGGCGCCCCGCACAGGAACGGAGGTAGTGTGGTCTGTTCCAATTTGGCCATAAGCTGCCGAGGTAGTCTGGGCACGAAGTGGAGACAGCGCCTACCATTTAAATGACTGACCCGCCCGCCATTACACCCGTGGCCCATGTCCTGCTGTACCATGTGCTGCACTACGCTCCTCATTAATTCTGCCCCGCTGAGTTCAGAACGAGCACACTGAACAGTGTGGACCACCCTAAGGAGACAGAGAAAGGTGCTTTTTATTACAAATACACAAGTCAGGAATGGCGCCTGTGAAACTGGTGAATAGGTTTGAGCAGCGGTTTATGTGGCATGGGGTGCCGAGTTGTGTGCACGTCCGGGAGGGCCATGGGGGGGTCAACTCTGGTGCGGGGCTTCAGCGAAAGCTGCGTCTACGTGCACGAGCACCACATGAGGTTCGCAACGATCACGGGCTTGGCGGCCGGTTCGGCTCTTTCTTGCTTAGTGTGGACATCTCGTCTAAACTTTTGATTGCTCTGAAACGGATTGCGTTTCATTGTTTTCCGTGTGACCTGCTTTCTCCTTTTCTTTCAGAGAATGGTGATCTGTGGGTCTAATGTCGGCCCAATTGTCTCAGTTATGCAAGTGGCGTGAAACTTTAGCAGAGGGCAGACTTGCGAAATTAGAAGTTGCAGCTCTCCGGAGCCGCTCAGCACTGCGGGCAGGGATGAGTGCCAACGAGGTGCATTTGGAACGTGAGACTATTGGTGTTACAGCATGCTGGCGTGCATAAAAACTGGGCTGAATTGGACGTGCTCCGGCGTATTTGTGTGGCTGGAATTGAAGCTTCGTGCTTTTCGTCAGTGTGCTCAAGCTATTGTACTGCTCTTAAATGGCGTGCCGTATGGTTGAACCCTAAAATGGACTGCTTTTCAGGAGGGTGCAAACAATTACGATCCAGTCATAAATTATGGCCATCGGGTGATTCCTGTTCAGCGTGGTAAATACCTTGCGGCTGTAGGTCGGCGTTCGAACCAAGTGTATTAATAATCAATAAGGGAACATACGAAACCGTGGTGTGGCGGCCATCCTAGAATTCAACTGTATGAGGGACTTAGCTATATTCCTTAAGATTTAATTTACATAATGTTGCGGTGGTGTATGAAGGTGCATGGAATAGCCCTTATTATAATCAAATCATGATATTTTTTCCGAATCGGAACTGATAAACAATGGACTTATCAAGAAGTTGTCTCACTTCGATGTGCGAATATTAAAATAATCGATCCGTGTTACCAACAGTAGCGTGCTAAGAGTTAAGCTCCTAGCGGTTTGTTTAAAGATCCGTGCTGCCGGTGATTTACGAGGCATTTTTAGCGTGCCAACGAGGTGTGTTTAAAATGTTAAACTATTGGTTATTACAACATGCCAGCGTGCATAGAAACTAGGCTGAATTGGACGTGCTCCGGCGTATTTGTGAAGCCGGAATTGGAATTTCGTGCTTTTCGTCGGTGTGCTCAGACTATTGTACTGCTCTTGAATAACGTACCGTATGGTTTAAACCCTAAAATAAACAGCTTTTCAGCAAATGTGCAAACAGTTACGATCCAGTCATGGGTTATGTTTATCAGGTGATTCCTGTTCAGCGCGGTGAATACCTGAGTGTCGGCATTTAAACCGAGTGTAGTAATAATCAAGGGGGGACCATGCATAACCGTAGGGTGGCGGCCATCTTAGAATGGTGTATTTGGATAACCGCAATTCCCGTGCAGTGAACGGATTTCAACCACATGTAACACGAGCAATCTGATAAATAGAGTTAACTTAACTTGTTGAATCATAGTACAGCCAAGATGGAGTATTACGCTATTTACTTAGTCTTCCAAATGGTGTATCTTATTATTAAAAGGCAAAAAATGATAAGTATCATAGATATTCAATGCGATGGTTCATCCCATATGGTTTCAAGCAGTCCAATATTTTTATCCAGTGATTCTCTCGCTGAAGGAGGTATTTTCTGATGTCTCGACCTTCCTTTTTTTTTTTTTTTGGCAACCACTTTTAGGATCAAGAAGTTTAGTTGACTAATGTTGTGATGAAGTTCGTGAAAATGGTCAGCCACAATCAATTGGATCATAAGGAGTCTAAGGGCTGTCCATTAGATGGCAGCGAAAGCAAGGTTTATAAACAAAACATTGCTCGGATTGGGGCTCTGTAATCCCACAGGCACGGAAGCACTGGGGTTGTTTGTTTCAAGTCTAAGAAAAAGTAAATATAGCTTAACATACACAAGAAATAGGAATACATTGCTTCTTGGGGCATGGGTATTAGAGTTTTAGAATGACAAACCGTGCACATCTTTCTGTGCGTATGTACGTTTCTAGGTTTACTATTATTATTTGAAGCATGGGTATCTCAGACTGCCTTAAAATATATATGTATATTTTATTTATTTCAATTTTCTCAACGAATCAGTTTACTCACCAGGCAAGGTAGAAGGTTCTAATGCTGTCAGGGGATGCCGGGCCGAGAATAAGTGAGGGAAACAAACCTTGTTTGCAGGTGTCAGTAAAATGACTTAGGTGGTGTCAGTAAAATGACTTAGGTGTAAGGAAATGCCCCCAGCGTGTGCAGAAAAGGGAGGCCATAGGAGCGTCTCCTGCAGGACAACGCTCACAGGTGAAGGACACCGTCCAAGCCGAGTATTTCAAGGTTGCACGACGCCAAACACTTACCGAAAAAATGAGCAGACCCAATGGTGGGGCACAGGGGGCACCTCAAGCTCGTTTTGCGCCATACACCACCTTGGGTTCAGTGTTTAATGGTAATCTGCACTGTGCTCGGTTGGACACACAGGGAGATTTGAACATATAATTTTAATGGCTAGGCATGCAATTATGTAGTGCATTGTCTGTAGTTTTTTACGTGACACACTCCCGGTGGAATTTGTATTTTGAGAAATACACACCAGCAACAAACTCAGGCAGCCCTATTTCAGCCGCATTATCTGGTAGACAATCTAGATGCAAAAGTGCCCCTAGGCGGCTAAGTAATAAATTAAGGGGCAGATTTATGTTGGGAATGCGCCACGTTTGCGTCACGCAACTGCGGCGTAAACGTGGCGCATCCCTATGACCGATTTACAACGTGACGCATCTAGGTAGATGCGTCACGTTGTAAAGCCCTGCGCCGCTTGTGGGCATTCCGGCGCAGGGTGAGCGTTCCGGGGCAGGTGCGCCTCGCAAAAGTGGCTGAGTGAAATCTATAAGATTTCACTCAGTCACTTTCAGGCTAATGCTGCGTCAAAACCCTGCGCCTGCTTGAAGCAGGCGTAGGTCTTGACTCAGCATTGTAAAGATGGGGCACCCCCGAGCCTTGCTGGAGCTGCGTTGCGCTTGCGACGCAACTCCAGCAATCCGTCACTTTTACGGCACAGATGCGTCACGCATCTGCGCCGTTTTTGCCCCATGGTGCGCCGCATTGTAAATGCGGCGCACCATGGGTGGCGGAGCAGCGGCGCAAAATAACTGGCGCATCCCTGGGGATGCGCCAGTTATCATAAATCTGCCCCCAAGTATTGGTTTCCTCTTACTCACATGAGTATTCCATCTTGGTTGCTACATGTTATCATGTCTATCGTAGCACGACTGCATCGCATGATATGCTGGAGATCACCTTAATTTTCCTGATCACTTAATCCCTCTGTGCCTAACAAATATGAATATGTCCTCATATAATGGGATAGGGCTCACAACATTATCTGTTCTTCCAACTATGCTAATGTTTTCCGAAATGCTCCGAGGCCCTCAGCTTTGGGTCAGCCAGTCCTCGACATGAGCTGTTACACTCTTATACTATCCGTGACGCTGAGAGTAACTAGAAAACTGAGGTTACGATATATGGGATGCCATTTTATAACCAAGTTGTCTGACTAGAGACTTTGCTGAGGATATGTTTACTGATAAAATAATAAGGGGCAGTCAGGGGGCACACTGGGCAATTCTGCACAGATCTTGTGATCTGGCTCAGTTTTCGTGGGCGCAAGTGGATTTCAGCCTGTCTTGGCCAGATTACAATGTTCAGCATCAATGCAACCGGTGTTACGCTAAGAGCTCACATTTGAAAGTCTGATTTTAATTTCCCGCAGGTGAAGTAACAGGTAATACGCTGATTGCTCTCGTTTGAAAATGCAATGTCAATGTTCCTCAATTAATGAAACGGGTATTATGCTTAGCGCTCAAAAAGTCTAACTGAAAATCTGATTTCAATTTACTTCATGTAATGCAACTGGGTATGCTAGGTGCTCCTAAATGTTTGATTTCAACGTTCCCCACATACTGGAGCCGGTGCTATGCTTCAGTAAAGGTATGGCGAACTCACTGCTTCCGTTTGGCTACAATTTGCATGCCTGGGGTAGCTTTACATAAGCTTCAAAAGAGCGCACTTATTATCATTACTTTCATTAGTGGCTGGTGGCGGGCCCCGTGGACAATTTGACACGGATCAATCAATAAAAGAGGTAGCAAACAGTGCATCACAGGAGGAAAGGTAACATGTGTGCAAGTTACAAGAACATACAAAGTACAAGGAGGTATAACACTACAATAAAGGGTAGACACTCAAACACAAGAACAAACGTCACGTAGGCAATGGTGACACTTGGGGCAAGTACCGGAACAAAACACAATGCAAGAGGTAGCAATCAGTTTGTTACAATAGAAAAGTGACGTGTGCATGTTACAAAAGTACCAAACCAGGTAGAAGGATAATACTGCATATATGGCAAACTCTCAAGCCACAGGAACACACTGGGAAGACTCCTGCATAGTTAAGAAGAATAGAGTTTTATATATTCACCTGACTAGTAGCAAGACGCACACTTCTGCATCAGGTGATGGAGGGACGCAAGTATGCCACGAGAACACACTTGGAGGTCACTTGCATAATTAAGGAGAATATAGTTTTAGATACTCAATTGACTTAGTAGCAAGACGTACACTCCTGCATCAGGTGATGGAGGGACGCGAGTATGTGCCCCACCCTACTCCTGACGAGTATGTTGGTGGGTAAACTAGTTCCCGTAACTGACAAAACAAGTTGGCTTCTGTGGCGTGGGGGGCGTTGATGGCCCTGCTTCATTGAACGGAATTCAAATTACTGTACGAAGGGGGGGCAGGGCTGCTAATGGGTGTTTTTGTCTTGAATGCAGGAACCACACTGGAGAACCGCCCTACTCACATGGGAGTCCACAGGAGCGAGTCTGCAGACTGGTTTTCGTCACAGACAAAGAGGCTTTACCTTGGTAGCGTGGGGGGGCATTGATGATCCCTGCCTCATTGCAAAGAATCCGTTCGGGATAGGAGGGGGGCATGACTCTAATGGTTGTTTTGTCTCAGGTACCGCGCTGGGACACAGCCCTATTCGCAGGGCGGGCCACCGGAACTAGCAACAAGAGGAGGGTCATAGCGCACTGCGGGCATTCCCGGGTCTCCTCAGGTGTCGTGACTATCCGGGTTGTGGGGCTCAGAGGTTACACCCCATGGTGTATTGCATATCATGCACCCCATGGGCAAATAATGGAACGTGTTCCTTTGAAAAACAGCTAGTATGCAAGTAAGGGGCGCTGATCCGGGCGAGTGAGTTAGCAAGAGGATTACCGGTCAATGAGGGTCTGCAACACTTGGTACAAGCTCAGTTCCGCTATGTCATTCTGCATCTAACACTGACTAAGCCAACTCCGCCGACCTGGTCAATGATGTTCTTGCTGCATCATATCCGGGGTATCCAGCCCTCTTGCCACTTGGCAAGAGTTAACGATAGTGCATGGACATACACTCCCAAATCTAGATGTGTTCCCAGCAATGACGTGATTTAAAACTAACCCGCCAGTGAGGTACAGGGGAACACAGGCCACAAGGTGATGTTTTGCAGGGGGCACACTCCAAGATAGGGATATCTCACTAGGTGCCCCAAACCCTGGTCTTAGAGCTTCTGGCTGGGCACTTGGGAGTATTTGCAAGCGCACGGCCTGAATTAGATCTATTTAAGTGGGAATTCAGGGTCTAGGGTGGCGAGATCTCAGGAGCACTCCATGCCTGAAAGTGCATAGTGAGAAGGCAATAGGCCAAGCTGCCCAACTGGATTTACATCTGAACAGAGTGCGTGTCAAATGGCCACCTGGGATCCTATGAATACCCAAGAGGCGAGTGGTCACGAGTCTACAGAATAGTCCCCTGCTCATTACTGGAGGGGAGATTGCCTAAGTAGGTCACAAAAGAGCCTGCAGCGCATGATTGGGACAATTAGTGACATGCCTAGAGCGGTAAGCTTTGTAGCTAGGGACCGACGCCTAGGTAGATGGCTAGCCGCCCTGTACAGGCAGGTGTTACAACAGGGGCCTAACTAAACTTGTTGCCAGGCAGGGGCCTACACAACTAAAGGTAATTACAGCCAGGTTGCAGGCATGCAGCAAGAAATGGATGCTCATGCCCTGGGTCCGGCCACCTGTAGGTTGGTACTTCACGAATGGGCAATGTCGTAGGAGGCACACCTTGCACGGTTCCTTCAGACCTGTGGCGACCCCTGCTAGGGGCCCCAGGGGTAATTTCAACATAACCAGGAAGTATCTGGTCAAGGTGGCAAAGTCGGAATGGATATGTTCCTCCTGTATGTGCAGGATGCCCCCGAAGCTGTGGGGAGCAAGTAAGGAACAGAGAGGTGGGGGGCTCTGTCATCGACGGTAGCCTCTTCCAGAGCTGTGGCGGAGTTACAGGGCGATCTGGAGGCAGACTGGTACAGTAAGGGTACCTCTGCGGCAGACGGGTACAGTAAGGGTACCTCTGCCCGGCACAGTAAGGGTGCCCGAGCCTAAGACCGTGAGCCGCAGGAGGTTCCGGAAACCACGACGGCGCCCCGTTAGTCCTTCGGGCGGTTAGGGGGCCTGAACCAACCGGGGTGTGCCATTCCGCTCCACCCTGAAAGGGGCGGGAGTCCAAGGAAAAGATCTACAAGGTGCAGCACTGCTGTCCGGGCGTCGACCCACCGTGCTGGCTGGCTCTACAGGCGGGCGGGGCAGCGAGGGGTTGCCTGCCCTGGATCGCCCGTAAGATGACCCACTAATGTCATATTATGGTTGTATGACAATAAACTTGCAGCAGTTCTTTACCCATAAACAAAGTGTCTGGTGTATCATTCATGGGTAAAATGTTTTCAAAGTGCTGGGAGGAGCGGGTGACGGTGTGGGCACTATGCACCCAGCGCCCTCGTGTTCGGTGACACATAAACCCAGTTTGCTTTATGTTCTTGGGAAACCCCTGTGCTTTAGCTGTTGTCTCTCCTCTAATTTGTTTGCTAGTACTTAGCAGCTTACCCAGCTTGTATTTAACCTCTTTCCGTAATGGCAATTAAGATGTGTTTTCATTTCTCTTGCAGGGGATTGCCAGTGAAATACTCCCTTCCTCTTTCTCTTACTCCCTCTCTTTCTCTTGCCCCCTTCTCTTTCTGTCTCTATGCCTCACTTTCTCTTTGTCTCTCACTCCTACCTTGTGCACACCTCTTCACACTCGTCTGTAGCTCCTAGCGTCTACCTCGTGCACAGTGTTCCACACTTGCTTCTCGCTCATGCTCCCCCTCACCCTCAGTGGCCCACACTCCCTCCGGCCGAGTTCTCCCTGAGGTTGTTCCGCTCTCACTTACTCTCTCTCGCTGCCTCTGGGCCCAGGGTACCAGCGCCTTCACCTCAGCCTCTGATTGGCTGACGGAATGCCTGTGCATAAAAGGAAATGATTAAGCTGCGGAATGTTTGAAATCCAGCTAAATACACTGATTATCATCTGCTTAAAGCTTGCTTATCTGCAGCTGGGTGCTGTTTAGTGTGTTAAAGCACTACACTGAGAAGTACTTATTAAAAGCGTAGGGGCAGATTTATGTTAACTGGCGCATCCCCAGGGATGCGCCAGTTAACGTGCGCCACAGTGCGCCACAGCTCCGCCACCCATGGTGCGCCGCATTTATAATGCGGCGCACCATGGTGCAAAAACGGCACAGATGCGTGACGCATCTGTGCCGGAAAGGTGGTGCATTGCTGGAGGTGCGTCGCAAGCGCGACGCAGCTCCAGCAAGGCTCGGGGGTACACCATCTGCACAATGCTGCGTCAAGACCTACGCCTGCTTCAAGCAGGCGCAGGGTTTTGACGCAGAATTGCCCTGAAAGTGACTGAGTGAAATCTCACAGATTTCACTCAGCCACTTTCAGGAGGCGTTCCTGCGCAGGAACGCCCCCCCCTGCGCAGGAACGCCTCCTTATGGTGCAGTGCTTTACAACGTGATGCATCTCCCAGATGCGTCACGCTGTAAATAGGGGGCATTGTTTGCGCCGCAGTTGCGTCAAATAAAGTGACGCAACTGCGGCGCAAAGAGGCGCAACGGCCTCATAAATCTGCCCCGTAGTGTTTATGCATGAACTTACCACCACTTTGCCCCCACCCTAGTGAAAGTGCCAGTAGTGAACTAGGAGGCGAAGCAGTTGTCACATGTGTGCCAGGTTCTTGAAGATAATGGAACATGTTTTTTAAAACAAACCCAATATATTTTTGTACAGCTGGAATTTGTAACACAGGGTTTTGAAGGTGCTTTCATTTGGACAATGGAGAAAAAGAAGGACTTTGACTTTGTTCACCCTGTCCTGTATAAAAATAGTTTGCAGTCACGCGCAAGCTAATTCCTTCAAAGCTTCTCATTTAATGACCAGAACACATAACTAATGATCAGCACAGTGCCACAGTACCATTTGTTCTACAACGCTGCAAAGGAATGTGCCCGTCTGGCGACGTGCATCCTTTCCATCAGAGTTGAAACAAGCATTTGCAATGCAAAAGGTCTCGCATTTACACAAGTTTGAGCTATTGACATTGTAAATGACACTGCCTTTTATATTTATTTTTGTTTTTAAAACATAAATAAAAGGCATTGTCATTTACAATGTCAATAGCTCAAACTCGCATAAATGCGAGACCGATTGCATTACAAATGCTTTTCTTTTTGTAGTCTTATATAGCGCGCACTCGACCCGAAGGTATTGGAGCGCTATACATGAGCACCATTTACATTACAGGAGGACACATTCATTTTTTGGTACATGGAGATTAAATGAATTGCCCAGAGCCATAGGATGTCGAGCCGACACCGAGACTTGAACCAGGTTCCCAGTTGCAAAGTCGGCAGCTCTGGCCGTTGGGCTATCCTGCAAGTCACAAGTTTAAACATTGTTAAGATAACTCAGTGGGTTGTGCACAGTGGGTTGTGATGAAAGAGAACTAGAATTCCAGTAAGATAACTCGATAATGTGGGTGCCTTCTGTAGTCACCGTTTGACAGTATCTAGGTGGGCTGCATAGTAACATTAAAAATCCATTCAGGCTACTTTGTAATACTTGTCATTTTACAGATCATAACTAATGATACATTCATAATCAAGCGTCGATAGAATTTGCTAGTTTTGGAACCTAGTTGTTGAGGTCTATGGCAAATGACTATTTATTGAAGTGGCAAAGCCTACAATGTTCAAATTAGATTGTTTAAGAAATAAGGGCCACATTTACTTATGTAGCGCTTGGCTACTCCAGGAGTGTCCTGGCACTTTGGCAGTCAGGGACGGAAATAGGGGTTTGGTTCGTCGGAAGTTCTAATATCCCTGCAGTTTGAATAAATAGGTTTTCTGCTGTTTTCTGTTGAATTTAGTCTCCTCCATGAAAGATCTTAGATGTGCAGGCATCTGATTCCAGATGTTAGCTGCTCTGAATGAAAGAGGACCCCCCCCCTCCACCTTCGCTGTTTTATAAATCGGGGAACTGTGAGAAATTAATGACCCCTAGGCAGGTTGTTTACAACCATCTCCAAATGGGCATAGGTTGCATCTCAAAATGACCAGCAGGTAGCAAAGATCTTGTGTGCAATTTGCACCCACTATGTATGACATAAATATGCACACATCAGGCCCCAACTATACAATGGTCTGTCATTCCTGTCAAAGAAATGCACTTACTGGGAAGTAAGCCAAGGACATGTGATGTCAATTCCACAACCACCATAATTTTTATGAAATTACCTTCATGCACGCTTGTAATGAAATGCAAACTGGCAGAGGCATGCACCACTTAATAAGGGGTGGCCCAGCCAATGGGAAGGCACGTGTTAAGGAATGCAGAGGGTTGCTCAGAGTCATTATATGTTAACCAAAGGTCGATATACGTCGATAGCCAAAGTGTACTCCTGCCAGAACCAGGCCCTGGGGTAGGCAGGACTGGCGTACTAACTAGCCCCTCCTCTGCAGCCAGGAGAGCTTTATTTGTGGTCCAGTGGGATGGAAAATTGCAGCGTTTATAAACTCCTGGTTAAACAGAGCTCGCGAGGCAGACTCCCTCTCCAGACAGCGCGGATAATTGGGAAAATTGCATGTTTTCCTGTCAGGGTGCAGGAGCGCATGCCTGAGAGTTTAAGGAGATGTTATCTTTAGAACCGCTACAGCTTCATTTATTTGACAGCACGTGATGGAGAAATTGCGAAGCTCGTTCTGCGTCTGTCACCCCCGGAGTCAGTAAACGGGGACCTGCGGCCGCCAAGGCCCCCAGCCTGTCAATGGTGCAAGGCATGCCGGGAATGTTAATGGTACCCGCTGAGAAGGGATCACGGGGCGAGGCTACAGAACACTTCACGTGTGCAGCCCAGGCGTGCAACAACATCTGCAGCGACGGTCCAGTGAACAAATAAACATTTACATGACTACTACAAAAGTGCAGTTTTAACTCTGGTCACTTTCAATCTTGCACTAATGGACAAGTGCACATGTTTTTTAGCACTGGTTGGAAGGCTCAATTATCTATGCCAAATTACACAAAAGTGATGCAACATTTAGGTAATGCTTATAGATAACGCAGGATGTGGCCTAATGGCCAGAGCTGCATACTCCAGAGCTGAGAATCTGGGTTTGAGTGTCAGTGTTGGCTTAACGTCCTGTGTTTCTCGGCAAATCACTTAATCACCCGCGTTTCATTCATTCAAATCTCTCAAAGTACCCTAGCTTGCAGCATTACCACTTTTAATATGACATTGATTTAAAGCCAGACATGCAGCATAGTTCATACAAACATGCTGACTATGACTTTAACTTGCTGTGGGGCTCATTTTAGCGTGTCAATATCAAGGTTGGATTGGGATTGGAAATCGGCCCTGGCACACTATAAACAAGACGTAAGCGAAACCGAAACCTGTTGTGGGGCGGGACTTCCGTCTTTTGAAGCCCGCGCCCACGGAGTGGCTGGCCCAGAGAGGAGCAGTGTTGACGCGGGGTTCCCATGCCCGAGGGAGAGCCAGAGGCTGCATAGTCCGGAATGGCGCTGATGCGGTGAGTGGGGTTAGTTGTGGGGAAGTGGGGGGGTCTCTGTATGTGTGCGCGGGGGCGGGGGCGGCGGCGGCGGAGGTGGCAGGGGGAGTGTGGTGTGTGTCTCTGTATGTGTACTCTCCTGTGTGTGTAGGTGCGCTTGTGTGTGTGTGTCTGTGTGTGTGTGCTCGTGCCTATGCAAAAGCAGCGGGAGGTGTGCCTGTGTGTTTTGGAGGCTAAAGGAGACAGGAGATGGTTAACACGCAAGCGACCTGATCCGATTACGACAGGCTGCGCGTGCCCATCTCTTGTCTCACTTTGGATCGTTGTAAGTAGGGGTGGTTAGGGGTGGTGAGTGTGCGAAAGTGGGTGTGTGCACGTGAGCCCGTGAGTAGGGTGGCTGTGATATAGGGGAGAGTGCGTACGTGGCTGTATGTTTGCAAGTGAGCCCGTAAGTAGTAGGTGGAAGGGGAGAAGGGGGGGTGGGGGGGTTGTGCATTTGTTGCAGCACCAGTGTCAAGCACGACCTCCACAGCCTGTAATGTGCTCCACCTGAAAAAATAAGAAGCTGAGATAAGCGCCAGCGCCGGCCACAGCACCCGCACCTTGTAATGCAATGTACCTGAAATAAAAACCTAAAGTCTGCTCAACAACATTAGGGCAGATTTTGTTGTGTTAACATATTAGGCAGCTTATGAAGTGCACTCAGAACAGCAAAACGCCAACGCACAGCTGTTTAAATCGCAAAAAAACAGGATTGAGTGGGGGTGGCCTCACTGACTGGGGTAGGGCAGCGTACGTGCATAACTGTGTGTATTCCTGTGAGCCTCTGGGTGAGGTGGGGGAGTAGTAGCTGCGTGTATGCAAGTGAACTCGTGTTTTTTGGGGGGGGATGTTTGTGCACTTGTTGCAGCACCAGTGTCAAGCACGACCCTCACAACTTATAACGTGTTCCACCGGAAATAATGAAAACTGAGATAACCGCCAGCGCCGGCCACAGCACCCGCACCCTGTAATGCAATGTACCTGTATTTTTGCGATCAGTAGGGGGAGGGGCTTGAGTCAGAAGTATCGAGAGAGAAGGGGAAGGGGCTTGAGCCAGATTGCCGAAAGCGCGCACACACACTGAAATCAGAAACAACCCTGCGCGACCGCCCAGCAGCATGTGAGACAGGAGATGTGCACGGTGCCGGGCTGGGCGTGCACAACCATGAGATGAAATCGCCGAAGGCTTGCACGTGCACATCCCCTGTCCCACATTCCCGACAAGCCGACAACAATAGGTCTTTCGCTGGATGCAGCGCTTCGTGCTGCTAACACCAGCGAGACCTAATAAAGGAAATATTTCCAGTTGACTGGGCGCCTATGCATACCACGAGACTCAGCAACAAGATGTAAGTGATTAAAGTAGAATGGAATCATATTCTGCTCTTCTTGTACTCGTCAAATTGCAATGTTATTGTTACCGCCATTGTGGTGCAGTCGAATTTGGTGTGTGCACCGTGTTTGCCTTGCAGAGCAATGATTCTGTCATTTTACAAGTGAAATAGTGCACGCCATGTCCTGTAGGCCGGTACTGTCCACATACCGCAGAGATGTAAAGGGGGGGCTTGGAGAGGGGAGGGCAGACTCCAGACATCTCACTCAGCGCCCGGTTATATATAACTTGAAAAATGAAAGCAAGGCCTGACATGCAACTCCCGACCCCTCACCCCCAGGGACCCTGCTCTCATGGCCCACTTGAAAGGACACAATTAAATGACAGTAAATCTGGGGGCAGGCTGGGGGGGGGCAGGCGCTTTTATATATATATATCAATTCTCTGGCACCTGGGAATGGAGGCAGAGACAAATGAGGCGATTATTAACATTTAAGAGGCTGCTGGGCACCCCCGCCGGCAGCTGACGGGGGTAGGTGGGGGCTGCATGGGTGGGGGCAGGACGCTCATATCTGCAAGTTCCTATATTGGGTAATAAACTCAGGCCTGTACTGGAAGTGCTCACCTGCAGCAGGATCTGCCCCCAGGGGCAGGTGACAGATCTAGCCTACAAGGCAGCTCTTCCCTGAAAATCACAGCACGCCGCGGACCACCAGTGTTTCCATCATTGCCTTGAAACCGCGCCCCCAGTGCACACAGGAAAATAATGAGGCAACGCAGGGACCCCTCAAACTCGAGCCAAAGCACACAACAGAGATTCAGAGCTATTTTATTTATTGTAAGCACCAATATAAATCATTTGTTTATACTTATCGACCTAATTCCATAGACTATAATTCCGGGCAATGAACATTCCACCCCACATTTAGCAATTATGCGCAGTGCTCGCTGTTTGCTTTCAATGGATTTTCGCTGCTGGTGCTAACCCGTCCTGCTGAATACCTTTATCCATGGCGCCTGCAGCAGCCACAGACTCACCTGTGGCCTCAACATAGGTACACATGTAGGCAGACCGTACTGCAGCCACGGCTGTCATGCTCGCGGGAGAGAGGGGGCGGGGGGTTCAAGGTTGCTGAGTTGGGAATAATTTTTTTTAAAAATAAACGTTATCGACCTTACCACTGAGTTCCTTGCACTCTGCCTGTCCTCCACTCCTAGATGGTGTAATGCTGCAGCGGGTCCCGCCCTGCGTGTTCAGCAGCCAGCCTTCCTCCCCTACCCTGAACCAATCACAACGCTGCACTGGCAGCGTTGTGATTGGTGACGGGCCAGACAGGCCATTTTCTCTGTGCAGGCTGAAGGGAGAGTGAGCGGTCCTGTTCAGGGGCAGGGGAGGAGTGGCTTTCCAATTGTTGTGGGTATTGACTGTTAGGGCTGACCGAACAGTCATTACCCATAACAGTGGGAAAGCCACTCCCCCACTGCCCTGGAGCAGGACCACCCACCCTTCCCCCCCAACTAGGCACTTCTACTTTCTCGCAGTGTGAGAAGCATGAACATAAAATGGTAGTTTTTACCATTTTATGTTTCTGCTTCTCGCACTGGGAGAAAGCAGTGGGGCGGCACCCAAACACTCCTATGGAGGAGCCGCCACTTGACCCGCTTGCCACCTGACTTGACGATCTGGGAACACCACCTAAAGTATCAAACACATTAAGAAACCTTGCAATTACCATGGACTTAAAGTTATCAATAAATGCCCAAGTGGACAAACTACCAAGATCGAGCTTCATTACTATAAAAACTTCCCCCAACTGGGATTCCCACACAAGGGCCAGGCTACTATCTCCCTTGTTCTGTGTAAACTTGATCACACCAATAGCCTCAACAATGGATCATCTTTTACAACTATGAAAAGACGACAATGGATTCAGAACTCCGCTGCCAGACTACTCTTGCATATAAAGCCACCAGCCCACATTTCCACTGCCTTGAAGGCCCGACACTGGTTACCGGTTGCCAGAAGATCCATCTTCAAGGTGCTTTGTATCACCCACAAAGCGATATATGGAACAGGACATTTAACAAAGAAAGCTCTGCGCTAGATTGGCACCTCGCCTTCAAATCCCACCATTCAAGAAGAAACCCAAAGGTGGCACATCCTTCTCTGTTCAGCAGACAAACTACGGAACTCATTACCCACAATCATAAGATCCATGAATGACTAGCTTATGGAAAGGGGCGACCACTCGGTCCCCCCGAACGTATGGATGAGTGCCTCGATCCCCCCGGGAAGCCATTTTTGGGCGGGAGGCGCGTCTCGGCTGGTATGCCCGAAGCGGCGTAGCCGGGGCGCGCCTTTTCCCGCCCTAGAGTGGGCTGGCCTAGACACCGACGCAGCCAGCCACGCCCCCGGGGCGGGCAGGGGCGGGTTTTCGCCCGCCCTGAAGACGGATAAAAGAAGGCGCAAGACCAGAAGACGTCCTCTTGTTCTTGTGCTCCGAAGCTGCACCTCCTCGCTACACGTGAGCTCGGGACGGAACGAAGAGCCAATTTTGAGCGTTTTGATCTTTTTCTTTGTCTTCTAGATACTTCCTCGGAGAGATGCCCAAGAAAGGCGCAAAAAGAATGACGACCGATCAGATGGTGCGGGCCCTTTGCAAAGAAGTGTCCGACATAAAGAAACGGTTGGCGGAGCGAGATGGGGAGGAGGGTTCGGGCACCCCGCCGGCTGGAGGGAGACCTAAGAGGCCGAGAAAGGTTCCAGCCGGTGGGGCCGTCCCGGTTCCCTCTGCCCCGCTCGAGGCGCCGACCCCAGTACCGATGGAGGGGAATCCAATCCCCGTTGTCGTCACCCCGACATCCAAGGAAGACATGCCCCCCGAGCTGGCAGCACAGCTAGCAGCATGGTTGGGGGATAGTAGTGATGGCGCCGCGGCTGCCGAAGCACAGGCGCTGATAAAAGGGCTTCGTGAGAAGAAAGAGGCAGCTAGAGTGGCTACGCCGTTGGCGGGGATAGACAAGCCGCAAGCGGCAGAAGCTGCGTCCGGTGCAGGTAAGCGGCCATTGCCGATTGCAAGGGACGAGTCAGCACCCTCTCGTAGAGAGAGATTAGGACAACATGTGCCTTTAGCTATAAAGGAAAAGATCTGGGCGGGGGAGTACGTGAATATTTTTTCCCTGCTTGTTGATCATTATGATGTGGAACATGTAAAAAGTCAGAAGGACTTAATGCATCCGAGTGTTTGGCGCGCAAAGATGGCCGCCTTTAAGGTAAATGAGAACATTGGCAACTGGGGCAATGCATGGGGTATTTTCACATCAATTTTGGGGGAACGTAGGCCCGAGTTGCTTCCTGAGTTTCCCGTTTATCAATCACGAATTATGGGTTACTCGACAGCGTATCAAGGTAACCATTGGTTTTGTTATGACAATTTGTTCAGGAAAGAAAAGGAACATAACAAGGGTTTGACTTGGGATTGTTACGATTCTTTAACATGGGATAAGATGAAAGAATCGGGAATGTTAAGAATGCCATTGGTCGGGAGCACTGTTGTTGATTACTCCCGCCAAAATGTGGGGACGCCCTTTCGACCAAGTACGAGCACCGACGACCAGTCGAGGCCCGCAGGCAATACAGGGAGAAAGGGTTTCTGTTTTAATTTTAACAAGGGGAAGTGTACCAGGCCTCCGGGATCGTGTAAATTCAAACATGAGTGTAGTACGTGTGGGTCGTCCCATCCTGAGTCATCGTGCAGAGCCAGAACGAGTGAGAATGGGGGTAAGGGAGGCGCCAAACAGGTCTAAGCTAGGCCGAGGGGCGCCTTTACCAACCCCGATTGATACCTTGGCAATGATTCCCTGGCTCAGCGAATACCCGGATCGCACTTCTGCCGGGGTGCTGCGGAACGGTTTTACACATGGTTTCCGCATCCCGGTAGGGGACTTTCAGGGTGTAGGGATGTGCAAAAATCAACTTTCCGTTTTACAACATGCATCTGTAGTGCAAGAAAAAATTCAGAAAGAGGTTAGCCGGGGACGGGTCGCCGGCCCGTTTAGTGAGCCCCCGGTACCGGATTTCGTTTGTTCTCCGTTAGGGGTGGTCCCCAAGAAGGACCCGGGTGAGTTTCGTTTGATTCATAATCTATCTTCTCCATATGGTCTTTCGGTGAACGACGCAATTGAGCCAGAAGTTTGTTCGGTGCGATACGCATCTTTTGATGAGGCGGTAGCCATCTTGAATCGCCTGGGGCACGGGACGTTGATGGCGAAATCTGATATCGAGTCAGCGTTCCGGTTGCTTCCGGTACACCCAGACGATCAGCGTCTTCTGGGATTCGGGTTTCAGGGGTCATTTTACATGGATAGGTGTATGCCAATGGGATGCTCTATATCATGTGCTTACTTTGAGCAATTCAGTACTTTCCTGCAATGGGTGTTCACTAAGAAAACGGGTTTCCGAAATGTAATGCACTACCTTGACGATTTTCTGTTCCTTGGCCCCGCCGGTACTTCCGAATGTGCCCGGGCCTTAGCTGAATTCTGTGTGTTAATGGATCATCTTGGCGTGCCATTGGCACCAGGTAAAACTATGGGTCCCACGACTTGCCTCGAGTTTTTGGGGATCGAGTTGGACTCAAGGGAGGGGTGCTTCCGTTTACCAGCTAGCAAAGTGTCGAAATTCAGGGCAGCCCTCCAAGTATGTTTAAAGGCATCCAAAGTTACACTGCATCAGTTGCAACAGTTAGTGGGAAAGTTGAACTTTGCCTTGAGGGTGATACCAATGGCTCGCCCCTTTTCCCGCTCAATTGCCCAAGCGATGGTTGGCTTAAAGGAGGGTCATCATCGCACAAGGTTATCGGCCGAGGTCCGCCAGGACATGCGGATTTGGTTAGCATTCTTGGCGGACTTCAATGGCCGGGTCGTCTGGAACAAGCCAGCCGTCTCCTCTGAAGAGCTTGGGCTATGGACAGACTCAGCAGGAAGCGTAGGTTTTGGCGCCATCTTCGGCACAAAATGGTCGGCACAAAAGTGGCCCCTATGGTGGCACGAGAAGGGGCTGACAAGTAACATCGCTTTCCTCGAACTATTTCCCATTCTGGTGGCCCTGAGAACCTGGCCAGAAGGGTTCAGAGATCATTCTGTTGTGTTCTGGTCCGATAATATGACCGTGGCAGAATGCATCAATAGTCAGGCAGCCCGTTGTAAGTTGATTTTGAGGCTCCTCAAAGAAATTGTCTTACTGTGTATGCAACTGAACGTAGTATTCAGAGCAAAACATGTCCCAGGGGTGATGAATCAGGCTGCTGATGCACTGTCTCGTTTTCACATGCAGGCTTTCTCGGGTTTCCTTCCTTCAGCGGACCCGGAGCCGGCACCCTTCCCCGAAGCTCTCTGGTCTCTCGGTGCCCCGAACTTCGTCACCTCGTGGGAGAGAGTCTAGCACCCAGGACAAGGAAGGCATATGAAGGGGCGTTCCAGGCCTATTTAGCCTTTTTGGGGGCAGAGAGAGGAGGACTCTGGGGTCAGGAGGAGTTGGTAGTACTTTTTCTGATGTCCTTACGTAGGGCTGGGAAATCGGTGGCTACGGCCCAAAGGCATCGTGCCGCCATTTCCTTTGTTGCCAGGGCCCATGGCATCCTGGACCCAACAGCGTCTTTCACGGTACAAAAAGCGCTACGTGGGTGGCAACGTCTAGAGGGTCGCAGAGTAGATGTACGACGACCGATAGGTCTAGACAGGTTGTCCCAGTTACTGGTCACGCTCCCGAACACATGCTCGTCCCCGTTCGAGACCTGTTTGTTCCGGACTGCATTTACGCTGGCATTTCACGGGGCTATGAGAGTTAGTGAGCTGGTTGCAAGGAACAAACGGGACGTGACGGGGGGCTTGTGCAGGGAGCATGTCCAGATCAGGGGTGATGCGATGATTGTCTCCTTTCTCAGGTCCAAGACTGACCAAGATGGGAGAGGGGACTGCACGATCATCCGCAGGAACCTCGACTCATCCATGTGTCCGGTACAGTGCTTAGAAGATTACCTAGCACGAAGGGTGGCATCATGGGGAGGGACATTGTTGAGGCATGCAGACGCCACCCCGCTGACGAGGTTTCAGTTTCAACGGGTGCTTGCAATGGCCATTGCTGCAGCGGGCTTGGACCCGGGCGAATTTGGGACCCACTCCTTTCGTATAGGGGCTGCCACTGAAGCTACAGCCAGAGGTCTTAATGTAGAACAAGTGAAACGTGTGGGGCGCTGGTCCTCCAATTGTTATAAGAGGTACGTGCGATTGCACATGTTGTGAAACTGTAATCATGTACTCACGCCTCTTGTTTTTGTTTGTTTTCAGTTGCGCAAGCCTACGCGGCAGGGCAGACTGAGCAGTCGACCCAACACCAGGTCAGCGGTCGCACGTCACCGGCTGTGAGGAAGGAGGTTTGGGTCGTGGGCCACTCATACGTGAGACGGGCTGCAGACGTATTCAAAGCAGGTGACATGGTTCACGTACCTGAGGAATACGGGTACAGAGTGTCCTTCTACGGAAGGGGCGGTCTCTGTATTGACCAGTTTCAGGAATTTTTTGAGGGCTTGTTAGAGCGGATGAGGTCACCGCCGTCCATAGTCATAGTGCATTTGGGGGGCAATGATTTGGTCACCACCGGTAGACGACTTCTCCTGGAGGCTATGCTTTCCACGGTAAGTTGGTTAGCGAGGAGAGTTCCGGGGTGCCTAATCGCATGGTCTCATATGATCCCACGAAAAGTGTGGCGGGGGGCTATCTCGATCCCTGCTTTGAATCATTCGGTTAGAAAATTGAATAACAAAGTGAGTAGGTTGTTCCGTTCCAAGGCATTGCATTCGATCTCGCATAATTGTATTAATGATGACAGTATGTATCTGGGGGATGGTGTGCATTTGTCGAGGGCGGGGAATGAGTTACTCATAGGAGACTTCCTAGCCTGGTTAAAATCTTTGGAACATGACCTTTAGGTAGGAGTTTTGTGGGGGGTCCGGATAGCCGGTCAACTATCCGGACCTGTGGCGGTAAGGTCATGATCGGTGAGCACTAATTGGTAGATCCCTATGAGTGGGCGTCACCCAACACGGATGGGAGCGCTCGGGAGAGGTGGCCATTGGCCCCTCAGTGGGGAGGCGGTCCCGTCTAAGGGCGGGTCGCCGGAAGTAAAGGAAAGGCGGTCAAGGCCCCTTCCTTTGTAGGAGGGGTTACAGCCCCCTCCTGGGGAATTTCCCGGGGCTAGTGTCATCTGCGACGGCAGATGCGGTAAGTTGTGTGGGGTGGGGAGAGGTCAACGATACCTTCTAGATACCACACACAAGTGTTCGAACGACCTTTAAATGGCGTCGAGTCTTAAGTGCCCCCGTCAAGTCAAGGGAAATTGTTAGTAGTTGCACTTGTGGTAAGCCCCTGTGCCATCGCCCCTCCTAAGTGGGAGGGGTAAGTCTGGTTAGGGATCTTGACACCGGTTATGACCTTGCCGTTGGCCCTTAAACGTTAGGATGTACAATTTCAGTATTCTTAGAGAATGTTTTGTAGGATGCTAGTTCGGCTAGGAGAACCTCTGTATTAGAGATTATGTTAAGGTTAGCCAAACATCGTAATGTGATAATGAAATTGTACATAACATGAAAACGTTTAATGTTTTAATCTTTTGTTTTAATAAATACGGCCGGGATGGTCACTCCATCCCACATCCAAAAACTTTAAGAACAGTTTCCGGTTTCCCTTCCTTTTGGGGATTGTGTTGAGAGGGGGTGGCGGGTATCTCAGCCATATGGAAAGGGGCGACCACTCGGTCCCCCCGAACGTATGGATGAGTGCCTCGATCCCCCCGGGAAGCCATTTTTGGGCGGGAGGCGCGTCTCGGCTGGTATGCCCGAAGCGGCGTAGCCGGGGCGCGCCTTTTCCCGCCCTAGAGTGGGCTGGCCTAGACACCGACGCAGCCAGCCACGCCCCCGGGGCGGGCAGGGGCGGGTTTTCGCCCGCCCTGAAGACGGATAAAAGAAGGCGCAAGACCAGAAGACGTCCTCTTGTTCTTGTGCTCCGAAGCTGCACCTCCTCGCTACACGTGAGCTCGGGACGGAACGAAGAGCCAATTTTGACCCACCCACCAGCCCCTGAGGACAGCAAAGTTGTTGTGCAATAAAGTGAATTGATAAGTTTGTTTTTCCGTTTCGTTTACAGGCTATAACAGTAGCAGTTTGTAGTTAATAAAGATGGTGAATATCGTTTAGGTTGTTATGATTAAAGTGATTTGATGTGATGTTGCATTTTTAGCATGTTCCTTCGGTCGTAGCGACCAATGTTTTCATAGGTTGAAGAACTGTCGTATTTATTTTTTGGTAGGCGGTAAGGTCATGATCGGTGAGCACTAATTGGTAGATCCCTATGAGTGGGCGTCACCCAACACGGATGGGAGCGCTCGGGAGAGGTGGCCATTGGCCCCTCAGTGGGGAGGCGGTCCCGTCTAAGGGCGGGTCGCCGGAAGTAAAGGAAAGGCGGTCAAGGCCCCTTCCTTTGTAGGAGGGGTTACAGCCCCCTCCTGGGGAATTTCCCGGGGCTAGTGTCATCTGCGACGGCAGATGCGGTAAGTTGTGTGGGGTGGGGAGAGGTCAACGATACCTTCTAGATACCACACACAAGTGTTCGAACGACCTTTAAATGGCGTCGAGTCTTAAGTGCCCCCGTCAAGTCAAGGGAAATTGTTAGTAGTTGCACTTGTGGTAAGCCCCTGTGCCATCGCCCCTCCTAAGTGGGAGGGGTAAGTCTGGTTAGGGATCTTGACACCGGTTATGACCTTGCCGTTGGCCCTTAAACGTTAGGATGTACAATTTCAGTATTCTTAGAGAATGTTTTGTAGGATGCTAGTTCGGCTAGGAGAACCTCTGTATTAGAGATTATGTTAAGGTTAGCCAAACATCGTAATGTGATAATGAAATTGTACATAACATGAAAACGTTTAATGTTTTAATCTTTTGTTTTAATAAATACGGCCGGGATGGTCACTCCATCCCACATCCAAAAACTTTAAGAACAGTTTCCGGTTTCCCTTCCTTTTGGGGATTGTGTTGAGAGGGGGTGGCGGGTATCTCAGCCATATGTTCAGAAGACTACTCAAGAGTTGGCTCTTTCCCACATAACCACTATACACAAACATAAATATACAGCATATCCATCTGCATATAAGCATTGATTTGGAATATATATGTACACCTAAATATGTGTATTGCTTTCTATAAACGTGTATAATAATTATGTTTATAAATATATAGCTACTTGTTTGTTCTGCCGAACAAAGAGAGCTATTTCCTATGGTTATATTATTATATATGTCACATGTATGTAGATGAGTGCATAAATAAGTAAACCTTTGTCATAGCTATTTATCTACAAGTGCATCACTATTGAATTACAATGAATACATAAACAAATAGATGAACTTAGAGTACAGTAACACTTGAAAGTCTGAGTTTATTAAATCCACCTACACCTACATATATTACCTTGATTATACATATATACCTTCCATGTAGTTATGTAGCTTTACATGTATTACTTTACTTCTAATTCAGCATTTCTAATGCACTACCCTATACCACTCTCAATGTATCCTCTACCTCCACTCGCTGACTCATCTCAAACCCCATTCTAATACTATGATCCCCAAAACAACCCTTTCTAGACTCTTCCCTCCTCTGCCCCTCCTTGCATCATCTCATACCTTTTTCACTATTCAGAACTCCCAAACAAGCCTTTTAAACCCTTTCTTCTGACTCTTTCCCCTCCACGTCCCCTTTACTTATCCTAATCGTCCTCCTACTGCTATGAGCTCCCCCCAAAAAACCTTTCTACATCCTTCCCTCGTCTATCCCTCCACTATCCTTTTCAATCAGACTAACATGTCCATCCATAAGATTTATTTCAAATTTCCATATACTAACTCTCAACTAATCCTAGCATGCTACCCGCCGAAGAGCGCTGCGATCCCTCATCAGGGGTAGAAAGCGCTATATAAATGCAAACTCTTCCCTCCACTATTCTTTGCCAATCCAAATAAACTCACATGTTCACCGCTCTAATTCATTTCATATCTCCCTATACTAACTCACCACCAATCCTCTTTGGGTTTGGAGTAGCGTGCTACTCGCCCAAAAAGCACTTCGACGCCTCGTCAGGGGTTGTAAGCGCTACATAAATGCAATTGCAATAAATAGCATATGAATAGGAATACTTCCATCAACCACGCGAACTGTTGAATCCCTTACTTGCGCGGCTCTGTTGCGATGTACACCATGATTGTACTTTTTTGCTGGAGAAGAGATCTAAAAACAGATGCAGAAACATCCACACATTCCTACTTAGACCAGGGGCAGGAATGCATCATACAAAGTGAAAGCTAAACGCCAAAATTATCGATGGGACCATTATTAAAAACAATTACAATAAACAAGGCAGTAGTGACATCTAGTGGGTGTCTTCCATAATTCAAGAAGATGGAGGTTTTCAAAGAGAACGTTTTCAAATGGTCCACGATTCACTACCAGAGTAACCAGTTTGGAAGGTAATTCGAATCAATTATACTTGAAATATTGTTCACAGTTACTAGCATGAAAAAGCGTGGTCATATCACAATGGACACAGGTGGTGTGGTAATACTTTTTTTACATTTTTTTAGAAAGACAGAAAGCCATGTCTAGATTTTAACCATTGAGCTATGTGCTTGTCAACAGACAACCATTAGCAGGTATGTCCCCTTTTAAGTGGTCTGGTGATTTTAATACTTGCATATCGTTATAACAGTAAGGAGGCAGCACTTCGATATTTACGTGACATTTTTATTGCTTGACAAATCAATTTAAGCCAAACTCCTAAGAATTTTTTTTTTCGGACTTAACCCAAATATTTTACTATTTATCATGGGAGCACCGTTCATATCTATAAATATTCACAAACGTTTTCAATAACTCCCCTGGAAATAAGTTACAGTCATAAGGAGACTGAATCTTAAAAGGAAACTTGTAATTTGCACGTTTGCAGCCTTGCATGAGTGTGTGTAGTTGTGGGACTTTTAGTCATTCACAATCTTTCCCGAGAAATATATCTGGAAACCTTTGACAGCCATAAGGTTCCAGTCCTACCCCTAGAAAAGGTTTGATAGTTTCATTTTCAAATAAGAATCTATACATATGTATCATTCTTCACCAGAAAAATTAACGCCTAATACAAATTAGCGTGCTAACGTTCTAATCTTTTTCTCCCTTGGTAAGTCGAGAGGCCTACACTGCTACATCTCTACAAACGTTGTTGTCTGTTGTCTTTCCCACTGTGTTAGAAAACTGCTCATGCCTGTGGCAGGACTGCATTTGTAACATTTTCAAGGTTGGGAAGAAGTTGATGCTTAAACCTACTCACGCAAATAGCTGTATGAACCAGGACCATTTTTTGCAGGAGCACTGCTGAAATCCATTCATGTCAGTACAATTATGTACAGGAATACATCAGTAAGCCTGTGCAACTGCACTTGGAAACTTTACTTTTTTTCTCACGAGGAAGAAAATTCCCTGAGGAGAAACCCCTGCCGCTACACATTTAGCACGTGTGGGGACATTCCCTTCCAATGTTAGGGATTTACTTTGACAGTTTGATTGTGGAAATGTGTTGGAGAAATATTTGTGGAAATGCACATGCATGTTAGTGAGTGAACACAAACGCTCACTGCATTCCCGTCGTGGAAAACTCACTCCACCGCCAGGAATACATCTAGGCACATAAAAGTATTTGTAAGAGTGAATTTTTTTCAAGTTTAAATCCACCTTTTGCTTATTTGGTTCTATGTTTAAATGGGGCGGTTTCTACATGTAAACTGTACTTACACAACTAAAAAATGTTTCATAAAAACACCGGGAAATATGTCTCAAGGCCGTTTACTGGTGTAGTTTCACAAAAGATTATGCTAACCTAACCACTGCAAAGCCTTAGTAAACTATTTGCTATCCAGTCTAAATGCTAGACTGTATTCCTAAAGTAAGGCAAAGTAGCGTTCTGCACTACTTTGTGCAAATTTGCGTTGAGTGTCAAATGGGTGGCACATGGGCACCATCCATAGCAGGTGATGCACATCACTATCAACTAAATATGGTAGAAAGGGCTTTGCACCAAAAAAGGTATGCCTCCTCGTGCCAGGCTTAACAATTAATCAAAGTTTTTTCTTCTCAAACCTTTTTTTCTCACTTTGCATGTGATGTGTAACTTACAGCATGCATACAAAAGCAACACCTTTATACTATGTCTTAGCATAGTATATTGTACTGTAAGGGTACCCTCCCAGTACCAAACCTATGCTAGCCCTTACACACAACCTTGCACAGTACAACTTCACATTTAACATTTTTTTTTGTAACTTTATTCGGTGTGAATGAAACAACTACAAAAGTGTGTATAAAAACAAATTACTTTACAAATGATTAATATTAGATAAAAACATGTTGAATGGCACTTTTTAAACAACATGGGGTCAAAGTTTATCACATCATAGGGACACATAACATGTCAATTTAAAAAAGCAATACAGTTTCGTCAAATCATCAAGGGCTCAGCGCTATATTGGAACAATTATACTTTTACGTAAATTAAGTGCATTTATAATAAAAAGCGCCACATTGAGACAGACCCTGGCATCATTAAGTTCAGACAAATATTTTACTGCAGCAAGATGCGATCCATTGCCATATGCGAGCAGAAGTGGTTTTAAGTAATAACTTCTAAAACCAGAATAAAAGTCACAAAACAACATAAAGTGCACAGTGCTCTGTTTACTCCATCCTTTGAATGGGCAAGGGAACCCGTCCGAAGGACGTATTCATTGTGGGAAAGGCATCTAAATGATGGGCAATTCCCAATCTGAATCTGCCTAGGACAAAACGGTTCATAAGATTGGAAATATAAATTAGATAATCCTGACAGCCAGCTGCTAAGGTAAGTGTTAAATAAAACATGCCAGTTGTTTTCCTTCTTTCACTAGCAGGCCGGATTACCCTCTTGTTATTCATAAAAATGCCTCTAATAAACAACTTACTAAGTGATAAAACTTGTAGGGGGTTGGTCCGGACTGACATATTAAACAATTTACTATGCACGGAATTAATATAACTTAGCCAGGGGATCGTCATGGCATTATCCAAGATAAAACAGTCTTGTATAACTGCTTTTGTAAAACTAGTTTCTTCTTTGGAACATATAGAGTGCCATATTAATATGGGGCGTGATGGGACTATATCTGTGAGGTACTGGAGCCCTACTTCTCTATGAGTATTCTCAGATGAAGCCGAAATGGGCAGACTAAGAAGACGTTTGAGAAAATCATTTTTCTTCGTCTGCAATGATTTGCAACCGTAGTGGCCCCACACACCAGCCCCATATGTTTTGGTGGATAAAACTTTTGCCGTATAAATTGCAGACATGTCCTTGACCGGCCTAAAACCCAGTTTGGCTGAAAATCTGAAAATACCATGGGTACTTCTGTCCATTTTGCTCCTGACATTGGTAATTTCACAAGTCCATGAACCGTTACCAGAGAAAGTGATGCCCAGGTAACAGAATGAGTAATTAGCTAGGCCCTGTGGGTGGCAATTTGAATAATTTAATGCATCTGCCTCTATTATTGGCCCTTGCAAAAATGAGGAGATTAGCGACCAACTAACTCATCCCAGGTGATATTCTGGAGTAGTTTATATGCTTCTAACTTGAATGTATGTGGGATAACAATGGCACAACCGGGTGCTGGGATGTTAGGATTGGTCTGACAGTTGAGAAAGTTATAACCAGGACCATCTGTCAATCATTCACATCGTGGTCTCCAATGGTAGACTATGTTCAAAGCCCATATTGGGGTAATTGAGTATACAGTTTGATGTCAATATGAATTTCACCTAAAGATCACAAAAAACTGTTATGGATTTACACCCACACCTCTCATAATAGTGCATAATGCTGCACAATCATGCAAACGACAACCTTGTAGGTCACTGGCCACATCTTTCTGAAAGGTACCACACCAAACAACAAACTACTGAGACAAAATGTAGTGCCAAGCAAAGTGTACTGAAAGAATAAAATGAGAATGGCGCACTTCCAGCAGACAGGTGTATACTGAACCAGCATCTAAGTGAGCCCCCCCCTGCATAGACATGTGAGCATGACCAAAAAGGCATTGCTGACACATGCCAGAGCAGTCAAGATAACATAGCATTCAGTTAATGTAACATATGCACTGTCAAATAATCAGCTGACGAAAATGGATACTGAAACAGATGAAACAATAGATGTGACCACTCACTTCTGCATCAACATCCAAGGCACAAAAGGGTACAGAGTACCTGAGCCACAAGAACAAATATGAGGCTTCCAGGTCAAAAGGTTGGAGGAAGGCTGCTACATTGTTGCAAACCGGGAGTAATTCATATCATCACAGCTGTGGAAAAAGACTACAATCTCCATCTCTCCTGTTGGTTCCAGCGCTTCAAAAGTGTGCTTCGTTCTCGCAGCCAGCAAAAAAGGCTTCTACATTGTTGCAAACGGGGAGGAAGCCCTGTCAGTTCCGCTAGGGGGAAAAGACTGCAATCCCCATCTGCCTTGCAGCTCTAGACATTCCCAGATTTACAAGGATCTGTCAAAATATGTGTATTTCTCCTAGTTCTTCCTCTTTCTGCTATGCTTACTGTGAGCACACATAGAAGGAGGAAATAGACTCCATGGATTGTTTTTGTGAAGGAAAGTGTCTCTTCCTGCTCAAAAATAATCCTGCCAACAACACAGACACCACTGCACCACGGTGCAAGGGTGCCTGCATTGGTGCTAGGCACCAAATTGTGAGCCGGCGCAAGCAGAAAGGACAGGAATACCTTGTAAATACAGTGCATTCCTGCCCTTTTGAACTGGTGAAGGGCATTTACTCTACCCTATGCCACCTAACTTGAAAAGAGGGCCTTAGAATGGCATTCCAGTGAAACTGAGGTGTTTGCCACAATTTATATGTTTTGGTTTGGTTGTTCCACTCACCTCTTTACTATTTGATTATTTTAATGTTAGGATTCAGTGAGAAACTGGGCTACTGGTTGACTGGGGTGTGAGGCTTGCTCAAGCAGCAAAAAAAATCCTTGGAAAGGTAAAGCACAAGCAACCCCAAATTAACCTGTGCTCAACCCCCTAGTAGCATGGCACAGATCTGTTAGATTTGAATTAGAGGGAATGTGTTAAGTATTTGTGCAACACTTCAAACAGTAAAACAGTGAAAACACCACACAAACATCCCACACCAGGTTAGAAAAATAAATCTGAATTTAATGAATAAAACAAAAACAAAACAAAACAAAACAAAAATCCAATCAATAGAACTGGAATTATGAATTTTCAAATAATAAACTGTAAAATAACACCTAAAAGCATCAAGGGCAAACTGTGGCTATCTGGTTGCAGTGGACCGAACAGGATGGAGCGTGGAACAGGTAAAGTACCACATTAAGCTAAAGTTTTACCTCCTCAAGTTTTATGCCAAGAGTCCTGTTTGCGTAGAAGTGGGTCGGAGAGAGGTGTAGGTCAGGATAGTGTGAAGAGTAGGCTGGGTGTTGACGATGGGCGGGCTACAGCTTCACATTGGTGGTCCCCCGTGGGTGATCAATGCTTGCCATGTAGAGAGATGGACTAGCGTTGGCTCTCACTGATTTTTGGTGCAAGTGGTGCAGTCTCATTGTGAACAGGCCCATTGGCAGTCGCAAAGTGCATTAAAACTTGATTTTAAGAGCCTGTGAACCACCCTAAGGGTCCATGACCAAAGGGGCAGGAAAAGGGGTCAGGAACTTGCTACAGGTGGATTCGGGAGCTGGTTGGGCAGCTTTTTATGTTCTTGACTCTCAGATTAAGAGGCCAGAAGACTAGCCCTTAAGTAACTTCGGCGTTCTGATTTCAAGATGAAGTTGTAGGTCCAGTCCTTCTTTACCAGACAAGAGGGCAGCAGGTCAGCACAGCAAGCCAGCAGTTCCTTTAGAGCAGCAGGCAGCAGAATGGCAGTCATTGTAGCAGCACAGCAATCCTTCTTCCTGGCAGAGTATCCATAGCTCCAGAAATGTACTTAAGAGTTCGTGTTTGAGATCCTTTTTTATACACATGTATACCTTTGAAGCACGGAAATAAGCTTCTAGAGGCGTGTCTTTGGAGTGCACAGATGCCCTGCCTTCCTGGCCTTCGCTCCAGACTAACTACAGGGGGCATGCAGCCCTTCATGTGGAGGCAAGACACAGCCTATTTCGGTTTAAGTGGGGCTGTGCCTAGCTCATCCCTCTCATCCAGCTAGTGATGGTCCATCCAGTCACACCTAAGCTCCCCATTGTGTGTAACTGAAAAGAGGAATATACAAAGCCCAACTGTCATCCACACTCATGTGACCCAGAGACAGGCTGCAGCCACAAAACGGCTAAGGCAATTAATTGCAAACTTTCAAAAAGCTGGATTTTCAGAACTGCAATTTAGAATCAGACTTCATCATAAGTTAGTATTTTAAATTGTGATTCCAGAGACACCAAGCATGAATGGATTATCTCTTCTCATTTGGAAATTGCACATATAAAATGTTATATAACACAGTGCCAATTGGATATACGGTTTTAAGCTGATAGCACAATAACTTTAACACTGGTTAGCAGTGGTAAAGTATGCAGAGTCCAGAAAAAAACGAAGTCAACAAAAACAGGAGATCTGAAGGCAAAAGGGTAGGGGGAAACAGCACCACTAATGCCAGGTCTAACACAGTCTATTTAAAAATGCTTCTTATATGTTTTCAGATTGTCCTATGTAATTTTTTGTTATACTCATTTTGGTATTCACAGAAGGCACTTACTCATTTTGGTATTCACAGAAGGCACTTACTCATCAATGAGTAAGTGCCTTCTTTGAATACCAAAATAAGTAAGGTCCTTCTGTGAATACCAAAATGAGTAAGTGCTTTCTGTGAATGCTAAAATGAGTAAGTGTCTTCTGTGAATACCAAAATGGTAGTAAGTTTAGCATTGTGTCTTAAATTAGTTCTGTGAATCTGGGCCGAGTCAAATTTAGCTGAAAAATCACTTTTCCCAAATTTCTGTGTGGTAAAGTTGTCACATAACCGGGCTGACACAAATTTCCTACCACCCAGCATTTCCCCGGGTCTCCCAATAAAAATGGTCCTCACTCGAGTGGGTGGCCCAAGTACCCGCGACAGGCAAGGGCCTAAAACTTATTGAGGAGATATTACAATAACCTTTCACAAAACGACCTGGTTTTGCAATGGAGGTTACCTGGGTTTTTGGCCTTGGGATCGGTGGCCATCTTGGGAAACTACCAAACCAACACATTTCTGAAAACTAGACACCTGGGGGAGTCCAGCAAGGTATGGCTTGCTTGGACCCTCCAACGTTGTCCTACCCAGAACCCCTGCAAACCTCAAATTTAGCTGAAGCAAAATCAAATTTTTCTCAAATTTCTGTGTAGGAAAGTTGTGGGATCACAGTGCTGAAATAAAATTCCCAGCATCCAGCATTACTCCAGGTCTCCCACTAAAAATGGTACCTCACTTGTATGGGTGGGCCAAATACCCGCGACAGGCAAGGGCCCAAAACGGATTGAGGAGACATCAAAATTACATATCACTAAACAACCTGGTTTGCAAGGGGGGTCACCTGGGTTGAGGGTGATCAAAAGTGCCAAAATGTGTATTTTATTCACAAGAGATTTCACAAAAATGAGATGCACTGTTAATAATTACCAATGACTCACAGCTCATGAGCTGTAAAGCCACAACAAGGCCCCACCCATTTACATGCCATTCACACACCTTTCATACTTGACACACACTTTAACACAACCAGCTGCGGCCCCAGCACATTACAACGCTCACATCAACAGACAATGTGGAGACAATGTATACTCTGGCAGAGAGACATAAAAAAGACAAATATTACTTCAAAACTAACAATTTCATAAGTACACATGCATACTGGTTGGATTTGGCACGAGGGTGAGTGAAGATTCAGAGCGTAAAATTCCATTAACAAGAGATTCCACAAAAAGGAAATGCACTGCTAATAATTAAAAGGTTAAAAACTTGAGCCAATGACTCAGCTCGTGAGCTTTAAAGCCATGGCAAGGTACCAACCTCTTTACAGGCCATTCAAACCCGTTTCATACGTGACACGCAAGACCATTCACACTGCCAGCCGCGGGCCCACCACATTACAACATTCACATCAACAGTTAGCACCATTCAAGGGTCCATCCCTTTCAAACGCCCACATGACTGACACAACAATCACATTGGCTGGTGGTTGACATAGTGTGTGCAGTGGCGTTTGACTAGCAGAGTGTGTAATGACCAGCAGAAAGTGACTACTCACACACTGCTAACCAAATGTCAGCCAAGCACCAGCCCACCCACACCGCCAGCCCACGCACACTGCGAGCCAAACGCCAGCCCACACACACGCCAAACACCAGCCCATGCACAACGCCAGCCAAGCGCCAGCGCACGCACACCACCAGCCAAAAAGCCAGCCCACACACACCACCAGCCCACGCACAAGGCTAGCCAAGCGCTAGCCCACGCACACCATCAGCCAATCGCCAGTCCACGCACACCGTAACCAAATCACCAGTCCACGCACACTGCCAGCCAAGCACCAGTTCAAGCACACTGTCATTACATTTCTTTTAACAAGAAAGAAAACACAAACCATTTGGAACTAGATATAAAACTATAAGTACAAACACATCAGCTGTAACTAAAGACTTCATTCTAATGCCAACAGTGAAACTGAACAACAACTATATAAAACCATACATACCAGGCAGTACACTATTAGACTCACGGTTGCTCCCAAAAACTCTTTTTAGTGTGATACAATCTGAAACATGAGGGCACACACAGCCCAGGATTAGAAGGACAATCAGCACAGTGCATACGACTCTCCTTCTGCATACCTCTTCGCAAACAGACTCTACATCTCTTATAAGCATTGTTTTTTTGGGCGCAGGAGGAATTACATCAAGAAAGTGGTGATCTTTCAAACTAGCCACATCCTCCACTACTCCAACTCTAGGAACACTTGCATGTTCCACTATAACAATGCTGCTAATCACACGAAAAGCATTAAAAGTTACTAAACTGAAGAGATGGATGGCCAACTTCTAATACCAAATGTAAGCCTTACGAACAGCAGTGTAAGGTTCCTACCTCTGATCTACTCTATCAACACCACCCATGTGCTTTTTATAGTCTAAAATGCACACAGGTTTGCGCAGTTCAGCAACCTGACCCCAAACAGTCACAGGCGAAGCACTGTCATCATGGATGGTTATCAACATGTAGACATCCCTCATGTCACAAATTTCACAGCTTGCGGTTCCTCACTACGCAAGGCACTGCACTGTCCCCGCTGAAGCTTTTCGCAAACAAGCTCTTGTTGCAAGGATACTGCTCATACACAGAACTATCCACAGAGACCTAGGAAATCAGTGAATTGTGTTGTACCAGAAACTGACCTAAGTACCTAGAAAAACCCCAACCAGCTAGCATCAGTGTCACATTAGCTCTTCATCCTATAGTAAAGTAACCAATGATTAGGAAACCTAGAACATGCGACTTAGTACGATCTCAGGAATGGTGGTAAGTGAGAACACTCTTTCGTTATACTCTCATACCAGTCCGCAAGAGGTGTAAAGAAGAGACACGGGTAAGGTTAAAATATTTATTTTAACGATGTGATCTCAAGTGCAGTATCTTAGCTAACATAAGCAGACATATGATTAGAAATAATATTGTCAGCATTGTTACAATTCCATAAAATGTAAAAGGAGAAATCATATTACAAGTATTGGTGAAAACAGGTCTTATAGTGCCTAGTTGTACACCCTCCCTAAATAGGAACAATGTATTATAAACTAAAGAAGGTCTCTTAGGCTTGTTTGGGGGACCCCATTACCTTTCCGCCCAGTAAGAGTAAATCATATCTGGATCTGCATAAGCTCTCTGCATACCTGAAAATGGAAAATCTTCCAAGTGTGTAATAATAAGGGCACCAGAATCTTAGTTGGCTCAGAGCTGCCTAATTGATGTGTCTAGAAAGCGTTACAGGATCATGTTGAATAACAGCTACTATGCTTAGATAACCTTGACGGCTTCAGCACTCACTGTGCAGACTAGGGGCGCGATGTAAGTCTAGAGATGTCGAAAACAAACCTTTTCTCATGTGTAGACCTTCACGAAGCCTAACTTGCAAAAACAGCTATGTGCAGTATCGTGTGCAAAAGCGGCAAAAGGTAAAATGGCGTTTAAACTTCTAATAAGCCATGCTAACATAACATGAGCACAAAGCAGGCCTTGGGCCATACTACACCCTCCCTTGATCGGAGAACGCACAAACAAAAAGGGGCAAGATTCATAGAACGCAGAGTTCAAGTTCGAATGAGACAGAGCCAAGTTCAGAAATGTTGCAAAACTTGATAAATGGGAGTAAAAATCTGAATTAAAAGTAACCAAGTCAGTGAAAACATCCATGGGGTTCCAAGGTGTGAATAAGACCTCATAAAAAAATAAGAAAAACATTAAGGCATTAGTGAAAATATTTACAAGTTTATGACTAGTCTATGAAGCAGAAAAAACACACTTCAATCCAACAGCCTATAGGCACTGTATGTTGTAACTGCCTCCAACAGGAAGTCGTTGTCATCATCCATGAACATTTCAGCCATCCAATTAAGTAATGTGAATGAACATACATGTTCTTCAATAGCCGAGGCCTCTAGCACCATCAGAGGACAACTCAGGCTTTCTTCGAGATAACTGCGTGCCAGTAAGTCATTAGCCGCATTCCATATGTTCCAATTGCCTGGAACCCCATCAGCCGCTGGACAGGCCATAATCCCGAACCCAGAACAATCTATTTCATGAGCAACTAAGGGAGTCATTAGTAGATTAAAATCCGGGTCAGGAGACACTGTGTTGCTGAGGCACAAATCCAGGGCCCAATAAAATCCACAATCCAGGCAATGGGAAACAGGCTGCACGCAAGTAAAATATGAGAACCGGAAAGATAAACCATACGCCACACTCAGAGTCGCCAGAGGTAGCGATCCATAGTATTCTAGCATCCGGTTACAAATCCATCCATTCTGAAGTAAACAAATTAACAGCAGCACACCCGCTCCAAAAGCGAGAATTAACAGGAAAACGCCGAAGACACAAAAAAAAATCGAATGAAAAAATGCTGGGATCACACCAAATATAGCTTGGAATGAGGTCACAGGGCCACAACTTACTACTTTAAAAAAGTGCACCAGGCCCGTGGTTGACGAGGCATTAAAGATCGTATGAATCAAAGCACCAAAATGCAGGGGCAGATCAGTATTTAATAAGGCATGTACCTCAGTACGAGTGTTTGCAATGTGAAGGACGAATGTTTCACGCGCAGATGTAAGGGTGACTTCTTTCTAGGACAAAGGAGCTCATATTCTACTCATCTTGTTGAACTCTGCTTTCAAGGTCAGAATAGAAGGCCAGATGGAAACATTGAGCCTCCCATGTGGAGGAGGAAACAGGACATGCTTGCAGCAAACTACATGTTGGGAAACTGTAGCAATACCAGCAAGCATATCACAGCAATCTTCATTATTTAATAACAAATAACTACCGCTTGCAAGCAACGTGAAAGATGGTGTAATAGAGGTGGGAGTGCCTTTTAAAACACACCAAGATTCGGTGCTGTATTATTACAAGAACCGTGCAATTGCAGATTTCTACAGACTAAAGAGTGATCTGGTGTGGAAGTGCAGTCTTCACCTTTTAAATAAACTTCTTTTCCTTCCCTCAAGCACCTATATGTGAATGGGAGATACCAGAATTCATGTAGAAAAGCATTACCTTAAGGTTCAAACCTGCCTATGACATAGTGTTTAATGCATGATTCAAATTTGAACAGAGGGAAAGGTAGAGTTATCAACCCATGGATAAGCCACACTGCTGAATTATTTTCCGCCACAGAAAATGGTAATGGTTCTAACTTTTCGATATGTAACAGTGAAAACGTGGCACCCTTCATTGACATAAATTGTTGTTTAACAGTCAAATTAAAAGGCAAAAATAAAGGTGTAGTGTTCATGTAATCCCAAGGCACCTTCCCAGATTTTAATGTTTGAAGGGTCCAAGCAAACTGCATAATAGAACGCAATTGATTTTGTCCATGGTACAGAACTGCAACATCTTCTTGTACAATATTAACAACAGCAGAAACAATATTATACATTGTGTATATATGGGAAGAAAGGGTGTTAATGCTATTATCTTCAATGGCCAGCACTTTTTCTAAATTGGCCTGATCAATAGCTCGGAGCATAGAAGCAGCTTCAATTTGGGACAATTTCCAAACTTCTTCGTAAGCAGCATATATCCATCTTTTCGATCTGCCTGTTGCAGGACCTTTTGCAAAATCATTCAAATCAACGGCGTCAGTCAGTTTAGACAAATGTGATTTAACTGACGCCAAGGTAGAGTGTTTGAGCCAAATCTGGCACAATTTGCCTACAGAGTAGGTGGTGACTGAATGTTGACTCTGAAAACGGGGATCGACTTTAACCTCTGTGTAACCAGGGGTGAGACCCAGAAAACGGTGTTGGCAGAAATCTGCACTTTTTTGCCATGGCAATAAGCCTTCGGGATTAATGCTGGAAACATTAAAAGATGAATTACTCAACAGGGCTTGTAAATCACTAAGGGAATTACTGGTGTAGTGCAGTGAAGTTTCAACGGTCATTAAGACAGGGTTTGACACTTTGTCCTGGAACGGAGTTTTCAAGTTAACAAAATGCGCTCTACATTTCTTGTGAACTTTCTGCCCAACACAAACGTGAAACTTAGATATTTTTCTCTCCTTGCATGTTTTTTAAATTCCAGTCACTCCTCTTTCAGTGAGTACAGACACATCATCATCTTCTTGAAACACCACATCACAAATGAACCACTTTTCTACGTCCATTTTCACTGTATCGCACATCAACTCGCAAGAACCTAACAAACATTTTTAATTAACAAAAAACAAACTATACCAACAAAGTTACAACCAAAACATAAACAATAGCAAACTTTTTATTTCAAAAGGTAATTGTAATATTTATGTTCCTTCACACTTTGTCATATAAGTCAACAAAGAAATTATACAAACTTAGTCTATCTGACATATTCTGTGATTATTTGATATTATGGTCATCAGAAACAATTTTTGATGTTATATTTGACTTTCTCGTCCCTATAAACTTATAAAATGATACCACACATGGGCATATAAACAGTCATTCCCTATATCTCAAATAATGCAGAGCCATTTTGAAAAATCCACCATATTGGATTAACGTGTCATGATAGAGTGGTAGACTTTTCACCATCATTTTCTACGGAAAAGTTTCAATATGAATCCACTCACAGAAATTGTATTGCAATTAGTTCTAGGTTAGCCCACTTTTAATTTGACTAGACTAAATCTCAGCCAAAAATACTTCATCCATAATTCACTCTACACCATGCATCACCATTACAGGCAGGCAACACCGACTGCACCATGTTTGGATCAGCTCGGAGTCCAGCACTTCCAATAAGAAGCCTTGCAGCCCAAGGCTGCAATCCCGATGCCTCTTGCTACACCATCGAGACATCAGAGTCCTCCTCTAAAACAGGCACTTCAACCGTACTGAGAGTAGCTTCATCATCAGATAATTCTTCGTGGACAGAAAACTCACTGCCAGATTCTTGCACTCCCTCCTCTCCCTCAGACACACTGTCAGTCAGATCAAAAAAGCATACCAACCACCTGCTGAGCAGTAATTGTACGCTTAGCCATAATCCTTACTAATAAAGGTAACTTGTCAAATAAGTCAACAACAACAAACACTCTGTAAAATAAGTAATAAACAAACTGTGGCTTTATCACAAAGACCTATATACTCCAAAACAATACCACTCATTTGCCAGAAGCAGCTAGACACACTACCTGTCGCAGCCTAGGATCCTCAGGGGCGTATGTTGCTCGTTATGGTCCACCTCTCAATACCACCACAGTCTGATTTTAACATACAGACTCCATGGAGTGATCAAGCGGGGGAAGGGAAGGATGGGGACAGCGGGGAAGGAGACCTGCAATGTAATAACAATCAGGTAACTCACAGTATAGGACACACCAGGATTTAAATATAAGTTCACAAAAATAAAGAAATAAATAAAGAAAAATAACATCTCTTAATTCCCTAGTCAGCATATGTTAATGATCATATCGCTGTACACATCTAAAGAAAATAAAATAACACTTAATAATGCCCTTACAGTCTTTTCACGATCTTTCTCATAAGGCCTATTTCAGGAACCTTACCCAAGGACATGTAGTGCCGAGACTTGACAGGGGTCCGGGGCTGACAGGCTTAATATCTGGATACCCTACAGAAAGACAATATAAAGAGGGTCCCAAGCACAAGCATATAAACAAACTGAGCAGGTAATTAGAATGATCCTTGCGTAACAATATATATTCCGATTCCATGGTTAGTTTAAAGTTTTCATTAATTGAACATACTGAACTCCATGCTCTGATACATCTCAGAATAATGTTTGTAGCACATTTATTTCACAGAACTCCATTAGTATGAGCTCCAAAATAAAAGAACACAAAGCACTGTTTTTTCCCAGTTGTGAATTAGCTTCCCTGAAAACCAAATCCAAATCTGAAGGACATCCAGGAAACTCTCCCGTTTCCATGTTAGTGTTCAAACAAAGTAAATGTGATTCTCACAGTTAACCTCCTCTAAACATGAGTGGTTGACATCAAGGGTTTCAAGAAAGCATTCACCTCTCTACACGATAATGCATAGCCCAGAAAAAGCCATCCAAAACCCCCCTGTTTGCTTCCCTCAGCAAACGGGGCTCTTTTTAGACTTTCCCCCAAGAACACTGCCAGTGGTTCTCCAACAGGAGAGCGGGAATCCTAACTAGTACAAGAACAAAAGCGTGCCACATCCGCTGAGCGGAAGAAGTAACAACAGCTCGGCGATTGCGGTGCACTTGCACGCTTACCAGAACCTCTGGGAAAATCAGTCTCAGCGGGAGGAGTAACCGGCACCCGCTTCTCTTCCTGCATCACCTAAGTAATCCTCTCGGAGGCGCGATGATATCATCGACGTGATCCGCGCCCGGAATCATGGGAGTTGTGGTTCCAGTCTAGTTCGAAAAGCGATGTCAGTGTTTTCCATTGTGAAACACCACCACCTACTCTGTACAGACATAGTAAGGATCAACAATATCCCACTAAAAATGAAAAAGAAAAGAAAATTACACATAAGACAACGCAATACACATCACAAAGAATTTTCATGCTCAAAACACTAACTAAATATGCTGCCATTATGACATCACTTACAAAAAATTCATTCATGTATGGCAATAATACTCATTTGGAATGAAAACAACAAAAATGTTTTTCTTACCAAATAAATGCAACTACGCAAAACTGCAGAACAACCACTGCTGAAACAGCAAACAAGAATCAAAAACTTTGCACTAGAATAAAAAGGAGAAATAAAACATTTCAATCACATATGCAAATAATGCACCACTCCACACACAATCCACCAGCCAAGCTAAGGGGTAGGTGGTCCTAAAAGGATAAGTTTGAACAGCCAAACTATTTACCCCCGTAAAAGGGGAGCAACCCTTGCCCAAGAGGCCAATCCTCAACACCAACATTAAAAAAAAACTGGTGTCTAGTGGCTTCTACCCAATTGGGGACAGATGGGTCTAAAACCAAAGAGGGCAGAATGGCCAAAATAATACACCCATAAAGGGGAGCAACCCTTGCCCAAGTGGGCTGCTCCCCAACAATTTCTTTTTTAACCTGGTTTCAAGTGGCTTCTGCCACCCTTGGGGACAGATGGGCCTGAAAACATATGGCCCATCTGCCTCCAAAGGGGGTCGAAACAGCCACAAGAATCACCCCATAAAGGGGAGCAACCCTTGCCCAAATCCCCCCCCCGCCCAAAAAAAGAAAATCACTGGTGGCCTACCGGGCCACACACCTTTTTTAAAAATCAGCCGATCTGCCCCCTAGGGGGGTAGAAACGGCCAAAATAATGCTTCGCAAAGGGAAGCAACCATTTCCCACGGGACCGCTCCCCAAAATCCAAAAATAAAAAACAGAAATCCCTGGTGGACAAGTGGGACACACAGAATATTTAAAAATCTGCTGCTCTGCCCCTAGGGGGGGCAGAAATGGCCATAATGAAATGAAAATAATTCTTATATAGCGCATGGCTACCCGGAGGCATCCCAGCGCTTGAGGCTGCGACAGCAGAGGGTCTGAGAGTGAAAGATGGGATCCAATGTTTAATTAGTTATTGGGGAAAAGCCATGTTTTTATTTTCTTACGGAATGAAAGATGATTGGATTCCTGACGAAGGGGGAGGGGCAAAGAGTTCCATAAATTTGAGTTGTAATAAGGCTCCCCAAAGAGAGGCAACCCTTGCCCAAGGGGCTGCTCCCCACAAACATATCCCTGGCAGTCTAGTGGGGTAGAATTTATTTTTTTAAATATGGTCCGATGTGCCCTGCAGGGGGGTAGAAACGGCCACAATAATGCTCCCGGAGGAGAGCGACCCATGTCCAAGGGGCCACTCCCCACGAATATATCCCTGGTGGTCTAGTGGGCACAATGTTTTAAAAAATTGCCCGATCTGACCCCCAGGAGGGTGGAAACAGCCAAAAACATTGCCCCCCAAAGGGGAGTGACCCTTGCCTAAGGGGCCGCTCCCTGCAAACAGTTGATTACTTCGGAGGAAAGGAAAACCCTTGTTTAAATCCCCCCCACTACCCGAGGAGAAACTCACCTCCTCTCTTGCCAACGCACTGGAAGCAAAGGGCTTCCAGCGAGTCTGGTTTCATCTGATGACGTTAGCACTCCCTGATTACTGATTATTCAGCCACGTGGGATTTTGCGAGTCAGTTTTAAAACTACTGCGATACATCAACAGACCGGACATGTCTATAATTGTCCTCACTAAGCATGGTATATTCGCCATTTTATATTTCCGCTTGTGGGCTCCAGAAACGCCACATTCAAGTTTATAATTTCTGCCCAGTAAGTCCCCGCATTTCACTGGCTTTGAGGGTTAGAGTATGTTTTGTTCGCCATACTGATGAAACTACGGCGGCCTTCTTAAAGTATGCACTATTTACTTTTGGCTTCAATCTCTGGCTCTACATTAGGGGATTGAATCTTATTAGCCACTCTGTTGGGAATACGGGTGCCATCTTTAAATGTACGTTGTGTCCAGTATTTCCTATCAATACTTTTACCCGCATTGTACTCTGCTGATCTTATTCATTTAGAAATATACAACATTTTGATATATAAGGGTTATATTGTTTGCATGTAATTTGTTAATTTGTTTCGACTCTATGCTATACCCAACATACCGGTTACCAATATAGCAGCTTTAGAATAGATGACAGTTTGAGATTTTTTCTTATAAAACAAGGAAAAGGGACTCTTGTTTTTGTCAAACACATAAGTTGCACTCATCTTTTCTACTGCACCACAGCTGCCCATCTTGAAGCATGGAGAAGTTGATGGGTCATCAAAACCACCAAATATGAATCCATCAGCAGTGCCAAAACCTGCTCTCACCAGCGTAATGCCTCAAGACATCTCTTCTTCATAGACAGCAAGGATGTGCTTTGTCTACTCCATCAGCATCCAAAAGCGATGTGCATTTCTGCTCCATTCCAATTGAGAGCTGTGTTATCTAAGCCAGCAGCTGCTGCTCTTTTTGCTCAGCTGTGTTGTTTTCACAAACTATCACCAAAGACTAAACAATGTTTAACCTTTGAATTCAGTAGAGAGCACACGACCACATCATCGATGGAAAGTGCCCAAGGTTTTTGACTCAATCCTAGAGTTACAAAGATCTGTAAACCTGGGTTTGTTAAAAAATGGGGTGCCTCCCCGACCACAGCATAATGAGGAGAAATCTCTTTGTATCTACTTGTTACTTCCTTTTTTATGTGTGATGCATTCTGGATTGTTTTTGTGCAGAAAGGTGTTCCTTTCTTTACAAATAACATCTTTCTCATAATAGAGGCACCCTTGCACCATTGTGCAAAAGTACCTGAAATGGGGCCAGAGCAAGGTGTCAGCAGAAAAGCGTCATATCTTTGTAATATGGCACATTTTTGATGTCTCTCTTTCACACACTGTAGTACAGCAAGTTGCCTTTCTGTGCCGTGTTTCATAAAATGTTCGTAAATATGCCCCACAGTCTCTTTTTTGTTAGTCAAAATACTCCTACTGGGCAAGGCTGGGAGATGAGCCGGGTAGTGCGCCATGAGGCTGTATATCCATGCCACAAAAGTCCCACTGAACCAACTTTGGATGCAACCCAAATCTCTGAGCAGGCTTTCTAGCCCCCGTAGGATGTGACCTTACTGGTTTGCGGTGAGAAGAAAAAACTGTTGAGAAAGTTCCTTGTGGACAGTCCTGCAGCCACTAGAGCCAGGCTTCTAAGCGCAAGATCTCTCCCAAATCAGGTTACCTGGATGGTCCAAGCCTCTGCCCAACATACCGGTTACCAATATAGCAGCTTTAGAATAGATGACAGTTTGAGATTTTTCCCTTATAAAACAAGGAAAGGCGTTGAATACAAACCCATTCCCTTTTCCTAAAAAGGGTTCCTCCCAATACTTTTTGATACTTATGTGTTTGAACTGTTCCTTTAGCTTGTAGATTGAAAAAGTCAAGTGGTTACAGATAGATGCTCTGAAACTAGAATGCCACTGATGAAGCGAGCTTCAGAAAATATTTTATTCTGACTCGTGAATTCAATTTCCTATAACATGAACTAATTTATTAATGAGCTGTTGCATGATTTGTTTTATTAATCAACTTAGATTAAGATTGCATCACACATGAACACGCGGGAAGTAATAACATGTGCTCTTGTTGCATTTGCGAGCCTGTTTTGTAACACGTGATTATTATTGTTTTGTTTGTCATGTTTATCCTTTTGTCTTTGTCACTATTAACATGCGGCTGATTATTCATGGCATGTGCTTTTTATATGTGCTTATATGTTTGTCCTATGTTGTGTTTGTCTGTCTGTGTATCATTTAATCATCGTTTTACTCTTTCAGAAATTTAAAGCTGGACTATATGAAGAATGGTAGATATTTTATGTGCTGCTTTATTTGTTTGCTTCTGCTAGTTGTCTTTTATTAATGGGTTAATTAATAATTAGCAATGGTCGGCTGGGTAACAGAAGGGTTTGTTTTACCCGAATTAATCACTCTTTTTGTGTTTGTTTAAATACTAGCCCGAGAGTGGTTTGAGGCCTAGTTCTGGTTCTGGTTCTGAAGAGATGTTGGTCGGCCTGTATGTGAGCAGAGTTGGAGCCAAGTGCAGTCATCTTGGAGCTTTGCTTTTGCTTCACCTTTGAAAAGACTGTGGCTCTGACAATAGAGACTTATACACAAACTGCTCTGGATGTTCTTTTTACAAGGCCGAGGAAGTGACAGGGATGATTTTGCCGAGCTTTGGTGAAAGTCAGAGAAGCAACTTTTAAATTTGTTGCAAAACGCTCGGAAGTCAATGTCACTCTATGATAATGAACAATAGTATGGTGACGTTCTTTCCCTGGAAGATGTGGTTTTGGTGGTCTGACAGTCAACAACCAATCAGGGTGCTGAAGTTTCTGGAAAAATTACATTTAGTTAGATTAGTGAGCGAAAATGGTATAAAAATTGGGCGTCCTGAAGGGAACGGGGCTGACTGTTTCCTGAGGGCAAAGTGCTGTCCGATTTCCATTGGATTGTAAGCATTCATCTGTTTATTGATTTTATTTTCCTTTTCAGGTCAGAAAGCTAACTTAGGGATTAGGGTTCATGTTTTCTTAAATTCATCATTTTATGCAATGTTGAGCTGTTGGATTTTTGAGCCAATGATTAATGATTTATTCTGAATTAATAAAATTAAATGTTTGACATTAATAAAGAGCTAATATAGTTTATGCAATATGAGAATTTTAAAATAAACTTTTGAAATGACAAGCTGGTCTTGTTTATTGTAGAAAGTTTAAAAAACAACATATTAGATTCATTCGCCTCATGATTCAGCCGCTCTGTTATTTCTTATGGGCCTGGTATTGATTGGTAAGTCTGGTAATAGATAGTGACATAATTTATGCAGAATTTTAGTAGGAGCGCTGGATCAGTTTTTGGTAGCATTCGTACGGTTATATGTTGTTTTTGACATGCATGTTACATATATGTTGGTATAGTCATAGGATTGATGTTTAATAAATGTTAAGTTTCTGATTTTGTCAGATTGTTATATGTAGTCGTAAGGATTTTTTCCAGCAGTGTGAAAAATTCCTGGTTATTTGCCGGCAAAGGGTAGTGTGACTAGAAGAGTTACACAGTGCATTTGTTCTGTTTCAAATTGTGGTATAGAATATATCACATGTTGTGGACGTACAACACAAGTTTAGGGACATTAGATTGACTGGTTAAATGTATAGTGAGGTTTTCCTATGAAATCGTAGCATTAAGCATAGGGACTTGTTGCCCGTTTTAAAACTTTTTGTGAAAAGAGTAGTAGGATTTATCTAAGCTTGAGAGAAGGGTGAGATAGCGTTGTCTATTCTTATCAAAGTTTGACGTTTTCTGTGGTTGGTTCAAGTCCTGCCAAGATTTCGTGCGTGAATGATCAGGGTTTTCGTATGTATGTGTGAATAAATGATCGTATAGAAATAGCGTCGTCTATTTTATGCGAAGAGTGAATTCTGAATGATTGTAAAGCTATCACTTTGTTAGCGAAACAGACAAGTGGTTTGTTTATTCGTAGTTACTAATTAAAATTCATTGGAAAGTTTTGCTTAAAATGGCGCCGTGAAAAAGTTTTGTAAAGGAGGGGTGAGTTTACGGAGTAACACACAGAGAAGCGGCAGCGGTAGCATACGTCATTTCGGTTCGCGCTGTGATTGGCTAACATACGTCACAGAAAGCGCACTGATTGGCTGACGTGACTGTGACAAGCTGGTACCAGATTGGTCAGTTCTGAATACTGTATTTCTATTGGAAGAGCAAGGTGGTGACGTGGCTTAACCTGATTGGCTTGTTGGTGTCTTTCGCGATCGGATTGGTTGGAATAGCGGAACACCAGAAAACATTTTTGAAGCTTACGGAACAACAATTTTGACTTAAAATCATGAGTTATTGGAGCGATAGTGTAAATAAGAAGCCTTCATGGTTTCAGAAAGTGAAAAATTATTTTAAACCTGACAAGAAAATTGAAACGCGTGATGGCAAATTACTTCATAAGTACAAAACACCCGCAGCCTATATGGAAGGCGAATATGGCTATCATACTGTAATTTGGTTTGAAAATTTGATGCATTATACCAGAAATTATGGCGTATTGGCCTGGCCAGAAGATGGGTCATTTAATATGAAAGTTTTAAGAAATTTGAGAGGAAAAATGATGGATCTTGTGCCGAAGCCAAGACCTACTCAATTTGAGGCATTGGTTGAATGGGAGGTTGAGATGATGGAACTTGAGCGTGAAAGCAAATGCCCGACACCTAGACATTCTAAATACATTTTAAATAAGGAAACACATGAGGATAAAGTGAGACGCTGGAGAAAGGCGGACATGTATGATGGTCTGTATCCAGTGAGAATAATGATTACTGAAGATTTGGAACCAAAGACAGCTGGAAGGAGAATTGATGAGGAATTAGATGATGCAGTTTTAGAAGACATTTATGCTACTAAACGCAACCCGCCACCTTATCAAGCAGGTTCTCAACCTTCTCCGAGAGTTTCTACAGAAACTTCCCCAAGTGCACCTCCTAGAGAAGCTGAAGAAGTTTCTCCCAGATTTTAAAAATTACCTGAAAGGGTAGGGTCAGTAAATAATTGTAGCACACCTAGAGAAAATAGATTCCAGCAACAGGAAAGGAGAATACCTGCTGACATTCCAGAAATTTCTAGTTACAATAAAGCGAAGGAAGATTTAATTCAACAATTGACAAAAGGCATGGAAGCAGTGACAGTACCAGTAACTATTGGTCCTGTTGTACCGGTTTTTGATCAAGGAGATAATAGACAAACAGCTTTGACAGTTCCATTAAATGCAGAAATTCAAAAGGTTGCTGAAAGATTTTGATCGGAACTTTCAGAGATTCATAGAGAAAAATCTATGATGCCAAATTTAACATTAAATGGAAGTTTGTCAAGTTCGCAAACACCAACAGTGGCAGATTCAGATTCAGGTCTGTCAGAGAAAAGTTTAAACAGAATAGAATTATCCCAAAATGGATTGTCCCCTGAAGCTCCTGATTATAAAAAGCTTGATGTTGCTAAATTAAAGGCTGATTTGGAAGAATTAATCATCGGCACAATTGGTACTGACAATTTGAAGTTGTATCAGGATGATGAATTGCTGTTTATCTGCAAAAGTATTCAGTGGAAAACTAAAAATAGGTATGAACACCTGGAAGAAATGGCTGCTGAGTTAGAAATTGATTTGAGCAAACAAAAACATTTGCAGAAACATTACAGGGTGGATTTCTCTGAGAGAGACATTGACAATCTGAATGCTGCTGGAAGAATGACACATATAAGAGAATTAATACGTTTTCTCAGAAAATTAGGAGAATTAGGTAAATGGAGAATAAAATGGTCAAAGAAAGAACAGGATAAAAGATTAAGAAACAATGTAGTTTCAGAATTTCCAATGAGGGAAATAGCCGGAGGAGGGTATGTACATGTCCCTTGGTCTAGACAGGATATTCTCCTGTTTACTAATGACTTTCCACGTTTACGAGAGAAGCCAGTTGAATGGTATCGACAGGTAGACAGATTCATAAAAGTGTAAAAAGTTCTGTGGATTGATCTAGATGGATTCTTTGACATTGTTGTCCCGTCAGATCTTTGGACAGAATGCAAAATTTCTGTGGATTGACCAAAAGAAGAACCTCCCCGAGACCCGGTTACAGGTGCCCCAGCAAAAGATGTCATGGATATTTATAATAAAGTAATTTATTAGCTGAAAGGAAAAATTCCCCCGAAAGAAGTGGACTGGGTTAAAATAGACAGAACAAACCAGGAACCAAAAGAATCAGTTCATTCATTTTATGAAAGGTTACTGTTAGTTTTTAAACAGTACAGTGGCTATGAAAAATTAAGTGAAAAAGACATGAGCCACTTTATATACAGATTTGTATATGGCCTGAGACCTGAAATTGGTGACATGATTAGAAATGGAATTGTCTGTTGGCAAGCACTTTCAGTTGATGACATCCTGAGAAAGGCAAAATATTGCAGTGATGAGATAGACGCGAAACAAAAGAATCTTAAGGAGAAAGCGATGTGGGCACAAGTGAAGGTAGCAGAGCAGCAACAACAACAGTTAGGGGCCTATTAGGATGACGGGCAGACTTTGTCCGCCCATCATCCTAGCGGGGAATGGGACCACCCGCCATAAGGGCGGGGGTCCCGGGGGTGGCATTAGGATGTGCCCGCCACTGTGGCGGGCATATCCTGCATTTCTAGCATTGTGGCGGGCGGAGCGCTCAGCACCGCCCGCCACAATGCTAGAAATGCTTGTCAGCGTTTGCATATACAAAGCGGCAGGTACCCCCCCATGTGCACCCCACCCCCATGTGCACCCCCCACCTGTACTTCACTCTGGGGGCCCACAGGGGGCCCCCATAGTGAACACCGCATGCCTTTCCGTGGCGGCATTGCCGCCACGGAAAGGCATTGAGACCAGACCATTGTAATATGGCGGGCGGTGTCTAACAGACACCGCCACCATGTTACTGGTTTTCCGCCCCGGCCGCAAAGCGACCGGGGCGGAAAACATGCAGGCGGTGTTTGTCACCGCTGCGGTCCCCTCCGCCATCGTAATATGGCGGGGGGAATGCAGGGAAGGATGGTGGGCGGATTGCCTCCGCCAGGGTGGCGGTGGCCACCGCTACCCTGGCGGAGGCAATCCGCCCGCCATCCTAATGGGCCCCTTAGCTTCTATACAGCAGCAGAATCAGGGTAAATTCAAGAACAACTTCAATAATAATAATAAGCCAAAATGTAATGTAAATGTTGAAGAGCTCAAACAGAAGCTCCCATGTTTTAATTGCGGCGAGATTGGACACTGGAAACGCGAGTGTAAAAACCCGTCCAGAAATTTTAAAAATAATTTGTTGAATCCACAGGTGCAGTGTGAGTTAAATCCGCAGCAACAGCAACAGCTACAACAGCAGCTGAATGAGTTAAGTCAGCAGCGACAGCTACAGCGACAGATAGTGAATCAGCAGAGCCAGATACAGCAAAGCCAGTTTCAGCAGAACACGGTACAGCAGAGTCAAATTCAGCAGAGTCAGGTACCTCAAGCACCATTCCCTAGTAGTGCGAACACACAGAGATTTTCTCCCGAAACAGGTTTTTGTGGAGGTAATTTAGTAAATAATGTGCCAAAGGTTAATATGTCAAATGCTTCTCAATTTTGGTTAAATGACAAAGAAGAGAGTGATTCATCAGAGGATTACTCATGATGGTGCCTGAGAGAGGAAGAAGAGTGTGTGCTTGGACCCACTCTTGAGGTAGATCAGTCTGGTCCATTTGTGAATGGTAAAGTAAATGATGTTGATGTTACTTTCCTTGTGGATACAGGTGCTACCCGTTCTACTGTTAGATCAGCAGAAATAGAAAATCTTCCTCTCTCTGGGGAGTCCATCCAAGTTGTAGGTGTAGCTAATCAGCAAATTAAAACAAGTTTACCAGAACCAGTAAAAGTGGAAATAGGCAACTACAAAGATAAGCACAGATTTCTAGTTTGTGACAGCAGTCCTGGGAATCTGTTGGGTCGTGATATATTGTGCAAAATGAATTGCAAGATATATTGCTCACCAGATGGCATTGAAATGCAAACTGCAGAAGAAGATGGGCTTTATAAATTAACTATGCTAATGGTTGATGAGGAGAAAACATTACTGTTTCCTGTGTTTGATAAAAATGACTTGCCAGAAGAGCTCAAAAAGCCAGTTAATCCAGCAATTTGGGACCTAACAGGTAACGATATGGGTCTCATGAAAAATATTGATCCAGTAAAAATCACTGTTAAACAGGGAATAGATTTTCCAAATGTTCCTCAATACAAAATGAAAGCTGAGACAATTGAGGGTGTCATTCCAGTGATTGAAAAATTCATAAGTCAAGGTGTGTTAAAGGAAATTGAGAGCAGTCCATGTAATTCACCGATTATGGGTATTAAAAAGCCAAACGGAACATACAGAATTGTTCAGGACCTGAGAAAAATTAACCAGATTGTTGTTCCATGTTGTCCCATTGTTCCAAACCCTGCAGTAATTCTTTACCAGATTCCACATGACGCGGAATGGTACACGGTTATAGACCTGTGTAATGCCTTCTTTACTGTCCCATTACATCCAGAAAGCCAGCAAATTTTCGCTTTCAGGTTCCAGAATAGGATCCTAGCATGGTGTTGTATCCCTCAAGGGTATACTGAGAGTCCATCCATCTTTATGCAATTGTTAAAGAAATCCCTGGAAGATCTGGTATTGCCTGGTAATTCCACACTGGTACAGTACATTGACGATTTACTTGTGGCAGATAAAATACGAGAGAATTGTTACTGATACCATTACCCTGTTAAATCGTTTAGCAGATGAGGGACATAAAGTATCACCTGCAAAATTGCAGTTTTGTAAACAAGAAGTGAAATATCTTGGTCACAGAATTGCAAAAGGAACGAGAAAAGTGACAGTTGAAAGGATCAAGATGATTCGAGCAATACAACCACCGACAACACAAAGACAGGTGAGAATGTTTCTGGGAATGGTTGGTTCCTGTCGACAATGGATTAGTGGGTTTTCAGTAATTGCAAAACCACTTCAGAGATTAACAAAAGCAGACATCAAAGATCCAATTAGCCTGTCAAACATTGAACTGGAAGCTTTTGAACAGTTAAAAAAGAGCTTATGTGAAGCTCCTGCTCTGGGTATGCCAGATTATGAAAAGGAATTTGAACTGTACTGCAGTGAAAGAGAAGGTTGTGCATTGTCTGTGTTGATTCAGAGGCATGGTAAGTTGAGAAAGCCAATTGCATATTTTTCAGCTGTTTGGATCCTGTTGCAAAAAGCTTTGCCAGGTTGCTTAAAAGCAGTGGCTGCAACAAGTGTAAGTCTTGAACAAAGTGAGGGTATCATTATGGGATTTCCTGTAAAAGTATATGTACCTCATTCAGTTGAAATTCTTCTTACCAGAAGTAGGACTCAACCCTTGACAAGTAGCAGACTGACAAAATATGAAAAAACAATTCTGGGATCAGACAATGTATCAATTGTGAGGTGTGTGAATTTGAATCCTTCTACACTGTTACCAGATGGAGTTATTACTGAGGTAAGTAACGAAAATGACATTGATCATGAATGCCTGGATGTTGTAGACTACTGCACAAAACCAAGACAGGACATACTGACAAAATATGAAAAAACAATTCTGGGATCAGACAATGTATCAATTGTGAGGTGTGTGAATTTGAATCCTTCTACACTGTTACCAGATGGAGTTATTACTGAGGTAAGTAACGAAAATGACATTGATCATGAATGCCTGGATGTTGTAGACTACTGCACAAAACCAAGACAGGACATAAAAGATGTTCCTTTACCTGAATCAGACATAGTCTATTTCGTGGATGGGTCTTGTTTGAGGAATGATGAAGGGATTCTGAAGGCAGCATACTCAGTGTGCACAGTTTCAGATGTTGTTGAAGGTTCACCTCTGGATGGAATTCGTTCTGCTCAAATTGCAGAGTTAATTGGCTTAATCCGAGCATGTGAAAAGGCTGCTGGCAAAAGAGTAACCATAGTGACTGATAGTCAATATGGTTATGGTGTGGTTCATGATTATGGACAACTGTGGTCCCAAAGAGGTTATTTAACCTCTGCAGGAACACCAATCAGAAATGCAAAATTGATCAAGAGATTGATTGATGGCATTCAGTTACCAGAAAAAATTGCTTTAGTCAAATGTGCAGCTCACAAGAAAGGTGATGATTACATCACCAAAGGAAACGCGTATGCAGATGAGATTGCGAAATACTGTGCCTAAAACAATTACTCAATCAATCGGGAAAAAGACGAAAGTCATACAATGAATTCTCTCATGCTAATTTCTGTAGTTGAAACATGGCAGGAAGTAAAAGATTTACAAGATGAGGCAAGTGAGGAAGAGAAAAACTCATGGTTAAAAAATGAATGTAGGCAAAGAGAGGAAGATGGAATTTGGGTTTACAAAGATGGAAGGCCTGTAATGCCAGACTGCATGATTGCTGATATGGCACGGATGTACCATGGTCCAGGACATTTAGGGAGAGATTCCATGATTAGATTGTTCAGAGAAACATGGTTTAACACGAAATTTAGAATAATTGCGGAGTCACTTTGTCAAAGATGCTTGACCTGCCAACAGATGAATCCCAACAGGAAGACTGTTGTAAGTTTGGGAACCATAGGACGGGAGGGTGGTCCTTTTACCAGATTACAAATGGATTTCATTGAGATGCCAATGAACAACAGACTGCGATATGTATTAGTGTTTGTTTGTCTGTTTTCAAGATGGGTGGAAGCTTTCCCGACTCGTCACAATGATTCAGTTACTGTGGCAAAATTGCTTCTTAGGGAGGTCATACCTAGGTACGGATTTCCAGTCACCATTGAAAGTGATTGCAGAACTCATTTTGAAAACAGATTGATGAAACTGATTTGTGAAGCTTTGAATATTCAACAGAAGCTGCATTGTGCTTACAGACCAGAAGCATCAGGTGTTGTTGAACAAGTAAATGGAACTATCAAGAATAGAATTTCGAAAATGTGTTTAGCCACATGAGTGAAGTGGACGGATGCACTTCCACTTGTTCTAATGTCAATGAGAAGCACTCCAGAGAAAAAGACAGGTCTTAGCCCACATGATATTGTGATGTGTAAAGTAATGAGGTAAGCATTTGTTCCAGTTGGCAAATTAATGAGCAGTAATGATAGTGCAATCATTGAATATTGCCAGAACCTGTCTGATGTAGTGAATTCTATATTTCATCAGGTGGGGACAGATGTAATTTCAAAGGAGAAAGTGCAAGACCATGATTTGTTACCCGGAGACTGGGTAAGGACCAAAGTTCATCGAAGAAGAAACTGTTTAGTCCCAAGGTGGCAGAAGGCAAGACAAGTAATTTTGGTTACAAAAAATGCAATCAAATGCAAAGGGCTAAAAAGGTGTATTCATGCAAGTCATACAATTCGTGTGCCACCTCCTGAAAATCCTGATGAAGACAGCGACACAACAGCTGATTCAGATTCAGAAGGAGACCCAGAAGATCCTGAGTCTGATGATCAACAAGAAAATCAACATCAAGAGAATCTAGATGAGAATCAGAACTTGAATGAAGAAGATCTGAATATCGAAACTGGAGATCGAGGTGTTGATGATGATCTGCTTGAAAAGGAGTCTCTAAAAGAAAAGAGAGATTCAAAAGAAGCAGTAGATTCTGACGGAGACGAAAATCTGAGCCAAAGTATTGAAAGGCGAAAAAGTAACTCTGTGATCAGGAGCAAAAAGATTGAGACTGTGAAGCTGAAGGTGATTCCTGAAGAAGAAGAAGAATTACCAAGTACCATTAAGGATATTGTTTCAAATGGAGTGAAGCTGCCGAGTAAAGAAGTTCCTAGGTACAGATTTGAAGTCTCAGATACAGATACTGATGAAAGTGATGAAGAATCTGAAATAAAAAAATTCAGAAAAAGAGCTTGTAAAGCTGAATGTAAGGAAACTGCGCCAAAGAAAAAAGTCTTGAGAAAAGGAGATATTTGGCCTGAAGACAATATTAAATTCAAACTGGTGAAGAAATCAAAAGATCAAATCAACGAGATATCTAGTCAGGGAAGTGAGCCTGAAAAGAAAAATGAAAATAAGAAAATAGAAGTAATCACTCGAAAGACAAAAAGAGTAATAAAGCCAAATCAGAAATATAAGTCCCCAGAGTGGACTTACATTATAATACCACCAATTGTAGAGGTTGAAAGCAACAGTCAGGAAGATTTGGAAGAACTCAGTGACAAGGATTGAAATTCTTTCAATTTTTGATAAGGGTTTTGTTTCCTGGCATAAGGCTGAAGAAAATTTGTTAGGTGACTTTAGGTCGAAGAAATTGTGTTTAGTTGGAGAGCACATATTTATGTGACACAAGGTCGAAGAAAAGCTGTTTAGGGTTTTATTCTAAAAAAAAAAAAAAAAAAAAATTTAAAAAGGGGGATTTACAGCCATATTCATCAACCAGAATTGCGCTCGCAAATGGCCAGATTCTGGGAATCTGGCCATTTGCGAGCGCAATTTTTGCATTTGGGATTCATCATCCCAAATGCAAAAATCGCTATTAGCGAAATCGCATATTTGCGAGGAATTGGATTTAAGGAATCTCTAATAGAGATTCCTTAAATGCAATTCATCACCCTATTTGAAAATGCGAATTCGCAATATTTGCTCGCAATTTACCACGAAATCTGACTTCGTGGTAAATTGCGGAAAACGAGTAAAAAGCACTTTACTGCATTTTTTACTTTTGCATGTTACACACACACACATGTCCTCTGGACATGTGTGTGCGCAACACCTGTTCAAATGTGCATTTGAGGGGTGCTACAGGGTGTCCTTTGGACACCCCTGGCACCCTTCAAATCGCAATCTTATTTGCGATTAGCAAATTGCTATTCGCAAATAAGGAATACTCCCCATTCATTCCTATGGGCCTTTTGGCCCATAGGAATGAATAGGGAGTTTTTCCTTATTTGCGATTAGCAATTTGCTAATCGCAAATAAGGAATCAGTAGGAATCGCAATAAATTTTGCTAATCCTACATGAATCCCGTTTTGCGAGTCCTTAATAGCGAATCGCTATAATTCGCTATTAGGGCCTCGCAAAACGGGAGAATGATGAATCTGGCTGATAGTTTGTAATTTACTTACATTTTAAATTTTTGTTAATTTTAGAATGCCTAGATCAGATACTTCTAGGTGTTCGATACTTAAGAGATGTTGTAAAATGACTTCAATTTGTGTGATATTATTAATCTTACTTTGGTTAATTTTAGCTGTGGTTTATCCTTTTGATGTTAATAAGCAAAAATCCAAGACTAATATAACAAGTAAGGTAGAGCCTAAACATGAGAAACATGCTGGCAAGACTAGCAGAGTTATTAATCATGATCCAGAGTCTCATTGAGATAGATCTGTTGGAGATTTCTCAAGCAATGCATTTTCAAGGCTTCTGTCTGAATATGTTCAAGTAATGAATGTCAAAGACTGTTATGTTTGTGTGAAGCTGCCTGCTTCTGTTCCAGAGGGGGTCACATATAACATGTTACCTCTCACTTATGGCATTACTTGCAGTGTAATCTCTAGCTTGTTTTATCAAACTGGTCGCCTGGAATATTATTATTCAGACTTTGATGAGGTTTTTGCAAATCTCAAAGTTGTAAATAGCTTGAACAAAGTGAAACCTGCAAAGCAGATGTGGGAATTATTTTTAGTTACTTATGAACTCAATTATGAGTATGCCTATAGAAATAATTTAACATGCAAAATGAGAGCTGAAGAAAAGACTTTCCTGAACATGGTTGAGGAGAGAAGGGCTGTTTACAAAAGAAATGAAATGCTTAAGCATGCTAAATCCAAGTACTGGCAGATGGAGGATGCAAAATTAAATGGTGTTAATACTAATGCTGCAATTCACATAGACGAACCAGTTAGTGGTAAATTTTGTATCAGAAGAGACAATACGTTGTATGATAATTATTTTGTGGGTGCTAGTCAATGTGAGGATACATATCGTATCATAGGGGGATGGGGATTTAAAGGTGGCAAGGATCCAATTGTTCCTGGGATTTATTTTATCTGTGGCAATAAAGCATATTTTAGCCTCCCATACCACTGGTACGGGACATGTTATCTTGGCTTGGTCTTTCCAAAAAATGTTCATGTTGACAGAAATGAAAAGGGTACCTTTGAATTTGGTGAACATTTGAACCTGAATAGGTACAAAAGAGAGATCTTTACAGATCTGGGAGACATCTTTGGTGCTGTTATTCCTATGGTAGGAATTACCATGAATTCAATCAAAATCAGAAAGGTTTCTACAATTGTAGATAGGTTGTCAACTGATACTGCAAGTGGTTTTCAATTAGTTAATACTGAACTTGTTGCTACTAGAAGCATGGTTATGCAGAATCGTCTTGCTTTAGACATTCTGCTTGCAAAAGAGGGAGGAGTCTGTGGGGTCTTACATGTCCAGCATTGCTGTACTTACATACCTGACAAAAATCGGGATATAGAGTTACTTGTTAAAAACATTACTCAATTTCATGAAGAGATAGTGCCCATGGAAGAAGAAAGCTTTACTGAAAGAATTGGAAAAAGAATGGAGGCTATCAAAGAATGGTTTTCTGAAGTTGGTAGCTCCATCATTGGCAAAGTGCTTTATCCGGTAATTGTTATCATCATAGTGATAATATTGCTAAAAATTAGCTGTTTGATTCACAAAAGAAGGAAGCATCAGAAAGAAAAGAGAAGGATTTACAAACTCAGAAAAGAACAAGAGAAGGAATATGAGTTAGAGGAAATGCGAAGGGTTCAGTTTGAAAGAGATGAACAGACAGCAGAAACAGGGGTTTAGGGAGACTAATATTGAGAGAATCCAATGTGTGTTGTCTCCAAATTGGGCGAAAAATCTTCTGAAATTTTTGGGTGTTGTTTGGTGATTTTAAAATCACCAGATGAGGGAGTAGATGAAGCGGGCTTCAGAAAATATTTTATTCTGACTCGTGAATTCAATTTCCTATAACATGAATTAATTTATTAATGAGCTGTTGCATGATTTGTTTTATTAATCAACTTAGATTAAGATTGCATCACACATGAACACGCGGGAACTAATAACATGTGCTCTTGTTGCATTTGCGAGTCTGTTTTGTAACACGTGATTAATATTGTTTTGTTTGTCATGTTTGTCCTTTTGTCTTTGTCACTATTAATATGCGGCTGATTATTCATGGCATGTGCTTTTTATATGTGCTTAAATGTTTGTCCTATGTTGTGTTTGTCTGTCTGTGTATCATTTAATCATCTTTTTACTCTTTCAGAAATTTAAAGCTGGACTATATGAAGAATGGTAGATATTTTATGTGCTGCTTTATTTGTTTGCTTCTGCTAGTTGTCTTTTATTAATGGGTTAATTAATAATTAGCAATGGTCGGGTGGGTAACAGAAGGGTTTGTTTTACCCGAATTAATCACTCTTTTTGTGTTTGTTTAAATACTAGCCCGAGAGTGGTTTGAGGCCTAGTTCTGGTTCTGGTTCTGAAGAGATGTTGGTTGGCCTGTACGTGAGCAGAGTTGGAGCCAAGTGCAGTCATCTTGGAAACTTTCCATGGAGAGCTTTGCTTTTGCTTCACCTTTGAAAAGACTGTGGCTCTGACAATAGAGACTTATACACGAACTGCTCTGGATGTTCTTTTTACAAGGCCGAGGAAGTGACAGGGATGATTTTGCCGAGCTTTGGTGGAAGTCAGAGAAGCAACTTTTAAATTTGTTGCAAAACGCTCGGAAGTCGATGTCACTCTATGTCAATGAACAATAGTATGATGACGTTCTTTCCCTGGAAGAGGTGGTTTTGGTGGTCTGACAGTCAACAACCTATCAGGGTGCTGAAGTTTCTGGAAAAATTACATTTATTTCGATTAGTGAGCGAAAATGGTATAAAAATTGAGCCTCTTGAAGGGAAAGGGGCTAACTGTTTCCTGAGGGCGAAGTGCTGTCCGATTTCCATTGGATTGTAAGCATTCATCTGTTTATTGATTTTATTTTCCTTTTCAGGTCAGAAAGCTAACTTAGGGATTAGGGTTAATGTTTTCTTAAATTCATCATTTTATGCAATGTTGAGCTGTTGGATTTTAGAGCCAATGATTAATGATTTATACTGAATTAATAAAATTAAATGTTTGACATTAATAAAGAGCTAATAAAGTTTATGCAATATGAGCATTTTAAAATAAACTTTTGAAATGACAAGCTGGTCTTGCTTATTGTAGAAAGTTTAAAAAACAACATATTAGATTCATTCGACTCATGATTCAGCCGCTCTGTTATTTCTTATGGGCCTGGTATTGATTGGTAAGATTGGTAATAGATAGTGACATCATATATGCAGAATTTTAGTAGGAGCGCTGGATCACCACTTTTATAGCACAGCTTCTGCGTAGATAACTGTATTCCATGTTGCTTGTTTAAAAAAACTAGACGTTGTTTTGCAACAGTGCAGCCAAGTCAATAGGGAATCAAATAAAAGGCATTAACTCTCAGATGAAAAATAAGCTCTTTGCATGGAAAAAACATTTTTTTGCTGCTTGAGGGTAAATACCTCTTTAGGAACTTAGGTCTTAACAAGCTTTTTTTAATTTGTCAATGCATATAACCTACCAAATTTATTTTAGTGCCAAGGTACACTTTCAAAACAATCTTTTCATGTGGAAAAATTTTAAAAAATCACAACGTTTAACATGTAAGCCTTGCAAAACATGAATTATTGCCTAGAAACATATGTATGTATCTTGAAGCCATAAGGCTTTACATTAAAGTCACATGCAGGCAAATTGCAAACACCATACTGAATAGTTACATTGAAAATCTCATTATGAATCGTTTCAGTTAAATTACTATCAGTAATATTTAATTTCCAATGCTTGTAGCCTTAGACCATAAGAGTTTCAATAAAATGTGCAGTGTATCAGAGTTTGCGAGTGTTAATCATATGCGGATGATTCGCAGATTATTTTTTCTCTTACCAACTCAAAGCCTTCATCCCCCTCTGCGCTGAAATTAGGTCTTCACAAAGTCTTCAGCTGGATGTCAACAAATCAGCTGAAGCTCAACGGGGAGAAGACGGAGATTCTTCTCCTAGGTAAAAAGAGAGATCTGTGGCAGGATACCCATTGGCCGCCATCCTTGGGTGCTTTTCCCAGCCCGGCTACCCAGGTCAGAAACTTAGGGGTATGCATCGATGATTCTTTATCGATGAAACAGCAGGTCAATAAAGTAGCTGGTACGTGCTTCACTATCCTCAAATGGCTGCGGAAGATCATCTGGATGCTGCCTGTGGATACCCAGAAGACCGTAGTCAATGCACTGATTACATCTAGGCTTGACTACGGTAACATCTTATATCTGGGTTCCAATTTAGCTGTGATTAGGCGGCTTCAACTGGTCCAGAACTCCGCAGCCAGGCTGCTATGTAAGATCCCTAGGACAGCTAGGATCTCGAAGCACCTAAAGGACCTGCACTGGCTTAGAGTTGAGAACCGGGTTCGGTTCAAAGCGTTGACCTACATGTTTAAGATCAAGGCAGGAACCGCACCAAAGTACCTGCAAAAACTGGTTAGGCCCTACGTTCCTGCACGCAACCTCCGCTCTTTAAATGGAGCAAACTTTGTGGTTCCTAGATTTAAACTGGCCCGTATGGGGGGAAAGTCCTTTTCCCATCTGGGACCAGTCCTTTGGAACTCCCTTCCCTTAACCCTGCGTAAGGAGGAAAATCTCGCCAGCTTTAAGAAAGGCGTTAAAACTTGGCTCTTTGATAAATAATCGCGGTCTTTGACCGGGTTGCTTTCTGCGCTTTCTGTGTTTTCAGCCTCCCAATCTTGGCGCCGGGAAACCCTTTGTGGGTATCTGCGCGCATTATAAGTGCAAAAAATAAATAAATAAATCATGTTTAATCACGAAAGTCTCCCTGTTTTTTGTATGTAGCAAAAGCAGATGTGCTTGAGGCATCAGTAAGGTTGAATAAGAAACCTTTCTCTGAAATTGTTATGCCTATTTCTGTGCAAGGCCTTGCAGTGTTTCTATTATGTAAAGAGTGTATAATTGCAAATTTTTCAGGATTCAATGCTTTTGTGCATTTCATATTAAACACAATTTTTTATTTAATTTTTTTATGTTACAGAGTTTTATATAGTGCAAACTTGACCTGGTATCGGGTATCAGAGCGCTTGCATAGCACCACGTTACATGAGAACACATTCATTTTTGTTAGGCATGGGGAGATTAAGTGATTTGCCCAGAATCACAGGATGTTCAGCGCCATTGCCGAGACACGAACCCGGTACCCAGATGAGAGGTCGTCCGACCTAGCCGTTAGGACAACTCTCCCATTATCTCCCAAAATAGTGAAAAAAGTAAATGTCTTTGTTCTTTAAAGCATGAAAACATAAACTTTCCTTTTCAAAGTAAGCATAAACAGAAAAATAAATCAGTAATATATTGCAAAGTATCAAAGTCCAAATGCATAATTACATTTTTTTTTTTTTTTTTTTTTTTTTTTGTCAGAATATCTTTATTCGACTTAATTAAAGTCATACAAAGAAAGAAAACATTAATACAGCACATTAAAAAGTATACATTGCAGTCGTGACATTTAAAAACATCTAACTCAATACGCATTTTAAATACTATTTACACATGATTAAAAGGTATGTATATATATAAAAAACAGTGCCTATAATATAATTTCATACATTTAGTAAACTTTTAGGGCGGGGATTGGCCAACAACTTTCGCCCTAGCTGCCGCAACTAAAAAATTTGCAAGACCAAATGCTGTGCATGGATTGGTCATGAGCTGTAGGTAGAGCAGTGCGGGTCTCACCTGTGTGAACCCTGCATTTTTGAGTAAGGGGAGCAAGTGTTTTTTCCTCTGCTCGTGGAATAAACTACAAAACATGACGAAGTGCATTGTGTCCTGCACAGAAAAATGGTCGCAGCTGCAAGGAGCGGCTAGTTCTGGCTTCTGCCAGCCCTTAAAAGAGCCTAGGTGAAAATGAATAAGGTTGAACCTTAGTTTGGTTAATAAAAACCTGTGGTAAGGGATAGTTACGAAACGGAGGTAAGGGGCCAATTGGGAATCGCTCATCAATAGAAAGTGAGCCCTCACTGCAGGCTTCTGAAGCTCGACTGCCTCACGGCTTGCTTCCTTCCTTTCTATAAAGGCTTTTTTTGTTTGAGCTATGTCACGGGTCGTGATTTTCTCTGGGGAACGAAAAAGTTCTGGGCGACCCAGGTCTGAGAATGATTTACTTAGATAGGCCAGCCAAGGAATTTTACTCTGATTGTCCAGTGATAAGACGTCCCTCAAGATTTTATGGTTCAGAGGTAAATCAGCATTTAACCACATTTTCAGCCACAAGGTCAGGGGTGCAACACTTAATAGGTCCGACAGATATGGCAACCCAACCTCCTTGTGAATGGAATAGGTGGGGGTTGATTGGGGGACAGAGAGAAGGGATCTTATGAATCTATTTTCTGCTCTCTGAATGGGGTCAAGGTTTACATAACCCCACAGAGAAGATCCATAAGATGCGATGGCAACAGGCTTACTTTTATATATCTTCAACATCGCTTCCATGGGCCTGGCACCCAGTTTGCCGGCAAAGCCCAGGAGTGCGGAGGAAGATCTAGTTACTGCCAACCTCTTTGCGTTTATCTGTGGGCCCCAGGTACATTTTTGGTCGAACAGCACTCCCAGATAGGGAAATGTGGTTACCTCAGACACAGGAGTCCCCTTGCAGAAGAATGATTTGTGTCTTCTCTTTGCGCCCTCTATACCCATGACCATTACATAATTAATTGAAACTTTCAACACATATGCCAAATGCAATGTCTTAGTGGGTCCCGTAACTTAATAAGGAACTCTTTCGCCGACTATATCGTTGGACACAGGATAAGCTGTAATGCTGGCAAAATAGAGAGCTTGTTGAACTCTGTGGGTTGACAGATGCAGTTGGAAGTCTAGAATCATGGTTTGTGGATGTAATGTCCGTTCAGTAATAGTAGAACAACAATCAGTGTTGTTAGACACATGATGAAAAATAAACACTGTTGTAGTGATGCCAGCATAGGACCACAGTGATATGAGGTGCCTGTCATGAAACCAATGATATACAAGAAGAAATCAATGGTGAAAAAATGACTGTGGAGTGTGAAGAAAAGTCCTCTCTGTAGAATTCAGATTAATTTTCATAAAGCATTGTTTCTCACAAGGACATCATCGATGTTGATGTTGACTCATGCTGAATTTAATGGTAAACCAGAACAGTAGTTGAGAGTGCAGCATTTTTGAAAATGTAGCATCAGGTTTCTCTATGGAATCTGCACCTGAGTGTAAAGCACAATAGACAGTGTAGTCCATGTATTGGAACTCAGGATACCAGCATAGCTGTTTTCTTCCTAGGGTAGTTCCTCCAGAGTAGGGGAAGACTGAGAGGTTGTACTCGGAAGGCTCCTTGGTGTCAAAAAGGGTCTGTTTAACAGAATTGAGCACATGATGCTTTTAATGTCAGCGATGGACACCTTCTCTCTTTTTTTTTACAGGCAGTAGAAGCAGGATTACAGCCCATGTGCATCCTACCACAAGAACAGGACCAGGAGGTCTGCATCCAATTCCCCAGCACTCACCTAACCAATTACTTACTAGTTGAAATAGGTTAGTGAATTGCAGATAAACCCCTAGAATAGACATATCATCCCGTAAAGCCTTTCAGGCAAATGCTGGACCATTGTCTGAATGACAAGAATGAAAAGCTCCAGTGGCTTAGATACTACAAGTCTTTTCAACCACCTGAGCATATGAGGATTCCTTTGTGGCCCAAACCCATAAGATTAGCCCTGACATTTTTAAGGGAAAGACCACCACAAAAGGGCAATCAAAATGGTGCGGGGAGTCTGCAGGGGTTTACAGAAGTAAAATCTGTTGTTTGTTTTGCTAAAATATTACATCACTGCATATATATTTTTCCTCTAGTTTGTTTTATGAAGGATGGTTATCTTAGATACCAGATTCAGTGCCTTAACATTGACACTGCAGATTTAATTTAAGCATGTATGATGCATTGACCCCCTGAGTTCAAAATTCAATATAGCTCATTCCATTAACAGCATGTTTCTTTTTCACTCCTAGTTAAAAAAACATTAGGGTGTAATCTGAATTGAGGGTGTAGGAGTGATCCAAAGACTCATCTCCTTTTGAAGGTGCTTACATTACAGTTAAAATATCTGTGCCAATCTTAAAATAAGATGGGTTACCTGCAGGTTCCTTAGAGAGGTATGATCTGCAGCAAAACAAAGTTTGCCGCACAGTTTCCCTTAAAAGTGAATTTCTTCACTTTTATAGTCCAAGGTGCTTGACACAGACCAATGGAAGCTTGTCTCTGAATGACCACCCACAATTCTCAGAATTTCTATTTCATTATTGACTACTCTTCTGAATTTCTGAATCTGTTTAGGTGCTAATGATTGCAATGTACATTGTACGCTGTAAAGGCATTAAAACTGAACCCTACAATGCTCCTGTGTGGTATCTGAAGAATAAGCGTTGGCTATCGCTGTGCAGAGGAGACACCTTAAAAAAACATCAGTGTGTGTGTAGCACTTTGAAGTTGCTAGCGCTAATAGTTCCCAGTACTGCCATAAAAGCCAGCGAGCCATCTGTGTAGCCAGTCACAGGGTATAACTGTGTTCTACGTATAAGGGAAAATGCTTAGGAATTTTGATGATTTATTAATAGTAGTGCTTTAAAGGCATTGGGAAAGAAAACTGCTGCTTGCACTACATGAGTAGAGATACAAACTTTGTATCAGAAAGTGTTTAAAAGAAGAAACTTGCTCCACCACAGAATTCTCAGGGAGTAAAGCTTGCTCTCAGCTGTGAAAACGTGACTAATACAGGAATGGAATTCCTCTGTACAACATGTGTGTGAATTATGTGCATGTGTCCTAGAACTGCTGTGAGAAAAAACACATTTCTCAGTTTGTTTTGTCTCTATCAGTTTCCAGTCCATGTGAGATAACTGTGCACATTTTCATCCAATGTATTTCAGAAAACGTGTCAAAAATACATCATTACAAAGGCTTCACTTGTTCAACCTAGTGTAGCCAGTAAACTCACAAAAGTATGAAATCTCCAACATGGATTATATAGATGTTTTAACATAGACTGTGAAATAGGCTCGTAATCCAGTACTGGATGCATCTCAGGTAAAAGAATGTACATTAGAATGCACAATCTTGCATTTTTAAGTGCTAATTTTGTAACTTTGTGTGGTCAGTAATGTTCTACCCTAGTCAAGTGCTGAGAAAAACCAATAATAATTTGTTATGTAAATGGTTTCAATTATGAATCATCCTGTGAGATTTCCATTGTTTATTCCATTATAATCAAAGCAGTTAGATACTGTTTTTGGACCCTATGTTTTATCTGCAAAACCCATGTGAAATGTCCATGGTTATTTTAAATGCTCATTTTCTATTAGATTAATTTCTAATCTGGTGATGTGAATGTGCATGAGTGTGTATAGGCATGTCTAAATTTATATAGTCCACTACTAACTTATAGGGTCTTTCGGGTTCATTAAAGCCAGAATAAGGAGGAGTGTTCATAATAGAACTGCAAGGCACTATAACACCTTTATTTTTAACCTTGTTTACAGTAGTTTTTACATCACATTTAGGTTAGATATTAAGCCTGCACTACTTGAGGCTGTTGCCTTATGAGAATGACAGGCGGAACTGAATTTTATCCCACTCCGCTAGATTTCTGTATAAGGCGGACACCTATTATACAAGCCCGTTTGCTTGAATAATTTTTCCCTGAACCCTTCAGGTACTAAGGGGGAAAAATGGCAATATTACCTCCTCACTTTGAGGTGCATCTCTTTGTAAAGATGGGAGGACAGTAAACCTCTACAGAAAATGTCAAAACATGAGGTCACAAACACCAGATAAATGTAGCCATCATGTTGTTTTACTCTGTATCCGATTACGTTAAATTTACCACTAGTTGTTCTTTCAAGATTCTTGTGAATTGTTGTTATTTATGCTGTACTACCCTGGCAGGTTAAGGATTAATTACATAAACACATATTTTATTTATTGCATGTGTGCACATGTTGTGCAGGTCCAGTAGGAACTAGTCCTGTAAAAGTAATTTGTATGACCTAAAGTCTAAGTCGCCTACAGAGTGTTATTACTTAATTCAGTAAGTGTGTTACTTATGAAAGTGTAAAATTGTGTGTTCAGCACATGTCTAAACCCAGCCAACATGTAACAGGTGACTGTCAATTTTTAGCAATCCATGTCTAACATTTTGTGATGTATGGGGCAATTTGCCACCAAGCATTCTCTGGTGTACTTGATGTCTCTAACAAAGAGACTTCTATGTCTCAGTAGAGTACCTAGGTAGCAACACACTTTATAGGTCTGTATAGCTACATACTCCCAGTACTGGGAACTACATAATCAAATTCCATAACACTACTCATAAGTGAATATATTTGCAAGAGAAAATGCAGTGAATGTGTTTACAAATATTTCAAAGAGATATGCAGCATGCGCATTCATTCCCACTCCCTGTTAGGAGCACATCTAGCAGAGAGATGTGTGTGTGCCCTGAAATAACTTCAATTGCAATAGAAGTTACTTGTGCCATGTTAACAAACAAATTCAATAAACATGAAATTCATACTCAGAAGTCAAAAAGGGAATACATTTTTATCACTCATGACCTTACCAAACCTATGTTAAATTGTGATCTCAATTTAACCGCAGGAGGTAACACACTATTATGCCGGATTTCCCGGACCTGTGTGAAGTTTTTCTCAATTGAAGGAGATCCAGTGGTGGTCCTTAAATACAAAATTATTATCCGGGATGACAACCTCTGACACAGTTTCAGGAAAGCTGAATACAGATTACGGGTGCCAGAAGAAGTGTCTTAGACGCATACTTAAGAAATTAGGAGATGAAGAGACTTCAATTCAAATCACACCTTTTTGATGATTTATCAATGGATGTTCCTTTGATGGCCTTGGCATTACGATAAGTGAACATCTGTCTCAGACTGGGTGTCGCATCAGGTGCTATATCTTTGTCATTGTGTGAATGACTAAACACTCTGTCAGTTCTAGGAGTAATAAGAATGATAGTGCGAATAACAGAAATGACAGTGGTTCTGCACAAGACGGGAGAAGTGTTGTCCCGGATAAATTGGAGGCTCAGAATGAAGTCAGACTATAAAGACTTTATGTCAATATGTTTACATGTTACAAATCATAGTAGTGAAAATTCCTAAATTTGTTTTTCACTATAGTGAGTCCTACCTTGCCAGTAGGATAATATTGGATTTCCTTATTACATTTAAAAAGTGATTTGAAAAGTCGAGTTTGGTGTCTAAAGAATTGTTAATAAAAACCTTCTTTAATGGTAAAGTCTGATTTTAAGTCACAATTCTGAAAAATAGTCTTAGAAAGTTGGCATTTTCTTGTCTCAATTATTTGGTGCCTGCAGCATGTATCTTCGGTCACATGACTAGGTGTAGCTGGCAGTTAGTCATTGTTTATTACTCCTAGACAGCGAGACAAACGGGGCAAAGTGGTGGCAGGATGGGCCATCTTTGACTTGATAGGGGCGGAGCTGTCACCTACCCCACTTGCACGTCAAAAAGGCTCTGACACAGAACACTCACAAAGGGTTTTACACTTGTCCTTTGTTCCCCCAACCAAGCTGGGGCCAAAGCCGGGAGGACGGACATTCTAGGCACCTCTATAGGTGGAAACTCTAGAAGCTTCTCCCACTTCAAAGCTGGCACCAGGTATAAGTAGTGGACCACAACTCTTCATTACACATCTGTACCTGAGGAAGACTCAGAAGGACTGTTGTGCTTTTGTGCTGCAAGAAGGACTGCTACTATTGCTGCTGCCTAAGTGAGAAGGACTGATCCTCATCTTTAATTCAGGCTCATCAATGTGGCTAAAAGGGCTATCTGGCTTGCTCCTAACCCGAGCCTCAGGGACAGAAAGGGCCCAACCATCCTGAACGTTACACCTGGACTCTGCCTGCTGTAAGTCCTAAACCCCCAAAGGGACCCTTTGAAGTCGGTCTGAAGGTGCTCTGTCAGCCCAACTGTGATCTTAGTAGAACCTTGTTACATATCCTCGATGCTGGTTGCAGCAGCTCCTTGGAACTGCTGATGCATGATGCAATCTCGAAGCAGGATCTCACATCTCAGCCCCATAGCCCCCCAGAACTGATGCTCTGTGTTGCATCCTTGATGAAGGACTTTGCATCATATCCCTGCAGCTCCTCAGAACCACCGCTGAGCGAAACATCCTCGACTCAGGACATTGCATTGGCCAGCAACCAGGATTTTAGGTACTTTGTAACTGTAACCCTCCTGCATTCCTTCGAGGTTGGCCTGAACTTGTGACTTTGTCCGGGTGTGGTGCAACCCGATAACTACAGTTGGCGCATTGTGCTTTTAACCCCTTCGCTGCTGATGATGAGCTCAGCTCGTCATCAGCTACGGCGCTCGTATGCTGATGACGAGCTGAGCTCGAAATGTAACGCAGTATTTTGAAAATAGCCGCACACAGCGGGAAAAGCCGCCGCAGCGATGCGGTTAAGCACAATTTATAGCTAAAATCTTTAAAATTGAAAATCTCCAGTTCAACCAATTGGATTTTTTTTTTTGTTAAATATATTTTTACTGAAAGCACAAGAAGGAAGAAGAAAGAGAGTAAGAAAAGATAGAAACACAAGAAATGCGACAAGAGCCCTCACTCTACACGGCAGAGGAGACTGAACATTGCTGAAGATTGGTCAATGCGACCACCCTAGCCAGGATGGTTCTCGAAGTTCGCCAGCTAATAATGTTGCCCCAAAGGGGAGTCCATATAAAGGCAGCGGCTCTCAGTGGTGCAAGGCATAAGCCACCCGAGTCGGGGGCTCAGTCGATCAGTCTATGTTGTGCCTCCTCGTCTCTCCTCCGAAAGATAAACAATGCAGCGAGGTGAAACACAAAAACCCATCCCCCATTGAGAGGGAAGAAACAGAACACCCTCCCCCCAAAACTCCTTCAACCCTCCATCCCCCCACCCCCAGTGGTGGCAGCCAAGTAACAGGCACACATCAAAACATCCTCTCACACTTGGAACAAATGGAGTGCACGCAAAGTGGGCGGGCAGACCGCCGACGGCAGACCTTGAGAAAGGAAGCGGACCAAGGGGCCCCATCGAAAAATGAAATTTTTGAAATCCCCTCTGAAAACATCCGCCATACGTTCCATACTCAGCAGTTTCCACAACCTCGCTTACCAGAGAGAAAGTGCAGGGGCCTCCTTCTTTTTCCAGGCCGCCGCCAAGGTCAGCTTGGCCGCACCAATGCAGAGCCAAAGGATTTGTTTATCCGCCTTGGTCTGGTGTTAATCACGGAGACCCAACAGGACAAAACCCATCGAGTCAAGAAGCAGGTAACCCAGCACATCCTTGATTTGGGACAGTATCTCCTCCCAGTAGGGGCGAATGACAGGGCAGTCCCACCAAATATGGCGAAAATCCCCCAAGAGGCCACATCCTCGCCAACATCTATCGGATGTGGAGGGAAAAATCTTTTTCAACCGGGCTGGGTAGAGATACCAGTCCAACATCGTTTTCATGTGGGCCTCTCTAAGGTCAATGGAATGAATTAATCTGTGCAGATCACGCCAGAGGTGAGTCCACTCCTCGTCAGAGATATCCCGACCCAGGTGCTCTTCCCACAAACCCATATATCGAGGGCGAGGCAAGATAGCTGTATCAAGCAGAAGGCCATAAAGGAATGAGATCACCCCTCTCATGGAAGCTGTGCGGGTGATAAAAGATTCAAAATCTGTAGGAGACCTTGTCGCTGCGTCCCGCACCTCAGGTGACAATGCCCAGTGTAACATTTGGGCATGCCGGTAACGCTCGGACGGTAACACCGCATAGTCACGCATGCAGTTATGGAAGGTGAGTGGCTCATACCCGTGGAACAGGTGCGTGAGTGCGTGACACCCTCCCGCCCTCCACACATCAAAGGGGCCCTCCACAAGCGCCGGCGGAAAGGCCGGGTTAAAATGTATAGGGGTGAAGGGGGACGGGAAGGAGGTCCACCTCTCATCGCTGGAAACCGAGTCCCAGACCTTCAGGGTAGTGCTCGTAGGACTGCTAATATAGGCATTCCGAGGACGATCCTCCTTCGCCTTCCAGACCAGGTCCCATATCAACCTCCCCGCCACACTCCTATCCATATGCAACCAGTGCCTTTCCGATTCCATCTGGGTCCACTCCACCAGCACTCGGAGTTGCGCTGCTTTATAATAGAGGTGCATATCCGGGAGGCCGACCCCACCCTTCTTCAAAGGCCTTCGCAGCGTGAGGAAGGAAAGTCTAGCGCGACCCCCTTGCCAAATGTTGTGTAGGACCATGGTCTTAATGTGCCTAAAAAAGCCCCCATCCAATGTAATAGGGAGCGCTTGAAATAGATACAGGATACAGGAGCTTGGGGAGCATCGTCTTTTTAATAGCATGGATGCGGCCCAGCCAGGAAATGAACATGGGCTTCCACCGGTTAAGCTCAGTCTGTATCTGGGCCAACAAAGGCGGGAAATTGGCCGCATAGAGAGTGGTGACGGATGAGGTCAGCCGGACACCCAGGTACTGAATAGAGGACCTGACCCATGACAGGGGTGTGAGCGGCCGGATGCGGTCCACCTCGGCAGATGGTAGCGTGAGGTTGAGGATGTAGGACTTTCTAGGGTTGACCCGCCACTGCCTCAAACTGAGAGAGTACCTCCTGTACCCGTGGAAGAGAGCTTCCCGGGTCCGCCAGTGACAGCAGAACATCATCAGCAAAGAGAGAAATCTTATGCTGCTCTCCTAAAAAGGGGAGACCACTGATGCCCGGGTCTTCCCATACCCTAAGAGCTAAGGGTTCAATGCTGAGCGCAAAGAGAAGGGGAGATAAGGGACAGCCCTGCCGCGTACCCCGGGAGTGCGCAAAGAAAGGTGAAACATGACCGTTAACTATTACTCTTGATCGAGGACCGTAGTAGTTGGCACGCAGCATAGCTATGAATCTGGAGGAGAAACCATAGGCCGCCAGCGTACCAAAAAGAAAGTTCCAGTCTACCCGGTCGAACGCTTTTTCATTGTCCAGGCCCACCAAGACTGCTGAGATCTTGAAGCGATTGGCCTTCTCAATCAGGTGAATCAGCCTTCTGGTGTTGTCGTGGGTCTGAGGACCCTTTATAAATCCCGACTGATCGGGATGAATGAGGGCAGGCATAAGGTCCTGGAGTCGTGCAGCCAAGATGGAGGAATATAACTTGTCATCCACATTCAGTAAATCTATGGGCCGGTAGGACTCACACCTCGAGGGGTCCTTTCCGGCTTTGGGGATAATCGAAATCATCGCCTCCGCCATGGAGCCCGATCTCTGACCCGCCTCCCTCATGCCGTTAAAGAGTGTCACCAAAAAGTCGCACAACTCAGAGGCAAAGGTCTGATAGAAGGGTGCCATGAAGCCATCCGGGCCAGGCGCCTTAAGTGGCTTAAGGGACTTAATCGCGGCCAACACCTCCTCCCTAGTAAAGGGGGCCTCCAAAAGATCATTCCACTCCTTGGAAACCTGCGGAAGCGGATGAGCCCTCAGATACTCCTCCTGAGCCTCCGGCACCAAGCTATGCTCCAAGGCGCCCGAGGGCTCCCGGATGCCACCTATGTATTCTCTCTCGCGCTTATCGCGGAGCTGTACTTTATTGCCTTGTACGTAAGAAAGACGCCGTAAGCGCAGGAGGGTATACTCCGCCCGGTTATTATAGTGGGCCCTGAGTTTACCCCGCACTGCCGCCAGCGGACGGAGCGTCCTTCGAGGAGGATTCTGCTTGTGCGCAGTTTCAAGCGTCGTCAGCTCCGCCTCCAGCGCCTCCCTTTCCTCACGCCTGAGTTTGTTCAAGGCGGAGTTCAAAGCAATGCACGTGCCCCGTGTCATCGCCTTAAAGGCGTCCCATTGGGTGAAAACCGAAGTGTTCCCTTCCTTATTAACCACATCGCTGCTGTGGTTATTTTTCCCCCTCGTCATGAGCATGGAAGGGGTTAAACTCAAAGAATTCACCAATGGCCGCCCTTAGTTTTGTGCAAGACTCCTGGTCTCGCGTAAGAGAGTTAGGGAAGTACCATTTGCCGTGGGGGGACGTCCCCGGGGCCCAAGTCAGGCACACTGCCAGGAGGCTATGGTCCGATACAGAGAGCGGGAATATCCTACTTTCCCTCAGGTCCCCCTGTAATGACTGGTTCAGAAAGATGTGATCAAGACGCGAATACGTGTGGTGAACATGGGAGAAGAATGTGTAGTCTCTAGTTTGGGGGCTGAGGGCGCGCCAGCTGTCAATGAGGCCCAAGCTTTCCATAGCATCACGCGACTCAGAGGAAAAGAGGCCTGCCTCCGTCCGCTGCTGGTGCGAGCAATCAAGTTCTTTGTCCCAAACCAAATTGAAATCCCCCATTTCCACCAAAGCACCCTCCCCAAAGTCCTCCACCTCCCGTAAGAAAGCCTCAAGGAACCCATTTTGACCCGTATTCTGCGCATAGAGAACCACCCACGTGCAGAGTTTACCAAGGAGCATCCCCTTCACCATCAGCCATCTACCCTCCTTGTCGCTACGTAAAACCATGGGTTGGAATTGCAGAGTAGAGCGAAACAAGAGTGCCACCCCCCGTTGCTTAGTGGCGACCAAAGACCTGTAAATCAGTGGGTATTGCCTATTCTTGAGCCTGGTTTCGTCCCTACGTGCCAAATGTGTCTCTTGCAGTCCCACCACATCCAGATGATGGTCTAAAATGTATTTCCACACCTTCTGACGCTTTTGGGGGGAATTAAGGCCTTTAACATTCCATGAACCTATCGTGACTGGCATCATTTAGACATTCCCCTCCCCCGCCCGCTCCAAGTAGTGCCCCCTGTAGTGCCCTAAACAGCCCGCAGAAACCCACAATCATACCAGATTCACCACTGCCACCACTGAGCCCATTCCAAATCAACACCCCCCAACCCAAAGGAACCCCAAGACACTATACAAAGAGAACAGCCCCAGAACTTTAAAGAGAAAAAATAGAGCAAAAGAAGAAGCAGCTGGACATGACCATAAGGGTCGGGGGTAGAAGACCCGGGTAATGCCCCCCTCGAGTTCAGGGTCGGGGTAACCCTCCAGTGGAGCAAGGTCCCTCAATGTACCTGAGGTGGTAGAGCCCCTCCGGCCCCACAGGCCAATGGTGGGGGAGCCTAGGCTGCCGAAGAGCTGTCTATCCGGCTCGAGTCAGTCACCAAAGCCACCGAGGCAAGGGCCTCTCCCCTCTCATTTTGGCTCGCCGATGGATTCGGGCCTTCCGCCATTCCAGTACGGCCCACTCTCTGCCATGCCGGGGAGCGGGAGCGGCGTTGTCTTCTTGGGGAAGCGCTAGCGCCAGCCGACGTGGTTTCTTCCTCCATGCCCAGAAGTTCCCTGGCAGCCGCCAGGGATCGTATCTGCACCAGTCTGTTCTGCCATCTAAAGATGAGCCGAAAGGGGTGACCCCAGGAGTAAGACACCCCGTGCTCCCGCAGGAAAGCCGTGACCGGGCGGAAGTCCCGTTGCTTCTGTAACCTGGAGGCCACCAAGTCCTGAAAAAGCTGGGGGCTGTGTCCCCGAAACTGTAGGTTGTTGGTATCCCTGGCCTTTCTTAGGATCCTCTCTTCAATTGAAAGTCGTGGACACAGACTAAAATGTCCGGCGGCGGTGAACGCGTGCCACGAGGCAACCCAACTCGATGAACTCTGTCCATGCGGATCTCTGAGAGATCCTCCTCTGCTAGAATCTGCAGAAAAAGGGCCTCCACATACTCCCGTAAGTTTCCACCTTCTCCTTCCCAGGGCACCGCTCGGATACGAATGTCATTACGGCAGGATCGATTTTCCAAATCCTCGCAGTGGGCCTGGAGGTCTAAATTTTGCTCCCGGAGTCTGAGCATGTCCTGCTGTAACTGGTGGACGTCGCCAGCAAGGCCTAGATCGTGGTCCTCCAGGGTCACCACCCGCTCACCGATGCCATCTACATCTCGGCGGACCTCCCGCAAATCAGAGGCCAGCTGCGACTTCAGCTCCGTGATGTCGTCCTTGATGGATGCAAAAAGTTCGATCAAGAAGGCCTTTGTAACAGGGCCGTCCCCGTCCTCCTTCGGGGGTGACTTGCTGGAACCAGGGGGCGATGCAGATGGACCCTTCCCAGGACCGTCCTTCCCCGGTTTATTCATACGGTTCCTCGTCGACATGATGGGGAGCCGCGGCTAGCCCCCACACACGCTCCGCGATTGCTAGGAGCGTCCCGGGATATCAGGCCGCGCTCCCTCGCACCTCACGGGACCCCCGCTCTGCTGACACCGGGAGGCCGAAGCTATCAGAGACAGCGATCGCTGTGCACTCTCAATGTTCATTGAATCGCCCCCGAGCTGTATAGGGTAGAGTCGGCTGAGCACCTCTTCTCCTCTCGTCCCTCGGCGCTGTCCAGCAGCCTCCAGACAGGTCGGCGCTTCCCCGTCACCTCGTCCAGACGACGTTAGCCGAAGTGATCCACAGGGGGGTAGATTAAGCTCGGGATGGTCCCAGTCAGCGCATCCTGTACTGCGATTGTTCCCCCCCCCCGCAAGTCGCGGTGGCCCAGGATCCCCGGGTAATGGCAGCCGAAGATCTCCGGGTGATGCAGTGTAGGCCGCACCAACCTCGTGCGTCGCCGCCTCGTCACCTCGGCTAAGTCCGCCGTCCTTGGCCGTAACTCGACGGGGAAAGGCTCAAAAGCAATCAGGGCACTTCAGTAACCCCAATAACATCGATTCCGGAGCAAGGATCGCCCCAGGGCAGCTATACAAAGTGATGAAGGGCTCTAGGCGCCAGAGGAGCTCGCAGGCACGTCTTACTCCGTCGCCATCTTGGCCACCCCGATTGGATTTTTGTCGTTTTGGTTTTAAATAATTTATTACATTATACTCTGTTTTTTAAAGTTGGTGTGGGGTTTTTCTGTTGTGTTTGCATTTTATTACTGTTTAAGTGCTCTATAAACAATTCACTCATTGCCTCTAAATTAAGCCTGACTACCGGCGTGTTGAGCACAGATTAATTTGGAATTTGCTTCTATTTCACCCTGACAAGGATTGTGTTTACTGATTGAGAAAGGTTTTACCCCACTCAGTCAGTAACTAAATTTCTTACAGGCGTCCATCTATGTCCTCTTTCTGCTTTAGCCACAGCTTCCTCTGATATACATCTTCAAGAATAGTAGGAAATTGCCTGTCACTTAAGCCCCTAGACTGCAAAAAGTCCTTAAAAGTGGGACTACTATCCCTGAGGCTCACTCCTAAAGAAGTGTTAACATTGAAGCAGTAAGCATGAGAGAGGAAAAGGAAAAAAGGAAAAGTATGGATGACAGAAAGGTGACGAGTAGATAGAAAAAGGAGTGAAATACCAGGGAGAGGAAGGATAGATGAAAGAAAAGAAAGAAAAAATAAAGACAAGAGATGAAAGAAAATTTGAACGCTCTATTAGACTTGTGAATGGAAGGAAGTGTGTAAGAATAAATGGATTGATTGGTGGAAGGATGAATCAGTGAAAGGATGAAAAGATCAAAATAATAAATAAAGAATAGATGTACGGATAAAATGATGGGAGGAAGAGGGAAATGATCAATAGGTGTAAATAAAAACAAGATGGAAGAATGGGCAGATGGGTGAAAGTATGGAAGCAGGAGGAGTAAAAGGAGGGATGAATTGGTTCATAGATATATTCATAGGTGGATTGGTGAGGTGATGGGTGCCTTTATAAAAACAGTAAAAGAGTGGCTGGATTGAGAAGAGGATGGAAGAAAGCATGATTGCATGATTGGATGGTTGGATAGAAATGTAAAGGGATGTACAAATGGATGAATGAAAGATGAATCAAGGAAACAACAGAGGAGCGTAATACCAATAGAGGCTAAAAAAGAGAGCAAGCATGTAGCGACACTCACAGTAAAAATTACCTGTGAGGAAAACCGGATTAGGTTGTTCAGAAATCCCTCACTCACCAACCTGGTTGGTGACATGCTTCATCATCGGGACACACCAGGAGTGGCCGAATGCCACCCTAGTGTGCTGCAACGCCAGGTTACTGCGGAGCTGGTTTTGTGATGCGTGAAGTGTGAATTAAGTGAGGTAAAAATGTCCAAATTGTGTCAAAAAGGTAATTTATTAGTTTTGCCAATTGGACATAAATAAAAACAAAAGTGTAGGATAAAGGACCAAAACTAAAAGTCCAGTTTTATCCCTGCTGTGTGGTCAACATGTTTCTGCCTATTTGTGAGTGGTTAGTCAGGCGTTCGTCAGGACCATTGAAGTAAAGTGTGGTGATGAATCCCAGTGGTTGGGCGCGCTAAGGCTCACCCTGGCCTGAGGTTACTAGTGTTAAAAAAGATTTAAAAACACTGTATTTAGATTCCGTCACTTTGGAGTGGAACCTAGTTTATTCTAAAAAACAGACAAAATTGACAAACAACAAGGCAAATTAAGTATGCCCATATTGGTTGTCAATGAGTAGAAATAACATGCTGGGGTGCTCTTGGGGTGCGTATATAACCATAACAAAAACACAAGTGCGATATAAGTGAGCTCATGCACATACAGGATTAACAATAACCCCGTGATGTAGAAAGGACCAGCGTCCTTTCTCAAGCCGAATGGCGTGGCTAGAGTAAAGCAAAATGCAGGCAAATGGTGTTGATATGCCCATCTAATGCTACCAGCTAACACGTGCAAAAATGGAGAACGGTCAGCCATGATGCTTGATACTGTTGGGCTGAAGAACAATTTATAAAAAAACGTCCTCACAGTGGGTACAAAAGGTCAGAGGACCATGGGTCCCAGGAGGGGGGTGGTAGCGAAATGACACACCCTATAAGTGTAAAAAAGTAAGAAAATTGAGGAGTGAGTTTGGGAACTCAGAAGCAATACAAAAATGTACTCATCTGCCGATACCCATACACACGCCCTGTACGCTAGGCACCTGCTTGGAACCTGCGTGAGCCCTCTCTTGCCGGACCCTGAAGAACATCTTGCTCACGGTGGTCGTAGTTCATAAAGGCCAGGAGGGAGGGAAAAAGGCAGCTGTCAGGAAGCACGTAGTGGGCGTGGTTGGTGCGGAAAGCGTCATCCAACAACAGCCGGAGCCAGTAGTAAGCGAGTATCGTCGCTGCAGCCCCTACCGCCAGAAGCGTCGAGGAGGGCGCGGCCACGTGACAGCCTCAGGGGCCAATCGTGAACAGAGTTAGAGTGTAGATATTCGGCTCATCAATAGGAGTCGACAATGCATCGGTGAGACACGTGTTGTTATAGAAACTGCAGCAAACGGTGTGACGCGAAAACATTAAAAGTTCCCAGAACACGGCAGGGTCATTGCGTCAATGCCATGGGAGGGACGTGGCTAGCTATCAGACTCGAAGGTCAAGGGACATTGTAGTCAGGTGAAGAAAGCGGGGGCTAAATTTTCGGAGCGCATTAGTTAAATAAAAGGTAAAAGCGACGTGTGCGTTAGGGCTGGGAGGCAAAGGACCGCTATACGTAACAAGTGGAGAAGTGGAGAAATAGGCACTTGCTCCACAAAGTCAAATTAATGAGGCTGGGAAGGGAACCCACTGCAGAATATCAAGTGGCATTGAAAGTAGATGCGGCATGTGCCCATATACACGGAGAACACTAATGGTAAAGCACGTTTTGCACAGGGCAAGAAAGGGGTGGTGCGTAGCTTCAATTGTTAGTTAATCAAGATAATGAATTCAGGATATCGTACTAATGTGGGCTCATTCGAATGTACAAAGTTGATCCCATAACCAAAGGGAACAACAGAAAAAAGAAATGAGAAACACAAACTGTGTGGACCATACATGATAAATGCACATATGTCAGGGGGTTAATCCTGTATCACAGAAGCCCAGGGAATATTGTCATTCAGGCCATGCAGGCTTGTCCCAAGGCGGTACACCCACCTTTATTCTTTCTCAAGGTGTCCACCTGCTCAATAACCATCCACCGCATGTCATTAGTAGTGTGGTTACTCTGTAAAACGTGCTCGCTCAGTTTCGCAGTTATAGTGCCACATCTGATGTTGCAACGATGTTCGAATATTCGCAGTTTTACTTTACGTGTAGTCATACCAACATAACGCAACCCACAGGGGCAGGTTATCAAATACACCACATTTGTGGAGTTGAAGTTTGTAAGTACTCTCTGAGTCCACACTTTATTCTGTTCAAGGATAATGTCCTGTTACTTTAGGTAGCCCCCAGGCGTCTGTAACAGATGGGAGTACTCTCGCTACAGTCTCTCTGGGGCGTGTATTAACCAGAGTGTCACGGAGACTGCAGCCTCATTTGAATAAGAACAGTGTTTTTTTCCCAATTTCTATTTTTACTAGTAATGATACGCCAGTGTTTGTTGATGGGTTTTTTCACGGCGTTGGACGCTGAGCTATAGGTCGTGACACAAGTCAAAGGGATTTCGCTCTGTACCTTGGGGATCTCCTCAAGGAGCGCTTCCTTCGGTTGGTTCCTTGCTCTTTTATAGCCTTTAGTCATGATCGTTGTAGGATAGCCTCCATCTTTCAGTTTAGCTGTTAGATCATTGGACTGTTGTCGAAAGTCCTCCAAGTGGTTACAATTTCTCCTGAGCCGAAGAAATTGCAGATAGGGGAGATTCTCCCACACAGCTCTCAGATGGAAGCTTGTGAACTCCAACAAGTTGTTCCTGGCCGTGGGCTTATAGTGTGTTTTAGTAGCAAAGTGACCATTCTGTTTGGAGATTATCACGTCCAGGAAAATGACCTCATGTTTATCAGCTGTGTGAGTAAACCTAAGATTGAGGTCCAGGGTGTTGATCCAGAGAAGGAAGTCCTGTAGTGACTCCCCTGAGCCTTGCCAAACCACCAGCACGTCATCAATATATCTTTTCCAGAGACCTACGGAAGAGATAAAAGGGTTGTTGGTGTCTTGGATGTGCTTGTGTTCAAAGTCATGAACATATAGCCCAGCCACACTAGGGGCAAAAGTACTGCCCTTGGAAGTTCCAGTGGACTGGAGGAATAAATTCCCCTTGAATTTAAAGAAGTTCTTTTTCAAGGCCAAGGTTGCGCATTCCAAGATGAACTTCTTGGGCGTATTATATTCCCAAACTGTAGTATCGAGAGCTTCACACAGGATCCTGATGGTATCATCCTGGGGAATGCTCGTATAGAGGCTCTTGATGTCCAAAGTAACCAGTATGGTTTGTTCCATGTCACATTGAAAGTTGTTGACATTTGGTGTCTTTCAGATACATTGGAGTCTGTTGGACTAGTGGTTTGAGAAAATGATCATAAAACCGTCATAAGGGCTCAAGGAGTAAACCGATGCCCGAGACAATGGGGCGACCCGGCAGGGGTATCTTGCCTTTGTGTATTTTGGGCAACGTATAAAAATACGGTATGATGCCCTCTCCCTCCGTCAGGAAGGTTACCTCGTTTGTATAAATGCGACCCTTCACTTCTGCATCCTCAATCAAGTCAGTAATGACTCACTTTAGGTCTGCCGAGGTGTCGTGTGGCAGTGGTTGATAGTTCTTAGTGTCACCCAATAGTCGTAGGCATTCATGGTCATAGTCTGTGGTATTTAAAATCACCACAGCGCCACCTTTGTCCGCTGGTTTAATAGTAACCAAGGTGTTGCTTCACAATTTATCAAGAGCCTGAAACTAAGTGCAAGTCATGTTCTTAAAGACGGTTTTTGCCTCCAGGTTCTCAATTTCAGTAAAGACTGCCTGTTCGAAGGCGGTGATCTCTGCTGGTATTGTGTAGGGGGGTGGTGTGAAGGTGGATTTAACTCTTAAGGTAGTGTCCCCTTCACTCCGCTCCTGAGTGTCTTTCTCCCTCTCTTCGAAAAAGGCCTTCAGCTTCAGTTTTCTAAAGAAATTTGAGAGCTCAGTTTGTAAGTGAAACTAATCCAAACGAGAAGTAGGAACAATACCAAGGCCCTTCTCCAGGACCTTGATCTCATTGTCTGTTAGAATCGTATTCTATAGGTTAACAATCAGACTCCTTGTGCACTTTGTGCCCGCTTGTGGTTGTTTGCTCCAAGTGTGATTGCCCACTGGGTCGTCTTGTTCCCATCGCAGCTGTGTTTGCCCTCTCCTTTTGCCTCTTCCTCTCCAGCCTCTCTCTAAAAAAGGCGGGCCATAGGAGTTGGACTCGTATATGGGGGAAGGTGCAAAACCTGGGTTCCAACCCATGGGCGGCATCTGTGGGTGTTGGAAGTGCATAGGGTGTATGCCTCCCCCTCCATGCATTGGATATTGGGGCCACATCACTTGCTGAAAAAATGGGCGTGATCTTCCTCTAAAGCCTCCCCTTTGTCTCTGATTATAGCTACCATTGCTGGGGCGGCTGCTATTTGATGAGTTGTTATCTGAGCTTCCTGTGTTAGAGTTAGGCTTGTTGGGTGGTGTGTAGGCTGGGTCTGAATAAGGGTAAACTTTAGCGAATGCAAATTTCTTAAGATCCTTTTGAAATTGTGCCACTTTGGTTTGGGTGAGATTGTCTTTATATGCATTGATATCTTTATTGATATCATCTAAACGCTTTTTGTAGCCGGATAATGTCGCTTTGAAATGCGCTTCGGTTTGTGTTATTTCCACCATCATGGCTTCCGATAATCTAACAGCTGTGTTAATTATCAGAACAAGCCAGTTGTGTGTGCAATGCCACACGGCCATGGCCCATTCTTTTTTAAAGAGTGCATCTTCAAGGAAAATCCTTGGTGCATTGGTAACTAGGAGACCTTTCCGAGCTGTGTTAGTACTCAGATATTCCGTCAGGATTGTCCCATGTAAGATCGTACGTATTCTGTTCTTTTTAAGTTCTGATAGTTAGTCCCACGCATTCGTGTGGCTGACCTCCTGTGATATAGAGGGGTCAGCAAACACAGACGGGCGTTCTAAGATAGCATCCACCTCAGTCTCCAAAAATGTTAGGCCCAGATTAGCCATATTGAATCCTGGGACCGTAGTAAGGACGGGTTAGTTAACAAAGGTGCTAAATATTTCCTTTCAAACCAAAGGGAAGAGAAGGTGAACTCTCACAGCTGTGTGCTGCTATGTATACTTGTTACAACAAGAGAGGAAGGGAACGGAACACACGCTCCTACTCCCCTCGAGAGAAATCAAGAATGAAAAGATGGAAATAAAGAGTTAAAGGATGGATGGATATATGAATGGATGGAATGAAGCTGATCAGGTGAAGGGAACTCTAAGGCTGCTTACATTTTCTCAAGTCACTTACTCTGTTGGATTACAGGTATGGTTCAAGTGAGAGTTATTCAAATTTTCTGTATCACATTTATGGCAGGGTGAATCAGGTAGGCTCGCAAGTAACCACCAAAGATGTGTTTGGTTTCTTGTCATAGAGGCAATGCCAAAAGAATTGGTGGCAGATAATGTAGCCCTACTGCTTTCAAGAGAGATTGCTGCAAAGTCATCCTGTGCCCTAGGCACCCCCATTTTTTGCTGACTGTTACTAGTGATAACTGACTGCCTAACCAGGCCCAGGGCCAGTGCTATGTTGAAAACACAGTGAAAACACACATACATTAGGGTACACTTGCATTGGCATGATCTAACATATAAGTCCCTAGTACATAATAGGACAGGGGATTAAAATTACAATTAACTCCCTGGTATAAAATAGAACATGGCAGTTCAGAAGCCAGCAGCCCTTTCTACATTTGCATGCGTGCAATATTGAGATCCTGGGGTCATTTTAAAAAGCAGCCCTTGTAGTGTAATTCCTATATTCCCAATAGGCTCTGCGCATTGGAATAACATAAACAGCAGTGTAGACGTAGGACTGAGGTCATCTAGGTCTCTACTGACTAGGTTAGACTTAATTCGTTTTGCAGCTAGCTCAGAGGTCACTAGAAACTTTCTCGAATGTTTAGGAAAGGAATTTAGACAAGAAGGGATTAGTTTCTGACAACCGCATAAACATCACAACTTTGCTCCCTCAGAATAAAGAGTACATCTCTAGAGTCGTGTGAAAACAATGACAACTATTTCACTCAGTCAATCGTGCATGCTTAATTTCACCAGAGTGCAGAGAAATAGAGAGACTGCATTTTCTAAAAAAGGTGTTATTATATTGAGCAGCCTTCTTTCTCATGCAAGAGAAATTAATTGCCACAATTGCAATACTTATTATAAAGTAAAGTGCTTACAGTAAAAGTAGTACTATGAAATAATACTGTAAAAGCATTGATATGGTTTCTTAGCCATATAATACTTTAAAATGGATAACATATATACATACATAAAACAATGACTAACAAACTCAACTGGTGATTCTAAGATACGCCTACCCCGGTGTACCTGACCTAAGCCTAATACGTGGGAAGGAGTAAGTAAGTTGCAGTTTTAAGTTAAGTTAGGTTTTTGCCAAGAATCGGAATCAAGAATTCTCTCTAAGGTTTTAATCTGCTCCGAACCTTGGTTATAGAATGAAGGAGGTCTTGTATCTCGCTTCTCAGGACTCGATCTCCCAGCAACCTGTGAGGGTGACTTGGGAACACCGGAGAAGAAAAAGACAGCGTCTCTCTCAGTGCGTCGAAGGGAGGGGCGGTTTCCTTTGGCTCTAGCAACAGCTGGGCTTCCGGGCAAGTAGAGCGACGCTCTGCTCCCAACCAGCGTGTGTTTGCTTAAGGCAACGTTTGTATATTTATACCTGAAAGGTGCTGGTTTGACATAAGGTTGGACATAAGACGTCACTAAGAACTAACAGTTCTTTCTGGACTTCTTGTGCAAATCAAAACAAAACCAGGGGGAATTACCGGGCTGCTGGAGGCTTGGTTTGTTTAAAGAACGCGTTGTGCTTTCTACGAGTCTATGGGAGTAGCCTTGCCGTGTTTGTACTGCATGGGCTATTACTAAATATGGATATGATTCCTATGCCTTTATAAGGATAATATTTGTTATAACCACATAAGGGCATGAATCGGGAATATCGAATTAGGGTCCTAGATAGAAATACAACACCCACTCCACGTATTAATGTCCATCATTACTAAATAATAAGCAATAATAAACATACGATGCATGTGTGTTTTCCAACCCACCCCAAAATACATAAATTGCATTTGAAATGGTGTATGGTTTATACACGAAAATGAGTATTGGTACTGTACGTTTTTCAAGCAGGGTTATCATTCAGTTAAATGCATATATATATCAGCTGAATGAATTGCGAAAATTACACATGAAATGACTGGATCACTGAAACAATATTGACGGACCGAATATCGACTACAATAACTATCGACGTAATTATATCGACTACAAAAATATTGACTCTCTATACTTAAACATAAAACTACTAAAATATCGACTCAAAAATATCGTTACTAAAAAACCTCGAAAACAACATTATCGACCCTAAAAAATATCGCAATTAAAATATATCGACTTTCAATACACATAAAGAAATAATCAAAAATATCGAAAATTAAAATATAGACCACTAAAATTTCGAAAAAAAAATATATCGACTGCAATATACATAATAAATATAGGAATGTATCTATAAAAATACACTTTAATCATAACATAAATCAGCATACTTATATAACATATAACATACTACAATTAAACAATAAATAAACAGCAACATTTAACACATATAAAACATTTTTATAATATAATTAGTTCACATGATATAATCATATAAAACATTATACAGGTCATATTACAAAACTATATGAAATAATAGAAAATAACTATAAATGCACAACAATATAAAATCATTACCTACCATCTACAAAACGATTCACTGAACTACCAAAAAAATTCAAAATGTCTCAAACAACCAATAAAACACACCAAACAATTACATCGACCAATGAGATCAACCAACATATAATTCAAACACTATATAATGAAAGAAAACACACAATTAGATACCACTGGGTGCCACAAAACGTGAAGAAGGGGAAACTCTGCCAAATTTTCACCAGAACAGAAAACTGCTACCATACAAAGGATGAAGAATACCAAAGTAAGTACCTGACTTTAACTACTAGGCTTAACACTACAAACTACAAATAATACATTAAACAATAAACTAATCAATTTCTTTCATTTTTACCATTTATTGCCGATACACCACAATTAAAGAAAAAAAGGCCAACATTTACAAACCTATCAACTCTAAAAACAAAGTAAGTATACAAACTGAAATAACAGAGACAAGTTATAAAACAAAACTTAGAAAGAAAAAGTCCAAGTGCAAAGGAATCCAATACTTGAGAACAAAACATATCCAATAAATTATTTTTCTTTTACCAACGGAGCCATCTACAAAAGAAACAGAGAAGAAAACCATTAAAACACAGAGCACAGCCCTCCAAACAACTGAAGAACTGGTAAATATACTGTGCAAATGTGATAAATGTGATGATAAACGTAAAACAAACCTACATTTCTCGATGTAACATTTATTTACTGTGGAAAGAAACCTGAACAATGACAGAAGAAGTAAATTTGTAACTTCACAGAAAGGGAAAATGCTTCTTTGTTATATGGGCTACACATAAACCCATGAAAAACATCATCAATTGAAAGTGTTTTGGAAATGCAGTAAATATTACAGTAATAAATGTTATGGACGTGCTATAACTAATGAAACAACTGTAACTAACACAACAGAACATAACCACCCTCCCAACGTTACAGAAATAGAAATTAGACAAATGCTTGACTCACTAAAAGAAGCAAGCACTAAAACAGACCGCCCATCTACAACTATTCTTAAAGACCATCTAAGAACTCTCCCCTAACATGTATCAAGTCAAGTCCCTTCTATAGATTCTCTAAAAAGGACAATAGCTAGGCAAAAAAGAATAACTACAGCTACACAACCTGCCCCAAGAACATTTGAGGAAGTCCAAATACCCCCTGAACTAACAATAACCCATAATAATGAACCTTTCATCATATATGACAATGCATGTAAAGAAAAAAAAATGATACTGTTTTCTACAGCTAACAATATGGTGAAATTACACCAATGCGATACATGGATGATGGCTTGCACATTCTCAGTGTACCCAAAACCATTCTACCAATTATATACCATCCATGGACACTATCAAAACTGCAATATCCCCTTCATGTATGCCCTACTACCCAACAAACAGCAAGCAACCTATACTGAAGTACTAAATAAAATAAAAGAGCTAACAAATAATTACTTCCCCCAAAAAATTATCATTGACTTTGAGAAAGCAATGATAAATACTATTCTAAAAACCTACCCTCAAACAGCAATCCAAGGTTGCTACTACCACTTTCACAAATGTATATGGAAACATATACAAAAATCTGCCCTAAGCACCCAATACTGCACTGACAGTACTTTTGCCTACCAGGTAAAAAAAATTATTGTACTGGCCTACGTTCCAGTTACAGACATAGCGGAACATTACAACTTAATAATAGACAGCCCCTATCATTAAAAAAATGAAACTAAACCAAGCCCTCTCTTAGATTATTTCGAGGATACATGGGTAGGGAGACTACACAGATCCGGACACAGAAGGTAACCTAAATTCCAAATCCCCTGGTGGAACGTCTATCTAAGTAAACTAAATAAACAAGCTAAAAGCAACAACGCTGTCGAAGGATGGCACAATGCTTTCCAAGCAGGTACAGGCAGAGGTTCCCTAACCCTACATAAACTCCTTCAAGCATTACAAAAAGAGCAAAGCTATCAAGAACTCAGAATGGAGCAATCTATAACACAAATAGGCCCGAAACTAACTAAAGAAACTAAAACAATGTACAACACCTTACAAAGCCAAGTAACCCTATACCCAACTACCAGAGACCTACCATACCTATCTACCATAGCTAAAACAATTCTTTAAACATAATTCACATACCTACAATATTCAAATAGTAAACATAAAATATAGATATTAAACACATGTTAGAAACTGTAACAAAATTATTGAAATATATGTAATATATTTATTTAAATATATCTAAATAATTTCCTTACAATTACTAACATAGACCATAAAATTACATAAAATAGAACATAAAAAACCCACCCAAAAAAAAGATGAAAAATACTTACTCACTTTGTTGCTGAAGAAAAACCTTTGTAACCAAATAAGTAATTCCTTCAAAATAATCCACCAAATCAATCCAAAAGGGATCATCCAAAACTAACACGAAATCCCCCAAAAAATGCTCCAACACAATCCACTAGGAAACCCTTAAAAAACCCGAAAATAGTTCACAAAAATAGAAAAAACGCTCCATGGAAATGAAATAGAAATAAAATTAAAAAAACAGATCCATAACGATTCTTCTCCATAATGGATCCAGCGATAAGCCATTAAAGACCCGAAAATAGTGTGAAACATAAAAAATGCTCCAGGAAAAACCGAAAATGGTAGACAGTGTGTCTCTAATATATTAAAAAATAACCATTCTTACCGAAAAAAACGCACTCTTCTCCCAAAAACAAAATCCACATAAAGTACCTGTAAAATAGAAAAAATAAATACCCAGCCGCACACAATACACCCCAACATACAATATAAAACATTATGTTACATTTCTAACCCTATTCCTACCTCATCAACATACTAACCAAAAATGAGTAAACCGGACCCACAACGAAAACCGTAACTACCTCCTAAAACACAGACATCCTACAACTACAAAACAATAGAAAACTTACACACACTCCACAAACACTCAAACTAAACATATGACTTATATAAAGTACTTACAATTAAACTTACCCTTCCACATGCGAAGCAGGCTCCAACCGCGAGCTCTTCCAAGTCGAAATGACCCAAAATAACATGACGCGGTTACAAAATAGGCCCAAACAAACAAATAGTCCCATTTCTATTAACATTAAATAACATTTAAAAATTATTTTACACATGGTACAATATACATTATGTAACTATTGTATTTTTTCAATTAAATAAAAATGTAACATTGTTATAAATATTATTCCAATGTACTATATGTTATTTTCAATGACTTTATATTAAAAACAAAAACATTTTTCTTATTACAAATTACTTACATGACTGTATGACTATTCAATACTGTTATTAATATTACTATTATTTACTGTTTGTATAAATCAATGTTTTACCTTAAAACATTAGCAATGTATCTGTAAAAATTATTATTATTAATATTTTATATATTAATAATAAAAAAAATTCAAAAGTATACAAATGTAAATATTATAATAATGTTAACAAAATCTACCTTTTTGTATTAATGTTTATAAATATGTGTACTACAAAAAATGTTTAAAAATACTACCACAATGTTAGAAAATTCTAAAAAACAGTTGTTATATATAACGTGTCAAATAAATTAATTATTTTACATTAAAATCTGTCAAATAGGCAAAACAATGTACACTGAATAAATATTACTTTACTTCAAAATAATTGTAATAAATTATGTTTGCAATAATTTTTTCAGACAAATGTACAACTGTGATGAAAATGTAAATATGTTTTATTGATTTAATGAAAATAAAAATGTACAGATAACATAAAAAAGTCAATAAAATTATTTTCTGATTTCTTATTTTACAACCTACTTTTTGAAATTAATAAAATATTTTAAACATGCTGTGACTCTAATTAATGTTCTTTTAATTTCTAACAATTAAAAAAATTAATTAATATTGTAATAATAATTTTACCATACAACATGTGTTCAACATAGTTATTATCATTATATGTACTTTCACAAAATACAAAAGATTCATATATTATAATTTACTATTCCCACTCCACCAAGTACAAACTCAAAGATAGTGCTGGACATAAAACCCATATAATTTACTATTCCCACACCACCAAGTACAAAGTCAGGGAAGGTGCTGGACACAAAACCCATATAATTTACTATTCCCACTCCACCAAGTACAAAGTCAGGGAAGGTGCTGGACACAAAACCCATATAACTTACTATTCCAACTCCACCAACTATAACCTCAGGGAAGGTGCTGTACACTCAAACAATGTAATTTAATATTCCCACTCCACCAAGGAGTAACTCAGGGAAGGTGCTGGATACCAAACCCATATAATTTACTATTCCCACACCACCAAGTACAAAGTCAGGGAAGGTGCTGGACACAAAACCCATATAATTTACTATTCCCACTCCACCAAATACAAAGTCAGGGAAGGTGCTGGACACAAAACCCATATAACTTACTATTCCAACTCCACCAACTATAACCTCAGGGAAGGTGCTGGACACTCAAACAATATAATTTAATATTCCCACTCCACCAAGTAGTAACTCAGGGAAGGTGCTGGATACCAACCCATATAATTTACTATTCCCACTCCACCAAGTACAAAGTCAGGGAAGGTGCTGGACACAAAACCCACATAACTTACTATTCCAACTCCACCAACTATAACCTCAGGGAAGGTGCCGGACACTCAAACAATGTAATTTAATATTCCCACTCCACCAAGTAGTAACTCAGGGAAGGTGCTGGATACCAAACCCATATAATTTACTATTCCCACTCCACCAAGTACAAAGTCAGGGAAGGTGCTGCACACAAAACCCATATAATTTACTATTCCCACACCACCAAGTACAAAGTCAGGAAAGGTGCTGGACACAAAACCCATATAATTTACTATTCCCACTCCACCAAGTACAAAGTCAGGGAAGGTGCTGGACACAAAACCCATATAACTTACTATTCCAACTCCACCAACTATAACCTCAGGGAAGGTGCTGGACACTCAAACAATGTAATTTAATATTCCCACTCCACCAAGTAGTAACTCAGGGAAGGTGCTGGATACCAAACCCATATAATTTACTATTCCCACTCCACCAAGTACAAAGTCAGCGAAGGTGCTGGACACAAAACCCACATAACTTACTATTCCAACTCCACCAACTATAATCTCAGGGAAGGTGCCGGACACTCAAACAATGTAATTTACTATTCCCACTCCACCAAGTAGTAACTCAGGGAAGGTGATGGATACCAAACCCATATAATTTACTATTACCACTCCACCAAGTACAAACTCAGGGAAGGTGCTGGACACAAAACCCATATAATTTACTATTCCCACACCACCAAGTATGAAGTCAGGGAAGGTGCTGGACACAAAACACATATAATTTACTATTCCCACTCCACCAAGTACAAAGTCAGGGATGGTGCTGGATACAAAACCCATATAACTTACTATTCCAACTCCACCAACTATAACCTCAGGGAAGGTGCTGGACACTCAGACAATGTAATTTACTATTCCTACTCCACCAAGAAGTAACTCAGGGAAGATACTGGATACCAAACCCATATAATTTACTATTCCAACTCCACCAAGCACAAACTCAAAGAAATTGCTGGACACAAAACCCATATAATTTACTATTCCCACACCACCAAGTACAAAGTCAGGGAAGGTTCTGGACACAAAACCCATATAATTTACCATTCCCACTCCACCAAGTACAAAGTCAGAGAAGGTCCTGGACACAAAACCCATATAATTTACTATTAGCACTCCACCAAGTAGTAACTCGGGAAAAGTGCTGGACAATCAACCTATATAATTTACTATTCCCACTCTACCAAGTACACAGTCAAGGAAGGTTCTGGCCACAAAAACCATATAATACTATTCCCACACCACCAAGTACAAACTCAGGGAAGGTGCTGGACACAAAACCCATATAATTTACTATTCCTACTCCACCAAGCACAAATTGATGGAAGGTGAAGGACACAAAAACCATATAATTTACTATTCCCACACCACCAAGTGCAAACTCAAGGAAGGTGCTGGACACAAAACCCATATAATTTACTATTCCCACTCCACCAAGTACAAAGTCAGGGAAGGTGCTGTATATAAAACTCATATAATTTACTATTCCCACTCCACAAAGTACAAAGTCAGAGGAGGACCTGGACACAAAACCCATATAATTTACTATTAGCACTCCACCAAGTAGTAACTCGGGAAAAGTGCTGGACAATCAACATATATAATTTACTATTCCCACTCCACCAAGTACAAAGTCAAGGACGGTTCTGGACACAAAAACCATATAATGCCATTCCCACACCACCAAGTACAAACTCAGGGAAGGTGCTGGACACAAAACCCATATAATTTACTATTCCTACTCCACCAAGTACAAATTCATGGAAGGTGCTGGACACAAAAACCATATAATTTACTATTCCCACACCACCAAGTACAAACTCAAGGAAGGTGTTGGACACAAAACCCATATAATTTACTATTCCCACTCCACCAAGTACAAATTCAAGGAAGGTGCTGGACACAAAAACCATATATTTTACCATTCCCACACCACCAAGTACAAACTCAGGGAAGGTGCTGGACACAAAACCCATATAACTTAATATTCCTACTCCACCAAGTACAAATTCAGGGAAGGCGCTGGCCAGAAAAAACATATAATTTACTATTCCCACACCACCAAGAACAAACTCAAGGAAGGTGCTGGACACAAAACCCATATAACTTACTATTCCCACTCCACTAAGTACAAAGTCAAGGAAGGTGCTGTATACAAAACCCATATAATTTACTATTCCCACTCCACAAAGTACAAAGTCAGAGAAGGTCCTGGACACAAAACCCATATAATTTACGATTAGCACTCTACCAAGTAGTAACTCGGGAAAAGTGCTAGACAATCAACCTATATAATTTACTATTCACACTCCACCAAGTATTAACTCAGGGCAGATGCAGGATAATCAAACAATATTCTTAAGTAATCCCACTCCACCAACAACAAACTCAGGTAATATAGTGTACACAAAACCATTATATTTTAATATTTTTTAAAATATTTATTTACATTCAATTTAATTCTAACATTTTAATAAAATATTATACACTTTCAAATGTTTGAAACACTCCACATCCTATACCCATAAATACACACATCCCACTATTAAATTAAAATTTTTCAAATTATGATCTACTAATTTCATTTTTTAAAATTTTAAAATACATTTTTTAAAACTTCAAAATTTTAAGGTATCTACTGTCCATATTCACATAAAAACACACATCACATTTCTAAATCTAAGTATACATTTAGAAAAAAAATTAAAAATGTTACATTTTTTAAACAGTTATTTTAACTTTATTACTAATTAAAAAAATTACAATATTCACAACCCTATTCCCCTAAAAACCCACATGCCACTCCTAAATTGTAATAACTTTTTTTTAATTTCATTTTTTTATTTTAAGATTTATAATTTATTAATAAAATTACAAATTTTTAACAGAAATACCACTCAATTCCTTAAAAACCCACATCCCACTCCTACATTTTTAAAAAAAAAATGTAAATATTATAAAAAACAATTCTTTTTTTAAATGATTTATTTCCTAAAAAATAAAATTTTTACTACACTCCCCACCCTATTCACCTCAATACAACACATCCCGCTCCCAAATTTTTTTCAACATTTTTTAACATTTTAAAAATAATTCTTAATTTTTTTTAAATTTAAAAATCAAATATAATTTTTAAAAACACTCCCCACCCTATTCCCCTAAAAACCCACATCCCACGCCTACATTTTATTATACATTTATTTTAAAAAATGTATTATTTAATTGAAGAAAAAATTCTACAATCACTTTTTTAAAGCACTCCCGACCCTATTCCCCTAAAAACCCACATCCCGCTCCTAAATTTTATTATACATTATTTAAAATTTTTTAAATTAAATGTAAATTTTCAAAATGATTAAAAAAAATTACATTTTAAAATACAAATTTTTAAATCACTCCCCACCCTATTCCCCTAAAAACCCACACCTCGCTCCTAAATTTTATTATACATTCTTTTATAAATTTTAATTAAAATTAATTTCTTTTTAAATTTAAAAAAGTATAAAAATAAAAATCAAATTTTTAAAACATTCCCCACCCTATTCCCCTAAAAACCCACATCCCACTCCTAAAATTTAAAATACTTAAAAAAAAATATTTTAAAATATTTATTAAAAATTATATAATAATATATATTTTTGTAAATAAATTACATTTAATATTTAAATAACTAAAAAAATATATAAATATTCTTACACTCTATATTTATAATATCGATATTTCAACTTTCTATATTTTTACATTCGATATTTTCATACTCAATATTTTTACTTAAGATATTCTGACATTATATATTTTTACAATCGATATTCTGACACTCTATATTTTTACAGTCGATATTGTAACACTCGATATTTCTACTTTTGATATTAATTAATTACTGACAAAAACGATATTTTACACACTCGATATTCACAACTCGATATTTCTACCTTCGATATTTTCTTTCACTATTAAAATCAATATTACTTACCTTGATATTACTTAGCTCGATATTATTGCAGACTCGATATTCCTGACTCCATATTATGTCCATTCGATAAAAAAAACTTGATATTTAGACTGCATACCGGAATGGCTCTGTATACAGAAAAGAAGGTCGAGACCATTTCATCACATATTTATACGATACTGTACATGTGCTAGAAGCTGAGGTAAAATATTGTCTCTAGTATCTCTCAAAAATGGAAGCTCTGTTCTCTAAGAATAGTTCTACTTTAAGCAGAGTACCATGTGCCAGAAAAAAAGGTAAATATTTTTGATGTGAAAGAAAAATAATTTCGCTTTCAGGGGAAAAAATAGTTCCAAATGTTTTCAGTAGCTTTGTTTAACAAAACTGAAGGCCGAATTCAGAGTTCAGGGAACGATGTGTGCTTGTTCTTTTTTTTATATTTTTAAAGTTATTCTCGTTGTTCAGGAGAGAACATCACATCAGACAGGCTTGCAAAAAATTGGTCTACAACATCAGGTGAAAGTTCGACCAAGTTTGAAAATGCTGTAACTGTGCAGTTGTGAGCGTGATTGCTATCATCTATGTTTGGATCAGCAATGCTCACAGAAGGTTGTACCTGTTTGGTGCTGCTTTACTCTCGTACTTCACCGCCACCTACTCGTAATGGTGAAGTCTCAAAGAATGCCATCATCAGAATAGGTAGCCGCTGGGGACAACACGTTGCATGAGTCGTTACTGGACAAAGCAAAGTATAGATATCCATTGGTACTGCTGATGGTAGTGTAAGACAGATGTCCAACACACATTCTTCTCCGCATAGCAGACATCGAAGCACAGGTAAGATGCAATCCTGCCAGATTGGTCTGAATGAAAGAAACCAAGTTGCACTCAGATCTCTTAGAAGGGCTAATCCGAGGACCTTAGTGATTTTGTCTCGGTAGCGTATTGCTAGGATCGTTTCTTCCATCGTTGCTGCAGTCTTGTCTGTGGCTTGGCTTGCCATATCGGAGCAGAAGGAACAAAAATAAAATTCCTGCTACGAGTCCCAAAATTAAAGGTAGGCCGCCAAAGACAGAATGGACAAAATTAGGGAAGATGCCCAGAACTGTTTCAAATGGTGTTAACAGTCCAGAAAAAATTGCCTTAAATACATGTGCGATGCCACTGGTATCAGACATGTTTAAAATTTGACTTAATATTTCTACGAAATGCACGGGGCAATTTGTCGATAAAAGGGTATGTATCTCTGCCGATGTCCTTTCAACATGCAGATCATACGTTTCTTTGGACGAGGTCAAAGGCACAGTAGTCTGTAAAAGAATAGACTTCATTCTGCTTAAAGTATCAATTCGAATAGAAGAGATATTCACATAAGGCCATATTGCTGCCTCCATGTCTGGATTGCTGTTTGGATACAATACTTGCACACAGCAAATGACCCTGGAAGTAACAGTTACGAGATAGGATTCTCCTGGCACCATAACACAACAGCTGTGGTCATTTATTGGAACGTAGCTGCCGTTGGATAGCTGTCTGAAAAATGGCTCTATCTGTGAGTGCCTTGCAGGTGTCATAAAAGGTTATTTGCAGACACTTCGCAGGCTCCATGCAAGTTAATACCTTGACACAGAAGTGTACCGCTTATTGATTTTTTACAATTGTTACCACTAAGGAATACCTCCTTTTTCCTTTCACTATAACACTTGTGTGTGTAAGGTAAATCCCAGGTTGATTTTATGTATCCTTTACCCAACCTTTCATACTGGCCTGCTGGTATATATTCTTGGCAATATTTAAACTGGAAAGTTGTAATCGGAATTGTAATTGTTCCGTGTATTATCCATTCAAAGACAGGTCTCTCTGACATTGTCAATGGTAATCTCTCGAGTTTTTCAATGCTCAGAATCGTATAGTCTGCTCCTTTTTGTGCCAAACTGATTTGTTTATCAGTAAGGTTAAAGATAGAAAATAATGACGTAATGTTGATTAGACGCCATGGCACGTAGCCTGAAGGTAGGTTTTGCAACGTCCAGCCTAGCTGTACAATAGAACGCAATTGGGACAGACCATGTTGCAACATTAGCAAGTCTTGCTCTATTATATCAAAGGCAGATGATACAATGCTGTCCAGTGAATATATTCTGGAGGACAGAGTCGTTAACCCATTGTCCACTTCAGAACGTGATTTTTCCAAATTTATACGATCAATTTCTCGTATTTTTTCTGCTGTTTCAATTTGCATTACTTTCCAAGCTTGGTTGTATGCAGCGTATATACCGGCCGCTATCAAACGTTTTTGATGCTGTTTGCGAGGTCCCATTATGAAATCTCGCAAGTCAGCACCTTCTTTAAGTAAAGTCAAGTGTTGCTTAATTTCAGCCAGTGTGGATTTCTGTAGCCACTCAAGGCATACTTTCCCTACACTGTATGTTGTAACTATCCCTGGATGTTGTCTCTGGGAATATCTTCGGTCTGGCCTAGTAAGTTTGAACCCCTGTCTTTTGTTCAGGAATCTATCTTGACAGTTATTTGTGGCTGTGGGCCAGATCAACCATTTTTTCCAATCAGGATTTGGTCTGTTTTGGTGAAAAATATGGGATACGTCTATTTCCACATCCATAGTACTATTGCTATCAGGTATGGGCTTCGGAATAGATGGTTTATTTAAGGCTTTCATCTTAGCTAAACAAAGAAAAGTAGTTTGTTGAATGGTATCATTCAGGAATATTATTTGTTCTGGGATCATGCAGGCTCTAAATAATGATTCTAGACCTTGTACCTGCCAGTCTTTTGTTCCCCAGATGGTTTTTGTTTCAATGTTGTTTTTCCAAAATTCAAAACCAAATGTTGACATTTTGTCATAAAATATTTCAGAATATATCAATTTAGTATTTGTCAACATTGTTTTCATTCCTGTCTTATTTAACATTTTAAAATAAAACGTTTCTGGATCACTGTTGTTAAACCCTGAGAAGTATGGAAATTTCTCATAAAATGTCTTTGAACTTCCTTTTGGTGGAGTTGGACAATGTTCCCATTCATTATAAATAAAAACATTTCTAGGTTGAGCAGATTTATGTAAATAGTGATGACCATAGTGATTGTAACAGTACAAGCGACCACTGCGCCTCTGGCCTGGTTGCCCAATCGCTCCTCCGTGCTCCTGCTCCAGGGCCCCTTGCTGTGCTAGTTCTTCACCGACACCGAGAGCGGCGCCCCAGCCGCCGCAGGGCCGCCCGCTCAACACGATCCCATTTTCCCGCCGCTTCCTGCCTGCGGCCCGCCCCCTCGCCAGTCCATTGGTGGACGTGACCCCGCCTCCCAGCTGACCCGCCCTCCCGGCTCCCCTCTTATGTCGCCGCCTCAGCGACCGTGCAGCGGACGCGCGCAGCGGGAGCACCAACTGAGCGCCGAAGGTGCGCCAAAGGTAAGCCCGTCTGCGCCCGTCCGCGCCTGGACCACGCCCAGTGCCGGGACCCCTGGCCCCCGCAGACCCCAGCCCACCCGCCGGACTTCCGACGCCACCGAACTCTACGCACTCAACGCCGGAAGAATCCCGGGTTGCTACCGAGCCACCCCGAGATGCACCCACGGACCCTTCTGCTGCAACGCCTGCAAATTCACCTGCATACGGACCTGCACCACTCCAGCGGGGCTCAAGACCTCAACGAGCAACAGCAGCAGCCATCTGAAGTGCATCCTGCTCAACACCCGCTCCGTCCACAGACACGCAGTCGAGCTCTGGAACCTGCTCGACACTACGTCACCAGACGTAGCCTTCCTCACGGAAACCTGGATGAACGCCTCTTCAGCGCCCGACATCACCATCGCCATCCCAGACGGCTACAAGATCATCCAAAAGGACCGCATCAACCACACCGGAGGAGGCATCGCCATCGTCCACAGGAACACCATCCGCATCACGACCAACACCGACGACGCCCTGACAACCGCCGAACACCTTCACTTCCAGGTCCACATCATCCCCAAGACCACCCTCAGAGGCACCCTCATCTACAGACCCCCGGGACAACGCACACAATTCTGCGAAGACATCGCCGACTTCATCAGCCCGCACGCCCTCTGCTCCGCTGACTACATCCTCCTAGGGGACCTCAACTTCCACCTGGAGAACAACAACGACCGCAACACCACCACCCTGCTGGACAACCTCGCCAACCTGGTACTCAAGCAACTGGTGACCACCCCCACCCACTACGCCGGACACACACTCGACCCCGTCTTCTCATCCAGCAAGGACATCGCCTTCAGCCACGCCACCGGACTCCACTGGACGGACCACAGCTGCGTCCACTTCAGCTTCGGTAGGACCACGATCCACCACCACCAGCAACAGGTTGCACGCAGGAGCTGGAACAAGATCACAGCCGACCAGCTCTCGACCTCCCTGAACATGAACCCTCCCACCAGCACAACGAACCCTAGCCAGGGGGCCACCAACCTCATGAAGTGGATCAGCGACTGCGCAGACGAGCTCGCCCCCCTGAGGACCCCGCCCAGCAGACCCGGTAGCAAGAAAGCCCCATGGTTCACCGACGGACTCAAGAGCTCCAAGAAGAACTGCCGAGCCCTCGAGAGAACCTGGCGCTGAGACCCAACACCGGATAACATGACTGCCCTCAAGCTCGCCACCCGAAAACACCACCAACTCATCCACGCCACCAAGAAAACTGCATTCAAGGAACGACTGGACAACAACGCACACAACAGCAAGGAACTCTTCAACATCGTCAAAGAGCTCTCCAACGCCACGCCGGAAACAACGACATCACCCCTTCGCAAGACCTCTGCAACTCCCTCGCCTCCTACTTCCACAACAAGATCGCGGACATACACAACAGCTTCAGCTCTCTACCGACGAACGCCATGACCGAACCACCGCCCCCCACCACCACCCTCCGCGCCTGGACTCCGATCAGCACCGAAGACACCGTCCGCACGATGAACTCCACTCCAGATCTCCGACCGACTCCTGACCTCACCACGTCTTCAACAAGGCCGACGCTGTCATCGCACCCCACCTGCGGGACATCATCAACACCTCCTTCGACACCGCCACCTTCCCGGAGAGCTGGAAGCACGCCGAACTCAGCGCCCTACTCAAGAAGCCATCGGCCGACCCGACCGACCTCAAGAACTACCGCCCCATCTCGCTGCTCCCGTTTCCAGCAAAAGTCATCGAGAAGACCGTCAACAAGCAACTGGCTGCCATCCTCGAAACAAACGGATCCCTCGACCCCTCACAGTCTGGCTTCCAAGCCAACCACAGCACCGAGACCGCCCTGATCACAGCCACCGATGACATCCGTGCGCTACTCGACAACGGAGAAACAGCGGCCCTCATCCTTCTCGACCTCTCCGCGACCTTCGACACTGTCTGCCACCGTACCCTAGTACAACGCCTCAGCAACGTCGGAGTCCAGGAGAAGGCACTGGAGTGGATCATCTCCTTCCTCGCCGGAAGGACACACAGAGTCCGTCTCCCTCCGTTCAGATCTGAAGCCACCGAAGTCATCTGCGGCGTCCCTCAAGGCTCCTCGCTCAGTCCAACCCTCTTCAACGTCTACATGAGCCCCCTCGCAGACATCGCATGCCAGCACAACCTCAACATCATCTCCTACGCTGACGACACCTAGCTGATCCTCTCCCTCACCAACGACCACGCCACCGCCAGAGCCAACCTTCATGAAGGGATGAAAGAGGTAGCCGAATGGATGAAGAACAGCCGCCTGAAACTGAACTCAGACAAGACGGAAGTCCTCATCCTGGGATCCTCACCCGCCGCGTGGGATGACTCCTGGTGGCCCCCCGCCATAGGCAGCGCACCCAAACCAACAGACCACGCACGCAACCTGGGCTTCATTCTGGACTCCTCCCTCTCCATGACCAGACAAGTCAACGCCGCCTCCTCGTCGTGCTTCAACATACTGCGCATGGTACGTAAGATCTTCCGGTGGATCCCCACCAAGACCAGGAAGACGGTCACCCAGGCCCTCGTCACTAGCCGTCTGGACCACGGCAACTCCCTCTACGCCGGAACCACCGCCAAACTCCAAAAGAGACTCCAGCGGATCCAGAACCCCTCAGCGCGACTCATCCTGGACATCCCCTGTCGCAGCCACATCTCCAGACACCTGAGAGACCTGCACTGGCTCCCGGTCAGCAAGAGAATCACCTTCCGTCTCCTCACCCACGCACATAAAGCCCTACACAACCAAGGCCCAGGATACCTCAACAGCCGCCTCAACTTCTACGCTCCCAAACGCCAGCTTCGATCAACCAGCCACACCCTCGCCGCCGTCCCCCGCATCCGAAGAGCCACCACAGGGGGATGGTCCTTCTCCTACCTCGCCGCCAAGACATGGAACTCCCTCCCCACCCACCTCCGCCTGACCCAGGACCACCTCACCTTCAGGAAGCAACTCAAGACCTGGCTGTTCGAGCAGTAGCGGACCCCCCCAGCGCCTTGAGACCTTCCGGGTGAGTAGCGTGCTATATAAATGCGATGATTGATATAATTCTTCATAATTTGATGAACCCTGCAAATAATCATGTTCTGTGAATTTAGCTGACATTACTAAATCTGACATCATATTATTAATATTTTCAAAATCCCAATCATCAGAGAAAGAACTTGGTATCACAAAGTCACTTAAGGAAACTTTAAACTGGTGTGGATACTTCAAGAGCTCAATCGGGCCATAGATTTCATAGTCAGTTCTGTCCCATGCTTTACCACAAGGTATTGGATTGGCTGTGATGTTCACTGATGATAGTTTTCTTTTCTCGATGTGAGAGGATCTGTGAGACTTTAGGACCAAGTTGATGTTCTGACTTGCTGTGTCCATTGTACTATATTTCCATCAATGAATTTACCCAAGCATAAAACCATGATGAGCCAAAGCAGGAGGAAAAGTACACCTAACACAGTCCAAAATTCAATCCATGGTGAAATCAGATATGTTTCTTTTAGTTGGTGAAAAAGCTTGGTTATTTTTTCTTTTAAAGTTTTGTTGTTGGCTTGTCTCCATGTTCAATTGGATCATCGGAAAAGTCATCAAAGTTGATAAAGTAGCCAGATGCAGTTCTGTCAATTGGTGGGATTGCTTCTGTATTTCCATTGATCTTTTCATTTTGTTACATTTGTATAGTCTGAGGCTACATTGTTGTAGATTGGTGTATCATCATGAATTGTAGCAATTTGGGTTTCAGGAGGCACAAGTTCCATGGCTTTGTTGCATAGTCCTTTTTTATTTACTGCAGGTTTGTCAAATGTGATTAGTCTCTCAGTTTGAACCTCTTGGATTGTAGCAAAGTTTGGTCTTCTGCTATTTCTTGGGAGTCCACTAGGCCTGCTATTTATTATCGGCCACATGTTTGTGGTTTCACCAGGTCGATGGAAACAATTCTGTATTCCTTTTTACCAGCAAGTGGCGGTAGTACTACTGATCTTGTTCCGCTGACAGCTAAGACAGGCACTGCTTTTCTGTATGAAGGTCCAAATTCCTTCTTCACCGCTATTTTTTCCCTGACCAGATCCCCAATCTTTGGAATCCAGACAGGTCTTGCTGGGACAGGTGGTTCTTCAGTGGTTGTTGGCTTAAACTTTATGTTACTTAGACTCTTTCTTGTTTCATTCAAGTCCTGTAAAACAGCCAAACGATCTTTGATATCAAAGGTTTTTTCTTCTACCACTGAAGTTTGACAATCCAAATCCTGGATAATCATTCTAGTACCAAACAAAAGTTCATACGGACTGATACCTCCTAGAGAATTTCTTGGCAAGTTATTAAGAGTACGTTGGACACTTATTAGATGTTTGACCCACCCATCACCCAAACCTAATACCCTCGCCGCTATAGATTGCTTTATGTCACGGTTTTTTCTTTCCACAACCGCATTTCCCTCAGGATGGAAGGGAGAAGAGTACCGCAATGCAATGCCCATGCTGTTCATGGCCTCTTTATAAGCTCGAGAGCTAAATGCAGAACCCTGATCAGAATGTAGCATGCCAATTGCGTATGTGCCGATAAAGACTCGCAAATCTTTTATAACAGTTCTGGCGTCAGCAGAGCGCTGGGGCAACATTTTTAAGTCAATCTTGTCTTAATAATTATGGGGACGCATTTTTCCGGCTGGATTTCTGCGTATAGATCGCCTGATGCTTTCTAATAAAGGTGTCCTTGTCTGGTTCACAACTGCGATCTCTGTTGCAGTCTGGACAATCCATTGCAAATTTGTAAATTTGCAAGCTCATTCCCGGCCACCAGTATTCTGATTGTAATTCTATTAGAGATTTCAAGATCTCTTGGTGCCTTAGACCCAATCCCATGTGCGCGTCTTCAATCAAGAAAACTCTCCGGTTTGTGTTTGGAATTACTCTATCCCCCACTCCAGGGATTTGAGCAAAAGGAATGGAGTTTGCATCAATTATGTATGTATTACTGAGTGGATGGTTGAGAGGTAATGCTGCATAATCGCCTTTTAACAACGCTTTTACCGCCAGCATGGTTTCTCCATCTATGTGTTTTTTAGAATGCTTTTTTGTGGCTACGGAAGCCCGTTGAACCGCTGCCGCTGTGGCTCTGTTAGCCAAATAATTCCCTGCAACGTGAATGCCATCACTCAGTGTATGTATCACGTGAGTCTTTTGTAGTTCTTTCTGCAAAATAACTACTTGTTCCCAAAGGGTTGAATGCTTTATTGTGGCACCTGTGTCATCTTTGTAACTGTTTTTGCTCCACGTCTGCATGTCATTATTGTATGACTTGACACAGTAATGCAAATCGCACACTATCAGTGTGGGGAATTCACGATCGGCATTTTCAAGCGCCATCTTTAAAGATCTTATTTCAGCTCGCTGAGCTGAACAGTTTCTGAGTGATTCAGTTTTGATAATCATCGGTCTGAATTTACCAGAGCGCCAGCGACCTTTAACAATCGTGCACGCTGCATTGTAGGATTTTTTCTCTACATCGTAATGATGTGCAAATCTGTCAATATAGATTACACAGGTATAAAGTTTGAGAGGCAGAATTTCGATTGGCAGAGGATATTCTTGTTCGTATTCTAGATCGTTTCATTTTTTCATTTTCAGGTCAAAATAGTATTTCACGTCTTCGGCAGCAAGAGAATTTTCCCATTGTATCCATTTTGGATCTAATGCCACTGTATTCAGATTGCGTAGACTTGTTAATGCCTCAAGGGCTGATTCTGCTGTAAAAACAGATATTCTTTTGCCTTGGGCTAGAGCTCTGTCTTTTGCTACAGCAGTTTGAACCGTTATTAGACTTTTTTCACTTGAATTGAATTTCATTTCAGCTTGAGTGTACAAATGTGATTTGTAAGCTATTGGTACCGTTTCTCCCTCATTAGAGGTCAGGTGTGTGAATCCGCATCTTCCTGGGATGACTCGGATTACCAGATTGCGTACGTTTTCGCGAGTTTGCAATTTTGTTTTAGCTAACATGTCTGTCTGTAATGATCTCAAAATTTCTGTGTGTTTTTGAGTCCAAATATTTGGTTTGAAATCAGGTTTTATTAATTCATAGAGAGGTTTAACCCTCTCTGCATAATTTAGAATGTATGTTCTACCGAAATTCAGGAAACCTAGTACTGATTGTAGATTTTTCAGCGTTTTTGGTGCTTGGAGTACTGCACACTTCTCTAGGAAGTTGTCTGCCAGGCTTTTGCCTTCACTTGATAATTCATATCCTAAAAATAGGACTGTTAGATGGGCAATTCTTGACTTTTTAAAGTTGAATTTGTAACCCTCTGATGCGAACCCAAGTATTATGGCGTTCACTCCTTTTTAAGTGAGTCTCCAGGTCATCGTCTGTAAGATAGATGTTATCGACATAGGATAATTCCTCATCATCATATATTTGTAGTAACTCTGTTACCCTTGCTGAGAATAATCCTGGGCTATTCTTGAATCCCTGCGGGAGTCTACAAAATTGTTTTTGCGACCCCATTATTAGGAAAGCGGCCAATTACCTGCTTTCAGGTGCAATGTTTTGACTGAAGAATCCATTAGAGATATCTAATGTCGTTTTATATTTTTTGCGCACGATGTTGTTCATTAGTGCTGCACTATGTGAATTTTGTACTGCAAACATTTTGCAGCAGGAGTAGAAATGTCTGTAGTCCAAGACTAGACAATATGAATCGTCTGGCTTGGAGACAGGAAACAAAGGATTGTTCATTTGTGAGGTGCATGTTTCAATCACCCCTTGATATTCAAGTTGATCTAAGATCTCCCTGACTTGCTTTTTAGCTTCTTGTTTAACTGGGTACTTCCTTTGTGCAGTGGGTTGATTTTTTAACTGGATTTTGTGGGGAGGAGAGTCCTCATCCCATCCTACATGATTTTTGTATAAAGCAGGGGCTTGGGCCACTGCCCATTTTCTTGCAAATGTGTATTTTATATGAATCGGAATATGATTTGAGAAGGCAGGCATAATCATTTCTTCGCCATGATGGCACCCCCTGACAAACTGTGGTGGCCAGTCTTTTTCAGCTAACAGGATGTCATAGCCTTTAGATAGATTCTCCCAAAAGAGACCTTTTATTTTCCTAGTTTTATCTCCCTCTATACGTAATGTTATTTCAAGTAGTTTATGGGGCACGCTAACTCACGTGTCTGCAGTTTCCACCTGAATGTATTGATTCGTGTCCACTGTCTCCAGAAGATTCATCAGGATCTTGTGAGCTATGGTCACTTCTGCTGCGCTGTCTAGCATTGTCTGGGCCCACTCTCCGTTTTTCAGTTGTGTCCTCAGAATCCTCAGCAAGTTTAATTTTAATGTTGGCTACCTTCTTCTTTGGATTATGTAATTTTTTACTTTGATGAGCAGGTTCCTGGTCTTTGGACTTGACGTGCTCTTCTTTGTGTTCTGACCGTCCTCTTCTTTCTGATTTCTGTGAGGAAGTCTGAAAAGATCGAGAGGGACGTGTATCAATATCTTGATATCTATCATGTTTTCTCAATTTATCCCTATCTCTAAGGTTGTATCTTTTCTCAGAGGGTTCCCTTTGGGGAGACTTGCCTCCTCGGACAGGAGATCTTTCTCTCCGTTGAGGAGACCTTCCTCTGGACTGGAATAGTTTTTCCTTGGAAGTGGATTGTTTATCACCATCCCAACTCTTTTTTGGAGTGTTTAGATTATTTGTAATAAATGTTTTTCAGGATTTTCAGTTAGTTGGGGTTTTCTTGGTTTCCCAGCCAAACTATTACTTCCTAGTTCTTCATAGGATTTTTCTATGATTCTGGCAAGTTCAAATGGTTGGTCTGTTATATCTGTCTCCTTCAATTTCTGCAGGTACGTTATATCGTCCCTTGCCAATTGAACTAATTCTCTATATGCCATTGTTAATTCTTTTAGTTTAACTAGGAGTTCTTCGCTTGACATTGTTTCAATGTCGGGATGTAGTGTGTAGCTTGCTAGAACCGGCCACGTGGCTCCTGGTCTACCTAGTGGACCGAGCCTGGTGATGTAATTTTGATGTTTAGGGCGCCATTAAACCAGAGCAGGTGCTCTTGGTAAGTTAGTGGGATTTCAACGTCCTCGAAAGGAGTGTATACATCAGGAGGTTCCTCTATTTTGTAATAGTGGAAATCTTTTGTCACAGCGTGTGCTGCTGGAAAATGTATCCATGAATAGAATACCTCTGTCTGCCGATACTCATGTGCCACTATCACGAATATGACCGTACCACCTCTTGGTGATAGTCAATTTTCTATAAGTTTAAGAGTTAAAGTTTTTCTTATATTGACCGGAATGATTATAGCATTCGGGTCTTCTTGCCGGAGACTTGTGTCTTCCACTATGAGTTGAGTTGCTAAACCTTTTCTATCTCTTTCTTCTTCACTTTCCGTCATTTTATTGACTAAAAATGTTTTTGTTGCAGAGCAAGTTTCAAGGAAAAAAAGATTAGGTGCACAATATTTTGGAACACTGTATCCTTCAACGTTGACTATACCAATAACTAAAGAAACGGACTCAGGCGTCCCCACAACAAAAACACCCACAAGTTGAGTATTTTACTCAAGGACCAGCATGCCGTTATTCCGGCGGGAAAGGTAAAGTTACAAGATTTAAAATATAATCTCTAAAAGCATACTTCAACTCGGGATGCAAAATCTATGGACTAACATTCCTGTATATCTGATGTTACCAAGTCTATAGTAGGTGGGATATTTAGGAATATACATTCAATGAAAACACGAGCATTAGATTCTACGAAAATGAATACCACAGAAAAAAACAATATAGAGTAATTTAGAAAGATATTGTCCACACCAAGGATTTCGTAAACCTCTGTTACACATTTATTGCATTTCAAAAACAAAGTTAATCGTAATACAGTATACAAAGTTTTTTAAAAAGACATGATTATACATTTCATAAAAACAATTTAAAACAAAGAATCACAAGTCGACGCGGCGTTTCGGTATTCTGTATGACTACCTTCTTCAGGACTGATTCTAGACAGGTTTAAAAAAGATTTTAAAAAACAGTCCAATGCTCAGGAGGCCCAATTTAGAACCTAAAACCTAGAGCTACTATCTACTGTAACCATATGGAGTATTGATTAACTAGACATCTGCACCAATGTAAGAAAAGTAACCCTGTTTTTTAAAATCTTTTTTAAACCTGTCTAGAATCAGTCCTGAAGAAGGTAGTCATACAGAATACCGAAACGCCGCGTCGACTTGTGATTCTTTGTTTTAAATTGTTTTTATGAAATGTATAATCATGTCATTTTAAAAAACTTTGTATACTGTATTACGATTAACTTTGTTTTTGAAATGCAATAAATGTGTAACAGAGGTTTACGAAATCCTTGGTGTGGAAAATATCTTTCTAAATTACTCTATATTGTTTTTTTCTGTGTTATTCATTTTCGTAGAATCTAATGCTCGTGTTTTCATTGAATGTATATTCCTAAATATCCCACCTACTATAGACTTGGTAACATCAGATATACAGGAATGTTAGTCCATAGATTTTGCCTCCCGAGTTGAAGTATGCTTTTAGAGATTATATTTTAAATCTTGTAACTTTACCTTTCCCGCCGGAATAACGGCATGCTGGTCCTTGAGTAAAATACTCAACTTGTGTGTGTTTTTGTTGTGGGGACGCCTGAGTCCGTTTCTTGAGTTACTATCCCCTCAGTCCCCAATCAGCCTGTGCGGGGTCCTCCTTTAGTTTTTTAATTATACCAATAACTAATACATAGGATTCTCGTCCTACTAAGTTCCGGCGGATATTTACCTTTTACCCACTCCAGACGTCTTTTGGAGTTTTTACGGAAAAAGGGGTCTGTGTGAAAAGCACAACTGAGTTACGCTAGTGTCTTGCGTTAGATTATCGCCTTACCAAACGTTGGGCGCCTTGTAGTGTAGTTCCTATATTCCCAATAGGCTCTGCGCATTGGAATAACATAAACAGCAGTGTAGAAGTAGGACTGAGGTCATCTAGGTCTCTACTGACTATGTTAGATTTAATTAGTTTTGCCAGCTAGGTCAGAGGTCACTAGAAACTTTCTCGAATGTTCAGGAAAGGGTTAACCGTCCTGATTTAGACAAGAAGGGATTAGTTTCTGACGACCGCATAAACATGACAACTTTGCTCCCTCAGAATAAAGAGTATATCTCTAGAGTCGTGTGAAAACAATAGACAACTATTTCACTCAGTCAATCGTGCATGCTTAATTTCACCAGAGTGCAGAGAAATAGAGAGACGGGCATTTTCAATAAAAGGTGTTATTTTATTGAGTAGTCTTCTTTCTCATGCAAGAGAAATGAATTGCCTATGCTCGCAATACTTATTATAAAGTAAAGTGTGTACAGTAAAAGTGGTATTATGAAGTAATACTGTAAAAGCATTGATATGGTTTCTTAGCCATATGATACTTTAAAATGGATAAAATATATACATACATAAAACATTGACACGCCTACCCGGGTGTACCTTACCTAAGCCTAATACGTGGGAAGGAGTAAGCAAGTTGCAGTTTTAAGTTAAGTTAGGTTTTTGCCAAGAATCGGAATCAAGAATTATCTCTAAGAATTGAATCCGCTCCGCACCTTGGTTATAGAATGAAGGAGGTCTTGTATATCGCTTCTCAGGACTCGATCTCCCAGCAACCCGCGAGGGTGACTTGGGAACACCGGAGCTGGATTTTCTCGGCTGGAGAAAAAGACAGCATCTCTCTCAGTGCGTCGAAGGGAGGGGTGGTTTCTTTTGGCTCTAGCAACAGCTGGGCTTCCGGGCAAGTAGAACGTCGCTCTGCTCCCAACCACTGTGTTTTTACTTAAGGCAACATTGATATATTTATACCTAAAAGGTGCCAGGTTTGACGTAAGGTTGGACATAAGACGTCACTAAGAACTAACAGTTCTTTCTGGACTCCAGGAGTTCTTGTGCAAATCAAAACAAAAGCAGGGGGAATTCCCGGGCTGCTGGAGGCTTGGTTTGTTTAAAGAACGTGTTGTGCTTTCTAGGAGTCTATGGGAGTAGCTTTGCCGTGTTTGTACTGCATTGGCTATTACTAAATATGGATATGATTCCTATGCCTTTATAGGGATTTTACTTGTTATAACCACATAAGGGCATGAATCGGGAATATCGAATTAGGGTCCTAGATAGAAATACAACACCATGTGTTGCGGCACTGCTTTTAAATGTAAATTGTTCCCACAATCGACTTTCGTGGTAAGGGCACTTAAAACATAATAAATGACATTATTGTGGCATATTAGGTACCCCCAGAGTTGCCCCTAGGTGTCCCAGGTTTCGGGGGTCATGTACTTATAAGGAGGGCCCCTAAAAAGCAGTTTTATATGCCCTGGGGGATAGAGAAACTGCAAATTTCACTTCCCCCTTGTAGTAAAGTGCTTCTCAAGATCGACTTTTGTGTTTTTTTGATTGTTAGGATTCTAACTGCTGTATCTATGTATCCTGTAACTCACCAATTCAACTGATGTAGATGCATACTGCGGAGCTTGAGCAACCTTGGCCGATGCCCGGTGGAGCTGTCCTATGCAGCTATAGGGGAGTCTGGCCCCTTGGCCGTCACCTACTTAGCTGGTCATCTGGCATTGTCTTCCTCATCTCCCCGTTTGTGTCTCCTTACCTCGCCCACCACCTCCCTCTGTTTCTTTGATTCAAACTGTTGTAACTTTGTAACCTGTAACTCGCTGATCCAACTGATATAACTATGTAACCTGTAACTCGCTGATCTTCATGTAAAGCGCTCTGATACCTCCGGTCTAGCCAGCGCTATATAAAACTCTGCAAATAAATAAATAAATAAGGATCCACACTATTTTTGCATATTCAGGACCCCTAAAGTCTCCCTTAGGTGTCCGAGGGGTGGGGGCCCTGTGGCTATAAGCAGGGTCCTTATAAAAAAAAACATGTTATAGGCCTTAGTGTTGGAGAAATTGCATATTTAATTTTCCCTATTGTGGAGCCCTAGCCACATAGGATAACATGGAAATAGGTTATGAACACATAACTATTATTAGGAATCAAAGACAAAAATATAATTCATGGACTTAGAAGAATGGTACTGATAAATCCAACAATATGCTATTGTTGAATTTATCCTAAAGGAGCTAAGCCTAAATTCAGCCTTCCTGTGGTCTCCTCTGAGTGGTCAGAGTTAAGAGGATTAGCTAGGCTGCATTGATTAAGTGATAAGTGGCTCACCCAGGGAGAGGCTATCTCTTGGATAGAGCTCTGCTACACAGGAGTGCAACAGCAGGCCGAGGGGTCTGTTGTATCTTTACCTTTAATTGAGTACATTCCTTGTTGAGAATGTACCTAGGTCATGGTTTGGAATGTATTGTTATTTGAGAGTGATCAGTTGTTACATGGTCTTTGAAGAGTACGACTTTCCTCCCTGTTGGGCGTAATAAACTACTTTCTACTCGATTTTTGGAGTGCTAATCTTTATATTACTGGCGACGATGAGCCCAACAGGTGATAAAGAACCCTGCGTGATTTGATCTTTTGGAATTCCAGTATCACTGCGGCAGTGAGTTTATCGTTTCCTTGGATATCCGATTTTTATCGAGTGACTTTTAAACTGAATTGACTTCCGAGGTAGCGACTTCATTTGCAGCAAGTACACTTTTTAAAAACATTTATTTTTAAGTACTTTCTGCAAAAGTGCCTACCTTCGTTGAACTGCGTGATTTGAATTCTGCACGTGATCTGTTTGCGCGAGCTGTGCTTGAGCGTGCCTTCCACCTTGAAGAAGGTTTTCTCGTCACTCGTAGAACTCGGCGCGAGCTGTGGGCACGCCTCCGGCGTTGTTGAGCAACCGCGTCCTCTTGCCATCACGTACTGTGACGCGCACCTTTGTTTTCAAGCAAATTGCGGAAGTGCGCTCTGACATTTGACTAGTACGTTCCAATTCTCGTTTAATTTTAATACGAATACCGCGCATTTAAGTACGAATACCATATGGATTGAGGCAAGTCATTTTTAACGTTTTGAAGCAAGATTTGACCATAAGATGAGCGAAATCAGCTGGAATTCATGCCTGATGTATAGAAGAATATTGATGTTCGTTTAGACTGAAGAAAAGAAGTACCCATTGATGAACAGAGAAGTTTGAAACTATTATTATTTTTAGTTTAATGCTGATTTCACTTCTTTGTTTTCTCATTGTTGTTTTTCCTTCATTATTTTAGATTGTTATTTTAGATTGTTGTGTTAGCTTGTTTAGTTAACTAGTTGTGTTAGCTTGTTTAGTTATTTTTGCCTTTCAGCATGTCATCTTCTGCGAGTGGAATGAATCAACCTCCTCAGTTCTTGAGTGAGCAAAGGGAACCAATTTTACCATGGAAGAAATGGAAGCCAATTTTTGACTCTTATTTGCTTGCTATTGGTGGGGAAAACTTTTCTGCCATCAGGAAACAGGCTGTTTTGTTGAACAATCTAGGTATTGAAGGAAGAAACATCTATGATAGTTTGGATTCAATACCTATTGGTAGGGGTGCGGGTGAACCTTCTGATGTGTATGAGATGAGTGTACTACTTTTGAAGAATCATTTTGGTGCACGCATTAATGTTGTCATGGAAAGACACAAATTTTTTATGCGTACACAGGCTAAGAGTGAGAGAGTTGGAAACTATGTGGCAGCACTTAAATCCCTTGCACAGACTTGTGAATTTGAACTTTTGACTGACTCTCTCATTCGTGATCAACTCGTTCGTTGCACTAATGATCTGAAAATCCAAGAAAAACTTTTGTCGAAAAATCCAAATTTGAAAGAGGCCATACTTATTGTTGAGAGGGTTGAACATACCTCTACTTGGGTTAAGGGAATTATGAAGGGCCCTTCTCAAACTGATCCTGTTTCCAGTATAGTTAATGAAAATCGTCAAATTTTCCAACCGGAAATAAGTGTTGCTGCTGTAAGTAAAGTTCTGTCGAAGCAAGAGAAAACTACTTTTAAAATTGAAAGACCTAAACAAAACTACAGTTTTAACAGGGAGAATAAATTTAGATGTCCCAGATGTGGAAGTGAGAAACATGGACCGAACTATCCGAACTGTTTTGCAAAAAGTACTGTTTGTAGGAACTGTGGCAGGAAAGGCCATTATGCAAGAATGTGCAAAAACAACAAAGTTAATTGTGTAGATGATGAAGAAGAGTACTCTCAGGATTCAATTCGTTGTATCACTAATTTGCAGGATGATGTTGTTAATGGTGTGATTCAAGTTGATGATGATGTAGTAATTATTCCCTCTTGTGACATTCAAATTGCCAACAAGGTTGTCCCCGTACTTGCTGATTCTGGTTCACTTTTCACTCTTATCAGTGACAAATTTTGGTTTACACATTTTGAAGGAGACAAGATCAAACTTTTGGCTCCTGACATTAATCCTGTTGGGTATGCTAAACAAAAGATTGATTTGATTGGGTACTCCATCCAGACCATTTATTTATTTAATTTATTTTTAATATTTATAGAGCGCTGCATATACCCGTGGGCGTCTTGGCGCTGAAAACGATTTATTTGAATACGAACTGTGAGCTTATGAACCAGTTAATTAAAACGGACTGTGAAGGAGGAGATGATTATTGAGTGAACAGCCAAGTTTTCAGGAGTTTACGGAACTGAAGGAGCGTGGCACTTTGCCTGATGTTAAGAGGTAGGGTGTTCCAGAGTTTGGGGGCCGCCACAAAGAAAGCGTCGGTCACCCCAGGTGACCGTTTTGGTGCGGGGGACGACCAGTTGATTGAGAGTGGCTGATCGTAAAGCTCTGGTGGGCTACTTTTAAGGGTAGAGAAACTGTTGGAAGGGTGTATGTTGCGAAAAGGGGGGATAATCTCCTTGGTTGGCGTCATAAAAGGAACTTGGGAATTACTTTGAATCCCAATGCTCCTGAACAGGTTATGTTGGTCTCTCATTTGGGTGATTTTTCAGACATTTTTGAAAAATTCCCTGAAGTTTTTAGTGATGACTTGGGTCTTTTGAAAGGTTTCAAACACAAGATTATTTTGAAAGGTAACGCAAAACCTGTTGTACATAGAGTTCGGAGGGTGCCTAACCTCATGTTGAAACCACTTCAAGATGAAATTGATAGGCTGCTGAAGCTGGGTGCAGTTGAGGAGATAGAATCCTCTGAATGGCTTGCACCCATTGTTTTGGCACCTAAGGACAAGGGTACCAAAATTAGGATGTGTGTGGACCTCAGGAGTTTAAACAGTTCAATTTGGGTTGACAGGCAGCCTTTACCTAATATAAATGAGATTTTGACTAAGTTGGGTGGTGCTACTGTGTTTAGCGTTATGGATTTGTCAGCAGCTTACCACCAAGTTTTATTGCATGAGGAATCAAGACATTTAACATCTTTCGCAACTCCCATTGGTGCGTACAGGTTTATTAGGATGCCTTTTGGTTTAGCCAGCGCAGCTGCCTGTTTTCAGAGGATCAGGAAGAATGTTTTATCTGGGATTGATTCCGTTCTTTTCTTCCAGGACGACATCTTGGTCTACGGGAATGATGTTGGCAGGCATGATGACATCTTATTTGGAGTCTTATCTAGACTCAAGGAATCTGGTTTGACCTTGAAATGGGAGAAATGCAAATTCAGGGTGAAATCAGTTTCTTATTTGGGGCACAATATATCTGGGGAGGGCATCAGTCCCAAGATTGATCTGGCGGAGGCTATCCTTCAAGCTCAACCCCCTGCTAACAAGGATCATGTGAAATCTTTCAATGGGTTATCTGAGTATTATTCTAAATTCATTCCAAATTTTGCTAGTGTGATGCAGCCTATTAGACTTCTTTTGCAAAAGGGTGCAGTTTTCAATTGGAACAAGGAATGTTAGGAGGCTTTTGAGACTGTCAAGTCTGAGATTGCAAAAATGCCAACTTTGGAGCATTTTGATGTGCACAAGAAAACTATTTTGTCTACTGATGCGAGTTTACGTGGTTTGGGGGCTGTTTTGTCCCAATTGGTGGATGGTTCGGAAAAGGTCATTGGTTTCGCATCACGTTCCTTGAAGGGTGCTGAAGAATACTATTCGGTTATTGAGCGTGAAGCCTTAGCTTGTTTTTGGGCCATCAAGCATTTCAGGTTCTATTTGTGGGGTCTACCTTTTGTTGTTAGGTCTGATCACAAACCCCTGGTGCAGTTGTTTTTGTGTAGAAATGTTGAATGTACAACTCCAAGGATTAAGAGGTGGGCCGAAGGACTCATGGAATACAACTTCTGTGTAGAATACTTACCTGGTCTTAAAAATATCCCTGCTGATTTTCTTTCTAGGTCACCCCTAGATAAGCTAGTCGTGTGTGATTTTGAGTCTCCTGCTGTCTCTTGGGTGAAGGAATCAGCATTAAATGAGGCGGACTGGAAAGATAGTTTTTCTAATGATCCGGCCAGGGATTTTGTTTTGGAAGCCACGGTCAGTGGTTGGCCTGTTTTAAAAGAAGTTCCTGATCCTGATAAGGGTTATTGGAATGTGTGGGACGAATTGAACATTGTTCAAGGTGAATTGTTCAGAGGTTCAGGTTGATTCCCCCTTTTGGGATGAGGGAGAAGATAATACATTTAGCACATGAGGGACACCTAGGTTGTAGTCTCACTAAAGCGAGGGTCAGGGAATCCTATTGGTGGCCTGAGTTGGACCGTGAGGGGAGATTGTTGTGAGGGACTGCTATATTTGTGCTGGTAATGATAAGTCTTGGAAGGTGAACACCGCCCCTCTTTCCCCTGTTGCTATACCTGAGCGTCCTTGGTCTAAAGTCGCTGTTGACATCATTGGACCTTTTGAGAACCTTGCTCCTTCTGAGAGATTTGTCGTTGTTCTGGTAGACTACACATCAAAGTGGTTGTCTGCTTCTTATATTGGTTCCGTGTTGAGTAGGAATGTTATTGAATTTTTGAAGGATGCTTTTACTTGTGAAGGGGTACCTGACGTGTTGGTCTCTGATAAAGGTGTCCAATTCACCTCCCAGGAAATGTATGACTTTTTGAAGGATCTATCCATCACCCACCATAGGACTGCTCTTTACTCCCCGCAGGCCAATGGTTTGGTGGAGAGCATGAATAGGTTGATTAAAGAGTGTGCCCAGACCGCTTTAGAGAGAAGACTTCCATTGAAACCTATTCTCAGGGAGAAACTGTGGGCGCACAAAAACACTGGTTTTTCACCTTTTAAAAAGCTGAAAGGTAGGGTTGCTGGTTCTAAGCTTAATCCTTTGTGGCTGTCTGTGAAGCATAGGGGCTGTGTGGTCAAAGATTCAAGGTTGGAAAACTATCAAGAAAAATACAAGCGAAGGTTCGATGTTTTAAGGGGGGCGAAGAGTTCTTCTTGGAAAGTGGGTGATTTTGTATTTATTAAAAAGGTTGTTTGGTCACCTAAGGGTGCGTCAAAGTATTTTGGACCTAGACGCATTGTAAAGGTCATGAAGAATGTGGTTATACTTGCTGGGGGAGATGTTTGGAGTATGTCTCGTTTGTCAAGGTGTGCGGAGGGGGATGGTGATGTTGTGAAACCACGTTCTGGGAAATGTGTTGTGGAACCTGCTTCTGAGAAATGCTCTAACCAACTACCTCAGAATGAGTATGTTCCTTTTTGCAGCACTAGCACTAGAACTAGGAGACCTCCTTTGTATCTTCAAGATTACTATCCAGAGTGAATTATCTCTTTGTTCTTGATCTTTGTTTTTCTGAATGTTTCTTTTCTTTTTCCTTGTTTTCTTTGCCTTATTGCACTTTCACTTTGTTCTCTTTCTCCTTCCTTTTTATTTGTATTTCTCTTTCGTTTTGTTATTATAATAAGGGAGATGTGTTGTATCTTTACCTTTAATTGAGTACATTCCTTGTTGAGAATGTACCTAGGTCATGGTTTGGAATGTATTGTTATTTGAGAGTAATCAGTTGTTACATGGTCTTTGAAGAGTACGACTTGCTTCCCTGTTGGGCGTAATAAACTACTTTTTTACTCGATTTTTGGAGGGCTCATCTTTATATTAGGGTCATAAACCATGTAGCTTCAAAGGCGGATAGAACATGCAGGGAATGCCAGACCCAACTACCCATCAGCTCCCCTGACCCCATCATATCAAAGGCTTAAGGTAGGAATTTGCAGATGGTAGGTGGAGGAGAGTTATGCACCAAGTTCAGCCATACTGAATTATGGAAGAATAGTGCTTTCTGGAAGACGATTAAGCCACACTTTAGAGAAAGTGGTCATGCCCTGGGGTGTTGCCCTGCACCTCATTGGACAGAAGTGCTCAACTGCTTGATCCAAGAGAACACTGAATAGATATGTGAGAGGTGCAGAGCCCTCAGGTTTGCTGCTTGGAGATTACAGACCCTTGTATTGCGTTTTGGACACATTAGAACCCCAAGAGGAACTTCACGAAGAAGTTCCAGAAATTTGAAGACGTTTTAAGCAACTTTTGAAAAGAAAACTCTATAGCAGGACCAACTCAACCGCAAAAGCCTAGCCGGCGACCTTCAACCCTGAGCCAGCCTGTGCTACTGGTTTGTCCCGCTGAAAAGCTCTGGAGGCCCTCACCGAACTCGGACTGGTAAAGAGCATCGAGGGACCTTGGCAGAAAAAGCTTCCAGAAATGTTTCTAAGTCTGAATTTAAAATATCGATCAAGGCCTACAGTGTCAGCCTGAACTTTAACTTTGTCCCAGTCAAGCGTGATCATATGTCCCAGGTGGTGCTATAGGTTTCTAAGTGCTATATAGTGCTAAATCTTAAAAAATTATTTCCTACATTGAAGTTTTGTTGTTTTAGTGTCATTCTAACCACTTCTGTGCTCCCAACGGCCGAAGTGAGCACTCCCTCCCTGGTGCTGTGAAAGACCATTGGCCGTCGCAGCCCCGCCAACCCTTTAGAGTGCCCACCGCGTTTAAGGCGTTAAAGATAAAAATATTTTCTATTTTTATAAATTGTTGTGAGATTTGTATTATATGTGGTGTCTTAATTACCTTCTGAATTGGTGTTTCTAAATGCTTTACATACCTGTCTAAGTTAACCCTGACTTCTTGCACCCATGCTACCAAGAGTTGAGCATTGGAATAATTTATTGAGACCTATTCTGAGTCCTAGACCATGTCAGTGCCTTATTGCCAGTCGTGGACGCACATGTACCACAACTAAAAATAAGTAACATACCACAACATAACATAACACAATGATACATACCTAAAGCAGTGTATGGAAACCCCAAAACTAAACACTAGTGAAAAATACTACTATTATTACAGCTAAATGTACAAAAATAGACAAACTACAATTTAAACTTTAGACAACCCTCTATTCTAAAAACCCTTGGAAAAACCATTAAAAAGGACTTTCCTGTTCTGACGAACAGCAGCACCTTACAGCGACCTGGTTACCAGAAAGCAGACCAAAAAATCACACAAATAGAGTACAAAATAGAAGATAGTGTAAAAAAATAATCAGCTAAATAAAACTAAAACAAAGACTATATCCACGTAGAAATGAAGGGGAAAGTATGCATTTTTGTATATATTTTATTGAGGTTTACATTACAAACAAAGAAATACTCAGTCAGTAGTGACAAGAAAATTACTAACACTCACAGTACGAAGACATTTTGTTCAGACAGCAGGACACTTAGTATTGCTAATGTAGGGTGTGAGCAAGGGGAATGCGGCATAATGTTACTCTGTTGGTCGTGAAAGTAAGAGAAAACATAGTGTTAGACCTGGAATCCTTGGTGTGGTATCCTCTGACTTTTTCCCTCCTGTTTTACTGGCTTCTTTTTGCAGGCTTTAGTATCCATGGCACTTTACTACTCCTAACCAGTGTTAAAGTGCATATGCTATGTACTCTAAATATGGCTTATCCATAACTGGCATATTTAATTTACCTGTTAATCCCTAGTAAAGTTCACTATATGTGCCCAAGGCCAGTAAATTAAATGCTGCTTTTGGATCTGCAACACTGTCGTGCCACTTACCCAGTAGCCCTTTAAACATGGCTCAGGCCTGCCATCGCAGAGCTTGTATGTGCAGTTTTAAAGTGACATTTCGACCAGGCAAGTTGAACTACTTGCAATGCCCAAACCTTCCCTTTAATTACATATAAATCACCACTAAGGGAGGCCCATGGCAGTCCAATGGGCAGAGTGCAGTGTATTTAAAAGATAAGACCTGAACCTTTGAGTTTTACATGTCCTGGTATTGAAAAACTTCTAAATTCATTTTTCACTACAGCAAGGCCTATCTCTCCCATCGGTTAACATAGGTATTGCCTTTAAACATCTTTTAAGTGTAATTTCCCATTGGGAGCAGATAGAAAAATGGAGTTTGGTATCTCTAGACTCACAGTTTAGAAACACATCATTTAGTAAAGTTGGTATTTAAATAGCAGATCTGAAAATGCCACTTTTAGAAAGTTGGCATTTTCTTACTTTAAACATTCTGAGTCTGTCTCTGAATATACGTCTGGGTTAGGGTGACAGCTGGGCTTTGTGCATTCCCTCTAGACAGTCACATAAAGGGATCTGGGGTGTAACACTTGCATCCTGATGGCCCATCACCATGCTGAAGGGCCTTCCTGAGGTAGATTGGGAGGGAGGAGCTGACACCTGCACCTGAATAGGGCTGCGATTGTCCCCACACAAACAGCTGCATACCGCACTGTAGGATGTATGAACCCAGGGCAGGAAAGGCAGAGACCTTACAGTTCTAAACAATACAGTACAAAGTCCGTGTTCTTATCAACTTCCTTTGTCCTTGCTCACTGAGTTGCTTAGTATTCAGAGAAGCTGGGTCTACATGGGGTTACACAATATTTCAGAGTTGACAATCAGATATGTTACCCAATCCCTAGCAAAAATTAATTTACCCTGGCATAATTTGTGTCATTTGGGAAATGTTGCTTGTTATTCCTGTAATTGTACTGCTTTGCTTAACTATGCCTCACTTGCATTAAAAATGTTAAACAAAATGTGCCATCATGCGAAAAACAGGTTCTTTTAGGCTCATGTATAGAGGAGATGCGAGCCCTGTTAAATTCTGAATGTAGGGAAACTGTTTTTGTAACTTCCTGAAAGACTTTCTCCACGAGTAGAACCATTAAGAAGATGGTGGTTTTATCAAACTCCAGAAGCAACCATCCCCTCTTTGAGTCCTTCCTGGAGACGTCAGTTTAATGGCCTCAGAAATCTCTGCACTCAATAGCTCTTGATACAGTACCTCACTGAAATATTGGGATGACTGTGGCATGGGTAGTCGGGTCATAAATGCATCACTACAGGTATATAGTTTTGCTTAGAACAACGATACTATCTTTTGCTTTGCCCCTTGGCTTGTCCATTAAGGTAAAGAACTGTAGTGATGGCCATCTGCTCCTCACGTTGTTTCAATTGGAGGGCCAATAATCCTCCTTATTTTTCTTTGTGTTCATAGCCTTTGCTTTGATGTCGAGCAGTACCTTCTCAGCTACAGTAGAGAATGTAGTATTCAATGTAATTGTCATATTTAATAAAGTTTGGAGGAGTTCAAGTTTGGCCGGAACATGGCGCCACACTCTATCATTGATAAAACAGGCTATGTTAATATATGCATTTTGATCAGCATTTGAGGGATTGGAGTTAGAGCAATAAATATGACTCTCTCCAAACATATGCACTTTCCGCAATGCTACCTGACACTCATGACATTCCAGGAGTGACCCTGCACAGGAAAAGATGGATTTTGTTGTCATTGCAATCATGAAATTATGCATCCTCCGAAAATGGAAAACTGTGGTCTTACCAACACATGAGGAATGGTTGGACTCTAGAGCTACTTTAGCAGCACGTGGGAGATCGATTTATAAGCTCAAGAACCAATTGCATCTATTCTGTGATATCTGAAGCCCGTTCTTCTTGATGTGACAATCAAGGTTGTCTGCTGGAAGTATTATTATATCTTAGATATAAAACCGGTGGGCACAAATATGGGAGATGTTTAGGACTCCTGTATTTACCAATTGATCCTGATCATTTACCTGCATATTTAAACTTAAGCAACGTGATTAGTGGTTCATGTTCTGTTGCCTTTCACCTTCTTCTTTTATATCTTCCTCTTTCTGAACATCACTTTCCTTCTCAACTTGCTCTTAGGATTATGCAAGCCAATAACCACCTGAAGTCCATGACTGGTTGTGATATGTGTAATTACAATTGGATATTATTGTTAGATTTCCTGTAAAAAATATAATATCCAAGAAGGAGATTCAAACACAAGACACAGTCAAGGTACATTTTTCGGCAGGCGTCTATTGCTTCCAAGAGTTAAGTTCAGCTGCCTAAACTGAACAGGAGTTAAACTTTTTTGGAAGGTTATTCTTCACGTGGTCTCCTCTATGTTGTCTCAATCTTACTGTTCCCTGGAAAATATGCTAGGAGCAGTATCCTCTTGCACCAAAATCATACTGTGGCCAACTAAATCAATCACGTTAAGACAAGGTGGCATTCCATTCTGAGAATGTCCCCAAAATCTTCTCCTGTGTACCTTTTTGTAGTCGCAAGAGGGCTGTACGGACACTGGTTACCTTCCACCTAAATTTTCAGTGGAAACAATTCCCTTATCCTTTGCATTTGTGACCATCTAAAGCCCCACCTGCAGGTATCTCAAAACTCTGCTGCTCGGCTCATTCTCTGCTCAAGCATGCTCTACTGTCCTTCACCAGCTCCGGAGCCTACACTGGGTCACTCTGCATAAGGACACAGGGGCATATTATCTAGAAGTGCGTTAGAAAACGCACAACGAAATCCGGCGATAGTCGGCGATATGGCACATTAGCGCATGAAAATAAAAACGTTGTTTTCATGCGCTAATGTGTGCATTGATAATATGGAGGGGTGGAATCAGCGTTATGATCCACACCCCCATGGTTCAATGCCCTAACACCTGGTCAGAGCAGGCGTTGGGAGACCTGCAATAAACGAGTTTATCGCAGGTCTGCCTCTCCCAACGCCTGCCTTGGTAATAGGGTGTTCCCACCTCCAACCACATTTTACATGTGGTTGGACGTAGGAACGCCCACTTTGCATGTTATTAGCGATGTTTGTCGCCGACATGCAAAGTGGGCTTGAGCCAGGCGTTACAAATGCCCTTGTGGATAGGGCTCCAGAAGTATCGCCGCTTTCTCGGCACAATTCGCCGAAAAAGCGGCGATACTTCCCCTTGCTAATATGCCCCAATCTATTTAAAATCTCTGATCCTCACACAATGCCGTACGCAATTCGGCCCTTCTGACCTCAATAGCGAGAACAAACTCCACGTGCTGTCAGGAACGTTGAGAACAGCAAATCTGCATCTAATCAACCCCATGGTGGAAATGCTTCTCTTACCTGGCTACCAAAATTGGAACCACCTTTCAATCCATGCCTGTCAACCATCCAACTTCTCTGTTATCAAAGAAAATCTGAAAAACACGACTGTAGGAGCAGAGCTCATTTAAATCCTCACCACTTCCCTTGTAGAATTCTGGGCGCCAGGACCCTCTCCTTTTGGGTAGCAGCAACGCTCTACACTTTTAATTCACATCACATAAAATTGTTTTTATGGCGCAGTCTGGCATCTTAGTAATGTGCAGCTGATATTTAAGCCCGATCGACTACAATCTAGTGCTACGGAAGTCACAGTCGGTTCTGTTGCTATGCACAGGGTGCAGTGTGCCGTATGGCAGAAATGTATACACTGAGAATTAAATGGCAAGCGACCGTCCTCTGCAGCAATGGAGAAAATGGGACGATGAAAAATGCAAAAATGTCAACAAATCTATTTACTTGCATTACCCTAAGTGGTTATTCAATTTGTTCAAGAGGTTAACACGAGGACCTGATTTAGGTCGCATGTTTGGCTGTTTTATATCAAAATGTCATTATTTTTCTTTTTTAACACGTATTACCGCTGACAAAAGAAAACTCAATTCAAAGTGTCAACAACGATTTCACAGGCAGCAGAAACATCAATCGGGCTTTTTTCCAGGACTGACTCTTTATCCCCTAACAAAGGACTGGGGAGCCGTGTTAAGCTCATGTGCTGAACGCCGCAGCTTAAAAAAAGATCAGCAAAAATAACAAAATCGTTAAAGCTCCCGAGCCCGCTGCTTCATCTCCAAAGGCTCCGCTTTAAAGTACTTGCTGCTCTTGGGCGTCAAAGGATTTCTTACCTGTTTAATTGCTTTTTACAGGGTTTCTGGGAGAGTCCCCAGTTAATTCCTTTATTGACCTTCTCACTTCTGAGAGGAGCAGAGTGTGAGCTGAAATCAATTGAGCACATCCTCTTTACATCAAGGGACAGGGGAAGGCTTTTATTGTAATCAATGTCGATACACAGCTTGGAGCGCCGAGTGTACGGCGGAAACATCCGCTATCGTCCTGTGAACATGCGCACCGCCTCCGCGTGCCTCGCGGGCACAGGAAACTGTGATGGTGATCTCGCGCCCACTGCTCCGCTGCTGGATACGGGGTATCAGAGGTCACGCGGGGCCTCCCTCCCTGCTCAAATATCGCTTCTGAGAAATGGCGCTTGACTATTGATCCCAGACCATCAGAATCGTCTCCATTTCTGTTTCATCATAGAAACACATTCTTCTCGTTTCGATAGGCAGAGGGTTGTTGGTGTGGTTATGTCCCGGTTACTTACTTGTAATCTTAATTATTTTGCGATTAAGTCTTCTCCATCACAGTCCTATGACCCTCAGATCACACTGCAAGGGGCCTTATGTACAACACATTTTCCCGTAGACGCAGAATAAGTAAAACTCTTTTGTCCATCTGACCCTAGGTCTGTGCCCGTAGCCAAAGACTGGTATTTACCCGGTATCTAATTTGCATCTGACTCTAATTTGCACATTCTGGACTGTGGATTGACTCTAGAATATAGTGTGTTATGCCCATATTCCAAGCCGGCAAGCTCTGAATGTGCACTATTTGCTCTCACACATAGATGTGATAGGTTTCACCTGGCTAAAACTGTGCAGTCAAACTCTCCCTGTGAGCACAGTTTGTACCATGGACAGGATCCGGATGTGGGGTGGGTGCACTTACCAGTGGCATAACCATAGCCCCAGCATCCCCACAGGCAGGGCACAAGTTGGGGGTACACCCAGGTATGGGTGGTTGGATGCCATCCTCCCTGCCAAGAAGTTGGGTCCCACAGAAAGATGCTGAACTTGTCCCGGTGTAATTTTCAGACACCGGGACACGTTCAACAGCTCCTGCCTGTTGTATACTTTCGATTCCCAGCATTAACGTGCAGACAGGGAGGGGGCGTTCTTTCACTTCTAGCTGGGCCAAAATTTAGGGGCCATCAGGTCTCCTTTGTGTGAGTATCCTGACTGGAGGCAGGCAGCCTGGAACCTCACACTTTAATGTAAATGCCAAGGAGGGGAAAAAAAGGCACACAGCTTATCTCTTCACAAGTACGTAAGCGAGGCAGCTTTTGCCTTTGTTCAGTCCCTGAATATAAGAGATGCATGCACTGTAAGAATGTCAGGTGTGTTGGCCTGTCCCAGTATTTACACAAATAACAATTTCAATAGCACTATTTTTATTTCTTTTATAGCTCTATGCAACCCAATGCAGGGTGTCAGAGCTCTTTCTGTAACAATACCATTATACATGAACAATAAATCATGTACATCTGTAAATCAATGTACAAGAAGGGTTACACGATACAGTGTGGGTTACAAGGTGTAGGAGTCACATGTCCTTTATACCTCACTGTGGTCTTTTAGAAGAATTACAATTTATGAACTGCAGGTAACAAAAAGATCTTAATGTTAAAAGTAGTAAACCACTTAACTATCTACATAAAAAAAAATCTGTCATCTGCATGTTAGATGATGTACTTTGCAGGCGACATATTTACCCTCTCTTCTACTTTGATTCAAATCTGGGACTTTAGAAAAAACAGATCTCTCCAACAAGTGCATTAACCACCAGAGTTAGCTCTCCATTATCACTATTCTCTGAGATGTGCTGGGCACCTTCACAGCAGATGCCTTAACCCATTCAAATATTTTAAAATGTAGACTTTACAACCAATTAAGCATAACAGATCTACTACCATGCTTCTCCTTGTCAGGATAGCCCCACTTGTTTGGCACAACCCCCACACCAAATCTCATTTGTTACATCTATTAATGCACCTAAATGTACTCATGATATACCTGATAAACATGTGTGATGGCTCATTTCACTTCCTGTGATGTCACTTCCAGTGTGGTCACTGCCTGCGATGTAACATGCAATGTCACGCGTCGTGACATCATGCGCTGTGATGGCACGTGTCATGATTTCACTTGCATACTGCCTAACCTGGTTAGTCCCCCCACTTCTTTTTTTAGGAATTGCGCTTGCCCACAGATGCCGATGGGGTGGGGTTCCAAGGGCCCCCTCCTGCAGTATGAACGGGCAGCGGGCCCCTAGCTTGAGAGCTCCTGATTGTGTCCGGAGTGTGAGGTCCCCTCCACGTGCTTTACAGGATGCCCCCCTAAAGTTTTTTTATGCTGCTGGCTCATAGGTGTTTGCAGCTGAATCGGTCAGCACCTGGAAGCGAAAGAGGGCTAAAGAGAAAGGTCTGTGATATACAGAGGAGGTAGCCATACCGTCATGATTGACAATGGCTACTGTCAGACAGACACACTGTAAACAACCTGTGTTGCCTGACTTTCACACTGGGTACACTGATTTGAAACCAGCTTGCTTGCGTGGATCGGCTTGGCTTTGATCAGAAGCAAAATCCCCCCATACCGTGTTGCTGTCTGACACAATCCAATGCTGTCTGATACTGGATAATTTATGTGCTGTACATGCGGTGACAACAGCATGGCTACATATTGATGCCCTCACTTGCTATGTATTGTAAGAAGTCACTTTAAATTCATTGGCATTGGGAAAAGCTGTGAGTGCATGAATAATGCTATGCATCTGCAATGCAGTTATACTCATCATGTTCCCTTATAATACGATTTGAATTCACAGGGGGCACAGCTTAGGCTTTCAAATGTAAAATTCTGAAATACTTTGTCTCCTTTGTCCTAGAAAATACCTATCAGTTTGAAATAAACCCTGTGTCAGTGGTAAATTTACAGTGATTCTCCCCCTCAGGCAGAGAACCAGTGTGTCAGTTCTCGCTGGAGTCCTGTAGAGGACACTTTTAGGCCCAACAGAATTCATCTGAACCCCCCAGCAGTCTATTAAGTGTTAAAGAGCTCTTCTGTAGCAAAATACCGACAGCTTCAGATGACAGATCTATTTTATCCTATTCAATCATCTTTCTGTAAAATGGGACGATGAAAACAAGTTAATTACAAAATGATTAATGAATAGTGGGAATAACAGAAGTATCAGAAGACTTAAGCTAATTAAATGGCCTCTAATTTGAGCAGTAGAAGAATAAAATACAACTGAAATGAAATGCTTTTGCAAATGAGTGAAGAAAAGTTGCATTAAACGATCAAATGGGTCTCGGTGACATCAGATTAGCGGAGAAGAGTGTCACTTGTCATGACGCCCTGGTACCTAGGGCCTCATTTATGAGGCTGTGCGCCACTTTTACGCTGCCGGTCTGTTACTTTTTGTGACGCACCAGTGGCGTAAAAAATGCGCCTTGTTGCGCCATATTCACAAAGTGACGCATCTAGGTAGATGCGTCACTTTGTAAACCCCTGCGCCACATTATACCTGCGCCAGGTATAATGTATGCAAGGGGGCGTATTGACGCAAGGAAGGGTCGTAGAAGTGATGCAGTGAAATCTATGAGATTTCACTGTCTCTCTTTTAGGACGCCGTTGTGTCAAAATCTTGCGCCTGCCTCACAGCAGGTATAAGACTGACGCAAGCCCTTTCACATTGGGGCTTGCCCCATGTGAAAGGACCCATTGCTGGAGTTGTGTCACTTTTGTGACACACTCCAGCAATGCGTCACTTTTGCGCTTACAGATACGTCAGAAATACTGACGTATCTGTAACTCCTTGCGACATGATGCGTCATACATTAAATATGATGCATCAGGAATGTCGCAAGGAGTGGGCACTGAGAAGTGACGCATAGCTGCTTTCACGCAGCGATGCGTCATTTCTCATAAATGAGGCCCCTAGTTCAGACCACAAGTACAAAACAGGTAACTGTTCATAGAGGTCGACATCATAAATGTGAGCTGTACAATATCGTATTATAGTACAGGCAGATGGATACTCCATCACAAAAATGGACCATAATCCAGTCTGCAGCGGTAAACTGTTTTTCAAAAAAGGTTTCTTATTCTCATCTATGGCGCTTGCCTGGAAGTCAAATCAAGCTCAGGAGCAGAACTATGCTTTGGATCACAGAACATAAGTACGTAGGGACTGAGTCACCATACCATATCAGCTCCTATGGGCCCAAATTAGACGAGCTTATAGTGCCTCACTTGCCTTCCTACCCTTCCCAGAGGGACAATTGATTTGGCATCCCAGAACACAACCCATAACCCTCTCAGGGATCGTGGGACCAAGTCATCCCCTTTCGTTCTTTTACTCGTACTTGTCCACAATAAATAGAAAAGAGACCCAAAGGAAGCTTAAAATATTTATTGAAACCATTGTGCTTTTTTAGCAATAACTAAGCCACAAGTAGATAATATATGCAGGTCAATAATTGTTAGACCTGGCATCTTTGGTGTGGTTTCCCAGGATTTCTTGCCTCTTTCTCCTGTATTTTTGATGCTCTGCTGGATTTCATTTTTCCTGGTTTAGATGCTTTTGGCACTTTGCCATTCCTGATCAGTGTCAAAGAGCAAGTGCTCCATTTGTAAATTGTTATTGTGATTGTTTCTCCCTGATTGGCATATTTGATTTACTGGTAAGTCCCTAGTAAAGTGCACTGAGTGTACCAGGCCCTGTTAATCAAATGCAACCAGTGGGCCTGCAGCACGGATTGTGCCACCCACATGAGTAGCTCTGAAAATTTATCTCAGACCTGCCACTGTAGTGGCTGCAAGCAGTTTTTGAACTGCCATGTCGACATGGCAAGTGCACCCACTTGCCAGGCCCTAACCTTCCCTTTTCTTACATATCAGACACCCCTCATGTAGGCCCAAGCTATCCTATGGGCAGGGTGCAGTGTATGTGAAAGGTGGAACATGTGCTGGTGTGTGTGACATGTCCTGATAGTGAAATACTGCCAATTTCGTTTTTCATTATTGAAATGCTAATTTTCTAATAGGATAGTATAGAGATACTTTGTACCATCTTACATGTATAACTTCCCATGGGGACAAGATGTATGAATACAATACAATTTAAGCTGGTTTTTGAATTGTACATTTGAAAATGCCACTTTTAGAAAGTAGTAATTTTCTTGTTTAACCATTCTGTGTACCTCGTGTGGATTGATTGTCTGGTTTTGTGTCAGGAAGTGACAGGGACTACACATTTACTGTAGACAGCCACTGGGGTGGTTGAGTTGTTCCTGGCCCTTTCTTGATGACTCAGAGCTGAGGTGAATAGATAGACCTTGGATGCATTTAGAGTAGTGAGATGAGTTTTCTTTGCACCTGAACACGGCCTGTCTCCCTTGCTCAATGCTGTCTCCACCCCAATGGTCATACTGCAACAGTGAGGACAGAATTGATTTGCAATCTGCTCAGTGACCCTTGCAGAAAGAAGAACAAAGCCAAAGTGGGGTATAAGTAGTGGACCTTAAACTCCAGAACTTTAGATCACTTCTGGACTCAAGAGGAACCTTTGCCAAGGGGAAGAGCTGGAGAGCTGTGAGGAGGAGTACTGGACCTTTGCTGTGTGCTGTGTGTGGTTGGCCTGCAGTTGCTGCTTCTGCCAAAGAAAGGACAAAGACTGGAACTTTGCTGAGAAACCTGCTTGAAGAAGAATCTCTGAGGGTTTGTGTATGCTGGCCTCCTGTTCTGAAGTCTCAGGGACACAAATACTTCACTTCCTACCTCCCCTGAACTCTATTAATGGGAGTTCTGATCTGCCAGGAGGTACCTGTTCCAGATTTGTACTAATTGTTGGTTCTATTGAGTAAGGTAGAATTGCTTTGATATTTATATTTAATTCTGACCACTAGAAAATGCCTATCAATGGTATACAATTTTCATTATGTACAAAACAGACACAAAAACAATAAGACCAACACAATGAACTCAAGGGAATGGGCGATTTATTTTCAGTTGTATATCTTGTAACACACTATATATATAAGTACAACATATATCTTAACCGCTTAACCGCGGCGGCAATTCTGCCACGGTACGGCGGTTTTATTGAGTGGGCGGGGCCGCGGCGGCCAAGGTACAATCGCAGCACTACGGAGGTAGTGCTCGCGACGGCATTGGCCAACGGGCGCAGCCAAGGGGTTAACATACATAGATGCGTGTACATGATCAACAAAATACATATATACAATGTTAGACCTGTCAGCCTTAGGGTGGTCTTCCCTATTTTTTTTCGCTTTTGCCTCACTTTTCTCACCTACTTTTCGTTGGCCTTAGGTCTCTGGGCACCTTCCCATTGCTTACCGATGTTAAGGTGCAGGTGCTTTCTTCCCTTAAGATGGCTGCCACTGACCCCTGCTACTGCAGCGTGGTCTTTTTAGGCGCACTCTAGTAGCCAGGAACTGGCTGGAACCCTTAAACAATGTTGCAATGCCAGCCTGCCAGCCTGCCCATAGCTAGAATGAGGGAAGCTCCTGGAACCTTCCAGAACAGGGGATGTGACACCAACTGCCACTGCCAACTGCCAACTGTCGCTATATAAGGAAAGGCAGGGAAACTTTTCAGAGAGAGTAGTTGGGGCATCACTGACCTGGAGGAACCTACCCAGGAGACTTAGGCGGTAGGGCCTAGTCAGGAACCTATGCCACTGGGGGTGACAGGGTTTAAGCACTGCCCACAAGCTGTGTGAGGAACACTGAACTAGCCCACTGATCTGGCCCAACAGGAGGGGAACCCAGGGACCACCTGAAGTGATTTACTAAGGAAACTGGACAAGACTTCAACTCATCACCACCCCCCCTCTCTTCAAGTAACTTCTACCAGGGGCGCAGGATCCAGCTAGTGCCAAGAAGACCTTCTTACTGCCCACAGGACTGGTGGGCAATCAACCAGGTATTAGCGCTGCATTCCCCTTGAGAAGCGCTGTGAACTGCTAACTGCCAAGCACTGTATTCCCCTTGAGAAGCGCTGTGAACTGCTAACTGCCAAGCGCTGTATTCCCCTTGAGAAGCGCTGTGAACTGCTGACTGGCAAGCGCTGTGCCCCTTTTGAGAAGCGCTACTGAGTGGAGACCCTGTGTGGGCCCTGAGAGTGCGTGATGGTAAATTGCCCTAAAGCGTCACGAGGACCGAGCACTTTGACCGAGCACTTTGACCACTTAATGCTTCTCAGCTGGGCCCCCCCCCGGTCGCACTTCTGTCGAGCGCTCTTGCACTTCTGCTTTAGCCTTTGAGCCTTACTGTCATTGTTGCAGCCTGGCGCCTTCTCCGCGACGCCAGTGCTGCCTTCTGCACCCCCTCGGCGGCCCCCAGAGCCAAGAGAAGGCCGCCGTAAAATCTGGTCAGGCCGCAGTAGGCCTCGTTAGGCTGGAAGCCGGGATTTAGCGTCACGTGACAGGGGCGCCGGTTTAATTCCCCCCCTGCCGTGCCTTGATTGGGCCCCCGAAATTGTGCTCCACGAGCCGCTCTGCAATTGGCGGTCGCTGCGCACCCTGGCCTCCTGTTGGTCCCCGGTCCCTGCAGGCTCTGAGGGAGGACCAGGACCAGAGCTGACAACGGTGTGGGGGGCTCGCTTAAAAGGAGCCTGGAAGCCTACAACACCACCGGAGGGCGTGGTACCAAGAGCGCGCCTCCGGGAGTCATCTTACCTTGTGTTGACCCTTTGCAAGGGCCCGAACAGGGGCCGAAGAGTGAGATAAACCCCCGGGGAGGCTCCAAGTCCGCCCTCCCCGCGGGAGACTATGGTTGGGCCCCGTTGGCCCCAAGAGATACTGAGGACTGGGCAGGAGCCCTAAGAAAAGTTAACCCCTTAGCAGGGGAAAGGTGTGTTCTTCTGTGGTGACCTGATCGTTAAGGGAATTGTCATACTTAGCTCCTGAGAGTCATTTCCTGCCTATTATGACCAAGAGAAAGGCTCATATCTAAGTGTTGAATTGCTTTATTCCAGCCTGATGAAATGCACTGTATTTGCTGATAAATGGCTAATTTTGGTAGCTAGGAAATGTTTACCCTCCATTAGTGACTGCTGCTGAGCAATGAGATGTTATTTAAAAGTGTGAGAAGGAAATTCTTCGCAGGTACTGACTAGGAGTAAGGCTGTTACCAGGCCTACCGTTATTTATTATTTATTATTTATTTATTTACATATTAATTGCTGAGAAATGCAAAACCTGTGTTTTAAAGGAACGGTAATGAGTTAATACCGCTGTGGTTTTTGACTGCTCTGATTCTAATTCAAGATAATTCAAGATAAAACTTATTTATTTGAATCAAGCATTCTGATGTGGACTCAGTCCTTGCGTGCACTTATCGTCTCAGTGGATGAGTGTGTTGTGTAGTCACTTTACACCTAAACTTCGGGTGCCTGCCGGCTTGGTCCAAGCTACCCCCCGGGAACCTGGCGAACCAAGTTCCTACATTTGGTGGTGAGCGGTGGATTACAGGACTTGTCACTATACAGCACCCCCCAGTGGGACAAAGTGGGCTGCAATCAGACTAGACGCCTATCGTGCATGCAAGCCTACGCAATTGACCCCCACTGTGTAACCTGAGTGTGTAGAGACCTGTTTGACCCAATATTGTTAACTACGTCCTAGTATCTTTCCTTTATTGTATCTGGATCCCCACCTGTCAAAATGGATTTCCAGCTAGTGGATCTGGAAGAGTACACAGTGGTGCAGCTAAGGGAATTTTGTCAGGGGATGGGCGGAGAGCCACAAAGGAGGAACTCCGTACTGCTCTGAGGGCATGGGTAAGGGCCCACCCAGAGGGGAGAGGGGACGGGGAACAGGAGGGGCAGGGCACACCAGGGGAAGCGGCCACCCAAGAAGAGCAAGACCTACGGGGTATTGATGTTACAGAAAATGTGTTGCCAGGAAGACGTTCCACGGCAGGCAGTAGTGGATCTAGAAGGAGTGGGTCGTCAGAAGAATATGAGGACAGGAGGGAGGAGAGGCAATTGAGATGGGAGCTTGCCAAGTTAGAGCACGAGAGGGAGAGAGAAAGGGAAGATAAAGATTTTGCATTGGAGGAAAGGAAGTAGGCGCACAAGTTTCAGCTGAAGGAATTGGAGCTGAGAGCCTTACAATTGAGTGCACCAACATGTCCCAATGGTGGCAGCGTACCAGGGGCTCAACAAGAGCCTCGGTTTTGGTTAAACAAGGAGGTGATAGCGAGCTACACTCAGGGGGATATCGCCAAGTGGTTGGAGGCATATGAAGTGGCCTTGACAGCCAATGGGGTGCCACGAAAAACACTGGGGAGGTGGTCTGTATCGTTACTTACCTCCCAATGTTAGGGACACCCTTCTGTACCTTGAAAAGGTAGATCACTTCAGTTATCCCCCATGAAGCAGGCACTCCTTAAGAAGTTTAGCCTCAACCCGAAAGGTATCGTCAAAAGTTCCGTGGCAGCCATAAGCTGTCCACACAGAATTGGGTGGATTTCTTTGATTACACCCGTAAGGCTTTGGATGGTTGGGTGAGTGGCAGCAAGGTGCATGATTATGAGGGCCTGTACAATCTATTTTTGAGAGAGCACCTCTTGGATAAATGTTTTCCAGAGCTGCGCCAACATCTGGTGGACCGCAAGCTGACTGATCCCCGTGAGCTTGCGGAGGAGCGGCTGGTGTCCCCTGAGCAAATAGTACCTGATGTGTTCCATTCTGCCGTGTTGGCTGATGGCAAACTGAGCTACTATCCCGTGGCTCAGGTTTCCTTTGAGTGGGGAGGAGTGAAAGGCCCGTTGAGAGTTGCGATAAGCCCTGCCTTGCCTGTGGACTGTTTGCTAGGAAACGACCTGGAACATACCGCCTGGAAGGAAGTGAAGTTTAAAACCCACACTGAGATGCTGGGGTTATTAGGATGGACTTGCGTGGTCACGAGATCCATGGCTGCCCAGCGAGGAACTCAAACTGGATTGGAGCCTGAGGCAATGGCCCGACCCAATGCTGGTCCTGAGATTGTTGTGAAGGGCACACCCCGTGTGATGGATGGGGAGCCTATGGAGGTACCCCCGGAGTCCGTGGAGGTGGATGTTGTTCCCGTGGGGGACTTGCCGACCCTTGCAGAGTGGCATGTGGACGGAAGGCCTACCCGGGAGGAATCCTGTCGGGCGCAGAAGGAGTGCCCCACGCTTGAAGGCATGCAGCGACAGGCAGACGCCCAAGCGATTCATCAGGAGACCAGCAGTTTTCACGTGTACTGGGAGGATGGCCTCCTTTACAGTGAGCCTAAGGTTCTGGTGCATGGATCCTCGAGCGCCTTAGTGGTCCCCCAATGCTACCGGGCCTTCTTATTGGAATTGATTTACAAAAGGGGGTGGTGATGAACAGAGTGTCCGAATTGAGCAGACCACTCTTACCCAGTCCAAAGATCAGGGCTTGATCCATCACCGTTATTTATCTCACTGCCCCATCCCAGCTCAGAACCTGGCTATATGCAAATCAGTCTGTCCCTGGCCCAGTGCATCATGGGAACAGGGCAGACTAAACTACCAAGCCAATTCTTTACCAGAAAGGAGACAAGCTACCGGGGACCGGTTTCTGGCATTTCAGCCGTCTTCGGCCCGGCTTGCTTGAATCCTGATGGAGCAGTGAGAAAGGGACTCATGTCTGAGTATACCCTGCCACACCTATAGTGGCCAAAATCGATTTACAAAAGGGGGTGGTGATGAACAGAGTGTCCGAATTGAGCAGACCACTCTTACCCAGTCCAAAGATCAGGGCTTGATCCATCACCGTTATTTATCTCACTGCCCCATCCCAGCTCAGAACCTGGCTATATGCAAATCAGTCTGTCCCTGGCCCAGTGCATCATGGGAACAGGGCAGACTAAACTACCAAGCCAATTCTTTACCAGAAAGGAGACAAGCTACCGGGGACCGGTTTCTGGCATTTCAGCCGTCTTCGGCCCGGCTTGCTTGAATCCTGATGGAGCAGTGAGAAAGGGACTCATGTCTGAGTATACCCTGCCACACCTATAGTGGCCAAAATCGATTTACAAAAGGGGGTGGTGATGAACAGAGTGTCCGAATTGAGCAGACCACTCTTACCCAGTCCAAAGATCAGGGCTTGATCCATCACCGTTATTTATCTCACTGCCCCATCCCAGCTCAGAACCTGGCTATATGCAAATCAGTCTGTCCCTGGCCCAGTGCATCATGGGAACAGGGCAGACTAAACTACCAAGCCAATTCTTTACCAGAAAGGAGACAAGCTACCGGGGACCGGTTTCTGGCATTTCAGCCGTCTTCGGCCCAGCTTGCTTGAATCCTGATGGAGCAGTGAGAAAGGGACTCATGTCTGAGTATACCCTGCCACACCTATAGTGGCCAAAATCGATTTACAAAAGGGGGTGGTGATGAACAGAGTGTCCGAATTGAGCAGACCACTCTTACCCAGTCCAAAGATCAGGGCTTGATCCATCACCGTTATTTATCTCACTGCCCCATCCCAGCTCAGAACCTGGCTATATGCAAATCAGTCTGTCCCTGGCCCAGTGCATCATGGGAACAGGGCAGACTAAACTACCAAGCCAATTCTTTACCAGAAAGGAGACAAGCTACCGGGGACCGGTTTCTGGCATTTCAGCCGTCTTCGGCCCGGCTTGCTTGAATCCTGATGGAGCAGTGAGAAAGGGACTCATGTCTGAGTATACCCTGCCACACCTATAGTGGCCAAAATCGATTTACAAAAGGGGGTGGTGATGAACAGAGTGTCCGAATTGAGCAGACCACTCTTACCCAGTCCAAAGATCAGGGCTTGATCCATCACCGTTATTTATCTCACTGCCCCATCCCAGCTCAGAACCTGGCTATATGCAAATCAGTCTGTCCCTGGCCCAGTGCATCATGGGAACAGGGCAGACTAAACTACCAAGCCAATTCTTTACCAGAAAGGAGACAAGCTACCGGGGACCGGTTTCTGGCATTTCAGCCGTCTTCGGCCCGGCTTGCTTGAATCCTGATGGAGCAGTGAGAAAGGGACTCATGTCTGAGTATACCCTGCCACACCTATAGTGGCCAAAATCGATTTACAAAAGGGGGTGGTGATGAACAGAGTGTCCGAATTGAGCAGACCACTCTTACCCAGTCCAAAGATCAGGGCTTGATCCATCACCGTTATTTATCTCACTGCCCCATCCCAGCTCAGAACCTGGCTATATGCAAATCAGTCTGTCCCTGGCCCAGTGCATCATGGGAACAGGGCAGACTAAACTACCAAGCCAATTCTTTACCAGAAAGGAGACAAGCTACCGGGGACCGGTTTCTGGCATTTCAGCCGTCTTCGGCCCGGCTTGCTTGAATCCTGATGGAGCAGTGAGAAAGGGACTCATGTCTGAGTATACCCTGCCACACCTATAGTGGCCAAAATCGATTTACAAAAGGGGGTGGTGATGAACAGAGTGTCCGAATTGAGCAGACCACTCTTACCCAGTCCAAAGATCAGGGCTTGATCCATCACCGTTATTTATCTCACTGCCCCATCCCAGCTCAGAACCTGGCTATATGCAAATCAGTCTGTCCCTGGCCCAGTGCATCATGGGAACAGGGCAGACTAAACTACCAAGCCAATTCTTTACCAGAAAGGAGACAAGCTACCGGGGACCGGTTTCTGGCATTTCAGCCGTCTTCGGCCCGGCTTGCTTGAATCCTGATGGAGCAGTGAGAAAGGGACTCATGTCTGAGTATACCCTGCCACACCTATAGTGGCCAAAATCGATTTACAAAAGGGGGTGGTGATGAACAGAGTGTCCGAATTGAGCAGACCACTCTTACCCAGTCCAAAGATCAGGGCTTGATCCATCACCGTTATTTATCTCACTGCCCCATCCCAGCTCAGAACCTGGCTATATGCAAATCAGTCTGTCCCTGGCCCAGTGCATCATGGGAACAGGGCAGACTAAACTACCAAGCCAATTCTTTACCAGAAAGGAGACAAGCTACCGGGGACCGGTTTCTGGCATTTCAGCCGTCTTCGGCCCGGCTTGCTTGAATCCTGATGGAGCAGTGAGAAAGGGACTCATGTCTGAGTATACCCTGCCACACCTATAGTGGCCAAAATCGATTTACAAAAGGGGGTGGTGATGAACAGAGTGTCCGAATTGAGCAGACCACTCTTACCCAGTCCAAAGATCAGGGCTTGATCCATCACCGTTATTTATCTCACTGCCCCATCCCAGCTCAGAACCTGGCTATATGCAAATCAGTCTGTCCCTGGCCCAGTGCATCATGGGAACAGGGCAGACTAAACTACCAAGCCAATTCTTTACCAGAAAGGAGACAAGCTACCGGGGACCGGTTTCTGGCATTTCAGCCGTCTTCGGTCCACCCTAAGCGTGGAAGGGTATTCTCAGATGTGAGACCCTTGCTCATTGCACCATCAGGATTCAAGCAAACCGGGCCGAAGACGGCTGTAATGCCAGAAACCGGTCCCCGGAGCTTGTTTCCTTCCCAGTGTAAGAATTGGCTTTTGTAGTTTGGTTTGCCCTGTTCCCATCATGCACTGGGACAGGAACAGACTAATTTGCATACAGCCAGGTTCTGAAACTGGGATGGTGCAGTGAGCTAAAAAACGGTGTTGGATCTAGCCCTGATCTCTTGACAGGGTGAGAGCTTTCTGCTTAATTCAGAGACTCTGTCCCTCACCACCCCTTGTTGTAAATATTTTTGTCCACCCTAAGCGTGGAAGGGTATTCTCAGATGTGAGACCCTTGCTCATTGCACCATCAGGATTCAAGCAAACCGGGCCGAAGACGGCTGTAATGCCAGAAACCGGTCCCCGGAGCTTGTTTCCTTCCCAGTGTAAGAATTGGCTTTTGTAGTTTGGTTTGCCCTGTTCCCATCATGCACTGGGACAGGAACAGACTAATTTGCATACAGCCAGGTTCTGAAACTGGGATGGTGCAGTGAGCTAAAAAACGGTGTTGGATCTAGCCCTGATCTCTTGACAGGGTGAGAGCTTTCTGCTTAATTCAGAGACTCTGTCCCTCACCACCCCTTGTTGTAAATATTTTTGTCCACCCTAAGCGTGGAAGGGTATTCTCAGATGTGAGACCCTTGCTCATTGCACCATCAGGATTCAAGCAAACCGGGCCGAAGACGGCTGTAATGCCAGAAACCGGTCCCCGGAGCTTGTTTCCTTCCCAGTGTAAGAATTGGCTTTTGTAGTTTGGTTTGCCCTGTTCCCATCATGCACTGGGACAGGAACAGACTAATTTGCATACAGCCAGGTTCTGAAACTGGGATGGTGCAGTGAGCTAAAAAACGGTGTTGGATCTAGCCCTGATCTCTTGACAGGGTGAGAGCTTTCTGCTTAATTCAGAGACTCTGTCCCTCACCACCCCTTGTTGTAAATATTTTTGTCCACCCTAAGCGTGGAAGGGTATTCTCAGATGTGAGACCCTTGCTCATTGCACCATCAGGATTCAAGCAAACCGGGCCGAAGACGGCTGTAATGCCAGAAACCGGTCCCCGGAGCTTGTTTCCTTCCCAGTGTAAGAATTGGCTTTTGTAGTTTGGTTTGCCCTGTTCCCATCATGCACTGGGACAGGAACAGACTAATTTGCATACAGCCAGGTTCTGAAACTGGGATGGTGCAGTGAGCTAAAAAACGGTGTTGGATCTAGCCCTGATCTCTTGACAGGGTGAGAGCTTTCTGCTTAATTCAGAGACTCTGTCCCTCACCACCCCTTGTTGTAAATATTTTTGTCCACCCTAAGCGTGGAAGGGTATTCTCAGATGTGAGACCCTTGCTCATTGCACCATCAGGATTCAAGCAAACCGGGCCGAAGACGGCTGTAATGCCAGAAACCGGTCCCCGGAGCTTGTTTCCTTCCCAGTGTAAGAATTGGCTTTTGTAGTTTGGTTTGCCCTGTTCCCATCATGCACTGGGACAGGAACAGACTAATTTGCATACAGCCAGGTTCTGAAACTGGGATGGTGCAGTGAGCTAAAAAACGGTGTTGGATCTAGCCCTGATCTCTTGACAGGGTGAGAGCTTTCTGCTTAATTCAGAGACTCTGTCCCTCACCACCCCTTGTTGTAAATATTTTTGTCCACCCTAAGCGTGGAAGGGTATTCTCAGATGTGAGACCCTTGCTCATTGCACCATCAGGATTCAAGCAAACCGGGCCGAAGACGGCTGTAATGCCAGAAACCGGTCCCCGGAGCTTGTTTCCTTCCCAGTGTAAGAATTGGCTTTTGTAGTTTGGTTTGCCCTGTTCCCATCATGCACTGGGACAGGAACAGACTAATTTGCATACAGCCAGGTTCTGAAACTGGGATGGTGCAGTGAGCTAAAAAACGGTGTTGGATCTAGCCCTGATCTCTTGACAGGGTGAGAGCTTTCTGCTTAATTCAGAGACTCTGTCCCTCACCACCCCTTGTTGTAAATATTTTTGTCCACCCTAAGCGTGGAAGGGTATTCTCAGATGTGAGACCCTTGCTCATTGCACCATCAGGATTCAAGCAAACCGGGCCGAAGACGGCTGTAATGCCAGAAACCGGTCCCCGGAGCTTGTTTCCTTCCCAGTGTAAGAATTGGCTTTTGTAGTTTGGTTTGCCCTGTTCCCATCATGCACTGGGACAGGAACAGACTAATTTGCATACAGCCAGGTTCTGAAACTGGGATGGTGCAGTGAGCTAAAAAACGGTGTTGGATCTAGCCCTGATCTCTTGACAGGGTGAGAGCTTTCTGCTTAATTCAGAGACTCTGTCCCTCACCACCCCTTGTTGTAAATATTCTTATTGGAATTGGCGCATGAGATTCCTTCGGCTGGACGCCAGGACAAAACCTTTGCACGGTTGGTCCCACATTTTTATTGTCCCAGGATGAGGGTTGCCTCTGACACCTACTGCAAGACCTGCAAGACTTGCCAGGCCAGTTGGCAAGACTGGGACTAAAGTGAAGGTCCCTTTGGAACCGCTCCCGGTGGTCGGGACCCCTTTTGAGCGGGTCGGAATTGACATCGTTGGCACGTTGGACCCCCCGACCTCTGCGGGACACCGGTTCATCTTGATGTTAGTGGACCACGCCACTCGGTACCCGGAGGCTACTCCTCTGAGAACCGTCACTGCACCGGTGGTGGCACGGGCCCTGATGGGGATATTCACCGGAGTGGGATTCCTCAAGGTCGTGGTGTCGGACAGGGGCACAAACTTCATGTCGGCCTACATGCAGGCCATGTGGAAGGAGTGCGGAGTGACCTATCGGTTCTCCACTCCTTACCACCCCCAAACTAACGGGCTCGTAGAGCGCTTCAACAAGACCTTGAAGGGGATGATCCTGAGCCTGACAGAGGACTTGAGGCGGAAATGGGACATCCTCCTCCCTTGCCTGCTGTTTTCGTAGCACGAGGTACCACAGAAGGGACTCGGGTTCAGCCCCGTCGAACTGCTCTATGGCCATCTCGTTAGGGGGCCCCTCAGCCTTGTCCGGAGGAGTGGGAGAAGGCTTCAATGAAGCTTCCCCGTAATGTTGTCAGCTGCATCCTGGTGTTCCGCAGCCAGATGGCCAAACTGTGGAAAGAAGCCTCAGACAACTTGGAGGATAGCCAAGCCGTCATGAAGGAGTGGTATGATCGCAACGCTCGGACGGTGGAGTTGGACACTGGAGCCTGGGGAGCTTAGTGCCCTCCAGGACCGGTGGACTGGTCCGTATGAAATTGTGGAGCCTCGAGGCCAGTCTACCTATGTTGTTGACTTAAAGACCCCCCGCCAGCCCCATCGGGTGCTACACGTCAACCGCCTGAAGCCTCACCATGAGCGATCTGAGCTTGCTCTCCTCATGGTGATGGATGGGAGCAAGGAGGAAGAGAGTGAGCCTCTTCTTGACCTTCTGGCAGCCCAAGAGAAGGATGGTTCAGTGGAGGGAGTTGTCCTCTCCCCATCCTTGAGCCCAGAGCAACAGGGGGACTTCTGCCAGGTGTTGGAGCAGTACGCCTCGTTGTTCTCCCTCACGCCTGGAATTACACATCTGTGTACCCATGATGTGGACACAGGGGACAGTCCGTCTGTAAAAACCAAGTCTTACCGGCTGTCCGATAAGGTTAAGAACAGCATCCAGGGTGAGGTAGCCAAAATGCTGGAGCTGGAGGTGATCGAACCTTCCAGCAGCCCTTGGGCCAGTCCGGTTGTGTTGGTGCCGAAAGCGGCCCCACCGGGCACCACACCAGAACTTCAGTTCTGTGTGGACTATCGGAGATTGAACTCTGTCACCAATGCAGACACTCACCCGATCCCAAGGGCAGATGAGCTTATTGACCGGCTGGGAGCAGCCCGGTACCTCAGCACCATTGATCTAACATCAGGGTACTGGCAGATTGCCATGGCCGATGGAGCAAAGGAGAAAACAGCGTTCTCCACCCCGAGGGCCACTTTCAATTCAGAGTGATTCTCTTCGGACTCAAGAATGCTCCAGCCACTTTCCAGTGGTTGGTGAACCAGATGCTGTCTGGCCTGGAGTCCTTCTCAGCGGCATACCTTAATGACATAGCTGTCTTCAGTAGCCACTTGGAGGACCATCTGCAGCATGTCCAGGAGATGCTGCAAGCTATGCAGTGTGCTGGTCTGACCACCAAGGCTAGCAAGTGACAGATTGGACAGGGATCTGTCGTCTACCTAGGACACTTGGTGGTCGGAGGTAAGGTGCAACCCCTCCAGGCCAAAATTGAGACCATCTTGTCCTGGGAGCCCCCCAAAACTCAGACTGAGGTCTGAGGTTTCCTCGGCCTCACTGGCTATTACCGCCGGTTTGTCAAGGGATATGGTACCATCGTAGCCCCCTTGACTGAGTTGACGTCCAAGAAACAGTCACAAAAAGTGATCTGGACAGCTGCTTGCCAAGAGGCATTCAAGACACTGAAGCAAGCGATGTGCACCGCCCCGGTGCTTGCAACACCTGATTTCACAAAGGAATTCATTGTGTAGACAGACGCCTATGAGCATGGCATAGGCGCGGTGCTGTCACAACTCAACAATGATGGCCAAGACCAACCTGTGGCCTTTATCTCCAGAAGACTCCTCCCTCGGGAACGGCGATAGAGTACCATCGAGCGAGAAGCCTTCGCCATGGTCTGGGCCTTGAAGAAGTTGAGGCCATACCTCTTTGGCTCTCAATTCCTGATTCAGACCGACCACCAACCCCTTTGCTGGCGCATGCAGATGAGAGGGGAAAACCCCAAGTTGCTAAGGTGGTCCATTTCCCTACAGGGGATGGACTTTCGGGTGGAACATCGACCCGGAGTTGACCAAGCCAATGTTGACAGTCTCTCCCGGTTCTTCTGCCTTAGTGACGAGAACTTACATAGAGGTTGGGTAGCTCTCCCCACTTTCAGCTGGGGGGACGCATGTTAGACCTTTCAGCCTTAGGGTGGTCTTCCCTATTTCCTTTTGCTTTTGCCTAATTTTTCTCACCTACTTTTCGTTGGCCTTAGGTCTCTGGGCACCTTCCCATTGCTTACCAATGCTAAGGTGCAGGTGCTTTCTTCCCTTAAGATGGCTGCCACTGACCCCTGCTACTGTATGGGTGCTAGTGTCCGACTGCAGAGATTAGCAAGGAACAATGTTGTTTGACTTTGCATGGGCTGTTCCAACAAAATCTCAGGAAGAGAACAAAACACAAAAGCATATGCTACATGTGTGTGAAAATACAATGTGGCACAAAAACAAGCAGGATATTTGGTAACCTGTGCAAAGCAAATGCGGCCTACAAAATGCTTAGTTAGGCTAACATAGGGAAAACATCAACAGGCTACTTAGAGAGCACAAGACAACCTCCCTTTGGTCAGGGCAATAGCATGACAAATAACTAAATAATATGAATGCGAGCAGAAGATAAGCAAATTCAAAGCTTGTCTACCGAGCATGTTATAAGAAAGATTATAATTATATAAAAAACTAACATGTCAATTTAGAAAAAATAATCTTATTATGGTGTGTCGGAGGTATTCATGATGTCACTCGCAAATTCAAAGGCCAGGAACTCCAAAAAGTAATCAATCTCTACAGAAAGCAATTGATCATCAGCCTAGGTCACAAGTTCCAGAGAACAGACATGATCCTCGGTTGTAGCCTATGCTGAGTTAGCTACTGGATAACCTGCATCTGTGTGAGTAGAGTCAGTGTTTAGTGATCCATGTGCCGTACCTCGCATTGTTGAAAAGCTGCGAATCCAAGGGACAGTCCTGAAAATGGGTCTCTAAGGGACTTGTTAGCAGTTCAATTTCCATGGCAGCAGAGGTCTGCAAAGCCAAGCAAATATCTGTTGCCCATTCTAAGGGGCACCAGAAGCTGTTGAACACAGGTTGCATGCAGGTAAACCAGGCAGGTCATAATGTTAGCGACCAGTCAAGGCCCAAAAGGTTCCTAAATATCAATGCATACTCTCATGACACTGATGGGGAGGTGGTAGTTCCAGGGGGCTTGAAAATTGAACGCCAATTGCAGAGAAGCAAAAATAGGAACAACATGCTGCAAATGGGGAATAACAGCAGCAGGAATTCTCCGAACACTCTAGAAAAGAGGGAGTGAATAAAGGCTAATATTATGCCAAAGATAGTTTGGAATTAATTGACCAGGCAGGAACCTATAATCCTAAAGAAATGCACAAGACCAGCAGTGTTAGATGAGTTAGAATCAGATGATTTCATTTGCAAAAATGTGGTGGGAGGTTTGTGTTTAACAAGGACTGTATATCACTGGACGTCGTTGCAACCTGCAATTCGAAAGTTTCTCAGGTAGATGTGAGAGCTACTTTTTTTTTAAACAATAGTGCTTTGAGTCTGCTTAACTTGTTAGTCTGCCTTCAAAGTTGCAATGGAAGGCTACATCAGGCTATGAACAACTCCTTGTGTGAGGGAAGTAGCACATTATTACATGTGGCGGTTTGGAAAACCTTTGAAATGTATCCACCCAGCTCACATTCCACAGCCGTCTTGATCCCCGAGCATTAAATAACTAACATTTGAAAGGACAGAAATAAGTAGAAGTATTGCAGGAGCTGGTATTCCTTTTAGAAAACAGGCCAAAATGGCCATGGAAGCATTACAGGTGCTGTGGTCTGTTACATGTTTGCAATCGATGGAGTGCCCAACAGAAGAGTTGCATTCTTTTGTTATGTTATGTTATGTTAATGGAATTTACTATAGCACAGTAAGGAAGACCTCTTTGCCGGCATGTTCACAATAATAGGAAAAAGTGAGTGACAGGGGTTCATATCTACAGACAGAGAAATGTTTCATAGATGCTGTGTATTGGAATTTTGAGATGGGTAAACATATTACTCCATGTATTAACCAGACAGCTGAAGGTGTTTCGGCTATTGTGAATGGGAGCTGTTCTAACTTCTCTAAATGCAACATTGTAGAGGTGTCATCTTTCTTTGCCATCAGTTGTTGTTTGGGTGTTAAATTGAAAGGCAAAATAAGCTACTGGAATTCAGATAACATCATGGTACCCACCCATTGTTAAGAGTTTGAAGTGTCCAGCTAAACTGCATACTAGATCTAAGCTGACTTTTCTCATGATACAATGTCGACATGTCACTTTGCATACTATCAATAATAGATGACACAATGGTATTCAAATTATAAATGCAAGAAAACAGCATAATAATACTATTATCAATTATTAATAACAGCAAGCACTGTAGCCAAATTATCTTGATCAATTTGTCTAAAACTTGTGGCAGTTTCCATTTAGGGCAATTTCCAAATTTCATTGTATGTAGCATAAATCCATCTTTTAGGATGTGGAGATTTAGGGCCTAATACAAAATCTGATAAGAACATGTCTTCGGACAGGAGAGAAAGATGTTGTTTGACTTCAGACAGTGTGGAATGTTCCATACATTGACACAATTTCCCTACTGAATAGGTGGTAACAATACCTGAATGTTGTGAGTGGGATTCTTGGGAGTTGGGTCGGCTTGATTTAAATCCAGGTGTGGAATTAAGAAAACGAGCATGACAACTGTTAGACTTTGCCCTTTTTGCAGGTTTATTATTATTAGATTGTTTGCCTCCTTTTCTTACCCTGTTTGTGTTGGCTATAGGATTCTGTGCACTTTACTACTGCTGATCAGTGCTAAAGTGCATATGCTCTCTGTATAAATTGTGAATATGATTGATTATCCATGATTGGCATATTTGATTTATTGATAAGTCCCTAGTGCACATCGTATACCAGGGCCTGTAAATCCAATGCTACTATGGACTTGCAGCACTGCTCGTGCTACCCACATGAGTAGCCCTGTAAATGTATCTCAGACCTGCCACTGTAGTGTCTGCACCCACAGTTTTAAACTGCCATGTTGACCTGATAGTGCACCCACTTGCCAGGCCCTAACCTTCCCTTTCCCTACATGTAAGGCATCCCTATGGTATACCTAGGTATCCCCATGGGCAGTGTGCAGTATATGTTGAACGTATGACATGTACTGGTGTGTGTGAAATGTCCTGATAGTGAAATACTATATATTTTGATTTTCACTATTTGAAGGATGTCTGCCCCACAGGCTATCATTGGAGTTGCACTGTTACATTTTTAAATGTGTAACTTTCAATTGGGACAAGATGGAAAAATTGGGTTAAGATCTCTGGCCTCCTAATTTATTAACACACCTTTTGCGAAAGGTGGTTTTCAAATTGTTTGAAGATGCCACTTTTAGAAAGTGGGCATTTTCTTGTGGTATTTTACCCTGCTGACTATCGGAAGAGTTGTTTGATACAGCAGTGACTTTGAGCGTCCTAAGTATCTTTACATTCAGATGCTTTCTCTTAGAAGCACTGTACCAGCACATTATTGAAGGTAATACCCTGAGTTTATTAATGAACAGTCACCGAAGGGGAGATTGACTTACTGTGAATTCAAACCTTCACAAACATAACAGGAATATTTGAAAAGGAAGCCTTTTTTTTACCCCCTCGCTTTATACGCACGGTGAGGTTTCCATTGTTAGCAGGACTCAATTTTTGGATTCATACACAACGCTTCGACATAAGCACTGGAGTTTTCTGTCCAGGATTCTTCCCCTGATGAAGGGACACGCAAGTCCCGAAATGCTTTGGGCTCCAGACTGCTTGAAATTATGTTACTTGTAAACTTTAAGTATTACTATCTATGGCGTTGTATGAGTGCTGTATGATACTATATTTGTATTTTGACAGTAATGATTTGTTGAATCAAGGAGGAAATCAACAATGAATGTATATATGTGTATTTATCTCATGAAAACACACAAACAATGTTGTTAGTTCATGATCTATGATTTTTCGAAACAAAATGAAGATATAAATAATAACACTGCTTATATTTATGATTTAATCTGGTTTAATCATCTCATGTTTAAAAAAGTATAACAAGATTAAAAGTGGAACATAGTGTTCACTAAGAACAGTGCATACTAGGTTGTAGCCTGTATCTTTGAGTTGTTCATTGATTGTGTTGCCAACACAAGTCTGTAGTGTAACACCTTTAGTATATTAGTTTGAGCTTCAGCACCTTAAGATAAAAATAACACTTTGAGCGCGCCTCTACATGTTTTTGTATATCATTTTCTTGCTTTACCATTCTGTGTTCCTCTGCCTGTTTGTGTATTCAGTGTCTGGTGTTGAAGTGACAGGAGCTAGGAATGTGCATTCACTCTAGACAGTCACAAGGGGGGTTGAGGTGTGCCTTGCCTTGCCTGTGTGACTCATGGCTGGGCTGAATAGACATGGTCTGCATTCAGAGTACGGGGGGAGGGGAGTTTTGCTTGCAACTGAATAGACTGTCTCCTTTTCACAATGCTGTCTCCGCCCCCTGTGTTTATGTTGCACCAGGGAGGACAGGACTAGTTTGGACTCGGTTCAGAGGCCCTTGCCACAAACAGAACAATGATAAAATGGGGGATAAGTATTGGACCTGAAGTCCCAGGACTGTAGATTGCTTCAAAAAACAAGAGGACCCTGGCAAGAAGAAGAGCGGAAGGACTGTGCGAGGAGCACTACCTTTTCTGTGAGAGGGGTCTGTTGCCTGCAGTTGCTGCTTCTATCTGTAGTGGTGGAAAAGGACTGACTCTTTTTGCCTTGCTTTGGTATTCTGCTTGTTAAGAAACTCCAAGGGCTTGTGTGTGTTTGCTTCATTTTGGAGGTTTAAGGGAGATAAAATACTTGAAGAAAGATACTTTCTATTCTTAAAAAGAACCTGCCTGGGAGAAGAGATCAAGAAGCTATGTGAGGAGCGCTGCCCCTGATGAATGTGGGGTAGGTTGGCCTGCAGTAGTTTCTCCTGCCTTGGGCAGGGAAAGGAATGGACTGTTCTTTCATTGATTTGCAAAAACAGCATGTTGTGAGCGCTGTGTCCTTCACCCTTTTATTTTTAAAGCCAAGCATGTGTTGAGCACTTCTTCTATTGTACCAGCGTGTGGAGAGTGCTTCCCCTTTCTTCAAGGAGCACTCAAAATTGAAAGTGCGTGTGAAGCACTTTCTTCACCTCCCGAGCGTGGAAAGCGCTGTCTTCAAGTCCTAGCAATGGTTTTCCAGAGCGCATGCAGAGCTACACTGTCGTTGGGGTTTGGGTACAGTAGTATAGGCTTGGGTGTGGAAGTGCTACCCCCATTCTTCAACACCGGTGCATGCAGTTGCTGCTGCAGGGACGCCGGAGGAAGCCCCGGGACAGAGCCCCTGTGTTGTTGATCAACACTGACACCTCCAGTGGGCAGGGCCCAGCCTCCAGGGAAGGCAAAAGGAAAAGAGCGTGACCCCAGAGGACTAAAGGAAAAGAGAGCAGACCCAGAGGCGGAGCAAGCAGGCAGTGCCATGCGTGTTGTCCCCCTATGGAAGTGGGGGCTTGTTTTGCAGCTGCACCGACACCGTGGTTAGCTGCCTTCCCTCAACAAAAGTGCTTGCTCGGCAGCTCCACTACATGAACACGGGCAGCTGCCTATCATGGTGTGGAGCCGGCGGAACTCAACAAGGTTTCTCCACTGACTGTGGCTGAGTGTTTGTGCCCCCCACCCAACGGTAACTTACCTTAGTGCCCAGCGGCAATGCAAGGAGAGTCCTCAATAGAGGCCCCTGGGTGGAAACCTGCCGCATGGAAGCAAACCTTCCAGGGATTTCTGTAGTTCCTGTTCAATGGAGATTTTTGGCCAGATTCATAAGGGTACAGTTAGACAAAAGTCTAACTTTATGACTTTAGGTATTCACAAAGGACATTTACTACTAGTAAAGGCCCTTTGTGAATACCGGAAGCTGAACTTTATGACTTTCAGTATTCACATAGGGCATGTACGAGTAGTAAATGCCCTTTGTGAATACCAAAAGGCTTAAAATTAGACTTTTGTCAAACTTTTCCTTTGTGAATTGGGCCCAAAGTGTTTGTCTTTAGAAACCGGAAGCAGTGGCAGGATAACTATCCTTGTGACTTGGACGACAAGGACAGGCACTGGTGCTTAGTATGATGGCTCAAATTCCTTACTAATGTTAAATGTTAATGTTAAATTTATATATAGAGCACTCAATTACCTGAAGGTGTCCTGGTGCTAGCTCTGACATGGAACATATAACTGAACGGCCTAGTTCTTAATTAGACAGGTTTTAGCTCTTTCCTGAGATCAAGCAAGTTAGGAGAGGATCTTATGTAGAAGGGCAGGAGATTTCAGGCTTTGGCCATGCAGGTGATGAAACTTTTGCATCCCCAGTTTGTTTGCTTAAATTGGGGAACAATCAGGGTTTTGGCCTCCAAAGAATGCAAGGTTCTATTGGGTTTGTACCATTTAAAGTTATGCTTAAGGTGGTACAGACTTGTGTTATGTCATGGCCTTGAAATTGATACGCTGCTTTAACAGTGGACAATAACGTTTCTGAATGGTGGCAGTTACTGATTTAAACTTGGGAATTTCCAACAGTAGTCTGGCAGCAGCCTTTTGTAACAGTTTTCTCACTTTTTGTAGGTAGGGAGCCTAATTTCTCCGGCCACCAAGATGGCGACCAGTAGGAAGTTGTGTTTTCAAACAGAATGACTTCCATCTTTCCTGAGTTTAGTTTTAAGCATGTGTTGCTCATTCAAGAACTGACCGCATTCGTGGAATCTATCTCCTCTGTCAGTGCCATGGTTAGCTAATGAATGGGTGAAGATCCCTTCAAGGGAATTTATATTGTGCGTACTTAATTATTTAGACTAATTTTAGGAAGGATCGATTAGTGATCCTTATTAAGAATCAATCAAACACTGTGGAGTTTCAATTCAGTTTAAACAATTTGTTTCAACAAGACACAACATACAAAAAACAACACAAGGTGTATTAGAAAAATATAATTTTATCCAAAAGTTTTTTTAAAGAAATCACTTCATATACAGATAAGTGAACAAACAGAAAATTAGGACTGTGGGTACACACATAAGTAAATAATACGTGACTCAACAGAACCTAAAAACACCTATCCCAAATCACACTGAATAAAACAAGACAGGGATAAGATGAAATGTCGACGTTTTTGTTTCCTATGAATTAATTGTGGAAACCATCTTCAGGACTGAAGTCAATTGGGGTCTGTATAGAGAAAATTGCAATCTGAAATAAAAATATTTACAGTTACAAGTCTAAACTGACTATAAATATAACACCTTGGTGACATAACAAAGAACATTTATAAGACAACAAATATATATCAAACAGTGACATAGTGATGCAAAACATTACAAAGACATACTGGACCTAAATTTAATTGGACTGATCATTTCAATATAAATATATGTACATTTTGTTCGGGTTTAATGTTGATCCACATAAATCATAAAGTATTTTAAGTACTGGCTTATTAGATAGTGGGTCATTTAGTAAACCGGCAGTAGTCTCTGTAGCACGGTAACCTTACTGATCATTTGCATATCAAAAGAGAAAAACATTGCATTTCATGTAATCATGGTTCTACATTTCAGTTCATGATTATGCCTTTGGTTAGCTAATGACACAACTGTTTGTGTGTCATCGGCATGGGAGGTAGGTGAAAACGCAAAGTATCTTATTAGCGTGTCCAAGGATGACACATATACATTAAACAGTGTGGGGCTGAGCAAGGTAAGTCATTTCCCTTACCCTGCAAGGTAAGGGGAATGACTCTGAAACAAAAAGATTAAGTGCAACTAACTGTTCGGTGTTAGAGTGGACGGAGCGTAACAAATTCAAAGCTGACCCATCCACTCCGATCCTAGCCAGACGGTCCATCAGAAGATCATGATGGACCATATCAAATGCAGCTGTAAGATAAAGCAGCACTAGAGCTGCTTTGCCACTGGCATCTAGTGCCTCTCATAATTCTTCAGAGTACTTAATGAGGGCAAATTCAGTGCTGTGGCCACTTTTGAAGCCGTACTGCGTGGAATCTAGCAGCTGACACACCTGAATGAAGTTGAATAGCTTCATGTTCATGGCCTTTTTAAAGTAGTTTGACAGGTAATGGGAGACGAGAGATGAGATTAAAGTTGTTGGGATTCGTTGGACTTAGGTTAGTTTTTTTTAATAAAGGCATTATGGAAGCCACCGTCCATGCTTTAGGGAACTGTGCAAATTTGAACATCACATTAAATTAAGTGATTAGTTTTGGTAGCCATAATCTCTGGTACCATTTTGACCACTCTTAGGGAACAAGGATCCAAGGGGTAGCCCAATTTGGAAGCATGAATGATTCCTAATACTTGGGTGGGCGTGAGAGGGGAGAGTTCTGAGAAGACGTCTTAATTGTCTGATTAGTCTTTTCATTTTCTATTGCTGACTGTAAGTCTCTCTCTTTATTCTTATGCTTAGGAATTTGGAACTCATTGTATATTTGTTCAATATTCATTAAAAATAACTTTGCTATGGAGTTGCAAAGGTCATGACTGTTAGTGACTTTATCCTTGCAAGGGGACATGGCAAATTTGGATTCTGTGAGATGATGAGGTAGTGCGATTCTGTGAGATGATGAGGTAGTGCATAGCCTGGTCTGAATTAATTCTGTTCCAGGCTCTAACTTTAAGTGGCCTAGGGTCGATATTTTGGGCCAAGGATATGGGCAGGGGGATAATTTCAAACATCAAAGTGTGATGGTCTTACCAGGCCAGGGGTGGATCATTGTGGGTTTTAATTAAGGAGAAGTTAGAAAATATGCTGTTCAGAGTGTGGCCTGCATCATGTATATATGCCTCCGAATTAATTGAATGAGGCCAGCACTGGTCATTTTGTTGGTGAGCCGAGAGGTTTCCGGGTCTGCTGAAGACTCAAGATGAACGTTGAAATCCCCTAGCTAGGTGAAATTGTTAGCGCAGAGTCCTTCTTCCAATGAAGAGCCCATGTTAATCGTAAAGGCACTTCTGGGAAGTTTGGTATTTGGAAAGTTGTAGACTAAAAGATAGTGCTTCACTGACTGAGGAGGGTCAGTGCAAAAGGAAGCAGATATAGATTCAGAAGGATAATAACAAGGCCAAATACCCTCTTAAGCGGTATATCTAAGGTGTAGCACAAAAACCTGGTGGGATGGCTTCATCCATCTGGGCCCAAAGACAGGTCAGTCCAGGTTTCTGTGATGTGTCTAAAAGCCAGAGAAAAAAAATCAGCATTTTCAATGCTATATTTGACCAGCTATCTGGCATTACTGAGGATGCAGCACACTGGCCTGTTGGCACATTACTAGGCTTGGCGGGGATAGTGGAGAGCCTATTCTCAGGGTGAGAGCAGTCAAGTTAGGAAGATTTATGCTACATTTCTGACATTGCGGTGTTAGGTCTATAAAGGGGGAGCTGTGATCTAAATAAACGCAGTTTGAACTCCTACCTTTGAAGTTTAGTGCGTGTAGCTCTGAACTGGAGTACAGTTGAAGTGGCAATAGTTGAGAGCAGGAACCAGGACAGGGACTGTGGCTGGGCGCAGACGGTCGCAGACATGCTTGCATTTGGCATGCATACAACGCACATACAGCGCTCGCCTGCTGCATGGACATGCTCCATCTCTGTTTAAGTATCCTTCCATGCTAGGGCGAGGGCGTGACCAATATTCGCTTCGTAACTTGAGGGTTAAAAGTAGGTGGGTGAAAATAATGGGTGCAGTAAACAAGGGTCCAGCAACCCCTCAACTCTGCTCATAGGTTCCCCTGTGAGGGAGAAATACTGGTAAATAAAATTTAGATTACATTTAACATGAGAAAATGAAAGTATAAAATGATTAAAAACAGGAACGTTTCCTTTCAGAAATGGTGCCCAGATAGTGGGAGGTAGGCACCTCCCAAACTTTGAACACAGCTTGCTTATAAGAAAAATAAAGCGGTGGATATGGCAGGTCCTTTGCTGTCCATCAGAGCTGCATGAATGAACTCCAGCTCTGTTTAAGTATCCCCCCATACAGGGGGTGGACGGGACAGGTGACCAACCTGTGCCTTGTCTTAATTGCCACCTTTTCAAGAACAAGAAAATTCAGTACTTGAAGAGGAAAGCGTCTTCAATTGGTCATTAGATTCGGCGTCTCTGAACTTTGGTATATCCTTTAAGGCAGCACAATAACTATCTATGTCAAGGTCAGGAAAAGACATCTTAATGCCAAAAAGCACTTCGTATAAGGACCACCCACCCAATGATCTTTTAGGGAAGTTATTATGAGCCCTCTGAACCCAGAATAGGTAAAGGAGCTATCTACTCTAGATGTTAAGGACTGCTTTAAGTCATGGTCATCCTCTCCAAAACATAATTGCCCATGGGCCAGTAAGGTGAAAATTAACGCATCTGTACACCCAGGGATGCCGTAGAATCCCTGTATGCTTTTAGACGTAAAAGCCAGGCCCTGGCCCAAGTGGAATGCACTGTTATGTTATGTTAATACATATGTCAAGCGCACAGATAAACGTGTATTTCTTGGCACTGTTATGGTATAGCAGTTTGGCAAGGAAGACAGAAGACTAGTTGTTAAAGAGCCAAGTTTTGAGCCGTTTTCTAAAAGTCAGTAGGGTGGGAGCTGCTCTGATGCTTATAGGCAGACCATTCCAAAGTGCGGGGGCTTCTGAGGATGAGCAACTGCCCCTCATTTGAGTATCTTGATTCTGGGGCGGGAGATCTTCATGTGTTTTTTAGATCATAGGTCTCTGCTGGGAACATGCCGTAGAATTCCTTTATGCTTTTAGACGTGAAAGACAGACCCTGGCCCAAGTGGAATGCACTTTTATGTTATGTTAATTCATTTCTAAAGCGCATGAATATACTTGGATTGCTTGGCGCTGATATGGTATAGCAGTTTGGCAAGGAAGACAGAAGACTCTTTGTTAAACAGCCACGTTTTGAGCAGTTTCCTAAAAGTCAGTAGGGTGGGAGCTGATCTGATGCTTATAGGCAGACCGGTTCAACGTGTTGGGGCTTCTGAGGAGGAGCAACTGCCACCAATTTGAGTCTCTTGAATCTGGGGCGGGAGACCTTCATGTTTTTTTTAGATCATAGGCCTCTCCTGGGAACATACCAGGTTAGAGACTGTTTGAGATGACAGGGACCTGAGTCATGCAGAGCCCTATTGTTAAGGCACAGCACCTTAAATTCAATTCAGGTTCTAACTGAAAGCAAGTAGAGTCCCCTAATAGAGGCAGAAACAGGTTGGAACTTGGGGGGGTTCAAGAATAAGTCACGCTGCCGCATTCTGCACGCTCTGTAATTTTTTCAGGTACTGTTTTTGAAGCTTGACATAAAGTCCGTTACAATAATCCAGTTTGGTGCTAATTAGTAATGTCATTACTGTTTTTCTTGAACTTAGTGAAATAAAACAAAGGATCTTCCTGAGAATTCTCAAGGTGTTAAAACTAGAAGAGATAACTGAGCTGATGTGTTTATTAATATTCAACTTATCATCTATAAGTATTTCTAAATTTTTTACACTTTTTGGACCAGAATGGGAAGTGTTCCTAGCTCAGATGGCCAAAAAGGTGGGCTCCAGAAATGTGGTCTGTTACCTAAAAGAATTACCTCTGTTTTATCAAAGTTCAGTTTAAGGCAATGTTTGCCCATCCACTTTCTAACAGCTCTCATACAGCTATGAAATTGGGAAATAGTGACATCTACATTGTTGGAGGCTGACACAGCAATCTGCGTACCGTCAGTGTATGAAGTGGGGGAGAACCCAAAGGATCTAATCAGAAAACCAAGTTTGGTGACTTAAATATTGAAGAGTAATGGGCGTAATGAAGATCCCGGATGGAGACCGCAAGGAAGAGAAAAAGACCTAAATGAAAATTTCTCCAGCATGACTAAGTATTTTTTTGCCTGTTAAAAAAGCCTGAAGCAAAGCCAGAGCTGTGTTGGTAATGCCGAGTTTTTGAGACGAGCGATGAGAGTGGCAAGTTCAACCGTGTCAAAGGCTGCCGACAAGGCGAGAAGAATGAGTGCTGCAGAGCCACCTCTGTCCAGGATAGTTCTTACCTCAGCTGTGGTCTTTAATAATGTTGTCTCTGTGCTATGCTTAGCCCTGTAGCCAAATTGTGTAGGGCCCAGTGAATAATTTACCTGAATGAACTGTGTCAGTTTTGTATTTATTAATGTTTCCACTATTTTTCCAGGAAATGGTAACCTAGAAATGGGACAAAAATACGCTGGGTTATCTGGGTCTAAGTTAGGCTTTTAAAGGAGTGGCAGAATAGAAGCCTTTTTCCACATATCGGGAAAGGTCCCTGCACTAAATATCCATTTAAAGATGTTGGTTGCATATGAGGCAATAGAACAGGGATCTGTTTAGGAATAGAGGGGGCAGGGGTTATAGGGCGATCCCGATCTGGTGGAATTGATCAAGTTAAGAACTTCTGATCCGGTGGTAAAAGAAAAGTGACTGAATTTAGATGGGGAGCTACTAACAAGACGATTAGAGTCATTAGTAAGAGAGTAAGCTATGGGAGGGCAAATACTATAGTCAACAGTTCTGAAGGAAGTCAATTGATTATAGATTTGGCCAACTTTGTCACAGAAGTGAGAGGCTATTTTTTCACAGAAAGATTGATTATTGGGGCTTTGGTAAGTTGATTTATATCCTGGAAGAGTTCTCTTGTAGAATACTTGGAGGCTCAATTTGTTGCATGAAAAAGGTAGATTTTTCATTGATGATAACTGCCTTATACTTGGCAAAGGAGAATTTATAGATTTCTTTGTCAAAGGAATTATAGTTGGATCTCAATTTCCTTTCGAGCCTTCTACATTTTTGTTTTTCAAGGCAAAGTGTTTTTGTGAACCAAGGTGCAGATTGTTTCAACCTGTTTTGGCCAATGTTTTTTATTAGTAAGAGCTTTGGAAATGGCAGAGTTTAGCCAATATGCATAGTCGGCTGTAGCATGATTTGGGTCAAGTAATAGAGCGGGATCAACCTGAGAGAGATATTGCTGCATTATATCAAAGTTGGTTTTAGTCCATAGATTATGTGAAGTGGGATTTGGGTCTAATGTTCTGTTTAGAATAGGGGAGGGAACAGTTAATTCTAAGACAATTGCTTTATGGTCGAACCATGTAAGAGGGAGAAACTCCTTGACAGAAATAAACTGGTTATTTGAAATAAATTGTGTCTAATATATGACCAGCACCTTCGGGTTGGGCTGACGTAATAATTGAGGATGATTGAAAGCATTCATAATATTTAGGATAGCCTCCATATCTTTATCCTCGGCATAAACCAGATGGATGTTGAAAATCACCTAGCACTGTAAAATCACAGTTACAGGGCCCCACCTCGACCAGTATATTAATGGAATGTAGAAAGTCGCGTCTTGGACCAGGGGGACGATAAATAAAGCTAGCCTCTGAACGAGTAGTTATTAGTTAATTCCAAGGTAAAGGAGAGAATCCCGCATTCCGGATTAGGCGTGAAGTCAGTTTTACACTTGAAGCAACTTTTGTAGATTATACCTATACCTCCTCCACTTTTGATTGGCCTGTTTACTCTGGTCATGGAGTATCCTACAAGGGATGCGATTAGAAGATCAGGGCTGGAATAATTATTAGCCCAAGTTTCTGTAATGAATATAACATCCAGCTGATGACTCTCAATGAGTTCAGCAAGTTTGTGAGCATGTTTTACCAATGACCGTGCTTTGATAAGAGCAAGGCGAAATTTAGAGGAAGTCTTATAATGAACATGAACAAGTGGACTTTGGCATTAGGCATTGTTTTATGGCAGGAGATAGGATTGCCCCAATTGTTGCACATAGATCTTAAAATACCCTGACTAGGATTGATTTGCATGCAGCAGTGGTCAGGTTTGTTAAGGGAGTGGCGGTCTTTACCTGACCAGGCATTCCTAGTCTCCTTTCCTCGAAAAAAAAGGGTAGCACCTCCGGTCCTTGGCGCGATCTAGGCACGGACGGGCACAGACAGGTTTGCCTTTAGAGAAACGTCCACTGCTCACATTCCAGCCCAGTATGCTAATTTATAGCTGGTGTCTGGCAGAGTGCCGGCCTGTGACCCCAAATGGAAGTTTGGTAAGCAAAGGCTGCTACCCTCCGCACAATAATCAGGAATTGCTACGGCGGACCGGGGAAACAGAGAATGGTAAACAGAACAGGTAAGGTGAAATAAAATGACATGAGCAGATTTACAAGTCTAAAAAAAACTGTTACTAAAAAAGACTTATTTAATTCTGTCTTAAGCGTAATATGCACCGAAATAACAGCATCAAATAAAAACAAGAAGCCCTTCGCATAGCAAGTAGCTTACCAAGCGGCTATCCACTGCGCATTCGGCCTAGCACTCTATTTTATAGCTAGAATCTGGCAGAGCACTGGCCTTTGACCCCAACCAGAAGTTCTGTAAGCGAAGGGGAGGGGCTGCTACTCTCTGCACAATCAGCAGGAATTGCAGTGTAGGCCAATAGCCACATACAGGGCAGAGGTATAGGGCATTAATATGTGTAATTCAATTCAAGTGGAAGAAAATAGGTTTTGCAGAATAGTACTAAGAATTCCCATTTCCTCATCTAATTTTAATTCCCATAGTGAATTGAGTAGCCCATATATTGAGGATTACATATACGCCCGACCTCCACTATTATTTCAAGTTTCACGAAAGATATTATTCAAGACTGTCTTGCATGTGAAAAAGATAACAGTATTCCATGGCTAACAACAGTGGAACCTCGCTTATGGAAAGTAGGTTATCAAAACCCAGAAGGATCGCCAATCATTAGTGGGGGGAAATCAACCTCACCAACATGATGTCGTAGGACAGAGCACATTTTCCCAGAATATTGCTTTTTTGGTGCATTGTACGTCACCCTCAATTTGAACATCTAGATTATACAATCTACGAGTGGGGGCTACTCATCTATCTAGGTTCTCAACTGTAACAAAGGTATCAGTTGCTCTTGCTACCAGAAACAGCTGGAGAATCCGGTACACTATGGTAACTTCTGCTGTGGTGTCGAGGAGAGTAACCACCCATCTTCTGTTCAGGAGGAGGGTTCTCATGTCAGTGCCATATTTAGCAGTTAAAGCTGCAACTTTCTTCTTCTAAAAAGGGGCTTTATACTGAGGAGGTCTGTCCTCCTTCTCTCTCTTCGCATCAGACAGGGGTTGTATCTCCCTTTTTTGTTTCACATACTCTTCCTATCTGTGTTCAGATCACCTTCCTATGTCATACTACTGGTCTGACAATTCCTGAAAGGAATGAGAAGAACGTGTATCTAGAACTTGATACTGCCTGGAGACTTGATTTTAGTGAGATCTCGAAAAACGTACCACCTCTCAGAAGAATGCGGGGCAGGAGCACCTCTATGATGTTTACCTTTCTGTTGTTGCTTAGATTTATCTCATGTTTATTAAACAAACTCACGGTATGACAAAGTGGCACAAAATCAAGTGTGATATTTGGTAACATGTGCAAAGCAAATGCGGCCTACAATGTACATAGTATGACTAGCATGAATCACTGACATAATATTGACTGTCACAATATCGACCTACATTTCTATCAACACAAAAATATCAACTACATTTACATCGATAACATATACGCAATTAAAAAAAAGGCACTATTATTGACACAAAAATATCAAAACATAAATATCCATAACAGTATTATCGAACACATAAAGAGCGTTATATGAAATATCAGACATATTTAAAAAATACACAAGATGACAAAAATATCGATCACAACAATATATACAGCAATATTATCGTTTAAAAAATATTGACATTTTAAAAACAGATAAAACAAACAGAACTTAACACCAAAATGTATTTCATTCAATAAACATTCACTGCATACAAAATAAATCAAATACAATGATTTTTGAAAAATAGTATAACACATTATAAACCATTAAATTATAAATACACTATAAATAACTATTTAAATCTTATATTTAATCATATCCACACATTATTTGACATCACATACAATATAATAAACATCTAAAGGATTCTGAAAAAAAAAATACCACTAACTGATTTTTAATTTGCATTTTCCACATATGGAAATCAACTACCAAAACAATTATACATATAAAAATAAACCAATCACATTAAATAAACAAATATACACTATATACAGAACGAAAAATTATTCATTATTTTACACCTCAAACCAAAAAGAATCAACAAAACTCTACCGATTGCTGCCAGAAGCAAGGACTTCAATAAAGAAAAATCTATTCCCTACTTCAAAAAGTAAGTAAAATGCCATTTATAATATAACACTAATTCTAATCTTCTAAAACTTCTATCTTTTTCCAACTAATGGGTCTCGTTACGATGGCAGAGGGACCTCAACCGCCGGGCCGCCGGTGGCTGTCCCTCCCCCATCTGGCTCCCATTTCCCCCGCCACATTAGGATGGCGGGGAGAATCGCTTAGTGACCGCGGCAGTGACAAAGACCACCCTCCACGCTTCCGCCATGGCAGGCAGGCACTGCCCGCCAGCTTACAATGCTGGCGGAGGCTAGCCTTTCCATGACGGTTCCACCGCCATGGAAAGGCAGACGGAGGTTAGGTTCTGGGGCCCGTTGCGGGGGGAGGGTTTATGTGCACCAGGGGGTCCACGTGGTATCCCCCTACATTTCCATGCACAAGGTGGCAGGCTCGGCATGGTGCATTTGTGGCACTTGTGCATTGCAAATGGTGCTGCAGCCATGACCATCATTCGCAATAATCAGGGGCCTGGATACACCCGCCGTAGTAGCGGGCACATCCTAATACACTCAGTGGGACAGGCGGTCTCAGCTCCGCAGAGATGGCGAGCATACTGATGTCCGGACGCCATCATAATGAGCCCCTATGTCTCCTCTACAGATAATTCTCAAAGGATCCAAACAAAAACAGAACAGTTTCTAAAATCATCTAACAAATATTGTGAACAAAATGCATTTTAAAAATAATATAAAACACCCAAACTAACCCCAAATTTACTCGAGACCCCCAGCCCACACCGTTTTCCCTTGATCAAAATAATTTGAAATATGTTTTATTCTGCCAACTGAAACATCAACAACAAAACAGAATTCAACTAACAAAGAAAGGACATCCACATTGAAAACGACCTCAAAATTGACATTGTACGTATATTATTAACAATGTGTATGTATTAATTGAAAAATCTGTACAATATATATATATATAAATATATATATATATATATATATATATATATATATATATATATATATATATATACTTTTTTTTAAAACACATTTTTCGCATCATTTAAAACATCACTATGACAGAAGGTCCCCAATGTATTACTTCCCAGAAAGGACCGTTTTTGCTTTGATACATAGGGTCTGTCTATACCCAGGAAAAGCAAAGTGGACTTAAAGTAAACTGGCAATGTAGCAAGCACTATTTAAATAAGTGTTTTGGGAGGGCGACAACTAGAGATACAACTGTTTTGTATACAAGGGAGCATAACCACCCCCCAAATGTTACTATAGAGGTTAGGAATGCCCTAGACACCATTAGAAAAGCTAGCACTAGCTCACAGAAATATTCCATTCAAATACTTAAATAGATGCTTCACAGAGTACCCCAACATGCTACTTGCCAAATGCCCTCTATTTCTTCATTAAAAAAAACTATAGCTTGAACTAAAAAAAACACAACAACTACCACACCTGCCCCAAAAACATTTGAAGAGGTAGAAATTCCCCCAGAACTATCTATAACTCAAAACGAAGAACCCTTTGTTCTTTATGACAACAAATCTAAAGAGAAAAGAATAATTAAGTTTGAAACAGCAAATATTTTAATAAAACTACAACAGTCAGAAACATGGATGATGGATGGGACTTTTAAAATTTGTCGCAAACCATTCTATCAATTATAAACTATCCATGCCCTATATCAAAACACTAACGTTGTTTTATCTACGCCTTACTACCTAATAAACAAAATTCCACATATATGGAAATACTTACTACAATTAATAAAGAAACAAATAATTATTTTCCACAGAAAATAATTATTGATTTTGAGCATGCAATGATAAATGCAATTCCAAAATCCTACCCACACACATCAATTCAGTGTTGCTACTATCATTTCAATCAGTGTATATGGAGAGAACTTCAGAAATCAGCAGTAAGGGCCCGTTTCTGATGCAGTTAGGAAAACATTCCCACCAAGGGTCCGATTACTATGCAGTTAGGAAGACCTCCTAAAGGCATTTGTTCCTTCTAAATCAGATCGGGAATGTGTCTTCCCGACCCAGGGTCAGATTACGATGTGGTTAGTAACATAGGCTCCAATAGTAATCCAACCTAATCGTATCTGGAAGCATCCGGATGCATCATGCTCGGTCGGTGGGACTCTCCCGATCCGAGTCGGTCGGAAACCATTTCTAAACCAATTCGATTGGAAAGATTTCCTAACTTCATCAGAATCAGGCCCTAAGGGGCCGATTCTAATCGGAGGGGCTCTGAACGCAATCCGGCTGGAAAAAGTACAAGCCAAACGCATGTTTTCCGAGCATCCCATACAGCTGTACAAGCAAGCAAGTACGATACAAGAAATGCAAAATCCCCAACCGAATCGGTAATGGGTCCAAACCACTCTGTACGTCTCGGCCGTGAGCAAACCGTCCCGTGCAATGGAAGCGATTTCCGACCGAGCCAGTACAATGCACGATTCGGACAGCCGGACGGCCGGTTCGAGACAGAGTCTCTGACACATAAACGCCCCCTCCACCCGTAGCCTTACGAGTCAATCACAGGGAGGGACCCAAGGGTCCTCCCTAAACATGCATGTATGGAGTGCCAGTTCCAACAGGTACCCTTTGAGAATAAATTAAAAGTCCAAAATAATTATGTTCTAAATCAGAATATGCCACATTATTGCCATGGGTGCATTTAACTTGGAGAATGAGGCATACAGTTAATCTCCTGTTACCAACAACACTCACATTCTTTCCTGATCAAGACCAATGTGTGTTCATGTTTAACATTGTAGCTGTTGGTGAACATAGGAAACTATGTATTAGTAATAAGAGCCGGAATGATAAGTGCTGGAATCATTCTAAAAGGAAAGAACAATAATTTTGGTATGCTAATATTATTTATGACGAAATAATACATTTTTTGTGCTGCTCGCTGAGGAGAGAACTTGATCTACATAGTTTTTGAGGAATTATCACACAACTTCTTGAGTACCATTGACATTTTTTTACAGGTTTTACAAGGTGAACTATGGGCTCAATTTAAAGTCTGTCTGTGGTTAAGATTTATTGAGAGTCACTGAAAATAGGTGAATGGGTGCCAAAAACGGAGCAAGAGAGCCGACCTTAAGAGAAAATGGCACATGCAGACATATTACTAAGATAAATATTGAAATCTCTTTAGTTGGAAGTTTTGAAAGCACAGTCAAGTATTTTTCTCGCAGCCAGACCTCTTACGGTTGTAATGATAGACTTGCAAATCTACCGTAATTCCCTATGAGGTTCTAGAGGGTCTTTGTGGCTATAAAGGTGTCTGCTACAAAGCTATAATAGTTACTATTCTGCAAAACTTGTAATCATTTCTTAATAATCGACACCTAGTGACGCACTCAGTTACCGATTATAAAGAAAAGACATCAGAACTCGACTGTAATAAGTTCTTGCAGTCGAGCTCTAACATCACAATGCTTGCTGCCAGAGCAAGCAGCCGAGATGAAAGGCATGTCAGATCAGGGAATAGTTGTTTAAAGCAACGAAAATGAAAAGTTGCTTTTCATTCTTCTGCCCTATTTTTCTAGCTTACAGTGACTAGCAGGAAGAGCATGACTAGTTTTTGCATTACTTAGATAATTATAGAAATTTTAGAATCTTTCTGCATGTTTCTACAGATTCTGAGTTACTGCAGACTAAAATAAATAAAACTGACTTGTATTGAGCTGTTTCTGATATACTTTGCAACAAATATGAGAAAGGGTTTTCATTTGTTTTATTTTGCACCAGAGGTTATATTTATATTCATTGTGTTTGCAAACATGCTCTCTCTTTCTGTAAGAGCTACGCACCAAGGTTTTACGGAGTTTGTGGGAAAGGTGATTGTATAACCATGTATTATAAGGCCTAATGTACCCCCGGCCACAAACAATTAGGATATTGCTAGTCACCTCTGAGTTTCATCTCCTTATAAAGGAACTTTGCCTTCGGCCTCGCTCCTCCGTATGGTTATGGAACTCCTCTGTGACTTGCAGTATCCATACAATGTCCGACAGCAGGTACTTTATCCCTTATGTATTGCTTAATTCATCATGTAGAGAATGAACACGGGGGAAGACATGAAAGTAAAAGCAGTCTGTTTCTGCAATAGCAAATCACAGCTGCAAAATGTAAACCCTTCATCCAAAAGGTTCAAACTGTGCTAGCACACCGGTCTGTAGCAGTTCGCAGTGTTATCACACAGTTCGCTTTAGTCCTCAGCACTGCAGCAAAATGGGGTTGAGCCAAGTTCAGTTCCAAAGTCCAAGCAATTATACTCCATACGTTGTTGGGGTGACACCCCTTGACATCCCCAGTAATGGCAGACCACTCTATCTTATTAGTTAGTCCGGAAAATGAAATATTTCAAATTACGTAGCTACTTTAAGTCATGTAAATTTAGTCATATGAAAAATTAGATTTTTCAGAGAGGAAAGAGTAAAAACTCAATCATTTGTTGATACTCCGCTCCCAAGCAGCTGTTCTAGTATGTAACAGAAAATGTTTCAATTGTAATTGAGCTGTGTACTGAGGATGTCAAAGGAAACATTAGGAGTTGGAATACAAATGGTAACTTTGTTGAATATTCCCACAAGATTCAGACTATTCAATTCACAAATTCGCTTTGTAAAAGAGCAAGAAATTAGGCCTACATGAAATATTGCCAATACACAATTCAGTTGTGATTAATTATTAATCTCATATTGATAACGACTAACAATATTCATTTTTATAAGTGAATGCATAGATAAACACTTCAATCGAATCATAATTAATTTTGCGTAAGTATAAGGTACTCATAATTTTCTTTTGTAAAGGTCAATGTTACACATATAGAATAAATACATATAAATATATATGTGAATTCTATTCGAAGCACGTATATATTCAATGCACGTTAGAGGAAGGTTTCACAATATAGCTTTAAACAAAATCCTGTGTAGCACCTACTTTTCTTTTGTCATTTCTGGTGCACACATTATAACATGAAATAACAATTCATACATTTCACATATAAATGTAATCTAGTGCACATAGATTTCTTAGTTTTCTTTAATATCACATCATCAAATCATAAATCTAAATCATTAACAGTCGTTAATGATCACATCTATTAATGTTGAACATAAAATATAACATGTTCAAATGCTTTTACGAATCAGTATCTGAGTTACAGTTATATGCCATTTTTCAAAAACATGGAGCTTAACACGTTTGTCATCATATGTGTTATGGTACCTTCACACTTTCTACTGTATTACAGGATCAGCAGACGGAAGGTACTCGTCTAACACCAGCTTGGAAGGGATTACTTTACTCCACCTTAATGTGGGTTAAAAGATGCAGAGCACAACCTCTGTGGATACAAATGTTTTTGGAGGCACTCAAAACAAATGCTTTTTTTATTTATTCATTTTTTATATTTTCAAGGTGCAACATTTATTAAAAGCATCAATGTGCCTTGGTTGTACGTGAAAAGTTGTCATTCCACTGCTGAAGACATTGTTTGGCCTTTCAGGTAATTGGTCATCTTAGATTTCAGACATTCTCTTCCTATCCTATATTGTAATTTCAAACTGTCTCTATCCATTGTCTGAGTAGCTCCTACAGATGTTGATTTGTACTTTCTTGTGTGCAGGGTTAGGTTGCTATGTTGGAAGTTAGTTTTGCAACATGTGCCTTTGTCAGCACACAAATCTAAACATGGCATCTTTTTCTGTGCACTGCCATTGGGGAGCGGTGTAGTCTCTATTGCAATTTGGTGCACCACACTGGATCCGTCTCTCATAGTAATCAAAGTAAGGAACGTACCAAAGTCACAAAGGAACCATGTCAGACAAAGAACAACAGAAAAGTGGCTCCATTTTTATATTTACTCACATGATTAAAGTACAGAAATGCACAGACTTAGCTCACAATAGGGAATCAATGAGCATACATGCTAATAAAAATAAGGAGACAAACTCTGTACATTTCCAGCATATATCCAGCCTCTATTCGCCTGCTCAGAATGAGTAAAAGGTATCCTCCTAAAACAGAGAAGCCACACTGATACATTGTTTTAGACAAAAGCTTCACACATTGAACACATTAGTACATGGTTCTCATACTCATAACAAACAGGAAACAGGCAAAGAACAACAGTTGCAATGGAATACATGGAATACATGTGAAGATTTTCATGATAATTCTAATACATGGAGCACTAACGTTCAAAACACCTGTTATCTGCACTTGAAAAGTTACATAATATGTTATCCAGTCTGAGACAGTCACTCTGTCCTTGGGAATGAACACTCTGTTCAAGCAGCTACAATAATTATTTTCTCTGCTAGTAAAGTCCATGAGTCTTTATTATCACACAAAATAAACAGTCACATGTCAGACAGCAACATCATAAAAGATGGACAACGAAGCCTAAATTAGAAAATACATGAATTGCGTGTATGAATTGCAATTTCAAATTTTAAGCGATAGACTTACACAGCCCCGCTCTGATGGTTTTTGAAATCACCACTCATTTCTCACAACAGACATCACAGAACTCTTTTCACCAGTTTCAGGTTCATGAGTTTAGAATCTTCTAGCTCCTACATGACATCATAAAAGCCTTGTTTTCAACATTGGGTCTTTTCCTCTTTCTACTGGTTGCTTGCTTTCGTGCTCTTTTCGCAATTTAACCCAAGGTTTGATGAAATTCTTCCACAAAGCTTGAAAAAGAGAAATAGACATGCAGCAAATATCAGTATCACCAAAAGAGGGGCTATCAACAATTTTAGTATTGCGCCTCCTATGTTATCTAACCATTCACCTACTTTAGCCAGGCCCTTTCCAATAAAGCTAAATAATGAGCCTACTCCTCCTCAGGCACCGATCTCTTCCAAATTCTTCAACTCATAAGTTAGGTTAGTGATATTAGTAATGTAGCTTTTGTAAGGGGATCCTTGCAGACTCTGCATTCTTTTGCTAGAAGCATATCAAGCGCAAGTCGGTTTTGTATTATCATAGCTCTCATTGCAAGCAGCTCTTTGTTAATCAGTCAGTACACCAGCGGTATTTGTTGCAAACTTATACACTAGAGTTAATAGTTTCCTAACCTTTACATCATTCAGTGCTACAGCTACTAAAGGTAATAATGCGTCAAACTTTCACTCATTATCAAACCAAAATTACGTCCGCTTTTCTCAAATATGTACCAGGTCTTGTATTCAGATTATTTTGTGTGTTAATCTTAGGGAACATTAAAACAACACAACAGCTTCCTACCCAATTGTGCAGGAGATGAAAATAAGATGACTACAGCACACATAATGTATGCCTTTAATGCGTATTTGATGGGTAAGGAGGTTGGTTAGATTTACACTGGTTAGATCATGGACGGGGTGACAAGTAGGCCCAACCCCTTGCAGCACAAACGACTTGACTGCAAGTTTGCAGTACCACATTATGGATCATGGAAGGGCACTGTCTGCAATTAAGGTAATATTTCTGTCCATATGTGAATGCTGTTCAAAACTTGTATTTATGGTTCAGTAATTGAAAGCCTTTCCTATTAGGGTGAGCACTCTAATTAAATATTGTAAGCTCTGACTGCACTACTGACAGTGGTTCCAGTATAAAAATGAGTGGACACGTTTTTAAAGTTTAGCAATATGAACCTATGTATAATGCTACCAGAATGCTCTCTAATTTGATGCAAATATTTGCAGAAGCTTGAAAGTAAGATGTATGATTCTTTGCTTTCAAAATAAAATGTTCATAAAAAAATGAAAGCGGGAAAAAAACATTTATCTAAACTACTGTAACATTTCAGGTACCATTTCTTTGCAGCATCATTTAGTAACATGTGTTGATGCATGCTAGTATTTCCCAAAAATATACATAATGGAAAATCAGCGTAACCAGTTTGAATAAGATTATGGGAAACAAAAAAAAACAAGCATTGGCAAAGCCAGTAAGTCTGACATTGGTGGTCAGCTTTTTAGTTTTGTCAATGTGTGACTTGTTTATGTATGGTTTTTGTAAAACTTTATTGGTGTGGGAGCGGCTAGGCCCTCACCATTATAACAAACATTGGCAAAAGCAAAACATGTTTTTGGTCTCAAAAAGCACACACTGCCACAGTAGTTACTGGCACTGAACAAAACTACTTTGTGTGCCGATATGCTCCTTGTAAAAGAGCAAAATGATGTCACTCACATTGAAGTCAGACGATAAAGAGAGTGAGACAGACTTTTAATTAACGCAAAAGGTCATGGTCAACGCCAGACCAAATTAGGGGCCTAGTTATTAAATAAAGGGGCATATTATCAAGGGGGTTTATCTCCGCTTTTTTGGCTTTAAAAGCCAAGAAAGCAGAGATAAAATTATCTCCCTATTACTAAGCGCGAATATCTCCAAAAGCTAACACCTGCCCTGAGCAGTTCTTAGCCATGTTATCCAATGGGAGGTGGATAACATGGCTAAGCGCATTAGCTCGCTAATGCATGAATATCGCTGACTTTTCAGCGATATTCACGCATTGCGGCCGATTTTTATCGCATTTGCGATAAACCTTGGTAATACCAAGGTTTATCTGCGATAAAAATCGCAGCAGCTCGGGCGATAATTTTTTTCACGCTAACCAAGCATTAGCGATAATTATCGCTATTGCTTGGTAATATGCCCCTAGGTCTCACAAGTGCACCCATGGTACATGTCCTTGCATTAAGAGTAGCTATACAGCTTTAGCGAATTCCAAAGAATGTACAGAAGTTTGACAAGAAATAGTACTCCTAGTAAATATTTGTGAACTGCACTTGTGTAGATTTTCTCATGCGAAACTCTGTGTTTGCAAGTTCACTTTCCCTCCAACCACTTTTTTTCCCAACTCTGAAGACGGTTTTCTTCTAGCATTGTCAGGAGTAAATTTTCAACATTTCTCAGTATGGGAAAAGATTGGGGAAGTGTTGTTGAAAACCCTTAAAACATGCATGTTAGTTGGTTTGCACAGACTCAAAAGTGCGTTCTATCCCTGGAACTATGGCTTACCACTCCCCTCAGCCCCAGTATGTAGATCTGGCAAAACTTGGCAACATAAGGGGATTTTAAGTATTCAAACACTACTATGGTATGAGCCCTGGCATAGTCAGAGAGGCTATATCAGAGCTCTTATATAATGAGATTGCTGCCATAATTTGTCACTGCACAACAAGGTTTCAAACGGACAAGTGGATTTTGTTACAGGATAAGTAGATTTATGAAGCAACCTGCCCATTGGACAACTAGATTTTTTTTTTTATTCCACACCCCTGGTTAGAGGGTAAAGAATTTATTTCATCATATACTCACGCTTGTCCATTCATTTGAATGTTTTAGAAAAATGATTAGCATGCTTTTTGTTGCCCACAGATACACATTAGAATCTCTGTTAAACAATATGTTTTCTAATGGACAGTCATAATTTAAATAAAATAATTTGATTAAAATTGGATTGTAGAACAAATACATAAACACACTGCTAGAAAATGTATAAGAAAGAGGTAGGTGGAAGTAAGCTGGAGCCTCTGCTATATAATCTGGAAGTTAGGAACAAACAAAGAAGTTGTGAACACCCATATCTTTTGTATATTTAGACCGCATTAAATAATACACATTATAACTGAAGACATACTGTACTTAGGGAACATGAGAAAATCTTCTCATCTGGGGATCTTTATTTGCAACAATAATTCTAGTATTGTTAGCTTGTTCTGTAAAGCATCTCCCTTCAACATTTAGAGGTTTAAAATTCACTGAGCTACAGAAAAAGCTATGGCAGCTACCAAAATTATCAAGACACTTTTGCAGGATTCCTGCATTATTCCCATCTCACATTAGACCAAGTAAGGGTATATATGTGTAGTGAAATGTGTGCCTTCTACTATTCCTACTCTATGGTCACTACTCTATCTCAATAGCTGCACTGACTGTCACAACGTCAACTGTCGCCCTATCTTACTCGTTTTTCCTTTGACTTTAATAGGTTTCTCCACACTTTATCTTGAGATTTCATTTCTCAAGTCACAGAGGTTTGTCAGGGTAAATCAAACAGTCATCTGTTTCATTTTCAGTGTGCACGAAGTAGGTCCAGTCAGGTCCTGCATATTTTCTCTTACCTTTCCTCTCCTTCATTGGCCTTCTAAATTCTGTTACATTCAAGTCACTGTCAATAGGTACTGACTGTTCCTATTTCTCTTGTTCTTCTGTCTCACTTACTAAAGTGATAGTCTCTCATCTGTTAGTCTGACCTAGCAGTTGATTTTGTCAAACTCTTGTCTTTAGCCAAGTGTCTTTAGGATGCACCCTCTCCTCATAAGTACTGGTTATCTCTGACTCATGGGCAATTGGATCTCCTCTGGAAGCGAGTCCTCTTTTACAGTCAGTCCGACTCCACTCGCAGACTCTGAACCACATGTTCTTGTCTACTTGATTTCTATTTCCTAAGTACTTCCACAGTTCTGTAGATACGCAGTCACAGTTTGGAGCCTTGCTTCTCCATTCCTCCATGGCTGTCGTCTCTGAGCTATCACTCTGCTCTTGATGATATTGCTGCTCTATTGCAAGCTGTGGATCTTCTGACAGGCTTTCATCTTTGTTGTTAGAGGCATCTGAAACTTAACATTAAGGGAGACTTTGAGAGTTAGTGAAAATCAACTCTCCGTCTTCATCCGCTCATCTCACCCTCTTCAGATTTGAAGCATGTAGCCTGTTCAGAAGACCGGCACACTTCATAACCACACTCATTGTCAGGATGATTTGATAACCCGCTTCCAGTGTTCTTCCAAACATGAACTAGAGACATGGTGATTTACATGATTCCAGTTTCCAGGGTTGCAATTATGGGATAGAGTATCACTCATGGATGGGGTGGCACTATCACCCTGCTGAGAGACAGAATACACTACATCAGCAATTCCTTAGCATTTTTTAGCACAAAGCCATCTGTAATGCTCGCAAGAGAAGCTCTGGAAATGAAGGAATTATCATGGGAACTTCATGGGGGGAGAGTCCTGCCCTTCTACAGGAGAATGGCGTCGAGTCATTTGAGATAAATAAAGCTGCATGCCTTGCCCAAATTTGTTTTGATCATCAGATTTACCTCCTCTACTACTCTCATTACTTCCAGTCTTTAACTGCAATGAACTTTCTGGTCAACCCCTAGGGTAGTGCTAAGCAACTGTATCACTTCACTCATAAAATCAGTCCCTTGATCTGATTCTAGGTCAACTGGCATACCAAATCAAGGGATCATCGCCTTTAATAATAGCTTGGCAACTCTTAAACTGTCACATCTCCTGGTGGGAAACGCCTCAATCCCACCAGGATCCCACCAGCACTAAGGACCAGAAATAGGTTATCTTAGAAAGAACTGTGGTTGTATGGCACTGCATTTATAGATTATCTTAGAAAGAACTGTGGTTTGTATGCCACTGCATTTTGGAAACGGGTAAAGTCCAGCAATGCCAGTTAAGCTAATTCTAATTGCTGCTAACCAGAAAGAAGTCATAATTTTAAGAGAAATCAGTCAGAAAAGACAGTTCAAGATGCCATTACTTATCTGACTTGAACTTGAATTTGATTTTCCGTATTTCATCCATATTAAAAATTGCATGTCTTCTGTTTTACTTTCTGTCTGTAATCTTAAGGATACCATTTCTTCTGTCTGGTTTCAGTATGATGACAACACATCAATTGGAGGTTGAGCATTGGAAAATCTTTTTATCTTTGTCTTCCAAAGTACCACATGCCTTAGCTTCAAACCATTCTGAGCACTACTGCCGGGCTTGGATCCCCCACAACATTCAGTGAACTGCTACCTGTCTTCTCTTCACTATTCCTAGTAGTGCCATCCAAGGTAGAGGCCTTCTTTTCCTGTGCTCTCTATTCCGGTATAAGCCTCTACATGCTCTCAGACATTTGTATAGTTTTGCTATATGTTCCACTCTAGAGCTGTTCTTATCAAGGCTGACCTTCTTCCTTTCACCTTACCACAAATGTAGGAACAGATTCTCCCTTTGATCTTAAAACTAACTCTAAGCATGCAATCTTCCACAGATAGCTCAAAACATGGTTTTTGTAACACACTCCCCTTGCGCAGTTTCTCATGTCCTGTGTTGAGCATTTCTCTCAGTGCCTGAGAATCTTGAAAGACCATTTTTGCGCGTTTTAAATCCTTCATATATTCCCTCAGTGTTTGACCAAATAGAGGGGAACCTAACAGACTTGTGGCCTGGGGAATTGCGTTGTGGGGCAGACAACAGCAATGTATGAAGGGCTCCATAAAAGAATCGACAAAACGGGAATTCGATGTCCAACACAGCCTTGTGGACCCTTCTGTAATTTACATCTATAGCCCTTGGGTTCAAATTTGGGTAAAAAGGCTATGCATTGTACAAACAGACACCTGGTGATCCATACCTCTGTTTAGGGTGCTTGTTAGGTGATCCCTTTATCTTCAGGAAGTGCAGCCGAGTGGAGATGGTGTGCCAGACACTCTACCTCAAACACAATTAAAAACTAACACCAATATTTCCACAAAACTATGAGAAAATAGTATATACCTGGCAAACGTTCTGATTATAGCAACAGAAGTCTACACGAATGCATAAACCCTAAATGAGTATGGAAATCTTCTATCAATCAATCAATCAAAGCACTTGTATATTGCGCTACTCACCCGGAAGGGTCTCAAGGCGCTTGGGGGAGGAGGGCCGCTACTGCTCGAACAGCCAGGTCTTGAGTTGTCTCCTGAAGGCGAGGTGGTCCTGGGTCAGCCGAAGGTGGATGGGGAGGGAGTTCCATGTCTTGGCAGCCAGGTAGGAGAAGGCTCTGCCTCCGGCGGTGGCTCTTCGAATGCGTGGTACGGCAGCGAGGGCGAGGCTGGCGGACCGTAGCTGGCGGGTGGGCGCGTGGAAGGTCAGGCAGTCGTTGAGGTACTTAGGGCCCAGGTTGTGGAGAGATTTGTGTGCGTGGGTGAGGAGCCTGAACGTGATCCTCTTGTTGACGGGGAGCCAGTGCAGGTTCCTCAGGTGGCCGGAGATGTGGCTGCATCGAGGGACGTCCAGGATGAGTCGGGCGGAGGCGTTCTGGATGAGTTGTAGTCTTTTCTGTAGCTTGGCTGTTGTTCCGGCGTAGAGGGTGTTTCCGTAGTACAGCCGGCGGGTGACAAGGGCCTGGGTGACCGTCTTCCTGGTTTAGATCGGGATCCATCGGAAGATCTTGCGGAGCATGCGGAGGGTGTGAAAGCATGAAGAGGAGACGGCGTTGACTTGTCTGGTCATCGAGAGGGAGGAGTCCAGGATGAAGCCCAGGTTGCGTGCGTGGTCTGTCGGCTTTGGGGCGGTGCCCAGGGCTGGGGGCCACCAGGAGTCGTCCCAGGCGGAGGGTGATGGCCCAAAGATGAGGACTTCCGTCTTGTCTGAGTTCAGTTTCAAGTGGCTGTTCTTCATCCACTCGGCGACGTCTTTCATCCCTTCGTGGAGGTTGGTTCTGGCGGTGTCGGGGTTTCTGGTGAGGGAGAGGATCAGCTGGGTGTCGTCGGCGTAGGAGATGATGTTGAGGTTGTGTTGGCGTGCGATGGCTGCGAGAGGTCTCATGTAGACGTTGAAAAGGGTGGGGCTGAGTGATGATCCTTGCGGGACGCCGCAGATGACTTTGGTGGCCTCGGAGCGAAACGGGGGGAGGCGGACTCTCTGTGTTCTTCCAGTGAGGAACGAGATGATCCACTTCAATGCCTTCTCTTGGATGCCGGTGTTGCTGAGGCGTTGGGCTAGGGTGCGGTGGCAGACAGTGTCGAACACGGCGGAGAGGTCCAGGAGGATGAGTGCCGCTGTTTCCCCGTTTTCGAGAAGGGCTCGGATGTCGTCGGTGGCTGCGATGAGGGCGGTCTCGGTGCGGTGGTTGGATCTGAAACCAGACTGCGAGGGGTCCATTTGTCTCGAGGAAGGCGGCAAGCTGTCTGTTGGCGATCTTCTCGATGACTTTGGCAGGAAAAGGGAGGAGCGAGATGGGGCGGACGTTTTTGAGGTCAGTGGGGTCCGCTGTTGGTTTCTTCAGCAGGGCGCTGAGCTCTGCGTGCTTGCAGATCTCCGGGAAGGTGGCGGTGTCGAAGGAGGTGTTGATGACGTCTTGGAGTTGTGGTGCGATGGTGGAGTCGGCCTTGTTGAAGATGTGGTGGGGGCAGGGGTCAGTCGGAGATCCGGAGTGGATGGTGTTCATCGTGCGGGCTGTGTCTTCGGTGGTCACTGCGGTCCAGGTGCGGAGGGTGGCAGAGGGGTGCGCTGGTTCGGCGGTTGGGTGCGAGGATGGTGCGCCGAAGCTGTTGTGGATGTCGGCAATGCGGTGGAAGAACGAGGCGAGGGAGTCGCAGAGATCTTGTGAAGGGGTGATGTTGTTGTTGCCGGTGCTGGGGTTGGAGAACTCCTTGACGATGCTGAAGAGTTCCTTGCTGTCATGGGCGTTGTCGTCCAGTCGATCCTTCAGTGATTTCTTCTTGGTGGTGCGGATAAGCTGGTGGTGCTTGCGGGTCGCATGTTTGAGGGCGGTCAAGTTGTCAGTGGTCCGCTCGAGGAGCCAGGTTTTCTCGAGTGTGTGGCAGGTCTTCTTCGAGTCCTTGAGTTCGTCGGTGAACCAGGGGGCCTTCTTGCTTCTGGGTTTGCTGGGAGGGTTCTTCATTGGTGCGAGGTCGTCGGCGCAGGCGGTCAGCCACTGCGTGAAGTTGCTGGCTGCTCGTTGGGGTCCGGAGTGCTGGCCGGTGGGTTCTGGCTGAGGGAGGTGGTGAGCTGGTCGGCGGTGATCTTGCTCCAGCTTCTGTGGGGAGCCTGTTGCGGGTGGTGGTGGGTGGTGGTTTTTCTGAAGTAGACGTGGACGCAGCTGTGGTCGGTCCAGTGAAGTCCGGTGGAGTGGCTGAAGGCAATGTGCTTGCTGGATGAGAAGACGGGGTCAAGCGTGTGGCCGGCGTAGTTGGTGGTGGTGTTGACCAGTTGCTTGAGTCCAAGGTTGGCAAGGTTGTCCAGCAGGGTGAGGGTGTTGCGGTCCTTGTTGTTCTCCAGGTGGTAGTTGAGGTCCCCTAGGAGGATGTAGTCAGCGGAGGGGAGGGCGTGCGGGCTGATGAAGTCTGCGATGTCTTCACTGAATTGTGTGCGTGGTCGCGGGGGTCTGTAGACGAGGGTGCCCCTGAGGGTTGTCTTAGGGTCGGTGTGAATCTGGAAGTGGAGGTGTTCGGCGGCGGTGTAGGGGTCGTCTAGTTGGTCGTAATGCGGATGGTGTTCTTGTGGACGATGGCGATGCCTCCCCCAGTCTGGTTGATGCGGTCTCTCCTGATGATCTTGTATCCATCCGGGATGGCGATGGCGATGTCTGGGGCTGAGGAGGCGTTCATCCAGGTTTCAATGAGGAATGCGACGTCTGGTGATGTTGTGTCGAGCAGGTTCCAGAGTTCGACGGCGTGTCTGTGGACGGAGCGGGTGTTGAGCAGGATGCACTTGAGGTCGGTGCAGGGGTTACGCTTGGCGGGTATGATGCATGTTCGGAGGCAGGTGAACTTGCAGTTTGTGCAGGTGAAGTGTCAGTGGAAGCGTTTCGGGGTGGCCCGGCAGCAGGCGGGGTTCCGGCAGGCATTGAGTGCGTTGAGTGCGGTGGCGTCGTAGGTGTGATGAGTCGTCTGTCGTCGGTGGGGGCCAGGGGTCCTGGCGCTGGGCGCGGTCCTGGCGCGGACGGGCGCAGACGGGTTTTCCTTAGGCACGCCTGCGGCGCGCCCGCTGCGCGGCCTCGCAGCGGCTGCCATTTATGGGTATCTGGGGGAGGAGGGGTCAGCTGGGAGGTGGGCGGCGGGAGGGTAGGCGGGGAAGAGACTGATTTGCGGGCAAAACGGCGGAAAGGGTGGCGGGGGGGACGGGAAATGAGTGAGGGGGGAATCTGTGGAGAGAAAGGGTGAACAGAGGCACACCGAGAGGTCAAAAAACGAAGGGGAATCTGTGGAGAGAAGAGAGGGTGAACAGAAGCACACAGAGAGGTCAAAAAACGAAGGGGAATCTGTGGAGAGAAAAGAGGGTGAACAGAGGCACACAGAGAGGTAAAAAAACGAAGGGGAATCTGTGGAGAGAAAGGAGAGTGCAAAAAACTGGCAGATGGCGGAGAGCACTGGTGGCGCTGCACGAGGCAGGGGGAGCGACCTACCCTTGGGTCAAGGGTCGCTACCTCAGCCTCACAGAGGCCGCCGTTTATGGGTATCTGGGGGAGGAGGGGTCAGCTGGGAGGTGGGCGGCGGTAGGGTAGGCGGGGAAGAGACCGATTTGCGGGCAAAACGGCAGGAAAGTGTGGCAGGGGGGGGACGGGAAATGAGTGAGGGGGGAATCTGTGGAGAGAAAGGGTGAACAGAGGCACACAGAGAGGTCAAAAAACGAAGGGGAATCTGTGGAGAGAAAAGAGGGTGAACAGAGGCACACAGAGTGGTCAAAAAACGAAGGGGAATCTGTCGTTCAACAATTCATTTCCAATGTAAGAAATACAATCATGTATTTTTCTTACAGTTTATTGAAATATTTTGTTTGGTCCTAGTGGTTATATTTATATTTTAAACAATGGGCCTCAGTGAAAATGTTGTATTTCAATCTGACATATAGAACATTGTGCAGTGCTGCATTGGAAATGTCTATGTCTGCTAATGATGGATAAAAGGTGAATACATTTCTATCTCAAATGTCATGTGCCTGCACATAGGGACAGAATTCAGCTATACAAAAACATATACAGTGAGGGCCACTTTGTGCCAGCTGGGAGGGTTAATTTTATCAGGCTGTGCTTTACCTCCTCAGGGCAGGACCAGCAGGCTGAGCAACTGTCTGAGAGATCGGCTCAGCTATTGAGATCAGAGGCAGAAACTTTGCAGGCATAGGGGCATATTTACAAGAGCTTTTCACCACAGGAAGGTCGTGACTTTTAATGACGTTCCCACTTCGCCTTATTTGCAAGGTGGCGTGGTTTAATGCCACCATGTGAATAAGTCCCCCTTCATTCAGCACTTAGCGTGAAAGGGAAGGGCAATGGGTGTGATGGTCGGCGTTCCATTGCAACACCCATTGCTTTTTGTCACTGCCCTCTACGTATAAGGGTGGTGTAAACATGGGGCAGCGCCAAAAATAACACTAGGGAAAACCTGGTCTTAACCTGGCGCAATGAGGAGAAATTCAATCCTTGTTTTGCTGTTTATAAACAGCAAATCAATGTTATTGATTGTTCCTGTGCAGGAAGGTGTCCCATTGTTCATGTGCATAAAGGCGTCCCACGGTGCAAGGTTGCTTGCATTGGCCCTAAGCAGCTGAGTTTAGCGCCAGCGCTAGGGAAAATGCAGGGTGCGCCGTATTATTGTAAATACGCTGCATCCCTGTGTTATCAGAATGACGGTGCGGGCATTAGCAATTTTGGCTTAACGCTGTGCTCCACCATTCTCTTGTAAATATGCCCCACAGAGAGAGCACCATAGTGGCATAAAGCGAGCATGGACAGATAAACCAAAATGACGTTGTGGCAGCAGAGCTTAATGCTGGCCGATTTCTTCAAGGTTCCAGAGCACGGCCCCTGATTCTACCCAGTGAGCTGGGAGAATGCAGAGGATTCCATCTGCCTCACCACACCTGTGCGTTTGGATGGTAGGTGAAAGGGACTCCAGGGCTCTAAAGAAAGAGGAGAAGGGATATGCAGTGGGACTTAACTATGCTCTAGGTGGTGGTAAGTGCTGTCTGTCGTCACATCCATATACCCTCTAATAGTTGTACATTTTATACAAAACCTAGATTATTTTTAAAACATTAGAATACAGGATCACACCACCTTGGCTCTCAACCTAGTCACCCCTTCAATCAATCGACAGTTTTTTTGCCTGTGACATCCTATACAGCACTCCACTCCATTGTAGCTATTTTGGCACTATACAAATACCACATGCACATATACATAATGTTTTTATATTACTATTGACTCGTACTGCAAATTTATTCCGAAAGAGAGCCCCAATTTTACACAGAAATTCCGAATGACTTTAATGATTATCGAGACTAGTGTAGAACACATTGGCACATGCAATGAAAGATATATATATATATATATATTTTTTTTTATATATATATATATATATACATATACTCTCAACCTTATCTTTCCAATATGCTTGATAGAAGTGGCACACTGATAGCTCTTTAATTAGACAGATTGGAAATTGCTGGTTTGAAAGCCTGTGCAGGGGAGCAGGGGAGATTCGATCAAGCTACACTGAAAGGAATGGTTTGCGTGAGCGCTGTTTAGGTAAAACTCATTCACTCTCCAAGACCTCTGTGAAAGTAATCAGTGTAAAACATTGCTCCGTGGCCCACCTCGTGCTTCGCAGCTGTGTAGGATTAATTACTATAGAGAAATTAGAACCCAGATAATGACCCGGCAAGCTTTTTGGCTCCTGTAATGTAGAGAGCATAATCCATTTACTGTAATTGTCTCTGAAATGGGTTTTATATTCCATAAGGGCCTCTCTCCGCAGGATTTATACAACTCAAGTAAAAAATATTCAAATTTTATATGTATTTGCATCAAATATTTAGCTGTTTGACTTGTGTGGGTTATGCTAGAAAGGTTGTATATTGGAACTTAGCATTGACGCATAACCATGTAGCGTGTACACGATTTAAAATGGCACTGTTCGGATCCTAAGATGATAAAAATATAGGCCTAATTTAGAGGTCGGTGCAAAGTGAAAAATGCATTGATATAGACAAAATAGGTTTGTCCTAGTAACAGTGCACGTTCAGACAGACATCACTGCAGGTACACCGAGTGAAGGGAGGCGCACAGGCAAACTTGCATAAACAGGACATAAACAAAGAGACACCATTGACCACCTAAACAACACTGCATGCACTCTGACACAAACACAGTATTGCCAAGTGATAATTCATTTTATGTTCTGTACTTTGCACGTACATTACAGCGTCCACACTGAAATATGCACGAGAGTTCCTTTATAAGATACACATAAAATAATGAGCTAGTTAGATGGAAACAATGAAGAAAAGGGTGAACATTCAACACGTACCACTTTCCTGTATGTCAGGGCTTTTATGCGATCATAGTGCATGTTCTTGGCAAGACAGGCCTAACAGTATGTAAACGAGACTGCCTTGAAAATCTGAGAATGTGTGTATAGGTACCTGTCCTAGAAAATCCACGCCTTTCTGACACACTTCGAACTAAAAAGACAGACGATGTTGACCCCATCACACTATAAAGTATTAGATCAACTGAACATTGCTTAGCATAACAAAGCTTGTTGAACTAATGCATCCATTTAAGACGTCTTAAACGGCCCTGGAGACATTGTTTAGGGAATAGATGACAATTTAGAGATGTATGACGAAATATTAGGGAGTTTGTGACCTTTTGACAAAGTTGCATATTAACCACCTGAGGTGTTAATAATAATCTTCATCCTTTTTATTACATTACTCTCTAGAGGAGGAGTGAAAGGCACCTGCCAGTTCTCCTTTTCCGTGAAAAGGGTACATTTTCCTTTTGGGTTAGAGGGGTCAACTGAGTGTGGTCCCAATAATATTAGTGTTAACACAACACCACACTGGCTGCCCTCTATGAAAAGTTAAAAAAAGATCATGTGCCATATTATTTAAGAGCCTATGGAGTACAAGGGCGTTTGCGTCTGCGTTGTGCAAGCCCAAGGCACTTTGGTATTATAGAAGGAGAGGCAGACAATTGTGTGGCCCCTTCTGTGATACAGATAGTACTGTCTCACATATAGCACAGGCATTATCATCAGAGGGCGCTCCCCCATTTGCATGGGTGTAGCCCCATGAAAATGACAGCATCTCTTTGCCTCTGCACCCACACTATATTATAGACACATGTGCTAAGGTAAAGAAACTGTCAGGGGGCACGCTGACAGTGTGTCACCAAAAAGGTGGTGCACCATCAGTGCGTCCCCTGATGGCAGCCCTCTGGAAGGTTTTAAGAAGGTCCCATGTGTAGTGGGTCAGTGATCCTTTGTTCCGGCCTGCGAGCAGGATATGAGGTGCACAGCATCCGTGGGCCAGGCATTGCCCATGAGGTTAAAATAAAGGGGAGTATCCGCAGGTGGTTAATCTCCCTGCCCATACCAAATGTGTGTGCCTCGTCACTCCCATTATCCTCAGCACGCACACATAGCAGCGCAGGAAGGGAAACAGCCGGTGACTGGCAGACTGCAGCCAACACCGCAGTAAGCTGTGATGAGACCCGTGCACTGTAGGGAGGAGCGTTGCTGCAAGTCCTGGAACAGGCGGTGAGTGCTGCTTCCTTGCCCGTTTTGGAGCAGCGATGCGTCACTTTTCATAAATGAGGCCCTAAGCTTTTCCACATATCAGCAATATGTCTGTCATGTGCTCCAAGCCAGGGCCTGCCACAGCCTAGAGTACCAATGGGAGAGGGTAGGAGCCTCCGTCCTCTTCCAGGCTGTGAACAAGGCAATCTTGGTCGTCCCCAGAAAGAGCGACAAGATGGAGCATTCACCTATTATTTCAGGTTTCAAAGCAGGGTATTTTAGGCCCAGCAGAACTCTTTCCAGGCTCTCAGAGATGGGTTAGCCTAAGATCTCCCAAATCCGCAACATAATCTCTTTCCAAAAAGGTTAGATTAAGCGGCAGTCCTACCAAAGATGGCAAAAACTTCCCGACATCCCACAGCCTCATCTATCAGTAGTGTTTGGGAATATTGTATGTAACTTCTAGGGATAGAGGTACCAATCTTATAAAATCTTACTTGCGCTTCCCTCAAGGCCATTGAGTGATTATACCCAGTGATATCTCTGCAAAGTGTCACCCATTGTTTCCCTTGTACGGTGATGCCCAGTACGGATTCCCAAAATGACCTAGATGAGGGGCACTACTAGTGGAGAGTAATATGGGAATAAAGAAAAGTTCTGCAATCCCTGGAGGACCCACCACTTCATACAAATTTCACAACAGGGAAGAGGTCCCTCGTGGCCGCCAATCTCATCTGTGGCTGCAAAACCCAATGTTTCAATTGAATATAGTGGAATCTCTTGGATAGCGGTAAATGAAAATTTCGACTGCATCTTTCAAAGGTCAGGACATCCTTCCCATGGAACAGGTCAGAGATGGTAAGGCATCTCGTCACTGTTGCCGCGCGTCACTTTGCCTGTCAGCACTTGTCTTAAAATTGAATTGATTAGACTGCTTAAAATTTTTTACCTGTGCCTAGAATTGAGCAAAATCACTACTATCTACCGCTTAAACCTAACGTCCCTTGACCGTTCTCCAATCCCTAGGCCTTAGCCAATCGGCCGTAAAGGAGGTGGAGCTAGAGGCGAGGCCACGTATAAAATGGCGGTTATACTGCGGGAGCGCAGCGGGCGCGCCAAAGGCAAGCCCGTCTGCGCACGTCCGTGCCCGGCCAGGCCTAGGGGCCACAGATTATGGCCAAATTACAAGCTACTCATCCAGAAAACTAAGATCACTAGCACAATCCTGCCCCCCCTTGGACTCCACTACTTACTGTTGCATATTGGCTAACGGCATTCTACAATCTCAGCCGGAGCACGTCCTCCTCCCCGCTTCCAGCCCCTACTCCCCCCCAATCATCAACCTAATAACAGAAAAGCAAACTGTCCTCCGGTTCCTATACCTCAATACACGCTCCCTGGTAAAGCACCAACTCAACATCTTTTTGCTGCTTACATCTGATAAACCTGATGTATTCTAATTACTGAAACATGTTTAACCCAGGATTCCTTGCCCAACATCTTAGCAGCACTCCCCTCCGACTATTACATCCTGTTGGCCAACCGGCCCCCTGGGAAGTTGGGAGGCAGTGTTGCCACCATACAAAAACCACAAATTCACCACCATGACCTCCCTTGCTCTCCCGGAGGTCGAGAACATCGTCGTCAAACTCGACACAGACACAGGGTCTCTGGTGCTAGTGCTTATTTACCTACACCCTCAAGCAATGTCCGCCTTCCCTATCTCCCTAAGGGAGCAAATGGCCACCCTAGTGGTAAATCATGCTAAGGTTCTTATCGTCGGAGACTTTAACTATTGGTTCAATTATGTCTCGGGCGGACCCCATGCTGCCGAACTCTCCGAGCTTCTCTCCAACTTGAACCTGGCCCAGCATCTACACACCCCCACTCATGAAAAGGGACACACTTTGGACCAAATTCGGTCCCACAATCTCTCACTTTCGATGCCCATAATCTGGTCAGACCACCACTTGATACAGTTTACAACTACTATCTGTGGTTGTACCAAGCCCATTTCTCTGGCGGGAGGTGTGACAAGGAAGTGGAAATCCCTAAATAAGTCGGATTTCATCAACACCTTGGCGAGCTCTCTACCCACCGTCAGCCCTGACGTCAATTCAATGGAAGAGAAGATCTCTGAGTGGCTATTGTTGGAAAGCAATGCTCATGTCCTGCTTGCTAAATTGTCCCGCGCCCGCCACTCAGACACCCACAAATGGTTCAAAACTAATCTCAAAAAACAAAACTCTAGCTGCACCAAATAGAGAGAAAATGGAGACTAAGATACTCCATTGAAGACAAGGAGCAATTTTTTAAAGCTCGTAGAAAGTTTAAAAAAGCCATTCTGGACACTAAAGCGGCTTACTTCTCTGGTAGAATACTAAATGACCACAATAAATCTAAAGAAATCTTTAAGATAGTGAATGACGTGTGCAATGACGAGAGAACATCGCCTACTCAGGCTCCTACTCAAGAGCTCTGCAACTCCCTGAACAAATTTTTCTGGACAAAATCTCTTTCATCAAAACCAGCCTCCCTAACACTGCCAGCTGGGAACCACTGGAAGATATATCTAGTAACCAATCCACACTAGATTTCCTTCCACCTATTTCTTCCAAAATACCATTAGAGCTAATGACCCGTGTCAAATCTGGGTCACCTAATGACAGTTGTCCACCTCATCTCTATAAAGACTGCCTCACAGTGTACTCCCCTTCCTTAATGAGTCACTCGCCCAAGGCAAGGTTCCCAGCGCCTTCAAGAATGCGACAGTTGTTTCCCTTTTAAAAAAACCAGGGGCCAACCCTGCAAACCCCTCTATTTACTGCCCCATCTCCCTCCTCCTCTTCCTGGCCAAAATACTGAAGGCCCATGTGGCTAGGTGCCTGTCCAGCTTCATTGAACGTTCTGACTACTTAGAGTCAAATTAAGCCGCCTTCCGACCGGCGCACTCAACTGAGGCTGTGATCCTTGCCGTCCTGGACACTCTCAAAGCAAATGCAGACAGGGGTGACCACCAGGCTCTGGTGCTCCTGGATTTGTCGGCCGCGTTCGACACGGTCAACCACAACATCTTGTTGAACCGTGTCGAGCAAGCTGGCCTGCGAGGATCCGCCCTCAGCTGGATCAAATCTTTCCTCGCTGACCGCAATCAAGCAATAAGGCTCGGAACTTTCACCGCCCCCAAGCTCACCTCCACTTGTGGGGTCCCACAGGACTCCTCTCTGTCCCCGCAATCGTTTAATCTCAATCTTAGGCCCCTGATCCATTCGTTAAAAAATAGAAAGTTTACCATTTTTAACTACGTGGACGATCTTTAGCATATATTCCCACTAGGCTCCCCTGACTCAGCGGCAGAGGTTCAGGCCACCATGCTTCACATCCAGCGCTAGATGGACATGAACAACCTGAAACTGGTTCCCACACTACTGGCTGGCAGACCTGGGGCCTCCTCCCACTCCCTCCCCCTCGGTGAAAAGCCTAGGGGTTCCCATCAATGCAGATCTCTTGCTCAGAGGACAGGTGGGAGCGGTGATATCCTCAGCTTTTACCAACTACGTAAAATCAAGAGAATCGCCCACTTGTAGATTCTCTCAGCCATCATACAGGTGGTGATAGCTCTGGTACTCTCGGGGCTCGACTTCTCAAACTCAATCTACCTCATCCTGCTAGCTGGTCTACTAAAACAACTACAAATTGTCCAGAACCAGGAAGCAAGACTTATCTACAAACAGCCTAAATGGCTGTCAGCCAGACCTGGGCTGTTTAACTCCACTGGCTACTGATGGCCCAATGGGCAGCCTTTAAGACTGGATGCTTAGCCTTCTAGGCCCTGCACGGTAACAGCCCCAGATTTATCAGTAGCTTGATCATAAAATACGCACCCCCGCGTAGTCTCCGGTCGGCCAACCTCCACCTGTTAACCATCCCCTCTTTCAAACGGAAATGGCAGGAAGGGTACCGCTTCTCCTACCTAGACCCCAAATTCTGGAACTCTCTTCCCCTGGCACTCAGGAGCTGTGACAACCTCCTGGGTTTCAGGAAAGCTCTGAAAACATGGCTGTTTGAGCAAGCCTATGCATAGTCACTCCGATGCGACACTCTTCATGTTTAGCGCCATGAAACCTACGGGTGACCATGCGCTTTATAAGTTGTTATTAACATAACATAACATAACATCCCCATTCCAGCTATCTGTCAAACGGGCCAACGGAGAGTGTCGGAGGAAATGCAGGAATATGGTGGATGGGAGAATATAGGGACGGTAATTATGTTAATTCATGTGGTTTAAGGACCGTATCCCAGACTTTAAGTGTAGTGGCTGTAGGAGTACTTAGATAAGCATTTCTTGATTGGTCTTGTTGGGATTTCCATAGGAGAGCCCATATTCTCTGGCCCACCACCTGTTCATATGGAGCCAGAGCTTATCTGAGGCCCGAAGAGACCACTCAGATATAACCCTAAGTTGGACCACACTATAGTAAAATAGGAGGTCGGGTAAGGCTAGATCTCAATCGTGCTAATAGTCAGTAAGAGAGTCTACCTCTGTGTCCCTGCCTAATGAACTGAGTGATTAGTGTACGTAGCTTGGAGAAAAATTCCCTGTGGACGAAGGGAAGACCTTGAAACAGGTACAAGACCCAGGTGAGTGCTGTCATCCTAATCGCATTAATGCGGCACATCCAGGTGAGGTAGACCGCTGCCAAGTCTAATTTAAGTTCTCACAGTATAGGAGGAAAATTAGCTTTGTATAAGTCTGCCAATTCAGGCGTAATCTTGATACCTAGGTAAGTTATCTCCTTTTTGGCCTGTTGGAATAGTGAGGGCATCATTATCTTGTCTAGTTAATCAGAGAGGCTGACAAGAAGAAATTAATTCGAATGATTGACCTTAAAGCCAGCCACCAGCTCAAATATATTAACTCTAATTGTAAGGTCAGTAGAGAAGTGTACAGAGAGGTTATGGGTAAAAGGACATTGTTCATGAATAAAGATATTTTGTGTTTCTCTAACCCAAACATGATTCCTTGGCTTTCGCGATTGGTTCATATCCAAGCCGCCAGGGGTTCTATACAAAGGACAAAAAGTATAGGGGGACAGGGTACATCTCTGCCTTGTCCACCTTGTCAAGTCAAAGAGATCAGAGATTGTACCCTTGACCAACACCCAGGATCTGGGTCTATGATAATTGGCCGGCACCATCCTTAGAAAGTAGTCCCCAAACCCAAAAAGGCACAGTGTATTCATTAAAAAGACCAGTCTACACAGTCAAAGGCCTTCTCGGAGTCAAGTGCCAACAAGACCAAAGGGATTTATTTTTTATGGACCTTTTCTATGAGGTGGATAACCCTATTTATCTTATCATGGATCTGGCAACCCTTGATGAACCACAACTGGTCAGGATGGATCAGTTCGGGTAATATCTCTTCAAGCTTGTTAGCTAGAATCTTAGAGTACATTTTTGCTTCCAAGTTAAGTAACGTTATAGACCTATACAAAGAGGACATTTGGGGGTCCTTCCCCATTTTGGGATGATCGTGAACAGTGCTTCACTCATTGAAGGGGACACTTCCTGTGAGGAGGCTACAAAACTGACGAGGCCCGTCAAGTATAGCACTAGGTCTGTGCTAAAAGTTCTAAAGAACTGAGCATTAAGACCGTCGGGGCTCGGAGCCTTTTGAAGTCTCAGAGAGTCTATGGCCTTTTGTAATTCTTCCTGGAAATGAGGTGATTATGCTTTTCATTAGTTTCAGGGGAGACCTGCTGCAAGCCATGTGACTTCAGGTATTGGAGTTGTGCGCTTGGATCTAGTGAGTCAGTAGTATACGATGTACTATAATAATCCCGAAATATGCGGGCCTTCCCCTCCTCACAATGATAACTGCATCCTGTATCATCTTTTTTTTGTTTAGCTTGTAGTTGTTTTGCCAGTAGGGAGCCAGTTTTGTTACAGTGCTCCTAGCTAAATGCTTTGAGGTGCAGTAGGGTCTTCTCAACACTTTTAGTATAAATTGCATGCACTTTCTCTTTAAATGCCACTACCTTCCACTGTAGGAGAATAGAAGGAGATGATTTGTGCGCCATCTTGACTCGCGAGAGCTCCTCCTCCAACACCAGTCTCTTTTATGTCCTTTGCTGATGTAGCGTGGTAGCCAGCTAGATACATTTGCTGTGTAGGACAGCTTTGAATGTGTCTGAGTCAGATATAAGGTTTCCTTGGGAATATTCATCTGAAAAAATTCCTGTATCGTTTCTTGGAGTTCATCCCAGAAGAGCTGATCTCGGCTGTGTATGTTGGGGAAACACCATCTACAATACCTGGGCTGCGAAGTGGGCCAGTCGAGTATTGTTTCTAATGGAGCATGATCTGATATTACAATCAGATGTATCTTTGCCATTTGGACGGTGGGACGTAATTGTTGGCTAAGGAAAGTGTAATCTATTCTGGAGTATGTCCTATGGGAATGTGAGGAAAAGTTATACTCATGTGCAGTGGAGTTCAGAGCCCTTCATGTGTCAACTAATCCTAAGCCGTGGAGAGACAGTTTTACATTTTTCACAAAGATAATAGTGGTGGACCTGTTGGGGACCTGTGGGGGTGAGTCACATCTAATGAGGTGTCCCATATCATATGGAAGTCCCTCAAAAGTATTATGTCCCCTGTAGAAAACTCATCCAAAATGAAGAGTACTGAGAGGAGAAATTCTGACTGTCCGGCATTGGTGGCATACACCGTAGCCACCACAAACGCCCAGCCCCTTATGGAGCCCTTTACCATCAGGAACCTTCCCTCTATATCAGCCTTGGTGTCTTGTACCTGGAAATGGGTTGAAGGGCGAAACAGGAAGACCACTCCATTATGTTTGGTTGTGCCAGAAGATATATAAATAGAGGGGTATAATTTGTGTTTTAAGCTGTGAACAGCAATCCTTCTTAAATTTGTCTCATGTAGCACAACCCAGTCAAAACATTGATCTCCAAGGTATTTCCAAAGGCATTGCCTCTTATTGTGGGAGTGTAAACCTCTAATGTTCCAGTGTTCCAGGTCAAGGAGGTAAAAGCCATAAATTGAAACTAGAATGGCTTGTGACTCTCAAAGCTCCCTCTCTGCCCCGTTTCTCCCACCAGACCTGTCACTCTGCCATGCAAAAAAGGAAAACAAATACAAAACTCAAGGAACCTAACATAACAATAAAGGAATAAATCTTTCCTAAAAGTGTGATGTCTCATCTATTTAGTAAACTTAAGGGTGTGGACACAAACCCACCCTATCACCCTGCAATTATAGGTAATCAATCAATCAATCAATCAATCATAGCATTTGTAAAGTGCACTACATACCTGTGACAGTCTCAAGGAGCTATGGGGGATGCTGCTACTGTTGGAAGCGGTACAAAAGGGGGTGATGATGGACGGAGCATCTGAATCAATCAAACACTCACACCCAGTCAAAAGATCTGAGTTTAATCCATCACCGTTCTTTAGCCCACTCTGCCACCCCAGTTCAGACATGGCTATATGCAAATCAGACTGAACCTGTGCCTCATGGGAACAGTCCAGCCCGAACTGCCAAGCCATGTCTTCCCTGGACCGGAAACAAGCTTCTGAGGACCGGTTTCTGGCATTCCAGCCGTCTTCAGCCGGGCTTGCTTGAATCCAGTGGCAAAGTGAGCAAGGGACTCATGTCTGAGCATACCCTGCCACACTTATGGCGGCCAAAAGCGGTACAAAAGGGGGTGGTGATGGACGAAGCATCTGAATGAATCAAACACTCAGTCAAAAGATCTGGGTTTAATCCATCACCGTTCTTTAGCCCACTCTGCCACCCCAGTTCAGACATGGCTATATGCAAATCAGGCTGACCCTGTGCCTCATGGGAACAGTCCAGCCCGAACTGCCAAGCCATGTCTTACCGGGACCGGAAACAAGCTTCCAAGGACCGGTTTCTGGCATTCCAGCCGTCTTCAGCCCGGCTTGCTTGAATCCAGTGGCAAAGTGAGCAAGGGACTCACGTCTGAGCATACCCTGCCACACTTATGGCAGCCAAAAGCAGTACAAAAGGGGGTGGTGATGGACGGAGCATCTGAATCAATCAAACACTCACACCAAGTCAAAAGATCTGGGTTTAATCCATCACCGTTCTTTAGCCCACTCTGCCACCCCAGTTCAGACATGGCTATATGCAAATCAGTCTGACCCTGTGCTTCATGGGAACAGTCCAGCCCGAACTGCCAAGCCATGTCTTCCCTTGACCGGAAACAAGCTTCCGAGGACCGGTTTCTGGCATTCCAGCCGTCTTCAGCCCGGCTTGCTTGAATACAGTGGCAAAGTGAGCAAGGGACTCATGTCTGAGCATACCCTGCCACACTTATGGCGGCCAAAAGTGGTACAAAATGGGTGGTGATGGACAGAGCATCTGAATCAATCAAACACTCACACCCAGTCAAAAGATCTGGGTTTAATCCATCACCGTTCTTTAGCCCACTCAGCCATCCCAGTTCAGACATGGCTATATGCAAATCAGACTGAACCTGTGCCTCATGGGAACAGTCCAGACCGAACTGCCAAGCCATGTCTTTCCTGGACCGGAAACAAGCTTCTGAGGACCGGTTTCTGGCATTCCAGCCGTCTTCAGCCGGGCTTGCTTGAATCCAGTGGCAAAGTGAGCAAGGGACTCATGTCTGAGCATACCCTGCCACACTTATGGCGGCCAAAAGCGGTACAAAAGGGGGTGGTGATGGACGGAGCATCTGAATCAATCAAACACTCACACCCAGTCAAAAGATCTGGGTTTAATCCATCACCGTTCTTTAGCCCACTCTGCCACCCCAGTTCAGACATGGCTATATGCAAATCAGGCTGACCCTGTGCCTCATGGGAACAGTCCAGCCCGAACTGCCAAGCCATGTCTTCCCTGGACCGGAAACAAGCTTCCGAGGACCGGTTTCTGGCATTCCAGCCATCTTCAGCCCGGCTTGCTTGAATCCAGTGGCAAAGTGAGCAAGGGACTCACGTCTGAGCATACCCTGCCACACTTATGGCAGCCAAAAGCAGTACAAAAGGGGGTGGTGATGGACGGAGCATCTGAATCAATCAAACACTCACACCAAGTCAAAAGATCTGGGTTTAACCCATCACCGTTCTTTAGCCCACTCTGCCACCCCAGTTCAGACATGGCTATATGCAAATCAGTCTGACCCTGTGCCTCATGGGAACAGTCCAGCCCGAACTGCCAAGCCATGTCTTCCCTGGACCAGAAACAAGCTTCCGAGGACCGGTTTCTGGCATTCCAGCCGTCTTCAGCCCGGCTTGCTTGAATCCAGTGGCAAAGTGAGCAAGGGACTCACGTCTGAGCATACCCTGCCACACTTATTGTGGCCAAAAGCGGTACAGTAGTGGGTGGTGATGGACGGAGCATCTGAATCAATCAAACACTCACACCCAGTCAAAAGATCTGGGTTTAATCCATCACCGTTCTTTAGCCCACTCTGCCACCCCAGTTCAGACATGGCTATATGCAAATCAGTCTGACCGTGTGCCTCATGGGAACAGTCCAGCCTGAACTGCCAAGCCATGTCTTCTCTGGACCGGAAACAAGCTTCCGAGGACCGGTTTCTGGCATTCCAGCCGTCTTCAGCCCGGCTTTCTTGAATCCAGTGGCAAAATGAGCAAGGGACTCACGTCTGAGCGTACCCTGCCACACTTATGGCGGCCAAAAGCGGTACAAAAGGGGGTGGTGATGGACGGAGCATCTGAATCAATCAAACACTCACACCCAGTCAAAAGATCTGGGTTTAATCCATCACCGTTCTTTAGCCCACTCTGCCACCCCAGTTCAGACATGGCTATATGCAAATCAGTCTGACCCTGTGCCTCATGGGAACAGTCCAGCCCGAACTGCCAAGCCATGTCTTCCCTGGACCGGAAACAAGCTTCCGAGGACCAGTTTCTGGCATTCCAGCCGTCTTCAGCCCGGCTTGCTTGAATCCAGTGGCAAAGTGAGCAAGGGACTCACGTCTGAGCATACCCTGCCACACTTATGGCGGCTAAAAGCGGTACAGAAGGGGGTGGTGATGGATGGAGCATCTGAATCAATCAAACACTCACACCCAGTCAAAAGATCTGGGTTTAATCCATCACCGTTCTTTAGCCCACTCTGCCACCCCAGTTCAGACATGGCTATGTGCAAATCAGTCTGACCCCGTGCCTCCTGGGAACAGTCCAGCCCGAACTGCCAAGCCATGTCTTCCCTGGACTGGAAACAAGCTTCCGAGGACCGGTTTCTGGCATTCCAGCCGTCTTCAGCCCGGCTTGCTTGAATCCAGTGGCAAAGTGAGCAAGGGACTCACGTCTGAGCATACCCTGCCACACTTATGGTGGCCAAAAGCAGTACAAAAGGGGGTGGTGATGGACAGAGCATCTGAATCAATCAAACACTCACATCCAGTCAAAAGATCTGGGTTTAATCCATCACCGTTCTTTAGCCCACTCTGCCATCCCAGTTCAGACATGGCTATATGCAAATCAGTCTGACCCTGTGCCTCATGGGAACAGTCCAGCCCGAACTGCCAAGCCATGTCTTCCCTGGACCGGAAACAAGCTTACAAGGACCGGTTTCTGGCATTCCAGGCGTCTTCAGCCTGGCTTGCTTGAATCCAGTTGCAAAGTGATCAAGGGACTCAGGTCTGAGCATACCCTGCCACACTTATGGCGGCCAAAAGCGGTACAAAAGGGGGTGTTGATGGACGGAGCATCTGAATCAATCAAACACTCACACCCAGTCAAAAGATCTGGGTTTAATCCATCACCGTTCTTTAGCCCACTCTGCCACCCCAGTTCAGTCATGGCTATATGCAAATCAGTCAGACCCTGTGCCTCATGGGAACAGTCCAGCCCGAACTGCCAAGCCATGTCTTCCCTGGACCGGAAACAAGCTTCCGAGGACCGGAGTGTACCGCTTTTGACCGCCATAAGTGTGGCAGGGTATACTCAGACGTGAGTCCCTTGCTCACTTTGCCACTGGATTCAAGCAAGCCGGGCTGAAGAAGGCTGGAATGCCAGAAACCGGTCCTCGGAAGATTGTTTACGGTCCAGGGAAGACATGGCTTGGCAGTTCGGGCTGCACTGTTCCCATGAGGCACAGGGTCAGACTGATTTGCATATAGCCATGTCTGAACTGGGGTGGCAGAGTGGGCTAAAGAACGGTGATGTATTAAAACCCAGATCTCTTGACTGGGTGTGAGTGTCTGATTGATTCAGAGGCTCCGTCCATCACCAACCCCTTTTGTATCGCTTTTGGCCGCCATAAGTGTGGCAGGGTATACTCAGACGTGAGTCCCTTGCTCCCTTTGCCACTGGATTCAAGCAAGCCGGGCTGAAGAAGGCTGGAATGCCAGAAACCGGTCCTCGGAAGCTTGTTTCCGGTCCAGGGAAGACAGCGCTTGGCAGTTCGGGCTGCACTGTACCCATGAGGCACAGGGTCAGGCTGATTTGCATATAGCCATGTCTGAACTGGGGTGGCAGAGTGGGCTAAAGAACAGTGATGGATTAAACCCAGATCTCTTGACTGGGTGTGAGTGTCTGCTTGATTCAGAGGCTCCGTCCATCACCAACCCCTTTTGTACAGCTACTGTTGGAAGAGCCAGGTCTTGAGAAGTCTCCTGTAGGTTAGGAGGTCTTCGGTCTGCCGCAGGCGGATGGGGAGGGTATTCCATGTCTTGGCGGTGAGGTGGGAGAATGATCTGCCGCCAGCGGTCTATCTTCTGATGCGGGGGACGGTAGTGAGGGCCGATCTGCAAAGTGGAGCTGGTAGGTGTGGATGTGCAGGCAGAGTTGGTTGTTGAGGTACGCTGGTCCGGTGTTGTGGAGTGCCTTGTGTGCATGGGTGAGGAGTTTGAAGGTTATCCTCTTGTTGATGGGGAGCCAGTGCAGGTCTCTCAATTGGGGTATGACGCAGCTGCGGCGAGAGATATCGAGGATCAGACGTGCAGAGTAGTTCTGGTGCATTGGAACCATTCCAAGCATTTGGCCAGGGCTCCTGCATAGAGTGCGTTTCCATAGTCCAGTCTACTGCTGACAAGGGCCTGGGTGACCGTCCTTCTAGTTTCGGTGGGGATCCACTTGAAGATCCTGCTAAGCATGCTGAGGGTGTTGAAGCAGGAGGAGGAGACGCGTTGACCTGCTTCGTCATGGACAGGGTGGAGTCGAGGATGACCCCTAGGTTGCATGCATGGTTGGTGGGTGTAGGGGGTGCTCCTAGTGCAGTCCGAGGGGGTGGATCCGAAGATGTAGACCTCCGTCTTGTCTGAGTTCAGCTTCAGTCGGCTCTTTCTCATCCAGTCGGCGATGGCCTTCATTCCTTCGTGGAGGTTGGGTTTGGTGGTGTGGGGGTCTTTGGTGAGGGAGAGGATCTGCTGGGTGTCATTGACCTAGGAGATGATGTTGAGTTAGTGCCGATGTGTGACGTGGGCGAGCGGTGCCATGTATACGTTGAACAATGTTGGGCTGAGGGATGAGCCTTGGGGTACGCCACAGCTGATCTTGGTGGCTTCGGAGGGGAAGGGGGGAGGCAGATGCACTGTGTTCTGCTGGAGAGGAAGGAGGTGGTCCAGTCCAGGGCCTTCTCTTGGATTCCGGCGTCATGGAGGCGTGATCGTAGTGTGTGGTGGCAGACCATGTTGAAGGCGGCTGATAGGTCCAGGAGGATGAGGACGGCGGTTTCTCCATTGTTGAGCAGGGTCCTGATGTCCTCGGTGGCGGTGATGAGGCAAGATTCGGTGCTGTGGTTGCTGCGGAACTCGGACTGGGTTGGGTTCAGGATGCTGTTCTCCTCGAAGAAGCTGGTCAGTTGTTTGTTGACAGCCATTTCGATGACCTTCGCCGAGAACGGAAGCAGGGAGACGGGTTGGAAGTTCTTGAGGTCCTGGGGTCTGCCTTGGTTTTCTTGAGTAAGGCGTTGATCTCTGCATGCTTCCAGCTCTCCGGGAAGGTCGCTGTCTCGAAGGAGATGTTGCTGGTTTTACGGAGATGGGGTGTGATGGTGCTGCTGGCTTTGTTGAAGATGTGGTGTTGGCAGGTGTCTTCCAGGCATCCGGAGTGGATGGTATTCATGATCTTGAAGGTGTCGTCATCATTGATGTTGGTCCAGGCAAGCAGGCGGTTGCTGAGGGTGGTGGTCGTGGGTGCAGGGGTCTCAGCGGTTGCTGGGGTAGTGTCGACGTCTAAGCTGTTGTGAATGTCTGCGATCTTGCGATGGAAGAAGGTGGCCAGCGAGTCGCACAGGTCTTGTGACGGCGGGATGTCGTTGGTGTTGGAGCTGGGGTTGGAGAGTTCCTTCACGATGTTGAAGAGCTCTTTGCTGTTGTGTGCGTTTTGTCTAGGCGTCTTTGAAGGAGGTCCTTTTGGCGGATCTGAGGAGGTGGTGGTGTCTGCTGGTGGCGTTCTTGTGGGCTGTGTGTCTTTCTGATGTTCGTCTACGGATCCAGTTTTTTTTGAGTTTTCAGCAGGTTCGCTTGGAGGCCTGGAGGTCTTAGGTGAACTAGCTGGCTCGCTTGCTGGTGTGGGTTTTGGAGGGCTTCTTGAGCGGGGCGAGGGTGTTGGCGAGGTCGTCAATCCACTGTCTGAGGCTACGGGCTGCTGAGTCGGGGTTGGTCGGGTCTGCGGGAGGGCTCTGGGCAAGGGCGGTGGTTAGCTGATCCTTGGTGACTTTGCTCCAGCAGCGGTTGGGCATCTGCTGGTTGCGGTGGTGTGTGGTGGGTTTTCCGGAAGGTAAAGTGGATGCAACGTTGGTCGGTCCAGTGGAGTTCGGTGGTATGGTTGAAGAAGACGTGGGAGCTTGCTGAGAAGATGGTGTCAAGCGTGTGGCCGGCGGAGTGGGTGGGTGTTGTGACGAGTTGTCAGAGTCCGATGTTGGCAAGGTTGGCAATCAGGGTGGAAGAGTTGGAGTCGTTGTTGTTCTCGAGATGGAAGTTCAGGTTCCCGAGGAGGATGTAGCCCGTGGAGGCGAGGGCGTGCGTGCTGATGAAGTTAGCGATGGAGTCGCTGAACTGCGGTCGGGGTCCGGGGTGTCTGTAGACGAGAGTGCCTCTGAGGGTGGTGTTGGGGTCGGTGTGGATCTGGAAGTGCAGGTATTCGGCGGTGCTGAAGGTGTGGTCAGTTTCTGTCGAGATATTGAGCATGTTTCTGTGGACGATGGCAATTCCTCCTCCTACTTCGTTAGTGCGGTCATTGTGGGTGATCTTGTAGCCTTCTGAGATGGCTATGGGATGTCGGGTGCCAAGGAGGTGTTCAGCCAGGTCTCCGTCAGGAAGGCTCATCTGGGGCGTTGGTGTTGAGGAGGTACCAGAGTTCGACGGCGTGTTTGCGGGCGGAGCGGGTGTTGAGCAGGATGCATCCGAGGAAGTTGGGGTCTTCGGTAGGTGGGTTGGAGGGCCGAATGCTGGTGAAGCTGCAGTTCTGGCAGAAGGGTCCCCATGGGTGCGCTTCGGGGTGGCTAGGCTGCAGGTGCGTGATCGTCTTTTATTGAGTGCATGGAGGATGCTGAGGTCGTAGCGTATTTGGGCGTCATGGCATTCGCGGGGGCCTGGGGTCCTGAAGTTGGGCGTGCTCCAGGCATGGACGGGCGCATATGGGCTTGCCTTAGGCACGCCTTCGGTGCGCCAGCGGTGTGCCCGCTGCGCACATCCACTGCGCGGCCTCCATATGAGGGGATGTAGGAGAGAGGAGCAGCTGGGAGGCGGTAGCGGGGCGGCGAAGGGGATTGCGGGGGGCGGGGCCGCAGGGGATGCTGCGGCTGAATAAAGCAAGGCAGGGGTTAACAGAAGAAAAAAGGGGGCACAAGGGACAATAGAGACAACAAAAATAACAACGCAACTCTGGAAATTACAGAACGAGCAAGACAGCAATACAAAAATATAAATGAGAAAAACGGGCAAGACAGCAATACAAACAATATAAATGAGGAAAATGGGCAAGACAACAGTGCAAGACAGTACGTGAACAGCATCAGCGGGCTCAGGGCACACAGGTGGGGCTGTGTGGCGGCGAGGGGAGTGACCTGCTTGGTGACAGGGTCAAAGGTCGCTCTCTTCACTGCTGCGCGGCCTCCATATGAGGAGATGTGGGAGGGAGGAGCAGCTGGGAGGCGGGAGCGGGGCGGCGAAAAGGATTGCAAGGTGGGAGAGGCCGCAGGGGACACAGCGGTGGGAAAAAGCGAGGCGGGGTTAAAAGAAGAAAAAAGGTGGCACAAGAGACAATAGAGACAACAAAAGCAACAACGCAACTCTGGAAATTACAGAACGGGCAAGACAGCAATACAAAACTATAAATGATAAATGAGGAAAATGGGCAAGACAACAGTGCAAGACAGTACGTGAATGGCAGCAGCGGGCTCAGGCACACAGGTGGGGCTGTGTGGCGGCGAGGGGAGCGACCTGCCTGGTGACAGGTTTAAAAGGAAATGTATAACCTCTTCTGTTAAAAATAAAAAGATGTAATGATAGAGAGCAGATGCAGCAGCAGCGCCTGTCCTCCAAGCTCAGTGACAGCATCATTTATAAGCTCTCGAGTTTGGTCTCTAATTTAGCAACAACAAAGAGAGGAGTTCTGTGGTAAAGGTTAGAATGGGAGCTCCATAACAAGTGTCTCGGCCCTCACCAATAAATGTCTCTTACCCCATTAGGGGCAGGAGTTTCCCTCCCTCTCATCTCTTTGAGGCTTTGCCCATTTTCGTCTATGCATGCCAGGTCTGTGGTGGAAGCTGTTCCCAGGGTGTCTTCCCCTCCTGCTCTGTTCGTCCAGTCCAGCTTGATGAAGCCGGGTTCTCAATACCAAGAAGAGTAGCCTCTTCAGACATCTAAAGTAAGTGGGCATTGCTTATCATTGTACTCATAGGCTATACCAAAAGGATAAGTCCATCTACATTTGATTTATCAAGCCTTCGAGGCTGAAGAGATAGGGCGAAACTGCAAATGACGGGCCAAGGTGGCCAGCGCCACATCCTAAAAAAGTGAACAGGTGGCACCCTGGAGATCAATAGTGTCTCTTCACCTAGCTTTCTAAAGGACCAGTTCTTTGATCTTGAAGGAGCTAAATTTTACTATTATATCTCTGGGGCGCTTGCCCCCCATCCGAAAGCTGGGGGCTCACCCTGTGAACACGTTACATCTTTACCTCTGGGTGGTCATCTCCCAGCAGATTTGACAAAAGCCCCACCATGAAGGCCTCCAGGTCTGGTCACTCTAAGCCCTCCTCCAGGCCCTATACCCTGATATTGTCCTGGCAGGAGTGATTCTCCAAATCTTCACATTTAAGAGGGGTAGATTTCAATGGTGCCCTCTAAGTTCTTTATGAATATGGAATAGAACTCTGCAAGCCCCAAAAATGATCTAACTTGTTCTTTATCTGTGGAAGTGTGCCGAAGGCACGCCAAAGGCAAGCCCGTCTGCTCCCGTCCGCGCCAGTCCACCGCCTCCCGCCAGAGATGCTGGACCTAACCCACCAGGTAATATAGTCTACTCTAAAGAGGAGCTGCTAGGTCTACGTCCTGCTAAGGTTACAGGATGTCTGGGTCCGCTCGATCCGTCGAGTGGTCCGGCAACCTGTTCTTGTTCCAAATTTACTCTTCTGGCTCCTACTATGATAGGCACCTGTGTTAATTCTACTGCCCAGCAATGGTTGAAAATATTACAGCTGAATGTTAGGTCTCTACCGAAGCATTATGTTGAGGTCTTTGACCTTTTAGTTCACGAAGCCCCGGATATTCTTTTTCTGACCGAAACTTGGATGAGGGATGATCTTACAACCATTCCTAATCTAGCGCTACCCCCTAAATACTCGATTATGCTGGTGAACAGAACTACTAGAGGGGGCGGCATTGCCGTAATCACTAGAGCTAGCTATACCTGCAAATTTGAGAAAATCGATTTGAAAGGGGGTGAATGTGCACACTTCAGCATCTCTGTTAATACTCATTTTACCTTCACTGGACTTTTAATATATAGGCCCCCTGGACCCATGCAAAGTTTTAATACATCTCTTTTGGAAATGGTGGAAGCTTATGCGGTGAGGTCAGCCAACTTTAATATATTGGGTGACCTTAATTTTCATTTTGATTCTGACCAGGATCTGAGTGTGCGTACTCTTATTTCTGACTTGGCGGCTTTCCAGCTTCTCCAACTTGTTAAAAGCTCTACCCATATAGGATGCCATGTGCTGGACCCCATTTTTACTAATATAGAACTTTCTAGAACTGCCACTCCTAAACCGTTACATTTTTTAGTGGAGTTGCCCGTAGGTGTCGCTATCACTACTGCATGCAAAAGTCAAAGGGCTATGCGCAAAAGACCTTGGCGCAAATTCCGACTGGAGGAGTTTCAAGCTCTGCTGGAGCGTGATCCTTTGGACTCTTTCTCGGACATGGAGACAGGCTATGATTCCTTTTGTGCCTGGCTTACCCGGGCGCTGGATATTCTAATTCCAGCAAGATGGGTTAAAGGACGTACAAAGTATACCAATCCCTGGTATAATGATACCTTGGCTGCCCTGAAGACTCATTGCAAAAGACACGAGCGGGATTGTTGAAAGGGCTACTCTCTACAGAAAAAGATTAGCTATATGAAGGAGCTAAAGGCTTATCATAAAGCTATCTGTAGGGTGCGAGCAGAATTCTATGCCTCTGAAATAAAAGCCAGTACTAAACCTGCCAAAGTTATCTTTAAAATTCTTAATGAGCTTAATATGAAAAAATCAGATAATGCGACCTCGATCTCAGCTATCCTATGTGAAGAACTGGCTACCTTTTTTGTGGACAAAATTCAGGGCATTTATCAAGCCTTTGTCCCGGTGCCACTAGATAACCCTGTTCCTGGTCCACCACCGGGCTTAATTTCTAAGATGCCAACTATTCCCGAACTTTCTAGAGAAGAATTCAATAAGCTTACTAGACAGATTAAATCTGGTTCCTCAGCAGACCCTTTAAAACCAGACCAATTCTGAGAGCTTTCCCTTCACTGCTTGCCTCCCCTACTTAACCTTGTTAATAACTCATTTGCTACGGCTACTATCTCAGCCAGATGGAAGCAGGCCTGGGTGTCACCTATTCTAAAAAAAACGACTTTAGACCCACTAAAACCAGAAAACTTCAGGCCCATATCTTTGTTACCTTGGGCGATGAAGATTGCGGATTCTCATGTGAACTCAGTTCTTACCAGCGTTCTGAGTGCAGGTGACATTTTGGATGACACCCAACATTGGTTTCGGTCCGGTCACAGCACAGAGACGGCGCTCCTGGCTGTGACTGATCACCTTTGTTCCACTATGGACAGTGGTCAAATGGCGGCACTGGTCCTGTTGGATCTCAGTGCCGCTTTTTACACTCTCTCTCACCAGATTCTTCTCCACCGTCTTGAAGAGGCTGGGATCACGGATAGGGCTCTTGCTTGGTTTCGTTCTTTTCTGACCGGCAGAACTTTCCGTGTCTCTACTCCTCCCTTCCTTTCTAGGGCGCGTTTGATTGAGCAGGGTGTTCCCCAGGGCTCAGCTTTAAGCCCCAACCTGTTCAATCTTTATGTTCAACCACTGGCTGCGGTCGCTAAAACATGGGGTCTTAACATCGTCTCCTATGCTGACGACACGCAGCTAGTGGTTGCCCTAACGGAAGGCTTTACCATGGACCACAATAGATTCAAAGCAGGTCTGGCAGCAGTTGCTAATTGGCTGACAGCTAACTGTCTCCAATTGAATGCTGCTAAGACAGAAGTGCTGTTGGTTGGTAGGAATGTGGGCCTGTGGGGCGACCACTGGTGGCCATCCACTCTGGGGACAGCCCCGATACCGAAGAATGAAGTGAAGAATTTAGGAGTCTGGCTAGACTCAGAGCTCAGTTTCTCTGCCCATACGAAAATGGTTGCTGCCACGTGTTTTGGCATTTTACGCAGCCTTAAGCCTGTTTTGAAATTCTTCGACCCTGCCACCAGACAACTAATTGTTCAGTCAAAGGTACTTTCAAGGCTGGATTACGCCAGCTCTCTACTTATTGGTGCTAATAAGGCGGAAATTACCCGCCTTCAACGTATCCAAAATTCTGCTGCTAGAGCATTAATAGGCTTGCCTCGCTTCAGTCCAACATCGGCCACTATCCAGAAACTTCACTGGCTTCCTGTGGCTCAGCGGATACAGTTTAAAACTTTGTGTTTCACTTTTAAAATCATTAGACTATCCACTCCTAAACTGCTGAGCCCTCTGCTTAATCTGTACATGCCCACGCGGCCTCTGCGGTCGGCAGGACAAAATCTGTTGGTTGTACCTCGGTTTAAGCGCAGTGGAGCAGGAGGTCGTTCCTTTCGGTTTTTGGGGGCTAAGCTTTGGAACTCACTTCCTGCTCAAATTCGGGAGATAAAGGATGCACTGCAAATCATAAAAGCCATTAAAACGTATCTATTTTCGGAGAAATAGCACCTTCCCTGTCTGTTTTTCTTCCTCAGCTATGTTTCTTCACTTGGGACTAGCGCCGGGACGCCCCTTTGCTGGGGCAGCTGTGCGCTTAATAAACTGTATAACATAACATAACATAACAAGTGGGTGGCACACTAAGCTGTCAGCTAGTTCTAACTTGGGTTGAAAGCCTCTTCCTGCACTGGCACTAGCCGTTGCTCAGAGTCTTGAAATTTTGCTTCCAGATCAAGGGTACGAGTTTCCACTGAGTCCACATCAGACTGAAGGGAGAACAGGTGGGAATTATTCTCTGTCTTAAAAGATTCAAAGGAGGCATTGATGTCCGTTTTGATGTCTTCACGTAGCTCTTTCTTAAAGTCTAGTAGTGAAATAAGGAGGTTGTCTTTAGTCAGTGTCCTCCAGGTCGGGTGCCACTCCCCCTGTTCTTGGCTCCCTTGGGGTGAAGCAGCTCAAAACTCTATTCGCCTGTACCTTTTTCTGTGTCATAGGTGCTTGGGACCAGTGCAGTGTGCCACTGCTGGGTGTATATAACAGGTTCCAAGGCACCAAACTCTCACAGCAGGCACAAGATCGTCTTCTGGTAGTCTACATAGCCATGGATTCAAATAGCATGATTTATTCACAGGCCGCAAAACACACCACTATGTCAAGTCAAAACTCCACTCAGGGTGCTCACTACAGTTCTGTTCCGCAGGCCGAGGGCCTACATCTTCAATATATATGTGGTGTCCCCCTTCGCCTGATTCCAGTGAAAGGGAGAGATATTGTGTGGACGATTGAGCCTCAAGGGTGTCAAAATGGTATCAATGCTTTTTCCAACAGTCAGGTTAGATATGTAGACCCCAGAGGTAGCGTGGTGGAGTTAGTGGATAGCAGAATTAATACTTGACAGGCTCCTCCATGCAACCACTCAGTTCTACCAAGTTTGATGAAATGGAGTTGGGTGCCAGGGTCAGCTATTATCAACAAAAGTACAAGCAAAGGTTTGACGACAAAAACCCGTTGAAGAATAGGAAGTGGAGTTTTGAGGATCAGGACTTGGTAAATAAGCCAAGGTTTCATAAAAAGGGTGTGACATCAAGGAAAATGTGGAAAAAGTTCACAAAGAATGTAAATAAATAATATCTAGGATTGCAAGGTACCCAAGCAGCAACCACCTCCTAGTGATGTGGTTGACAACTCTATGGTCAAAAGTGCAATGGGGAGGGGTCATGCCATAAGACATATAAGAGTTCCTGTTCGGTTCAGAGGCTTTCCTATGAAATAATTGTAGCTATTTTGTAATGTATGGCTGTTTCTCCATTTAATGTTCTCTTTTCTTCCCTCCTTCCTTTCTCCCTTCCATAGCATTAGCGTATACTGACTTTTTCAATGTTATATTGCACTGTGTCATTTAATTGTGTTCTTAATTGTTTTACATTGTAATGTAAAGGGGATTTGTTTTTGTTTATTATTCTTGGCCCTTTAAGTGTCAAGCTCATGCCAGGAATTTTGGTGGTCTCCATTTGAGCACCGTTCTATGCTGGTCAGTTGAAGACTGGAGACTGATGGGCTGGATGCATCATTGATGGTGTATCATTAATCAATCAATCAATCAGAGTTTTGTGAAGTGCAGGACCGGTGACCATCACAAAATCAAAACAGCGTGCATTTGGCAGCTGCCGAAGCAGGAAATAGACAGTCTGTTGGAGTCCTTTGCAAGAGCAAGCATTTGACAAGCCATGCGCCGCAAAAAGAATCAGCCAGCAAGCTTGAAAAATACACGAACGAGTGGCCACAGGCGATAGTACGATTCAAACAGAGGCCATCGACATGCACTGAGGTACACTAGCAGCCACCATCTTTTCAATAAACATTGAAATAAGCTCAACTTGAGCCGGCCTTTGACATCATTAAAGGCCGGTACATCAGACACTGAGAGAAAATTGACGAAGCCCTAATGACAGTCCGGGAACTGGTTTCCCTGGACTGGAAACGCGTCGGCACAACTGAGGGAGCGAACAATACCATTAAGTGTTGTAACTGGCATGAGCTGGTCACAAAGCCATCTTTACTTTAGGATTGTGCTCCTTTGGCACATCTGAGGGAGTGAACAATACCATTAAGTGTTGTAACTGGCATCAGCTGGTCACAAAGCCATCTTTACTTTAGGATTGTGCTCCTTTCTGACTTTGTCTTTTCTTCTATCATAGATTTTGATTAATTTCATTGAAAGAATTGGGATTTTTTGTTGTTTGTATATTGTATTCATTGTGGAATGTATGATAATTGTAAACATGTGTATGTAAAATACGTGTAATATAATTGTAATATAGTGAATGTATAGTTTATCCTTTTTTGTGAAAATTGAAAACAAATAGGGTAAAAAATGTATAATAGACAGGTATAAATAAAAATACCGGGTCAAATCAGAAAAATCTGTTTGCCCCTTTTTCTAAGAATAATTTTCTCAGACAAGTGGTTGGGTGTAGGCACAATTTTTGTTGTTTTGATATAAATAGGGTCCAGCCTACCCCGTACCCTATTTGGATCTAACTCCTTAGCTTAACAAAGTTTTGCAGGAAGCGGCGTGGTGAGTTGGTTGGTTCCATTACCAAGGCCTGTACAGTCGAGTACACCGATACCGGCTACAGCAGATTCTTCGAGAGGGCCGATGGATCTGAGAGGACCGAGACCGAAATAGTTTGCTGAGTTGAGGTCAGATTTGAGAACATGGGAGTCAGTTGAAGGAAAACACAGCAACAGGCCAAGGGAAGACTGGGACAACGGGAGTGCTGAGAACAGAATGGTTTTGAGGGACACACCTGAAGTGAATAGGTGCCGAGAACAAGACAGTGACTGCAGAGAGTTGAGTAGTGCATCTAGTCGAGGTACCCTGAAATCAGCAATAAGGGCAAAAAGGTTTGATGTGATGCGGTTAAAAGCAGAAGTGGATGAGATAGTTGAAGAAAATGTGCCCTTAGAGAGATTAGAACTCTATGAACCAGATGAGTTGCTGTTTGTAGCTAAGGATGTGACTCACAAAGTAAGGTTGACGCATGAAAAATTGATTGAATTGCCAAACAGATATGAGGTGGACCTGTCTAAAACGAAAATGTTGCAAGGTAGTCACAGGTTACAGTATACTGATCAAGATTTAGACAAAATGAGGGTAATTGGACTAAAGACACACATCAGAGAGTTGATCATGGGGATACGAGCATGGAACAGGCTCGACAAGTGCAAAGAAAGATGGTCCAACAAAAATAGTGTTAAGAGAAATGTGGCGGAGACACCTCCTCCGAGAGACGGGGCAAAAGGAATAGGGAACTACCCTGTACTAGAGGTGTCTAGCGGAGGGTATGTGCACGTGCCTTGGAGTCGAGGAGATTTGGTAGCATTTGCAAATGACTTTACAAAGCTATGGGAAAGCCCAGTTGAATGGGACAAGCAGGTTGAGAGGTTTGTCAAGATCTCAAAGGTGTTATGGATTGATTTAATTACACTGTTCGACATAGTGGTTCCAGGTGATTTGTGGGTAGCTTATAAGGTTGCTATTGAATGGCCCACTTTGGATCCGGACAGAGATGCTGCCACACATGGTCCAACCCCAATTGTCATGAAGAAGTATGAGCAAGTGATCACATGGTTGAAATCCAAGGTATCACCACAGGATATTGATTGGGTGAAAACAGATCGGACTTTTCAAGAACCAAAGGAAACGGTGCATGAGTATTACGAAAGGTTGTTGCAAGTCTTTCAGCAATATAGTGGGTTAGATGTGATGGACCCTAAAGAGATGGGGCAGTTTGTTTCGAAGTTTGTTCTAGGGTTGAGACCCGAGATTTGTCTTATGATTCGGCAACATTTGCTCGCAGAACAAGCCGTTAGATGAGATACTGAGATTTACTAGATATTGCAGTGACGAGGTAGATTCGAAGCATAAGAAACTTAAGGACAAACAAATGGTGGTTCAGATGCAGTGGGATGACAGGGGAGGTCAAGTAGAGACAGGTGGAGGATCGCTGGGAAGGAAACAGAATGGTCAGAATAAGGGAAAGGTAAACACAGAGGATTCCAAGAGTAGATCTGGCAACTTTGAAAAAGACCACTGAGTGTCGCTTTGTCACCAGATCGGACACTGGAGACGCAAGTGCCCCTTAAACCCTGTGAATCAGTTACAGCAGGAGGAAGAGGTTGTGCAGGTACAGGCGCCTGAAGTGATAACAACAGTAATGAGGCCAAGGTCGATGAAAGGGGGGACTTCGGCGCCGCGAGTACAGGTTCCCCAGCCTCCGAGGATCCGGACAGGGACTCGGACTTACCAGCAGTTGCCTCTTTTTGAGTAAGGTGAGGACTGTTACTTAGACCCATTGGCATGATGGTGCCTGAGGGGGGAGTCCTGGTCTACCTCCAAGACTGCTCTTGCGGCAGTCTTGGAGGTAGACCAGAGGGGACAATTTGTGGAAGCTGATGTTGATGGTCACCCTACCACCCTTGATACTGGTGCTATCCTTTCTACTGTGAGATCTGCAGTAGTCTCCAACCTACCCCTCTTGGGACAATCCATCCACGTTGTAGGTGTTGCGAATAAGAGAATGACAAATCCTTTGACCGAGCCGATTCCTGTGAAGATAGGAACATTTCAAGATAGACATCAGTTTGTGGTGTGCGATTCGAACCCCGTTTGTTTACTAAGGAGGGATCTCCTGTGTAAACTTAATTGTACGATCTACTGCACCCCTAAAGGAGTGGAACTGCAGAAAAATGACGATGATGATGCTTTTAAGGTCACAAATCAGCATTTGTGTTTCGAAATGTACCCCGTTGTGACAGTGGAAGAGCTACCGCTTGATTTGAGAGATTCAGTCTTGCAGGAAGTGTGGGACTTTACTGGTGAATACATAGGCTTGATCAAAGGAGTTGAGCCAGTTAAGATTCAGATCAAACAGAATGTTGAATTCCCAAGAATGCCCCAGTACAATTTGACACCAGAAACAGTGGAAGGAAAAAGCCTGTGATTGAGTCCATGATTAAGTAGGGAAATCTAAAGGAGGTAATGGGCAGTCCACGTAACTCGCCTACTATGGGTTTGCAGAAACCGAGCGGGAAATTTAGAATTGTGCAGGACCTGAGGAAGGTAAACAACATAGTTGTTCCATGTTGTCCAGTGGTACCGAATCCATCTGTGATACTATTTCAGATCCCATGCCAAGCGGAGTGGTTCACTGTGATTGATCTTGTCTTAACGTGGTGTTGTATCCCTCAGGGGTATACAGAGAGTCCATCCATCTTTAATCATATTTTGAAAAAGAACCTTGAGAGTCTTGTACTGCCGCAGAACTCTGTTCTCGTACAGAGCTTTGCACCAAACCGAGACCTGACATTGTTGATGAACCGTTGCCAGACCCTGAAGAAATTTTCTTTGTTGCTGGGTCATGTTTAAGAGACAGTGTTGGTCAGTTTAGAGCAGCATTTGCAGTATTTACCGTTACTGGAGTAGTTGAAGCTGCATGCCTGGAAGGAGTATACTCTGCCTAGGTGGCTGAAATCATTTCTTTGACTCGTGCCTGCTTGGCAGCAGAACAGATTCGAATCACCATTTACACTGACAGCCAGTACGGGCTTGGTGTGGTTCATGACTTCGGACAGTTATGGTCCCAAAGAGGTTACATGACATCGTCTGGATCACCTATCCGGAATGGGGAGTTCATGAGGTTGCTTCTAGAGACCTTACAGTGCCCTAAAGAGATTGCTGTTGTAAAGTGCACGGCTCATGGAAAGGAGACAGATTGGAAACCGCTATGCGGACGATGTCGCACGTTTCAGTGCCGAGCAGGGTTGCTCATTTACTGAGAGTCATGTAGAAGGGAGCCAAGAAAGAACCTAGTTAAACATGATGTTGGCCATGGCAGATACATGGGATGAGCTCAAGTGCCTTCAGGAACAGGTTTCAGACCAGGAGAAGATTGTGTGGATCAACTCAGGCTGTCAAAAAAGGGGATGTGGGTATTAGGGACTCAAGTGATGGGAGAGTGGTGTTGCCGGAAGAGTTGTTGAGTCTGATGGCAAGACAGATTCATGGTGCGGTACATCTGGGAAGAGATACGATGGTGCAAGTGTTCAGACAAACATGGTACAATCCACGATTTCATGCAGTGGCAGAGGCTGTGTGTCAGAGATGCGTTACATGTCCACAAATGAATGCTGGAAAGAAAACTGTGGTTATGATGAGTCACATTGGGAGGTCCGGGGGACCTTTCAACAGGATGAGGTTGGACTTTATTGAGATGCCTATGTGCAACAGGCTGAGGTACATTTTGGTAGTCGTGTGAATGTTCTCAAGGTGGGTAGAGGCATACCCGACACTTAGGTGCGATACACTCACAGTGGCTAAGCTGTTGTTGAGGGAACTCATTCCTAGGTTTGGGATTCCGACCTCTTTGGAACCGGACAGAGGAACACACTTCCATAGCGAAATCATGAAGATGCTTTGCACAGTGCTGAATGTTGATCAGAGACTCCATTTAAGTTACCGTCCAGAGACTTCTGGGATAGCGGAGCAGGTCAATGGGACTTTGAACGCCTGAATGGCAAAAGTGTGTTCCTCCACGGCATTGAAATGGCTTGATGCTTTGCCTCGGGTGTTGATGAGTATTCACAGTACCCCAGACAGGAGAACAGGTCTTTCACCTCATGAAGTGCTGATGGGGAGGGCTATGAGGTTGCCAGCGGTATCATCGACAGCCTTGATAAGCATCACAGATGATCGGATTCTTGATTATTGCAAAGGACTCGCTGATGTCATCCATTCTGTGTCTCATCAGGGGCAAGCTGCTGTGGTTCCGGCTTCAAGTACTCTCAGTCACGACCTGAGTCCGCGGGACTGGGTGCTGGTTCGGAAACACGTGAGAAAGAGCTGCTTGGATGTTCATTGGAGAGGTCCTTACCAAGTAATCTTGGTGATGAACACTGCAGTAAAGTGTGGAGGATTGCCGAATTGAGTGCATACTTCTCACACCCGTCGAGTTTCAGCACCCTTGGAAGAAACAGCTCCTCTCCCAAATAAAAATCCAGATGAAGTAGCACTGCCACAGGAGGGGACAAGCCAAGCGGTGAGGGTGACTGACGAAGCTGGTTGCTCACTCGACTGAGCTGAGGAGGGTCACGACGACAGTGACACTGAAACTGCCTCAGAAAGGGGAAGTGACTGTGAAGGCCACCCAGAGTCAGACTCAGCTGATAAAAGTTGTGAGCAGGGTGATAAAAGAGAAGGCAGGAGAGCCAGCAGAGCAGAAGAGCAGTGGCCGAAGAGACAGAGGTGGCTGAATTTGAAACTGGTCTCAGAGAAGGCTCTTGCTTTGGTATCTGAAGAGTCCGAGCCTGCCGAAGGCGAAGAAGGGCAAGCTTGTGTAGGTCTGAGGAGGTTAATACAAACGAGGGTGCCTTGCCGGAAGTACACGACTCCAGAGTGGACATACGTTGTAACTGATGCTAGGAGTACTGAGATCGGGGAGACTGAGGGCAGTGACAGTGATCAGTACCAGTCCTAACGTGACATTGGACATGGTGTTGTTGGTTGCAGGACTTGAAATTGAAGGAGTACTGACCATCATAGTTCTGAATCCTCTGATACTAAGCAGAATTCATAACTTGATTCTGAATAGACTTGTATTCCCTACCTTTGGAACTGAGATAGCATCCCATGAATCTATTGTTCTTCGTCTTGAACATTTGCAACATGTTCTAGAAGCTGTTGGAGCAAATCTTATTTTAGATTAAAGAGACTTTGTTGTAAATTGTAAATTGATACTTGGATAGCGCACTACTCACCCGCAAGGTTCTCATGGCGCGTGCACGAATACCGCTGTGGAACCCATCCTGGCTTTCCCTGTGAGGCGTCCACTCCTGGGCACCCCCAAGGTGGAGGCCAGGCATCCTTAGCATTGTGGGGGCCGTTGTGGAGATTAAACAAGCTATTGCCCAGAGTTGCAGAGTGGGACTCCATGATTGGAATAGGCACCAAGGCGAGAATTATCAGGTCCATGGAATTTTTGAGCCCAAGACCCGCCGAGGCGGGGAATTGAACCCTGGTCTGGGCTAGGCCTCTGCATCAGGGTCTGCTGCTCTAACCATTGAGCCACACTTTTCCACCTTGTAAATAAGCTGAATTAGATAACCTAGGTCCGAGTGGAAGAAGAAGAAATTTAGGGGCTTTCCACAGAAGACGGAGAAGGGTTAAGGTCATCTCTTGCTCGCTGTAAATAAGGAACTGAAATAAAAGGGGACTTCCAGCTTTCTGAGGTGTGGTTCGAGTTGGTTCAAGCAACTGGAGGAGAACAAGGAGTGACTCTTGAGCGTTGCTGCTGAACAAGAATTGCAATCAGTCCTGAGGCCATGGAGTCTGGAAACCCACATCGTAGAGTTAGGTGCATAGCAGGCACACTTGTAGGAGGAGTGATACTCTTCATAATTCTAGTAGTTATAGTTTCATATTTAGCACCACATGAGCAGGCAGTGGAGGTAGAGGGAACACCTACAACTACTACTCCTAGCAAGAAAGAGTTCAAAATAGGAGACGAAGGAGCTTTGCTATTAGAAGAGAGTCGTAGGTTACACGAATATCTGTCTAATGGTGACTTTAAGCTTAATGCGTATGCGAAGTTGTTGTATGAATTTATTGATGCAATGGATGCGAAGGATTGTTATGTGTGTATGCAATTGCCTGCTACAGTAGATGAGGTTATCAGATACCATCATCTTCCAGTGACATATGGTATTTCATCATTCATGTAGTTTGCTGCTTAGCATTTTTTATGGACAAAATCATTTTGAGTATTTCTTTTCGAATTATGATGCAGTTCTTCCTGAAGTGCCAGCTTATAAGCATTTGAATAAGTATGATTATTACAAATCAGATGATAGACTTAGAACATATTTAATTCCGACTTTAGAGTTGGATACAGCTTATGCTCATCGCCATAATCTGACGTGCCTTTTGTCAGATATGGAAAATAAATTCATAGATCAATAGAAGATAGATACAAGAAACAAAAGCAGTTGCGAGATTCAGGACAGGGTAGGGTAGATTGGACAGATGAAGAGAAATTAGACAAGTCAAAAGGGAGTTATGGTCCGAGAGCTCTAGATGAAGTGCAGAAGGAGAAGTTGTGCATAAGTCGACCACAGACATATTATGAGAATGTCAATGTGGGGCAGACCACATGTGAGCACACCTTTACATTGGACTATTACGCAATGCCTATGTTCGATAACCCTACTCTCTCGTCCTTTCGCAAAGAGCTGAAAACATTCCAATTCAGAAATTAGCTCCCCTCCTGGTCTTTCTCCCCTGTCCCTCAGAGCTCCTTGTCCTCTAATCAGCGCTTGGACGCCCTCGGGCAGCAGTCGCGCTCTACAAAACCTCTTCACTTCACACTTCACTTCACCTGAGAAATGGTGTGGTACGTGTTATTTAGTGATCACTTTCCCTAAGATTTATCATACAGAAGATTTGGAGCTCCTAGAAGGAGGACAGCATGTAAGAGTGAAGCAAGGTGAAAGTGCAGTGGCTGTGGTTGGAGATGTTTTCGGAGCAATGATACCAAGCTTGGGAGTGAAGATTAGACGGTTGGCGACTGCTGTGGAAGAATTGTCAAAAAATACAGCTAAATCGTTGGTGATGGTTGAAGGAGAGATATTATCGATAAGGACAATGGTTTTGCAAAATAATCATGCTTTAGATGTCCTTCTAGCGAAAGAGGGAGGAGTCTGTAAACTTTTGAAGGTCCCAAAACACTGCACACACATTCCTGATAACAGCAAGGACCTGGAGAAGTATATAAGTAATATTACTGCGATCCATTATGAAACTGAAGACTTGACAGAAGAAACTGTGAAAAAAAATTGGCAAAGGTTTTAGCAAAGTAGGGATTTGGTTTACGAACCTTGGAAAAGGGTTCCTTGGCTTTGTTTTGAAACCTCTTATTATAGCTGTGGCATTTGTGATTGGATTGTGGGGTCTGATAGAGCTTACAAGTAGTATAGATCTAGCAGATTGGAGAGATCGATGAGAGTTCAAGAGAGATGAATGGAGAGACTGCAGGACAGTCAATATCAACATCTTAAGAACATGGAGTTGCTCTGGAGAGAAAGAGTGGCAACAAGTTCTGTTTAAGTTGGTTCTTTCCACAAGGATGGTGTAGTTTGTGATGACACAGGTCATCAAAGGAGGGGGGGGCTGATAGAGCCCTATGTTATTTTAAAAATTGTAGGGGTGCATTATAATCACCAGCAGTCAGCACCCGCATATTTAGAGGACCATGTTAATGTGTGATTATTAGAAATGTAGTACTAGGCCGAGAATGTTGCAACATGTAGTAGCGTGCTCATATTATTTGGAGACTAATGTAGTGCTTTAACAGAGAATATGCCTTATGTCAGATGCGGCTGGTCCATTTGGGCAGAAGGGCCCCCCCTTTTCCCCCGTAGGAACAGTGTTTGTCAGGCTGAACAAAAGTCAACCTGACAGACACTATTCACTTTCAGTTTAAGCAGCCAGGAGACACACATGCACATTTAGCTTTGGCTCCTGGCTGTTTAAACTGAACTTCGCTCGGCTGAGAAAGCCACAGCTCCGTTGGGCATGACTTTCTCAGCTCAGCAAAGGTTGCTGAGGCTCTCCCCTCAGTGAAGAGGGATAGCTTCACTGATTGCCTCGCACCTGGGCACTTCAGTTTTAAGCCCTGAAGTGCCCAGGGTCGAGTGTCAATCAGTGACACTTCATCACAGAGTGGGGTGTGGTCAGTAGTGTCCCTGACCCCATCTCACTCTGTGATGACGATAGGACTGCTGCCTTCTTTCATTGGCTGACCTTAGGTCAGCCAAGCCTCCTGGAACCTGCGAGGCAGAGCAGAGCTGGCTGAAGATGTGTGATTTATTTTCATTGTACATTGTTTGTTGCGTGCATGCGTGCATGCGTGCATGTATGAATGTTTGGGAAAGAGTGTTGTAAATGTTATGTTATGTTATGTTATTTATTATTTGTTAAGCGCACATACGCCCAAGGGCTTCTTGGCGCTGGTGAGAGAGTCAAACATAACAATACATAGAAGACATACAATCACTGTTTACAATAAGCCTGAGAAAAAAGAAAAGTTTTAAATGCCTTCCTAAAGGCAAGGAGGTCCTTACTGTGTCGCAGAGTCAAAGGGAGGGAATTCCACAATGAAGCAGCTAAAAATTGAAAACTGCTGCCTCCCTGACGTTTCTTTTTGAAACGAGGGACCTCAAGTAGGTCTTTGTGGATTGATCTCAAGCTGCGCAAGGGTTTGTATTTGCGCAGTAGTAGTACCCTCCAAAGCCTTGAACACAATACAGCCCACCTTGAATGTAGCTCTCTGTTCCACAGGGAGCCAGTGCAAAGTCTCTAGTCCATGTCTAATTGATTCCCACTTCTGGACTTTGCAGATAAGTCTCGCAGCTTGATTTTGCAAGTATTGCAATCTTTTAAGTTGGCCAATAGGCGCCCCCAAATAGAGGCCATTTGAGAAATCGATGTGAGATAGGACTAGAGCACTAACAGCCTTATTCATGAAGGCTAAATCGGCTCGCAAAGGGCCGGATTCTGAGAATCCGGCCCTTTGCGAGTGCGATTTTTGCTTTTGGGATTCAGCATCCCAAAAGCAAAAATCGCTAATTGCGATGTCGCAAATGTGCGAGGAAATGACATTTAAGGAATCTCTATTTGAGATTCCTTAAATGCTATTCAACATCCTATTTCAATTTGCGATTTCGCTATTTCTAGGCGCAATTGAACGCGAGGTCAGACCTCGCGGTAAATTGCGAAAACTCAGAAAAAAGCATTTAAATGCATTTTTCTGAGTTACATGTTACACACACACATGTCCTTTGGACATGTGTGTGTGCAACACCTGTGTCACAGATCATTTGAGGGGTGCTACAGGGTGTCCTGTGGACACCCCTGGCACCCTTCAAATCGCAATCTTATTTGCGATTAGCTAATTGCTAATCGCAAATAAGGAATACTCCCCATTCATTCCTATGGGCCTTTTGGCCCATAGGAATGAATGGCGAGTTATTCCTTATTTGCGATTAGCAATTTGCTAATCGCAAATAAGGAATCAGTAGGAATCGCATTTTATTATGCGATTCCTACATGATTACCGTTTTGCGAGTCCTTAATAGCGAATCGCTATGATTCGCTATTAGGGGCTCGCAAAACGGCCCCTTCATGAATAAGGCTGTAACTGTCTGAATTAAGGCCAAACCTGTAAGGAGATGTGCTATTTTCTTGATCTTCCTCAGTTGAAAAAACCCCGAGGAGACCACAGTTCCGACTTGACTTTCCAAGGTAAGATCCTCACTAAGAGTCACTCCCAAACTTTTTACTGTACGGGATGTTTTTGGGGGCGAGCCCATGTCCGACGGCCAAAAGCTAGGACTCACTCTTCCCAGGTAGAATGAGCTCAGTTTTTCCCGGATTTAACTTAAGGTGGTTTAGAGACATCCACCTCTGGATAAAAGACATAGTTGCTCGAAATTCCTCGGCAGCATTGTGAGAATTTAGCACAAAAACCAACTGCAGGTCGTCTGCATAATTATATACATCAACCTTAAACTCTCGTAGGGAGAACAACAGAGGCCGCATATACAAATTAAATAATAAAGGGGACAAGGAGGATCCTTGAGGAACCCCACAAAAGGAAATGTTTTTAGGGGCTGTGAAAGAACCCAGTCGAACCGATTGGGTACGTCCTGAAATAAAGGACTTGAGCCAGGCCAAGGCCAAGTCCCGAAGACCGGTCTGTTCGACACGGTTGACCAGGATGGTATAGTCAACCGTGTCGAACGCGGCAGACAGGTCCAATAACACCAAAGCCTGGTGCAAGTCCCTGTCTGCGTTAGGCCTTAAAGTATTCTGAACGGCCAATATCACTGCCTCAGTAGAGTGACCAGGCCGGACACCTGCCTGGTTGGGTTGTAAATAGCCAGAGGCTTCCACAAAACTTGATAGGCAGTTGGTTACATGCGCCTCCAATATTTTGGATAAATAAGGCAGTAGCGATATTGGTCTATAATTAGAAAGGTCTGAGGAGTCGATGCCAGGTTTCTTTTTTAAAGGGATCAATAAGGCCTGTTTAAAACTATTAGGAACATTCCCTGACATGAGGGAGTTATTAAGCAGAGGAATCAGGCTACTTGGGAATGCCCGACCAATTTCTCTCATTACTTGGGGAGGGCAGACATCCTGAGGAGATCCTGATTTAACTCTAGTGAGCAAATCTTGAAGGGTTTGGTCAGTGATTAAGGGGAAGGAATGCAAAGTAAGAGGGTTTAAAAAGGTATCATCTATCGGGACACAAACTGGAAGCTTGGATAGAGTATCCTTAATCAACACTATTTTATCATTAAAATAGTCATTCAGCGAGTTGCAGAGCAATTGTGAGGGGACAACCGGGGGAGAAGTTCTCTCATCATTACACAACTCAGTCACAATCCTGAAAATTTCTTTCGACTTATTAGTCGCGTTAAGTATTTTAGAAGAGAAATAAGCAGTTTTGTGAGTGTGCAACGTCTTTTGGTAGGCTTTACGAGTTGAACAGTATGCGATCCTTGCTTGAGGACAGTAATTGGTACGCCATGTTCTCTCTTGCTGCCTCACTTCAAGTTTTAATTTCCTCAACTCCGGCGTGAACCACTTATGTGCGTCCGCGCCGCGTGAGTTATCAAAGCGAGTGAGGGGGACACAGACATTAATGGCCGAATTTAGCCAATCTTGAAGCCTACAATCGGCTATCTCCACATCTGAGCTCTGCTCTGGCAGAGTAGACTTTAACAAATTTAAAAAAGCTGACATGTCCAACGAGGACCATTTCCGAGTCAGACTGGTAGCCTTCAGCTTAAATTGAAGAGCTTTCACAACACAAAATGAGAAACTAATGGTAAAATGATCAGACCAGCTACAAGGTTTAATATCAATAAAATCGATAGCTAGATTCAGTGACCAAAGTTGATCGAGACTGTGGCCCTTTTGATGGGTCTGAGTATCTATATGTTGTATTAGATTCAGATCACTCAAAAGGTCCCTCGTCTCAGCTGCTTGGGGATCTAATAGTATGCTGTCAAACCAGAGATTTAAATCCCCAATCAGGAGTAGTTTAGAAATATTGGTGTCTAGCATGGCCAGTTGCTCCGCAAAAATGGCAGGAAACATAGCCATAGTTTGGGGCGGGCGGTATAGCAAAACCACCACAAGTGTCCCATTAACAGTATCCAATTTGGCAACAATATTCTCCACATTAGGTATATCTAAGGAGGGGAGTTGTCTAAGTTGATGTTTCTTATTGGAGATGATGGCCACCCCGCCCCCAATTTTACCTGCCGGTCGTAACACGGAGATAATATAATAATCAGCAGGCAAGGCAGCTAAGATGTCCGGTAATGAATCCGGTGTAAGCCATGTTTCGGTCAACAGGAGTAAATCCGGTTTAGTATCAGATAATAACAAAAAGATGTCTGTCTGATGTTTGGTCATAGAACGGGTGTTTAGATAGACACATTTAAAATTACAGGTAGTACCTGGCGTGCTTTCCGAAACCGCGTAACTAGAGGCAGGGTCCGTAGTTAGATTGATAGGATTAGTGATGCCTAGGCGAAATGTCCGTTTCACCGTGTGTGTGAATGTGTGTGTGTACGTGTGTGTGTGTGTGTGTGAGCGCTTGGTTGTGAGTGTTAGGTGTATGTGAGCATGTGTGTGTGTCCTGTCCACCCCCTCCCCACAAAACTTACCGGCCGCCACTGCCTTATGTAATACAGAAATTACTGTTTCATGTCTAGACTGTTGCATTAGGAATAAACTTGCCGTATTAGAAGCTGCTTGTGTAAGTTGCTTAATATTGAAAACATGTGATCCCCTAACATGTGAAGGAAAATGCCTTAGAAATATAATAAAATGTAATGCTTTGGAATGATTAATGTAATGCTTATGTTGTAGTATTAGACATGCATTTAAATGTGTAAAGGCCTGAGACATGAAAAAGCCAGCAGAGGGCTAACTATATTTTCTTAGCTTAGCAAAAACGTTATGGGCTAAATTGTATTTTTCCTTGGGAGAAGGCTTTTTCTTTTTTGTTTTTTAGTCCTCATTGTGCATCACTTATAGTAAGGGTTTATCGGGGTTGCCCCTTTATCCCCTTCGAAACGTAATCTGTACCTATCACCATATGTGGACCTTATGGGAAAAAATTTTGGGGCCCCTTACTTCCCATTACTATTGTAGAAGGTTTTATTTCTGGGTGGGTTGAGCTAGCCATCATAGCTACTCTAATAGGCCTTCAATCCTATTATGTGTTGCTTGCACTTAATCATAGGACGTACTTATAAGGAAGACAAGACCAGGAGAAAGAACAGAATAAAACCATCAGACATTCTTAACTTATATACCCCGAAAGTGATTTTCCCACAGTTCCCAGAAAGTAAATTTTTTTTAAAATGGTTTCTTTTTTTTATCTAAGTTATAGGTTCTTAGCACTGAAGATAGCCACTCCTCATGAAGCGGAGCTATTGGCATGATCCATTTTACACATATTTCTCTTCTGGCTAATAAGATTAAAAGAAACACCAGACTCTCTTCCAGTTTTGTTAATCTGTTTGCTGATGTAGACCCCGAAACCCCAAAAAAGACCACCTCCATACTCACTGTTGACTGTTTTCCCAAAACCTCTTCTATGGTCTTACCCACCGCCTTCCAGAAGTCCTCGAGATGGGGGCACTGCCAGAACATATGCAGGTCATTGGCCTTCAGTAAGCCGCATTTTGGACAGGACTTCACCGTAGATCCGCTGAATTTTGACAGTTTTTCCGGTGTCCAATAAGCCCTATGGGTTGTATATAAGTGGTTTCTTTTTAAAGCCGCAGAGGTTACTATTGACCAGCATTTGCTCATAGATACTTGCCATAAGAGGTTTGTATCCAGCGTTGGCAGATCTTTCCCCCAAATTTTCTCCGGAATCCGAAATTCTTCCTACCCTGATGTTATGAGGGCCCAGTACCAGAATGATATCTCTTTCTTGAAGGGCTTCTCCAACATTTCGCTTTCTAGGGTTGTATTGCCTGTTCTGGTTTCTTTCACTGATTTTGTCCAACTTGAAAGTTTATAATATTTAAACTTAGCTAGAGAAAGGTTTGTGATTTCATTTAATGTTTCCCAGTCTAAGATTTTATTCTGGTATAGAATTTGCCCCCATACTACTACTCCTGCTGATTTTAGGGGGAGCGACAAAGAATCTTTAAGACATTCCGGAGTACTAGGTGAGTCCCAAATAGGGGCTTTATCGCTATGAAGAGGGATATTCACAGTCGACCTAATGCAGTACCATAATTTTGCAGCTGCTCTTAGAGTCTTCAGCTTAACTTTTTTGAAAAATTTCGGGTGACCGAATTTAAAGAGGAAGTGACTGGTGTTATTTGTCATTATTTGCATATATAATGGATAATTTTCATATGCACCTAACAAGATTCTGTTATTTTTAAATTGAAAAGCTCTACAATATTCTAAAATGTCTGGGGTTGCTAATCCTCCCTGGTTTTTTCTTCTCCTTATTTTAGTCCAAGCTATTCTGGGCTTTTTGGATGACCAAATAAAACTTGATAACTCTCCCTGGATTTTCTTAATAGACTCTCTGTTGAACTCAAGCGGGATAGCTCCGAAGATAAACGTAAACTTCGGTAGGACTGACATTTTAAGGATGTTTGATTTACCCAAAATAGACAACAGCAGACTACTCCATACTTTCAGCAATCTTTTAACTTCAACCTGGACTCTATGGAAATTAATCTGTGGAACTTTATCTATATCTTTAACTACGTCTATACCCAGGTATCTAATTTTTTCTTTGTTATATGGGCTCAAGAAGACCTCGTTCCAAGTCATAGTCTCTGTTTTAGATTTGTTGATTTGATAACCCGAGATTTTCCCAAAGTTAATTAGAGTCTCTTCTGCTGCTTCAAGAGCTTCTTGAAGATGAGATGTAAATATCATTAGGTCGTCTGCATATAATGCTACTTTTTATGCCAGCCTTGATGTGAAAAGGGGACAATGGCTAGATGGTTTCTGAGACACTCTGCTGCTGGTTCCATATATAAGTTGAATAACAGCGGGGATAGGGGGCATCCCTGGCGAGTACCTCTTTGTATTAAGAATTGATCCGTTAGCTCCCCATTAATTAAAATTCTGGCCTTCGGAGTATTGTAGATGTTTTTAACCATATTCAAGATGTTGGTTCCTAGGTCAAATTCTTTTAAGACTTCACTCAGGTAGAGCCAATTGACTCTATCAAATGCTTTTGCTGCATCGATAGTAATTATAGAGAGGGGCAGCTTCTCACAGATAGCAATGTCTATAGCTTCAATGAGCTCGTGAGTTAAATCGTGTAAATTTCTACCTGTCACGAAGCCTTTTTGATTGGAGTCAATTAGGGAACCGATCACACAACTAAGTCTTTTTGCCATTATTTGGGTAAAAATTTTGTAGTCGCAGTTTAAGATAGATATAGGACGATAGGATTCGCATTTCTTAGAGTCTTTACCAGGTTTTAGGAGGATAGAAATCGTTGCGTCATTCCAAGAGTCAGGAGGATTTTGGTTTTCAAGAAAAACTTTGTTAAAGAGAGTAGTAAGGGGGATGACAAGAGTATCTTTTAAATTAATATAAAGCTCATTTGGAAGGGCGTCCGGACCAGCAGCCTTACCTCTTTTTAAGTTTCTAATAAATTGCTCAACTTCTAGATTTGTAATTTCTGAATTTAATTTATCTTTCTCTTCTTGAGTTAGTTTTGGAATATTTTGAGCCTCAAGGAATATATCAATCTCTTCCTTGGATGGATTACAGTCATCGGAGTAAAGATCACCAAAGAAGGCTAAGAATTCTTGCTTTATAATATCTTCTTCTGCTCCATTGTGTGTTGGGTTACTTGGGTCTATAAATAGAATTTTGTTTCTAGACCTATCTGTTCTCAGTTTTAAAGCCAGTAATTTTCCGCAGCCATATTCGTAGTGTGCCAGCTTACTACATTCCCATCTTTCTTTCAATTTGTCTTCTAAAATTTCTGAGAGCCTGTGTTTTAGATTAAGTCTCTCTGCTACCAAGAGTGGTTCTTTTGGATCTGTAAATATTTGGTGGTCTAATGATAAGATGTTTTCTTCTATATTTTGTATATTTTTTAAGCTCTCTTGATTTATGGGAGGCTAGGTTTAACAGGGTGCCCCTAATCACCGCTTTATATGTATCCCAAACTATGTGTGTTGGTGTCCCTTCATTATTGAGCTCAAAAAAATGTTTGGATTCTTCCCTGAGTTGGTTGACAATCTCAGAATCTAAAAGAATTGAGCGATCCATTGTCCACCTTGAAGGTTTCACTATATCCTCTAATGTGACTATCATTTGTACTGCTGATTGATCTGAGAGGTGAGCAGGGAGATGGGCTACTTTTCCAGTTTTTTCCAGTAGGCCCTGATCTATTAAGAAGAAGTCGATCCTAGACTGTATCCCTAACTACTTGTTCTTAAATGAGAACTTCTCATGACCCTCACCCTTCTTTTTCCAAATATCTATTAAGTTTAAATCCCTTTTATAAATTTTCATCCATTCTCTCATTTTTGGGAGGTTAGTTTGTTTCCCCTTTGGGTATCTGTCGACTTTGGGGTCTGGTATAATATTGAAATCTCCACCTATAATAATGGGGCCTGATATTGTGATCAGATTGGAATATAGTGATTGAAGGGGAGAAGGGTCGTCCAAATTCGGGCCGTAATAGCCAACCACAGAGAGGGTTTGGTTAAGTAACCTAATGTTAGCTATTGCCCACCTTCCTTTATGATCTATTTCTGAAGACTCTATCCTTGCCCTCAGAGATTTCTTAAATAATATAGCTACCCCCTTGATGACACATTCTTGGTCCGTACATATATATGAATCCAACCAGTTCATCTTTTTCATAATTTCCTCCCATTCTTTCTTTAACAAGTGAGTTTCTTGCAGGATAATGATCTCACTATCACATGATTTTAGATATTAAAAAATCTTCCTCCGCCTACTCTTGGTTCGTAGCCCATTCACATTCCAGGTAGTTATCTTTATTTGTCTCATATTCTGTTTCATTTTTTTTCCTTATTCTGCCTGCCCCAGAATTTCTCCTTCCTTCTATATCTATTGAGTTGTAGAGGACATTTTTTTTTCCCTATTTTGCTCTCTTCCCCTGTGCATTTTCTCCGCTTTTTTTCCCTTTCTTTCCTTTTTTTTAAGTTTATAGGTTAAAACTAAAGTGCAAATAGTGAAAAGAAACAAAACCAAAGTGAGAAGATACACCCACCCTCCATGGGGGACACCTCCCTGATTCTCCTTTGGGCTCCATTCTTGGCCCACTTTGAGCTCCTTGCCTCTGTTTAATTCTACTTTTAGGTCGCTGCCACCTTTTTCCTTTTCAAACAGTTGAGTTTGTATGTTTATACTTGTTTATACTTGGGTCAGTGATTGAATTTTTATCTGATCTCGTATTTGTTCAATTAAGGATTCAACTTCTTTTGGATCTCTAATATTGTGCATTTTGTTTTTCCACATTATTCTGAGGGAGGCTGGGAATTTCATTTGGACAGTGGCGCCTAATGTTTTTAATTCCGGCATCAACTGACCCAGTTCCCATTGCCTCTCCTGAGTCACTTTTGCGATGTCAGATCTGATTCTAAAGGTCCAATTATCCTTGCTGAGATCCCCTACCTTTAGTTCCTCACTCAGTATTTTCTCTTTGAGTATGTAGGTCTTAAGATTTATTAAGATTTTCCTGGGGTTTTTTCTTTCCTTTGATTTACCAAATGGATCCCTATGTACCCTTGTATATCGTCTGTAAGACCATAGGTTTTACTCCAAGCAAAACACTCCTCCAGTAAGAATACCACAAAGTTTTTTATGTCTGAATCCTCTTTTCCTTCAGGAACATTGAGCAGTCTAAGGTTGCACCTTCGAGATTGGCCTTCCAGTTTTTCTTCAATTCCTTTATATTTGACTTTCAGAGCTCTTATCTCCTTCTGGGTTACTTCAGCATTTTTATTTAACTCTTCTACCACCTCTTCCACTACTTTGACTCTCTCTCCCAGTGCATTCATCTTAACATCTAGCAGCTCAAATCTTTCTTGTATCTTATTTTGGTTGTTTTCCGAGATCTCAAACCTTGATCTAATTTCTTCAATCATCTTTTCCAGCAGGATATCTGTACTGCTTTGGAGTCTATCCGGAGCGAGTCTCAAGTCAGAAACTTCATTTGTAGACACAGTTATTGATAAATCAGTGGACGTGTTTCCTCTAGGGCTTTGTGCTGAACTATGAGGCAAAGTTTTGTCTGAACTGGGTGGTAAGCTTTGGGATGGACTAGAACTTGGGCTGGAACTTTGATTTTGAGAGGAAGTGGGCATTTGCGTAAGTACGGCCTCCACTTCATCTGTCCCCCCCTCCGCAGCTCCACTAACTTCAACAATTGTGCCAGGAGTTAGGTTATCATCCATTTCCCTTTTAGACAAAGCTGTTTCTCTTTGTTCCTTATTTTTCTCCTTATTTCCTTGACTTTGTATTTTAAAATACAATCTTAATGATGGGGTAACTATTATTTTGGAGGTCTTGCTTTACTCCCTAGCCTCTAGACTGTCCACTGTTTTTTTCTAGTTACTGCCTTTAGTCGTTTGAAGTTTTAAGGTTTTGCGGGTAACTCTTCTGGTAATCCTAGGGACAACTGGCTGTGTAGTGATGGATGGAAAATTCGCTTTCAGAAACTGTCTATTCCTAAGACAGTAGGAGGACCTACTTTTGTTATCAGGACTTACCAAGGGGGCCCCTTCACCCAATGTTCTCTCACCTTGTGGTAATTGTGGTAACTCTCTAGCTGTAGCTTGTTGAGACTCTTTATTAGAGCCTTGAGGTTCCCTGGGTAATTTATCAGGGGGGTTTTGCCCTGTATGTAACTCCCACCTTTGGTTATCACTCCCCCCCCTTGAAGACCTGCGTCGTCTATATAGACAGGGGGTTGGTGTAGTTCCTTCACAAGAATCTGACTTGGCCCCTCCACCTATGCTGAAAGTAACCTCTCTATAGAATTCTTACCTTGTTTAAAACAAGATAGAGGTGTCTGAACTATCAACCGATCTGGTTGTGTAATAAGTATTGGGGCAGGCTCTTTACCCAGTGAGAGTTCAAAAAGTAAATCTGCACCATAAACTACCATGAGGCTCTCTACACCAAAGCTCTTTACCAAACCTCCAGCATCCCTGAGTACCTCAAATATCTCTAAGCCTTCACTTCTACCTTCACTTCCACCTTCACCTGTCAATTTCTGTTTATTTGGGGCAGAAATGCTTTGTACGCTCCGTGTAGTTTCCCTGCTTTCTCTGACCTCTTTAGCATTCTTAGCTTTCCCTCTAAAAAAGGTCGAAATTTGTCTAACTGCCTTCCTGCAGCAGCGTTGGGCTACACAGGCCGACTCCCACCGAAAGACCTGCAAGCTGCACCCAGAGCTATCGCTGCCGCTATGGGGATTCTGTGAGGCAATACTCTCCTGCCCCGTGTACGCCGCTGTACTCTGTTTGCATCCCTCAGTGCCAGGAGGCATCCCTTATCAGTGGTGAGTTTTTAAAAGTCACGGGGTATAATCTTCTTTAAAAATTGTTGACTTTGTTATATCTCCGTGCTTTTCAGTACTTTCCCGTCTCACCCGTGTCTGTGTCTCCTCACCAAGCAGATACCGACGCTGCACACAGCGCGCTGCAGGCTCCGCTGGCTCCGCTGGTCCCACGGGTCCCGAAGAGTTGAATAGTTATTTGATTATTTGATTGTCTGACTCCGGCATAGTTTCACTGGTTCTTACGCGGTTCTCTCTCACGTGGAAAAAAGGAACATAACGGCCCAAACTTGGCTCCGATCACTACGTGAGGCAAGGAGCTCCCGATCAGGTTAGCGTCCGGCCGCCATCTTTCCCCCAAGAACCTACCCCACACACTCTCTCTCACTGGGAAAAGGCTTTTGTTCGCAGTTGAATTTCAGATTGTAACTTGGAGTGTATGCAGGGTTGTTTCTCATGCATTTCTGTTGCAGGTGCAAGGACATGTAGCTTGTTAGATAGGATAATCCATTGTTTAGGAGTTAGGTTGGTAGGAGTGAGAACGAAGGGAGTGGATCGGAATGCAGAGATGCTTCATTTAGCAGGGAAGGATCCTGGGACCCAAGGACACAGCAACGGTTTTTGGATGGAATAGAAGGTTTGCTGGAATAATCCAGGATGAAGCACCTGACCAGAGGGGTGTGTTTTGGGTGTGTTTACAGTTTTTGGGCTTTTGTATTAGGGACAGAACCCAGAGGGTGGAGAGCAGACTTTAGAGTACATCTTGAGGCAGAATGTAAACTTGGAGCAGATTTGGGGAAAACCAGACAGGAAAGGGGTGTAGGAAGGAGCCTCTTAGAATGATTTCTAGCTGAGGCTACTTACCTATGGAAACTGAGTGTATTTCTTAGGATGTCTTCACTGCTGACACCTTTTTCTCTTGCTTGGGAGGGATGTTAAGTAGGGAGTTCACCTTAGAGTTAGTGTAGGGTTAGACTAACCTTTTCTTTCCTTTTAAATAAATGCAGTCAAGACTTCAAGCAGGTACTGTAATTGTTTGTCTAATGCCTCTTGAGCTTACGCTAATTTTTATCTCGAGTCGTCATAGACTCTTGCGGAGGATCATGTTTGTATTATTGTCAGTTTATTTTCTGATCCTCTTGCTGAGGTGCTTGTATGTTCAGTTATTTTTCACTTTGTAATAAATCTTTTACAATTAATTTCGTAGTCAGTGATCCTTTGAATTGGGATGGATTTGGTCGTTGAAAAATTGTCAAAAGTATGAAATTAGTGATCTACCCTTTACACTTCTTAGCAGACAAAAAGATTCAGTCGACTACGGATTCTGAAGATTGGTAAGATAAAATCTAGTTAAGAATCCCAGCCTTACCACTGGTCGAAAGTTTAACCAGAGCTGGCAAAGTGCGATGAAGCCTGAAGTAGGACCTTGAATCAAAACGTCTCACAGTTCCTTTTCAGCGTCCTTACCGCAACTAAAATAGCGTGGCACATATCAACACATGACTTTGCATCACAGCACCAAGGACAAAAAGTAACACCCTCGAGTGGACCTACCTCAGTCCTGTACCCAGCCCCCATTTCTTCTTGGCATGAACTTGTGACTTTGTCCCAGTCCAGCACAACCTAAGATGACCAACGTTGGCAGTTAATTTTCTCTATGCTATTTTCACTTTAGATTTTAAAATTCAATATCTCCAGTTCTACTGATTGGATTACTTTGTCGTCCTGGTGTCATTTTATGTGTTAGAAGATACTCTATTTGTCCTAATTGGTGTGAGACTTTTCGTGTGCTGGGTGTTCTCTTTATTACTGTTTGTGTGCTGCATAAATACTTAACACATTGCCTTTAAATTAAGCCAGACTGCATGTGCACCAAGCTACCACAGGATTAACTACACTCTAATTTACTGGCTTTTTTGGTTCACTCTAAAAGGGATTTTGGTAGTTTCATGAGTGGGGCTTCCACCCCTCTCAACTAACAACCCATTTTTTTTAGAACCAACAAATTGCTTGTGCTACCACTGCATCTTTACATTGGGAGATACCCACAGTGACGTTATTGCCCCTTGCGTGCTAAATCGAAGGCAATAGCCTACTTACCAATTGATTAAATACAATCACCAAAACGTGATTTTGCCACGAATATTCCAAACTTTTCTAAATTAGAAATTTTACCAACAAGTAGCGATAATTATCGCTATGTTGGCTTAGCGGCAATATTTTTATCGCCGAGCTGCGGCGATTTTTATCGCTTAGGAACCTTGCTATTATCAAGGTTTATCTAAGCGAAAAAATCGGCCGAAATGCATGAATATCGCTGAAAAGTCAGCGATATTCATGCATTACCGAGCTAATGCTCTTAGCCATGTTATCCACCTACCATTGGATAACATGGCTACGAACTGCTCGGGGCAGGTGTTAGCTTTTGGAGATATTCGCACTTAGCGCGAATATCCCCAAAAGTTGGTAATAGGAGATAGTGATGTTAGCGACTGTTTCCATGGTCGCTATCTCCTACTAGCTGTCGCTAACTGGTGTTAGCGACAGCTAGGTAATAGGGAGATAATTTTATCTCTGCTTTCTTGGCTTTTAAAGACAAAAAAGCGGAGATAAACCCCCTTGATAATATGCCCCTCTGTTTTTTATTTCAGACTTAACAAGTCTTGTGATAAAGCATTCAGTTCCAATCTAAGCACTGTACAAATAGATTGGCAATTGATAGAGCAGTGAAAATTGAGAAAAAAGGGCGTTATCACAGTGAAATAAAGCTGTGGGTCTTTGATGACAAGTTGCTGACATTAACAAAACACTGGCAAAGATTAAACTGCAAGTCGCTTCAGCAAAATGTCGGTTTAGATTCAAAGGCTGAATGAGACAAAAAATGACTGGGAAGACAGGAAGGGGACAGCGGCTGCTGTTTAACGAGGAGGCGGCTGAAAGCATAACTTAACCATTTGCCAAATCATCATATTTGTCAGGTCATTGCCCCTGGGCATTTTCTGTCCTAGTTATTAGATTTTTCCATTTAAGCAAGAATAAAGCCAATGGGCCACACCATTTTCCATTCTCGCCGGAAGAATGACAGACATTAAGAGCGTTGTGTGATTGCTGATTCGAATGGAAGAAAATGCCACCCCAATGGTTTGAAACCTCGTGGCTATTTGCCACAGTTTAACTGTCGATTGAAAATGAACCAACGGATTGAGTGAAGGTGCGCATAGGCCGGTCAAAAAAAATGTCTCCCAACACTTGTCAAATGGCACGCGAAGTTTTGTGCTGAGTTTTGACCAATGTGGGATCAGAGGAATTCATTGCACAATTTCAAAGTCCTGATTCTGAGTGGGCTGTTAAATTTCGGGATGTGTGGTAATTGCTTTTTACCAACCTGCTATCTGCAAAACTCACCTTTGCTTGGCTTGAACTGCAGAGATTCAAGATCATAGCAAACCACCTTAGCCACTTACGGCACAAAAACTCCGAAAGATCCCCCTTTGTTACAGTGTCGGTAGTAGCACATTACCCGCAGTGGAAAAACATTTAGAGATAAAAACATCTCCTACATTTCAAGGTGTGTTACCATATTTATTCTCCTATCAACTCAGGCAATGAGCGCTTCGTCAGGGTAAAGAAACGCGTTGGTACAGTTATCAATCTCTATGAAAACAATATCTGAATATAACTATCGCAAGTGAAGATAGATATGCTTTTACACAGTGTTCCAGAATGAATAGATAAAAAAATAATCACTATTACTTGGCACCAAGCTATTCGAAGCACCAATATCTAAAGTTTTATTATATTTTGAGAAGTTACAAAAAAGAGTAGATGAAGTGTTTCAGCTGTGTAAAGGAGCCCATACAGTATGTCGGAATACAATTTGTATTTTATTAATGGTATTTGTAAAATGGTGCATGAAAAAGAGCAGTGGTTGGGATCCAACCCAGTGGCGGCTGGTGACATTTGAAAGTGGTGAGGAGTAAAAGCTGGGTATAAGTGTTATGTTGCAAGCGTGTGAAGCGCAGAAGCCCAAACAACAGAAAGCGTGTTTTACAAGCCGTTTCAGGTTGCTAGCATTTGAGCATGTGTTAAATTTATAGGTAAATTAAGAGAAAGCATTCTGCCAGTTTAGTGCGAGATAAAGTTGAGGCAAGCTATGTTGTATTCTGAACTAGAGGCTACTACTCGGTAGTGCCATATCACGCTACTGTTTGGACATTCTAGACTATATATAAAACAATTTCTTTTTGAGGCGCAACTAGTTAGGATTTCCCATTCAGAGTTTGGGTGCATGTTTCCCCACATGTTTTCCCGCATAACCGAGAGTGTTGTTGAACATGCAATAATTAGTGATGGGCAAGGCAAAAACTGGAATGGTGGGACCTGGGTTAATGGGTTCCGCGTAACGAAGTCAAGTGAATAAGACATGGGAGAGTGTAACCATTGAGCTGAACATCAGTGATACACTCTTTCTGCTTATAAAGAGATGCCTGTGAATAACAATACAAGCCATATGTAAATTATAATTTTTTAACTCTGTGTGAACAACAGTGGATGCATGTGGTGGAGAGTACAGTGACATAGATAGGGGTTGTTAAGAAAGTTAGAAGATCAAATTCATTTAAGGTCTTATTCTTTACTTTCTAGAGCGGTGCCTTTCTCCTGAGCTAGTGCCAGGTGAGGTGAGGTAGCTTCCTTGAACATTTAGGTAAGAAATAAAAGCTTGTGATCCATTATTTGAGTATGATAGCTGGCAATGTTGCTGCATCATTTGTTGATCTACTTTATTGAGCTATACTTTGTTATTATTTTTGCAGACACCCTCAGACATAAGGTGATTGCAAAGGAAGGAAAGTACACACCAAAATAAAAATAATTCTGGTTGTATCGCTACCAACCATCTTGAATGTACTACTATTGATATTCCTCTTCTTTTTTTCATGTGAAATATTTGCTTTTGACACCATTGCAGTAGCAAACATTGTGTGGGTCCTGGTGAACGCACTGCACAGAACGATATCTAGATGTGCTGAAACATGTTGACCACTTTAATATTTTTAGACAGCTATTTAGTAAAACTGTAGTTTTTTGCACTGTTTTTAATTTGAATTGTGAGAGACATCAATAAAGATGTAGTCTGTCACAACTCAATTATAACTTCACTTGTCACCCACGCACTGCATTTAGGGGCCTATTACGATGGAGGATTTTCAGCATCCTCCGGGCCAGCGGAAGCCACCGCTGGCCCGGGGGATGCGGAAAATCCTCTGCAGACCCACCAAAGACCCACCGCCACATTAGGATGGCTGGTGGGTCCTGGTTTCCGTCCGCAGCTTTTCCGCCGTGGTTGGCTTACAACCGCAGTGGAAAAGCTCTAATATTGTGACGGTGTCTCTCAGACACCGTCAGCCAGATTAGGATGGGCTGTGAAACATGCGTTTCCGTGGCGGCTTTTCCGCCGTGGAAAAGCATGTGTAACTTCACTGCGGGGGCCCCTTTGCGGGCCCCCTAGGTGAAGGGGGGGGGGTGAGAGGTGCACATGGGGGGTACCTATGGTACCCCCCTGCATTTGTATGCAGAAAACGGCAGGCACTGCGTGGTGCCTGCCACTTTCTACATACAAATGCAATGCGTGCATTTTTAACATTGCTGCAATGTTAAAAATAGAGGATGTGACCGCCAGGGAGGCGATCACATCCTAATTGCACAGAAGGGAACTCAGGTCCGTCCGCCATCATAATCGGCCCCTAAGTTCCCATACACTCAACTACTCTCATCTGGTAGTAGCTCAAACAACTATATTAAAACATCCTTGGGCTCCCCATCACTATGATAGGGTTGTAGCCCTTAGAGTCACTATTGTGACTGGAAAGAGGAGACCCAGATGATAAGGCGTGTCACCAGATTTGGTGAGTGAAGGGAATACGGAAATTAATTTAATATTTTTCCTTTCTTGTGCGGCGTTTATCTCAGTATTGTTTTTCTTGCAGAGTTTACAGTGTACTGAACATTGTTGTAGACCCATGGATACTCTGGGTATGTGAGGCTTGCTACCTACTACTTGCTGGGTGGCATAAAGGGGTAGCTGGATTGCTTTTCTGGTGTTTACCCTGCTGCCAGCTGCCCCGTGACTTTTCTGCAAAAACACAGTGGCGCTGCCTGGAGAGATCACCATCGGGACTGCTGGACTGGTTGTACTGGTCTACCGATCTATTGTTGCCTGCCCTGTCCCTCCCCAGTGCTTTCCCAGTAGTCAAGTGTGTGGTTGGTACTGGCTGTGCTCCTAGTCCCTACAATTATAGTGCCTGGGGAGGGCTTCCCTTTCCACTGTTTGAGACCCAGCACAGGGAGAGCGCCCCATTTTCCTTTCTGATCCCACAATTCCCAAAATTGAGCGCTTTATTTTCCCGAAGGTTCCTCTAAGCATGGTGTTGGAGTAGGAGCCGGGTGAGTGCTGTTTCCTGCTCCTTTCTTGGCAAGCACCATGTGGTGGGCTCACGAACGTGTGTGTGGAGTGTTTTGTGTAAGAAAAGCACTGCCTACGGTTCTAAAACCCAGCACATGTGGTGCATTTGGTAATTCTCCAGACGGAGCTGGAAGCGCGACACCCGCTTGCCCTGGTGCTCCAGGGAGGCCTCTGTGGTGTTACCGCTGCCTTAACCGCCACCTCAGTAGGAGAATCATGCTGGCACTATTCCTATCAGTTGTCCTCCCCTGGAACGCTCCCCGTCGCCAGATTTTCTTGGGAGGCTAAAGGGGCTTGCACTCTGCGAAGTCTGTGTTCTGCCTCTTATACCTATGTCGCGTGCCTCCTGCCGGGCTGTCAACTAGTGCCCGGGACTGAGACCCGCTAAAAGCTCTCTGAGCCAAGTACTCTACACAGGCCTCGTGGGCGGCCTGGCCAGACCCCCCTTTGTTCATAAGGAGATTGTGTTTAGGTGGCAGCTGCCCCACACCTTTGCAGGTAGCTGCCCTTTTGGCATTTTACAAAGGGGGACACATAGAGATCTCCTGCACTGATGACATGTATGGGGCACCTACTCATCGGTGGTGGCATTATGGGGTGAGTCCTTGACGGAGGCCGCGACCCAAAACTTGCCCTAGTTGGAAAAAACATCTCTTTGGAATTACAGTATTCACCTTAATAGGCACGCAGGTGCGACTATGCCGTAGTTGGGTGTCTAATTATTGTGTATCAATTCCAGTACTACGATTGATTCTTTATTGCTTAGTTAATACAAATCATTGCAATTAAACATTAAAACATGACAAGAAATAGAAACCAAGTTCTCAGTTACTTTAAGCAATATGCGACTGAACAAAATATTATTTCTATGATTAGATTCCGTAACACAACACAACATCTCACAGAAACATCTCTTGTAGACAAACACAATATATTCTTAAAACTGATAACGTAGTAGCATTACATTCCTGAAAATATGCGGTAAAAAACAGCAGTCAACGTTGTATTACATTGTGCAAATATACAATAAAGTGCCAATGTACATAAACAAAATCATAACAAGACAATGTGCAAATAATCAATAAGGTGACACTGAATAATTAAGCTCTGTTATCTGAAGTTGATTTGAGTCTAAAATTTTAGACCAAATATTACATTGTGCAAATAAGCAAGCACGTGCATTAATATGTTTACAATTTTCCTATAGGGCCTAATTCCAGTGGTAACTGGGTATTAAATCGTTCAAGATGTCAACGTTCGTAATACAATCAGTATGGTTCGTGATTCCTTAAGATAAGAAAAGATTATTAATAATTTGTCAACACTAGTAAAAACATTTATCATTTGACAATTACTGTATGGAACTTAAAAGGAGCGCAGGAATATTGTGCACTAAGGGACATATTATCAAGCAGGGTGTTAAAAATGATTGCCGTTTTAGCGGCAGAAAACTGCTGCTAAACCGACGATACTGGGCTTGATAATATGACTTTGTGAATTCCAATAAAAACCCATGTTCTGGTGTGAACATGGGCTTCTATTGGAATTCTCCATGGCATATTATCAAGCCCATTATCGCCACTTTAGCGGCAGTTTTCTGTAGCTAAAACAGCGAATAATTTTAACACCATGCTTGATAATATGCCCATATTCATTGGATGTGTTACTAAGAGGGCCTGATGTAAGCTGGTGATGGAGGGAGATGCACGCTCATATGGAAGCTGCATGGAGTCGATCCCTGTTTCTGCATGGAGCTTATCCTCCCCACCCGTGGCCCTTCCTCTGGCTTTGCTTGACTAGGGCAGCATTCCCCTCCCCCGACCCATTACAGCGTGTCCAGTGCAGGGGGGCTGAGGGGCCTCATATCAAAGGACAAGTCAAGGTGCCTCACAGGGCCTTTATTTCAGGGTGGTAAAGCGGTCTTGGCGAAACCCTGCAGAGATTAGCTGGGGCCAAAATATGGTGGAAAATTGGCAGAAACAACACCAGAACACTTGCGAAGGAAGAGGATTGAGATGGGGTGATGAGAGAAAAAGGTTGGCTGACAGCAGAGGCAGCCTCTAGTGGAGGCTGCAGGGCTTGTTTTCTTTTCTAAACCATACAGGTCACCCCTAAGGTAGACACCGGACACCCCAGAGGGCATGGAGTAATGTATTTAAAAAGCAGGAAAGGCACTTTTACGTATTATATGTCCAGGTAGAGAAAAACTCTTGAATTTATTTTTCACTACTGCAAGGCCTATAGCTTCCTTAGGATAACATTGACATTACCTGCTTACATTTTATAAGTGTCATTTACAAATGGGAAAATATAACAGGTTCAAGGTTGGTGTCTCTGTAATCCTAATGTGAAATCCTACATTAGGGTGCAGGCAGATTTTAATTTACAATCCTGAAAATGCCACTTTTAGAAAGTTGGGATTTTCCTACCTTAACCATTTGGTGCCTGCAGCCTATCAACCAAAGGGATTCAAGTTTCCCTGGTTCCTCAAATACCCTTCTTCAGACATTCATTGTGATGATCACTGCCAGTTCCCACAAGTCATACTTAATCTCCATTTGCTATAGTTTTCAACACAATGCCGGAAATGTTTTCGTTTGCTGTTAGTGTCATACGAGAAACCCACCCCCCCAAAAAAAAACTAAGTGTTTTCATATTGATAAGAACTTCGTTTTTGGTGGGTAAAATAATCTGTTGAGCTTGTTGATGTCGGACTCAACAATTCAGGATATGTTTAGGGTGGTAGGAAGCAGAGCTTCTGGCTGTCATAATCCGATACAGTATGATTTTTTATTATCTTTTTGTTTATTTCACACCCCTTAAAGGTTTGCTATTTAGTCCGCCACAGACAGCCACCCTACCATTCAGCCCTTTACAATCTGCTCATTCGCTATGTACCACCAGTGTAGTGGGAGACAGTCTAATCAAGGGCTATTTCCCAGCCCCAGAACTGCCACTATAATCGGTGTCAATTGTCCCGTCGGCCCTTATATATTCTCCTTGGATAAACGTTGTGGAACGCTCAGCCGCGTATCAACCTAAGATGAACGGTACTCAAATATTAAAAGCTATGTAGAGATCTCTGCCACTCCTCATGAGCCTTTTTGGAGGTTGAGTCAGTGTTCGATCTAGAATTGCCAGCTTATGGGGTCGCTTGACGTACTACTACTGTGTCTAGGGTTCAACCCCTTGCAAACCTTCAGAATGTTTTCAAAAGTGCTGGCAATTGATATTCATGGCTTAGGGCCTGTGAACACCTCAGAGCTTCACAGGGATATCCCCATACTCACTGGTGCCAAAATGTGCCACCCATAACCATCTTTTCAACGCACCTAGGCCCCTGCCGCTTCAAATGTCTGACCTTTGGCATCTCCAGTGCAGCTGAGCTGTTTTAGAACCACACAAGAGGTGCTATCCTGACTAAGGGGTGTGATCAACATGAGTGATGACATCCTTGTGTATGCGCCGTAACTGGAGGAACACCCCATGAGGCTCAGGAAAATGTTCAAAAGAATTCAAAACTGTGGGCTCACACTGTATAAGAAAAATGTGAATTCCTGATGTCATGGGTTAGCTTCTTTAGGTACTGCTCAATTAACCTGGACCCTAGCAAAGTGTCAGATTTCAAGTCTGCCATACCACCCTCCTCTGTCACTGAAGTACACAGGTTTTTGGAGACGGTCCATTATTCAGGGTGGTTCATCAACATCTTGACGTCTCACGGGTCTCACAAAATCATCCACTCTGTGGACCTGCAAGAAGAACATGAACGAGCATTCTAAAGAACTAAAGATACTCTTTCAGCCGACAATACCCTAAAGAAATTTCACCCCATAAAAGCAAATGAACTTTCTGTGGACACTCGTCTGACAGTATAAGGAGTAGTTCTGACACAGCAGCAAGAGTACGAGGAGTGGGCCGCTATAGCCTACACCAGCTGTGCGGTAATCCCTACTAAATAGAGGTACTCTCAAATCGAGCAAGAGGCCATTGGAATACACAGGGGTGTTATCATTTCCAGTTATATTTCTATGGACAATTGTTTGTGGTGCATATTGACCAAAAACTGCTGATACAGCTATTTCAGAGGTCATCGTCCAAACCGCCTTAAGAATCAAAAAGTGGATAGTCCAATTGCAGGAGTATTCATTTTGAGTGGAGTTTAATTTAGAGTGCAAAATCCAGCAAAATATCTGTTCGGGCACCAAAGAGTCACCCCGCTGGAAGAAATTGCCACACAGGAAACAGAAGAATATTGAAGTATATAAGGTATGTGGTTAAAAAGGTTGCAACCAGTGCCCATCTCACTAGACACGATCTTAGAGTTCAGATCCTCCAATCACTGTTTAAAGAAGGCCTTGAGCAGGGTCTACATAGGGAACTTGGCAGCCTTGAAGACTCACAGGTTGCACTGAATAATTGAGGCACAAAGAACGCTGGACTCACTGTACAAACTAAGACACAAACTGGCTGACCATTGCCAAAGGCTATTTGTTCAGAGGCCACTGACCGGTAATTCCCAAAAACCTCACCCTGCTAATGATGACTCTAGCTCATGGGGTGACATCAAGGGGTATTGAAAACCAAAAGCCAGTTTCAAAATAAGGTATGGTTTCTTCAATTGGATGAACTAATGGTGATCATAGTGACAGCATATCCCATGGCCCAAGCGGCTGGAAGCCCAAACTCCCCCACATCAAGAATTACTGAAGGCAGCATAAAGGGCCAATAGGTATGAGCCAGTGAGGATGTGGGTAGTCTAGCAGACAGGTGCCTCATGTTTGTGGTGGTGTATAATTATTCCAAGTACCCTAAAGTGGAGACAGTGCCTACAACATCTGCCACCTAAGTAAACTCAAGAGAATAATGGCTACGAATAGACTGCTGAAAGAACTACAAACAGACAGTGGGCCCCTATCTCTGGGGCAAGAGTGATCAGACTATGTGCCATCTTTGAAAACCTCACAAAACAAGATAGTACCTTGTTGTCACTATCAAACAACAAGGTAAAGCGATTTATGCACACTGTTGTCAATTCTGTCTGGAACGCTTCCGCCAATCACCAGATGTTGAAGCAGGCAATATATTTGTTTGCACACGATTACAGACAAATGACTCATGCGACAACTGTGAAGTCATGGAGCCACCTCGGTACTTCCCAGATTGTCCTTTACATCTTCTTGCATCACACCACTTGGACACCTGAAGCGATAGATGAGGTACAGGTGCTGCGTAAAGAGCAGAGGCAAAGTTCTTTGGCCAGTCGACATATCGGACCAAGGTTTTAGACCTGAGAGACTTACTGTTTTTCGAAATGTATTTTTGTTGACCTTATGACTATGTGAAGTTTACAATTGCTAACCGGTGGTAATGTGCTTCAAACCTGGCAAAATTGCTTACACCCAAGTTGTATATTTAATTTACTTATGAGTACTTAATAAAGTGGTACTACATATACCCAGGGCTTGTAAATTAAATGCTACTAGTGGGCCTGTTGCACTTATTGTGCTACCAACTTACGTAGCCCATTGCTCAATATAGCATGCTACAACACATGCAATCACATTGCGCTCCTTATCAACGCGGTCCTTACAATTATCACGTTGTTAGAATGCAATGCCATTACAACGCAAGTCATTACATTGACTTGGAGGAAATGGCGCTCTAAACTTAGGATTAGTATTATTTACTATTACAACTCCAGCCGATGCAACAGTAGGGAAGGTGTTGTGGTCTAATGCCACGCTGTAAAGGCTGTTCCCCCCTTTGTTACATGTCCCTAGCAGGTCATTGCAGCCTGTGTGCAATTTTAAATGATCAATTTGACTTGGTGGCATAAAACAATGTTTGCCAAGCCTAAGCCTTCTTTTTTAATACATATGTCACCCCTAAGGAAGGCCATACACAGTCCATTGGGCAAGATGCAGTGTATTTAAAAAGTTGGACACATACTTTGTCGATGTCCTGCAAGTAAAACACTCTTACATTTGTTTTTAAATTGTTTGGGAGCAGGTAGAAAAGGCATGTTTGGTCTCAAATTAATTTTCATTCAAAATTCTTTTTAATATTAAAAGTCAGATTTTAAGTCACAATTCAGAAAATGACAGTTTTAAAAGTTGCAATATTCTTGTCCTAGCCAATTTGTTGCATGCTGCCTATATGCTGCGTCAGATGACTGTCATTAGAGCAGCATTTGGGCTTTGTGCATTCCTCCAGATATTGAGACAGCAAAGGGGGACTAGATGTTGGCAGGGTGGGACATCCTGCCAGGATGGGAGGAGCAGAACTGTTCCCTGGCCCACTTACATTTTAAAGGGCTGCCTACAGTACATGCACATTGAACTTTATGCCAGCCTTTGGTCATAATAGACCACTTAGAGTCTGGTTGGGGGGGTGGGGGGCATTTACAAAGATAGATGTAGGAAGGCCAAGATGTTAATCCCACTTTAAAGATTGGCACCTGACATTAGCATTGGACGCTCAGACCAACTCTTCAGTTAAATCCTAGACTTGTGGAGGACCAAGTGAAGGACTGTCTTGTACTTCAGAGCACTGCCCTGCTACTTGAGGCCTGCCTTGTACTTCAGAGGTTGCCCTGCTGCTATCAGAGAACTTCCATGTAGTTGAAGCTTATTGCCTCTGAGGACTGCCCTACTCCTTGATCACATGACTAACAGAATGACTTCAAGGACTAGTTGGTCAGCCTCCTGTTCTGAGCTACAGAGACACAACAAGCTCTAACAAACTTGAACCCGAACCTGGACCATGCCTGAAGTGAATCCTGCCCCCAAAGTGATCCCCCGCCAGTCCTGGACCTGTGGATGTGGTGCTTGATGAGCCCATATGATCAAAAACTGAAATTTGGGACTTTAGAAAATGTTCCACTAAAATGTGACCTGAGAACTGACATGAGACTGGGACCTATCTGATCAGTCATCTGCTCTAAGTTAGTTCATCCTGACTTTGTGGTAACTCGCGCTATCTTCTTCTCTGCAGCAGTAAATCCTGTTTAGCTGCTTCTTTCGGAAGGGGCATCTGGCCTTGTGGAGCCTTAGTCAGCTACATCCTACAGCTTGGTCATGCTGTATATTTTAGGCCTTCCAAAAAAGTGACAAAGTCTGAACATAGCAATCCTCAACGTGATTTCATTCAGAGGCTCCCCAACAACAAGGCCCCCTCCTCAGCCACTGCTGGCTGCCTTGCCCCACTAAGCTTTACCTTCTCTTCAGATTTGTATTTCAAATTTCTTCTAAGACCGAAGGTCAACCGAGACCAGGCCCAGTCTACTCTGTGTTTCCAAAGTGCGATCTATCATGGTCAAACATAACTTTTGATTTTGCCCAGTCTTGTGCGACTAGATGCCTGAAGTTGCAGTTTTTTCTTAAAACTTTAAAAGTTCATAACTCTGGTTATACTGATTGGATGTTCTCAATTCTGGTGTCAAATATTTATTCATTTTTCTCAATTGTTCTAAATTGGTTTGGGATTCTTCTTGTGTCGTGTTTTGACTGTATTACTGATAGAGTGTCTCTAAATTAAGCCTGACTGCTTTTTTACCAAGCTCCAGAGGGTTAAGCACAGGTTAATTTAGTGACTTGTGTGGTTTACACTGACAGGGAATGTGGTTGTTGCTTGAGAAGCATCTTCACCTCCAGCAATCAAAATTCCCATTTCCAACACAAGGTATTTGACCATCACTCTGGAAGTAAATCTATGTAAATGTTCGAGGTCTTTCTATGGAATGTGGTCTGGCACCATGGCATAATGGTGACAGTGTAAAAAGGAAATGAAAAGGTCACCAGGAATATGTTATTCTTCAAAGTGTTCCATGATTAATGGACTCGATGTTCTGACAGAGGCTCAAGTTGGGGAACAATCTGATGAACTGTCAAGACGGCCGGACGACCTTGGTATAACCTCGGTGCCGAACCTACTCCTTCTACCTGATTTGTAGACTTTGAAAAGTAGAAGGGCTATCATTGCTATATGATGAAGCATTGTGTTGATTTTGTAGATGTTGAATTTTTTTTGCTTTTGTTATGTTTGGAGGAATGTAATGTTTGGCTTTGGAGAGCTGGGTCATGCAATGTATGAGAGGTGTTCATCACGGATATTCAATGATTTGGTGAATGATGGTTTGTCACATGGAGATACTGACTAAGTTAATAAATGCTGTTTGAGCCCAGGAATGCGCAGTACAGAATTAGCCACAAATCTATTGCTGCTTGTCATTGGTGTGCCCTTGCAGCTACTACGGAAAATAACACCTTTAAAGTCGCTCTTGAGGGACACGTATACGAAATGCCATCCAGACAATGTAATTTAATTTCTGATCATCAGACCAGTGTTTTTTTATTTATATTTTATTGCTCGACAACAATACACGCAATGTCCCTCTGTGTGTTTGATGTGTAAAACGGAAGACCATAGATCTCTTGGACGTCTGTGTGAACTGACATCGTAATAAAAAAAGACTTCGGGCATATTTCCGAGCGGAGTTGCATCGCTTTTGCACCATGCAACGTGGTTAGGGTGGCCCTAAGTGGCTCCATAATTCTGGAGTAATGCACTGCAGTGCAAATTGAGCTAGGGAGGCTACCATGGGCGTTGCACGGGTGTTCCCACACAACTCCCATGGTTTTAGACGCATTCCCAGATTTAACATAACTGGTAAACCTGGGAATGCCCTAAAAATATACACCTTCTCAGAGACGCATTAAAAAAAGGAGAAATATCTTTATTTCTCCTCTTACTTCCTCTTTCTATGTTCTGCATGCTCAAGCACACACAAAAAAGGGAATTTGCCTCTAAGGATTGTTTTTGTGCAGGAAGTTACCCCTTGCTGCACAAAAATAATACTGCATGCAACACGGCACTCTTGCACCATGGTGCAAAACTGCCTGCATTGGCGCTAGGCAGCCACAAGGATGCCAGAGCAGGGGAAAAGGCAGGAATGTGCCGTATTGCCTTCAGTACGATGTATTCCTGCCCATTCGCTGTCACGCAGTGCAGCACAGCAAGTTGACTTGGTGCATGCACTGTCACTTTTAATACATTTCTACTGTGCATATCCATTGCTATAATTAAAGGGTGTAGGTTTCTCAAATCATTGCAACTCGCTAGATGCTGCAAACCAGTAACCAATTTTTTTATTCAGGCTGTTTGAGCGGTAATAGCAAGGTGAAGCTGGGAAGACATTAAATCAGTGTTTTATAAGGTTCTTGAATATTTCAGAGGAGTTTGATGAGAGATTTAATGATTCACTTACTAACGATGAATCTTCACAGTTTGCCTGTATTCTTAGTCAACTTTTTGCTCAGAATTTACATAATTCATTAGCATGGCTACAATGCGTACAAGGGTTTCCATGCTTCCAAAGTTTTCTGCATAATTAGTTTTTAGGTCTCTGTGATATAGCATATGACATATAGGCTCTGTATTAGGCATGTCAATATTGCACAGCTCATTATGTTGCCTGGGAAGAACTTGGTTCTCGTATACACAAAGGGAGTCACCTTTTTAAATTTTATTTTGAATGTTTCTTGATGAGGCTACCTTCTCTGACAAGGACTTCCTCCAGTAGACAATAACTCATTTTGTGTTTATTAAGTTCACTTTGCAGTGCAATATTACCCACTTGCAAGTAAATAACGAATATGGGGCCAGATGTAGGTAGCTATTTTGTGGTTGAAAAAACCCAATTCACAGAATTGGGCTGTTTGCGATTGCAAAAAGAAGCATTTTACAATCTACAAAACACAAATTGGGATTCGATAACTTGAATTGCTATTTGCGTTTGCTCCCAAATACCGATTCAGATCAGAAAGGTATGTTTTAATGTTTTGAAACTAAATTCCAGTCATAAAACAGTAATACATTGCCACTTGTTTGAAACTGGTGGCAACCCATTCGCAAACCTCTTCCCCTTTGATGATGTTAAAAAAAATATTTTAAAAAGCAGGCCGTGGTCGCACTGACCACTCACTTTTCTTAACAAATGAAATTGCAAAGTTTCCTTTTTTCTTTTTATAGCATCCCACTTTTCTGTAAGCCAAATGGGCTGCATAAAAAAAAAGACTGCTTTATTAAAAAGCAATCATAGACATGGTGGTCTGCCACCATCTCTGAGATGGCTGCGATTCCTAGTGGGTCGCAAATTGCGACCTACCTTATTAATATGCATGAGGTAGGTTTATTTGAGACTCACTAGGAATCCCTAATACAACTCAACAGAGTTTCATACATTAGGAATACCGACTTCCTAATTGTGATTCAGAGGGAATCACAAGTGGGAAATCAGTATTCCTATTGCTAATACATCTGTCCTGTAGACTCTTGTTTTTATTGAAATGCTCATGTTGTATTTCTTTAGGCAGTTCATGGATGTTTAGTTATTTAATAAATCATGGCTAGTACTAAGTGTTACAGCACCATCTCAAGGACTTTATATAGTCAGTTTATCTGTGATCGCTATGGCCCTTTTGTCAATTTTTGTAATAGTTTCTACTGCTACTGTGGCTCTACTCCGGTCTCTCAGACCAGCTATGGGCATGCTCTAATATGGTCATGCTCACATCTGCTACCGAGGTTGTGGCACACTTACGCCAAATGGGACTGCAGTCAGTGCTGGGAAAACTTTTCATGCTGTATTTAGATTGACCTAAGCAAGCACATCACACAATCCTGACTCTGTCCTGGGGTACTGTTGTGCTTGCGGCTGCTGGAGGTTCTTCTGTCAAGACTATGTTTCAAATAATTTAGGCAAATGATACATTTTACCGCACATTTTGTATGTCTGTCATAGAGACAGTTTTAGTTAGCTTCCTAGCTTAAAGTTTTAATAAAAAAATATTTACACAAGTATATTCATCTATGATGCATGGGATTCTCTAATCCCTGTATAAACGCAAATCTCTAATTTCTTTATAATACTTGGGATTCTGTAATCCCTGTATAAACAGCAGTCTCTGATTTCTTATAATCAGTAACTTGTGACACACCTAGTTGCCGATTATAAAGAAAATTCATCAGAATTCGACTATTATAAGTTATTACAGTTGAGTTCCAATGTCACAATGCCTGCTGTCAGACCAAGCAGCTGAAATGAAAGGCAGGTCAGGTCATGGAGCATAATTGAAGCTGCTGTTTAAAGCAACAGAAAACGTAACATTGCTTTTCTTTATTCAGCTCTGTTTCAATAGATTACAATGACAAGCAGAGAGAGTTTGTTTATTATTTGCACTCCTTATGTAGTGTAAAACTAAAACCTTTCTGCATGTTTGTACACATTCCAAGCTACTGAAGCTATTTTTTAAAAACTGACTTGTATTTTATTGAACTGTTTCTAATATCTGTTTGCCAAAAATACCTAAAAAGTTTTTGATGTGCTTAGTTTCACACTAGAGATTTTATTTGTATTCTTCACGTTTGCAAACATGTTTGCTCTTTCATGTGAAAGAGCTAAGCACCAAGGTTTTAAGCAGTTTATGGGAAAGGTGATGATGTGACCATGTATTGTATGGGATGCATAATAAGGATACTGCAAGTCACTTCGGAATGCCATAAACTATATGGTTATGAAATGCCTTGGTTAGCTGCAATATCCTTATAATTTACCACAGAGGGTACTTTATCCCTTATATAATCAGCTACTAGTGATGTCACAAAATATAAAGAAAAGACATGAGAAGCCAACTATTATAAGTTATTACAGTTGACTTCTAAAGTCACAAAGCCAGCTCCCTAGATCCAGCAACCAAGGTGAAAGGCAGGCAAGGTCATGGAGCATAATTGAAGTAGCTGTTTAGAGCAAGGAAACTGAAAGTTACTTTTCTTTCGTGTGCCTATTTTAATAGCTTACAATGACAAGCATAGACACTATCAGCCTGATTCATGAAAACCGGAATCTGCGATTCTCAAATAGCGATTAACTGCGAATCGCAATTGAGAAATCGCAGAACGGTATTCATGATGTTTAGCGAGAAAAATAAGCGATTCGCACGCGGCCGCAAAAACCGTTTGCGATTATCGAAAATCGCAGAAAAATCGCAATTTTCGGCAACATCCGTGTCGGATTTGCGATATCGCAAATAGCGATATCGCTAATTGCGAGATCGCAAAAAGCGAGATCGCAAAATCGCGAGATCGGGAAAATGGGAAGTCGCATTTCGAGCACAGTGATGACATCACATCCAGGAAGCAGCCAGTTCCCACCCCCATTCACCACAGTGAGGCAGACCTCGAGGCAGCAACAGAGACAGCTCCTGCAAGGACACCTTGGACTACCACTTCCAACTCCACTGCAGCAATGGCTGAGGAGGCAGTACCTGGGCCCAGCAACACCACGGGCGCAAGAGAAAACTTAAGTTCTCCGAGCAGGAGTTGGAGCACCTTAATTGAAGGGGTGGTGGAGAACCACTCCAAACTATTCGGGAGAGAGTCGAGGAGGGTGCCCGAGCAGGAGAAGCGCAGGATCTGGGTCGGGTTAGCGGCCACAGTGAACTCTGTGGGTGTGGCCGACAGGTCACTTGATGAACTGAAGAAAAGGTGGTACGACCTCCGAGGTCGTGCCAAGGAGAAGGTCGCCGAGAGGCTGGGAGAGTACCTGGCCACTGGAGGGGGAGGACCTACAGTCCCTCCAAACACCCCCATGGAGGATCGCGTTGAAGACACGCTGGAGGCTGAGGCATGCATAGGAGTCACCCGATTGGACTCATCCCGCCCCACCCAAGAGAGCCAAGGTAAGTGGCATGCGACTGCGACCCTGTCCCCTATGAATGGCCATGACCCTATAGCCTCCCATAATGTTCCAAAGTCATGCCATCGGTGCACATCAGGTAATGCCCTAAAGCATTGTGGGACATGTAGTGTGGCCACAATGTACAAGTACCCCAATGCAGCCAGCATGCATGTACAACTGCACGTGTGACAGATACATGCAACTAATGAACGTCCACTTCCCCTCACAGGTGGCACAGACAGCAGCGACAGTGAGAGGCTGCTCATAGATGAGCAAGCACAGGATGACGAGGAGGTGCCGTTACCAACACAGCCTCCAGCATCTGCCGCAGCACCAACCCCTGCAGCCCGGCCCACTACCACTGTGCCTGCAGCGTCTGCCGCGGCACCAACCCCTGCAGCCCGGCCCACTACCACTGTGCCTCCAGCTTCTGCCGCAGCACCAACCCCTGCGGCCCGGCCCACTACAACTGTGCCTCCAGCGTCTGCCGCACCATCAATGCCTAGCTCGACTCCACCAGCAGCTGGCGCATCCACATCAGGTCCCGCGACAGCGGTGACACAGCGGCCACCCACTGTGGCCAGCCAGCAGAGCAGGCGTGGCAGGGCTTGCCTGCAGACCAATGCTCCCAGCGCCAGGAGGGGGAATGAACAGCAGCTGCCGAGCATGAGTGTCCAACGTCGAATGCTACAGATTCACCAGCTGCAGGCACACCGGCAAGGGGCCATACAGTTGCAGCTGTATAACATTGGCCGCAATGTGGCAGGTGTGGGGGACCGGATGGACCGCATGACGGCAGCCATGGCAGGTGTGGGGGAGGGGATGGCCCTCATGACTGCAGCCATGGAGGCCAACACAGCTGCTATGATTTCACAGCGCAACACGGCCCGCCGCCGCCACCGTCAGCTACTGACGGCTTACACCCGGTCAAACTATGTGATTGGCAATGCCACGTCGCAGCTATCGCGCCGGTCCCTGGCGCAGCAGCAGCAGCTCATTCAATGCTGCGAGGATGTGGCCAGGGTACTAGAGCACCTCACCACTGCCGTGATGGCACTTCATCCTGCTCTACCTGCCACTGTCGGGGGGGACGATGCCAGCGAGGGCACATCAAGTGTGAGCAGCCACTCTGACTCACACGTAGGGGCGTTGAGACACAGCACAAGGCCCACTGCAGGGTCACGTGCGGTGGCTGAGGAGGAGCCGGAGAGGCGCTTGGGTGCTTCGCGCCGGAGGCGCACCTGACTGAAATGTACTTGTACAGGCACAGGCTGAACATAAGCCTGCCCTGTGTATTGGACGCAGCAGTTTTCGAGCAATACTGTTTGCAATGGAAGGATGGCAACTGGAACCATTATTGTGATTCAAACAATGATATTTAATTTAGCATCACACATTGGCGTTGTGTCATCATTAAATTTTGCATTCAATTGTGATTTGTTGGGTGAGGGGAGAGGGTGCACTAGAAACTGTTCATTGTGATGTGGTTGCGGCATCTGTGGCCTTCAGCTGGGTCCTCCCCGCGTGCATGGCGCGCATGTGCAGGTGGCCGGTCGTCCCCTTCCGATTCACTGCCAGAGATGTCGACAGGTATCCGGCGCTTGGTAGCAATGTTGTGTAGTATAGCACACACAGCCACAATGTATAGGCATTTATATAGCGCACTACTTACCCGGAGGGTCCCAAGGCGCTTCGACCGCTGCGAAACCCTTCCTGGCTTCCCTGAGAGATGGTCCCTTAATGGGTATCTCCAGGGTGAGACCAACCATCCCCGGCGGTCTGGTGGGGCCGTTAGTGAGGATGAGGCAAGCTAATGCCCAGAGTTGCCGAGTGTGATCGCTGATCAGAGTGGGCACCGAGGCGAGAGAATTATCGAGTCCGCTGACCCTGGTCCAGAAACCTGCCGCGCCGGGAATCGAACCCTGGTCCCGGGCCGTCCTCTGCTCCCGGGTCTGCCGCCTCTAACCAGTGAGCCACACTACCTCACAATGCGGCAGCACACATCAGGACTGTAGTACATGGCCCCACCTGTCTTGTGAAGTATGCGGAATCTGCTCTTCAATAGCCCAAAAGATCTCTCATTGCAATTCCTTGCGCGTATGTGTGATACGTTGTAACGCCATTGCTGTGGTGTAGCAGGGTTGAGGTATGGGGTGAGGAGGTATTCACGCAGGGCGTAGCCACTGTCACCTGAATGAGAGGAGCAGAGGGTGAGTGCCTGTGCAGCGCAGCTACTTCATCGCACTGTGATATTGCGGCCAAAGTGTACTTACCAAGTAGGTGTCCTTTCCCAAAGTCTCCCCTGGCCAGTCGTGTGTGGAGGCCGCTGTGCCGCAATATGAATGAGTCATGTCTACTCCCCGGGTACTATGCCACTATGTCCGTGATGTATGTCTTTGCATTGCAGACCATCTGGATGTTGAGGGAGTGGTAGGACTTGTGATTGCGGTACATGTACTCCGTTGCAGCTGGTGGGCAGATGTGGATGTGGGTACAGTCAATGCATCCTATCACGTGTGGGAAATGCGCAACATTGTAGAATTGAAGCTTGGTCTCATCCAATTCCTGTTGGATTGTTGGAAATTTGATGTGGTGGTGTAGCTGGGTCAGCATTGCGTCAAGGAAACTCCCTAGGCAGCGGGACATGGTGGGCTGGGATATCCCCCCAGCAGCCGCAACTATCCACTGGAAGCTCCCGGAGGCCAGGAGGTGCAGGCTACACAATAACTGGACATGTGTTGACACGGCATTGGTCCGCCTTGTTGGGTGCTGCATCAGGGGGTCAAGGTCCTGAATTAGCTTGATGATCATTGCCCCGTTCAGGCGGTACTTTGCGTAAATTTGCTCTCTGGTTTGGCCCAGCAGGGTGACCCGCTGGCGGAAGATCCTGGCCTGGATTCTGCGTCTCCTCCGTGCTGCTCGCTGTAGCCTTCGCCGCCTGACCACCATGTACATTCCTGGCATTGTGACGCTCCTTATGCTGATGCTGCTTCTCCTTAAGTGTGTTTGGGTAGGCCAGCACCAGTTGCTGATAGGCCAACGGTTTTTCAAAAAAATGTTTACTATGGGTTTGATGGTTACCACCTGCTTTGGGTTGTCCTTAAATTGCGCCTCGTAAAGTGCGATTTTGGGGTTTTTTGCTAATTGGGGTTTGTCATGAATCCCGATTGCGAGGAATTTGCGATTTCGCTATTATTTTCGCAGAATCCGTGATTTCTCGCTATTTTCGATTCGCAAATGGTCTACTGCCGGGATTCTGCGAATCTTTTAGCAATTTCGCAATTCTGTGTTTGCGAATTCGCAATTTTCGTGGTGAATTCCGATTATGGGAATTGCGCCCGCAATAGCATTTTCGCAGCTATTGCGAGCGCAATTTAGCTTCATGAATCAGGCTGTTAATGCATGTTTTTTTAACATTCTGAGCTTCTGTAGCCTTTTTTAAAACTTGCTTTTAATGAACTGTTTCTAATATCTTTTTAAAAAAAATATCCAGCAGTTTTTTGATGTGTATAATTTTGCAATAGAGGTTTTATTTGTATTCTTCATATTTGCAAACATGCTCGCTTTTTTTTTAAAAGAGCTATGCACCAAGCGTTTGTTATATGAGATAAAGTACCCTTACCGTACATGATAGGCTTATTGAAAGTCACCTCGGAGTTCAGCAGCCTTATAAAGGAACTCAGTCTTCATCCTCATTCCTTCATATGGTTATGCAACTCCTCTGTGACTTGCAAAATCTTTCTAATGTACAGCAGGGGGTACTTTATCCCTTACATAATACTTAGAAGCCTGCAATCCATGTACAACGTCTTATTTTTACAGTCAAGTTGTGACCTCTCTAGTACATTGTGGTAAAGAATTGACATAGCTGCTAAACTGGAACAAGTTGAGTTCTGATATCACAGTGCATGCTGTCATAGCCAGTATTCACTATGAAAGACAGGTTAGCAAGCAGCAGTTGCAGTTTCAATAAGGAAAACAGTAATTAGCATTCAGTTCCTCTGATATGCTTTTCTAAAACAACAAAGTGATAGCAGATATGTATGATGTTTTTTTGGGTGGTATAGGTCATTACAGAAAAACAGAATCTCTGCGTGTTTCTTCACAATCTGAACTACAGCATATTTTTTATCTGAAGGATCTTGCTGGGATGCTAGGCTTGAGACTGCAAAGACCAAAACACTTTTCAGAAGAGTCACGACTACAGTGAGCGAGAGTGCTAATCAGAGTGCTACGGCTTCCCACCACAAAGTAAAAAATGGATCCTGCTGTGATGCTAGTCTTGCGACCACAAAGCGCACATCACCTTTCTGCTGTTTTGTTGCCAGAGGAGGGGATGCCTTGTGACAGAGCACTGTTAGAGTGCTGCAGCTTCTCCTCATGTGAGAAATTAAGAATCTTTCTGGGATTCCTTACTTGAGACCACAAAGCCCACTACAAGTTTCTGCAGTTCTGCTGTTGGGTGAGGAGACACTCCAGTGACAGAGCTCTTTTTAGGGCTGTAGCTTCTGGCTGTGTGGGAGTAGGCTCATCTGTACCCGCCCGTTGTATAACGATGGCCGGCTGGGCCACACTCTTTTCTCTACCTCCAAACCCAACCATATTTTCGGTAAGCGTAAATTTCTCCCCTGTAGAAAGGCTATGGATACAAATACGGTACGTGTCCCTGTCTGACTGACATTTTTAGTAAGAACTGCTTGTACATTGCAATGCACTAGGTCCCACATTTACAAGAGTCTGAGCTATTAGAATTTGTTAAAAATGAGCCTCTCTAGTCGGCAGAGGTAGATACCTTTGTCTAAATAGCGACCCTTGCTTCTAGTCAGGGAACGGGGGTTCACACTCTAGCTAACCCCTGCTCACCCCCTTGGTAGCTTGGAATGAGCTTATTCCAAAGCCAATGTGTAAAGTAATTGTACTCAGAACACCAGTTTAGAAAAATAAAGTATCTTCATCTAAACTTAATAAGACCAAAACGATAAAAATCCAACATACAAGTATTAAGAAACATGACTTTCAAAAGGTTTTAGCAACTGAGCCCATAGAAAACTATGGATGCATAATTACTCGCAAATTGCCTGTCGTTGCGACAAAATTCACCAAGCCAGCCACAGCGATGGGAAGCGTAGAAAAAACAAAGAGATGGGTCAATTCCTGAGACCTTTGTGGATGCGATGAGAGATTTCGGCTGGGCCCAGGGGAGCGGTACGTCCGGACCGGTCTGTAGGGGGAAGCAATTTGTTGATTCTGAGACGACTCTGATCTGCGGGCGATGCGTTGGGGGAAAAAATGCCACACAGGGATGGTGACTGGTAATCCGGGATGAGTTGGCAAAAGATGCAGCGGCGCTGCTTCGATTTCCTCAGCCACGATCCCTCGATGCATTGATTCTTGCAGCGGCGACAGGCTCTGCGTTGATTTCAGCAGCAGCGTGGTGATGCATGGAGAATCTTCTCGCACCACAGCGTTGAGTCGAAAAACTTTAGCAAGAAGAGCGATGCTTCGATTTTCTCGTTGTTGTGTTGCTTTTCCAGCTCAAATCATCCAATTATGGAAACACCAATCCATAATAACATTTTACATAGAGAGCATATGCACATTAGCACTGATGTGCAGTGGTAAAGTGCCCAGAGTCATAAAACTAACAAAAACAGGTCAGAAACAGGAGGTCAAAAAGCAATAAGTCTAGGGATAAACCCGCTGAAAAAGCCAGGTCTAACAGCATTCTAAATGACAATGCCTTTTATTTATGTGTTGTTTTTAAAACAGATCAATACAAGGCATTGTCATTTACAATGCCAATAGCTTAAACTCTTGCAAATGCAAGACCTATTGCTTTGCAAATGCCACGCCCATGCTATAACATTTTTAGAAAAGCATTAGGAGAGAGATTGTTGGGCAAAGCTATTTGAGAAAATACTGCTCGAAGACTGTAATTAAAGCCTACCAACTAACAAAACGTATAACAGGGGGAGTCTCCATGGGAGGTTACAAAATGAGACAAGGTGGTACTAAGGAGTGACTACTAAGCCTATTGACCAACGAAAATCCATTGTTAACAGTGGACAATGACACAAGAAAATGTAAAATATAGGCGGAGAGTGGGTGGAGCTATGTCTTGCAGAGCAGCGCCTGTACTGCCCAGGCTTGACCTAAAAATGGAACCCTGCGAAGAAGGCTCAAGGATCTTTGTTGTTGGAGTCAAGTGTGGAGGCCGGGGATTACAATGGGGGAGCGAAAAACTCATTGCGGTTGGTAGGGCTCATATTTGCTTTGTTACAACATTTTTTAACTCACTTTTGACCATTTGTCAAATTCAAAGTCAAATTAATAGTCAATAATTATTTTGATATTTGTAATAATAGACTGTCTTTGATGGAAAAGGAAGTTGCTGGTTTGACTTTGCTTGACTTGCTAAGTCTTATTGTCTAAGCCGCAACTGTTTGGATGTCGTCTAACTCAGCTGAGATTTTTCCTGTTGGACTTCCCCTGACCTCTGGAGGAGAGTGCGTATGGGAAATGCATTGAGATGCCGGTAAGACCTCTGTACGGGCCAGGAACTCTTCTCGGGACTTAGCTACCATAAACCCTTGCTTCAAATCCCAGTCATGTGTTACTCACATGAAGGAAGGGGTTACTGTCTTGAGGAATGATCGGCCCAAATATTTTGACTCTAGAATACAGCCATCCTGAAATACTTTAAGTTTGACCCTTGATACCACATCATGCCTCCTATGCATTTACTGTAGCCTTTAGTTGTTCCTAGAATTGTTGTTTGACAATATTAATATTTTGTTTCCTTTTTATAGAGTTGCCACCTTCTGTTCAGGATTATAGGTTGTTGCCTTAATATTTTTCTTTTTAGGTCTGTTATACCATATTTTTAAAAATTGATCACCGGTTTGGCATGTCCTATAGTGTTCTGTATTTCGTGTGTAGATATATGACATCTGAGATTTTAGTAAGGAACTTGTTTAACTGTAGAGTACACAAGGAGTTGATTTAGGCTATCTTCATTTGACCATGAAAGCAATTCCATTGAGTACAATTTTAATGAGAGCAAAAAGAGTGAGAAGCGATTTGAGGGGCATTTTCAAGTAATCACCTGGAACTAAAGTTCATGAAAGAAAGACTCAATGGAGCCACTTTTGTGCAAAATAAGTGGTGTCTGGGACATGTTTTTTACAAAACTGAAATCAAGGATAGCTTATATGGTTAAAAGAAATGTTGACTTTACTGAAGTGAAATAATGGACTTTACTGAAGTGATATATTAGTCATACTCCATGTTTTGGAGGGGTCGTAGGATATTTGAGGATTCAGGGAGGTGGTAAGAGACCAAGAAGCAGGAAGAGTTGGTCTCAGAATTGAGCTTACCTCAATTTAGGTATTGAAGACTGAGTATTGTCACACAACTGTAAGTTCAGGAATAGGTGTTCAGGGAGGCAGAGTTCATGGCATGAGGTGCTGTTGAGCTGTAAACATTTTGTGCATCCTTTTTGAGTCGGGCTATGCATGGCCACTGTCTGCCTACACCTGTAGTAAATAATAACATAGGTAAACAATGAAGAGAGAAAGGGTATTAGCCAGTACAGGCAGGATTGGGACTCCCTGTCCCCTAAATATTTAGATAAACAACAATAAGGGAGTTGAACCTTATGGGTAAGTCCCTGCCTCAGTAGAGGGAAGGAAGGTAAGTGTGTTAACCACAAATCAAGAGGACGTCCTTTGTCCTTGAGAAGACCCCTCACTCGCCAACCTAGTTGGTGACATGCTTCATCATCGGGGTCCCACCCGGATAGCCGAATGCCATCCAGGTGTGCTGCGACACCTGATTACAGTGGAGCTGGTGTTTTCTTTTTATATGTGCAAGGAGGAAAAAGTGTGTATTAAAAAGTATCCGATACTACCCACTCTCGGAGTTTACTCTGGAGTGTCTCGGGTACTATTAAAATAAGAGGCACCTGTTGCTCTGTTAGGTGGGCTGTCGGTGTAAAAACTAAAGGGATGTGGGTTAAAAAGGTTTACATGTTTCAAGGTTTTCGTCAGGACCAAGTGGAGAACCTGCGGGACGGTGTGCGCACGCTAAGGCGCACCCTATCCTCGTAGATAACAAATAAAGAGTCTCAAAATGAGTCTCCAATAAAAACGTAGGTTTCTTCCTGTGATTCCTGGAAAAAAACTGGACGCGCTAATATTTACGGCTCCATGAGCAACCACGGACTGTCCAAATCCTCGCTACGATTTGTGGCGGGAGAGACGGGTGCCGTTAGTGCCTATACCTTCCTGGCGGGTGCTCCGTAGTGTTGATAATAAATAATAACATATCAGAAGTTGCATATCATTGGTAACGAATGTGGCATTTCTGTAAGGTGGGGAGCATCAACTTCCCCACTGGAAACATTTAAAACATACAAAATAGGCCAAAGTAAATTAAAAGAGAAAGGTGAAGTCCACAAGATCCCAGCAAGCAAGGTTGCTACTGGAAAAGAAGAAGAATTGAATAAAAGTGGCAAATATAAATAAGAAAATTAATACCTTTTTAATATAAAGTAATTTGTAAGTCCAAATTAAAATGAAGATCTCAATAAAATAGGTGAATAGTGGAGCCAAGCTACCAATATAATGCGATGAAAATAAGTCATAAGGATGAATAAAAAGAACACCCATATCACAAATGAAGTTCATCTAATCCTGCATCCATCTGTGTGCTTGCATCATAAAGAGTCTGAAGCTGCACATCATCTTTGGCCGCAACAACAGCTGAGATGCCAATAAGAGTACAACCTTGTTATTGACTTGCCTGAAATCTGAAATAGCAGTAGAGTTTACTGCTAGATATTTTAGCCTTAGGGTGGTCTTCCCCCAAACATTTTGCCTGTTTCCCTCCATTTCTACTGAAATTCGTTTTTTTGGGCTTTAGGACTCTACACAGTGTACAGTACACACTACAACTGCGAACCAGTGCTAAAGTGCTTGTGCTTACTCTCCTAAACCTAATTTAATTGGTTTACACTTGATTGGCATATTTGATTTACTTGCACGTCCCTTGTAGAGTGGAATACCATATACCCAGGGCGTGAATTAAATGATACTAGTGGGGCTGCAGCGCCTATTGTGCCACCCTCTTAAGTTGCACTGTAAATCATGTCACAGGCCTGCCATTGCAGCCTGAATGCAGTTCTTAACTGCCAATTCTACTTGGCAATATAACCCCTTGCTAAACTCTCATTTTATTGCATATAAATCACCTTATATATTGCATATAAATCAGAAAATTGCAGACATCCACAACAGCTTCGACAACCAACCCGGAGACCAACCCACCCAATCCACTGCAGGACCCCCACCCCCCCTGAACATCCTCAATGACTGGAAGCCAATCTCCACTGAGGACACCATCCGTCTGATGAACTCTATTCATTCAGGATCCCCCACAGACCCTTGCCCTCACAACATCTTTAACAAAGCAGACTCCATTATTGCACCGCACCTCCGAGATGTCATCAACTGCTGCCTCAACTCCGCAACCTTCCCGGAAAGCTGGAAACACGCCGAACTCAGCGCCCTCCTGAAGAAACCCACAGCTGACCCCACCGAACTCAAAAACTATCGCCCTATCTCACTCCTTCCATTCCCGGCCAAAGTCATCGAGAAAGCTATCAACAACCAGCTCGCCGCATTCCTCGAAACAAACAAATCCCTCGACTCTTCACAATCCGGCTTCCGAGCCAAGCACAGCACCGAAACCGCCCTCATCGCTGCAACAGACGACATTCGAACTCTACTGGACAATGGAGACACAGTCGCCCTCATCCTCCTCGACCTCTCCGCAGCCTTCGACACGGTCTGCCATAGCACCCTTCTACAGCGCCTCAAAAACATCGGAATCCAAGGAAAAGCACTGGAATGGATCACCTCGTTCCTCTCCGGAAGAACGCAGAGAGTCCGCCTTCCACCATTCAAATCAGAGGCCACTGAAGTCATCTGCGGCGTACCCCAAGGGTCCTCACTCAGTCCCACCCTATTCAACGTTTACATGAGCCCCCTCGCGGCCATCGCACGCCAACATAACCTCAACATCATCTCCTATGCCGACGACACTCAACTGATCCTATCACTCACCAGAGACCCCAACATGGCCAAAACCAACCTGCACGAAGGAATGAAAGAAGTAGCCCAATGGATGAAGCACAGCCGTCTGAAACTGAACTCAGACAAAACAGAAGTCCTCATCTTAGGTACCTCCCCCTCCGCCTGGGACGACTCCTGGTGGCCAGAGGCCCTTGGAAAAGCACCCGTCCCGACGGACCACGCACGGAACCCGGGCGTCATCCTGGATGCCTCACTCTCGATGAACAGACAAGTCAACGCCGTTTCATCATCTTGCTTCAACATTCTTCGCATGCTCAAAAAAACATTTCGCTGGATCCCTACCGAAACCAGAAAAACAGTCACCCACGCTCTGGTCACGAGCCGACTGGACTACGGAAACACCCTCCACGCCGGCATCACCGCAAAACTCCAGAAAAAACTACAACGCATCCAGAACGCCTCAGCCAGGCTCATATTAGACATCCCGCGTAAAGAACACATCTCTGATCACCTGAAAAACCTCCACTGGCTCCCCGTCAATAAGAGGATTACTTTCCGGCTCCTAACCCACGCACACAAAGCACTCTACGAAATAGGACCCGAATGCCTCAAAACAAGACTATCCTTCTACACCCCCTCCCGCCAGCTACGATCCTCCACCCAAGCCCTCGCCACTGTACCTCGCATCAACAAAACCACCATGGGAGGTAGATCCTTCTCCTACCTAGCAGCTAAAACTTGGAACTCACTCCCCACTCACCTTCGCCTTACTCAGAACCACCTAGCATTCAGAAAGCAACTAAAAACATGGATATTTGACAAGTAACTCCCCACCCTTCTTCAAGCGCCTTGAGACCCTATGGGTATGTAGCGCGCTATATAAATCTATTGACTTGACTTGACTACAAAGTTGGCCCTAGGCAGCCAAACTCCCAAGCCTAAGCCAATCATAATGCTGCAAGAAGCATTGTGATTAATTGGGACAGCACCCAGCCAGGCGTCTATGGGGAGGCCATGTTTTTCATGTAGGCTGCATTGCAGCCTGCATGGAGAATGGCAGAGTGCGCATGACTGGTTTTGGCAGCCCCAGAAGGCTGACCAAACAGTCTTCGCGCACTGAGGGCAGGAGTGGGCACACTAATCCTTCCCTGCTCGCAGAGCAGCCTCACCCACCCACCCGCCTGCAACCAATCATAAAATACTAATAACTGGAAGTTATTACCATTTTATGTTTCTGCTTCTTGCACTGCGAGAAAGCAGAGGGGTGATGCTCCTCTCCCTAGTGGAGGAGCCACTCGTGGTGCATAGTAATTAAAAGGTTGGACATGTACTTTGTACGTTTTACATGTCCTGGTAGTGAGCAACTCCTAAATTCATTTATCACTACTGTGAAGTCCATCGGTCCCAGAGGATAACATTGGGTTGCCTTATGACATTTAATAAGTGATATTGTTTGATTGGGAACAGATAACCATTTCATATTTGTTATCTACAAAATTGCAATTTTGTGCCCGCAGCCTCTCCTGGGCCGCATGACTGGGTGTAACTGACAGACTTTGTGAACTCCTCCCTGACAATAGAGGGATTAGGTGTGCCTGAATTGGCCATCAGCTGTCAGAATGGGGGGGACAGAGCTGCACACAGCCCAACTTGCAAATTAATTGGCTGTGCTCTGCCTGACCAGAAAGGGCTTGTCACCTCCATATTGTCTCTGCAGCCAGCTTGGAGACTGTCAGCGATTGATGTCTGCCTGGGTGCCCCTCCTTGACATCGCTTCTGGCATCTGCCCCTGCAGGTAAGTCAGCCTACGCTGCTCCTGCAGGCCCCTCAGTGACAGGAGCCACAAGTGAGCCTGGGGGCTGGCCACCTTGCCGGTCGGGCTGGCGCGCTGTTCCCGTGGGGTAGGAACAGACATTATGCTCACTGGCCCCAGTGATTATACCTGTCTACGTAGGCTCTCACTCTGGCTAGTTCATGGGCCCTTAAAGAGGCGGCGTCTCTACTCTGCAGTCTGCAGCATAGTACAATATCGATTTGGCCTTGCCACATAGTCCCGATCTTACAGTTCGTCACTGCTCCATTGCGGCATTCTGTGTGTGTGGATGCATGCAAACTTCGTACCTCATGATAAAAATGACAGCCGCTGGCATGGACTACTTGTGTCATGGTACTTAAAGACCCAAAACAGCAGGTCTTACAGTTTACAAAAGCTAGTGGCGCACAGTTAGAACCTGACATCACCATGACAGATGGAGGTCAGGAGGCGGTTGTGTCAGTGCCCGCTCCTTTTGGCTCAGACTCCCTGATGGTAGAATTAAGAGCAGGGTTCAAGGCACTAGACTGTCGCTTTGACTCACTTGAGAAGTGGCTAGATAACATGGGGCTAGATTGGTCGGTCACGAACATCGCTTGGACGTTGCTGAGGGCAGGGTGTCAGATCTGGAGGATGGAGCCACACAATCACTGAAAATATTGGACCGGATGGAAAAGATTTTAAAGACTGTGGCCATGAAAATGAATGCTGAAGCTCATAATCCCCTAAAAAAATAAATGATGTGTGTGGATGCTGCTGGGAGAACCAAGATATTTGATTCACCCACAGAAGTTCAGGAATTCTGCAGGAATAATGAGGGAGCAGTGGGCGCCCAGGACAATGCTACTCTACGTGTCTCTCCTCCTTATAACGGATCGGCAGCCAGTGCGGAACTCTTCTCAATGGAGTGATCTGATTTTTAACTGTATTCCAGGTCGACCAGTGACCACTGATAATCATTTCTTTTTCAGGGCATTATGAGCTTCAGCATATATTTTTCGCCAAGATGGGTAGATGGGGAGGCGTTGCAGTGTATTACTGGGTATTGGATATATAATTCAGAATGTATGTTGTTTCTTTCTATTTCCCATGGTTGGGATTTTTTTTCATTGTATTCTATCTATTAGTCAATGCGGTGTATCCCTGTGTTTGGTGTTACAGCGTTGGGTGGGGGATGGTGGGGGGTTTCTTGGGTGTGTACCAATTGCTTTTATCTACAGTCCTTCAATGTATTTGGTGCAATGTCTTGATGTCAGAGTGTACAGATTTGTTTCCAACTTAGAATATGGCTGCCAGGGGTATATTGTCAACTTTTTCTGATGTTACACTGCTTACTTGGAATATTAGGGGCCTTAATAATGCCAAAAAAGGAAAACAGATGCTGAATTACTTACTGAGACGTCATGTAGACATTGTATTCTTGTAAGAAACTTATTTGTCAAAATCCACGGTGTCACATTTTGCCTCCTCCTGGGGCCCCCATAGGTACTTTGTTACAACAGCACTTACACCAGGGGGACATCTGTACTTAGAGATAAGCGACTACCTTTTTGCTTCTCGTAGGTTCGCAGCACTGATAATGAAGGTGGATACACTATGGTAGTGGGTCAACTTATGGGGCGCCAGATGGCGATAGCCTGCATCTACGCACCCAATGTAGATGAGCCGGAGATTTTTCACTCATTACATTCCCAAATCCTACAATCAGATGCGGATTATATTTGCATGGGGGTGATTTTAACCTTCTTTTATACCCCACACGAGATGGCACCTCTGTATCCCCAGAGAGAAACCCCTGAGCACGCTGCACCTGAGTAGAGTTGTGCGAAGCGCTTTGCCTCATTGATGTGTGGCAACGCTGTAGGCCTGGGGAACCTGCGTACACGCACTATTCTGCTCTACACGACACCTGGACACGATTAGACTTTTGGTTGGTGACCCCCAATCTTGCAGCTTGGAACAGAGAATCCCAACACCTACCTAGAACTCTCTCTAACCATTCCCCCGTGTCACTTACACTCAAGGTCCCTAGACCGGAATGTTGCGAAAGGCAGTGGAGATTCCCAAGCCAGGCCTTGCAAGATGAAGTATTTAGTTTTGAGCTCCATGACGCCATTAATAAATATTTTGACAACGATTCAGTTCAATCCTGGGCTACTCTCTGGGAGGCTTTCAAAGCAAATACACGTGGGATATGCATCTCCAAACACACTGGGGTTCTGCACGACTTGAGGTCCCAAAGGGTGTGCCTGCTTACGTTGCCCACAAAGCGCTGGGGGGGGGCTTTATAGAGGACAGGATTCAGGTCAGACCCCTGTTAGCATTGCTAAATATCTGGGTTAACCCGGAGGCACGACTGACTAGGCAAATAGTTATGGATTGCCTTGGCACGGATAGGGGAATGGACATTCCATGGCTGAAGTCTCTTAAGGTCGTTTTTGAAAAAATTAGCTGTAAGGATCTCTTCTCAAACCCGACGGGAGGTGTAGGCCGGGATAAGGCTAGTGTGAAGAAGAGGTTCACCATCTATGAAATTGCCTCCAGAGAGGAGAAGGAATGGGGCAAACAGTCATTCAGAGCATATGGCTTAGTGAGGTCTTGCGAAGGAATGGAACTGTACCTTGCCCTTACATACAACGCTCAGAACAGATTTTTAATTACACGTTTTAGGCTCAACCTTTTACATTATTTATTACCTGATCCGGCAGGTTTTACTAAATACGCAGAGCCAAAGGGTCCCTGCGGCTGCGATCAATGATCTCCGCAGGATACCCTTCATTTTGTATTATTATGCCCTTTTTATTCCTTGACCAGGTGCCTGTATCTAATTAACTTGTTGAAGAAAATGAAATTTAGGCATGCTAAGGTCGGCCTTTTATACCTACAAATGACGCAAGACCCCCTGACCCTGCTCTCCATCACAAGTTTTTTAAGGCTCGCACTTAAATTAAGAGAGACAAGAGTATCTGTGGAAAGGAGTGGGGGTTAGACAGGGGACTAATGAATTGTAATGAATACTTCTGTGCCCTTTTTCCTTTTTAATCTTTTGTATAGATGACAAGAATATGTGTACTATTAGCATTTTTAACTGTAATTTTATGGTGTTTTGTATAATGCCAAATAAAGAAATTTACCTACCTACCTACCTACTAAAATGTACTCCAATTTTCTAAATTGGTATGGAATGTTTCTTGTGCTGTGTTTTCACTTTATTACTGTTTATGGGCTGCATAAATACTTTACACATTGCCACTAACTTGAGCTTTCTGGTCAAAGTTACACAGGGTTAAGCACAGGTAAATTAAGTGACTTTTTGTGGTTCACCCTTTCAGAGATTGTGGCCGTTGCTTGACCAAGGCTAACACACTAGTCAATTAAGAACCCAATATTCCATACCTACCAAGGCCAACACTACAGGTCAAAGCAGGTAGAGTAATCTTGTATTTAAGGTGCATAATTCAGAAGAATTATGCAACTTAAGTTTTGTTGCATAATTTTGTTGCAGGAACCTCTGTATTAGCTGGTTAAAATGCAGCTAGTGGTAAAAGAAACGCCTCAAACTCACATAAATTGTGGAGAATTTACTTTTTCCTAATACAAGACTCACACAGAGAATAATATTACTTTTCCTGTCGGTCCTAGTCATTACACGTCCCTATCCTGTACTCAACCCATAGTCCCAGCTGTAAGAACTATTTTCAAGGTCAAACCACATAAACTTTTTCACAGAGATATTTATTTATTCAAGCCTACAATCAACATTCCACCATCCAATCATTTTCAGTGGAATACGAGCCATTAGAATAAAGTACAAAAAAACAAAGCTCGACTTCACACCTTAAATCTCAAGCCAAAGCCCTGTGCTTTTTAGTGGGCACAGGTTTACAGCAACATGTATGGAGACCTATCCACATCTTATGCATGACACCAATACTCTTCACAAATCACTCATTTACCTAACCCATCAGCCATGTGCATGTAACGAAGTAGATTGACAATCCCATGGAAAAGATACGCAGAATTGAGTCTGTACCACATGCAACTAGATTCTACGTCATGCTCCCTTCAACATTTAATAGAAATTACAAGTTCAGAGCAACACAATTCGTACCTTCCTATGAGCCTCATACACAAACCAAAACTCTTCCCATATAGACCATGCTATGAGCTTAGTCTCGACCAACAAAAGATGTAGATTTTACTTGTCGACCTAGAAAAGCTTTGGTGTCTAGTCAAGGGTATAGCACACTAAGCACATGTTACAGTACAGCAGCTATATCTGTAGTACATCACTTACCACCTCCGTGCCTTACCTTACCACAAGAAGGTCTGACCAATTAGAGAATAGACTAATATCTCTTTAATTTAAAAAACACGATTTTCCTCACAGTACCCTGGCATGTTTGCCATCAAATGAAACGCTCTCGTAACGTAATGTTACAATTGTCTATGCAATTATTGCTGCAAATCGGTGCCTTAAGATAGTTTGTCGCACACACTCTTTCATTTAATTCATTAAAGTTGGTTTTTATCAATCTTTCCCTTAGATTGGCTTTATTTACACTATGAAGACCTTTCTATCGGGAATATGGTTTTGACTCAAACTATAATGATTTTTTTTTCCTTTTCAAGTTATATCCCCAACACAAGAATTACCTTTCTTTTTGGAAAATATTGATGGTTTTCTCTTACACAACCCTAAAAGCTTTTAAGACCTTTTAAAATAATTACAATTCATGGTTTTGTTGTATTAAAGGCTGGCTATTAATAGCAGTTCTCTTTATTTCGGTTTAAGGTAATCTTGGGGATTGTAGTTGGTTTTGCATCACCTTACCCTGCCCTGCCAAGTGCCACGCATCAGAATAAAGCAATTAGTAAATTATTCCCGCATTCCACTCAATTTGGAGAGGTGCTCTGCTCTCAGAAGCGTTGGTTGTTTTGTGCCACCAGTGTCAAAAGCCTCTGAAGCTCAGCATTTAGCTGCTGCTGGTGTCTGCAGCCAGGACAGATGATAAGGGGCTCAAAAAAAGATTAACGGCTATTACATCTCGACAGTGTTGTACACTGTTTTCCGAGGCTGATGCATAGTAGTCCCTGTCCTCTGCCGAAGCAGGTAACTTTAAATTCAATTGCAATATGCAACCAGTGAACATTTGAACAAAATGTGGCATTTACTTCTGTGTTCGTATGTGGGGTCATTTCTAATCATTCTTTTTACAGGGATTTTTCAGCATGGTTTTAATTGCAATTAAGTTCCACTCAGTGTCATACATAAGGCTTGGAATGTCACACATAAGCAAGGACATATAATTCATGGTGATGTCACACATAAACAATCTGAAACTTGTCAGATATTATTACCACTACTGTGAATATGGGATGTTCATTATTCGAGAATTATTGCCAGAATCATTGTCTTTCCGATATTTCGAATTTATAAACTCTTTTTTATGTTCCAATTTTATATTTAACGCACCATTTCACAGCCATTTTGAGGTATGACTCTGATGCATGTGCTTTATGCATAAAAGATGGCTCATTTGGAAGTCTGCACTTCTTTTGTTGTAGATGATCAATACAAAACAGCTTCTCCACTTAATCAATCTGTACTTCAATAGCGCTGCTTATCACCACAGGAGGTATCCAGCCGCTGGGGTCTTGCAAGTCTTTGGTCAAAGAGCCAGGTCTTGAGTCCCTTTCTGATGTCCACGAGTGAAGGTGATGTTCTGATTTGGGTAGCGAGGTCGGTCCAGGGCTTGGGGACAAGGTGAGAGAAGGAACATCCTCTGCTTTGGCTTCAACGGATGCACGGGACATGGGCGAGGGCTAGGGAGGTGGAGTGCAGCTGTCTGGCAGATTGGTGGAAAGTCAGGGGATGATTGATGTAGGCTGGTCCTGGGTTTCGGAAAGCTTTGTTGGATGTGGGTGACCATCCTGTACTTGCCTCACTTGCCTCTTGGCCTCAGAGCCAGTAAAGGATTCTGAGATGTGGGGTGGTGCTTGCCTGTTTGGGGAGGTTGAGGACGAGTCTGACTGTGGTGTTCTGTATTGACTGGAGTCACTTGAGGATTTGAGTGGAGATTTCGGCATAGAGTGCAGTTCTGTAGTCTAGGCGACTGGTGATGAGGGCTTGTGTAACTGTTTCCTGGTGTTGATGGGGATCCATCTGAAGATCTTTTGGAGCAAGCGTAGGATGTGGAAGCAGGAGGCAAAAACTGCGTTTACCAAGCACTACATACTGAGGTTGCTGTCTTGGAGGATGCTGAGGTTGCAAGCGTGGTCAGTGGGGGTCGGTCTGGGTCCGAGTTTGGTGAGCCACCCGGTATTGTCCCACGATGAGGTGTTCTAACCAACCACCAGCGACGTCATATAGACATTGAATAATGTGCATCTGAGGGAGGCGCCTAGGTCATTCTATTGTAAAAGTCATGTGAATCGGCCAAGGTAATTGCCTGAAGAAAAATATATATGCGCTTACAAAAGTCTAGAATGGTGATAAGAAGCATTAGATAGTACAAAATTGTGTCGGTGGGTATATTTTCCTTTAAAGATTCTGTTTCCAATCTCCTTTGTTCTTTGTGAAAAAATCAAATAGTGAACTTTGTAACTGTATAGATTATTAAACTTTGAATTGCCTACAAATAAACTTTGAAATGCCTAAAAATAAAAAGCAGAACGATGTTAATGTTGATAGTGGAGCCATTGAGCAAAGTATAATTACAGTCATTTAAACTCAATTGGACTTTATTAGAGTTAACACATTCACATCGGAAAGCAGGAGCAAAGCTTTGGTGCAGAGGCACCATGGCACACGTGTGTGGGAGACACACTGTGCCCTAAATTCTGCTATTGAATCGTGGGCAAGGGTGGTATTTCCTGTATTTACATTAAGGCCCCTGATGTGCTTGCTACTTCAGTGTTTGAAACTGGATGAATGGAAAACAATATTATGAGTGTAACATGGGCATCTCAGAGAATTAAGTTATTCCATTTGTTCCATGTTATGACTCAGTTGCCGCTGAAAGCAGCACACCTGCATTTGGATTATTTTTATATACTTAGACTTTTTCTCTTGTTCCTGTTTGAGTTTTAAATTTGAGATCATTTCACTTGGTTTCTAACGTTGAAGAATATTTTCTGTATATGGCATGATCATGTGCAGTTTTTTGAGATTTATATTAAGTCCAGAAGGGATGAAAATTGATCCAATAAGATTGATGCTATGTTTTCCCACACCAAACACATGCATGTCCTGTTAGATTTTTTGGGGGGTTCACAAATTAAATGTAAATAGAGTTAGGACACACACTACTAAGTCGTACTGATTTGTATGTTTGTGGCGTGCTTCTGTGGTTTCACTCTCTGGTCTGGAGTGTATAAAGAAATTACGACAAGTAGCGTCTCCTTGTTAGGAAACGTCCCCCTGAGCACAGCTTGGAGCCCTTAATTGGATTAAACCATTGAAGAAAGTGAGTACACAATGGTGATTCTACTTGTCGTGTTCACTATTTACAGCCAGGGATGAATTCATATTCTTTCCACCATGGTCACTCTGAATGGACTGAACAAACAAGTTAGTCCTTTAAGACTTGATTGAGTGGGACAAAAAAGTGATAGTAGTAATGATGCAGACAAGGGCAATCAACATACAAGTCACTTGTTGTCCTGTTCTAATAGGAACATACGAGTGCACAGTGCAGGACACATCTACTCGATACAGGAACAAAGGTAACCCCAGATGACATACAGCTTGAGTCCTATGGCATAGCAAGCACAGGACCCATGTCTAGGCATAACCACCACACTTATGACTTCTCACTGAGAAATGCAAAAAAGTGATGTGTTAATTCTGAATGTCTGACATAATATCGACAGACAGAATATCGAAATACAAAAATATCGGCACAAAAATATCGACATCAAAAATATCGGAGTCATATCTTCATAAAGGTAAGTACAAAAATGTCGAAAAAAAATATCGTAGTACAAAAATATCGAAATTAAAAATATCGTTTTTTTAAATGTATTAATAATAATGTAAAAATAATTTTAAAATACATATAATTTTACAAATATGAAATAAAAATATTAAAACAAAATTAAAACTAATACATATACATTTAAAATAAATAAAACACTTATTAATTTAATGTAATTTTTTTAATTTCATTTAATTGATTTAAAGTATATTTTTTTTATTTTTACCCTGTACGCCTGTACCCCAAAAACCCAAAACTGACCCTGAACCCTAAAAATGTCCCTGTACCCCAAAAACCCAAAACTGACCCTGAACCCTAAAAATATCCCTGTACCCCAAAAACCCTAAACTGACCCTGAACCCTAAAAATACCCCTTTACCCAAAAACTGAAAACTGACCCTGAACCCTAAAAATACCCCTTTACCCAAGAACTGAAAACTGACCCTGAACCCTAAAAATACCCCTTTACCCAAAAACTGAAAACTGACCCTGAACCCTAAAACTACCCCTTTACCCAAAAACTGAAAACTGACCCTGAACCCTAAAAATACCCCTTTACCCAAGAACTGAAAACTGACCATGAACCCTAAAAATACCCCTTTACCCAAAAACTGAAAACTGACCCTGAACCCTAAAAATACCCCTTTACCCAAGAACTGAAAACTGACCCTGCACCCTAAAAATACCCCTTTACCCAAGAACTGAAAACTGACCCTGAACCCTAAAAATACCCCTTTACCCAAAAACTGAAAATTGACCCTGAACCCTAAAAATACTCCTTTACCCAAAAATAATTAATATTATTTAATTACCAATTAATTATTAATTAACAATAACAATAAAGTAAATATATTAGCACATTAGCTGTAATTAATTTAATTTAATAATTAATATAATTTTTCCCAATTAATTAATTAAGAATAACAAAAAATTATATACAAAAAAAATTACTCTAATTAATGTAATTAACTAATTCATAATAATTAATTACCAACTAATAAATAAATAAAAATATGTACAGAATTATATTAATTAATTAACTAATTAATATAAATTAATTACCAATTAATTATTAATTAAAATATGTACAAACATATATTAATTAATTAATTATTATTAAATTACTTCCCACCGTATTCCCTTATAAACCCATAACGCGCTACAGAACATATTTATCAATTAATAAATTAATTAAAATTAATTAAAAATTAATTCTCAATTAATTAATAATAATTCCTACTAATTAATAATTAATTTAACATAATTAAATTACTTCCCACCCTACTCCCCTATAAACCCACAACCCGCTACAGTAGTAAAAGACAATATTTAATTAAATTACATTAAAAATAAATAATAAAACATAATAAATACAATATAATATACACTAAATTTATTTAAAAATTGATATTAGTAACATCGAAGTTATTTATTTCGATATTATTGACATCGATATTTAAAACTTCGATATTACTGATATCATACTAATATCGATATTAAGACTGTCGATATTACTTACCTTCGATATTTTGTCCCATCGATATTTAAACTTCGATATAATTGTATATCGATATTTAAATCTCGATATTTTGTCTGTGTACCGTTAATTCTTATTAATCTCTGCCACAGGTAATTATGCAGGACTATATTCCACTTCACTGTGCCACCACAGGCAGGTACAAACCGTACTGAAGTTCCAGACATGTCACAACTTCTTAATTTAAAGTTCCACATATCACTTTCTGGTATTCACATCATGGGGAGAGGAGTTGGCCTAACGGCAAGGGCGGTTGACTTCGAATCTCGGGAACTGTGATCGAGTTTCGGCAATGACGCTGAACATCCTGTGATTCCGGGCAAATCACTTAATCTCCCCATGCCTAGCAAAAATGAATGTTCCCTCATGTAATGCAACTGGTGCTACGTAAAGCGCTCTGATAGCAGATTCGGGTCAAGTTTGTGCTATATAAAATTCTGTAAAAAAAAAAAGTAAACCTAAATGGGAAGAAAGTAAATCTTAACCAATATCAGAGAAGGCTTTATGCCATTCTTCGATGTGATCTAACCTTTCACCCTAATTCTGCTTCCCATCTCAGCAGTGGACCTTCACATTCTTCTATCGCAATGGCATGACTAGAAGGGATTTTCCATTTTGTCCATGAATGGATCTAAGTTGTCTCCACAGATTGGATTGAGGAAGCCTTAGTTGATCTTGCAAGTCCACTGTTAAGAAAGTTACTAATAGATTGGTTGTTGAACTCGCTCTAGACAGTGACAGCTGGCACTAGTAAGTGTGCCGGCAGGGTGGGAGAGTGGCAAGTCGACAGACAATTGAAAAGGAATAATTAAATAAATATATAATACCTTTTCTGTCATTCGTTGACTCCCCATCCACCTCGCCCTGCCCAACCGCCCACCGTGCTTACCTGTGCCGTCCTACGCTGCCCTAAATGCACTTGTACTGTTCACAGCTACACTAGGAGCTGGTGAAAGGATATATGACAACATAACATCCAGCTTGGATCACATATGATTTTGGTTTATGGAAAGATTTGTTTATAAAGGCCACTCTGAACGTATCCAACACAGGAACAAGCAGTAAAAGAACAAAAAATCCTTTTGATGATGAGCTTTCATTCATTCAATAAAACTTTATTTTGGTCAATTTGACTATAAAAGCATATATCCAATAATATACATTTAATTTGATTCATAATAGAGCAGTTTTCTACTTCTGCAATAAGATGGTGTAGTGAAAACACTTTGGGGCTGATTAGCATGGCGAGCGGATATAGCCCTGGGAAATGGGACTGCCCGCAATGCATGCGGCGGTCCCGCATTTGCAACTTGGGTGCGCTGCTACACTGGTGGCCGCATCCCGCATTTTTAACATTGCGGCGGGCGATGCTGCCAGCAGCACCCACCGCAAGGTTTAAAATGCAAGTTGTACATTTTAATGTACAACGTGACAGGCACTGTGCGGTGTCTGCCACGTTGCACATGCAAATGCAGGGGGGTACCATAGGTACCCCCATGTGCACCCCCACCCCCAAAATGCATGGGGGCCCGCTATGGGTCCCCAATGTCAAGGACCGAATGCTTTTGTGGCCGCCACGGAAAGGCAAATCCCTGCATGTATCCTAATATGGATGGCGGGTATCCTAATATGGATGGCGGTGTCTACAAGACACCGCCACCATATCAAAAGCTTTTCTGCCCAGTCAGTTCATCAACCGGCCGTAAAATCGGCGGACGGTCATTCCGTCCCCTGGGGTCCCCCTGATATAGTACTGTGGCGGGGGAATTGGGTGGCAGATGGTGGATTATGGCGGGTGGATCGCCACCGCCATTCGGCTGGTGGCGATCCGCCCGCCATTGTAATTGACCCCTTAGGGGATGATTACCATGGCGGGTGGACTTTGTCCTCCCGCATAGCCCCTGGAAATTGGACAGCCCGCATTGCATGCAGCAGTCCTGTCTTTGCAATTTGAATGCGTCCGCAACACTGGTGGGCACATCCTGCATTTTTAACATTGCGGCGGGCGGTGCTGCCAGCAGCACCCACCGCCAGGTTAAAATTGCAAGTTGTGCATTTGAATGCACAATGTGACAGGCACTGCGCGCTGCCTGCCATGTTGTACATGCAAATGCGTACCCCCCATGTGCACCTCCCACCCCCCAAAAATACCTGGGGGCCCGTGTCAGGGACTGCATGCGCCACGGAAAGGCAAATCAGACACCGCCACCACATTAAAACCTTTTCCGCCAGGTCGACTCAAAGACCAGTCGGAAAACCGGCAGACGGTCTTTCCGTCCACTGGGGCCCCTCCCTGCCCCAGTTATATGGCAGGGAACGGTGGATTATGGCAAACGTAATGTAATGGACCCCCTTCCTGGTAAAAGTGCTCAGGAAAATACACCATTCAAACAAACCATTACATTGACATGTCCCCAGAGTATAAACTACCACAATTCAATAAAGAATTAAAGAATGAGAACTTGCCCCCTTATTTCTAAAAGTGTGTTACATCAAAAACAATCTTTCTTTCCATGAATGCCATTTGACTAGAAAAGCTCGTGAAAAAGCATTTTTTCAGAATTGTTTTAATTTGTTTGTTTTCGTTCCCCAATTAGTACTAAATTTACATATCTGAGCTTTTTATTCTTGTAAAGTATTTGAAAATATGAATGTATTATGTTTGCCACTGGTAGGTTTCCATATAGATGTATGTAAGCAACTACGTTTGCACTTTGTTTTATAATTAAAAGGAGTATTTTGTGTAAACACAGAAGAGCTGCAGCTTATGTGAATTGATAATTCCCTCCTTTACCCTAGCAGTGTTCACAGAATGTCATTGAAGCCTGAACAGAAACTCTCACATCCCCCTGAGAGGACATCACACCCTGTCTAAGGGCTGAAAGATTCATACTGGTGATTAACAAGAAAATGGAAAATCTCAAATTCTATCAGTGGGAAAGCTCAGTTTGCAGCGTGGTACTTCAATTTTGATTGTGCTTCTCTATTCAGCCCTCTGCTAATGACTATAAGTAACAGATGAAGGTGTGCCCTGCAGTTTCGGCATGTATCAGTTGGATAATAGACTTACTCTTGACTGGATTTCCTTTGAAATATAGTGTGATAATGCAAATGGACCATCGGAAGAACTTTCCCTTACAAATTGCATGATTTAAAGTTTGGTGAACGGAGGTAAATCTTTCAATATAGCCAGTGGCGGCTGGTGACATTTGAAAGTGGTGAGTCATAAAATGCGCTGGGGAGTGCACCGCGGTTAGCGAAGCAAGTGAGCCTGAAAAAACTAAGGGGGATTCGGGGAGGTTCCCCCCCATGAAATCTTTTATAAAAGAGTGGGCAAACTGGGACATCTTAAGGATTTTGGTGGCCCTGGGCCCAACATATGTTATGTTATGTTATAAAGAACTTGTAAAGAACACAAATACTCTGGAGTGTCCTGGCGCGGGAGTATACTTGGGTAGACAGATGGGAGCCATTTAGATAAGCTGGCTGAACATATGTGTCTTTAAAATTTTTTTAAAGTGTTGGAGGTCTTGAGTAAGCTGAAGGTCCGCAGGCAGCAAATTCCAGGCTGCTGCTGTTTTAACAGAGAGTGACTGGCCTCCCAAACGGGCTCTGCGGAAACATGTAATTACCATTCGACGTAGCGAGGCAGACTGCAGAGATCGATTGGGCACATACAGAGTAAAACGCTTCCTGAGATACATAGGTCCGTGGCCATGAAGGGCCCTGTGCGCAAGGGTAAGGACTTTAAATTGTACTCGCTGGGCCACAGGTAGCCAGTGGAGATAATGCAAATACTGCCGAGCACTAGATCTCCTAGAGACGTTAAAAAGGAGTCTAGCAGCGGCATTCTGTATAATTTGCAGTTTTTTCAGCAAATACCCGGGAATGCCAATGAACAGAGCATTGGCAAAATCAAGACGAGAGAGAATCAAAGCACAGGCTACCGTCTCTTTGGCCTCTCTAGAGAGCAGAGGACAGATCTTTCTAAGGGTCTTGATGGTGCCAAAGTAGACCCCACTTAGGAACCTCTTTGAATATATGGTCCAGTTTCAGCTGTTTCATGCCCTCTTTGACAGGGTCACTGACAGTGCACAGCCATTCCTCAAAAAATCTAAATGTGAACGGGGAAGAGGTTTGCCCAGAAGCACAGGATGTGGAGCCGACTCCAAGGCTCGAACCTGGTTCCCGAGTTCCATCGTCGGCAGGTCTGTCCATTACGTCACACTGCAGATGGTATCAAGTGATTATCTGCCACTTGGACCATGAAGTGAGAGTTTTTTGTCCAACACAAATTGCTCAGTCTGTAAATGATCTTCACTCTTAGTTCACTGAAGCCTGCACCCAATCGGATCCCGGTTAAGGAGTTTAGATTAATGTCTGCTAAAATCACAGTGTACCTCCACTCTGAATTGGCACGGTGAAAGTTGATCCGGTACCTTTTCTCTGCCAGGCCCGTGTTTTTGAGAAGCTGTTCGCTCCCTCGTAGCACCTGCCAAAGTAAACACGTGCGACTGAATTTTGAGGTATATCTGTGCACAGTTTAAATGTGATGAAAAATACCTTCAGTAATTTGCCAAAGGCAGTCCTGAAACAACATGGACTCAAATGTATATACAGAACCTTTGTGTTGGACCTGCAATGGGCAAGCCCAAGCACAAAGGGGGTAGCTTGGCTCAAGTGTCAAGGCAAGTGAAGGCTATCGTGCTAAGCCAGCTTTGACCCAATAATATCTCCTAGTACAACCACCAAAAAGAAGGACACCACACCACTGTTGCAGACACAGTAGTCCCGCCCAACGAAGGCTGGCCTTTCCCCGCCCCGGCGTACCACCTCACCTCAGGCTGCGCAGGAAGCACTCTACGCCGGTGGAGCTCGGAGACGTCCGAGCTCCTCGCTGGAGGCGCCTGTCACAAGGAGGCACAGAAGACGCTCGCGGTCGCGGCGAACTTGCTCTCGCCTCGCGAACCGAGTCTGTCGTAATTCACCACCGGGGGGGGCGGGGAAGGCACACGAGACGGCCACAGTCTCTTGGGGGTGACGAGGCACTCGCTGGGCACTCACTGGGCAGGTGCTGTAGGCGCGAGGTCACCGCACACACACAGCTGACTGGAACGCCAGTCAGGATCCACGCCAGTGACCCTTGCTTGCTCTACTGCCCGCACTACCAGCCGCCTCAGGGGTCAACAGGGCAGGTGTCAATCTGGTGTCAAGTCTGGAATCTCCTTCTTCACCTAGATCTGGAACATCATTATTCTATCTAGTCTTCTGGTCATCTAAAATGGCCGCCAGGGACTGGACCTTATATAGCCAGTGCCCTGAGGTGCTGGCTCGTGCCAGTAGGTTCTAGAACCCTCTTTGGGCTAAGCCAATGACATGGCACTTCTAAGAGGTATTTGGGACCCTAACAGCCACCATACTGGGGTTCTAGAGCAGCCATTTTGTGTACCTGAGGAAAATAAAGTAATTCCTGTCAGGAATACGCGCCAAGTAAAAGGGCGCCAAAACCTTGGAAGGTCAAGGTTCATGGAGGCTCCAAGGGGAGTCACTCACCTGAGGAAAAAGGATTGCCACCATTTTGAGGCCATTCATACAGGTTGCCAATCCCAGTCTATAATGTCACAGGTTTCGCCAGGCGTCTTGTAAATAGGTGCCAAAAACCTTGTGAACAACTGGGCATCAAGGAACATCCAGCCCCATGAAACAGCACACAAAAGGTCCTGGTAGACAAAGAAAAGCGACAAGTTTTGGGAGGTACAGGGGAACAAAAGAAATCATAGTGGTGAGGGGACTCTCAGAAGCAGATGGGTCTAACACTTTGCGACCGAAAAACCAAAGTAAACAACTGTATTGATCGATATTCAAAAAGCACGTGAACTGCGTGTGCACAACATGCAGGTTTCCCACAAGGACAGGACCTATTCAGCCTCAAACGCCATAGGTCATTCAATTGGAACAGTTTAAGTGGGCGATATCTGTGATACGTTCAATACATACTTGAAAGAAAGCACGCATTTTCAACATGAGGATCAATCTAAGCATGGAGCATGGATAAACAGATGTATGTCGCATCTGCCTGCATAAGGTTGGCGTCGTGCTGGAGTTGTGTCACGGGCGCGACACAACTCCAGCACTGTCCCAACCTGGCCATCCACAACATGGTGCATCATTCCTTAGGCCTGCTTCAAGCAGGCGTAGGGTTTTGACGCAACATGGCCGTAAAAGTGACTCAGTGAAATCTTGTAGATTTCACTGCGTCACTTTTACGTGGCGTTCCGGCAACAGAATGTCCCCCTGCGCCGGAACGCCCACATGAAACCTGACGCATAGTTCTTGTGGTGCAGGTCTTTACAAAATGAAGCATCTCCCCAGATGTGTCATGTTGTAAATAAGACCCATTGTGGCACATGGTTTACGCCGCCGCTGCATCACAAAAGTGACACAACAGCGGCGTAAAAGTGTTGCAAGGGAAGTGGTGGGGAAAACTGCTGCAGATAATGGAGACACTGGGCTCATGGAGAGATGAAGTATATTGCACTGCATGGGGGATTCAATTACCCAGCGTACCCTGTTCGCCATTCACAGACGGTCACATCAAACATGCAGGTTTGATTCAGCTTACCTCATACTTATTCAAAAATAATAGTATACATTGTCATATTTTGCACATGAATGCAGCAGAGACGCTTTTAATGCAGCATATCTTGGAAACATCGCTAGTTGTGAACTATGCAAGCCATAAATAGAGCAAAGTACCAGTTTAATATTGGAAGAAACACTATCAGATGTAGAAGATGAGACTCAGTGCTTGTCTCGAGCACGGACACATTTAACCTTTATCTCGGGGTTGATGTGCCATCCTTGCTCCTGTGCTCGTCCATCCCCACAGCTACAGAAGTTCCAGTAATTAAGTCCCATTGTTCAGGACATGCTGTGAGATGAGTGTAAAATAATGTGCGTGTACCAACAGGATGACACCACCCTGAGGTGTGAACGGACGTGGCTTCAGTGGGGTGAAAGAATGATTTCCGGGGTTCCAGAGAGAGTGGGCTCATAGAGACACTTACCTGTCAAAGGAAGGATGCAGGATGTCCACAGGTGGAAGAGGAAGCAGGCTGGGAAGCAGTTGGCTGGCTGTTACTTACCCGGGGCCCGATTCACAGAACTAACTTAAGACAAAATCCTATACTTACTACTTTTGGTATTCACAGAAGTTAGGATTTTGTCTTAAGACAGACTTAAGACAGAATCCTAACTTAGGTCTGTCTTTAGACAAAATCCTGACTTCTGTGAATACCAAAAGTAGTAAGTTTAGGATTTTGTCTTAAGTTGATTCTGTGAATCGGGCCACTCGAGAGCCAAGAGTCAGCCACGAAACAAGGAGGGAATGACAGATGTTCCCGTTCAAATGGGGAACGTCCATGCAGTGTGGAAGGGAATAGTTTTTTAGAATTTCAAATCCAAATGTCTCATTCTCGCATACCAGCAAGGCCAGAGGGGAGACATTGTGATGCAGCCAGTGTCTAGTTTTACTGGGCCGACAACAGTGAACACAGTCCCTTACCTGCAAAAGGCTGCTAGACGCAGTTTAAGCTGAAGTTTCATTCAAGTGGTCCTCAAAGGAAACTCAAAGCTGCACACTCAATCATACCTGGCCAGTCGTGGCTGGCATAACGGACAGGTGTGGGGGATTGTTAGGGGGCTTGGGCCTGTGGGAGGGAGGTGGAAGGAGGTTTAATTAAAATAATAAAACTTACCTCCTTACCCCATTTCCTGCGGCCGCAGCTCTCCTCAGGAAGCAGCCACCCACAGGCAGCCTCCCATCCCCCCCCTTCTCCAAACACAACGCTGCAATGGCAGCATTGTGATTGGTGTGGACAGCGCCCAGGCAGGCTCCTAATGGGTGGCCATTTTCTCTATGTAGGCTGCGTGCAACCTACATGGAGAAAATGGAGAGTGCGCATGACTGCTGTGGTTGGCCCCGGAGGGCCAACCAAACACTCAGGGTCTCCAATTGTCGGCTAGCCACCTCTCCCCTGCTTTCCAGCAGACTCACCCATCTGCCCGCCCACAAGGAGGCACTTTCTCGCAGTGTGGGAAGCAAAAACATAAAATGGTAGTTTTACCATTTTTCTGTTTCTGCTTCGCACACTGGTAGAAAGCAGTGTGGCAATGCCCTAATGGAGGAGTCACCCCTGGACATAGCAGAGTACTTTATTCCACCTATACCAAGAATCTTCTGCCCACCAAATTTAGAGGTGTCCACCGGCCCGACAGACATCTCCTAACATTGGCAAGAACTGCTGTCACATGAATATATTAAAAGTTTTGATGGATGCTACTCTCAAAATTAGGATATGGTCTGTAAAACTTATAAAATGTTTTTGTATTTTCAGAAACAAAATTCCAAAGTGGTATTTTGTTTCTGAAAATACAAACATTTGTGACTCTCACACCATGGAGATCAGGGGGCCAGAGAGGCGGAGGGGCAGTTTGAAGTTTTATTATATTAGAATTTGTTGATCCTGGTTATCCTGCTCTGCATGGATTATTTCAACCCTTGGGACTTCATTAGAATGGGGTCCGATTTTTTCACAATGTAGAAGGGGGGACGGGAAGCTAATTGGAAAAGGAAAGTCCAGCACAAATGCTCCCAAAGTATAACATAGTAATACTATTGGGTTACTGTTCCTAATTGAGAAAGAAGGGGAGCAGCTTAGTCTGGTTGCTGAAAAAGACTTGTGAGTAAATGCAGCTCACAGTGAAGGTTTGATACCGATGAAAGTGGGGGAATTCCTCCTTTCGGAAAAGGTACCATCACAAACCCATACGGGTGTCATGCTACCTCATCGTGCGTGTGCTCCTCGTTGGGTGGCACTGCTGTCCCCCACGGGCCCCGCGAGAGGGCTCTTTGACGGAGATCTTTTCAGGAGTGGCGCCACAGTTGTGTGTGCGGGTGTGTGCTTCTAGAAGCTTTGTGAGTGAGTTAAAATTACCCCCTCAGTACCCAGAAATAGAACTTTATTCTGGGGTCCGGGTGGGAAGATTAATAAGCAAGGAATAAGGAGGACCTATTTTAAACAAATATTGTAGAGGCGTGAGTATTATCTTGCTGCTCTCCTATCCATGAGTGTAAGTGCTGGTGATAGTGAGATTAAGTCGACATGTTTTGACATGTTTCGCGCTTAGACTTGGTCCTTAGTGGATCCCATTGCACTTCTTCAGGACCATGATGTGCTATCTATATCTATATCTATCTATACTAATATAATAAAGAGAGAGCCCAAACCTTTGAGACGGGTAATCTCAGGAACCACAGCACCAATCACAACACCCAATACAGAGTTGGAAAGGGCAGTTGCAGCAGAAGGACATAGGCTATGCAGACACCCACCATATACATTTAAAAGGTAAAAGAACAGTGCCAGCAAAGTAGTCCCTTGTGGGCGTGTCTGCGTTGTGCTGTGGGCGTGTGATGGAGGGGCGTGACAAATTCTGGGGGCGTGTGGTACATTCCACCCTTCATGCCATGTCTCATGTCATGTGCTAAACCCACCCAGCTCCCTTTAAATACCCCTTCATCCCATAATCATAACCCATCCTTACTCCTTAAAATACCCCAACACCCTTAAACACTAACCCAGTATAACCCTATAAATATACCCTGTAACCCAATACCCAAACCTATCCCTAAACTCTAAAAAAACTCCTGTACCCGAAAACCCAAGCCTAGCCCTGAACCCTAAAAATACCCCTGTACTCCAAAACCCAAAAATACCCATGTACCCCAAACCCCAAACCTAGCCCTGAATCCTAAAAATACCCCTGTAACCCAAAATCCAAACTTAGCCCTAAACCCTAAAAATACCCCTGTACCCCAAAACGCATACCTATCCCTGAACCCTAAAAATAGCCCTGTACCCCAAAACCCAAACCTAGCCCTGAACCCTAAAAATAACCCTGTACCCCAAAACCCAAACCTACCCCTGAACGCTAAAATACCCTCGTACCCCAAAACCCAAACCTAGCCCTGAACCCTAAAAATACCCCTGTACCCCAAAACCCAAACCTAGCCCTGAACCCTTAAAATACCCCTGTACCCCAAAACCCAAACCTACCCCTGAACCCAAAAAATACCCCTATACCCCAAAGTCCAAACCTAGCCGTGAACCCTAAATATACTCCTGTACCCCAAAACCCATACCTATCCCTAAACCCTAAAACTACCCCTGTACCCCATAACCCAAAACTATATCTGAACACTGAAATACCCAAACACCCCAAAACATATACCTCAATACCCCAAAACATATACCCCTTTTACCCATACTTACCTTATCCAAACATAAAAATAAAAAAACATGCTTTTACCATTCATGCATTTACAACGAATTTCGTTGTAAATGTATGCGTGGTAAAAGCATATAAAATGTAATGCCATGCGTTATAATGGCATTGCGGAGTCATGGTACTTTCGTAACGAAAGTATGCGGAGTGATGGTAGGCGGAAACAAAGTTGCGGAATAATGGATTTTTACTTTCCCCGGTAAGTACATTGGTGGCACGGCGGCCACATCTCCACCCACATACTCATACTTTTTCACCAACCATTTGAAAAATGCACAGGTCTCTCTCATTGATGGCCAGTCCCGACATACACTTTTAGACACACCTTCCACCACAAGTTCTAGAATTGCGAACTTTAGAGCTGGGGAGCTACGTTCGATTCTCGGCATCAGCTCAACATCCTGTGATTCCAGGCAAATCGCTTTGTCTCCCCGTGCCTACCACAAATGAATGTGTTCTTCTGTAATGTAAATTGTGCTCATGCCATGTTGTCGAGTTTGCGCTAAATATTATTGCAAGGAAAAATAAAGTAGGGAAATTCGAGTTCACACACTACTGAACGCGCACTCTTAAGTGCATCAGCAATGCACTGTGAATCGGAGCGTTTCACAGGCCTGTCACAGATAAGAAATGCAATCAAAACGAAATCCTACAAAACAATATACTACTGACCGGCAGAAATTCATACCCGGACAACGTCGGGACGGGCTACTAGTAAGAAAATAAAACTAGGAATCAGAGGAGACGACACTCAATATTCCTATTGTACCTAGAGTCAGGTTCCAACCCCTTAATTATTGAAGATTGGTCTCCTCGGCTGGACCGTGAGGTAATGGAGAAGTACACTGTTCTCCTCGTTAACTGCAGCCCAGTACCTGCCCTACCACTGCTTGGTTCGCCCCCATAGTGATTACTCCGTTTTTTTTTCTCCCATGGTTGTAAAGCATACACAAGCCTGCCCTCTGGGAATCAACCTTTACAACGCAACTTTTACACCGCACTACCATTACAACAAAACTTTTACAACGCAACATCCATTACAACGCATGCATTTACAACGCAACCATTACAACGCATGACACTACAAGGCACACCACTACAATGCATGCCATTACAACGCAGTCATTACAACGCATACCATTACGACGCATAGCATTACAACACATAGTACCCTTACACTATCCAACACTTACCCTACTGTTGCACCCCCTGGAGTTAGAATAGTAATTTTTATCCCTACACTATCCAACACTTACCCTACTGTTGCACCCCCTGGAGTTAGAATAGTTATTTTAACCCCTACACTATCCAACACTTACCCTACTGTTGCTCCCCCTGGAGTTAGAATAGTAATTTTTACCCCTACACTATCCAATACTTACCTTACATGCAATGTAATGTTATGCGTTGTAATGGTATGCGTTGTAAATGTAGTATGCTTTGTAGTGGAATGCGGTGTAAAGGTAGTTTCAAGGAATTCGTTGTAATGGCATGCGTTGTAATGGTATGCGTTGTAATGGATGTTGCGGTGTAAAAATTGTGTTGTAAATGTAGGCATTGTAAAAGTATGCGTTGTAACGTCATACATCCTGCCCTTTGCATAGCTGGGACAATGGTATCTTGTCTGCCAGCAGACAGGAAAATTCCAAGCATGTCAGGGACCAGTGATACTTTTTTTCATAAACAAAACCTTGTTTTGGCTGTAGTCTTTTGACCGGCCCAATTGTATGTAGTTATGGAAAATTGATAGAATACAAATTTTGAGAAAACATTTCACTGAAACTATTAAATCAAAATGTCAAGATAATTGGAATTTACATTGGCAGAAACTGAGACACATAGTGTCATTTTTAGGTCGAGCATTCAAGACCTCTTGTATATACTTTAGTATGTACCAAATTGTGTATGTACTTTGTGGGCTCTGGAGATCAGCCCTAGGACTTGTCAGCTTCTGCTTAGGGCTTTTTTTCTGTTCATCTGCCTCTATTTAACTGTCTAGATAGAAACGACCTGTAGAGGTCAGAATTGCTTTCTGCTTGTTTAACTGCCTCTATATAACTTTCTTGATAGAAAAGGACCAGCAGAGGTCATTAAAATTCCAGAATCACTTTACCATTCTCTAGTTTCCAGTCCATAGAAATTGTCTTCCTCAAGCACCTGTAGACAATAATATTTCTTTAAAATCTTGTATTTTCAGTGACCACTGAAGGCCCGATTTTATATTAAAAACAGAGTTTTGGATTATAGAATTTCCTGCTGAAAGACAATATTTCTCTCTATGTGTTCCAATACCTGGCGTGTCACGTAGTTTGATGGTTACTTTCCCTTCTTGTTAGAGAACAGTAGATGTTTCAGCACCCAGGCTAATGTGCTGCATAGCCAAATACATATAAGGTTCCAAAGGCGAGATTGATTGCCTTGCAAATGCTTGTTTAAAATCGCCAGTCATATTATTTGTTTGAGGCTTAATAGTATTAATCTTGAAAATGGGTTCCATGCTTTGTTTTTTGTAAGCTTTTTTAACTGCATTTCCTGAAAATTCCTAATACATAATGCCTATCCTATTTTCTCCTGCTTCCATTTCGCTTCAACTTTCTCCACTTCCACCTCCATCCCTCTTCCCTACTTTTCTTTCAAGGTTATTTGTCCTTCTTATTTTATTCCAGGTAATCCTTGATCCTTTTGAAGCCCAAATGAAGTTCGCTATTTCTCCCTGAATCTTCTTCAGATAGTCTCTTTTAAACTCCAGTGGAATAACATTAAAAAGGTAGGTACGTTTTGGGAGGATCGACATTTTTACCAAGTTTGATGTTCCTTTCATGTTTAGAAGTAACTTGTCCCAAACTTTGAGAAGTTTTATGATCTCAAGTGAAATCCTATTGAGATTTAGTTGGGGGATTTTTTCGAGGTCTTTCGCTATGGTTATACCCAGATATTTTATTTTATCCTTTGTGTATGGGTTATTCTGTTGTGTATTCCAGCTCATTGACTAGGTTTTTGCTTCATTGGTCAAGTACCCAGCTACATTTCCAAACTCTGTAATTGCCTTGTTTATTGCTGGGGAGGAACTTTGGAATTTTTCTGTAAAAATCATTAGATCGTCTGCATAGAGCGCTACTTTTTTAACACACTCCTGATGTTTAAAGGGGGTAATTGAATCGTTATTTCTGATTGTGTCTGCCAGTGGTTCAATGTACATGTTAAATAGCAGGGGAGACAGAGGGCACCCTTGCCTCGTTCCCCTTTGTATCGCTATGTTATTTGTAAGATTCCCATTAATTAGGATCTTCGCTCTTGGATTTCTGTAGGTCTCGGTTATCAGATGACTAAAATTTTGACCAAGGTTATATTTGTTAATGACTCCGTTTAGAAAAGACCAGTTGACCCGGTCAAAAGCTTTGGCAGCGTCAAAGGTTACTATCGTTAGGGGGATTTTTTCACTAGTTGCTATATCTACTGCAGCAAAGAGTTCATGCGTGATTTATAATATTTGCCTCCCTTTCATAAAACCTTTTTGATCCGGGTGTATCAGTTTTGGCATTACCAGGGCCAGTCTCCCTGCTATTATTTGTGTGAAGATTTTGTAGTCACAATTGAGCAGGGCCTATATGACTCACAAACTGTAGGGAGACAGTCCAAAAGACTGTCAAAATTCAAAGGAGCAAGTATAAAGTCCTGCCCTAAGTGCAGGCTTGAAAAAGCGGATGACCTACATATGTTCCAAGGCTGCCCGCGATTAGAACTTTTCTGGCAGGAAGTAGGTAATATGTTATGTCAGATATTGGGAAACCACCTAAAAGTAAGTACAACACTAATTATTTTTGGGATATGTACCAAGTTTAATGTAAGTGATGAATGGTTGACCAAAAACCAAGAAAATCTGCTATTTGTATTGATACTCCTCGCAAGAAGAGAAATATGCCTAAATTGGGTTAAACCAGTACCACCTCTATATGAGGATTGGCTAAACTCTATAATTACGACAAATAAACTAGATAGGAAAGGAAAACCCTCCAAAAAATTTAATTTCTGGGAGATTTGGGAAAATGACTATACTAGTAACACGTAAGGTAACGAGGGAACCTGACAAAGAACCAATGTGTCCGATGATTAAAGCGGTGACAATAATTCAGACGGGAATAATTCCAGCCAAGTGGCCAGGATGGCCAGCTCTCACCCAACCGCTCAGAATTATTGAATATGGCAAAGGATATAGGAGGATAAAACACCACAGATCCACCAAAGGGATATTCTTTGTGGCCGGCACAGTAAGGAAAATAAAAAGAGTGAAGGAATAAAAAGTGGAGGTCTTAAAGTTCCCCTCTGTACTCCTTATACGATCATGCGCAAAATAAGGATAAAAAAAAAAGTTATTTGTCCAAGCACTTTCAAAATGAGTGTTTTTGTCATGCATCAATTTGTCCCCATGTTTCTCCTTTTTTGTGTTCCTCCTTTATTGTCGTAATTTTTCATCTTATTTTCTGTCATATCCTACCTGTCTTTACCTTTGTCTTCTAAACTCTTGCTTAACTGTAATTAAAATGATAAAACAATGTTCTCTCACTGTATTTGCTATCCAGGTTAACATGTTTTTCTTATAAAAAATATGTTTTCTTTACTTTGTAAAGTAATATTTTTTTATCTTACCCACTCTAGGTAAAACTGGCACACCCAAATGGTTTATTTAACTTTCCATGAAGGCAATAATAACTCAGACCAGGAAATGTACCTTGTGTGTGGCAGTTAAAGGATTTATATTGACTGTAGTCTGCATTTACAACACCCACATTTATTATTGGGAAAGTATAGATCCAAGTTTACAGTTAAAACACTGCAGCAATACTTCATAAGAAAGTGCACTGCTATGTAGAAACACTTGGGGGTATATTCACAAGAACGTGCGATAACTATCGCCAAAGTAATTTATCGGCAGAAAAGTTAGCATTGCCTAACCCCAATCTTTTTCACTGTGATAGCATGGTATTCACAAGCCCGCGCTACATGACGATAATTACAGTGAACGGCGGGGAAAACAGGCGACAACAACATCTCAATGGCGAGAGTTATTCCAGCGTTAACAGGTGATAGCTGTGGATCGGCATATCAGCGCCAGATAACTCACCTTTCTCAACCCAGGCGCTATCAAATTGCGAACATGGCCCTACAAATATTAGGATGTGAGGGTTAGGATGTCAAGTAAATAATAAATGCAGGAGACATTGTCAGGTTCATTTACCATTTGGCATGCAGCCTGAAAGACTACTGTGTCAACAGAGGCCCTTTCCCCGACCTTTGTACCCCCATTCTATTGAAAGACCCTGCCAGCCAGCACCTACAAGTGATTGATGGAAATGCATTCACGGGTGAATGCCGAGGGGTTGGCAGGTTATTAAAAAAAAATGGTGGGAGGGGGCTAGGGATGGTGGTGGTGGGTGTTGTGACCCTAATGGGTATCGGAGCTGCATGATCATTGTCTCCATGGCATCTATGGGTCTTCAGGGGTGGCTCTTGGCTGGGCTCCCTTTCATCCTGTGGGTAGTCGTCCTGCTTAGCACCAGCAAAAGTCAAGTCTAAAATCCCTGATGCTACCGAGGTTTATCCCCTGTTTTTGCTTCGCAGATCTAGCAGTTCATTGTGCATCTGGTGTGGTTTTCTCGTGTGTTTTTGCATGGCAACACCTATTTTGCATCTCATTAGTGTTAGTTGGTGGTGTCCACCATGGAGATAAATTTGTGGGCAGTTATCACAGGAATACTGGTGTTGTCTGCAGTTTGCACCAGCTTGTGAATGGGTTGTTAAATCTATCTCCACTTTTGCTGCGTTAAGGTGGAGGTAAATCAGAGTAAACTCCTTGTGAATATGCTCCTTATTTTTTGTATGATATAAGTCACTCTTGAGTGTGCTTTGTATCACAATGACAATATTTTGTTTATCTTTTTTTAAAAAACTTAAAAAATGCGGTGTGCAGAATGTGCCTGTGTTCTTTTTTTATTCACATCACTAAAAGGGTTTGCTGCGCTAATTTCCAGTTTTTCCTGCATTACAAAACAGAATAGAAATGTATTTCACCACTCTTTTTGCAGTTTTCTAAGTAGTAATCAACATTTCCTATTTTTTCTATCCATTTGTAATTTGTGGGGGAAACAGTTGTGAAACCCATGGATCAATTCAGAAATATATATTTCTATTTGTTTGCATCAATTCATTATTATTTTTCACTAAATAAGCATTCTAATATTTTCATGCAATGCATTTATTAATCAGATCAGTGAAGAATCAGTAGCGCAGTAATGTAGAATGTGTGCATCAGCGGCCCGTGCAGCTAAGAGCGGGGGGGGGGCCAGGGGAATTTCGAAAGACAAAGACAGGGGAAAATTAATTATTCATTTCATTTTCCCTCATAATCTTCTTTCGACTCCCCCCACCCCCCTACCACCCCCCAACTAGGCACCACCGCTCTTACCTACATGGGCCACTGCTGTATGTGTACTATAGCATAGCCATGCAAATCATATAATTGCTGGCGCTAAGCAGGGAAGAATGCTAATATGTTCATCCAAGCGGCATATGCTCACTACAATAATATCAATATCAAATAATCAAATAATCAAAGACCACCGAAAACCAGCCTCAGCCCAACATCAGTCCACCATCCCATAAGACTGCATTTTCTTGCATTCCCCGTAAAAATTGTCCTGGTACTAAGGCGTAAAGCACAGCATGTTGGGTTTTAAACAGTGGTCCCTACCTCTGTTCAAAAAAGGACATCAGATCATTAATCCTTCCTATAATGTGTTAACAGTCGCCTATCCATGCTAACTCACTTAGCCATTCTGTATGGGCTGAACAAGAGAGTTCTCTCCAGTGTCTGAGAATGCAGAGCTCTATGGCTGCCTTTTGTGCAGGGGTGAAATAATGTGTTTTATTTGTAGTCCATGCAGCCTTGATACTGCTCTCCTAATGCCACCACATGCTTTGATGTATTGCAAGTTCAGGAAAGATGTCACCCGCAGGGGGTGTTTGTCAAATTTGCCCTAAAAACTATGAAGAATTAGTGTGCATTTCTATTGTTGTACTGGTCCAAGCCCAAATTCAGATGGGAGATCATGACAATGATTCAGGATGTTGTTATCCAACAGCTGTTTGCGTATTTAACACTGGCAACCTTTTAATGTTGTTAGTGTATCGAAACACCTCTCTCAGGCCTGTGTTATCTTTAAAGGGATGCTGATACATGCAGCCATGGGTTTACTTAGAAGCTAATGGGCTTAATTCTGCAAGATCACAATGACCTAATGACTGGATTGTCAGATGGCGACGCGGAAGACCTGAAGAACACCAAGGTTGTGGTCAACAGACACAATAGCTCCCGCGATACCAATCTAAGGTGGAGTTTCAGGCTCAGCTGGAGACCAGCTGGGAGAAGTGATGAGTGAGGTAGCAGTAGATCCATATGGGACTTGAGCAGTCTCCCAGATTCCAAAGCCCATATTTATGAGATTGGTGGTGCAGCGCGGTGCAGCAAGTCAGCTTTCCGCACAATGCTGCATCACAGGGAACGATAATGACAAATAACCTATAATCCAGAAACAATTAGGCAGACTTTTGGAGTGTTGTTTTCCAGCCACATTTATTCACAGGGTCAGTTGGCATCCAGAGAAACGTAACGTTCCAACAAATTTCTGAAAACCAGAGACCAAGGGAGTTTATCGTGGTGCAGTTGTGTGGATCGCACCTCCTTCTTTGGTTGGAAAAATGCATCTCCTCACATTTCAGTGATGGAAAGTTCTATAATATATGGGGAATGGCAGAAGTCACATCACTCAGCATTCCCTATACAAAGAGTACCATACATGTGTGGGTGTCCTACCACCAGAGACATGAAACATTAAAAAAATAAGAGTAAGGAAAGCACTTCAAGATTCCTTTTCAACAGGCCTGTATTTGGAATATGAGTCCAGGTCAAACGGCATCCATTGAAATGAACCAACATCATATAGTTGTAATCAAGCAATGAAGACTTGAGATTAACCCCTTCCATGCTGGGCCGTTTCTGCCTCTGTGCGGTAAACAAAAGAACAGGGCGGGGCCGTGACGAACCCCAGCCGTCATCAGCACACGAGCGCCGCAGAGCGTGATGGCTGGGGTTTGTCACCAGCATGGAAGGGGTTAAAGCCAGTTTGTAGCTTTATTGTAGTAAAGCCAGACCATAGGAGCAAGGCAACTGTAGCTACAGAGTAAGGCTGGCAACTGACACATAAAGAACCTTCAATACAGAATACAGTAACAAGAACAATCTGAAAGGATAAGGGGGCATATATCAAAGAGGTTTATCTCCGCTTTTTTGGCTTTAAAAGCCAAGAAAGCGGAGATAAAATTATCTTCCTATTACCTAGCTGTCGCTAACACCAGTCAGCGACAGCGAGTAGGAGATAGTGACCATCTTGGGCCCCACTTTGCATGTCAGTGATATTTATCACTAATGACATGCAAAGTGGGCGTGCCAAGATGTTAGCGACTGGAAACAGTCGCTAACATCGCTATCTCCTGTTACCAACTTTTGGAGATATTTGCGCTAAGCGCGAATATCTACAAAAGCTAACACCTGCCCTGAGCAGTTCTTAGCCATGTTATCCAATGGGAGGTGGATAACATGGCTAAGAACATTAGCTCACTAATGCATGAATATCGCTGACTTTTCAGCGATATTCATGCATTGCGGCCAATTTTTATCGCATTTGCGATAAACTTTGGTAATACCAAGGTTTATCTGTGATAAAAATCGCCGCAGCTCGGCGATAATTTTTTCACGCTAACCAAGCAATAGCGATAATTATCGCTATTGCTTGGTAATTTGCCCCAAGATTCTTAAAGAACTGCAAGCTACTCCATGGGTCTTCCTTTATATTAAATAAGACTCTAAAACAACCCAAGCTACTACATGGGTCTTCCTTCACATAAAAACGAAAAAGGAAACTTAACATAAGCAATAAAACAATAAAATAATAAAAATGACATATTGTCTAAATAGAAAGACTTTTACACAACTAAAGATGAAAAATGTAAAAGAAGAATACATCACTTCCTGTATTTAAAATTGTATGAAAAGTTTACATCACTTGCTGTATCTAAGAGGAATATGAATAACATGCATGCTACGTCAAAAAGGATGTTGTAATCAAGCAATGAAGACTTGAGATTAAAGCCAGTTTGTAGCTTTATTGTAGTAAAGCCAGACCATAGGAGCAAGGCAACTGTAGCTACAGAGTAAGGCTGGCAACTGACACATAAAGAAACTTCAATACAGAATACAGTAACTAGAACATTCTGAAAGGATAATATTCTTAAACAACCCCAAGCTACTACACATACATTTCTGGAATCTCAAGCTGTCAGATAGACCAGAGCCTGGCTCTCCTTCCACAAGTGAATGCCACACCTAGCTGCGACTGAGTGAGGGCATACCAGAGTAATTTCCGAGCAAAGGAACTCTTGATGTAGTGTCACTACAGAGAATATTGTCACTCTCCAGACTGGATGGCAGGTATCCCCTTAGCGAGGGCAAAATAGTACTGAGACCAGGTAGAAATCACTCCGGTCTGGTCGGTGGATGGTTTTTAATATCTGTTAGGCTAGGTTCTTTGGGATCCAAGACCCTGACAAAAGCCCTCCACCAGTACAGGCGATTAAAGTGAGGGCAGAAACATGTTGGCGCTAGGATGATGGTTTGAGCCATTGGGCTCTCACTCCATCGTATAGTTGTTTTTAGATGCACCAGATGCTACCACTAACGTGAAAAACATGGTTACCTCAAGGTACTTTTAATTGCATCTGGTAGTTTTATTTAGAAGGGTAGTGAATTAAAATTCTATTGTGTTCACCCCCTTGCAAAACATCAATATATCACTTTCCTATAGTGAGGGTAGAAATCGGATAGAACTGTGTCCTGCCTTTACCATTCTGCTTTAACAGTCAAGAGTTATGATTCCATTTCTAGGTTGATAGTCAAAAATATGCTGTTGACTTTTAATAAGCAAGTTCTTGTTCATTCGCAGTGGCTAATGTTTAATTTATTTTGATAAAAGTAATTTTTTCTAACAATGTTGTCCCTTGATTTTTAGGACATGGAGGTGAATCAAACTATCCTGGATGGCCTTAGAGTTGTGGAATAGAAGTCTACTTTGCAAGGAATAAGTGTGTGTGGGGGGGAAGAGGAGGGGTTAGGTTATCCACAAATCCAAGAAGATAGATTTTGAGCAAGTCGAGCCTGGACTGCTAACAGAGTAGCACTGGTCACGTCAAATGATAATAAACTAACCAAGCAAAAGGGGTAATAGGCAGCGGTAAACCTGCTTGAGACGTCTGCCTGTACCTCATCATGCAGGGTTTTGGGCATCATTCTCTTACAAGCTGTCACACCCCATGGGCACAAATGCATGTAGGCTGACTGTATGACGTTACAACGCATACAAATGCAAAAACAACAATTGATGGACAGAATGCAGAACAATGTCATACATTCACCCCAGTACAGAGATGTGGGCCTAAATCCATCGTTTTTTTGCACTCCACACCACCCCAGTTCAGACATGGCCATATGCAAATCAGCCTTGACACTGTGCCTCATGGGAACAGTCCAGCCCGAACTGCCAAGCCATGTATTTCCTGGACCGAAATCAAGCATCCTAGGACCAGTTACTGGCTATCAGCCGTCTTCAGCTAGGATAGCTTGACTCCAGTGGTGTGGAGAGCATGGGACTCACGTCTGAGCATACCCATCCCACTCAGGGTGACAAATGCAAAAACAATTATTGATGGACAGAATGCAGAACAATGTCATACATTTACCCCAGTACAGAGATCTGGGCCTAAATCCATCGTTTTTTTGCACTCCACACCACCCCAGTTCAGACATGGCCATATGAAAATCAGCCTTGACCCTGTGCCTCATGGGAACAGTCCAGCCCGAACTGCCAAGCCATGTCTTTCCTAGACCAGAATCAAACATCCTAGGACCGGTTTCTGGCTATCAGCCATCTTCAGCTAGAATAGCTTGACTCCAGTGGTGTGGAGAGTATGGGTCTCACGTCAGAGCATACCCATCCCACTCAGGGTGACAAATGCAAAAACAACAATTGATGGACAGAATGCAGAACAATGTCATACATTCACCCCAGTACAGAGATCTGGGCCTAAATCCATCGTTTTTTTTGCACTCCACACCGGGGAACAACCTTTATAACACAACTTTTAGCACGCAGTGCTATTACAACGCAGACTTTAAAACGAAAACCATTACAACGCATTATAATGGGGGGCGCTCAAGGATAGGGAATAGTTTTAATTTACTATCCAACACATTCCCTAGTGTCCACGGGGACTGGTGTTGGAATAGTAAATTTAACTATTCACTATCCAGCACCCCCCAGTGTTATGCGTTGTAATGGAATGCGTTTTAAAACTTGCGTTGTTACAGCATGCGTGGTAAAAGCTAGTGTTGTAACAACGTACATCCCTCCACACCTCCCCAGTTCAGACGTGGCCATATGCAAATCAGCCTTGACCCTGTGTCTCATGGGAACAGTCCAGCCCGAACTGCCAAGCCATGTCTTTCCTGGACCAGAATCAAGCATCCTAGGACTGGTTTCTAGCTATCAGCCGTCTTCAGCTAGGATAGCTTGACTCCAATGGTGTGGAGAGCATGGGACTCACGTCTGAGCATACCCATCACACTCGGGATGACAAATGCAAAAACAACAATTGATGGACAGAATGCAGAACAATGTCATACATTTGCCTCAGTACAGAGATCTGGGCCTAAATCCATCGTTTTTTGCACTCCACACCACCCCAGTTCAGACATGGCCATATGCAAATCAGCCTTGACCCTGTGCCTCATGGGAACAGTCCAGCCCGAACTGCCAAGCCATGTCTTTCCTGGACCGGAATCAAGCATCCTAGAACCGGTTTCTGGCTATCAGCCGCCTTCAGCTAGGATAGCTTGACTCCAGTGGTGTGGAGAGCATGGGACTCACGTCTGAGCATACCCATCTCACTCGGGGTGACAAATGCAAAAACGACAATTGATGAAAGGAATGCAGAACAATGTCATACATTCACCCCAGTACAGAGATCTGGGCCTAAATCCGTCATTTTTTTGCACTCCACACCAGCCCAGTTCAGACAAGGCCATATGCAAATCAGCCATGACCCTGTGCCTCATGGGAACAGTCCAGCCCGAACTGCCAAGCCATGTCTTTCCTGGACCGGAATCAAGCATCCTAGGACCAGTTTCTGGCTATCAGCCATCTTCAGCTAGGATTGCTTGACTCCAGTGGGGTGGAGAGCATGGGACTCACATCTGAGCATACCCTTCCCACTCGGTGTGACAAATGCAAAAACAACAATTGATGGACAGAATGCAAAACAATGTCATACATTCACCCAAGTACAGAGATCTGGGCCTAAATCCATCGTTTTTTGCACTCCACACCACCCCAGTTCAGATATGGCCATGTGATGTGATGTGATGTGGAACTTTTATAGTGCGCTATCACTCCGAAGAGCATCTTGGCGCTTTTGACTTGTGTATTCCAGATGGTGAGAGTTGTAATACTCACCTTGGCGATCAGAATCTAAACCAGGGTATTGCAAGTTGTGTCTGCCGTGCTGTAAATCCAGGTTTTAAGAGCTTTCCTAAATTTGCTTTCGCAGGTGATTTCCCGGATGTAGTGGGGGAGTTTATTCCAGGCTTTGGCTCCTCTAACCGCTAAAGATTTTCCTCCTCTCGTGACGAGCCAGAATTTTGGGACAACCATTAGATTGGCTGTTGTCGATCTTAGTTCACGACGGGGGTGATAGCGAATGAAGTTTTTTGAAAGATAGTGTGGGCCCCGCTTATGAAAGGCCCTGAAAGTAATCATTAAGACCTTAAACAAAATCAGCTTTTGGATGGGGAGCCAATGAAGCATATTGAGTGCTGCGGAGGCTGAAGTTTTCCTAGGCATTTTTAGCACTAGCCTTGCCGCAGCATGTTGGACCATTTGTAGTTTATGTAGGGCTGCTTTGTTTGCCCCTGCATATAAACTGTTACAATAATCCAACCTGGATATGATTAGTGCCACTGCTACCGTTCGTCTGGCTGATAGGGGAGGGAAAGTAAAGAATTTTTTGAGACCTTTTATTACATTGAAGCATGCACCTGCTACTTCAGTAGCCTGTTGTTTGAAGGACAACGTCTCGTCGAATTTGATTCCTAAGTTTCGGGCCGCCGTGATAGTACTAGGCGGCGCCTCAGCTTCTGTCGGCCAACAGGTTTCGGGGGAGAACAGATTGTTTTTACCAAAGGGTAAGATTTCTGTCTTCACGGTGTTACATCTTAGATGATTTTTATTCATCCACTCAAAAGTGGCTTTCAGACAGTCTCTAAGAGCACATTCAGCAATCGCCGCGTCCTCATCTAGGATTAGGACTAGTTGGGTGTCATCGGCGTATGCTATTGAGCTGATGGCAAAGGAGGAGATAAGCTCCATCAGTGGGACCATGTAAAGATTAAATAAAATGGGGCTCAGGCTAGAGCCCTGCGATACCCCAGACTGGACTTCTCTTTCTTCCGAGCAGTACTGCCCTAGCATAGTGATCTACTTTCTTTGTCTCAAAAAGTTGTTGAACCACTTCGACACGGTGCCCACTATGCCCACACTCCTTAGGCGATGTATCAGAATATTGTGGGACACTGTGTCAAAGGCTGCAGATAAATCTAGTAGGATCAGGACTGCTCTTTTGCCCTGATCCAGAGCCGCTCTAATTGTTTCGGTGGAAAATAAGAGGGCAGATTCAGTTGAATGATGGGACCTAAAGCCAGCCTGATTTGGATGGAGAAGATTATTACCCTCCAGGTATGTTGTTAGCTGTTTATTGATGCAGGTCTCTGCGAGTTTGCATACCTCTGGAAGAAGTGAAATGGGCCGTAAGTTTGATAATACTGTGGGATCTGGAATGGCTTTTTTATGGAGAGGTCTAACAGCTGAGACCTTCCAGGATGATGGAATATCTCCTGTTTGAAGTGAAGTATTGAGTATGGAGTTAATCGTTGGATTCACTTCATCTATTATGACCTTTAGTAGCGACGGGGGGCAGGGGTCAAATGGGGAACCTGAATTTAGTCTGGAGATAGCTTGGGAGGATTCGTCTAAGCTAATGATGGTAAAGCTTTCCCAGGTTGCGGTGCCCAATCGTTCCTTTACAGCTTTGAAATCTTCATCTAGTTCTTCCTGACTGACCTGTGGAAAGTCTTTTGTGAAATTGGTGATTTTTTGTTCAAAATATACTGCAATTTCGTCACAGAGAGACTGGGATGGGGGGATTTCTTGGGATAGTATTTTTGGTTTTCTGAAGCTATTAACAATTTGGAATATCTCTTTTTGTTTATTATTCGAGGACTCAATCAGGTTTGTATAGTAGCTAGTTTTTGCAAGTTTGATTGATATATGGTAATTCCTCCTAGCCTTTTTATATCTTTCTCGGTCGTCGCTCTTGTAATGGCGACGCCATTTTCGCTCTAATACTCTCATTTCTCCCAAAGTTCCTTTAAGGGAGTTTGTATACCATGGAGCCGATTTCTTTCTTTGAATAGTTTTGGATTTTGTTCCGCGTGTTTTCATTCTTTCTCCAATGGTTCTCATCCATCTCTCATAATGTTCATTGTCAGTGGTCACATTCCCTGACATAGTTGGTTTCTCTGCTTCCACCCAACCAGATCAGGATGTACTATTATTTTTCTCCAGCATGGAATGGATTTTATGTTGCCTGATGTTAATTTGATTTCCTTTTTGTTGTCAATTTTAAGGTTAAAGCCAATGAACTTATGATCTGACCATGTTTGGGTTAGCAGTGAGTCTACTATATGCAAATCAGCCTTGACCCTGTGCCTCATGGGAACAGTCCAGCCCGAACTGCCAAACCATGTCTTTCCTGGACCAGAATCAAGCATCCTAGGACCGGTTTCCAGCTATCAGCCGTCTTCAGCTAGGATAGCTTGACTGCAGTGGTGTGGAGAACATGAGACTCACGTCTGAGCATACCCATCCCACTCGGGATGACAAAAGCAAAAACAACAATTGATGGACAGAATGCAGAACAATGTCATACATTCGCCTCAGTACAGAGATCTGGGCCTAAATCCATCGTTTTTTTGCACTCCACACCACTCCAGTTCAGACATGGCCATATGCAAATCAGTCTTGACCCTGTGCCTCATGGGAACAGTCCAGCCCGAACTGCCAAGCCATGTCTTTCGTAGACCGGAATCAAGCATCCTAGGACCGGTTTCTGGCTATCAGCCGTCTTCAGCTAGGATAGCTTGACTCCAGTGGTGTGGAGAGCAAGGGACTCATGTCTGAGCATACCCATCCCACTCGGGGTGAGAAATGCAAAAACAACAATTGATGGACAGAATGCAGAACAATGTCATACATTCACCCCAGTACAGAGATCTGGATCTAAATCCGTCGTTTTTTTGCACTCCACACCATCCCAGTTCAGACATGTCCATATGCAAAACAGCCTTGACCCTGTGCGTCATGGGAACTGTCCAGCCCGAACTGCCAAGCCATGTCTTTCCTGGACCGGAATCAAGCATCCTAGAACCGGTTTCTGGCTATCAGCCGTCTTCAGCTAGGATAGCTTAACTCCAGTGGTGTGGAGAGCATGGGACTCACGTCTGAGCATACCCATCCCACTCGGGGAGACAAATGCAAAAACAACAATTTATGGACAGAATGCAGAACAATGTCAAACATTCACCCCAGTACAGAGATCTGGGCCTAAATCCATGTTTTTTTTTCACTCCACACCACCCCAGTTCAGACATGGCCATATGCAAATCAGCCTTGACCCTCTGCCTCATGGGAACAGTCCAGCCCGAACTGCCAAGCAATGTCTTTCCTGGACCAGAATCAAACATCCTAGGACCGGTTTCTGACTAATATCCGTCTTCAGCTAGGATAGCTTGACTTCAGTGGTGTGGAGAGCATGAGACTCACGTCTGAGCATACCCATCCCACTCGGGGTGACAAATGCAAAAACAACAATTGATGGACAGAATGCAGAACAATGTCATACATTCACCCCGGTACAGAGATCTGGGCCTAATCCATCGTTTTTTTGCACTCCACACCACCCCAGTTCAGACATGGCCATATGCAAATCCGCAATGACCCTGTGCCCCATAGGAACAGTCCAGCCCGAACTGCCAAGCCATGTCTTTCCTGGACCGGAATCAAGCCTCCTAGGACCGGTTTCTGGCTATCAGCCATCTTCAGCTAGGATAGCTTGACTCCAGTGGTGTGGAGAGCATGGGACTCACGTCTGAGCATACCCATCCCACTCGGGGTGACAAATGCAAAAACAACAATTGATGGACAGAATACAGAACAATGTCATACATTTACCCTAGTACAGAGATCTGGGCCTAAATCCATCGTTTTTTTGCACTCCACACCACCCCAGTTCAGACATGGCCATATGCAAATCAGCCTTGACCCTGTGCCTCATGGGAACAGTCCAGCCCGAACTGCCAAGCCATGTCTTTCCTGGATCGGAATCAAGCATCCTAGGACCGGTTTCTGGCTATCAGCCGTCTTCAGCTAGAATAGCTTGACTCCAGTGGTGTGGACAGCATGGGACTCACGTCAGAGCATACCCATCCCACTCAGGGTGACAAATGCAAAAACAAGAATTGATGGACAGAATGCAGAACAATGTCATACATTCACCCCAGTACAGAGATCTGGGCCTAAATTCATCATTTTTTTGCACTCCACACCGGGGAACAACCTTTATAACGCAACTTTTAGTACGCAGTGCTAATACAACGCAGACTTTAAAACGAAAACCATTACAACGCATTACAATGGGGGGCGCTCAAGGATAGGGAATAGTTTTAATTTACTATCCAACACATTCCCTAGGGTCCACGGGGACTGGTGTTGGAATAGTAAATTAAACTATTCACTATCCAGCACCCCCCAGTGTTATGCGTTGTAATGGAATGCGTTTTAAAACTTGCGTTGTTACAGCATGCGTGGTAAAATCTAGTGTTGTAACAACGTACATTGCTCCACACCACCCCAGTTCAGACGTGGCCATATGCAAATCAGCCTTGACCCTGTGCCTCATGGGAACAGTCCAGCCCGAACTGCCAAGCCATGTCTTTCCTGGACCGGAATCAAGCATCCTAGGACCAGTTTCTAGCTATCAGCCGTCTTCAGCTAGGATAGCTTGACTCCAGTGGTGTGGAGAACATGAGACTCATGTCTGAGCATACCCATCCCACTCGGGATGACAAATGCAAAAACAACAATTGATGGACAGAATGCAGAACAATGTCATACATTCGCCTGAGTACAGAGATCTTGGCCTAGATCCATCGTTTTTTTGCACTCCACACCACCCCAGTTCTGACATGGCCATATGCAAATCAGCCTTGACCCTGTGCCTCATGGGAACAGTCTAGCCCGAACTGCCAAGCCATGTCTTTCCTGGACCAGAATCAAGCATCCTAGGACCGGTTTCCAGCTATCAGCCGTCTTCAGCTAGGATAGCTTGACTGCAGTGGTGTGGAGAACATGAGACTCACGTCTGAGCATACCCATCCCACTCGGGATGACAAAAGCAAAAACAACAATTGATGGACAGAATGCAGAACAATGTCATACATTCGCCTCAGTACAGAGATCTGGGCCTAAATCCATCGTTTTTTTGCACTCCACACCACCCCAGTTCAGACATGGCCATATGCAAATCAGTCTTGACCCTGTGCCTCATGGGAACAGTCCAGCCCGAACTGCCAAGCTATGTCTTTCGTAGACCGGAATCAAGCATCCTAGGACCGGTTTCTGGCTATCAGCCGTCTTCAGCTAGGATAGCTTGACTCCAGTGGTGTGGAGAGCAAGGGACTCATGTCTGAGCATACCCATCCCACTCGGGTGAGAAATGCAAAAACAACAATTGATGGACAGAATGCAGAACAATGTCATACATTCACCCCAGTACAGAGATCTGGATCTAAATCCGTCGTTTTTTTGCATTCCACACCATCCCAGTTCAGACATGTCCATATGCAAAACAGCCTTGACCCTGTGCGTCATGGGAACTGTCCAGCCCGAACTGCCAAGCCATGTCTTTCCTGGACCGGAATCAAGCATCCTAGAACCGGTTTCTGGCTATCAGCCGTCTTCAGCTAGGATAGCTTGACTCCAGTGGTGTGGAGTGCATGGGACTCACGTCTGAGCATACCCATCCCACTCGGGGTGAATAATGCAAAAACAACGATTGATGGACGGAATGCAGAACAATGTCATACATTCACCCCAGTACAGAGATCTGGGCCTAAATCCATCGTTTTTTTGCACTCCACACCACCCCAGTTCAGACATGGCCATATGCAAATCAGCCTTGACTCTGTGCCTCATGGGAACAGTCCAGCCCGAACTGCCAAGCCATGTCTTTCCTGGACCGGAATCAAGCATCCTAGGACCGTTTTCTGGCTATCAGCCGTCTTCAGCTAGGATAGCTTGACTCCAGTGGTGTGGAGAGCATGGGACTCACGTCTCAGCATACCCTTCCCACTCGGGGTGACAAATGCAAAAACAACAATTGATGGACAGAATGCAAAACAATGTCATACATTCATCCCGGTACAGAGATCTGGGCCTAAATCCATCGTTCTTTTGCACTCCACACCACCCCAGTTCAGACATGGCCATATGCAAATCAGCCATGACACTGTGCCTCATAGGAACAGTCCAGCCCGAACTGCCAAGCCATGTCTTTCCTGGACCAGAATCAAGCATCCTAGGACCGGTTTCTGGCTATCAGCCGTCTTCAGCTAGGATAGCTTGACTCCAGTGGTGTGGAGAGCATGGGACTCACGTCTGAGCATACCCATCCCACTCGGGGTGACAAATGCAAAAACAACAATTGATGGACAGAATGCAGAACAATGTCATACATTTACCCCAGTACAGAGATCTGGGCCTAAATCCATCGTTTTTTTACACTCCACACCACCCCAGTTCAGACATGCCCATATGCAAATCAGCCTTGACCCTGTGCCTCATGGTAACAGTCCAGCCCGAACTGCCAAGCCATGTCTTTCCTGGACCGGAATCAAGCATCCTAGGACCGGTTTCTGGCTATCAGCCGCCTTCAGCTAGGATAGCTTGACTCCAGTGGTGTGGAGAGCATGGGACTCACGTCTGAGCATACCCATCCCATTCGGGGTGACAAATGCAAACAAGCACTGGCGTTGCCAATAGGTCTCTCAGTAGGAAAGTTGGAGCTATTACAATTGCAAATAGCAATGCTTTTTATTTTTCTTTTCATTTTAAAAACATAAAAGGCTTTGTCATTTACAAAACCAATAGCTCCAACTTTCCTACTGCGAGACCTATTGTGCACTGCACAGTGTGGGTTAAAGTGGTACTGCGTGGGTGTGAGTGCCTTTGAGTGAGTGGCGTTGCATGGGTGAGTGGCGTTGCATGTGTGATTGTTGTTGCGTGGGTGAGTGGCGTTGCGTTGATGAGTGGCGTTGCGTGGATGAGTGGAGTTGCGTGGATGAGTTGCGTTGCGTGTGTGAGTGGGGTTGCGTGGATGAGTGGCGTTGCGTGTGTGAGTGGCTTTGCATGTGTGAGTGGCGTTGCATGTGTGAGTGGCGTTGCATGTGCGAGTGGCATTGCATGTGTGAGTGGCGTTGCGTGTCTGAGTGGTGTTGCGTGTTTGAGTGGCGATGCGTGGGTAAAAGTGGCACTGCATGGGTAAAAGTGGCACTGCGTGGGTGTGAGTGTATTTGCGTGAGTGAGTGGCGTTGCGTGGGTGAGTGAGGTTGCGTGTGTGAGTGGCTTTGCATGTGTGAGTGGCGTTGCATGTGTGAGTGGCGTTGCATGTGTGAGTGGCATTGCATGTGTGAGTGGTGTTGCGTGTGTGAGTGGCGTTGCATGTGTGAGTGGCGTTGCATGTGTGAGTGGCATTGCGTGTGTGAGTGGCGTTGCGTGTGTGAGTGGCGTTGCGTGTGCGAGTGGTGTTGCGTGAATGAGTGGTGTTGCGTGGATGAGTGGTGTTGCGTGGATGAGTGGCGTTGTGTGTGTGAGTGGCGTTGCGTGAGTGAGTGGCATTGCATGTGTGAGTGGCGTTGCATGTGTGAGTGGCGTTGCATGGGTGAGTGGCGTTGCATGTGTGAGTGGTGTTGCGTGGGTGAGTGGCGTTGCATGTGTGAGTGGCGTTGCGTTGATGAGTGGCGTTGCGTTGATGAGTGGCTTTGCGTGGATGAGTGGGGTTACGTGGATGAGTTGTGTTGCGTAGATGAGTGGTGTTGCGTGGATGAGTGGCGTTGTGTGTGTGAGTGGTGTTGCGTGAGTGAGTTGCGTTGCTTTGAGTGAGTGGCGTTGCATGTGTGAGTGGCGTTGCATGTGTGAGTGGCGTTGCATGTGTGAGTGGTGTTGCGTGGGTGATTGGCGTTGCATGTGTGAGTGGTGTTGTGTGGGTGAGTGGCGTTGCATGTGTCAGTGGCGTTGCGTTGATGAGTGGCATTGCGTGGATGAGTGGGGTTGCGTGGATAAGTTAAGTTGCGTGTGTGAGTGGCGTTGCGTGTGTGAGTGGCGTTGCATGTGTGAGTGGCGTTGCATGTGTGAGTGGCGTTGCATGTGTGAGTGGCGTTGCGTGTCTGAGTGGCGTTGCGTGTCTGAGTGGCGTTGCGTGTCTGAGTGGCGTTGCGTGTCTGAGTGGCATCGCGTGTCTGAGTGGCGTTGCGTGTGCTGCCTTCATTGAAAGGGATAATCTAACTCCTGAAATGTTCTTGATTATATAACCCAAGATCAAACAAAAACTAATTAACTATTGGAAGAAAAGCACGAGACCTTTAAAAAACACTTTCCTCCTTCATTAAAACATGAAGGTATACACCAAGTTCAATAAACTGGGTTCTAGAATATTAATTTAATGTAAATATAACTGGTGTGGCTCTGATTTTATACTTTGCTCATACTTTTTTGTTAAACAACTGTGTAAACTAAGTGTTCTGGCATCTAGATGCGCAGACCACACTGTAGAAAACCTCAAATCCAAAACCGTGGCATAATGTAAAGAACATGAATTATTACCACGATAGCCCATTTTATTGGCTTTATAGCTAAAACAAGCAACTGTTAGATCAGTAAAAGATAAAAACACATTGGGATTTTGACGAGAACAAAACATTAAGTGCTCACATTTTGAAAATCACTGGGATTCTTCTCGCTATACTAATGTTTAAGAGGAAAAAAGGTCAATGAAACTCAACTGCGTGTACTAGAGATGAGGAAGAAGAACTGTTAAACTAAAGTGAAGTAAATAATTACAAGGGAGGACGGGTGACGAGACGCACGGAGAGCAGCAGTCTTTGATGTGCTGGCCGGCCGTGCAGTGAATAATTAGGGGAGGAGAAATGCTGGCATGAGGCCGAGCGCACGCTGGGGTTTTAGGAAAAAAACAGAGGAGGTGGGCTTAGGATACGTGAAAGGAGAGACTGAGGTGAAGTGGACTGGAGGGGAAGGAGAGGCAGAGGGCAGAGAAAGGGCAAATGGAGGCAGAGCAAAGATGGAACAGCGAAAAGAGGAAGGGTGAGGTTACGTTGGGGATGGAGAACCCAGAACGGCGAAAGGCGAGGAGGAGCCTTTATGTAATATGGACTGCAGAGTGCGTTTGCTCCAATTTATATAACATAAGCAGCTAAGGGGTGCAAACAAGCATGTGCGCTATTTTTTGCACCAGTGCCAAATGTATGTGATCTGGCCCGGAAGTTGCTTAAAGAAGAGACACGTGGCTACACTACTATAACAAGGGAGGATACCCGGAGGAAAAAAACGGCAAGCTCGAGGGACAGACAACACGGCATTTTAGGACAAGTAAAGCACTCCAATTACGTTGCTCGAGTTTGCGCTTATTATTCTTAGAATTAAGAGAAAAGAAACGATCTGCATAGCAGAATGATAGTGGGGAGGAGGGGGGGGAAATGCAAAACACAGCCTGGTGACCGTGAGAAGTGTGAAGTAGGGGGCGGGGGGAGTGGATGCCTGAAGTGAAGCTGCTGGCGGCACCACGCTGGGGAAACAACAGATGGCTGGCTTTGATGTGGTGATGCAATGGGGAAGCCTGTGGGGAAATGGGCTGGCGGGGCTCGTTCACGAGAGGCTTGTGGTCACGTGATTCTCCCGCTTTTCACATGCACTGTGAAGAAACTACAGTCGAAACTGCAGTGGTTTGACTAGTGGATCGAGCACTTGAATTCTCGCCATTTTCCAATGGAAAAGGCGAGACCTAAAAAAACAATTGATGGACAGAATGTAGAACAATGTCAAACATTCACCCCTGTACAGAGATCTGGGCCTAAATCCATCGTTTTTTTGCACTCCATACCACCCCAGTTCAGACATGGCCATATGCAAATCAGCCTTGACCCTGTGCCTCATGGTAACAGTCCAGCCGAACTGCCAAGCCATTTCTTTCCTGGACCAGAATCAAGCATCCTAGGACCTGTTTCTGGCTATCAGCCGTCTTCAGCTAGGATAGCTTGACTCCAGTGGTGTGGAGAGCATATTATATATTCATTTATTTATAAGTTATTAAAAGCATTTGTTAGAGTTATTATTAATGAAGTAAATACTATGTATTATATCTTTATTATTATTTGTTTTTATTACATAATTTATTAATTTTAAATATTATAATATATTTTTAATTATGTTTATTACATTTATAAGTATTATTTTATTAATATTACATTTAATAAAAAACTATATATTTTAAAAACGATATTTTTGACATCGATATTTTTTTCCGATATTTTTGTACTTACCCTGTTAGAGATAGGATGTCAATATTGTTGTAATCGATATTTTTGTTGCAATATTTTTGTAGGTAGATATTTTTGTATTCGATATTTTGTCATAGATTCCTTTCCTTCATGCTGCTATACAGGATTCCAGCTTTCATTCTTATGTAAGTATAGTAAAGGAAGAGTGAATATCTTTGAATTTGATTCTTTGGAAGGACAACATTAGTCAATTGTGCTAGACTTTTGCTGACCTTAAGAGACCTTGTTGTCCAGGTCTAGGAAGGAAGCCTGCTTGCCCTGTGGCCCTTATAGAGCTAGAGGAAGAAAGAGTTGTCCACCTTGTAGAACACTTCACCACTTCCAAACAGATATTCCTATAGCCAGCCCTTTTGAAATTTCGCCGGTGTTTGAAGAGTTATGAAATCGCCCCATGGACTCAATCACTAATTCTACTATAGATTGATTACAGGAACTAGTTGATGTGAATCTGAACTTGAAGTTTGGTTAGTCTGTTTATAAAGTGAAACAACGGGCTGTTGGCAAAAATGGTGAAGTCTTCTAGAACAGCATGAGCCGTATTACAGTAAGGGCCAGGGGGAACAGCAGAATTTCGCACTCACTTTGCGCGCCCCAGTACTTTGGTATTACAGAAAGAGGCGCAGACGCTTGTGCGTCCCCTTCAGTAATATCGATAGCGCTGGCGCACAAAAAGCACCAGCGCTACCTTCAGGGGGCGTTATCTCATTTGCATAGGGTGGGCCCTATGCAAATCATGGGATTCCTATACCTCTGCAAGCGCGATGTATGACCGACACGGGAGCAGAAGCAAGGAAGCTCTCAGGGAGCACACTCACAGTGCGCAACCTGAAAATTGGCACACTGTGAGTGCGCCTCCTGAGAGCAGTCCACTGGAGGTGGGAAATGGAGTCCTATGGACCCCCCAGCCATCCCCTTGCAGGGCTGCAAGGGAATCTCTAATCCACTGTGACAACAGGCAGCCGCTGCAAGCAGCTGCTCTGTGTTTTCATATGAATGTGCTGCCCTAGAGGCAGCATGAGTTCATGGCTGCCCAGCGGGCTGTGCATTCACTATAGTGGAGCGCACCTTCATTGTTTGCACCGGGTGCATCTTTTAATAGGTGTGCCTGGCGCAAACAATGAAAATGCATAACACGGCCCCAGGAAAGAAATTACTGAACATTTTAGTACCTCAAAGTTTTTCATCTCTTGTGGATAAAGACCAGGTACAAGATTTTCCATTATGATTCAACGACCACAGCTACATTTTAATTTGCAATCATGAAGTTCAAGGCTAATGATAGACTGCAAGAAGAAGAATACAGCCGTGTGCAACCCTGCCTGGTAGAGCTGCCAGCCCTCCTCACTGAAGATTTTCCACCTTCAGCAATTTTCTAAACTGAAATGCATAACCTTTTAGTGGGACACACCACTTACCCTTGCATGACTTTGCTGCACTGCAAGTCGATCATAAATGATTTTCATGTCCCTTGTCCTCCATAATGTTTCATTGAGGTGACCAAACCTTTGAGTCTGACCATGTTCTATTGTATTTTCTCATTTTTTCCACTGAAAAGGTTTTGTTTTGAAGGCAATTCCTGAAGCCTATGTTTTCTTTTTCCATTTAGTGTGATCTTACTCACTACAATTTTTATCTTTTTGACTAAATTAGATTGATAAATGTTAGTAAAATTGCATTTCTTAACGGTGAGGTTGTTTTGATGGTCTTTTGCATGTGCCAGGTACCTATGTTGCTCTGCGGAAAGCCTGGCTGTCTGTGTCATGCTGCCAACCGATGCACCCACTAGACCCAAGAAATGTTTGGCTTCGCAGGAGATTAAACACAGGTCACAAAAAGACTGTAGCCTTTTTCAACCAAAGTTCACAGTTAGATTTGCTACATAACTTTTCACTAAAATAAGAGAAGTGCTCAGATGCCTTCCTTTGGAGAAAAAGGCTTTAAATCACACAGAGACAGATATACAGAAGGCAGCCTTGGTAATTTCACATCTTGACTATGCTAACTCTACCTACTTTGTCCTCCCAGGGTACTTAATGAAAAGACTGCAACTGGTGCAAAATCAGGCAGCGAGATTGATCTATCACCAGCCGAGATGGCACCACGTCACTCCCCTCAAATTACATTAGTTCCTGGTAACTCAGCGCTGTGCATTTAAAGTCAGATGTTTTATATTTAAAATCCCTTGACAGCACATGCCCATAATTTGTTTCCAATCTCATGTGGAGGTATGCCTCTGTCTGAGCCCTTAAGCCATCCCCACCTTTAAACGGAAAAGACTTGGCGGATCCCGTTTCGCGGTATTGGCACCCCACTTTTGGAATTCACTCCCATTTAACATCAGTTCTTCTGCATGCTACTCTCATTTTAGGAGACAATTAAAAAAGTGTTTTTTTTCCTCTGGCATAAGAATGAATGATCTAATGAGCAGCTGGCCAACCCTTTTTCTAAAGCGCCATGAAACCTATGGTGAACGCGTTCTCTACAAATACTTTTAACATAACATAACAGTCAGGAAGGACAGTGAAGCAAAGGAAAAAAATAAAGCAGCAAGAATATATCTAAAGTTCAAAAAAGGAAATCATATCAACGTCTAATCATCTTTAATGAATTCCCTAGCGGTCTAGACCCAAAGGAAGAGCAGACCCAGCACAACGATATACACTGCAGCCCAGGCTGCTTCTGTGATTTAAAAGGCTAATGCATATATGCTCTTTGATTGTGGCAGGGCCTTCTGTATATGTCACTTGAAGCACAGCCATGTGGTGACTGAATATACAACAAAACTGTGTCTGTTTAAAGATTAATGTAATTGGACAGACCATTTGTTTAACCCGCCTCAACATAACAAGTGAAAGTAGTTTGCAATGCACCATTTGCATGATCAAACTATCCTTTGTCGACAGCCTTAATACAGTGGGGAGCGAGTCTGGTCTCCAAGTGGTATGTGCTGAGACTGCAGGATCCCCCTCGTCTGTTATTTATTGTCATTAGCGGAGGACTGAATAGAGAGACACAATCAAACACGAAGCGCCGCGCTGCAAACCGAGCCTTCCCACTAATAGAGTTTGAGGTCTCTTTTTACCTTGATAATCACCAGCATGAATCTTTCAGCCCTTAGAGAGGGTGTGATGTCCTCTCAGGGGGACTTGAGGGTTTCTGTTCAGGCTTCGATGATTTGCATTCATGGTTGGATGCAGCGGTGTGCGGGCAATGAGCTTCTTAATTAGACACCGCATTCTGCTTAACCCCTGGACATGTACATCGGTTTACATGCTTGGCCTTAATTTGTACAAACATCCTTTCTATGAAGCTGTGCGAAAGCAAAGGAGGGAATTGTCTTGTCGTGTAAGCTACCTTGGAGGTTAAGTAATTTACACAACATGCTTCTAAAGGAAAGTGTCATACAGAAGCGAAATACTGCCTTTGTTCAAAGGAAATGCTCCCAAAGGTATACATAACGCCATGTTAGAAAATAAAACAGCCATATTACAATTACCGGTATTAGTTGTTTTCACTTGTGTTTTCTGCCTCTTTTATATGGATGCCGGATATACAAAAGAGGCATATTGTAATTATATCATATTTTTTCAGAAGAAAAAGCTCACAGAGGCAGAATAATGCCAAGATAGGAGAGAAAACAACCACGTTACAATGTTCCTTCCTATTTATTTTCACTTGCTTTCCTGTCCCAGGCACATTTCTGAAGAGGTGTTTTAGTTTTTGATATCTCACCCATGATCAATTAAGTTTAGGATTTTCTAATGATCTGTGCATGTTGTTGCTGCCTCTGAATCTGATTCTGAGGTGCATTCGACTTTTCAGGAGATCCCCAGAGACCAGGTCTTTCCTTCCACTCACTGTGTTTCTGCTAGACAGCGCTTAGTTTGTAAAAAAAAGAAAAAAAAAGAAAAGTGTCAGGGCTTTTACCAGGAGGCCGCTGCTGCTTGCACCACAAATTGTCTTTGCCATGCTGCCAATGATAGTAACAACACAACTACTAACCATCACACTCCTACAAGTGTAACAATTCAAAATATTCCAAACCCCAAAGCTATAATAAAGGCCTGGGTGGCAAGGAATAGTAATTTTTAATGTATATTGAATTAATAATTGACTGTTGTTGTGGTCATCTCTAAATTAACCAGTCAGCGCCACCTTGTGGCAGACTGTCACAAGTGCCAGTGCTGACAATTAAGGGGCTGATTCTGATGCGAGTTGGAAATGCTTCCCGACTGAATCGGGTTGGAAATGGTTTCCAACCAACTCTGATCGGGACAGTACGACCGACGGAGTACAATGCATCCGGATGCTTCCCGATGATAATTGGGCCCTGGGTCATTCCTGATCCGATCTGGAAGGAGCAAATGCCATTAGGAGGCCTTCCTAACCGCATCAGAATCAGGCCCCAGGTGGGAAAGCTTTCCAACCCGCATCAGAATCAGGCCCTTAGTGCGAGCGCCAAACACCAAAAAGTACCAGAAAAAAACAAGCGCTGGTGCCAGGTGTCATTGTGTCATCGTTCACAGCTGTGGAGCAATAACTCAAGGACATGTTCACATGTACTGCTTGTGAACAGCTTGTTTGTAATCTGGTTCACCTGGTGGGCCCAGTCATTTGTGGACGACAATAACCTTGAATTCTGTCCTAAAAGATAACAGTTTGAACTTTTAAAAGGTGTACAACCTTGCTTCAGAGTTGCATACCATAGACTTAGAGGACCAGTGATTTTGTGTCATTTTTCCATTTTTCAGCCTGTCAGGCCGTCAAGGCAGAAAAGCTGAATCTTGGAGTCTTGGAACTTAAGGTTGGTGGCAATCACTGGAGATATTTAGGAACTGCCTCATGGAAAGTGCCTTTGTAGAGCGCAAATTGCTGCCCGGAGGCGTCCAAGCGCTGGAGGACTGTGGAGGGGAACCTCATAGAGTGGCTGCCTAGGGTTTAAGAGGGGAGGTTAAAAAGGAAGGTTTTCAGTTGCTTACGGAATGAGGAGTGGTTGGGATTGGATCTGAGATGTAGTGGGAGAGCATTCCAGGTCTTGACTGCATTGTAGGCGAACGTCCTACCGCCCGACCTGGTCCTTTTTATTCTGAGGGGTATAGCCAGAAAGGTCTGACTAGAGCGGAGGTTTCTGGTGGGTACGTAGCGGGTGATTAGATCCCGGGTGATCATAGGACCCGTGTCCCAAAAGGCCTGATGAGCAATGCACATGGCTTTGAAACAAATTCTTTGACGCACTGGCAACCAGTGAAGGTTGACCAGGCCAGACCTCACTGATTGTTTGCGGGGGAGATTGAGCAAAAGACGGGCCGCACAGTTCTGTACCGTCTGCAGTCTACAAAGGGTGTAGAATGTTTTCTTTTATCGAGCACAGCAACTTTCTATCTGTTCTTGATTCAGTTGGGTATCCACTGTATGGCAGATGATCTGTCAAGGGAAGGTCAACTCCTTGACGGATCTAAAATCTCCACTAAACGTGATGCACACGTTTAAAGAAGCAGGAACATCTTCCTGAGGATATTTAGCAGATAGGGCTTTCATGCAGCCTCTTCATTGCCTTATTGAGAAGTGGGAATCTCAGCAACAAAGAAGATATCCAGATGATTTTGATTCTTAAATATAAGCTTGGTTGTGTTAATCTGCATTATGGCCAGATGAACAGCAAGTGGACTATCAACAATTTTTTCATTGAAGATTATCCTATATCCAAAATAAGATGTGTCCAAAATGGATGTCTTGTAGGTATCAAGGACCCCCTGATATGGATAGGACTCCTGGGTCAGGGAAAAAAATGTGTATGTAGAGGTATATACCCAGGCAGACTTTTAGTACACAAGCTGGCTATTTAGAAACATATAATATGATATGATGTGGCTTTTCTTCAATTTAGGAAGACATAACAATGTGTGACACACAGCCCTATTGTCCATAACCAGAGAATTAAATTTAAAGAAAAAGCTCTTTTTTATATACATTGTTATGTCTTCCTAAATTGAAGAAAAGCCACATGAAATATTATGAATTTTTATTGTGTAATCTGTGTATATTGAATTATATGTATCTATTCATCTTTTATATCTATATTAAAAAGTATCTTTTTTGATATCATTCCAGTCCATTGCCTTAATTTTATCATTTATGTGTATACAAATATGTTTTTCTAAATAGCCAGCTTGTGTACTAAAAGTCTATCCAAAATGGATGTGACATTGGCATGATTGGTCTCTGCAATCTCCAGTTACAAATGTGGTTGAGTGTCACCTGACTACCTTCTAAAACTATTTAAATGATATGTTCAGATTTACTTTAGTTAAAGATGGACATGCAATGGCCATGAGAACATTCAGTCTGCTCCTGACCATATCAACATTCCTTGTCCCTTAATGCACCTGAGAGATAAGTATGTGCTGGTTCAATGAGACGTAAGCTAATGAGAGGTCTGTCTGCATTATTATCTCATCTAAGGAGTTATGTAGGGCTGCCATGCTATTTATAAAGGCTTAGTCCATTTTGATAGGGCCACATCCAGATTGATTATCCAGTTGGTCAGCTCTAGCGCCTTGAAATGGCTTGCCGATGAGAAGAATGTAAACAAAGTAGGTATTCTAATTGAAGATGTATTTCTGGGGGAGCATACTACCACCAGTAAAATGACAATGCAGAACAAGACTGTAGGATTGCCATCAGTAACCTGGCTGTTTACATTCATACTGCAAATTCGACCTGTCAAATTAACCCCTTTTAACATGCACAAACACTCCTTTTAAATATTAATAAGTCATCCAACTATAAGCCATAATGGCCAATAAGGCATGATACATCGAACCTAAGAGTAGGACATGTAAAAACGTAATGTAAAACATGTGCTTACAATCACAAGTCACTAAATGCTATTTTCACTGTAGCAGTGTTAGCTGTTCCATAGGAAGCCATTGAGGGTCAATATTGAGCATGAAATAATGATCTCTCTGCCTAGGAACTAGATTAAAAGTAATTGGTAAAGTAAGATTTGCATTGTATTTTTCACTGAAGGTATTTTTAAAAAGTCACTTGCCTAAAGCCTATAGAAGTCATATTATCCTCAAAATAAATTATCCTGTCACAAGCAAATATAACTGACACCAGGGCCTCCCCTGTTTTGTCCTTTTAACCAGCCAGACACAAATCCCAGTGGGAGAGGAGCTGCCCCAGGAACGGGTTTCAGTGACTGCAGAGGAGGGGCTGCTCATGTCTATGAACATACATATAGGCTTGTTATAAGCACTTCACAAGAGAAAAAATGTGATGCCATGTTGGTTTTGGATAGAGAAGTGTAGTGTGTGATTGTTTGCTGCCAGGCAAATAAGAACTGCTGCAGAAGTGGGTAGGGTTGCCTCTGGGATCTTTTATCTGTTTGTTAGGTAGGGGCCAGCCGACACCCCCACCCACATCCTAGTGCCAGATAGAAATGTGCCCCCCCCTGAATACCCTCTTCAGAAAACTGCTGGCCCTGTGGAAGACAGAAGAAGGACTGCACGTGCTGTTGAGACCTATGAGGAGAACACTAAGGACAGGACCTGCCCCTACTTGCACCCACGGCTAAGAAGTGAGCACCAAGGGTGAGTTGGCTGACCTGTGTTAAGTTACAGAGACACACAAGCTGCAATGAGCCCTCTTTCAAAGCTCATCTGACCAGTTTCCATTGAATGTGCCCTGGACCCTGCTGGAGATTCCTGTTAGAGTTAGCCCTGCCCCCCAAGTGTTGTCCAAGGGGGTCTAAAATCCTTACCTAGTTCCAGAGTGTACTCCCACCTGGTTGGCCCTAAAAGATGGTGGGTCAGGCTTTGCTGTAGCTTCTGCTACATTTTCTGCTTGATGTCAGAATCCGTCGATGATGGAACCTCTTCAACTCCATTCCCTGGACCTTGCCTCCTTAGCACGGAAACCTTAACTTGTCCCACCTTTGCCAATGATTGCATCAGGTGCCCGCCCTCCTGCAACCAATCACTGTGGAGTCCAGCTTGTGCCTGATGCCTTTGGCCAATGAACCCACCCAACAAAGGGAACTCTTTGGGGGCGGAGCTTGCTTGAGATTGTGATGGCTGCCTGAGTCTTGAGCTCCGCAGCACCGGTCATTTAGCCTACATTTATCCAGCAGCTCGCCGATAATACATAGCTGATCACTAAAGATCTGGAGGTCGGAATGCAGACGCTGCATGATGCGCTGTTCCTGAACTCCCCTGCCCCAGTGCTTACCGAGATACGGCAGTGCTCCGCGGATGATCCTCCAGGCCGCTGACACCTGGGCTCCCTTGCAGTGTGGGGCGGATTGACGTCTGCGTGCGTGCAGCGGCAGACCAGCAACAGTGACCGGCTCCCTGGTCTTTGAGCCCCAAAACCCGTGGAGATGTGAATAGGACCGACGGAGCATTGGCAGTGCAGGAGAGTGTCCTTGGCTGAGAAGGGGCAGAACGAGAGCGACTGGTGGCCTGAACGGTCGGCTTCAGGTACGCAGAGGGAGGACACAACAGAAGAAAATCCGAGCAATGTTCTCATGTACCTGACCACAGCGTGGGGCAGTCGGCATGCAGGCAGCGGTGGATTACTGGCTGCCTGCGGTAGTGCCCACGGCAAGAGATTAGGATCGCCCTGAGCAGAGTGGGAGGTGCGCAGAGCCACTGCAGCGCCCTCCTGACTGACGCTGGGGGAATGTCTGACAAAATATCGAAAGACAAAAAATCGAGGTACAAAAATATCGGAACAATAAAATCGATGTCAACAATATTGACATCTACAACAAGGTAAGTACAAAAATATCGAGAAAAAAATATCGATGTCAAAAATATCGTTTTAAAAAGAATATTGTATTTTTAAAGTAAATAAATAGGTAAAATAAATTAAATGATACTTAAAAATAAAATAAACATAGTTAAAATATTTTATAGTATTTAAAATGGATAAATAATATACATAATTTAATAAACAATTAATTAAACATACCCATATAATATATATTATATAAACTTACTTAATAATCAGTTATAATAATTATTTTAATAAGTTATAAATATTTTAAGATATTATGAATTACAAATTCATCTATACACATAAAATATTAACATAAATAGAAAATTAAATAATTATGCAAAACAAATTAAAATTTTTTTATCTAATTTTAATATTTTTAAAATTAATTATATACTACATTAGCTAAAACAATATAAAAAATATTAAATGACGGAGGGAATAAAATACTATTACAACTCCAAAACAAACAACAGTAAGTAGAATGTTGGGTAGCGTAGGGGTAAAAATGACTTTTCCCACTCCAAAGAGTGCAACAGTAGGGAAAGTGTTGGATCGCGTAAGGATAAAAATTAATATTCCAACTCCAGAGAGTGCAACAGTAGGGAAAGTGTTGGATAGCGTAGGGGTAAAAATGACTATTTCCACTCCAAAGAGTGCAACAGTAGGGAAAGTGTTGGATAGCGTAGGGGTAAAAATGACTATTTCCACTCCAAAGAGTGCAACAGTAGGGAAAGTGTTGGATACCGTTGGGGTAAAAATTACTATTCCCACTTCAACGAGTGCAACAGTAGGGAAAGTGTTGGAGAGCGTAGGGGTAAAATTACTATTCCAACTCCAAAGAGTGCAACAGTAGGGAAAGTGTTGGATCGCGTAAGGATAAAAATTAATATTCCAACTCCAGAGAGTGCAACAGTAGGGAAAGTGTTGGATAGCGTAGGGGTAAAAATGACTATTTCCACTCCAAAGAGTGCAACAGTAGGGAAAGTGTTGGATAGCGTAGGGGTAAAAATGACTATTTCCACTCCAAAGAGTGCAACAGTAGGGAAAGTGTTGGATACCGTTGGGGTAAAAATTACTATTCCCACTTCAACGAGTGCAACAGTAGGGAAAGTGTTGGATAGCGTAGGGGTAACAATTACCATTCCACTCCAGAGAGTGCAACAGTAGGGAGAGTGCTGGATAGCGTAGAAGTTGAAAATACTTATAAATAAATTAATATTTTCAAATATTAAAAAAAATTCATTATTAAATAAATCTAAACTATTTGCAAATACCAATTCATAATTATTAAAATCAAAATTACCAATGAATAATTAAGCAACAATAAATAAATCATAAACACCAATTAATATTAATTAATAAATATTAATTTCCAATTAATAAACATTGAACAATAAAATATTTCTTATAACAAAAACATTTTAATTGTTAAAAGGTAATTACCAATTAACTAATATTGAACAATTAAATCATTTGTTAAACTAAAAATATTAATTATCAAACATTAATTGCCAATTAATAATTACTTATTAATATAAGAATTAAAAATATCCATACATATTATTTAGTAAAATGTAATTACCAATTAATGATTAAACAACAATAAATTAATTTTCATAACCAAAAGAATTATACGTTTAAATGATTACCAATTAATAATAAATATCCAATAAATTAATTATCAATGCCCAACTATAAATTTAATAACTACTTAATTACATATCAATTACTTTACACACTATTCTCCTACAAACGCACAACAAACTCCAGTAATAAATTAATACACTTAACATAATTATCATTCAATCAATTATTAAAAACTAATTACCAATTAATAATTAATAATAATATATTTAGCAAAAACCATTAATGAAAATAAATTATTACTTAATTACATTTAAATTACTTCCCACCCTATTCCCTTATAAAACCATAACCCGCTACAGAACATAATTATCCATTTTTCAATCAATTGAAATTAATTACCAATTAATACAAATTAATTACCAATTAATTCAAATTAATTTATAATTCCAAAAAATGTATAATTAATTTAGTAATATTAAATTATTTCCTACCCTATTCCCCTATAAACCCACAACCTGCTACGGTACTAAAATACAAAATTCACTTAAATGCATAATAATATACATAAAAATCATATAAAATTCGATATTAGTAACATCGATATTACTAAAATCGATATAGGTAACATCGATATTACTTACCTCAATATTAAAAAAATCGATATTACTTACCTTCTATATTCTGTGCCTTCGATATTAAAACATCAATATTATTGTAGGTCGACATTATAATATAGCTATTTTGTCTGCCTACCATGTTGGGGATAGCACGGCGGGCCGCCACACAGAGCCGGGCACTGCCGATGAGTATTGTTGCGAGGGTTTCATGCGACCACACCCGGTGAGATTTCCCGCTGAGAGCCACAGATACAGCAGGAGCTCGAAGTTGTGGATAGTGGCGGCCCTTAGCGACAGTGGGGCACTGCCATTTAAAGCAAAGGCGACCACTAAGTGCAGAGAGAGAGTGTGGCAGGCCGAGGCCTCGATCTGTGACACCACATCACTACTCACAGAGAAGAAAGGGTGGTGTGGTGGAGTATAATAATTCCAGCGGGTAAGCCCTGCGGACTTGGCCGCCCCCACTAGGGGTACACAGACACAGCATTGGCATAACCCATTTGTGGAGGCACAATACAGAGTCGCCTACCTGGAGTGCTACTACGGTGGAAAAAAAACACAGGCCAGACACTAACACATTCAACCTTGCAGAGGCATAACTGAACTGAGGAATGCGGCTGGAGGTGCGCTTTGGGGGCAAGTACCTGTGAGGAAACCCGGGGGCAAGATGGTACTAGAGTTGGGCGGTCACCGGTGGTGCCTGGATCTGGGGGCTGACGGACGTCTACGCAGCAACACATACAGCCCCTCTTTGGAGGCAAGGCAATGCATTGGCGCAGTGTGGCTCTCCTACTGGATACAATATATCACGATTAAATAAGCAGCCACAGCACTGGTAGACTTCGACTCGACCTGCTGCTGACTCGCCCTCTACGGGAACACTGAGGATAGTCCTGTAGCACTCCACGCATCCGGAGAAGGTCATGGTAAGGACAGACAGGACGCAGTCCAACCTTATGTTCACGCAAAGACGCTCTAAATCACAGGGCTCTGCGACGGAAGAGTCTACTAGGTCTACTGTCCCTATGGAGGACAAACCGGATGCTGTCCATGGAAAAAGGCCAACAAAGCGGTATCACCTCACTGCACACTAAAATCAACGCCCTTTCATATCGAATGGACAGAATGGGAGAAAGGCTAGACAAGGACGCCGAGAGGTTGGACATGTCCGAATGGAGGCTCACGGACGGGGAGGAGGCACAAACCACACTGGACACTTACCATAAACAGCTTGGGAGGGTCATACGAGTATTGCAGGATAAAGCAGATGATTTGGAGGCCCGCTCGAGATGCTGCAACCTTCGTATCACTGGACTACCGCAGACGACAGAAACAGGAAACATGGAACAATTCGTGGAGAAGCAGTTGGTGAGCCTTCTGGGAGCAGAGGTATTCTCTAACATGTCTGTGGTGGAGAGAGGGCATCGTTCCTTAGGACCACGACCAGTTCCAGGAGCCTCGCCGCACCCAATTTTTGCAAAATTGTTAAATTACCAAGACAGAGATGCTGCTTTGCGGACGGCGAGGGACAAGCAAGAATTGACAAATAAGGATTCGTCTATGTCATTATGCCCGGATTTTACCGCATGGGTGCAGGAGGCTCGCAGACAATTCGCACCCATGAAAAAGCAGTTGCGTGCCCTAGGCCTGGACTATGGTATGCTGTACCCGACTAAACACCAAGTGAACAAACAGGGGCAATCCCACGTTTTTACTGATCCTAAGGTGTTACAGAAGGCTGTGAGAGACTGGTCCAAAGAACAGAGACAGAGCCCGGAACGGCAGCTCCTGGACGAGATGGCTGGTGGTCCACTTGAGGAGCAGGACTGATACGACTTTACATGCGTTGTGCTGATAAGTATTGCAGGGGCGAGGGAGCGGGGGAGATGAGCACAGGACACTGTGTCACTGGTGTGCATGTTTGAGATGGCAGACTGTTACCAGTGGCCCTCATTATCTGAGTAAACGCATTGGAAGTGCCTGCTGAGATTTAGTGAACTGCGTTAGAGGATAACTCAGGGATTCTATCTTAACTGCAGCACGGAGCTCAGGGGTAGCGAGTAAGCCTGGGCGTAGTTCGCGTAGCTGCACTCTCCGGACTCATGCAACTGGTGAACACCCCCACCCACTACGCCGGACACACGCTTGACCCAGTCTTCTCCTCCAGCAAGTACATCTCCTTCAGCCACTCCACCGGACTCCACTGGACAGACTACAGCTGCGTCCACTTCAGCTTCAGAAAGACCACGACGCACCACCACCCGCAACAGGTTCCCCGCAGGAACTGGAACAAGATCACCACCGACCAGCTCACCACTTCACTGAGCCAGAACCCTCCCGCCAGCTCAACGGACCCCAACCAAGCAGCCAACACCTCACACAGTGGATCACCAATTGCGCTCGCCCAACCAGCCTCGACCACTCACAGTCCGGCTTCCGTGCCAACCACAGCACCGAGACCGCCCTCATCGCAGCCACTGACGACATCCGAGCCCTGCTCGACAACTGGGAAAAAGCGGCCCTCATCCTCCTGGACCTGCAGCATTCGATATGGTCTGCCACCGCACCCTAGTGCAGCGCCTCAGCAACATCGGAATCCAAGAGAAGGCACTGGAGTGGATCATCTCGTTCCTCACCGGAAGAACCCAGAGAGTCCACCTCCCCCGTACAGATCCAAGCCCAACGAAGTCATATGCGGCGTACCACAAGGATCATCACTCAGCCCCACCCTCTTCAACGTCTGCATGAGCCCCCTCGCTGCCATCGTACGCCAACACAACCTCAACATCATCTCCTACGCCACCCAGCTGATCCTCTCCCTCACCAACGACCCAGGAACCGCCAGAACCAACCTACACGAAGGGATGAAAGACGTAGTCGAGTGGATGAAGAACAGCCGCCTGAAACTGAACTCAGACAAGACGGAAGTCCTCATCCTTGGATCATCACCCTCCGCATGGGACGACTCCTGGTGGCCCCCTGCCCTGGGCAGCGCACCCAAACCAACGGACCACGCACGCAACCTGGGCTTCATCCTGGACTCCTCCCTCTCGATGACCAGACAAGTCAACGCCGTCTCATCATCATGCTTCAACATCCTACGCATGCTCCGAAAGATCTTCCGATGGCTCGCCACCGAAACCAGGAAGACGGACACACAGGCACTCGTCACCAGCCGACTGGACTACGGAAACACCCTCTATACCGGAACCACAGCCAAACTCCAGAAAAGACTCTAACACATCCAGAACGCCTCCGCACGACTCATCTTGGACATCCCCCGACACAGCCACATCTCGGGACACCTGAGAGACCTTCACTGGCTCCCCGTCAGCAAGAGAATCACGTTCCAACTCCTCACCCACGCACACAAGGCCCTCCACGACCTTGGCCCCAGGTACCTCAACAACCGCCTGACCTTCTACACTCCCACCCGCCAGCTACGATCGACCAGCCACGCCGTCGCCGCCGTGCCACGCATCCGAAGATCCACCATGGGAGGAAGATACTTCTCCTACCTGGCAGCCAAGACTTGGAACTCCCTCCCCATCCACCTCCGCCTGACCCAAGACCACCTCTGCTTCAGGAAGCCACTCAAGACATGGCTGTTCGAGCAGTAGCGGACCCCCCTCCCCCAAGCGCCTTGAGACCCTATGGGTGAGTGGCGCGCTATACAAATATCTTGATTGATTGATTGATTGATTGCCTGCATGCTCGGGATGTGTAGCGCGCGAAGTTACCCATGAGGTTTGTCCCGCCCGCTCGCGTCCCCTTATTTCCGGTCACTACTATCGTGTTCGCGAGTTATTCTGTGCCAGATTGCAGTTTCTGCGTGTTCGGCAACTCGATCTTACCGACAAGCATCCTTGCGCACGCGAAAATGCTATTGAGTGCGCGAGAACTACGCTACGCAGCAGTTTGCGGAGTATTCGACAACTTCGCGTTCTCTGCGGAGCGCGGAGTTGCCGAAACTCCGCAAGCTCCGCGAACGGAGCGTAGTTCTTCGCCCAGGGTTAGTAGCGAGTGCGGTTGTAAGTCACTGGTGTGGTAGTTAGGTATGACAGCGGCACGGAGCTTCACCACAGATGGCTACAGAATGCCAATATTGAGGGCTGCAAGTACTATAAATCGGTGTGTGGAGGTCGGGACGAGAAAATACCTGTGTTTGGTAGATAAGAGCATAAAGAGCGACCTCTGTCTACGAGTGCAAACACACCCACAGTTAACCTAGTTTGGGGGGGAGGTGGGGAGTGGGGGGGAATCTACAAGGGAAGCTGCGTGACTGAGTTGCGGGTGGTCTGCTGTGGGAGTGGGGAGGGCTAGGCAGGGTAGGGCTCAAGTTGTTTTTGATGTTAGAGATGTCAACTGAGATGTTATATGACACACTTTGCACAAGTATACTGCACGCGACAGGACAAGTAGCGACACTTGAGAGACAGGATGGCCACGGCTAGTAGGACCACTACCACAAGAGCGATAGATTCCCTTAGAGTACTGTCTTGGAACATAAGGGGCCTTAATGACCAACGTAAGCTCCGCAGGGTGCTGAGCTACCTAAATAGACACAATATTGATGTTGCTTTACTCCAAGAGACTCGCCTCCCGTCACACAGCCCAATGATGCACAACTGGGGAATATTGGGGTCTAATAATGCCTCAGGCTTCACAACTCACGCTAGGGGGGGGTCAATCCCAGATCCGACTACACGATACAACTGGTGTCGGCGGACACAGAGATCTCCAAATTACAGGGCAGGTGATTAGAATTGCTTATAGTGAATATATATGGTCCAAACTTTGATTGCCCGAAGTTCTTTGCAACTTTGGCCAACACGATAGGAGGAGATGGAGGGACACAAATGCTTTGGGGTGGCAACTTCAACTTGGTTAGGAACTCTGAGATAGACAGATCGGGGTGTTCGGTGAGAAGGCCGGCAGCAGCGGTTATTGTTTGAATGCTGTAGAAGTAATTTAATAGTAGGTAGACCTTGATGTGTATACATGGCTGCATGTAGTGAGGCTGAGAAAACATTGATGTTTGCTCATTTAAGATTGAGAACAATATTGGTGAGGGATTTCATGACCACCTGGATCGTTAGCACTAGTGTTTGCCTATATCTTAATTGTATGTCTCGTGTAGATGCTAATATTGCCTGCCACATCAAGTCCATGTTTTCCTAAAGTTCTTGAGATTTGTAAAGCAGAAATTGTTTTCTGTAGTGTATTTTGCTATTACTAAGACCTTTGCGTGGATAATAATTAATCTGTTTTGGTTGACCTATTTTTATGCTTATTTGTACTTTTACAATTAGCGAGTCTAGAAACCACTTCAATATAGTATATTTCTCTTTTTTGGACTTCTATTTGTTGAATAGCTGATCTAAGGGTTTTCTGTGCTGATTCTTCAAAGATGACTTTCTTCTGAGTATGTTGGTTGCCATCATTGTGATGTGGCTCTGTTGCTGCTGCTTAAGAATGCTGTACACTACAATGAGGGATAATGTGAATGTGGTACAATTAAGCTACTGTCTCTTTAGAGAGTTGGCTAGTACTTTGGTGCACTGATTGCTATTTGGCTGGCCAGTGTATGTATGCAGGAGATTTATTGTATTCAACAAAAGATTACAATAAAACCAAAATATCACAATTGGCACAAATATCAGGTGATGGTTCAAACATTCTGGACATGTATAAGTTAAGATCAATGATAAAAGCAATTGCTAGCTCAAGAGACCAACGTTTTGTAGTCTATGTCTAACTATTTCACCATCCTCAAAAATGCACTATGATCCCTGATACAAAATAAATATATAACAGCCTCAACAGTGAACCTTATTTTTGCTTTGTTAAAGATCGGTTGTAGGTAAATTTTCCTAAATATAAATGTTTGGGACAGATGCATATAATATGCAATAGAGTTTCAATTGAATATCCGCAGACTAGACAAGCAGTTGTTCCTATAACTGTAGGGTTCCATTTACCCTCAAATTCATAGATCAGGATGTAAAACAGTCTAAACTTAGGAATTTCACTTTAAGATATTGCCGGCAGATTTGACCCTTAATTCTTGGCCCTGTGAGGTGAGGGTATCAGATACCAAGTCCATATGTTTATATTGTTGTGACTTGAATCTGAAAACACATCTTTTAGAAAAGATAGTTTTTAAATTGTGTGTTTGAAAATCCCACTTTTATAAAGTGGCCTTTTTCTTGCTTTACTGCCTGTTCCTCTGCCTGCCAGTAGAATCAATGTCTGGTTAAGACTGATAGCAGGTTTGTTTGTGCATTTAAACAGTCACACAATGAGAGCTGAGGTGTGCTTGAGATGGGCCATTGCGTATCCTGATGGCCCATCACCAGGCTGATGGGTCTTCCTGAGCTGGAGTGGTGGGTGGAGTTGTCACTGGCACCTAAATATGGTTGTGCCTGGCCTCTCACAATTCTGTCTCCACCTCCCCCCACTCTAGTGTGTCTGGAGTGAAGACAAAGCAAGCCAGAATCTGTACACTACAAATACTATTTTGTGAAGTATACCTACTTCAAAGGCCAAATGGGGTATAATTATTGGACCTGTAGCATCACAATTCAATTTTAGAACACTTCTGGAGTGAGGACAGCCAAGAAGAAGAGCTGTCGGGAGGAATACTGCCACTTTGCTGTGAGTTGCTTTGCTGGGTTGGCCTGCAGTTGCTGGTTCTGTCTGTGAGTAGTGCAAGACATTGACTTTGATTTCGTGAATCCTGCTTTTCCAAGGTTCTCCAGGGGCTTGTGTGTGCTTGCCTCCTTCTGGATGTCTCAGGGTCATCAAAGACTTCACCTGCAGCATCCCTGAACTCCACTGCTGGGAGTTCTGACCTGCCAAGTGGTGCCAATTCCAGTTCTGGACCCTTGGAGGTTGTTCCTGCTTCAAAAGAGTGCAGAATCGATGCATCACCCTTCTGGCGCGTGTTTTTCTGATGCAGCACGCCATGCAGTAGAAGTTTCCAGGCACCGCCTTTGTGTGGCCAAAGAAATTGATGCAGGGCCTGTTTGCAGCCAAAAGAACCGGCACAGCCCAAGTCAGCGCACCATGTCTTCGATGCCTAAGACCACCGCATTGATTCTGATGCAGGCCCTGCTGTGCGGCTGAAAGAATCAATGCAGCACCGGTCCGCAACTGAAAGAATCGACAGGGTTAATGTTTGCCACCGTCGCCACCTCAACCTCCAGTATATCCGTATTTCCACACAATGGACCGGTGCGCCATGTTTTACACCACATCACCCGCAGACCAGAACCATCTTTGGTTTTCTATGCAGTGCTTCCCCTTACAGTCCGGAACTGATGGAACACTTCTCCTGCATGCAGAACTAATGCATCACTTCTCCAGGTACTCAGGAACCGACGCATCGCTGTGCTTTCAGACGCGTTCCTCCTTTGCGGCTGTTTTTTCTTGTGGAATTTGATGCATGAAAGGTAATTTGTGTAAAATCACCACATCCATAGAGTTCTATGGACAGATTTGCTTAAACCTTGTAAAAGTGATATTTTGAGTTATGTGTGTTGGATTTATGTCATTTTTGTCATGTTTTGTTACATAAAGATTGGTTATTTTTCTAAACTCGAGTGGTGTCCAGTTCAAGTGTTTTCACTATGTTACTGTGTGTGTTAAGTACAAATACTTCACATATTGCATCTGAAATAGGCTGTAGTGTGGTTTATCAGCCTCTTTTTGCGTGCATGTTAAGTTAGCATGGCAATTTTCCCTTTTGCTGCTTTTTTGCACACACCCCTGCTGAGCTGTTTTTGCATATTTAGCTTTCACGAAGGTCTTTACATGAGAAAAGGTTTATTTTTTGACATCTCTAGACATACAGTACAGTGAGTGCTGAGCCGCCAAGGTTATCATAACGTGCGAGCCTGTTTATCGGCGTGTCCGTGTAACACATTCTAGACACAACAATTTTGCAACTGCAAGCCAAGTAGGATTCTGGTGTCTTTATCATAGCACACTTGCCAGAATTAAACACACTTGGAAGATTCCAAGCATGCAGAGAGGCTAACCGATCCTGATGTAATTTACACTTACTGAGCGAACAGGTAAATGGGGTCCCCCTAAGAAAGCTCAAGAGACCTTCTATAGTTTTATAATACATAGTTCCTAGATAGGGAGGGTCCTTCTAATAGGCGCTTTAATCACCTGTTTGCACTATCATTGTAATATGATTCCTCCTTTTGTATTTTATGGAATTGTAACCATGCTGACCGTATTATTCTTAATCATATGTATGCTTATGTTGATTAAAATACTGCGCTTGAAATCACGTCATTAAAATAAACATTTTAACCTTACTGTGTCTCTATTTTACTCCTGTTGTGGACTGGTATGAACGTATAACAAAAGAGTGTTCTCACTTCCCACCATTCCTGAGATGGTCCTAAGTCGCATGTTCTAGGTTGTCTAATCATTGGTTTCTTTGCTATTGGACGAAGAGCTAATGTGACACTGATTGCTAGTCTGGTAGGGGATTTTAGGTACTAAGGTGAGTTTTGGCACACCCTAATTCACTGAGGTCCCAAGTCTCTATGCACAGTTCTGTGTCAGCAGAATCCAAGTAACAAAGCCTGGCTGCTCGTACCAAGCTACCAAGAGAGTGAGCATGGGTTATCTTGAGTGTGTAATTCCCTTACCCGGACCAGGAGGAAGGGCTCCTACTTGGGCAGGGTGCATACCAGTGCCAACTAGAGACCTCATATCTAACATCTCTCTTCAGTGGCACAGAGGGTGCCAGCAGGGGATGAACATTTGTGTCGAATTTTGATAGTCTGCCTTTTTACAGTGGTATTTATTAATATATTCCTAATTGTATCCAGCACATTTCACTTTTTCTGCACCTATTGCTACCCATATATTATTGCCTTTTACAGCGGTATTATATTTTATATTCCTAATTGTATCTTGCACGTCCCACTTTATCGTCACCAGTAATGCACCGTTTGCTACCTCATATATTTTTTGCTGCTCACTAATGCCACTTGTTGTTTCATATAATTTTTGTGTGCAATTGTATTCTGTCACTGACTCCTGACCTTACATATTCTTGACTACTCACTATTGTCACCTTCGATTTAGGTATTTTTATGGTCTGCACAGTTATTTTATTCCAGTATTTTGTCAGTATTATATTTCTACTTTGTTCTGCACTTGTTTATAACCTACATCGAATGCACTCCTATTCCTATAATGTACCGACGAATATCTCGCATAGACTTGTCACTTGATGTAACCTGCACTCATTACACTGTTCCTTCCCGTATACACTGATTACTACCTCATATTTGTTAGCTGCTCATTGGTGTCGCCCCTGCTCCATGTAACTTACAGTCCTCATCAGTATTCTGCGCCCATATATCTTTATTGTGCACCCTACACTTGTGCAACTTGCACCCATCTCAAGTGTTAGTCTTGTATGCACCGATTACTACCTCAAATACCTTGGCAGCTCACTAGTGTCACTTCTGATTATCTCACTATTATTGTCTGCATCTGTACTCTGCGTATAGCATTATTGTGCACCCGACATTTGTGCAACATGCACCCTTTTCAAGCCTTATTCCTGTAAGCACCGATTACTACCTCATATACTGGGCTGCTCACTAGTGTCACTTTTGGCCCACGCAACTGTTTATGACAGTGCACCCTCCCTCCTACACCTACCTAGACTGTCCTCCCATCATGGAACCCGTCGGCAAGCACACATATAGAATCAACTACCCACCCTCACTCACTAAAAAAGCCGCTAAACGCTTTAAACACAACTTCCTGAGGTCCCACCCTGAAACTCCCTTTGCAGACACCTACTTCTCACCAGTCAATGGTTCACTGAACATTGATATCATCTTCCACACCACACGCAGAGCCCAATGGAGAAAAGCGTTCCTCACCTTACTCACCGTCTCCACCTCCAGGAATTTCGCGCATGGCCTAAAACTCTCCATCACACCATCCCAACTCTTCCCGGGCAGAACCACCATCACTATATACAATAACAGGATTATCCTAATTCAATCCACAGACAAGAACCTGGAACTACTAGACAACCTGTTCCCCACGTTCAAACAACACCTCGCCAATCATCGGACCCCCACTCATAGCACCCTCAGGCCTATCACCCTTGAATTCACAGCCCCCAACCACAACCCTTCTAACCTAGCTCAACCTCAAAACAACACGCACCTTCCCTCCACCCCCGGCACCTTAGACATTCACCCACCTAATGTAGCAACCTCGCACTCCTCAATTACAGACATAGATCCCTCACCCACACATTCCAGTGGCACCCCTTTCCCCCCCACCAACATCACCTTGTCCTCCTTTCATACCACACCCATTCCTGTCACCCCTGACACCACAGCCTCAAACCACAAACATTCTAACCTAGCCCAGCCCCAAAACGACATGCACCTCTCCTTTACTCCCGACACCCTAGTCATTCACCCACCTACCGTAGCTACCCCACACCCCTCAAGCACAGACATAGATCTCTCCCCCTCTTATACCAACCACCTCACCCCTTCCCCCCACACACCAGCTCTCATCCCCATTCCTCTCACCCCTGATACCACAGGTCCCACCCAAAACGACATGCACCTCTCCTTTACTCCCGGCACCTTAGTCATTCACCCACCTACCGTAGCTACCCCACACCCCTCAAGCACAGACATATATCTCTCTCCCTCATACACCAACCACCTCACCCCTTCCCCCCACACACCAGCCCTCATCCCCATTCCTCTCACCCCTGATACCACAGCTCCCACCCGCAACCCGCCTAACCTAGATCAGCATCAGACCGACACACACAAAGGCAAACCCCACCCTTTATCCCCCCCCATTCTCAGCCCCCACTTCCACCCATTAACTAATCACACAGAACACACCACCTCCATCAACTCAACTCCACCCCCTCAAAAAAGAACAATCTACAATCCCACTTCCCCACCCAGTCTCACCCCCCACTACCCAACCTCCACCCCCTTCACCACTAACAAACGCCCATCCTCCACCCTGCACTCTCCGCCTACCACCAATAATCTCATCCACACCACCAACCTCTCCCTTATGTCATCCACGCCCGACCCTCCCATCCCCACCTCCAACACATTTCCCACATTGGACTACATTACGGCCTCCCTCCTCCAGCTCAAAGAAGACATGCACATCATCAAACAACAACTACTCTGTCTATCACACTCCAGTCACCCCTCACCCAACACCCTCCACCAGATCAAACAAGACATTCACATCATCAAACAATTACTCAGCACACACCCCAGACACCCCTCACATGCCTACACCATCACCACCCCTCCCAACTGGTCCTCCACCCGGGCGGCGAACTCTCGCACTCGACTCCCACCGCACTGGACCTCAATCCCTTTTCACAACCGCGAAAACCGCCCCCATCGTTCCTGCAACCCTCTCTCGGACCTAGACACAATCACCCTCCTCCGCTCCTACGACTCAGCTCCTCATAGCAACACACCCGACACTCTCACTGCCATTCCTACGATTCACTCCAATCCCCTTAAACCCCCCACACTGAACAACAGAATCACTATCCATAGTAACCTGAGTAAAGTCCCCCTCGCTCTAGAACCCCCTTCCACCCTCGACACACCCCGTCTCAAATGTACTCTCCTCAACTGCAGATCAGCCGCTAGACACTCCTTCGCTATCGCTGATCTCATCCTAAAATTGGATCTTGACTTAATCATCATGACTGAAACGTGGCTAACAGAATCTTCTACACCTATAATGGACATTCTGGTTCCCCCCAACTACCACATCACTAGACTTGACAGGTCTGGCAATAAAAAAGGTGGCGGATTCGCATGTATATACAGGAGCAACCTCTCTGTCTTGAAAGTAACCTCCCCTTCCCTACCCTCCCCAACCTCCTGTGAATACATCTGCCTCGATATTATCAATGAGGGCAAACCGATCTGCACTCTTCACGGCGTTTACCACCCACCCGGCGACAACCTTACCTTCTCCCAACAAATCATGGATATGATCTCAACCAACTCCGGGCGACAACTCACACAAATATACCTTGGTGACTTCAACCTCCACTGGAACAATCATAATGATACGGTGCTAAAAGGTCTGAAGAATTTCCTTAACGCCCTTGACCTCACTCAAATTTGCAACAGTCCGACACACGAGAAAGGCTCTATCCTCGACCTTATCATCTCCAAAGAGGCCTCTATCCAACTCGAATCTATCCAACCCTGTGACTGGTCAGACCATCATATTATCACATTCTTCATTAATGAAAAAGTTAAATTTAACCCTGTTCAATCCTCCAGGCCCAGAGTCTGGAAAAGAGACATGAAAAAACTAAACTCAAACTCTCTGCCCCCCAACAGCTGCAACTTACTACTTCCTCCTACTGGCGTTAAGGACGTCCAATCCTTGACTGATCACTATCTCAACACTATGACCTCAATAATTAATGAAGTCGCACCCTTGCAGCTAAAAAAAGCCTCCGCAAAAATTTCCAATCCCTGGTACGACGGGAGTCTCAATGACGATAGACGCGCCATGCAAATGACAGAGCGCACCTGGAGATCAGCTCCCTCTGCACTGAACCTAAAAACCCTGAAGAAAAAGAGAAATGCCTACTTCAGGAAAATAAAACGCTCAAAATCAGACTTCTTCAGCCGTCAGCTCAACCAATCCAAAAATCGTCCGAGAAAGCTGTTTGAGCTTATCAGAACACAATCCAAAGAACAACCCCAACCTCTCAGCACTATGTGCGAAGCTCCCTCCTGCGAAGACTTCGCCTCTTTCTTTATCCAAAAAACTGACAACATAAAGAATGATCTCCTCATTGACGCAAGCCTCTATTCCAAACCCCACTGCATAGCACCCACTAAACCAAAAAACAATGCCACTTGGTCATCCTTTGTCACCTACACGGAAGAAGAAATTGGCAGACTGCTCAGCACTCTGAAACCATCCAATCACCTCACGGACCCCCTTCCTGCTAACGCTGTCAAAGTCCTTACCCTGTCGCTCCTTCCACTATGGACTAAAATCATTAACAGCTCACTTCAACAAGGGACCATTCCCGACTCCCTCAAAGTTGGACAAGTCGCACCTTTGCTAAAGAAACCTACAGCCGACCCCTCTGACCTAAACAACTACCGTCCCATTACCAATATTCCGACTCTTGCCAAACTGTTGGAAAAATGCACACAAATACAATTGACTAAACACATTACTCAGTTTGATCTCCTCAACTCTCATCAATCAGGCTTCCGAGCAAATCACAGTACTGAAACTGCTATGACTCACATAATTGACGACGCCCTTCAAATCCTAGATCATAACGATACCTGCCTCCTCATCCTCCTTGATCTCTCCTCTGCATTTGACACCGTCAAACATGAGAATTTACTCGAACTATTAAACACAAGAATGGGTCTATCTGGAACTGTGCTCAAATGGTTCACGTCCTTTCTGCATAACAGGTCGCAGAAATTCAAGAGCAACAACCTGATGTCCTCGCCAAGACCTGTGTCGCTAGGCGTACCACAAGGATCCTCCCTATCCCCAACTTTGTTCAACCTAGTTATGGAACCTCTCACCACCTTGATACAAGAATCCAATGTACACTTCCACATGTATGCCGATGACACCCAACTTTATCTCAAACTACAATCACCCAAAGACATCAAGCTCTTGAATTCAACGATCAGAAGCACCCAATCCTGGCTGGCCGCTAATCATCTCAAACTCAATGCCCTTAAAACAGAGTTCCTTCTGATCTCACCTCCCGCGAAGATCACTACCGCACAAATGTGGCTTAAACACCTTACGGCACTCAATGTTCAACCCACCATCGTGGACTCAGTAAAATCTTTGGGCATAACACTTGACACCAATCTCAGCATGCAGGAACACATCAACAAAGCAACTAAGGGAGCGAACTACCAAATCAACACCCTTAGGAAACTAAAACCTTTCCTTCCAGCCAAAGACTTCCAAACTGCGGTACAATCACTAGTCATACCTCGAATAGAATACGGCAGCACCGCCCTCTGCGGTCTCCCCCTAGCTACTACGGCACCCATAAGAGCCTCTTTAAACGCCGCAGCGAGACTCATCACTGGATCAAAAAAACACTCACACATTTCCCCTGACTTGAAATCCCTGAACTGGCTGCCATTTGAAGCCAGAATACACCTGAAAATCGCTTGCTTGACGCACACGGCTGTCCACCTGAGCTCACCTAGATACCTCGCTCAGAAGCTGACAATTTCTGGAGGCTCCAGAAACACTAGAGGCACAAACAATCTTTTGCTAAAGCCTAAAAGATTCCGCAAGGAAAAAACCTATAAACGCTCTTTCTCAGGAATGGCTCCCAGGATTTGGAACTCACTCCCCCCTGAAACCAGGCTCATCCCCTCTACCATACTTTTTAAGAAAGAAGTAAAAGCGATCCTCATGGCTAAATGCACTTGAACTACTACCGGGGATTAACTTCAAAGACTCGATACTGATCTGTACTACTTGTTCGAACCCTTTGCATTTTTGTTTGACTTTGAAATTGACTTACTTGACTGTTTATGATATCACTTAACTGTACTTTTAACACTATTGATATATCTGTTTATATATGCTCCCCTCCTCTGTAAAGCGCTCTGATATCTGCGAAGATCTTGTTCGCGCTATATAAAACTTTCAAAATAAATAAAATAAGGTGAGAATCAGGATTTTTGGTAGGTTGAGAGTGTCAGAAATAAGTGTGTGTGTTGATCAGGATTTAAATGCAGAGAGGAGAAACTGTGCTGTGGGATTCCTGGAGGTAAAAGAAGAGAAGATGTGAATTCAGTGTTGATAAAAGAGACCACCATGCGATTGATTTTAAATAATGCTCAATTTCCTTAAAGGAAATAGAATGTGGCGTTTTTTTAAATCAAAAAGATTGAACATTTTTACAAACTATTTTAAGAGTAAGCAGTGTCCCCTTGGTACTCTGGTACAGAAGTCTGCCCCCTGAAATAAATCATACCATGTGAAGCAGTAACTCAAGGAGTGCAGAATTCCTCCCTATCGCGAGGCCAAGCTATAGCGTGATTATTCATGATTTAGGCTGAATGTGACATATTGGGATTGTGTAATAGCGTCAAATAAGGGTAGGAAGGGATAGCAGCTGCTGCTGCAAGTTTGCACTGTGGTAACCCGATAAGCCGGAAGTAAACATGAATGCCAAACTTGTATACTTTCTGTACTTTACATTGTTTAGAGTCATCAGCAACAAATAGAGGGTCTATGAGGGGAAATTATGTCACATTTGTGTTGCTATTAAGGGCCATGGTGCGTGTCATGCCACTTAGTACACCCACGACATTTTGGTGAATTCACATATCTAGTTATTAACTCTAAATTCATATTTTATTGGGCAAGTGTTGTTTCCAAAAGGGCGCATTCGTCTGCATATATATGTAAATGTGTTCTTGCTTAGCATCTTTGAACATGATGTCAGATGCATGGTTTGAACATGGGCTCGACAACAAGTGGTAGATTGGCGTTTCTTTATGTTTGGCAGCGGCTTCCCTCTTAGCACTTACCCTGTGATCTTCAGTCTCATCAATCATTGTCAAGAGCGACTGAAAAAAAGCTATTTACTCAGGTGCAGTTAAGCTGGTTTGATTTCCATCACTGTTCAGTCTGACTGACAGGGGCTCACAGCACTGGGCCACGGTTCTCATTAGATCAAGAGATATTGTGTAAAGTAATTACATTGAAAGCATAAAGGACAGTGGTTTAAAAATACGTTCCTTGAAGATTTTAAAATGATAGAGAAAGGCATCTTTGCAAATTCAATCATATAGAACATGTTGAAAAATGTTGTGGCAAAGCAAATAGGTCCGGTATTTGCCAGCTTGTGCTATGATACGTTTTTTCAAGAACTTATTTTTTTGTTGCAAGCCTATGACACACACATTTAAATGAAGATAAAATACACATGCTGCTGTGTGCTTCCAGCAGTCAGATCCGAGAAATACAATTAGAAAATGAATAGCAATTGGATATACATTTAATATAGCAATGTTGGTGCTTACTTGCAGGAACCTAGCTTAAATAGGAAGAGAAATCCTGTTGGTTTTAATGAAAGCACAGGAAAGTATTTTTCTTAGCAGCTCAAATAAAAAGGTACTATTGACTGTGAACTACTGTAACCTTAAAAAAAGTAGTTTAAATACACAGAGTGACAAAAAAATAAAGCAAAAACCTTAAAGAATCGAATATTTACTCACCAGTTCTGGCACTTAATTGCACTTCTTTTTAAGTAGATGTGCCTTTTTGATCAGGGGAAAAAAATGTCATTTACAGTGCAAGAGAGTCAACGGCTGAAGTAGGCATACTGTATGCATTATTGGGTGAAGCAATATATTTTTGACAGATGTAAAGACCAACGGATGAGTAGGGCTGATCCAAAGCATCTCGAGGTATTACATAGTGGTAGTCGCCACTCTGTAGTTAAAGGGAGATAAGAGCTTCCTTAGAAAATGCATTTTTTATTTTCCTAATAACTTTTGCATTGGTTCACGAAGCAGCATGAACATTTCCCAAAAAAAGGTTCATCCACTTTGGCCCCTTCATGAAAGTATTGCAGTGATCCATCAAGCAAGGGCCAAGAAAAAGGGGATTCCCAAAAATGCAGTTTCCTATCTTATTTTTTGCAGGAAATTTTGCTGAACGGAATCACTAAAAGATTTAGCAAAACTTAAAAAAAATTCTAAGAAGGCATGCTTTTCTCATTTGATATAAATCCCTTAATCCGTTTTTGAAGAATTAGTGTTACTAGTACTTGGGTTGGACATGAAGGGGTTAACCCTTGAAAAAAAGTTGGAAATATCTGGACGGTAGGTCCTGCAGCATTCATGTGGTATGCTACTGCAGAATTCTCACATTGCTAAAATTAAAAAAAAATACTTTCATCCATTGGTCATTTCGGTACCGAAGAAACTGGACCGGTTTTGCAGTACCTAAACTATCTGATTGTCTGATCACAACCTTTGTGAAAATATTGCAACCGTGTGAACATGATTCAAAACCGGGCCCCAAGTACTGAAAATACTTTAAAAGGGCCCATAAGGAGGCAGGGTAGGCACACCCTGATCCCCGACGCCCATGTTATGTGGTCCATAGAGACCCTCAGGTAATTAAAATAAAAAAGCTGATTTGGTAAGTAGTACTGCAGTACTTCCACTGGACCCAGTTTGGATGCCTTGTGCGGTATTGTGGTGCTATGATAGTACTGTAGGACTAATAATATTATGAAGAAACTCCGGGGGGATGGGTGCATGGCCAGGCCTCCGGATAGGCACTGTGACTAACATGTATGGCATGCACGAGAGAAGACACTGCGGAAAGGTGGTTGGCTGCTCTAAGATGGTAGATCCAGGGCCGCTGGCCAACCCCCACTGTGCACGGACGATGGGTGTGCATAGCGGGGGTTGGCTGCTCCCATGGGGTTTGGCCCACTGGGGGTTGACCCCTTCCAAGGGTTTGATGCTGCATGTGGCGACAGGACCGGTCCAGAGGCCTACCCCTGCTGCACACTGTCAAAAGTCCACCCTGAGTTTGTTATAGCCCCGGGAATCCTGTCCCCATATATTATTTTGGGGATGGAGGAACAGGCTCCTTCTTCTTCCATGTTATGGCCTCAGGGACACCATTCCCAGTGCCTGATGCAAAACAGTGTCCTGGGGACCCCATGCTCTGAGACCTTGTATTGTCCCCTGAATGTAAAAGTGCAGCAGGAGAGGAAATGCTTCTACTCTGTGGGGCACAAATAATTGTCCTTGCTTGTGCTGTTGCGGGCAGGATATCTCTAGTCTGGTGGTAGCAGAAAGAAAGCTTCTCCTGTCAGGTGGGGGCAAACACGTAAGTAAATAAAGCTGGTTCCTGCCACCATGCAAGATGTGTGCTGGCTTGGGAGATGGCAGGGCCATGGTCGTCTTGAGCCTCCCCCTGCTGCCTCCAATGTTCAGAAATGGTGTGGGATCGGGGCACCCACCCACAAGAAAAATCATGCCCAGCTTTTGCCGACGCAAAGGATGGGTGCTGGCTGAGGAGCCAGCAGGGTTACAGGGGCCATCCCCCGCAGCCCCAACGTAATGTGGTGGTCTGAGTGAGACCAGGCACCCAGATTATAAAAAACAAGAAATTCCTCACTACCTCACCATGAGGCTTCAACACTTTTAAAAATCATTGGTGGTGTCCATCCTCCTCCTTTAGACACCACGAGAACAACAGAGTTTTAAACTAAGCCGTGTTACTTTATTATGCAGCACACCTGAGAGGGAGAAGGATAAGGATCTTACACAGAGGAGATAGAAATGCAATTCAGGGTTGAGACCGTGTCACATTTTGGACACACAATGGAACTCCCTCCCGCAACCCCTCCGCTTGGAAACCCGCTACACTCATTTTCGCAAAGCCATTTAGACCTGGCTCTTCAACCAGTAACCACTTCCAGCGTCGCTCTTTGAGCCTTTCCAATCTGCCTACGAGGTTTAGTATCTTCCAGCACCGGGAAACCCTTTTTGGGTAGCTGTCGTGCTTTAAAAGCCCAATAAATAAATAAATAAACACAAAAACTAGAGAGCGCCAATTCAGATTTGGCAGAATCTGTAATTTAGGCTCCACCCGCTTGTGACAAAGATGAGGTTCGATCCATTTTAGGATTATTAGAGCAGTATTCCAAGTTTATATCGGATTTTGGAAGCGTGGTGTTGCCTGTGAAGAAGACTGAAGAAAGGAGTTAACTTTATGTGTCCTACAGAACTTGACCTAAACCACAACAGAGAGAGAGTCCGGGGAAGACAAGGGTACCCTACTGTCCCCAAATACAATACACCAAACACAAAAGAAGTAGGTTGCCTGTAACAATGCGGTAAGGAAATCGTGGTAAGGTATAGAAACCTAAGTGCTGTAAGTCATGAATATACAAACTGGGGACTTGAGGGCCATCCTTAGTGGAAGAGGATGCCTCACACACAATATTTCGTCATGCTTCATCATAGGCATCCTCTTCCCACACTGGTAAGATTGTGCTACCAGGGCACACTTGACCTCTGCAAAGGCGGGATCCAGTTGAATTAAAAATACCTTTGGGTGCCTCGGTTATCACCTTTATTAGTGAGGACCTGAGGTACGTTGAAAACAATTATGTTGATGGACCCTACATAGAATAATCTCTCTGATCCATCTTGCAGTAAGCCAGCATGTTCCTTCCCTCACTAGGGGCCCGATGTTGGTAAATCTACATTTACCACTTCATAAATACCGAATCATACCGAATCGGTATTTATGAAGTGGTAAATTAGAGGGGGGGAGAGGGCGGTATCCCCCATTGCTTCCTATGGGCCTTGAAGCCCATAGGAATCAATGGGCATTACCGAATCGGTAATTACCGATTCGGTAATTACCGATTTGTGCAAGGGTGCAGGGGGTGTCACTTTGACACCCTCTAGCACCCCCAAAACAGGCATGTGAGCCATGTGGCACACAGACATGCCCTAAGGGCATGTCTGTCTGTCACATGGCATAGGTGTGCATGCACACATGTGCATGCACACCTGGATTCGGTATTTTAACATCCAATTGGATTGGGTGTTAAAATACCGAATCTGAAGGGCCTGTGGGACAGAAAGTAGTCCCACCTACATCCCAAATTTAAAAATCGGTAAAATTACCGATTCGGTATTTTTGCGATTCGGTAATTTTACCGAATCGGTAAAATACCGAATCGGACAAAAAAAGGTCCCCTACATCTCAGTAGGCCAAATACCAGTCGGCAACGGCCGAAATCGGCCGTTTCCGACCGGTATTTGGTTCCTACATCGGGCCCTAAGAGCCTAAAAGGTCTGGGGTATTTGTCAGGGGTATCAGATCCCTACAGAAGCAAACAGTAAAAGAAGAGAGTTTCAGTTGGAGTAAGCCTGTGCTGTGTGCATAGTGTTGGGTGAGGTAATAAATCTGAAGGAAGAAATTCACAGGGCCCTGTGAATTATTTTAGGATTCAACAGTAGGCCTTAAAAACCCATAGGGCAATGTTCATGGTATTTAAAAGTAGGACATGTTTATTTAATGTTTCACATGTCTTGGCAGTGAAAAAACTGTTGTTTTTCATTGTGGCAAGGTTGGTTCTCGCTCAGGTTGTTAGATCTGGGGGTTTCTAGTTGGCAATGGTATTCCCCTTCATCCAAATAGGGACCCTTACTTCTAAGTCAGGTTAAGGGGATTACACTCCTAAATAATCCCTGCTCACCCCCTTGGTAGCTTGGCACGAGCAGACCGGTTTATCTCAGAGGCAGTGTGTTAAGCATTTGTGTAATACAGTGAAAACACTACAGATGGACACCACACAGGTTTTATAAAAAAAAGTATTCTTTTATATAAACTTAACACAGAATGACAAACGACAAAAATCCACAATACTATACTTAAAGTTGACTTAAAGATGATAAAAGTTGCTTAGTTCAAGTTGATGATAAATGCGACACAGTTCTCAACAAAGTACCTGGATGCATAATGAAAGTCCTTAAAAAGTTCCTTCTTTCCTTGGCAATGAAGCAACGACTGCAGGCCAACCCAGCAAACAGCACACTGGCAGAGGGGCAGTAAAACTCCTGCAGCTTCCTTGTTTCTTCTCCTTGGCAAAAGATTTCTTGTTCCAGAAGTAATCTAAGGTTCTTGGGACTGGGTCCCAATATTTATACCCCAAAATCCTTTATTCTCTGAAGGCAGAGAGGCCTGTGCCTAGTCCAACAGTTCCTGAGCACTTTGTTTACATGACTCCTTCCTCCCTTTCACAGGGCAGAGACATCAGCCGCCCCACAAGACGTGGAGCCAGCACAGGGGAGGGAAGGCACAGTTCTGGAGCACTTTGTTGACAAGATTCCTTCTCTCCTTTCACAGTGCAGGGCAGACACATCAGACGCACCACATGGGGTGGAGCCAGCATTGTAGAGGGAAGGCCTAGCCCTATTCAGGTCCCAGGTGCAACTCCTCTCTCCCATCTAGATGCAGATCTCCCTATTCACCACCGGGCTGCCCCAGCCTGTCTCCTGGAATTCCCCAGCCCTGTCACTCACAAACTTAGACAAGGAATACACAACCTCGCAGAGGCAGGCTCAAATGGTTAGGCAAGCAAATACCTACTTTCTAAAAGTGATATTTGCAAACACAGAATATTAAAATAAACTTGACTAAAATATGTATTTTATTATTCTGAGTCCAGGCATACTAAACTCGAATTTCTACCATGTTCTCTGAGTCTGCTAGGATTATAAGTGTAATAATTCTAACAGCCCATTCTGGCCTATGGAGAACAGATAGCCTTGCAAGAGTGAAAAACGAAAATGGCTGTTATTCACTATTAGGACATGCCATACACACCAGGACTTGTCCTACCTTGTACTTACAATGCACCATGCCCGTGGGCCTACCATAGCGGTGACTAATATGAAGTCAAGGGAAGGTTTAGGGACTGGCAAGTGGGTGCACTTGCCCGGTCAGCATGACAGTACCAAACTGCGCACAGGCTCTGCAATGGCAGATCTTAGACACGTTTTACAAGCCGCTTCTGTGGGTGGCACAACCAGGGCTCCAAGCCCACTAGCAGCATTTGGATTTACACCCCCTGGGCACGCTCAGTGCACTGTACTAGAGTCTGACAAGTAAATCAAACATCCAATCTGGGAACCACTAATCAATACATCAATTTACAGTAGGGAGCACTCGCACTGTGGTACTGGACAGCAGTAACACAGTGCCCAAAGCATCTAACATCAGCAAAAACACATGCGGCAACAGCAAAAATGGAAGGGAGACCCATGCCTATGGTGCCAGGTCTCACACTCTCGCTATCCAACAAATTCTCTACTTTTTTTACATTATTTATTATTTTTATATTTTAAGATTTTTTACATTATTTTAAGTATGTTTTATTTAATTGTTTTTAATATTTAATACATTTTATACTATTTTTAATATATTTTAAAAATGTGATATTTTAGTTAATATTTTTAACAATCTATATTTTGGAATCAATATTTTAGTACTTACCTGTTTGTAGATAGGGATTCTATATTTTGTCCTTCGATATTTTGGAGTCGATATTTTGGGCACTCTATATTATATCCCTCGAACCTGGAGAGCTATCTGAATACAAATTTTCAATGAATACCAAAAATGGTAGAGTGTTAAAAACCATTTGCTAATTCAATTAAATTCAAAATAACTTTATCTGGTCCAAATAAAAAAATAGGCCATAAAGGTACATAGAAATATTAAACATAGCTATAGTCACACATAAAAGTTTAAAAATGATCAGACATAAAAACTATTAAAAATATAAATAAATGCGTAAAGGACTTTAGGGGTTATCAACACATCAAATAACGGTGCTTGAACCGAGCAGAAAAGTATGAGTCGAAGTCAGATTTCAAAGCTCAATTACACTGTTATAGGCACTAGCTGTAGTTTAAAAAAGCATGAGGAGGTGATAGTTAGACAACAAAAACCTAAATTAGTGTCCGCTATGCGCTTCTACTGTCCTCCTAAAGTAAACCCAACATCTCTGCCAACTCTGCATATTGAGCTACAATGCACATAAACTTCTAACAGACTAGCCCATCATGGTGTGTCTAGCCCCAGGAGCTGCTTTCAGAAAGACACAGACCGTGAAAACAGTTTTGGGTGAGAATACAGATTGTAAATGAAGGAGAACTGGTATACAACGTCGGAGGCCTAGCCTCGGAAACAAAGGTACCAGAAAGTGCTTTCATGCTGGGCTGTGCAATTAGCAGAAGAACATAAAGTGCAGAATTAATATCACAGGGGCCGGGGGAGAGTAGAAATAGTGTTATCACCTCCACCTTGTTATAAACAGGGGAAACCCAATAAACCCTTGTAGGCTTGGGCAGTGTATGATTTTAGTCACAGTGTGCTACAAGGGACTTGTTTGAGGATACTTAGTTTGGTTGGTGAGTTGTACAGAAGTAACACACTCAATGGTGTCTCAGCGATCACACTCTTATTTTGCAATAATCAATGAATTAATGGAAGGGAAGGAGAACACAAAGAGCAAATGATTATTTTTGACCAAAGTTTTTACTGCAAAACAAATTGTTGGGGAGACATATACAAGCAAATCAATTAGAGCAAAAAGTCATGAACTAAGGTAGACAGTGTTTTCGCTATAGTTCATAACTAGTAACATCAACTCCTCGTGAATAAAATAAACAACCTAGATTAATTAATAAAAAATGGTTGTAAAGTGGTGGCAAAACAACATTTAAGGAGATGATGGAGTGTCGACGTTTCGGTCTAGGGTGCTCTCATCAGATAGACCATCATCAGGACGATATTTTTCAAAGCTGAAAGAACTCCCTATATAGAACAAATAAAATTATATTAAAAACCAAAAAACATGACTACAATTGTGAATATATATATATATACGCTCTATGTGTCACATACATATCTCTGATTTAAAGCAGTTACCCCTTCCTGGTAACGCCTGGGAATCGAATTTTAAAAATGGAATTAGTCAATATGACTCAATAAATTCGGCATCTCATTTTGCCTAACATAAATTTATTATAAAAAGCTAAAATACATTGCTGATCTCATAATCTACTTAACAGAGACATCCTCATATGCTTTGTCTCGTATTTCATGATGTTATAGCATTGTAGAAACAGTCAATTCATCAAAAAATAAAACATCAAATAATTCTTTGCTTTGGGTCACATTTTCACTAAACTTCATAAATCAGGATTAAAGCATTTATCTTGAAACCTGGTTACTTTTTTATAATCAATCAGTTGGCAATTATTTTTTATAAAAAACAATGAATGAAGTCTATGATATATCGGCAAAGAACTGGAAAGATTAGAGTCATGGACATGGCCTCCGTAAATTTTCAACCTTGAGGTTCATTTCTCAAGAGCATAGCTTCTAACAGTTACCAGTTTTCAAGTACATTTCAAAAGAGTTGACTGATCTAAGTTAGGCACATTTAATTCAATACATTATTGACTCTAAGTTACCACATTTGTATGAATACATTGCTCAATCTTCATACTTCTTCAACAGACAAAAAATGAAACTTAATATAGTCAATTTGTCACCTGGAATCACAGAAGATGAAAAGACTACGTGGGGTACAATTTTTACCACGAATAAAATCTGAAAAAAGAGGGGGGGGGTGAAAAAACCCGTTAGTTTGAGGTTCATGGACAGATCCGAGGTCATAATATTTATTTAAGTCAAAAGTTTAAATGCCTACCTTTATTGTATGAACAGTCCGACCACATTTGTTGGTCAAATATCAACTTCCTTAAGGGTCAAGTTGAAAACAGATCACTCTGTAAAGAATTAATGAGTTTTTTTTAAGTACAGAATTAAAAAAAGAAATGAAATAGGTATGGCTAAAATGCCCACTGGCATGCTAGGTGGACAAACTCATTATTGAAAAGACGGCTTAGACCTAATCTTGGGGTGATGTTATAATGTTACTAATCTGCACACCGAGACAGACATGGCCAGTTAAGTTCTATGCCTGCTTACAGTGAAGACTACGAGTTAAATCTATACATAATCGGGGAAAAGTATCAGAAAAGCGGACCTCTACAAATGTCATCAGGCTGAATATAAAGAGGCAGCTAGTCGCGTGCACTTACTTTAAGTAAAGATTCGTCCGGCATTCAAAGTATCCTGGCGGGTTCGTTCATAACACCAGTTTAACCCGTATGCGAGGCTTTTAAAGTCAAAGACCCGGAAGTGAACCGGTTCTTTAATTACTTGATGGCCTCAAGAATGATGCCGAAACAAATTTAAGATTGGCAATCGAGATGGAAAGCAAGCCCTACTTCTCCGATCACATTTTTTGTACATCTGGGGTTTGAATGTTATCAATTTTAGACGTGAGGAAATAGTTACCTATTAACTATAACCCGGAACTGGAATACTGCTGTTTGATCTCGCGAGATGACGACAGTCCAAACAGCGGTTGCAATATTGGATAAGGGAAACTATGTTTGAATTGGCATTAAAAATGAAAAAAACTTTAGATTCTCCATTTGCTCTTTGTGTTCTCCTTCCCTTCCATTAATTCAATGATTATTGCAAAATAAGAGTGTGATCGCTGAGACACCATTGAGTGTGTTACATCTGTACAACTCACCAACCAAACTAAGTATCCTCAAACAAGTCCCTTGTATCACCTCCACCTTGGCATTTTTGGGGATACAACTGGGTTTGGTAAACCACCAGAATAGATCGAGGGAACCAAAAATATCCTGTATATAACTCAGCCAGGGTGTGGAGCGTGCCTTATGCAGCGTTAGGCACTCAGATATAATGTCCTTGCTAAGACTAGGTTCTTAACACGAGGAGGCACCCCTATGACGAAGCATGACACCTTTGGTGTGTGAGGGGAACCGTCCTTAAAAAGGGATATTCCCCCCCTTATTTTGTAGCATGGTTAAGTAGTCCACATACTTTTCAGACTTAAATTTTGGACCCGTGGGTTAAATATTACAAGTGGGGAGTGTGCAAACGCAGGTCCTTAAATCTCCTCCCGCCCCCTTTTTGTGGAACAGACTAAAATTAATCACAATACAATTTCCCTGAGAATCCAGGCAATTTAGCCCAATCCATCCACATCTCCTTACGTGCAAGATGTCCTTAGCATGCCGAAATGGCAAATATACGTTAAGGTTTTGTTGAAGAGTTGCTCATAGGATTCGTGTTGGTCCGAACACAATGGGGGTACCCCTATCAGGATGGCCACGTACAGACATGAACCAGGGGGGGAGGTTAATAACTGGTAGTTGTGACTGCGACTGGAACTAGACTGAAGCAGCTCTGCCCTCTGAATCTTTCGTGGTGTTAATAAAGTTGGAAGTAGAGGTGGGTAATTAGACTACTTTATGGCGAGTAAAGAGATTTTTGTTGTTTGAGTGATCTGCCTGGACTGACAGATTGCTAGAAGTAGGCGGGGCCTGTGTTTCTGGGATACGCTGTCCTGGAGGATCATCGAGTTTCTTATTCAAAGTACAGTGCCTGGTGGAAGTACTAACTGGGGTTCCTTTGGCGGGAAAACACACAACATGATGGATGGCATATTGCACAATGGCAAAACATTCCCCCCCAGTCACTGATCTGGGTTTAATCCATCGTTATTTTGCTCACCGAGCCACCCAGTTCAGACATGGCCATATGCAAATCAGTCTTCACCCTGTGCCTCATGGGAACAGTCCAGCCCGAACTACCAAGCCATGTCTTCCCTGGACTGGAATCAAGCATCCTAGGACCGGTTTCTGGCTATCAGCCATCTTCAGCCAGGATAGCTTGACTCCACTGGCGTAGTGAGTACTGGATCCATGTCTGGGCATACCCTTCCCACATAGGGTGAACAGCAAAACACACAAGATGATGGACGGAATGTTGCACAAAGGTAAAACATTCATCCCCAGTCATAGATCTGGGTTTAATCCATCGTTATTTCGCTCACCAAGGCACCCTGTTCAGACATGGCCATATGCAAATCAGTCTTGACCCTGTGCCTCATGGGAACAGTCCAGCCCGAACTGCTAAGCCATGTCTTCCCTGGACTGGAATCAAGCATCCTAGGACCGGTTTCTGGCTATCAGCTGTCTTCAGCCAGGATAGCTTGACTCCAGTGGCATAGTGAGCACGGGACCCAGGTCTGGGCATACCCTTCCCACATAGGGTGAACAGCAAAACACACAAGATGATGGACGGAATGTTGCAAAATGGCAAAACATTCACCCCCAGTCACTGGTCTTGTAATTGTAATTGTAATTGTAAATGCATTTGTAAAGCGCATAAATCACCCGAAGGTCTCAGAGCGCTTGCAGAACCTCAAAAAACATGGACAGTGGTCGGAAGATTTAGAAAAGCCAGGTTTTTAGGTTTGTTCGGAATCTCAGATGGTTGGGTTCTGTCCTTATATGTAGGGGCAGTGTGTTTTAGGTTTCAGGGGTTGTTTTGGAGAAGGCCCTGTCACCGTTTCTAACTGTGCGGACTTTGGGAGTAGTTAGGAGCAACTGGCTGGAGGATCTGAGGGTTCTAACCGAACAGTGGAATTTCAACTTAATTTGTAGATATTTTGGTCCTTGTCCGTGGACGGTTTTATGGACTAGGCAGCATAATTTGAAATGCATGTGTTTCTTTTTAGGAAGCCAGTGTAGGGTCTTGAGGCTGGGCACCCAAGGGGAACGGGGAGGAAGATTAAGCACTAGCCTGGCTGCGGTGTTTTGCAATACCTGAAGTTTTGCCAGGAGATTTTCATTTATGGAGGCCAGCAAGGAATTTCCATAGTCCATACGGCTGATGATGAGGCCTCGGACTAAGGGCATGCGGGACGGGAGGGGGATCCATTTTAAAATTTTCTTCAAGCTTCGCCTAATTCCAAAGCTAGTGTGCACTATTTTGTTGACATGTTCCATCATGGATAGCCTGTTGTCAATAGTTACCCCTAGGTTTCTGACTGAGGACTTGGGGGTGGGGCAAAGTCCAAGTGTCGGTGGCCACCATTCATCTGTCCAGATTTTGTCAGCCTTTCCGAAGAGCACAATCTCCGTTTTGCCAGCGCTCAGCATTAAAAAGTTGACGGTCATCCAATCATGTATTGCAACCATGCATTTTTGGAATCGCACTTTGGTTTCATTAGGATCTGTGCCTATGGTGATCAGTAGCTGAGTGTCGTCAGATTAAAACACGGTGCCAAAACCATAGGCTCTGATCACTTGGGCTAGGGGGGATACATATAGGTTGAAGAGCTTGGGGCTAAGTATAGATCCCTGGGGGACACCTTTGTCGTTTACCAGGTAACTACTGGTACTAGACTTTTGAGCGCCTATCAGTCAGATAGCTTTTGATCCTAAGTAGGGCAGGGCCTTCAACACCAATCTCAGTAAGACGCTCTAAAAGAATGTGGTTCGAGATGGTGTCGAAGGCGGCCGACAACTCGAGTAGGACCAGTATAGCAGATTGTCCAGCATCAAGAGTCATTCTGACATTATCTACTATCTCAAGTAAGGCAGTCTCAGTACTATGAGACGCCCTAAAACCTGATTGAGAGAATCTAGGAGTTTGTTTGTCTCTAGATGATTGACTAGTTGTTTGTTTATCAGGGATTCCATAATTTTTCCAAATAGTGGCCGGAGTGAAATAGGCCGGTAATTAGAGATTTATTTAGGGTCAGCCAAGGTTTTTTTTAGAATTGGTCTGATCGTGGCCTCTTTCCAGTGCAGAGGAACAGAGGCATGCAATAAGGAATGGTTAAGGGTTTTGGTTAAGTCAGGGATCAGGGCAGGTGCGATTTTTGCTAGAATCTGAGAATCTTCAGGGGATTCCAATTTGATTTTGTGCAGGGTGGACGCTGCATCTGTTTCTGAGAAAGGTTGGAATTCTTTGAGGGATGTGGCTAGGGGAGTGGGTTCTTTGTTGGTCTGAGTAAGGTGAGTTGGTTGAGGGAAGAGTTTATGGATATCGTAAATTTTTTCATGGAAATAAGATGATACAGTGTTGACCCAATCTTGGGATTCGGCGGGTGGAGGCTGACAGGCCACGGTATTAGTGAATTCCTTAACTATATTGTACAGCTCTCTATGCAAGTTGGCTGCCTAGGTTATCCTGTTCCCTAGATAGGCTTTTTTAGCCGTGGCAATTTCGTTCATGTAGACTCTATGTGCAGTTTTATATTGTTGTCTGTCCTTTAAGTCTTTAGTTTGTCGCCATTTCCTTTCTACTGTCCTGACAGAGAGTTTTGTTTTTTCCAGGTTCGGGGTGAACCAAGGGAACATTTTAGTTTATTTATTTATTTATTTATAACAGTTTTCTATAACGTGAACTAGACCCTTGGGTATCAGAGCGCTTAACATCACATGGCATATAATAAGAACAGCAATGTATATAACAAGCAATGAGATTGAGAACCTAGGCTGTAGGTAGATAATATAAAAGGAACGATAATATAAAAGGAACAATAATGAAATGAAATGAAAAATTACATTTATAAAGCGCATAGACTACCCCTAGGCCTCGCAGCGCTACCAATTTACAAGACACAAATAATATTGTTCTGAGGTAGTAGCTGATTGTTTTCTCTCCTCTCCTGGATTGTCTCTTGCCTTCCGCCAGTGTCCTCTTGTCATGGGTCATTTTCTATATATTTCCCATTTTGTTATCTAATTGACCCTCACTGTTAAGTCACTGATGGCAAATTGCCTACCTATGGGAGGAATTTGCTCATGAGAAAGATCTTAGTTTCCTTCTTGAATGCTGCAGTGCTCGAAATTTTTCTAATGTTCGCAGGAAGAGAGTTCCATATTCTAGGGGCTGCACCAGTGAACGCTCTCTCATATGTTTTTTTCTCCCTGAAGATAAGTGATCTCAGCAGCAGCAAATCGGCACTCCGGGCAGGTCTGTTTCCTCCTGAAATTTCTATTTTCTGGGCAAGACATCTGGGTGTGTTGTGATGAATCGCTTTATGGGCGATACATGCCATTTTTAGCTGTATTCTAGCATCGAAGGGTAGCCAATTTAGAGCTTTCAGGTGAGGGGAGATGTGGTCAAATTTCCTTGATCCTGTGATAAGTCTTGCCGCTGCATTGAGGCATGCTTTTAGGGGAGCTATGGAAATTTTCGGAAGATCTGCTAATGTTGTGCACCCGTATTCGATTCTTGAGATAACCAGTGATTGCACGGCTAGTTTTAGGTCATTCTCTGATAAAAATGACTTCATTTTTCTTAAGTAATTCAGATGAAAGCGTGCGTTTTTTGCCATTTCTTTAATGTGGGTTTTCATATCAAGGTGTTCATCCAGTGTGATTCCGAGAGACTTCGCTGATTCAACTAGAGTCAGGGTGCAGTTTAATGCTGTGATCATTTTGGACCATTCCTTCACTTCTGCTTGATTCTTTTGAGGTGCGATGAATAAGAATTCAGTTTTATTAGCGTTTAGCTTGAGATGATTGCTATATAACCATTTTAGAGTCATTTTGAGGGCCTCATTCATAATGGTTGTGTCTTCCAGCGATGCAATCTTGATGTAAAGTTGTGTGTCGTCCGCGTACATATGGTAAGATATTTTAGAATTTCGCAGGATTTCTGTAAGTGGTTTGATGTATAAGTTAAACAGAGAAGGAGATAGAGTCGATCCTTGGGGTACGCCAATTTTATTTGGGCAAGAAGGAGAAACAGATTGGTTTACTAGGAATCTCTGAGTTCTATTCTGTAAGAATGATTCGAACCAATCCAATACAGTGCCGGAAATTCCCATCATGTCGTGAAGTCTGTTTAGAAGTTTTTCGTGGTTAACTGTGTCAAACGCTGATGACAAGTCTAGGAGGATGAGTAGACAAGATTGGTTGTGATCTATTGCTTGAAGTGCATCATCGACTATGTGAAGGATTGCTGTTTCCGTGCTGTGGCCAGTTCTGAAACCCGATTGGCAGTCATCCAATAGAGAGAAGTTGTCGATGTGTCGGCTTAACTGATTTTGTACACATCTCTAAATTAATTTGGCAAGAAGAGGGATGTTGGTTACTGGGCGATAGTTATTTGGATCTGCCAGGTCTGCTGTGGGTTTTTTGATGATCGGGACTACTTGTCCTGTCTTGAGACATTCTGGGAGGACCCCCTGGGAGAGTGAGGCGTTTATAATTTCAGTCCATATTGGAATAATAATATGGCTGATTTCTTTCAGGCATTTTGATGGTAGCGGGTCGTTAAGGTGATTGTTTGGTTTAGTGGCAGCTAGTGTTTTAGTAATCTCATTCTGGTCGAGTAATTTGAAAGTGTCCCAGTGTGCCTTGTTTTTTGTCTCATTGTTCGCAAAGTTCGGTGCAGATTGTGATGATGTTGTATTGTAGTTAGGGTTATCTGCAGCGATCCTAAGTTCTTTTTCCAGTTCGTTGGCTTTGTTATTGAAAAAGGTTGAGAATTCTTCGCAACTTAGTTGTGTTATAGTGACTTCTTGGGCAGATTTTGCCAGTTTATTAGATTGTAGTTTTATAATCTCAAACAGTTTCCGTTGTCTGTTTTTGGCGTTGTCCAGTTCAGATCTGATAAATTCCTTTTTCGAATTGATGATCTCTTTATTATATTCCTTTTCTATCTTTCTTAGGGATTTCATCTCAGGGGAGGACGGGTGTTGTCTCCATTTTCTTTCTGCACGTCTCAATTTTCGCCTATCTTCATTCAATATTCCATTAAACCATGGGTTTTTAGTCTTCTCCGTGACTCTTTTTAATTTGAGTGGTAAGGTGGAGTTGACTATTTGCGATATTGTGGTCGTGTAGTGGTTCGTTAGAGTTGTCAGGTAGGATTAGGTCTTTTTTGCAGCTTTCCATTAGAAGATCCATGTTCGAGTCTCTGGTTTCACGTATCCATCTCTTCATTTTGCTATATTGAGTGGTTTTTATCTTCTCCCGTGATGGTATTAGGAAGGTTATGGCGTGGTGATCTGACGAGTCGCATGGTTCTATTGAGAGGATTGAGATGTCATTATTCTTTGCGATAATCCATTCTAATGTTGCTCCTTTCTCATGTGTAGGTTCTAGACAGGCTTGTGATAATTTTAGCTCCGTTAGAAAATCTTTAAAGGCGTTGACCTGTTTGTCGTTGTTGTCGTTCCAGTGTAGATTAAAATCACCTAGAAATATATTATTGATGTCTTTGCTAGAGTTGGCAGTGATGATCCCCATTAGTTGGTTTATGAAGTTCATATTATTTCCCGGTGGGTGATATAAGGCATGTAGGGTGCAGATCTGTTTGTTAGCAGATCTTATATGCAGCCCAAAGTATTCGCATGATTCGAGAGTGTCTGAATGAAAATGGCCAATTTCTAAGTTTGATCTGTGGATACAGGCAATAACATCTCGAAGGAAGTGTGTTTGTGGTTCCTGAGGCGGAAGCCGGGAACGGTGTGTGTTCTGACGCTATTTTAGTACTGCTCTTTTGCCCATTACTTTTAAAAAAACCTTGGACTCTATTTTAAAATCGTAATTATCTGGGCACTCACCCTTTGCTCTATTGACCCTTGCGCACTCCTACTCAGAGCCAACAGCAGCCAATCAGGCGCTGCAACGGCCTGAGTAACTCCTTGCCGGCGCCATCTTGGGTGAGTCAGAGGGCGAGCAGATTACTTGCTCGTCCCTCCCACCCTGCACTGCATAAAAGCTTATCATTTTACAAGTGCCGCTGCTTGAAGGAAGTGTGTTTGAGGTTCCTGAGGCGGAAGCCGGGAACGGTGTGTGTTCTGACGCTATTTTAGTACTGCTCTTTTGCACATTAGTTTTAAAAAAACCTTGGACTCTATTTTAAAATCGTAATTATCTGGGCACTCACCCTTTGACCTATTGACCCTCGTGCACTCCTACTCAGAGCCAACAGCAGCTGATCAGGCACTCCATCGGCCGGAGTAACTCCTTGCCGGTGCCATCTTGGGTGAGTCAGAGGGCGAGCAGATTACTTGCTTGTCCCTCCCACCCTGCACTGCATAAAATGGATCCCCCCCCTCTCGGAGGCGCAGCGGAAGAGCGCAGCGGAAGAGCGCAGCGGGCGCGCCGGTGGCGCGCCAAAGGCAAGCCCGTCTGCGCCCGTCCGTGCCCCGGAGTGACCAGCGGCCACAAACCCTGCCCTAATTGCGCCAAACCCTCACATACATATCGCTTAATCTTCCGAGGAGCTACACCGGCTAAAAAGTCACTCCTCTACTTGTCTTTCCCTAGACCTTTCAGACAACAACCTATTCAATTGCCCTCAATGAAACTTCTCCTTGAACCGGAAACTCTGCCTGCAACCCCTTTGATCTCACCCTATAAGTTCTGGAGTATAAACTGTCGATCTCTACCAAAAAACAAAGATCACATTTTTGACCTCCTCGCCTCTTCCCAACCAGATGCGCTGTTCCTGACTGAAACCTGGCTTCATGCCAATTCCGGCCCAGATGTGGCCAATGCCCTTCCCCCAGGCTACATCATAGTCAGACAGGACAGAGTTACTGGGAAAGGCGGGGGGATAGCGATTATCTTCAAGTCCACCCACGCCTGCCAATTAGAAACTCTTCCTTTCCCCAACTGCGAAGCTGCTACATTCAAACTCTCAGTCTCCCCTCAACTTACAATATCGGGAATACTCATCTACCGACCCCCTGACAAATCCACCCGGTGGCTTACATCTTTCGCTGAACTAATTGCCCCACTTGTATTAAAATCAGCCAATTTCACTATCCTGGGGGACCTAAACCTCCATCTAGAAGATACTTACAATACTCTCAGTAGTACTTTTTTATCTGACTGTGAGGCCATTAATTTGATACTTAGAAATCAGGGCCCAACTCATCAAGCTGGCCATTTACTCGACCCAATTATTTCCAACATACCGCTTGACTGTAGCACCCCTGCTCTTCCCCTCGACTGGTCAGACCATTTTGCCATCTTTTTCAGCTTGACCGCAGAGAGCACTTACAATATGCCCCTCCCTGCCACCACAAGCAGATACAGAGCCTGGTCTAAATTAAATATTCATGCACTTAATGCTTCGCTACTAGCTAGCCACCCCTCTCCCAAACAAACCTGTATTTCACTAAATCAGGAAGTCCATCTCTGGCTGTCCTCCAACATCAACCGTCATTTGCCGCTAAGCTCCAAACGCCCCATTGCTCATCTCCCCCCAGCGCCCTGGTTCACAAATGATCTGAAAACCATGAAATCTAAATGCAAACAGCTAGAAAGATCTCGGAGAAAGACATATTTCTTAAACGATAAACAAACCTAACGTACTGCTCTTAGGCAATACCATCTAGCCTGCAGAAAGACGAAAGCCTCCTATGTTCTGGAGTCCATAAACAGCGCCTCTAATCGGCCGAAAGTTCTATTCTCCACGTTGCAAAAGCTAGCAGGCTCAAACACTTCCCCTTCTCCACCGGCACTGGGAGAGACCCAATGCAATGACATCGCAGATTTCTTCATTTCCAAAGTAAACAAGATCTACAATTCATTTTCCACAGCCCTTTGCAATTTACCCCCTGACCCGTCTACCCCGGATTCACCTGATTCCCCTCCTCTGACGCCACAAATCTCAGAATGGCCCCAGCTCCAGCAAAACTCGCTCCGTGACTGTATGGCCAAGGTCAATTCAGGCTCCCCCCTTGACCCAATCCCCATCCATACTCTCCGTCAGCTTTCTCCAGACCTACTTCTAGTTATTTTAGATCTCCTTAACTCTTCTTTACAAGAATCCATAGTCCCGGAGGATTGGAAAAGAGCAATCGTGATTCCTCTCTTAAAAAAACCTGGCGCTGACCCCAAGACTTACTCTAACTACCGCCCTATTTCCTTGCTGCCTATATTTTCAAAAAGTTTGGAAAGACATGTCAATACTCACCTTACCTCCCATATCGAGGCAACAGGCTTCCTACATCCATCCCAATCTGGGTTCCGTACTCACTTTTCTACAGAAACCACTCTTCTAGGTGTCACTGAGAACTTACGTTTCCGCCTCGATCAGGGTGAAACCTCGGCGCTTATTCTTCTAGACTTAAGCGCCGCATTCGATACGGTTTCGCACCCTGTCCTCCTGAAAGCATTGGAGGCGGCCGGAGTCGCCGGACCTGCACTGGCCTGGCTCTCCTCCTACCACAGTGATCGTTCTTTCCAAGTTTTCTCTTCCAATTCTGCTTCTTCTGTGCGTTCGTCTGCGCATGGGGTGCCCCAGGGGTCCTCACTTAGCCCAATGCTTTTTAACATCTACGTGAGACCCCTGGCCACCATTGTGGAAGACTCTGGCCTTTCCCTTTACTCATACACAGACATAACCCAAATCATTTTTTCTCTTTCCTCTGCCTAAACTTGTGCCCCATCAGCTCTCAAACTAGGGCTCAGCAGAGTTGCTGAATGGATGAGGTCTAATCTCCTGAAATTGAACGGGGACAAGACGGAGGTAATCATCCTAGGCAAACAGAAACACCTCTGGGGCCCCCAACAATGGCCACCAGAAATGGAGCCTCTGCCCCTGCCCGTTACACAGGTACGGAACCTTGGCTTTGTCCTAGATGACTCACTATCCATGCGACACCAGGTTGTCAAGTTGGCAGCAACCTGTTTTTCCATCCTTGGGTGGCTCCGCAAAATCCTCTGGATGCTCCCGGACTCGACAAGGCGTACGGTAGTTCAGGCTTTAGTCATCGCGCACCTGGACTACGGCAACGTACTTTACCTCGGAGTTACCTCGGAGACACAGAGGAAACTCCAGCTGCCCGCCTACTCTGCAAAGTTCCCTGGAGATCATCCATCTCCCCCTATCTCAATGACCTACATTGGCTCCGCATTGAAAGCAGAATTAAATTCAAGGCCCTCTGCTTTATGCATAAGATCACTTCAGTCTATTGTCCAACCATACACTCCCTCCCGCCATCTTAGATCCTCTTCTCAAGGGAATTTCCTAACTCCTCGTTTTAAACTGGCAAGAATTGGCGGACGATCCTTCGCCTGTCTTGCCCCTAAGCTATGGAATGCTCTTCCGGCTCCACTGAAATTTGAGCCTTCCCTGACGAAATTTCAAAAAAAGCTTAAAAGCCTACTCTTCCCTCAGTGTTAACCCTCTGACCTCATGATCACTTCCTTCAGTCTTGCGCCGGGAGACCCCATGTGGGTAGCTGTGCGCACTATAAATTTAAAATACAATACAATACAATACACCTCCTGTCTTTTTTTGTCTGTCAAGTTTCATTATGTTATAGTGCGGGGGCAACAACAGGTCTAAGACTGGGGACGAGGATTCAGATATCCATGTTTTGTAAGGATTGTAACGTCTATTCCCTGATTGATAATGATATCGGCTATGTCAGAAGCATGTTTCGTTGCCAATCAGCAGTTGAGCAATAGGCATTTTAAAGATTTTTCTGTTCTATCTGTGATCCTGTTTGACGTATCGGTGGTTAGTTGGATTTGTTGTAAGTTGTTGAGATTGGGTTTCCTTCCATTTCTCGTGGATGTTTTGTTTGCGTCAATCAGTACTCTTTTAATTTCCTGAGCCCTATTGGGGTCCGACTGCGCGTACTCCCTAAGTAGTGCTAGTATCTCTGCTTCCGATAGAGAATTTTGATTCCTATCTGGTCTGTTTTGTCTGTTTGACAATGGCATCGCTCTCTTCTGGTTTTTGTCTTTGGATGAGTTTAATAGCTGTTTGATGTGTTCTACTTCCGTGTGATTGTTTTCTGTACTATCACGTAGTTTATCTATCCCTTTCAAGGTGTTTAATAATTCCTGTGAAAGGATACTTATTTGTGTTTGGATCTCGTGATTTTTTCTCATGATCTCAGGTGACGTAATGTGATTCTTAATCCGTATGTTTCGGTCTTCACGTTTTCTGTTCCTGGGTTTCCGTTCTGACCCAAGTTTCGTTGTCTTCTTAATTCTTTCCTTCGATCGGTTTTCTCCTCGGACCTTAATTGCTGAGCTGGACGTTCTGTCTAAGCTTGGTGATCCACAGTTGTTGTTGATGTTATATGTATTTCGTGTTCTCTCAGCTTCATTCCTGGTCAACGTACTTTCTCCTGGTTGAGTAACCTGTTCCTGGAGGTCTCTGGATGGAGTGTTAATTTGTTCAGATCTTTGTCGGTCTCTAGTAGGGTTTCTAATTGTGGAGATAGTGTCGGATGAGACTATGTTGTTTTCTGACGGACTCTGGAGTTGTAAAGGCCTAGTGACTCTTAATTGCGTGAATTGATCAGGTTTCTGGCGGACACTTGTTGTTGTGCTTATTATATTGGTGTTGTTGGGCGGGAAAAGGTTGTCTTCTATGTTACTCTGCTGTATTCATGGCTTTGTCGTCTCTACATTTCTTTTTAAGGATGAGAAAAAGTTGTCGAATTTTTCCAGGTCGTTGTTAGAGGCTTGGATCACCACTATCCCATTCTTGAAGATAGTAATGCAGAGGTACGCTCTCAGGTTGGGTGATGCTCTTGTCATATATTTTGTACCATGAGGGATGTTAGTAGTGGATTTTATATAGAGCAACGTTGTAAAGGCATTGCGCCATTTCGCCCTTCTTCTGGTGAAGAATATCATGTGTTTCGTGATGACTCCTTTAGCCATGCACACAGAAATGTCAGAGATTTATTTATTTATTTTTCACATTTTTAGAGCGCACTGTTACCCGGAGGTGTCCTGGCACTGAAATGATTGATCCAGTGTGTTTGGGCAGGGAGCTTAGTGTGTAAAGAGCCAGGGGGCATATTATCAAGGGGGTTTATCTCCGCTTTTTTGGCTTTAAAAGCCAAGAAAGCGGAGATAAAAATATCTCCCTATTACCTAGCTGTCGCTAACACCAGTTAGCGACAGCTAGTAGGAGATAGCGACCATCTTGGGCCCCACTTTGCATGTCAGTGATATTTATCACTAATGACATGCAAAGTGGGCGTGCCAAGATGTTAGCGACTGGAAACAGTCGCTAACATCGCTATCTCCTATTACCAATTTTTGGAGATATTCGCGCTAAGCGCGAATATCTCCAAAAGCTAACACCTGCCCTGAGCAGTTCTTAGCCATGTTATCCAATGGGAGCTGGATAACATGGCTAAGAGCATTAGCTCGGTAATGCATGAATATCGCTGACTTTTCAGCGATATTTATGCATTGCTGCCGTTTTTTATCGCATTTGCGATAAACCTTGGTAATACCAAGGTTTATCTGCGATAAAAATAGCCACAGCTCAGCGGTAAATTTTTGTCTCTAACCAAGCAATTGCGATAATTATCGCTATTGCTTGGTAATATGCCCCCAGTCTTTAGCGCTCTTCTGAAAGATAGAAGGTCTGATGACTGTCTAAGATAGAGTGGTAATCTGTTCCATGCTACTGCCGCGCCCAGGGAGAAGCTCCTGCCACCCCATCGCGCTTTCCTGATTTTAGGAACTGTTACCAGCGCCTGCTCACCAGATCTTAAGGTTCTTGCAGGCTTGTGCCAGTGGAAAAGCAGCTTCATACACCGGGGGCCAAGGTCATGCAGTGCCTTGAAGACCACGCAGAGTGCCTTGAAGACTATTCTTTTTCGGACTGGCAGCCAATGTAGCTTCACCAGATCCTGTGCTACCGAAGCAAATTTGGGGGTGTCAGTGATCAGGCGAGCGGCTGCATTCTGCAGAATCTGGAGCTTGTTTAGTAAGCCCTGTTGGGCGTTCAGCATGAGGCTGTTACAATAATCTAGACGTGAAAGAACTAGTCCAGTTACCACAGTTTTCCTATGTTCTACCTCTAAAAATGACAGAACTTTCCTAATTGTTTTAAGGATGTAATGCGTTGTTGAGGATAAGGCATTGATCTGTGGTTTAAAGGACAGTGATTCTACCATGAGTATACCTAAGTTTTTAACCTTTGCCACTGGTGAAGGGAGGGTTCCCATTTCTTCTGGCCACCACCTTGGGGACCAGAAGTTGTCCTTGGAAGCAAAGAGTGGCACTTCTGTCTTTGCTGAATTGAGCTTGAGACAGTTTTGTGCCATCCAGTTGCCTACCTCTCGCATACAGCCTCTAAACCTGTCTGCTGTATTATCTATTTCACCCGGAAGCAGTGACACCACTATCTGCGTGTCATCTGCATATGCTGTGAGATTAAAGCCATAGGATCGAATAACCGGCGCGAGGGTGGAGACATACACAATAAAAAGGGTTGGACTCAAGGAAGACCCCTGGGGAACTCCACAAGGAAGCACAAATGGACGTGATTCAAAGTCACCCAGGGCCACCGTCTGAGTCCTATTGGAAAGGAAGGCCTGTAAGATCTTTAGTGCCTTTCCTTGAATTCCGCAGGCCCTCAACCGGTCCACCAGCAACCAGTGATGGACCCTGTCGAAGGCCGCGGAGAGATCCAACAGGATCAGGACTGCCTTGCCTCCTGCGTCCATCACTCTTCTAATGTCTTCCACAGCCTTAATCAGGGCGGATTCCGTGCTGTGTTCTGCACGAAAACCATGTTGGGATGGATCAAGATGTTCTCCTATTCTCAAGAAAGCACTTAGCTGCGTATTTGAAGTGCTCTCCATGATTTTGGCTGGGAGGGGTAATCTGGCAATAGGCCGATAATTGTCAGTTATGTCCAAGTTGGACTTTTTCAGGAGGGGTAGGATGGATGCTTGTTTCCATATTGAGGGGAATTCCCCTCTATCCAACATGAGATTAAAGAGGGGGGGTGAGTCCTGCTGCAATAGTGGCTGGAGCTAATTTAGCAACTGTAGCAGGGCAGGGGTCATGAGGGGAGCCCGACTTTATCTTCTGTAGTCGTTTCACTACCTCCTCCTCGCTGATTTGGGTGAATTGATGGAGTTTTTCCGATTTGCTGTCCCGCTCAGGACCAGCGATAGAGGAAGGAGTCCTTACTTGACTGTCTAGAGGAGAGAACATTTTTTCCACTTTTTCCCGGAAAAAGTGGCAAGATTGTCACAGAGTTGGAGACTGGGGGGTATCCCTGTAGTTTTGGGGACTGCCAGGGATGACACCGTCCAAAATAATTCTTTTGGGGCATTACTGGCTTCTTTAATCCGTTTCGTGAAGTAGGCCCGTTTTGCCTGTTGTATGGTCTCTTTATAGGCTCTTTGCTCAATATTGAGAAGTTTTTGTCTGCCTCTCTATAATTTTCCCGCCACGTTCTTTCCATTTTTTTACACAGAGTTTTATGGTCCCTGATCTGATCAGAGAACCAGGGAGCGGAAGGGTTTGAGCGCGTGGAGTAGAACGTTTTGGGGGGAGCCAGTTGTAAGCATGCTAACTCAAGCCAATTAGTGTAGGCTGAGGCTGCTTCCTCAACATTTCCTGGGAGGGGCAAGAAAGATGATTTTAATACACCCTCCAGGGTCTCACCCTTTATGTTGTTCTATTTCCTGACCTGTCTTGGTGCATAATTAACTTTGGATGATCTCACGGGGGGACAAGAGTGAAATTAAAAAGGACTGCTGAATGATCAGACCAGGGGACCGGCTGTACTTTTAGTTTGGTATGATTAGAGAAAATCCCGTCTAATGTATGTCCTGCCTTGTGAGTCGGGCCACAGACCCATTGCTTCAAATCCACCCCCTGCAGTAGGTCAATCAGATCACGCGTATCTGGATCCGAGCCGCATTCCAGGTGGTAATTAAAATCCCCCAATAGTGTGAAGGATTGGGCGCAGACTGCTACTTCGAGTAAATTACTCAAAGCTGTAACAAATGGGGCTTTGGTCCCTGGGGGCTTGTAGACTAGGCATCCTCTAAGGGTTTGATGGTCAGATAGGGTAAGATTAAACAGAAGAGTCTCCTCTAAGCCTATAGGGTCAGATTGAAAGGACCCTCTAACTGAATTATGGTAAATAATAGCTAGGCCACCGCCTTTCCTCTTTTCTCGATTTTGAGTATAGCAGGCATACTCCGGCGGAGTGGCGTTAACAATGTCTGGACCCGAGGCGGCATCGGTCCAGGGTTCAGTAATAAATGCTATCGTCACTCCAGTGTCCTGAATCAAATCCGCTACTTCTATACTGTGTTAAAACAAATGATCTAGCATTGAGAAGTAGGCACTTTACCGAGGAGTGCTCTTTCCTCATAGGCATTTTCTTATAGTCCCTGGGGGGTGCAATAGGTTGCCAGCACAGTCTGGGCTACACCTGTAAACAGTTAACGCACTGGTGAGGTTTCTTCCGTGCATCATCCCCCATTTCCAAAATAGTACAGCCCGTTAAGTTGGTACTATCCCTTAATGCCCACAAGGTATCACTATTGTATGTGTACCTCGAGGTTGGATTGGCTTGCATCGGATCAGGGGTTATGGCACTGGGCGTGGGTCTGGCGCAGACGGGCGCAGACGGGCTCGCCGCTGGCGCACCCGCTGCGCTCGTCCGCTGCGCTCGTCCGCTGCGCTTATAGGACAGGGTGCCATTTTATGTGAGAAGGGGCGGGAGGAGCGGAGCACTAGACTGCTCGGCCGGCCCCTCACCCAAGATGGCGGGACCCACGGGGGGAATTGTCTCCGGTTCGGTGAGGTAAAATAATGTGCAAATGAGCAATCAGCTTTTTTAAAATATTATACAGATAAGTAGCGCTTTTTTAAAAACCAAGTTACAGTAACAATCGCCGCAATCGCAATGTCACCAGCATCGGTCCCGGCTTCCACCTCAGGACGCGCAAGCACACCACTCACACTAGCAATCAGTGGGGTGTGTCTGCTCTCAAGCTTTTTATCTGAGAAGGGGCGGGAGGGTCGGAGCACTAGACTGCTCGGCCGGCTCCTCACCCAAGATGGCGGGACCCACGGGGGGAGTTGTCTCCGGTTCGGTGAGGTAAAATAATGTGCAAATGAGCAATCAGCTTTTTAAAATATTATACAGATAAGTAGCGCTTTTTTAAAAACCAAGTTACAGTAACAATCGCCGCAATCGCAATGTCCCCAGCATCGGTCCCGGCTTCCGCCTCAGGACAAGCAAGCACACCACTCACACTAGCATCAATGTGTCATGGTTTTTCCTCATACTGTTATGCTTAAATTTTTTGGCTGCGTTCTTAGAAAGATAGATTGGGTATTTTATGATGTAGGCGTTTCCACCTGTTAGTTGCAGGTAGTTTTCCTCCATTTTTGTGATATGTGACGAGTACTAAAATTTGTTTCCCTCTTCCTGTTAGTATGAGTTTTCTCTTAATTAAATTCAGGATTATAATTATAAAAGTACCTGGTAGTACATAGATCGCTATTGCATGTGCTACTTATTTACGTTTTCTATATTAGTTTCTCTTCCAGGAATATTCTTTTGGTGGGGGAGTAATTACTCTCTCCACTGTACGAAACTATGCAAAAAATGTATTATGCTTTATATTTCATTGTGAGCACTTTTCAAAATGTCTGCTGTGATTGTTATTACTTATGTGCTGATGCCTTTCTCTGTTTCTGTGGTTTTAGTCCTCTTTCACTTTCCATGAATCAACCCTTGGCATAAGCACCTTTCTCCTTGTCATTGTCTAGAAGTCCTCCTTTTCTTTCTCCTGTTGTGGAAGGCTTTATAGCTTTTTAGTCCTCTTTCACTTTCCATGATTCATCATGTGCTGATGCCTTTCTCTGTTTCTGTGGGTTTAGACCTCTTTCACTTTCCATGAATCAGCCCTTGGCAAAAGCTCCTTTCTCCTTGTCAACTGTTTAGAAGTCCTCTTTTTCTTTCTCCTGTTGTGGATGGCTTTCTCTCTTTATAAGTCCACTTTAGCTATCCCAGAGTTATTTCCGCCATTTTGGGGTATTTCTTCAATTATTTCTACACTTTGTTTATTCATTTCGACTGAATGTCTGCTGCGGCCGCCATCTTAAGGTCAGGAGCGCCGCTTCGTTGTTTCATTTCAATTTGTTTACAGTGCTGTAGTAAATCCACGTTTATTCACCAATGACTTTTGGGTCTTAAGAACATAGTGTGGGACTTGTCTCTGGTTATTTCAGACCAGTGCCTCCTAGGTACCGCTGCGCTTCCTCACCTACGCTCATTGCAGTTCCGCATCGATGTTCCTCAACGCCCCACGCTTCCGCGTTACTCTGTGGACTTCACGCCGCTCAGGCTCCAACGTTGGACCTTCTCCAGCCCCTCCGGGTCCACGACGTCCCGGCTCCTAAATTGGTGCGCTCTCCTGCCACAATCAGTGTCGCAAAGCTGGTCCGACTCCACGTCGTTCTTCCGACTCGGGGATTTCATCCTGAACGTTTTGGTCGTCGCTGGACTCTCGTCTCCTCATCTGGTAAGCCGTATCACTTCTATGGCAAAGCCTGATCGTTTCGGTTGCCGCTGGGCTCTCAGCGCTGCAGGGTGGCTCCTTGTCGATTTCCCGTTGTCCGCTGCACTTTCCCTGTCTTCAGTCTCGGCCAAGTTGTTCCATGAGTTGCTCCGCATAGGGAACAACCGTTGTTGGGTGGTGGCTGAGAGGTTTGCCGGGGTTTAACAGGGATTTTAACCTCTTTGGTTATCCCCAAACCTGGTAGCTCATGCTAGCAGCTCCTAGGCGCAATTAGGTATAAGGTTGAGGTGACAACATGTTCGAGGTCAATAACTGCTTTATTAGGGTTGGTGGCCTTGGTAATACGAGGGGAAGTGAAATGGGAGGTGAAGGAGTCCAGGTTGATCTTGTTCCATGGTCTACTGCGATGTGAAATTTGATAACATGATGGTCAGACTAAAGGACCGGGAGTATTTGACTAATTTCTACTTTCGTAGAATTGGTGCTCAGTAAATCAAGTGAGTGGCCTGCGATATGGGTAGGGCCTGTGGCTAGCATGCTTAGTCCTAAGGAGTTGATGCTGGTGATAAGGTCACTGGTATGAGGATGCAGGGTTTGTTCCGCGTGATAGTTAAAGTCCCCTAATAGGAGAAAGTTGCCGGAAGCCAGGGCATGTTGAGCTATTACTTCCATGAGTTTATTTACAAGGTGGGTTTTAACGCCTGGGGGTCTATAGAAAAGGGCAACCTTCCAAGGCTCCTTATTCCCAGCGAATATGGTGGCGATGCACATTTCGCTCCAGTTTTCTAAGTGGGAGCCGATGATATGGCGTTTGATACTTATGAATGATTGCAGTGCCCCCTCCTCTTTTTCTGGGTCGATCAAGTCTGTATATCTTATAGTTGTGGGGTAAGGCAATAGAAATATCAGGTGTGGAGGATTCTTGAAGCCAGGTTTCTGTGACGAAAAATAGGTCTGGTTTTTCGGAGTCAAGTAGTGACCATATTTCTAGGGCGTGCTTAGGGAGGGACTGTGCATTGCAATATAGGCAGGTTAGGCTTGTCGGAGAAAGGGATGAAGGGTCACTTTTGTTGTGTTTGATGTGGCTGGGGGCTTTTAAGCAATCCCGAAAACGGGCGTTGCACTGTGAGGGTGGGGGTTTCTCTGTGGGGGGAGAAGGTCAGCATTTAAGGAGTGGAGCTCCTGACTGGTATAACGAATAGTGGACATCAGCTCTCAGGGTATCCCAGCTGGGGTTTGAAATGGGCAGGGTACCTGGCGTCTGGAATCGGACAGGCATGGACGGGCGCGGACGGGCTTGCCTTTGGCGCGCCAACGGCGCGCAGCTGTGCACGTCTGCTTGGCGCACTTTCTGATAAGCAGGAAGTGGGCGGGACCGCAGCAGTGATGCTGTTGTGTGTGGAGCGCTAACCCTGAGCTCCAGGAAGTGAATCAATCCTGGAAAAAAATGGTGTCTAACCCCCTGTACAATCGGCGCACGCCGTGATGGACCAGGGGGACACCAGAAGTGCAAGTGGATACAAACAGGTATTGAAAGCAAAGTGCAAAGAGCAAATATTTTAAAAACTCTGGCAGTAGGCTGCCTGTCCTGGTTTCTGCTGTCAAGGTGGTTAGATTGGATTCTGCTGTGCGCGCCCACTCTCCGCACTTGATGATAAGTAAGTATGGGTGAATTTTGCGGATCTGCGGTCCGCGAATTCACGCGAAATCACAAAAAAGTCTGCGAATTTGCGGATTTTCCAGCAAAATCGCCGATTTTTTTGCGATTTCCATCTACTCAACTAGAGTACTTTCTACTGGCTAATCAGTAAGTGCTACCTCGTTGGGAAAATATAGTGCTTTTCCTACACTGCAGCTGCGTAGGGCCATAAGATTTGTCTCCACTGACCATGTGCGCCTGTAACTTTGCCACCGCGCCAAAAGACGCCGAGGTCCCTTGAGTGAGCTGTCCATCAAAGTTGGGAAAGGGCGGGAAGACGTTTGATACTGCTAGTGTGTTGTGCGGGGCTTCTATGCGTGTCAACATGCCTCTTGTGTATAAAGGGTCAGAGAGCGAGCAGGGCAGCAGGTGAGGAGAAAGCAGCCTCCTGGTCACAGGAATGGGGATTGCGCTCAAGAAACTCAGGGATGCAAAGACCTCCCTCGGGTATTACAGCTAATTTTTGACTGCAGATATGAGGTTAAAGCACACTTGCCCAGCCTCAACTGTGCTCACTAATGTTTTGGGCTGATTAAAACATTACTGAATTTGAGCTTCAACTCGTGCACCTTCTTTATTTATATCTGTAATTGCTTCCTGTTGAGGTTTAATTTTTGTGACAGGAGCCTCGTGCCAGAATGAATCCTGCCCTGCATAGTTATCCACGATGATGCCACCGTTTTGTGCAATACCTCTACTCAACTGGAGTACTTTCTACTGGCTAATCCAGTAAGTGCTACCTCGTTGGGTAAATGATAGTGCTTTTCCTACACTGCAGCTGCGTAGGGCCAGAAGACTTGTCTCCACTGACCATGTGTGCCTGTAACTCTACCACAGCGCCAAAAGGCGCCTAGGTCCTTTGAGGGAGCTGTTCATCATAGTTGGTAAAGGGCGGGAAGACGTGTGATACCGCTAGTGTGGTGCGGGGCTTCTATGCGTGTCAACATGCCTCGTGTATAAAGGGTCAGAGAGCGAGCAAGGCAGCAGGTGAAGAGAAAGCAGCCTCCTGGTCACAGGAACGGGGATGGCGCTCAAGAAACTCAGGGATGCAAAGACCTCCCTCTGGTATTACAGCTCAATTTCGACGGCAGATAGGGGGTTAAAGCACACTTGCCCAGCCTCGACCGTGCTTTTGGGCTGATTAAAACGTTACTGAATTTGAGCTTCAACTCGGGCACCTGCTTTATTTATATCTGTAAGTACTTCCTGTTGAGGTTTAATGTTTGTGTCAGGAGCCTCGTGCCAGAATGAATCCTGCCCTGCATAGTTATCCACGAAGATGCCACCGTTTTGTGCAATATCTCCACTCAACTGGAGTACTACTGGCTAATCCAGTAAGTGCTACCTCGTTGGGTAAATGATAGTGCTTTTTCTACACTGCAGCTGCGTAGGGCCAGAAGATTTGTCTCCACTGACCATGTGTGCCTGTAACTTTGCCACAGCGCCAAAAGTTGCCGAGGTCCCTTGAGTTGCTGTTCATCATAGTTGGGAAAGGGCAGGAAGACGTTTGATACCGCTAGTGTGTGGTGCGGGGCTTCTATGCGTGTTCACATGCCTCTTGTGTATAAGGGGTCAGACAGCGAGCAGGGCAGCAGGTGAGGAGAAAGCAGCCTCCTGGTCACAGGAATGGGGATTGCGCTTGAGAAACTCAGGGATGCAAAGACCTCCCTCGGGTATTACAGCTAATTTTTGACGGCAGATATGAGGTTAAGGCACACTTGCTCACTAATGTTTTGGGCTGATTAAAGCGTTACTGAATTTGAGTTTCAACTCGGGCAGCTGCTTTATTTATATCTGTAAGTGCTTCCTGTTGAGGTTTAATTTTTGGCCAACAGGAAGCACTTACAGAGTTAAGGTAGGTGCCCGAGTTGAAGCTAACTTTAAAACCATTTTAGAATGGCGCCAGCAAGCACTCTGGTAGCTTGCCGGCGCCATTCTAAAATGGTTACAAAGTTAGCTTCAACTCGAGCACCTGCCATAACTGTGCTTCCTGGGGTCCAAAAAAGAAATCCGCCCGCTCGCGAATTCGCAAATTTTACGGCTATTTTGCGAGATTGGCGGATCGCAAAATTGCCGAAAATTCACAAATTTCGCAATCGGAGCAGATTTTGCGCCCATACTTACTGATAAGCAGGAAGTGGGCGGGACTGCAGCAGGGATGCACGCCTGGAGCCGTAGAGCTGGGATTTGGACAGACTGTATACTCTTCTGGGGTCATTTTATAGACGACATTTTGGTCCTCTGGAGAGGGACTAAGGAACAGATGGAAGAGTATTTATTGTTTTTGAACGATAATTAATTTAGCGTGACACTGACGATGAATTTCCAACAAGAAAATATTGACTATCTGGACATGGAACTCTTTGTAGTGGAAGATTCCATCAAAAGCAAGATCTTTAGAAAGGAGACCGCAACCAATTCTATTTTGAGGGCAGATAGCTCGCACCCAGCATCAGTCATTAAAGGTATACGATTTGGCGAAATGGTTAGAATTAGAAGAAATTGTAGCAATGAAGGAGATTTTAAAAATGAGATTAATAAGCTTTGTCACAGATTGGAAAAACTGGGGTATTCTAAGAATTTGTTGGAATCTGCACGTAAAAAAGTAAGCAAGATAGAAAGACAGACCACATTGATTCCTAAACTGAAGGACAAAGAAGAATCTAGTAAACCTCTGGCATTCTTGACAACGTATAGTACAGATAAAGATAAAATCTATAGGATTCTTAAAAAGAATTGGCATTTGCTGATGGGTGTACCAGGTCTTTTAGGACAGATTGGAGAAATCCCAAAAGGTATATACAGGTGAAGCCCTACTATTAGTAATATGCTCACCAGAAATTACATTACACCTACTCAACGAGTAAGACAAGATTGGATGCCCTTAACACCAAATGGGTTTTTCACATCTGGAGGGTGTAATATGTGCCCTTGGGGTCTGAACAAGATCAGGAAATTTCGGTGCAATAGCTCACGTACTTATCAGATCAAGCAGTTCATCAATTGCAATAGCACAGGGGTGGTTTACGCATTGATTTGTGCATGTAACAAAGTTTATATTGGGAGCACCAAGAGAGTGCTCAAAATTTGCATGCAAGAACACAGAAAAGCGATTATTAATCAAGATCTTAAATCACCAATCTTTGTACATATAAAAAAAATCATGAAAAAGACCAGGAATTCAAATTTCAAGGTCTTCAGAAAATAGAACCCAATGTAAGAGGTGGAGATTGGGAATTACAAATCAGGAAGGAGGAAGCTAGATGGATAAGTCGTTGTTGAGCTGTGAAAGAAGGTTTGAACAGTGATTCAGAAATGCATCATTTTCTATAACATAGAATGGAACTAGTTTAGTAGGACTGCCATTTTCAGTACGATTATAAAATTATATGCTGGGCAGCATAATTATTTCAGTAAGACAGTTGGTTCTAAAGGAGTCAGCGGTTTTTTGTACTTTTACTAACTGTCTGGATTTGGCTCAGAGTATGAGCATTTAACAGGTGAATTATTAAGAATAAACATGAACGTAGATACACATGAATATTTACACTTGTGCAACATCAATTATCAGGTAGTGTATTGACTACTGGAAGATACATAAAGTGGCAGTTTAGGATCTGGATTTACGATTGATTACATGGCGATTAATAGATTAGTTATGGTCTTCGGATAAGAGTATTGGATGAGTTTTGTTTGTGCTCGCTGATAACGTATGATTCGGTGCCTTTATAAATTTGAGATTTGATGAGAAGTAGATATTGTTTCCTTAGTTAGAAACCCCACAATTGGTTCACCACACGAGATTAACGTAGACTAGTTTTTTCCTGGGATACTTGCAGTAAATCAGATGTACTTAAAGGATTTCCGGTATATGCATGCAGGAACCTATGAGGTTTTGTTGTTAGAGGGACCAGATGTACTATATAATTTTTTGAATAAATGGGGATTATGGACCGAGTAGGGAACACGCACCAAACCAGATGACTATATGGTTGTGAGCAGGCGTGTGTTGAAAGTTGTTTAACCGGATATACTTCAAACATTTCCGGTGTTCAGCACGCCTTAAACAATTAGTTTCTTGTTATTAGAAGGACCGTATTCACGAAAGCGGCTTAATAGGATATAATTGAAAGATTGCCGGCGTTTACATCTCATAAGCCAATAGGCTTCATGTTTTCAGACGGACTGGATGTACTACAATATTTCCGGCCCACAGGGACTGCGGACCGAGCAGGGTACCTGAACCTATCGAGGGGGGCGGATATGGCGCGCAAATTACGACATTATGATTGGATAACAATCACTTGAAATAGAGTTACGAATCAACAGAGATTTGTCTACTGTTTATCGAGCGGTTCATCCGAAGGAGAATGATGCGGTAGAATCAGACTATTTTTCTTTGACGAAGGTGAGTGATAACAGACTTACACTTTTTTCAACAGACAAACTGTCATAGATTTGATAGTACTTGGATATTTTAAGGGGACGAGTAATTTAAAATGTCCCCGTTTTTGTTTTATCTTTACTTTCAATAGGAACATTGGTCTCAGGAAAAAAAAAATCGTAGAGGAAATAGAGGGTACTTTACCCTGTTAAGAAGTGGCAAGCAGACCGAGGTGGTAATTTGGATAAAATCATTGAGGTAGGAATTGGGAATTCGAATTTGGTAACATAGATTTAGCAATTTGGATTAAGAACTATAAGGTCCTTGAGATTATTTTTGTTTTTTACCTAAACATGAGTAATAGCTGTCTCAGACCTTGAAGTCGTATTAATAATACATGTTAGTTCTTACTGGACTTTTTAGAATTCCATATTGTAAGAGAAACATTATGAATAGTTTGGTCACATATGAATTTGAGACAAGAAGGGCATATTGTGTTCTCGGCCTACTTAATATTGATACATATCTCCCTTACATTTTTAGATTTAATTGTTCGTATAGTGATTACCATCACTAAGTTGAGATCCTTCTACCGCATCTAGGAATTCCTCTTGATTCGAATCAAAATGCATTGACTAGGTAAGCGAGCATGAGTGATCACATTATTCTCAGGGTAAGGATGATAGTGATTATTCTCTTAGCCCATTGGCATAAATATCTGAGATACTAAAATGGATTGTTTCGTTATAAATATAGATTCAACTGTATGAGACGGTACAAGTTAAGTGGCAACATAATCAAAGACTGTTGGAACCAAGAAGATAAACTAGCTTTGACTTTTTATCAAGGTGAGGATATGCTGGGGATGACAGTCCACCTAAGGTGATTTCAAGGGGTGAAATGTATTCTTGTATTTAACGGACACCATGAAATCAATGGTATTAACTCTAAAGAGAAAAAATTATGTATAGGGAGTTACCCTTTCTGGCAGGAAATGGATTGGGTCAACAATCTTATAAAAAACAGAGTTCCTTCTCCTGAGTTCAATAAGTCATAGGTGGTGTTAGAATCCCACAAGGGGACGTTTACATCACTGGGAGGGATTAAGATGTTATACCGGTTACAACTTAGTGCTAGTAGGGCCCAAAGGTACCATGAAAAACATGAAACAATTTTTATAAAAACATTTTTCATTCATTTATTTGAAATTGTTTTTTAAATTTGATCATAACATATTAATGCACTTAAAATCATATACACAAACGTTTTTCGTGAGGTTCAGACATTTAAAAAAACATACAATATTCTTTAAAAATTGCTATTCTAGCAATATTTCATACAGACATTACAACATCAAAATTTACTAGTCAAAGGATTTCTATAGGAACGAAATTATCGACGCGGCGTTTCGGTGCCTTTTTATTATCTTGCACCTTCTTCAAGGACTTTGTTAAACAATACCAGGGAAGGTCCAACCTGGGTGAGTTTTATAAATAAAAAAACCAAGGGGTGAGACATAATAGTAAAGAATGACTTTAAAATCTTTTGTTCCCCTATTTCTGTGAACTTTTGTAAAAAGCCCAACTGTGTCTAGCAAATAGAACCAAGACACCGTAGATCAGCGATGAACTAAGGCTGCTATAACCTCACCTTCAATATCTCCAAGATGTGAGAATGTAGTAATATACTACAAGATAGAAACAGATCAGGGATTGTGAAGTGTTCAGGGTTACCAAATATCAGGACCGAATTTAAAATGTTATAGCAATCTAAGTGCAAGTGATGTAAAAAAAGCATGGGCCTAATGACATGTATTATGATATGTTTTTGTAGATAAAATAAAGCTGTGAACGAGTCCTTGAAGAAGGTGCAAGATAATAAAGAGGCACCAAAACGCCGCGTCGACAATTTCGTTCCTATAGAAATCCTTTGACTAGTAAATTTTGATGTTGTAATGTCTGTATGAAATATTGCTAGAATAGCAATTTTTAAAGAATATTTTATGTTTTTTTAAATGTCTGAACCTCACGAAAAACGTTTGTGTATATGATTTTAAGTGCATTAATATGTTATGATCAAATATAAAAAAAAATTCAAATACATGAATGAAAAAGTTTTTATAAAAATTGTTTCATGTTTTTCATGGTACCTTTGGGCCCTACGAGCACTAAGTTGTAAATTTGGTAACCAGTGTAACATCTTAATCCCTCCCAGTGATGTAAACGTCCCCTTGTGGGATTCTAACACCACCTATGACTTATTGAACTCAGGAGAAGGAACTCTGTTTTTTATAAGATTAAATCTAAAGAGTCCCGCACATGTTGAGATGTTCTGTTGTGCTCTCAGTATGATGATAATGGATGGTAAACTGTCTTAGAGGCAGGAATTGTTTTAGATTGTTATATAGGCAGGTGGAGACTTGTAATGGATTGAATGTATTTAACATTAATGAATTGTTAGTCATTTTCCCTTTTTTTCTTTACTCTTTACAGCCCTGATGATGTCCCTTGTGGGACGAAACGCGTAGGCTGTATTTTGATCATCATTTGAACTGGGGCTGTATTTGATCATCATTTGAACTATATTTTTTGGAACATCATTGAAGAAATTATTTGAATTGTGAAAATAAAAAGAAAGAAGAAGCAAGCCTGCAGTGAAGAGTTTGTGTTTGGACTGATTATGTCTACATGTGACTATTGAATTATTATAGTGACGAAATAAGACACTCCTTGGGTTCTGTATATAGTTATTAAAACATATTAAATTCACAGAAATATCCCCTGCAAAAAATGTGAGGCTGTGCAGCATTCTTATCTTTTTTCTCCCGACACACAAGTAAAAACCACTTTGAAGTGCAATTTATCCAATTTAGCCAAAGTAATGGGCAATCCAAATAGTGACGACAATAGAAATAAACTGCCAACCTCTCCTTATGCTACAATAAGGCAGGCAATCAACTCCTTGGCTAGAGGGAATGCACCAGTAATGATCGGGCTGCATATTGAATTCTTCATAGCCAACAAATCATTAGTGGTGCACAAGTTACTTAAATGATATGACATAGCCAAAATCGGAGATGCCTTCTGGATATGACTTGGGAGGCAGTTGTCACATCTATTCCTAAACCGAAGCAGAGACCAAACTGACATAGAATCCTATAGGCCTTTGTAAATACAGATTATAAATAGCTAAGCACATTTTTACCAGAGGGAGTTCTCCTATATTTGTACATGCAGACCAAATTGGATTTGATCCCAATTGGAGCACTTCCCTCAATTTAAGACAAATCTATGAAATCCTGGAAATAGACTCTGATACTTTGTCTAACTCAGCATTCTTGGCAGTAGACCTTTAACAGGGATTGGACACTGTGAAGTGTAGTATATACCTATAAAGTACTGCAGTGTTTTAGCATTGGTGAATTAATGATTTCCTGGATTGAACTCCTGTATGCAGTGCCAACAGCCAAAGAGAAAACTGGTTTCCACATATGTGACGATTAAGAGATTCACTTGGGGGCAAAATTACTTACAATGGGGAGGGGGCCAGGCAGCCCCCCTCCCCAAGCCATTAAAGGCTCAGAGAACCCACCGAACTATGCCAAAATGTCTAAATAAGCAGTGGGGGCCACACCCCCCACTTAAGACTCTAAAGACCACTAGGCTTCCACTACTTAAAATGGGGAGAGGGCAGCACAGCCCTGCCCAAGCCATTAAAGGCCCCGGGAATCCACCCTCGGGCTGATTACTTTGTGGTAGGTGGCGCATGCAGAACACCTACCTGAGCTGTTAATGGCCCTAAGGACCCTGTTTCCTAGGGCTGGCTCACTAGCTATGTCCTGACGAGAACTAGGCCTGGTCGGTAAATTTCATGCCGTTTTGCAGAATTTGCAGAATTAGGGTAATTTTGCGTTCCGCAAAGAACGCGAAATTGCCCAAAAATTCTGCGTTCCGCGACTTCGCGAAATTCTTTGTTTGTTCGCGTTCTCAAATGCGTGTTCACAAGATATTTCCCCCCGAGCACGCAAACAGCGATTGCGAACAGTAAAAACGCATCGCGAACAAGCAATTTCGCACGTTCGTGGAATTTCTGCATGTTCGCTAAGATTTTTTACCGTTTTGCGGAGATTTGCGTAACGCGATTACGCAAATTCCGCCCACCCCTAGCGAGAACACCCCAGGACATAGCAGTATCCCTGCCTGCACCAGTGAGGGCAGGAAAATCTGTTTATTGCTGCTTGGTGGAAGCATTTTAAAATCTCCCACCAAGCAGGAGAAAATGCCAAGGGCCAGATTAGGAGTTTGGTGCTCCAACCGCCCAAACTCCGCGGCCGCCAGGAGACCGCAGCACCAGCATTCTTCAGACCACTGTATTACTATTTTAGCATGGTGCCAGAGGTGTGGCTGCAGATATTTTGCAGTGGTGGTCAGGGCCGGACTGGGAACAAGAACCATCCCTGGCAGGTTGCTGCTCGACCGGCCCAGGGGAGGGTTTTAGCCATGATTCACCACTCCTGCTTTTTTTACAGGGGGTGATATTGCAGCACTGCTGCAAAATCAACCCCGTGTAAGAAAAGGGGTCCCAGTGGCCACAAAACCAGGCCCCAACCTTCCGGCCCAGGAACAGCATTTACAACACTGTCATCAAATCACATAACTATTACAATACGGTTGTCCTCCGACCACATTGCTTGAACACAATGCCTTTACATCGCAAGTCATTAGATCGACTTGCTACAGGGGTGCTCTAACCTAAGGAATAGTATAGTTCACTTTTCCAACACCTTACCTACTGTTGCGCAGGCTGGAGTTGGAATAGTACATTATTCTATTCCTAAGTCCAGTGCGCCCCCTACAGCAGGTCGATCTAATGTAACAACCACATTGTAATAGAACTCAATTTTATAGCATGCGATGTAACATGCTATTTTCCTCCAGCCCACTAGGAAAATGCCTGGTGCCCGCTATGGTCAGTTCGGGCCTGAAGGTGGTGATTACTTTTCCACATGTATCAATGCCTGTGTAAGCAGTTCAACTGCATATGTGTTGGATGCACAAATATGCATGATGCATGTGAAAACCTACCACCTACACATTGCCTGAGTCATGGCCTTATGTAGGCCAGCCCAGGCAATGAGTATAAGGTACAAAAAGGGGACCTGAAGAACGGAATCCACGTTGAGCTCTGACTGATATCACAGGAAAGAGGTGTGTACGCACCCCAAATCCTTTGTTTCTGCTAACTTCAAGCTGGCGGTCCCACCGCCATGGTCAGCAAATGGAAGAGCCAACTCTTAATACTGACTGCAGGACTGCAGTGAAAATCCCCTGTATCCCCTGTAACAACCAATGACAGCTGCTTTTCCCCGACCACGACCCCAGTGGTCTGCAGTGTGCTGGCAGTGTCAGTGGTTCAGCGGAGGTCTTTCCAAATGCAATCTGCACATCTTGTAACATGATGGTTGAACTGCAGAGCTCCCAACATTCAGACTACAACAGTGTGTACGGCAGTCCACGGACTTCCAAACTCGGAATAAGGCCCCAAGGCAGGGAAACAAATCAAAATATTTCTCCCGTCCAGAGGGAGCAGCATTAGTAGCCAGCCGGTGGCTTGGGAGCCTTGGGGTTACTCCCACGCCCCATATCAAGTATATGGTGGATTCCCTGGGTGGGCACCAAGACTCCCACCTTTAAGTGATGATGGCCCCGGGGAATGGAGTCCCCCAGGCCGTTAATGGCTGAGGGAACTGGCTTGCCGTATGGTGGAGTGTAATGTCATTGTGTAGAGTGTTCTAGAGTGGAATAGAGTGTCTTACAATGTAGTGACATAGAGTGGAGTTCAGTGGAGTAGAGTGTCTTATAGTTCAGTGTTATTTAGTGCAGTGTTGTGCAGTTGAGTGGAGAAGAATCTTGTATAGTGTAGCGTTGTACAGTGGAGTATCACTATTTGCTATTTTCCTCCAGACCACTGGGGAAATGCCCGGTGCCCGCTATGGTCAGTTCGGCCCTGATGGTCGTGATTACTTTTCCACATGTATCAATGCCTGTGTGAGCAGTTCAACTGCATATGTGTTGGCTGCACAAATATGCATGATGCATGTGAAAAACTACCACCTACACATTGCCGGAGACAGGGCCTTATGTAGGCCAGCCCAGGCAATGAGTATAAGGTACAAAAAGGACTCACCTGTACATTGCCACAAACAGGGTTGTAATCCTTGGGGTGAACCTGCTGCTGTGAAGAGGGGGCCTGAAGAAAGGAATCAACGTTGAATTCTGACTGATATCACAGGAAAGAGGTGAGTACGCACCCCAAATCCTTTGTTTCTGCTAACTTTAAGCTGGCAGTCTCATCGCCATGGTCAGCAAATGGAAGAGCCAACTCTTAATACGGACGGTAGGACTGCAGTGAAAATCCCCTGTATCCCCTGTACCACCCTATGACAGCTGCTTTTCCCTGACCATGACCCCAGTGGTCTGCAGTTTGCTGGCAGTGTCAGTGGTTCAGCGAAGGTCTTTCAAAATGCAATCTGCACATCTTGTAACATGGTGGTTGAACTGCTGAGCTCCCAACATTCAGACTGCAACCGTGGGTACGGTGGCACACGGACTTCCAAACTCGGAATAAGGCCCCAAGGCAGGGAAACAAATCAAAATATTTCTCCCATCCAGAAGGAGCAGCATTAGTAGCCAGCTGGTGGCTTGAGAGCCTTGGGGTTACTTCCACGCGAAATATCAAGTATATGGTGGATTCCCTGGGTGGGCACCAAGACTCCCACCATTAAGTGATGATGGCCCCGGGGCATGGATTCCCCAAGCCTGTTAATGGCTGAGGGAACAGGGCTTGCAGTATGGTGGAGTGTAATGTCATTGTGTAGAGTGTTATAGAGTAGAATAGAGTGTTGTACAGTGTTGTGATATAGAGTGGAGTTCAGTGGAGTAGAGTGTCTTATAGTTCAGTGTTATTTAGTGCAGTGTTGTGCAGTAGAGTGGAGGAGAATCTTGTATAGTGTAGTGTTGTACAGTGGTGTATCACTGTTTGTGAGAACACAGTGCATAATAGAGCAGTGAGTTATAGTTAGTGTTTTCTAGTTAGCGAGTTGAAAAGAGTATGCAATGAGGTGCTCTACTTATAATAATTTGAAGGTGGTGGATACATTGTAAATTTAAGTTATAACTATACCTGTAAAATTGTTACAGTTTGTGTAGTGTAAGCTTGGTTTATATGTGGAAAAAATAACGTAACTGATGACAAAATTGAAACTAAAACTAAACTAACCAATAAACTGTAAACAAACTCAAACAATAAAGTCACACAAACAATTAATTCAGCAATATAAATGGACTCACATTTTAGCAACTTAATACTACGAAAACAACAAAAGCTGCAAGGCAAGGAGTTTTTGCCGGATTCTCTGACCAGATCCTGAAAACATAAATGTAAACATCTTAACAACTACCTTGCAAAGTGAGTAAAATGTATATTTAAACAAAAACTTATTTCTAATAAAAATTGTAAAATAGCAAATAATTAACAAAACACTCTCTAAATTCTATCTCTTTACATGTACTTACTAAAAAAAAATACTACAATTCTGAAAAGTGCAAACCTGCAGAAAATCAACAACAATCACAAACCAGAAAAAAACATACAAACGTAAACATATGTAAATTATCATAAAACAGAAACTCACCTTAAAACAATTAAAAATAAAGCTATCAATCTCAACCTCTACAAACAACCACAAATAAACATTTAAAATGTAACTGATTCTCTTTTTATTTACCAACAGAAAAGAAAGCGCCTGCCCCACACTACTAAACCCCAACAGAAAAACGTAAACATCTAAGAAGATCATACAAATATAAATAATAAAAGTAGCTTATTAGTTTTACATGTAGATAACAAACATATACACATTTGGAAACTGTTATGCTATTAAACTACTTTTTGACACAATAACAGAAGGAGCAGGATACATAACATCCTAGAAAAGAAAGCAATTATTATGGGCTACATCTACAACCAAATAAGTACATTGATGAAAAAAGTGCATTGGAAATGTACCAAATATTATTCTAATGCCTGCTATGTGAGTGCCACTACAAAATGATGATGTTGTAATTAACATAAAGGAACACAACTACCTCCTAAATGTGACAGAAATAGAAGTAAGAGAGGTATTGCAGGATTTAAGAGAGGCAAGCACTAGCTTCCAGGAGCCCATACCCAAAATCATAAAATATATACTTCCACATCACAGGCCAAAGTCTACCTATACCCACTTTTAAGGGTCTAATTAAATGAAATGAAGAAACTTCAATACTCCTCCTGGACCTAAAAGATACCAAGTTATAGATGTACCTGAAAACATAAAAAATTACACATAATGAGGAACCCTTTCTGTTATATAACAACCTAAACATTGAAAGGCAAATCCTAATATGTTCTACAGCAGATAACTTACTAAAACTAAGCTATCATAAGCCCTGCATGCAGGATGGGACCGTCAAAATGTGTCCAAAAGCATTCACTCAGATGTACACCACCCATGGTGAATATCAACCCACAAAAATCCCAATTACATATGCCCTACTGCCACATAATCAAAGTAGTACTTACTATGTACTCTTAAACCACATTTAACATAAAACAAATAACTACTATTCACAAAAAGTAATCATAGACTTAAGGTAATTGAAATTTTTATGGTCAGGTATGTCCCCTAACGTGTACCCCAACGTCTCCATGTACGAGTTTAAAGTGCATGCAACTTCCCTCCGCAACCGAATCTGATGACGCAAATACATTTGCGTCCAACGTTAACATGTCCTCTATCAGATCCACCATGAATGGATTGATAATTCAGTTCCTAACCATGCCTTGCCAACGTCTTTACATGGTGCACTTTCACGTTTTTCCTGGCTCTGCAGAGCTAGGCCCTGATTTCTGCCTTCGAACCACTTCTGTCTCTGTCTCTGAAAGCTGCAGCATGGAGATGCATCCCTGACCTCTGCCTTACTTCCTGCCAAGCGAAGCGGTGCCTGGCTCGGCCTGGCCTGCCTGCCAAAACAGTATTTTGCCTTCAAGTTATCAGCATAGCCAGTTCAGCCTCCTCGAAAACACATTCCAGTCTAGTGAAATAGGTAAACATATCCTCGCCTGCAGAGCAAAGGGCCAAGCCTTCTGTCTCCTTCATGTAATTCATTGCTCCCGTTACCATGGGAGGCCCATGGCCCCGCGCATTGCACTTAGACACATATGCATTTAGTATAGAACAGCCTCTGCCCGAGAGACCTTTTACTTCAGATTATAGGAACAGGTCGATCTGACATGCCAGACTTTTGTCTCCCCTACTAGTGCTAAAGTCAAGCCTCAGTTTTCCCCAGATACACGTCAATCACACGTCATACCAGCTGCGCGCGCACCCAGGTTATAGGTTTCAGCTGACTCTGCAGAATCTTCTATGCATCCACCCACTTATGACACGTTTCTGTGACGTTTCCAGCACACACCTCCGTGGACGCCTTTGTACACGCCTTTTTGCTACGCACATGTGTTCTTATCATATTCTTTTCACTTGTCACGCCTACTGTATTCATTACTATTGCACAGTTTTACTATATATGTCATGTACTGTTAATAAATCGTTGACATCTTTTTGCCATCATTGCATAGACCCCCGAACCCTTGTATTGATGGAATTGATTTCCATGGCTCGAGCCATCCTGAATTAAAGCCCGTATGACTCAGACACCCCGGACTCTGCCTCTCATTTGATTGAGCTATTCTTTTACTTGTCAGTAATTATACGGAAAAAAAGTATACGGTAAATTATATTTACCACTTAATTTGGTGCCCGAACAGGGACCCCTCCCCCACCCCACGCGCCGGCGATGCGTCGCAGGCCTTGCCCCCTGCCACAGCCATGACGGACTCCTATGCGCATCTGTAGGTTTTCCTGTATCTCCCTCAGGCCTACGGAGGTGACGGAGACTGCGATCGACATCCAGACGAGGCGGTGAGGAGTGCAGAGGATCCCGACCAGAGCCCAGCCGAGAGAACAGTGTCCGAGGTGTCCAGAGGCCCACCTGTCCGAAGCTTCGAGGCGCATGCGTAGTGCGCAGCAGCAGTGACGTCGTAGCGGTCCAGTCCAGACGAGTTTCCGAGGCCTTCCGTTCCGTGCTTCCCGGTGAGTACCGTTGCTGGGGACGCATCAAGACGGGTGCATTAATTTGTATCCGGTCAAGACGGGTTTGGGTACACAGATCCGGTCTGCACTGTTTTAGCAGTGTATCTGTACTGTTTAGCAGTGCATCTAGTAATTCAGTTATTCAGCGATTCAGTTTTGTTTTCGTTATAGAACTCGTTAATAGTCAGTATCTGTTCGAAATGTTTCAACGTGTTTAATGTCGTGGTATGAGTGATTGTTTGCATTTCTTTATTGTGTTTATTGTGTTCACGTCTAGAGTAAGGTAGCGATGCCTTTGTTTTTGAAGTTACGACAGATAGGAACTAGGAAAGGGATACTCGAAGAAGCAGTTCCCATCCCACCTAGGGACACTCCAGGACATTTTATGTACCATAAGCATGGCTTAGATGCCATACTGTACTTAGACTTATGGGTGGACTATACGAAAGACTTGGCAGAGAATCAGAGATGGCCCGTTACAGGGACATGGGATGCCGAGTGCATCATGAGAGTAGAAGAAGCGTTATGGAAAAAGAAAGCCAGACAATCACAGAAAGATGCCATAGAATTGTGGCGCAAAGAATCGCATAGACGAACAGAGAAAGCACTCAGAAAAGCAGACAAGAGTAGAGAGGATTCCGAAAAAGCTAAAGAAAAAGAACTACTAGAAGAAGGACAGCGAGTCAGAATGGAACAACATGAAAGACAGAGTAATGCTCTTATAACAGGACTGTATCCAGTTCTGGCCGAGGGCCTGCCCAAGGCGACCCCGGAAATACCAAATGATCTGCCCCCTCCATTGGTTCCGACTAATAAAAAGACCGCAGCAGATATTTTCCTTTCAGCCTATTTAGATGATGTAGCTCCCGCATATACCAATGTACCTCGACAACCCGCCAATAATAATCTGCCACAGCATCTTCCTGCTGATCAAGCCACGACCCCTCCACGCCATCCACTTCCCGCACCTGTTGTCACTTCCCCTACTGGTCCCCCTACTCTTGGTCCTAATAACCCTTTTGGTACAGATACGACTCAGAGACAGTCGTCCCCGATAAATATACCTCTCCCACACCCAATGACATCAAGTCATGCTCACAGTTCTGCCTCAGGAGGTGCTTCAGGAGGTCCTTATCACACCCCGCCACAATTACACCGAGTGACAATGAGAGAATTAGCAATGTCGCGTACACCTAAAGCAAGCCCAGCCGAAAAACTTAAAGAGTACCTTACAGATTGTAGATATGATCCAGTACCTGGCAAGACAGGACCCATGATGTTAGCCTCATTACGTCTACGCCGTGTTACAGATTATCTGCTGTTATTACCAGAAATGCCAGAACATCTAGACAATATATATCATTTTATTAGAACAGGAGAGAGGCCAGGTTGTGTTCGTGAAGCCATGGCACATCAGAAAGTTGAGACACAAAGTATGATATTGCGATTTCTGATTAATTGTTTGATAAGGCAACAAGACCAGCCAGGCTTTTCGCAAGAAGAGATGGAGGGATTGTCGAAGTGGAGTCAGAATATTGCAGATTGTAAGCATGATAAAGAGAAATGTATAGAGGCCATGACTAGAAAGATCCGTAAAGAAATAGTAGCAATACATGACAGACGGGAGGCTGAAAGGCCTCCCGAGTCAGACGATAAAGACACCTCAGAGGAGGAGGAAGAAACAGAGAATCCAACAGCGACTCAAGAAACGATGGCATACGTAGGTAGGGCGAAACTCCCTAAACAGTATTCTCTTGATAGACCTTTCGACAGACCCATTCGTCTAGAAAACAAGAAACGTTACCTTTCCCCGATACCAGAGCAATGTTCCCTTGAACATATTTTCCAAGTTACTGATAAAATCCTGAAAGAAAGAGTAGGTTATCATGAACTCAATACCTTACGTGATCAGGAACTAGCCCGGTCCGCAGTCCAATGGGCCGGGGATGACAGTATATATAAAGATGATTTAATAGTGCAAACGTTTTTAAGTCTCACTCCAGAAGAACAGCGACTAGCTGGTATATACATGACCCAACATCTTATTGTACAGTATGAAAATCAACAATCTGATCCAGGTCCATTGTATAATCTATTGCAAGACTTACTCCTGAATAGATGGAGAGGCCTAGGTACTGATTTAATTAATGTAATTCTTGAACAACGCCATAAATACAGAACGTTCTTGACTCCGCGTTTTGTGCCTGTTCCACCCCCAGTAAGCAATCCTTTTCACCTAGATAGACAGAATCCTTTACGAGAAGTACACCCCATCCATAAACCAGATGATACACTAGAACGTGTATTTGTATACACGCCCATAACTAAAATGGAATTGTTAGAAATGAAGAAAATAGTGCCAAGTCATGATAAAGATCCAGCAGGGTTTCACCGTGAAATAAAAGACATGTTACTCATGGGAGATTACACATATCCCGATATTATGAAAATACTGAAAGTGTTATTGCCTGCCGGTATCTAGGAGAAACTCAAAGAAAAGGAATGGGAGGTGGGAGACAAAAAGATTAATTGGACGCAATTGGAAGACGAAGAAAAGGGCCGGACCCCAGGTTAAGGTCTTGGGGATAAGACCAAAGCATTACCAGAATTATTAGTACAGGTTTTGCCAAGACTGTTGACAACTAAAAAGGAGGACTGGGATGCAATCTCAGCCTGCAAACAGAAACACGATGAAGACACTAGTGATTTTTATTCTAGATTCGAGAAATGTTTTATTATTAATAGTGGCCTGAAAACAAGTAGCGAGTCTTACCCACACTTATTTGTGACCAAGTTAGTCGAGAATTCCTTACCCCAGGTTAAGAATCGTGTATTGAAAGTCGAGAGCACATGGCAAGCAAATACGCCTTCCCAAATGTTACAAATGATACAGTACCACCAGAACAGAATTAGGGAGGAACATGATCATGAACAGAGACGTATGAAAGACACGAAAATGAAAATGCTAGTTGCTCAGTCAGTTCCAGCTGATGGTCAGAAAAAGGGTACGACACAGCCCAATAATTCGGCGGCTCCCGTTAAAGGGACATGCAACTATTGTAAACAGCCAGGTCACTATGTAAATGATTGTGCAGTTCTGAAACACAATATAGCCACAGGTAAAACTAAAGAGAGACCACGTCCACCTAGACAGGACCAGGTCCAACAACATATTCCGCAGAACGTGCAGCCTATCCATGTTCCACAACAGACCGTAGCGGTACCACAGCCCCAACCCATTGCCGCGACACAGCATGTCACACAGCAGATGTACCAGTATGCACAGTCCGATTACCCCGATTATCAGCAATACACATGAAACAGCCTAGAGAGGGAGGTTGGCTTGCCTCTTATTGAGGTTCCTGTAGATCAAGAAGGTCCTTATGTACATAGTCAGGTATTAGGAAAGGATAGAAAGTTTTTGATTGACACAGGGGCAAGCAGAACTACCATTAGTCATGACGAAGTTCCAGGGGCACCCCTCTCAGGCTCACAGAATGTTTCCCTTGGATTTTCAGGAAAGCCTATTGTTAACGAAGTATCGAAACCTGTTCCCCTTGCAGTTGGTCCATTATCCCGTACTACAGACTTATTGCTTACGAAATCATGTCCAGAAAACTTGCTTGGTATCAAGACTCTGAAAGCTCTAGGAGCTGTAATTTGTTGTTCTCCGGAAGGAGTAAGGCTGTTCCTTCGTGATTTTAAGGGTCATTATGTGTTGAGAGATTTTGATCCCAGGTTACAGAATGTTCCTGCACATTTATGGGCACAAGGCCCCACTGATGTAGGTTGTATGCACATTACACCATACCGTGTTACACTCAAGCCAGGAGTTGTACTGCCCCGAATCCGACAATACAAGTTACCACCCGATGCTGTAGTGGCTTTACTGAAAATCATTGACGAGCTCATTGCACAAGGAGTGGTTGTAGAAACCGACTCCAATGTTTGTAATTCCCCTATCATTCCGATTCTTAAACGCACTGATCCGAATGCACCCCCAGTCTATCGATTAGTGATCGATTTGCGAGAGTTAAATAAATGCATTGTTCCACAGTATCCTGTGGTCCCAGACATCTCTTCATTATTGACAGCTATTGATTCAGAGGCGACGTTCTTTACTGTAATCGATCTCAAGAACGCCTTCTTTAGTGTCCCCATTGATCCGGAAAGCCAATATCTTTTCGGATTCTGTTTAAATGGCCGTAGCTTCAAATTTGCACGCGCCCCTCAAGGATTCACAGAAAGCCCCAGCATCTACAGCCAAGCATTGAAACGACAACTTGACAGTATTCACATGCCTCCTAACACTGCCCTACTCCAATATGTCGATGATCTATTGATCGCCGCCCGAAGTGAACCAGAGTGTGAACAAGCATCACTGACAGTTTTGTATTTTCTGGCAGATAAGGGACACAAGGTGTCCCCTTCGAAGTTACAATTCTGTGCCCAGCGAGTGGTGTACCTTGGGCACTCGCTGTCCAAGGAGGGGAGACAGTTGACACCAGATCGTATCCAGTTAATTGCACATCTTCCGCAACCCAAGACACAGAAAGAAGTACGAGCTTTTATTGGACTCACTTCCTATTGCAGACAATGGATTCCCCAATATGCATTTCTAGCTAAACCACTTATACAGTTGACAACACAAGAGGCAGCGTCTTCGTCTGTCCTCCCATGGACTCAGGAACATACACAAGCTTTTGATGAATTAAAGAAAGCCTTATGTCAAGCACCTGTTTTAGCGACACCATGTTACAGCAAACCTTTTACACTTTTTGTCACAGAACGCGATGGCACAGCGTTGTCGGTTCTCACTCAGGTTCAAGCAGACAAACACAGACCGTGTGCTTATTTTTCGAGTACATTGGATCCAGTAGCCCAGGCCTTGCCTGCGTGCTTAAAATCAGTTGCAGCAACAGCTCTAGCAATCAGACAAAGTGATTCCATTGTATTGGGACATCAATTGACAGTACAGGTTCCACACTCTGTGGAAGTTCTCCTAAATAGAACACAGACTCAGCACTTGACTATAGCACGACTGACAGGTTATGAATTGACATTATTCCAACCACACATAGAAATCAGACGTTGCAATACACTGAATCCTGCTACACTTTTACCATCGAGCACAACAGATCCTACTCCACATGACTGCGTGGAGGTCATTAACACAATAACGAAGCCCAGACAAGACTTGACAGATGTAGCACTACCCGATCCAGACCTGACACTTTATGTGGATGGTTCATGTATGAGAACAAATACAGGAGAGCTAGTGGCCGCTTATGCAGTGACCACTGAAACTGAAGTCTTAGAAACACATTGTATTGACACCCTGTCAGCTCAAGCAGCGGAGCTCATTGCTCTGACCCAAGCCTGTATACGAGCCAAGAACCTTAAAGTAAACATATACACAGATTCACGTTATGCATTTGGAGTCGTACAAGAGAGGAGTTTCTTGACCTCTCACGGAGCCAAAATCCAGCATGGTCCCCTCATTCAAGCTCTGTTGGAAGCAATACATTTGCCTACAGCCATAGCCATCATGAAGTGCAAAGCACATACAAAGGTTACAGACACTATTTCCCAGGGTAACGACCTGGCAGATCGAACAGCGAAACATACAGCCCAGACTCATACTCATACGACTGATATGACAAAGACTGACGTATCTTCACTGACACATTGTATGACAGTTAGGGACCCCACACAGGATGTCATTGACATACAGACACATGCTACTCCAGATGAAATAAAGAAATGGACTGAACAAGGAGGGGTCCAGACTGAACAGGGATGGATGACGAGGGGAAAGACCACATGGTTTCTCCCCGACTCTATGGTTCAAGTTATTATCAACACTGCACACAGTCCCGCACATCTAGGAGAGAAAGCCATGTTAGACAGTTTACAGAACCTCTGGTTCAACAAACATTTACGAGCAGCAGCAAAACAGAAAGTGCGTACCTGCATGATCTGTTGTCAGTTCAATCCAGGAAAAGGTATTCCCGTGGAGCGAGGTGGATTTCATCCTCCCGACCATCCTTTTGAAGTCCTCCAGATGGATTATATCCAGATGGACAGATGCCGAGGATTTAAGGATGTCCTCGTAGTTGTATGTGCCCTATCCCGATGGACAGAAGCATATCCCGTCCCAGATTACACTGCTCCGACCACTGCCAAGCAGTTGGTTCGTGAATTCTTCCCACGGTACGGTTTGCCCTGTGTCGTGTATTCAGATAACGGTCAGCCATTCTTGTCCGAACTCATGAAGCAGGTTTCACTTCTGTTAGGTTATCAGTGGAAGTTTCACTGTGTCCGACATCCCGAGGCAGCAGGTCTCGTGGAGCGACACAATCAGACTCTGAAAACTCGCCTTGCCAAAGTGTGTAAAGAAAAAGGCGTAGATTGGATAGTAGCTTTGCCAGTTGCCCTCTTTTATATGCGAATGGTAGCCCATTTTAGGACAGGGCTATCCCCGTATGAGGTGGTCTCTGGTAGGCCTCCTAATATGTGGGGGACGCCTATGCCACGAAAAATTACTGATGTTGATAGTACTATGCTGACAGATTACCTTGCTTCCTTGATGTCTGCACTACAATCATGTCGTTCACAGGTTGCGGCAGCCTTTCCAGACAACACCGAGGTGAAACCGCACGAGCTGGTCCCAGGAGATGTCGTCGTAGTTCGCAATTTCGACAGGTCAAGCCCTCTGGAGCCCCGTTGGAAGGAGCCGAAGATCGTCTTGTTAACCACCAGGACTGCGGTGAAGCTAGAAGGAAGAAAAGGTTGGCTCCACTCGAGCCATGTGCAACGATTTTATGGACTTCCGCCAAAGACTGGTTCCCAGCCCTGCCACATTCCAGAGACTGATACTAAACTCCCCCTGGTAGAGAAAACTCCTCAACAGGAGTACCGCATGAAATTGAGGTCTAGTAAGTCAGACAGTTTAATTGTTTAAGTCCCCCGTGGGTGAATCGGTTGGACAGTTTCTTGACATGTACAAGTTAGACCCCAATAGAGAGAGAGATAGACAGGAGATCAAGAAAAGAAATTATCGTAAAAATCTCCGAAGTCACTGCATCTGCACGTTACTTATTATGTTTTTTCTGAGTCTTACGTTAATTTGCATCAGTTGGATGTTATATATGTACTTTCCCATTGCACATTCTTTTTCTAATGACACTACAGAACACACATTTAGTGAACTACCCCCGCATGAATTGTCTTATCGACTTGCGCTGCGCAACAATACATTCATCCGTATGTTACACCATTCTCATCAGATCAACAATGCTACTAATTGTTGGATATGTGGCCGACTCCCTCCCTATCAGAACTACAAGGGAGCTCTGCCCCTCTTTCCTTACCCGTTTACACATAATGGTTCCTGTGGTGCATGGTTTAGTTTAATATCCTCTTTAGACACTGAATCCAGAGTTTCCCAAGGCAAATGGATATGGGGAAACCTGAACACAGTCATGAACAAGGCATGTTTTCCAGATGAAGAAGGTCTTCCACAAATGACAGGGACCGATCTAGAAAATGAAGTGTATGGATTAGGCAATTTTACACTCAACCTCATGATTCTAAATGTTCAGTCAGAAACTAGTCCAGACTTGCCATCTATATCAGTTTTACCAGCAAAAGGTGTATTATGTGTCAGAAAGAATGGTTCAGTACATCTAGGCCATAGTGACTGTACAACTGTGGTCGAATTCAGTGATGAAGGCAAGTCTACATTCAAAGCTTCCCGAAATTCCTATTTCATTTGTGGTCATACAGCTTATGTACGTTTACCTCTAGATTGGGATGGTACTTGTTTCATTGCATTCCTATTGCCACCAGTTTTTCTAGCCCCATCTGATTATCACAGGAATTCCCGCCTCAATCTCGTTAGACACAAGAGAGATCTCCCAATAGTTGATCAGACTGAAACCGCATGGGAACAATATACAGATTTCAATAAAGGATTCTTTCCTTATTTAGGCACTGTCTCAAATAGTAAACTGATACGCAAATTAACCAGAATTCTCGAAGCAGTAGTGAATGAGACTACTTCCGCTTTGGGCAACTTAACAGAGGAGCAGTCTGCTATGAGACTTGTTGTTCTTCAGAAACGCCTTGTCCTTGACGTCATCCTGGCCGATAGGGGCGGAGCTTGTAGAGTCATCGGATCCAGTTGTTGCGTGTTTATTCCTAATAACGCACCATCAGTCTATAAGGCCATTACCAGACTTCACGAAATTGTCCATCAGATACATCAGAACCCAGGCTCCTGGACTTGGTCCGGTTGGCTCTGGAGTGTAATAACAGCCTGGGGATGGAAGCTATTGTCATTCCTAGGGATTATATTGGCCATAGTATTCAGTTGTTGTTTATGTCTTCAATGTGGGCCAGCGATTTGCGGCTTGTGCGCCACAGCTTGTATTCCCCGCTCAAGTTCACGTTCCCATTCCCGACTAAAGAAAGAGGAACAGATGATGTTATATGAACAGATAGATGGTCTCATGAAAATAGATATATCCTAATGGGTCCGTAGGGGACAAGGAGGGAATGAGGTAATTGAAATTTTTATGGTCAGGTATGTCCCCTAACGTGTACCCCAACGTCTCCATGTACGAGTTTAAAGTGCATGTAACTTCCCTCCGCAACCGAATCTGATGACGCAAATACATTTGCGTCCAACGTTAACATGTCCTCTATCAGATCCACCATGAATGGATTGATAATTCAGTTCCTAACCATGCCTTGCCAACGTCTTTACATGGTGCACTTTCACGTTTTTCCTGGCTCTGCAGAGCTAGGCCCTGATTTCTGCCTTCGAACCACTTCTGTCTCTGTCTCTGAAAGCTGCAGCATGGAGATGCATCCCTGACCTCTGCCTTACTTCCTGCCAAGCGAAGCGGTGCCTGGCTCGGCCTGGCCTGCCTGCCAAAACAGTATTTTGCCTTCAAGTTATCAGCATAGCCAGTTCAGCCTCCTCGAAAACACATTCCAGTCTAGTGAAATAGGTAAACATATCCTCGTCTGCAGAGCAAAGGGCCAAGCCTTCTGTCTCCTTCATGTAATTCATTGCTCCCGTTACCATGGTAGGCCCATGGCCCCGCGCATTGCACTTAGACACATATGCATTTAGTATAGAATAGCCTCTGCCCGAGAGACCTTTTACTTCAGATTAACATTCCCCCAAACACCAGATATCAGACATGTTATAGGAACAGGTCAATCTGACATGCCAGACTTTTGTCTCCCCTACTAGTGCTAAAGTCAAGCCTCAGTTTTCCCCAGATACACGTCAATCACACGTCATACCAGCTGCGCGCGCACCCAGGTTATAGGTTTCAGCTGACTCTGCAGAATCTTCTATGCATCCACCCACTTATGACACGTTTCTGTGACGTTTCCAGCACACACCTCCGTGCACGCCTTTGTACACGCCTTTTTGCCACGCACATGTGTTCTTATCATATTCTTTTCACTTGTCACGCCTACTGTATTCATTACTATTGCACAGTTTTACTATATATGTCATGTACTGTTAATAAATCGTTGACATCTTTTTGCCATCATTGCATAGACCCCCGAACCCTTGTATTGATGGAATTGATTTCCATGGCTCGAGCCATCCTGAATTAAAGCCCGTATGACTCAGACACCCCGGACTCTGCCTCTCATTTGATTGAGCTATTCTTTCTCTTGTCAGTAATTATACGGAAAAAAAGTATACGGTAAATTATATTTACCACAGACTTTGAGCAAGCCATGATGCAAACCATTAGAAATAAATAAGCCCACACAGTCATACAAGGCTGTTTGACCATTTCAATCGAAGCATATGGAGACACCTCCAACAATCTGCACTAAGTGTAGAATATGCTACAAACAGTCATTTTGCCTTTGAAATAAAAAGAATCATAGCAGTAGCCTAGGTTCCTGTCACCAAGGTAGCTAACCACTACAATTTACTTATAGAAAGCCCTTTCTACCTACAAAATAAACACAAATTAAGCCCCCTAATGTATTATTTCAAAGATACTTGGGTTGGCAGACTTCGGACACAGACGCCAACCCAAAATACCAAATAACTTGGTGGAATGTCTATGGCAGCACCTTGGTACAGAAGCAAAAACAAACAATGCAGTGGATGGATGGCACAATGCCTTCCAATCCACAGCAGGCGGAACACAGCCTACACAAATTAATAAAGGCATTACAAAAAGAGCAAAGCTACCAACAACTATGAATTGAGAAATCTGTAATCCAAATTTCCCCTAAACCTACCAAAACAAACCAAAAGAATGTACGACATGCTACAATTTAAAGTAAACCATTCAATAAGCAACAAAAAAGTAGATTAGTGAGAAGTAATAGCCAAAACCAAATTAAAAAAAATATATTAATCTACAAAACTCCCAAAAAGCTTAAATTATACTTTTAAACAACATGACAAATCATTTTTATATAAATAATAAACATAATATTTTAAAACATCAGTCAAAACATTAAATAAAACTTACATTTCAAGTAAACTGATAAAATAATATATAAATTATTTATATTAAAAAGCTAAACCTAACCACCTAAAAAGCTCAAAGAACAAAACTTAATCCTTTACATACAATAATTACAATACATAAAATAAACATTTAAAAAAGAACAACCACATAATACATACACAAACAATAAAATATAACACCTCCCACCCAAAATAAATAAATTAAATATGACTTGCTGTAGTGTAGCTGCTGATCATCCTCTGTATCCATGTAGTCAAGAAGTTAAATCCACCAAAAACTGCAAATATATTTTCCAAAAAGCCCCAAAAGAAGCAAAATCTAGAAAACATAAAAAACCCTGAAAAAGTGAAAAATAGAAACTGTCATGGACACTTGAAAAAAAGAAAATCAAATAAAAAAAATGTAATCCAAATGTCTATAGGACATATTTGGAGAAGAGAAACCAACAAAGAAAAACAGAAAACTCACCCGCAAAAATCATGATGGGCAGCATGTATCAAAATTACATGTTGCGATTACAAAATGTCTATTTATACCGAATTGCTATTTTGGTAATCAGAAAATGTCATATATGTAAGGAATCACTACAGATTTAGAGTTTCCTTAAAATGTACCAAATATCGATTTGGTAAATAGGTAAACGCTGTTAAATAACACTACTCCATTTGTTGATGCGAATGGTTTTTCATTAGCTAATTTGTGATTACCTGATTGGTACCCGCAAATTATGTAATGAAAACCAAGGGTGCCCGGGGGCGTAAGGCCCCCGCCCAAAAAAATTGCACATGTAAAGCTCACACATGCCCTAAGGGCATCTGTGTGCTACGTAGCCTTTTGAAAAATACTTGTTTTGTGCTTTTTCAAACATTGCACATTAACTTGGAGTCGATGGTAAAGCACATAGCATTTCATGGCGGGGACCCCACCATGAAATGCTTGGTGGAAAGGCATGGAAAGGGGCCCTCAACAGGGCCCCAGGTCACATCTGCCCCTGGGGGTGCATGTGTGTGGGCACATGATGTGCCCCTCAGAGGCGCACACTTATTCATGCACTGTGTGGCATGTATGCGATGGTGCATGCCATACCATGCACAAACGTGCTGTAGGTCTCTCACTGAGACAGTATGCTGTTTACGCTCACCCATGAGCCAAACATACCCGCCAATGTGACACCATCGCATAGCCAGCCCTGGATTCAACTCGGAATCTATCCAGTGGCTTTACCAAGCGTTGGCTGGTCTTCCTGGGGGCACCTTGGTGGTGGCCTTACAGGAAGACTGCCAAACTTGTAATCAGGGCCTAAATAATTTATGTGCCCAATCAATACTCTATACTCACACATTTGGTAAGCATGAAGGGTAGTGGTGGGTATAGGGAGGGTGGAAGCACTTTTTTAGTTTTTTGGGCCTTGGAAGATCTGTGGTGGGATGGGGAAGAGGTCCTTTGGGATTTGTGAGGAGGTGGGTGAGCTTCTGGTAGTCTGGTAGGCAGCTTTGTATGATAGGATGTGGTTTAGTGGGGGCAGGTGTTTTTGGGTAGACCTGGAAGTATAAGTGTATGGCAGAGGTGGAAAAACATACGTTTTGGGTTTGAGATGGGGCAGCAGTGGCAGGGAAGATGTCAAGGGCAAACAGGGTATGTTCTTTGGGAGACTGGGAAGGAGGTAAGGCAATGGGTTGGGTGCTGGAGGTAGAGGGATGTGAAATCTGAGGTGTGGGTGCGATGTCTGGGTCTGTGATGACAATAGTGGTTGTGTCTGGTGGTGTGGGTGTGGTTTCTGTTATCATGTGTTACAAGAGAATGTTGAGGTGGATGCATGCTAATCTGTGGGTGTGCTCTGGGCAGGTATGGGAATAGGGACTGTGGATGGGAAAATGGCAGAAGATGGGGTGGAAAGCTGGAATTGGTGGAAGGCTGCAGTGAGTGTGGAAGCCAGAGCCTGACAAGTTCACTGTTGGCCAGACATGTCACCATGAATGCATTCCAGGTACAACACCATCTGCGTAAGCTAGTGGCTTTGCACCTGGATGGCATTTAGCACATCAGTCTAACCCACAGAGACCTGCCTCAGGATGTCAATTGCCTCCACAATTAGGGCAGCAGGGAGACATGGAAAGGGGGTGAGGTGCCTGGTGCAAAGGAGACTCACCATTGTCTTAGGGGGGAGGCCCGGACAATCGGCTGGGGAACAGCAGGGAGGATGGAGATGGAACTGGGGGTGGGGGACATGGGTTTTGGTGAATCAGATCCAGGAGGGTCCACCACCACCAGGGAGTGTCCACTAGGGCTTGACTCTGATGATGAAGATGACAATGAGTCATCTGGCTCCTCCATAGCACTCCCACCACCCTCTGGGACATTGGTTCCATCTGTGCCACTGGTGCAACCAGAACTGCTGTGGTCTGCTGCTTCCCCAATGGTCTTGGCCCTGTCTCCTTCGCTGCCCTGGGTTGATCCTGAAAAATAGTAGAAATTGGGTCATTGCTATGGGCAAACATGTCCTAACACAGCACAATTCACGATTGCACAGATCACAAAATGTACACAGATGACTAAATTGGCTCCAACATTGGCATGAAAACATGCATGAATGCTGCATGGCCTGTGCACAGTCACACATAATGGTGTCATAACCACAGTCTGCTCCAACTGCATGTGTGATCTTGTCCCAAATCCACCCTCATGTGTGTAGCAGGAGATATCATCACCCTGTCAACCTAAACCCTTGTTGCATCCCATTGTTACGTGATGTCATTAAATGAGATGTCCACATGGAATGCATTACTACCTATCCAAACAAGGCCCTGTCATCAGCAAATGGTCAGGTGTCCCTAACCCACAACATGGACGCAAAGGTAATTAAGAGAGGATTGACCTTTGTAAGCCTTCTGACCACACCTATACACTTTTAAAACTGTTGTCTTTATAAAAATGTACCTTAATAGGAACACCTCCCCTAACCACAGATTTTTGTTGACGAGATTTAGGTTGAACCAGCTTCACTGGCTTTTAGCTTTTCCGAAAGGCCCGAATGCCTGAATTAATTCTAGACCTTGTGGCTGTGGCCCAGTATCTCCACCAGACACGCTGTATTTTGTTATGCTTCAGGGAGGTTATGTCAAACTGAGAAGAGCTTTTATTTTACCACTTTTTAAAAAACATTATTTTAGTCAAGTGCTTTACAATGATTGGAAGATGATCCTATATGCTATTCTGTTGTCATTTTGTTTTAGCACAGGCAGTTAAAATTAGACGGTCTTTTGATGTTTGAAAAACTGTATTGTTGTCAGAGGATTTCATATGCAGTTCTGTTTCTAGTCCTTTAGCAGAGACAGTTAAAATTAGACAATTATTTCTCGATTTATAAACTGTTTCTGTTTTTATGATGTTTGTATGATCTTTAATGGATTTTTTTTCATACATTTCCGAAATGAAGAAATAATGAATGAATGGGCATCATCTAATATAATTTCCTGAAGTGTGTCAAGTAGTACCCAAACTGAAAGCATTTCAGCATAGACATTTCCATAGAGCACTTATTTTAAAGCAATAAAGAAACTATGTGATGATGAGCTATAGGATAACATTACAATTGGCCTTATGCTAATAAATCAATTAGTCGCATCCATGATTATTTTTATTATTATCACAGCCCAACTAACATGCCCACGACTTTTTCATTGTAGATAACATCAAATGAGTCCACTATTGGTCTTGGCTTAGTGCTTGGATTAACCTAGTGTGACTGGATTTGATCCTATGGAGGTGGATATGACTGACCACAGAGGACCCAGAATTGGTGGGCCCTGGCTCATTCCTAAGCTGCTGGCCTTCGCGCTGCCATGTTTCCATTATCAGAGAAGTGAAAATTATGGAAACAACATCATGAACAGTTTATGGATTCAGAATATGTATGTATAGTTTGAATTATAAATGTGAAACACACTCTGTCAAAGTAAAGCCTGTTCATTAAGTAAACAGGCCTATTTATGCATTCAATAAATAAATGCTCATGATTTTAATTTTCTAGTACACATTTGAAACATTAAGAAGGAAAAGAGTTGGAAGAAGGGTACAAAAGAACTTAACAGATATGTAAAACAAGAGGACAGCTCATGCTAATGTAACATTAAAATAGTCTGTTCACAAAATTGTATGTAACTTTTCCAGATAAATGTTCCTCTATAATGCAAAAATAATTTTCAAACAGTAAAACTTGACTGGTTTCCTTTTGGTTTGCAATAAATAAACACACATACATGCATGTGTACATATGGTGTTGCTTATCCGAAATTTTTATCCAATCTTTTAAATTGAGGTTTTTGTATATTTTCACAACGTCTCAATACATCTCTTGGATGCCAAAAATGGGCTAAGCAAGGAATCTTTAAGTACGTTTCTAGAAAGATCTATGCAGCAGGATATGCTTAGCATATTCTCATGTTGTAAGTGCATTAATAGGTTCAATCATCAGATTGCTACTGTCCAATAGGAATTCGGATAGCAACTACAGTGAAGATTCAAGCAAACAAGGTCAGGTGTCATCTGTTGTCCTGAGAGCAGGTGATATCCAATACATTTTATGAAGTTTTAGTAGCAGATAACCATGAATGCCATTACTCAGTGACTCTGGTTCTCTTTGAGTGGGGAAGAGGGTATCAGGTTCTCTTAAGGTAGTTGTGAGCCTTCCGATGCCTGTGGATTGTTTGCAAGGGAATGACTTGGAGCATACTGCCTCAATGTAAGTGGATCTCAAGTCGCAGCTGGAAATGTTGCAGTTGCCTGAGTGGACCTGTGCAACCACTCTGTCCATGACTGCCCAGGATCAGAATCAAGAGGCCTGGAGCCTGTCCGATTGGTCCAGGCAACTGCAAAAAATGGAAGGGCAGGATGGATGGAAGACCCACCTCTGAAGCTTCCATTGTAAAGTTGGATGGTGTGCCAGAGGAGTTGGTCCCAGAGGTGACCAGGGAGGACATTGACTCTCTAGGAGATCTGCCTGAGCTTGTTGGGTGGTAAGGTGAGGGTAGGCCAGGGAGTAATTCTGCAATGAGCAGTGAAAGTGCCCAACCATAGAGGGGCTGAAGTGACACATTCTGGAGATTGTCTTATTTACTTGAGACCAACCTCCTCTTCACTAATTCTGAGGCAGTTGTTCAAGGGGCAGCACATGTGCTAATAGTTCCTCAATGTTACTGGGCCTTCCTATTGGATGTGGCCCATGAGATACCACTGTCAGCACATCTGGGGCAGGGCAAGACCACTGCCAGTCTTGTCACCCACTTTTATTGGTACCTGATGAGGACAGCCTCAAATGCTTTCTGTAGGACTTGTCCCACCTGCCAAGCCAGTACAGTGAAAAGGCTCAAGCCTCCCCTGACTCTCATGCCTATCATTGGTACTCCCTTTGAGAGGGTGGACTTCAACATTGCTAAGCCCTTGGTCCCCAAACTGCCTTGGGAAACAGCTTCATCCTGGTTTTGGTGGACCATACAGTATGGGCGGAAAATTTGTTCCGCTCGTGGAATTTGCAGATTTTCCGCGATTTAGGGATCCGTGAATTGCGCCAAATGGCGGCAAAATCTGCGAATTCGAGAGCGGGACGAATTTTGCTCAGGAAGCACTTACAGGGTTACAGTAGGTGCCCAAGTTGAAGCTAATTTCTTTGTAACCATTTACAAAATGGTTACAAAGAAATTAACTTCAACTTGGGCACCTGCTGTAACCCTGTAAGTGCTTCCTGAGAGGCGCCTCGTTGCCTACTTGCAACTATTCTCTGACCCTGCTCTGACCCTCGAAGCAGGGTCAGAAAATAGTTACAAGTAGACAACGAGGCTCCGTGAACAGGAAGCACTTACAGCTATAGATAAAGCAGGTGCCCGAGTTGAAGGTCAAATTCAGTAACTGCTTAATCAGCCCCAAAAAATCGTGCTCTTTGTTGAGGCTGGGCAGGTGTGCTTTCTCCCTATATCTACAGTCAAAAATTAGCTAGTATGCTTGATGGAGGCCTTTGCATACTTGACTTTCATGAGTACAATCCCCGTGCAGTTCCTGTAAACAGTAGCTTCTTTCTCCTCATCTGCTGTTCTGATCTGTGCCTGACCTTTTATACACACAAGAAGCGGCATGTGAACTCGCAAAGAAGCACCCCCCATTAACCCCCCACACACACTAGCGGTGTGCACCATCTTCCCGCCCTTTACACACTATGATGGACAGCTCACTCGAGGGACCCCGGCGCCCTTCCGCGCGATGGCAAAGTTAATCAGCCCAAAAAAATGTGCGCTTTGTCAAGGCTGGGCAGGTGTGCGTTCTCCCCATATCCACCGTCGAAAATTAGCTATGATGCTTGAAGGTTGCCTTTGCATTCTTGACTTTCACGAGTGCAATCGCCATGCAGTTTCTGTAACCAGTAGCTTCTTTCTCCCCATCTGCTGCTCTGATCATTGCCTGACCTTTTATACATACAAGAGGCATGTGAACTCGCAAAGAACCCCCCCCGATTACCCCCCCACAGGCTAGCGGTGTGCACAGTCTTCCCGCCCTTTACCCACTATGATGGACAGCTCACTCGAGGGACCCCGGCGCCATTCGACGCGATGGCAAAGTTAATCAGCCCCAAAAAATTGTGCGCTTTGTTGAGGATGGGCAGGTGTGCTTTCTCTCCATATCTACAGTCGAAACTTAGCTATGATGCTTTATGGAGTCCTTTGCATCCTTGACTTTCACAAGAGCAATCCCCGTGCAGTTCCTGTAACCAGTAGCTTCTTTCTCCCCATCTGCTGCTCTGATCAGTGCCTGACCTTTAATACACACAAGAGGCATGTGAACTCGCAAAGAGGCCCCCCCGGTTTACCCCCACCCACACACTAGCGGTGTGCACTGTCTTCCCACCCTTTACCCACTGTGATGGACAGCTCACTCAAGGGACCCCGGCGCCCTTCGGTGCGATGGCAAAGTTGCACACACATGGTCACTGGAGGCAACTCTTCTGGCCCTACGCGGTTGTAGTGCAGGAAAAGCACTATACATTTACCCAACGAGGTAGCACTTACTGATTAGCCAGTAGAAAGTACTCCAGTTAAGTATGGTGCAAAATCGCAAAAAAATCTGCGATTTCGCTGGGAAATGCCGGAATTCGCAGATTTTTTTGTGATTTCGCTAGAATTCGCGAACCGCTGATTTGCAAAATTCGCCCATACTTACACACAGTACCCAGAGGCGATCCATCTGAGGACCAAAACTATACCTGAAGTGGCTAGGGCCTTAATGGGAATTTTTACCCAAGTGGGTTTTGAAAGGAAGTGATGTTAAACAGGGGCATCAACTTCATTTGTGTGTACATGAAGTCTTTGTGGAAGGAATGTGGAGTAACCTACACGTTCTCAACACCTTTCCGTCCCCAAATAATGGGCTTGTGCAGAGGTTCAACAGGATCCTTAAGGGCAAGATTATGGCCCTACCGCAGCCCATGAGGTGGAAGTGGGAGGTCCTATTGCCTTGCCTACTCTTTGCATGCAGGGACATACCACAGAAAGGAGTAGGTTTTAGCCCCTTGGAACTTCTTTGTTGCCACCCTGTAAGGTGACCTCTCAGTTTGACGAAGAAGAGGTGGGAGCAAGCTCCCAAGACTCAGGATGTGATTAGTTACATCCTAGCCCTGAGCAACCAAATGCAGAAGTCTGTAATTGTTCTGAAGTCTTTTCGGAAGCCTTCTATCTTCTGAGAATTTAGAAGCCAGCTAGGAGGTGATGAAGGAATGGCATGGCATGACCAGGATGTCACTCTGGGCAAGTTTCAGCTTGCCAAAAAGGTGGGCGGAATGGACCCAGTTGAACCACAGGCCCTAAAGATCATTAGACAGGGCCTTAGGAGGAAAGTAAGAGGAAGGGGGTGGCTACCAACGTGGTGGACCTCTAGACCCCCAGAAACCCCATGCAGTTCCTCAACCTCAATCACCTGAAGCCCCACTATGAGTGGTTTGAGATCACCATATTGTTGGTGAGTGAAAGAGGGGAGTGAGTAGCTGCCTGTTCTCCTGTCATCCTAGGAGAAAGATGAGTCAGTGGAGGGTGTCAATCTCTCCCCTGCTCAGACCACAGAGCAGCAGAGGGAATAATCCAAGCTCTTGGGACAGTTAATTTCTCTGTTCTAACTCACCCTTGGGTTTACACACTTGAGTGCCAACAATATTGCTACAGGAGATTGTCCCGCTGTCAAAAACAAAATCTACAGTCTGTCAGAAAAGGTGAGAGCTAGCATCAAGGAGGAAGTTTCCAAGATGCTGGAGTTGGGAGTGATTAAGCACTCCAGTAGTCCCTGGTCTGGCTCAGTGATGTTGGTTCTATAGACTGCCCTACCAGACATCACACCAGAACTCTGGTTCTATGTGTATTATAGAGGGCTCAACTTAGTCACCAAGACCAGCGAACACCACATCCCCCAAGATGATGAGCCCATAGATCAGTTCAGGGGTGACAAGTTCATGAGTACTTTTGACTTTACTTCAGGGTACTGGTAGATCACCCTAACTGAGGGGGATACATTGAGGACTGCATTTTCCATATCAAGGAAACACTTACAATTCAATGTAATGCCCTTTGGCCTGTAAAATGGCTGTGCCACCTTCCAGAGGCTGGTAAACAAGGTTTTCCCTGGAATGGAGGTTTACAGTGCTGATTAACAGGATGACATAGCTGTCTTCTGTAACAGCAAGGAGTACCGCTTGTTTCTCCTTCAGGAAATGCTTCAGGCTCTGCAACAGGCAGACCTGACTACCAAGGCCAGTAAGTGTCAGTATAAGGCAAGGTCAGTGGTGTACATGGGACACCTGGTGGACGGGAATAAGATTAACCCCTCCAGGAAATATAGAAACCATCATGGTCTGGTAGCCCCCCAAATCACAGACAGAGATTAGGATATTCCTGGGCCTCACTGGTTGCTAAAAGGAGGTTTGTCAAGGGATATGCCATGGAAGGGAATCTAGAGAGTGGTCAGGTCCCAATCAGGTGACCTGAGCTCGAACGTGCACTGCCATATGGTTAAATACTAACTAAATTTTCTGGTTATCCACTGATCAATGACCTATTAGACAGTTTGATTTTTCATTTACATTATAGCAATTTATTCATCATTGCATGATTTATTTTAAAACAACAATGCCTTTTTTATGTGTCCATTCCTCAATTCATCATTATAGGCCAGATGTAGGTGGCCCAATACCGGTCGGTAACGGCCAAAATTATCGAATTTCGGCCTTTACTGATCGGTATTAGGCTTTTCAGATGTAGGGGCCTAATTTGAGGATTCGGTAATTTACCAAATCGGTAATTTAAGGAATCGGTAAATTACCGAATTCTTAAAAACCGATTCGGTAAATTACAGAATCCTTAATGTAGGAAGCACTCAAGTGAGTGCTTTTCACATTTAAGGATTCGTTATTTACCACCAACTACAAGTTGGTGGTAAATAAAGAAAACCGTTCAAAAAGCAATTTTTTAACAGTGGCATGTGGAAAACATACATGCCCTCAGGGCATGTATGTGTGCCACATGTGCACCCATGCACCATTCAGGGGTGCAACAGGGTGTCAATGTGACACCCTGCCACGCTTGTAGGTCTACCCCCTATTACCGATTCGGGCCCATAGGAATGGATGGGGAATACTGAATCAGTAAATACCGAATCGGTATTTACAGAATTTTACAGATTCGGTAATATTTACCGAATCATTTGCTACATATCATTTACCGATTCTAAAATACCGAATCAGTAAAATTCGGTATTTTAGAATCGGTAAATGATATTTACCTACATCTGGCCCCGAATTGGTAAATTACCGAATGTGTAATGTAGGGAGCACTCAAATGAGTGCTTTTCCCATTTTAGGATTTGTTATTTACCACTAACTATAAGTTGGTGGTAAATAAGGAATACCTTTGAAAATGCAAATATGTGCATTTTCAACTGCCCTTACAAACCGGAAAGAGGGTAGACGAGTCTGTAGCACAGTAATATACCTCCGAGAGAAGTTACACACTCCGATAGTTAGAGGGATAGCAGAACTTACAACAGCACTCGTTGAAAACACTTTCGTCGTGAGACTGACATTGTTTATTTTGTACAGAATTCTAGGCACAAACTGGAAAGAGGGCACATGAGTCAGTAGCACACCGGTAAGATTTATTCATTATTCGAAAAACACAATAAGTTCAAAAGATTATCCCAGACCACACTAAACCATAATTTATGTCTGCAGCTTTTTCATTCATATTTTCTAACTGCTACACCGCGATTGGATATCAAGTTTTCAAAAGCACAGGAGCTAGCAAGATATAGTCTTGTAAGTAGCTCTTTCTAATCGTTTGTGAGTTATGTGATGTTTATCACAAATAAGGTTCCATTGATACTATATCTCAACACACGGACAATAGAATCCATAACAATGACTTTTTTATAATAAGCAGCGACTTCTGACATGTACAATTCATTGTAATGCAAATAACGAAAAGTGACAGAGGGATTGAATTTGGAAAAATTAATGTATTCATGTATCATATGCATGTAGAGCAAGGAATTAACCAAACTGAAAAGACTGCATTCTAATATAAAGATGGTTCTGTACATGTACCTCGATAAGCTTGGCACAAGATTTAATTTATTCATTTATTTACAGGTGGCCCCTGACGAAGGAACCATCAGTCTCGAAATGCATTGGGCTGAACTCAGAACCCCCAATCGCCGTATACAAAGCATTATGTTTTAAAAAAGATAATAATGAATTGAGAAATGGGCACATAGAAAAACACATTGTTGTTTTAATATAAATCATGCAATGATGAATAAATTGCTATAATGTAAATGAAAAATCAAATTGTCTAATAGGTCATTGATCAGTGGATAACCATTGCAGTGCACGTTCGAGCTCAGGTCGCCTGAGTGTGACCTGACTACTCTCAAATTAAGGTATATGCCAGTCCGGCATAGGCGAACGTAGCGGGCCATAAAGTCTAAAGCAAAAAAAATTATGTTTAGAAGTATCAAACAGGTGTGCACATATCCACCCTTTCAAGGTAGGGGGTCTAGACGGAGGCCTGTCAGAAAGACTTTGAATCCCTCAAACAGGCTATGTGTACAGCCCCTGTACTCAAGGCCCCTGAATTTTCTAAGAATTTATTGTACAGAGTGCTGCTTCAGAGCATGGCATAGGGGCCGTACTGATGCAGTTAAACAAGGAGAATCTGGACCTGCCGTTAGTCTTCATTAGTATTAAAATACTTTTACAGGAACTGAGCGTGAGTCCTATCAGTAGAGAAGCCTTTGATGTGGATCTGGGCACTTAAGAAGCTGAGACCATACCTGTTTGGAACTCACTTCCGGGTTCAGACAAACCACAGGCCTCTCAGATGGTTGATGGAGATGAGGGGTGAGAATCCCAATTTGTAAAGGTGATCTAGCTTCCTACAGGGAATGGACTTTATGGTGGAACACCTTCCTGGGTCAGACCCCACCATTGCAGATGGTCTCTTCAGGGTGTCCTTCCATAGTGATGAGAACACCCAGGAGTTGGGTAGTGCTCCCCTCTTTCCTAACACGTGTTAGACTTAAAAGTCTTACGGTAATTTTTCCTAAACTGTTTGCCTTCACCCCTCCTATTTTTTCTGATATCGTTTTTGCTGGCCTTCGTACTCTGCACACTTTACCACTGCTAGCCAGTGCTAAAGTACTTGTGCTCTCTCCTTAAACATTGGGGAATTGACTAATACCAAATTGGCACATTTATTTTACTTGTAAGACCATAGTAGACTGGTATCACATGTACTCAGGCCTGGAAATTAAATGCTACTAGTGGACCTGCAGCACTGATTGTGTCACTCACTTAAGTAGCCTTTCTACACATGCCTCAGGCCTGCCACTGCAACCTGTGTGTGCAGTTTTAAACTGCCTTTTTAGACTGTTTCAAACCTTCCTTTTTAATACATATGAGTCACCCCGAGATAAGCCCCAAAACAGCCCATAGTGCAGAGTGCAGTGTATTTGAAAAGTAGGTGTGAACCTTTCAGTTTTGCATGTCCTGGTAGTGGAAAACTCCTAAATTTGTTTACCACTACTGCAAGGCCTACCTCTCCCATATGATAACACTAGAGGTACCTCATTACATGTAATAAGCTGTAACTTCCAACTGGGAACAGGTTGACTGATCAATAGTGTCTAAAGAATTGTACTTAAAAACCCTATTTAATGGTACAGTCAGATTTTTAAACAGAGTTCTGAAAATATCACTTTTAGAAAGATGACATTTTCTTGTCCCAACCATATGGTGTCTGCTGCCTGTATCCTAGGATACATGACTAGGTGTAGTTAGCAGTTGATCTTAATGGTTGATCCCTGACAGTGAGACAAAGGGAAGATAGGTGTTGGCGGGAAGGGCCACTCTAAGTTAACGATGGGGAGGAGCTGTCACCTGCCACATTTTTGGATCACAAAGGCCCTGCCTTAGCATTCTCACAGAGGGGCTTGGCATGAATCTATTGTGACCCCAGTTAACCTGGGGACAGTGCATGGAAGCAGGACATTTCCAAACCTCTGGGGGGTGAAATGCTCTGGAAGTTCCTACCACTTCAAAGTGGGTACCAGGTAAAAATATTGGACCTCAGACACCAACTCTTCAGTACACTTCTGGACCTCTGGGCTATGCCAGGAAGAAGGACTGCTGAATACTGCTCAAAGGACTGCCCCTCTGTTGGGCTTCTGTTCTGATGGAGTACTGCCCTGCTTTGTTGACCTGCTGTCCAGCTGCCCTCTTTCCTGGGTGAGAAAGACTGGACCCTCACCCCCAAAGTCAGGAACTGAGATTGACTCCAAGAGCTAATTGGCAGCCCTCCTGAACAGAAGTCTCAAGAACAGAACAGGTTTTCCACAACATTGAATCCAGCACCTGGACTCAGCCATCTGTGAGTCCTACCCTGCCAAATCGTGGCATCCCAAACCTGGACCCTTGGAAGTAGGCCTGAAGTAGCTCTGTTAGTCCATCTGTGGACCCAGTAGGACTAAAATTTCTCCTCCATTGCATGGTACAACCCAAAGCAGATCCGACGCATCACTTCTGCTGCGTAGCCTTTCCTGACGTAAGAACTTTGCATCACACATCAAGAAAAGAATCACTTTCAAGCTTCTCGCCCACGCCCACAGGACTTGCCTCCTTGAACCATCGCCTCCCATTCCACGCTGCTAAGATCCCTCCATTCAGTACAGCTCTTCCTTGCTACAGTGCAGCGCATCAAGAAGTCCAGAACAGGAGGTCGCTCCTTCACCTTCCTCGCAGCCCAGGCATGGAACACACTCCCACTCCCTCAGACAGACGCCAACGATTTCCAAGTTCACGAAGGACCTCAAGCCCTGGCTCTTCGACAGAACACCATGTACTTTCAAGATCCTTGCGTCCCCCCGCACCAGCACCTTGAGAACCAATCGGGTAAGTAGCTGTGCTTAACAAACCCATGGTTGATTGAATGTTTTAGTCACAGTCCACAGCCCCATCAGAACCAGCACTGTGTGACATATCCCCGACACAGACCCTCACATTGAAAGTCTTCTGTTGATAGCAGCCTTGATGACGACGCAAGACTCTGCATCGCAAGCTCCTCAACTTCGGAACCTGCAACTCCGCGAAGCATCCTTGACTTAGGGTTTTGCATTGCAAGTCCCCTCATTGACGGTCACCTCTACGATGACACAGGAACTCGCAACACACCCTCACAGCTCTCCCCAACCAAAACTGTGCAATGCAGCTACACCCAGGACCACATATCACCTCAGCTCGGCGACGCATCTTTGACGCAGGACTCTGCAACTCATTGCAACACAGATTTAAGGCACTCTTGATCAGCAGGCCTACAGGGGTCCCTGGATCCACCCTGCACTTCAGTGTGGTTGGCCTGAACTTGTGACTTTGTCCCAGTCTAGCAAGCACTTTCAGATAGCCACAGTTTGTGCTTTGTGGTTTTTGGAGCTATTTTCACTTACATCTTGATAATTGCAAATCTTCGGTTCAAGTGATTGAATTTTTGTTGTTCTGATATTAAATTATTTATTCATATTTACCCTATTTTTCTAAATGTATGTGGGGATTTTCTTGTGTTGTGTTTACACTTCATTACTTTGTAAATATCTGCATAAATACCCAACACATTGCCTTTAAGTTAAGCAAGACTGCTCTGTGCCATGTTACCAGAGTGGCGTTTGCCTGTGACTTCACCCTGAAAAGGATTGTGCTTGCTGTTTGAGAAAGAGTTGCACTCTCCTCAACCAGTAACCCAGTTTCTTACACCAATGTTTGTTCTTCTTGAGCTACTACTTTAGTTGCTGCATTCGTGAGGAAGGAGAATCTCTTGCTTGTGATGAATACTTATCTACTAGTACACAGTATATATGCACCATCCTCAGTCAACTCGGTTTACTTCACAAAATGTCATCAACTGACATGTTGTGGTCTAGTGGGAATAGGTTGATTCTTATTTTTGATACATTTCAAACACTTATCATTAACTACAAGCAAGCACAGACTCTCACATAGTACACTAATGTTTTATAGCCATTCTTAGAACTGGGGTCTCTAGTTGGCTGAGGTAGGAATCTTTGGCCAAATAGGGACCCTTGCTTCTAGGTCAAGGAAAGGAAGGACACCTTCTCAGATAGCCCCTGCTCACCCTCTTGGTAGCTTTGCATGAGCAGCCAGGCTTATCTCACAGGCAAATGTGTAAAGTATGTGCAGCCCGTTTTCTCAGTAACCGAATGATGACAACACAAATGGACTCCACACACGTTTCATAAAATATTTAAATATGTTTATATAAAAAGATATACGATGAGACCACAGGATAAAACTCCAACATATGCGTACTTGTAATATTTCTCCTGCCTGGTTATTAGGCCAGCATGCCCTTGTAGGTTCTTGCAGTATTAATGAGCCATTCTAGATGATCCAATGCAGTCCTAATACAATGCTAAGCAGTTCATAATGCAAGAATAAGGCACTTAGCAATGTAAAACCAATCAGGCAGATCGTTATGCAATGCGTAATGCAACAATAAGGTAGTTCGTTATGCAGAAATAAGGCAATGCATAATGCAAATATCAGGCAGTTCATTATACCAAAATGATGTAATGCGTAATGCAACAATCAGGCATTTTGTAAATTTGCCAACAATAAGGAACTCTGGCACCGATCACGGTGCTCTGGAAAGTCTCTATGACACTCCTGCTGATTCGCGGTCAGCTACTGCCAAAATATGCCCCTGACATGGGTATGGTGTAAAACAAAGTGTATCTCCACACTACGGCCCCAGTACTGCCGCTCCTCGGCAAGTACGGGCCGCAATATGGACATCAGATGAGGCTCACGGTGCAAAGTGAGGAAAGGCAGAGAGTGTTTCTCTTGTAGCTCACATCCTGCCTCAGCGCGACAAACGCAATCTCGCTGAGCGTTACCTGGAGGTGCGATCTCACTCTCCTCTCCTCGCGTCTTGGGCCTCCGATGCTACTTTGTTGATCTTGGGCAGTGGAACATGCCTCCCCCCAACGTGGATGGTTTTTAGGTCCCTCCTTGGCAAAGACAGTCTCGGACCGGTGGCACAACTCCCCTACAGATGCCGGTCCGGGCCGATGGCAATGACGAAGGTCTCAGTCTTCAACAGGGCACACACACACAGTGTCGATGAGACTCACTTAAGCTGTAGTTGCCCACGATCACAGGGCAATCCTCATGAAGGTCTCAGGCTGCACAAAGCACACGCACACAGCATCGCTGAGACTCACTTAGGCTCCGGGTGCCCATGGTCACAGGGCAATCCTCACAAACGTCTCAGGCTGCATAAAGCACACAGCATCGCTGGGACTCACTTGAGCTCGGGTGTACACAATCACAGGACATCCTTACGAAGGTCTCAGACTGCACAAAGTACACGCACACAGCGCCGCTGGGACTCACTTGATCTTCGGGTGTACATGATCACAGGGCAATCCTCACGAAGGTCTCAGGCTGCACAAAGCACATGCAGACAGCATTGCTGAGACTTACTTGGACTCCAGGTGCACACAATCATGGGGCAGTTCTTACGAAGGTCTCAGGCTGCAAAAAGCACAAACACACAGCGTAGCTGGGACTCACTTGGATTCCAGGTGCCCACGATCACAGGACAGTCTTTACGAAGGTCTCAGGCTGCAAAAAGCACACCCACACAGCTTCGCTGAGACACCTCTGGAAACTTTTATGTTTCTGAGTTTCCACAACAGGGAGCCAGCTCTCCTCAGACCCTTGGGGACAAGTTACTTCAGGGCACAGCACACAGCAAAGTCCTTTCAAGCAAGGGTACACAGCACACAGCAAAGCCCATTAGCCTCTCCTTGGATAAATCAGCAAATTGCAGGCCAGCCCCAGAACACACAGCAAGGGTCAGTCCTTTCCTTCTGTTTATTTAGCTGTTTCTTCCTTGGCAGAGGTTCCTCTTGACCACAAAGTAATGTCAATCCTTTTCAGTCTTGATCAATCCAAAGTCCAGGGGTTTCCGCTCTCATGGTTATACCCCTAAATGTCTTTGAAGTCTTTGAATTTAGGGTGGCACTGACCCTTGTCCAAACCAGTTCTGGGTGTCACCCTGCCAGTGACACATTCTTCCTTTGATAGTGGGAGTCTGGATCCTCAATCACTCAGCAGGAGATGGAGCCATTGTTCTATTACGGCAGCCCCCGCCTCTTCTCTTCCATGGGCTACTCCTCCGCCTATACCGATGCAGGTCAGCCTGTTATTGTCTCACCTCCACCATGGGTACATTCCCCAGATCCTATCACATTCAAATCCAGACAGGCAATCCACAACCAGGCAGAGACTCACAGAAATAGTATAACATTAAAAATCAGCCACTTCTAAAAGTGTGATTTCTAAACATACAATGCAAAAACCACCTTCACCGAAAGATGTGTTATTAAATTGTGAGTTCAGGCATACTAAACGTCACCTCTCCATTTTAAGCCTATGGGAAGATAAGCGCTGGAAAAATATTACACAGCCTCCCCATTCTGTCCTATGGGCAAGATGGTCTTTCAACAGTGAAAAATGAAACGGAGAGTATTTCACTGTCAGGACATGGTACACACCTCAGTACATGTCCTACCTTTCACATACACTGCACCCTGCCCAGGGGGGGTTACCCTGGACCTACCATAGGGGTGTCTGATGAGCATAAAAAGGGAAGGGTAAGGCCTGGCACATGGGTGCACTAGTCAGGACAACAAGGCAGTTTAACAAACTGCGCACAGGCACTGAAGTGTCAGGCCTGAGTTCTCTCTTTAAGGCTACTGGTGTGGGTGGCACAATTAGTGCTTCAGGTCCACTAGTAGCATTTGTGTTACCAACCATGACACGCATAGTGCACTTTACTAGTAAAAGAAATCCGCAATTATGGACAACCAATAACCATTATACTGTATACAGGGAGTACTTGCTCTTTGACATTGATCAGCAGTGGCAAAGTGCCCAAAGCACATAAGTTGTCAACACCATTTCAGAAAAAAGGTCTACGGGGAAGGTAAAAAGTTTAGGGAACTTTAGCTAAAAAGGGCCAAGTCCAACAGCCATCATACTTAAAACCTTACTTTACCCATACATTTGGGACAGAAACTCTTCCTGTTATTATTGCTGTGATTATATACATTTTTGAGTGTTCTCGCTACATGTAGGGGTCTCCCCTGTATGTGCAGGGGTATCTCCTCCACAATCAGAGGTTTCCTTCGTGCAGTCTGAGGGTTCTCTCCTGCATACAGTTCTGTCCCAGCTCTGGAACAGAGACTCTGCCGTCACAACAGAGACACCTGCCTACCGCAATAAACAGCAATTGTCATAGAGGAAGAGGAATTTGTCCATTTTGGAATAATTCTGAACCTTCCTTTCTGAGCGGTAACTAGATCCTACTCCATCCTGCATTAATCTAAACCCCAACATGGGTGGGAGACTTGATTAGAAAGCTCCCCATTAACTGACCAGAAATAGGAATTAATGAATGAGGGGCTCATTCAAAAGTATCCTTAGCTTTATGGGTGTCGGACGACTCATCTGACTAATGCAGAATGGGGCCCAAGTCTGATGTAACATTGTCACACTGCATAGTACAATGCATGTACACAGCCACCAGGGCAAGTTCTGTTGCAAGCGCTGGGAGTAAAATTGCCACTAGGCACGAATTAAAGCCTAGAACATTATGGGATTGTCCTTTCAGCCACAATCTCAGCACCCCACACAACACTATTGTGCAGTAGGGTCCTGATAGCTGTCTGGTCGACCCTCCATATTCACCTTTAAGTGTTTCAGCAGTAGAGAGATGGTAAGAGTATTCTACTAATATTCACAAAAGTGTACATAACTTTCGAGAGTGATGTCCTATACTGTGTTCACTTTGAACTTTGCTCTAACTTTTCCATGTTATATTTATTGCGTTATTTGTGGGTTATAAAAGTACTGAAAGTTTAACATTGCTGTCATGCATATATACTATAGTTTTGTTTGAAGCGCCTAATTATCTGTTCTTGAGATTATATAAATGCTTTCAGAATTCTCTATTTCTGTCACAACCTAACAGTTAAAATAAAATTTTAACATTTGTGATATGTTACATTTCCATTTTATCAATGTTAATTAATGTGATGCGCAGATTTTCTACCCTTACCTTACTTCCTTACCACCATTTACTTGTACCCATTACATTCATCATTCACACAATTATTTACTAACTAGTGAACATTTTTTTTAAAAATCAGTAAGACAATCTTTTGCAATTAGTTGCTGCCTTTTACAAGTACATTCTTATCTCAGATAACTAATGTGTTAGCAAGATCTTTTTCAGCTTTAAGCACAGGATTTGTCAAGGATGCTCTTATCACAACTCTTTATCCTAATATGAATGCCTCATTCTGAATACATTTTTGAAAATATATTTGCTAATTGTATGGGAGGGCACACATATTATTAGCAAAGCAGAGGATAGCAACATGTTTGTTAAATAATCCACAAAGTCAGCTCTTGTTTTATTTGCTGATAAATTATCCCTTTTAACTAAATGTGTCATGATATGCATTATTAAACATAAGAATTTAAAAATTGTCTCTATTTTTTTCACATTGTTTTTCAGTGGACCGAGCTAGCCAAGGTTCATTATAACAGCACCTGGAGCGAGAAAGATGATCTTCGACTGGGAGGTGGGGATAAAGACTTTCCATCACCAGACAGCAGGAGAAAGGAGAAAGTAACCACCAGAAAGGGTAGTGGGCCGTCAGAGACACACACCTGGTCTATTACTAGAACTCCAAGCAAAAGCTGAAGAGACAACTGGGGTGGTAGGAATGAGGACACCACCATCCAAGTGGAGGCAGCCCTTGGGGATCGGCCTGGCCTTGAGCAACAACATCCAGTGGTGTCCAAAGAACAGGCCCCATTACCATCTGGGCCTGGACCTAGCTACTCCTTACATCCAGGGCCCCCTTTCCCTATGGGGATCTGGATGCACCCCTACACAGACATCATCTTCTCCTCATAGTGCCTGCCCAGAAGAAAACCAGCAGTTGAAGGACACTTCAGACACAAACACTCAACCGCCCTCTTGTGTAGCTCATTCCCTCCCCCAGACTGTGTGTTGTTGGCTGCTCTCATGAAGGCCAAATGGAGGGATTCAGGCAGTGATCTCGCTGGATTTCCAGAGATTAGGTGGAGAGGTCTGGACAGTCAGAGCGAGTGCCTGAACAGCTCTAAACTTTTTGTAATGGTATGACCTCCATGACAGCCAGTCTTATGTTGTCTTCCTTCCCAACATGCTCCACATCCTGCTGTCCCTGTCTTCAAGAGCGGTACAAAAAGAAGTGGTGATGGACGGAGCATCCGAACCAATCAAACACTCACGCCCAGTCGAAAGATCCAGGTTTAATCCACCACCGTTCTTTAGCCCACTCTGCCACCCCAGTTCAGACATGGCCATATACAAATCAGTCTGACCCTGTGCCTCATGGGAACAGTCCAGCCCGAACTGCCAAGCCATGTCTTCCCTGGACCGGAAACAAGCTTCTTCCGAGGACCGGTTTCTGGCATTCCAGCCGTCTTCAGCCCGGCTTGCCTGAATCCAGTGGCAAAGTGAGCAAGGGACTCATGTCTAAGCATACCCTGCCACACTTATGGCAGCCAAAAGCGGTATAAAAGGGGTGGTGATGGACGGAGCATCTGAACCAATCAAACACTCACACCCAGTCAAAAGATCTGGGTTTAATCCACCACCGTTCTTTAGCCCACTCTGCCACCCCAGTTCAGACATGACTGTTCCCATGAGGCACAGGGTCAGACTGATTTGCATATAGCCATGTCTGAACTGTGGTGGCAGAGTGGGCTAAAGAACGGTGATGGATTAAACCCAGATCTTGTGACTGGGTGTGAGTGTTTGATTGATTCAGATGCTCGTCCATCACCACCCCTTTTTGTCCCTGTCTCCAAGTTCATCTGTAGTACCTCTGTGGTTCTTTCTTCCCATGGGGTCCTGCAATGACCAGCCAATGTGACATATGCCTCAGAGAAGTTTTTCACCATTGGTGTGTTAAAGACAGAGAGCAAGGATGGACAGGAGCTTTTACCCCAAAGCCCCAAAAATGATTCAAACTCCCACTCTGGCATGAGGAAATGACTTTTGTTATAGTTTTTTAAATAATTTGGGACAGTGAACTCTTGTTTTTGGATGCTACTGTTTAGCTATAGATCGGTCAGAGTTTTCATTGGATGAGCATTTTTGGTTTTGCAAATAACTTTGGTGCTGTTTGACAAATCTTCACAACACTTTCCCAAATTAATTTACCCACCTCAGCTCCTTCCTGGAAACTTTCGAGGTGAGTAAATGGGTGGCTCCATCATGCATATTCGACATGCAGTTTTCTAATTTCCCATTGGCATTTTAGAAACAAATACAAAAAAACGGCCAAACAAAATAAAATTTCACTAAATTTGTCAGAATGCTAGATAATTACTCAGGAAGCATGGTTTTTGTGACTTGGTGTAAATTAATTGAACCATTTTTCAGTAATCAAGTTTAAAGAAAATAGAGATATCTAGATGATTGATACTGCAGGTGTCCAACATGAGTCACATAGGACCACAAATAAAACAAATAGAGTGTTCTGATTGGCCTAGAAAGATTTTTTTCTCATTGGCCATTTTGGTACCACAGAAATGGCATAGTTCCATGTTACGAAGTGATATGATTTACTGGCTGCAACAGTGACAGAAATGTTGCGGCCATCATTGCAGTTCCTTGGTTCCCTGGTGAAAAATATTTGGCTCTGCTACCAACCCTCTGATGTTCAAAGACATTTGCAGAAAGGAGGTTGAGCCCCTGCAGTGGGGTCGGCACAGGGCCTGGCCGCAGACCATGCCCTGCAGGCAACTCCAGACAGCACAGTGTTGACCGTCCACCGGAGTTTGGGTGCAGGGCCTATCTGCCAGCCATGCCTTGCGGCCAACCCCAAACTGAGCACAGGCAAAGTGCATGCACGGCAGGGGGTTGATTTCCTGTGGGGGTTTGGGCCATGCCCTGCATCCAACTTCCTACCTCATACCATTAAAAAGTATGCTCAATGAGGTAGTTCATTAAATATGTTGAAAAACCTCAAGAAAAAACTAAGGTAAAATTCATGTTATAGTTTAGTAATATGATCTTACTTTTTGTTAAAAACGAAACCTAGAAAATAAGTGTAAAACAATGGCTTTATGGACGTTATAGTTAGGTATGGTAATAGTATCTTACTTTACAATGACAAATTCAGAGATTAAAATAACGTTATAGTTAGGTTAAGTACTAAGAATTTAGGTAGGAAAATACAAAATGTGGAGAGGGTCTGGAAGGGGTTAAAGCTTAGAGACCTAACAGCACCCTACCCCTGGTAACTAATGAAAAACACACATGGGGTGCTGAGGTCAGTAGTGGCCTCAGATGTCTACTGTGTACTTAAAGTGTAGAGGCTTAGGCTGTAAGAATGAGAGGAAAGAGCAGACGTGAACCCATCAGCCCACCCATTGGCAGAACTTCATCATCTGGGTTGAAAGAACACCTGCCTGGTGTCTACTAGGTGTCTCACCTGAGGAAGAAGTGTGAGTACAACAACTAGTATGTAGTTCGCCAAAGATGTAGAGTTGGGTAATAGTGTCTCAAGGGCTGTGGAAAGAAGAAAGGTTGCAGTGTAGAAAGCTAATGTGCTGTAAAGAAAGTAGTGAAATAAAATTGACTAGCATGGTGCCTGAAAAACCTTTATTGAGACAGTCACCATGGTGCCAACATTAAAAGCAGAGTGAAAAATGGATGTAAACAAATATCACCATTATGAGATGGATCAAACGGTCAACATGTTTCAGCATTGGAAGGCTTTCTTCAGGACCTCATGGAACACTACTGCAACGGTGATTATGAAAATCAAATTATATACCATGCCAAAACACATTAACCTACCAGTATTGTATAGGTAAATCGGTAGGAGATGAAGTCATGGTGATTAATTAATTCTGCTCCTGAAACAAAAATACAGTGTATATACCAGAATAAAGTACACATGTTATGAACATTAACAAGAAAATTGAAGATTTCAGACATAGAGGGCCACAGAGCCAAGACTCATTTACTATGATCTAATTAGTCAATTAATCACTCACCCGCACATTGGCTAGGAGATAGCCTCACCTCGCCTGGCACTCGCTCAGGACAATGAGGCCCGCTCTAGTAAGAAAATAGGGAGAAAAGATGCCAACAAAGTAATTAATGGAAACTCACTATTTCTAATACCACTCAGTGTTTATAAAAAGATAGTGTAACAGGACATTGGTGTCTGACCAGCAGATTTGATCCGCGCGGCTCAATATTTAACCTCTCTCCTCACCCCCACAGTCCATCATCGGGGTCCGGTATGAGAGAGTCACAGGTTCCAAGAGGGTGCCTGGCGTCGAGGGCGTGAGTGTACAGACGATCTTATCGGAACTATTGAGATAAATAACTACTAGACGAATGCCTGATATCATTCTTCTCTCCTGCATTTAGGGTGTGCCAATTACGCCTCCACCCCCCTCCCGTGACCCATGGTGCGGATCGCATTTTTCCTACAAGTGAGACAATTTTAATCACACCGTATTACGCGGCGGGGTCAGAGACCTTTGGTCCATTGATCCCAACCCAGGAGCACACGTCTCTCTGTTTTTAACCCACTAGCTACTTGGCTTACTCTAGCTCACAGGTAGCTCACTACACCCCTTAGCATTAACGGTAATGTCCTTAGGGTACAGAGGCTGGTGTTAACAATACTGTTTAGACGCCACCCACTGTCTTGCATCACATTTGGAGCACCACAGATGTACCTTATGTGAACATTGACTGGCAACTGAATGTTTGTTCTGTCTTCTATGTATGTCTGTGTCCTTTTCCTTCCACAGGTGCAGTAACCAGAATTTTGGTAAGCCTCCTAAATCAGGAGTTACGGGGATTGAGCTTTGCTCTTCCCTTTATGCACTTTTTCACCTTTTAACCCTTTTTTTTCACTTTCGCGCCCCTAGGTAAGGGTGAGCCTTAGAGTGCTCATACCGCCAGGGTTTAGCACATTTCATAGTCCTGATGAATACCTGGTAAACTCACACCGTTTTATAGGCAGAAACATGTTGACTGATGTTTTCACTAACAAACAGTTAATTTTGGAAAATTCCCAACACATAAAACTTTTTGATCTGTGTCCTAGTGATCTATAAATAAACCTTTTTTTGATTCACTAACAGACACTTTTAACAGTATTATATTTCCCTGCACGCCTTTACACAAAAAAACCCGCTCCGCAGTAGTTCTGGCGTCTCAGCAAACTAAAGAGGCACTCGGCATCTTTAGTGGGGCCCGAGGATGAAGCATGTCACCGACCACGGTGAGTGAGGGCTTTCTTAACTGACCTAAGTCAGGCCAGTTTTTCATCATTTTTTTCATTCTTGCTCCAGATTGTGGTTAGTGATATACCACGGACCTCTCTTTCTTTGTTTGACTACCTTAACCGGGGATTAAGAGGGTGTCTTGAATCTCCCTAACTCTCTTCTTGTTGTCATATGCCACTGGGTGAGCCCCAGAGCCCCCAAGGCATATGGCCCCCTGCAAGTGTTGGGGGCCGGTCAGTGGCTGGTAATATTTCTTCTTTTAAAAAAAGCAAAATCTAACTGGGGTGTTCCGTGTCCCATGTATTTCAATTAAACTAAGGGGCATATTCACAAGGAGCTATCGCTGAATTAACGGCACATTATCGCAGCCAAAGTCGTGATAAATGTACCCCCTCCATTCACAAGCTGGTGCTAACAGCCCACAGTTTTCCCGGAATAGCAGCCACAAAAAACATTGCCACAGAGGACCCCCGCAACTATTGCTAATGAGATGCAGAGTAGGTGTTCCCCTGTAAAATGTCGTGACAACACGACACCTCAACATTCACAACGACCAGCCAGATTGGCGATAAGAGCACAAAACAAGCAGTAAGGCGTGTTAGCAGCAGGAAATTAACACCTGCTCTGACCTGGTGTAAAGTCAGACAGAAGGGAGCCCAACCCACAGCCACACCTGAAGACAAACAGATGCCATGGAGCAACTGAACATGCAGGATGGACACCCGAGAGGGCCACAACACCCATCAACACCACACCCAGGACCACCCCTCCTCGTCACCCCAGACCAAAGACATGCCACATCAGCTACACCTAATCATGTAAGAAATAATCTGCCTCATATCGCACAATCACAACTGGTGACATGCATGTGTCGTCACAGATATGAGCATCACGCATTCACTTTCGAAGCAACCAATGAAACTTTATTGAAATGAACACTGAAATGAAATGAAGACACATGACAACCCCCCCTTGGGACAATCAGTAGGTCACAGCCTGCAAGACAAAAAACATGATGAGAAGCTGCGCACATCAAAGGACAGAGAGAGAGCTAAGGAGAGAGAGAAAAGAAGAGAGGGGGAGGGAGAGAGAGAGAGAGAAGAAGAGAGGGGGGCAGAGAGAGAGAGAGAGAGAAGAAGAGAGGGGTAGAGAGAGAGAGAGAGAGAGAGAGTGGGAGGGAGAGAGAAGAATAGAGGGGGAGGGGGAAAGAGAGAGAGAGAAGAAGAGAGGGGAGAGAGAGAGAGAAGAAGAAAGGGGAGAGTGAGAGAGAGAGGGAGGAGAAGAGAGGGAGAGAGGGAGAAAGAGAGAGAGAGATGATGCCGCTCCCGCGCACCCAGGCCACACTGCTCACCTGCTGCCACCGGTGTGTCTCCAACCACTTGCTGACATGTATAGCTAAACATCAGTTCACACAGATACATGGCTGGCACCGTATACACACTTGCACAAGACAACATCGCCTGCCTGCCATGCACACCCAGGCAGAGGCATCCCAGCTCTCTCGTCATTCATCGGAGCATCCCGCACATGCACACCTGGCCTCACTGCTCACCTTCCCCCACCGGCAAGTAGACAGCAGGTCCCACCACATGCCGCTGCAAGCCACAAGCCCGGGGCCTGCGGACATGGCACCCGCCACACCATGCAGCCACGCTGGGCAGGCCACCAGGTCTCACGTCTGGTGCTTGATCTTGATTACACCATGGGATAGGACATACCAGGGCATCCGGCAACATCGCAGCCCAATGGCCAAGCGAGACCACGGGGCTGTAGGCACGCGGAGCCCCCTGGCTCGGCCTACACTGCGGTATAGCAAGGCACACAAATCCTGAGAAGTCCATACTGCCGGGATGGGGCATCATCGCAGGCTGCACACCCGTTCAGCAGCTTAAGGTGCCAATGACTTAGTGCATCCAAAAAAAAAAGACCCGTGTCGGGGTCCCTGTGCCGGCAGCATTGCCGCATGTGCCACAAACCCTGTTTAACCCCAGTCACCGTCCCGTGGCGGGGTGCCTGTGCCAGCCGCAATGCAGCGTGTGCCACAAACACGGTTTAACCACAGTCAGTAGGGTGGTAGGCCCGTGATGGCCTCAAGGCCTCTGGTCCATCATCAATTCACCACCGGCAGAGGAGTATGTGATGTCGTCGGCCCCTTATGTTTGCGGGGTCACATGGCCTTTGATGCCTGTGCCAGATGGATCTGGTGTGCATGCAAAACTGCCCTCAGGGAGTGGCTGTGACATGCTGACAACTAGTCCAGTGACCTGCACACCAACAGCAAGTACACCTACGACGGGTAGCAATTAGGACCCCCTCGGAGCGTAAGTGCAGTGGTCTGGCCTGGCATAGGCCGTACCAGTGCTGGGCCTGCAACAATGACTTGAGGACTCTGGGCGTGGTTCAGTCCATTTTCAGACAAGAAAGTGTCTGATGCATGTGTCCCTGTTGTGGTGTCCACAGGACCCGCAACACAAATTGCTATGTAGCACCCTCTGACTGGCATCCCACAGGATGAGCATCATTGACGCAAGGGAAATCACTGTCCCTACATACATACAAGACATGACACAGCAGTACCTCACTGGATGTTTATTGCACATCCAGTGCAGTTCTGCAGCCGGAGCAGTACAGGGCAATGCTGAACACACTACACAATATTGGCCCGTGGAGGGCCAGCCAGAGTCCATCTGGGGATGACAAGTACTGCAGAAGATGGGGGTGCAGTCCACAGTCTGGTCGCCGTGTCATTGGTCATTAAACAGGATGTGACAGTCCATGTTGAAGTCCAAGGTGAGTGCATCGGTGTGAATTGGGGGTCAGTGGAAGGTCATGCGGCCATGTGCGGGACCAAGCAGAAACAGGCCAGGTGGCAGAAATGAATGCTACTGAGTCCTTCTGATCACAGGCACATCCACGTCCTTGTCCCCGGATGTGTGCTCTGCCCCGCCTGGGGGTGTTGTACCGGCTGCAGCACTGTTTGGCACTGACACATCAGGGACCAGAGGTGGACTGTCTGCCGCACTGTGTGCCACTGACACATCAGGTGCCGGAGTGGTTAGGCATGCAGCATTGGGAGGCAGAGACACACCAGAGGGGGGAGATGTGGATGGTGTGGGGGCAGCAGCATTCATCATTACCACACCTTGTGGCAGGAATGCCATGATGAGGATCTGCAGGGCATGGTATATCCCAGCTGCATTCCGTTGATGTGCAGCAGTGGATGCCATCCTTTCCGCCACCATGTCCTCCATGAGCCTCCTTATCTGTGCCAGCTCACGGCTGGTTTAGCTGGAGCCACTCTGAGCCGACAGGTGTTCTTTTTTCCACGTCATGACTCCAGTGATGTCAGTCAGGGCACGTTGGAGACCATGGAGCGGGCTTACACACCCAAGTGTGGTTGCCATGATTCCGTAGCCCAACCTCACCTGCTCTGCGGTCTCCCTCTGGCACTCCAGCACACGGCGTTGGAAGGCCATGTGTTGTCCCTGGGGGTCTTGGGGCAGTGCTGGGGCTGTGGGTGCCTCCTGTTGGATGCTTTAGGTAGTGGGTGGGGTCTTCTCGATGTAGCTGTGCTGCCCTGATCCTAGAGGGGAGTGGCGGATGGGGTCAATGATGTCTTGGATGGTTTGGGTGTCGATGCTGGTGTTGTCCTCCTCATCATCTTATCTTATCTTATCTTAAGAGGGACTTGTATAGCGCTCTGTCACCATAGGTTTCCTGGCGCTGGGTGGTACTGAGAGATGTAGAGAGGGGGAGCTAGCCAGACTGTGTAAAAAGATTGGTTTTTAAGAAGTTTTCTGAATTCTAGCAGAGACATGGAGGATTTGAAAGATAACGGCAACTGGTTCCAGAGTTTGGGAGCCAGATGAGCAAATCTGCAACCACCATATTTTTTGAGTTTGATTGGGACTGCGGTCAGAAGTTGACGGTGGGAGGACCGAAGGTTGCGTGCCGGACGGTAAGGAGTCACTAGGGACTTCAGAAAGACGGGGGACGTACCAGTCACAGCTTTGTAGGTCAGGCAGCCGATCATAAATGCAGCTCTCTGTCCGACCGGCAACCAGTGGAGTTTACAGAGTAGTGGTTTTGCAGACTGCCACTTCGGGGTCTTAAAGGCTAGTCGGGCTGCCTGATTCTGCACGACTTGCAGCCTATGTAGCAGGTATTTTGGTAGGCCATGATACAAGGAGTTGGAAAAATCCAGGCGGGAGAGCACAAGGGCGATTAAAACTTGTATCAGGGCTTCAGACGAGAGTAGGTGGGAAACTTTCCTGATTCTCCGAAGCTGAAACATACACGAGAATACGACTGCACCAACCTGAGGCTTGAGGGAGAGCTCTGAGTCTATGATAACCCCCAGGCTCTTTGCCGATTTAGCCGGGATGGGCGGGGAGCCCAGCTCTGTAGGCCAAAACTGTGGGCCCCAGTGAGTGGAGCTACTGCCAGGGAGAATTAGCTCAGTCTTCCCTGGGTTCAGCTTGAGCTGATTAAGGTTCATCCATTGCTGGATATGTAACATGACCGCCTGACAGTCGAGAGCTGCGTTAGGGGTGTTAAGAGGGAAGATGATTTGCAGGTCGTCTGCATAATTGAAGACGGTAATGTCCCAGCTCTTCAGGGAATGGATGAGCGGGCGAAGATAAAGATTAAAAAGCAGGGGAGACAGAGAGGAACCCTGAGGCACTCCACAGATGAATGGTTCCCTAGTAGCCCTGAAAGGACCCAGGTGAACAGCCTGGGTTCTGCCTGTCAAGAAGGATTTAATCCAGACCAGAGCCGAGCCCCGGATACCGGCTTGCTCGACACGGTGGAGAAGGATGTTATGGTCCACCGTGTCGAACGCTGCCGACAAGGCCAGAAGGATCAGGGCCTGAGGAGACCCTTTGTCGGCGTTGCTCCTGAGAGAGTCCATAACCGCTAAGATCACAGCCTCAGTAGAGTGGTCAGGTCTGAAGCCAGCTTGGTTAGGCTCAAGGTAGCCGGAGGACTCAATGAACTGAGAGAGGCAGCAGGTGACATGTGCCTCCAAGATCTTAGAAAAATAAGGCAGGAGAGAAATAGGCCGATAGTTGGCAAGGTCCTCTGGGTCGGCTCCGGGTTTTTTCAGCAATGGTACCAAGGCAGCTTCCTTGAAGGAGTTGGGTACGATGCCGGCCTCAAGAGAGGTGTTTAGTAGAGGCAAGATGCAGTTGGGCAGAGCCAAGCAGATGTCCCTGAAGACAGAGGGAGGGCAGCAATCATTGGGGGAGCCAGATTTGACTCGGGAGGCAAGTTTGGCGAGGGAAGGAGAGTCGAGGATGGGAAAGTGTGACAGTGAACATGGGTTACCAAGGGAGGGGACACGTGGAGCAGCAGGGGGGGCGGGGGGATAGTGTTCTTGATCTTAATGATCTTTTCAGTGAAAAAGCTATTTAGAGCATCACAGGATTGTTGGGTGGGGACCTGGGAGGGGAAAGTTCTGGCATCAGACGTCAACTCGCCCATAATTCTGAATATTTCCTTGGACTTATTGGGGCGACAGAGATTCTTTCGGAGAAGTATGAAGATTTCGCAGCTATAATTGCACTTTTGTATATTTTTTGTGCCTCAACGTAAGCCTCTCTGTCGAGTGGTAAGTAGAAACGCCTCCACCTGCGTTCCATCTGACGCAGTTTGAGCTGCTGGGATTTCAGGGAGGTATTGAACCACCTGTGTGAATTGCTGTGGCGAGAACGGGGAAATTTAGAGAGGGGGCAAAAAGATCACTGGCTTTGGTGATCCAACTGGAAAGGTCATTTTCCAAGGCCTGGACTGTCGCATTGCTGCGCAATGGAGGTTGAGTGTCAGCCAAGGAAGATAGGAAACCTTGCGAATCAAGGGTGCCCCATTTGCGAGCGACCCCGCCTGCTGCGGCAGGAGCTTTAACACGGCCCCTGACTGTAATCACTGTGTCGATTAGGTGATGGTCCGACCAAATACAGGGGGTAACGACAGGAGAGAGTGAGATTGTAGGTCCAGATGTGGTCTAATATGTGACCCCTGACGTGAGTGGGGGAAGAGACAAGTTGATTCATGTTGAAGCTAGAGAGGACTTCAAACAGCTCTGCAGCATGGGGGCCAGCATCGCTGTCGTTGTACCAATAGTTAAAATCGCCGAAGATGGCGAGTCGGGCAGATGAGGTGATCAGATTGGCTAATTGTTCGCTATAAATGGCAGGAAACAAAGGCATAGGGGACGGGGGACGATAGAGGACAATGAGAGTAAGGGCTCCCACTCCTGTTTCAAGACTGATGATAAGATTGTCTACATCGACAAGAGTGAAGGAGGATGTGGAGATGATTTTAAACTCCTTCCGTATGATAGCTGCCACCCCACCACCGGCGCGGCCGGGGGGACGATTGATGTTAAACATATAGTAGTCAGGGGGTAGGGCTGCCAAAATATCGGGGAGTGAGTCATCAGTTAGCCAAGTCTCAGTGATTAAAAGGATATCAGGGCACTCATCAGTGAGTAGGATAAAAAGGTCAACATGATGTTTGACGAAAGATCGTGTGTTTAAGTATAAGACACGTATGCGTGACTCTTGATTATCCGTGCATACTGGGAGATGGGCACTAGGGTGAAGAGAGGAGGCAGTGCGCGCAATGCCCAATAAAGAAATGCGATCACGACAGGCAGGGGGTAGGTTGCAATGTTTGGGTTTTAGATTTCTCAGGGCAGAGGGAGTATATGTGACAGGGGTGACAGAGTCCCTGGCCCCTGGGCCCGTTCGGCCGCGGACGGGCGCAGACAGGGAGGACTCTGGCACAACTCCAGCGCGAGAAAGGCGCGCCCGCAAAGCGCGACCGCTGCGCGGAGGAGTAGACATCCCCTTTTATGCGCAACTAGAGCGCGCTAGAACCCACCCACACACAAGATGGCCGCCGCAATTGAGTGCCCTGGAAGAGTGAAGAGTGGCTGGGACTGCTCTGCAGGACGTGTTGACTTTGCACCTGCGATGTGAAGGGGAGTTGGTGTATTGCAATGTGTCCACATGTATGTAGCTGCATGGTACACGTTGACACTCAGACAGCATGGCATTGTACATTGTGACAGTCTGTAGTTCATTCAGAGACATTGTGGGTGTGCACTGTGCTCTGCTTGATTGTGCATGTGTGCGATTGTGCCCATCTCCACCCATCCCCCATGTACCAGGTGGTAACTCACCTTGTTGAGGTTGTGTTGTGTCCTGTCGAGCAGGGTCCGATCCCCGACTCCGGCCACAGTCTCCAGACTGATGACTGTCGACACCAGCTCCTCCTTGTCATTCAGCTCAAGCTGTGGCGCTGGGCCCCCACCTCCAGTATGCGTTGCTGCCTTCTGGTCAGTGCAAGGTTTCTCCTTGGACCTCCACTTGATGTCATTCCATCGCCTCTTGACCTCGTCCATTATGCACTTGTGCTCACCAACAGCATTCACCTTGTCCACGATGTCCCGCCAGAATCCATTTTTGGTGCCGAATAACACATTCAAGGTGACGAACAATTGTTGATGGTATTCCATCACCTCCGTCACTATAATCCTGTTCACCTGCGGACTAAACTTCGTCTTCCTCTTCTTCTTGTCCTTGCCCTTCCATGTCCCCGAGGTCCCGGGTTGGTCGTCCCGGTGGCTTGTGGGGTTGCGCTTTTCCACTGCGCCTGCTTCCATGGTGCTTGGGTGTTGGTCAGTTTGCGTTTGGGTGTTTTTTCTACTTTTATGGTGATTTTCCCACCTGCCAGGTGTGTCTTGCAGGCCTGGCGCTGCATATCGCTGATTTCCCCATCGCGTTTTGGTCCATTGCGGGTTTTTTGGTGTTGTAGTTTGTGTTTTTGTCTCCATCCAGGTGGTTGTATCACGGACATCGTCCACAGTTTCAGCAGACTATTACATGCTACTGCCGTGTTGTCAATTCCACGTTGCCACAGGGTTATTTTCCTGTGATAGGCTGCGATGTTGAAAGTTGCGTTATGCTACTCTTGCGGTAGTTATCACAGGTTCTGTTGAATATACCCCAAAATATTTTCCTAGTAGTAGCCAATGCAAACCTGGTATTGGTGGATTGAGTAGTGGTCCAGTTGTCTTTTTAGCTGTGGGATTTGAGAGAGATGGAACTTTACTTATGATATGGATTAGAGACCATGTACTATCCTGTTCTGAGCCTGTGTACAGCAACAACAAGGAACCATATATTAATTTTCATCTGAATGTGCTGCCATACAATGTCTCAGTAACTGAAATTCATGCTTGAGCTGCAGCCAGCAAAGATCTGAAAAACAGAGCTGTGACTGTTGCTGTGTTTCCAAGTTGGGCTGTCTGCAGCCCATGTACTGAACTGCATGTGCTGCAGAGAGTATAGTTTAATTTAAAAGGGAGCGTTTCCTGCTTCTGTTCATGAGAGGGGTATCATGACAATCCCCTCTTGGTCTGTGCAACATTTAATTTAGCTTTTCATAATTTGGACAGTGAATGTTGTGTGGTTACATTAAGTAGTCATCTTTTGAAGATGTATATATATATATATATATATATATATATATATATATATATATATATATATATATATATATATATATATATATATATATCAGCAACAGTCTTCAATACATCCAGGACGGCGAAATGAAGAGGCGGTCCCCACGGCTTCAGGCAAGGCAGTGATTTCAATATTGCAACCTTTCAAAGATGACGCGTTTCAAGCATCAAGTGCTCTTGATCACTCAGTGAGCACTGCGTCAGCTCAACTTTTTAAAGGTTTCATATGCCACCTCCTTCTGTGAGTCACATGGCCAACCCATAGACATTAAGAAAATACTATGTAGAGCATTCTTAAAAACCTTAAGCAATATATACATGTTATTACTTAAAACGAGTTATTTTATCTGTGTCAATACATTGTTTACATAGAGCATATTTCATGATAAGAAAAAATAGAATATATATATATTTTAAACAGGCCACTGTTTTAACTCAGTTTTGGTATATGTTTTAAGCGGGTCGTTTCCATGCAGGGGAATACACTCAAAAGATAAAGGTCTTCAATTAGAGTCCTCTAAAATTGTTTGCTAGTTGCAACAATACTTGTCTCTTGTTAGCTTGAAATGTGCAAGAGATGTTCTTGAAAATGATACATGCTCCTCTGGTGGGCTTTCTCATTTTGAATTTTACGCTTCAAAAAATTCCGAGACCTTTAAATATTGGCTGACAGCCAGTCTTGACATGGCACATAAACTATTCCCGCCGGCATCTCTTATTTTTCTTGCTGATTGTGTCCTTATGTCTAATGAGCCCTGATATGGTGTTGTGAAGTGTTATTTATAAAATCAACCAATTTCTGTGAGGTTGTTTGTAACACATTTCCAAGCTAAAGAACGGGCCATTACTCAGTTGTACTTCACCCCATCACCACGTTTGTAATACATGATCCTGAGCATTGTATCACTTCATATTACTCTTATCTGCCTGTCTCTGATAAGGAAAACAACATTCTATTACATTTTTTCAGGACCGGGATTGCTTATTTCTGAATTTCCAGGGAAAATGTGCAGTCCTCATTTTGTGCGAAAGATGGCAGTGTCTGCCTTAAATTTCAAACTCCTTGCTAATAACATGAATTCTATTTTCAAAGCTCGGAGTCAAAGTCGAATTCAAAGACAGACGATATTTTGCTAGGAAGATACTCAAGGAGCCCATTCGGAGCAAGATTAGAATTTATTTGAGTTAACTATCTATTACTTGGCTAGGAAATATAAAATAGACCCAGAAAATACATCATTTATTCAATGAAAACGAGCGTCGATGCATTCAAATAAAATAGGTTCAAGAAGCAGAGTTATTGCCACTGACCCATATCCGAATGAACTGCAGCTGAATGAATATTTTCTTTTTATTCCTATAGAGGCGTCAGAGGGCACGAGCTAAAATGTCTCGGGTGCTAGGGTTGAACTAGGGTGCAAAAACAGCCCAGGTCTGGCAGTGCTCTCACCAAGCAACATCCTCGCGGTATTTGCAGCCTGTTCAAATATATATTTCGTGCACAATGAATACTAGTTTTAACAAGCACTGGCAAAGCCAATAGGGCAGGACTATTTTAGACATATGTATTTTTGTAATGGTTTTGTGGATTGGGTAAACAAACAGAAAACCGAAAACCGACATTTGTGTACCCACCCATATGACTATACCCAGAGGTATATATACAGACCAAATTGAGAGAGACACATAAGTGAGGCTAAGCACAAATGCAACATTCAGACACAGGTGGTTGCCATTGGGTAGATTGATTGCGGTGAAGGTGATTACATGGTAAAATAGATGATTGGATGATTCCATGTGCTTACTGTGGTGGATGGATGCTCGCCCTATAAGTAGCTCGATGCACATGTGGGGCCTCATTTATGAGGCTGTGCGTCACTTTTACGCCGCCGGTGAGTCACTTTTTGTTACGCACCAGTGGGGTAAAAAATGCGCCTTGTTGCGCCATATTTACAAAGTGACGCATCTAGGTAGATGCGTCACTTTGTAAACCCCTGCGCCACATTATACCTGCGCCAGGTATAATGTATGCAAGGGGGGCGTTCCCCTGCAAAAAGCTTCGTAATAGTGACGCAGTGAAATCTATGAGATTTCACTGCGCCACTTCTAGGACTCAAATGCGTCAACATTTTACGCCTGCCTCACAGCAGGCATAAGACTGACGCAGGCCCTTTAACATGGGGCTTGCCCCATGTGAAAGGACACATTGCTGGAGTTGCGTCACTTTTGTGACACACTGCAGCAATGCGTCACTTTTGCGCCTACAGATACGTCAGAAATACTGACGTATCTGTAACTCCTTGCGACATGATGCGTCATACTGTAAATATGACGCATCATTGGTGTCGCAAGGAGGGGCAATGAAAAGTGACGCATCGCTGTTTTCACGTCACTTTTCATAAATGAGGCCCGTGGAAATTATATGGGTGAACACTTGGGGCCTCATTTATGAGAAATGACGCATGCTGCGTGAAAGCAGCGATGCGTTACTTTTCATTGTGCCCTCCTTGCCACATTCCTGATGCGTCATATTTACAGTATGAAGCATCATGTCGCAAGGAGTTACAGATACGCCAGTATTTCTGACGTATCTGTAAGCGCAAAAGTGATGCATTGCTGGAGTGTGTCACAAAAGTGACGCAACTCCAGCAATGCGTCCTTTCACATGGGGCAAGCCCCATGTGAAAGGGCCTGCGTCAATCTTACGCCTGCTGTGAAGCAGGCTCAAGATTTTGACGCAATGGCGTCCTAAAAGTGACACAGTGAAATCTCATAGATTTCACTGCGTCACTTCCATGACCCTTTCTTGCGTCAAAACGCCCCCCTTGCATACATTATCCCTTGCGCAGGTATAATGTGGCGCAGGGGTTTGCAAAGTGACGCATCTACCTAGATGCGTCACTTTGTAAATATGGCGCAACAAGGCACATTGTTTACGCCACTGGTGCGTCACAAAAAGTGACGCACCGGCGGCATAAAAGTGACGCACGGTCTCATAAATGAGGCCCTTGGGTGTGAGTGGGTGGATCGATGTTTGAGTAAGGATGGATGGATCTGGGCAGGTTGAGGGGGGTTGGTTGATGAATGGGTCTGGGTGGGTGAATGCACAGCTGTAGGTAGATGCATGATGCACGTGGGTGAGTGAGCTGGATAAGTGTGAGTTCAAAGCTGATGACTGGGTGAGTCGATGGCTGGGACTGGGATGAGGGTAGGGTGCGTGGATGCAATTACATAGGTGAATGAATGTATCAATGCATGAAGATGGGAGTGGGCGCCTCCTCGAACATTGACTTCCAATGAGTAATGGTTTGCTGATGACACACTAGACATTGCATGATTAATTCCATCATCCATGAAAATATCAATTAAATATATAACTTCCTGTTCAGATAGAGAAACACAGAACAAGCGTATTTTGAAGATGGGGCATGCGAAATGTTCACATGTGTACAACATCTGTCTCTAAATGAATGCAGCTGCCAAAGAACCTTTTAAGTCGTAGCCATGCGGCCAGAGTTTAGAAACAGCTGATTTTAGGACGTCATGGTCTGTTCTGATTGTTAGTTGTTTTTGGTTGAAGGGATCTGGAAGAACATGTTTTGGAAGGTGTGTGTGTGGGTTTGTGAAAGAGGTAGACAGTGGGCTGTAAGATTGTCTTTAAATATATAGTCCATGTGAATGTGGTTCTTGTGAGGAGGTATGTGTGACAGTTATGTGTAAGGGGGTCTCAGAGGGACTGGATGGTAATGCCTGGTCTGGGTGGTGCTGGCCAATCTGTGCATGTCTGTGATCAACTCGTGACCATTCTTTTTTCCATCGACCGACTATGGTAGGCTAACAGGCCCTTGCTGTGATTGTAGGGGGCAACAAATGGCAGGAGTTTGTGATAGGCGGTTCGGGGACTACCTCAGCTGTGGCTTGTGAAACTCCTGGCGGTGTTCTTTTTAATGTGTTTCGACCAGGCTGTGAGGGAGATCTGGATGCACTGCATCTGGATATGTGGATAGAAAATGCCAATAAATCGGATGGAAGCAAACTGATGAAATTGTTATTTTATTGCAAACATATGTAACACAAATAAAAAAGAAATAACATATGTTGCCACCTAGATTTTCCGTGATATGCTTGAAATGAAAAGTCTAAAGTAAAAAAAATGCCCATTGCATATAATTGAAATAGAACAGCATAGGTGATTCCTGACAGGCAGATATATTTTCAGCTAGTAGAGAACCCCTTCGTTTTAGTTTTATTGCACATCACAAAAAAATGGGATTCTTATTGACACAAAGAACAAAAAGTATTATTAGCTTTGAATTACTGTAACCTGAAGATATAGCTCAAACATACAAAAATCACTAAAACAATAAAAAGAAGGCGAATAAAAAACAGTAGCAAAATATAGTATTGGGCCACTAGCACTAAAGTGCACTTAGGGTTAGACAGATGTGCACATGTGATCAGACAAAATGCTGTCACTCATCGTTGAAGGGAGGCAGCGGCTGAAGTGGGGTGAACCTGTTTTTCATGCTTCATGCAGTGGTGGGTGGAAGCAAAATGTAAATAACAGTTGAACAGGCCAATTAATGAAGAGTACTGGCACTAACCCCTCTAGAAACCGTAGAAGATGTTTTTGAGGATGGGAGAATTGTGTGGTATCTTTGGGGATTTTTTTAGAAGGGGGGTTATGGCTGTAGCTGTAGCTTGTATGGAGAGTTTGGAGTTGTCTTGTGGGAAGTATGAATAGCAATTTTGGGGTAGTCTCTGGTGATTTGTGTGGAAAGTTTGAATGCCACCTGGAGGTATGATGGTATGCAGTGGGTGACTATTGTGGGGTTTTGAGTGCAGGGTTTGTGGAGGGTGTCCTGCTGTTCTGTGTAGGGTTTTCTGGTGCTGGTTTGTGGTTGAGGATTTTCGGCAGGCCTGTAGAAGATTCTTTGATGGCATGTAGCGGACCCTGCCAGGGATACTTTGACTGGTCTCTGGAGATACGCTAGGGTGATCGTTTGCAGGAGCTGTAAGGGATATGTAAAAGTGATTTGAAGGGGTTTGTGCATAAGGTTATCTCAAAGAAAGGGTCTTGTTGGAGGTCATGAGAAAGAAAATTCATGCAAAGCATATTTGCCCAGGTACATCTGTGAACAACTACAACACAAACAGATGATTATTCAAATAAAAATAAGCTTCCAAATCCAACTGCCCAATTGGTAATATAAACGACAGGGAAAGGGGAGAGAGGTAATTAAAGACTCATAGGTTACATCTCTCTAATATAGTCAAAACACACAGGGTATCCTATGACCAGTAATGCCTAGAATGGCGATCATTTATTACCTAGATAAGACAATCCAGTCTGATTCATACAAAGAATGCTTGACCCAATGGAAACGTATCCTTTTTTTTGTTAGATCCTCACCCACTCTATTAGTGGCATGCTTCATCATCGGTCTCATTCTAGCCCCTATGAATCAGGATGTGCTCAACCAGGTTCAGGGAGCACTTTGGATAATACCCTGCTCGGGTCTTTTAGGAGATAAAAATACCTCAGAACACCCATGTATCCCTTTAATAAGTGTGTCTTCCTGTCATGGTTGACAGATAAATAATTGTTGGGTATTTTATTGAGAGATGATGACTGTATACCCTCTGCATCGTCAACATGTATCACTTTCAGCCCTATATCATTGGCCCAACAGATCAGGGCGTTTACAGGTATGTCCACCTAACCGTCTTAGGATGTAAAATAGTATGTAACACATAAAACATACATGGTAAGGAGCTACTCACCCTGTTGCTCTGAGACTTAGAAGTCAGGAGAAGGACCAGGCACAAGTATGAACTTCAGGTGATATGGCACTCTTGACGAAAGTGTGACTATAGGGGCATGTTCCCCTGCCCCTCCTATGCGGTGCTGCGCGCTCCCAGACTAGGGAATCGGGACAAATAGTCACAGAAACAAGGCGAAAGCTTGTCTTACTTTGCACCAAGAGGGTGTTCCATAGATAGCGCAGGGGTGTTTCCATGCAACCACCCATGGGCTTTGACACAAATCCATGTCCACAAAGTGTAATAGAAAGGGATTTATGGCAAAATATTTTTGGGTTGTCCTACTTTGCATGTGTGTTGAATTGTACAGCAAACATACAAATTGAGAAATGCTTTAAAGCATAGTTTTTATACTGGAACGCAATTCTTTCAGCATAAAATGCATGTTTCTCACAATGCACACACCCTTCCATTATGGCGTATGGCAGCCAAAAGTCTGGTAATGCAGGGAAAAAACAGAACACTGCCACTTCTTAGTAGCTGAGTGCTGTTGTGCTCTCTCCTATTCACACAACACTGCTACGCATGTTTACTTGCTGCCCTGCATTTCTTGACTTTCTTATAAATCTGGGTCCTAGCTGTGACGGTCTAGTTTGTGTCCTTCATTTGGCAAATCATCAAATACTGCTTTTGGGAAAACCGGTGAATCACTTCATCTCTAGTCACGTTTTGTTATTTATTATTGCAATAGCAGGCACAGGGCAAACCCCATTTCAATTTTCAAACTTGCTTCCGCATCTGCACAAATGCAGAAGCAGGAAAACATCACAATAGTGTGCATGGAGAAGTTTAAAATAGGAGTTAGCACATGGCATCCCGAGGACTGTCTTCAAATTGCTTTGCACTACAGCACAGTGCTTGGTCCTAAAATGTAGAGGCCTGAGCAGGGCTACGAGCCCCGCAGTCACAGATCGCTCTACATCTTTTCTTGGAATAGAGATGCACACAAATCCTCGCCTTCTACTTTGGAAGTCCTGACATAGCACATGACAGACGTATACAAATGCATAACGCAAGGAGGAAACAAACAAGGACCCTGCCCGTATATATTGTAGGATCTCACACGGACTTAGCAAATCCAGGGCCCGATTCACAGAACTAACTTAAGACAAAATCCTAAACTTACTACCATTTTGATATTCACAGAAGGTACTTACTCATCAATGAGAAAGTGCCTTCTGTGAATACCTAAATGAGTAAATAGTAGTAAGTTTAGGATTTTGTCTTAAGTTAGTTCTGTGAATCGGGCCGCAGTGATTAAAATGAGATCACTGACATATCCCTGCAGGCCCTTAGGAGGAAATGTGGAAAAGGCCTGAATATTCAACCACCTCAATCAATAAGCCCATATTTATAGGTAGAATTGAGTCATTCTTGCACCATACATTGTGGTGCATGCACCATGCAAGTCTAACATGCTATTTATGAATCCCAGCAAGTCCACCTTGTGTGACCCTGAGTGGCTCCATAAATCTGGAGTAACACAACACAGCACAAATCGCTGCATTGCGTTACTCTGCCCTGGGACGGCATTCAAAGGCTTAGCGTTGGTCCTCCCATGCAATTCCCAAGGTCCTTATTGAATTCCCAGATTTACCAGAGCTGGTAAACCTGGGAATGCCCCCAAAAATACACCTTCTCTGTGTTCTTTAGCACACATTGAAAGAGGAACATGCCTCTCAGGATTCTGTTTGTGCAGGAAGATGCCCCGTTCTCCACAAAAACAATCCTGCATGCAACACAAGCATTATTGCTAGGCAGCCTTCGTAGCCCCAGTGCAGGAACAAAGGCAGAAATGTGCTCTATTATTTTAAACACTGTCCTTTCCCTGTAATGCAGTGGGATGTACCTCGTTACTACGTGTGCTTTTACAACGCATGCTTTTAGCACGCAGGTTTTACAACACAAGTCGTTACAACGACTTGCGTTGGGGGACGCTGGATAGTGAATAGTTTAATTTACTATTACAACTCCAGTCCCCGTGGATAGTAGGGAAGGTTTTGGATAGTAAATTAAACTATTCCCTATCCTACAGCGCCCCCCAGCCCAAGTCGTAGTAACGACTTGCGTTGTAAAAGTTGCGTGGTAAATGTAATATGTGGTAAAAGTTGCGTTGTAAACGCTGTTCCCCAATGCAGTGCAGTGCCACAAGGTAATAAGGTTAACAAGCCCTTACGTTCCTCTGCTGCCACACTGAATTGCACCACATATTCTGAGCATCACGTAAACAAATGGGAATACAAAGGATCTTAGGAGGCTCAGCACAGGTAATGAAACACAGACACTAACAGTTCCATAAAGTGGCATGTTCTTTTGCAGTCATAATGGAAAAGTGTGGTTTCGAGTTACTGAAAGTATACTCCAATCTGAGAAATGCACTCACAAAAAGCAGCTTAATAGCTTATAGTTTCATTTTCCGCTCCTGTATCTCCTATCTCCCCTCTCAAGAGAACAGCATAGCTAGCCGCTCCAGAAGATGGGCTAGAGTTGTGTCATTGAAGGTGCCTTTCACATATGCTCCAAAGTGCTTAGCATTTTGGGATGCATAATATCTACAGCATTGGTTCCATTGGTTTCGGAGGGAGCCCAATGTTTATCGGCACTTATGGGGTACACATCTTTTGCCTCATTTATTTTCACACCGTTTCATCAAAGCAGCACTTAGCTGCACTATCTGCTTAATGCTGCTAGCTGATTTTATATTTTTCCAGTCAACAGCACATGGTAATAAATACAAGGGCAAATCTGCCTTTTTCAGTCCTGCTTATGTTTATCAAGCTCTGAAAACAATACGAAAAGCAGGCGATCAAGAGACTGCTGTGTGATTGGCGGCCACACATGACTAGCAGACAAAGCTGTAATGACTGACTCTATCAGACTGTGTTAGATATTTGTGTGGGTTTGCATTTGTGTGCTTCATTGACAGTGTGAAGTACCCAATTTAAACACACAAGTTCCCATGTCTGATGCAATATGACTGGCTTTAAAACTAATTTCCTATGATGTGTGGAAGTGTGTTTTCCTAACTATATTATTTTTGCCATATTTTTGTGTCGATTGCCATCTTGTCCAAGATAGAAGTCACCTCTCTCTCTAATTTAGTGCTTTCCCCATTGCAGAAATGCTCTAACCATAAGCTCAACAGAGCAAAGTAAATCTATAATGAATTGAGGTATGTTCCACTGTTATTGTTCCTGGTGCACCAGCAACATGCCACATCAATTACACAAAACGTGTACTAAATATTCCACCTGATATTGCACAATCACATTTGGTGACATGCACGTGTCGTCACAAAAATGAGCATCACACATTCCCCTTCGAATTAACAACCGAAAATGTATTCAAATAAACACAGAACAGAAATGAAGACACATTGCGGCTCTCCTTTAGACAATCTGTAGGTCACAGCCTGCAAGACAAAAATCCAGATGAAAAGGTGTCACTTGCACTCATCAAAGGACAGAGAGAGAGCGAAGGAGAGAGAGTGATACAGAGAGAGAGAAAGATAGGGATAGAGAGAAAAACAGACAGAGAGGGGGAGAGAGAGAGAAATACAGACAGAGAGAGGAGAGAAAGATGGACAGAGAGGAGGAGAGAGAGAAAGACAGACAGAGAGAGGGGGAGTGAAAGATGGAAAGAGGGGGGGAGACACAGATAACAGAAGAGATGGACAGGGGGAGAGAGTGCCAACACTGCCACCCAGGCCTCACTGCTCACCTGCTGATACCGGTGTGTCTCCAACCACGTATGTAGTGCAGTTCACCAGGCCCCACATCTGAAGCACATCCGTCATCTGAAACAGAGTCCAGATACACAAATGGCAAAGTACATACAATTGCACATAACATCATTGCCTATCTGTCCCTGCGCACTGAGGCGGCAGCACCCCAGACCCTCTGTCGGCCAGTGGTGCATGCCCGCCCCTGTGCACCCAGGCAGCAGCACCCTAGCCCCTCCCGCCGCCCTGCAGTGCATGCCCGTGCCTGCGTACCCAGGCCTCACTGCTCACCTTTCGCAACCAGCATGTCGCAATTTGGGCCAACCACGTGCCGGTGTATGCTCCAAGCCCGGGGCCTGCAAATATGGAACCCTCCACATCATGCAGCCCCGCTCCGCAAGCCACTTGGTCTCACATTTGATTCTGGGTCTTGATTTCGCCATGGCGGAGGACATACCAGTGCACCCGGCATTATCACAGGCTGCACACCTGCTCAGCCCTTGAGGTGCCACTAACTCTGTGATCCGGGTGGTGACGCCACATGGCTGTAGGCCCGCGCTGCCCGCTGGCCCTGGCCTACACTGCTATCCACCAGGACACACAAATCCTGAGCAGTCTGGACAGCCGGGATGGGGCATCATCAGCACTTAAGATGCCCCTAACACAGTGCACCGAAAGTCATCATTCCATGGCGGTGTGCCTGTGCCGGCCGCAGTGTTTCTGGTGCCACCAAGTCTGTGTCCCAAAAGTCAAGGACCATGTATGATTGAGTATCATGGTGTGGACGCCATCATGTCACCTCTGGGCCTCTGGGCCGGGGAAAAGTGATGTTGCAGGGCCCTAGGCCATCATGCCTACATGAACACCACCCAGATAGAGAGAGGAAATCATGTTGAGCATGTGCGCCTGGCCCTTTTCATTGGTAGGGTCACATGTCCTATCACACGTGTGTTGGATGGGTGTGGTGTTGGTGTACACCCGCCGTGAAGGAGTGACTGTGGCATGCTGACAACTAGACCTGTGACCTGCAGATCACTACAGGGAAGACCTGGGACATGTAGCTTTGCCACCCCCCCATGAGCGTAAGCGGAGTAGACTGCCCTGGTGTATGCCAGTCCAGCGTAAGGGGCGTGGTTCTATAATGGGCTGGGCAAGAAAGTAACTAATGCTGTGTCCCTGTTGTTGTGTCTGCACCACCCAGACTGCAATCGGCAATGTGTCACCCTGTGACCCAAGTTCTACGACATGAGCCACATGGAGGTAAGAGAAATTCACTGAAACTACGTTCATCCGTACTTCCACACTTGAAAGACCACAGACATGACACATTTGTGTGATTAGGAATGTTTAATGCACATTCAGTGGAGTGTTGCATCTGGAGCAGTACAGGGCCATGCAAAGCCCACATGACGATGTTGGCCTGTGGAGGGCCAGCCAGAGTTCTCCAGGGAATGACAAGTCCAAAGGAAGAGTAAGAGTTCAGTCCACAGACTGACTGCTGTGTCATTGGCAATCAAACGGAGTATGGCAGTCCATGTCGAGGTCCAAGGTGAGTGTCGCAGAGTGCATCGGGGGACTGTGGAAGGTGATGAAGTAGAGGGCAGGACCAAGCACAAACCGGCCATATGGCAGATAAGAATGCTACTGCGTCCTTTGTACCACAATGGCAGATTCATCTGAAGCTTTGTCCTTTGCAGTCCCATGTGCCTCACGTGTGGGTGGTGGTGTTCTGTCTCCTGCACTGTGTGGCAGTGACACCTCAGGGGCGGAGGTGGAATGTCTGCCACACTGTGTGCCACTGACACTTCAGGGGGCATGCATCAGCTTGAGGCCTTGTGCAGCAATGCCATGAGGATGTTCTTGAGGTAATTGAGGAACCCAGCTACCACTCGCTGGTGTGCAGCTTTGGCAGCCGCTCTTTCTCCATTCGCCCACTTCATTGTCTCCATTAACCTCCGCATGTTTCCCAACTCACGTGTGACATAGCTAGAGCCACTCTGACTGGTCAGTTGATCTATCCTCTGAGTCAGGGCTCCAGCTATGTCAGCCATGATCCATTGGAGAGCTGGAGCGGACTATGGGTGTCCGTCAGTGGTCCCTTATGAGACTGAGACACCCATTCAGGGCATCTAGTTTGTCTGCCATGCAGTCGAAGGCCACCCGCACGTGTTTAGCCAGATTCTCCTGGCATCCCAACACATGGCATTGGAAGGCCATGTGTTCTTCGTGGGGGTCTTGGGAGGCAGCTGTGGTAGTGGATGCTGCCTGATGTGTGGTCTGTGGGGGGTGGGGGTTCTCCTTGTAGCAGCTGGGCTGCCCTGCTCCTGGAGGTGGGCTGGAGAGGCTGTCACAAGCTGTTGGAGGGCGTTGGAGTCGAAGCTGTGGTGGTCCTCTTCGTCATCAGAGAAGAGAGGTTCAGACTGCTCTGCAGGAGGTGTTGATTCTCCCTCTGCAATGTGGAGGGGAGATGCAGTTTAACAATGTGTCCACATGTATTCTGTCACATTGCACATGTTTTCATACAGACTGCATGACTGTGTACATTGTGGCTGCTTGTGAGGTGCTGCCTATTTTATGGGGTACAAAAGGGGGTGGTGATGGACGGAGCATCAGAACCAATCAAACACTAACACCCAGTCAAAAGATCTGGGATTAATCCATCACCGTTCTTTAGCCCACTCTGCCACCCCAGCTCAGACATGGCTATATGCAAATCAGTCTGACCTTGTGCCTCATGGGAACAATCCAGCCCGAACTGCCAAGCCATGTCTTCCCTGGACTGGAAACAAGCTTCCGAGGACCGGTTTCTGGCATTCCAGCCATCTTCAGCCCGGCTTGCTTGAATCCAGTGTCAAAGTGAGCAAGGGACTCACGCCTGAGCATACCCGCCAAAAGCGGTACAAAAGGGGGTGGTGATGGACGGAGCATCTGAATCAATCAAACACTCACACCCAGTCAAAAGATCTGGGTTTAATCCATCACCGTTCTTTAGTCCGCTCTGCCACCCCAGTTCAGACATGGCTATATGCAAATCCGTCTAACCCTGTGCCTCATGGGAACAGTCCAGCCCGAACTGCCAAGCCATGTCTTCCCTGGACCGAAAACAAGCTTCCGAGGATCAGTTTCTGGCATTCCAGCCGTCTTCAGCCCGGCTTGCTTGAATCCAGTGGCAAAGTGAGCAAGGGACTCACGTCTGAGCATACCCTGCCACACTTATGGCGATCAAAAGCGGTACAAAAGGGGGTGGTGATGGACAGTGGCCATTTCGACAAGATGACGTGTGTGTGTGTGTTTATACTTATACATTGTCAACTCAAATTTCCCTGCAATGCCAAATGTGATTGGCCAGTATCTAACCCCAGTCGGCACCCGTTGTGTCCTGTGTTCTGTTGTGGACGTGTTGTGGTTTGTACCGCATTGTTGTCAGTGTTGATGTGCTCTGCATGTTATGTGTTTGTGCTGCATTTTGGGGAGTCGTCCTGCAGCTCAGATTTTGCTGCCCCTTCTCTATTCCATGCGATGTGCCTTTGACCTCTGTGCCTAACCGGTGCTGAGATGTTGCATACTTGGGTACATTGATCTCTTGGTGGGAGTTGGGGGTTGGGGCATGGTTTGTCTGCAGATGTGCTCAGCTTAATTGTACATGTGTGCCATTGTGCCCATCTCCCCCGTCCTCCCAGTCCCTCGTCGTTACTCACCCTGGTGCTTTTGTGTCCGGTCATGTTGAGCAGTGTCCAGTCCCCAAACTCCTGCCACCGTCTTCCCACTGATGACTGTGGACACAATTTCCTCCATATCGTCCAGATCCTCCTGTGGCGCTGGACTCCCACCTACAGTCTGCATTGCTGCCTTCCGGTTGTTGGCGGATTTCAGCTTGGTTTTGCGCTTGACACAATTCCAGCGCCTCTTGACCTCTTCATTGTCCTCGTCAGCACTCCCACTGCATTCACCTTGTCCATGATGGACTGTCATAGTCCATTTTTGGTTGACACAGTGGAGGTGACGAACAGTTGTTGATGGTGGACGACCACCTCTGTCATCAGGATCCTGTTTTCCTGCTGACCGAAGCGCTTATTCCTATCTTCTTCTCCTTGACCCTCCCTGTCCCCGAGGTCTCAGGCAGGTCCTCAGGGGGGCTTGTTGGGTTCTGGTTCTCCTCTGTACTTGCTCCGGCAACATCCACTGTGCTTCGCTGTTGTTTGGCATTTGTTTGTCTGTTTTTTCTCTACTTTTATGGTGATTTTTCCGAACTGACGCCTGTGAATTGCAGGCCTGTCACTGGTTTTCGCTGCTTTTTGTATCGCGATTGGCCTTATTGCAGCTTTTTTTTGTGTTCATGTTTCGCTTTTGTTGAAGGGTTGTATTGGTTTTAATGCCGTCATTTGATACGTTATCGTGAGCCTATCGCATGGTATAGTCGTGTGGTGAATACACAGCGTAATTTTCCCGCAATAGACTGCGATGTTAAAAGTTGCGTTAAGCTAATTTTGCAATAGTTATCACACGTTCTTGATAATATCCCCCTTTGACGTTTATTTTTCATGTGCTCGGATTGGCTGAAGAAATGATACATTTGATTACTCTGAAGAAATGTAAATTTAATACGTCAAAATAACATATAAAATCCCCTTATTTTGGAGAGTGAGGCAGAGGATTTCTCTTGAGATTTAGATGTTGCTAGGAATGACGTCCTATTTTATTTTGATGTTGGAGCCCATCTGGACTGGAATCCAGGACATATCATTCAGAAGTCACTAAAATGTGCTAGAGACAACAACAGGGATGCCCTCACAGAGCATGTCAACAGCAGAAATTAGACTGAATAACTTGTATGTGTGATCACATATAGCCAGGCCATGGATGAGGTTGAACAGATTATTAACAGGAACTAGTCCATCCTCAACACTGGGGCATTGTATCTGATTACATGCCTGTGTTGTGAGAAATATGTGTGGCTTGACCAGAAGGACAGTAAAGTTGAGTATCGGTGAGCATATGAGTGATCTCCAATGTGAGTAACCACAAAGATGGCCACACATTACATGCATAAAAACCACATTGGACTGTTATAGAACCCATACAGCCACACCAAACCAATACTGACTTGGGTAAACAACTTATAGAAAAAGAACAATAATGGAAACACAGGTTGGGCACACATATCCATTGTCTGATTGATGACATTCCGTGGACCCAGTTGAACTAACATGTATGGGTTTCTATATAATGAGTAATTATATGATCCACCAAAGGCTCATATTATGTCAAACTGATAGGTAATTATTCACAGTGTTTACACACAGAGTACTTGGAGGAAATATCAGAGACACATGGACAATCCATTGGCGCATGGACTCACATTCTTGATTCTAACTTTTGGTTGGGGACACTTTGAGTTAGCATCCCCTGCATTAGCCTATTTTCATCTTTTTTAGTTGGCTGGAATGTATTGTTAATCTTCAAATTAACTACTATGTTGCTTCCAAAATGTACTTCTGCACTGAGCAGTATTAAATGCCCCTCCAAGAACTTCAAGATGGCCCCCATGAATCCACGTTTCAGGCCAGATTACCCTTAACAAGCACCTTCCTGTTTTAGTGTATACTTACTGCTTCTCCTCTTCATTTTGTTAGTTTGTATTAGTGATTTCTTCTCTGGGTCAAGATTGGAAGGATCAGGCAATGAAATGTATCTATCAATAGCAATTAATGTTGTGCCTGGACATAGAAAGAGAGATAGAAACATGAGTATATTTAGCAGTTGAATATATTATAAAATGAAACCGTTTAGCTATAGATGGGTTTGAGGCAATAATGACCGCACTTATCCTAGCAGTGGGGACAGTTAAATGCTTACTTTGGTGCACAGAATCGGAAGTTCAACTCCCCTCAACTCCCAAAATGGAAAATCTCCTAAATTTTGAACCAATCTACAAATGTTTAGCACCTTAAGATATGGGAATCATTTAACTTATTTTGAATAGGAGTTCAGAAAATGTACTTCTGATCCATTGTAGATGACTATATTATCACATAATGGCCATGATCCATGCCAGCTGAGAACCATTTTCCAGAAAGCCTCCATGTATCAGAGAACACATCACACCATTTAAGGAATAGGTTGAGCTGCCTCTCCACCACATTCAGGAGATGCAGCCCACGGCGCTAGGTTGGGAAGTCCCTGCTGCGCTTTGGTGTGGTAAGTAATGGACTTGACCCCTGGATCATTTGTTGGTATATTAATTCTGCTTTTACGGTAAGGTTATCTCTCCCATGTTTTCACAGTGGGTGACCTTTGATCCCAGAAAGTCCCCGCATATTCTTCCATGAGGCCTTAATAATCTCCATTGTCACATATGTCCCCCCACATAAAACACTAGGAGTCCGATGGTGTACATTCATGTATTTACTCTCCTCTTTGTGTGAGGATATGTGATACAGTGTGTGAATAGACTTGTATAATGAGATGACTGCATGATATTTTGAACACTAGCTGTCCTAGGTACATTAAATCACACCAGGTCAATAATTCAGGCTTATAGATGATGGGACCTTTAAGGTTAGAGAGATCACTGTTTTAGAGAGTATAGTGCAGTACTTGGATTTAAACTACCCATATCTAATTCAGACACATATTTGTTACTGTGTTCCTTCTCCTTTTTTATAATAATTGAAGTGGATAAACTCCTGTTTCCAATCCACTCAACCAGTAAAGACAAGTTGAATAACTATCTCTTGATCTTTCATGGAATGTGTGTGCATGCATAACTCCTGCTCAGTATAGGTTACGAATACAAGGATCTTAGCAGTCCTGATGAAATCTGCACATCTTGCGAAGCAGATGAAAAATGGCGAGCTAGAATTGACACCCTCTTTTTAAAGAACTTGGGGGCATATTACCAAGGCAGGCAAAATGAAATTATCGCTGCTTTTGCATCCGTTTTCGGCCGCAAAGCGACGATAATTTGATCGCCCTATAAGCAAGCTGTTGCTAACATCAGTTAGCGACAGCTTTTAGGTGATAGCGAGCGGTTTGGGGCCCGCTTTGCATGTCAGCGATATTTATCGCTAATGACATGCAAAGTGGGCGTAACCAACCTGTTAGCGACTGAAAGCAGTCGCTAACATCGCTATCGCCTATTATCAACGCAGGCATAGCGATTAAAATATTTGCGCTAAGCGCGAACATCGCCAAATCCTATTGCCTGCTCAGACCACTTCTTAGCCTGTATATCCAATGGGAGCTGGATATTCAGGTTAAGACCCTATTAGCGATAATGCCTGAATATCGCTGAATTTCCAGCGATATTCATGCATTTTGCCGCTATCGCTGGATATTTTATCGCTTTGGAGAAAAAGGTTGCTAATAGCACGTTATCTGTGCGATAAAATTCGGCGATGCGCTGCGATAAAAAATATTTTGCTAAGCTTATTTAGCGATAAATATCGCTAGTTGTTGATAATATGCCCCTAGGTTAGGGTTCCTTGGAGATAGTTTTAACACTTTCTGTCTGAAGAATCTACTAAGAGCATGGAGAATATCAAAGTGCTCCCTCCCATGCGAGGTTGAGCCTGCCTGGTGGTGAGTACCTCACCAGGTGAGGACTCAATGATGAATCATGCCACATGATTAGCATGTGGGTGAGGGTTCTATAAGAACACATGTAGTTTGCCAGATGAGCACTAAGGAGCAGGGCAAAGTTACAGCTTGTTTTGGGAGACACCCTTTCCTTTTGACTTATGTATATCAGTTTATTAAACTGAGAGCCTTTACTACATAAATGTTCCTCTCTCCTCTCATTGGTTTTGCAAACCAAAGTGGCCCATACATTGATCATAAATTCAATAGCTACCCCATTTCTTTTGTGATAAATAAAGGAGGTACCAGTTTAGCCATCGATTCGGTGGAAGTCCACCACCTACTGTCGCAGGAAGAGCAGTCCAGGTTTTAGGGATCAGAAATAAACAAATTGTTAATCAAGTCGCAGCAGATGTCCCAGTAAAAAGAGAGTCAATGGAAAATAGTCATCAGTTCCATCTGTGTGATTTAAATCATGTAAATGTGTTAGGCAGAGACTTGCATTACAAACCGAACTGTGTAATTTACTGTACACTGGATGGTATTGCACTGGAAACCCAACATGAAGATTGGGTGTTTAAAATTAAAACAGCTCAAATATTAACTATTTGTGGAGAGGTGTGGCTCACTGGTTAGAGGCGGCAGACCTGTAAGCAGTGAACGGCCCGGTACCAGGGTTCAATTCCCGACGTGGCAGGGTCTTGGATCAGGGGTCAACGGACTCGATAATTCTCGCCTCAGTGCCTACTCTAACCTGGGAACACACTCGGTAACTCTGGGCATTAAGCTTGCCTCATCTCTACAACGGCCCCCCACAGACGCCGGGGATGCCTGGTTTCACCCTGGAGATACCCAGAAAGGGACCATCTCACAGGGAAATCTAGGACGGGTTCCCCAGCGGTCTGCAGCGCCAGGACACTCGGTTAGAGTAACAGTGCGCTTTACAAGTACCCCATATTTATATATTTATTTACATTTACATATTTCTGGATATGCTCTCAAAGAAGAGATGTGTGATTTCTCTGGTAAAGAGATGGGATGAATAAAAAGTGCAAAGCTTATAAGGATCAATGTGAAACATATTACTGCTTTCCCCAGAACTAAACATAACAAACTTTCAGGAGAAGCAGAAGAAGCGATAAAGTCTGTCACTGATAAAATGTTTGAGCAGGGTATTCTTCTGGAATTGCCAGGTAGTCCTTGCAACTGGCCTTTTGTGGTAATTAAGAAACCCAGGGCCCGATGCAGGTAATCCCAGATTACCGATTCTTAAATACCGAATCATACCGATTCGGTATTTAAGAACTGGCAATCGGGATGTAGGTCATTTTTCCAATTTAATTACCGAATCGGTATGATTCGGTAATTACCGAATCGGTATTTACCGATTCGGTAATTGCCATTCATTCCTATGGGCCTGGAGGCCCATAGGAATGAATGTCAATTACCGAATCGGTAAATACCGATTCGGTAATTGGGGGAAACAAAGAAGGGTGGCAGGGTGTCACTTTGACACCCTGTTGCACCGCTCAATTGTGCATGGGTGCACATGTTGCAGACATACATGCCCTTACGGCATGTATGTCTGCAACATGGCACTGTTTTAAAAGCAAAGAAAAATGCTTTTTAAAGGGTTTTCATTATTTACCACCAACTTCTAGTTGGTGGTAAATAACGAATTCTTAAACCCCTGTAGCACTGATTACAGTGCTACCTACATGTAAAAATACAGATTTGGTAATTTTACTGATTCAGTATTTTACCGAATCAGTAAAATTACTGAATCTGTATTTTAACATGCCCCTACATCCCAAACTCCAAATACCGGTCGGTAACGGACGAAATCGGCCGTTACCGACCGGTATTTGCCTTCCTACATCTGGCCCGAAGTGCCTAATTATGATGTTGTGCGGAAAGGCTCTAACCGACAGTCGGATTCCCCAAGACTGGCTCGGAACCCCTCCACCTGACTCAGTTGGAAACAATTCCGACCAACCGATTACGATGCTCGCCATTGAAGGGGAACCGTTCAGTCATTCGGAATTGGTTCCGACCGGTAATCAGAGAATCGAGTCGGTTGGAGGTGTTTCATACAGCTCTACGGACAGCGTTTTTGACGACAGATTACGATGTCAGATTCTGACAGCCATTCCAACTCAGTCTGTCCGACATGAAAAGGCTGTTGGAAACTTACTTTGGGGGGCCCTAGCAGGTCCCCCTTCATCCTGAGGCCTCAAGTTGGGGACCATGCACTGTGTGGCAGGCACCATGGGATGCCCACCATAGGGTGCAAGGTTTTCCGCAAACACCCCTTTTCCCCATAGGAGCATGAGTTGTTGGTTGGAACACAGGCTCCAATAGAAGTCAATGAGAGTCCTTCCAAACAGTGCTCGGAAGCATCCTAATCGGTTGGGAGTAAGAGCCGATCTCGAGACGGTCTGCATCCAACAAGGAGTCACGTGGAAAGCTTCCGCCAGACATCGTAACGAGGCCCCAAGTTGTGAACGGATACAGTGGTGGCTGCCTCAGAACGGGGGTTGGTGGGAGGTGGGAATGGATTAAAAAAAACAGTACAAATTAATTTTACTTTCTCCACAATGCAGCATAGATGCACGCATCTTCTCCATCCTTTTCAGATCTGCTGCAAGCACTAGATGCACCCAGACTGTTTGCCCGCTCAGGGAGTGCCTGGGAGACCGGGCATGTTCTCCACTGGGCTGGGCTGTGCTTCGTGGCGAACTTGCTAAGTGTGCATGAGAGTCAAGCCATGAAACCGTTTGGTGTATGTGCGCTGTATAAGTAATATTTAACATAACATAACATAACATAACATGTACACTTAGAGGAGTGCAAAGCGCTCCTCAGTGCTCTGGCATCGCAGAGCCGAGCCCCGCCTGACTCTGAGTGGCACATAGAAAAATAAAATGATAATATTGTCCTGTTATTAACATTTTCTTTTTCTTTAAGGCACTGCTGAAATAGCAGTGTGGTGACACTCCTCCGCCTTAGGGGAGGAGCCACTACGGAATGGATAGTAGTGCAGGATTTAAGAAAAATAAATAAAAATGTAGTATTGCCCAATGGTACTGAATCCAGCAGTAATCCAGTTCCGAATTCCAACACATGCAAAATGTTATACAGTCATTGACTTATGCCAAATGTTGTTCTCCAGCTCTCAACATGGAGAGAGACAATTTCTGTTTGCCTTCTAATTTCAAAATAAAGTTCTCATTTGATGTTAAATTCAACAAAGGTGTACTGAAAGTCCTTAATTTCTTTGTCAAATCCTGAAAATTTGAAGTTGTCTTGTAACTGGGTTTTGGTACAATATACTGATGACCTAATATTTGCATCTAATATGAAAGAAAAAGTAAACTTGATACATTTTCTCTGTTAATCACTTAGTTGACAGTGGTTACAAGGTTTCCCCTACAAAGATGCAGTTCTGTAAAAGGGAAGTGATATATGTTAGTCATCACATAGAGAAGCAGTAAGAAATTAGGTTGTTAGTGAGGAGAAGTCGAAACCCCACTCAGGCAATAACCACAATCTATTTCAGGTTGCAAAACACTTAGGGGGTCATTATGATGGTGGGCGGATTACCACCACCAGCTCCGGTGTGATGATCGCCTGCCACCCCAACTTGATTTACGATCATTACCATTGCCAGCCGGGCGGACTGTGGCCTTAATATGAAGGCGCTGCCTAGTAGGCTCTGCCATCCATATAAGGGTGTGTGTTAGCAAAGGCCTTTCGGAAAGGCTGGCCGGGAATGGCTTTGGGGGACCATTGCAGGCTCCCAGGGGTAGGTAGGTGGGTGGCTGCCCTTGGGGAGTACCATTGCCATGCACAAGGTGGCAGGCACCAAGCGGTGCCTGCCACATTGTGCATGGCAATGCGCAACATGACATTTTGGCATTGCGGTGGGTGCTGCCCACAGCAGCACCCACAGCAATGTCAAGATTGTGGAATGTGACTAGCAGGGTGGTGGTCACATCCCAATAAGTTGTGCGGGACCGCCACACGTCTGGTGGACGGTCCTAGCACTGCTAGTGTGGCGGGCGGATGAAAGTTCGCCCGCCATCCTAATAACCCCCAAATTCACTATATGATCCTGTGCTTAACCCTCTGGTAGCTTGGTGCAAATCATTCAGTCTTAATTTAGAGATTGTGCAAAATATTCATGCAGTACAAACAGTAATAAAGTGAAAATACAACACAAGAAAAATCCCAAATCAATTTAGAAATCTAGAGTGAATTTTAATAAATTTAATACCAGACAAACAGTGGACTGGAAGTTATGCAATTTTAAATTTTTAAGTGAAAATAATGCTTAAAAGTACAAACCGCCACTTACAGTCATCTTGTCCCACTAGACTTGGGGAAAGTCACAAGTTCAGAATGGAGCACAGGTTGGATACAGGGCCAGGTTTGTCCGACTTAAAAGTTACCTTTTGAATCTGACCAGAAGAGTTTTGTTTGCACTGCAGAAGTCCGTGAGGAGGAAGCTGAGCATTGCATACAGTCATTGCTTCAGCGCAAAGAGCAGATTGGACATTGCTGATGGTTGTTGCTTTAGTGTGAAGAGCCGGTCAAGTGATGCGACTGGTCATTGCTGTATCCTTACATTGGCGGTCATTGTGGGTGATCATTGTTGTAGCGCAAAGTGTAGGTCTCGTGTTGCCCGTCGTCATTGGTGGTCACTGATGATGTGAAGCGTAGGTGTCAGTGGACTTTCGCACTGGTGGTCATTGCAGCCAGCAGAGTCTCATCCCAAACTGACCCGTTTGCATCTACGAGGACCCTAAACTATAGGGAAGACTCTGAATGTTGTTGTGTCCATCCAGTTCACATAGGGGGGGTCAGTCAAATGACCAGTGCAGTCACTATGGGATGTAAGCAAGCGGGCTAATCTTCCATCTAAGAGAAGCACGGCAGCCGACAAATTATCAATGCTTTTAATATCGGAACACAAAGATGTTATGATTTAACCCCTTCGATGCTGATGACGGAGCGGTTCCGTCATCAGCATCGGTTGGGCTGTGCTGATGACGGAACCGCTCCGTCATCAGTACAGCCCTGGGGGGAGCGCTGGCGCTCCCCCCCTTGTGCAGGGATCTTCGTTGTTTTAGCAGGGGTGGCAGCGGAAGACCTTCCGCTGCCACCCCCTGGCCCCCCCACGCTTCCTGGTGACGTCAGCGCGCACAGCGCGCGCCGACGTCATCAGGAAGCGCTGGACGCGCTGGAAGCCATTTGTTTCCAGCGCGTCCAGGAGCAAGGTACGTGTTTGGTGCTCCGGTGGGGCGGGGGGGCCGTTTTTCGGTGCCTTGAGGCATCGGGGGGGAGGAAACTGTATTTCCTCTCCCCTGATGTCCCAATGCAGGTCATTCCTGGTGCACGATCGCGCACAGCGTCGCGATCGTGCACCAGGAATGCCCCACTAGACACCAGGGAGTGATTTTGGCATGATATGTTTGTGCAGGAAGCGACCCCTTGGGCAAGGGTCGCTTCCTTTTGGGGCTAAATAATTTATCAGACTTTTCTGCCCCCCCTGGGACAGATCGGCCGTTTTTTTGGCCGATCTACACCCAGGGTGGGCAGAAAAGCCCACTAGAGCCAGGGATTACTTTGTTTTGAAATCGGAAGCGACCCCTTGGGCAAGGGTCGCTTCCTTTTGGGGGCAAATTATTTTTCAGACTTTTCTGCCCCCCCCGGGGCAGATCGGCCGTTTTTTGGGCCGCATCTGGACCCAGGGGGGGGCAGAAAAGCCCACTAGACACCAGGGATTGATTTTTATTTATAAAGGAAGCGACCCCTTGGGCAAGGGTCGCTTCCTCAGGGGCATACAATATTTTTCAGACTTTTCTGCCCCCCCTGGGTCGACATCGCTCGTTTTAGCGAGCGATCTCGACCCAGGGGGGGCAGAAAAGCCCACTAGACACCAGGGATTGTTTACGTTACGTTTACGTTTGAAAAGGAAGCGACCCCTTGGGCAAGGGTCGCTTCCAGGGGCAAATATTTTGAAATTCAGACTTTTCTGCCCCCCCTGGGTCGACATCGCTCGTTTTAGCGAGCGATCTCGACCCAGGGGGGGCAGAAAAGCCCACTAGACACCAGGGATTTATGTATAATTGTAAAGGAAGCGACCCCTTGGGGAAGGGTCGCTTCCAGGGGCAATATTTTTATAATTCAGACTTTTCTGCCCCCCCTGGGTCGACATCGCTCGTTTTAGCGAGCGATCTCGACCCAGGGGGGGCAGAAAAGCCCACTAGACACCAGGGATTTATGTATAATTGTAAAGGAAGCGACCCCTTGGGGAAGGGTCGCTTCCAGGGGCAATATTTTTATAATTCAGACTTTTCTGCCCCCCCTGGGTCGACATCGCTCGTTTTAGCGAGCGATCTCGACCCAGGGGGGGGCAGAAAAGCCCACTAGACACCAGGGATTTATGTATAATTGTAAAGGAAGCGACCCCTTGGGCAAGGGTCGCTTCCAGGGGCAGTTATTTTGTCATTCAGACTTTTCTGCCCCCCCTGGGTCGACATCGCTCGTTTTAGCGAGCGATCTCGACCCAGGGGGGGCAGAAAAGCCCACTAGACACCATGGATTTATGTATAGTTGTAAAGGAAGCGACCCCTTGGGGAAGGGTCACTTCCTAGGGCCATCATTTTTCAATGCAGACTTTTCTGCCCCCCCCTGGGTGCAGATCGCCCATGTTAGTGCGTTATCTGGACCCAGGGGGGGCAGAAAAGCCCACTAGACACCAGGGATTTATTTCTAATTGTAAAGGAAGCGACCCCCTTGGGGAAGGGTCGCTTCCTAGTGGCCCATAATTTTTTGTAGACTTGTCTGCCCCCCCCTGGGGGCAGATCACCCATTTTTTGGGCCACATCTGGACCCAGGGGGGGTAGAAAAGCCCACTAGACACCAGGGATTTTAGTATATTTATAACGGAAGCGACCCCTTGGGCAAGGGTCGCTTCCAGGGGTTTATAATGATTTATAATCTTCCCCCCTTGGGGACAGACACCCCATTTGTGACATACCCTGTGACATAGCCTGTTGTAATGTGTGTTGTTTTTTTTTCTCTTTAGAGTGTTGCAGTGTGCGGTTCCGTTACTGGTTGTTCTGCTGTTTCTGTAGTTGTATGTGTTTGGTAAGAGACCTCTTTTTTGTTCAATTGTACTGTGATTGTATTTTTTTGAAAAGTGTGTAGTAAAATACGAGTATGTTTGGTTTCTGATTGTAAAACATGTTTTGCATTTGTTTTTGATGTGTCCTTCTGTAGATGTAAGTGTGTTTTTTTCTTCTTTCTAGTGGGATATCGTTGCCCCTTTGCTGTGTCTTTGCAGAGTAGGTGCTGGTGAGTGTAGTTGTGTCTTGTAAGTGAATTGTATATATTTTCTAAATTAGTTTTTTTTTTGGAAAAGTCTTACATTTTTCATCTTACTTTGCGCAGTGTTGGGGTTGTTGTTGTTTGTGCAGACTCCTTTATTTGTAAGGATAATGGCTAGCCGCCGGATTACTGCTCAGCAAGTTGTTGGATTGCTTTTTGATTCTTCCTCTGACCATGGTCCAGAGTCTGACTCTGATTCTGAACCAGAGGTGGGAGGTGAAGATTCAGGTAGTGAGTTTTCTCTACACATGGCTTCATCTGATGATGAAGACACTCTGAGTGCTGATGAAGCTACTTTTGGTGTGGATGATGTGCCTGTGGTTGCGGAGGACATTGCTGCGCCTGTGGTTGCAGAGGACATTGTTGTGTCTGTGGTTGCGGAGGACATTCCTGTGCCAATAGTGCGGCAAGAGACATCTGGGCTGCAGCCTGGGGTTGCTAGTATTCCTGTTGGTGCAGTAAGACGAGAGGCAGCTGGGCGGCAGCCTGCGGCTGCAAGACTTGATGTTGAAAGTTCTGACCTCTGGGTTGCACCAGGCATGGTGCAGCCGGCATTGCCTGAATTTACTGGTGTTCCAGGGTGTAGGGTGAACACAGAAAACTTTTTGCCTATTGATTTTTTCAAGTTGTTTATGGATGATGTGTTTGTGGCAGAGATTGTAGAGCAGACTAATTTGTATGCTGAAAATTTTTTGAGGGTGAACAGTGCCAGCCTTAAGCCCCACGCTAGAGCTACCCGGTGGACTCCCACAAATTTGGAGGAGATGAAAAAGTTTTTGGGTTTAACTTTTTTGATGGGCTTGCTTAGGAAACCATCAATGGCTTCATATTGGTCTACTAGTCCCTTGATGGCTACAGCTATATTTCCGGCAGTCATGAGTCGTGATCGGTATTTGCTTCTGCTTCGGATGATGCATTTTGTTGACAATAGTCTTGCTTTGCCACGAGATCACCCTGATTGTGACCGTCTTTTCAAGATTCGGCCTGTCATTGATCATTTCGTTGATCGATTTTCTGAGATCTTTTATCCTGGGAAAGAAATTGCAGTGGACGAGTCTTTGCTGTTGTTCAAAGGTCGCTTGGTATTTCGGCAATACATTCCTAGTAAGAGGGCACGCTATGGAATCAAACTGTATATGCTGTGTGACAGTGAGACTGGATATGTCTCTAATTTCAGGGTGTACACTGGTAAGGAATCCAGGATTAACCCCCCTGGTTGTCCGTCGACTTTTGGAGTGACTGAGAAAATTGTGTGGGAACTTGGTCGTGGATTGTTTAACAAAGGCCATCATTTGTATGTCGATAACTTCTACACTGGTGTGCGGTTGTTCAGGGAATTGGGCAAAGTGGACACTGTTGCTTGTGGCACAATCCGCTCAAACCGTAAAGGTTTCCCAAAAGAACTTGTGTGTCAGAAGCTTGCTCGGGGACAGTGTAGTGCATTGCGTTGTGAGGAGCTTCTAGCTGTGAAGTTTTCAGACAGGAGAGATGTCTACATGTTGACTACAATACATGATGAAAGCACTGAACCGGTGACTGTTTGGGGTCAGGTTGCAGAAGTGCGCAAACCTGTGTGCATAATGCACTACAATAAGTACATGGGTGGTGTTGACAGAGTAGACCAGAGGTTGGAACCGTATGCTGCTCTTCGTAAGGCTTACATTTGGTACAAGAAGTTGGCTATCCATCTTTTCCACTTGGCAACCTTTAATGCTTTTGTTGTGTTCCAGAAATCATGTCCCCAGTCAAAGATTACTTTTGAAAAGTTTCAGGAGTCTGTAATAGGCAGCCTTGTTTTAGTTGAACAGGCAAGTGTTCCTAGAGTTGGAGTGGTGGAGGATATTGCCAGATTGAAAGATCGCCATTTTCCTGGTCAAATTCCTCCTACAACCTCAAAAGACTTTCCCAGTCGGAGATGTAGAGTCTGTTGGCGAAGAGGTTTGCGGAAGGAGGTTCGTATGTACTGCCCTGACTGCCCTTCAAACCCCGGGCTGTGTGTACCTGCTTGTTATAGATTGTACCACACGCAAAAGAATTTTTGGGAGTATCAATGAGTGGTAAAGTGAACTGGTTGGTCTTATTGTTCAGTTTCAAAGTTTGCATTTGTGTAGTCTTTTTAGTGTAGTTGTTGAGTTAGTAGATTTGTATCAATTTGCAATTTGTTTTTGTTTTTCTTTCATTTTCAAAAAAAACTAAAGTATGATGTTGGTTTGCGTGTAGTGTCCTTGTCTGACGGTGTGCATGGTTTGGCGCTTGGCTGCCGGTGTCTGTGGACTGGTGCTTGTCTGGCGGTGTGCGTGGTCTGGTGTTTTGTTGGCCGTGTGCGTGCTCTTGCGCTTGCCTGGTGTTGTGTTTGGATTTGTCCTTGGCTGGTGGTGTGCGTGGAGTTGCGCTTGGCTGGTAGTGTGCGTGGAGTGGCGCTTGGCTGGTGGTGTGCGTGGAGTGATACTTGGCTGTCTGTGCACGAAGTGGTGCTTGGCTGGCGGTGTGTGTGGAGTGGTGCTTGGCTGGTGGTGTGTGTGGAGTGGCGCTTGGCTGGTGGTGTGCATGGAGTGCTACTTGGCTGGCGGTGTGCATGGTCCGGTGCTTGGATGGTGGTGCGCGTGGAGTGGCGCTTGGCTGGCGGTGTGTGTGGAGTGGTACTTGGCTGTCTGTGCACGGAGGGGTGCTTGGCTGGCGTTGTGTGTGGAGTGCCGCTTGGCTTGCAGTGTGCGTGGTGTGTTGCTTGGCTGGTGGTGTGTGTGGAGTGGTACTTGGCTGTCGGTGTGCGCTGAGTGGTGTTTGGCTAGTGGTGTGCATGGTCTGGTGCTTGGGTGGTGGTGTCGGTGGACTGGCGCTCGGCTGGCGGTGTGTGAGTAGTTACTTTGGTCACTACACACACTGCTAGGTGAGTGACACTCCACGCAGTCCATCATTTTGTGTTGTTGAAATGTCAGAAATGTGGGCGTGTGAAAGTGATGGGCCCTTGAATGGCGCTGTCTGCTGGTGTGAGTGTTGAAATGTGATGGGTCCGCGGCTGGCGGTGTGAATGTTTTGTATGTGTCACACGTACGAAAGGTGTATGAATGGCCTGTAAAGAGGTTGGTGCCTTGACGTGGCTTTACAGCTCACGAGCTGTGAGTCAGTGGTTCAGTTTATCATACTTTCAATTATACGCAGTGTATTTCATTTTTTTGAAATTACTTGCAAATACAATTGTATGTACAGAATCATCACTCACCCTCGTGCCAAATCCAACCAGAATGTGTGTGTGCTTGCGGATTTGATGGCTGTGCAGTAATGTTTGTCTTTTATCTCTTTCTGAAGTAGGGTGTACCTTGTCCCTTATTGTGATTGTTGTAATGTGTTGCTGTTCTTTCCGGATGGTGTCAATGGTCTGGTTTGTATCAGGTATGAAAGGCGCGTGAATGGCCTGTAAAACGGTTGGTGCCTTGTCGTGGCTTTACAGCTCACGAGTCGCGAGTCACTGGTTCGGTTTTTATGCATTTATTTATTGACAGAGCATTTCATTTTTTGAAATATCTTGTTAATTAAATTTTATGTACTGAACCATCACTCGCCCTCGTGCCAAATCCAACCTGTATGTGTGTGTCTTTGAGGAATAGTTAGCCGTGCCTTGAATGTTTGACTTTTGAGTAACTCTGTTACGGTGTACATTATAGCCATAAATAACTTACTAAAATTAGTTATTATTGTTAAACCATGGAAGTATATGGTCATGTCTTTCTGGTGAATTCTATTGTTGATTTTTATCCAGAATCTCCTGCAAACTTGAAATTGTCTGTCACAATTTCCTTGAATCACACGCTCTCACATTGAAAACTTAATTCTCCACCGTACAATTTGAACCGTTTCCTGTTGCAGCCACTATGCCTACCCACGCAAGTGAGGTACCATTTTTATCGGGAGACCTGGGGGAACGCTGGGTGGGAGGAAATTTGTGTGAGCCCAGTGATGCCACGCTTTCCCATGCAAAAAAGTTTGACAAAAAAGGATTTTTTTAAGCTAAAATTGAGGTTTGCAAGGGATTCTGGGTAAAGGAACGTTGGAGGATCCACGCAAGCCATACCTCCTTGGAAGCCCCCGGGTGTCTACTTTTCAGAAATGTGTGGGTTTGGTAGGTTTCCCTAAATGGCCGTCTCGCACGGGGCCAAAAACCCAGGTAACCCCTCTTGCAAAAGCTGGTGGGATTGACATTCAATACCACCAGCTTTTGAAAGAGGGGTTACCTGGGTTTTTGGCCCCTTGCGAGACGGCCATGTAGGAAAACCTACCAAACCCACACATTTATGAAAAGTAGACACCCGGGGGCTTCCAAGGAGGTATGGTTTGCGTGGATCCTCCAACGTTCCTTTACCCAGAATCCCTTGCAAACCTCAATTTTTGCAGAAAAAGTCAGTTTTTTCACACTTTTTTTGTGTGGGAAAGCGTGGCGTCACTGGGCTCACACAAATTTCCTCCCACCCAACGTTCCCCCAGGTCTCCCGAGAAAAATGGTACCTCACTTGCCTGGGTAGGCATAGTGGCTGCGAAAGGAAATGGTTCAAATTGTACGGTGGTGAATTTACAATACCAAATTGCAAAACAACCTTGATTTTGGGGGGGGGGCACCTGAGTTTTTGGCCCGGGGCTCGGTGGTATTCTTTGGAAAGTACAAAACCCAAACAGTTCTGAAAAGTAGACCCCCGGGGGAGTCCAGGGAGGTATGGCATGCGTGGGTCCCCGAACGTTTTCCTACCCAGAACACCTTGCAAACCTTAAAATTAGGTAAAATATTCACTTTTTCAAACTTTTTTGCGTGGAATCACCGTGCCGGCAAAAATGTCCTACCACCCAGCGCTCCCCTTGTTCTCCCGAGTAAAAGGATACCTCACTTGTGTGGGTGCCCCAAAGCAGAACAGGCCAAAAACGAATGTTGAAAAAAGTAGTATTTCAGTGTAACAAATTAAGCCCCCCTGCCTTAGTCACAGGCCTTTGGCCCACCCACACAAGTGAGGTATCATTTTACTCGGGAGAACAAGGGGAACGCAGGGTGGTAGGACATTTGTGCCGACACGGCGATCCCACGCAAAAATGTATGGAAAACTGTTTTTTTAACCTAAATTTGTGGTTTGCAGGGATTTCTGGGTAGGAAAACATTGGGGGACCCACGCATGCCATACCTCCCTGGACTCCCCCGGGTGTCTAGTTTTCAGAACTGTTTGGGTTTGGTAGTTTCCAAAGATGGCCGCCGAGCCCCGGTCCAAAAACTCAGTCCCCCCCCCAAAAAAAAGAAGGTAATCTTGCTATTGGTTATTGTAATGTCTCCACCGTACGATTTGGACCGTTTCCTGTTGCAGCCACTATGCCTACCCACGCAAGTGAGGTACCATTTTTATCGGGAGACCTGGGGGAACGCTGGGTGGGAGGAAATTTGTGTGAGCCCAGTGACGCCACGCTTTCCCACACAAAAAAAGTGTGTAAAAACTGATTTTTCCATCAAACATTGAGGTTTGCAAGGGATTCTGGGTAAAGGAACGTTGGAGGATCCACGCAAGCCATACCTCCTTGGAAGCCCCCGGGTGTCTACTTTTCAGAAATGTGTGGGTTTGGTAGGTTTCCCTAGATGGCCGTCTCGCACGGGGCCAAAAACCCAGGTACCCCCTCTTTCAAAAGCTGGTGGGATTGAATGTCAATCCCACCAGCTTTTGAAAGAGGGGTTACCTGGGTTTTTGGCCCCGTGCGAGACGGCCATGTAGGAAAACCTACCAAACCCACACATTTCTGAAAAGTAGACACCCGGGGGCTTCCAAGGAGGTATGGCTTGCGTGGATCCTCCAACGTTCCTTTACCCAGAATCCCTTGCAAACCTCAATTTTTGCAGAAAAAGTCAGTTTTTTCACACTTTTTATGCGTGGGAAAGCGTGGCGTCTCTGGGCTCACACAAATTTCCTCCCACCCAGCGTTCCCCCAGGTCTCCCGAGAAAAATGGTACCTCACTTGCCTGGGTAGGCATAGTGGCTGCGAAAGGAAATGGTTCAAATTGTACGGTGGTGAATTTACAATACCAAATTGCAAAACAACCTTGATTTTGGGGGGGGGGCACCTGAGTTTTTGGCCCGGGGCTCGGTGGTATTCTTTGGAAAGTACAAAACCCAAACAGTTCTGAAAAGTAGACCCCCGGGGGAGTCCAGGGAGGTATGGCATGCGTGGGTCCCCGAACTTCTTCCTACCCAGAACACCTTGCAAACCTTAAAATTAGGTAAAATATTCACTTTTTTAAACTTTTTTGCGTGGAATCACCGTGCCGGCAAAAATGTCCTACCACCCAGCGCTCCCCTTGTTCTCCCGAGTAAAAGGATACCTCACTTGTGTGGGTGCCCCAAAGCAGAACAGGCCAAAAACGAATGTTGAAAAAAGTAGTATTTCAGTGTAACAAATTAAGCCCCCCTGCCTTAGTCACAGGCCTTTGGCCCACCCACACAAGTGAGGTATCATTTTACTCGGGAGAACAAGGGGAACGCAGGGTGGTAGGACATTTGTGCCGACACGGCGATCCCACGCAAAAATGTATGGAAAACTGTTTTTTTAACCTAAATTTGTGGTTTGCAGGGATTTCTGGGTAGGAAAACATTGGGGGACCCACGCATGCCATACCTCCCTGGACTCCCCCGGGTGTCTAGTTTTCAGAACTGTTTGGGTTTGGTAGTTTCCAAAGATGCCCGCCGAGCCCCGGTCCAAAAACTCAGTCCCCCCCCCAAAAAAAAGAAGGTAATCTTGCTATTGGTTATTGTAATGTCTCCACCGTACGATTTGGACCGTTTCCTGTTGCAGCCACTATGCCTACCCACGCAAGTGAGGTACCATTTTTATCGGGAGACCTGGGGGAACGCTGGGTGGGAGGAAATTTGTGTGAGCCCAGTGACGCCACGCTTTCCCACACAAAAAAATTGTGTAAAAACTGATTTTTCCATCAAACATTGAGGTTTGCAAGGGATTCTGGGTAAAGGAACGTTGGAGGATCCACGCAAGCCATACCTCCTTGGAAGCCCCCGGGTGTCTACTTTTCAGAAATGTGTGGGTTTGGTAGGTTTCCCTAGATGGCCGTCTCGCACGGGGCCAAAAACCCAGGTAACCCCTCTTTCAAAAGCTGGTGGGATTGACATTCAATCCCACCAGCTTTTGAAAGAGGGGGTACCTGGGTTTTTGGCCCCGTGGCCTCTCGCACGGGAGAGAGAGGCCACGGCAATGTTTGATGGAAAAATCAGTTTTTACACACTTTTTTTGTGTGGGAAAGCGTGGCGTCACTGGGCTCACACAAATTTCCTCCCACCCAGCGTTCCCCCAGGTCTCCCGATAAAAATGGTACCTCACTTGCGTGGGTAGGCATAGTGGCTGCAACAGGAAACGGTCCAAATCGTACGGTGGAGACATTACAATAACCAATAGCAAGATTACCTTCTTTTTTTTGGGGGGGGGACTGAGTTTTTGGACCGGGGCTCGGCGGGCATCTTTGGAAACTACCAAACCCAAACAGTTCTGAAAACTAGACACCCGGGGGAGTCCAGGGAGGTATGGCATGCGTGGGTCCCCCAATGTTTTCCTACCCAGAAATCCCTGCAAACCACAAATTTAGGTTAAAAAAACAGTTTTCCATACATTTTTGCGTGGGATCGCCGTGTCGGCACAAATGTCCTACCACCCTGCGTTCCCCTTGTTCTCCCGAGTAAAATGATACCTCACTTGTGTGGGTGGGCCAAAGGCCTGTGACTAAGGCAGGGGGGCTTAATTTGTTACACTGAAATACTACTTTTTTCAACATTCGTTTTTGGCCTGTTCTGCTTTGGGGCACCCACACAAGTGAGGTATCCTTTTACTCGGGAGAACAAGGGGAGCGCTGGGTGGTAGGACATTTTTGCCGGCACGGTGATTCCACGCAAAAAAGTTTAAAAAAGTGAATATTTTACCTAATTTTAAGGTTTGCAAGGTGTTCTGGGTAGGAAAAAGTTCGGGGACCCACGCATGCCATACCTCCCTGGACTCCCCCGGGGGTCTACTTTTCAGAACTGTTTGGGTTTTGTACTTTCCAAAGAATACCACCGAGCCCCGGGCCAAAAACTCAGGTGCCCCCCCCCCAAAATCAAGGTTGTTTTGCAATTTGGTATTGTAAATTCACCACCGTACAATTTGAACCATTTCCTTTCGCAGCCACTATGCCTACCCAGGCAAGTGAGGTACCATTTTTCTCGGGAGACCTGGGGGAACGCTGGGTGGGAGGAAATTTGTGTGAGCCCAGAGACGCCACGCTTTCCCACGCATAAAAAGTGTGAAAAAACTGACTTTTTCTGCAAAAATTGAGGTTTGCAAGGGATTCTGGGTAAAGGAACGTTGGAGGATCCACGCAAGCCATACCTCCTTGGAAGCCCCCGGGTGTCTACTTTTCAGAAATGTGTGGGTTTGGTAGGTTTTCCTACATGGCCGTCTCGCACGGGGCCAAAAACCCAGGTAACCCCTCTTTCAAAAGCTGGTGGGATTGACATTCAATCCCACCAGCTTTTGAAAGAGGGGGTACCTGGGTTTTTGGCCCCGTGCGAGACGGCCATCTAGGGAAACCTACCAAACCCACACATTTCTGAAAAGTAGACACCCGGGGGCTTCCAAGGAGGTATGGCTTGCGTGGATCCTCCAACGTTCCTTTACCCAGAATCCCTTGCAAACCTCAATGTTTGATGGAAAAATCAGTTTTTACACACTTTTTTTGTGTGGGAAAGCGTGGCGTCACTGGGCTCACACAAATTTCCTCCCACCCAGCGTTCCCCCAGGTCTCCCGATAAAAATGGTACCTCACTTGCGTGGGTAGGCATAGTGGCTGCAACAGGAAACGGTCCAAATCGTACGGTGGAGACATTACAATAACCAATAGCAAGATTACCTTCTTTTTTTTGGGGGGGGGACTGAGTTTTTGGACCGGGGCTCGGCGGGCATCTTTGGAAACTACCAAACCCAAACAGTTCTGAAAACTAGACACCCGGGGGAGTCCAGGGAGGTATGGCATGCGTGGGTCCCCCAATGTTTTCCTACCCAGAAATCCCTGCAAACCACAAATTTAGGTTAAAAAAACAGTTTTCCATACATTTTTGCGTGGGATCGCCGTGTCGGCACAAATGTCCTACCACCCTGCGTTCCCCTTGTTCTCCCGAGTAAAATGATACCTCACTTGTGTGGGTGGGCCAAAGGCCTGTGACTAAGGCAGGGGGGCTTAATTTGTTACACTGAAATACTACTTTTTTCAACATTCGTTTTTGGCCTGTTCTGCTTTGGGGCACCCACACAAGTGAGGTATCCTTTTACTCGGGAGAACAAGGGGAGCGCTGGGTGGTAGGACATTTTTGCCGGCACGGTGATTCCACGCAAAAAAGTTTGAAAAAGTGAATATTTTACCTAATTTTAAGGTTTGCAAGGTGTTCTGGGTAGGAAAAAGTTCGGGGACCCACGCATGCCATACCTCCCTGGACTCCCCCGGGGGTCTACTTTTCAGAACTGTTTGGGTTTTGTACTTTCCAAAGAATACCACCGAGCCCCGGGCCAAAAACTCAGGTGCCCCCCCCCCAAAATCAAGGTTGTTTTGCAATTTGGTATTGTAAATTCACCACCGTACAATTTGAACCATTTCCTTTCGCAGCCACTATGCCTACCCAGGCAAGTGAGGTACCATTTTTCTCGGGAGACCTGGGGGAACGCTGGGTGGGTGGAAATTTGTTGATCCACGCAGGTTCCGGAACTTTCCACCACAGAAATGTGAGGAAAATGCGTTTTTTTTTCTAATTTCTTAGCTTTGCAAGGGATTCTGGGTAAGAGAACCTGGGGGTAGGCAGACGAGTGACCCCATCCTGAATTCCCCTGGGTGTCTACTTTTCAAAAATGTATAGGTTTGCTAGGTTTCCCTAGGTGCCGGCAGAGCTAGGGTTCAAAAACAAAAGGTAGTCTCTTTCCCCAAAACGTGCACAATTTCACTGAAAAATTGAGTTGTGACCACGTTGCTTTTTGCACTGTTTCCTGTCGCAGCCACTATGCCTACCCAGGCAAGTGAGGTACCATTTTTCTCGGGAGACCTGGGGGAACGCTGGGTGGGTGGAAATTTGTTGATCCACGCAGATTCCGGAACTTTCCACCACAGAAATGTGAGGAAAATGCGTTTTTTTTTCCAATTTCTTAGTTTTGCAAGGGATTCTGGGTAAGAGAACCTGGGGGTAGGCAGTCGAGTGACCCCATCCTGAATTCCCCTGGGTGTCTACTTTTCAAAAATATATAGGTTTGCTAGGTTTCCCTAGGTGCCGGCAGAGCTAGGGTTCAAAAACAAAAGGTAGTCTCTTTGCCCAAAACGTGCACAATTTCACTGAAAAATTGAGTTGTGACCACGTTGCGTTTTGCACTGTTTCCTGTCGCAGCCACTATGCCTACCCAGGCAAGTGAGGTACCATTTTTCTCGGGAGACCTGGGGGAACGCTGGGTGGGTGGAAATTTGTTGATCCACGCAGATTCCGGAACTTTCCACCACAGAAATGTGAGGAAAATGCGTTTTTTTTCCAATTTCTTAGCTTTGCAAGGGATTCTGGGTAAGAGAACCTGGGGGTAGGCAGTCGAGTGACCCCATCCTGAATTCCCCTGGGTGTCTACTTTTCAAAAATGTATAGGTTTGCTAGGTTTCCCTAGGTGCCGGCAGAGCTAGGGTTCAAAAAGAAAAGGTAGTCTCTTTGCCCAAAACGTGCACAATTTCACTGAAAAATTGAGTTGTGACCACGTTGCGTTTTGCACTGTTTCCTGTCGCAGCCACTATGCCTACCCAGGCAAGTGAGGTACCATTTTTCTCGGGAGACCTGGGGGAACGCTGGGTGGGTGGAAATTTGTTGATCCACGCAGATTCCGGAACTTTCCACCACAGAAATGTGAGGAAAATGCGTTTTTTTTTTCAATTTCTTAGCTTTGCAAGGGATTCTGGGTAAGAGAACCTGGGGGTAGGCAGTCGAGTGACCCCATCCTGAATTCCCCTGGGTGTCTACTTTTCAAAAATGTATAGGTTGGCTAGGTTTCCCTAGGTGCCGGCAGAGCTAGGGTTCAAAAAGAAAAGGTAGTCTCTTTCCCCAAAACGTGCACAATTTCACTGAAAAATTGAGTTGTGACCACGTTGCGTTTTGCACTGTTTCCTGTCGCAGCCACTATGCCTACCCAGGCAAGTGAGGTACCATTTTTCTCGGGAGACCTGGGGGAACGCTGGGTGGGTGGAAATTTGTTGATCCACGCAGATTCCGGAACTTTCCACCACAGAAATGTGAGGAAAATGCGTTTTTTTTTTCAATTTCTTAGCTTTGCAAGGGATTATGGGTAAGAGAACCTGGGGGTAGGCAGTCGAGTGACCCCATCCTGAATTCCCCTGGGTGTCTACTTTTCAAAATTGTATAGGTTTGCTAGGTTTCCCTAGGTGCCGGCAGAGCTAGGGTTCAAAAACAAAAGGTAGTCTCTTTGCCCAAAACGTGCACAATTTCACTGAAAAATTGAGTTGTGACCACGTTGCGTTTTGCACTGTTTCCTGTCGCAGCCACTATGCCTACCCAGGCAAGTGAGGTACCATTTTTCTCGGGAGACCTGGGGGAACGCTGGGTGGGTGGAAATTTGTTGATCCACGCAGATTCCGGAACTTTCCACCACAGAAATGTGAGGAAAATGCGTTTTTTTTCTCCAATTTCTTAGCTTTGCAAGGGATTCTGGGTAAGAGAACCTGGGGGTAGGCAGACGAGTGACCCCATCCTGAATTCCCCTGGGTGTCTACTTTTCAAAAATGTATAGGTTTGCTAGGTTTCCCTAGGTGCCGGCAGAGCTAGGGTTCAAAAACAAAAGGTAGTCTCTTTCCCCAAAACGTGCACAATTTCACTGAAAAATTGAGTTGTGACCACGTTGCTTTTTGCACTGTTTCCTGTCGCAGCCACTATGCCTACCCAGGCAAGTGAGGTACCATTTTTCTCGGGAGACCTGGGGGAACGCTGGGTGGGTGGAAATTTGTTGATCCACGCAGATTCCGGAACTTTCCACCACAGAAATGTGAGGAAAATGCGTTTTTTTTCCAATTTCTTAGCTTTGCAAGGGATTCTGGGTAAGAGAACCTGGGGGTAGGCAGTCGAGTGACCCCATCCTGAATTCCCCTGGGTGTCTACTTTTCAAAAATGTATAGGTTTGCTAGGTTTCCCTAGGTGCCGGCAGAGCTAGGGTTCAAAAAGAAAAGGTAGTCTCTTTGCCCAAAACGTGCACAATTTCACTGAAAAATTGAGTTGTGACCACGTTGCGTTTTGCACTGTTTCCTGTCGCAGCCACTATGCCTACCCAGGCAAGTGAGGTACCATTTTTCTCGGGAGACCTGGGGGAACGCTGGGTGGGTGGAAATTTGTTGATCCACGCAGATTCCGGAACTTTCCACCACAGAAATGTGAGGAAAATGCGTTTTTTTTTCCAATTTCTTAGATTTGCAAGGGATTCTGGGTAAGAGAACCTGGGGGTAGGCAGACGAGTGACCCCATCCTGAATTCCCCTGGGTGTCTACTTTTCAAAAATGTATAGGTTTGCTAGGTTTCCCTAGGTGCCGGCAGAGCTAGGGTTCAAAAACAAAAGGTAGTCTCTTTCCCCAAAACGTGCACAATTTCACTGAAAAATTGAGTTGTGACCACGTTGCGTTTTGCACTGTTTCCTGTCGCAGCCACTATGCCTACCCAGGCAAGTGAGGTACCATTTTTCTCGGGAGACCTGGGGGAACGCTGGGTGGGTGGAAATTTGTTGATCCACGCAGATTCCGGAACTTTCCACCACAGAAATGTGAGGAAAATGCGTTTTTTTTTCCAATTTCTTAGCTTTGCAAGGGATTCTGGGTAAGAGAACATGGGGGTAGGCAGTCGAGTGACCCCATCCTGAATTCCCCTGGGTGTCTACTTTTCAAAAATGTATAGGTTTGCTAGGTTTCCCTAGGTGCCGGCAGAGCTAGGGTTCAAAAACAAAAGGTAGTCTCTTTGCCCAAAACGTGCACAATTTCACTGAAAAATTGAGTTGTGACCACGTTGCGTTTTGCACTGTTTCCTGTCGCAGCCACTATGCCTACCCAGGCAAGTGAGGTACCATTTTTCTCGGGAGACCTGGGGGAACGCTGGGTGGGTGGAAATTTGTTGATCCACGCAGATTCCGGACCTTTCCACCACAGAAATGTGAGGAAAATGCGTTTTTTTTTCCAATTTCTTAGCTTTGCAAGGGATTCTGGGTAAGAGAACCTGGGGGTAGGCAGACAAGTGACCCCATCCTGAATTCCCCTGGGTGTCTACTTTTCAAAAATGTATAGGTTTGCTAGGTTTCCCTAGGTGCCGGCAGAGCTAGGGTTCAAAAAGAAAAGGTAGTCTCTTTCCCCAAAACGTGCACAATTTCACTGAAAAATTGAGTTGTGACCACGTTGCGTTTTGCACTGTTTCCTGTCGCAGCCACTATGCCTACCCAGGCAAGTGATGTACCATTTTTCTCGGGAGACCTGGGGGAACGCTGGGTGGGTGGAAATTTGTTGATCCACGCAGATTCCGGAACTTTCCACCACAGAAATGTGAGGAAAATGCGTTTTTTTTTTCAATTTCTTAGCTTTGCAAGGGATTCTGGGTAAGAGAACCTGGGGGTAGGCAGTCGAGTGACCCCATCCTGAATTCCCCTGGGTGTCTACTTTTCAAAAATGTATAGGTTGGCTAGGTTTCCCTAGGTGCCGGCAGAGCTAGGGTTCAAAAAGAAAAGGTAGTCTCTTTCCCCAAAACGTGCACAATTTCACTGAAAAATTGAGTTGTGACCACGTTGCGTTTTGCACTGTTTCCTGTCGCAGCCACTATGCCTACCCAGGCAAGTGAGGTACCATTTTTCTCGGGAGACCTGGGGGAACGCTGGGTGGGTGGAAATTTGTTGATCCACGCAGATTCCGGAACTTTCCACCACAGAAATGTGAGGAAAATGCGTTTTTTTTCCAATTTCTTAGCTTTGCAAGGGATTCTGGGTAAGAGAACCTGGGGGTAGGCAGACGAGTGACCCCATCCTGAATTCCCCTGGGTGTCTACTTTTTAAAAATGTATAGGTTTGCTAGGTTTCCCTAGGTGCCGGCAGAGCTAGGGTTCAAAAAGAAAAGGTAGTCTCTTTCCCCAAAACGTGCACAATTTCACTGAAAAATTGAGTTGTGACCACGTTGCGTTTTGCACTGTTTCCTGTCGCAGCCACTATGCCTACCCAGGCAAGTGAGGTACCATTTTTCTCGGGAGACCTGGGGGAACGCTGGGTGGGTGGAAATTTGTTGATCCACGCAGATTCCGGAACTTTCCACCACAGAAATGTGAGGAAAATGCGTTTTTTTTCCAATTTCTTAGCTTTGCAAGGGATTCTGGGTAAGAGAACCTGGGGGTAGGCAGTCGAGTGACCCCATCCTGAATTCCCCTGGGTGTCTACTTTTCAAAAATGTATAGGTTTGCTAGGTTTCCCTAGGTGCCGGCAGAGCTAGGGTGCAAAAACTACAGGTAGGCACTTTGCTAAAAAAGGGTCAATTTGTAACTGCAAAATTTAGGTGTCACCACTTTGCATTTTGCGCCGTTTCCTGTCGCAGCCACGAGGGCGACCCACACAAGTGAGGTACCGTTTTTATCGGGAGACTTGGGGTAATTCAGATTTGTAAATCAACTGTTATTACCAATTGAGCTTTTGCGCATTTCTCCCTTTCAATGAAAGACATTGTGTAAAAAAAATATTTTTTTGAAAAATGACCAATAATTCTCATGCTAGTATGAGTATTCCCAATTTTGAAAATTAGCAATAATATACTGTTTCTGAACTCTATATTTTGTTCCCAATTCAGAAATACATAGGTGTCGTTCATACAGATTTTTCCATGTATACATTTTCCAAGACAAAGTGCTCTATACCCAGTAAATGAAAAAATACCACTGCAAGTTGCTGCTCAGTTTTTGGATCTGGGTTCGTCGGGTTCTTGGTGAAACTACAAGTCCTATATATCCCCACAACTAGGAAGGTCTAACGGATGTAACGGTATATTGCTTTCTAAGAGCTGTCAAAACTAGAAAAAGTTATAGGTGAAAACGTTGAGACAAAAGGCTGTTTTTTTCAACAAATTTTCAATTATTCCAATATTTAACTGTTAGTTTCTATAAAGAAACCTTCATGGATTTAGACAAATGACCCCTTTCTGAATTCAGAATTTTGTCTACTTTTTGAAAATGTACAGCTTTCTAGGATCCATTATTGCTTTCATACTCATTTCTACCATTAACTGGAAGGAGGTGGAAAGCTCTAAAAATAGCAAAAATAGGCTATGTCCCAGAAAAATGCCAAAACTGTGTGAAAAATGTCGGTTCTCTGACAAAAGACTGTCATTTCCTAAAAGCTGAGAAAATGGAGATTTCAGCCCCACAAACCCTTTTTTGATAACATTTTCAGGGAAAAACCCAGAGGCTTTCATTTGCAGCCCGTTTTTCCCATTTTTCTGAAAAAAACAAAAAAATCACTATATTTTGGTTAATTTCTGGGACCCCTCCAAGGTAATCCACAAACCCTGGGCACCTTTAGAATCCACATGATGTTGGAAGAAAAGGACGCAAATTTGGCGTGGATACCTTATGTGGTCAAAAAGTTACAAGGGCCTAAGCGCGCACTACCCCAAATCGCCAAAAAAGGGCTTAGCACAGGAGGGGAAAAGGCCTAGCAGCGAAGGGGTTAAATATCATTTACAAAAATATTGAACTTGTATACTTAACTATAAAAACACAAGTTTCGAGAACAAAAATATTGTTGTTAAAAGTATTGATTTTTACTGATATCGAAAACAAAAATATTGGGGAAAAAATATTGTTACCTTTAAATAAAACATTATATATTAAATATATCCTACAGTAACTAATAAACTATATACACCCATATATCAAAAAAATCTATTCAACAATATCAACTACAATATTATCCCTAAAATAAATAATCATTATTAAACAGATAAAAAAACATGTTTTACTCAAAACAATTTCATCAAATAAACCCAACATTTGTTAAACACATACTTACATTAAATAAAAATATATTTCATCAAGAAAATATTTGTCAATCAGTCCCCAAAATTGTATAACTAAACTATTAAGAATACAACACCCAAAAAGTTAACATTGTTTACAAACATTAAAACACCAACCAAAATATTAGGAAACATATATATGAATATATATGATAGATTAAATATTTGATCCCTAAATTAGCGTTTAATTTAGAAGGATCGAATTTTAAACAATAAAATTAAACAAGCTATTTAACCCCTTGCGTGCGGTGGGAATTCCCCAACCCATGCTGACTCCGCCTTGCGCGGGCAGAGTCATGACGGAACGGTTCCGTCATCAGCACAGCTCACCCGTAGCTGATGACGGAACCGCTCCGTCATCAGCATGCAAGGGGTTAATGAACAATCTAAACAGAATATTCATTTGACAACTAAACCCTTCAAAAATGACAAACACTGCTAGACGAGGAAACCGCCGGATTCTCTCACCAGGCCATTAAAAAACAAATATAAACATCTCTTCAACTACCTAATCAAGTCAATAAACATTACATTTAAACTAAAATGTAACTGTTATTAACCTTAAAAATGTAAAACAGCAAATAAATATTAACACACAGTCAGTAAGCATGGGTGAATTTTGCGAATTCGCGATCCGCAAAATTCGCGAATTCATGCAAACTTGCGAATTATTTTATTTTTGTGTGTTCGCGGGTGTTCGCAGGGCGCTTTGCGTGTTCGCAGGTTTTTTTTTTTGCCTGGTTAATCACTGCCACCCTCTCGTTTTTTATGCCCTTCTGCCCTCTGTACCACTCGTTTCTGTGCTCTTCTGCCCTCTGCCCCACTCATTTTTTGTCCCCTTCTGCCCTCTGTCCCACTTTTGTGCCCTTCTGCCCTCAGCCCACTTAGAATGGCGCCGGCAAGCTGCCAGCGCCATTCTAAAATAGCTATAAAGAGCTTCAACAGGAAGCACTAATAGATAAAGTAAAGCAGGTGCTCGAGTTGAAGGTCAAATTAAGTTACACAATCATTAATCACCCCAAGTTTGGGGTGATTAATGATTGTGTAACTGAATTAGAGCTTCAACTCGAGCACCTGCTTTACTTTATCTATTAGATCTTTCTGTTGAAGCTGACTGTTGTAACTATTTTGAATGGCTCTGGCAGCTTGCCGGCGCCATTCTAAAAATTACAAAAGCCAGCTTAAACTTTTGACCCAATCCGTTCCGCTCGCGGATTTTGAGGGAAATTCGCGAATCTCGCGGATTGCAAATTTACTGAAAATCCGCAAAATCCGCGAGCGGAACGGATTTTCCGCCCATGCTTAAGTCACACCACCATGAAAAGTGTAGTGGTGCGTTAACTTGTGATATGCTTGGTGGGATTGTGGCCTCGATACCACTGTGCCTCCACTAGGGATCGCTGATCCCTGGCTGTTGCGGTGGTCCCAGGGTGGCCCGACTGCCCTCGTCCTAATGGGGCGATTGGAAGACCGCCAATACTGCGCCCGCACAAGTCTACCAGTCTCATAATAGAGCCCTTAGAAATGATAGCCAAAAGCATGTTATAAGATAAATAGTAACCTACCAAAGTCCTCAAAGACTACAACAAACTCTAAACCAATATACTAACCCTTTTTAAAAAAAAAACATAATGCATACATTTTATTAGATCAGTCAAACAATTATTTAAAATCCCAATGTTAATAAAGACTGATGCAATAAAATTATATACAAATTAGTTTTTTTTAAACGTAACCATAACCAACCAAGCTACTTGAAAACAAACTCAATCCATCACATAAAATAATTAAAACACATAAACCAAAAAATTTCACGTAACAATCATATCATTTTCACATAACCTATATAATATCACATTTCCCACCCAAAAGATACTTCAGAAAGACAACTTACTGTTCTGTATCTGCAGATCTTTCTCTGTATCCACGTAATAAAAAATAGTATTCCACTAAAATTGAGGTAAACAACATCAAAAATAAAAGCCAAAAAAGGCCAAAAACATAACTAATCTAATAGAAATCTCTCAAAGCAATCCAAAGTATCTAAGAACTTTAAAAAACTGGAAAAGTTCTTTTTTTTAAAGAAACGCCCCTGGAAACCCTGAAAAAGTGCAATTAAAAAAACCTATTGTTTTATTATAAACCAACACTGATTTCTTTTAAAAAAGATTATGTAAAAACTGATTTCCTTTAAAAAACAGAAATGTAACTTTAAATGCCCCAAGGACAAGCTTGTAGACAAAAAACTGTAAATAACAAAACCAAGCAGCAAAACACATTATATTCCTAAAAATACATATACATAACAGTTAGTCATCAAAATGTACTAGCATCACACAATTTGACATAATGTAGTCATACATTGCTAGAAAATGCAAAACTAGAAACTAGTAAAAAAGACTAACAATAATACATCTAATCCCACCAACAACGCTATAACTGACATCTAGACCTACCTCCTAAATCCCCCCCTAAAAAATCCTTAAACAGTCCTTAATAAAAAGGATTTACCAGTTCCAACAAGAAACAGCACCTTATCATGACCTGGTTTCAGAAAAATAGACTAAAAACAACACAAATAGATTACAAATAGAAGGTAGAGGTAAAACAAAATGGCCACTAAATTAAACTGAATAAAAGACTATCTGCCCATAGAAATGGATGGGAAATATTGTAAAAATGTTGATTAAATATTTCGCAAAAAAGTAAAAAATTATAAAAAATGTAAAACAAATCAGACAATGCTAGAAATATATTAAAACATTGTTAAGTAAATATGACATAATAGTATAAAATATATACAATTATTTAAAATGTAAAAGATAATAAATGTTAAAATGTGTTAAATTATGTGAAGTATTTGCTGAAAATGAACGATAAACCCACGTTTATAAATAGAATTTACATAAATGTTATTAATAAAAATAATGACAAAATTTAAAAATGTACATTAAATAAAAACTGACACATCAATAAAAATAAAAAGAAATGCGTGACTTGTCTGTATTTTACAAAAACATTAATTCATTATTTTTTTATATTTATATTTTTTATATTTATAATCACCAACAATAATAATAAAATAACACAAAACATTTCTACTAAAGACAAATAAATGTAAAACAATTTTTTTAATCAATTATCACATTAAATCAGTAGAGTCCAACATAAAGAAATGGTCATACACTAAAGGAGTGAGATTTATTATCCCCAATCCAATATCAACCAATTTGAGGAAGATATTGAATACAAAAGGGGCGAGAATTACTATTACCACTCCAATTTAGGGAAGGCAGTGCACACTAAAGGGGTGACATTTACTATTCCCACTGCAATCTAACCATATTGGAGAAGGTGTTGAAAAATAAAGGTGTGAAATGTACTATTCCCATTCCAATCTAAACCAATTTGGGGAAGGCATTGGGAACTAAGGGGCCTATTACGATGGTGGGCAGATCACCCCCACGCGGTGCCTGTCACGTTGTGCATGCACAATATGCATTTTTTACATCGCAGCGGGTGCTGCTCACAGCACTGCCCACCGCAATGTAAAAAATACCTGATGCACCTGCCAGTGTGGCGGGTGCATCCTAATTTGAATGGTGGGACCGCCGTATTGGGGTGATCGGTCCCGGGCCCTGTCCGCCCGCCATGGCCATCCTGTTCTTTCAAGATTGTGGATGATAACTACAGTGGAACCCTTCATCAATTTGGTGAGCAGTGTAAATTAATTGTGGTTGTAAGTAGCAGAATGTTCTTCCTCTTGTTTTGATGAGCATAAAATGTACCCCAGAAAAAAAGATTGTTTGTTTGCCCCATGAGGTGCTGATGGGTAGAGCAATGGGATTTGTGTATACATTCAGCTGCCCTTGGTTCAATTACTGATGACATTGTTTTAGATGTCTAAAAAACTACACAAGTCTATAGGATGATGTGGTGGAATCTGTCTCTCACCATGTGAATTAGACAATAGAAGCAACCAAAAAAGTTCAGTGACACTTTCTGATCCCTGGCAAATGGGTAGTTGACAAAAGACATGTGAGGAACACAGCCTTCAGGAGTGACAGTAAGGCCTTTATCAAGCAGATCTAGTGACTAACACTGCTGTAAAGTGTGCTGGACTCCCAGAATGGATCCCACCCTCTCACACAAAGGAAGTGAAGGCAGTGGATGAAGAAGTGGTGAAAACCATTGATTCACAGAGTCCAATTCAGGTTCACTGGTTGGTGATAAAACTGATAAAAACAGCAAAATTATAGAAGTTATGGTTGATAAAAGTGACGATCAAGACCTGTGTGAAGGTACCAGTAATGCTGTTCAATTGCAAGGTGAGGATCAGAGTGAAGAGCCGTTGCAATGTCAGAGTCAAAGACATGACTAAAAAGCAAGATCCAAAAAGTTAAATTCTCCAATTGAAAAGTTGAGTCACCCTGAGAGGAAGAATGTAGTTTATAGTGAATCGTGCTATTGATGGTTATCAGAATTCAAGCCCAGCAGTAAGTGAAGAAGATTCAGAAGTAGCTGCAAAAGAGGGTATGAGGGCTGGAGAAAACAAATTACTGAACATAATTTGTAAAAAAAAAAAGCAATGACAAAATTAGAGACTGAATCAATCAATGAAGGATCTGAGGTAAATGAACTAGACACAGAACACAGTGAATGAGAATCGCCAATTGCTAACAGATCACCAAGAAGGTGAACTGTAAATAGAAAGTATGCATCACCTGAATGTGTATATCTAGCAAAAAGTGTCTGAGAAAAAGGAAGAATTTGAACCAGATATCCGTAGTCCAATAGATTGTTGCCAATACACCTTGAAAATGAATCGGAAATTGAATGGGAAGAATAAGTACCCTGAAAAATGTGAAAAGACTGTTTAAGATAAAACTAAATTGTGAGAAACATTTTCTTATACTCCTGAAGAAAATTCATATGGGAGTGATGAATTGGCTGAACTTAACTTTTGAAAAAGAAGAACTACGTTTTTGAAAACTAATATTAAGTCTCTGAATAAGAAGAAAGGAAAAGGAATGCATACCCTGTGGTTAGAGGAAATCAGAGTAATGAGCATGGGGCATTTCCAAAGGACAATATTTTTTCTGTTGGTCACAGGCAGGATTATGCCAAACAGATTCTAGGGTCAAGATTCTGGTCACGGTATATGGTCAATTCCAAGCACTTTATTACTAGTCTTGCTTTTGCTGTCAAAGCCCAGCCTTAACCATCTTAAGTGCATATTTCAAAATAGGGTACTGGACAGAGGGCATGGTAAATAAGTGAGCATGCCCACTACTCATTGGATATGTTTACACACTACGAGTCCTCTGGGTATTCCATGGCTCAAAGGTGAAACTGCAGTGGCTTGCATCGGATTTTCACTCAAGCTGCATCCTCCTTTAAATATGTATATGTAATGACATCAGCCCAAATTAAGACGAAGAAAACGTAATCTCACAAAAATCTAACAGGAAACTACAATGCGATATTCTGCTTGCCCACTGTTTATGCCTGGTTTTATTAGCTACAACAATTTAATGCAAAGCCAGGTTATATTTCTTTAGTAGAACTGGCTTTTCTTGAAATTTTGAAGTGTTTACAATGTTCCTGTGCTACATACATTTGCAGGGGTTTCCACCCCAGGATGCAAACCCATTTAGCGTTGTGCTTCTATAATTATTTTGGCGTAAAACACATTGCGGCATATTTACAAGCACCTTGTGCCACTTTTGCGCCACTTTTCCCATGTTAAAAGTGACGCAAAAGTGGCGCAATTGGCTTGTAAATCTGCCCCGTTCTGGGTGCAACACTTTCTGTGTGTCTGTCTGTGCCAACTCATAGTAAACCTGAACCTCTGACTGTTACATTTGAGAAGTGTTTACAGATGAGAAAACACTTAAATAAATATGACACCTGATTGAATGTTTGAAAGTGAACATTTTCAACCATCCACCAGTTTTTGATATAAAGCAGTGGGCATTTTCCTGAAAACAATGCCCTGGGAACATGAGATGGGGTGGCTGATGCAACCTTAACACTGAGAGGGCTGGTTTGGAAAAGCAACTTCTCTTACAGAAGTGTTATTAGCTCTGTTTACCTAAGTGGGTAATTAACAGCACACATACATTGTGTCATTATTTTATTTAGAAGCCAACAGGAATAGATGACACAAAGATTTCCCTCTACTTTACACCCCTAATACTAAAAGTACCCTAAACCTAAATATTAATCCAAATTTCTAACCCCACCTTTAACCCTAATCCTATCCTTCACCTGAACTAAGCAATGGAACCAGTATGTACTGCACACAGGAGGACACACATATCCAGCCTTATGCCCAGTGTTCACTGTGGAATAGTGGTGTTAAGTGCAGTGTTCATCCGAGCGTCGCATACTTAGATGAGATGGCACAGAACCATAGATATGAAATGGATGATGAAATATTGGGCACAGCACGAATGATAGTCCATTCTTCAAAATGAGCCCAATGCAAACTACTAAAGTCTCCAATTAGGCATACCACGATTAATGGTGCAAGGTGCTAGTCTGTCTACTTGATGACTAAATCATCTTATTATCATTGTGTAATCAACCAGGAACTTGGACCTTGGTGACACTGTGTCACAAATCATCATTTGAATGTAATGATATGCCAACGTATAACACATATAATCATTGTTTACATATGATTTTATATTTAGATGGACTTTTTACATTAAGAGTTTGTCATAGTTAGAGTGTGTTCATGTTACATTGGCCATAGACACTGCCAACCTCGATTTGAAGGTGCCATATTAAGGGCCGAATTCCTAGTACAGTAGTCCTAGGACTGCTGTATGGATGGCTGTCCGACGGCAGCCTTCGCACCAGGCCCCCTGCCTGATTGCAATTTTGGTGGTGCGACTGCCACAATACTGCCGCCACCTCAAGCATCCTTCAGCGGTGGGGAAAGCAGGCAAGGATCGCTGTGGTTCCAGCACCGTCGAGCAAATTACAACCTGCCTCCCACTAAGCAGCTAATGGTGGGGACCCCCCCATGAAATGGTTGGCAGAAAGGCGTGCAATGGGGCCCCCAACAGGGCCCCTGGGCAAATCTGCCCATTGGGGTGCGTGCGGGGGGGGGCACATGTTGTACCGCCCCAAAAGTGCACAGTCATGCATGCACTGTGTGGCATGCACAATAGTGTATGCCACACCGTGCGCAGGCGTGCTGGAGGCACTGACATGGAAGCAGTTTGACACCGCCTCTGCCCTTCCGCCAGGCCTGGATTCCTATCATAATCTGGCAATCCTGATTACCGCAAGCTTGGCAATCGTCCTGGGACCACCACAGCAGCAGTCCTACAGGAAGACCTCCAAACTTGCAATAAGGCCCTAAATGAAAAGTTGTATTTTTGCTTGCTGTGAATACTTGTTATCTTGTTTTAGGAGCAAGTTCAACACTGTGTTTGTTAGACTGCATTGTTATGCTTAAGTTCTGTGTAAAGCTAACTTTAAATTATTTGTACAGTAAATCTCAGCACCTGTGTGTGAGAGACCTCAGTGGAGATTAAATCCTCCCTTGTCCTATATCTTGGAAGGCTATGTAAGTGGAATTGTTCATTGTATAGCCCATGAAAAGTGGGCTGACACTAAATGGACCACAAATGTTTAATTTTGATGGAGTCCTTCTTTGTGGGAACCATGCAGTACATCTTTCTTTGATAAATTTCAAGATTTAATTGTGTGTTGCTGACCTTAGTTAGGTAGACTTACTTCTGGCCCCCATATGAGGAGGATATCCCTTTCCTGCTGTTGAGGCCTGATACTATTTTTATTTCTGCTCATAGAGTTAATCTCTCAAGCAAGCACATGTCTTCTATTCCTGATCAGAACCTTTTTTTGGTTCGAATTTTAGCTATCTTATTTGCTGACACCTGCTGCTTAAGAATTTCCGTGACTTAACCCATAATTATAGTTTAGCATTTCAGAGTTTCCCTTCAGGAGAACTGAGCTCTTTATGATTTGCCTATCGAACCTTTAAATGTTTTGACTTTGTATTTGCTGGTTGATCCCACCGAATATAGATAGTCATAGATACTGTAATCAGGTAATTATTGATATATGAACAAACTGATTGATTTGAGATGGCAACTTTACTAAATTTTTAGCGACATCTTGGGTTGCAAATCTACTCCTGTCTGTCTTTACTGTTATTGATATGTTACTGAATTGTTGATGTTAAGTCTCATTTCGAGCTAAAGATCCATCCTTTGAGTACAGCTGATCCTTGAGGGTTTGCACCACAGTTTGCACAGTGCAGATACCATCCTTTGCCCTCTATCAACATACAGGCAATAATTCAGCCCTCACATGGAAAACCTTGACCTCCAATTTTAGCTGGCTCTATATTGCTCCATCACTCACTCAGGAGTATCCAACTTGAATTCCCTACCCTAAATAGGTTACTGTGTAGCCACAACCTTACTCTGTAATTAGGTTTGTGTTATGAAAATATTCAAACTGTATGCAATACATAAAGTGGTAACTGCTGATTTTGTTGGGAGGAAATAGGTCACCGAGTTTAAGAAGCCAAATGACCGCAAAGGCCTTGATCTAGAGGTTGCCAGAAGAGGTAAAATGCACATTACATGGTAGGTACATGCGTATCTGCATGTTTACTGTGAGTATTTGCATTTAGAGAAAAGGGATACTATGGTGCTAATCAATGCTGTAATACTACCACTCTGCACACGATATCTGCATATTGGCATCAGAACAAAAATGGTGCTAATCCTACGCCGTTTAGGCTCGGACTACAGAATCCAGAAATACCAACCACATCCGGAAAAAAACACCACAGCTTCAGTAATCCTTTGATGAAAAAAAAAGCCATGGCATTCCAACCTAAATCTTAAGGCTGCACTTAAAAATGGGGCGTTGCCATGGGAATCAAAGTTACAGCATTCGGGTTGTGCAGTTAATCCATATTTCGTAGTTATTTCCCATCTAGAAATTTCCTAAATGTACAGTGAGGAAGCTCCGTTTGTTTTGTACGTCATCACCATTAAAATCTATTTTTCCGTCATATTATAATTACTGATGTGGAAAACCCGATTACCAGAATGGTTGTATTACTGCAAATAGTCCAACAAACTTTGGAAGAGGGCTTCACTTCTTCTTCTGCAATATGAACCGCCAGCCTTCCCGCCTTTAGTGGTAAACGTGGGCTCCTTTTTTTAATGCGCCTCAAACTTTTTCAGGAGTGAGGGGCATATTACCAAGCAATAGCGATAATTATCGCTATTGCTTGGTTAGAGACAAAAAATTACCGCTGAGCTGCGGCGATTTTTTACCGCAAATAAACCTTGGTATTACCAAGGTTTATCGCAAATGCAATAAAAATCGCCACAAAGCATGAATATCGCTGAAAAGTCAGCGATATTCATGCATTACCGAGCTAATGCTCTTAGCCATGTTATCCACCTCCCATTGGATAACATGGCTAAGAACTGCTCAGGGCAGGTGTTTTCAGCTGCTAACATCTTGGCACGCCCACTTTGCATGTCATTAGTGATAAATATCACTGACATGCAAAGTGGAGCTCAAGATGGTCGCTATCTCCTACTAGCTGTCGCTAACTGGTGTTAGCGACAGCTAGGTAAAAAGGAGATCATTTTATCTCCGCTTTCTTGGCTTTTAAAGCCAAAAAAGCAGAGATAAACCACCTTGATAATATGCCCCTGAGTTTCTTCTGTATTAGTTGGATCAGACTGCATTTTCTGTTTTGTCTTTCAGTCACGAAGCTTGACGCCAGTGTGTAGTGAGCCTCCATTACCACAACCCGTAAAAGTGATAAACGTCTGAAAGTGCTAAACTTGTGGCGCGATGCTGTGACAATATGTCTCTAACATCCAGCTGTTTACTGTCAATTGCACTCAATAAGAGGGGGCGCGTACAGTTTCCTTTTAAAACGTTGCCTAAAATGCGTGAATGAGTTCTGAAAACACAGATTGAACTTGAAACCCGTAAATGGCTTTGTCAAATATTGATATTTCAAAAATATCCTGTCGTAATCCTCCTGCTTCCAATCAATTACCTACTCGAGTATTAAAAGGATTGGCCACTCTATGTTCCGACTTAAAATACTGTTAAAGGTATCATAACTATCGATTTCTGTAAAATAATATACCAAATCTATTTCTACTAATTCTTTTCACCATATCAGTATTAATGCCCCCTGGTTCTCAGCAGTCTAATTGTATTGTAGCTTTACAATGATAGCAGGCATGAACGGAGCTCCATATATCTTATTTTTAGTCCTTGAAGTTTGATTGATCAAGATAATCATATGGTTACTACCATCCTTAAAGATTAACGTTTGCGTATCTATTGATAGATTTAATTGACTGAATGAAATAAAGCTTTTCCGGCCACATGCATCAAGCAAAATACCAGTCGCAAACGGGCGGATTCACAGAATCGGCACTTTTGCTACATTTGGAATGCATCAACCCAAAAGCAATTTGCAAAATAGGTAATAATAAATTTTGCGATTACCTATTTTGCGAATGCAGTTAGGGAATCGCAAATTGCGATTCCCTAGATGCGATGCATTATATATTCGCAAATTGCGTTTTCACAATTTGCAATCACAAATTACCATCACCTTCAAGTTGATGATAATTTGCAATTCCTTTGGAAAATGCAAATAAATGCATTTTTCAAAGTGCATAGTGGCATGTGTGTGCACCACATGTGTATACTTACCTTTTTTGGGGGTGTATCAGGGTGGCCATTTGTCCCCCTTGCACCCTTGAAATTGCATGCGCAATTTGCGAGTACCTACATGCATAGGTATTTGCAACTCCTTAATAGCGATTCCTTAATAATCACTATTAAGGACTCACAATTCCTAACTTTGATGCAGGTGTCCCAATATTCCTTGGTGCAGATCACTCATCAACACAATGGCAGCCCCCCAATGCTATATTTTAATGTTATAATGTTTAAATTGTTGGCGCTAGACGATGGATCTTCAGTCTCAAAACTCAAAATGCAATCCTACTTAATAGCAAGTGTGTGTCATAGTAGATCTCATTAATTAGCAGGCCTTTACTAATCGGTCAGCCAAGAAGCAGATAAAGAAGCACCTATCCTTTTTAGGTCTGGCTTCCAGCCACCTTTAAGCTGTTTGCTGTTGAAGACCTATTGTGGACAAAAACAAACTTAAAGTGGGCATTGGATCATGGAGAATATTTTCAATTGTTTTAATGATTTTTTTTTAGAATTGTTAGGGTTGTTTGACAAACCAAATTATTTCTTCATGTTAGTGAAGGGGTGGATATTAATGTCTGAATATGTTTTTGCAGACATGTGTTGCCTACCTCACTGCTCTCCTTCTGTAAGATATTGTGCATTTAAGGTTAGGAAACGTTAGTAGTTGACGAACTATGAGGGTGAGTATTCTGTTGACATTCCACTGTGAGCTGTAAAGCTTGGAGAGGCGTGTTTAAGGTCTTGAGTTATATTACAGACTTCATACACTGTTGTAGAGGATGAGTGATTATGTTCTGAACAAGTTCCTCTTTAATAGAATTATATTGTCACCATCCCATACTGTCTGTTAGAGTAATATTTTGTGCATATCCTATGATTCCTGAATAGTTGATGGCTCAAGTATATCGAAGAAAATAGAAACCCACAACAAATTAAAGCAGGGGTGCGTGCTAGCGCCCAGTATTTTCAACTTGTATTTATCTAACCTCGAAGATGCTCTCCAGGAAGCTAACAGCCATCCACCATCATTACCCAATGAGGACGTTGGGTGCCTCCAGTATGTTGATGACATTGTGCTATTAAGCCAAACTCCAAATTCGTTTAGAACCTGGAATGAGCGCATTAGCCAAGTACATGGAAGAGCAAGGGCTACAATTAAAGTTATCAAAAACAAAGATAGTACGGCTAGTGGATGCCAAATACAAGAAATACACATGGCACCTAGAAGGAAAAAAAGTAGAGGCAGTTGCTTCGTATACATATCTTGGATTCAAGGTCAAACAAAAATGTAGTTACAAATCACAGCTCATTCCAATGCGGGCCAAAGCCCAAAATCTTATAAACAGCCTTAAACTACAAAAAAATAAATTAAGCTGCTGATCCCACGGCAACCTATTATCCGTATGCTCGAGTAAAGGTGCATTCATCAAATTTTGTGGGAGGCTGCGCCCATCTGAAATTTGCCCCATCGATAATCTGTGCTGGAAAGAAATAGATAGGCACAAACAAAATAAAACTCATGGATCCTGGTGCTGTTATCTAAACCACGTGATAGAGGACCTGTGTGCTCATGATATTTAGAACTCCAGCATCAGGAAAATGGCCTTTAATAAATCAATTAACTCAACAACAAAACTTCTGTCGCATTCAACAGACAAACATATTTCACTGCAAAGGCGATCAGCTCATATGGTACAATGAAACCTCTAGAATATTTATTGGCGTATTTTTCATCGTATTTAAAATATCAATTCATGAAATTATGCTTTGGCATGTAGGAAACAAAGTATCTTATCGCTTCATGGAAAGATCAAAGGCACACCCAAGACTGCAGACTGTGTAGTTATAAATATGAATCTCTCCAACATATATTCTGCGCATGCCCAAAGTTACTAAAAGAAATAGAGTTAATATTAAAAGAAATATTTAATAACATGAACATTAGAACAACTAGAGAAGCAGTAATCACCTGGCTAGGTGGGACCTCAATCCCCCTGGTCTGTAGAGGGTAAAAAATGTAAATCTGTATTAAAAGGAAATAGGTTGAAATCCTGTGGAATTCCATGAGACTTTTAGAATTATTGTAAAACTACAAAAACGTATAAAGATAATGAGCCGCCATAGATTCCCAGTGTTATATACGGTTTTTATTATGATATGGTTCCCTTCAATTTTAACTGAAATTTTATTCGATGACTATTGAATGTAGAACTAGGATTAATTGTTTTAAAACTATTAATGTTTATTTAATGCTGTAAAACATGTGTCTTAGTGTAATGGTTTTTCCAAAGAAAGAACACTTGAATAAAATTGAAAATTGACTATGATGCATGCCTGTTAGATCTGACATCCTGGGTGTGGTGTCTTCCTAAACATTTTCCCTTCACCCTCTGATTTTTCCTGAGTTCGTTTTTGTTGGCATTAGGACTTTTACCCCTGCTAACTAGTGCTAAGGTGCTTATGCTTTCTCCTGCAAACATGGTCAAATTAGAGTACATTTAGTTAGCATATAATATTATGATACTAAGAGGCACAAAACTTGAGAATAAATACATCTCCTTTTGGAAATGGCTTAAAATACGAATGAGGTGATTTAGAGGTCGGCAGTGACAGTACTTTCAGTGTACATTTGCCATTGTCTTTTTCTGCCCACTTCTTCGGTCACCCACCTCATTTAAATTCAGTGGAACCCCTTGGGGTCTGACAGTGGATGATCAGCTGGCCTGCTGCTGGAAACCCTTAGCTGCGGAACCAACTACTATAAGACCACCGTCTTAACAGCACCAGACAGTGCGCCTTATTTAGTTCTGGGCTTCCAATTCTGCTTTTACTGTTTGTGACCATGAACTACATGGAGATCAAAACAGGAATCTGGACAAAGCCACGATTGTAGGCATGCTTTTGGGAGGCAATTATTTCATACACAGTATGTTGTGTATGGTTGTATGAGACCTGTACTGTTCTTTTTGTATTTTGTTACGGGTAAACGTACAGCGTGTTGAAGACTCCATAAATCATATGCTGTTTAATTCCATATAAATTGTCATAAAACCCATCATATTCAATCGATCAATTAATAGATATCATGGACCTAAATGTGCTAATATTATATCATGGAGTAGTGTAACCTCTCACTTACATATAAACAGGGAGAGGAGGGCCCAAGGGGATGTTTAAAGACCACTCACTGCTACGTCTCCTTAACAATAAGTACACAGAAAAAAGAAGCAGTGGGTCAAATGAACCAGTTAGCTCTGAATATATGTCTGAAAACAAAAGGACGCCCCAACATGAAAAGTGAGTAAAGTGACACTATCCCAAAGTGACTATCTTTCCTGTGTTGAAAAATACCTCTCCCTTAGCCTTTGGTTGCTAACTCCAAATGTGTGCATGCCTTTATGTATGTAGGTCCATCACAGGAAATGTTAAGCAGCCTCCCTGTAGGTGGGGGTTGTATCAGTGTGTTATCTGTAAGAGATTAAGTGTTGGTGCTCATGTTGGGAGGCCACTGCAGCTTCCACCATACATTGCCCCTGCCAGCTGCTAATGACAGTACAAACACAGCTACTAACCATCACCCTCTTACAAGAGGGGCAATTCATACTATTCCAGGCCCCCAAACCTATGAGAATGGCTTGGGAGGCAGGTATTAGTCATTGTAAATGTAAATTGCACTAATAATCTGCTGTTGTTGCACTCATACCTAAATTAGCCAGACGGCGCTACAATGTGGCAAACTGTCATAAGCCCCCGTGCTGGCAATTAGGTGCCGGTGCCAAGCATCAGTAACCACTGGCTCAAATTAAGCACTGGTGTATTGCATTATCAGCCACTTCCTCCCTCTCCTTCAGTGCATATCTGACTGAGAGAGGGATGATGGCAGTGTTTATGGGCATAGAAAAAAGGGAATATGTGCCACAAAGAGGCATAGTTGAAGACCTTTCTTCCCCTTCTCCAGAGGAACAGATAGTATGGGGTTGGAGATAAAGAAGAAGCTTAGATGCAGAAAATACTTCCCATAGTTTCAGCTGTGAAATACATTTTCAACCCTGTAGGAAAAGCACCAGAACAATCCCCCTATTTCACGCTAAATAGCTGACAGCACCCATTAGTTAAGGAGGATAAGGATCTTCTCCATTCTCTTCTCATGGATTCCTTTTTTGACAATCATTTCTGAAGCACGGTGTTGCTGACAGAAGGTGTTCCTACTTTTCACAGGGTGGACTGAAAAGTGGAATGCTTCTTGAAGAGGACCTTTTCTCTCTCATTCTGGTCCAGAGAGAAGGTAAATATGTTGCCTATTCCTTTCAATGTTCAATGAAAAAGTTGCCACTTTATTCACTAATGTTCATGGTGGTAATACATTTGTGAAGATGATAGCAGAGAACGAAACTCAGGACAGGGCTGTTTCTGATGCCACTTTTCAGTACCTCTCTGGACCCTTCCTACCGCACTCCTTCCATTCCTCCTGTCAAACCATGGTCTGCCCGTGCTAGATGTTCCCCGTTGTTATCACTATTTTCCAATTAGGCAGGCACTATGTCTTGGGTTATGTAGTTTATTTTCTCTTTAACTTAAAAGGCATGCTATGCACTTTAGTTTGTGTGCACTGTAACTAAGTCTGTTTAATGAAGGACAAGTGCTTGGTATTTTTGTTAAAACAACATGCACTGCTGAGCAATCAACTAAAGGCCTCTGTCTCCTGCTGTCCTCGTTTCCTGTCAGAATATCTGGTATTTCTTCTTGCACAAGGGTTGATGACTAATTATACACTGCTGAGCAATTAAAGACTTTCTTTTCCTGCTGTCATTTTTCCTTGTTGGAATGCCTGGCATTTTTTGGTTGTACAAGGGCTGCTGGCTAATTACACACTTCTGAGCAACTAAATTCCTCTGTTTCCTGCTGTCCTTGTTTCCTGCTGGAATGTCTGGTATTTTTGTTTGTACAAAGGCTGCTGACAAATTAATGGCCTATGTTTCCTGTGTCTGTTTTCTGCCGAAAACTGCCTTCTAATTGGCAGGCAGCAACTCCATTTGGGTGATGGGCAATAAACTCCACATTCAAAGTGTGGCCCTCCACTTGGCTTTATTAATCTACCTGAAGAGAGAGAGCTGTTTTTTTCCGCCAGCACCACCTCTGGGTTAGGAGCCCCCTTGTCTGTGACAAGAGCAAACGAGAAACAGTGAGCTGGGGGCTTGCAACCTCTCTTGGAATTCATGTCCCTTTGGGAGGACTTTCTACAACCTTAAGCCCTGGAACCTGGTTGTGCAGCACCACCCACGCATTGACAACAACCATCATTCTCTCACAGCTGCTTAATGCTTTGTATATTTTGATCTATTACATGGACCTCAGGTTAGTGCACTAGCTGGGAGCCTCTTGTTTTTTGGGGTTTTTAATTTCTTCAAGGACACCTTTAGAGTTTGAATTAGAAGAAGGACATTTTTTAGGCGAAAGAAATTGAAGAAAGTACTCCACCCCAAAAATATTTAAATGAATCATTGTTGAAAAAGTGAAATTTTCTCCTATGTTTAATTTAACCTTAGGAAAAGCATAAGGGTAAACTCAATGGTGGTCTCCGCAAATGGGTTTAGGGATTGTGAGGTAAGCCCCAAATAACTCAAGGAGGCAGCAAAATCATGCTCAAACCCCCCATGGGATGACTAATCCATAACATTCATTCACAGTTGCCACAATCTAACTTTCGGGCCTTTTATCAGCACTTTAGCGCCCCTGTTAGTGTGAACACTAAGGTTGGTACTGTGTCACTTCTTTGTAGAGTGAGCTCTGGAAATACCTCCTCCTTCCCATTCTTGTTCTTTGGGACTAGCTGTATCTCTCCCATTGGCTAAAATTAGGGTTACCTTATTACATTTAATAAGTGCTAACTTTGGATTGGGAGCAGGTAGAGATGTGCTGTTTTGACTCGAATGCAATGTAATTTAAAATCCTATTTCAGTGAAAAGTTGGATTTTAAATCACAATTCAGAAAAATCCGATTTTAGAAAGGTGGCATTTTCTTGTTCTAACCATTTGTGCCATCTGCTAGCGTCCTGGGTGTCATTACTATGAATGGCTCTGCTGTTGGGGTACATGTATCCCTGCCAGACAGTGACACAAAGAGGACTAAAAATGGGCTGGATGGAGCAACCTGCCAGGAGGGCTGTTGGTCTAGTTGCACCCTGCCCCACTTTACTTCAAAGGGCTTGCCTCCAGCACACACAAAAGAACCTGACACCAACCTATTGTCCCCTTAGATAGTTTGGAGGCTTGACAAAGGAAGGGAAGAACTCCCAGAACCGAATGTCAGGATAGGGCAGGGTGTTCCCCCACACAGGAAAATTGGCAATGGGTGTAAATATTGGACATCCGGACCACTCTTCAGTAGACTCCTGGACCAGTGGAAGATTCAGAAGGAGGATCTCCCTGCTGCTAAAATGATTTTTTTGTTACCCTGCTGCTCAACCGACTGCCTTGCTGCCATAGTGTATGAAGAAGAAAGACGTGATTGGCTCCTGGAAGCCAGGACCTCCTGAGGGCTTGAACCCTCCTGCTGGCCTCTCCAGGAATGACCTTGAATCCCCCAAGTGGTGCCTCCCAGTTTTTGGACCCTTGAATTGGTGCTGGAGTGGCCTCTTCCTACCAGGATTCAAAATCTGTGACTGAGACAATTTTTCACCAAAACCTTCCTGGAGAACAGACAGAATACCAGGACCTTCCTGCAGCCAAAGGTCAAGCCAAGGTCGACTTGACTTAGCATTAGCTCCATCTGTGTTAATTTTTGCAGCAGCAAATCCTCTACAGAGGGACCTCTCAGCAGTGTTGTCCGGCCTTATGGAGCCCCTTTGACTATAGCCTGCAGGCTCATCCCACTAGTTGAATTTGATCCTCAGAAAAACGTCTAAGTCCAAAAGTAGAAATTTGCACCTGCATTGACGATCCCATCATCAGAGATTATCTCCTCGGCCTGAGAATTCAGGATCTCCCACTTAGAGCTTTTTTTCTTCCTTCATCAATGGCTTCACTGAGACCAGTAGCTCCGCGTTGTAAAGAATGCATCCTCTAGATACAGCCTTCTGCCTTACCCAACCGAGACTTTGCAAAACTAACAGAGAGTTAAGCAAAGGTTAATATTGTGACTTTTGTGGTTCACTTTGACAAGGATTGTGATTATTGCCTTAGTGGATATTTCACCCCCCTCAACCAATAACCCAATTTTAGACTCATGGTATTCACCTATTTTTTTTTGTAAACACATATATACAAAGGACTGTAAGAGATAATATAATCCATTCCAGATAACCATTATCACCACAAGATAGTAGTTTGTGTGTATTTGAGGGTGTGCCAACCAGGAAGTAGGTGATACAAAGTGGGGTTGGGAGGTCTATGACTATGAACTAAGTCATTCAAACAAGAGGGTGAGGTTATTATCTGGCAGGGGAATGGTTAAGATGTTTTGCCTAATTGACGATAATACATAAGAAAGGGTGTGGAATTTAAATAGTTCGCAAACATAGGTGATGAATAGGGCAAGCACTTTTTACCATGCATTTGCACACAAAGGTAACTTGAATTGATTGTCTTGCTGAAAACTTTCCTACAAGACCTCTTTACGATGATGTGGGTTAGTGTTTGGACAGATCGTATAGTGTTCTTTGTGGAAAAATTATAGTTTTGTCTAGTGCACTCTGGCTTGCTCAGTGTATTGGTCACTGAGTTGGCAATGTGGAGGAACTGGTGTGGTTAAATGTTGCTATTCAGAAGTTGGAACCCAGTAACTGTAACAATCACTACGCTGAACATTCCAGCTGCATGTTGTTGGTAAACTTCACCACGTCTTGGCTCAGCTTGGTGGACAAGTGTAAGGGGTGAAAAATAATATGAGAAGCCATAGTTCTGGTAGGAGAGGACACTGTGAGGGAAAGACATTGTGTTTTCGAGAAGTTGTTCTAAAGAGTATGGATGAACAGCCCGATGAACCTAACTCAATCATATACAGATACATTTTTTAATATGGGTTATGAAGGAGGAAAAAACAAATCTTCCGCAAATGATTTCATCTGTCTTCTCTCAAAGAAGTATTAAATCAGTCTGCAAGTGCTAGCTTTCCAAGTTTATTCAATTACGTGATGAAATAAGCTCCAGGGTCATGTGATTGGCTGTATATTTTGTCCACTGTATATAAAAGCACTCGGCAATAAACTTGTTCTTAAATAGCCAGAACACTCTCCACAGGAATGTCCTGCAATTAAGTCCTTCTTCAACACCCAATATTCAGATAATTTATGTATACAGGCACTCCCCTTCCAAAGCTTTGCTGACTGAAAATATCAGTTTAGATCTGGAACGCTAAGTTTCTTTTGCCTTTTTTAAATGCTCTGTTTTATCCCAATCCATGTCAATTTGATTTTTCCTGCTAAAAATGCAGTTTCATTTTTCAGAATCTCCACTTGGAGCATCTTCAAAAGATACACAAGTGATGGGATGAAAAACATTTTGGCTACCACAATTATATCCTCCAAAGATATGAACTGGCTCATCCACCTGCTAGGATTTAAGTTGATAACTTGGAATAATCTTGGATACCTAGCCTTATAAATATATAAAAAATTTGATCACAATTCAGAAAACACATTCATAAACTGAGGAAAAATTTCAAAGCTCCTGTACAGTAACTGGGAGCAAAGTTCTAGATTTTTTTAAACAATTTGATTTCGCCAGTAAATAAGATTGTAATATTATTTATTTCCTTGCTGTTCAGTGTAGTTACTGTCAGAGGTTTCATTTTTACAGCAACGAGAAGAGCAAGATGACTCACCCTTGCTTCATGTCCTACAACAACAGTATTTTCTGAGGACTTTTGCCATTCTCTGTCACCCATCCCATAGAAGAGTAGGCCTCCGCCAATTACCAACTGTACATATTGACAACAATTCCTATTTGACGAAAAATGTTTGAAGAAAAGACCACTCTGTTCACTTGAAGACTTTCTAGTGATAGATATGCAGGGTTACCCCAGTAACTAGACATGAACAGATGAGTAAAAGGATGGGTGAAATGACAGAGGACCTCCTTCTTAGGTTAAGCCTCGATCTACCTGTTGTATCCTCTTCTATGGGCTCTGGTACACCTGCCTCAATCGACCTGTTGTATCCTCTTCTATGGGCTCTGACACACCTACCATTTGCCATTGGTTGTTTCATGTGGCATTTAGAAAGTTGGCTTGTTATTGGTGGATTTCTGTAAATGCCCCTCCTTAGTGCGCTTAAGTCTCTATCCGACGATTTAACTCAGAGAACTCAGAAAGTGGTTGACGCACTTTCTGAGGTTGATGTACCTTAATACACAGTAGCAACCTCACTCTGCACCCCTTTTAACCATACCAGCCGAGGGCTTAATACATTTTATTTTTCCTCCTACGAGCTAGGTATCTTTTAACTATCACATTTCACCACCTCACCACTCACATTCAATTACCCTCCACACACCAACACATAGTACACTTCAAGTGCTCCTACGCAGTCGTGAGTCGTAGTACACTGCATCCCGTAAAGGGGTGCGAAGACCCCAATGATGAAGCATGACACCAAGGGGCCTGTTGGTGTGTGAGGGGTATTCAAAACAACACTGTAGGTTCCCCACCATTGTAGGGACCACTACCATTACCAGAGTGGATTCCAATGTGTTTATGTAATCTGTCAGGGGAGATCAAATCCACTTTCCCTCTCCTTCCCGCCTTTGTTATACATTTAAACACAAACACAATGCCAGTGAGGAGCAGCAGGGCCACCCAGTCTACACAAACACACTCAAGACACATTGATGATCAATCAAACACAACACTGATGTGCAAGTCACCACATGGCACACTCATAAGTGACCAAAATAACAAGGATGAGTCACACAGAACTGCATAGACATACCAACACACTGCACAGTGCACAACAGACAACTAACACAAGTGCATACAATCATTTACACAGGGCGGGACAATCCAAAGAACAGGCACACAGGTCACGGGTGACATGTGTGTCTATCACAATCCAGGGGTATACACACATCCACAACCACTACTAAGTCACACCCTTTACACTGCACACCTCTTCACTACCCTAGAGCACACATCTCATGTAGGGCCGGGGACCAGGACTAAGGGCCACCACAAAATGACCATACACATACACAGATGGGCACATATACAGAAATAACACACATACATCATGACATTGCCCAGACTACATGCAAATCTGTGCACAACAACGTTGCCAACAATAGCAAACCACTAAAAAGAGATCTGCATGACAGGCAAAAGAGCCAACACAGATAACACAAGTATCAGTGTCTGAATGGACTGAAGACCCTGTCACCCCTGTTTAAAAATGTGATGTGGGCAAAAAGCTTGGCAATGTTGAAGTGACACATAGAGCACGGGGTACAGGCAACCAAATGCACACACAAAAATAGCTTTAATCAGCAAGGACACTGACAAAACACACAATAGGAGTAACTGTCTTTCTTCACATATTGCACAGATGTGACAGTAGAACAACAGGAGACAAGAGCAAGGCACAAAATGCTGAACATATGCCGGATAATCTGCACAGGCAAACTCCAAACAGGAAGGTCAGTGTCCATGACAGGTGGCGCGGCAAGTACACGAGAGGTTGCACAGGGGAGACTCGGACACAGCAAAGCAACAGGGCCAGTGACCATGGCACAGGTGAGAGTACAACACAGCAGAGCAACAGGGCCAGTGTCAATGGCAGGTGGCACAGCAAGTACATGAGAGGCTGCACAGGTGAGACTCCAACACAGCAGAGCAACAGGGCCAGTGCCCATGGTAAAGGTGAGAGTAGAACACAGCAGAGCAACAGGGCCAGTGTCCACGGCACAGGTGAGAGTACAACACAGAAGAGCAACAGGGCCACTGTTCATGGCACGTGGCACAGCAAGTACATGAGAGGCTGCACAGGGGAGACTCCAACAGAGCAGATCAACAGGGCCAGTGTCCATGGCACAGGTGAGAGTACAACACGGCAGAGCAACAGGGCCAGTATCCGTGGCACAGTTGAGAGTACAACACAGCAGAGCAACAGGGCCAGTGTCCATGGCAGGTAGCACAGCAAGCACATGAGAGGCTGCACAGGGGAGACTCCAACACAGCAGAGCAACAGGGCCAGTGTCCATGGCACAGGTGAGAGTACAACACAGCAATGAATGACGATTTAAGTTGCCAAGGAGAAATGCAGATTGAGGACATGAGAAGCTGCACAGTGAGTGTGCTTGACTGTACCCTTCCATGAAAAGCAACACACCCAGGTGCCAAACAATGGGCAGGACGAGCACACCTGTATGAGAGACCGGTGTATAAGGGGGACTGGCACTCACATTTGGCTGTCAGGCGGACCTGGAGCTGCCTGTGTGTCAGGGACAGCAGGAACACTTGACTGGGGAGACAGAGGCCCAAGTGATGTAGGGCTATTAGTGGTTTGGCAAGTTGGAGGGCTGTTTGGACCGGGTGGTATAGTGGCACGTGGAGGTGGAGTCATGCAGACCTGTGACACAGTGTGGGTGGGAGAGGTTGGAGGGGTGCCCTTCCACTTCTTGGGAATATGAAATTACTGTCTTGGGGTCAAAAGGAACTGGTGATAAAACAACAGGCACACACACCAACTGTCCCTCATCAGGTGCAGTCACTGGCACTCCCTCTGGTGACGTGCTGGATCCTGCAGGACGCTTTATATGGCTACGCCTCTGGACCACCCTCCCCTGCTTGACAGGTGTCCCACTTACAGTGCCGTCCTTTGCCTCTTTGCCAGGGGTGGACCAACAGTGCCCTTCTTTGCCTCCTTGCCAAGGGTAGCCCCTACAGTGCCCTCCTCCACCTGCTTCACTGGGCTTGGAATTGGAGTTGATGTGGTGGGGGGATGTGGCCCTGTGCCCTTCCAAGGTGTACCCTTGCCATACAACACCTCCTTAGTGGGCACAGACACTGCTCGTCCTTCTCTGCATGAAGTTTTTGGGACAGGAGAGTCCTTTGCTGGTGAAGCCTCTGAGGCATGTGAGCCTGGTGTCAGCCTTATTGCTTTTTCGGCCTGGCTCTTCCCTGACAGGCTCTTGTCTTTGCATTCTGTGTTGGCTCTGCTCTACTGTGGGGATGGTGTCTGTGGGCGGGACCGCTTGGGTTGTGTCTGCTGTGTGCTTCTTGTGCTGTATTGTGTCTGCGACGCATGCAAACCGTGGTCACTGTAATCTGATGTGGCCACTGACTGGGGGGTGGACAAAGGCACCTGAGCAGGAATGGGAGCATGTGCCTGTTGAAGAGCAGATGTCACTGCGGATGACAAAGCCTGGACTGTACGGTGTAGCCCACCCACGTCAGAGTGTATGCCCTCCATGTAGGCAACCACCTGGCCTAATTTCTTGTCATGGTCACTGAAGGCATCGAGCAGGGCGGTCTGGCCCACACAAAGCTGGCGGAGGAGCTCTACAGACTCTGCACTGAGGGCAGCAGGGGGGAAAAGTGCAGGCTCAGCGGTGCTAGGTGTGAATGTAACTAATCCCCTCTTACTGAAACGGACAAGGGCAGCACCAGATGAAGTGGAAGGGAGGCTGGGCACTGGCCACTGCGTGGCAGATGATGTTGCAGACTCCCTATCCCCTGTGCCTGCCAACATGGATGCATCACCGCTGGCATCAGATGATGTGTACTCTGTGTCACTGGCCTCCGGTGCAGCATTGGTGCTACTCTCGCCACCACTGGTTTCTGGCTCCCGTTCCTCCGTGTCCACTGGCGATTCTGCATGAGAGACAGATGCAGGGTTGTGTTAGAGTCATCATCAGGACAAAGCAATCCAATCAATGCAGTACAGGAGATGCCCAAATCAACATGGTGACCACCACACCCTGCAATCACATTGCAGCAACACACTACATAGACCACAACAGTGCCTGTAACCCTGAACATCTGCCATGACTGAGCCATGTCGAGGCCACACAGCACAACACCCTGCCCGTGGATGAAGTGTACCAGACACACAACTTGCCCTGCCCACACCTAGGGACATGATGTGGGGACAACTCTCATTGCCACTGACAGACCTTCAGGGAACATGAGGGGACAACACACACACCTATTAGGACATGACAGTCCACAATGCCAAGTAGGCCATACCAAGCACCATGTGGTACTCTTGGGCACCTTGTTGTCAGATGTGTGGGCCTCCCCGATCATGGTGCATGCAAAGTAGGCATACATGAAGTCACACTCAGATAGTGGACACTGCTGTTCACCCCCTAATAGATTCCCCACACTATCCCAATGCTGAATGACCATGTAGATCCTAACACAACTGGCTAAGAGAAAGCACAACAGGGAGGATCAGCTTTGTAAGGCCAGTTTGGCCCAATGCCTGACACTGGCACACATCTCAGCAGCCACTCACATGACACACGAATATCACATGGGCCACCGCTGCCACAGGCCCTGAACACATGCATCAGCTCCCAGTCAAAGTCACACTACACAAATACTCACCCCTGCCCTGCTGGCGATGCTCCTTTAGACGTGCATCCAGCTCCGGATTAGTCACTGCCAATATGGGGACCATCAGTGGTGTTAAGTTGCACCATGCCAAACGCCCAGTGAGTGGTAGCAGCCCCAATGTCATCTCTGCCATGTTCTTTGCCAGCTGGCTGATGTCGTCCCACCTCTTGTGGCAGTGGGTGCGTCGTCGGTTAGATACCCCCAGGGCTCGCACCTTTGCTGCAATGGCCCTACACACGGCCTTACGCTGGTGTACCTTGAGCTGTAGGTATGGGAGAAAAGAAGGGTAAATGTCCAGTTATACAGTGTCATGTACCAACATCTATCAGTACAGTAGCAAGACACAGACTCAGGACCTATTGTAATCTCCATCCATCCCAAACTGGGGGAAACCTCACAAGGGCACTCTGCATGGGCCAAACAGATGTGATTGCATGCATACATGAGGGCATAGAGGGTCCCTGATAATCTCACACACATGCAGGATGACTGCACTGTACCCCCTGGCTTGCAGACTTCACCAGTCCCATGCAGGTGTGCCCACTACATACCTCACATATCTACCTGCGTCTGTGTCTAGAAGCACTGTGTGCATGACTGGGAAGCATTCAATGAGCATGTCCTATTACCATATGTGTTTGAAATGTGTATGGCCTCGGGACACATGGACTCAACAACATAATAGCCATCTACAGAAGTGTGTTTGTGTGCAATTATACAGGGCTGACATGGTGCATATCTTCTATTCAGTGTGAATGAACAGGAACAAGGACCATGTAAGTTTGGTGATGTGTTCTCATTTGGGTGGGCAGGCACTGGGCCTAGTCTCTGGGTTCATACTGAGTCGGACAACAGGGGAACACTGAAACATTCACCCGAGCAATTACTGTCCTGGCACCTACATGTCCAAAATCCTGTGCCTCTGTATGGCTGACAATGTAACACACTCCACTCACACATACAACTGCAAGCAGGGAAAACAGTGACATTGGGACACACACACTCCCTCGCCCTGGAGACAGCTTGTTTGTCAGTGTATGAAAAAACCCCACACCCTCAGGCATATACTGCAGCAGCACAACTACCTGTCTGACACACCCCTGCCCCCTAGCTCCCTTAATGATAACTAACCACTTCATTGGGGCCACCATACAGCCTTGGGTACTGTGCCAGCAACTAGTCCACTAGGACCCCCAGCTCCTCGCTAGTGAATGGACTGGCACGGATCTTCTCTGTCCTTGCCATCCCTGTGGACATGGAACACCTGTGGTGGAAGTGAGTGGTGAGGGGTCCCAGGCAGCAGGCACTTGAGGCAGCAGCAGGAGAGAGTCCCAGGCAGCAGGCACTTGAATCAGCAGCAGGAGAGGGTCCCAGGCAGCAGGCACTTGAGGCATCAGCAGGAGAGGGTCCCAGGCAGCAGGCACTTGAGGCAGCAGCAGTGGAGGGTCCCAGGCAGCAGGATCTGTGAGCAGCAAAAATGAGAGGCTCACTCCCACAGATTTATAGCCCCCTAGGGTCGTTTGTAAGGTACAAAGCTTTGAACAATTGGTTGTCTAGGTCTGCCTCATTCAAATGCATCCAATGACCACCTCCGCAGTGGCGGATCATGTCTTCTGCGATTTTTAAAACTGCATCATGCCACTGCAATCATCGCTCCCATTGGCTGTAGGCAATGCTCCATGGCGGTGATGCACCGCAGGGGCCCAGGGTGCGCTATCACGATGGCACATCGTTCAAATGCATCCAATGACCGCCTCCGCGGTGGCGGAGCATGCTTTCTGCGATATTCAAAACTGCATCATGCCACCGCAATCATCGCTCCAATTGGCTGTAGGCAATGCCTCATGGCAGTGTCGCACAGCCGTGGCCATGCAGCAGTTACCGCGATTTGGACGGCAGAGCATGCCCACCGCCATCTACCCATGTCTCCATGCCAATGGCTACCACACTTGTAAAGGGGGTGGTGCTGGTGTCACACCGCCATGGCCATGCAGTAGCTACCACGATTCGGGTGGCGGAACATGCCCACCGCCATCTACCCATGTCTCCATGCCAATGTCTACCACACTTGTGAAGGGGGTGGTGCTGGTGTCACACCACTGTGGCCATGCAGTAGCTACCGTGATTTGGGTGGCGGAGCATGCCCACCGCCATCTACCCATGTCTACATGCCAATGGCTACCACACTTGTGAAGGGGGTAGTGCTGGTGTCACACTGCCATGGCCAGGTGGGAGCTACTGCGATTTGGGGCACATGCAATGGCAATGTCCATTGTGAACACTGCATCAGTACACAGCAGCAACATAGTTAAGGGCACATCATTGGGCACACAATGCCATTATTCCATATAATCCACAGGTGGACGCACGTTATGTGTGATGCACATTGGTCTGTGGTTCCTGCCATGTCACTTACGCATCTGATGGTTGATGATGCTTCACAGTGTTAAGCTGGTGTCAATAATGTGTAACAAATCAATGTGTTGTGGGTCAGTGCTGACCTTGCCAAGGCTTGTCTCACTGTATGATGTTGTTACTTACTTGTGCTTTCATATCAGTTCATGCACACAAGTGACAGTTTTCCAGATACTGTGATCATTGGGTTTTGGATGTGTGCCAAGTTCACATGATGTGTGACAGGTACAGCAGATGGGTATTTGACAGTCATAGTCATTTTACACACATTGGTGGATGGTACGGTATGAGGCATGCACATGTGAAATGTGGGGTTCAGTATGTGTGCATTCACATTGACCTATGTGTTGTTTGCGGCACTTGTATATTGTAAATGGAGAGGTGTGCCCTCTGTGTGTCTCAAATGTCACCCATGTAACCTGGTATGCCACGCATCTCTCATGGCAGTCTTTGGTTTTCCGTGACATCCTTAATGGTATGTGCTGTGGCCATCTCATGTTGATTGTCATTGCCATTTTTTCAATTACATCTCAACTAGGAGGAGGCCGAATCTCATACGTCACCTGACAGTGCTGGAGGACATGGAGGATACAGCGATCATTTGCAAATTCCGCCTCGACAGACCGATGCTGAAGACCCTTTGTGATCTGTTGGAGCCCCACCTGCAGCCTCGTCGCATCTACCCAACAGCATTCACACCCCAGACAAGAAGGTGCTCAGCACATACCAGTATATTTAGAATATCAAAGCATTCACACCCACATACAAAGTGATGGCAGCCCTCCACTTTTTTGCAACTGGTTCCTTCCAGGAGACAGTGGCCAGCGCTGCAGGGATGTTGCAAACCATGTCCAGCCTGGTGCTGAGGGATGTTCTTGCAGCCATGATGATATATAAGGATTGATGCATACATTTCCCCAGGGGAGCAGTATTGGCCGCTGTGAAGGGTGACCTCTATCCCCTTGGGCACATCCCCCATGTTGTTGGTGCCATCCAATGTACCCATGTAGGTCTGGTTCCACCACAGGCGAGTGTGCACATTTTTAGAAATCATAAACATTATCATTCAATCAATGTGCAGGTGGTGTACCTTGCGGACATGACCATATAACAAGTGTGTGCAAGATTCCCCAACTCTGCCCGTGATTAGTACATCCTGAGGAACAGCATGGTGCCCTGGATGATGATTATCTTCTTCCCGAGCATGCTTGGATTGTGTGTCAGTATGCCTAGTGATATGGCGTGCTGTGTGACCTGCTGCCCTCTGCCTGTGCGGTACAAAAGGGGGTGGTGATGGACGGAGCATCTGAACCAAATCAAACACTCACACCCAGTCAACAGATCTGGGTTTAATCCATCACCGTTCTTTAGCCCACTCTGCCACCCCAGTTCAGACATGGCCATATTCAAATCAGTCTGACCTTGTAGCTCATGTAAACAGTCCAGCACGAACTGCCAAGCCATGCCTTTCCTGGACTGGTAACAAGCTTCCAAGGACCGGTTTCTGGCATTCCAGCCGTCTTCAGCCCGGCTTGCTTGAATCCAGTGGCAAAGTGCAACATAGCAATGTGTGTTCATCATTCACAGGTGACTCTGCATATCCTAGCCGTCCATGGCTCCTGAGCTCACTACGAAACCCCAGGACCCCGGCTAACGCCAGGTACAATGAGGCCATGGCAGGACCCCACGTGTCATTGAGCAGACTTTTGGCCTGCTCAAGTCAAGATTCCGCTGCCTTGACAGGACTGGAGGTGCACTGTCATACTCACCTGGGAAGGTCTGCAAGATCATTGTGGCACGCTGTATGCTGCACAACATGTCAAAACAATAGTTATATCTAGGAGTCAAAAAAGAAAAGAGACTCACTGTGAAACCAAGGCCTCAACATGGAAAAACAATAAGTGTGTTAATGCAGACCCAAGTATGCACCCAAGTGTGACACAAATGTGTGAGCTAAAGCTCGAGGGCATGGGTAAATTTTCCCATCAGTAGCCACTCTGTACCGCTCTTATAGACATCATTTGGGTTCTCCTTGCCCAGGAGACAAAGAAAAGACAGCCTGTTGATGTTATTGAGGCTGTTCCAAAACACTAAAAGTGATGTTATGTCAGTACTAGATATTGTGGATGACTGAAAAAATCAGTGCAAAAAATAATAAGTGTGAGTGAAAAACTATTAAAATTGGATAATACTGAGTAGATATGAAACTTTAATTTTCTTCTCAGTTTTCCAAATCTAAAAGGTAAAGTGCAAAAACAGATTTAACATAATATCTGTGAGCAATGATGGTCGACATGTTTCAGCATTATGTAGGTATAGAACCAATGCTTTCTTCAGGACCCGATGTTAGCTACTGCTACTATAAAGTGAAGTTAAAAAGTGTCACCTGCAAAATCCAGGTCAAATTGATCCACCACAGACTTTTGTCATATCATGTTGAGAAGACGAACACACAGGAGAAAGCATAAAAGTAAAAACATATTAGCATTATTGTGGGCTAATAATAGTGACATACATGATGTTGTCAATATGTAAAACATCATAAATCGGTTGTGTTATTAAAATATATAAAACATCATGTGCCGGTATATTTTTATTACCACTAGAGTAACGCAGTTACGCTACTGCAAGATTCCACGGCCACTCACCCATTTGTTGTGGTGATGGCGCTTCATCCCACCTGCCTGCAGGTCAGGTATAGAGGAGCACCGCTCTATAAAAGAACAAAGAGACATTCGAAAGAGCAAAGGTAGGTTGAGCTTGTAATCAAACGTTGTATTTCATACTTGAAGATGTTTCTGTATCGTAAATTACAACTCAATTCGTGTAATCAGTCAGTCAGTCAAATTATCTTTATTCGATTTAGTTAAAAATCATACAAAGAGCATAAAAACATTTATATACAAGTAAACTACAATTAAACAATTTCATTTCAATCGAATACATGTGATGAGGTATTACAGTTAAAACAAGATTAAAAAGAAGTATAAAAACAGTTCATACAGGGAAGTTTAATGGTTTCTTGCGGGTTCTTGATCTAGCCGCCGCCACTAAAAAATTAGCCATGCAAAATGTGATCCGGATGTTATTCAGTGATTGGAGATAATACATGGCTGGTCTCACCTGGGAGAAACTAGCTTCCCTTAAAACCGGTAACAAATGTTTTTTCCTCTGGTCAGAAAAGAAATCGCAAAACATAATAAAGTGCATGGTGTCTTGTACAGAGAAATTATCACAAGTACAAGGCAGTGCTGACTCTGGTTTCACACAAGTGTTGAAGCTTCCCAACTTAAAATGAATAAGGTTAAATCTAAATTTAGTTAAAAGGAACCTGTGAAATGGATTGGTAACAAAACATAAATAGGGTTCTAATGCAATTGAGTTAACTAACAAACAATGTCGTCTAACTGTAGGCTTTAGCAGTTCCTTTTCTTCTCGGCTCATTCTTGCCCTTAGCATAAATAGTTTTTTAATGATGACTACATCTTGATTTGTTATGCCAGAGGGGTCAGTAAAAAGATCCGGCCGGCCCAGATCCGTAAAGGACTTTTTCAAATAGGCCAAGCATGGAATTCTACTGCTATGGTCCAAAGACATGACTTCCTTCATTATCAAATGGTTAAGGGTTAATTCTGTATTTAGCCATGTCTTAAAGACAGTATGTTAGGGGCGCCAGTTTTAACCTATCATAGACATAGTCCATGCCCACCTCAGCGTGTATGGAAAAGGTTGGTGTCGATTGGGGAAGGCACAAAAGAGAGTGTAAGAATCTATTTTCCGCATTTTGAATATTTTCCAAACATGCATAACCCCATAAAGGAGCGCCATACAGTGCCACAGAGAAGCATTTGCTATTATAAACCTTTAGGAGAGCTTCCATCCGTCTGTGGCCCAACCTTTTGGCAAAACCCAAAAGGGCCGTTGATGTCCTGGTCACCGCCAGGCTTTTGGCCCTTACCTGGGGGCCCCAGGTACCCTTGTCATCAAAAAGCACACCAAGGTAGGGGAAAACCGGTACTCTAGATACAGCTTCTCCCTTGCATCTAAATGTTTTTACCAGGGCTCTTTTCTTCTGGGGACCAACAACCATAGTGTGTGACTTGTTTGAGTTCACCTTCAAGTCTAATTGGTCCATGAAGGTACCAAATGCGTCCAAAAGCTGTTGGAGACAGATGCTGGTGCGGGCTATCAGCACTGCGTCGTCCGCGTATAGGAGAGCAGGGATCTTAACTTCTCCTACACGCGAAACGTCTCTGGCAGCGCCCTCTAAGTGGGTACCTAGGCCGGTAATGTAGATTGTAAACAGCAGAGGAGAAAGTATGCAGCCCTGCCTGACCCCTCGCTTCGAGTTAAAACGGGACGTGCATCTGCCTTATTTTGTGACCCGCACCGCTGCAAAAAGCTCTTGATGAAGTGAGGCCATGAACCTAACCAGGGCCTCATCAATCCCAATCTTCAAAAGGATATCCCAGAGCTTGGACCTATTGACCAGGTCGAAGGCCGAGGAGAGGTCCATGAACTCTAGGTACAGTGACCCCTCCTTGGCCACCGTGTACTTTGAGATCAGCAGGTGTAGGTTAGAGCACTGCTTTATCGTGCCTCTCTTCTCTCTAAAACCGTATTGAATGTCGGCCAAACCACCCCAACTATCCAGGCTATCCCTTAACCTAGCCAAGAGACTCTGCCTAGGATCTTAATTGCAGAGTCCAAAAGGGATATAGGCCGATAGCAACCTGGGTCATCCCTTTGCCCCTTCTTAAATATAGGAACTATTGTGGAAGTTGCCCATGTGGTGGGGGGGGGGGGGATTATACTGTTTGCAGCTGTAAATACTTTAGCTAGGATGCCGACCCATAGGTCTGGAGAGTGTATATAAAAATCAGCCGGCACCCCATCCGGGCCAGGGGCTTTATTCCTAGTAGTCGCACGGATCGCTTTCTCTACCTCGGCCCTGTTAAAGTGCATGGGGATAGCCTCAGGAACAATCATATTGAGTGGCTGGGTGACCGTACCATTGTCTCCATAGACGGAACTAAAGTGTGCCAACCACTTGTCATCCGGGATGACGCAGTCCGTGTCTAGGTTGGACGAATCAGAGAAGTAAGGCTGGTTAATTACGGCCCAGAATTGCCTACTGTCCCGCAAGATATCAATAGAGAGTGGGTTCTCCCAAGCCTCGTATTTGATGTTATCCTGTCTGATCTTAATGGCTCGTTTGTAGTCTTTTCTTAGGGTTGCAATGGCTGACCTGTCCCTAGGGTTAGCTTTAAGCACCCATTTTAGGGACTTGTGGGCTTTTGAACAAGCAGCATCAAACCATCGGCAGTGTTTGTTTTCTCCCTTCCTCAGTTTAACCGTGAGGTTAAAGGAAATTTTACTACAGATCGTTTGGAAGGCGTCCATTATCTCACGACCTTGCAAGGCTGGGTTCTGACAAATCGTGACCTGATCCTCAATTTGAGGGCAAATGTCAGCATAAAAATTGCTAGGGACGACGTTTGCCCACTTAATCCTTCTTACCTGATCTATTGTGCATAGGGCAGGTCCTATAACGGCCTGCCCCGGCATAGGGCCCATAAAATCCCCCACGCCACCTCCAGGAGGACGGGATTATGATCACTAAGGGGAGAAAGGACTGTGCAATAAGAAATAGCATGGTTAAGGATAGCTGGGGTCACAAATATGTAATCAAATATTGTACCAGGAACTGACCCCTTAAAGGTAGGTGTTCTGGCCAAAAATTCTTCCAGTTCTTTGCCTGATTTAGTGTGCTCAAAGTGGGGCCCCTCCTGTCCCGTGGTCACCATGGGATCAATTGAACCGCACCCAAAATCACAGGGATGAATGTTAAAATCGTCCATGAACACATATTCATAATTTGTGTGAGTATTGTGACTGACTAAATTTAAGAAGCAATCGAGGGCGGCAATGTTATCGCCACCACCATCCTTATTACCTGGGTTATAAAAATGTATAAACAAGGTACTCTTAGAGGGACTAATTTCCCTTTCAACAATCAGAAAATTCGGGGAATCATATTTGATCTGTCTTAAAGGCCCTTTAAGATCAAGTGAAAAAAGGGTCAGAAGGCCTCCCCTGGCTCTACCTGCATTACTTGGGGTTGCAGCTACAGTGAAGCCTATGAACCCATCCAGCCAAAAGCAGGATGAGGTATCCCTGGTTTCCTGTAGGGAGATGACTTTGTGTTCTGAAATAAATCTAACCCAATCAGTGTCGCCAATTTTAGATTTAATTCCTGCGTCATTCCAACTGAGGATTTTACATGCTTCGTGTAATCAAATTGTGCTTCCATAGAATGATTGAGAACAGGATGTAAAAATTACCCACACTCACACTAGCTAATATATCATGTGTACCCGGGGATTGCTGTTAAGCATAGATAGCCTTTTACTAATAACCATATTTGTCCCTTAGCGCGGACAATAAAGTTTAGTATATACAATCACTCACGGACAAATTGGGGCTTTAAAAAAATTCAGAATGATCAGGTAGATCGTATTTCCTTAGCCCAAGTGGTTATTTATTAGTAGACAGCCGTTATCAGTAATGAACAGCGTTTCTTCCCGCGAACATGAACAGCAAGCTGTATTGGGCATGTAAATGTTCGTCGTCATGCTATTAAAGGCCATCCCAATACACAATTAGCCGTGCACAATTGTAGCCGGTCAACGCTTGTGACGCCCTTATAGTCGGTTACCCAGACAACAGTATAGCCAGTTAGTTCTTATGCCAAACACCTTCTGATAATAACAATACGTATCGGCAGGTATTGGGGAGTGTGAATCGGACACGCACACGTTCACATGTTCACACGTTCAGCAGCGTTATTTTAGAGCTCCGATATTTAACAAATAGTGTGTATTCCGGCTTACCTGCCCATTGGTGTCTCTGGACCAGCTTCTGTGCTGTCTGGGGTGGCACAGAACGGACGCAGCGCCGCCATTTTCAATCCCGATGTGTCTGTGCACGTGACCGCGTGCACGTGACACCAGGCATTCTGGGTATTGTAGTTCGTTAAGATCGGGAAACTCACGAATACAAATGTTCCTTTCGGGTTTTATAGTGTAGATTCAATTCTAAAGCCTCATTATAATTTATGAGTGATCTGAGAGGTCTACAATAATTGTCTCACCAATTTAGAGAGGTTTTTATAAAAAGATACAAAAGGAGAAAATCGAGTAGGAGTGTGGAATGCCTCTAATAAGATCTTATAAACTCAATATTAAGGAAATCAATTACTAGGCTATAGAAGAGAGAAGGCATTGTAGTTCATCAACCTTCATGTGTAGACTATGAACGCAACATATAGAATTCAAGAGCCATATATCTCATTATATATGATCACAAGAGGGCTACTAGAGTGATATATTTTTTCATACTCTGCATGATACAATGTATAAGTGCTGGTACTAACGAGAATGTTGTATAGGCATGAGCGCAAAATCCGTTCCGCTCGCGGATTTTGCGAATTTTCGGTAAATTCGCGATCCGCGAACTCCCGCGAATTTACAGAGAATTCGCAATTCCGCGAGCGGCGGATCCGGGGGCAAAAGTTGAAGCCTGGCCTGTTGTAACTATTTTAGGATGGCGCCGGCAAGCTGTCAGCGCCATCCTTAAATAGTTACTAAGTTAGCTTCAACAGGAAGCTCTAATAGATAAAATAAAGCAGGTGCTCGAGCACCTGCTTTATTTTATCTATTAGAGCTTCCTGTTGAAGCTAATTTAGAAACTATTTTAGGATGGCGCTGGCAGCTTGCCGGCGCCATTGCAAAATAGTTACACCATGCCCTTTGCGGTTCCTGTGACCAGGAGGGTCTGTCTCTTCATCTACTGCTCTGATCAGTCTCAGACCTTTAATACACACAAGAGGCATGTGAACTTGCATGGAAGCACAGCTCACTGAGGGGACCCCTGCACCCTTCGGCGCGATTGCATAGTAACACACACATGGTCGCTGGAACTAGTTGAAGCTCAAATTCAGTGACGCATTCTTCAGCCCAAAAACAATCGTGAGCGTTGTCGAGGCTGGACAGGTGTGCTTTCTTCCCAAATCTACAGTCGAAAATCAGCTCTGATGCTGGATAGAGGCCTTTGCATCCTTGACTTTCACAAGCGCAATCCCTTTGCTGTTCCTGTGACCAGGAGGGTCTGTCTCTTCATCTACTGCTCTGATCGGTCTCAGGCCTTTAACACACACAAGAGGCATGTGAACTCGCATGGAAGACCCCCCCACATTAAAAATTCGCAAATCCGTGAATTCGCAAATTCGCGAATTCACAAAATCCGCAAATTCGCAAATTCACAAAATTCGCCCATGCCTGATGTTGTATTTCCACCCCAGGGTCATATATGCTCACAAATTGGTTGCTCGAGTGATTTCTTTTCACAATCTGCACAATACAGAATGAAGGTGCCTGTACTGGCAAAACTATTGTCATTACACCCCAGGAACATAAAAAAACTTTTTCTGGCCATATGTCAACAGGGAAACACACAACCGTTCTATGTACGACTGGATTGTTAGAGGCACATGTTTTTGGTCTACATGATGCAGTTTTTAGTTGCCTGTACTAGCCAGTATGTCATTGCTGTACCCCAGGATAGGACACCACTTTGGCCCTAGCCTTAGAATGAGACATAAACATCTCAACTGATTTGGGTTTAGAGCGACATCCATGGTATAGGTTCATTTAATCCCTCCTTGTCGCTGTTCAACTTGTACACCCACTTTTGTTCTTTCTTGAACAGAAATCTACTGACATCAGGGTAATGTTCGGGTAGCAGAGGCTGTTCTAATACAGTCCAGACAAAATCGTTGGGACTATGGCCAACTACGAGGAAATTAGTTGTAAGACGGGTCGCCTGCTTGTGACGTCGGACAGTACTCTTGTGCTCCAAGATTCTTGTCCTTATTTTCCTAGTTGTCATGCCAACGTACCGCTTCTTACAGGGGTAAGTGATCAAGTAGATCAGTTTATCACTGTTACAATTCTTAAATCGGTGCTGTTGCCAGGGTCTATTGGTACCTATGTCAACAAATTCCGATTTACATGTTTGTGGGCATACTGAGCAGGTACCACAAGGATGATGTCCCTGTACTGGCGGCAGATCCCATAGCGTGCCAACTTGTCTAGGTTCCTTCATTTTTGGTCTGGTATGGACTAATTGATCTTTAAGGTTACGTCCTCTTTTAAATGCAAACAGGGGCATAGGGATGTTATCATCACCCGTGTTTAAAATGGACCAATGTTTACGAATAATCTTTTGAACCTGTTGACAAACGTGATTCTGTTTGACTTTTCTTTGGGTGTAGCCACTTCGAGCAGAGATTCTCGGTTATTATTTGATGCCCGTTTTTTTGACTGGCGTATTATTTTTCGTGGATATTTCTTTCTTCAAGTTGCTCCTCTAGTTTTTTAGAGTGTATCGCAAATGCTTCTTTACTTGAACAATTCCTCTGGACCCTGAGGAACTGGCCAAAAGGCAAATTGTCCCTCAGGGCCCCGGGGTGGCAACTGTCATAGCTCAATAAGGCATTCTTTGCCATTGGCTTTCTGTAGAGTTCTTTCTGACGCCAAGCCTCCTTTTGCAGTTGCTGATATTTTTAGGTCAAGGAAGGCTAGATGCGTTTTGCTGTACTCCACAGTAAATTTCAGAAATGCATTGCGGGTGTTCAACCATTTGTGAAAAGATAGCAGATCTTCCTCACTCCCACGCCATATGACCAAAATATTGTCTATATATCGCTTCCAGGTCTGAAGCGACAATAGGCAGTTACCTCGAAGTTGTGTACATACAGATTAGTGGGACTCGGCGCACAACGTGGCCATTCATAAGAGGATTCCCCTGCTCCTGGATGATGGTGAGGACCCAAGGACCCCGCCTGTTCAGGGCCCAAAGTCCTGTGATGAGGACAGTGGAGAGGAGGAAGGAGTTAACATGCGTCAACAGCTCCTCACCCGCTACTTCACTTGAAGGTGGGTGACGAGGTACGACTTGTATATTGTCGGGTGTGATTGCTGTTGTTGTGTAGGGCTATGCGCGGATGGTACAGACAGGCACATGTTGAGTCACCTGTGTGTGGAAATGTGGCAGTGACATTTCACATGTAAACCTATACAGAACTCTGGGGCATATTATCAAGGGGGTTTATCTCCGCTTTTTTGGCTTTAAAAGCCAGGAAAGCGGAGATAAAATTATCTCCCTATTACCTAGCTGCCGCTAACACCAGTTAGCGACAGCTAGTAGGAGATAGCGACCATCTTGGGCCCCACTTTGCATGTCAGTGATATTTATCACTAATGAGATGCAAAGTGGGCGTGCCAAGATGTTAGAGACTGAAAACAGTCGCTAACATCGCTATCTGCTATTACCAACTTTTGGAGATATTCGCGCTAAGCGGGAATATCTCTAAAAGCTAACACCTGCCCTGAGCAGTTCTTAGCCATGTTATCCAATGGGAGGTGGATAACATGGCTAAGAGCATTTGCACGATAATGCATGAATATCGCTGACTTTTCAGCGATATTCATGCATTGCGGCCGTTTTTTATCGCATTTGCGATAAACCTTGCTAATAGCAAGGTTTATCTGCGATAAAAATCGCCGATGTGCGGCGATAATTTTTGTCTCTAAACAAGTTAGAGACAAAAATTATCGCTAGTTGTTGGTAATATGCCCCTCTATTTGTTGACACTTGCTACACATTGTGTTGTCTGCCTGTAGACTTATGTGGATGTTTGGTGTAGTTTTATGTCTGTGATGCCACACTAATGCCAGTGACTGTTGTTCTGTTGTGTCTCCATAGGTGCTGCAAAATTATCCAGGCCTACATACTGTACATCTTTTGGATACATCATGGACATTTTCAACAATATAAATATTGCACTATAAACAAAACTGCACAAATTCAAGTGTGTAAGGTATTTTATTAAAAAAGTTGACATGTGAGGGGTGCGGGCATATTTACATGAAGGTGGTAATGGAGCAGTGAGTTGACAGTCATGGTAAAAGAGATGCAAGAGTAGACACCACATCAATGTGGTGACCCAGTCCAACAGACATGTGCCATTCACAAGGCAGTGTGGGGAAGGACAGTCCAAACAGTCAATGCAGTTGGGAAGAGGATTGCCATCAGGTCTGGCTCTGTGACTGGTGTGTGGCTGGTGTTTTGCCTCCAGAGACTCCCAGGCTCCTCTTTGGACGCCCCTTTGATCGCTTTGGCGGGGGGGGGCCTGCTGCAAGGCCAGCGGCGTCTGAGGACTCACCCCTCTCTGTGGCCGCAGGGGAGGATGGTGCACTGTTATCCTGCAGTACAACAGAGGGAGGCAGAGGTGTTGTTTGGGACACAGGCCTGTCCCTCAGTAGCACCACTTGCTGGGCCATCAGGTCCACCATTTGTCCAATGCGTGTGTCAGTGGACCTCTTCAGCAGGATGAGCTCACGTAATAGTTCGTCAGACCGGCCACTTTGTCCCTGGACCTGTTCATATGCCTGATGACTCTGGTGAAGTGGTCCAGTGATGGTGTGCCAACCTCCTGACCTCTGAAGGTGACCCTTGCCCTCCCACCTGACCTGCTGCCACGGACCTGTTGCCTCACCACTGTGGGTCCATGCACACTCTCTCTGCCCTCCACAGTTGTTGGTGTGTTCTGGTCATCCAATGGGACAGGGGGGGTGCTGCAGGTGGTACTGGTGGTGGTGGTGGTGGCGGAGGTGGCAGCGGTGGAGGCACAGGCTGTGACTGCAGGGGTCTGCTGCTGTGTTGTTGTTGCAGCAAACGTGGTGGTGGGGAGGATGGGGGCCTGGGACCTGTTGGTCCCTGGCACACCAGATGGGCCTGCCTGGAGCTCATTGTCCAAACTATCCTGGATGTCAACATCCAAGAGTCCATGTACCGGGGGTGAAGACGGGCTCTGCTGGTCATTGTTGTCATCAGCAGCGAGTTCTTCATCACCTGTGGATGAGATGGGGAATGTTCAGTGTTGGGCACTGTGCAAGTATTCTGTTAGCTGTGTGTCATCGACTGTCTGTACACTACACAATTGAGAGATCTTCACTATTATTATTAAGTTCAATACTGGGCGTAATTACATGGTGCAGAGGAACATCAATTACTCGTACATGTCAGGTATTGAGCATTGCATGCAATTGGTGCTGTGTGTGGTGATGCAGGTCTCCCACCCACAAACAGCCAGACCAATGAAGATGGCTACCTACCTGTAAGTTTGTTTGGTGAACAGTGCAATGGCTTCCAGGTGCTCCTGGGTGGGAGTGAGTGCTCCATGCTCCTGGGGTGTGGGACTGGGGGCATGGTGGGAGTAGGAGTGCAGGCTTCACACCCCCAAACAGGCCTCCCAAGAAAGATGGCTACCTACCTGTAAGTTTGTTTGGTGAACAATGCAATGGCTTCCAGGTGCTCCTGGGTGGGAGAGAGTGCTCCATGCTGCTGGGGTGTGGGACAGGGGGGATGGTGGGAGTCGTGGTACAGGCCTCCCACCCCCAAACAAGCCTCCCAAGCAAGATGGCTACCTACCTGTTAGGTGAGGGTGAACAGTGCAATGGCTGACACATGCTCCTGGGTGGGGGAGGCCTCGATGCTGCTGGGGTGTGGGACAAGGGGCATGGTGGGAGTTGTGGTACAGGCCTCTCACCCCCAAACAAGCCTCCCAAGCAAGATGGCTACCTACCTGTTAGGTGAGGGTGAACAGTGCAATGGCTGACACATGCTCCTGGGTGGGGGAGGCCTCTAGCCTGCTGGGGTGTCGGACAGGGGGCTTGGTGGGAGTGGTGGCACAGGCCTCCCACCCCCAAGCAAGCCTCCCAAGCAAGATAGCTACCTACCTGTAAGTTTGATTGGTAAACAGTGCAATGGCTTCCAGGTGCTCCTGGGTGGGAGGGAGGGCTCCATGCTGCTGGGGTGTGGGACAGGGGGCATGGTGGGAGTAGGAGTACAGGCCTCCCACCCGCAAACAGGCCTCCCAAGCAAGATGGCTACCTACCTGTAAGTTTGTTTGGTGAACAGTGCAATGACTTCCAGGTGCTCCTGGGTGGGAGGGAGTGCTCCATGCTGCTGGGGTGTGGGACAGGTGGCATGGTGGGAGTAGGAGTAGGAGTGCAGGCCTCCCACCTCCGAACGGGCCTCCCAAGCATGATGGCTACCTACCTGTAAGTTTGTTTGGTGAACAGTGCAATGACATCCAGGTGCTCCTGGGTGGGAGGGAGTGCTCCATGCTGCTGGGGTGTGGGACAGGTGGCATGGTGGGTGTAGGAGTACAGGCCTCCCAAGCAAGATGGCTACCTACCTGTAAGTTTGTTTGGTGAACAGTGCAATCGCTTCCAGGTGCTCCTGGGTGGGAGGGAGTGCTCCATGCAGCTGGGGTGTGGGACAGGGGGCATGGTGGGAGTAGGAGTGCAGGCCTCCCACCCCCAAGCAAGCCTCCCAAGCTAAATGGCTATCTACCTGTTAGGTGAGGGTGAACAGTGCAATGGCTGACACATGCTCCTGGGTGGGGGAAGCCTCCATGCTGCTGGGGTGTGGGACAGGGGGCATGGTGGGAGTTGTGGTACAGGCCTCCCACACCCTAACAAGCCTCCCAAGCAAGATGCTAGCTACCTGTTAGGTGAGGATGAACAATGCAATGGTGTTTGGCTTGTGCAAGAAAGTACTTATCAGTGTGTTGGTTGCCATTTGTTTGTACTGACGAGCCTCCATTCCCCCGGATACTCCTGTGAGACTCTCAGGATGCAGTATGGCAAGCACCTTCGAATCCCATGGTGTGAATGTTTTCAGTGGGATGGGAGGGCCACTGACAGTCTGGTTAGCCAGCTCCCAGTTCTTGCTCCTCCTCTCTTTGACAACACTCTTGAGATCATGCCACAGCTTCATGATCTCCTTCTTGGATCGCAGGGTGGTCCCTACTGCATTAACCCTTTGAACTATCCTTTCTCACATTTGTGTCAATGTGGCTAATGGTGTCTGTTTGACCAGGCTACCAAACAGTTGTGGTTCCACTCTCACTATTTCATTTACCATGACTGTCAACTCACTCTCTGTGAATTTGGGCATTTTCTGTGATGCCATGGTGCGTGGTGTTTGAAGTGTTTGTGGGTGCCGGGGTGTGTGTGGTGGGTATGGTGTTGATGTGTGAGGTATGTTGTGTGGTGGGGGATTATTGGTGCTGGTGTGATGTTGGTAGTGGTGGTGGTGGTGGTGTGTGTGCTGTGTTCTTTTGCCTCTCCTGTCAGATATGGTGTATGCCCTTCTCTTCTGGAGTGTTGCATAGGATTGCGGTCAGTAAAGGGGCTGGTTTTATACTCAGCTGTGTGGGTGTGTCCAAATGGGATTTTGCTGTCAAGTGTGTTGTGGGTGTTGTCCTGGGAATTGTATGTATTTTTTTGACATTTGTTTTTTCATTGGTATGTGTTTTGTGTATTTGGAGGGCATGGCTACTTTGATTTGTGCAAAGTTTGGCATCGTCCACCATCTTTTTCATGTACCGTCCACTGTGGTGGCTATGCTGCAGCTCTACCGCTGTCTCTCCCATTCACTCCTGTGTGCGACCGCGGCGGTCGGAAACAGTGGATCGTACCACTGGATAATCGAGGATATCCTAATTTCCAGCGCAGTGTCTCTGCTTTGCTTGTGGCAGGTTGTAGCTTTTCCGCAGCGTTTCCGACCGCTGCGGTCGGTTTTTGGATGTCACCGCCTGCGTCAGGCTGTTTTGGTTTACCGCTAATGCAGCTGTCGGTCTTTTTTAGTGGTTGATCCTAATTTGACAGCCGGTTTATCCGCGGTCCAGGGGGGCGGTTGTTTCCCGCCTCCATGGTGGTCGGGGTGATATTCCGCCCGCTACCCTAATGGGGCCCTATGTCTTTATCTCCAATCACTCACCTGACTTACTTTCTTTTACACCTTTAAAATTATCTCCTTTACCCCAGTCTCTGATGTCTTAGTCTCCTGATCTCTCACCGTCCTCTCTGTGGTCTATTCCTGCTCAAACTTAAGTTATTTTACCCTCACGCTCATTTCGCCTCATGTCCTCTTCCAGTTTCCCCCTCTCTCGCCTACTCTCCTGTGTTTCTTGCTCCCTCCACAGGTTCAGGGGCAGCAGGAGACGCATTAATGCCTTTTTACTGAGGTCTGCACCACTTGCAACAGTAAGTGATTGGTTTGCAAGTGTGCTCCTTTCCCTGAGGCCGGGGGTCGCAGACCTCTGTGTCTTCCTTTTGATGAATTGTTTGTTAGACAGAGTCCACGCGGGAGTAGAGTAAGTAAATGTATTTACTTGACTGAGTCCTCCAAGCAAACACGAGCTTTCACAGCTCTTCACTAACATTCTACTGTGAGCTTCACCTGACAGTTCCAAACAGAGCGTGGAACATAACAATGGAGAGGAAGTGGCGGGGTGATAGAGAGGGTAAGGAATATATCATTCTGAGCTTCAGTGATCAAAACAGTGCACACTGACTGGGTGGAAATATTGTTTTTCTGAGTGTCTGATGAACGGCGGATCATCCTCTGCTCGTACAGTTAAAACATCCTATGGATCCTAACGACACTAACCCTGGGCGTAGTGTGCGTAGTGGGGATACCCGAAGCTACGCAAAGTGGGCGAGAATCTACGCCCACCTGCGCACTTCGCGTAGCCCCACTACGCGCCACATGCCCCCCTCCCCTACATACCTAATTTAATTAAATGGGCAAAGAAAAATAAATCAAATGCACTTACCTTGTCCGCGGCGTCCCGGGGCTCCCTCTGCTCGTTCACGACGCCATCTACTAACCAATGCGCATGCACGGGCAGCCGCGCATGCGCATTTCTCGTGAGAAATGCGCATGTGTGGCCGCCCGCGCATGCTCATTGGTTAGCTGACGGCGCCGTGAACGAGCAGAGGGAGCCCCGGGAAGCCGCGGACAAGGTAAATGTATTTTATTTATTTATTTGTGCCCATTTAATTAAATTAGGTATGTTCAGGAGGGCGGGAGGGAGGCGGGTGGCGGCCAACTTCGCTACGCCCAAGGAGTGGGCGTAGTGTTGCCTGCTTCGCCTACTTTGCAAAGGGCGAAGTAGGCATCACTACGCCTACTTCATGGGTGTAGCGAAGTTGGCCGCCCAGGCTTAAATGACACATTGTTTTTTATTCTTTCATAGCTACACAAACCTTTCATTAAACAGTACAGTGCCATCAAAAAAACACATTTTCAATGTCTGCCTGTTGCTTAGGCCCACCCCGTGAATACTGATGCAGTACCTAGTAGTGGCTACATGCTTTGATCTTATTGTTTGTCCTTTTACCCCGTTTTATTCACATTTGCTATATTCTTCTGTATACAGGCACATTTACTGCATCCAATTTTTCCAACGAGCATGCAATAGCATGCTAATAGTGATGCATTTCTGGTAATGGCCGTGTTCGAAGGCACTGTGCTGGTTCCCAGCAAGCAAGAGCTCTCAATTTCATGCTTGTCTTGTTTACAGACATCCCAGGGTTGACACATGATTATGGCACAACCTCTCATGAAAAAGGGGATCTTGGGGGCATAGGCCTGAACTTCTATTCCAATATTTTAGCTGTTTTTGATCACCAGTGAGACAGTCTATTCAATACATTTGCTGTCAGAGCCCTGATATCATCGTTTTCACTCACAGGAGCCTCAGTGGAATTTAACAAGCTGTTTCCTGTTCACGAGTCAGCCAACAGCTGATGCCTTCTTGGTCATTTGAGAAATATCAGTTATGAAAACATTTCCAATTCCTGGAAAGAGACAGTTGTAAACAAGGAAATACTTAAACAGAGGGCCTGATTTAGAGTTTGGTGGATGTGGAATACCTCATCTATATTATTTATTCTCTAAAGAGAGTGGATGGGGACAACCTCAATATTTGGTGTATGTCAGGTATCTACCACACTATAAATGAGGTCCTGAGTTTGTACCATAGCCTTCGATAAATTCAAACATTTAGAAACGGTAAGTGGACTTATTATCGAATTTTTAATATCAAATGTTAGTAATATCGAAGTAAAAATATCGATATTACCATAATATTGAATCATAGAATGTTGATCTAATAAATATTGATTTTTTTGTAAAGTTATAAATATCGAAGTATAAAATATTGATTTGGTAATATCGTTGTAGTATCGATTTTTTAGCGCTGTTAAAAATATCAAAAAATTATATATAGAATGTTTAAAATATCCATTTTGTAAATATCGAATTCGTTATTTTTGATTATTAAATTATAATTATATTAATTTTATTAATATATGTAATAATTTTCCATAAACATTTATTTTAAGATATGTTTTAGGAGCTGGATGTAGGGTAATTAGGGGATAAGGGTGGGGAGTGTTTCAAAAAAAAATATTTTTAAATTTGCATTACATTTGTACATTTTTATTTCTAATTTTTTCAAATTTAGAAATAATTTTTCTAATTTCGAATTTTTATATTTAGAAATTTAATTTTAATTTTGGAATTTATAGTTATTTTTTTGGTGCGGGATGTTGGGTTATTAGGGGATAATGGTGGGGACTGTTTAAAAAATATTGGTATATAATGTTGCATTAAATGTAAAAAGTAAAATTTCTAATTGTTTACAATTTAGAAATTATTTTTCTAATTTTGAAATTATATAATGTGACATTTTAGTTGACTTTTTTAATTTGTAGTCATGTTTTAGGAGTGTGATGTGTTAGTAGGGGATAAGTGTCGGGATTGTTTGAAAAATATTTCTATTAATATGTGCATTACATTTCAAATTTCAAATTTCTAATTTGTTGAAGTTTCGAATTTTTCAATTTAAATTTAAATTTGTTTAATTAGAATTTTTATTTAAATTAGGAATTTATATTCATTTCTTAGGAGTGGGATCTTTTGTTATTAGGGCTTAATGTAGGGAATTTTGTAAAATGTATATTATGATATCAATTTTTTAAAACTTTTAGTCAAATAAAAACAATTCTACTATTAAAAATTAAAATTGATTTCAACTAAATACGCTGTTTAGTGTCCTGCATCTTCCCTGACTTTAATTTAACTGGAGTGGGAATAGTAAATTAAATATGGTCAGTGTCCAGCACCTTCCCTGATTTTCACCCAACTGGAGTGGGAATAGTAAATTTTATATGGTCAGTGTCCAGCACCTTCCCTGACTTTCACCTAACTGGAGTGGGAATAGTAAATTATATATAGTCATTGTCCAGCACCTTCCCTGACTTTCACCTAACTGGAGTGGGAATGGTAGATTATATATGGGCAGTGTCCTGCACCTTTCCCGACTTTCACCTAACTGGAGTTGGAATAGTAAAATATATATTGTCAGTGTCCAGCACCTTCCCTGACTTTCACCTAACTGGAGTTGGAATAGTAAATTATATATGGTCAGTGTCCAGCACCTTTCCTGACTTATACCCAACTGGAGTGGAATAGTAAATTATATAGGGTAAGTGTCCAGCACCTTCCCTGACTTTCACCCAACTGGATTGGGAATAGTAAATTATATATGGTCAATGTCCAGCACCTTCCCTGACTTTCACCTAACTGGAGTTGGAATAGTAATTTATATATGATCAGTGTCCAGCACCTTTCCTGACATTCACCTTACTGGAGTTGGAATAGTAAATTATATATGGTCAGCGTCCAGCACCTTTCCTGAGTTTCACCCAACTAGAGTGGGAATAGAAAAATATATATGGTCAATGTCCAGCACCTTCCCTGACTTCATCTAATTGGAATGGGATTAGTAAATTATATATGGTCAGTGTCCAGCACCTTCCCTGACTTTAACTTAACTGGAGTGGGAATAGTAAATGATATATGGTTAGTGTCAACTATATTTTGGTATTTATAGTGAAGTCTTTCAGAAATAAAAAATATTATATATTTATGTACAACATATTTTAAAAGTTATTATTACCTGTAATAATATTTTAATAATGTGTTCATCTTATTTATTTTGTATTTAAAAAATGTATATTGGTATTTGTATAAATAATTTAATATGTGTACTTACAATATATAGAATAATATATATTTATATTATGTGTAATTATTATGTACTTTTATTACTTAAGTGTATTTTATAGTTTAGTGAGAAAAGTAATATTTTTTAATTTATGTATTAAAATTATACTTGTAAATTAAAAAGATGTAAGTAAAATATTATATAATAATACATAACTTGTTTTAAAAAAAACATTGTTTTTTAAAACAAAATGTATTTTTGTAGAAGTAAGTAGAGAGAAATAGTTTAAATTTTTTTATTTACAGTATGGAGTATACATTAGTCAAAATACAGAAAATACGAACATAATAATTTAATCATGTTGAAGTTTAAGCTAAATAATATTTGATTACATTATCATTTTAAATAACTTAAGTATTTATAATGATTCAAAAAACATATATATTTATTTTAATTTTATAACAGTCTCTCTAATCAAATATTACATTGTTTGAATACATTTTTTTATTTTTTATTATAAATATATACAGTATATTTCACATCAGAAAAATGTTTTAACAGTATGATGTTATTCACAATAATTAACAGTTTGAGAAAAAAATATTGTTGTTGCATGTAATTAAATATGTAATTAATAATGATAATATATAAAATATATTAATATTATTAATTATTACATTGTTTTATTTTACAATGTTTTTTAAAACAGGTAAGTGTTATTACAATTTTGAAATGCTTGATATGTATTTTGTATAATTTTTGTATAAAGACAAAAATAAACATTAATAATAATAATACATATTAATTTGTAATATATTATTATTAATTTACAAAGGATAATTAATGACACTGTAAATTTTAAACAAATGGAAAAATATTTGTAACATTTACAGTTGAGTATAATCCATGTTTTTCATTTTTTTTCCTTTTATTTAATACATTTGAACAGCCATTTTTATTTCACTGGGACTATTTTCTAACCGCATCATTTTTTTTTGCTTCATTCAGGATTGGAGAAGCTTGCTAGGTCGCGGTGAGCAAGGGAAGGTGAATTTTAAGTATTATATGTTAGAAAATACTTATTTTCAAGTGTAGTTAGGAGTTTTTTTTTAAAGAAAGTGTGTATTAGTTTATTTAACTAATATTGTTACACTTTCTTTTATTTTTTGTGATTTCCTGGAGCGATTATTTACTTTTTAAAATCTTTTTCGGGTTTTTGAGGGTTTCGAATTCACGTTGAAGAGGAAGATCCTTTTTTTAAAATAAAAGTCTGTATATGTTGCTTTAATTAATAAAGTCATCACACTTTTTTTTCAGGGATTTCCTGGAGCGCTTTTTTACTATTTTTACATTTATTCATGATTTTTGAGGGTTTTGATATACATTGGATTTATTGTTGATCGATTTTTATTGGAGATATTGCATTTTTGCATTTTGTTTTGGGGAATTTTTTACAAATACAGTGGATTACCAGTCCAATGTAAAGATTATTGCTTGTTGGACTACATCTTCTACTGCTACATGAATTGTAAGTTTATTTCTTTTAAAATTATTTGGGTGGGAAGTGTTGTTATAATTGGATGTGATGTATATTATATTTTGATAAATAATTTATAATTGCACATATATATTTAGTTTATTAAATACAATAAGTATGACAATTACAGATAATTTCGGAAAATATAATATTTATTTGTGTTTGTTAACTGATTATTTTGTACATTATTGTTTATTTTTACTTGTGGATAGGTAATTTTTAGGATGCTTTTAGCTATTAGAGATAGATAGTCTAGGCCTCTTGTTGATGGGTGTAGGGTAACCTGACTTTGTAGTAGTTGAAACATTTGTTTAGTTTGTTTGGTTAATTTAGGAGCAATTTGAGTTACAGATTGTTTCATGCGTAACTCTTGATAGTTTTGTTCTATCTGTATAGATTGGAGTAGTTTTTGTAGGGTAGGTTTTCCTCTACTTGTAATGGCTTGGAAGGCATTATGCCATCCTTCAACACTAATATTTATTTTTGGCTTCTTTGTTTAGTGTACTTAGGTACACATTCCACCAAGGAATGTGGAACTTTGGTTGCCTTCTATGTCCAGATCGGTGCAGTCTTCCCACCCATGTGTCCTCAAAGTAGTCTAGGAGCGGTGCTAATTTGTCTTCACACCTTTTGCTGTCTATTAGAATACTGTAGTGTTCTGCTACGTCGGTCACAGGTACATATGCTAATGCTATTAGTTTTTTAACCTGGTAGGCTAAAAGTGATATCTGTAGCATATTGTACACTTGGGGCCCCATTAGGATGGTGGGCGGATATCCCCTGCCTGCCCGGCGGTAGTCACCGCCGGCCTCACGGGGGCAATCTGCCACCCACCCCTGTAGAAGAGAGCCACCGCCATATTTTTATGGCTGGGGAGTCCGCGGTGGACGGTAAGACCGTTCGCAGCTTTTCCACTTGGTCGACGTGTCAACCGGGCGGAAAAGGGTTCAAATATCACAATGTGCCTTTGTGAATGGCATTGCCACCACGGAAAGGCATGCAGAGTCTGCTTGGGAGGGCCTGTTGCGGGCCCCCATGGACTTCGGGAGTGTGGGGGGTGCACATGGGGGGGTACCTATGGTACCCCCTGCCTTTCAAAGAACAACATGGCAGGCAACACGCGGTGCCTGTCACGTTGTTCTTTGAAAAGCACAACATGAATTTTTTGCATTGCGGCAATGTTATGCCCTTAGTGTTGATTTATGGAGATGTCTCCACAGACTCTGGCTAATAGCAACCCTGGATTGCTGTGTGTGGAAACGTTTTTAGGATAGCATTTATCATTGCCAATTCAAACTCAATAATTATTTTGTGTGTGAAATAATTATTGGTTTCTTGTTTAATTTGAGTTAGTATATCTATAAAGGTATTTTGTTGTTTATTTGGTAATAGGAAGATAAATGGTATATTAGAATGTTGGTACAATCCATGTCAAGTCAAGTCAAGTCAAGAGATTTATATAGCGCGCTACATACCCATAGGGTCTCAAGGCGCTTGAGGAAGGGTGGAGAATTACTTGTCGAATATCCAAGTTTTAAGTTGCTTTCTGAATGCTAGGTGGTTCTGAGTAAGGCGAAGGTGAGTGGGAAGAGAGTTCCAAGTTTTAGCTGCCAGGTAGGAGAAGGATCTACCTCCCATGGTGGTTTTGTTGATGCGAGGTACGGTGGCAAGGGCTTGGTTGGAGGATCATAGCTGACGGGAGGGGGTGTAGAAGGACATTCGTGTGTTGAGGCATTCTGGTCCAAGTTCGTAAAGTGCTTTGTGTGCGTGGGTTAGGAGACGGAAAGTAATCCTCTTATTTACGGGGAGCCAGTGGAGGTTTTTCAGGTGACCAGAGATGTGTTCTTTACGCGGGATGTCTAGTATGAGCCTGGCTGAAGCGTTCTGGATGCGTTGGAGTTTTTTCTGGAGTTTTGCGGTGGTACCGGCATATAGGGTGTTTCCGTAGTCAAGGCGGCTCGTGACCAGTGCGTGGGTGACCGTTTTACGAGTTTCGGTGGGGATCCAGCGAAATGTTTTTTTGAGCATGCGAAGAATGTTGAAGCAAGATGATGAAACGGCGTTGACTTGTCTGTTCATCGAGAGTGAGCAGTCCAGGATGACGCCCAGGTTCCGTGCGTGGTCTGTTGGGATGGGTGCTTTTCCAAGGGCCTCTGGCCACCAAGAGCCATCCCAGGCGGAGGGGGAGGTGCCTAAGATGAGGACTTCTGTTTTGTCTGAGTTCAGTTTCAGACGGCTGTGCTTCATCCACTCGGCTACTTCTTTCATTCCTTCGTGTAAGTTGGTTTTAGCGGTGTTAGGGTCTTTGGTGAGTGAGAGGATCAGTTGAGTGTCGTCAGCGTAGGAGATGATGTTGAGGTTATGTTGGCGTGCGATGGTCGCGAGGGGGCTCATGTATACGTTGAAGAGGGTGGGGCTAAGTGAAGATCCTTGTGGCACGCCGCAGATGACTTCAGAGGCCTCTGACTTGAAAGGTGGGAGGCGGACTCTCTGGGTTCTTCCGGTGAGGAACGAGGTGATCCATTCCAGTGCTTTTCCTTGGATTCCGACGTTTCTGAGGCGCTGTAGAAGGGTGCTATGACAGACTGTGACGAAGGCAGCGGAGAGGTCGAGGAGGATGAGGGCGACTGTGTCTCCGTTGTCTAGTAGAGTTTGAATGTCGTCTGTTGCTGCGATAAGTGCGGTCTCAGTGCTGTGTTTGGCTCGGAATCCGGACTGTGAGGAGTCGAGGGATTTGTTGGTTTCAAGGAAGGCGGCGAGCTGGTTGTTGACAGCTTTCTCGATGACTTTGGCCGGGAATGGAAGAAGCGAGATGGGGCGGTAGTTTTTGAGTTCGGTGGGGTCAGCTGTGGGTTTTTTCAGAAGGGCGCTGAGTTCTGCGTGTTTCCAGCTTTCCGGGAAGGTGGCGGAGTTGAGGGAGCAGTTGATGACATCTCGGAGGTGTGGTGCTATGATGGAGTCTGCTTTGTTGAAGATGTGGTGAGGGCATGGGTCAGTTGGGGATCCTGAGTGGATGGAGTTCATCAGGCGGATGGTGTCCTCAGTGGAGATTGGGTTCCAGCTATTAAGGATGTTCAATGGGGGTGAAGGTCCTGCAGAAGGTTGGGTGGGTTGGTCTCCGGGTCGGTTGACGAAGCTGTTGTGGATGTCTGCGATTTTGTTGTGGAAGAAGGAAGCTAGGGAGTCGCAGAGGGCTTGGGAGGGGGTGATGTCGTTGGAGTTGGCTGATGGGTTGGTAAATTCTTTGACGATGTTGAATAATTCCTTGCTGTTGTGGGCGTTGTTGTCTAGTCGGTCTTTGAAAGCGGCTTTCTTGGCAGACCGGATTAGTTGGTGGTGTATGCGGGTGGCGTTTTTGAAGGCGTCCTTGGTGCTGGTGTTTGGGTCTTTTTTCCTGGTTTTCTCGAGGGAGCGACAGAGTTTCTTTGATTTCTTATGATCATCGTTGAACCAGGAGGCGATTTTGCTGCCTAGTTTGATTTGGCGTTTTTTCAACGGTGTTAGGATGTCGGCGCTGTCGGATAGCCATTGGGTGAGGTTAATGGCTGCTTGGCCGGGGTTAGAGGAGAGGGCGGGGGGGTTTAGAAGAAGCGATGAGGAGATCTGGTCGATGGTGATTTTGTTCCAATTTCTTCGCAGGGTGGGTTGAGGATGGATGTGGATTGTGGTCTTATTGTAGATAAAATGAACGCAGCTGTGGTCCGTCCAATGAAGAGCTGTGGTGTGACTGAATGAGACATGTTTGCTGGAGGTGAAGATAGGGTCGAGTGTGTGACCTGCAATGTGGGTGGGGGTAGTGACAAGTTGTTTGAGTCCGAGGCTGGCGAGATTGTCCAGAAGGGTGGTGGCGCTGCTGTCATTGCTCTTTTCCAGGTGAAAATTGAGGTCTCCCAATAGAATGTAGTCCTTCGAGGGGAGGGCGTGTGGGGTGATAAAGTCAATGATGTCGTCACTGAATTGTGTACGGGGTCCTGGGGGCCGGTAGAGGAGGGTGCCTCTGAGTGTGGTCTTGGGGTCGGTGTGGATCTGGAAGTGGAGGTGTTCGGTGCTGGCAAGCTTGACGTCTGAGCTGGTTGAGATGTGGATGGAGTTCTTATGGATGATAGCGATGCCTCCTCCTGTTTGCTCGATGCGGTCCTTACGGATGATCTTGTATCCTTCCGGGATGGCTATGGTGATGTCTGGGGCTGATGAGGTGTTCATCCATGTTTCTGTTAGGAAGGCGACGTCCGGAGAGATGGTGTGTAGTAGATTCCAGAGGTCGATGGCGTGTCTGTGGACCGAGCGGGTGTTGAGCAGGATGCATTTTAGGTGGTTGGTGTCAGGTCTCTGTTCGGTGTTGGTGGATAAGGAGTTGGTTTTGGTTCCGTCGAACTTGCAGGAGTTGCAAGAGAAGGGTCCATGGGTGTGTCCAGGAACGGCTTGGGCGCAGTTGGGAGAGCGGCCGGGGTTAAGGGCTAGGAGGGTGGTGGCATCGTAAGTGATGCGAGTGTGCTGGACATTGCGGGAACCAGGGGGTCTGGCGCTAGGCGCGGTCCAGGCGCGGACGGGCGTAGACGGGCTTACCTTTGGCGCACCTTCGGCGCGGCCGTAGCGCGTGGACGCTGCACGTGGGACCATCTGACATAAATGGAGAGTGGAGGGGGCGGAGTGTGGGAGGGGCAGCAGGGAGGCAGTAGTGTGGATGATGGGCGGGCCAGGGGATACCAACAACAAAATGGAGGGTCAAAGGGAAAGGGCAGACAGGGGCAGCAATTACAAATGCTTCGAGTGAGCAGTACAATCAAAACAAAAGCACAGACACAAGAAAGATTAGCATAACAGCCTGAGCGAGGTCGCGCTATTTGTGCCAAATATTATCAGCACCGCTATGCGTGTAAAAGCGCTATAATGCTATGGAGCTCGGTAAACAAACAGTGCTGAATTAATCACAAGGAGCGAAACGAGGGATGCGTTATCACGGAGCCTTTCAGCCAAATACTAACAGCGGCGCTATGCGTGTAAAAGCGCTATAATGCTATGGAGCTCGGTAGACAAACAGTGCTGTATTAATCACAAGGGGCGATACGAGGGATGCGTTATCACGGAGCCTTTCAGCCAAATACTAACAGCGGCGCTATGCGTGTAAAAGCGCTGTAATGCTATGGAGCTCGGTAAACAAACAGTGCTGTAGTAATCACAAGGAACGATACCAGGGATGCGTTATCACGGAGCGTTTCAGCTGCAGATGAGGAGGAGCGTGAGGGAGCGACCGTTCTGAAGCAAGTCCAGGTGGGCACAGTTTGGCCGGGGGAGTGGAAGGCTCGTGTACTGTGTACAGCTGGTAAAATGGTTTTGGACAGGTTTTGAAAGTTCCATCCATCATCCAGCTGTGACATTGCTGTAATTTAATTACATTGTTTGCAGTAGCAAACATAATTATTCTGTTGTTAGGGCATTTGTTGTCAAAAAGAAGAAATTGTACCTTTAATAATTCCTCTTTTGGTATTTGAGTGGTAGGTTTATCAGTATTAGTACTTGCTCCTATAATGCTTTCCAGAGCATCTCTGACCTCAATCTCTGTTAAATTGGAGGGTGAATATGTTTTTTCACAGTAAGAATTTTTTCCAGTAATAGCTCTACCATAGCATTTGTTTGAGTAGTATTTGCTACACTTCCTAAAAAAATTTGAGTCCACTTTGCTTTTCTTGTGTATACACATACCCCATATAACATAATAACATCTTATTTTTTGAGACATTACAAATTCAGCACCTTCAGTCATGTTTTTCTTTGTTATGCTAGGAGATTTTAGAAAAAATACATGTTAAATATAAGAAACATTATATATATTTTAAATGCATTTATATGTTATTGATTATACTTACAGTGTTTATTTTGATGTAATTTGAAATGTCCAGGAGCTTTTACTTGTATTTTGATTATGTATTTTCCGTTTGGTGAGAGAAAAAAACATTTAGGGCCCCATTAGGATGGCGGGCGGATTGCCCCCGCCAGGCTGGTGGTAGCCACCGCCTGCCATCCTTGCTGCATAGACCCCCTGCCATATTAACATGGCATGCGGAGTCTGCTTTGGAGGCCCGATGCAGGCCCCCATGGACTCGGGGGGAGGGGTGGGGGGTGCACATGGGATCAGTTCCATGCAAAGCATGGCAGGCACTGCGCTGTACCAGCCATGCCGAGTATGGAAGTGCACAGCATACCTTCCTGCCATTGTGGTGGGCGGTGCTGAGTGCTCCGCCCGCCTCAATGGTAGGAATGCTGGATGCGCCCGCCATTGTGGGGGGCGCATCCTAGTGCTGGCCACGGGACCCCCGCCCTTATGGCAGGCGGTCCCTTTCACCACTAGGATGACGGGCGGACAAAGTCTGCCCGTCATCCTAATGACCCCCCTTAGTTATTGTATTCTTTTGTTTATTTTTGATAGGGTTTTCAGAGGAAAAGCTATTTTGGACTTAGTAATTTAGCGCTTTTTAATAATTGAAAATTATATATAATTACTTTTTGAATTTGTGGAGTTGTTTAGTCTGAAGAAGTACATTTTGGATGTTCTTCGAATTTTCTGTAGAGGAGATGGAAAACAAATAAAATATGTATTAGAGATTTTAGTTTAATGATTGTTGTAGGTGTGTCATAGACATTTTAAAAATACTTACATTGATTTATATTTCACTGGGGAAGATGTAGAAAGTATTTTGCTTTGTTTAGGAGATGTCTGCAGAGGAGATATGAAGGTAATAAAATTAAGGTTACTAAATTGATCTTATAAATAGTTTTAGTTCTAGGCTACTACTTTTGTTATATTGTAAGAAAAGTTTAACTTACTTTGGGTAGTTCTGCAATATTTATTTCTTGAAGAATTATTCTTTCAGGAAACAGTTCAGCAGAGTTTCACCTTCTTCTTTCATTTGAGTTAGTAGTTTAAAATAGATGCAGATATGTAGTTGTTTTATACTGTTTATTTAATTAGTTGCTTCATTTTATTGCTTTACTGTGAAATGTGAGCATTTCTTTGGTTGTTTTGTATTTTTTCATTTTTTGGCTGTTTGTTTTCATATAAGGGAAACGCTAGGTGGTAATTAATTAGTTCTTCGTTTTTCTCTTTTAAATTTATTTTACATTGTTTTATTTCTTATATTCTGCAAGTATTATAATTGTGAACTGTTTTTTTTAAACAATATGATTTTTTTTCTTTGTGACGGTTTAATTTTTATATGTATATGGATTAGTAGGTTATTATTTCTATGTTGTTTAATTGTTTTGAAACTTATTATAATGCAAAATACTTTGTTTTGTTAGAGCTATATTTTATTTGCCTATTTTTACATAGTGGATATTGTCAGAAAATCGATGTTGCTGTTATCTATATTTTTGCTTCAATATTTTTGTTAGTTTGGATTTGTTTTCTGTTTAACGATATTATTGTTTACAATATTTATTGAATCGATATTGTATGTTACGATATTTGTTATGTTTGATACTTTGTACTCAATATTTTTGTATTTTTTTAATAAGTATTATGATTCGATATTATTGTAGTCAATATTTTGACGCCGATATTTTGTGTATTCTATATTTTGGTTGTCGATATTATGTCAGTGATCCTTAGAAACATGTATACATTTCGGTTTTTTTCAAGTAACTAGTGTAACTGAATTGGAACCTGCTAAAGCTGACGCTGTCCCGGTTTCAGGAAAGCAAACCCTCTTCCACACCATGAGGCATACGTCATCACTGAGCTTGCTCCTCACAAGAGTTGGTGGACTTTGGTGCCAGTATGGAATGTGGGGTTTCTGGTCTACACTAGGAACCCTTCCTAAGTTGTCACCTAGGGGCCCCATTAGGATGGCAGGCGGATTGCCCCGCCCGCCCGGCGGTGGTCACCTCTGGCCCAGTGGGGGCAATCTACCCGCCATCCCTGTAGGAAAGACCTCCACCATATTATTATGGATGGCGGTCCGCGGCGGACGGAAAGACCGTCCACCGCATTTCCACCCCGGTCGACTTGCGACCCGGCAGAAAAGGCTGCAATATGGTGGTGGTGTCTGTTTGACATCACCAGCCATATTACAATGTGGTTTGAGGAATGCCTTTCCGTGGCGGCATTGCCGCCGCGAAAGGCATGTGGAGTCAGCTAGGGGGGCCTGTTGCCGGCCCCAGGGACTCCGGGGGCCTGGGGGGTACAAATATAGGTACCTATGGTACCCCCGGCAGTTCCATGCACAACATGGCAGGCACCGCGCGGTGCCTGCCATGTTGTGCAATTAACTGCCCAACATGCCTCCCTAACATTGTGGCGGGTGGTGCTGAGTGCACCGCCCGCCACAATGTTAGGGATGCAGGTTGCGCCCGCCATTGTGGCGGGCGCACCCTGATGGCAACCACGGGATCCCCGCCTTTATGGCGGGCGGTCCGTTTACACAACGGGTCCGCCCACCATCCTAATGGGCCCCTTAGTTTTGAGAAAGTGACCCGCCCATGCATCAGTGTTGCTTTTGTCCTGATCTAGCCAAAAGTAAAACTACACTAGCACTTCCCACGTGACTTCCAAGTACTAAAAAATATGTGTATTCCTGCCTCCATATCACAAGTGTTTTACTGGGCTCTTCCCTAATGATTTGTCAACATTTTTCTAATTATATTAATGCCTGCACCAGGACAGCGGCCTTCAAAATACATTTCTATTGGGTTGTGACTAGTTTCCTACATAGTGGGGTGCAATAATAATAAGTTACAACCTAACAGCTTTACAAACCCTCAACCACCAAAGGTCTTTGGGTTCCTCACCATCTCACAGCAGAGGTGCATGACTGCAATTCATTAAAATGAAACCTAGAGGCATCAGTATGTTTTAAGCACCCAGGTGGTTAGTGATATCGTCTCAGGCGGGATAAAAGTCAGTCCCATTAGCTTTTCATCTTTTTGTTTTTTTATCACTCAGTAGGCAACTACACAGTTAATTTATGGGCATTAATTCCATTTTTAATTAGTGTCATATTTGTGGCTTGAGCCCTGGCCAGGTGTTAGTTTCTTTACCACAGACTCCATTTATCCAGTTGGGTAATACCTGTGCATATCATATGGAGGATGCCCTAAGAGTTTATTTTGTCTGTTTTCCAATGTTAACTTTCAGCAGCATTTGATTTGTCAGTGAGGGCTTCATAAGCCACTAGTGTACACAAGAAACGCAGTCATAGCCTAATATGTCCTCCACATTGGCAATGGCCAAGCAGTTAAAAGCGAAAATGTGCTAGGCACGTCTTAAATGAAACACAAAAAAGATATATTGATTTTCTTTATTCATAGAAAAGGTGCACACCATGTATGAGGTTAGCTATTCGCCCTGGAAAAAGACAAATGTGAGTCTCTTTCAATAAATTCATGCATGTCAGGCTTTCAAAAGATTAAGAAATATGAAACAGTTATTCAGATCGACAGGGCAACCAATGGTTTTGCTGCAAACCAGTAGGAGAAATGCATGCTGTCTGGCTTATTAAAGTACACATCTGATTTACAGAGCAAGAAAATGAATACAACCCCTATGCTGGTCCTCTGCACAAGCAGGCACTACACATGCAGACTTTCTTAAAGCTACTTTTTAGGGGTGGGCAGAATTTGCGTAGTCACGCCATTGTGTTCCATCAGTGCGCCATCAGTATTCCAGAGGTGACTCTACAGGAGGGAGAATCTAGTTCCATCAGAAGCCCTTCGCCAGAAAAGAAACTCAGCGCCTGGAATTACATGAAGTTGAGCCACCAAGACACTTTTCAGGTATTTTCTGTAGCAATGCTGCAGCTTTGAAATTACCAGCATATCTTTTTGTAATAGGCACGATCTAGGTATAACTTTCTTTTTTCCTTCCTGTACAATTCCTGATATTGAAATATTTAATTTTAACACTTATCATTCATTGATGTTGAGCTGTAGTGCTTAGAAGTGGGCGAAACAACAAATTAGCAGAGTCAGGTCATTGAATGGTCTGGCTTGGCTAGTTTAAAAGCCAATGCACGAGCTCAAACATGAAAATATAAGGCATGTAAATCATGCAACAAACATCACGCAAAAAATATGGTGAATATGTTTCAAAATTTAATGGAAATGGAAATGGAAATGGAGGTAAATTTATAGAGCGCGATTGCTGCCCAGGGGCGTCCAAGCGCTAGAAAATAACAGAGGTGGCCTCGTAGAGTGGCTAGCAGAGAATTAATGAGGAGGGTTGAATAGGAATGTCTTTAACTGCTTGCGGAATTATGAAAGGTTGGGGTTGGTTTTAAGATGTAGGGGGAGAGTGTTCCAAGTCTTGGAGGCATTATAGGAGAACGTCCTGCCGCCAGACCTAGTCATTTTTATTCTTGGGTCCGAGGCCATAAAGGCCTGGCCTGAGCGGAGGTTTCTGCTGGGTTGGTAATGGGTGACTAAGTCACGGGTAATCATAGGACCTGTGTCCCAGAAGGCCTGATGGGCAATGCACATGGCCTTGAAGAGGATTCTCTGACGCACTGGCAACCAGTGAAGGCTGACCAGGCCGGCTCTCACTGATTGCCTGCGAGGAAGCTCAAGCAGAGTGCGAGCCGCACAGTTTTGCACTGTCTGGAGTCTGCGTAAGGTGTAATCTGGAGCGCCTAGGTAGAGCACGTTGTTAAAGTCTAGGCGGGACTGTATTAAACCCTGGATGGCTACCTGCTTTGCTTCCATGGGTAGAAGGGGGAGGATTTTCTTTAACATCCTAAGAAGGCCAAAACAGGTAGCTGAAAGTTTTATGGCCTGGATGTTGAATGAGAGGGATCTATCCAGCCACACCCCAAGGCTCTTGATGTTGTCCTTGGGTGCTGGAGGGGTGCCTAGACAGGGAGGCCACAAAGAGTTGAAGAAGCTTGGGTCGGAGGGGCCCAGGAGCATCAGCTCCGTTTTGTCACCATTTAGTTTGAGGGATGATGAGGACATCCAGCTCTTTACTTCCTCTAGGCACTCTCTAAGTCCCCCTGACATTGGCATGTCAGCCTCCCGCGCCAATGAGACCACCAGCTGGGTGTCGTCCGCGTAAGAAATAATCTTAACCCCAAATGGACGGACGACCTCAGCCAATGGCCTCATATAGATGTTGAAAAGTGCAGGGCTTAAAGAGGAGCCTTGTGGGACTCCACACCTTAGTGGTCTACTAGTGGACACAGACTCACCATCGAATACTCGAAAGGATCTGTCCTCCAGGAAGGATTTGAACCAAAGCCAGGCTTTGTCTTTGATTCCGACACTAGACAAACGGTACAGCAGGGTGTCGTGGCTGACCGTGTCGAATGCCGCGCTGAGGTCGAGGAGGATCACTGCCACTGATCCTCCTTGATCCAGGATTTTTCTGGATTCCTCAGTGACCATAAGGAGGGCGGACTCGGTTCCGTGTTTGGGTCTGAAACCCGTCTGGGTGGGGTCTAACAGTTGGTGGTTTTCTAAGAAATTCACCAGTTGGGAATTACTGCGTCTTTCCAGGATTTTACTCACCCACTGGAGCAGGGAGATAGGCCGGTAGTTGCTAAAATCTGAGGGATCCAGATTGGGTTTCTTTAACAATGCTCGGACCATGGCCCGTTTCCAGACCGGAGGGACAGTGCCGGAGGTGATGGATACGTTCAGGACATCCATAATGGTTGGCAGTGTGATCTGGGATGCTGACATCATGATGTCTGGTGGGGCTGGATCGTCAGGGGAACCAGATTTTACTTTCCGAGCCACGGATTCTAGGGATACAAGATCAAGGAGGGGAAAGTGATCCAGAGTAGGTTGAGGCTGAAGGGGGGGGGGGCTTGCCATGGTTGTATTGGTCCGGACTGAGGGGGTGGTAACTATGAGGGGGAAGGATGAATAGATTTTGTTGACTTTTTGGTGGAAAAACTCTGCTACGTTATTGCAGTGGGTTGTAGATTTTGTTTCGTGCAGGCTAGATGGAGGTTTGGTAAGCTTTTTCACAATTTGGAAAATTTCTTTTGGTTTTGATTTGGCTAGGATAATTCTGTTCGTGAAGTATGCAGCTTGGGCAGCTTTGACTTCTGCTTTGTAGTCATTGATTGATTCTCGGTAGCAAATTTTATTTCCTGGGGAATAGTCTAAACGCCATCGTCTTTCGGTTTTTCTGCATTGGCGTTTCTTTTCCCTGAGAGCCTCTGAGTACCAGGGGGCGGTTTTATGGGAGCGTTTCAGCGTGATTTTACTTTTAGGGAGGGTGTCTTCAAGAGTTTGTGTGATCCAGTCTTCGTAAGCCTGATTGGCTAGACAAGGATCCTCATTGTAGAGGGGTTGGTTGCTGGCGAGCTTGATGGACCATTCGTCGACTGGGAGACGAGACCAGGCTCTGGTGAGTCTTGTCGTGGGTCCAGTCGGTGGAGGCTTAAGTGTGGTCCAGGAGAAGGGGACCAGTAAATGGTCCGTCTATGGGAGAGGAATTGGTAGTCCGGCTACATGGTCTACACAGTTCCTGAACACAGGGTCCAACAGATGGCCCTTGACGTGGGTTGGGGTCTAGACACGTTGGGTTAGTTGCAAAGCAGCTAAGTCATCTACGAGCGTAGTGACTGTATGATCCAATGCAGAATCGAAATGAAGGTTGAGATCACCTAACAGAGTGAAGTTAGAAGTAGTACTAACGCGTTCCGCCACAATCGAAGGAAGATGATTGTGGAACTGCTTAGGGGGGCCAGGGGGGCGATAGATAAGTGTTCCTGAGAAGCAGTTATTAGGAGAAAGTTCGAGACTGAAGGCTAGGCTCTCACAGTCGGGAATAGTTTCAGGAGTAACTCGGCAATGAAACTGTTCTTTATAAATGATTGCTAGGCCTCCTCCTCTCCCCTCAGGTCGGTCCGGCCGAGTGATTTGGAAGCCTGGAGGGAGGGCTGTTACTAGGGTTGGGTCGGAGTCTGTGGTGAGCCATGTTTCCGTCAGGAATACTATGTCCGGCATGCGTTCTTCTAGTAGTAGGGCAATTTCAGCTCTGTGTTTCGGCAGGGATCTGCAGTTTAGCATAAACATACGGTAGTCGTGTGTCAGGTCTGGGGCCGGCTTTGGTTTGAGGATTGATTTGCATTTTGGACAGGTTTGTGGAATGTCTTCAGCGTGATAGAGATTCAATAGGCAGTTCGTAGCAGGGGGCCTGTAACTGTGAAGGGTTTCAGCCCTGTAATACGTGGGCTCTTGTAACTGAGGTGTAGCGGGTATGGCCCTGGGCCCGGACTCGGCGCGGACAAGCGCAGACGAGCTTGCCTAAAGCGCGCCTTCGGCGCACAATCGTCGCACCCGCTGCGCTCGTCCGCTGCGCTTCCGGTAGATGCACATGTTTATAGGGCAGAGAGAGGTACGGGGGCGTGGCCTCACAAGTGGGCGTGTCCCGTGGCTGGGCGTGGGTAATGGCGGCAGAAGTTTGTAAGAGATTCTTCCTCTTCAGCGCTAATTTCGCTGTGTGGGGGTCCCTGCACCAAATAGATTGGGTGCCAGGTAGCTCGGTAAGTGGTTTTCAAAAACGATTTCTACACAAGTTTTAAAAAGGTAATGCGAGCGATAGGATGACTACTCCCGGCTGAGCCTCAGGAGGTTCCAATGTTTAAATGCGACGCTTGTATTCAGCACACTTTAAGTAGTTGTTGCGGGGGGCGTGGCCTCACAAGTGGGCTTGTCCCGTGGCTGGGCGTGGGTAATGGCGGCAGAAGTTTGTAAGAGATTCTTCCTCTTCAGCGCTAATTCCGCTGTGTGGGGTGCCTGCACCAAATAGATCAGGTGCCAGGTAGCTAGGTAAGTGGTTTTTAAAAACGATTTCTACACAAGTTTTAAAAAGGTAATGCGAGCGATAGGATGACTACTCCCGGCTGAGCCTCAGGAGGTTTCAATGTTTAAATGCGATGCTTGTATTCAGCGCGCTTTAAGTAGTTGTTGCGGGGGCGTGGCCTCACAAGTGGGCGTGTCCCATGGCTGGGCGTGGGTAATGGCGGTAGAAGTTTGTAAGAGATTCTTCCTCTTCAGCGCTAATTCCGCTGTGTGGGGGTTCCTGCACCAAATAGATCGGGTGCCAGGTAGCTCGGTAAGTGGTTTTTAAAAACGATTTCTACACAAGTTTTAAAAAGGTAATGCGAGCGATAGGATGACTACTCCCGGCTGAGCCTCAGGAGGTTCCAATGTTTAAATGCGACACTTGTATTCAGCGCGCTTTAAGTAGTTGTTGCGGGGGGCGTGGCCTCACAAGTGGGCGTGTCCCGTGGCTGGGCATGTGTAATGGTGGCAGAAGTTTGTAAGAGATTCTTCCTCTTCAGCGCTAATTCCGCTGTGTGGGGGTGCCTGCACCAAATAGATCGGGTGCCAGGTAGCTCAGTAAGTAGTTTTTGAAAACGAATTCTACGCAAGTTTTAAAAAGGTAATGCGAGCGATAGGATGACTACTCCCGGCTGAGCCTCAGGAGGTTCCAATGTTTAAATGCGACGCTTGTATTCAGCGCGCTTTAAGTAGTTGTTGCGGGGGGCGTGGCCTCACAGGTGGGCGTGTCCCGTGGCTGGGCGTGGGTAATGGCGGCAGAAGTTTGTAAGAGATTCTTCCTATTCAGCGCTAGTTACTCTGTGTGGGGGTGCCTGCACCAAATAGATCGGGTGCCAGGTAGCTCGGTAAGTGATTTTTAAAAACGATTTCTACACAAGTTTTAAAAAGGTAATGCGAGCGATAGGATGACTACTCCCGGCTGAGCCTCAGGAGGTTCCAATGTTTAAATGCGACGCTTGTATTCAGCACGCTTTAAGTAGTTGTTGCGGTGGGCGTGACCTCACAGGTGGGCGTGTCCTGTGGCTGGGCGTGGGTAATGGCGGCAGAAGTTTGTAAGAGATTCTTCCTCTTCAGCGCTAATTCCACTGTGTGGGGGTGCCTGCACCAAATAGATCGGGTGCCAGGTAGCTCGGTAAGTAGTTTTTAAAAACGAATTCTACACAAGTTTTAAAAATGTAATGCGAGCAATAGGATGACTACTCCCGGCTAAGCCTCAGGAGGTTCCAATGTTTAAATGCGACGCTTGTATTCAGCGCGCTTTAAGTTGTTGTTGCGGGGGCGTGGCCTCACAAGTGGGCGTGTCCCATGGCTGGGCGTGGGTAATGGCGGCAGAAGTTTGTAAGAGATTCTTCCTCTTCAGTGCTAATTCCGCTGTGAGGGGGTGCCTGCACCAAATAGATCGGGTGCCAGGTAGCTCGGTAAGTAGTTTGTAAAAACAAATTCTACACAAGTTTTAAAAAGGTAATGCGAGCGATAGGATGACTACTCCCAGCTGAGCCTCAGGAGGTTCCAATGTTCAAAATGTATTTCTTTAGTATAGAAAAGCCTTTCTCCTTAATACATAAGATCACCCTACTATATTGAGAATCATTTATTAAAAGTAATTTTAAACATGAACTTACAAACATTCCTTTATCTCCCACGCCCTGACGACAACGCTATTAAAGAAACAAGAGGCAAGTCAGTTGGCCTATGCAACCAATGTTACATAGATTCTTATACAAGGAGCAACATTATAGTCTATTAAATGAAACACAAGAAGTTATAGTGCTGCGCACATCCTAAACAAACATTTTGTCATGTCTCATATGTGATAATTGAAAAAGGAGGCTCTGTGAAAATAAGTATTTGCCTAGGAACTAACAATTTGGTCAGGCGGCGAAGTCAGGATTGAACTAGGGGGCCCATTAGGATGGCGGACGGAAACAGGTCCCGTCCGCCATGGTCGCGGCAAAAATACTCCCGGCCGCACCGCAGATAATTCACGGTTGCAATTAAGATATTTCTGTCATCACACACCGACCGCGGCGGACGGATCACATCAAAGACCGCCGCAAGCGGACGGTACCACAGTAACACCTTCCGCCGCGGATGCATTGACCGCGGAAACAGGCCCAACCGCCGCCAGACCTGCGGAGGGTCCGGCCGCACGATTAGGATAACCCCGCCATCCCAACCGAACTCACCACCTTCCTCGACCGCCGCGGAAAAAAATCACCTACAAACGGAGTAAATATAAAACACAAAAACAGGACACACACCCACCTGAAACACCCACCCCCAACAACTACACGTCCCAATGACACCCCCCTACCCCAAACAAGAGCACCCAAGTCACCACACCCACAGAACACCTAACTGGCAACAACCATTGGAACACAACCACCACACAGAGAATAAAATGAATCCCTCCCATTACCACAATCCTTTGCATCACAGCACAGCTGGAATAAAGAGGCAGAATAGCACAAACAGTAGACACACACAAACACACATCCAACCTGCACACCCACACACCCACCACAGAAACCCCCACAACACCATCCCTACATACCACACACCTGCATACCCCACCACACCCAACCAACACCTTGCACATCACACACCATGGCACCCAAGAAAACCCCCAAGTTCACAGAGAGTGAGTTGAAGGTCATGGTGGATGAAATCATCCGTGTCAAACCACATCTGTTCGGTACCCTAGTCCAGCAGACCACCTTGGCAACTAAAACCACCATGTGGGACAGGATAGTGACCAGAGTCAATTATTCAGGGACAGTGCCATGCACCAAACACGAGATCCAGAGGCGGTGGCACAACCTCAAGGCAAGGGTGAAAGGCATCAGGGCCAAGAACCACCTGCGGGCACAACACACTGGCGGCGGCACTCCCCCGGAGCCTATACCATTTTCCGAATGGGAGGAGAAGGTGATGGGCATACTGCACCCTGAGAGCCTGGAAGGAATAGAAGAGGGACTAGAGGCTGGTAAGTACAAACCAATGACCACTATCACACTGTCATGGTCTGCCTTGCACAACTGCCAAGACACATCTCCCAGGCTCCAATCCATGCATGTGGACCACACAGTCACCCACATGTGCAGTCCAGGGCTCAAATGCACCCACCATGATCAACCACACATGTTTCCACCTACGTTCCCAGGCTTGCATGTTCACAAAGCAGCTAACACCACAACTCCCATCAGATCCCCATGTCCACAGGGAGGGTGATGGTGGGGGGGGAGGGGGTGAGAGTCCAGCACTACACCTCCCAACAGACCCCCATGTACACAGGGAGGGTAGTGGGGGTGGTGAGAGTCCAGCACTACAACTCCCAACAGGCCCCCATGTCCACAGGGAGGGTGGTGGTGGGGGGTGAGAGTCCAGCATTACAACTCCCAACAGGTCCCCATGTCCACAGGGAGGGTGGTGGTGGGGGGGCAGCACTACAACTCCCAACAGGCCCCCATGTCCACAAGGAGGGTGGTGGTGGGGGGGGGTGAGAGTCCAGCACTACAACTCCCAACAGGCCCCCATATCCACAGGGAGGGTGGTGGTGGGTGGGTGAGAGTCCAGCACTACAACTCCCAACAGGCCCCCATGTCCACAGGGAGGGTGGTGGTGGGTGGGTGAGAGTCCAGCACTACAACTCCCAACAGGCCCCCATGTCTACAGGGAGGGTGGTGGGGAGTGAGAGTCCAGCACTATAACTCCCAACAGGCCCCCATGTCCACAGGGAGGATGGTGGGGGGTTGAGAGTCCAGCACTACAACTCCCAACAGGCCTCCATGTCCACAGGGAGGGTGGTGGTGGGTGGGTGAGAGTCCAGCACTACAACTCCCAACAGGCCCCCATGTCCACAGGGAGGGTGGTGGTGGGTAGGTGAGAGTCCAGCACTACAACTCCCAACAGGCCCCCATGTCCACAGGCAGGGTGGTGGTGGGTGGGTGAGAGTCCAGCATTACAACCCCCAACAGGCCCCCAAGTCCACAGGGAGGGTGGTGGGGGGTGAGAGTCCAGCACTACAACTCCCAACAGGCCCCCATGTCCACAGGGAGGGTGGTGGGGGGTGAGAGTCCAGACTACAAATCCCAACAGGCCCCCATGTCCACAGGGAGAGTGGTGGTGGGGGGGTGCGAGTCCAGCACTACAACTCCCAACAGGCCCCCATGTCCACAGGGAGGGTGGTGGTGGGGGAAGCACTACAACTCCCAACAGGCCCCCATGTCCACAGGGAGGGTGGTGGTGGGGGCAGCACTACAACTCCCAACAGGCCCCCATGTTCCATCACAGAGCAAGATGGAGTCTGCACACGAATTGCTGACCAGTGCATCTCCCCCATCAAACTTATAGGCAGTTAGCCATCTTCACAGGGGCACCATCCAATAGCAGGACCGCAACACACAAAAACAAGTATTGTCTCCCCACATCCACACCACCATAATGACCAGTACTGTCTACCACACCAACATGATGACACCAACAACCATGTCCTGATTCCCTAGAAATTTGTAATGTAACAACAACAAACCTGTCATGTCCACAGCATTGAATATTAAATTCTTGTCCCTCAGGTGATCGCAACTTGAGAGGCGAAACCAGCAACCGCCAGCACCAGTCGCACCCCTCACAGCCAGGACTTTCCGGTGAAAATTCCATGGACACCTCGGGTACAAAGGACGATGCTGGCCCAAGCACACTCCCAGGGCCATCAGGCTCCCAGGACATCCCTGACTCCACCACCTTGGCCAGTGCCACAACACCAACACCTGCCATTGTGAGCTGTGCAGCTACCACCACCACCACCACCACCACTCCTGCCAGTGCCACCCTGCCTGACCCATCGTCCGATGATGTTCCATCAACATCTCAGGCTAGCAGGGAGAGTGGACGGGGGTGCACAAACAGCAGTGCAGGTGCAAGGCGAGGTCGGGAACAACACCCAGCCCATCCTGGGACCGAGACCCTGGATGCCATTGCCAGAGTGCAAGCCTCCTACGAGCGGTCGCAGGCACAGGCGGATCGGGCACACCAAGACTCGCTACAGACCAGCCAGCTGTTGCGGTCCATGGACACCCGAATGGGACAAATTGTTGACCTCATGGGGCAGCAAACAGCTCTATGGAGGGAGTGGTTATCCCACGCCACAACACCTCCCCCTCCCCCTAGTAGCCAGCGGTACAGGGCACCAACACCACCGCCACCATCACCTGAGGCCACTGACAGGGAGTTGGTCCCAGAACAACCTGCACCCACAGCTGGCTCCACTCTGGCTCCAAGACGGAGGGGCCGTCGGAGGCTGGATCCAGCACAGAGCAGTGGCAATGCACCATCCACCCGCTTGCAGACGGGCCACCACAGACTTCACCCTTCCTTGAGCCTGGCATTCACTCTGCGAACTATCTTGCCCCACAATGCCAAGCATTGGCACACGTCTGTTGGACTAGGTGTACATCAGACAATGTGGTGTCCCCACGGTGTTGTCATCTAACATGACCTTCAACTCACACTTCCCCCCCAACACCTATTTGTAAATATGCACTAACAGTAATCCACACCCTGTAAATAAAAATCACGGAAACACTGAAGGCTGTGTAATCTCCATGTTGAAATACAGGTTTGTCACAATTGTTATCCTCACCAGGTGCAGGGATTAATGTTGTTTGGAATCATGGCTCTGTGTGAGTGACCTATGGACAATCAGAGAACAACAAGCACAGGTCAGGAAACTGAATCACACGCATCACACAACAACGTACTGCAACATCCCACATCCCACAATCATCTCAAAGTAAGCGGATCACGGGACACACATCAGGGAGCATTGCTCGTACACCATGTCCGACACACATGTGCAAACAGAACATAACAGGCAGCATTCACACACCACATCCACCCATCACCAGCAGACATACGTCACACATTGAACAGCAGCACAAGAGGTAGTTACTCACATTCAAGGAAAGTAGCGATCAATGAGCTGACGCCTCTAGTCCACAACTTCTTCCTCCCCACTATCCTCATTGATGGACATGGGTGGTATAGGAGGTAGAGCAACCTGTTGGTCTGCAGGGTCCATGATCAGTTCAATGTTCTTGCGTAAGGCCAGGTTGTGGAGCATGCAGCAGGCAATCACTATTTTGCATACTTTGCCGGGTAAGTATTGCAGGGCCGGATGTATGACGTTACAACGCATACTTTTACAACGCATACCTTTACAACGCGGTTTTTACCACGCATACCATTACAACGCATAATGCTTTTAGGCGCTGGATAGTGAATAGTTTAATTTACTATTCCAACTCCAGTCCCCGTGGATAGTAGGGAAGGTTATTGGATAGTAAATTAACCTATTCCCTATCCTAGAGCGCCCCCCAGCGCAATGCGTTGTAATAGTTTGCGTTGTAAAAGTTGCGTTGTAATGGTAGGTCCTCTCCGGTTTCATCCAGGCAGCGAAACCTAGACTTCAGCAGTCCAAATGTATGTTCCACCACCCAACGTGTCTTCCCTTGGGCCTCATTATAGCGCATTTCACCTGGGGTAGTTGGATTCCGTAGGGGGCATAGCAGCCATGGGCAGTTCGGGTATGCAGAGTCGCCTAGGTGGGGGGATGACAGACACATACATCATTACCAGGATTGGTGTGAACAGCATGGCACACATACAACACAGTAGTCATCACAGTAGAGCAGTGCTCTTGACGGCTCCGATCATACCAGCTGAAGGACGTGTGGACAGACTGCCAGGAAACAGGAGCAGGGAGGCCGAATCCGATATTAAAGAACGGACTTCCAATCCATAAAGGAGGGACTTGGAAGCATCATATCCTGGAAATTGCGCCAGTCAGCTAATGTTGAATGGGTCATTGATGAAACCCATGACTAAGAATACGGTGGCTCCTCCTGGTAGTCCAAGACCAAGCTAATTCACCTCGAAAATCAGAATCAGTCCTGAAGAAGGTAGACATACAGAATACCGAAACGCCGCGTCGACTTGTGATTCTTTGTTTTAAATTGTTTTTATGAAATGTACAATCATGTTTTTTTAAAAATTTGTATACTGTATTATGATCAACTTTGTTTTGAAATGCAATAAATGTATAACAGAGGTTTACGAAATTCATGGTGTGGAAAATATCTTTTTAGATTACTCTAAATTGTTTTATCTGTGTTATTCATTCTCGTAGAATTCAATGCTTATGTTTGAATTAAATATATATTCTTAGATATGCCACTCACTAAAAACTTGGTAACTGCAGATATACAGGAATGTTAATCCATAGATTTTGCCTCCCCAGTTGAAGTACGCTTTTAGAGATTATTTTCTAAATCTTGTAACTTTACCTTTCCCGCCGGAATAACGGCATGCTAGTTCTTGGGTAAAATACTCAACTTGTGTGTTTCTTTGTTGAGGGGACGCCCGAGTCCGTTTTTAGAGTCATCACAGTACACTCACCTACAAGCCACGCAAGTTCTTGACGCAGATTAGCCATCAGTTGGGGGACAATGCTACTCTGCAGGATGTGGGAGTCATGTGCGGACCCGGGAAATCTGGCACACACATGGGAGATGATGTTGTCAGCCAGGCACACCACTTGCACATTGATAGAATGGTAGTGCTTCCGATTGCGATAGATGGGTTCACGATCCTGGGGTGGAATCAGACCAATATGTGTGCCATCAATGGAACCCACTACGTGTGGAATCTGGCTCCGGGCATAAAAGTCACATTTCACTGCAGTCAGCTCCGCCGGTCGTGGGAAATGGATGTAATCATCCTTGTGATGCATCATGGCTTGCAGCACATCCCGCAGTACCATGCTGAACATGGATTGTGATATCCCCCCGGCATTACCAACTGTGTACTGGAAAGTGCCTGTCGCAAAGAAGTGAAGTGCCGCTATCACCTTTGCTGGGGGTGTAATTCCTCCTGGATATGGCCTGCGTGGCTGCAGATGAGGTGCCAATTGGGCTACAAGGTCCTGCAATGTCCGTCGGTCAAGCCGGAATTTGCGGATAACCTCTTCTTCAAACATGTCCTTCAGCACAGTGTATGGTCGATGCACATTTAGAGCCCTCCTGTGTGGGAGTAGATGGGAGCAGATGTCAATAGACCAACACCGCACAGCTGTGCCACACTATCACATCTTGACCAACACAATACAAATAATACATGTTGCAGACACTGATTGAATGTGTGACGTGACAGAAACATAAGGCGCTACAGCTAACTACACACACAATGTTCACCCACAAAAAACATCCTGTGTGCAAACATGGCCAATTGTACGTGCACACATGTTGAAAGAACAGCCAACATCACATGACTGAGGGTCCATATGTGGACAAGCATCCCCACAGACACACATGGAGGTGCACACACAACACGAACATGGAACACACCCTCCTTGTCTTCATGCACCCACGACCCCACCTACAATGCTGTGCATCCTCACATGACAGGCATGGACATACAACAGGCAACACACAGACGCATACACAGAACGCATGTATACCCCCATCATTGCTACTTGCACACACAAAACACACACTCACGCCTGCTTCAAAATGTAGGTACACAGCCTGAATATACTGTGTAGATGTCACCCATCCAAATATAGATACCTTCAGAGATAAAGTTAGCCATTCCTTCCACCAAATGCTTGATAACTCCAAACGAACCTCCCTGCCAAAATACAATCTTACCCGGACAGAATCAGAAGCCTTGAAAAGATTACAATCTGATGAAAAAATCGTTATTCGTGAGGCTGATAAAGGGGGGAACGTAGTTATCATGAATAGGGATGATTACATGAACGAAATCTCCCGACAGCTTTCAGATTCCACCTGCTACACCAAATTAGGCCACAACCCCATTGAAGCACTCACTTTTTTTATAAACATGAAACTCACAGAGTGGTGTGAGATAGGCCTATTAAGTGCAGAGGAATGCCAGTATTTGACAGTAACAACCCCGTCTTATCCCTGTATATACATACTCCCTAAAATTCACAAAGGGGGACACTTTCCACCTGGCCGCCCCATCATTTCCGGAGTCAGTTCGCCTACAGAAAGGCTCTCGGAATATGTGGACACCTTCATCCAGCCCATGGTACAAAACCTCCCTGCCTACCTGAGGGATACTAAGGATACATTAGGCAAATTGGAGGGCTTTATCTGGACAGATTCCCTACATTTGGTTACCCTAGATGTAGTCGGACTCTACACTTGCATCAAAAAGGAGTTCGGACTAAGGGCTTTGGAAACTTTCCTAGACAAACGCACAGCAGACCACTTGTCACACAATGGTGTTCTCCTTGAGATGACCGATATCATACTGTCAAAAAATTACTTTCTTCATGATTCAGTATGGTACCATCAAATACAAGGGACTGCGATGGGTTCTAAGTTTGCTCCCGCCTACGCCGGTCTGTTTATGGGCTGGTTCGAGCGGGAGCATGCTTGGGGTCGACATGCGGCAGCCTGGATGAACAACATCATCTTCTGGGGTAGGTACATCGATGATGTGATCATGATCTGGGATGGACCTACCCCAGATCTCCTTGTCTACTTTGACTACCTCAATGACAACCCGTTTAATGTCCGCTTCACCATGACATATGACCGGAAAACAATTGATTTTCTGGATGTAACCCTTTTTGTGGAAAACAACAAAATCCAGAGTCGCACACACCGTAAAGCGACAGCTTGTAACAGCATGTTACATTATGAGAGCGCACATCCCAGACATATCATTGAAAACATCCCCTACGGGGAAATGATTCGGATGCGCCGGAATTGCAGCACGGAGGAGGCCTTTCAACACAATATACAGGAAACAGAAAAACGGTTCCTTGAAAGGGGCTACCCAAGGAAGACGCTAGAAAAAGCCAACAAGAAGGCTCAAAACGTGCCCAGAACGAGTACTTTGGCCCCCAAGCATAGGCCAGCAGACACTAGCAGACCCCTGTCGTTTACCACACAATTTTCAGATCAGAGTAGCACAATTTTTAACATCCTAAGAAAAAATTGGCACCTGATTGCGGACATACCGAGCCTCCAGGATTCGGTCACCAGGACGCCAAAAGTCTGCTACAGGAGAGGTAGAAACCTCCGTGATTCTCTCTGCCCCAGTTACGTAGAGTCGAAAAAGCGGACCAACTGGCTAACGACTCCCACCAAAGGTTTCTTCACTTGTAGCGAATGCAACATGTGTGCTCTTGGCAAAAATAGAACTAAGGAATTTCGCTTCAACACACGCAAAACCTATACAATTGATCACCTGATCAATTGTAACACAAAATATGTGGTTTATGTTTTGGGTTGCGGATGTGACAAGATTTACGTTGGTAGCACCAAGAGAACCTTAAAGATTCGTATACAAGAACATGTAAGAGCAAGACGCAATGGTGACCTAAGATACCCCATGACTTTCCACATGCAGGAACACCACAAAGAAACAGATAACATGTGGTTCATGGGCATAGATCACCAACCCCCACACCCAAGGGGGGGAAACAGGGAACTGGCCTTGAGACAACGGGAGGCGGGCTGGATTTGTAGACTTCGGTGTACTGAATTTGGCTTTAACACCGAAGATGAACTACATTATTTTCTGGAGTAGCCCGCACTCACTGTCCATATCATTTACTGCTCTGTCTCTGCCTTGCTGATCTCTTAAGAATACGTCTAAGGTTAGTAAGACAGTGTTATATGTGAGAACATCGAAGGAATTACAGAAATGCTGATCTCTTGTGAATACGTCTAAGGTTATTAAGACAGTGTCGTAGGTGAGAACATCGAAGAAATTACAGAAATGCGGATCGTTTGTGTTTTTATTCAAGGTTATTATGACACTGTGGCACACTATAACAATTGAGATAAGTCTGCCTGCTTACATACCATAAATGTCAGTATATACCTCCCTCATCTTGTTGGAAAAGGGTTCATTTGTTTGCTAACCATGTATCTTAGCTATTCCACTTTTTTGCCTCACCTTTTCAGCACAATTTGGCTTGCCTTTCTTCCTCCCCCCCCCTCCTTCCCTGATAGTATATGCCCTAACATTGAGCAACTTGGTCTTTAGCACTTGGAAAATCCTAGTACACACTTGCAAACATGCAAGAATGCGTCCTTTTGGTCTATACCCCACTTAATTCCTTTTATGCCTTCCATCGCCTTCTGTAGACAACAACAGGCACTTCAATTATATTCTAGCAATTACATCTGTCAGTACCTCCCATTCGACCTGTATAAACAGAAGGCCTGTCAAAGATGGCCGCCATATTCACATATGTCCTCCATGCACTCGCCCTTGACCGAGTTTATGCACCCATGGTCAACCCTCATCTTGTTACACTCTCAATTTCCCAAATTCTGTAGATAAACTGCATATCAGACTAATCAAACAGGCCCTAGGCACGTGCCGAAATTTTGCGATATTATTACTAAGACGTTTTGAACCCCACTTTCATATTTAGGGCTATATCAACCCGTAACTTAGAAAAAAGCCTGGCGCTATGCTCCTCACTTCCTTAGGGTATTAAAGTACAAAACGGGTTGTATTCGTAACCCGCATACCGCGTTCCATTTCTATTTTTAGACATTCCAATATGGCCGCTATTGTTATGTACACCCGGACCTGAGGCTTTGCGTGATTCCTTCCCCCATAATAGAAACACTGCATTAGTATGCTTTTTCCGCCCTATTAGCACTATACAAAAGGGCCTTATTATCGGTACTTTCACCATTACGGGTTCGGGATCGCTTCGACTTTATTTATCGATGCGTTTTTTCTCCTCTTGACATATTTGTCCGGCCAAGATATAAGTGGTTATTTTATAAAGAATTTAACAAGGTCAACACATGCATAATGTAAACAATGCCGGTTGACCAAGGGGTAGGGCCTCTGGACAAAACAAAGGGCTCGAAGAGGTCCAAGGCATATAAACGTATGGTTTTTTGGACACTTCAACATGGCCACCGTTTTTCCGACGGTCGGCTATACGATGGGTCCATAGCCTGCCAGGACAGTGCTTTCACGCGAAGGCGGTTTTCGGGGCCAAGTGCACCTTATTAATCCAATTTCCCCCTCTATAAAAGGAGCACAAAAGGGCCTAATTATCGGTACTTTGCCCATTACGGGTTCGGGATCGCTTCGACCTTATTTATCGATGCGTTTTCTTTCCTCTTGACATATTTTTCTGGCCAAGATATATGTGGTTATTTTATATAGAATTTAACAAGATCAACACATGCATTATATAAACAATGCCGGTTGACCCAGGGGCAGGGCCTCTGGACAAAACAAAGGGCTCGAAGAGGTCCAAGGCATATAAACGTATGGTCGTGTGGACACTTCAATATGGCCGCCGTTCTTCCGACGGTCGGCTATACGATGGGTCCATAGCCTGCCAGGACAGTGCTTTCACGCGTAGGCGGTTTTCGGGGCCAGGTGCACTCTATTAATCCAATCTCCCCCACTATAAAAGGAGCACAATGGACCCACACCTTCAGCACACGACGTCGCTGCGGGTGTCGGTCAGGACGAGGGAAGTGGATGGGCGCCGGCCGTTTTTGACCACAACGGTGAGTTAGCTTGGTACCAGACACTTTTGGCTGTTGTTGCAGGTTCACCTTTGTCCTTAGGTTAACTCTTGGGTATTTCCCTTTGCAATAGGGAAACTTTGTCCCTCAGGCTTTGGGGACCATTTTTTCAAATAAGCATTTTAGACTGGGAAACTCTGGGTCCTTCCACCTTTGTATTCAACCTACCCACTATTGGATAAGGGTTGTTCAAATATTATATGCCTCTGGGCAGGGAGGTTTACATGATCTCACTTTTGGATCCTGTGTAGCATATCTTGGCATATGCATACCTCTGATGTATACTGTAAACTGGCTATGTTATGAGACATGGTACCTTTTTACAGAAGTAGGGTACACTTCCATGTCCATAGCTTGGCACATGCAAACCTTTTGACTCATACTGCAGATTGGGTATTTGTTATAGAAGTAGGATTCACTTTCTTGTCCATAAGAGCTGGAGGCTCGTTTTCACAGGGCCTTGGTTACTTTTCATCCACAGGCCTGCTGGGATACAGTGCCCACACCCTCCTCCATAGGACCTACAGGACCTCCAGTCCAACACCATTGATACCTTTAATTCAGGTAAACTTTGTGGGACAGTTATATCTCTTCTTTTTCTCTTTTTTAAATATTTTTGGCTACTAATGAATTATTTATCTTGCTTTAGGAAGTGCCATTATATAGGGTACTAGCTCCTCTTCTGTTCTGCTTAGATTTTTCAGCACATGGACTGAAATAGTCCTTTCAGGAAGGTGGTACTCCTTCATCATACCTCCGAAGAAATTAACAAGAAATCTGCATTACCTTTGCCCGCTAGCACTTATACAGTAAGTAGACTGACCATAAGATTAACTTGGAGGTAGACAGTCAAAGGTGCCCCACACAGCAGCTAATAAGTCTCACCATACTGAGCTAATCCCTTGCAGTAGCTGATGTACTTACGGAGATTCCTTTTTCTCTCAATACCTCAGACAATATATACAGCGTCAGGAAGAACCAATCTAATAAGATTTACTGTAGCTGGCAAGGAGATCCCAAGACTACACTTTTGTACTTCTCCAACGCATGCGACGTCCGACTACCCTAAAGGTAATATGACTGGTGGACCCTAGGTCCTAACTGTGACAAAATCAGATTTTTTCCTATTCTTGTGCCCAACAGACAGATTTACACTAAGCCCTTGTCTAGTTAAACACAGGGTACCCCTTCCAAGTGCTTGTCCGCTTGAATCATGGTCAAACAAATGAACCTAATGCCAACTGTTTATGTTTGTCTCCGATCTCTTGAAAATGTATGACAAATTAGTTTTCCCCAATCTGATGTATATGAACTGTAGAGATATATACTTCACATGTAAAGTTTGTATATACACTTATACACAGCCTAGATTCCATCTAATACTACCCTGTAGTCAGATGGACAGTGAGCTAATGCTTTAACATCATGCATAGGCTCCGTGTCTGTTGTAGCAGCTCGCTTTTAATTGGTTTGTTAAATGTTTTTAAATTTTGTAAAAATTGTATATGTATTTCAGTACTAACAATACTGATCACATGTTTATATGTTTTTTACCGACAGCCCTGAAGAAGTCCCAGGTTGGGACGAAACGCGTCGGCTGTTTTTTTGTATGACTAAATGTTTTGAAAATAAAGGATTTGAAGAAGAACTCCAACATCTCCGAGATATATCATTATCATTACATTTGTTACATTACTTGTGGTGCACCTTTGCGGTTGTTTGTATTATAAAAAATTCCCCAGGGAAAAGGCACAGTGATGATGGGTGCCATTCAGTGTGCACACAGTCCCCTTGTTTGAACTTAAGGGTTTTATATATTGCATGGGGGATAGATAGTCAGGTGCTTAGTCTAGTAAGGGTCCATCATCTCTGTAGTTTCTGATACTGTGTAGATGTGTATAATCAGAAACGTGTGACCTCAAAACCAAGACGTCACCACATAGCCATGCACATATGACACAACTTGGACTCACATCAGTGGCCTTTGTTAACCACTGGCGAGGTCAATAGTATGACCACACATGCAACTAATGGACATAAATGAGACACTTGGACACGGGCCATTGCCATGACATAATGATTCTTGATGCATTCCGGACATGGCCTGACACACATGTACACCTATAAACATTACATGTGTGCGGAGACATGCAGTGTGTGTACACATGGCATCCGGGTATGCCTTCCCCCAACACAGAAGATGATCCTTTATACTGCAATTGTGCGTAACATTTGCTGCATGGTCAAGGACCCTCACGGTCACACCCCGCCAACCGCATGTGCGCGCTACCGCGGTGGTGCATCTTTTGAAAATCATCACTCACTGGCATCGCAATGGCGGAGCACGCATTCCGCAGAGGCGGGCAGGCTAACACATACAGTTGAATGTGCAAGTGGAAATGGCAGATGGTATCCCCCCCTTTCAGTCACATAGCAGCACCCACTGCAGAACGCTGTGTGCGGTCGGTTGCCCACCGCCAGATGCGGGCGGTCGACAACCGCCGTGTGCAGGTGGTGGGTGGCCGCCCTGTGTATTGATGTTACCCTGGCACGGATGGCCATGGCCGGTCACCCACTGCCGGGTGTGAGCAGTGGGTGACCGCCCTGTGTATTGATGTTACCCTGGCATGGATGGCCGGGTGTGGGCGGTGGGTGACTGTCCGCACCCGGCAGTGGGTGACCGGCCATGGCCATCCATGCCAGGGTGACATCAATACAGAGGGCAGTCACCCACCTTCCGCACCCGGCGGTGGGTGACAGGCCATGGCAGGGTAACATCAATACACAGGGCGGTCAGCCACCGCCCGCACCCGGCGGTGAGCAACCGCCCACACCCAGTGGTGGGTGACCGGCCATGGACATCCATGCCAGGGTGACATCAATACACAGGGAGGTCACCCACCGCCACACCCGGCGGTGGGTGACTGGCCATGGCCATTCATGCCAGGGTGACATCAATACACAGGGCGGTCACCCACCGCCCGCACCCAGCAGTGGGTGACCGGCCATGGCCATCAATACAGAGGGCAGTCACCCACCTTCCGCACCCGGCGGTGGGTGACAGGCCATGGCAGGGTAACATCAATACACAGGGCGGTCACCCACCACCCGCACCCGGCGGTGGGTGACCGCCCGCACCCGGCGATCAGCGGTGGGTGCTGCTATGTGACTGAAAGGGGGGATACCAACTGCCTTTCCACTTGCACATTCAAGTGTATGTGTTAGCCTGCCCCACCCCCGCGGAATGCGTGCTCCGCCATTGCAATGCCAGTGAATGATGATTTTCAAAAGATGCAACACCGCGGTAGCACGCACATGCGGTTGGCGGAATGTGAACGTGATTGTCCTTGCACATGTAGCCAATGGAAACAGGTAACGCGGGACGCGTAAGTGATTTTAAAAATAGCGGAAGCTGTGCACCGCCACAGCAGGGCCAGTCATTGGCTCATTTTGAATGAGGCAGCCCGGGAAAAGCTATTGCTGCAGACGTGTGCCACTGATATGAGCTCAGGGCCCTATAAATGTGTGAATTTCTGCAGCACACATCCACTGCTTCCAGCCACTGCTGCCTGCACCCATCACCTCTACCTGCTGCTGCTGAGCAATCCACCAACTGCTGCCTGCACCCATCACCTCTACCTGCTGCTGCTGAGCAAACCACCAACTGCTGCCTGCACCCATCACCTCTACCTGCTGCTGAGCAATCCATCAACAACTGCTGTTGTGCCACAGTCCTGGGCCTTGCCATGCCGAGAGTTCGAGAGATCCGGTCTCGTCCCTTCACCGCAGCAGAGCTGGAGGTCCTTGTGGACGGTGTGCTCCGCCACTATGAACGGCTCTTCGGTGCCCCCCGGACAGGTGGTAAGTACAGTGGGGGACATGTTGGTGTGCATGAGGTGGTCACTGACTCCAGGCTTCTGCAATCTTTGTGGTGTGCTGTGTGACCTTCATATGTGTTGTACTGTGCATGGCTGCTGAAAGATACGTGTTGCTCCTATCTGTGTGAATGGCCAACTGTCCACTGACTTGCCCCCTCTTGTCTCCCATCATGGTAGGTCAAGCTGCACGTTCGCAAGGCTGTATTGAGGACCATAGCACGTGATGTACGGGCATTGGGGGTGTGCAATAGGCGACACACACACTGCCACAAACGGTGGGACGACATCTCCAGGCTCAGCAAGAATGTGGCAGAGATGACACTGGGGATGATTCCAATATCAGGCCAGCTTGCACGACGTACCATCACCCCTCCAATGCTACGTATCATAGCTGTGACACATCCTGACCTGTCCGCCCGGTTGAGAGGGGAGCAGCAGCAAACTAGCGGTAAGCAGACTGAATGGGATTGTGACTTGTGAGTGCATGCATGTATTGCTGCTCAGACACAGTAGTGACATCCAAGGTGTATATGTTGTGCTGCAATTGCATGTTGGTGCCATTCGCAGAGTGAGCGTTAGCATCCATGTCAGACAGGTGGACATACCAGTTGCATTGTAGTGCAGGGTCCCAGGACATGCTGTTGAGGTCTGTGGTCCCATGGCATCACATGTGTGGTGGTCAGCATGCACTTGCCCTGTTTGTTTGATGTACATGTTTAACAGGCACTCCCGGTTCTATGACATGACGATGTCTGGTAGGGATGGTTCGTGTGCAGGATGTGTGCTACATGTTGGTCAGCAGTCAAGGAAGTTTTGATTTTGTAACTTGCATTATTTGAGTGTGGCACTTAGGTATACCTCTTTTCACTCTCTTTCAGCTTTGGCCGAGGGCACTGACGCACGAACGATGTAGCTTAGTGGTGGAAATGCATCCGAATCAGAGATCACACACACACAGAATGAGACTGAAGAGAACAGCCCCGGAGGGGGGGACAGAACTGTCCCCGAGGACTCACATGTGGAGACACCATCGTCCTCATCTTCAGACAGTGTTGGTGAGTCAGCACTGTTGGTAGACACAGGGAGTGGGCAATCTTCACATTCAGTCGGTGCACAGCACACTGTGCCCACACTGCTACCAACTGCAACAAGTACTGCTTGTGCTTGTCAGAGTAGGGGGAGCAGAGTGGCCTTCGGTGCAGGCACCGCTGCCCCTGTGACACAAACTGCCCTTTGTGCTGAGGCAGTTGATCAGCTGCGACAGCTGTGTGTATGGCGAACCAACATGATCAATGAATGCCAAGACCACGATAGGAAGTAGGGGCAGGTGGTAGCATTCATGGAGGGGATGCATGGCGATGTTGCTGGTCTCCACAGAACAGTTCAGTCATTATCCAACACAGTGTCTGCAGCCATTCAACAGTCGCATGGACAAGGTTCTACTTCAGTTCCCCCATCCACACCACTTGATGTCTCAGGGGAGAGTGACATTTCTGACCAGGACTCATTTTTTGCGTATTGCACTAGAAGCAGGCACAGACAGCAAGGCAGGGCAAGGAGGCCACAGACACCATCCCCTAGGACAGGGAAATCTTTCACAGAACACGACATCAGCTACCCTGGAGTTGACACACAGGATCCTCAAGGGGTTTTAGGGGACAGAGATTCACATGTAACACAGGCATCCCCCTCAAAAGGTACTCCCAAGGCAAGGGCACCTCCCAAGGACAGGGCACTCCCAAGGACAAGGACACTACAAAGGACAGGGCAACTCCCAATGCCAGGGAAACTCCCAAGGACAAGGACACTACAAAGGACAGGGCACCTCCCAAGGCCAGGGACACTCCCAAGGACAAGGACACTACAAAGGACAGGGTAACTCCCAAGGCCAGGGACACTCTCAAGGACAAGGACACTACAAAGGACAGGGCACCTCCCAAGGCCAGGGACACTCCCAAGGACAATGACACTACAAAGGACAGGGCAACCTCCAAGGCCAGGGACACTCCAAAGGACAATGACACTAAAAAGGACAGGACAACTCCCAAGGCCAGGGACACTCCCAAGGCCAAGGCTTCTCCCATTCACAGGACATCCACCAAGGACAGGCATACATCACCCCTGCGTCCCCTTAAGCTGGTGTTGTTGAAGGAACGTACACCACATGTGTCAGAGGTGGAGTCCCCCCAGACCTCTACTCCCATCCACACCCCGGTGAAGCAGAGGAAGGAGTACACTGTTGTTGCATCCCCCATTACACATGATACAGAGGGCAGAACGCAGGGCCATAGCAAGTGTCAAGCAGGGTCCAGCACGTCCCCAGTGAGCAGACCACCACCAGCACATGAACCACCTTTGATGGGTGATGTTTCAGATGGGCCCGCACCACTTACCAGTCCAGTTATGTCCGGGGTGCCTTTACATATCCCAAAGAAATGGAGACACACACCAGTGACACCTGGCCATCCCAATGTCGCTCCAGTGCAGCTGTCTCCAGCTCCCAGGGCCACCCTGCCTCCTGGCCCATACAGCCCTGTGGCTCATCATTTCAGTGGTCCTAGTGGGTCAGATGCAATTCACTCCCATGTGTCAGACAGTGGCACTGTGTCTGATGTTCGCTGTCATGCCTCATGTAGTAGCACTGTGTCAGTTGTGCCCTCTCCTGTTTCAGGTGTCCGCCACTCTCATGTCTCAGATGCTGGCATGGTAATTGTTGGTCACTGTACACTGTACAGTGTACAGGGACATGTCCTGGCAGTGTGTCTGGGTCTGTGGCTCATGTGTCAGTCAGTAGATCTGTTGCTGTGTCTCACACTCCTGTATCTGGTGCTGGCAGTGTGTCTGGGTCTATGGCTCATGTGTCAGTCAGTTGATCTGTGGCTGTGTCTCACACTCCTGTATCTGGTGCTGGCAGTGTGTCTGGGTCTATGGCTCATGTGTCAGTCACTACATATGTGGCTGTGTCTCACACTCCTGTTTCTGGTGCTGCCAGTGTGCCTGGGTCTCTGGCTCATGTGTCAGTCACTAGAGCTGTGGCTTGTCTCACACTCCTGTTTCTGGTGCTGCCAGTGTGTCTGGGTCTATGGCTCATGTGTCAGTCACTAGAGCTGTGGCTGTGTCTCACCCTCCTGTTTCTGGTGCTGGCAGTTTGTCTGGGTCTACGGCTCATGTGTCAGTCACTGGTACTGTGGCTGTATCTCCCAATCCTGTATGAGATCCTGTCAATGTATCCGAAGCTACTAGGTCAATCAGTCCACCTGATTTTGTGCTGTGAGGTTCAGTTCCATCACTCACATGTCATTGTACTTGGTGTCTGGATTGTCCATTATAACCACCCTTGCTTTATTAATGTCCATAGGACGGGGCGCATGACACAAGTCCTTGTGCTGCCTCAGATGTACCTGCTCTGTTCTGTACCATGGCCTGTTGATGCTCTGTGCCCCTCTTATGTGCTGCCTCAGACGTACCTGCTCTGTTCTGTACCATGGCCTGTTGATGCTCTGTGCCTCTCTTATGTGCTGCCTCAGATGGACCTGCCCTGTTGTGAACCCTGCTTTGTTGCTGTTAGGATGCTGCATTGTGCCCTCTCATGTGCTGCATCAGATGTACATGTTCTTTGCCATGGACTGTTGATGCTTTGTGCCCCTCTCATGTGCTGCATCAGATGGACCTGTTCTTTGCCATGGCCTGTTGATACTCTGTGGTCCTCTCATGTGCTGCCTCAGATGGACCTGCCCTGTTGTGAACACTGCCCTGTTGGTGTTAGGATGCTGCATTGTGCCCTCTCATGTGCTGCATCAGATGTACCTGTTCTTTGCCATGGACTGTTGATGCTCTGTGCCCCTCTCATGTGCTGCCTTAGATGTACCTGCTCTGTTGTGAACACTGCCCTGTTGCTGTTAGGATGCTGCATTGTGCCCTCTCATGTGCTGCATCAGATGTATCTATTCTTTACCATGGACTGTTGATGCTCTTGCCCCTCTCATGTGCTGCCTCAGATGTACCTGCTCTGTTGTGAACACTGCCCTGTTGTTGTTAGAATGCTGCATTGTGCCCTCTCATGTGCTGCATCAGATGGACCTGTTATTTGCCATGGACTGTTGGTACTCTGAGCCCCTCTCATGTGCTGCATCAGATGGACCTGTTCTTTGCCATGGACTTTTGATGCTCTGTGCCCCTCTCATGTGCTGCATCAGATGTACCTGTTCTTTGTCATGGACTGTTGATGCACACATCCCCTCTCATGTGCTGCATCATATGTACCTGTTCTTTGCCATGGCCTGTTGATGCTCTGTGCCCCTCTCATGTGCTGCCTCAGATGGACCTGCTCTGTTGTGAACACTGCCCTGTTGCTGTTAGGATGCTGCATTGTGCCGTCTCATGTACTGCATCAGATGGACCTGTTCTTTGCCATGGACTGTTGATGCTCTGTGCCCCTCTCATGTGCTGCATCTGATGTACCTGTTCTTTACCATGGACTGTTGATGCTCTGTGCCTCTCTCATGTGCTGCATCAGATGTACCTGTTCTTTTCCATGGACTGTTGATGCCCTTATCCCCTCTCATGTGCTGCCTCAGATGTACCTGCTCTGTTCTGTGCCACGAACTGTTGATGCACTTAGCTCCTCTCATGTGCTGCCTCATATGTACCTGCTCTATTCTGGGCCATTAGCTGTTGATGCACTTATCCCCTCTCATGTGCTGCTTCAGATGGACCTGTTCTTTGCCATGGACTGTTGATGCTCTGTGCCCCTCTCATGTGTTGCTTCAGATGTACCTGTTCCGTTCTATCCAATGCCCATCCTTGCATTGTTGATATATTGGTGCTATTGTAAATGCTGTGTCCCCAACATGCCCCTTGCCCTCCCCACGTCACAGCCCCGGCAGGTACCCCCCTTCCAATAGCGATTGGTGTGTTTGCGTACCTGTGTCGTCGTCGGCCACGGTCCATGACTTGCTAGTGGTGGGGCACGAAGAGGAGCGGAAATGCGTGCAGAGCTGGGTCCATTACGGCAATCTGCCTGTGGTGGGTATCTCTCTGCAATGTTTTGCCTCTCCGCTGTGGTGAATCTGCCGTGTTCAGGCTGGTTTTTTTTCAGCTGTGATTTGCTGTGTCTTTTATGCCATTGTGATTACGTGGACGGTTGGAGACGTCATTCTTTACGGCGGTATCTCTGCATTGGTTACCTCCGCCGCGGGGTTGGGTGTATATACGCGGCGGTGCTTGTTCTTCCGGGGCGTACGGATGTTTGACAGTGCTTCCCATCCTAATATGGCGGACGGTCTGGCCGCGGCTGGCGGACTGAAAAAAAGCATTTTCCACCTATTCAAGGCCGGTGGTCGTCCTTCCGTCCGCCATCCTAATCGATCCCTAGGGTTCTCAGTTTTATTTGTGCAATTCAGCCACTAGTGGCATGATTGACAGAGGTAAACTTACACTTGTTTAAGTCTACTTTTTTGGGGGTATTCTTAATCTACTAGTTTGTAGACTTGTGACTGCAAGACTCTACAGTCGGAGGGGAGAGCTGCGCAAATTCAATGGTAGCCTGCCCTGTTTCATGTGCAGTTATCCAAGCTGTGAAATTGTAAACTTACTATTAGTTTGCAGTTTGTGAATACCAAAAAAAATGCAAACGTACACAAACGGAATGCATCTCTTTTTCCCCCATTTATACCAAAGGTTAGTTTGTCTTTATATCTTGGTGCATGAGGTTAGGCTGTGGGCGGCAGGCAGAAACCATGTGACGGCTCGGCTTGTTTTGGGTTCAAGTATCCAAGAGGAGCGCGAGTTGAGCCAGGACTAGGCAACTGTTTCGAGCTCTCAATGGTACACCCATTCTCCCAAAGAGCTCCACTACCTCTGTGAGACGATTTGAACTTTATATGCATTTTAAAATAAATAAAAATTACACAAGTAAATGTAAACTTCTTCTGAGGCAGCAATGTGCTTCGGTGCTGCAGTATCCCTGCCTCAGGTAAACAAGCATTGACATAGCCAATAGGTCTCGCCTTTGGGACCTTATAAGTGCTTAGCCATGCAACAGCTGATGTTGTTGCACCAAGGATATTGTGCTGCATACCTAAATACTTATAAGGTCTCAAAAGTGAGACCTATTTGCTATGCCAATGCTTGGTGATATTTGTAAGGCCTCATTTACATGTTTGAATATTTTTTTTTTACCTCTTATAGCTCGCATCATTCGAGATCGTGTAATTTGGGTCTCTGTACTTTAACTTCATACGTCCGCCAGGCCCTGTCCTCAGATGCCTTACCAGACAACACTGCAATGGCGGGAAGCCATATGTAATCAAGGGTGTGGCTTAAAAGCACCTAAGCTAAAATCTTGTGCTTAGCATAGTGTGTAGTCCAAAAGGTATTTTGATGTTTCTGACACTACATCCACATATATATTACAGCAAGTAAAATTATACCTACAACAAGCCAGGCCTATTGGCTTTGTCAATGGTTGTTAGTTTCATATGACAAATAAGCAACAACTATGGCTTCGTTGTTTATAATGGTGAAAATGTTTCAGTTCTGAAATGATGAAACTGTGAACGAACTTCAACGAGTCTCTTCCAAGTTACATCACAGGCAGTGAAGGGTGGCACTGCTGGTTTGCTGCAGTCAGGCCAAGGATGTTTCCCTCAACAGCTGCTACAAGCTGATACATTTTAAATTTCTGTGGAGAATATACATTACTCCCGGGAACAGTGCACAGGATTGACCCGGACAGACCCCACTGTTGCTTGCAATGTGGGACCCCACATACAGACTTAGTACACCTCTCCTGGAACTCTGGTGAAATGAAGACCTTTTGGGCAGCGGTTTTTCAAGCACTAGGGAAAATGCTGGATTGGAAATTACACCCCCTCCGGAGGTTGCATTGCTGGGCTATGTGGTTAAATTCCAAAAAGGGGTCCGAAATGTATTGCCATGGGGTTACTTCTGGCCAAGAGAGAAATTGCAATCAAATGGGGACGCAAAACCACTCGGACTTTAAAGGGCTGGTTAAACAGTTTGGCGTATTGCAACATTAACAGTGATCTGTATGCCAGTACACTTCCTAGAGCATCCCACCCCAGAGATATCTGGGGCCCCTTCAAAAGCTATACGCCGGCACCACGCTTGCAAACAACCTCGCAACAAGAACAAGGGCTTGTACCAGCGGGTGTGGGTTGAACTGATATCAAATCAACTCTAGCGGTCACAATTGCAACTGTTAAATGGGGTTAAATGTACGTATTACTTGATCCACCTCAAGGTTGATTGGTACCTAGACAGGTCGGAGGGATGGTCATATGAGAGCTGGTTAAATTGACTTTTTGAACCTAACTTTCATATATGCTGTATGGGGCGGCTCTAGGCTCATGGTGGCCCTGGGCAGGAAGAGTAGGTAGGGGGCCCCGGAAGAGGGGGTCTGGGCGGGGCGGAGCGCGGAGGCCAATGAAGATGGGGGGGGTCAGGGTGTTTGGAAGTGGAACAGAGCCAGAGGCCGCCAAATCCCTACCAGGGGCCGCCACGCAAATATGTATCCATCCTCAGAGGATTATTATATTAAGGATATATATTGCCGTGGTGGCCCCTGGGGTTTGGTGGCCCTGTGCAGGTGCACAGCTTGCACATGCCTAAGGCCGCCCCTGATGCTGTATAACCTTTATGGAATTGGTGAGTTACTTATTTTCCGGCTGTTTAAACACTGATACTACATGATGCTTATGATATTGATGGTACGTTGAAACACTCAGGAAACTGGTAAATAAAGTAAAAAAAAAAAAGTGGCACTGCTGCAGAGTGAAGATTGTTTTTCACCATGAGGGCAGAAATGGAGAGCTCGATAGGGACCCGTCTCAGCACCATCTTTTTAGAACTGGCCCATTTGAAGACCTGGTCACTCTCTAAAAAAGAAAAGCTAGCTCAGTGGTAAGTGGAGCCAGTCAGCCAGGTCCCCCACCATCCTCTGAGGTGCAGGGGAGTGGCACAATCCTTCAGGGGCCCCTCAAGCCTCATTTAGGATGCCCAACTAAGGCCAAAGAATATCTCTGAGATGTAATTCTGCAGGTGAGCCCCATAATTTTGTGTTGCACAACTGGAGCCAGCGTTCCAATATGTTAAAAGGATGATACAGTGAGTAAAAACTCACCGTTGACATCTGCAGATCACAAGCACCAATCAGGTCAACTAAGGCTTCCATCCTTTCAGGTTCAGTTTAATAGGGCTGGCGAGTGAGAGTCGGTGGGCTTCCTTTGGGGCAGAGCTCTGCTTTAGGCTCTCAACCCACTGAGCTGCTCTGATGTATCCTGTCTAGACATGCTGCGTCCTTCGTGTTTTCTTCAAAGAGGATGAGCTTCACAAGGGGAAATACCTCACTTGTTGATTTTCCTGGATGTTTCTCGATTGCTGCCTGCATTCTTTTGTGTGCGTCTATTTTAATTATCCATATTAATAGCTAAACATATCCACAAAGCTACATAGTGCCGACCACTGGTTTAACGAAAATTGAGGGGGCCTCCCTGCAAGGTAGGTAGAGGGGCCCCCACCTTTATTTATTTTACAGTAGGTTTCACAGCGAGGCATTCATGAACGGATTAGGACAGGCCCCCAGGTACAAATAGAGAGCAGAGCATTAAAATGCATGACATTTGAAGTGGAAACTGGCACTGAAGCAGTCCCTCAGAGACACCACCCTATATGTGGCTGTCTGCACCCGCTCTACTAACACTCTTTGTAGGTAAAAAGTCCATGGGGAAGATTTACAAGCCCCTTGTGACACTTTTACGCCAACGTTGCGTAATTTTTGTGATGCAGCAGCGGTGTAAAAAATGCACCACTATGCAACATATTTACAACGTGGCACATCTAGTGAGATAATATATGAGAAAATATAATGTATGCAGGGTGGGCGGTCCGTCGCAAGGAAGTCCCGTAAAAGTGACACAGTGAAATCTACAATTTTTCACGGAGTCACTTTTAGGTCCCCGCAGCGTCAATACCTTACGTCTGCTACAAGCAGGCGTAAGGTATTGACGCAGGATTTGTATACTATACTGTATACAACAGCACTCTATCCAAACACTGCTCTTAAGTACCAGCTACAAACTAAAGTCCACTATACTGCAAGACCTATTGGCCACCCTCTCTACCTTAATGCATGTTTGCCTTTTCCCTTTTTTACTTCCAAATTTTTTTTATTACTTCTCTGTCACTTTCGTACTCTTTGTCTTTCGCTCCTACTTCCCTTTCAAGGTTGAGCATTTGAGACCTCTTCTATATACTTATATATAGTAGAAGTAGACATTTCTTTATTTAGATATAACACAGATATCTTTAAAAGAGGATTACATGATTCACATTATATACAACTCATTAAAAATGAAAACAGCAAAACAGTCGGTTAGCCAGCCATAATAAGAATAGGGGTTTTCCGCATCCTTAGCCTCCTAGATCCGTAATAAACATTTCTTAAAAGAAGGATAAAAACCAGAAGAAAAAGTAGTACAAAAGTTAAAATCTAATATACAGGGAACTTCACCCCATTTTCTTTACTCTCGCTGACTTGGATATCAAACATCTAAAAGACAACCCAATTTTCCTAGGGGTACTACTCATATTCTTTTCATTTCATCCCCCTAGAAGTTTGGGATCTATCGTAAGGATCATTAAGTAATAAAAAGGAAAAGGGAAATAAGAGGGAGGATTTAGCAGGACCTCTGTAGCTTAAAATTGCGATATGCTTGCTGGATGAACTTTGTTAGTCTGATATTTAAGTCAGTGTTTTCAGAGTTCAGAGCCACGATAATGGCTTGCCTGCAGGTTCGGGCGCCCAACCTGTTCCATTCGGCTTTTAGTTTGCACCTGCGTTGGAGGTTGAAGGCTGGGCAGTGGCAAACCCCATGTAGCAATGTTTAGGCTGTTTTACCGCACCCTCTGCAAGTTAGATCTTCCGCCGTGCGTCTCCAGGGAGGTAAGTCTTGCAGAAAATGCCAGTCACCCATTCTAATGGCTATAAGGCTACGTTTTAGATACAGTGAATATGTGCAGGAAAGGTAAGCGGCGGGGAGGAGCCGACTGTAAGAATTTACAAGGGCCCAAGAATGGCTGCTTTTTGAGAAGAGAGCTTTGTCTGTGATAAGTGATCTCATTCTTACACATTTTTTGATGGCGATTTTAAACGCTGTCTGACTGGGGTTAAGAGCCCATAGGTCACCTGCTGACATTTGTTGGATGTAGTCCTTAAAAAGGCGACCAAACGTTCCTCCTGGATTTTTCTGAGAGATTTCTAGCCAGACTAGGGATTCTAATGAGCCTGGGTCAGCCTGTCTCAGCTTGTGACAGAGGTTTAAGTATGCACCAATATTGAAAACCTCATAGTTTGGTAGCCCCATCTCCAGTCTTATCTGTGCAGCAGATCCAGAAGTTGGCAACTGGAGGACCTTTTTATAGATTTTGGTGGTATGTTGGTTTAGGGCCGTATTCAATTTACCCTTGAATTACTCTATCCCGCATGATAGGGTGGGGCCGATTTTCACTCTCAGGACTTCCAAGAGTGGCGAAAGAGTTGGACCTGAGAGGTTTTTCGAAAACTTGGTTAAAGATACTGCAAGAGTCGTGGCTTTAACTGCAATCTCATGGCGCTGTTTTATAAGGTTGCCCCTTGAATCCAGGTGGACACCAAGATATTTATACAATTGACCTATCGCGAGGCTTATGTTGTTAAAGGACCACCCACCGCCGACATGTCGTTTCCTCCCAACGGGGACTACTTGAGTTTTCTTTAAATTGACTTCTAATTAATTTGTTATTGTGTAATGAAGCAGTGTGTCAAGGAGCCTTTGCAGCCCGACACTGGTGAGGCTGAAAAGAACAAGGTCATCGGCATATAACAGATTACTGAGTGCCGTGCCTCCCACCTTTGGAGGATGACTATTGGTTTCATTCAGGGTCAACGACAGATCTGCTATAAACAGGTTAAAGAGAAGGGGGGCCAGCACGCATCCCTGCTTTACACCTCTCGTTGCATAATTTTCAGCGAGAGATGCGTGCTGGACCCTAATTTCACTCGTACCCAGGTGCAGGAGTGAAGTTGAATAATGGCCTCCAGTAGTGTGGAAAAAGGTAGGGCTAGGACCTTTCTCAAGATTTGCCCGGCGCTAACCGCCCTTGTACCATTCAATTTTACCAAGCAATGAGGCAGGCGCCGGAGACCAGAAGGCAGGAAACAGAAGTTTATTCCGACGGAGCAGAACACATCAGATCAGACAACAAGGTATCGTCTCGAGGTGCTCTAGCAGCCTCTCGGAGGCCTGGCCTCTTATACACTGGTTTATGGCATGTGACCTTCCGTTAATACAATCAGATCTTTGTAAAGCAAGAAAAAGACATCCCCGTAATCCTAGTGTCAATCCCACCCCCATATACCTTCACAATAGAGGTCCTCAACCTGCTGATAAGAGGAGGGGGCCATTACGCAGCTGAGTGTTCCGTCGTGTCTTAGGATGTGTGCGCCTGATCATATCACAGGGGGGTGGGGAGGCCTGGATCAATAGAGGGTCCTTTGAAGGAGAGCGACCTCATACAATGAAGGGCAGTAAATGATATCTCCCGGCTTAGGAAATGGCCTCGGACCTGTGTGGACAGTCGGACACGGGGTGAGGGGCCGTCAATGGCGTGGTATTCATGCTGCGTGGACAATCCAGCGCAGGAGGGAGGTTTATCAACAGAGGGGCATTCATGGGAGGAAAGGAGGTGTTGGTCAGGCGTCGGCGTGACTCCCAAGGACAGGGTCATGCAGAAGGGTCATGCTCATAAGGAGGAGGAGGGAGGGGGAGCCAGGGTGCGCGGAGGATGCTTGCTGGGTCAGAGGGACGCGCTGGCGATCGATCGTGAACAGGGAGACCATGATATCTAAAATGGCTGCCGTGCGCGTAGTACATAGGTGACAAGCTGGCGCAGATAATGTTCAGATCGCAAATTAAAATTCCACAGTCCTCCCTTTTAACATGTCTCGCCAACTTGTCAGTTTGGATTTATCCCCATAAGGCCACGTATTTCTACTTCATAGAGGGGACTCATGTGCTCATTTCGGAAGTCCAAAGTCTTTGGGCACATACAGTTAGAAACAAGGCCGCACAGAGGTGGCAGACATTGGATACCTAAGCAACACCCACATAATATTACAACAGGTATCAGCACGAAGGAAAACAACTTCCAACCCCAATTTTTCAAAGTGTCCCAAAACCAGCTCCCAAGCGACCATCCTTCTTGTTCTTGGTGAACCTCTGAGGAAAGTCTGTGGAGGTGTTCAATGGCTTTGTAGACCGAAGGCGAGTTGTCAGGCACGTATGTGCAGCAGCTGGATCCGATGATGCGGCATGCTCCTCCTCGGTCGGCTAGGACCACGTCTAGGACAAGTCTATTTTGAAGGGTCACAAGGCGGACCGCCTGAAGTTCCGCAGTGTTGTTGGCGAGGATACCAGCAGTGATGTTGATCGTTGTTTCTACTGCCTGGGTCAGGTGCCGGATAGCACGGCTGTTTGCCATTGGGCCCCACAGAGGAACAAGTCCCTTTGCTGCATCTAGGAACTGTGCTCCGGTGGAGTCGGCTTGTCCAAGGTCGTCTGCACGCCTCTGCCGGTGATGGTTGGCAGGGGCTACATATGTGGGTGGGAGAACGAAGGCAATGTAACAGGTACCCTTCCAACCCTTCGGGAGCCAGGTGTAAGCCTTGGTGCCACACACAAAGTACATGTTTGGAGAAGCAACAAAGGAAGGGGGGTCAGCTGAGTCCAATGTTCTGGTGATTCGGCAGGCGCTGTGACCCACCAGTTGCGTTCCCTGGCCTTCTAGGCACACAAGGCCGGTGACATTGATAACAGACAGGGCCACAGTCAGAGTGGCGGTAGTTTGTTTTTGCAGATGAGAGAAGGTGGTTCTGGCTGGATTGTGGAGCACCTGTACTTCGACTCGTTCCTTGGCTGGAATGTCTTTGAGGAAGGTGGCGCCTGCGAGCGCAGGACACAGGGCAGTAGGAGTCTTTCCGGTTCTGTTCAGCCAGAACCCGGAGTAGAAGTGTGACACTGTCCGGCTGGAGGTGGCGTTGTCCTTGTGGCTCTCTTGCATGAGGATCAGCCAGGCGAGGCAAGAGCCGTGAACTGAGAAGGGTGAAGGGATGAAGGGAATAGAGTGTCCAGTGGCATGCGGGAGCAACCCGCAGATCCAACAGTTCGTAGCATTCGCAGCAAGGTTGTGTTGGTGCAACAGTTGCACGAAGGAATTGTTCCAGAACTCCCTGCGCCTTTCTCGGAGCTGAGGCGACAGAGAGATTAGGTGATGCTCTTTCAGGGGGGTCGGCTGTGCAGTAGGTAGCAATGCCTCATGAGCCGGTGTGCTTTCCTCCAGAATCCAGAAGGAGGTCATGAGGAGGAGGCAGAAGAGGAAGACAATGAAGAGTGCGATTGTCTTTGATTTGTGCAAGTCGTCAGTCTTTGGATTTCTATACTGGGTATTTCCTGTTGCTTCCATCATCTTCTTATCTGGCGCTTCCATCATCTTCTTATCTGGCGCTTCCATCACCTTCAAGGGAGCTCGGTAGCGGGCAGAACCACAGACTTCGTTTAGCTTCTCTCCCGGCAACCCTTGATTGTGTTTAGGTCACCGTTCTGAGGTTTAACTTAGTCCGTGGCCTACTTAGCCGAAACTCCCTCCTTTCGACGCAGGAAATACCCTTCTCTGGATGGCACAGTGGGATCGGAGAATTTTGCAAGTTCGAGTGCCTCAGTATCGGGATAACAGTCCAATATCGGTCGGTCTTTGCTCAGGAGCTCTTCTTGGGTGCTGACGTTTTCTGTCGTGGCCAGGTTTGCAGAGACCTTCCGACAATGATGCGCGTGCAGCCAGTGCTTCTTCCCCTCCACTCGGAGTGCCGTTCGGGTGGTGATCAGCACTTGCCAGGGGCCCGTCCACCGAGGTTCCAGACTCTTGGTTCGCTGGAAATTTCGTATCAGCACGAAATCTCCCGGTTGGATGTCATGGCCGGGGCCCCTGGAAGCATCGGGGATGGCTTGCTGCACCTGTTGATGAATGACAGACAACGTTTTGGTTAACTTGCACAAATAATCAGATAGTAGGACGTCTGGGACGTCATGAATGGAGGTCGGTTTGGGAGCAGTCCAGAGGTTCATCGGTCGCCCAAACACGACCTCGTAGGGGGTCAAATGGTGCTTGGTGGGGGTGGAGCGCATCGATAACAAAGCCAGTGGGAGGGCATCTGGCCAGTTAAGTCCAGTGGTGGCCACTATTTTTGCCAGTTTCAGCTTCAGTGTGGCATTATGGCGTTCCACTAGACCAGCGGATTGGGGGTGGAAGACCGCATGAAATCGTTGCTTCACCCCCAACCCCTTTAGGATTAATTGGATAACCTCAGCTATGAAGTGGGGGCCATTGTCGCTCCATAAAATTCGGCAAAGGCCATAGCGAGGGAAGAATTCTTTCAGTAGTACTTTGGCAGTAGTCATGGCAGTGGCGTCACGGGTTGGATAGGCCTCTACCCATTTACTGAAGGCACATACAATGACTAGTACATACTTCAGGTTTTGGCATCTCTCTAGTTGGATGTAATCCATCTGAAGGACCTCAAAGGGGTGATTGGGGGTCCCAAACCCTCCCCGGGGCACTGCAGTTCCTTTCCCGGGGTTGTGTTGCAGGCAGATAAGGCACTGCTGAACTAGGCGTCTGGCTGAGTCGGGGATTTTGTCGTTATGCCAGACTTTGGAAACGAGTTCGATCATGGGTGCAGATCCTATGTGTGCGGGGGAGTGAGCCATTGTCAGTATGGGAATCAGATATGAGTCGGGCAGCAACCATTTGTTTGCATCTTTTGTTCGCCAGCAACCCTCTTCGTCCTTCAAACCCACCCTTGCCCACTTAGTCAGTTCGTGAGGGGTGCTGGCCGACTGTATGTCTCTGATCATTTCCCTTGTGTCACTCCATTTTTCTGCTTGTGACCTGGTCACATATATGCGTGTCACCGTCCTATTCTCAGCTGTGGTTCGTGCAGTGATGTCGGCTAATGCATTCCCTTGTCCGACTAAGTCTGTCACTCTTTTGTGTGCCTGACATTTGATCACCGCTAATCGTTTGGGGAGGAGAACTGCCTCAATCAGAGCGGACACTAAATCTCCGTGGAGGATTGGGGTACCGTGGGACGTCAGGAATCCCCTCTCCCTCCACAGGAGCCCAAAATGGTGGACCACTCCGAAGGCATACTGGCTGTCCGTATATACGTTCGTGGTGGTCCCTGCGGCTATGATGCATGCTCGGGTGAGGGCTATCAGCTCTGCAGCCTGGGCAGATCGTTGTGTGATGCAGGCTGTTTCAACTACTGTTTGGGCTGTTGTTACTGCATAGGCAGCTGAAGTGGTGCCATCTGGGAGTTTGATGCATGAGCCGTCTACCCATAGCTCTCCATCGGGGTCAGTGAAAGCAGTGTCTCGGAGGTCAACCCTACATCTAGTTTGTTCGTCCGTGAGGGTCACACAGTCGTGGATGGGAGGAATGTCGGGGTCATTTTCAGGCAGGGGTAACAATGTGGCAGGATTCAGAGTCGTGCATCTTTTTAGTGTAATGTGGGGTGCAAGCAGAGTCAACTCGTACCCTGTCAGTCGTGCGCTAGTCAGGTGTTGGGTCTTTGTCTGGTTCAAAAGGGTGTCAACTGCATGGGGCACTAATACAGTGAGGGAGTTGGAAAGTACGATTCCCTCGCTCTGACGGATGGAGACAGCAGCGGCAGCTACTGCTCGAAGGCAGGCAGGTAAAGCTCTGGCTACAGGATCAAGAGTGGCGGAGAAGTAGGCACAAGGGCGCTGCTTAGGGCCAATCGATTGAGTCAGGACAGACAATGCGCATCCCTCCCTTTCGTGGGTGAAGAGGGAGAAGGGTTTGGAGTAATCCGGCGTTCCGAGGACGGGTGCTGAGCAGAGCGCATCCCGCAATTCCTTAAAGGAGGCTTGACACTCAGTGGTCCAAGGAAGCGGGGAGGGGACATCTTTGGTCAGCAGGGCAAGTAATGGTTTCACAATGAGGCTATAATTAGGCAACCACTGTCTGCAAAAAGAGGTTAGGCCAACCAAAGAGCGGACCTGTTTTTGTGTTTTTGGGATGGGGTGTCTAGGATGGTTTGGATCCGGTCAGGGGTAAGTTTCCTCCCTTCTTTGGACAGAAGATGGCCTAGGTAAGTCACTTGTGGCTGGCAGAACTGTAACTTCTTTTTGGAGACTTTATGGCCATTTTCTGCAAGGAAGTGTAGGAGTTGGACGGTGGCTGTCGTTGCAAGCGGGGTGGTGTCGGCCGCCAAAAGGATATCATCGACATATTGGATCAACACCACTCCCTCTGGTAGCTGGAAGGCATCCAGCTGTCTTTTGAGGGCCTGGCTGTAAATGCTGGGACTTTCAGTGTACCCCTGGGGAGCTCTACAAAATCGGTACGAGCGGGATTTTAAAGTGAAGCCGAAGAGATAACGGCTGTCTGGATGGATGGGGATAGAGAAAAACGCGTTCTTAAGGTCGATAACAGTGAAGGTGGCGGCGGTGGACGGGATGAGGGTCAAAATGGTGGTGATATCAGAGACTACGGGATATTGGGGTACAACCACTTTGTTAATCTCTCGTAAGTCGATGATGAAGCGGTACGCTTTCTCATCTCCTTCACCTTGCTTCTTAACAATAGGTAGGATTGGGCTGTTGCAGACGTTGCTAACCACCTCTTCAACCACTCCTGCATCTACCAGAGACTGAATGATCGCTACCAGTGCCTTCTCACCCTCTGGGGATATCCGATATTGCGGGAGCTTCGGGAGCATAGCGTCCTGTCGTACAGTTATGTGAATAGGATCGATCATCATTCGTCCCACATCAGAGTCATTTTTGGCCCACAAGTACGGGGGCAGGGCATCAAGCAAGGACATGTCAGCGTCAGTTATGGGGCACATGTGTCGTGGGGGACGGGATCTGGGCATGTCTGGGTTGTCGTATAGGACGACTCGTATTCCATCTGGGGAACACCTAATGGTAGCTCGAAAATGTTTCAGTAAGTCAATGCCCATAATGGCGTCAGGGGAGTTGGAGGAGAGTAGAAATGTCGCGTCAGCAGTGTTGTTTTCTAGGTCAAAGGTAATAGGTACGGACAGGGGGTTAGTGGAGGGCGTCCCATCGAAACCTATCGACGTTATGTGTGAGCCAGACAAGGGTGCCCTTGGAATCAGTCGTTTTGATAACACACTACGTGTCGCCCCAGTGTCTACCAAGAATGGAGACTCTGTACCCAAGACCTTAGCGGTGACATAAGGACCTTGCTGGTCAACACAGAGCTCGACTGGATCCCTCCCTTGCCCCTGGCAGTCCTATGCAAAATCGGGGGCATTTTCACCTTCGGATAGCTGATATTGGTTCTGTCGGGACGGTCAAATGTGTTCAGTCTTCCTGATCTGTCATTGTTGGTGTCGTTGGAGTTCCCTCGTCCCTGTACTCTATTCCTCGGACCACCTGTCACATCCCTGGAATCCCTATTTCTATTCATCTCTAGCAGAACCGGACACTGGGTTTTCCAATGGCCGAACCCTTTGCAGAAGGCGCATTGGTCATTGCTAATGTCTCTCCGTCCAGTGTGGGATGTTGGGGTGTGATCTTTAGGAGGTAGATCTCTGGGGGTGTTTGATTGGTAGTTCCCCCTTTGAAGTTCCCGTCCTAGCGCTATACCCTGTATCTGGGCTATCATTACCCTTTCCTTTAAATCTTTCTTCTTTTTCTCGGACGCCCTATCATTCTCATTCTTTTGGTGCTCGTAATACTGAGCCATCTGAAGGATAGCTGCAGGTTTGGAGGCCCCCCAACTACTCTCACTTGTCTGCAGCTTTTGGGAGACCTCTTGCGTTAGACCCTTTACGTAATTTTGTACAAACAGGTGCTGTCCGGTTGCGGTGGTCATGTCTTGGCCACTGTAGTCGGAGAACACTGTCTCAAATCGGGAGAAGTATTCTGACACATCTTCCTGGGGTTTCTGTCGACAGGCCGTGACTATCGACCAGTCTACTTTTCTTTCCGGGACCAGTGTTTTTAATTTCTGGACTATTTTATCTGGGAGTTCCAGTATGTCTTTCACTGGTTTACTCCCCGGCTCTCGCTGTCTATCTAGTTTACCGAGTTGGTCCCAGGTATGTCCAAACAGATCCGTGTGGTCAGCCTTCCGGATTTGCTTCCACACGTCAGCCGGCAGACATAGCCCAAAGAACAAGTCAATATCTGCTAAAGTCATTATTGTCGAACCCAAGGCTGTGCCTAATTCGGTATAAAATGCTGTCGGGTTCTTTCTTAAGTCGGGCAGGGTTTGTTTGAAGGTTAGGATATCTTGTCGGTCCCATGGTTGGTAAACCCAATTGTACACAACCCTTCCCTTTGCATTTTCGTTATTAATATCATCGCTCGTTCCCTGGCCCCGTGGCGGGATCCAGTAAGGAGCCGCTTCTCTGATAGGCATCATAGTATTGGCTACTTCTGCCGAGGTTGTTTCGGGGACCGTAACCTTGGCTTCGGGTTTCTGTTCCGCGAGGTGGCGGAAGACCTCAAGCATTTGCATGAAGAGCTCCGTCGCCTCACGTTCAGTCCCATCTCCAACATCAATTTTCCTATACAGTGTTGTTAGTTTAGCGGGTCCCTTACTCTGATACCTATCTTCATACGCGTTCAGGGTATAGTAGCTAAATCGCAAGATGAAATGCCGTCTGTGGCTGTCGGCATGTGAATTATATACGCTCATTGTGTAATCTTCGCTCTCCCTTCGTTCTACTAATGTCTTTGCTATTTTGTCGATCCCATCCCGCTCGTCTTTGCTCAACCTATTTAGTCTGGCTGGTGATTGTTTGCTAGGCTCGGGGTCGTCTGATGAGGTTGTTAATGTGGCTGGTGCAAAGGCCGTGAGGGCTGGTGCACTAGCACTGAGATCGCTTTCGCTCACACTCGGAGCGTGAAAGCTTTGTCGGCAGGGGGCATATGGAGGGGGCATGTAGATGGTTGGGGGACCAAGCAGTAACTCATTGTTCGCCCGTTGTTTGGAGGGCAATTCAGGGTAGAGCGCAGAGGGGGTCCTAACAGGACATTGGCCTGTCGACCCTGATTCTTGGTTTTGCACAGTATCTTTTCTTTCTTTTATGTCTTCTTCTAGTTGCTTCGCGGCTAGGTGGGCTGCCTTTCGTAATTCTTTCCCTATTTTTGCTTCTTCTCTTTTCTTTCGTTGTTCCGTTTCTTTGCGCCACATGCCGATACTGTCGAGCATAGTGGGCGTGGTTTTATTCTTCTGGAGCGCTATTTCTAATGTTTTTATTTTATTTTCGTCAAAGGAACCTATCAGTGGCCACTGACTTTCAGGGTTCTTTTTTGTATATTTATGCCATAACTTAGTATAAGCTATAGCGACTAGTCCATACTTAGTGAACATGTCCTTATTAGGGGTGCCCTCCAGTGGAGCTGGATGGTTCATCTCTAATAAGCGGTCCGGGCTAAACAGGCTACCAACCAGTGGGGAGAAGACAGGCATGACGGATTACAACGGGGACAAAAGTCTGCACTACCTATCTTATCACGGCGGACAAAGACTAGACAGAATATTTCTATTCTACGTTGTTTGGAGGCCGTGAATACCTCAAAAGAACCAATACCGAATAATCGGCCAATCAAACAATCCAGTGGGGAGAATAAGTGGGCACGAAAAATTATCGTTACCCACTCTTTCTCTACCTGCAAAGAGAGACCTTGTTCTTCCCTGTTTGCAGAAAAAGAATCTCCAGACAATAATCCACGAACGACAGTTCGGGAAACAGTGGGGGAGGAAGATAGGCACGACGGATTACAATGGGGACAAAAGTCTGCGTTACCTATCCTTCACTGCTTGCAAAGAGAGAGCCTGTTTGTTTTTCCCCGTTTGCAGACAGTGAATCTCCAGAGGGTTTCAACAAAGCGTAATACTAGTATTATCCAAACAAAAACAATTTTCCTCAATTCGTCGTGTTTACACGACCTTACCCGGACCGCATGGACGGTTTCCTGTCCTCTGGATCCAGCGCCCGATCGTCCTCTCTCCTTCGTGTTGTTCGCGGCACTCCTGATGGTTCCCAGTCAGGACCGTAGATCACTCGAGAGAGGTCTGTTCAGAACTAGTGAAGGTCGGATGATCGGCTGTCAGACGAGGGTCTATCGGACACGAGCTCTTCCCGATCGTTGCAGTCGTTCACTCTGTCATCGGGACCTCTCCCACTGGATCCACGTGTCGCTGATGGGCCCCACGCTTTGGGACGCCAATTGTGGAAAAAGGTAGGGCTAGGACCTTTCTCAAGATTTGCCCGGCGCTAACCGCCCTTGTACCATTCAATTTTACCAAGCAATGAGGCAGGCGCCGGAGACCAGAAGGCAGGAAACAGAAGTTTATTCCGACGGAGCAGAACACATCAGATCAGACAACAAGGTATCGTCTCGAGGTGCTCTAGCAGCCTCTCGGAGGCCTGGCCTCTTATACACTGGTTTATGGCATGTGACCTTCCGTTAATACAATCAGATCTTTGTAAAGCAAGAAAAAGACATCCCCGTAATCCTAGTGTCAATCCCACCCCCATATACCTTCACAATAGAGGTCCTCAACCTGCTGATAAGAGGAGGGGGCCATTACGCAGCTGAGTGTTCCGTCGTGTCTTAGGATGTGTGCGCCTGATCATATCACAGGGGGGTGGGGAGGCCTGGATCAATAGAGGGTCCTTTGAAGGAGAGCGACCTCATACAATGAAGGGCAGTAAATGATATCTCCCGGCTTAGGAAATGGCCTCGGACCTGTGTGGACAGTCGGACACGGGGTGAGGGGCCGTCAATGGCGTGGTATTCATGCTGCGTGGACAATCCAGCGCAGGAGGGAGGTTTATCAACAGAGGGGCATTCATGGGAGGAAAGGAGGTGTTGGTCAGGCGTCGGCGTGACTCCCAAGGACAGGGTTATGCAGAAGGGTCATGCTCATAAGGAGGAGGAGGGAGGGGGAGCCAGGGTGCGCGGAGGATGCTTGCTGGGTCAGAGGGACGCGCTGGGGATCGATCGTGAACAGGGAGACCATGATATCTAAAATGGCTGCCGTGCGCGTAGTACATAGGTGACAAGCTGGCGCAGATAATGTTCAGATCGCAAATTAAAATTCCACAGTAGTTTGTCAGGGATCCCCCACTTCCTTAGCTTTTCCCATAAAGCCGCCCTAGGAACCCTATCAAATGCTGCTTTGAAATCGACAAAGCAGCGTAGCACTGTCCTGGATGTTAAGAGTGCTTTGTCGACAATGGTTGACAATGGTTGACACTGCTAGGAGATTGGTCATAGTCCCTGAGTTGGCAACGAACCCCTTTTGATTCATCGGAATCCGGTTGTGTTCCTTTGCCCATAGCTTCAGGTCCTCCAAAAGGAAGCCTGCATAGTGCTTAGCCTCAATGTCCAAAAGAGCAATGAGTCTGTAGATGTTAGGGGCAGCGCGGGATCATGATTTATAAATTGGATGTATTATTGCACCTTGCCATGAGTCTGGGATGGTTGCGGTTCTCAGAGCGTAGTTGAAAAGGTTTGTTAGAGTTCCTGACCAAAAAGTTATATCAGATTTGAAAAGGTTCTGTGGCAGGCCGTTTGGGCCCGGTGCTCCATATGATCTTGCTTTAGTCACAACCGTCGCTACTCTGTCTTGGGACACCTGAAAATTCATATTAAGTGAGCTTGGCAGCTCAATGGGTGCATTCCGCTGGATGCTGGCACCGATCACAGTCTCTCTCAGCGGACCACATCCTATGGGTCCTAGATGTTCTGGGGACCTGAAGTGGTCTGTGAGGAATGATGCCCATTCAGGCTCTTGGATATTTGCTGATCCGAAGCTAGAGGTGCTCGGATTGGTGTGATTGATTAGAGCCCAGAATTTTCTTGGGTTTTTGCTCTTACTCTCCCACACCAGTTTGCACCAAAATTGATTTTCGTGTTTCTGTTTGTCATTGAAGATCGCCAGCCTAAATGACTTTTGGGCAGCTTGATAGAGATTTAAATATTTGCTGTTCCCAGGATATTTTGCAAGTGACCGCAGGGCCTTATTCCTGGCTTTCTTAAGTAGCTTTGACTGTAACGAAAGTTTAAAATTGTGAGGTTGGGTTGTCCTTTGGGCCTGCTGTTTTACTGGAAAACAGTTAGTCAGATGGGAGCACAGCATCGTCCATATTACGATGGGGGAGGCATCTTGATCGTTTCCGCCTTTTATACGTTCCATGCATACCTGTAGGATAATTGGGGTGATGTCATCGCTCCACTTAAGACGCTTAAGATTTTCCGTATGTGTTCCCCTACACGCTGAAGGTGCGGGTTTGTGCTTCACTGAGTTTGTGTTAAGGGATATGACCTGGGGCCTGTGGTCGCTTTCAGAGCGTGGAAGGATACAGAAGCTGGTCAGACAATGAAGCAGGTCAGCGTTGCAAATGGTGTAGTCCAGATATGTTTGCTACCGTTAAGTGTGTATGTACTTTGTGGCTTCTGGAGATCAGCCGTGGGACTTGTCTGCTTCCGCGTAGGGACTTTTTTTTACTGTTCAACTGCCTCTATTTAACTATCTTGATAGAAAACAACCAGTAGAGGTCAGTAAAATATCAGAATTGCGTTCTGCTAAGGGACTTTCTTTTTTTATTGTTCTGGCAACTGCCTCTATTTAACTGATAAAAAACGACAAACAGAGGTCAGTAAAATACCAGAATCACTTTATCATTCTCTAGATTCCAGTCCATAGAAATTGTCTTCCACGAGCACCCGTAGACATTAATATTTTTTCCAAATCTTGTATTTTCAGTGATATGACCACCGAAGGACCTGATTTTATAAACAGAGCTTTGGACACTACCATTTCTCGCTGAAAGGCAATATTTCTCTACACGAGTTCCCATACCTGGCGTGTCACCCAGTTTAGTGATTACTTTCCCTCCATGTTAAAGAACAGTAGATGTTTCAGCACTCAGGCTAATGTGATGCATAGCTCAATAAATGTAAGGTCCCGAAGGCTAAACCGCTTTTGATACTGTGTCTCATGAGATTCTTCTCGGCCGATTACAGAGAGTGGGTATTGGAGGATTGGCACTGTCCTGGTTGGAGAGTTTTCTCTCCGGCCGCTCACAATCTGTCAGTGTGGGACCCTATCGTTCCATCTCGAGGGTACTCACTAAGGGGGTGCCACAAGGCTCATGCCTAAGCCCCACATTGTTTAATGTGTATGTGGCCCCCCTTGCTGAGATTGTGAGAAGGTTTGGGTTCACTCCAGTGTCATACGCTGATGACACCCAGCTGCTTTTTCCTTTCAACTCTCTTACGCCTGAAGTGAAGAACAATTTTGCTGAGGGCATGAGAGCAGTATCCAACTGGATGGCTACTAATTGCCTCCAGTGTAATGTCGGGAAGACCGAATTAATGCTTTTTGGGAAAGCCAGCATGCTCTGGTGCCCCGACTGGTGGCCTTTAGAACTAGGCCCTGTCCCATGCCCAAAGCTAGTTGTTAAGAACTTGGGGGTGAAACTTGATCAGAATTTGAGTTTAAAGGAGCATGCTAACTTCGTCACAGGAGCTTGTTTTAGAACAATTGGCCAGTTAAGGCGAGTCTTCCCTCTGCTCCCTGACATCCACAGGAAGACTCTTGTGCAAGCCCTGGTGATAAGCCGTTTGGACTACTGCAACGGCCTCCTCATATCAGCAAATGAGGAGGCGCTTAATCGTTTGCAGGTAGTCCAAAATACGGCCGCCAGATTGATTCTAAATGCTCCTGCAAGAACCCCGTCCAAACCCCTGCTAAGACATCTCCACTGGTTGCCAATACGACAACGTGTTAAATTTAAAATCTGCTGCTTAGTGCACAGATGCCTTTATGGGCAAGGCCCCAGATATCTGGTACAAAAACTTCAGATATACAAACCTGAACGCCTTTTACGTTCCAGCAACCAATGTCTACTGGAAATCCCCACCATTAAAAAAGTCAGACAAGGTGGACGTGCTCTATCCTTTATAGGCCCTACCATCTGGAACAAGCTTCCATCTAACCTGAGACACAATGACAATCATCTGTGTTTCAGAAAAACATTAAAAACTTTTCTGTTTCAGGAAGCATAACCCACCCTGTGGTACCACACGAAGCCTATATTTCTTCAGTACTGATGCGAGCAAAGCGCGGAGATACCTCATGGGTCGATTCTGGCGCGATATAAGCAATTAAATAAATAAATAAATAAACCGATTGCATGGCAAATGCTTGTTTCCTTTTGTGCTTGATGAACATTACATGTCCTTGATTTATTTAAATTGATTCATTAGAACCTAAAACCCTGGTATTCAACATGGTGCATGCCTCTGTTTTAGTTTCTTTTTAATATTCAGTTTTTATAAACCCCCATCAATTTTTCTTTTCAAAAACTCCGCACAAAGCATGAGCAGGAAAGCATTAAAAAGTTAAACGAATTATCTTTAAAATACAATATGCAGGAATATCAGCTTCGTTCAGCCTTTTCTCGTTTCATGCATCTATCACGTTTAGCCGCACTGGATTGAAAGTAGCACCACCTTCATTTATTTTACAGTAGGTTTCACAGCGAGGCATTCATGAACGGATTAGGACAGGCCCCCAGGTACAAATAGAGAGCAGAGCATTAAAATGCATGACATTTTAAGTGGAAACTGGCACTGAAGACAGTCCTTCAATTGATAACAATGTCTTTCAATTCCTTAAATATTCAAGCACTCAGGATTCATATGTAAATCAATACATGATTTAATATTTGTTTTCCAGGTGGCCACAACAAGAAACTGAATTATATTCTGGCTGGCTTTCTAGCAATACTTAGCCAGCGAGTGAAGTGACAGCCGATGAAAAACTGTCATCTGGACATTGTGTAAAGGGAAGCCTGCGCAGTTTTTCTCTCTTTTAATGGAATTTGTATTGAGCGCCGGGGTACACTGGACCATCTGTTAAATAAGGTTTCAAAGGCAAGCAAGGAAATAAAAATAGACACAAATGTCGAAGCACGTGAAAGCTCCTGGGTGGTTGTTCCTGTAATAATCTAATTATATTTTGTAGTCACTCTTCACCCGCTGGGACACCCTAGGAGTGCAATCCCGAACAAGGAGCGTTTTACTTTTTATAATTTACGAGCGTATTTTTACTTTCTGGCACTGACTGGCAGAGAACCGGCTTTTCATCTATGACTAATCTTGTGCGATCCTTTAAAATAGCTTTCTAGGTGTTTCATCTGCATGTGAGACATTTATATGGGCCAAGAGAAGAACCCTGGAACAGTTGATGCCCACGTCACGGTCTTCTGGACCCTGGTTGGGCTGTGTCCCTGGTAAGATAGATATTCAAGGGCATATTTACGAAATTGTCTTACAGTACAGCGCATCTTGGGGCAGATTTATGAGGCCGTTGCGCCTCTTTGCGCCTCAATTGAGTCAATTTTTTTGACGCAACTGCGGCGCAAACAATGCGCCCTATTTACAACGTGACGCATCTAGGAGATGGGTCACGTTGTAAAGCACTGCGCCATAAGGAGGCATTCCTGCGCAGGGGTGGGCGTTCCTGCGCAGGAACGCCTCCTGAAAGTGGCTGAGTGAAATCTATGAGATTTCACTCAGTCACTTTCTGGCCAATGCTACGTCAAAACCCTGCGCCTGCTTGAAGCAGGCGTAGGTCTTGATGCAGCATTAGTTGAATGGGGCACCCCCGAGCCTTGCTGGAGCTGCGTCGCGCTTGCGACACAACTCCAGCAATTCGCGACATTTCCGACACAGATGCGTCACGCATCTGTGCCGTTTTTGCACCATGGTGCGCCGCATTATAAATGCGGCGCACCATGGGTGGCGTAGCTGTGGCGCACTGTGGCGCACGGTAACTGGCGCATCCCTCTGGATGCGCCAGTTAACATAAATCTGCCCCCAAGTTCCTTTGCAGCGCTGCTCTGCGTGACAAGGAAAGGGCAGGACTGGCCGTATTTAAGTTAATATGGCGCATTCCTGGCTTTTCCCCTGAGCTGGCACCCTTTTGGCACCTTAGTACCAATGCAGACACCTGTGTTGTATGCAGGAAGGTTTGTGTGTAGGAAGGTCCACCTTCCTGCACAAAAACAATCCTGAGAGGCATATTCATCTCTTTATGTGAAGAAAAAGTAGCAAGAAGAAATAAAGTTGGGGAGAGGATTTGTCCTAACGGCTGGGGCAGTCGACCTCAAATCTGGGGAACCAGGTTCGATCCACCCTCCATCCATGGCGGAATGACCCCTCCGCCATATTATTATGGCTGGGGGGGTCTGCGGCGGACGAAAAGACCGTCTGCCGCTTTTCCGCACGGTCGACATGTCGACTGGGCGGAAAAGGGTTCTATATGGTGGCGGTGTCTTTCAGACACCGCCAGCCATATTAGAATGGGCCTTTTACAATGCCTTTCCGTGGCGGAAAGGCATGCAGAGTCTGCTTTGGGGGCCCATTGGGGGGCCCCAGGGACTTCGGGGGTGGGAGGTGTGCATGGGGGTACCCCCAGCAGTTCCATGCACAACATGGAACTTTTTTATATTACAAGGCAACAACTGCATCAAACAAAACAGCCAGCCGACATGTGTTTTGTCACAAGGAGTGATCCTGTGACTCTTCAGGGCTGTTCCGTGTTTGGAAACAAGAGGAGAGCAAGCTCCATGTGACCGGTGATAATCCCAACCCGATCCGGGGTGTGCAGTGCACTGAATAGGATTGAGTTGTGTCCACTTAAAACCTGTACGAGAGTCCCACGTTGAGTGTCAGAAGCGGTTGGGACATGGGAGCCCCTAACAAATAGAAAGTGGTTAGCTGAGGAATCTGTGGAATAGATCAAGCCGGGTATGCCGATGCAGCCGGTATGTGTAAGGCACCCAAGGATGCGTTTCTCTGGGGTCCAGTGTCCGGGCGGTGAGCGGGGTAGGACGCCGAGTATTGACGGCAGTGGGAAGGCCACATGTATGGGAGAAATGGCGACCCGGCCAACACAACTTTTCCAGTGTCCGGAGACCTCGTCCGTCTTGATATACAGGCACACCCGCCTTTGCCTCTTACTATCCTCGGGGATAGCCATTTCTTTTCTCTTCATCTTATGTACCTTGACTGGGCTTAGTCCTCTTGCCGGTCCAGTTCTCCCCATGGGTTTCTAACACGTAGCCGGGCTGCGATGAAAAGGGAGGCTGGTGGATGAAATGGAGAAGAGATTCTTCTTCTGGTCTGGATGCATTCTAGGATAGAAGGTTCAGAAGACTTTCCGTTTGGAGATTTGCATTGCGCATTCCAGCTCCTACCACAGACTACATTTAGATTATGACTGGAACTGACATGCACAGCACACGAAGAAACACAACATTGATTATCAATCTGATGAATATTTAAAGTAATACTAGAACACTGGAATGTTTAAAGTTCCGAAGAAGATAACCGAATGGCAGAGATTCAATAACGGCTGGCACAGACTCTGTACTCCAACATTGCAAAGTTTGTCTGACTGCTTTTACCTTATTAGTTTACGGCATTGTGCCATCATTGGCTGGTATGCTCTAATAGCATTACAGCCCTTTTGCCTTGCGATCTACTAGTCGTTAGAGTGCCTCGTTCGGGGCCTTTAACAAATGGTATAGCCCTCAGCAGTAGGCTGTAACCCTAAATTAAAACAGATTTGTATCAGATTTAACAATAATAACGTTATATCTTTGTTATATCATGTTTTCATTTTTCACACTGATTTTAGGATATACAGCTACCTTATGAGGGGGGAGTTCAGCTGCAGAGATTATTCGTCCATTTGCCAATTTCTCTTACAAATGAATATGCTGATTTAATTGGGAGTTGTTTTCCTAAATTGGGCCAGAATCTGACAATCATCAGCGCCTGACTAAAAAGACTAGCTGCATTCCCTTAGGATGTGAATAGTTGATTTCAAGTAGATGTTAAATAGATATAGGACTTGTGTAGATCCCTTGGGGGCTCAACTGTGATAATAACACAGATTCCAGCTTATATATGTAGATCTTTCATCCTCAGTTCTATCTGCCAATCATATCCAAGCAAACTGGGTAATGTGCAAAAAATACACTGTCACCAAATGAACAGAACAGTGGCATGGAATGAGCAGCCAGCCAAGTAACGCATTAAGGAGAGCAGCCTCTCGGCCTCAGCCAAAGGCCCCACTTTTCTACTTAAAATGAGAGCTCTTCAGAGTGGTGGCGGAAGGTGCGGGACGTTCACTGTTTACAAAATGTAGAAAAGCGCAGCAGGTGGTTTAAAAACATCTATTCACTTTTCCCTGCATGAAGCTCAATTTGCACATGGAGCTGCGCCACCATTTCTCTTCAGAGCTTAGATAACAGGGTTGTTGTTTTGTTTAATCTTAAATGTAGTTAGACTTTCTTTTGTATATTACCGGGAGCAGAGTATATTATTTCTCAGCAAGGGGGATAGTTATCGAAAAGGCATACATATGTTGTCTAGCCTAGTTATAATAATTCAGAGGGGTCTAAAAATGACAATAAATGTAGATAAAATGACTAGATGCTTGCTTTCTGTTTCTTAAAGTGAATCATTTCATTGCCTAATTTCGATATGCGTTGTCGCCTACGCACCTCTATAGACATTTAAATAATTGTTTATCACATTTAGCTGCGGTTTCAAACTTATTTAATCAAATCTAAATCACTTCCGCAAGTTATGGCAAATGAATAAAAATGATGGCCTCATTCCCATCATATATGGCTTCCTCCTCTCGCATCCCTTGTTCACTGTTTTCCTGGCCCTCCCTGGCAGTTCCCTTGCTGCAGTTTCTGATCCAGTGCTCTGCAGGGTCTACTTTTAGTGTTCCCTCAGGCTGAAAACCCGCACATTTTTTCAATTTTTGTGTCTTTTATATATTTGTGAATATTATGAGTACTCTATGGTAATCCAATGAAGAGAAGAAGAGGCAGTATATTGGTATACTTTTATTCCATATAAAGCCTCCATCCTCAGCTCCACCTACAACACTGTCCCAACACGAACTGTCCAAGTAACATTTTACTAACCATGTATCAACAACTTGTGGAATCTACAGGGTTCCACATTCTACTCTTCTCCCCCTAGAGACCACACATCTCCCGTTCTATACCAACATAAGAAACATACCACCCCAAATTAACATAATGTTGTACACTAAACAGTTCATCCATACATGGCAAAATCTTTGAATCTCTCATGACTCTTCCGGTTTCTGTTCCATCCTCTTTGTTGTTTCTTCTCTCTCTCTTTCGCAACTTCTTCACCCATTTTCTTACCAAATCCATGAATGCCCTTCGCAATTCCTTCAAGTTCCTAATGCGGCCATCTTAAGTTTTCACAGAATTTTTAAATACTTTGATGACCTTCAGTTGCTTAATATACTTGGAATACAGCTCATGAGTGACAGCAGTTTGGCTACCCCTCAACCACTTCCTGCTATCTGCTCTGCAGCTTGTACTTCTCCTCCCACAGGAAACCCATTGTCTCTCCAAGAGGGCAGCTCTGGCTCAGCCTGGGAGAGAGCAGCTGAGTGGGTGGATTTTGACTCACAGAAAAGAACGTTTAATAACTTATTTTCTGTCTTGGTTATAAATCTAACAGTGGCAAGTTGTTGGATTTATCTTAACTATTAATTTGATACCTTGAAGTATATTTCTATGTGGTCCCTTTCTATTTTAATACTTAAATAAAAGATTACAATATTAGCCTATGAAGCCATTTACTACAATAGGGAAAACAGAATTGGCAGTTTTTTCCTGGCTAGGGCTTATAAAAAATCTTTCATGATGTCCCTGCTTATGGTTACAAGGCACCCTGTCCCTGAGGTCCCTAGAGGCCCGGGGTCCGGTTACTGAACCCAGGGCACAGAAACCAGCATCTAGTGGTCAAAATGGGGGCAAAAAGTGGAGGGGATACTCCAAACAGGTCTGGATTTCTCACACTGTGATCCAGACCCTCGATGGCCCAAATGTAGAGGAATATTTCCATTTAACTTGACCAATGTAATTTATTGCAAACAAAGGAAGTAGGCTCACCTCCCTGGTGCTAATAAAGACACTTTCCAAAACTCAGATATAGGCCCCCATTAGGATGGCGGGCGGATCGCCCCCGCCAGGCAGGTGCAGCATTGTGGCTGTTATAACTTTTCATGCAAAACCTCATGTTCTAGTCAAATGACGAGATCTTATGCATTTGTATAAGTTCAGATGAAAGTTTCAGGACCAATGAAGGCTCCTATCAGGAAATCGAAATCTTTCTCAGTCATCCAAGCCGAAGGTCATTGCATATGTCTAAGTATCAATCGAAATGAGGCAAGTCTACATATGCGTATCCAGTAGTATAAGAAAAATAATTTTAAAAAAATTAATTGAATACAATAAACAGTTCTCCAATAGGAGGACCAGCACTACAGTACTGCTAGAGTGTAGACAAGACTGAGGGGTGCTAATTTGCTTCTACCTTCCATTGTATGTGGGTTGCAGGGGGGTGTGAGGACCGGTGGTTGGGTAGTATGTTAAGTCATATGCAAGGTTGGTGAAGATCCCCAGTAGCATTTGTAAGAGCAGTGCATAGCATATCCCACTATTGGGAAAATTACTAAGTCCTTGTGCTTCTTACTTGTGTAGGACCATGGTTTCCCAAGATGTGAACCGTTTAACAATGGCATCCCACTGTTTTACAGGAGGGCCAGAAGTGGATTTCCAATGCATAGTGATGGTACACTTCACCTGGATTAGTAATAAATCTGTGTGTTTTGTGCCCGCTTTCACCTTTTTGTGATGGGCGCAATTCCCGGAAGTCAAGAGTCTAGGGTGGTGTAAGAGTCACAGCCATTGGTGCCTATTATATAAGCTTGAATCCTCTGCCAGAACGACGCCACTACGGGGCAACTCTACTTCATGTGATAGTGGTCTGCTCCCTCCTTGTAGCAGCGGGGACAGTTGATTGTGGAGGCAGGGTACTTTTTTTTTAGTGCATACAGGGAACAAGCATTTGCAATGCATGGGTCTCCCCTTTGGGAACTTATATGTATTTATCAATGCAGCATATTAGCCTGGGTGCTGAAACATTTACTGTTCTTTAATATGGAGGGAAAGTGAGCAACAAACTATGTGACACACCAGGTATGGGAAAACATGGAGAGATATATTGCCTTTTAGCAGGAAATGGTATCGTTCAAAGCTGTGTTTTTAATACAGAATCAGGGCCTTCCGTGGTCATAGCAATTCAAAAACAAGATTTGATAAAAATATTAATATCTACGTGTGCTCGTGGAAGACAATGTCTATGGACCAATCTCTGTGTGGGCAGAAAGACATGGAAGAGGTAGGTAGTATGGGTTGTTGTGTGGCGGTTTAAGCTCCAAGTGAATTTTCCCGATTAATGCCCTTATATAGGTACACTTCACATTGCCCTTATATAGGCATAGAAATCAAGCCCTTATTTAGGCATAACCCATGCTACTCAAATACAGGCATAGATACTTCCACCCATACCAAAAATCACAACGACTTCTTGGAAAAACAGCTTAAGCAGTCAGAGACTTCCCCTTGCTTGAATATTGATTTGTCCATGAACTCAGTTACTTTACAAAGAACAACTATTCCCTAGAGGTTCTTTCCTGACGTTGATATGCCCGACTATACGACAAACTATGGCATTCCTAAACACCTTCCAGGATACGGTGGTTCGGAGCAGTTGGAAGACCTACTTGCCTGACGCAGCTCACTACAGCAAGTGCAGAATGAAGCCGACTCTCCAGCTGGCACACTGATAAGGAAGCTGCCCTTCTCCTGCCGCGAATCCAGCTCCGGTGTTTCTGGCTCCCCTTGCGGGGTGTTGAGAAATCGAGTCCTGAGACAGAGATACCAGACCTCCTTCATTCTAACAAGGTATGGAGCTGATTAGAACCTAGAGAAACCTTTGGTATATTCTTGGCAAAAACTAAACCTATGCTACACAATACTCACTTCTCCCTTCGTTCTAGACTTAGGTTAGGTACATTGGGGTAGGCGTATTTTAGAAGCACCAGTTGAGTATTTTAGTCAATGTTATTTATGTATGTATTTTTATATGGGTTAGAAACCATACAATGCTCTTACAGTATTATTTCATATTACTGTTTACGCTGTACGCATTATACTTTGCAGTCTGCATAACGATTGTAGTAGTTCACCTCTCTTGCATGAGAAAGAAGACTGTTCAATAAACCCTTTTGTTTGAAAACGCCCATCTCACTATTTCTCTGCAACTCTGTAGAAACGAAGCATGCACGATTGACTGAGTGAAATACGTATCTATTGTTTCCGCGACTCGAGAGATATATCCTTATTCTTGGGAAACAAAGTTGTCATGTTTATGCGGTTGTCAGAAACTAATCCCTTCTTGTGTATTCAAGAAAGTTTCTAGTGACCTCTGAGTTAGCTGGCACACACACTATTAAGTTTAGTATATTCAATAGAGACCTAGTTGACCTCAGTCCTACGTCAAATCTATAGCATATATTATTCCAATGTGCAGAGCCTATTGGGAATACAGGTACTACACTACAGGGTGGCAGGCAGTGTGTGGAAAGTTGGACATGGTGGACCTTAATAGCATTTAGTATGAATTAATGTACCTCACAACTGAATGCTTCAATTTGGGTACCAGCTATTGACAAAGCCAATAGTCCTGGCTTGTTGTAGGTGTAATGTTACTTGTTGTATCATATATGTGGATGCTAACAGAAGCAGCAAAATAGCAGTAGAGTGGCACAATGCGAAGCACAGATTTTAGCGCATGTGTTTTTAGCCACGCCCTTTATTAGATTGGCCTTTCCCCTTTGATAGACTTCCTCCCAGTTTCTTCATCTCACTAGTCTGAAGTGAGCAGAACATCTAAGCAGGAGGGAGCAGTGCCCAACACAAACATGCAGCACAGAAGTGCCAGAACAGGGCAGCACAGAGCAATGCAAAATAGAGCCGGGCAGCACAGAACAGTGCACAGCAGAACAGGGCAGCACATAACTGCACAGAACAGAACATTGCAAAACAAAACAGGACAGAACAGAGCAGTGCACAGCTGAACAGCGCAGTACTGCCAAGAAGAGGGCCAACAGAACTGAGCCCAACAGAACAGGGCAGTATGGAACAGGGCAGCACAGAACTAGTCAGAACAGAACAGGGAAGAGCAGAACATGGAAACACAGTCAAGACCAGCAGAGAGCAGAGCGGAATCAAACAACTAACAAACGGCCGAGTTAACATTTGGAACAGAAAGTAGGAGACGCTTTGTGTGATTAAAGAGATGAAAAGCGAAATGGGAAAAGTGAAGGACAGAGATGGGAGAAAAAAGAAAGGAGAGGAAGTGAAGGGGAATGGGGGAAGGCAGGGTATGCTGTAGAAAGGCAGAGGAGACTGGGTGGTTAAAGGGAATGATGCGTTCTAAATAGAGGGGCGCAAAGGGGGCTCTGAAAGAGGAGGGAAGTGAGCAAGCGGAGAAGCGGAGAGATATGACCAGGATTAAAGAGAAAGACATGAATTTGTGTGTGCAGAGCTGAAAAGTCACACCCTTTCTAGAGCCTCCTGCCTGCTCAGGCTGACATGTTACAGTATACTACACAGACTACAACGGATGTCCTAAAGTTACCAAAGCCTCCCCTCCTCCCGAACCCCGCCCATGAACAATGCTACAATGAATCGAGGTGTGACAGACCAGCTGCCAGGGACTGCGACAGGTGAGGGTTTATTACAATACAATTTCACTCCAATATTGGCACTCTCTCTGGAAGCTGTTAAAACAGATATTTGGGTGTAAAGCGCCTAAAGGTACATCAAGCGCAAGGCTACGAAACCGTATTCATTACTACATGGTCATCAACCCCCTACACACACACATCACACGCACACATCCGCCTATTTTTAAGGGGGTTCACCGGCAAAAATATCTTGTACAGGGGCTCAGCCTTACGAAGTTTGAAGACCACTACAACAGTGGCACCAAATCATGGCACATATGATGAAGACATTACAGCGGTAACAACAGTTAAAGGGGAATCAGCTTAAAATGTATTTTCTTTAGATTTTAAACTCGCATTGTTCTGGCTGGGACAGAAAGCACAGCAGCAGGGAACAGATAGATTCAAAATGGCTTATTTTTCCTTTGAAGATACAAAAACCTAGTCAAAGCTGTGGCTCCTCGGTCTGCATATTGTCCTAAGGTGTAGTGAGCAACATTCTCAACAAATAAACGTTTGATCTCAAAGAGATCAGGCATCGTTGCCTGTAGTTTCAAGTTTCAATATACTGCTGGTGTTACTGTTTAAGACTGTTATTAGTCTGTGAACATGTCATATGTTCAATCCCAAACCCTGCTTGAGCGAGAGTTTGAACAACTCAATGCCCTGCAGAATTCTCATCTCATCCTGTTCATTTAGTTGTTACCTCTGGGTCTTTTGTACAGCGCCAACATGTTGATTTTTTAGCTTCTGGGCGCTATAAGTGGCATCTGGGAGAGACAAAGAAAGAGGCGGTTCAGGGAACAGTGGGGAGACTGGGTGTGGAGGGGGGAGCGCGGAGACTGGGAGAAACTAGGAGAAGGAGGGAAATGCAGGGCAAGAAGGAGGGAAAAACAAGGCTATTTGAAAAGAAGAGCAGGAGACAGAGCAAGTCTTTCAAAGAGTTAATTGCGGCTTTCAACGGGGTGCAGCGCACAACAAGACCAAAACCTGCGAATGCCTTGGGTGCACCCATGGCCTCGCACTGCGACAAACGAGACAGAAAACAGAAACAACTCGTGCTGGGCAGCTTCATTTGGAGTAGGGCCTAGGCTGCTCTGTGGCAGATCGTCAGAGCATCAAGGGGTCCACTAGGATGACGGATGGACTTTGTCCGCCCGTCATTCTAGCGGGGATTGGGACCACCCGCCATAAGGGCATGCCCGCCACACTGCATTTCTAGTATTGTGGTGGGCGGTGCATTTCAGCATTTGCATAAACAAAGCGTGGTACCCGCAGCTTTGTTCATGCAAATAGGGGGGTACCATAGGTATCCCCCGTGTGCAGACCCCACCCCTCCTTCACTCTGGGGGGGCCCCCAGAATGAAGACTGCATGCCTTTCCGTTGTGGCATAGCCGCCACGAAAAGGCATGACTGACAGCCCATAATAATATGGCTGGCTGTCTATGAGACACCACCACCATATTAAACATTTTCTGCCCCGCAGCAAGACGACCGGGCGGAAAAGCGGCAGACGGTCTTTCCGTCCGCTGCGGTCCCCCCGCCATACTAATATGGTAGGGGGAATTCGGGAATGGATGTCGGGCGGATTGCCTCCGCCAGGCCGACGGAGGCAAACCGCCCGACATCGTAATGGGCCCATAAATGTGTGTATGTCATACGGGTAAACAGAAACCTCTGTACACATACACAAGACAGAAGGCTGGCACGTGATAATATGCTGTCGCAAGCGCAGTACCGCAAAGGCAGGCGCGTCTTTACTTTCGCATCTCGTTTTCACTTTAAGTGAAAGCGCGATCCGAAAATAACGCAGCTTACTTTGCCAAAGCTGAATGTGAATAAAAAAGTGAGGACCACCTAATGAGGGAGCGAGCGTCACGCCGCCGGTAAAATATCAAATGCCGGTGGGCGTGGCCAGAAGGAGAGAGGGCAGCAACAAGGAGGGACTAAGAAGCCTCCTTTACAAACAGAAGCCAGTATTTTGCATTGAAGGTGATACTGGGCAATTAAAAAGATGAGCAGGGCTTCAACTCCGCCTCAGAGAGCTTCTAAATCTGTATTGATTCCAAGAAGCTCTCGAATGCCGAGAGCAGTGCATGCGCTGCTTTCGACAGCCGAGACATACAAATAAGCTCCGTGGAGCTGTTTGAAAACATTATTGGATCTTTCCAACAGCTCCCAAACAGTTTTTTAAGGTAACATGCTTTTGCTTTCAGGATTGTGTTATCATTCACAGTCATTAACTGATTTTGAACAGCATATGGATTTGATAGTAAGTAGTCCTGGTTTCACCACTGCATTATACTGCATTATCATATTGGCTGTGTTTGTGCTTCGATTTTTGTGTATTTCCTTGATGCCCATTTGTTCTGTGTATTTCTGTGTGCTGTAAATTCAACTCTGACTGAACATTCAAATATGTATTGCCACTGTAAAACTGCGTTGCACTGTACCTTGACTGACCGACACAACCTTCTTTCTACTTCGCCTTTCATTCAAAGAGTCAAGGAGGCTTACGATACCAAGGTCAATCAATCAATCAATCAATACATTTATAGAGCGCACTACTCACCCGTTAGGGTCTCAAGGCGCTAGGGGTGGGGGGGTTGCTGCTACTGCTCGAAGAGCTAGATCTTGAGGTGTTTCCTGAAGCTGAGGTGGTTCTGGTTCAGTCGTAGGTGTGTGGGGAGGGCGTTCCAGGTCTTAGCTGCTAGGGAGGAGAATGATCTTCCTCCGGTGGTGGCTCTGCGGATCCGTGGGATGGTGGCGTGGGCGAGGTTGATGGAGCGGAGCTGGCGGGTGGGGGTGTAGAACGTGAGTCAGCTGTTGAGGTATTCCGGGCCTCTGTTGTGGAGTGCCTTGTGTGCGTGGGTGAGCATTCTGAATGTGATCCTTTTGCTGATGGGGAGCAAGTGGAGATTCTTCAGGTGGATTCAGATTTGGCTGTGGTGAGGGATGTTGAGGATGAGTCGTGCGGAGGCGTTTTGTATGCGCTGGAGACGGTTCTGGAGTTTGGCAGTTGTTCCAGTGTTGAGGGTGTTCCTGTGGTCCAGTCGGCTGGTGACGAGGGCTTGTGTGACCGTTTTTCTGGTTTTGGTGTGGATCCAGCAGAAGATATTCCGGAGCATGCCCAGGGTGTTGAAGCATGAGGATGATACTGCATTGACTTGTTTGGTCAGGTGAGTGAGGAGTCCAGGATGAAACCCAGATTGCGTGCGTGGTTTGTGGATTTCGTGGCGGTGCCCAACGCCAGAGGCCACCAGGAGTTGTCCCAAGCCGAGCCAAGGTCCTACATTATTAGTTATTTGGGAATACCAGCACTCATGCCTTTGGTGGTGCCTGTGACTGTACAGGCTGGGAAAAATAGTGGGACAAGGTCAGAGAACAAAATTATTAGGATCTGTCATAGGGAGAGGGGATTTCTTACAAAATAGCAGTTTCTTTGAATACTTGAATTTCATATTTTATATCAATTGAAAGTTAGGGAGGATTGGAGTTCTATAGTGCTGTGAGTCAAAGTTCAACAAAGAGTAGTTAGAACAACTCACGGAGTCAAAATCCATGTTTGAATAAGGACACATGTTTAAGAAAAAAATTATGAGATTGAAGAATCTATGGCTAAGAGCACTGACACCTTAAGTGTATGATAACATCTTTTGGGAATCAATAGTTTACAGGTTTTCTCTCCCCTCTTTCTCCTAGTGGTACCTCTTACCACGCTTCAGGTAATCCCCTGCATCACTGCCCTTCAACTGACCATCCAGTGCCTTGCAAAAGGAATCCACAAAATCCATCTAGGACTACCGGGGCTGTGTCTGCCTGTCCCTAAACTTCTGCCTGTATTTTTCTGGATTGAGGCCATACTTTCTGACATGTGTGCCCTTCATGGGGGCTTACCTCATTCTGTCCCCCTCCTCTAAGGCCAGTAGGACATCCCTCCCTTCACTTGGTATGCACCTCCAAACACTGGCCACCAATCCTCCTGAGGGACCCTATGCATCTCTACAGCAACCTTGTAGGCTTCACACCATTTATTGATGTTATCTCTCATAACAAAGTTAGGCACCATAGCCTTTGGAATGTGGACACTCTTGTTTCCAAAGATCTCTGTGGGTATGTTGCCACCATTATTACTGGACTGTGCTTGCCTAGCTCTTATGTCCAGCTCCCTGAGACTTAGTTCATGGACCATTCACCTTTTTCCATTGCCAATTTCTTTTCCGCCAAGGTTCTCTCTCCCTCAGCTTTCTTCTCTTCTATCTGGATATTGGCCATCTGAAGCCTAAACTCCCTTTTTGCCTTCCTGTATGTCAGCACCTCTGGGGACAGGCCTTGTCAAGCGACTCTGCTCTCTGGTCTGGCAGGGAGTTCCAATTCAGGAAGTGAGTCAACCCCATCCTCTGAGTGCTTCACCCTAAGACTGGTATCCAGTCCCAGCTCCTGCTTCTCCATATCATCCTCCTCATTCACATCCTCTGTTGCTAAGAGTATCTGGTCAAACGCCACCCAGGGCCTCAAAGGTTTCTGAAGCTCCAATTTCTTGATGACTTGCTTGACGGCAGTCCCCTTGCCTTACAAAACGTCTTGGGCTCAACCAAAGTGTAACAGTCCAGGTTGGTCAGCTCAAGTTCTATTACTGCAGGTATGGTCACAGACAGTCAGGTAGCAATGTGAGTAGATTTGAAAAAAAGCAAATAAAAGCTAATCAAGGAGAATTAAAAACTTGAATTGGCATTAATTTATGTATCTGGCATTTTAGTGTAATACAAAATCACTGTATTTCACTGCAAAAACTCAACTCCTAATCTCACTGCTGAACGCCAATGTAGGAAATTGGGTTACCGGTTGAGGGGGTTGAAACCCTATACATGCAGAAACCACAATCTCTGTCACTGTCAATGTTGGACTTGGCCCTTTTTGCAGGGACATCCCTGAAATTTTTGCCTTCCTCCTGTACTTTTTACCTGACCTGTTGTTGATGGTTTCATGACTGGCCACCGTTTCACTGCTGATCAGTGCGAATGTGCATATGCTCTCATTGTTGTACATATTAGGGATTCCATTATTGGCTATTTTTGATTTACTTGTCCGACCCTAGTACAGTGCACCATTTGTGCCCAGGGCCTGTAAATCAAATGCTACTGGTGGGCTTGCAGCACTGATTGTGCCACCCACAAGAAGCAGCTTTTAAAATATGGCTCAGGCCTGCCATTGCAGAGCCTGTGTGCAGTCTGGCACTGCCATGTCCACTTGGCAACTGCCAACACTTGCCATTCCCTAAACCTTCCTTTTTCTACATGTTAGCCACCCCTAAGGAGGGCCCAGGGTACCCCAGTGGGCTGGGTGCATTGTATGTAAAAGGTAGGACATGCCCTAGTGTGTGTGGCATGTCCTGATAGTGAATTACAGCCAATTTCGTTTTTAACTATTGCAAGGCTACCTGTTCCCATAGGCCAGAATGGGCAGTTTTCATTATAACATCATATAATCCTAACTGACACAGGGAACAAGGTAGAAATTCGAGTTTAGTATGCCTGAACTCAGAATGTTAAAATACATCATTTAGTGAAAGTGATTTTTACACTTTGTGTTTGAAAATATCACTATTAGAAAGTAGGTATTTTCTTGCCTAACCATCCAGTATGTCTCTGCTAGGTTTGTGTATTCCATGTCTGGTTTGTGAGTGACAGGCGGCTGGAGAGGGCCTTGGTGCTAGCAGTCTAATGGGTCAGGGCTGGGCTGAATAGGACCTGCATTGAATAGAGAGTGGGGCGGAGATTTATTTCACTGACTTGAGCCCTCATAGAATAGAAAGTAGGTGGAGGAGAATTCCTTTCATCTGCCTGGGCCAGGCCTGCTCTCAATCAATGCAGTCTCAACCTCCAACCAGGAAGCTGAACCCAGGAGGACAGAACTGGTTTGGACTAGGTACAGACACTCTCTGCCTTCAAAGACAAAGGATTTGTGTGTATAAAAAAGGGGGACACATATCCCAGAACTTTAGATGACTTCTGGGAAATCAAGAGGAACCTTTGCCAAGGAGAAGAAACCAGAGAAGCTGAAGGAGGATTATTTGTTGCAAAGCAAAGGAGAAATGGACTATGCTGGTGCTTTGTCATCTTGAGGAAGATATCCAAGGGCTTGAACTGAGCTTGCATCCTGTCTGAAGTCTCAGGGACGCATCACTGACATAATATCAACTACAAAAATATAGGCATTTAAAATATCGACTCCAAAATATCGACTCCAAAAATATCGAAGTCCTATCTACAAACAGGTAAGAACAAAAATATCGAATCAAAAATATCGTTTAAAAATATGTACTTTGTAAAAATATCAAATTTATTAAAATTAATGTAAAATTTAAAAAACATAAAAAATAAATAACTAAAATATACTTTAAATACTTAAATAACCTTACAATTATTAAATAATTAATTTAAGTTATAAAAAAATAATACAATTTTATTTGTTAAAACATATATATATATATTAACATATTATTATTAAAAAATATACAATATTATTACCATAGCATAGCAAGAGTGTTAAAATTACTATTCCTACTCCAATTAGTGCAACAGTAGGGAAAGCGTCGGATAGCGTAGCGGTAAAAATTACTATTCTCACTCCAAAGAGTGCAACAGTAGGGAAAGCTTTGGATAGCGTAGGGGTAAAAATTACTATTCCCACTCCAGAGAGTGCAACAGTAGGGAAAGCGTTGGATAGCGTAGGGGTAAAAATTACTAATCCCACTCTAGTTAGTGCAACAGTAGGGAAAGCGTTGGATAGCCTAGGGGTAAAAATTACTATTCCCACTCCAAAGAGTGCAACAGTAGGGAAAGCGTTGGATAGCGTAGGGGTAAAAATTACTATTCACACTGCAGTGAGTGCAACAGTAGGGAAAGCGTTGGGTAGCATAGGGGTAAAAATTACTATTCCCACTCCAGTGGGTGCAACAGTAGGGAAAGCGTTGGATAGCATAGGGGTAAAAATTACTATTCCAACTCCACAAAGAGTGCAACAGTAGGGAAAGTGTTGGATAGAGTAGGGGTAAAAATTACTATTCCCACTCCAAAGAGTGCAACAGTAGGGAAAGCGTTGGATAGCGTAGGGGTTAAAATTACTATTCCTACTCCAAAGAGTGCAACAGTAGGGAAAGCGTAGGATAGCGTAAGGGTAAAAATTACTATTCCCACTCCAGTGGGTGCAACAGTAGGGAAAGCGTTGGATAGCGTAGGGGTACAAATTAATATTCCTACTCCAGTGAGTGCAACAGTAGGGAAAGCGTTGGATAGCGTAGAGGTAAAAATTACTATTCCCACTCCAGTGGGGGCAACCCTAGGATAAGCGTTGGATAGCGAAGGAGTAAAAATTACTATTCCCACTCCAGTGAGTGCAACAGTAGGGAAAGCGTGGGATAGCGTAGGGGTAAAAATTACTATTCCCACTCCAAAGATTGCAACAGTAGGGAAAGCGTTGGATAGCGTAGGGGTTAAAATTACTATTCCCACTCCAAAGAGTGCAGCACTAGGGAAAGCATTGGATAGCGTAGGGGTTAAAATTACTATTCCAACTCCAAAGAGTGCAACAGTAGGGAAAGCGTTGGATAGTGTAGGCGTAAAAATTACAATTCCCACTCCAGAGAGTGCAACAGTAGGGAAAGTAAATACTTCATATATTATTTAAAAAAATATAAATTAATATCTATCCAAAAATGAATTAAAAGCAATTACCAATTTAATATAATATCATAATTAATCAATTAAAATGACAAATTAAAATTAATTATTACAATTAGTTACCTAGTAATACAAATTAATTACAAATTAACAATTAAATAATTAACAATTAAAAATTAATTAACAATTAATTCAAATTAAATACAATTAAATAAATTAAATTATTTAATTAATTATAAATAGATTACTTCCCACCCTATTCCCCTATAAACCCACAACCCACTACAGAAAATAAATTAGTAAAATTAACATAATTAGCAATTAATCAATTAAATACAATTATTTGGCAATTAAAATGTAATTAATTACCCATAAAAAATAATTAACAATTAATTCTAAATAAATGCCAATAAATAATTGTACATATTTTATTAATTATAAATAAATCACTTCCCACCCAATTTAACTATAAACCCACAACCCGCTACAGAATTAAATTACGTAAAAATTAAGAAAACAAAATTCATTAAATAAAATAAATTATAACATAAATACACACTTTTCACACATATAACATAAAAAACACTATAAAAAATCCGATATTATTAAAAATGCGATAATTTTAATAACCTATATTATATACTTCGATATTTTAACTTTCTATATTTTTAACATTCGATATTACATTACTTACCTCAAAAACAATATTTTTGATGTCTATATTCTTTCCATTCGATATTTTGTCCATTCTATATTTTAAACTCGATATTATGTCCTTTCGATATTTTTTACTCGATATTTTGACTGTTTACCCTCAGGGACACAAAGACTTCACCACCAGCTCCCCCTGAATTTCCTTGCTGGGAATTCTAACCTACAGAGAGGTGCCTGCAGCTGTTTAGGACCTCTAGAGACTGTTTTTCGCTGGGAGCTGGAAGCGCGACATGACAAGGAGAAGAGCGTCACCGCCGCAGCAGTTGCCATCGCATCGCCGAAGAAGTGTGCCGCAGCTGTTCGCCGTTGCATCGCAGACGAAGCGTGTCCCATCACCGGAGAAGCGTGCCACAGAGGTCGCCGTTGCATCACTGGAGAAGTGTTTTCAAAGATCATCGATTTGGCCACACGCCCGTCGGAATGCACGCATCACATCCACGTTGGTCTTATGTTAAGTCTAGTAAAGATTACTTATTTTTCTAAACTTGTGTGGTGTCCATTTGTAGTGTTTTCACTGTATTACTGTATGTGTTCACAAATGCTTTACACAGTGCCGCTGAGATAAGCCTGCCTGCTCGTGCCAAGCAACCAAGAGGGTGAGCAGGGGATATTCAGAAGTGTATCCCCCTTTCGCTGACTTGAAGCAAATGTCCCTATTTGGACCAAGGTGTATACCATTGCCAACTAGAGACCCCCATTTCTAACAGTCAAACATTAGCAAACCCCAAATGAACCTATGCTCAACCCTCTGATAGATTGACACAAAGCAGTCAGGCTTAAAGTAGAGGCAATGTGTAAAGTTTTTATGCAGCACTTCAAACAGTAATAAAGTGAACACACAACACATGAAAAATCCCACACCAATATAGAATACTAGAGTACCATTTAATAAATTATTGGAGCACAAGTCATTAAAAATCCAATCAGCATAACTAAAGATATGCAATACCAACTTTTAAAGTGAAAATAGTGCCTAGAAGCACAAAGCACTGACTGTGGTCATCTGGTCGTGCCGGAGCACTCTCTTGGGGAGGTCATCTATCTAAGTCTTGGTCCACTCTGGTGGTCCTGGGCTCAAGTTGCAGGTCCAGTCCTTTTCACTCAGGCAGCAGGGCAACTGACTAGCAGTCCTTTCAGAACAGCACAGCAATCCTTCTGAGTCTTTCACAGGTCCGGAGGTGTACTGAGGTGTTGGGTCCGAGGGTCCTTTATTTATACTTGTCCCTAATTTGAAGTAGGAAAAGCTTCTGGAAGTTTCCTCCCCCAGAGCTGCTGGGAACTTCCTGCCTACCTGCCGTCGCACCAGCTACTCTGGGGTCACAAAAGACTGGTGTTGAACCCTTTGTAAGTGTGCTCAGGCTGAGGCTTTTTGATGTGCAAGTCTGGTAGGTGATTGCTCCCCCCTACTTGGAGAACTGTTTAGAAGAAGAGGAAATATGTGGATATCTGGTATGACAACTCAAATCACACACATTATTCCTCAATCCGAGCAGGAAACTTGTACTGTAATTTTGAAGGGGGGGATTGAAGGGGACGCAAGTTGCACAACTAATTCATCCTGGGAGTAATTACCTTACGGCACATGCAGCCTGTTAGAAAAAGACTCTACTAATAAAAAAGAAGCAGAATAATCGAGGGAACACTTTGACAGAAAAGTGCAACTGAAAGTACTGGAATTAAAGAATTGCTAATTTGCAATACTGATGCTTTTCTGGATCTAAAGGAAAACATATTCTCAGTAAAGTAATTGACATGCAAATGTCAACATGTCCCGACGTGTACCAAAAGCTGCTTGGATTTCTAATGACGTTGTTCATCTTGCTGCAAAAACGTTGAACTATTTCCACATGCCCCTAAGATGCCATGCTGGGCGTTATGAATGCTGCATTACATTAAGTTCTTCTGAGATCAGAAAACGCTTTTATGTTTTCTCTGGAATATTGATGGGGTATTAGAGTGGTATGATTGGCAGGGATGTAATGAAACCTGATGGAGGGTACTTCCCACCCACCTGGAATCCTCCATGCCCGCCTCCACAACATCCTGTATATTTTAAAAAGTCAGTGTATTGCCTAGACTAGTCACAATCTTGATACATTACAAAGCAGCACAGAGGACCAATGCGCCCCTTGCACAGTATGACATGTAAAGTGCGGATAGCATATCTGCACTCCATGGGCCTCATTTATGAGGCTGTACGTCACTTTTACGCCGCCAGTGCATCACTTTTTGTGACTTATCAGTGGCGTAAAAAATGCGCCTTGTTGCGCCATATTTACAAAGTGACGCATCTAGGTAGAAGCGTCACTTTGTAGACCCCTGCGCCACATTATACCTGCACCAGGTATAATGTATGCAAGGGGGGCGTATTGACGCAAGGAAGGGTCGTAGAAGTGACGCAGTGACATCTATGAGATTTCACTGCGTCACTTTTAGGACGCTGTTGCGTCAAAATCTTGCTCCTGCCTCACAGCAAGCGTAAGACTGACGCAAGCCCTTTCACATGGGGCTTGCCCCATGTGAAAGGACGCATTGTGGGTGTTGCGTCACTTTTGTGATACACTCCAGCAATGCGTCACTTTTGCGCTTACAGATACGTCAGAAATACTGACGTATCTGCGACATGATGCGTCATACATTAAATATGACGCATCCGGAATGTCAATTTTTTTATAGTGTTTTAAGTGTTAGTATATGTGTTAAAAATATGTATTATTTTTGTATTGTATATTTGCATTTTGTTAAAGTAATGAATTTTATGTTATTTAATTTTTGCGTTATTTAATTCGATAGCGGGTTGTGGGTTTATAGGGGAATAAAGTGGGAAGTAATTTAATTATAGTAAATTAAATATTCCTTTTTTGGAATGATTAATTATGTGTTATTTAATTTTGTGTTTTAGTTCTGTAGCGGGTTGCGGGTTTATAGGGGAATAAGGTGGGAAGTAGTATAATTGTAATTAAGTAATTATTTATTTGTATTTATTGGTATTGATAATTTATTTATTGTTAATTAATTATTAATTGGTGATTATTTTTGACTAATTGGTAATTAATGTTGATTTATTGATAATTAAATTAATTGGATTCATTTATTATTTGGAGCGGGTTGGCGGTTTATAGGGGAATATGGTGGAAAGTAAGTTAATTGTAATTTATTAATTATTGGAATTTTTTTTGTGTATTGATAATTAATTTACTGTTAATTATTATTTGTTAATTAATGTTTTATAAATAATATTTATTGGTATTTATAATTAATTAATTAATAAATATTTCGTAATTGGTAAATCATTGTATTTAATTTTTAATTGGGATTGATAATTAAATTATTTGTATTTAAATATAACAAAATTACTTTCCCTACTATTGTACTCACTGTAGTGGGAATAGTAATTTTTACCCCTATGCTATCCAACACTTTCCCTACTGTTGCACTCTCTAGAGTGGGAATAGTAATTTTTACCCCTACACTATCCAACACTTTCCCTACTGTTGCACTCTCTGGAGTGGGAATAGTACCCTCCCGCTATCCAACGCTTTCCCTACTGTTGCACTCACTGGAGTGGGAATAGTAATTTTTACCCTACGCTATGCAACGCTTTCCTTACTGTTGCACTCACTGGGGTGGGAATAGTCATTTTTACCCCTACCCTATCCAACCCTTTCCCTACTGTTGCACTCACTGGAGTGGGAACAGTAATTTTTACCCTCCCGCTATCCAACACTTTCCCTACTGTTGCACTCACTGGTGTTGGAATAATCTTTTTTACCCTCCTTCTATCCAACACTTTCCCTACTGTTGCACTCACTGGAGTGGAAATAGTAATGTTTACCCCTACGTTATCTAATGCTTTCTCTACTGTTGCACTCACTGGAGTGGGAATAGTAATTTTTACCCTCCCGCTATCCAACGCTTTTCCTACTGGTGCACTCACTGGAGTGGGAATAGTACTTTTTACCCTCCCGCTATCCAACACTTTCCCTACTGTTATCCTACGCTAAAAATATTGAATCTTTTTTAATGTTATTAAGTAAATATATATGTATTAAAAAATAAAAATGCATGTTTATTTTTTTATTACATTATTTATTAATGTTAACGTTATTTACGTATTTTAAGTATGTTTTACTTAATTATATTTATTATTTCATTAAATTTACATTACTTTTAAGACATTTAAACAATTTGATATTTAAACAAACTATATTTTTTGCAGCAATATTTTGGATTCAATATTTTTGTACTTTCCTGTTTGTAGATGGGAATTCGATATTATGGTTGTTGATATTTTGTCACCTATATATTTGTAGGTCGATTTTTTGCTCCTTGATATTCTGCCCCTTACATCAGCTCCGGCACTGTTCAGTGCCATAAAGCCTTGTACTGTCTGGTCCTCTCTTAGCCATGACTGCTTAAGAAACACCAAATGAAAGGGATTCAAAGTTTTCTACAGATCACCACTGTTCCTAAAGCGTTCAAACCCAACTCAGGATTCTCAGATTTATAGAGGTACCCTCATTCTAGGGGGAAAAAGGCCTGGCATTCCAGTCGCCATCCTCCAATAGGTGCTTGTTATTGTTATTGTTAAATTGCATTTATAAAGGGCTAATCACCAAAGGTCTCTAAGCGCTGCATCATAGATCAGACAGTCTGGGTTCCGTTGCCCCATTGAGCTTAGCATAGATCAGTGTAGGCCTGGTCAAATCTTTATGGGAAAGAACCTATTACCCTGGCCACATACCGATTGCTCAGGATGCTTGAGTGGTCTGTCATTTACTATAATCACTCTTAGATCTTTGGGAGATTGGCTGCTTTCCCATGTACATCCAAACCTTACGGGTGGTGTACGGGGTATAAACTGCTCCCAGTGGCTGGCAGATAATCTGCAGTGCATATTTAAGACAGCTGGAGGAATAGGGCCTGGCTGAGGGACTGGTGGACGAAGATGTTTTTTAGGGAGCAGAGATCTTGTAGACCTACCTTAGCTAAGTCCTCCTCTGCCTTAACCTCTTCGCTGCTGATGACGAGCTCAGCTCTTCATCAGCTACGGCGCTGCTATGCTGATGACGAGCTGAGCTCGTCATGTAACGCGGCTTTTTCAAATTTGCCGCACACAGCGGGAAATGCCGCCGCAGCGATGCGGTTAAGCAGTAGCTGTGCAATACAGGGCAAAATAAAAGAGACTCTAGAAACTTCTCTACCTTGTTGCCATTTTGAAACCCAACTGAGGTTAGATCCAATGAAGATATCCCTGAGAGAGAGAAAATGTGATAAAATATATGGAGGATTTTTTTAGCGGTTCAAAGGTCATAGTTTTTTTGTTTTTTCCGCCCCGACGGGTAATATCCAACAATAGCAATAAGGACTCCAACTCAGAGATGGGGAAAATTAAGAGGCAGAAGGGGGTTCTTTATGAAGTTTATTGGGTATCTGAGGCTTAGACACCTTACTACAAGTTAATGTTAGGCCTTTATTATTTGAGGGTGAAAGAATGGGATCAGGGCTAGCTATAAGACCAGATTTTACCTTTTTGTAAAAGAAAACGTCTACAGATCTACCACCTGGGGGCCTTGAATATTTAACTTGGGGGTAGGCACCTTAACAGTCTTTTCCCTTCGTACTCAGGGCCTTCTTTGTGCCTGCAAGTGTGGCAAGACACCCAAAATATCTATTCCAAATACTTGCCCTCTGTGCACAGTAAAACCTTGAGGTAAATTTGAAAGGATTTAAAAGATAGTGCTTTTTCCTTACAAGCACAGGACATTTGGAAATTTAGATAGAGCCTACCAAATTCAATTCACGCTCATTGTTTCCATAAAAGGGCAGTATGGCCCCACCAAGGCCCTGAGACCATTACTGCAGATGGGTGAACAAAGTTTTGCTTACATTGTTTTTAATATGCTGAAGGTTATGTCGAACGTCTTTCAAAAATGTTGAGTGGTTCATCTGATCTGTCCTTATCCACACCAATGCTTCCACGATGCCATGTAAAGTGGTTTGCATAAGTAGCAATAAATCCAACAGAGATGAAGAAGTAGTAGGCTGAAATATTACAGACATTCCCAGGGACCCAAAAGTTGAGTTTGGTTCCCCAACCAAAGGGTCCTTATAAGGTGGTGAGATGACTCGATTAGGATGGTCTTCTCTGTGATTCAAATGTTAGAGTACAGGATCATCAGAACAGGAGTATGACAAAGAGATATCTAAACAGGGTGAAGAAGACAGTCTTGGGTCCCCTCTTTGTGGTCAAACTTATAGTCTGTGAAGAAGACACCAAGAGGATGGGTATTTTCAATCCATCATTTGCTGAGCACAGTCCATCTGTTGCTAAGTCTGAAGCTTGGTGGCTCATCGGGTGTCTCATTCCCCTCCTCCCGTGACAAAGGTGCTCCATTAATGAAATGTTTAAGAACAAAGTTATTTTTTGAAATAACAAGAGGTGAGCGTGGTGCTTTCCCATTTGATATAACACTTAAATTAGATTCAACGATCACCTTCTTCCCGCCTGTTTTCCTCCTTTTACAAACTCTCCCCTGGGATCTACTCTTTGAAGCGCTGAGATGAGCTATCCTGGGGGTGAAGTACGAGAGGAGGCATTCATTACTGGACCAACAGACGAACAGATGAAGTTGCCATCTGTTCCTCTGCTGTGCTCTGAATGATAGACAATTAGCTGGCTACAGCCTCAGAGCAGCCTCTCAACCCACCTCTTCTCCATACCCCGGGGAGATAAGATGCAGCTGGGGGAAGGAACCCCTGGTAGCTGACTAACAACAGCTGCCCCTTCGTGAACCACGCTTGTTTTTAAACTACGCGGGACTGGGACAGTACTGTGTATCCCAGTAGACTCGAAGCTTCACCAAGCCGGATACAAAACATCCTTACTGGCTTTAGTTAACCAGAACTATGTGTGTGTTGTCCCAACGTTGCATTGTGTTGCAGAGCTGGGTTGCAGAATGCCACGATGTTGGAAGTCCAAGCAGACCGGGTCGGACCAACCCGGGAGAATAAGCAAGAACAGCGGAAGCTGAAACACGGCTTGGATGGGTGAAGCAGAGTGGCAGCAGCGGGCAGGCCAGAAGGAGCCTGAGACAAACCAGGAAATGTATTTAGAGTCTGGATGGAAAGCAGAAAACATATGAAAGCTCAAATAATTTTGGGCAGCTGGTTGGCCTGCCTCAAGCCCACCTGTACGTTAGGAATAATTAATTGAGAGTAATTTACATTTTAGTTAAAGAAGAAAGACTGGTCAAAAGGGAAGAGTTGGCAAGCATATCTGAGGACAAGTCTTACTGTTTATCCTAACCACCAGCAGGCCACTGCAAATCTCGTTGTCTCTCTATTTCTTCTTCTACTGTTCCCTCTTTTCTGCCTCTCTTTATCTCCGTCTCTCTCTCTCAAGCATAGTGCTTAGTGCAGACCATATATTTGGCAGTCTGTCAGCCTACTGACGCTTGCCTCCCCTTTCTCTATGAAACAGAGTTTCTGGTAGTAGAACATTCGGGGGTCCAGGGGGCCATCCCTTAGAGCCAGCACCCTCCTTTTTGGGGCTGCGATGAGCAGGCTGCGAGCCATCTCCCCCAGCTGTATTTGCCTACACCTTGCCTGGTCAGTAGCACATATTTGACTCTAGTTAATGTGGAGCAGAAAAAACACCCATGTTTGGTGTTTGGGCCAGAGTCAGAATTTTAATTTTACTCAAATCAGAGCTATCTCAATGTAGGGAATTGGGTTTACTGGCTGAGGGGAGTGAAAAGCAACTTAAGCTGCAGACACAATTCCTGTCATGGTGGGGTCAAAAGCAAACCCCAAATTAACCTGTGCTTGAACCCCCTGGTAGCTTGGCACAAAGCAGGAAAGCTTAACTTCGAGCCAATGTTTACATTACTTATGTAGCACTTCAAACAGTACTAAAGTGAAAACACAGCACCAAAAATGTAATATATCATTTGCGACTGAACCAACAAAAATCAAATAGCTGAAATCGGAGATTTGCAATATTCATCCAAAATGATGAAGATCAACATACAGTAATCAAAATGCAAATATTGCACGAATAACCTTGAAATACAGTTCCTTGAAGTCGAGAGCTCCGTCAAGGACTATCATGCATCGTTAACAATCAAATTCAACAGTTCATGCCGACCGTGGCGTCGCAGGCCAGCAACAGTATCGAGAAGACCCACAAAGAGTACCTTGGAAATTCAGGGCGTCGTGTACCTTGTGATGAGCTCAGAAGAAGCATTATCATCAGCGTCGGTTCCGGAGGTCGGTGCAGGAGTCGTTGGACCCATGAAGTCACACAAGTTGCAGAGCGAACTCTGTGAGGTTGAAGTCAGGAGCGCCGGCAGACGTTGAGTTGCAGTGTGAAGTGGAGAGGGGCAGGGAGTGGTGCCCTCAGGTTATAGTGCAGAGATTGGCTCAGTGACGGTGCCCAGCAGCATGGGTGAGACTAGGGCTTCAGTGTGAAGTGAGGCGGTGCTCGTCATGGTCCTTGTGACTGGGGGTGATTGTTTGCATTGTCCTGAATTCCATCCATCAACTGTTTCTTTTGCATATGTCACCCTAAGTGGGAAGGGTATGCCCAGACTAGGGTCCCGTGCTCACTACACCACTGGATTCAACCTAGCCTGGCTGATGAACGGTGATGCCCTGAAACCGGTCCCAGGATGCTTGTTTACGGTCCAGGGAGGACTTGGCTTTGGCAGTTTGGGCTGGACTGTTCCCACGAGGAACAGGGTCAGGACTGATTTGCTTATGGCTGGGTCCAAAGTGGGGTGGCGTGGTGAGCAGAAGAATGATGGATTAAACCTGGATCCTTGTGACAAGGGGTGAATGTTTGCATTGTCCAGCAATCCGTCCATCAATTGTTTATTTTGCTTATGTCGCCCTAAGTGGGAAGTTTATGCCCAGACCTGGGTCCCGTGCTCACCACACCACTGGATTCAAGCTAGCCTGGCTGATGAAGGGTGAGGTCCTGAAACCGGTATGGGGATGCTTGTTTCTGGTCCAGGGAGGACCTGGCTAGGCAGTTTGGGCTGGACTGTTTCCACAAGGAACAGTGTCAAGACTAGTTTGCTTATGGCTGGGTCCAAACTGGGATGGTAATCAAAAGAATGATGGATTAAACCCAGATCCTCGTGACTGGGGGTGAATGTTTGCATTGTCCAGCAATTCGTCCATAAATTGTTTCTTTTGCATATGTCGCCCTAAGTGGGAAGGGTATGCCCAGACGTGGGTCCCGTGCTCACTACACCACTGGATTCAAGCTAGCCTGGCTGATGAAGGGTGATGCCCTGAAACCTGTCCCAGGATGCTTCCTTCCAGTCCAGGGAAGACCTGGCTTGGCAGTTCGGGCTGGACAGTTCCCACAAAGAACAGGGTCAAGACTAATTTGCATATGGCTGGTTCCAAACTGGGGTGGTGTGTTGAACAAAAGAATGATGGATTATTAAACACAGATCCTTGTGACTGGGGATGAATGTTTGCATTGTCCAGCATTCCGTCTATCAATTGTTTCTTTTGCATATGTTGCCCTAAGTCGGAAGTGTATGCCCAGACGTGGGTCCCGTGCTCACTATACCACTGGATTCAAGCTAGCCTGGCTGACGAAGAGCGATGCCCTGAACCGGTCCCAGGATGCTTGTTTCGGTCCAGGGGGGCCTGTTTCGGCAGTGTAGGCTGGACTGTTCCCACAAGGAACAGGGTCAAGACTGATTTGCATATGGCTGGGTACAAACTGGGGTGGTGTAGTGAGCAAAAGAATGATGAATTAAAACTTGAACTTTGTGACTGGGGTGAATGTTTGCATTGTCTGCCATTCCGACAATCAATTGTTTCTTTTGCATATGTCGCCCTAAGTGGGAAAGATATTCCCAGATGTGGGTCCCGTGCTCACTACACCACTGGATTCAAGCTAGCCTAGCTGATGAAGAGCGATGCCCTGAAACCGGTCCCAAGATGCTTGTTTCTGGTCCATGGAGGACCTGTTTCGACAGTTTGGGTTGGACAGTTCCCACAAGGAACAGGGTCAAGACTGATTTGCATATGGCTGGTTCCAAACTGGGGTGGTGTGTTGAGCAAAAGAATTCTGAATTAAACCCAGATCCTTGTGACTGGGGGTGAATATTTGCATTGTCCGGCATTCCGTCTATCAATTTTTTCTTTTACATATGTTCCCTTAGTGGGAAGGGTATGCAAGTCCCGTGCTCACTACACCACTGGATTCAAGCTAGCCTGGCTGACATTGGGTGATGCCCTGAAACCGGTCCCAGGATGCTAGTTTCCATTCCAGAGAGGACCTGTTTCGACAGTTCAGGCTGGACTGTTCCCACAAGGAACAGGGTCAAGACTGATTTGCATATGGCTGGTTCCAAACTGGGGGGGGGGTGTTGAGCAAAAGAATGCTGAATTAAACCCAGATCCTTGTGACTGGGGATGAATGTTTGCATTGTCCAGCATTCCGTCTATCAATTGTTTTGGTTTTTTATGTGTTTGCGTTGCTTTTTGCGTGTTCGCGGGCCGCTTCCATGACGAAGTTACACATGCGGTCGTGTATGGGCACAGTACCCTCTGGTTCTCCACTGCCACCCTCTGGTTCATCACTGCCACCCTCTGGTTCACCCCTGCCACCCTCTGGTTCACCACTGCCACCCTCTGGTTCAGCACTGTCACTCTCTGGTTCACACCTGCCACCTTCTGGTTCAGCACTGTCACCCTCTGGTTCAAGACTGCCACCCTCTTGTTCACGACTGCCACCCTCTGGTTCATCACAGCACCTCTTGTTCACCACTGCCACCCTCTGTTTAACCACTGTCACCCTCTGGTTCAGCACTGCCACCCTCTGGTTCACCACTGCCACCCTCTTGTTCACCCCTGCCACCCTCTGGGTCACCACTGCCACCCTCTGGTTCATCACAGCACCCTCTGGTTCACCCCTGCCACCCTCTGGTACAGCACTGTGACCTTCTGGTTCACCACTGCCACCCTCTGGTTCACGACTGCCACCCTCTGGTTCATCACCGCACCTCTTGTTCACCCCTGCCACCCTCTGGTACAGCACTGTCACCCTCTGGTTCACCACTGCCACCCTCTGGTTCATGACTGCCACCCTCTGGTTCATCACTGCACCTCTGTTTCACCACTGCCACCCTCTGTTTAACCACTGTCACCCTCTGGTTCAGCACTGCCACCCTCTGGTTCACCACTGCCACCCTCTTGTTCACCCCTGCCACCCTCTGGGTCACCACTGCCACCCTCTGGTTCATCACAGCACTCTCTGGTTCACCCCTGCCACCCTCTGGTACAGCACTGTGACCTTCTGGTTCACCACTGCCACCCTCTGGTTCACGACTGCCACCCTCTGGTTCATCACCGCACCTCTTGTTCACCCCTGCCACCCTCCGGTACAGCACTGTCACCCTCTGGTTCACCACTGCCACCCTCTGGTTCATGACTGCCACCCTCTGGTTCATCACTGCACCTCTGTTTCACCACTGCCACCCTCTGGTTAGCCACTGTCACACTCTGGTTCAGCACTGCCACTCTCTGGTTCACCACTGCCACCCTCTGGTTCGCCCCTGCCAACCTCTGGTTCACCATTGCCACCCTCTGGTTCATCACAGCACCCTCTGGTTCACCCCTGCCACACTCTGGTACAGCACTGTCACCCTCTGGTTCACTACTGCCACCCTCTGGTTCAAGACTGCCACCCTCTGGTTCATCACAGCACCTCTGGTTCACCACTGCCACCGTCTGGTTACCCACTGTCACCCTCCGGTTCAGCACTGCCACCCTCTGGTTCACCACCGCGACTCTCTGCTTCATCCCTGCCACCCTCTGGTTCACTCATGCCACCCTCTGGTTCACCACTGCCACCCTCTGGTTCACCCCTGCCACCATCTGGTTCATCACTGCCACCCTCTGGTTCACCCCTGCCACCCTCTGGTTCAGCACTGCCACCCTCTGGTTCAGCACTGTCACCCTCTGGTTCACCCCTGCCACCCTCTGGTTCATCACTGTCACCCTCTGGTTCATCTCTGCCACCCTCTGGTTCACCACTCCCACCCTCTACCGAGACCTTTTGTGACGCAGCGGCAGCACAAAAGATGCGCCATGGTGCTGGGTATTAACAACGTGACACATCTGAGAGATGCGTCACGTTGTAAAGCCCTGCGCCATCACGAGGCGTTCCGGCGCAGGGGAGGGCGTTCCTGCACGGGAACACCTCCTAAAAGTGACTGAGTGAAATCTAAAAGAATTCACTCAGTCACTTTTAGGCCAATGCTGCATCAAAACCCTGCGCCTGCTTGAAGCAGGCGCAAGGCTTGATGCAGCATTGGGGAGATAGGGCCCCCCAGAGCATTGCTAGAGCTGCATTGCAAGCGCGACGCAGCTCCAGCAATGCGCTACTTTTACGGAACAGATGCGTGATGCATCTGTGCCGTTTTTGCCACATGGTGCTCCACATTGTAAATGCGGCGCACCATGGGTGGCGGAGCTGCGGCACACAATAACTGGTGCATCCCTGGGTATGCGGCAATTATTGTAAATCTGCCCCCTATACATTTAGCCAACGAGGGAGCACTTACTGATTAGACAGTAGAAAGAACTCCGGTTGAGTAGAGGTTTTGCCAAAAAGGTGGCATCTTCGTGGACAAACATGCAGGGCGGGATTTATTCTGCCCCCTGTTAGACTCGTTTTTTGTGCCCTTCTGCCCTCTCTAAGACTCGTTTTTCCCTTGTTTTTGTGCCCTTCTGCCCTCTGTTAGACTCGTTTTTCCCTTGTTTTTCTGCCCTTCTGCCCCCTGTTAGACTCGTTTTTTGTGCCCTTCTGCCCTCTGTTAGACTCATTTTTCCCTTGTTTTTTTTACCTTCTGCCCTCTGTTAGACTCGTTTTTTGGGCCTTTCTGCCCTCTGTTATTCCCTTGTTTTTGTGCCCTTCTGCCCTCTGTTAGACTCGTTTATTGTGCCCTTCTGCCCTCTGTTAGACTAGTTTTTGTGCCTTTCTGCCCTGTTAGACTAGTTTTTGGGCCCTTCTGCCCTCTGTTAGACTCGTTTTTCCCTTGCTTTTCTGCCCTTCTGTCATCTGTCAGACTGTTTTTTTGTGCCCTTCTGCCCTCTGCATCACCGCATTATCACTCAGCACCACCACATTATCACTCAAGACCACCACAGCACCACTCAGCACCACCACAACATCACTCAGCACCACCACAGCATCACTCAGCACCACCACAGCACGAATCAGCACCACCACAGCACCACTCAGCGCCACCACAGCATCACTCAGCACCACCACAGCATCACTCAGCACCACCACAGCATCACTCAGCACCACCACATCATCACTCAGCACCATGCCAGTATCACTCAGCACCACCACAGAACCACTCAGCATCACCACAGCACCACTCAGCACCACCACAGCACCACTCAGTGCCACCCCAGCATCAATCTGCGCAACCATTCAACAACAACTGGTTCAAATATGTTCTCTCAATGTTTCAAACTTTATTACAAATATCACAAAAAGATGTTAATATTTCACTTGTGTTCTTCGATTTTCGTCACAATAAAATACAATGAATATAATCTTCACAAAAGTTATTTACAAAAGTTTAAGCTATTGCCATTATAAATTAAAATCACTTTTATTTAACCGCATCATTGCTACAGTACATTCCTGTGCTGTGCTGCAATTTTAAAAATCCCTTGTTATGTGACAAGGTCAACTCGTCATAAGCACAGCGCAGGTAACACCCATGACAAGTTGACCTTGTCACAAGCATCGAAGGGGTTAAGTATTAATTATTTAAAAAAATTAAAAGCCATTGTAATTTGTAATATCAATACAGCTAAGTCACGTAAATACAAAACATGTTGCATTACAAATGCTATAGGTGTCACACTTGCGAAAGTTATAAATATTGGCATTGTAAATGACAAAGCCATTAGTTTAGCTATTTTCAAAACCAACACATGAATAAAAAAAATTGTCATTTACAAGACCAATAGCTCAAACTTTCCTAATGCGAGACCTATTGCATTGCAAATGCTTGTTTTTATATCTGTCAGTGCTTCCTGTTGAGGTTTAATTTCCGTGACAGGCGCCTCATTGCCTACTTGTAACTATTCTCTGACCGTGCTTCAAGGGTCAGAGCAGGGTCAGAGAATAGTTGCAAGTAGGCAACGAGGCGCCAGGAAGCACTTAGAGGCTTACCGCAGCAGGTGCCCAAGTTGAAGTTAATTTCTTTGTAACGCTTTTGTAAAAGGTTACAAAAAATTAGCTTTAACTTTTGCACCTGCTGCTGTAACCCTGTAAGTGCTTGGCTGAAAATTCGTCCCCGCTGATTTGTGGATTTTTCCGCGATTTCGCAAGATTCGCGGAACGCAAATTCCGCGAACGGAACGAATTTTCAGACCAAGCTTAGGGAGGACCTGTTTCAGCAGTTCAGTCTGGACTGTTCCCACAAGGATCAGGGTCAAGACTGATTTGCATATGGCTGAGTCAAACTGGGGTGGTTTGGTAAGCAAAAGAATGATGGATTATACCCAGATCCTTGTGACTGGGGGTGAATGTTTGCATTGTCCTGCATTCCATCCATCAATTATTTCTTTTGCATATGTCGGCCTAAGTGGGAAGTGTATGCCCAGACGCAGGTCCCATGCTCACTACACCACTGGATTCAAGCTAGCCTGGCTGATGAAGGGTGATGCCCTGAAACCGGTACCAGGATGCTTGTTTCCGGTCCAGGGAGGACCTGGCTTGGCAGTTCGGACTGGACTCTTCCCACAAGAAACAGGGTCAAGACGGATTTGCAAATGACTGGGTCCAAACTGGGGAGGTAATCAAAAGAATGATGGATTAAACCCAGATCTTCGTGACTGGGGATGAATGTTTGCATTGTCCAGCATTCCATCTATCAATTGTTTCTTTTGCACTTGTCGCCCTAAGTGGGAATGATATGCCCAGACTTGGGTCCCGTGCTCACTATTCCACTGGATTCAAGCTAGCCTGGCTGATGAAGGGTGATGCCCTAAAACCGGTTCCAGGATGCTTGGTTCCGGTCTAGGAAGGACCTGGCTTGGCAGTTCAGGCTGGACTGTTCCCACAAGGAACAGGGTCCAGACTGATTTGCATATGGCTGGGTCCAAACTGGGGTGGTGAGCAAAAGAATGATGGATTAAAACCTGGTCCTTGTGACTGGAGGTGAATGTTTGCATTGTCCAGCATTCCGTCCATCAATTGTCTCTTTTTCATATGTCGCCCTAAGTGGGAAGGGTATGCCCAGACGTGGGTCCTGTGCTCACTGCACGACTGGATTCAAGCTAGCCTGGCTGATGAAGGGTGATGCCCTGAAAGCGGTCCCAGGATGTTTGTTTCCAGTCCAGGGAGGACCTTGCTTGGCAGTTCAGGCTGGACTGTTCCCACAAGGAACAGGGTCAAGACCGATTTACATATCGCTGGGTCCAAACTGGGGTGGTGTGCTGATCAAAAGAATGATGGTTTAAACCCAAATCCTTGTGACGGGGGGTGAATGTTTGCATTGTCCTGAATTCCATCCATCAATTGTTTCTTTTGCATATGTTGCCCTAACTGGGAAGGGTATGACCAGACGTGGATCCCGTGCTCACAACATCACTGGTTTCAAGCTAGCCTGGCTGATGAAGGGTGATGCCCTGAAACAGGTCCCAGGATGCTAGTTTCCAGTCCAGGGATGACCTATCTTGGCAGTTCGGGCTGGACTGTTCCCATGAGAAACTGGGTCAAGACTGATTTGCATATGGCTGGATCCAAAGTGGGGTGGTGTGGTGAGCAAAAGAATGATGGATTAAACCCGGACCCTTGTGACTCGGGGTGAATGTTTCCATTGTCCAGCAATCCGTCCATCAATTATTTATTTTGCATATGTCGCCCTAAGCAGGAAGGGTATGGTCAGACATGGGTCCCGTGCTCACTACACCACTGGATTCAAGCTAGCCTGGCTGATAAAGGGTGATGCCCTTAAACCGGTCCCAGGATGCTTGCTTCCAATCCAGGGAGGACCTGGCTTGGCAGTAAGGGCTGGTCAGTTCCCACAAGGAACAGGGTCAGGACTGATTTCAATATGGTTGGTTCCAAACTGGGGTGGTGTGTTGAGTAAAAGAATGATGGATTAAACCCAGATCCTTGTGACTGGGGATGAATGTTTGCATTGTTCAGCATTTCATCTATCAATTATTTATTTTGCATATGTCGCCCTAAGCAGGAAGGGTATGGTCAGACATGGGTCCCGTGCTCACTACACCACTGGATTCAAGCTAGCCTGGCTGATAAAGGGTGATGCCCTTAAACCGGTCCCAGGATGCTTGCTTCCAATCCAGGGAGGACCTGGCTTGGCAGTAAGGGCTGGTCAGTTCCCACAAGGAACAGGGTCAGGACTGATTTCAATATGGTTGGTTCCAAACTGGGGTGGTGTGTTGAGTAAAAGAATGATGGATTAAACCCAGATCCTTGTGACTGGGGATGAATGTTTGCATTGTTCAGCATTTCATCTATCAATTCTTTCTTTTGCATATGTTGCCCTAATTGGGAAGGGTATGCCCAGACATGGGTCCTGCGCTCACTACACCACTGGATTCAAGCTAGCCTGGCTGATGAAGTGTGATCCCCTGAAACCGGTACCAGGATGCTTGTTTCCGGTCCAGGAAGGACCTGTTTTGGCAATTTGGGCAGGACTATTCCCGCAAGGAACAGGGTCAAGACTGATTTACAAATGGCTGGGTCCAATCTGGGGTGGTGTGCTGAGCAAAGAATGAAGGATTAAACCCAGATCCTCGTGACTGCAGGTGAATGTTTGCATTGTCCAGCATTCCGTCCATCAATTGCTTCTTTTGTATATGTTGCCCTAAGTGGGAAGCGTATGCGGAGCCATGGGTCCTGTGCTCAATACACTACTGGATTCAAGCTAGCGTGGCTGATGAAGGGTGATCCCCTGAAACCGGTACCAGGATGCTTGTTTCCGGTCCAGGAAGGACCTGTTTTGGTAATTTGGGCTGGACTGTTCCCGCAAGAAACAGGGTCAAGACTGATTTGCAAATGGCTGTGTCCAATCTGGGGTGGTGTGCCGAGCAAAGAATGAAGGATTAAACCCTGATCCTTGTGACTGGGAGTGATTGTTTGCATTGTCCGCCATTCTGTCCATTAACACCTTAGCTGCGTGTAAACATTTCTCCCCAGTGCTGCGCTGTCCATTAGAACTAGTGCTGAATGGACGTTCAATGGTCGTGCGCAGCACTTAAGGGGTTAATTGTTTATTTTTCATATGTTGCCCTAAGTGGGAAGTGTATGGCCAGACGTGGGTCCTTTGCTCACCACACCACTGGATTCAAGCTAGCCTGGCTGATGAAGGGTGATGCCCTGAAACCGGTCCATGGATGCTTGTTTCCGGTCTAGGAAGGACCTGGCTTGGCAGTTCGGGCTGGACTGTTCCCACAATGAACAGTGTCAAGGCTGATTTCTGACTCTATATACTACCCAGGGGGTCCTTGTTGTCTTCATCTGATTTCTGACTGGGTCCAGACTGGGGTGGTGTTGTGAGCAAAAGAATGATGTATTTAACCCAGATCCTTGTTACTGGGGGTGAATGTTTGCATTGTCAGGCCTTCCGTCCATTAATTGTCTCTTTTGGATTTGTCACCCTAAGTGGGAAGAGTATGCCCAGATGCGGGTCCCGTGCTCCCTACACCACTGGATTCAAGCTAGCCTGGCTGATGAAGGGTGATGCACTGAAACCAGTACCAGGATACTTGTTTCCAGTCCAGGGAGTTCCTGGCTTGGCAGTTCGGGCTGGACTGTTTTCACAAGGAACAGGGTCAAGACTGATTTGCATATGGCTGGGTCCAAACTGGGATGGTGGGGTGAGGAAAAGAATGATGGATTAAACCCAGATCCTTGTGACTGGGCATGAATGTTTGCATTGTCCAGCATTCCGTCCATTAATTGTTTCTTTTGCATATGTCACCTTAAGTGGCAGGGTATGCCCAGAAGTGGGGCTCGTGCTCACGACACCACTGGATTCAAGGTAGCCTGGCTGATGAAGGGTGGTACCCTGAAACCGGTCCTAGGATGTTTGTTTCTGGTCCAGGGAGGACCTTGGCCAGGCAGTTCGGAACAAGGGTCAAGACTGATTTGCATAAGGCTGGGTCCAAACTGGGGTGGTGCGGTGAGCAAAAGAATGATGGATTAAACCCAAAACCTTGTAACTGGGGGTGAATATTTATATTGTCCAGCATTCCGTCTATCAATTGTTTCTTTTGCATCTTTCTAAAAGTGACATTTATAAAATTGTGATGATAAATTCAACTTAGCTAGCAGAGAAAGTTTATCATTACAATTCCAATGATATGAAACAAAATAGAGCAACTTCTTCTCAACCTTGAATTACAGCATGTAAGTGTATTAAGGAATTCCCAATGTTAACCTATGAGAGCGGTAGACCTTGCAGTAGTGAAAAACAAATGTGGGTGTTTTCCACTACCTGAACATTCAAAACTTAGTATTGCATGCACTACCGTTTAATTACACATCACCCTGTCCTAAGGGCTACATAGAGCTTACCTTAAGGGTGGCTTATGTGTAATAAAAGGGGAGTTTAAGGCTTAGCAAGGTGCAGTGACAGGCCTGAGACATGTTTAAAGTGCTACTTGTGTGAGTGGCACAATCAGTGTACAGGACCTAGGCATATATAGCAAACTCTACTAGGGACGTATATATAAATAAAATATTCCAACCATGGATACGTCAATCAAACCATAATGTTTAGGGGAAAAGCACATGCAATTTAGCCCTAGTTGGCTGTAGTAAAGTGCTCATAGGCCAAAGGCCAGCAAAAAGAATAAAGCAAAATTGTAGGCAAGCCAGTAAAATGTTTGGGGGAAGACCACCCTAAGGCTGTCGGGTCTAACATTTTTTTTTTTATGTGCTGAGACTCCGCACTCGTAAAGATACTACTCGTAAATCTCTTTGTGAATAGCAAACAATCTCAAACTTACACAAAAGTATAAGTTTACTTTTGTGCATCAGGTCCACAGAAGCCAGGTACTCTGTATAGGAAATATGTATAAATGCGGTACTTTTCCATCAAAGCATTCAAAACCCTGTCACATCTAAGCACAGCATCTATTTACTCGATTCTGAGTCTCCCATAGCGGGGGATGGTGCTTTGTATTGCATCCCGAATGATTGGTGCTTTGAAACAGTTGACTGTGGATGCCTTTGCTGTACTTTTCAATCAAAAATATGATCATGTTGTGCTCCACACTATTCATGTTATCTATACACAATGTACATTATTTATAGATTTAAATGATTTTAAAAGCATTTTTCTCTGCCATCTTTGCTATTCAGGTACATACCTCTAATTTCTCTTTTTTGCATTGTTTTCTTGTTACATTTATTTTACTCCTTCTCGTCTGCTTTTACGAGCTCAGTACTCGTCTCATAAAGTTCTGGAAGGTAATTAGAAATCCGATAACAGTGATATGGCCTTGTCATGTATTCATCCAATGCACGATTAGCTCGCTTTTCCAAGTTTTTGAACTTTGAATTCGATTTATTCTGATAGAAGGTGGGCACACTCAGAAGATTACCCACATTACTCGTGCCAGGTTTTGCCAGGCACAAATTGTGCGGTCGAAAATCCTCGGGTGTTCTACTCTGAATACAATTTAAACTGCAAATTGAGAGCAAGCAACTGTTCATGCTTCAATCATGATTTGAGCAGGTTCCAGAATGAGGCTGGGGTCTCCTGTTCATCCTTTTTTTTTCTCTTTGCCTCATTTATCACCTTTTCAACAAATCCTTTTAGATTTTTTCTGCAAGGATAAAACTCAAAACATATGGCCTCTTTATGAGATCAATCACAAACCTACCATAAAAATTGAACTGTAATTCTCTTTCCTGAGACAGTAGTCATTGTTCGGAAGGGTAGTGAGTCCTGTGACCTGGCACAAAGTGCTATTGGAGTCTTTCAGTAGAAAAGACACCTTGAATATTACTTTCTGCTCCTGTAACTTTCTACCTTGACCTAACCTGAGTAGGAGAAAAATGAAGCAATGTGTCCGCCTAATCTCGGAGCCGGTCTGTGGAGCTCTGATGAGGGCAATCACCCTCAAGAGAAGAAAATGAGCGGGGAAGATTTGTCCTGCCAGGGCGAAGTCAAGTGCACACTGCGGAATGAACAGCGGGCATTTGACACATGAGAAGGGGCTGCAGACAGAGGGCTTTCATTTCCTTTGCATCTGCAGCAGGTGTTGCTGAAATAGAAGCGAGTCAAGAGTCGAGCAACAGGCCTGATTGGAACGAGGGATATGAGAATGCGGAATCCACCCCATGCAGAATTCATATATTTTTAACACCAGTAAATTCATCATTCTGGTCCGTATAAAATGAAGCCCTGCTTCTTAAGCCATATTTTAGTCTGTTTTTGTGGACAGGCTTTTTTCGTCTTAAACTTCTTGGGGAGTTATGTTCTTGCTGGAAGTGAGGGACCCAAATGTCTTCTAACCCTAACTAGCCCTTATGGTTTGTTGAGAATGACAATTGTGTTAGTCATTACTGCAGGCCTTAATACCTCTCCATATTGGCGTGTGGAAATTCATACTGAATTGTAGGTAGCTCCACAACCCTACTTTCTTCTTAACAGATGAAAAGATATCTAAACATATCCCTAACCATTGAATATATTTATTAAACTCCACTCTCTCACGTGGAAAGCATGCCTCTCCGGATAGGCAGTGCACCATTTAAAGTCATACATCTGGTGCGACCCCCCTTCTTCTCCTTTGCTCACGATCCACGACATCGTAAAGAGTGAAACCCCCACCATATTACAATGGCGGGGGTTTTGCGTGCACAAGGTGGCCGGCACGGCGTGGTGCCTGCCACGTTGTGCATGCAAATGCACAACATGCAATTTTGGAATTGCGGCAGGTGCTGCTGTATGCAGCACCCTCGTAATGTCAAATATGCAGGATGTGACCGCCAGGTGGGTGGCCGCATCCTAATCAGGGCTGCGGGTCCGCCACATATCTGGCGGCCGGCCCCGTTTCCACTGAGATGGTGGCAGCCGCGGCCGGCAGTGGGAGTACCTGCAGGGCGGTGACGTGGGGAGGGGCGGGGCAGGTTGGGGGGTAGTAATGTATGGATTACGGAGTTTTACAGGTAAGTAAACATTTAAATAAATAAAACTAATTTCGTTGCGTGCACTGTATCGCATTTGGGGATGCAGTGCACTCAACGAAATTCGTTTTATTTATTTAAATGTTTACTAACCTGGGAAGCTCCGTAATCCATACATTACTACCCCCCACCCTACCCCTCCCCCTCCCCACGTCACCGCCCTGCAGGTACTCCCACTGCCGGCCGCGGCTGGATGGTGGTCGGACTAAAGTCCGCCCGCCATCCTAATCAGCCCCTTAATTCGAAAACTGTAGGTTGCTGGGCCCAAAGTATTTCTTAAAAGCCCACCAGATGCTGTTGAATATCAGTGTTGCCGAATAACAATCTTGTCTTAATCAAACATCCTTCCTATTTTTTCCCCAACATACATTTCACGTCTCTTTCTCTCACTTCCGGGTTCTTTTTTAAATTTGCTTGCCACTTGTCACATTGTCCTCTCTTTCTCTATGATAGTAAGATTTGATCAAATAAAGGATCGCCTCTGCACCTCGTTCACCTTGGTGGAATCTTGAAACTTTGCAATCTTTACCCAGAGGGGTCTTTGTTTCAAACTGAGGCGGAAATCACAGTTTTTTTTACAACTTCATTGACAGTGAAACAGATTTGCCCGATAGTAACATCAGAGCGGAGTATTTCGCAAAATCATGAAGGTTTATCAGCAGATTAGAAAAATTACATCTCAAATCAATTTATTTAAGTACAATCGTTATTTTTTGGGTGTACAACATGCGTGAAAATAATCCAAGCTGTACAATCAATAATTCAATGGTTTTGTATACCTACAAGCAACATGTGCAAGGTGAAGAAAGCACTCGTTTCCATATAGGAAATGCCCTCGTTTTAAGCCAAAGTTGTTCAAGAACAGCTGGTATCAGCAAATACAGAATCGGAAGAGGAACCAGATAAAGGTTCCAATTAAAATCAGAAGAAAAGCACTTGCTCTCAAAAATATCTCAGCGAGCAAGATAATAAGGATCATTGGTCTCCGGAGATGAGAGAAGACGTTCGTCTGGATAGATGGCCAGAGACAAGTATTCTAATTAACAAACCTCACAAAATTAAAACATAACATTTCATCCAAAAGTTTCAGTCTTCAAGCTTTCCCCCAGGCGATGACCAGTCTCAATCTTTCTCCCACTGTGACCTTCACAATACCATATCCACTGCGAAAAAGCTACAACCAGCAGGAAAGAACCTTATACAAGTCTCTTAAGGGTGAATACAAAGCCGCCATTAAGGAAGAGAAATCTCTCTACTGTACCAATAAGCCTGAGTCAGTCAACTCTTTTAGAGATCTCTTCAAACTGGTCAACCTGCTCTCTGCAATCTCAGGCTCTTCCAGTATAGAGGGATTTCAGGATCTCTGTAACCAACTGGTGAGTTTCTTCTAAACCAAAGTCCTGAATATGTATAAGGAACTTGGGGGCACATGCATCAAGCTAATTTGTGATCACAAACAGTGCGAATCGCAAAAAACAACTGTTTGCGACCGCAAATTATCAATCTGCAAATTTTGTTTCAAATTCGCTAATTTTGCGATTCTCAATTTAGCTGACACTAAATTGCGATTCCTTATTTGCGAATTCCCAAATAGGGATTGGCAAACCAATGCATCAAACAATCGCAAATTGCGATTAATCAAGAAATCTTAATTTAGCACATGCAAAATAATACCAATTCAAATCAGGTGTATACCAACTGAAAACTATATAAACTGGCCCAGAATGCCTCAGAAGGTTTCACAATGATCGCGTTGTACGTCATTGGGAGGAGGATGAGGATACAAGCAGCAGCACATAGAAGAAGGAGAATTCAGGAATGTATTTTTAGATTGCACATTACATTGTTGGGGCAGACAGAGGAAGAGATTTATGAGAAATATAGGTTGAATTCTTCCATGATATATGATCTGATAGCTGAATTGGATCCACTACTGCAGCGTCAGACTTGCAGAAAACATGCTATCCCCACCCATGTGCAGGTCCTTTGTTTACTGCACCTCTTAGCCTCAGGAAGCTTCCAGGGTGTAATAGCTGCAGCAGCAGGGGTTTCCCAAAGTGCACTATCGCGTTTCTTTAACGCGTTACTGGACTCTATGTTGCTGAGGATGCACCACCACATAAGATTTCCAACTACCCACAGGAATTGCTTGAAACTAAATTGGACTTTTACCAGTTAGCCAACATCCCCCATGTATTAGGTTGCATAGATGGGACACATGTAGCTATATGTCCCTCCTCAGTGAATAATGACATTAACAGGTGTGGGAAGTCATATGATTCACAGAATAATCAAGTCATATGCAATGCAAAGAACATTATCACAGACATAGTGGCAAGATACCCAGGTAGAAAGCATGACTCCTACATCTTACGACACAGCTGCATACATACACGTCTCCTTGGGGGTGAATTTGGTGAAGGATACCAGCTTGCTAAAAACATGTCAGTCTCTAAAGCAGATTATCTGGTCCTTGTGAGAAATAGCAGTGACTAATCTATTACTCCATAGGTGACAGCGCATATGCTGTGCGCTCATTCATCTTGACACAATACCTGAATCCAAGTACACCAAGTGAACTGCGTATCAATGTAGCATAAAGGACAACGCACAATGTTACTGAGAGGACCTTTGGCCTACTGAAAAGTCGCTTACGCTGCCTACATAAAACAGGTGGTGCATTGCAGTACAGGCCAGACACTTGCTGTAAAATTGTTGCCACTTGTGCCATGTTGCATAACATAGCAACAGCTGTAGGCTTACCACTAGAACTATCGGATAGTGACCCCAACGAGGAGACCTTACAACCACAACAAGCAGCAAGCGCATCATGTGCAACAGAAGGAAGACAGCGACATGCAGAAATAATACTGAATTATTTCTGAGGTGGGTAATGATCAAACCTGACACTACATTGTTACTTTGACAACTGGATTTATTTAAGAAAAAAAATCTGTTTATGTTAATGCACACATGCCAAACTGAAAAATTTATGTGTAAATATAAACATTTGCCATGGGACTTTACATCAGTCCCGACAAATATAGTTTATGTTTACCTCACCAAAAAAAATCCTGTGGCCATGTCCACATTATTTCCTGCATCCGCGCACTCCCATTGCCCGTTCTGGGTGATCAGACACATCCTTGTTAGAGCATTCTGATGGTGGAGTATTCCATGTGCTGCACTTCCTGCATTCCGTCACTGGTGCCGTGCTGCTATTGCGGCTGAAGACATCCTCACTCTCCCCTCCACCCATGACATACTGGCAGCAACAGAATTTGTTTGCATCTGCTCCACAGCATTGGTGACTTGGATCAGTCCCCTGGCAACATCGCTGCAGCAATGTGTCATTTCCAACTGCATGCCTATAGCATGTCGTGATAGTTGTGCAGTTGTTGTGCTAAGCCGGTTGATGGCCCTTGTGTACCCAACCAAGTGTCCAGGAATTTGGTGGTGTCTTTTGCGATGGGGCACCTGGTCTTCTTTCATGACCTTGCATAAGTCCCTGAGTGCTACTGTTATCTCACCAAAGTGTTCATTGGTTTCCCTGCAACCTTTCGGCACAGCTGTTGTGAGATGCTTGATGCTGTGACTCATCTCCCCCATGCTGCTTGTAAGAGGTGAAAGGTGTGCCTGCATTGACCGCAAGTGTTCAACTTGCAGGCGCTGTACCCTCAACATTGCATTCTCAAGACCAGCGAAGGACGTGCAACTGCCGCCTTCACCAGCTCTCATCAGTGCACCTGCCCTGCGTCTCCTGATTCGGATGTTCCTGCATTGCAACTGGACACGTGGGGCCAGATGTAGGTAGGCTATTACTGGTCTGAAATGGCCGAATTAGGCCGTTACTGACCGGTAATAGACTTTTCCTATGTAGGAGGCTTTTTTACCGATTCGGTAAATAACGAATCGGTATTTACCGATTCGGTATTTACCAAATCATTATTTACCGATTCAGTATTTACTGAATCGGTAAATGAGATGTAGGAAGCACTGTAAACAGTGCTTCTGGGATTTCAGGATTTGTTATTTACCACCAACTATTGGTTGGTGGTAAATAGCGAATTCCTATGTAAATGCAAATATGTGCATTTACACCTGTGCCATGTGACAGATATATATGCCCTTAGGGCATGTATGTGTGCCACTTGTGCACACAAGCACTAATCAGGGGTGCAACAGGGTGTCAAAGTGATACCCTACCACCCTTGACTTTTTCACAATTTTACTGAAGGGGTAATTACCGATTCGGTAACTGACATTCATTCCTGTGGGCCTCCAGACCCATAGGAATGAATGGCAAATACCGATTCGAAAATACCGAATCGGTAAAATTCGGTATTTACGAATCGGTAAATCTAAATTACCTACATCTAGCCTTTGGTCTTGATATGGGTGTATGCACAGGCTTTGCTGTTGGAGGGTCAGGTTGTCCCTCATCCTCTGTTTCTAGTGCAGGCAAAGGTGTCACTCTAATCCTACGTCTTGTTGAAACTGGTGTTGTGGGTGCTGGTGACACTGCAATGTCTTCTACAGACTGTGACTCACTCTCGGGGGTGCAGGTCCTTCACTGTCATCTGACTCCTGCTTAGGTGCATCTATGATGTTAAACAGTGCATTCTTAGCTAGCATATTTAGGCATGTTTACACTTTTAAACATTGGATTGTTAAATAAAATTATATTGAAACACACTGTGTGTGGAGATTGACTTGCTTGTCACAATTGATTGCAGCTATGCTGGTGTGCTACCCACGTGCCTTCCCATTTGGATTTGCTGACTGCTATTCCCATAATGCATTTGTGTGTTACAAGTAAAACATGGTCTGGAATACTATGTTCTACAGTAAGCCGGGTCTGACTTACGAAGTTTGTTTGGTAAAACTAACATTGAATGGTCATTTGCATGCATCTTACCTTGGGAGGTACAGGGCGGTGCTGAGTAATCTATTGATGTCACTCCTACAACAGCCTCCGGCTGAAGGGTGGACTCCACAATGTCCTCCAAAGCTGTGGGTGATGTTCGTTTGGATGGCCCACCTCCAGTTTTTTTTGCTTCAGCAAGCCTTGCAGCAACCCTTTCTTTGGCTGGGCCCGCATGTCATACCACCTTTTGCGCAAATCGGATATGGAGCGCTGTGTGACACCCACTGCACTAATTTTTGATTGAATTCCAAGCCATAATTTACGTTTTTCAGACTGTGGGACCTGCAGTGACTGTTTGCCAAACAGTTTTTCATGGTTCCTCACAACTTCTTCAATCAGGATTTCCAACTCCTTTTCACTGAATTTCATCTTCCTTTTGTGCTCCTTCTGTGGTGCTTGTGATGCCATGCTGGTAACTGCACTGGTTAAAATGTCCCAAATGTTTTCCAAATGCTGTGCTCCTGCAGTCTGCTTCCTGCTCCTCACTCTCAGCACATAGGTAACAGCATTGGCGTGCTCACTTCCTGAATAGGACATCATCATGCTGCATCAGATTCTGGGAATGGCTATTTGCGATTCGCTAATAGTGTAAACGCAAAAATTGTGAGTCAGTATTTCAAGATCGTAATTAACAATTGCGAATTATACTGATTCACAAAAATGTAGCGATTTTTTTGATGCATTTCAATTTGCGACATGCAAATTGCGATTCCGAAAAGATTGCAATTTGGGAATCGCAAATCTCAGTGTTGATGCATATGCCCCTTGATTCCATTAATGCAGAGCCCCCTACTCCTTCCCAATAGGACCTGGGAACCATGGCAAGTCAAATAGCATCTGTCTTTTGTTTCGTTCACCTGACTCCTGAGCAAACAGACCTTCATTTTTTAAGTATGAAGTCAGGTTCGCCTTTTGAATCGTTCCCTCTCAAGATTTTGCAGTTGGCAGTCAAGACCATTGCTCCACCTCCGACAAGAACTTTGAATAAAGCCTTCAGCATCAGCTCAGGATGCTATCCACAATTGTGATATAAGTTGCTGTGAAGCCACTTCCTAATAAACCCAATTGAGACCTCACTGTTTAAAAAAAATCGATCTCCCTGCTGACCGTTCTGACCAAAATCTTGGAAAAGCACCTGAATTCACAGTTGATGGCATATCTGGAACAGCATGAACTGCTGGTTACCTCACACTTTGGGTTAAGGAGTAACCATGGGATTGAAACTGCACTGGTTTCAGCAAATAACAGCATTAAAATCATGGTTGATGCAGGGCAGGCTGCAGCATTGATCCTTCTGGACCTGTCTGCAGCCTTCAACACCATCTCTCCGACCCTGCTTGCTGACGGCTGCAGGGATAGGGCTTACAGACTCAGCATTAAACCTCCTAACATCCTTTCTTAGTGACAGGTTGCAGACGGTATTTGTAAATGAATACATTTTTGAGTACGCCCTCCTGCCTTGTGGGGTTTCTCAGGGGTCCTGGTGGCCGGAAGTGCTGGGTACAATACCCACCCCATAGATTCTGCAAAACATCTTGGAGTGCTGGTAGACAAAAACCTCTCATTTGATATTTAGTTCAACTGGACAGTCTTGACCTGCTTCTGCATTATCAGGACTCTCGGGAAGGTGCTTCCTTATATTTTCCTTTCGGCACACAAGCAAGTGGATCTGGCATTGATTTAATCCAGGATGGTCTTTTGCAATGCTGTCCACGTTTGTATGACGTTTCAACGCATGCTTTTACCACGCATGCCTTTACAACGCAGGTATTATAACGCAAGTCGTTACAACGACTTGCGTTGGGGGGCGCTGGATAGTGAAATCGTTTAGTTTTCTATTCCAACTCCAGTCCCCATGGATAGTAGGGAAGGTGTTGGATAGAAAATTAAACTATTCCCTATCCAACAGCGCCCTCCAGCGAAAGTTGTTGTAACGACTTTCGTTGTAATTCCTGTGTTGTAATTCTAGTGTGTGGTAAACGTTTTGTTGTAAAGGATATTCCCCCTGTCCAATTGGATATCAACAAGACAGCAATAACCAACCTACAGCTAGTGCAGAATGCTGCAGCAAGACTAATTCTTGACATTCCTAAATATCAATCAGTCTTGGCAGGGATATCCAAGCTTGGTTACCGGGTGAACAAGCCTATTAATTTCGAAGCTCTATGCATTGTTCACAAGGCATTGCAGAATCCTGGGCCTGTAGGAATTAGAGCCATGTTCCAATGTTACATTCCCACCAGACAGCTATGGTCTGCAAGCCATAGCCAGGCGATTGCCCCTAAATTCCAGAAATCAAGGTGGGGAGACAGAGCCTTTTCAGTGGCCACGGCCAAGCTCTGGAACTCCCTTCCTTATTCCATCACTTGCCTTCAATCTCAAAGCTCATTCCGAAAAGCTTTGAAAACATGGCTATTCACTCTCTAATGGAAGGCACAAGGTCTCTGCGATCCTATGATTTCTACTTCAGATGACCTTGCTTCCTTCAGGCCTGATTGTCGTTAGCGCCTTCATGCCTTTTGGCATTTGTTTGTGCTCTGCACATCGTTTTCATTTAATCTTATTTCATTTCACTGCAGGTGTTGAAGTTTCAGTCAAAACCAACTAATCACTATACTACAACATTCAAAATGTGAGCTAACAAATAATAATATTTTAAATGAGCTTGCAGTAGCTTTGGTATCAGAAACAGAACATGCTAAACACAGCAAGCCGAAATAAAAGATTCATTTCAGAATGGCGAGGAGCATCTAAGCCCATTTACGCTAACCTTAAAGGCACAGTGGCTATCTAAAGGTAATCAAATATAGGTATACATATCACTCTGCTAAATCTAAAAGTGAATAACATGAAACTAATGAGTGACACAATACAAGTACATAATTAATAAATCATGTATGCTATTTAAGTGCAAATAAAAAAAATCACCTTTGTATCATCATATCAGTTGGAATATGCTTCATTCGTCGGTGTAGGTAAGGACCTATCACTAATAGTAAGGACACAATCACAATATAAGGTCCAGTCAAGGTCTCAATAAATGAATGCCTTGATCAACCCTTGGTAGTTGGCAACGAGCAGACTGGCTTAACCAAGGAGACAGATGTATAAAGAATTTAAAACCCCCAATACATTAAATAAGTGAGACACAACCCAAAATGAGGCTCCAAAACCAATTTTAGAATATTGGAAATATTTTTATGAATAAAATAACACCAAAACAAAATAAGCTCAATGTAGGGAGCCAGAGATATGAATTTTGAAAGAATAAACACTTTTTAGTACCTAAAAGACAAAAGCGCAACTTTCAAACATCTGGTTGCACTTGACCAGGACAAAGTCAATGTTTCAGGCTGACCAGAATGGTGAACAGGTCGGATACAATTAGCAGTTGGACCCAGTCAAGTTTTTACCTTCTGACTTTTTTTGGAACATTTTCTCTCGATGTCGCGTGAGGCTCCTCGTCAGGTGGGGTTTCTAGTCAATGACGGTGGTTCAGCATGAGGCCTCTGTGAAATCCTAGAAGTCTTGAGCTGTGGAGCTTTTAGCGGGACAAACCTGAAATTCAGGCCAGATCCCAATTCTAAGGGCAGCGGCTTGACTCTCGTCAACGGGTCGGTCACCTTATGGAAATTTTTACCAAAAAGTCTCCAGTCTTCTCCAAACATATGAATCTTCTTCTGGAAGGTCCCTTTGTGGAGATAAAAGTATCAATGTGCCCAAAAATCCAATCCAAAGGTCTAGAAGCTCTTAGATGGGCATTGGGATTTTGGGACTACATTACTCACAATGCACCTCTCCAAATCCTTAAATATCCATGGTGGCTGTTCAAGTGGGCTCTTCTTGGTAGAGTTGATGCAGGTGAACCACATTTAACCTATTACCTTCAGAGAGTCCACTCCTTCACTTTTAGAAGCAAGGCAAAATCCTTAAGACTGTAGTTCCACAGTGTGCACCAGCTTCAGTGCAATCCTTTGGCATGCAGGGAAGTGTTGCAGTGGGGCAGTCCTTCTTCTGCTTTTTTTCAGACAGATATCTGAGTTGCTGGGCTGCGCTCCCATTTTTATCCAGTGTTCTTGGACGACAGCAGGGGAACCCCTAACCAATGGGGTGCAGGGTGCCACTCTCAGGTACGACCACATCCTCAAAAGTGTGGCATATTCTTGACCCAGAAAGCACTATTATTCCAAAATTAAAAATGGAAAAAATATTCTCCTGGGGGTTAAGATCTGGCTAAGCCATCCCACTGGTGTGTCTAAATTTGCTTAAAACCCCCCTGCCAGTCCCTCTGATAATCTACTTACCTGGTCTCCTGCCTGACTGGATGGCAGGATGTGGGGTGAGCGTGTGTCCTGTCCTGGCTGTAATTCCCTCTTTGAACACCAGTTTTGCTAGTTCACCCATATTCTGCCTTCTGCTGTGCAGCTGCAGTTTTCCTCCCACCTAGGTTTTCCTTGTCTCAGCTCAGGCCACTAAAAACCTCATTAAGGCACCTTGTGTCAGCCTGGCAGAGTCTGACCAATCAGGGACGAGCTGCTGGAAGGCTGGATTTTAGTTAATAAGAAAAGAAAGTTACATAACTTGTTTTCTTTGATAGTTATAATAAATCCAACTGAGCTTCGTTGTTGGGTCTATTCTATCATTTTGACACTTTGAAGTATATTTGTAGCTCACTTCTATCCATAGTTATACTTTATTAAAGAATTCCCATATTAGCCTATGGAGCCAATTGGCTACAATGGAAAAAATTTAATTTGGAGGTTTTCCCTCGCAAGGGCACATAAAACATATTTTAGAATGTCCCTGCTAATAGGTACAAGGCACCCTTGCCCGGGGCCATCTAGGGGTGACTTATATGTATAAATAGGTAGTTTGAGACTTTGGAAGTACCCTTCAATCAAAAATCGATTTTGCATTCAATTTACATTTAAAAGCAGCCTGCAAAGCAGAGCTGCCTTTAACATAGCCGCTTGCAACACAGCAGTGCACACTTAGGTGCATTAAATCTGCTGGGCCTCTAAATCTACATGTCCTACCATATAGTAGGGGCTAACAGGTAGGTTGCCATACAAATTAAAATTACATCTAATTACCATATACATTGTGCACAGAGCACTGGCCCTGGGTTTTGTTAGCAGAGCCAGTTATTACCAGTATCAATCAGAAAATGGTGGTGATCAGGACAAGAAGGATTACTTTCTCACCACCCCTCCCAGAGGAAAGGTGATGGGTAACTAACCAACGCCCTGTTAGTCCCCCTCAGCTAAGTGGAAAAAAACTGGAATGTCCATCTGCATTGGCACGGGCAGTCCCAGATCTGTGTACCACTGTAAAGACAATCCCCGGTAGAAAAATGGACCACCTCAACAGTTTTGGATTCTCCTCCCTAAACTATAGAAGCCATCTGAGAGCTTTATGGTCCGTTTAAACACAGAAGTACTGTTAGAAATGGGGGTCTGTAGTTGGCAAGGGTTTGCACCTTTGTCCACGTAGGAAACCTTCCTACTAGTCAGGATAAGGGAGTTACACTCCTAAAATAACCCCTGCTCACCCCCTTCGTAGCTTGGCACCAGCAGTCAGGCTTATCTTAGAAGCAGTGTGTAAAGCATTTGCACATAACCAACAGTAACACAGTGAAACACCACCACAAAAGGACACCACACCAGTTTAGAAAAATATACAATATTTTGATATACTTAAACAAGACCACAAAAGATACAAATCAACAATACAGTACTTTAGAAATCTTCAGTTATCAGAATAAACTAAAAATAAAGTACCTTGAAGTCGATAGCTCCATCTGGGGCTATCAGAGCATCGTGAACAACAAATTCCAAATGGTTCTGGCTGACCACAGCATCGCTGGCCAGCTACGGTGTCGGGAAGACCAGCAAAACAGTACCTTTAGAAATGCAGGGTGTCAGCGACCTCTTATTGAGCTCTGAAAGCACGGCGTCCGCAGGTGTTGGTTTAGGAGTCGATGGACCCTTGAAGTCACACGCATTGCAGGTTGAACTCCTTGCGGTTAAAGTCAGGAGCGCTGGTGTCGGCAGGCGTTGGGGGCTGTGGTGCGAAGTGTAGTAGTTCGGCGTGAGGTGCTCTCAGGTTGCTGTGCATGCAGCAGCTCAGTGATGGTCATACAGTGGCGTCGGTGAGACTAGGGCTGCGGTGCAAAGAGATGCAGTGCTTGTGGTGGTGCTAGCAGCTCATGGTGCAAGCAGTGGCCTCGTCGTTGCTGAAGAGCTGTCTTCGGCTGACGGACTGGAGTCGATGGTGCTGGCATCGGTAGATCGTCGTGTAACTTATGAGCGGTGCACTTGAACCACAGTGCAAGCAGAGGCATCGATGTTGGCGTGGAGCACCGTCGTTGGGGATACCAGGGTGACGGCGTGAAGCGGGTGGTGCGTAGTGTGGTACCCACAGGTCGCGGTGCAAGCAGCGGCTCAGTGGCGTTGTTAGGTGGTGTCATCGATGAGACCAGGGTTGCGGTGTGGCATTGTGGCGATACCTTCAGGACACGGAGTTGGCAGTGGCTTCGTAGACGGCATCGGGTTAATTTTTCTTCTAGTGCAGCACAAAACACACAGTCCCCATTGCTGATGGCAGAAGAACTTTGTAATGTAATGTAATGTAATGGACATTTCTACCGCGCTACTTCCACTCCAAGGAGTATCTTGGCGCATTCCACAACTCAGATGGAGAGTTGGAAAGGAAAAAGATGTCTTAATCTCTTCACACACATTACACCAGGGTCCGGCACACGGCATCAGGCAGAGAGAAGATCCAGGTTTTCAATGCCTTCCTGAAGGAGGCTTCTTGAGAAAAAGACCGCAGGGAGAGGGGCAGTTTATTCCAGGCCTTAGTTCCCAAAACGAAGATGGATTTGCCACCTTTAGTGGTCAGTTTGAAATGGGGTGTAGAAAGTAGGTTCTGATTTGTGGATCTCAAGCAACGCGCTGGGTGGTATCTTTTGAACCCCTTCTGTAGGTAGGTTGGTCCACGTAGGTGGTAGGCCCTGAAGGTGATTAGGAGAAGTTTGAATAAAATTCTCTTCCCAATTGGCAGCCAATGCAAAGTATTCAGGGCTGTTGAGGCTGACGATCTACGGGGCAGACGCAGTACAAGACGGGCTGCCGTATTTTGGACCATCTGCAATTTGTGGAGAACGATCTTATTTGCTCCAGCATAGAGTCCATTGCAGTAGTCTAGCCTAGAGTTAATTAAGGCCACTGCAACTGTTTTCCTGGCCGAGAGGGGTAGAAGGTCAAAGAACTTCCTGAGTGCTTTAATAATTTGAAAGCACATGCCTGCTACTGCTATAGCCTGGGGTTTAAAGGATAATTTATTATCAAATTTTATGCCCAGGTTCCGGGCGGATACAATTGTATTAGGTGGCACTTCAGCATCTGATGGCCAGCATGCTATAGGGGAAAAAGGGTTGTTTGTCCCTATGGGTAAAATTTCCGTTTTACCGGCGTTGCACTTTAAATGGTTGTTGTTCATCCATTTAAAAGTTGCTGCAAGACAGTCCCTAAGGTCTTCCTCGGCACCTGGCCGTTCTTTGTCCAGCACCAAAATCAGTTGGGTGTCGTCAGCGTATGAAATAGAACTGATCCTAAATGACTCGATCAAGTTCATCAGGGGTGTCATATATAGATTGAATAAGACAGGGCTCAAACTGGAGCCCTGTGGCACCCCTGAGCTGACGTTTTTAGCCTCAGATTGATATGGGCCTAACACTGTTATTTGGCGTCTGTCAGTGAGGAAATTCCTACACCAGGCCAACACCTGTCCTCCTATCCCTGCGGCAGCCAACCGGTCCAATAGGATGTTGTTTAAGTCTGTTCCTTAGACTTCTTGAACTGGGGCAAACTCTACCTCAAGCCCTTGGAGAAACTCACAAAAAGAAATAGCAGAAAGTTCAGTCCAGCCCCTTCACTGCCCAAGACAGAAGCAGCCATTGCAGGCTAACACAGCAAAGCACACAGCAAAGTGGTAGTCCCTCCTCATTGCGTCTCCAGCTCTTCTCCCTGGCCAGTCTTCTTGGTTCTAAAAAATTCTAAAGTTTAGGGGTTTGTGCCCAACTTTATATAGCCCAAAATCCTTTGTTCTCTGGGGCGAGAGTGTATGTGCCCAGCCAGAACCAGTTATGTCCTCTCTGGTGCAGCTTCCTGGCAGGAGGTGGAGACAGCATTGTCAGAGGCAGACCATTCAGGTAAAAGGAATTCTTTTCCTCCTACTCAAAATGCAGCCCATGTCTAATCAGCCCATTCCGACCCATCTAGACTCTCTGGAGCCACTGCTCCTCCCCACCCCCTGTCATCCTAAAGCCAGACAGTCAATCCACAAACCCAGCAGAGGCACACTGGATGGCCAGGCAAGAAAATACCTACTTTCTAAAAGTGGTATTTTTAAACACAGAATGTAAAAATCACCTTTGCTAAAAGATGCATCTTTAGATTTTGAGTTCAAGCAGGCTAAACTTTATTTTTCTACCTTGTTCCCAGGGGTAGTTATGTTTACAAGATGTTATAAACAAACTCCCCATTCTGTCCTATGGGGACAGGTAGCCTTGCAATAGTAAAAAATGAAAATTGCTGTCATTCACTATCAGGACATGCCACACACACCGGGGCATGTCCTGCCTTTCACATACACTACCTGCCCACAGAGGTACCTTCGGCCTACATTAGGGGTGACGGATATGTAAGGAAAGGGAAGGTTATGGCCTGGCAAGTCGACATGGCAGTACCAAACTGCACACAGGCTCTGCAATGGCAGGCCAGAGTTACATTTACAGGCTGCTGTGTGTGTGGGTGGCACAATCAGTTCTACAAGCCCACTAGCAGTATTTGATTTACCGTCCCTGGGCACACACGGTATACTCTACTAGGGACTAACTAGTAAATCAAAGCAGCCAATCATGAAAACAACAATCCATAACAACAATTTGCAAAAGGAGCACTTGCACTTTAACACTGAACAGCAGTGAGAAATTGCGCAGAGACACTAAACCAGCAAAACACAGTCAAAACCTGGGAGGTCAGAAAGCAAAAAGACTGGGGGAAGATGCCATAAGATGCCAAGTCTAACAAGATCCAAACAGGTTTGGTCTCATCATTTGAAGGGACCAGACCACACCAAAGACTTCCCTCTCCATGCCACTCCATCTTTGTTCTCTGGGGAGTAGTCCCCTGCTAATGTGGGTGATGGAGCGAGGTGGAGAAAACAACATTTTGTATACCCCTCGTGAATTAATTTCCTCATAACAGTAACTTTTATGAATTGTTTGGTGTGGAAAATATTAATCAACGTAGTATAGAATGCATACACAATACACGTGGGAATACTAATCTGCTTGCATGGAGAAATATAACTAACTAATTAATGTTGTTGTCGTGATGTGAAATAATGCAAAAGCTTCGAAATAAACAAAAGAGGCATAAATGTGCTTTTTGTTCATGTATTTGTGGCAGAAACCGAAGGATAAGTAAGTATAAATTGCATATATGTTGCTTGTTTGCTAGGTAATAACTAATAGGGGAACCTTAGTATGGGGGGTGGTAAACAGAAGGGTTACATTTCAATAATTAACATTTATTTGTGTTTGTTTCTATGATAGTTCCCATTCTGGCTCGTGAGGCCTACCTAAAAAATGGAGGCTTTCGATTACTGCGACAGTGAAAGATACTGTGCACGCGCCGCAAAAATCGAGATAGAATGTGAGCTGCTTGTACATGAACGAAACCAGTTCAAGGACAACATGCCCTGGAAGTCCTGATGACTGCCAAAAAGAATGGACGTTTGAGTTACTGAACGTGGGAAAAGTTCAGGGAGTTGCTAGTTGAGGAAGTGACTAGGCCAAAGACTTTCTTAAACGATGGACTCTTTAAAATTCAGCTGACACAACGGAAATTGAATATTAGAATGATGAGGTGATGCTCATCCACCCCAAATGTGTCTAATCAGAGTCTGAGTTCATATTGACAGTTACTTTTTAGATAGATAAAGTTAATGAAATAGTGTATAAAAAACCCTGACTTTACTTAAGAAGTACCCTCTCTTCGATTTCCTCCTGAGGTGCTGTCGGAATGCTGATTTTCCTGAGATGTAAGATTTTCTTGAATAATTGGTTTATTTCTTTGAGTGAGAACTGAGCTTTAGATGAGGTTATTAGTTAGGGAAGTTAGGGGAAAATTAATTTTGGGAACTATCTACCTTTGCTAATACTTGTGTTCTGAAACCTAAATAATAATGTCTATTTCTGAATTTCTGAAATAAAATGAATATAACAGATTGAGATAAAACTTTCTTCTTTAAAGTTACTTTGAATAAAGAAATTAATAAAGCAATAAAATGTCGGACATGCTAAAGTTTGCTTTTAACACCTTAGCTGCGTGTAAACATTTCTCCCCAGTGCTGCGCTGTCCATTAGAACTAGTGCTGAATGGACGTTCAATGGTCGTGCGCAGCACTGGTGAGGTAGCGCTGCTGACGACCATTGGCCTTCAGCAGCACTTAAGGGGTTAATAAAAATTAGATAAATGGAGAATGAAGCTGGTCTTGTATTTCCCTACGCCTAATTTTTTACTAGCAGATTTGTCGACCATAAGGGTGGTGTGTCTGAATAAAATGTCTTGTTAATAAAAACCATGGTAAAACACATTTAAACTGCAGGTGTAAATATTATAAATATTTAGTTTTGATTTAGACACTCCGCCATGATACAACAGCTCTCCTTTGAATACCACCAATCCATGTAGTAGCATGGAAGTGTTTTGTGAGTAACTCGCAAGGTTATGGGCCCCACTGATGAGTAGATGTATGATTTGGTACTTCAGGGAAAGGTGATATGGTTTTAGAAAATATTTCCGGAGTAGCGCTGCATAATGGGCAACTGGCTGATCTAGGCCATCTTCATTTACTTGTGCCAACACTGCTCCAATCCCATGTTCTAAAGCATTTGTCTTAACCATGAACTCCATTGTGTAGTCAAGGGGCAGTAACGCTGGTGCTGAATACATAGCCTCCTTCAGAGTGTCAAAGGCCTTATGACACTCTGGAGTCCACATTTGTTTCTTGTGCTGCTTTTTTGAGGTGGTTTCTTTCAGGGAACCCACAACTTTCCCATAGTTTTTTACAAATCTTCTGTAATACCCAGCCAGGCCAAGAAAGGCCTTGACCCGTGTCTGGGGTTTAGTAGCCTCTCAACCCAGAATGGCCTGATTTTTGGGTTGGAGAGGATGTACATGGCCTCCATTTACACGGTGGCCCAAGTACACCACTGACATCTGCCCTATGTGGTATTTGCTGGCCGTAATAGTCAGGCTTGCCTGTTGCAGGACCTGAAGCAATTCCTTCAGGTGTAGCAGGTGATCCACTCAGGTGGAACTGTTCACAACTGTGTTATCCAGATAAGCTGCACTGAACTGTTCCAATCCAGACAGGTCCCTGTTCACCAACCTTTGGAAGGTGGCAAGGGCTTTCTTTAACCCCTTGTATGCTCATGACGGTGCCGCTCCGTCATGAGCATCGGCTGAGCTGTGCTCATGACGGAGCGGTTCCGTCATGGCCCTGCCGCCGCGCCTGCGCGGCGCTGATTTTGCGCTGCGCGTTCTATTAAGTGGGCGGGGCCATGACAGAACCGCTCCGTCATGAGCACAGTGCAACCGCGGCTCGTGACGGAGTGGCTCCATCACGAGCATGCGAGCGCCGCTCGGGCCCCCCCAGCGCTGCGGCGGAATTGCCGCTGCAGCGAAGGGGTTAAACCACATGATATTACCTTGACTTGATAGTGCTCCTCTGGTGTGGAGAGTACTGACCTCTCATTTGCTTCTTCATTAAGGGTAACCTGCTAGTAGCCTGGTGTCAAATCAAATGTACCTAGGTACTTGGCAGCCCCCAACCTATCAATAAGTTCATCAACTCTAGATATAGGGTGAGCATCAGTCTTACTGACTGCATTCAGTCCTCTATATTCCACACAGAATCTTAACTTCTTTTTTCTCCCATGGGGAAAAGGTTTGGGCCACGTATCTTGAAAAAGTCAGGGTCTGTAAGTGTGGAACAGGTGAAGGCAGTCATTCATGGCCTAATGATGACTGAATATCTTAGAACAAATGCTAACCTTTGGGTCCCTAATGTCCCTAGAATCTTTCTATATGATATCATCTTTAGAAAGACTGGGCAGCAATTTCACGGAAATGCTTGGGAGATTATCTGGTACTGATCATAAAAATGGCTACAAGACTATCCGAAGAATTGACAATCAAAATACAGGTAATGGAAGCCAAACTCAAAACAATAGTGCAGATCTCAGTTTATAAAACACGACTAGAAGAGATTAACACATATGACCGAAATGCAAGACTATATCACAAAAAAAAAGATACAAACACTGGGCAAAGATCTCAAGCGGTTCTCTTAAGAAAAGACATACCCCTATACCAGAAATGACTACATTTCGTCAGAATCCACAAATGATAATCCTTCATCTTCGGGTAACTCTTCAAACAGCTCCTACTGGAATAACAGTGAAGATCTACTTATCAAACTAGCAGATAAAGGAGGAGGCATTATACTGCTTTCAACATCAGCTTACCATAAACAATGTACAGTTCTTTTAGGAGAAGAAAGACACTACAGAATCATCTCTCAGGACCTGACAGAAAGACTGAAAAGAACTATTAACATCATGACAGAAGAGGCAGGGCCAAACATGTGGATCACAAACAATGAGGCAAATGTTCTAGGATCCACAGATGACCTATTTCTATTTACTACCAAAGAACTACAAGAACAAGAACCCACCTCCAGGGAGGCCGATAGTATAAGGGATAGGCTCTGTGTTAGAATCCCTGTCACAATTTGCGGACTACTACCTGAGACCTTTAGTACAACGACAACCCACTTACTTGAAGGACACACGGGATTTTCTGAATCTCTTGAAAGATGTACCATACCAACAAGGCAGTTCCTGTTTAGTAGGCCTAGACATAGAGAGCTTATATACGAGCCTCCCCAAAAAGCATTGTTACAAACTATTGAAGAGATATTATTCATAGAAAACTGACCACATAGACACAGAGACATTTCATCCTGAAACGCTGCCACCTAGCCTTAATGGAGAACTATTTTGAATATGAGGGAACCCTATACCTCCAAATGTATGGGACGTCTATGAGCAGTACATTCGCTCCCAGTCTGGCAGGCCTGTATGTGAGCACATTTGAAGACCAATACATTCTGAATGAAAAGAATCCCTTCAAGATCAAGATTTTTTTCTGGAAAAGGTACATAGATGACGTTCTTATGATCTGGGTAGATAAACCTGAAACCTTACCAGAATTCCATACATGGAGCAATACCAGAGATGACTTTCTCAATTTTCACATACAGGTTTACAAACAACAGGCAGGCGAGTTAAGCATAAAACTCAAAGATAGACAATATCTCAAGACCATCATTAACAAATGCCAGAAAAGAGCGAGAAACCAAAACCGCTAGAACATTCTTGAGGTAACACCCAAAACACCTGATAAGGATGTCCGCACCTGTGTAGCTAATGTAGCTACGTACAACATAGCGCCAAACCAGATAAAGAAGTTCATTAACAAAAACTGGAACAACCTCACGTCAGGAAACCTACAGTGGCCCAAACCCAGATTTGCCAATTGGAGAACAAAGATAATTCGGGACATCCTAGTCCACACAAGACCAAGACTAAATCAGAGGGAGTCTGACCTGATACCATGGATATCTAAAGCTATAGAAGGACACCACCCTTGATGCCACTGTTCCGTGTGACCAAGAAAACCAACACTTTACAGTTGATTGATGATATAGTTAGGTCACTCAGACGACACACAAATTGCAATATGACGCATGTGGTATACATGATCACATGCCCTTGCCAATTGAAATATACAGACATGATGTGTCATAAAGTGAAACAACTAATTTGTGAGCACTGCAGTAACATAGGGCCAGATGTAGGTGGCCATTTACCGACCGGTTACGGCCGATTTCGGATGTTACCGACCGGTAAATGGGTATTTGTGATGTAGGGGCCCTATTTTACCGATTCAGTATTTTTACTGATTCGGTAAATGCCAGATGTAGGTGGGACTCTTCTGAGTCCCAAAGGCCTTACAGATTTGGTATTTTACCACCCAACCCAATTGGGTGGTAAAATACCAAATCCAGGTGTGCATGCGCATTTGTGCATGCACACCTATGCCATGTGACAGACAGACATGCCCTTCGGCCCTGTCTGTGTGCCACATGGCACAAATGCCTATATTTGGGGTGCTAGATGGTGTCAAAGTGACACCCCCTGCACCCTTGCAGGATTCGGTATTTAACGAATCGGTAAATACTGATTCGGTAATGCCCATTGATTCCTAAGGGCTTCAAGGCCCATAGGAATCAATGGGCATTACCGAATCGGTATTTACCAATTTGGTAAATATCAATTTTTACAGATTCGGTAATTCAATTACCAAATTTACCTAAATCTCCCTCCTTCAATTTTACCGATTCATAAATACCGAATCAGTAAAATTCGGTATTAATGAGTCGGTAAAATATTCTTACCTACATCTGGCCCATAGAGTGTAAAAATTAAACCACACGCATGAGCACCCATTTTCAGAACATGAACCATACCATGAAGGACAACACAGAAACAATGACAACTTCATTATAATGGGCACTCAAGATAATGCCATAGCATTTACGTAATACTGCACATTGCTGTGGTAAACCTGTCTTATCCCTTCATAGAGGATTGTATTGACCACATGAAGCGCAACATCGAGACTCGCCTTTTGTCCCTAACACTGCCCTTTTAACAGTAATTTTATAGCAGCACTTAATATGGTGGGCACATGAAACCACATAGGATCAATCACACATTCACGCCCCCTAGAGAATGTTCAAGTCTGTCTTCATCTCGAAATTGGCATTGGAATAGTCTTTTTTCAGTTTCCATACCGCATCATTACCATAAAGGTACTCTTCCTCCCTGACCGCAGGTGATAACTTCCGGGTCGTGGTAAGAAGTTACAACAAGGACATGCAAGTAGAATTCTAAAGGTAACTGAAAAAGAAATGACACCAACAACCCAAGGTAATGTGAGCAAAGAAATTATCACCATCATGTCTGTTTCCATGTCTCATTGTAGAGCTCCCCTCGCACCCAATGGAGTTTAATTAAACTTCCATAAAGGTACAATTAAGTTTATTAAGGTTTGCATGTTTTTCTTTTGAATTACAAACCCAAATATAAAACGATAAGAACGTTAAGGCTAAAGTAATACTTTTTTTGTACAGCATGCTTTTGTTTCCTTCTCTCTCCGTAAAAATATTTAGAAGGGTGAGAATTTTTCAAAATCTATTTCAACTCGGTGGTAATCTTTTTAGACACGTTTATTGGACATGTTCTTGAGCACACATTTGATTACATCCTCAAAGCGGGCTCTTGTGGTTTAGAGTAGGAGTAAAATTACTGATATGCTTTACACTAACTTAATGATGACTTAACAGCCATAGATTTGTTTCTCACCAACCGAGCACAAATCACTGTATTAATACATCCTTTTGTAAACCTTTGATGCCAACAAATATAACTACATGCCTTCTTAACAGCGATCCCTGATTGGTTATTAATACTTCACTGTCATATGTAACAAGAAATTACATGAGTACAGCACACAAATGGTGTCACATATGCAAGTAGCATTACACATCCACGCACCTAATTGAGCAACACTATATGAAATTAAATCTATATAAAGCAACAATATGCATGTTTTCCTTTTCCCCTTTTGCTTTTCTTTCCCACGTTATAGGTAGAACCACAATCTACAAACCTGTTCATTACATGAAATAATGACGAGGATGGGTAAGTGACATTAACTTACCCAATGTGTCAAGGCAATCTATCATTTTATCTCTATGACTAAGGTCATAATGAAAGTCCACTGATCTTTAGAGACCCCCATGGACTGCAACATGTAGACCATTGAAATAAATATTATATAGGTGGGGTGGACCATTTACACATCCACCAGAGCACCACACACTTTTTTTAATCTTACCCCATCCTGATGAATAAAACAAGAGTACAGGATTGGAGGTATTTTTAATTTATCACTTTCTTCTGCTAACACTATCAAAATCATGACCGTCAAAGAACCAGATGGTCTCTCTCCAGGTGGTGGAAGGTAAACTGCCTGGAGAACGGGAAACTCAGGCGGAAAAGGAACGAATGATAAAACCAATCATCTAAACTTCTCAAGCGGAGAACCAAGATATACCGATGCCCCCGGGTTAGAGTAGTATGAGGTCCTTAGTACAACACTTATAGACCATGGCTTTTTCAAGATACGTGGTTCATTCTCTTTTGATTATAAACTATTAAGCATGGAAGCAGAATGAATCACTGCTTCTTCCTCCCCTCTCTTGATTTTTTGGATTAGGTTTGGGCACAAGTACCACTGTCCTAGCCCATAGACTATCAGAGGACTCAATTATGCCCAATTCCAACGTCTTTGCTACTTCAGCCTTGATGCTTTCTCAGACCTGGTCAGACAACCAATACAACTTATTTTTGACAGGCAGGTTGTCACCGGTGTATATGTCACGCATGCAGCAGTTGTTGTTTCCTAGGGTCAAAGAGAGCAGACTAGCCAACTGCTCCAACACTTGCTTGCAGTCTCTGTGCTGCTTTTCTGTCAATTTTGGAGTGAATGCAACCACTTCCACTTACACATCTTGCACATTGTTGGAAAGGAGGCCTGGCTCCTCTTCTCCTCCTTTATCAACTTGGCATGTCTGCTCTGTCTTGATCGGGTTTCAATCTATTTGACATGCAGGACCCTGTGGGGGTTCCTGGGGGTGGTCAGGTCTACCAGGTAGGCGAGTTCACCATTCTTCTCTAGGATTAAATAGGGGCCAGTCCACTTGTCCTCGAGGGCCCTGGAAGCTGCAGGCTCCAACACCCACACCAATTATCCTGGCATAGTAGCTTTCTGGTCATAACAAATATTTATGACCTCTTGGCTAGCCTCCGGGTCCCTGCTTGCTTTGTGCATGTACTCTGTCATGCGAGATCTCAGGCCTAGTACATAGCCCAGGATATTGTCCTGGGTTTCCTTGAGAGACTTTTCCTAAGACTTTTACACTAGACTCAGTGGACCTATAACATGGTGCCCAAACAGCAAATCAAAGGGGCTAAAGCCAACCTCTTTCTTAGGACCTCTTGTATGCAAACAATATGCATGGGAGGAGAACATCCAATCTCCTACTGAGTTTATTTATTTTTATTGACTTATTTTTTTAGCGCCTGAATCACCCCCGCAGGGGTATCTCTGCCCTTGTGGACATGTGGGAAGGTGCTGATACTATGTGAGGCTTCTAAAACAGAAATGTTTTCAGGGACTTTCTAAAGTGGAAGTGGTCTGTACACTGCCTCAATGTAATCCAGAGCAAATTCCAGTTCCGTGGGGCAAGGTAAGAAAAAGCCTTCCCCCTCGTCCTAGCCTTGTTAATACGAGGAACTTTATGAAGGGATTTGGAGCTAGATTGCAGGTCTCTAAGGGGAATGTATTGGCTAAGCTTCTCCTCAAGAAATGGTGGCCCATTGCCATACACTGCCTTAAGGACGATGCAGCAAACCTTGAATTTTATTTGTTTGTGCACCGTAATACAGTGCAGCTGCCGCAGTAGCATACTCAATAAAGATCTATAGGGAGCATTCAGTACCAATCGCGCTGCTGTGTTTTGAACTACCTGCAAGAGATCTAACAAGGTCTCATTGGCTGAAATCAGTAGAGCATTGTAGTAGTCAAAACGACTCAGGACTAACGTCTGAATGAGAGCCTTCCGTGTATGGTCTGGAAGGAACGGAAATACTCGTCTCAGCAGACTCAGTACATGAAAGCATGAGCTTACCGTATGAGTCACCTGCTCCTTCATGTTCGGAATCTGCTCAATGCGTACCCCTAGATTCTTTACTGATACCTTTGAAGCGGGGGGCACCCAACTCCCCTGGCAACCACTCTGATGTCCACAACAATGCGGCCTCTGCGAAAAGCATAATCTCTGTTTTCCCGGCTTTTAATTGGAGATAGTTGCTACACATCAACTGAGAAATTGCTAGCATGCCGGCAGAGAAGTTGGTCTGTGCTGTTATCAGACAAACCCATGATTATGCCTTTTCAAGATCTTATTGAACCTTTCTCCTACGCCATTACTCTGGCTAGTCTGGAGATGATATTGGATGGTAAACTTGCAGGTAACACCACATTCTTCCCGCATCACTTTCTGAGAGCTATGCATGAAATTCGAGCCTCTATTTGGAACCACCTCCTTTGACAACACCACTCTGGTGAACACATTGAGTAGGCCTCTGGCTTCTGAAGGAGCAGTGACTGTCCTGAGGGGTTATGCTTCAGGATATATTGTGGCAAGGTCCACTACCACCAAGATATATTTGTTCCTTGATGCAGTTGGTGGGTCTAGGGGACCAACAACATTCACCCCCACCCTCTCAAAGAGAGTCACAACCACAGCCTTTGGTTTGCCCCCTGTCTAGCCACTGGTCAGACAGGTTGCACAGATGCTACAGAACACCTTCAATTTGGCAGACATATTGAGTCAATGCAAATGGCTAACCAACCTGTTCCAAGTCTTATTCTGACCCAAATGACCTGACAAGGGACTGTCATGGCTTTAGGTGAGGAGTAATAATCTGTACTTTTGGAGGACCACCAACCTATCCTTGTGATATGTGGCCTCAGCATATAAGACTCCGTCATCACTGTAGACTTTTGAAATCTCCTCACATCACCCTCCTTTTTCCTGTAGGAAATCTGCCTCAGACTCTCAAGAGTGGGACACTCTCTCTGTCTTTGGCAAAACTCCTCTCTAGTGGGTTTACCAGATCATGTTAATTCTGCCAAGTCAGATAGATCTTGCAAGGGTGGAATCTCTACCTCAGAGGTCAGATCCTACCCCTTAGGGTCAGAAACCTCCTGCACCTCTGGAGTTCTCTAGACTGGCTCACCACACCCAATGCCCTTCGTCTTCTCATCGAATGCAAGGTCCATTGTTCCAGGTTCTATGTGTCGAGCATTTTGCTTCTGGTCAGCCTGTGACCTGGTCATAGCACATACCCACTCAGGGAGATCCAGCATCCCTGCATAGACCATTCCCTCCACCCCATACCAGTCAGATGCTTCAATATCATGTCCCAGTTGATACTCCACTGATAGTGGAGGAGACACAACTACCTTCTTAGGGCCTGTTAAACCTCCACATTCCAAACTCACTATGGGATGGAGGTTGGCTCTGCTGTCTGCATGGGTTACCTGATGATACACACCACATATGATATGCTCTGGAGAAACTAGTTTCTTTGTGCCCATAGGCACACTGGTCCCTTTGTATGTACCTCTCCATGCTGAGAGCCAAGGCTGCCAGGGTTGCAATTTCTACCCCACCCAAGGACACAAAAGTTGCCTCTGATAACACTTCCTCATCTCTGGGACAATCTACACCCCCACACCTACTTTGACAATCTCCTGGGACTGCCCACCAGTGGGATGCCTCTTTGTGCAGGCAGCTTCTCTTATTTTGTATCCTGACTGATGACAGTCATAACATGTTCTTGCCTTCAAAAGGTCAAGGAACCTTTCTGTCTTTGCAGGGTCAAAGGACATCCCCTGATACCCAATCCCCTGGAAAGTGGATTCCGCTCAGAGTCCCTTACCCTGCACAGGATTTTTGTGGGTCTTATGAGCACTCTTGATTTCATATTTTCCATGGGCTTTTCCCTGGGAGGGGAAATGTGCCCTATTCTTTTGATCACCCACCTGGTGTTGATTGGAGAGCCGGGTTCCCACCCACTCATCAGCTGTCTTCCCCAGTTCCCTGGGACCAGACAGCTTGGAGTCCACTAGATACTGGTGCAATGTATTTTGTACATAATAAATTAGGATGTGCTCTTTAAGAATGAAGTTGTACAGCCCCTCATAAGTACTCACCTGCTTACCTTGAATCCAGTCCTCTTGTGCCCTCACTGAGATGTCTACAAAGTCCACTCAGGTATGTGTGTTTATCTTCTGGGTGTCCCTGATCTTCACCCTGTACTGTTCTGAGGTAAGATCACATTTGTTGACTAGACATTTCCTCATGTGTGAGTATGATTCTGCCTCATCCCCTTCTAGGGCCAGGAGCCTATCCCTCCCAGCTACTGGGATCAACTTTCACATGTGTGGACCCCAATATTTAGAGTGTTCACTTCTCATCCTGTAGTGTAGTTCCTATATTCCCAACAGGCTCTGCGCATTGGAATAATATATCCTATAGATGTGACGTGGACTTAGGTCAACTAGGTCTCTATCGAATATATTAGACTTAGTTGTGATGCCAGCTAGCTCAGAGGTCACTAGAAACTTTCTCGAATAAAAAAGAAGGGATTAGTTTCTGACAACCGCATAAACATGACAACTTTGTTTCCCCAAGATAAAACTGATCTTCAGAGTCGTGGAAACAATGGATAGATATTTCACTCAGTCAATCGTGCATGCTTCGTTTCATCAGCGGTGCAGAGAAATAGAGAGATGGGCGTTTTCAATAAAAGTATTTATTGAACAGTCTTCTTTCTCATGAAGAAGAAATGAAGTGCTACAATCATGATACTTGCTGTAAAGTAATGCGTAATGCAAGAAGAGTATTATAAAATAATACTGTAAAAGCATGGTATGGTTTCTAAGCCATAAAATACATACATAAATAAATAAAGACTAAAAGTACTCAACTGGTGCTTCTAAAATACGCCTACCCCGATGTACCTAACCTAAGTCTAGTAGGAGGGAAGAAGTAAGTGAGGTGTAGCATAAGTTTAATATTCTTTGCCAAGAATCTATCCAAGATTTCTCTTATGGTCTTATCATATCCGTACCTTGGTTTAGAATGAAGGAGGTCTGGTATCTCTATGTCTCGAGTCTCGATTTCCCAACACCCCGCAAGGGGAGCTTGGAAACACTGGAGCTGGATCTCTCAGCAAGAGAAAAAACAGCGTCTCTCTCAGTCCGTCAGCTGGAGGGTCGGCACTTGCTGCAGCGAGCTGTGTTGGGCAAGTAGATAGTCTAACTGCTCCAAACCCCTGTGTGTTTGCTAGGGCAAGTGTGGGCATATTTATACCTTGAAGGTGCCGAGTTTGATGTAAAGGTGTACATAATAACGTCATCAAAGAGTTGCTGCTCTTCGAAAACTCCATGAGTTTTTGGACAAATCAATATTCAAGCAAGGGGAAGTCCCTAACTACTGAAGCCGAGTTTTCCAAGAAATTGTTGTGGCTTTTCGGAACTAGTGGAAGTAACCATGCCTGTATTTGGACTGTATGGGCTATGTCTAAATATGGTTATGATTTCTATGCCTCTATAAGGACAAGGTAATTTATATCTACATAAGGGCATGAATCGGGAAAATTACACTAGGGTCCTAAAATGCTGTACAACACCCACTCCACTTTATTATGTTCGACTTTACTAAATTCAAGCAGTAAAACATATCTAAAGCATGTGTTCACAATCTCACCCAAAAATACATAAAATGCATTTGAAATGGTTGTACACAAAAATGAGCAATTGTACTCTATGAATTTGAAAGCAATGATTTCACTTTAAGCATTTAGTATGATATTGGCAATGCTAACTGAATGAACCATGAAAATTACATTTATGAAATGGCTCTTAAATGCAGAATAAAAAGGTCGAAACCATCCCATAGCAGAATATACAAACTGTTTTGGTTTCTGGATAAGGTCAATATTGTTTTTAGGAAGTATTCAAAGAATTCTTGTTCTCTAAGAACAGTTCTACTTTAAGCAGATTAGTTTGTGCCAAAGTTCAGTTTTGGAAAAAATCAAATCAAATCGTAGAAAAATATAGTTTCAAAGTTAGAAGTTTTTTTTTTTTCTTTTGAAAAATGAAGGTCGAATTCAAAGTTGATAGAATGGTGTGTGCTAATTCGAAAAATGTATTCTCGGTGTCAGGAGAAAACATTACATCTTCTAAGTGGGCAAAGAAATCATCTACCACAGTAGGTGAAAGATGTACCACTTCATTAAGTAGATCAATCATACACAAATGCGAAGCATCGCCGTCAGCGTCAGTCACATAAGCAATGTTCACAGTAGATGGTACCTGTGTGCCTGTTGGTCCACCATCTCACCATCAGCTGGATTTGCTGGTGAGACCTCAATGAATGCTGTCAGGATTAGTAGCCGCTGGGGACAACACAATGCATGAGCCGTTACCGAACCAAGCAAAGCATCAACATTCGTTGACAGTGTTGATGAAAGTATCAGACAAATATCCAACACGCATTCCTCTTCACAAAGCAGGCATCGTAGAACAGGTAAGATGCAATCTTGCCAGAATGGTCTGAATGATAGGAACCACGTGGTATTCAGATCTCTCACATGAGCCAAGCCTAGAATCTGTGTTATGAGCTCACGATACTGCATTGCCAGAAGAGTGTTCTCCATGGTAATCTGGGTATCGCTTAAGGGTGGGCATAGTTCGCGAAGTAGCGCTACGCAAAGCTACGCGAAGTGCACTTCGCACTACGGGAACTTCACGTAGCACTACGCGAGCTGCGTAGTAGCATGTTCGCACTGTGCAAGATGTGTTTTCAATGATTGCACAGTGCAGACAAGCATTCGGCACTGTGCAATCATTGAAAACGGCATCTTGCACAGTGCGAGCTGTAGTTTTCTGCTGCTCGAGTACATTTTTACTCGAGCAGCAGCTTTCTTAACGCAAACTGGTAGTTTCTCATTGCGAGCGGTCGCAAGCATGTGCAACCACTCGCAATGAGAAACCTAACCTCCCCGCGTTGAGAATCTCGCCGGGATGTCATTTTGCTTGCTCGCGGTCACGAACATGACGTTGTAGACCGCGAACAAGCAAAAAATGACCATTCCACTACGCTACACTGCACTACGTGTGTTCGCACTGTGCTACGTGCAGCGAAACTTCGCAAACTACGCGAGCGTAGCGTAGTGCTTCGCCCAGGGTTAGTATCGCTGGTGACTGGACTTGCCATATTGGAGCAGAAGGAACAAAAATAGTATCTCAGCTATGAGTCCCAAGATGAGAGGCAGGCCGCCGAACACAGAGTGCACAAAGTTTGGAAAAATGCCTAGGACTGCTTCAAAGGGTGCTAACAGGCCCGAAAAAATCATCCTAAATACATGTACAATACCACTGGTATCAGACATGTTAAAAATACGACCTAACATTTCTGCAAAATGTATGGGGCAGTTCGTTGATAATAGGGCATGTATCTCTGCAGAGGATTGTTAGATCTGGGGGTCTCTAGTTGGCAATGGATATCACCTTTGTCCAAATAGGGACTCTTACTTCTAAGTCAGGATAAGGGGATTACACTCCTTAATAACCCCTGCTCACCCCCTTGGTAGCTTGGCATGAGCAGACAGGCTTATCTCAGAGGCAGTGTGTTAAGCATTTGTGAATATACACAGTAATACAGTCATAACAATACAGATGGACACAACACAGGTTTTATAAAAATAAGTAGTCTTTATATAGACTTAAACACAAGACCACAAACAACAAAAATCCACAATACTACACTTAAGATTACTTAAAAGATGATTAAAGTCTCTTAATACAAGTTGTTGGTAAATGCGACAAGCTTCTCAACAAAGTACCTGGATGCGTAACACAAAGTAAACAAAAGGCTCGAAAAATGTAAATGTAAATGTAAATGTAAGGTGTTTTGTAGCGCGCTCAATTACTACCGGAGTATCCTGGCGCGAATGACCGCTGGGGAACCCGTCCTGGCTTTCTCTGTGAGATGGTCCCATGCTGGGTATCTCCAAGGTGAAGCCAGGCATCCCCGGCGTCTGTGGGGGGCCGTTGTAGAGATGAGGCAAGCTTAATGCCCAGAGTTACCGAGTGTGATCACTGCTCAAAGTGGGCACCGAGGCGAGAATTATCAGTCCGCTGACCCTGGTCCTCGACCCTGCCGCGTCGGGAATCGAACCCTGGTCCCGGGCCGTTCTCAGCCTCCGGGTCTGCCGCCTCTAACCAGTGAGCCACACCTCTCTAAAAGGGGAGATGCGTTGGTTCCGTGATACGGGTGAATGGTTCCGTCCTTCCTCAATGCTTGTGCAGAATAGGGGACTCTTCGTGAGCCTTACCGTAGCCGATGGAGAAGATGGCGCCCTTGATGCGGCGATGTAATGACGATGCAATGATGCCCTGGCAGCCTTGCAACCACTCTGTACTTTGGAGCCGCAGCAGACCCTGTGACACTCTTCTCCGGCGATGCAATGGCGACTCTCTCGATGTTGTCACGCTTCTCCGGTGATGCGACATCAGGCAGCTTCTATGAACACACGCTTCCAGGGAGATGCGGTGAATGCTCGCTTCTCCGGCGTTGCGATGATTTCAGCTGCGGCAGCCACACGTTTCTTCTAGATGCGTCGCGCTTCCAGTTCGCAACGGCACGCAAGTGACTGGAGTCAGAATTCCCAGCAAGGAAATTCAGGAGGGAGCTGGAGGAGAAGTCTTTTGGCCCTGAGAGTTCAGCAGGAGGCATACACAGTTCAAGCCTTTGGAGAATATTCTGTAGATGAAAGTCATTACAAAAGTCCTTCTCCTTTCCCTTGGCAATTAAGCAACCACTGCATGCCAACCCAGCAAACAGCACACTGGCAGAGCGGCAGTCCAAACTCCTGCAGCTTCCTTGGTTCTTCTCCTTGGCAGAAAGGTTTCTTGTTCCAGAAGTGATCTAATTTCTTGGGATCAGGGTCCCAATATTTATACCCCAAAATAATTTGCTCTCTGAAGGCAGAGAGGCCTCTGCCTAGTCCAAACCAGTTCCTGAGCACTTTGTTTACATGACTCTCTTCTTCCTTTCACTGTGCAGGGCAGAGACATCAGCCGCCCCACAGGAGGTGGAACCAGCACAGGGGAGGGAAGATACAGCTCTGGAGCATTCTGTTGACATGATTCCTCCTTTTCTTTCACAGAGACATCAGAAAAGCCACAGAGGGTGGAGCCAGCATGTAGTGGGAAGGCCCAGCCCTATTCAGGTCCCAGGTGCACTCCTCCCTCCCATCTGGATGCAGATCTCTCTATTCACCACTGGGCTGTCCCGGCCTGTCTCCTAAAATCCCCCAGCCCTGTCACTCACAAACCCAGACAAGGAATACACAACCCAGCAGAGGCAGGCTCAAATGGTTGGGCAAGCAAATACCTGCTTTATAAAAGTGGTATTTGCAAACACAGAATATTAAATTAAAGTTTACTAAAAGATGTATTTTATTATTCTGAGTCCAGGCATACTAAACATGAATTTCTACCATGTTCCCCTGAGTCAGCTAGGATTATAAGCATGTAATAATCTAGCTGCTCACTCTGGCCTATGAGAACAGGCAGCCTTCAATAGTGAAAAACGAAAATGGCTTTAATTCACCATTAGAACATGCTACACACATCAGAGCATGTTCTACCTTATACTTAAAATGCACCCTGCCCTTCGGCCTATCATAGGGGTGTCTAATATGAAGCAAAGGGAAGGTTTAGGGACTGGCAAGTGGGTGCACTTGGCCAAGTCAACATGGCAGTGCTAGACTGCACACAGGCCTTGCAATGGCAGGCCTGAGACACACTTTACAAGCTGCTTCTGTGGGTGGCACAATCAGTGCTGGAAGCCCACCAGCAGCATTTGATTTACAAGCCCTGGGCACACATGGTGCACTCTACTAGGGGCTGGCAGGTAGATCAACTATTCCAATCATGGAATAACCATGATAACTTCTTTGTTGTTTGATTATTTAAAATCTTACAACATTTCCAGTACAAAGACATATTCAATAAATACAATACAATAAAAGCAATTATATTCTAAAAGATTTCTTTAAATTATTCATAAAAGCATTTTTTTCTAATTTATTCTCCCAGTTTTATAGATGCTATCTTTAAGAATTTTACAAAGGCAGCATTCATGACTATATCATTCGAATGAAGACAGACTTTCAATGCCTGTCTACATGTTCTTGTTCCACGCATATTAAAGTGGGGTTTAAGTATTGCGCATCTTTCATTACGGAGTCCGGGACAGATACATACGAGGTGGACAATAGTCTCTTCTCCACCTTTGCAAAGTCTACACAATGTGCTGCAGTTGATTTTTTTCCATGGCGGGGCGTGACTAAGGCCTGGTAGAATTCCAAATCTTGCTCTCAAAAGACATTGTTTACTTTTTTCAGACCAAGGTATCTCCAAGTATTCTTGTACTTTCTTTTTTTCATATCCATTTATTATGGACCACGAATGTTTTCTCTTAGCCAGCGTATCTTTGTCGTTTACAAGTGATAAGTGGTTTGTTGTTCGGTTTACTATTTTTTTAAAGGATCCATTGTTTATCGTATTATTCCAGATTGGCGTTAGTGCAAACTCTTCTAATGCATCATTGAGATATTTCCATACAACTGATCTCGTGTTCTTATTTATTTCTTGCCAAAGTAGCTGAGATATATGATTATCGTGGTCATTTTTGATCCTATACCATGTTTTGATAAATTGGCCTTTTCTTGCAAAAACTTGATTGTTTAACCCGAACTCCAGTCTAATTTGTGCTGGGGAAGCATTATTTGGGAGATAGAAGATAGTTTTATATGTTTAGTAAGGACCTTGTTTATCACTTCTGCATCGGTCCCCATTAATGCCTCACTGCCATATGTTATTGTTGGGAGCAATTTAGCCCCTATAATTTTCAAAAGTGGCCGATAGGTCAGATTTCCGAGTGATTTCTGTGCTATCTTGAATGCTGCAGTTAGTGAGTTAGCTTTTCTTTGTATGTCCAGTTTTTGTAGTTGATAGTTTACTTTCTGGTCAAATAGTACACCCAAATACTTGTACACTTCAATTTGTTCCAGTTGTGTATTTTCCATATACCATTTATTTTTTTGTCTCACTTTTATGTTCCTGGTGACAACCATGATTTTTGTTTTGGTTTCATTTATTACCATTCCATTTTCCTGAGCATACAAAACCGTTCTGGTAATTAGGTGCCGAAGACCGATTTTAGTATGGCTTAGAAGGATGGCGTCATCTGCGTACATTAGGTTAGATAACAATTTATCCCCTAACTTCGGAGGATGTGCATTAAGTTCATCAAGGTTCCCTGATAGATCTCCTAGGAATAGGTTAAAAAGGAGGGGGGCCAACACATCCCTGCTTTAGCCCTTCTTTTGCTGGAATCTCCTTTGTTAATGATCGGCCGTCCCCCATCCTTACTCTGACCCAGGTTTTACTGTGTAACAATTGAATCAGTCTTAATAGTTCAATTGGAATGTCTTTTTCAATAAGTTTTTTCCACAATAAATTCCTTTGCACGCAGTCAAAAGCAGATTTAAAATCTACAAAGCACAGGTACAAGGGCTGTTTTACTCGGAGCGATTTTTCAATTATTAGTGATAACGCCATGATGTTTGTCATTGTTCCAAGCCCCTTAATAAAACCAGTTTGATTTAATGGCAAGATCTTGTTTTCTGTTGCCCATTCATTTAATTTAATTAGTAGTACTCCTGCAAACAGCTTAGCATCTGTATCTTGTAGCGTGATGAGTCTGTAGTTCTCCGCAAGTGCCCAATTGCCTTTCTTGAATATGGGGGAAATTAGAGATCCTCGCCAGGACTCTGGAATGTTGCCTGTCTCTATAACTTTTTTAAATACCTTTTCCAAATAGCTCGACCAAAAGTCTGGGTTTTCTTTAAAGAGGGCGAATGGTATCCCATTGGGGCCTGGTGCACCATCTTTCTGCTTCTTTATTAGTTTTACTAATTGTTCTTTTGAGATTATGAATTGTTCATGCATCTCATCACTTATTGTAGAGCTCTCTAGTATCTTTGCAACGGTTTTTGTAGCTCCCTTACTGTTTAGATGCTTTTCAAGAAAAGTAGCCCATTCTTGCTCAGTTAAAGTTGATAAAACTACCAATTTGTTCGGCCGTATTAATTTATTTATAATTTTCCAAAATTCTCTTGCATTTGCTTGTTTGCTTGCATGAAATAGTTTGGACCACATTTCCTGTTTAGCTTGCTATTTCTCATTCCATATTAGCTTCTTCAGGGATTGATTTAGTGCTTTTAAATTGTTCAAGATTTCATCATTAGTTGCTGTGGTTTTTATTTGGTTTCTTATTCTGTTTCGGTCTCTTTTTAACTTCGCTATTGTATACGGAAGATTCATATATGAGTCCTTTCCTTCTTCTTTCCATTTTACATTCCTTTTGTTGGGGTTAACCTGGGTTTGGGGTTTCACTATTTTCTTAGTGAATTCCACCCACTGTTCAACTGCTGTTTCTGTCGTATTTTCAGTAAAGCAGCTCTTTATAATGTTCTCAACTTTTTCATTCATACTATCCTTATTCAGATTAGTCCAAATTAGTTTTTTATAGTTTATTGTTCCAGTTTACCCCGGCACAGTATGGTACTGTTGGTTAATATTGTGTCTAATGTTGGTTGTTATTAACTGCTGGCAATGATCACTATCTCCAACTTTAACTAATCTGTAAGAGTTTATGTTTTGAAATATGTTGAGTGAAACCATTGTATAATCAATCCTAGTGCTTGCATTATGTGCGATATACGAGTATGCGGGGGTGTATCCTCCTTAAATCGGCCGTTAAGGACTCGCAATCCCAATGCTTCTATATCCTTAATGAATGTTATACCAATTTGATTTCGTGCCTGGTTAGTCGTGACTCCTTGATAGTCCTGTTGCGGAATTGACCATTGAAGGTCTTGTGATTGTGAGACATCATCCCTTATGAACGGTATTAGTAAATTAAGGTTAAAATCCCCAGTCATCACATAATCCACTAATGGGTTTTCTAGGAATTGTTCCAATAATATAGTGTTAAGGGTTGCACATGTGGTTGCTCTACTTGTTTTTGTTGGATTGATATATACGTTGATCATAATTAATGTCATATCCTTTTGGTCTGCATTTTTATATTTCAGTTTGACTATAAGTATGTTTTTACTGTGTGTTACAAGTTGCTCATGTTCAGTTTGTATGCTACTGGAAATAAAAGTTGCCAACCCCCCACTCGGGCGTCCATACCTATGAATTTTACTTGCGTTTTCATAGTATCCTACATAACCCTCCAATACAAAAGGGTGTGCTTCCCAGGTTTCCTGGAGGAATAAGATGTGACAGGGTAGAGGAAATGACCTTATTTGTGCATTGGAGAGCTTGGTCCCTACTCCGTTTATGTTCCATGAATACATTCTCAGCTCAGTTTCTTTTGTTTGGGGGATTGCAATGTTATTCCTTCATTGTTCTATATTACTATGCAGAGCCTGTACAATCCATTTTTCATTTATTCGTGAAATTGTTTCTGTTGTGGAAGGTGGTGATGCCACTCTTGATGTACTAATGGATCTTACCTGGGCATTCCTTAACACTGTTCCTTTTTTTTGGTGTTTTTTTCTTTCTGGACCAGATTTGTCTCATTAATAAATGGAGTAGGATAGACTTTCGGCTCCTGTTTTGTGATAGATATTCCCCAGGCCTTAAATGTTGAAAGCTCTTTTAGTATTTGCTCTGCTATTGACATAGATTTTAATGTGACCAGTGTCAATTCTTGGGTACTATTCTTGTCGGAAATTAATTCAATAGAATTAATATAATCGTTCTTGATGTTGTCTAAATCTGGAAATGATTTAAATATTCTAAGGAAGTTCCCTCTAGTCAATGTGTCATATCTACCTCTGGATTCATTTTCAGGTTTAAATATGAGCTGTATTTTCTCAACTGTCAGTTGGTTTTCTTTATGCGAGGCTTCCGTTATGTGATTTGTTCTGTATCTAATTAATTTTTCTCCTTCCCGTTTTTCAATTACCAGATGGTCCCTGTACGGAAATTTGATTTTAGGCTCTACTGTTCTTTCTATACTCAATCTTCCTACATCATTCTTATTGACTTCCAAACCTGATTCTGTGTTCACATTGTGGTGCTGATATTGTTGCTCACTTGATTTTATAGTTATTTTTAATGGCATACTGTTAATCATTCCATTCATCTGATCGTATTTTAAATTATCCTCCTGGATTTCATCTTCTTCCTGTATATTTTCTGTAATCAGTGGTAAATTAGTTGTAGTTATTTGGTTTTGTTTTATCGCTTCTTGTCCTTTTTTGGCCTCTTTTTTAGTTGCTTGTTCCAATAATGGTTGTTGTACGAATATTGGGAATACTTTTTTAGGCTCATTTTTAGTTGTTAGAGAAGTTTTTTCTTCAGTTGATTTTTATCCTTTCAATCCATCATTTTTTATTGTACCATCAGTTTTTGTTGACTCCTTATACTTATAATAGTTAGGCTTTTGATTTTTCCTTGCTTTGCGTAGTTTTTTCTTTGTCATTTTGACATAATATAACCGTTTCAGTCTAGTTCTTTACAATCATAATTTACCCTTGTTGCTATACTAGTTGTTTCCTCCTGTGTTTCATCCCTTTGTTGTGTTTCTATTGACAAGTCTCTTTCATCCTGTATATTTTCTTTTTTCTGGGACATCCTCAATGTTGTTATTTCTTCCTTATCCACTATTGACGTGGAATTCTTTTCTTCCTTTTTTGCTATTTCCGTCTCTTCCCATTTATATTTCATTATGTTCACTTCCTGGCCATTTTCTTTTTTTATAGCCTTTTTTGTGTCTTCTATTATGGTATGCAAAACATAGGGTATTGCTACAAGCTTATCCATAAGTGGGATGCAAGTACATTCAATGTCCGTTTTTTGTTTATCATTTTGGACTCTGATTATCAGATTGTTTAACTGTGCAAGTTTGTTATCTATCCCTGTAACTGCATTTGCCATCATTGTTAGTAGGTCTATCTAAATGTCCATCTTATTCGATTTGTATTTTCACGCCTCTAGAGTTAGTGTCAATGTTTGATAGAATATGTCCCAATTTATTCCAACATCCAGCTTTTTTGTTTCTTTTAGATCACTTTCAGTTGACCTTCCGATTATTTGTGTCGTTAGTGGGGCACAATCTGATATAAGGAAGGTGTTTGGTTTTGTGAACACATCCTCAATTATTTTATTATTTTGCCAAATGTTCAGCATTTCATTTTCTTCTTTTTTATCATACCCAGTACTATGACTTAGTGTACTAGTTGATTTGGTCTTGGTTATATCAATTGTTGACTGAGGTTTTTTCATAATTTCCATATTTACTTCTATAGGAATTACTGCTAGCTTTGTTTCCATTGTGCCACGTTTAATAGGTATGTCTTGTGTATCCCGTATATCCGTTATTTCTAAATCATCTAGATCAATTGGTTTTTAATTTTTTGTATCATGATTGATGGTTACTTTTAGGATATCCTGGTCTGTAATTTGGAATTCCTGCTCCTTCCTTTGTAGGTTGCCATCTCCGTTTTGGGGTGTACTTTGGGTGACTTGCCTACTGTATTTTTTCGTACTTATCGGCTTTATTGGAGTTTGAAGATTATCGCTTTCCCTATCCTTATGCATAGTGATAAGAGCACCAGCTGGATCTTTCATGAATTCAAACTTATCCGGGATTTTTCCTGATTTTGCGAACATTCTAGCTATTGGGGAAATTAAAGTTTGATTGGCTCCCGCAATATTTGCTTTCACCTTTGGCTGTTGTATTTTCTTTATACGTCTGACAGTTGTTCCCGGTGTTCTCACTTTGCCTGAGCGAATATTTCCTTATATTCTTCCTATAAGATCCACACTTTACCCCCGTTCCCCGGTTTTGGCGAGGGCGGTAAGCACAATTCAGTTAGATTTTCAAGCTACTGCTAACAGTCTATTGCAGGATAAAAAGTTCTTATCTGGCAAACACACTATTGTTCCAGACTTAAGTCCTGTGGGTTACAGCAGCATTGTTCTCACAGCGCTTTTTTTTTTCTCAGCTCTCACTATTGCATTTAACCCACTTACAGCCTTACAGCCTGACACCACTTGTAGGCTGCTGTATACCGGGGGATCTTCAGTTTGCAGTTTTATTCCCAGCGCGTATCTTCGCACTCACACCTACATACAACCTGTGTCCCACATGCGTTCCACCGGTGGAAGCCCTCGACCCCCTGTTTTCTTATTCTATTAGCTTTTCAATTAGAATGTGGGCAGGCTTCTCCAATATCCAAGTTTGTCGTAGAGCAAGAAACTGGATGGTGTATATACCCTCCTCTGATGACCGCTAAAATTTGCTACACGTCACTGCCCCCCGTTCACCCCTGGGCGCTCACCCTACCAGGCCCGTCTGCCCTATAGATGGACAGCTACCGTCAGGGGGGGAGCAAGGACAAGGACGGGAAAGAAAGAGCTGTGCACTGTAGTAACATAGCAAATATAGCAAGGGTCCACAGTGAGATAATGGTGATAAGGGTGATAATGGTGACCCTTTATGTTATCCCCCTGACCAGGACCAGGACCAGGACCCGGTTATCCAAGCTATACAGGTTTAACGAAAGAACCTTCCGTGACTTTCCGAGACCTTTCTCCCGCCTGCAGCTCCCAAGGTACGCAATACACAGTTCACAGATCGCAGATCACAGATTCACAGCAGTTCTCAGTTCACAGTTCACAGTCACCCCCAATTGTACTCACCGAGTTGTGACTGTTGAAGAGGAGAGCACCAGGCATAGGGATGTAGGCTCACTGGTTCACTGGCTCTGTCGTCACTAAACCAATTCCTTTTACTTGTTGATTTTCCGTTTTTTGCCGTTTGTCCAACAAGTTCCAGCAAGTTCCAGCAAGTTTGAAAAGATAAGCAAAAGCAAGCAAGCAAAGAAAGAAAATAAGCCCTGCTGGGGGTCCTTCAGCTATGCAAAATGGCTAATGGCTATATGGTGATCCTCCAAAATAGCGAGTCTCTCTTGCTCATTAGCTCATTAGCACTCCTTGCTCCTCCTTAGGAGCCGCTGCAGCATCCAGATCGTGTTTTTAATCCTTTTCAGCGTCCTTTTTTAGTTTGTGGTGTCATAGACCTGCTACCAGGTCACCTAGGTCACAGCTCGCCGCTCCAAGTCCCCCGATTTCTTTAGCTTTATTCCTGGCACCCCCGCCGCACACTCGTCAGCTCACCAGCTCACCAGCTCACCAGCTCACCAGCTCGGTTCAGCCGTGATGCCGAAGGGCCGCAGTGCCGCAGAGACTGCACCCGCCAAATGCGTGGGGTATGGCACAGCAACGCCAGCGTCAGCCGTCAGAGCGGATGCCGCGAAACAGGGGGTTGTGGCAGCCAAGTCCCCAGGCCCCAAGCCGATGCCAGGCCAACGCAGCAGCAGCCTCCACAAACAGACAGCCCGTCGACCTGGTCCGAATGGCGTCCTCGCGCTCACGCTGCTCGCTGCTCACTGGCTCCCTCTGCTGCCTCGAAACAATCTCGCATCATGGAATAACCAATCAGTACATTAATTTAACATAGGGAGCACTTGCACTGTGGCACTGATTAGCAGTGGCACAGCGCCCACAGCATAAATCCAGCAAAAACGTATCAAAACAGAGAAGGCAATCCATCAAAAATGGAAGGGAGACTCACGCCAATGATGCCAGGTCTAACAAGAAGCTTGCGACTTCCAGATCATACGTCTCTTTGGACGAGGTCAGTGGCACAGTTTTTTGTAAAAGAATGGCTTTCATTTTGCTTAAAGTATCAATTCCTGTAGAAGAGATGTTCAGTGAAGGCCATAGCGGCGACTCCCCGTCTGTGTTAGTTTTAGGAAACAATACTTGCATACAGCAAGTGACCCTGGCTGACACACTAACTAGATAGGCTATTCCTGGCATAATTTCACAACAGCTGTGATCATTCAACATTATGTAGCTCCCATTGGAAAGCTGCTTAAAAATTGGATCTATCACTGCTGTCGGAGAACCTTGCAGGTGGCAAGATAAGTTGGTCGAAGAACCATTGCAGGCTCCATGTAAATTAATACCCTGACATAAAAGTGTACCGCTCAGTCTGCTTTTGCAATTTTTACCACTAAGAAATACCTCCTTTTTCCCACTCCAACAGTTGTGTGTGTACGGTAAATCCCAGGTCGACTTTATGTATTCTTTACCCAACCTTTCATACAGGCCTGCTGGTATGTGTTTCAAGCAATACTGAAACTGGAAAATCGTCACTGGCATCAAGATGGTGCCATGTATTATCCAATCTATGGCTGATTTCTTAGAAACCGTTAATGGTAATCTTTCCAGTTTTTCTATGCTCAGCACCGTATAGTCTGCTCCCCTCTGTGCCAAAGAGATTTTTTTATCTGTAAGGTTAAACCCAGCAAACAATGACGTGGTGTTGATTAGACACCAAGGTACATAGCCTGAACGAAGGTTTTGTAACGTCCAGCCTTGCAGCATTATAGAACGTAATTGAGACTGTCCATGTTGTAACATGAGCAAGTCCTGTTCCATTATGTCTATGGCAGAGGATACAATGCTATCCAAAGAATACATTCTGGATGACAGAGTCATTAACCCATTGTCAACTACAGAGAGAGCTTTCTCTAAAATAATACGATCAATTTCTCGTATTCGTTCTGCAGTTTCCATTTGCGTGACTTTCCATGCAGCATAAATACCGGCGTATATGAAACATTTCTGACATGGTTTACGAGGTCCTTGTAAGAAGTCTCTCAAATCAATGCCATCTTTAAGTAAAGTTAAGAGTTGTTTTATATCTGAGAGTGCAGATTTTTGTAGCCACTCAAGGCACTGTTTTCCTACTCTGTATGTTGGTATTATCCCTGGATGTTGTCTCTGGACATATCTTGGATCTGGCCTAGTTACTGTAAACCCTTGTGTCTTTTTCAGGAATCTATCTTGACAGTTATTCGTGTCTGTTGTCCAGATTAACCATTGTTTTCAATCAGGATTAGTTCGGTTTTGTTTTAAAAAATATTTTGCATCTACTTCCTCATCTGTAGTTCCATTACTATCAGGTGTGGGCTTAAGTATGGACAGTTTGTTTAAGTCTTTTATCTTAGCCAGGCCAAGACAAGATGTCTGTTGAACAGTTTCATTTAAGAACATTATTTGTTCTTGGATAATGCAGGCTTTGAATAAGGATTCTAAGCCTTGCACATGTCAGTCTTTTGTGCCCCAGACAGTTTTTGTTTCAATGTTGTCTTTCCAAAAGTCAAAACCTAATGTGGACAATTGAGCATAAAAGGCCGCAGAATAAATTTGCTTAGTATTAGTCAACATACTTTTCATTCCTATCTTATTATCATTTTTAAAGTAAAATGTTTCTGGATTTGTGATATTAAAACCTGAGAAGTATGGACATTTTTCATAAAATGTTTTTGAGCTACCCTTTGGTGGCGTTGGACAATTTTCCCATTGATTATAAGTAAAAACATTGCTAGGGTTTGCAGATTTGTCCAAATAATGATGACCATAATGATTAAAACAATACATTTGTTCGGAATCTGATGAACCTTCTAAGTATTCATGTTTTGTACATTTTGCTTACATTTCTAATTCTAATTCACTCAAGGAAAACTAATATTGGTGTGGAATCTTCAACTGCTCTACAGAACCATAAATGTCATAATCAGTTCTGTCCCATGCTATACCACCAGGTAGAGGAACGGCTGTGATGTTCACTGATGACAGGTCTCTTCGTTCATGATGAGATGATTTGTGTGGCTTCAGGAACAAGCTGATGTTCTTACTTGCTGTGTCTATTTTACTATATTTTCCATCTATCAGCATTCCCAAACTTAAAACAAGAATGAGCCAAAGTAGGAGAAAAAGTACACCTAACACAATTTAAAATTCAATCCATGGTGAAACCAGATATGTATTTGCTAGGTGGTGAAAAAGTTCTGTTACTTGTTCCTTGAAAATTTTATTTGCTGGCGTTGTTTCGGGCTCACTGGGATCCTCAGAAAACGTATCAAAATTGATGAAAAAGCCAGAGGCAGTTCTGTCAATTGTTGATATTGCATCCGGATTATTTGAAATCGCTGGAGCTGCTTGGTCCCTTGTCATATTCGTATAGTCAGATGCTACATCATTGTAGACAGGAGTTTCCTGAAGAACTGTTATTTGGGTTTCAAGAGGCTTAAGTTCCATGGCTTTGTTGCATTGTCCTTCTTTTCTTACTGTAGATTTTTCAAAGGTGATGAGTCTCTCAGTTTGAACCTCTTGGATAGTAGCGAGATTTGGTCGTCTGCTACATCTTTGGAGTCCACTGGGCCTACTACTTAATATCGGCCACATGGTGAGGTTTTACCAGGTCAATTGATACAAACCTGTTCTCCGTTCTTCCAGCAAGGGGCGGCAGTAACACTGTTCTCGATCCGTGGATTGCTAGCACAGGTACTGGTTTTCTGTAAGAAGGCCCAAATTCCTTCTTATCCGCTATTTTTTCTCTGACTAGATTCCCAATCTTTGGAATCCAGACAGGTCTTGCTGGGACAGGTGGTTTCTCTTCATTGGTCGTTGGCTTCTGTAATGTGTTGCTTAGACTTCTTCTTGTTTCATTTAAGTCCTGCAAAACAGCCAAACGGTCTTTGATATCAAAGGGTTTTTGTTCTACCACTGAAGTATGATGATCGAGGTCTTCGACAATCATTCTAGTACCAAATGGATTTCATATGGAGTGATTCCACGCAGAGAATTTCTTGGCAGATTGTTAAGACTACGTTGGACACTTATTAGATGTTTGACCCACCCGTCACCCGAGCCTAATACCCTTGCTGTTATAGATTGCTTTATGTCACGTTTTTTCTTTCCACAACCGAATTTCCCTTAGGATGGAATGGACTTGAGTACCGCAATGCAACGCCCATATTGGCCATGGCCTCTTTGTGAACTTTGGAGCTAAACGCAGGAGCCTAGTGAGAATGCAGCGTGCCGATTGCGGATGTGCTGATAAAGACTCGCAAATCTTTTATAACAGTTAGGGCGTCAGACGAGCGCTGAGGCCTCATCCAAATTAATCTTGAGCATGAATCCACTGCGACCATGATATATTTGTAGTTACCATCCCTCTGTCAGGGACCACAGTGGTCCAGGTAAACACATGCTAATGGTTTATCTGAAATTAGATGGTGCGTCTGCGCCGGGTGTTTCACTGTTGAAACTTTCATTTTCTTGCAAATTTCACATTCCAAAACATAGTTTTGGGTCTGTTTCCTCAAGCGCGGCCACCAGTATCTCTGTTTTAATAATGATACTGTGGCGGAAACACGCTGTCTTTATTGGAAGCGGCAACAGCCTGCATTATTTCGCCGTCTATTTTTGTTTTTGAACGAGTGATTGCAGCTACGGAAGCTGTTTGCACAGCTGCCTTCGCAGCTTCATCAGCCAATGAATTCCCTGCAATGTGAACGCCATCACGCTGATTACTCAGTGTATGGATCACGTAAGTCTTTTGTAGCTCTTTCTGTAATAGAAGTACTTGTTCCCAAACCAATTTCTGTTTTATTGTGCCACCTTTTGCATCTTTGAAAGCATTTTGAACTCAGTTCTGCAAGTATTCATTGTAAGATTGGACGCAGTAATATGAATCGCACACTATGAGTGTGGGGATTTCGCGATCGGTATTTTCAAGCGCCATCTTGAAAGCCTGCAGTTCAGCTCGCTGAGCTGTACAATCTCCTAGAGATTGTGTTTTTGTGATCATAAGTCGAAATTTACCATCGCGCCAGCGGCATTTAACAATCGCACACGCAGCACTATAAGCTTGTTTTCCCCCAATTGCGGGCTGTGCTTATCCGTCTGTATAAATTATACATCCGTAATGTTCTAGAGGCAGAATCTCAGTGGGCAGAGGACATTCTTGTTCGTATTGTAGAAATTCTTGAGTTTTCAAGTAGGGGTCAAAAACGTATTCAACGAGTGTTGCAGCAAGAGAATTAACCTATTGTATCCATCTCGGGTGTAAAGCCTTTGCATTCAAAATGCTTGCTGTTGTACAGGCGCAACAACCATTATGCGTTTTCCCTGTGCAAGGACTCTCTCTTTTGCTACTGCAGTTTGAACCGCTGTCAGAATTTTTTCTGTTGAAGTGAATTTAATTTCAGCTTGTGTGTTCAAGTGTGATTTATAAGCTATTGGTACCTTTTCACCTTCATTAAAGGTTAAGTACGTGAATCCGCTTTTCCCTGGGATGATTCGGATTACAAGGTTGCGTACGTTTACGCGTGTCTGTAAATGGGTTGTTGCTAACATGTCTGTTTGCACTGAACGCAAAATTTCTGTGTGTTTTTGAGTCCAATTAGTCGATTTGAAATCAGGTTTGATTAATTTGTAGAGAGGTTTAACCCTTTCTGCGTAATTTAGAATGCAAGTTCTTCTGAAGTTCAGGATGTCAAACCAGGCTACTTCGTCCCTTACCTTGTCCTGATAGCGAAGCCCTCTGGAATGACGTAGATGATTTTCGCAGAGACGCAAGGGACCAACTTCCCAAATGACTAACTATACTCTTACTGAAATTTTATTCACAGTAAAAATAAACCTAGAAATAGGGGAGGAGGGCTGGTACTGGACGTTGATGGGTAGGATGATTCTTGCTGTCGACCTGCGAGGCAACAAGTATCAAAGTTGTAATCACAAGACCTACTTGATTTGCTACTTCCTAGACTACAAATCTAAGGTTCAATCTATCTACCTTTTGGAAGAGTTTTAGTCATAAACCTACCTGCGAACAGTCTTGTCTTGGCGAACGTCCAGTATGTCTTTGTCTTGTCTTGAAATTCAAGTCATCAGATTTTCTCTCTGGTGAGTAGTTCAAGAAGTGGGTTGCTATAAGATACAAATGCATTCAGTTAAACAATATTCCTAGTCTTCTCTCTTTACATACATGAAGCATCCTATTGCAAACTTACTTGAAATTGTTTTCGTTTTATTTCAATAAAGGGGTTCTGCAAGCTCTTGAGTCTTGGCCTGCTCTTTTTAAGAAAACAAAATAACACAGGGAAAAATACAAAATGCACAATGACCTCACTTTCCTTGAAGCCTTCCTAATTAGCATTCAATTTCTGCCAAGAAAATATAGTTACTAACAATAAAATACTGCGAAATTCCTACACCACAATAACTTCTTGCAATGTCAAAATCTTAAAATGTCTCAGATTACTTCTTTCCAGCAACGCTGCCAGGAAATAAATGTTCCAAAACTGTTCAAGTCTTTCTTGCGTTGGGCGCCTGAAATAATAGCAAGATTGCACTTAACTTTGTTTTCCTTTCTTCCTTGCAGGAGTCGAAATGAAGGAAAATCCGAAATAATGACTTCAGACAGCTTCAGGATCATCCAAAAGGTCAGTGCCACGGAGAATTTCCAGACGCGATCCTTCCTCGAGTCAGATGAAAGGCAAAGCATCTTCTAGAAAGCTGGGTGCGGTTTAAATAGTAGGCCGCACCCAGAAAGCTCTAGAAGTAACGTGCACTCTTTCACGCAAGCTGACAGCCTAGTGCAGCTAGCGTGATACATGTCATACACTTTCAGGGCATTGCAGCAGTCAGCATAAAAGATGGTTCTCTGGCAATTCAAGTGCAAGTTTAAAGAAAGTAAATCAAACCTATGTAAATACAAGGAAACTGTATAACATATTAGGTGCCTTCTCAATAATAATTGCAGAAAACATGACAATAATAGAAAAACATTACATTACCACATACTGATAATCAGGACGTGCGGGTGCACGGGAAAGGGGTGGGTTTTTTAAGGACCTAAAATGCCAAAAGAATGGTGGGACGGAGGGTCCGAATCTGCGCGGGGAGACAAGATTGGAGAGTCATGACACAGGAAGCCTAGAATTGACTGTAAGTTTTTCAGTGTCTTTGGAGGTTGGAGCAGAGCACACTTTTCTAGGAAGTTCGCTGCCAGGCTCTTGCCTTCACTTGAAAGTTTGTGTCTTAAGAATAGGACGTTGAGGTGGGCAATTCTCGATTTTTTTGTACCCTTCAGAGGCGAATCCTAGTATTATGGTATTCACTCTGTTCAAGTGCCTATTCACGTTGTCATCTGTAAGATATATGTAATCGACATAAGATAAAGCCTCATCATCATACATTTGTAGTAACTCTGTTACCCTGGCTGAAAATAACCTTGGACTATTCTTGAATCCCTGGGGGAGACGACAGAACTGAATTGTGTCCCCATAACTGAAAAAGCGGTCAAGTAACTGCTTTAAGGTGCAATGTTTTGATAGAAGAAACCGTTAGAAAAATGTAATGTGGTTTCATATTTTTTGCTCGCAATGTTATTCATCAGTGCTGCACTGTGTGCATTTTGTGCTGCAAAGGTTTTGCAACAGGAGTTTAAATGTCTGTAGTCCAAAACTAGACAATATGTGCTGTCTGGTTTGGAGACAGGAAACAAAGGATTGTTCATGGACGAGGTGCATGTTTCAATCACCCCTTGATATTCAAGTTGATCAAAGATCACCCTGACCTGTTTTTTAGCTTCTTGCTTAACTGGATACTGCCTCTGAGCAGTTGGTTGATATTTGAACTGGATCTTAGCATAGGTGTATTTTTTATGAATTGGAATATGATTTGAGAAGGCTGGCATAATGATCTCTTCGCCATGTGGGCACTCCCTGACAAATTCAGGTGGCCAGTCTTTTTCAGCCAGAAGAATGTCAGAAACCTTGGAGAGTTTCTCCCAAAAGAGTGTTCTTATTTTTCTGCTATCCGGAGTGCTACTTCATATAACATTTGGGGTACACTAACCCTGGTATCGGCAGTTTCAACATGAATGAATTATTTCAAGTTCACTGTCTCCAGATGATCCTTCAGGATCTTGCGAGCTAACTTCTGCTGCGCTGTCCAGCATTGTCTGGGCCCACTCCCCGTTCTTGAGTTGTGTCCACAAGATCCTCGGCATGTCTGATTTTTAGACCTGCTACCTTCTTTTTGGAGAATTGAGTTTTCTTATTTTTTAGAAACGTGTTGATCATCTTTGGACTTCACGTGTTCTTCCTTGTGTTCTGATCGTCCACTTCTTTCCAATTTCTGTGAGGAAGTCTTAAAGGTACGAGAGGAACGTGTATCAGTATCTTGATATCTATCAGGTTTTCTCAAATTATCCCTGTTTCTGAGGTTATACCTCTTTTCAGAGGGCTCCTTTTGAGGAGACCTACCTCTGGATTGAGAACGCTTCTCTTTAGGCAGTGTCTGTCTAGTATTTTCCCACTTCTTTTTAGGAGTAGTGACAGCGTTTTTAATAAAAACCTTTTCAGGATTTTCTGTTAGTTCGGGCTTTTCCCACCCAAACTATCTCTACCTAGTTCTTCATAGGATTTTTCTATTATTCTGGCCAGTTCATACGGTTGCTTAGTTACATCAAGTTCTTTAATTCTTTGGCAGATTACCACAGATGCTGCTTCACCCTTAATATTAGCTAATATTATAGCTGAGACCTGCTTGAAATCTTTAAGTAATATCATACACAGATTTGAAGCAGGCTCTGCCCGTATTCATTTTGAATCTGTTTCAGGATGTCTGGTATTACCGCCATGGACGGAACACCATGTGTTTTTGTGTAGATTACAGCAAAGGCTGTACCCAAGTGTCACAGTCCTCCAGGTGTGGTGCGATCTTCATTGAGAAACAGATTGTTAGAATCTTCTGTTTCTCAGAAGGTGTACTATCGGGACATACTGCCTCGATTTGAGTAATTTTTTGAGCTAACCAGAATGGAATTTGTTCCCTTTTTGTGGGTAGTTTACCAACCGATTTTATAGTCTGTGGTGTAATTTTGTTTGCCGCAGTAGCAGACTCGACGAAGATCTATAGGGAGCATTCAGTACTAATCGCGCTGCTGTGTTTTGAACTACCTGCAAGCGATGTAACAAGGCCTCATTGGCTGACGTCAGTAGAGCATTGCAGTAGTCAAAACGACTCAGGACTAACGTCCGAATGAGAGTCTTCAGGGTATGGTCTGGAAGGAATGGAAATACTCGTCTCAGCAGACTCAGTACATGAAAGCATGAGCTTACTGTATGAGTCACCTGCTCCTTCATGTTCGGAATCTGCTCAATGTGCATCCCTAGATTCTTTACTGATGTCTTCGAGGCAGGGGGACACCCAACTCCCCTTACCACCACTCTGGTCTCCACAACAATGCGGCCTCTGCGAAAAGCATAATCTCTGTTTTCCCTGCTTTTAATTGGAGATAGTTGGTACAAATCAACTGAGATATTGCTAGCATGCCGGCTGAGAAGTTGGTCTGGGCTGTTATCAGACAAACCCATGATTATGCCTTTTCAAGGTTTTATTGAACCTTTCTCCTACACCATTAGTCTGGCTAGTCTGGAGATGATATTGGATGGTAAACTTCCCACATCACCTTCTGATAGCTATACATGAAATTCGAGCCTCTGTCTGGAACCACCTCCTTTGAGAACACCACTCTGGTGAACACATTGAGTAGGCCTTCGGCCTCTGAAGGAGCAGTGACTGTCCTGAGGGGTATTGCTTCAGGATATCTTGTGGCATGGTCCACTACCACCAAGATATATTTGTTCCTTGATACAGTTGGTGGGTCTAGGGAACATCAACATCCACTCCACCCTCTCAAAGAGAATCCCAACCACTAACAGATGTATCAAAGGAGCCTTTGGTTTGCCCCCTGTCTTGCCACTGGCCTGACAGGTTGCACAGATGCTGCAGAACACCTTCGATTTGGCAGACATATTTGAGCCAATGCATATGGCTAACCAACCTGTTTCAAGTCTTATTCTAACCCAAATGACCTGACAAGGGAATGCCATGGCTTTAGGTGATGAGGAATAATCTGTACTTTTGGAGGACCACCAACCTATCCTTGAGATATGTGGCCTCAGCATATAAGACTCCCTCATCCCAGTAGCGTTTTAAAATCTCCTGACATCACCCTCATATTTCCTATAGGCATTCTTTCTCAGACTCTCAAGAGTGGGGCACTCTCTCTGTCTCTGGCAAAACTCCTCTCTGGTGGGTTTACCAGATCATGTTAATTCTGACAAGTCAGATAGATCTTGCAAGGGTGGAATCTCTACCTCAGAGGTCAGATCCTACCCCTCAGGGTCAGAAACCTCCTGCACCTCTGGAGTTCTCTGGACTGGCTCACCAGACCCAGTGCCCTTCCTCTTCTCATTGGATGCATGGTCCATCATTCCAGGTTCTAACTGTCGAGCATTTTTCTCCTGGTCAGCCTGTGACCTGGTCATAGCAAATACCCAGTCAGGGAGGGAGATCCAGCATCCTTGCATAGACCATTCCCTCCACCCCATACCAGTCAGATGCTTCAAGATCATGTCCCAGTAGACACTCCACTGATATTGGAGGAGACACATCTACCTTCTTAGGTTCTGTTACACCTCCACATTCTAAACTCACTATGGGATGGAGGTTGGCTCTGCTGTCTGCAGAGGTTACCTGGTGATACACACCACATATGATATGTTCTGGAGAAACTAGTTTCTTTGTGACCATAGGCACACTGGTCCCTGTATCTCTCAGAGCCTCAACCTCAGTTCCTTTAATTGTATCCCTCTGCCTGTACCTCTCCATGCTAAGAGCCAAGGCTGCCAGGGTTGTAATTTCTACCCCACCCAAGGACACAAAAGTTGCCTCTGCTAACTACTTCCTCATCCTTGGAAAAATCTCCACCCCCACACCTACTCTGACAATCCACTGGAACTGCCCACCAGTGGGATGCTTCTTTGTGCAGGCGGTTCTCCTCTTTTGTATCCTGACTGATGACAGTCATAACATGTTCTTGGCTTCAAAAGGTCAAGGAACCTTTCTGTCTTTGCAGGGTCAAAGGACTTCCCCTGATACCTAATCCCCTGGAAAGTGGATTCGGCTCAGGGTCCCTTCCCCTGCACAGGTTTTTGTTGGTCTTGTGAGCACTCTTGATTTCATATTTTCCGTGGGCTTTTCCCTGGGAGGGGAAATGTGCCCTATTCTTTTGATCACGCACCTGGTGTTGATTGGAGATCCGGGTTCCCACCCACTCATCAGCTGTCTTCCCCAGTTCCCTGGGACAAGACAGCTTGGAGTCCACTAGATACTGGTGCAATGTATTTTGTACATAATGAATTAGGATGTGCACTTTAAGATTTAAGTTGTACAGCCCCTCATAAGTACTCACCTGCTTACCTTGGGCCTCATTTATGTGGCTGTGCGTCACTTTTACTCCGCCGGTGCGTCACTTTTTGTGACGCACCAGTGGTGTAAAAAATACGCCTTGTTGCGCCATATTTACAAAGTGACGCATCTAGGTAGATGCGTCACTTTGTAAACCCCTGCGCCACATTATACCTGCGCCAGGTATAATGTATGCAAGGGGTGCCTATTGACGCAAGGAAGGGTCGCAGAAGTGACGCAGTGAAATCTATGAGATTTCACTGCGTCACTTTTAGGACGCCATTGCGTCAAAATCTTGCGCCTGCCTCACAGCAGGCGTAAGACTGACGCAGGCCCTTTCACATGGGGCTTGCCCCATGTGAAAGGACGCATTGCTGGAGTTGCGTCACTTTTGTGACACACTCCAGCAATGCGTCACTTTTGCGCTTACAGATACGTCAGAAATACTGACGTATCTGTAACTCCTTGCGACATGATGCATCATACATTAAATATGACGCATCAGGAATGTCGCAAGGAGTGCGCACTGAGAAGGGACCCATCGCTGCTTTCACGCAGCGATGCGTCATTTCTCATAAACGAGGGCCCTTGAATCCAGCTCTCTAGTGCCCTCACTGAGATGTCTACAAAGTCCACCCAGAAATGTGTGTTTATCTTCTGGGTGTCCCTGAACTTCACCCTGTACTGTTCTGCGGTAAGATCAAATTTGTTGACTGGACATTTCCTCATGTGTGGGTAGGATTCTGCCTCATCTCCTTCTAGGGCCAGGAGCCTATCCCTCCCAGCTACTGGGATCATCTTCCACATGTGTGGACCCCAATATTTAGAGCGTTCACTTCTCACCCTGTAGTGTAGTTCCTATATTCCCAATAGGCTCTGCGCATTGGAATAATATATTAAGTATGGGTGCAAAATCCGTTCCGCTCGTGGAATTTGCGGATTTTCTGCAGTTTCGCGATCCTCGAATCTCGCGAAATTGACGAAAAATCCGCAAATCCGTTCGTGGACGGATTATATATATTTTTTTTGCACATGCCCGCGTTGAAGCTCAAATTCAGTAACGCATTATAATCAGCCCAAACAACTAGTGAGCACGGTCGAGGCTAGGCAGGTGTGCTTCCTCCCTATATCTACTGTCTATAATTAGATGTAATCCTTGATGGAGGTCTTTAAATCCAAGAGTTTCTCAAGCCCAATCACCATGTACTTCCTGTGACCAGGAGGCTGCTTTCTTCTCATCTGCTCCTCCGATTGGTCTCTGACCTTTTATAAACAAGAGGCATGTGAACTTGCATAGAAGCCCCGCCCGTTTGGCCCCGTCCCACACACACTAGGGTATGCAAAGTCTTTGCGCTCTTTCCTCACTATGATGGACAGCTCACTCGAGGGACCTATGCGCCTTTCGGCACGGTGGCAAAGTTACAGACACACGTGGTCACTGGAGACAACTCTTCTGGCCCTTTACGTAGCTGCAGTGTAGGAAAAGCACTATACATTTACTATAAATTTACTTTACATTTACCCAACGAGCTAGCACTTACTGATTAGCCAGTAGAAACCGAACTCTAGTATATATTTGTGCAAATCCACGGATTTTCCCGCGAACTCGCAGATTTCTTTGCCATTTCAGCGAGATTTCGCGGACCCCAAATCTGCAAAATTCGCCCATACTTATAATATATCCTATAGATGTGATGTAGGACTTAGGTCAACTAGGTCACTAGAAAGTTTCTCGAATAAACAAGAAGGGATTAGTTTCTGACAACCGCATAAACATGAAAACTTTGTTTCCCCAAGATAAAACTTATCTTCAGAGTTGTGGAAACAATAGATAGATATTTCACTCATTCAATCGTGCATGCTTCGTTTCATCAGAGGTGCAGAGAAATAGAGAGACAGGCGTTTTCAATAAAAGTATTTATTGAACAGTCTTCTTTCTCATGCAGAAGAATTGAAGTGCTACAATCGTAATACTGGCTGTAAAGTATAATGCGTAAGGCAAGAAGAGTATTATAAAAAAATACCGTAAAAGCATGGTATGGTTTCTAAGCCATAAAATAAATACATAAATAAATAAAGACTAAAAGTACTCAACTGGTGCTTCTAAAATACGCCGACCCCGATGTACCTAACCTAAGTCTAGTACGAGGGAAGAAGTAAGTGAGGTGTAGCATAAGTTTAATATTCTTTGCCAAGAATCTATCAAAGATTTCTCTTAGGGTCTAGTCAGCTCCGTACCTTGGTTTAGAATGAAGGAGGTCTGGTATCTCTCTCTCTCTCTCGACTCGATTTCCCAACACCCCGCAAGGGGAGCTTGGAAACACTGGAGCTGGATCTCTCGGCAAGAGAAAAGACAGCGTCTCTCTCAGTGCGTCAGCTGAAGGGTCGGCTTCCTTCGGCAATTGCTGTAGCGAGCTGTGTCGGGCAAGTAGATAGTCGAACTGCTCCAAACCACTGTCTGTTTGCTAGGGCAAGAGTGGGCATATTTATACCTTGAAGATGCCGAGTTTGACGTAAAGGTGGACATAATACCGTCATCAAAGAGTCGCAGTTCTTTGAAAACTCCATGAGTTCTTGGACAAATCAATATTCAAGCAAGGGGAAGTCCCTAACTGCTGAAGCCGAGTTTTCCAAGAAATCATTGTGGCTTTTCGGAACTAGTGGAAGTATCCATGCCTGTATTTGGACTGCATATGCTATGTCTAAATATGGTTATGATGTCTATGCCTATATAAGGACAACGTAAATTATACCTATATAAGGGCATGAATCGGGAAAATTACACTAGGGTCCTAAAATGCTATACAACAATCTTAAAGGCCCTTTCAAATGCAGCCAGCCATCTTTCAGTGTTCCCTCTGTGCACTGGGAAACTATTCCCATTGAAAGCCTAATAGAAAAACTTCCACCCCTGGACATCTCAGCATCTTCCTCATTGTCACCATTTCTTCTCTCTTCCTACCTTGCGCTCTTCTTCTTACCCAATTCTGCCATTTTTTTTTCTCTGCACGTGTGTATGCCCGCACAGCCTCAAACTCCTGCCTTCTGTTGGCCATTTCTGGGTCCTTTCCGGGGGAGCCTCCACTCCCTCTATTAGTTTGAAGTATGAACCTGGTACTAAAAGAAATAGATAGGTTCTCATCATCCTCCTCCTGGAGGTTGTTGCAAGGGTAATTACCCCCCTCCCCTTCACTCTCTTGAGCTGTTTGGGCCCAGGCCTTAAGAGGCCTAATTAGTTCTGCCTTCCTAATCTTATTAGCATTAGGAGGTCCCCTGGACCTGCACTGTACCCTAACTGGCATGCATGCACACAGGCCTTGGTAGCCAGATCCAACTCCATGTTCCCTTAAACTTTTAAAGGGTGCAAAATTTGGAATTAAAAGTTATTTGAAACATCAAAAATAAATCAAGCAAAGACCTGATGCCAGTCAAAAATCTGATATATTTTTTGCTTTTAATTCAATGTAGGTATTTTATTTTTCAACCTAATAGCAGAGTGTTACTGCTGAACACTAGTTCTGCATCCCAAAGCTGAACACCAATGTAAGAAAGTGGACCATTAATTGGGGTGCTCCACCATATGTAATATTGGGACTATTCTTGTTAGGTCTAGTAAAGGTTTCAGTAATTAAAACCTGAGCTCAATACCTGGTAGCTGTAGCACAGAACAGACAGGCTTAACTTCAGCAAATGTGTAAAGCATTTAGAAATATCAAAGGTCATGCAAATTGGCCTCTAGATGATTCATGCTGGAGGAATTGACTGTTTAGAAGTACCGTATGTAATCTATTTGTTATAAATCCAACTTCATCAATGACTTGGGCTTGTAATAAATATTTCAAAAAGTTCAAGAATAGATATTATAGCAGTTTCCTAGGCAGAGATAACACCATTTAATTGCAATATTAAATCACAAAGCTTTCTTGTCAACAGCTAATCTAACTACAGTGAAATAGCATTTTTGGACTTGTCACTCTAAGGACAAGTTTTACATTCAATTTGTACATGTCCTTTTTTTAAAATAACATGCATCCTGCTTTATTGAGCATTAAGGCCTATTTGACGTTACATACTAATAATTAAAAGGAGTGTTTAGGCCTGACAAATGGGGTGTATTATGACTAGTCTAGTCTAACTTGCAGTTTTAGAACTGCACATACAGGCTACAGTAGTAGACCTAAAGTCTTGATTTGATCTGTTGCTCTAGTGTTGGAACAATGTAGTGCACTAGTGACATAAAACATACAGGCCCTAGTTATACTTTGTACTAGGACTTGCAAGTAAGGACTTGCAGGAAGGGTATATATGCAGGTATGAGTAAACTCAATTTCAACATGTTGTAGGGGTCAGAACACATGCACTGGGGGCTTATTAGAAGAACCGCACAGCACACAATAAAAAAACAGTAACATGATTCCCAAAAAATTGAACTGTTCATGCAAAAAGAGGTGTTTTCTTTCATGTACGAAAGTGTTATAGCAAGATCTGTATCATGTGACTGCTACAAAGGGACAGTCATGCAAGCTTTTAATCATAAAATATATCATTTTCGTTCTGTGCTACAATGTATTGCAATATTTCAGGATAAGATCACACTTATTTCAGTTCAGTTATAAATATGCAACATTTTGTGAAGCTATAGAAAACATGACTTGCAATGAAATGATACGGCACGCAGTGTGATCTCTTATTGAAGCATTAGGTAGGCAGCTCTTCTGTTTCAGTCCACTGAATACATAATGAAACAACCCTTTTCACCTTCACCTTTAATTTAGCTCGGGCCACTGGCGAGCCATTAATGAAACATGGGGGAGCAGGCAGATAATGGGATTGCAGTAAACATTTATAGCTCAGTCTGAGGACTGCTAAACGAACATATAATAGCTGTCTAACTTGATCAACAATGGCACAAATTTGGAAATTGACAATTTACAAAACAACTAACGAACTTGACAAACTATAGAAGTCTAACAATTAACACACAAAAGCACACATGGAACTTGACAAAAAAAATAACATATATACACGAACTTGATGAACATGAACAGCAGCCTCGATCTTTACAACGAATAGTATGTGTCAACAGCTTGATAAATGACAGTACGTGTCTAGAACTTACTCTTTTCAAATAGTTTTATTGAACAGATAAACAAGGTGACCATACAGAGTAAGTATAATAAATAATATAACATCACGTTCCAATCTTACTTTTCAGAGGTAATAGAATTGGAGTAATAATACATAGGCAACTCATAGAAGGGAACAAATTACATTGAATGAAACATATAAGCAATATAGAAAATATGAAAGAAAATAAATAATGGAACAGCTAGGGGAGTCAGGGTGGCTTAGGAACATCCTGTTGAGACGGTTTTGGTAAAGAATATTTCTTGGCACTACCATCAAAAAATGTTGTGACCGGGGACAACAAATCAACACGTTTTTTAGCCATTTGGGGTGGATATACAAAGGCAGTGTCCAACCTATGATTATGGCAAACAGTGTACCACCAAGCTCTGTACGAAATCTTCGAAAAGTCTTTCCAGTTGGTGGTAATTTGTTGAAATGTAATCGTAATAACCAACCAACGGCAGACCCATGAGAACTCGGTAACTACTGTTCGATCCCCCTCCTACCTTTATTGTGCAAGATGCTGAAAAGCATGATCAATAAACAACTGAGTCATTATCTGGAGCGTAACGAAATTCTAGATCCATCACAATCAGGATTTCAACAGGGTTTTAGTACGGAGACTGCTATCCTAGCAGTCACGGACTCGCTCAGGCTACAAGTAGATAAAGGCGGATAAGCAATCCTGATACTACTAGATCTCTCCGCAGCATTTGATACCATCTCTCATGAAATGCTAGAGGAGAGACTGGAGTCTTGCGGCATTGAAGGAACAGCCTTAAAATGGTTTGCGAAATGTTATGTCCGATAGGACACAAACAATCATGCTTGGTCCATACAGGTCAGATGCAATCAGCTTAGACAGAGGTGTCCCCCAGGGATCCTGCCTAAGTCCTACCTTATTTAACATTTATATGGCCCCTCTAGCAAGGAGAGCGGAACAACTGGGCTTTGAGATCATCTCTTATGCTGATGCTACTCAGCTCATGCTCTCTTTTGGTACGGACTTAGTAGCAGAGAAAGCACGGTTTGCCAGAGGTATACTCAAGATCTCCAGCAGGATGACGCAGAACTGTCTCCAGCTGAACCCTGGCAAAACCGAGATAATATTAATGGGCAAAGTCACACCAAGCTGATCTGACGACTGGTGGCCAGCTCAATTGGGAGTAGCTCCTGTGCCTACTCACTGTGTCAAAAATTTAGGGCTAAAATGAAATCAGTCCCAAACAATGAAAGACCATATCGCCACCACGACCAGCTCCTGCTATTACAGCCTGCGTCTGCTGCGTAAAATCCTTCCCTTCATGCCTACCGTTCATCGCAACACCTTGGTCCAGGCTATGGTTATCAGTCAATTGGATTATGGCAACGCTCTGTTGGCAGGGGTAGGAGAGACCCTACTGAACAAACTGCAGGTGATCCAAAACACTTAAGCTAGGATGGTACGGAATTGCCCAGTGGGCTCCGCATCGGCGCCCTTATTGCGAGAACTCCACTAGCTAGCGGTGAGAAAGAGATAATTTTTTAAGATCTGCTGCCTCACTTACACAGCACTCAGTGGAAGTGGTCCTAAATACCTCCAAAAGAGACTTATCAAACATGTACCTAACAGGAACTTGAGGTATGGGATCTGGGGTCTCCTACAAGTACCACGTATAAGGCTGTGTCGCTCTGGAGGGAAAGCATTCTCGTATCTAGCGCCAAGATACTGAAATGAGCTACCAGATCCCCCACGCAAAATTGACAATTATGGCACATTTAGAAAACAACTAAAAGCCTTTCTTTTCTAATTCCTTCGGTCCTCTTTCAATCTTAGGAATATTTCTAGCTAAACGCCGAGATGCCCGAGGTGAGTTGAGCGCTATAGAAGTGTATTTAACATAACATGCCATAACATCAATAATCTTAACATTTAATGAGACCCCATTCCAAGCAGATGAGAGACTGCCCAAAAAGATATGAGTAACAGAAAAAGGGAATGTAGTATTGTATAACAAATTAACCTGCAACCATACTTGCTTCCAGAAAGTATGTACCAGTGGGCAAAAGAAAAACAAATGAAACAGGTCAGCATTGGCGGAAGAGCAGTTCCAACAAGTGTCCGGAGTGGTAGAAAAACATTTACATAAAAGGGTTGGCGTACATAAAAGTCTATTAGAAACAAAAGATAATGTTTGTGTGGTATTTGCTGCTCTAGAAGTCTTGCGTATTTTGGACCAGATGCCTTTCCATAGTAAAATTGGCCAACTTACACCAAATCTTTTTCCCATGCCTTTTTGTTTTCTGTCTATCAGTGTCAATGCCTTGTAGGTGTTTGTAAATAGTAGAAGCTGTAGGTGTGGTTATTAACAAAGTATGAAGTTGTAAAAAGGATTTTGAGCTGTTAGAGATAGCTGGTGTGAGAGGGAGCTGAGAGTAAGCTTCCAATACAGCTTGTTTGGGTGCAGTGTATTTATGGGTAAAGGAAGCCAGTAAGTTGAATGTCTGCATAAGCACAGGAAAAGGCAAAAATTCTGAGTTTAAGAATAATTGATGAATCTATATCAAACCTCTGTCCCTCCAAGTCCTCCAATAAAAGCATTTATTATGAATCAATAAATCTTTATTATGCCAAATTGTAGAGTTCAAAAGAAATCTCTAGAAGCAAGAGGAGAACGGGTAGATAGGTCAAGTAGTTTGGAAGTATGTTTCAAAACAGGAGTTGAAAGGGAATGTGGCTTACGTGAGAAAGAAAGGTATTCACAAAATGAGTAAGGGGACAAAAGTAAGCCCTCTATTGAAGTCCAGAGAGGACATTCATCTGTAGAATCAAGCAGCCACAAAGAGGCCTGACGCAATAAAAAGCCTTATGATAAGCCTGAAAATCTGGGAAATTAACTCCTCCCTCTGTTTTAGGACTTATCAATTTTGATATAGACATACAGGATTTCTTATTATTCCAATAGAAAGAAGATAACATGGAGTAAATGTTTTAATAGATTTGGAAGTGATAGGAATTGGTATATTCAAAATAGTATATAATACTATGGGTGATAGCATCATCTTTATGGTATCCAAGCGGCCCCACCAAGACAAATAAAGGGGATGCCACTTGGAGGTCAGATCTGAGATCTTTTGAAGGCACTTATTCATACATAAAGTAATTGTTTCTGATATTGAAGGAGTAAAATGTAAGCCTAAATATTTAATATGATTTGGACTCCATTTAAATTGAGAAGCTTAAAATTGCGAACTAAAAGTATGTTTTGTCAATGGTAATATTTCATATTATTTAGTTTATATCCAGAAATAAGTGAATACGATTTCACTTCTGCTAAAAAAGCAGGAATTGATTCCTCTGGTTTGGATAAATATAGGAGAATATCATCAGCATAAGCTGCGAGTAGTTTTTCATGGACATTTGATGTTTGAAAACCGTGAATGTTCAGGTTTTGACGTAATTTGTATAAGAATGGTTCTAGAGCCAGGTTAAAAAGAAAAGTTGAAAGAGGGCAACCTTACCGTACCCCTCTGCTTATGTCAAAGAATGGGGAGATCAAGCCATTAGCACAAATTGCTGCACGGGGATTAGAATAGAGAAGGGACAGTAAATGTATGAAGTTGGGGCCAAATCCATACCATTTGAGGGCATAAAATAGATATTTCCACTCAACTCTGTCAAAGGCCTTCTTGGCATCTAGTGCAATTGCCGCCAAAGGATGATTAAGATGAGAAGATTTGGATAGGACATCAAAAAAGAGCTGTGTGTTGTCTGTAATGAATCTCCCCTTAACAAATCCAGATTGTTCCTTACCTAATAACTTTGGGAGGTATGAGTCAAGACGTATGGCTAAGGCTTTAGAAACATTTTATAATCAATATTGACCAGCGAAATGGGTCTATAATTTTTACAATACTTGGCATCTTTACCTTCTTTAGGGATGAGACAAATGTGGGCTTCAGAAAATGAACCAGAAGAGCTTTTGGAAGTGCAAAAGAAAGTTATAAGTGAATGGAGTTTAGGTATTAAAAACGAAGAAAAGTGGGTGTAAAATTCAACAGTACAGCCATCCAGGCCAGGAGCTTTGTCTTTTTTGTGTATCTGAAGGGCTTTTAAGAGTTCATGCTGGGAAAGGTCTGATTCTAAGGGGGAAAAATCTAAAGGGTTTGTGAAGGTTTTTGTATGTTAGAAAAGAATTGTGAAAATAGATGTTATGTGGTTTGGGTTTCTGAAGAGTATAAAGATTTGTAAAAAATTGAAAATTCTTGAAAAATTTCGGCCTCCTTGAATTTTAAAACAGAGTGCTCATCAAAGATAGAATTGATGGTCAGTCTATTTTGGCGGATCTTTAAATAATTGGCTAAAATTTCACCTGCTATGTTTCTACAGCCATAAAAATTGGCACTAGATTTTAATAAGAGAGGTGAAGCATCTTCTGTCAATTTTTTATTGTAATCCAACTTAGCATTAATGAGGGCCTTTAAACAATCTTCTGAATGTGATGTGTAATATGAATGTTCCAATGCCTTAATGTATTGAAGAAGATCTTTAGTTATCTTGCGTGCTGCCTTTCATTTCTTTGCCACATAATCTAAAATAAAATCCCTGGCCGAAGCCTTAAAGGCATCCTAAATGATTGCAGGAGAGCGGGAATTTGAATTATTCCTTTCAAAAAAGTCCATTGAAAATGAAGCAAAAGCTGGGGTGAATTTGGAGTCTGAGAGGAGTGCATTATTGAAACGCCATCTTTTGGGAGCAATATTCTTGGGGAGAATATCAAAACCGATGGAAACTGGTGCATGATCTAATAAAAGAATAGGGCCAATTTCTGCGTGAGTCAGGGACTGTGAAATGTTATGAGATACAAAAACATAGTCAATTCGTGATTGAATATGATGGGTGGACGAATAAAAGGAATATTCTCTAGTAGTCGGGTTACAAAGGCGCCAAGCGTCTAGCAATTTGTGTTGCTGTATAGTGTGAGTGAAGGATTTGTGAGATTTGTTAGGTACAAAGGACACTTCAGAATTACTATCTAAGAAGGGGTCAAACACCTGTTTACAATCTCCAGCTAAAATAAAATTATCTTCAATACAATAAGAAATACGTTTTGCCAGAGCTGACCAAAAGGAAACATCTCCTCCTGTAGGTGCATAAACATTAAGGAGAGAGATTGGAACTGCTTTTATGGATAATTTAACAATGAGCCATCTCCCCTCATCATCTAATTCTTGCGATAAAAATGTGATTGGTAAAGATTTATAAAATAGTATCGGTGGTGTGGCTCACTGGTTGGAGACGGCAGACCAGGGAGCAGAGAACGGCCCGGGACCAGGGTTCGATTCCAGACGCGGCAGGGTCATGGACCAGGGTCAACGGACTCGATAATTCTCGCCTCAGTGCCTACTCTAACCAGGGATCACACTCCGCAACTCTGGGCATTAAGCTTGCCTCATCTCTACAACGGCCCTCCACAGACGCCGGGGATGCCTAGTTTCACCTTGGAGATACCCAGAAGGGACCATCTCACAGGGAAAGCCAGGACCGGTTCCCCAGCGGTCTTCAGTGCCAGGACGCTCCCGGGCAACAGTGCGCTTTACAAGTCCCACACATTTACATTTACATTTACATTTACATTCACTCCATTTCGTTTGCCATCACCTGGAGAGAAATAGGCATCCCCTACCCAACCCCTTTTCAACTTTAGAGATTCAATCTGTAAAGTGGGTCTCTGTTAAAAAACAATGTCAGCATTCAATTGAGCCAAGTGTGATAAAATTATTTGTCTTTTGATAGGAGAGTTTAAACCCCTAATGTTCCATGAAACTAACTTGAGTGACATGAGATATAAAAGTGGGATACAGAGACATCAGTCCAATTCAATAAGATAAAAAATACAATAACAAAATTGATTCAAACTTATAGCACAAAACCTAATCCATTGCAAAGAGAAGGGTATGATAATGAAGAAAATCGAGAAAAGGAGGGAAAGTAAAAAGACTATAAACTAGTAAAAACCAGAGAAAGTAAGTAAGCAGAGATAAGAAGAAGTGAAATAAGCAGATACGTAGAAATCTAGTTTTAAATCACTAAATCCAATTTGTTGCATAAATATCGGTTAGTATTATGAGAGATGAAGTGCATATAAAGATAGAAAAAAAGAGTGGTCAGATAAAAAAGTGTGAGGAGAATAGATACTAAAAGAATAGATTAGAAAAGTGTAATGTACTGCACCAAACAGGGAATGCATGGAAACTGTTTAAGGTCGTAACAACAAAAATACTTCTGAATATGAACGAATACAAGGGAATAGAAAAATTGGTGGTACCATCTTGTGAGAAAAGACTAATACGAATAACAAAGCACAGAACAGAGAGTAAAATGACTTCCGCATCAGTTACAATGGAAGTGTAGAAAAAGTTTAAACAAAAACATGAATAATATGAGAAAACCGTCATAAAAGAAGAAGAGTATGGGAATGTAATGCAATAAACAGAACAAAGAACAAATCAAAGAAGAAACCCGTAAAAGAGGAAAATGAAAATGGATAGGAAAACAAAGGTCACCATAATAGCAATAAAGGAAGAACTGTAAGACAAAGCCAAAAACATAAGACAAAACGAGAAAGGTACTTACATTAAGGGAACATGAAAGCGAGGGTAGGTGGAACCACATGGAACAAGCGGAGCTTCGGGCAAGGACCGGAACAACAGAGGAAGGGACAAGTCACACGGTGAACAACACTGTTTAGGCGAAGGTTAAAGGAAAAAAGGGGAAACAAAGAGAATAAGTGAGCTTGGTAAGTCATATAACATTAATATATGATAAAACTTCAAAACCGAAAAATATTAAAGATAAGTAACTGCAACCCTTGAGCAAAAGGCTATACAAAACCTTAGAAGTATAACAGCCATTCAATCATTAAAGAACCTGCAACAAATTAAAGCAAAATCAAAGATATGAGAGCATAAAAAGTCAAGTGCCATGCGAGGCGAGAAGACCTTGAAGAATCCATTTGATGTGACGTATTTGAATTGATGAAGCTTCGCAGTCAGACAGGATCTTCCTAAGAGGAAGTTTTGTTATTGAATGTGACTTTCAATATGCAGGGATGGAAAAGCCCATATCTTGCTCCCATAGCACGGAGATCTGATCTCATATCGAGGAAAGCCCTGCGCCTAGCTGCTGTAGCTCTTGTGTAATCCTGCACAAAGAATAATGTAGATCAAGACCGCTGAATCGCCTTAGCAGCTGACAAGACTCTCAACAAATCTGTGTATTCTAAGAATTAGAGAATAACACCTCTAGGTCTTAGCGAAGGAGAGCGACTGCTAGAAACTCTGCCCGTCTATGAGCGCGTTGGATATTTAAAGCGGTGTCTTCCGGCATGTGTAAGACTTTGGGGATAAAAGATTTGAAAAAAGAGATTGGGTCTGAACCTTCGACCCCTTCATTCAAACCATAAATACGCAGATTGTTCCTCCTGTTGTGATTTTCTATGTCCTCATCCTGCTTTTGGAGTGCTGAATCTTGCGACTGCATGAAATAAACAGTTTTGGAAGTTTTGTCGAAAAAGCCGAGACCTTATGTTCTATAGCTGAGATTCTAGTATCAAGTTGTGACCAGCAGTCAGATAGAATTTGCAATCCAGAATTAGTTTACTTCATAAATGGTCTAAGAGCTCTTATTTCCTGTAACAATAAGTCCAGGGAAACTGAAGAGTCTGCTTTGGGTGGAGAAGGAGGATCTTGTTTTAGTCGTTTTACGTTTGGTTTTCCTGGCACAGAACAAGATTGATCCATACTGCTGCCGTCTTCTTCGGACCCCAGAAGTCTAGAATTTTCCAGTTTTGAGAGCTCTGAGAACAGCGTCAAATTTTTTATAAAAACACGTTTTGGCTTGGGTTTGGTAGAAGAAGACCCTTTTGTTCTGCCCAACAACTCCTAAATCAATCAATTAAAAGTCTTGTAACCAATACAGTAATACAGTGAGGGAACTCAGGATATGCGTCAGGTGATGGAAAGCTATTGCAGGCTAATTTGCATGTCAAGGAAGGACTGACACCCTCATGCGTCACCAATCACTTCACTCACCATTGTGAACAATTGTGCTGCAGTTGGTATTCAAATTCACCGCAAAGTGAGTGTGGTAGCAACCCAGGAATTATATCTATGCTGGTAATAGCAATAAAAGGGGTAACTTTCAGATTCGATCCTCTCTTTACCTGTTCTTTTTTGATCGTCTTGGCTGCTCTTGTCGATACTACCGCTGAAGATCTCCCTTTATTTTCTGGCCTCTCTGTTTCTTATTTGGGAGTTTACCTTTGCCGCTAGCTTCTATCATGAAATGCTCATCATCCAGGTGTGCCAATCCTTGTTCCTGCTCTTGTTCCTGTTCTCCTGCTGATGGGATTTCTATTGGGAGATCTATTAGGAGATCAATGCTAGATAGGATGCCAGATGGTGCAGAGCCTTTGTTTGAGCCCTTACTCGAGCGCTTACTTCTTAAATCATACCTTGAGGTCATTTTCATGTTAGTTGAAGGCGTGTGAGTGCCGCCGCTGTGTTTCTCAAAAACAAAATGATGGCCGAGATTTCGCAAACCCGTCTCTGGGCATAAAATGGTAAATATTGCATGCCCTCCGCATATAAACTCGCGAAAATGAGCACCATCAGGTCAGGGGCTCCTTCCATACCTGTGCCTCTCCTGTCATTCACGTCCGGAGCCCTACGTGAATGCCGCCATGTCCTCTGGGCGCCAAGCCACACCCCCCTAGAACTTACTCTAAATCAAAACGATCATGTTTTCAAATTCAGCAGCGGTCAATACAGAATATGAAAAATGATATATATTGATTTGTTGAAAATTCTAAAATGAGTTATTTGGGCCTAGGTAAGTAATTGTGAATTACTGGATGAACGTGCAATTAATATAACAATTTGCACTGTGCATAGAGCAACAGAACATCCTGTCAACTTTCTGAAACGTGAAAAGGTGCTGGACACACAATGTAAATGTTGGCTGCCTCTTTTCTATTACAGAAAGTTCCCAAATCTCGTTTTTCTTTTAAACATTCTTCTGTGACTTATGACACCTCCCCTTCTACTCATATTCTTAGGGGCAGGATGCTGTTTCGCCACAGCTGCACTTTATTTATAAATAAATACACTGAATTAGTTCATACCAAAAAAATAAAATCGAGCTTCAACTTTCCATTGGAGTTGATCTTTCATTTCGGTTAAATCGGGATGAAAACCACCCTTGAAGTTTCTATGAACCTGGGACTACATTTGGCTGCATCCAAATCTATGTCTTTTGTGAACCACGGTTCTAGCTGAGTATTAATCACTTGACAAATATGGGCATGGCCTGTTCACACTCTAGGGTCAAAGTTTGATCATAAATAACCTTCATCTCCCTTTCAGTCTGCCATTTTTGTGCACTCCCACTTATCCCACTTATCCCATGTCTTCTGATGCGGAACATACTCCACTCCAGAGCCAGACGACCTTCTCCTCTATGTCCCATTTTACTCTCCTTAACTTCTTCTTCATTCATTTGTTGAAAAATCCACCAATGCCTCTTTCCTTTGCCTCTGGAACATGATCATTGCTGGTATTGCTGTCTGGTGTTAGCTCCTGAATTCTCATTCCTTCGAGCGGTTCTCTTTTTACTTTAAGATTTTCCCTCCCTGATTGTTCATTACATGAAAATAATGAGGCAGATCTACAAGAATGTACTGCAGAGCGGCAACGCAAGTCCTTTGCCTGCGCCACGCTGTGGCACTTCTGAAGCACAGGAATGTGACATATTTACAATAATATGTTGCATTCCTGTGCCCTCCCCTGCGCTAGCGCACAAACTGCAGCCATGCGCCGGCGTAGGCACCCTTGCACCATGGGGCAAGGATGCCTGCGTCATGGGGAGATTGCTTTTGTGTAGGAAGGGGCACCTTCCTGCACAAAAAACAATCACTACAGGCATTTTCATCTTTTAATGCGTGCTGTAGAATGCAGCATGCTTTGAAAGAGGAAAAAACGTGGAGAGATGAAAACATTGCTCCTCTTTGTGCCTCGTTACACCTCCCCTGGGGAGGCATAGCATTGACACGCATTTCCAGATTTACGATCCCTCGTCAATCTGTAAATGTGTCTTGTTCCATGGGTGTTGTGTGGGAACACCCACAGCAACTCCCATGGAAAGCCCCTTCCACGCAAAGTGCTGCATGTGAAGGGGCCATATTTATAAGGAGAGGAAAAGTCACGCAGGGTGGCTTTTCCTCTCCGTGGCTCTTTCTTTTTCTAAACGGTTTGCACTAGAATTTATTTATTATTTATTATTGAGATTTATAAAGCGCATACGTATGCCCGTGGGCGTCTTGGCGCTAAATAGCCCGCAAAGCTTCTCCCATATGAATTCACACATCTTAAAGTACATAGGTTCACCTCAACGTCGTTGTTAGCGCTGGGCAGCCTGATTTTCGGGCAGACATGCATTTATAAATCGAGGGAATAGAATAGAATAGATGTAAATTGAATATTATCAATGCATTCACTTATTTTTCTGGGACCATGGCCGTTTACAATTCTTATAAGTCCATGTCTTCCAGTTTTTTTAGTTGTTCCTTCAATAATTAATTAAATATTTCTGAAGATAGCATCATCCTGTTGCCATAGGCGATGAATGTTCTATCCAACATTTATTTTACTCCACATTTCCTTAGACGTCTGATATTCTTGAAATATGTCTACTGTCTTCTCTCACCAACATATTTGCTGTCTTTGCCAGTAGCTCATGGTTTAACAGATTTCATATTATCAATTACTCCCTTAACTTGCATAATGTAATTCTTAGCACTGTGGGTAAATCATAGGGTCACCCTTATTTTAACTTGCTCCATTTTTTCATGCCACAGCTGCATGTTATTAACCGTTGTCAAGTATCCCTTCCTGAGTATTTTTCCTTTAAATGGTTAATAAACATATTTCTGGTATAATTGAATTCCTCCCCCGGTTTCCTTCTGAAGGGCAACCACATTTTCTTAACTGACATTAGCATTTATGTAGTTTTACAGAGTATTAGGACTTCTGTGAATTTAGCAATTATGGCATATTGCTATGTGTTATCTGTAGAATTTGTGTTACTGAACATTTCCCCCAAAGGAAGTAACTATAATGGCATGCTTCTCGTTTCTCCTGGTAAAAGTATCATGAGAAACGAATGTAATAAGTTTACAAGTTACTTGACCTGGATAGTTGTCGAATCAAATTAGGTCTACTGTTAACAAACTATTGGCTTGTTAGTATCAGTCAAAAAACATAAAAGGTGGATTACCATGCAGATCATTTAAAAGACTAAGGGGCAGATGTATCAAGATTCGATTTTGCGATTTCTAAATAGTGATTTTTAAGGAATCGCTATTTAGAAATCGCAAAATGGAATGTATGTACAAAATTGCTATTTTTTAGCGATTCCTTATTTTTCCTCATTTGCGAATTCGCATTTTGCGAATTTGCATTTAAGGAATAATTAAATCGCAAATTACCACCAACTACAAGTTGGTGGTAATTTGCGATTTCTTAACTCAAACTCGCAATCTCAAAAAAGTTACATACATCTCATTTAAGGAATCGCAAAATTTGCGATTCCTTAAATGCATAAGCAAAATAAGGAATCACAATTTTTTGCGTTTCCTTATTTTGCAATTTTTTGTTACATATCAAAAAATGCTAAAATGGCTTTTGCGATTTGCAAAATGCTTGATACATCTGCCCCTAGGTTGTTTGAAAGTGACAGATGATGATTAAGTGACAAATGAGGTCAATACCTAAAAAATAAGCATGGACCAAGCCAGTAAGTCTGGCTTGCCTTTTAAATGCTGACTAGGTCATTTAAAAGAGCCACCCGCTGTGATAAAGCATACAGAAAATAACTGCTTTCTATATACAATGAATCTATAATGTGCATCAAAATGAGTAATGAGTAATTAGTTGAGGAGGATGTGAAACCAACTAGTAAGTCCAAAATTCTGTCAGATCCAACACACAATTTCAATAAATAAACCTGGGCTAAAACTTTGGTATGCCACAGAGAAGACAGATGAATGAAAGCAAAAGTATTATATCCTTATAGCCTGCTGTAGTGGGTTATACCGGCTGTTAAAGGCCTGCTTCAGCGTTGAAGGCCCAAGCTGCAGCTGGTCTCTGTATCATATCTACCACGGGTTTAGCTCAGGTTTTATCAAACTTGGACGCATTTCCATGAGGTCCCACAAATGTTCAGAAGGTCCTGGAAGTCCAAATATTTGCAAAGTACCATCTTCTTTTTAAACTTTCTGGAGCAGTTTTAACTGTAAAGTTTTTAGGACCTCAGGGACAGCAATTAGTGGCCAGCACTCATTTCACCAGAGGCCAACAGCAAGTTCCAGCATGGCAGGTGGGTGTATTTTCCAGGTCGGCATGGCAGTACCAAACTGCGCACAGACTGTGCTAGGGACTTAGTAGTAAATCAAATATGCCAATCCTAGAAACACCAGTCCATAAACACCATTTACAGAGGGAGAACTTGCACGTTGGCACTGAACAGCAATGACAAAGTGCCCAAAGCATCTAGACCAGTAAAAACGAAGCCCAACACACAGTAAAAACACAGGAGGCAAAGGCAAAAATACAGGGGAAACTCACGCCAAGGATGCAAGGTCTAACACAAAGTTTTCTAGAAAATGTTCTGAAAAGGTGGTCTGGCTTCATTTTCTTTAGCTAAACAAAACTATAGGATTAAAAGAAATTCTGTTCGGTTAAAAGATGTGTGCAAATGGGCAGAGGATCAGGTCTGTAGAACATAGGAACTAGTCGAGATAGACCCAAAATGACCACCAGCTAGAACAATATGGTTACTTTTTTTGAGTTTGGCAGATGGATGTACATCAAAAACATAGCAGATGTACGTTCTGCCCTATTACAAGTACCCTTGTAAGGCAATTGTAAAAAGGTATATTGAATAACCGCTATGTTTTTGACTAAATAACCCATCTGCCAAACTCCAAAGCAGGCCCTATATTTCTTGAAATTGATTCTCACAGTAAATTTAATTCACCCTGAACAGACTAGTTGAGGTATTTTGGTTATCAATAGATTTCAGTGCAACTGAAAGATTTCATGTGAATAAATGCTGCAATGCTAACTCATGCATGATGTTTAGATACTAACGATATATTATAATTAAGGAGTGGTCCTGCAGGTAGGTATTGTTGATAACATGTATTCATGATTTATAGCTAAAGTTATCAGAAGTAAGCAATACCCTACCACCTTACTGTTTAGGGACTGTTCAGATGAAGCCTTTGACAGCGCTTGCTCTCTCTGCATGACCTACTGTATCCTATTCTATGGCCTGTGCAACACCCAGCGATTGCTCTTGGCTGTTGTCTGTGTCAATCAGAAATGTAGTTTTCTTATTGCTGCTTAACTGTCCCTCCTTTGTGTGCTTAACTCTGCTTCTGGCGATTTAACTTAGAAAGTATTTTGTTTGGCCATCACACTGTACAGTGAGTGATGGCCCCTCCTCCCTCTTTAGACGAAGGGGTAAAAACAACTAGTGTGATTTATTAGCAAGAACAAAACGCTTGTGAGGATAAGAAACATGTTCGATTGTCTGTGATAAACTTCGCTTCTTCTTGCTAATTGGATTGCACTCTATCTTTATATGTAAAAAAACACATGCAGTTGGTAACAATGATACTGATGTTAACTACAGTGTGACTTTTCTATTTTTTGATACGAGCACACGCTTCTTTCTAGACATGTGGTGAGAGAATATAACCTGTCTACACCAACATATATTTATTTTTTCCTGGCACTTTTCTTTATTTTACCAATACATTGTGTACGGATTTAACCACTGAGCATTTGTTTGTGTTCAAACACTAGCCAGCTTCAGGTATTGTAACTTGTCTGGTATTCACATTTGCATTACTCATGGTTATCAGCAGTTCGAAACATGCCTGGCAATATTAATGTCCATTATTTTCGTGTTTCTTTTATCACTCTGCATGCCTCGAAGTGATTGCCAGCGGCAGCCTATAAAGCCAGCTCCACCCTGCATGCTGCTACACTTGCACAGTTGTCCTAATTAAGCAAACTATACTGAAAATAAGTAGCTGCATTGGTATACATCTTTACAGATATACTTCTTGATGGAGGACTTGTGGAAGGTCAGGGGTCAGCATACCCTTAAGCACCAATTGCTCCAATGCATTACCACATTGCAGACAGCGTCCCTTCCTCAGAGCAGGAAGTATGTCTGTTGTTATCAGACGAAATCTTACTCATTTTATCGACTTAAGGAAGGATGAAAGGCTGAGTGACCCACGCCGATTCCAACGTCACCTTGAGGTCGAGCACCGATTCCTGGAATGCATTGATTAATTAGTACAGCCAGCGCCATTACCTCCTCGTCCTGTCTCCCCGTCCCATTCCTTACAAGTGAGCTGTTTGCACTTCCCCCAATATGGCGCCACCAATCTAGTGAGGATAAAGGGGGAAGTGAGTCATAGAACATCCTGTTCTTTTTTTTCTGCACCAGTTCCTGTTGCCTGGCTGTGCTGTTAGGAGTTTGCCTCGTCTTCTGGTGAGTTCCTTTTTGTTTTTACTTTTTGTTGGGCGGCCTGCTTTAGCAGCCGCCCCTTGTTTCTTGCTATTTGTCCCCCCCGCGCTGCCTCTGCCGGCGGTCTGCCTTTTCTCACGCGGTTCGCCTTAGCGGCCGTTTTACTTTGTCCGCTCTTACCTGGTTGCTCGGCTAGCTTCAGCGGCCGTTTCTGGGTGGTTTTCTGGATTCCCCATGTGCCCTGTTTTAGCGGGCTGGGGTTTTCGGTGTGTGGAGGCATGGCGCTCGTGTTTACACAATGCTTTTGGGGGCGAATTTGGTTGCTGCCTGTGCCTTTTGTGCCAGCCCAATTTAACAGCTCTCATGGGACTTCGTGTCCTCGGGACTTCGTGTCCTTTATTTGGGGTCCTTCCTGGCTGGTTTTTGTCCTTGCTTCTGCCTGTTATTGGTGTTTTCGACTCAGCTGGTTGCTGGCATGGTTTCCGGGGCTTCTTCCTCTGCTGCCCCTCTTGTTGCCCTGCGCCTCATTTTTGATGAGGCTGTGGCTGCTGCCTTCCTGGCTGGGGACGCGGCTGGGCCTCCTCCAATGGTGCCTCGTGTCTCTTTGGAGATGACAGTTGAGAGAGCGATAGACTGAAGATCTGAAGGTCCCTGGTTCAATCCTGTGTTTCGACGCAGTTGAGAGGTTCCTTGCTTCTAACGATGGTCCTGATGATGATGTGGGTGTGCGTGGTCGATTTGTTCAGGGTGCTGAGCTCGCTGGACTGTTCGCCCATGTGCGGTCCGATTTGGACTTCTCTCCTCCTACTGGCTCCTTTCCTTTGCGCGGGGTGGTGCGCAATGTGCTGTCTCACGATTGGTAGGAGGTGGACTTGTCTGCTTTTCCTCGTTTCCTGTCCAGGCGTTACCCTCTTGTGGGTTTTGCTACTGAGTTCCCTCAGGCTGTGACAGTTGGCATTTGATGGCTGACCTTTCCTCTCGGGGTTTGGTCGTTTCTGTGGATGCCCTTCCTGCGGACGCTGTGGATCAGCGTGTTGAGGGGGCAGTGTAGCTTTCCTATGCTGCTTCTAATGTTTCTGTCCGGGCGAATGCGTTTTCTGTCTTTATGGTTCAGTCGCTCCTTGAGGTTTTCCAGTCCCTATCAGTTCTGCTGTACGACGGCGAGGATGCCTAGCCTCTTTGTCTCTGATAGGGTTGCTTTTGGGGGCGGCGGCTGCTTCTGGTGCTTCCAATGCTGTCCGTTGTCGTATTTGGATGCGTTCCTGGATGGCAGACTCTTCCCGGGATTCGGTCCTCCTTAAGTTGCCCTTTGATGGTTCCATGGTGTTCGGTCCTCTGCTGGGGGTATGGTCAAGCAGGGCCCCATGGAAGTGCTAAGCCCCGGGCCTCTGCTGGTGTTGCCGCCCCCACTTCCTCCTCTTCCCAGTGGCTGTCTGTCTTTGCGGGTTGGTGGTCGCCTCCAGTCCTTCTGCGCCCAGTGGTTGTCGGTTCCGGATGCCTGGGCGGTTCAGTCTGTTTCAGACCTCCGGGTTTTGTTCAGACTCCCCTGCCCCGTCTTCCTCTGCGAAGAGATGCTTTATTGACAGGTGTGCAGCTCCTGTTGGAGAAGAGGGCTATTGTGGTGGTTCCTCCTCTGGAGTGGGGCAGGAGTTGCTGTTCAATTCTATTTCTAGTCTCCGTGTAAGACACTTTGGATCTTCGTCCTGTTTTGGATCTGAAGCGGGTCAATCGCTTCGTCGTCCACCGTCCGTTCGGGATGGTGACGCTCCAGTCCATCCTGCCTCTGGTCCTACCGGGGGACTTCCTGGCATCCCTGGATCTGATGGATGCGTGTTTGCGCGTTCCTGTCCTCCCGGAAGTCTGGCGTTTTCTCCGATTTGCTGTGGGGGCCCTACTCTGTCAGTTCTGGGTGCTCCTTTTCGGCCTTTCTTCGGCGCCCGGGGTGTTCACCGGGCTCTTGGCCCCTCTGGTGGGTTTCCTTCATTCCAGGGGTTTGCTGGTATTTCCATACCTGGATGACTGGTTGTTTGTCTCTCCTTCTTTTTCACTGGCTCTGTCGGATGTGGATCAGGTGTGTCTTCTGCTGGGTTCCTTTGGGTTCCTTCTCTATCGCAGGATGTCCTCCCTGGTGCCCTCCCAGTCCCTGAAGTTCCATGGGGGCTCTCTTCCGCATGGACATGGCCATGGTTTTTCTCTCACAGGGGCGCTAGTTGTCTTTGTTTCGTCACCTTTCATGGCTTCTGTCCCAGTCCCGGGTGTCTGCCTGTCTCTGGTTGCGGAGTCAGGGGGAGTTGGCGTCCACTTTGCGTCTCCTTCCTTGGGCCAGGCTACATCTGTACCCCCTGTAGCATCATGTCCTGTTGCACTGGGATCCTTCCTTTCTTGGACTACGAGACTCTGATCCCTGTCCCTCCGGGGATTCGGGTGGATCTCCGGTGGTGGTTGTCCCCTCTCGCTCTTTCCCCGGAGTTTGATCTCCTTCCTCCTCAGTCTGTGGTCATGTTGTCCACGGATGCCTTTGCTTTGGGGTGGGGTGCCGTTCTGGGTGCCTCCGAGGCTCAGGGTCGGTGGTCCTGTTTCGAGTCCCTCCGGTCCTCGGAATGGAAGGTGTTGGGGCGGTTTGGTTGGCTCCTCTTTGGTTCGCTCCTCTCCTTCGGGGTCGGGGGTCTCTGTGCAGACGGTCAATCAGGTGTTCCGTTCTTCTGTGTTTCACCAAGGGGGCATGTGTCGTGCTCTGTTTCTCCTTTCCCGGGAGTTCGGCCTTTGGGCCGAGCCGAGTCGACTCTCTTGTCTCTGACGGCTGTCTATCTTCCGGGGTAGGAGTATGGGCCTGCGGATTCTTTGAGCAGGGTGTTTCCCTACTCGGTGTCCCTCTGTCTGTCCCCGGATCTGTTCGTTCTGATTGTCCTCCGGTTCTGCCTTCCTTGGCTGGATCTTTTTGCCTCGGTGATGTCCGCCCTTCTTCCTCGGGTTTTGCGGCATGGTTCCCTCTCCGTTTGCGTGAGCTACCAAGGCTTTCTCGATTCCTTGGTCGAGGGGTCTGCTGTTTGCTTTCACTTCGTTTACCTTCTTTCCGAGGGTCCTCCGGAAGATTCGATGGGTTCGGGCGGAGGGTCTCCTGGTGGTTCCGGAATGGTCTGGGCAGTCTTGGTTCCCCCTTCTGCTGGCCTTTTCTGTTTACCCTCATTGGAGGTTTCCCCTGTCTCCCTCCCCGCTGCGGGCTCCTCTTCTCGGGGTTGCCTCCCTGCGTCGCCTCCGACTAGGGGTTTGGCGCTTGGGAGGTTGAGTTTGCTGGGTCTGGGTTGCTCGGTTGAGGTTGCCCGTTGTCTCCTACTTTCTCGGCATCCTCCGCCTTTATGTCGTATGACCGTCACTGGGTGTGTTTCTCCTCCTGGTCTCTTGTGAGGGGTCTCTCTTTTGCCTCCTGTGTGGCCGTGCGGGTGTTGGACTTCTTGCAGGATGGTTTCGTCTTGGGGCTTGCGGTTTCTTCCCTGAGGGCCCAATGGGCTGCCATTCTTGCTTTTAGGGGTTCCTCTGTTTCCTCTGTCTCCCCGTTGGTGGCTCGCCTTCTGCGGTGTCTCTTGCTTCAGCGTCCTGTCTCGTTCTCCTGTGCCTCCTTGGGGTCTTCCCTTGGTTCTCCGAGCTTTGACGGGTCCTCCTTTCGAGCCTTTCGACTCTGTGGCCCTGGATTTCCTTTCTGCTGAGGTTGTTTTTCTGGTGGCCTTTACTTATGGGCGGAGGGTTGGAGTGCTTGGGGCGCTGATGCTCCCCCCCCCCTTCTTGCGCTTTTGCATTGGTGGGGTCGTTCTGCGTCCGAGTCGGTTCTTTCTTCCTAAGGTGGTGGCTTCTTTTCACTGTCGGGAGGATATTGTTCTCCAGGTGTTTTTTTCCGGCTCCTGCCTCTCCTTTGGGGGTGCTCCTCCATTCATTGGATGTGCTGAGGGCTCTCCGCATCTACTTGGAGCGTACGGCTGGCTTCAGGAAGGTTGATTCCCTGTTCGTCACCTATGGCATCTGGGGGCTGGGGCTTCGTCCTTCCTTGTCCACTTTGTCTTGGTGGGTCAGGGGTGCTATGGTTTCTGCTTACGTCTCTGCCCACTGTCCTCTGCCTTCTTCTGTTCGGGTCGGTCGACTCGGAGCGTGTCGTCCTCCTAGGCCATGTTCAAGGGGGCCTCATTGAGGGACATATGCAATGCTGCCACTTGGGCTTCTCCCCTTTCTTTTGATGCCCATTACCGTCTTCAGTTGGGGATGGCGGCCTCTGCTGCCTTTGGGGCTCGTGTCCTGTCTGCGGTACATGTTTTGTGATATGTGCTGTTTTCTGTTTGATTCAAATGGATCTGTTTTTCCTCGCACTTTTTGGTCTGTTTTTTTCTTACAATCACTGTGTGCTTGGGGATGGGCTCACTTGTAAGGAATGGGACGGGAAGACAGGACGAGGAGGTAATGCTTGGTTAGTCACCGGTAATATCCATTACTCCGAGTCCTGGTCTCCCCGTCCCATTCCTGAGCCCTTCCCTCCCTCCCTGGTTTGGGTTTTCTTTGGGTGATTGTCTGTTTTGTTCTGGTTTTCTTTGGTATTCTCAGGATGTTCTATGACGCACTTCCCCCTTTATACTCACCGGATTGGTGGCGCCATATTGGGGGAAGTGCAAACAGCTCACTTGTAAGGCATGGGACGGGGAGACCAGGACTCGGAATAATGGATATTACCGGTGAGTAACCGGGCATGTCGGCTGGTATACCCCAGTTAATTTTGTTTGTAAAGCGCACACAGGTTAATATATTGCTTCTAAGTACTTTCGTGAGTAGCACCAGCGGTACTTGTAAGAGATGTTTGTACTGATCGCTTGTGGGATTTTATACGGCATTCCTTGCAGGCAGGGAGGGTGAGGTCAACTCTAGCTTTTCACGGCGCGTGACAAATGGGCTAGAACGACTGTTATGTCCATCTTAATGTTGTTTGTAAGGCGCACACAATATAATCCAATTGCTTCTAGGTGCTTTTCTGAACAGCAACTGTATTAAGGAGGTTTGCATAAAGGGCACTTGTGGGATTTTAAGGTAGGCATGCATTGCTGGCCTGGTTAGGTGAATCAACTGTAGCTTTTCATGGTGGGTGACTAAGGGGTACGTGTTGCTGTAATGGAATGTTATCCCTTCAGAGGTTTTGTAAAACACCAGATTAATAATCCCTGCATTTAACATCTCCAAAGGAAAGGTCACGATAGGCAAGCGACACAAGGTCACCATAGGAAAGCGAGACAAAGTCACCAAACGAGACAAGGTCACCATAGGAAAGCAAGACAAGGTCACCATAGGAAAGAGAGACAAGGTCACCATAGGAAAGCGAGACAAGGTTACCATAGGAAAGAGAGACAAGGTCACCATTGGAAAACGAGACAAGGTTACCATAGGAAAGAGAGACAAGGTCACCATAGGCGAAAAGAGACAAGGTCACCATTGGCGAGCAACACTAGGTCACCGTAGGAAAACGAGACAAAGTCACCATAGGAAAGCGAGACAAGGCCACCATGAGAAAGCGAGACAAGGTCACCATAGGCGAGCGAGACAAGGACACCATAGGAAAGCGAGACAAAGTCACCAAGCGAGACAAGGTCACCATAGGAAAGCGAGACAAGGTCACCATAGGAAAGCGAGACAAGGTCACCAGAGGAAAGCGAGATAAACTCACCATAGGAAAGCGAGACAAACTCACCAGAGGAAAGCAAGATAAGGTCACCAGAGGAAAGCGAGACAAGGTCACCATTGGAAAGCGAGACAAGGTCACCATAGGAAAGCGAGACAAGGTCACCATAGGAAAGCGAGACAAAGTGACCATAGGAAAGCGAGAAAAGTTCACCAGAGGAAAATGAGACAAGGTCACCATAGGAAAGCGAGACAAGGTCACCATAGGAAAGCGAGACAAAGTCACCATAGGAAAGCGAGACAAAGTCACCGTAGGCAAGCTGTCGATTCTACTCTAGGTTCACAGTTTTAGCGCCAATGTAGATGTTCAGAGGAACATCACTGAAAATGTGTGCCCATCAAAGCTCGTCTTTGGCATTGGTTTTATAGGACTTTGGCTTGGTCTAATAGAATTTGCAGATGATTGGTGCTATTTAACTATTTTTAGAAGGTGTATGGGCCTGGAACCTCCAACACTCTTTTTTCGATCTTTAATATAGATTAGAAGAGCATACTAGTAAACTGCAGCTGCATAGCTAACAGGGAGGCTAAATTAGAGGGGAACATTCACCAATCTGCATATTTCTTTCTGTCATTGTATAGCTTTAAACATGAATTATAAGGAGTACATCACCCACACTGTCTTCTAAGGGACTGCAGAAACTCATATTGTAGAAACTCATATTGGCACTTGGTTGTCACAAAATCCCAGTGTAGACCAGGTCAATGATCATAACGCAGCAGTGGGCATTCTACCAGGAGGGTGGTCATACATGTTTGAAGGTCTGGGAGGTGGGCTGTGTTTGTGTGTGTGTGTATGTAGTTCATCTGCCCGAGAATCAGAGATGTGCTCCAATCATGCCACAGCAAGAAACACATATTCAAAGGCGAGGGACCACATCATGCATCCTTGTGTCTTGTGCGCTTCCATGAGCTCAGTGTGCTCCATGGTGATATTTTGTGAAGAACCAGGGAGCCAGATCTTCAGATCCACAATCATCTAATGAACACACTGATCATTTGTAGGGTCAGTTATTGGATTAGGTGCCTTCGTGTGTGGAACTGCTGCATGCCTTGGGTCAAGTGTGTTGGAACACTACTATATCTTGCGAAAAAGCAGGTGGTCATGGACTTGCCTCTGTAATCAGAAAGCAACTTCCAAAACATTACTGTCTGGACGGGAAAGATTGAGCCTCCGAAGATTTATTGGATGCTGGACGTCATTTTTGGATGCATCGCCGAGTTGAGTGTTTTATCTGGGCATAATGTACAACATTCATCTGGGGGTAGTGTGGTCCTATTTCAAGTATACCGGATAGACATTTTGTGGATCGGCTCACTTCACATATTGGCTAACTTCACTCTGAGTGATGGGATTTCGCTCTTTTACGTGCCAGGAACTTTTTTGTAATGTGTATTTTTGAGAAAAATGTGTTTTTGTTTTTTTGCCTATATATATATTTTTTAGAATGATGCCAGCCTTAAAGTTGCTGAAACCATAGCAAAACAAGAATTGACAAAGCAGACCTATTATCTTTGCTAATGCCTCATTTTTTTGATCTTAACATGAAAGCAACCACTCATTTTGAAATGCTGTCTTAGAGTTACCAATGTATACTTTTTAGCAACTCTCCTACAGCCTGATTCATCAAGCCGAAATGGGCTCGCAAAGGGCCAGATTCTGAGAATCTGGCCCTTTGCGAGCGCTATTTTTGCATTTGGGATTCATCATCCCAAATGCAAAAATCGGTAATAGCGATTTCGCTATTTTGCGAGGAATTACATTTAAGGAATCTCTATTTGAGATTCCTTAAATGCAATTCATCATCCATTTTAAAAATGCAAATACGCAATTTCAGCCCGCTATTCATCGCAAGGTCAAACCTCGTGGTAAATAGCGAAAACTTAGAAAAATGCTTTTAAAAGCATTTTTCTAAGTTGCATGTTTCACACACACATGTCCTTTGGACATGTGTGTGCGCAACACCTGTTCGTATTTACTTTTAAGGGGTGCTACAGGGTGTCCTTTGGACACCCGTAGCACCCTTTAAATCGCTATCTTATTTGCGATTAGCAAATTGCTAATCGCAAATAAGGAATACCCCTATTTATTCCTATGGGCCTTTTGGCCCATAGGAATGAATGGGGAGTTATTCCTTATTTGCGATTAGCAATTTGCTAATCGCAAATAGGGAATATGTAGGAATCGCATTTGTTTTTGCGATTCCTACATGAATGCCGTTTTGCGAGTCTGGAATAGCAATTCCTTATGATTCGCTATTTCAAACTCGCAAAACGGCACTATGATGAATCAGGCTGCTAGTCTTATTCTAAATATGAGAGAGTTGATTTATACGCAACAGGGGATTAATGTGTTGTTTCTGAATTATTAAACTGATCTCTACCACAGCAAATTACGACATACCGTGGAGCCCATAGGGGAGTTCTTGTTGGATTTGCCCTTACCCCAGCTGTAGAAAGAACTAGCGGATCTGCTAGGGCAGGAGATCACAATAGGAGAAATTTGGGGAGCAATTAAACATATGGCATGCAACAAAACACCAGGCGTGGATGGACTACCCATAGAATTGTATTCAGTTGTACATGGATTGTTTAGCTCCGCGGTCTCTGACGATGGTACAAGAGGCACGGAGAGTGGGGAAGTTACCGGCAACCACTTGGGAGGCTATTATTATCCCACTGCTGAAACCTGGGAGGTACCCATCTGATAAGACGGCATCTCTCCCACTTTCGATGTTAACCACTGACTATAAAATCCTGAGTAGGAATCTTGCGACCCGACCCCTCCCACACATGACGTAGCTGGTCCACCAGGATCAAGTGGGATTAATCCCCAAATGGAATAGGTCTATTAGCGTGCAACGCTTACTTTGCATTTTGAGGGGGGGACTACAGCTCTGTACCATTTGCAGCGATCCTTTCGGTTGATATTGAAAAGGCTTTTGGCAATCTGGAATGGCCGTACTTGTTTCGGGTAATGCGAGTGATGGGACTGGGGGAAGCTTTCGTGGGGTGGACTGAGATCCTTTATAGATCTGCGACAGCTCGAGTTCGGGTGGGGCAACGATATCCTCTTCCTGTTCGGTTGGGCGGGGAACGCCGCAGGGGTGTCCGCTCTCTCCCCTGCTGTTTGCCTTAGCAATTGAGCCGCTGGCTGCAAAAGTCAGGTCGGGGAAGTACTACATTGGGCTAGAGTTACACACAGATGTACAGTATATATCACTCTACACCGATGACTTACTCATGTTCCTGGCCGATACCGAGGAGGCTTTGAGGGGAGCAACTTTGTTACTGAGTACATTTGGCGCGGCGTCAGGGCTGGGGGTGAACTGGGAGAAGACCTGCCTGTTCCCTGTGGATGTTATCGATGCCGGCCCCCATCCAGGTGGAGGGTGTGCGATGGGAGCCTCGCTGCTTACCTTACCTTGGCACTAATATTTATCACACGCAAGAGGACCTGTTGGAAGATAACATTGGCAGAGCTACAAGAGGGATTAAGGGTAGCTTAAAGTTCTGGAGCACTCTGCCGTTATCTGTAGCAGCTCGGGTAGCACTCCTGAAGATGCTGGCCCTACCACGGTTGCTATACTATTTTAGGACGCTGCCGATTTGGATACAGAGCTCCTTATTCAAAACGCTGTGCTCTCTGGTAGGAGGATTCTTATGGGGGAGCAGCAGACGGCGGGTGGCTTTGAACACAATGATGCGAACCCGAGCTGAGGGAGGATAGGCATTTCCAGACTTCGTATTATATTATTAGGCGGCTCAGTTGCAATTGTTTACCCAGGCAGCGGCGACGGAATTTAGATGACCGGATGGCCCGATGGGTCGGTGGATCCTGCGTCATTTACTCTCCTTTCTGATACTTCATCAGAGGCTGCATCTTGGGTCGTTAACTCATGATTAGCGGACGTTAAGGCTATTCTGAAACCGGAGCCAACGTAGAGGATGGATAGCTCGACCATACGCTCCGGTGATTCCCTTGGGTATGTGCGCTGCTCTTCCACATGGGGGGGGGAATGGACTGTGCTGATTAAATGGGAGAAGCTGGGAGTACAAGCGTTGGGAGACCTAATAAGGATGGTGTGCTATCACCCTACCAGGTACTGCAGGATAAGTACGACCTTTAAAGGGGTGACTTCCCATTGTATTCATCCCTCGTGTCCGTAATCCAACGTCATTGGGGAGGGGGGTTATCAGAGCTGCAGACATCTCTGGCGTGCCAATATGTGGTGATGGCAGCAGGGACCTTCAAAGCTATAATGTGTCTATACACGCAGATGGTGAAGGAGGAGATACAACCACTGAGCCAATTGAAACAGAAGTGGGAAGAAGACCTAGACAAGGCGATTGCTGAGACAGCATAGGCTAAGGTGGTTGAGAGCACATGGAAGAGCATGCGCAATGCTTGGTTTCAGCTGATTCACTTCTATGTATTGCATAGGTCATATTTAACTCCGGCCAAGATAAATGGGTATTTTAGACTGGATACAGTCCAATGTCCATGTTGCAATTTGGAAGCGGCGGTGTTTCCTCACATGATGTGGAGTTGCTCGCAGTTTGGAATGTACTGGGAGGAAGTGGTTGACATGGTCTGTGACGTTACGGACTGGCAGATATAAATGGACATGGGTACGTGTCTATTGCACTGGTTTCCCCATACGTCTAGGACAAAAGTTACGAGTACATTTTTGGACTTAGGGCTGCAGCTGGCCAAAGGGAACTAACAACACGTTGGAAATCCAAACGAGGGCCCAGTATTGAGTGATGGAAGGCAGAATGAATTAAAAGGACAACTAGCGAGAGTACGGTTCGATTCCAGCATGCTAAGAGGTCCAACAGTGACAGAGCACTAGAAACAGCAAAGGCGTGGGAGGCATTGGTTGTGTCACTATAGATGCCGGAAACTGAGTAGATCGAGGTTTGGTGCTCGAAGCACCGATGGGTACACCCCGAGCTGGTGGATCATAGCTCCAAGGGGTGCTGTGCTAGCACTGGGATCATGCTTGGTTGAACAGAATAGACCAGAGGGATAAGAGTTACATTACCCTTAATTACTATATAGTATGGCTTGCTTTACTATTATGTTGCAGGAGGATAGACTGGTGGCAAGGGTTGGGGAGGGACAGTGGGAGAGACTGGCTCATATCTGTATCGATGCATTAATTGGTCAGATTACTGAAACATGTACTGACGGTTAGCAGGAAGCGAATCCGAAAATGAACATTGGATGTACAACGGAGAAGGGAAAGAGGTGACAGATATGAGGCAGCATAGATGGTCCGTTGAGTGCATATACAAAATGGGTGAATGATGTATCAAATAACGATGCTAAGACTTGTACTGACTTACAATTCTGTACTGTACATTGCCAGATGTTTAAGGTTGAGAGAAAATCAATAAAAACATGTTTACATTTTTTTTTTTAATAAATAAAAATGGAAGGTGATGCGTCTATTCCTTACTCCAGGAGAGGTGATGCATCGGTTCCTTACTGCCAAGCAAGGAAAGTGATGTGTCAGTTTCTTACTGTGCAGGGAGGTGATGTGCCTGTTTTTTACTGCTGCCCCAGTGTTGATGTAGACTTGGTGCCCAGTGCTATGCCTGAGGATCGGGGATGCGTTAGTTCTCTATGTGGCGGCGTTATCGGTGCTGCGTTAGTTTCTCCAGCCACGTTCCCACAATGCGTTTGTTCTTGCATAAGCACAGCAGGGCCTGCATTGGAATCAGTGAGGTGACCTCGAACTTCGTAGATCAGTGCACTTGAGGCGGCGTGCGCCTATTTCTCCAACCACGGGAAGGCACTGCATCAGTTTCTTCACCGATGCGTCGTAAACAGGTGCGGATGCGTTGCGCTTTTCATTGTTGTGATACTTTTCCAGCTCCCAACAGCAAGAACAACTTCCAGAGGCCCAGAACAGCAACAGGAACCTCTTGGCAGGTCAGAACTCTGAGCAATAAAGTTCAAGGGAGCTGAGTGTGAAGTATTTGTATTCCTGAGACTGCAAAACAGGAGGCAAGCTCTACTTCAAGCTCTTGGAGATCTTCCTCAAGCAGGGGACATAGCACACGGAAAAGTCCTTGCCCGTTCCTTGGCAAAAACAGCCACTGCAAGCCAACCTCAGACAGTACACAACAAAAGGGCAGAACTTCTCCTCAGTGTCTCCAGCTATTCTCCTTGGCAAAGGTTCCTCTTGAATCCTAGAAGTCATCTAAAGTTCTGGGGACTGGACCACGCTTTTTTAGCACAAATTCCTTTGTTCTCTGGTGGCAGAGAAGCTCTTTGCCGGCCAAAACCAGTTCTGTCCTCTCTGGTGCAGCTTCCTGGCAGGAGGTGAAAACAGAATTGTCCAAGGCAGACCAGGTCCATTCAAGTGCATACGAAATCTCCTCTCCCTACTCTGAATGCAGCCCAGGTCTATTCAGCCCAGCCCTGACTCAGCCTGGAAAGGCAGGACAACACATCTCACCCCCCACAAGCAGCTGTCTGGACAGAATGCACATGCCCAGCCCCTGTAACTCCAAAGCCAGGCAGTCAGTACACAAACCTAGCAGAGGCACACATGATGGCTAAGCAAGAAAATACCTACTTTCTAAAAGTGGTAATTTCTAACACAAAATGTAAAAATCATCCTCACTAAAAGATGCATCTTTATATTATGAGTTCAGGCATACTAAACTCTATTTTCCCATCTTGTACCCATGGGCAGTTATACTTATGTTATAAGAAACTCCCCATTCTGTCCTATGGGACAGATATCCTTTCGGTAGTGAAAAACTAAATTGGCAGTATTTTACTATCAGGACATGCCACCCACATCAGGCCATGTCCTACCTTTTACATACACTGCACCCTGCCCACAGGAGTAGCTTGGCCTAACTTAGGGGGGACTCACATGTAGGAAAAGGGAAGGTTAGGGCCTGGCAGGTGGGTGCATTTTCCAGGTCGGCATGGCAGTACCGAACTGCGCACAGACTGTGCTAGGGACTTAGTAGTAAATCAAATATGCCAATCCTAGAAACACCAGTCCATAAACACCATTTACAGAGGGAGAACTTGCACGTTGGCACTGAACAGCAATGACAAAGTGCCCAAAGCATCTAGACCAGTAAAAACGAAGCCCAACACACAGTAAAAACACAGGAGGCAAAGGCAAAAATACAGGGGAAACTCACGCCAAGGATGCAAGGTCTAACACAAAGTTTTCTAGAAAATGTTCTGAAAAGGTGGTCTGGATTCATTTTCTTTAGCTAAACAAAACTATAGGAATAAAATAAATTCAGTTCGGTTAAAAGATGTGTGCAAATGGGCAGAGGATCAGGTCTGTAGAACATAGGAACTAGTCGAGATAGACCCAAAATGACCACCAGCTAGAACAATATGGTTACTTTTTTTGAGTTTGGCAGATGGATGTACATCAAAAACATAGCAGATGCACGTTCTGCCCTTTTACAAGTACCCTTGTAAGGCAATTGTAAAAAGGTATATTGAATAACCGCTATGTTTTTGACTAAATAACCCATCTGCCAAACTCCAAAGCAGGCCCTATATTTCTTGAAATTGATTCTCACAGTAAATTTAATTCACCCTGAACAGACTAGTTGATGTATTTTGGTTATCAATAGATTTCAGTGCAACTGAATGATTTGATGTGAATAAATGCTGCAATGCTAACTCGTGCATGATGTTTAGATACTAACGATATATTATTATTAAGGAGTGGTCCTGCAGGTGGGTATTGTTGATAACAAGTATACATGATTTATAGCTAAAGTTATCAGAAGTAAGCAATACCCCACCACCTTACTGTTTATGGACTTTTCAGATGAAGCCTTTGACAGCGCTTGCTCTGTCTGCATGACCTGCTGTATCCTATTCTATGGCCTGTGGAACACCCAGCAATTGCTAATGGCTGTTGTCTGTGTCAATCAGAAATGTAGTTTTCTTATTGCTGCTTAACTGTCCCTCCTTTGTGTGCTTAACTCTGCTTCTGGCGATTTAACCAAGAAAGTATTTTGTTTGGCCATCACACTGTACAGTGAGTGATGGCCCCTCCTCCCTCTTTAGACGAAGGGGTAAAAACAACTAGTGTGATTTATTAGCAAGAACAAAACGCTTGTGAGGATAAGAAACATGTTCGATTGTCTGTGATGAACTTCGCTTCTTCTTGCTAATTGGATTGCACTCTATCTTTATATGTAAAAAAACACATGCAGTTGGTAACAATGATACTGATGTTAACAACAGTGTGACTTTTCTATTTTTTTATACGAGCACACGCTTCTTTCAAGACATGTGGTGAGAGAATATAACCCGTCTACACCAACATATATTTATTTTTTCCTGGCACTTTTCTTTATTTTACCAATACATTGTGTACGGATTTAACCACTGAGCATTTGTTTGTGTTCAAACACTAGCCAGCTTCAGGTATTGTAACTTGTCTGGTATTCACATTTGCATTACTCATGGTTATCAGCAGTTCGAAACATGCCTGGCAAGATTAATGTCCATTATTTTCGTGTTTCTTTTATCACTCTGCATGCCTCGAAGTGATTGCCAGCGGCAGCCTATAAAGCCAGCTCCACCCTGCATGCTGCTACACTTGCACAGTTGTCCTAATTAAGCAAACTATACTGAAAATAAGTAGCTGCATTGGTAGACATGTTTACAGATATACTTCTTGATGGAGGACTTGTGGAAGGTCAGGAATCAGCATACCCTTAAGCACCAATTGCTCCAATGCATTACCACATTGCAGACAGCGTCCCTTCTTCAGAGCAGGAAGTATGTCTGTTGTTATCAAACGAAATCTTACTCATTTTATCGATGAAAGGCTGAGTGACCCACGCCGATTCCAACGTCACCATGAGGTCGAGCACCGATTCCTGGAATGCATTGATTAATTAGTACAGCCAGCGCCATTACCTCCTCGTCCTGTCTCCCCGTCCCATTCCTTACAAGTGAGCTGTTTGCACTTCCCCCAATATGGCGCCACCAATCCGGTGAGGATAAAGGGGGAACTGCGTCATAGAACATCCTGTTCTTTTTTTTCTGCACCAGTTCCTGTTGCCTGGCTGTGCTGTTAGGAGTTTGCCTCGTCTTCTGGTGAGTTCCTTTTTGTTTTTACGTCTTGTTGGGCGGCCTGCTTTAGCAGCAGCCCCTTGTTTCTTGCTATTTGTTCCCCCCGTGCTGCCTCTGCCGGCGGTCTGCTTTTTCTCACGCGGTTCGCGTTCGCGGCCATTTTACTTTGTCCGCTCTTACCGGGTTGCTCGGCTAGCTTCAGCGGCCGTTTCTGGGTGTTTTCCTGGATTCCCCATGTGTCCTGCTTTAGAGGGCTGGGGTTTTCGGTGTGTGGAGGCACGGCACTCATGTTTTCACAATGCTTTTGGGGGCGAATTTGGTTGCTGCCTGTGCCTTTTGTGCCAGCCCAATTTAACAGCTCTCATGGGACTTCCAGTCCTTTATTTGGGGTCCTTCCTGGCTAGTTTTTGTCCTTGCTTCTGCCTGTTACTGGTGTTTTGGACTCAGCTGGTTGCTGGCATGAATTCCGGGGCCCCTCTTGTTCCCCTGTGCCTCATTTTTGATGAGGCTGTGGCTGCTGCTTTCCTGGCTGGAGACGCGGCTGGGCCTCCTCCCAAGGTGCCTCGTGTCTCCTTGGAGATGACAGTTGGGAGAGCGTTAGACTGAAGATCTGAAGGTCCCTGGTTCAATCCTGTGTTTCAACGCAGTTGAGAGGTTCCTTGCTTCTAACGATGGTCCTGATGATGATGAGGGTGTGCGTGGTCGATTTGTTCAGGGTGCTGAGCTCGCTGGACTGTTCGCCCATGTGCGGTCCGATTTGGACTTCTCTCCTCCTACTCCTTTCCTTTGCGACTTCTCTCCTCCTGCTCCTTTCCTTTGCGCGGGGCGGTGCGCAATGTGCTGTCTCACGATTGGTAGGAGGTGGACTTGTCTGCTTTTCCTCGTTTCCTGTCCAGGCGTTACCCTCTTGAGGGTTTTGCTACTGAGTTCCCTCAGGCTGTGATAGTTGGCATTTGATGGCTGACCTTTCCTCTCGGGGTTTGGTCGTTTATGTGGATGCCCTTCCTGCGGATGCTGTGGATCAGCGTGTTGAGAGGGCGGTGTAGCGTTCCTATTCTGCTTCTAATTTTTCTGTCCGGGCGACTGCGTTTTCTGTCTTTATGGTTCAGTCGCTCCTTGAGGTTTTCCAGTCCCTATCGGTTCTGCTGTACGATGGCGAGGATGCCTTGCCTCTTTGTCTCTGATAGGGTTGCTTTTGGGGGCGGCGGTGGCTGCTTCTGGTGCTTCCATTGCTGCCCGTCGTCGTATTTGGATGGGTTCCTGGATGGCAGACTCTTCCCGGGATTCGGTCCTCCTTAAGTTGCCCTTTGATGGTTCCATGGTGTTCGGTCTTCTGCTGGGGGTATGGTCAAGCAGGGGCCCCTGGAAGTGCCAAGCCCCAGGCCTCTGCTGGTGTTGCCGCCCCCACTTCCTCCTCTTCCCAGTGGCTGTCTGCCTTTGCGGGTTGGTGGTCACCTCCAGTGCTTCCGCGCCCAGTGGTTGTCGGTTCCGGATGCCTGGGCAGTTCAGTCTGTTTCAGACCTCCGGGTTTTGTTCAGACTCCCCTGCCCCGTCTTTCTCTGCGAAGAGATGCTTTATTGTCAGGTGTGCAGCTCCTGTTGGAGAAGTGGGCTATTGTGGGGGTTCCTCCTCTGGAGTGGGGCAGGGGTTGCTGTTCAATTCTCTTTCTAGTCTCCGTGTAAGACACTTTGGATCTTCGTCCTGTTTTGGATCTGAAGCGGGTCAATCGCTTCGATGTCCACCGTCCGTTCGGGATGGTGACGCTCCAGTCCATCCTGCCTCTGGTCCTGCCGGGGGACTTCCTGGCATCCATGGATCTCATGGATGCGTGTTTGCACGTTCCTGTCCTCCCGGAAGTCCGGCGTTTTCTCCGATTTGCTGTGGGGGCCCTACTCTGTCAGTTCTGGGTGCTCCTTTTCGGCCTTTCTTCGGCGCCCAGGGTGTTTACCGGGCTCTTGGCCCCTCTGGTGGGTTTCCTTCATTCCAGGGGTTTGCTGGTATTTCCATACCTGGATGACTGGTTGTTTGTCTCTCCTTCTTTTTCACTGGCTCTGTCGGATGTGGATCAGGTGTGTCTTCTGCTTGGTTTCTTTGGGTTCCTTCTCTACCGCAGGATGCCCTCCCTGGTGCCCTCCCAGTCCCTGAAGTTCCTGTAGGCTCTCTTCCGCGTGGACATGGCCATGGTTTTTCTCTCACAGGGGCACTAGTTGTCTTTGTTTTGTCACCTTTCCTGGCTTCTGTCCCAGTCCCGGGTGTCTGCCCGTCTCTGGTTGCGGAGTCAGGGGGAGTTGGTGTCCACTTTGCGTCTCCTTCCTTGGGCCAGGCTACATCTGTATCCCCTGTAGCATCATGTCTTGTCGCACTGGGATCCTGCCTCCATGGACTACGAGACTCTGATCCCTGTCCCTCCGGGGATTTGGGTGGATCTCCGGTGGTGGTTGTCCCCTCTCTCTCTTTCCCGGGGGTTCGATCTCCTTCCTCCTCAGTCTGTGGTCATGTTGTCCACGGATGCCTGTGCTTTGGGGTGGGATGCCGTTCTGGGTGCCACCGAGGCTCAGGGTCGGTGGTCCTGTTTCGAGTCCCTCCGGTCCTCGGACTGGAAGGTGTTGGGGCGGTTTGGTTGGCTCCTCTTTGGCTCGCTCCTCTCCTTCGGGGTCGGGCGGTCTCTGTGCAGAGGGTCAATCAGGTGGTTCGTTCTTCTGTGTTTCACCAAGGGGGCATGTGTCGTGATCTCTTTCTCCTTTCCCGGGAGTTCGGCCTTTGGGCCGAGCCGAGTCGACTCTCTTGTCTCTGACGGCGGTCTATCTTCCAGGGTAGGAGTATGGGCCTGCGGATTCTTTGAGCAGGGTGTTCCCCTACTCGGTGTCCCTCTGTCTGTCCCCGGATCTGTTCGTTCTGATTGTCCTTCGGTTCTGCCTTCCTTGGCTGGATCTTTTTGGCTCGGTGATGTCCGCCCTTCTTCCTCGGGTTTTGCGGCATGGTTCCCTCTCCGTTTGTGTGGGCTACCGAGGCTTTCTCGATTCCTTGGTCGAGGGGTCTGCTGTTTGCCTTCCCTTCGTTTGCCTTCTTTCCGAGGGTCGTCCGGAAGATTCGATGGGTTCGGGCAGAGGTTCTCCTGGTGGTTCCGGAATGGTCTGGGCAGTCTTGGTTCCCCCTTCTGCTGGCCTTTTCTGTTTACCCTCATTGGAGGTTTCCCCTGTCTCACTCCACGCTGCAGGCTCTTCTTCCCGGGGTTGCCTCCCTGCGCCGCCTCTGACTGGGGGTTTGGCGCTTGGGAGGTTGAGTTTGCTGGGTCTGGGTTGCTCGGTTGATGTTGCCCGTTGTCTCCAACTTTCTCGGCGTCCTCCGCCTTGATGTCGTATGACCGTCACTGGGTGTGTTTCTCCTCCTGGTGTCTTATGAGGGGTCTCTCTTCTGCCTCCTGTGTGGCCGTGCGGGTTTTGGACTTCTTGCAGGATGGTTTCGTCTTGGGGCTTGCGGTTTCTTCCCTGCGGGCCCAATAGGCTGCCATTCTTGCTTTTAGGGATTCCTCTGTTTCCTCTGTCTCCCCGTTGGTGGCTCGCCTTCTGCGGTGTTCCTTGCTTCAGCGTCCTGTCTCGTTCTCCTATGCATCCTTGGGGTCTTCCCTTGGTTCTCCGAGCTTTGACGATCCTCCTTTCGAGCCTTTGGACTCTGTGGCCCTGGATTTCCTTTCTGCTGAGGTTGTTTTCCTGGTGGCCTTTACTTATGGGCAGAAGGTTGGCGTGCTTGGGGCGCTGATAGCTCCCCCCCCCCCCCCTTCTTGCGCTTTTGCGTTGGTGGCGGTCGTTCTCCGTCCGAGTCGGTTCTTTCTTCCTAAGGTGGTGTCTTCTTTTCACTGTCGGGAGGATATTGTTCTCCCGGTGTTTTTTTTCGGCTCCTGCCTCTCCTGTGGGGGTGCTCCTCCATTCATTGAATGTGCTAAGGGCTCTCCGCATCGACTTGGAGCGTACGGCTGGCTTCAGGAAGGTTGATTCCCTGTTCGTCACCTATGGCCTCTCGGGGCTGGGGCTTCGTCCTCCCTTGTCCACTTTGTCTCGGTGGGTCATGGGTGCTGTGGTTTCTGCTTGCGTCTCTGCCCACTGTCCTCTGCCTTCTTCAGTTCGGGGTCGGTCGACTCGGAGCGTATCGTCCTCCTGGGCCATGTTCAAGGGGGCCTCATTGAGGGACATATGCAATGCTGCCACTTGGGCTTTTCCCCTTTCTTTTGTTGCCCATTACCGTCTTCAGTTGGGGTTGGTGGCCTCTGCTGCCTTTGGGGCTCGTGTCCTGCCTGCGGTACATGTTTTGTGATATGTGCTGTTTTCTGTTTGATTCAAATGGACCTGTTTTCCTCACACTTTTTGGTCTGTTTTTTTCTTATAATCACTGTGTGCTTGGGTATGGGCTCACTTGTAAGGAATGGGACGGGGAGACAGGACGAGGAGGTAATGCCCGGTTACTCACCGGTAATATCCATTACTCCGAGTCCTGGTCTTCCCGTCCCATTCCTGAGCCCTTCCCTCCCTCCCTGGTTTGGGTTTTCTTTGGGTGATTGTCTGTTTCGTTCTGGTTTTCTTTGGTATTCTCAGGATGTTCTATGATGCACTTCCCCCTTTATACTCACCGGATTGGTGGCGCCATATTGGGGGAAGTGCAAACAGCTCACTTGTAAGGAATGGGACGGGGAGACCAGGACTCGGAGTAATGGATATTACCGGTGAGTAACCGGGCATGTCGGCTGGTATACCCCAGTTAATTTTGTTTGTAAAGTGCACACGGGTTATTATATTGCTTCTAAGTACTTTCGTGAGTAGCACCAGTGGTACTTGTAAGAGTTGTTTGTACTGATCGCTTGTGGGATTTTATGCGGCATTCCTTGCAGGCAGGGAGGGTGAGGTCAACTCTAGCTTTTCACGGCACGTGACAAATGGGCTAGAACGACTGTTATGTCCATCTTAATGTTGTTTGTAAGGCGCACACAATATAATCCAATTGCTTCTAGGTGCTTTTCTGAACAGCAACTGTATTAAGGAGGTTTGCATAAAGGGCACTTGTGGGATTTTAAGGTAGGCATGCATTGCTGGCCTGGTTAGATGAATCAACTGTAGCTTTTCACGGTGGGTGACTAAGGGGTACGTGTTGCTGTAATGGAATTTTATCCCTTCAGAGGTTTTGTAAAACACCAGATTAATAATCCCTGCATTTAACACCTCCAAAGGAAAGGTCACTATAGGCGAGCGACACAAGGTCACCATAGGAAAGCGAGACAAAGTCACTAAGCGAGACAAGGTCACCATAGGAAAGCGAGACAAGGTCACCATAGGAAAGAGAGACAAGGTCACCATAGGAAAGCGAGACAAGGTTACCATAGGAAAGAGAGACAAGGTCACCATAGGAAAGCGAGACAAGGTTACCATAGGAAAGAGAGACAAGGTCACCATAGGCGAAAAGAGACAAGGTCACCATTTGCGAGCGACACAAGGTCACCATAGGAAAATGAGACAAAGTCACCATAGGAAAGCGAAACAAGGTCACCATGGGAAAGCGAGACAAGGTCACCATAGGCGAGCGAGACAAGGACACCATAGGAAAGCGAGACAAAGTCACCAAGCGAGACAAGGTCACCATAGGAAAGCGAGACAAGGTCACAATAGGAAAGCGAGACAAGGTCACCATAGGAAAGCGAGATAAACTCACCATAGGAAAGCGAGACAAACTCACCAGAGGAAAGCGAGACAAGGTCACCAGAGGAAAGCGAGACAAGGTCACCATAGGAAAGCGAGACAAGGTCACCATAGGAAAGCGAGACAAGGTCACCATAGGAAAGCGAGACAAAGTGACCATAGGAAAGCGAGACAAGGTCACCAGAGGAAAGTGAGACAAGGTCACCATAGGAAAGCTAGACAAGGTCACCATAGGAAAGCGAGACAAAGTCACCATAGGAAAGTGAGACAAAGTCACCGTAGGCGAGCTGTCGATTCTACTCTAGGTTCACAGTGTTAGCGCCAATGTAGATGTTCAGAGGAACATCACTGACAATGTGTGCGCATCAAATCTCGTCTTTGGCATTGGTTTTTATAGGACTTTGGCTTGGTCTAATAGAATTTGCAGATGATTGGTGTATTTAACAATTTTTAGAAGGTGTATGGGCCTGGAACCTCCAACACTCTTTTTTCGATCTTTAATATAGATTAGACAAACATACTAGTAAACTGCAGCCTCATAGCTAACATGGAGGCTAAATTAGAGGCGAACATTCACCAATCTGCATATATCTTTTTGTCATTGTATAGCTTTAAACATGAATTATAAGGAGTACATCACCCGCACTGTCTTCTAAAGGACTGCAGAAACTCATATTGTAGAAACTCATATTGGCACTTGGTTGTCACAAAATCCCAGTGTAGACCAGTTCAATGATCATAGCGCAGCAGTGGGCATGCTACCAGGAGGGTGGTCATGCATGTTTGAAGGTCTGGGAGGTGGGCTGTGTCTGTGTGTGTGTGTGTGTAGTTCATCTACCCGAGAATCCGAGATGTGCTCTAGTCATGACACAGCAAGAAACATATATTTAAAGGCGATGGACCACATCATGCACCCTTGTGTCTTGTGCGCTTTCATGAGCTCAGTGTGCTCCATGGTGTTATTTTGTGAAGAACCAGGGATCTACATCTTCAGATCCACAATCATCTAATTAACATCTAATTAACAAACTGATCATGTGTAGGGTCAGTTATTGGATTAGGTGCCTTCGTGTGTGGAACTACTGCATGCCTTGGGTCAAGTGTGTTGGAACACTACAATATCTTGCGAAAAAGCAGGTGGTCATGGACTTGCCTCTGTAAACAGAAAGCAACTTCCAAAACATTACTGTCTGGACGGGAAAGATTGAGCCTTCGAAGGTTTATTGGATGCTGGACGTCATTTTTGGATGCATCGCCGAGTTGAGTGTTTTATCTGGGCATAATGTACAACATTCATCTGGAGGTAGTGTGGTCCTATTTCAAGTAGACCGGGATAGACATTTTGTGGGTCATCTCACTTCACATATTGGCTAACTTCACTCTGAGTGATGGGATTTCGCCGTTTTACGTGCCAGGTACTTTTTTGTAATGTGTATTTTTGAGAAAAATTAGTTTTTGTTTTTTTGCCTATATATATATTTTTTAGAATGATGCCAGCCTTAAAGTTGCTGAAACCATAGCAAAACAAGAATTGACAAAGCAGACCTATTATCTTTGCTAATGCTTCATTTTTTTGATCCTAACATGAAAGCAACCACTCATTTTGAAATGTTGTCTTAGAGTTACCAATGTATACTTTTTAGCAACTCTCCTAGAATCATTCTAAATAAAATAATGGATTTGCTAAGAAAGCAACATTATATGTTGGGTCTTGTGTCTCAGTGGACTAATGCATCCACTGCAAAAATCTGTCTCAGTTGGTCACAGGTTCAAATCATGCTGGCTCTGCTCATCCCTTTATCGATCCGTGATCTATAAAATGAGTACCATTAAGTTGGGCAACAATAAACATGAGTAATTTCAATGAGTGCCAAAAAAATGAGTACCGTTGGGTCACAGTAAACTGTTGTATACTAGTCAGTGCAAAGAATGTGTGATTTACAAAAATGCATGTTACTTCAGTTAAGAACGTAGAAAACATTGATGCCCACAGCAAGAGTGAAGGATATAAATGAAACAAGAATTGTCATTGCAAGGCATTAAAGGAATGTTAAATGGTAATTTGAAGCCTTACAAGTAGATAGCATGGGAATGGATATGTTATTGTGTGAAAGCAAAGAACTATACAATAATATTGGTGTAGGGTAAAAGGTCAGGTGACAGTGAACTGGCAAGGGAGACCTAAAAGTCCAGGTAGGCTAATGCGTTCCCTCCTGCAATATGTACAGAGAAAAACACCATCAATTATCTAGTTATCTAAGAAACTTTAACACCTTTACAATGTCGTGTGTGTGCCCCTGAAAATTCAAGCTCAGGCAGCTGTATAATTAAACAAACATCACAGCTGTGTGGAGGGCAAGCACTTTTTTGTGGAAGTGCACAACGTCTGACCTATCAAAGCATGTTCCCCTGACTCCCAACATGTGGGCAATGCCAAAGCTTCTCTTCTGCTCTCACACCTGGCGACAGGTGCGCTGTCAAGCCATACCATGAAAAGGGAAATGCTTTCTGGGGGGTCTCCCTCACTTAGAAACCATTCCATTAAAACATACGTTAATCTTTTCAGTTTTCCGCCTGATGACTTCATTGGAGATACATTCGTCCTTTATAAAAAACAGTATATACACATAAAAAGATGTTTTCAATGATATTAGGATTATAGCCTATATTACAGTGCAATTATGTTTTATACCTAGCTTATATTTTTCACCTTCATTATTTGATGCAGTCAGAAAAATATTGTGTTGTTAATTGAGTAAGTACCCGGTATTGCTTTCTTTGTGCAGAAACGTGTGCTCTCGAGCTCCGGCTACGGAAGGCGCGTGGAGACGTGATTTATTCTGACAGGAGCTGTGTGAGCAGAACCTTCTGATTCCAAAGCGTGTCAGTCCAGGGAGCGTATCAGACGTGTTCTTCCCCTCTGAAGAGCAAGAGGAAAGAAGCGAATTTTCACACATAATTCTGTGCGGTTTTGAGTCTTTCACGCTATACCTCAGGCTCCAAGCACTTTCCTGTCTGACACAACGACACTCATGCAATTGTAAATAGGAATGTTTCTAAAAATAACATTAAAAACGGGCCACATGTCTTTCTTTCCTGTCATGTTGGATTCCTCTTGGAAAATGCTGAACAAAAAAAATCCAGCCCCTACAAGAATAAATCGTTCCTGTACGCCACACAACAAACCGTGTTTCTGGATGTTACAGAGCCGTACGCTTGCTCGGAGCAGTTTCCTTTGGGGGATGTTTTCTCGTGTTTCCGAGCAGCTACCCTCAAGTTCAAACAATGCTGGCGACCTGAAGGCGGACACAGCTGTCACACCTGATTGATTTACTTGCAATGCTCTGGCGGAGCAAGTCAAGATGAAATCTATGGGTTACAAATCAAAGCTTGAAACAAGTCACCCGTGTTCACCCTCCGCAAATTGCCGTGCTTTGTGGCATTAGCATTGCAGATGGTTCATCGGTGGCATTGCCGTGCGGACCCTCCGAGACCTAGGCTGGCGATCCATCTATTTCAAATGCGTGCCGGAGCGGCTGTATGGAAGATGTAAGAAGCAGTGCAAAGCCAATGCACCTGGCCTTGAACTGAAGGCGTTGTCGATGGGGCGAATAGAGGCAGAGAATGTGTTTTGTAATGTTCATTTAGGGTACTGCAACTTCAAAATCAGCAAGGTATATACTTTGGCCACAAACTTTTTTATAAAATCTAAAATCGAAATATACTCCAACGTAGCAATGCATTGAATCAAATGATTTTAAATAAAATTTGCAAAAAACTCTAAAAAAGGAAAATAATCTTTTACATTTTTAATGCAGTATAAAAATGTTTGTATGTGTGTGCATGTATGCATGTGGTATTTGTGTGGCACAAGTGTAGCCAAAATGCAGCAGAGTGCTGTACAAGGCCAAGGGCAACCACACAATCAACCGGTCTTTTGTCCCCCCACACTTGGAGCCTGGCAGGGAAGTATGACATTCCAGAACCATCCGTGGACACTTTGGGTGGGGGAGGGGGTGATCTGGGCGGGTGGAGGGATCTAGAAATTTCTTCCTCTTCAAAGCTTGGCCCAGGATAATAAAGACCCTGAGACCCACTTTTCATTTTACTCCTGGCCCTGTGAAGGACTCTCAGAAGAAATGGCTTGTACTCCAGAAAATGTCCTCGCTGCTTAAGGCCTGCTTTGTACTTCAGAGGACTGCCCTGCTGCTCCCAGAGTACTGCGCTGCTTCTTGAAACCCGTCTTTAACCCCCAGAAGACTGCTCTGCTGCTTCAGGACTGTAGTAAAGGCACTACACAGAGAGTAGGTTCAAGTAGGTTTATTCAACAGGAGAACAGCTTATACAACCACAGGTAGCAAGTGATGTCTTCGTCCTCAGACAAGCTGTAACTGACTCCAGTCAAGGGAAAACATTCTAAAGTCCTAACACTCTACTGAGTGACATGGGAGGATTCCAGATGACATAAGTCAGATGACATGGGTAATGGAATACCACACACCTCCCCCCCTTAAAAAAAACAGAAAAAAAAAACAAAATAAAAAAAAAAAATAAATAAAACCCCAAAAGAAACAAGATAATACAAAAAGGAATCAGGTTATAATGTAATCTTTAAGTTTTGAAGGAACACATTTCACTCGCTCGCTACGTCTTAATGGAATGTCTTCACACTCTACATTTGATTGGTTGTCCATAGTGACACAAGGAACAGGTTGCACATCAGGGTTAAACACAACATCAGAATTATTTACAATCACCTTTCCTAAGTTGTCATAAACTTCATGCATGCCGGAGAAACCATCGGAACTGTAATTTGATACAGGTTTGTCTGAGACAACCCTGTCTGGAACAAGTCTGTTAGGAACAAACCTCTCTGAAAGAGTGGATTTCTGAGGAGGAGTGACTAAGGGTTTACATAGTGAAATCCTTCTTAAATTCCATATTTTCCCTCCTTCAACTCTGACAGCCTTGCTAAAGATTTCGATAACTTTGATAGGATCAGACCACCTAGATACATTTTTGTGGAACAAACCACCCATCTTTACACGAACACGATCACCAACTTTTATGCTGCAGTTATTGTACTTCTTTTTAGCAGAATGCTGAACCATACCTTCCTGGTATTTCCCAATTTTCTCCCTCAAGACCTTAAAGTCTACCTCGTAGGGAGAATCACCTTTTAGCCACCAAGGAAAAAGCCGAGAGCCTGGTTTCCTTCCGCGCAATAATTCGAAAGGAGACAGACCAGTGACTGAATTGGGGGATAAACGATAAGTCAATAAGGTTGCTTGAAGAGCTTTCTTCCATTTCAAGCCACTTTTAATAGCTAGTTGACAAGATTCTTTGATGACTCTGTTGAACCTTTCAACTTGGCCATTGGCTTGCGGGAAATAATTAGAGGTTCTTTTGTGAACAATACCACAGTTTCTGAGAAAATGCTCAAACTCATTACTTATAAATTGTGGACCATTGTCTGATATAAGTTCCTCCGGTAAACCTTCCCTTGCAAATATCTCATCAAGGAAATCAATGACATGTTCAGAAGAGGTTTTCTCGACAATTTTTAACTCAGGCCACTTAGAGAAGTAGTCAATTAAAACTAAAGCAAACATTTCCTTACCAGACTGGTAACTGAAAGGTCCAATGATATCAATAGCTAACCTTCGCCAAGGACCATTGGCGTACTCAATGGGGGTGACATCAACAGACACACTCTTTACAGATTTGTCACTTAAGGAGCACGGAGAACAATTCCTGACCCAACTATCTACCATGGCATCAATACCAGGCCACCAGTAGTGTTCCCTAATCCTTCTTTTAGTGGTAGACATCCCCATGTGCCCCTCATGTGCCAATGTGCAAATTCTTTCTCTCAAACTAGAAGGAGGTATGATTTTGTCTGATCTGACTATAATATCACGACATAACATAAGATCATCCTTAACTTTATAAAACGACCCCAACTCTCCAGAAAGTTTCCTTTCTTCAGGCCAACCCCTAATTAAGAATTGTCTAACCTGAGTCAAAACAGGGTCATTCTCCATAGCTTCTGCCCAGTCCTTCTCTGAGAGAACTAAAGAACTTTCTTGATCTGAAATGATGTTGACATCCGCAAGAGAATAAGCAACATCACAATCAACACTGTCACCAACATCTACCCTAGCTGGAAAACGTGACATACAATCCGCGTGGACATTCATACGTCCAGGAATGTACACCACCTCGCAACGGTATTCCTGTAATTTGGCTGCAAGTCTCGCTAACCTAGCAGTAAGAACTCTTCCACCACCAGCAGCTAACATAGTGATAAGAGGCTTATGATCGGTTTTCAAAAGAAATTTTGTCCCCCACAAAAATTGTCTGAAGTGCTGAGCAGCCCACGTACATGCAAGTAACTCTCGCTCAATAGTAGAGTAGTTTTTCTCAGCGTCACGTAGAGCTCGAGAAGCATACGAGACAACAAACTCACCAGAATTATCCTTTTGCATTAAAACAGCCCCTAATCCAATGTTGCTTGCATCCACACAAACAATACATTCTTTGCCCACAGAGTAAGGTTTCAAAAATGGAGCCTCAACAATTTTTTGTTTCAAAATTCCAAAAGAATCTTCTTGCTCTTTGCCCCAAATAAATTTTGCATTTTTTTTTAACAAGACCCTCAAAGGATGCACAATATCAGAATAATTTTTAACAAATTTGCCATAGAATTCAGTCAATCCTAAAAAAGAAAGTAACTGTTCTTTTGAGTTGGGAGAAGGAGCATTGACAATATTTTGAACATGATTAACTTTGGGTTTGATTCCATAACTTGATATTTCATGGCCAAGGTACTCCACTTTGTCTTGCCTGAATTTGCATTTGTTAAATTTCAAGGTAAGACCCTTAGACCGGACTCTTTCCAAAACCAAAGCTAAATTCTCATCATGTTCAGCATAGTCTTTTCCAAAAATCAAAATGTCGTCTTGGAAGGCTATGGCCCCCTTGCAATCTGTCAATAATTCCTTCATAAGACGCTGGAAGACGGAGGCCGCACTTGCCAAGCCGAAGGGCATGCGTAAGTACTGAAACATGCCCTCTGGAGTGACAAAAGCAGTAAGTTTCCTTGAGTCTTCATCTAACTCCACCTGGTGGTAGGCACTAGCCAAATCGATTGAGGAAAATACAGTAGCACCAGACAAAGCAGAAATCAACTCGTGAATATTAGGCAAAGGATGTTTGTCTATCCATATTTCCTTATTGAGACTGCGTAAATCTGCACATAAACGAAGTTCGCCTGAACTTTTAATTGAAATTACAATGGGTGAAACCCAAGGGGAAGATTCAATTGGCTCTATTATATTCCTTTTTACTAAATCGTCTAGAATAACTTTTAATTTGGATCTGTAAGCTAAAGGGACATTTCTCACTTTATGCCTAACGGGGACAGCATTATCAAATAGAACTATTTTGTGCTTGAAATTAATATATTTTCCTAGCTTATCATTGAAAATTTCAGGAAAATTCTTGAGTATGCCTTTGGTGAAGTCCAAATCACTAGATGTATTCAAAGTCAAATTAATTAGAGAGTCAGTAATGTGCCTTTCAACTCGGGGCTCTTCAACATAAACTGGTGGAACAGCATTTGGATCTAATTTGATCCCTAGAATACGTTGATGGGGCCAACTTAGGATGGAGACACCTTTGGTGGCAACATAAACTTTTGCTCTGACATCCCAGTTTCTAAAAAACAATTTGGTCCAAAAGAAACCCTCTAAAGCAATTTTCCGTCCTGTGTACCCACCAGGATATATGTCAGGACTTAAGAGTTCTCTTTTGTGCCAAAGACGTTCAAAAATATCTTTACCAATAATACTGTACCAAGCACACGAGTCAACAAAAATATCAATAGGTTTGTTGTCCATAAAAATAGTGCAAGAGGGAAAATTATTTTGAATACATTCATCAATAGATAGTATGCAATTTAGGCTATTTAAAACTTCCTCTTCTTCAGGAGATATATAATTAATTCTTTGACCAGATCTGCACACATTCCCAAAATGACCTTTCTTTTTGCACTTGATGCAAATCTTATCCCAAGCGGGACAACCTTTGTAATTCCCAACGTGGTTAGTACTACCACATCTGTAGCAAACAACAGTACTTCTTTTGGTAAAATTCCTATTATCACTAGTGTTTCTTATATATTCTTTCTTAAAGGTAGGTCTGGAACTGAAAGTGTTTGAAGTGGAATTACTAGAATGAGTTTTAACAATGGCTACTTCAACTTCGGGAACGTTAGCTTTCAGACTTTGCCCCCTTATTTCAGATACAAATTTTTCAGAGTGCTCTATTCCCTTAGCTATGTTCACCACTGCGGCAAGAGTGGTTTCAGTGCCCAACCAAAGCCTTTCTTGGATCTTTTTGCTTTTAGTTTTCATCATGATCTGGTCTCTGAGGACTTGCTCATAAGATATAGTTTCAAAGGAACAAGTACAAGCAAGAGAACGCAGTGCTGCAACGTAATCCTCAATTGTTTCATCAGGTTTCTGTTCACGAGAGTAAAATTTGAACCTTTCCATCACAGTATTAATCCTTCTACCAAAACGAATTTTCATTTGTTCTGAAGCTTTGTTGAACACATCTATATCACCTGCATCTTCCAAAGGTGGTAAATTATCAAATTCTTTTATACCTGCCCCGCCAAGACAATGTCTTAGAAGAGCAAGTTTTCTTTTTGCTGAACAATCCTCTTTTTCCAAGACATCCACGTAAGCAATAAACATGGGAAACCAAAGATCCCATTCTATTGGAGGATCGCCAGCCACCTGGAGAAAGTGAGGTGGTGCCGCAATGTTTGACATCCTGTAAATAAAGGTTAATATTAACACATAAATTAGAACAGTGTAAATAAATTATTAAATAAATGAATAACTCTATGTAAGGTTTTGTTTTCCTTTTCTTTGAAGAAGGTGTGCAAATCACCGTGGAAAGATTTGCAACTAGAAAAAAAAAGAAAACTTAGTAAATGTACGTTAGATAAAATTGCAGCAAAGCGTTTGATATTTGGAAACAGAAAAATAGAATTAATTTGCCTTTTCTTTTCTTCCAAACGGCGTGATTGCTTCGAACCGAAGCTTGACTACAACCAATGTTGGATGTGAAGGAAATACGAAGAAAATGCTTCGTACTACATTAAGATGGCCGCCTTGAACGTGAAGAGGTGCGCGATGACGTGCACTATGTTGTCATCCCAGAATGCAGTGCGCGATGACGAGCGCGAAGGAATTATCCCAGGATGCAATGCGGGATAGAAACGGACTCGTTGAAGCTCGAGCGGGATCTCGAGGTGAGTCCTTGAAATTGTTTACTTTCAACGTTTCGTAGAAAGAAATGGCACATCAAAGTTGACAAATACACCAAACACGCTCGTAGAAAACCGCTCGATGAATGCGGTCGACAACAACGGTGACTGCTTGCTGAATGCGCGCGAGCTAGGCAAACTGCTCGATGAATGCGCGCGAGCCAGGAAAACTGCTCGATAAATGCAGTAGAAAGTTGAACACAAATGAATGCTCGAAGAATAAGAATTGAAAGGACTCACGGACTCAATTAGGACGAGCTGCAATAAAAGTTCTTTCCCACGGCATTCAAATGGGTTGAAGATTTTTTCCAGTAAACAAAGTCCAACTTTGCATAAAACAGGAGTGCAGATAGGCAAGTGAACGCTGTCTCCCGAACTCCACTGCTCCCGACGTCGCCAGTAATTGTGTAGTAAAGGCACTACACAGAGAGTAGGTTCAAGTAGGTTTATTCAACAGGAGAACAGCTTATACAACCACAGGTAGCAAGTGATGTCTTCGTCCTCAGACAAGCTGTAACTGACTCCAGTCAAGGGAAAACATTCTAAAGTCCTAACACTCTACTGAGTGACATGGGAGGATTCCAGATGACATAAGTCAGATGACATGGGTAATGGAATACCACAAGGACTACCTTATTGCTGAAACCCAGGAATACCAGATTGATTCCATGGGCTAAGTGGCTAGGCTCCTATTCTGAGCGATAAGGACACAAAAAGTTCCAATAACTTCAACCCTGCACCTGAATCCTGCCTGAAGTTAAACCTACCCTCCATGTGGTGCCCACCCAGTCCTGTAAGCTTGGAAATGGTGCTAAAGGTGCCCAAAAAGCCAAAACCCAAAACTTGGCCAAAAAGTACGCAAAGAACTAAGAGCACACAGGGGCCTACCTGCTGGTCGACCTGCCCATGGTGCATTGCTGGTTGGCCTGACAATCGCGATAGCTCCTACTGCATTCTTCTCCACAGCAACAAATGCAATCAGTGGCTCCTCACAGAAGGGGTATATGGTCTCATGGAGCCCTCATTGGCTACAGCCTGCAGCTTTGTCCTGCTGGGGATTTTCGACTTTCAAAAAAGTGACAAAATCTGAATATAGAAATCTTCAGTGCAACTTCATCCAGTTGTTCCCTGATGATGATGGCTCCTCCTCTGACGCCATCAGCTGCCTTGCCCTTTTGAACTTTACCTCCACAGACATTTAAAAAAAAATCTTCTAATTCCAAAGGTTAACTGAGACTGGGCCCATCCCACCTTGTGTATACGGACTACCTTCCATCGCGGTCGGCCATAACATTCGACTTATGCAATTAGATGTTCACGGTTGGCTCTTTGATAATCTAGGTGCTAGTTTTTATTAAAAGCTTGCACAATTCATGACTCCAGTTCTACTGATTGGATTTGTGTAATTTCCGCATCAAATAGTTTATCAAATGTTTCTGTATTTTTCTAAATTGGTGTGGTATTTTTCTTGGGTTGTGTTTTTACTTTATTATTGTTTGAGTGTTGCATGAATACTTAACACATTGCCTATAAGTTAAACCTGACCATTTTAGTGCCAATGTAACAGTGGGTTAAGTATAGGATAATTTAGTGACTTGCAAGGTTCACCTTGACAGGGATTTTGGTTTTTGCTTGAGAAGGGTTCTCACCCCCTCAACTAGAAACCCAATTGCTAACAACATCCAACAATCCCACCTCACACAATGACCATCCAACCCTATACTGCTTGTCTGCTTTTTTCCCAGGCACACAGAAGCCCACTGATCTCACTGAGTTTGCCGGAGACCATGCCATGGTGCCACAGGCTGGACCAAAAAAGTGTGGCCTAGTGTGCTTAAATGGTATTAATGAGGTTTAATTTGCTGCAGAGGCACACAGCTTCTGTTGCAAAGTAAGAGACAAGATCACTGGTAGGTGCCAGCGCCCGTGGGGCTGCAGCGGGCTTGACCGTATCAGCTCCGGTGTGCCTGACAGCCCTGAGATGAAGCGATGATTCTTGGCCTGCTGTCTACTGCCTGGCCACACAGGATGGATGCCCACTAGTTCGAGTTCCAGCAATGACACAATGAGAGAGCGACATAAGAGACTTGTGGGACACACATAAATGGACATATTACTGTGCCACCTGGAAATGATTTCTATGAAATATAGACATATACTCTTGCACTTCCAGTTACTGCACAAACTGTACTACATCCCAGTGAATCTACATTGGCTAGATGCCACCAAGCCACATGCATGTCCTCGCTTCAACCAATCACATGCTACGATTTTCCACCTGGCATGAGAGTGTGGTCAGATCATTGCCTACTGGATGAATCATGACTGAACTCTCTTGCATTATCAGGTACTGGGCCAATACCATGCTGGACTTGGTGGTGATGAAACATACTGCTAAACTGCCACACCAGACACAGAGGCTAGTGGCAATACTCCTACTATCAACTAAAAGGAAAGTGGCCCTCCACTCGATGAACGACCCACAAAGCTGGATGGCTCTGTATTGTAGTGACTTGCAATAGTAATGTGGCACTCTAGGCCATAATGTTGCCCACTAAATCTAGAATTCATGACATACAGACACCACTATGCTCCGACCTAGCTCAAGAACAATCTGATAACTTGGACAGCAACTAGCTTGATTTTCGACATGGTGACCCTTAATATATCCTGAGACAAGCCATATTTTCCCTGATGACATTATTATCATTGTTTGCTAGACATAGTTCATGTTGTGTTTTTTCAGGGGTGGGCGGAACTCACTGAATTTGACGCATCAAAATTTTGTGGAGTTACATAAAAACTCTGTAGTGTTCCGCCAATGGGTGGAAATAGGGCTGTCACCCTGCTCACTTTGTGATTTAGCGATTGTGGCATGTTCTCTGCTGAAATATCAGTGCAAATGGCACCACGTGGTGCACCAGAGGGCACAGCTACTCGAGTTGATTGTTTCTGCCGCTCGAGTAGATTTTTTACTCGAGCAGTAACCTTCAGACTGCATGGGTTTTCCACCGCCCACAATAGAAACATCTCACTGAATGTCCTCCTAGCTACTGGAAATATTAGTAGAATATGCTAAATCTCGCCTGAACTCACCAACTCCCATTCGGGAGCAGCCCAAGAGAAAAAAGTCTGACACACAGCGAATACTGGAATTTGGCCAGAATTCAGTGTTACATCAGCAAAGAGAAGTCGACAAAATGTTGCCCATTTAATGGGTGGAACAGAATGTTCTGGCAACTACTAGTGTTTTTGTTGATGATGGTTGTGATTTGGGTTGCGGAGTAGATGCTAGCACAAGTTCTTCAAATTTCTCAACACCAGACAAGATAATGTGTCAGCATTTTGTTGTTTTTCTGTATTGGTGCTGGCTTCTTAACTTTACAAAAAAAATGGGTCAGCTATATACATAGAAATTGACATAGCCAATAGGACTAGCCTTGGGGACCTTATAAGTGTTTAGGCATACAACGCTTGATGTTGTTGCACCAAGGATATTGTGCTGATAACTAAACACTTATAAGGTCCCAAAGGCGAGACCTATTGGCTATGCCTCTGCTTGTAATTGTTAGCATCAATATCTTCACTCTATACCAGACAAGGGAAGCACCTTCCTTCAAAGTTTTGTTTACAGCCCAAAATATGATGGAATAGTTGGTGGCAGGCATAATGACCCTTGGAGAAAAGGGCAGTACCAAGTGGTAAAACATTCAGCAACGACTGTCTGATCTGCACTTTTAGTTAGGAGGAGGGCAGACATTTTGCAGACCACTTGCATCAATGCCTGTGTCCGGTTGATAGAGGCCATCTTGCATCCACTTCAACCATCTTACCCTTCAGAGAATCTCCAACAGATGTTTCAAGTAATGTTCTGGCAGGAAGGTAGGTGGTTGAGGTCAGAAGAATGTTTTGCTGAAGTCTGCTTGTTCCATCTAAGTGAGTATAATAAACGGTGGTCCCAGTATTATTGCACCCAATTGTGTTAAAGAAACATATATATTACCAGACATAAACACTTAAAAGGAAAATATATTTGCAACAGTGTTATTTAATCACACTGAACACATATTTCAGTTAGAAAGTCATTTAAAAAAACGTTTGAGTGCCCAACTGGGAAGTGGAACAAGGGTTGAGGAAACGTGAGTGACTTAAGTGAAGATAGTGAGGTACGTGAAGTTAGAAAATAGTGCGTTGTACAATTTATACTCATTTGGCATAACATTTAACAGCCGAAAAACATGATAATAAAAATGATTCATACAATGTATTACATAGCCATGTATAACAACAAATCACAGTAGAGCAGGTACTGTTGATGATATTGGCGTCAAAGTAGTGTCGACGTTTTGACCCCTGAATGCATGTAGGTCCTTATGAGCCTTACTAGCGGGGTCTTCCTCAGGACTTAAGTGAGCGTGTTTCTTTTCAAAGAAGCAGGAGACATTGGCCCTTATTGCTTGGAAAGTGAAAGCATGCATGGCACGATGAGTGTTGCAGGAAGTCATGTGGTGCCTGCAGTAGGATAAACTCATTAAAGAAAATAGTGATTATAGACTAAAAATGATATACTGTGTAATAACGGATGTCAAATTGCCAGTCCTTATGGGAGGTTACAAATGAATTTACAAATACAATGACACAAGCCAATGAAAAATATGGCGAAGAGTGGGTGCAGTTTCACCTCCATAGTCAAATACAGCATGCCTCACATAAATATTTATAAACACAAATTATAGAGGGACAACACCTTTTGCCATTTCCACAACAAAGTCTTTAAGCATAGGATCAGCATTGTGCCATCCATGCCGAGCTGTAAAATGAGAAAAGCCTTTTACCACTCCAGGCACAGTATTGCAGCTTTAGATTGTTAAAATACCATCCAAGCCAATATGGAATGCATAACTCTACTCGAGTCCACTTTATTCCACTCTTTATTCCACTCTACAATACTCTACTCTTCGACACAAAGCTCAAACCCACTCTCTATCACTAAATTCTTTGACACTCCACTTTACGACACTCCAAATAATGACACTACTGAGAGAGCGCAATTTGAATAAAAAGTATATCTGTACCATAGTCATAAGCATATCGCATAAAACGTAGAAGTTGTAACGTGAAGTAGCACTTGTAGCATAAATGTAGTAGCCGATGTAACCAATGTAATAGGAAATGTATTTGTATTCACTCTAGAATACTTTAGATTAGAAGGCCCGTATACATATAGTGGGCTAATATAGAAATGTGTAGAAATGCTTAAGAACAACAGAACGTGCAAAACCAGAATGGATGTACGTATGTAATTATAAAGCGGAGAAACGTTATGAAATGTAAAGTGAAGAAATGTGCAGCATAGATAGCACGGTGTAAGCATGAGAATAAAGGTTGTATTCTATGTAAGATGCATTCGCTTATAATCAAGTGATTTGCTAAAATTCGATTATATATAAATGTGTGTTAAAGGTTATACTGTGTAGAAGAGTTTGTAGGAATGTTAGAAGAGTTTGGTCATGTGTGATTTTAACCTGACTGACCAAGGGTTCGCAGGAGTGTAGTCCGCTGTATGTAATTTAGTGGGCTCACAGGAATCGTGGATAGCTTTGATCTAAACGTGCGAGCCAAGAGTCAAAGGTCTTGTTAAATTTAAGGTGACAATGCTAGACGAAGTTTATGGCCTAAGTGAGATAAGAGACGCTTGGAATTTGGGTCTTGTTTAGAAATGACCGTTCACAGGACCAAATGAGGTTACGAATACAGTCGTAAAGAATAGAGTTCTGATGAAGTGATAGACTTTGCTCTGAAAGTGTCAACTGGAATGTCAATGAAGTCACCAGCACGAAGATGAAGATGGCGTCCAAGAAGCAAGGTCAACTTAACGGACGACGCGAAGAGACGAAGCTATGGAAAGACCTAGAAAAGGAGCTCATGTGAATGTGTATGTGGTGGGCGTCAAGGGGCGTTCCACCTATACTGTGATTGTGTATTTAGGGACAGCACCCAGGGGAGAAGTTAGCGCAGATGGCCTGAGGCAAAGGCAAGAGCTCAGAGCGCAGAAAGAGCAGAGCGCAAGAGAGCAGTAGGCCGAGGACCCTTAGAGAGCGGATGGGTAGGCAGAAAGGGTACTGCTTTTCGATATAAGTTACCTTTAGAGGCTAAGAGAGTTTGAACTTCTTTGGAAGTCAAACTGCTGACACCTTTTTTTAGGGTAATAGGAACTAGCGAAGTAGGGATGTCACCTAGCATAGAGTAGGGACAGATTTAACTTGTTTATTCTCTTTTTCTAGATGACGCAACGGAACCACTTTGTGTCTATGCTTTTTAATCTGCTGATTCTTGAATTGATATTAATTGTATTCTTTTGTAGACTTAGGTTCTTTAGGGAATTTATGTTCCTTTTAGTTCCTGTGTATTTGTTGAATCTTATCCTGAGAGGATTGTATATGCACTTAATTCTGATTTTATATTAAACTTTTTAAACTTTATCAGTCGTAAGTGGTTCTTCAGAGTTGCGTCAGTCTATGGGGTTGATTTAACCTATGTGGGGTTTGCCTTTTACTCAATGACAGAAAATAATCGATCCAAAATAGATGAATAAGATAGGTATCAAAGTAATCAGAAAAGATATCAAAATCTCATTCCCCGCACTAATAATGACACTACGATTTAAAATGAATTTTTATTAAAAAATATAAAACCTTAACATACATTCAATGAAAAAAACTAAGTTTAAGGGGGATTTATAGATAGAAATACTTTATTTATTCTTTCTATACAAAGCCAACTTAAAATACATAAACATTACAGATTGTAAAGTTATAATTATAATTCAATTGTAATTTAAGCACCACCTCCAAATTACTATAAGTCACAAACCTAAGAAACCTGGGCCTGATTCACAAAAGGTAAACTTACACTTTTGTTTAGGTTTACTACTTTTTGATATTCACAAAGGTAAACTTGGACCAGAAGTTTAAGTCTACGATTTTCAATGTTAACAAAGGGCATTTACGAGTAGGTTATTTGGGTCTACACTTGTGCAGAATAGCAGTACTTGGTGCAGAGTTCCACACTCAGAGTGGAATCTTGGCACTCATGGTGAAGGTAGTTTGGTGTTATCCTCACACACCTGTGTCAGTGCCTACCATCCCTTAACCAGCTCCAGGTGAAACTACATAGTCCAACAGCCAATCCCGCACCTGCTGCACACCTTAGAGCAGAGCTGCCACAAACAAACCCTTTCAGACCTTTCAACATGTCGCAAAATGTGTTTGTTGGTTTTCCCCTTGCCATGTGACAGGACAGTTTGAGGAAGAGGAGAGTAGAGAGGATTTTAGACAAAGGATAAAGCTCTTTGTGATGCCCAGCCATGATGTCACGACAAGGTACTGTTTTCCCCCAATGTCATCTTGGGGATGGTTTGTGAGTGGGACCAGGATCTTAACGTTGTGACCTGCTGCTCCACGTCATTTCAGCCTATGTCAAGATCCTAGCAGCTCTCCATTTGATTGCTACGGGGTGATTCCAGAGGGTCTCTGGTGACCTCGAGGGCATCTCACGAATGCCAGTCCTTATGCTTGCATTAGGTGATGAGCTGCACCAATAGGAGAGCCCATCTCCACATATGAATGCCCATACACTGGCCAGAAGGCAAGGGGTAGCTAGGGATGTCTACCTCTTTTCCCGCCTCCCACATGTGCTAAGTGCAATTGTTTGCACCAATGTGGCTCTTCCGCCACCTTGCCACAATGCACATATCTTGTGCTACAGACACTGCTGGCACTCTATTAATGTGCAGGGTGTCTATGAGGCCAGTGGTAGCTTCACTGATGTGCATGCAGTGTTCTCAGGCTGTGCACATGACAGCTATGTATTCCACAGGTCACCTATTGACAGGCGGATGGCAGCGGAAGAATTTGGCAACATGTGGGCTCTGGGTAAGTATCAAGCACAACACATGTCTGACATGTATGATTGTTTTTTAATATACACAACCACTATACAGCACTATTCCTCATGCAACATACATCCCCCCAACAAACACAGCATGTACCATTCCATACATTATGGACTGTACAGATGCAAGAGGGACACATACAAATATTCCCTCATTTTCCTCATCAGTTGATGCTCAATATATGCACTCTCCCCTCATCTTCTCACACCATACAGGCGTGCAACCACTGTACCTCAGCTGAAGTACAATAGGGTACACATACATACACAAGCCATCATAGAGCACACTTTTGGCCTCCTAAAGTTGCGATTAAAATGTCTTGATTGTACAGAGGGGTGCTGCTGTACTCCCCTAAGTTGTATGCAAGATAATAGTAGCCTGTTGTATCTTGCATAACATAGCATTAAATCATGTCTTATAAAATTCTCTGGACCCTCAGCTAGGTCTGAATCCGGGCAACCGGGCCATTATAAAAAACAGTTCAGACATGCAAGTGCATGACCAATTAATTTTTTTTTTTTCTCTTGTTGTGTTACAGCCCTGTAGTTTGCAGTCTGGTGTCAATAATGATAGGTGGATATTTAACACTCTGTCCACAAATTCCATCCTGAGACTACTTTGTAAGCCATACATAATATCTGTAAACAATTGTCAGTGACGCGTGTCAAAAGATTAGCCATGAAATACATTAAGTTGCATATGTCAGTGATTATTGTGGACAATGTCTCTAAGGACTCCATTGCCTCAGGAGATAAAATGTCAATGCATTTGTGAGACCTCCCTGGACAGTTTGACAATAGGGGCGGAGGTGTCCCAGTTGTGGGGGAACCTCTGTACTCAGTGAGATTTCAGAATGCAGTACACATAGGAAAAGGAAAAAAAACTAGGAGAAATAAGGATATTTCTCCTCATTGTGGCTCCCTAACTAAACCCATGGGGTGGCTTAAAAATGAGATGCAGTCCCAGGTTTACGATTCCTCGTAAAAATGGGTGTTGTGTGGAAACACCCACGGCAACATCCATAGAATGCCACTTTCACACAGTTTTCTGTGTGAAAGGGGCAAATATTTACATGGCCTTGAAAAGCCACGTTAAGTGGCTTTGCTTGGCCTTGTAAATATGCTGCTGCACATTGCGCCACAGGAGTATCAAAAAAGTGATGCTCCAGTGGCGCAAAGGTGCCGTTAGGGGCCTTGTCCATTAGGCCCTCTGTCTGCAGAGCTGCTACCCCAGTCTGCGTGAAATGGTGCATGCACCTTTCGCTCTAGCTCAAAGGTTTTCCTTATATCTCAGTCACTGCACTACAAACCTATAAGTCACCTCTAAGGTAGGTCTTTTAGTCCAAGGGCAGGGTGTATGGCTCTAATTGTGCGGGTACCCTTGCTTGAGCAGAGGTACCCCCACAAACCCTGGACACCATTCTCTGGGCTTAGTAAGCCCGGGCAGCCATTTCAAGGTATGTAGCGGACACTGGCAAGTTGAGATTTCAAATTAAATAATGGCTTCCCGAACATGGTAATGTTTGATATCAAACATATTTTAATCATGCAACGAAATGGATCCTGGTATTAGTTGCATTATGCCATGCACTCCGGGGCTCCTTAGAGGAACCCCGAATACCTAATTGTGTAGCCTTGCACGGTCTGCCTGCCTGACCATGCTGCTGACAATTTTAGGCAGTGCTCTCCCCCCTGCTGATGAGCTTAATTCAGGCAGGTTAAGCTGAGCAAAAATATTTCCTGGGCGAGGTGTTACCACCTCGTCCTTAAAACTAGGTAGGGTGGGGCCACCTCCGAGCACCACCAGACTGCATTGAAGGGCAGATTTTGTGCCCTCCTTGCATAAACCAGTTTAGCCCAGTTCAGGAGCCGTTGGCTCTCGCTCTGGCGCAAAACTGCACAAAGGACAGGAGAGTGTCCAACCCCCTGCCCAGCTCCTCCCTAGGGAGGTGTCCAGAGTTTCTACAGGTGGGAACTTTATTCTGCCATGTTGAATCTTGGCACCTGGGAACATCTGACTGGCTAGGCAAACTGAGTAGCATTCCAGACCTCCCCTGATGGTTGGGTCACCTCAGAAGATGTCCTTTCTCCTTTTCGGGTTACTTAAGGGCTTCGCCTGAGGGTGGGTCCTTAGATTCATCATGGAGTTCATCAAGATTAATCAAGACTTCTCTGAAGACATTTCTGCTGTTGGACTCTGGAACTCGCTGCTGGATTAAGCCAGTACCAAAGACAAGACTTCCCTTGGTGGGAAGATTTGTGCTGCAACTTTGTCTCTACACTCTTCCAAGTTTTTGCAACTCCATGGCCGTGCATCCTCCAAGTCAGCAAGGACTCTGCATGCATCCAAATAAGGAATCTCCCTTACAGTGAAGGAGTCACTTCCCTGCATCAGCAGGCACCTCTACGTCAATGACCAGTTTGCTGATCTTGTTGCCCCAGGGAATCTCCCAGCTCTGCAACACAGGTGGTGGTTTGTTGGCTCCCCAGTGGCCTGACCAATCTCTTCTCTACAAATTGTGCCACTTTAATCCTTCACTAGCCGACCTGAATTGCCTCCCTGTGTACCTCGTCTGTCTATCATTGCCAAAGCTTGTTGATTCTCTTCATAGAAGATTTTCAAGCTCGAACAAGACCCAGCCTCCAGCATTGCACTGCTCCGCAAACAATGTCCTACCTGCATCCTATGTACCGTGGGCCTCCATTTTCTGTAGCCTGCTGAGACTCCCCTTTGACTCCCTGTGCCTAATGCCAGAGAGTCCTCACGAGAGTTCCAATCATTCCTACTGGCTCCCCTGCATGCTGAGGGCCGGCCCTGACTTACCCTAGCTGTGTTAGTCCCACAGACCTTGCTAGTCTGCATCCAAGCATCTTTTCCTTTGATCTGGCTGTTGCAGTTGCCAAGGCTTGTTGTTGGTCCTGCCGGCCACTGCCTTTCCTGCATTCTTCATCCGTTGTGGGACAGCTCATGGAAGGCTCCTGTACTCCTGCATCATTGCCTTCGCTCCACAGCTGCTTCATCAAGACCGCTGTGCTACAGCAAGTACCTCTGACAAAGGATGGCATTGTGCTCCTGCTCCTCTTGGACACCTCTGGGTGGTTTGGAAACTATGCTCTCTGCTTTTATGTACTTCTTGTCCACAGTACCCGGAGTATCCACTGGTGGGGTGCTCTCCAACCTCCCTTGAAACAATTGGTGTCCTTGGGATCCTTTGGGAAGGGTCCTGAAACAAGAAACTACCAGCTGCAACTTACCATGTGTTATCATATTGATATTGGACCCAGTGTAACCACTCGGCACCTGCGGACTTTGGGGTCCATACCTACTCATCTTTCTTGGCCCCTTGCTTTCCCTGGCTTTTCCATCCTTGAATATCAGTCTCATTTTGGTACTTAACTCTTATACCACTTTCTTAGTATATGGTTTGGCCTGCTCATTGGACCCCATGTGTTTTTCTGTTCTACTTATCTACTATTTAATTATTTCTGATGTGTATTTGATATGTCCCAGTAGGAGATATACCAAGTTCGTTTCTATTGTTGTGCAATGAATACTACTGTATTTTTTATAAATTTGTGTGTGGTTCTTTCTTGTGTTAAAGTTTGCTGACTCACTATATGGTAAATGCACCCACTTTACATCCTCCTGATTAAGCCTTAGCTGCTCTCCACAGCTACATCTTGAGAGCTCGGGGTTTCAGGGAGCTAAACACTATCCCTAAGGGATGTCTGGACACAGTTAACAGTGCCTCACCATAAGTGGATAGTATATGCTGAACCAGCCTTGTATAATGGAGATGCAGCGGTTGGGATAAATACTTTTTTACCACTTAGTCATAAGTAAGGTTTCCATAAGAAACCAATACAACCTTTGGTGAATATACCATATTTGATAGGTAAGACTTTTACCATACTTTTAAGGTGTCAAGGGTCTAGCATAGCCCTTTCTCCAACCTTTCTCAACGTTTAGATTACTAGAGTAGGGTACACTACACTGCACAAGTATCATGTCCACTACTGGTTAATCTAGTCAAACTAGGTGTCTGGGAACAGTGCCCTTAGGATCCAGGAACTTATGACCCTGTGTAAGTCTAGAAGACTAAAACCAGGTAGTATTCCCACTATCTCTTTTCTCATCAAGTTAGTCATTCACGATGGCCTCAAGAATCTTAAAGACCACTGGGGGAGGACAGCCTTGGTGAGGTGGGTGACCTTATAGGACAAGAGCAAGAGGTACTTAGTACTGCTGGCTCCATCACTGGACATGGCCATGAGGAGTCTGAGGAGAAACCTGTGGACAACCCTTTACCTGTAGAGGGGGTACAGATGATTCTGGAGGGTGTCATAATAGTAGGCCCACTTTCACTTGCTCTGAGTTGGTACACAGAGTTTCATCCTCACTTTCCTCAGCATCAGTTGCTCGGTCCACTCACTCTTATTTAGAAGAGGCCACAAAGGACAGGAGAGTGCCCCCCAGCTCCTCCTTAGGGAGGTGACCAGACCTCCTCCGGTTGGCCACTTGATCCTGCCATGTTAAATCTTGGCCCCGGGGAGCATCCGACTAGCTTGGCGAGCTGAGTAGCATTACTTACCTCCCCGGATAGGTAGATGACTGCAGAAGATGCCCTTTCCCCTCTTAGGGTTACTTAAGGGCTCCTCTGAGGATGGGTCCCTAGATTTGTCTTGGACTTCATCAAGATTCATCAAGACCTATCTGAAGACACTTCTGCTGTTGGACACTCAAACTCTGCTGCTGGATTGAGCCAGGACCAAAAACAAGACTTCCCTTGATGGGTAGATTCCTGCTGCAACTTCGTCTCCACACTCTTCCAAGTTGCTGCTGAATCCAAGCAAGATCTTCCTTGGAGTGAAGGAGTTACTTCTCTGCATCCCCATTTGATGAGCCTGTTGTCCGACGGACATCTCCCAGCTCTGCAACAAAGGCGGAGATATGTTGGCTCCACCGAGGCCTGAACATTCTTCCCTGCAACTTGGGCAACTGTAATCCCTCTCCAGCTGTCCTGAACCGCATCACTGTGCACCGCGTCTGTCTGCAATTGCGAAGGCTTGTTGAGTCTCTTCACGGAACATCTTCGAGCTTCAAGAAGCCTCATCTGTCAGCATAGCACTTGTCCAAGAACGATGCCCTACCTGCATCCTCTGCACCGTGAGCTGTCATCTTCTGTGGGCTGCTAAGACTTCCTTGCGACTCCCTGTGCCTGCTGCCAGAGGGTCCTCGGGGGCTCCAATGGTTCCTACTGGCTCCTCTGCATGCTGAGGGCCAGACTTGACTTACGCTTTTGGGTTATTCCCACAGACCTTGCTGTTCTGCATCCAAGCATCTTTTCCTTTGACCGGGTGTTACGGTTGCCATGGCTGATTGACGGTCCTGCCAGCCACTAACCTTTCTACATGCTTCATCCTTCGTGCGACAGCTCATGGATGGCTCCTGTGCATTTTCATCATCGCTTGGGCTCCACAGCTGCTTCATCAAGACTGTTGTGCTACAGCAAATACCTCTGACAGGGAGTGGCATTGTACTCCTGCTCCTCCTGGACATTTAAGGGTGGTTTGAACTATGTCGCCTCTGCTTTTAGGTACTTCTCATCCAGAATCCATGTTGGGGATTCACTGACATGGTCCACAAGTTGCTCTAGTCACCGGACTGCCAAGATCCTCTTTTGACTTCAACGGGCAGTTCCGACACCACTTCACCCCTATGCAGCTGGGCTCCTAGGTGTAGCTATCCTGTTTAGCTGGGAATCCTATTTTGGGTTGGCTCTCCAACCTCCTTTGATCCAATTGGTGGCCTCTGGGTCCTTTGGGAAGGGTCCTGAAAAAAAGAAAATAGCAGCCATGACTTACCATGTGTTATCATATGGACGTTTAACCCTATGTAACACCCTGCACCTGGGTGCTTTGGGGTCCCTAGCTACTCACCTTTGGTGGTTTCTTGCTTCCCCAGGGCTTCTTGATCCTTGGGTATCAGTCTCCTTTTGGTACTTACCTCTTGTATCACTTTCTTAGATTATGCCCCCCATAGAGACCCAGTATGTTTCTATGCTACTTAACTGTATTGAAGTATTTCTGATGTGTATTGTGTTGTGTAATAAATACTGCAGTATTTTTATAATCTTGTGTGGCTCTTTCTTGTGTGAAAGCTTGCTGACTGACTATTTGGTAAATGCACCCACTTTACACCATTCTGAATAAGCCTTAGCTGCTCTCCAGAGCTACCCCTTGAGAGCTCTGGTTTTCAAGGACCTAAAGACCATCACTAATGGTTGCCTGGACTCAGTGTCTCACCATAGGTGGACAGTATATGCTGAGCCAGTCCCCTACAGTGACCAAATGTCCGTCATATGTACACCATGGATCAAGTGGACCTGTGTAATGACTTGGACAGTCGATGCTCATAACTGCCATGTTTGGCAGCTCCATGTGTGAGGCGCCACTACAGACCAGTTGGTAATTTTTGTGAAAACTGGGACTTGTGTTTCTGTTTCATTATGGAATGACACAAATTTCAAGTCCCAGAATTCAGTGTGATCACCTTGGTTGGATCAGCACATCATGAGTGGACTTGGTAAAATTAACAGAGCTCTGTGATTAGAAACTGTCTCCCTCAAGAATCCGACTAACACCTACCAGCCCCATTCAAAAATAGCTAGGCATTTTGCATTGTGTGTAATGCAGAATGCATCACATACTTAGGTCTAATGTACCCCTATGATGATATGTCACAGTATCATGTTAACTTAACAAGTACCTTGTGAGAAATATGACATTGAGTGGCTGCCACTGTCTGAACTGGTAATGTTATACAAACACCCCGCTCCTATGGCACATCTAGGCCCATCGATAAGTGTGGCTCAATGGTTAGAGCGGCAGATCCTGATGCAGAGGTCTGGCCCGGGACCAGGGTTCAATTCCCGACTCGGCGGCTCTAGGGCTCAATTCCCCCAGACCTGATCATTCTCGCCTCGGTGCATATTCTAATCATGGGTCCCACTCTGCAACTCTGGGCAATAGCTTGCTTAATCTCCACAACGGCCCCAACAACGCTAGGATGCCTGGCTTCACCTTGGGGGTGCCCAGGAGTGGGCACTTCACAGGGAAAGGCCAGGAAGGATTCCTCAGCGGTATTCGTACAAGCGACGAGATGCCTCATGGTTTTTCGTGCGCTATACAAGTACCATTACATTACATTTTACATTTTACATCGCAGGTACAAAGACACACAGTCCTGAAGCACACAGCGAATTGACTCCAGATCTCTTTGGGTGCTGCACCACTGATTACCCCTCTGGCTCCACATAATGCAGAGGATACCTATCAAGCACTCCTCAGTTAGTATGGTAATATCAGTATCACTAAATATGTTGGTCCCTTCTCTTCAGCTTCCTCAATCATGTTGGGTGAGATGGGTTCAACAATGCAGCAGAATGGCAGATGATCTTGTTTGGAGGGGAGAATGAGTAAGAATGACCATAAAATGGCTGCCTGCACTCCCCTCTATTAAAGGAGGCTGGGAGTGCTGCTCTCTACTGATTAAGGATGAACTCCACAAACACATGAATGGCCCTGATTCACAAAGGGCCCCCACACTTGGAATTCTCATTATGGAGATTCTCCCCTGAGTGCAAAGAATTCCCCATGACATAGGGGCCTCCTCCACTAGTGTGGAGGCCCTTTGTGAATCAGACTCTATGTGTCTAGGGATAAACAGCACTACCTCCCCAACTTTGGTGAAACACTACAGTAAACTTTGATGTAAGTGCAAATTGTGGACAGCCTGTGACATCATCTGAAGGGGCAAACTGTGCTGGGATGTAATGTAGTGTGTACCAAACCCCTCTTCCCTTCATGAAATAAACGTCCTGCCCTTTTTTCACACTTTCTTATCAATTTCTGATAAAAAAAACCTTGTTTTCCGTCCTAGGTGAGTTGGGTCTGCCCGGATGCGAAAACTTTGCAGTCAGGCCCGAGACTCCGAAAATGGTCTGGAACCCAACATTTTAATGCAGAAAATGACAAACAGGAAATACAAGGCAGGAAGTTCATGACAGGAAGTTGCAGGCAGCCATTTTATGGTCATTCTGAGTCATCCTCACCTCCAAACAAAATCCTCTGCAATTGTGCTGCTCTGTTTATCCAAACTTCCCCCAACATGGCTGAGGGACTTGATGAGAAGACACCCTCTTTCAGTGAAGACGAATTGAGCATATTAGTTGAGGGGATGCTTGATAAGTACCCTAAGTTTCATAGGGGTCCATAGGACCTCCCGAGCCCTGCAGCGCATTGCAGACTCTGGGCTGACATTGGTGAGTGCTTCATTGCAGTGGCCATGTACCACTGACATGCTCAAACATGCCTCAAGTGCTGGGAGGACCTGAATCGCTGGGCCAGAATTGAGACCCAGGAATTAATGGGCCTGTCCACACAGCCCCATGTGCACAGGCCCAGTCTTATGTCACTGTACAGTGGGGCCCTGAGGGTCATCTGGCCGACCCTCCATGTTCAGCTGGAGAAGTATGAGCAGCAGAGACCTGGTAAGCGCATGAACTGCATTGTGTGTCTGGTAGTATGGTGTGATAGTGACAGAGCTGTACCATCATGTGACTTATGTTACCGCTCACATAATCTGAGCGATTGCTGCTGTAGTTATGAGGCCAAAGCCTCAGTGGAGCACACTGACTGCACTACCCAGAGTGCATTATGGGACTTGTAGTGTTCTGAACACAACTGGGGAAATGACCCACACAGTTTTGATTGAATGAATAAATGCACTGGCAACACCATGACTGGTCAACCAAGGGCCTTATGACTGCTGTGTGCAATTGAGAAGGAATGGACCAGACAAATTCCAGTGTGGGAACGAGAGGCCTTTGCGGAGTTGGATGCTGTATCATGCATGCCTTTTATTTGTGCTTTTTTAGGTTAAAAATATATTATGTGCCAATAAGTAAAGGCTGACTTTGTGATATTGTCTCACTCAAAATGAAGGCAACCATGGCTCCTATGTCATTTGTAATGTCTAGGTATCTGTACTAACTATGCACATATACTAACCTGTACACATCACCAATCAAACAGTGTTCACATGCTAAATGTGTCTGAGGTTGTTAAGGGATATTTAAATACTTACATTCACATCTGAGCAAAGGTCATATCCAAGGCCTTGTTTGTATATGTATGCCCAAAACAACATTTGTGTTGTGTTTGACAATGCTATACAACAGATGACATTTGACTGTAAGTGTAAGACTCTTGAGACTGCACATTACAGGATAATAATAGATTCATGCTTAGTTATCAACATATCCATCCAGAATGTGACCCATGTCAACTTGTAGACTGACACTGTAACATGACCATGTTGCAATGTCAGGACACACTGATTGATACCAAAGGGGATGATGGCCGGAGCGTATGAGCAAATCAAACACTCACCCCCAGTCAACTGGTCTGGGTTTAAACCATCATCATTCTTTAGCTCACTCCACCACCCCAGTTCAGACATGGCAATGTGCAAATCAGTCTGACCCTGTGCCTCATGGGAACAGTCCAGCCCGAACTGCCAAGCCATGTCTTCCCTGGACCAGAAGTAGTAGACAAAGAGGAGCTTAGAGGGAAAAGGATTGGTCATAGGTCACCCTCCACTCAGTTATATGAATACAAAACAAGACTTAGACCGACCAGGCATAGAGATATCAATATATCAATGGTTTACCATAAACAGCAAAAACTTTTTGCACAGTACTCCTCTCTTTTGAATATTGAGGTAGGAGGTACAACCAGAATATGCCATTCAATAAAAACACATTGCCCAGACCCTTGAAGAAACAAAAGACAGTTGTGAGACAACAAAAAACACACACCAATGTGTCTAGATTAGAACAATGAAGAGGTTAGAAAAAGTGTGTGTGAGCGAGATGGCACCTCACGGGCGAACCGCCAACGGGAACCTGGCAGGTACTCACCAGGATTGCCCTGATCTCATCATTGGCGCCATCAAGCTCTAAAAGAAAAAAGATAAAAAGATAAAAGAAAAAAGGTGTCTACAAAACAAACAAAACAGTGTTTGTGAAAGAATGCAGTGTGTGAAAAAATGCGTTTTTTCAGCACTCGCGAGTGCTGAGAAAACGCTTTTTTTCCCCGCATTACCGTAAAATTACGGAAAGAAGAGTGACTTACAGCTGGAGTCATCTTGAAACCAATTATTGATCTGGACCTCACCACTGGTATGATCCCAGGTGGTCGTTTGAGGTTGTAAATACGATGTGTGTCCTCATGCAGTGGCTCTAAAAATTTGTGATGCCCTGAAGAAATTGCCCGAAATATAAGTGGCAATGAAACATGTCGGCAAGTGGAGCATGGCTAGATAGGAATTAGCCATCTTCACCTTTTTATATTCCATAACCAACACGAAAGAAACAGAATAAAGATAAGTCCCGTGTTGCTTGTGGCCTTTATATATGTGTTTGGTCTCACGTATTGTGGTTGTTTGTCTCACGCACTGCATTCTTTCACAAACACTGTTTTGTTTGTTATGTAGACACCTTTTTTCTACACTAATAAGAGTGGCACAAGAGGAGATGACCTTTCATTTTGGGTCAGGTCTATTACTCTCAGTTCCATCTCTAATGAAACTGGTAGAGAAATGTGGGGTTTAAAACATGTTGCCAAGCATAAAAACCTCTAGCCTAGTCCATATATTTCTCCACAAAGATACACTGCAAGTAAGCCATAGATAACGATGTCTCTGCTTGAAACTGAAAGCATATTCTGTCAAGTTTCAATGTAGGACTGCTTCTATGTCTCAGGTATGCTTTCACTTCTACGCGTAGTCTGACACTTGTGCTGTAGCTCATGACCCTAACTTAAAAACTTTACAATTTACCATTCCCCTGGACAAATATTGTCAGAATTACTTCAGCATTCAGTCCCAGAATCACGAACTAGTTAGCTAGGCAGACCTCATGGAAGCACTTGAACACACATCTTCATACCTGGCTCTACTGTATAATAAGCAGAAAGTGACACATGCAGGTTCTTCTAAACACATTTACAGAGCATGCAGTTTGAAACAGAGGTAGTCTAGTGTCTATAGGCTACTTTAAATGTCTCATGTCACTCCTAAAAGGCACTGACACACTCATTGAGATCTCTGCAGAGATGCTGACACTAATATGAGTTGCATGACAGGAGTCAGCCTTTCATTTTGGGTTACCCCTGGCACGGGTATCTCTGTTTTACTAATCTAACTGGTCAACAAATGTGAGGTTTAAAACATATTACGTTTATTAACCAGTATCTTAGTCCATATAATTCTCTGCAAAGGTACATTGCAAGTAGGCCATTAATATTAATATGTGTGCTTGAAACTGAAAGCATATTCTGTTAAATTTGAATGTCTGACTGCTACCATGTCACAGCCATGTATGTACTTGTACATGTAGTCTGAGATGTGTGGTGCAGCTGATAATCCTAACTTGAAAACTCAACTGTCTATCATGGCCATGGGCAAATATTGATAGAGCTACTTCACCTTTCAGTCCCACACATCTCTTTTCTAAGCAGGCCTTGTGAGAGTACTAAAACAAAAAGCTTCATATCCCGCTGCACAGTAAAATAATCAAAAAAGTCATCCCTGCAAGCTCTTCTGCACACATTTACAGTGCACGTGGTCTGAAACAGAGGTAGTCTAGTGCCTATAGCTACTTTACATGTGTCATCTCACTCCTAAAAGGCACTGGCACACTCATTGAGATCTTTAGAGATATGCGGACACTCATAAGCCTGACATGAGAGTAGACAGCATTTCATTTTTGATCATGCCTGGCACTGTGAGCTCTGTCTCTCTAATCAAACGGTAGAGAAATATAAAGTTGAAAACATGTTCCAATCTGTATTAACCAATATTCTATTATATATAAATCTCTGCAAACGTAGACTGCAAGTAGGCCATAGATAGCAATGTCTATGCCTAAAACTGAAAACGTATTCTGTCAAGTTTCAATGTCTGACTACTACCATGAATCAGTCATGACTGAACTTCTACATATAATGTAAGACATGTGGTGCAGCTACTACCAATCCACTCATCCATTCACACAGGAACTAGTCGTTCAATTATAAAATTAGCTAAGCACTACTCATATACTCTAGAAATTACCCTGCCACTACTTGCGCAGTCATTCAACGACCCATACACTACTCAAGCACTCATACAATCACCAATGATGTACTAATGCACTCTTACAATACCTGTCCACTAATGCAATCACCCAGCCTGACCCATCCACTCATAAAACCAAGCCGGCACTACCCAAGCTCTCTTACAATCACTCAGACACTATCTATACAGTCATACAACCGCTCAGGCAGTACCTACTCACTCTTGCAATCACCCAAACACTACTCCTACACGAATTCAATCCCACACGTACTACACATTCACTTATCCTATCACCCAAACACTATCATTGCAGTCATACAATCATCATGGTACTAGATATTAACTTATCCAAATAAACAGACACTACCCAAGCAGTCATGCAATCACCCAGCCCGTAACTATGTATTCATACATTCACTCAGGCAGTACACATACGCTCATTCAATAACCCAGAACAACCTATACATTCATCTACTCACCTAGAAACTACTCATGCACTCTTGGAATCCCCTAGACATTTCTCTTCCACTCATTCAATCATCCAGCCAGTACTCTTGCACTTATCCAATCACACAGGCATGGCCAATGCAGTCATTCCATCTCCTAGACAGTACTCACACATTCATTAAATTACCTAGGCACTACTGATGCATACAACCAATCTCTCACACACTACTCATGCACTCTTGCAGTCCCCCACAAACTATCTATGCAATCATTCAATCAACCAGGCTGTTCTCATGCATTCATTCAATCACACAGGCACTACTTATGCACGAAAGCAAACTCGCAGGCACTACTCATGCACTCTTAGAATCTTTTATGCACTACTGATGCACTCATCCAATCACTGAAGCATTAGTCATACAGTTATAAATCAGCCAAGCAGTATCCATGCATTCACCCAATCACCCAGGCACTACTCATACACTATTGCAATTACTCACTCACTACTTATATACTCAATCAATCGCACAGACAGAACTTATGTACAGATTCAGTCAGTAAGGCACTAATCATCCACTCAACTAATCTTTCAAAGAGTAATCATGCACTCATCACATATAGATACACTATTACACAAATCACTCGCCCACACACACATTTATACATCCAATCAGTTTCACAACATATAATTGTCCTATTTTTAACCAGAATAGGTGGTTCTGTAAGAAGCGTTTTCTTTACTATTGTTTTTATTTTTGGGGGTGTTTTGATATTTTTAGGAAAAAACATAAAGTTCTATCATTGAAACATAGTGTTTACAAAAAACTGTGAAACACAGGGCTGGAAATCTAACAAAAAAAAAGTAACATTTGTGTCCTTTTAGAAAAGTAATAATAGCAGAGATCGATTGCTCGCCAACACATAAAATGGTTAGCCACTTTTTACAGTGCACTCCAGCATCTGCCAACTTAGGGAAGATCTGTGGCCGTGGTGCTGTGAGTACAGCTGCACCAGATGTAGAAACCTGATCTAATGGGACTCGTACAGCTTGGTCCCTCTTCTCTCTAGCCATAACTTCCCTTGCAAGGTGAGTTGAGTGCATCATCTCCAGGTGTTTCTTCATGGACGGTGTCCCACAGGAATATTTCTCCTCCGGTCCTCTTGACAAGACCTTGCCGCATAGTGAACAGGTAACCTTCCTCACATTCACCTTTTTCTCACCTTCAGGGATATTGAAAAAGGTTCAAACAATGCTTTCTTTCCATCACTGGTTCTTTTGCCATTTCAATTTCTTCCAATTCTTCTTCTTCATCCAGATGTGAGGATGCCATTTCCTTTTTAAAAACCTGTTGGCCAAAACACCCAAAAAGATTTTAAAAAGTGCAAACAATTTAAAACGAATGTCAAAAGATGCAGACACACCAAAAAGAAGAAAGAAACAGGTGTTTGGATCCTTCTTCTAACAGAATGAACAGCTTTCCAACCAATCAAAAGTTCGCTTTCCAAGTGACATGAAGTCTCAACAGTGTAGCGGCACCATTACGTATACATTGCACACCCATAAAATGTAGTAAATCTCATTTAAAAGTATAAATTACTATTATTAAATCATTTTTTAGGTATTTTAGTGAAAAGTCTTTAACTAAAATACATATTTAAATTATGCACAAGCATATTTAAAACTTTTACAAATCATGCCAAAGTTGCGACCCTTATGCGATCCAGGAAATATGTACCAGCACCTTGAGCAACACAGTTGTGGTTCTATAATACACTTAAAAATTTAAACTTTTAAATTAACTTTAAAATATCTTCAATTTGATTATACTACTCTAGTTGTAGTTCAGTACAAATTAAATCTAAAGCATTTTAATTTATTTAAACATTGTTAAAAATATACTAGGTTGCAACCCTGAAGCGTCCGGTGCGCGATGGCACTGCATTCATAAAAATGTGTTCTAAATTTCTTAAACTAGTACCATTTTTTAAATTTCAGTTATAAACCTCTTACTTAAAAATATATATATTATTTCTGTGTAAATATGAATTTTCCACTTGAATTCGTATAATGGATTCGCGCAACAAAAATATAGTTCTGCATCTGGTGGGCAACTTAATTTTTGAACAAAAAAAACAAATACTTGTAGAAACAAAATACAAAATAGTTTTTATAATGGCACAACAATATATCATTTACATTGTTAACAGTAACCATACAAAAATGTATTTTAAGGAAAACAGTAAATAAAATAAAACCAAAACACTGAACATACATTTTCTGTTTGTGGTACTGAAAATTCTGGACTCTGCTATTGTGTTGTTCCGAAGATCTGCACTCGTGTCATAAATATCATCGTATCATGACGATTTTGGTACTAGCAGACCGGAAATGGCTTAAATATTATACCTGAGCATTTCCGTCATGATCGAGTGACGAAATCACCCTGAATTCGTAGTTTTCGTCTTGAACCCTCGGGTTCCATTTTGTGAGCGGCAGCCATTTTGTGATTGCCCTCACATAGTCAAATAACTAAGGCCGAATTCGATCTGAAGGACACGTACACCTTTGCTGACTCCTCTGTGACCTGGGCGAGCTGACTCCACTGTCCACTGCCCCAAGCCAAACCTGTTCGGGCAGTCCCTTTCCCAGTGGCCGAACGAGATTAGCATCAAGGCACAGCATGTCGTAAACCGATCATCGCACACAGGCTATGGCTAATCTCGCACACACCTGTCCCTGTTTCTTCTTTATGATCTGTTTTACAAGGAGGAGGCGCCCATTTTATTAGGGGTCCGTCGATATCTGATGAGAGTTCTGGGCCTTGCCGAGTAATCTATCACGAACTGGACAAACTGAAATGTGGGCTTGTCATCATGACTTTGCTTTTTCTTTGTAGTAGAAATATTTGTATGGTTGACCGTAAAACAAGGAATGTTTGCCTGAAGATCATTATTTAGTATAAAGAGAGAACACTGGTTCTGTAAAAACGAGCAGTCTCCTGAGAACATACATGCTGTTGTACTTCTAGGATACCTGTTACTGGTTGCAGCCAATAAATACGATCTTTGACTTCACCTAGAAGACTCTGTGTTTCTGTAGTCAGAAACAGGAAGGACTCGAGGTCTTTGGGTGTTCTCCCTGGCACCGTCGGGTCCATAAAAACCCGGTACCTCAGTTGGCGCCCTACGTGGGGCGGTATCAGCGGTACCGGTCCAAGCCAGAGGTTCGTGAGGAGCTTCGTGTGAAAATTCCGGAGGACGGCCAACCACTTCAGCGACCCCTGCATGTCAACGTGGTCCGAAGGTCTTTGCTGCGAGGTTCCCCGCGTCCCGACGGCTACGAAGGACTGCTGCCCTGACTATCGCCCTGTTTTGGACCCGTGATGATTGGTAGAGCGAAACGATAGACGAGTCTTCTGGTGACGTCATCGATACCTCAGTTAAGTATAAGTGGAGCGTCTCCTTAGTTTGGTTCTTAGTTTGGTATCCCTTTGGGATCGCTTTGATTTGGAACTTGCAAGTGCCAAAGCCGAGGGACTCGTGTATTCACGAGACTATCGTATTCGATAATCCTTTGAAGTTTGAAGCTAGACTAGAGAGCGAAGATGCCTGGTCTTAGCAGACTTGGGAATTTGTTTTGTCTTGGTTGTAGTAGGGACTCCCGATTGGAGGACTCGAGTCCGGTTCCTCCGATTGGAACTCCAACATATGAGCTCTATGTGAAGCATGGCGTAGGCCCTATCACATATAACGAAGTATGGATCCGATACACCAGAAAGGATGGTGTTTTAAAATGGCCACAATATGGCAGCTTTGACACAGAAATTTGGGATAATCTAGAGGTTAAACTTTTTAAGAAGAAAGCCCGGCCGGCGATTTGACTCCTTTCGCCTATGGCGCAAAGAAGCCAAACAGAGAGAAATGAAATTGGCGAAGAAAAATAAACGAGAACGAGGTATGTCAATGGTACAAGCTGCTGTTGCATTTAGGGATAATGAAGAAGAACAAGAAAGTGAACAGATGAAACGAGTAAAGAAGTTAGCGGTAGATAGGTGCTACCCAGCACCTAAAGAACAGGAAGCAAAAAACGATCTTGAGAAAGATCCGTTAATGTCACATCTCCTGAGTTCACCACCCCCTTATGCACAGAATGCTACGGCACCTCCGCCACCAGTGGTGGCTGTACAACCTCCGAATGGTATACCTCCTGTGATTCCTCCACAACCAGCTCCTCTTCCGTTGGTTGCCGTTCCTTTGGCGCAGCCTCCTCAGGGGCCGCCAACTTTGCCTTTGCCTGCTACTTCTACGTCTGTTCCTAATGTTCCTCCTGCTCCGATTCTGGATTCTTCCCTTATTCTTTCTTCTTCTCCTTCTACCAGACAGCGAATGACTGCTGCCTTTTCTGGTTTCTTTTTTCTTTGGTTGGGACAATTGGGCATGTCCCCTACTACAGAGCGTAGACAGTCACGCAGTCAGTTGCCTGACTCTAGAGAGAAAGAGATATTGGATCGTTTGGCGCATAAATGGGTTACAGACCCGGTGCGATATGAGCTAGATTCTATTATGGATGTCTTCCATCAGTGGGAAGCATCGAAACAGAGATACGTTTTTGAGAAAATGTGTGTTTTCCTTTGCGAGGAATTAGAGGAAGACAATTCGGAACGCAACATGTCTGAGTTGTATCGTGTGCGGTTGGAGTTTGCAAAAGGCACAATTGTAGGTTCTGATATTGAGAAAGCAGTTGCAACATTGTTGTCGTTTAGGAGTGAGGGTGTTTCCCAGTCGTTGTTTGACTCTGAGGTTAAGAAGATGGCAAGACAATACCCCATGAGAGAGGTTCCCCCAGTTTGGAGGGAAGGGGACGCAAATGCTGTTCCTGCCATTCTGCCACATTTTCAGCGTGTGTGGGTACATGTCCCATGGAAGCGAGCTGAAGTTTTGACTCTGAAACAGACATTGCCTGATCCCCGAAAAAGTCCTGCAGGATATTACAAAGAATTATCACAGACTGCAGGCTCTTGCATCATGAATTTAGCCGATGTAGACATATTGTTTGGAAATGTTGTTCCACAGCCTTTATGGGGAAAGATTCGTCATGCGGATCATGATCAAGAGTTAGGTGACACATGGGTAAATATTGCCGCTGCTGATGCTAGACAAGTTGGAGGTGCGAAACCCGAGCCCTTAGCCCTTAGTAGCAGAACTTCCTGGTAGGATTATTACGTACATGAAGACTTTAATGCCCGAATTGCGTGTTAATTGGGACAAGTTGTCTGCATGCAAATAGAAGAAAGATGAGACTGTGTCTGACTTTTTCACAAGGTTTGAGGAGACCTTTGTAGATCATAGTGGTCAGGTTATGTCTACGGAAGGTGGCCAAAGATTGTTTGTTGACAAATTTGTACATAATTTGCTTCCCGAATTATGTAGTAAGTTGAAGGATTCTGAGAGTGCTTGGGCTGTTTCCACGTCAGCACAGATTTTAGCCACGGCCCAGTACTATGAGAATAGGCGTAAAGATGAGTTAGAGAAAGCGGATAAAAAGACTAAGGAATTATTAACTAAAGTCCTCCTGCATCAAGCTTATCCACCTCGTATTAATAGCCAGCGTGACTATCAGCAACCTCAGCAATATTCGAGGAACTCGCAAAGAAACGAGTTTTCTCAGCAACGTTTACTGTATGGTCCCAATCAGTGTGCGTATTGCAAAGAAGAGGGTCATTTCAAGAGTAGTTGTCCGGTCTTGTTACAGCGTACAAATGGTACTTCTGGTGCAAGAGGTCGAGGTGTTCAACAAGCTCCTAGAGGTAGGGGGCGTGGAAACTTCTCCGAGAACGCTCGTTCCTTTCCGCCTCAGAACTCTATGAATAGTTTCGACCAGCAGAATAACGCGTTTGCTAGGACGGCTCAGTACTATGCTGATGACTACTATGCAGAAGATGAGAATATGGAAGGTAATGATTGCTAGGACAGCCATGGACAAAGAGAGGGAGTTGTTTCAGTTCCAGTAGATCAGAGTGGGCCTTATGTTGACGTAATTACATCAGGTGTGTCAGAGCCTTTTCTGTTGGATACTGGTGCTACAAAGAGTTCTATTATGCACTCAAAACTCCCTGGCGCACCTTTGTCTGGCGAAATGAATGTTTCAGTAGGTTTTTCTGGCGCCCCGGTTAGGAACCCGATTTCTAGTCCTATGTCTCTTTCTGTTGGACCTTGTGAATTTGAAGCACCCCTCATTCTTACAACAGGTTGTGGTGAAAACTTGTTGGGATTAGATCTGTTGAAAAGACTATATGCGACTTTGTACTGTTCTCCTTCGGGAGTACAACTTACACTGGGTAAGAAAGTGGTTTCTCTAATGTATTTGTCGAAAGATAAACTCCCGACAGAATTGTCTTCTCTTCCGGATATTCTTTGGGCTACTGGACCCAATGATGTGGGTCTTTTGGAAATAGCGCCATATGTTGTAACCCTGAAAGCCAATGTTAGAATGCCACGCATTCCCCAATACAAGATCTCTAGTGAAGGTGAAAAGGCGTTGTTAGCAATTATTTATGATTTGATTGAGAAAGATGTAATTGAAGAGACAAGAGGCAACGTTTGTAATAGTCCTGTTCTGCCGGTTTTGAAGCGTACTGATCCTTCCCAGCCACCTGTTTACAGGTTTGTGATTGATCTTAGGGAAGTCAATAAAATAGTTGTGCCACAGTTTCCCGTTGTCCCTGACATCACTGCCCTATTGACTATGATTCCAGCTTCAGCCACATGGTTCTCAGTAATTGACTTAAAGAATGCTTTCTTCAGCATCCCCATTGCCGAGGAGAGCAGGGATATTTTTGGCTTCAGTTTAGGTGGCCGAAGCTTCCGCTTCAAACTCGCTCCTCAGTGCTACTGTGAAAGTCCATCAATATACAGTCAGGCTTTAAAAACACAGCTTGACACGATTGTTTTACCTGACGGCGCTACCCTTATTCAATACGTCGATGGTTTGCTAATAGCTGCAGATACTGAGGATATTTGTAAAGAAGCCACATTGTCGTTGTTGCGTCATCTGTGTGATCTGCGCCACAAAGTCTCTCTTTCAAAATTGCAATATTGTCGACAAGAAGTAACCTACTTAGGTCACCTCTTATCGAAGGAGGGAAGGAAACTGACCCCAGAGAGAATTCAGGCAATTGCAAAATTGAGTGTCCCAAGGACACAGAGAGAAGTGCGTGCTTTCTTGGGCATTACATCATATTGCAGACAATGGATACCAAATTTTTCCTTACTGGCCAAACCTTTGGTGGCATTAACTTGTAAAGACACGCCAAATCCCATTCCGTGGTCTGAAGAGTGTCAGAAAAGTTTTTCCGAATTGCGTGATGCATTGTGTTCGGCTCCTGTGTTGGGTACCCCCGACTACAGTAAGCCTTTTACATTATATGTCCATGAGAAAGAAGGTTGCGCATTGTCAGTTCTGACACAGTCTTTTGGGGACAAACAGCGTCCATGCGCGTATTTTTCTGCGACTTTAGATCCGGTCGCCAAAGCGTTGCCAAGTTCCTTGAGAGCCACTGCGGCAGCAGCTACCTCTATTCGACAGTCTGCTGGGTTAGTTGTGAATAAAATGTTAATTGTAATGGTCCCGCATGCAGTGGACATTCTGTTAAAAACAGGACAAAGACGCAGCACTTAACTAGTGCTAGATTATCAGGGTATGAGCTGACACTGTTGGCAAGTCATGTGCACATAAAGAGGTGCAATGCACTAAACCCAGCCACATTGTTGCAGATTTTAGCTGAGACAGATAATGATAGTGAAGATCAGCATGACTGCTTTCTGAGAACCGAAGAAGAGACGAAAGGGAGAGTAGATCTTAGAGACACTCCTCTTCCAGAATGTGATGGTACTTTGTGGGTTGATGGTTCGTGTTTCAAGTTGCCGAATGGTGATACGACTGCAGCATATGCTGTGATGACTTTGCATACTATTGTTGAAGCTGCACGTATCCCCCACAATTCAGCGCAAGCAGCAGAGTTGATTGCACTTACAAGAGCATGTGTGTTGGCAAAAGGAAAACGAGTGAACGTGTACACGGACAGCCAGTATGAATTTGGTGTGGCTCACAGATTTGGACGATTGTGGAAGGAACGTGGGTTCCTGACTTCGCATGGTGCTAAGATCCAACATGGTCAGTTGGTGAATGAGCTTCTCGAGTCAATGACCCTGCCGTTACAAGTTGCAATTGTGAAATGCAGTGTGCACAAAAAGGTTACGGATGAGGTTGGTCGTGGAAATGCGTTTACGGATGAAGTTGCGAAAGGAACTGCTAGGAATGTAATGAGTCGAATGTATGTTGCAGGCCCTGCGAGATGGATTGGTGATGTTGGTATGTGTGAGGATACGATTGAGAGTGTGAAGTCCATTCAAGCGGAAGCCACAGAGAAAGAGTTGAATGAATGGAGAGAAAGTAAGGGTAAATTGGATGCGAATGGTTGTTGGATTGAATTGTCAGAGCATCAGCGATGGTTGTTACCCGATGCGTATGTGCTTGCAGTGGTGACAATGGGTCATGGAATGGCTCATATCAGCGTGAAAGGGATTTGTAAGTTGTTAGCTCCAGTATGGCAAAATGCTGGAATCCCAAAGTGTGCAGAGAATGTGGTCAAGAATTGTATGGTGTGCCTGAAATACAACCCTGGTAGGGGAACCCCAACTCCAGCTGGTCATTTTGCGCCTCCAACGTATCCGTTTGAGGTTTTGCAGCTAGACTTAATGCACATGGAAAGGTGCAACAATTTGAAATACGTACTCATTGTTGTTTGTGCCTTTTCAAGATGGGTCGAAGCATACCCCTTGAAGGACAATACTGCTTTGTCCAAAGCCCTTGTCAAAGAATTTTTCCCAAGATTCGGAATGCCTAGAATGGTTTAGAGTGATAATGGGAGTGAATTTGTTGGTCGAGTGATGAAGAAAGTGTGTGAGGGGCTAGGCATTCATCAAAGATTCCACGCTGCAAATCACCCCCAATCAGCTGGACTAGTAGAGTGCTATAATGGCACGTTAAAACTGAAACTGGCCAAGATCCAAGCAAGCACAGGCCTTAAATGGCCTGACGCTCTGCCCTTGGCACTCCTATCAACGAGAATGACTGTCCACTCTAGAGTGGGACTTAGCCCCTATGAAATTGTGTTTGGCCGCCCGGCCAACATATGGGGAGTACCAAGGCCCACCAGGTTTTGCGAAATAGAACACCCTGTACTGCTTGATTATCTGTATGAATTGACGGCTAAATTCCGTGTTTTACACCAACAGGTCCACGACACTCTACCTCAGGCCTCTGAAGCTCGAGGGCACCCTATCGATCCTGGATCCTACGTACTGGTTAAGAATTTCCAGCGGACAAAGAATGACCAGCCCCGGTGGACAGGCCCTCATCTAGTTCTTCTCTCGACAAGATCAGCCGTTCGAGTAGAAGGAAAGAAACATTGGATACACGGCCATCATTGTAAGAGGGTCCCACTGCCTCTTCCGTATGACCGGTGGGTCCAGGAGGGGATCGCTGACTCTGAAGCTGAGACCGTGCCTCGTTTGCTACCTTTTAGCGATGCACGGATAAAAGGAACAACTTCTGAAAAAAGGAGAGCGACAACATTTTACAAGAAGCTGTGCCTCCGTCAATTCGGTTGAACACTACAGAGCCTGAACTCTTATTCCAAGACCAGACAGCACCTGGCAGAAACCCTTACAATTTAAGGCCAAGAACTATGACTATCGACAAATAAAAAAAAATAATCTTTTTTTACTTTTTATTGTGCAGCTCTCTCATCCAAGAAACTTGCTCATTTTTGTTTTTTCGAACCGCCATCCGGTTCTGCTGCTAGGGTCGCGGTTGGCAAAGTCTTTGGAGTGCAGCTGGAGACGGTTAGGTCGACAGTTTTGGTTGGTCCAAGGGAGTTACCCTGGGCTGACAGAAGTACTTTTCAGCAGAAACACCCTACCACGGCGGGCAGAAAATTAGAGAGGATGGAGTTTTCTGAGATGGAGAGACCTGCCAAACGAATGAACTTTAAAGATAAAATGTGTATATTATTGTCAAAAAAGAGATTGTTAATATGTTGTGTTTTTATGCTGCTTGGTGTCATGATGTTTTTAATAGGATATGTTTTGTACACTTTTCAAGTTTCATTTGCACCCACTACTCAGCCCATACCTCCTCCTACTGTTTCCTCGAACTCTTTTCACCCCCTGCCTGAACATGAGTCCTCAAGAAGATTAGAGTTTATTAATAACTCTTTCATTCAGCTCCTACACCAGCACCAATTAGTGGTAAACACAACTAACTGTTGGGTGTGTGGTCTTATGCCGCATACAACAGGCAAGGGTATCCCATACCTGGTCTTACCATTTAGCTACAATGGTTCATTATGTGCGTTCCAAACAATGTTCATAATCGCCATCGAACCATATTCCCCACATTCCACAAAGGGTAACTCAAGCAACAAAGCATTAGTAGCAGGAATTGCAAATATGAGCAGAACAATTGACTCGTACAGAACGATTCCTAAAGATAAGTTGCAAGCTTATGTTTAATGGAAAAAGACGAAATATGGAGTTGCTTTGAGTGAGACCCAGTTAGCGAAGAGATCCTCCTCTATTTGGATTGTACCCCATCAGGGTCACCTATGTCTGCAAGGTAATGGCAAAAATCCCAGAGCTCAGTTGGGGAAGAGCGTCTGCACAGAAACATATGTGTTTGCGTCTCGGAATTCCCCTTCATTCTTAGCAGCTAAGGGTACTTATTTCATCTGCCTTGATAGAGCCTATACATGGTTGCCCCCTGACTTCTCGGGCACATGTTTTGTCTCGTTCCTGTTGCCTCCCACCTACACGGCCGAGGCAGATTACCATAGGACAAGGATAGTTAGAGGTGTCATCTGTAAAGAAGACACTGCAGGACAAGAGTTCGGAGATTTTGCAAAGGGTTTTCTGCCGTTTTGGGGGCCTATGGTGAACAGCAGGAACATAAGGCAATTGACAAGAGTGGTTGAATCCACTGTAGTTGAAACTGCCGGTGCCCTTAGTAATTTGACTGCTGAGCTCCAGTCGGATCGTCTTATGACTCTTCAGAACAGGGTTGCGTTAGATGTCATACTTGCAGACCGTGGTGGGTTATGTAAAGTGATCCAATCGAGTTGCTGTATTTTCATCCCCGATAACGCTCCGACAGTATACCAGGCCATCTCCAAACTGCATAAAATCTCTGAATCCATTCACGTGGATGAAGGAGACTGGTCCTTGATTGGGTGGTTCTGGGAACTGATTTCTGCCTGGGGATGGAAGATTCTGATAGTCATTGGGATGATCCTAGCCATTCTCTTCCTGTTCTGTCTGTGTGTGCAGTGTGCTCCTGCAATATGTGGCCTCTGTGCTACGGCATGTGTAAGGAAACCTGTATCAAGAGACGAACTAAGTAATAGAATGATGTTACAGCAACATCTCAATGACTTTATGAATACGGATCTGGACTCAGATTAGCATGAGTATGGGTTATTGCCTATGTAAGGGCAAAAGGAGGGACTGTGGTACTGAAAATTCTGGACTCTGCTATTGTGTGGTTCCGAAGCTCTGCACTCGTGTCATAAATATCATCTTATCATGACGATTTTGGTACTAGCAGACCGGAAATGGCTTCAATATTATACCTGAGCATTTCTGTCATGATCGAGTGACGAAATCACCCTGAATTCGTAGTTTTCGTCTTGAACCCTCGGGTTCCATTTTGTGAGCGGCAGCCATTTTGTGATTGCCCTCACATAGTCAAATAACTAAGGCCGAATTCGATCTGAAGGACACGTACACCTTTGCTGACTCCTCTGTGACCTGGGCGAGCTGACTCCACTGCCCCAAGCCAAACCTGTTCGGGCAGTCCCTTTCCCAGTGGCCGAACGAGATTAGCATCAAGGCGCAGCATGTCGTAAACCGATCATCGCACACAGGCTACGGTTAATCTCGCACACACCTGTCCCAGCTTCTTCTTTATGATCTGTTTTACAAGGAGGAGGTGCCCGCTTTTATTAGGGGTCCGTCGATATCTGATGAGAGTTCTGGGCCTTGCCGAGTAATCTATCACAAACTGGACAAACTGAAATGTGGGCTTGTCATCATGACTTTGCTTTTTCTTTGTAGTAGAAATATTTGTATGGTTGACCGTAAAAGAAGGAATGTTTGCCTGAAGCTCATTATTTAGTATACAGAGAGAAGACTGGTTCTATAAAAACGAGCAGTCTCCTGAGAACATACATGCTGTTGTACTTCTAGGATACCTGTTACTGGTTGCAGCCAATAAATACGATCTTTGACTTCACCTAAAAGACTCTGTGTTTCTGTAGTCTGAAACAGGAAGGACTAGAGGTTTTTGGGTGTTCTCCCTGGCACCGCCGGGTCCATAAAAACCCGGTACCTCATGTTTCTGATTCTAACTTTATTATATAATAACATACTCTGCAAAATTATAAATAATTCAACAACATATAAGATTTCTAAAAATGTTAGACTTTCAAATAAATAACAGTACCAATACGTAATTGGCTGGGCTTACATATATTTTAAATAAGTGATTATAAAAATGTTTAACTTTTTTTAAAAACATAGAAAATATTTCCAAATTTTTAGAAAGAATAATTAGAAGTATCTTTTAATTAATAAAAACTGTTTTTTTTAAACAGAAATTTACTGGAATTTTTTTTTACAGTGATGGTATAGTTAGGAATTAGCATTAAAAAAACCTTAGCAATTCACTGGAAAACCCAAAGGTTACAGGGACATTATAGTTAGGAAATGGAATTAAAAAAAATCTTAGAAATTCACTGAAAAAACACGTGTTAGAGAGACATTGTTAGGCTCAGGTTTCACTCATACTGTCATGCAATTCCTACTAATCCGCAGGATCCGTGCATTGTTTGGACAACATAAACCAAGGGCTTGGTGCCTAGACTGATTCCAGACACCCCCCTCAGGATATGTTGGCCTATTGGCCTATAGACCAGCTAGCTCACAGTCACACTGCAAGCCCCCCTAAATTACCAGGGAGCTAGCAATTGCTGGCAACCACTGAAGATGACAACTCTGATTCCTCAGGAATCGTGGAAACAGTACAGAATATTTTGCTCAATCACTCATGATTACATGTTCTTAGAGAAATGTACCGAGAATAAATAGTGGGACTTTTTCAATAATATTTATTGAACCAATGTTATTCTTGAATAAAAACTTGTGCTGCAATGATCAGGAGACAAAAGCAAATAAAGGAGATTACAAGCACCAAAAGAGTAAATAGTAGATAGATTTCTACCATTGTACTAAGCAATGAATATATGCAGGCATATATGCACAATGGTATTCTAACATACTCCTAAAATGCAGACCCTGCTCTAAGTGTACCTAGAGCGTGTTTTGGTGTAGAGCCAAGAATCCCCCCAAGGGACAATCCAACCCCAGTGCCTGAGCGGATAGAGTGAAGGACCCCGTCTTTGTCTCGAGTTAGACACCCCTCATGGAATACCAGACTTGTGTGTGGTTATTTCTCAGCATGCAGGGACCTTTGATGTCAGCAGAATGGCCTCCTCTTCCAATATATAAGAATGGCTATTAATTATAATAAAAAGCAGCCTTCGTGACGTGAGGGCTAGATTAGTGATATTACTGATATGCCAATAGTGCTATCGCCCCATGGATGAAGATAGGACGACTTTTGTACCAAGTGCGCAGAGAGGCCTAGTACATGATGTTTAGGGCATCATGATAATGTTGTACAAAGCTGAATGTATAAACAAAGCAGTTTCAATTAAACTAATCCAACATTGTTATGCATGTATAAGTGCACAAAAAATCACTGCTAAAATGTTATTTTCTAGGACAATGTAAGGAATAGGCTGCCTTGCTACATGGGCCTAACCCGGGAATATAACAGTATAAAACCAGAAAAATTCAGCATTTATTGTTAACTGAGTTAACTGTAGCTCGCGCCCCTGCAATGCACTGCTTATGACCTCACATATCACTTCACTCATGACATGATCAGTGACATCACTCATGACATCACTGATGACATCTCAAATGACATCTCTGATGACATCATCCACAGAATCTCTGATGCACCCACTCACACCCCCATAGTTCTCAGACTGTAGGAAAGTAGAATCCTTCTGCATGGTTACCCCCACTTTTTGGTTGGTGCTAAGCTGTTTTTGACTAGTCTGACTGTGATCCTGCTAATCAGGACCCCAGTCTCTCTGCTTTTTCCCTTAAATTGTTGTAGTAAGCACTTAGCATCCCAGATTGTATACTGGGGTACCCTTATAAGTCCGCAGTATATGATACTAAGGTACCCAGGGCATAGGAACCCCAGAGGTCACCCATGGGAGGCCTTTCGAAAGGGAACAAGATGCCTGCCATTGCAGCCTTTGTAAGCTGGCGCTAGCACCACCTACAAAAGATATAGGTTTCCTATATCTAGGGTCACTGCACTTAAAAACTATAGGTCACCCCTTTAGGAGACCTTTGCAATCCTGAAGGCAGGGTGCTTGGTTCTAAGTAAGAGGGTGCCCCTGCATGAGACATACACCCCTACAGCTCATGCAGTCCATTCTCCTGGGTTGTCAGTGTAGCAGCCATATACCATACAGAGTGCAAAGCGTAATTACGAGATGACCATCTCGAAAACGGCTGCAACGGGTCCTATCATGTTTGGTATCAAACATGTTGGAATCATACCCCCACATGGTAAATGGTGTGGGAGGTATGATTCTAAGCACTGGAAAAGCCCTCCTTTAGGCTCTCAGTTTTCCCGGTACAAGCCTTCTTGACCCAGACAGCACAAAATGGTTGAAGCTGACCAGCAACACAATTCTGCCCTCCTGCTGCTGAGCCAAGCTGGACCAGGCAAAGGAAGAGTAATAGGCAGCCTGTCACAGGGAGGTGTGACCGCCTCCTAGACAGGATTTAGTGTATTGGGATAGGGTGGGTGCACTTGCCAGTGCCACTCAGTCTTCATGAGGGGCATATTTGCATAATCCAGTTCAAACCAGCCCTTGGAGCCGTTGGCTCCCGCTCTGGCATGAAACTGGACATGGGAGCAACCTCCCCACTGTCGAGGTGCTCCCCTCGGAGGGTACCCTGAATCGTCCCAACCCTATCCCTAGGGTACTTACGGCTTACCTGGGTGTAGGTCCCTAGATTTGTTGTGGGACAAGATTCAGATCGGACACCACTTCTACTTCTACCTTCTGGGCACCCTGGACTTTGCTGGATTTCATTTGGGCTGGACTTCGTCTCCCTTTTTAAGTTTGCTGCATTGTCTGTGGCTGTGCACCATACAGGAATCTTCCAAGGCCTGTGGGCATCAAAGGTACCTGAAGGATTCTCCCTTGGAGTGAAGGAGTCACTCCCCTGAATTCGCAGGCACCGCAACTAAGTTGACCAGTCTGCTGATCCTGAGCTCCTCCAGACTCTGTAAGGTTCTGCAACACAGGTTATTGTTTTCCCCAGCTCCCAAGGCCTGCCCTATCCTCTCACCAAGTTTGAGGCCAGTATACCTTGTGGGGGTTGCAATCACTGAACCCCTGTGCGCCACATCAACTTGCAGTTGCAAAGGCTTGTTCGCTTCCTTCCAAGAAGATCTTCGGGCTTCGAATAGCCCCAACCTCTAGTACCTCCAGTGACCAGAATCTTCAGCCACACCACATTCTGTGCATCATGGCATGGATCTTTTGATGATCTGCTTGAGGTCCTCTAGCGATTCCAGTGCCTCCGGCCTGTGGGTCCATTAGAGGGTCACCTTTGTTTCTTTTGGGCTAACCTGATTGTTTGGGCCTTCCCTGACTTCCCTGCTTGTGGTGAGTCCCTTGCTTGTCCCGACATTGCTCATTCTTCAGCTCCTGCGTTGGTTGCATTTGCCAAAGCTTGTTTGTGCTCCTGCTGGACACAACCCCTCAGCACTCAACAACCTTCATGGGATAGCTTGTGCACAGCTCCTGGTCTTCCTCAGCATTGCCTGGTCCTCACAGCTGCAGAGTCAACTTCATCATCACTTATCCTGCAACACCAGACATCGGAGGGCATTCATCGTCCAAGTCTCCTGGTCACTCCTGAGTGATAAAGCCTCTGTCCCATCTGCTTGCAGTACCTCTCATCTAGAATCCACCTTCGGATTCCACTGGACACTATCTCCTTCTTCGACAGTAGCACTTTTCTGAACTCCTCCATTAGGTTCGATGGCCGTTTCCGACACCACTTCACACGTGTGCACCCGGCTTCCCTGGTGTAGCTAGCATGGGTACTAGGGTATCCATGGGTGGGGTGGCTCTCCAACCTTCTGTCTTCCTCAGGGAAGGGTCCTTAATCTTTAAAAACCCAGCCGCGACTTACACGTAGAGTGGTACGGAGCTCGCGGTAGTGTCCCCCCACTTCACATGCTCTCTATGGGGTCCTTATCTACTCACCTTGGGTGGTTCCTTGGGTCCCCAGCCCTTCTACGTCCTCTCAACCTTGTCTTGACCCGAGTCGTGGTTCTTATACCACTTTCATAGTATTTGGTTTTGTCCCCCCTTGGGGCCCACTGTGTATTACGTGGAATTTACGGTGTTTCTTTGCAAAGTATTGTGAGCATTGTGCACATCTCCGGGTAGGAGATATTTGTATGTGCTAGAGAGTATTATATATGAAATACATATTTTTATTAATACTTTGTGTGGTTCTTTTTCACTTAATCTATACTATAGAATTGCATTCTGGTGGAACAAGCTGCTTTACACGCCTTCTGGATTTAGCCTGAAGGCTGATCTACATAGCTACCTCTTAAAGAGCTTTTTAAGGTTGTCTGAGACTTCTTAAATCACCAAAGAGGTTGTCTGGACTGGTGCAACGTGCCCACTTACATTAGTGGACATCATATACCAGGAAAGCTTCTCACACCGACCCATACCAGTACTAATACACCCACTCAATAATTCATAAATCTACACAAGCATCTACTCACTCACCCATACAGCCACTCATACACCCACTCACTGATTCATAGATCTACACACACATCCACTCACTCACCCATACAGCCCCTCATACATCCACTCCCTCACTAAAACAGCCACTGACATATCCACTCTTACATACATACAGCCACCCACACACTTAGTCACTCACCTGTAGAGCTACTCACAAACCTACTCACTCACCCATAGTCAATCACACAGCTACTGACTCACCCAAACAGTTACACACACACCCACTTACTTTTCATACATTTATTAACACATATTCACTCACTTATACAGTCATTGACGCAGTCACTCATATACCCCATCACCCACATATACTGCCTTTCACATACCCAGTTACTCACCCATTTACTACTGACACATCTGCTCTTTCACCCACACAGCGATATACTCACACACGTTCACTCATATAGCACCTCACACACACTCACTAACCCATACAGCCACTCACTAATCCATACAAGCAGTGTCACACACACACACAGACACACACACACCCATTCAGGTACTCAGACAACCAATCAATCACACATGCAGCACTCATGTACCCACTCATACTGCCACTCAGATACCAACTGACAGACTGATATAAAAAATTCAAACAGACCAGTCACTCACCCATACCTTCATTGAGACACATAACAAGTGTATTTGTAAAGGGCAAGTTCACCCAGAGGTCTCTTAGCGCTGAATAACAGATGTTCATTATTACCCAACTCAATGGTACTAATTTTATTGACCTCAGATGGATGAGAGGCTGAGTGACGTGCCCAGATTTGAATCTGTGACCATGCGGTCGAACACAGGCCCCGGCAATAGATGCATTAGTCCACTGAGCCACCAGACCGGGCTTACTCACTTATACAGTCAGTCACGCACTCACTGAATCACCCATAAACCCACTGACTCACCAATACACCTTGGTATATATATTTAACATTCAGGAACTTTTTTTCAACCCTCACATTCACTGGATGATGTCATAAGTGATGTCATTAGAGATGTCATAAGTGATGTCATGAGTGATGTCACTGAGCATGTCATGAGTGATGTAACATGTGAGGTCATAAGCAGTGCATTGCAGATGCGTGAGTTATAGTTAACTAGGCTGAACTGCTGAAGTTCTCTGGTTTTGTGAAACCTGAGCCTAACTAGAACATCTCTGTAGCCTTTACTTTTTTCAGTAAATATATATATATATATATATGTATACATATTCAGCTGAGCAAACTATAACTTGCGCCCCAGCAATGCACTGCTTATGACCTCACATATTACACCACTCATGGCATGGTCAGTGACATCACTGATGACATCACAAAACAAAGTCTGAAAGTAGCAGCCATCTTTTCAAAGCAAATAAATGGTGCATATAAATGACACACTAACAGTACTTCCACATATAGTTATAAATTATATTTCACATGAAATGTTTTAGGGTTGTATCCTTGCAATATACATAACAGTGTTTCATGCCACGTCACATAAAGACCATTAGTCGTATTTGGTAACATCACTCCGAAGTATAGTTGGCAATCCAATTACCCGTCTTCATGCCATGGGGACATTACCACCCAATGCGACAATAGTATATTCCTATCATCCAAGGTTTATATGGCTGTATCCTTGCAAAACTCATGCCAGTATATCATGCCACTCTGCGTAATGAACCTTCAGTCAAATCTGATAACAAAGCCCCGAATTGTGGTTGGCAAACCAATAGCCTGCATTCATGAAAAAGTGACAGCATCTCCAAATGCAACATGGTATGCTCATGTCATGCTGGTAGTGTAACTCAGTGATCATTGTGTTGTATTGCCTGATTGTGCTATAATACACGTTTCTTGGCCTTGCGTGTTGGGCTCCCAAGAGAGAGTTTGCTGCATGGGCAAATAGAACAACAGACACATTACTTGGTGTTGTTGGAGTACATTCTGTGGATGATATGTTCTCTATGGGAACTGGGAATCTTGATGCGGGTGCAATTAGAACTGCTGCTGCAGGCCTTACATCTCATGCAGCAAACACACCCTCTTGGGTTGCCAATATGGTTTCTTTTGGTGTGTTCAGTCACCAAATTGTGGCTCAGGTTGTCACATAGAGATCTGCATTTTTTATAAGTGATTTGTGTTGTGTCATGCAAATATTTAGTTAGTGTTTCGTCAGTTCACAAAATATGCCAGTTTCTCTTAAAAATCTTCCTGACACTATACGCCTGGTTGGAGTAAATGGACATAAATCTCACATAGTCAGGTTCCTGTTCTATAGGATTTGTGCTGGGGTATAATAAACATGTCCTAGATACCAGATCCACCCTGGCATTCTCCTCATAAATCAATTTTGGGCCGTATCCTCTTCCTCTAAATCTATGCAGCAGCGACAGCTCACAGTAACTGCCAAAGTGAAACTCCAGCAACGTCCATCTAAGACGCCTGACAGACTTCTTGTGCTTTAGCACCTACTGCCCACCCCCCTGACTTACTTATCGCTACTTCCTTCACTGCGAACGGATCTCTTTGTACCAGACTTTGAGAAGGTAACTCTTCCCTTTGTACGGCTTGTACTCTGACATGGTCAGACTGATCTTGTGACTTTCTCCCTGTCTAGCACGACCAGATGACTGTAAGTGGCTCTTTGAGCTATTAGGTGCTATAGCTACTTAAAATGTTGAAACTGAATATCTCTGACTCTACCTATTGGATTTGTTTGGGGCTGACAACATTTTATTTATTTATATATTTTTTTGGTTGGTTTGGGATTTTATTGTGTTGCGATTTCAGTTTATTACTGTTTGATGCTCTAAAATACTTTACATGTTGCCTCTAAGCTAAGCCTGACTTCTTTGCACCAATCTACTAGAAGGTTAAGCACAGGTTAATTTCTTGACTTTTGTGGTTCACCCTGACAAGTATTGTGGTGCCCCCCTTTCCAGCAACCAATAACCCAATTTCTTACAATATCCGTGAAACATATTATTTTAGAGTAAAGTGGTACACATGATACACTCAGGAGACAAATAGCACATGTATCAGCGTGTGTGGACTGACCTACTGAAAAAATAAATACAGTGAGTTGTCTGACTTTCTGAAAATAAACAATAATCTTCATGTTTCTTTAACTTCTTCATAGCAACGGTAATAGCCCTATTATAAGTCAGAAGTGAACTTCATATGCAGCATAGCTGTTTGCTCTTCACAAAGACAAAAATCTAAATTACAACTGTTCTAACCTCTCGCTCTCTCTCTTTCTCTCTCACATAATGTACTTTTATGCAAATGCCTCAGTGTTTTCTACAGTAATGGCACCATTAAGCGCCTTGGGATTATTTGTAAGTGTTACCTTGAGAGTAAGACATTAAGTGCTAAATGCATTTTCATGCACAGAGAAGATTTCGTAGCAAAGACGTTAATTTACCAATGAGATCTGTGCTGATTTGGACTGCTTTTGCTGGTGCTGTTTCTTTCATCAGCGCCGTAATTTTTACAAGACATAAGGCTATCCAGATGCATAATATAAAATGCCCATTTCGGCATCATTAGAGATTGCAAACCAAAGAAATAAAGACAATGGTGTTTAGCTATGCACCATAAAGCTCCGGTGCACACCATACTCTTAAAGCCGGTATGAAAGTTCTGCTGTGCCCTGAGGCAATGAATCACAAAGGCAAGACCAGGCCTCCATACATCACAGTGCTATAAGCAGCTGGCATTAAACAAACTCCAATATTCATCCTGACAATGGTGTCCTTTGAAGCGTGAGCGGAAAATGCTTTCACCGCAAGGCTTCAACACTATGCCCAGATGTACTTTCCTAATGTTCTAGCTTTGTGGGATGTCTAGAGAATAGAGCTGATGCTAAACATCCTTAAACACGAATATTCTCCTTACAGCTCGAATTCGTCGCATGGTCCCCTTCAGGGCTGCCTTGCTGCCTGGCCGTTTGGGTCCCGCATCAGTGAGTGATCCATCCACAGTGGCGTAGCAAGGGGGGGGAGGGGGGTCCGCCCTGGGAGGCATGAGTTTTGGGGGCGGAGCCCACGAAACCTTACATCCGGCCGCCCCAGGCGGCAAACGTAGAGAACGCCAGCAACACCCCCTCCCGCCTTCTTTCATGTGGCAATTGGAGGCGTCATATGTAGTGACGTCACTGGCGCAGTCTAGGTAAGCCACTGTCCATCCGTGGTTAATACGTATGTACTACTTGCTATCCGGCCATGCATGACATATTGGGCATGGCTCTGTTTATCATGGCGCCTGCATCATTCATGAGCTTTGATGGGCCAATGCAGGGCCGGTCCTAGAACTTCTGGGGCCCCGGGCGAAAGGGAAGATGTGAGGCCCCTCTAATTTACATGTAAAATCCAGTCGCGGCTAGCATGACTCGCGGGTGGGAGGTCTCGCAGGGGTTATTCAAAAAATAAAATAAACTTACCTTCCCAGGTCTCGCGTTATCTCTGCTCCTGACCTGCTCTCTTTCTTTCCTGCCTCTGGCAGGAACAGGAAGCAGGCAGCCTGCCTCCCCAATGGCAGCATTGTGATTGGTTGGGACGCCGACCAGCCATGCGCCTATGGGGAGGCCGTTTTCTCCACGTAGGGTGCATTGGTGCCTACATGGAGAAAGGCCAGAGTGTGCATGACTGGTTAGGTCGGTCCCGGAGGGCCGACCAAACAGTCAGGGCCCTTAGCACGGGGCAAGGCACTCCTCCCCTGCCCTAAAGCAGACTCGCCTGCCCCCAACTAAACACTTCTGCTTTCTCGCAGTGTGAGTAGCAGAAACATAAAATGGTAGTTTTTGCATTTTATATTTCTGCTTCTCGCTCTGCGAGAAAGCAGTGGGGTGACGCTCCTCCGCCCTAGTGGAGGAGCCGCCTTTGGTAACATCACAAGAAGTGGCATAACAGAAAGTTACACCGCAGGACTATTGATCTTATTTGGCATCTCTGAAGAGACCTAACATGGATAGCAGTAACATAGACAAAAAAATAAATATACAAATGAAATAAGTCCATATATTTTAAAACTGTATTAAATGGATTGCATTTGTCACATTGGATGGAAAAGCTAGGTGCTGGTCTCACAAAGATGTATATTATTTACACCTTGTTAACTGATTGTTTCCAGATGAGTGCATGATACAATTTCCAGTTCTGCCTCATAAAGGGGGGCAATCCTGTAAGGTAATGAGGGGCGGTATCGGCTGGCTAGTTGAAATAAAATGGCACAAGGGCCACAATACCTGATTTGGCTAGGGTTGCCACCTGGCTGATTTTTTTACTGACATGACCTGTATTTTAATATCCTGGCCGGTGTGAAAATTAAGAAAAATGCGGAAGTCTCTATTTTTTTCTCTGATCAGTATGTAAACAGTCAACGTAAGTTGAACGCACTTTAAAATATGTTCCTAAGCTGCTTTACATAACTATGACTAATAGTTAAACAAAAGAAAGACAGATAGGACATGTTAAAAATAATATGGATATTTATATATAAATAGTGCTCTCTAATTATCATGCTCTGGCCGTTGCAGAATCTTATAACATAAATAAGTTGCAGTTTTATTTTCTCTTTGCTTTGAATTCTTTTCAGCATTCTCTTCATAGACAGTTTCTGTTCCTACACTGTCTCCCGCAAAAACCACAGTTAATTTTACTCATAGGCAACAAACATGCAAAGTAAAGAACAAGCATTCCGACTTTTGGTTCACGTTTTATTTTTGTTAAAATACATAGTTGGAGAACAGCAAAGGCCAGTGAGGATAATGCATGGAGTGCTATGTGCCAGGTGTATATACAAATCTACATACGGTGCTATATGCATACATCGACACATTGAGCACAAAACAAACTCAAGCAAACTCAAGGCAAGTGAAAACTATGGCTTGGGGATTAAACTCCTTGTTGTTGCAGTGTGAGCCGATCAGACAGTTAGTGTGCATTAAAATAGCTGGAATTAAGTAAAAGAAAAATGGCTTTTTGCGATCGGTCCGTGATTTTTATAGTTTACATAAGGTGAACTCATTGCTAGGGTATTGGGGTGATTTACATGGGCAACAGTTACACTGCACAAGATCAAATGTATTTTTACTTTAATCTTTGGTGAGATTAAGTGATTTGCCCAGAATGACAGGATGTTGAGCTGATGCTGGGACTAGAACCTGGTCCCCGACTGCCAATGTAGGCAGCTTAGGACACAACGCCACATCCTCTCTAGTTTAATAAAAGCCTAACAAAGGTTATCTCACTGCGAGGCCCATGTAAATACACCCACACCCTCCAGGAAGGCCTATCATAGTTCACTCCTTCCCCAGCCCTCCATTTCTTCAGGGTGATGACCTTGCAGGGGAGGGGGGGTCAAGAAAAAGCTATGTAAATATGTAGCTAGCACACCTATGTAGTCCAATTCAACGTATCTTTATAAAGTTAAATCTGGTATTGGGAGCTTCCCAGTATAAGTGGTTGTGCCCACAACTCTTAATTAATACTGCTCTGTAGAGGCCTAGTGCACACTAGGTCTGCCCGGGAGCTCACTGTGTGTCCCTAGGGTTTCAAGTTTTTAGCTAGTTAATCAATAGTAAGAAAATTGTTCAACATGAAATAATACACTAGGTTTTTGTAGGTATAACTTGCTTTAGTGATACTCTATTCATATATATGCACTCAAAACATAAACAATGTCATGAACAAAAATGACAATTTACAGTTTTCATGGAATGAACCAAATAAACCTGTAGCATGATGTTACTTAAACAAATGATACTTGTGAAACGTAAATTATAACATATCCCAATGCATTTCGGGTCTGCTGCGACCCTTCTTCAGGGGAATACAATTACAAATAACTCATCCAATTATGATTCTGTTTGACCACAAGATTCGTCACATCAGTTCCGTTTTCAGAGCACTGTGAAAAAATAATGAGATATTCCAATATATTTACATGGTATGTACAAGATCTAAAAAATAGAGTTAACATGATAGTCCATTAGTGTGAGTCCAAGCCATGTGTTGACTGGTAAGAACAAGAAACGATACATGGCTGATAGCCAAGCGTGATGGTTCAGAAGTTTCTACAAACACCACCAAGTGTGCAGAGAAACCCGAAAAAGAAAGTACCGCTTAAAACCATAACCAGAAACAAGAGTTAATCTAGCATAAAAGAAAGACATCTACCTGATGTTGAACTTATGGTGTTTATCTGCGTGTCAAATAACAGTCCTCGAATAACGTGATAGGTCTCTGAGGGGAATGTGGTAAATAGGTTCACGTTACTATTAAGTGTGAACATATCAGAATCGGACCTGTAAGGGGGATACGTTCGTGCATGGCTTACCCTAAATGAGGTGTATGTGCATCTCCGATGTATATGAAGGAGAAGATGTAAAGTCCGGTAGTTACTGCCGCTAAAAAAGTAAAGGGTGCACATCGCATTGGAACATTTGCGACTACACGCGAGTTTAGCGAGGTAAGGCATGCCTCCTTTGTAGGGACACTCCAGTTAACATTTACCGGCCACTAACATTGGCAGCTGATGTGCACCCTTTACTTTTTTAGCGGCAGTAACTACCGGACTTTACATCTTCTCCTTCATATACATCGGAGATGCACATACTCCTCATTTAGGGTAAGCCATGCACGAACGTCACCCGTGTCAACACTATTGGGGTAGGTATCACCCCCGGGAGCTCTCGGTACCATGGCAGCACAGGTGTGGGCACAGCCCAAGATGATACGAGTGACGAGGAGCACAGGCAGGGTGCAGCCTCCCTCCACGCCAGCAACAGTTGGGGCTGGTGTGGTCCAATCGCCCCCGTAGTGTCCCCTTTGATATTTGGTACAAAAGGGGTGGTGATGGATGGAGCATCTGAATCAATCAAACACTCACACCCAGTCAAAAGATCTGGGTTTAATCCATCACCGTTCTTTAGCCCACTCTGCCACCCCAGTTCAGACATGGCTATATGCAAATCAGTCTGACCCTGTGCCTCATGGGCACAGTCCAGCCCGAACTGCCAAGCCATGTCTTCCCTGGACCGGAAACAAGCTTCCGAATACCGGTTTCTGGCATTCCAGCCGTCTTCAGCCCGGCTTGCTTGAATCCAGTGGCAAAGTGAGCAAGGGACTCACGTCTGAGCATACCGTGCCACACTTATGGCGGCCAAAAGCGGTACAAAAGGCGGTGGTGATGGACAGAGCATCTGAGTCAATCAAACACTCACACCCAGTCAAAAGTTCTGGGTTTAATCCATCCCCGTTCTTTACCCCACTCTGCCACCCCAGTTCAGACATGGTTATATGCAAATCAGTCTGACCCTGTGCCTCATGGGAACAGTCCAGCCCGAACTGCCAAGCCATGTCTTCCCTGGACCGGAAACAAGCTTCCGAGGACCGGTTTCTGGCATTCCAGATGTCTTCAGACCGGCTTGCTTGAATCCAGTGGCAAAGTGAGCAAGGGACTCACGTCTGAGCATACCCTGCCACACTTATGGCAGCCAAAAGCGGTACAAAAGGGGGTGGTGATGGACGGAGCATCTGAATCAATCAAACATTCACACCCAGTCAAAAGATCTGGGTTTAATCCATCACCGTTCTTTAGCCTACTCTGCCACCCCAGTTCAGACATGGCTATACGCAAATCAGTCTGACCCTGTGCCTCATGGGAACAGTCCAGCCCGAACTGCCAAGCCATGTCTTCCCTGGACCGGAAAAAAGCTTCAGAGGACCGGTTTCTGGCATTCCAGCCGTCTTCAGCCCGGCTTGCTTGAATCCAGTGGCAAAGTGAGCAAGGGACTCACGTCTGAGCATACCCTGCCACACTTATGGCAGCCAAAAGCGGTACAAAAGGGGGTGGTGATGGACGGAGCATCTGAATCAATCAAACATTCACACCCAGTCAAAAGATCTGGGTTTAATCCATCACCGTTCTTTAGCCTACTCTGCCACCCCAGTTCAGACATGGCTATACGCAAATCAGTCTGACCCTGTGCCTCATGGGAACAGTCCAGCCCGAACTGCCAAGCCATGTCTTCCCTGGACCGGAAAAAAGCTTCAGAGGACCGGTTTCTGGCATTCCAGCCGTCTTCAGCCCGGCTTGCTTGAATCCAGTGGCAAAGTGAGCAAGGGACTCACGTCTGAGCATACCCTGCCACACTTATGGCAGCCAAAAGCGGTACAAAAGGGGGTGGTGATGGACGGAGCATCTGAATCAATCAAACACGCACACCCAGTCAAAAGATCTGGGTTTAATCCATCACCGTTCTTTAGCCCACTCTGCCATCCCAGTTCAGACATAGCTATATGCAAATCAGTCTGACCCTGTGCCTCATGGGAACAGTCCAGCCCGAACGCGGGACAGAACTAAACTCGCCATGCCTTGGTTCTCAAGGGATCTTCTTCAGCTCAAACTTCAGTGCAAGCGGGCTGAGCGTGTCTGGAGGAAGCAATACCTTGACACTGATAAACTTCTCTACAAACAAGAACTGGCTGCCTATAAAGCGCAGATCAAATGTGCCAAAGCTAGGTTTTTTGAGGAGACATTACTATCTGCCTCAAATAAATCTCAGGCCTTGTTTAAAATCGTTAAAGATTTCTCACGCCCGGCCTGCGCCGTAACTGCTATCCCAGCTTCTCAATCGCTGTGTGACTCATTGGCAAAGGCCTTCGAGGACAAGATCGCTACCATCTTGAGTAAGCTGAGTACTCCGTCAGATTCCAATCTCAAGCTGCCATCTCTTGTTGCACCGCCTTTTTCTATGGAGGTAGAGGCCGGGAAAGCCTGGCTTGATAGTTTCCCCCTTCCTTCTTTGGTGGATTTCTGTGCTTTAGCGGACGGAGTATCCTCAGTCTCTCCCCTTGATCCACTAATACAAAAGAGGGGCCCCCTGTAAAAGATACGGGCAGACGTCAGGGGAAAATTACACAACTGCAAGGGAGAAAGTCCACCCTGGCGAATCTGAAAGTGACCCATAAAGAGTCCAACATTAATAGACATACAGCAAGGAACTCACCGAGGGGTAACAGGGAGGTCACACAGTACGTAAAATGTTAAATAAGAAAGTATAAAATCTTTATTTTCTTTTTGTCATATTTTGTCAGTGCAAACTTAATCCATAATATTTCATATCCTAATGCATAGATTGATTAATTCATAAAACATACTTCAATAAATACATAATACAGTCACCCCAAAACACCTCTCAAGAGACACACTTCCTAATCTTTCAGTCACACTCAAACATTCACCAATATACTAAACATAGATTACAAATCCCTCAACGTAATCCCCAGAGTGACAAAAATAATAATTGGATCCTGCGGGATCTTCGTAGCAAATTGCCAGAGAGTCCAAGTTGTTGAAACAGGATCCAGGACACACGTAAAGCCAATGAGCGTTTCGGTGCTCAGCCTAAATGAACAGGCGCACCTTCATCAGGGCTCTCACGCCGAGGTAGTGGGGGACACAATACATTTGAAAATACTCTGTGGCCAATCTCTGATCCGCGTTCCCTAGATCTGTATATTTCAACAGTGTACGTTAATGAGGCGATAACAAGCTTGGTGTAGATGGCAGGGTTCAACAGACTGGTCAGATAGCACCCGCTGCAAGTGAATCTATAGGGACACGTCTTTCCAATTTCTTGTCGATGGTTCAGATTCAACTAACGGGCCGGTTTCTGATTTCATCAAATGATTATCGGCACGACATGCTTCACTCTTTTCAACCGTCCATAACGGCACTTAACAGGAATTTCGGTGGAGACTTTGTTTTCACGCATGCTCTAATAACGAAGGCTAGATCAAAGCAGATAGAACTCCTCTTGGCGGTTCCGGTGCTAGCAGATCCACTCCCGCACAAATTGCGGAAATTGTTCCGTGACAAGCTCTTTCCTCCTCTCCATGCGATTTGTTGCCAGACCCTGGCCTCCGCCCGGGTCCCGGATAGCTGGAAGCTTACGGTGGTTTCCCCGCTCCTGAAGAAGGAAACGCTGGACCCTATGTGTCCAGAAAACTATAGGCCCATCTCATTGCTCCCCTTCCCGATTAAAATCTTGGAGAAACTGGCCACAAAACATCTGTCCAATTTCCTAGAGACCAATGCTTGCCTGGACATGGCGCAGTTTGGCTTAAGACCAGCCCATGGGACAGAGTCGGCACTGGTGACCGTTTTGAACGACCTTCGTTCTCGTGCCGACCGAGGCTGCTCGACATGTCGGTAGCGTTCGACACAGTCAGCCATGCCATCTTGGTCAGGAGGCTGGAGGAGGCTGGGGTGTCGGGCTTGGCCCTGGACTGGCTGATCTCCTACCTTGGTGACAGACACCAGGTGGTCGCCTTGCCACCCTTTAAATCCAACATCAAAAGGGTAGAACAGGGCGTGCCTCAGGAATCGGCCATCAGTCCCATCCTATTCAATCTTTACCTCCGCCCCTTGGTCAAGTTAATTAAATCTTTCGGCATTGCGGTCACCAACTACGCTGATGACACCCAGCTTATCTTCTCCTTTGAAGGTAAGAATTCGGTGTCACAGGAGACCTTCCACCATTGTATGACCACCACGGCGGAATGGTTGAGCAACAACTCCTTACAGTTCAGCAGCTCTAAGACCGAGGTTTTGCACTGTTCGATGGACCGTATCTCCCGGCCTTTACCACAGGATTTCTGGCCCCCCTCTTTTCAGGGTACGGTAGCGGCGGCAGACTCCGTTCGGAATCTAGGGTGATGCTCGAACCCAATCTCCAACTGGCAGTGGCGTCACTAGGGTTGGTGTCACCCAGTGCGGGTAACTCATGGTGTCACCCCCTCACGACATAAACCAAGGAGTCACAGCACTTTAGTATTAAAATAGTGTTATCTACTCCAGATCATAAGTTACAAGTTGCCGCACAAGTAACAGCATTCACGTTATGCAGCATTTAAGGCATCCGTGTGAAGCTGCCTGCATACAAATATACTAAAATCACGAAACTATGACATCATCCATATGAAATAGCTCTACCTTCTGTATTGATGGATGCATACCCTTAAGACTGGGTAGAGGCAATATTATTAAAGTTGTTATTGAGTATATTATGATATGCTATGTTTGAATATATTGGATGCACGTCATATGATGTCAGATGGCCGATTGCAGCATGGTGACATCTATTTGTGTCCAAGGTTCCATGTCTCCATGGTGTCCACTTCTAAGCCTTCCTGGGCCCACCACCTCTGACTCCATCACCGTGTCCCATGCCTGCCTGCCTCCTTGTGCCTGTGCGTGCATGACTCGATATTCGCCTGTGCCACTTGCCCCCTCGGTGTCAGGCTTGTCCCCAGGCACAAGTACTTGTGTCTCTGTCCTAGTTTCCATGTTTTTCTGGCTCTCCTGGTTTCTTTGTCGACACAACCTTCTACTCCACTGTCATGAGCAAGTGACTAAAGAGACTGCTACTCTAGGAGCACATCTTGTTTCTACTCTTTTCTTAAATTTGAAAGAGCAATTTGACCAAACAACACAATACAAGGCTGTTTGTTTCCACTGCTTAGGCACAAATAGTTTTTTTGCAGTGGGATTGAGTCAAAGGATTTAAAGTAAAGAAGGAATTAATCCAAAATAAACACGGACCTAGGAGAAGAGTCATACTGATGGTTTAATGACTTCTGGTTGTCATTATCCTTAGTAAGTAATGTCCTCGTCTTAGTCATTAGTTAGGAGGCGTCATCCACCTCTAGATTGGAGAGAAAGACTTGGAACTATGCTGTTAGCTGACACCACCCACCCGTAGGTGCTATAAATGGCTTGCACTCCCAAAATTGTTCCTGATGTTACCAAGTCTTATTAAAGACCAGCAATCGAAGGTGGGTGTTGTGTGGTAATGGATGTGGAGAGGGAGATAATGACTAAAGATAATGAAGATTACCGAAAAGTAATTACGTTTTTAAGCCGACATCCACCGGCCTTCTGGCCAGTCGTTATTTAAGAGGACTACCAAAGCCATTAAATAGCCTTTGAAAACATAAAGTAAAATCAACAAACAATTTAAATGCAGTAAAGAATTATATACGAATGGTCTAACGGAACAAAATAAATCACAGATTAAAGACAGATTATGAAGAATAGAATTCAAGACACCTGGCTCAAGTAAGCAACCTTTCAACCCAGCATTTTGAATACGATAATGGTTGGCATGGCAAAGGTGTCTGGAGAGGCCCAAGCGGGTACGCCACGCATCTGCATCGCACCAGCATCATTACATCGTTGCGTGCGTGGCGACGTGCTGCAGTGCAGTGCACACACACTCACTGCACTGACTGCAGTAGCAATATTTTAATTTGTAAGCAGGTGCGCAACTGCTGCGAGTGCACACCGTGGTGGCGTGCGCTTGCACGCACTGGCAGCAGAGCAGAGGTGAGGGCGAGGCTGAGCCGAGGGGCTGCACTCCACTGTGCAGTGAGCCAGCCAGTGTAACTAACCAGATTGGTGTCACCCCTGATGGGGTGACACCCTGTGCGGTCCGCACCCCCCGCACCCTCCTAGTGACGCCACTGCCAACTGGATGGCTTTGTGAATAAAACGGTGTCCACCTGTATGTTGTTGCTCTGCACCTTGCGGAAGATTCTTCCCCTGCTCCCGGCCCATGCCAGACCAGAAGTAGTGCGTAGTATCATCTTAAGCAGACTTGACTACTGCAACGCACTACATCTGGGGGCACCCATAACCTTGTCGGGCAAACTGCAGCGGGTGCAGAATTCTTCCGCCAAGCTGGCACTCTCTCGTCGGCGCTCTGATTCTTCCTCGGCAGCACTTACGGATCTTCATTGGTTGCCAGTCTCCCAACGTGTCGACTTTAAAGCCCTTTGCTTGGTCTTTGGGGCCCTCCACGGTCAGGGGCCGATCTCCCTGCAGGAGCTGTTCTCCTGGTACACCCCTACTAGATCCCTTTGTTCTGCCTCAGCCTACCTGGTGGTAGTTCCTAAGATCCTGAGGATGCGAATGGGTGGTCGTTCTTTCAGCTATACGGCATCAAGGCTGTGGAATGCGCTGCCATTGTCTCTTAAGTATGGGTGAATTATCCTCTTTTAAAAAGGGACTAAAAACTCATCTTTTCCCAAGGACATTGTAATTACAGCTGCCACTATAATATCGTGCTCAGGCCATTGAGGATCACAGCGCCAGGATACCCGTGGGGTGACAGTTGCGCTCTATAAATGTGCCATACAATACAATACAACTGCCAAGTCATGTCTTCCCTGGACCGGAAACAAGCTTCCGATGACCGGTTTCTGGCATTCCAGCCATCTTCAGCCCAGCTTGCTTGAATCCAGTGGCAAAGTGAGCAAGGGACTTACGTCTGAGCATACCCTGCCTCACTTATGGCGGCCAAAAGCAGTACAAAAGGAGGTGGTGATGGACGGAGCATCTGAATCAATCAAACACTCACACCCAGTCGAAAGATCTGGGTTTAATCCATCACGGTTCTTTAGCTCACTCTGCCACCTCAGTTCAGACATGGCTATATGCAAATCAGTCTGACCCTGTGCCTCATGGGAACAGTCCAGCCCGAACTGCCAAGCCATGTCTTCCCTCGACCGGAAACAAGCTTCCGAGGACCGGTTTCTGGCATTTCAGCCGTCTTCAGCCCGGCTTGCTTGAATCCAGTGGCAAAGTGAGCAAGGGAATCACGTCTGAGCATACCCTGCCACATATATTTGGATCATCGTCCCTAGTGTTGGCCCCTTCTTCAGGAATTTCATGGCATCTTCCAGCTGAGACGTGAAAAAAATCCACAAAGGGGAATTTGTGAACGTTTTTGACTTGATATATGTGGGGGTGGTCCAAAGTAGGCCAAGAACAGTCAAGGTGATTGATTCAAAGCCTGCAACTGTCTGGGTGGAGTGGTCCCTGCGAAACTGGGTCACGGGGTTTGGCATTTATGTAGCCATTCTTACGGAGAAAACTCCTTCATTGGCACCACAATTATTTGGGTACATGTCTCTCATACATGGGGTGGCCTCTGAGTTTACAGGGTCAGTCCGGATGCAGTACAACACTAAGTTTTGGCAAATTAAACTGGTGAGGCCGGAGGTATCTTGGGACTAGAGGGAGATTAATATTTGGCAAGCAGAGTTTCAGATGTCACTGACACCAGGGAGGACGGTTCAGTCCTTTCAATTCGACAAAAACTTGGGGGACAAAAAACTGGCCTGCTGGCACAATAACACGAAAGAGTGTAGCGAAGGGGCAGCATGTAGGTTTAAGCACCTTTGCGCCTTCTGCAAAGCGCACGGACATCCAGAGTTCAAATATTTCAAAAAGCTTGGCAAGCGTGGGAAATCAGCAACCCCCGCAAGTCGACTGCCACCCAAATAATGGTGCAACTCTTCCTACGCCAATTCGCCTGCATGTTCTCACACATCTCCTTAGCGGTTATACAAACAGCAGGGATACTCATATGTTGTACTATAGTTTCAGGGATGGCTTTCGCATTCCTTTGCACACGCCTCCCACATAAGTCCCCCCAAAAATCAGTTGTCAGTTGTGCAGCACCAGGATTTGGTCCGAGACAAAATCATGAAGGAGGTGCATGCCGGGAGGGTGGAGGGACTTTTTAGTTCCCAGCCATGGGCTTCACTGGTATGTTCACCGCTGGGTTTGGTGCCTAAGAAAGAGCCAGGCAAGTTCCGATTGATTCTCAACCTTTCTTATCCCGCTGGCCTGTTTGTCAATGATGGGTTGGACCCCACTTTATGCGCAGTCCGATACACTACCTTTGATGACCCTGTGGGAAAGTTACAGAGACTAGGCAGGGGGGTCTTGATGGCGAAGTCTGACATACAGTCAGCCTTCCGCCTTTTGTCCGTTTACCCAGAGGACACTCATTTGCTTGGTTTCACTTTTGAAGGTAAATACTGTGTGGAGCTATGCATGCCCATGGGGTGCTCCATAGCATGCTCGGTGCTTGAGACATTCAGCAGATTTCTAGAATTGGCTGTGAGGGACTTGGTGTCCTCGGATGATGTGGTGCATTATCTTGATGATTTTTTGTTCATGGGTCCCCCTGGTGACCAGACTTGTGGGAGGGCTCTGCAAGGTTTCCAATAGTTGGCTGGGTCATTGGGGGTCCCCTAAGCTGAGGACAAGACTGATGGCCCCACCACTTGTCTATGCTTCCTTGGTATTGAGTTAGATTCCGTGGCCGGGTAGTGCAGGCTGACGCAGGCAAAGGTGATGGCATTCAGGGAGGCAATGACTGCCTGTTTAACAGCCAAAAAGGTTACACTTCACCAACTCCAAGTTTTGGTGGGGCAACTCAATTTTGCTTTCAGAGTGATTCATATGTCTAAAACAAATCCGTTGAGGAGAGGCATTTGGGTAAAATTGCTTGCAGTGCTCAATATGTTAGTATGTCCCATGGCACTGGCATGCAATTATTTCAAAGAGCGCCCCATGGTGGCCTCGGCCAAGTTCCTGGTACACCAGGATGGGACTCCAATGACGTAATATCAATTCACTAAAGTGTGCAGGTGGGCCGGGGGCAGGATGCTTCCCAGTTCTCTACCCATTCTTTTCAGTTGGGGGCGGCCACCACAACCGCGGCAATCGGCCTACCGTCAGAAGCAATTAAAAGGGTGGGTCTATGGTAACCGGCATGTTTTCAGTGGTACGTCAGGCCAGATCCCCAACATGACATAATAGTCATCCATGCGGGTGGAGATGATATGGTGTCGATCGGAAGGCGAGGGGTGTGTGAGGCCTTGTTTTCGGTCATGGCTAAGTTTCGACACTGCATGCCGAATGCAACAATATTGTGGTCGGAAGTGATTCCGCAAACGGCCTGGGCTGGTGGTGTTTCGGTAAAAGCCATGAACGAATCGGTGAAGAAGCTGAACCATTCCATAGATAGCATTTTATCAAAATCTTTCATGGGCCCTATTAGGTATAAATTACTACGTCCCGGGATGAGAGAGTTGTTCCACGAGGATGGGGTGCATCTGTCTGCCAAAGGGATGGCCATCTTTATCCACACTGTACTGGGGGCGATTGTTGAGCACAGCCAGCATCAGGTAGAGAGGGGAGGACGAGTGCGCCAGGGGCCTTCTCTCCCTGTGGCGGAGCGCTGACAGTTAACACAAAAGGAGGCATGTGCACCAATGGAGGCTCAGCGACTGGATGGACCCCAAGAGGGGGTACGATGGAACTGTACTTTGGATAGGTGGTGAGGGGACTGACCTGCTGGTGGTCCTGGACTCTACTGCCGAGGGTAGGCACAGGGTGGTCCTTCCTCTACTGCCCTATCCCGCAACATATGGACTGTATGGACTATTTGGGAGGATGCCTGTCGTCAGATTCCTCTGTGGACTGGTGAGCTATGCGGTGCCCTGTATTTCAAGTAATGCAATGTTTGCTGTAACACGTTGGAGCCTGCCAGCACAAGGTGCGCAGCAGCTGAGTGGATCGGCCGAGTCGGCCAAAAATTTAAGTGCATGTTTATGGTTAAGATGAAATCAATTACAATGTTATGCCTAATTTCCTTACTGATTTTGACATATAGAGGCAAAGCCTGTTGCTGCAATTTGATATTTATCAAAATAATGCTTTACTTGTTTCTTCCGTAGTGGTTGTGTAGATTTATATGGTTGATGTAAATAAAGGTCTACGCCTTTGACAACATAACGGATTCTGTATATTCTTGGGCTCAGCGGGCACTAGGGAGTGTAAGAAGTGTGGGAGACAGAGTGTTTCATTGTGCGCGCACTATTGGTTTGAACTGCAGCAGGTATTATTTACTGCTTTTCTCAGTGCTCAAGTGAGAGCGTGAAATATCATGTCCTAACCAGGAGGAAACATCAGCTCCCGGCTAAGCAAAGATGCAAAAGGTTTGTTCCCCCCTTTGACTGGGGTTTGGAGCTAGCATGCTTGCTTCCGGTAGGAGTTGCCATCAATCAATGACCTTGCAGCAGCTGCCTCTTTCTGGTGTCCAAGTATGCAATCAAGATGCAGTTGCACTGTACAACCAATATGTGTCCTCACAAAAGAGTTCAAGGGAGCTGGAAACATGGGAGAGTACAATGGTGCTGCAAAGCTAAAGTTGCACAATGCAAATTACAGGTGCCCTCAGAGAAGAGTGCAATGGGTCGGATGCTGGAAGTGCACTATCCTGGTAACAGATCTCCCCATAGAGGATTACAAAGGAGCACGAAACACGAGAGAGAACAAAGTACTGTATGCTGGGGCCACTGCAATGATGCGGGAGGGGAGGACCAAATTATGTGTCAGGGTTGAGTAAATTATGTGGAAAGGAAAGGCACATTATGCAGCATTATGTAACACATTTTGTAATATTACTTTATTATTTTGCTATTTTGAAACTTGTTGACACTGTCTGGGCAATAGCTGCACTTCATTCGTACCAGCCTAACCCCAGATATAGCAGTAAGTTACAGAAAGGTGACCAGTCAACCTTTGCACAGGCCCTTCCACTATCCGGCAACATGTCGCTGAGTTTTTAGAAACTTTTAACCAGTTCGAGCTTGAAACAAATTTTTTGTTAAAATCTGAAGATTATACAGCAGATGATGGACTAAGTGGCAAATGCAGAAAAATTTACAATTATGCGAAAATTGCTGTGACAGCATAATTGCAAAAATTCCTGTGGCCCTAAGTATACTGAAGCGGCAAAGTTCCAACTGCACTATACAGCCGACATATGTCCTCACAGGTGAGTAAAATGGAGCTGCAGTTGCACTGTACAGTCTACAGATTTCCACAGAAGAGATTAGGGGCTGCTGTTGCAGTAAAGTGAGGCCACATGACCTCACTGAAGATAGTAATGGTTCCAGACAAACTGCAGTGTCATGAAACACCCATTACAGCTGGGTAGTCACAGAGCCAGTTATTTCTTTATTGCATTCCTTAGACTGTAGGCCTACAGACAATAACTCATACTGATGGCAAGAGGAAAGTGAAAAGAAATTAGGAAAATGCGGGACAAAGTATGGAGCCAGAGGCCATTATAAAAAAGGTGCAGTATAGAAATTAAGAAAGAAAACATTTGAAAGGAAGATAAAGATAGAGGATTTGTAAAAACTATTTTCATACACTAAAACAGATGTCATCTCCTAAACTGATGACACCCAGCTGATCCTCTCCCTCACCAAGGACCCCCACACTGCCAAAACCAACCTTCACGAAGGAATGAAGGCTGTGGCTGAATGGATGAGGAACAGCCGACTGAAACTGAACTCGGACAAGACGGAGGTCCTCATCCTCGGATCCACACATTCGGCCTGGGACGACTCCTGATGGCTGCCGCACTGGGAACCGCTCCAACACCCACTGACCACGCACGCAACTTAGGGGTCATCCTCGACTCCACCCTCTCCTTGACTAAACAGGTCAATGCCATCTCCTCCTCCTGCGTCCACACCCTTCGCATGTTACGCAGGTTCTACAAGTGGTTTCCCACTGAAATCAGAAGAACGGTCACCCAGGCCCTCGTCCGCAGCAGGTTAGACTACGGAAACGCCCTCTATGCAGGAGCCTCGGCCAATCTCCTGAGATGGCTCCAACCCATCCAGAACGACTCTGCACGCCTGATCCTCAACATCCCTCGCCGCAGCCACATCGCACCCCACCTGAGAGACCTGCACTGGCTCCCGGTCAACAAGAGGATAACCTTCAAGCTCCTCACCCACGCACACAAGGCACTCCACAACACAAAACCAACATACCTCAGCAGACTCAGCTTCTACACCCCCATCCGCCAGCTCCGCTCCGCCAACCTCACCCTTGCCACAGTACCCCGCTTTCAAAGCGGCTTCAAATCATTCTCCCACCTCGCCGCCAAGACCTGGAACACCCTCCCCATCCACCTATGGCAGACCCAAGACCTGCTGACCTTCAGGAAACTCCTCAAGACCTGGCTTTTCGAGCAGGTGCAGCATTCCCCACCCTAGCACCTTGAGACCCTCGCGGTTGAGTAGTGCGCTTTACAAATGATATGATTGATTGATTGATTGAGTGATCATGTGCAATTAGATGGTTGTTTGTGGCCAATTGTTTTCACTTGCTAAGAAAGGCCTTTGAAATTTTTCATTAGCATTCCAGAACCTTCATCAAGATTTTGCAAAGCCAATTAGTTTGCCGATTGTATTGCGTGTGTGCATGGCATAAAACGTCAAACCAGCATGCTTTGCCCGTCCTTGTATCACATGAAGACTTTGGGAAAAAGCTAGGGGTTAAATATATTTATATAGATGCAATTATAATTGATAGGGAATGGGAATATTAGCACAGTCATTTTCCCCTGTAAAGTCAACCTAATGAAGAATATGTGTAACTAAGTGGGGTTTCACATCATTTATAATGAGCTGTAATGAAATGCACTGTGACCTTTCAATGTCATTTGGAGAATTTTTTAATCACATTTATTGCTTCACAGAACGGGTTTTGTTGTGCAACATTGGTATGGCCTAAATGTGTGGGTACAGTTGTATTAGTCTAAATTAATCACATAACCAGTAGAAACTGATTTATATTTTAAGCACCAGTGGAATCTCATGAAAGAATTGCTACTGTAGAAGTACTTACAAATGACGGGACAGTACATCTGTTGGTCCTTTAATTAACTAAAAATTCCCTAAACAATGAGTGTGTGATTCTATCCTTGTGATAATAGTGGAGCCATAGAGACCTTCCATTGTCTCACAATCGCAACGTTTGGGCTCATTCTACCCCAGCCTCAATGCAAGAGCATTTAACTAGTTGAATTTAGTACAGAATAGCCATTTCCACATTGCTTGTTGACAATTTGTGTATTGTTGGTATAAAAGTAGTTCTGAGAAGACCTCTGTAATGTGTCCGTCTTCCCTCTAAAGGGCCTTCATGAGAGATGCTCGGGAATACGGTATCGATGTTCACAACCATCTTGTGCCGAGGGATTTGGGACCAAGGAAAGAGAGTGCCCTTAGAAATGAGGAACCGCAAGGAAAATGTCCTTCATACACTGTTTCTCCCAGTATTTCAGCCTTTTCAGTTTCCCACTCAATGTCGCAGCCTACTGTTGCTGGCATCTGTGGGCAGACATATGACGGTAATACAGTTGTACAACAGGTGTGTAATATCGATTCTGCCGCTGATTCCTGTTACTGGACAAATTGGAAATACTTCCCAGCTCACACAGGAGGCCTTGCTTTCTCTGACGTTCGTGCTGCATTAATGCATTGTCTTATTGTTTTGCTATAATGTTAAAGCTGTCTTGAATTCAGTTTTCGACTGCTGCGTCGTACCTTGTCATGATTTGTTGTGTTCTTATTTTTATTCATGTAGTGTTACTATGTTGTGTCTTGTTGTACACTCTAATTACTTTAACTATGTCAGTCAGTGCTTCTGCATCTGCAGTTAAAAGCAGCACATTGATTTAAAATCCCAGTGACAATAATGTACCGCTGGCTGACATAGAAATATACAGCTGCTTCAGTTCTTCAACTATTTAAGACACTGGTAAGCCTAAAATGATGGTACAGACCTGTCTTAAATCACCACTCCCCACTTCGTATTATACTGCCCGCACTCTTTTCTCTATGTAGGACAAAAAAGGCGTCTTATCGATTAGAATTTTCCCATTTGCAGCTAAACTCTGGAAAAAGCTGCAAAGGAGATTCAAAGTTCAAGGATCTTCGTTTTTAGGAATTAGATTGAGGGTGTCTTGTTCCCAGTGAAACTGTAATTTAGGTGGTACCAGTGGCTGTTTACTTTTTTCATCTCAATCCTTTTATTGATTTTCGAGTAACAAGTACATATGCATATCATAACTTATAAATATTTACAGATCCTCTGCTGACTTCCAATATCTATCAGACACAGCCCTTTATTCTAATCCAAATATTCCTCCACTCAGTATTTACTTACATTCCCAACACCCAAAGAAGTAAAGATAAGAAAAATAACAAAGAGAAAAGAATACGTCGTAGATATGAATGAATAAAATATGATATAATATCCCCCCCATACAACTTCTTCCCTTTGGCGTGATCTCCACACTGCCCCTCATTGTCTGAATCCCACACTTCATTTGTCCTTTGCCTATAGAGGAAAAACTGCAGTTGGCTATTATCTACGATCTTACGTTTGTCTCTTCTCAGAGAAAGAATGTGAAAAATTGAGCACAATGTATAAGAATTTGTTTTGATATAATATAAGAAAGTGGCTCTGTATATACTGCACCAAAGGAAGTTACAATGTGCACAGAGTCCACGGTCCCCAGAAGTTTGGCAAAGGTTAAAGTTATATATAACCTTACTCTCTAAAGTGGTAGCTTGGTCGAGCAGTAAGGCAGAATCAGAGGACAGTGTAAATCATTTGTTGTACCACTCAGTCAGCAAATGGTCTCACACACTCAAGAACTGAACTCTAGGCCAATTGTTTTATATAATAAAATATTTAGGGCTAGATGTAGGTAATCTAAAAATACTGATTCTAAAATATCGAATTTTACCGATTCGGTATTTTAGAATCGGAATTTGGGATGTAGGTAAAAATTCGGTAATTTTTACCGATTCGATAAAATTCGGTATCTGTCATTCGGTATTTACCGATTCGGTATTTACCGATTCGGTGTTTCCCATTCATTCCTATGGGCCTTTTGGCCCATAGGAATGAATGGGAAATATCGAATCGGTAAATACTGAATCGGTAAATACCGATTCGGTAAATTACCGACTCGTATTTACCGAATCAGTCTTTTTTGGGCCCTACACCTCAATATCCAAATAACGGTCGGTAACGGCCAAAATTCGGTATTTTCGGCCTTTTCCGACCGGTATTTGGCTACCTACATCTGCACCCTAGTTGTTTATTTTGGAACCACAAGTAGGTATCATAAATACTTTCTCAGAATGAGATGTTTCAATTGAATACTTTCAAATAGCAATAGACTTTAGGATGCAATAGATACAGTTGTTGCAATAAGCAACACAACTTAAAGACAATTTATCATTGAGCTCAATGGGTAGATTTAAGTAAATGCAATAAAATCACTTTACAAATGTTTGTTTTACTCAGGGTGGATCCTGGATTCAGCCCTGGTGCTTTTCCTGTAAATAGTTGAAAGCCATCGTTTTTGTTACACAGGCGATTTTTAAGCAATATTTGTAAGTTTTGAAAATCAACACTTAGAAGAAATTCTGCCAAAAACCAGGCAATGTTATCCTATGGGAGGAAATTGTGTTATCGGTAAATCACAGTTGTAATTACTTTTCAAGGTCAGTGCTTGTTACAAAGATCCAGTACTAGGATCTCTCCTGGTCACAGGTGAGAAGTTTCATTGATCGGATGATTTTTAAGGAATATTTCAAAGTTGCAAAACTCAACACTTAGAAGAATTTCCAAGTGAAAACCAGCCAATGTTACCCATGGGAGATATTAAGTTATCAGTCTTTGGATAAGTACTCGGCTGGCAGAGTTAAGATTCTGGGGGTAGACCCAGGGGTCTCCCAGGGTCAGGTAAGTACAGTTGTTATACCCTCAGTGGCAGTCGGGTGAAGAGAGGAGGCCCAATATTAGCCTATAGCGGGCAGGGGGCCTTTGGTTGGTGGCTGCTAGCAGGCAGGCCACGCGGCTGTGGAAGCTGAGCTCCAGGTCACTTACACAGGGCAAGTGAGGAAGTTAGTTAGGACAGATGCTGCACTCCCAGCGGCACTTGGGCAGCTGAGTTCAGGGTACATTGGCTTCAAGAGGTAAGTTGGGAAGCTGTAGTTAGGTAGGCACCCCAGAAGAGGGCACAGGGGGCCATAGGGCGCCGGGTGTAGGGGTGTCTTTTGGTCTCGAAAATCTTACCCTCAGCTGGTCGCGGTTTATTTAATGACATTTATTTATTTAATGACATTTATAGAGCGCATACAATTACCCGTGGGCGTCTCGGCGCTAATCTGCGATAATGTCTCTCCCTGAACAGGTGACCCAGAAGCTTGATTTACTGATTTAATAACCATGTTTTCAGTTTTTTCCTAAATTGAAGTAGTGAGGGGCTTGTTTTTATGTGGTATGGCAGGGTATTCCAGATTTTAGGGGCCGCAACTGAGAAGCGGCGGTCACCCCAAGAGACTGTTCTGCTGCGTTGAACCACTAGTTGGTTAAGTGAGGTGGATCGGAGTGTTCTGGGCGGATTATAGGGAATTAGTTGCTCTTTAAGGAAACGCGGTCCTTGGTCCTGCAGTGTTTTATAAACTGTGCACAATGATTTGAACTTTATCCTGTTTTAGATGGTTAACCAATGGTAGCTTTTCAAGGTATCCGAGATGGGTGCAAATTTAGGTTTTTTGGACAGCACGCGTGCCGCCGCGTTCTGCACGGTCTGTAGTTTTTTGGTTACTCTGTTTTGTGCATTAAGCAAAAGACCATTACAGTAGTCTAGAGATGTCAGGACCAGGGAGGTGACTAACGTCTTGGCGGCCGAGTCTGGTAGATAAGGTATAATTTTCTTTATCATTCTGAGCTTGAAATGGGCGTTTGCTGCCACCTTATTTGCATGAGCCATGAAGTTAAGCTGGTCATCGAATGTTACTCCTAGGTTTCTAACCTTAGCGGTGGGGCAGGGAGGAGTACCTAGAGCCGATGGCCACCAGGCTACAGACCAGACTGGCAAAAGGGTGCCAAAGATAACCACCTTCGTTTTATCGGAATTGAGCGTCAGGCAGTTTTTTGCCATCCACTCACCGATAGCAATCATCCCACTTTGGAACCTCTCTGCCACCTCCTGCCCATCACCCTTTAAGGCCAACACCAATTGAGTGTCGTCGGCGTATGAGGTTAGGCTCATCCCATATGCTTTGATGACACTAGCAAGGTCCGACACATATATGTTAAATAGTGTCGGACTTAGGGATGAGCCTTGGGGGACCCCACACGGTAACGACAGATTGGCCGATTGAAAAGGGCCCAGTGTAACCGCCTGGGTTCTGTTAGCTAAGAAGGAAGCGAGTAGGTCCCTTGCAGTGAGCTGAATACCCATCCTTTCGACACGATCGACCAAGATCTTGTGGTCAACCGTGTCGAAGGCTGCTGATAGATCAAGAAGGACAAGCAAAGCTGTTCCTCCTTGATCGCGGATGACTCTTATGTCATCAGCTGCTTTGATGAGGGCGGTTTCCGTACCATGGTGTTTACGGAAACCGAACTGGGTGTCATCCAGCAAGTTGTTGCTTTCTATGTATTCCGACAACTGCTGATTCATAGCCTTTTCTGTAACTTTAGCTAAAAAAGGGAGACTCGCTATGGGGCGATAGTTTTTTAGTTCACCCTTATCTAGACTAGGCTTTTTGAGCAGGGGTTTGATCAGCGTGTTTTTCAAAGAGTCAGGATAAATTCCAGATGTCAGAATTGTATTGCAAACATGAGTGATGATAGGGATGATCGTATCTGGCACCGTCGCGATCACAGAAGTTGGACATGGATCCAGGGCTGACCCAGCTTTAATTGATTTAACTATGCCCTTATTTTGGTCAGTGGTAAGGGGTTTAAAACTGGTCATGGTATTTTTTAAAGTAATCATGGGGGTGGTAGCACTACTGCTGCCAGGGTCTGAGTTAAAGGCTTGGTAAATGTCATTTACCTTCGCGAAGAAAAACTTAGATAAGGCAGCACATAATACTTGTGATGGGGGCGGATTAAGGTCCGGGGTATTACCAGAAAGAGTTTTGGCAATGTTATATAGCTGTTTGCTAGAGTTTTTCGCAGTCTCTATATGAAGTGTGAAAAAATGTTTTTTTGCTGCTATTATCATTGCTTTGTAAGAGGGAGAGCTTTTTTGTATTTTTCCTTATTTTCGCTGTCGTAGGTTCTTCGCCAGTGCCTTTCCCTGTTCCTAGTTAGTTGTTTTTGGATTTTTAATTCTTCTGTATACCACTGGGCCGTTGGCGAACTTCTGTTTCTTGAGAGGGATTTAGTAGGTGCCAACTGAGTCGTGGCATCGCCCAGCCATTTCTGGAATTGGTTAGTTGCAATATTGGGATCAGTGGATAGTTCCGGGCTGGTGTTGTTTAAAAGCAACGTGAGGTCATTAGGGTTAATGTCCTTCCATGCTTTAAACGTACCTATTTTCGAGTGAACAGCCTTTTTCCTCAACGAGCCTTTAATAGTGAGGCTGCTAAGAATGACTGAGTGGTCTGTCCAGGTCATGGGGAGAACTGAAGTTATGCACAGACCTTCCACATTTGTAAAAATTCCATCCAGCGTGTGGCCTGCCTGATGGATAGGAATCATAACCAATTGTCTGAGGCCCATTATTTCTAAGTCTGATATAAGGGCAGTAGTATCCCTATCACTGATTTGCTCCAAATAAAAATTGAAGTCGCCCATAATTGTGGTGGACTCTTCTGTAACTATGGACTCAGTGATATTGCTTAGATTAGCAAGGAACGCTGATCTGGTCCCAGGGGGTCTATAAAGGAGTACTCCCTTCAAGTTATAGGTTGAAGTAAATTTTATATTAAAATGCATAGCTTCGCATGATGTGATGGGAATAGGCGAGAAGCGGACCTCAAATTGGTCTCTTGCTATGATGGCTAGACCACCTCCTTTCCCTTTGGCCCTATCCTGCCGATGGGCATTATAGCCTGGGGGAACTGCCGTTACATAGTCAGGGGCAGATGCCTCATCGGTCCATGTCTCTGTAATATAGAGTATTTACAACAAGGGGTGGTGAGGGACAGAGTCTCTGAATTAAACAGAATACTCTCACCCAGTCAAGAGATCAGGGCTAGATCCAACACCGTTTTTTAGCTCACTGCACCATCCCAGTTTCAGAACCTGGCTGTATGCAAATTAGTCTGTTCCTGTCCCAGTGCATGATGGGAACAGGGCAAACCAAACTACAAAAGCCAATTCTTACACTGGGAAGGATATAATATATGTAATATAGAGAGCATCTAAATTAAGGTCGCTGATGAGATCGGCTATTTCCTGGCAGTGTTTGCTCAGGGAACGCGCATTATTGAGTGCCATGGTAACGTGCATATCTCTCTCAGAAGCTGAAGTTTTAGCAACGATGGTAGGATTATTAAACGCGGGCGCGATGTTGCAATGTGGGCATTGTATTTGTTTCTCCAAGGGCATATGTAATAGATTGTATTTGGTGCAGAGAGGGGCGTAGGAGGGACAGAGCTCCAGAAGCGTACTGCGATTGTACGAAAGAGGAGGGACAGGGGTTGTGGCCCTAGGCCCGGTCCCGGCGCGGACGGGCGCAGACGGGCTTGCCTTTGGCGTGCCTTTGGCGCGCCGCCGGCGCGCCCGCTGAGCCCGCCCGCTGCGCGGTCGGGCGATACTGTTGTTAATGTACATAGTTTGGAGGGGTCCCTGGTTGTGAGGCTGCAGGCGTCATCAGGAGCGTCGAGAAGGGCCCTTGGGTGCTGGATTCTGGGTCACAGTTACCGGGAGGACGTCCTCTTGGTCTTTGGTCTCTCAGGCACAGGCCGGGCTTTGCAGGTGCAGAGTGTGCTGGAATTACGGTTCCTGGCTCGCACCAGGGGTTGTTGCTGTTTGAGCAGAACCACTGCTCGTGGGAGTCCCAGTCTTTAGATGAGCAAGGCAGTCAGGTCCTCCGGGGTTTTCGAGGTTACTGACCACTGGAGACGCCAGGGTTTAGCAGGTTCAAGGATGGACAGGTCTGTAGAGATGGGGTCAAGTCAGTTGGTGTCATGCTCTTGTTAGCAGCTGCACAGCAGGTCTTCTTCTTGTTCTTCTTCATGTTTCAAAATCGGAATCTGAGGAAGGAAGGTTTCAGGGTGCCCGAAATAGTAAATTTAGGGGCGTTACAGGTATGGGAAGGTCAGGGACCAATGGGTCCCGTTCCTGGGGTGAGTACACCCTCTATCCTGCTACTTTCCTGTGGGAAGGGGGCAGGAGCCTGTCTTTGATTGGATAGGGTTCCCCATCCTCAAAATGACGGGAGTCCGGAGTGGTGCTTCACCTCGCCTCTCCCACCTGAGGGGTGGGGTTGGAAGAGGCTGGCACACCCCCTTTCCTCAGTTAGGGTGTCCCGCCTGTCTTCCCGCCAGAGTGGGGGTCAAAACCAGTGGGGGCCAGTTGCACACTGGCATCAGTGCGGGTGTAATGTGCTGAGAATTTTGATACCAAACTTCTCAGTTTTCAGTGTAGCCATTATGGTGCTGTGGAGTTCGTACTGACAACCTCCCATCACCATATACTCTTAATGGCTTCACTGCACTTACAGTGCCCAGGAATGGCCCTGGGTACTGTAGGGGCACCGGGCTCATATACCTGTGCCCACACCACTGGCATAGTGCACCCAGCTAGAGGGGTGACTGAGGTATGCCAGGGCAGTGTGTTTGTGGGCATGGCACACAGGGATGTGTGCCATGTCGACTCTCTGTTTAGTTCTGCACCAAGACACTCAGCCTGTAAGGGCAGATTGTTTGTGTCAGGGTATAGAGCCTCTAAGGGTGGCACAATAAGTGCTGCAGCCCTTAGAGGTCTTCTCTGGACACAGTGCCCTGGGTACCTAGGGTACCATTTACCAGGGGCTGACTTGTGGCCAGAGATGACAATTGGGTTTAGGCTTCAATGCAGTTTTAGGTAAGGAACAAAGGCCCTGGGTACCTGATTGGCAGGGACCCAGGGCACACTCAGTAAAAGTACATCAGCAATTCAGCAAAAAGTGGGAGTACTTTCTCACAATATGCTGTCTTTATTATGTATCAGCAGGGGCCTAGCTTGGTCAGTTAGACTGGGAGTGTGTGAGCTTCAGACTTTCCGACTATTGGAAATGGCCTTACTAGGGGAACATCCCTGAAACTTTTAGCATTTTAGTCCTTCTAGTCCTCACCTACTCTCTGTGTCCCTAGAACTCTGGGTATACTCCCACTTTGCTGTAGTGGTAATGTACGAGCACCCTCCGTACACAGGTTAGGAGCTGGGTGCTCATGTGTTTGTGTTAAGTGTCATACCTGGGAGTGCCCTATGAAAAGGTACACCGTGTACCCAGAGGGGGTACACCATTGGCGAGTAGGGAGACATGGCACTGCTCATCCCCATGGAACTCGTCTGCCCAGTATTTCTCCCACTCCCGTTGGCATCTCCACTGGTGAAGCAACCCAGAGGGGGCCTCCCCTGCTGTCGGAACGGCCCTAGGGTATGTCGTAAGGAGTGAAGCTCGTGGTAGGTGCAAATCCGGGTCGGGGCCCAAGTGTGACCACTGCCTGAACAGGGGAGAGCCTATAGGTCAGGTACCCCAACCTTAGAGGTCAGTTCCCCTCTATGAGACACCTCCTGAGGTTGCTGAGGCCCCTTCGCGGCCATAGGCAAGGAGCCTGTCCCTACTGCTGGTGCAGTGTGGAAGTGCGCACCCCCTACCTACGTCTCATAGGAAGTGGTGCTTAGCTGAGGGGGTGAATTAGATCATCCGCCTGCCATGGTTAACTATGGATGTGCTAGCATCAAAGTAGTGTTAGGCCTGTGTCTGGCTTGCTAGTGCTGGTCAGTCTGAGTCTTTGCGCCAGTGATGTTTCTAAGCCCCCCCACCATAAGCCTACCACAACGGGCTGGTCTGCGTGTTGGCACCTAGGAAGGGCTTAGCATGAATCCAGAACACAATTGTCACCCGGATAGTGCACGGATACCACAGGTGTCCTGTAGTCCCACGCAACCGCCCTGCCACGACAAGATGTGCCTGTTGGTTCTCGGGTGGAGCCCTAAGGCAAAATGCGCGCACCCTTCCGACACATTAGGAAGTGGTGCAGACATGATGTTTTTAAATATACGTCAGGCCTGCCATTGCAGCCTGGGTGTGCACTTACCATGCTGCTGTGGTGTACCTTTGTGTCCTACCTACTGTTGTGGGCCAGTGTGAGCACTTGCACAGACTTCAAGTTTTAACATGTGTCTGACCTGGCACAGCACATCTTTGAGCATCCCCCTGAGCATGTACTCTAGCTAGTCCGTAGCTAACACAGTCCATCTGGAGGAAGCTCTTTGCCTCTACTGGGATGGAAGGTGAATGGCTGGGCAGGCACCCACAGGTGTTTGCTGCCTGGGTAGTAAAGAATACCCGCGAGGGTTCCCCTACTGAGGAGCTATGATTTCCCCTTAAGTTAGCATGGGGAAGGGGGATCGCCTGCAATTTAAGCTGCAATAATGGATTGCAGTGGCACAGCCTCATGATGTTTCCTATCACTGGATTCTTTTGGCCAAACAGTTTCCAATGGCAATGGTGTGCTTGGAATATCTTGTGTGGAAATGCCACATATAGAAAGTGGACATTTCTATGCATCAAACTCTTTGTGTGCCATGGTGTTTGGCACAGGTCAACACCGGATGTTGGGGGTACACATCTGGGCATTCCCCTGTGCCAGACATAAACCACTGGGCATGCAATTGAGATAGTCGACCTCTGCCGTTTGTGGGTCTGGCAGAATATATGGTGGCAAAGATTGGGACACCTGGCCTCTGGGACCAGATCACGGTCCGTTTAACTTGAAGTTGATGGTGCGACTCATCTCGTTGTGTGCCAGACCATGATACCAGATTGCTGGGGCACTGCCCAGATCAACGTGTAACCAACAGAGACCCGGTTTCAAAAGGAGAGGGTACCCCACTTTCACCAGGGAACAGGGTAGGAAGACAGTTAGTCAAAAGGGGGAATCCCTGGGGTCGGCTGGTCGACCGATAGCTATTGGCCTTTCCTATTTGAGAAGAAAAAGGTCACAAAGTGCAATGGGTATTTAAACGAATATAAAAATAGGTTTCCACAAAGAAATAGAATTGTTAACAATCTATATTTATTAAAAGTACAATCAATCAAGCAATAAAAAACAAAGCAAATTCATACTCACAAGATCAGGAGACAGCACAAAGAGACGAAAACAACAGGAACAATGGTATATGGTCAAATTCAATACCATCAGGAAAGGATTAAATTCTAGGGAAGAGTGGGAGGCTCTTATTTAAGCAGCCTATCTTGCCATGATATAACCTATTAACTACTCAAACCTAACAAACTGGACTGCAGGCAGATAGCCCTATACTTAAAAGAATTAATCAATGAAAGTTATAAGCTTATTAAAACAAGCGGGTAACATCAGTGATACCAGCAGGGGACTCTCTCTGCACGTATACATGTGGGATTGAGGAGATAGGTATTACCTATAGGTAGATTGCAGCCCACTAGCACTCAGAATTAGACCCAATAGCGCTGTAAACGGGCAACTGAATTACTAGTCCAATATGGCGCCCACAGCGAGTGTATACATCGGGGCGTCCCATTGGTCTAAATAAAATATTCATTCTCAGACCTGGATCGTGTAAACTGTCCAAGATGCCACAATATCGGTTAGTGCACAACAAATCGAGACCGAGAAACAGTTCGAGAGCAATCCCCTCGAGTCCCAATAATAGCACTACAATACGGCGCCCATTACCAATTCGGCCCGTTTTCGCAATTAAAATATATACCGGCCGTGTATATCACCTAAATATTCCATAGACGAATGCACGCAGGTTTTTGGGGGCCGTGCCAATACATACAAATAGCAGGCGGGGAGACCGCACGTTATAAACCGCGGTTTCGAACACCGTTCAAAGATGGCGCCCACGCTAGCATTGTTTACTGAAGCGCGAATTCGGCGCGTTTTTTGACAGGTGTGAGCACTTTAAGAATTAGGACCAGATATAAATACATGCACCAAACACCACACACTAGAGCGAGTGAAGGAACGAGGCAGAAGCACGGCCACAACGAAATTCTGGTAAGTGTACACCAAGCCCATATGCCCTTTAAGCAGGGGTATCATCCCATGGGAAGCCACTTAGATTTTAATTTAAATAGCAGGAATGTTTTGCAAGGAACTAAGACAGTGGACACCCTTAGCCCCACATCACCAAATGTTATAGGGGAGGGATGGCTTTCCACATTGACCATTGATCCTAGGTGGGGGCTCTGGGTCCTAGACTCTAATCGCAGTTATGCAGGTAGCGTCACAACAACAAATAATCAGGCACCCCTGGCCCCTTCTAGAAATAGGAGCAAGAAATAGGTGCCCATTAGGATAAGGTAAACTACAGCAGCAAACACAAGATAGTATCAAAAAGAGAAGTGTAAGCTACGCTCTGGGGACAACAATAAAGCTAGTAGTAACAAAGCTAGTATTAGAAAATCTTGTAGTACCTAAAACATAAGTAGCAATGACTGCTTTACATTTGTCTTTATCCAACAGAACATATCCGGTTCTGGAATAGACCAGCGACATTGCATGCCCGTTCTAAGTACGTTTTAAAATTACATGAGGTAAGATACTTTCACCATAAAGCTATCAATGAGATCCAGGTATATATTTAAGATACTGTAAGATTTAGATGAAATACAGGCATATAGTTAAGACACTGTAAAAACATCCAATGTTCATTAATATCATAGATACATGAAAATCGAGAAAACGCCTGACACTTGAAAGAAAGAAACCCCAAGACAAGGAGCTCCTAGGCCAGGAGAGAGGTAATTATGTTAACACATAGATCCGCCTAGCTGATAGGGTGCAGGAGTTCCCATCCCTAATAGAAGGATATCATTATTTGACAGAAGGCTTCAAGAACAAAATTTGCAGAAGCATAGTGCGATATCAAGCAGACCCCATCCTGGAACATCGCCCACACGACTCTAAGGGTGAGATTTTTCATTTCCTACCTCCCTCTGGTCCCTGGGTGTAGGAGTCCCCCCTTAATCGAAAGGTTTTCCACACTGAAAACGATTCGGAGGGAGTGATGTGCTAGTTGTCTAACAGATATATGGCAAATGTGAATGTCCTGAAGTAATAGTAATGCACAATGCAAACAAAACCGAGTGGTCAGATGTACCTGCTAACAAACCAGAAGTGACTAAAGTGTACTCTTTGAGCAACTATCTTAGTGCCAGGAGGTAGGAATTGTCAGACAACAATGGGAGCTAACTAATAGTGGGTAAGCTATAATGTGCATCTGAGGTAATAGAAGCCAATACTTACCGCCTCAAGAGATAGAGAAACAGATATTATGCACGATAATTGACTCCGTACATCTCTCCCAATATATCTACAGATACGGTGTAACCATCGTTCCCTGAAACCCCAGAAAAGAGAAGTCCTGAGGAAGGTGCCACAATATCAACTGTACAGCACCGAAACGCGTCGACGCACTGTTTTTTGTTTAAAAGAATCCAGTCAGGGCCGGGTAAAACTTTAGATGGGTATTTCATTTTTCCACTAAAGCTTTATAGTAACAGAATTGGTTCAGGCCATTGGATCTGGTTAAATTCAGTGGCAGAGATATCTGGTGAGCCACATACGCACTAGGGGGTTTTTGTAATTATATGTATTTTGCCGTCTATTTACTGTAAATATGCTTTAGCTGTGTCTCTATTTATCGTGTACCGTAATATCGTGTATGTGTAACCTTGTTAATTTTTATCCCTCCAAGGTACCTTTTCCTTGGATTTTAAATTGTTTTGCAAAAATTGTATGAATTTGCTTTGTTTTTTATTGCTTGATTGATTGTACTTTTAATAAATATAGATTGTTAACGATTCTATTTCTTTGTGGAAACCTATTTTTATATTCGTTTAAATACCCATTGCACTTTGTGACCTTTTTCTTCTCAAATAGGAAAGGCCAATAGCTATCGTCGACCAGCCGACCCCAGGGATTCCCCCTTTTGACTAACCAACAGAGACCCGCCTCAAGCCAAGATACTCCCCTGTGTGTTGTTCCCTATTCACTGCTTGCACCCTTATTGTCCCCATCATGGATGCTCTCCCCGCATCTGACCCTTCTGAAGACATTGTGGTGCCAGGTAGGAGTGAGAGGAATTGACTAGGCTGAAGGAAGCTTCTGAGAATTTTCGGTAGCAGATCGAGACAGCATGTCCCTCCTCTGCTTCACAGAACTAGGCTGGTGCCAGAAGAGCCTGGTGGACCCCTGTGTGTTGCTCTTAGTCTGTTCATGCTTCGCAGTTTTTTAATGAACTTCCTGAGCTGCACCAAGACCCCTTTTTATTTACGTCCCACTCTTTTTTATGCTTACTGTCTATCCATACCTCCTCTCTGGAGACACAAACAAGGTGTGACCTCATCCATGAGTGGCCTTGTGTCTGGGGGGAGTAGCTGGTGAACTTCCATCTGGGGTGTCTGGGACATGGGGGTGAACTGGACGGTGGTGGGAGGCTTAGAGCCACGGGTCTAAGGAGTGTTATGTATTGAACTGTTTGGTATCGGTGGCACCACATTGAGGTGTCGGGTACGTATGTGTGTGAAAGTGCCCATAAGGATCGGGCTGGCACCTGTTGCATTGCGTACCAGTGCAAACTGAGAGTGAGTGTGTTAAGTGTGAAGTCTCTCTTTTGTGTCATGTGGAATATTTATTGTGTGCACTTGCTGTACTCTTGCTTTACACATCGCTTCTGAAGGACCCCTGACTGCTCAGTGCCAAGATACCTGAGAGTGAGCACTGGTTGTGCAGTGTGTATAAACGCCTGCCCATGATGGGGTCGGTGCCTTTTGACTGGCTGCGGCATCCCTTCGGCAATCCAGACAGTAATGGTTCCAGCACTGGCAATCCCGCTGGCATATCATTTTAATCATTACATAGGAAGCAGACAATGAGGCGGGAGGAGTATGGATTGTGAGGGGTGTTTAAAACAGTATTTTGAAAAACAGCCATGTTTATGACTTTCAAAACAGACACAAGAGGGTGTGTGTTTTGTCAATTAGAGCATTTAAAAATCCCATGGAAAATCGAATATACATCCATACCACACCCGGCTAGAAAGCTCCTGTACTCAACTATTTATTAAATAATGCATTTATAAGGGGGAGTGCAACACCTCAAACATTCCCCATGAAGCTACACCCCCAAGGTTTCAGGACTTCCTCTACACTGCTTTGAATTGTCATAGTGTGTCATTGGCTGACCTATTTCATACATTTCTATCAGGCACTGTCTCTAGGTTGGGGTTGTAGTTCTTTTCTAGCATCTCAATGTGCCTTCTTTAGCTAAGGCTGAGGCCGCCACTCCAGTCATCTTTTTGCATTGTACACTATCGGTTGAAATTCCGAAGTATTTTCTAAGATCGTAATCCTGGCCATACAATTGCCATATCTTGGTCCAAATTCAAGGTGTCCCAGAGCTGTTGTCTCCAGTATCCCTTAACCTTCCAACACTTCTAAAGAATATGCACTACTAAATCCCCACCATCAATTCCACATCGCCAGCATCGGGAGTGAAATGCAGGCCAACAATGTAAGATTTCAGAATAGCTATACTTCATCCAAGCCACTGTTGTGTTCTTCTAATAGTCACCTAAGGCCCAATTCACAAAGGTAAATTGATACGAAAGTCTAACTTTATGACTTTTCGTATTTCCAAAGTGCATTTAATACTCATAAATGCCCCCAAAAGTTGAACTTAGACTTTCGTCTCATTTTACCTTTGTGAATAGGCGCCCTAGTGTTTATCTTCAAAGTGAGTTGGTCAGTGTGATTCCCATCACATACATGAGGCTTGAGCAACATCTTCTTTGAGAAGACAAAGAATAGGTGACAGTGCTACCGTTCTGGGTGTCTATGCCAATTTGTCCTTCAGTACTTGTGTTATCTGAATATATATCTACAGCATTGTGTGAGAAGGTAGACTAGATTGTTGCTGAAGCTTTAAGAACGTCTTTATTGAACTGTGTTCGATCAGATCTTCTATATAATGTATGTTACTACATGGCTTTATTCTCGTGGATAGGCTGCTGGTGCATTCTCACATGAGAACTGTCTGCTTTTCACACATTTAGCTGTACACTGTGCTCCTCGTCTGCACAGCGTGTTCAAGGTCGAAAAACAATGTATGCCGCTGATTCACTTTGGTCAGTCCCGCCCCCATAGACACAACATCGAACACAGCTGCACTACTGAAAGTCAAGTGCTTTTATTATGGCATTGCATGCATGAAAAGGCACTTGAAGATATTCATACCAACAAAGAAGAGATGTGCTTGTCCTGAGATGTAAGTCCTTGCATCTAAACTTGGAGGTACGGGGTTCCCCTGACAAAGCCTAGAGGTCTTCTTTACTTATAATAAACTAGCTTATAGCAAGGGAAGGGTGGTAAGGCGCAGTAGTCCTGTTTTCATAGTCAATATAATATGATTTTCCCTTTTGTGCTTTATGTAATTGTAACCATGCTAATTATATTGTTCTTATGCATTTAGCTCCTTGTGTTGGCTAGTATACTGCATTGTAGAACACTTTAGTTAAAATAAACATTTGAAACTATATTGTGTCTCTGTTTACTCACGCTGTGCACAAGTATGAGTGTTTGAACAAAAGAGTGTTCTTTTTCCCGCGATTCCTGAGAGGGACGGAGTGACATGTTCTAGCATGTCTAATCATTGGTAGCTTCGCTATAGTACGGAGAATGAATGAGACACTACAGCTAGTCGGATTGGGGTTCTGGGCACTGAGGTGGGTTTTCTGGTACACCACTACACACAAGGTCCTGCTTTCCCATGCATAGTTCTGTGTATGTGCAGAATCCCTGCAACACAAGTTGCGTACACACATGCCCCAAGGGCATGTGTGTGTGTAATCTACAACTTTAAAAAATGCACTTTAATGCATTTTTCAAAGTTTTTGCAAATTACCACCAAGTTCACCTTGATGGTAATTTGCGCCCCCTAGTAGCAAAATTGCTATTCTAAAGTGGTTATTGCATTGCATTTAAAGAATCGCAAATTTCGATTTCTTAAATGCAATCGCAATTTGAGAAATCACAATTTATTGCAAATTCTCAAATAGCAAGTGCCTTGAACCATGATGCATTGCAAATGCCCTTTTTGTGGGCACAAATGGCTGATTTTTGCAAATCGCACCATTTGCGCTCACAAAAATGGTTTGTGCATGTGCCTGATAATTTTCTATTATTTTGCATAAAGAGAGTAACACAAAATTACCGAAATTACACCAGTTTGATTATAATTTCACCCAGACCTAATCTCGAGAAGTAATTTATCAGGCCCATCATTGCCCTGGCTGACAACCTGATTTCAGCTAACTTCAGTAGTATGTCGTCTTTTGGTACCATCATCACACCTTTGATTTGATCATCCAGCCACATGGCAATTGTTGCAAAGCCATCCTATGACCTGGGCACCCCAAAATGCTTTGATGACTGGTGGTAACTACCTTTGACTGACCCTGGGCTCTTCCTAACCAGGCCCAGGGCCAGGGTCAGTGCTATGCTGAAGACACACTTATAATAAAGTGAAAACTATGAGTACACTATGGGTTAGGGTACCCCTATGATTGGCATGACCTGCCCTAGAAGGCCCTAGTACATAATAGGGCTGAGGGATTGAAACTACCTTTATTATTTATTTAAAGGTTTTATATAGCGCTGGCTAGACCCGGAGGTATCAGAGCGCTTTACATGAGTATCAGATCATAGTTGCAGGTTACATATAAAGGTTACATAGTTTTAGAGCATGTCAACATAGTTAGTTGAAAAGGTCGGGATAAACAATAAGCACCTATACGTAAGGAAAAAAGCAGGCAAGAGGAGAGATTCAGGGGAGGGGGTAGGAGCAGGGGAAGTAGAGAGGGAATGCAAGGAGGGAAAGAGGAGTGGAGGGTGAGAGACACAGCTTGGAAAGAGGAGGGGGAGGGCGACCGGGACACAAACCGGTAGACAAGTCAAAGCTGTGTCCAAAGTCAAGTAAGCTGTGCTCATAGAGGAAGTGGTATAATTACCCCATCTCTGTTGCAAGAGGCTCCCTTTACGCAGTGGACTCTCTGATAGGGGTCTCTTAGACTCCAAGGTCTACATACTGGATCCTTCCCCAAAAAGGGGGAGGGAGTGCTTTGGCAAGGGGTGCCATACAATGCCTCAGCTGTGAGTGGCTCCCTTGGCGCTGTGGACTCTATCAGTGGATTGGCTGAGATTTCAGAGTATAAATATTAGATCTTTCCACAACAAGGGGAGAAGGAGTGCTTAGTCAAAGGGCACAAAGGACAGGGGCTAGGCGGTGTAGAAAGGGAAGGGGAGAGATTCAGGGGAGAGGGGATAGGAGCTAGAGAGCTAGAGTATTACATGAGGACCAATAATTTTACAATTTTACATCAGTTACAAGTTACATAAATATCAAGAAAAGCATTTAAAGAACATAGAAGACAGGTGAATGGAGCAAGGAAGGGTAAGGGGATAGGGTAAATGGGTAGGAGGAAGAAATAATCTACCAATTTGATCAAGGGAAGAGCAGGGGGCAGCCATTTTAGAGAGAGGGAGGAATCCTTAGTAGAGGAGGGGGTCTTGCACTTGACCCAGATTTTCCCAGGAGGCGGGCGGCCATTTTAGAGATATCAGAAATGGCAGTCCCTTTAAGTCTCTTTAAGTCCCCAGTATATAATAGGGCATGGCAGTTCAGAGGCCAGCAGCCCTTTCTGCACTTGCATGTGTTCACTGCTGAAGCTTGAGGTCAGTTAAAAGCAGCCCTGTGTTGCAGGACTGCTTTTAAAATGCAAATTGTGCCCAAACTCGACTTTGCTGTTTGGGCACTTAAAAATGAATAAACTACAATGTTTCAGCATATTTGGTACTCCTAGGGTCTCCGCTAGGTGTCCCTGGGGGTGGGAGTCAGGTAGTTATAAGGAGGTCCCTTATAAAATGGGTTTTATATGCCTTAGGTTTAGTGAAATTGCACATTTCACTTCCCAAATTGTAGTAAAGTGCTTCCCAAAATTGTGCTAGGAGTATTACATATTCAGAATCCCTTAGGTCCCTGCTAGGTATCCCAAGGGTGTTGGGTCCTGTAGGTATAGGCAGGGTCCATATAAAAGATGTTTTCTAAGCCCTGGTGTTGGAAAAATTGCCTAATCCATTTTTCCATTTGCAAATCCACACCCGCAAAGGTTAACATAGCACGAAGTTATTAAATAATAGCTAACATTCAGGTGGTCATGAAAATGTCATTTAAAGACTGCCTAGAATGGTTTTGATAAACCCAACAATTTCCTATTGTTGAATTTATCCTAAAATGTACAAACAGGAAGTTATAATAAGCCTTTCTTATCTGTAAGCCAGCATTCTGCCGATAGTGTTCTGGCCTGGTTGGCCAGAGTTAAGTGGATTAGCCAGGCTGCTTTAATGACGTGATAAGTAGCAGGGGGGTCAGAGATCCATAATGGGCTCTTCTACATAGGAATGCCATGGAAGGGGTCATAAACTGTCCTCTTCAAAGAGAGGTGAGGACAGACAGTGTAAGTCAGATTCAGTTACAGCCCTAACCTCTGAGCCCAGCCAGATGTCAGGATTAAGGCAGGAATTCCCAGATGTATGGGGAGGAAACATATGTAGATGGAGCCAACCTGTAGGCTGGTTTAGTTAACTCTTCTCTCCTGAAAATTCAGACAAAATGAATTTTCAATAAATAGTGCTTTCTGGGAGACCATAGGGCCACACTTTAGAGGAGGTAGTCATGCTCTGTGGTGTTGCCCTGCACCTCATTTGACAAGAGTGCCCTCCTGCTTGACCTGAGAGAACACTGAATAGGTTTCTGAGAGGGGAAGTCCCTCTCAGATATGTTGCTTGAAACTTAAGGAAGAAGATGGGTCCATGCTGGATGTTTGATTTGCAACAACCAGCCCCTGCAATCTGGCGACGCCTGCTACACAATCTGGAACTATAGCACTGGGGATCAAACCTGCTTCAAAAGGACTAAAGAGTTGACTCCCTGCACGCTACAGGTTAACAGAGCTCAACTGCATCAACTTCACCAAGCGTCTCCTGCTTGGAGTGTATTCAGTGGACTTTTCACGGTGTTGTCCAGTTGCATTGTGGGAATTGTTGTCCCAACCTCTCAAGGGCCATCTTGGAGATTCCAGACCCTTGGATTGTGTTTTGGACACTTTGGACCCTCAAGAGGAACTTCAGGAAGAAGTTCTAGAAGCTTGGTGAACTTTTATGGGTGATTGGATTCACACAGAAAGTTAATCCTTAGAACCCTCACTAAATCTGGCCTGCTGGAGGAGAATGCACATCGACGGGTGAGAAAGCCTCCAGAAACGTTTCTAAATGTGAAGGTAAAATCTTGACCAGAGCCTCTCCTTAGTTTATCCGACCAGGGGTCCATCCCGGTTGGCCTCAAACTTTGATTTTGTCCCAGCCAGAGGCAACCAAATGTCTAAAAGTGACACTATTGGTTTCTAAGCACTAGAAAGAGCTTAAAATCTAATTGAAAAAGATGTTGGGTGATAACAGCTGGGGTCACTCCTATCCCCCTTTTTAAAGATAGGACCAACTGTTGCCTATGACCAAGATTTAGGGGGGGTATTTTTGATCATGCTCCTCAGCACATTTAAAGCGTTTTGTGAATTAGAGATCTATTTAGTGCAGAAATAACATCCCCCAAGGAAATTGTAAAATCTTCTAAGCTAAAAGGTCTCAATCCTCTGTCAGAGTACTTCCTTCACTGGGAACTCACTCACTGAAATCATACAGCTTAATAAAATAAGCAACCCATTCATGTTCAGGTATAGTTACCTCAGTGCCAACTCTAGGGATGGATGAAAAGAGGGGCGCATTAACCATGCTTTGTGTCTTTTTTGGAAGAAGTACTAACTACCGCTGCCATGCCTCTTCTCTAATCTTGCTTTTCTTGTGCAGCAGAGTTGCTTATAAGTCGCCCTGCAATTCCTAATATCTAACTGAATGCTAGGGGAAGCTTGCACAGCTTTTAAAAGATTTCCGTGAGCTCTTGAGCATGACTTGTTGAACCACCTGATTTGGTTCTGTTAGTTAGGACAGTGTGATACCAATAATTGATCCCAGGCATGACAACATATTTCAGAAAAGGCCCCCAGTTCTGTTATTTAAGCATGTATCAAACTGGGTCATGCGGCTACCCATCAGAAGTGTCAAAAACCCATTGGACTCAATATCCTTCCATTTCCACTGGATCCCCCTGTTTCTAGTATACTTATTAGGGCAGACCATCTTGTCAAAAGAAAGTTGATCCAGTCTAAACTTTAAACTAAGGATTAGTGGATTATGTTCACTTAAGACACAGTTTTTGGATTTGAAAGTTGCAAACCATACTTGGCCAAGTTTTAAACAGCATGACAGTATGATAAAATCAATGAGTGAACCCTGGCCTCTACCCTTATATGCCATCTGCTGCACAACGTTGACCGGCACCAGATCATGACTAAAAATAAGATCCTACAGCCCCAGTTGCCTATCCAGCTTTCCTCCACAGAAATTATGAGTAAAGTGTAAAAGATTAGAATGGTCATCCCCAGAGGTATCACAAACATTATCCTTGTTAATGGAAAAAGTCTAAGATTAAAATCTCCTACCCAAATAGTTACATAATCCTCCATTCATGTTGGATGTCCATCTCTAAACCATGAGTCAAGGAGTCAATAATTCCAGTGTCACTACAATTAGAATTATTAGGGTAAAAATTAATAAGTATTACCAACTGTGTCCCAGACAATATCAGACAAATATTTTGAAATAAAGGTGAATTTGTCCATGCCTTTGATACCTTGCTGCCAGGGCGGTACTTGTAAGCGTTAATAAACATCCCCTATTATGCCCTGAGGTGGATGAATTAGCAGGTGAGAACACTGAAAGAAAGCCATTTACATGTATTGAATATCGGGACCAAATTTCCTGAACACATACAATATGGTGATCAACTGTTAATTTTAGCCGGCTGCTTTCAGTTAATTTATTGTGCACCACTGCAACATTCCATGAGAGTGCTGATATATCAGGTGGCACTACCCCCTTACTGGATTTGAGCTTAATTCCCTCGGCCGTCTCAAAAGAGCAGACAGAATTATCTTGATTATTTGATCTTAAATGGGGAGAATCACCATATTCCATGGCAAAGAGGTACTATAGATGGATCAGCTTGGGGTGAACGTGTGATGTCCAGATCCAAATCCTGATTCCGAAAGTCAGCAAACAGAGATCACTGTCTAGGGGCCATCAAGTTAAAGTAATTTTTATTTAACCATTTCACAAATGATCATAAAAGACAAGCATGTTATAAAACACACATGATTAATACACAACAGTCAAGTATTTAAATATCTTAAAATACATCAGTAGAAATAAAATGCATACGGTGCATTCATGGCCCTTCATCCGAGCCTGGTGTTGTTTTGGCAGACTAGTACCAACGCACACACTCTTGCATCATGCTGCAAGGGTGTCCGTGTTGTTGCTAGGATTGTGTTTGTACTGGAAGGGGAAACTACATGCAGAAAAACAATCCTGTGACCCTTCCTCCTCTCTCTATGTGTGTTTCAAATGCAGCACACATGGCAAGAGAATAAAACGAGGAGAAATCACATCCTATCTCCTCGTTGTGCCTCTCCTGATGAGCCATAAGGTCTTTGCCCATCCTCAGGTCAACATGGTTTTGTAAATCTGGGGAAGCATCAATATACAGGAGGAGTATTACATGGGAACAGCCACCACAAGGCCCATGGAATGCCTCCCTAATGCAGAGTAAACCAGGGCAGCTCTTAGTGCTGCCTTGCTTACTCCATATCTATGACACCATTCTAAGCCACCTAAAGTGGCTTGTGTGAACTCATATATATGATGTATTGATTAGCGCAACTGGAGAATCACTGAAAGTGACACTAGTGCTGTCCAAGAGGCTCATGATTAGGTCCATTAGTTACTTCCAGGGTAAATCATGTCACCCATGTGTCATGGTACACTGGAATCTGTCAATATGCTGCCCAGCATTACGCACCATTCATATCCTTGACACATGTTTCATACATGTCATGATGGGAACATCTGAAGTCCAGTTTCCAGCCTGTTCAGGCCTACAAATGGACTAGATGCGTCCAATGAGCTGGGTATATTCCCAAATATTTGTTTCTGCTGTTGCGTACTTCTGAAATACTGGGATATAATAGTTTAGATAATACATCTTCCATTCTCAAGGGGAGAGGTGGAATCCTTCCAGGACCCACATGGTACAGGTAAGTGTAATTAGTACATTGATGTAACATTGTGATGTCTGTTTATGACCTATGTGTACATTATCAATTGTGATCAGCTACCATTAATGAGCTGTCAGTCTGTGACAAACTTTGTTTTGGACTGCTCACAGACCAGGGATTTTGAGACTGTACAGTGTATGTAAGCAAGGCCACAGGAAGTACACATCTTTTAATATGGACTTAGAGTGGCGCATTTATTGTCATGTTGCTTTGAGCACAGCGATCATCATGTGGCACACACTTTGCATGTGTTCCACACAGACACATTTCCTGGTACAACAAGTGGCACAAACAATAAGATCTGTAGTCAAACTATGTTGCAGCACAGTGAAATCTGTGTTGCTAAGCAAGTCTGGGCTAGGATCAGTTTATAATGTCCCAATTTGTGAATTTATTGTGCACCACTGCAACATTCCATGAGAGTGCTGAGATATCAGGTGGCACTACCCCCTTACTGGATTTGAGCTTAATTCTCTCGGCCCTCTCAAAAGAGCAGACAGAAGTATCTTGATTATTTGATCTTAAATGGGGAGAATCACCATAATCCACCGCAAACAGGTACTATCGTTGGATCAGCTTGGGGTGAAAGTGAGATGTCCAGATCCAAATCCTGATTCCCAAAGTCAGTAAACAGAGATCACTGTCTAGGGGCCATCAAGTTATCAAGTAATTTTTATTTAACCATTTCACAAATGATCATAAAAGACAAGCAAGAATATAAAACACACATGATTAGTACACAACAGTCAAGTATTTAAATATCTTAAAATACAAAATGCATACGGTGCATTCATGGCCCTTCATCCGAGCCTGGTGTTGTTTTGGCAGACTAGTACCAACGCACACACTCTTGCATCATGCTGCAAGGGTGTCTGTGTTGTTGCTAGGATTGTGTTTGTACTGGAAGGGGAACCAACCTGCAGAAAAACAATCCTGTGACCCTTCCACCTCTCTCTAATGCAGCACACATGGCAAGAGGATAAAACGAGGAGAAATCACATCCTATCTCCTCGTTGTGCCTCAGCCTGGAAACTGGACTTCAGATGTTCCCATCATGACATGTATGAAACATACGTCAAGGATATGAATGGTGTGTAATGCTGGGCAGCATATTGGCAGACTCCAGTGTATCCTGACACATGGGTGACATGATTGACCCTGGAAGTAACTAATGGGCCTAATCATGAGCCTCTTGGACAGCACTAGTGTCACTTTCGGTGATTCTCCAGTTGCGATAATCAATACATCATATATATGAGTTCACACAAGCCACTTTAGGTGGCTTAGAATGGTGTACTCCTCCTGTATATTGATGCTTCCCCAGATTTACAAAACCAAATTAACAAGCTTGGACAGATGGTTTGTATTATTTCTACACAGTCATTGTTACCAAGCATGGACAGGATAGGTGTCATAGAATCAGATTCACACACATTACGATCCTACATAATTTTTTCCATCAAAATGCAGCATCATGGGTTCAGACATGGAGGATGTTTTAGGGTTGTCAAGTTGAGATATTTCAGTTTCACTGACGGAAATGGTCGGCAAACATACCTGCTGTGTTACGCATAATATGTTTGCAGAAACCTGAACTGTCCCTCTAGCAGGGTGACAAAATAGATGCAGGAATGTCAGCATGTATTTCAAGGCACCTGGGTTGCCATCACTATGTAAGCACAGCAGATTATGGTAGTTGCAGCATATGTATAATGTGATGGACCTACAACTTCATAAGTAATGTGTTTGGGCCATGACTGACAATCAATGACATGACGGCATGTGTTTGTTAGGATGGACATAAGGATACTCGATGTGTTAGCCTACCATGACTCATGTCTGTTGTGATCCAGCCTCAGTGGTACTTGAGTCTCCCTCATAGTTATAGAGCAAGGGTCCATGTATCATATTAAATACATGATTCCACCAGATGACTAGTCCATCAAGCAGACACACACAACTGAGGTGCTATGTTCATGTAATGATGTATGGCTCCAAATGTGCCTTGGGATGATGTGTGTACATAAACATGTTTAAGTATGACTCATCATGATTTTCTCTACTAGTCTGAAGCTGGAGATAATCATTGCATTACGGTACTATTCCCTGTGGGTTAATGTTTTAATATCTCCCTATCATGGTCTAAAGGCGGTACATGACAATTCCATATCCATGTTTTGCCCATCTGACTCTGAGTCAGTGAAGGCAGCAACATGTGCAGCCTTGTGATAGTCCGGATGGTGTATGCAAAGGCAAGCCACACTGCCTGTACGGTATCACCTTAGCCACTGACACCATTGTTCATGACCTATGATCAGCACATTTGCAGAACGTAACTCTAAATCCTAATTAAGGATAACCAGGCCCATGTGTCAAATTACAGATCAGGACATCTTCATGAGTGTGAATAGTTATCCTGTACGATATTGTATCCATGTCATTGTGAGTAATGTTACATTTTGTACACTCACAAAGATGGCACTTGACACAGTTTTCAAGGTTCAAGTAGGGGATGTCTATGAAGTGACAACATATTGTCCATATTGCTGGTATTGTTCTTGTCTAGAACATTTGATTGTGTTACATTGTCAGACTATTTCTCAGAGACGTCATGTATAAGTATTACCTGTGTAAACTCATTATTTCTATTTTCACCTTAGACAACATGACAGCTGATGTTACCCGCACCTTTGAAATGCGCAGGAAATGTTACCGACATTTGTGGCAAGTCACTAAGGCATACTAAAGATGTAGAAGCTGTATGTGCATGCTAGAGTATTGGGGTCCTGAAACATTACTCAACCAACCTCACCTGAGGTGCCAACATCACCCACTGGCCAAGACAAACCAGGCCCAAGGCAGGACAGGCCAGAGCAGGTCAACCCAGCCCAGGGCAGCCCCAAGCCAGCTACAACTGGCCTAAAGTGTTTCTACATCTGCTCCCAGAGTAGCCACACAACATAGGCCAACACGGTCTAGGAAGCACCCTCCTAGTAGATCGGCGTTCCACTATCCTGCGTGAAATAAGAAAACTTAACCAGAAACTGGATGACATCCATAAGGAGTAGGGCAGTCAGTGCATCCGCTTATCCATCCTTAAGGAGGCAGTGAGCAGATATCACAACTGCTGTGAACATTTGTATTTCAATTTATTTTTCTCATATAGCGAAGCCCTTTAGTTAGTAGATAGATTCGGTTTAGATAAGATAGGTTTTAGATTTTTAAGATATTTTATAGCTTTTCATTTTTATTTATTAATTTGTTTTTAGTGGGTATGGGGGTTATGTTTAGGCGTTGCTGTTGTAGTGTAGTTCCTATATTCCCAATAGGTTCTGCGCATTGGGATAATATATCCTATAGATGTGACGTAGGACTTAAGTCTACTAGGTCTCTATCGAAATATATTAGACTTAATTGTGAGTGCCAGCTAGCTCAGAGGTCACTAGAAACTTTCTCGAATTCACAAGAAGGGATTTAGTTTCTGACAACCGCATAAACATGACAACTTTGTTTCCCAAGATAAAACTGATCTTCAGAGTCGTGGAAACAATAGATAGATATTTTACTCAGTCAATCGTGCATGCTTTGTTTCACCAGAGGTGCAGAGAAGTAGATAGACAGGCGTTTTCAATAAAAGGTTTTATAAAACAGTCTTTTTTTTCAAGCATAAGAAATGAACTGCTACAATCGTAAAACTGGTTGAAAAATATAATGCATACAGTAAAAAGAGTAGAATAAAATAATACTGTAAGAGCATTGTATGGTTCCTAAACCATAGATAAATACATACATAAATAACAAAGGCTAAAAAGTATTCAACTGATGCTTCTAAAATACGCCTACCCCGATGTACCTGACCTAATCTTAGTACAAGGGAAGAAGTAAGTGAGGGGTAGCATAAATTTAGTATTCTTTTGCCAAGAATCTATCCAAGATTTCTCTTTGTGTCTAATCAGCTCCGTACCTTGGTTTAGAATGAAGAAAATCAATCTCAGGACTCGATTTCCCAACAACCCGCAGGGTAGCTTGGAAACGCTGGAGCTGGATTTCTTGGCAGGAGTAAATACAGAGTCTCTCTTAGTGCGTCTGCTGGAGGGTCGGCTTCCTTCGGCACTTGCCGTAGCAGGATCCGTCGGGCAAGTAGATAGTCGGGCTGCTCCAAACCACTGTGTGTTTGCAATGGCAAGTGTGGGCATATTTATACCTTGAAGGTGCAGAGTTTGACGTAAAGGTGGACATAATAACGTCATCAAAGAGTCTCAGTTCTTTGAAAACGTCATGAGTTCTTGGACAAGTCAGTATTCGAGCAAGGGGAAGTCCATAGCTGCTGAAGCCGAGTTTTCCAAGAAATTGTTGTGGATTTTCGGAACTAGTGAAAGTATCCCTGCCGTATTTGGACTGTATGAGCTATGTCTGAATATATTTATGATTTCTATGCCTATATAAGGATATGGTGATTTATAACTGTATGGGGGCATGAATCGGGAAAATTACAATAGGGTCCTAAAATACTATACAACACTATAAAAAAGAAATACAAACAAAATGCAAAATAAAAATACCATACCATTTGATATTTGTTCTGTATAGATGTAGTTTGTGTTTGTATTGTGTGACTATGTGTGTTAAGAGTGGTGGGGGTTTGATGTTTAACGTGTCTTTTGTTTTAAATGTGTAACATTGATTAAGATGCGTTTAGCTAGATTAAGGAAAGGTTAAGATAGCTTTGTGTAGGATAGGTAGGTCAAGTTAGTTTAGGCTTAGTTAGTGTGGGGTAGGTAGGTAGTTTTAGTGAGCGAGAAAAACATTTTCATACATAAAACCTTTTTCTACTCTCAAAAATGCGTAATAAAATACTGCACAAGAGTTGTGATTATTGCTTCAATTTATTTGCGACATTATGTAGGCATACCCTGCAGTGTTAGTAGATATGTGTAACTTTGTGATACGCCTATGGACATGGGTCAATCAACGTTGCAATGGAATCACTTAAGGAATCATCAACATTCTATGGGTATTGTAAGTGGTCCACTTTGGGTGAATGGATATGCAGCCCTACACAGTCATCTACTGCAGTACTGTGTGGGTAAGTTACGCTACATGGGTAGCAGGGATGTGTCTGTCACCCCATAGTACCCATTTATGACTGTGTTGGGGCACACATAGTTGCCTGCCACTTACGCACTCACCTTGCACCTTTGTACTAGTAGGTCATTGCTGTGTGCTGGTCAGTATCCATAAAACTGGCCCCGCCTGTCCTGAAACGTTTATCATCCTTGTAATTAAGTACTTGCTAAGTTTGGTACTTCCTGAATGTGAATTTGTGCAACTATTTGCTATATTAGAAAAGACTTCAGTCAGACATTTCCTCTTAGCCTAGGGATGTGTAACTTGATTCCAGGGTCTGTGCTCTGGCTCCTACATATTGTTATGTGTGTATATAGTACAATTGATGTCATGTGTGGTTACACTCACACTCGATGCATGTGAGGGCTCTCAGGGGCAAAGGGACACAATGGCTCTATGTATCCCAGTTTGCCTTACTACACCATTTATCATTTGACACACATCTCCAAATACTTAGTAGTTGCAGTTCATGTGTAATGACATCTAAAATTGTAGCACTAACCTTCTACATCATTGATTGGCATAGGCATGATGCTGTACAGATGGAGTTTGGTCATTAGTTTCTGCATTTTGTCAGCACATGCATTATGACAGTACATATAGAATATCTTCAATGTTAGCATTGAAACTGAGATATGTACTGGATTACATCGTCAAGATAACTGAGCAAGATATCTGTGGATGTGTGATAATGTGTTAGTGGCGCACATGCCTCACAGGGCCCAATTTGTGAATTTCTACATTTGTGTGATTAGTTGCCCTTTTTCACTGTGGGACACTCACAGTACAGATGCTTATTGTCACACAATGACGTTCAATAGTTCAAAGAGATTTTCCACATAATGACCTGGCAGGGTAAGTCATGATACTTGACCATGTCCAGCAAGAGCATGTGATAGGGACTGTAGTGCAATTTCCTTGGAAGATAGAAGTGGGTTTTCGATCTGCATTGACATTGGAATGTGTTATTCGTGATCTATGCTAGATGTTCACATGAGTAACTTTGGAAGAAATACAGATGTTATTCTCATTCACTTTCAGTTAACATTGATGTGTAGGATAAAAGTTACTAGAAGGAATTGTGGTCGAGATTCATGGTTGTTGCCTTTCAAATGATATTATCGTTAAATTGTGCACAGGTCCCCTTCGGGACAAGGGTGAAATTTTGTGTTATACCACACATTGCAACACAGTTACACAGCTTGCTGGCTTGCTCTACCGAGGAGTGTAGGTGGAGGTAACATCCACTTCTGCATTGGTGATTGCCTGTCTTGTTTATGATGGCTATACTCAGTGGAGTTTCCCTTTTTGATACCACTAATGTGCACATTGCAGCAAGTCACCAGGGTGCCTCCATTTCTTCTTGTCAGTACTCAGCCCACAGCCCCTGGGAATGTTGTGTGGCTTTGGTCATGTAGACTTTTTTAAATCCTGCAGTCTGCTTTTCACACAGTACACCCCACCAGTCTGCCTTGCTGTGTTGTTTTGCATGCACATTTTGCATTTATGTGGTCTAGGCCTCATATTTGACACACATCCACACAACTCTACACAGCCAGCAACCTTATTACACTGCATGTATGGATAAGGGCATGTACATACCATGGTTTTCCTAATTGTGTATACCCATGGTATTTCAGTACACACACTGGTTTCTCCATAGTTCTGAATGGTAGGTACTGTGTACCAACTCTGATGGGATAGGCCCAGTCAAACAAGGAAGGTTGCTACTACTGACGCTCACCCCATTTTGTCTTTTCCTGTCTGGCTATCAGCATAGTATCATACATCCATCAACTAAGCCCTCTCACTTGTACCTGTATATGAATCCTCCCAGGGACTCAACTTTATGTCACACACAGATGGCACACAGATGATACTTTGGCTCTTATGTGACACCCACACCGTCAATGTCCAATTGACCAACATCGCGGTACAAAAGGGGGTGGTGATGGACGGAGCATCTTAACCAATCAAACACTCACACTCAGTCAACAGATCTGGGTTTAATCCATCACCGTTCTTTAGCCCACTCTGCCACCCCAGTTCAGACATGGCCATATGCAAATCAGTCTGACCCTGTGCCTCATGGGAACAGTCCAGCCCGAACTGCCAAGCCATGCCTTCCCTGGACCGGAAACAAGCTTACTAGGACCGGTTTCTGGCATTACAGCCGTATTCAGCAAGGCTTGCTTGAATTCTGTGGCAAAGTGAGCAAGGGACTCACGTCTGAGCATACCCTGCCAACTTATGGCGAACAAAGTGGTACAAAAGGGGGTGGTGATGGACGGAAAATCTGCACCAATCAAACACTCACACCCAGTCAACAGATCTGGGTTTAATCCATCACCGTTCTTTAGCCCACTCTGCCACCCCAGTTCAGACATGGCCATATGCAAATCAGTCTGGCCCTGTGCCTCATGGGAACAGTCCAGCCCGAACTGCCAAGCCATGCCTTCCCTGGACCGGAAAAAAGCTTCCTAGGACTGATTTCTGGCAATACAGCCGCCTTAGGCCAGGCTTGCTTGAATCCAGTGGCAAAGTGAGCAAGGGACTCACATCTGAGAATACCCTGCCAACCTATGGCGATTAAAGCGGTACCAAAGGGGGTGGTGATGGACGGAGCATCTGAACCAATCAAACACTCCCACCCAGTCAACAGATCTGGGTTTAATCCATCACCGTTCTTTAGCCCACTCTGCCACCCCAGTTCAGACATGGCCATATGCAAATCAGTCTGACCCTGTGCCTCATGGGAACAGTCCAGCCCGAACTGCGAAGCCATGCCTTCTCTGGACCGGAAACAAGCTTCCTAGGACCGGTTTCTGGCATTACAGCCATCTTCAGCCAGGCTTGTTTGAATCCAGTGGCAAAGTGAGCAAGGGACTCATGTCTGAGCCTATCCTGCCAACTTATGGCGAACAAAGCAGTACAAAAGGGGGTGGTGATGGATGGAGCATCTAAACCAATCAAACACTCACACCCAGTCAACAGATCTGGGTTTAATCCATCACCGCTCTTTAGCCCACTGTGCCACCCCAGTTTAGACATGGCCATATGCAAATCAGCCTGACCCTGTTTCTCATGGGAACAGTCCAGTCCGAACTGCCAAGCCATGCCTTCCCTGGACCACAAACAAGCTTCCTAGCACCCGTTTCTGGCATTACAGCCGTCTTCAGCCAGGCTTGCTTGAATCCAGTGGCAAAGTGAGCAAGGGACTCACATCTGAGCATACCATGCCAACTTATGGTTAACAAAGCGGTACAAAAGGCGGTGGTGATGGACGGAGCATCTGAACCAATCAAAAACACTCACACCCAGTCGACATATCTGGGTTTAATCCATCACCGTTCTTTAGCCCACTCTGCCACCCCAGTTCAGACATGGCCATATGCAAATCAGTCTGACCCTGTGCCTCATGGGAACCGTCCAGCCCGACCTACCAAGCCATGCCTTCCCTGGACCGGAAACAAGCTTCCTAGGACCGTTTTCTGGCATTACAGCCGTCTTCATCCATCAACTAAGCCCTCTCACTTGCACCTGTACATGACTCCTCCCAGGGACTCAACTTTATGTCACACACTGATGGCACACAGATGATACTTTGGCTCTTATGTGACACCCACACCGTCAATGTGAGTCACAATGTCCAATTGACCAACATAGCTGCATTTATCCAGAGGTGTGGAATTTAATAAAATATCTACTTGTCCATGGGGCAGGTTGCTTCATAAATCTAATTGTCCTGTAACAAAATCCACTTGTCTCTTTGGTGCCATGTAATGCGGCGACAAATTATGTCAGCAATCTCATTATAGAGGAGCTCTGATATAGCCTCTCTGATTATGCCAGGGCGCATACCATAGTAGTGTTTTAATACTTTTATTCCCCTTATGTTGCCACGTTTCTGCATATCTACATACTGGGGCTGAAGGTAGTGTTAGGCAATGGTTCTAGGGTTAGAATGCCCTTTTGAGTCTGTGCAAACCTACTAACTTCCATGTTTTAAGGGTTTTCAACAACTAACCTTTCCTCACACTTAAAAATGTTGGAAATTTACTTCTGACAATGGCAGACATGAACCTTCTTCCAGAGTTGTGGGAAAAAGTAGTTGTAGGGAAAGTGGACTTGATAATACTCTCGGAGTACTATTTCTTGTCCTTCTTCTGTAAATTCTTGTGAATTCACGAAAGCCGTATAGCTGCACGTAATGCAAGGACATATACCATGGGCACACTTTTGAGACTTTCTTAATAATTGGCCCTTTAATTTGGTCTGGCGTTGGCCATGACCTTTGGCATTTATTAAAATTCTGTCTCTCTCTCTCTCTCTCTCTCTCTGTATCGACTGGCTTTACTGTGAGTGACAGCATTCAGTTTTTTCACAAGCAGCCTATCGGCTCACAAAGTAGTTTTGCTCAGTGCCAGTAACTACTGTGTCAGTATTTGCTTTTTGAGATCAAAACTATTTTTGGTTTTGCCAATGTTTGTTATGATGGTGAGGGTCTGGCAGCTCCTACACCAATAAGGTTTTACAAAACCATGCCGAGACAATTTACACATTGACAAAACAAAACATCTGACCACCAATTTCAGACCTACTGGCTTTGCAATTGCTTGTTCATTTTTGTTTCCTATAATCTTATTGAAATTGGTTACACTGATTTTCCATTATGAATATTTTGGGGAAATACTAGCATGCATCACTACGTTACTAAATGATGCTGCAAAGAAATGGTACTTGAAATGTTACATTAGTTTAACGAGATCTTTTTTTTCGCGCTTTCAGTTTTTTATGAACATTTTATTTTAAAAGTAAAGAATCATTATTCTTGCTTTCAAGCTTCTGAAAATATTTGCATCAAACCAGAGAGCATTCTGGGAGCATTATACATAACCTCATATTGCTAAACTTTGAAAACGTGCGTACACATTTTTATACTCGAACCACTGTCAGTGGTGCCGTCCGAGCTTACAACATTTCACTTAGATCCCTCACCCTAATAATGAAGGCTTTCAAATATTGAACCATAAATACAAGTTCGAACAGCATTAAGATATGGACAAACATATTACCTTAACTGCAGACAGTTCCCTTCACGGTCCATAATGTGGTTCTGCAAACTGGCAGCCAAAGGGTTTGTGCTGCAGGGAGTTGGGCCCACTTGTCCCAAGGACAAAATACACATAAAACCTGTTGCCCTTGACCCCAAACAATGTGTCCTGGGAGTTGGGCTATAGGAATTCCACATCCCTGTATATCTGAGGGCTATGGCTCAAGCTGTGGCCCACATGCTAGTAGTAATGATATTCTATGACACGCACATATCCAAGTTGGCCACACAACTAGGCCCATGCATCTCACCCTCCAAAAATCAGTAGGACCTGCCCATCATCATGAAAACCTATCTCAACCAGTGACTTCATGATTTCCTGTTTGACATCCTCCTGCTTTGACATATGTGGCATAGTCAGACATTTCTCTTTCCATATCCCTCCTGATATGTGCTACTTCTTCTCCAAGGTCCACATCACATGTAGGATGTAGTACACCAATGGCCTATTCTATGGCATCTCTTCCCAGCTGCATCACACATGAGACTCTATCAGACACCGCAGTGCCTGAGTATCGCTCAGGCTATCTTACAGTACACATGCCACTTTACACCTCCTTGCTATGCAATGTCTCCCAATTCAGACAGAGTGCCAGTTCATTATTCTCAGTCACACCTACATTGGACTGCAATACCAGGCCCCCACTAGGCTCACACACCATCTATTGTTCCAACAAACACTCATGATCCTCTGGTGTGCATCACTTTCATTTATTCCCATCCCCAGTTTTGATTTGTACATGGCAAAAGGTACAGTGGTCAGTACTATGGCAGCCGATACCTGTGTGCTCTCTCCCCACACATCAGTACAGCTATGTGTAATGCAGTTTTATGTTAGTGATTATACATGTGGCTCTTTGCTTTTTCTTATGTGTTAATAATTCACATATGCCACACCTGAACCCCCTCTCAGATGAGGTGTTAATCCTCTGGCAACCTCATTCCATTCCATTTCTTTACAGTCCAGATTTTGGCTGCACGGCCCCAAGACAGACACACTAGCCATATGGTGCAAGGGGGTCTACATTGTCAAAGTCAGGGTGGGCAGGGTTTCAATGTCTATGCATGATGTGGTGTTTCAGGCCAGCTTTTTTGCTTTGCATTGTGGGACTTGCAGTTCTGGTCACTCATTTTATACATTCCACCACACGTCCCAGTATACAAAGGTACACCTGGACTGGTGCTGCACATCACACATGGACTGGACAAACTTGACGGAGCAGGACTGGGCTGTGCAGCAGGAACTGGGCAGTTTGACTACTACTATGTATGAGAGGACATGTGGGAAATGTCAACACTTTCCCTTGCACTCAGTGCATGCAGCACACGAGGGTAGATTGCTGTACTGCGCAGCATGACGTTTTTGGGAATAGTGTCCCTTGTTGCCACTTACCCTGTAGGTCTTGTTGATCTTCAAAGCAGCACTGTCCTGTCAACTCTGCTGAGATGACTGATGCCACCTGATCCTCCAAGGTGTTCAGCCTCTCCTGGCCCTCAGCTCCTCCTCCTCCAGTTTGCATGGCTGCATTCAGTTTATTGGCCAGTTTCTCCTTGGTCCTACGCTTATGATTATGTCAGCACTTCTGGCTCTCTGGCACTGTCCTTTTAGCTTGGCCAACACTGTTAATCTTATCCACAATGAGCTGCCAAGTGGCCTCTTTCTTCCCTAGTGGCAATTTGGAGGTGACAAAGAGTTGATGTTCACAATTTGTCACCTCTGTAAACAGAGTTTCATTCTCTACCTCACTAAAATTACTGTTCATCTTCCCGTCCTGTCTGGACAACGTGGCTGGTGTTGAGGTTGTTGGGGTTGTTGCCCTGGCTGCTGCTGCCTGCTCCGCCTCTTCCTTTTGAGGTATGGTGAAGTGTTTTTCCTTCAAATGCGTCACTTTTTAAGCGATTTTGATGCATGACGCACTCCGATGCGACGTCAGCTGCCTATCGTTAATTTGGCTACACTTGCGTCACTTTTCTCTGAGGCAGCCATTCCACAGAAGCGTCAATTTTTATGACTCATCATGGGAACTTATGCAATGGTGCACCATACCCAGGCGCGCAACACCCATTGAACTCACTGGGCTTCAGAGACCCCCCCCCCCCCCCGACGTGTGTGGCAGCCCAGGATGAGACAGATCCCGGGCACACACAGCCGCACCCGAACGTTTCACAGGTCTTTAAAAGACCTTTTGAATGTTAATTAGGCATTGTTATTGTTTCAGCCCTTGTAAGAGCCCCTGCAGCTCGACTCTGCGCTCCACTCTGCCTACTGATTAAAGTTCAGCCCCCCCCGAAATTTTTTCTTAGTCCCCCCCCCCCCGAAATGTGGCTCTAGTTGCGCCTCTGACCATACCATATATACCGCACATCCAAGGCATTCGAAACTGCCGCACCACAGCGTAAATCTTTCTGACTCTTCGCTGCCTCGCCGTAGCGATAAGTCAGTTCACATAAATGGGGGCCTTAGTATTTTCTGGCCTTTATCCCCAGTCTCTGATAGTCTTTAAGGTTATCTCTTCCTAAAGCACGCAGAAACATCTGTTTAAAAGCTCGCTACAAATAACCTATGAACATCAAAACATAGCATAACATTATGCACCTTAAGTCTTGCGAAGTTTAAAATAAAATAGACAGCGATAATCAGAAGATGGCATCAATCAATGAAAATTAATTCAACAAAATGATTGACATCTGTCAGGCTATAACTACATTCTTTTTTATAGAACACAGCTGTAGAAATTGAAGCCAGTACCGTATCATGGATTGCCCTAACTTTACAGATCAGTGACTGACTATCATTTAAAGAATGTCAGTCCCTTCGTAGGACATTGTATTTCACACTGCAGACCTATCAAAAATCTTCGGGAATGTGCTTAGCAAAATGGACGGTGTTTAACAATTTCATATAAAAAGGTAAGGTAATTTCTTTTGCACCAGCCAAGGAATTGCTGAATAGAATAGAAAATGTAGCTGGTATCATTAAAACTAGTATTGTTGCTCAAGAAAGGCTATTCTCTCACATCTTTTCTGTCCCAGATTCCTGGGAGTGGGCCTCGCGTTTGTTAATCAGTCGGGTTATGTGAGCCATGCTCCATGGGAAATTGTGCGTTGTTCTGCATGATGGATGTGGGCTTCATTGTTCCAGGCTCTTTTTAACTCTTTGCAAAGACTCTGGGGGCGCAGGAGGTGGGAGCAACGACACTTTTAAGTGGGGAAGCTGTCTCCGAGCAGAGAGATGGCTTGCTTATCTTCTGTCTTTGAGATCAAGGGACATCTTTCATAAATGTTACAGCTCGGATCATTGTATTTGTTAAACTACTGTACCGTGAAGATCTCTGTTTTCAATTTAAGCTCATACATTCTTGTAATACAAAACACATGTAAATCAAATGTTTTTGCAAAATGCTGAAATGTTTCTCTGCTTTTGTTAAATTAGCGAACACTTCTGCAATAATCCAGGGGCCTAACTGTGCGTCACTTTTACGCCGCTGGTGTGTCACTTTTTGTGACGCACCAGCGGCGTAAAAATGCCCTTGTTGCGCCATATTTACAAAGTGACGCATCTAGGTAGATGCGTCACTTTGTAAACCCCTGCGCCACATTATACCTGCGCATGGTATAATGTATGCAGGGGGGGCGTTTTGACGCAAGAAAGGGTCGTAGAAGTGAAGCAGTGAAATCTAGGAGATTTCACTGCGCCACTTCTAGGACACAAATGCGTCAATTTCTTGTGCCTGTCTCACAGCAGGCGTAAGACTGACGCAGGTCCTTTCACATGGGGCTTGCCCCATATGAAAGGATACATTGCTGGAGTTGCGTCACTTTTGTGACACACTCCAGCAATGCGTCACTTTTGCGTCATACAGATATGTCAAGAATACTGACGTATATGTAACTCCTTGTGCAATGATGCGTCATACTGTAAATATGACGCATCATTGGTGTAGCAAGTAGGGCGCAGTGAAAAGTGACGCATCGCTCTTTTCACGAAGCGATGCATCACTTTTCATGAATTAGGCCCCTTGTTTCTTCTAAACTGACCAAGGCACCAACGACTTTTGATATAATAATTTCTTTATTTAAATTTAGCACTCATTTTGATGGTCAGAATTCTCAACCCATTTTAAAATGTCAGACATAAGAGCATTTTTGAGAGTTAAGTTGCCATAAAGCACTGTAATTCTTACTTTTTGCATCCACTGTTGGTAAGATCTAGAGTAAAGCAATAGAAACGGACAGTATTTGGAAGCTACGGGATGGTGTGATGACTTGTGCTACACAGGCTAAATAACATTTTGCAGATTGTGCACTTCCAACCTGATAATAGGTTGTAATGCTCCTCCCAGAGGCTCTCTGGTGGCTTTTGCCAGCTCCTAGCGATGCCATTGTAATACTGCTGCCTTGCCTCTATGAATGGTACCAGTCTTGCAGGCACCACAAGACGAGAGGAATACAATGCCCAGCATAATAGAAAATATTGCCACCAATGTGGTATTGTGCTTGGAGTAGCATCATTTTAGCTCCAACCTTCTACGTTTGGTTAGGACACACACACATATATTTACATTTGGCCTTATGTACCGATGGTATAGAAGTGCTTTTATTGTGTGTTCCGACATATAAGGGTGTGCATTTTAATGTTTTTTTTTCAAAACAATTTGGACTGCTGGTATTAAGTTCTATAGGTTTAGATTGTAATATGTTGAGCTAAAATGCATTTAATACCGTGCATTCGCCAGAGATTAGTGGGAACGAATCATATGTGTGTTTAATAAATCCTTATAAATTGGGACTAGTTGCCGTTTTTGCTTATTAAAATGTGTTGGTATGTTGTGCCACATATAAGAGTACAGAGACCAAAGGATTGCTGGAAGGCTGAACAATGCAAACTTTCTCCCCCAGTCACGAAGACCTGGGTTTAATTAATAGTTTGTTTGCTCAACACGTCAACCCAGTTTTGGATCCAGCCATATGCAAATCAGTCATGACCCTGCTCTTCATGGGAACAGTCCAGCGTGAACTGCCAAATCAGGTCCTCCCTTGACTGGAAACAAGCATCCTTGGACGGGTTTTGCCATACAGAGGTACACTCTCTGACGCCTGCTATCCATGCCACTCCTGCAATGGGTTACACCAATACACCAGTCGAGGGGGCCAAAGGCCCCCCACTGGGCAGCAGACCACTAGATCTAGGGCAGGGAGGTTGCCAGATTGGCAAACCCAGACAATTACGGCCTCATCTCTGTTCGTGGGCCAGGATTCTCTAAAGTTCAAACCCCATCCATGCATGCAACCTACTAAGCCTCAGTGACATGGGGAGCCTCCAACCCGTCCTGTAGCGTGCTCACAGGTAACTGGGAGGTTCATAGCTATACCTATATAGTTTTAGCACCAGTGGAGGGGAGATGTCCCAACCTTCCAGGTTCCAAAATTGAAGGGGGTGCCGCAGGATATACTCCCCCAGAGTAGGTCTAGGCAGCGGAAGAAACAAAAGAATGTGTGCTAGATGACACATTCCTCCCAAGGCCAACCATTTACAGCACTGAGCAAAGGAGGAAGCCTAGGTGGGAGTTAGAGGACAGGTGCAGGTTTCGAATGGAGAGAGAGAGAGCTCATCTGGGTGGCACAAAGGGAGAACAAAGGGAGGACCATGCAAACTCCCCAGAGGACAGAGGAGCTAGGCCCTTGGCCCCACACAGAGAAGAGCCCGAGGTACACCCTGAAGGGAGATCCCTTTTGGAAATACGAACACCGCCATATCGTCAGCATAGCACAGAGGCTGACAAAGAAATAAGAGATCACAGTAGCCTAGCCCAAACTCAGACGAGAAGCAAAATGGCACCTCTGCATGCATACAAGAAGACCAGCAACAAGGACGTCTGCCGCTCTTCCAGAAAGCGCTTGTCAAACAAGCTGACCCCTAGATAGATAGTGTTGAGAGAAGAAGGTGAGGTCTTTGCGCAACCATTTTGCCCCCTACTAGCCCGCTTGACCAAAAGGGAGGGCCAGAATGATAGACCCAGGCCAGAGGAGGGATCTTTCAAACTGAAGGACATGGCCATTGTGGAAGGCTGCATCCGGCATGTGGATGGAGATTTCATATGGAACTACCCCTGCATGCAGGAATACCTGAGAAGATGGGAGCGCTATGCAGGAGAAAAGCAATTTGAGAGGTTCCAAGCTAAAATGTGTCAGTTGTTACAGAAAAGCACATCAGGGACCATCTCTGTTCCATGGGCACAGATGCACAAAAAAGGGCTCAGGACCAAACTGCCCTGATTGATGGATAGAGCAGGAAAATGGTTCTCCTGCTTTGAGAAACACACTGTGGGGATAAACCTAGCACTAGGTAATGTCAAGAGTCGGCTCAGCAACCTCATCAGAGAGCAGACCAATGCTGTGTTTTCCCAAACCCACTTCCCAACCGTAACGCTGACCAACACAAAGCATGAAGAGCTATATTCAATTCATTCAGAAACCAGATGTGGGCATCCCTCAGGGAAATGCTCCCTGACTGCCCAAATGTAGGAGGATTGATGGCAGAGATCATGAAACCTGGGGAAACTGTGACCGACTTTCTGAATAGAACGAGGGAACAGTGGGGTCAAGAGACAGGACAGCCGTGGTCCGACATGAGCCTCTAGGTTGCATTCTTCTATAACATCCTCCAGAAGAGACTGCCTGCCAAAATGCAGAGTGGTCTAGATAGTGTGGTAGGGTTAGACATCAAACCTTGGTGAGAGATACAGGCCCACATGTTACATTACTGCAGGAAAAAACAGTATAAAGACAGGGAAGACCAGGTGCAAGCCCAAAGAGATACAGCTAAGCTGGCCAACAGAAGTTAAAAAAGACCACCCACAAGCATGGGAGAAGCACTAGGAAGATCTGCCACTGAACTCCAGAGGTCAGGGAGGCTGATATCACCTGAATGCTTATCATGACCAAAGATAAATAGCCCTGGGCCAGTCCCTGCAAAATCCCCATCTACAAAACCAAGCCCAGATCAACCTGAGTGCAACATTATCAGCCACAAGAAAATCAGCCAACAATCTACTGCAAAAAGGACCAGGCAGCTGTCCAAACACATGGCAGCTGCAGCAGGCAGGGAACCCAGCCTAGCTAGCACATCGGCCACAGACACAGTAGGAAGTGGTGACTGTCTGCGGAGGTAATACCTTTACGCATTCGTCCAATCCAAATACACAGTAAATCCAAACCCCCAATATGACACATCTACTTAATCACCACAACAATAAAGACTAGTGACACAGTGTTAGGAGAAAACTCAAGCCTTTAATTGCATTCAGGAAAAGCTTAGGGCTGCCGTATGTTTGGTCAATGAGAAATCCACACTAAAATCCACCATTGTGGTTGCCTGCAGGGACGCTGGCCCCACTATGCTGCTAGTCTCCCGGGGTGGGGTTGGCTGGCCAATTTTAGGGCAGAGGGCAGTCTGACGAGGGGGCAGGGTGGCACCCAAACCGTGCATAAAAGCAGGCTCCCAGGTCCCTTCACCCAAGTCACCAGGGTGCATCCCAGATTGAAAGGACCCCATTCGTCAACATTTTTAGGTCTACAGCTAGTAGATTAAAAATGAGGCAATGCTCCAATACTGGAAGCTAGGTATTTCGTGCCCCGGTGATAAAGGTGTACCCTTAGAACTCGAGTGTCCTAGCACAAACAGGCTACAATTTGGAAGTAAGTCAACAGGGAGATTCACCAAGGCAATCAGCTATCTCAGTTCATTGCTCACCAATGACAAGCCCAATCTGCGCACCTATCTCCATCCGCAAGCAAGAGTTCTTGCCTTACCCTCTCCCCCAATGCTTCCAAAAAATACAAAGACTGCTCATCGGATCATGTCCCCCTAAAGCAACAGGAGTAGCATGTCACTGGGTAGGAAGTCCCTGATTACGGCCGGGGGCAACAGACCCAAAGCAACCTGGATTGGAGGCATAGGGGGCAATGGGAGGGAAGGGGTTCTGTAGCTTTCTATCTTAGCCTCTGCACAATGTACATCGATAAACTCACCACCATCTTACGAACATCGTCCGAGGAAGCAATAGGCCTTATCGCAAGCATTGCCACATCTGCATCACACAGGGCCACAGAGCAGCTTTCCAACCCCCACCCGTATGCTGCATAACAACTAACACTACATGCAGGCCGAGTAGCAGCCGTGTAGTGGACGCTCTGCTGGCGCACAATGCGCCCAGCTGCACCTGGACCACGCCCAGCGCCAGAACCCCTGGACCCCGTGAACGCCATGACACCAGAATCCACTACTACCCCAGCACCCTCCACACACTCAACGCCGGCCGAAACCACACCTGCTTCCAGGCCGCCCTGAAACTGACCCACGGACCCTTCTCCTGCCACACCTGCAGCTTCACCTGTAACAGAACCACCAAACCTCCAAGGACTGGACCCAAACACCTATGCTGCATACTCCTCAACACCCGCTCCGCACTCAAACACGCCGTCGAGCTCTGGGATCTGCTCGACACCTCCGCCCCAGACGTGGCCTTCCTGACCGAGACCTGGTGGAATGACTCCTCAGCGCCCGACATCGCCATAGCCATCCCGGATGGCTACAAGATCACCCGCAGGGATCGCGCCAATGTAATCGGAGGAGGAATAGCCATCGTCCACAAGTCCACCCTCAAGGTCGCCACCCATGCAGACGACACCCTTAACACCACCGAACACCTGCATTTCCGGATCCACACCGACCCAAACACCACCCTCAGAGGAACACTCATCTATAGACATCCCGGACCCCGGGCTCAGTTCAGCAACTCCATCGCCGACCTCGCCAGCACCCACGCACTCGCCTCCATGGACTACATCCTCCTCAGGGACCTGAACCTCCACCTCGAGATTGACTCCAACTCCGCCACCCTGATCAACAACCTCGCCAACCTGGGCCTCAGACAACTCCTCACCGCACCCATCCACGCCGCAGGCCACACGCTGGATCCCGTCTTCTCCACAGGCTCCCACGTCGCCTTCGACCACACCACTGAACTCCACTGGACCGACCACCGCTGCATCCATTTCACCTTCAAGAAACCAACCATGCACCACCGCACCCAACAGCTGCCTCCCTGCTGCTTGAGCAAAGTCAACGAAGACCAGCTGATCACCTCCCTCGCCAAGAACCCACCCACCGACCCCACCAACCCAGACGACGCAGCCCGAAACTTCTGACAGTGGAACGACGACGGCGCCAACACCTTCGCCCCGCTCAAGAAACCCTCCAACAGCCACGCCAACAAGAGAGCCACCTGGTTCACCTACGAGCTCCAGACCTCTAAACGTGCATGCCGGAAACTGGAGAAGACATGGCTCCACGAACGCACACCAAACAACCACGCAGCCAACAAGGACACCACCCGCAGACACCACCAACTCATCAGATTAGCCAAGAGATCCTCCTTCAAAGATCGCTTGGATAACAACGCACACAACAACAAAGAGCTCTTCAGCATCGTAAAAGGAACTCTCCAACCTCAGCGCCAATGCCAAAGACATCCTGCCCTCACAAGAGCTCTGCGACTCACTAGCCATCTTCTTCCTCCGCAAGATCACTGACATCCACGACAGCTTCAACACCGCAACCGCCCGACTACGCCAAACTCCACCTCCCCTGTGAACACCACCAGCGCCAACCGCCTGACCTCCTGGTCCAACATCAACGACGATGAGACGCGCAAGGTCATGAACTCCATTCACTCAGGATCTCCATCTGACCAGTGCCCAAACCACGTATTCAACAAAGCAGACACAGCCATCGCACCCCAACAACGGAAGGTCGTCAACATCTCCTTCGAAACAGCGACATTCTCAGAAAGCTGGAAGAACACCGAAATCAACACCCTCCTCAAGAAGCCCAAAGAGAACCCCAAGGACCTCAAGAACTTCCAGCCCATTACCCTGCTCCCGTTCCCAGCACAGGTAATCGAGAAAATCATCAAAATGCAACTGGCCCGCCACCTCAAAGACAACAACGTATTGGACCTGTCCCAGTCCGGATTCAGACAAAACCACAGCACCGAGGCAGCCCTCATGTATGCCACGGACGACATCAGGCGCCAACTAGACAACAGCGAAACATCAGTCCTCGTCCTCCTGGACCTGTCAGCCGCCATCGACACGGTCTGCCATCGCACTCTAAAGACACGCCTCCTAGAAGCCGGATTCCAAGAGAAGGCTCTTGACTGGACCACTTCCTTCCTCTCCAGCAGAACCCAGAGTGTCCGCCTCCCACCCTTCCGTTCCAAAGCCACCGACATCATCTGTGGCGTCCACCAGGGCTCATCCCTCAGCCCAACGCTGTTCAACATCTACATGGCCCCCCACGCACAAGTGGCCCACCATCACGACCTCAACATCCTCTCCTACGCTGACGACACCCAGCTCATCCTCTCCCTCACCAAGGAACCGCACACCGCCAAAACCAACCTCCACGAGGGAATGAAGGCCCTCGCCAATTGGATGAGGAGCAGCCGTCTGAAGCTGTACCCGGACAAGACGGAGGTCCTCATTCTCTGACCCACCCCCTCAGCCTGGGGCGACTCCTGGTAGCTGACCACACTGGGAACAGCACCAACACCCACCGACCATGCACACAATCTAGGATTTATCCTCGACTCCTCCCTCTCCATGTCTTAGCAGGTCAACGCTGTCCCCTCCTCCTGCTACAACACCCTCCGCACGCTCCACAGGATCTACAAGTGGATCCCGACTGAAACAAGAAGAACGGTGACACAGGCCCTCGTCAGCAGCAGACTAGACTACGGCAACGCACTCTACGCTGGAATCCTAGCCAAACACCTACAACGACTACAACGCATCCAAAACGCTTCCCCCGACTGATCTTCAACGTCCCCTGCCGCATCCACATCACCCCCTACCTGAGAGACCTATGCTGGCTCCTCATTGACAAGAGGATCACCTTCAAGCGATTCACCCATGCACACAAAGCACTCCACAACGACGGACCAGCCTACTTGAACAGTAGACAAAGCTTCCACACCCCCACCCGCCAGCTCCGCTTCGCCAGCCTCGCCCTCGCTCCTGTCCCCCACATCTAACGAATGACCTCCGGAGGCAGATCCTTCTCCTACCTCGCTGCCAAGACCTGGAACACCCTCTCTACCCACATACTGCAGCCCCAAGACCTACTCGCCTTCAGAAGACTCCTCAAGACCTGGCTCTTCGAGCAGTAGCAGCACCCCATTCTCCCTCCCCTCCGCGCCTTGGGACCCTTACGGGTAAATAGCGAGCTTTACAAGTACTCTTATTGATTGATTGATTGAATGACTACATGAGACCTTAGCAAGACACCCAATGACCTGCAGGAAGGAGCGCAAAAGTAGCCCAAAAACGAAAGCTTCCAGAAAAAGGCCATAATGAAAAACCCAATTCCATTAGCCATTAGGGAAAACTTCATTATGCACCACGTACAACAATCAGAGGGGTATACACATGTCCTCAGGAGGACACTTTGCAAATATCCACAAACTCCAAATTGATACACCTCCACCTTCCTTTCAGAGCACATTGCCCATGTGTAGGTCAAAAAGTGCCATATGCATTGGTAAAACTAAACTCACAAATTAGAAAACGTAGGATGTTCAAGGGCTGGCAATGCCCATGAAACAATAGTTAGATAAAAAGAATAAATCCAGCACTCACAAAGATCGCCCCACTAAAATACTAACCTCTGTCAGTGAAAGGGGGGAGGACCAAAATGACCAACAAAATTAAAACTCAGGTACTCCATTACTGTCTCCTAAAATGACTTCCAAACTGGGGCAACCTTCCAGTACCCCAATGTTAGAAATGGGATCCCTTGCTGGCCAGGGCTTGCGCCAAAGTCAGTCAGAGACCACCACTCCTAAGTCAGGGCAAGGGAGTTACACGCCAAGATAACGCCTGCTCACCCTCTAGGTAACATGGCGCGAGCATCAAGGCTAAACTTGGAGGCTATGTGAGTTAAGTATTTGCGCATGCACCCCAGCAACAACACCCAAGGCCCACCACAAAGGAAACTCACCCTCTAGGTAACGTGGCGTGAGCAGCAAGGCTAAACTTGGAGGCTATGTGAGTTAAGTATTTGCGCACTCACCCCAGCAACAACACCCAAGGCCCACCACAAAGGAAACTCCACACAAGGTTATATATGAAAATAGCCTTTGTATTATACCAAAACACATTAGATAAAACACACACACTTTACAATGTGCCAACAGGCACGGGCAGAATTTACAGGGGATATGTACAGGACAGGGCCACATGGACCACTGTCAGAAATATGCACTTTTAGAACTTAGAATACAATACTTGTAGGCCTAAAACTTAGAAGATAGAGCCTAAGGGACAGTACCTTCCATCCTGGTTGCGCGGGATAATGCGAGTGATCTCCTTAGTAGGCTTGAGCGGGCGGCCGGCTAGCTACAAGCGTCTGTCTGGGGCGACCAATGTGTGCGGCTCAGAGGAGGAGGGGGAGGCAGGATGCGGGCGTCCCAGTGAATCGGCGCGGCTCAGGGGAGAGCGACGCGGCTCGATGCTTGGACGGGCGGCCAGGCACGAGTTGCCGAGGGGAGTGAGCGAGGCATACTTCAGCGAGGCCCCAGTGGCCCAGGGAGATCAGACAAGTCCCAGCAATTTGTCAGGGAAGGCACAATAGAGTCCACTGGTCCTGGGACTCTGGTCAGGGGGGAGCTCAGTATCAAGCCCTTGGAGATAGTTAAACACCAAATAATCATGTAGCACACAACCAGTAACTACTGGTACCAGGTAAGCACCACCTATGCAACCCTAACCACCTTAGAAGAATATTACACTGGGAACCTGGGCATCGCTAGCAACACCTGTACTAGCAATAAAACAACCACCTAAGTATCACAATACATTTAGGGGTATAGGCATATCACACATGATGTATCACAACACATTCAGAGGTGTAGGGAAGGAAAAACCATGATGCAGAAACCTACATTCAGCGGTGTAAGGAACACATGACGCATCAACACACGTTCAGCGGTGTAAGGAACAAGGCACATGATGCATCAACAACACATTCAGAGGTGCAGGACACAGGGTGCGCAAAACATACAACAAACAGTACATTTCCTAAGACCTAAAAGCTATAGGACATAGATCATAACAGCATCTAAACCACAGTTAGCGCAGGAATCATAATAGCACATAAATCACTTTAAAGTCCACGTTGCGCCACTGCGCCAACACCTAATCGTAGCAGCTTCCCACTACTTGCTGGGCAGCTGAGGGACAGAACAGGGGGCCTAAGCGCTGCAGCTGGCACTAAGTGCTGCACAGCTGGGGAAGGTCAGGGTAGGGATGAAGGAGTGCGACTCACTCCTAAGTCCAGAACATATCCCTCCTAAAATGGTGCAGCTGCCCACTAATTGCTGGGCAGCTGAGAATCAGCAAAATGTGTCAGGGGCTCTCTGTAGTCCTTGGGAAGAAAGACTGCACAAAAGGGTGGCTCCAGTAATCCCTTTTGTGTGCATGGGAGCCCTCTAGGCTCGTAAACAGCTGGGCCCATTGGAGCACTCTGGCTTCTAAAATACAATAATGCCCCCGCACTGGTGGAGCCTCTCAGGCTCGAAGTACAAATGCCCAAGGAACCTCGTGGGCTCTAAATAAATGGTGCCGGGCGTTGGAGCCATCTGGGATCTGGGAACGTGGGAGCGGCTCGCTGACATTTGGGGCCGCTCAGGAAGGTGACACTGCTATGGTGCTGGGGTGACGGGCCCCTTGAAACAGGTATGGCCCACTGTTGGAGCGGCCCGCTATCATGAGGGGCCGCTCGAAGAACAACCAGGGACAGCCCCGAGGCCCCCCTCTTTACCGGGCTCCGGGCGTCCATTCTCTCTGTGTCCCCTCTCCGGGGACAGCGCAGGGCTCTGCCTCCGGGGCTCCCCTCACTCCTGGGAGCCCTGCCACGCAACATCCGGTGCCATGAGGGGGGGGGCATCTTCACCCGGTCCCCCATCTCGGAACCGGGACCTGGCAGGTGGAGCCCTCAAGGCTCCGGGCTCCTCTTCTTCGGCCGGGCGCCCTGGCCAATCAGAGCACGGCGGCAGGCGGGACTTCCTTCAGCAACATGGAAGTCCCGCCTACAGTCAGGCGCGATGCCGCCTGACTTCTGGTTTTCCCCCCGGCTGCGGCGGTGATTTCTCGGGGTAACAGCGAGGGGTGGGCACCCTCGAGGCAAAAAATAAACGTAGAAGCAAGGTGGGCACTCGCTTAGGACCCTGATAAGCGGGGTGAGCACCCGCAGTACAAATAACGAAAATGGGGCATAAGGCAGGGTAGCACCTGCGAGGAGCACGAGCAGGACAGAGAGCAGCTCCACGCTGCCAAGCTCAAGAAAAGTGCTCCCGGAGGGGGACAAAGCGCAGGGACAGCTAGAGCCATGGAAAATGAAAAGTCAGCACACTCAAGGTGCTGGGGCAACCCCCAAAGTCTCCTCAAGGTCCTGGGAATACTCCAGCAAGGCAAAATGATCTTAAGAGTCCTCCAGCATCCAGGGGCTGGGCAGGGCCCAGGGAGGCAAGCCTTCCCCCGGGCCCCAGCAGCAGCATGCCCCTGGTAAGATTCAAGTTGGGAACAAGAACATCTTCATGGGGTCACAGCCCCTCTTTTATACACCTTTTCCCTTTGTCTTCAGGTGCAGGGTGGGGGGAGAACCAGTCGCAGCTGGTTTTGGAGCACTGTGTTTACCTCAGCCACCCTTTCCATTCACCAGGCAATCTAGGGTCATCAGTCGCACCACAGGGGGCGGAGCCAGCATTGTGTGGGAAAAACCCAGCCTCATTCAGGACCCAGTTGCACTCCTCCCCAGCCATTAGCATGCTAATCTCACACTCACCACCGGCAGACCCATCATGACTCATGGAGCCTGGCATCCCAGCCAGCTCCAGCCAATCACACGCCCGACACATTTTACACTAACAGGCCCACTTCTAGAAGTGGCACTTCCACATTAGACACAATCACGCCACATACATCATTTTGCAGCATTCGATCACACGAGTCCACACATACCAAACCCGAGCCTGTACACCCCACGCATCAGGAACTACCAGGGACACAGACATTCTCCATGCATTCCTATGAGAGGGCAGGCCTATCTCACCACATGCACTCAGAGTGCGCACGCACTTTACACTGCGCCACAGTGCTAAAGTGCGCAAGACCAGAAATCACTACCACTGGGTCACAAACACAAAGCAAAAAGTTTAGGGGTGAACCTGCCAGAAGGGCCAAGTCCAACACCCAATAAAATGTTCTGCAAAATGGATGTACCGAATAATCCCCAAAAAGAACAGGCATAGGGATTTCCAAGACCAAATAATGATGCATGTTGTTGTAAAAGCTAACCTACCACCCACATTTTTTATCCAAAGGTCTGCAATAGAGCTTCACATGCACCACCTTTACTGCGGTCCACCACCTCTTCAGTAGTAAGACCTGAAATCCCAACGAGCCCCTAGGGTTCAAACCAAAAAGACCATAGACTATTTTCACAGACAATTTTTTGACAAGCAAAAACACCCCAGTTGCCAGAACTCTGCAGATGACCCCTCCAGACACCATTTCAAGACCTGCAATGTTCCAAAAGTTATGTATTTTTGCATGTTTGTATATCATCTGCTTAGCATGGGTGTGCTTGCATCCATCTACAGCACATAATTAGCCTAGTCACAGAAAGCCCACCTCAACTTTTCTACAGCACTTGAGTAGAGACCTCTCCCACCTCACTTACACTTACATTGAACCAAACACTAGTATTCCGCCTGCACTACACAGCGCATTCCTGCACAACACATGATACCAACACATGGCGCCCAGACATCGGATAAGTCATGCTATGTTTGCTCGCTGATACCGCACACCATGAGTGCAGACAGACTTTACCTATCACAAGAAGTAGCTCCTAAAAAAACAAAATATCTTATCCATCTGTGCCTGTGAAGATTAGGTCCAGAATACAACCTGGAGAGTAGAACCCCATAGAGTAGTGGTATCCGTCACCCAGTATGAAGCCAACCCCACAGCATTACACCTTTTCACTGAGCCAAGCGATATTCAAACTGAGCTAGGCAGGATGCGCAGGTGGGGCACCATAGGGGAGGACACTGTTTGGCCAGAGGCTTTCCAAACAAGAGGTTCTTGGGGGTATAAAGACCACCTCACCAGTGCACCAACATGTCCACTCCCACCTCTGTCTGTGGCCCTTAGTGTATCTTTAATAACAAGTGGACCCCATCAACTTGATGATACAAGGATAAATGGGTCTAGAAGGGAGGGGTTGAATGCCAGCATAGATACCCCATAGCAGGAATTATGGGACACTGAGATAGATAGGTACATGTGGCTAGAAGGGAAGGGTCAACTTCTAATTGTACAGAATCTTACACTGTATTCTATGTGTTTCAGAGGCAAAGGAATGATCTCATGTGGCATCAATGCAAATTGTGGAGCAATACTGCATTTACCAGATCTGCAATGGGGCGCATACGTGTTGATGGTTACATACTGGCAGTGTGGCAAGTTTGCCCCCAAATAGGTCATCCCATGATGTGGACTCTGCACCTTGAACCCTAAAAATCTCGACCGTGGTCATCCCTGGACCTCAAACTCTATGCATGTGTAAGGTAGGTGAGGAACAATTAGTTTAAACCAAACTCAGTGGCCGGAAGAGCAAGGCAACACAGTCGGGCTGAAGACTGTCTCAAAGCACATGGGGTTCGGCTGTCATTTTACACATTACATGAGGATGTAATAAAACAGTTCTTTTGGGGACAGAAATCTGAGCCTTGTCACAGGGTCATAAATCTGGTCTTTGAATAGGAGGCGCAGGTGGACCTCGATCTTACTTGGACACAATGCAGGGCCAGTGGATATGTGTCCAGATGTCCAGCATGGGGAATGCTTGATCACTGCCTGTAGTGTGCTAGCTGTGGCATCTGACTTTATGGTGTTTTTTGGAATGCGCGCCCCTCTGGCCAAATATGTTTTATTGGGGCCAATCTCCTTATACCACTTTGGTATTGCTGCCTATCTGTGGGATCGATGTGGGTTTTCCTGTTCAGACTTTGGTCCAATGGTTACATGTCCCTCCCCCATCTGTGATCTGTAGATCAGTTGCTTCAGGCCTAGGTAGTACGGCCTGCCTGAGCATGTATTTCTGACTCAGGTTCATGTGAATTCAACAACAGAGATGTAAGTTCGTTATAATATGTACAGATATCATGGTGTACATCGGCATCGTATTTTTCAATATTAACAGTGCACATTCCCACAAGGGTATATGGGGAGCCCTTCCATTTTTAACCAGATCTTTAAGAAGAATTTGGAGTCCTTGGTTATTCCCTGTAACTCTGTCCTGTCCCAGAATATTGTCGACCTGCTGGTTGCATCAAATATACGGGAAACATACAAAAATGGCACTTTTGCATTGCTTAACCATTTGGCTGAGAATGGACATAAGGTATCACCTAATAAGTTGCAGTGCTGTTTGACAGAAGTCATAGATCTTGGTCATCATATTGAGAAAGGTGTGAGAAGGGTGCCACAAGAGAGAATTTCGGGGATCATGCAAATGAATCCGCCAACAACACAGAAAAAAAGTCAGGATGTTTTGGGGAATGATGGGCTACTGTCATCAGTGGATACCCAACTTTCCCTTGTGACCAAGCCTTTACAAAGGCTTACACTTAAGGATGTTTTGTATCCGGTGCCTAGGGACAATGACTGTTTGGTTGCCTTCCTAGAGATGAAAGAAAGGCTCTGCTGCACCCTGGCACTAGGAATGACATTACAACAAAGCGTTTTCACTTTTCCTTATTGAAATACTGCCTATTTTTCAGCCTCATTAGATCCAGCGGCTGCCCAGCTGTCTGGGGCCTTAAAGCGGTGGCAGCGACAGGTGTCAGCATCAAACGGTGCAAAAGTATAGTAATTGGTAATCCTTTTGGCTGTGTGTGGTCCTCATTCTGTTGTGATTTTGATAACTAGAATGAGGACACAGCACCATACGATCAGTCACCTCACCTGCTATGAGCAAATCATACTGGTGGCTAAGAATGTATCCCTAAAGAGATATTCTGTTTGAATCCTGTCACTTTGCTTCACCTTATTGATCTTATTAATGATGATGGTGACGAGGAGCATGACTGTCTCGATGTCACTGAAGTATGCACCAAACTGTGAACAAATATACAGCAGGCGGTGCAGGGACAGCAGGCAGCGCAGGGACAGCAAGAAGTGCAGGAACAAGGATGGCAGGCAGTGCCAGGACAGTGGGGTGGGCACAGTACCTTAAGCTGGGGCCAGGATAAGAAAGGGTGCCCAAAACCCAGCCTCCTCCAGGCTCTGATGTGTGCAGCAGGGTCTGCCATTGGCCCAGGCTTCTCCCAAGCTCAGTCTGGGCATTTGCCATGATGTGGGAGCCACAGGGGCTCTTAAGTGGCACCTGGAGTTGCGAAAAACTGATCAACCAGCTGGCCACCCTGTGGGGGAGCTGGGGAGTGAAGTTCTGTGGTGGGAGGGGGTCGGAGTTGCTGTGAAGCAGGGCAGTCGCTAGAGGGGAGACACCTTCTGAAGGAAAGGGCGGTTAAAGGGCTTCTTGCGATGCAGGAGTCGCAGAAGCCCTTTTTGGATGCCTGGAAAAATGATGAACCAGCTGACCCTGCCTTGGGAGCTGCTGGGAAGTAAAGTTCGGTGGTGGCTGGGGGTGGGAGGTGCTGTGGAGTGTGGCAGTCACTGGAGAGGAGACACTACATGACTGGCAGTCAGGCAGCTTCCCACAATGCGGGGGCCACAGGGGCCTTTTGCTTTTTATGCACTTTATAATCTTTGCTGCCAGCTCTTCACCACTGTGTTATGTTTTTATGATGTGCATTTTTAATTTGTTAATTGCACAAGATGTAATACTGTTTACCTTAAAAAGTTTTTAACTATACGCGAATGATCTTTTCAAGATGATGCATTCTTTAATCTGTTGTGGTTTTATGCCACAGAAATATGGCGTAATAAAGTTTGCTTGACTGACTGATTGACTGATACATTCTCACTGAAGGGTGGTAGATCCTTCTACATCACGGTCCAAGACCTGGAACAAACTCACCATCATCATCAGACGAAGGCTGACACTGCACCGATTCAGAAAGACCTTCAAGACCTGGCTCTTCGGATGGCCATGGAGCTGTTCGTAACTCTCCCTTAGGGCCTTGAGACCCTCACGGGTGAGTAGTGTCCTCGATAATCTCTGATTGGTTGACTAATCCCTGGTGAATGCGCTGCCTTTGAGTGCACACAATCTAAACCTATAGAAAGTTAATGTCAGCAATCCAGATCCCTCTGAAAAGGAAAAACGTTAGTATGCACACAAATATATGTTTCAAACACAAAATAAATTCACCTTCGATACTATATGTCATTAGTATTTTTGCATCACACGATTAAATTAGGCCAAAAGTAAATATATATATATATATATATATAGCTTAACCAAACATAGAAGGATTGAACCAAAATTATGAGCATCCAAACCATCGTCTGATGGTGATCAAGCAGTCAAAAATTGTAATCAGATCATTATCAGAATAGAGCAATCAAAATCGAGTGGTCTCGAACCACTTTCATATGGCCCCCTAAAGACTCTTCATATCATAATAATATCAGCTCTGACCTTCTTCCAACTTTACATCTGCTCCCTTTCTCTGCAATCCCTGTCTCATTTGTGCATGCTGATATCCATAAAAGATCAAATAAAGGAATATTGCACAAAGGGCGATTACCAAGAGGGGTTTTAAAATGGTGCCCAAAATTCAACCTCCCAAGCTTCCAAACTATCGGCCAATTGAAGGAAATTCCAAAGCACATTTTGCTTCCAACTCTTTCAAATCCTCAGATATATTCTTAATATGTTTCTTCAGGTCCTTACTTTCATCCGGAATATAAGTACAGCATTACAGAACTTTGACCATCCAACAGCGAACAAAGGGTCTAACGCAAGTCCGTTTTGCAAGACCATATGCCTTTTGCCAATCCTCTCAGTATTTATAAGTAACAAGGAAATTGCAGTACTAGTAGCTAATTTGCCCACTATTTCTAATTCTCAAATCATTTAGAATTACTCCTACAAATGGGATTATGAAACCAAAAAAATCTTCTATTACTACTGCTGCACTAGCACATCTACTCTCTTTTATGTCACTCCCTGGCTCACTTGCCAATGCTGATATCCCTCAAAGATCACATACAGGTATATCGCACAAGGGCGATTATTAAAAGGGGTTTTAAAATGGTGTCCAAAAGTCCTCTTCCCAAGCTTCCAAACCATTGGCCTATTGAAGGAAACTTATTTCCAATCGCTTCCCAAGACCTGTTGCTTCCAACTCTTTCAAATCCTTCGCTAACCAAGATATATTCCTAATATGTTTCTCCAGGTCCTTACTTTAATCTGGAATATAAGTACAGCGTTTCTGAACTTTCACCATCCAACAGACGGTGCCCTCTTTTGCAAGCAAAAGGTCTGACGCAAGTCAGTTGTGCCTGATCATAGACCTTATGGTAATCATCTCTGTATTTACAAGTAACAATTAATTTGCGGTACTTGTAGCCAATTTGTCCACTATTGTAGACAATTTTCTAACTATCAAATCATTTAGAAATACTCATACAGATGGGATTATGACACCAAAAATATTTCCTACTACTTCTGCTGCTCTAGCACCTCATTTGGTTCTGGATGTCTAGATATCATTAAAATGTTCCACATTATAAATCTTCGGGAAAACTATGCCAAGGTTACAGTTACCATGCCATCGATGTGGCAATTTGAAATATGCATTTTAGCCACAAATAGATCAGACTCCAGGAATCACAGGATCCTATCCCCCCAGAAGACAAGAATTTTTCCCTCTCACTTCAAAAGTTTGTTCACATTCACTCTCACCAAGAAACAATGGAATTATATAACTCTGACCAATATGTATAGACAATGTTCTATTGTGTTTCTAATCAAAAACTAAAGCTGTTACATTTCCTTTTTCCTGATGTTCAATTTCTTAACTACTCCACTTGTGACTCTTGTTTCTGTTTGAGACTTCAAGTCTCTCCATCTATCCTCCAACAAATTAAAAAATATGCTCTCCACATCTGACATCAAGCAAGCAAAATACGCAGTGTCTAATGACTTAAGGGATACAAAATATTTGTTATCAAACTCTGCACCTTAAAAATAGGGGTTCCTATTTCAATGTTTGATAACGGGAACTTGTGGGAGGACTACATCATAATTTGAAATATAATATTCAAAATGATCTTCTCCATAATATATACTTAGTAGGAGACTACAAGAAATACCATATGACAGAGTGAGGTGGTGGTAGGTAATTCCCTCTGAAGCAGAAGCTGGTAACTGAGTACAAACTTAACAGCTCCTAACACTCAGCTTATCTATATATTCATAAGCAGTCTAAAATAAGCATTTGAGGTTTCATTCCCCATTGATACACCGGTTGTAATTACTTAACTACCCCCAATGCATGTTTTTAACAGATAAGTGTGGAGTGGTAGGGGCAACAGTAGACCTAAAATTCTCTACGTTATCTGTAACTGAATATATACCTATAAGCACTATAACTAATACTAACACTAACGCTTTAGTGTACCTACCTGTAACGACCGGATTCTTGGACCAGATAGACTCAGCTCATCAGAGCACCACCAACCCAGCCGGAACGTAATCACCTCCCTCCTTAGGACCTATTTACAACAGGTATCTATATCTCCTACCCAAGGATGGGGAATTAGCAATGTACATGCCTAAGTTTTCTACAATATCACACTCATACCAGCTAGTCTTGCGGCAACTCAGGCCCAGACAGTTCTACCCTGGGGCAGTTCTGATTATATACCATTACACACTGGCCACAACCAGTGCTCGCTCAAGCCACAATCTTGTGGGTATACATACCAGTATCCTCCCTGGTACTCTCTTTTATCTACGTACAAGCCACAATCTTGTGGGTATAAACACCAGTATCCCCCCTGGCGCTCGCTTCACAAGCCACAATCCTGTGGGTATAAACACCAGTATCCCCCCTGGTGCTCTCTTTAACGCCGCATCACAACGACGATCACTTTCCTATGAATACCATTAGCTCTCCATATTGGGGAATCTCTTGCTATTTACTAAGGGTATAATACTACGATATTATGGGTCACAATGATAGCCGAATTAGATGATATGCAACTTATCCTCCAGTTCAAGGGCTCCTCTCTCCCTCATTATTCAACCACTGCTTACCTGATCGGGAGTTGCGTCCGTTCACGAAACAATAACTGACTAGAAGAACAGGTTACCTTTTCATATGAGAATAAGAGGCACATGCCGGTTCACTAAGAACTGGGGTACTTTATTTATCATAACAACAATATCAATATAACACTATACTATAACATATAGCCTGCAAAGGAAGATGAATGGTTAGAATGTGCACGCTACTAAGAAAGGGTCGACGTCACCTTATTAATATGAAGTCTGGACTCAGCAGTCATCTGGGTTCCCTTCTCGTCTGTGCCTTGGCTCGTCTTTAAGGTCACACCTCTGCAGTCACGGATACACGTCTGTATCGCTATGCTCTGTCTCCTTCGCCTCCCTCCAAGTCACTGGAACCTTCCTCTCATCAGCTGCTTTCTCTCTGGCTGTTCTGCACTACTCCTCTCTCCTCTCAATCGCGGACCATCTTCACTTCTCGGCTTCAATCTTATAACTCAGTTTCAGCCACTCTGGTATTCGTTCCCTTAACTAACTGCTTCACTCTTAATGCTCTGATCTTAAAGGTCAAAGCTCACCAGCTGCTCCAGCTAAAATAACTTCAATCTTTCTAAGAGAGTATCAGCTTCTCGATCTGTCTGCCCTGAAATAATTAATGGCATTGATGCTAACGGCTAGCTGCCGCCTACAGACTGACTAATTCACTGCCTCATGCTTTCACTAATATGGAAGCTTGTTCCTTCATGGAAAGATACGGCCAGTAACCTGCCGCCCACCAAATTCTTGTACCTCCCCGTACCAAGGACACGTTCCCAGCCGGCCGGCCTGATGTTGTGTCTTCGGAATGGAGAAAAATACAGTCTTTCAATAAGGGCCAGCCTGAGCCGGTTCTCTCCAAGCGAACAACACCTCGTAACTAAAACATTACATTTGACCTAGAAGCATCTCAAGCTGCCGGGGCAGAAAGAAAGATGGAGTCTCTCCTGTTTGAGGCCTACAAGGCCCGAAATAAGCATAACTCCATAGAAGGTATACTAACACTCTTACAAAAGGACGGATTATCACTAATACTAATGAATCTATCCCCTAACATAAGTTTATAAGCCTTGATCTAAGGAAAAGGGTACGGAATTATATCAACACGCCTTGTGAATAGGCTCTATTTACGGTTCTAATCCTTCCACTAGAATGATAGTAGACTGAAGTCACCTCCAATCACCTTCCCTCAAGGAAGGGCCGAAAAAGTCGGTCAGAACACTACCATGATGTATCCACACCTACTAGTATTAGTACTGGCTTCCATCACTTTGTTGGAATCTAAACCTTGGGTGGAACGCAGCAGCTATGTAGACTCCCCTGTCGATTTCCACCTGTACAAACAGCAAAATCAAGTTTGATTGATTGTGCAAAACAATTATGTTTAGAGTCTTCATGAATCTTCTTTTGTTCCCCAAATAATCTATGAAATGTCTTAGATAATAAGCAGTTCTAACTCAGTCACTATTAGTCTCATTATGAAATGCTTCAATTCATCGACTACCACAGGAAACTTGTTTGTATTAGGCCTGGGCTGTGAACTTCGCTCCGTTCACAGAGTTTGCGGAGATGTCTGATCCCCATACTCCGCGGAACTCATGGAGTGCAGAAAACTCCGCTTCACGATGTGCAGTAGGGTTTTTTCCCCGCTCGCGATTGTTAACAGTAAGTTTGCAATCGTGAATGGTAAGTTTGCAAGCACGAGTTGCCGCTCGGGTAGAATTTCTACCCGAGCGGCAGGAATTCCAGCACAAACTGCAGTTTGCACTGCACTCCGCTACTCGCAAAACCTCAAGCAGTTTTTTTTTTACTTTGGGGCGCTCCGCGTAGCAAAACTCAGCGATCTACGCCCAGGGTTAGTTTGCCTTCAAAATGTGAAAGTAAGCCACAACTAAGATAAGATGTCTCTTGGCACTCAGTCTCTTTAGCAACGGAAGATCAGATTGGAGATCAAGTTCCCAAAATTTTAATTGAAATTTCACAGTGATCCCAACATTTCCAGAACTCATTCTCCCTGTCATTTGGAAGAAGATATGTTAATTCAGGGGGTGAGTTCCTCCGGCAGGGCAATCTTGCTCTCTTCGAACTCCTGAGTGTTGTCTCCTCTTCTCCTTCACTCAGGTCTGAATCCTCCACATCCTCTGGGATATCTGTGAGATCACTTTCTCCCTGCAGGATCAGCTACCCCTTTCCAGGCTTCTCAGCCAATATTCTTCTTTTGCCCCCCGCATTTCCCTAGCTCTAGGTTCTTCATCAGGTTCTGAGTATATCTCTGTCATAACCAATGGATTAGCCTCTCCTTCACCAGTCTTGTCATTCAACTCTTTGGAACCCTACTCAGGCCAATCAAGTGCTATTACAGGTTCTGACTGTTCCACTACATCTAGACTAACCTGCTCCCACAATCTTTCGCCCACCACTGTCTCCTCTGGAAGAGGTGTGGTTATTTCATCAAGGAGACATGGAACCCTGTGAGCATGGGAAGCTTCCAACTGGGGAGTCCTGCACACTTCACAGCCGTTGCTATCACCAGTAGGACTTGGTATGGCCCATGCCAATGAGGCTTCAAGCACGACTTCCATACTTTCTTATTCACCACCACCCAGTCTCTGGGACTTAAGTTGTTGCACTGCTCCTTGTGTGGAGCAGCTTCAATCTAATGACACAGAAATCACCACATCAGCCAATGCTTTTCAGTAATCTAGTAACAGATCTTCAGTAATGTTTAAAAGAGCATTTACGGATACCGCTTGCAATCACATTGCCCTTCCCATGATAATCTCATGTCCTATGATCAGATGTCCTGCGCAGACTTATCAACATCAACAGCAAAGAATCGGGCCATTTCAAAGATATAGAAGCATACACTTTGGTAAGTCTTGATTTCAGTGTCAAATTAACTCCACCATACCTGAAGTCTCAGTTTAGTAGTTAAAATGTAGTCTCTGTTCCACCTGCAAGGTAGCACACAGCATCCTCAGCACTTCGTTATTGAAGTGCATGCCTTTGTTCAATTTCAAATAAGTCGAGAAGCCAAATCTAGGTATCAACTATCCCAACAGCAACTTTGCTACTATGAGACTATCATTTCTTCCTGTGGGATGTGCCTCAACCCATTGTTGAAAGATGCGCACAACAACCGATACTTACCACAGCCCGTTACTGACAGGCTCTCAATAAAGTCATCTGCATCCTGTGAAGGGGCCAACTGACCTCCTCATGTGGCTCATTGCGGTTCTTTTCCCTGCATTGTTCTGTTGCCACACAACAGATCTGTGACATAACACTTCTCCCATCGAACTGAACTCTGGATGAAACCATGTTTGGTGAAAAAATATAAACATGGCTTCACTCCCTACATGAATCAGATGATGGTTAGGTCTAGCCATTGGCAGCAACAAACGATTTGGCAACACAGGTCAATCATCTCCTGAAACTCATATTTCCTCCTCATCTCTTTTAACTCAACCTGCGTTCACCCAACCCAGCTATTCTGCTTTTGACATCTTTTCCTGTAACCTCTTAAATTCCTCCCAAGTATCAGCTGCTGTGAGCAAAAGGTTGTAATTGCAGTAGCGGTTGCTACCAGACGGGGAGGTGGGCCAGGGAAAATGAAATAAAAGTAAAAAGGTCTTACCTTTAATGGTTGGCAGCTGCCTCTCCTACGCCCTTTCCACCTTCCTTCTTCCTGCAGTCCCGGCCGGCAGGAGGAAGCACCCGGGCACACAGGCTCCCCTGAGCCAATCACAACGCTGCAATGCGGGGTTGTGATTGATCTGAGCGCTGTGGCTCGGTGCTTAGACTGGGACAGAGAGGCTTGACATGTTCCTCACCAGGCTGTGTATTGCACTGTGTAAAACACTTATCTCCTGCTTTGGCCAGCCCCGCCCCACCACTGATTGCAATACAAAAAATAAAATGATAATAACTACATGTTATTAGCATTTTATTTTTCCTTTTGAGCAGTGGGACGACACTCCTCTGCCTTTGAGGAGGGAGCTGCCACGGTGTAGATGGTCTCATCTGTTCCTTTGTTTACCTACACTCCATTAAATGCACAAGCATTTTAAGCACAGTACTTTGTGACAATGGGCCTGATTCACAGAATAAACTTAAGACTCAATCCTAAACTTACACTGTTTTGGTATTCACAGATTGCACTTACTACTTTTTGTATTCACAGAATGAACTTACTCATTTCGGTATTCACAGAAGTTAGGACTCCTAACTTTAGGACTCCTAAATGCCTTCTGTGAATACTGAAAGTCTTAAAATTAGGATTTTTCTCAATTTAGTAGTAGTAAAGTTAGGACTCCTAACTTTACTACTACTAAATTGAGAAAAATCCTAATTTTAAGACTTTTGGTATTCACCGAAGGCATTTAGGCGTCCTAAAGTTAGTAATCCTAACTTTACTACTACTAAATTGAGAAAAATCGTAATTTTAGGACTTTCGGTATTCACAGAAGGCATTTAGGAGTCCTAAAGTTAGGAGTCCTAACTTTACTACTACTAAATTGAGAAAAATCCTAATTTTAAGACTTTCGGTATTCACAGAAGGCATTTAGGAATCCTAAAGTTAGGAGTCCTAACTTCTGTGAATACCGAAATGAGTAAGTTCATTCTGTGAATGCCAAAAGTAGTAAGTGCATTCTGTGAATGCCAAAAGTAGTAAGTTCATTCTGTGAATACCAAAAGTAGTAAGTGCAATCTGTGAGTACCAAAACAGTAGTACGTTTAGGATTGCGTTTTAAGTTCATTCTGTGAATCGGGCCCTTTGTTAGCGTATCTGTTGCCAACTGCCACATAGTCATCTACCTTGCAATGTACAGAACATTTTACGACTGCAACTTGAGCAGTCAATTGTAAGGCCCTAACAATTTTCTCGCCTGCTCACCGTTATGTATGGGGGATCCTGATGACGTTATGAATCCCCTCTAGGACAATAACTGTCTGCAGTCATGCACCACACCAAAGCCGCACTAACTGTCTGTACATATAGCCACCTGTAATTGATCTGAAATGTGGCATACTCGGGTAAGAGCAAACAAATTCAACCACTTGTGCAGAGATTACTCTTTGAATCAAACAGATTCCACGAGTCCTGCAATGGTACACACTGCATAAGCAGCTCTAAAATCTTGTTTGTAATCTCAAAAACAAGAGTTATTCGTAAACAATACATAGTCAGATTCAGGTAGTGGTTAATCTTGTATATATGATATGACTTGGTCCATAGTTCAGTAACATCAAGGCAGTCATTCTCCACTGCATAAGCATCATTGTCATTATCACAAAAGGGTAGAAAAGTGACAGGATTCAAAACAGTACATCTCTTAAGGGACACATCTTCAGCCGCCAATATGATCATAGTGGGTCAAGCAACTGTTTGTAAGTTGCTGTGCCCTCGCTCTGGTTAACAAAATCGCAAAAAAAATTAGAAGCATACACAGTCAAAGGATAACCCAATACTATACATTTGCACCTTTCAATGGTGACACCTCTTACTCCCACTGCTTTAAGGCAGCCAGTCAACACAGCAGCCACTGGATCTACTGTGTCTGAGAAATAAGCAACTGGTCTTCGGGTCCCTCTGTGATTTTGTGTTTTTTCCCAATACATCGGATCCAACACAGCCTGGTATAAAGGCTTGTCCATTAGGGCAAATTAGGTATAGACTGACAACAATAGCCCACCATTCCCAAAAACATCCTGACTTCTTTCTGTGTTTTGGGCAGATTCATTTGCATGATCTCTCTTGTGACACCCTTCTCGCACCTTTCTCAATGCGATAACCAAGAGATATGACTTTCCTGAAACAGCACTGCAACCTATTGGGGGATACCTTATGTCCATTCTCAGCCAAATGCTGCAGCAATGCAAAAGTGGCATTTTTGGAAATGGAAATGGAAAAAGAACTGAATAAAGCACGCTGCGGCCAAGCGGCTTCCTGGCGCTGGGGTCTTGACCAGACTCACAGAGGGGGACCGGGGGGGCTAACCAGGAAATGCCTGGGAGAACAGGAAAGTTTTAAGAGCCTTTCGAAAGTGAGAGAAGATGGGAATAGAACGAATAGAAAGAGGAAGACTATTCCAGAACCGGGGGGCCAGAACCGAAAATCGGGTGCCCCCTGTTCTGGATTTACGGAAGCGGGGGATGTGCCGGAGGGAAAGAGAGGAGGAGGGAGAGTGCGGTTGAGGACGTGAGGAGTGATGAGAGATCCAATAAAGAGAGGGGCTGAGTGAGTGTGAGCCCGAAAAGCCAAGCAGGCCAGTTTGAAGAAGGATCTAAGGTGCACAGGAAGCCAATGAAGGGACTTAAGTGCAGGGGTAATGTGTGCAGTTTTAGGGAGATGAAGAATAAGGCGGGCTGCCTGATTTCGAATGGCCTGGAGACGGAGGGTTTCACCAGCGGGTATGCCCACGTACAAACCATTCCCATAGTCAAGGCGAGAGGTGATGAGAGCCATGACTATGGTTTTGAGAGCGTCCATGGAGAAATACCGGGAGATCTTCCGGATGAGGCGGAAGGACAAAAAGCAGGAGGATACGACAGAGCTGATTTGGGCATGCATAGACAGGTCGCGACTGACCTTGCAGCCAAGGGTTCGGACTGAGGAAACCGGTGAAGGGGGGGTTGCCTCATGAGTATTTGACGCAACCAGCAGGTTGTCAATATATTGTACTAAGACAGAGTTACAATTTCTGACATGAGTCTCCAAATTCTTCTTAAGAATTTAGCGAAAAATGGAAGGGCTATCCACATACTCTCATGGGATTCGACACCATTCGAAAACACAGTTCCTGAGCCTAAATGGAAAAAGGAATTGACTTTCCTCGTGCAATGGGATGGAAAATGACACCTGGCACAAGTCAATGACAGTGAACCATTCAACCTCACATGGAATTAAAAAAATAAATCACAGCAGGATTTGGTGCCATGGAACAACAAGGTACCACAGCATTATTAATCTTTTGCAAAACCTGAACTATGCTGTACTTACCGCTAGGCTTCTACAGCCCATAATGGATGAATCACATGGACTCCCCATGATTTCCTTCAGTACACCTTGTCTTAATCACTGGAGTTATTCCAGAAATTGTTTCAGGGATCAAATTATACTGTTCTGTTCTGGGATATTCCGGATTCATCTCTATCTGTGTATGGACAGGCTCCACTCCTTTAATGAGTTCAATGTCCTTTCCTGGAAAAATCCTAAACTTATGGTCTTACTGAATCTCAGAGAGCTAAAGGCAAGTCTTCTGTTATCATCATCAGATGCATTTTGATTAATAGATTTTGATTTCCCACACTTAAAAGCATTGTCCTCATCAGAAGTTTATAGCTCTATTACTTTCAGGGTATGAAATATGGTGCAATTCAGTTTGCACAACATATCTTGCCCTAACAAACTCACAGGATTTGATTCACAATCCACAAATTGATGATTCTCCTCAAAACTACATATCATTACAGGGACATACTCAGTAACAGGGTCCTTCATTTGTTGAATAGCAACTCCAATGACTTGGATTGTTCTTTCCAAGAGGGATAGGTTTGGGACTTCTACTGAACTCACAGTGGAACTGGTAGAACCAATATTAACTAAATTTGATGCATCCTAGCCATTTACCTCAGCATTTATAAGTGGGCCACTCTGGTCTGCTTCTCAAGCGTTTCCAAGCATGCAGTCTCCCTACCCCTTCGGCACTGTCAGAAGGACTAATCAATGCAAAGATTTTCACTTGTCTCAAACATAGGATTAATATTAAGGAAAGCATTATGATTCAAATTCAAGACCTGATGTTATGAAAATCTGGGGAAATTAGCAGTTTGCTGTGGCATAGGAGGTTGAGGAACCTGCATCCGTGTGGCTTAGGGCACATTAAAAATCTGAGATCTAGGTCTGGGCACATTCTGCTGCTGCATTGAATTACTGTTCTGAAGTGGTGCCAACCTCAGATATTGACCCTGATTTGCGGGATTAGGATGAGATTCCCACTTCAAATGCCCCAGACTATTGCAGTAGTGACATGGTTTAGACTTCTGCAATGTCACTACATCAATTCCAGTACTTGGATACATAGGGATATCAAACGGGGAATCACTGTGATGGGGCAGCTTTTTTCTGCTCAAAATGTCTGCAGCACTAATCATACCTCACTTTTACCCAAAGATAAATGTCCCTATCTCAATTGGGCTGCTGATGACATCTCACGACAAGCCCCACGAAACCTCAGCAGGCAACAACAAGAGTGTCTTCTACTCTTTTAATATCATCCCGAGAAATTAGGCCATGTAGGACCCGAATCATCTAAAACATTACCTCGTCATATCACGCAGTCTCTGCAAAACAACACACAATTTCCACAAATACTGCAGGGTAGGCATAAGCCGTTTACACACAACCCTATTTATACTCACTCCTCTGCTGTTACAACTCACTCCCAAACCACTGGATCATAACCAACACCTATTCTACATTTCGAAACATGGGCACAAGGGACTGTAATTGGATCTAGGCCAATCTAAAATAACAGTTTTCTAACCCCCCTACCTTTTGGTACTAACCATACTCGATATGCTACCATCTGAGAATGCTCTGGGCTCTTCCTGCCAAATAATTTCTCCACAGGTGATTAAATGACTTCATAGTGAAGTCTATTTTGAAAATGAGAATCAATGGAGAAAGGAAATTTTGTGCGGAGGGATGCATGGGTAGTATGAGTTTTATGCAAAAGATGCTTTGAATGTTGTGTTACCATAAGTTTTATTTATTATTCTTTTTCAGCGCTCTTGTGTTATGAGTTCTTAGGAGAACCCTAGAAACTCTTATGGAAGGATTAGAAACACATCCACTGTTTTTCACCAACCAAACAAGTGTATTATAAATGTTATATTACTGGACGCTAAACAAATCAAACTTTGAAGGAACTGTGATTTTTCCCTGGGCCCAGTATGGGCACTGTTTTGGTTTTGCCCACTTAAGATGGAATGGATTGGAAAATAAATTAAGCTCTAAGGGCTCTCTTTTAAATAACAGAACCTAGGCTTGAGATTTACTTTTTGTAATGTTGTCATGGTTTTGTGTACGTTTTGTGGCAATTTGCGATTAATTCCTTTTTTGTAAATACATTATTGTTTTTCCTGTGTATTGACAAGCCTATAAATGTTTTGCTATAATAATCATATGAAGAATATATCTAAAAAGGTTTAGTTGTGAATAAAATAAATTGAAAAAATGAATAAATGTTTGATGGCCATAACATGTGGTGTGCGATCATGTGTATGAATGATTTTGTGGAATGATATAAGTCCTGGCATTTGTTTTGTTTTTCAAATCTAAATAGGGCTACCCCTACTGATTACTGGACTAACCCTGTGAAGTTCCCCTTACTCTTATACATGGCACAATACCTAATGCATGTAATTTTCAGCACAAACGACAACTGGCCACAATTTATAAAGAAAGGATTAAACACACTTACGATTCATTGTCAATAATCACTGGCAAATGCACTGCATTAGATGCATTTAGTGCACCACCTTACAATCTAAACCTATAGAAAATTATTATCAGCAATGCAGATGTTTCTGAAAAAGAAAAATGTTAGTATGTACACACATATATATGTTTCAAACACACAATAAAGGCACCTTCTGTACCTTTAGTGCACTATATCTCATTAGTATTTTGCATCACACAAGTGCATAAGGCCAAAGGTAAATGTATAGATAGCCGAACCAAGCATAACAGGATGGAGCCAAAATTATGCTACTCCAGTCACATACTTGTAATAGCCCGCAAATCATATTGTAATAATAACACCTGGTAAAAGTAAAACAGACACTTGTACTACCATTCTATTATAACAGCTAACTTGTAGTGGAGCCCTAAATCATGTTTTAGCATCAACTTTCACTCACTAACTCTATTTTTCCTGCACACAAGAATTCTTATCGCGTGAAAGACCTCTTCCTGGCACATATTGCTACAACATTTCTAGAAAAACTATTTATAGGTTTTTGACCTTGCGGTATTGAAAAAAAGGAGGAAATGATCGTTTAACTAGAAACACGTCATTCAAAAAAATAAGATTCTGCTTTTCTTTGAAAGAATCAGCCACCTCATGACCACAGCAGAGATGTTTATCTCTGCAGTGAGCTCTGTCTAAGGATGGCACACAAAGAAATGCCAGTTATGGAAATGGGGTGGCCAGCAAGCGAAAGCGCCAGGGGACCAAAACATAGGAAACCTTTCTTCTCCACTTTTTCTGATAACAGCATCCCTCGCCAGCCACATCCATTCTCCATCATTTCTGCATTTAAAGAAAGCCTTTAATAGCGTACCGACAACAATGAAGAGTGGAAGTGCAGATGCTTAAAATGCTTTGTAGAAAATGTCAGGAGTCGTGGACTGTACTCCAGCTATGATTATTTGTATGCTTCTTTGACAGTTGTTAGAACATTATCAGATCTCTAGTATTTAAAGGATTGCAACAGAAACCGCAAACCATTCATGTTTTCCCTCATTCTTTTTTAACTACCATCTGTCTTTCCCTTTCATACCATATCTCTAGAACATTTGAAAGCTGTATGATATCTTTCCATGCTGTTTTTAGGTCTGTTAGCCTATACCTTTTAATTAGACTAAAATATATTTAATATACACATATATATGGCTTTCAGCCACCTCTCTTTGCCCATTGTTCTGTTGCTGTGTCATTCACATGTTGCTTCTGCCCAGGCCTACTGCAGGATATAGCCTGGGGCAGTGTGTCAGCTTACTTAAGCCACTTCACTTTGAGTGATTGTATTTTTCTCTCTCACAAGGAGTACATCCATACTCAAGGGCGTTTCCTTCAGTACCAGTATTTTTGTTTTTACTTCATGTAAGACCTGGCATCCTTGTCATGTTTTCCCCCAAACATTTTGCCTTTAAACCTCCTATTTCTGCTTACTTCGGTTTTGCTTCACACTTTAACACTGTTAACCACTGCTAAAGTGCTTACACCCTCTCCTTAAAATGTGTTTGATTGGCTTATACCCAAATGGCAAATTAACATACTTTGAAGTCCCTAGTAAAGTTTACCCAGGGCCTCTAAATTAAATACTACTAGTGAGCCTGCATCACTGATTCTCCCAAACACTCAAGTAGGATCTTAAACATGTCTCAGGCTTGTCATTGCACCCTTTGTGTGTACAGTTTAAACTTCAATTCCGACCTGACAAAATAAACCTTTTGTCAGGCCCAAATCTTCTGTTTAAATACATATGTCATCCCTAGGGTAGACCCTTGACAGTCAGAAGGACAGTGTGCAATGCATTTAAAAAGGAGTACATGCACTTTTAAGTTTTACGTGTCCTGGTAGTGAAAAAGTCTTAAATTAGTTTTCTACTGCTGCCAGGACTACCTCCCCCACAGGATAACATCGGAGTTACCTCATTACATTTACTAAGTGTAATTTCCACATATAAACAGGTGAGCAGTTCATTGTTGGTGTCTTTGGAATTGTAATGAAAAATTCAAACCTATGATGAATTCCAATTTCAAATTACAATTTTTAAAATGACACTTTTAGAATTTTCCTGCTTTAGCCATTTGGTGCCTGCAACCTTACTCTGGGTTACATGACTGAGTGTAGTTGTCATTTGGGTTTTGTGTATTCCTCCTAAACAGTTAGATACAATAGAGAGCTTATATGTGACTGGATGGTCAATCACTGGACAGATGGAAGGGAATAGCTGGACCCAGCCCCACTTACACTTGAATAGGCTGTGTCTTGCCTACATCCAAAGGGTTGCATGCCCTCTGTAGGTAGACTGGAACCAGGGTCAGGGCCAAGAAGGCAGGACACCTGTGCACTTCAAAGGCCTGCCCCTAGAAGCTTCTCTCCAATTCAAAGGAACAACTAGGTATAAATACTGGACCTCATACACTAACTCTTCAGTACACTTCGGGACATGTAGATTCTCTACCAGGAAGAAGAAGTGCTGTCCCGCTGAAAGGACTGCCTTTCTGCTGGACTGCTGGCCTGAGGAACTGCTGGCCTGCTGTGTTGACCTGCTGCCTCATGCCCGGATAAGGAGGATTGGACCTGCATCTCTTAGACCCAGAGTGACTCCATGGGCTAGTTGGTTGGCCTCCTGATCAGAAGCCGCAGGGACACAATAGGGTTCCAACAACCTTGCACCTGTACTCTGCCATCTAGAAGTCTACCCTGCCAAATGGTGCCACCTAGTCCTGGGCCAGTGGAACTGGGCTTAAGGTGCTTTGCCAGCCTCTGCGGATCCAGCAGAACCGATGCATCTTCTCTGCTGCATGGCACAAACCCAAGCAGAACTGACACATGATCGGTGTTGCGTAGATTCGACACTTCACACAGACCAGCATCAAATTTCCAGCCGAATATGAATCTCTGCTGAGTGATGCATACTTGGCACAGGCCCTCGCAATCTTTGTCAACGGCAGCCTCGATGACGATGCTGGATTCTGCATCTCAGCCTCGCAGCTCCTATTGACTGACATATCACCCGAACCACTTGTTACATTCTATGCACTGAACTTCACAGCGCAAGTCCAGTTGGCAGGATCCTAAATGATGATGCAGGCCTTGCATCGCAACCGTGCCGCATTTTAGATGCAATCCATTGCTTTGGCTTATGATGTTTCTTTGACACGTATTGTCACAGTAATCTTCAATCAAGGATTTAAGGTACGCTGTTCAGCGGATCTAGCTAGGTACCTGGAGCTGGCTTGTGCTCCATTGCGTTTGGCCTGAACCTGTGACTTTGTCTCAGTCCGGCGTGATGGGATATCCACAGTTTGGCCATTGTACTTTTTGCAGTTATTTTCTCAAGATCTTTAAAATTGAAAATCTCTAGTTCTACTGATTGGATAGTAAAGAGAGCTCTGTTTTTCTAACATGTTGTGGGATTCTTTTTGTGTGGTGATTTCTCTTTGTCACTGTTTGAATTGTTGCTCACATATTTTACAGATTGCCTCTGTTAAGCCTGACTTGTCTGTGCAAAGCTAGCAGAGGTTTGAGCACAAGTTAATGTAGGCTTGAATTCACCCTGACAAGGAGTGTGGTTTATGCTTGTACAGGGCTAAAACCCAGTCAACCAACAACGCACTTTCTCACACTATAATTACTTTAGTGTTGCCTTGTGTTTAGAACCTTATGTAATAGCAGGAGAGTTCTGATGCACAGTCCCATCTCTGCCAATACTGTTATAAATTCATCTTGTATTGTATTGCTTTTATGACTTTACAAATTTCTTTCCTTCTTGCTTTCTTGCTTTCTTACTGTCTTTCCCTGCTTCTTTCGTATTTTCCTTCTTTCATTCCTAATTTCCTGCTTTCTTAATTTCTTTCCTTCTTTATTTCCGAATTTCCCTTCTGTCTTTCTTCTTTTTAACATAATTTGTTAAACGTGTGGCTACCCGAATCAAGCTTCTCAGCGCTAGCCATCCCCACTGAAACCATCCCCATTACATTTTAAACAAATGAGTTTTCAACTGCTTCCTGAAACTGGGCAAATTGTTATCAAGTCTATGGCTGACTGACTGGCAGAGAGTTTCACAGTTTGGGGGCCAAATAGGCGAAGGAACAACCATCACTTCTAGCCCTTTTGATTCTTGGAACAGTGAGAAGGCCTAGCTTGGTTGACCTAAGTTCCCTGTTTGCTGTATATTGTTTTATAAGTTGCTGAAGAATCTGTGGACCTGAATTATGTTTAGCACGGTGCACCATGCATAATGCCTTCAATTGGATTCTTTTACCTATTGGCAGCCAGTGCAGTGATGCAAGTGCTGGGTGGTCTGACTGGAATCTAGGTACGCCCAGTAGCAAATGGGCTGCCGCATTCTGGATGATTTGCAGTCTATTAATTACTGAGATAGGGCTGCCTAAAAACAGAGAATTGGCATAATCAAGGTGTGATAAAATCCGCCCCTGTACCAGTGTTCTTTGTTGCTCAATGAGGAGCAATTTGATAGTTTTCCTCCAGGTTCTAAGGAGGTTGAAGCAAGTGGCTGTACCTCTTTCCCACCTTAGAGAAATTCCTATCCAGAGTAATCGTTTAATCAAAAGAAAGAGGGAGAAGCAGAGATTAATTTGGCTTCCATTAGGTACATTCAGAATCAGAGGAGAATAAATCACATGTCCTGTTTTTATATATGGTCTTACGATCTTGTGTTCATCAGTGAGCTCACTCGTTCAACTTCCTATGTGTGTTATGGGTACACCTTTTGCCTGTAACTTTACAAGGAGACAGATTTTGCTAATTCGGGGATGGCCGGGGGGACTTGCCCTTGGCAATGTCACGTCCGCGCTTGTGCTGACTCCGTCATTCGTGCCACTTCTGGGGCATCTCACTGATGAAGAGGAGTGAGTGATTCACTTACTCCCTGCAAGCAATCTCAAAAGTAGGGAGCTTCACTTTGGTCCTAAAGAAGGCCCATAGAGCCATCATAGCAACCGAGGTCTGAAACATGTCGACATACCACAACCTAACACCAGGTGCGCTAGATCATTAACACATCCAACACAGCACTACCCACCCCTTTTTAATATTGCCCCTTCCTTGGTAAATAAAAGACTGAACAAAGGAATGAAGGTCATTTTAATTTTGCTCGCTTCCCTTTGAAAATATTCACTCTCTAATCACAACTGTCCAAAAACCAGACGGTCTCCCTTCAGGTGGAGGAATGCAGATCACTTGGAGAACTGAACACTTAAGTGATAAAAGACCGAATGATGATGCTATTCACCTAACTGTCAGAGGTGAGAACCAACATATACAGCACCCTGAGTTAAATGTGAATGAGGGCCTCCGGAACACAAGATCGGAAGACCCTGGCAAAAATAAGAAATGTCATTCATTCTCCTCTGACTCTGAATATCCAGAGTAACACCCTGGATTTTCACCTCTGATTTGGAGGAAGGGCGAATTCCTAAGGATGGATGCCATGTGTGTTTGTACCATAGTGATGGGTTATATTACCAACCACCATGACCTCCATTTTCTCTCTATTTATTTGAGGCAGCTCTCTGCCATCCACTTGGTGACTTGTTCTAAGCAACAACTGAGTTTTTGGGGTACCGGCTCACCATTAGGAGAGAGAACAAAATAATGATCCGGGTGTCATCAGTGTAAGAGACCATAGTGAAACCAAAGAAACATATAGGGGTCGATTCCGATCCTGGAAAAAAAACGTGCGTACGATTTGTATCCGGAGCCCTCTCTGTACGAATCGTAAACATGCCGTACGACCCGACGAGGGGTATGAGGACGCTCTTTGTAGGGTGCACGTCAGGTAAGGGCAATTCGTACGGAAAAGCACACAATCACATACACACCGTACGGTCCGTACACCCCATGATCGCGGGGTACGGTGCGTACCCCTGCGATCATGGGGTGTATGCACCATACCCCTGCGATCGCAGGGTGTACATACCTGTTAGACCTGGCACCTTGGCCTGAGTCTCCCTTCCACTTTTTGCTGATGTGCCTCAGATGTTTTTGCTGGTGTTCGATGCTCAGGGCACTGCGCCACGGCCAATCCATGCCGCAGTGCAAGTGCTCCCTATAAAAAGTGTATCCGTAATTGATTTCCATGATTGGCTTATTTGGTTTGCTGTCAGTCCCCAATAACGTGCACAAGGAGTGCCGGGGCTTGTAGATACAAATGCCGCTAGTGGGCCTGCAGCGCTGGTTGTGCCACCCACCGATGCGGCCTCGTAAAAGATGACTCAGGTCCGCCATCGCAGACCCTGCGTACAGTCTGGTACTGTCACGCTGACTTCGCAAGTGCACACACTTGCCAGTCCCTAAACCTTCCATAACCTTCATATCAGTCACCCCTATGGCCGGCCTACGGGCCGAGTGCATTGTAAGCGTAAAGTAGGACAATCCCTGATGTGTGCGGCATGTCCTAGTAGTGAATTACCCCCCTTTTTAGTTCTTCACTATTGAAGGGCTGCCTGTTCTCTTAGGCCAAGGTGAGCGGCTGGAACTATTACACACTATCGTCCCGGCGGGCTCAGGGAACACAGTGGCATGTCAAGTTTGGTATGCCTGAACTCAGAATAATAAAATACTTCCTTTAGCAAGGTTTATTTTAATATCCTGTGTTTGCAACTGCTACTTTTAGAAAGTTAGAATTTGCTCGTCTGACTATTTCAGCCCGCCTCTGCCAGGATGTGTATCTGGTGTCTGGGTTGTGAGTTACAGGGGTGGGGAATTCCCGGGGACAGTCGGAGTTACCAGGTGGTGAATAGAGAGATTAAACCAGGATGGGTGGGCGGAGTAGTCTTTGACTCTGAATAGGGTTCTGCCCCACCACTACAATGCTGGCTACACCTCCTGCGGAGCGCCTGATGTCCCTGCCCTGCACCCTGAAAGAAGACGGCAGCGTCCTGTCAACAGAGTACTCCAAAACCCGGTTGAACCAGGCTCAGGCCCCCTGGCCTGCCAAGACAACAGAAACCGAGTATAAAGGTAGGAACTCTGCTCCTAAGAAATTAGATCCAGTTTTGACCACAACGAACCTCTGCCTGACTAGAAGGACCAAGAGAAGCTGAGGAAAGGAAACCTGCAGTGGTGCCTTGCTGAGGACGGAGAGGAAAAGACCAGAAAGGACTTTGAAGACTTGTGCCTGAAACTATCTCCAAGGGCTTGACCACGAGCTTTCCCCTGAACGGAACCCCAGGACCATTGGGTTCTATTCTGCCTGTGCCCGTTTGCTGTTGGGCCTTTAGTTCTTATTCCCTCGCCGGAGTTGTGACTCGAGTGCCTTCGCCCTCCAAGGTCGTGACAGCTAGGAGCCTGGTCGCCCCGCCGCAGAGAGCCCCGCTCAAACTTGAGTCGCTCTCCGCTTCAGTGCCGGGCTGCCAGCTCTCCTGACACCTCGCCTGCTACGGAGCACGCTGTGCACCTCTCATCTTCTCCCGCCGGAATCTGCACGGAGTGCATCTGATAGCCTCGGACGGTCCGTACGTCGTAACATACCTGACTGTCTCGCTTTGCCCTCCTGCATACCAAGGCCATGCCGCACCTCAAGAAAGGTCTTCCGTACTGTGGTACCGAAGGCCCGGTGATGCACCCGTCTGCCCGAGAACGCATCGCCCCCCACAGATCCACAGGTACGACCTGGTGTGCTAAGAAGTAGTAGGCCCCGCAGGCCTGAACGGCGCCTCACCCCGTGAGCTGCATCAGACCCCGGATCACCAAAACCCTCCACACCGTCCCGCTCACCCGCCTCGCACCTCGAGGGGGCTCCCAGTCGGATAAATCCTTTGGAGAACCGTTGGCCTCGTCCCAGGTCCGCCCTCACCAGTACGCCTCGGACACTCATCGCAATGTACATCAGAACTCTATCCCGAGTTCGCATTGAATCCAGGGTCCGCAACGTTTGTTTTCCCTGTCTTCGTACCTTGCTAACCAAGAACACTTAAGAACAATCGCCTATTTAAATCTGGTGGCCTTCAATCGCTAAACATTATATGGTCTTGTGATAATTCTGCCTATGAAGTATTTTTACATAAAGTCTATGTATTTTTGATACAATCCTACGACTGGTGGTCAGTGGGTTTCCTGTATGTGATCATAAATGCTTAACCAACTATCGTCCTGAAGATTAGCCTTGTCTGCTCGCGCCACACTACCTAGAGGGTGAGCAAGGGTTATTTCTAAAGGAGTAGTTCTCTTACCTTGACTAGAGGAGATGGTCCCTGTTTGCCATAAGTGCATACCTGTGCCAACCAGAGACCCCTGATTCTAACAGCACCGTACACCCGGAGAACATGGGGTACAGTGCGTATACCCCATGATCGCAGGTGTACGCACTGGGGGGGGCGTTCTGTACCTGATTCGGGGCGAACTCTGCTTTTACGGCTGTCTTCAGCTCCCGTAGAAAAAGGGTCGTATGGTGAGTACCCAACACGAATCGTACTTGCTGTGTCGGAAAAACCAGCCGCAAACCGTACAGATGTCGCGTACATAGGGTTCCGAGGGAGATTCGTATGGGGATTGGATTCGTACGGTCTCTGTACGCTTCGTACGGAGTCCAGCTCCTGGTACGAATCGTACTTCGCCTTGAACGGCTATTCAGAGCGGTTTTTCCCGAATCAGAATCGACCCCATAATGTTCGATAATGGGCGGCCATATACGTTGAAAAGTGTTGGGCTGAGGGAAGGCCCCTACTGCCCACTACACCTAACCTGATGTAAATTGGAACAGAATGGCCCTTCGCTGACTTAAAGTGTCCTATCAGATAGAAAAGATGTTATCCATTTTAATTAGGCCTGGTCTTAGTGGGCGTAGTGGGGCTACGTGAAGCATCATGAAGTGGGAGGGAATCTACGCACACCCACAAACTTCACGTAGCCCCACTACACGCCGCCCGCCTCCCTCCCCCCTCTTCTAAATGCCCTTAGAACATTAAAAGCATTTCAAAAGTAATTAAAATGACTTACCTCAGATGCTGTGTCCCGGGGTTCCCTCTCCTGGTTTATCACCGACTTCTTCCTCACAAATGCGCATGAGCGGGCGCCCGGTCATGCGCATTGTTGAGGAAGAAGTCGGCGATAAACCAGGAAGAGGGAGCCCCTGATACCGCATCTCAGGTAGGTCGTTTTCATTACTTTTAGAATGCTTTTAATGATTTTAAGGGCATTTAGAAGAGGGCGGGAGGGAGGCAGGTGGCAGTCAACTTCGCTCCTCCATGGCGTATGCGTAGTCTGCCTACTACGCCTACTATGTGGATTGCGAAGTAGGCAACACTACGCACACTCAGTGGACGGAGCGGAGCACTACACCCACACTTAATTTTAATGTCTTTTCCCTAATGCTGTGTTGCAGATGATTCTAGGACTCTAGTTAATTTTCCCGATATCATGCCCTTATGTGGTTATATGAAATCATACCCTTGTACAGGCATAAGAATCATACCCATATTAAGACATAGCCAATGCAGTCCAAATACGGCAAGGCTACTCCTATTGACTCCTTGAAAGCACAACGTGTTCTTAAACAAACCAAACCTCCAGCAGCCTGAGAATTCCCCCTGCTTCTGTATTGATTTGTCCTAGAACTCCTGGAGTCCTGAAAGAACTGCAAGTTCTTAGTGACTTCTTATGTCCAACCATAAGTCAAACTCGGCACCTTCCAGGTATAAATATACCAGCATCTGCCTTAAGCAACATATCGGCTATCTACTTGCCCGACGCCCAGCTGATGCGAGTGCCGAAGTAAGCCGACCCTCCCTGCTGACGCACTGAGAGAGACGCTGTCTTTTCTCCTGCCGAGAAATCCAGCTCCAGTGTTTTCCGGTCACCCTTCCGGGTTGCTGGGAGATCGAGTCCTGAGAAAGATATACAAGACCTCCTTCATTCTATAACCAAGGTATGGATCGGATTGGACCCACAGAGAATTCTTGATTCAGATTCTTGGCAGAAAATGTAACTCATCTACTCCTTCCCTGCACTTGGCTTAGGTTAGGTACACTGGGGTAGGCGTATCTTAGAAACACCAGTTGAGTACGTTTAGTCATTATTTTATTGTTGTATGTATTTTATCCATTTTAAGTATCATATGGCTTGGAAACCATATAAATGCTTTTACAGTATTATTTCATAATACTCATTTTACTGTATACACTTTACTTTATGACAAGTATTGCAATTGTGGCAATTCACTTCTCTTGCATGAGAAAGTAGGCTGCTCAATAAATAACCCTTTTATTGAAAACGCCGGTCTCTATTTCTCTGCACTCCTGGTGAAACTATGCATGCACGATTGACTGAGTGAAATAGCTATCTATTGTTTCCGTGACTCTGGAGATATACTCCTTTTTCTGGGAAGCAAATTTGTCATGTTTATGCGGTTGTCAGAAACTAATCCCTTCTTGTCTATCCAGGAAAATAAACACCTTCTTGTTTACTCGAGAAAGTTTCTAATGACCTCTGAGCTAGCTGGCACACATAATTAAGTCTAACATATTCAATAGAGACCTAGTCGACCTCAGTCTTACGTCTACACTATTGTTTATGTTATTCCAATGCGCAGAGCCTATTGGGAATATAGGAACTACACTACAGCTGCTCATTTCCAATATTCGAAGGAAACAGAGTGTGATACGGTGTCAAAGGCTGTGCTCAGATCCAAAAGGATAAGTGCAGCTGTCCCACTCCGATCTAGGGATTGCTTTAAATACTTGTGGCCAATAACAGTGTGTTTGCGTGGGGTGCAAGATATTGTTTATTTCTAAGAATTCTAAAAGGTGTTTATTAATCACTTTCTCCAAGACTTTGCTAATTTCCGGAAGTAGAGAGATTGGTCTATAGTTATCTATCTGTCCCGGGATCCAGCAATGTTTTTTTTAACAGTGGGCGTATAACCGCAACCTTCCATGTGTTTGGGACCACCCCACTATCCAAGTATGAATTATAGATGTTTACCATTGCAGTAACAATGGCTTCCCCTCCTTGCACAAGGATATCTAGAGGACCAGGATCCAATGGGGGGGCCGGATTTAATCAGCCCTGCAATTCCAAGAATGTCTTTCGTTTCAATCAATGGAAACATGTCAAGCTTCTCATTGAATTGATTGACCGTGTTACTCTCAGAAATCATATTATTAGATTCAGCATCTTTGTTTCTTTCTTTTTTCGTGTGTTTGTATGTTTCTTCCTTTCTTTGTTTCTTTACGCAAGAGGCTTGCAGCCAATGCCAGACCAATTGACTTCACTAGGGCTGTGCTAGCCAAACTTTGTTAATGTGAATAAAATGACAGTTATTTATAGGAGTTTTTAGCCAGACCTCATCCATTAATCCGTGGTTGGTGTCATTCAGATTTTTCTTCCATCCACTTCAACATGCATTAAGGACATTAAGGAGCAATGTGTAACCCACTTCCGTCATTGGCTGATCTCACAATAAGCAGTGGCCACCCTTTCACAAACAATACATTCACACACCAAGAAGTTCCCTTCCAGGCCAGAAAGTACTATGGTAATGCGTGTTATTTTTAGGCAAAAATTTTTTTATCTATAGAAAATTATTTTTATTCTTGATTGATGAGAGTCCACCATATGCTGAAGCAATACAGTTTTGCAAAAAACATGGCAAAACGAATTGCCAGTAGACAGGCCGCCAATGAAAGGCTTATTGGTTTTGGCCTTGTTTGTTATGAGATGCAAGATATTGAATGCTTACATTACAGTATACTAATGGTGGGATATGTTAACAAACTTATATATTGGAGACTTTTTTAACCATGCTAGAAAAATCTCAAACAATACTGTTAGACCTGGCACCATTTGCGTGGGTCTCCCTTCCATTTTTGTTGTTGCCTCATGTGTTTTTGCTCGTGTTAGATGCTCAGAGCACTGTGCCACTGCCAACCAGTGCCACAGTGCAAGTGCTCCCTGTGTAAATTGCAGTATTGATAGGATTTCATGATTGACTATTTGGTTTACTTGTCAGACCCTAGTACAGTTCACTGAGTGTGCCCAGGGCTTGTAATCCAAATGCTGCTAGTGGGCTTGCAGCACTGGTTGTGCCACCCACAGAAGCGGCCTTGTAAAATGTGTCCAAGGTCTGCCATTGCAGAGCCTGCTTTCAGTCTGGTACTGTCATGCTGACTGGGCGAGTACACCCACTTGCCAGTCCCTAAACCTTCCCTTAACTTCATGTTAGTCACCCCTATGGTAAGCCAAAGGGCAGGGTGCATTGTAAGTATAAGGTAGGACAAGCCCTGATGTGTGTGGCATGTCCTAATAGTGAATTAAAGCCATTTTAGTTTGTGTCTATTGCAAGGCTACCTGTTCTCAATAGGCCAGAATGGGCTGTTAGATTTGTTACACTCTATGATTCTAACAGACTCAGGGAACATGGTGAAATTCAAGTTTAGTATGCCTGAACTTAGAATAATAAAATACATCTTTTGGTAAAGTTTATTTTAATATTCTGTGTTTGCAAATACCACTTTTAGAAAGTAGGTATTTGCTTGCCTAACCATTTCAGCCCGCCTCTGCTAAGATGTGTATCTGCTGTCTGGTTTCTGTGAGTGACAGGGCTGGGGGATTTCGGAGGGCAGGGCTGGGTAGCCTGGTGGTGTATAGAGAGATTTACATCCAGATGGGTGGGAGGAGTGCACCTGGGCTCTGAATAGGACTGTGCCTCTCCACCACAATGATGGCTCCACCTCCTGTGGAGTGTCTGATGTCTCTAGCCTGCTCCCTGAATGAGAAAGTAATGAGTCATGTCAACAAAGTGCTCAAGAACTGGTTTTGGCTGGGCAAAGGCCCCTCTACCCCAGAGGAACAAAGGATTTAGGGGTATAAGAATTGTGACCCTCCTCCCAAGAAATTTGATCCAGATTTGACAAGAAGAAACCTCTGCCTGAAGAGAAGGAACTGGGAAAGCTGAAGGAGGAATACTGTCCCTGACCTGGGGGATTGGCCTGCTGTGGTTGCCTTGCTGCTAAAGGAGAGGAGAGAGACTGAAAGACTTTATTTTCTGCTTGTGCAAAGATCTCCAAGGGCTTGTGAGTGAGCTTGCCCCCTGAACGAAGTCCCAGGACCAGTGGACTTCACCCGCCTTGAGGAGAGCTGCTGGAAACACTGTTTTTCCCGTAGCGCCGAGGCAGGGAGCTGTGTGCACCTCATAGGATCAACTCGTACTCTGTGAAGCCCCGTGCCAACCCGCCCACCTCAATCAGCGCGGCTCTGCGCCCAACGATGAGTAGCAACGAAGTCATCGACCTGAAGCCCATACCATGACAGGGGAACTATGCACCACACATCGCTTCACCCCTTCGAGCCGCACTGATCAACGTGCATCCTGCTGCTGATGCCAAATCTACAATCGCATCAAGAGGTGGGGTACGCTTTGCACATCCCCATAATACGGCCCGCCTCGCACCGCGCTTAAAGACTGAAAGGTACCAGCTCCCAAGGTACGGCTCGCACGCCGTAACGTAAAAGGATCGCACCGCACCAATCACCATCCCCTGAATCAATGCGACTGAGTTCATCGACCCGCACAGGCACCATCAACGAGCAATAGCTCGCACCGTGAAAAGAGGACGTCGCCGCGTACAACGCTTTCTTTTGCATCGCCGCATCCATGCCGGACACATCAAGCTAAGGTACTGTGTATGACTCGCGCACCCTACTGAGCGCATCAGACGAAAGCGTCCGCTGCGCGTGTTAGACTCTTTAGGTCTGTTTTAATCACCGCAAGGGCCAAACAAAGCAGTACGCATCGCACAGAACTTTAAGAATAATCATTTGAACAAGAACTCTTTATTGCTAATAGTATTGTGGCTCATTTTGCCGTTATTTGGTCTTGTGCTATGTCTTTATATAAAAACTAACTATTTTTGATATATAACTACTGTGATGTCCATTTGTGATGTTGTCACTGAGTCACTGTATGTGCTCACAAATGCTTAACCTACAACGCCTCTGAAAGAAGCCTTGACTGCTCGCCCCAAGCTACCTAAAGGGTGAGCAGGGATTATTTTAAGAGGGTAATCCTTTTCCTGGCTAGAGGAGAGGGTCCCTGCTTGTCACAAGAACCTACCTGTGCCAACCAGAGACCCCCAATTCTAACAAATACCTAGTTTCATTTGCTACAATACTGAACTCACATGAACTCACTGAAAAACTGTGCTTGGAAGCAGGACGTTCATTTCACCACTGTGATGAAGCTATGGTTGTTTAAAACATTTTTTTACGGATGAATGTACCGGACTTTCCTTCCTTGTCGGTGTTATTAGGTGAATTTACAGCTTTAACTAATTGACATACCTTTCAATTTAGTGCCTCTAATGTTTACACAGTGAGCAGTTATTTTACACCTCATTTTCGAAGTGATAGGTCTGTATTCGTGTGGTTTGAGTTACATTGCATGCACATTTGGTTATGATTGAACTCCCTGTAGTAATGCTGTACTAAAGTTACCCCACCTATGACTGTTATCACTGTTTCTTTACATTGCAGTATATGTTTTTGCTCGGTAGAAAGAAACAAAAAGTGATAGAGTTTTAATCACATGTGATATTGAGTTAGGAAGCACCATGACAAAGACAAGTAACCAGCAGTGATCACATAACAATTGATACAGTTATGAAAATATATTAAATTGCTAAATAAGTCAATGGCACCGTTCCAACAGAATAAGGAGCATTAGCTTAATTAGACCTACTGCCACCCAGGTACCAGGTAAGAGGAGGGGAGGGGTTGGCTGCCAAAGGACGACTTGTTTCGGGGAGGTTTGGGGGATCTCGACCAACTGACAACATGTTCTCAGGGGTGGGGGAGATGGTGGTAGTCTACAGACGCGACTTGCTCTCCTCCGCCGACCCCATAAACAGTGCTGCCAACCCCAGCTACACCACAAGTACGGAGAACTGCCATGCCAATCACAACATTATAAAGGAAATACTGATTTAACTATTAGAACATCACTGCAGCTCACCAGTGCACATCATCTGCAACAAATCAGGCCCTTAGAACGCCACTGCACTTCTTTATTCAATGCCCTCTATTAGAATTTTTTGGGAAAAAATTATATACTCTATAACCACTATGTAGTGAGAGTGCGTTTTCTTTTGCTATTAACTTTGACATCATTTGATGAATCTTCCCAAAACTTACTGAAAACAAACTTCATCTTCCTCAGCTAATTCCAAGAATGTTGCAGGGTAATCTTTCAAGCAAGGACCAACCAAGAAAAACGGGATACCATAACATGGAGTTCACCTCCAATTTCCCAAAGGAACTTTGGAAAGTGATACAGAAAAAAATGAACAGAATTACATCAAATTTGGAAGAAAGCTAGATTTTATGCAGAAAGCATGCTTTTGTAATTTGGTGTAAAAAATAAAGGTCAAAATATAGTAATATCTGGATAGTACCGCAAATTCCACAAATAGAAGGATATAATCAGCTGAGAGGGTTTATTTTTTACCTATCGGCCCCTTTCGTCCTGCATGGACCACCACTGGTCCCAGGGGACCCAGTAATCAGACTGAGTTTCTGCAACATCAACAGAAGTTTTACAGCTGCCGTTTCAGGACTTGGGGATTCAGTCCCCATGTTCTGGCATTATATGAAAAAGGAAAATGTTCAGGGAAACACCACTTCCAGCATGTGAGGTCTAATAGACATATAATCAAAAGTTGTGGTCAGTGAGGGTGTTGGGCTAATATGATCCACAAGATATTAAGAAATATCCGAAAAACACAAAGGTTAAAGTGATGTTAACATTAGTTATGATTATAATTTCTTGCTTTACGTTATACAAATCCTTGAAACTCTCTGAAAAAAACAAAGGCTTTAGTGATGATGTACATAGGTGTTGTAAGAATATCAAAACTAACTTTTTAGAGCCAAAAACCCCTGAGATTCACCAGTTATAGTTTACTTAACTAACTGTAACTTGTACCTCGGCGATGCCCTTCTTATCACGTCACATAGTACTAGATTCATGACATATTAAATTACATAATTGATGACATCACTGAAGACATCTCAAATGAAATCATTTGTGAGATCACTGATCACATCAGTGATCACTTGTCAATTCTCCTTGGCTCATGGGACAAGCAGCACATGCACAAATGGCAGGCTGTGTGCATCAGCATTTCAGCATTTGCCCAGCTCAAAACATCAAATGAAAAAGAGTTTGGTACCCCTTTATGTATTTTCACTGTAAGTGGAGGAGTTTGAACATGTACTAGAATGACCTAGTGATAAACAATAAAACAATGGTTGTCCTGTCAAATTGCTGACTATTGCAGAGCATGTAGTTAAACGGGCTAATGGTTTTTCCTAAAGAATGAAAGCTTATGTCCCTGGCTACTTATGCTAAAAAAAAGAAAATATTTAGAGTTTGGCAGAGACTGAGCACCGTTACAGATTAAGTTTGCTGCCACCTACCAAACTCATGGCTCCCCTCTTCGAGTGAGAGTCAAGGGAAGCACTGGCCAATCCTCCACTGCTTCTCTAGTATAAAACTTCTGACCAGGCAGTTCATCCTTCAAAAGACCACCAGGTCACACTGACTCCCTTCCCAACTCATTCAGTGTGGAAAGACTATCACTGATTTTATCTGTCATTGTCTTCCATTTGCAAGTCTCACATGGGCAATGAAAATATAGAATGGCTTCCACCCTGAGGAGCAAACTCTCTGCAAAGCAGAGATATTTGTTTTATGTAATAAGAAAACAAATTATGGCTTTGAGAGCTTATTTTCTGAATATAAAATATTTTGCTGAGTGAGTGCTGCGGAATTGGCACAAACTCAGCAAATCTTCATCCTCTCCGTCAGTACCAAAATTGGTTCTCCTTGTGGCGGTGGTTGGATGCAGGAAGTCTGGTAGAGCCCTGGTAATGAATGGTAACAGTTCCTGCCAGCCTCGTTTGGAATCTCCATTTATAAGTATATTAATGATACAATTTCTTCAGCAAACTGCTCCTGCCCTCTAAAAGATAACTAACCCCTGATAACTGACCGCTTTTAGACTGTGTCCATGCCTTCCTGAGCCCAAAGGCCAACCCATTGTCTTTCAGGAGCAGTATCATTTACAGCCACAGATGTGTATTTGATATCTTAAGTAAGGCTGAAATGGCAAACCAGTTTTCTCCTAGGAGGCACAAACTATGTTTTCTGAAAGTTATGTTTCCAATAACTTTATTAAAACATCTACTTGCTTCTTTGAGTTTGATGAACAAAATGAAAAATAACCTTGTGTCATTACTGTAGTATTTTCCCAGGTGAAGTTACAAAACAAGATTGATGTATAAGCTAGGTCTGTTTTTGGAAAATGAAGCTTTACCAACATAGTGATATCACAGTCTGTAAAACTCTTACTGGGGGTGCTATACTAGTCCCAATTTGTAGTATACAGCATTTGTATATATTCAGGAATTAGTCAAAAATTAGAGGTGACATATCTAATAAATATAAATTATTTTTGCTTAGAAGGAAAAGATACTTTCCCAGTCATATATTATCATGTGTTTCAGTTAGGCCTGGAGGGAAACACCCCCACTTTACATATACACAGGTATTTCCTAAAGTTGCCTTCCCTTTTACACAATGACTTCTGCACACATTTACATCTGTGACAATCTGGATTAGTTTCTTGGAAACTATGCTGACTTACTGAATCAACTTCGCAGAAACACTATCATGCTACCTTGACACCACGTACAAGGTTTATACATATGCTGTGCAAATGATCTTGTTGTGTTTGTACATATGGCGACATAGCTATCTATAACACAGAAACAATGGCAGCCTGGTCAAGATCTCGGCCCAAAGCAAGGATGCCTTTTGTCATAAATAAACATCTGTTTCCGGGCATTAGGAGAGGAGAGGTAACAGGGGTTGGATCATCCAGTATTATGGATTTTTGGCAGAACACACACACACTCACGCCCTAGACACTCAGGTTAGGGGATACATAGCATGAGTATGGCATATTTCTATATTGTTTTATATGCTTGCATATATACATTGTTTTAGCATGATGGTGAAACTTAATATTCTGTCCACTATCCTAGCACTTATAAGAACGTGTATGTGCTTCTAACTATTGGTCATGGCAAAGGACAGTCTGCACCAACCTTAATAAAAAAACATTCTAGTGACATATAAAATATAAATCAATGTTATCCAATGTTTTATTTTTAATTCTACAATTAGCTATGTGTTTTGACTAAGGAGCATCTTGCTGCCTCAGACCCATAGTAAGAAAATGTTGACTCTTAAACCAGTTTATCAACATATTAACAGCAACATCCGTTCTGGTGACATATCCCATACGCTCATGCCAGACTTGTAAACATAGAAGAGGGTTACACTTTAGTTTAAGGTGAGATTTGTGTTCCACTGTTGTAATTAGCGTACTTGTGGTAATTTTATGTTACTCTTGTTACACAAAATTCCTAAAATTATGCTAATACTGCCACATCGCATAATGAAGACACTTTCTTAGTGAAAATCTACAGTGAATACTCCTTTCATAGTAAACATTTACTGCAAGTCCGTAGGAACCACGCAAACTACACAGTAAAGGGCATATTACCAACAAGTAGCGATATTTATCGCTAAATAGGCTTAGGGACAACTTTTTTATCGCTGTCTATCGCTGGATATGTTAGCGAAGAAAACTTCCTATTAGCAACGTTTTTCTCCATTGTGCTAAAATATCCAGCGAATCCGGCGAAATGCGTGAATATCGCTGAGAATACAGCGTTATTCACGCATTAGCGATGACATGCTCTTAGCCATGTTATCCACCTCCCATTGGATAACATGGCTAAGAACTGGTCTGGGCAGGTGTTAGTATTTGGAGATATTCGTGCTTAGCGCGAATATTTCCAACGCTAGGCCTGCCTTGCTAATAGGCGATAGTGACGTTAGAGACTGTTTTCAGTCGCTAACTAGTTGGGTACGCCCACTTTTGCATGTCATTAGCGATAAACATCGCTGACATGCAAAGCGGGCCCCAAACCGCTCGCTATCGCCTAAAAGGTGTCGCTAACATTAGTTAGCGACAACTCGCTAATAGGGCGATGGAATTATCGCCGCTTAGCGGCCGAAAACGGCTGCTAAATCGGGGATAATTGCCTGTGGCCCCCCTTTGTAATATGCCCCTAAGAGTGACTATTGTTCACTATGCTTTGTCTATTTGCACAATGTTTTAGTGAAACATGCATCCCTGTGCCCAAAGCGGACACTAGGACACATTATATGCTAAAATATAGTGCTAAATATCAATTGTGCCCCCTTGCACATAAGTTTGCATAATTACTCAACAGCAATTTACACACATTTTGCACACCCCTATTAAATGCACATTCTTTAAATCAGAACATTATGGTGCTAAACCTTGCAGTAACAAGTCACAAAACTATTCAATTGTTACATTTAATGACCAAAATGGATCACTTGGCACTAAAACATGAATTCCCTACCTAAAATATGACATGGCTGCTTTGCAGTCCATGGGCTTGGTATTTGGTCCAAAGTATTGGATATGGTGCAAAAAAACAACTGCAGGCTTCATGGGATAGTTGACTTTTTTATGACCAGCCCAGTGTGTCCACATCTAGGGAGCGGAATGTTGTAATGTAACTTGTCTTGTGCATCCTCCCTCTGCTTACCCCTGCTCTACTGCTTGGCCCTTGATGATGTCATTGGAATGTTGGGAGGGTTGACCAGAAAGGAGATGTCAGTTGGTATGAGGGGTTGAGCAGTGGAACTGCTCCTGGTAGGGTCTGTTTCTTGTATCTACATAACATCTTATACCAAGGATCTTAAGTGAAAAATAAACCTATAATCTTGGATACATCTATGGACTACAGATCTTTCTTTCATTACTTTAACACTGGCGACGATTTTAAAAGAACCTGCGTGCTATTTCTATGGATTTAGACTTTCAAGAAACTAAAGGATTTGGATTTGGATTTGGAGAAACTTGGCACATCTAAGACCCCACCAGTGACCACAGCATCGGTCGCCCTTTCATGTAAGTGCCAGTTTCTGTTTCACCGACTTTACTTAACAATATTGGTCTGCTGTAATTTACTACAAGCTGTTTGGAGAGAGGGTACTGCGTTTAATGCTGAGAGTGTACTCCCTGCTGCTCAAGAAAAAAGGGAGTAACGTGGAAATTTAACCCCCAGTTCTCATTAGAAAAGAGCGTGTGGTTTTCATTTCTTGACCTGCCTCACTGTACCGGATTTACAAGCTATTGATTGGGAAACACAAAGCGAGTCTGGAGTTTGACTCTCTGTATGAATTTGAAAGAAAAACATCAAGTGTGTTTACAGTTTTTAGCCCTGTGACTGACGTGTGGAGTAACGATGAAGAATTTTTTTTTTTTTTGTGTCATGTTTTGGACATCTACAAAACCAACAATGCCTTTGCCAAAAGCAGATTGATGTACAGTTCGTGAATTTTGGACTATGGCTTTAAGCACCTTTCACACACTATGGAGTTTGTATGGACGCATCTGTTTCTCAACAATTTTTTTTTGTGGTTTTGTTGCTGTGCTGTCTGCCGATTAAAACGGAAGATAAGTCAGCGTTTTAACATTTGTTGGTTTTGGAATCGTAACGGTTAAACTCACCGTTACCAAGTGCGTTTTGCTGCTCGCGCTGTCTTCACTCGCGCTGTCTTCTCCCGTGCTCCTCCCTGCCAAGCACGTTCTGCCATTGTGGATTTTTAAACCTGCTTTTCCTCATGCTCCACTTTTCTCGACTGGCAGTGTGCAATACGTGGTGACGTCACGTGAGCACGCATACCGCCATCTTGGTTTCCATGGTTACCGGCGCAACATAGGGAGCGATCTGATTTCTTCACAGAAAGCAGCTACGTTTTTTTTTTTGGCAGTAATGATTTATCATCAGAAATAGCGAACTGCAGCACATTTTATGAATTTGGATATAGCGAACTGCAGCACACTTTAGGAGAGGCACTTCACATGAACTTATCCAAGGTACTGTTTACTTTCAAGTGCTGTGTGCGTGTCTCTCAACATTTTGGTGGAATAGCACGGGAGCAAAGATCGAGCTCCGGTGTTTAAGACTATATAAGGGCCAGGGTGGTGAAGACTGTTGAAAGTGAACGTTTTCATAATTTTGAAAAATGCTTAAGTTATAATGTTTAGTTGACCTTATGATGAAGCCAGTCTTTTACGGTCTTTTATTTAACATGTCTTTCTTCCGATATTACATAAGCCTTTGTTGTTTGGGAAGCATGACAAATCATCATTTTTATGGTTGTGTATGGATGGACACAGTTCTCATTTTTATTTTAGTCTTTTGTTTTGAGATGTGCATGAAGTGGTTGTAAGACTTTATGGTTTTGCATGTGATGCCTGCTATGTGGTAATCTACCCATATGCAATGTCTAGTTTAGTCTCTCTTTAAGCAATGTGCCCTTCATTCGTATTCTGTATTGGTTGTTGGTGTATGCAATTGTGAGTTTTCCCTTGTCCTGCCGTTACTGTTTATGTATGGTGAAGGGGAAGTGTGTGTGGTATGAGTAGTTTTTCATTTATGGTTTTGTTGAGGGTCTGAGGCTATAGTTTTCTTATTTGGTTGTGGGTACTCTGTTGGTTATCCCTTGGGCAATGTGCCGCTATTCTTGGTCTGGTTTGCAAAAGGGGAGTATGTTGTGTCCCTAGTCCTGCATGCATATACAGGAGTTGGTTTTTCCTGGTCTTGCTGTTACTTTTGGTTTTTCCTGGTCTTGCTGTTACTTTGAGTTGTGGGTGACATATGTCTGTCACCCCATAAGTATTGTCTGGCGTGTAGTAGGGGGAACATGTTGTGTCCCCAGTCCTGCCGCTTCTCTCATTAGGTTGTGGGTTGGCTTATTATAGTCGCCCTGTTGGCATAGCTTGTTTTTACCTCTGTGGTTTTTGTGAGTATTGGTCTCACATTTGATTTGGGGTCGACAAAGTTTTGTCGCCCCGTTGGTCTTACTTCACCTTTGTGGTTGTGTGGAGAGGATATGTACCTCCATTGTTGGGTGAGAAATATCTAGTCCCTGACATTTTCTGGATTGCTTTAGGACTTTTGTGTTTGTCCTAGTTTTTCCTTTGTAGTTGTAAGGAGAGGATATGTACCTCCATTGTTGGGTGAGAAATATCTAGTCCCTGATATTGTCTGGATTGCTCTAGGACTTTTGTGTTTGTCATAGTTTTTCCTTTGTAGTTGTATGGAGAGGATGTGTACCTCCATTGTTGGGTGAAAAATATCTAGTCTCTGATATTATCTGATTTGCCTTTGGACCTTTGTGTGGGTCCAAGCCCTGTTTTATTTATTAATGTGTTTAGAGTGTTAGAAGGTGTTGGACTTGGATGTTGAATCGCTGTGTTATTTGGCTCTTTGTTTCTGAATCTTTCTGACATTCCCTTTTGTGCTTTTTCATCTTTGCACATTTACTTCTTTGTGAATTATATTGCTTGTGTGCTTATGATTCATTTGTTGGTTTTGATGAAAGGGGGATGTGTTGTAATGTAACTTGTCTTGTGCAACCTCCCTATGCTTACTCCGGCTCTACTGCTTGGCCCTTGATGATGTCATTGGAATGTTGGGAGGGTTGAACAGTAAGGAGATGTCAGTTGGTATGAGGGGCTGATCAGTGGAACTGCTCCTGGTGGGGTCTGTTTCTTGTATCTACATAACATCTTATACCAAGGATCTTAAGTGAAAAATAAACCTATAATCTTGGATACATCTATGGACTACAGATCTTTCTTTCATTACTTTAACACTGAACAGAAACATTGAGATTGCCTGTTAGTTTAACTATACACGTTAGAATGAGTAGGATAAGCCACATGCATCAAGGCTGTTTACAGATGATCCCCAATACAGAATGAATAACACAGCACTAGTGTAAGTCCATAACATTTTAAAAAATCACATGAAAATATGAATTGTCCGTTAATCTTTTATGCAACGCGTATGCAGTGTCCACCACATACATCACACCTGGCTAACCCAAACCTACAGTCAGTTTTCTCCAAGAAAATGTGTGCCCCCTATTCTCAGGAGATAGATGTCTGTTGATAGATTCAGACATAAGGGTGATGTTGAACGTTGTTTGTAGACCCTGCATGGACTACTGGAAAATGTATGAGGCATATTGAATTGAGGTTTAAAGGAAAGGGTCCACAAGGTGAAAAATACACCAAGTATCATCACTGTCTGAATTGGGAAATTTGCCTCAATGACACATTGCCACTGTGAAACAGTAACACCCTCAGTCAGGTGAAAAACAATAATGTGACACAACATACGTTCTAAGCAAGGAAGTGAACGGGGTTGTAGGGTGGGTGGACAAACATGCGCAGAGTCAGAAATACCTAACAATAATCCTTCCTGGCAGCCACACATAGTACTAATCTGCAAGGGCTAGGCAGACATATTGAGTCAACAGTGCTCTTCTGTAACTCCTTAGGTTCTATTCCTTTTTTCTACATTACTATAGGGAAAATCTATAAGCAAAGAAGGAGGGCCTGACAGTTTTACCGGCACTTCTTGCATCAAGAATACATCATTCATTTTGAGTAAGAAGTACTATGAACAGAATTCAGGTGTGTACATCAGAGCATATTCAGATTGTATATACGAATATAGAAAGACAAAAAAGGAATTTCTTCAGATTACCCCATCAATATGTCAAGATATCCTAGAAATCACACTGCCATAGAGTGTGCTGGGAAGTGCCCAGTCCTCATTCAGTACATCATGTTAAGGGATACCCTCCCTTCTGCAAACTTTCTCACAGTTTTCATGCCAGTCGCTAGAAAGACATGGAGTCTTTTGTCCCAAATACATGGTAGAATTGATACCCTCAGCTTCTGCTACATTAAGCTCTAGCTTTCATCAGCCAATATTTCTCTGCATCAGCTGTACCAATTCTACCAATTCTGTACTCCTGAGTGTGGAAGTCACAACTGTTTCCGATTCTGGCATCATTGGGCATATGTGGAGAAGTCACAATGACCAGCAACTGGCGACCTTATGAGGTCACCCATTGTGTAACTGTATTGTTCCTGGGTATAGATAAACCAGGTTAGATGTCCTGCACATCTAACCTGGGCTTCTATTGGAATTCTATAACGCATATTAGCAAGCCCATTATCGCTGTTTTAGCGGCAGTTTCCTTCCGCCAAAACGGCGATAATTTTAACGAGGTTCTTGCTAACCTGGCCCAAAATAGTAAGGTCCTGGGGGTACATGCATCAAGAAATGCTTTTGCCAGTCCTTAATTGTGATTATTAAGGAATCACAATTTGGGACTCTCAATAGCCTATGCATGTAGGAATTGCTATTAAAATAGCGATTCCTAAACATTCCTTAATTGCGAGTCGCAAATTGCGAGTCACAATTAAGAAATGGCTTCCCATTCATTCCTATTGGCCTTAAGGCACCCTGACACCATGTTGCACCCCTGATATTGTGATGTGCACCCATGTTGCGCACACCCATGCCCCAAGGGCATGTGTGTGATTAACCTGAAATCTTGAAAAATGCACTTTAGTGCATTTTTCAAAGTTTTTGCAAAATACAGACAAGTCTAATTTCTCTGTATTTGGCAGCCCCAAATAGCGAATTCACTATTTCTAAGTGCTTCTAGCATTGTATTTAAGGTTTGCAAATTGCGATTCCTTAAATGCAATCGCAATTTAAGAAATCTCAATAAATTGCGGTTTCTTGAATTGTGAGTGCCTAACACTTCAATGCATCGCAAAAGGCCTTTTTACGGGCGCAAACAGCCAATTTTTGCGAAACGCACCTTTTGCTCTCGCAAAAACCTTTAATGCATGTGCCTGCTAGGGCATTAGCCATAGCTTCTAGTTGCTGGAATTATCGTCTGTGCTGAATTTCTGTCATTCCTATACATGTTGAGTTTCTCAGAGTCTTTCTATCGACTGTTTAGCACAGAATTGAATTTAGATGCAAACACATCTTGACCTTCTTTAAACCACTCATTTATGGAGATCATAATCACAGCAGCTGGTCTTCATAACATGACAATGCATGTGGTGCTGCCATGCTAACTGGAATTTGAATGTTTTTGTCTATGAATCTGAATGGAATGGCTGCATGTGTTTTCCCTGTCCTTGTGAGATGCTCTTTTGATCACCCACAGCTGCAGTCGGGGATGTTGGCGGATGCTTTGATGTGGTATCCTATATGAGCAGAGAGTCATGGCTATTGCACCTCGTGGGTAGATGTTATTTTAAGAAAAGAAACCCAGAAGTTGAGAGCTTGCAGTGTTGACATGTTGCTTGCATTAGGAAGCACTCTCCCTTGCTATGGTATTTCATCCAAACTATGGTACAAGGCCCAGCTGAAAATGATGTGTATGAATACACTGATGTGTAGAGGTGCTCTCTTAGTCCAGGGATCAATGATGTTCATCAGGTAGCTTACTATTGATGTGGATGCATATGGTTGTCCCATCCATGTGACAGGATTTATGAGTATCATTGTTATGAGTGCCATAGTATGTATTGTTGGTTGTGGCAAACTTGTCTCTTAAATGCAAATTCTTTATTCTTACCCTACGTGTCAATATGTGCATCTCATATTTATTCTTGTGCCTGTTGTATGTCTACGATTCTGTGTCTTGAATGTGAGGGATAAAGAGATATACAATTCTTGCACTTTTACATTTTGAATACATTTCTTATTTTACATGTTTTCACTTTTTGTGCATCTGACATTGCCTGTTCTATTTGGAACTATTACAATTGGATCACTATTTGGCAGAGGTATGCACTCTGCCCAAGTAGGGACCACACTCATCAGGGTAACCTGAATACACACTAAAAGAGAACCTGTGCTCACTCTCTAGTAGCTTGACAAAAAGCCATCAGGCTTAATTAAAGAGGTAATGTGAAAGTATCTGTGCAACACACACAGGCACATACACACAGTAACACAATGAAAATACTACACAAATATTCCACACAGGTTAGAATAATAGATAATGTTTGTGTGAGTAAAACAAGACCAAAATAACAAAAAATTTGTAAGTAGAACTGTAGTTCGAAACTTTAAAGAATAAATCAAAAAGTAGTGCTTAGACGCCAATAGAGCTAAGGGGCTACTTGAGGTCACACTGGACCGGGGCAAATCCAAAGCCTAGACTGACTACTGTGGTGGGCCGGTCGGCAAAAGGACTCTTGCAGGTCCTGTTGAGAAAGTACCTTGGAAGGAGTAAGTGTCGACTTCAAAGACTCGATGCGTAGAGTCATCATTTCGTTGTTGATCCTGTGGATGGAGGTGAAGCGTTGGCACAAATATCTACAGTCAATGAAGGCTTTGACATTGAACCATCTTTACGATGCAGAAGCTGCATCATCGTTGAGCTATGCTGTCCATCATCATCGATCCATGCAGTCCATCAAGACAATGTTGTCGATTGGCTACAGCATCAGCGTCAAATGGCAATGCGTCAGTTCTGATCAATGCAAAGTCATCACTACAATGATTTTGATGGTTCTGGATGTTATAAATCACATTTCAAGGGACCAGAACTGGATTGGCACCACTTGGCAGGGCAGGACTTACAAATGGCACAGTCCATGTGCTGTTGTAGAGCTGAAGGAAGTCTTTGATGGCCCTGAGACTTCAGAACAGGCAGCAACCACCAAGCCCTTGGATTCACTCTGGTTTCAAGTGAGCTCAGTCCTTGTCCTCAGCAGGGCAGAGATCAGCAGGCACCATGACAGCTCAGCAAAACAGAAAGCAGTTCCTTAAAACCAGCAGTCAGACCAAGTGGCAATCCTTGTGGAAGACCAGGCTTTACTCCTGACAGAGTTCTTCGCAGGTCCAGTAGCCCGAGTACTTATACTCAAATGTACTTTTGAAGTGGGGGTGACTTCAAAACAGGCCCTTGAAGTGTACAGATCCCTTTTAATTCCAGCTCTATATGCCAGGCTATTCGTGGGGGCTAATCATTCCTTAGTTTGAGAAACAGGACACTGACTATTGAGTTATAAGTGGCAGCTCTGCCTCTCTTTTCCTGTCTACGAAGAACTATTAAAATGCAGATGAGTTCTCTGTCACACCCACCCTCCCTGTGTTTGTGGCTGTCTAGTGAGTATGCATAAAGTGTAGCTGTCACCCATCCAGATATGTATTGGAGGCAGGCTCCAAGGCACAAAGAGCAGTAAGAGCAGAGAAATGTCCACTTTCCAAAAGTGCAAAAAGAGTAGTTGATGGACAGAATGCAGAACAATGTCATACATTCACCCCACCCATCAATTGTGTGTCTCTCACTTTCCAAAAGTGGCATTTCTAGAACAGTAATGTTAAATCCAACTTTACCACTAAAGAGGATTTCTCACTACTATTACAAAGATCAATCAATCAATCAATCAATCACAGTATTTATAAAGCGCCCTACTCACCCGTGAGGGTCACAAGGGGCTGAGGGGGGGGGGGCTGCTGCTACTGCTCGAAGAGCCAGGTCTTGAGGAGCCACGTGAAGGTGCGCAGGTCCGGGGTCTGCCGTAGGTGGGTGGAAGGATGTTCCAGGTCTTGGCAGCGAGGAAGGAGAAGGATCTCCCTCCGGAAGTGGTCCGTTGGATTCGAGGGACGGCGGCGAGGGCGAGATTGGCGGAACAGAGCTGGCCGGCAGGGTTGTAGAAGTTGAGTCTGCTATTCAGGTGGGCTGGTCCGGAGTTGTGGAGTGCTTTGTGTGCGTGGGTGAGGAGCTTGAAGGTGATCCTTTTGTCGATGGGGAGCCAGTGCAGGTCTCTTAGGTGAGGGGTGATGTGGCTGTGATGGGGGAGGTTGAGGATCAGGCGGGTGGAGGCGTTCTGGGTGCGTTGTAGTCCTGTAGGTGTTTGGTCGGGATTCCAGCATAGAGTGCGTTACCGTAGTCCAGCCGGCTGCTGACGAGGGCTTGGGTCACCGTTCTTCTGGTTTCGATAAGGATCCACTTGTATATCCTGCGAAGCATTTGGAAGGTGTTGAAGCAGGAGGAGGAGACGGCGTTGACCTGCTTGGACATGGAGAGGGAGGAGTCGAGGATGAATCCCAAGTTGCGAGCATGGTCCGTGGGTGTTGGTGCTGTTCCTAGAGTTGTCGGCCACCAGGAGTCGTCCCAAGCAGACGGGGTACGGCCAAGGATGAGGACTTCCATCTTGTCCTATTTCAGCTTCAGGTGGCTGTTCCTCATCCACTCAGTGACGGCCTTCATACCCTCATGGAGGTTGGTTTTGGCGGTGTGCGGGTCCTTGGTAAGGGGAGGATGAGCTGGGTGTCGTTGGCATAGGAGATGATGTTTAGGTCGTGTTGGTGGGCCACTTGTGCGAGTGGGGACATGTAGATGTTGAACAGCGTCGGGCTGAGGGTTGAGCGCTGGGGTACGCCGCAGATGAGCTCGGTTGCTTCGGCTCGGTAGGGTGGGACTCGGACTCTCTGGTTTCTGCCAGAGAGGAAGGAAGTGGTCCAGTCCAGGGCTTTATCCTGAATTCCAGCTTCTTGAAGGCGCGTTCTTAGTGTGCAGTGGCAGACCGCATCGAAGGCGGCTGACAGGTCCAGAAGGATGAGGGTAGAGGTTTTGCCGTTGACTAGTCGGCGTCGGATGTCGTGTGTGGCGGCGATGAGGGCTGTCTCGGTGCTGTGGTTCCGTCTGAATCTGGATTGCGACGGGTCAAGGATGTTGTGGTTCTCGAGGTGGCGGGTCAGCTGTGTGTTGCCGATGTTCTCAATGACCTTCGCCGGGAAGGGGAGCAGGGAGATGGGCCAAAAGTTCTTGAGGTCCTTGGGGTCCGCCTTGGGTTTTTTGAGGAGGGCGTTGATTTCGGCATGCTTCCAGCTTTCCGGGAACGTCCCTGTGTTGAAGGAGATGTTGAAGAACTTTTGCAGTTGGGGTGCGATGGTAGCGTCTGCTTTGTTGAACACGTGGTGTGGGCAGGGGTCTGCTGGTGATTGGATTGAGTTCATGATCTTGCGTGTTTTGTCGTCATTGACGTGGGCCCAGGAGGTCAGTAGGTTGGTGTCGTTCTTGGTGGGGTCAGTCATGGTCGGGCGGGCGGGACGTTGAATCTGTCATGGATGTCGACGATCTGACGGTGGAAGAAGGTGGCCAGTGAGTGGCACAGTTCTTGCGAGGGCGGGATGGCATTGGTGTTGGCGCTTGGCTTGGAGAGTTCCTTCATAATGCTGAAGAGTTCTTTGCAATCGTGTGCGTTGTTGTGAAGGCGGGTTTGAAGGAGGATCTCTTGGTTGATCTGATGAGTTGGTGATGTCTGCTGGTGGCGTCCTTGAGGGCAGCGTGGTTGTCTGATGTGCGGTCTTGGAGCCATTTCTTCTCAAGCTTCCGACATGTGTGTTTGGAGGTCTGGAGTTCTTCGGTGAACCAGGCGGCCTTCTTGCTGGGGTGGGTGATGGAGGGTTTCTTTAGCGGGGTGAGAGTGTTGGCGCAGTCTTCGATGCACTGTCTGAGGTTCCAGGCGGGGATGTCTGGGTCGGTGGGGTCGCTAGGAGGGTTCAGGGTGAGGGCAGATGTCAGCTGGTCCTCCGTTACTTTGCCCCAGCAGCGACAAGGCAGCTGTTGGGTGCGGTGGTGCGTGGTTGCCTACTTGAATGTGAAGTGGATGCATCGGTGGTCGGTCCAGTGGAGTTCAGTGGTGTGGTTGAAGGCAATGTGGGTGCTGGTGGAGAAGATGGGGTCGAGCGTGTGGCCGGCGGCGTGGTTGGGTTTGGTGACGAGTTGTCGGAATCCGAGGTTGGCAATCAGGGTGGCAGAGTTGGTGTTGTTGTTGTTCTCGAGGTGGTAGTTCAGGTCCCTGAGGAGGATTTTTTCTGTGGAGGAGAGTGCGTGGGTGCTGGCGAGGTCGGCGATGGAATCGCTGAACAGGGCGCGGGGTCCGGGAGGTCTGTAGACGAGTGTTCCTCTGAGAGTGGTGTTGGGGTCCGTGTATATCCAGAAGTGGAGGTGTTTGGCGGAGTTGAGAGAGTCGTCTGCGAGGGTGTGGACCTGGAGTGTGGAATTGTGGACAATGGGGATTCCTCCTCCGATTCTGTGGGTGCGGTCTCTGCGGGATATCTTGTATCCATCTGGGATGGCTATGGCGATGTCTGGTGCCCAGGAGTCATTCCACCAGGTCTTGGTCAGGAATGCTACGTCTGGTTCTTTTGTGTCGAGAAGGTCCCACAGATCGATGGCGTGTTTGCCTGCGGAGCGGGTGTTGAGGAGTATGCAGCGGTTGGGTCCGGTCCTTGGAGGTTTGGTGGTTCTGTTGCAGGAGAAGCTGCAGGTGTGGCAGGAGAAGGGTCTGTGGGTGCGTTTCGGGGCAGCCTGGAAGCAGCGGTGGTCCCTGCCGGTGTTGAGAGCACGGAGGGTGTTGGCGTCGTAGCGGAGTATGGCGTTGGGGGGTTCAGGTGTTCAGGGGTTCTGGCGCTGGGCGCGGTCCAGGCGCGGACAGGCGCAGATGGGCACGCCATTGGCGCGCCTTCGGCTCACAATTATCGCGCTTGCTGCGCGCGTCCGTGGTGCTTCCGCGCAGCGTTCTCTATAAAAGTCAAAGTGGGAGGGAGGAGCAGCTGGGAGGCGGGAGCGGGCAGCCAATGGGCAGGTCACGGAAGGCAAAATGGGGCGTGGCCGCAGGGGGGCAGCGGCGGGAAGCGGGGAGCGAGGGGGTACAGAGAGGCAAGGAATGCTAAGAGCAACCAAAGAATACAAACAAAGCAGAAAATTAAATAAACAAACCAAGAGTCACACCCACTGCCGCGCGGCGTTCTCCATAAAAGGCCAAGTGGGAGGGAGGAGCAGCTGGGAGGGGGAGCGGGCCGGCCAATAAGCGGGACACAGAGGCAAAAGGGGGCGTGGCCACAGGGGGGCAGCGGTGGGATGGGGCACAGATGCAAGAGGGGGTGGGGCCGCAGGGGGGCAGCGGCAGGAAGCAGGGAGGGATACAGAGAGGCAAGGAGCGCTAAGAACAACCAAAGAATACAAACAAAGCAGAAAATTAAATAAACAAACCAACAGTCAGAACCACAATGCAGGCAGCACAAGAGAGCACACTAGTGGTGAACTCACGGCAGCGGAGGCAGCGGGGCCAGGGACACGAGCGCACAGGAGGAGCCGTGCGGTGTGGGGAGCGACGCGACCTGCAAGCAGGGTTAAGATATGAAACATGAAGCTGCTATTTTTTTTCTAATCAGGAATTACAGCTTAAAAGTATATTAAGGAATTCTCAATGCTAGCCTACAAGAAAAACAGGACTCACAGTAGTGAAAAACTAGTTTAGCTTTTTGTCACTACCAGGGTGGTTATCGCATTGGCAATTACTGTGGGCTGTCACTGCTGTAGTCTGAAGTGCATATCTCATCTTGCAGGTTATTGCTGGTGGTCACCGCCGCTTGAAGAGTCAGGTTCATTGGAGCTTGATGTAGGAGGTCATCATGGAGGTCATAGTCTCAGTGTGAATGATCATGTTTGCAGTTGCTAAGACACCAAAACTTAAAGATTTCACCTCTCTTCACAGGAGGAGCTCAACTGATGTGAGCCAAGGGTTCAGGACCTGGAGAGGTAGCTCTAGGGGATCAGAAACTCACTCCAACAGAGGCCAGCAGGGCTCAGTTGCAGATAGGAGCAAGTCCAGTGTAGCAGGACAGCTGGGCAATTGTCGGTAGGCCTTTGGAGATTATTGTGTACCTGTCACTCAGAAGGGATGTCAACCAAGTAGCCCTTTGAGCAATTCAGGTTAACGTGGGATGAAGAGAGCAGGTCCATTCTTCCTTCTTAGAGTGCAGACCAGTCTTCATGCATCAGCTAGGCATCCCTTTGGGGGTCACGGCAGTCTGCAGGCAGGACGGCAGTCATCAGGTAGCAGTGGGCCCTCCCTCTGGGGAGCAAGGTAGACCTCAAGAAGTAGGGCAGTTTTCTGGGGAGCGAGGCAGTCCTTCTTCTGTAATGTCCACAGGTGCTGGTGTGTACTGAATAATGACTTTAGTCATCCAATATTTATACCTAGTGCCAGCCTTTTAAGTGAGAGGATTCCCTATCCTACCCCCACATATGGTTCTGGAAAGCTTTTTCTTTCACCTGTCAAGGTTCAGAGAAGTCTGGGGTAACAGAAGACTGTTGTCAGGTTACACACAAATGGTTAGGGCAAGAAAATGCCAACTTTCTAAGAGTGTGTTGTTAGAATGGGATTTCTGGTTGGCTAGGGCTTGCATCTAAGGCAGGCAGAAACTACTACTCTAGTCAGGGTAAGGGAGTTACACTCTGAAGATAGCCCCTGCTCACACCCTTGGTAGCTTGGCACGAGCAGTTAGGCATATCCCAGAGGCAATGTGTAAAGCGTTTGCGCAACACACACACACAGCAGCAACACACTAGGCACACTACAAAAGAAACTCCATACAAGGTTATATAAAATAGCCTTTGTATTATCATGAACACATTAGAAACATAATCACACATTTACACTGTGCCAACTGGCACTAAGCAATATTCACAGGGGACATATATACGGGTGTCAGGGCCAATTGGGCCACCGTCATAACCCTTAGGATCACAAGTAGTGAAAATAACACAGCCAGTAGCTATTGGTATTAGCATTAGACATATATCACATCACATTAAGCATAAATCATAATCATAATAATAAGGGTAGCCAGTAACTACTAGTTAGTTCTGCTCCTGGCAAAACACATCATGCCTAAACCTCATTAGTAGAGCGCATAAGAAACTACTAGCAATGTGCACAAGGTACAGTAGTATCACTGTTAGAAAAGGGTCACCACATATTATGCAAAACGAAACATAATCAGCAAGTGTGTCCCAAGCACATTACTCTGCAGAGGCCTCATAGTATGGTTCACCCTGAGCATAACCCACACTACCGTGGGGAACTATTGTACCCACAAACTTCCTGGAGCACACCCGGGTATAGTGCCTATAGCTCGCCATTGGCCCCCATCCCCTCCTTGGGCCATAACCCTCCACTCAGTGTGGCTTACTGAGGTCTCCATTCTGATCTAATCCTAAGGAAATTACCCAGGTGCCCCGTACACTAAATCCAGGGTGGGGGGTAGAAATACACTTCGTACCTGCCCATGGCGAGTGCCCCCAAGAATCTAGCCAGGGTGCAGCTGCCACAATGCTGAGTATTTAACCACTGCGGGCCGGGCCGGGCCAGACACAACAAGGAAAAAGAGGCTCAGCCCCTCTCACCACTCCTTGGGGGGCAGCAGGAAAGAAGGCGCTGCCGTCCGCATCCAACAGGGGTCAGGTGCTCCCAATGTAGGCAGTCACTGGCGGGGCACCGGCCCCGTCCTGTGGGGCTGGGTTGACTCAGGCACTGCCTATGTCCTCCTTTCCTCTGGCAGGCCGTGGCTGCGCCTTGAGTCGGACACGGAGCACGGGCTCCGTCTGCTCCTTCAGCAGAAAACAGCCCCGCCTACAACCAGGTTTAGCCTGCCTGGCTCTCTCCTTCCACAAAGGTAGGGAGCAAAGTCTCTGTCTTCTCTTTTGGGCACCACGCGGCGCTCCCCCCTGCAACGTGAGAGCCCCGCCCACCTCAAGGCACCAGCTTGCCTGCATTTCGTCGATGGCCATGTCCGGTCCTTGGCATCTGCACGCGCCGGTCATGCCCAAGGTAAGGCTTGACTCGCCTGACTTCCTGTTTCGCCTTTCGGGCGATGAAGCGGGCTTTGCTGCACTTCGCTTTCGAATGCCAAGACCCCCTTGAAGGCTCCTCACGCCTCGGGCATTGTGAGCATCCACCTGGGCTCAAGTTATATAGGAGAGTGTGGAGCTGCCCACGCTTCAGAGCACAACATGCTCCTCTCTTTCCCCGGTACTCCGGCTTCTGGGGGCTGCAGGGTGGGATAATTAAAAATGCTCACTTTGTGCTGCAGTGACATGAGCTCACGCCAGCGCTCCACATAGAATACTTGCAGAGCGCCACAGCTACGTCCAGGGCAAAGGCTGGGCCCAGGCAGGTCAGCTCACAGGGCCCTCGGGTAGGGAGCAAGTACCTTGTGGTGGTTCCTCCTGGGGCCCAGCAGCAAGTCCCTCCAATTCACAAGGAAGCACACCACATATGGGGTCACAGCCCCAGGATATATACATTATTTTCCTTTGTCTGCCCTTGGCACAGGGCTTGGGGGAACCAGTTCCAACTGGTTCTGGGAGTGTTGAAAAACTTTTTTTACAGTGCTCACACTCTCCTTTGTTAGATGGGGGTTCAGTCATCAGACCACAACAGGGGGGCGAAGCCAGCTTTCACATAGGCAGGCACAGACCAATTCAGGGTCAGGGGACTACTCCTCCCACTACTCCAAATGCAGATTCAGTCTAGTGCTGACTCACTCTGCCCCTCCTAGAGCCACACCCACTAGCCCTTGCCATTCCAAAACCAGACATACAATACACATCAGGCATGCAGACACATACCACACAGAAATGCCAACTTCTAAAAGTGGCATTTCTAAAATAGTTCAAATAAAACTGCGCACACCATTGCATAGCATTCATTATCACTATTCCAAATATGTCAAACTTGACGACGCTGCTCCTCTCATATCAGGAATTATCACTGAAACCCTTATCAGGGAATCCATAATGCATTCCTATGAGAGGGTAGCCTCAAAGTAGTGGGAAACCAAAATGGCTGTTTGTCACTACTGGACTTGTCACACACTTAAGGTACCTGTCCTACCTTTTACCTACAATGCACCCTGCCCATAGGGCTAGCTAGGGCCTACCTTAGGTGTGACTGACATGCAGTAAAATGGGGTCGCAGACATGGCAGACACTTTAGGGGCCACGTCACAGCAGCAGTAACATTGCACGCACAGGCCCTGCACAGGCAGAGGCCTGGGATAGGTTTGAAAGGCTACTTTCGTGGGTGGCGCAATCAGCACTGCAAGCCCACCAGTAGCATTTAATTTACCAGCCCTGGGTATATGAGATACCACTTTACAAGGGACTGAAAGGTAAATTAAATAGGCCAAACAGGTGTAGACCAACCTTACCATGTTTATCACAGTGAGCACACACACTTTACACTGGACAGTAGTGTTAAAGTGCCCGGAGTCCTAAATCCACCAACACCATGTCAGAAAAAAGGGTAGAAGAAAGGCAAAAAGTTTAGGGATGACCCTGCAAAAGGGGTCAAATCCAACATGGGTGTTGTGTCACAAGGACAATCCATATGCCCACAGGGACAAGGGTCAAACTTAGGTATATAAACAGAGTCCACGGTGGATCTCTTTTCAGGAAGTAGGCACCCTCTTACACTTGGCTGGCAAGACTAACACTCAGTATAGTATTCTGGCAGCCTAGTGGTTAATTCTCAATTGGGTTGCATATATATATGTATGTGTATATATATATATATATATATATATATATATATATATATATATATATATATATATATATATATATATAGATAGAGGACCCTAGCCGATCCACGGCTTTATTTTTGTTGTTTACATCAGAAACTTATAATCTATTGTTTATACCCACTATCTGTATGGATTTGCCCATCAATGGGCTTTATTGTACAATCTGTGATAATTCTGAGGTTGCACATTTCACACTCCAAGATGGCGCCTATAGCGTCTATAGTGGGGTTGTCCTCTATCTATCTCTATGTACAGAGTAAGAAAGTGAAAATGGTGTATTTAATCCATCCAAAAGTGAAAATCACTGTTACCACACTGACGAAGGCAACACGCCGAAACGCGTCTGTGGAGAGTGCCTGCATAAAATAAACCTGCACGTTTGAAAGTACCTCTCGAGTGCTGTTGTCTTCTTTTGAAGAAAAGAGGAATCGGAGCGTTATATATATATTTTTTTTTTGGAGGAAGCCGTATCAATGCGAAACGCGTTTGTCTTTTTATGAGGTAGGGGGTCTGTCAATAAATTCAACGAAACATCACCAGCTTGGAGTGCCGTCTGCTTTCTTCTGAAAAAGCGAGCGTGTATCGATATATATATATATATATATATATATATATATATATATATATATATATATATATATATATTACCTACTGGCGGTCGCCAGTAGGTATATATAGTTAGGATTTTTTTCCTATGGGATTTTTTTTAATTCTATGCCGAATAACTTTGGCATTTGTGGACGGAATTGGCTGAAATTTTCAGGAAAATGGCACATTTTGTTTCTGAGCAGCCCTTGAAAATTTGGGGGGGTCAAGGGGGGCAGAGAAAAAAGGGGGTCCCAAAACGCGTTTTCCCCATTCATTTTTCCATAGGGCGGTTGGAATCACTTTTAGCTCGAACGGCTGAATGGATTTACACGAAACTTGGCAAAATTGTAGATATGGTTTGCCCGACATGCCTTTGCTATGTCTTAAAATATGTGCTCCAGTGGATTTTGAGAAATTAACGTTTTAAAAAACAGATATATCTGTGACAGCGTCCCGGTTAGCGCCCCCGTTCGCGTACCTGACGAGTAACGGAACTTCGCTAGGAGAAGCGGATTGGCTCCCCGGTGACTGTGAACATTCTAAACAGTCCGGAGCGGCCGCCATCTTGTGTCTCGGTAGGATCGAGACACAAAATGTGGCAAAAACAAAGGGGGAAATGAGCATAAGGGGGCAGAGTACATCCTCCCTGACCCCTTAGGTTTGATGAGGGGGCTTTAAAAGGGCCCCGCGTGGAAAAAAAAGAATAATTTTTATTATCGGTTTTTTTTGCGGGGGGAGCGCTCGGTACGCGCACCGGGAAACGGTCCGGGAAGCGTAATATAGGGAAAATAGGATGAAAGAATGTTCAAATAATGTATGTATATTGATTGTTCTTTTTGTTGTATTTTTTTTTATTTTTTTATTTAAGTACCAACATGTAGGTACCAATGCAGAGTTTAAAAATAAAAATACACCGTTTCCTTTGTAGATATCTTGCATGTTGTTTCAGAAGTTATTGTGGTATATGGAATTCATAGCCTAGTCTGTCAGGAAAGCAGAAACATCATGGAGGCAGGAGATGATAAAGAGATGTTAAATACACATTGGAGATAATATAGTGGGAGAAAGGAAGTAACTATGAGCAAACTTACTATGTAACACAAAAAAGTTGCACAGTATATTTAAAGTCTGATTTTACATTATAATCAATTTGGTACTAGTTTAAAAAATACATATAAAAATGAATAATGTCTCAAACAATTTTGGATTATTAAATATTAATTTATTTCTCTGATTCGTTTTCAAAATGTAAAAGAACTTCTAATAATTGATTGTCAGAAATGTTCTCATTTTCAATCAGGTAATCTACTGATTGTACACATTGCAGAAGTTCAAAGTCCCGTGATTCATCAAATAATTCAGAGTCATTGGGTTCAATTTCTGTATCTTTGTTGCTTTCCAGAACAATTTCGATGGTATTTTTTTGCTCTCCTTCCATTTTTGTGCTGTAAATTGAATTTTAAAAAAATATATCAGTACAGATAGGGCACTGTTGGGTTTAAGTACAGACAGGTAGTTTGGTTTTTTAAACAGTGATTTTATCTTTGGGCAGTGTATGGTATCAGACTGGAAGTAGAAATATAAAAAAATGTATATGATAAAGCCTAAGTAAATTCTTAAATATACAAGACAAGCCTAACTCCATCCATAACTATCTTATTCTATAACTATTACAGAGGGATAGTATATAACTTTCAGAAAATGTTTTCCTAATTAACTTAAAGTGCAGAACATACTTTAGTTTTTAAAATAACATCTTACCTTTCAAAAAGAAGTTTAAGTTCTCAGTTGAAATGCACTTGATATGTACTTCAGGAAGTAGTAGTCAAAATGGCTGTGTTTCTCTCTCTTCCTCTTTATATATATTTAGGTATATAACCAATCAAATGTCATGAAATAATAGAAGATATTGAAAGTAGCATTTTAATTGGTTGTCAATTCTAACACTTCATAAGTGTTTTTGTTAGGTAATTTACCTCAGGATATTTAGTCAGGCTTACAGCATAATTTTCTTAATGGAATTCCATCAAATTTGGGTAAATGGTAGGGACTGCTATGTAGTAGGGCCTATTCTATATTTGATGAAAGTGTCTGTAGTGGTTTTTCTGTAAATTACTTTCCCACCTTTTTTATCGAGCGCTTACCGGTGCGTTCCCCGGTACGCGAACCGGCAGCGATACGGGAGTCCTCCATTTTGTGTATCGGTAGAATTGAGACACAAGATGGAGGACAAACAATGTTCGGAATGGATAGAAGGGGGCACGGTAGACACTTTGTGACCCTCTAGGTTTTCTGAGGGGGGCTTAGGACGCTGATATATGCGAAAATAAAAAATAAAAAATTGGAAAATTTCGCGGGGGGAGCGCCCTGTACGCGCACCGGTAAGAGAACCGGGGAGCGTACTTTGGTGAAAAAAAAAAAAAACTTAGAAAAAGATAAACGTTTTGAATGATCAGAGGTAGGGTAGCTCTGAAAAGAGCTATTGGGTTCTGTGGCTAATTTAGGTACCTACAAGTAGGTTCCAATGCACAGTTTTAAATAAAGGTCGAATATTCTATTCCCTTCATCGGAGAAGTGCACACCATCTCTGCTGTAGATGTCTTGAATGTTGTAACGCAAGTTATTGTTGTATAATAAACCCATTCCATAGTCTCTCATGTAAGCAGAAACAGATTTATTCACATGTTTCCGTGCTTTCTCAAATTGTGGAAAAAATTGGTTGGACCACTTCCATTTCTGTCTTTGGCATATATTGGAATATACCAAGGCAGTTTGGGGAAAAAGTGTCATCAATTGATGAAAGGTGTTCTTTAAAAGCATTTCCAGACCAACCCCAGTCATAGTGCCCAAATCATTTCCACCACAGTGCACTATTAAGAGGTCAGGGTTTGGCAGATGCATAAATTTTTTTTATTAAAAACATTTAAAATATATTTTTCATTTAAAAGAATAATACATTTTACAGCTTTTGATATTTGCTATTAAAAAACCATTGACAGTCACTGAAAAAACCATAGGTTATTGACCATATATAGTTAGGAATTAGCATTTACAAAACCTTGAAAATTCAAATAAAAAACGAAAGGTTATAGACCATATATAGTTAGGGATTAGCATTTACAAAACCTTATTTTACTCACACAAAACCATTGAAATTCGCATATATAGTTAGTTGCACTAACTATATATCGCGCACCCGCAATCCACTGCTGATGATGTCACATATTACATCATTCATGATATGGTCAGTGACATCACTGATGACATCACTGATGACTACTCAAATGACATCACTGACAACATCACAGATGACATCATTCATGTGTTAATACGATGAACCTCTACAGACTCTGATATAACCTTAGATACACTCAGTGAAAACAGACACTCACAGATTGTCACTCATCCATGGAGTTACTCATACACCTAGACAGTCATGCAAAGAATCAATCACACCTCCATGTCCTCAACTATACAGTTATACACACCTTACTTATTGAAACATATTCTAACACATATTTACTCTCTTATACAATCACTGATACAAGTTTTCAATGATCCATGCAGCCACTCACACATTCACTGGCTCTTAAACACAGTAATTTATATATGTCAACTCTCACATGTACTGTGTTTTACATATGTACTTACTTTGACATGTAGCATTGAGATATCCATTCACTCACCAATACACTCATGCACACAGTCAACCACCCATACAGATGTTTCCACATGCAGTTTTGGACCCAAACATCTAGTAAATCAACTGTTCACACATCTATGCACAGAGTCACACACCTCCCAGCCACCCCCACACACACACTCACTCTCCATACAAATACTTGGGCAACCAATCAATAACCCATATAGTTACTCATATAGCTACTGATCAACACACGCAGCAGTTTACAGAACAACAGATATAATGATGCACAAATTAAGACAGTTTAATCACTAACCCATGCACTCAGTGAGACACATTTAATCACTCTCTCATATAATCAGTCATGCACCTACTAAATCCTTCATCCAGACATTCATACATCCACTCATTCTTCAATATGTAAGACATATTTTAACTTTACAGAAACATACAGTCACTGGTTGTTGTAATCAGTGATGTCATTTGAGTTGTCATCAGTGATGTCATCAGTGATGTCACTGACCATGTCATGTATGATGTAATATGTGACAGCATCAGCAGTGGATTGCGGGTGCGCGATATATAGTTAGTGCAACTAACTATATATGCGAATTTCAATGGTTTTGTGTGAGTAAAGTAAGGTTTTGTAAATGCTAATCCCTAACTATATATGGTCTATAACCTATGGTTTTTTAATTGAATATATATATATATATATATATCTATATATATATATCTATATATATATATATATATATATATATATCTATATATATATATATATATATATATATATATATATATATATATATATATATATATATATATATATATATATAGATATATATATATATATATATATATATATATATATATATATATATATTTTACCTACTGGCTATCGCCAGTAGGTATATATAGTTAGGATTAATTCCCTATGGGATTTTTGAAAATTCTATGTCTAATAACTTTGGCGTTTGTGGACGGAATCAGGAAAATGGCACATTTTGTTTCTGAGCAGCCCCTGAAAATTTGGTGGGGTTTCGTCAAGGGGGGGCTGAGAAAAAAGGGGGGTCCCAAAACGCGTTTTTTACATTGAGTTTTCCATAGGGCGGTTGGACTCACTTTTAGCTCGAACGGCTGAATGGATTTGCACGAAACTTGGCAAAATTGTAGGGACTGTTAGCCCGATGTGCCTTTGCTAGGTCTTAATATATGTGCTTCAGTGGATTTTGAGAAATTAACGTTTAAATCAAGATATATATCTGTAACAGCGCTCCGGGCAGCGATCCGGTCCGCTTACTTTACGCGTTTCGGAACTTTGCGCGCAGAAAGCTGATTGGCTCTCCGGTGTCTGTCAACATTCTAAACAGTCCGGAGCGGCCGCCATCTTATCTCTCGGTAGGATCGAGAGAGAAGAAGAGGTGAAAAACGAAGGGGGAATTTAATGAAAGGGGGCAAGGTATCCCCCTCTTGACCCCCTAGGAATGTTGTTGGGGTTATTAAAGGGTCCCGTGGGGAAAATAAAAAAAAAATGATTTTTCACGGTAGAAGCGCTTCACGGGCCACGAACTGGGCCGCAAACTGGTAGCGAAACGGGAATTCGCCATTTTGTGCTTCGTTAATTAAATTACTAGGTATAAGGGGGTGCGGGAGACGTATCCTAATCCCCTATGTTTCCTGAGGGTGGCTGAGGAGGCTGATATATGTTGATACATCTCTTCCAGCGGCTGTGCGTGAGCTTTTTTTTTTTTTGCTGCGTGACAGTCCGGAGCGGCCGCCATCTTATCTCTCGGTAGGAACGAGAGAGAAGAAGAGGTGAAAAACGAAGGGGGAATTTAATGAAAGGGGGCAAGGTATCCCCCTCTTGACCCCCTAGGAATGTTGTTGGGGTTATTAAAGGGTCCCATGGGGAAAAGAAAAAAAAAATGATTTTTCACGGTAGAAGCGCTTCACGGGCCGCGAACTGGTAGCGAAACGGGAATTCGCCATTTTGTGCTTCGTTAATTAAATTACTAGGTATAAGGGGGTGCGGGAGACGTATCCTAATCCCCTATGTTTCCTGAGGGTGGCTGAGGAGGCTGATATATGTTGATACATCTCTTCCAGCGGCTGCGCCATCTTGCCTTTTTTCCAATGCCACAATTTTGTCGTGCACGGCAGCCATTTTAGATGCCAGGCTGGTCCCAGGCTATCACCTACCCCTGCGGATGTAGTTTATGGCCCCAGCTGTAGAGAATTCAGACATGCCAACCCTCCCGATTCAGGCGTGAGACTACTGATTTCAGTGCTAGTCTCCCGCCACCCGATTTCTGCAAGCAAAAACCCGGGGGCATATTACGAACAACTAGCGATAATTTTTGTCTCTAACTTGTTTAGAGACAAAAATTATCGCCGCACATCGGCGATTTTTATCGCAGATAAACCTTGCTATTATCGCAGAAAAGTCAGCGATATTCATGTATTATCGAGCAAATGCTCTTAGCCATGTTATCCACCTCCCATTGGATAACATGGCTAAGAACTGCTCAGGGCAGGTGTTAGATTTTGGAGATATTCGCGCTTAGCGCGAATATCTCCAAAAGTTGGTAATAGGAGATAGCGATGTTAGGGACTGTTTCCAGTCGCTAACATCTTGGCACGCCCACTTTGCATGTCATTAGTGATAAGTATCACTGACATGCAAAGCGGGGCCCAAGATGGTCGCTATCTCCTTTTAGCTGTCACTAACTGGTGTTAGCGACAGCTTGGTAATAGGGAGATCATTTTATCTCCGCTTTCATGGCTTTTAAAGCCAAAAAAGCGGAGATAAACCCCCTTGATAATATGCCCCACGATTCCTTGGGGGTTTCAGCTGACAGGGCTTGGTATTGTGTTACATGGTAATTTTTCCAGGAAACGTCAGAGGGTCGATGCAGGGGTTCTAGAAGAGGTGATAAACCATTTAAGCCTCATGAACAAGCGCATGGTCTTTTAAAGATTTGTGAAGTACTCGGGCGGCGGTGTGTGTGTGCCCTCTTTCAGGAGCGGGCGGGGGGGCACTGCCAGCAACTTGCCAGGTCAGGTAGTGTTCAACACGTGCATCACCCTTTCTCTGCCTGCTATTGCGCTCCATGCTTCGGAAAGGTAAGAAAAAGAACGTGCATTTGAGTTTGAAATGTCCGATCCTGCAGCAGTACACTTGCAAAGCCCACACATGACAATAACCCGATTCAAGGATTCAAGGATCCAGCTGAGTTGCGCCCGCTCTTGTGTCTACAGCGTCTCGCTCACCATGTTGTTGAGTTGCTCCCACTCTTGCAGTGCAGCGATAGGCGGCTGCCACATGACTCTTAAAATGGCGGACGGCTCCTCGGTTTTGGGCCTGGTCCACTGAAATGGCCCTGGGACATCTTGGAACTCGGACGCTTGCCTGCTAGGGCTTGGGCTCCATTCTCGAAAAGCGTCCCCTCAGCCGTGAAGATTCTACAAAAGTCTTGGGGGCCCCCGACTCCCGCAGGCTTCCGGTGGGGAGCGGCTGCCATGATTGCTCGCGGAATGACCCCGACGGAGCCACGAGATGGTGGTGCTCTCATGCTGACGCCAGCTTCAGTCTGAATGATCCAGAAACAAGGTGGGGCTTTCATCGTTTGGGAAAAAAAATGTTCTAAACCAATGAAAAGTGTTATTTTTAGGTCATATGACCAAGCCTTCCATCTTTAGGAAACCAAAAGTAAAATGAACCAATGAAAAGTTTTATAAACAAGTCACATGACCTGTTATGCGGCATAGGGCTACAAAAAGCGTAGAAAATCCGTTGGCACGTAAGGCGGCGTCAGTAGCGGACCGATGTGCGAATAGGCCGAAGGCAGCACAACGCGCCGAGATCCGGATGGCACCGAGGTGGTGTCCAGCAAATTGCCGCACTGGTGTGGCCATCCTACAATGCTGCGCCGAAAGACGGCGTGTTCAGCTGAGTTGCGGTCACTGTTGCGGTACAGTGACTCGAACGCGCCGAGATCCGGATGGCACCGAGGTGGTGTCCAGCAAATTGCCGCACTGGTGTGGCCATCCTACAATGCTGCGCCGAAAGACGGCGTGTCCAGCTGAGTTGCGGTCACTGTTGCGGTACAGTGACTCGAACGCGCCGAGATCCGGATGGCACCGAGGTGGTGTCCAGCAAATTGCCACACTGGTGTGGCCATCCTACAATGCTGCGCCGAAAGACGGCGTGTCTAGCTGAGTTGCGGTCACTCTTGCGGTACAGTGAGTCGAACGCGCCGAGATCTGGATGGCCCCGATGTTGTGTCCAGCAAGTTGCCGCACTGGTGTGGCCATCCTACAATGCTGCGCCGAAAGTCGGCGTGGGGTGCCCCGTTGGCTTATGAGGTGATGTCAGTAGTGGACCGATGTGTGAATAGGTCGGAACCAGCACAAGGCGCCAAGATCCGAATGGCAAGTCCTGGATGTTGAGTGCCTCAGTTGAGAGTTCTGAGCAGTGCTTGTAAGACTGTCTGAAGCTTATTTGCACCTGCTGCAGCTTCACTATTGCCCTGGTGTGGCCAAAGGTCGCACATGACATAGGCGGCCGGCTCCCGAAGTCCGGCGGAACTTTTTTCCTTTTCCTTTCTGCTTCTTTTCCTACAATCCGTTTCATCTGAAGACACGACCAGGTCCCTGAATGTGTGCAGGGGGACGCTATTGATTGAATGAAAATGGCGGCTTGACACAAAGCTGACTCAAGCGTTCCTGTTGATGCTATACAGACAAAAATTGGTTTTCAGTTTGTACATTCTTCAGGATTTTTTTTTCCATCCAAGTCTGATTGAGAGTTTGTAGAAAAATGGCTTCAGATTTTCCACATACTACTCTTCAACATTCTTCCTAAATGTAACAATGTGAAACTCACTAGGAGAACGGCTGTTTCTGTTTCCTTTCAAAATGCTGCCAACAATATTTTCTGAATGGAAGACACCATCTTGTAGCATAAAGGGCCGAAAGGGGTTCTGGTCTGGCCGATGGTTGGTGGAGAAATTTTGACTATATCTTGGACCTGCCCGGCCTCGCCCAAAATGGCGCCGGTATAAATGGGACTCGTAACTCCTTGCCCGCAAATGTATATCTAGAAAATGTTATTGTAAGTGGCCCTGTCTTATTTTAATTACAAAATGTACGTCCACCGATTCCGCAACTGTTAGACACCTTTGTTCTTGCAACCTAATGGCCCGCTCGTTACGTTCTTCTACAGTGTAAATGTCTCCTCATCATATACGATTTCAGTTTGCTCCGTGGCCGGCCCACGTGGTTATAGGCCCGTATTTGTATACTGACATTTTCACAATAAAGGTTTTTAAAACAAAACACGGTAGTAGTATTTACATTGGTAAAGTTTTTACTTTTAGTCACTGTTTTCGAATCAGTAAAAGGCAAGTGAAATAAAGCAGTCCAATTACATGACGGATAAAAGGTATAATATGTAGGAACGCAGTAAAGATAAATGGTCAAGGGCAGTTGTGTTTTTCATGTCTGCAACATAAAGTGATCGATAAGAATCTGATAATCAGGCGTATCGGCGACTAAGACAGCAGGCCGAATCTCTTTTACTCAACGGCTCCGTCATGGAGGGAAGAAACGCCCTTTTTCTTGAAAAAGGAATATATTTTACTTGCAAGACAGTTGTAAATTTTCCGGGAAAGTATATTAGCCTGGAATATTATAACATATGTTTGAAAAAAAAATATTGTTCGAAAACAATAAAAAGCGTAATTTTTAGGTCATATGACCAAGCTTTTCATCATTAAATTAACAAAAGTAAAATGAACCAATGAAAAGTTTTATTAACAAGTCACATGACCTGTTATGCTTACGTTACGCGCTGCGCGCCGCGCCTCGGATCACTTCCGGGTGCGCTAACGCGGCGTGTCATATAACGCATTACGCGACAACGTAGGTCAAGAATATAGTCAAAATGTCTCCACCAACCAGCGTTCGGAACACAACCCCTTTCAGCAGTCCAAAAAGTTCTGTTAAATGACAACAGAGGGGACAGGCAACAAGAACCATCAGTCAAAGAGGGGAGGGCAAGTTCTTCTCTTACGGGTCATGTTGGGGCGCTACCGGAACTGATCGAATTGGTAGTCTACAGTGTTTCTGGATGTTTCAGACTAAAGCTGGCGTCAGCATGAGACCACTACCATCTCGTAGCTCCGTCGTGGCCATTCCACGAGCAATCATGGCAGCCGCTCCCCACCAGAAGCCTGCGGGAGTCGGAGGCCCCCAAGACTTTTGTAGAATCTTCACGGCTGAGGGGACGCTTTTCGAGAATGGGACCCAAGCCCTATCAGGGAAGCGTCCGAGTTCAAAGGTGTCCCAGGGCCATTTTAGTGGACCAGGCCCAAAACCGAAGAGCCGGCCGCCATTTTGAGAGTCCTGTGGCAGCCGCCTATCGCTGCACCGCAAGAGCGGGAGCAACTCAACTACATGATGAGCGAGACGCTGTAGTCGCAAGAGCGGGCGGTAAACAGCTGAATGGCGGAAGAGGCACAGTGTAGCAAAAGCGGGCGGAATGGCAACTGAAACGGTAAAGGGGCGCCCCACTACAGCGTGTCTTCAGGTCAAACGGATTGTGGGACAAGGTTCAGAATTGAAGAGTCATCAAAAGGCAAAAAGTTCCGCCGGACCCCGGGAGCCGGCCGCCTATGTCGGGGGCGATCTCAGGCTACACCAGTGCTATAAGACTTGGGGAGGGTGTCGGAGCCAAGCGTCTTCTCCGAGTCCATGACCATCACACCGCCCCTCAGGGGCCTCCGTCAAGCTGTTTAGGAAGGTAACATATCACATTGTTTTCTAATGCAGTCAGGTCCACAAACAACACTCACTTACTTTGAGAATAGTGAAGCTGCAGTAGGTGGAGATAAGCTTCAGACAGTGTTACAAGCACTGCTCAGAACTCTTAACTATGGCACCCAACATCCAGAACTTATGCCATTTGAGAATGGCAGTGACATCGAAGCAACTCAGGGACCAAAACCATTAACGTACTTTCACGTATGAAAATCTTACTTGGGGAGGGGGCAGGAGCGAAGCACCCCCTCCCAGTCAGCGCCACCACACCGTATGTTGAAAATTTGAAGCCATCGTTCTACAAAGTCAACCAAACTTGGATTGAAAAATCTAGAAAAATGTACAAACTGAAAACCAGTTTTGGTCTGCATAGCATCAGTAGCAACGCTTGAGTCAGCTTTGTGTCAAGCCGCCATTTTGATTCAACAAAGCACAGGCATTGAAAAAGGCTCAAACTCAGAACTCTGAACTATGGCACCCAACATCCAGGAGCTTGCCATCCGGATCTTGGATCCTTGTGCTGCTTTCGACCTATTCACACATCGGTCCACTACTGACATCATCTTATAAACCAACGTTATGTAAATAGTTTTTTAATAAAATGTTTTACCCTGTTTCTTTGCTGGTGTGTTGTCTATATTTTTAATATTTGCATAGGGTTTGTCGTTATTTTGTGCGGGATGGGTGATGGAGCCGAGCTGTCTTGCAGCCCTCATGGTGTGGAGCTCAGTTCATCTCACTATTTTCGTATTTCTCATGAAGGGTTGTTCCTAATATTTCTATTTTAGCGAGGTCAAAAAGAGATCCAATTAGTGGCCTACTGATTTTGCTCGATTACTTTTATTTTTTTACATGATTTTTCACTATCTGCAAAGACTAAACAGAGTATTGCGACTTTGTGCTTGTTTGTAAATAGAGAATGATGCAAAGAGAACCAATTCTAAAACAGTAAATGCTTGGACAACAATCAATCAAATGGAGAGACAAGCAGGCACGAGGGATTACAACGGGGGCAAAGGCCTGCGTTAACTACCGTTCACTATCTGCAAAGAGAGAGTACTACTAAGAGAAAAGAGGGGGGGGTGCAGCGTTCAAAGCACATCAGCGTGCATAAATACAAAAATGTTTTTATCTATCACGTACTTGACATTTTAAAGCTTTTCATATTTGCTATTAAAAAACCAATGAAATTCACAGAAAAAACCATAGGTTATAGTGGATATATAGTTAGGAATTTGCATTTACAAAACCTTGAAAATTCAATGAAAAAACCATTGGTTTTAGGCCATATATAGTTAGGGATTTACATTTACAAAACCTTATTTTACTCGCATAAAACCATTGAAATTCCATATATAGTTAGATGCGCTAACTATATATCGCGCACCCGCAATCCACTGCTGATGATGTCACATATTACATCATTCATGACATGGTTAGTGACATCACTGATGACATCACTGATGACATCTCAAATGACATCACTGATGACATCACTGAAAACAACTCATTTGACATGACTGATAACATCACTGATGATATCATTCATGTGATAATACCATGAACCTCTTCAGACTCTAATATAACCTTAGATACAATCAGTGTAAACAGACAGTCACAGACTGTCACTCATCCATGGAGTTACTCACACACCTAGTCAGTTATGCCAAAAATCAATCACACCTCCATTTTCTCAACTATACAGTTATACACACCTTACTTATTCAAACATATACTAACACATATTTACTTTACTCTCTTATACAATCTCTGATACATGTTCACAATGATCCATACAGCCACTCACACATTTACTGGCTCTTATGCACAGTTATTTATAGATGTCAACTCTCACATGTACTGTGTTTTACATATGTACTTAATTTGACATGTAGCACTGAGATATCCATTCACTCACTAATACACTCATGCACAGTCAACCGCCCATACAGCTGTTTGCACATGCACTTTTGAATCTATACATATAGTGAATCAACTACTCACACATCTATGTACAGAGTCACACACCTCCCAGCCACCCATACACACACACTCAGTCTCCCATACAAATACTTGGACAACCAATCAATAACCCATACAGTTACTCATATAGCTACTGATCAACATATGCAGCAGTTTGTAGAACAACAGATATAATGATGCACAAATTAAAACAGTTTAGTCACTAACCCATGCACTCAGTGAGACACATTTAATCACTCACTCAATCAGTCAGTCATGCACCTAGTAAATCCTTCATCCAGACACTTATACATCCACTCATTCTTCAATATGTAAAACATATTTTAACTTTACAGAAACATACAGTCACTGGATGTTGTCATCAGTGATGTCATCAGTGATGTCATTTGAGATGTCATCAGTGATGTCATCAGTGATGTCACTAACCATGTCATGAATGATGTAATATGTGACATCATCAGCAGTGGATTGCGGGTGCGCAATATATAGTTAGCGCATCTAACTATATATGGAATTTCAATGGTTTTATGCGAGTAAAATAAGGTTTTGTAAATGCAAATCCCTAACTATATATGGCCTAAAACTAATGGTTTTTTCATTGAATTTTCAAGGTTTTGTAAATGCAAATTCCTAACTATATATCCACTATAACCTATGGTTTTTTCTGTGAATATATATATATATATATATTACCTACTGGCGGTCTCCAGTAGGTAGTTATAGTTAGGATCTACTTTCCATAGGAAATCCGCAACATTCTATTGGGAATAACTTTGGCGCCGGTGGACTAATCTTCGCGAATTTCTCAAAGTAGGTGGCCCGCTCTGCTCCTTCCCTGAAAATGTGGGGAGGATTTGTCAAGCGGGGGCCGAAATAAAAGGGGGGTCCTAAAACGTGTTTTCTCCATGTTAATTTCCATAGGGCGGTCAAACTCACTTTTAGCCCGAACGGCTGAATGGATTTCCACAAAACTTGGCAAAATTGTAGGGACTGGTAGCCCGATGTTATGTTATGTTATGCGTTTTTATTTGGCGCACAGATGCTCCAGCTAAGGAGCATCCTGGCGCCCGACAAGGCAGCTGCACAACACAACTAAACAATAAAAACAACATATGTGACAACTAAGGAAATAAAATGTGCCTTTGCTATGTCTCAAGATATGTGCTCCAGTGGATTTTGAGTACTTTAGGTTAAAAAATATATATATATCTATAGGCGCGCCCCGGTACGCGCCCCGGTACGCGCACCGGGCGCGCTACGCGACTTGCGCACAGAAAGCTGATTGGCTCACGGGTGTCTGTAAACATTCGAAACAGTCCGGAGCGGCCGCCATCTTGTGTCTCGGTAGGATCGAGACACAAGAGGTGGCAAAAACAAAGGGGGAAATGACCATAAGGGGGCAGGGTAGACTTCCCCTGACCCCCTAGATTTGATGTGGGGGCCATAAAAAGGCCCCACCGGGCAAAAAAAATTAATATTTTTTTCGATTTTCGCGGGGGGAGCGCCCGGTACGCGCACCGGTGAGCGCACCGGGGAGCGTACCATGGGGAAAAAGAATGACAGTTTTTAAAAAAAGTAGCTGTTTCAAAAAAATGTTCATTTTTTTAATTTTTTTATTTTATTTAAGTACCTACATGGAGGTACCAATGCAGAGTCTTAAATTTAAGGTACACCATCTCCTCTGTAGATATCTTGCATGTTGTTCTAGAAGTTATTGTGGTATATGGAATTCATACCATAGTGTGTCAGGAAAGCAGAAACAGATATTTTAAGCAATCCTTGAGAAGTCCTAGGGGATCATGGGTAATCTATCCTGTTCCCTTATGATGAAAAAGAGATGTAAAATACACATTGGAGATAATATAGTGGGAGAAAGGTAGTAACTATGAGTAAACTTACTATGTAACACAAAAATGTTGCACAGTATACTATAAGTTTCACTTTATAATATAAACATTTTGGTACTACTTCATGAAATACATATTAAAATGAATAATGTCTCAAACAATTTTTAATTAATAAATATACATTTATTCTTCTGATTCTTTTTTAAAATTTAATAAAACTTCTAACATAATTTCGTCCGGAATTTCCTCATAATCATTAGTACATGATTCTATTTGTTCCAAAGATTCTAGTAACTGTTGGTCGAAAGAGTCATCCATGAAATTAAATTCATCTTTTTGTTCTTCTGGATTTTCCACCTTTACTTCAAAAGAAATAACAGTTGATTGTTTTTCTCCTTCCATTATTTTTGCTGTAAATTCCATAAAAAATAAATATATCAGTAGAGTTAGGGCACTGTTGGGTTTAAGTTCAGACAGGTACTTTTGAGTTTTTAACAGTGAGGTTATCTTTGGGCAGTGTATGGTTTCAGGCAGGAAGTGGAACTATTAAAAAGTGCATGTGATGAAGCCTAAGTAAATTCATAATTATACCAGAGAAGCCTAACTCAATTCATAATAATAACAGAGAAGTCTATCTCAATCTCTAGCTCTTACAGAGGGAGAGTATATAACTATCAGAAAACGTTTTCCCAAATTAACTTAAAGTGCATAACATAGTTCTCCTTTCATATTAACAACTTACCTTTTTCAAAGTAGTTGAAGTTTTCTGTCAAAATTCTTTCCAAATGTACCTTAGGTAGTATTAGTCAAAATGGCTGTGTTTCCCTCTCATTTTCCATATATATTCATGTACTTAACCAATCAAATGTCAGCAAAAAAAAGTACAAAATGTAAGTAACATTTTAATTGGTTGAAAATTCAAACAGTTTCATATGTGTTTTTGTCATGTAATTTACCTCAGGATATTTAGACAGGGCTACAGCCTAAATGGCTCAATGGAATTCCACCAAATTTGGGTAAATGGTAGGGACTGCTATGTAGTAGGGCCTATTCTATATTTGGTGCAAGTGTCTCCAGTGGTTTTTATGTAAATTACTTCGCCACATTTTTTTAAGGAGCACTTACGCGTACCGGGAGTGCTACGGGAGTCCGCCATTTTGTGTTTCGGTCGAATTGAAACACAAGATGGAGGACAAACAATGTTGGGAATGGGTAGAAGGGGGCACTGTAGACACTTCCTGAGACTCTTGGTTTTCTGAGGGGGTTTAGGAGGCCCGTTTATGTCCCCCCTTCAGTAATTTGCTCTCCTTCTATTTCTTTTTCCCTCTTTTTGTCCTTCTACATTACTTTATTTCCATTTCTGTATCCTTCACTCTTGTTTTATTTCTTACAACATTTATTTTGATATTTTACCTCTTGACCTGTTTCTTCTTTTTTAAAATATATATTTTCCTAATAATACATTTTTATTTTTTTTGTCTTTCACAGATACAAAGTGTAGTTTAAACATGCAATTAAGTTTACATTAATTATATGGTAAGTGTGACTGAAAAAATGTAGTCTGTCATCACCCTTTGCCTTAACCTCACTGCTTTTGTCTCACCCTACCTCACCCCTGTTTCCTTACTCTGCTTCCCTCACTTATTCTTATCCTCCATGTTTACTTCTCTTTTCCTTACTTTCCTACCTCATTCAACTTCTTACAGTGCCCCTGCTCACCCACAATCCCTCACTTACCTTTTTTTTCCGGTTCACTTAGTCCCTTTCTGTCACTCCTTCCTTTAGTCTCTCTGTTCTTTCTCTCTGTCACTCCCCATGTCTTACCCTTATTCACTTGTATCCACCCTCTTTCACCCCTCTTTACTTACACTCACTGCTCTTTTCTTTCCCTCTGTCACCACTGTTCCTTTTCTCTGGTTCCATCACTACCCATCATTCCCCATCCTTTACTCTCCTTCCTTTTACTTTCATCACCCATTCACATTCTCCCAGAACCTCTGCTTTACTCTTCTTCCTCTTTCTTCTCTTCTTTTGCTCCCTTATTCATTTTCCTTTTCTCAGTTACTTCCTCTTATACCTTTTCTCTGTTTTACTATCTATTACACAGTCCCTCTGTGTTTCTCCCTCTAGCTCTCTTTCTCTTTACACCACTCGCTCTGTCCCAATTCCTCATGCTCACTCCTTCATTATTAATTTTTTTTTGGTGCGCTGACGGGACGTGCCCCGGCACCGGGAGCGCACCATGGTGAAACATAAAAAAAAAAATATATATACTTAAAAAAAAAAAAGTATTACATTAATATACAATATAGGATGCATTTTTAGAAAAAAATACCTTTCTTAGCTATAGACATTTGCTAATAAATAACCTTAAAAATTCACTAAAAAATACATAGGTATGAGGCCCTATATAAAGTTAGGAATTAGCATTTAAAAAACCTATAAAATTCACTGAAAAAACCATAGGTTTCACACACATTATAGTTAGGAATTAGCATTTAAAAAACCTTTGAAATTCACTGAAAAAAACATTGGTTTCACACCAGTTATAGTTAGGAATTAGCATTTTAAAAACCTAAGAAATTCACTGAAAAAACCATAGGTTTCACACCAGTTATCGTTAGGAATTAGCATTTAAAAAACCTAGTAAATTCACTGAAAACACGATAGGTTTCACACCAGTTATAGTTAGCTGGAAATTTTACTGACATAAAACCATTGAAATTCCACGTTATAGTTAGCTGGACTCGCTATAACTTGCGCGCCTGCAATGCACTGCTGATGACGTCACATATTACATCACTCATGACATGGTCAGTGACATCAATCATGACATCACTGATGACACCATCCTTGTGACAGAGTCAGAGACCTCCTTTCAGTGTAATGTAACCCTTGAAACACATATCCAAAAATAGAAACTAAAATTTTCAAAAAAATGGAGATAGCCACACCAGTTATAACAACCAATTCAGTAATACCACCATCTATATACACATCGACTCATTCACCAACAGTTCTATATAGTCACTCATACATATATTCACTCATCATATGTAGTGATACACCTATACATCCTGTTACACACCGACAGTCATCCAAAAGTTACTCACACACATACTCACACATGCAAATAAACTATTGAACATACATTAATTTGCATATTCTGCTATACACACACTACCACTTTACTTCTAAAGAAACTTACACATACTCACTCTCTTAAACAATCACTTATAGAAACACATACTTATTTAAACAGGAACTCTTACAATCTCGCGCTCTCACATATACTCACTTATATACATCAATACTCACATATACTAGATTAAAACATATGTCGTTACTAAAAAAGACAATAGTGAGACAGTCATTCACTCACTAACACACACATATACACACTCATCCACCTATGCAGTCCTGCACATATGCTGTCTTCAAAACACATACAAACAGTGAGTCAGTCACCAACCCATGCAGCTACTTATACACAAAGTGAAACACTGATACATATATTTCAATATTTAAAAGTTCTTGTTAATATACGTATTCACTAAAATACACTTAATAAGCCAGTGAACCAAACAATTTATTTATAAAAAACATAATAAACATAAACATCCGTTTAGACACATATTTTACCATTTATTCTTCCATCAACCTTTACAAATACATATATAAAACATATTTATTTTTCAGAAAGACGCACATTCACTAGCTGGTGTAATCAGTGATGTCATGAGTGATGTCACTGACCATGTCATGAGTGATGTAATATGTGACGTCATCAGCAGTGCATTGCAGACGCGCAAGTTATAGTGAGTCCAACTAACTATAATGTGGAATTTCAATGGTTTTATGTCAGTAAAATTTCCAGCGAACTATAACTGGTGTGAAACCTATGGGTTTTTCAGTGAATATATATATATATATATATAAATCAGATTGAGAAGGTTTCTGTTGCATTCATATATTATCGTCCAATACATATGCATAAGACAGTACAACTGATTTAAAAAAAGTGCAGATGCTTAAGTGTGTACATGAATACATAAAATATGTACAAAAGACAACATCAATGCTCTCTGGGTCATAGGCAAGTTGTTTCAACAAACGTGTGTACAATATAGCAAAATGTGGATTAAAAATAGTCATGAAACCAAGAGAGGTATATGCAGGCATTTTGATCCATTATGAGTTAAAGGGCCTTCTCAGGACCAAGTCGTCGGGCTCATTATCTGCACATGTCGGGAGACAGAAACCTGGACCAAACATCAGTCTCTATCCATCAAATTGTGAATAGCTGTTCAAATTGTAGTGGATACATGCTTTCATAACTCATCATTAAGGAGTATGGTATGTTGTGTGTCAAAAACCATAAAACTATCACAATTGTAGAGATTTCAACCTTAGTCACAATCTCCTCTTTTTGTAATATAACCTACTCATGTAAATGCATTTCCCACTTGTGCCATCCAGTAAACTGACTCCAATCAGTCAGTTGTTCATGATAATTCTTAAATATACATATTAATCTCAAAAACACAGTAACCCACTGCACTGACATTTCATCATATCAGCATGAATACTGTGTCACCGCGTGTGTAGGATACATGCTGATTATCAATGGACTGTGTTTGTACTATCCACAAGTCCAGATAGCGGCTAAGTGCGTATATCTCAGCTTATTGCGTTCCCATGTAACAATACATTTTAGTTTAGGAATTTAGGTTGTGTCATCGTCCCCTAATATATATCAACCCCTAAGAAGCTAACAGTGAGGTGTAGGGGTTGTATGTATGACTCCACAATGCATGCGTTTACATCACATGCCATTACAATACAGTAGTAATGATGAAAGTGTTGATACAAAGCGTTACATTACAACACAAACTTTAACAATCCATATACCTTTACAAGCATGCCTTCACAACGAATTGTGTTGCAAAACCATGTTTTGTAAAAGCATATGCATGGTTAAAGTTATTATTGAACATATAACTATTCTACAGGTAAATACGTTATATATGTAATATGTTAAATACTTATAATTTCATAGTAATGGCATGCATGGTAATTTAGATATAGACATGTATTACTGATTGGAAATTGCATGTTTACAGATGGCCGAAATGTTTTCTGTGTCCATCTCAACAGTCCTTTGTTTGTTTTGATTGGATGCAAAACACCAATGAACTGGTTGTGTGTTTATTTAAATAACACCGTCTTGGGCTGCCGTGTGATATTGACAAAAGGCAGTTGCCGAATCGTGTCTTTTTGTGCTTTGAAAAACCCAATACAATCTGGGTTAGCAGTTTCCTGCGAGTGCTATACTCATTGTACCTTGCAGCAGATAAATATATATATGTATTTATTTATATAAATGTACATCCATATGTATGCACTTATATTAACTTTATATATATAAATATATATATAATATATGAAAAAAGCGAGGACGAGACATCACACCAAAGGGGGTATCTGCACACCACCGCCGGTAGCTAGACAACAGCTTCACATCGCTCCCCCAAAACTGATAAACTGCCAGACGCATTCCGAGCATAATGATTGCTCTTCCTCAGTAGCAGAAAGCAGGTATACTGAAACAGCTGTGATTTAACAGATCACCATATTTATTCACTTGCAGTCCCGCCTATGTAGGCGCTAGGCATCTTGATACAAGTAGTCCAAGCAATAGATACCATGACTTAAGATCTTGTACATCCCCAGTGGGTCCTGCATGTTCCTGTAGATCAAACCCCGGGAGCTTGTTTCCTTCCCAGTGTAAGAATTGGCTTTTGTAGTTTGGTTTGCCCTGTTCCCATCATGCACTGGGACAGGAACAGACTAATTTGCATACAGCCAGGTTCTGAAACTGGGATGGTGCAGTGAGCTAAAAAACGGTGTTGGATCTAGCCCTGATCTCTTGACTGGGTGAGAGCTTTCTGCTTAATTCAGAGACTCTGTCCCTCACCACCCCTTGTTGTAAATAGTCATGTTACCAATGTCACCCCGGCAGCGAGGCCCCCCTTTGTCCAAATGGTGCCAGCAGTTACGAGCACACAGGATCTGCCATTTCCAGCAGCAGAACAGCTCCGTGGCCAGGCTAGTCGCTTAACATGGAAAAAACGAGTATGCCTCGCAGGAGACATCACACCAAAGGGGGTATCAGCACACCACCACCGGTAGCTACACAACTGCTTCACATCGCTCCCCCAAAACTGATAAAATGCCAGACGCGTTTAGAGCGTAATGATTGCTCTTTCTCAGTAGCAGAAAGCAGGAATACTGAAGCAGTGGGGATTTAACAGATCACCATATTCAGTCACTTGCAGTCCCGCTTATGTAGGCGCTAGGCATCTTGATACAAGTAGTCCAAGCAATAGATTCCATGACTTACGATCTTGTACATCCCCAGTGGGTCCCGCATTTTCCTGTAGATCAAACCCAGTGGAAAAATAAACCCAAAACCCATACCCACCCTAAACCCTAAAATTACCCATGCCACCCCAAGACCCGTACTCACCCTAAAATTACCCATACCACCCCAAAACCCATACTTACCTAATACTTACCTTATTTGAAACGCACATCCCTTTACCATTCATGCCTTTACAACGAAATTTGTTGTAAAGTCATGCGTTGCGTTGTGATGGTCATGCGTTGTTACAATGCATATGTTGTAACTCTTGCATTATAATGGCATGCAGGTAACATCTGCGATGTAATGGCTGTTCACCTTTTGAAGGTGGCAGCAGCAATCACTAAAAAAAGGCATAATGTATGGCATGAGGGTTGTTGCGATATGCAGTTGGCAATGTGGACTTGTACCGAGTGCCTATATAAATCAGGCATGCTCTGAAAACATCTGTATCCTAGTCTTCTTTTGTGATATGATGAGTTTACCTTGGAAATAGGCATGTGCTCTATTAGTTGCATTGAGTGAAAAAACAGCACAAGGGACCAGCATGCACTATGTAACAAAACTACATGTGTCTAGTCAGAACATGCAGGTGTGGCTCGAAAACAGCATTTAGTCTGACGTTTATTGGCCAGCACCCTTGGTACTTGGTCCTGAGGAGACCGTTTAACTCACAAGAGGTCAAAACGTTATTGATGGTGTCTTTTGTATTTATGGACACACTTAAGCACTGCATAGTTTGCACTTTTTTGATATCAGTTGTACTATCATTTGCATATATATTGGAGGATAATTCAGCAACAGAAACCTTCTCAGTCTGACATTGAATGCTGGTTTCCAAAGACACGTGTAAGAGTGTACCTACTTCATGAAAAGAGATCCACAATGGACTCTGTTTATATAGCCAACTTTCTCAATTGTTACTTAAAATCGAATAAAGAGGTTTTCACATTGCAATTCATTTGAGTGTCAACATCACCCTTCAGATTTATCAAGGTTTTGGGTCGCCCTTATGCCACACAAGGAGGCGCAGGGGCAATGCGAAACCCAAGTGAGATTTATCAAGCCATTCAAGGCCTCCTTGCATGGCCCTGCATGGCTTGATAAATCTGGAGTAGCCCAAGGCAGAGCAAATTGATGCCTTGCATTCCTCTGCGCCATGGAGGCGTTCCAAGTGCTTGAAAGGCAAAGGATGGAAATGCACCTTATTTAACATGATATGGTGCATTCCGGTCCTTTCTTTGCACTGGCACAATTTAACTGCCTAGTGCCAATGCAAGCACCATATTTTTGTAAGCAGGACACCTTCCTGCACAGAAACAATCCTGAGAGACATTTTGCTCTTTCTACGTGTGTTGCAGAATGCAGCATATGTAGAAAGAGGAAAAAACGAGGTATCATAAGGATATTTCTCCTTCTTACAGCTCCCCTGGGGAGGTGTAGCATTTTGACACATTCCAAAGTGTACCTCTAATGCTAAATTTTGGAGTGGAACAAAGTCTGTGGCTGGATATGTAGGAACACCTACGCTCCACCCCAGAACACCTCCCTGTGGCAGAGTAATGCAAGGCAGCAATTTGCGCTGCCTTGCGTCAATCCAGAATTATCAAGCCATACTGGGCCATGCAAGGGGTGCTTTCATGGCTTGATAAATTTCACTAGGGTTTTGTGTCGTCCGTGCACCTCCTTGCGTGGCGCAAGAGCGATGCAAAACCTTGATGAATCTGGCTAAAAATGTCTATCTGCTCCAAATCAAAAGTTATCACTTATTAAATGTAATAGGTTAACCCAGAGTTAGTCAATGGGAGAGATAGGCCTTACAGCATGGAAAGAAAGACTTTAGGAGATTTTTACTGCTCGGACATGTAAAACTTTAACCCACATGGCCTACTTTATAAATACACCCTTTACAATGCACCCTGTGAGCTCTGTGAGCCATCGGGGCCTCTTTAAGGAGGGACTATTTAGGCCTGACAAAAGGTTTATTTAACAAGGTCATGGCAGTTTAAAACTGCAGTACAACTGCATTGGCAGGCCTGAGACATGCATTACATGGCTACTTTAGTGGGTGGCAAAATTGAGGCATTTAATTTAATGCCCCTGGATACATGTAGTGCCATTTATTAGGGACTTTAAAGTACATTTACTGTGCCTTATAGGTGTACTCCAATGTTACCAATATTTGAATGAGAGACCACAAACACTTGTTAGCAGTGGTAAAGTTCATAGAGTCTTAATGCCAGCAAAAAAGAATCAGTAAAAAAAGAGGAGTGAAGGAAAAAGGTTTGGAGAATACCAGTATAAATACGCTGCTTTCAGCGCCACGAAATCAGACCTCGTAATCTCCTGAGGCGGAAGCCGGGAGACCTCTTGCTTTTTAAAATTGTATTTTCGTGCTATCACTTTGCTTATTTCTTGTATTTTAAAAAACTTCACTCACCCCTTGCCATCACTGAACAGGCGATAGAAACGCCGAACAGCGACCACTTCGCTGCAACATAGGAACCTGCAACCAAACAATTCTGCCGCCATTGACGGCGAGGTAGAGAGGCCACGCCCACTCCGAGGCCACGCCCACCTGCCCTCCACAGTATAAATACGCTGCTTTCAGCGCCACGAAATCAGACCTCGTAATCTCCCGAGGCGGAAGCCGGGAGACCTCTTGCTTTTTAAAATTGTATTTTCGTGCTATCACTTTGCTTATTTCTTGTATTTTAAAAACTTCACTCACCCCTTGCCATCACTGAAACAGGCGATAGAAACGCCGAACAGCGACCCCTTCGCTGCAACATAGGAACCTGCAACCAAACAATTCTGCCGCCATTGACGGCAAGGTAGAGAGGCCACGCCTACTCCGAGGCCACGCCCACCCGCCCCTTTTCCACCCATAAAAAATTTGCATTCCATTCTATATAAAAACAATCTCAGCTGCAGGATCAACGACGGTACGGTCAAGGACTGTGAAAACTGTAACTTCACCCTCCAGATCTCCCCCACCACCTCACTATCGGGTCTTCTGGTATACCGACCACCAGGCGCGATAGGTGATTTCTCAAGCACTCTGATGGATCACATCCTTTTAAAAACAATAGCAACGCCCAACTTTCTTCTTCTAGGGGACTTGAACCTACACTTTCTAGACCTGGCAGACAACACTGCCGCTAATCTCCTAGCAGACCTCATGTCAGCTGACCTCCTGCTCCTGAACTCGAAACCCACTCACGAGAAAGGACATCTCCTAGACCCAGTTTTCACCAACATTAGGAGTCTCCAAACCCAAGACCCTACCCCCCTTCCATGGACTGACCACTCTCTGGTCCCTATGCACTGGTCCTATCAGCCCGCCTCGGTTCCTAAACAGAAAACCAGGATACTAACCAGACGTTGGCACAAGCTAAGTCCAGAAGAATGGGAAGTGAAGCTTAGGGAATCCGATGGCCCCTTCTCAACTGACCCTAACACCGCCGATAGAGAATTTAACAGCTGGCTCACCAACCCCCTAGACAGCCTCATCCCATTAACATGCTCTCTCAAGCATGTAAAAAGGATTAACCATGCTCCTTGGTACACTCCGCCCCTGAACATTCTTAGGAAGGAGTGCAAAAAGACGGAGTGGACATGGAGAAAAAATAAATCGGCGACGGACAAAAACGCCTATCAAACAGCCATGAAGGCATACAAACAAGCCCTCCACAGCGCAAAAAGCTCCTTCTTTGAGGAAAGAATAAAGAATTCCTCGTGCTCTGCCAAAGAGACTTTTTCCATCCTTAAAGAGCTCCTCCATGTCCCAGCCCCCCCGCAGATACCCTTGGACCCCAAAGCAGCCGAGGAGAAATGCGTCAACCTGGCTAATTTCTTCGACAATAAAATTAAGAAAATCCTTTCCTCCCTACCTGCCACCAATCAGGCCACCCCTGGAATAGCCAAGGATCGTGCCCTCATGTCAAGAAACCCCACGGACAAACCCGAACCCCCTCGTTTAGCTTCATTCGGACCATTCACAGAAGAAGAAGTGGCAACTACTCTAGCAGCCACGAAAAGTGGGGCCCCCAGCGACTCAGTTCCCGTACGGTTCACTAAAAACATCGCTCGGACCATTACAGCTAGACTCACGGCCCTCATTAACACCTCGTTTGCCCAAGGAGAAGTCCCACAAAGCTGGAAGGAGGCCGTGGTTAAAGGTCTTCTGAAGAAGCCGTCGCTAGACCCCGCGGACTTATCCAACTATAGACCCATCTCGCTCCTCCCTTGGATAGGGAAGGTCGCGGAGAAGCTTGCAAATAAAAAGCTGTCCCACTTCCTAGAGGCAAACCATCTCTTAAAAAACTCCCAAACAGGCTTCAGACCAGGTCAGGGCACAGACACCGCCCTCCTGGCGGCCGTAGAAAAAGCGAGGGAAATCATTGACACAGGAGGATCAGTGGCAGTGGTCCTCCTGGACCTTAGCGCGGCATTCGACACTGTCAGCCACCAGGTCCTAGCCCAGCGCCTAGATAACACAGGCGTACAAGACAGTGCGCTGAGATGGCTCACATCCTTCCTCTCCCGACGCTCCTTCCAAGTCTGGGAAGGAGAAAGCCGCTCCCCCTCAATCCCCCTCCGGTGTGGAGTGCCTCAGGGCTCCTCACTGAGCCCCACGCTTTTCAACGTGTATATGGCCCCACTGGAGGAGCTGGTCGCCCCATTCGGAGTCACGATCGTCAGCTACGCTGACGACACTCAGCTGGTGGTGACCCTCTCACACCCCAAGCTAAAGCCCTCCAACCTGCGAGACTGCCTCTCCACCGTCCATCAATGGATGGGCGACTCTGACCTAAAGCTTAATGGGTCAAAAACAGAGATCCTGCTCCTCGGTCACAAAACCTCGAGTCTCCCCCCTAACATCTGGCCCGCCTGTATGGGTGACCCCCCCTCCCCTAAGACAGAGGTTAAGAGTCTGGGAGTGTGGCTGGAGACAGATCTCACCTTTAGGACTCAGGCTAGGAAAACAGCCGGCATCTGCTATGGGCTTCTTAGATCATGCAGAAAGGTGCTCCCCCTACTACCATTCCAGTCCAGTCTCCTGCTAATTCAAGGCTTAGTGCTAGCAAGGCTTGATTATAGCAACGCTATTTATCTCGGGGCGCCGGAAGCCACCTTCCAAATTCTACAAAAAACCCAAAATGCCGCAGCTCGCATGCTCACAAACACCCCAGCAAGAACATCGGCCAAACCGGCTCTGAGAAAACTTCACTGGCTCCCCGTGAGGGAAAGAGTCGCCTTAAAGGCCCTCTGCCTGGCACACAAGGTCCTGCACAACGCTGGTCCCCCCATTCTGAGCACCTGGATCACCCCATACAGACCACCGAGAGCGCTCCGGTCTGAACAGGGAAACCTGATTGTTGTCCCTAGGGTGAAGAAAACCCGCATCGGCGGCCGCAGATTTTCGGTAAACACGGCCAGAAAATGGAACGCTCTTCCCCCGAACCTCAGAGCTGAACCAAACCTCCTACGATTTAGGAAGTCCCTCAAAACCCTCCTTTTTCCCTGATTCATTCGAAGCTTCCCTGTGCCCCCCCTTTAGGAGTCCGAGGTTTCAGCGCTGGGATACTCGAGGGTGACTACGCGCTCTATAAAAACCTAAAATAATAAAATAAATAAATAAATAATAATGGATATCACATCTAACAAGAGCTTTATAGCATTTATATGAAATAAAAAATTTCCAAACAGATGACATAAAATGTAAAAATGCCCCTACTTTCTTCAGCTGTTGTTAAATGTCCCTACACATTTTTACCTATTTAAATCAACTTTTGAATGTAATGATTAGAGGACTTACCCAGCTGGACGGCAGTATGTCCTGAAAGAAAGATAGAAAGAGGAAAAACACAAATACCAGAGTTGTTGTGCATTTACCGATTCTTGAGATAGTGTGCAAAATGTGGTTTTAAACTTGAAGTTACATGTGTACACTTATTTAATTCTATTGCTTTTCGAACAAGTTCACTGTGACATGTTTAATTGCCTTTTCTTAACTTAGGCTAACAAGGCCTCAGTTAGGCCTTGACACCATGTTGTTTCAAATGAATGTCTCCACCTACACATTCACTGTTTATTTATTTGTGCAGCATGCAGTCAAGCAAAGTCATGTTTGTTTATTTCCATTGACATTGTTCTCGCTGTTCTCAAAGAAAATTTTGCAACATATGCTCAGTAATGTTGCAAACCTCTCATGGTCTCTCCTGCTAGCTAACTGTACTTTATTTATTCACAATAGTTCACTGTTGTTTTGTAACTAGTTTTTTTTCCGGATGACATTAACCTAGATGGATGAATCAATATTCATGTTGTGGGTTAGAGGTTAAATGGTAAAGCAAGATGACGTTTAATAGAACCGTGCTCTGATTTGCAGAAATTATAACTATTTTCTTACACCACGATGATTTTGTAGATTTAGCATTATTCTATGAGAAGAATTACTATATATGCTGATGATTTTAGGGGTGAGCTAGAAGACTAGAAATGTGGTATGATTTCTTATTGATTTTGCTGCTCTTTTGGGACTTAAAGTAATGTTGATTATGCTTACTGTTTTGTATTGCCCTATTTCGAGAGCCTTCATGACAATGACTTTATGCATTTGTATTTACACTTCCTGTACTAGACTTTTTGCATTTTGCAATAAAGTTTGCTAGATTTCCTACTTTTGCTCTAGAATTTACTTATTGAGTTTGTCATTACTAAATTGACTGTACTTTTGGTGTGTTGTGTGGTACTTTGCCTCTGGACACATTGCCCCAACCCATCCACCTGTGGAGGTGCTATTGAGGTACCTTTTGAGGTGTAAGAATTTTGGGTTTCTCCACGTCCAAAACACACAAGGAAGTCTCACTTCCCACCATGGAGAAAAATCTACTACATAGGTAACTAAATGTAAAGTATAAATATACAAAGAGATAACAAATCAGAATGTTGGTATTTCTCCCTACTTTAGGGATGGCACTTGAGGTGAAGCATCTGTGAGCAGGTAGTATTTATATGTAAACTGGTTTGTGTGTGTGTGTGAATGTGTGTATGTTTGTGTAGGGTTGTCATATTGTTCCATGTATGCCGGATTGGTGTCAGTACAACGCGTTGTATTACAACGCGTTCCGTTACAACGCAGATTTTACAACGCGGGATCAATTACAACGGATGTCATTACAATGCATGGCATTACATCGCAAATGCTATTACAACGCATGGCATTACATCGTAAGTATAGGTAAGTATACCTTTTTAAAAAAATGTTATTTAGTTTATTGTAATTAATTTATTTAAAATAATTTAATTAAAAGACATTTTAAAAGTGTCATTACATTAATTTAATTAAATAATATCTATTTAATAAATAATATCTATTTAATAAATGTAATTTTATTAAAAATAGTAATTAATTTAATTTAATAAAAAAAGTAATTAGTTTAAAGTACATATTTTTTATAATGAAATTAAATTAAATTAATAATAATTATTTATTTAATTTAATTAATTTAATTTAAAAATGTAATTAGTGTAAAATAATTAATTTAATTTATTAAATATATTTTAATCAATTTTAAAATGGTAAATATAATTTCATTATCCCTAAACACAAACCCTACCCTAAAACCTAAAAACACCCCTGTACCCCAAAACCCAAACCCTGCCCTAAAACCTAAAAACACCCCTGTACCCCAAAACCCAAACCCTGCCCTAAAACCTAAAAACACCCCTGGACCCCAAAACTCAAACCCTGCCCTAAAACCTAAAAACACCCCTGTACCCCAAAACCCAAACCCTGCCCTAAAACCTAAAAACACCCCTGTACCCCAAAACCCAAACCCTGCCCTAAAACCTAAAAACACCCCTGTACCCCAAAACCCAAACCCTGCCCTAAAACCTAAAAACACCCCTGTACCCCAAAACCCAAACCCTGCCCTAAAACCTAAAAACACCCCTGTACCCCAAAACCCAAACCCTGCCCTAAAACCTAAAAACACCCCTGTACCCCAAAACCCAAACCCTGCCCTAAAACCTAAAAACACCCCTGTACCCCAAAACCCAAACCCTACCCTAAAACCTAAAAACACCCCTGTACCCCAAAACCCAAACCCTGCCCTAAAACCTAAAAACACCCCTGTACCCCAAAACCCAAACCCTGCCCTAAAACCTAAAAACACCCCTGTACCCCAAAACCCAAACCCTGCCCTAAAACCTAAAAACACCCCTGTACCCCAAAACCCAAACACTGCCCTAAAACCTAAAAACACCCCTGTACCCCAAAACCCAAACCCTACCCTAAAACCTAAAAACACCCCTGTACCCCAAAACCCAAACCCTGCCCTAAAACCTAAAAACACCCCTGTACCCCAAAACCCACACCGTGCCCTAAAACCTAAAAACACCCCTGTACCCCAAAACCCAAACACTGCCCTAAAACCTAAAAATACCCAAACACCCCAAAACATATACATCAGTACCCCAAAACATATACTCCTATACTCATACTTATTTAAAAAATTACTTAAATTAATATATTTAATTTATAATATTTAAGAACGAAATAAATATTTTTTTATAATTAATAATAATTAAATCAATTATAAAATATTAAATAAAAAAAAAAAATTAAATACTTACCAATACTTACGATGTAATGGTATGCGTTGTAATAGCATCTGCTATGTAATGCCATGCGTTGTAATGGCATGCATTGTAATGGTATTTGCGATGTAATAGCTGCGTTGTAACAGCATTACGTTGTAATAGATGCGTTGTAAGAGTAACACACCATGTATGCCACATGAATGCATCGTTGGCAGTTATACTATCATTTTATTTTGCTTCCGATTAACCAATTGGAATAATTCACCTAAGAGCAAAGATGTGATAGAGGGAATCCCATATTACGGGCCTAAACACAAACTGCATTTGCATTAAGTTTAGTAGTAATACAATATTACTACTAACATATTACAAAACGCTATTCGAAAACCAACATGTACAGTTCACTACTTCCGTCCCTCCTACCATTTGCAGAAATCTCTGTCTTGACTTCAGAGATCTCCAGAGATGTAGTATGCATTATAGTAGTAAATGTGGGAGGGACAGGAAGAGTGGCTGGAAAATGGGCAATATTCGCGATTAAAGAGAGGGGTTTAGGCATGAGTAGTTAAGTGATAGCCATTTAAGGGTTAAGGGAGGGTAATGTACCAACCCACAAAACAGTAAGCCCCTTCCTCTTCTCAAACTGCAATTTTGACATTTAATAAAGCCATAGTGGACCCAAAAATGCAGCAAATGTACTTAAGCTCAGAGCTGGAGTAAAGCTAGCACCACCCATAGCCTCTCCCAGGTACTGCTACACCCTCCCATAGAAAAGATTTTAGACTTAATATTTAATCCCACAGGAAATAAGGTTAAAATAAATTAACGAATTTTGATTTGTTTAAATATATTTAAAGTAATTTTAATAAATGTAATACATTTTAAATAAATATGACTTAATCATAAAATAATGTGTCCATACTTATCCACAACGAGATCTCTGGCCCGAATGTGAGGACTCTGCCAAGAGCAGGAAGGTCACATTAGTTCATAAGGTCACAACTGATGGTAAATTTACAACCATATTTGATGCTTTTTCCGGTGGTGGGGAAAGTCTTTTTTTTTGTTGTAATTTTACAGTAGTAAATGGTGAACAGTCAATAGTATTAAAGTTGCTGAAAAGTGTAAGATTTACTCCCATGTAAAGTTATATTTGTGAATAGCTCCCTTAATTAGGGTGACCAACTGGCATGGGTGCAAATTCAGGACGGTAAGTGTAAAAATTCAGGACAAAGGGTCAAAATTCAGGACAGAAATTCACGACAGGAGGTCAAAATTCAGGACAAAACTTCTGGACATAAGGTATGTTTTGAAACATCTGAGTGGGTCATGCAATTGTACATAAGTAAGCCCATCTAACATATTTATCCATTTGCAAACCTGCCCATCATGTATTCTTCCATCCATCACTTCACTCATACATCCATACACCCTTTTACCCTATCCATCCTTACACTCATCCATCCACTCTTCCACCCATTCATCCGCTCATCCATCCAGCCATTTACCCTGTCATCCATCCCTTCACTTAAAATTCCATCTACCCAGTCACTCATCCTTCCAGCCCTTCACATTTTCAGTCATCCTTCCATCCTCCCTTTCTCTCACCATTGACCCTTTCACTTAGTCATCCTTCCTTCCATCCATCCACCCATCCGTCTACTCATCCACTCATGAATCCATCCATTGATCCTATCACTCATCCATCCTTTCACTCATCCATCCATCCTCTCATCCTTCCACCTTTTCACTCCTTTCACTCATCTATCCATCATTTTGTCCATCTACCCTCCCTTTCAATCACTCATCCATCTTTACATCCACCCTTTCACTTATCCGTCCATCCATTCACTCTTTCGTTCATTCATTCATCCTTTCACTAATCCATCAAGCCATCCACCCATTCCTTCACTTACTCACGCGCCCACGTTTTCATATTAATTATGAGCTGAGCCTTTGTCTGCAAAGTTGCAGACACAAGAGGCCCATCAAGAATGTCACCCTTGCCGTAGTTTCTAAAGCAAGGGGTGGGGTGGGGGTAGGGTTCACTATGCCCCTGCACATAGGCAATCTGAAAAAGTGGAAGTCATGAGTCATGCATGATGCACAGTGCCAGACCAAGAGGAGACTGTGACATGGTGCTGTTTAGAGAGCTTGTAGATGAAAAAAAGGGGTCTCTCCAAAGGGGGTGTTTGATGTAATTAAGGGCACAGCTTAAAACACCTAAGCTAAAAATCTATGCTTAGCATAGTGTGCTGCCGGACTGGTATTTTGCCTCTCAGATCATTGTATCCTGATATTTAACACAATAAGTAATGTTACACCTACAACAAGCCAGAACTACTGGCTTTGTCAATGTTTGTTGTTGCATAAAAAAATGCAGCAACCATGGCTTCTTTGAATACAATATTGAAAATTCATCAGTTCTAAAATGGTGAGACTGGAACAAGATAAGATAAGATAAGATGAAATAGGTTTATAAAGCGCTTGATTACCATGGCGTCTTGGGGCTGGAGAGTGGCGCATGAGAGTGTGAAAAGAAGGCTGCTCTATTAATCTTGCCAATTATTTGGGAGGGAACAGCCATGTTTTAAGCAGTTTCCTAAAAAGCAGTCTGTTTGGCTGTAGCCTCATAGCACCTGGCATCTTGTTCCACAAAGTAGCTGCATAATGGGATAGACTCCCACCTCCCCATCTAGCTCTACGGATTTAAGAGATTTGTACAAGACATGCATTAGTGGATCTAAGATATCTCGGGGGAGAGTACCATATAAACAGTTTTTGTAAGTCCCCAGCACCACCTCCATTGAGTTACTTATGGGCCAAACAGAGGGCCTTAAATTCCACTCGCTGCTGAATTGGAAGTCAATGCAGTGATCTTATACAAGCAGAGGTAGAATGACCTTTAGGGATGTTTAATAGTAAATGAGCTGCTGCATTTTGTGGGGACCTAAATTTAGTAATTTGGGCTTTGTCAATTCCCAGATAGAGTGCGTTACAGTAATCTATTTTAGAGAAACCTAGAGCTATCAACACAGTTTTCCTGAGTTCCTGAGGAATATAGGGAACACTTTTATGCAAGGCCTTCAATAAGAAGAAGCATGAGGACGTTAGGCGGTTTATTGGGTCAGCAAATTTTGTTGTTTGTCAAAGACCACTCCTAAATTCCTTGCCTTAAGGGTTGGACATGGACACTCCCTCCCCTCTGTGGGCCACCATGATTGATTCCACAGGGTAACGCCCCTGCCAAACTCCATTACCTCCGTTTTCTCGGTGTTTTTGACTCATCCAGCTCATGATTTCTGACACACAGATATTGAAGCTGATGGCAGTCGCCTTAGGAGGTTTAGATATAGCTACAAAAAACGGAGTCATCAGCCTATGAGACCAAAGTGAAACCATGGTCTCTGATGATTCTGGCTAGTGGAGTAACGTAGAGTCGGTGATAGGGCGAATCCCTACGGCACCCGCACGGAAGATGGAAGGTGTCAGATTGCAGATTCTTCCAGTGTATACTCTGCTCCCTACATGCTAGAAAGGAGACGAGGAGGGCCAGGGCCATCCCCCCAACACTAACACAGTGTGGTTCACGGTGTCAAAGGCTGCCAATAAGTCTAGAAGGATAAGGACGGCCCTACTGCCCCATCCACCTGTCTGCGAATTTCCTCGGTCACCATTATCAGAGCCGACTCTGTAGAATGGCACGATCGAAAGCCATGCTGACTGGAGTCCAATAAATTATTGGAGTCCAGATACTGAGTTAACTCCCTGTTCAGCGATTTTTCAATAATTTTTGCTGCTATCGGCAGGCAGGAGATTGGTCAATAATTTTTTTACCTCAGTTGGGTCCAGGGCAGGCTTTTTGAGGATCGGCCTGAGATAGGCTTTTTTCCAAATACAAGGTACAATGCCAGACTCAACTACTTTGTTTAAGAGGTGGGTTATATGGGAGCTAATTGTTTCTGACACTAGGTGATCAATGACTGGTGGACAAAGGTCATTGGGAGATCCTGACTTAGTAGTTAAAAAAAGGTTGTTCACTTTCTCGTGCGTAAGGGTCATAAAACGTATAAGTTTATTCTGAGCAGTAAACTCCTCAATGGGCCGCATATTTGGTATGACCGCAGCAGGAGCTGTGTGGAGGAGATCCTCATAGATAAGTTGCACCTTTGTTTGAAAACAATTGGCCAGCTTGTTACAGAAGGCTTGATCAGGACTGAACTTATTAGCCTGCTGAAGCTTAGAAAGGCGAAGGACTGACTTAAATAGCTCTTAAGAGGAGTTTTTAGCCTCTCCAATTTTTGTTGAAAAGTATCTGAATTTGGATTTAATAATAGCCTCCTTGTATTGTTCCAAGACTAGGTTATATGCCACTTTGTGCACCTTACTATAGTCAGATCTCCAATTTCGGTCGCCTTTCCGGCATGTAGATTTGATGCTTTTGTGGCTTGGCCCATACCAAGGCGAAGTCGCCAGGAGCCTTCTTGACCTGATGGATCTTTGTGGAGCTACCTGCTTGACCGCTACTCTAATCCAGTTATCAAATTGGAAGGCTGCATCATTATTATCCATACCATAAGCAGGAGGACATTTGTCAAGGCACAGTTCTAAATCATTTCTCTGTATTTTGTGCCAGGAATGAATCTTTACAAAAGGTGAGCTGTTCAGAATGGGCCGATTGGGCTGTGTTAGTTTAAATTGAAAATGTACAGACTTGTGGTCTGTCCAAGGTAAAGAGGAGATTTTTTCCAGAGTAATGTCGGGATTGTTAGTAAAAATGCCATCAAGTGTGTGGCCGGCCGAGTGCGTAAACTCCGACACAATTTGAGTTAGGCTATGGGCAGCCAGGTTGTCATGTAACCTATTTGTATCTGGGTTATTGTTTAGTTCCAGGTGAAAATCAAAATCACGAGAACCGTAACCATGGGGTATTCTCAAGCCCCTTCTTTTTAACTTGTTTCACCACCTTCTTTGAATGAACTAGCTTCTCACGTAGCAGCATTGGTGTTTGTTTTTGCAAATTTCTTCCATTTGACAGAATGTCCTGCCCTAGACGAGGCTGGAAGAGGCCCACCATATGGTGTAAGAGCCAATACTGGCCCATTGTCATTCTGTGTATCGCAATTAGCCTCATACAGAATGACAATGGACGGGGTGGGGCAGCGCTTGTGATCCCATGAAGAGTGTGAGGCAGCCTTATCAGGGAGCTGAGGCTTCTGGCAGGGGAACAGTGATGTTCCCCAATGCACAAAATTACAGACAAGAGGCATCCATAAAAGGGATCATCATGGACAACGTGAGATCAAAATTACGGACGGTCCGTGTAATTTACGGATGGTTGGTCACCCTACCCTTAATGTTCAGCATATATTGAGAAATCAGGTAAATGTGTGCTTGAGATTGAGCTAAAGTTATGGTTTGTGTTGGAGCTAATGGGTTTATTTTTGCATATGTGTGTGTGACTAGTCAAAAGTATGTGTATGAGTGCAATGCTGTGCATGAATGTAAGTTGTGTCTGTGTTTGTGCGTGTGGCTGCATGGTGTAGTTATGTGGCCATGTGATGGATCTACATGGCATATTATGGCAACGTCTTGGCCTATGATGACTTTAAGGATCTTCATGAGAGTATCTGCACACATGAAGGTAATATCCTCCACATGTAAGCATACCTGGGGACATTAAGTCTCTGGGATGTGTTAGGAATGCTTGCCAAATGGCAGTCCAAATGCATGGCACATGGTGTGAACAAATGGGGCACATGGAAATATGATACCAACATCTTACACGTGTGTGTCGTATATGGTGGCTGTATGATGTGGCATCAGGGCAGAGGTATTCTACTACAATCACAGAGGCGGGCCACCGAAGTGGGCTCAAGAGCTGTCCCCATAACCCGGTGGTGAGCCCCCAATGGCAGTTGGCGGGGGCAGGGGATGGCGTAGGGGACGCCGATTTCGGCGCGAAAACGGATTCGCCCGGCGAATGGCAGGGGAAGCCTCCAGAGGTGTCGCAGCTGCCCCCCCCCCCGGTATCACGGCCAATGGAGGGGGTAGGCAACTTTCAAACCCCGTAATGAGGGGGGAGGCACGAAGGGCGAGAGTGGCCTGGGGGAAGCATATAAGCGCTGCTCCCCCCAGCTATGCTCCTATCGAGGTGGAGCAGAGGGAGAAGCACGGCGAGCAGAGAATCTTGTGGAGAGTCTGGTGGGCGACGACACGACGGCGTGCAGCCTACGTTTAGGACCAGCTTGGAGGAAGAATGCGACCGAAGCCCACCCGGTGCATCCAAGTTGGTGGAAGCGGAGCCAAAACTAATGCGACCAGCGGGAGCCTACCCTGCGGCGCACTGACCCTCATCGGTCAGCTACCCAGTGCAGCATCCAGCGGGAGCCTACCCCGCGGTGCAAGGAGGCCTACAAGACTGTGACCGGAGCCCACCCGGTGCGGCCCAACCAGTGGGTGGAGGAGCAGAAACCCCGAGGAAGCGCCCAGCGGGAAGCCTACTCCCGGCGCACTGAGGGCGGTGGGAGTGCGACCAGAGCCCCCCTGGCGTGTCCAAGCCTGCGGAGAGCGTCCACGGTAGTCCCTCGGTGGAGCGACCGGAGCCCACCCAGCGCCCTACCAACTGCAGCGGGAAGCGGCCATCGGGAGCCTACCCCGCGGCGCCCAGAAGTTCAGGAAAGCGCAACCAGAGCCCACCCAGTGCCTCCGTGCAGGCAGAGGGAGCTACAACCCCGCAGGGGGGGAGGCCACAGGGGCACCTTGGTACCTGGTCAAACCTGGCGCGTTTGCGGCAGCACCGGATAGGGGAGCAAACTGCAGGGACTTCTGAGGGGGAGGAGGGTCACCCACGGAAACATGGGGGAACGCCCAGTTCCTGGGCAGACCTCCCACTGCAGTAGACTTACCTGAGGCCTACGCGAGACCTTTGCTGGGCCTGCATCCATGACGACCAGGGTCACCGGCCTGGCTAGCCTCATACCCTTAGCAGTGAAAGAGAGAATATGGCAGAAGGTGTTCATAGATATCTTCTCGCTACTGGAGATACAGTTAGAAGGGCTGGACTTGACGACATGCGACAAGAAGGAAGCGGATAGGAAGGAAAGGAGAAGGGAGCACAAGGAACGGACATTTGACAATCGGTTAGACGCATTCCGGATAATGGCATGCATCATAGTTGAGAAGTTCCAGCGCTGCGCAGTTGATCTTTGGCTTCACGGGGCGAACATTCAAAATACGCAAAGACAGTTCCACGGCGAGGCATGGCTGGAATACGATAAGAGATTCAGGCTAAAAATGCAAACACACCCGGAAATGGAATGGAATGAGGAGGACGTGTCCGGCTTCATACATAAAATGATGGTAGCGAAAGAGGCTAGGTCATGGGGGGGAGCGAACACACCTTTCGGGGATCCTTTCAAAGGGGGAAAGGAAGGCCTTTTCAAAAGTACAAACACTTCGGCGCAGGGAAAGGAACGCATGCCAATGGGCCACCAGCAATATGCTGGAAATTTGAGGCCAACAAATGCACATATGGGGCAGCATGTAAATTTCAGCACATATGTTCAGCATGCGGAGGAGGGCACCCAGCGGCAAGCTGTAGGCGCAAAGATGACCCAAAGCACGATAAAAGGGAGAAAATGAAGCAGTGAGGCAGGCAGAGAGGCCAGTGAGGGAGGAGCGTGACAGAAGAACACCCCGCTAGCATGGTCCCCCCTCAACACGCAAAGATTACGCGTGCTAGCCAACAGATACCACAATAAGACAGACGCAGAAATGTTGGTAAACTGATTTGAGAGAGGTTTTCCCATCCCATTTAGAGGCCCCCTCCCACCCAGCTGCGGGAGGAATTTGAAGTCAGTGATGCAGCACCCGGGGGTAGTGGCTAAAAAGATAGAGAAGGAAAGGCAGTTGGGCAGGATCGAAGGCCCCTTCCCAGCCACAGTAGGCGGGGAGTTGGTCATTTCACGGCTGGGGGCGGTACCAAAAAAGGAGGTAGGGCAATTTAGACTGATCTATCACTTGTCATTCCCGGAAGGGCTGTCAGTTAACAATGGCATTGAGTCAGAGGTGTGCTCGGTGAGCTACTCCACGATCGAAGATGCAATAGACTTGATAAGGGCAACAGGCAGCGGGACGCTCATGGCAAAGGCAGACATTGAACCAGCATTTCGCCTACTCCCAGTCCACCCCGACAGCTTCCACCTGTTAGGTTTCCAATGGGGAGGACAATACTATCACGACAAGGCAATGCCAATGGGATGTCCAGTGTCATGTGCATACTTCGAGTTATTCAGCACATTCATCGAGTGGGCGCTACACGACAGCCACCCGGAGGGCGGGAAGCTTCATTACCTAGACGATTTCTTGTTTTTCAGCCCAGCGGAGTCCCCCGAGTGCAAAGACACACTGGGAGCATCCATTAAGCTAGCAGGAGAGCTAGGGATCCCCCTGTCCAAAGACAAAACGGAGGGACCAACAACTAGAATCACGTTCTTGGGGATCGAGCTGGACTCGGTCTCCAGGACATCAAGGCTCCCACCCGAGAAAGTAGAAGACTTTAGACAAGGGATAAAAAAAACTATGCGGGCGCGAAAAAGCCACACTGACGAAAATACAGCAGCTTATTGGGAAGCTGAATTTCGCCACCAGGGTCATCTCAGCAGCCAGATTGTTCGCCTGGCAGTTGACAGCTCACGCGCGGCCTCACCCACAAGCACCACCACATCCGGCTGGGGGCGGAAGTGAAAAGGGACCTAGGGATGTAGGACACCTTTCTAGCGGACTTCAATGGAGTGCTAATCTGGAGGGAAGGCTGGCTGACCTGCAAACAGATCGAGCTCTACACCGATGCATCAGAGAGCACAGGGTTCGGAGCAATCTTGAGGGACAAGTGGTGCGCAGGGCAGTGGCCTACCAGCTGGCACAGGCAAGGCGTAAAAGGCAATGTAACATTCTTGGAACTCTTCTCGATTGTAGTAGCTCTGGTAATTTGGAAGGAGGAGCTCCGAAAAATGAAATTGACCCTATGGTCTGACAATAAGGGCGTAGTTCAGGCAATTAACAGGGGTCGGCCAGGTGCCCGGACACACTGTGACTAATGCGATGTCTGGTTACCTTGCAGCTGGAAGGCAACATAGATCTGCGGGTACGGCACGTGCCAGGGGTGAAGAACGAAATAGCGGATGCCCTATCCAGAGCGAAGATGAGTAAATTCAGGGAATTGGTGCCCAGGGCAGATGTGGAAATGACACCCTTCCCGCCGTAGCTGTGGAAACTGGCAGGACAGACCTTTCAGAACTGATCGCACACGCAGTGACCCCCAGTGCAGTGCAATGGTACAATAAATATGTAGCAACAGTGATGAGAGTAGGGGGCATACAATCCCTGGCGAACCCTATAGACACACGCAGGGCAGCGGAGCAATTTATTGGATGGGCCTACGAGGGCAAGAGGTCTAGGTCCTGGGCACAAGCTCACCTGGCAGGAATAGCGCACCACGCAAAGTTGGAAACAGGGCACAACCCAATTGCTTCCCCCTACAAAAAAACAGCAATGAAAGGCTGGAGGACAAAGAGAGGGGAAGAAGGTGGATACAAGGCGCCCGATAGATTTTGAAAAGCTGGGGGCACTGCTGGGGGCATTGGTGAGCGTAGCATCAGACGACTATGAGAGTCTGCTCTTCAGGGCGACATTTACCACGGTCTTCTTTGGGGCATTCTGCATCAGCGGACTGCTGGCTCCTGCCAGGGAGGGCCTGGCGGAGCGCTGCTTACAGGCCAGCGAAGTAACTCCAAGGGCGAGGGGAGTGGAGTTGGTGCGGCGGTCAAAGACAGACCAGGCAGGAAAGGGGGCCACAGTCAGGTTACATTGCATACAAGACCAGAAACTCTGTGCGGTGTGCTGCCTGTTCGCTTTTATGAGAGTGCGCCCAGTGGGAGGGGGTCCCCTATTCAAACACAAGGATGGGTCCCATCTGAGCAAGTTCCAGTTCACAGCAGTAATGCGCCTCGCCTTCAGCAGGGGGGCCTGCCACCGAGGGGCTTTGGGTCCCACTCATTCTGGATAGGGGCAGCCACAACTGCAGCACAACATGGGATGTCCGAGACAGGGATAAAGGCGGTAGGGAGATGGCGCTAGCACACATTATAGATTTACGTGAGACCCCAGCTGCTATGACCAGGATGCATGCGTGGTAAGCGAGTGAGTGACCGGTCGCTTTCCATTTGCCTCGACAGGGAACAGACCCCACCTGGTATGGGTGGTGGGCCACTCATTCATCAGACGGACGGGCTGCCTGGTGGATAACAACGGGACGCACACTCAAGGACAGACCACGGCGCACGTGCATTTGCTTGTTCGGCCGGTCGGGCATGTGATGAGAGCAACTAGCGGCAACCCTCAAAAGCCTACGGGAAGAGGCGGGGTGCCACCCGGACGTCCTTATCATCCACTTAGGGGGGAACGACTTGGCCGGTTTGGGGCGGAGGGCCCTCCTCCTCGGGATACAGAACAACCTAGTAGAAGCCAACAGGGAGTTCGGGCGCACAGCAATAATCTGGTCCGAGCTGATCAGCAACCAGGAATGGCGAGGGGTCTTAGAAAGGGGTGGAGAACTCACGGAAGAGGTTCAGCCTCCAAGTGAGCAAGTTCTGCAGGATAAACGGCCTGGGATCAATCAGGCACAGGTTGATACACACGGGCCGCCCGAAGTACTACGCCAGCGACGGAGTGCACCTATCCGAACAAGGCATGGAGATTTTCTGGAGCAACCTGTGGGGCGCCATGGTGTTGGCAGGCTGTCAGTAAGTAAGGAGGGCATAAGGGGGGAGCCGCAGGAAGACGGCTGCCTCCCTGACGGCGTGGCAAAGGGCTACACTGAGAACGGTTGGTACGGAGGCACACCGGAGGGCGGTGCGCCAGAATAGGTCCACTCACCTTCAGATGCTGCACGGCTGGGTGAGGTGGCCTAAGACAGCGACTCTAGGATGCCTCAAGGCTGGGTGACATGGCTACGAAGGGAAGGGGTAGCAAGCAGAGATGGCGCTCGCAGCCCAGCCCCCGCCGAATGGTAGGGCACAACAAAGCAGACAAGGTAGCGAGGCGGCCTAACTCTGGGACAACGGATATCCCCTTCCTTCCCGCACAGAGGAAGCGCAAGAAAATCCAACTTGCAAAAAGAACCGCTCCAGAAGGGCCAAGAAACAATATCAGGGAAAAATATAACGACATAACATGCAAATGCCAGATATACCTGTTTCCTTGTAACCCTAATAAACTGCGGCCAACAAATGACCACCACAAAGACAAGAAGTGTAGTGACTTACTTGGCAGGAGGGGAAATGCGGAAAGGAAAAGGTGTGTGGATCACATGTGGGAGTGGGGCAGAGTGCGGGGGTTATCAAACAGGTGAACCGCTTTTTACTTTCACTCATCAACCACACATAAATAAATGATGCACACAGAAAACCCATAGAAACACAAAAGCATAAATTAAAATAAATTTTCATCCACTCTCCACCAGTTATTTCAACGATGCCTGACACAACTTAAAATAGCTCGACCAATGTTTTTTCAATGCATGCTCAACTCTGTCTGTATTGTATTGTATTGTATTGTAATTACATTTATATAGCGCTTACTACCCCTGATGAGGCGTCTAAGAGCTTTTTTGGCAGGTAGCACGCTACTCCGGGACCCATAGAGGATTAGTGTTGAATTAGTATAGTGAAACATGCAAGTACATTTTAAGTGGTGGACAGATTAGTCAGTTATTTGGATTTGGAATGATAGCAGAAGGATGGAGGAGGGAAAAAAAGGTTTGTATTTATATAGCGCTTGTTACCCCTGATGGGGCGTTGAAACATGCTATTCAGGAAGCCCATAAAGGATTTGTGGTGAATTAATATGGTGAAATATGAAAGTAATTTCAGTGGTGGATATTAGTCAGTTATTTGGAGTGAGAAGGATAGCGGAGGGATAAAAAGGGGAAGAAAGGTTTGCATTCATATAGCACTTGTTACCCCTGATGGATGTTGAAGCGCTTTTCTGGCGAGTAGCACGCCACTCCGGAACTTATAAAGGATTGGTGTTGAAAAGTTGTACAGTAAAATATGAAGTAAATTTGAGTAGTGGATAGGTTATTCAGTTATTTGGGCAGAGAAGGGTAGGTGGCGGGATAGTGAAGGTAAAGAGGTTTGTATTTATATTGCGCTTGCTACCCCTGATGGGGGTTTGAAGCGCAAGTAGCACGCTACTCTGGAACCCATCAGGATTAGTGTTGAATTAGTATGGTGAAACATGAAAGTAATTTTAGTGGTGGATATGTTAGTCAGTTATTTGGATTGAGAAGGGTTGGGGAGGGGACAGGGAAGAAAAGAGGGAAGAGTTTAGAAAGGTTTGTTTTGGGGAATCGGTATAGTAAAAGAGGTGTAAGATGATGCAAGGAGGGGTAGAGTAGGAGAGAGTCTAGAAAGGGTTATTTTGGGGATCAGAGTAGTGGTTTGGGGGTTGGGGTTAAATGAGAGAGTGGATGTAGCGGATATATTGAGCGAAGTATAGGCTGAGAAATAGGGAAGTTCATTTGAAATGCTTAATTAAAAGAAAGTGATAAATATATAGATCCGCATCACCGATTTCATCATCGTGTTCTGCAGCATATTATTCCGACGGTTAGATACATGTTTTCCAAAGACAGACGTCCGCTTTGATGACCGGTCCACCAGGCAGCAACAAAATGGCGTATTTACCACCGCATCACTTTCAGTTGGTTAGAGTGCCTAACATAAAGCGGCCATCTTAAATCGGAGTTACGATGCGGAACCAACATGCATCCTGACTCGTCTTCCATTTGCCTGAAGGTGGGGACAAAACATTAAAGCATGTTTTCAATTACATTGCAAAAAGAAAACGTGGACATGTTAAGCAACACAAGCCTATAATGTAAGGATTCAAACTGTTCGCTCACAGAATATGTTAGGTGTTCGAATATTCACTCTTCCCTTTTAATTCATATTTAATACATCACTGCCTTGAGCATATCCTTGATTTGATATCATTTGCTGGATGGCTCTCAGCCCTATAACTCTTTGTAGCCTTACATGTACTGAAGTGTGTGGCAGTAGTGTCATATACCATGCACGAATGACCATGTCATATTGCAGTTATGCCACGCTTCACACACAGAGGGGCAGATTTACGATGCCTGACGTATCTCTGCAAATCGTCAGAGATGCGCCAGGAAAGATACGTCACGCAAGTCCATCCTTGCGCCACCCATGATGCGCCGCATTTACAATGCGGCGCACCATTGTGCAAGGAAGGGCAGATGCGTGACGCATCTTTTGGCTTACGGGCGGCGCATTGCTGGAGTCGTGTCGCAAGCGCGACGCAACTCCTGCAATGCACAGGGGCCACCCATACATTACATGGTGCGTCACTCCTTACGCCTGCTTCAAGCAGGCGTAAGGAATTGACGTAGCAGCTTTGGGCAAGTGACTCAGTGAAATCTTGTAGATTTCACTGAGTCACTTTCCAGGGGCGTTCCTGCGACGGAACGCCCCCCCTGCACCGTAACGCCTACATGAAACCTGACGCAGGTTTCATGTGGCGCTGGGCCTTACACCGTGGCGCATCTCCATAGATGCGTCACGTTGTAAATGCCTCGTAGGGATGCGCCACGTTTACGCCGCCTTGCATGACGCAACAGCGGCGTAAACGTGGCGCAAGGGGCTCGTAAATCTGCCCCAGAAACTTTATTTACTTCTTTTCTTCATATATTTTCATATCACTTTTTGATCTCAGTTCAGAAACCCTCAAAATTGCCATCATCTATTCTTTACAAGTGTCCTGTGTTTCCTGTGAGGATGTTGCGTCTGATGTAATTGGCACACAAGATGCAATCTCTTCTCGAGCTATAAAGTGCAGTTCTTATTCGAGGAGTTCTCCGTACATGTTATTTTTGCACCGCTTCCAGTGAAGATTCATTGTCCCTGCCAGGCGGCATCATTAGAGGCCATTACTCAGGCGCTGCAGTGGGGCGCTCTGCGCAATGACGCATGGGAGACGATGATCCGGGTTAAAGACCTGACTCAGCAGCTTCCACCTCTCGATATCATAGCACTTACCCTTTCTCTCGATGCTGCTGTCTCACAAGCGGGACTTTTAGAAGCATCAGCAAGATTTTTTTTGCGTGTGAAAGATCCCGATGTAGCCGGAAAGTGTGGATCCTACTCATGATCCAATTAATTCAATTACAGCAAGGGATTTTTTTGACTTAAAATAATGTGACATACATTGCTGTGGTAGAAGGCGACAGGGTAACCGATCACACTTGATGTAACTCAACATTCTTTATACGAATAGGCTTTTGACCAAGGGAGTGATGGAGATATGAAAACGTATGCAATGATATAAATAGACAAGTAATAGCTTGTGCATGTATAACTCTGCACACCACAATAAGGCAGGCTTCTCTAAAGGGAATAATGGTTTTCCGGTGGAAAAAAGACTCAATTTTCCCATTCAGACCACTACACTATTTAGAATTCTATGCAAAATTCTACAGGAACAGACGTCTGCGGACGTCACGTGACTGAAAAGCGGACACTCACGTCTTCGACATGGGTCTTAGAGTTCCCATTGCTGAGGTATCACGCATGCTGCCTGGCTCTCCACTAATTGGTTTGCCCATTTTGGCCCACCTGCCTTCCTAGTTCTTCTTAGTCCCCTGCAGGACTACAACCCTTTAATGCAAGCTGTATTAATCTCAGGCATATATGTCTAAGTCCTGATAATGATCCTGGTACTTGTGTTTGGGATCGAAACGTCGTTGACTCCTTAACACCCTGACACTGTCATATATATCATTAAATTGTGCCAAGGTGTTTACCCTCGTTTGTGCTTCACAGCCTTTTGAATTCTTTCAAGTGCTAAGAAATGACTGAGTTTTTTTTGTGTTAGTTGTCGCAGGGTTTGTGTTTCCACTTCATTGTTTTGTTTTCTTTGTGAATATCTAAAATATTGAATATCTTTGTCCAGTTGGACAACATAATATAGATCTCATTGCATTTCTATATTAATGTTCCAACCTTATCCTTCCTGTGAGGGACCACTGTTCATATAAAATGGAAACCTGCACCAGGCACAGCTTTCTAGTCGCACTTCCGTGACTGATGCAGAATTGTGTAACATAGGAAATGTGCCCCTGTGCATAGCCATACTCCCAAAAGCATACTGTCATGACGTCATTTTGGGGTAGTCAGGAGTCGCAGCTGTTACCTCTAGCTTGCTCCCTGCTACTCCTGACAATTACTTTGCAACCCCTGCCTCAATCAGAAGTCATTGTTTATTGTTGACCAGGACAGAGGTGCGATTTTATGGCGAAGTGTCTGAGAGCTGTTCAGCTGTGCTATCTTAAGGACTTTGAGGGCCCAAAGGAAGAAATATTTTCAGTCCCATGTTCAGAACAACTTGTATTTGTATTACCCATGCTATGAATTTAAGCATCATGATGACTAATAATGTAGATTTTTCTAGAACGTGTTGAAGGAAAGTCTTACTTTAATAAAACACAGAGGCTCCTATTATGTTTTTCTATTCTTGCTTTATTTCTATAGCAGCAGTCAAGAACAGTGGAACTACAAATCCCAAAAGACTTAGCAACACACTAGTGAATGGAAATGAAAACATAAGTATCACAACAACCAATGATGTATCAGTAACATGTATAATGCCATACTTCTCTGCGAACTGCCCTCTTTTTTTTGTGTGAGAAGTTAAATAGAACCAGAAAACAAAGGAAAAATAGAAAACACAATAGAAAAAGTCAAAGTAAACGTAAAAAGATCCTGGTAAATGTCCATGAAAGCGAAGCTCCTAGAAGGATCCAACAGAACAGTAGGATATCTATGGGGATGCGCTAAAGCAGAGAAAGAGGCTAGTAATCCTGCTGGAACTGTGACATCTTTAACAGGAAGCATATGGCAATTCTGGAACTGCTGTCAGGTAGGGAAAACAGACACAAATTACCAAGTGTTTAGGTGGGATAATACTCGCCTTAGTGTCTTAATTAAAATAAAGTACTAGGAAAATCTGCACTTTATGTCAAAGACGAGAGGCTCCTATTGTGTTTGTTTAAAGCATATTAAGTACAACAAAAGCTTTGGTTTGAACAGGTTTGCAATAAAACGTCCTAAATATCTTGTAGTTAGACCAATCAGCTGATCTCAGAATGTGCTCTAGTCAGTAACCTGCCAAAAAGCTTAACAAGACATTGCACCCCTGGTGGAATGAGCCATGAAGGTAAAAGTATCAATGCCTGCCAAGGATGAAACACACCTGACCCAACGGGCCAGGGTGGAAGAAGAAAGAGGATTTGGGTTTTCCTGTAGGAAATAAGGAGTTGAGAATGAGAGGACATTCTGAGATCAATAGTCTGCTGTTCGCACACTGTAAAGCATTGTCCAACACGAAGCTAGGGCTGGTCTGAAAAATAAGGATAGAACACTGAGTTTAGGTTAATCTTTGTACGTTTCTAAACTGTGAACATATCCACAGTAGGAGTGTATAGGCGAGAAGACACATCTAAAGCCTAAACGTCTGACAAACGTTTTATAGACATCAAGCATAATAACATAGTAGGCTTTGCAGAAAGCATTTGTTATAGAAAAAAGTGCATTCTCAGGCCAGGAAATATATTTAAAACCACATTTTCATCCCACAATTTGGTATACTATGGAAGGGTAGGATTAGAAAATGTTACTCTCTTTAAAAAGGGACATATGAGTGCATGCTCTCCCACTAGTTTACCATTGATGTAGGGATGGTTTACGTAAATCGCAAACTATATAAATGTATTGTCCTGTAGAACTTACCTGCACCAGCTTCAGCTGCCCAAAAATTATTGATCTATATTATATCGGCTGAAAAGGGATTGAGATGTTTTCCCAGACACTAGCTTGACCATAAAGCCCAAGCAGGTTGTAAGCTTTGGTGGTTCCAGGAGCCCAGGCTTTGCTTATGAATTTTGAAACCTCTGGTGAAATGAAATTGATAGCTTGTGCTGACCTGCTATTTTCCAAGTAGAGAGAGTGAGGGAGTTGTCAAGAACCAAATTGTGAGAATGGCCCAAAAGATCGAGAAGAAAATAAGGGAAGGACAGAAGAAGGACTGGGAAGTCAATTACCAGTTTCAGTAGGGGACAAAAAACAAAACCACATCTGTGTTTGCCAGAATGGGACCACTAATACCGGAGTAGCTAACTGACATCTAACTTGAGCCAGGAACCTGCTGATAATGAGAAAAGGAGTAAAAGCGTAGTTAACTAAATGAGACCAGTCCTTCTAGAAAGCATCCATAGCTAAGGCTAGGGGATCTGGACGCCAACTTAAAAAACAAGTTAAGTGGGAATTGAGGCAGGAAGCAAAAAGATCGATGTTGAAAGTACCCCACTTGTGAGACAGAGACTGGAATACAGATGGATGAAGTCTCAAATCCCTCAGGTCCCTTAGATGGCGTCAGTGCCAGTCTGCTATGGAATAGAGATTGCCCGGTAAGTACTCTGATTGGACTGAGATCTTGTTGAGAAGGCAAAAGTCCCCTAAACTTTTTGCGAGTTCGGCTAGTGGCTTAGATCTGGTGCCCCCCAGATGATTGATGTAGCAAACTGCAGAAACTTTGTCTATGTGGAGAAGAATTTAATATTGTATTCTGTCTTTTGCTAGGTGTTTGATTACAAAGGAGCCTGCCAGCATCTCTAAACAGTTGATATGCAGTTTGGACTCTTCAAGAAACCATGTACCCCCAGTTGATATGAGTCAACAGCGGGCTACCCAGCCTGTCTGAATTGCATCTGATTCTAACACAAGATCAGGAGCTGATGCAAAAATACTCCTTCCATTTCAGGCATCTAAATTGTCTATCCCCATTGAAGTTCTAAATGTGACTCTGGGTCAATTTCAATTCAATTCAATTCAATGAATTTATATAGCGTGCTACATACCCAGAGGGTCTCAAGGCGCTTGTGGAAGGGTGGGGAATTACTTGTCGAATATCCAGGTTTTAAGTTGCTTTCTGAATGCTAGGTGGTTCTGAGTGAGGCGAAGGTGAATGGGAAGTGAGTTCCAGGTTTTAGCCGCTAGGTAGGAGAAGGATCTTCCTCCCATGGTGGTTTTGTTGATGCGAGGTACAGAAGCAAGGGCTTGATTGGAAGAGCGTAGCTGGCGGGGGGGGGGGTGTAGAAGGAGAGTCGTGTGTTGAGGCATTCGGGCCCAAGTTCGTAAAGTGCTTTGTGTGCGTGGGTAAGGAGGCAGAATGTTATCCTCTTATTGACGGGGAGCCAGTGGAGGTCTTTCAGGTGACCAGAAATGTGGTCTTTACGCGGGATGTCTAGTATGAGTCTGGCTGATGCGTTCTGGATGCGTTGGAGTCTTTTCTGAAGTTTTGCAGTGGTACCGGCGTATAGGGTGTATCGGTAGTCCAGGCGGCTTGTAACCAGTGCGTGGGTGACCGTTTTTCTAGTTTCGGTGGGGATCCAGCAAAATGTTTTTTTGAGCATGCGGAGGCTGTTGAAGCAAGACGATGAAACGGCGTTGACTTGTCTGGTCATCGAGAGTGAGGAATCCAGAATGACGCCCAAGTTCCGTGCGTGGTCCGTCGGGGTGGGTGCTTTTCCAAGGGCCTCTGGCCACCAAGAGTCGTCCCAGGCGGAGGGGGAGGTACCTAAGATAAGGACTTATGTTTTGTCTGAATTCAGTTTCAGACGGCTGTGCTTCATCCACTCGGCTACTTCTTTCATTCCTTCATGTAGATTGGTTTTGGCGGTGTTAGGGTCTTTGGTGAGTGAGAGGATCAGTTGAGTGTCATCAGCGTAGGAGATGATGTTGAGGTTGTGTTGGCGAGCTATGGCCGCGAGGGGGCTCATGTATACGTTGAAGAGGGTGGGGCTGAGTGAAGATCCGTGTGGTACGCCGCAGATGACTTCAGTTGCCTCCGACTTGAATGGTGGGAGGCGGACTCTCTGAGTCCTTCCGGCAAGGAACGAGGTGATCCATTCCAGTGCTTTTCCTTCGATTCCGATGTTTCTGAGGCGTTGTAACAGGGTGCTGTGACAGACTGTGTCGAAGGCTGTGGATAGGTCGAGGAGGATGAGGGCGACTGTGTCTCCATTGTCCAGTAGAGTTCGAATGTCGTCTGTTGCTGCGATGAGTGCGGTCTCAGTGCTGTGTTTGGCTCGGAAGCCGGACTGTGATGAGTCGAGGGATTTGTTGGTTTCGAGGAAGGCGGCGAGCTGGTTATTGACGGCTTTCTCGATGACTTTGGCCGGGAATGGAAGGAGCGAGATGGGGCGGTAGTTTTTGAGTTCGGTGGGGTCAGCTGTGGGTTTTTTCAGGAGGGCGCTGAGTTCGGCATGTTTCCAGCTTTCCGGGAAGGTGGCGGAGTTGAGGGAGCAGTTGATGACGTCTCGGAGGTGTGGTGCTATGATGGAGTCAGCTTTGTTGAAGATGTGGTGAGGGCATGTGTCTGTGGGGGATCCTGAGTGGATGGAGTTCATCAGGCGGATGGTGTCCTCAGTGGAGATTGGGTTCCAGTCATTAAGGATGTTCAAGGGGGGTGAAGGAATAGCGGAAGGTTGTGTGGGTTGGTCTTCGGGTTGTTTGTCGAAGCTGTTGTGGATGTCTGCGATTTTGTCGTGGAAGAACGAAGCTAGGGAGTCGCAGAGGGTTTGAGAGGGAGTGATGTCGTTGGAGTTGGCAGTGGGGTTGGTAAACTCTTTGAGGATGTTGAATAATTCCTTGCTGTTATGGGCGTTGTTGTCTAGACAATCTTTGAATGCGGCTTTCTTTGCGGTCCGGAACAGTTGGTGGTGTATGCGAGTGGCGTTTTTTAAGGCGTCCCTGGTGCTTGGGTCTTTTTTCCAGGCCTTCTCAAGGGAGCGACAGAGTTTCTTGGATTTCTTAAGATCATCGTTGAACCAGGAGGCGTTTTTGCTGCTAAGTTTGATGTGACGTTTTTTCAAAGGTGCTAGGATGTCTGCGCTGTTGGTTAGCCATTGAGTGAGGTTGATGGCTGCTTGGTTGGGGTTCGAAGAGTGGGCAGGGGGGTTTTGAAGAAGCGATGAGGAGATCTGGTCGAAGGTGATTTTGTTCCAGTTTCTTCTCAGAGTAGGTTGAGGATGGTTGTGTGTTGTGTTCTTTTTGTAGCTAAAGTGAACGCAGCTGTGGTCCGTCCAATGGAGAACTGTGGTGTGACTGAAGGAGATATGTTTGCTGGAGGTGAAGATAGGGTCGAGTGTGTGACCTGTGTAATGAGTGGGGGTATTAACAATTTGTTTGAGTCCGAGGTTGGCGAGATTGTCCAGAAGGGTGGTGGCGTTGTTGTCGTTGCTCTTTTCCAGGTGAAAATCGTAATAAGCGAAGCCTTTCTGCAGGTAACAAACTTTAGACATTTAAGGGCCTGGAAGAGGACCCAGAAAGATATCTTAGATGAAACAAGGCTGGAGTCCTGCTATTCTTGCCAGAGATGTGAGAGAAATATGGAAGATGCGAAGAATCAGAAGAATTTAGCTTTTTATTGCTTTTACCTTTGCTGGGGGAAGATGTACAGTAGCACTCAATGACTTTACTAGAAAACCTAGAAATTCGATCTGTGGGGGGACTTATAACTGATTTTTCTTTGTTTAACAGAAACCCAGGTATTTGAGAAGAGAACAATTAAGCTGAAGATGGGCGCAAAGAGTTTGAATATTCTGACTCATAAGCAGAATGTCATCAAAGTAAATTATCAATCTGATGCCCAGAGACCGCAGATAAGCTACCACTGGCTTCACTACCTTTGTAATGGACCATGGTGTTGAAGAAAGACCAACAGAATAGTGGAAAACTGGAAAGTTTGTACCTGCCACTGGAATTGAAGGAATTTTCTGTGGGAGCAATGAATTGGAATAGTAAGGTAAGCATCTTGTAAATCTGACCTTAGTATCCAGTCATGTTGACGCAACGAGTCTCTGAGGAGAATGAAAGTCTCAATTTTGTTAACAAATACAAATAATACTCAAGTATTTATTTGATTATTAGTAAATTAAACACTTAATTATTAAATATAAAATTAGTATTTTTTTGTAATATTTATTTGTTAATTAATTTTAATAATTAAATTAATTATTTTTATATATTTTTATAGTTTTTATATATTATTAAGAAATACAAATAATACTCATGTATTTATTTGAAAATTAGTAATTTATTTATAATTAGTCATATTTTTTGTACATTAATACTAGAGTATTACATATGAAATGTTTAATTTTGTTTTAATGTAATTAAAATAGATATTTTATTAGAAAATTATTACTCTAGTGTTTATTCAAAAAATTTAAATGTATTTTATAAGGTACATTTAATTATTATTAATAAAAAATAAGTAATACTCATGTAAAAGTGTATGTTTTTTGAAATATTGTTTTTTTATTACAAAATAATTCACTAGTTTTTAATTTTAAAAGAGTATTGTGAATATTAATTATAAATATGTAAGTGTTATGAAAAAAAATTACATTATATTTAAAGTCTGTTAAATTATAAGATTTTAATATTAGTATTATTGATTTATTTAAATTATTTTTTAAAATAAATATATTTTTTTTAAAAATATGCATGGAATGAAAAATTAATTAATATATATTTGAATATATATTTTTGGAATGTGGTTAAAAATATGTTTTATGAAATAAATTATTAAATATTACATTTAAAAAATGTTTATTTAAATTTTTATAAAAAAATAGTTGAATTAACAAATTTAAAAATTACAATTGTTTAAAATATTTATTATTGTTTAATAACATTTTTAGAATTTATAATATTTTTAAATTTAGAGAATTATATGTTTAAATATTATTTTTAGAAATTTCCCATGCTTTTACATTGTATTCAATGGAGGGATTTGTCCTTTATTTATTTCCATACTTGTAGAATAGAGTTCCGCGGAACTACTTTGCAACCTGAAAAAAAGGTACTTGAGGCTAGTTTTTCCGGGATTTGGCATCAGTGTAGAGGTAAGTTACATTTTAAAATATTTACTCTCTTATTATATTTAAAATAAATATACATTAGCAAAAAATACATTAATGAATACAATTACTCGTAATATTAATACATTTTTTATATTGAAAAAATCATGAAAAAATAAAATGATTTTTATTTGTAATTTTCATATTTTGTTAACATTTTTTAAATGTAAAGAAATATTATAAAAATAATGTAAATTAATTAATGTAACAAATAAATACAATTTGTCCTTTCTTTATCTTTGTAGCTGCTGATGACGTCGACGCATAAACGTGTCTTCAAGCAGCCATTTTGAAGAGCGTCGAAGCTGGAAGCAGCAGGAAGCTGATCTGCGCTCAGGTAGGAAACGTTTAATACTTAATATATTACAATTTAATGTAATTTAGGATATATATATTGTACAGAAAGGATATGGAGAGGTTGCAAATGTAATTGTTTTGTATATGATGGTATTTCAGCATGTCGCCAATCATGTTACTGTAGTATGTCTTTGTCGGGTTGCTTAAAATAATTTGGAAATGTCAATAAATATGATATAAGTTAATGGGAGAATTTGTATTGTTACAATAAAGTAATAATGTGAAATGCATTGAAAATTTTAATCGTAAAGTGCGGGAAATTTCTAATATGTGTAAACGAAAAGATTGATTAAAGATTTTTGATGGTTTGGTTGTTTTGTGATTAATTTGGTCTGTTGCAACGTAAATACCGAATTGTTTAACCTGCCAAAATTTTGGAAAAAATAGTACAGGAACAACTATCGGACTATATTGAAAGCCATGATCTGTTACATGACTGGCAATCCGGTTTTAGGACCGGCTATAGCACGGAGACAGCACTTCTAGAGGTGGCGGAGACCGTGCGGGAGACTGTGGACAGGGGAGAGGTAGCCATGCTTGTGCTCCTCGACTTGTCTGCAGCCTTCGATACGGTCTCCCATGCCATCCTCCTGAATAGACTCTGTGAGATGGGGATCTGCAGCACCCCTCTAGCCTGGATTACTTCCTTTCTTACAGACCGTACACAACAAGTCTGGTGCCGCCCTTTCTGGTCCAAAGACAGGAAGCCTCTTGGCTGCGGGGTGCCCCAAGGATCTGCCCTGAGCCCCCTCTTTTTTAACATTTATGTTGCACCCCTAGCAAAGGTAATTGAGTCTCTGGGGGTAAGAGTGACATTGTATGCTGACGATACTCAGCTTATTTTTTCTCTTAAAGATCACTCACCCTCTGGTTTTGAAAACTTCAGAATCTGTCTTTCCAATATCGTGGCTTGGATGCCTTCAAACACGTTAAAATTTAACACGGACAAGACTGAGGTGTTATTTTTTAATCTAACGATTCCCTTACCCCCCTCCATCTGGTGGCCTGCGTAACTCAACCCACCACCTTCCCCGTTGGGGGTGGTCCGCAATCTTGGAGTTCAATTTGATAATGACTTATCTTTTAAAACCCAGATTCAGAAAGTCACCTCAGCATGCTTTGGGTAACTTCATATGCTAAGAAAAATCTCCCCCTTTCTTCCTAAGGAAGCATTGAAGACAGTGACACACATACCCTAATCACGTCGCACTTAGATTACGGGAACAGTCTATATGTGGGACTACCTGCCTATCTGCTTCACAGACTGCAGATAGTGCAGAACGCTGCTGCTAGGCTAATCTGCAAAGTCCCCTATCGACACTCGATCTCCCCCCACTTGAAGAAATTGCATTTGTTACCGATCACTGCTCGTGTTAAATTTAAGGCCCTGGTACTAGCTTTTAGAGCTCTCAATGGAAAAGGCCCTAAATACCTGAGACACAGACTAAAACCAGTCCACTCCTCTCTCAATCTTAGGTCGAACCACCTTCACCTTCTGTCAACCCCCCGATTTCGTTTCGCGAGAAAGGGAGGCAGAGCCTTCACAGTTGCAGTATCCAAACTGTGGAACTCTCTGCCCATCAGTCTTAGGACTATTGACACTGAATCTCAGTTCAGGGGCAAATTGAAAACCTTCCTATTTTCAGGCTATTAATTTCTGCCCCCTTGATCTGCATTCCTTAGCGCCGGGACACCCCCGTTGGGGGTAGCTGTGCGCTCAATAAATGTCTATAATCATAATAATTTACAGGATGCAGTGGGGAAAGTTATGGATTTATGAGTAGATTGTTTGATTTCCGGATGTTTATTTTTTGGCCTATGGATTTCTTTCAGCATGTTTACGTTCTTTGATAAACATATGCTGCATGGTATTTGATTGAAAAGGTTTTTAGAGGATTTTTAATTACTAGCAGGATGATTATGGACGAGAAAAAATCATACATGTTTTATTTTGTTAAAAAAAGGATTTCTATGAGTTTGTTTTTTTTCAAAAGGAAATGGATGAAAGAAACCTTTAATGAAGGTTTTGTATAAAGTTTGGATTTCGTGGACTTTGGATGGTATTCAACATGTACATGGTTGTCGTAATTCTTAAAAAAATGTTTTTTGAAACAACCTGGATTTCAAAAGCATTTTGATTGTTAATAAAATGTACTAGATGTTTAAAAACCTTTTCAGACGGATTTAGGGGGGAAAATAATTTTTGGGAGTATGGATGATTTTTAGGATGAATTATTATTTTGTAGATCAGACCAAGTTGTTTACCATCAAACGTGCTTTTCGTTCATTTTCGATTACTTTGGATGGTGTTATTTAATATTTTTTTTCTGTTCACTTTGGATTTCTGAACATAATGCATCTGTATTTTTCAAAATCCTCAAATTTGATTATTGTAAAAATAGGTTTATTAGCTTTGTGGATTTCTGCTTTTTTGGCTTTGTATATTTGTTTCTTTCTCTCTAATGGATTAAAATTGGAGAAAGAAGAGGAATTAAAAAAAAGTAAACAACTAAAGGTAAGCTGACCCGACTTTTAATTTTTAAAAAATAATTTAGTAAAAAAAAAATGCCAATTCAATAGATTGTTTTTTTAATTTGGGTAGAAGCAGGAAAGTAAGGTGTAGATTAAACTTAGAAATTTAGTATGTTAGCTACATTATCTAGGTAGTCTAAAGCCACACACAACGTAAACTGTTGTAATATTGCCAATAGTCTCTCAGACATTTCCTTTGATTTTTTAGAAATGCCTGGGTCTAGACTACCAGTTAATGTTTGAGAGATTCTCATTTCTTGAAAACTTTGCTCCTTCTTCAAAGTTTCCAAAAATGAGTAGAAGTTAGGGTGTGGTTTGCCAATTGTATGGTTGAAGGAGTTATGCCATCCCTCTATGGCATTGTTTGTTTTGCCTTCTCCTTCTAAGCAGCTCGTGTAGCAGTTCCACCACTCCACATGGAAACGTGGCTTCCTCCTGCGACCCGATCTGCTTAGATGTCCAATCCATGTGTCTTCTAAATAATTTAGTAAGGGTGCCAATTTGTCTTAATTTTCAGTGAAATAATCAGATTCTGTAATAGCTGTGTAGTACTCGTCTACACTTTCAGGAGGGACAAAACGAAGAGCGATACGTTTTTTTAATTCAAATTTATTTTGCTATCAGATGAGTATTCAGCAACCAGGGATGTTTTTTGTAATTTACGCCAGAATGCCTGGGAAAAATGGAAAAAACATCCTTGAATGTGGGTATCTGTGTACCGTTTAGTGATCACATTGGTCATAGCCAATTCAAATTCTATTATTATCTTCCTAGGACTTTTGTTGGATGTTTTGCTTTTAATCACTGATGAAATCTCAGTGTAGGTTGCTGATTGCTTATCTAGTAGCAAACTATATACTAATGGAATTACATTATGGTTAATCTTTGCGTGAATTGGGTGAAAGGATGGGTGTACTTTCTAAATGTCCCATCCATCATCCAAATGTCACTATTTTCTAACTTAACAAGGTTGCGGGCTGTACTAAAGATAAGAATATGTTTTTGAGGGTTTTGGTTGTTGTGCAGGAGGAAAGGTTCGTTAGAAAAAGATATAGTGAGTTCATTTGGGATTTTAATGTCAGCAAAAGTGTGAGGAGTTGAAGATTGAGTATTACTTGCCTGCTTTTGTCTTTGTATAATTCTTCTCAAATTGGGTATAATAAGCATACTACTAGCAACATGACTAGGAACATGCTATGCAACCTCTCGTAATATTGATCCAGTAGTGTCATTGGAGGTGCTTGCAATGTTTTATATTTCGTTTAAGGTTTCCCTTACTTCAATCTCCATTGCAGAGGCAGAGTGGTTATGTTCTGTTGTTTTAATAATGATATCATCAAGGGTAACCGCTCTGCCGCTGCAATGGGATGAGAAGTATTGCACGCACCTCCAATGTCTACATGGTTCACTTATCCTTTCCTTACAATATATATATCCAGAATGTTTCAATAAACGGTTTCCTTTTCTAGATTGCTGTTTCCTGAGTTGACATTTTCTGTGAAAAAAAGGCTTATTTTAGAATGTTTATTTTATTCAGTTAATAATTAAGTACACTATTACATACTTGTCCTACTGCTGTAGCTTTCTGGAGTTAGAATAGTAAATCCTGCCCCTACACTATCCCACACTTTCCCTACTGCTGCACCTTTCTGGAGTTAGAAAAGTAAATCCAGATCCTTCACTATCCCACACTTTTCTTACTGCTGCACCTTCCTGGAATTAGAATAGTAAATCTTGCCCCTATACTATCCCACACTTTGCTATACTGTTGTACCTTCCTGGAGTTAGAATAGTAAATATTGCCCCTACATTATCAATCACTTTCCCTACTGCTGCACCTTCATGGAGTTAGAATAGTAAATCCTGTCCCTACACTATTCCACACTTTTCCTACTACTGCACCTTCCTGGAGTTAGACTAGTACATTTTGCCCAAACACTATCCATCCCTTTTCCTACTGCTGCGTTTTATTGGAGTTAGAATAGGTAATCTGGCCCCTTTACTATCCCACATTTTACCTACTGCTACAAATTCAAGGAGTTAGATTAGTATATGTTGCTTTTACACTATCCTTCATTTTTCATTCTGCAGTATTCTTACTCAAGTACTGTCATTTATTTATGTTTTTGTTAGGAATGTTCATTTGAATTACCTTCTTTGACTTGGTTATTTTTCCTTGTTCGGTTTGTTGATGTCTTGGGTTTTGACTTTGCTTCGGATTTTCTAAGAGTTGTTTCTGAATCTGAAAGTAGATAAATGTATGGTAATGTTTTTTGTTGTTTTAATGTTTTTAAAACAAAGAAAAATGTCTGCATTTCTGTGCAAAAACTTAATTTTGCTTCACTGTAACCATACATTTTCTCACACTTTACCAACTTCTACACTTTCCTGGAGTTAGAATAGTATATTTTGTCCCAAAAATCTCTATCACTTTCCCTTCTGCTGCACCTTCCTGGAGTTAGAATAGTAAATCCTGCACCTACACTATCCCACACTTTCCCTACTGCTGCACATTCCTGGTGTTAGAATAGTAAATCCAGACCCTTAACTATCTCACACTTTTCTTACTGCTGCACCTTTGTGGAGTTAGAATAGTAAATCTTGCCCCTATACTATCCCACATTTTGCTATACTGCTGCACCTTTCTGGAGTTAGAATAGTAAATATTGCGCCTACACCATCCATCACTTTCCCTACTGCTGCACCTTCATGGAGTTAGAATATTAAATCTTGTCCCTACACTATCCCACACTTTCTCTACTACTGCAAGAACATGGAGTTAGAATAGTACATATTATTCCTACAATATCGATCTCTTTCCCTACTGCTGCAACTTTCTGGAGTTATGAATAGTAAATCCTGCCCCTACACTATCCCACACTTTCCCTACTACTGCAGCTTCATGGAGTTAGAATAGTAAATCGTGCCCCTACACTATCCCACACTTTCCCTACTGCTGCACCTTCCTGGAGTTAGAATAGTAAATCCAGACCCTTCACTATCCCACACTTTCGTAACCTGCTGCATCTTCCGGGAGTTACAATAGTAAATCCTGCCCCTACACTATCCCACACTTTCCCTACTGCTGCACATTCCTGGAGTTAGAATAGTAAATTTAGACCCTTCACTATCCTACACTTTCTCTACTGCTGCCCTATCTCCCTTCTGGATTCCTCACTAAGAACTACCGCCCTATCCCCCTTCTGGATTCCTCACTTAATATCATGAGCAGGGGTACTACTAGCGCGATTGGAGGAATGGGCGGAGGACAACAAAATTCTAGCAGAATCCCAATTTGGCTTCCGCAAGGGTCTTGGGACAATAGAGCAGTGTATCAATCTTGACCTCATTATAAGGAAATACACCAAAGCGAAACAGGGATCATTATTTCTCTGTTTCGCTGACCTCTCAAGTGCTTTTGACCCGGTGGATCATACCTTGTTATGGTCCACTTTACTGGAAATGGAAGCCCCGCCATCAATAATATACTTCCTGGACAGATTATATAATAAACTTTCAGCTCAGATCCGCTTTGGTCAGGCAGGGGAATGTACCAAGAAAATCAGGGTTAAATCAGGCATAAGGCAAGGCTGTGTGTTGGCCCCGTTACTTTTTTCCCTCTTCATAAATTCTATGGAGTCCGAATTGAAGAGGGTACAAGCAGATTCCCCACAGATTGATGGCCACCCCGTTCCGGTTCTGCTATATGCAGATGACACAGTCCTTCTCTCGAGAACCCCGAATGGACTCCAAATTCTCATGAATTATTTTTACGATTTTATCCAGAGGCGAACATTTAAAATTAATAACTCTAAGACTTTCATTATGGCTTGCGGGAAACCGATGAAACTTTTTAAAGCATTCCATTTTAATGAACACAGAATAGAGGTAGTGGATACATTTTGTTATCTTGGCATAACTTTTAATAGTAGAGGGACATGGGCAACCAAGATTTCAAACGTGAAGGCCAAGATGGGCAAAAGCTCCTCAGGAGTATTTCGCTTTGCATCTAAACTGGGCAGTCGTCGCATCCCTGATATGCTAAACATCTACAGGCATAGATGTGCATCTATTGCCCTATATGGCTCAGGTGTATGGGGCTACTGCAACCATGGGGATCTGCAAGTTACAGAGAACCAGTTCCTCTCTTCGGCATCTACCGAACTGAGTCATAGTGAGGTGGGGCTGGACTATCTCACAGATTTAATGGGCTTGAGACCCCTTATGGTTTGGAGGTCAATTTGGGCAAAGGACGAGACAGGATTCACCAGGCGAATCATCTTAGACTGTCTCCGGTTGGACAATGCCCGTAAGATCCCCTGGTTAAAATATGCCCTAACTTCTTACAATGAAATTTTTGATCTGGACATTCTCAATGACCCTTTGAGCGCTGTCATTTTACCTAAACAGGAGGTTAAAAAAAAATTCTGGGGACCAAATCTAATTTGCGTAGTGTCCAATGTAGCCACTTTTCAACCCATGTTTTTTACCATTCTAACTTGATGGTGGCTCAGGGTATGCCTATGTATTTAAAAGTCATCACCAAACAATCTCATCAGTTTGTTCCCACTAGGTTGAGATTAGGCATAGCCCATAACCTGGTGGCTTTCCCACAGATGAAAATCTATAGCCCAACTCCATGCCCGTGTGATGGCATAACTATGCAAAGCACACTGCACTTTATGCTTATCTGTCCTCTATACCTGCACATTCGTTCACATTATCTTAAACCTGTTTTTAAGAAATATTCTGTGTATACTACTGCTCAAGCCATGAAAATACTATTTGCACTAGATACTCTGGATATTTGTTTTTTTACCGCTACCTTTATTCTAAAAGTCTGGTGTTTTAAGTTTGATTTACATGTTAATATTTGACTGTGCGGCCAATATATCTGTCTCCAACTGAGCTGCTTCATTTATTGTAATCTATGCCGCTTGTTGTGTATTTTATCCTGTTTTTTTTCTAACACTGTATGCTTTTATGATTGTTATAAATAATCGAATAAAGCTTTGAAATTTGAATTTACTGCTGCACCTACATGGAGTTAGAATAATAAATCCTGCCCCTACACTATGCCACACTTTCTCTGCTGCTGCACCTTCCTTGAGTTAGAATAGTATATCCAGACCTTTCACTATCCCACACTTTCCCTACTACTGCATCTTCATGGAGTTAAAATAGTAAATTTTGCCCCTACACTATCCCACACTTTCTTTATTACTGCACCTTCTTGGAGTTAGAATAGTAAATCCTGCCCCTACTCTATCCCACACTTTCCCTACAGCTGCAACTTCCTGTAGTTAGAATAGTAAATCCAGACCTTTAACTATCCCACACTTTCCTATACTGCTGCACCTTCCTGGAGTTAGAATAGTAAATATCGCATCTACACTATCCATCACTTTCCCTACTGCTGCCCCTTCCTGGAGTTAGAATAGTAAATCCTGCCCCCATACTATCCTACACTTTCCCTACTACTGCATTTTCCTGGAGTTAGAATAGTAAATTTTGCCCAAACAATATCCATCACTTTCTCTACTTCTGCACCTTCCTGGAGTTAGAAAGGTAAATCATGCTCTTACACTATCTCACACTTTCCCTACTACTTTACATTCATGGAGTTAGAATAGTAAATCCTGCCCCTACACTATCCCACACTTTCTCGACTGCTGCACCTTCTTGGACTTAGAATTGTAAATCAAGAACCTTCACTATCCCACACTTTCCTATACTGCTGCACCTTCCTGGAGTTAGAATAGTTAATATTGGCCCTACACTATCCCACACTTTCCCTACTACTGCACCTTCATGGAGGTAGAATAGTACATATTGCCCCTACAATACAAATGTCTTTCCCTACTGTTGCAACTTTTTGGAGATAGAATAGTAAATCCTGCCCCTACACTATCTCACATTTTCCCTACTACTGCACCTTTCTTAAGTTGGAATTGTAAATTTTGCTCAAACACTTACCATCATTTTCCCTACTGCTGCACCTTATTGGAGTTAGAATAGGTAATCATGCCCCTTTATTATTCCACATTTTGCTTACTGCTACACATTTCTCGAGTTAAATTAGTATATGTTGCCTTTACACTATCCTTTATTGTCAATACTGCTGCATCTTTTAAAAGTATTAATACTGAAGTACTGCCATTAATTTATGTTTCTGTGCTAGGAATGTTCATTTGAATTACCTTCTTTGACTTGGTTATTTTTCCTTGTTCGGCTTGTTGTTGTTTTGGTTTTCAATTTGCTGCAGTTTTTCTTAGAGTTGTTTCTGAATCAGAAAGTAGAAAAAAGTATGTTAATGTTATTTATTTTTTTAATGTTTTTACAACAATGAAAAAGTCTTCATTTCTGTGCTAAAACTTAATTTTGCTTTACATTAAATATACATTTTCTCACACTTTACGTACTGCTACACCTTTCTGGAGATAGAATAGTAAATCCTGCCCCTACTCTATCCCACACTTTCTCAACTGTTGCACCTTCCTGGAGTTAGAATAGTAAATCCTGCCCCTACACTATCTCACACTTTTCCTACTGCTGCACCTTTTTAGAGTTAAATTAGTGAATCTTGCCCCTATACTATCCTACACTTTCCTATACTGCTGCACCTTCATGGAGTTAGAATAGTAAAAATTGCCCCAACACTATCTCACACTTTCTCTACTACTGCACCTTCATAAAGTTAGAATAGTAAATATTGCTTCTACACTGTCCATCACTTTCCCTACAGCTGTACCTTGCTGGAGTTACAATAGTAAATCTGCCCCTACACTATCCCACACTTTCCTTACTACTGCACCTTCCTGGAGTTTGAATAGTAAATTTTGCAGAAACACTAACCATCATTTTCCCTACTGCTGCACCTTATTGGAGTTAGAATAGGTAATCATGCCCCTTTACTATTCCACATTTTACTTACTGCTTCAAATTCCTCGAGTTAGATTAGTATATGTTGCTTTTACACTATCCTTCATTGTCAATACTGCTGCATCTTTTAAAAGTATTAATACTCAAGTACTGCCATTTATTTATGTTTCTTTGCTAGGAATGTTCATTTGAATTACCTTCTTTGACTTGGTTATTTTTCCTTGTTTGGTTTGTTGATGTTTTGGATTTTGACTTTACTTCGGATTTTCTAAGAGTTGTTTCCGAATTTGAAAGTAGAAAAAGTATGTTATTGTTATTTATTGTTGTAATGTTTTTAAAACAATGAAAAATGTCTGCAATTCAGTGCTAAAACTTAATTTTGTTTTATAGTAAATATACATTTTCTCACACTTTACCTACTGCTACACCTTCCTGGAGTTAGAATAGTAAATCCTGCCCCTACACTATCCCACACTTTCCTTACTACTGTACCTTCCTGGAGTTAGACTAGTAAATTTTGCGAAAACACTATCCATCCTTTTCCCTAATGCTGTTCTTTATTGGAGTTAGAATAGGTAATCCGGCCCATTTATTATCCCACATTTTACCAACTGCTACAAATTGAAGGAGTTAGATTAGTATATGTTGTTTTTGCACTATCCTTCATTTTGCATACAGCAGAATTTTTTAAAGTATTCATAGTTAAGTACTGCCATTTATTTATGTTTATTTGCTACGAATGTTCATTTGAATTACCTTCTTTGGTTTGGTTATTTTTCCTTGTTTGGTTCGTTGATGTTTTGGGTTTTGACTTTGCTTCGGATTTTCTAAGAGTTGTTTCTGAATCTGAAAGTAGATAAAAGTATGTTCATGTTTTTTGCTGTTTTAATGTTTTTAAAACAAAGAAAAATGTCTGCATTTCTGTGCATAAATTTAATTTAGCTTTACTGTAACCATAGATTTTCACACACTTTACCTACTGCTACACCTTCCTGGAGTTAGAATAGTATATTTTGTCCGAAAACTATCTATCACTTTCCCTTCTGCTGCACCTTCCTGGAGTTAGAACAGTAAATACTGCACCTACACTATCCCATACTTTCCCTACTGCTGCACCTTCCTGGTGTTAGAATAGTAAATCCAGACCCTTCACTATCCCACACTTTTCTTACTGCTGCACCTTCGTGGAGTTGGAATAGTAAACCTTGCCCCTATACTATCCCACATTTTGCTATACTGCTGCACCTTTCTGCAGTAAGAATAGTAAATATTGCGCCTACACTATCCATCACTTTCCCTACTGCTGCACCTTCATGGAGTTAGAATATTAAATCTTGTCCCTACACTATCCCACACTTTTTGAAGTGAACTGATCTGGGGTTTTTAGAAAATTCAGATATCAAGGGCGCACTGCCTCAATTTCTACGTTACGGTGTGTTGTATGAATGGTTGATGTGTAGTGCGTAAAGAGCAGGCGAAAAACACCCTTAACCGTCTGAAAAAGTCAAAGACTAAACAAAATTACAAAGCTATGCTCTCGCAACTACAATAAGGTGTCACAGAGAAAAGTACAATGACCAATGTGATTCAATGAACAGAAGCAGATTCTTTCGTGTGTTTCTTATCACAGCAAGATGATGGTTTATTGTATCCAGACTTGAGGAATGTCACAGTTAGCCGACACGTGTTTCGTCGTGTACAGTTGAGTCAACACGACTCTTCAGGGCTTAAAACTCAACTCCAAACGTATGGGTTGAGACTAGTCTGGACCTCGTAGTTGTGTTCTATGTGGGTAGATTAGAGAGAGACACTATGTCATTAAGAATCAGATTTGTGACTGAGTAGGAATGGTGTTTCCAGTAGAGTCACGTGCAAGATACACTTCTTGCCGCTAAATTCCGCCCTATTAGGTAGGTCAAGGTCTTCGAATATTAGCACTCTGAATACCGGTGCGTATCAGGCAGTAGCCGGGAGGGGATCCATCTGTAGAGGTGCTTCAGAAAACGGGTTCGTTTTTTCTTTAGCGGTGTGCCGTAGTGCGGTATCCCTCCTCTGTTGGTTCCCGGTCGCCGTCTCTCGTGTACGGACAATAAACCATCATCTTGCTGTGATAAGAAACACACGAAAGAATCTGCTTCTGTTCATTGAATCACATTGGTCATTGTACTTTTCTCTGTGACACCTTATTGTAGTTGCGAGAGCATAGCTTTGTAACTATCCCACACTTTCTCTACTACTGCAAGAACATGGAGTTAGAATAGAACATATTACTCCTACAATATCGATCTCTTTCCCTACTGCTGCAACTTTCTGGAGTTATGAATAGTAAATCCTGCCCCTAGACTATCCCACACTTTCCCTACTGCTGCACCTTCCTGGAGTTAGAATAGTAAATCCTGATCCTTCACTATCTCACACTTTTCTTACTGCTGCACCTTCCTGGAGTTAGAATAGTAAATCTTGCCCCTATACTATCCCACACTTTGCTATACTGTTGCAACTTCCTGGAGTAAGAATAGTAAATATTGCCCCTACACTATCAATCACTTTCCCTACTGCCTCACCTTCCTGGAGTTAGAATAGTAAATCCTGTCCCTACACTATTCCACACTTTTCCTACTACTGCACCTTCCTGGAGTTAGACTAGTACATTTTGCCCAAACACCATCCATCCCTTTTCCTACTGCTGCGTTTTATTGGAGTTAGAATAGGTAATCTGGCCCCTTTACTATCCCACATTTTACCTACTGCTACAAATTCAAGGAGTTAGATTAGTATATGTTGCTTTTACACTATCCTTCATTTTTCATTCTGCAGAATTTTTTTAAAGTATTCTTACTCAAGTACCGTCATTTATTTATGTTTTTGGTTAGGAATGTTCATTTGAATTACCTTCTTTGACTTGGTTATTTTTCCTTGTTCGGTTTGTTGATGTCTTGGGTTTTGACTTTGCTTCGGATTTTCTTAGAGTTGTTTCTGAATCTGAAAGTAGATAAATGTATGGTAATGTTTTTTGTTGTTTTAATGTTTTTAAAACAAAGAAAAATGTCTGCATTTCTGTGCAAAAACTTAATTTTGCTTTACTGTAACCATACATTTTCTCACACTTTACCAACTGCTACACTTTCCTGGAGTTAGAATAGTATATTTTTTCCAAAAACTATCTATCACTTTCCCTTCTGCTGCACCTTCCTGGAGTTAGAATAGTAAATCCTGCACCTTCACTATCCCATACTTTCCCTACTGCTTCACCTTCCTGGTGTTAGAATAGTAAATCCAGACCCTTCACTATCCCACACTTTTCTTACTGCTGCACCTTCGTGGAGTTAGAATAGTAAATCTTGCCCCTATACTATCCCACATTTTGCTATACTGCTGCACCTTTCTGCAGTTAGAATAGTACATATTACTCCTACAATATCGATCTCTTTCTCTACTGCTGCAACTTTCTGGAGTTATGAATAGTAAATCCTGCCCCTACACTATCCCACACTTCCCCTACTGCTACACCTTCATGGAGTTAGAATAGTAAATCCTGCCCCTACACTATCCCACACTTTCACTACTGCTGCACCTTCCTGGAGTTAGAATAGTAAATCCAGACCCTTCACTATCCCACACTTTCGTAACCTGCTGCACCTTCCTGGAGTTACAATAGTAAATCCTGCCCCTACACTATCCCACACTTTCCCTACTGCTGCACCTTCCTCGAGTTAGAATAGTAAATCCAGACCCTTCACTATCCCACACTTTCCTATACTGATGCACCTTCCTGGAGTTTGAATAGTAAATATTGCCCCTACACTATTCATCACTTTCACTACTGCTGCACCTTTTTGGAGTTAGAATAGTTTCTTTTAAAAACTACACTACCCAACACTTTACCTACTGCTGCATCTTATTGGAGTTACGATTGGTAATCCTTCCTCATTTCTTTCCCATATTTTACTTACTGATGTACCTTATTGAATTAGATTAGTAAATATTGCCTATACATTATCCTACACTTTCCCTACTGCTGCGTCTATTTTTTTATTTTTAAAAATGTACAATTTATTTTTGTTTAATTTATTTATCTCTGTAAGAAGTCGTCCTTCTTTCTTCCACAGAAAAATATTTCTGGTTATTTTCGAACTCAATTTTTTCCTGTCACAATGATAATAAATGTGTGTGAATTAGAAGTACTTCTCGTAGTGTTGACAACTTTTGAACTGCCTTGAAAAATATTTATAAACAGTACCTTTAATTTTAGTTGGAAAGGAGTGTCGTACTGTTTTGAAAATGCAATTTCGAATTATTTTCTTCGTATATCTATCAGTGGTGCTGTTAAATAATACTTATTTATTAAATTACGAATAATATATTTCTTTAGTTTTACTTGGCACTATTTTCATTCAGATTTATTAATATCAGACAAAATTTGCCGGGTATTATATTTTGTGGCTTTTTAAAGATTTACTTTATGTAATGTTTATTTTTCAAAAAGTATTATGTCGCAAATTTTTTAAAGGTCTAATTATTAACTAACATATATATATTTACTTACATATTTTATGTAAATTGTTTAGCACGTAATAAATCGTTTGTTTATTCTTGACAGTTTGAAAATCCTCTAAATTATTTAAAAAAAAATATTACTTATAATTCTCATTATTATTCTTTACAACTAAAAGATGTATTTCTTTCTTTCTATACTTACTTGAGTGTTTGATTATATTTTGTTTTCAATCTATTCCGGGCGTAGTTTGTTGTATAGGTCAGAGGGGCAGGTTTCGGCGTCTGCTCACTCTGGGAGTTGATAATCAACTGGTTTCAAAATGGTGTCTTGCTCGTATTTATAACTTTTAAATAGTGCTATTATAATTAGTGAGAAATACAGCGTTTTAATGTGCTTGTAAAATCGTTAAATTTTCTGTGGAAACTTACAATTTAAAATGATGTTTTATTAAAGTGTTGTTTTAACTTTCACGTTCCGTTTGGCATCCATTTTGAAAATCGTGTTGTGGTTTTATTTTCATGAAAACAATAGTAGGACAAAACAAATAATGTTGTCATTCTAAAATGGCAAGTATTTGAAAGATAAATGTTTGGTATTAGCAATTTTAATTTTATTAATCTGATTTAACCATTGTAATGTTTTTTAAGGATACATTAATAATTAGTATGGAAATGTCGCTTTTTAGAAATGCACCTAACACTTTATTTAATACTCGAGTATTAATTTTCATACTCGAGTATTCATTTTTAAAAAAGGTTTGTATTTCGTAACATCTTCGTTTAGTTTTTCACCACATTTTAATACACTTCCCCACCCAAAACCCCTATTTTCCCCGCATCCCGTGCCAGAATTTATTTTACAAAAATAAAAAAAATAAAAATTTTTATGCATTGTAAACTTATGCGTTGTAAGTGATTTCGTTGTAATGGTACTTTTACATTACTTTTACTATTTCGTGTTGTAAAAGTATGCATTGTAAAGTCATGCGTTGTAAATGTAATTGCGTTGTAAAAAATGCGGTGTAAAAGCATGCGTTGTAATAGTATGCATTGTAACGTCATACATCCATAAAGGGGGAACATCCTTTACAACGCAACTTTTACAACGCAACTTTTACAACGTACTACTATTACAAAAGTATGCGTTGTAAAGTCATGCGTTGTAAATGTAATTGCGTTGTAAAAAATGCGGTGTAAAAGCATGCATTGTAATAGTATGCGTTGTAACGTCATACATCCATAAAGGGGGAACATCCTTTACAACGCAACTTTTACAACGTACTACTATTACAACGCAAGCAAGTGCTTTTACAACGCATGTATTTACAAGGCATGCTATTACAATGCTGATGTCATTACAACGCATGCTATTACATCGTAAGTAGGTTTTTTGTATAGTTTTATGTTTTTTTAAAATTAAATTGTTTATAATATTTATTTGTTAATTAATTTTAAGTATTAAAATAATTTTGAATATATATATTTTAAGTTTATATACATTGAAAATTAGTACATTCTTTTTTATTTGTAATATTTATTTGTTAATTAAATTTAATAATTAAATTAATTCTTTATATATATGTGTTTAGTTTTTAAATATTGTTAACAAATACAAATAATACTCAAGTATTTATTTGATTATATCCCATGTAAAGTGATTGCCACATCTGAAACTCTTGTTATACTACCTATGAGTCACACCTAAGGTAGGCCCTAGCTAGCCCTTTGGGCAGGGTGCTTTTTAGGTAAAATGTAGGACATGTGCCTTAACTGTGTGGCATGACCTGGGAAATACAAACAGCCTATATCTTTTTTCAATGCTGTGAGCCTGCCCTCCAAGAGGTGTGCATTGGGGATTTCCTATTATGTGCTTCAGTGGTAATTTCTGATATGAGAGGGGTAGCCTTACCATTTTTGGCATGTTTGGAGCAGTAGTGATAAAGCCTGCTTATTGGTGAAAGTGGATTTGTCATTACTATTTTAGAAATGCCATTTTTAGAAGTGGGGATTTCTGTGTGCTAATGAGTCTTTGTGCTCTGCCTAGATGTGTATTCACAGATTGGTTTAGAGTGACAGGAGAGAAGGGATATGCTTTCACTCTAGACAGTTACAAGGGGGGTTGAGGTGTGTCCTGCCTTTCTTGGGTGACTCAGCGCTAGGCTGAATAGGCCCTGTCTGAATTTAGAGTGGCAGGCAGCCGTGGCCCATGCAGGTAAGAGCGGTTGAATGGTGGGGTCGGGTGGGGGGATTTCAACTGACGACCATGAGGAAAATTAATTATGTATTTAATTTTCCCTCGTGGTTGTCAGTCATAATCACCCTTAACCGGCCCCACTCCTGGAGCAATGCCGATGCTAGAGGGAGGCGCACCCAACCGCCGGCGGGAAATGGAGCCTTGCGCGTTCCAATCGGCTGCCTCCAGCCTGAAAAGAGGCTTAGCACTCAGTCATGAGTACATCCCCTGGGAACTCCCAGTGGGGTCCCCCTTCTATGAGGCCAGAGTGAGAGGAGATAAGCTTCAGTAGAGACTTGGCTCTGAAGCAATCCAGCTGGAGAGGTTCTAGCCCTCCTCTGATCTGCTATGTCCAACTACAAAAAACATATCCTCAATGTAAAGGCCTCCTTCTTCTGCACGCAGCTAGATAGGGCCAAAAATAAACCTTGAGAACTATTCAGCATCGTAAAAAAACAAACTAATTTCCCCCTCAAAATCTGATGGCCACAAACCAGAAATGCGAAGAAATTGCTAATTTCTTGTCTGGTAAAATCACTAAAATAGATCAATCCTTCCTCTTAAATCCCCTCTCTCCCAACCCACTACTTTCTTATGTGATATCTCCTGAATCCCCATCCATATCTAATCCTCCCAAGTTCCCTTCCCGTCTCTCATCCGTTTCCTTCCCACTGAAATCCAACACCTTTCTGCCCCAGCAACTAAAAAAGAATGCGGCCTGGCATAACTTTTACCTTGTCATGGAACACAGAGTCTATAACTTCATCTCCAAGCTTAAACCATCTTCTCACACCAAAGACCCCATGCCCTCTAAACTTGTTCAAGACCTTAAAGATATCATCGCCCTACTCTGCACCACCATTATAAACTCATCCCTGATCTCAGGGTGTGTTCCCGCCTCCCTCCAACTGGGTCAAATCACACCAATCCCTAAAAATCCCAACACAGATCCCAACGTCCCAAATAACCTCTGACCTATCTCTAACCTCCCTCTTCTCTCCAAAGCCCTTAAAAAATGCGCCCTGCTCTAACTGGATAATCACATAAACACTTTCAACCTCTTTGACTCGCTGCATTCCGGCTTCAGAAAAGGATGCTATTCATAACAGACAAGGGAATCCTATAGGTATGCAAGGACCTACGGTATCAACTTAGTAAGAAACAACGGTCCTTGACCAGGAAGAATTAACAATTTATAATATTTATAGGCCACAATAAGCACTATAATGAACAGGAAGTCCAGCCGGACTTCAAAATTTATTCAATACTTAAATAGAACAGATAAACCAGAACAACAAATAAAGCAGTGGGACACAGTCCTGTATTCACAGTACTAGACATACAATACACAGTACACAAAACTAGGGATTTTCAGGCATTCAAAAGGAACGGGAGCAAAGAAAAGTAATCTTACAATCTGATTGCTTCACATATGTGGGAAACACATGAACTTTTGACACATAATCGTGAACTAGTGCTTAAACCACATAATATGTCGACGGCGTTTCGATCCAGTTATAAATAATGGATCATCATCAGGACATTCAGTGTCTGCCTGAGTTTAAAAGCCTATGTTGACAGGAGGAAAGGGAACATATAAAATACAATTGGACAACTGTGTAACTCATAGAATAATTTAGCGCGAAAACATACCATGCTCAAAAGTGCAATTGGGCATACATGTGAGAAGGTGTCAGGCATCCAGTGCCAAGCATCCATGACGTTTTTAATTCATGCCTTGTCGGTGATGCTCAGAAGTGCAGTTTGGCATACATGTGAGAAGGTGTCAGGCATCCAATGCCAGGCAGTCACGGCGTTTATTAAAAAACGGTAAGCAATTCGTGCCATGTCAATGATGCTAATCTGTATAGCATCCGAGTGATTGTGCTTGGCTGTGCCTAATTCATGCCATGGAGTTCCAAGGGTGTGAGGGGTGACAGGTGGTAGTGCAAGGTAATACGAGGTGAAGGTGAACGATTGGCAGCATTCATGCTAATTGGAGCAGTAGCGACAATAGAAAGGCCAATCGGCGGCTTGTTTACCTAGAACCGGTGGAAGGGACTAATAGGTTCCCAAGGGCGAGCGAACTGTCAGATGGTGGGGTCTTGTTGCGGCTTGCGCTTCAGTGGGGCGTAAGAACCTGTGTGGTTTAGGACACAGTGAATTTAGGAATTTATGCAGAGAGCCTAGGGCGAATTATTGAAGAAGGGAGGAGAAGCTTACCCTGCACGACAATAATCAGCCTCAACGCAAGTGGTGATTCACACGGACTGAAGGTGGGGAGAGGTACGAGCCTAAAGAGAATAGGTCCAGAGTTAATTAGGGTTCCCAACCTCGGTTGGGGCTGAGATGCCTGATTGTTTAAGGGATTTACCCCGCTACTTGGATATCTTGGAGGGCGCGAGGGTGGAGAAAAGTAATGCTACAGATGGCGCAGGGGTGGCGTATCAGTCTTGGCAATGTTCCTTGCGCAGGTTGATGTCTATAGCCAGAAATAGATATAGATATTGGATTAGATTTTGCCCACGCTAGGATACGGGGAAGTAACAGCGTTGTGAGCCTGGTCAGGAGTAGTGTCTCACCTGAGAAGCCGCCAATAAAATTCCTGGCTGGGATAACTTGGAAGCACGATGGCTTGCAGTATCTCGCTGGTGTAGCTTAGGTCATGAGTATATCTTCCGTGATAGGGGAACGTCAGAGGAGCTGGGGCAATAGGGAACCTACAAGTAAAAGGGAGAGCGCATAAGACAATTGTGCGCTAAGGGACGAGATTAGGACCTGAGAGGGGCCGAGACTTACCTATTGAGTTTGTACAAGGAGCACGATGGCCCGTTGGGACGCTCCTAGGGAGAAAGGGGGGATAATAATTAAAACCATAAAGGCCTCAAGGAGGAGAAAAGGATGCAGCACAGAATCTGCCATGCTCAATATAGTGGACGACATTCTTCACTCACTTGACAATGGCGAGTCTTGTCTACTCATTCTCCTAGACCTTTCCACTGCTTTCGATACTGTTAACCACACTGCCTTACTTAACACTCTTAAAGTACGTTTTGGCCTCAATGGCCATGTCTTCAACTCGTTCACCTCCTATCTACAACATAGAACCCAACAAATCTAGAACGAGAACTGCCTTTCCAACCCCACTCCTATCCCCCTCGGTGTCCCCCAGGGATCCATTCTCTCCCTTGCTCTCTTCAGCCTCTTCATGGAACCTCTTACCCTCATTCTCAAACAAGCAGGGATCAACTACCATTTCTATGCCCACGACACTTAACTCTAGTATAAGATTAAATCCCACTCTGATGTCCTACACCTCAATGACACCCTGACCAAGATCAAATCTTGGTTCCTGCAAAATCATCTCAAATTCAACCCTAAAAAAAACAAAATCATTCTCTTCTCCCCTGAAAACAACCGACTCCCCATACAAAGCCTGATATCTGACCTTAATGCTCTCAATACTCTCTCACCACTGCCAATTCAGTTAGATCTCTAGGCATCACCATTGACAATAGCCTTGCCCTTACCGCCCTCATAAAAACCACAGCCAGAGGAGTACTCTTCACTCTCCGTCAACTCAAGAAAATTAAAACCTTCATCCGATCGATGACTTCAAAACTGTTGTCCAATCGCTGGTCCTGTTGAGAATAGACTATGGTAACGCTATCATCGCTGGAACACCCAAAGTCCATCTTGAACCACTCAAATCTGTGCTCTACCTAGCTGTTAGACTTATCTCTGACTATAAACATTTTGACTACATCTCCCCTGCACTTACAACCCTCAAATGGCTTCCCATCAAAGGCAAATCCACCTATAAGATTGCATGTATCACGCACAAAGCCCTTCACCAAAACATCCCACGTTGCCTCTCAGACAAACTCCACAAGGCGGGCTGCACTTGACCAACAAGGAGCACCAACGCCCTCATTCTTATTCCCCCTCTGCTAAAAAGAAAATGCACACAAGCTCTCTCATTCTCTGGAAATGCTCCATCCATATGTAACTCTCTGCCTAAAGACCTACGCTGTAACCCGTCCTACATCAGGTTAAAAAAAGACCTCAAATTGTATCTCCTCAGCAAATATTGGGGTCAATAATAACACCAGGCTCACCCCTTTTTGCCATCCAGCTCTCTCACCCCCTCACTTTCCCTCCTAACTCCCCTCCCTCATGCTACTCCCTTACCCTCCCACTTACACTCCCTCCCTGCCTCTACCTTTAATTATGACATCTAGCATCCCGCACAGCCTCCCACTGATCTCCAATTCCCCCATTCCCCTAACTCCCACTATCTTTATCCCCCTCCTTTATTTCCTCTTGTTCACCTCCACACAAAAAGGTTGCCATGCAAAATTCCAGCAGATTGCAGGTTGACTTACAGCATGCCTCTTCGCACATCTCCCAAAGAGAGGGTCGAAATTAGTAAAAACTATGTATGTTGACAAAGGTACATACATCAGAAATTATGTAAAATAAAATATAAATGGGGATGACTCACATAATATTACACAACAATTTTAATTTTAATGTGTTTCAATGCTTGTAAAGTAGGTTTTATTACTACACTTCTGAACAATTTTCACTTACAAAAGATCAAAAGAGGAGTCAACAGAACTCCGTTCTGTGACATGCAGAATCTATCTATCTATCTATCTATCTATCTATCTATCTATCTATCTATCTATCTATCTATCTATCTATCTATCTATCTATCTATCTATCTATCTATCTATCTATCTATCTATCTATCTATCTATCTATCTATCTATCTATCTATCTATCTATCTATCTATCTATCTATCTATCTATCTATCTTTGCCTTTGTTAGATAGATAGGCTGTACACAAATTTCATGTGAATTAAAATCAGATTTTCTATTATGCACTGTAAGTATTTTAGTTGTAGATGAGTAACAGTGAATATTAGGGATGTATTTCAACTCAGGGTTCTGGGTGACATCATAAACAACTAGGGCAACTAGAAGTTACTCTTCCCGTCTATCTGATGTCATTAAGAATAACATAGGTAAAAAACATTCCATTATTCACTGCTATAAACCCATACTTTTATATGTTATGTCCGGCTTCTATCGGAACTCTCTATCATGATTATCTAGTTGGAGGTCTCAGGATCCACTGCTGTGAATTTCCAACAGTGGGCCACTATTCACCTTGATTTCCCCACCTCTCCTGGGTCTGTGGAGAAACAGTGAAGTGCCAGAATGGTGGTTGGTGACCCAACTACTTTCTCACCTCTATGTATCAAAAGTGTGGAATCCATTTTTGTAACACATGGCTGCTAGTCCTCAGCATCAAGTTTAACAATAATTTTTAGAGCACATGTCTGTTACTCAGGCACCACACTGAACCCTGCTCACACAAGACACACTGCAAACATTGGCCCTCCAAATCCCAAATGTACTGAATCTACATGCATGAAAATACAAAAACTGAGAGAGGCATTGTTACACGGGCAAGAATTCATAGGCTTTAAATTCCACAGATGATGAATGACAGCGATGTCAGAAATAGTGAGTCTTTCACTAGATGGTTTTGTAGATCCTTTTATTCTTTATTAAATATGCCATAGCCAAGGTGTTTCACCCTTGCTTGCTTCTTCAGGGCTGCAAATAACAATACAAACATAATTTTTAAAAAACATACCATTTAAAAACGTTTTCGGACAATATTTACATAGATCTACATCAACGTATGCCTATGTCCATCTTATGACTCTAATATACAGAGCAAACACATGACAAAAAAATTGTGCAATGTGACCAAGACTACACCCATGGTGCAAGAGTCACAGATTGTGCCATTCATCATCTGTGGGATGTAAACCCTACAAATTCTTGCCCTTGTAGCAATGCCTCTCTCAGTTTTTGTTTTCATGTTGTATTTGAAATTATAGTAGATGGCTGGTTTCGGGAGGTGGGCATTGATTGTTAGACATTATACGGTAAATTTTCTGAAGTATTTATAACCAACACAGGTAGTTGGTGCAGCAAGATATACCCTGCCGCCGTTCTTGTATGTAGTGAATTTACATGCACTTTATAGCTTACAAGGCAACAGTAGTACCATCCAACAGCGCTGACATTTTGTAGTGTCGTTCCTATATTCCCAATAGGCTCTGCGAATTGGAATAGTGTATCCTGTAGTTTAGACGTAGGACTGAAGTCAACTAGGTCTCTACCGAATATATTAAACTTAATTGTGTGTGTGCCAGCTAGCTCAGAGGTCACTAGAAACTTTCTCGAATGAACAATAAGGGATTAGTTTCTGAAAACGCTTAAAACATGACAACTTTGTTTCCCAAGAATAAGAAATCAATCTCTAGAGTCGCGGACACAATAGATAGTTATTTCACTCAGTCAATCGTGCATGCTTAGTTTCACCAGAGGTGCAGAGAAATAGAGAGATGGGCTTTTTCAAAAAAAGGATTTTTATTGAACAGTCTTCTTTCTCAAGCATAGGAAATGAACTGCTACAATCGCAATACTTAACATGAAGTAAAGTGCGTACAGTAAAACAAGTATTACAAAATAATATTGTAATAGCACGTTATGGTTTCTAAGCCATAGAATACCTAAAATGCATAAAATACATACAGTGATAAATAATGACTAAAAGTACTCAACTGGTGCTTCTAAAATACGCCTACCCCGGTGTACCTAACCTAGGTCTAGTACAAGGGAAGAAGTAAGTGAAGTGTAGCTTAAGTTTAGTATTCTTTTGCCAAGAATCTATTCCAAGAATTCTCTTAGGGTCTAATCAGCTCTGTACCTTGGTTTTAGAATGTAGGAGGTTTTGTATCTCTCTCTCAGGACTCGAATTCCCAGCAACCGACAAGGGTAGCCTAGAAACACTGGAGCGGGATTTCTCGGCAGGAATAAAGACAGCATCTCTCGGTGCGTCAGCTGGAGGGTCGGCTTCCTTCGGCACTTGCAGCAGCAGGGCGTCGGGCAAGTAGATAGTCGAACTGCTCCAAAAACACTGTGTGTTTGTTTGTACAAGTGTGGGCACATTTATACCTTGAAGGTGCCGAGTTTGACGAAAGATTGGACATTATAACGTCATTAGAGACTTGATTCTCTGAAAACTCCATGATTTTTTGGCTACATTATTATTCATGCAGGGGGAAGTCCCTGACTGCTGAAGGTGGGTTTTTCCAAGAAATTGTTGTAGATTTTCGGAACTAGGGAAGTAGCCAAGCCGTATTAGGACTACTTGATCGATGTCTTAATATGGTTGTGATTTCTATGCCTATAATAGGGTACGGTATTTTATACCTATATAAGGGCATGAATCAGGAAAATTACACAATGGTCCTAAAATGCTATACAACAATTTGACTGCTATATAAATATCAGTTATCACTATGAATATTAGGTGAATGGTTAGGAAGAAATGTAGGATTTACCCTGGGGACGTGACCAAGCGGTCCGACATGGCAGACATGCCTTAACTTCGCTCGGGCAGCCCACCTTTAATCCTTCTATACTCCTGCCATCATACCATAGTTATCTCTGCCTCGATCTCTCATGAGTCATGGCGAACTGACCGAGCACTCGCTGTACCTGTACCAGGTCCTCCTGCCGCTGTGGAAGCACCTTCATTGGTGGTGTGGCAAACCCAGGGCTCATCATAGATGCACTGTGACTCCGGTGCAGTGGATCTTCCGCCACTGGTCGTGGAGGGCTGTGGGTTCCGCCTGCTTGCTTGGGCCCCTTCGTATGCTGCCTGGGGTGTGCCTGTGGCTGCACTTCACCCCCAAATCCTCTGATACTCTGCTTCTTGGGGGAGTGAGCCAGTGGTGGCTGAGGGGGGCCATTTTGTAGCGGCAAGTCAGGATCCCTGCTCCATTTCTGCCACAAGATCCCCGCTGTGGAGCCTGCACTGTTTTTGGGCCGGACAGAGCAATAACGGTGCCTCCTTCCGACCAGAAACTATCCTTAGATACCTGCAATCCCCCGGAGTGTTTTGGGGTGTGGCAGGGGAGCCGCAACAGGATTATCCTTCATGTGACGGGGCCTTGCGGCGGGCGGCTACTCCTGGACTTTGGTGGCCGGCTTGCCTGCTTCTTCGGTGGGGTTTGTTTCCTATGGTGGCTTTGGGAGGCCTACTTCTTCCTTTTATCATTCTAGTGAGTGGTCTGGCCCCTATCTACTCTTTTCTATCCCACGCTAGAGAGACTGCCATGCAGCTTGTACCATGACACCAGACTGGAGGGTGTCTTTCCTGTGGGTCTTGAGGCTTTTCCTGCGACTGAATGGCATCGTTACCTGGGTCCGGCCGCTAGGTCTCTGCCTGCAGATGCATCCGGGCTAGATCCCGGTTCCTTTTTGAGGGTGCTGGGCTCTCCCCCAGTGGCCACTTTTGGCGGACCAGTGGTGCATCCCTGTAGTGGGGGCTGTGCTATCCTATCACTTTCAGTCACCTCCCACCACTGGACTATCCCTCCCCAGTATCGTCTATGATGGCTAGGGACAAGCCTACCAGAGCCACATCTAAACAACCTACAATAGACAGGTACACTGAGGCCACCGCCGAACCTCCCGGCCTGGAGGCTGCGGCGCCAAGCGTCCCTGATAATGTAGCACTGGTGGCGGCCATCATGCATTCTTGAAATGCCCTTAAAGCCAAAATCGGTGTTGTGAGGTACGACATCATGCTTCTCTAGCAAGACCTTTGTAATGCGGTGCAGCGGATCACCGAAACAGAAACGCGGATCTCCACGACAGAGGACGTTTTTACCACCCTCCAGAAAAGTATTTCCTCTTTGAAGTCTCTAACACGCTAGGGTGGAGGATGAGGAGGGATGAGCTCGATGAATAACCTCTGCTTTGTTGGTTTTCCTGAAGGCTGTGAGTCCAGCAATGCTGCCACCTTCTTGACCAAATGTCTTACCGACCGGCTCCCTCCTGATTCCATGTCTCCTCGCCTGTTTCCTCAACTACAAGGACCAAGATATGATTGTCTAGCAGGCCCGGTTCAAGGGGGTACTCACCTATGCCTCGCAGCCAATCATGATCTTCAACAACTATACCATATTGGTCCAGCAGCGCCAACAGTGAAGTAGTGTGGCTCACTGGTTAGAGGCGGCAGACCCGAGAGCAGAGGACGGCCAGGGACCAGGGTTCAATTCCCGGCGCGGCAGGTTTCTGGACCAGGGTCAGCGGACTCGATAATTCTCTCGCCTCGGTGCCCACTCTGATCAGCGATCACACTCGGCAACTCTGGGCATTAGCTTGCCTCATCTTCACTAACGGCCCCACCAGACCGCTGGGGATGCCTGGTCTCACCCTGGAGATACCCATTAAGGGACCATCTCTCAGGGAAGCCAGGAAGGGTTTCGCAGCGGTCGAAGCGCCTTGGGACCCTCCGGGTAAGTAGTGCGCTATATAAATGCCTATACATTTACATTTACATTTAACAGTCATTCACCGAGGCCAAGGCCTGTCTGCGTGGCCTGAAAATTCAGTATTCCTTATCATTCCCGGCCCGCCTGCGCATTTCATTTCAATCACATACTTATTTCTTTGACTCCCCAGAAGAAGTTTTCAACTGGACAGATGAGCTGGTCAAAAGGAAGGTCAGTACCTCCTCTGGAATGGACTCCGATGCTACCTCAGAGGACTCAGATTGGGACTTGCCCCGGCCCACAGGGAAGCAGCAGTGCTGGTTGCGCTCGAGACGAAGATCCCGTCCCTGCAGCAACTCTTATTGGCGTGCAACAGATAGTCGGCAGTCCGGGTCCCCAACAAGACGGAACACTTCCAAACTCTTGTTACGATGTATTGCTCTCAATGGCAATTTAACCTGGGCTGCAAATTTCTGTACATTATGGCAAGACTGCAATAGCCTGGATGTACACTTTATTGTTTGTTGGGATCCATTATATGGGAGCGGATCCTACATCCCCATTGGGGGCGGAATGCTCACCATACCGCGACAGATGCTTCAATGGTTTTGAGGTATTGGAGAGGAGGGCGGGGGGAGGGTGGGGGTGTTGGGGAACTGTTTGCTCTTTGTTATTGTCACACTGATCTCTTTCCTGCTTCAAGTTTGCGCGCTTCCTGATACACATCCACTGGTCCATTTATGCAATGTGTGATGCTAACCCGACATGACTCTCACTTAGGATAGGCACTTAACCATTGTTATCTGGTACATCTGGGGTATACTGGACAATATTAAACAAGGGGCAGTACTCCGCCAGGCTAGGCGCTACAAGATTCAAGAAACACACCTATTGGGCAACAAGATGCTCTGCCTAACACGTTTTGGCTTCATTCAGATTTATCATTCGGGCTTCACTAGGGGATCCCAGGGGGTGATGATATTGATCTATCACAGACTGCCGTTTTTCCATGACCGTCTTGGTCCAATCCCCAGGGCAAGTTTATAGGGGTATCTGGCATGCTTTACGGTGAGCCTCTCAGGTTGTTGTGAGTATATTTCTCCGGCCTTTGTCATCTTCCTTGGTGGAACTGGTGACTTCCCTTTGGGCTGAATTCCCACAGGGCCTGCTGTAGGCTGGGGGTGACTAAAACAATGCTATGTGTCCCTCACTGGATAGATGGCGTAGCACAGGGCCGATGACTGGCATTCACAAGTCAAAACTACACACGCTAGCCCATGGTCTGGGGTGGATTGATACTTGGCGGAAACAACACCCTGTCGCAAGTGAATTCATATATTTTACTACCACCCACAACTCCTTCTCACACCAAGACTATACACTCAAATCTGCCTCACATGTTCATAAGATTGGGAAGGCTGAGATCTTGCCCAGAGGTCTGTCAGATCACTCTCCCATTGCACTAGTAGTGCAGCTGGGCCCGGCTCGCTCTCGGCCCTGCTGGCGCCTCTCTTCATGGTTACAACAGGACAATTTATACCAACAACAGATGTACGTAGCCCTTACTGAATATTTTTCACTTAATAATGGTAGTATAGACTCATTGAGGATCTGGTGGGACGCCATGAAACTAACTCCGAGGGGGGTAGACATTTCCTTCTGCACTGCACAGTGTTGGCAGTGCCGCGAGAAGCTGGTCCTCTCGGAAGCACAACTCTTAGACCTGGAACATAGGAGTAGAGAAGCTGACGGTGCTGTAGCTTGTCACCAGCTCCCCATCGCTCAACAGTTACATGTCAGGGATCTACTGGACAAGGCCAATCTGTACTGGCTGGCCACAAGTAGCCGCATCTATCAATGGGGGATAAATCCAGCGCCCTCCTTCACCACCTGTGCCAGCAGATGCTTCGCCCCGTGACCCTCCCCAGGTGTCTGGGACCGGCAGGCGAGGTCCATACGGATCCTGATAGCATCGTCGCTAGTTCTCCGACTACTATGCACACCTATGCACCTCGCAGGAGACTCTTTCAGCAGACACCATCGATTAATTTCTGGCCGACCTGCCCCAGCGGTCTCTATCTGATGATGTGTGGGACGACTTAGATGCCCCGATCACCGTGGAAGAGGCTCTTACAGATATGCGCTCGGGTAAATCACTGATGCAGAACAGGTTTCTGTGTGAGTTCTACAAGAAATACTCGTCCCAAATATCACCACAGTCCTTGGCAGCTCTGCAGGTCACGGTGGACGAGGGCCGTCTCTCTGCTGACTGGCGTCACACCCAAATAGTGGTCTTCCCAAAGCCCGGCCGACCCCCTGAGCTGCATGCCTCCTATAAGCTAATCTCTCTCCTGAACGTTGAGGCCAAGCTCCTCGCCAAAATGCTTGCAAACCGCAGTGTCCTGCATATTTCTACGCTTGTCCAACCCGACCAGGCAGGCTTTATGCCCAATCGTGCGACTCGACACAATATTCGTCGGGCACACAATGCGATTGCCTCTGTAGACCGGTTAAATGAGCCGGGCGTGATCCTTCTTGCCATTATGGATGAGGCCTTTGATTCCCTCATTTGAACCTATCTGTTCACACTCCTTGACTGCTTAAACATAGGCCCGACTTCATCAATACATTTGTCTCCTGTACACTGACATCACTGCCTCAGTGCAAATCATCGACTCCACCTCGCGGCATCTGCATATTGGGCGAGGTACCAGACAAGGTTGCCCTCTATCTCCCTATTTGTTCTCACTTGCCATCGAGCCACTTGCGGCTTGGGTGTGAATCGACACATAGGTAAACAGCTTTGAGTGGTTGTGCGAGGTGTCCGATCAAATATCGCTATACGCTGATGACGTCCTATTCTTCTTCACACGCCCAAATAGATCTGGCCCGACTACTCCAAATAATGGGAATCTTTGGTCAAAATTCCGGCCTCCATATGAATGCTAACAAGTCCTAATTATGGCCTCTGCATGGGAGCGATCAATCTTGGGACTTGGATGCAATAAGTCATGGTTGTGCCTGATGGCTTTAAATATCTTGGTGTGTTCCTGTCGTCGTCTCAACCAGACTCCTGGTCTAAAAATCTGGCCCCCTTACTGTGTAGTGTAGTTCCTATATTCCCAATAGGCTCTGCGCATTTGAATAATATATCCTATAGTTTAGACGTAGGACTGAGGTCGACTAGGTCTCTTTTGAATATATTAAACTTAATAGTGAGTGCCAGGTAGCTCAGAGGTCACTAGAAACTTTTTTGAATTCACAAGAAGGGATTAGTTTCTGACAACCGCATAAACATGACAACTTTGTTTTCCTAAGAATAAGAAATATATTTCTAGAGTCGTGGAAACAATAGATAAGTATTTCACTCGGTCAATCGTGCATGCTTCGTTTCAACAGAGTTAGCAGTTAAATAGAGAGACAGGCGTTTTCAATAAAAAGGTTTTATTGAACAGTCTTCTTTCTCATGCAAGAAAAGTGAACTGCTACAATCGTAATGCAGACTGCAAAGTATAATGCGTACAGCGAGAACAATATTATAAAATAATACTGTAACAGCATTGTATGGTTTCTAAACAATATATAAATACATACATAAAGAACAATGGCTAAAAATGCTCAACTGGTGCTTCTAAAATACGCTTACCCCAATGTACCTAACCTAACTCTAGTATGTGGGAAGAAGTAAGTATTGTGTAGCATATGTTTAGTTCTCTTTGCCAAGAATCTATTCAAGATTTTTCTAGGTTCTAATCAGCGCCATACGTTAGTTTAGAATGAAGGTCTGGTATCTCAGTCTAGGGACTCGATTTCCCAACACCTCACAAGGGAAGCTTGGAAACACTGGAGCTGGATTTTCGCCGAGAGAAATGCAGCCTCTTGATCAGTGTGTCAGCTGGAGGGTCAGCTTCCTTCGGCACTTGCTGTAGCGAGCTGCGCCCGGCAAGTAGATAATCGAACTGCTCCGAACCACTGTGTCGTGCTAGAGCAAGTGAAGGCATATTTATACCTTGAAGGTGTCTAGTTTGAATTAAAGTCGGGCACAATAACGTCAGGAAAGAACCCCTAGGAGATAGTCGTTCTTTGTAAAGTACATGAGTTCTTAGACAAATCAATATTCAAGCAAGAGAAGGTCCCTGACTGCTTAAGCCGATTTTCCAAAAAATCGTTGTGACGTTTGGTGCGGGTGGTATTAGCCATGCCTGTATTTGATCTGCATGGGCTATGTCTAAATAAGGGATTAATTTCAATGCCTATGTTAGGGTAATGTAAATTGTATCTATATAAGGGCATGTATCTGGAAAATTCACTCAGAGCCTAAAACGCCACACAACACCCACTACACTTTATTATGTACAATATTACTAAGTTCTGAAACACATAAAACATATCTAAACATGATGTGTTAAAAACCCCACCCAAAATACATACAAATGCATTTTAAATGGTTGTACACAAAAAGAGCATTTGTGCTTTACGCATTTAAAAGCAATCTTTCATTCAAAGCATATAAATGACATTTAAAAAACGCTATCCGAATAATCATGAAAATACATTTATGAAATGACTCTTAAATACAGAAGAAAAAGTCGATACCATTCCATGACAGAATATATAAATTGTTCAGTTGTGGACAAGGTCAAATATTGTCTCTCGGAAGTATTCAAAGAATTCTTGTTCTCTAGGAATAGTTTTACTTTAAGCATATTACTTTGTGACAAAAAAAAGTTTACATTTGGAAAAGAATGAAATCATAAAAAAATAGAGTTCCAAAGTTATTCGTTTGTTTTGGAAAGTGAAGGTCGAATTCAGAGTCTCACCGAATGCTGTGTGCTAATTTCAAAAGTCAGTGTCATTGTTTTGAGCGAACATCAAATCATCTAAGCTGGTAAATAATTTGTCTACTACTGTAGGTGAAAGTTGGACTACCTCGTTAAGCAGATCAATTGCACATAGATGAGAAGCATCGCCGCCAGCGTCAGCCGCAATAGCAATGTTCGAAGTAGATGGTACCTGTGTGCCTGATGCTCCACGTATCTCACCATCTGTAGTTTGCGTCTGTGAGATCTCAACAAATGCTGTCATTAGGATTGGTAGCCGCTGGGGACAACACAGTGCATGAGCCATTACTGGTTCAAGCAAAGCATCAATTTCTGTTGGCAGGACTGATGGGAGTGTCAGACAGATGTCTAGCACATATTCTTCTCCACATAGCAGGCATCATAGAACTGGTAAGATGCAATCTTGCCAGATTGGTCGGAATGATAGAAAACATGTGGTGTTCAAATCTCTTAAACGAGGCAAGTCCAGTATCTGTATCATGCGCTCACGACACTTCATCGCCAGAAGAGTGTTCTCCAAGGTGATCTGAGTGTCGATGGTGACTTGGCTTGCCACATCGGAGCAGAAGGAGCAAAAATAGTATATCTGCTATGAGTCCCAAAACGAGAGGCAGGATGCCAAGCACAAAGTGCACAAAGTTTGGAAATATGCCTAGGACTGCTTCAAAGGGTGCTAATAGTCCCGAAACAATTGTCTTAAATATATGTACAATACAACTCGTATCAGACATGTTTAAGATACAACTTAACATTTCTGAGAAATGTATAGGGCGGTTTGTCGATAAAAGGACATGTATCTCTGCAGAAGTCCTTGCAACTTGCAGATCATACGTCTCTTTGGCCGAGGTCAGTGGCACAGTTTTTTGTAAAAGAATGGCTTTCATTCTGCTTAAAGTATCAATTCGTATAGAAGAGATGTTCAGTGAAGGCCATAATGGCGACTCCTCGTCCGTATTAGTTTTAGGAAACAATACTTGCATTCAGAAGGGACCCTAGCTGACACAGTTACGAGATGGGGGTTTCTGGCAACATGCCACAACAGCTGTGATCATTCAACATAATGTAACTTCCGGTAGAGGGCTGCCTAGAAATTGGATCTATCACTGCAGCCGGAGAACCTTGCAGGTGGCAGGATAAGTTGTTCGAGGAACCATTGCAGGCCCGGGGAAATTAATACCCTGACATGGGAGTTTACGCTTAGTGCATTTTTGCAATTTGTACCATTAAGAAACACTTCTTTTCCCCCACTCCAACATCTGTGTGTATAAGGTAAATCCCAGGATGTCTTGATGTATTCTTTACCCAACCTTCCATATACGCCTGCTGGAATATGTTTTAAACAATACTGAAAATCGAAGATCGTAACAGGCAGAGTGATTGTCCTGTGTATTTTCCATTCTGTTGCTGGTTTCTCAGAAACAGTTAATGGTAATCTTTCCAGTTTTTCAATGCTCAGCACCGTATAGTCTGCCAAAGTGATTTGTTTATCTGTAAGGTTAAATTCAGAAAACAATGACGTGGTGTTGCTTAGATGCCATGGCACATAGCCTGAACGAAGGTTTTGTAAAGTCCAGCCCAAAAGCATTATAGAGCACAATTGTGTCTGACCATGTTGGAACTTGAAAGAGTCCTGTTCCATTATGACAATGGCAGAGGATACTACGCTGTCCAATTAATATATTCTGGATGACAGAGTTGTTAACCCATTGTCAACTACAGAGAGAGATTTCTCAAAATTAATACGATCAATTTCTCGTATTCGTTCTGCAGTCTCTGCTTGTGTTGTTTTCCAAGCTTCATTATGAAGAGCATAGATACCAGGGTATATAAAACCTTTATGACGCAGTTTTGCAGGTCCTTGTAAGAAGTCCCTTAAATCAACGCCATCTTTAAGTAAAGATAAGTGTTGTTTTACTTCCCTTAGTGTAGATCTTTGTAGCCACTCAAGGCACAGTTTTCCCACACGGTATGATGTTATTATCCCTGGATGTCGTCTCTGGACATATCTTGGATCTGGCCTAGTGAATGTGAACCCTTGTGTCTTATTCAGGAATCTATCTTGACAGCTGTTTGTGTCTGTGGGCCAGATTGTCTATTTTCTCCAATCAGGATTTGTTCTGTTGTTAAGTAAAATAGTTTTCACGTCAACCTCCCCCTCTGAAGTGCTACTTCTTTCAGGTGTAGGTGCAGGTACTGACGGTTTGTTTAAATCTTTTATTTTAGCTAATCCAATACAAGATGTCGGTTGAACAGTGCCATTTAAAAAGATTATTTGTTCTGGGATAATGCAGGCTCTAAATAAAGCTTTTAATCCCAGCACCTGCCCGTCTTTTGTGCCCCAGAGAGTTTTGGTCTCATATTGTCTTTCCAAAAGTCAAAGCCTATAGTAGATAGCTGAGCATAAAAGGCCGCAGAATAAATTTGCTTTGTATTTGTCAACATAGTTTTCATTCCTGTTCTATTAACCTTTTTAAAGTAAAATATTTCTGGATTTGAAACATTAAAACCTGAAAAGTATGGAAATTTGTCATAAAACGTTTTTGAGCTACCCTTCAGTGGCGTTGGACAATGTTCCCATTGATTATAAGTTAGTACATTTCAAGAATTTGCAGATTAATGCAAGAAATGATGACCATAGTGATTGTAACAAAAGATTTGTTCATAATCTGATGAACCTTCTAAGTATTCATGATTAATACATTTTGCAGACATTTCTAGGTCTGACTTCATATTATTAACAGTATCAAAGTCACAATCATCAGAAAGGGTGCTGGGTGAAACAAAGACACTCAAGGAAACCTTGAATTGGTGTGGAATCTTCAACAGCTCCGCCGGACCAAGAATGTCATATTCAGTTCTGTCCCAAGCTATACCACCTGGTATAGGAACGGCTGTGATGTTCACTGCTGACAAGTCTCTTTGGTCACGATGGGATGATTTGTGTGGCTTCAGTAGTAAGTTGATGTTCTTTCTTACTGTGTCCTTTGTACTATATTTTCCGTTGATCAGCATTCCCAAGGTAAATACCAGAGTCAACCAAAGTAGAAGAAAAAGTACACCCAACACAATCCATAGTTCAATCCATAGTGAAACCAGATATGTCTTTTCCAGTTGATGAAAAAGTTCTGTTGCTTGTTCTTTAACCCCTTCAGCGCAGCGCGAATTTTCGCGCTGTGCTGAAGGTTTTATTGAGCGGGCGGGGCCATGATGGAGTGGTTCCGTCATTAGTCATTAGCACAGCCCAACCGGCGCTCATGACGGAACCACTCCGTCATGAGCATCGAAGGGGTTAAAAGTTCTTTTAGCTGGCATCATTTCAGGTAACCTTGGATCCTCGGAAAACGTATCAAAGTTAATGAAATAGCCAGAGGCAGTTCTGTCGATTGTAGGGATTGCTTCAGGATTCAATGAAATCGCTGGAACCACTTGATCACTTGTCATATTAGTATAGTCAGATGCTATTTCATTGTACACAGGCGTTTCTTGACAAACTGTTATATGGGTCTCAAGAGGCACAAGTTCCATGGCTCTGTTGCATAGTCCTTTATTCTGTACTGCAGAGTCTTCGAATGCTATCAGTCTCTCAGTTTCAACCTCTTGGATTGTAGCCAGATTTGGGGGTCTGCTACATCTTTGGAGTCCACTTGGCCTACTACCAGGTCGATGAATACGAACCTGTTCTCCTTTCTTCCTTCCAGCAAGGGGCGGCAGTAACACTGTTCTCGATCTGTGGATTGCTAGCACAGGTATTTTTTGTCTGAGAGAAGGCCCAAATTCCTTCTTGTCCGTGATCTTTTCTCTGACTAGGTCCCCAATCTTTGGAATCCAGGCAGGCCTTGCTTGGACAGGTGTTTTTTCTTCAGTGGTTGTTGGCTTCTGCAATGTGTTCATTTGACTTTTTGTTGCTTCATTTAAGTCCTGCAAAAAAGCCAAATTCTCTTTGATATCAAAATGTTTTTATTCTACCACTGAAGTGTGACAATCAAGGTCCTGGACAATCATTCTAGTTCCAAAAAGGATTTCATGTGGAGTGATTCCCCCTAGAGAACTTCTTGGCAGATAGTTAAGACTACGTTGGACACTTATTGGATGTTTGACCCACCCGTCACCCAAGCCTAGTACCCTAGCTGTTATAGATTTTTTTATGTCCAGATTTTTTATCTCCACAACCGAATTTTCCTGAGGGTGGAATGGACTAGAATACCACAATGCAACACCCAGATTGGCCATGGCCTTCTTGTAAGCTTTTGTGCTAAACGCAAATGGTCAGAATGTAGCATGCCGACTGCATATGTACCGATAAAGACTTGGGAATCTTTTGTAACTGTTTGGGCATCAGCCGAGCGCTGGGACCACATCCAAATGATTCTTGAGCACAAATCCACTGCAACCATGATATATTTATAGTTACTATCCCTTTGTAAGGGACCGCAGTGGTCCAGATAAACACATGCTAATGGTTTATCTGAATTAACAGGGGCATCTGCGCAGGATGATTCACTGTAGAGATGTCCTTCTTTTGGCAGATTTCACATTCCAAAACATAGTTTCTGGTTTCTTTCCTCATGCGTCGCCACCAGTATTGTTGCTTTAATAATGATACTGTAGCAGAAACACCTGTGTGTGCAGAGGTGAGCCCTTCATGTGCAGCTAAAATTAGTCCTAAACTATGTTCCGTGTTTGGAATTACTCTATCTCCGACTCCAGGGATCCGAGCAACCGGAACATTATTTGCATCACTTTTATATGAGTATTTGAGTGGAAAGCCTTTTGGTAATGTTTTACAACTTTCTTTGCTTGAAACATTGACAGCTTGCATTATTTCGCAGTCTATTTTCGTTTTAGAATGAGTGATGCAGCTACAGAAGTCCATTGCATAGCTGCCTTCGCGACTTCATCAGCCAATTACTTCCCTGCAACGTGAACACCATCACGTTGATGACTCAGTGTATGGATTACGTGAGCTTTTTGAAGTTATCTTCGTATCTGAACTACTTGTTCCTAAAGCAACGTATGCTTGATTGTGTCACCTTTTGCATCTTTGAAACTGTTTTCAATCCAGTTCTGCAAGTATTTATTATAAGATTGAACGCAATAATAGGAATCGCACGCTATGAGTGTGGAGAATTCGCGATCAGTATTTTCATGCGCCATCTTGAATGCTTGTAGTTTAGCTCGCTGAGCTGTACAATCTCCTAGAGATTGCATTTCTGTGACCATAGGTGGGAATTTACCATCGCGCCAGCGACCTTTAACAATCGTGCACGCAGCACTATAAGCTTGTTTACCCCCAATTGTGGGTTGTGCTGATCAATCTGTATAAATTAAACATCTGTACGGTTCTAGAGGCAGAATCTCAGTAGGCAGAGGACATTCATGTTCATATTGTAGAAATTCTTGTGTTTTTAAATAAGTGTCAAAAACGTATTCAACGTCTGTTACAGCAAGAGAATTAACCCATTGTATCCATCTCGGATGTAAAGCTTTAGCATTTGGAATGCTCGCTTTTGTCACTGCCTCTAAGGCAGGTACAGGAGTAACGACCATTATGCGGTTACCCTGTGCGAGGGCTCTCTCTTTTGCTACTGCAGTTTGAACCACTGTCAGAATTTTTTCTGGAGCAGTGAATTTCATTTCTGCTTGTGTGTACAAGTGTGATTTACAAGCAATAGGTACATTTTCTCCTTCATTAAAGGTTAAGTACATGCATCTTCTTGGGTTGATCCGGATTACTAGGTTGCGTAGGTTTACCCGTGTCTGTATATGTGTTGTTGCTAACATGTCTGTTTGTACCGAACATAACATTTCTGTGTGGTTTTGAGTCCAATTAACTGTTTTGGAATCAGGTTTGATTAATTCATAGAGACATTTAACTCTTTCTGCGTAATTTAGAATGTAAGTTCCTTCGAAATTTAGGAAACTTAGAATTGACTGAAAGTTTTTCAGTGTTTTTGGAGGTTGGAGCAGCACACATTTTTCTAGAAAGTTTGCTAACAAGCTTTTGCCTTCACTTGATAATTCATATCCTAAGAAAAGGACGTTGAGGTGGGCAATTCTTGATTTCTTGAAATTGAATTTATACCCTTAAGAGGCAAAGCCAAGTATTATGGTGTTCACCCTTTTCAAGTACCTAGCCAGTCATCGTCTGTTAGATAGATGTCATCGACATATGATAATGCCTCATCATCATAGGTTTGTAGTGACTTTGTTACTCTGGTTGAAAATAACCCTGGACTATTCTTGAATCCCTGGGGGAGACGACAGGATCGACCCTGTATCCCCATAATTGAAAAAGCGGTCAAATACCTGCTTTCTGGTGCAATGTTTTGACGAAAAAAACCATTGGAAATATCTAATGTAGTTTTATATTTTTTACTCACAATGTTATTCATTAATGCTGCACGGTGTGCATTTTGTACTGCAAATGTTTTGCAACAGGAGCTTAAATGCCTGTAATCCAAAACAAGACGATATGTATTGTCTGATTTCGAGACAGGAAACAAAGGATTGTTCATGGAGGAGGTGCATGTTTCAATCACCCCTTGGTATTCAAGTTGATCTAAGATCTCCCTGACCTGTTTTTTAGCTTCTTGCGTAACTGGGTACTGCCTTTGTGCAGTTGGTTGAGTTTTTAACTGGATTTTATGTTGAGGAGAATCCTCCTCCCATCCTACATCATTTTTATATAATGCAGGAGCCTGGGCTACTGCCCATTTCCTGGAATAAGTATATTTTTTATGAACTGAAAGATGGTTCGAGAAAGCTGGCATAATTATGTCTTCACCATGTGAGCACTTCCTGACAATTTCAGGCGGCCAGTCTTGTTCAGCTAGAAGAATGTCATAACCCTTAGAGAGCTTCTCCCAAAATAGTGCTCTTATTTTTCTTGATATATCCCCCTCCATCTGGAGTGTTACTTCATATAACTTGTGTGGGACACTAACCCTGGTATCAGCAGTTTCAACCTGGATGTGCTCATTCAGGTCCACTGTCTCCAGATGACCCTTCAAGATCTTGCGATCTACAGTTACTTCTGCTGTGCTGTCCAACATTGTCTGAGCCCACTCAAACAATGTGTGATTTTAAGACCTGCTACCTTCTTTTTAGTGAATTAAGTTTTCTTATTTTTAGGAACGTGCTGATCGTCGTTGGACTTCACTCATTTTTCCTTGTGTTCTGATAGTCCTCTTCTTTCAGATTTCTGTGATAAAGTCTGAAAGGTACGAGAGGAACGTGTATCAGTATCTTGATATCTATCAGGTTTTCAAAAAATTATCCCTGTTCCTGAGGTTATACCTCCTTTCAGAGGGCTCCTTTTGAGGAGACCTACCTCGGGATTGAGAACGCTTTTCTTTAGAAGTTTGTTTAGTGTTCTCCCACTTTTTTTTAGGAAGAGTAAGCGTGTTTTTAATAAAGACCCTTTCAGGACCTTAGGCCAGTTGGGGTTTCACTGGTTTACCACCCAAACTGTCTCTACCTAGTTCTTCATAGGATTTCTCTATTATTCTGGCTAGTTCCTGAGGTTGCTCAGTTACATCAAATTCTCTTAACTTTTGGCGCATCCCCACAGATGCTGCTTCACCTTTACTATTAGCTAAGAATATTGTTGAGACCTGTTTGAAACCTTTCAGTAATTTCATACCTAGATTTAAAGCAGGTTCTGCCCCGTATTCATTTTGAACTGTTTCAGGGCGTCTGGTATTATCACCATCGATGGAACACCATGTGTTTTGGTGTAGATTGCAGCAAAGACTGTACCCCAAGTGTCGCAGTCCTCAAGGTGTGGTACTATCCCCATTAGTAAACAGATTGTTAAAATCCTTTGTTTCTCATGAGGGGTAGTATCAGGAAATACTGCCTCGATTTGAGTAATTTTTTGAGCTATCCAGAATGGAATTTGTTCCCTTTTTGCGGGTAATTTACTAATGACTGATTGTATAGTCTTTGGTGTAATTTTATTTGTGTTCCCCTGGTAAGGGGTGTGTTGTGGAATCCTTATAGGAGGTTGGACTGTGAGAGTGTGCATGACATATTGAACCAATAGTCTGTGTATTTTTATTAGATGTTTTAGTTGAACTATTAGTTCCGCTTCTGACATTTCTTCAATGGCTGGATGTGGTGTATAGCTGGCTAATACCGGCCATGTTGCTCCTGGTCTACCTAGTGGACCGAGCCTGGTAATGTGATTTTGATGTTGTAGGGTTTCTTTAAACCAGAGCGCATGCTCTTGGTAAGTTAGTGGAATTTCAATATCCTCGAAAGGAATGTATTCCGTTGGATGTTCCTCTTCTTTTTAGAAGTGAAACACATGTGATACTGGATTTGCCTCAGGGAGGATAATCCATGAATAGAATAACTCTGTCTGACGATATTCATGTGCCTCAATCACAAAAATTACCCTACCAACTCTCGATGATAGGCCATTTGTTATAAGTTTTATAGTGATGGCTTTCCTTACATTTTCTGGGATGATTATAGCATCCCGGTCGTCTTCATTAAAGCCTGTAACGCCCAAGCCTGGTAGGGCTGCAGCTGCTGCAGCTTCGCTGTTCTTAGTGCTGTTTCCGTTATTCAACATTGTTTAATGAAAGTTGCAGAGCAAGTTTCAAGGAAACAAAGATAAGGTGCACAATATTTTGGAACACTGTATCCTTCAACGTTGAACAAACTAAAAAACTAATACATAGGATTTTCGTCCTACTCAGTTATGGCGGATATTTTGTCCTTTTACCCACTCCAGACGTCTATTGGAGTATTTTATGGGAAAAAGGGGTCTCTGAGAAAAGCACAACTGAGTTACTTTAGTATCTAGCGTTAAATTAGTGCCTTAAAAACGTTGGGCGCTGTGTAGTGTAGTTCCTAATAGGCTTTGCGCATTGGAACAATATATCCTATAGTTTTAACGTAGGACTGAGGTCAACTAGGTCTCTATTGAATATATTAAACTTAATAGTGAGTCCCAGCTAGCTCAGAGGTCACTAGAAACTTTCTCAAATTCACAAGAAGGAATTAGTTTCTGACAACCGCATAAACATGACAACTTTACTTCCCAAGAATAAGAAATATATCTCTAGAGTCGTGGAAACAATAGATAAGTGTTTTACTCAGTCAATTGTGCATGCTTCGTTTCAACAGAGTTTTCAGAGAAATAGAGAGACGGGCGTTTTCAATAAAAGGGTCTTATTGAACAGTCTTCTTTCTCATGTAAGAAAAATGAACTGCTACAATTGTAATGCAGACTGCAAAGTATAATGCGTACAGCGAGACCAATATTATAAAATAATACTGTAAGTGCTTTGTATGGTTTCTAAACCATATGTAAATACATACATAAATAACAATTTCTAAAAATGGTCAACTGGTGCTGCTAAAATACACCTACCCCAATGTACCTAACCTAAGTCTAGTACGCAAGAAGAAGTAAGTATTGTGTATCTTAGGTTTAGTTTTCTTTGCCATGAATCTATCCAAGATTTCTCTAGGTTCTAATCAGCTCCATACCTTAGTTTAAAATGAAGGAGGACTGGTATCTCAGACTAGGGACTCGATTTCCCAACACCCCGCCAGGGGAGTTTGGAAACACTGGAGCTGGATTATCACCATGATAAATGCAGCCTCTTGATCAGTGTGTCAGCTGGAGGGTTGGCATCCTTCGGCACATGCTGTAGCGAGGTGCGTCGGGCAAGTAGATAGTCGAACTGCTCTGAACCACTGTGTCTTGCTAGAACAATTGAAGGCATATTACTATCCTGAAGGCGTCTAGTTTGACGTAAAGTCGGCTTAATAAAGTCAGGAAAGAACCCCTAGGGAATAGTCGTTCTTTGCAAAGTATATGAGTTCTTGGACAAATCGATATTCAAGCAAGGGAAGGCCCCTGACTGCTTAAGCTGATTTTCCAAGAAATCGTTGTCACGTTGGGTACGGGTGGGAGCAGCCATGCCTGTATTTGGTCTGCAAGGGATATGTCTAAATAAGGGATTGATTTCTATGCCTATGTTAGGGCAATGTGACTTTTTACCTATATAAGGGCATGATTCAGGAAAATTCACTCGGAGCCTAAAACGCCACACAACAAATGCCTCAAATTAGACAGCAGGTGAGCTCCTGTTGGCATATCGGCCATCTTCAAAATAGTTTTGCTGCCTTATTTGCTTTACCAACTTAAAAACTACCCATACCCTGTACCCCACACATGATTCCGACAACTAAACTCAGGTCTCAGACATTTCTTCTGGGGGGGGCTCTGCGTGGGTCGCCCTGCGAACATGCTTCCAATGCACGTACTGTAGGGGCCTCGCGACCCCAGATGTCCAGCTCTACCATGCAGCTTCCCACCTCATTGTCCTAAATGACTGGTGGTAAGGTGACTGGTGTGACCCTGCCTATGTGCTTGAACGTTGGCTGATGAACCTAAAATCTCTACACACAATGCTATACTCTAATGTAGAGCTTAGCATGCTGAAGCCCGCAGTGGGTGTTGTAAACGTATCTAGGTCCCTAGTGTAATTTTCCAGATTCATGCCCTTATATAGGTATAACTTATCATATCCTTATACAGGCATAAGAATCATAACTATATTTAGACACAGCCAATGCAGTCCAAATACGGCATGGCGACTTCCACTAAGCTCCTAGAGGACAACGAGTTCTTGAAGACAACCAGCCTTCAGCAGTACGGGACTTCCCCCTGCTTCAGTATTGCTTTGTCCCAGAACTCCTGGAGCGTGTAAAGAACTTCGAGTTCTTAGTGACGTTATTATGTCCTCCCTTACGTCAAACTTGGCACCTTTCAGGTATAAATATACCCACATCTGACCTAGCAAGCACAGAGTGGTTTGGAGCAGATCGACTAACTACTTGCCCGACACCCTGCTGTAGCGAGTGCCAAAGAAAGCCGACCCTCCAGCTGACGCACTGAGAGAGACGCTGTCTTTTCTCCTGATGAGAAATCCAGCTCCAGTGTTTCCCTGCTACCCTTGCGGCTTCAGGGGCGGCTCTAGGCCCCTGGCAGCCCTGGGTAGGGAGCTTAGGTAGGGCACCCCGGAAGAGGGGGTCCAGGCGGGGTGGAGCGAGGAGGCCAGTGAGGAGGGGGTGAGGGTGTTTGGAAGTGGAACAGAGCCGGAGGCCACCAAATCCCTGCCAGGGGCCGCCACACAAATATGTATCCATCCTTCGAGGATTATTATATTAAGGATATATATTGATGTGGTGGCCCCTGGGGTTTGGTGGCCCTGTGCAGGGGCACAGCTTGCTCATGCCTAAGGCCGGCCCTGGCGGCTTACTGGGAGATCGAGTCCTGAGAGAGAGATACAAGACCTCCTTCATTCTATAACCAAGGAATGGAGCTGATTAGACCCTTAGAGAATTCTTCGATAGATTCTTGGCAGAAACAATTTAACTGATGCTACACCTCACTTACTTCTTCCCTTGTACTAGACTTAGGTTAGGTACACTGGGGTAGGCGTATTTTAGATGCACCATTTGAGTACTTTTAGTCATTATTTATCATTGTATGTATTTTATCTATTTTATGTATCTTATGGCTTAGAAACCATATCATGCTTTTACATTATTATTCAATAATACTCTTTTTACTGGACGCACTTTACTCATAGCAAGTATTACGATTGTAGAAATTCACTTCTCTTGCATGAGAAAGAAGACTGCTCAATAAATAACCTTTTTATTGAAAACGCCCATCTCTCAATTTCTCTGCAAAAACCCTGGTGAAACGAAGCATGCACATTTGACTGAGTGAAATAGCCATCTATTGTTTCCGCGACTCTGAAGATATATTTCTTATTCTTGGGAAACAAAGTTGTCATGTTATATGGTTGTCAGAAACTAATCCCTTCTTGTTTATTCAAGAAAGTTTCTAGTGACCTCTGAGCTAGCTGGCATTCACAATTAAGTTTAACATATTCAATAGAGACCTAGTCGACTTTAGTCCTACGTGTAAACTATCCTTTATGTTATTCCAATGCGCAGAGCCTATTGGGAATATAGAAACTGCACTACATGTGGACTGTTTTTTTGATTTCGCAGCAGGCTCTGCATAGGATCGGTTGGTGGGGTAGACTTACCAAGGAGACTCGCCTCTTGCATAATGGCCTCTTGCCGAAGTTGCTTGAACTTTCCAGGTTTACAGGCTGGGCGCTATCGGATTTTCAACGATTGGCGATGTCCTTCAGGGCCAGACTCTCAAGTCCTTTCAACAACTATAGGCCGACTTCCAAATGCCCCACTCCCAATTCTACAAATATCTTCAATTCTGACACGTCTTCTCCCCTTATCTTTCGCGACAAGATACCCTATGAGGCAAAGGTGTTCATGGGCAAGATGGGTGCACACAAAATCAGTGCTCTATACCGCACCCTAGTCATTAACAGTCATGATATGCTTCACAAGACTAGAGAGGCTTGGCAGGCTGACCTGGGTCCACGGGAACAGCTGGGTGGAGGCTCTTGAATCACCACGCGGTGCGGCCATACCAGCGCGTCTCCATCTTATACAATTCAAATACCAATGGCTCTGGTGAGCTGGGATGATTACTTCTCCTTCTTGCCTCCACTGTGGGTCAGCTCAGTTCACCTATCGACCTACGGTGTGGGAATGTACCGTCCTTTCGCACTTCAGGCGCGGGTGCTGACTTGCCGTTCCGAGGTCCTGGGATTGGAAATCCCACGGTCTCCATGCCTAACCATGCTCGACATCACTGATGAAATCGGTGGTGTTAGAAATGGGATCTCTGGTTGGCTAAGGCTTGCGCCAAAGCCAGGCAGAGACCACCACTCTAGTCAGGGCAAGGGAGTTACATGCCAAGGATAACCCCTGCTCACCCCCTTGTTAGCTTGGCACGAGCAGTCAGGCTTATCCTGGAGGCCATGTGTAAAGCATTTGCGCACGCACACAGCAACAACATCCCAGGCACACCACAAAGGAACTCCACACACAGTTATATCAAAAATAGCCTTTGTATTCTCATAACACATTAGAATAGTACTCACATAATATACATGCTGCCACCTGGCAGTAGGTCATATCTACAAGGGATTATATGCACCTGACAGGGCTCAAAGGACCACTGTCAGAACCATCACAAAACAAACTCAGTAAAAGTAAAACATATCATGAAGGTAGGACCAGTATGCACTGGTAACTACTGTACTCAGCATCAGCCTGTAACATAAACCACATTATGCACAGTATCACATTAGAAGCAAATTACATTCTGCGCCAATCCCACCAGCATAAACACATTATGCAATCACCTCATAAGTCTAAACACATTAAACCCTAACCTCCTAAGCATATTTCACATTAGGGGCATACATCACAGTGGAACATAATCTCACTAGCATAGACCATAATATGCAAACCAACCTCATCATCATAAACAACACATTTAGAGGTATAAAACAGGGTGCGTAAATCATACTACATGAATCACATTTCCTAGCACCACATAAATCACCTTAGGGCCTGGCGCCCTATTAACCTAACAGTCCCGCTTGCCAACTGGCCATCTCAAAAGGGGCTCAAATTCCCTATGTCCAAAAGTCAGGACATGCTCCCAATGGAGCAGAAGTCAAGGGTGCGCAACTTGCGCAGACCTAAACGTTGTAGCTGTCCACTATTTGCTGGGCAGCTGCAAATATCAAATGAGGGCCTAAACCGAGCAGCTGGCACTAAGTGCTGCACAGCTGTGAATGAAGGAAAGGCATGGGCACATAAGGTGTCTTCTGAATCAATGTGAAAAATGTTGCAGCTGCCCGTCCTAGTGCGGTGCAGCTGAGGATCAACAAAATTAAGGGGCTCTGGCACATCTGTGCTTCTTTAGCCCCAATGGGCTTCTCTAGGTCGAATTGCCCCAAAATGCTGCAGGCATGGCACTGGCACTACATTTGCCCTCTAAGCCCCCACTGGGGCTCTGCGGGCCAAGAACTGCCCCCATCATTGCAGCTGCCCTCGGTCTAGCGGGCCAGCTGTGAGCACCGACAATGTTACCTGAAGTGGGCACCAATAATGCTGTGGGGGCCCCACAGGGCTCTCAGCAAAACATGCCCCCTTCTTGGAGCGGGTGCGCTCAGGCACCAACACTGTGCCTCACTACTCACTGGTGCTTTTTTCACACAAATAGGTGAATAAAGTTGGAGCGGCCCCCAATGGCGGGCCCGTTCATGGAAAAAAAAAATGCCTGGAATGGATCCCGCCCAGCCCACACTCACGGGCTGCCTCGGGGATTCCTGGCGTCTCCGGCTGCTCGTTTCTGGTCAGGGAGGCTTGGTCTCTGCTTCAACCGGTCCCTCTCCTGGGGACGGGATTTCTCCAAGGTTGGCGGGGGCAGGTACTGGCAATATGCCTTGGGCCCTGTTGCCATAATCATCAAATGCAGCAGCACGCAGGGCTCTCTCTTGTGCAGGGGTGCCCCGGTCTCTTCATGGCTGCCACTTCCTTCTTCCGGCCACTGCACTGGTGGGGCTCTCCCTCACTCACGGAAGCCATGCCGCGTCACCTGAAGTCCTCTCCTCTAAGGCGGCCAAAGCTCCGCCCAACGTCAGGCAGCCTCACCTGCCTTCCAGTTCGGCTCTCCACGTCCCCGGGTCGTGGCAGTGATTTCCCATTAGTAGACCGCGGGGTGGGCACCAGCGTTTGAAGACAAATACAACGCGGACCATGAGGGGTAGGTTCCCTCCTAATCTCAAATATAGAGCGGGTGGGCAACTTCATTTTGAAAGGCTTGAAGCGAGGTGTGCTCCAGCCATTTAATTAAAGTATAAGCGGGGTGGGCACCCACTCGGTGTGCACGCTGCTGGGGAATCCCCACTCTGGGGATTCATTCATTCTCCTCCTGCAGTGCAATGCAGTGCTGCAAATGCCAACTCCACTATCCTGGCGAAAAGATGCAGCAAAGGTCCTGGAGGTCATTTTAGGAAAAGTCCATGACAGGTTTCGGGGGCATAGCTGGGTCCTGGGGCCAGCACACAGGGCCCTCCAGCAGGGAGGCAGCCCTATAGTGGGCCCTCCAGGGCCCCAGAAGCAGCAAGCCCCCCACACCAGAACAGGGACCTTTTCATGGGGTCACAGCCCAGGGCTTGGAGATACCAGTCAGGACTGGTTTAAGGGGGATTTGGAGCACTTTGTTTTGCCCAGCTCCTCTCCTCTTTGTCAGGTGAGGACTCAGTGAGCAGACACACCACAGGGGGCGGAGCCATCATTGTACTAGGGAAGCCCCATCCTATTCAGAGTCAGGAGATTTCTCCTCCCACCACTCTCACCACAGGTGTCCCATTCAGCCTAGCTCTGACTCATCCTGCCCCTCCTGGAGCCACCCAGACCCCTCAGCTCCTGTCAATCACAAACCAGACATGCAATTCACATCAGGCAGGCAGACACATAGCACACAGAAATGCCAACTTCTAAAAGTGGCATTTCTCCACCAGTCACCATAAATCTGTGCACACCATTGAACTGCATTTATTCTCCCGAGTTCATACATACTAAACTCACCCCTGCACTACTCTCATACCAGGAATTACCATGGACACACATATCTCCCATGCATTCCTATGGGAGGGCAGGCCAATCTCACCACACGCACTTAGAGAGCGCATGCATTTTACACTGGGCCACAGTGCTAATGTGCCCAGAGGCCTAAAATCATCAGGGTGAACCTGCCAAAAGGGCCAAATCCAACAGGTGGTAATAGATACAAAAGGCACCTGCTATTCTTAGGGCTTATCCTTGCTAAGCGAGATACTGCCAGGGTGTGGAAGGCGGCTGCACCGCCCTTAGTCGGAACCTGAAAGCACGGCCTTAATTTCTCCATGGGGCTAGAAATCCCAATTTTTAAAGCACGTGGATGCCCCAGTAACACCCAAAGTTATGCAAGCAATGGACCGATTATCTTGGTCTTTACCTTGAATCAGTTCCCCCGGCACGAAGTATTGATGATTTGCCATGATGATTTTATGTTGTGTGTGCTCCTTGGGACCTATTGTACATATACTGTTCTCTTGCGATTGGAGCCTTTCCCAAATATTAGCTGTGTAGATCAGGTGGCCCTTTTATTTTTTGTTTATAATGTGTACTTTTCACAGACTTTGTTTTATGTATCCTCATGTTCTAGACGGACTCATTGTTAAAATTTGACATCTTCACTAATGCCATATTATATATGCGATGTACTGCCCCGGACCTTCCTAGGCTTTTTCTTGTCTGTCAACAATAAAATCTATTGTGAAAAAAAAGGATGATACCCTGAAATACTGTGCAACTTAATACACCCAAACATATTTTAAAAACTAGGAAGAATATAGTCAATTCCATGATGGTATGTCAGCAAGTATATGGCAAAACAATCTGATAAGATTTAAATTCACAATTCAGTCGTAAGAATTATTTAGGGCTTTATTTAGACTCAGTGGGCGGGTTTCTCTCTCGCAAACATGACAGATAGCCTGTCCACCATTTTAAAAGTTCATTATATTCAATGACACTTGAACATGGTGGACGAGATATAGGTCACATTTGGTAGTGAGTAACCTGAGTGCCGAACTCAAAATCAGGCCCCAAGTACCTACATTGAAAATAGCATAGCCCTTATTGTGGAATAAGTAGCCTATATCACCCAGCAGCAGGTAGGACAATGACCAGACGCTGCATCCCACACTTTACAGTTATCCCAGCTGGCACTGTCAGATAGCTCTGCTTTAGGGAATCCACTGCAATGATGCATGATTCAATCCCTAGCTCATCTTACAAATGGCCAGGTAGACAGAAAAGAATACATTTTGGATTTGTATATGATTCAGTTAACAGTGCCTGTTCCCTATCTAAGGGGCACGAGGGAATTTCCATTTGTCAAGTGGATCAATTTCCACCAACTAGTTCAGTAAAATATTCGGTGGAAATAAACTGACACCAGAAAAACAGACTGTTGGCTTAGTTCTTATTAATACACCAGTGAGAACACTCTGGGGCTTATTTACAAGCCCCTTGTGCCACTTTTGCGCCACTTTTCCCATGTTAAAAGTGGCACAAGGGGCTTGTAAATCTGCTCCTCTATATTTTGTCATCATTATCTGCTGGAGTCTTTCTGCCCAATGGAAACATTTAACAACTCGTTTGAGAAATGCCCTTTCTTGTGTGGTCACCTCCTTTTTTTCATGAATTTTATTGATAGATTTTAGACTCTACACTCAGCATCACTGCTTATCAGGGCGGTGCACATGCTCTAACCCTTAAATATATGTTGAAATTGGCTAGTCCCTTATTGGTGTGTTTAACTCTCCTATATAACCACACAACATCATGTAGAAAATATACCTTTGGCACATAAAGTTAAATGTCATTTATGGACTGCAACACTTACTGTGCCATCCACTAATGTTTCATTCACTAATGTCACAAAAGATGGTTTCTGGCATACCATTGTAGACTGACCACTAGCATTATTTTAAACCTTAATTTTGACCAGTCAAAATAATCTTTTTGACGGGGTAAAAACCTTCCTGACATCATTTCAATGCAGCAAAACAGGGATCGAGGACGAGACTGGGGATGCTGTGCTTTGCGCCGTACCAAAATCACCCAATGTCGCTGCCACCTCTCACCGTCCCGCTCACCAGTAGCAGATGGCATTGCTCACTGGTGGAGGGCCAGGCGCGAGGGATAGCGGAGGGCGGATTTTCACGGGGTATCATCGGGAAATTAAAAATAATACTAATAATAATAAAATTAAACTCAGCTTTCTACCGGGTCCTGTGTCTTCTGGGCTCCTGCTCCCCTGCCTCCGACAGGCATAGGAAGCAAGCAGCCAGGCTCCCTCCTCAAAGACAATCACAACCCTGCAAGCTGTGTTGTGATTGGTCAGGACGCCACCCAGCCAGGGGCTAATGGAATTGCCATGTTCTCAATGCAGGCTGCAATGCAGCAAGTGTGGAGAAAAGCAGAGTGTGCATGACTGGTTTGGGTGGCCCGGGAGGGTTGACCAAACAGTCTTTGCGCACTCAGGAGTGGGCAAACCATTCCTCCCCTGTCCTGCTCAAAGAGCAGAGCAGCCCCACACACCCACCAGCCTGCAATGAGCAAAGCAAACATAAAATGGTAATACCTTTTGTTATTACCATTTTATGTTTTGGTTTTCTTGCTCTGTGAGAAAGCAGTGGGTCAATGCTCCTCTTCCCTACTGGAGGAGCCACCCCTGCCTCCCACCCCACAAGCTTACACTGCACCCACTGCCTCCGACCCCAATCCCCTCCCACTGTATGCATGCTCTGGGGCTTCGGTGCTGGGAAGAGGACAGCATCTGCACTGACGATGGCTCCAGGGAGCTGAGATGCATGGTTCGCATCGGGGGGGGGGGTTTGGAAGTCATGAGGTGTGCTCAGAAGAGGGAAGTGAACAGAGAAGAGGCAATGCTGCCAAGCAAGGTGAGTGAAGTACAAGTGAGCGACGCCTTCCTCCACTGTGGGTTAGCCTCGGGGGCTATGAGGGTGACAGCACTTTGCAGAGGCAACTGATCCAGATCTTAGTGCGGCTTGTAGTTGCCATCCACTTGCCCTCTCTGCTACAGTCTGCTGTATGATTGAGTGGGCCTGAGGATCAGCAGGATTGGTTTGACCTTGGACTGCATGTGGGGGAGGCAAGCCTGCTTAAAATGGGACAAGTGTTCTTTCCTGGGGGGGCCTGGTCTTTTGAGCCTCCAAGTCATGGTGCCACAGACCTGTCTGCCCATAAATACAAGCATCAAAGCACTTACTCTGTCCTCCTCTATTATCTGCCTGTTACCTGACTGGTGGTTTCTATGCCACCAAAGCTACGCTGCACAATATCGCACGAGGATGTCATTTACAGCAGATGGACAAAGAAGTGGAGGTGAGGGCAGGTTCCCGCTGGCTGCTGACTTGCCTCCTCTTGCGATTGAACTCAGAGCATTGTGGTAGGATGCAGTTAGGTCAGGCCAAGTGAAAGAACTACAAAAGGCTCAAATCAATAGACTGAATCATATCTAAGCCACTTAACCTCCTGAGACTTTATTGCCTGTAATCTTTGTAAAGCAGTCAGTTGTTGCAGGAGATGAGGATACGCAAATCCACACTTTTACAAGTAAGTAAGCGTGCAGCAAGAGACGTTTGAGCACCCCAGAGGTGGAAGAGGACTCTTGCTTTATATCATATACTTCTGCAGGTAATATATGTGATATTCAGCCTTGTTCACAGCTAGTGACAAGGGACTAAAATCACCAGGCTCCAAGATGTTAAAACAAGGCAACACCTGCTTACAAGCATATTTTATATCATCTAATAATAAAACGGAGGTGAATAAAGATGACACAAAAAAGATGGGAGGAGATAAAAGGAGATCACTGAGTGGTGGTCTTTAACCCGCACAGCACTGAGTGCAGCCAAACAGCTAACTTCCTTGAGCCACTCACCAAGTCAAAAAACTCCTGCCCTTGAGCGGGAGGGACATTGTGATGGCCTACTGGGGGTGAACATCTGTGACTATAGTATATTCTGCACCGAAGATGTCCAAAAATATTCATCCTCACAACTCAGGCACCCTTGCACCATTGTTCAAAGGTGCCTGCAATGGCGCAGACAGCCCATTATGCGCTGGCACAGGAGAAAAGAACAGCAATGCGCCCGTATCTTATAGATACAGCGCATTCCGGCCCTTTTCTTTTGCCGTAGGGCAGAGCACCAAGAAGGCCTGATGCGCTTCCCTACGGCAAAACCTCATAAATGAGGCCCTCTGTGTCCCAGAAGCTCGACCTGCACCTCCACCTGTGTCTGATCAACGCTACTTCAGTGCACTGCAGCACCACTGCATGGGCTACTCGAGGGCTGCGCCGGGCAAAACCTGGGCCAGGGATGTGCTAGTCTGTGTCCGTCAGAGACCGAAGGAGGCTGTGGTGTGCCACCCCGCTTGGCTGCATTCTTCCGACTTGGTGAATTAAGGTACTTATTATCATTAAACAGCACTCAGTCCCACAACATTTTATAATATTACACGGTCAAGTGTTTGTGATCGTAGGCTGTTTTCTCTTGACTTAGGTAGCCCCTTGCTCCACTCTCATTGGAAAATGTCTGCACTTTGATGAAGTCATTTAATGCATTTGTTTTATTTTTCTGATCGGACCCTTAAAATACTGCACATTTTCTATGCGTTTTCCTTTTACTGCTAATGTTTTCTTTTTCGGCTGTTTGTAGCAGATTTTTAAAACACAGGGTCATATTAGCCAGGGCACTATCGCCGCTTTAGCAGGACTCTTTCCCGCTGAAGTGGCGATAAATTTATCGCCCTATTATTACTTGTGAAATGGCCTGCTGTTTGACAAGTTAAGAAAGTCTTGGAGAAGGCAAACCTTTGTGCCACCAGCCAGGCCTTCAGAAAACCAAATGGAAGGGAAGCCACCCCCACATCTGCTTTTTAGTGACTATAGATGAGTGATTTCCTCATTGCCCTAGCCATAACTCAGGGTGGGCTCTCCACAAGGAAGGAAATATTCCCACATTTTGGATTTTGATAGTATGGTGCATTATGGAATTCTTTGAATAAAGCTAACAGGAGCTGCTGCTAAATAGAGAAGGATCTGTCCCTGGGCAATGTTACCCTATTGCATAAGGAAGAGCCAGAAGTCACCCCCACACGCTAGGTTGTGCCGGCCATAAAAATGGCACCTTAAAGCACCCTCCTCGGAACCCTACCTGGATATGTGCAAGAACAGAAGAAGGACTGCATCTGGTGTTTGAGATCTGTGAGTATACCTGAAGGGTTAGACCTACTCCCAATAGTAACCAGGACAGTGATAAGTACTAACTTACCACTAATAATAAGGCACCAAACACAATAAAAGGATCAGCAAAGGTCTCAATAAATTATTCTTGCTCAACCCTTGGTAGTTGGCAACGAGCAGGCAGACGTAACTTAGGAGAGTGGTGTGCTAATTATTTAAAAACACAAATACATTAAATAGGAAAGACACAGCACACAATAAAAATCCAACTCCTATTTATAAAAATACATTCTATTTTTATGAACAGAGTTTGAGGCCGACCGCGATGGAGCCCTGATCAGATACACTATGCACTATTTCTGACTGAAACCTGGTTACATGATTGTGCTGGTCCCGATGTAGCCACTGCTCTCCCTACCAATTATGCGATTGTTAGGAAAGACAGAGCTCTAAAAACTGGTGGTGGAATCGCTATCATCGATAACAAAACACTTAAATGTACCCTTGCTCCTGTAGATATTCCTGACTGTGAAGCCGCTTTTTTAAAAATTACTATGAACCCTAACTTCACTCTATTCGGTATTTTGATGTACCGGCCCCCCGGGGACTGCACTCAATGGGCTTCCAATTTAGCTAACTATATTACACCCCTTCATTTGGCCTCAAAACATTGTTCGTTTATGGGGGACCTCAATCTACACTTGGATGACCCATTGAATCCTACTTGCACAAATTTGCTAGAAGATCTGACAGCGTTAAACATCAGACTTCTAAACTCTGGACCTACTCACAAGGCCAGGCATCTGCTCGACCCGTTATTCACTAATCTCTCCGAACTGTTCAGGCAGGATACAACTCCTGTATGCTGGTCTGACCATTATTTAATTAAATTTAGTCTTAAATTACTAGCCGTTTCTTCTGTACAGACTGTTTTTCCAGCCACATCAAGAATAAACTGGAAAACTCTCGACATTTCAAAACTCATCACAGTACTCGGCGAAAAAACCCCCAATAAAGGCCAAAGAATGGAAAGCATAGCAATAGCAACCCAACAGTGGCTCAGCAATGCTGCTGAGTCTTGACTACCAACCCCTCACACTAAAGGAAATAGCCATCGTCCCCCAGCCCCTTGGTTTAACGACTCACTTAAAAATGAGAAATCCAAATGTAAGGTACTAGAAAGACAGTGGCGAAAAGACTATGCGCCTGACAAAAAAAGGAGGTATCAAAATGCAAGAAATTTATACCATACAGCATGCACGAAAGCCCGTGCCCTGTTCGTTTCCAACACCATCATGGAAGCAGCAAATAGAGCGAAAACACTGTTTAACACTGTTAAAGAACTAGCAGGGGCACAAACTACAGCAACTGCCCGCCTGTTAAATGAGCGACAATGTCAGGACCTCGCTCATTTCTTCACCGAAAAAATAGACAAATTAATCGTAGCAATCAACAGTAACAAAAATGACACTCCCTCTCAGGCTGTCTTAGAGTATGCCCCCTTTGTCAAACAGACCCTAGAACACTGGCCGCTCATTACGATTGACACATTAAAGTCCATTTTCAAGAGCATTAAATCTGGCTCCCCTTGAGATCCTATTCCTATCAATATAATGAAACAACTGGATACCGCCTCCCTTGGAATCATTGTTGACACATTAAACTCTTCCTTGGAACTCTCTATAGTTCCCACACTTTGGAAACATGCCATGGTGAGTACATTACTGAAGAAACCTACAGCAGACCCTGAAAAATTGTCAAAAACAGACCCATTTCACTTCTCCCTGCTTTTTCTAAACTTCTGGAAAGACATGTTCACTCTGCCCTTACTCATTCTTCTTAACCTGAGCGCGGCCTTCGACACCGTGTCGCACGAAAGGTTACTAACCACGCTAGAAAAAAATGGGATCCATGGCGATGCTCTTGAGTGGATCAGGTCCTTTCTGGAGCAATGGACGTTCCAAATTACCTCGTCCACAGCATGCTCTGGACTTTTCAGCACCCCCCACGGAGTACTGCAGGGTTCTATCCTTAGCCCTTTGTTTTTTAACCTTTATCTAAGACCCCTGGCAGACTTAGTCAAGAGATCTGGACTTACCCTCATGACATATGCGGATGACTCACAGATCATTTTCTCTCTGTCAGAATCCAGTCCACTATCCCCGTCTCTCCTCAAGCAAGGTCTCCAGAACATCTTCAGCTGGATGACCAACAACCAGCTGAAATTAAATGGAGAAAAGACAGAGATCCTACTTCGGGGTAAACAATGAGATCTCTGGAATGCCTCACACTGGCCGTCCCAGATGGGAAATCTCCCAACACCTGTCACCCAAGCAAGGAACTTGGGGATTATTGTGGACAGCTCCCTCTCCATCAAACAACAGGCCAGTAAAGTTGTAGGCCTTTGTTTTACCATCCTGAAGTGGCTTAGAAAGATCCTGTGGATGCTGCCTGCCTCCACCCAGAAAACCGTAGTCAATGCCCTTGTTACATCTCGGCTTGACTACGGGAACATCCTATACCTAGGTGCAAATAAAGCGGTCATACGGCGGTTACAGCTTGTCCAAAATTCAGCTGCCAGACTTTTATGTAAAATTCCAAAAAACACCAGTGTCTCCTCTTACTTGCGTGATCTGCACTGGCTCAGGGTGGAAAACCGGATCAGATTTAAAACCCTGAACTATATATTCAGGATAAAAGCAGGCACCGCACCCAAATACCTACAGGCATTAGTTTGTCACTACATTCCCAAAAGAAACCTACGGTAACAATCAGCAGCAAACTTTTGTGTGCCTAGGTTAAAACTCTCTAGAATGGGAGGTAGATCTTTTGCCCATCAGGGCCCGTCCTTTTGGAATTCACTACCGTCCCACATTTGCAAGGAGGTCAGTTATTCTAGCTTTAGGAAAGAAATGAAAACCTGGTTTTCGATCAATAATCTTGAACGACCCGCGAACCCGTGCCACTCTTCTGTGCTGTGTCTCGGCGCCGGGAAACCCTTTTTGGGTAGCTGTTTGCGCCTTGAAGGTTTAATAAATAAATAAATAAATAAATAAATAAATATGCGGGAGTCCTCAAACAAAATGTTATCTAGACCTTTTTCCCTCAACGTCGATCAAGGCACTTCATCGGGCCGGTTCAGTGCAGGTTCACCGGCTTGACTTTCTGCAAGGCCCCCGCCAAATCCTGGAAGTCTGGAGCTCCAGAGCTTTCAGCAAGACAAACCTAAAATCCAGGCCGGGTCACTAAAGTAGGTAGCTGGCTTGACTCTCGATGTCTGGTCTGTCACCTTCTGAAGCTTTTTAACAAAGTTGCTCCAAACTTCTCCAGCGTTCTGGAGGTCCTTCCAGAAGGTCTCCTTGCAGGGTCAAAGTGTCCAGTCTGGAATCTCCTAGATGGTCTCTGGGATGTCTGGATTATCATTTCTACAATGCACCTGGGCAAATCTTTAAATGTCCACTGGATGCACTCTAGGACAGGGACTCGTAGTGGAGATGATGCAGGTGGACTATGTTAACCGCTACCTTGCCGGTGAGTCCACTCCTTAGCCTCAAAGTCAGACAAAGTCCTTCTGGTGCAGATCCCCACAGTGTGCAGAAGGTGCAGTGCTGCTGGGTGCAGTCCTCAGGTTGCAAGCCAGGGCATCAGCAGGGCAGTTCTTGTCTCTTCAGGCAGCCGATCTGTGAAGCTATGCAGCTCTCCCATATTTATCAATAGTGTCTGGGCGTCATACATGGGGGCACCCCTGAACCAATGGGATGCAGGGTGCCACCCAGGTGTATGACCAATTCCATTTAAAGTGTGGCATATTCCAATCCCAGAAATCAATATTTTTTTCCAGCATGAACAAATTCTCTCCAGAGGAGCTGGATCAGACTAACCCAACCTATGCCTGTGTTGTCCTAAAGTGACATTCTCCCTTTGAAGACCAGTTTGGCTACCCCTCACCCCCTTCCTGCAATCTGCTCTGCTGCTTGTACTTCTCAGTCCATAGAAAACCTATTATGTTCTCTGACAGGAGACTTCAAAACCCACCAGGCAGCACTGGCACAGCCCAAGATCAGGCTGGCCAATCAGGAGAGAGAGGCTGGAAAGCTCACAGAAAAGAAAATGAAATAACTTCTTTCCTATAATAGTAATTAAACATAACAACAGTGTCACTTTGTTGGATTGGTATCTTGAAGTATAAATTTTTTTATATGGCTCCTACCAATATTGATACTTCAATGAAATATTACAATGTTAGGCTGTGGAGCCATTCACTACAATGAAGGAAAGATTAAATTGTCGGTTTTTCCCTCACAAGGGCTTATTAAACACATTTTATAATGCCCCTGCTTATAGTTACAAGGCACGCAGCCCCTGAGGAATCTATGGGAGACCTTAGGGGTGACATATGCAATAATTAGGCAGTTTGAGACTTTGGATGTATCTTTAAATCCAAAGTCGAATTTGTATATAATTTCAATTTAAAAGTAGCCTGCAAGTGAAGGCTGGCTATTAAAAATGTCAGCAGTCACCACCGTAGCGCACACTCCAGTGCAAGAAATTCACTGGGCCTCTAAACCTACCTGTCCTATTATATACTAGGGATTTATAGGTAATTTGGATCCCCCTTGCCTTATTATCTACTAGGGACTAACAGTGGTCTGTCATTCCCAATAGTAATTATACCAAATATCCATGTACCTTTAACACAGAGCATAAGCCCTGAATCTGGTCAGCAGAGCCCAGAGCATAGTCAGAGTCAGAAAAGCAAAATGTTGTGGTCAAAATGGAGGAAAAAGTGTGGGGGGGGCACTTCAAACAGGTCCTGATTTCTCCCAGACTCCAAGGGTTACTTGTCTGACTCCTGCGATGCCACACAGACGCTACAAGCTGCTAGAGACCATTTCCACTTCCGACCAGCTGACCAGGATCAACTGGGCCAGGATTGAACCCTGCTGGTGGCTTCTGCTGGTGTGAGTCTTAAACCACAGGTGCTGATCCTGAGGTCCTTGAACCCATGGCTGTGTTTAACTGGATTTATCCTTATAACTCAAAAAGTTGGGACTTTCACATTTTTGGACTTCCAGACCTCCAGAGGACTGGTACCAACATCCCAAGCCAATCTTCCCAGGGTGCAAATTCACTAGGTATAAGAAACATGTTTCTTCCACTTAGGGCTTCTCTGCATCAGGAAATCATTTTCAGCAGGCCCTTTGAGAGAAGGTTTCTGGCCTTGTGGAACTCATTGTTGGATACAACCAGCAACTTTGTCCCACTGGAGAATTCTGATTATGGAAACAGTGACCGAATGCCAGATTTAGATCTTGGTGGACGGGTTACTCTGTCACAACTGTGATGGATACCCCATCTGCCGAAATTGAAATCCCATTATATCCAATGGGATTTATATTACGACAGATGGGATCTCCGATACTGAAGTGGCTGAGTAACCCGTCCCCAAGATCTAAATCAGGCCCTAAGTCTATGGCTGCAGTGGTCTTGTGGCGAAGGGCAATGTATTACCATATATATCAGTGCCTGTGTGTACATTTTGACTGCATATGTATCGAATGCACAAATATGAACGATATATGTGGAAAATTACCACCTACACATTAGTGGAGTCAGACCCATATGTAGGCAGACCTGGTAATGGGTACATGGTACCAAAGCACTTACTATTGTGCTGAAGGCGGGGTCATATTCCTTGGCGGGAAGATGCTCCTGGGTAAGGGGGCCGGAGCAAGGGAGCCAAGTCAAAATCTGTTGGGAAGAGCTGGAAAGGGGTGAGTATGCACCCCAAATCCTTTTTTCCAGCTGACTTTTAGGCTGCGGTCCGACTGCTGCAGTCGGCTCATCGGGAAGTCAACTCATATTACGGACAGCGGTGTTGCGCCTCTGTACCGGCCAATGGAGACTGCTTTCCCCACCTTAGCTCCGCAGTTGGCAGTGTTCTGGCAGTGCCGGAGGTCCACTGCAGTCTTTGCACAGCCAATCTGCCCAACTCGTAATACGGCAGGCGGCTTAGTTCTTTGTTTTCTCTGTGCCTAATCTCATTGACAAATGTAGCTGTTTATACAGTTAAATGAAATTTGTGATGCATTTTTCTCCTTCATGTATAATTTGAACCCAGTATATTGATGATGCTTTGAAAGCTATGTAGACTGGTCCATGGTAAAGAAAACAATGTGAACAAATACATACATAAACAAGAGCAGCAGTGCTCTTTTTTAGGCTTCAGCATGTAAAGTTTTGACCTTTTTACATGGACATATTATTTGCCCTTTGAGAATCCTCCAGCTCTTCTCCAATTCTGGCTGACTGCTATTTTTTCCAATTCTGGTCTACTTTTAGCCTTTACAGTGCTAGACTGTCTCATCATATCCCTCTAAATTAATCTAAAATCTGACATAGTACATTTGGTGTAATTTGTAATCTATAATTCCAATTTGCTATCACACACCAAAAACACTCTCTAATGATCTTCTGTTACTTCGGGCAATGCCAGACACTTTCAAATGCAGAAGCTCCTTGTTGGAAATGACTCGTAGGTAGCCTTCATCAACAGGAGGCTACTACCATGGAAAAGAAATGATATGCAATTGAGAGTGAATGATTTACAGATACCATACATATTTGGGGCTCACATCAGGTTCACACAGACTATTCAAACCATAGATTCCTTAGATGGCTGATGGAAATGTGGGATGAGAATCCAAAACTGTTGAAGTGGCCCATCTTCCTACATAGAATTGACTACTTTTTGGTGGAATATTGCCATGGAGCTTGCCACACCAATGCTGATGGTCTTTCCAAGATTTTCTGCCTTAGTGATGAGAATTTCCTTCAAGGTGGGTAGTACTCTCTGCTTTTGCTAGGGAGACACATGTTGGAAGATCTTTGCCTTCTGCAGCTGATCCCATTTTTGTTGGCATTAGGATTCTGTGTGCCTTGCCCTGCTAACCAGTGTCTAAGTGATTGTATTCTCCTCTCTAAAACATGATAAAATTGGTGTACACCTTATTGGTACATTTAATTTAAGTATAAGTGCTTAGTAGTATGGTACTGCACGCACCATAGCCTATACATTAAATACTACTGGTGGACTGAAGCACTCAATGTGCCACCCACTAAAGTAATGCTGGAAAATGTCTAAGGCCTGCAGCCTGTAGTGCAGTTTTTAACTGCCATTTCGACCAGGCAAAATTAACCTTTTGCCAGACATAAATCTTCTTTTTTTAGTACTCATCAGTCACCCTTAAAGTAGGCCATAATGCCCATAGGGCAGGGTGCATGGTGTTCAAATAGTAGGAAATGTGGTTTTATATATCCTGGCAGTAAACAAATCCCTGAGTCATGTTTTAGTGTAGCAAGGCTGACCTCCCATAGACGAACGCTAATTTACCCCATTACATTTAAAAAGGGTTACATTGTGTGTGGGAGCAGCAACAACAATATTCCAAAGACTCCTTTTAATAGTAATTTAAGATCTAACTTAATGGTAGAGTTACATTTTAATTTTGAAAATAACACCTACAAAATTGTCCTTTTCCTGTCAAAACTGCTTTACTGTCACTGTCTAGGTGTTACTTGACCCTAGCTACCTCCTTGGAGTGAGATGTGTATTTATACCAGACAGCAGACAAAGGGCCTGGTGTGGGTCTTCCTGACAGGATGGCTGGGGAGGAGCTGTGACCCTGGCATAAATATACATCAAAGGGACCTGCCTGACAAAAACAGAAGAGAAGAATTTGACACCATGCTTGCACCTGCCTTTGTTTCACTAGCCAGGCTGTAGCCAATCCTAGAGGAGAGAGGGAATCAGACCAGAGCTAGTTTAGGAGGTACACAAAGGATTACCCCTTCACAATAAGAGTGGCAGACCCAGAACCTGAAAGCAGTACACTCCTGGACCTGTGTCAACCAGAAGAAGGACTGCCCACCTGTCTGGACCTGCTAGACTTGAACCCAGGACCGAAGAGTTAAATTCATGGGTCAGTTATCTGATCACCAGTATGAGCTAGAGGGGCACAAAACATTTCCAGGGGCCTCTCTTCCCTGCTATGGCCCAGATGGCTAGTTCCAACTGGATTTTCCCCGACCCTGCTGCTGGACTCTGGTGGAGTGAGTCCTAACCCCCAAGAGGTGCCTCTCAGGTCCAGTGTACCTCTACCGAAACTCCTGATTCTGAGACTTAGAAACATTTTACCAATGTTCTGTCTTAAGAACCGTCAGAGACCGGAAAGGGTGTTGAACCTGCAGCTGTTGGCGTCTAATCGCCAGTCATCCACAGCTTGCTCGTTTACCCCGCTGCACGTACAGTTACTGTAAATCGCTTCAAGAGACCTGCAAATAAGTTGAAAGCAATTCTGGTGGGAATAAAGCCTTGGTTTATAGTAGGTTGGAACCTGGTAAGGTATTTATGACACCCAGAATTTAATAACAGTGTAGAGTGCAATATTTACCCATTGTGGAAATTATCACAAATTTCAAGTTGTGCCATGAAAATGGGCAATCAAAATTAAAAGTTTGTGCTTTTCCTGCTAATTTCTACATGTTGGAAGTTAATGCATGTATATTGTGTCTGACCTGCTAAAATTCACCAAGAGAATACTGTTTGGGTCCATTAAAAACCACACATCTCAAAATTCTGCGCCTGGCACAAACAGGGGTTTGCATTGGAATAGGACCTTACCAGCTTGATTAGAATCAAAGATATCACTGTTAGAAAATATATTCCCTCTACCTAAAGCCAACAATAAAACCTTGGAAGATGGCAAGCATTGAAATTATCGATGCCTCAAAAAATTGGGGCTGATTAGAATAGCGGTGAATCCGCCACCAGCAGCCTGCCGGTGGGGCATTCACCACGATTGTGCAGCCATTCCCCACCAGCCAGATAAGGATTGCAGGCGGATTACTGATGGACGGGAAGTCTGTCCGCCACAGGTTTGACACAGGCAATCGTTACGATTGTCTGTCAGACCCACCCTGCACCCACAAAATTGTGGCAGTGCCTAGCCAGATTAGGACGCTGCATCCCCGCCAGCCTGTGTATGGTGGTTCAACCGCCATTCACAGGCTGGCGGGAATGTACAATGGAGGCCCGTAGCAGGCCCCCCCTTTCAGCAGGGGCACTCAAGTTTTACACTTGGGGGGCACCACATTTCCCTGTACCTTGTGTCAGGCACTGCGTGGTGCCTGCCACGTAGTGCAGGGAAATCCAAAACTTGCATTTTTACTATTGCAGTGGATGCTGCAGCCAGCAGCAGCCGCTGCAATGGTAAAAATGCTCAATGCAACTGCCACAATGGTGGTCACATTGTGAATGCACTTGCTGGACCACTGCCATGTAGGTGGCCGGTCCCAATCCCTGTGACGATGGCGGAAGTACTTAATTCTGTTCGTCATCATAATGACCCCCATAGTTTCCAGAAGTACAATACCACAGAGTCCAATTTTGTATTTGTATTTGTATTTGTTTTTGTATCGCGCATAGCTCACCCGTTAGGTCTCAAAGCGCTGACAGATGGATAAAACAGAACCAATAGGTATGGAAGGTGGTTGACTAAGGTTTGAAGAGCAGAGTTTTTAAGTTCTTACGGAAGATAGTCAAATTGGATTCTGCTCTCAGATCTAGGGGAAGGGAATTCCAGATGGAAGGACCAATTTTTGAAAAGCATCTATCACCGTTCCTCACTGTGCGGACTCTAGGCGTCTTTAACAGTAGCTGGTTGGAGGAGCGAAGATTTCTCGTTGGGCTGTATCGGTGCAGTTTATCTCTGATATATGCTGGTCCTTGTCCGTTTAAAGAGTTGTGGACTAGGCAGCAGACCTTGAACTTTATGCGTCTGTTAACTGGTAACCAGTGTAGTTGATTCAAACAGGGGGCAGAAGGGGTTCTTGGTGGAAGGTCCAGTGCGAGCCTAGCCGCGCTGTTCTGAATGGTCTGTAGTTTGGCTATGTTAGAGGCATTTATATCAGCAAACAATGCATTGCCGTAATCCAGCCGGCTAGTTATTAAGCCTTGGATTAGTGGTCTTCTGCTGGTTAAAGGAAGCCATTTGAATATTTTTCTAAGGCTTCTCATTAGGCCTATACAGGTGTGTACCACTTTATTAATGTGTGGTTGCATTGTGAGTTGGTCATCCATTGTGATTCCTAGGTTTCGGACTGTACCTTTAGGGGGGGGGGCATTGACCAAGTTCAATGGGCCACCAGTCCTGTTCCCATAATTGGTGTGCCTTTCCGAACATCATTATTTCGGACTTTTCTGCATTAAGCATTAGAAAGTTCTCAGCCATCCATTTTTTGATGCCACCATGCAGGACCGAAATCCGATTTTGGTGTCGCCTGGGTCGGGGCCCATGGTGACCAGGATCTGTGTATCGTCAGCGTACGAGACAGTTTGGAAGCCATGATCCCTGATTATCTTGGCTAGGCGGGACATATAAACGTTGAATAACGTTGGGCTCAGGATTGAGCCCTGGGGGACGCCGATGTTGTTATCTGAAGTACCGGACAGGAAAGGACCGGTTTTTACTCTGGATTTCCTGTCTGCCAGGTAGCTTTGTAGCCAGCCCTGCGCCTTGCCCCCGACACCAACCCCCACCAGCCGCTCTATTAGTACTGTGTGGGAGATGGTGTCGAAAGCTGCAGAGAGATCCAACAGAATCAGGATTGCTGATTTCTTCGAATCAATGGCAAGGCGGATATTATCTACTATTTCGAGTAGAGCTGTTTCAGTGCTATGGTGGGCTCTAAAGCCTGATTGGGTGGTGTCCAGTATCTTATTGTCTTCTAGATGTTTCATTAGTTGGAAGTTAATAGTTGCCTCCATCATTTTACAAAAAAGGGGGAGGAGGGCTATTGGGCAATAGTTTGAAGGAGCTGTGTGGTCAGCATTGATTTTTTTGAGAATGGGCCTAATCGTTGCTTCCTTCCAGCTGCTTGGGAATGTACTTTGTGCAAGGGAAGTGTTAAAAATTGTGGTGAGTTCAGTCGCTATGGCTGGTCCAATTTTGGCTAGAATTTGTGATGATGCTGAGTCATTTGGGAATCCTGATTTAATTTTTCCTAGATTACTTATTACCATGTCTATAGTGAAGGGATTGAATTCTAGTAGCTGCATGGTGGGTGTCAGGTTCTCCATATGTGAAGGGGACAGGGGGTATGGAGCATCTGTATTGGGGGTCGAATTAGGGAAGGTCATATATATATTATTTATTTTGTCCTTAAAATATACGGATAGCTGGTTTGCCCATTTCTGGGATTCAGGTGCGGTAGCTTGGCAAGGTAGGGGATTCGTGAAGTCTTTCACTATTTTGTATAGTGTTTTTTGGCAGCTCCCTGCTTGATTTATTTTATCTGCAAGATAGTTTTTTTTTGCTGTTGCTATATTCGCCATATATTCGTGGTGTGAGGTTTTGTATTTGGCTTTGTCGTTTAAGTTTTTGGTTTTTCTCCAACGCCTTTCTAGAACCCTAGTAGCTACTTTTAATCTCTTAAGGTCCGGGGTAAACCAGGGACTGCTTTTTGTCGGGCATTTAGTTGGGCGCTTGGGGGCTATTATGTCAAGGGCCTTTACGATGGCTTTGTCTAGGTCCACTGCCATCTGATTCGCCGATTGGGTGGCAGGGGGAGGAATGAAATGCCTCTGAAATGTGTCTATCTGTATTTTTGCCCATGATCTGGTTAAATTCAATTGTTTGGGGGGTCTGGGGTGCTGTGAGTTTAGTTTGATAGAAAAGTTTATGAGTGAGTGATCGGTCCATAGTACAGGGGTAAGGTCATTAATGGATAATTGTTGCGAATTGGAGCAGATGATGTCGAGGCAGTGTCCCGCAATGTGCGTCGGGCCTGTCTCTAGTATTTTCAGGTCTAATGCATGTATACTGTTGATCAACTCAACGGTATGGTGATCGGTTTGACATTCTAGGTGGTAATTTTTGTCCCCTAATAGCAAGAACTTTTTAGATGCAAGGACGTGGGGTGCAAGAATGTCTAGCATTTGGGTGGCGAAGTTCACTTTAGTAGTGGGAGGTCTGTAGACCAAAGCACCCATCCAGGATTCGGTGTTATTAAGTAGCAAGGAGAAAAGTAAGAATTCGCCCCAGGGCACCAGATGAGTCTCTATGGTAGTGATTTTTATGTGCTCTTTAAATATGATGGCGGTTCCTCCGCCTCTTTTAGATTTGCTGTCCAGCCTGATGACCTTATAACCCTCAGGTAAGGCTGTGGCTATATCTGGGGTGGAGTGGTCTTGAATCCATGTCTCTGTCATAAAAAACAGGTCAGGATCTTCTTGATCGAGCACTGCCCAGATTTGTATGGCGTGCTTTGGGAGGGAACGCACGTTGCCATAAATGCAAGTTAGGACAGGGGGTGCGATTGTTTGGGGAGGGTTCGAGGGGCTGGTGTTTAGAGCTAGTAGCTGGTCCCTCGAATAGGTTATCATTTTGATGTATTGGCTGTGGTACCTGGAAGACAGACGAACGTGGCGTCGTGCGTCGGTTCTCAGGTGAGGACAGGCCTTGACTTTGACACGACTTAGACGCGCCGCTGCGCGTGTCCGCTCTGCGCACTCACTTTTGAAGAGTGGTGGGCGGGACCTCGCGCCGATCAAGCTAGACCGCTAACCGGTGGTAGCCGGAAGTGTGCAGGCGAGCAAAACACAATTTAGCTGGTAACAATGTTATGCCCCCAATGCTGTGTGCAAATAACAAATTTCCCAAGCGGTTTCAGTTGCGACGCTGTCATCGATCATAAAATGCTCTCAGCTATTAAAAATACAAATTGTGCAAATAAAGTATTTCAGTGCAATTTTAAAAAGTTTCTCTGAGGCTTAGCAGCGCCTCCTTCCTTTCCCGATTCAGCTTTAGTAAATGTCTCGGCGGGTCCGCTCTGCGCACTCACTTTTCAAGTGTGGTGGGCGGGACCTCGCGCCAATCAAGCCAGACCGCTAACCAGTGGTAGCCGGAAGTGTGCAGGCGAGCAAAACACAATTTAGCTGGTAACAATGTTATGCCCCCAATGCTCTGTGCAAATAACAAATTTCCCAAGCGGTTTCAGTTGCGACCTGTCGTCGATCATAAAATGCTCTCAGTTCTTAAAAATACAAATTGTGCAAATAAAGTATTTCAGTGCAATTTTAAAAAGTTTCTCTGAGGCTTAGCAGCGCCTCCTTCCTTTCCTGATTCAGCTTTAGTAAAATGTCTCGGCGGGTCCGCTCTGCGCACTCACTTTTCAAGTGTGGTGGGCGGGACCTCGCGCCGATCAAGCTAGACCGCTAACCGGTGGTAGCCGGAAGTGTGCAGGCGAGCAAAACACAATTTAGCTATTAAAAATGTTATGCCCCCAATGCTGTGTGCAAATAACAAATTTCCCAAGCGGTTTCAGTTGCGACGCTGTCGTCGATCATAAAATGCTCTCAGCTATTAAAAATACAAATTGTGCAAATAAAGTATTTCAGTGCAATTTTAAAAAGTTTCTCTGAGGCTTAGCAGCGCCTCCTTCCTTTCCCGATTCAGCTTTAGTAAAAGGACAGCTGTCCTGGTATGTGATGGGATTCTTATCACATCTGATAACATTCTACATTGACCTGTTCATAGTTGTAAGAAATTGTGTTGCTGATTGACTGGGGTGTGGGAGCCCTGGTCAAGCAGCAACAACAAATCTTCTCAGGGTGCAGTCAGAAGCTATCCTAAACTGAACCTGAGCTCAACCCTAGCTTGGGCACAGAACAGTTAGACTTACATCAGAGGCAATATGTATAGTATTTCTGCAACACTTCAAACAGTACCGCAATTAAATCACACCACAAAAGGATCCCACACGAGCTTAGAGACACAGAGTAATATGTAATAAATAAAACAAGACCAAAATTACAAACATCCAATCAGTAGAACCAAAGTTATGAATGTTTAAAGAATTTGGGGTAAAATAGTACTAAGCACCATCCTCGGTTATCTGGTCCAGTGAGCCCGGGAGGAAGTCACAAGTTCAGGCTGACCACGATTGAGTGTTGGTCAAGTACAAGGACCAGGTCCGTCTTGCTTAAAAGTTTATCTTTTCAGTCCAGCACCAAAAGTCCCATTTGCGGTGAAGAGAACCGCGAGGAGCATGGAAGCATCCCAGACTGCCATGGATTTGAGTGAAGAGCAGGCCAGGCGATCAATGTAGCACAAAAGATCCTGATGTCACTACAGATAGTCAGGCCGGTGCTTCACGGTGTCGCTCGATGTGAGCAATTGATGCTGCAGCTTGAAGGCTTGGGCTGACTTTGCATTGCCGGACTGTACAAGTGACAAGAATTTGGTGCCATTTGGCCTTTTCACTTCAATTCAGGCCACAGCAAAGGTCTAGGTCCTGAGAGGCACCACTTGGGGATCAGGGGCTTGCTCCAGCTGGAGCTGGGTGCTGATGAAGGTGGTTGGAAACTTGGTATGTCCCTGTGGCTTCGAACCAGAGGACAGCAAATTAGCGCTTGGAGTGACTCAGGAGTCCTGGGTTTGAGAGGTGAAGGTGGTCCTGTTGTTCTCACCCAGGTAAAAGTGCAACATGGAGCAGGCCAGTACAGAAAACTGTAGTCAAGCAGGGCACCAGTCCAGCAGAGTGGCAATCTTTTAGCATCACATCAGTCCTTCTTCCCGGCAGAGTGTCCACAGATTCAGAAATTTACTGAAGTATTGAAGTATTGATGTCTAAGGTCCAATATTCATATCATGTTGTGCCTTTGAAGAAGAGGAGACGCATGCCTGTTGTTACACAGACTCCAAGGTCCCCGCCTTTTCTTGTTACCGAAGTACGTCCTTCTGTGCCTGCATCTGTTTGTGTGAAGTTTTGTGTTAGAGGAGGGTTAGCTAATGCTCTACAACACCTCTTCACCTGCATTAATTTGTTCATGGCTCTTGGATGGGAGGGGCGCCATCAAAGATTGTCCACTGGGTGCCACCAGCACTTAAGCCTGCACTGGCTGCAGCACCTTTTCAAATTATATTTTAAAACCTGCACCTAATATATAAAACTGCATAGGAGTGCGCGCATTATGCAGAGAATATGCATTCCAGAAAAAATTTGGAAATGTTGATGCATTGCTTCTTTAGCAGTCAGAAAAATCGCATGTGAAACATTAAAGCAGAGAGCGTACCCACTTCTTTCTTCTATTGACAGCATTTCAGAAATGTAAATTATATGTAGGCTTGTGTTTACGGTAAAATATTGGTTTGTGCATTTACATATGTGCTGTTTGTTCTTTTCAGCATCTTAGGCCGTCAGCTGTGAGTAGACAAGACACTTGTAAGATGAAAAGTAAAGGGTCCTTCTGCAAGACTCGGCAACTTACGCTGTGCGTTCTGAATTCGTCATTAAGGCAGAACAGGAAGCCTGAGCGAAGGCTGCGTAGGTTTAATTTGTTTTTGATTTCAATGGTAATATGCGAAGGCAAAGAAATTGAACAACATGCTGCGTTCAATCATGTCTGCCTTTGTGTTCTTGCTCTCTTTGAAATGTGTTCAAAGATTTTTTAACAAAGAGAATCGTAGGGCATATTCCAGCTTCGGCACTTGTCAAAGTTTATTGAAAACCCAATATTTCAATTGTCGTAAAAATGTTGTTTTATTTATTTGCCGAGTTCCCGATTTGATTTCATGAATTTCGAGCATGTATACAGTATATCTGCAGATGTGCATAGTGTAATATGCTATTTATTACTAGATATGAGTTTCAGGAGTGACTATAACTCGATAAGCGAACCCCAGGCATTGTGATGCCTCTCCCTCAGCAGCATTTAATGGGCTTTTTTTGTTTGGTCTGTGTTGAGACAGCTTTAGGTGTTGCAGAGCTGCTGTAATATATACAAAGAAGGGCGTTGAACTCGGCCCCTTTCAGCAATTAGTTGCTGTTAGTGGCGGCTGGTGAAGTTTGAAAGTTATTGGAGATGGTTCAGTGCCATGAACTGCAGTGAAAGAGTCCAATGGATAAAGTGGGGCTGGATGTCACATTTTGAAGCACAATTTTCCCACACATTCAATCTCCAATGCTACCCCTTATGCATTTAAATATTTTATACTGCCATTTTCGATGTGCGTCTCAATTATATTTTATAAAGGTGAATAGACCTGGAAGGTGCAGTGTGTGAAAATGGAAAGTTACTGTCGTTATTTGGTCAAGACAGCATTTTTCGTTTTGCATAAACAAAAATACTAATGCAAATTATATGCTTATATCTAAAATGTGCATTCCATGTGGGTTTGATAATAATTAGAGATAAAAAAAATTGCAAATCAAACAAAGGGAGGAGGAAGAGGTCAGGTTTGCTTTGGACTCAGCCTCCTGTATTAAATGAAAAACCAAAGAAAGTCCATCCGTACTTCAAAAGTTTCTATCTGTCCAGTAGTTTTGTATTGTTTAAGGAAAACAATAAATTTTCTTAAAATAACCCTCACCCACAAATTGGTCCATTGATGGCATGCTTCATCTTCGGGTTCAGTATAGAGGTTTCTCAACACCAGTGGCACTCTATAAATTTGCTCATCACAAATATCTGCTTTTCTGGAAAAAGACTTATCCCTTTCTATCTTGGAATGGATGACACGGTGCTGATCCTACACATTATACAGTTTAGATTGTGTATTATTACAATACACCATATCTTTGGACCAGTCTACAACTGACGGCACCAACCCTCGGGCCCATTGCCTCGAAATCCTAACCTTAGCGAGCAACAAACCCATATTTATTAATTGGCGCATATCTTTCTGCAATTGCCCAGTGTACCCCAGTAAGGCCAGCAGCTGGTCCAATGGCAGAGAAAGGCTGTGATTTCACTCAATGTTTGAAAAATCTGCGCCCAGTACTTCGCAATCACTGGGCATGACCAGGCGGTATGCAAGATCCCAGCCGGGCCAGCTCTGCAAAGCTTGCAATCCGCATTGTCGCACATGCCATAGCGATGCAACCTCTGCGGTGTATATTAAACTGTATTAAGAAATTTAAAGTGGATTAGATGATGCCTCCTGTTCAGGGGGATATGTTGTGTAACCTCACAACAGTACCACCAAGTAGTGTTGTCGAGAGCCACTCCCAAATCATTCCGCCATTCAAATCTAGCCTTGCCAAAATGGTGTCTTCTGTAGTTTTGTGTCGTGTCATAAATAATGGCAACAATCTTTCTGGGGGAGGCAGAGAGCAGAAGGGAAGAAAAGGACACTAACTCAGACAGCTCCAACATTTCCTCACTAAGTATTTCGCAAAGAGCATGTCTCACCCTGTGAAAGTGAAACTGAGTAAGTGGCGCATAGTCGTTCCCATCGACCTCAAACTCAGCCCACCTGTGGGCTCTGCCCTCAGAAAACAGGTCACCAATCTTAGTGATATTAAGTATCGCAGGAGCATGTACTACTTCCCTTTCCCTGCAGACCGGCAACCAGTTACAGCAATCTATCAGAGTCAGGGAGGAATACAGGACCCAGCCCGCCTGCCTCTTCAATAGGTTCTGATAGGCATGCGTTGTAGAGTTGACAGAGTCCAGAATACCAGACCACCAAGAGGGGGCAAGAAACACCAATAGTGGGAGAGGAGAAGGTGCCGCCGTCATCCTTTCAATCTGCAAGTGTGGGAGACCCTGCCGGTCATGAATCCAATGAAATGCATGTGAGCTTTGCACCACTCTATATTATAACTCTTGATCTGGGGCCTCAGGACCCCCCATGGAGTAGGGCAATGTGAGAATATCCCATTTGACGGGAGGATATTTCAGAGACCAGGCCAGCCTCACTAAAAGAGAACAAATAATTCTGAACATGTGCCTAGGGAGAACCATCGGGATGTTTAAGTACAAAAATAAAAATGTGGAAAGTTCCACTGTTTTTTAAGGGGTATGTGTGGGACGGGTATGCCCAAACATGGGTCCCGTACTCTCCATGCCACTGGAGTCAAGCTGTTCTGGCTGATGAAGGGTGAAAGCCCTGGAGTAAAGCGATATCAATCTTGTGCCGTGTGAGGTAGGCAACTAATTTACGCAGTTTTCTGTAACCGTTGAGGCTCCTAATATTCCAGGTTAGAAGGCGGACTCTGTTACTACAATCTTGTGTCATACCGAGGTACCCCTGCTGGATCTGTACAGCCTGTACCAGCCTTATGTCTCTGATTCACCCCCGGAAGCAATGCAAATTCTGAGAATAATGTATGTACCGAGCGCACACTGCAAAAACTCTCCCACGCTATGCAAACCCCAACTTGGAATAGACAATACTTCACCCATAGCCAGTTATATTCTTAAAAAAGCTACCCCATTAGGCGGGGATGCCCCCTCTCGCGGATCCTATTTGCTTTGGCATTGGAGCCCTTTGCCTGCCTGATTTCATCTGACCCCTCCCTCACTGGATGGATGTGGCCCGGCTTTGAAGAGGATAAGATTGCGCTCTATGCAGACAATGTACTGCTGTTTCTGGCTGACCCAGCCTAATCGGGGCCCAGATGCCTCTGAGCATTGGACCTTTTTGAGTGCACTTCCGGCCTTCGGCTCAACACGGCCAAGTCTGTTTTAGTCCCTCTTCACTTGTCCCGTGAGTGCTTTGAGTTGACGATTCCCCTTCAACGTCAGTCCTTCAAGTACTTGGGGATCTGGGTAGTCCTTCTCCCTGACCTCGCTTGGTCACTAAATGTAACTCCACTGGTTAAGCGGGTTCGTACTGATCTCCTTAAATGGCGTGCGCTGCCCCTAAACCCTCTGGGCAGGAGAGCCCTTTTTAAAATGATGATTTTACCCTGCTTTATTTATATGCTCCAAAATACCCTCCTCTCCTTTGCTAGGTCTTAGTTTTGTGAAATGGACGGTCTGGCCACTAAGTTTTTATGGGCCTGGGGCAGAGGCCCAGGCTGACCCTGGCCCAATGCCGAATCCCGCCTTTTGATGGCGAGCCTCTATCTCTATTATTTAGCAACTCGGCTCCTTACGGTTCACGATTGGTTTAATGGCGGCTAATCCGACCCGGCATACCGCCTGGAACTGCACACCTTGGGCTTCTCCTCTGTCCAGGGGATGCTGTATGGAGTCTTTGTTTCCCAGGCTCTCCCTCAGGTCACACGCGGAGTACTCCTGGCCTGGCGGTCCTCACTGCGTTATACCCGCTGGCCTGGCAACCTGACTTGATATAGCCCCTTGTGGTGCGGCACCAGGCTCTGAGAGGTTGCTTCCCTATCAGGATTCCGACCCTGGGATCTCATCGCCATGTCTGGAGTGGTACCCATGTATGCTCCTTTAAGGATTTGCAGGCCAGACACTCCCTCCACTCCTCTCAATTTTTCTAATATTTGCAGCAGTGCCATGCCCTCCACCCCTATATTCCAGATGGCAATTTCCTTGCCTGAGAATAGCCAACACGAAGCGCAGGTCATGACCGGTGATTTGGGAAGAGGAGATGTTCCATGCATTTATTGTTCACTCCCGAACAATACCCCCAACTCCCTCTCTCAACTCCGGGACAAATGGGAGGGTTGGTTCGGAGCAATAGAGGCCGCTGACTGGAGAGACTCCCTAATGGCCCCTAAAATAATTGCGGTCTCAGCAAGGCTTCGGCTGGTCCAAATATATTTCCTATACACTGCCTATCTTACATCCCTGCGTCTCCACAGTGCTGGGATTCGACCTGACACCCTCTGTCCCTGCTGCCCCCACTCTCCTGCAGACTTCTATCACATGGTAATGCTTTGCCCTGCGATACAGGGGTATTGGGAGTCCTTCACAGGAGAGCTCACGGAAGTCTTGGGTTGGGAGGTTTCTCTTGATCCTACGCGTGTGCTCCTGGGCATCACTGAGGGGCTGGATGGCAACAGGGCTGAGGAATTCTTCCTTAATACAGCAATGGTGGTAGCTAGGAGGGACATTGCAGCTCACTGGTTGAATACTACTGCGCCCAAATTGGCGCGCTGGCACAGGGGAGTGGACTGGTGTGCCACGCAGGAACAGCCTCTTTATATGGCATGGGGATGCCCTCTGAAATTTTGCAGAATGTGGGGCAAATGGGTTAAAGTGATAGAAGACTAACTTCTATAGAGGATTACTACATCCTTCACGCCAATCGCCCCGGCGACCGGCCCGGGGGTGGGGTGGCAGCCATCATATCTAAGCGCCTGAACTCTACTTCCTCTTATTCCCTCCCCCTTCCTGAGGTGGACAACTTGCTTGTTAGCTTGGAAACTGACACCAGTGCCCTCACATTCCTCCTCTTATACCGGCCTCCACATCATATGCCTTCCTTCTCTACCATCATGAGCGAACAGCTGTCCAATCTACTAATGCAACACTCTAGTTTCGCCCTCTTTGGCGACCTGAACTACTGGTTCAATGATACCAACGCCGGTCCCCATGCTATTGAGCTCTTTGAGAGACTCAACAGCTTGAACCTTACCCAACAGGTCACCCGACCCACTCATATCAAGGGCCATATCCTGGACCAGAGCTGGACCTGTAATCTGGCTCTGTCCCAGCCAGCTATATCCCCTTGCGTCTGGTCAGATCAATATTTAGTTGACACTTCCATCACTGTCGTCGGCCGGATTCCTGCTCCTTTGATGGCTGGTGGCTCCTCGCGGAAATGGAGCACATATGATTCCCAGGGCTGTCTCACAACCCTGGCCGACACCCGCCCAGTCTTTAATCCCACTGACAACATCAACGTTATAGAAAATCACATCGGTTCCTGGCTGAGGTCAGCCAGCGACCAGCTCGCCCCCTTACCAAATTCCCCCGCACTAGGCATCACAACTCCCACCGGTGGTTCTCTGATGACCTCAAGCAACATAAATTAAAAACGCGCCAGCTAGAACGAATCTGGAGATGCGATTATTCTAACTCAGCCAGGCTGTCTTACATGGCTGCACGCGGAGAATACAAAACTGCCATTACCCTAGCAAAATCTGAACATTTTTCCAATAGGATCTCGTCTGCGGTAAATAAATCAAAGGAGGTGTTCAAAGTCATGAATGAACTTACCACAGACGACAGAACCCTCCCAGCCCAGACCCCCACTCAAGAAACATGTGACACTCTCAACCTCTTCTTTGTGGAAAAGATCATAAAAATCAAAAACTCTATCCCTCCCCCACCCCAGCCACACTCATCGGACACCTCCTCTAATTACCCCCTGACTCTTACTACCTTCCCAGCTCTGAACCCGATCTCATTAGCGGAACTCGCTACTCGTGTCAAATCTGGCTCCCCTAATGACTGCTGTCTGCCATTCGTCTTACAGAATATCTGCCTCAATCTACCTGATTGTATTCTACCCCTGCTGAATGGTTCACTCAGCAGCGGCATCATCCCTAGCTCTCTCAGGAGGCCATCCTAGTGCCCCTCCTCGAGAAACCCGGCGCCGACCCCGCGGAACCATCCAATTATCGTCCCATCTCCCTCCTTCCCTACTTTTCCAAATTAATGGAGGCTCACGTCACCCGATGCCTGTCAAATTTTATTTAATCCTCTTGCCACCTTGAGCCCAACCAAGCTGGCTTCAGACCTGCCCACTCTACTGAGGCCGTCATTCTGGCAGTCCTGGACACGCTTAGGAGTAATGCGGATGCGGGGATCCCCCAAGCCCTTGTACTCCTGGACCTGTTGGCCGCGTTCGACACGGTGGACCATAACATCCTTCTCCACCGTGTCGGACAGGCAGGCATCCAGGGTACCGCCCTTAAGTGGGTCGAGTCCTTCCTGACCAGAAGAACACAGGCTGTCCGCCTGGGCCCCTATACCGCAAAAAAAAAACACGACCTGTGGAGTCCCTCAGGGCTCCTCCCTCTCACCGCTTCTGTTCAACCTTTACCTCCGGCCCTTGATCCACTCACTTCAGAAATGGGACATTATTGTCTACAACTATGCAGACGATTTACAGATTGTCCTCCCTCTCAACTCACCTCATGCCATCAATACGTTTCACACTGTCATGATTCATATCCAACATTGGATGAACCTGAATCAACTAAAGTTAAACCCCGGGAAAATGGAGCTCCTCCTCCCTGGACTCAGCCATGCTCACTGGGGTCCGCAGTTCTGGCCCTCTGAGCTAGGTCCCGCCCCAGTCCCGGTCAAATCAGTGAAGAGCCTGGGTGTGATTATCGACACCGAACTGTCCCTCAAAGCTCAAGTGGGTGCGGTCATCTCATCTTGTATGTACCAGCTCCGGAAGATCCGCAAAGTAAGTCCACTTACTTCCGCCTGCCGCACTTACCCAGGTTGTCATCTCGCTGGTATTTTCCCGTCTGGACTTCTCCAACTCCCTCTACTACGGTCTCCCACAATCTCTGCTGCACCGCCTTCAGGTTGTCCAGAACCAAGCGGCCCGCCTCATTCATAAAACTCCCAGATGGCAATCGGCAAAACCTCTACTTCACAGACTGCACTGGCTATCAATAGGCCAAAGGGCAGCTTTCAAGGTGGCCTGCCTCACATTCAAAGCCCTCCACTGCACCGGCCCCGTATTTCTCAAATCCCTAATCATTCCTCATCGACCAACGCGCAACCTCCGATCAGCCCACCTTCATCTGCTAGTCACCCCCAAAGCTAAAACCAAGAAATTCGGTGGTCGTCGGTTCTCCCACCTAGCTCCCGGATTTTGGAATCTCCTCCCTCTTTCCATTAAATCCAGCCATTCCCTCCTGAACTTCAGAAAATCACTCAAAACTCACCTCTTCCCACCCCTTGGTTAAAACTTCGTCACTCAGGCTTCACCCTCACTCACTCTGTCTTAAAGCGCCAGGAAGCCTTTGGTGTTAGCACGCTCTATAAGTTGCATTTAACATAACATAACATAACATTGATATGATCTCTGGATTGAAAGTGGATATGTTGACACTGGACTTATGTGTGTCCATCCTTTTATGCCAATGTGATGTGTGTTTGCCTTGATCTAGCCTTTTCAAGATATAGTACTGAATGGTGCTGTTTTTCTTTTTTACATTCAAAACTCAATCAAATTCATTATAAAAAAAAAAAAGCTACAGGATCAAAATAACAATTTCGGCATATAGCCATACAGTGGGTAACACACATGGGTGGATGTTACCTGCAAAGCACTTTAACTTCCACGAGCAAAGAAAGAAACCGTGGCCATCTGTTCACAGTGTATACATCCAAATTAGGTCAGTTAGCTGGAACCCCAGAGAGTTGAGCGAGTCACTTGTATACCATCATATTGGCCTCCCCAACAAGGCCAAAGTAGACCAACAGAGATTAATGGTGCAGGCAGTGTCACAGTTTATGTCCCAACACTGCTGGCAGCAACTCCAAACAGTCAATGTCGGTGCGTCCCAGTCGACCCCGGTCACCAGGCAGCTCCAGCCATCTCTTGAGCACAGCAGTCAGCAAGACATGCATAAAATACCTGCTAATAGCAAGAGGCGCTCCAAGTACAGGTAATCCGAATACAAGGATTACCTCTGTGGCCCCTCTGAGAGCGGTTAGGACAGTGAGAGAGTCGCCATCAGCCCCTTGGTTCTCGACGGAACCTAGAACTGAAAAGAGTAGGAATAAACAAATTGAACAACTTTGGAGGAAAGGCTACTCCTCCGAGGCGAAGATAGCATATAAGGAAGCCTTAAAAAAAACTCAGAAAAATGATGAGGGCTGCTGGAAGAGAATTCTTCATCATGCGCATTGAAAGTGCAGAGATTACAAGTAAAGAGATCTTTGGGATCGTAAGATCCTTCACCAGTACATCACTCCTTTAGGGAAAGATTCCTACCTCCCCGTCCCATTGTAATGACCTTTCTAACTTTTTTGATGAGAAAATCTGAAAAGTCCATGCCTCCTTCATGGATGGAGAGCATATGGTGACACATCAGGCAGTGGACAATATCAAACCTAGTGGAACTCTCTCAGAGTTCCGCCCTATATCCCTCCAGGAAACCTGGGCCGAAATCTTAAAGTGCAAGTCAGGCCCCCCGTCACTCAGACCCACTTAAGCTATTTAAATCCTCGGTTGTCTGGATCAATCCAGACTTAAACCTCATCTGGAATACGTCTCTAACGTCTGGCATCTTCCTAGATATTTGGAAGCATGCTTTTTTGGTCCCATTGGTAAAAATTGGTCCAACGGCAACTGGTCAATTTCATAGATATCCATGACATCCTACAGGATACTCAGTCTGACTTTCGATCAGGTTACAACACTGAGACAGCTCTGGTGGAGGTGGCAGAGTCAGTGAGAATGTCAGTAGACGTCGGCGGCCTTTGACATGGTGGCTTACCACTTTTTTCTGGACAGACTTCAACAGGTAGGGCTTTAGGACACAGTTTTTGCATGGATTCAGTCTTAACTCACAGTCGATCACCAAAAATATTTTTACAATCTCACCAACCAGACCCCAAGCCATTATGGTGCGGTGTGCCAGAAAGCTCTGCCCTCAGCCCTCTACTTTTTAATATTTACCTGGCGCCCCTCTTCACTATTATCAATACCTGGGAAGTGAAAGTAGTCTCTTACGCAGTGGACACCCAGTTGGTGTTTTCATTTAAAGACCATTCTGAGGACTCGTTTGCCAGATTATATGGGTGTCTAAAGGACATCGCATGCTGGATGAACTTGAACAAACTCAAACTAAATGTGGATAAGACGTAGGTCCTATTTTTTAACTAGATCTGCCCTGCACTCTAAGATCAAACTGTTAGGTTACCATGCTAAAACATATTCTGTTGACGCACTGCCACTTTGTCTATGTGACGGGGAATCCTTTCAGAACGATCTTCATTTTCTATTTTTCTGCAAGTTTTATGCTGGGGAAAGGGAAAACTTCATGCTGCCACTCTTGTCCTTTCAGACAATGTTGCTGAGCTTTTTATTATCTCCAATTACTGCCTAACCCTCTTGTATGTTAGTGTGTAGCATAATTTCTGTCATCTGCTAAAAGGTCAAAAAAACTAATTTTATATGACTGATTGTACATATAACGGGAGTAGTAACACATACATTATTGTTTTTATGATATTCATTTTTTTACCTTTTGTGTATTTTTAATAAGTTTTATGCACTTTCATGTGATTTGATAGTTAATGTTTTTAATGTTATTGATTGAATACTGAAAAATACTTGTTATGTCACTTTTAGTGGTGAAATAAAGTTATTATGAATGGTTGACCTAAAAACTCGGGGCTTAATTCATAAACGTTAACATACAATTTTGAGGAACTTAGCCATTCACAAAAGGCCTGATTCATAAAGGTAACAAACTTTTGGGTAATTTACACTTTTACACTTTCGAGAAATTTACTCATTTTTACTTATTCTGACAATCTGAGTGTAAATTACTAGTAAAAAAAACACCCTGGCAGTAGAGTTTCCCTATGGTAAATTATAAGGAAAAAATATATAAATGGAAAATAGATATTAAAAATAAGTTTACAATAAATATTCATGTATATTCATTTTATATATTTATTTTAAATATGGAACAAACAAAAAAAATTCTGCAGCACTTGTAACTCAATTGCGAAATAATCTGTAAATGGAAATATGTTAAAACAAAATTATATTTCTGAAGTTAACTTAAAAATTCCTACCTGAAGATAAAATATGTATCAATAATTATTAACAGTGATGTATACAATTATTCAAAATTATGTTTGGGATATTTAAATCCAATTATTGTTACATTTATATTTAAATGACATCTTGTATCCATTATTTATAACTATTTTTATTAGTAAAAAAGAGGTCTTTAGCATTTTACTAATATAATATAGTTATTTATATAATTTAACTTTATTTTAATTCCCTACCTTCATTATTGTTTAAGGGAGTTATTGAAGTAGCAGTGGATGCCCACTGGTGGTGCTGGACTTACTGACTTTTTTATAGTAATTTACACTCAGATTTTGGAATACGCAAAAGAAGTAAACTCACTCAATAGTGTTAATTACACAAACATGTAAATTACCTTTGTGAATCAGGCATTTTTAGTGGATAGCCAAAAGTGGCAAAGTTCCTCAAAAGTGTAAGTTACCTATATAAATCAGGCCCTAAGTTATCTTTCTCATTGTTGCTCTGGGAAAACAAGATTGTCATGTATCTTTCCCTTCCATGCTTATTGTACTGTATTAAACTCCCTAGTTTACTTTCTTGTTGGCATATGTCCCTCTATTTTCCTATAAAGTGCTTTGTTGCTCCTAGGTCTTGTTTGTGCCATATAACTCTGCACATAATGAACAGATAAATGAATAAATGAGAGGATTGGAGTAGTTTGTGGAGGCATACACCTATCCAGACCAGGGTTGCCATACTGAACATAGAGGCGTCTGAGCAGGAGCAGCCCTCATATAGAAGACTAGTGTTACTTCTGAAAAGTATTGCAAGATTTTAGTGGCATTCCAAAGGAATTTGTTGGTGCCTTTGAAAGCAATGATGTAAGGTTGGGTGAAGGGCACCAAGGTAAATTACTACATTGGGTTTTATAATTGGTTTATGCAAGTGCACATCCTAATGAACTGTTTTGGGGGCTCTTTTGTGAAGAATAAGGAACTTGCCTTAAATTGAATTACCTGGGACTGCCTGGTTGGCGAGGACGTTTTTAGAGGCTCTGGGGGCACTGAGGGACGCGACAACACACACAACAGCTCCTTGCCGGTCTCCCCCGCTGCCGCTGCACTTTGCCATCTTTCTGCGGCCGCCGAGGGGGGAGACCACAACTTCCAGCGCTCCCTCCGGCTGACGCCGCCCACCACGCTCCGATTTCACACCAGGCGGCGCACTTAAGGACAACAGAGTTCCCGCATCACGGGTCGCGCGCGGGCGCAGCCGGGCTAAGCCCGGGACAAGGGCAGGGACATCTAAGGCCATCAGTGGCCGGAGGAGGCTGGGCAGGGCCCCCCCCCCTAACATTTGTTATTAAGTAAGACATTATTGTATTTTTGATATACATTGTATTTGTTTTCTGCTGTGGGCGGGGAAAACAGACGACTGGGACAAAATGGTGTTAAGACTGGGGAAAGGAAGGAAGGGTACCTCTGGGACGATAGGCGGGGCGGTTACGGGTACCCTGGACATGTTTATAACTAGGGCAGCAACAGTGTTGGAGCACGAAATTGCTCTAATGGAAAAACGTTTGTCGCTAGAACCTGCTTATAACAGGCGCTCTTCCTTGGGCCCTATATTATCAGCAGTAACGCTGGAAGATATAGCGCCCAAAATACATAATCACGAGGGGATGGTGGGGGATACCGCTCGAGATTACTCTAACCCCCAAGTATCACTGGGGCGGTATGGCATAGAGGTCTACTGTACAGCAGGGTTAAATGAATCTTCCATAACAGACATATCAAATGATCCCATCCCACAGATTCAAACGAGGACTGCTCTAAAGAATGGAACTAATTTACGGCCAAGCCCATGAATAAAGAATCAAACATCAGGGTTGGGTCCAAATGGCAAAAGAAAGAGAGGGGGTACTCACTTGAAGGGCAGATGCCCAAAACAAACTAAAACATTTTAAAAAAATGGACACGAAGCTACGCAATCCCAGCCACTACCAACTAGCACACCCAGGGATCCCATAGATGTAGATCCATCACCAGTATCATCCCATCAGGAGACATTGCCTCCAAACCCTGTGGGTTTTATGGTCCATCTTGAGCAGTTGATGAAATCCCTAATTTTACCTCTGCCAGAAAGAATTAAAACGTTAACAGACAAAATACGGAGTCTGGAAAAGACAGCCCTAGCTAATCGTGACTCATTGAAAAATCTTGAGGCTAATTCTAAGACTGTAGGTGTACTTGGTCCTGGCCCAGGCCCACCCACAGTCATTAATATCCCAGAGGCACTCCATAGCTCAGCTACTCTGCCGACTGAGGGTGATAATCGCCCGGGTGAACTCGTTTTGCCACCGGGAAATAGGGCACAGGCTTCTAAAAATACAGAAAGGAAGGTGGAAGAGAGGGAGGTTACAAAGGATACAGCGGGGAGGAGCGGGCTGGTGACATTATTCATAAGGAACAAGGAAAGATCAGTGGCGATAAAGAGAAGACTATATTCCCACGCATTAAACTGCCACCCCAGTCTGCGCCATATACTGTGGTGCTGACTGGAGTGCCAGAATTGAAAAACGATAGAGGGGAATCCTATTCAGAACTGAAGAATAAGGTTGTTTTCTGGCTGAATACTAATAGACCCCTCCCAGGGCATTTACACGCAGTAATCTTATACGTTCGCAGAGTGGGTTGGGTTGGACATAAATTAAAAGATCTTCCTGGGAACTGTATAATAATCAATTTTAGAGACAGACGTGCTGTAAGGTATATATGTGATTGGAATATTCATAGAACAAATGGTGGGATCCAAAGTTTGGACTTGACTAACTTCTACCCGTCTTTACATTCTGGCATGACCACAGCAAGTTTATGGTAGCAAGGGGAGTTTAGGGATAGAAATGGTGCGAGGTTTAACATACCAATCTCTAATCGTTATGACATGTTGTAAGGGTTGGAGGATATTGATTGACTTGCCTTAGATATTCCTTTTGTTAACTCCATACTATCTATGAGATCTTGTAGCCTAAGGAGAGCTTATGATAATCTGGGTCTGAATGAGATCAAGGCAAAGGATGGGGTAGGTTTTGGGGAATCTAAGAGTAGCGGGGCAGACTCATTGAATGAGAGTACTGTAGATGCAAACCTATCCCTAGAGGACAACTTGGAGCCTAAGTGTACCACGGACATGTTGGTTAGTCAGACCAAGAAGGGGACGTGGTCAATTCTGAGTTGGAATATCGCAGGCTTATGGTCAAAGCTGGGTAATGAAAATTGGGTTAACCTAGTGAACAAATATGAGATTGTGAGCCTTCAAGAAACTTGGACTTCGACACCTCATCATGTCTGTGGTTTTAAAACTATTTTCTCCCCAGCCATTAGTTCCGTGCATGGTAGGGTCAAAGTGGGTTTATGCACATATGTGTCCAATATGTTACAATGCACTAAGGCAGAGATTCTTTTTAATAATATGCATTATCAAATTATCAGGATTGTCATAGATAAAGTGTTTTCCTTGGTTTTGGTAAACTTTTATATTAATGTCCCGGCAGACGATGTGGACAATATTTTTAAGTCCTTAGGCAACAATATAAAATCTATGGTGTAAGGAAGCCGTAAAGATGTCTGCGTTGTATGGGCAGGGGATTTTAACTGTTCTTTATGTGAGAGAGGAGGGAGAGGAACGTGTGGTGTCATGCTGGATAACGATACCAGTCTGAGCCATTTTGAGCACACCAAGTGTGGGGACCATCTAAACGAAACCATCTTTGGTTGTAATATGGGATTTCCGAATAGATTGGCTAGCCCTGAGAGTCCCTTTTGTCCCACCTTTAATGGCAGAGGGGCAAATTCAACAATTGATTACATAGTTATGATGGCTAGATATGGGGGCATGATTCAGGCATTTAACACCCTGGATAATCCACAGAGTGATCACTTTCCCCTTAGTTTAGTTATCCGGGGTAGACCTAAAGAACAACGCGGAAACGATACTCTTAAACCGCGAGTAGATAACATCTCCATGGTCAGAAAAAATGGTTTCTCGTTAAAGTGGACTAATGTTGTCCCCGAAGATTTACTTCAAAAACTAGTAAAGAGTTGTGAGTCACAATTCTATGCCTGCACGGATGTGAATACTGAAGACACTGATATTATAAAAAATGTTCTACAAATTGCCTCACAAATTAAGAAGTGCCTATGGGTTGACATAAAAAGGTATTAAAAAGAACCAAAAAACAAACAAACAACCACACAGCTTGTACTAAGGCCTACTCGAACCTTAAACATGCTCTAAATGCCCCAGTTAAAGACAGCACCTTAATTAAAGTCCTTAGAAATGTCTATAAGCAGACTTTAAAAAAGAGAAAAGATATCTTAAAAAAAGAAGCATGGGACACTTTGTGAGAAGCATCTTCAAGCCGAGACACTGCAGCTTTTTGGAAAGCTGTTAACGCCCGTTTTTAAAATTATAATGTCTCAGCCAGAATAGAAGTAGCCATAACTGAGAAAGAGTGGGTGAAGCATTATTCAGAACTATACTCTGTCGAGAGTCAAGAGGAAGATTGCTCAGCACAGGATAATATAAATGGAGATTACTGTCACTCAAAGAACACTTTGGTTCCGGGTATCTCTCTAGCGGAGGTAAATGCTAGTATTAATGCAAGCCTGGGAGGCAAGGCACCCGGTCCCGACGGGGTCCCGGTGGATTTATACAAAAATAATGTTGGTCTCCGGGGCCGGATCCTCACCCGACTTTTTAATGCCACATCTCGGAATGGCCTCCTATCTTCCTGGTGTGAATCGGTCATAGTACCAATATTTAAAAAGGGGGACAGAGCAAGCTGCCATTGCTATCGACCAATATCGCTTCTGGACTCCACAATTAAGGTTTTTGGTCGAGTGATTTTAAACAGGCTTCAAACGTGGGCTGACGAAAAAACAATAATCAGTGATTTGCAATATGGTTTTAGGAAAGGGCTCAGTACCATTGACCAATGTCTGAATTTGCATATCCTAATAGAAAAATATACAAAAGCCCCAAGGATGGTCTCATGTTTTTAACTTTTGTAGACGCATTGTCTGCCTTTGATTGCGCCACACACCGCAAACTTTGGCTGATTATGGAACAATTAGGGGTTAGAAACATCAATTATTTATTTTCTCCGGGAACCTTACCTAGGTGCATCCACCAGACATAGACCCGGGAAAAATGGTGAATGCACAGAATCATTTGGTATTGCTAGGGGAGTACGACAAGGCTGCGTCTTGGCTCCGTTTCTCTTTACGCTCTATATTAATGATGTTGAGATTACATTGTTAAGGAAGTGTAAGGATATGCCGATGGTGGGGAAAAGATCAGTCCCAGCACTGTTGTATGCCAACGACGCAGTCTTGATGGCCAGAACTCCATTGGTCATGCAAAGTATAGTCACCTCCTTTGCAGATTTCATGACAGGTTTGGACCTAAGAATAAACTGTTCAAAGACCTTTACCATGACCTGTAGCTCGGGTGCCCATAAAAAGAGAAAGTCAATTTTTATTGGTTCTTGCCCAGGTGATTTTTCCCCAACTTTTTCTTATTTAGTTGTCTTGTTCGACCATACGGATCTATGGAATAATACAATCAAGACCAGAAAGTTATTGTTCTGAAAATCAATAATGGCCTAAAAAAATGTAGCAAAAAGATGGGCAGAAAACCTATTGGGGAGATGCTAATTGTGTATAAAGCTACTTGAGTAGCAATTGTGACATATGGCTCAGGACTGTGGGGATATGCAAATGTGAAATCACTACAGGTGGTGGAAAACGTCTTCATGAAATACCTCCTAGCCATTCCAGAAAGTGTTTCCACATATGTATGCCATGCAGAACTCGAAGAACCGTATTTAGAAGACATCATAAAGGTGGCCCCGGTACTGCTATGGCATAGGGTGTTGACCACCGAGGAATGTGGATTAAACCGCTCCATTGTGAACAACGTGACTAGGTAAGATAATGGTGGTAAGATCGGATGGCTATGTTATGTGAAGAAGTTTCTCACTGACCTAGGTTTGGCAAATTATTATGATGAACCATCCTCTTTGTGTAATATCCCCAGGAAAGCCCTGAAGGAAAAGTGCATGAGTTACTTGTATGAGCGCAGAACCACCACAGAAATTATGAAAAAAACGGTGATTGCTCACAAGCAAATTGTGATTTCTAGTAAAATGCAGCCATATGTTAAATTACAAACGAGTGACTATGAGTGGATCCTATTAACTCGTTTTAGATTTAATTTGTTATTCACGTCACTCAGCTTCCCCAACATGAATGATTGGTCGAAACACCTAAATAAATGTCCATGCGATGATTTGTCAGAACAATCAGATATACACATCCTTTTTTCTGTAAATTTTATTCAATTCCTAGACGAAGATGGGTTGTTCCCTTATTGAAGACCATGGAAATAAATCGCTGTCTCCCTGCTTTTTTAGCTGTACAAAAACTTGACAATATTTTAACCGTTGTATCCATTTCTTCGTATTAAAAAATGTTTTTAAATCTCGGAAATCTATTATATTCTGAAATATGATGAGTCGACTTTGGTGCATTGGATGAATTTGATATGTATTGTTTTTTCAGTTTTTTTTTTTAATAACTGTGATTTTATCTGAACTTTTATGGTTGTTTTGTTTTAATAACCGAATAAAGTAAGAATTGAATTGAATTGAACTGTTTTACACAATTGCCCCAGCACTGGTTTAATTCTAAGCTCACTGACCTCTGGCTCGGCAGCAGAGTATCAAATGAGGTTCTGAAGTAACCACAAGGAGCATGAGGTCAAACCTCAGCAGACCTCTTAAAAAACATGAACTCCTCCTCTGGTCCCCAAAGATCTGACAGGATAAAAGAGTCCTATCACATTTCTATGTAGCAGAAAGGAAAAGCTCTTTGACAAAGGAAATTGCTTTAAAGGCACTTACTAATGGTCATACTACAGGGATGACTACTGTAGCTCTGGGAGAAGGTACTTCAAAGGAAGAGTAAGTATAGCGTTCCCTACTGTGCCTTAGTGTGGGGGTGGAGCTGGAAAGTAATATGCTGCGCATGGTTTTTCTAAAAAGTCATTTTTTCTGTACCTTGCATCAAAGATCTGAACAAATTGCAAAAGGGTGTAAAAAAGCTGTGTTCCAGTAAAATGAAAGCAATGATTTCAATACGGTTTCAATCAATAATATATTCAACTATAACTATTTGTTGTTGACAACAAAACCTAGTTTCAAGTGGTCACATGACATGATGTTCCCATATGTGATCTTCAGGGTAGCTGTGCCAGAGCAAGACCTACAGAGAGAGTTCCGTCGGGCAAGAAGTCCATCGGAGGAGGTAATGGAGTGGACATTTGGCCATGGCCTCTTAGAGTGAAAGAGGATAGTGTCCGGGAGAAAATTAGCTCAATGTCCCTGCTTACCTATTGGTTGCATCCTTGGTACTAAGCTACCACTGAAAAAAACACACATTGCAGCGAAGTTAAACACGTCTGTTCATTTGAATATATAAATGGCTCCACAATTGTGGATGGCAAAAGTAGAATTATTTCTAATCACAAATCTTCTGTTATCCATTGAAATGTAATCAAACTAATACATAGAAGTTGGGTGAGATTCCATTTAAAATAAAGTGCTTGGGGAAAACATAAGGGCTAAAGTGATCACATCCACTGAATCAGCTAGAGATGAACACGCTCATCTGCAATTTTTATTTTTTACAAAATCAATGCACCACGGGGTTTGCAGTGTAGGTGTAAGCTCTCTATCGGGTCAGGAGTGCAAGATACGGCCTCTAATTAAAACTCACCCAGGAACACCACGGGCCAGGAGTGTGTAACGTGGACATTATGTCTGGGTGAAATGCCAGAGGTCAAGGTGGGAAATAACAACAGTAAAATGTGTGATTTTTCCGATTCCCTGTTATATTATCATTTGTCAGAGACCTACCCCTGAGGTTTCATAAATTTCCCAGAGGTGGGGGAATAGGGACACTTTTCAGCAAACTTGTAGTGGGACTCTTACAGTACTGAATTGTGAGAAACTGGGAATTCAATATAGTGCTAAGCCAACAGGATAATTACAGAACTTCTCCCACCTATGACATAGGGAAGTGTCATCTTCTTAAAGAAAGTGGGGGTGGGCAGAACTCACTTAATTCAGTGTAGTGGAATCACATGGAATTACACAGAAGCTCTGCGAGATTACATGAAAAGAGTAATTTGCATGTATTTCTTTTGGTACACAGACAAAATATCGATTTTTAAATATCGATATACAAAAATATCGAAGTTTAAATATCGATGGGACAAAATATCGAAGGTAAGTAATATCGACAGTCTTAATATCGATATTGGTATGATATCAGTAATATCGAAGTTGTAAATATCGATGTCAATAATATCGAAATTAATAACTTTGATGTTACTAATATCAATTTTTAAATAAATTTAGTGTATATTATATTGTATTTATGATGTTTTATTATTTATTTTTAATGTAATTTAATTAAATATTGTCTTTTACTACTGTAGCGGGTTGTGGGTTTATAGGGGAATAGGGTGGGAAGTAATTTAATTATGTTAAATTAATTATTAATTAGTAGGAATTATTAATAAATTAATTGAGAAATAATTTTTAATTATTTTTAAATAATTGATTAATTGAGAAATATGTTCTGTAGCGGGTTATGGGTTTATAGGGGAATAGGGTGGGAAGTAATTTAATAATAATTAATTAATTGCTATATGTTCGTACATATTTTAATTAATAATTAATTGGTAATTAATTTCTATTAATTAGTTAATTAATTAATATAATTTTTGACATATTTATAATTATTAATTAGCTGGTAATTAATTAATATTAATTATTTAAATTACATTAATTATAGTAATGTTTTTTATATATAATTTATTGTTATTCTTAATTAATTAATTGGGAAAAATAAAATTAATTATTACATTAAATTAATTACAGCAAATGTGCTAATATATTTACTTTATTGTTATTGTTAATTAATAATTAATTGGTAATTAAATAATAATAATTAATTTTGGGTAAAGGAGTATTTTTAGGGTTCAGGGTCAGTTTTCAGTTTTTGGTAAAGGGGTATTTTTAGGGTTCAGGGTCAGTTTTCAGTTTTTGGGTAAAGGGGTATTTTTAGGGTTCTGGGTCAGTTTTCAGTTTTTGGGCAAAGGGGTATTTTTAGGGTTCTGGGTCAGTTTTCAGTTCATGGGTAAAGGGGTATTTTTAGGGTTCAGGGTCAGTTTTCAGTTTTTGGGTAAAGGGGTATTTTTAGGGTCAGTTTTCAGTTTTTGGGTAAAGGGGTATTTTTAGGGTTCAGGGTCAGTTTTCAGTTTTTGGATAAAGGGATATTTTTAGGGATAAGGGTCAGTTTTCAGTTTTTGGGTAAAGGGGTATTTTTAGGGTTCAGGGTCAGTTTTGGGTTTTTGAGGTACAGGCGTACAGGGTAAAAACAAAAAAAAATTACTTTAAATTATTACGTGTTTTATTTATTTTAAATGTATATGTATTCGTTTTAATTTTGTTTTAATATTTTTATTTAATAGTTGTAAAATTATATGTATTTTAAATTTATTTTTACATTATTATTAATACATTTAAAAAAACGATATTTTTGATTCCGATATTTTTGTACTTCGATATTATTTTTTCGATATTTTTGTACTTACCTTAATGAAGATAGGATTCCAATATTTTTGCTGTCGATATTTTTGCTCCGATATTTTTGCATATCGATATTCTGTCTGTCGATATTATGTCAGACATTCGCCACGAAATAGCGCTAAATACAACAGAATATAAATACCGGGCACGGGGAGTCGCTTGAACTCGATAAATGTGCTCTTCAGGTAGGCTTTTTGTCCCAATTTACTCCTCTAATTTAGTACTATTTTCTTAGCTCAAAATGCCCCCTTACATATAAAATGGGCACAAGAATGCATTTCGCGCCAAGAAATGGCTTTAAATTTGCTCTTGAGGTAGGATTCCCCCAACTTACTCTTACCATGCCGCACTATTCGCTTAGCACAAAATCCACCTTCCACTGAAATATATGCAAAGATGGACTAAGAAATAATGATAAATGCAGTAAAACACTAATGACGTAAGCAAGCGTCCTATCCCGCTGTCTAAATGTGCTCTCGCTGTAGGATTCGTTCCCCACAAATGACTGATAATCACGTGAGCAGGAGTAATTGATAAGTATCAGTAATTCCGCTGCAAAGAGTAACGCGGAATTACCAAAATACTCCAGCTCAATTGAAATCGCACCCAGGAGTACTTTGCCCTGAAATAGTGTTTATTTCAACGGTTGCTAGAATAGTTTTGCCTACCGTCTGCATCTATGTACATGTTCATAGCACATCCAGCTTTGATAGAAGAGGAAACCTACTATACAATGATAACGTTGAAGATTACTACTTTCTTTCCATACTATCCCCATCGTTGTGAAGAGTAAGGTAATGAAAACATTTGTATTCAATGTATATTGCCTGAAAGTTTTTTTTTTTAAATGTATGCATAATCTAGAAGTCCTGAACGTGCAGTTCCACTACCAATATGCTATGTTTTGTGAGAAGGTTCTGAAAAATAGGCATCTGCAAATAATACATCCATTCTACAAAAGCTCAGCAAAACCATAACCTGTAACAGCTGGAAGATGGATTAGAGAATATATATCAAATCATAAGGTGCATGCTAGCGGGATGAATAGTATGGAAAATGGATTGCGATCTCACTGGAGCAATGCATAATACATTGCCATTCACCGAAAGGCAGGTATTGTAGGCAGCCATTTCGCATTAGACATATCGCTAAATGATTATTCATGTAAACACGTTTTTTATTATTTAAAATGAGTCATTGAATTGTTTTGACAGCCGCATAATACGGCTTTTCTTTAAAGCAAGCCCATGAATCTATCCAGTTCAACAGTTTATTCTGCAGAAAATAACAAGTCAGACATTTGGACTGCATTATTATGTGTTTTCGCTTCTTGGGAAGCATATCTTAAAGGAACGAAAGTGTTATAAAAATGTCTATGAACTTCAGAAGTAAGCAAGATGAATAACGGTTAATTTTCCATGCACAGGGCACCAGACTCTTCAAGTTTGAAATGCTGTACGCAGATCGCAAAATCAGTCATTTATACTTACTGTGAGTTGATTAGAAATGGTTTTAGAGCTCCAGTGAAATTGCGCATCTTAAAAGTAATAGCTAGATAGATAATATTGCTAGAAAATCTAAGTGGAAAGAAGTACAACTATTTCTAGCAGTGCAGTGACTAAAGACCAAGGCCCTCATTCAGAGCTTGGTCAGAAGGAACACTGACGCCAAACAGCCATGACAAAAAAAGACTGAGGGGCAGATTTACAATAACCCCAGGGATGCGCCAGTTATTGTGCGCCGCAGGTCTGCCACCCATGGTGCGCCGCATTTACAATGCCGCGCACCATGGGGCAAAAACGGCACAGATGCGTGACGCATCTGTGCCGTAAAGGTGACGCATTGCTGGAGTTGCGTCGCAAGAGCGACGCAGCTCCAGCAAGGCTGGGGGGTGCCCTATCTGTCCAATGATGCGTCAAGCCTTACGCCTGCTTCAAGCAGGCGCAGGGTTTTGACGCAGCATTGGCCTAAAAGTGACTGAGTGAAATCTTGTAGATTTCACTCAGCCACTTTTGCGAGGCGCACCTGCCCCGGAAGGCCCACCCTGCGCCAGAACGCCCGCATGTGGCGCAGGGCTTTACAATGTGATGCATCTGCCTAGATACGTCACGTTGTAAATAGGTCGCAGGGATACGCCACGTTTACGCCGCCAATGCGTGACGCAAACGTGGCGCAAGTCCAACATAAATCTGCCCCTGAATGTGGCAAGGCTCTTTGCGCAAATGTATCAATAATCCACACAGTCAAATACAAAAAATCTCAAATTGTGTGTTCCAAGGAAGAGGGCAGCCACTAATACCCACACATATGGACTAGTTAAATCCAGTCCAACAACAAGAAACAGATTTTCCTGAGCACCAATAAATGTGTATTGAAGAATTATAGTCCAATCCGTCTTCTTGCCAGTTCGATGTTTATTTTCATGAGGCTTTATAGGCTATATGACGAACATTGTAGCATGCCCCCAAACAGCCATGGCCGTCCTGTTTGCCATATTCATGGTTCTGTTCAGAGTAGGGCGAATAACCCTGATTTTGACATCTGAACTTCCTTTAGTTACATCAGCAGAAACCTGTGACTGATGGCCTGTTCACCACTGGACTGCATGGACGTTATTTAGGGGTCGCAACTGCGATCCCTGGTTTATCCTTTGCTACCCTGGACACTGCCTTTGGGTCCGTTGGCCTCATAGGTGGTAAAATCAGTGCCTGGAACACAGGAGAGGCTCGTTCAAATGGGCGTCCTTAGGAGCTCCATTGTCCAGTTTTCTTGTAAATTATAGTATAATCAGCGAGAATATGACCGTATCTAACAGCTAACAGCCTCATTCATCAATCTCCCGTTTTGCGAGCCCCTAATAGCGATTCATAAGGAATCGCTATTAGGGACTTGCAGAACGGGATTCATGTAGGAATTGCTAAATAAATAGCGATTCCTACACAATCCTTATTTGCGAGTAGCAAATTGCTAATCGCAAATAAGGAATAACTCCCCATTCATTCCTATGGGCCAAAAGGCCCATAGGAATGAATGGGGAGTATTCCTTATTTGCGATTAGCAATTTGCTACTCGCAAATAAGATAGCGATTTAAAGGGTGCCAGGGGTGTCCAAAGGACACCCTGTAGAACCCCTTAAATGTATATTGAAACAGGTGTTGCGCACACACATGTCCAAAGGACATGTGTGTGTGCAACATGCAACTTAGAAAAATGCTTTTAAAAGAATTTTTTTAAGTTTTTGCTATTTACAGAGAGGTCTGACCTCTCGGTAAATAGCGGCCCGAAATTGCGAATTAGCAATTTAAAAATGGTTGATGAATTGCATTTAAGGAATCTCAAATAGAGATTCCTTAAATGTAATTCCTCGCAATTTAGCGAATTAGCAATTACCGATTTTTGCATTTGGGATGATGAATCCCAAATGCAAAAATAGCGCTCGCAAAGGCCAGATTCTCAGAATCTGACCCTTTGCGAGCCGATTTCGGCTTGATGAATCAGGCTGTAAGTTACTTAAAAAATATTTTTAAATGTATGTTTTATGCATGCTTGCAGGTGAGTGTGTTTATCTGAGTGGGTGTGCGTGAATGTGTGTGTATGTTTAGGCATGTGGGTATGTGAGTCAAAGTAAAGGCCTTATAGTGTGTGATGTCCCGTCCGCTACTCCAGGCATTTTGGGGCCTTATTTATTCATTTCTTGCCATAAGGCAGCGCATCAGGCCTTGCTACTGCCCTGCCCTATGACAATAGGAAAGTGCAGTAATGCACTGTATCTACTAAATAGGTAGCATTCCTGTCCTTTTCCCCTGCCCCGCCGACAATGGGCTGCCGTACACCAACATAGGCACCTTTGCACCATTATGCAAGGGGGCCTGCGTGGCGGGGATGATTATTTTTGTGCAGGAGGGAAAACCTTTCTGCACCAAAACAATGACAAGAGGCTTTTTCATAGAAAGAGGAACATCGAGGAGAAATACAGATATTTCTCTTCATTGAGGCCTCCCTTACGCCTCCCCTGGGAAAGCCTATGTTTTTGGTGCTGCCTCAAATGTACGATTTCTTATCAATCTGGGACAGTGTCAAAAAGCCATAGATGTTGTTGGGAACACCCCTAGCAACACCCATGGAACTCCTCTTTCACGCAGTTTTCTGCATGAAAGGGGCACATATGTATAAGGCCATGAAAAGCCATGTAATGTGGCTTTACATGTGAAAAGCCACGTAATGTGGCTTTACGTGGCCTTATAAATATGCCAGCCGCACATTGCACCACTGGACCATCAAAAAAGTGTACCGGTGGCGAAATAGTGCCTGTAGGTCCTCATAAATGAGGCCCATGGTGAATTGATGCCCATGCTGGACTGTTAGTCTGTGTATGTCAGAACATCGGGTTGATTGAGGGCTGTCATTCTGATATTTTGTTCCCTGTTCGGGACAGTCAGGGAAAGCATGGTTCTGAACGGGAATCCATAGAAGTGACTTCCATTGCCTGCTAGTAAGGGACATTTCTTTTTTGTTTTTCAATGACAAACTCCCACTGATTGGGCTCATTAAAGATCGAGCCCAAACAACAACGTTTATTCCCTTCGGCAGAGCTGCAGCAGCTCTGACTCTTTATATGGTGTTCGGACTTCCGCCAGGTCAGTGGAGATCAGGGTTAGGGAAATGCAGAAACCATGCAGGAATTGTTTTTTTCCTGCAAAGAGTCCCATGTGCTATTTGTAACACAGTTAATTTCTAACTGGGCAATTATCCTGCTCTGAGCATGAATTATGGATCTCTCACAATATGTGCTAGGGCTTTCCGTCACAAAGCACTTAATATTTGTGATGTGGTTATACCACACCTGGTATTAGGAATGCATGGGATGTTAGTGCTTTCAGGTAGTAGGGTTTCCACATTTGTACTAGTTGATCCCAATTAAGCAACTTTGGATTGTAAATGGCATATGGAAATTGATGTTACCACATTGATTTATTTATTTATTTATTTATTTATTTATTTAATTTGTATGGCGCGTTATAACCACAGGGGTCTCTAAGCGCGGTGTGACCAGATTTACATGATAGATGTTAAATTCACTTGGAAACCAGCTGTGCACCTAAGACCTGCTCCAGGCTTGTTTAAATAGTACGGTTTTAAGTTTCTTTCTGAAGGGAAGTAGATTGCTCTCCTTCCTGAGCTCTGGATCCAATTTGTTCCATAAAGCTGGGATCGTGTTGGAGAAAGCACGGCCCCCCACCGTGGTCAATTTGAAACGGGGCTGGGACAGAAGAGTAGCGTCCGACGAGCGCAAAGTCCTACCCGGTGTGTAGGGGGATAGACGGGATTTCAGGTATTTTGGAGCTTTGCCATACAAAGCCTTGTGGGCAATGCACATTCCTTTGAAAATGATTCGCTGGCGAACTGGCAGCCAGTGTAACTCCTGCATCAGGGGAGAGGCATGGGCATTTCTAGGTTTTTTAAATATCAGCCTAGCTGCATCGTTCATGACTCCCTGTAGTTTGTCCAGCAGCCGCTGTGGCAAACCCAGATAAAGGGAGTTCCCGTAGTCCAGCCTAGCCAGAATAGTGGCTGAGACTACGTGCCTCAGGGTGGAAAAGGAGAGTAGGGCAGCGATCTTTCTAAGTTGTCTTAGCAAGCCTATACTGGTGCCTACTACGGTGGTGACTTGTTTTTCCATGGATAATTTCTTATCCACATATAGGCCTAGGCTTTTAACTGCAACTGCCGGCTTTGGGGGGACACCCAGCTCCCTAGGCCAGAATTTATCACTCCAGGGGTTACCCGAGATGGAAATGGGTAGTACTTCCGTCTTATCCGGGTTAACCTTTAAGGAGTTCTCAGACATCCAATTGACAGTGGTTTTCAATATGTCTTGTAGCCTGGTGGATGCTCCTGGACCATCATCCAGCCGGATGATTATCTGGGTGTCATCGGCGTAGTTGTATACTAGGCAGTCCATCCTATTCAGGAGAGCAATTAGTGGCTGCAAGTAGATATTAAAAAGTAGTGGGGACAAGGCAGATCCCTGAGGGACCCCGCAGGTGATCGGAGCAGGGGTAGAAAGTAAGTCCCCCAGCTGTACTCGTTGTGTCCTCCCTTGCAGAAATGATGTGAGCCAAGCATGTGCTGTGCCCACGACACCAAAGGATCTCAACCGCGACAGAAGCTGTTTATGGCACACGGTGTCAAACGCCGCGGAGAGATCCAATAGTACCAAGGCGCTCGGTGTTTTTACATCAGCTCGCATCCTAAGCTCATCCAAAATGGATAGCATAACTAGTTCCGTGCTGTGGTTCGCACGGAACCCTGCCTGATTAGTCTCCAGCAGGTTGTTGCTCTCTAAATGGCCTGACAGTAGAGCTAGCACATGCTGCTCAATTACCTTCGCCAAGAAAGGCAACTGAGAGATAGGCCGAAAATTCTTCAGACATTTTGTATCCGCTCCAGGTTTTTTCAGTAAGGGGATCAAGCGAGCCTCTTTAAAAGCTGAAGGGATCTGTCCTGAGCGAAGAGAGGTGTTCAACAGGTGCAGGACCTCTTCCTCTATTCCTGGCATTGCCATCTTGAATATGTCAGGCGGGCAAGGGTCTACCAAGGAGCCTGATTTGACTCGGCCTGTGATTTCCATATGCAAACCTCTAATTCTTGGGTTTGTCCCATCAGAGGTTTCAAATGAAGATTTGATGTTGAAACACCAATGTAAAACTACTGTGTGGCCAAGAATATCATTAATTGGTGGAACACTTGTTTTAAACCCAAATCATTATTGAGAATCCATTCTCTGGGGTTTTATTTGGACTGTTTGAGCCCTCAGGATGGCGAGTAAACGTAAAGGAGTAGCTGGGACATTGGATGCTTTCATTGTAAGGGCGGAGCCCCTATTGACTCATGAAATTGAACTGACAGAGCATCGCCTGTCCATGGACCCTGTAGCTTTACACTCATGCCTATCATTAGGCTGCTTGATCCCTGAGAGTGTTACACTTGAATCTCCCCGCAATGTATCGCCTATGGCAGCATCTCTTACTCCTTCAGACATAACATCGTCAAGGCCTGGAGCCCCTGTCACGGATATCCCAGATGCACCAGGCATTAACACAAGAACACGGGCGGCATGCCCTCAAAGGAGTACTAAACCAAAAATCCAACCTGCCAAAAGGAAAAGAAATGCAGGGATGATCTAGCCCAAAAATCCCACAGGTTGCCAACCTGATAATAATGTAACAAATCAGGCGGTCACCCACTCCATCTCAGTGGGCACACAGACTGATATTCTCTTTAATCCCGCCCATCCTGACATTAATGCAGCCCCATATGGAGAATCCCTCTGAAATTACTGTAAAAACTGATAATGACAATGATGATCACTTTCCAATTAGAGTCGACAGAGGGGTAGACCTGAACATTCTTAGTTGGAATGTAGCAGGGTTACAGTCCAAAATTGATGACCAGGATTGGTTGCGTTTAGTTAATGAATAAGACGTTGTAATGTTTCAGGAGATGTGGGCTTTGCTTGATCTGCATATCGAGGGGTTTCATTGCATCAGCATAGCAGCATCTTGTCACAAACATGACCGGCCATCAGGGTGCCTTTTTATTGGGCTTAATGTAGCAGCTGGCTGAAGTTTTAAGATACTTCAAACTTACAGCTGCAATTTCCAAATTGTACTGTTCACAAGAAGAGTTTCTTTTTATTTGGTAAATCTTTATAATAACGACTTCCATTCCATTCCTAATAAGAATTTTTAACGATCTTTTTGACTTCATCTCCACTTTAGACTACCAGCAACGCTCGGGCAATCCGATTAGGATCATTTTAGGAGGTGATTTTAATGCAAAATGTAATGATTTGCACCCAGGTGCTGAGTCACACAACTTAGGTCCTTATTTCCGCAGGGGTGCTGAGCTGGCAGTGTTTTTGAGTTCCCATAACCTGGTCAATGTTATGGATCAGATGAGTACACAATATGTGACCAATAATTAACAGCCGACATTCAGATGCAGGGGTTATTCGTCTATAATAGATTTTGTTTTTATCTCTCCCCTGATCGTGGATTACCTAATTAACACAAAGGTTGTTGCTACTATTCACGGGTATCATAACCCTACTAATATAGCATTGAGATTGGATTCACGACCCACGCTCTTATCTGAATGCGGGGCAAGAGATTTAATGCCGTCGACTGACAATTTAAGATTAACTTGGAGGGGCATTGACAATGGGGATTTGTTTAAGTCATTAGATAAGGACAACCTGCCCGTGTCTGTCATTCCAAATCCCACATCCAGAGGTAGTCCATGATTTTTCTAAGCTCTGTCTGGTTATCAAATCCCTTCGGTCGAAACCCGCATCACTGAGTAAGCAAGGCCCTAGATGGTTTGATGATGAATGTTCACGGGCTAATAGGAACTTGTGTAGGGTGTTGTCAGCTGAACCTAGGTGTGCCTCAGATGTGAAACTGCCCAGGCGGAAGTATAATTTGGCAGTTAATAATCGGAAGGGAGTACTTCTTAGGGACCGTTGGTAAACCCTATCGCAGGCCGCTACTGATAAAAGGGGAAAAGTATTCTGGTCTGCTGTAAGGGATCTCCGATCAATGAGACAGTTATTAACTCCCATTAGTTGTACTACCTCTAGCCAATCTTGGGAATCCACTTTTCTATAATCTATGCTATTTCCCCTTTAGCGACCGACTAGTATGAATATGGGTTATTTACGAGCATTCAGATATCTCTCTCTGAAGTATAAAAAGCTATGCAACAGAGAATCGGGAATAAGGCCCCTGGCCCTGATGGGCTACCAATAGATTTTATCAAATGGAATTCGGACTTTTGGGCACCGCTTCTTCTGAATGTGTTTAATAACCTAACGCATGCCCGCTACCTGACACCTGGGCGAAATGTATTATCGTCCCTATATTTAAAAAGGGGGATCAGTCACAGCCGAGCAATTACAGGCCTATTTCTCTAATCGACAATACCCTTAAAATATTGGGTAGAGTTTTATATAATAGGATCGAGGAACGGTCAGAGGAATGTAGCATTCTAGAGCCCTGCCAGTTAGGCTTCCCCAGTAAGGTGAGCACTAATGAACAATGCCTCAACCTCAGCCTTATAATCGGGAAATACACCATCACACAGAACTCTCCAGTCTATTTGGCCTTCATGGTTCTGTCCTCAGCCTTTGACTTTGTTAACTGGTCAAGGCAGTGGGCTATCCTGTTGGCCTATGGTCTGGATGAGCCTCTGGTTCATTTCCTGGCATACCTCCATAAAGATCTTCAGGCACAGGTGAGAATTGGCAGAGGTGGTGAGGTCTCAGGGTCAATCAAGGTCGGAGGGGGGTCAGGCAGGGTTGCGTCCTGGCCCCCCTTCTTTTCATTATTCATATCAATGGGTTGAATAAATCATTAGTATCGATGTCTCAAGATGTACCCACGATTAATGGGAACCCCCTCCCTGTGTTATTATACGCTGACAATGTGGTTCTTATATGCTGCACCCCTAACTCTTTGCGCACTTTAGTACAGTCTTTTGTTAAATATATTCAATTTGAGAAATAACCTTTATCATGTAGTCTTTACCATGACATTAATTTACAACGACAGCATTACCACACATACGGCATTACCATGTTTGCCATTACAATAATTATGTCTAAGTATATAGATACATTTTGTGGGGAGTATATAGGGGTTTGGGGGGGGGGAGTATTAATGTTCATTTATTCTTTTAAATACTTGGGTATTCATTTATTGATATTCATTAATTATTTTTTATTAAACGATATTAATAATACAAATATAATAATAATTATTATTATCCTTATAATAACAAAATACAATACTTGTTATTTAATTATTCTTGAAGCTATAATGAGGTATGGAATTTTCAATATACAGGAGTTTAGAGGAAAGTTACTCTAGTATTATCTTCTATATAAATAAAAATTTAAATGTTCGTTACTTCAAAATCGCAAATCTTCGAAAGTTATTCACAGATTGCTTTGAAATTTTGACACAACGTTGAATTTGAATAGGGGGGTGTTTTTATATACACAACGTTGGATTCAATACGTGCGTGTCGAAAACGCGCGTGTTTTTAATCGAATGCCAGAACAGACACATAAAAATGTCAATGTTCCTTTGTTCAAAATCTTAAATCTCCGAAAGTTCTTCACCGATTGATTTGAAATTTTGACACAATGTTAGATTCGATTAGGCGCGTGTTTATATATACACAACGTGGGATTAGAATACACGTGTGTCCAATACGCGCGTGTTTTCATTTGAAAGACCAAACAGAACCTATCGATTTGGTTGCTTCGCAAAAACTACAAGGGACGCATAGAGACAATAGTCTACATATATTAGGATGGACAGTTGGTGCCAGGATGGCAGACCGGGAAGTGGGTGGAGGGAGGGGGGGAGTTGGTTCACTTTGCAACATCAAGAAAGGACGCATAGAGACAATAGTCTACATATATTAGGATGGATAGTTGGTGTCAGGATGGCAGACCGGGAAGTGGGTGGAGGGAGGGGTGAGGTGTTGGTTCACTTTGCACTATTAGTGTGTGTTTATATATACACAACTTGGATTTGAATACACGTGTGTCCAATGTGCACGTGTTTTTAATCAAACAGCTGAACAGACCCTATTGATTTGGTTGCTGTGCAACAACTACAAGGATGCATAGAGACAATAGTCTATATATATTAGGATGGACAGTTGGTGTCAGGATGGCAGACCCGGAAGTGGGTGGAGGGAGGGGTGAGGAGTTAGTTCACTTTGCAACATTAGCGCGTGTTTATATATACACAACTTGGATTTGAATACGCACGTGTCCAATATGCGCGTGTTTTTAATCAAAATGCCGAACAGACCCTATCGATTTGGTTGCTGCGCAACAACTACAAGGGATGCATAGAGACAATAGTCTACATATATTAGGATGGACAGGTGGTGTTAGGATGGCAGACCGGGAAGTGGGTGGAGGGAGGGGGAGGAGTTGGTTCACTTTGTAACATTAAGAAAGGACACATAGAGACAATAGTCTACATATATTAGGATGAACAGTTGGTGTCAGGATGGCAGACCGGGAAGTGGGTGGAGGGAGCGGGAAGGGGTTGGTTCACTTTGCAACATTAGCGCATGTTTATATATACACCTGACAAAAGTCACAAAAACATATTGTGTGCCCACAAGCATTGTGAAATTATTAGAAACGTGCGCTTACTCTTTTCTTTCTCTTACATTTAACCAGACTGAGCAACAGCAATGCATGGCAGGGTACAGCTAGTTTTTAATATTTGAGCAGGTTTTTATTTATTAATATTAATGTAATTTTTTTAAAGAGTTTAAAACATCTTTAAATAAGATTTAAAGGTATCATATAATTGATAAAGGAGGGGAATTGTTTTAATACTCTGGCATTTATTTACATACATGTGTATTAATCCAGCATATTTTAATATAAATGAAAAGGGACTATCACATACGCAGTTAAAAAAGGAAGAAATTTGGTTTTAGGAATGGGATGTAAGGGATCTAGGGGAACAGAGTGGAAAAGTGTGTGAATACTCAGGTTTCAACATTAATACCAGAGTATTAATTGAAACAACATTTTTTTAAACTTAAAGAATTAAATGTTATGTTGTTATTAATCGAAAAATGATTTTAGGGACAGGATGCAAGGGATATAGTAGTATGGGGAGGGGAAGTGTATAATACTCCAGTATTAATTTTAATATCCGAGTACAAATTAAACAACAACTTTGAAAGTTAAAAAACTTAAATATAAGACAACTGATTTCAGGGATGGTATGTAAGGGATATAGGGTACAGGGTGGGGAAGTATATTAACACTTGGGTATTAATTTAAATACACCACGTACTAATGTGCACAACGTTTTGAAAAAGTTAAAAAAATAAATATGATGTAGTTAAAAATCTAAGACAAAGGGTGGGGTAAGTGTACTCCTATCATTAACCATTTCCCTGCAGGTACATACCAAATACTTTTCTTCACTTTAAGGAACCCAGTGTTAGGAAAGGGTTAAACTTGCCCAAAATAGTGTTGGTCCCCAACAGCCAATGGGATGCGTCATCCTTCTGTCATCATGTTAGCACTTGCTGCATGCCAACTGACGTGGAAGTGAGACTTACTAAAACAGTGACCGTGACCAGAGACATGGCAACGCTGGGATGCCGGAAGTGGCGACCCTCAGGTAACCAGGCATGAGACTGACCTTGATGCAGTGAGTACAAAAGGAGCAACCCCTGGTCTACCACCTTTACTTACTGAACGCATAACAACTAATGCCCTTGTACCTATTGCTGTTCTACATTAATAGTGTGACAACAGGCACCGCCTAAAACATCTTCGTAAGTTAAGTAGATGATACCAAAATTTCTCGCACTTATAGTTCACATACATTCTGAGGACCCCTAAGGGTTTGATCATGTGTCAACGTTGCATTTCCTGCCTAACAGTCCGAATTCCCAGTACATTTTCTGTGTAATTTTGTAGAAATAGCGGGCTATTTGGATGCCCGTTAGCACAATTGGTGTGCTCATATCTTCTATACGAATATATGACTTGTGTTCCCTGCAAAAGTCAGGGTAATTTAATACAAGTAAGGGCGTCATAGAATCTAGATGAGAAATTCCTTACACTCAATTATATAGACTGCATGTCAGACCATACGATCATATCACTCACAACCACATTAGTTTGTAGATGAAAGGCACTGGACTAGGGGTGCATGCATTGACGACTGGCCACCACCACTGTTTGCCCATGGATTCTGTTAGCTACCAGGGGGCCAATTATGATCTCATTAGGAAAGGCTCCAAATGGGATTGGGTATTGCAGAATCCAATTTGGAACCCTTGTTTCTGAACAAATCATACACATTTCCCAATTACTGATTAGGATGCCCGATAACCATTAGGGCAGTCCATCGGTTCCAAAAGGCATTTGGACAGCCTGAGTCTTTTGGAGCCGATTCGTACAGTCTATGGACATGGTTTCGGACAAGCAATTAAGATGGCCGATTCAGACAGCCGTTCCGATTTGGTCTGCCCGACACAAAAAGACTGTCAGAATCTGTCTTAGGGGGCCTGTTGCGAGCCCTATTTACCCCAGAGGCATATGAATGGGGCCCATGGAGGTACCCAAGGGACCCCTCCTCCCAACCATGCACAATGTGGCAGACACCATGGGGTGCCCGCCACAGGGTGCAAGGTTTTTTCCACCTACCCCTTTTTTCAAAGGGAGCCTGTGTTCTTGTTCGGAACACAGGCTCCCATTGAAATCAATGGTAGTCTGACCAAACGATGTTGGGAAGCATCATAATCGGTCAGTTGGACTCGCAGAACCCGATTTGCTCAGAAACGATTCCAAAACCAATTTGGTCAGTGAATTTCGTAAGTTATGCACCCACTGCACCTAAGCACACCTTAGCGTGTGTGCATAGATTACACCGGCTGTGGGAAAAATTTACCCTGAGCCACTAGTCCTGAAGAAAGCCAATTAAATTGCAACATATTGGCTGAAACCTGTAGCCCATTTCACTCTAACCTTTTTCACTTTTTCAGGGACATGTGAGATAATTTCTCCTCGATCAAGTCAAACAACTCTTTTTAGCCCTACCCCAGGAACTACATAATAAATAATTTGATATCCAGGAGGTCGTTTTAAACCTTCACTTTCTCGTTACCCATTTCTCACTTCAAATCAAACGTGTTCCGCTGTCATCAGACGTCAAAGTACACCTAGGAGGCACTCAGACCCCTTGGGGGGAACCCAATGATGAAGCTGAGGGTTCTTTTATAAACCTAATGGGTTTTTTGTAAGGGCGACTCCTTTGATGACATAATTAATTCTTTGGTCTACCCAAGTTAAACCTGAGCTCGTTCTTTTAATACTTGAGTATTAATCTTAATTAACATAAAATACTTCAACTTTTTCAACAACAATATATAAAAGGTGAAAGTCTTTTGTTTAATTTTAAAAAGCAATATAAACGTTTTTAAAACATAAATAATATAAAACAAATGTAATTAAAACATTGTTGATGTAGAAGATAAAGAAATGAAGACAACACCAATTTTTTTTCACAAAAAGTTTATGAAACATGTTTTTAAAATATTACAAATTATAGCAAACATATATTGAATAGTTTTTAAAAAATATATATTGGAATAAATATACAATTTAGAAAGCGTACTTCAAAAAATATAAAAGTAGTATTCCCACAATGTTCCAATGGTTTCAATGGGTACAATATTTTTTTAGTTTTTACACCCAGCTACGACATATGCCGTTGTGCATCTCTTACGACAGTCGGTGGAGCGTTGCAGTAGAAATCAGATGGAAGGTAGAGCTGCAGTCGGGTAAGACAAACTATATTTATTTTTAAAAATATATAGTTGACTACATTTATTTTAAGGATAGAAGGAGAAGGTTTTTAATAGTAGGGTTGTTGAATGATGTAATGGTTGAATATTTAACACACAATTCAAGTCCCATACAGGTTGCAGTAGTATGCCCGCATCACAATGGTTGTTTTTACTGTAAAAAATGTGTTTGATAAGTACGAAAACAGAAAAGTGAGTACTTTTTAAAATAGTTTCAACAAGAAAATGTTTTCATTGTTTATGCCCATATTTTAATTTTGAAGAAACAACACGTACCTGGTGGAAGCAGGCCGTTGCACGTGGAAACAGAATATCTGGAATTTATTTGAGAAGTGGAATCTTCACTGTTGCAGGGTAGTCAGCCTCTTTGGATTTTTCCTAGCTATAGGACAATTTGATCAGCATGGATTAATTTTTTTTGCAAAAGGCTTTTTTTGATTTTTAATCAAATTGCCACATGTGGAAAGGGAACACTTTAACTTTTGAACAGACTTTTGGAAAGGATTCTTGGGTGACTATTTTTGGAGAAAGCTATTTTTTTTTTCCATCCGGTAATGGACTTTATTATTTTTTTTACTGCATTGGTTCTGCTTTGGATGTACATTTGGATATTTGAGACATGAAAAACTCTTGGTAACAGGTGGATTTAAAATATTACCAAGAGTTGAAAAATGAAGGAATCATCCGGTAGGAAAAAATTGTTTTATTATAATTTTTGAAGAAAAGACCTTTTGAATATTTCCAGTTAAAAATAGAGTTTGGTAAAAACAGGAAAGTAATGGAAAAGTGTGTTAGAAGATTTTAGTAGTGCAAGATAAAGGCAATATTTTCCAGGTACTCTGAGGCATCCATCAAAGAAAATCTTCGATCTTCGCCAATAGCCTTTCAGACATTTCTTGACTCCTTCTGGATACTTGAGGATTCAGCCTACCTGGAAAAGATTTCACACTTCTCATTTCCTGGAAACTTTGCTCCCTCTTCAAAATTTCCAGAAAATTACACAGGTTTGGATGATGTTTACCAATAGATTTGTTAAAGGAGTTGTGCCATCCCGCAATGGTATTGTTAGTCCTTGCACCATCCTCTAAGCAGGTCACGTAGCAGTTCCTCTAGTCAATTGGGAACCTTGACTTCCTCCTGAGACGTGACCTGCTTAGGTCGCCAATCCAGGTGTCTTCAAAATTATTTAGTAAGGGTGCCAATTTGTCATAATTTTGTGTCAAATATTCTTATTCCATAACTGATGTGTAGACCCTGTTTACACATTCAGGTGGTATGAAGCATAAGGCAGGAAGTTTACGTAATTCAAAATCCAATTTATTGTCAGACATATAACCCTCAACTAAGGATGTTTTGGGGACTTTTTGACAAAATACCTGTGAAAAGTGGAAAAAACAACCTTTAATTCGAGTGGTGGGATATACATTTGTAATAGTATTAATCATTGATAATTCAAAGTCAATAACCACTTTTCTAGGGCTTTTATGTAAGATTTTGGATTTTATCACTGACACAAAATCAGAATATATTGAGGATTGTTTATCTGGGTTACACTGCATTCCAAAGGTATGGTAGTGTTATGAATATTGGCATGAATAGTGTATATCTGGGTAAATGGATGGGGTATACCATCCATCATCCAAATATCACTATTCTCAAAAGTTAGCAGGTTAGGGGTTGTTGAAAAAATGTGTATTCTTTTTTGAGGGTTTTTGTTATCATGCAATAGAAAAAGTTTAATTAGTGAAAGTAATTGTTAGTTCTTGGGGAATGTTAATGTCTGAAAAGTCTTTTAGAAATTGGCATTTCTGTGTGGTATGTGTCTGCCTGCCTGATGTGAATTGCATTTCTGACTTGTGAGTGACAGGGGCTGAGAGGTGTGGGTGGCTCCAGTAGGGGCAGGGTGAGTCAGCGCTAGGCTGAATGGGATACCTGGATTAAGAGTTGTGGGAGGGGTAATAACATGACTCTGAATAGGATAGTGTCTTCCCTAGTAAATGCTGGCTCCTTATCCCTGTGGCATGTCTGATGACGAGCCCCCACCTGACAAAGGGGAAGAGGAGCTTGAAAAACAAAGGGGCATATTATCAAGGGATTTATCTCCGCTTTTTTGTCTTTAAAAGCCAAGAAAGCGGAGATAAAATTATCTCCCTATCAGCAACAGGGTGCTAACATGCAAATTCGCATGTTATCATCCTTTTTCTCTACGCTTCCCCTTGCATCTCTAATGAGATGCAAAGGGGGCGTTCCAGAGAAAAATAATACGAGAAATGTTGTTAAGCAACATTTCTCCTATTATCAAGGATTTCGCTAACCCTGTTAATGATAAAAAAAAGCAGCGCTAACCGCGGTTAGCACTGCTTTTTTTACACCTGATATTTTCCTGACTTAGCCATGATATCCTATGGAAGGTGGATATCATGGCTAAGTTTGTGAGCCCCTATTATCAAGCTAACGCCAAACTTTGAGAGATTATCGTTGGTTTTCCAGCGATAATCTCTCAATTGGCAGTTAGCGTGAGGATTTTTATCACTTCTGAGATAAACCTTGCTAATAGCAAGTTATCTCTGCGATAATTTCCGGCGATGCTTAGCGTTAAAAAATTCGTTGCTAAGCATCGTTAGTGAGAAATATTGCTTAACGTTGGTAATATGCCCCAAAGTGCTCCAATTCCCCCCTGAACCAGTTGCATCTGGTTCCTCCATGCCCTCCACTTTATGGTTTAAATCTTTTATTGAGTTTTCAGAACAGAAAAAAAACAAGTGGGCCACATTTCCCCATCAGATGCAATAGCATTAAGTCGTAAGGCGAAGACCCCAGGCTTAAGGTAGCAATTATATTGTCAGTGTCGTACGGATAGGGCCTTGCAGCGGAAGAACCAGGCCCCGGACCCTCCTCCCCCCCACCCCCCTCCTTGTCCACAAAACAAAAGAATAGGTAAATAGAGATCACTGCTTCGCCACAATGAGTCCATAGGTCAGACATCAGCCCTTGGTTTCCGCCTGCGCGGCTGGGTTTTAGGTTCCTTGAGTGGAGTGTCAGCGAGGCGTAGCAAGCGCAAATAGCGCGGGCGGCTGAATTCTCCCTTGAGTATAGTTAGAAATGGCCGCCATAGGTCTGCAAAGTCCTCTCCCCTCCCCTCTTTCGCTAGCGTCAACTTCTCCATCCCCGATATCATCCACAGCCTATGGAGCCAGCCAGTGTGTGGGGGAGGTTGAGTGGTCCTCCAGTGCGCCACAATGTTCTGGACGGCCGCCCCCAGCGCAATTGCCATGAGTCTCCCTCTCCTGGACTTCAAAGGGTACATCAAAGCGTTAGGGAGTCCAAGCAGAACATAAGCGGGGAATCGGGGAAGTTGGGTGTCTAAGTGGGAGTCTACTTCATCTAGGATCGAGTTCCAATAGGGTTGTAAGAGGTCACATCTCCACAATAGGTGTTCTAGCGTACCAAGTTCTCCGCATCCCCTCCAGCAGCGATCACTAATGCGGGGGTCCCATCGGTGCAAACAATCTGGTGTGTGGTACCAGTAGGTGGCCACTTTGGTCAGGGTTTCGGTAAGGCCAGTGTGGTAAGCGGAGTGTCTGGCTCTGTGGTATATGCCTTCCCATTCTTTGCGCGTGAGTTGTCTCCCTAAGTCTCTCTCCCACCTGGCCTGCCCCGCATTGTATGTGTGTATGTTGGTGAGGAGGAGGTGCTGGTATAGGTCGGAAATCAGTTTCTTATCCGAGGTGCATATCATTAACCACTTTTCGTACGGCGTGAGGAAGCGCTGGGCGCCGGGTTTGACCGCCGGCTGCAAGGCCCAGTGCCGGACCTGTAGATAGCGCAGCCGGTCAGCTTCTGGTATGCCATAGTCCTCCTTCACCTTCTGAAATGGAAGGATGCCATTTAGATCGAATAGGTCTCCCAGAGCTCTACATGGCGAACGTCTCCAAGTAGCGAACGCCCTGGGGTCCAGACCCGGGGAAAAGTCTCTGTTATCAAAAAGTGGGGTCATCGGGGAAGGGAACGAGGTAAGGTCGTGTGTGACTGCTACTCTGTCCCATACATCTAGCACGGTGCTCATGATCTGTGATGCGTAGAGATTGGGAGGTCTATGGCATCGCAGTAGAAACGGAATCCCCTGCAGGGGCCTGCCCGCCACAGCTTGGTCCTGGAAGAGCCTGTGTTGGCCTGACTCCAACTGGTGCCACTCCACAAGGGTATGGAGTTGTGTTGCCCGATAGTATAAGGCGAGGTCTGGCACTCCCACCCCACCGTGCGTGGGGGGAGTATTGCAATTGCATGCTTAAAGCGCGGACGACGACCGTTCCAAACAAAGCGGGCCAAGTCGGACTGTGTACGCTGAAGCCAGCCCGCGGGGGGGCGCAGAGGGAGTGTCTGAAACACATAGAGGATCTGTGGCAGCAGCGTCATCTTGGCGGCCGCTATCCGTCCCAGCCAGGAGAGTGAGTGTCGCTTCCACCTCCTGAGTTCGTCGCTGAGGCGCGAGCGAAGCCTGGTGTAATTGGCTTCCGCGGTGGCCTGAATGGTGGGGGCCAGCCGCACTCCCAGGTAGGGGATAGTGGAGTCGGACCATTGTAGATCAAACTCGTTTTGGGCCTCCGCAAGCACCTCCGGTGACAGGGATATGTTCAGGGCCTCAGATTTCTCTACATTGATTTTAAAACGAGGCTAGCGTGAAAGTGTGAAGCTCAGTAAAGAGCGCTCGGAGGGATTGCATTGGGTCTGTCAGGGAGAGCAGAATGTCGTCCGCATAAAGGCTAATCTTGTGCACGTCCCCGCCGAATGAAATGCCCTTGATAAGGTTGTGGTGCCTGATCCGCTTTGCTAGTGGCTCCATGTAGAGGGCAAACAGGATTGGGGAGAGGGGACACCCTTGCCTGGTGCCCCTGTCAATTGGGAAGCGCGGGGAGGTATGCCCATTAACCCGGACCGTGGCATTAGGCTGGCCATAGCAGTTCAATATGCGGTTACGCAGCGATTCCCCCACCCCGAATCGCTGCAGGACCAGCTCCAGATAGGGCCATTGCACTCTATCAAATGCCTTTTCGGCATCGACGGTGAGCAGCATGCAGCCAGGCCTCGTCCGTGACCCGGCCTCTATGAGGTGGAGGACACGTTTAGTGTTATCACTGGTCTGCCGCTGGGGAATGAAGCCTGCTTGATCAGGCTCCACTAATTGCTGCATATAGGGCGCCAGTCTATTTGTGAGAATGCCAGTGTAGAGCTTAAGGTCAATGTTTAAAAGGGAGATCGGTCTGAAAGAGCTACACCGGGTATGATCCCGGCCAGGTTTGGGTCTAACCGATATTGCCGCCTCTAGCAGGTCTGCGGGGATGGCACCGGGCTGATTAAATGTATTGAAGAGATCTCGCAGCAATGGGGCCACCTGATGACAAAAAGTTTTATAGAAGGCTGCCGAGTAGCCATCTGGGCCCGGCGATTTCCCCAGTTTGAGGCGAGATATCGCCGAGATCACCTCCTCCAGACCTATGGGTCGATCAAGGAACTTCGCCTGTGCTTCGTACAAGGACGGGAGGTGTGCCCCTCCCAGGTAAGCCGGCCCGCCTTTATGTCAAGCGAATCTGCGGCATATAAGTCGCTGTAGAAATTCCCAAAAGCCGCGGCGATGGTATCATCGTCAAGTGACAAGGTCGTCCGGACCGGACTGGATGGTTCTAATGCCCTGCCTTTGGCGCTACTCCCACAATTTACTCGCCAAGAGTTTACCGCAGCGATCCCCCCCAGTGTAATACGCGTGTCGGAGGCGCAGGGCTGTGTACTCCGCTACATCCTGGTCCAAGGCCGCCAGCATCTTTCTTTCCATACAAAGTTGGCGCCACGCCCAAGTCGCCCCAGTGCGCTGGTGCATCTGTTCCAACTCTGCCACACATTGGGCGATTTCGGCCCGTTTCTTAGCGCCTTCTCTATTGTTAGCTGTGGCGATAGAGATGAATTCTCCCCTGAAGACCACCTTGAGTGCGGCCCACTGCGTGGCCTTGGTAGTGTCTGTGTTGGCATTATGAACAAGAAATTGAGTGATGGCGGTCCTGATCCGCTCTGCTATAGAGGGACTCTGGAGCAGGGTGTCCCGCAGACGCCAATGTCGCTGCGGGCCAGGCGTGGGCGGGAAGAGGAAGGAGGCCATCACCGGGGAGTGATCTGACAGGGAAGTCGGGAGGATGTCCACGTCGCGTGTGCGGAGCGCTAGCTGGGAGGAGCACATAAAGTAATCGAGCCGTGCGTAGGTTTTGTGGGCAGCTGAGTAGTGTGTGTATGCTGTGGTTTGTGGGTGGAGGTGCCTCCAAAGATCAACAAGGCCCAGATCGGAGAGGTGTGCATGGCCCGTCCCAGAGAGTGCCCCCACCTGAGCGCGACGTTGTCCAGAGCGATCCGCTATGTTGTGAAAGACTAAGTTGAGATCGCCCACTAGCAGCAAGTGTGGCTGGGTGTTAGCTGTGGCCGACTCTAGTGCAGTGTGTTCTCTTGTCCCTCGTTGGGTGCATATATAGTGCCCACTAAGAGCGTCTGCCCTGCGATGAGAAAGCGGTGTACCAGCATCCTACCCTTGATCTCCGCTTCCTTCTACAGAACCCGCCCTTCAAAGGATCTAGATACCAGGATCGCCACTCCCGCCACTTTCTTAGTTGCTGACGAGAAATACTGCTGGGGGAAGGACCGGGACTTAAGTCGGTGGTGGTCTTTGGATAATAAATGCGTCTCCTGTAGGAGGCAGATATCTGCAGCAGAGTGCTCCAGAAGGGAAAGTATCGCCCACCGTTTGATTGTGTTATGAAGGCCCCTCACGTTAAGAGAGAGGAAATTCAATGGGCGCGACATCTTAAGTGGGTAGTCGCGATGCCAATGCATTGCACCTGGCATGCAGTGACCAAAGAAACTCAAAAAATCCCTGTGGACAAGGAGCACCCCCCCCCCTCTGAGCCCCAACACCCAAACCATCACATCCCCCCCACCGCCCCCCAACCCCCCCGCCTCTCGCCATCCCTCTTACCCCATGCGAACCCTCCCTAACAACTCTCCCCCCTCCCGTACCCCACCCCAACTTCCCCCAATCTCCCATGAAGGAATGTAGTCCCAGACCTGCCCTCTTCAGGTGCAGGCTGTGGTGAGTACTTGTGTGGACGTCCAGCCACTGCGTCCCCTCTCCACCCCTCCCCACGACCACTTTCAATGCGTCATGCTAATGTTTCCCCCCCCCCGGAGATCAATAATTCTAAGGACGAGGTGTCTTTAGCCACCTCCTGGATGGCATTGGCTCTTTCCGATTGGATAGTGTGTGCATCAGGTTTCGAGTGTTCTGCAGGGGAGCGCCGTCTCATCACTTGCTGCCAGTCATCCCTAGGTGCACGTCTGGGCGATCTTAATAGAGTCTGTCCGTCTTCGTGAGTGAGGCCGAGCACTGAGCATGTATCCTGAAGCAAACGGAGTTGGTGCAGGACACTGTGTTATCTAAATATCAGTCGAAAGGGATGGCCCCAGGCATAGTGTACCTCCTTGCTTCTGAGGAAGTCTGTCACAGGTTTTAATGTTTTGCGTTTTTGTAGCGTAATTGAGGAAAGGTCCTGAAATAGGGCCACTGGGTGGACTCGGAATTGTCGTTTACGTGCTTCTTTGAGGATGCGCTCTTTAAGCGGGTAGTCAGGTAGGAAGGCTACGATGTCTGGGGGGGTGCAGGGGCCCGCCTTGCCAACCCCACTCTGTGTGCCCAGTCGATCCTGATGGGGAAGTCTGCCGGCTCCCCGAGAATTTCCCGGAATAGGGCTTGTAAATACGCCTCCATGTATGTGCCCTCTTCTTTGGATGGCACCCCCTGGACTCGGATGTTATTCCGCCGAGACCTGTTTTCCAGGTCTTCGCTGTGGGCCTGCAGGTTTAGCTGTTGATCTTTCAGGCGTATAACTTCCTGCTGTAGCTGCTCCAATTCCTCATCTCGAGCTCGTCCCGTATCCTCTATGTTGGCCACCCTTTCACCAAGGCGGTCCAACTCCCTCCTGATCTCTCGTACCTCGCCTGCTACTTCTTGTTTCAAGGCGCTGAAGTCTTCTCGGAGGGAGTTGAAGAGAGACTCCATGAAGGACCTCGTGATGGGCACCTCTCCCTCTTCTGGGTCCCGTTGCGTTTTGGAGGATCCCGGGGACGACTGACCTCTGTCCCCTTTGTTTTGGGCCTTGTTCAGTATCTCGGGGAGGGTGCGGTCCCCTTTCTTCCTCTGCCCCACCATCCCTGACCCGCTGTGTGGCCGTATGTGGTCCCGGCCGCCGCTGTCCTCTTGCCACTTGCCTTCTGTATGCCGTGTGGTGCCGGTGAAGGCTCCCCGCTCCGCCACTGCCTGGCACGTGTCCTTTCCCTTTCGGGTCAGGGCATGGATGCAGGGCCCCTACTCTTTTGCCTTATCCTCTGCCACCGTTAACCCCACTCTCCCAGACCAGTCTGTGGCGAATTGGTGCCCTCTTCGCGTGTGCGGGTCTGTTCGCCCTTTAGGCCGTGCCACCTGGTCTGGGCGGCCACCCAGGGCTACCCAGGAGGAATGCTGCTCGGGCCCGATGATCGGGGCCCCACCGTCGACTACGCCCTTGCAGACCTGAGGCCGTGGCCATCACACTGCCACCCACCGTGCTGGAGCCTCAGGCGGGTGGGTTGATGGACCTCTGATGCACTCCCAAATGATGGGGCTTGTCGCTGATGCCGCCGCCTGGGGGCCGTGCCTCCCCCGCAATGTCGGGCCTGCAGGTGGATGCCGCTCGTGGAGGAAGGGGATCACGCTCCTGCGCTCGGGAATTCAGCTCTAGCATGGGGGCCTGTACACTATGAAAGGTTTGTCCGTTCCCTGAAGGGCCGATGGGAGCCGTGCCCCCCCAGTGTCAAATTTGAGTTTGCCCCAGCCGGGGTCTCGAGGGACATACAGGGCCTTCCGCTCCCACCGTTGGGTCTCAACTGCTCCTCACCTTATGATGTGGGCGATTCCTGGGGAGTCAGGATCCCGAAGGCACTGGGGCGGCAGGTAATCTCTGTCTGTGTGGGGGTAAAGCGGCCCCGCCGCTCTTCTGAGGGGCCCTGTCCAGGTCGTCTAATCGGGCCCTGCAATGCGTTCCGGCCCTTAGTCCAGGCCACGAGTCCTGCCACTCTCTCTGCAGACCGGAGTTCTGGAGGACAATATGGCGGTCTCCTGCCGCGGATCCCACCGCGCCGCTGTATCCCAGCTAGGCAGCCAGAACCGTCGCTCCTGCGGCTGCGTGTCCAGACCCTTGTGTCCTGGGCCCTAACGCGGATCTTGCGGCTAGGGGGAGAGCGAGAGGCGGCCCCGGTGGCGCAGTACGTGCCGGTTCAGGCGGCAGCCTGCCAGAGCTCCTCCCCCTCTAGGCCGCAGCCACGGCCTCAATTTACTTTCTCCGGGCCGCTACCTGAACCTCCGTCGGGCAATCCCGCTTGGCAACCCGCAGCCGCCACGGGACCTCTCGGCACTACCGGACCCAGTGTCGGGTCGATGCGCCCGTCTTGGGAGCCGAGCGTGGCCCCCAGACGGCACAGCTGCCTCCAACGCTCTCGTCACAGCTCCCCCGGTTTCGGATGGCACCGGGCGTCTGGACACCACCGCTGCTCCGCTGATCACCGCCCTACTTTTATCTGGACCCCAGTGTCTCGGTGTTGATTCCCGTCCCCTGCTTTGCTTCAGCGGGGGGGAGAAATGCTGTAGTTTATGGCCCGGGCCTGGTTGGGTCGGGTCGGAGGAGCCCCGAGGAGACACGTCCGTTCACTCCGCCATCTTGGCCATGCCCCTCCATACCCTCCACTTTAGACAAAGAGAAAGGGTGTATAAAAGAAGGGGCTGTGACCCCATGAGGTTGTTCAGTTCTGGTGTGCTGATCCTGCTGGGGCGTCGTGCTGCTGGGGTCCAGGGGGGGCTGCCATGAAGGCTTGCCTCCCTGGGCCCTGCATTGCCCCTTGATCCTTAAAGGAACTTTTGCTGGGCTTACTCTTGCAGGACCCAAGCACCTTGTGAGCGCTTTATCATGCTAACTCGCCGTAAAGAAAGAGGAAAGCGTGGGCTGTTGCAGCTCTGCTCTGCACGTGGAGCTAGATGGAATTCCAGCATGAGGGATTTCCCCGTGATGCTGCTGAGGCGTGAGCCCACCCCGCATTGTTTGCGTATCGAGCGGGATCCCACCCCGCTTAAGGAGTATTTAGAAACGGGGTTGCCGACCCCGCTTATGCGTTTATTTTATTAGCGGGAGCCCACCCCACTTCTGCTTTTTGTTTAACCACAGTGGGAGCCAACCCCGCTGGTTCGTGCCCCCTGCGTGACCTCGACAGTCAGGCGGGAGCCTACCCCGCCATCTGGCACCCAGGAGAAGCTGACCTGCAGGCAGGAACCTACCCCGCAGTGCTGCACCTCCTCGAGGAGCCCTGGGTGACTGGAGCTGCACCATTAATTGAAGACAGCCATTGGTGAGTCGAAGGAGAAAAGGGACTGAGTGAAGAGCGGAGCCACCCTGTCAAAGCCCCGGTGAGTGGCGGCTGAAGGGGGGAGCCATGTCAGCACTCCTCAGGCACAGTGAGTACCTATTGCCACAAAGAGCACAGCTGCGCCGCCCCAGTGCGGGCAGCTACATCAAAGGGGGCTTTTTCTATTTGTGGCCCCTGAAGGAGCCCAGTGATCGGGGCGCTCCCGGTGAGCAAAGTTAGGGCTATTTGTTTAGTAAAGTCCCGGAGGGGGACTTAGAGGACATTGCTCTTCGATGTTCTGAGGGCACAGTCATGCCATGGCCTCTTTACTTAATTCACAGCTTCGCCGCCTCAGTGCGGGCAGCTGCAAAGTTTTGGGGGCAGATTTGATTGGGAAAGCACCCGAAAAGGGCCCCAGAGCCCAGCGCCATTTTTACTGTTGGCCATCCTTGCTTTTATACACGGAGTATAGAGGTAATCAAGCAAGGTATAGGGTTAAGGTAGGAACAGCAGTGGAAGGGATACCTTAAACGGCATGAATAAATGATTAACAACATGTAGGTCCCTTGCTACTCTCATATAATTTTCACTAGATTGATTCCATACCTAATGTAGACATTTTCTGAGGTGAACCCTTCCTCTCTCTCTGTCTATGGCAAGATGCTCCTCTCACTGTAGAGAATTTGCTATACCTAAAAGTCAAAGCACATGTTAGTAACCTGAAAACAACACAGTACCAGGCCTTGGTATAGCCGCTAATCATTCATATACGTACCCCCTATCACACACCCAATAATCCAATAAACAGAACAGGTCAAATCCAGTACCAGGGGAAATGTTCCGGTGCCAGATAATAGGAGTACAGGAATGCGACAAGGATCAACAACTGGTTTGAGGTACTATTCCACAGAAAAGTTCTGAAAACGGAGTGTCAAAGTAAATGGTTCTAAGTAACAACCAGTCTTCCCAGCATACAGTCTGTGTATACTTAGTTTTTATATTCTAACAAACAAGAAAGAAAAAATAAAGTCTTTTTTCCACAACATCCTTTCCGGATGCCTGGAAGCCTACCGGACCTCCAGTGACCCCAAATGCTCCCAGGATAGCAAAGGTGTTTCAGAGATAGATAGTTCTGTACTTCGCTAGGGACAACCAAAGGCATGGTGTTGGCATGGAAACCGGTGTTAGTCCAGAAAGGGGTTTCTCCAATGGAACAATGCCACGCATTGTTATAAGACAGCTCAGCCAGCCATACCAAGGATACCCAGGATCCTGCCGCTACCTCGGCACAGCATCTCAGATATTTCTTTATGGTCTGATTCAAACGTTCAGTTTGTCCATCCGTCTGGGGATGGAAACTGGTTGACAGGGCATCTTCTATATGTAATGCCTTACACCTCATGTGCCAGAATCGGGCAATGAACTGAGGACCTCTATCTGAAAAAATTACCCTAGGGATTCCATGCAAACGGACTACCTGGGGTAACAGCAGTTGAGCAGTTTTGCTCGCCGTAAGTAGATTTTTGCATGCAGTGAAATGGCACTTTTTCGTCAGACTATCGATAACCACCAAAATAGTGTTGCATCTCTGGTCTGTTGGTAGACCTAATATAAAATCCAAGCTGATTGTTTGCCATGGTTAAGATGGGATGGGCAGTGGCATAAGCATCCCCTTACTCTTGGTCGGTTCCCCCTTCGCTGGGGCACATGTCACACATTGACCTACCCATAGTTCCTCATCTTTGGACATGCCTCCCACCGGAACTGGCGCTACATCAAGTGCAATGTTTTCGTATGTCCCGGATGACCTGCTAGTACTGCGTCATGGCACCAGTTGAATGCTTTCACTCGTAAGGTGTGTGTAGGCAAATACAGTTTATCATCATGCATGGTAACACCATGTTTAAGGGATCGATTAACATTCTACCCTGCCCATATCTGCCACTGGATGGAGATCAGTTGTTGGTGACATGTTCAAGGAATTGCTCCACAGTTACAGTACATATGATATTTTCGGGTGTTATGATGGCTCTCTGTATTTCCTGTTGGGCACTCGCATTCTCCCCTTATCTGGACAAAGTCTGCCTTTTTTGTTGTACAATAACCTCTGAGCACACTCAAAACAGTCTCTCTATGTACTACAAACAAGTATCCGGCAAGTGTCTCTCTTTTCTTGAGCAGTGAGATTGGGCTTTCAATCTCACAGGTCAATTCCAATAATCAAAAAGTTCCAAAGTGTTTTCGGTTAGTGTTGTTTATTTCTTTGTTTTTCTTCGTGTCTCCCCAGATGTCCAAAGTAAATTACAACAGCCAACACGTGTTTCGTCGTGTATAGTGTAATACCTCGACTTCTTCAGGGCTGTAATCAAATGAACATTATCCATAATCACTATACGTACTTTGTCTGGCTAGTCATGAGAGGTGGATAGGTACCAGCCACCTGTCAGTAGAGTAATAGCCCGTCAAGTGAAGTAGAATATAAGGAGAAAGGAAAAGTAGTAATGCCACTCCAGTTAGATTATTCACCCTGATTATGTGTTCAAGATCATGTCCCATAACCAAGAGGAGAATCATGATTAGATATATACAGTAGTTCACCTTTAAATTATCCAGTCATTTCAGGCATCAAATGAATACTCCAAACGTAAATAAAATTGCCAGTCTGTAAAGTAGAAGCCTGAGAAAAAGAAAAGAGAGACACTTGCCGGATACTTGTTTGTAGTACATAGAGAGACTGTTTTGAGTGTGCTCAGAGGTTATTGTACATATTGTCGCTCCTGCATGGGAGTTGGTGATGTAGGATACGCATCATTTCTCTAGAAGCACCACCGCAATATAATTTTGGGGATACTGGACCCGGATACTAGGGTTGTGCGCCCGTTCTTTTGTTGGTATCCAAACGTTTGAATAATTTTGCAACAAGGAGCAGCCACCCATAGGGTTGTTATAATACTATCCTTACAATGAATAGGGATCAGGAGGCACAAGAGCTATTTAATAATCTCCTTACAGGGGGTAAGCCAAGCAAGTCGGTCAATACATCTATACCTGCCAAGAATGAAGGACTTAGGGAGAAATTTAAGAAATTAGAGAAATTGAAGAAACAAGAGCTTAACAAGTGGTGGGACGCGGCCACTCTCAAACAATATCTCTCCGTTAACAGAATACCTAGGGGATTGAGGTCGCAAATCATGCCTACATACGAGGACCTTGAGCCTGACCTTCTAGCAAACTGGGAACAGGAACTTACCAACTCCTCTCGCAATCTCATAAATATACTTATTGAGAATGCAGAGAGAAAAATTAAGAAATTGTTGGAAGAAATCCATAAATTAGAAGAAGAGATTAAGGAACTTAATCAGCCTGAGGTGACTATTAAGAATTATACAATTCTAGATAACTATCTAACAGATCTACAGGCTGATATTAAGCGCAGAAAAGCCAGGAAACTTAAGAGAGATGAAAATGATTATAAAGCAGGCCGCGTATTCACCTATGCTAAGCGTTTTGATTATCTGGTAAAACAACCCCGGGGTTCCAAACAGGGAGTATTGACCACACCTAGCGTGAGTGCTAGTGAAACAGACCTTTCATCTGTAGTCAGTAGTGAGAATGAAGATGTTGATGCTATGCCAGTAGCCGGGGCAGCTATACAGGGTAATCCTTTTTTAGAAGAGGTGAAGCGACACAGAATTGGGAACAGGGACTCCACGATCAGAGGCAGGGGTGGCGGAACCGGAAGACAAGGAGAGGATCCAGGGGAAAGAGGTCAACAAGACACAAGACGGGGAATGAGGCTGAGATCATGGAAAGACTAAGTAATGCACAGACCATACCTGAAAATGAAATTGAAATTATTAATGTGTCTAAATTTGTACTAACTGATGATATGACTAGCCTGTTGAAAAGGGGACTGGGATTCTGTCCTAATGTTATATCTGATTGGTATATGACTAAAATTGATTTATATAAGTTTGTAAGATTTCTGAAGATTAAGAAGTTTTTTTACTGCGTGGTAAAAGTTGCGTTGTAAACGCTGTTCCCCCTTTCTAAAGGTAATGCCTAATGCAAATGTTATGCTGAGAGGTGCAGGCCTAATGAGATGGTATAATACGTTTATGCTTATGATGATCTATGCCTAATATGATTTATGCCCCATGATTAGTGCCTAATGTGTGTGGACTGCTGATGTCCTAGTGCGTAAGGGGCTTAGGCTTAGGAAGATTTGGGCCTAATGTGTTACTGCCTAATGTCATGTTATGATGTTTTGGGGGAGTACCTATTTGCATGAAGTGTTTATGCTGGTGAGGCCCATTGCGTAATGTGTTTATGCTGATGAGGTTTGGGCCTAATGTGGGTTTATGTCTAATGTGATAATGCTGCGGTCATTATGGTACCAGTAATTACTGGTTGTGGTTTACATTTTACTGACCTATTCTGATGGTTCAGACCATGTCCCGATTGGCCTGGTCCTGTATATAGTCCCCGGTGAATATTGCCTAGTGCCAGTGGGCACAGTGTAAATGTGTAATTATGTTTCTAATGTGTTATGAGAATACAAAGGCTATTTTTGATATAACCTTGTGTGGAGTTCCTTTTGTGGTGTGGCGGGGATGTTGTTGCTGTGTGCGTGTGCAAATGCTTTGCGCATTTCCTCCGGGATAAACCTGACTGCTCGTGCCAAGCTACCAAGGGGGTGAGCAAGGGTTATCTTAGGTGTGTAACTCCCTCGCCCAGACTAGAGTGGTGGTCTCTGCCTGGCTTTAGTGCAAGCGTCAGCCAACCAGAAATCCCATTGCTAACACCAACGCAACAGAGCACAGCCCCAGATCCTATGTTCAAAATGTGCATCACTGTGATCACACCTGTGGCACTTACGGATTTCACTGTCATGCTTGATCGTGAGCTTGTGAGGTGTCATGTAGATCATTTCTATATAATTATACTGTGTGTATTTCAGTCAGATGTTAAGTGAGACCTTTTTGGGCTACGCTGTTATTCTGTCCCATTTAGAGTCTGAAAGTTCTATATCCAGAATAGTCTTACAGTGATCATGAAGTTTTAATAGGCGAGCCCGGAACATCTCCAACAGTGAGGCATAAAACCATTTTACTAGTATAGAGTACAAAACCGCATGTGTTGTGGGCTCTTCATGACCTCTTCCCCACATCTCCCTGAATATCTGCACCAACTCTTCATATAGCAGGAACTGGCCTGGCTGAATCCTCAACCAGTTTCTCAAAGTGGACATAGACAGATTGTTTCCAACATTACAGTGCAGTTGTCTGTAAGAGGGATTGTTGGGGGATAACCACTGTTGTATCAAGCATTTTGGCCAAGAGCAAATCTGTGCGGTTCCGAAACTTGTCCTATTCTATCCGTCCCCTCAGGACCCTTTCCTTCTAGCCACTGTAGCTGGAAAGCAAGAAAGTGGGGCTCGAATTTCAGCCCACCAAACCACCCTTGGCGATGGGGCGCTGCAATGTTGCTAAAGGCGCCCTTCTGTCTTCCCTTCACCCATATTAGGTCTTGTAGCAGTGTGTATAACTGTCAGAACCACATAGCAGGCATTGTGGTTGGAAGAATAATAAAAAAGTGTAGCAGGCGTGGCAGCATAACCATTTTAGATCGGGTGGTCCGGGCCATAATTGGTAACTGAAGAGAGCAGCAGAAAGGGACAAAGGAACGAAGGGATCTGAGAGCCCTTCCGAGATTTCGTTCACGCAAGTCATCCAAGGAGTGGAAAATATGAATCACCAAGTAGCAAAACGTAAGCAAATTCGCGGTTCGTGAATTGGTGCGAAATCACAAAATAATCTGCGAATTCGCGGATTTCCCCGCGAAATCGTGGATTTTTTTGCGATTTTCACCATACTTAATTGGAGTACTTTCTACTGGCTAATCAGTAAGTGCTACCTCGTTGGGTAAATGTATAGTGCGTTTCCCACACTACAGCTGCGTAAAGGGCCAGAAGAGTTGCCTCCAGTAAGCATGTGTGTGTAACTTTGCCATTGCGCTGGCCGGGGTCCCTCGAGTGAGCTGTCCATCATAGTGTGTAAAGGGCGGGAAGACGGTGCACACCTCTTCTGTGTGTATAAAAGGTCAGACACCGATCAGAGCAGCAGATGACGAGAAAGAAGCTCCTTGTCACGGGGATTGCACCCGTGAAAGTCAAGGATGCAAAGGCCTCCATCAAGCATCATAGCTAATTTTTGACAGTAGATATGGGGAGAACACACCTGCCCAGCCTCGACAAAGTGCACATTTTTTTTGGGCTGGTTAACTTTGCCATCGCGCCGAAGGGCGCGGGGTTCCCTCGAGTGAGCTGTCCATCATAGTGTGTAAAGGGCGGGAAGACGGTGCACACCGCTAGTGTGATGGGCGGGGCAAAACGGGGGGGGGCTTCTATGCGAGTTCACATGTCTCTTGTATGTGTATAAAAGGTCAGACACGGATCAGAGCAGCTGGTGACGAGAAAGAAGCTTCTGGTCACGGGGATTGCGCCCGTGAAAGTCAAGGATGCAAAGGCCTCCATCAAGCATCATAGCTAATTTTCAACTGTAGATATGGGGAGAACGCACACCTGCCCAGCCTCGACAAAGCGCACATTTTTTTTGAGCTGATTAAGGAGTTACTGAATTTGAGCTTCAACTCGGGCACCTGCTTTAATTATTTGTATCTGTAAGTGCTTACTGTTGAGGTTTAATTTTTGTGACAGGAGCCCTGTTGTCTACTTATAACTATTCTCTGACTCTGCTTCGAGGGTCAGAGCAGGGTCAGAGAATAGTGGCAAGTAGGCAACGAGGCGCCGCTCAGGAAGCCCTTACAGGGTTACAGCAGGTGCCCAAGTTGAAGTTAATTTCTTTGTAACCCTTTTGTAAATGGTTACAAAGAAATTGACTTCAACTTGTGCACCTGCTGCTGGAACCTTGTAAGTGCTTCCATGAAAATTCGTCCTGCTCACGAATTCGCGGATTTTCTGCTATTTCGTGAGATTCGCGGATCGCGAAATCGCGGAAAATCCATAAATTCCGCGAGCGAAATGAATTTTCTGCCCACACTACAAAAGTAGAGGAGGCCCAATTGAGGTCCATAGGGAGGTCAAAAGGGTTGGGCAGCCCCCCAGCTACGGGAACCAAATAGGTCCTACTCCTATTAACTTTTAGTCCCAATAGGCGCTCAAACTTTCCCATAAGGTCCAGTGCTTTTGCACAGCCCATCTTTGTGTCACTAGAAGACACCAATAGGTCATCCGCATGTAGGGAGATGATGTGGGTTTGCCCCCAACAGTTAGACCTATCCCCTCACCTCCCTGCCTGAACAGTGCTACCAGGGAATCAATCGCCAGTACAAACAGAAGCAGTGACAGTGGGCAACCTTGTTGTGTGCCACAGAAGATTCCATATTGTCTGGACACCGTTTTTCCTGTCTTGACTTGTGCCATAAGCCTTTCATAGAGCACGGTCACCTAATTCAACCAGCCTCCCTGAGGCCCATACGCCTCACGGTTCCAAATAAATAATCTCACCATACTGTGTCAAAAGCCTTTTCCAAATCCATCACTTGTGGTAGAAGCCTTACACCTGGGTGACCAAAAAGGCAGATGCCCCCTATCGATCACAAAACAACCTGGTTTTGCAAGGAGGAACCTTTGTTTTAGATACTGGGTTTGGTGGCCATCTTGGGAACCCTACTAATCCCAGACATTTCTGAAAACAAGACACCTAAGGGAGTCCAAGGAGATGTGGCTTCCGTGGATCCCCCAACGTTTTCTTATCGAGAAGCCACTGCAAATCTCAAATTTTGCTAAAAAATCACATTTTCCTCACATTTCTGTCTGGGATTATCTTACCTACCACCCAGCATTCCCCTCGGTATCCTGAGTAAAATGATACACAAGGCACACCTCGCTGGGCTCCCCCAAGTATCTAGTTTTGAGAAACGTGTGGGTTTGGTAGGTTTCCCCAGATAGCCGCGGAGCCCGGGACCAAAAACGCAGGTGGGCCCCATTTGCCTTCCAGGGAGGTAGAAAGAATGTGGCCATTTTTAGGATGGGGGGTGGCATTGGCATGCCCATTCTGGGTTGCCCCCACCCCTATGTATAATTAAAAAAAATCCCTGGTGCCTATTGGGCTTTCTGCCCCACCGGGGGGCAGGTAAGTCACTTTTGCTCCATCTGCCTCCGGGAGGGGGGAAGAAAGACTGTGGCAATCTTTTTTGGTGTGGGGCATTGGCATGCCCATTCCGGGCAGCCCCCACCCAAAAGTATTTAAAAAAATTATCGCTTTCGGCCCCCCCCTTCGTGGGACAGGTCAGAGGCTATGTCCCTCATCTGCTACCTGGAGGAGGCAGAAAGACTGTGGCATTTTTCGGGGGGTGGAGCATTGGCATGCCCATTCGGGGCATCCCCTACCCCTGAATGTTGGAAAAAAAGAATCCTTGGTGTCTAGTGGGCTTTCTGCCCACTGGGGAGGTAAATAAGGGGTTATTGCCCTATCTGCCTCCCGGGGAGCTAAGAAAGAATGTGACAACTTGTTTTGGAGTGGGGTCATTGGCATGCCCATTCTGTGTAGGCCCCATCACTACGGGTCTAAAAAAAACCCTTGTGCCTAGTGGCTATTGCCCCCATCTTCCTCCTTGGAGGGGCAGAAAGACTGTGGCAATTTTTGAGGAGGGTGGGGAAATTGGCATGCCCATTCTGGGCAGCCCCCACCCCTATGTATAATTCAAATAAATCGCTGGTGCCTAATGGGCTTGCTGTCCCACCGGGGGGCAGGTAAGTCGCTTTTGCCCCATCTGCCTCCGGGAGGGGGGAAGAAAGACTGTGGCAATCTTTTTTGGTGTGGGGGCATTGGCATGCCCATTCCGGGCAGCCCCCACCCATAAGTGTTTAAAAAAACAATTCCTTTCTGCCCCCCCCCCCCCATGGAGCAGGTCAGAGGCTATGTCCCTCATCTGCTACCTGGGGGAGGCAGAAAGACTGTGGCAATTTTTTGGGGGGTGTAGCATTGGCATGCCTTTCTGGGCATCCCCCACCCCTGAACTTTAGAAAAAAAAGAATCCTTGGTGTCTAGTGGCCTTTCTGCCCACTGGGGAAGTAGATAAGAGGTTATTGCCCCATCTGCCTCCGGGGGGGGTAAGAAAGAATGTGACAATGTGTTTTGTGGTGGGGTCATTGGCATGCCCATTCTAGGTAGCCCCAACCACTACGTGTCTAAAAAAAATCCTTTGTGCCTAGTGGGCTTTCTGGGGGGGGCAGCAGTTCAGTGGCTATTGCCCCCATCTGCTTCCTGGGAGGGGCAGAAAGACTGTGGCAATTTCTGAGGAGGGTGGTGGCATTGGCATGCCCATTCTGGCCAGACCCACCCCAGAAATTTAAAATATAATAATCCCTGGTGCCTAGTGGGCTTCCACCCCCCCTCCGGGGACAGGTAAGGGACTATTGCCCCATATGCCTCCTGAGGGACAGAAAGACTGTGGCGATAATTCTTGGGGAAAGGGTGGAAGAATTGGCATGTCCCCACCCCGGAGCTATAAAATCCCTGGTGTCCACTGTGCTACCTTGTTCAATGTGTTCAATGTGTATGTGGCCCCCTTGCCAAGATAATTAGGGCTTACAGATTTACTCCCTACTCTTATGCAGATGACACACAACTGCTTTTATCCTTTGTTAAGGATACAGAGCTAGTTGAACATCACTTTGCTGAGGGAATGCAAGCCTTTTCTGGTTGGATGACAGAAAAATTCCTCCAGCCAAATGCGGCTAAGTCTGAGATCCTGTTGTTTGACTCTGCTCAAACAACTTGGTCTCCAAACTGGTGGCCTGCTATGTTAGGTCCCGCGTCTACCCCGTCACTCATGGCAAAAAATGTAGGGGTCCGTTTGGATAATTCCCTATCTATAAGAGGCCAAGTCATGGCCACCTCAGGGGCCCGCTACCACACTCTAAGTCTTTTGCACAGAGTGTTCCAATGGCTGCCCATTTCAGTGAGAAGAACTCTGATTCAAGCCCGGGTCATTGTCCGACTTGATTACTGTAATGATTGTAAGCATCAGCAAATGAATCCCTCTTGAGTAGATTACAGATAGTTCAAAATGTTGCCGCGCTTCTGGCTCTCAAAATGCCTACTTGTACCTCCTCCCAGCCTCTTCTGAGACAGCTTCACTGGCTTTTCATTCACCAGATAATCAAGTTTAAACTCTGCTGCCTCACCCATAAGGCTCTCTATAGTGTGAGTCCTATCTATCTGGTAAATAAATTAAAATGTTACAGTCCGAGCAAACTTCTTAGATCCGAAGGTAAAGGGTTGCTTGTGGTCTCCCACTACAGGAAATTATGAACAGGAGGCAAAACCTTAGACTAACTTGCTCAAAAATATTGTTATACTCTTCCAGAGGACCTGCGCAAATGCCCCAGTCTTCTTTGATTCAGGAAAATCTTGATGACTGAATTATTCCTGGTCTGATTGTGCCTGACTTGTCTCTTATCTGCTCTGCAGCGCAGAAATACCCCTTCGGGGGTGATTCTGGTGCTGTATAAATCCCATACAATGCAATACAATATTGGTGCTCAAGTCGGAACCATTCCGTCATGAGCACCAAAGGGGTCAAAGGCTCCACTGAATACAATGTCTAGTAAAAGGTAGACTTCCTAGATATCCTGAAAGATTTCACCACAAACAAATTGAAGAAAGTGAATATTCAAAGTTGTGTTGGTTATTTATTTTATTTGTCCTCATTTATTCGATTTTTGTTGCTATGTTAGACAAGATCCCACATCGTGGTATCCTTCAGGAGAGGAGGGGACCACCCTTTATTTGATACTGAGGTCTGGATCATATCTGAGAACCTTTGAATCATTTGAGTGATCGGTCACGGAACTCCCATGCCAACCATTTGAATCTAGTAGATCACATTATGTATAATCATTGAGCATTCCTCCCTACCCTAACTCATATATTTGACACAGAGTTCCCAAAACCTAGTTTTATTTCCTCTTAGCTGGTCCATTATCCTAACCTTTCTTACTGAACTAATCTAATCAAATACAGTAGGAGAGGAGGTAAGAATCCAATTCACACAAATCTCCCGTCTAGCCAATAAAATCAAAGTAACTAATACACATTTTTGTTTTTTACTTAATACAGTGATGGAAGTGTTACTGTCCAAATTACAAAAGATAATAATAAATGAGCTTACCTCGATATTCGTTTCGAAAATGTTATCAATATTCTTACCTACTTCCTCCCAGAAGATTCCCAATTGGGGACATTGGAAAAACATATGGCTGTCGTTTGCCTTTAGACATTTCCTTACCCCCTTGTTTTTCCTTTTGAATAATCTTTCCGGAGTCCAATGTGACCTATGTAAAGTGAAAAAAATGATTTCTCCTAAGAGGTGCAAATACTATAGTTTGCCATAAAAGAGTGCAGGATACTTTCTAAAGATGTTGCAAGTATTGTGCTGGAAAGGTCTTCCTCCATTCTTCTTCTGGTACTGTAAATTCATCCTCTCTTTTTTGTACCAAGTTCCAGTACCACTTCGAAATTTCCTTTTTCCGAATGTCTGTTAGTAGTTCATTTTCTAGTTTTCCTGTGTTTTTTGAGGTTTTTTTCCTGAGGTTTAGACGAACTCAGTAACTGATCATTTTAAACCTTGGGATCTTACCTTGTGTTTCTTCGAATAATAAATTCCAACTTGTTAGTGAACCACCCACGATCAATTGTCCCCTTCTTGTTATTGCTGCCTCTCTCAATGATATAGCTAAGGAGTCTTTTAGACACTCCGGGGTACCTGGAGACCTCCATATAGGTGCTAACCGGCCATAATACGGAATCTTCCATATTCTTCTGATATCATACCATGTCTTCTACCTTGTAAGAAGTACCTTTAATTTAATCTTCTTGAAATATTTTGGATGTCCGAACTTATATAGACAATGATCTTCATCTGTTACAGCTTTCCAGTAAGAAGAATACTCGGCGTGAAGTCTGAAAAGGATTCCAATATGTTTAAAAGGAAAAGCCCGATAGTAAGAAAGCAGGTCTGGACTTGCAATGCCCCTTCGATATTTCCTCTGGCAGAGTTTTCTCCATGCTATTCTCACCCCTTTGGAGGCCCACATAAATCCATTGATTTCACTCTGTATCTTTTTTAGCCATGGGGCCTTGAATTCTAAAGGTATGGCATTAAATAAGAACGTAACTTTGGTAGAATGGACATTTTTACAACGTTCAACCGTCACCGACAGGACAGACATAAACAGCTCCATGCTTTTAGTAATTTCCTAATTTCCTTAATTTTTAAATTCAGATTTAGATGTGCCATTTGGTCAATGTTTTTCAAGACCTCTAACCCCAAATACTTAATTCTGTTTTTTGTTTCCACTGTTGGTTTTACTACATTCCAATGCATTATTTCTGTTTTCTGAATATTAACTTGATAGCCCGAAATTTCTCCAAAATCTGCTAGCAATTTTGTAATAACGGAGAGGGTCTTATTTAGATCACTCCTATATATCATTATGTCAAGTCAAGTCAAGTCAAAAAGATTTATATAGTGCGCTACATACCCGGAGGGTCTCAAGGCGCTTGAAGAAGGGTGGGGAGCTATTTGTCGAATATCCAAGTTTTAAGTTGCTTTCTGAATGCTAGATGGTTCTGCGTGAGACGAAGGTGAGTGGGGAGTGAGTTCCAGGTTTTAGCTGCGAGGTAGGAAAAGGATCTACCTCCCATGGTGGTTTTATTGATGTGAGGAACGGTAACAAGGGCTTGGTTGGAGGATCGTAGCTGACGGGAGGGGGTGTAGAAGGAAAGACGTGTGTGAGGCATTCGGGTCCAATTTCATAAAGTGCTTTGTGTGCGTGGGTTAGGAGTCGGAAAGTAATCCTCTTATTGACGGGGAGCCAGTGGAGGTTTTTCAGGTGACTAGAGATGTGGTCTTTACGCGGGATGTCTAGTATGAGTCTGGCTGATGCGTTCTGGATGCGTTGGAGTTTATTCTGGAGTTTTGCGGTGATACCGGCGTATAGGGTGTTTCCGTAGTCCAGGCGGCTTGTAACCAGTGCATGGGTGACTGTTTTTCTGGTATCGGTGGGGATCCAGCGAAATGTTTTTTTGAGCATGCGAAGAATGTTGAAGCAAGATGATGAAACAGCGTTTACTTGTCTGTTCATAGAGAGTGAGGAGTCCAGGATGACGCCCAGGTTCCGTGCGTGGTCCGTCGGGATGGGAGCTTTTCCAAGGGCCTCTGGCCACCAAGAGTCGTCCCAGGCGGAGGGGGAGGTACCTAAGATAAGGACTTCTGTTTTGTCTGAGTTCAGTTTCAGACGGCTATGATTCATCCACTCGGCTACTTCTTTCATTCCTTCATGTAGGTTAGTTTTGGCGGTATTAGGGTCTTTGGTGAGTGATAGGATCAGTTGAGTGTCATCCGCGTAGGAGATGATGTTGAGGTTGTGTTGGCGAGCGATGGCCGCGAGGGGGCTCATGTATACGTTGAAGAGGGTGGGGCTGAGTGAGGACCCTTGGGGTACGCCGCAGGTGACTTCAGTGGCCTCTGAGTTGAATGGTGGGAGGCGGACTCTCTGGGTTCTTCCGGTGAGGAACGAGGTGATCCATTCCAGTGCTTTTCCTTGTATTCCGATGTTTCTGAGGCGCTGTAGAAGGGTGCTATGGCAGACTGTGTCGAAGGCTGCGGAGAGGTCGAGGAGGATGAGGGCGACTGTGTCTCCATTGTCCAGGAGAGTTCGAATGTCGTCTGTTGCTGCGATGTGGGCGGTCTCCGTGCTGTGTTTGGCTCGGAAGCCGGACTGTGAGGAGTTGAGGAATTTGTTTGTTTTGAGGAAGGCGGCGAGCTGGTTGTTGACAGCTTTCTCGATGACTTTGGCTGGGAATGGAAGGAGCGAGATAGGGTGGTAGTTTTTGAGTTCGGTGGGGTCAGCTGTGGGTTTTTGCAGAAGGGCGCTGAGTTCTGCGTGTTTCCAGCTTTCCGGGAAGGTGGCGAAGTTGAGGGAGCAGTTGATGACGTCTCGAAGGTGTGGTGCTATGGTGGAGTCTGCTTTGTTGAAGATGTGGTGAGGGCAGGGGTCTGTGGGGGATCCTGAGTGGATGGAGTTCATCAGGCGGATGGTGTCCTCAGTGGAGATTGGGTTCCATTCATTAAGGATATTCAAGGGGGGTGAAGGTCCTGCAGAAGGTTGGGTGGGTTGGTCTCCGGGTCGGTTGTCGAAGCTGTTGTGGATGTCTGCGATTTTGTTGTGGAAGAACGAGGCTAGGGAGTCGCAGAGGGCTTGAGAGGGGGTGATGTCGTTGGAGTTGGCTGAGGGGTTGGTAAATTCTTTGACGATGTTGAATAATTCCTTGCTGTTGTGGGCGTTGTTGTCTAGTCGGTCTTTGAATGCGGCTTTCTTGGCAGATCGGATTAGTTGGTGGTGTATGCGGGTGGCGTTCTTGAAGGAGTTCCTGGTGTTGGTGTTTGGGTCTTTTTTCCAGGCCTTCTCAAGGGAGCGACAGAGTTTCTTGGATTTCTTAAGATCATCGTTGAACCAGGATGCGTTTTTGCTGTTTGGTTTGGCATGATGTTTTTTCAGCGGTGCTAGGATGTCGGCGCTGTTGGATAGCCATTGGGTGAGGTTAATGGCTGCTTGGTCGGGGTTTGAGGAGTGGGCAGGGGCGTTTTGGAGAAGCGATGCGGAGATCTGATCGATGGTGATTTTGTTCCAGTTTCTTCGCATAGTAGGTTGAGGATGGTTGTGAGTTGTGGTCTTATTGTAGATAAAGTGTACGCAGCTGTGGTCCGTCCAATGGAGAGTAGTGGTGTGACTGAAGGAGACATGTTTGCTGGAGGTGAAGATAGGGTCGAGTGTGTGACCAGCGATGTGGGTGGGCGTAGTGACAAGTTGTTTGAGTCCGATGTTGGCGAGATTGTCCAGAAGGGAGGTGGCGTTGCTGTCATTGCTCTTTTCTAGGTGGAAGTTGAGGTCTCCCAGCAGAATGTATTCCTCGGAAGGGAGGGCGTGTGGGGTGATAAAGTCAGTGATAACGTCGCTGAAATGTGTACGGGGTCCTGGAGGTCGGTAGAGGAGTGTGCCTCTGAGTGTGGTTTTGGGGTCGGTGTGGATCTGGAAGTGAAGGTGTTCGGCGCTGGTGAGGTTGACGTCTGAGCTGGTTGAGATGCGGATGGAGTTCTTATGGACGATAGCGATGCCTCCTCCTGTTTGGTCGGTGCGGTCCTTACGGATGATCTTGTATCCTTCCGGGATGGCTATGGTGATGTCTGGAGCCGATGAGGCGTTCATCCATGTTTCTGTTAGGAATGCGACGTCGGGAGGAGTGGTGTCTAGTAGGTTCCAGAGGTCGATGGCGTGTCTGTGGACTGAGCGGGGGTTGAGCAGGATGCATTTTAGGTGGTTGGAGTCAGATCTCGGTTGTGTGACCGTGGATGAAGAGTTTTTCTTGGTGCCGTCGAACTTGCAGGAGTAGCAAGTGAAGGGTCCATGGGTGTGTCCAGGAGCGACTTGGGCGCAGTTGGAAAGTCGGCCGGGGTTAAGGGCTAGGAGGGTGGAGGCGTCGTAAGTAATGCGGGAGGGCTGGGCATTGCGTGGACCAGGGGGTCTGGCGCTGGGCGCGGTCCAGGCGCGGACGGGCGTAGACGGGCTTACCTTTGGCGCACCTTCAGCGCAACTGGGGCGCAAACGCTGCGCGTGGACGCTGCACGCTGGATCATTAGTCATAAATGGATAGTGGAGGGGGCGGAGCGTGGGAGGGGCAGCAGGAAGGCAGGAGCGAGGTCGAGGGAGGGCTCGGGTCAACCAGGGAAATGGCCGAACAACAACAACAACAAGGAGCAATGGGGCGCTATGAGGGCCAAAAGATGTTACCGCTACTATCGTGGTGGGAGCGAGTTCGTGCGCGGAGACAGTGCAGATCGTGACACAGTTTAAATATCAACACAGCCAATGCAATGCAGACAGTGCGCAGCTAATATAATCACAGGTACTGCACGGTAAATGCGATAACAGTTTACACTCAGCCAAAGCGCTATGAAAATAAATGAGCAAAAGTGCGCGCTAGCAAGTAAAATTACAGTGCCCAGTCAGCCAAAGCAGATGAAAGCGCTACGATACCACAGGTGAGGGAGAAAGCGGGGGGAGCGACCACTCGCGTTGGAGGCAAGATGGTCACAGCTCTCTTTGTGGGAGAGGGCGGCCTGTAGCTCTCGTGGGTGGGAGGGGCAGCTGGGAGGCGGGAGCGAGGTTGAGGGAGGGCTCGGGTCAACCTGGGAAATGGCTGAACAACAACAACAACAAGGAGCAATGGGGCGCTATGAGGGCCAAAAGATGTTACCGCTACTATCGTGGTGGGAGCGAGTTCGTGCGCGGAGACAGTGCAGATCGTGACACAGTTTAAATATCAACACAGCCAATGCAATGCAGACAGTGCGCAGCTAATATAATCACAGGTACTGCATGGTAAATGCGATAACAGTTTACACTCAGCCAAAGCGCTATGAAAATAAATGAGCAAAAGTGCGCGCTAGCAAGTAAAATTACAGTGCCCAGTCAGCCAAAGCAGATGAAAGCACTACGATACCACAGGTGAGGGAGGAAGCGGGGGGAGCGACCACTCGCGTTGGAGGCAAGATGGTCACAGCTCTCTGTGTGGGAGAGGGCGGCCTGTAGCTCTCGTGGGTGGGATGGGCAGCAGGGAGGCGGGAGCGAGGTCGAGGGAGGGCTCGGGTCAACCTGGGAAATGGTCGAACCTTTTAATTGGAATGGGGTAATTCCGTCTGCTCTCCTTATCATATTAGCCAGGGGTTCGATGTATAAATTAAAAAAAGGTGGGGAGATAAGGGGAAACGCTGTCTTGTCCATCTTTTGATCTGAATTCATTTTGATAGGCTACCATTTATAAGTATGTTTGCTGCTGGTGCGGTGTATGTGTTTTTTATTGCTCTTAAAATGTTCCCTCCTACGCCCTAATTTTTAAAAGCTTCTTGCAAAAATACCTAGTTCACATAATTGAAGGTTTGGGCAGCATCGAAAGTGAGAACTGCAAGTGGCATCTTTTCTTTAATAACTATATCAATGGCTCCAACAAGTTGATGAGTGAGGTCATGTAATTGTCTCTCTCTTATGAACACTTTTTGATCAATATGCATAAGCATACCAGTGATGTTACCTATTCGGGCAGCCAGTAATTGTGTAAAATTTTTTATAATCACTGCTTAGGAGGGATATGGATCTATATGACTCACATCTGAGGGGATCTTTTCCAGGTTTCAAGATTAAGCTGATAGTAGCATCATTCCAGGATTTAAGGAGTTCAAGACCCTCTAAATAGATATTATTAAAGAGGCCCGTTAATCTTATAATTCATGTTTCTTTTAAAACTACATATAACTCCATCAGAATGGGCCAGCAGCTTTACCTTTCTTTGATTTGTAAAAAAAGTTTAATACTTCTTCAGTGGTCATTTCTGCTTTTAATACTTCACTAAAGCCATCAGCTAAGTTTAGTATCATAGATTCCCTCAAGTATGAGTCAACCACATAAGCTGAAGGTGTTTGATCTTCATTATACAATAATTGGAAAAAAATCTTCAAGGGCTTTTTCTATTTCTGTCCTGCTCTCTAACTTTCCGCCTACCGGATCACTATTTATAGCCATAATTTTATTCCTGTTGTTGTCCATTTAAGTTTCCCGCTATTTTCACCATATTTATAGTTAGACAGTCGTCGGCTTCCCACCTTTTCATTATCCTTCCCTCCAAGCAGTTGGACAGTTCATATTTCTTTTTGGGAATTTCTTCTTTCACTCTTCCTCGTTCTATTTCAGAGGTTGCTGCTTCATATCTCCTATGTTGATTTCATGTATCTGATTTAGTTGGGTTATTATATGCCTAGTTTCCTTATTTCTTTCTGCAGCTAATCCAATCAAAGCTCCTATAACTACCGCTTATATGTGTCCCATACTACTTGCATGGAGACTTCTCCATTGGTATTAATTTGAAAATATTCCTCTGTTATAACTTTAAGCTTCTTTATGATTTGCTAATTTAATAAGAGTGTACGATCTAAGGTCCATCTGACCTCAGCCTGTAAGTTGTTTTAGATTAATTCAATTTGCACTAGGGAGTGGTCGGATAGATGGGCTGGTACATGATTAACTTTTGTAGCTTGTTTACTATCTATCAAGAAGAAATCGATTCTTGAGGCATGGCCATACGTTTAGTTTTTGTATGTAAATCTATTATTTTGGTCCCCTTTACTCTTACATATATCTACTAACCCCAAATCCTCTTTAAACCTGGTCATCTACTCCCTCATTTTAGGAAGATTAGAAATTCTCCCTGGTGGATTGCTATCCTTTATTGGGTCCAATAATAGGTTAAAATCTCCCCCTAAAATAATTGGGATAGATATGTAAATTAACTGGAAATATAAGGATTGTAAAGGGGCTGGGTCATCTGTATTTGGAAGATTAAAATCCAACTACAAAGAGCAGTTTTCCTTCTGCATTGATCTTAGCTGCTGCCCATCTACCTTTAGAATCAGCATACTCTGCTAGGATGTTTATCTTTGAAGATTTTTTAACAATTAATATAACTCCTTTGATACAACAGGTCTGATCTGTGCAGACATACTTTTCCACTTATTTTAAATTTTTTATCATTTCAGGGCACTCTGATTTTAAAAGGTGAGTTTTCTGTAAGATTATAATGTCATACTTAAGTAATTTCAAGTATTCTAAAAAAATGTTTCGTCTTCGCTTTACCCTCGGGCCATTTACGTTCCAAGTTAAGAATTTTTGTTTTACCCTCTATTGTTGCCATCTATACTTTTTACTCACTTTTTACCTCCCTTTCTCCCCAGCCTTTAATGTTATTAAAAATATAATGCCTTTCAGGACCTTGTCTTGCATATTGGACAATTATTTTTTTGTTTTTTCCCCCCAAATGCTCCCCACCAAATAAACCATAAGTTTGTGCTCAATAAAAAATAAAAGAAACCCCCACCTGTCACCCACCCCTGGAGAACCCTCCCTTCTATCTTTGCCCTATTTAAGCTCCAGCTTCATGAGGCCTTCTGTGTATCATGACTGGCCCTTACTTTTTTGCTTTAATTTGTTCATGTAATATATTGACTTCTCTTGGTTCTTTAATTTTGTATGTTTTTTTGTCCCACATGATTCTCTGTAAAACTGGGAACTTCATCTGGACCGTTGCCCTAAGTGATCTCAGTTCTTGCAAGTGGGTCCCAAATGCCCACTGTCGATCTAGTGCAGTTTTGGATATATCGGATCGAATTTTAAAGTTATGATCGCTCGTGGTAGGAGTACCTGCTTTCAAAGCCATACATAATATGTTTACTTTCCGAGAATAGGTTCTAAAATTTACAAGAATTTTCCAGGGATTTTTTTCTTAGTGCATTTCATCTGAAAATGATCTCTATGCACTCTTTGGATATCTTCCTCCAGTATTTTCTCTTCTAGTTCTGGAAAACATTCCTTCAGCAAAATTATCAAAAAGTTTTTTATATTCTGTCCTTCTAGGCCTTCAGGAATGTTTAGAATACGTAAATTGTTACTCCCTGAGCTCCTTCTTGCTAGTTCTTAGTTTACTGAAGTCAGTGTGGAATGTTTGTATTTATTTTGTATTTGTATTTATTTTATTTGTAAAGCGCTAACATTCATCCTGAAAGGCCATCACGGCGCTGAGGAAAAGTTGCAGGTGATTTGACGGCAGCACTAGTTGAGAATTATTGATCTGGCCTGGGGAAGAGGAATGTTTTTAGTTGTTTCCTAAATGAGAGAAAGCAGTCAGTTGTTCTGAGTTTGGGGGGTAACTCATTCCACTTTGTTGCGGCAATGTGAGAGAAGGCCCGTTCTCCCATCCTAACAGTCCGAGCTCGGGTGATGGATGCTCTTCCTGACGTCATAGATCGTAGGTTTCTAGAGGGTTTATGAAATCTGATCATGTCATGTAGGATGATGGGGCCTGTATCGTGGAGTACTTTGTGTGAAATACACAACAGTTTAAAAATGGCTCGTTGTCGCATTGGAAGCCAATGAAGCTCACGCATGCAGTTTTTGGCTGAGTCGTATTTTCTTTTATTACAAATGGCTTTGGCAGCGGCATTCTGAACCATCTGTAATTTGGAGAAGAGGTAATCTGCCATTCCCACAAACAGTGAATTACCGTAGTCCAACCTACTCATCAATAGTGATTGGACTAGTGTTTTCCTGCAATCTCTCGGAACCCAAGGGAAGACTCGTCTAAGCATCTTCAGAAGGCCGAAGCCTCTGCCGCAAACTATGGAAACATGGGATTTCATGGATAAGTCCCTATCCAGTGTTATTCCTAGAATTTTGGCTTTTGCAGTAGGATTGGGAGGCAAGCCCAAGTCGCTCGGCCACCAGCTGTTGTCCCAGGCCTGTGTGCCTCTGCCGAACAATAGAATTTCTGATTTGTCAGCATTTAGTCTGAGACAGTGGTCCTGCATCCAAATTGCCAGCTCAGTCAAGCAGTTCGTCAATCTAGTTTTAGAGTTATCATTTTCATCAATGGTGACCATCAGCTGGGTGTCATCCGCATAGGAGCACATTTCGACACCCCACTTTTTGCCGATGGTTGCCAATGAGGAGACGAACACGTTGAACAGGGTTGGGCTCAACGACGCCCCCTGGGGAACTCCGTATTTTATAGGTCGCGGAGGGGATGTGTAGTCACCCAAGCGAACTGATTGGGTTCGATCCGCTAGGAACGATTGTAACCATCCTAATGCTTTGTCTTGAATTCCTTTCTCTGCCAGGGTGTTCAATAATTGATCGTAGGGTACGGTATCAAAAGCCGCTGATAAATCAAGGAGTATCAGAGCGACTGTTCTACCTTGATCCACCTTGGTTCTAATACTGTCTGTCACCGCTAAGAGTGTAGTTTTGGTGCTATTGTTTGTCCAGAACCCTGTCTGTGAAGCGTCCAGCAAACCGTTGACTTCCAAAAATGTGGAAAGTCGTCTGTTGACTAACTTCTCCAGGACCTTTGATAAATAAGGTAACTGGGATATTGGTCTGTAATTGGCCGGATTGTTTACGTCTGCCCCAGCCTTCTTTACTAAAGGGGTAACTAGGGCCTGTTTCCATGATTTTGGGAATTCGGCAGAACTAAGGGAGAGATTAAGTGCTCTAGTGACTACTGGACATATTACAGGGGTTAGCTGGGAGAAAATGTGATGTGGGCATGGGTCAAGTGGTGAACCAGACTTGACCTCAAGCATGACTTTTTCTACCTCCTCTTCTGTAAAAGGGCCAAAACTGTGACAGATGGTATGTGCAACGGTTGGTACATATTGTTCGTTTTTTACCGTCCCTGGTTTTGGAAAGGAGGCATAGATGGTATCAATTTATTCGCAGAAAAAGTCATTAAGCTTGTTACAGTTCTCCTGTGAGGGAGTAAGATGTAAGGAGAGATTGGTTGGGTTGCATAATTCTCTGACAATTTTAAAAAGTTCTTTTGAGGAATTTTTATTCTCGGATACTCTGCGTGTGAAGTAGTCCTTTTTTGCATTTCTGATCGCTCTATGATAGAGTGTTTGTGCTTTCCTGAAGCTGTCTTTGGTCTCATCTGTCTGGGAAGATCTACCACTTTTAAAATCAAACGTTAGCAAGCCAGTACAAGGTTCACATTTCTCAACACTTCAATCCCGGAGCATTGAAGTCAGCATAACATAATCAACAGGCTTTGTATTAGAGAAATTATGGGCCTCATTATGAGGTCGGGCAGAGTTTCCTCCACCCAACATTGTCTCGGTCAACATTGTCTGGTCAGCGGTCCCGACTGACTGATTAGGATGTGACCTAACACTGTTTGGGAGCATGCCTATACTTTACAATGGGAGCATGCCTTCCGAGCGGAATCCATGCTTCCATTGTAAAAAGTGAGGTGCAGTTCGTCCCTGCACTCCGTGGAAGGCACCTCAAGGTGCCTGCCATGGGGTGCAGGGACTAACAGGGGGGGACCATAGGTGTCCCCTCGGCCTCCAACTGGACGCTGTACACCCATGGGGGCCCTGCTGGGTGCCCACATAGTTGAATCCCAACAGCCTTTCTGTGTTGAAAATGCCGGTACAGAAAGGCTGTTGAAATCCGACATCATAATCCCTCAAGAACCGACCTCGGGATTACCGAGCCTGTACGAAGCCATTCGGAATAACTGATCGAATTCTTTTCTGACTACCTCCATCATAATGTGGTGGTCGGGAAGGAATTCAACTGACATATTATGCAGTGGTCGGAAAGGCTCCGAACAACAGTCATTGCCTTTTCCGACAGCATCGTAATCAGGACCCAAGTGCCTACCTCTTGATGGGAGCTTATAGCCTTTCTAAGTAACTCCCTGAACAGTTCAAAAGAGGAAGATTTTTATTTTATTTTATTTTAGCTTATAAGGCGCACAGCTACCCGCAGTGGGTTTCCCGGCGCCAAGGGACAGATTAAGAGAGGGGAAAAAGAGCAACCATAAGTCATTACTGAAGAGAGCAACCATAAGTCATTACTGAAAGAGCCACGTTTTGAGTCCCTTGCGGAAACGAAGAAGATTGGTTTCAGTTTTTAAAACAGCAGGCAAAGCATTCCAGAACTTTGGTCCCAGGTGGGAAAATGAGCGGCCGCCCATCTTCACCAGCCTGAATCTTGGTATCACAAAATCACCTTTCCCAGAGGATCTCAGGGAACGACTAGGATGATAGGCTTGGATGAGGTCATGTAGATATGCAGGGGCTGAGCCTTGCTTAATCTTAAAAATGTAAAAAAGAGCCTTGAACTTAATTTGAATGGCAATCCTAAGCCAGTGAAGATCATGGAGTGCTTGGGAGATGGAGGCTCTCTGAGGGACATGACGTAGGAGCCGTGCAGCCGCATTCTGCACAACCTGAAGTTTATTTAACGTTGCTAGATCGACTCCTAAGTAGAGGACATTTCCATAGTCCAGGCGGGAAACAACCAGCGCCTGGACCACCGTCCTCTGTGTGGGGACAGGAAGCATTCAGAGGATTTTTTAGAGCCATCTTAGAGTGACAAAGCAGATGGAAGCCACCTTTACTACCTGCTGGCGCATCGTAAGCTTCTCATCAATGAGGAATCCGAGGTTGCGCACCTGGGCAACAGGTTGAGGAGTAAGGCCCATTTCATTGGGCCAATGTTGAGGACTCCATGAATCTCTCCCCTTGCCCAGGATAACAACCTCGGTCTTATCTCCATTAAGTTTAAGGAAGTTACTGCGCATCCACTCAGAGACCCGAGTCAATCCTTGTTTTAGAACAGAAATTTTGCCACCTTCCACATTTGAAAAAGAGAAGATAATTTGCGTATCGTCGGCGTAGGAGAATAAAGTGAGGCCAGCTTCCTCCACTATGGTGGCCAGGGATCTAACGTAGATATTAAACAATAAAGGGCTCAGGATAGACCCCTGGGGAACACCGTACGCCGAAGAGCAAACTTTGGAAGAGGCTTTTGCAGAAAAAACCTGGAAAGTGCGGCCACTTAAAAAGGAGGCCACCCAAGCCAAAGCAGGACCCTCAACTCCTATAGACTGAAGAGATGTGAGAAGGATGGAATGTGACACCGTATCGAAGGCCGCACTCAAATCAAGAAGTATGAGTGCAGATGTTTCTCCGCGATCGATACAGTAACGCAATCGCTCGGTGACTCCTAAAAGCGTTGTTTCGGTGGAGTGATTCAACCTGAAGCCTGATTGGAATGGATGCAAAAAGCCTGAGCTTTCCACAAAATGAGTAAGATGTGTATTAATATGCCTTTCTAAGATCTTAGAGAGGATAGGCAGCAGCGAGATAGGCCTAAAATTAGATAGATTGGAGGAGTCAGCTCCGGCCTTCTTCAAAAGAGGAACAATCATTGCATGTTTCCACTCCTGTGGAACATGGGCCTCTCTCAAGGAGGAGTTAAGAAGCTCCATCAAAACACAGCAGGAGTCCAGATCAAGTTGTTTCAAGATCTTGACTGGTAGAGGGTCGCGAGGGGAGCCTGATTTAATGCTTTCCAAACAGTGAGCAAAGGAAGTATCATCAAAAGGTAGCCAAGCAGCAAACCTGGTTACAGAGCAAGGCATGCTATTATGAGCGGGTACTGGAAGCAAAATAGATTCTCCAATGGGAGCAGGAGGGCCCAAGGAGTCATAAATAAGCTCAACCTTTGCTATAAAGAATTCTGCAATTGAGTTGCATTGTTCCTCATCTAAGACCGGGGGAGCAGGGACCTTATCGGAGCCTGTCAGCTGCTTCACCACTGAAAAAAGCGTGCGGAAGCAGTTTTGGGCATGTGTCACAGTATTGGCAATATAGGTGGCTCTTGCCAATTTACACTGTTTAGGGTATTCTCTAAGAGCCTCTTTATAGCCCACTTTACAGGCCGGCGAATAAGAGCGCCTACATTTTCTCTCAAGTGCCTTATATTGAGACTTCATAACCTTTAAGTTTCCTAAAAACCACGACGCAGGGGGACGGTGAGGCAAAGAGTGTTTAGGCACCAGAGGGAGCAGTTTATCAACAGCGACATTCAGCCAGTTTGAAACAGCTGAGTCAAGCATAGGTAAAAGCAGACTGGTATCCGGCAGATTTTTAGACAAGAGAGTGTTAAGATCTATAATGTCAAGTTTACCCCAACGCCGAAAGCTCTCATCCGCGTCTCCACCGCCATTGACAACAATCTCAGTAGATGTCAAAAGAAATTGGACTGCAAAGTGGTCAGACCACTACAAGGGGCGAGCAGAGGGTTCACAATTAAACTGGAGATTAGAAAGAATAGGGTCCAATAGGTGCCCTGCCGTATGTGTAGGTCCTGAGTTGCACAAAAGAATGTTAAGGGCCTCCAAGTCAGATAGAACATTTTTACTAATGTTACATTGCGGGTCATCTAAATGCAAATTAAGGTCACCAAGGATGGTGAAATTAACAGCCTTTAGCAGAAGAGGGGCAATGGCATCAGAAAAAGAGGTCGTCCATGAATTAGAGTTCCCGGGGTGGGGGGGCGATATATCAGGCCAGACAGGGTCATACGAGGACTTACTGCTAGTTTAAACTGAGCGGCCTCGCATCCCTGGAGAGGAAAGGCTTCAAGTTTAAAGCTGTAAATAGATTTAAAAATTACTGCAATGCCACCTCCTTTGCCAGTGTCTCTGTCCTTTCTGACCATAGCATAGTCAGAGGGGAGGGCCACAGCAACGTCAGGTCCTGAACTGGCATGCAACCAGGTTTCAGTGAGAAACACAGCATCCGTTTTTTTGGCATCCAAAAAATCATAAATATGATTTTTATGTTTGGGGAGGGACCTGCAATTAATGCTCCAGAACCGAAATTTGCGGCAGGCAAGGGGCGGTTTTTTAAAACTAGTCTGGAAGATGCTTCCACATGTCTATTTCAGCAGTAACACCAGAAGCTACCGTGAAATATGCAAATTTGCACAGGGCTTCCAGAGCCAATAAACTGGTTTATGTCAATAACTTGCAAGGTGTTTTTTTTTTAATCCACCTATCCCGGTAACATGATCTACAGGGTTTCCTAAGGGGATCTAAATGCAATGTGTTCCATTCTCAAAGCAGCAGACAACCTTCAATTAAAGGTGGTAGTCACAATTTGGTTGCATCTTCCGCACACCAGACTTGCATTCTACTGCAGAATATATACAACATTGACCACCTTCATTGGACTCGGAGGTATTGATTTTGCTGAGGGAAGAGAACTAGAGCAGTCTAGAAGAGCACAAATGAGGCAGAAGGTCACATATTCCCAGCAGTATGAAGATATATGTCAATGCTGTCAATCAGTCAATATTCCAACCAAAGAGAACTATCCATTGCCAAATATATTAGCAATTTGGGAACCCTGGAAATGTAAAAATATTATAAAAGGCACATATATATATATATATATATATATATTAGGGGTGGGCGGCCAGCTACGCTCCGTGCACGGAGTGTGCGTAGTGCCGCCTACTCCGCATTTTGCGGAGCTGGCGGAGCCAGGCGGCACTACGCACGCTCCGCAGACGGAGCGTAGCTGGCCGCCACCCGCCTCCCTCCCGCCCTCCCTAAATACTTTCAAATAAAGGAATGCAATAATTTAAAAAGCACTTACCTTGCCGCCGCTGCCCGCCGCGTCCCCGGGGCTCGTTATCTTCCGTCTTCCGTCTTCTTCAGTAATGCGCATGCGCGGGCGGCCGCGCATGCGCATTTTCACGAGAAAATGCGCATGCGCGGCCGCCCGCGCATGCGCATTACTAAAGAAGACGGAAGATAGCGAGCCCCGGGGACGCGGCGGGCAGCGGCGGCAAGGTAAGTGCTTTTTAAATTATTTCATTCCTTTATTTGAAAGTATTTAGGGAGGGCGGGAGGGAGGCGGGTGGCGGGGCTGGCGGCCAGTGGTTTTGCGGAGTGGAGCTACGCGGAGTGCGGAGGTGGGCGTAGTTTCTCGCCCACTTCGCGTAGCTCCGCGAAGCCCCACTCCGCCAACTCCGCCCAGGGCTAATATATATATACATATATATATATATATATATATATATATATATATATATATATATATATATATATATATATATAGATATATATATATATATAGATATATAGATATATATATATATATATATATATATATATATATATATATATATTACGCTCCAATTCCTCCTGGAATACACAAGAAGACAAACAGCACTCGGAAGGTAATTGTGCCAATCACGCTGATTTTATTATTGCGGAAGGGGCTCACACAGACGCGTTTCGGCGTGCTGCCTTCGACAAATGTGTGTTACACAGAGAACAATGTCGACATGTTTTTAAAGCCGTTAACTCCTTACGGACATGGACATAGAAAAAGGACTATCACCACAACATCCAAAAGGGCGCGCCATCTTTAAATGACTTAGATGTCATGTATCACAATCAATATCTAAGTTGAGTATAGTATATATATATATATATTCACTGAAAAAACCATAGGTTTCACACCATAAAACCATTGAAATTCCCACGTTATAGTTAGTTGGACTCACTAGATCTTGCGGGCCTGCAATGCACTGCTGATGACGTCACATATTACATCACTCATGACATGGTCAGTGACATCACTCATGACATCACTGATGACACCATCCTGTGAATGTGTGTCTTTCTGAAAAATAAATTTGTTTTGTATATATATTTGTAAAGTACGATGGAAGAATAAATGGTTAAATAAGTGTGTAAATGGATGTTTGTTTTTAAAAGAATTGATTGGTTAACTGCCTTATTAAGTGTATCTTAGTGAATACATATATTAGCAAGTAACTTTTAAATATTGAAATGTATGTATCAGTGTTTCACTTTGTGTAAAAGTGGCTGTATGGGTTGGTGACTGACTCACTGTTTGTATGTGTTTTTAAGACAGCATATGTGCAGGACTGTATGGGTGGATGAGTGTGTATATGTGTGTGTTAGTGAGTGAATGACTGTCTCACTATTGTCTTTTTCAGTAACGACATATGTTTTATTCTAGTATATGTGAGTATTGATGTATATAAGTGAGTATATGTGAGAGTGAGAGATTGAGAGTGTTTCTGTTTAAATAAGTATGTGTTTATATAAGTGATTGTTTAAGAGAGTAAGTATGTGTAAGTATTCTTAGAAGTAAAGTGGTAGTGTGTGTATTGCTGTATATGCAAATAAATGGATGTTCAATAGTTTTTTGCATGTGTGAATATGTGTGTGAGTAACTTTTGGATGACTGTCGAAGTGTAACAGGATGTATAGGTGTATCACTAAATATAATGAGTGAGTATATGTAGGAGTGACTATATAGAACTGTTGGTGAATGAGAGGATGTGTATATAGATGGTGGAATTACTGAATTGTTTGTTGTAACTGGTATGGGTATCTCCATTTTTTTGAAAATGTTAAAGACTTTTTTTGAATATGTGTTTCAAGGCTTACATTACACTAAAAGGAGGTCTCTCACTCTGTCACAAGGATGGTGTCATCAGTGATGTCATGAGTGATGTCACTGACCATGTCATGAGTGATGTAATATGTGATGTCATCAGCAGTACATTGCAGGCGCGCAAGTTATAGTGAGTCCCAACAAACTATAACGTGGGAATTTCAATGGTTTTATGTCAATAAAATTTCCAGCTATCTATAACTGGTGTGAAACCTATTGTTTTTTCAGTGAATTTAATTGGTTTTTTAAATGCTAATTCCTAACTATAACTGGTGTGAAACCTATGGTTTTTTCAGTTAATTTCATAGGTTTTTTAAATGCTAATTCCTTTCGATATCGAGTTTCTAACCTATGTTTTTTTTTACAATTTGCTGTTTTGTGTAAGTATTAATTTTTTTTTATAATTTTTTCCTGGGTCGCTGTGGGTGCGCGCTCCGGTAAGCTTTCCGGTAAGCTCTCCGGTAAGCTCTCCAGTAAGCTCTCTGGTAAGCTCTCCGGAAAGCGCACCCAGAGCGCTACTTTCGTTCGTGGAAAAAAATATGAATGAAAAGTTAATAATAACGCAAAACATTTCGTACCATACAAATAAAAGCAGTTTATTTTTTATAAGAAAATGAAAATGATTATACATTTCCCTAAAACTATGATGACGTCACTTCGGCGCGCAACGTAAGCGCCCCCGGAAGCGCCTACGTTCGCACCGCGTGTGCGCCCCCGGAAGCGCCTACGTTCACGCCGCGTGTGCGCCCCCGGAAGCGCCTACGTTCGCGCCGCATGTGCGCACCCGGAAGCGCCTACGTTCGCGCCGCGTATGCGCCCCGGAAGCGCTCCGGAGCGCGCAGCGTCAGCGCGTCAAGTCATGTGACCTTAAAATAACACTTTGCATTGGTTGCTAACAGTTTTTTTTACAAAGAATGAAATCCCCACCCATTTCCTTCACTTCTTCTTTCACTTTTGTGACTGCAAGACCTGCCTTTTTGCTCTTGTATCTTTCTGGGTTAATCATGGCTGCCAGACCATCCAGCAGTGATGAAGAACCTGAATTTATCAATGAAGAGCCTCCTCAACGAAAGGTGAAGGAACATTCATTTGGAAATTTTTTAAAATACCACCCAACCAAAAAAAGGTGAATGCTCCAAAAGTGGAGTGCAGGATCGGCAAAGAAGTGCTGTCACGGGGTAACCCCTTAAAAAAATACTCATTTGGAAACTTCACGATGATCCGCCATGTGGAGAGGAAGCACCCCCAGAATTTTGCCCGGGAAAGTGTCAGGGCTCTAGCACAACAGGTTCCCAGTGTTGAGGCCTCAACATCCACCGGAGGAGCAACTTCTTCTGGGAGGGGGCAATCGCAGGAGCTGGTGCCAAACATTCAACCAGCTTTTAAGCATGGTGCCCTCAGATGCAGATACTGCAATCAACTGCTTACCTTTGGAGAACAAAGTGTACAGCTCATGGTTCGAGCATTAGAAAACCATCGCTGCCCTTTCCACCACTAATTTTTTTTGTTCTTTTTGCTCCTGTTGAGCAGTTTCCATTCCCTGTTTTTGTTCCTGTTTTGAAAGAAGAAGAAAACAAAAAGTTTTTTTCAGAACTACCTCCAATTCTCATCAAAGAGCTATATTCTTAAAAAAAATGAAAAAGAGTAAGTGAAATGGAGAGCATTGATAATGGGAAGGAAAATGAGTAAGAAAGAATAGAAAGGTATGAGAGGAGAAAGGAAGTGAAGTAGGGGGACTGAAAGAAGGTGAGTGTTGGGAAGGAAAGTAAGGAGAAGGAGAGTGAATATGGGGAATGTGGATATTCAAAGAAAATGTTGAAAAGGAATGGGAGTGGAAGGGTAAGAAAAGATACATTGCTGGAGTTGAAGGCTGAAAGCCTCATTTATGAAGCCATGCGTCACCTTAACACCACCAGAGCATCACTTTTTGTGACGCATCAGTCCAGTAAAAAATGCACCTTATTTATTCATATTTACAAAGTGGCGCATCTAGGTAGATGCGTCACTTTGTAAGCCCCTGCGCCACATTATTCCTACGTCAGGTGTAATGTATGCAAAAGGGACGTATTGACGCAAGAAAGGGTCGTAGAGGTGACACAGTGAATAAACTGGAGGCCTCATTTCTGAAAAGTGGCGCATCACTGCCTGAAAACAGCGATGCGTCACTTCTCTGTGCGCACTCCTTGCGACATTCCTGCTGCGTCATATTTAATGTATGACAAATCATGTCGCAAGGAGTTACAGATAGGTCAGTATTTCTGACTTATCTGTAAACACAAAAGTGACGCATTGCTGGAGTGCGTCACAAAAGTGACGCAACTCCAGTAATGCGTCCTTTCACATGGGGAAAGCACCATGTGAAAGGTCTTGCGTCAGTCTTACACCTGCTGTGAGGCAGGCGCAAGATTTTGATGCAACAGCATCCTAAAAGTGACACAGTGAAATCTCATAGATTTCACTGCGTCGCTATTACGAAGCTTTTTGCGGGGGAACGCTCCCTCTGCATACATTATACCTGACGCCGGTATAATGTGGCGCAGGGTTTTAAAAAGTGACCCATCTACCTAGATGCGTCACTTTTTAAATATAGCGCAACGAGGCGCATTTTTTTACACCACTGGTGCGATGCGTCACTTTTCTGTGCGCACTCCTTACGACATTCCAGATGCGTCATATTTAATGTATGACGAATCATGTCGCAAGGAGTTACAGATAGGTCAGTATTTCTGACGTATCTGTAAACACAAAAGTGACGCATTGCTGGAGTGCGTCACAAAAGTGACGCAACTCCAGTAATGCGTCCTTTCACATGGGGAAAGCACCATGTGAAAGGTCTTGCGTCAGTCTTACACCTGCTGTGAGGCAGGCACAAGATTTTGACGCAACAGCATCCTAAAAGTGACGCAGTGAAATCTCATAGATTTCACTGCGTCACTATTACGAAGCTTTTTGCGGGGGAATGCCCCCTCGGCATACATTATACCTGACGCAGGTATAATGTGGCGCAGGGTTTTAAAAAGTGACCCATCTACCCAGATGCGTCACTTTTTAAATATAGCGCAACGAGGCGCATTTTTTTACACCGCTGGTGCGATGCGTCACTTTTTTGTGCGCACTCCTTATGACATTCCAGATGCGTCATATTTAATGTATGACGAATCATGTCGCAAGGAGTTACAGATAGGTCAGTATTTCTGACGTATCTGTGAACACAAATTTGACGCATTGCTGGAGTGCGTCACAAAAGTGACGCAACTCCAGAAATGCGTCCTTTCACATGGGGAAAGCACCATGTGAAAGGTCTTGCGTCAGTCTTACACCTGCTGTGAGGAAGGCGCAAGATTTTGACGCAACAGCATCCTAAATGTGACGCAGTGAAATCTCATAGATTTCACTGCGTCGCTATTATGAACCTTTTTGCGGAGGAACGCCCCCTCTGCATACATTATACCTGATGCAGGTATAATGTGGCGCAGGGTTTTAAAAAGTGACCCATCTACCTAGATGCGTCACTTTTTAAATATAGTGCAACGAGGCGCATTTTTTTACACCGCTGGTGCGTCACAAAAAGTGACGCACAGGCGGCGCAAAACTGTCGCAAGACCTTCATATATAAGGCCCTGGATTTTCACCGTGCTTCGCTCCCCGGTGCGCTTCCCTGTGCACGCACCGGGCGCTCCCCCCGCGCAAATCGCAAAAAAATATTTTATAAAAATGCCCCGCGGGACCCTATTTTAGCCCCCACATCAAACCTAGGGGGTCAGGAGGGGGTCTACCCTGCCCCCTTATAGTCATTTCTCCCTTGTGTCTCAATCCTACCGAGACACAAGATGGCAGCCGCTCCGGACTGTTTAGAATGTTTACAGACACCCGTGAGCCAATCAGCTTTCCGCGCGCAAGTCGCGTGTCGCGCCTGGTGTGCTCCCCGGTGCGCACACCGGAGCGCGCCTATAGATATATATATTGCGCGTCTAATGCACTGCTGATGACGTCACATATTACATCACTCATGACATGGTCAGTGACATCACTCATGACATCACTGATGACACCATCCAGTGAATGTGTGTCTTTCTGAAAAATAAATATGTTTTATATATGTATATGTAAAGGTCAACCACGCGCAAGTTATAGTGAGTCCAACTAACTATAACGTGGAATTTCAATGGTTTTATGTCAGTAAAATTTCCAGCTAACTATAACTGGTGTGAAACCTATGGTTTTTTCAGTGAATTTAATAGGTTTTTTAAATGCTGATTCCTAACTATAACTGATGTGAAACCTATGTTTTTTTCAGTGAATTTCATAGGTTTTTTGAAATGCTAATTCCTAACTATATATAAGGCCCCAAACCGATGTTTTTTTCTTTGAATTTAAAAATTTTGTTAATAGCAAATGTCTATAGCTATGAAATGTAATATTTTTTAAATTGAATGAATCCTATATTTTATTTGTATTTTAAACAATTTTTTATTAATTTCTATTTTTTTTTACCCTGGAGCGCTCCCTGGAGGAGGAGGAGGGGAGGAGCATCGCGTAAGTGCGTCGGATGTTTACGTTGCTCGATCGTATTCGCTCGAGTGCGCTTACGCCGTTCGTATCAAGCGGACGCGGCTACGCGAAACGTCACAATCATGTTTTCGTTCGCGACATTGGCGCTAACGGGGCGCGCCCCGGTGAGCCCCCCGGAGAGCGTAGTCTTTTGAAGCTCCCCGGTGCGCGAACCGGGAAGCGTCCCGTTAGCACCAATGTCGCGAACGAAAACATGATTGTGACGTATCACGTAGCCGCGTCCGCGTGATACGCACGGCGTAAGTGCACTCGAGCGAATACGATCGAGCAACGTAAACATCCGATGCGCTTACGCGACGCGACCCGGGGCGCGTCGCGTAAGCGCGTCGGTCATGTGACCTGAAAATAACACTTTTTATTGGTGCAGAACAGTTTTGGTTTCATAATGATGAAATCCCTGGTCTTTTGACCTGAAAATAACACTTCTCATTGGTTCAGGCCTTTTTTTTCCAAATGATGAAAGACCCCACCTTTTTTCCTTATTCTGACTTTGTCCTTTGACTGAGGAAGACCTGTTTGTACCTCTCTGTACCTTTTTGAACTATAAAATGGCTTCAGTAGCAGCAGCAGCTGGAGCATCGGCACCACCACCACCACCACAACCACCAAGAGGACCACCACAAGATTACATTGGTGGTCAACAAGAGGAGGAAGAGGAGGAGGAGGAGGAGGAGGGGAGGAGAAGATGGCTTGAAGAACACAATACCACATACCAGCCAAGACCACACATTATATGGGAGTTTTTTTCGATCCCAGAGGGGAAGAAAAAAGTCAATGCAGCCAAGGTGACTTGCCTAATCTGTGACATGGAACTTTCTAGGGGGAACCCTAATAAAAAATATTCATTCGGAAACAACACAATGATTAGACACATGCAGCGCAGGCATCCAATCAACTATTCTGCTGCAGAGATGAGGGAACTGGCCAGTAACCCTCCCCAATCTACAAGCACCACCTCCAAAAGAAAGCAACCCACTCAATCGGGACCAGAGGCAAGAGAGACGATCCCTTGCATTCAGCCACGGTTTGCGGATTTCCGAATAACCTGTAAACATTGTGGGAAGACCATCTCCTACTGTGAACAGAGCATAAAGCTCATTGTCCTTGCTGGGGACAACCACAAATGCCCCAATAAACCCTAATTATTTCTTTTCTTTTTTTTTTGCTCCAGTCGAGCCATTTTCAATTCCCTGTTTTTTCGTTTCTCCCCATGAAAAATACAAAAAATATAAAACTGTTCTGAAAACCCCAAAAAAGTAAAAAATGTTCAAAAAAACAATAAAAAAAACATAAAACAACAAAAAGAAGAAAAAAACTGTTCTTTTTCGAACCACCTCCAATTTATAAAAAAAGGCTACATTTTTTAAAAACTCTGTCATTCTTTTTTCCCCATGGTCCGCTCCCCGGTGCGCATACCGGGCGCTCCCCGCGCAAATCAAAAAAAATATATATATATATTTTGCACCGTGGGGCCCTTTTATAGCCTCCACATCAAACCTAGGGGGTCAGGGGGGATCTACCCTGCCCCCTTATGGTCATTTCTTCCTTTTTTTTTCCACCTCTTGTGTCTCTATCCTACCGAGACACAAGATGGCGGCCGGTCCGGACTGTTTCGAATGTTTACAGACACCCGAGAGCCAATCAGCTTTTTGTGCGCAAGTCGCGTGGCGCGCCTAGAGCGCTCCCCGGAGCGCGTACCGGGGCGCTGCCATAGATATATATATTTTTTTGAACCTAAATTACTCAAAATCCACTGGAGCACATATCTTGAGACATAGCAAAGGCAAATCGGGCTACCAGTCCCTACAATTTTGCCAAGTTTGGTGGAAATCCATTCAGCCGTTCGGGCTAAAAGTGAGTTTGACCGCCCTATGGAAATTAACATGGGGAAAACACGTTTTGGGACCCTCCTTTTATCTCGGCCCCCGCTTGACAAATCCCCCCAAACTTTCAAGGAAGGACCGGGGCGCCGCGAGGCCATTTTGAGGAAATTTTCAGGCGGATTCGTCAAGTTATTCCCAATAGAATGTTGCGGATTTCCTATGGAAAGTAGATCCTAACTATAACTACTCACTGGCAACCTCCAGTAGGTAATATGTATAGTTATAAATATATATATATATATATATATATATATATATATATATATATATATATATATATATATATATATATATATATATATAAACATCCAATTTTTGAAAAGTCTGTCATTCATTTTTCCCCTTGGTACGCTCCCTGGTGCACTCCCCGGTGCGCGTATTGGGCGCTCCCCCCGCGAAAATTGCCTTTTATAGCCCCACATCAAACCTAGGGGGTCAGGGGGGGTCTATCCCTGCCCCCTTATGGTCATTTCCCCCTTTGTTTTGGCCACCTCTTGTGTCTCGATCCTACCGAGACACAAGATGGTGGCCGCTCCGGACTGCTTCGAATGTTTACTGACACCCGAGAGCCAATCAGCTTTCCGCGCGCAATTCGCGTGGCGCGCCCGGTGCGCGCACCGGTGCGCGTACCGGGGCGCTGCCATAGATATATATATTTTTTTGAACCTAAATTACTCAAAATCCACTGAAGCACATATCTTGAGACATAGCAAAGGCACATCGGGCTACCAGTCCCTACAATTTTGGCAAGTTTGGTGGAAATCCATTCAGCCGTTCGGGCTAAAAGTGAGGTCGACCGCCCTATGGAAATTAACATGGGGAAAACAAGTTTTGGGACCCCCCTTTTATCTCGGCCCCCGCTTGACAAATCCCCCCCAAACTTTCAGGGAAGGGCGGGGCGCCGCGAGGCCATTTTCAGGAAATTTTCAGGCAGATTCGTCAACCGGCGCCAAAGTTATTCCAAATAGAATTTTGAGTTAGCTAATCCTAACTATAACTACCTACTGGCGACCGCCAGTAGGTAATATATATAAATATATATATATATATATATATATATATATATATATATATATATATATATATATATATATATATATATATATATATCAAAAACACACTTGTTGCCTTTTGTAGTTAGAACCCACACAAGGAGGTAAGTTTTCGCATTTCTTTATTGAAGATAAAAGCCAGCTAGTGCAGCACGGGGTCTCGCCAAAAGTCTCTTGTCCTCCCCGACGCGTTTCGTACTCTGTAGGCACTTAATCATGGGCTTGGGACAAAGTTCATCACAGACGGCCGCTGTATTTCAACACTCGTGATAATTAAGTTTCCGCCTAAGTGGGCGTGGCCACAACGCGTGGCCTGCTGGAACTTGCAGTGTTTTAATCCTTCCCCTGTGGGTAGCTTGCCATCATGATGAGTATAAGTTCACTGTTACCCAAGTGGGTTGCCAGATGCACCCGGGCTGCCCGCCTGCTTGCGTGAATGCCTTCAATTGCTTTCCTCGTCCTGGATCTGCCTCGGCATAAACCGAGACCTCAGGGCTGCATCCGATGCAGCGGGGCTCCTCCTGCGACCTGGCAAGGCCGCCAAACATCAAAAACACACTTGTTGCCTTTTTGTAGTTAGAACCCACACAAGGAGGTAAGTTTTCGCATTTCTTTATTGAAGATAAAAGCCAGCTAGTGCAGCACGGGGTCTCGCCAAAAGTCTCTTGTCCTCCCCGACGCGTTTCGTACTCTGTAGGCACTTAATCATGGGCTTGGGACAAAGTTCATCACAGATGGCCGCTGTATTTCAACACTCGTGATAATTAAGTTTCCGCCTAAGTGGGCGTGGCCACAACGCGTGGCCTGCTGGAACTTGCAGTGTTTTAATCCTTCCCCTGTGGGTAGCTTGCCATCATGATGAGTATAAGTTCACTGTTACCCAAGTGGGTTGCCAGATGCACCCGGGCTGCCCGCCTGCTTGCGTGAATGCCTTCAATTGCTTTCCTCGTCCTGGATCTGCCTCGGCATAAACCGAGACCTCAGGGCTGCATCCGATGCAGCGGGGCTCCTCCTGCGACCTGGCAAGGCCGCCAAACATCAAAAACACACTTGTTGCCTTTTGTAGTTAGAACCCACGCAAGGAGGTAAGTTTTCGCATTTCTTTATTGAAGATAAAAGCCAGCTAGTGCAGCACGGGGTCTCGCCAAAAGTCTCTTGTCCTCCCCGACGCGTTTCGTACTCTGTAGGCACTTAATCATGGGCTTGGGACAAAGTTCATCACAGACGGCCGCTGTATTTCAACACTCGTGATAATTAAGTTTCCGCCTAAGTGGGCGTGGCCACAACGCGTGGCCTGCTGGAACTTGCAGTGTTTTAATCCTTCCCCTGTGGGTAGCTTGCCATCATGATGAGTATAAGTTCACTGTTACCCAAGTGGGTTGCCAGATGCACCCGGGCTGCCCGCCTGCTTGCGTGAATGCCTTCAATTGCTTTCCTCGTCCTGGATCTGCCTCGGCATAAACCGAGACCTCAGGGCTGCATCCGATGCAGCGGGGCTCCTCCTGCGACCTGGCAAGGCCGCCAAACATCAAAAACACACTTGTTGCCTTTTTGTAGTTAGAACCCACACAAGGAGGTAAGTTTTCGCATTTCTTTATTGAAGATAAAAGCCAGCTAGTGCAGCACGGGGTCTCGCCAAAAGTCTCTTGTCCTCCCCGACGCGTTTCGTACTCTGTAGGCACTTAATCATGGGCTTGGGACAAAGTTCATCACAGATGGCCGCTGTATTTCAACACTCGTGATAATTAAGTTTCCGCCTAAGTGGGCGTGGCCACAACGCGTGGCCTGCTGGAACTTGCAGTGTTTTAATCCTTCCCCTGTGGGTAGCTTGCCATCATGATGAGTATAAGTTCACTGTTACCCAAGTGGGTTGCCAGATGCACCCGGGCTGCCCGCCTGCTTGCGTGAATGCCTTCAATTGCTTTCCTCGTCCTGGATCTGCCTCGGCATAAACCGAGACCTCAGGGCTGCATCCGATGCAGCGGGGCTCCTCCTGCGACCTGGCAAGGCCGCCAAACATCAAAAACACACTTGTTGCCTTTTGTAGTTAGAACCCACGCAAGGAGGTAAGTTTTCGCATTTCTTTATTGAAGATAAAAGCCAGCTAGTGCAGCACGGGGTCTCGCCAAAAGTCTCTTGTCCTCCCCGACGCGTTTCGTACTCTGTAGGCACTTAATCATGGGCTTGGGACAAAGTTCATCACAGACGGCCGCTGTATTTCAACACTCGTGATAATTAAGTTTCCGCCTAAGTGGGCGTGGCCACAACGCGTGGCCTGCTGGAACTTGCAGTGTTTTAATCCTTCCCCTGTGGGTAGCTTGCCATCATGATGAGTATAAGTTCACTGTTACCCAAGTGGGTTGCCAGATGCACCCGGGCTGCCCGCCTGCTTGCGTGAATGCCTTCAATTGCTTTCCTCGTCCTGGATCTGCCTCGGCATAAACCGAGACCTCAGGGCTGCATCCGATGCAGCGGGGCTCCTCCTGCGACCTGGCAAGGCCGCCAAACATCAAAAACACACTTGTTGCCTTTTGTAGTTAGAACCCACACAAGGAGGAAAGTTTTCGCATTTCTTTATTGAAGATAAAAGCCAGCTAGTGCAGCACGGGGTCTCGCCAAAAGTCTCTTGTCCTCCCCGACGCGTTTCGTACTCTGTAGGCACTTAATCATGGGCTTGGGACAAAGTTCATCACAGACGGCCGCTGTATTTCAACACTCGTGATAATTAAGTTTCCGCCTAAGTGGGCGTGGCCACAACGCGTGGCCTGCTGGAACACTTTTTGGTTCATTCTCTATTTACAAACAAGCACAAAGTCGCAATACTCTGTTTAGTCTTTGCAGATCGTGAAAAATCGTGTAAAAAAATAAAAGTAATCGAGCAAAATCAGTAGGCCACTAATTGGATCTCTTTTTGACCTCGCTAAAATAGAAATATTATAAACAACCCTTCATGAGAAATACGAAAATAGTGAGATGAACTGAGCTCCACACCATGAGGGCTGCAAGACAGCTCGGCTCCGTCACCCACCCCGCCCAAAATAACGACAAACCCTATGCAAATATTAAAAATATAGACAACACACCAGCGAAGAAACAGGGTAAAACATTTTATTAAATAACTATTTACATAACGTTGGTTTATAAGATGATGTCAGTAGTGGACCGATGTGTGAATAGGTCGGAAGCAGCACAAGGCGCCAAGATCCGGATGGAAAGTCCTGGATATTGGGTGCCATAGTTCAGAGTTCTGAGTTTGAGCCTTTTTCAATGCCTGTGCTTTGTTGTTTCCCCTCCATCAAAAACAAAAACAAAAATATAAAACTGTGCAAAAATACAAAAAAAACAAAAAATGTTTACAAAAGCAGTGCTTGTAAGACTGTCTGAAGCTTATTTCCACCTACTGCAGCTTCACTATTCTCAAAGTAAGTGAGGGTCGTTTGTGGACCTGACTGCATTTGAAAACAATGTTATATGGTACCTCCCTAAACCGCTTGACGGAGGCCCCCGAAGGGCGGTGTGATGACACGGACTCGGAGAAGACGCTTGGCTCCGACCCCCTCTCCAAGTCTTATAGCACTGGTGTAGCCTGAGATCGCCCCCGACATAGGCGGCCGGCTCCCGGGGTCCGGCGGAACTTTTTGCCTTTTGATGACTCTTCTATTCTGGACTTTGTCCCACAATCCGTTTGACCTGAAGACACGCTGTAGTGGGGCGCCCCTTTACCGTTTTAGTTGCCATTCCGCCCGCTTTTGCTACACTGTGCCTCTTCCGCCATTCAGCTGTTTACCGCCCGCTCTTGCGACTACAGCGTCTCGCTCACCATGTAGTTAAGTTGCTCCCGCTCTTGCGGTGCAGCGATAGGCGGCTGCCACAGGACTCTCAAAATGGCGGCCGGCTCTTCGGTTTTGGGCCTGGTCCACTAAAATGGCCCTGGGACACCTTGGAACTCGGACGCTTCCCTGATAGGGCTTGGGTCCCATTCTCGAAAGCGTCCCCTCAGCCGTGAAGATTCTACAAAAGTCTTGGGGGCCCCCGACTCCCGCAGGCTTCTGGTGGGGAGCGGCTGCCATGATTGCTCGTGGAATGGCCACGACGGAGATACGAGATGGTAGTGCTCTCATGCTGACGCCAGCTTTAGTCTGAAACATCCAGAAACACTGTAGACTACCAATTCGATCAGTTCCGGTAGCGCCCCAACATGACCCGGAAGAGAAGAACTTGCCCTCCCCTCTTTGACTGATGGTTCTTGTTGCCTGTCCCCTCTGTTGTCATCTAACAGAACTTTTTGGACTGCTGAAAGGGGTTGTGTTCCGAACGCTGGTTGGTGGAGACATTTTGACTATATTCTTGACCTACGTTGTCGCGTAATGCGTTATATGACACGCCGCGTTAGCGCACCCGGAAGTGATCCGGGGCGCGGCGCGCAGCGCGTAACGTAAGCATAACAGGTCATGTGACTTGTTAATAAAACTTTTCATTGGTTCATTTTACTTTTGTTATTTTAATGATGAAAAGCTTGGTCATATGACCTAAAAATTACGCTTTTTATTTTTTTCGAACATTATTTTTTTAAAAACATATATGTTATAATATTCCAGGCTAATGTACTTTCCCGGAAAATTTACAACTGTCCTGCAAGTAAAATATATTCCTTTTTCGAGAAAAAGGGCGTTTCTTCGTTCCATGACGGAGCCGTTGAGTAAAAGAGACTGGGCCTGCTGTCTTAGTCGCCGATACGCCTGATTATCAGATTCTTATCGATCACTTTATGTTGCAGGAGTGGAAAACACAACTGCCCTTGACCATTTATCTTTACTACGTTCCTACATATTATACCTTTTATCCGTCATGTAATTGGACTGCTTTATTTCACTTGCCTTTTACTGATTCGAAAACAGTGACTAAAAGTAAAAACTTTACCAATGTAAATACTACTACCGTGTTTGATTTAAAAACCTTTATTGTGAAAATGTCAGTATACAAATACGGGCCTATAACCACCTGGGCCGGCCACGGAGCAAACTGAAATCGTATATGATGAGGAGACATTTACACTGTAGAGGAACGTAACGAGCGGGCCATTAGGTTGCAAGAACTAAGGTGTCTAACAGCTGCGGAATCGGTGGACGTACATTTTGTAATTAAAATAAGACAGGGCCACTTACAATAAAATTTTCTAGATATACATTTGGGGGCAAGGAGTTACGAGTCCCATTTATACCGGCGCCATTTTGGGCGAGGCCGGGCAGGTCCAAGATATAGTCAAAATGTCTCCACCAACAATCGGCCAGACCAGAACCCCTTTCGGCCCTTTATGCTACAAGATGGTGTCTTCCATTCAGAAAATATTGTTCGCAGCATTTTGAAAGGAAAGATAAACAGCCGTTCTCCTAGTGAGTCTCACATTGTTACATTTAGGAAGAATGTTGAAGAGTAATATGTGGAAAATCTGAAGCCATTTTTCTACAAACTCTCAATCAGCCTAAGTCATGGGCGATCTTTGTCCACACCAGGGCAATAGTGAAGCTGCAGCAGGTGCAAAAGAGCTTCAGACAGTCTTACAAGCACTGCTTTTCTAAACATTTTTTTGTATTTTTGCACAGTTTTATATTTTTTTTTTTGTTTTTGATGGAGGGGAAACAACAAAAAACAGGCATTGAAAAAAGCTCAACAGTGCAGGGCGCCTTGTGCTGCTTCCGACCTATTCACACATCGGTCCACTACTGACATCACCTCATAAGCCAACGGGGCACCCCACACTGACTTTCGGCGCAGCATTGTAGGATGGCCACACCAGTGCGGCAACTTGCTGGACACCACCTCGGTGCCATCCGGATCTCGGAGCGTTCGAGTCACTGTACCGCAAGAGTGACCGGAACTCAGCTGGTCACGCCGTCTTTCGGCACAGCATTGTAGGATGGCCACACCAGTGCGGCAACTTGCTGGACACAACCTCGGTGCCATCCGGATCTCGGCGCGTTCGACTCACTGTACCGCAAGAGTGACCGGAACTCAGCTGGACACGCCGTCTTTCGGCGCAGAATTGTAGGATGGCCACACCACTGCAGCAATTTGCTGGACACCACCTTGGGCAACAGTGAAGCTGCAGCAGGTGCAAATAAGCTTCAGATAGTCTTACAAGCACTGCTCAGAACTCTCAACTATGGCACTCAATATCCAGGACTTGCCATTCGGATCTTGGCGCCTTGTGCTGGTTCCGACCTATTCACACATCGGTCCACTACTGACATCACCTCATAAGCCAACGGGGCACTCCACGCCGACTTTCGGCACAGCATTGTAGGATGGCCACACCAGTGCGGCAACTTGCTGGACACAACCTCGGTGCCATCCGGATCTCGGCACGTTCGACTCACTGTACCGCAAGAGTGACCGGAACTCAGCTGGACACGCCGTCTTTCGGCACAGCATTGTAGGATGGCCACACCAGTGCGGCAATTTGCTTGACACCACCTCGGTGCCATCCGGATCTCAGCGCGTTGTGCTGCCTTCGGCCTATTCACACATCGGTCCGCTACTGACGCCGCCTCACGTGCCAACGGATTTTCTACGCTTTTTGTAGCCCTATGCTGCATAACAGGTCATGTGACTTGTTTATAAAACTTTTCATTGGATCATTTTACTTTTGGTTTCCTAAAGATGGAAGGCTTGGTCATATGACCTAAAAATAACACTTTTCATTGGTTTAGAACATTTTTTTTTCCCAAACGATGAAAGCCCCACCTTGTTTCTGGATCATTCAGACTGAAGCTGGCGTCAGCATGAGAGCACCACCATCTCGTGGCTCCGTCGTGGTCATTCCGCGAGCAATCATGGCAGCCGCTCCCCACCGGAAGCCTGCGGGAGTCGGGGGCCCCCAAGACTTTTGTAGAATCTTCACGGCTGAGGGGACGCTTTTCGAGAATGGAGCCCAAGCCCTAGCAGGCAAGCGTCCGAGTTCCAAGGTGTCCCAGGGCCATTTCAGTGGACCAGGCCCAAAACCGAAGAGCCGTCCGCCATTTTAAGAGTCATGTGGCAGGCGCCTATCGCTGCACTGCAAGAGTGGGAGCAACTCAACAACATGGTGAGCGAGACGCTGTAGCCGCAAGAGCGGGCGCAACTCAGCTGGATGGCCGCCACCTGGGGAGGCCCGTTCACGCCGCCTCCCCCACGCGCCCCCCCCCCCCCCGGGCCGCCGCACGCAAATTTTCGGAGCAGCATTGTAGGATACCAAAACCAGTGCGGCAGTTTACTGGACATCACCTGGGTGCCATCAACATCTCAGCGCGTTCTGCTGCCTTGGGACTATTCGCACAACAGACCGCTACTGACGAGGCCTCCCCCCGCACCACCCGGGACGCCCCACGCCAATTTTCGGAGCAGCATTGTAGGATACCAAAACCAGTGCGGCACCCAGGCGACATCACCTGGGTGCCGTCCAGAACTCTGCACGTTGTGCTGCCTTGGGACTATTCGCACAAAAGACAGCTTCTGACCATTGTTGCTTTTTTGGGTGAAAAATGTTTAAATGTTTTTACAGTTTTTGTTCCGTTCATTATAGTTAAATGTTAATAAAGTTTTAAAATCTAACTTTGTTGGAGTGCTATATATGTTTAAAAAATCGGGTGAATGGGGCCTTGAATCGGATTATTGTCATGTGTGGGCTTTGCAAGTGTACTGCTACAAGATCGGACATTTCAAACTCAAATGCACGTTCTTTTTCTTACCTTTCCGAAGCATGGAGCGCAATAGCAGGCAGAGAAAGGGTGATGCACGTGTTGAACACTGCCTGGCCTGGCAAGTTGCTGGCAGTGCCCCCCCCGCCCGCTCCTGAAAGAGGGCACACACACACCGCCGCCCCGAGTACTTCATAAATCTTTAAAAGACCATGCGCTTGTTCATGAGGCTTAAATGGTTTATCACCCCTTCTAGAACCCCTGCATCGACCCTCTGACGTTTCCTGGAAGAATTAGCACGTAACACAATACCAAGCCCTGTCAGCTGAAACCCCCGAGAAATCATGGGGCATATTATCAAGGGGGGTTATTTCCGCTTTTTTTGGCTTTAAAAGCCAAAAAAAAAGAGATAAAATTATCTCCCTATTACCAAGCTGTCGCTAACACCAGTTAGTGACAGCTAAAAGGAGATAGCGACCATCTTGGGCCCCGCTTTGCATATCAGTGATATTTATCACTAATGACATGCAAAGTGGGCGTGCCAAGATTTTAGCGACTGGAAACAGTCCCTAACCATCGCTATCTCCTATTACCAACTTTTGGAGATATTCGCGCTAAGCGCGAATATCTCCAAAACCTAACACCTGCCCTGAGCAGTTTTAGCCATGTTATCCAATGGGAAGTGGATAACATGGCTAAGAGCATTTGCTGGATAATGCATGAATATCGCTTGCGGCCGTTTTTTATCGCATTTGCGATAAACCTTGATAATAGCGAGGTTTATGTGCGATAAAATTCGCCGATGTGCGGCGATAATTTTTGTCTCTAAACAAGTTAGAGACAAAAATTATCGCTAGTTGTTGGTAATACAAACGTCACGCAGCAAAAAAAAAAAAAAAAGCTCACGCACAGAGCAGTTTTTAGCCATGTTATCCAATGGAAGGTGGATAACATGGCTAAGAGCATTTGCTGGATAATGCATGAATATCGCTGACTTTTCAGCGATATTCATGCATTGTGGCCGATGTGCGGCGATAATTTTTGTCTCTAAACAATTAAAACGAAGCACAAAATGGCGAATTCCCGTTTCGCTACCAGTTTGCGGCCCAGTTCGCGGCCCGTGAAGCGCTTCTACCGTGAAAAATAATTTTTTTTTTATTTTCCCCACGGGACCCTTTAATAAGCCCAACAACAATCCTAGGGGGTCAAGAGGGGTATACCTTGCCCCCTTTCATTAAATTCCCCCTTCGTTTTTCACCTCTTCTTCTCTCTCGATCCTACCGAGAGATAAGATGGCGGCCGCTCCGGACTGTTTAGAATGTTGACAGACACCGGAGAGCCAATCAGCTTTCTGTTATCCAATGGAAGGTGGATAACATGGCTAAGAGCATTTGCTGGATAATGCATGAATATCGCTGACTTTTCAGCGATATTCATGCATTGTGGCCAATGTGCGGCGATAATTTTTGTCTCTAAACAATTAAAACGAAGCACAAAATGGCGAATTCCCGTTTCGCTACCAGTTTGCGGCCCAGTTCGCGGCCCGTGAAGCGCTTCTACCGTGAAAAATCATTTTTTTTATTTTCCCCACGGGACCCTTTAATAACCCCAACAACAATCCTAGGGGGTCAAGAGGGGTATACCTTGCCCCCTTTCATTAAATTCCCCCTTCGTTTTTCACCTCTTCTTCTCTCTTGATCCTACCGAGAGATAAGATGGCGGCCGCTCCAGACTGTTTAGAATGTTGACAGACACCGGAGAGCCAATCAGCTTTCTGCGCGCAAAGTTCCGTTTCGCGAAAAGTAAGCGGACCGGATCGCTGCCCGGAGCGCTGTTACAGATATATATCTTGTTTTGAACATTAATTTCTCAAAAACTACTGGAGCACATATATTGAGACCTAGCAAAGGCACATCGGGCTAACAGTCCCTACAATTTTGCCAAGTTTCGTGAAAATCCATTCAGCCGTTCGGGCTAAAAGTGAGTCCAACCGCCCTATGGAAATTAACATGGGAAAAACGCGTTTTGGGACCCCCCTTTTTTCTCGGCCCCCCCTTGACGACCCCCCCCCCCAAATTTCCAGGAGCTGCTCAGAAACAAAATGTGCCATTTTCCTGAAAATTTCAGCCGATTCCGTCCACAAACGCCAAAGTTATTAGACATAGAATTTTCAAAAATGCCATAGGGAAAAAATCCTAACTATATATACCTACTGGCGACCGCCAGTAGGTAATATATATATATATATATATATATATATATATATATATATATATATATATATATATATCGATTCAAGGTGCCCCAGAGCAAGGGAGACAGGAGGATAAGAAAAACATTTCTTTTATTCAGCACAATCACGCCAGCAGCCCTTGTCTTCATAAGTCCCTGACGCGTTTCGCTGCACCTGCAGCTTTTTCATAAGGGGAGGGGCACAGGCATGGATCTGGTTCAATTATTTAACAGTTCATTACCCACTTGAATGCTGGGATTTGAAGTTCAAATTCTTCCCTATAGGTAGGGTCCGTTTCCTTGCCACAATTCTTAATCAGCCCCAATGTTATAAAAGTTCTAAGCCCTCCAGTGGGCTCAAAGGCTGGTCGCATGATTCAATAAAGCCATCCTCTCGCCGACCGGCTATGAAGGGTCATAGCCTCGCTGACCCGGTTCCAAGTTCCAGGCGGTGCTTCTCCCGCGGCACGGAGCCTGCCGCAGTTAATCGATTCAAGGTGCCCCAGAGCAAGGGAGACGCGACTCCAGGAGGATAAGAAAACCATTTCTTTTATTCAGCACAATCAATTATGAAGGGACTTATGAAGACAAGGGCTGCTGGCGTGATTGTGCTGAATAAAAGAAATGTTTTTCTTATCCTCCTGGAGTCGCGTCTCCCTTGCTCTGGGGCACCTTGAATCGATATATATATATATATATATATATATATATATATATATATATATATATATATATATATATATATATATATATATATATATATTCAAAAAGGTTGCCCTGGTGAAGGAAACCTCAGGCAGTTCGAATAGTTCCTTTATTTGGACAAAACCTGCCAGCAAAGTGTAGCGTTGAACACAGCTTCAAAGTTCATTAATCCCACAAACACCAAACGCGTTTCGGGAACCCCTGTTCCCTTTCTCAATGGCCATGGACTGCAAACAAAGTTCCATCTGATGCTTCGCACTATTTCAATCATCACGGGTCCTGCCCTGTTGGTGTGGCTTATCATTGCATCTTGGGACCTGTAGTGCGAAATAATAAACCTCCAGTGAGTCAATCGAACTTGGCAAAAATAATCAGCAGTTTTTACAAATCCCAAGTGGGTAGAAACAATGTCACATCTCAGCACTCTGCCCTGCTTTATGGTCAAGTCCCGAAATACTGCCTTCATAGCGCGCTGTCACCTCCTTGGCGCAGCGCAGGTCCGCTTTCAAAGCAGTGGGCTTCACTTAGCGGCTGAGCAAGAGCCGCTAAATACAATTCAAAAAGGTTGCCCTGGTAAAGGATGTCTCAGGCAGTTTGAATAGTTTCTTTATTTGGACAATACCTGCCAGCAAAGTGCAGCGTGAAACACAGCTTCAGAGTTCATTCATCCCACAAACACCAAACGCGTTTCGGTAACCGCTGTTCCCTTTCTCAATGGCTGTGGACTGCAAGCAAAGTTCGATCTGATGCTTCGCACTATTTTAATCATCACGGGTCCTGCCCTGTGGGCGTGGCTCATCATTGCATCTTGGGACCTGTAGTGCGAAATAATAAACCTCCAGTGAGTCAATCGAACTTGGCAAAAATAATCAGCAGTTTTTTCAAATCCCAAGTGGTTAGAAACAATGTCACATCTCAGCACTCTGCCCTGCTTTATGGTCAAGTCCCAAAATACTGCCTCCATAGCGCACTGTCACCTCCTTGGCGCAGTGCAGATCCGCTTTCAAAGCAGTGGGCTTCACTTTGCGGCTGAGCAAGAGCCGCTAAATACAATTCAAAAAGGCTGCCCTGGTTAAGGAAGCCTCAGGCAGTTTGAATAGTTCCTTTATTTGGACAAAACCTGCTATGTTTTAAAGCAGTATATGTGAGTGTTGGAGTATATAAATGACTATATGTGAGAGTGAGTGATTGCAAGAATATCGGTATGGATGAGTGTCTGTTTCTATGAGTGATTGTTTTAGAGAGTAAGTATGTGTTAGTTTCTGTATAAATAGGTACGGTGGTGTGTGTATGACTGTATAAGCAAGGAAATGGGTGTGTGATAGTTTCTTTGCATGACTGACCAGATGTAGGAGTAACTCTTTGTGTGAGTGGCAGTGTGTGAGTGTCTATATGGGTGTATGAGTGCATATATAAGTGGCTGTATAGATAAATGACTGTGTGTATGAGTGACTGCATAGGTTCGTGTGTGGATGTGTGTGTAGACGTATGAATCACTGAGCAGGTATGTACAAACTGCTATTGGTCTGTCTATGGTTCCGATATTGGTGGTCTGTATTTTAGAGTGGGTGTAGAGTGGGTGTATGAAAGGTTTTATTAGGGTATGAGGAGGTGCATCAGATGATCACGTGGATGATGTCATCAGTGATGTCATTTGAGATGTCATCAGTGATGTCATGAGTGATGTCACTGAGCATGTCATGAGTGATGTAATATGTGATGTCATCAGCAGTGCATTGAGGGGGCGCGAGTTATAGTTAGGTCTACTAACTATAATGGCCAAATTTCTATGGTTTTGTACGAGTGAAATCTCCAATTAATTATAACATTTCTAACTATAATGTCCTAGAAACCTATGTTCTTCTGTGAATTTCAAAGGTTTTTTAAATGCTAATTTCTAACTATGCCTACAAAGGTAGGGCATGTGAAGAAAGAGCCTTACAAATGCAGAAAGAGGCAACAGAAGTCCAGAAAGACGAAGAAAAAGTGCAGGAAGAGATGTGCAGAAAGAACCAACAGAGGAACAGAAAGTCCTCCTGTGCCCCCAACTTTTTGCTGATGGGTACTGGTGGCAACTGACTCTGAATAACCAGGCCTAGAGCCAGTGATAGACTAAAAGACACTTAGAATAGAGTGAAAACACCTACATACATAGGAAACACTATGCATTGGGATACCCATTGTGATTAGCATGATCTCCTCTGTATTTGCCATGAGTTAATGCCCGAGTACATGAGTAGTGACTGGATGATTAGATTGCTACAAGGAGAGTGCATGGTGATTTTATAAGTGCTTGGGTGTTGGCACAGTGATTGGATAAGTACATAGGATTGGGTGGGTGATTGGAGGATGGCATAGATAGTACTAGGGAGATTACTGGACTGCATAGGTAGTCCTCAAGGTATTGCAGCAGTGAATGTGTTAGTGACTGAGCCATTGCATGAGTACACGGTACTGAGTGGATGAATAGAGTACTGCAAGGAGAGTGTGTGGTGAATTTATAAATGCTTGGGTATTGGAGGAGTGTTTGGATTTGTACATGGTAGTGGCTGGGTGACTGGAGGAGTGCATGTGGAGTGACAGTGTGATTGCGGGACTGCATGGGTACTACCTGGGCAATTAAAGGAGCAAATGAGAAGTGTGTAAGTGGGTACAGGACTGTATCGGTAGAGCATATGGGATTGTACTAGTGATCAGTTAGTGCCTGGATCATTGCATTAGCACATAGCTACTGACTGAAAGATTAGAATACTGCAAGGAGAGTGCCTGAGTGAATTTATAAGTGCATGGGTATTGGCGAAGTGTTTAGATTAGTTCATGGTACTGGCTGGGTGACTGGAGGACTGCACATGGAGTGACAGTGTGATTGCGGGGCTGCATGGGTACTACCTGGGCAATTAAAGGAGCAAATGAGAAGTGTGTAAGTGGGTACAGTACTGTACTTGGGTATTGTTGGCGAAGTGTTTAAGTCCCCTTAAATCTTGATGGTCGCTGGGGTCCAACTAGCCCACCAGGTATCTCCAGTAAGTGCCACAGAGCTGCGTTGCAGAGAGGTGTTCAAAGGGGCGTGGTGTCGGACCACGTCTCTGCAACACAGCTCTGTGGTGCTTACTGGAGGTACCTGGTGGGCTACTTGACCCCAAGAAACCCTCAGGATTCAAGGATAATTAATCCCCCAACTTAAAACCTGCCAGGGGGTCCATTTGCACAGTGGTGAAGAGACGGGGTGAGACTGATGTGACATGTGTGTACTTATCCAATCACTCTGCCAAAACCCAAGAACACCCAACACCCCCTGTAGAAACATGCAAGCTTAAAAATGTTACATGTACCACTTTTAAAGATTAGGCACTCTACCTTGTGAGCTACCAAGCATACGGGTGGCTTTTTTGGTATTTAACCTTTGTATTCCTTTCTGTCAAAAAGGTTTTTTTTTACAGGCGTTCCTGCAGGCTTATAATAGGTGAGGATGACAATACAATGCTTTGATAATTCACTGCACATATTTTTCACACTAACATTGGTTGTATCAGTTTGATAATTTTCCCAACATATACAAAAAAAAATTTCTGTCTCAAGGTGTTTAATTTTCTTCAGATTAATTTACAGACGTACCGCTGAAGAAGGGCCATTCCAAAATTAATTTAGGATCTATGAAGTGATTGATCTAAAGATATACTTGAACATAATGTGTGAGACTAACTAGAGATGGCTTTGGTTTGGTAGATTAAACTTACAACACATGAGTGCATTAGCTTTGTAATTGGAGAGAAAGTTCACATTTTGGACACCAATCACACCATCAAAATATGCATTGCCAAAAAAAGACAACTCTTCTCTAAAGAAAGTGAAAATGTTTCACACAGAAGGCAGCTTCAGAAATGCTGACTAAATCGTGGTACTGTTGCAGCTACATGGTGATAATTGGCTGCTCCATGGACACATAGTCTTCAAGTCATATTCTGCATTAACCCATTAGCTGGCTGGGCCTCCTCACCCCCCCCCCCTCGTTATCCTGAGTAAAATGATACACAAGGCACACCTCGCTGGGCTCCCCCAAGTATCTAGTTTTGAGAAACGTGTGGGTTTGGTAGGTTTCCCCAGATAGCCGCGGAGCCCGGGACCAAAAACGCAGGTGGGCCCCATTTGCCTTCCAGGGAGGTAGAAAGAATGTGGCCATTTTTAGGATGGGGGGTGGCATTGGCATGCCCATTCTGGGTTGCCCCCACCCCTATGTATAATTAAAAAAAATCCCTGGTGCCTATTGGGCTTTCTGCCCCACCGGGGGGCAGGTAAGTCACTTTTGCTCCATCTGCCTCCGGGAGGGGGGAAGAAAGACTGTGGCAATCTTTTTTGGTGTGGGGCATTGGAATGCCCATTCCGGGCAGCCCCCACCCAAAAGTATTTAAAAAAATTATCGCTTTCGGCCCCCCCCCTTCGTGGGACAGGTCAGAGGCTATGTCCCTCATCTGCTACCTGGAGGAGGCAGAAAGACTGTGGCATTTTTCGGGGGGTGGAGCATTGGCATGCCCATTCGGGGCATCCCCTACCCCTGAACGTTGGAAAAAAAGAATCCTTGGTGTCTAGTGGGCTTTCTGCCCACTGGGGAGGTAAATAAGGGGTTATTGCCCTATCTGCCTCCCAGGGAGCTAAGAAAGAATGTGACAACTTGTTTTGGAGTGGGGTCATTGGCATGCCCATTCTGTGTAGGCCCCATCACTACGGGTCTAAAAAAAATCCCTTGTGCCTAGTGGCTATTGCCCCCATCTTCCTCCTTGGAGGGGCAGAAAGACTGTGGCAATTTTTGAGGAGGGTGGGGAAATTGGCATGCCTATTCTGGGCAGCCCCCACCCCTATGTATAATTCAAATAAATCGCTGGTGCCTAATGGGCTTGCTGTCCCACAGGGGGGCAGGTAAGTCGCTTTTGCCCCATCTGCCTCCGGGAGGGGGGAAGAAAGACTGTGGCAATCTTTTTTGGTGTGGGGGCATTGGCATGCCCATTCCGGGCAGCCCCCACCCATAAGTGTTTAAAAAAACAATTCCTTTCTGCCCCCCCCCCCCATGGAGCAGGTCAGAGGCTATGTCCCTCATCTGCTACCTGGGGGAGGCAGAAAGACTGTGGCATTTTTTTGGGGGGTGTAGCATTGGCATGCCTTTCTGGGCATCCCCCACCCCTGAACTTTAGAAAAAAAAGAATCCTTGGTGTCTAGTGGCCTTTCTGCCCACTGGGGAAGTAGATAAGAGGTTATTGCCCCATCTGCCTCCCGGGGGGGGGGTAAGAAAGAATGTGACAATGTGTTTTGTGGTGGGGTCATTGGCATGCCCATTCTAGGTAGCCCCAACCACTACGTGTCTAAAAAAAATCCCTTGTGCCTAGTGGGCTTTCTGGGGGGGCAGCAGTTCAGTGGCTATTGCCCCCATCTGCTTCCTGGGAGGGGCAGAAAGACTGTGGCAATTTCTGAGGAGGGTGGTGGCATTGGCATGCCCATTCTGGCCAGACCCACCCCAGAACTTTAAAATATAATAATCCCTGGTGCCTAGTGGGCTTCCACCCCCCCCTCCGGGGACAGGTAAGGGACTATTGCCCCATATGCCTCCCGGGGGACAGAAAGACTGTGGCGATAATTCTTGGGGAAAGGGTGGAAGAATTGGCATGTCCCCACCCCGGAGCTATAAAATCCCTGGTGTCCACTGTGCTACCTTGTTCAATGTGTTCAATGTGTATGTGGCCCCATTGCCAAGATAATTAGGGCTTACAGATTTACTCCCTACTCTTATGCAGATGACACACAACTGCTTTTATCCTTTGTTAAGGATACAGAGCTAGTTGAACATCACTTTGCTGAGGGAATGCAAGCCTTTTCTGGTTGGATGACAGAAAAATTCCTCCAGCCAAATGCGGCTAAGTCTGAGATCCTGTTGTTTGACTCTGCTCAAACAACTTGGTCTCCAAACTGGTGGCCTGCTATGTTAGGTCCCGCGTCTACCCCGTCACTCATGGCAAAAAATGTAGGGGTCCGTTTGGATAATTCCCTATCTATAAGAGACCAAGCCATGGCCACCTCAGGGGCCCGCTACCACACTCTAAGTCTTTTGCACAGAGTGTTCCAATGGCTGCCCATTTCAGTGAGAAGAACTCTGATTCAAGCCCGGGTCATTGTCCGACTTGATTACTGTAATGATTGTAAGCATCAGCAAATGAATCCCTCTTGAGTAGATTACAGATAGTTCAAAATGTTGCCGCGCTTCTGGCTCTCAAAATGCCTACTTGTACCTCCTCCCAGCCTCTTCTGAGACAGCTTCACTGGCTTTTCATTCACCAGATAATCAAGTTTAAACTCTGCTGCCTCGCCCATAAGGCTCTCTATAGTGTGAGTCCTATCTATCTGGTAAATAAATTAAAATGTTACAGTCCGAGCAAACTTCTTAGATCCGAAGGTAAAGGGTTGCTTGTGGTCTCCCACTACAGGAAATTATGAACAGGAGGCAAAACCTTAGACTAACTTGCTCAAAAATATTGTTATACTCTTCCAGAGGACCTGCGCAAATGCCCCAGTCTTCTTTGATTCAGGAAAATCTTGATGACTGAATTATTCCTGGTCTGATTGTGCCTGACTTGTCTCTTATCTGCTCTGCAGCGCAGAAATACCCCTTCGGGGGTGATTCTGGTGCTGTATAAATCCCATACAATGCAATACAATATTGGTGCTCAAGTCGGAACCATTCCGTCATGAGCACCAAAGGGGTCAAAGGCTCCACTGAATACAATGTCTAGTAAAAGGTAGACTTCCTAGATATCCTGAAAGATTTCACCACAAACAAATTGAAGAAAGTGAATATTCAAAGTTGTGTTGGTTATTTATTTTGTTTGTCCTCATTTATTCGATTTTTGTTGCTATGTTAGACAAGATCCCACATCGTGGTATCCTTCAGGAGAGGAGGGGACCACCCTTTATTTGATACTGAGGTCTGGATCATATCTGAGAACCTTTGAATCATTTGAGTGATCGGTCACGGAACTCCCATGCCAACCATTTGAATCTAGTAGATCACATTATGTATAATCATTGAGCATTCCTCCCTACCCTAACTCATATATTTGACACAGAGTTCCCAAAACCTAGTTTTATTTTTCTTCCCTCTTAGCTGGTCCATTATCCTAACCTTTCTTACTGAACTAATCTAATCAAATACAGTAGGAGAGGAGGTAAGAATCCAATTCACACAAATCTCCCGTCTAGCCAATAAAATCAAAGTAACTAATACACATTTTTGTTTTTTACTTAATACAGTGATGGAAGTGTTACTGTCCAAATTACAAAAGATAATAATAAATGAGCTTACCTCGATATTCGTTTCGAAAATGTTATCAATATTCTTACCTACTTCCTCCCAGAAGATTCCCAATTGGGGACATTGGAAAAACATATGGCTGTCGTTTGCCTTTAGACATTTCCTTACCCCCTTGTTTTTCCTTTTGAATAATCTTTCCGGAGTCCAATGTGACCTATGTAAAGTGAAAAAGATGATTTCTCCTAAGAGGTGCAAATACTATAGTTTGCCATAAAAGAGTGCAGGATACTTTCTAAAGATGTTGCAAGTATTGTGCTGGAAAGGTCTTCCTCCATTCTTCTTCTGGTACTGTAAATTCATCCTCTCTTTTTTGTACCAAGTTCCAGTACCACTTCGAAATTTCCTTTTTCCGAATGTCTGTTAGTAGTTCATTTTCTAGTTTTCCTGTGTTTTTTGAGTTTTTTTTCCTGAGGTTTAGACGAACTCAGTAACTGATAATTTTAAACCTTGGGATCTTACCTTGTGTTTCTTCGAATAATAAATTCCAACTTGTTAGTGAACCACCCACGATCAATTGTCCCCTTCTTGTTATTGCTGCCTCTCTCAATGATATAGCTAAGGAGTCTTTTAGACACTCCGGGGTACCTGGAGACCTCCATATAGGTGCTAACCGGCCATAATACGGAATCTTCCATATTCTTCTGATATCATACCATGTCTTCTACCTTGTAAGAAGTACCTTTAATTTAATCTTCTTGAAATATTTTGGATGTCCGAACTTATATAGACAATGATCTTCATCTGTTACAGCTTTCCAGTAAGAAGAATACTCGGCGTGAAGTCTGAAAAGGATTCCAATATGTTTAAAAGGAAAAGCCCGATAGTAAGAAAGCAGGTCTGGACTTGCAATGCCCCTTCGATATTTCCTCTGGCAGAGTTTTCTCCATGCTATTCTCACCCCTTTGGAGGCCCACATAAATCCATTGATTTCACTCTGTATCTTTTTTAGCCATGGGGCCTTGAATTCTAAAGGTATGGCATTAAATAAGAACGTAACTTTGGTAGAATGGACATTTTTACAACGTTCAACCGTCACCGACAGGACAGACATAAACAGCTCCATGCTTTTAGTAATTTCCTAATTTCCTTAATTTTTAAATTCAGATTTAGATGTGCAATTTGGTCAATGTTTTTCAAGACCTCTAACCCCAAATACTTAATTCTGTTTTTTGTTTCCACTGTTGGTTTTACTACATTCCAATGCATTATTTCTGTTTTCTGAATATTAATTTGATAGCCCGAAATTTCTCCAAAATCTGCTAGCAATTTTGTAATAACGGAGAGGGTCTTATTTAGATCACTCCTATATATCATTATGTCAAGTCAAGTCAAGTCAAAAAGATTTATATAGTGCGCTACATACCCGGAGGGTCTCAAGGCGCTTGAAGAAGGGTGGGGAGTTATTTGTCGAATATCCAAGTTTTAAGTTGCTTTCTGAATGCTAGATGGTTCTGCGTGAGACGAAGGTGAGTGGGGAGTGAGTTCCAGGTTTTAGCTGCGAGGTAGGAAAGGATCTACCTCCCATGGTGGTTTTATTGATGTGAGGAACGGTAGCAAGGGCTTGGTTGGAGGATCGTAGCTGACGGGAGGGGGTGTAGAAGGAAAGACGTGTGTGAGGCATTCGGGTCCAATTTCATAAAGTGCTTTGTGTGCGTGGGTTAGGAGTCGGAAAGTAATCCTCTTATTGACGGGGAGCCAGTGGAGGTTTTTCAGGTGACTAGAGATGTGGTCTTTACGCGGGATGTCTAGTATGAGTCTGGCTGATGCGTTCTGGATGCGTTGGAGTTTATTCTGGAGTTTTGCGGTGATACCGGCGTATAGGGTGTTTCCGTAGTCCAGGCGGCTTGTAACCAGTGCATGGGTGACTGTTTTTCTGGTATCGGTGGGGATCCAGCGAAATGTTTTTTTGAGCATGCGAAGAATGTTGAAGCAAGATGATGAAACGGCGTTTACTTGTCTGTTCATAGAGAGTGAGGAGTCCAGGATGACGCCCAGGTTCCGTGCGTGGTCCGTCGGGATGGGAGCTTTTCCAAGGGCCTCTGGCCACCAAGAGTCGTCCCAGGTGGAGGGGGAGGTACCTAAGATAAGGACTTCTGTTTTGTCTGAGTTCAGTTTCAGACGGCTATGATTCATCCACTCGGCTACTTCTTTCATTCCTTCATGTAGGTTAGTTTTGGCGGTATTAGGGTCTTTGGTGAGTGATAGGATCAGTTGAGTGTCATCCGCGTAGGAGATGATGTTGAGGTTGTGTTGGCGAGCGATGGCCGCGAGGGGGCTCATGTATACGTTGAAGAGGGTGGGGCTGAGTGAGGACCCTTGGGGTACGCCGCAGGTGACTTCAGTGGCCTCTGAGTTGAATGGTGGGAGGCGGACTCTCTGGGTTCTTCCGGTGAGGAACGAGGTGATCCATTCCAGTGCTTTTCCTTGTATTCCGATGTTTCTGAGGCGCTGTAGAAGGGTGCTATGGCAGACTGTGTCGAAGGCTGCGGAGAGGTCGAGGAGGATGAGGGCGACTGTGTCTCCATTGTCCAGGAGAGTTCGAATGTCGTCTGTTGCTGCGATGTGGGCGGTCTCCGTGCTGTGTTTGGCTCGGAAGCCGGACTGTGAGGAGTTGAGGGATTTGTTTGTTTTGAGGAAGGCGGCGAGCTGGTTGTTGACAGCTTTCTCGATGACTTTGGCTGGGAATGGAAGGAGCGAGATAGGGTGGTAGTTTTTGAGTTCGGTGGGGTCAGCTGTGGGTTTTTTCAGAAGGGCGCTGAGTTCTGCGTGTTTCCAGCTTTCCGGGAAGGTGGCGAAGTTGAGGGAGCAGTTGATGACGTCTCGAAGGTGTGGTGCTATGGTGGAGTCTGCTTTGTTGAAGATGTGGTGAGGGCAGGGGTCTGTGGGGGATCCTGAGTGGATGGAGTTCATCAGGCGGATGGTGTCCTCAATGGAGATTGGGTTCCATTCATTAAGGATATTCAAGGGGGGTGAAGGTCCTGCAGAAGGTTGGGTGGGTTGGTCTCCGGGTCGGTTGTCGAAGCTGTTGTGGATGTCTGCGATTTTGTTGTGGAAGAACGAGGCTAGGGAGTCGCAGAGGGCTTGAGAGGGGGTGATGTCGTTGGAGTTGGCTGAGGGGTTGGTAAATTCTTTGATGATGTTGAATAATTCCTTGCTGTTGTGGGCGTTGTTGTCTAGTCGGTCTTTGAATGCGGCTTTCTTGGCAGATCGGATTAGTTGGTGGTGTATGCGGGTGGCGTTCTTGAAGGCGTCCCTGGTGTTGGTGTTTGGGTCTTTTTTCCAGGCCTTCTCAAGGGAGCGACAGAGTTTCTTGGATTTCTTAAGATCATCGTTGAACCAGGATGCGTTTTTGCTGTTTGGTTTGGCATGACGTTTTTTCAGCGGTGCTAGGATGTCGGCGCTGTTGGATAGCCATTGGGTGAGGTTAATGGCTGCTTGGTCGGGGTTTGAGGAGTGGGCAGGGGCGTTTTGGAGAAGCGATGCGGAGATCTGATCGATGGTGATTTTGTTCCAGTTTCTTCGCATAGTAGGTTGAGGATGGTTGTGAGTTGTGGTCTTATTGTAGATAAAGTGTACGCAGCTGTGGTCCGTCCAATGGAGAGTAGTGGTGTGACTGAAGGAGACATGTTTGCTGGAGGTGAAGATAGGGTCGAGTGTGTGACCAGCGATGTGGGTGGGCGTAGTGACAAGTTGTTTGAGTTCGAGGTTGGCGAGATTGTCCAGAAGGGAGGTGGCGTTGCTGTCATTGCTCTTTTCTAGGTGGAAGTTGAGGTCTCCCAGCAGAATGTATTCCTCGGAAGGGAGGGCGTGTGGGGTGATAAAGTCAGTGATAACGTCGCTGAAATGTGTACGGGGTCCTGGAGGTCGGTAGAGGAGTGTGCCTCTGAGTGTGGTTTTGGGGTCGGTGTGGATCTGGAAGTGAAGGTGTTCGGCGCTGGTGAGGTTGACGTCTGAGCTGGTTGAGATGCGGATGGAGTTCTTATGGACGATAGCGATGCCTCCTCCTGTTTGGTCGGTGCGGTCCTTACGGATGATCTTGTATCCTTCCGGGATGGCTATGGTGATGTCTGGAGCCGATGAGGCGTTCATCCATGTTTCTGTTAGGAATGCGACGTCGGGAGAAGTGGTGTCTAGTAGGTTCCAGAGGTCGATGGCGTGTCTGTGGACTGAGCGGGGGTTGAGCAGGATGCATTTTAGGTGGTTGGAGTCAGATCTCGGTTGTGTGACTGTGGATGAAGAGTTTTTCTTGGTGCCGTCGAACTTGCAGGAGTAGCAAGTGAAGGGTCCATGGGTGTGTCCAGGAGCGACTTGGGCGCAGTTGGAAAGTCGGCCGGGGTTAAGGGCTAGGAGGGTGGAGGCGTCGTAAGTAATGCGGGAGGGCTGGGCATTGCGTGGACCAGGGGGTCTGGCGCTGGGCGCGGTCCAGGCGCGGACGGGCGTAGACGGGCTTACCTTTGGCGCACCTTCAGCGCAACTGGGGCGCAAACGCTGCGCGTGGACGCTGCGCGCTGGATCATTAGTCATAAATGGATAGTGGAGGGGGCGGAGCGTGGGAGGGGCAGCAGGAAGGCGGGAGCGAGGTCGAGGGAGGGCTCGGGTCAACCAGGGAAATGGCCGAACAACAACAACAACAAGGAGCAATGGGGCGCTATGAGGGCCAAAAGATGTTACCGCTACTATCGTGGTGGGAGCGAGTTCGTGCGCGGAGACAGTGCAGATCGTGACACAGTTTAAATATCAACACAGCCAGTGCAATGCAGACAGTGCGCAGCTAATATAATCACAGGTACTGCACGGTAAATGCGATAACAGTTTACACTCAGCCAAAGCGCTATGAAAATAAATGAGCAAAAGTGCGCGCTAGCAAGTAAAATTACAGTGCCCAGTCAGCCAAAGCAGATGAAAGCGCTACGATACCACAGGTGAGGGAGAAAGCGGGGGGAGCGACCACTCGCGTTGGAGGCAAGATGGTCACAGCTCTCTTTGTGGGAGAGGGCGGCCTGTAGCTCTCGTGGGTGGGCGGGGCAGCAGGGAGGAGGGAGCGAGGTTGAGGGAGGGCTCGGGTCAACCTGGGAAATGGCTGAACAACAACAACAACAAGGAGCAATGGGGCGCTATAAGGGCCAAAAGATGTTACCGCTACTATCGTGGTGGGAGCGAGTTCGTGCGCGGAGACAGTGCAGATCGTGACACAGTTTAAATATCAACACAGCCAATGCAATGCAGACAGTGCGCAGCTAATATAATCACAGGTACTGCATGGTAAATGCGATAACAGTTTACACTCAGCCAAAGCGCTATGAAAATAAATGAGCAAAAGTGCGCGCTAGCAAGTAAAATTACAGTGCCCAGTCAGCCAAAGCAGATGAAAGCACTACGATACCACAGTTGAGGGAGGAAGCGGGGGGAGCGACCACTCGCGTTGGAGGCAAGATGGTCACAGCTCTCTGTGTGGGAGAGGGCGGCCTGTAGCTCTCGTGGGTGGGATGGGCAGCAGGGAGGCGGGAGCGAGGTCGAGGGAGGGCTCGGGTCAACCTGGGAAATGGCCGAACCTTTTAATTGGAATGGGGTAATTCCGTCTGCTCTCCTTATCATATTAGCCAGGGGTTCGATGTATAAATTAAAAAAAGGTGGGGAGATAAGGGGCAACGCTGTCTTGTCCATCTTTTGATCTGAATTCATTTTGATAGGCTACCATTTATAAGTATGTTTGCTGCTGGTGCGGTGTATGTGTTTTTTATTGCTCTTAAAATGTTCCCTCCTACGCCCTAATTTTTAAAAGCTTCTTGCAAAAATACCTAGTTCACATAATTGAAGGTTTGGGCAGCATCGAAAGTGAGAACTGCAAGTGGCATCTTTTCTTTAATAACTATATCAATGGCTCCAACAAGTTGATGAGTGAGGTCTTGTAATTGTCTCTCTCTTATGAACACTTTTTGATCAATATGCATAAGCATACCAGTGATGTTACCTATTCGGGCAGCCAGTAATTGTGTAAAATTTTTTATAATCACTGCTTAGGAGGGATATGGATCTATATGACTCACATCTGAGGGGATCTTTTCCAGGTTTCAAGATTAAGCTGATAGTAGCATCATTCCAGGATTTAAGGAGTTCAAGACCCTCTAAATAGATATTATTAAAGAGGCCCGTTAATCTTATAATTCATGTTTCTTTTAAAACTACATATAACTCCATCGGAATGGGCCAGCAGCTTTACCTTTCTTTGATTTGTAAAAAAAGTTTAATACTTCTTCAGTGGTCATTTCTGCTTTTAATACTTCACTAAAGCCATCAGCTAAGTTTAGTATCATAGATTCCCTCAAGTATGAGTCAACCACATAAGCTGAAGGTGTTTGATCTTCATTATACAATAATTGGAAAAAAATCTTCAAGGGCTTTTTCTATTTCTGTCCTGCTCTCTAACTTTCCGCCTACCGGATCACTATTTATAGCCATAATTTTATTCCTGTTGTTGTCCATTTAAGTTTCCCGCTATTTTCACCATATTTATAGTTAGACAGTCGTCGGCTTCCCACCTTTTCATTATCCTTCCCTCCAAGTAGTTGGACAGTTCATATTTCTTTTTGAGAATTTCTTCTTTCACTCTTCCTCGTTCTATTTCAGAGGTTGCTGCTTCATATCTCCTATGTTGATTTGATGTATCTGATTTAGTTGGGTTATTATATGCCTAGTTTCCTTATTTCTTTCTGCAGCTAATCCAATCAAAGCTCCTGCAACTACCGCTTATATGTGTCCCATACTACTTGCATGGAGACTTCTCCATTGGTATTAATTTGAAAATATTCCTCTGTTATAACTTTAAGCTTCTTTATGATTTGCTAATTTAATAAGAGTGTACGATCTAAGGTCCATCTGACCTCAGCCTGTAAGTTGTTTTAGATTAATTCAATTTGCACTAGGGAGTGGTCGGATAGATGGGCTGGTACATGATTAACTTTTGTAGCTTGTTTACTATCTATCAAGAAGAAATCGATTCTTGAGGCATGGCCATACGTTTAGTTTTTGTATGTAAATCTATTATTTTGGTCCCCTTTACTCTTACATATATCTACTAACCCCAAATCCTCTTTAAACCTGGTCATCTACTCCCTCATTTTAGGAAGATTAGAAATTCTCCCTGGTGGATTGCTATCCTTTATTGGGTCCAATAATAGGTTAAAATCTCCCCCTAAAATAATTGGGATAGATATGTAAATTAACTGGAAATATAAGGATTGTAAAGGGGCTGGGTCATCTGTATTTGGAAGATTAAAATCCAACTACAAAGAGCAGTTTTCCTTCTGCATTGATCTTAGCTGCTGCCCATCTACCTTTAGAATCAGCATACTCTGCTAGGATGTTTATCTTTGAAGATTTTTTAACAATTAATATAACTCCTTTGATACAACAGGTCTGATCTGTGCAGACATACTTTTCCACTTATTTTTAATTTTTTATCATTTCAGGGCACTCTGATTTTAAAAGGTGAGTTTCCTGTAAGATTATAATGTCATACTTAAGTAATTTCAAGTATTCTAAAAAAATGTTTCGTCTTCGCTTTACCCTCGGGCCATTTACGTTCCAAGTTATGATTTTTGTTTTACCCTCTATTGTTGCCATCTATACGTTTTACTCACTTTTCACCTCCCTTTCTCCCCAGCCTTTAATGTTATTAAAAATATAATGCCTTTCAGGACCTTGTCTTGCATATTGGACAATTATTTGTTTGTTTTTTCCCCCCAAATGCTCCCCACCAAATAAACCATAAGTTTGTGCTCAATAAAAAATAAAAGAAACCCCCACCTGTCACCCACCCCTGGAGAACCCTCCCTTCTATCTTTGCCCTATTTAAGCTCCAGCTTCATGAGGCCTTCTGTGTATCATGACTGGCCCTTACTTTTTTGCTTTAATTTGTTCATGTAATATTATTATTATTGCATTTCTTATATAGCGCCAGAATCGACCCCCGAAGGGGTATCTCCGCGCTTGCCTTGGGAACCCGTCCTGGTTTTTCCCTGTGAGATAGCCCCTACAGGGCATCCCCAAGGTGAAAGCCAGGCATCCCGCCGCAGGGGGGCCGTTGTGGAGATTAAGCAAGCTTAATGCCCAGAGTTGCATAGTGTGAACCCATGATTAGGTCAGGCACCGAAGCGAGAATTATCGAGTCCGTGGACATTTGAGCTCAACACCCTGCCGCGTCGGGAATCGAACCCTGGTCCCGGGTCTGACCTCTGCTTCAGGGTATGCCTGCTCTAACCAGTGAGCCACACTTCTCCACAATATATTGACTTCTCTTGGTTCTTTAATTTTGTATGTTTTTTTGTCCCACATGATTCTCTGTAAAACTGGGAACTTCATCTGGACCGTTGCCCTAAGTGATCTCAGTTCTTGCAAGTGGGTCCCAAATGCCCACTGTCGATCTAGTGCAGTTTTGGATATATCGGATCGAATTTTGAAGTTATGATCGCTCTTGGTAGGAGTACCTGCTTTCAAAGCCATACATAATATGTTTACTTTCCGAGAATAGGTTCTAAAATTTACAAGAATTTTCCAGGGATTTTTTTCTTAGTGCATTTCATCTGAAAATGATCTCTATGCACTCTTTGGATATCTTCCTCCAGTATTTTCTCTTCTAGTTCTGGAAAACATTCCTTCAGCAAAATTATCAAAAAGTTTTTTATATTCTGTCCTTCTAGGCCTTCAGGAATGTTTAGAATACGTAAATTGTTACTCCGTGAATTATTCTCTAAGATTTCAACCTTGTCCCTGAGCTCCTTCTTGCTAGTTCTTAGTTTACTGAAGTCAGTGTGGAATGTTTGTATTTATTTTGTATTTGTATTTATTTTATTTGTAAAGCGCTAACATTCATCCTGAAAGGACATCACGGCGCTGAGGAAAAGTTGCAGGTGATTTTACGGCAGCACTAGTTGAGAATTATTGATCTGGCCTGGGGAAGAGAAATGTTTTTAGTTGTTTCCTAAATGAGAGGAAGCAGTCAGTTGTTCTGAGTTTGGGGGGTAACTCATTCCACTTTGTTGCGGCAATGTGAGAGAAGGCCCGTTCTCCCATCCTAACAGTCCGAGCTCGGGTGATGGATGCTCTTCCTGACGTCATAGATCGTAGGTTTCTAGAGGGTTTATGAAATCTGATCATGTCATGTAGGATGATGGGGCCTGTATCGTGGAGTACTTTGTGTGAAATACACAACAGTTTAAAAATGGCTCGTTGTCGCATTGGAAGCCAATGAAGCTCACGCATGCAGTTTTTGGCTGAGTCGTATTTTCTTTTATTACAAATGGCTTTGGCAGCGGCATTCTGAACCATCTGTAATTTGGAGAAGAGGTAATCTGCCATTCCCACAAACAGTGAATTACCGTAGTCCAACCTACTCATCAATAGTGATTGGACTAGTGTTTTCCTGCAATCTGTCGGAACCCAAGGGAAAACTCGTCTAAGCATCTTCAGAAGGCCGAAGCCTCTGCCGCAAACTATGGAAACATGGGATTTCATGGATAAGTCCCTATCCAGTGTTATTCCTAGAATTTTGGCTTTTGCAGTAGGATTGGGAGGCAAGCCCAAGTCGCTCGGCCACCAGCTGTTGTCCCAGGCCTGTGTGCCTCTGCCGAACAATAGAATTTCTGATTTGTCAGCATTTAGTCTGAGACAGTGGTCCTGCATCCAAATTGCCAGCTCAGTCAAGCAGTTCGTCAATCTAGTTTTAGAGTTATCATTTTCATCAATGGTGACCATCAGCTGGGTGTCATCCGCATAGGAGCACATTTCGACACCCCACTTTTTGCCGATGGTTGCCAATGAGGAGACAAACACGTTGAACAGGGTTGGGCTCAACGACGCCCCCTGGGGAACTCCGTATTTTATAGGTCGCGGAGGGGATGTGTAGTCACCCAAGCGAACTGATTGGGTTCGATCCGCTAGGAACGATTGTAACCATCCTAATGCTTTGTCTTGAATTCCTTTCTCTGCCAGGGTGTTCAATAATTGATCGTAGGGTACGGTATCAAAAGCCGCTGATAAATCAAGGAGTATCAGAGCGACTGTTCTACCTTGATCCACCTTGGTTCTAATACTGTCTGTCACCGCTAAGAGTGTAGTTTTGGTGCTATTGTTTGTCCGGAACCCTGTCTGTGAAGCGTCCAGCAAACCGTTGACTTCCAAAAATGTGGAAAGTCGTCTGTTGACCAACTTCTCCAGGACCTTTGATAAATAAGGTAACTGGGATATTGGTCTGTAATTGGCCGGATTGTTTACGTCTGCCCCAGCCTTCTTTACTAAAGGGGTAACTAGGGCCTGTTTCCATGATTTTGGGAATTCGGCAGAACTAAGGGAGAGATTAAGTGCTCTAGTGACTACTGGACATATTACAGGGGTTAGCTGGGAGAAAATGTGATGTGGGCATGGGTCAAGTGGTGAATCAGACTTGACCTCAAGCATGACTTTTTCTACCTCCTCTTCTGTAAAAGGGCCAAAACTGTGACAGATGGTATGTGCAACGGTTGGTACATATTGTTCGTTTTTTACCGTCCCTGGTTTTGGAAAGGAGGCATAGATGGTATCAATTTATTCGCAGAAAAAGTCATTAAGCTTGTTACAGTTCTCCTGTGAGGGAGTAAGATGTAAGGAGAGATTGGTTGGGTTGCATAATTCTCTGACAATTTTAAAAAGTTCTTTTGAGGAATTTTTATTCTCGGATACTCTGCGTGTGAAGTAGTCCTTTTTTGCATTTCTGATCGCTCTATGATAGAGTGTTTGTGCTTTCCTGAAGCTGTCTTTGGTCTCATCTGTCTGGGAAGATCTACTACTTTTAAAATCAAACGTTAGCAAGCCAGTACAAGGTTCACATTTCTCAACACTTCTATCCCGGAGCATTGAAGTCAGCATAACATAATCAACAGGCTTTGTATTAGAGAAATTATGGGCCTCATTATGAGGTCGGGCAGAGTTTCCTCCACCCAACATTGTCTCGGTCAACATTGTCTGGTCAGCGGTCCCGACTGACTGATTAGGATGTGACATAACACTGTTTGGGAGCATGCCTATACTTTACAATGGGAGCATGCCTTCCGAGCGGAATCCATGCTTCCATTGTAAAAAGTGAGGTGCAGTTCATCCCTGCACTCCGTGGAAGGCACCTCAAGGTGCCTGCCATGGGGTGCAGGGACTAACAGGGGGGGACCATAGGTGTCCCCTCGGCCTCCAACTGGACGCTGTACACCCATGGGGGCCCTGCTGGGTGCCCACATAGTTGAATCTCAACAGCCTTTCTGTGTTGAAAATGCCGGTACAGAAAGGCTGTTGAAATCCGACATCATAATCCCTCAAGAACCGACCTCGGGATTACCGAGCCTGTACGAAGCCATTCGGAATAACTGATCGAATTCTTTTCTGACTACCTCCATCATAATGTGGTGGTCGGGAAGGAATTCAACTGACATATTATGCAGTGGTCGGAAAGGCTCCGAACAACAGTCATAGCCTTTTCCGACAGCATCGTAATCAGGACCCAAGTGCCTACCTCTTGATGGGAGCTTATAGCCTTTCTAAGTAACTCCCTGAACAGTTCAAAAGAGGAAGATTTTTATTTTATTTTATTTTAGCTTATAAGGCGCACAGCTACCCGCAGTGGGTTTCCCGGCGCCAAGGGACAGATTAAGAGAGGGGAAAAAGAGCAACCATAAGTCATTACTGAAGAGAGCAACCATAAGTCATTACTGAAAGAGCCACGTTTTGAGTCCCTTGCGGAAACGAAGAAGATTGGTTTCAGTTTTTAAAACAGCAGGCAAAGCATTCCAGAACTTCGGTCCCAGGTGGGAAAATGAGCGGCCGCCCATCTTCACCAGCCTGAATCTTGGTATCACAAAATCACCTTTCCCAGAGGATCTCAGGGAACGACTAGGATGATAGGCTTGGATGAGGTCATGTAGATATGCAGGGGCTGAGCCTTGTTTAATCTTAAAAATGTAACAAAGAGCCTTGAACTTAATTTGAATGGCAATCCTAAGCCAGTGAAGATCATGGAGTGCTTGGGAGATGGAGGCTCTCTGAGGGACATGACGTAGGAGCCGTGCAGCCGCATTCTGCACAACCTGAAGTTTATTTAACGTTGCTAGATCGACTCCTAAGTAGAGGACATTTCCATAGTCCAGGCGGGAAACAACCAGTGCCTGGACCACCGTCCTCTGTGTGGGGACAGGAAGCATTCAGAGGATTTTTTAGAGCCATCTTAGAGTGACAAAGCAGATGGAAGCCACCTTTACTACCTGCTGGCGCATCGTAAGCTTCTCATCAATGAGGAATCCGAGGTTGCGCACCTGGGCAACAGGTTGAGGAGTAAGGCCCATTTCATTGGGCCAATGTTGAGGACTCCATGAATCTCTCCCCTTGCCCAGGATAACAACCTCGGTCTTATCTCCATTAAGTTTAAGGAAGTTACTGCGCATCCACTCAGAGACCCGAGTCAATCCTTGTTTTAGAACAGAAATTTTGCCACCTTCCACATTTGAAAAAGAGAAGATAATTTGCGTATCGTCGGCGTAGGAGAATAAAGTGAGGCCAGCTTCCTCCACTATGGTGGCCAGGGATCTAACGTAGATATTAAACAATAAAGGGCTCAGGATAGACCCCTGGGGAACACCGTACGCCGAAGAGCAAACTTTGGAAGAGGCTTTTGCAGAAAAAACCTGGAAAGTGCGGCCACTTAAAAAGGAGGCCACCCAAGCCAAAGCAGGACCCTCAACTCCTATAGACTGAAGAGATGTGAGAAGGATGGAATGTGACACCGTATCGAAGGCCGCACTCAAATCAAGAAGTATGAGTGCAGATGTTTCTCCGCGATCGATACAGTAACGCAATCGCTCGGTGACTCCTAAAAGCGTTGTTTCGGTGGAGTGATTCAACCTGAAGCCTGATTGGAATGGATGCAAAAAGCCTGAGCTTTCCACAAAATGAGTAAGCTGTGTATTAATATGCCTTTCTAAGATCTTAGAGAGGATAGGCAGCAGCGAGATAGGCCTAAAATTAGATAGATTGGAGGAGTCAGCTCCGGCCTTCTTCAAAAGAGGAACAATCATTGCATGTTTCCACTCCTGTGGAACATGGGCCTCTCTCAAGGAGGAGTTAAGAAGCTCCATCAAAACACAGCAGGAGTCCAGATCAAGTTGTTTCAAGATCTTGACTGGTAGAGGGTCGCGAGGGGAGCCTGATTTAATGCTTTCCAAACAGTGAGCAAAGGAAGTATCATCAAAAGGTAGCCAAGCAGCAAACCTGGTTACAGAGCAAGGCATGCTATTATGAGCGGGTACTGGAAGCAAAATAGATTCTCCAATGGGAGCAGGAGGGCCCAAGGAGTCATAAATAAGCTCAACCTTTGCTATAAAGAATTCTGCAATTGGTTTGCATTGTTCCTCATCTAAGACCGGGGGAGCAGGGACCTTATCGGAGCCTGTCAGCTGCTTCACCACTGAAAAAAGCGTGCGGAAGCAGTTTTGGGCATGTGTCACAGTATTGGCAATATAGGTGGCTCTTGCCAATTTACACTGTTTAGGGTATTCTCTAAGAGCCTCTTCATAGCCCACTTTACAGGCCGGCGAATAAGAGCGCCTACATTTTCTCTCAAGTGCCTTATATTGAGACTTCATAACCTTTAAGTTTCCTAAAAACCACGACGCAGGGGGACGGTGAGGCAAAGAGTGTTTAGGCACCAGAGGGAGCAGTTTATCAACAGCGACATTCAGCCAGTTTGAAACAGCTGAGTCAAGCATAGGTAAAAGCAGACTGGTATCCGGCAGATTTTTAGACAAGAGAGTGTTAAGATCTATAATGTCAAGTTTACCCCAACGCCGAAAGCTCTCATCCGCGTCTCCACCGCCATTGACAACAATCTCAGTAGATGTCAAAAGAAATTAGACTGCAAAGTGGTCAGACCACTACAAGGGGCGAGGAGAGGGTTCACAATTAAACTGGAGATTAGAAAGAATAGGGTCCAATAGGTGCCCTGCCGTATGTGTAGGTCCTGAGTTGCACAAAAGAATGTTAAGGGCCTCCAAGTCAGATAGAACATTTTTACTAATGTTACATTGCGGGTCATCTAAATGCAAATTAAGGTCACCAAGGAGGGTGAAATTAACAGCCTTTAGCAGAAGAGGGGCAATGGCATCAGAAAAAGAGGTCGTCCATGAATTAGAGTTCCCGGGGGGGGGGGCGATATATCAGGCCAGACAGGGTCATACGAGGACTTACTGCTAGTTTAAACTGAGCGGCCTCGCATCCCTGGAGAGGAAAGGCTTCAAGTTTAAAGCTGTAAATAGATTTAAAAATTACTGCAATGCCACCTCCTTTGCCAGTGTCTCTGTCCTTTCTGACCATAGCATAGTCAGAGGGGAGGGCCACAGCAACGTCAGGTCCTGAACTGGCATGCAACCAGGTTTCAGTGAGAAACACAGCATCCGTTTTTTTGGCATCCAAAAAATCATAAATATGATTTTTATGTTTGGGGAGGGACCTGCAATTAATGCTCCAGAACCGAAATTTGCGGCAGGCAAGGGGCGGTTTTTTAAAACTAGTCTGGAAGATGCTTCCACATGTCTATTTCAGCAGTAACACCAGAAGCTACCGTGAAATATGCAAATTTGCACAGGGCTTCCAGAGCCAATAAACTGGTTTATTTCAATAACTTGCAAGGTGTTTTTTTTTTAATCCACCTATCCCGGTAACATGATCTACAGGGTTTCCTAAGGGGATCTAAATGCAATGTGTTCCATTCTCAAAGCAGCAGACAACCTTCAATTAAAGGTGGTAGTCACAATTTGGTTGCATCTTCCGCACACCAGACTTGCATTCTACTGCAGAATATATACAACATTGACCACCTTCATTGGACTCGGAGGTATTGATTTTGCTGAGGGAAGAGAACTAGAGCAGTCTAGAAGAGCACAAATGAGGCAGAAGGTCACATATTCCCAGCAGTATGAAGATATATGTCAATGCTGTCAATCAGTCAATATTCCAACCAAAGAGAACTATCCATTGCCAAATATATTAGCAATTTGGGAACCCTGGAAATGTAAAAATATTATAAAAGGCACATATATATATTTAAGTGCCCCGAAAACTAGCTACACTCCCTGCCTACTTACACAACCCATCGGCCACCTACCAGACAAACGCACCGATGGATGGAGTCGCCGCCAGCATAGGAATGATGTTGCATGCTGGGAAATGTGGTTCACCTGCGAGCACAGAGGCGAGTCCATACCGTGTTTTAGAGGCAACCCACGCTACTTCAAGCGGTGGGAAGGACACACATCTTTTTTATGAAGGGATTATCAGCAGCAGCGGCGACTCACTCACCAGGGGGGCATTTTGAGAAAGGAAAGTAAACCCCCGAAACGCGTCAATGCCCATGGTGAAAAATGAAAATTAAGAATTGAACGGACCTCGAGTGCTGCCTCAAGTCTTCTTCTTGTGGGGGAGACGTTCGTGGAATAATAAGGCGTGGTTAGCTGTGCAACCTGTCGTGTGGCTGCGCGCTGGGCTAGCACCCCCCACAAGTGTTAAGGGGATCGCGAAATGGAAGATCCTCTGACTGCCCCGCACGAAATCTGGAGTGGACACAGCTGCGGATGTGCAGTCCATACTTTATGGGACTACACCCTTACTTCAACGGTGTTCTCTGCACCACAACGGATGGAAGTGCATGGGAGGGGGAGAGGACCGTGATTGACTTTTAAGTGCCCCGAAAACTAGCTACACTCCCTGCCTACTTATACAACCCATCGGCCACCTACCAGACAAACGCACCAATGGATGGAGTCGCCGCCAGCATAGGAATGATGTTGCATGCTGGGAAATGTGGTTCACCTGCGAGCACAGAGGCGAGTCCATACCGTGTTTTAGAGGCAACCCACGCTACTTCAAGCGGTGGGAAGGACACACAACTTTTTTATGAAGGGATTATCAGCAGCAGTGGCGACTCACTCACCAGGGGGGCATTTTGAGAAAGGAAAGTAAACCCCCGAAACGCGTCAATGCCCATGGTGAAAAATGAAAATTAAGAATTGAACGGACCTCGAGTGCTGCCTCAAGTCTTCTTCTTGTGGGGGAGACGTTCGTGGAATAATAAGGCGTGGTTAGCTGTGCAACCTGTCGTGTGGCTGCGCGCTGGGCTAGCACCCCCCACAAGTGTTAAGGGGATCGCGAAATGGAAGATCCTCTGACTGCCCCGCACGAAATCTGGAGTGGACACAGCTGCGGATGCGCAGTCCATACTTTATGGGACTACACCCTTACTTCAACGGTGTTCTCTGCACCACAACGGATGGAAGTGCATGGGAGGGGGAGAGGACCGTGATTGACTTTTAAGTGCCCCGAAAACTAGCTACACTCCCTGCCTACTTACACAACCCATCGGCCACCTACCAGACAAACGCACCGATGGATGGAGTCGCCGCCAGCATAGGAATGATGTTGCATGCTGGGAAATGTGGTTCACCTGCGAGCACAGAGGCGAGTCCATACCGTGTTTTAGAGGCAACCCACGCTACTTCAAGCGGTGGGAAGGACACACAACTTTTTTATGAAGGGATTATCAGCAGCAGTGGCGACTCACTCACCAGGGGGGCATTTTGAGAAAGGAAAGTAAACCCCCGAAACGCGTCAATGCCCATGGTGAAAAATGAAAATTAAGAATTGAACGGACCTCGAGTGCTGCCTCAAGTCTTCTTCTTGTGGGGGAGACGTTCGTGGAATATATATATATATATATATATATATATTAGGGGTGGGCGGCCAGCTACGCTCCGTGCACGGAGTGTGCGTAGTGCCGCCTACTCCGCATTTTGCGGAGCTGGCGGAGCCAGGCGGCACTACGCACGCTCCGCAGACGGAGCGTAGCTGGCCGCCACCCGCCTCCCTCTCGCCCTCCCTAAATACTTTCAAATAAAGGAATGCAATAATTTAAAAAGCACTTACCTTGCCGCCGCTGCCCGCCGCGTCCCCGGGGCTCGTTATCTTCCGTCTTCCGTCTTCTTCAGTAATGCGCATGCGTGGGCGGCCGCGCATGCGCATTTTCACGAGAAAATGCGCATGCGCGGCCGCCCGCGCATGCGCATTACTAAAGAAGACGGAAGATAGCGAGCCCCGGGGACGCGGCGGGCAGCGGCGGCAAGGTAAGTGCTTTTTAAATTATTTCATTCCTTTATTTGAAAGTATTTAGGGAGGGCGGGAGGGAGGCGGGTGGCGGGGCTGGCGGCCAGTGGTTTTGCGGAGTGGGGCTACGCGGAGTGCGGAGGTGGGCGTAGTTTCTCGCCCACTTCGCGTAGCTCCGCGAAGCCCCACTCCGCCAACTCCGCCCAGGGCTAATATATATATACATATATATATATATATATATATATATATATATATATATATATATATATATATATATATATATATATATATATATATATATATATATATATATATATATATATATATAGATAGATAGATAGATATATAGATTCCTCCTGGAATACACAAGAAGACAAACAGCACTCGGAAGGTAATTGTGCCAATCACGCTGATTTTATTATTGCGGAAGGGGCTCACACAGACGCGTTTCGGCGTGCTGCCTTCGTCAATGTGTGTTACACAGAGAACAATGTCGACATGTTTTTAAAGCCGTTAACTCCTTACGGACATGGACATAGAAAAAGGACTATCACCACAACATCCAAAAGGGCGCGCCATCTTTAAATGACTTAGATGTCATGTATCACAATCAATATCTAAGTTGAGTATAGTATATATATATATATATATATTCACTGAAAAAACCATAGGTTTCACACCATAAAACCATTGAAATTCCCACGTTATAGTTAGTTGGACTCACTAGATCTTGCGCGCCTGCAATGCACTGCTGATGACGTCACATATTACATCACTCATGACATGGTCAGTGACATCACTCATGACATCACTGATGACACCATCCTGTGAATGTGTGTCTTTCTGAAAAATAAATTTGTTTTGTATATGTATTTGTAAAGTACGATGGAAGAATAAATGGTTAAATAAGTGTGTAAATGGATGTTTGTTTTTAAAAGAATTGATTGGTTAACTGCCTTATTAAGTGTATCTTAGTGAATACATATATTAGCAAGTAACTTTTAAATATTGAAATGTATGTATCAGTGTTTCACTTTGTGTAAAAGTGGCTGTATGGGTTGGTGACTGACTCACTGTTTTTATGTGTTTTTAAGACAGCATATGTGCAGGACTGTATGGGTGGATGAGTGTGTATATGTGTGTGTTAGTGAGTGAATGACTGTCTCACTATTGTCTTTTTCAGTAACGACATATGTTTTATTCTAGTATATGTGAGTATTGATGTATATAAGTGAGTATATGTGAGAGTGAGAGATTGAGAGTGTTTCTGTTTAAATAAGTATGTGTTTATATAAGTGATTGTTTAAGAGAGTAAGTATGTGTAAGTATTCTTAGAAGTAAAGTGGTAGTGTGTGTATTGCTGTATATGCAAATAAATGGATGTTCAATAGTTTTTTGCATGTGTGAATATGTGTGTGAGTAACTTTTGGATGACTGTCGAAGTGTAACAGGATGTATAGGTGTATCACTAAATATAATGAGTGAGTATATGTAGGAGTGACTATATAGAACTGTTGGTGAATGAGAGGATGTGTATATAGATGGTGGAATTACTGAATTGTTTGTTGTAACTGGTATGGGTATCTCCATTTTTTTGAAAATGTTAAAGACTTTTTTTGAATATGTGTTTCAAGGCTTACATTACACTAAAAGGAGGTCTCTCACTCTGTCACAAGGATGGTGTCATCAGTGATGTCATGAGTGATGTCACTGACCATGTCATGAGTGATGTAATATGTGATGTCATCAGCAGTACATTGCAGGCGCGCAAGTTATAGTGAGTCCCAACAAACTATAACGTGAGAATTTCAATGGTTTTATGTCAATAAAATTTCCAGCTATCTATAACTGGTGTGAAACCTATGGTTTTTTCAGTGAATTTAATTGGTTTTTTAAATGCTAATTCCTAACTATAACTGGTGTGAAACCTATGGTTTTTTCAGTTAATTTCATAGGTTTTTTAAATGCTAATTCCTTTCGATATCGAGTTTCTAACCTATGTTTTTTTTTACAATTTGCTGTTTTGTGTAAGTATTAATTTTTTTTTATAATTTTTTCCTGGGTCGCTGTGGGTGCGCGCTCCGGTAAGCTTTCCGGTAAGCTCTCCGGTAAGCTCTCCAGTAAGCTCTCTGGTAAGCTCTCCGGAAAGCGCACCCAGAGCGCTACTTTCGTTCGTGGAAAAAAATATGAATGAAAAGTTAATAATAACGCAAAACATTTCTTACCATACAAATAAAAGCAGTTTATTTTTTATAAGAAAATGAAAATGATTATACATTTCCCTAAAACTATGATGACGTCACTTCGGCGCGCAATGTAAGCGCCCCCGGAAGCGCCTACGTTCGCACCGCGTGTGCGCCCCCGGAAGCGCCTACGTTCGCGCCACGTGTGCGCCCCCGGAAGCGCCTACGTTCGCGCCGCATGTGCGCACCCGGAAGCGCCTACGTTCGCGCCGCGTATGCGCCCCGGAAGCGCTCCGGAGCGCGCAGCGTCAGCGCGTCAAGTCATGTGACCTTAAAATAACACTTTTCATTGGTTGCTAACAGTTTTTTTTACAAAGAATGAAATCCCCACCCATTTCCTTCACTTCTTCTTTCACTTTTGTGACTGCAAGACTTGCCTTTTTGCTCTTGTATCTTTCTGGGTTAATCATGGCTGCCAGACCATCCAGCAGTGATGAAGAACCTGAATTTATCAATGAAGAGCCTCCTCAACGAAAGGTGAAGGAACATTCATTTGGAAATTTTTTAAAATACCACCCAACCAAAAAAAGGTGAATGCTCCAAAAGTAGAGTGCAGGATCGGCAAAGAAGTGCTGTCACGGGGTAACCCCTTAAAAAAATACTCATTTGGAAACTTCACGATGATCCGGCATGTGGAGAGGAAGCACCCCCAGAATTTTGCCCGGGAAAGTGTCAGGGCTCTAGCACAACAGGTTCCCAGTGTTGAGGCCTCAACATCCACCAGAGGAGCAACTTCTTCTGGGAGGGGGCAATCGCAGGAGCTGGTGCCAAACATTCAACCAGCTTTTAACCATGGTGCCCTCAGATGCAGATACTGCAATCAACTGCTTACCTTTGGAGAACAAAGTGTACAGCTCATGGTTCGAGCATTAGAAAACCATCGCTGCCCTTTCCACCACTAATTTTTTTTGTTCTTTTTGCTCCTGTTGAGCAGTTTCCATTCCCTGTTTTTGTTCCTGTTTTGAAAGAAGAAGAAAACAAAAAGTTTTTTTCAGAACTACCTCCAATTCTCATCAAAGAGCTATATTCTTAAAAAAAATTAAAAAGAGTAAGTGAAATGAAGAGCATTGATAATGGAAAGGAAAATGAGTAAGAAAGAATAGAAAGGTATGAGAGGAGAAAGGAAGTGAAGTAGGGGGACTGAAAGAAGGTGAGTGTTGGGAAGGAAAGTAAGGAGAAGGAGAGTGAATATGGGGAATGTGGATATTCAAAGAAAATGTTGAAAAGGAATGGGAGTGGAAGGGTAAGAAAAGATACATTGCTGGAGTTGAAGGCTGAAAGCCTCATTTATGAAGCCATGCGTCACCTTAACACCACCAGAGCATCACTTTTTGTGACGCATCAGTCCAGTAAAAAATGCACCTTATTTATTCATATTTACAAAGTGGCGCATCTAGGTAGATGCGTCACTTTGTAAGCCCCTGCGCCACATTATTCCTACGTCAGGTGTAATGTATGCAAAAGGGACGTATTGACGCAAGAAAGGGTCGTAGAGGTGACACAGTGAATAAACTGGAGGCCTCATTTCTGAAAAGTGGCGCATCACTGCCTGAAAACAGCGATGCGTCACTTCTCTGTGCGCACTCCTTGCGACATTCCTGATGCGTCATATTTAATGTATGACGAATCATGTCGCAAGGAGTTACAGATAGGTCAGTATTTCTGACTTATCTGTAAACACAAAAGTGACGCATTGCTGGAGTGCGTCACAAAAGTGACGCAACTCCAGTAATGCGTCCTTTCACATGGGGAAAGCACCATGTGAAAGGTCTTGCGTCAGTCTTACACCTGCTGTGAGGCAGGCGCAAGATTTTGATGCAACAGCATCCTAAAAGTGACACAGTGAAATCTCATAGATTTCACTGCGTCGCTATTACGAAGCTTCTTGCGGGGGAACGCCCCCTCTGCATACATTATACCTGACGCAGGTATAATGTGGCGCATGGTTTTAAAAAGTGACCCATCTACCTAGATGTGTCACTTTTTAAATATAGCGCAACGAGGCGCATTTTTTTTTACACCGCTGGTGCGATGCGTCACTTTTCTGTGCGCACTCCTTACGACATTCCAGATGTGTCATATTTAATGTATGACGAATCATGTCGCAAGGAGTTACAGATAGGTCAGTATTTCTGACGTATCTGTAAACACAAAAGTGACGCATTGCTGGAATGCGTCACAAAAGTGACGCAACTCCAGTAATGCGGCCTTTCACATGGGGAAAGCACCATGTGAAAGGTCTTGCGTCAGTCTTACACCTGCTGTGAGGCAGGCGCAAGATTTTGACGCACCAGAATCCTAAAAGTGACGCAGTGAAATCTCATAGATTTCACTGCGTCGCTATTACGAAGCTTTTTGCGGGGGAACGCTCCCTCTGCATACATTATACCTGACGCCGGTATAATGTGGCGCAGGGTTTTAAAAAGTGACCCATCTACCTAGATGCGTCACTTTTTAAATATAGCGCAACGAAGCGCATTTTTTTACACCACTGGTGCGATGCGTCACTTTTCTGTGCGCACTCCTTACGACATTCCAGATGCGTCATATTTAATGTATGACGAATCATGTCGCAAGGAGTTACAGATAGGTCAGTATTTCTGACGATTCTGTAAACACAAAAGTGACGCATTGCTGGAGTGCGTCACAAAAGTGACGCAACTCCAGTAATGCGTCCTTTCACATGGGGAAAGCACCATGTGAAAGGTCTTGCGTCAGTCTTACACCTGCTGTGAGGCAGGCACAAGATTTTGACGCAACAGCATCCTAAAAGTGACGCAGTGAAATCTCATAGATTTCACTGCGTCGCTATTACGAAGCTTTTTGCGGGGGAATGCCCCCTCTGCATACATTATACCTGACGCAGGTATAATGTGGCGCAGGGTTTTAAAAAGTGACCCATCTACCCAGATGCGTCACTTTTTAAATATAGCGCAACGAGGCGCATTTTTTTACACCGCTGGTGCGATGCGTCACTTTTCTGTGCGCACTCCTTATGACATTCCAGATGCGTCATATTTAATGTATGACGAATCATGTCGCAAGGAGTTACAGATAGGTCAGTATTTCTGACGTATCTGTGAACACAAATGTGACGCATTGCTGGAGTGCGTCACAAAAGTGACGCAACTCCAGAAATGCGTCCTTTCACATGGGGAAAGCACCATGTGAAAGGTCTTGCGTCAGTCTTACACCTGCTGTGAGGAAGGCGCAAGATTTTGACGCAACAGCATCCTAAATGTGACGCAGTGAAATCTCATAGATTTCACTGCGTCGCTATTATGAACCTTTTTGCGGAGGAACGCCCCCTCTGCATACATTATACCTGATGCAGGTATAATGTGGCGCAGGGTTTTAAAAAGTGACCCATCTACCTAGATGCGTCACTTTTTAAATATAGTGCAACAAGGCGCATTTTTTTACACCGCTGGTGTGTCACAAAAAGTGACGTACAGGCGGCGCAAAACTGTCGCAAGACCTTCATATATAAGGCCCTGGATTTTCACCTTGCTTCGCTCCCTGGTGCGCTTCCCTGTGCGCGTACCGGGCACTCCCCCCGCGCAAATCGAAAAAAAATATTTTATAAAAATGCCCCGCGGGACCCTATTTTAGCCCCCACATCAAACCTAGGGGGTCAGGAGGGGGTCTACCCTGCCCCCTTATAGTCATTTCTCCCTTGTGTCTCAATCCTACCGAGACACAAGATGGCAGCCGCTCCGGAATGTTTAGAATGTTTACAGACACCCGTGAGCCAATCAGCTTTCCGCGCGCAAGTCGCGTGTCGCGCCTGGTGTGCTCCCCGGTGCGCACACCGGAGCGCGCCTATAGATATATATATTGCGCGTCTAATGCACTGCTGATGACGTCACATATTACATCACTCATGACATGGTCAGTGACATCACTCATGACATCACTGATGACACCATCCAGTGAATGTGTGTCTTTCTGAAAAATAAATATGTTTTATATATGTATATGTAAAGGTCAACCACGCGCAAGTTATAGTGAGTCCAACTAACTATAACGTGGAATTTCAATGGTTTTATGTCAGTAAAATTTCCAGCTAACTATAACTGGTGTGAAACCTATGGTTTTTTCAGTGAATTTAATAGGTTTTTTAAATGCTGATTCCTAACTATAACTGGTGTGAAACCTATGGTTTTTTCAGTGAATTTCATAGGTTTTTTAAATGCTAACTCCTAACTATAACAGATGTGATACCTATGGTTTTTTCAGTGAATTTCATAGGTTTTTTAAATGCTAATTCCTAACTATAACTGATGTGAAACCTATGTTTTGTTCAGTGAATTTCATAGGTTTATTTAAATGCTAATTCCTAACTATATATAAGGCCCCAAACCAATGTTTTTTTTCTTTGAATTTCAAAATTTTGTTAATAGCAAATGTCTATAGCTATGAAATGTAATATTTTTTAAAATGAATGAATCCTATATTTTATTTGTATTTTAAACAATTTTTTATTAATTTCTATTTTTTTTTTTACCCTGGAGCGCTCCCTGGAGGAGGAGGAGGGGAGGAGCATCGCGTAAGCGCGTTGGATGTTTACGTTGCTCGATCGTATTCGCTCGAGTGCGCTTACGCCGTGCGTATCACGCGGACGCGGCTACGCGAAACGTCACAATCATGTTTTCGTTCGCGACATTGGCGCTAACGGGGCGCGCCCCGGTGAGCCCCCCGGAGAGCGTAGTCTTTTGAAGCTCCCCGGTGCGCGAACCGGGAAGCGTCCCGTTAGCACCAATGTCGCGAACGAAAACATGATTGTGACGTATCACGTAGCCGCGTCCGCGTGATACGCACGGCGTAAGTGCACTCGAGCGAATACGATCGAGCAACGTAAACATCCGATGCGCTTACGCGACGCGACCCGGGGCGCGTCGCGTAAGCGCGTCGGTCATGTGACCTGAAAATAACACTTTTTATTGGTGCAGAAGAGTTTTGGTTTCATAATGATGAAATCCCTGGTCTTTTGACCTGAAAATAACACTTCTCATTGGTTCAGGCCTTTTTTTTCCAAATGATGAAAGACCCCACCTTTTTTCCATATTCTGACTTTGTCCTTTGACTGAGGAAGACCTGTTTGTACCTCTCTGTACCTTTTTGAACTATAAAATGGCTTCAGTAGCAGCAGCAGCTGGAGCATCGGCACCACCACCACCACAACCACCAAGAGGACCACCACAAGATTACATTGGTGGTCAACAAGAGGAGGAAGAGGAGGAGGAGGAGGAGGAGGGGAGGAGAAGGTGGCTTGAAGAACACAATACCCCATACCAGCCAAGACCACACATTATATGGGAGTTTTTTTCGATCCCAGAGGGGAAGAAAAAAGTCAATGCAGCCAAGGTGACTTGCCTAATCTGTGACATGGAACTTTCTGGGGGAACCCTAATAAAAAATATTCATTCGGAAACAACACAATGATTAGACACATGCAGCGCAGGCATCCAATCAACTATTCTGCTGCAGAGATGAGGGAACTGGCCAGTAACCCTCCCCAATCTACAAGCACCACCTCCAAAAGAAAGCAACCCACTCAATCGGGACCAGAGGCAAGAGAGACGATCCCTTGCATTCAGCCACGGTTTGCGGATTTCCGAATAACCTGTAAACATTGTGGGAAGACCATCTCCTACTGTGAACAGAGCATAAAGCTCATTGTCCTTGCTGGGGACAACCACAAATGCCCCAATAAACCCTAATTATTTCTTTTCTTCTTTTTTTGCTCCAGTCGAGCCATTTTCAATTCCCTGTTTTTTCGTTTCTCCCCATGAAAAATACAAAAAATATAAAACTGTTCTGAAAACCCCAAAAAAGTAAAAAAAATTCAAAAAAACAATAAAAAAAACATAAAACAACAAAAAGAAGAAAAAAACTGTTCTTTTTCGAACTACCTCCAATTTATAAAAAAAGGCTACATTTTTTAAAAACTCTGTCATTCTTTTTTCCCCATGGTCCGCTCCCCGGTGCGCATACCGGGCGCTCCCCGCGCAAATCCAAAAAAATATATATATATATTTTGCACCGTGGGGCCCTTTTATAGCCCCCACATCAAACCTAGGGGGTCAGGGGGGATCTACCCTGCCCCCTTATGGTCATTTCTTCCTTTTTTTCCACCTCTTGTGTCTCTATCCTACCGAGACACAAGATGGCGGCCGGTCCGGACTGTTTCGAATGTTTACAGACACCCGAGAGCCAATCAGCTTTTCGTGCGCAAGTCGCGTGGCGCGCCTAGAGCGCTCCCCGGAGCGCGTACCGGGGCGCTGCCATAGATATATATATTTTTTTGAACCTAAATTACTCAAAATCCACTGGAGCACATATCTTGAGACATAGCAAAGGCAAATCGGGCTACCAGTCCCTACAATTTTGCCAAGTTTGGTGGAAATCCATTCAGCCGTTCGGGCTAAAAGTGAGTTTGACCGCCCTATGGAAATTAACATGGGGAAAACACGTTTTGGGACCCACCTTTTATCTCGGCCCCCGCTTGACAAATCCCCCCAAACTTTCAAGGAAGGACCGGGGCGCCGTGAGGCCATTTTGAGGAAATTTTCAGGCGGATTCGTCAAGTTATTCCCAATAGAATGTTGCGGATTTCCTATGGAAAGTAGATCCTAACTATAACTACTCACTGGCGACCTCCAGTAGGTAATATGTATAGTTATAAATATATATATATATATATATATATATATATATATAAAAACATCCAATTTTTGAAAAGTCTGTCATTCATTTTTCCCCTTGGTACGCTCCCTGGTGCGCTCCCCCCGCGAAAATCGCCTTTTATAGCCCCACATCAAACCTAGGGGGTCAGGGGGGGTCTATCCCTGCCCCCTTATGGTCATTTCCCCCTTTGTTTTGGCCACCTCTTGTGTCTCGATCCTACCGAGACACAAGATGGCGGCCGCTCCGGACTGCTTCGAATGTTTACTGACACCCGAGAGCCAATCAGCTTTCCGCGCGCAATTCGCGTGGCGCGCCCGGTGCGCGCACCGGTGCGCGTACCGGGGTGCGCTGCCATAGATATATATATTTTTTTGAACCTAAATTACTCAAAATCCACTGAAGCACATATCTTGAGACATAGCAAAGGCACATCGGGCTACCAGTCCCTACAATTTTGGCAAGTTTGGTGGAAATCCATTCAGCCGTTCGGGCTAAAAGTGAGGTCGACCGCCCTATGGAAATTAACATGGGGAAAACAAGTTTTGGGACCCCCCTTTTATCTCGGCCCCCGCTTGACAAATCCCCCCCAAACTTTCAGGGAAGGGCGGGCGCCGCGAGGCCATTTTCAGGAAATTTTCAGGCAGATTCGTCAACCGGCGCCAAAGTTATTCCAAATAGAATTTTGAGATTTAACATTGAAAAAAATCCTAACTATAACTACCTACTGGCGACCGCCAGTAGGTAATATATATAAATATATATATATATATATATATATATATATATATATATATATATATATATATATATATATATATATATATATATATTCACTGAAAAAACCATAGGTTATAGACCATATATAGTTAGGGATTAGCATTTAAAAAACCTTATTTTATTTGCACAAAACCATTGAAATTCCATATATAGTTAGTTGCACTAACTATATATCGCGGACCCGCAATCCACTGCTAATGATGTCACATATTACATCATTCATGACATGGTCAGTGACATCACTGATGACATCACTGATGACATCTCAAATGACATCACTGATGACATCACTGATGACAACACCCAGTGACTGTATGTTTCTGTAAAGTTAAAATATGTCTTACATATTGAAGAATGAGTGGATGTATAAGTGTCTGGATGAAGGATTTAGTAGGTGCATGACTGACTGTATGAGAGAATGATTAAATGTGTCTCACTGAGTGCATGGGTTAGTGATTAAAGTGTCTTAATTTGGCAATCAATATTTATGTTCTTCTGTAAACTGCTGCATGTTTAAATCAGTAGCTATATCAGTAACTATATGGGTTATTGAATGGTTGCCCAAGTATTTGTATGGGAGACTGAGTGTGTGTGTGGGTGGCTGGGAGGTGTATAACTCTGTGCATAGATGTGTGAGCGGTTGATTCCCTAGGTGTATGGGTTCAAAAGTGCATGTAGAAACAGCTGTATGGACAGTTGACTGTGTGCATGAGTATATTGGTGAGTGAATGGATATCTCAGTTCTACATGTCAAAGTAAGTACATATGTAAAACACACTCCATGTGAGAGTTGACATATATAAATAACTGAACATAAGAGTCAGTGAATGTGAGAGTGGCTGTATGAATCATTGTGAACTTGTATCAAGGATTGTATAAGAGAGTAAATATGTGTTAGTATATGTTTGAATAAGTAAGGTGTGTATAACTGTATAGTTAAGGAAATGGAGATGTGATTGATTCTTTGCATGACTGAATAGGTGTGTGAGTAACTCCATGGATGTGTGACAGTCTGTGAGTGCCTGTTTACACTGAGTGTATCAAAGGTTATATTAGAGTCTGAAGATGTATTATCACATAAATGATATCATCAGTGATGTAATCAGTAATGTCAAATGAGATGTCAGTGATGTCATCAGTGATGTCATTTGAGATGTCATCAGTGATGTCATCAGTGATGTCATTTGAGATGTCATCAGTGATGTCATCAGTGATGTCACTGACCATGTCATGAATGATGTAATATGTGACATCATTAGCAGTGGATTGCGGGTCCGCGATATATAGTTAGTGCAACTAACTATATATGGAATTTCAATGGTTTTGTGCAAATAAAATAAGGTTTTTTAAATGCTAATCCCTAACTATATATGGTCTATAACCTATGGTTTTTTCAGTGAATTTTCAAGGTTTTGTAAATGCAAATTCCTAACTATATATGGTCTATAACCTATGTTTTTTTCTGTGAATTTCATTGGTTTTTTAAAAGCTAATATCTATAGCTGTAAAATATATTCTTTATTAAGTGACGTATCACGTAGCCCGTGAGACGCCTCATGATGCATCGCATAACCGTGACGTATCGTCTCTGCAGCGCAAACCAAACCCAAAACGTAAGCGCGCCAGAACACGCTTAAAGATATATATATTTTTTTTTAACCTTAATTAGACAAAATCCACACGTGCATATATCACAAACGTTCAAAAAACACAATATGTCGGACTCCCGTTACGCTGCCGGTTAGCTGCCCGGTTAACGTACCAGGAAGCACCTTTACCGCGAAAAATCGCAATTTTTTTTTTTCACCCCCAGGGAACTTTAATAGCCCCCTCATCAATCCTAGGGGTTCAGGAGGGGTCTGCCTTACCCCTTTCATTCATTTACACTTTTTTTTTTCCACCTCTTGTCTCTCGATCCCACAGAGAGACAAGATGGCGGCCGCTCCAGACTGTTTACAATGATAACAGCCAACAAGCTTCTCCTCAGACTCCCGTTACACTGCCGATTAGCTTCCCGGTAGCTGCCCGGTTAGCTGCCCAGTTCGCGTACCAAGACGCGTCTCTACGGCGAAAAAATCAGATTTTTTTGTTTGTTTTTTTTTGGCCCCACGTGGCTTTATAATATCCCCCTCATCAATCCTAGGGGGTCAGAAGGGGTCTACCTTGCCCTCTTTCCTTCATTTCCCCCTTTGTTTTGGCCTCCTCTTGTCTCTCGATCCTACCGAGAGACAAGATGGCGGCCGCTCCGGACTGTTTACAATATTGACAGCCAATCAGCTACTCCTCAGACTCCCGTTACACTGCCGGTTAGCTTCCCGGTTAGCTGCCCGGTTCGCGAACCAAGACGCGTCTCTACGGCGAAAAAATCGGATTTTTTTTTTTTTTTTTTTGGGCCCGGCGTGGCTCTATAATATCCCCCTCATCAATCCTAGGGGGTCAGAAGGGGTCTACCTTGTCCCCTTTCCTTCATTTCCCCCTTTGTTTTGGCCTCCTCTTGTCTCTCGATCCTACCGAGAGACAAGATGGCGGCCGCACCGGACTGTTTAGAATGTTGACAGACACCGGAGAGCCAATCAGCTTCGCTTCGCAAAGTTCCGATACGCGAAAAGTTCGCGAACCGGAGCGCTGCCCGGAGCGCTGTTACAGATATATATCTTGATTTAAACGTTAATTTCTCAAAATCCACTGAAGCACATATATTGAGACCTAGCAAAGGCACATCGGGCTAACAGTCCCTACAATTTTGCCAAGTTTCGTGCAAATCCATTCAGCCGTTCGAGCTAAAAGTGAGTCCAACCGCCCTATGGAAAACTCAATGTTAAAAACGCGTTTTGGGACCCCCCTTTTTTCTCAGCCCCCCCTTGACGAAACCCCCCCAAATTTCCAGGAGCTGCTCAGAAACAAAATGTGCCATTTTCCTGAAAATTTCAGCCGATTCCGTCCACAAACGCCAAAGTTATTAGACATAGAATTTTCAGAAATCTCATAGGGAAAAAATCCTAACTATATATACCTACTGGCGACCGCCAGTAGGTAATATATATATATATTCACAGAAAAAACCATAGGTTATAGTGGATATATAGTTAGGAATTTGCATTTACAAAACCTTGAAAATTCAATGAAAAAACCATTGGTTTTAGGCCATATATAGTTAGGGATTTGCATTTACAAAACCTTATTTTACTCGCATAAAACCATTGAAATTCCATATATAGTTATAAGCGCTAACTATATATCGTGCACTCGCAATCCACTGCTGATGATGTCACATATTACATCATTCATGACATGGTTAGTGACATCACTGATGACATCACTGATGACATCTCAAATGACATCACTGATGACATCACTGATTACAACATCCAGTGACTGTATGTTTCTGTAAAGTTAAAATATGTTTTACATATTGAAGAATGAGTGGATATATAAGTGTCTGGATGAAGGATTTACTAGGTGCATGACTGACTGACTGATTGAGTGAGTGATTAAATGTGTCTCACTGAGTGCATGGGTTAGTGACTAAACTGTTTTAATTTGTGCATCATTATATCTGTTGTTCTACAAACTGCTGCATATGTTGATCAGTAGCTATATGAGTAACTGTATGGGTTATTGATTGGTTGTCCAAGTATTTGTATGGGAAACTGAGTGTGTGTGTATGGGTGGCTGGAAGGTGTGTGACTCTGTACATAGATGTGTGAGTAGTTGATTCACTATATGTATAGATTCAAAAGTGCATGTGCAAACAGCTGTATGGGCGGTTGACTGTGCATGAGTGTATTAGTGAGTGAATGGATATCTCAGTGCTACATGTCAAATTAAGTACATATGTAAAACACAGTACATGTGAGAGTTGACATCTATAAATAACTGTGCATAAGAGCCAGTAAATGTGTGAGTGGCTGTATGGATCATTGTGAACATGTATCAGAGATTGTATAAGAGAGTAAAGTAAATATGTGTTAGTATATGTTTGAATAAGTAAGGTGTGTATAACTGTATAGTTGTGAAAATGGAGGTGTGATTGATTTTTGGCATAACTGACTAGGTGTGTGAGTAACTCCATGGATGAGTGACAGTCTGTGACTGTCTGTTTACACTGATTGTATCTAAGGTTATATTAGAGTCTGAAGAGGTTCATGGTATTATCACATGAATGATATCATCAGTGATGTTATCAGTCATGTCAAATGAGATGTTTTCAGTGATGTCATCAGTGATGTCATTTGAGATGTCATCAGTGATGTCATCAGTGATGTCACTAACCATGTCATGAATGATGTAATATGTGACATCATCAGCAGTGGATTGCGAGTGCACGATATATAGTTAGCGCTTATAACTATATATGGAATTTCAATGGTTTTATGCGAGTAAAATAAGGTTTTGTAAATGCTAATCCCTAACTATATATGGCCTAAAACCAATGGTTTTTTCATTGAATTTTCAAGGTTTTGTAAATGCAAATTCCTAACTATATATCCACTATAACCTATGGTTTTTTCTGTGAATTTCATTGGTTTTTTAATAGCAAATATGAAAAGCTTTAAAATGTCAAGTACGTGATAGATAAAAACATTTTCGTATTTATGCACGCTGATGTGCTTTGAACGCTGCCCCCCTCCCCTCTTTTCTCTTAGTAGTACTCTCTCTTTGCAGATAGTGAAGAGTAGTTAACGCAGGCCTTTACCTCCGTTGTAATCCGTCCTGCCTGCTTGTCTCTCCATTTGATTGATTATTATCCAAGCATTTACTGTTTTTCAATTGATTCTCTTTGGTTCATTCTCTATTTACAAACAAGCACAAAGTCGCAATACTCTGTTTAGTCTTTGCAGATCGTGAAAAATCGTGTCAAAAAATAAAAGTAATCGAGCAAAATCAGTAGGCCACTAATTGGATCTCTTTTTGACCTCGCTAAAATAGAAATATTATAAACAACCCTTCATGAGAAATACGAAAATAGTGAGATGAACTGAGCTCCACACCATGAGGGCTGCAAGACAGCTCGGCTCCGTCACCCACCCCGCCCAAAATAACGACAAACCCTATGCAAATATTAAAAATATAGACAACACACCAGCAAAGAAACAGGGTAAAACATTTTATTAAATAACTATTTACATAACGTTGGTTTATAAGATGATGTCAGTAGTGGACCGATGTGTGAATAGGTCGGAAGCAGCACAAGGCGCCAAGATCCGGATGGAAAGTCCTGGATATTGGGTGCCATAGTTCAGAGTTCTGAGTTTGAGCCTTTTTCAATGCCTGTGCTTTGTTGTTTCCCCTCCATCAAAAACAAAAAAAAAATATAAAACTGTCCAAAAATACAAAAAAAACAAAAAATGTTTACAAAAGCAGTGCTTGTAAGACTGTCTGAAGCTTATTTCCACCTACTGCAGCTTCACTATTCTCAAAGTAAGTGAGGGTCGTTTGTGGACCTGACTGCATTTGAAAACAATGTTATATGGTACCTCCCTAAACCGCTTGACGGAGGCCCCCGAAGGGCTGTGTGATGACACGGACTCGGAGAAGACGCTTGGCTCCGACCCCCTCTCCAAGTCTTATAGCACTGGTGTAGCCTGAGATCGCCCCCGACATAGGCGGCCGGCTCCCGGGGTCCGGCGGAACTTTTTGCCTTTTGATGACTCTTCTATTCTGGACTTTGTCCCACAATCCGTTTGACCTGAAGACACGCTGTAGTGGGGCGCCCCTTTACCGTTTTAGTTGCCATTCCGCCCGCTTTTGCTACACTGTGCCTCTTCCGCCATTCAGCTGTTTACCGCCCGCTCTTGCGACTACAGCGTCTCGCTCACCATGTAGTTAAGTTGCTCCCGCTCTTGCGGTGCAGCGATAGGCGGCTGCCACAGGACTCTCAAAATGGCGGCCGGCTCTTCGGTTTTGGGCCTGGTCCACTAAAATGGCCCTGGGACACCTTGGAACTCGGACGCTTCCCTGATAGGGCTTGGGTCCCATTCTCGAAAGCGTCCCCTCAGCCGTGAAGATTCTACAAAAGTCTTGGGGGCCCCTGACTCCCGCAGGCTTCTGGTGGGGAGCGGCTGCCATGATTGCTCGTGGAATGGCCACGACGGAGCTACGAGATGGTAGTGCTCTCATGCTGACGCCAGCTTTAGTCTGAAACATCCAGAAACACTGTAGACTACCAATTCGATCAGTTCCGGTAGCGCCCCAACATGACCCGGAAGAGAAGAACTTGCCCTCCCCTCTTTGACTGATGGTTCTTGTTGCCTGTCCCCTCTGTTGTCATTTAACAGAACTTTTTGGACTGCTGAAAGGGGTTGTGTTCCGAACGCTGGTTGGTGGAGACATTTTGACTATATTCTTGACCTACGTTGTCGCGTAATGCGTTATATGACACGCCGCGTTAGCGCACCCGGAAGTGATCCGGGGCGCGGCGCGCAGCGCGTAACGTAAGCATAACAGGTCATGTGACTTGTTAATAAAACTTTTCATTGGTTCATTTTACTTTTGTTATTTTAATGATGAAAAGCTTGGTCATATGACCTAAAAATTACGCTTTTTATTTTTTTCGAACATTATTTTTTTTAAAACATATATGTTATAATATTCCAGGCTAATGTACTTTCCCGGAAAATTTACAACTGTCCTGCAAGTAAAATATATTCCTTTTTCGAGAAAAAGGGCGTTTCTTCGTTCCATGACGGAGCCGTTGAGTAAAAGAGACTGGGCCTGCTGTCTTAGTCGCCGATACGCCTGATTATCAGATTCTTATCGATCACTTTATGTTGCAGGAGTGGAAAACACAACTGCCCTTGACCATTTATCTTTACTACGTTCCTACATATTGTACCTTTTATCCGTCATGTAATTGGACTGCTTTATTTCACTTGCCTTTTACTGATTCGAAAACAGTGACTAAAAGTAAAAACTTTACCAATGTAAATACTACTACCGTGTTTGATTTAAAAACCTTTATTGTGAAAATGTCAGTATACAAATACGGGCCTATAACCACCTGGGCCGGCCACGGAGCAAACTGAAATCGTATATGATGAGGAGACATTTACACTGTAGAGGAACGTAACGAGCGGGCCATTAGGTTGCAAGAACTAAGGTGTCTAACAGTTGCGGAATCGTGGACGTACATTTTGTAATTAAAATAAGACAGGGCAACTTACAATAAAATGTTCTAGATATACATTTGCGGGCAAGGAGTTACGAGTCCCATTTATACCGGCGCCATTTTGGGCGAGGCCGGGCAGGTCCAAGATATAGTCAAAATGTCTCCACCAACAATCGGCCAGACCAGAACCCCTTTCGGCCCTTTATGCTACAAGATGGTGTCTTCCATTCAGAAAATATTGTTCGCAGCATTTTGAAAGGAAAGATAAACAGCCGTTCTCCTAGTGAGTCTCACATTGTTACATTTAGGAAGAATGTTGAAGAGTAATATGTGGAAAATCTGAAGCCATTTTTCTACAAACTCTCAATCAGCCTAAGTCATGGGCGATCTTTGTCCACACCAGGGCAATAGTGAAGCTGCAGCAGGTGCAAAAGAGCTTCAGACAGTCTTACAAGCACTGCTTTTCTAAACATTTTTTTGTATTTTTGCACAGTTTTATATTTTTTTTTTGTTTTTGATGGAGGGGAAACAACAAAAAACAGGCATTGAAAAAAGCTCAACAGTGCAGGGCGCCTTGTGCTGCTTCCGACCTATTCACACATCGTTCCACTACTGACATCACCTCATAAGCCAACGGGGCACCCCACACTGACTTTCGGCGCAGCATTGTAGGATGGCCACACCAGTGCGGCAACTTGCTGGACACCACCTCGGTGCCATCCGGATCTCGGAGCGTTCGAGTCACTGTACCGCAAGAGTGACCGGAACTCAGCTGGTCACGCCGTCTTTCGGCGCAGCATTGTAGGATGGCCACACCAGTGCGGCAACTTGCTGGACACAACCTTGGTGCCATCCGGATCTCGGCGCGTTCGACTCACTGTACCGCAAGAGTGACCGGAACTCAGCTGGACACGCCGTCTTTCGGCGCAGCATTGTAGGATGGCCACACCACTGCAGCAATTTGCTGGACACCACCTTGGGCAACAGTGAAGCTGCAGCAGGTGCAAATAAGCTTCAGATAGTCTTACAAGCACTGCTCAGAACTCTCAACTATGGCACTCAATATCCAGGACTTGCCATTCGGATCTTGGCGCCTTGTGCTGGTTCCGACCTATTCACACATCGGTCCACTACTGACATCACCTCATAAGCCAACGGGGCACTCCACGCTGACTTTCGGTACAGCATTGTAGGATGGCCACACCAGTGCGGCAACTTGCTGGACACAACCTCGGTGCCATCCGGATCTCGGCACGTTCGACTCACTGTACCGCAAGAGTGACCGGAACTCAGATGGACACGCCGTCTTTCGGCGCAGCATTGTAGGATGGCCACACCAGTGCGGCAATTTGCTTGACACCACCTCGGTACCATCCGGATCTCAGCGCGTTGTGCTGCCTTCGGCCTATTTGCACATCGGTCCGCTACTGACGCCGCCTCACGTGCCAACGGATTTTCTACGCTTTTTGTAGCCCTATGCCGCATAACAGGTCATGTGACTTGTTTATAAAACTTTTCAATGGATCATTTTACTTTTGGTTTCCTAAAGATGGAAGGCTTGGTCATATGACCTAAAACTAACACTTTTCATTGGTTTAGAACATTTTTTTTTCCCAAACGATGAAAGCCCCACCTTGTTTCTGGATCATTCAGACTGAAGCTGGCGTCAGCATGAGAGCACCACCATCTCGTGGCTCCGTCGTGGTCATTCTGCGAGCAATCATGGCAGCCGCTCCCCACCGGAAGCCTGCGGGAGTCGGGGGCCCCCAAGACTTTTGTAGAATCTTCACGGCTGAGGGGACGCTTTTCGAGAATGGAGCCCAAGCCCTAGCAGGCAAGCGTCCGAGTTCCAAGGTGTCCCAGGGCCATTTCAGTGGACCAGGCCCAAAACCGAAGAGCCGTCCGCCATTTTAAGAGTCATGTGGCAGGCGCCTATCGCTGCACTGCAAGAGTGGGAGCAACTCAACAACATGGTGAGCGAGACGCTGTAGCCGCAAGAGCGGGCGAAACCCAGCTGGATGGCCGCCACCTGGGGAGGCCCGTTCACGCCGCCTCCCCCACGCGCCCCCCCCCCCCCCCCCCGGGCCGCCGCACGCAAATTTTCGGAGCAGCATTGTAGGATACCAAAACCAGTGCGGCAGTTTACTGGACATCACCTGGGTGCCATCAACATCTCAGCGCGTTCTGCTGCCTTGGGACTATTCGCACAACAGACCGCTACTGACGAGGCCTCCCCCCGCACCACCCGGGACGCCCCACGCCAATTTTCGGAGCAGCATTGTAGGATACCAAAAGCAGTGCGGCACCCAGGCGACATCACCTGGGTGCCGTCCAGAACTCTGCACGTTGTGCTGCCTTGGGACTATTCGCACAAAAGACAGCTTCTGACCATTGTTGCTTTTTTGGGTGAAAAATGTTTAAATGTTTTTACAGTTTTTGTTCCGTTCATTATAGTTAAATGTTAATAAAGTTTTAAAATCTAACTTTGTTGGAGTGCTATATATGTTTAAAAAATCGGGTGAATGGGGCCTTGAATCGGATTATTGTCATGTGTGGGCTTTGCAAGTGTACTGCTACAAGATCGGACATTTCAAACTCAAATGCACGTTCTTTTTCTTACCTTTCCGAAGCATGGAGCGCAATAGCAGGCAGAGAAAGGGTGATGCACGTGTTGAACACTGCCTGGCCTGGCAAGTTGCTGGCAGTGCCCCCCCCCCGCCTGCTCCTGAAAGAGGGCACACACACACCGCCGCCCCGAGTACTTCATAAATCTTTAAAAGACCATGCGCTTGTTCATGAGGCTTAAATGGTTTATCACCCCTTCTAGAACCCCTGCATCGACCCTCTGACGTTTCCTGGAAGAATTAGCACGTAACACAATACCAAGCCCTGTCAGCTGAAACCCCCGAGAAATCATGGGGCATATTATCAAGGGGGGTTATTTCCGCTTTTTTGGCTTTAAAAGCCAAAAAAAAAAGAGATAAAATTATCTCCCTATTACCAAGCTGTCGCTAACACCAGTTAGTGACAGCTAAAAGGAGATAGCGACCATCTTGGGTCCCGCTTTGCATATCAGTGATATTTATCACTAATGACATGCAAAGTGGGCGTGCCAAGATTTTAGCGACTGGAAACAGTCCCTAACCATCGCTATCTCCTATTACCAACTTTTGGAGATATTCGCGCTAAGCGCGAATATCTCCAAAACCTAACACCTGCCCTGAGCAGTTTTAGCCATGTTATCCAATGGGAAGTGGATAACATGGCTAAGAGCATTTGCTGGATAATGCATGAATATCGCTTGCGGCCGTTTTTTTATCGCATTTGCGATAAACCTTGCTAATAGCGAGGTTTATGTGCGATAAAATTCGCCGATGTGCGGCGATAATTTTTGTCTCTAAACAAGTTAGAGACAAAAATTATCGCTAGTTGTTGGTAATACAAACGTCACGCAGCAAAAAAAAAAAAAAAAGCTCACGCACAGAGCAGTTTTTAGCCATGTTATCCAATGGAAGGTGGATAACATGGCTAAGAGCATTTGCTGGATAATGCATGAATATCGCTGACTTTTCAGCGATATTCATGCATTGTGGCCGATGTGCGGCGATAATTTTTGTCTCTAAACAATTAAAACGAAGCACAAAATGGCGAATTCCCGTTTCGCTACCAGTTTGCGGCCCAGTTCGCAGCCCGTGAAGCGCTTCTACCGTGAAAAATAATTTTTTTTTTATTTTCCCCACGGGACCCTTTAATAACCCCAACAACAATCCTAGGGGGTCAAGAGGGGTATACCTTGCCCCCTTTCATTAAATTCCCCCTTCGTTTTTCACCTCTTCTTCTCTCTCGATCCTACCGAGAGATAAGATGGCGGCCGCTCCGGACTGTTTAGAATGTTGACAGACACCGGAGAGCCAATCAGCTTTCTGTTATCCAATGGAAGGTGGATAACATGGCTAAGAGCATTTGCTGGATAATGCATGAATATCGCTGACTTTTCAGCGATATTCATGCATTGTGGCCAATGTGCGGCGATAATTTTTGTCTCTAAACAATTAAAACGAAGCACAAAATGGCGAATTCCCGTTTCGCTACCAGTTTGCGGCCCAGTTCGCGGCCCGTGAAGCGCTTCTACCGTGAAAAATCATTTTTTTTTTATTTTCCCCACGGGACCCTTTAATAACCCCAACAACAATCCTAGGGGGTCAAGAGGGGTATACCTTGCCCCCTTTCATTAAATTCCCCCTTCGTTTTTCACCTCTTCTTCTCTCTCGATCCTACCGAGAGATAAGATGGCGGCCGCTCCAGACTGTTTAGAATGTTGACAGACACCGGAGAGCCAATCAGCTTTCTGCGCGCAAAGTTCCGTTTCGCGAAAAGTAAGCGGACCGGATCGCTGCCCGGAGCGCTGTTACAGATATATATCTTGTTTTGAACGTTAATTTCTCAAAAACTACTGGAGCACATATATTGAGACCTAGCAAAGGCACATCGGGCTAACAGTCCCTACAATTTTGCCAAGTTTCGTGAAAATCCATTCAGCCGTTCGGGCTAAAAGTGAGTCCAACCGCCCTATGGAAATTAACATGGGAAAAACGCGTTTTGGGACCCCCCTTTTTTCTCGGCCCCCCCTTGACGACCCCCCCCCAAATTTCCAGGAGCTGCTCAGAAACAAAATGTGCCATTTTCCTGAAAATTTCAGCCGATTCCGTCCACAAACGCCAAAGTTATTAGACATAGAATTTTCAAAAATGCCATAGGGAAAAAATCCTAACTATATATACATATATATATATATATATATATATATATATATATATATATATATCGATTCAAGGTGCCCCAGAGCAAGGGAGACAGGAGGATAAGAAAAACATTTCTTTTATTCAGCACAATCACGCCAGCAGCCCTTGTCTTCATAAGTCCCTGACGCGTTTCGCTGCACCTGCAGCTTTTTCATAAGGGGAGGGGCACAGGCAGGGATCTGGTTCAATTATTTAACAGTTCATTACCCACTTGAATGCTGGGATTTGAAGTTCAAATTCTTCCCTATAGGTAGGGTCCGTTTCCTTGCCACATTTCTTAATCAGCCCCAATGTTATAAAAGTTCTAAGCCCTCCAGTGGGCTCAAAGGCTGGTCGCGTGATTCAATAAAGCCATCCTCTCGCCGACCGGCTATGAAGGGTCATAGCCTCGCTGACCCGGTTCCAAGTTCCAGGCGGTGCTTCTCCCGCGGCACGGAGCCTGCCGCAGTTAATCGATTCAAGGTGCCCCAGAGCAAGGGAGACGCGACTCCAGGAGGATAAGAAAACCATTTCTTTTATTCAGCACAATCAATTATGAAGGGACTTATGAAGACAAGGGCTGCTGGCGTGATTGTGCTGAATAAAAGAAATGTTTTTCTTATCCTCCTGGAGTCGCGTCTCCCTTGCTCTGGGGCACCTTGAATCGATATATATATATATATATATATATATATATATATATATATATATATATATATATATATATATATATATATATATATATATATATATATATATATATATATATATATATATATATATATATATATCCAGCTCACGGTTTCTGCCAGACTTGTCCGAAGGAAAGAAACCACGCACTCCGGGGGTCGTTTTCAATGGTTTATTTTGCAGTTTGTAACAGACGCGTTTCGGCGCTCCGCCTTCCTCAATGTCACAAACATTGATGGTGAGCGCCATGTTTTTGTTAGCGTGCACACGTGATTTTTGGGCAACACAAACAAGGGACAATCATTCATTCCTCCATATTGGAGATGTTAACAGTGAACGACATGTTGCGGGTCACATTACACTACAAGGGCTATCCTGCTTGATTACGCCCCCGAAATGCTAACATTAAATCCCAGCATATTGTTGACATTTGTGATTAAATGCCGCTAGAATTACGCGCTAGTTCGCTATCATGTTTAATGGTATCTAGCCGTGAATCGGCAAAGAACCTCTATGTACTGGCACATATTAAAGTACCATAATTAGATCACAATGTCAACAATTAACAAATCAATGTGCTGAACCGCAAACAATGCCGATTAAAAACCATATCGCCGTGGATCGGCAAATCACCCTTGAATCATTTTATGTTCCCTCCCAATATTTAAACTATAATCTTCAATATCATTTCTTATTCTCAAAAATTCACACTTCTGAAGTTCCACAAAAAAGCAAAGTTTAACGAAACAGAATACTAATAAGTGAACCCATTATCAGTGACTTATAATTCATAACCATAACTGCACTTAGTCTTCTAATCCATTCCTCTATGTCACTACTTTGTTGCACCCAGTTTTAAATCCTATTACACATGTTGCTTCAACAAACCTATTTGGTATCACAGATCCAATCATTTGTATGGCTTATAGCTACATTTATACATATGTACACATTTGCAGTTCTTAGTTCATCATAGATATGTATATTATAATAGCTTCTTTTCTTGCTACTGGCCTATGTGAGAGGCCAGTTCCTCACCCGCATTTAAGCCTTTAGGGTATTTAGTCATTAGATCAATAATGTAACGAGACTCCAGTCTCCTTAAACTTTGCAGTCTATCACCGCCCCTTGGATTTTCCGGTATGTGATCAAGCCCAAAATATTGCAGTTGATTTCTATTGCTTGAGTGTTCCTGCTGGAAATGTCGAGCCACGGGATATGACTGATCATTTTTGTCAATTGCTCGTAAATGTTCTAAAATCCTCAATTTCAGGGGTTTGATTGTACTCCCGATGTACATTAATCCACACGGGCACTTAAGACAATATACTGCATAGGGTGTATTACATGTGATATATTTATTGATTGTTTTTGTTATCCCTATGTCCGGAATCTCATAGGTTTTTACCCTTCTGCTATGTGCACAGGCTTTACAATGATAGCATGGGTGGAAGCCCTTTAGGTCTGCCAGTCTATTGGTTTTCTTCTCAGCTTTCTTTAGATGACTTTGAACCAACATGTCTTTCAATGATTTTGATTTCTTGAAAGTTACCAAAGGGTGCTCCGGAATGTCGTCCTTGATGCAACTGTCGGTTTTTAAGATGTGCCAGTTCTTTCTCATCATGCGTTTTAAATAATTTGCTTCCGCCGAATAGGGGGTTACCAGCCGGAATTTACCCTGTTCTTTCTTTTTATCCATGGCAGAATGGTCTCGCTCTGTCAGTAGATTTGATCTATTCAGTGCATTCACCTTTTGTAACGCACTTTGTAGCGTTGACATTGCATATCCTCTTTGTGAGAATCTACTGATGCATGCTGATGCTGCAATCTTAAAATCTGAATCTCGAGAACTGTTCCGTCTCAGCCTGAGCAACCTGCAGGGATTCGAGCTTGATATATATATATATATATATATATATATATATATATTTCAAAAAGGTTGCCCTGGTGAAGGAAACCTCAGGCAGTTCGAATAGTTCCTTTATTTGGACAAAACCTGCCAGCAAAGTGTAGCGTTGAACACAGCTTCAAAGTTCATTAATCCCACAAACACCAAACGCGTTTCGGGAACCCCTGTTCCCTTTCTCAATGGCCTTGGACTGCAAACAAAGTTCCATCTGATGCTTCGCACTATTTCAATCATCACGGGTCCTGCCCTGTTGGCGTGGCTCATCATTGCATCTTGGGACCTGTAGTGCGAAATAATAAACCTCCAGTGAGTCAATCGAACTTGGCAAAAATAATCAGCAGTTTTTTCAAATCCCAAGTGGTTAGAAACATCTCAGCACTCTGCCCTGCTTTATGGTCAAGTCCCAAAATACTGCCTCCATAGCGCACTGTCACCTCCTTGGCGCAGTGCAGATCCGCTTTCAAAGCAGTGGGCTTCACTTTGCGGCTGAGCAAGAGCCGCTAAATACAATTCAAAAAGGTTGCCCTGGTTAAGGAAGCCTCAGGCAGTTCGAATAGTTCCTTTATTTGGACAAAACCTGCTATGTTTTAAAGCAGTATATGTGAGTGTTGGAGTATATAAATGACTATATGTGAGAGTGAGTGATTGCAAGAATATCGGTATGGATGAGTGTCTGTTTCTATGAGTGATTGTTGTAGAGAGTAAGTATGTGTTAGTTTCTGTATAAATAGGTACGGTGGTGTGTGTATGACTGTATAAGCAAGGAAATGGGTGTGTGATAGTTTCTTTGCATGACTGACCAGATGTAGGAGTAACTCTTTGTGTGAGTGGCAGTGTGTGAGTGTCTATATGGGTGTATGAGTGGATATATAAGTGGCTGTATAGATAAATGACTGTGTGTATGAGTGACTGCATAGGTTCGTGTGTGGATGTGTGTGTAGACGTATGAATCACTGAGCAGGTATGTACAAACTGCTATTGGTCTGTCTATGGTTCCGATATTGGTGGTCTGTATTTTAGAGTGGGTGTAGAGTGGGTGTATGAAAGGTTTTATTAGGGTATGAGGAGGTGCATCAGATGATCACGTGGATGATGTCATCAGTGATGTCATTTGAGATGTCATCAGTGATGTCATGAGTGATGTCACTGAGCATGTCATGAGTGATGTAATATGTGATGTCATCAGCAGTGCATTGAGGGGGCGCGAGTTATAGTTAGGTCTACTAACTATAATGGCCAAATTTCTATGGTTTTGTACGAGTGAAATCTCCAACTAATTATAACATTTCTAACTATAATGTCCCAGAAACCTATGTTCTTCTGTGAATTTCAAAGGTTTTTTAAATGCTAATTTCTAACTATGCCTACAAAGGTAGGGCATGTGAAGGAAGAGCCTTACAAATGCAGAAAGAGGCAACAGAAGTCCAGAAAGACGAAGAAAAAGTGCAGGAAGAGATGTGCAGAAAGAACCAACAGAGGAACAGAAAGTCCTCCTGTGCCCCCAACTTTTTGCTGATGGGTACTGGTGGCAACTGACTCTGACTAACCAGGCCTAGAGCCAGTGATAGACTAAAAGACACTTAGAATAGAGTGAAAACACCTACATACATAGGGAACACTATGCATTGGGATACCCATTGTGATTAGCATGATCTCCTCTGTATTTGCCATGAGTTAATGCCCGAGTACATGAGTAGTGACTGGATGATTAGAGTGCTACAAGGAGAGTGCATGGTGATTTTATAAGTGCTTGGGTGTTGGCACAGTGATTGGATAAGTACATAGGATTGGGTGGGTGATTGGAGGATGGCATAGATAGTACTAGGGAGATTACTGGACTGCATAGGTAGTCCTCAAGGTATTGCAGCAGTGAATGTGTTAGTGACTGAGCCATTGCATGAGTACACGGTACTGAGTGGATGAATAGAGTACTGCAAGGAGAGTGTGTGGTGAATTTATAAATGCTTGTGTATTCGAGGAGTGTTTGGATTTGTACATGGTAGTGGCTGGGTGACTGGAGGAGTGCATGTGGAGTGACAGTGTGATTGCGGGACTGCATGGGTACTACCTGGGCAATTAAAGGAGCAAATGAGAAGTGTGTAAGTGGGTACAGGACTGTATCGGTAGAGCATATGGGATTGTACTAGTGATCAGTTAGTGCCTGGATCATTGCATTAGCACATAGCTACTGACTGAAAGATTAGAATACTGCAAGGAGAGTGCCTGAGTGAATTTAAAAGTGCATGGGTATTGGCGAAGTGTTTAGATTAGTTCATGGTACTGGCTGGGTGACTGGAGGACTGCACATGGAGTGACAGTGTGATTGCGGGGCTGCATGGGTACTACCTGGGCAATTAAAGGAGCAAATGAGAAGTGTGTAAGTGGGTACAGTACTGTACTTGGGTATTGTTGGCGAAGTGTTTAAGTCCCCTTAAATCTTGATGGTCGCTGGGGTCCAACTAGCCCACCAGGTATCTCCAGTAAGTGCCACAGAGCTGCGTTGCAGAGAGGTGTTCAAAGGGGTGTGGCGTCGGACCACGTCTCTGCAACACAGCTCTGTGGTGCTTACTGGAGGTACCTGGTGGGCTACTTGACCCCAAGAAACCCTCAGGATTCAAGGATAATTAATCCCCCAACTTAAAACCTGCCAGGGGGTCCATTTGCACAGTGGTGAAGAGACGGGGTGAGACTGATGTGACATGTGTGTACTTATCCAATCCCTCTGCCAAAACCCAAGAACACCCAACACCCCCTGTAGAAACATGCAAGCTTAAAAATGTTACATGTACCACTTTTAAAGATTAGGCACTCTACCTTGTGAGCTACCAAGCATACGGGTGGCTTTTTTGATATTTAACCTTTGTATTCCTTTCTGTCAAAAAGGGTTTTTTTTACAGGCGTTCCTGCAGGCTTATAATAGGTGAGGATGACAATACAATGCTTTGATAATTCACTGCACATATTTTTCACACTAACATTGGTTGTATCAGTTTGATAATTTTCCCAACATATACAAAAAAAAAATTTCTGTGTCTCAAGGTGTTTAATTTTCTTCAGATTAATTTACAGACGTACCGCTGAAGAAGGGCCATTCCAAAATTAATTTAGGATCTATGAAGTGATTGATCTAAAGATATACTTGAACATAATGTGTGAGACTAACTAGAGATGGCTTTGGTTTGGTAGATTAAACTTACAACACATGAGTGCATTAGCTTTGTAATTGGAGAGAAAGTTCACATTTTGGACACCAATCACACCATCAAAATATGCATTGCCAAAAAAAGACAACTCTTCTCTAAAGAAAGTGAAAATGTTTCACACAGAAGGCAGCTTCAGAAATGCTGACTAAATCGTGGTACTGTTGCAGCTACATGGTGATAATTGGCTGCTCCATGGACACATAGTCTTCAAGTCATATTCTGCATTAACCCATTAGCTGGCTGGGCCTCCTCACCCCCCCCCCCCCCTCCAGTGTGCAAGTGGGGAGCCCTTTTGTGGCTTTTTGGGGAATTTGTGCTTAGGGTTCCATAACTCTTTCCATGTAAATTATCCAGGCCAAATTTGCATCCTTTATTCCATCATCATGGGGATTCCAAGGTACCTAGGGTATGTAGATTACCCTGGAGAGGGCCAAGAAAACAGGCAAGATATAGATAAAGTTTGCGTTTTTGGGGGAAAATCGAAAAAAGGGCTTAGGATACAAGTTTCCGTTTCTTCTCAGCTTTCAGGAACATGCAGAACTGAATAACAAAAAATCAAATTTTTTTAAAAAACATTTGGAATTTTTCAAAGAGGGAGCCCATTTTCCCTATTGATTGGACTTTCAACTTATTTCTGGTTTGTGGTGAAAACAAGTGTGAAACCCATGAGTGACAAAGAAAAGCTACAGATTTCTGAAAATTAGACACACTTCTGAAATCAGCAAAGTACCATAAGTTTAGATTCCCTTAAGATTTTCCGAAAGAAACTAACTGTTGAAATGAAGAAAAGTTGAATTAGAGTAGGAGGAAATGGCCATTTCTGACAGCATTTTCATCTGTAACTTTTTATAAAGATGGCTGATTTACAAAAACTATATACCAGTACATCTGTTACACCCTTCTGGTTGATGGGATAGGTAGCCTTTGTATGTTCTCCAACAACACAAGCTGCTCCGAGCCAAAAACTGGGCTGCACAGTACAATGTTTTTTTAATTGCATATCTAGTACAGACCAATTTCTATGGTTACATTTTTAGAGTGAAGAATGACTATCAAGGAAACCAATGTATTTCTGAAATGGGCACAAGATATGGAGTTTATGAGCAGTGGTTATTTGTATATCCCTGAATTTGTGGATAGACTGTGTGAGAAGTTGGCCTGGCATATGCTGTCCACTATTCTAGTGGGCACCTTGCACCCGTCCAAATGACCCTTATTGGTGGTAGGTTAAAGACAACCTTTTTAGGAAGCTATCCTAGTGATAGCTGTGGAGAGCAGCCTTCAGGCTAAGTCTTGGAGGAATGTAAGGCAGCTTGTTTTACCAGTCTATAATCTCGTAAATGACCAAATGAAAGGAGAATCACACCAGGTATATATATAAAATATATGAATTTATTCTAAACACATCCCTCAAGTCTTTTTATGAGGCTAGAGGCAAAAGTACATTCAGTAAACTTAATATCACACAGTAAATTAGCACAATATATGTTGAGCCATAGGGGCATACAAAACCATATATTAAGAAAGTGGTATGAGAACCACGACTTGCATAGACCCAAGGCCTAGAGTCTTTAGAACTGCTGGGGTCACCAGGAACCACCCATGGTAGTGACACAGGGGACCCACGGGGGACGCGTGCAGTGTGTGAACACAGCCGCGAATCTTCTTTGGAGAAAGTCGTGGTTGGAATTTTAAAGATAAAGGACACTTACGGGGAGGACTTTGAGCAAACCCCTTTAGACTTCAGGGGTTCTAGAGCCAACACCCATGGGAGCACCGGAGTACTCGAGTTACCTCACCCAGAGAAGCCGCTGCATACTTGTCTTTTGATGTCGGGTTTCGTCGTCGTTTTCAATGGCGATCTGCTGAAAAGTGCTGCTGCCGTCGAAAAGGAAAGTATCCAGAGTGATCCAAGTCTGGATGGAAGATGAGAAGAACCTGAAAGCAGAGGGGACAGAGTCTCGGTCACTAACCAGTGACCAGGAGCACGATAGGCGGATGCCCACCAAGGTAGGGCGATTTCAGGTGAAGAAGGGGAGGCTTGACTCTTCAGCCACGAGGACCAGGAGGCGTCAACGATGACCAGGATCTGGAATCGAACTGTCCCACAAAGGATGTTGGGTGCTGCAGTGTCTGTTTCCGGATTTGACCCAACAAGCCTTGGCAACAGCAACCCATGCAGAAAGCAGAGATATGCTTCAGTGCAGACCAGCAAGATCTGAGGGACTCACCACTTGGTAGCGAGTCAGGGCACATCTGGAGCAACCAGGGAAGCCCAAGGAAAATCAGAATGGCCTTCATGGGGACCCACCAGTCAACAGACCAAGGATCACAATGGAGCCTCAAGCGGAAATGCAAGAAGAGGGCTCACGGAACACTCGTGGAGTGTAGGCCCACAATCCTCAGTGCAGATGGTGCTCGGGCTTGGGCTACAAGTAACCCAAAGCACAACTTCAGGAAAGCTCAGGAAGTTAATTCACTAGCAAATCTGCACCGTGTCCAGGGGTTCCGGTTCCACGTCACTCGTGAGGGCTGCGGGGCTCCGCTTTGCTGGGGTCTCGTGTCGGCATTTCAGAAGTTTGGAAATTCTCTTCCTGGGCTGCAAATACTTTAGAGTCTGGCAGGAGTTTCAGAGATGCAGACCGGCAAATGCTTTGTTGGTGCCTGCTTGAGCAGGGGAGTCACTCCTTGACCCCAAGGGAGATTCTTCCGTTCTCTAGTCTTTAGTAGTTGCAGGATTCCGTTTCAGAGTTTCGTCCAGGTGTAGTCTAAAGTCCTGTTGCCAGGGGTTCCCTATTTATACTAAAGAAAGGGGTTGGACATACTCTGGGGACCCACATAGGGGAGGGTTTGGAAAGAGGGTGGCTACACCCATTTCCTTTGTCCAGTTTCACCCCAGAGCAGGGGCTGAGTGTCCCTACAACCGGTTTGATTTTGACTATACACATGGACACCAAATGTGCCCCCAGTACAGACATCAAGTCACTCTCAGAGTGAAACCACCCAGCCCCAATACGCTACAGCCTGTCTGGGAGGTGGTTACACCTCCCTGTCCAGGCCTCCCCTGCAGGAGTTTCGGTCAGCAGCAGGAGGTCTGACTCGAGTCTGTGGAAGCAGCATCCTTTTGTGATGCTGGGCTCTTTGAAACTATTACTGGGCAGACCAGTGTGTACATGTCTCTCCCTCTAGAAGGGTGGAATTCTACCCCAGCCACCAGTACTGGTGGGGGGAGGACGGGGGGAGGGGGTAGGATTCCAAAGTGTTTGACACCAACCACGGCAATTTTCCATTCAGCCATTCCAAAGTTAGCATTTACTGTGAGGTTATAATGCACTTAAGAGTATATGGTCTGGCTGCATCACAGAACAGCCTCAGAGAATAGATTCCAAAAGTTGCAGAGGGGTCCTGCTGATGCATGGGCACCCTCTCACACAAAACCAACCACTCTGCCTTCAGGATTGATAAGGCCTGCAATAGGAGTGACTGGCAGGTTTATATGTGTCAGTGATTAAAGGTATATATAGGTAGCCTTTATCTTAGTAATAAGTGCATGCGCCACCTTACCCAGGCTGTGGTAGCAGTCCTGTGGTGTCATTTTGGAAGGCTTCCCAAGGGTGGCATAATTCATGCTGCTGGGGTACCTATACCCTTGGTACCTAAGGTACCATGTACTAGGGACTCACAAGGGTACCCTGGTAACCAAACTGGAGTGTACCTAAAGTACATGCAATCATTTTAGAGAGGGAGCAGCTATGCTGGGGTCTTGGATAGCAGGGCCCCAGCCAGACTAAAGTCGAAAAACAGTGAAACACCAGCAAAAAGTGAGGGTAACCATAGTAAGCAGATCCTACTCTCCTAGAGACTGTACTAGCAAATGATTTAGGAGGGGATTTTTCAAAATGTCTTCTTTCTTACACACTGGCTTACATTTGGAAGGCACAAATGCAGAAAAATCCTATTGGTAATAACAAATGTTCTATTATTATATGCCCCCACATGTTCTTTGATAAAAATTGTAGCTCACTTTTGTTGGTATGCCTTGTATCCGCAACATGTAATGGAACAAAATACAACATGCGCACATTACTTTAACTGTAAAATTACCTTTTACCAGTATGGATAGCTGTAGATTTTAAACCCTAGCTCAGCCGGCGTCAAAGGAATCCTTGTAAATTTGCACATTTTTGAAAACTAGACACTGGGAAAATCCAAGGGTTGGTGACTCGCATGGCTCTCACCAAATTGTTTTTAGCCAGAATCTATTGTAAATCTGAAACTTTGCCTGAAAAAATGGATTTACCTCACAATAGTGTGATGGGGAGTTCTGGATTATGTGGGGAGCCCCAAACTTACTTCCACTTAGTATTCCCTCAAGTGTCATGATAAAAATGGTTCCTCACTTGTCCCTTGCAAGGTGACCCCCAATGACCTCGGTTTTATCCGTTCCTGTCATTGGCACTAGGCCCAACCACACAAGTGGCACAGTGTTTTTATCGGCATGAGTAGGGCAATATATGGTGGTAGACATTTTTCTGGATGCCTGTAGACTCTGGAAATTTTCCTCACATAAATGTAAGAAAAATATGCGATTTCAGGCAAAGTTTGAGGATTGCTGGGCATTGTGGGCAGTAAAACCTCATGGGATCCATGCAACCACACAACCCTCAAAACCCCCCGTTGTATAGTTTTAAATAATGTCTGTGGTTGGTGGGTTTATAAGGGTGGCACCTGAGCACAGCTCCAAATCCCACAGCTACTCCTCTTGCTGATCGCACCACGTAGCGCTTTAGGGCCTCTTGCACCAAGGTATTCGGTCCAGCCATACAAGTGAGGTATGATTTTTATTGGGAGACTTTGGGGCATGCTGTGTGGTAGGAAATATGCTGCTAGCCACAGATTTAAGTTTTTTTGCACACAGAATTGTGAGAAAAATGTGTGTTTTTGGTCAAAGTTTGATGTTTGCACTGTATTGTAGGTAAACAGCATGGGATCCATATAAAGCACACCACCCTAGGCTCAACAGGATGCTCAACAGGATGGCTAATTTTCAGAACAATCTGGGTCTGGTAGGTTTTTACCGGTGGCAGCCTACCCAAGCATCAAAAGTGCAGCCAATCACCATTGCAAGTGGGAAGATATTTGGAGTTAACAACACTCTGCTGGCCCATATGTGAAAAAAACACCCAAAAGAATCAAATGTCCTCTCACTTGCTATTGGAATGGGATGCCTTAATTTGCAATATTGTTGAGGGTGAGGTTAGGATGGGCCAGACCCACTCCATCATATTATTAAAAAAAATGATATTCCTGTCAGACAGTGGGCTTTCTGTCCCCGAAGGGGAAAATTGGGGGAACACCTTCTGTCTGCCCCCGGGGGCGAGGGGAGTCTGGTTTCTAGCTTTAGGTGTGTGGCCAGTGCCACACCAGCAGCAGTTTCTTTAGCCCTAAGGCCAAATCCCTGGTGTCAGGTAGATTTTACACCCCCCAGGGGGCATCTCTGAGTCAAACTCTTCAATTGGGAAAAGCCTCCTATCTGCCCCCAGGGGGGGACAGAAAACCCCTCTTGACCCCACTGGGGAAGGGGCATTGCTCGAAACCAGGGTACGCTGCCCCATCCTTTTGTTTCTTTGTCCCCATTTAGAAATCCCTGGTGTCTAGTGGGCTTTCAGGGGTGAATACCCTGTTCACCACCCAGAAGGGGCCTAAAGTCTATTGGACCCTGGGGTGTGGAGAGCACTGGCCCATGCGGAGCAGCTCTCCCAAATATATATTACAGGAATGCAGTCCCTAGTGTCTAGTGGGCTTTTTGCCCCATAAGGGGTCATATTTGGAGGTATTTTACGGAGCGGGCCTGGCCTTTTCCATTGTGTTCAGTCCCAACCCCTATATTTAAAACATAATAAGGTTTGACTAATGGGCATTTTGTCCCCTTGGCGGGTGGATCAGTTTTAATTATTCCCATGCACCCTCCGGGGGGGGCAGAAAGACTGATGTCCTATGTAGTTGGGGAGGGGTCATTACCATGCCAATGGTGGGCAGCCCCCACCCCAATATTTAATATGTTTTTAAACCTTCCCCTGGAGTCTCATGGGCTTTTTACCACTCTTGGGGGAGTAAACATTTCCTTAAGCTTCCAGGGGATAGAACGACTGATGCCATATTTAGTTGAGGTAAGGGCATGGCCATGGTAAAAAATAAAAAAAATGTAAATTCCAGCATTTGTAAAGCGCACAGCTACTTCCAACGAAGGTGTCCCGGCATTGGGGGCCATCAGGAAGATTAAGCAAGCTATTGCACAGAGACATATGGTGCTGGGTTAACCTGCCACCAGAGCCGGGGATCGAACCTTGAACCCTGTGGGCCGGAGTCATGCACCCTGTCCACTGCGCCACACCTCTTCCCTACATATATATATATATATATTTTTAAGGCGTTCCCTTGCATCAAGTGGGCTATCAACCACCCCTGAGGGGCAGATCGGGGGTAACTACCCCATCCACCCACCAGAGGGGCAGAAAGACTGATGCCCAATTTGGTAAGGATGGGGGTATGTCCATGCAAATGGTGGGCAGCTCTGCCCCTATAGTTACACAAAAACAGCTTTCCCTGGAATATATTGGGATTTCTGCTCCGGTGGGGGTCAGATCTGGGGTAACTATTCCATCACCCCCCCCCCCGCCCCAAGGGGGAAATATGACTGAAATATTTAAATGTCTTGGGAAGCAAAAGCCCTTGCCTAAGGGACTGCTCCACCATCCCTCCCTGGCACCTAGTGAGTGGATTGCGGCTTGTGAATTGCCCTCCTGTGGTGATCCCCCAAGCAGGAATCCATTAGACAGAGCTAGAATTGGAAATGGGAAATTCTCTCCTTTCCAACAATACTTCTCCCATAAAATCAGTGCTCAGGTGCTGAGATATGCTCCTGAGCACTGATTTATTGAAAGTAAAATGAGCTCCTAGGCTTTACTTGCTTTCATTTTCCTGTATTGACGTCAGAACACCATGCGTACTGATCGTCATTAAAGAAAAAAGACAACCAGGCTGCTCGGGAAGCTCTTCTATGCTTGTCTTTGACCCTGTACAACATCCATTGCTTTTTGACTAGATTCACTCTATAGAAATACCCTCTACATTAATATAGATGGAAAAATCCTTGTACTCCTTCAATCTAACTGATGCCAAGCATGCTTGTACTTTTTTGCTGGTTACTTGGACTTGGTGACTTAAACTACTCTGTTGTAGTCTCTACAGAGCTCCATGTGAGTGAAAAAGTGAAAAACAGGTTTTACAAATATCAAAATAGAGCGAGTGGGATGCGCTTTAGACTTCAGATTTTGAATCAAACAAGGCAAACCCTGTGTTAGACCTGTTATTATTGATATGGTGTTCCCCCAAATATTTTGCCTTCAACACTTCTGAATTTCTATGTTGTTGGCATTAGGACTCTGGGCACTTTCCCACTGCTAACCAGTGCTAAAATGCTTGTGCTCTCTCTCTAAAACATTGTAGAAATGGCTTACACCAGGGGCCGCATTACACATGCAGCGCATTTTCCTTCATTGTGCCAGTTGTACCTTCAAAAGGGTGCACCACATGCAATGAAGGAAATTGCGCCGCATTATGGGAAATGGGCAAACCCCCAGACCAGCCACGACCTCTGTCTGCCCTGGGGGCAGCACATTCATGTGAAATACAGAGCAGCTGTGTTATACCTGGCACTTCTTGATGTGATTACCCCAGACTTTTTGTCTCTACCTCCGCTACTTTTGACTGACTTAGATGCTTTGGACACCTTGCCACTCCTAAACAGTGTCAAAGTGCAAGTGTTCCCTGTATAAAATAATGGTAATTAGTTGTCCATGATTGGTGTGTTTGCCTTACTAGTCCCTAGTAAAGTGCACTGTGTGTGCCTGGGCTGGTAATGCAACTACTACTAGTGGGCCTGCGGCACTGATTGTGCCACCCACACAAGTAGCCTTAAAAAGGGAACTCAGGCCTACCATTGCAAGGCCTGCGCGCAGTTTGTTAAACTGCCATGTTGTTCTGTCAAGTGCACTCACTTGCCAGACCTTACCCTTCCCTTTCTATGTGCATCAGACACCCATATGGTCGTTCCAGGGTACCCCCTGGGCAGGGTGCAGTGCATGTGAAAGGTAGGAAATGTACTAAGGTGAGTGCCATGTTCTGACAGTGAAATAATCTCCATTTTAGTTTTTCACTGTTGGAAGGCCATCTTGCTCATAGGATAGAATGGGAAGGCTGTGTAATATGTTTCCCAGCTTATCTTCCCAAAGGCTTAAGATGGAAAGGTGACGTTTAGTGTGCCTGAAATCACAGTCTAATCTTTTTATGAAGGTGGTTTTTGCATTGTGTGTTCCGAAGCCACTCTATTAGAAGTGGCTGAGGTATGTGCTCTAACATTTCTGTGTGTCCCTGCCTGGCTGTGGATTGACTGTCTGAATTTGAAAGAGATAGGATCTGGGGAATGTCTTGACCCAGGGGAAGAGGTGAGACAGCAACAGGCTGACCTGCATCTGGAGTGTAGGGGAGGAGAAGCCCCTAAAGGTGAAGAGGCCTGGGTTGCTGCTATAAAACAATTGGCTCAGCTCCTGCTGAGTGATTGAGAATCCAGACCCCCACTAATCAAAGGAAGAAAGCTGTCACTGGCAGGGAGGCACCCAGAACTGGTTCGAGCATGGGTCAGTGCCCCATGAAGCAAAACGACTTTAAAGCCATTGAGGGGTATAACTATGAGAGCTGAAGCCCCTGAACTTTGGAGAATGGCTTGATCAAGTGTGAACAACACTGGAGCTACTTTGTGGTCAAGAGGACCTTTGCCAAGGAAGAAACAACTGAAAGGATTGAAGGATAGGGCTGACCCTTGCTGTGTGTTCTGGGGCCTGCAGTTTGCTGTTTTAACCAAGGAAAGGCTAATGAGACTTTGCAGTGTGCTGTGTCCCCCTGTTGAAGGGCTTTGCTGTGTCCTGAAGTAACTATCCCCAAGGGCCTGAGGTGAGCTGGCTCCCTATTTGGAAACACAGGAACATAAAAATCACCAGGAGAGTCTCAGCGGAGCTGTGGGAGTGTGCCTGTTGCAGTCTGAGACTCTCGTAAGAACTGCCTGTGATCGTAGGCGCCTGGTGTCCAAGTGAGTCTCAATGACACTGTGTGCTTTGTGCAGCACTGAGACGTTCAGGAGGATTGGCCTGTGATTGGGGGCACCTGGAATTCAAGCAAGGATCAGCAATGCTGTTTGCGTGTGCTTTGTGCAGCCTGAACACTGTTATGAGGATTATCCAGTGATCGTGTGCACCGGAATCCAAGTGAGTCTCATCGACGCTGGAGGGGTGTGCGTTGTGCACTGTGAGACCTTCGTGAGGATTTGCCTTGTTATCATGTGCACTGGAATCCAAGTGAGTGTCATCGCCGCTGTGTGCGGGTGCTTTGTGCACCAGAACACTTTCTTGAGGATTCGCCGTGTTATCATTTGCACAGGAGTAAAGGGATTCTCAGCGACGCTGTGCATGTGAACTTTGTGCAGCCTGAGACCTATGTGGAGTGCCTAGTGATCATGCTCCTGGAGTGAAGGAAGACTCAGAGACGCTGTGTGCATGTGTTTTGTGGCAACCTAAGATCTTCGTAAGCGGCCCGGACCAGCAGTCCTGGAGGAGATGAGTTGCCGGCCCGAGCCGCCGTTGCCATTTCACAAAGCTGACTGAAGGCCCAGTCGCTGGATGAGGAGAGGAGAGTTGGTTCGCGCCCCCCAGGTAATGTGTGTCGACTCCTGGGATGGGGCACGATCTTGGAGGGAGACACTCTTGGCCTCTCTCTCGTGTTGGCAGTTCAAGCCTCTGCTTCGGCTTGTGTTGCAGCCCTTATTGCCAAAGGAGTGGCGGTACAGGGGCCAGAGTGTCAAGCTGCACTTTGGGATTACATCGTACTGTGTTGGGGGCAACGGTGAGAGGCTGACTGAAGGTCAGTAGAGGAGGCGGAGAGACCGCCGAAGGCCCGGTGATCGGGGCCAGAGTGTACTACATAGTATTCCATTTCTGAGAGCGGAGTACCTGACTGACGTATTATATATTGCATCATTTCTGTACAACAAACTACTTGATTGCTGTATGACGCATTGCCTTGTTCCTGCATAACGAACTACCCAAATTAGCATATTGGGCATTGCATTATTCCTGCATAACCATTTACTCTGGTGGTAGTATTACGCATTGCATTGTTTTACCTTGCAAAGTGCCTGATTGTTGCATTAACTAACAGTAGAAGGTATGACCTATTAAACTGTACGGTTAGGCCTATTCAACAAAACCACAATGCAGTGGCCAATACTGTGCACTATTTCATTTCTTTTCAAATGGGACACATCCCTAACTCAATGTGACACCAAGTGTTTCAACTTCACGTCTTATTATTTTATCAGTTTTTCAAAGACTTATTGTAATTTATTCTTTGTATCAAAAAGCGTTCAACAATGTACATAACCATATATACAGTCCACACCCACCTTTCACAATTTTACAAACAAAAACAATACATGTTTAGACATTACAACATCACCAAAAATAGTAATACAAACAATTAAACACTTACATGAAAAAATGACATAAAAAATACATGAAAAAAACACTTCATTTCAGTGTTACTGAATAGTCATCATAAAACCAACAGTGCCTATAGTCAATGAACACTCTGGTCGTACTACATACTCTCTTTGATACATAATCTCTTTGCTTAATATTTTTATCACAATTAATTATTACTAAACCGTGAGTACTTTTCTTTTCACTGCACTTGTTGTAAAGAACTGCGTGGTCGAGGCATTTTTTTTATGTAGCAGGAGTGTCTTTATTCAACCTCTGATCTCCAAGTCTTGGACAGTAATAACATCAACCGTCACATTCAATTGTCAGCTCATAGAGCACCCATGACATGAACATCCAGGCATGAGCCCAGAAACTAATTGGTGCACAGGATTTGGAAAAGGGCAGGAGAAAGAGTAAGGGAACACAGGAAAGGGAAGGAAGAGCAAAGAGGATATACTGCGATATGTACATAAATATATATATTTTTTTATTTCAAAAAAGTTTTATTGGGTGTTTCAGTATCAAATAAAATGCAAATAAATTATTACAGTCAAAACATTCAAAACTTTAAATTAGTACACAAGAAACAATACAGTACAGTAATTCAAAAGAATAGTCAAGTGCCAAAGAATACACATTAGATTGGACTTGTACATACCGGTGTATGTGGTTGGCTGTAATGGAGGCACATGTAATAGTCCTCAGCGATAGAACATGAAGTAGTACAGACCGAAAAGCGATAAAGTTATGGGGTTGGAGCTCAGGACACAGAATTCACAAAGCTGGTAGGATAACGCCACCCTCATGATTTACAGTATTGACAGCGCGGATCGATTGTGTAGGTTGTGAGGGAAATATAGCTCACGTGGTTTGTGGGTGGTAAAATAACTGTCTAGGGTAGACCCCATCCTTCTCTTAGGGGGGCGCCAAGGTGACTGTTGGAGCGCTATGTTATCCGCTCCTCGGCGGCTAATTACCCAATTAAGCCAGCAGGCAAAGTTAGCTTTGCTAGTGTCCTTCCAGTTATTAAGGACTACCTTGACCGCTGCTATGAGCAGAAGACCTAGTAGTGCTCTGTCATCGGCGCTGAGGGAGAGATCTCGTAAAAAACTGAAGACCAGGAAGGATAATTCTCTGGACGGAGAAATGGGGAAAACGTTACTAATGAATTCGAAGATCTTGTCCCAAAAGGGGGTTACACAATCGCAGAGGAGGATAAGGTGTGCTAAGTCGCCTTCTGCCCGCTTACAGTTCCAGCAAAAGGCGTCTGGGCTGATGTTATGGGCATAAAGACGCGCCGGAGTCCAAAAGGCTTTATGAAGGAGCCAATATTTGGTCTGGGACAAGGTAGGGCTAATTTTGTGTCGCATGCAAGATTCCCAGGTATTGGTCCAATCAGCTTCTGAAATCGGCATAGAGGAAAGTGAGGACCAGAACTGCATGAGCGGTGTGGTTAGATTGGAATGTTGGGGCGAATGAGCTTGTATAGCGAGGACACCTGGTGGCCTAATTTGTTTAACCTAGAGAGATAAATCGGGAGAGAGGGGGGTATTAGTGAAAACTTTGCTTTATTGAGTGCTGCCTTTATGTTTAAAAAGGTGTAGCACTCTAGTGGTTCCAAATAATAAATAGATTGTAGGTCTCTGAATGGGATAGAGTACAATCCTTCAAATATTTGGTGCAGGAAGAGGATGCCTTTTTTAACCCATTGTGGATTATACAGAGGTTTGCCCTTGTAAAGTATAGATCGATTATTCCATAAGGACTCCCAACCTGAGTGGCGAATGCTATGTTCCAGAAATTTATCGATTTTAAGAAGTGCAGCTTTTATATTACGGAAGATTGGTTTCGAGTGGGTTAGCATGTTTAAGTTGGTAGAGAGGGCAGCAGCAGGGCCCATGCCTTCTAGGATAGCACGCTCGACTTCCAGCCAAACCGGGGTGTAGTCTGCCGTGGGGGCTAGCCAATGGGAGCCTTGCTTTGCGAGAAAGGCAGTCTCATAGCGTCTAAAGTCCGGTAGGTTAACCGCTCCTAATGATTTGTCCAAGCATAATTTTTTAATGCTGATCCTCGTCTTCTTCAATCAATCAATCAAAGACATTTATAGAGCGCACTACCTACCCGTAGGGTCTCAAGGCGCTAAGGGGGGGGCGTTACTGCTCGAACAGCCAGGTCTTGAGCTTCTTCCTGAAGGAGAGGTGGTCTTGGGTCAGACGCAGGGAGGCAGGGAGGGAGTTCCAGGTCTTGGCGGCCAGGTAGGAGAAGGACCTTCCTCCTGTGGTGGTTCTGCGGATGCGTGGGACGGCGGCGAGGGCGAGGCTGGCAGAACGGAGGTGGCGTTTGGGAGCGTAGAAGTTGATTCGGTTGTTGAGGTAGCTCGGGCCTTGATCGTGTAGGGCTTTGTGTGCGTGGGTGAGGAGCCGGAAGGTGATTCTTTTGTTGACGGGGAGCCAGTGCAGGTCTCTCAGGTGTGCGGAGATGTGGCTGTTCCGTGGGATGTCCAGGATGAGTCTGGCTGATGCGTTCTGGATCCGCTGGAGTCTCTTCTGGAGCTTGGCGGTGGTTACTGCGTAGAGTGCGTTGCCGTAGTCCAGTCGGCTGGTGACGAGGGCCTGAGTGACGGTCTTCCTGGTCTCCGTGGGGATCCACCAGAAGATCTTCCGAAGCATGCGCAGGATGTTGAAGCACGACGAGGAGACGGCGTTGACTTGCCTGGTCATGGAGAGGGAGGAGTCCAGGATGAAGCCCAGGTTGCGTGCGTGGTTCGTCGGCTTGGGTGCGGTGCCCAGGGTGGGGGGCCACCAGGAGTCGTCCCAGGCGGAGGGCGAGGAGCCCAGGATGAGGACCTCCGTCTTGTCTGAGTTCAGTTTCAGGCGGCTCGTCGTCATCCACTCGGCTACCTCTTTCATCCCTTCGTGCAGGTTGGCTCTGGCGGCGGCGGGGTCGTTGGTCAGGGAGAGGATCAGCTGGGTGTCGTCGGCGTGGGAGATTATGTTGAGGTTGTGCTGGCGTGCGATGGCCGCGAGGGGGCTCATGTAGACGTTGAAGAGTGTTGGGCTCAGCGAGGATCCTTGAGGGACGCCGCAGATGACTTCGGTGGCCTCTGACTTGTACGGTGGTAGGCGGACCCTCTGTGTTCTTCCGTCGAGGAAGGAGGCGATCCATTCCAGTGCCTTCTCCTGGATTCCGACGTTGCCGAGGCGCTGTACTAGGGTGCGGTGGCAGACCGTGTCGAAAGCTGCGGAGAGGTCTAGGAGGATGAGGGCCGCTGTTTCTCCGTTGTCCATCAGGGCTCGAATGTCGTCGGTGGCGGCGATGAGGGCGGTCTCGGTGCTGTGGTTGGCACGGAATCCGGACTGCGATGGGTCGAGGGATCCATTCGTCTCGAGGAAGGCGGCCAGCTGTTTGTTGACGGTTTTCTCGATGACTTTGGTTGGAAACGGGAGTAGAGAGATGGGGCGGTAATTCTTGAGTTCGGTCGGGTCTGCCGTAGGTTTCTTGAGTAGAGCGCTGAGTGCGGCGTGCTTCCAGCTCTCGGGGAAGGTGGCGGTGTCGAATGAGGTGTTGATAATGTCCCGCAGGTGGGGTGCGATGACAGTGTCGGCCCTGTTGAAGACGTGGTGAGGGCAGGGGTCGGTCGGAGATCCGGAGTGGATGGAGTTCATCACGCGGACGGTGTCTTCGGTGCTGATCGGGGTCCAGGCTCGGAGGGTGGTGGTGGGCGGCGTTGCTGTGGTCGTGGCGTGGGTCAGAAGGGTGCTGAAGCTGTTGTGTATGTCCGCGATTTTGTTGTGGAAGTAGGAGGCGAGGGAGTTGCAGAGGTCTTGCGATGGGGTGATGTCGTTGTTTCCGGCGTTGGGGTTGGAGAGCTCCTTCACGATGTTGAAGAGTTCCTTGCAGTTGTGTGCGTTGTTGTCCAGTCGGTTCTTGAAAGCCATTTTCTTGGCGGTGCGGATCAGTTGGTGGTGTTTCCGGGTGGCGAGCTTGAGGGTGGTCCTGTTGTCCGGTGTGGGTTCCTTTCTCCAGACTTTCTCGAGGGCTCGGCAGTTCTTCTTGGAGCTCTTGAGTTCGTCGGTGAGCCATGGGGCTTTCTTACTGCCGGGTCTGCTGGGCGGGGTCCTCAGAGGGGCGAGTTCGTCTGCGCATTTGCTGATCCACTTCGTGAGGTTGTCGGCGGCCTGGCTTGGGTTTGCTGAGCTGGCCGGAGGGTGCTGGCTCAGGGAGGCGGCGAGCTGGTCGGCTGTGATCTTGGTCCAGCTTCTTCGAGCAACCTGTTGCTGGTGGTGGTGGATCGTCGTTCTTCTGAAGGTGAAGTGGATGCATCTGTGGTCCGTCCAGTGGAGTTCTGTGGCGTGGCTGAAGTCAATGTCTTTGCTGGATGAGAAGATGGCGTCGAGTGTGTGTCTGGCGAGGTGGGTGGGGGTCCTCACCAGTTGCTTGAGTCCAAGGTTGGCGAGGTTGTCGAGCAGGGTGCTGGTGTTGCAGTCGTTGTTGTTCTCCAGGTGGAAGTTGAAGTCCCCCAGGAGGATGTAGTCAGCGGAGGGGAGGTCATGTGGGCTGACGAAGTCTGCGATGTCCTCGCTGAATTGAGTGCGTGGTCCCGGAGGTCGGTAGATCAGGGTGCCTCTGAGGGTGGTGTTCGGGTCGGTGTGGATCTGGAAATGCAGGTGTTCGGCGGAGGGTGGGGCGTTGTCGGTGCTGGTCGTGATGCGGATAGTGTTCCTGTGGATGATGGCGATGCCTCCTCCCACCTGGTTGGCGTTGCGGTTCCTCCGGGTGATCTTGTAGCCCTCTGGGATGGCGATGGCGATGTCGGGCGCTGAGGAGGCGTTCATCCAGGTCTCCGTGACGAAGGCAACGTCGGGGGCTGTGGCGTCTAGGAGGTTCCAGAGTTCGATGGCGTGTCTGTGGACGGAGCGGGTGTTGAGCAGGATGCACTTGTGGTGGTTGCTGCTGGTGTTCGGCTTGGCGGGTGCAGGTGTCGGGCAGGTCCGGATGCAGGTGAACTTGCAGGTGTTGCAGCTGAAGGGTCCGTGGGTGCGTCGTGGGGTGGCTCGGTAGCATCCCGGGGTTCGGCCGGTGTTGAGTGCGATGAGGGCGGCGGCGGTGTATGTCAGGCGGGTCGGTCGGGGTCCTCGTGGGCCAGGGGTCCGGGCACTGGGCGCGGTCCAGGCGCGGACGGGCGTAGACGGGCTTACCTTTGGCGCGCCTTCGGCGCACAATCGGCGCGCCCGCTGCGCGTTCGCACGGTCGCCATATATGGCGAAGTGCGCGGGTGGGCGGAGCAGCTGGGAGGCGGGAGCGGGGAGGGAACAGAAAGAAAAAAGGGGCGGGGTCAGCGGTGGTGGCGGGAAGCGGGGAGGGAAGACAGAGGGCGGCTACAGGCGGCAAAACGGGCGAAACAGCGGGAAAGAATCACAATAGACACAAGCAATAGACACAATACAATACCAAATACAGACAGTAAACGGGCAATCAACAGGACAGATACAGCACTTTTAGAACGATATTTAAACAAAATATACGCCAGGGGCACAGGGAGAGAGGCGGCGAGCGCGGACCACGATGCGAGGTGGAGGGGGCGTGGTCACGAGGCGGCAACCGGATAGCGAGGCAGTAAAGGCGGGGGGCACACGCAGCAGCTGGTGGCCGTGCGGCGCGGGGGTGTCCTACAGCTAGGTCACACTCACCTGCGCCGCACGGTCGCCATATATGGCCAAGTGCGCGGGTGGGCGGAGCAGCTGGGAGGCGGGAGCGGGGAGGGAACAGAAAGAAAAAAGGGGCGGGGTCAGCGGTGGTGGCGGGAAGCAGGGAGGGAAGACAGAGGGCGGCTACAGGCGGCAAAACGGGCGAAACAGCGGGAAAGAATCACAATAGACACAAGCAATAGACACAATACAATACCACATACAGACAGTAAACGGGCAATCAACAGGACAGATACAGCACTTTTAGAACGATATTTAAACAAAATATACGCCAGGGGCACAGGGAGAGAGGCGGCGGGCGCGGACCACGCTGCGAGGTGGAGGGGGCGTGGTCACGAGGCGGCAGCCGGATAGCGAGGCAGTAAAGGCGGGGGGCACACGCAGCAGCTGGTGGCCGTGCGGCGCGGGGGTGTCCTACAGATAGGTCAGCTAGCTTCTTCCCTTTCCATAGGAAGGTGGTGAGTGCATGGTCCAGTTTGTGGTAGAAGTTTTGGGTAAGGGTTAGAGGAAGCATAGTTATGAGATAATTCACTAGAGGTGAAATCATCATCTTGATGGTCTCGACTCTGCCCCACCAAGTAATGAAGCGAGGGGACCATCCTTCCAGTTGGCTTTTGATTTTTTTTATTTAAGGTCGTTTCTCGTTTTGTTGTAGGGTTTCCATAAGGGAGTCACCAAATTCTATCCCCAGGCACTTTATAAACCTTGATTGCCAACAGAGTCCAGAGTTCCCCAGCATGTCTTTGATGGCTAGAATGTTTAAGGGTTTGACCTCCGATTTTTCCCTATATCCCTATTGAGTTTATAACCCGAATATTATTGCTGTTTTTTCATACTGTGATGTTTTTTGATATTGACTAGAATGGTTTGATGATGGTTGATATACTTTTATACCATGCATTGATGACCACCACAATCCTACATTGTGTGGACCTGAACATGGTTCCTACAGGTCAAAAATGGCTGCTATTGTTTATTGACAATAATTAACTGAGTTCATAGATACCACCTAAGATACTTACATATTCTACACTTGTTCATGAGAATCAGCTCGAATAACTTGACACTTAAGATGTTTATGACAACTGCTGTATACAAAACACTTCTGTAATACCGCTGAGATTCGTGTTTATCGCGGTAAATTGCACTTTTCAAGATGGCCGACACGTTTATTCAGACGGAATAGGTGTTACGAGTCTCAAGATGGTCGTTGCTGTCATCTGACTCGTAAGGAAGGCGTGTGACGCCTCCACTTCCGGGTCACCTCAGTTAAAAAAGATACCGGCTTGCTATCAGTTACACATTCGAATTCCGTGTCTCGCCACATTTTCACTGCAAATGTAAGTAGCTCCTGGAACTGTTTAAGCGGATGGGTTGTACGTTAGTGTCCCGCCCGTTTACAGTCCGATATCCTATGACTCCCAGACTCACTCCTTAGTTGTAGAATTGGAGTGCTTAGCCAGCGTTACAGATATTGAGAGCCAGTAGTGGCCACGTCCAATGGCTAAGGCTCTTATAATGTGACGTTTCTAAGGTGAGCCTAGTCGCACTGAAACAGGAGTACCCTGGTTCCTGAATGGGACAGCAGGGATCCTGTTCAGTTATACGGAAGAAATAAGGGTTTTTTTTTTTTTTTTTTTTTCCTTTTTTTATCCTCACTTGCGTTCATTGGCTCCAATCTGTCAGGACAGAAAACTCCTGCAGAGCAGAAAGTCAGGCAGTGCCTCTGAACTGACTCAGCATCAGCTGGCAGGGATAGCGTAGGAGGGATGGTGAACTAAAATCCCTTCAGTGTCAGCTGGCAGGCCGTGAGATTCTAGCATGCGGGCTGCTCTGTTGGACAATAATGCCCGGTATACCAAGGCCCTTTAAGCATCGTCACAACTGTGGCGGAGCCAGAAGGTGAGCCATGACAGCATTAATCATCGGACCTGGGGGAAAAAAAACCCAGGTGTCAACATGACCTCTCCAGCAGCTTCCAAAAGGCTCTTTTCACCTGATTTCCTCCCCTTGCCAAGTCAAGTTTCGAGATCTGGAGGATTGAAGAACGCCATTCATAAAAAGTGGGTGGCAAAGCGTCTTTCCAGTGTCTACAAATTTCCCTGCGGGCCGCCAGAATGGAATAGAACACTAAGTTGGAGGCAGCGTTACGATTTTTTCCACTCAGGCCAAAAATGACTAGGCCCAAATCGATGGTGACCTGGCAATCCAGAATCAGAGACAATTTACTGGAATCCCAGAATGGAGTGATTTGTGGGCATTCAAAAAAGTTGTGGATGTCGGACGCCGCCACCAAGCCGCATCTTGGGCAAGAGACAGGCCCTGTCTGGGAAAATTTTGACAGTCTCTGCGGGGAGTAATAAGCTCTATGTATTGTGAATACGTGGTTCCTTCGTAGCCAAGCAGGCTTAACCAAATCCCACAATACCCTGCATGAGGTTAACCAGAGTTCTTCCACATCTACTCCTGGCATAGACTCCGCCCACAATTGCATTGGAAGACAGAATTTACCATCTGATTCCTCTATGATCATGTTATACCAGAGCGAGATCTCTTTTTTTATAGGTGGTTTGTCAAGCAGGCATGCTTCTAGTTCAGAAAATCAGGAACCCACTGTGATGGGTTCAGAGACCTAGTTTGTGTGTATGGTTACTGCCAAATTTTGTCAGTTTCTACCATAATGAGAAAGAAAAATTTCTTTCTAGAGTCCCCTCACTCACCGGGGTTTCCCCACAGTGACATGCTTCATCATTGGGGCCATCCCAGTTCTCTACGAAAAGGGGCGTGCTGCGACTAGCGGACTACGCATAAATAGGTTTGTTTTTTTATTTATTTTACTTTGCGCTGTTAATTATTAAACATGCGTATTTATACATACGATTTGTATCTTATTGGCGTATATGTATGAGTGCTAAGTTACACTTCATGGTCTCAGGCTCGGGCGGGATCACCTCGTGGAAACATTGTTCCTATATTATATATATATAATATGCGGTCGGGTGAGGATCGAGCAGGTAATACCGAGCGGGTTCGCCAATAGGAACAATGTTTCCACGAGGTGATCCCGCCCTCGCCTAAGACCATGAAGTGTAACTTAGCACTCATACATATACGCAAATAAGATACAAATCGTATGTATAAAAACGCATGTTTAATAATTAACAGCGCAAAGTAAAATAAATAAAAAAAAACCCCTATTTATTTAAATATAGGAGTGGAATATACAGGGCTGGACCCTGTATGGTCGTGATGAAAAGCTTGGGGAGCTTGAAACATGTCGACCACAGAACACTGATCTAGCCCAAATTTAAGGTTAGATAACAGTGTTACCCCATTTTAGTATACCAAACTAGGAGCAGAATAAATTGTTGAGGCCCACTAGCACGGTATTTTTAATCACGCACCCACTCCACCACCACAACACTCTACACCACACATAGCCTTTCACAAATATAGTGCTCCTGCGTAGTCTGCTAGTCGCAGCACGCCCCTTTTCGTAGAGAACTGGGATGGCCCCAATGATGAAGCTTGTCACCGTGGGGAAACCCCGGTGAGTGAGGGGACTCTAGAAAGAAATTTTTCTTTTTCATTATGGTAGAAAATGACAAAATTTGGCAGTAACCATACACACAAACTAGGTCTCTGAACCCATCACAGTGGGTTCCTGATTTTCTGATATAGACTGGAGGCCGACCTAGTTTAGTTTATCCTCCTTCTCCCCCCTTTTCTTGTATGCTTCTAGTTCACTCACTCCCCCTATAGGAAGCCTGCTGTTACGTGAAGGCAGTGTATTTTGTGCCTGAGCCCAACTTGAAATCTGTAGATATTTAAATCTTGAAAATCTCGGTCCAACTTTGATAGTCAAGTAGTTCCAAGGAAGCAGAGATTCATCAGAAAATAAGTCTCCTCAAGATGTAATTCCTGCCTCTTTAAGTGGTAGGGCTAATGCGTCTTCCGCCCAGGGAGGGGGTGCAGGTAAGTCCCATATTGGCGCTCTGCTTGAAAAATATCCTAGATTAATCGAGTATCTCACTCTATACCATGTATTGGCCATCCCCTGTAGTATCTTCAGCTTTATCTTTAAAAAAAATTTGGGATCACCAAACTTAAACAGGAAGCTGGCCTGCCCAACTCCCTCACAGCTCAGCAAAGTGGAAAACATAAGGCCCAGGCCTGAATCAGTTGGTGTTTTAAAGAGCGTGCGTGCATGCGTTAGCTGGAATGCCCATGCATAGGCCTGAAGGTCTGGGCCCGCCAGACCGCCCTTCTCCCTCTGACGCCTTATCTTTTTCCAAGCAATTCTTGGACTCTTATTATTCCAGATAAAAGAGGATATCTCGCTCTGCAGTTTTACAATTAATTTAGAGTCAAAAAACAGCGGTATTGAATTCAATAAAAATGAGATCTTTGGCAGTATGGACATTTTAACTAGATTTACCTTCCCCAAGATGGTGAGAGGGAGATGTGCCAATGCTCTCATCAATTTTCGGCACTGTGCTGCAACTTTAGCAAAATTTAGAGAGGCTATCGTGTTTATATTTTTGTCTATGACTATCCCCAGGTATCTCAAGTTAGCCCTCGATGTCGCACTATGTGTATTTAGGTTGACGTTCCATGACATTGACTCTGTTTTAGAGGCATTCACCTCGTATCCTGACACCTTTCCAAACTCCAAGGCGAGATCTATAACCTCTGGAAATGCAGTATTTATATCTGGTGTAAAAATCATAATGTCATCTGCGTAGAGGGCCACTTTTTTGATACAATCGCAGTAGACAAATGGTTTGATTTGTTGGTTTTCTCTCAGTTTCTGTGCGAACGGCTCTATATACAAATCGAATAACAGGGGGGACAGGGGACAACCCTGTCTCGTACCCCTCGTTACCCTAAATGACTCAGACAAACCTCCATTGATCAGGATAGAGGCCGAGGGGCTTCCATACAGCAGTTTTAATGCTCTACGGAATTTGTCTCCCACATTGAACCTCAACAAGGCCTCCGACAGGTATTGCCAATTTACCCTGTCGAAGGCCTTGGTGGCGTCCAAGGTGAGGACCGAGAGGGGCAGAGTCTCCTTAGTCGCCAGATCTATAGCTCCCACCAGATCATATGTGAGCTCAAACAGCTGCCTCCCATTTACGAAACCTTTTTGATTAGAATTCAGTATATCTGGAGCTACCTGACCAAGCCTTTTAGCCAATATTGCCGCAAAGATCTTTTAATCGGCATTTAAAATTGATATTGGCCGATACGAACCACAGTCAGATGGGGGCTTTCCAGGCTTCAGGATTAGTGTTATCGAGGTGCTATCCCAGGATGCTGGGGGGCCTCTCCCTTCCTCAAGATCTTATTAAACAGTTCCACCAGAACAGGAGACACCACCAATAGCAGGTTTTTATAGATTTCTGACGGTAAACCGTCTGTTCCTGCAGCCTTACCTCCCTAGGCTGCCTGTATAGCCTGCTCTACCCCATCCTTAGTTATTTCCTTATCTAACAATGTGCTCTGTTCATCCGTCAAAGATGGTAAAGAAAGATCTTTTAACCAATTAGCAGCATCTTCAGAGGTGACACTCAGGTCTTCCTGATATATTGTTTGGAAGAAATCTTTAAAAGCTTCCCTAATGTCAGCATCAATTGTAAAGGTGCTGCAATCAGTTGTCACTGAATCTATATGATTTCGCACTCGGTCCGATTTTACTTTCCAGGCCAGGAGCCTACCAGCCCCCTCCCCGTATTGGAAATGAGCTAGTTTGCTCGCTTCCCATCTCTGCATGATTCGTTTATCTAATACTGATGTCAATGCATTCTTTAATTCCATCATTTTAGCGTATTTCTGGGATAAATCATGATTGCTGTCATCACTACGGTTTTCGATATCTGCCTGGGTTGCTCTAATGTTCTCTTCGATAGAAGACACCTCTTCCAGATACTGCCTTCTTCGGTATACGATCTTATTCTTTATGATCCCTCTTAATGTACACTTAAAGGCATCCCAAATAGCACCCATAGATCCAGAACCTGTGTTGATTTAAAATAAAGCTCTTGCTTCTGATTTTATATGCTCTATATCTTCCGATGAAGTAAGGAGAGATCGATCGAAAGACCATGTCCTTGTAGGGGGTTTGTCTCCCCACTCGAGTACCAACTTCATGGCTGAATGGTCGGAGAGATGCGACGGAAAATAATCTACGTTTTTGACTGAGTTAGCCAACTCTCGGCTAATTAAGATAAAATCTATCCTCGACCTATGTCGGTATTTAAGATTCCTGAAGGAAAATCCCTGCCTCTGCCCCTCTCTTACCCTCCAGATATCAACATAGCCATATTGATTCATGCACCCAAGTAAGCAGTTTCTAGATTTAGGAAGGGGCTGTTGTCTACTTGTTGGGGACTTATCCAGCATGGTATTCAGTACAATATTAAAGTCGCCGGAAATTTCGACAGGCTCAGGGAATTGCAACAAATGGAAAAATAAAGATTCTAACACCGAAGGGTCATCCCGATTCGGCCCATAGTACCCAACTAATGTTAGCACTGCACCTCCTATCTCGATCGCCACAATGACCCACCTGCCTCCAGTGTCAGCCTTTTGCTGGATAATTTTTATAGTCATGGATTTTTTGAACAAGATAGACACACCCCTTATGTTCAGTGATTGGGAAGTGGAAACAGAAGTGTCCAACCATCTAGTCTTCTTGACCAGCTCAAGTATTTCTCCCTCCACTAAGTATGTCTCCTGCAATATGATAATGTCCGCTTCAACATCCCGCAAATACTGAAGAATTGTATTTGCACGCGGTTTGGTACGGAGCCCATTAACATTCCAGGAAAAAATGTTAAGCTTCGTCATAACCCTGGGAATAGGTGATGATAGGAAATACCGCCAACTTATACAAACCCCTGTTTATCTGCTGCTTGGAATTAGAATCCCTAGAAAATAATAATGATTGGAGCACTATTGAGAATAAATGTTTTTTTTTTGCTTTTTCACCCCACCCCTCCACCCCTCTGTGCCCCCCCAAACCGCCCTCCCTCCCATGGGAAACCCTTGTACTCACTATCCGGAATACCGGAAGTAAGTGCCCCAACTCCTCCCGAACCCCCTTGTGAGTGCCTCAAATTATATTTTATTATGTTCCTTTTCGCTCCCTTATTATTATCTGTTTTTTCTTTTCCCCCCTTTTTTTAAATTTTATTTATATATATTTTTTTTTCATGTGTAATCTGTTTCATCCTTAGAAAATTGATACTATTCCAGAACATTGTTGGAGGTTAATCTATTTTAGAATTTTTTTTTTCCTTTTCCTTTCTCCTCCCTTGTTATGGTAGAAGACATAAGAGGGGGAACTTATAAGTCCTTGTGAGACCTTTTTACCCTGTTAACCCTGTTACTTATACTTTCTACTTCCCAGAGACAATAACAGCTCGTCTGCAGCCTGAACTGATCGTATGTTATACATTCTATTATCATGCATTATTTTAAGGGAAGCAGGAAAGCCCATCTGCACCGTGGCGCCCAGCCCACGAAAAGCATCCATTCTTTTACCCAGCTCCCATTGTTTATCGAGAGTAAATCTGGACAGATCAGAGCGTATCTGGTAGTTGAACCCTTTGCCTGGTATTGATTTTTGTTTTAATGCTAGGTTCAAGATTTGTTCTTTCAAGGTATATGTGTGAAAATTCACCAGGATTTATCTTGGCTTAGTTCTCTGGGGTTGCGCCTAAATGGGTCCCTATGGATACGCTGTATATCCATACCTAGATCCTCATTTGAAAGCTGAAGGTTGAGAGACTCTTTTAGCCACGAAATAGTATAGCCTTTGATATCTGTTTCTTCACTTTCCTCCGGTACATTTAAGATTCGGATATTGCAGCGCCTAGCATTGTTTTCCACAATCTCCAATCTCTCTGATAGCGCGGTATCCTCTCTTCTCAATTTCAATATGTCGTCCTGGACGCTCTCGGCGCGCATAGATGTCTGCCCCACAGTCTCTTCTAGGGATTGTGTTCTTACAGAGAGGCCAACAATCTTTTCGTCCAGGGACTCACAAAAGGTTCTTATTTCTCTTTGATTAGAAGCGGACTCCTCAAAACCTCGCTTAATCTCAGCTGATAGTGCTGCAAACATCAGCTGTATCGAAGCTACGGAGATGGGAGTAGAGCTGAAATCTGAGGCCCCGCTTTCCTCAGGGATAAGAAACATTCCGCCTTCAGTTGAACTGATATTGTCTGTGTCCGCTGTTTTTATTAAGTGATCTTCACCAAGTTTCACCTTGAGAAGATGTAGACGGGGATGGAGGGGATAAAGCTGAAGTATGAGCCGATATAAAAGCCGTAGCATTTATTTCGTGGGCTGGTTCTAGGACTGGTAAAGCTATTTGCCCCTTTGCAGCCCCCACATTTAGGTCTAGATCCTGGCCTTGCTCTGTTGACGCCATTATGTTATTCACAAGCTTTGGTTCTGTGGGACAAATTTCCTTCAGTGAACACTCTTGACCTATTTCTAGCACCTGAGGGACCACCTTAAAGTATGAACGTAGAGAGGGGGTAATTTTAGAGGAAGAAACAGGAGGTAGAGGGTAAACGAGTAAAAACTTGAGAGACCCCCTCAAAATCAGAACCCGGCACCTCTGAAGAATCTGATGCTGTTAGTGCATTACTTGATAACTTCTCCGGTGATGGTGCCTCTGCCCTCTTGCCTTTTTTCTTGCGAGAACACTTTGCCTTCCCCGGGCCTTTAGTTAAATCCTTGCCCTGGCTTGACCTTTCCTTGGAAGCACTAACTGCTTTCATTAATTTAGAAGGGTCCTCAAAAGATTTCTTTTTGCTCCCTCCCTTCTTATCACCATGCTTCCCCTTTACCTCTGACTCGAATGTTTCTTCCCCCAGCTGACCGCTTTCGGGAGAACCTTCGTCTGCCCCCGTATCCAGGGGACCTGGTGTAGAGCTACCGCCAGCACTGGAAATAGGCTCCCTCTTGCTGAAAGAGCCGGTGTAGGAGTCCCTACGGAGACTCCGTACGTGCCTGGCCCTGCGGAGCTCCAGGGCAGCCTGACCCCAGTGAAGCAGCGCCGGCTCCCGCTGCTCTCCCGCTGCTCTCCCGCTCTCGTTCTAACTGGGCGTTTCCGGGTCTTGGTCTCGGTGGTCTCGGTGTCCTCCGCCTCCGCCTCCGCCTCCACCTTCTCGCTGGGACCGAAGCACATCGGGGTGGAGCCGAAACCTGAACCGCGTCTCAATGAAACCTCATCGGACGAGCGGACAGTCAAACAGTCCCCGCTGCGAGCAGCTTGCAAGCCAGTCGAAAAGTGTCAAAAGTAAGCACCACAATCAAAGCGGGACACTTGTTACACGAGCGAAACAGGACGAGGTGAGCACTACGGCACTCACATGGGGTTGGAGCAGAGCACTACGGCAGTCAGCCTACTGCCGCCATGTTTCCCCAAAACACGGAAGAAATAAGGTTGTGCTTTTTTACTAAGAGTGTGATATAACTAAGATTAGGCGCAAGCCCAATTGATCTTAATGCTATAAATTTGCTGTCACTGTTTGGATACGTTCACACCTGGGCGATAAATGCCACAAGAGTTGTGGGATTGTTAAAGTCTTGGGACCTGTTAACCCTTATATCTGATATGACTGGGCCATGTTTTTCGGATCGGTCTTTCGTTATGTGACACTATCAAGTATTCTAATGTTGGCGACACTGTCATCTATATCAGCCGAGATTTATTCATTGTCACCAACGCTTATCTTATAGCTTGGTTGTTCTGTTTTTTCGCAGAATTGTCTGAACCGCGGCACTTCTCATTTATAACGCTGGATGCTTTTAACCAGAACCGCAGCACTTCTCACTTATAACGCTGGGTGCTTTTAACCAGAACATTTGATTTGTTCTTGAGGATCGAAGGTATGTTTCATTCATGACTTGAACAACATCTGATATGACTGGGCCATGTTTCTTAGATCGGCCTTTCGTTATGTGACATTATCAAGCATCGTAATGTTAGCGACACTGCTATCCATGTCAGCCAAGTTTCATTTATTGTTACCTACGCTTACATTATAGCTTGGCTTTTCCATTTATTCACAGAATTGTCTGAACCGAGGCACTTTCCAATTGTAACGCTGGGTGCTCTCAGTTAGAACATTTGATTTGTTCTTGCAAGATCACAGGTATGTTTCATATTGATTGGAACAAATATGAACCCAGTTATTTAGTCAAATGATCCTAATTGGAATTCATTTTTTATGACCAGTTTTAAGATAGCTCTGCGGTCTGGCTATTGAAGTCATATTGATTGTGTTTATCTTCATCTACCTCAATCCTAAGAATAAGTAAGCTCTGTTCAGGTCTCAGTAATGTGGAGTTTGAGGAGTTGGTTCACTCATGCACCAATGTTTTCCTTAATAATACACAATGTATTTTGTTTACTGCACATATGTTTTTGCTCTTCTTGCACACAGTTCTTTCCTGTTTGTTATTGTTGATTCATAACATTGTATTTATTTGTGATATGTATAGACTTTTGATGAGTCCAACGAATGAATTGCTAATACACTGTATTAAAATTATATAGGGGGTTTTCCTGCAATAACCAAATGTCCTGATGATGGTCTTATAGACTTATGCTGCAAAGACCGAAATGTCGACCTTCTCATTATCTCCACAAGAATCCTTTTTGACTTAGAGTAATGTTACTACATTGTTGTTTTCAGTTACTCTCTTTATCCTAAGGAGTTGATGTTTGTTATGAACTGTCTTTGTTGTTAATTATTTAGATATATGTTTATGACTTTTTGCAATTGATTCATATTCTGAATATATATCCCTGTGAATTCATGTTTTAATATATTAAATCTTGAAATCTACATTCTTCAAATACAATCAGGGTCTTCCGTGTGCTTTTCATTGTTTTTCTACATTAGTTGTTGTTGTTCTGTGGACACACATGCGTTTGATCCTGTTTTGTTATGCTGGCCTGCTGCTTCCTTCATCTGTCCTGGGAGTGTAAGCCCTGAGCTTTGCTTTCTACATCCTGCTTCCAAGGTTCTCCGAAGACTTATGCATGCTTTCCTCCTGTTATGAAGTCTCAGGGTCACTAATGACTGCATCTAACAGTGCCAAGTGGTGCCAAATTCAATTCTGGGCACTCGTAAGTGTACAAAGGTAACCCTTGACCCTGTTCGCAGGGCCGGTCGCTCCACACACCGCACGGCTCCCCCCGTGGGTGATCAGGACTCCTGCCCTCACCGCTGCTGCCACAAGCCCGCCGCCGCACCCGCACTCATAAAGTAGTATTGTTGTTGCCCCAGTATTTCTTCTGCTGCCTTGTGCCCTGTTAGTGCCTGTTGCCAGTTTTACTTTGCCTTCTGTGTATTTGTTTATTTGTGCCCTCCGTGACTGTGTCCCGCTTCTGTGCCCCCGCTTACCTCTGCTGCTCCCCTGCGGCCGGCCCCTTTTCTCTTCCATGCCCGCTCCCTCTGACGCCCATTGGCCACCCCACTCCCGCCTCCCAGCTGCTCCTCCCTCCCACTTTGCCATTCATGGAGGACATGCGCGGAAGCGCAGCGGATGCGCCGATGGCACGCCAAAGGCAAGCCCGTCTGCGCCTGGACCGTGCCCAGCACCAGAGCCCCTGGACCCCCGTGCCCCGCTACAACAGACTACACTACGACTAGAGCACCCTCCGCGCACTGAACACCGGACGAGCCCACCCCTGCTACCGGGCCACCCCGAAGCGCTTCCAAGGACCCTTCACCTGCCGCAACTGCAGCAACACCAGCATCCAGCCCACCAAAACACCAGCCAAAGAACCCAACCACCTCCGCTGCATCCTCCTCAACACTCGCTCCGCCCGCAAGCAAGCCATCGAACTCTGGGACCTCCTAGACTCCACCGACTCCGACGTCGCCTTCCTCATGGAGACCTGGCTGAACACCACCTTGGCACCAGACATCGCCGTAGCCATCCCACAGGGCTACAAGATCTCCCGCAGAGACCGCACCAACGGAGTGGGAGGCGGAATCGCCATCGTCCACAAAGACTCCATCAGAATCTCAACTAACACCGACGACACCATCACCAACGCCGAGCACATGCACTTCCAGATTCACACCAACCCCAACACGACCCTCAGAAGGATACTCATCTACAGACCTCCCGGGCCCCGACCACAGTTCAGCAACAACATCACCGACCTCATCAGCACCCACACCCTCGCCTCCACGGACTACATCCTCCTCGGGGACCTGAACTTCCACCTCGAGAACAACAACAATGCCAACTCCACCACCCTGATCAACAACCTCGCCAACCTCGGACTCAAACAGCTCGTGACGACACCCAGCCACGCTGCTGGACACACCCTCGACCCCATCTTCTCCGCAAGTCCTCACGTCTACTTCAACTACACCTCCGAACTAAGCATGGGCGAAATTTGCAAATTCGCAATCCGCGAATTAATGCGAAAGCGAACTCGCAATTCTCAACATTTGCGAATTCGTGCGAATTTGCGAATTTGCTGTTTTTGCCAGTTCGCGAGGGTTTTTTACAAGTTCAGGAACACAAACTTACTTTTGTGGTCGCAACGGTCGCGACCATGTTGTTTCTATGTGTCCAGCCTGTTTGCGACCCTGTGGTTCATCGCAGTCAACCTCCGGTTCATCACTGCCACCCTCTGGTTCACCAATGCCACCCTCTGGTTTGCCACTGCCACCCTCTGGATCATCACTGCCACCCTCTGGTTCACCACTGCCACCCTCTGGTTCATCACTGCTATCCTTTGGTTCATCACCTTGTGGTTCACCACTGCCACCCTCTGGTTCATCACTGCCACCCTCTGGTTCATTACTGCCACCCTCTGGCTCGCCACTGCCACCCTCTGGATCATCACTGCCACCCTCTGGTTCATCACTGCCACCCTCTGGTTTGCCCCTGCCACCCTCTGGATCATCACTGCCACCCTCTGGTTCACCAGTGCCACCCTCTGGTTCATCACTGCCACCCTCTTGTTGATCACTGCCACCCTCTGGTTCAAGGCTGCCACCCTCTGGTTCATCACTGCTATCCTCTGGTTCATCACCTTGTGGTTCGCCACTGCCACCCTCTGGTTCATCACTGCCACCCTCTGGTTCATTACTGCAACCCTCAGGTTCGCCACTGCCACCTTCTGGATCATCACTGCCACCCTCTGGTTTGCCACTGCCACCCTCTGGATCATCACTGCCACCCTCTGGTTCACCAGCGCCACCCTCTAGTTGATCACTGCCACCATCTGGTTGATCACTGTCACCCTCTGATTCAAGGCTGCCACCCTCTGGTTGATCACTGCCAACCTCTGGTTCATCCCTGCCACCCTCTGGTTCATCACTGCCACCCTCTGGTTCTGCACTGCCACCCTCCGGTTCACCAGTGACACCCTCTGGATTATCACTGCCACCCTCTGGTTCATCACTGCCACCCTCTGGTTTGCCACTGCCACCCTCTGGATCATCACTGCCACCCTCTGGTTCACCAGTGCTACCCTCTAGTTCATCACTGCCACCCTCAGGTTTGCCACTGCCACCCTCTGGATCATCACTGCCACCCTCTGGTTCACCAGTGCCACCCTCTGGTTCATCACTGCCACCCTCTGGTTGATCACTGCCATCCTCTGGTTCATCTCTGCCACCCTCTGGTTCATCACTGCCACCCTCTGGTTCCGCACTGCCACCCTCTTGTTCACCAGTGCCACCCTCTGGATTATCACTGCCACCCTTTGGTTCATCACTGCCACCCTCTGGTTTACCACTGCCACCCTCTGGTTCATCACTGCCACCCTTCGGTTTGCCACTGCCACCCTCTGGATCATCACTGCCACCCTCTGGTTCACCAGTGCCACGCTCTGGTTCATCACTGCCACCCTCTGGTTGATCACTGCCACCCTCTGGTTCAAGGCTGCCACCCTCTGGTTCATCACTGCTATCCTCTGGTTCATCAACTTGTGGTTCACCACTACCACCCTCTGGTTCATCACTGCCACCCTCTAGTTCATTACTGCCACCCTCTGGTTTGCCACTGCCACCCTCTGGATCATCACTGCCACCCTCTGGTTCATCACTGCCACCCTCTGGTTGATCACTGCCACCCTCTGGTTCAAAGCTGCCACCCTCTGGTTGATCACTGCCATCCTCTGGTTCATCCCAGCCACCCTCTGGTTCATCACTGCCACCCTCTTGTTCCGCACTGCCACCCTCTGGTTCACCAGTGCCACCCTCTGGTTCATCACTGCCACCCTCTGGTTGATCACTGCCACCCTCTGGTTCAAGACTGCCACCCTCTGGTTCATCACTGCTATCCTCTGGTTCATCACCCTCTGATTCACCACTGCCACCCTCTGGTTCATCACTGCACCGTCTGGTTCATCTCAGCACCCTCTGGTTCACCACTAACACCCTCTGGTTCACCACTGCCATTCTCTGGTTCATCACAGCACCCTCTGGTTCACCACTGCCACTCTCTGGTTCACCACTGTCACTCTCTGGTTCACCACTGTCACCCTCTGGTTCGCCATTGCCACCCTCTGGATCATCACTGCCACCCTCTGGTTCATCACTGCCACTCTCTTGTTTGCCACTGCCACCCTCTGGTTCAAGACTGCCACCCTCTGGTTCATCACTGCTATCCTCTGGTTCATAACCCTCTGGTTCACCACTGCCACCCTCTGGTTCATCACTACCACCCTCTGGTTCATCACTGTCACCCTCTGGTTCATCACAGCACCCTCTGGTTCACCACTGCCATCCTCTAGTTCACCACTGCCACCCTCTGGTTCATCACAGCACCCTCTGGTTCACCACTGCCACTCTCTGGTTCACCACTGTCACTCTCTGGTTCACCACTGTCACCCTCTGATTTGCCACTGCCACCCTCAGGATCATCACTGCCTCCCTCTGGTTCATCACTGCCACCCTCTGATTCGCCACTGCCACCCTCTGGTTCAAGACTGCCACCCTATGGTTCATCACTGCTATCCTTTGGTTCATAACCCTCTGGTTCACCACTGCCACCCTCTGGTTCATCACTGCCACCCTCTGGTTCATCACTACCACCCTCTGGTTTGCCACTGCCACCCTCTGGTTCACCACTACCACCCACTTGTTCACCACTGTAGATCATGGGGGGAAAGCAAAGCACACCTTCCCAGCCTCAACTGAGATGAATTCATTTGGGGCTGGTTAATGTGTCACTGAATTTGAGCTTCAAGTCTGGCACCTGCTTCCTTAGCTGTAAGTGCTTCCTGTTGCAGTTTAATTTTTTTTACAGGAGCATTGTGCCATACTTGTAACTATTCTCTGACCCTGCTTTGAGGGTCAGAGCAGGGTCAGAGAATAGTTGCAAGTAGACAACTGAACTCTGGAGGGGCCCCTCAGGAAGCACCACAGGGAATGGTTACAAATTAGCTTGAACTTTTGCACCTGCTTAGTGCTTTCAGTTTAGCAAAATTTGTTTTTCTGCAATTTCGCGAGGTTCGAGGGGCGCAAATTGGTGCTAAATCGAACTCGCAATCTGCGAATTCGTGCAAATTTGCGGATTGTTTTTTTTGCGTGTTCGCTGGTTTTTTTGCGTCTTCGCAAGCCGTTTGCAGCGCACCGACCGCGAAGTTACCCATGCAGTCGTACGTAGGCGCGGCCATCTTGTGCGCGTTGAGTATTTCCGGTTCCGGGCGCTATTGTCAATCTCGCTTTGTGTGCGGTGCGCTATACGAATTCGCATGTGTTTTCACGTGCTCGCGGGGAAAATATCACGCAAACTTACCCACGCGGTCCTCTATGGGCGCGGCCATCTTGTTTTTCATTCATTGCTATGGTTTTTTGGCATGCTACCTTTCTATCCATCTTACCTCTTTGTAATCCTATGTTTTTCTGAACTTTTTTTTGCTTTTTTTTACTTATTATCTATCTCTACAATTTCCTACATCTATATTCTGTGTTCTTTTTTACTTTCTGTTACTTTATTACCTACTTTATTTCTTTCGCTCTCTCTCTTACTTGTTTTTCACACCTATTCTTCTTTCCTTTTTCTTGTGCCCAGGGCCATGGGAAAGGGAGCCGACAAGGGCAAGGGGAAGGGCCCAGCACCCCGTACCTGGCTCCCTTGCAGGCGTTTGAGGGGGGAGCTAGTCCAGGCCAGGGAGATCTTCTCTGCTGTGAAGGTGGCCGCCTTGATGGTGTTTGTGCAAGTCTACCTCCCTAAGACCGTGGCAGCAGGTGGGCGGATTGCTTCCGGTTACGGCCTCCGGGAGCGTCGCCAGCTGTGGGAGAAGGTGTGCCGTTGCATGTGGAAGGAGTCTGGGGTCCGGCGCACCTACCAGCAAGCGGCGCACCGATGGACTGGCATCCTGGACCTGGAGCATGATATGCTCGACCTGCTAGGATTGGAGATCCCTGGTCTTGGTAAGTAGCTATTTAATAACTACTTTTTTTTCTTTTGCTCTGTTATATTGCTAATCTATTTCTTTCCTGAAGAGTACGAATGCTGCTGATTCGATTACATTGCAGGTAAATTAATCTTTAAATAGCTTCTGTCATTGCAGGTGCTCGCCTGGTTATTGGTGTTGCTACTATGCTTACTTGTTTGAAACTTTTTACTCATTTGAGAGCATTACTGCGTAATGGTAGAGACAGTACACTCAAGTCTAGTCCTCCTTTGTACTCCTGGCTGTTGCTGCCACTTTGAAGAGATAGTGGTGGATTGATACGTTGAGTATATTATTTATTACTTGTTATAGGACATTTGTTAGTGGTCTGCAATCATGACGACGGACTGTGTCTGTCACGCGACGTCTTGTGCTGCTGAGTGATGGCAGTCGTACTAGAACCTTTTTGTTGTTGGTGTAGTTAGTGAATTACATAACTTTCCTATTAGACGTTCTGCAAATCCTGCAATACTGTACTACTATCCTCCTAGTTGACCAGATCAGATGCAATTGTTGTTAATTTGTTTCCCCGGCATAATTTTAGATTGTGTTCAAAGAAATCAAATATTTCCCAAAAAACAATCATCCATGTTGTGTTTCTTTATTTCATGTTCAACAGAAGCTCCCAGGGGCAAGGCGGCGACGGCGACTGAGACTCCGGTGGAAGGAGGTGGACAGGATCAGTCCCTTGCAGGCTCTTCTGCTGGCCCCAGTAAGTTGTTCTATTGCTATATTAATACTTATACTTCCCTAACTTTTACAGCTCCTATTCATTACAAACTGTTTCCTAATAATTCTATGTTTTACAAAATAGTCTTTGATCTTCTTCTAATGTAGACTACTTTCTACATTCTTATCCTGCCTCTACCATCACTCTCTGTGCTTCTACTATTTACGATTATGAGTCGGTCTGTGTAGGTAGCTAAGCTTGCCCAGTCGGCAAACAGTGTGAAACAAAACTCTGATCCAGCAATAGCTCTAGGCACTGAGTGCAGTCCTCTGGGTTGCCCTTGCTGTCTATTCCAGTCTTCTTAATGTAAGTGCTTTGACAATTTCCAACAACAAAATGTCATTGTTTACACCAAGTAAAAGGTAGCAGTTGCCTTTTTGATTTGAGAGGAGCACATCCTATACTGCTAGTGTTTCAGGGACTATTATGAACACAAAGAAGTATGGAAAAGAGAAATAGGACATTGTTGATGATAGGTGCAGTTCGACTTTCGACATAGCTCAGTCCGAACAGAAGTTGAACCCCCAATCCCTTGACCGACTATCTAGTGTGTCTGACCAATGATTTTACGACCCCGAAGAACAGAATAAGACTACCGCCGAGTCCCGGCCTATCTGAGTCACTGAAACATGACTGCCAAGTGCAGTAGTTCAAACCCTTCCGCTCACTCACTCGTGAACAAAAACCACACAGTGTTTGTTAGTTTTAAAGTTTTATTTTCAATTAAGGAATGAAAACATGATTTCTTTATTTTTAATAGCGTAGTATTCGGAGCAAGCAATGGTGATGGATGAAGATGACGTTAAAGTTTAAACAACATTCCCATGAATGAAATTAGTATTACTCCAACTTAAAAATAGTTAACAGACACATGAAATTATTAGAATAACTGTGCGGGAGCCCCCACCTTCTTTAAAGTACTTAAAGTACTGCTGGTGATGACTTACTAGTAGTTGGTGAATGGTCTGGCAGAAGGGCAATGGAATCTTCTTTCTGTAATGAGAAAAATGGTGTACGTTAAGCAAGCATTCATCAGTTGTCATAAGAAGAAGTGTAGCATTTAATGGAATAAGCATATAAAAGGTTAACACTTCCTCCCCAAAACTTTTTTTCAATCCCAGTGATAAAAAATGTGTTATGTAACATTTTCTTTCATTACGAGATAAAATAGGGGGTTGTGTATGGCAACTGAAAATATGACATGTTTTTCCTAGACATCACAACATCTGATGCAGCACAGATGACCACCACTGCCGGGGCCAGCAGTGCGGAGGGGTTCACTCTGGATGCGGCGGCGCCAACAGGAGGAGCTTGGGGGAAGACTCAGCGGCGGCGGGCGGTGGTAAGTTATTATACTCCTTACTCATTGGAATGTTTTTGAGTAGGCTCGCAAAGGAGTGTATGATGTACTGTACAGTAGTACACAGTACACTAGTATAAGTAGACTGTACTGTTAATAACAGTTACTAATTTAGAACTACTTTTTGGGCTACTATCACGGAGAAGACAGTCAACCTTGACTTGTAATAGCATTAGCTGCGGTACTTCTCGGGTAACCAATGGCCCCCTCTATTTCACTTCAACTCAGCTGGCAAATTTTTATTGTGAAGCCAAGTCATATCAGATGTAGTTTAGGGATGTGAAGAACGAAAAGTTAAAGAAGGGTGAAACGAAGGACGAGCGAGTCTTAATTTTTATGACTGTAAAGAATGGTTTTGTTGAATGCAATTCAAGATAAGAAGACGGCGGTTTCCAAAATATAATGAAACGGGTGTTAGTTGGTTGTTGACAAAAAGAAATTTTGGTACATTTGAGACATTAAGAAGAATCATAGACGTACTTTGGAAGCCTGGATGTTATCTTCTTTATCCTCATCAATAGCAGAGGTGTATGATGAAGTAGAGCAGACGCTGAGTGGATGAAGTATGGCCAGTGGCAGTGCCACCCCCATAGAAAAGTAAGATATTCCTATCCCCACCTGCATGTACTGCTTAAAGTACTGCGAGTCTGCATCATCATGGCCTGTGTCTGTATTTCTTGGGTGAAAGGTGGGTGAGCTGCCATTATGGTGGCTACCACAAGTTCACGTACCAGTAATTTATTTTGCAACACAAGAGAAAAAAATTTAAAAAGGCCTTTCTTTAGTACTCTCTGACTATGTATGTAGTAGTGAGTCCACCCATAGTGCTGCTAGTGGAATTCCTGAAACTCCCAGTAATGTCACAGGCTTACAAAGACGGCGGAAAGATACATGCCAAAATGTTATACTGTTGCAACAGGTATCTGTGCACACGTCGCCTTTTACAGAGTAAATGCTGTAGGTAATCAAACAACACAAGCAATAGAAAACAATGTGGAAGTAGTCTTGATGGAAGTTTTTCTTCAATTCAGATTGTATTCACCACGCCCAGCCAACACGTGTATCGTCAGGGCTAGTAGCCCACGAGTTCATCAGGGCTCCCGCGGGCAGCGGTTCCAAAGCTATTGCCACAATGGCTATGTGCTCTCAGCCGGTTCTAATTCCGACCCGGCTACCGGGTACTGTGGATGTTCTCGCTGATTCATCTCAGCCGTCTCAGCTTTCCAGCCTCTCCGCGTGTAAATGACTTCCGCATTTACACGCGGAGACGCTGTAAAGCAGTACGGCTTAACCTGCCGCGCACACGGATACTCCTATGGTGTGTCGCATCTTTGGTATTAACCATCACATGGATGGCTGAGACGAATCAGCGAGAAGAAAACTTCCATCAAGACTACTTCCACATTGTTTGTCTATTGCTTGTGTTGTTTGATTACCTACAGCATTTACTCTGTAAAAGGCGACGTGTGCACAGATACCTGTTGTATCAATTATGTTTGGATCTTGGTCCTAATTGGAGGTTTAGGTTCTTCCTCCTATCTGGGGCACCGTCATAATAGTGCTTAGAAATTATGAATAACGTCACACACGAGAGGCGCCAGTGTGGATCGACAATCAAAAAACCTAGTCCGTTATCTTCAAAATGTTATACTGTGTTTGCTACTTGCTGGTGTTACTGATGCTGGTGTTACTGAGTGTCAACTTTACATTGAATTATTTTGACTTTATGTTAAAGACTATTGGCTACAGTATTTTTCTTTCTTTCTCCATAGATGCTACTCCAAAAAAGCTCACCCGCAAGGAGATGGCTGTCCGGGCCAGGGCCCGTAAGCTGGAGGCTATTTGTGCCGAGTATCGGCGGTTGTGGGCTCGAGAGCATGAGGACACATCAACATCAACCAGTACATCCTCCTCCACTGCGCCCGGGTCCACCAGCCACAAGCCTCCAGCCAAACGGAGCCGTGGCCCGACAGCCTCCCGCCGCCGCCGCACAGCAGCAAAAACAACAGCTGCCCCCCCAGAGCCTGGATGGCACGTGTGCGCCGCCTGGAGCGGTTGGGCGAAAAACATCAGCGCCAGCTCCGGGACCTCCGCAAAGAGCTGCGGGACGTGCAGCACCAGCTGTCCACACTACGCCACCGGAGGAAGTGACTGTCCCTTGCCCCTTTTTTAAAGACTGTTGGGGGGGTGGGAATTGGGTTTTTGGGAAAGGGGACTTTTTGATTTTTGGACATTGGTTTGGTTAGTGAGGGGGGGTGAGTTGGGGTAATATATTTTATTTTTGTGACAACAACATCCATAAATTATATTTCTTAATAATTATATTTTTCACACCAAAACACAGTATACGCGCTCATATTATTTTGTGTGGGGGTTGGCGGTGGTTACTGGACGTTTGGTTTTCCAAACTTACCAGCATGAATGAAACATCTTGTCCTGAAATGTACCAAAATGCAAGTAACCGAGTTAGTCAATTCAGTAGCCCTACTACTGTACTTTACTAGTAGTACTGTCAGTCTCTGCTCTCCTCCCAACTTAGTCCTAGCCCATTATTCTACTACCTCTCCAATATGCTTATCTTACCTGTAATTTGTGAATCACGGTTGGTGAATAAGGTTGGTTGTTTACTTAAATCCTCGACGGATGCAATATCATTGTTGTGCTGGTAGCAGTAGTGGTACACACTGGCAGTATCACCATATGAAAAAAAAGGAAATGAAACATTGAGTGGGCTGAGCGTAGCATTAGAAACAGTACATTAGAGAACAGTGCCCTAAATTGTAGCCTAAGCAGTGTTAAATTAATGTAAATATAAGTAGTAGTTGCGTTAAGTTGGACTGCTATAAGAAATTAAGGCAAAGGACACGTCATCAACGTAACGTAAGCATTAAGCATTTGATTGTTCACGTCGTGTAGGAGGAGGATGTTCTTATCAATCCACGATGGCGCACATGAACTTCTGATTGTAATAATTTTGGCTGCTTTGACTTATCCTCCCCAGCAAGTGTGTGGAATTTATTGTTGTTGTCAGTCACACCACAATGAAATACCACACAGCCCAGGGGAAGAGGGTTAGGGTTTGAAAATTGGATTGGAATGGGGTTTTTTGGGAAAGTTTGGTAGAGAGGAAAAAAACACAGCATGGACTGTCAAACAACAAATGAAGAGAAACAAATCTTTGGATTTGAAGATATTGATATTGATATATCTTTAAAGGGACATAAAGGAAGTGAACTACTGCATGCCAGAAGTTGTTTACTAAATGGATGGTTAGGTTACTGCAAAGTAGCACTACTACTCACTGCAACTTACTAGTAACTACGAAGAAACAAGTTGAGAGTACAGGGCTGCAGTCATTACGCAATTTCACTTGCCTCTCTGCCCTCAGAGAGAATAAACACTTAGAACATTAAATTATTGTTAAACATAGCAAAAACATAGCAAATTTAGAAGCAGAGAGCAAAGAAATGCAGAGTCACACTCATAGAAGTTCACAGCAATAACATTACTTAAAAGATAAGTAGAAATGAATGGATACTGTTACTGTATGTTGTTGTACTTGTCCTATTGAATTTGGGAAGTTGCATGCATTAAGCCATTCCTCTTATTTGCGGTACTCCTCCGTTCCATCTGACGCTCCGTCAATCAATGTTGGTGACCAGAAGACACCCTGCCCACTGCCTGCCTGGCGGATGCTGAATTGGGGGTCACTAATGTGAAGCCTGACTTCATCCTTTTTTCCATTAAACAGGGTGAAAGCCGCCCTGTAAATGTTGATGCAAAAACAGGAGGTGATATTAAAACACCACTGAGAAAAAAATATAAGGTACGTACGCTGTGTAGTGTATAAAGTCACACTTTCAGTTCCAGAATCGACAGTACAAAAGTTTCGAAAGGGTGTACTCTGAGTCTCCTTTTGAAGGATAGATAAGTATCGGTGAATTTTGCGGATCTTTCCCCTCAAGCTAGGTGTAGTGTAAACTACGATTTTAGAACAAAATTAGACCTTCCCAGCAGTGCTCCCAGACCCTTAAACACAGACGCTAAAATGTAGAATACCCCCAATCAGACCACAAAAAACGTGCAATACTGCTACCTGTCTGAGGCCCAGTGGAAAATGGTGACAACACGTACTTTGAAAGTAAAGTAGGCCCTAACTCCCCTTTGCAACCATGGATTTACGTCAAACCTCTTGCAATCAAAAGTATCCATACACAGCATTGCTCCAAGACCCCAAAACCCACCCACAAACACCAGGAACCCCCCCAAACAGCCCCCCGAAAACGCTAAAGTGAGCGAAATTCCTGAAAATGGAAAAACATTTTCACCTCCGATTTTCTCCAAACCACTTTTATCCGGTATTAGACCTTCACAGCAATGTCCCCAGACCCGTCAACCCAGGCGGAAACAAGTTTAACACCCCCAAACAGGCAAAAAGCAAAAATTAAAAAACGGGGACTTAGAAATATTTAGCCCTAGATCCAAAATCAAGCTGTGCGCGCTCTGCAGCTAGGCCAGGCGGAAACAAGTTTAACACCCCCAAACAGGCAAAAAGCAAAACCGCAAAAAGTGAGACAGCAAATTTCGGGCCTACCTGGAATTCGGTCCAAATGCGCTGTGCAGCTGGGCCCTAACTCCCCTTTTTCACCATGGATTTCCTGAAAAACAAATGCAATCAACATTAGACTGTGCCAGCAGTGCTCCCAGACCCCAAAACCCACCCACAAAACCTGGAAGCCCCCCAAACAGCACCCCAAAGACAGGCAAGTGAGCAAAAACGCAAAAACTTTTTCACCATGGATTTGGTCCAAAACACTTGATTCCGATATTAGACCTTACGAGCTATGCCCCCAGACCCCTGCAGCCACCCGCAAAAAAGCAGAACACTCCCAAACAGGCAAAAAGTAAAAATGGGCCTACCTTCAATTCAGTCCAAATATGCTGTGCAGCTAGGCCCTAACTCCCCTTTTCCACCATGGATTTCCTGAAAACAAATGCATCAACATTAGACTGTGCCAGCAGTGCTCCCAGACCCCAGATCCCACCCACTAAAACCTGGAAGCCCCCCAAACAGCACCCCAAAGACAGGCAAGTGAGCAAAAACACAAAAACTTTTTCACCATGGATTTGGTCCAAAACACTTGATTCCGATTTTAGACCTTCCGAGCTATGCCCCCAGACCCTCGCAGCCACCCGCAAAAAAGCAGAACACCCCTAAACAGGCAAAAAGCCAAAATGCAATAACTCATACTTAGAACGTTTTCAGCCAACCAGTCAACATCCGTCCAAACGCGTTCTGCAGCTAGGCCCTAACTACTCTTTCCCACCATGGATTTTATTCAAATCACTTCCAATAAAAATTATGCTATCCCAGTAGTGCTCCGAGACCCCCACACCCTCCCCCACAAATCTAGAACACCCCCAAACAGCCCCCCAAAAACCTGCAATACTGGTATATTCAAAACATGGCAAATTGCGCTGTTCACAAAACATTGCTGTTTTCAGCACTTCCATTACTTTGATCCTCTTGAAACTCACCTGGACAGTCACTTGTTCCAGCGATTCACAAGACTCTCAGCAAGGCAGAACAAAATCGAACCACTGCGCTCTTTGAAGAAGAAGAAGAAGAAGAAGAAGAAGAAGAAGAAGAAGAAGAAGAAGAAGAAGAAGAAGAAGAAGAAGAAGAAGAAGAAGAAGGTCTACGACTAGTTTTTACTTAGTTTTCACCCAAACACACGCGCCCGCAAAACACCCGATAAGGCCAAAATTCTGCCAATTCTGGACCAAAGAACACCAAACCCCCTAAAACATTGCCAACATCATTATGAACGAGCCTGCATCGGGGCCGAGCCCTAGAATCAGCGTGAACCATACCAACTTAAACCCAAAAACCCTAGTAAAACGCACTGAACCCTAAACCGTAGATATGCTTTGTCTGTCTGTGTCAAAGAACCTAGGTATGCTACATCAGGAGGATGCTTCACTCAGTGGTGAACCTAGGTATGCTACATCAGGAGGATGCTTCACTCAGTGGTGCCTGCCTTGACCGTCTGCATGGCCATGCCGCAAGCATGGGCTAAAAATCTGTTCCGCTCAAGAATATGCGATTTTTCGGTACTTTCGCGAGATTTGCGAAATACCGAAAAACAGCAACTTTTTCAAACATAACGGATGTTTGGCCCAAGCTTGAGGCAGTGCCATGCAGAGGGTAAAGGCAGGCACCACTGAGTGAAGCAACCTGATGTAGCATACCTAGGATCTTTGTCAGACAGACAAAGCATATCTAATTGTATGCAGCAAGCCACATAGACCCAATTTTACATGAACTGCTGTCTGGAGTGGACTCTGCCAGGCATAACAACAACAGTACACTGCCTCGCCCCCGACCAATACATACCACAAATAGACAGACATGTAGTCCTGCTGTAGTGGTTGTTGTAGATTGGTTTACCTGTTTGCCACTCACAAATTGGCCATAGTTCTTCCGTAAATCGACGCTGATGATCCATCCATCCCAGTGAGTGACTGTAAAGAAAAAAGATATATTATTTAATCAATCATCATGGTATATTGGCAAGTGAGTCCGCTCCAAGGACATTTTGCATATTTTGTGAAATGCAATATAGTGGCCCCTGAATTTGAAGTACAATTTTAATTAAACAAGGTAAAAAAAAAAAGAGTTGTTGACATGAGTTACAATCACTGTGTGAAAGATTAGATAATAACTAAGACAAGAAGACATATGAATCATTTCATGCACAAAAAACAAACAGCAATTGGTTTCATCAGAGCCAGACAGCCATTGCTGTCCAGTGCATGCCATCTTCTCAATTATTCATTACCTGTTCTACTTTTTGTCCGCATCTTCTTCGGAAAGTGAGGGTCCACAGGGCAGCCTCTCCTGTCATTATCAAAAGTAACTCTGTCAGCAATCAGCAAGCATGTAGTCAGTCATTAATTTCAGTCCCACTTGAGGGGACCCGTCGTAATCCATCCATCTGCCTTGAGGGAAATGGATAGGGGGAGTCTGGAGGAGGAGTATAAAGGAGCATGATTGAGTGGTGAACTTGTGAACCTCAGGAATGCAGACTGCGGCCCCTTCAAATCAATAAGGAATACAAGATGAAGACAGTTCTGCTGATGAACTTGTTGTGATTAGGTCATTAGAGTTTTGTTGTGGTAAAAGTTGCAAAACAAAGAAAGACACACAGGAATAAAAGTGAATAAGGATGAAAAAAAGGAAGTCATTTTCAGGGCTCGGTGTCAGGGAAGTAGAGCTCGTCCTCCAACTCCATGAATTGAGACGGGAGTAGGTCAGGTAACAGAGAAGAACTTCCATCACCTAAGTCGGTGTCCTCTTCTTCCTGCGTGCATTCACTTACTTTGTAATCTGGTGGTATCAAGTGCTGATTCATCTTGATCAGTGTTGATGTTCTACGATTTTGGATTTCGTCCCGTATCTAGCCGCCATTTTGTGTCCGGCTGCCATTTTGAGTTGCCCTCACTCAGGCAGCACGCGAACGATGTGCTTTTGCTTTTCCAGCTGCTACGTGTCCTTTCGGTAAAAAAATAACTCCATTGTCCTTGTTCATGAAACCCCATGTCAGGGTCTGGTTGAGTTCGTTAATCCATGTCTGGCTCGATTGATCCCTGTCTCGGCAGACTATTTGCCCTCTCCTATTCTTTCCTTATATTATCTTATCTGACTGACCTTCGCTTTTCTCTCCTTGTATGCTCCTATTACACAACCATCCTTTGAGGCACACAATTGCGTCCTGCCACCTGCAAGAGGGGATTGTGGACACCATCACTGATTAATTTGTCGGGAGGGATAGCACACGGGGTCTGAGAGAGGGGCATATTTGAGACACCTGATAGCTTGTTTTGCACCTTTTCCTATTGGTCTGTTTTGTATGGGTAAGGAGAAAACTCCTTAAATGTGTTTCCTATATAAGATTGTGCGCCACGGATTGAAGTGGCAGTCTCTTTAGAATCTACCTCGAGTGTAACTTCTGGGACAACTGTGCTTAGCTGCAGCTAATAAACCTGGCTTCCACGCTCAACGGAGTGTCTTGTGTCTCTGTTTTTTACAAGGCAGGTGAACTCGGGGATTTAGGCGTGCCCTGCGCCGCCCTGCCCATAAGGCCCGGTTCTCCAGTGTTAACCTCTCCACATTTTTGGCCGAGAGGCGGGACCTTTTTGAAGTTACAATGGCACCAGCAGTACTGAAAACACGTTCAGAAGACACACTTGCGAGTGGGCAAGACAAATAATTTAGAGCCAGGTTGCTGATCAGTGGCCATAGAGCCATTTTCCTGTACCAATACAGCAATGGGTTCGCATGAAAAAAGACCTGTGTTGGCTCATCCAGATAGGTCTGCACCATCAACTCAAGGTTCTCCGCGGTTGCTCCACTTTGCGTACCATCTGTGGCCTTCTCAGCACTAGAGCGAACAAACCCTTGATGAGTTAGCTAATCCGCTTCCGACAATATTATGGCTGGGCCTGGTGCAGGTGAGGATGATGATAGGGCTGCTGCTGGTGTCGTTAATGGCTGTGAGGGAAAGTTACTCCCTTCACCCACAGATTCAGAAGTGGAACTTGACACTGGATCACCTGCTGACTCAGTTGGACTTCTGACGGCTCCTTGAATTTTATGCCGATCTTTTTCGAACCGACTGGCTGACACAGCTATCCAATGTTTGTACTTTGAAACATCTGCCTCATCAAAAGGAATGAATGCTTTGCTGGCCACTGCCTTTTTGTACCGTGGATCCAGAATAGTGGCACAAATGTAATGTTGTTCTGTATGTATCTTTTGAAGCCTTTCATTGGCAACTATGCGGCTTAATAAGTTCTCCGCCAACAGATATGCAGCATGCTTTCCACCATCATCTCTCAACGTTGAAGACACCGCCTTCAGTTGGCGCTCTAGCATGCGCAACAATGGGATAGCTTTGCTCAAAGAACAGTCCTCCCTGCTGACTTCACGCGTGAAGACCTCAAAAGGACGAAGCATGTCTGTCAGGCTTTTAACTAGCAGCCATTCCTCCAAGTCTAGCCTCAGGACAATAGAACCTACTGTAAAGATATAGTCATTGATTACCATGCACTGCTCAAACAGACGCTCAAGCATGTAAAAGGTTGAGTTCCAACGTGTTGCCACCTCCTGGATGAGTCCTTTGACTGGCACTTTAGGTACACGTTGAATGCTCCTCAGCTGCTTCCGGGCCTTAAAAGAATGGCTGAAATGTGTGCAGATTCTTCCGCAGGTAGACAGTAACTTCTTGACTTGGTTTTCAGTTTTCAAGAAATCTTGAACAACCAGGTTTATACAGTGCGCCAAACACGGCACTCTGAAATATTCCCCGTCCTGCATGGCCTTAACTATATTACTGCCATTATCCGTGAAAACATAACCAACCATGCAATTTCTTGGTTTCAGCATTCAGAGACCTTACTGTTAAACTCATCCAAAATGTTTTTTGCAGTATGAGTTTTCTCCATGGCAAACATGGCTAATGTTGCATGTTTCCGAGAAGCTTGAAAAACTGTGTCCAGATCAACAACTGCACTTGACTTGTCTCTAACCCCTGCAAAAGACCTTGCAAAAGAGACCCAGTGTGCAGTGATGCACATGTAATCAAGGGCTTGGCAACTGGTCCACATGTCTGTTGTCAAGTGGATAGTGTGAACAGCACTCTTCTGCAAAGCTGCCCCAATCACCTCCAGCACATCTTGATGTAGTGCTGGAACCGCAACTCTGGCAAAATAGGACCGGCTAGGAACCTTCCATTTAGGGCAGACTGTTGCCACTAATTCTAGAAACCCCACCCCTTCCACGAAAGAAAAAGGGAGAAGGTCCAGCGCAAGCATTTTAGCCAGCTTTGCGTTATTCAGACGTACCGTTGGGTGGTTGCATTCAAATGGCGCCTCAGACCAGAACATTCCGCTAATGGTGGGCTGGATCATTTTACGTGATGATGATGATGATGACCTCTCCAAACCAGTTAGGCCCATTGATGTAGTTTTTCGCATTGATGTCTCTACAACACTCCTAGTGTGCCTCATAGATGTTGCAGGGATAGAGGGCGATACCACTGCAGTGCTGCTGCCAGCAAAACTGGGTGTACCAGAAAAAATGTCAGTCGCTTCTTCACTTCCCCCCTGCAGGATCATATTCTCGTCATCATCAGATGCAATATCAAGGGATACATTTGGATTTGTTTTTCTTTTACCTTCCTCGATCTTCCTCATGTGTGCTTCCCACTGGATAGGGTGGTGTTGTTTGAGATGACCTCTCTGGCCTCCGGTACCATAGTTGGTACCAAGCTTACCCCGACTAACTAATACTTTACAAATCGAACAAACGACCATGTTTTCCGCCTTTGCGCTAACAGTAAAGGAGTCCCAAACTGGGGTCGGGTGATGTCTGCTGGTGGTGGAGGTGGTATTTTGACTTTTAATGCCAGATTAAGTGGAGAATGAGCGTGGTTGAATTCGTTTCTGTTGTTCACTTACAGCACCACTACTTGAGGTTGAGCTGGATGGAGGTCCATGCCGGCCCTTCTGACTAAAAAAGATGGAAGCTGTAGGTCGTATTGGTGTTGTAGTTAACAGTGGTGGTATCAGTGCCACGCGCCCATATCCCGCTCAGCAGCCATTCGGGCTAGGGTTAAAATGTCTGTCTGCTGCATGCCTGCTGGGGCTGGTGTGACGACTGTGATGACTGGGTATTCGTCAGACTGTTCATCAGCAGCAGAAGACAACACTTCTTGTTCGTCGTCATCAGCCATAAGTCGAAGTTTTGCGGGAGCCTTCCTTTTAGACTTAGCTACCTTTGTCGACTCATCACGGCTTGCCTTCCTCTCAGGCTGCATTTGTGGCTTCCAATCAGGATCAAGGTCATCAGAAGGAAGGGGACTTGAAGAAGAACTTGTAGTAGTAGTAGCCCTCCTTGACCTTTTTCTTGCTGGGGATCTGGAAGACAATGAATCATCATCAGGAGCAGTGGCTTCCTCGGGTGATACCTCCTCTTAAATAGCAATTTCCTGATGTGCCCCTACTTCTGGAGGAACAAGCGTTATAGGCAGTTGTGCCGCTCCATGAACCTCTAGTCACACCTCTCCATGCACCTGTCCATGCGCCTCTCCTTGCGGCTCTCCTTGCGGTTGTACTTGTGCCTCTACTTGCGCCTCTCCTTGCGGCTGTACTTCCGCCTCTCCTTGCCCATGTACTTGCGCTTGTACTACTTGCACCTGTGTTTTTGGCTGTGGTTGTTGAACACTTGTCAGCTGACCCGGCGTTGATTGGATGGTACTTTCTTGTGATGAGCCAAGATCACTGGTCGATCGTGATTCAACAACCAAAGTGGCTGCCGCAGCAGCACTCATGGTGGTCTTGGACCTAACTTGGCGTGGTGGCACTGAGCCCAATGAAGCGGAGGTGCTGCTTCCAGCATGGACACCGCTGCTGCTGCAGGCGTAGTTTTTTTTCCCAAAAAAGGTTTCGGTGGGCACACCAGTCTCCTTGGTAGGTGGTGCCACTTGCTTCTTCTGCTCCTTCTTACTGGCAGTGGCACTATCAACTTTTTTTGCTGAGGCGCTACGGCCAACTTTCATTGGGGCCATCTTCTTGAGACGTCAGAACAGCAGGCCACAGTTGCAAGAGTTGCAGAGTTGTCTTGTCTGTGGCCTCACGTGTCGTCACGTGACGTTGTGCTGCACACACCGCTGCAGGACTTCTTCCTGGCACTGGTGGTTCTCTTGTGCACCTAAAAGCAAAGGAAGCCAGAGGAACATCAGTTATACAACCCAAAAAGTTGAAAAACACTCAAAAATCACCACAATCCCATGCCATCCATGCCCTCAATGATGTTTAAGTTCAAGACACCCCAGAGAAAGACTAGGCCCATGCACCACTGAGTAGCCCTGGGCATAATGGTTGAAAGCAAGGTAAAGTGGGTGCAGGCCTGAGCACACTGCCTGGCTTAAAAATGGCCCCTTGACCGCCACCACATGGCCAGGCCCTGAATGTACCAGGCATCAAGATGGCCCCCACCCACATGGCCAGGCCCCAACACCACCCCAAAAGTCGAAAAACACTCAAAAATCACCACAATCCCATGCCATCCATGCCCTCAATGATGTTTAAATTCAAGACACCCAAGAAAAAGACTAGGCCCATGCACCACTGAGTAGCCCTGGGCATAATGGTTGAAAGCAAGGCAAAGTGGGTGCAGGCCTGAGCACACTGCCTGGCTAACAAATGGCCCCTTGACCCCCACCACATGGCCAGGCCCTCCTGTACCAGGCCTCAAGATGGCCCCCACCCACATGGCCAGGCCCCAACACCACCCCAAAAAGTCGAAAAACACTCAAAAATCACCACAATCCCATGCCATCCATGCCCTCAATGATGTTTAAATTCAAGACACTCCAGAGAAAGACTAGGCCCATGCACCACTGAGTAGCCCTGGGCATAATGGTTGAAAGCAAGGCAAAGTGGGTGCAGGCCTGAGCACACTGCCTGGCTTACAAATGGCCCCTTGACCCCCACCACATGGCCAGGCCCTGCCTGTTCCAGGCCTCAAGATGGCCCCCACCCACATGGCCAGGCCCCAACACCACCCCAAAAAGTCGAAAAACACTCAAAAATCACCACAATCCCATGCCATCCATTCCCTCAATGATGTTTAAATTCAAGAAGCCCCACAGAAAGACTAGGCCCATGCACCACTCACTACACCTGGGTCTACTGGCTAGTGAGGCTTTACAGGAACCCTAAAATTAAAAAACAAAATCAACATATAACAGTGAGCTAAAATTCCATGACATAAATAAGAATTAAGTTAAAAAACAAATCACAGAAACAGTTGTATCATGCACCCATGACTAACCCTGGGTCCACTGGATACTGTGGCTACCCACCACAATATATATTTTGTTAAAGTTGTGAAAAAAGTTTTAGAACTGTAGTTGCCTCAACTGCTTTGCCCCAAACAAACAACACCAACTTACTTGTAAAATCTCAAGTCCAAAAGTGATCCAAACTCCTAAGTCAAAAACTCCTCAAATACAAATTCAGCAGCAGTCACAGAAAGTAATCCTTCCAGCTCAACATCCAAATGAAAATTGACCAGTACATGCACAAAGCACTGGGAGGAGGCTGCTGGACAGGAACAGGAAGTTGGAGACTCTGAGGCACTTCCTTCCTCCCACCCCACCCCAAAAAAATGGACTCCTGCACCAAAAAGTGCAGTCAAATGTCAATCTGAAAAGTTATTCTGATCAAAATCATCATTTTCACAAGGTTCATGCTTCCTGCGGTGGATTTCTTGTGCAGAATTGCAATTTTTGCAATTTCGGGAACGCGAGCTGTTCAAATCTCCCGCCGGAAGTCAGCTGCGTACCGTCGCGGGCTTTTATGACGTACTCGCGTTGTCAAACTCTCGTCGTGCAAGATGGCAAGCCGCGATAACGTAATTGCGTTCGAAAAACTCTCGCGCGATCACGCAGCAAGATCGAAAATGGCGCCGCACACGCAAAACCTGAAAAAAACCAACTCGGCGGACTCAGAATCACGGTAAGACAACGCCGCGCGCGATATTGTATTTTTCAAGCGCGACCAAGCAAAAGAATTCGGAGCTTGCGAATTTGCGGATTATTGGATCGCGAAATCGTCAAAAATCCGCAAATTCGCCCGCGAAACGGATTTTATGCCCACGCTTACTCCGAACCCCAGTGGACCAACCACAGATGCGTCCACTTCACCTTCAGGAAACCCACCACACACCACCGCACCAAACAGCTGCTGCGCCGCTGCTGGGGCAAGGTCACCGAAGACCAACTGACGACCACCCTCGCCCGGAGACCACCCACCGACCCCTCCGACCCAGACACCGCCGCAACCAACCTTACACAGTGGATCATCAACTGCACCAACACCCTCGGCCCTCTCAAGACCGCCACAACCAACCACACCAACAAGAAAGCCACCTGGTTCACCTCCGAATCTCCAAGCACACCTGTTGGAAACTGGAGAAGAAATGGCTCCACGACCGAACACCAGTCAGCCACGCAGCCCTTAAAAGCTCCATCCGCAGGCACCACCAACTCATCAGGACCGCCTTCAAGGACCGCCTTCAAGGACCACCTAGACAACAACGCGCATAATTCCAAAGAGCTCTTCAGCATTGTGAAGGAACTTTCCAACCCCAGCTCCAACACCAACGACATCCCACCATCACAAGACCTGTGCGACTCCCTGGCGGCCTTCTTTCACTGCAAGATCACGGACATCCACGATAGCTTCACCCCCGACACCCCCGCACCCACCACCGAGTCTGCCACCCCTGCGACCACCCGTACCAGCCGCCTGACTGCCTGGTCCAATGTCAGCGACGAAGACAAAACCATGAACTCCATCCACTCCCGATCCCCATCTTACCCTTGCCCACACCACGTCTTCAACAAAGCCAGCACAACCATCACGCCCCACCTCCGAAAAACAATCAACAGTTCCTTTGAGGCAGCAACCTTCCCGGAAATCTGGAAGCACGCCGTGATCAACGCCCTTCTGAAGAAGCCCAAGGCAGACCCCAAGGACCCCAAGAACTTTCGGCCCATCTCCCTGCTTCCATTCCCGGCAAAAGTGACAGAGAAGATCATCAACAAACAACCAACCCGCTACCTCGAAGACAACAACATCCTGGACCCCTCCTAATACGGTTTTCGTAGCAACCAAAGCACCGAGACCGCCCTTATCGCCACCACTGACGACATCAGGATACTGATGGACAAAGGAGAAACAGCCGCCCTCATCCCCCTGGACCTATCAGCAGCCTTTGACACGGTCTGCCACCGCACCATATCAGCACACCTCCACGAAGCCGGAATTCAAGAAAAGGCCCTAGCCTGGACTACATTCTTCTTCTCCGGCAGAACCCAGAGCGTCCGCCTCCCACCCTTCCGCTCGAAATCCACCAAGATCATCTGCTCTGTCCCACAGGGATCCTCCCTCAGCCCGATGCTGTTCAATATCTACATCATCTCATACGCCGACGACACCCAGCTGATCATATCCCTCACCGATGACCCCCACACCGCCAAAGTCAACCTCCACAGGGGAATGAAGGCCGTAGCCGACTGGATGAAGGACAGCAGACTGAAGCTGTACTCAGACAAGACGGAGGTCCTCATTCTCGGACCCACCCCATCAGCCTGGGACGTCTCCTCGTGGCCCACATCGCTAGGCACAGCCCCAGAACCCACAGACCACGAACGCAACCTGGGGGTCATCCTTGACTCCACCCTCTCCATGACGAGGCAAGTCAACGCCGTCTCCGCGTCCTGCTTTAACACCCTCCGAATGCTCCGCAGAATCTTCAAATGGATCCTACCGACACTAGAAAAACCGTCACCCAGGCCCTCATCACCAGCAGACTAGACTACCGGAACACCCTCTACTCAGGAACCACAAACAAGCTCCTGAGTCAACTACAACGAATCCAGAACGCCTCGGCTCGACTGATCCTCGACGTCCCCCGCCGCAGCCACATCACTCCCCACCTGAAAGGCCTGCACTGGCTCCCCGTTAACAAGAGGATCACCTTCAAACTCTTCATCCATGCACACAAAGCACTACACAACACCGGACCCACCTACCTCAACAACCGACTCAGCTTCCACACCCCCACCCGAAGCCTCTGCTCAGCCAACCTCGCCCTCGCCACAGTCCCCCGGATCCGGAAAACCACAGCCGGCGGAAAATCGTTCTACCTCGCCGCCAAGACCTGGAACACTCTCCCAACCAACCTACGACAGACTCAGGACCTGCTGGCCTTCAGAAGACTCCTCAAGACCTGGCTCTTCGATCAGTTGCGCCCCCCCCCCCCCAGCGCCTTGAGACCATCATGGGTGTGTAGCGCGCTTTATACATGTAATGATTGATTGATTGATTCATTGAACCTGGTGAGAAAATCCATGCATAGGATCTCAGCTCCTGTTCTTTCAATGCAGCACCTACCATGTGGCTAAAAAAAACAACACAGCACCTGCTTTAAGGCTGAAAAATCCCCTCAGCTCGAATCCCGAGCACTGTGTCACTGACGTCCGTGGCACCTGCTTCGACTCCAACGCAGTCCCTACTTTTCTGCTGAAGAATGGACACATCACCAGCTTCACGGCTGTGAAACTGACACAGCACCTACATTGCTGCCATCGCATCTGAATTTTTTATGCATTGTGTTTCGACGCCGTCTCTTCATCGACATCAGCCTGCAGTAAGAAACCAAGGCTGTGTGTCCGGATATCAATGCATGACCTCCCCTTCCAGTAAGGAACCAATGCTTCACCTCCCCTGACAGGAAGGAACTGACACATCACCTCCCCTGCCTCGCAGTAAAGATCCAACGCATCACCTCCCCTTGCAGTAAGGAACCAACGCATCACCTCCTCCTAAAGAACCTACGCATAGCTTTGCTTTTACGGTACCTCACCTCCCCTGTCCTTGTTTCGTACTTGAATTTTGATGCATCCAAGACACTTGGTGCCTAAAGAAACCCATCCATAGGTCATTCTGGATTGAACCTATTTATTTTTTTGAAAAGTAATATCTTGACTTTTGTATGTTGGATTTTTGTCATTTTGGTCTTGTTTTATTCAGATAAATATTTACTATTTTCCGAAACTGGGGTGGACTCCTTTTGTATTGTTTTCACTGTGTTTCTGTTTTTATGTACAAAGCTTTACACATTGCCTCTGTGCTAAGCCTGACTGCTTGTTGTAAGCTACCAAAGGGGTGAGCAGGGGTTATCATAGCTGTGCTGACTCCTTTACCCTACCAAGAGTGACTGCCCCTACTTGGACAGGGTCAAACCACTGTGAAATAGAGTCCCCATTTCTAACATTGGTGGTCATCGGCGGGGATAGGACTTGTAATTGTACATTGTGTATAGTGATTGGTGTACACTTCTTCCATAGCATAGACCATGTGGGATAGCTGGAGAAGCCAGACTCACCTATGGGGTGGGGGGGCAGCCTGAATCGTGGAAGAACTCCCTCCAGAGCTGGCCACAGTGGTTCATCTAAAGGTCTGTCTCCAGAAGAGCTCAAGAACAGGTATAAAGACAGAACGCTCATATTAGAGATGGAGAGAAAGAAATGGGAGGTAGAGAGAAAGGAAATTATTTTAGCTCATGAGCTGAGCATGAGAGAGTTGGGTTGGAAGGCAGGAGGGCTAAATCCAGCACAGATGATGGCAGCAAAAGTACCATGTCCAGTACAGAAGTAAAGGTCCACAAACCCAGAAACGTGGCGCCAAACTTCAAGGAGGGGGGTGACATACACCACCTCGTGAGCTCTGTAGCTTCAGGGGTGCACAGGGTCCCTAAGGGGGATTGGGGAACTGGCACAGAGAGTCATATTCCAAGTGGAGTGAGGGAAACTCTACTGACTTTAGAAGGCTGTGAGAGGTGTACCCCCATAGTAGGAGCCCTGGTAATGACAAACGGAGACACCCCAGAAGAGTCTAGGTTGAGTTTCATGGACAGTCAGATACTGTATAACTAGTCTTGAGTGGGTGATATGGGGTACTTTTTCAAAGCACTGGATGGTTGGGTGAAGGGTAGTATGGTGAGCACAGGAGAGGGGCTGGACAATGTTGATGGCTGGAGAGCATATGTTAATTCACAGTTTTCCAGAACTATTACAACACCCTGTGGAGTGTAAGTTCACTGGATGAAGACCTCTTGGTGGATGCCAGAGGGTCTGGAATGGCATTTGGGAGTAATCCTAAAGGGGGGGGCTCAGGTTTCTCCCAACTGAGGGAGATGTGGGAGGTTCACAGTAGCCCAGAAAGGTCCCAGTATAGTGGGATGGGGAGAGGTTTCTTGTCCCTCCTCAGGGTAGGAGGAGAGGTGGGGGGAGGCAGATTCCTAGGTTGCCCAAAACCTAGTCACAGAGCCTGGATGGTTCCCAGAGGGAGCACCAGGAGACAGGACTAGTCTGTACTAGGAGACCATCCTTTGAGGTGGACAGGAGTGTCAGGGGAACTTGGGAGGCAGCTGTCACAAGTGACCCACCAGTTCTGGTGTCTGGCAGTACTACTCCAGAGAGGAGGGTGTAGAAGTCCAGATGGAGAGGTGAGAGGGAGAGGCCATCCCTAGTGGTTGAAACAGAGGGTCAGGGGCAAGATCTGAAGTCAGTGCCCACCAGGAATGACACTTGTGACACCACTTCTTGTCAGGGCGGTCTTAATGCTCTGTCAGATGGACAGGGGTTGGGAGAGCAGTGCCAGGCAGACTCTCACATACCACATGAAAAATGTATTTCCCTTCGAGGTGTAGGAGTACTCCCCTGGAAGTCCTGTCTTGCGCATGCTCAACCTAAGGGTACTGACCCTGGGTTGGAGGACCAGTTGTAAAATAGAACCCCTGAGCTGGTGGGATAATTGTGAAGGATGCTTGACACAAGTGCCTTGACAGTTCTGGATTCAGGGGATACCACTTCCAAATGGAGGGTTTAGAACCTCAGGAGGGTGGACAGTGTGAGGGTGAGCCTACCCCTGTATCCGGTCCAGCCTAAGGTAACAGAGCCTTGACTGGAGGACCAGTCTCAGGATATCACCCCTCAACTGGTAGGAGGGAGATTGGACAGAGGGTGGCAGTCACCTACTCTGAGAAACCATAGAGGCTGGAAAGCCCTAAAAGGCCTGGAGCCTAGCTCTTCTCATTGACAGTTGTCAACGGCCACTGTGGGTTGCTGTCCTTGTGGACCGAGTCGCCCTTGGGTTTGGAACATGAGGGTGGAATGGACCACACCACTGAGTTGGCCATGGCCGTACTGTCTGCCTACTGGGATACATCTGTGAGAAAAGTAAGGTTAGGTGCTGCACAGATGGATCTACAGGTGAGGAGAAAGATTCCCCTTGGGTTAGCTAAGTGGCCCTAAGAGTATGGACAGAGGGATCCAACTGGGTTCAGAAAGGTGAAGAACTGGAACGTGCCCATGTTGTTGCGGGCCAGGGTTGATGTTCTATCGCCCTAAGCAGGGATGTCCATCAAAGTATTGATTAGTCTACCCTAGCTTTAGGCTGGTGCGGGGTTATGTTGGACCTGGCCCTTTTTGCAGGGTTATCCACAAACCTTTTGCCTTCTTCCTTCTTTTTTCTCAGACCTGTTGGCTTTAGGGCACTTTACCACTGCTACCCAGTGCTAACGTGCTATGCTCTCTGTTTAAATTGCATTGGTTACTGTTTTATCCATGATTGGCATATTTGAGTTACTGGTAAGTTACTAGCAAAGTGCACGAGGTGTGCCCAGGGCCTGTAAATCAAATTCTACTAGTGGCCCTGCAGCACTGATTGTGCCACCTACATGAGTAGCCTTGCAAACATCTCTCAGATATGCCTATGCAGGGTCTGTGGGAGCAGTTTTAAACTGCCATTTCAACCTGGCAAGTGCACCCACTTATCAGACCCAAACCGTCCCTTTTGCTATTTGTAAATCATCCCTAAGAAAAGCGAATGGAGACCTGTGGGCAGGTTGCAGTGTATTTGAAAAGTTGGACATGTACTGGTGTGTTTTAAATGTCCTAATAATGAAATACCGATAATTTCCATTTTTACAATTGCGAAGACAATCTCTCTCATAGGGTAACATGGGGATTGCCTTCAAATATCTGTTAAGTGTAATTTCCTTTTGGGAGCAGATGGAGATTTAGAGTTTGGGGTCCTTGAAGTCAGAATTTTATGAAGTTGTTTTTTAAGTTACATGTTTGAAAATGGCACTTTTAGAAAGAGGGCAGTTTCTTGCTCAATCGTTCTATGCCTCTGTCTGTCTGTAGAATACACCTTTGGGTTGTCTGATAGTTGAGCTTTTCTGCATTCACTCGAGACAGTCACACACCAGTGCAGAGGTGTGCCTTGCATATCCTGATGGGCCATCAAAAGTCTGATGGGCCTTCCTGATATAGAGTAGTGGAAGGAGTTGTCACTGACACCTGAATAGGGCTGTGCCTGTCCTCACACAAAGCTGTCAACACCACCCTGTAGTGAGTCTGGAGCCAGGTCAGGGAAAGGCAGGGTCATGTGCAGTACAAAGACTTTCCTTTGAGGTTTGTCTCCTACATAGGCAGAAAGGTTATATAATTATTTGACCTTTGACACTCCAAAATCAGAGCTTGATGTTGTCGGAGGGACTGCCACTCTGTCTGTTGATTTATTGTGCTGGCCTCCTGCTTGCTGCTTCTGTCTTGGGAGTGAAAAGACTGGACTTTGCTTTATACATCCTGCTTCCAAGGTTCTCCTAGGGCTTTGGCATGCTTGCCTCTTGTTAAGAATTCTCTGGGCCATCAAAGACTTCACCTACCAGTTTCGAAGCTATCCTGCTGGTAGCCCTAAGTGGTGCCAATTCTAGTTTTGGTCCCTTGGAAGTGTAACTTGGTGAGAAAAGCTATGCATTTACTCTCAGCACCTGCTGTGCGGCTAAAGAATAGACACAGCGCCTGATTTGTGGCTTACAAATCACCTCAGATCGAGTCCTGAGCACCATGTCACCGACGTCTGTGGCACTTGCTTTCACTCCAACGCAGCCCCTGCTTTGCTGCTGAAGAATCCGCACATTACCTGCTTTGTGGGTGTGAAACCGACTCAGTGCCAGCATCACTGCTGATGCATCGACGCAGCACATCTGGATTTTATACACTTTGTCCTTCGATGCATCTCTTCATCGACATTAGCCCGCAGTAAGGAACTGAGGCTGCATGTCTGGAGATCGATGCCTGAACTTCCCATCCACTAAGGAACCGATGCATCACCTTCCCTAACTGTAAGGAACTGATGCATCACATCACCTGCCTAGCAGTAAAGAACAGACAAATAACCTTCCCTGTCAGTAAGGAACAGACGCATCACCTCCAGTGGGCGTAAGGAACCAATGCATTGCATTGCTTTTCCAGTGCCTCACGTCCCTAGCGCCTGTTTCATCCTTGAATTTTAAAGTGTCTAAGGTACTTCGTGCTAAAATAAATATATCCATAGGTCTCCATGGACTGAACATATTAAGGGCCATATGTATCAAGCCAATTTTCATTCCCAACTCTTCGATTCGCAAAAAACAGCGTTTGCAAATAAAAATTCGCTATTTCCAATGTATGAAGCCAAAGAGTCTCGCAAAATGAGAAAAATTGCGATTCCTCACATTGCGAGAGCCAAAAATCTGCAAATTTCCTTGTGATTTCTAATTTTGCGATTTATCAGTTAGCAAAATTCGCAAACGGGAAATCACAAAGTAAGGAATCGCAATGGTATGTTTGAAGAATTCGCAAATTGCAAATTCACGAAAATCGCAATTTAGAGAATCACAATTATCACCAAGTAGGAGCAGGTGGTAAGCAGGTGCAAACTATTTAAGGAGTCCCAGAATGCAACAGACTTCTCTCCACAATGACTGGGCTGTACCTGATAGCCAGGAGGCTGCGACTCAGAGCTGCTGCACAGAGGAGGAGACGCCAGGACAGGATATTCCCTGTGCCTCAAGACCGCCACAACCAACCACACCAACAAGAAAGCCACCTGGTTCACCTCTGAATCTCCAAGCACACCTGTTGGAAACTGGAGAAGAAATGGCTCCACGACCGAACACCAGTCAGCCACGCAGCCCTTAAAAGCTCCATCCGCAGGCACCACCAACTCATCAGGACCGCCTTCAAGGACCGCCTTCAAGGACCACCTAGACAACAACGCGCATAATTCCAAAGAGCTCTTCAGCATTGTGAAGGAACTTTCCAACCCCAGCTCCAACACCAACGACATCCCACCATCACAAGACCTGTGCGACTCCCTGGCGGCCTTCTTTCACTGCAAGATCACGGACATCCACGATAGCTTCACCCCCGACACCCCCGCACCCACCACCGAGTCTGCCACCCCTGCGACCACCCGTACCAGCCGCCTGACTGCCTGGTCCAATGTCAGCGACGAAGACAAAACCATGAACTCCATCCACTCCCGATCCCCATCTTACCCTTGCCCACACCACGTCTTCAACAAAGCCAGCACAACCATCACGCCCCACCTCCGAAAAACAATCAACAGTTCCTTTGAGGCAGCAACCTTCCCGGAAATCTGGAAGCACGCCGTGATCAACGCCCTTCTGAAGAAGCCCAAGGCAGACCCCAAGGACCCCAAGAACTTTCGGCCCATCTCCCTGCTTCCGTTCCCGCAAAAGTGACAGAGAAGATCATCAACAAACAACCAACCCGCTACCTCGAAGACAACAACATTCTGGACCCCTCCTAATACGGTTTTCGTAGCAACCAAAGCACCGAGACCGCCCTTATCGCCACCACTGACGACATCAGGATACTGATGGACAAAGGAGAAAGAGCCGCCCTCATCCCCCTGGACCTATCAGCAGCCTTTGACACGGTCTGCCACCGCACCATATCAGCACACCTCCACGAAGCCGGAATTCAAGAAAAGGCCCTAGCCTGGACTACATTCTTCTTCTCCGGCAGAACCCAGAGCGTCCGCCTCCCACCCTTCCGCTCGAAATCCACCAAGATCATCTGCTCTGTCCCACAGGGATCCTCCCTCAGCCCGATGCTGTTCAATATCTACATCATCTCATACGCCGACGACACCCAGCTGATCATATCCCTCACCGATGACCCCCACACCGCCAAAGTCAACCTCCACAGGGGAATGAAGGCCGTAGCCGACTGGATGAAGGACAGCAGACTGAAGCTGTACTCAGACAAGACGGAGGTCCTCATTCTCGGACCCACCCCATCAGCCTGGGACGTCTCCTCGTGGCCCACATCGCTAGGCACAGCCCCAGAACCCACAGACCACGAACGCAACCTGGGGGTCATCCTTGACTCCACCCTCTCCATGACGAGGCAAGTCTACGCCGTCTCCGCGTCCTGCTTTAACACCCTCCGAATGCTCTGCAGAATCTTCAAATGGATCCCTACCGACACTAGAAAAACCGTCACCCAGGCCCTCATCACCAGCAGACTAGACTACCGGAACACCCTCTACTCAGGAACCACAAACAAGCTCCTGAGTCAACTACAACGAATCCAGAACGCCTCGGCTCGACTGATCCTCGACGTCCCCCGCCGCAGCCACATCACTCCCCACCTGAAAGGCCTGCACTGGCTCCCCGTTAACAAGAGGATCACCTTCAAACTCTTCATCCATGCACACAAAGCACTACACAACACCGGACCCACCTACCTCAACAACCGACTCAGCTTCCACACCCCCACCCGAAGCCTCTGCTCAGCCAACCTCGCCCTCGCCACAGTCCCCCGGATCCGGAAAACCACAGCCGGTGGAAAATCTTTCTACCTCGCCGCCAAGACCTGGAACACTCTCCCAACCAACCTACGACAGACTCAGGACCTGCTGGCCTTCAGAAGACTCCTCAAGACCTGGCTCTTCGATCAGTTGCGCCCCCCCCCCCCCCAGCGCCTTGAGACCATCATGGGTGTGTAGCGCGCTTTATACATGTAATGATTGATTCATTGATTCATTGAACCTGGTGAGAAAATCCATGCATAGGATCTCAGCTCCTGTTCTTTCAATGCAGCACCTACCATGTGGCTAAAAAAAACAACACAGCACCTGCTTTAAGGCTGAAAAATCCCCTCAGCTCGAATCCCGAGCACTGTGTCACTGACGTCCGTGGCACCTGCTTCGACTCCGACGCAGTCCCTACTTTTCTGCTGAAGAATGGACACATCACCAGCTTCACGGCTGTGAAACTGACACAGCACCTACATTGCTGCCATCGCATCTGAATTTTTTATGCATTGTGTTTCGACGCCGTCTCTTCATCGACATCAGCCTGCAGTAAGAAACCAAGGCTGTGTGTCCGGATATCAATGCATGACCTCCCCTTCCAGTAAGGAACCAATGCTTCACCTCCCCTGACAGGAAGGAACTGACACATCACCTCCCCTGCCTCGCAGTAAAGATCCAACGCATCACCTCCCCTTGCAGTAAGGAACCAACGCATCACCTCCTCCTAAAGAACCTACGCATAGCTTTGCTTTTACGGTACCTCACCTCCCCTGTCCTTGTTTCGTACTTGAATTTTGATGCATCCAAGACACTTGGTGCCTAAAGAAACCCATCCATAGGTCATTCTGGACTGAACCTATTTATTTTTTTGAAAAGTAATATCTTGACTTTTGTATGTTGGATTTTTGTCATTTTGGTCTTGTTTTATTCAGATAAATATTTATTATTTTCCGAAACTGGGGTGGACTCCTTTTGTATTGTTTTCACTGTGTTTCTGTTTTTATGTACAAAGCTTTACACATTGCCTCTGTGCTAAGCCTGACTGCTTGTTGTAAGCTACCAAAGGGGTGAGCAGGGGTTATCATAGCTGTGCTGACTTCTTTACCCTACCAAGAGTGACTGTCCCTACTTGGACAGGGTCAAACCACTGTGAAATAGAGTCCCCATTTCTAACATTGGTGGTCATCGGCGGGGATAGGACTTGTAATTGTACATTGTGTATAGTGATTGGTGTACACTTCTTCCATAGCATAGACCATGTGGGATAGCTGGAGAAGCCAGACTCACCTATGGGGTGGGGGGGCAGCCTGAATCGTGGAAGAACTCCCTCCAGAGCTGGCCACAGTGGTTCATCTAAAGGTCTGTCTCCAGAAGAGCTCAAGAACAGGTATAAAGACAGAACGCTCATATTAGAGATGGAGAGAAAGAAATGGGAGGTAGAGAGAAAGGAAATTATTTTAGCTCATGAGCTGAGCATGAGAGAGTTGGGTTGGAAGGCAGGAGGGCTAAATCCAGCACAGATGATGGCAGCAAAAGTACCATGTCCAGTACAGAAGTAAAGGTCCACAAACCCAGAAACGTGGCGCCAAACTTCAAGGAGGGGGGTGACATACACCACCTCGTGAGCTCTGTAGCTTCAGGGGTGCACAGGGTCCCTAAGGGGGATTGGGGAACTGGCACAGAGAGTCATATTCCAAGTGGAGTGAGGGAAACTCTACTGACTTTAGAAGGCTGTGAGAGGTGTACCCCCATAGTAGGAGCCCTGGTAATGACAAACGGAGACACCCCAGAAGAGTCTAGGTTGAGTTTCATGGACAGTCAGATACTGTATAACTAGTCTTGAGTGGGTGATATGGGGTACTTTTTCAAAGCACTGGATGGTTGGGTGAAGGGTAGTATGGTGAGCACAGGAGAGGGGCTGGACAATGTTGATGGCTGGAGAGCATATGTTAATTCACAGTTTTCCAGAACTATTACAACACCCTGTGGAGTGTAAGTTCACTGGATGAAGACCTCTTGGTGGATGCCAGAGGGTCTGGAATGGCATTTGGGAGTAATCCTAAAGGGGGTGGCTCAGGTTTCTCCCAACTGAGGGAGATGTGGGAGGTTCACAGTAGCCCAGAAAGGTCCCAGTATAGTGGGATGGGGAGAGGTTTCTTGTCCCTCCTCAGGGTAGGAGGAGAGGTGGGGGGAGGCAGATTCCTAGGTTGCCCAAAACCTAGTCACAGAGCCTGGATGGTTCCCAGAGGGAGCACCAGGAGACAGGACTAGTCTGTACTAGGAGACCATCCTTTGAGGTGGACAGGAGTGTCAGGGGAACTTGGGAGGCAGCTGTCACAAGTGACCCACCAGTTCTGGTGTCTGGCAGTACTACTCCAGAGAGGAGGGTGTAGAAGTCCAGATGGAGAGGTGAGAGGGAGAGGCCATCCCTAGTGGTTGAAACAGAGGGTCAGGGGCAAGATCTGAAGTCAGTGCCCACCAGGAATGACACTTGTGACACCACTTCTTGTCAGGGCGGTCTTAATGCTCTGTCAGATGGACAGGGGTTGGGAGAGCAGTGCCAGGCAGACTCTCACATACCACATGAAAAATGTATTTCCCTTCGAGGTGTAGGAGTACTCCCCTGGAAGTCCTGTCTTGCGCATGCTCAACCTAAGGGTACTGACCCTGGGTTGGAGGACCAGTTGTAAAATAGAACCCCTGAGCTGGTGGGATAATTGTGAAGGATGCTTGACACAAGTGCCTTGACAGTTCTGGATTCAGGGGATACCACTTCCAAATGGAGGGTTTAGAACCTCAGGAGGGTGGACAGTGTGAGGGTGAGCCTACCCCTGTATCCGGTCCAGCCTAAGGTAACAGAGCCTTGACTGGAGGACCAGTCTCAGGATATCACCCCTCAACTGGTAGGAGGGAGATTGGACAGAGGGTGGCAGTCACCTACTCTGAGAAACCATAGAGGCTGGAAAGCCCTAAAAGGCCTGGAGCCTAGCTCTTCTCATTGACAGTTGTCAACGGCCACTGTGGGTTGCTGTCCTTGTGGACCGAGTCGCCATTGGGTTTGGAACATGAGGGTGGAATGGACCACACCACTGAGTTGGCCATGGCCGTACTGTCTGCCTACTGGGATACATCTGTGAGAAAAGTAAGGTTAGGTGCTGCACAGATGGATCTACAGGTGAGGAGAAAGATTCCCCTTGGGTTAGCTAAGTGGCCCTAAGAGTATGGACAGAGGGATCCAACTGGGTTCAGAAAGGTGAAGAACTGGAACGTGCCCATGTTGTTGCGGGCCAGGGTTGATGTTCTATCGCCCTAAGCAGGGATGTCCATCAAAGTATTGATTAGTCTACCCTAGCTTTAGGCTGGTGCGGGGTTATGTTGGACCTGGCCCTTTTTGCAGGGTTATCCACAAACCTTTTGCCTTCTTCCTTCTTTTTTCTCAGACCTGTTGGCTTTAGGGCACTTTACCACTGCTACCCAGTGCTAACGTGCTATGCTCTCTGTTTAAATTGCATTGGTTACTGTTTTATCCATGATTGGCATATTTGATTTACTGGTAAGTTACTAGCAAAGTGCACGAGGTGTGCCCAGGGCCTGTAAATCAAATTCTACTAGTGGCCCTGCAGCACTGATTGTGCCACCTACATGAGTAGCCTTGCAAACATCTCTCAGATATGCCTATGCAGGGTCTGTGTGAGCAGTTTTAAACTGCCATTTCAACCTGGCAAGTGCACCCACTTATCAGACCCAAACCGTCCCTTTTGCTATTTGTAAATCATCCCTAAGAAAAGCGAATGGAGACCTGTGGGCAGGTTGCAGTGTATTTGAAAAGTTGGACATGTACTGGTGTGTTTTAAATGTCCTAATAATGAAATACCGATAATTTCCATTTTTACAATTGCGAAGACAATCTCTCTCATAGGGTAACATGGGGATTGCCTTCAAATATCTGTTAAGTGTAATTTCCTTTTGGGAGCAGATGGAGATTTAGAGTTTGGGGTCCTTGAAGTCAGAATTTTATGAAGTTGTTTTTTAAGTTACATGTTTGAAAATGGCACTTTTAGAAAGAGGGCAGTTTCTTGCTCAATCGTTCTATGCCTCTGTCTGTCTGTAGAATACACATTTGGGTTGTCTGATAGTTGAGCTTTTCTGCATTCACTCGAGACAGTCACACACCAGTGCAGAGGTGTGCCTTGCATATCCTGATGGGCCATCAAAAGTCTGATGGGCCTTCCTGATATAGAGTAGTGGAAGGAGTTGTCACTGACACCTGAATAGGGCTGTGCCTGTCCTCACACAAAGCTGTCAACACCACCCTGTAGTGAGTCTGGAGCCAGGTCAGGGAAAGGCAGGGTCATGTGCAGTACAAAGACTTTCCTTTGAGGTTTGTCTCCTACATAGGCAGAAAGGTTATATAATTATTTGACCTTTGACACTCCAAAATCAGAGCTTGATGTTGTCGGAGGGACTGCCACTCTGTCTGTTGATTTATTGTGCTGGCCTCCTGCTTGCTGCTTCTGTCTTGGGAGTGAAAAGACTGGACTTTGCTTTATACATCCTGCTTCCAAGGTTCTCCTAGGGCTTTGGCATGCTTGCCTCTTGTTAAGAATTCTCTGGGCCATCAAAGACTTCACCTACCAGTTTCGAAGCTATCCTGCTGGTAGCCCTAAGTGGTGCCAATTCTAGTTTTGGTCCCTTGGAAGTGTAACTTGGTGAGAAAAGCTATGCATTTACTCTCAGCACCTGCTGTGCGGCTAAAGAATAGACACAGCGCCTGATTTGTGGCTTAAAAATCACCTCAGATCGAGTCCTGAGCACCATGTCACCGACGTCTGTGGCACTTGCTTTCACTCCAACGCAGCCCCTGCTTTGCTGCTGAAGAATCCGCACATTACCTGCTTTGTGGGTGTGAAACCGACTCAGTGCCAGCATCACTGCTGATGCATCGACGCAGCACATCTGGATTTTATACACTTTGTCCTTCGATGCATCTCTTCATCGACATTAGCCCGCAGTATGGAACTGAGGCTGCATGTCTGGAGATCGATGCCTGAACTTCCCATCCACTAAGGAACCGATGCATCACCTTCCCTAACTGTAAGGAACTGATGCATCACATCACCTGCCTAGCAGTAAAGAACAGACAAATAACCTTCCCTGTCAGTAAGGAACAGACTCATCACCTCCAGTGGGCGTAAGGAACCAATGCATTGCATTGCTTTTCCAATGCCTCACGTCCCTAGCGCCTGTTTCATCCTTGAATTTTAAAGTGTCTAAGGTACTTCGTGCTAAAATAAATATATCCATAGGTCTCCATGGACTGAACATATTAAGGGCCATATGTATCAAGCCTATTTTCATTCCCAACTCTTCGATTCGCAAAAAACAGCGTTTGCAAATAAAAATTCGCTATTTCCAATGTATGAAGCCAAAGAGTCTCGCAAAATGAGAAAAATTGCGATTCCTTACATTGCGAGAGCCAAAAATCTGCAAATTTCCTTGTGATTTCTAATTTTGCGATTTATCAGTTAGCAAAATTCGCAAACGGGAAATCACAAAGTAAGGAATCGCAATGGTATGTTTGAAAAATTCGCAAATTGCAAATTCACGAAAATCGCAATTTAGAGAATCACAATTACCACCAAGTAGGAGCAGGTGGTAAGCAGGTGCAAACTATTTAAGGAGTCCCAGAATGCAACAGACTTCTCTCCACAATGACTGGGCTGTACCTGATAGCCAGGAGGCTGCGACTCAGAGCTGCTGCACAGAGGAGGAGACGCCAGGACAGGATATTCCCTGTGCCCATTTCCATCTTCCAGCGCACAGAGGAGGACATCTACACACACTACAGACTGGATGAAGAGAGTATCCTTGATTTATTTGAGGAACTCAAACCCTTCCTTGAACACCCCACACGCAGGACACAATCCATCCCCACCCACATCCAGGTCCTCTTGGCATCAGGTAGTTTCCAGGGGGTGATAGCCTTAGCAGGAGGGGTGTCACAAAGTGCACTTTTGCCCTTTTTCCACGCATTCTTTGATGCCATGGTACAGAGGCTGCATCACCACATTCACTTCTCAAGCACACCACAGGCACTAGCCCAGACCAAGCAGGACTTCTATCAGATTGCCCAATTCCCCCACGTCATAGGATGCATAGATGGGACACATGTTGCAATCTCCCCTCCTTCCCAGACTGAGAACGTGTTCAGGAATCGCAAAAGCTACCATTCCCTAAACATACATTTGGTGTGTGATGCCAAACATATCATCACAGACATTGTTGCAAAATACCCAGGCAGCACGCACAACGCTTTCATCTTTCGTCACAGTGGGATACACAGTAGACTAACAAGTGAGGAGTTTGGCGAGGGATATTTACTAGGTAAATGCATTTGAACAGAGGCCACATTTTGTAAGACTAGCATGTGCAGAACTGTGTGTAACCATATCCATCCCACCACAGAGGTGACAGTGCGTATGCGGTCCAGTACTTCTTACTGACGCCCTACCTAAATCCTGCCAACGCTGGGGAGCGGCGATACAACAGAGCACACATAGCAACCAGAGGCACCATTGAACGCACATTCAGGATACTGAAGAGCAGATTCAGATGCCTCCACAAGAGTGGAGGGACACTACAATACAGCCCCCAGACCTGTTGCAAGATAGTGGTAGCATGTGCCATGCTGCACAACATCGCCACCAGGAAAGGCACACCGGTGGAGCTCAGTGAAATCCGATTAATATGATGTGGAGGGGCCTGGCCCAGGACGTATGCCAGCCGGTGTAGCTGGTGCAGCTGCTGGGCACCAGAGGCGAGTTGAAATTACACACAACTATTTCTAGGTAAGTAAATAAGACAAACTGCTAGATCCCATTAGTGCAACTGTGTTTTTTTCCTTAACTGCAGGATCAATTATGTCACACAGCCTAAATGACACCCAATGTCTCTCCCAATGTCCAGCACATGTTATTGTCACAGTGCTAAATGTTAACAAGAGCAATAGTATAAGTACAGTGGGTAGCTGCATCCATCCAGTGTTCACATTCGCTGCAACTCACATGCGGCACTGTCGTGAGGAAACCCCTGTTTGGGGTTACACAGAGCCCTCCTCAGTTGGGCCTGTAGGCCTAGTGTTACGAGCACTACGGTGCCTATCCATGGTGCGTGGGGTGGTGGCGCTGCTCCTCCCTGATAGTGCATCCTTTTCAGTGGAAGTCAGGACACCAGGCCCAGTGGTGCGAACTGCCCGCAGCTCGTCTACTGCTGATATGATTTGCACCAGTGCCCTAGCAATGTCCTCGCTGTTGTGGGCCACTTCGCGCTGCATGCAGATGCTGCGCCTGGATAGGACATTGGTGGCAGAGGACAAGCAGTTTACCGCACGGGTGTATAGGTCCAGGCGCTGCATCTCTCTGCGCCTAGCAGCACGGTAAGCCTTCATTTCTCCCCATAGTTCCTCCAGGGCACCTGTCATGCCTCTGAAGCCTGCCCTCACTTTCCTATGTAATGCTTTAATGTTTTTTGCTTGCAGGCGCTGTACCTGCAACATGTGCATCTCCAGCCGGCAAAGACTGTTTCCTCCCCAGGATCTACACCACTGCTGGATGTGCATGACCTGCGCCTGCTTGTGGCTTGTGGTATTGCGTCAGCACGTGCAACTTCTTGTCGCTGTGGCTGTGTTGCCTCAGGGGGCACATTGTCATTGCTGTCCTGGCCCTCGTCCTCAAATGGGGGTAGTGGTCGGACAACATGTCTCCTGCGTTGTTTTGGAGGGTTGACGGGGCTGTCCTCCTCCTCTGTGTCCTCCTCTTGCCCTGCTGCTTCTATGTTTGGGGAACCTGCCTGTCTCCCACTGCCTATAGGCTGTGTTCCAGATGGTGCTGTGGATGTAAAAGCACACATTTATTAACTGTTCACACTTACACTTGACAATTATTAAATATCACTGTTTGGTATTACATGTGTCTTGTATTTGCCTTTCCTGAGGTGCACATTCTACTGGGGACTGGCTGGGTGCACATGCACCACTGTTATGTACGTGTGAATACATCTCCCATAATGCATTGCTGTGTGTGCTTGGGTATATTCCCTGGACTTTGTCCTGCCCCTGGCTCACTGCTAGGGGGATTTGGGGGTATCAGGGCTTTGATGGCATGCTTCTTACCCGGTTCTGGTCACTGGTGCTCAGAGCTGTCTAGGTCAGCCACGCCCATGACACCTTCAGGTAGCAGGGTCCCCTCCACCAGTTCCTCCAGAGGTGTGCTGTCAGTGTGCGGTCGTCCTGGACTGCTCCAGCCTGGCAGCCACCTTCTCCTCAGAGCACTGGCGCAGGTCATACCATCGCTTCCTTAGATTGTCAACACTCCTGCGTGTCACCCCAACAGCATTTACTTTCTGCTGAATGTCAGCCCAGCTGCGCCGCTTGCGTGTTTCAGGCACCCTGAGTGATTTTTTCCCGAATAGCTGTTCATGGCTGACCACCATTTCTTGTATTAAAACCTCCAACTCTGCCTCAAAGAATTTCTGCTTTCTCTTCCTCTGCACTTCAGCCTGATGTTGCTGCTGTGTTTCCTGGCTGGCCATGTCCCCAACACTCCTCCCTATGACTCTGAATCAGCAACTCAGGTGCAGCATGGGTAGTCACACTTCCTGGTTGTGATGTCATCAAGCTGCACCAGAGTTTCCGATTGGCAGATTAGAGAAATTCGCAATTTTGCGATTTTTTCTGTTAAGGAATCGCAAAATTGCGATTTCTTAGGTTAGGGAATCGCATTTGGGGATCTCGCAAAGTAAATAGTGATTTTCACAGAATTACTATTTATTTGCGATTTCTTTCATACATTCCATTTTGCGATTCCGAAATTGCAATTCGGTAAAAATCGCAATTTCAGAATCGCAAAATGTTTACTTGATACATATGGCCCTTAATCTTTGAAAAGTGATATCATGACTTATGTATGTTGGATATCTGTGTTGTTTTGTTCTCTCAGTTTTTCTGAACTGGTGTGGACTCCATTTGTATTGTTTTCACTATGTTAATGTGTGCATGTACAAATGCTTTAAATATTTCCTCCAAGATAAGCCTGACTGCTTGTGCCAAGCTAACAATTTGGTGACCAGGGTTTATTTTAGCTGTGTGACTCCCTTACCCTGACGAGTGAGGGTCCCTACTTGTACAGGGTGCAAACCACTGCTAAATAGAGGCCCCATTCCCCACAGACAAATATTTTGGTTTGCAAAATATAATATGGCTAGGGGCACTATGACTGGCCTGCCATGTGTGTCATTGAGAGTGTGGTCTTTGAGTTCTATGAGCATTTGTGTGTATGAATGGGATATGTGTTTATGGGTGGCTGACAGCCTGTGTTGTATGTACATGTGGCACAGAACATACCTTTTGCCATACGTGGCTATTTGTGGCAGTGTTACATGTATAGCACACACGTACAACATGCAACTATTTTTTTGAAATGGGAACCATTTAAAGTGCAGAAAAATGTTCTGCAAAAAATTTCAAAAATATGGAACATTTATTTGCGCTTTAAATTGCTCCTACTTAAAAAAAATGTATTGTATTTTACAATTACACATATGAAACATTGGGCTCTGGTCACTGGGAGCACAAGGACTGGTGCTTGTAAAGGCAACACTTAGAAATGGGAAAAAGTCCAAATGAAGAGCTAACTTAATTATAAAGATAACTTTTCAGTTTGATTTTCTCCTATTTAAAACATTCAAAAACATACTATAGTTCTCACACTCCAATACTGAGAAGACAAGGGTTTTTGTTTAAGAGTTAAATACCTCAACACTTCAGTTCTTCACCTCTGAGACCCAGCTCTAGCCTGGTCCATAAATTTAACTAAGCACTACACATTATCAGGTCCTGCTATCTGCAGCCTGATGATAATAATGTAAAATAAACACAGCCTTCCCCTAACTTTGAAAGGAAAATGTGACCCTGTGCTCATTTAAAAAAACGCAAAAAGGAAAATTGATGGACAGAATCAAGAACAATGTCATACAGTAACCCCAGTACAGAGATGTGTGCCTAAATCCACTCCCCATGCCATTCCAGTTTGTACCCAGCCATATGCAAATATGCCACATGCAAATCAGTCCTGACCCTGCACTCAATGGGAACAGTCTAGCCTGAACTGCCAGGCCGGGTCCTCGCTGGTCTGGAAACAAGCATCCTAGGACCGGTTTGGGGGTTCCCCCATATCAGCCAGGATAGCTTGACTCAAGCAGCACGGAGAGCATGGGACCCACGTCTGGGTACACCTGTCCCACTCAGGGTGACAAATGCAAAAAGAACAATTGATGGACAGAATTCAGAACAATGTCATACATTCAGCCCAATACAGAGATCTGGGACTAAATCCTTCCTTTTTGCATTCCCCATGCCATTCCAGTTTGAACCACGCCATATGCAAATCAGTCTTGACCCTGCACCCAATGGGAACAGTCATGCCCGAACTGCCAGGCCTGGCCCTTGCTGGAGAGGAAACAAGCATCCTAGGAATGGTTCGGGGGTTTCACCCCTCATCAGACAGGATAGCTTGACTCCAGTGGTATGGAGAGCACTTATATAAAAATGAACTGAAGTTTGTGAGGTAATCTAAAGGTGTCTGGGTGCTACTGGTAGCTCATGATCGACTGGTTGGAACCACCCTGTCTAATGTTTAACCGTCTATTTAAAAAGCTAATTCTATACCTAAATCGAACTTTATTTGTTCAGTTTTATTGTTCCAAAACGTAAATTTACACTTGTTTGACTTGTCTCTTTCTGTAAGCTTGTCCCCAAAAGTTTTTTCTTCACCCTCCTGTTTTCTGAACCCATTTTGTTGTCTTTTAGGACTCTGTGCACTTTACCACTGTCAGTTAGTGCTAAAGTGTTTGTGCTCTCTCCCAATTGGCGCATTTAAATAGTAAGGCCCTAGTAAAATAGTACTAAAAGCATTCAGAGAAAAATGCTGCGAAGGGCTCGGCTAACACTGTTTGTTCCACCCACTTAAGTAGCCCCTTTAACCTGTCTCAGGATTCTGACTGCAGCCTGTGCATGTAGTTTTAATCTTCCATGTCGACCTGCCCTAAAAAATTATTTGACATGCCTGAACCTTCATTTCTTTAATATATATGTCACCCCTGGGTTAGGCGCTAAACAGCCCATGGAGCAGGGTGCATTGAATTTAAAAAGTTGGACATGGGCTTTTAAGTTTTACATGGATCGGTAGCGAAAGACTCGTAAGTTAATTTTTCACTACTGCAATGCCTACCTCTCTGCAGGATAACATTAGTTACCTTTTTACAATTGAAATATTTGATTGAGAGCAGGTAGGAAAGTCAGGTTTGCTGTCTGAGGTATTGGTGAAGTCTGAGTTTATTTCTGAAAATGACACTTTTAGAAAGGTGGACTTTTCTTATCCTTACTATTTGCTACCTGTAACCTGTTCCAGAGTCACATGACTAGATGCAGTTGGCCTTTATGTATCACTCCCAGACAGTAGCACAAAGGAGGGCCTGGGTGTTGGCACGATGGGTCATCTCTTACTTAATAGGGGGTGGATTGTCACCTGCCAGACTTATACTTCTAAAGCACTGGCTCAGCTCATACACAAGGTACTTCACATTAGTCAATTGTGTCCCCAGACTGACTGTGATGAGGGCAGGGAGGCAGGAAATTCCAGACATCTCTATAGGGGGAAACTCTTTAAGATTTTCCTACTTCAAAGTGGGCAACAGGTATAAATTCTGGAACATCAGACCCACTCTTTAGTAGACTCCTATACCTGTGGATACTACATAAGGACACCCTGCTGCTCTTCTGCTTGAGGCCTGCTCTGCTTGCAGAGAGGGAAGACTGTACCTGCACCCTTCATCCCAGGCTGAAGTGACTGACCTACTGTTAGAGCTATATGGACATAACATGCTCCAGAGGCCTCCCTGCATCTGCCCAGCTGACCTGCTGTCTAGAACTGAAACTGGAACTGCTTGAGCCCTGCTGGCCTCTGTTGGAGTGTGTCCCTGATTGCCAAGAGGTGTCCCTCAGTTCTCTCAATAAGTAAACTTGCCATTTTCATCCACTTTCATCCCCGACTTTAACACTCTTCTATGCTCTAATGGAGACTTTGCATTTCTAGCAAGTGAAGAGAAATTGGAGAAGAACCACTTTCGACTCCACACTTCTTCCCTTACTGCTTTTCTCAATAAAATGGGCTTAGAAAATTGTATCACGCCGTCCTTATCTTCAGCAGGACAAGGAAACAAGCACCAAGTCTCCTAACCAACTTCAACCACACTCTGCAACTTAACAGACCAGTGCATTACAAAGTAGGCAACCTGGTCATCAGCAAAGGCAGCCAATATGCCTATCCTTTATCATTCTTCTGCCCTTCAGGTCAAGTAACCTTGGTGTGACATCAGTTTAACTCCTCCTTGAAGAAAAGGAAAAAACCTGACATTTTAGGCTCTTCGTGACGGCAAACAGGCCTGTTCGTACCAAGATAGTGTCGACCGTGCCGATTGCCAATGCAAAGATAAGGTAAACCATACTCTTCGCGCTACAGCTACCTGCAGTGAAAACCAGCAACGCGAGATATGCACTTTGGGCTACAGCACCGACAGCCCACTGTGACCATAAACCAGAAGCTACGCCTGGCATGCTTTCTGAGCTATAACGATGACCAGCTGCATTTCTCCCTTCTCCTTGCGGCCTCCTACATAGCGAATGGAAATCTTGGTGCTGGACTCTAGAAGGTAACTTTTTCAGAAAGATTAACATAGCTCCTGTTTCTCCATTTGGGTTGGCCTTGAAATTGCAACTTCCACCCTCCTCACTTGACCAGTAAGCCGCGAGTGGCGTTTTGGGCTTTTAGGAGACATACTTTCCTGAACTTTTTAACATTGTATATCTCAGGTTCTACTCTTTGAATTTTTGTCATTTTGTTGTCAAATAATGTATTAAATCTTATTCCATGTTCCTAATTTTGTGTGTTTTTTTTTCTTGTGTTTATTATTTTTTGTGTGCTGCATAAATATTTTACACTTTGCCTCTAAGTTAAGTGTTGTAAATAAAAGATCTTCTGTAGCCAGGTGGTATATAAGTATATTGTAGATTTATTGATAAGAGGACAGCTTCAAATAAGTTACTGGAAGATGTAAAGTCCAGGTGATGCCCCACCAGGAGCAGCCTCCTTGCCACTCAGCCCTTTCACACCCACTGATTCCTTCTTCCACTCAAACACTCTCAACATTCTGATGGCATCACAGAGACTGAGCACCAAGGCAAAGGGCAGCAACGGAGAGGCTGCATTAATCACTTACTAGATTATAACATTAAGCATGACTACTTTAGTGTCAAGCTACCAGATGGTTAAGCACAAGTTAATTTATTGACTTAGTTTGTTCATCCTGACCAATGCTGAGGCGGTTGCTTGAGTAGGGTTTTTGCCACCCACTCAACCAATGACCCGATTTCTCAGATCTACGAATAGCAATTTGTGCTGAACACAAATCCGATGCAAATTGGGCACACTGAGCTCTGAACGATGGCGCAAGCCTCGTCACGCAGGGGAGCTTGTTTGCACAGAAGGCCATTCCTTGTAAATGTGGCACTGTGCAGTGTAGTGCAGTGCAGCAAATGTGGCTGCTGAGCTGTATGAAAAATAATATATCTGAGACATGAGGTTTAAAAGCCACACATTAAAGCCCGATGTTTCCTAGTGAGACTTACATTTTTTCTGTCCTTTATGCTTTTGATTGTCTTTTTTTCTGTTCTCAGTGCAGTTACACCGTTTGACGAATGTGTGCGCTCTATATTTAAATAAGTAAATATTATATGGGGCAAACAATTACAAATATGAGCTCAGCTACTGAGCGTCCAATCCTGGCGCCGGACTGGAGTATTTCTGCAAATCAGTGACTTTTCTTTGAAAACGATTATTCTAAGAGACCTTCAAAGCAGAGCAAAATAGGTCATCGCTTTCTGTGGGTCTGCTCACGTAACATCTGTACCGCAGCCTTGCTGATGTGCCGAAAGCAAGTAGGATTGCCAGCACATACAATCACAATTTCTCAGAATGCCAAAACACTGCTTAAATAATACAGTGAAATATTTAACAAACTGCTACGCTAGATAGAACAGAGCTGTGTCTCGAAAGAATAAAGTGTTCATAAATGTTTCTATCTGCTCTCAAGGTGTCCTTGTTTTCCAGCTTCAGTAGACACAAAGAGCTACTTCAGACCCAAATAACAAGACTAAATCTTAGATTGAATCGAAATTGATATATAGATAGATTTAAAACGGTAAAAGAGACCAATATATTTGCAGAGCTGGTAAAGATAAATGAGTTTACAAGTATGCTTAGTGGAAAAGTAATACAAATTTATACTGAACTCTGAGGAGGGTAAGTAACAAAGGGAAAGTAGTTGGTCATACTGTAACGTGTCTGTATATATATATATCCATTGAAGACTATTACGTGTATGCACTGATAATTGTCATGTTTGCTCATTTTTGAAAATGTATAACCTCGAGTTATCATCTCAGCTTTAATCAGAAACCTGAATCGGAATCATGTTAGAACATCAGTGAAGAATGAATCTATTTATCACATTGCACTTTGCACTTCAGCATAAGTTGGATTTTACAGTACAATAACAATCAGGACATATATCTTTCACCATGGGTCAATGCATTAATGTATTGAAGGTACAGGATTTATCCGCATATTATGTACAGAGAATAAACGGTCTTGAAAAGTGAATCAGGTATTTTACCAGTTATAATTGATCAGAACTCTGTTATTTCGATATACATTTCAAGTGTATATAAATTATTCTCATATACCATTTTGTTGATGCATTACAAACAACGACTGTTTGATGTGTAGGAATTGTATAAGAATGTTTAGTATGTCTATTATCATGTGACATCCTGATTGCTGGTACTGGTCACTGTAAATTTAGCATGACTTCTCTAAACCATGTCATGTGATCAAGGCTCAGCTGAGCCGAAACGCGTAATGGCGACGGGGGAATAAACAACATTTGAAGCAGCTACCTGGGTCCGTGTCCGTGTTTGTGGAGATAATTCGACCATGCAGTGGAGTTCACACTATATACTATCAGCACACTACGAGAGCTGTGGTGACAGTCTAGTGTTCAGTCACCCGGAAACGGAAGGGCCGGGACAGGAAGTGGACGCTACGCAGCACCGCCAATCTGCTTCAGTTCAGGAAGAGTCTGAAGACCTGGCTTTTTAACCTTTAGGCCTTTTTTGTTATCCCCTTCCCATCTGGTGTTTGTTTGTGATCTGTTGTGTTATTCTACTCTGAGCTGCATGTGGAAAGCGCCGGGACACTCACTTGAGTAGCCGTGCGCTATATAAACGCATTATAACATAACATAACATAACATAACAAGGCGGCCATCTTGTAGAGTGGCGCCGACTGCTTAGCGAGCAGACGTGGTTCCCGGCGCTCCGGGGAAATAAAGTAAAATTAGCTACACAGCTGTTTCTTGTCCTTATTTGGGCAACTCTACAATGGCGGCGAGGCAAGGGATCTAAAACCCGACCCCCCACGTACCAGCAACAGAAAAAAAAAAAAAAAAACGAAGAGAAAGGGCAGAGACAGCGAAACGGCGATCCCGGAGCGTGGCAGAGGACAAAGGGCAGGCCCAGTCGAAAGCACAAGTCTGCCCCAGTCACAGAGAGGGAAACGCACAGTAATAGGAGGCACGGCCGCCTGGACACACTCTGCCACGGTGAGCGCCGCAGTCAGAAGACTAGCACTGCGCAGCACTACAGGGGCGCAGGAAGGAAGCGGCAACTCAGCCCACGAAGCAGCAGATAACCCACTGGTCAGTGGACCCCGCACAGCACGCTGGCGGCGCAGCACAGACGTGGGAAAGGGTCGAGCACACGGTGAACACGGCACAAGGGGACAGTCCACGAGCGCTCCCAATCACGGAGGGTGCGGCGAAGGGTGGTGCGACAGGCAGTGAGCACAGTGAAGAAGAAACAGACGAACGACAGACGCCTGGGAGCCCACCTGGCCTTGCCATCCCAAATCAAGCAGGAAACAACAAGATGGCAACACAGTCCACCTCCCTCACCCAAATGGTGCCATTTCTCTCAAAGAGCGGGGAGCCGGAGATGCAATGGGAAGACTGGAAACGGTATTTCCTCAACTACTTGGAAGCCCTAGAAGAAGAAGGTGAAGTAGTGTTCTCGAGTCCGAGGAGAAAGAAAATACTACTGCACAATTTGGGCCCGGAGGGGATTAGAGTGTATGACACCATCGTCAAGGGCGCAAGAGATGCAGCAGACACAGACGTGTTCAGCCATGCCATCGCAGACCTCGACGCGCACTACAGGCCAGTAGTGTGCGTAGCCATCGACAGGCACAACTTCTTCCAGAGGAAAAAAAGGAGTGGAGAGTCGGTTGATGAGTACGTGGTGGCACTACAGAAATTAGCCCTGACATGTAAGTTTGGCACACTGCATGATGAACTAATAAGAGACCAGATCATTATGCACACGTCCAGCACCCACGTCCAGGAGAAACTGTGGGGAGGCAGGAGGGACACAGACGGTCTGCAGGATCATGACGCCGGTCAAGGGCGAAAGGGAGAAACAGAGAGAACCACAAAGGGGCCAAGATAACAAAAGGACCTCCCAAACCAGCAACACAGACCAAAGAACAGGAAGAGGCAGACGCCCAAGCTTCTACAGGTGTGGAAGCATGTCGCACTTAGGAAACGACAAAGCATGCCCGGCCTTCAGGGCGAAATGCTCCTACTGCAGCGTATTCAGACACTATGAAAAGGTATGCCTCCGAAAACCCAAGGGGGCCATGGTCAGATATGTAGACCAAGAACACCAAGAAGAAGAAGGGAGCCAAGTAGAGGACGAATACCTGGAGGAAGTCCTCTACATTGATGTCCAAGTTTTGGAAATGGAGGGCGCCGAGTCGGAAAAGCCCAAGTTAAACATGCACATAGGAGGTGTGCCCATTGAGATAATTGTGGACAGCGGAGCGCCCATCACCATAATACAAAGACAAGTGTGGGAGGAGAAATTTGTGTCAAAGGTGAAGGAGGAGTTGCGTCCGATGGATCTACGACCGGTCAAGTACACGGGGAAAAGGATTCCTATGCTGGGGTACTGCCCCTTGTTATTTGAATTCAGTGGCCGTCAAGCGAACTGCAAACTGTACATTGCCGAAAAGGGCCCATCAGTACTCAGCTGGAAGGACCAAGGGGCGTTAGGAATACAGCTGAACCCAGGTGGCATAGAAAAAGTTATGCTTATGGACATGGAGGAAAAGAACAACGATGAAGCCTGGCACAGGGCGTATCCCAAGGTGTTTAGTGGACAATTAGGTGCACTGGCCAAGTACAAGCACCTCATTTAATTGAAGGAGGGGGCAAAACCAGTTGTTCACAAAGTAAGGAACATCCCCTTCTGGTGCAGGGAGGCGGTGCAAGCAGAACTCGATAGACTGGAAAGAGGCCAAAATGAAAGGCATCAAATGGTTCTCCACCATGGACTTGTTGTCAGCCTACCACCAGGTGAAGCTACATCCATCGTGCAGTCACCTCACGTCATTTATCACGCCTTTCGGTTGCTACGAGTTCGTCAGGATGCCGTTTGGGCTGGCCTCAGCTGCTGCGGTATTTCAGAAGCTTATGCACAGACTCTTTCGGAAGGTGGAAGGTGTTCAGTTCTTCCAGGACGACATCATGGTCATGGGAGAGTCCAGACAAGAACATAATGAGAAGCTGCACACAGTACTACGCACGTTGCAGGAAAACGGTTTGACGGCGGAGTGGTCAAAATGCAGATTTGGTGTACATTCAGTCACGTACCTTGGCCATGAGGTGAGTGAGAAAGGCATTGAGCCAAAGAGAGCAAACACGAAAGCAATTCTGGATGCGACTACCCCGGGAAAAATGGAGGACATTAGATCATTCCTGGGGATGGCTGAATATTATAGCAAATTCATTCCCCATTTTGCCACCAAGACGCACTGTTTGCGCCAGCTGTTGAAGGAAAAAAACGGTTTCCAGTGGAACAAGGAGGAGCAGGAAGAACTTGACGCTTTGAAACGAGAGAAGAGTGAGACCATACCCCTGAAAGGGTTTGACCCGGGCGCAGAATCCATTCTAACGACAGATGCTACTGACCGTGGCCTGGGAGCGGTGTTAATGCAGAGGTCAGAAAAGGGAGAGACATCGACAGTCAGCTTTGCTTCAAGGTCCCTGGCGCCCAACGAGGAAAAGTTCAGCGTCATAGAAAAGGAGATGCTGGCTGTGGTGTGGGCCATGGAGCGGTTTAGGCAGTACCTATGGGGTGCCAAGTTCTTGGTGAGAACAGACCACAAGCCCCTGGTTAAGGTGCTGACTTCCAGTGGCCATGCACATGCGACGCCAAGGATTGCAAAAATGACACTGCGCTTATTGGACTTTGTGTATGAAGTGGAGCACATACCAGGGCCGCAGAACAAAGTGGCTGTATTCCTGAGTCGAGCGGCGGCCATGGAGGAGGTGAACAAGCAAGAGACCCCGACATGGGATGGATACGTAGTGGCTGCCATACAGGACATGGAGAAGGTGATCAGTGCGCAAGATTGGGAAGAGGCCTACAAAGCTGATGAAGAAATGGAAGCAATTAAAGGATATGTCGTTCATGGGTGGTCAGAAAGGAGACACCTCAAGGAAGCATTAAGAAGGTACTGGGAGGTAAGAGACGAATTGTCACTGGGAGAGAATCCCTGTTTCTCTTAAGAGGCTACAAAGGGATTCCCCCTCAACGTATAATAGATCACTTGATGGCCCTGTTACACGAAGGACATCAGGGAATCACCAAGACCAAGGTTCTGGCTCGGCAAGCATACTGGTGGCCGGCCATCGACTCCCAGGTAGAACGATATGTGAGACAATGTGAGTCGTGCGCCAAGGCGGACAAATCCCAGAGTATGCTGAGACCACCCTTGGGAAGGTTCCCAGTGCCTGATGGACTGTGGGAAATGGTGTCAGTCGACATAATGGGACCCATTCTCAACAAGGAAGGAATACAAAAGTATGCCATTGTACTGATCGACAAGTATTCCAAATGGACGGAGGTGGAAGTGAAGGAGACCTCTAGATACTGACGCGGTGGTGAACTTCTTGTGAACCACATTTGTCAGGGAAGGAATTCAAAAAATCATCACGTGTGACAATGGACCACAGTTCACGTCGGCGAAGTGGAAGGCTTTTGTATCTAGGAATGGAATAGAGGTTAAACATACCCCCATATATCACCCGGCTGGCAATGGGCAGGTGGAACGCTTTAACCGGGTGATTATGGGCACCTTTAGAGCAGCCATAAATGATGGACTGGACTGGGAGAAAGAGTTAACTAAGATGTTATGGGCCTACCGAATCACTCCTGGCTGCACGGGGTACAGCCCTTTCAAGGTACTGAGAGGGAGAGATGCATTTACTAAGGACAATACGGTGTGGAGGAAGATGGTGGTGCAGAGTAAATGGTCGCCTGCGGTGGTCAGGAGGAACCTGAAGAAGGCGCAGGAGACATACACTGAACATTTCAATAAGAGACATAATGTACAAGGAGTGTCACTGGAGAAAGGCGACTGGGTAAGGGTGAAGATGGCGATCCTAAAAAGGAAAGGGGAGAGCAAGTTCTCACCTCCCCTACAAGTACTAGAGCCTTACACCAGGTCGGCCTTGCTTAGCGACGGGAAAGTGTGGTCGCAGGACAGAATGGCGAATTGCAGCAAGATTTTGAAGTAGGGAGAAGAGACAGAGGAAGGAGCAGAGGATGTGGACAACGGAGAAGAAGCAGGTAGCGAAGGGAGCACGGAGAAAGTAGATGAAGGTACGCCGCAAGTGGATGAGAGGGGTGTTGTAAAGGATGAAGGAATCAGAGTATCAGGAAGTGCAAGGGATTGGTGCAAGAAAGGAATGGAAAAGGACATGACGGGAAGTAACCCAGACAGAACAGGAACACGGAGTTGCACGTCGGAGCAGGAAAGCGAAGAAGGAGACGGAGTGATGAAGACGAGAGCAGGAAGAGTAGTAAGGATACCGGAGAAGTTAAAGGACTTTGATATGAACCGCAAGTAATAGTGTAGAAATCTTAAAACTGTTATTGCATAAAGGGGAGAGATATGTGGTGACAGTCTAGTGTTCAGTCACCCAGAAACGGAAGGGCCGGGACAGGAAGCGGGAGGCGGCCATCTTGTAGAGTGGCGCCGACCGCTTAGCGAGCAGACGTGGTTCCCGGCGCTCCGGGGAAATAAAGTAAAATTAGCTACACAGCTGTCTCTTGTCGTTATTTGGGCAACTCTACAAGAACCAGCATGCTTTTAAGAACAGTCAGCCCGTTGTGGTGGCCAGTAGATGGCGAACATCTTCAAAGGAGCGCAGCTGACTAGTGCGCTGCTCAGCCTGTGTGATGCCGAGGCTTCCTTCCCTGACGAGGGTCGATACTCGACCGAAATGCATTGGGATAATATGGAATCCGCCTGCGCTGCAACATTGAATAAATGCTTTTAAACTGACCGGAATGTGTGCGGCTTAATTTCCTTTCTACTAGAGAGGCTCCTGTTGATGTTGTGAGGCTGTCCCACCTCGAGCCACGCACCGCCTTGAAAGAGCGCCGTTACTGCCCGACATTGGACATCTCTCTGTTTCTGCGCAAGCTTACAGGGCAGCAGGCTGCCGCCAAGGAGGCCCCCAGCAACCTAAAAGTGGAATGCAAGGGGATTCTGGCAACTTTAAAAAGCAGCACAAAAGACTGACATCACCCACTAGAGGGAAACACCTTTATGGCTATCAACACACTACAAGAACCAGCATGCTTTTATGAACAGTCAGCCCGTTGTGGTGGCCACTAGATGGCGAACATCTTCAAAGGAGCGCAGCTGACTAGTGCGCTGCTCAGCCTGTGTGATGCCGAGGCTTCATCCCCTGACGAAGGTCGATGCTCGACCGAAATGCATTGGGATAATATGGAATACACACCTGCGCTGCAACATTGAATAAAGGCTTTTAAACTGAACGGAATATGCGCGGCTCAATCTCCTTTCTACTAGAGAGGCTCCTGATGATATATATATATATATCCTCAGTGGAAGAAGCCACAAGAATGGTAAAATTTGGATCCATTTCTTTAAGGAGCAGCAGTACAGGAGACGCAGGGAGAACAGTCACCATCTGTTCATGTACAGCCAGACCGGTTTCGGGAGTCTATCCCTACTTCAATGGCTCCTGCTTGGCAATGATGATGCAGTGTGCACTCGTGATATTAAAGCCTGGTCAGATGAAATGGCCTTTACCATTCTTGTGGCTTCTTCCACTGAGGGCTAAACTCTTTGTTCGAATATTTTGCGGCTAAGCCCAGTCACGGAAGCAAAGCCTGCCGCTTGCTGCGGACCCGTGATTGCGCCCAACGGTGCGATCAGTACACGGGGGAGTGGTGTCCGGAAGCAGCTGACCACAGACAAGAGTACACCCAGAGCCACATGCTCACCAGCCCACATGGGTTTTAATCGTACTTTTATTAACTGCCACAATGATGAACTCACACGAGGTAAATGGTGTATGCAATACAAGACCCAGAAGGCCATTTCATCCGACCACGCCCTTGAAGGCAGGCTTTAATATCACGAGTGCATACTGCATCATCATTGCCAAGCAGGAGCCATTGAAGAAGGGATAGACTCCCGATACCGGTTTGGCTGTACATGAACAGATGGTGACTGTTCTCTCTGCGTCTCCTGTTGCAGCTGCTCCTTAAAGAAATGGATCCAAATGTTACCATTCTTGTGGCTTCTTCCACTGAGGGCTAAACTCTTTGTTTGAATATTTTGCGGCTAAGCCCAGTCGCGGAAGCAAAGCCTGCCCCTTGCTGCCGACCCGTGATTGCGCCCAACGGTGCGATCAGTACATGGGGGAGTGGTGTCCAGAAGCAGCTGACCACAGACAAGAGGACACCCAGAGCCACATGCTCACCAGCCCACATGGGTTTTAATCGTACTTTTATTAACTGCCACAATGATGAACTCACACCAGGTAAATGGTGTATGCACTACAAGACCCAGAATGCCATTTCATCTGACCACGCTCTTGAAGGCAGGCTTTAATATCACGAGTGCATACTGCATCATCATTGCCAAGCAGGAGCCATTGAAGAAGGGATAGACTCCCGAAACCGGTCAGGCTGTACATGAACAGATGGTGACTGTTCTCTCTGCATCTCTTGTTGCAGCTGCTACTTAAAGAAATGGATCCAAATTTTACCATTCTTGTGGCTTCTTCCACTGAGGGCTAAACTCTTTGTTTGAATATATATATATATATATATATATATATATACATATATTACCTACTGGCGGTCGCCAGTAGGTAGTTATAGTTAGGATTTTTTTCAATGTTAAATCTCAAAATTCTATTTGGAATAACTTTGGCACCGGTTGACGAATCTGCCTGAAAATTTCCTGAAAATGGCCTCGTCGAGCTCGGGTCCTTCCTTTAAAGTTTGGGGGGGATACGTCAAGCGGGGGCCGAGATAAAAGGGGGGTCCCAAAACGCGTTTTCCCCATGTAAATTTCCATAGGGCGGTCGATTTCACTTTTAGTCCGAACGGCTGAATGGATTTCCAGCAAACTTGGCAAAATTGAAGGGACTGGTAGCCCGATGTGCCTTTGCTATGTCTCAAGATATGTGCTGCAGTGGATTTTGAGTAATTTAGGTTCAAAAAAATATATATATTTATAGGCGCTCTCCGGTGCGCGCACCGGAGTGCGCTCCAGGCGCGACACGCGACTTGCGCGCAGGAAGCTGATTGGCTCTTGGGTGTCTGTAAACATTCTAAACAGTCTGGAGCGGCCGCCATCTTGTGTCTCGGTAAAATCGAGACACAAGGGGTTTGAAAAAAAAAGGGGCAAATGACCATAAGGGGGAAGAGTAGACCCCCTCTGACCCCCTAGGTTTGATGTAGGGGCTAAAATAGGGTCCTGCAGGGCATTACATTTTTTATTTTTTTTTTCGTTTTGCGCGGGGGAAGCGCATGGTACGCGCACCGGCGAAGCACGGGGAAAATCCAGGACCATATTTATGAAGGCCTTGCGCTGCTAGTTTTGCGCCTCCTGTGCGTCAATATTTGTGACGCACCAGCGGTGTAAAAAAATGCGCATTGTTATGCAATATTTAAAAAGTGACGCATCTATCTAGATGCGTCACTTTTTAAATATAGTGCAACGAGGCACATTTTTTTACACTGCTGTTGTGATGCGTCACTTTTCTGTGCGCACTCCTTATGACATTCCAGATGTGTCATATTTAATGTATGACGAATCATGTTGCAAGGAGTTACAGATACATCAGTATTTCTGACATATCTGTAAACATAAAAGTGATGCGAGGCAGGTGCAAGATTTTGACGCAACAGCATCCTAAAAGTGACGCAGAGAAATCTTATAGATTTCAGTACGTCGTTATTACCAAGCTTTTTGCGGGGGAATGCCCCCTTTGCATACATTATACCTGACGCAGATATAATGTGGCGCAGAGTTTTAAAAAGTGACCCATGTACCTAGATGCGTCACTTTTTAAAAATAGCGTCAGGTATAATGCATGCAGAGGGGGTGTTCTCCCGCAAAAAGCTTTGTAATAGCGACACAGTGAAATCTTTGAGATTTCACTGCGTCACTTTTAGGATGCTGTTGCGTCAAAATCTTGTGCCTGCTTTACAGCAGGTGTTAGACTGACGCAAGACCTTTCACATGGTGCTTTTTCCATGTGAAAGGACACATTACTGGAGTTGCGTCACTTTTGTGACGCACTCCAGCAATGCGTTACTTGGAATGTCATAAGGAGTGCGCACAGAAAAGTGACGCATCGCACCAGTGGTGTAAAAAAATGTGCCTCGTTGCGTTATATTTAAAAAGTGACGTATCTAGGTAGATGGGTCACTTTTTAAAATCAAGCGCCACATTATATCTGCGTGAGGTATAATGCATGCAGAGGGGGTGTTCCCCCGCAAAAAGCTTTGTAATAGCGACGCAGTGAAATGTTTGAGATTTCACTGCGTCACTTTTAGGATGCTGTTGCATCCTTTAAATATAGTGCAACGAGGCACATTTTATTACACTGCTGGTGTGATGCGTCACTTTTCTGTGCGCACTCCTTATGACATTCCAGATGTGTCATATTTAATGTATGACGAATCATGTTGCAAGGAGTTACAGATACGTCAGTATTTCTCACATATCTGTAAACATGAAAGTGACGCGAGGCAGGCGCAAGATTTTGACGCAACAGCATCCTAAAAGTGACGCAGAGAAATCTCATAGATTTCAGTACGTCGTTATTACCAAGCTTTTTGCGAGGGATTGCCCCCTCTACATACATTATACCTGATGCAGATATAATGTGGCGCAGAGTTTTAAAAAGTGACCCATGTACCTAGATGCGTCACTTTTTAAAAATAGTGTCAGGTATAATGCATGCAGAGGGGGTGTTCCCCTGCAAAAAGCTTGGTAATAATGACGCAGTGCGTCACTTTTAGGATGCTGTTGCGACAAAATCTTGCGCCTGCTTCACAGCAAACCTTTCACATGGTGCTTTTTCCATGTGAAAGGACACATTACTGGAGTTGCGTCACTTTTGTGACGCACTCCAGCAATGCGTTACTTTTGTGTTTACAGATACGTCAGAAATACTGACATATCTGTAACTCCTTGCGAATTGATTAGTCATATATTAAATATGACATATCTGGAATGTCATAAGGAGTGCGTCCAGAAAAGTGATGCATCGCTGTTTTCACGTAGTGATGCGTCACTTTTCAGAAATGAGGCCTCCAGTTTATTCACTGTGTCATAACTTTCTTTTCTAACACTCATCTTCTTTCATTCCTCCTACTTCACTTCCTTTCACCTCTCATACCTTTCTGTTCTTTCTTACTCATTCTCCTTTCAATTATCAATGCACTATATTTCGCTTACTCTTCATTTTTTTAAGAATATAGCTCTTTGATGAGAATTGGAGGTAGTTCTGAAAAGAACTTTTGGTTTTCTTCTTTTAACTGAACAGGAACAAAAACAGGGAATGGAAACTGCTCAACAGGAGCAAAAAGAAAAGAAAAAAATTAGGGGTGGGAAGGGCAGCGATGGTTCTCCAATGCTCGAACCATGAGCAGGACACTTTGCTCCCCATAGGTGAGGAGTTGATTGCAGTATCTGCATTTGACGACCCCATGGTTAAATGCAGGTTGTATGTTTGCCACCTGCTCCTGCGATTGCTCTCTCCCAGAAGAAGTTGCTCCTCCTGTTGATGTAGAGGCCCCATCTCTGGGAACCTCTTGTGCCAGAGCCCTGACACTTTCCCGGGCAAAATTCTGGGGGTGCCTCCTCTCCACATGGCGAATCATGGTGAAGTTGCCAAAAGAATACTTTTTTTGGGGGTTACCCCGTGACAGGACCTGTTTGCAGATCCTGCACTCTACTTTTGGTGCATTCACCTTTTTCTGGTCTGCTGGAAACTTAAAAAATTTCCAGATGAAATGCTCTTTGACCTTCGGCTGAGGAGGCTCTTCATCAATGAAATCATTGGAGTCATCTTCACTGCTGGATGGTCTGGCAGCCATGATTATCCAAGAAATATGCAACAGCAAAAAAGGCAGGTCTTTCAGTCACAAAAGTGAAAGAAGAAGTGAAGGAAATGGGTGGGGATTTCATTCATTGTAAAAAAAACTGTTAGCAACCAATGAAAAGTGTTATTTTAGGGTCACATGACCCGACGCGTTTACGCTGCGCGCTCCGGAGCACTTTCGGTGCGTTTACGCAGCGCGATCGTAGGCGCTTCCGGGGCGCAAACGTGGCGCGATCGTAGGCGCTTTTGCGTGCGTTTATGCGCCGCGAACGTAGGCGCTTCCGAGGGCACTTACGTTGCGCGCCGAAGTGACGTCATCAAACTTTTACAGAAATGCATAATCATTTTCCTTATTAAAAAAAACTAATTTTATTTGTATGGTACGAAATGTTTTGCATTATTATTAACTTTTCATTCATATTTTTTTTCACGAACGACAGTTGCGCTCTGGGTGCGCTTTCAGATGAGCTCACGGAAAAGCTTACCGGAGAGCTTAGCTGAAAGCTTCCCGGAGCGCGCACCCAGAGCGCAAAAGAAAAAAATTATATAAAAAAAAATGAATACTTTAAAAAAAACAGCAAATTGTAAAAAAAAAAAAAAGGTTAGAAACTCGATATACAAAGGAATTAGCATTTAAAAAACCTATGAAATTCACTGAAAAAACCATAGGTTTCACACCAGTTATAGTTAGGAATTAGCATTTAAAAAACCTATTAAATTCACTGAAAAAACCATAGGTTTCACACCAGTTATAGTTAGCTGGAAATTTTACTGATATAAAACCATTGAAATTCCCACGTTATAGTTAGATGGACTCACTATAACTTGCGCGTGCAATGCACTGCTGATGATGTCTTATTAAGCCAGTTAACCAATCAATTTTTAAAAACCATCCATTTAGACACTTATTTAAACATTTATTCTTCCATCAACTTTTACATATACATATATAAAATATATTTATTTTTCAGAAAGACACACATTCACTGGATGGTGTCATCAGTGATGTCATGAGTGATGTCACTGACCATGTCATGAGTGATGTAATATGTGATGTCATCAGCAGTGCATTGCACGCGCAAGTTATAGTGAGTCCATCTAACTATAACGTGGGAATTTCAATGGTTTTATATCAGTAAAATTTCCAGCTAACTATAACTGGTGTGAAACCTATGGTTTTTTCAGTGAATTTAATAGGTTTTTTAAATGCTAATTCTAACTATAACTGGTGTGAAACCTATGGTTTTTTCAGTGAATATATATATATATATATATATATATGTATATATATATATATTACCTACTGGCGGTCGCCAGTAGGTAGTTATAGTTAGGATAATTTTCAATGTTAAATCTCAACATTCTATTTTGAATAACTTTGGCGCCGGTTGACGAATCTGCCTGAAATTTTCAGGAAAATGGTCTCATGGCGGTCCGGTCCTTCCCTGAAAGTTTGGGGGGGATTCGTCAAGCGGGGGCCGAGATAAAAGGGGGGTCCCAAAACGCGTTTTCCCCATGTTAATTTCCATAGGGCGGTCGATTTCACTTTTAGCCCGAACGGCTGAATGGATTTCCACCAAACTTGGCAAAATTGTAGGGACTGGTAGCCCGATGTGCCTTTGCTATGTCTCAAGATATGTGCTCCAGTGGATTTTGAGTAATTTAGGTTCAAAAAAATATATATATCTATAGCCGCGCTCCCGTGCGCGCACGGGAGTGCGCTCCAGGCGCGACACGCGACTTGCGCGCAGGAAGCTGATTGGATCTCAGTTGTCTGTAAACATTCTAAACAGTGCGGAGCGGCCGCCATCTTGTGTCTCGGTAAAATCGAGACACAAGGAGTTTGAAAAAAAAAGGGGCAAATGACCATAAGGGGGAAGAGTAGACCCCCTCTGACCCCCTAGGTTTGATGTAGGGACTAAAATAGGGTCCTGCAGGGCATTAAAATTTTTTTTTCGTTTTGCGCGGGGATAGCCGCGCTCCCGTGCGCGCACGGGAGTGCGCTCCAGGCGCGACACGCGACTTGCGCGCAGGAAGCTGATTGGATCATAAGGGGGAAGAGTAGACCCCCTCTGACCCCCTAAATCCAGGACTATATTTATGAAGGCCTTGCGCTGTTAGTTTTGCGCTTCCTGTGCGTCAATTTTTGTGACGCACCAGCGGTGTAAAAAAATGCGCATTGTTATGCAATATTTAAAAAGTGACGCATCTATCTAGATGCGTCACTTTTTAAATATAGTGCAACGAGGTACATTTTATTACACTGCTGGTGTTATGCGTCACTTTTCTGTGCGCACTCCTTATGACGTTCCAGATGTGTCATATTTAATGTATGACGAATCATGTTGCAGATACAATATGGCGCAGAGTTTTAAAAAGTGACCCATGTACCTAGATGCGTCACTTTTTAAAAATAGCGTCAGGTATAATGTATGCAGAGGGGGTGTTCTCCCGCAAAAAGCTTTGTAATAGCGACGCAGTGAAATCTTTGAGATTTCACTGCGTCAGTTTTAGGATGCTGTTGCGTCAAAATCTTGTGTCTGCTTTACAGCAGGTGTTAGACTGAGGCAAGACCTTTCATATGCTGCTTTCCCCATTTGAAAGGACACATTACTGGAGTTGCGTCACTTTTGTGACGCACTCCAGCAATGCGTTACTTGGAATGTCATAAGGAGTGCGCACAGAAAAGTGACGCATTGCACCAGTAGTGTAAAAAAATGTGTTGCGTTGCGTTATATTTAAAAAGTGAGGTATCTAGGTAGATGGGTCACTTTTTAAAATCAAGCGCCACATTATATCTGCGTGAGGTATAATGCATGCAGAGGGGGTGTTCCCCCACAAAAAGCTTTGTAATAGCGACGCAGTGAAATGTTTGAGATTTCACTGCGTCACTTTTAGGATGCTGTTGCATCCTTTAAATATAGTGCAACGAGGCACATTTTATTACACTGCTGGTGTGATGCGTCACTTTTCTGTACACAGTCCTTATGACATTCCAGATGTGTCATATTTAATGTATGACGAATCATATTGCAAGGAGTTACAGATACGTCAGTATTTCTGACATATGTGTAAACATAAAAGTGATGCGAGGCCGGCGCAAAATTTTGACGCAATAGCATCCTAAAAGTGACGCAGGGAAATCTCATAGATTTCAGTACGTTGTTATTACCAAGCTTTTTGCGAGGGATTGCCCCCTCTGCATACATTATACCTGATGCAGATACAATATGGCGCAGAGTTTTAAAAAGTGACCCATGTACCTAGATGCGTCACTTTTTAAAAAATAGTGTCAGGTATAATGCATGCAGAGGGGGTGTTCCTTGCAAAAAGCTTGGTAATAATGACGCAGTGCGTCACTTTTAGGATGCAGTTGCGCCAAAATCTTGCGCCTGCTTCACAGCAAACCTTTCACATGGTGCTTTTTCCATGTGAAAGGACACATTACTGGAGTTGCGTCACTTTTGTGACGCACTCCTGCAATGCGTTACTTTTGTGTTTAGAGATATGTCAGAAATACTGACATATCTGTAACTCCTTGCGAATTGATTAGTCATATATTAAATATGACATATGTGGAATGTCATAAGGAGTGCGTCCAGATAAGTGACGCATCGCTATTTTCACGTAGCGATGCGTCACTTTTCAGAAATGAGGCCTCCAGTTTATTCACTGTGTCATAAATTTCTTTTCTAACACTCACCTTCTTTCAGTCCTCCTACTTCACTTCCTTTCACCTCTCATACCTTTCTGTTCTTTCTTACTCATTCTCCTTTCAATTATCAATGCACTATATTTCACTTACTCTTCATTTTTTAAGATTATAGCTCTTTGATGAGAATTGGAGGTAGTTCTGAAAAGAACTTTTGGTTTTCTTCTTTTAACTGAAGAGGAACAAAAACAGGGAATAGAAACTGCTCAACAGGAGCAAAAAGAAAAGAAAAAAATTAGGGGTGGGAAGGGCAGTGATGGTTCTCTAATGCCCGAACCATGAGCAGGACACTTTGCTCCCCATAGGTGAGGAGTTGATTGCAGTATCTGCATCTGACGACCCCATGGTTGAATGCAGGTTGGATGTTTGCTACCTGCCCCTGAGATTGTTCTCTTCTGGAAGAAGTTGCTCCTCCTGTTGATGTAGAGGCCCCATCTCTAGGAACCTCCTGTGCCAGAGCCCTGACACTTTCCCGGGCAAAATTCTGGGGGTGCCTGGTCTCCACATGTCGGATCATCGTAAAGTTCCCAAAAGAGTACTTTTTTTGGGGGTTACCCCGTGACAGGACCTTTTTGCAGATCCTGCACTCTACTTTTGGTGCATTCACCTTCTTCTGGTCTGCTGGAAATTTAAAGAATTTCCAGATGAAATGTCCCTTCACCTTTGGGGTAGGTGGCTCTTCATCAATGAAGTCATCTTCACTGCTGGATGATCTGGCAGCCATGATGAATCCAGGAATATGGAGCAGCAAAAAAGGCAGGTCTTTCAGTCACAAAAGTGAAAGAAGAAGTGAAGGAAATGGGTGGGGATTTCATTCATTGTAAAAAAAAACTGTTAGCAACCAATGAAAAGTGTTATTTTAGGGTCACATGACCTGACGCGCTTACGATGCGCGCTCGGGTGCACTTCCGGGTGCGTTTACGCAGCGCGATCGTAGGCGCTTCCGGGGCGCACACGTGGCGCGATCGTAGGCGCTTTTGCGTGCGTTTAGGCTCCGCGCACGTATGCGCTTCCGAGGGCACGTACGTTGCGCGCCGAAGTGACGTCATCAATCTTTAATAGAAATGCATAATCATTTTCCATATTAAAAAAAACAAATTTTATTTGTATGGTACGAAATGTTTTGCATTATTATTAACTTTTCATTCATATTTTTTTTTCACGAACGACAGTTGCGCTCTGGGTGCGCTTTCAGATGAGCGCACGGAGAAGCTTACAGGAGAGCTTAGCTGAAAGCTTCCCCGAGCGCGCACCCAGAGCGCAAAAAAAAAAATTAGAAAAAAAATGAATACTTAAAAAAAACAGCAAATTGTAAAAAAAAAAAAGGTTAGAAACTCGATATACAAAGGAATTAGCATTTAAAAAACCTATGAAATACACTGAAAAAACCATAGGTTTCACACCAGTTATAGTTAGGAATTAGCATTTAAAAAACCTTTGAAATTCACTGAAAAAACCATAGGTTTCACACCAGTTATAGTTAGGAATTAGCATTTAAAAAACCTATTAAATTCACTGAAAAAACCATAGGTTTCACACCAGTTATAGTTAGCTGGAAATTTTACTGATATAAAACCATTGAAATTCCCACGTTATAGTTAGTCGGACTCACTATAACTTGCGCGTGCAATGCACTGCTGATGACATCACATATTACATCACTCATGACATGGTCAGTGACATCACTCATGACATCACTGATGACATCATCCTTGCGACAGAGTGACAGACCTCCTTTTAGTGTAATGTAACCCTTGAAACACATATTCAAAAATAGAAACTAATATTTTCAAAAAAGTGGATATACCCATACCAGTTACAACAACCAATTCAGTAATACCACCATCTAATACACATCCACTCATGTGTATGTATATGGGTTATTAGATATTTTTATTAGTATCAGTATGAGTTTCTATATGGTTTGGTGGGGGTATTACTTAGCACATAGATGCATGAGTGACTGACTCTTTGTTTGTATGTGTTTTGAAGACAGCATATGTACAGGACTGTATGGGTGGATGAGTGTCTATATGTGTTTGTTAGTGAGTGAATGACTGTCTCACTAGTGTCTTTATCAGTAACTACATATGTTTTAATCTGTGAGAGTAAGAGATTGTAAGAGTTCCTGTTTAAATAAGTATGTGTTTATATAAGTGATTGTTTAAGAGAATAAATATGTGTAATTTTAAATAGAAGTAAGGTGGAAGTGTGTGTATAACTCTATATTCAAATAAATGGATGTTCAATAGTTTATTTGCACGTGTGAATATGTGTGTGAGTAACTTTTGGATGAATGTTGGTGTGTAACAGGATGTATAGGTGTATCACTTCATATGATGAGTGAGTATATGTATGAGTGACTATATAGAACTGTTGGTGAATGAGTGGATGTGTATATAGATAGTGGAATTACTGAATTGCTTGTTGTAACTGATATAGGTATCTCCATTTTATTAAAAATTTCAGTTTCTATTTTTGAATATGTGTCTCAAGGGTTACATTATAGTGAAAGGAGGTCTCTCACTATGTCACAAGGATGGTGTCATGAGTGATGTCACTGACCATGTCATGAGTGATGTAATATGTGATGTCATCAGCAGTGCATTGCACGCGCAAGTTATAGTGAGTCCGACTAACTATAACGTGGGAATTTCAATGGTTTTATATCAGTAAAATTTCCAGCTAACTATAACTGGTGTGAAACCTATGGTTTTTTCAGTGAATATATATATATATATATATATATATATATATATATATTACCTACTGGCGTGTCGCCAGTAGGTATATATAGTTAGGATTTTTTGTCTATGGAACTTTTCAAAATTCTATGTCTAATAACTTTGGCGTTTGTGGACGGAATCGGCTGAAATTTTCAGGAAAATGGCTCATTTTGTTTCTGAGCAGCCCCTAAAAATTTGGGGGGGTTTCGTCAAGGGGGGGCCGAGAAAAAAGGGGGGTCCCAAAACGCGTTTTTCCCATGTTAATTTCCTTAGGGCCTTTGGCCTCACTTTTAGCTCGAACGGCTGAATGGATTTGCACGAAACTTGGCAAAATTGTAGGGACTGTTAGCCCGATGTGCCTTTGCTAGGTCTCAATATATGTGCTCGAGTGGATTTTGAGAAATTAACGTTCAAAACAAGATATATATCTGTAACAGCGCTCCGGGCTGCGCTCCGGTCCGCTTACTTTTCGCGAAACGGAACTTTGCGATGCGAAGCTGATTGGCTCCCCGGTGTCTGTCAACATTCTAAACAGTCCGGAGCGGCCGCCATCTTATCTCTCGGTAGGATCGAGAGAGAAGAAGAGGTGAAAAACGAAGGGGGAATTTAATGAAAGGGGGCAAGGTATACCCCTCTTGACCCCCTAGGAATGTTGTTGGGGTTATTAAAGGGTCCCGTGGGGAAAATAAAAAAATATATATTTTTCACGGTAGAAGCGCTTCCCGGGCCGCAAACTGGTAGCGAAACGGGAATTCGCCATTTTGTGCTTCGTTTTAATTAAATTACTAGGTATAAGGGGGTGCGGGAGACCATTTTGTGCTTCGTTTTAATTAAATTACTAGGTATAAGGGGGTGCGGGAGACGTATCCTAATCCCTTATGTTTTTTGAGGGTGGCTGAGGAGGCTCATATATGTTGATACATGTCTTCCAGCGGCTGTGCGTGAGCTTTTTTTTTTTTTGCTGCGTGACGTCTGTTAACGTTCGATTCGATGGAAATCAGGAAGTGTTGACCACCAATTTGTCAGTGCAATAAAATATTTTGTTATAAATGAATCCTTATTGATAAACATTGTCTGCGCCATCTTGCCTTTTTTCCAATGCCACAATTTTGTCGTGCACGGCAGCCATTTTAGATGCCAGGCCGGTCCCAGGCTATCACCTAGCCCTGCGGATGTAGTTTATGGCCCCAGCTGTAGAGAATCCAGACATGCCAACCCTCCCGATTCAGGCGTGAGACTACTGATTTCAGTGCTAGTCTCCCGCCTCCCGATTTCTGCAAGCAAAAACCCGGGGGCATATTACCAACAACTAGCGATAATTTTTGTCTCTAACTTGTTTAGAGACAAAAATTATCGCCGCACATCGGCGATTTTTAACGCAGATAAACCTTGCTATTAGCAAGGTTTATCGCAAATGCGATAAAAAACGTCCGCAATGCATGAATATCGCTGAAAAGTCAGCGATATTCATGCATTATCGAGCAAATGCTCTTAGCCATGTTATCCACCTCCCATTGGATAACATGGCTAAGAACTGCTCAGGTCAGGTGTTAGCTTTTGGAGATATTCGCGCTTAGCGCGAATATCTCCAAAAGTTGGTAATAGGAGATAGCGATGTTAGGGACTGTTTCCAGTCGCTAACATCTTGGCACGCCCACTTTGCATGTCATTAGTGATAAATATCACTGACATGCAAAGCGGGGCCCAAGATGGTCGCTATCTCCTTTTAGCTGTCACTAACTGGTGTTAGCGACAGCTTGGTAATAGGGAGATAATTTTATCTCCGCTTTCTTGGCTTTTAAAGCCAAAAAAGCGGAGATAAACCCCTTTGATAATATGCCCCACGATTCCTCGGGGGTTTCAGCTGACAGGGCTTGGTATTGTGTTACGTGGTAATATTTGCTATTAAAAAACCATTGAAATTCACTGAAAAAACCATAGGTTATAGACCATATATAGTTAGGAATTAGCATTTACAAAACCTTGAAAATTCACTGAAAAAACCATAGGTTATAGACCATATATAGTTAGGGATTAGCATTTACAAAACCTTATTTTACTCGCACAAAACCATTGAAATTCGCATATATAGTTAGTTGCACTAACTATATATCGCGCACCCGCAATCCACTGCTGATGATGTCACATATTACATCATTCATGACATGGTCAGTGACATCACTGATGACATCACTGATGACATCTCAAATGACATCACTGATGACATCACTGATGACATCTCAAATGACATCACTGACGACATCACAGATGACATCATTCATGTGATAATACGATGAACCTCTTCAGACTCTAATATAACCTTAGATACACTCAGTGTAAACAGATACTCACAGACTGTCACTCATCCATGGAGTTACTCATACACTTAGTCAGTTATGCAAAGAATCAATCACACCTCCATTTCCTCAACTATACAGTTATTCACACCTTACTTATTCAAACATATACTAACACATATTTACTCTTTTATACAATCCTTGATTGAAGTTCACAATGATTCATACAGCCACTCACACATTCACTGGCTCTTATGCACAGTTATTTATATATGTCAACTCTCACATGTACTGTGTTTTACATATGTACTTACTTTGACATGTAGCACTGAGATATCCATTCACTCACCAATACACTCATGCACACAGTCAACTGCCCATACATCTGTTTCCACATGCACTTTTGAACCCATACATCTAGTGAATCAACTGCTCACACATCTATGCACAGAGTCATACACCTCCCAGCCACCCCCACACATACTTAGTCTCCCATACAAATACTTGGGCAACCAATCAATAACCCATATAGCTACTCATATAGCTACTGATTAACACATGCAGCAGTTTACAGAACAACAGACATAATGATGCACAAATTAAGACAGTTTAGTCACTAACCCATGCACTCAGTGAGACACATTTAATCACTCTCTCATACAGTCAGTCATGCACCTACTAAATTCTTCATCCAGACACTTATACATCCACTCATTCTTCAATATGTAAGACATATTTTAACTTTACAGAAACATACAGTCACTGGATGATGTCATCAGTGATGTCATCAGTGATGTCACTGACCATGTCATGAATGATGTAATATGTGACATCATCAGCAGTGGATTGCTGGTGCGCGATATATAGTTAGTGCAACTAACTATATATGCGAATTTCAATGGTTTTGTGCGAGTAAAATAAGGTTTTGTAAATGCTAATCCCTAACTATATATGGTCTATAACCTATGGTTTTTTCAGTGAATATATATATATACATTATATATGAATTATATTTCTATTAATGGATCATCATGGTGCGGCTACGTATAGTCTGAGCACATTTTTGTTTGGATGCATAATTTTGCAGTGGTGGCTCCTCTGCAATGTCAGAGGAGCGCCGCCCCACTGCCTGGCTTAGAGCCAGCAAATGTAAAATAAAAAGATGTCCTTCCTACATTTTATTTTGCATTTTTGGTTCTTAGCCAGTGCTTTTGGAAGAGGCTCATGTGTGTTTGGCAGGCCATCTCAAGCCGATCAAAACACACAGGCGCACTTAGGTTTTCTCCTGCCCAGCTGCATTGAGCAGCCAGGTTGGAGAAACTCTACGGACTCCCTGGCTTAGGCGGAGCATCTTTCTAGCCCGCTCAGGCCAATCCCAGTGCTGCTCTGCAGCATGGGGATTGGATGGGAGTCTGTTCCAGGGGCTCCTGGGACCAGGTAGGAAGAGAAGAGGCAGCAGGACGCAAAGCTGGAGGTGGCCAGAAGCTAAAGATACGTTTTTCAAAAATAAAGTATTTCTACCTCCTCCCGCACGACTTCTCCGCGGCGACCTCTCCACTTGCCCCACTACCCTTTGTTTATGGTGGTTGCCAATGGTTTAATAAATCCTGGTTATTTGGTTTTGTCGATTTTGCATAATTTTTGTTCTTTTTTTGTGTGTGGTTTTTTGCATATTTGTTGCTACAACGATTCGTTTGAACAGAAAATATATTTTGGGAACTCTTAAACTGAATGAGTGGCTGGTACATGACCTACACAAGCAAAGTTCACCGGTGGACTTGAAAAACTACATGAAAATACATTCATATCTTGTATAACATATACTCAAGGGTTACTCAAGCGACTACCCAAATATACTTCATAAAGAGCTCGTATGTTGTTTTAACAGCTTCACATGGTGAAATATTTGCCATGTGAAACACCTTAACTTTGGAGCAAAGTATGGAAGTGCCCCTTGAGGGGATAGATTGAAACAGTTTGTAATTGATTTACAACTCATTTTGATCATACAAAATGTATGTATGTATGTATAGGCATTTATATAGCGCACTACTTACCCATAGGGTCCCAAGGCGCTTCGACCGCTGCGAAACCCTTCCTGGCTTCCCTGAGAGATGGTCCCTTAATGGGTATCTCCAGGGTGAGACCAGGCATCCCCGGCGGTCTGCTGGGGCCGTTAGTGAAGATGAGGCAAGCTAATGCCCAGAGTTGCCGAGTGTGATCGCTGATCAGAGTGGGCACCGAGGCGAGAGAATTATCGAGTCCGCTGACCCTGGTCTAGAAACCTGCCGCGCCGGGAATCGAACCCTGGTCCCGAGCCGTCCTCTGCTCTCAGGTCTGCCGCCTCTAACCAGTGAGCCACACTACTTCAGAGATCATAGACAAAGACCATGGACAGACAAAATTGATTGAAGAGGGCTATAAATAGACCACTTTCCTCACTCTGCTGATGGTTAACGAAGCCTAGCATTCTAAAACCACCATTAAGAATGCATTAGTTTCTCCTCCTCTTCATCACTGCTTTTCTTACATTTTGTGATGATTTGCACATGCCATCAGTTGACCTATCAGTAATGAGCTTCTGCAACAGCCTCAGTCAACAAGTAGGGACGGAAACAAAAATAGGAAGTATTCAATTCATATTCCCTTAAAAGCAGTTACACCCAATCATCTTATTGTCTTACCGAGGTAAGGTTGATTTACCTTAAGCTGGTTCAGTGGCGTAACACAACTTGGAAAGACACGCTGAAAAGTACATGCAGAGGTCCCCCAATGCTCAGGACCCAGACAGGAGCTCTCAGGCAAGGGACCTGCCAGTGCCGGAGGAGGCCGCCAGAGCTCCTGCCCCCGCACCACAGGGGCTTTTGTTAAGCCACTCAGCGGATTGAAAATACATTGTGTGTCATCGTTTTTTTGCACTGCACACCACCCTATCCACAATGGATTTAGGCCCAGATCTCTGTACTGGGGTGAATGTATGACATTGTTCTGCATTCTGTCCATCAACTGTGGTTTTTGCATTTGTCACCCCGAGTGGGATGGGTATGCTCAGACGCGAGTCCCATGCTCTCCAACACCACTGGATTCAAGCAAGCCGGGCTGAAGACAGCTGGAATGCCAGAAACTGGTCCTTGGACGCTTGTTTCCGGTCCAGGGAAGGCATGGCTTGGCGGTTCGGGCTGGACTGTTACCATGAGGCACAGGGTCCGACTGATTTGCATATGGCCATGTCTGAACTGGGGTGGTGTGGAGTGCAAAAAAACGATGGATTTAGGCCAAGATCTCTGTACTGGGGTGAATGTATGACATTGTTCTGCATTCTGTCCATCAACTGTGGTTTTTGCAGGTTAAGAACACTGCCATAGGTAAAGGTTTATGATATTTAAAATGAGCCAACTGTCTGAAAGCATCCCTCCTTAATACAGAAAAAACACAGAACTACTATACATGAATGCACACTTTAGGTAACAAACAAGCAATGGCAAATCCAATAAGTCTAGTCTTGGGGTTGCCAAAGATCCTGAGGCTTATTTATGAGCCCTTGCATCACTTTTGCGCCGCCCGTGCATCATTTTTTGTAACGCACCAGCAGGGTAGAAAATGCACCATTTTAAATCATATTTACAAAGTGACGCATCTAGATAGAATTGACTGCATCACTTCTAGGACGCAAATGTGTCAATATCTTACGCCTGCCCTACAGCAGGCGTAAAACTGACGCAGGCACATTTGAAATGGGACTTGCCTATGTGAAATGACCCATTGATGGAGTTGCGTTACATTTGTGACACACCCCAGCACATACTTGTTTCACCTCAACCGCTTCTTTCATCTCATTCATACAAAATGCTGTGTGTTCAATGCTTTTAGCTATGTCAATAGCTTGCTTTAATTCAGGAGCATCAGCAAGTAATTTTTCCTTTATTTTCCTATCAGAAGTGCACCTGACCAATTGGTCTCTTATAAGTGAATCTGTGAGATTTCCAAAATCACATGTGGAAGACAACCCTCTAAGGACAGCTATATAATTCACCACCCTTTCTTGTTTCCCTTGATTCCTTGAAAAAAATTTGTGACGCTCCAATACCACATTAATTTTTTTACCAAACTGGACTTCCAATTTTTTCAAAGCAATACGGTAAACATCTGGTGGAACATCCCCTTCTCCTTCTCCACCTCTATTTTCCAACTCAACTTCAGGTAAATTATCATACATTTCTCTAGCATGCTTACCCAAATTGTGTAACAATATGTGCAACTTCCTTTCTGATGAAAACCTGTTACCTCCTATAGCTATCAAATAAGATTCAAATATCTTCTCCCAATTCTTCCATGGAGTGAGAGGTTCTCCATCATCATTGAGAAATGGAGGGGGTTGTGACATCGACATTGCAGTAGCCATTAGAAATCAATACACTCAATACCACCAGTGAGATTTAAACAAAACGTGCAATTTTGACAATACAAAGCTGTCTCCTCACTATGCAATATACTTTTAAATAGCTCTAAGCAATACGTGACGAAATACCAACAATGTCAGAAGAACAGTTTCAGTCTCAATAAGCTGTGCCCGTCAGCGTGACACGCACCAATTAATGATGGGATGAATGCTGTGCCTGTCAGCGTGAACGCTCAACAGGCTCCTGAATAAAGTGCCTTGTGACGTTGAAAATATTTAACAGCGCAACAGCAACCTCTGACAAGCTTTAGATGAAAGCTGTGCTTGTCAGCGTGAGAAAATACCAAGCTCCTGAATAAAGTGCCTTGTGACGTTGAAAATATTTAACAGCGCAACAGCAACCTCTGACAAGCTTTAGATGAAAGCTGTGCTTGTCAGCGTGAGGAAATACCAACTCTAAACCACCGGAACTGGGCTGTCGTTCTCCTTGGCTTCCCCACCGAAACCGTCACAATTAACACAGGTGCCTTGGTGTCTTGGCGCTAGCACCATTCGGACTGAAGACTCCACATCAAACGTGATCACCACAGTGAAAGCTGGATTGGAAGCTTCACACTAGCAAAAACACACGTCTTGAATAAAAGTGGAAACTTCGGTGTCGTCAGGGATAGCGCTCTGCTAATGGTTTTGTCATGCAGGGAAGCTACAAGCATACAGCTGACTGAATAGTGACATCTGCGCCATGAACAGCAAACACACACAGTGCTTCTTAATTAACAGTTCCCTACACAGTCACTGGTTGATCGGTGCGCTGTCATGAAAAGCGCCGACTTCCACTAATCATCTGTCCGAACAGATGAAGGGAACTCACGGAATACCGCTTGAAAGCACAGCGGAATGCGGTGACAAACTTGGCTGATAACCGCGCAAGTTTCAAAGCGCCAGCCAAAAGTCAAGAAACGCCAGGAATTATAACCGCGTAACCACTTCAGGAACGAGTAAAGAGCCTCACAGAAAGGAAAAGGATGCTGGGCTCATAAACACTCGTCAGCGAACACAGTTCGTAATCACAGAAGACTCACGGTTACTTGACCTCGGCGTCGTGGTTCAAAGCAGTGCTGAATAAACGGGGGAAGACCAGATCTGCCCCCCGCGCAGCCCCGTCGCCAATTTGTTGGAATAATAATCAGCCACACGATGATAAAGGAGAGCTGAGTTTATTAACGTCTGGTCTCTCGCACTGCGCTCACCTCAGTGAACGTTCTATGTCAAACGCCTTACCAACATTCCATGGGACAAACAATAGCGGTAGTGGGAGGAAGGGGGGGAAGGAACATACCATTAGTAATGTCTAATAAGAGCATAACAACATATCTTAGCGCACTTCAACAAGATGAGATTACAACATTTTACTTTGCCAAAATGTCCGATTTTTAAATGTTAAAATAGAAACAAAGTATTCACAGGATATTGCACATATCAAGAGGAGTGTGTTGAGCTGCTGGGCCCTTGCAAACAAAAAATAAGAAGGAAGTACAAAAATAAAAGGAACAATCATCCCTCAAACCCCTGCACTGATTTACAACTTATATAGGGGGTAATTCAGGGATGAGCACATTTAAGAACCAGCATATGGCTATCACTGACACAGAGAGGAGCACATAGCGGGCATGGGCTGACCCCCTATCCCACACTGTATGCTGTGCGGGGCAGAAGCAGCTTTAGAGACCAATGAATGAAGACCACTGACCATAAGCCCCTATTTGTCTGTATATCATTTATCTCTTTTTTGAAGAAACAATAACTTGGTGAGACACTGAAAATTGTCCCAAAGGTCAGACCTAAAAAATGGGGTTTCAACCCTGATTCTGGGACCTACCTTTTGTTGAGGAAGAAAGTAAGGTTTGGAAAAGGGATTCTGTTTTGTAAAGGTAAAAACAACATTACCTCTTAATACTCAAGTTTCAAGTAATTCTCCTCATAGGACTAAGTTTCAACTTATCAGCAGTTTGTGATGGTACTATACATTTAGGGAGACTCTGTAGAACCTTAAAGACTCATTGCTGTGCCAGCTTCAACAATTTGAATTTTTTTCCTTGAGCACTTGGGTTTTGTGTGGGTTTTGGCCTTGGTCTAGATCCTCTACCCAATTCATCTCAGAGGCTGGCCTCAGATACTGCTCCATAGGGATTTCAATGCTTTCATAATATAGCCAGGAATCAGTTCTACCTTTATAATTCTAAAAATGAGATCTGTGGCGGGCAGTTCACTGAAATTCTATGTAGCTATCTTTCCTTGTAATATGCACAAGTGATCTTCAAATTACTGACCAGCAATTGTATTATGCCTAGTCCTACTCCCTCCCTTTGATTTATTACATGTGAGACGATCCCCACTCTTAAAACCAATCTGAAGATTCCTAATAAAAACTCTGCCTTTGCCACTCCTGCGAAACACAACATAGTTGCTCCATGCCGGGAGGGCTTACGAATCAAAGCAAGAAAGTGGGACTAGGTGTGATCTAATTATTGGTAAGTAACATGAGTATTACAGCTATATCCCTCCCTTAGACTTTTGGTATAAGTTTAGACCTGAAGTCTAATTTAAACCAAAAGTCTAACTTTGCTACTAATAAAGTTAGACTTTAGTCTAAGTTAGACTTTTGGTGTAAACTTATACCAAAAGTCTAACTTTGCTACTCATAAATGCCCTTTGTGAATATCGAAAGTCGTAAAGTTAGACTTTTGTTTCAGATTACTTCTGTGAATCGGGCTCAGTGTGTTCTAGTGGAGCCAGCCCGACTAGGAGCAACCGCCCTATGATGAAGCATGTGGGAACAAATCACATGAGGATACCTGTAAACCCATTTGATACCGGGGTAGATAATATGTGTAGCAAACAAAACTGGCTATTATTTAGAGGACAATTTCACTTTGAAAGAAGCATGCACATAAGAGTTGCAGGGGAAGGAACACATGGATACTAAAAACACTTATGACCAATAAATGTAACACTTGGCGTGTATGAAAGAGAGTTGACATAAGGGAGGACGACATAGCAGCACTCAGTTACATTCAATGTACATATAACCTGTACAGACTTGTGCACAACAGATTTTATAGGACTGCTGTATAGGGGGAAGAGGAGAGTAATCAGACTCCAATAGTAGGTGGATCAAGATGCACAGTTATGACCAACAGAATGTTGTGAATGGTGAAGACAGAAGGAAAAGGGTGGAAAGGAAATATGGTAGACAAATGAAGAAAGACGCATGAGGATAGTTAAATTACCCAGGGCAATGGTACAGGGTCATGGTACCTAATAGTGAGGACTTCAAAGTGGTATCAGAGGCGGCATAGTGAATTCAGCCAATGAGTGGAGATGCATGCATGTCAAGGTCGGGGAAGTGGATCGATCATTGCAGAGTCCCACGGTGTTGATGTCAAGTTGGCAATTTAATACCCTTGCCAATACTTAAACTCCCCTTTTATTGCACATAGGTCACCCCTAAGGTAGGTCCTAGGTAGATCATAGGGCAGGGTGCATTGGTATTAAAAGTTAGACATGTACTTTTAATTTTCACATGTCCTGGTAACGAAAAGCTCTAAAATGTGTATTTTGCAACTGCAAGGCCTACCCCTCCCACAGGATAACATTAGATTACCTTATTACATTTGTGATAACTTTTGATTGGCACTAGTTAAGAAGGAACTCAAAAGAACAGTAATTTACAACCCTTTTTAATGAGAAAGTCAGATTTTAAGTCACAATTGTGAAAATTACACTTTTAGATTGTGTGGAGGTCTTAGTGTAGTCCCTGTCAGGGGTATCTCAGCATGGTAATATTGGGAAACATCCACTTGGTTATCAATAATCAGTCAGTCAGTCAAAAAGCTTTATTATCGGTTATAAACCATAAAAGCAGACAATACATAAATAGAAGAATACAATTTGTCAACAGTAGGCAACATAGAAAAGTGCATCAATCAACAGAACAGCTAAAACACTATATAAAACATTAAAAAGTTAAAACTGGTGGATAAATATAGAGCAAGCCATAAATTGGTTAAGTTACAACTCTCAAGTAAGTTTATGGGGGTATAAAATCAATTAGGACGAGTTGAGTTTTAATTTTAGCTCCTCTAGTACACCACATCGACAGCAGATATCTGGAGGTCGCGAACACAGTCAGAGCAGAAGTGTCGTATTTCAATAGTCTAAACACCTCTCTGAAATACCTGAAGCCCCTGGAGTTACATAACTGTAGGATCCATTTGGCTCTAGCCTTGGAGTACAAAGGGCAGAAGAACAGAATGTGCAGATCTGTCTCTTCAGCCTGTTCGCACCCCGGGCATAAACGTGGTACAAGTTGAGCCATAGACCACTTATTTCTTACAGCCCTCACGGGGAGCGAACCATGCCTAAATTGGACGTATAGTTTCTTCACCAGTGGGGGCTGGATGTTGTCCAAAAATTTCTCAAAGTAGTACTTATCCTTGACTTCAAGAAAGCTATGTGTCAGCCTACCCATAGATGGTTTCATTACCAACTGATCCAGTCAAAATTGGTTAGGCACTTTGGCCAGTGTTCTCCTTGGGGTCGAGGAGGCGGAAGGTTCCGGGGAGAGCCACAGTTCCCTCCTCCCCAGGGCCTAACATAGCTTTTTCACATGCTTAAGCCAAGGGATTTTCCCCACACCCCTCTGCATCAGTAGGTAGCTAAGTTCCTCCCGGTAGTTAGAGAGCTCTGGTGTTGCCCAAAGCCTCTTCCAGTATTGTAGAGGGCAATTAGGGATGACTTCGTGCAGGGGGACCAGCCCTAGGTCGAGGCGTAAAGGGGTCAGGGGTGTACTCTGTGGGAGTTTCATTTGGCGCCTGATGAAGCTATTCTCCGTAATAGAGAGCATAGAGGCATTAGCATGGTCCCAAAGTTGTACTCCATAAAGTACCCCCCCTCTTGCCTGTGCTTTATACATTTCCAGTGGTCGGGCCCAGGATTTTGGATGAGCACTCGTTATGAACCTTAAGGATAACTCCAGTAGCTTGTGCCAGTTTCATGTTGACCATAGCTATGTGGGTCCCCCAATCCATCTTATCATTCAGAGTTACCCCTAAGTACTCAAAAGTGGAGACTCTCTCGAGCGCTATGCCATCCAAGAGGGGGAGGGGCAATTGGGCAATTTAGAATTAAAGACCATCAATTTTGTTTTAGAGAGGTTAATCTCCAGCTTTCTGAGTCTACAGAAGGAGCAAAACGCCTCCAATGTCCGCTGAATGCCCGATGGGGATTTAGATAATAAAAGGGTATCATCAGCGAACATTAGGGATGGAATTTTACGGGATGCCAAACGAGGGGAGTCTAGGTCCCTTCCGCCAAAAAGGTGTTTAATCAGGCCATTTAAGAACAGGCAGAAGAGCGTGGGGGCCAACACACACCCCTGCCTCACGCCTCTTTCCATCAGGAATGCGGCCGAAAGCTCACCTACCCTCCGGGACTGTACTCTTGCAAAAGTACCCTGATGTAACCATTTGAAAAGTTGGCATAGGTAAGCGGGGGCGCCCATTTCCAGTAAGACCGCCTATAGCTACTCCCTCTGGACCAGGTCAAAAGCAGATTGAAGATCTACAAAAATCAAGTACAAAGTACCAGCCCCCATGGTGACCGTCTTCCAGTAGTCCATCTGGAGTCTAAATAGTTGGTCAAAGGTGGAAACTTTAGCATGAAAGCCCGCTTGCAGGGGAGTCAGGATTAGTTGTTCATCCATCCAGCACTGCAACCTCGATAGTAGGATGCGGGCCATTAATTTCCGCAAGACGTCAATAAGGCTGATGGGGCGTTAATTGATCGGGTCCAGAGGGGAAGCCTTTTTGTGGAGGGAAATAATCTCAGCCCCCAACCATGTTCGTGGAAATTCCTTGACCCAAATAATGATGGCGTTGAAGTAGAGGCAGAGATAGGGCACCCAAACCTTTTGCTCGCTCAAAAACAGTATGGCTGAGATACCCGCCACCCCCTCTCAACACAATCCCCAAGGATGGGAAACCGGAAACAGTTCTGAAGTTTTTGGAAGACGGGAGGGAGTAACCCTCCCGGCCGTATTTATTAAAATATGAAACAAAATTAAAACATTAAATAAACAGTTTCATATTATGTACAATTTCATTACCACATTGCGATGTTTGGCTAACCTTAACAGATTCTCTAATACAAAGGTTCTCCTAGCCGAACTAACATCCTACAAAACATTTACTTGAAATTTTGAAATTGTACATCCTAACGTTTAAGGGCCAACGGCAAGGTCGTAACCGGTGTCAAGATCCCTAACCCAGAAATATCGCCCTCACTTGTGAGGGGCGGCCCAGAGGCGTACCTCAAGTGCAATTACCAATTTCCCTTGACTTGACGGGGGCCCCAATAAAACTCGACGCCACTTAGAGGTCGTACGAGGACTCGTGTGAGGTATCTAGAAGGTAGCGTAGACCCCCCCCCAAACCCCACACAACTTACCACATCTGCCGTCGCAGACGTCCTGGCCCCGGGAAATTCCCCAGGAGGGGGCTGTAACCCCTCCTACCCAGGAAGGGGCCTTGACCGCCTTTCCTTTTCTTTCGGCGACCCATCCTTAGAAGGGACCGCCTCCCCATTGAGGGGCCAATGGCCACCTCCCCCGAGCGCTCCCATCCGTGCTGGGTGACGCCCACTCATAGGGATCTTCCAATTAGTGCTCACCGATCATGACCTTACCGCCCGACCAAAATAAATACGACAATGCTAACTAAATGACTAAACTAAAAAGACAGTAGCAACTACAATTTTATTAAAAGCATGCTTACCAATGAACACTAAAGCAGAATTTCTTTATTTGCGAAACGTAACACAAATCGACCATTCTTTATTACATACTCAAAATCATCACGATAATACCACAACCTGTAAACGAAAATCAGAGTTATCCATCAACTTTATTCAAAAAAAAAAAAAAAAAAAAAACTTGCTGTCCTCAGGGGCTGGTGGGTGGGTCAAAATTGGCTCTTCGTTCCGTCTCGAGCTCACGTGCAGCGAGGAGGTGCAGCTTCAGAGCACAGGAACAAGAGGATGCCTTCTGATCTTGCTTCTCCTTTTATCCGTCTTCAGGGCGGGCGTAAACCCGCCCCTGCCTGCCCCAAGGGCGTGGCCAGCCGCGTCAGTGTCTAGGCCAACCCACTCTAGGGCGGGAAAAGGCGCGCCCCGGCTACGCCGCTTCGGGCATACCAGCCGAGACTCGCCTCCCGCCCAAGATGGCTTCCCGGGGGGATCGTGGTACTCCGCCATACGTTCGGGGGGACCGAGTGGTCGCCCCTTTCCATATGGCTGAGATACCCGCCACCCCCTCTCAACACAATCCCCAAGGATGGGAAACCGGAAACAGTTCTGAAGTTTTTGGAAGACGGGAGGGAGTAACCCTCCCGGCCGTATTTATTAAAATATGAAACAAAATTAAAACATTAAATAAACAGTTTCATATTATGTACAATTTCATTACCACATTGCGATGTTTGGCTAACCTTAACAGATTCTCTAATACAAAGGTTCTCCTAGCCGAACTAACATCCTACAAAAATTTACTTGATATTTTGAAATTGTACATCCTAACGTTTAAGGGCCAACGGCAAGGTCGTAACCGGTGTCAAGATCCCTAACCCAGAAATATCGCCCTCACTTGTGAGGGGCGGCCCAGAGGCGTACCTCAAGTGCAATTACCAATTTCCCTTGACTTGACGGGGGCCCCAATAAAACTCGACGCCACTTAGAGGTCGTACGAGGACTCGTGTGAGGTATCTAGAAGGTAGCGTAGACCCCCCCCCAAAACCCACACAACTTACCACATCTGCCGTCGCAGACGTCCTGGCCCCGGGAAATTCCCCAGGAGGGGGCTGTAACCCCTCCTACCCAGGAAGGGGCCTTGACCGCCTTTCCTTTTCTTTCGGCGACCCATCCTTAGAAGGGACCGCCTCCCCGTTGAGGGGCCAATGGCCACCTCCCCCGAGCGCTCCCATCCGTGCTGGGTGACGCCCACTCATAGGGATCTTCCAATTAGTGCTCACCGATCATGACCTTACCGCCACAGGCCGGATAGTTGACCGGCTATCCGGACCCCCCACAACCCTCCTACCTAAAGGTCATGGTGTAACGTTTTTAGCCATGCTAAGAAGTCTCCTATGAGTAACTCATTCCCCACCCGAGACAAATGCACTCCATCCCCCAAATACATACTGTCATCATTAATACACCCATGCGAAATAGAATGCAGTGTCTTGGAACGGAACAACCTACTCACTTTGTTATTAAGCTTTCTAACAGAATGATTTAAAGCAAGAACCGAAATAGCCCCCCGCCACACTTTTCGTGGGATCATATGGGACCACGCAATTGTGCACCCTGGAACTCTCCTCGCTAACCAACTTACAGTGGAAAGCATCGCCTCAAGAAGAAGTCGTCTACCAGTGGTGACCAAATCATTACCCCCAAGATGTACTATGACTACAGACGGCGGTGACCTCGTCCGCCCTAGCAAACCCTCAAAAAATGATTGAAACTGGTCAATACAGAGACCGCCTCTTCCGTAGAAGGACACACTGTACCCGTATTCCCCGGATGTACCATGTTACAACGCATACTATTACAACTACCTACCGTTACAACGCGACCATTACAACGCATACCATTACAACGCATAGCGCTTTGAGGTGCTGGATAGTGGTAAGTATAATTTACTATTCTAACTCCAGTCCCCGTGGACCCTAGGGAAGGTGTTGGATAGTAAATTATACTTATTCCCTATCCTAGAGCGCCCCCCAGCGCAATGCGTTGTAATGGTATGCGTTGTAAAAGTCGCGTTGTAATGGTAGTGCGGAGTAACGAATGCGTTGTAACAGGTGTATACCGTATTCCCCAGCTACGTGAATCATATCACCTGCCTTGAATACGTCTGCGGCACGTCTCACGTATGAGTGGCCCACGACCCACACCTCCTTTTTCACAGCCGGTGATGTCTGACCGCTGGCCCGGTGTTGGGTCGACTGCAAAGTTCGCCCCGCCTCGTAGGCTTGCGCAACTGAAAACCAAACAAAAACAAGAAGCGTGAGTACATTGTTACAGCTTCACAACATGTGCAACCGCACATACCTTTTATAACAATTGGAGGACCAACGCCCCACCCGTTTAACTTGTTCAACATTCAGACCCCTGGCTGTAGCTTCTGTAGCAGCCCCTATCCGAAAGGAATGGGTCCCAAACTCGCCCGGGTTCAAGCCCGCAGCGGCAATCGACATCGCAAGCACCCGCTGAAACTGAAACTTTGTCAGTGGGGTGGCATCAGCGTGTCTCAACAAGGTCCCCCCCCATGATGCCACCCTTCGTGCTAAATAATCTTCTAGACACCTTACCGGGCACATGGAGGACCCGGGAATCCTGCGTATGATTACGCAGTCACCCATCCCACTTGGATCGGTCTTGGACCTGACAAATGAGACCGTCATTGTCTCCCCTCTGATCTGGAAGTGCTCCTGGCACAATCCTCCTGTCACATCCTGCTTGTTCCTCGCCACTAGTTCGCTTACCCGCATAGCCCCATGGAATGCCAGCGTAAAAGCGGCTCGGAATAACACTGTCTCAAACTGAGATGAACACGTAGCAGGGAGTCTGGATAATAACTGGGCCAGCCTATCCAAACCTATCGGGCGCCTCTCGTCTACTCTGCGACCCTCAAGGCGTTGCCACCCCCGTAGCGCTTTCCGTACAACGAAAGACGCTGTCGGGTCATGGATCCCATGAGCCCTAGCAACAAAGGAAATGGCAGCCCGATGCCTCTGAGCCGTGGCCACCGATTTCCCGACCAGATGTAAGGACATCAGAAAATTTACCACCCACTCCTCCTGGCCCCAAAGCTCCTCTCTATCAGTCCCCAAAAAGGCTAAATAGGACCGGAATGCCCCTTCATATGCCTTCCTCGTCCTGGGTGCTAAACTCTCTCCCACGAGGTTACGAAGTTCGGGGCACCGAGAGACCAGAGAGCTTCGGGAAAGGGTGCCGGCTCCGGGTCCGCTGTGGGAAGGAAACCCCAGAAAGCCTGCATACGAAAACGAGAAAGTGCATCAGCCGCCTGGTTCATTACCCCTGGGACATGTCTTGCTCTGAATAGCACATTCAATTGCATACACAGTAAAACAATTTCCTTGAGCAGTCTCAAAATCCATTTGCATCGTGCTGCCTGACTATTGATACACTCGACCACGGTCATATTGTCAGACCAAAATACCACAGAGTGATCTTTGAACCCTTCGGGCCAAGTTCTCAGGGCCACTAAGATGGGGAAAAGTTCCAGGAAAGCAATGTTACTTGTCAGTCCACTGTCATGCCACCATGTCGGCCACTTTTGTGCAGACCATCTTGTGCCGAAGATGGCACCGAAACCTATGCTCCCTGCCGAATCTGTCCACAGCCCCAGCTCCTCAGAGGACACAGCCGGTTTGTTCCAGACGACTTCGACCATTGAAATCCGCCAGAAATGCCAACCAAATGCGCATGTCCTGGCGGACCTCTGCCGAGAGCCTTGTGCGATGATGGCACTCCTTCAGGCCGACCATGGCTTGAGCAATCGAACGGGAAAAGGGGCGGGCCATTGGTATAACCCTCAGGGCAAAATTCAACTGGCCAACTAACTGCTGTAATTGATGCAGCTTAACCTTAGGTCCACTCATACACATTTGCAGGGATGTTCTGAACTTTGACACTTTGTCAGCTGGTAAACGAAAACAACCTTCTCCGGAGTCTAACTCGATCCCCAGAAACTCGAGGCAAGTGGAAGGCCCCACAGTCTTACCTGGTGCCAATGGCACGCCAAACTGATTCATCAAGACACAAAATTGCGCCAAAGCCTGCCCACATTCCGGATCCCCGGCTGCCCCCAGGAACAAAAAATCATCAAGGTAATGCATCACATGTTGGAAACCCGTCTTCCTTGTGAAGACCCATTGTAGAAAACTACTGAATTTTTCGAAATAGGCACAAGATATAGAGCACCCCATCGGCATACACCTATCCATGTAATAATGACCCTGAAACATGAAACCTAGGAGACGCTGATCGTCTGGATGTACCGGGAGCAACCGGAGCGCTGACTCGATATCAGATTTTGCCATCAGCGCCCCGGGCCCCAGGCGATTCAAAATGGCTACGGCCTCATCGAAGGATGCGTACCGCACCGAACACACTTCCGGGTCTATCGCTTCGTTTACGGAAAGACCACGTGGGGCTGATAAATTATGTATCAGCCGAAACTCACCCGGGTCCTTCTTTGGGACCACACCTAAAGGGGAACAAACAAAGTTAGGAACCGGTGGAACACTAAACGGACCGGCGACTCGACCTCGAGTAACCTCCTTCCTGATCTTATCCTGTACCACGGTCGTATGCTGGAAGACCGATAGCTGATTTTTACATTTCTCTGCACCTTGAAAGTCCCCCACTGGGATGCGGAAACCATAAGAAAACCCGTTCCGCAACACCCCAGCAGAAGTACGATCCGGGTATTCACTGAGCCAAGGAATCATTGCCAAGGTATCAATCGGGGTAGGTAAAGGCGCCCCTCGGACTATGTTAGACCTGTTTGGCGCCTCCTCTACCCCCGTTATCACCCGGTTTGGCTCTGCACGTGGACTCAGGATGGGATGATTGCCCACACCCACTACATTCGTGTCTAAATTTGCACGATCCCTGGGGCCTAGTACATTTACCCCTGTTGAAGTTCCAACAAACCCCCCTTTTTCCTGTATTGCCAGCAGGCCTCGAGTAATTGTCAGTACCCGCACCTGATCGAAAGGGCGTCCCCGCATACTGGCGGGAGGATTCGCCAACGTTACTCCCTACTAATGGCAATTTTAACATACCAGTATCCTTCATTTTGGACCATGACACAGAATCATAACAATCCCACGTTAAGTTTTTATCATGTTCTTTAGCCTTTCTAAACAGGTTATCATAGCAGAACCAATGATTACCCTCGTGTGATACCGAGTACCCCATGATTCGTGACTGATAAATCGGCAATTCGGGTAACAGATCGGGCCTTCGTTCCCCCAGGATCGATGTAAAAACCCCCCACGCTTGGCCCCAATTGCCAATGTTTTCATTTACCTTAAAGGCGGCCATTTTTGCGCGCCAAACACTCGGATGCATGAGATCCTTCTGGCCCTTAACATGCTCCATCTCATAGTGATCAGTAAGCAACGAGAAGATGTTTACGTACTCCCCTGCCCATATCTTCTCTTTAATAGCCAAAGGAACATGCTGACCCAACTTTTCCCTACGAGAGGGTGCTGACTCATCCCTCGCAATCGGCAATGGCCGCTTACCTGCACCGGACGTTGCCTCTGCTACTGAACCCGTCCCCTGCGGCTTCTCTACTGCGGCAGCCGGCGTGGACACCTTCGCTGCTTCCCGTGACTCACGCAATTGCTTCATCAGCTCTTGTGCGTCGACAGCCGTGGCGCCCTCGCTACCTTTTCCCAACCACGCTGCTAATTGTGCTGCCAGCTCGGGCGGCATATCTTCCCCGGACACGGGGGTGACCACAACGGGAATCGGATTCCCTTCCTCCGGCACGGGAGTGGGTGCCTCGAGCGGGGTACTGGGACCCGGGTTGTCTCCCCCAGCTGCTCCCCTCCTGGGCCTCTTGTTTTTCCCTCCCGGGGCTGCTCCCGCCAAAGGACGTTTCGGTCCCCCTTCCTCGTCTTTATCCATCCGCCTCTTTAGGTCGGTCACCTCTTTCATGAGAACGCGCAGCATCTGGTCAGTAGTCATGCGCTTTCCCGCCTTCTTCGGCATTCTCCAACAGAGTATCTGAAAAACAAACAAGAACGATTACAACGCTCAAAATTGGCTCTTCGTTCCGTCTCGAGCTCACGTGCAGCGAGGAGGTGCAGCTTCAGAGCACAGGCACAAGAGGATGCCTTCTGATCTTGCTTCTCCTTTTATCCGTCTTCAGGGCGGGCGTAAACCCGCCCCTGCCTGCCCCAAGGGCGTGGCCAGCCGCGTCAGTGTCTAGGCCAACCCACTCTAGGGCGGGAAAAGGCGCGCCCCGGCTACGCCGCTTCGGGCATACCAGCCGAGACTCGCCTCCCGCCCAAGATGGCTTCCCGGGGGGATCGTGGTACTCCGCCATACGTTCGGGGGGACCGAGTGGTCGTCCCTTTCCAGTCTCCCAGTATGCGATCTAAACCTGGGGCCCTGCCTGCCGCCAGACTTTTGAGGGCCACCTGGGTTTCCTGCAGATTCAGTGGATAGTAATCCAGGTCTAGAGTAACCTGTGGGTATGGTGCAGTTGTATCTGGTTCTATTGGGAGAGGGTTATTTGAGTGCGCAAAGAGGGGCTTGAAGTGCCCTATCCATACCTCTTTGCTCAAATTAGGTGTTATAGCACACGCCCGTCAGACAAGCCAAATCTCACCAAGTTCCAGAACTCCCTGTAATCGCGTATGTCGAGGGCCTCATTTATATTTTCCCATCTTCGGGACTCCAATTCGAGCTTAGACTCCACAACAATGCATTTATAGAACAGTCTAGTCCCTCTGATGCTCTGTACTGAGCCGGTTTTTACCTCACTAACAAGTGCACATTTAGCCTCCCTACATTGCTTGTTAAACCACTGCTCCTGGATTTCAGGTCGAGCCCTCCCATTGACTGGAGTATAGAAGTAATCAGATAGAGTGTTAAATAACTTGGTATGGATGATCTCCAGCGCCCGGAAGTTCAAAGAATCATTGGTTGCTGGAAGCTTAAAGGCCTCAGCAAAAGAGGAGGCAACTTGTTGGTAGAGCTCCTCTACTTTATCTGGTGCGGCACAAACTTGGCCCACCTAATGCGTCTACCGCCTGCCATCACAGTGAGTCTATAAGGTGAATAAAAACTAATGGCAACTAGCCATTGGACCCTACCCGCACTACTGTGGGCAGATTTCTATCTGCCTATTGTTCTACAAGATCGTCAAAAGCTTTGAACTTATTTCATAATTTTTAATGATCATATTATCTTTTTAAACACATGGTATATGCATTTGCGATTCAAGCATACATTGTGTATTATTCCTGTTCTAAACAATAAATTTCCTAACTAAACAATGATCACATTCCAAAAACTGTAAACAGAAATTATCCAATCCCAATGCATTTCCGGAAAATTTCCCTTCGTCAGGGGCACTTATAGTTGGTGCGTTAGAAGGCTCCCTGTGACGAACGGAAGCACTATGTTCAGGGGTTTCTTGCTCATAAAGGACCAAAGACTTGTCGAGATGTGCAGCATAAATCGAGTTGGTTAGGCTATCTTAAGATTAGCCGGCGCAATGCGTTCTATGTTAGTATAATAGAACGTGAACTATTCGGCGTTAGAAGTGAATTTAAGCTGCTAGGATGGAAAGGAGTGGTGTTTTCCTCGTCTCGAGCGCGTTCAATGACAGCTGTGTTGATTGGCCAAACTTAGATGGCAGGCAGGTAGTCGACTTGCGCCGGCTAATCTTAAAATAGCCTAACCAACTCGATTTATGCTGCACATCTCGACAAGTCTTTGGTCCTTTATGAGCAAGAAACCCCTGAACATAGTGCTTCCGTTCGTCACAGTGAGCCTTTTAACCCACCAACTATAAGTGCCCCTGACGAAGGGAAATTTTCCCGAAATGCATTGGGATTGGATAATTTCTGTTTACAGTTTTTGGAATGTGATCATTGTTTAGTTAGGAAATTTATTGTTTAGAACAGGAATAATACACAATGTATGCTTGAATTGCAAATGCATATACCATGTGTTTAAAAAGATAATATGATCATTAAAAATTATGAAATAAGTTCAAAGCTTTTGACAATCTTGTAGAACAATAGGCAGATAGAAGTCTGCCCACAGTAGTGAGGGTAGGGTCTAATGGCTAGTTGCCATTAGTTTTTATTCACCCAATATATTTTTGTGGAGGGTGGCTCCTCCTCCCCCACCCAGCACACCCCAGGGAAATTTAAGACAAAGATAGTTTAAATTCAAATTAGAGATTAAGGAGTGCACCACACAACCCCACTTTGAATCTCACAGTGAGTCTACCGCCTACCCTCGCATCAATAATTAATCTCTAGTAGGCTTATTGGTGTATCTCCTTCCGGAGCGAGTGAATAATTTCATCTCCAAGGTTATGGAATGTTCTACTCAACTGGCTCTGCGGCATAAACAACTGATTATAACTCAGGGATCTAAATCTTCAGAAGACTGTCATATAGCCCTACCTCTAATTAGAGACCTGGATCCCCTTTGACTATCTCTGTTAGTGGTAGGTCCCACCCATGAAAAGGAACACACACTTGATCCTATGTTTTCTAACAACGCCTCTATTTAGGTCTAGGACCCCTTTAGACTACCTTGGACTGACCAATTTTTGGTCCCCATTTCTCTCCCACACACTAGAGCCCCTCCTACTCCCTCTACCCCATCTGTCCTGATCATAAATTGGACCAGAATTACACCAGATACACTTATGGCCGTTTTTGTCAGCCACAAAACCTAAAATTGAACCAGAAGATCAGATGTCTGATGAAACATTAAAGTATGAAGCATAGTTGACAAAACAATTGATAATATTGTTCCTCTGTCTTCGAGATACAATGTTAGGTCTGCTCTGCCTGCACCTTGGTATAATGAGCATCTTGCCTCTTTGGAAAAACAATGTAACCGCCTTGGACATGCATGGAGGAAGGCTTATAGTTTCTCCAGCCACGCATGGCTAAAAGATGCCTTGAAAACGTATCATAAGCTTATAGGATCAGAATGCAATGATTATAATTAGGCTTTCCTGTTTTTAGTTTCTATTTTTGGTAAATTGGTGGGGTTTTTTCAGTGTTTTCAATATGTTAAAAAACTGTTGTTATCAGTAGTTACACATTTTGCGCCACTAAAAGCAACAGAAAAAGTGTTTTTTCTGGTGTTTATGGAACGTTTTGCTTTTATTATTACTTGCTTATTGCAATGAAAGAACATGGTATATAGACAGTGTACTTATAGTGTTGATGAGGTCCAAATAGATTTTAGCAATTTAATCTTATTGTAGTACACCATACCAAACTTCTTCAGTGAGTCTTTGGGTCATGTGCTCTCGCCCTTTCCTTCCTATGTAAACTTCTGTGAAAAGGCCCTCTCAGCATTCATAGCCCCTTGGGCTGAGAACCATCAGCTAAGGGACACAGTTGGAATGACTCTTTCTTTGATGACACATAAAGCACATAATGATAAATATTACCGTTTTAGTTCCTGTGGGTAAGAAAACAGTGCACCAGAATAGACTAAAAAGTCAATAGCATCCGTCATTAACTCTGAAGATTGTAAAGATGCTTTCAGCGTACTATCTAAGAAGTGCCAAGGAGCTCCTACAGGGAATCACTTCAGCTCGGTCATCAATTTTGACACGTCATCACACAACTTTTTAAAATACATAGCTGAATCACTGCAAATACAAACAATATCACTCCAATCTTTGTTGAACTTGGAAAGAACCTTTTTTGCAGAGCATTACAAGTGACAAAGCGTTTCATGTTTTCCAAAAGTCTGGTCATGTTTTCACCACTATCCCAGATGCTTGGTGATATATATATACTTGTCACTATACCTCACATTAAATGTTTAAAGCCTGAGGTGGCTGACAATTCACCTGGCATCAATACAGACCCACTAGAATCTATGGTCTGATGTGTTAAGGGTTTTTACCCATTCTCTCTGGGTAAATGTGATTACACATATTAGGAAAGATTTTTATGAAACCAGACATTTTACCTATCAGTGAAAGAATCAAATGCAGCCAAAATATCAAATATGAGTTTGATATTTACTGATTCTCTATAGTTTATAAAATGATTAAGCTACACCTAAAACATGAAACTAAACTCTGCATCTTTAGACCAAAGGCCACTAAACCGAAAAAAGTCAAAGGAAGAAGAAATAATATTTTAGTGGCATCCCTAAAGAACAAAATTCAACCAGAATAATGTTATCCGTCTTTCTTACTGCTAGCTTGTATAACAAAGTTACATTGTATTGACCACTTCAAGAAGAAAAAAATGACACTTTCACTCTCTTTTTCCTTTCTTCGAATGGCATTAAGTGTGTGGTTCTCCATGTGTTTTTTCAGTGTTTATACGTTTTCACCGGTGAGGGCTATTTTTCTTTTGGCGGGGTTTTATCAGTTAATATAGGTTTAAACCTAAAATCCTACAGCCTAATTATAATGCACAGAAAAAGATTCAGCCAGAAACACTATTAAGGAATTAATCTCCCTACTAAAGTCACTTACAGCCTCGGACCGAATCTCAGCAAATATTGCCCCTTCTCAAGAAATTTTGTAATAACATTGCAACTTTTTTCTGTTACAAAGTGACCAAAATGTATAAAATCTTCCCTGATGTTGTAATAAGGGAAGACAACACAATGATAAGAGACAAACTAGGTGACATGACTGAACTTGCTATCCCTTCTATATGAGAAGTGAGCTCCATTTTTCTATTTATTTATTCGAGCTCTCGTATTGCAACTTTATTCGATCATTTTGAAGTACGATCATGAAAGTATAAAAACAGCAATATAGTTTAAAGGAAACTGTAAGAACAGGGGGTCTCTAGTTGGCAATGGCTTGCACCTTTGTCCAAATAGGGACTCTTGCTTCTAATCAGAGTAAAGGGGCTACACTAAATAACTCCTGCTCAACCCTGTGGTAGCTTGGCACAAGCAGGAAGGCTTATCTCAGAGGCCGTGCGTGAAGCATTTGTGAACACATACAGTAATACAGTTAAAACACTACAGATGGACACTACACAGGCTTTATAAAAATAAGTATTCTTTATATAGTCTAAACACAAGACCCAAACGACAACAAGCCACAATACAGTACTAAGAAAATGACTTTAAGATGGTAGAAATAACTCTGTCCAAATTAGATGGTAAATGTGACACATTTCTCACAAAGTACCTTTCGATGCGTCACGCAAGATAAACAAAAGGTTGGCAGGGAGAACGATGCTTCAATTCCTTGCTTTGGGGAAGGCAATGCGCCTGTTCCTCGGTGCTTGCACAAAGTAGGCAATGCGTCTGTTCTTTACCGGAGAGGACGTGATGCGATGATCTCATGTTGTGTCTCAGTTGCGATGCAACAAGATGGTGCCTTGATGCAATGCGACGATCCGGTGCGATACGAGAAGATGGTGCCCTTGATGCGATGCGAGGACTTGAAGGTGATGGGTGCAAGCACGACGGCCGTGCGGTGACTCAAACTTTGGAGCCGCGGCAGGCCCGGCAACATGCTTCTCTGGTGATGAGACACGACCCTTTTGGTAGCGACACACTTCTTCGGTGATGTGATGACACAAAGCCATGACGGAGACACACTTCTCCGGTGATGCGATGGCAACCCTTGCGGAGGCGACAAGCTTCTCCAATGATGCAACGGCGACAGCTGAGGATGCAACACGTTTATTCTCATTGAGTCGCGCTTCCAGTTCCCAACAACACGCATGCTTCTGCAAGCAGAATTCCAAGCAAGGAAGTTCAGGGGGGAGCTGGTGGTGAAGTCTTGAATCCCTGAGACTTCAGCATGAGTCCAGCACAGTTCCAGCCCTTGGAGATGCTTCTTCAAGATGATGAAAGTTGCAAATAAAAGTATTTCTCCTTTCTTTGGCAATAAAGAAACCACTGAGGCCAACCACAGAAAGCAACACACTGGCACAGGAGAAGTCAATCAATCAAAATGTCTTTATTCGACTATTAAAAACTTAATAACCATGAAAGTACAGATAAAATCACAATCCAGAATAAACAATTTAGCAAGTACACACCTTCTCAAAAGTACAATAATAATAATAATTCATACACCTGTTATCATAAGTCCATATACAAATCATTATTTTCTTTTTCCGCTCTCCAATAAATAATTCATCAAAGTTCATGACACCATTAATTTGCGCATTTTAAGACCACTTTTTAAAAATGAGGAAATAAATACGACAGTTAAAATATTACCCAATTGCTGTACAGCTAAAAAGGCAGGGCGACAACGATTAACACACATGATCTTTAGTAGGGGAATAACTAATCTGCATCTGGAATCCATATAAAATGTACAAAAGAAAAGAATATGCATATCTGATTGCTCTGATACATCATCGCAAGGGCATATGGCTGAGATACCCGCCACCCCCTCTCAACACAATCCCCAAAGGAGGGAAACAGGAAACAGTTCTTGAAGTTTTTGGAAGAGGGAGGGAGTGACCCTCCCGGCCGTATTTATTAAAACAAAATTAAAACATTAAATCAACATTTTCATATTATGTACAATTTCATTACCACATTGCGATGTTTGGCTAACCTTAACAGATTCTCTAATACAGAGGTTCTCCTAGCCGAACTAACATCCTACAAACATTTACTTGAAATTATGAAATTGTACATCCTTAAGGGCCAACGGCAAGGTCGTAACCGGTGTCAAGATCCCTAACCAGAAATACCCCCCCCACTTGTGAGGGGCGACAGCACTGAGGCGTACCTCAAGTGCAACTACCAATTTCCCTTTGACTTGACGGGGGCACCAATAAAACTCGACGCCACTTAAAGGTCGTTCGAGGACTCGTGTGAGGTATCTAGAAGGTAGCGTAGACCCCCCCCCAAACCCCGCACAACTTACCACATCTGCCGTCGCAGACGTCACTGGCCCCGGGAAATTCCCCAGGAGGGGGCTGTAACCCCTCCTACACAGGAAGGGGCCTTGACCGCCTTTCCTTTTCTTTCGGCGACCCATCCTTAGAAGGGACCGCCTCCCCGTTGAGGGGCCAATGGCCACCTCTCCCGAGCGCTCCCATCCGTGTTGGGTGACGCCCACTCATAGGGATCTTCCAATTAGTGCTCACCGATCATGACCTTACCGCCCGACCAAAAATAAATACGACAATGCTAACTAACCTATTAAACTAAAAATACATTGGCTACTACGACCGTAATAAAAGCATGCTTATAAATGAACACTAAAGCCGAATTTCTTTAATCATAAAACATAAATGACATAGACCATTCTTTATTACACACTCAAAATCAACACGATAATACCACAACCTGTAAACGAAATTAGAGTTATCCATCAACTTTTATTCAAAACAACTGGCTGTCTTCAGGGGCTGGTGGGTGGGTCAAAATTGGCTCTTCGTTCCGTCTCGAGCTCACGTGTAGCGAGGAGGTGCAGCTTCAGAGCACAGGAACAAGAGGATGCCTTCTGGTCTTGCGTCCCCTTTTATCCGTCTTCAGGGCGGGCGTAAACCCGCCCCTGCCTGCCCCGAGGGCGTGGCCAGCCGCGTCAGTGTCTAGGCCAGCCCACTCTAGGGCGGGAAAAAGCGCGCCCCGGCTACGCCGCTTCGGGCATACCAGCCGAGACACGCCTCCCGCCCAAGATGGCTTCCCGGGGGGATCGTGGTACTCTGCCATACGTGCGGGGGGACCGAGTGGTCGCCCCTTTCCATATGGCTGAGATACCCGCCACCCCCTCTCAACACAATCCCCAAAGGAGGGAAACAGGAAACAGTTCTTGAAGTTTTTGGAAGAGGGAGGGAGTGACCCTCCCGGCCGTATTTATTAAAACAAAATTAAAACATTAAATCAACATTTTCATATTATGTACAATTTCATTACCACATTGCGATGTTTGGCTAACCTTAACAGATTCTCTAATACAGAGGTTCTCCTAGCCGAACTAACATCCTACAAACATTTACTTGAAATTATGAAATTGTACATCCTAACGTTTAAGGGCCAACGGCAAGGTCGTAACCGGTGTCAAGATCCCTAACCAGAAATACCCCCCCCACTTGTGAGGGGCGACAGCACTGAGGCGTACCTCAAGTGCAACTACCAATTTCCCTTTGACTTGACGGGGGCACCAATAAAACTCGACGCCACTTAAAGGTCGTTCGAGGACTCGTGTGAGGTATCTAGAAGGTAGCGCAGACCCCCCCCAAACCCCGCACAACTTACCACATCTGCCGTCGCAGACGTCACTGGCCCCGGGAAATTCCCCAGGAGGGGGCTGTAACCCCTCCTACACAGGAAGGGGCCTTGACCGCCTTTCCTTTTCTTTCAGCGACCCATCCTTAGAAGGGACCGCCTCCCCGTTGAGGGGCCAATGGCCTCCTCTCCCGAGCGCTCCCATCCGTGTTGGGTGACGCCCACTCATAGGGATCTTCCAATTAGTGCTCACCGATCATGACCTTACCGCCACAGGCCGGATAGTTCACCGGCTATCCGGACCCCCCACAAAGCTCCTACCTAAAGGTCATGTTTTAACGTTTTTAACCATGCTAAGAAGTCTCCTATGAGTAACTCATTCCCCACCCGAGACAAATGCACACCATCCCCCAAATACATACTGTCATCATTAATACAGCCATGCGAAATAGAATGCAATGTCCTGGAACGGAACAACCTACTCACTTTGTTATTAAGCTTTCTCACAGAGTGATTCAAAGCAGGAACAGAAATAGCCCCTCGCCACACCTTTCGTGGGATCATATGGGACCACGCAATTGTGCACCCCGGAACTCTCCTCGCCAACCAACTTACAGTGGAAAGCATTGCCTCCAGGAGAAGTCGTCTACCGGTGGTGACCAAATCATTGCCCCCTAGATGCACTATGATTATAGACGGCGGTGACCTCGTCCGCCCTAAAAAACCCTCGAAAAATGCTTGAAACTGGTCAATACAGAGCCCGCCTCTTCCGTAGAAGGACACCCTGTACCCGTATTCCCCAGCTACGTGAATCATGTCACCTGCTTTGAATACGTCCGCGGCACGCCTCACGTATGAGTGGCCCACGACCCACACCTCCTTCTTCACAGCCGGTGATGTCTGACCGCTGGCCCGGTGTTGGGTCGACTACATAGTCCGCCCCGCCTCGTAGGCTTGCGCAACTGAAAACCAAACAAAGACAAGAAGCGTGAGTACATCATTACAGCTTCACAACATGTGCAACCGCACATACCTCTTATAACACTTGGAGGACCAACGCCCCACTCGTTTCACTTGTTCAACATTAAGACCCCTAGCTGTAGCTTCCGTAGCAGCCCCTATCCGAAAGGAATGGGTCCCAAACTCGCCCGGGTTCAAGCCCGCAGCGGCAATTGACATCGCAAGCACCCGCTGAAACTGAAATTTCGTCAGTGGGGTGGCGTCCGCGTGTCTCAACAAGGTCCCCCCCCATGATGCCACCCTTCGTGCTAGGTAGTCTTCTAAACACTTTACCGGACACATGGAGGACCCGGGAATCCTGCGTATGATTATGCAGTCACCCATCCCATCTTGATCGGTCTTGGACCTGACAAAGGAGACAGTCATTGTCTCTCCTCTGATCTGAACGTGTTCCTGGCACAAACCCCCTGCCACATCCCGTTTGTTCCTTGCCACCAGTTCGCTTACCCGCATCGCTCCATGAAATGCCAGCGTAAAAGCGGCTCGGAACAACACCGTCTCAAACTGAGATGAACATGTGGCAGGGAGTGTGGCCAACAACTGGGCCAACCTATCCAAACCTATCGGGCGCCTCTCATCTACTCTGCGACCCTCAAGGCGTTGCCACCCACGCAGCGCTTTCTGTACAACGAAAGACGCTGTCGGGTCCTGGATACCATGAGCCCTGGCAACAAAGGAAATGGCAGCACGATGCCTCTGGGCCGTAGCCACCGATTTCCCAGCCCTACGTAAAGACATCAGAAAAATCACTACCCATTCCTCGTGGCCCCAAAGCCCCTCTCTATCAGTCCCCAAAAAGGCTAAATAGGACCGAAACGCCCCTTCATATGCCTTCCTTGTCCTTGGTGCTAGGCTCTCTCCCACGAGGTGACGAAGTTCGGGGCACCGAGAGAACAGAGAGCTTCGGGAAAGGGTGCCGGCTCTGGGTCCGCTGTGGGAAGGAAACCCGAGAAAGCCTGTATATGAAAACGAGACAGTGCATCAGCCGCCTGATTCATTACCCCCGGGACATGTTTTGCTCTGAATAGCACATTCAGTTGCATACACAGTAAAACAATTTCTTTGAGCAGTCTTAAAATCAGTTTACATCGTGCTGCCTGGCTATTGATGCACTCGACCACGGTCATATTGTCAGACCAAAATACCACAGAGTGATCTTTGAACCCTTCGGGCCAGGTTCTTAGGGCCACCAAAATGGGGAAAAGTTCCAGGGAAGCAATATTACTTGTCAGTCCATTGTCATGCCACCATGCCGGCCATCTTTGTGCCGACCATTTTGTGCCGAAGATGGCACCAAAACCTATGCTACCTGCCGAATCTGTCCATAGCCCCAGCTCTTCAGAGGACACGGCCGGTTTGTTCCAGACGACTCGACCATTAAAATCCGCCAGAAATGCTAACCAAATGCGCATGTCCTGGCGGACCTCAGCCGATAGTCTCGTGCGATGATGACCCTCCTTTAGGCCGACCATAGCTTGGGCAATTGAACGGGAAAAGGGGCGGGCCATCGGTATAACCCTCAGGGCAAAATTCAACTGTCCCACCAACTGCTGTAATTGATGCAGCGTAACTTTAGATCCATTTATACACATTTGCAGGGCTGCCCTGAACTTCCCCACTTTGTCAGCTGGTAAACGAAAACAACCCTCACTGGAGTCTAACTCGATCCCCAGAAACTCGAGGCAAGTCGCAGGACCCACCGTCTTACCTGGTGCCAATGGCACACCAAACTGCTTCATTAATACACAAAATTCGGCCAAGGCCTGGCCACATTCGAGATCCCCGGCTGCCCCAAGGAACAGAAAGTCATCAAGGTAATGCATTACATGTTGGAAACCCGTCCTTTTTGTGAAGACCCATTGTAGAAAACTACTGAATTTCTCGAAATAGGCACAAGATATAGAGCACCCCATCGGCATACACCTATCCATGTAATAATGACCCTGAAACATGAAACCTAGGAGACGCTGGTCGTCTGGGTGTACCGGGAGCAATCGGAACGCTGACTCGATATCCGACTTCGCCATCAGCGCCCCGGGCCCCAGGCGATTCAAAATGGGTACGGCCTCATCGAAAGATGCGTACCGCACCGAACACACTTCTGGGTCTATTGCATCGTTTACAGAAAGACCACGTGGAGCTCATAAATTATGAATCAGTCGGAACTCACCCGGGTCCTTCTTGGGGACCACCCCTAAAGGAGAACAAACAAAACCCTGCACCGGGGGTACACTAAACGGGCCGGCAACCCGACCTCGAGTAACCTCTTTCCGGATCTTATCCTGTACCACGGTCGTATGCTGCAGGACCGAAAGTTGATTTTTACACTTCTCCACACCCTGAAAGTCCCCTACTGGGATGCGGAAACCATACGAAAACCCGTTCCGCAGCACCCCAGCAGAAGTACGATCCGGGTATTCACTGAGCCAGGGAATCATCGCCAAGGTATCAATCGGGGTAGGTAAAGGCGCCCCTCGGACTATGTTAGACCTGTTTGGCGCCTCCTCTACCCCCGTTATCACCCGTTTTGGCTCTGCAGGTGGACTCAGGATGGGACGACCCGCACCCACTACATTCGTGTTTAAATTTACACGATCCCTGGGGCCTAGTACATTTACCTCTGTTGAAATTCCAGCAGAACCCCCTTTTCCCTGTATTGCTGGCAGGTCTCGAGTAATCGTCGGTACCCGTACCTGATCGAAAGGGCGTCCCCGCATATTGGCGGGAGGATTCGCCAACATTACCCCCTACCAATGGCATTTTCAACATACCTGTCTCCTTCATTTTATCCCATGTCAAAGAATCGTAACAATCCCAGGTTAAGCTTTTATTATGCTCTTTAGCCTTTCTAAAAAGATTATCGTAGCAGAACCAATGGTTACCCTGGTGTGACGTCGAGTACCCCATGATTCGCGACTGATAGGTCGGCAACTCGGAAAGCAACTCGGGCCTACGTTCCCCTAAGATCGACGTAAAAATCCCCCATGCTTTGCCCCAATTGCCAATATTCTCATTCACTTTAAAGGCGGCCATTTTTGCGCGCCAAACACTCGGATGCATGAGGTCTTTCTGGCCCTTAACATGCTCCACCTCATAATGATCAACAAGCAACGAGAAGATGTTCACATATTCCCCCGCCCAAATCTTCTCTTTAATTGCCAAAGGCACATGTTGACCCAACCTTTCTCTACGAGAGGGTGCTGACTCATCCCTCGCAATCGGCAATGGCCGCTTACCTGCACCGGACGCTGCCTCTGCGGTCGTAATCGTCCCTTGTGGCTTGTCAACTACTGCAGCCGGCGCGGACACCTTGGCTGCCTCCCGTTTCTCACGCAGTTGCTTCATCAGCGCCTGCGCGTCGACAGCCGTGGCGCCCTCACTACCTTTGCCCAACCACGCTGCAAGTTGTGCTGCCAGCTCGGGCGGCATATCTTCATTGGACACCGGGGTGACCACCACGGGAATCGGATTCCCCTCCACGGGTACTGGGGTTGGCGCTTCGAGCGGGGTACGGGGAACCGGGACGTCTCCCCCAGCCGGTCCCCTCCTTGGCCTCTTGGCTCTCCCTCCTGGGGCTGCTCCAGCCGAAGGACGTTCCGGCCCCCCTTCCCCCTCTCTCTCCGCCACCCGCTTCTTCAGCTCGGTCATCTCCTTCATGAGGACCCGAAGCATCTGTTCAGTCGTCATTCTCTTTCCGCCTTTCTTGGGCATTTCTCCGACAGAGTATCTGTAAGACAAAAGAAAGATTACAACGCTCAAAATTGGCTCTTCGTTCCGTCTCGAGCTCACGTGCAGCGAGGAGGTGCAGCTTCAGAGCACAGGAACAAGAGGATGCCTTCTGGTCTTGCGTCCCCTTTTATCCGTCTTCAGGGCGGGCGTAAACCCGCCCCTGCCTGCCCCGAGGGCGTGGCCAGCCGCGTCAGTGTCTAGGCCAGCCCACTCTAGGGCGGGAAAAAGCGCGCCCCGGCTACGCCGCTTCGGGCATACCAGCCGAGACACGCCTCCCGCCCAAGATGGCTTCCCGGGGGGATCGTGGTACTCTGCCATACGTGCGGGGGGACCGAGTGGTCGCCCCTTTCCATTTTGCCAGCTGTTTTGACCAATCATTCATTTTGGGGTAACTAAATAGGCAAAAAAGTAGATTAAATCTAAAACGGGTTAATAAAAACCTCTCATGTTCGCTCAGTGTCAGCTTTAGATATGGCTGCATTTTCCTTGAAATCACCGTTTGTTGATGAGCAGCCACAGTTATCTTTTCTAACTATTTTAATGCTCTCCTGTCCTGGAGGGATACCATACACATTTTCTGCAAGGATTTCCTTGAAATGTTAGCTAAAGACAATGGGTCATTAAAACAATGTACCATTTCTAAATCCACAAAAAATTGCTTCACATATGCCAACCAGGAAATTTTGTCTTTCTTTTCCAGGCCTAACACATCATTCAAGATAAGGCAGTTTAGCCGGCATTCATCAGTTGTCCAAACTCTATGCCATAATAGTATTGGGGCTGTCTTAATGATATCTTCGAAATATGGCTCCCCAAGTTCTGTATGGCAAGCATTCGTGGAGGCACTTTTAGGGAGAGCCAAAAGTTGTTTCATAAAAAGATTCTCCACCACCTGCAGCGATTTCACATTGGCATACCCCCATAGAACCGCTCCATAGGTCACTATACCTACGCAAGTAGTCCTATACACATTTAACATTTCCCCCATAGGTTTTTTACCCAATTTATGACTGAAATTTTTAAGAGCCGCTATGGATTTGCAAAATAACAGCTTTCTAGTCTTAATAGTAGTGTTCCACTTTCCAGTATAGTCAAATAAAACTCCTAGGTAGGAGAAAGTTGGGGTAAACTCAACTGGGGTCTGGCCAATAAGAACAGCTTTCTTCTTCTTAGCTGCGCCTGTACCGCAAGTCATGGTGAAAGTTTTTGTGCAATTTATCTTTAAATTTAAGCCGTTCATAAAGTCTGCAAAAGAGGGGACCAAGGCTTGCAGGGCCCGTGGGGTTCGAGCCATTAAAACCGCATCGTCGGCATATAACAATGCAGGCACTGGTCTTTCCCTCACCATCGGCAAATCCCTACATTCCTTTATCAAAGTTTCCTCAAGGTTATTTATGTAAAGTGTGAAAAGGAATGGGGCCATCACACAGCCTTGTCGTACACCTCTAGAAATAGCAAAGGGTGCAGTACATTCCCCCCGTATTCCAAATCTAACATTTGCAGATGCGCCCTGATATAGTTCCCTTAAAAAGTTAATAATTGCTGTGTCTACCCCATCTTTTTCATAACCATCCAGAGCTTACTATGTGATACGCAATCAAATGCGGAGGTTAACTCTACAAATGTTAAAAACAGACAACCCCCCTTAACCTTTGTGTACTTCTCTTTTAAAATATATAAGTTCAGACACTGCTCAATTGTCCCAAGCCCCTTCCTCAATCCATATTGCAGATCGCTTATTAACCTGTTTTCTTCAGCCCATAGTTGTAGCCTATTTAAAATCACTCTACCAAAAACTTTAATGGTTCAGTCCAAGAGCAAAATCGGACGATAACATTGACAGCTGAGTCTGTCACCTTTTTTTAAAATATGTACTATTAATGATTCCTGCCAAGATGAAAAAGAAGCATACTGGAACATGAAGTTAAAAACCCTTCCGAGAATCGGGGCCCATAGCTCAATGTTCTTTTTATAGAGGTCCAACGGAACCCTGTCAGGGCAGGGTGCTTTGCCCCCAAGCTTGCATTTACACTGGCACTGACTTCTTTTACCGTGAAATCATGTACCAGGGTATTCTTATAGAGGGGTAGTTCTCCTTTTGGCAAATCATAAGATGTACAGTCCGCTACTACACCTTCCTCAGAATATAATTCACTGAAGTGTTTCACCCATTCATCTTCTGTTATTGCCACCTCTATTGTACCAGTGGTTTTATCATTCAGAAATGGGGAGTTTACAACTTTCCAAAAAGCCACTATATCTCGACTCAACGAGACCTCACACAGGGAATTCCAAAGCTCTTATTTTATGGCCTCTTTCCTCTTTCTTAGTGCCTGCTTATAAATATATCTACACTCCTTAACCAACACCCTGTCTTTCTCTGGAGCGTGTAGTGCATGCTTCAGGTTTGAATATGCCTTTGTACAGGCTGCGTCAAACCAACTAACCATGGTCTTTTTGGGTCCTTTTGTTTCAACCCAGAGCAATTTTTTGTATTGCTCAATGATCAAGTAAAAGTTGTTTACAACCTTGCCATCGTCCATATTTGGATCTGTACAAGCCTGAAACTGTGGTTTAGTAATCCTCACTAACTTTTTAAGAAAATCTGCAGGTACTACATTTGACCATTTTAAGGAATAGCCATTTTTCCTGGTCATAATGATATTTTCCACTCATACATTAGTTGCTCTTATTCTACCTGAAGTGGTCTGATGCCTACGCAATATTAATCTCAGGGGATAGTGGTCACTCAGTGAGTTATCAAGGGTAGTAAATGACTGAAGCATTCCCCTATGTCTCACGGTCATAGTTATATAATCAATAGTGGCTGTACCACCTCTACCGCAAAAAGTGGGAACGAAGGGGCATTCCGGATTCACCAACCTATTTACAAAGCCCATATCATTCTCAAAAAGATCTCGTTTAAAATATCTCCACACCTGGTATGTTCAAAATGTGGCAGAGCAGTTTTACTATCAAGCATGACACCACAGGTGCCCTTTTCAGCCCTAGATCAATGGGGTATTGCCCATAGAATCAAAGGACCTGGGTGTAAATTGGTATAAAGAAAAACAATGGTCCTTGACTATCAATTAAAGAGAATTCTTGACTGAAATTCTTTTCTAATTAGAAATGCGATTAAATCTGCATGCTTTAATTCAAGCAAATGGGAGATATATATTCAATTTCACACTGGTTTTATACACGTTAAATGCAAGACAAAGGTAGTACCCAAGATTGAAGAAAAAGGATTGTGACCACACTTTGGATATTTGTTCTTAACCAAATTTGTACATTTATTTACAATTTCAGAAAATAAATTGAGGTTGTAAGCTCACCAAAGCCAGTGAATTCTCCTTCCCTGAACTAGCCCCAGTCCCCAGGTCACACTCCACATCCAATATATCCCCTCCATTTTGACTGACATGTTTTATGGCACTTAAGCTCTGCTTGCTTGGCCCAGGGTCTATACAACCTCCACAATCACCACCCTCTATCTGGTTTACAACTTTCTTAACTAGAACAGGGCTAGTAATACATTTGCTCAGCAATGTTCCAGGGGAAGAGAGATATAAATCTGTTGCAAGTCAGTCAAACCCCTCCATCCCTTGTAAAGTAGAAAAACGATTATATGTTGGGATGTTAAACCTATCATACTGATTTTCCCAATTTTCTCCATGCCAGTAAGGGTTTTGTATGCTTGTTTTTAAACTCATAGAAGGATAAAATCGCGACAGATCCCAGGTTTGGATCCCTGTAGTCCCTTTGAATGAGTTCCACCCACAAATATGTTTACCAGCACGCCTGTCTCTAAAGTTGACGATTATACAATCTCTTGATAAATCTTTTTGTGTGCGCCCAACCCATCCCACTCTACGCACAAAGGTGATTTCTGTTTGTATGTGCCCTGGGAGTGGTCTACGAGAATTCAACCAAAACACTACCTTATTTCGTAGCTCTGGGTAAATTTCACCTCTTTCGCTTGAAAGCTCCGGGACTCCCACCAATACTACTGTGTAAGGCATGGACTTGGGTGGTAAATGTATGCGTGGCTGTTTAAACTTTTGAATAACAGGGCCCGTTTTTGCTGCATCTGTTGGGGGATTTGCTTTAATTTGTAGTCCCCCTGATTTATTCGCCCTGATCTCTGTGTCCACCCCTTCATTAACACTATTTTTTGACTTCTGTCCAGTCTTCACTGCGGCTATAGGTAGCCGTTTGGCTTGCTTACTACCCTCTTTTTCCTGAGTGTGTGTATTTTCGGGTTTTTGGGAGGCCCTTAGCTATAGCAGCTACATTAAGGGTTTTACCTATGCCTGTGGTCTCCCCAGCTAAACCGTTAATCTCAAGTTTTTTCAGTATTTCAGAATTACCTAGGGCCAGCTTTTCTATATCACCTATTTTATTAGTGAGGTTTTTTATTCGCTCCAACAGTGGTAAAGTTAAGGATCTCAATATCTGCTCCATGTAGAGCATAAAACCTACAGGATTTGGTGGTAACATATCAGCACTGGTTACATCACTTTCTCCCAGGTTGTTAATTTCGGGCGCATTTAAATTGCCCACTGATGCCTTCCCCTGTTGTTCTTGTACAGTTAGTGCTGACGTATGTTTTTTACGTCTGCCATTCCTTTTTATTTGTACATTTTTCATTATTAAAAGCAGGAGAAGTCAAAAACTCCTGAACATTCTCTGGTTCTTCTCCTTGGCAAAAGGTCCGTCTTGATACCCAGAAGTGATCTAAAGTTCAGGGGTCTGGGTCCCCCTTTTTATACACACAAATCATTGGTCTCTGAAGGCAGAGAGTGTCAGTACCTAGTCCAAACCAGTTCAGGGTGCATTCTGCCAGTGCACAAGTTCCTCCTTTGTCAGTGTGGGCCAGAGTCATCAGACACACCACAGGAGGTCTATCCAGCATGTGGAAGGCAGACACAGCCCTATTTAGGCCCAGGTGCTACTCCTCCCAACACTCCCAATGCAGATAGGTCTATTCTGCCTGGTACTGACTCACCCTGCCCCCTGGAGCCCCCTCAACCCCTGTCACTCACAAACCAGGCATGCAATACACAACCTAGCAGAGGCAGGCTGGATGGGTTAGGCAAGAGAATATCTACTTTCTAAAAGTGGTATTTTCAAACACAGAATGTTAAAACCAAGTTTACTAAAATATGTATTTTATCATTCAGAGTTCAGGCATACTAAATTTGTTTTTCTACCATGTTCCCTGGGTCAATTATGATAAGATGTTATAATCACACTGCCCATTCTGGCCAATGGGGACAGGAAGCCTTGCAATAGTGAAAAACAAAATTGGCTGTAATTCACTATCAGGACATGCGACACACATCAGGGCATGTCCTAATTTTTACATACAATGCACTTTGCACTAGGGCCTTCCTTAGGGGTGGCTAACATTTAGAAAAGGGAAGGTTTAGGGACTGGTAAGTGGGTGCCCTTACCAAGTCGACATGGCAGTACTAGCCTGTACACAGGTTCTGCAAAGGCAGGCCTGAGACACACCTCTCAAGCTGCTTCTGTGGGTGGCACAGCCAGTGCTGCACGCCCACTAACAGCATGTGATCTACAGGCCCTGGGCACATATGGTGCACTGTACTAGGGTCTGACAAGTAAATCAAATAAGCCAATCATGGAGTCACTAATCCATTACAGTAATTTACCATAGGCAGCACTTGCACTGTTGCACTGAATAGCAGTGGCACACTGCCCAAAGAATGTAACCAGCAAAAACATATCAAACACAGAGGAGACAACAGCATAAAATGGAAGGGAGACTCAAGCCAATGGTACCTGGTCTAACAGAAACAATTTTCATAAATAAAATATAATAATCATCTCAACTAGATTCTTAAAAAAGGGTTTTAAATTCATGCAAGATTTCAATTTATAAACACTAAAAACAGTAAAGTCAGATATGAATAAAAATACAATATATATAATTAAATGAATAGGTATCCCTAAAAAAAATTATAATCTCAAAGACTTCCGTCTTTTGCACCAAGCCCAAAGAAATGATGCTAGCGAGAAGCACACTAGGCTGTCTGGTAAAGATTTTAAAAGGAATAATGCAACCCTACACTGGACAAAATGATGGCTCTTTAAAATCGGTACAATGTACTATTTCCTTTCTTCAAGGTAATAGCTACAAAAGAACAGAATATGAAGGTCAGTTTGGGCAGAGGAGTTGTCACATGGGCAGTTAGACAGATCGAAGGGTTAAACGTTTTCGATGGAAACCCCAGCATTAGTGGGATCAAATTTAGCCAAAAGCACAATAGAATACATTTAGGGCATGTTATTGTGACCTTCTCTAAATAGGGGAGGCCACCTTCCCAAACAGATAGGTGTGGTTAATAAGCCAAAATTGACTGTTTCCTGTAATACTTCTCCCTATGAGTATGCTGCACTTTCAACATAAAAGTGTCGACCAGTGTTTGCTTGGATATTAACCTACAAGACATCTTGTCTGTAAACAATGCATTCATCCTCAACCCCTACAGTTCTTGCTTGACGTAGTTAATCCATCTGATTTTCTTGCAGTTGTCTAGGCTAAACAACCTTTTATTATACTCTGAGTTAAAGTGAGAGTTTTCCTTTGCCAAATTGAAAACCACAGGAGCAGAGGGGCCAACCTCATTGTGTCCGTAGTGTGGGGTAAGCTGAACTCCAAATGGAGTACATAATTTGATATTGACTGGGGAAGAGAAACCACAGAATTAAAAAACTAATTTTCAATGATGTGTAGTTGTTCGGAGTGTGTCAAACCCCAAACGCCGGCTCCATATATGGCTGCAGATTTTGTTTTAACCGGGTAAATGTGCTTAACAGTGGCCAAAGGTTTCATGCCCATCCTGGAAATAAATGTTTTTAATGCTCCCAAATTCCTCTCCATTCCCATGGCCCTGGCTTCAATTAATCTAGACCATGTTTGATTCTTGTCAAAGAGCACCCAAAGATAGGGAAAGGACTCCACCACCTCGATTTTCCCCACTTCTGTAGGGAGATGGGATTGTTTTTCCCGAACACCACCCTCCCCAAGCAACAGTTACATACGATTTTGACTGGCTAACCTTTATGTCAAGAGAAGCATAAGTGGTAATTAGACGATGCAGCCCTATCCCTGTTCTTCCAATATGGACTCTTTGGGCTCTCCTTAAGACCCAGCCCCACCTAGAATTCTTCAGGTAGGGATAACTGAGATTGTCCCCTTTTTAGGAAAACTTCTCAGGCTATCTATAAAATCAGGTTCAGTGCCAAGACCCATGAAGCACGCCATGATAATCCTCATTAGGAAAAATCTCTCTTTGGAGCCTTCCATCTTGGAAAATCTTAGACCTACATCTCTCCTTCCGTTCAAGGCAAAAATACTGGAAAAACATGTAAATGATTTACTGACCAGTTTCCTGAAATCTAAAGAGTCATTGGACCCTTCACAATCTGGACAATGTACTCCACGGAGTCAGAACTCCTTCTATCATTGGAAACCCTTAGACAGAATGCAGAGGCCTAACTTCCGCCCTGATACTACTTGACCTTAGTGCAGCCTTTGACAGTGTCTCATGACATACTAATTGAAAGGCTCAAGGATTTTGGGATAAGTGGCAGTGCCTTTAAGTGGTTTGGATCCTTACTTAGGAATCGGTCATTTCAAGTAACTCTAAAATAATGTGTCTCAGAGGGATCTTCTGGGGAGATACGGCGAGATGCAAGATTGAAGAATCAGAGGAGTGCTGGCCGCCAATGATTTATGGGCAATACACAGGGCCTTAAATTGAATTCTTTTATCAACTGGCAGCCATTGTGGTGCCTTAATGTGTGGCTTAGCGGATTCCCTATTGTGCTACTGCATAAAGAGTCGCGCAGAGCAAATTTTGAACTGTTTTTTATCATTGAACAAGGGGAGCCCAGATAAAGTACATTGGCATAGTCAAGCCTAGATAAGATCAGTGCTTGCACCAACAATTTCCTGGCATTGACAGGCAAGAGGGGCAGAATTCTTCTAATCATTTTTAGAATGCAGTAGCAAGTGCCTGCTACCCTGGTAGCCTGCGTCTCAAAATTCAGAATATGGTCCAGGCAGACACCACGGCTTTTTACTTGGTCTTTAGGGGAAGACATATCTCCCATGCATTTAGGCAAGAGAGTGCTGACCTCCAGATTAATAGTCTTTCCCAGGAATATCAGTTCTGTTTTAGCAGCGTTCAGCTTTAGGAAGGAAGAGTTCATCCATGCTAAAACCTTTTGCAGACAATTAGCCAAAATGGACTTATTATTGTCTAAAAGGTTGGGAGGCACAATAAGCTGAGTGTCGTCAGCGTACATGACAATCTTGACCTTGAATGGCTCAATAATCTCTGCCAACGGACACATGTAGACATTAAAAAGTGTGGGGCTCAGCGAGGAGCCCTGAGTCACCCAACACTGCAATGGCATCCAATTAGAGATGGCAGTGTTCTCAAATACTGAAAAGGAGCGGTCTGGGAGGAAGGACTCAAGCCAGTTGAGTAGCATACCAGTCACCCCACTCTCTCTGAGTTTTGCAAGCAGAAGTTGTTGGTTGACCGTCTCGAAGGCCACACTGAGATTGAGTAAAATAATAGGTGTATGAGGTGGAAGGAAGGCAGGCAAGCCGAAGAAAGCAGCAGTGAGCAGCAGCAGTTGAGAGCAGTGCGTTGTATGGTGTACTGAGCTGTGAGAGATAGAGAGCCGCCAAGGCACCGCATCGCACCGACGCCGGGCAGCATTTGGGTCTCCGAGCCATGAACCGCAAGTGTGGTCCGGCAGAGATGCTGTGACTGGCGGTGAGCTGCCGCGCAGTGGCCTCCCGGTCAGGTGCCTGTCAGGTTATCTGTGTGCCTTCGCCACACATGGCTAGAGCCGCAAAATATCTACTGAGTCACAGAAAGAGCAGCAAGTCCATTACCAGCGAGGCAGGAACCGCAAAACTTTTTGTCCAATGCTGGGAAGAAAATTACCAATTACAAACGCGGCAGGAGCCTAATATCCTTTGTCTTTGCCGCGTGATATTAACTAACGCGGCAGGAGCAGCATAACATTTGCAGGAGTCACAAGTCAACTACCAGGATCTGCAAAAAACATTTGGCCTAACATTTTGTGCCTTTGTCTTTTAAAGCTGCATAACATTTGCTGAACGCGGCAGGAGCAGCAAAACTTTTGCCTAACGTGGCTGGAGCCCGCATCCCTGCGCCAGTGCCTGTGCCCGTGCCCATGACTGTGCACTGACCAACTGTGTGACCTCTGCAGACCCCCCCGCCTGCAGCAGGAGGTGCTAGGTGGCGGTGGAGGGTGTTGAGGCAGTGGGGCCACTGGGTTACTGGGTTTCCCGCTCTCCCACGGTTGCGGTGGTGGTGGTGCTCGCGGTCCTTGCCGCTTGCCGTCACCACAATGGTTGCCAGTTTTTGGACCTTTTGAACCCGGTCGGCAGCAGTGGAGAATGGTGGAGAATGCTGTAGTGGCCTGAGAGAAGGCTGAAAGGGAGTGACTGCGGCTAGAAGGGAAGGACCCGCTCGAGTCTCCCCGGCGACAAGCCGCTATTCTCTTTACAGCGGCTGGGAGTGTCACAAAAGCACAGCTAAAGGTACAAGCTTTAGCTCTGATTTCTGGATCTCGCTTCACCGAGTGATCAAGAAAGAAAGGGAGAGCCTGAGAGAGCCTGGGGTATTGACCGCTTGACGGATTCTGGTTGGATGGTAGCTGCTCTCCCTGAGCTTTCAAAAGAGCAAAAACCCAACTCGGAGATTGCAGTGTCTGTAACCCCAGAGCCAAGCATCAGGGATGGCCCCTAAGAAAGAAAAAAATATTCCGGAACACAACCTGAGGTCAAGAATAATCCCAACAAAGCCTGGTGTTTCTGAAGAAAGCGATGGGAGTCCTGAGCTGAACCCAGAGAAGGGAAGATAGAAAAGAGCAAAGAAAAACATGGCTATTGGTAAAAAACAGGGTAGCACCGCCTCAAAGTCAATAAAATAATTTGTGGGGAAACATTTTTAAAAAGTCTTCTCACCTGCAAAAGCCCTTGACATAGAGATAATAGAAACAGTGCAGCTGAATGAGAGCGTTAGTAGGAATGGGAATGGGAATATCTCCCTACCCTTTGACGAGCATACAACTGAATCACTAATCCTGGCCAAACAGTCTCTACAGCTCTTATTGGACCACAGGGGACTATCGTCACCACGGTTTTCATCTTCACCACAATGTCTTTTTTCTTATGACCCGGAGACAGGACCCCGGGATAGTCCGATCTCAAAGGAGGACACAATGATAGAAGAAAATGGTACACCAAGTAGTGAGTCAAGACTGAGAAGAAGTGAAAGGCAAAGTCCGCTTGAGAACCAGAAAGCTGTGATAGAACAAAGCATGGAACTGAATTTAACCCCTGAGCCGAACCTGGAACTTTCAGCAACGCCCGCTTCGTTGATGCTGGACCTAATGCTAATACTACAAAGAACCCTACAAGGACTTTTAGAAGTTACACTGACAAACAATGATATTTTAAAAGCTCAAAAAATTTACTTAGCTAAGATAGAGGGTGAGCTACAGGGGATCAGATGCCAAATGTCATCTATGGTAAGACCAGTCCCAGACCCCGATCCACAGCATCTGGTAGAGAAACAGGTTGAAACAGCTGATCTACCTAAAGAAATACATGAGGTTTATATTTCAAAGTGGCCAATGAGAGTAATAAGAAGAGGAGAGGTGACCAGATTTGGGCAAATAAATAGAGTGAGGCAAGTAGGAAGGAACCCACAAAAAAAGGGGAGAGACAAGACAGTGAAAAGTCCAAAGGTGGATAAGGTGAGTGGTGGGGAAAGGGTGCAAAAATTAAAGTCACTCAACCCCTTTAAGTGTATAACAAGTAAGAAAACCTCAAAGAAGCAAGACATAAGCGCACATTTAGATAACAGCTCCTGTAAGCAGGAGAAACTAGTTAGGAACAAAACTCCAACACAGCCTAAAGAGCCTGGTTGTCAGCCAGATTGTGTCTATGGAGGAAGATTACAACCCTGGATTACTCGGGAGGTAGGAATTAGTAGGCCAAACAATCAGGCAAATAAGGCTCACAGGACACAACATCTCGCATTAAAAAGGGTAAGGAAGGAGGGTAAAGAGAATAAGTGGCTATATTTTGAACCAACCCCATTAGGTAAAGGGGGTAAGAAGTTAAGGAGTAGGTTGCCGCTAAATAGGTCACAACTACTGCAAGTGTTGCCAAGTGACCAAATTTGTAAGGTATAGGATCAAACGACTTAAGACAAGTGAGATTTAGGCAAAATAAAGAAGGAAAGGATGTGACAAGAGTATTGATGTACTCTGATCTGGTAAAGATTATGATCGAGAAAGCAGTAAGTGAGATACTGAAAGAGGGGATACAGATAATATCCAAGAGGAAGTGCGAATAGAAGTAGAAGGGAAAGGAAAAAAGGAAAACACTTCCTAAGGTGCCATGCAGGATTAAGAAAGAGGCAGTGAAGTGACCTGGAAGAAGAGGAAGGAGCTCCCTTGGGAAATTTTAAAATAGTAGCAAATAATTCAGACGTGGAAAATTGGTGGGGAACTGGAGTAAGGATAAAAGCCACGAAGGTCCCTCAAACAGATATACTGAGGGGGATACTAGCCACGAAGGTCCCTCAAACAGATATGCTGAGGGGCGTGGGGAGGAAGGCTGGTTAGACGACGTCGAATAGGTAAAGGGTACGCCACATGGCATAAGAATAGCCTCCTAGAACATAAATGACCTCAGCGATGAATCTAAACAAGAAAATGTAAGGGAATTAGTAAAAAATACCGAGATCATCTGTATCCAGGAAATGTGGCTATGGGCCAAGACTCCGACATTGGATGGTTTCCGCCAGTTCAATCGCTTAGCAAAGAAGCAAAGATTTGGCAGCCCAGCAGGGGGAAGAAAGACACTGCTGTCAACTAAAACAGTGAAAAAGGTGACCGAAATAACTGTTAAATATAAATGGCTTCTTGCATGTAGGATAACGTTATCTGACATTGACAAAAAGAATATGATAAACGTGTATATGCAATCGGGCACTACAGAGGAAAACTCTGTCGAAATGGGGCTTTTTAAAGAAGATATGGGTATAATTTGTGAAAAGTATGGTATGGATCTGATTATGTTAATGGACAATTTCAATCATAAATTACACCCTAAGAAAGTAGATTGCTGGTGAATGAATTGCTGAAGGCTTATGATGTCACACAAGCAACCTTTCCAGACTGTGTAGCCACTTTTAAGGACATTCAGCTGGGTAACTATTTTGGGTCTAAAAGCCTCTTTTACCTAAACGGAAGATCAACCCTAAACTGCCAGCAAAGAAAATGTTTAAATTAGGTTCACAAAATTACCCAATTGATTATGTTTTTACGACACCCTGGAGCTTCCAATTAATTAAGGGTTTTAGGATTTCTAACAGAGATGGGAGTGAGCATAACCTTTTAGAACTGGATCTCCTAGATGTACATTTGAACCCCGTACCAAAGTTATCGAACAACAGATGGGATACCCCAGGCGGATCACAACTAGATTAACAGAAGAATATGTAGCCCGGGTAGTAAAATTGCAACAGAATTTAGAACTGGGCACAATAAGTGATCAGTGCTTAGAATGGTACGTGTATAAAATTGAAGAAGTGGTCTAAATCCTCAGCAATGGACTGAGGAAAGATAAAATAAATGATAAAATGAACCAAAGAAAGCCAGAGAGCTAGAAGGTGGTTCACAAAGGAATGTTTGGAAAAGAAGAGAGAATTGAGGAGAATAGCACGTACGCTAAGCATAAAGTATTATCCGGGTAGGGGCAATGTTCTCCCAAAACTAAAGAGAGAATATATTATGCTAATTAGCGGGGCAAAAAGAGAATATAAGACTGTAGGCTAAAGCTGCTCAAGGTAATAGAAACAGAGAACATACGCCAGTTCTCAAAACTAGTTCATTTATTAGCGGATTGTCCGGCAGCCGCAATGAACTGTGTGGTAGAAGAAGCGTCTTGGGAGGAATATTTGCTGGACTTATATAGCCCAGGGAGAGATCCAGAAGAGGGTTCACTACTGGATTGGAGCGGTCTGGTAACAGATTTAAAACACAACTTCTCGGTCTCAGAAGTGAAAAACACAATAAAATGTCTGAATTTAACAAGAGCAGCTGGTCCAGACAACATCCCTGCCCTGATAATCAAATCCCAGATGGACTGGTGGGCAGAATTCTTTGCTAAGATGTTATGAGTTATTCTAGATACTGGGAGGTTCCCTAACAACTGGAAGGGGGCAATAATAAGGCCCATACACAAGAAAGGCGCTATGCAAACCCCAAAAAACTACAGATTAATTAATTTGATAGATATTGGGGAGAAGATCTTCACAAAAATAGTTTTAGGTAAACTAAAAAATTGGGCAGACCAGAATTCAGTAGTACCGGTAGAACAGGGGGGATTCAAAGAAGGTCATTCCACTGTAGACCATTGTTTCGCCCTCTGGGCACTCGCCCGGAAATCAATAGAACAAAATGGGAAAATGTATCATTGCTTCGATGACTTCCGGCCAGCCTTTGATTTAGTGGACCATAAGAGCTTATGGGAGTGCTTGATAAAATAGATAAGAGATACCTGGCCATTCTAATGGAATTACAATGAGGGAACTGGGCTCAAATAATCAAGAACACACAAGGGGCATTGACACAGAAAATAGCCATAGGAAAGACAAGGTTGTGTCCTGGCCCCCCTCCTCTTTTCAATATTTCTAGCAGATCTACCAGCAGCACAGGAAGTAGAAAGAAGGCCAAGCCCCAGAATGAGCGGCAGGAAAGTGGCAAGTCTTTCATATGCTGATGACCTAATGATAATTGATTAAACAGAACTTGGGCTCCAAAGGAAATTAAATGCTTTTAGAGATTACTGTGAGGCAAAACTTTTAGTTATAAATATGGATTAAACAAACATTTGATATTTTGGTAAGAGAGACAAACATTTTAGCAGGTATTTAGGTCAAACAAAATTAGAAATCATAAAAGAGTATAAATATCTGGGCCTATGGTTTGACAGCTTCCTAAAATGGTGTACCCACCTAGAAGCCCAAAAAGCAAAAGCTTTTTCTTCCATCTGTGGGCTAAAAAATGTAATAAAGACTATGAAGACATGTCGCATAAACCAATGTTAAAAGCTTACGAAGCTATGATCCCGCCCAAAGTACTGTATGGGGCAGAAGTCCTCCATCTAAGTGGTAAAGGTGGGTGGGACCGGGAGGAAGGTAAGGCCCTTTAAAATGCTATTATCCCTACCAAACTCCGCAATGATACAGGCAATTAGAATGGAAACAGGAACAATAGCATGGAATAGCTAGGTCCAAATGGCCTTAGTAAGATTCTGGAAACGTCAAAATCCAGGGGGAGGGCAGAAAGTCTCACATTTGTGTTGTGAGGAAATCCGGCACAGCAGCCTAAAATGGGCGAAGGAAGCGAGAAGGAAAATTCAAGCTATAACCGGGAGCTTGAATGTGAGTTCAAAACAGAACCCCCTGGATGTAGATTTTACGAAGAGCTCGCTCAGGTTCCAAGGCATGGAGTAGTCAAGGAATCAAGACCTGGATTACCTGAGTGAGAAAAAATCTATCCAATGTATGACAAAATCAAGGGAAAATGTAGCATGATATCCATATTTAGAAACTCTGCCAAATCATGGGCTTAGGTGCGAAATCCTGAAGATACGAATTGGCACTAACCCATGGCTAATGGAGGGAAAATAAAGGCAGAAATGTTATATCCAAATGGAACATGCAAATGTGGGCTTGGGACTAAGTCTGAAACTTTGCACATATTGTTAGATTGCCTTATGGTTTTAGACTTGAGAAAACATCTTTTGCAACCAGTATTCTTAAAATACGGAATAAGGTAACAAGCCCAAGCTATTGTGTTATTGATAGAAATAACAAGTCTTGATATTGCTATTGAAACTATATGAAAGGCATAAACCGTTTTGCAAGGGAAAAACGTAAGCAAGGGTAATAATTTTATTTACCCTTAAAATCACCCTACTCTGTGCATATAAACATCTAAGCCCAAAGAATAGCTATAGATCCAATGGTTTTAAACTACTGCTGCTATTGAGGAATGACGTGGAAGTACCCCTTAAAGTACCCCTTTTTAAATTAGGGTCTAATGATACCACTGTTTAATTATGTTTTAATGCTATTTTAAATTATTTAACAGTTTTTATTAAAATGAAAACGTAGCGGCTGTTAGGGGAGAAGGTGGATACTGATTCATTACATATGTATTAAGCTAAGCTGGTCTTAAGGAATTGTGTGGTTTTATTTGCTTATGAGATTTTGTGTATGGTTTTATGTATTTATGTGATCCTTGGAGTTTAAAGACTATGGTCTAAAAGTTCTCTCTCTCTCTCTATCTCCTCTGTAACTGCTAGCAGGGCAGTTTCAGTGCCCTGCTGAGGCCTACATTCAGTTTGAAAGGGATGTAGGCATTGATTTTCTTCCAAAAAAGCAGAAAGAGCAGAATTATCATGCTTTTCGTGCTTTTCTGCTCTACTAAAGGAGTCCCTCAGGGCTCAATTCTGAGCCCCACATTGTTTAACGTGTACATTAGACCTCTGGTGGACATCATTTAAAGACATAATTCTCAAGTGGTGTTGTATGTCGATGACACACAACTTATAGTAAATCTGTCCGAACCCAACTCTATCTCGGCCAAACTTTTTAAAACCTGTTTATCAGATGTTGCCTCATTTTTGAAGGACGATTTTTTAAAACTAAATGCCAACAAAACAGAGATTCTGCTGGTAGGAAAAACTCCCTCAACAGGGACCTAAGCTTGGCGGCCAGTAGCCCTAGGTGAACCACCAGTCCCTAAGCAAAAGGTCAATAATCTGGGAGTGGTATTTGACTCTAAAATTTCTTTCGAAGATCAAATCAGAAAAACAGCAGTAAAGTGTTTGGGCACCCTCATGAAGGTGAGAAAAATTCTTGACCTTATGTCCACCAAGTCGCGGAAAACCATAGACCATGCACTCATTACTTCCCAACTGGACTGTGTGAATATACTATATCTGGGTGCTTCAAAAGGTAAACGTAAAATTCAGCAGCGAATTGAAAATGCGTCAGCAAGGCTGATACTGAATCTCTCCAAAAGATCATCAGCGTCAGGTGCTCTTGACCAGCTACATTGGAACCTGGTGTCCAAACAAATTGGTTTGAAAGCCTTGTGCTTATGTTGTTGCATACTTAATAAACAAGGCCCCAGTTATCTCCATTCTTTGATTCAGGCTTATATATCACGTCGGAACCTCAGATCCTCAGATGCTAAACTTGCCAAAAACCCCAAGAATAGGATATCTCGAATGGGAGTGAGATCATTCACCTGTTTAGCCACTAAAATGTGGAAGTCTCTTCCATGTGCCCTGAGAGCTTCTCCATCCGAAAATGACTTCAGAACGAAATTGAAAACCTGCCTAATCATTAACCTAATTCAACTCTAATTAGACCCTTTTAGCCTACTGCCTCTTGGCTCTACCTCTCTGACATTCCTGTTCCAGTGCAGGGCCACACCAATATGGTGTATCCAAGAGCTTTACAAATGATCTTATTATTATTATCGTTATTATCGTTAAGTCTGTGTGTGTCTATTGATTAGCAGGCACAGCATATGTTCATGTAACCACATAATCATGGACTGCTGTGTTTCGTGAGTGGCCCGAATTAGGTAGCCTACATTTTGATCCTGGGAATTTCATAATTTAGACCATCACTATTGGTGTGGAGGCGGAACACCCAACGTTGTTCTCATCTGTGGTGAGGTCCCACATTGGGTTTGATTCTAGGACCGTCCACTTCAAGTCATCAACAGAGAGTCTATCATATGATTGAAGTTGTTACACATCTTAGTGGCATTACTGACACATCTTATGGTACTCTTGTGTTCCCCTCTTCTTAAATTTATTGGCCTCGTTGTCATCCCTATATAGAGCATGTGACATGGGCATGTGATGAGATAGATGCAGTTTTTGATGTTGCAATTTGTGTGCTCTTTTGGTTTCCAAGAGAATGTGCCCAGCTGTAGTGTCTTGAAATGTTTGGTTGAGGTGCATGCGGTACAGTTGCCACAAGGATAGTGTCCACTTATAGGTTGAAAGTTCCAAATTTTGGTTTGAGACAAGGACTCTTTGGCCCGTGGTCTTGTGTGCACCAGTTGGTCCTTCAAATTGGATGTTCTCTTGAAGGCAAAGCATGGACCTTCAAGTTCCAAGTTGCCAGTTTTCAGGTTTTCTAATGTTTCATTACTATATTTGTCACCCTACTGGAAAGTGAAGTAAATATGATAAACATATCATGGTGTCTTCCTTGGGTCATATTGTGTTCTCTAGGAAGGCCTCTCTGTTGTTGTGGGCTCTATTTTCGGCGTACCGGATTACTCTTTGAGGATAGTTTTTCCCAAGTAATTTTTTTGGGAGGTCTTTGGCCTCCTTGTGTTAGTCACCCAAGCTGCCGCAGTTCCTCCAGAGATGTAGGTTTTGACCATATGAGAGGTTCTCACTGATCGCTTTTGGGTGGTGACTCTAAAAAAGCAGGTGGCTGTTGCAGTTTATGTTTTTTCTGTAAGTACTTTGTGTATCTGGCCTTGTGTAAAACTGATTAGGAGGTCCAGGAAAGAGCTCCCTTTGTCCGAGATCGATCTTGTGAAACTTAAAAAAGGGTTGAGGGAGTTTATCCAGTTCCCAAAAACCTCACAGCTGGTCTTGTCTCCTTTCCATGAGATAAGGATGTCATCCATATATACCGCTTTCATGAGGTAATGTTTGTCTGGAATGTGTTGGAGGCAGGGGAGATGTGTCTTGACTCAAAATCGGCCATGTAGAGGCAGGCCAGACAGGGGCGAAGGTGCTCCCCATCAAGGTTCTGTATATTTGGTGGTATATTTGAGCTTTATACATGAAGAAGTTGTTTTTCAGAGCTAGGTAGGCACAGCCGATCATGAAGTCCTGAGGTCTAGTGGTCGGTAAGGTAGCCATTATTTAAAAAGTGTTGATCACCCCTATTGAGGCGTCTTGGGGGATGTTGATGTAGGGGAGACTCCACATCGAGTGTCATAAGGAAGGAAATCTCATCTGGATTTTCCATGTTGGCTATCAGATTAAGTACATCCTTGGTGTCCTTCATAAATGACGGTGTTGTTTGGACCAATGGTTTTAGAAAGTGGTCACAGAATTGGGTCAGACTTTCCAGAACGGACCCTATCCCAAGAACAATGGGTCTGTCGGTAGGTAGGTGCATCTCCTTGTGTATTTTGGGTAATACATAGAAATAGGTTGTGGTTGGTAAATCGTTCATAAAAAAGGCTGCTTCTTGTTTTGAAATCCAACCCTGGTTCTCAGCTGAGTTTACCATGGTTTTAATGCATTGGAGAAGACTTCTGGTGAGGTCAGAGTCTAATCTGCTGTAATATCTGGTGTCTGCTAATTGTCGTCGGCACTCTAGATCGTAGTCATCTGTCGTTATAATCACAGTCATGCCTCCTTTATCAGCTAGTTTGATGACAATACCTTCATCGTGCATCAGAGAGGTTAGGGCTGTCCTTAGTTTGTTCGGTAAATTGTTGAAAGGTCTGGTTTGTTTTAATCCCCCCACGTCTCTGAGTACCGATTACTCAAATGTCAAAATTTCGCTTGGAGTAATAGATGCAGTAGGAGTGAAAGTCGATGGGGTTGTCAGTCCTGAGTTTGATTGGGTGGGACTAGTCTTATCTTGGAAAAAAGAACGTAGTCAATGAAAAGAAAATTGGTGTAGTTCACCTGTCAGGCAAAATTGGTCTTTATACGGAGTCGTGGACGTAACCAAGTCTTCTCTGTAAGACTGTGGTTTCGTCCTCAGTGAGTATCTTATCTGATAGGTTGATGATTTGTTTTATTTGTCTGTCTGGCTGCTAATTTAACATTGGGTCTCGGTCTCCTGCCATCGTACTTGTTTGTAGTTGCCTCTTCTACTTACTCTGCCTCTGCCCCTGCCTCTACCCCAACAAGGTTGGAGGGCAGGGTGTTGGAAGAAAGGTTGGAATGATTGTTGTTGCCCGCATAAGCCGGGATGCCATATTGGGTTAGAACCTGGAAATGGTGGTGCATGGAATACATACATAGGGTAGTAGTCCCTGGCAGCTTCCGTTACTACCTCGACTGTCATTGCTGGGATCGCTGTTGGATGACTGGAATGTCCTGTGAGATGATATTGAGCCATCATCAGATGATCGGTCGCTGCTGGACGGTTGGTAGTCTTTCTTGGTATATGGGTGTATCCTTTGCTTATCACATCTATGAATATCCTTTAGGAGTGCCTGTATCTTCCATAGCATCAAGTAATCCCTGTGTTAATTTGTTTCAGTATTTGTTTCTACTAGATTTGACTTAAAGGCAGAAATGCTTATGCTTGTCTTGATACCCTTTTCGGCAATGTTAATCTTTATGATTAGGTTGTCAGATAGACGTTTAGCTGTGCTGATAATGTGGACCAGCCACTCCCTTGTGTATTTTCATGAAATTTGGCTCCAATCATGTCAATATATTAGATCTTCTAGAAACAGGCTTGATGCCGTATTCACAATCAATCCATTCGGTGATGTATTTGCTCTTAGGTGTTCTGTCATTATAGCACCGTGTAGTGCTATTTTCATCTGCTGTTTTTTCAAAGAGGTGATGGAATTCCAGTCACCTTGGCTATTGCATGATGGGATGTCCCCATCCTCACCCAATAGTGATGGTGTCCTCAAGATTTCTGTGACAATATCTTCACCGAAGCTAAGATCTTGATTGGTGTCCATATTGTAATGTATGTTAGAAGTGCCAAAATGATTTCACCAGCCACACACTGATTGATAAAACTCTGCTCTGCTATTGCTACAAATGCAAAGCCTTGCCCAGTTCTAAGCTCTGAAATCCTCAGAAACCTCTGATAAGACTCCTGAATCACGACATGTAGGTACCGTTTATTGATAGGATCGCCCGTCCGTGCAGTAGAGAATCCACACCCACTAGGAGGGTCTGGCGCATGAGTGTTTGCCTTGGTAGATGAGGCTTGATGACTCCAATGTTTGGAGGGGAACAAGTAAATTATAATATCTGTTACTATGGTGACCATCCATTTGTCCATTACCGTTTTCTCCAAGACGTAAACACGTTTTTGAATCCATGCCCCCACTAATTTGGAGACTTCCTCTCCTTGATTATAAGGCTTAACCTTGGCTTGCCCAGCCCCTTTGAAAGAATCTTCCTTCAGAGAGCACTGCTTAAGCTGGTATTTCTTTCCCCTATAGATCGATAACCTATGATGAAACAGAAATTTAATTGTATTTGTAGGGGTGAATGTATTAATTGAAATGTTTCAATGATGATGCAGATTATATTGTTGAAAGTGACAAGTTCTTATTTTAGCTGAAATCATAGGCCTGAAATACAAGTCCCTCAAAACTCTTGTTTTAGAATTAATAGATGAATTTCATGTACAGTGCAGAATCTGTTCTTTCTTGCGTTTCCATTGCAGGTGAAGAAGCATTCTTTAAGAAAATTGGGGACAGGTGTACAAACGTAAAAAATTGTGACTCGCAAATTGGTACCTGCGAACGGAAGACAACACATGATTGTGAGTCAGTAATGACTTGCAATGCTATTTCAGCACCTCTCTATTAGTGAGTCGCAAAAAGCACGCAAATACCGACCCTGGCTAAAATTACATTTTTGCATACCTAATTTGCGAGTGCAGCAGAAACAGCCCAAAGTTGCACTCACAAATTGCGAGTTTGAAAGACAACATGGATAATACTTCCTGGTTGAGCTGGAGGACCCCAAAACAGGAAGTGGTGTTCAAGGATACTCCTGATCAAAATCCTAAGCATATGTCCAGGTGCAGCAGCACTGTTCTATACTGCTGTGTGAGCATGACCGACAGCATAATGAGCAATGTCAGCAAGAAGGGTGCTAAGAAGAGGCTGAGGAAGCCGACGTTTGCTGACAAGGAGCTGTACATCCTAACTGAGGAATGCTGCAACCACTATGAGGAGTTATTTGGAAGTGCCTCACACCATGTGCCAGAGACAGACAAACATAAGAGCTAACGTGGGATGCAGCACGCCATAAATGCCCTTGGAGTTGCACACAGGTTCATTGATGACACTACGAAGCGCTGGTATGATCTGCAGGGCCAAGTAGAGGGTGGCAGCACATCTGCAAGAGGCACAACGGCCTGGAGGGGGGCCTTCCACTTCATCTTAACCTTCAGCAGCGGAAGCCATGGTGGAAGGTACCCTGGAGAGGGTGGCTGTTGTGTATGTGTATGTATGTATGTATAGGCATTTATATAGCGCACTACTTACCCGGAGGGTCCCAAGGCGCTTCGACCACTGCGAAACTCTTCCTGGCTTCCCTGAGAGATGGTCCCTTAATGGGTAGCTCCAGGGTGAGACCAGGCATCCCCGGCGGTCTGGTGGGGCCGTTAGTGAAGATGAGGCAAGCTAATGCCCAGAGTTGCCGAGTGTGAACGCTGATCAGAGTGGGCACCGAGGCGAGAGAATTATGGAGTCCGCTGACCCTGGTCCAGAAACCTGCCGCGCCGGGAATCGAACCCTGGTCCCGGGCCGTCCTCTGCTCTCGGGTCTGCCGCCTCTAACCAGTGAGCCACACTACTTCAGCCATGACATATCCCAGCCAGCAACAAATCCTGGTAAGTGAGAAATGTGTTTGTGATGTGTGAATACCCAATAAAGCCTGTTCGGTGTATGCATAGTAATCATTCACAATCAAACATTCATTTCCACCAAACAAACAACATTAATGTTGCATCATGGGAGATGTAGTCTGTGACATATACAGTGTAGTGAGGGAATAACTTAAACTGATAAACATTGCAACACCACTGAATCAATGACTCACATATTTTGCTTTCTTCTATCATCTTTTGGCATTTAGACACACCACTGTGAGGAGAGAACAGTGCTGATGACACTACGGGTTGTCAGGAGCTGGACCAGATGAAGGAAGGGCTGGATGTGGGAGAAACAAGTGGGCCCAGTTCTTCACAAGTCCCAGCAACTGAGGCACCATCAACTTTGCATGTCACAGCCAGTGTGACACCAGCCGCACAGCAGACATCATTATCCCAATGCTCTCTGGCCACGAGGGTGTGGATGTCACGACCAACAAAACAGTACCTACGGAGGGTGCAAAGTCTGCCCTCTGCTGGAGCAGCCAGTCAGCTCATGTCTGACACACTGGAGTAGGCGATGTTGCAAATACAGCGCCTGCAACATAAGACACAGAGGCAAATGAATGTGAGGATGACACTGGGCTTCTGCATGATTAGGGACAAACTTGCAGAAAATCAGACCCGGCTGGAAGCAAAACTGGATGCCCTCACAAACACAGTTGCAGACCTGGTCAAAGAATGGGCTGAGGAAAGGGCACAGCTTAGGTGCATAGAGCGCAGCAGGGGCCACAAATTGGACACTCTGAGCAGGACCATTCGTAGACTTGCTCATGTAACAAGTCAACACAGCCAGCGCACCTTGGGACTCCAGGTGGAGATGAGCCACTACAGTGGGGATGGTGTTCATGGTCTGGAGAAGATCACTGCAGCAGTGGAAACACTGCAGGCAATTTTGATTGTAGGGCAGGTGGTCCAGCGTCCTCATCCTCCACCCCTGCAGGCCATGTTGTGCAGCATGGCACATGTTGCTACAATTTTAAAGACTGTCTCTGGTGCATTCTGCAGAGCTCCCCCACTCTTGTGTAGGCACCTGAAGCACGATTTCATGATTCCAAAAGTACGCTAAGTCACTGTCCTGGTGCGCCTGTTTTCCATGTTGTACCGCCTTTCATGTATATGGTTGGGAGACTGGTACGGCGTGAGGATCCATGGCCACAGAGCAAACGTACTGTCACCTGTTGTGAGATATATGATGGTGAGGTTTCATGCCTACAGACATACACGTGGTAAAATAGTTATCGGGGGACTGGCAATATCATTACCTAGGAGATATCCATTATCAAAGTCACCTCTTTCTGACCTTTGGTATATGCCAATGTATCTGAAAATGTATGCATCATGGGTGCTTCCAGGGAATTTTGTTACCAGGTCTGTGATGATGTTTTTGGCATCGCAGACATTTGGATGTTGAGGTAATGTTTGCTTTTCCTGTTACAGACAATGTATTCTATGCAGAATGGAGGACATATGGGCACATGGATACCATCTATGCAATCTGTGACCTGTGGGAACCTTGCTAATCTGTACAAATTGAGTTTTGTTTGGTCTAGTTCCTCATCATCCCTGGGCATGTATATGTGTTGATGGATGTGGTATAGCATGGCTTCTAGGAAATTATGGAAAAAAAGCAAAAGCGAACTCTGAGACACACTACCATCTACTACAATTACATCGCTGTAACTACCAGTGGCCAGGAGGTGGAGGGAACACAACACCTGCACATGTGTGGGAATTGTATTGCTGCACCGGGTTCTGCTCTCAAGTTGTGTCTTCAAGGTGTTTATGAGGTATAGTATGACAGTGCTACTCAGCTTGTACTTGTCATAAATCTCCTCCTCTGTATTATCCAACATTGTTAGCTTGACTCTAAATATCCTCTCCTGTCTCCTCCCCCTCTGCTAGGCAGCCAGTATCCACCTCCTCCTCATTATCGCACACAGGGCAGCCATTGTGGAAAGGTTTCTGATGCATTCTGGGGCTGTTTTTATAGGTTGGGCCTGGTTAACACTTGTTTCTGGTTAGTAGTAAATTGCATGTTCAAATGGTCCTATTTGCGCATACTCGCAATTTGCATCTGCTCCATACATGCGATTTTGTGAGTCGCAATTTGCGACTTGCTATTTTGGGACGCAAAAAGCGGTCGCTTTTTTTGCAAGGCGATATTCTCTCGCAGCTCTATTTTGTCATTTGCGAGTGTCTTTTGTACCTTGTGTACTGCCATTTTTGCATGCGCAAATCATTTTGAGACCGATTTTGCACATGCAAAATGGTCGTACATCTGCTCCTTAATTTCTTTGTTTTAATAGCTAGGCAAGGAGAGAGGGAGTTGCAATTACACAGGTTGGAGGTGATAAAGACAGAGAGTGTTTCACACAGAACAAAGCATGAGAGCCAAGGACAAATGTTGCAAAGAAGGTACATGGACAATACTGTGGAAAAATACATCTAGAACTGCACTCGGAGTGGTTGGTGTGATGCCGGGTACAGTATGGTAATGCTACCTGTGGATAACTGATTGTTGGAACTTAGGAAAATGCCCATTTCTTTCTTGCCTTAGGAGAGAGAGCATCTCAGAGCATCTCAGAACAAGCTCTTTCTTTGCGATAATGGCATTCGCTACTTGACCTATTGATGGTAGAGTGAATTCTTAGGAAGACTCTACGCACTGACCCCTTTTTCCTTCCCCATTGAAAATGCCAATGTAGTGAGTTCACCTAACAGCTAGATTAGGGCTAGATAAATGCTTTTTACACATCAACCTACAATGTATGGACATTTTGGGTTCATACTTTTTGATTCTCTGTATCCTACTTCTTGAATTATTAGTTCTATTCATGCAGCACCATCTAAATTGGATGCATAGATTTGGCTTCATGCTAATTCCTTTGTATTTCTATACCCATGTGTTGAGGTGTCTCTATGTCCAGGTATCTTTTGCTTTGTAATAATTGAACTAACCTTAATTAGCTGTCCGTGGAATATTATCCAGGCTAATTGATTGTGTAATACAATTTTTTTCCCATTCACACTTCCATGCTGCGAAAAAAGAACTATTGGTTTGTGTCTCTAGTACAGCTCTAGAACTAATGGCCCAGCCCTTTCACCTACATTACAATTTGGGAGTTGACTTGGAATAGAAAAAGCAGGCCTCCTGTTCTCCCCAACATCTTAGAGATATCAAAGTGCTCCCACGAGGGACCTACACCATCCAGCTGTAACATCTGGAGAGCAGTGCACTTTCATATGCCCACATCGGCTACTAAATACCAATTAGTAGCATGGTATGTAAGACTTGTGTCTGGAGACCGGATTGTCTAGTGCGGATCCCCAGTAAGTCCTCCACTTCCAGCATAAAATCAGCTGTAGAAATCTCAGAACAGTAGCCTTATCGACCTCCATCCACTCACTCATTACCATGTCTTTAGTTGAGAAATGAAACAGCATCGCCATTGGAGAAGTTTTAACATATTTCAGAAAAAGAGACTCATCTCTCTCCTCTGACCTAGATTGTCCCACAATAGTGATAGAATCCCCCATCTCGTCTGTGGTAATATATTTCTCAGAGGACGTATACAGTTTCTTCATATCTGAAGCAGAAACATCTGGAGTATCATGATGATTGGAACCAGATCAAGAGGACCTTGAACGCTTCTTAGGCCTCTCTGCCATGGCCTTTTTGATTGCTTTCTCAATCATTTCTTGAATCTCCTCCCAATTTGGAGGAGGAACCTTAGCATCAGAGGGAGACCTATCTGCTCTTTACTGTGAGGCAGGAATAGTGCTCTGTTGGACCTGAGATTCGCCAGGTAGTTTTTCTGTGAACTTTTGTTTGCTTTTTCTGCCTGGGTTTTGCTGATTCTCATGTCTGGCCATGGCTCTGGGCACTTTCTCCATGTAACTATGGTGTGAAAGCACATGCGCCTATTATACACATGTTGGGAAACACAGCACTGAAACCGCCCTCATCGCAGCAACAGACGACATTCGAACTCTACTGGACAATGGAGAAACAGTCGCCCTCATCCTCCTCGACCTCTCCGCAGCCTTCGACAGAGTCTGTCATAGCACCCTTCTACAGCGCCTCAGAAACGTCAGAATCCAAGGAAAAGCACTGGAATGGATCACCTCGTTCCTCACCGGAAGAACCCAGAGAGTCCGCCTTCCACCATTCAAGTCAGAGGCCACTGAAGTCATCTGCGGCGTACCACAAGGATCTTCACTCAGCCCCACCCTCTTCAACGTATACATGAGCCCCCTCGCGACCATCGCACGCCAACACAACCTCAACATCATCTCCTACGCCGATGACACTCAACTGATCCTATCTCTCACCAGAGACCCTAACACTGCCAAAACCAACCTGCATGAAGGAATGAAAGCATTAGCCGAATGGATGAAACACAGCCGTCTGAAACTGAACTCAGACAAAACAGAAGTCCTCATCCTAGGCACCTCCCCCTCCGCCTGGGATGACTCTTGGTGGCCGGAGGCCCTTGGAAAAGCACCCATCCCAACGGACCACGCACGGAACCTGGGAGTCATCCTAGATTCCTCACTCTCGATGAACAGACAAGTCAACGCCGTTTCTTCATCTTGCTTCAACATTCTTCGTATGCTCAAAAAAACATTTCGTTGGATCCCCACCGAAACTAGAAAAACAGTCACCCACGCACTGGTCACGAGCCGCCTGGACTACGGAAACACCCTATACGCCGGTACCACCGCAAAACTCCAGAAAAAACTCCAACGCATCCAGAACGCTTCAGCCAGGCTCATATTAGACATCCCGCGTAAAGAACACATCTCTGGGCACCTGAAAAACCTCCACTGGCTCCCCATCAATAAGAGGATTACTTTCCGTCTTCTAACCCACGCACACAAAGCACTTTACGAAATTGGACCCGAATGCCTCAACACACGACTGTCCTTCTACACCCCCTCCCGCCAGCTACGATCCTCAAACCAAGCCCTTGCCACTGTACCTCGCATCAACAAAACCACCATGGGAGGGAGATCCTTCTCCTACCTGGCAGCTAAAACCTGGAACTCACTTCCCACTCACCTTCGCCTTACTCAGAACCACCTAGCATTCAGAAAGCAACTTAAAACATGGATATTCGAGAAGTAATTCCCCACCCTTCTTCAAGCGCCTTGAGACCCTCTGGGTATGTAGCGCGCTATATAAATCTCTTGACTTGACTTGACTTGACTGCACCCACGACTGGTGTGTGTGCTGAGTTTGCTAGTCTGGGGCGCCCTTGTTGTTGCTATCGCCAAATGTGTGCCCGGAGCCCGGCGTTGTGGGCTGGAGCATGTGCCCCCCTCTGTCCCTTGGACTCCGGGATGGAGGGGGTGGATGGCGCACATTTGTTGAGATCCGTAATGGCGGCTATTGGGGCGCTCCGATCGCAATTTACCGGCACATGTGTCTCCCTGGCGGCGAAACTGGACGATCTTTGCCCACGACCGGCCGCAGACGCTACATCGCCGGCACAGAAATCTGCGGTCCAGTCGAGTGAATTGACCTGCCGTCTCGAGGAGCCCTTGCGGCAGCCCGACTTTGTCTCTCTGAGTGTCAACCTCACTTTTTCCTCATCCTCTACAGTACATGGTCGTCCCTCTACATCTCCTATCCGATGGTATATCGACGATGGCTGTACTGCTCTTCCTTGTGGAGTCTCAGGGTCCCATCTACGGGGCTTGCCGTTTTCCTTTGTCTCGGCCCATCTACATGGGGGATGCCGCCATTTTGTGACCGGACTTTGCTTCATCTTCAACGCCCTGATCTGCCACGGACGCTTTGGATGCCTCTAGTCAGATGTGGCTTGGTCGGGATGTGCTCCGGGACGGATTCGCACTGGTCAGGGCTGACTTTGTCTTTGAGGTTTATTCACCCCTTGCCACTGCTTCGGACCATCTGCGACGCTCCCTTTGTTTGTAACTGATATGCCTTTGGTTATGGATCTCCTCGTGAGACTTGCAGGGTTGTCTTCTGTTTCCCTGGGGTTGCTCCGTTTAGTTTTGCCGGGACTGCACCAAATCCCTCACCGGGCTCGGGGTAGGGGGGGGAAGGGGTTTTCATGGTGAGTATCTTCCCCGTAATATTGCTGACTGTTTAGTATTGCTTGATGAGGATTGTGATATGGGGGGGGTTGCCGCTGGTGGGGGGTACCAGGTGTCCGAGGGCTTGTTTGTTTTCTCTCCTCCTCCGTCTCTTCTTATATTTTCCCTTCTGTGGGCCAGTTTCGGGGCGACAGGCACGCTGTTAGTGGGTTTGGCCGTAGCCATTACAGGGGTGCAGGGTGGCGGGTGTGGGGGGGTTTGTTATTTTAGTTTGTTTTGTTCTATGGTCCCTATCGCTCTTTTCCTTCTTTGGGAGGGTTCTTTCCTCTTTAGTAGGGTTGGCTGTCTCTTGGTCTCGCACCTTTCTTTCTTTTTTTCCTGCTTTTTGATGAGCCTCTGTTTTTCTATTCTTGGGGGGTAGGCTCTCGGGGGTGATCTTAGAAATGTGGAATATTCTACTATGGTTCACTGTCCAATATCGTCGCCGTGGCTGCCCAGATTGCATAGATGCTTTTGTCATTGCCTGTCTCCGATACTACTTGGGGAGAAATCCCTTTCGTCTCCTTGGTGCTCCTATCCTTTGAGGTGTGATGTCCTTGTTGTTGCAGCCCCCACTTCTCTCCTAAGCTTTTAAAATGAAAACCTCATATCCTGTTTTCGAGTCCCACGACCACTCCTTATATCCTTCGTTATATCCTGCTTGCTGATTTGCTCTAATTTCTCCTGTTTCATTGACTCTTTTTGCGGCCGGCCATGATGGTTGTGGGCCTGCGCATGTACCTCCTTTTTATGAATAAAGGTTTTTAAAAAAATAAATAAATAAATAAATAAATAAAAAATATTCTGAAATGTGGGCCGCCTGCCATCGGAGACCACTGTGTGTGCAATGGCATCTATTGTGATTGAACTCATGAGCAGCCTGCCATTTCAAACCGCTGTATGTGCGCACACTCACCTATGGTGAACATGATTGCCTGTGCTGACTGCCATCACAGGCTTGTATATGCGCACTGAAACCCGTATTGGTTAAACCCATGTCCAGTCAGCTGTTGCAGACTTGGGCGGGCGCACTTGCATCCCTGGTGCTGGAGACTATGTGTCCAACCTGCCATTGCAAGCCTCTGTGTGCACTAGCACACATGCGCCCAGGTATTGAGGAATACCTGTTGGTGTTTTCAGTACCTATGAGGATTGTTCTGCCCATAGGTAACATGGGAAAGAGGCTGACATTACTTCAGGCTGCAGTAGTGGCTGCAGCTACGCAGCCTCATGATGTTTCCTATCAATGGATTTGCCATGCCAAACCCTTTCCATCGGTAAAGGGAGTTTGGCATACCTCGCTTAGAAATGCCACTTATAGAATATGGACATTTGCTATGGTCTAAAAGTCTCATGTGCCATGGTGCCTGGTTCTGTGGACAAAAGGGGGGGGGAAGCACCTCCGTGCATTCCCCAGGCAACAGCCACAAACCATCTGCATCCCACGAGAATGGCAGACCTCAGAAATTTGACGGCCCAGTGGGATAGTTTGGAGAAAGAGGTTCTGACACTTGGCCATTGGCAGCCGAATCAAGGCCCCACTAAAGATTAAGTTCTGCATTCCACGGTCCCATGGCAGACAGGCCTACAATTTAAGGGAGCCATCTGTGGTTCAAAGGGAAACCCCCTAAACCACCCCTAACTGCAAAGACACACAAACATATAACTAAGGGTGCCATCCTTCAGCAAAGGGTGAGATGTACTTGTAGAGACGGGACCGGAGAACCCAGATTGAGTCATGCACATTGCCAGAGAACTCTATTGTTCACATGGAGGATAACTGTCCAAATAATGACTGACCTGGGCTAAGTAACTGCTGAAGTATAGTGCCCTTACATGTGCTCTTTAAGAGCTCGACCGCTGGCCTCCTGTTCGCCCCGAGATCGCAGGGACACCAGAGTGCTCCCACGAGGGCCTACACATCACAGATTGTCTAGTGCGGATCCCCAGAAATCTGGCCTGCAGCTAAGGCAGGTGCTTCCTGTACTGCTGGGACCCTGACACGCATGAGCGTCTAGTTTGTGGTGAATGAATCTACAGGTTACGGGACCCCGCATGGCATGTTTCGTTGATACTCCTGCATCTTTCTTATGCGACAGGCTGACTGAATGCTCATTGCATGCTGTGTCTGATTCATAGGGTTCTCCCTTCGGAGGTGGGTGTGTACCCCAACTGGTGCCTCATTCTACCTCATGAGGCTCCGCTGAACTTTTACCTGTATTTGCGTGACAGGACTGGTCTAGTGCAGCCTTTAACATTGTGCATCAGACCTTGTGCCTCATTTCAAGGAAGGTACAGAATGCAACTCTTCACTGTATGTGATCGGAATTGCCTTGTGCAACCCATCTCAAAGTGCACAGGTAATTGTGCCTCTTTTCTAGTGAAGTGCGGGGTTTGGAACTCTTCTTGTTTTAAATCTGAAGTATGTGGTGCAACTCATACCAACGTGCAACAGACAATGTGCCTGGATTTCCTGTGCATGACCCAGATCATTGTGTACCAGGTGGGGCAAATCTTCCTTTGAGAGGCTCCTCTGTGTTACTTTCCATGTACTGGTTGTAGCCTTTTGGCCCTCATCACGGCAGATCAACAGCCCTCTCCACACTTGGCCCTTCCCGAAGACATCTTGGCACCAGGTAGAGGCAAGAGAGATTGACAGGACTTCTGAGATACTACGGAAGCTGGTCAAGAGACTGCGTGACTCCTTTGTGTTTAGAGGCCTGTGCATGAACTTCCTGAGTGGCTTCTAGACTCCCCTCGTTTATGTCTGCCTCCTAATTATAACTTGCTACATATCCCTACCTGCTTCCCGAGGACCCAGACTTAGAGTGACTACAGGCGCGTGTAGCCTCATATTCAGGAGGAGGGGCTGGTTATCTTCCATTCATGGTTATAGGACAATTGGGGTAAACCAGAGGGCAGAGGAAGGCTGGGGCTATGGAGTATGCAGTGTGTTATCCACTGACCTACTAGGTACCACTGGCACCGTATTAGGGTGTCAGGTGTTTATGTGTGCCAGAGCGTTCCTTACAGACTGGCTGATACCTGTTGCTCCATTTAGTGGTACAGAGTGAGAGGGAGTAATAGTCTGCGGATCTACTGCGATTTACAACACTTGCTGGTGGTGCACTATATACGTTGATTCATGCCAAAAGCATAATACATTTGATATTGGGTTTACCCACCAGACTCCAACCCACCCAGCTGCTGTAAAGTGTTCTATTTTCATGCGTTTACATATTTTTTATATCACGTACCACATACCGGTGTTCTCTCTCTATTGGGATGGAGTCCTTATATTGAGAAGCTTGGTATTGTTCTGAGGAGGTGGGACCGCCTGACATGTTATGAATCAAAGTGAGGGAGGGGCGCTATGATAATGGAAATATCCCCCCTGTTTCCTTGTACCACCTGCGCAAATATTTCTAATTGTTTATACATTCTACATACAAAGCATATAAGAACTAGCGTATAAGCATACAAGAACTACCTTCATGGCTAAACACAACTATCATACTTTTTTTTCTCATGACCTCACCCTTCATGTGACAGATGGAACAACAAATGTCATAAATAATCGTATAGACAAGATTGTATATCACCTTACCCATAACTCTTTGAATGAGATGGTTATGAATATAGTATCACTTGTTGGTTTGAGAATGTGCTGTTATGTAATTAGGTTGTGCTTTTAGATGTTGTTAGATATTGGTCTGAATATTGTTAGATCATAAGCATTGTATGTGATGTGACTGATGAGTGATTTCTGAATTGCAATACTAAATATAACTTATCATTTAAAGTTATTTTCAGGTTTTTTAACAATTGTTGTAGTGCTATAACCAGAACTAACCATATTTACACTTTAATCCTGGGTTTTTAGTGAATTTCGGTTTGTTTATAACATTACTGGACGAAGATTCTATGAAATCATACTCCTTCGCATTGGGTGTTAGCTGCAGGTTCTGGCCTTTCTCCAAAGGTCTTGCGCAGCAGGTGTTGGCCTCAGGACCTGGACCTTCACCTAACTTTTTTTTTTGTTGGTTTGTAGACTTCAGTTTGTCTTCACAAACCTTGTGGGAGCTCCAACAAGGGCCCACAAGTCTGTATAGGTTTTCAAACATGAGCCCTTGTTGCTGGTTTGCATACCCACAGCTTGGCTTATCAACCTTGGAGCTGCACTGGGGTCCACAAACCATGGTTTGGGATCCATGAACCTCGTTATCTAAATGGGGGACCTCATTTAAAAGAAAGTGCCGCTCCAGCACTATCAAAGCACAGGGATGCATCATATCTACACGGATAAGTATCCCTTTTCTCTTCCCTGCGTTGGTGCACACTTTGCGACCATGCACCAACTCACGCATTCTTGCACCGTAGTGCAAGGATGCCTAGGTCACCATGGGCGAAATTTGCGAATTCGCAGTCCACGACTTCGCGGATTTCCCCGCGAAATCGCAAATAAAATCCGCAAATTTTCACGCGAAATCGTGGATTTTTTTGCAATTTGCCCTGGAGTACTTTCTACTGGCTACTCTAGTAAGTGCTCCCTCATTGGGTAAATGTATAGTGCTTTTACTATACTGCAGCTGTGTAAAGGGCCAGAAGATGTGTCTCCAGTGACCATGTGTGCCTGTAACACAGGCACAGGCACACATGGTCACTGGAGACACATCTTCTGGCCCTTTACGCAGCTACAGTGTTGTAAAAGCACTATGGGGCAGATTTACAATTCGCTTGCGCCTCTTTTGGACCGCAGTTTCGTCACTTTTGTGACGCAGCGGCAGCACAAAAGATGCGCCATGGTGCTGGGTATTAACAACGTGACACATCTGAGACATGAGTCACGTTGTAAAGCCCTGCGCCATCAGGAGGCATTCCGGCGCAGGGGAGGGCGTTCCTGTGCAGGAACGCCTCTTAAAAGTGGCTGAGTGAAATCTACAAGATTTCACTCAGTCACTTTAAGGCCAATGCTGCATCAAAACCCTGCGCCTGCTTGAAGCAGGAGCAAGGCTTGACGCAGCATTGGGGAGATAGGGCCCCTGGAACATTGCTGGAGCTGCGCTGCTTTTACGGCACAGATGCGTGACGCATCTGTGCCGTTTTTGCCACATGGTGGGGATGCACCAGTTATTGTAAATCTGCCCTTTACATTTAGCCAACGAGGGAGCACTTACTGATTAGACAGTAGAAGGAACTCCAGTTGAGTAGAAGTATTGCACAAAATGGTGGCATCTTCGTGGACATTCTGCCCCCTGTTAGACTAGTTTTTTGTGCCCTTCTGCCCTCTGTTAGACTCGTTTTTGTGCCTTTCTGCCCCCTGTTAGACTCGTTTTTGTGCCCTTCTGCCCTCTGTTACACTCGTTTTTCCCTTGTTTTTCTGCCCTTCTGTCCTCTGTTAGACTGTTTTTTGTGCCCTTCTGCCCTATGTTAGGCTTGTTTTCCCCTTGTTTTTCTGCCCTTCTGCCTTTTGTTAGAACGCCTTTTGTGCCTTTCTGCCCTCTGCATCACTACATAATCACTCAGCGCTACCCCAGCATCACTCAGCACCACCATATTATCACTCAGCACCATCACATTATCACTCAGCACCACCACAGCACCACTCAGCACCACCACAGCCTCACTCAGCACCACCACATTATCACTCAGCACCACCACAGCACCACTCAGCACCACCACAGCATCACTCAGCACCACCACAGCATCACTCAGCACCACCAGAACACCACTCAGCACCACCACAGCATCACTCAGCACCACCACAGCACCACTCAGCACCACCACTGCATCACGCAGTGCCAGCATAGCATCACGCAGTGCCAGCACAGCATCACGCAGTGCCAGCACAGCATCACTCAGCGCCACCACATTATCACTCAGCACCAACACAGCACCACTCAGCACCACCGCAGCATCACTCAGCAAAACCACGGCATCACTAAGCACCACCACAGCACCACTTAGCACCATCCCAGCATCACTCAGCACCATCCCAGTATCACTCAGCACCACCACAGCACCACTCAGCATCATCACAGCACCACTCAGCACCACCACAGCACCACTCAGCGCCACCCCAGCATCAATCTGCGCAACCATTCAACAACAACTGGTTCAAATATGTTCTCTCAATATTTCAAGCTTTATTACAAATGTCACAAAAAGATGTTAATATTTCACTTCTGTTCTTGGATTTTCGTCACAATAAAATACACTGAACATAATCTTCACAAATGTTATTTACAAAAGTTTAAGCTATTGCCATTATAAATTAAAATCACTTTTAGTTAAGTATTAATTATTTAAAAAAAATTAAAAGCCATTGTAATTTGTAATATCAATACATCTAAGTCACTTAAATACAAAACATGTTGCATTACAAATGCTATAGGTGTCACATTTGCGAAAGTTATAACTATTGGCATTGTAAATGACAAAGCTATTAATTTAGCTATTTTCAAAATAAACACATAAAAATTGTCATTTACAAGACCAATAGCTCAAACTTTCCTAATGCGAGACCTATTGCATTGCAAATGCTTGCTTTTATATATGTCAGTGCTTCCTGTTGAGGTTTAATTTTCGTGACAGGTGCCTCATTGCCTATTTGTAACTATTCTCTGACCCTGCTTCAAGGGTCAGAGAATAGTTGCAAGTAGGCAACGAGGCCCCAGGAAACACTTACAGGCTTACAGCAGCAGGTGCCCAAGTTGAAGTTAATTTCTTTGTAACCCTTTTGTTACAAAAAATTAGCTTCAACTTTTGCACCTGCTGCTGTAACCCTGTAAGTGCTTGGCTGAAAATTCGTCCCGCTGTGTCAGGTACCCCACAAGACTCACCTGGGCTTGTGAAGTAAATCTGCAGAGACGACAGAAACCACCACCCCTGACTCCAACCTTCCCCCGCGGGGATTACCACCCGACAAGGACAAGATGGAACCAGAGAGGCCCACCACGTAGTTTCCAGGAGTTAGGAAGGAGGCACTCCTGCTTGAGAACCACCAAAGCACCAAACAACAAAAAGGGCGCTTCTGCGCGTCGGGGTAGTAATAACAGGAACTCCAGGGTAAGCGCTATAGCGTGGCCCAGTACAGGTCTGTGGGACGCTCCTGCGCCACCTGCATTAACCTACAGTGCTCCCTATAATGTTCAAATGTCGAAAACAGCAATAGCGCTCCTGCGCCACTGCTACTGGAATAGTAATCTAAGAAATAATGTCAATGCGCTCCTGCGCCATGCCCAGAAGAGGAAATGCAAAAATAAAGGACTGCCAGTCCAAACAAGGAATCCGAGAGCTCACGGCGCTCAGTTCAAACTGCCCACAACAGCGCTCCTGCGCCGGCTGTGGAAAGAGCAGCAAAAGGAAAAGAACGGGACCAATGATGTCACGTAACGCGGGAAGATCCCGGGCAGCGTTACCGTGACTCGCAAAGCAACGGACCAAGGAAACTCGGAGAGTAGGAAACCAGGTCCGTCGACGTCTGCTGGGCTCCGGGAAGAAATCCGAACCAGAAGCACCGACCCGGCGGTGCAACACGCATTTAAGCGTATTCCTCCGGAAGTGCTTTTTCCGAAGGAGGACTAGACCGGGACACCACTTCCGGCCGGAAGTGAGTATTCCAGTTCTGTATGTGTCCTGTGGTGCGCGGAACGGCGGAACAGCCGCCGTATGACAGTACCCCCTCCCTAAAAACTGAACCCCCTCCCGGACGTCAAAGAGGGGAAGCAGGGCGCGGACTCAGGGGGTGTCTCAGATGGAAAGCACGGACCAGAACAGGGGCATGGCGGACATGGGACCGAGGTTCCCAGGACCGGTCCTCAGGACCGTAACCCTTCCAGTCAACCAGGTAGTACAACCTCCCCCTGGTACGGCGGGAACCCAAGATGGCTCGGACCTCGTACTCTACATGGTCCTCCACTACCACCGGAGAAGGAGAAGGGGGGATGGCGCAGTCAGGATGGACCGCCGGCAGAAGAGAGACATGGAACACCGGGTGTATCTTCATGTGGGCTGGGAGCGACAGTCTCATGGCCACGGGGTTGATCACCTTCTCGATGGCAAAAGGACCCACGAACCGAGGCAGCAGTTTCTTGGGGCCATGCACGTTGAGATGTCGAATGGAGAGCCACACCTTGTCGCCAATGCGATACTCGGGTTCTTTTTGCCTGTGAGCGTCCGCATGTGCCTTGTAGGAGTCTTTAGCTTTGGCCAGCTCGAACCGGGCTTGTTGCCAGAATTGACACAGTGTCTTGTGATATGCCCATACCGTGGGCAAAGGGCTATCCGCTGGAACATCCCACGCCGAGGTGCGGGGGTGTTTCCCTTGTAGACAGAAAAAGGGGGACATTCCTATGGCTGAATGTTTGCTGTTGTTGAAAGCGTACTCCGCCATCCACAGTACGTCGGACCATTCCTTCTCGACCGTGAGCAACAAACAACGCAGGTATTGTTCCATGGTTTGGTTGGTCCTTTCCGCTTGCCCGTCTGTCTGAGGGTGGTAGGCGGAAGAAAGACGAACTTCCATCTCCATGATTCTGCACACCGCTCTCAGAAGCAGGACACGAATTGCGATCCCCGATCCGTAATCACCACCTCAGGAACGCCATGGAGGCGAACCACGTTGTTCACGAACACCAATGCCAGTTCTCCCGCGGTGGGTACCTTGGGCAGAGGCACGAAATGAGCCATCTTGGTGAGGTGGTCTACCACTGTGAGCACTGTGGTATGACTGGTGTTGGTCAATGGAAGCTCCACCACGAAATCCATGGAAATGGTGTGCCAGGGATACGGTGGTACCAGTATGGGACGTAGAGGGCCCACAGGGGTTTCCGACCTGTTCTTGCCTTGGAGACATACGGCACAGCGGGAGATGTGGTTTCTTGTGTCTGTCTCTACTGTTGGCCACCAGAACCGTCGTTGTACCAGATCAAGCGTCTTTTGGTATCCTGGATGACCAGTGAGAACATGGTCATGACATCTATGGATCACTTGCTGCCGAAAGGGCTCCCCAGGCAGGTACAGCTTACTACCTTTGACCAGGTGTCCGTTCTTGCGAACCACGCCTTCGGGTCCTTTGTTTAGGGCCGTCGGTTCCATTCCGGCCGTGTTCTTACGTAGCTGGGTCATGAAGTCCGTGGAGGCCACTACTCCATGGAAGTGCTCGTCCGAAATGATGGGAACAGGTTCGGTGTTTTCGGTGGTATCCTCGGACTCATCCAACCGCGAGAGTGCATCCACTTTGGCGTTGTCCTTACCGGGTCGGTATGTGATGGTGAAATTGTATTCATTAAAGAACAGGGTCCATCGTAACTGTCGGGCGGTAAGGGCGCGTGCTGAGCGTAAGAACTGCAAGTTCCGGTGATCCGTGTAAATGGTGACCATGTGTTTTGCGTCCTTCAGGTAATGACGCCATTCTTCGAACGCCATCTTGATTGCCAGGAGCTCTCTATCCGACACCGTGTAGTTCTTTTCTGCCGGCTGTAGCTTCTTGGAGTAAAAGGCCACTGGATGTAGCTGTCCGGTGTTGGCATCCCTCTGAGATAACACGCCTCCCAAGGCGTCCTTTGAGGCGTCTGCCTCTACTATGAAAGGCTGATCGGCATTTGGATGAATCAGCACCGGGGCTGTGGTGAACCGCCTCTTTAGTTCCTGGAACGCGGTGTCTGCCTTCTGGTCCCAACAAAAGCTCTGTCCTTTGCGCAGTAAGCGCGAGATAGGCGCCACCATTCCGGAGAATCCAGAGATGAAACGGCGGTAGTAGTTGGCAAACCCCAAGAACCGCTGTACCCCTTTCACGGAATCCAGAGCAGGCCAAAGAAGAATGGCCTCTACCTTCTTGTTGTGCATCTGTATCCCTGCTGGAGTGATGACATGTCCCAGGAACTCCACTGAGGTGACATGAAAAACACTTTTCTCCAATTTTACGTACAACCAGTGTTTACCCAGTTGTCGTAGAACCGAACGCACGTGTTGTACGTGTTCGGTGATGGTTTGTGAGAATATCAGGATATCATCAATGTATACGATACAGAAGACGTCAAGGAACTCCCTCAATACCTCATCGATGAAGTACTGGAACGCTGCGGGGGCATTGCAGAGTCCGAAAGGCATGATCTGGTATTCAAACAGGCCGTATTTGGTCCGGAAGGCGGTCTTCCATTCGTCACCCTTCCGGACCCTGACCAGATGGTAGGCACCCCGCAGATCCAGTTTGGTATACACTGAGGCTTGGTCCAGGAGGTTGGAGATAAGCGGTAGCGGGTATCGGTTTTTAACCGTAATTGCGTTCATCGCCCTGAAGTCGATGCAAGTCCTCAGATCCCCTTCCTTCTTTGTCACGAAGAAAAGGGGAGATGACACCGGGGACCTGGAATGACGGATGAACCCATTGTCCAAGTACTCATCCAGATAGGAACGTAGATGGACGTTCTCCTTTTCGGTAAGGGAATAAATCCTGCTACAGGGCAACGTCGAGCCGGGTATAAGATCAATCCGACAATCGAAGGAACGATGCGGTGGTAAGGTGTTGGCTCCCTTTTTATCGAACACTTCTACCAGATCCTGATAGTCCTCTGGTACTTCGGCATGAGACACCATTCCCATGCCTTGTCCTGGTAGCGATTGAGCTTGTACGGAACGGATACCCTGTATGTTGTCCTCTTCGTAGCAAGTGTTACAGCAGTGTTCGGAGTCCAAACTAATAACCCGAGACACCCAGTCGACTCGGGGATTGTGGTTTACCAGCCATGGCAGGCCCAGGATGACTTTAAACTGAGGTGCGTCTATGACGTCAAAACAGATTTCGGCGTGTTTGTTCGTGAAGCACATGGTCATGTCTTCGGTCTGATGTCGGATGAGACCGGAGGTCAAATCCGTACCATCGACTGCCTTTACCGTCTCTGGTTGTCTTTTAGGCACTGTGCTCATTCCGAGGGTCTGTAAATAGACGGTGTCAATGAAATTGCCGGTAGCTCCGGAATCAAGCATCGCGATGACGTTCCAAGTAGCACCTGTTTGGTTCCGCAAGGTCACTTCCATGCCTATGTGATGGTTGCCATCGAAGACTGCAGGGATCGCTGTGGTGCAGGAAGAAAAAACCAGAGGACGGACCCCCATGTCTACTGGGTTGTCTCGTTTCCCGCCTTGCTTCCTTTGTCAATGGGCAAGGCGAAAGGCCGTTTGTTCCGTGTGCGGCTTGGTTTCACTGGGCACTCCCTGACGAAGTGACCGCTCTTACCGCAAGATAGACACTGGTTCTGTTTCCTCCTCCTTTCCCTCTCTTGGCTGGTTAGAGCCCCTCTGATGCCGCCTATCTGCATAGGTTCCTGGGGGTCGCAAGGCGAGGTCGCGTCCTCCTTGCTTTTGTCGGGGGCCTTCTCCGCAAATGGGAGGAAACGGTTGTCGCTGTTTTTCCCTTTTTCGGTTTTCCTCTCTTGCAACCGGAAGTTCATCTTGACCACCATGTCGATGAACGGCCCTATCATATCTGGAGGGTCGGGGTGTTGGGCAATAAGGTCCTTCAGGTCATCCCTCAACCCTCGGTAAAACACTGACACTTTTTTGTCCTCAGGCCACTGCGCCTCGATGACTAGGCGACTGAAGGTCGTGATATAGTGGAGCAGGTCGCTGTTTCCTTGCTTTAGCCCGAGCAGCTGGTTGTCCGCGGCTTGCACAAATGTATGACGGGCGAACATCCGCCGCATGGTCTCTTTGAACGTTGGCAAGTGGTTTAGCATGGGGTCGTTGTTTTCTACCAGCGAGATGGACCACTGCGCGGCGCCCCCGCCCATGTAGGACAGTATGAATGCCACCTTTGATGCATCGTCAGGGAAGGCAGCTGTTCTGGCCATGAAATGCAGATGGCATTGATGAATAAAGACGCCAAACTTGGTGCTGTCGCCATAGAAGCGTTCGGGTGGAGCTAGTTGCACCGGGTGAGGCGTGATGACCTGGATAGCCGCGTCCTGACCGGTGGCAGAGGAGGACCCTCCAAAGGTGAAGGTAGGAAGTCTAAGCAACCCCTCCTGTCGGACTCTGGGACTAGAAGTGGTTCCCCAAGGGTTGGTGACGCCAGCGCCACTTGGCCCTGTAGGGCCGTTATGTCGTGGCGTAAGCTGAGGTTCTCTGTCTGCATAGCAGCCAACAAGGCTGCTATGTCCTGCAGGGTTACCTCCGGGTCTCCCATGTCGTCTGGGCAGATTGTGTGAACGTGGGCTTCTGATTCTGTCAGGTACCCCACGAGACTCACCTGGGCTTGTGAAGTAAATCTGCAGAGACGACAGAAACCACCACCCCTGACTCCAACCTTCCCCCGCGGGGATTAACACCCGACAAGGACAAGATGGAACCAGAGATGGGGGCCAAATAAGGATACGGAGAGGCTTTTGGTGGTAGGAGCGTTGGGTAGGGTCGTGGCACGTCTGGATAGGGTCTTGGCACAGCTGAGGGAATAAGACAAAGACCCAATCAGGACTAGGTACTACTATGCCACCACACCCCACAAGACACATACAGGAGGGAGCCCTTGTCTCCGGCACTCACCATAACATGCTGTTCGCGTTGATCCAATGAAGAGGCCCACCACGTAGTGTCCAGGAGTTAGGAAAGAGGCACTCCTGCTTGAGAACCACCAAAGCACCAAACAACAAAAAGGGCGCTTCTGCGCGTCAGGGTAGTAATAACAGGAACTCCAGGGTAAGCGCTATAGCGCGGCCCAGTGCAGGTCTGTGGGACGCTCCTGCGCCACCTGCATTAACCTACAGTGCTCCCTATAATGTTCAAATGTCGAAAACAGCAATAGCGCTCCTGCGCCACTGCTACTGGAATAGTAATCTAAGAAATAATGTCAATGCGCTCCTGCGCCATGCCCAGAAGAGGAAATGCAAAAATAAAGGACCGCCATATCAAACAAGGAATCCAAGAGCTCACGGTGCTCAGTTGAAACTGCCCACAACAGCACTCCTGCGCTGGCTGTGGAAGGAGCAGCAAAAGGAAAAGAACGGGACCAATGATGTCACATAACGCTGGAAGATCCCGGGCAGCGTTACCGTGACTCGCAAAGCAACGGACCAAGGAAACTCGGAGAGTAGGAAACCAGGTCCGTTGATGTCTCCTGCTGGGCTCCGGAAAGAAACCCGAATCAGAAGCACCGACCCGGCGGTGCAACACGCATTTAAGCGTATTCCCCCGGAACTGCTTTTTCCGAAGGAGGACTAGACCGGGACACCACTTCCGGCCGGAAGTGAGTATTCCAGTTCTGTATGTGTCCTGTGGTGCGTGGAACGGGGGAACAGCCGCCGTATGACACGCTGATTCGCGGATTTTACCGCGATTTCGCCAGATTCGCGTATCGCGAAATCGCGGAAAATACGCAAATTCCGCGAGCGGAATGAATTTTCAGCCCATACTTAGATTATTGTTTATGTGCAGGAAGGTGTCCCTTTCTGTACATAAACAATCATAAACATAAACAATCTGAAATGGCACTTTTCAACTCCTATGTGTGCTGCATTAGAACAAATAGAACTTCCGAAACATAACTTTTTTCAAATAATTGTTCATGTGCAGGAAGGGATACCTTCCTGCACATAAACAGTTACCAGGGATGATTTCCTCCTTCTATGTGTGCTGCAGAATGCACCACGCATAGAAAGAGGAAGAAACGAATGGAAAGTGACGATAGAGCACGGGCAAGATGGTGGCCTCGTGAAGAGTGCGGGCGTCACTCCCTGGAGTAATGTGCTGATATTTACGGAGGAAATGGTGTAGGAATAAGAGTTACAAGATTTCCGAGGCCCTAAAAATATTCAGGACTGGAAAATTGCATTTACTCATGGATTAAATTTGGCTGGACCCGGGACGCCAAATATTCTGGCTATGCGCTGTTAGACTGACGGCTCTGGAGCTTCGTAGCCGAGCTCACCTGGGGACCTGGCGGGCGTGGTCTCCCGTGAAGGCTGACTGGAAGCAGGATTGCCAGCGCAATACCGAACGGGCTGGAGCTTTCTGCAAGATTATGCCGCAACGGAAGAATGGAGCTCCACTGGCGCCGGTGGTTAAAGCACCTTGAGCACCTCAGGGAGCCGCAGTGTCTACGGGGAGTCAAAAGGCGGGTTTAATGGAGGAAAAGCTCAGCATTCCGGACAAGTCAGACAAGTCAGACAAACCCGTGGGAAAGGGGGCAGCGGTGAGTACCAAGAAAGGGGCTCTGTTGAAAGCAAAATGCAAGGAAAAAACATCGACAGCGGCACTAGGGGCTGAGGCTAGAAAGGACGGCATAGTAATTACTCAGGCATCTCAATCTGGTAATATTCGTGGTAAAGCCACCGTGGTTCCTGGAATGTTTTCTGCCAAGCCCATAAATACCAAAGCTTTATTTAACTCATCATTACTCACTGTTGATCCTCTCCCTACTTTTACTGCTGCACCCTAACAGGAAGATGGTAGTGAGGATGGCAGTGACTCTGCCAAACTCACTAGGGAAGAAAATGGGACTAGAGGTGGTCAGACGCTTGAGACTCCAGTTACTTATAATGTCGCTGCAATTGATGCAGGAAGGGATTTGTTTCAGTCCTTACCTGTCAATCCCGATTCTGTCTCCTTCTTTCAAACTCCAGTTGGAGGCCGGTCTGACACGGAACCCGGCATAGGCAATATCGGTGATATGTATGATGGGGAGAGGTTTTGTTCTCTTGCAGAGGAATCAGAAATGGAAGGCTCCACTGACTCTGAGAAGCTGGCGGATACTTCAGGAGAAGATAGTGGGAGCCCACCTACCACCGCAGACACGCTAAGAAGGGCTATTCCTCATCTTCGTAAAGCTAAGAGAAAGACTTCTGACAGTCAAAGGCGACGTGGAAGCAACTGCTCGGAAGCCAGTAATAATCTACAGTGGGATTACTTGGTGGCTGCAACTAGTTTAGCTGGCAAGGGGCGGTTGTCGAGATTTGGAGCAGCAATCTGAGGAGCAAGCCAATGAATCTCTACAATCGCCCTCAAATGCTCAGATTTACGTGATGCTCAAATCTATACAATCTGAAGCGCGCCAAGAGCATAAAAGAGCACGATTAGCAACAATGAAAATTCAGGGGGCCATTTGAAAAAATACAAAAGCTTGTGCAGAGGTGATTGCCAGGACTACAGCTTTGGAAGAGCGTATAGTGGGTTTGGAAGAGGTGCTTGAGACTGTGGAAACCAAGACATCAGCCAATGATGAAAGATATACAGATGTTTTAGGGAAATTGGAGGACTCAGAAAACCGCCTCTGGAGAAATAACTTGCGTCTTCTAGGGATCGAAGAAAAAGCCGAAGGGGAATATATAAGGGGGTTTGTATTAAAATTATTCAAGTCTGCTTTCCCGGAGCTTTCTCACTGGTCCTGGGAGACCCAAGTACAAAGAGTCCACCGATTCCCGCTGTTTTAAAAAAAGAATACTGGCCCAGACCCCAAACCCCGTGCAATATTAATTTTTGGGGGAAATTTTCTATTGCGCCAAGCCATTTTCGAAAAACCGAGACCAGACTCTAAAAGATCGGTGGAAGGCCACACTTTTTTCATACGCCCAGATTACTGCCACACAAAGGTGGAGAGGAGGTGGCGGTTGCGAATGCTGATCACTCCGTTTAACAAAAAAAGGGTGTGAGGTTTACTTGATGAACCCTGCAAAATTGAAGGTTATTTATCAAGAGATCAGAGTGTTTGTGTCAGAAATACAAGCGGAGAATTATTTAAAGGAACTTACTGCTGGCTAATTGTATAGGTCACTGAATTCGCATACTTTGATGTAAGCATAGCAATAGATGCAGACATTTTCTACAAATGGGTGTTCCGGAATGTTTCATCTTTGTATTGTTTTCTTTTTTCTTATTTATTTATTTATTTATTTATTTATATTCTTATAACGCGCCTGAATTAGCCCCGAAGGGGTATCTCCGCGTGTAGCTTCTGTATGAGTCGAAAGAACTTATTGAGGGGATGACAGTGTAGGGAGCAGAAGAAAATTAGTATTGGGTGAATAGGTATGTTTTTAGTTTTTTCCTAAAAGAAAAAAGATTAGAGACTTGTCTCAACTGTGGTGGGAGGGAGTTCCATAGCAAGGGGCCTTTGAGAGAGGGTGCTCGGCCACCCTGTCTCGCTCTGGTGACTTTGGGTACATGCATCAACATGGTGTTGCTGGAGCGCAAAGCACGTCCAGGAGAGTAGGGGACAAAAATGTCTTTTAAGTATTTGGGACCGGACCCATAAATGCACTTATGCATTATGCAGCAAAATTTGAAGTTGACCCGTTGTCGCACTGGGAGCCAGTGAATGTGGGAAAGGAGAGGGCGTGACGGGGTACGGGGGGGCATTCAAGATGAGTCTTGCTGCGGTGTTCTGCACCACCTGCAGTCTGCATAGTTGTTCATGATTGGCAGAGATGAGTAGACCATTGCAGTAGTCTACCCGCCCAAGAACTAGTGCCTGTACCAGCGTTTTCCTGTGGATGTCCGGCGGGAAGGGGAAAATGCGCCGTAGAAGACCAATTATTCGGAAGCACGTTCCCGTGACTTGACTGACATGATCTTTTAGAATCAGTGTTTGGTCCAGGCGTACTCCCAGGTTTTTGATGGTCTGTTTGGGCGCAGGAACAGGTCCTAGCTCAAGTGGCCACCAATCCGGAGACCAGAGCAGGGTGGCCCCTCCAAACAACATGACTTCGGTTTTAGTCACGTTGCATTGGAGGAAGTTCTGGGCCATCCAACCTGCCACAGCTCTCATGCCATTTTGGAAGGATTGCATGACTGCAGGTGTGATAGTTTGGAAGGGAAACAACAGCTGGGTGTCATCAGCATAGGAGATTGGGGAGAACCCGTAAGATCTTATAATCTCCGCCGAGGGGGCCACATATACGTTGAATAACGTGGGGCTCAGGCATGAGCCCTGTGGCACACCCTTGGTGAGCTTCCTACAGATAGATTTATGGGAGCCTAGTTTGACACCTTGTTGTCTGTCTGCAAGAAAGCTTTCAAGCCACGCAAGGGCGGTCCCTTTTACTCCCACTCCCTTCAAGCGGTCGAGAAGGATTTTGTGCGACACCGTGTCGAAGGCAGCGGACAAATCCAATAGCACCAGAATCACTGAGCTCCCCCTGTCAAGTGACATTCTGATGTTATCTGTCACTGACAAGAGGGCTGATTCGGTGCTATGGTTGGGCCTAAAACCAGATTGTGAGTGGTCTAGGCCGCCCGCTGCCTCGATGTAATTAGACAGGTGTGCGTTGACATGTTTCTCGGCCAGCTTGCTGAAATACGGTAGGAGGGAGATGGGCCGGAGGTTGGAAAGCTCCGTCCAGGGGAGAGCCGCGTTCTTACGGATGGGGTTCACCACCGCTCTTTTCCATTCAGTTGGTACATATCCCTTCTTCAGAGACTGATTAATTACATCTTGGATGTGGGGACCTAACAAGGTGCTGAGGGAGGTTAGGGTTTTAGCAGGGATGAGGTCATCCGGGGACCCGGATTTTACATGGGTCATTAATGTGAACAGCTCTTCATTGTTGATAGGAGGGAATGTAGTCAGCGTGAGGTTGGTGTTTTCAGTGGGGGGGAGAACAGTCAGAGTGTCATTGTCTGTTTGAGATGCTAGAATTTTGTCATAAATGGATTCTATTTTATTTTCGAAGTATAGGGAGACTTCTTCGCATAAACTTTGTGAGAAGTCATCTGGACTTACACAAGCCGTAGGCTTGACAAATGTTTCAAGAATCCTATAAAGTTCCTTAGGAGAATTACCAGCTTCCACGAGCTGTTGGGCAATGTTGTTTTTGCGGGCAGCTTTAATATGTTTGTAGTAGTTTGTTTGGGCTGCACGGTGTGCCTTCTTGTTATCCTCTGAGTGTGATTTTCTCCATCTCTTCTCTATCCTCCTACATTCTTGCTTCTCTTTTCAGAGAGCCTCGGTGTACCATTTTTCCTGTTTGGCCACAGGGAATTGTTTAAATGTTTTCAGAGGGGCAATTTTGTCAATGGCTACAGTGAGTGATTGCTGAAACATAGTTAGGCTATGTTCTACTTCCTCAGTATCTTTAATATCGGGTTTTTCCCATACCTTTTGTAGTGCCTCCAGTGTGAGTTTGTGCCACTGTCTGCGCATAGTAGGGGGTGAGGATTTCTTATAGGAGCCTTTGTTAACTTTAAAAATAGTGAATTGTAATAAAAAGTGATCAGACCAATCTAATTGGGTAGGTTCGTAACAAGATATATTGTCAAAGTTGGTATATATCAGGTCGATACAGTGTCCACCTTCATGTGTGGGACCCTGGTTCTTTTGTGTGAGGCCAATGGTTGTCAAATCAGCAGACAAACTTTTGGTCCCCGTGGATTCAGGTTGGTCGGTATGTATATTAAAATCTCCAAGGAGAAGGAAGTCCTCATTTGCCCGTATGTGTGGGCCTAATATCTCTAAAAGAGATATAGAATAGCTGGGGCATGTAAGTGGTGGTCTGTATATAAGTGCTCCCTTGCTGGTCTTTCTGTTAGGGAAGGTAATTCTATAAACTATTATGTATGTCCATTGGGATTGCTGAATCTTTGATAGGGCTAAATAGGAAGTTTTTCTCCTTTTTTTGCTGGTATAAATGGATCCAGGCAGTGACCAGGGGCACGGGATACGCGGGAGGCATCACAAGGGTCTGAGGAACTTTTTTGCCTGTTTATTGGGGGAGAGGGGTAGGGAGGGGGTGGGTTTTGTTGGGGGGTTCTGGCGCAGGGGTGTGTGAAAAGGGAGGGAATGAATTGAAGTCTTACGGGGGACAGGATTGAATGGCGTTTTCTTTTTTGTTCTTTTTTTTAGGCCCATTTATAGTATTTGGAGTATATCGCTGGAAAATTTATTTCAAGGGCTGTGAATATTAGGATAGCATCTATAAATATCTGTGGATTAAATGATCCAGTTAAATGACTGAGATTTAGAGAGGATATCAGCTTTTTGAGAGAGGATATCATTTGCTTACAAGAGACCCACATAGAGGCATGCTCTCATAAACTTCTTGAGTTTGAAGGATTCCAACTAGCTGTCTGGACAAAATTTGAGGCAAAGACCAAAGGGGTTGCTATCCTTATTTGTAGAGGGACTGTGAATATAACCCATTTTTTGGTGGATGAGTTTGGACGATGGGTTATCATACATGTAGAATTCCAGAATCAAGCTTTTTCACTCTGCTCTTTATATGGCCCGGTGTTGGATGATCCCACGCTTTACAATAAGCTTAATCTTGAATTAGTTGGCTGGCCATTCCCATGTATATTATGTGGGGATTTTAATATTAACATCGGGTGTGAGCTCGCTATACAGCCAGATCTTGGATATCTTCGACGTAAACCTAAAGTTTATAAATCTTTGAGGCAGCTTCAAGAACTTTATGGGTTGGTCAATACATGGGCTTTATTTAGGAAGCAGGATCCAGGAGTTACGTACTATTCTGGCCCTCATAAAATGAATTCTAGATTAGATTATTTTTGTATTTCTTCTAGTTTGGTACACGGATCCTCAATTTATAAATATCCGAGAGTAATGTCAGATCACAATCCCTTAGTTTTGGAGGTAAATATTCAATCTAGGCCTAGGAAACCGAATGTCTGGACATTTAATCGAGGCCTGCTAAGAGAGAGACAGTATGTGGAAGCCATGTCATTATGGATTGTTAGATTTATTCATGAAAATATAGACAGCACCAATATTCAGAACGTCTGGGATGCACGTAAGGCACGGATCAGAGGAGAGACTATTCGCTATAGTTGGGAGAGCAAGAAAAGGGAGAAAGCGAAGTTAGACCAGCTTTATGGGAGATTAGAAGAGGCTGAGAAAATATTGGTCAGTGAATTATCGAATGGAGGGAATGGCGATTTGGCTCAGGTTCAGATTATAATTATTAAATCAGATATTATCGCTAACTCTCAGGCTAAAGCTGCTAGTAAATTCCTTGCCTGGCGTTCTAAAGCGTATGAAAGCAATGAAAGAGCAGGGCAGATATTAGCTGTGAGAACAAGAGAAAGACAGCTGCTACGGGAATATTGAGTATTATGGATCCAGAGGCTGGGCTGGTTAAGGAAGAAGAGGCTATCGTCTTGGCTTTTCAAAAATTTTATCAGGCATTATATGATGAGGATATTGAGGATAATAGTGAAAATCAGATGAGGATCCAGGGATATTTGGAGGGTATGGTTACCCCGGCTTTATCAGAGGATGAGGTGAATATGCTAGACATGGGGATTAATATTGAAGAACTCAGAATGGCTATAGATTCAATCCCAAACGACAAGGCTGTAGGTCCAGGTTTTTTACCCGGGGAGTTTTATAAGACCTTTCGCACCCAGTTAATGTCGGTAATGCTTCAGCTCTTTTAGGTATCCAAAATGGGAGTGCACCCCCGGGTTCTTGGCAAAATGCGAGGATAGTTACTTTTTAAAAAAAAGGGAAAGATACCATACATACCGGCTCTTACCGCCCAATCACTCTGATCAATTGTGATAATAAAATGTGTTCTAAAGTGTTAGCCAATCGATTAGCTGGGATAATTAAAGAGCTGGTTTCTCCGCTGCAGCACGGCTTTGTCCCTGGCCGTGAAACCATCGAACATATACGTCACACCATCACGTTGTTCGATTATACTAAGGTTACAGGAGACCCTATGGCTGTGATTCTGCTTGATGCTGAAAAAGCTTTTGATAGGGTCTCCTGGCCTTTTTTATGGGCGGTATTACAACATTACAGTATTTTAGTGATAGATATATTAGAGCTATTCAAAGCATGTATGTCCACCCTACGCAGCAGGTTTCGGTAATGGGAAATTTGTCTGCGACAATTGATATACGCAGAGGGACCAGGCAGGGATGCCCAGGCTCCCCCTTATTGTTCACGATCTATATAGATCCTTTAATTTGGAAAATCTCTGATGATGTCCCAATCCATCCTGTGATATCTAAAGGGGGAGCAACCAAAATTTTGGGATATGCGGATGATCTCGCTATTTTGACTGACTCTCCACAGGCGGCTCTACAACGGATTGCTATCCTGACATCTTGTTTCGGCGCATTATCGGGCTACTTGCTCAATGAAACTAAAACTCAAATTATATATAATAACAAAGCTAATTTTGTAGATCCTTGTATTGATAATAATGCGAAATATTTGGGGATAGAGATTACCTCGGAAATTGACTAGATTGTTGAAATTAATCTTAAACCTTTAGTTAAAAAATTGGATTTAGATGCTCGTCGGATTAATAATCTACCCTTAACTTTAATGGGTAGATGTAACGTTGTAAAAATGACCTTTTTACCCAAGATTTTATACTGTCTTAGAGCCATTCCTGTATTAATCGATTCTATTTGGTTTAAAAAACTCGATCGGATAATCTCATGGTTTCTTTGGGCTGGTAAACGTCCCAGACGAGCTTTGAAATTTATGACACTGCACAGGGAAAGGGGAATTTGGGCAATACCTAATCTTCAGATTTAATATTGATCTATAACACTTCGACATATAGCACTGATGTTAGATTTTGGTTCTTTTGATTGCTTTGACGATTCGATTTATCATTTAATTTTGGGGAAGGAGGCAGGGGGGTTCTTATTTAGGCATATAGATTTAGCTTATTTTAAAAGGGTTAGGTTTAAAACTCTTTTTGCTGCATATAAAGATTGGACGTTGGTTCGAAAAATGTTTGACATTGGGCGGTTGCATGGCTATACACCCTTCTTTATGAATCCTCTCTTTCCTGAAATTTTTAAGGAAGCCTATTTTAATGAATGGTTAGCTTGGGGGATCACGCGGGTTAGGGACTTAATGAAAGATGAGCAACTTTTGTCTTTTGAAGTTATTAAACTTAAATATGGACTAGGGATTAGACAGTTCTTTAAATATTTACAGGTTAGAGATTTCTTCTCTAAAAGTCCCATCTCCTGGGAGTGTATTCCATTAATAGAAGCTATTAATGGAAATCAATCAACTATCTCCTCTATTTATAAACTATTGAGAACTAGGAGACCAGATGATTTGATTAAGCATTTTACTTATTGGGAGAGAGGGGTCCAAGCTAGCCAAGGGGCCTGTGAGGATTCACTTTTTTTTAGTCAATCTGTTTTTATTTCTGCTAATTTACAGGTACAATGTTATAAAACCTGGTTTAATTTGTACATAACACCGTCTCGTATTCATTAATTGGGAGGGATTTTCTGTAGTAACTGTTCTCGTTGTGGGGAATTAGCTGCAGATAGCATACATATGTTCGCCACCTGCCCCTCTTTGAGTCAATTGTTGTGTAAAATGGAACAGCGATTAGGTAAAATTTTCTGTTTTACATTTGAAACGTCCCCTCAGTTAATAATGTTAGGGCTGTCTCACCAAAATATGCTAGGATCAGAACGTAGGCTTTTATTTGCAGCAATGACAGTGTGGAGATTATGTTTAGCGACAGTATGGTTAGATCCTGTACCGCCAACGATTCAAGTATGGTTTTGTAAATTCTTGCATATATATAAATGGGAAAGATCTGTATATAAGAGGAGGGGGCTTAGGGCTAGCAGAGAGGGTGAGCGAATTTGGAAACCTTTAAGAAACCGGCTTAATTTAGAGCAATAGGACATCCAGCTCTGCTTCATGGTATCTGTTTTTTCCAAAATGTATATTATTCTTTTTTCGTCTTTATGGGCCATGTATTTAATTCCGCCCCCTTTTTTCTTTTCTGTATTTTCCCCGGTTCCCTGGCCAGACCCTCTGGGGTGGGGCGGGTGGGTAGGGGCTAAAATCCTGTAAAAACTGTGGAGATATGACATGTATGAAATTTCAAGGCTGCTTTAATTTTTCTGTTTTTGTTTGTTTTACATGACATATGTCTCAATTAAAATGTAATAATAAAAAAAAAAGAAAGAGGAAGAACCAAGGTGAAATGAATACATTTCTCTTTGGAGGCGTACGATTCAGATGCATTTCCAGGTTTACGATTTTTCGTAAATCTGGAAATGTGTCAGGTTTCATGGGTGTTGTGTGGGAACACCCACAGAACTCCCCTTTCATGCAGAGTGCTGGGTGTAAAGGGGCTGTATTTACAAGGACAGAAAAAGCCATGCAGAGTCCTTGTAAATATGGGGCAGCAAAATGTGGGGCCGGTGTGTCGCAAAAACCGATGCACAGGTGGCAGAAGGGGCTTGTAAATAAGCCCCATAGTTTTCAAAATATGGTTACCTAAATAGGGGTCATTTATGGGGCTCCAAAGGTGTGAGGGTATGTCCAGTCTGCTCCCAAACAGCTCCATTATATATTTTTTTCAGAACTTGGGAATGAGTCCCGGAATCCTGTAATGGCTGCCGCTACATTTTTCTCCAATATATGGCTAGCCCATCAAAGTCTTGGTTGATTTGCTAAAAACCTGTACGGCATTTTAAGATTTCAGTTATACCTCAAATGAACACTATGGGGCCTGTTCACATACTCATTTTGAGTACATGAAGTAGTCCTCTAGCAGCTCTTTTTTACGGACTCTTGCATGCCATTTTGGATTGCCTTTACACATCTAAAAGCAGATTAAAATTGTACTATTTTGGGAACATTTATGTACTGTTAGGAAAAATAAAAACACCTTCTTTGCACTTTTATAAATATGGAGCTGGACGGTTCAAGGCAGTTCCACAAAAGCAGGCAAGGGTATGTAAAACGGTATTCCTGTAGTAGTAATTCCTATAGTCATAAGTGCTTTTGAGAACTGGCCGCTATGTTCTCTGTTTGACAGGGAGATTTCCTACATTCCCATTTATTGTGTGTATCTGTCTAAGCAACAGACATGTTTTCCTTGGATAATATCAGAGGGCCTTGCATGACACAAAGTGATGCCTACCTAAATTAGATTGCAGTGGAACCAATCAATGTTATGTAGTGTGTTTGGGGGGGGAGTGCTAGTTTTAACATAACGAGAACAACGTTTGACGTCATTGAGTGATGTGCACTTATCTTGGAAAGATTTGAGGAATGGTTAGTAGTGGAAGTGAATCTCCTATGGCAGTAGTGTAACACAACATGATAGGGCCCTTTTGTCCAGTTTGATGAGGGACCTCTCTGTTATTACAGCTATTCATCGGCTTTAGGATGAATAGGAGCCCATGATGGGTGGGACACTATCCAAGCCCCCTAATCTGAGGTGTTGGGTGATTCTTAAATCACAAGAAAATCGAGGATTTCTTTATAATGTTATTCAGTCACCAAGCTTCACTGTCCACCCTCTCAGTGTTAGATCTGTAAACATTATATTAGATCATAATACATTTTACACAATGATAACCTTTCAAAATGCTGATTTAGCCTCTGTCTGAAAGTTAGGTACATTTCTAGATGGAATGTCTTTTAAATGTTCAGTAAATTTCTCAAAAACGATGATTATGAGATGTGGTGGACCAAATATCGTAGGATGTTTTTGTCTCTCACTCTCAGCTAATGTCTTAGAGAAACTCTTTGCTCTGCTACAAAATAAGCAGCACTTTCTTCCTTTGTGTCCAATGTGTAAAATATTCAATGCCTGATGGTAGGAAATCAGTTTTTTCAACTTGCACTAAAGCCTTAGGATAGAACTGCCTGCATTGTATGCGAGTGTGTGCAGCTGGAGAACTGTCAATTGTTTTGGAATTATGTATGTAGTCATATGATCTTCTTTTCACAAAATAAAGACAAGAGACATGCTGATGGCAGCCTGCAAGGCAATATAGAGCAAAGGGGACATAGCCAAAAAAGTATGTGGTCTTTGTCTGTATTTTTAAAATCTATGAGCCTGCTTTAGAGTTTGGCTGATGTTTACCTCCGCCAGGGAGGTCAGGCCACTTTATTTTGAGTACTGTGATTTGACAGCAAAAAGTCTGCCAACTGTCTACTGCCTTTCCTGAATGTTCCTTCATCCATCCATGGCAGCATACACCGAACATGCCTCAGCTTCCTTAGACGGGTCCTCTGACCACTCTAAGGCACTTTCAGACCCCGTCTCGTTGCACTCCATCCCTCTCCTTTCTTCCTGATTTCACTATACTCTCTGCTCTCACTCACTCCTCCACACTCTCGCTTTAAACTTTGTTTGCCATGCTCTCTTGCTTTTGGCGTCTGTGCCTGTTTTAACTTTTGTGCCTGTATTCCTTCTCTGGCTCTTGTGCTCTGTGTGCCTCTCTGCTCAGTGACTATTCATATTTTGTGTTCGCTCGTCTTTGTGCCTATTAGTCTGGCTTTTTGGCTCTTGTGCTTTTTTGCCATAGTGCCTGTTTTTTGTGGCCATTGTCTATTGTACCCATATTTGTGCCTGCTTCTGTTTCTCTGCTCCTCTTGTGTCCCCCGTTCTCCCATTGTTGCAGGAACTGCCCACCATCCTCGTCCTGCCGCCCTCCTCTCACCTCTCCTTACCTACTCTCCCACGTGCCTTCTCCCACACGTGGTTTTCCACCCCTCTCTAAACCAGGCCTTCTCCTCTCCTATGACCTACTTATAGTGGCCACTGAGAAATACCATTGAGCAGGTGCCCAGGTCTCAGCTCCCACTTCCCTTGGATGGTGTTGGGCCTGTTTGTGTTTTGTGCCTGTTTTTGTTGCCCTTGCTCTCTTCTCTCCCCTGTTTCTCCCCTCTCTGCTGGGACCACTCGGGTCACTCCACTACTTTGCTTTTCCCGTGACCCCATTGAGATAGTAGATTAGAAACAACAAAGGAGTGCTTATGTGTAACTTAACATCGAAAAACTAAAGCAAAATAAAGTGACAGATTGTTCCCGGACCCCTACCTGGATCAGGCAGAACTAGGATTTAACATGTCCAGTCCTAATAGTCAGGAGGCGAACACCCTGTGGACAGGAATGACTGAATCCAACAAGGCAAGGCAAATAACCTTCTGTTTAGAAGGACCCTCACTCACCACTAGTTGGTGACATGCTTCATCATTGGGTCCCCGCTGGGGTGGCCGAATGCCGCCCCAGCGTGCTACAACGCCTGAGTTACAGCGGAGCGGGTTGATGGTGAGTGTACTAGTGATTAAACTCAAATGAATGTGCAAAATAAGTGAGTGCAAGGTTAAAAAATACAAGGTTAGAACCCAAACAAAATATTTAATGCGGGCCAACCCGTATTGAGGTTAAAAACTTGAAAGTCGGACAACCAATGGTTCTATATTAGGAGACCTGTGTCCTTAATTGCAATATCTGGTCAACATGTTTCTGCTGTTAAAAAGCGGGATCGCGCAGCATTCGTCAGGACCACACCTAAATGGCACTCCGGTGGTATGTACGCGCTAAGGTACACCCTCCCGTGAGGCACTTAATGAGATAGTGCATAGTCACCAGCTCTCATTCACAATGGACTGGTGCTGCAAGCAATCTAACTCACTTTCGGACCAGGCCGCCTGGCTCCATCTCTCTCCATCTCCTCCTGCTTTCACCCTGCTCTCTGCTCTCACTCTCTCCACCACATTCTCACTTTGCACTCTGCCTCATGTTCTCTCTTGTGTTTGGCGTCCATGCCTGTTTTGTGTTTTGTTTCGGTTTGGCTTTTGTGGCTCTTGGGCTTTTGCTACTTTTCTGCTTAGTGGTCATACTTCTTTCGTGCTCACTTTTCTTCTGTGCCAGTTTGTCTGGCTTTTTGTCTCTTGAGCTTTTTGGCACCTGTCTGGCTTTTGTGCCCATATTTGTGCTTGTTTCTGTTGCTCATGCTCCTTTTGTCTCCCCTGCTTCTCCCCTTGCTGCAGGGACCCACCCCGCCCACCTACTTTGCTTTTTCCACTGCATTCCTCCCCATCTCCTTACCTGCTTTTCCACATGCCTTCTCACATTGCTGTTTCCTGTCCCTCCCTATAAAAAACCCCTGTGCTCTTTTCCCTATTAGGACCTTCTTAATGGCAGCTGTTGTGTGACTGCACAGTGGATGAGCACAGAGGATGTGTCGCTGGCTCACCTAAGGCAGATCTGTGCCCTGGACCACACCCTGTGCCACAGACCTTGGTCCATCCAACGGCTACACTTCTATCGACTTGCTAGCACTCAACATCAGACATCATCATGACCATTGCCCCTGTTTCACATCACAAAGCAGGACTTTTCTAATAAACTTAGTTCCACTTCTCTTGCAGCATCCCCCACTACACCCTCCGCACACACCTCTGGGAACTCATCGACACTCACTCTCTAGAGATCCTCTTTTTCGCCAACACTAGGCTCAGCCCATCATCCACCCTTGCCATTGGAGTTGCCAACCCACCTGGCTGAAAGATTGTCTATTGGGACAGTCTTCACGTAACTGGAGAAGGCCTCACAATCATCCACAAAAACACCATTACCTGCAATGCGTCTATGGACAAACCAACCATGCTCATGGAAAATATGCAGTTCCAACTGCATCCTCAACCACTGCATGTCCATCTCAGGCACCCTTGCCTATTGATCATGAGGACACTCACCACCTTCAGCAACCTCCCCAACAACTTTGTCACTCCTGTCACCATTAGATCCAATGAATTCTTCCTGCCCGATGACTTCAACATTCATCTAGATAACACCACGGACCCCAACATCATACTTCTTAGCCACCCTTGACAACAGCGGACTCAAGCTGCTTGTACAAGGCCTGACTCACATGGCCAGGCACACACTCGACCCAGTCTTCACAGTCAGCAATGAGATTACCTTCAGCCACCTTTCCTCACTCACATTGACGGACCACTCCTTCTTAAAATTCTACATAAACACAACCCACCACAGCTGCAGTTGGAAGAAAATAACAGAATCAGACTGGACCTGCATCCGTGGGTCCAACCAGCCTTTACTCACAGGTGACCTACAGAATGATATACCCACCTTCAACCACTGGATCACAGATTGCACCCAAACCGTGGCTCCCATGAAGAAGATCAGTCACACTAGAACCCGCGCTCAAGCATGCTGGTACATGAAAGGCATAAGAGACTCCAAGAGGCCCTGCAAACAACTATTAAGAAGATGGAGAACCATTTGAGACAATTCTTCCAGAGACATCTATAATTCAGCACTCAGAAGGTACCACACACAGATCAAAGAAGCCACGAAAGTGGCATTAATGCTCAGACTCCAATCCATCTCCAACGCTGACATAGTACTCTTCAACGTCGTCGAGGAATTCCCCAATCCAACAATTGTCTCAAACACCATCATATGCTCACAGATCCTCTGTGATGACCTCTCAGACTGTTCTCCCAACAAAATACTTATGATCTACACCAACTTTGCACCCCTACTCCCCATAAAGAACATCATCATGCAATCTCCCGCCATCATGAGGAGCACCCACCATCTAACTAACTGGGGCCCTCTCACGACAGAGGCCACTGCCAGAATCATGAAGACCATCCACTTAGAGTCCCCCTCAAACCTCTCCCCTCACCACATGTAGAACCTGGGAAGCAGACTGATCAGCAGCAATCTCACCACCATGATCAACTCCTCTATCTCAGCAGAATGTTCCCGGACAGCTGGAAACATGCAGAGATCACAACCTTCCTGATGAAATCCTTGACCAACCCAAAAAAGATCAGCAATTACAAGCCCATCTGGTTATTATTCTCCCGGCCAAGGTCCTGGAGAAAGAAATCAACAAGCAGCTCTCTGCCAAAACTTAAACAACACCACCAACTAGACTCTACCCAGCCAGGTTTCCGCAGCAACCATAGCACGGAAACTGCCCTCCTGGCAGAAACAACGACATTTGTTTTATCATGGACAGAAGAGAAACCGCCACTCTCATCCTGATCAACCTCTCGGTGACTTTCTACTCCATCTCTATGGTACCCTCATTGCCAGACTCATGGACTAAGGAATTCAAGAGCCCAACCTGAGCTGGATCACCTCTTTCCTCTCCAATAGGACACAATGGATCAGACACTCCCCTTTCACCTACAAACACAAGAAGCTCATTTGTGGAGTCCCCCAGAGCTACTCCCTTATGTCAATCCTCTGCAATGTTTACATGACACCTCTCACCCACATTTTAGGAACCCAGAACATCACATCTTTCCCCTACGCTGATGACCCTCAGCTCATCCTATAGCACATCAACATGAACATCTCCACAAGGACCAATTTTGCTGCCTGCATGTACAACCCGACTAAATGGATGCAGGAGAACTGCCTCAAACCTCAATGCAGACAAAATGGACATCCTGACCAAGTTCCCCTTGGATTTCTCCTGGTGGCCATCCAACCTAGGATTCCAAAGAAGAGAGATCCTAACCCTAAGAAGTAAGAGCTCTCCTTGGATTACTTCTGGTGGCCACCCGACCTGGGTCCCACGCCAACCCCCACAGACCACACCAGAAACCTCTGCATCATTCTTGATGACAAACTCATGAGGAACAAATAGGTCAGTGCCATGATTGCATCCTGCTGCCACATCCTCAGAATGCTTTTTAAGATCTTCAAATGGCTCCCCACACACACAAGATGGATGGTGATCGAGGCCCTCATCACCATCAGACTTGACTATAGCAACACTCTCTACGCAGGCATCTCCAGCCAACTCACGCAATTACTCCAAACCATCGAAAACATCACCATCAGACCCATCGTAGATGTCCCCATAAACACTAACATCATTCCCTACCTCATCGAACAACACTCCAGACATGTTGTAGTCAAGCATCACATCCATGCCTACAAAGCCCTCCACAACATAGGAACAGCATACCTTAAAGACCGACTCCAACTCCACAAAACCCTCCAGGCATCTATGCTCCATCTCTCTCCCCCTCACACAAATTCCCCTCATCCTCAAAAGCAAGACAGGAGCTGCACATTCTCCTTCATCCTCTCATCCTGAGCCACCTCTTCTGCTATACTCCTCCTTTTTTCAGAACTCAGACCAACTACTTCTCTCTGCCCTTTTACCATTAAGAGTCCTGAAAAGACTGTTTAGCTAGGATGTCAGAATACTGATACCATTCAGTTTTTTTTTTATTTTCTAATGGTCCAATAAATTATAATCACCCCTACGAGATTCCCAAGATACTAGGAATCCAGTCTGTCTTAGCTCTTTACCCCTCTGTTTCTTTTCATCATCCATTGCAGATTTCTCTGTAACAGAACCCTCAACATTACTTTTAGGTTGTAAATGTGGTGTAATGGCTTGCAAACCTAAGGTATCACAGCCCACAGAGATCTATACTTCCATGGTTATTTTTGTTAAGTCCCAATCTGGAACTGGAAATGTTTCCAGTGTCTGCCATATAGCTAAAACTGAAGTTGCTCCCTTAATGTTGCTCAGGATGATAAAAGAAACTATAGAAAAGTTTCCTAATAATTTCATTCTTATGTCCAGAGCTGGTGCATCTCTGTGCTTGTTATGTACTTGTTTCAGTACCTCATATGTGCCACGTGTGCTGGTATAAATCCAGGCAAATATGCTTCCCCAGGTGTTACATGCCACTTTCTACGGCACCATTCCTAGAAGGAGACACATTGTCAGCCAGTTACTTACATAGTCCATATTCTCTGTTTCTTTTGAGGTGTGTAAATGGATAAACCGCTTCTAACTGGTTGGACTTGCGAGCAACCCAGAAAGGAATCTCTTCATGCTTCGCAGGCGCTTTACCTATGATATCGTTAAAAGTCTGTGGACTAATGGGATGTTTTGTTACCAGAGCTGCTAGTCCCGCTGCAAAAAGCTGGCCTAGAGTACATGGTAAGTAATATAAAATCTCCTGTATGAGGTGACTGTGCATTTCCAAACCCCTATCACCTCAGTGAATGCCAAGGTGTAGGGACAAGGAACGGGCATGTAGTCAGCCAAACCAAGCCACATGGCCTGTCCATTACTTAGGGCCCCGGGTGGGCATTCCTGACCAGCAAACCAGTTATTTTCTTCCTGGTAAGTTAAAGGGATTTCCGTATCTTGGTAAGCCCAATAATTTGCAGCTGGTGGTGCTGTGTTAAAAGCCTGAAACTGCCCGGAAACAGAATATATAGCCTCAAACTCCACCCAGTAAAATGTCTCAAAGGCATACCCTGCAGGTGCAGCTATTCCAAAAGTAACTGACCATCCCTATTAGGACACCTTCAAGCTTGCAATGCTGAGTAAATTCTTCCCTGTAAGTGGATCCTGTAGCAATACGGACCACCATATGAATGGATTCAAATAAAACGTAATAAAAAAATCGAGAATAAAATGGCTAATAACCATTTAAGAGTAAAATTTGGCAAATCTATGGAAATAGGTGCTCCCTTATTCCCTGCAGGAAGGTAACCATGATTACTACACGTCTCCATAATTATGTAATAATGTAATAATGGTCCAAGGGTGTGTCAAAAATAAACTACTCAAGGGGTTCCCAAAAATCCTGGCCCAGTGTGTTGAGCACCAATGTTGCCTTAACTGTCTCTGACTAAGCTCTACATGGTTTGCTTTCCCACCCACAGATAAACTTAGTTTAATACACAAACCTTTGAATGTGAAAGACAGGTTTTTGCAGCCATGTAGGACCCCACTCAATACGTATTTGAAATGGAGTCAATGCTTTAGGTTTACTAACAGTCTCTAAAGATGGACCCAACAACACTGTTGTGATCAGATACAAACCTTTTTCCTTCTCTTCAATTACACACACACACAAGATGTGCTAGGAAAAACACACTTAACTGAAAAGTGAGTTTATTTCACCCTCTTGCTTAGCACACCTAAAATAGCAGCACAGAATATTATTAAAACAGCACAAATGCATGTTGCAAACAACCAGAATAAAATGAATGTCTCTAACTTGGTTAAAATGTCATCTAAAAACCTAACACCCTAAAACCATCTTTCATGTGCTACACTAGGAGATCATGGAAAGTAGAATAAGTTGCATCTAGGTTTTCGTAGAGTGGATGAGCGCACTGCATACCTTATTTACAGCAACATATATTATCAGGAGTCTTGTAGGCAGTGTTCCCTGCAAAAGGCAAACACATGTTCATCATCAGCATCAACTCCTCTCAGGCCCAGGTTCGATATCAGCTTTCAGTAAAAAAAGTGTGATATGGCAGCAAGAACTCTGGCAGGCAGGATCATCTTCTGCCCTGACTGTATCTTACTGTTTATAATCTGGGGCAAAGCACTTCTCATGACAGGTGGTCAATTGGCAGTCGTTTCATATTGTGTCTTATCTAAGATGGAATGTACAACATCATCTTAGGAATGTTTGATATGATCAATAAGCATCAAGAGGCTAGTCTAAGACACATTCCCTTAAACATATAAGGTAAAGTATGCCTATTCAGACTTCGCTGTTATGGCAATTGTTTATTGTTTGACATTGAAATTGGGAAAACAAGGCACTTGTTCCAGACTGAGTCTGCATCGGGTGTTTTGTTTATGTTTATATCTAAAAGTCTTGAAACTTTCAGGGTTTTTGGAATGATACGGTCAAACGACATCTGTGTCAAAGGCAGACATATTGACATTTATGCAAAAATACAGGAAATTATGTTGCAGCCTCCCTAAAATTAAGTCGGGCCTTATGTCTTTACATCAAGAGAGGAGCTTAGAGTCCACCAGGTTGATTTGCCTGAATACAAGCTTTAAATGGGCTAAATTTGTCCTCTTCCACTATTAAGGCTACCAGTATTGCACTGTATGTCTTGTGGCAAAATGTATATTTGATACAGCAGGACTGAGTTGTTTATGGTGGCAAGACAGTGATCACAGCTACAGGCCTGATCTGTTTATTATGTTACTTACAGTAAAGGCCCTATCCCTGATGCTTTTATTGTGAAAAGCATTTGTTAAAGTCAATATCCATTTAAGGCTAGATTGTTATTAATCCATTATTAAAGCCGACAGATAGGTATTTTTTTATATGGAATCTTTCAGAGTACCACAGTTGATGTTTTGTGATGTCCGCATCTAAATCACTTGACACTTTCAAGGTTCTTGCACAGATATGGTCAAACAACATCAGGGTCAAAGGCAGACATGTTGATACTTCTGCAGAAATACAGAACATTGAGTTGTGGCCTCCCTAAAAGGAAGTTGGGCGTTATGTGTTTACCTCAAGAGAGGGACATATGATCCACCATGTGGGTTTCCCTGAGTACAAGATTTGATTAGGCCAAATTTGTCTTCTTCCACTGTTAAGGCTTGTGGCAAAATATATACTAGATACAGTAGGCCTGAGTTCGTTATGGTGGAAAGACAATTATCACAGCTACAGGTCTGATCTGTTTATTATTAAATGGTACAATAAAAGCACTATGCCTGATGCATTTATTGTAAAAAGCATATGTTAAAGTCAATATCCATTTAAGGTTAGATTGTTATTACTCCCTATTAAAGCGTACAGATAGGCATTTGGTAACATGTAATCTTACAGATTACAGCAGTAGGCAATAGTTTTGGTATAGGTTCACCATATGGGAAATCATGGATCTTGAAGGCTTGGTCACTGAGAATCCTTGTTAGGCCCTTTAAGGAGAGCAGGTATTTTGCTAACTGTAACTTTGCATTCCATTCCAACTTTAGGATTGTATCTGATGTTTACCTTGTGGAAAAGTTTACGCTTCAAACTGCAAGCTTGAGTTGGTTAGCTGGTTATGGGGACAAACAATATGCCTGATTGGTGTTCTGGGAAACATTATGTTTGATGAAATAGATGAGGTCTACTTATGATGAAATGTTATGACAAAGGCAACCAGTCCAGCTTATTAATTGTGAAAAGCATATTTTAAAGTCAGTGAGCCTTTACAGTAGGTTGTTTTCAGATTCTATTAGAAGCTATAGACAGGTATCCGGCTACATGTAATCTCAAAGATTACTGTAGCAGGCAAAGAATTAGGCATTGGCCACCCACTTTGACAAGCCTGAGGGTGTTCTCTATAATTATTCATGTTAGTTCCTGTTGAAAAGCATTGTTCATGATTTTTCTACCTATTTTTAATTTCGTAACTGTATGCATGATGGTTGCCAGTTTTTCAGCACTTGAAAAGCTGGTGTTGGGCAAGATGTCAAGCCAATGGTAAAGGGTAACGGTTTCATCGGAAAAAGTAATGAAAGATTATATAGGTTTGATCTGTTTATTATGAATCTTTATGACAATGTCAGTATGCCTGACATACTCATTGTATGCAAAGGTATTGAAAGTGGAAATACACTGGAAAAAAGCGTGGAGATAGAAGATATGCCCTAAAATAGCCCTTGTTACGCTGTCTTCAGAGAGATATTGTTTTGTTTTACCAACTGTATTACTGTAGACACTATTAGTTTTATGACTGTGTGCTATATAGTGGCCCTGAGGAAATCTTGCTCTCAGTACAGTGGGCTTGAGTTGTTTATGGTGACAAGCCAATGATAAAGGTTATACTCCTGATTGTTTATAATGAAAGGTTATGATAAATGAAGTAGGCCTGACATTTTGATTGTGAAATACATACGTTAAAGTCAATAACCATTAAAGGGTGGATTGTTATTTCTCTGTAATAAAGCTTATCGACAGGAATCTTGTTACATGAAACATCGCATATTATCTATGTAGGGAAGGATTTGATATTGGTAGCCACCTCTGACAAACACTAGGTGGAGCAGATTTGCAGTGTAATAATCATTGCTATTATCTACTCTTTGCTGTCTGCTAGGCCCTTGTGATAAAACAATCATTAAATTATACATCCATATACATAACTATAAATCCATACAGATACAAAGAGGGCCTTTGGGTCATCTCTGTTCTGCCATTGGTCTCTCTGAGTGTCATTTGGACTCTGTTTCCTCCATGACAGCTAATTGCATGGGGTAATGGTTCAGTCTGCATCAGTCAGTGGCTCTCTTGCCATGTGAACAGCATTATTTTAATCATGAGTGTACATCCATCTGAACACGACTGTTCTTCTGCATCAGGGCTGGTAGGCCAGCACGTTTGGTTTCATCCTTCTTTTAGTTTCCCTTACATTCTTTGCTTCAACAAGTTTTATTCTATTGTTTCTTAAGACAATACAACAGGTCTCCAGGTAGTTATAGTGGGTTGATTGCTTACTGATTAATTCATCTGCAGTGTGGAGACCACTTCCTCTAAACACGGAGACCATTATGGAACACATTGTGCAGTGTATCATTGTTTTATAGTTTAAAATATTGTCTGATCTAAAAAAGCAGTTGCAATTTGTGACCCGACTTTTAATGGCAAGTATCCAGTTTAGTGAACTGAGTGATGTAACATTAACCTAGTTTGTAAACTATACAATCAGAAGGTGGCCCCAGAATGACCAGCCTAATTAATATTCACTAGACAGGTCACAAATTGCAACTCTTGCCAACTGGCTGTAAAGATAAGGATGGTGACTTGTAAGGGCCAGCATACCACCATGCCTGACTTGCCTTTTTGAAACTGAAAAGATCTGTTTAATTTTAGATCTGCCCTTAAAGCCAAATGGGACAGCTTTAAACAACTGTATTAAAAGCTGTCTGGTTTGAAAAGCTTCAATAACAGTTTGTAGTGGTGGCCATAGACCACTGCAAACTCCGCATTATGCTGCCATTCGAATTCCCAAAGGAGAAAGGTTCCCAACTTAACCTCTCCCCTTTTGCAAATGAGTTAACATCCCAACTTGGGAGTCGGTAACTTATCAATGGTTTCCAACCTGAAGTACAGTCCCAAACCACTGACACATAGGGTACCGATTCAGTGTTTTTAAGAGATGTTCAAATCATGCCTCTTCCAAAGAATTGGAACTCATGACAAAACTGATTTCAAGCGTTGGAAAAATGCTTCTAACTGATAAACAGTTTTAATAAGACAATTTAGCTTATTGGATGGTTTGCGATTATTAAAAACTTTAGTACAGCTGGCCCTAAATTCTGATTCCTGTGCAAATAAGAGTATGCACACAGATTGGAATCACAAGTTGGGTGATGATTATCACACACTCAGGGGCATATTATCAAGGACCGGTGTTAAAATGATTGCTGTTTTATCGGCAGGAAACTGCCGATAAAACAGCGATAATGGGCTTGATAATGCGCCCTTGTTAATTCCCATAGAAGCCCATGTTCTGATGTTAACATGGGTTTCTATGGGAATTAACAAGGGGTATTATCAAGGCCATTATCGCAGTTTTATCGTCAGTTTCCTGCCGATAAAACTGCGATAATTTTAACACCGGTCCTTGATAATATGCCCCCTAGAGTTTTCCCTGATAGATTCCGGTAGGTCAAACCTGGCAATGTTTATCAGGACAAAAGTCACAGAAAAAGGGAAAACATTTGCAATTCAGTGTTAGAAAACGACTTTGTATGCTATGCCTCATTTTTTTGTTGAAAACTCAGAATTAGAGGTATTTAAATATTGCACCCCGGAGAAATGGTATTTACCAAATGTGCTGAATACCCCACCTTGTAATGCTCAATTTGTAATGCGGGTCGAATTGTTAATAGAAAAGTGTTCTGACTGTGAAAAACACGTTCCAAAACAAAAAACCTTCAAAAATCAAATTCCCAAGAAAGCTGCACAAATTGTTTTTTTTTTAACATAACCGAAAAAAAGCTTTTATTGATGAATTGAAAAACCAGTGAATGCAAAATCCTCTAGGAGAATATCCCAAGTTCATATTTGTTCCGCGTTAATTGCATATTCATGAACCAAAGCAGATTGTTCTAATTAATTGCATATCATGCAAATGACTTTTCATTCTAACAAACTATTAATTTAGAAGAACGGTTGCCAAAGTATAGCTGTTGTCAATTACTTTTTCCACAAAAGAAACAGAATGACTGATTGAACTCATCTTATTTGCTTGCTTATCAGAGCATACACTGTGCTATAAAAGAGAGTGCAATATTTTAGGCTGTTTTTCCCATTCTGCTGGTTGTGCATGTGTCAGGCCAGCTTTCTCAATAGGTAAGCGCCTTGAAGCCAAAGGGAATGGGGACACATTGTTTACAACCCCTTCCCATTTAAAAAAGAATACAATGCTGACCCTGCATCTCAGTATGTACATGGAAACAGTCTGTTTTTCTTTACTATTTAACCCCTTAAGTGCTGCGTCGGGGCGTTGGCCGACGGCAGCACTACCTCCCCAGTGCTGCGCACGACCATTGGACGTCCATTCAGCACTAGTTCCAATGGACAGCGCAGCACTGGGGAGGGATGTTTACGAGCATCTATGAGGTTAAGCATTTCAAAATCATGAATCAATCAACAACCGGATGTTTACAATCTCACAAGTCCATTGATTTAATCATTCTGTAGTCTACAAAGGTTCGGCTGGTTACGCCTGAAATCCTGCATGAGCCTCAACGTTGCAAGCTTACCTTTGGAAACAGTTTGTAAATTTCAACAAGAATGCACATTTATGTTTGTTTATGCAAAAATCTGCAGCGTGAGTGTGAATCTTACTGCTCACTTTGTTTCTCCTTGAAAAAATGGCCATAGACAAGGGTAAACTGACACATGAATCAATCTACATGTATAAGTTTGCTCTTACACTTTGGGCGATTACATTGTCATCCGGCATTTGATTCATCCAAATCCGATTTGGACCTCGCCTTTCAGACCGTACCGGGCACGTTCTCCATTGAGCTATTATGATGGCTAGGAAGCGTTCACACTGTCTGACTTGGTTCCGAAAGGCATTGGGAGTAACCAGTTGTTCAGTGCTCAATAGGAGCGGTCTACAGAGCACGTTTTCCAGCCGAGTGATTAGGATGTCAGATTCGGACAGCCTTTCCAAATCGATTGTTCTGAAACTAATAGGATGTTGGAATCTAACTTTGGGGGCCCGTAGCAGGCCCCAATTCACCTGGGGCCCTCCAACTTGGGCCCAAGGGTGTACTCATGGGTCCCCCCATACCCATGCATTCACAGTGTGGCAGGCACCATGGGGTGTTCGCCACAGGGGGCAAGGTTTACCCGAACCGCCCCTTGTGTCAATTGTATTGTATTGTGGCATACTTGTATAGCGCAACCTGTCACCACAAAGGGCATCCTGGCGCTTAACCCGTACTCAGTTAGAAGCAATAGCTCAGCCTGTCCTGGGAAAAAGATAAGTTTTTAGAGCCTTTCTGAAAGGAAGAAAATCTCCGAGGCTTCTCAAGGATAAAGGCAGAGAGTTCCAGAGTTTGGATGCCGCTACTCTAAAGGAGCGGCCCCCCATCCTCACTCTCTGGAATCGCGGGACTACCAGTAGCCTGGATGACGAGGAGCGCAAAGCTCTAGCTGGACAATACCAGGCAAACATTCGCCGCAAGGGAATGGGGCCCAGATCATGAACAGCCCTAAACACAATACACGCTGCTTTGTATCGCACTCGTAGATGAACTGGCAGCCAATGGAGTTCTCGCAGTGCTGCCGTGGAAGAGCTGTGGTAGGGGCGAGAAAGGGCGAGTTTGGCAGCAATATTTTGCACCCTTTGCAGCTTGCCCAGAAGTGTTACCGGGGCCTCCAGAAGTAGTGCGTTACAATAGTCAAGTCGACTTAGGATGGTACAACGCACTACTTCTGGTCTGGCTTGCGCAATGTGAGCCTGTGTTCTCGTTTGGAACTCAGGCTCTCATTGAAGTCAATGGTCGGACTACCCAGATCCTAGTTGTTCGCAAATAATTCCGGAACTGAAGCGGTCTGAATAGTTTCAGGACAAGGTCGTAATCAGCCCCTTTGTTGTAAATTCACTACTTTTGGCTATTCACCATTTACATGTGTAGTTTTACTACAATGTGTAGGTTCACATGTCTCCATCCACTAAAGCCCAGGGATGCAGTTTAATTTTTGAGTGTAAAGCTACTACTTTCAAGTTTTCGCAAAGTAGGCATAGATCTCCACAACTGTGAAGGCAGTCTCTCTACGGTAAAATATAGGGAAAATTTAAAAAGTGTATTAATATCTAAATAAAATTTGTAAAATGTAATAAAATATTTTTTAGAGAAATACTAATATATAGTATAGTAATATATTTATTTTAAAAGTATACAAAGTTTTCAAAGCATGCTATATCATTATTAAATTAATGTTGAATTAAATAGTATAATATTTTGAATATAATAAATTAAATTACCAATATTTTTCTTGAGATTTAACTAAAGCAAATCTCACAGAAAGAATAAAATGAATATATATTTATTTTACAAATGTAACCACTTCGCTGCTATGCCTTTCCCTACCATGCAAAGCGTTTTTTGGGCTATTTAGGGTAGTTTGTGCTGATGCCCCTGTAACCTTTTGTCCACATAAGGTATATGTCAAATGTGCGTCTTTTTTTTCAACATCCTGAGGATTCTAAAGGTACCCAATGTTTCTAGATTCCCTTGGAGGAGACAGAGAAATTAGCCAAAATACGCTAAATTTGGGGGTTTGGGGGAAAATGGGAAAAAAGTGCAGCAGAAGAAAACGTCTGGTTTTTTTTACTGGCAAATTGTATCAACAAAGGGGTTATGGTACTAAAATCACGATCCTCCTAGCTTTCCGGAACATGCATATTTTTGTCTGAAAACCATCATTTTCTACACAGTTTTGGAATTTTACTGGGATAGCCTATTTTTTCAATTTTTTGTTCTTTCAACCTCCTTCCAGTTAGTGGTTGAAATGGATGTAAACCAATAATGGATCCTGGAAAGCTGTTCAATTCTGCAAAGTAGACACAAATCTGAATTCAGCAAGGGGTTATCTGTGTAGATCCTTCCAGGTTTTCCTATAGATATTAACAGTTGAATTAAAATAAATATTGAAATTTAGTAGAAGAAACAGCCAATTGTGTCAACGTTTTCACCTGTAACTTCTTGTAAGTATGGCAAATTTATAAAAACAATATAGCGTTACGTCTCCTGGACCCTTCTGGTTGCAGAGATATATTGGACTTGTAGGTTTAACAAGCACCTGAGTTACCCAGAGCCAATAACTGAACTGTGCCTTGCAATGTTTTTCATTGTGTACCAGGTATATATCAATTCATTTGGTAATATATAAAGAGTGAGAAAAATAGGTATAATTTTACTCCGGAGACGGTGGGGAAAGCTAGGTGGAAGGAAAGTTGAGCCGGCACGGTATTTGCAGTGGATTCTGGGTAATAAAATGTTGGGGTACCCACGCAAGCCTCCCTGGACACCGGGTGTCTAGTTTTCAGAACTGTCTGGGTTTGGTAGGAATCCCTAGTTGGCCGACAGGCACAGGATAAAAAACACAGGTGACTCCATGGCAAAGCCAGGTAGTTTTGTAATCAATGATTTTGAAGTCTCCACAGTACATTTTGGACTTTTTCCTATTGCAGGCACTAGGCCTACCCACACAAGCCGGAGGCCTGGGTAAACTCTGGGTGGTAGGAAATTTGTGGCGGCCTGGTGATCCCACAGCTTTCTTACACAGAAAAGTGAGGAAAACTTGATTCTTTTAGCTAAATTTGAGGTTTGCAGAGGATTCAGGGCATGAAAACTTTTGGGGATCCATACACTCCACACCTCCCCAGACTCCCCTGTGTTTCTAGTTTTCAGAAATGTCTGTGTTTTGTAGGTTTCCCTAGATGGCCGCTGAGCCTGGGACCAAAAACGCCGGTGACTCCCTCTCCAAAAAAAATATTTTTTCGATCGATAATTTTGAAGTTTCCACAGTACGTTTTGGGCCATTTCCTGTCAAGGGCACTAGGCCTATCCACACAAGTGAGGTCTAATTTTTATCAGAAGACATGGGGGAATGCTGCATGGTAGGAAATGTGTAGTGACCCTGTGAAACCAGAACTTTTCCAAAATGTGATTTTACTAGCTACATTGGAGGTTTGCAGGGGGTTCTGGGTAGGAAAATGTTGGGAGGTCCATGCAAGCCGCACCTCACGAGACTCCCCTATGGGTCTAGTTTGCAGAACTATCTGGGTTTGTTAGGTTTCCTAGGGTGAACCCTACAAGGAACCACCCTTGACTGTATCCGCTGGTTCCTCTCTGGCAGATCCCAAAGAATTAGACTACCACCCCTCCTCTCCAAACCCACGGAAATCAACTGCGGAGTGCCCCAAGGATCATTGCTCAGCCTATGCTCGTCATTATCTACATGGCCCCCATCGCACCATTATCAGACAGCATGGGCTTAGCTCAGTATCCTATGCCAATGACACCCAGCTCATCCTCTCCATCACCAAGGACCCAATCACCACCAGACTCAACTTCCAGGGAGGAATGAAGGACATTGCATCCTGGATGAGCAGAAAATGCCTGATGCTCAACTTGGAGAAGATAGTAGTCCTCATCCTTGGACCCTCCCCCTCGGCATGGGACAACACCTGGTGGTCTACCGCACTTGGCAAACCCTCACACCCACGAACCACACCTGAAAACTCGGCATCGTACTCAACTCCTCCCTCTCAATGATCTGACAGGTCAACACCGTCGCCTTCAGCTGTTTCAACACCCCCGAATCCTCCAAAAGACCTTCAAGTGGATCCCCTACAAATCAAGGAAGGCCGTCACCCACGCACTCACCACCAGCAGACTGGACGACGGAACGCTGGGATCAACATTTCTCTGATCCGCAAACTCCAGACCATACAGAACACCACAGCCAGACTCATCCTCTACATTTCTCGACAAAAGCACGCCATCCAAAACCTACGGAACCTCCACTGGCTCCTCGTTGAGAAGATAGTCACTTTCAAGATACTCATCTATGACTACAAATGTATCCACAACACCGGACCTCAATGAGAGAGAAATTGTTTTGCTAAATTTGAGGTTTGCAGGGGATTCTGGGTTGGAAATTGTTGTGGAATCCATACTAGCCAAACCCTTTCAGACTCCCCCATGTGCCTAGTTTTCAGAAATGTCTGGGTTTGGCAGGTTTCCCTAGATGGCCGCTAAGCACCAGGACCAAATACTCAGGTGATTCACTGGCAAAACCAGGTACTTTTGCAATCAATAATTTTGAAGTCTCCACAGTACGTTTTAGGCCATTTCCACTATTAGGCTTACCGACACAAGTGAGGGACCATTTTTATCAGAAGACTGGTGGGAACGCTGGGTGGGAGGAAATTCATAGCGGCCTGGTGATTACACATCTTTTCCACACAGAAAATGTGATTTCATTAGCTAAATTTGAAGTTTGTAGTGGATTCTGGGTAAGAAAACTTTGGGGGATCCATGCAAGCTGCACCTCCCCAGACTTCCCCATGTGTCTGGTTTTCAGAACTGTCTGTGTTTGGTAGGTTTCCCTAGTGGACTGGCGAGCTCGGGATTAAAAACCCAAGTTAATCCCTCGATAATTTTGAAGTCTCCATAGTATGTTTTGGGCCAATTCCAGATGCAGGCACTAGGCCTACTCACACAAGTGAGGTACTATTTTTATCAGGGGACTTAGGAGGAACCTTGGGTGGTAGGAAATTTGCAGTGGCTAATAGATCCCACAACTTTCCCCACACAGAAAAGTGAGAAAACGTGATACTGTTGGCTAAATTTCAGGATTGTAGGGGATTCTGGTTGGAAAATGGTGTGAGATCCACACAAGCCACACCTCCCTGGACTCCCTTGGGTGTCTGGTTTTCAGAAATGTCTGGGTTTGGTAGGTTTCCTTAGATGGCCGCTGAGACCGGGACCAAAAATGCAGGTTACCCCTTTGAAAAACCAGGTTGTTTTATGCTAGATAGCAGGGCACCTGTGTTTTTGGTCCTGGGCTCCCCGTGGGAGTCTAGGGAAGTCAGGTTTGTTTGGCTCCCCCTGCCTTTCCTTTCCCAGAATACTCTGCAAACCTCAAATTCAGCTAAAAAGTCACATTTTCCTAAACCTTTTGTGTGAGAAAGTTGTGGAATCACAGCAACTGCATACATTTCCTACCACTCAGCATTTCCCTTGGTCTCCTAAATTTTTTTTTACCTCACTTGTGTGGGTGGGGCAAGTGCCTTTAGAAGTTGAGGGGGAAACAAAGCAGGTCTAAAACGGCAGTTTCTTTTTACATTTTTAGGCTGACTCTACCTTTGGCACCCACCGAACTGAGATATAATTTTTATCAATAGGCTGAGGAGAGTGCTGGGTGTTAAGAAATGTGTGTTGGTGTAGTGATACAACAACTTTCCCACACAAAAATATCAGGAGAATATGACTTTTTAGATAAATTTGAGGTTTGCAGGAAAATCTGGGTAGAAAAATTACTGGGGATTCCACACAAGCCAGACTTGCAGTCCATGCACACCTGGGCATTGCCGGTGTGCTGGATGAGCTGCAGGGTGGGCAGGGCTGACGGAGGAGGTGGGACGGGCATAGGTGTCACTGTGAGAAAAATAAAACCAACTTACCTGCAGTCAGCCGCGTCATGCTCTTCTCTTCTACTGTACATGGCACAGGCTCACAGAATGAGAGCAGCTTCAGGATTGAACTTGGCTCCCTCGATTGGCTCTCCAGGACAGACTGTTAGTCTGTGCCTGATCTCTCCAACCCATCTGCGTTGCTTGGTTGGAGAGAGCTTTCACTGCGCATGACAGCCGGCCAAACCGGCATGCACAGTGAAGGGAGTGCATCTACCACTCCCATCAGTCACCACCCTGGCCCTGCCCCCAAGACTGGGCAAGAAAGGAAAAATAAAACAATAGTTAATCATCATTTTTTTATTCCTTTCCCGCCATTTTTGTGGGGGGCAACACTCCTTTACCATAGTGGAAGAGCCCCTGCTATGCTCACTACCAGCCAAGCATCATCCACACCCACCACAAGCAAAGCATCATCTACACACACCACCTGACAAGCACCATCCATGCACACAGTAGGTCAAGCACCAGTCCATGCACACCGCCAAGCAAGCACCAGTCTATACACACCACCACCAAGTGCGAGTCCACACACACACATCCAGCAAAATGCCAGTACACACACAGACAGTGAAATGCCAGTACACGCAGATGGTCAACAGAACTCCAGTTCACACACACACAGAAACATTTCCATATACATAGTGTTTTTCAGCCCCCCTGGGGGGCAGATGAGCCTAAAAATATTGCTTATTCGCCCCCTAGGGCCATAATGTGACTCTAGAAGAAAGGAGGAGCAACCTTACTTTATGGGGCTGCTCTCTGACATGCACATAAACATATGCCTGGTGTCTAGTGGGCTTTCCGCCCCCTGTGCAGCAGATTGGGGTAATAACCACCATCTGTCCACCAAGGGAGGTAAAAGGTCTGTCCAATTTGTGTTTGCATGCACTGACTTGTCTATTTTGGGCAGCCCCCACCCCTATGTATAACAAAAAGATAATCCCGGGTGCCTAGTGGCACATTTTCTAGGGGTTGGAGGCATTGGCATGCCCATTCTGGGTGGTCCAAACCCCTCAACAACAAAAACAAAAAGTCCCTGGCTGCCGAGTGGGTTTTCTCCCTCCCCAAGGGGACAGATCGGGGCTATTGACCCATCTGTCCCTAAGGATGGCAGAAAGACTGTCCAATTAGTAGGGGTGTGGGCCACCCTAAATAGGTGTCAGTGCCCCCACACCTATGTATAAAAAAAATAACCCCTGGTGCTTAGTGGGTTTCCTGCCTCCCTGGTGGGGACAGGTCATGGGCTATTGTCCAATCTGCCTCCTGTGGTGGGGGGGGGGGGGGGTAGGAAACTGTGGGAATTTGTTTATTGGGGTGGGGGCATTGGCATACACATTATGGGCAGTCACCCCCCCCCCCCTTAAATGTAAATGAATACAAATCCCTGGTGCCTAGTTTTCTTTCTGCCCCCTGGGGAGCAGAAATACTTTTTCCAAATACTTTTGGGTAGGGCCATGTTCTTGCCCATTGTGAGCAGCTCATCCCCCTCTTTTATAAAAATTAATTTCTTCGTGTCTAGTGGGCTTTCTACCCTCCTGGGGGCAGATCAGGGGCAATGACCTTCATTTACTCCCAGGGGGGTAGAAAGACTTTGGAGGCTGTTTGAGGGGGCATTGGCATGCCCATTTTGAACAGCCCCATCACTAAATACAAACATAAAATATATCCTTGTGCCTAGTGTGCTTTCTGCCCCCCATTGTGGATCAATGCTTGGGGATCGCCCTCCTGCAGTAGTCACTAGTGAGGGGTACCATTGGAAAGGGGAGGGCCGAGCAGTAGTTTGTGAGCAGGTACATTGGCAGAGTGGTGGAGAGAGGGGCTGTGGGACGTACTGCAGGTACCAGGAGGGCTTGGAGGGTTTGTTGGTCCTCAAGGACACTCTAGAACCTTCCCCAACCAGCAGAGCACCAGAAGGTGCATTTGCAGAGTGGTGGAGAAAGGAAGCAATCGCACTCTGGGGAACTTACTTAAGGTAACAGGATGGATTATTCACCCCAAAGGACCCTCTAGAGCCAAGGGGACTTCACCCCCCCACCAGCAGTGTGTCAGGAAGTGCATTTGTACAGTGGTGGAGAAAGGGAGTGGGGCCGCCGACCACCTCTTGGCAATCCCGCTGTGTGGGATTTATTGGAGGTAACTGGAGGGGTACTTGGCCCCCAATGATCCACTGCATACAGGGGACTTCATTTCCCCACCAGTTGTGTGCTAGGAGGCGTGCATGCAGAGTGGTGCAGAAAGGGGGCAGGGCCTCCGGCTACTTGCCGGTCCGTTTTTTTCTTTATAATGGGAGAGGGCTCCCCTGGGCCCAGGCTTTTTTTAATGGACTCACACAAACCCCTCCCGGGCTGATTTTGGCTCCCGGGACCCCATCCCCCTGGGGTCCTGCTTTTTTCTGTTTTTTTTTTTTTAATTTAAGGTAGGGGGGCAAAGCAGTCCCTCTCGCGGGCTTATCTCATCCCCCTTGGCCCCATCCCCAGGGCCTGACCACTTCTTTATTTCTTTATTCTAAAATGGGGGGAGCCAGCCTTAAAAAAAAAGTGAATACTAAGGAAGTGGGACCTTGCAATCCGCCTCTCTGGACAAATTTTAGCCTGGGGACCCCATCCCACTGGGTCTGGCCATTTGCTGGAACTGCATGGGGAGAATCAAGGCCCCCGTGGTTCCTGCCAGCTCCCCTCATCCTGCAAGAGCCAGCATTGCTCTTGGATAGAGGGAGCTGCTGAACATGCAGATCCCTCTGACCAAAAGCAATTCTGCTCTGCTTTCAGCAAGCAAGAGCATTTTTAATGCTCTTCTTTGCTGAAAGCGGAGCAGCATTTGCTATGGCTTGGAAGAAGCTGTGAAGCTCCCACCAAGCCATATCGAACAGTCCTGATGGTGGGGACCCAGGGACCCCTGGTGGTGGGGACCCAGACATAGCAGGAGATGGGGCCCTCTTTGCTATACATTTCCAGAGGAGGTGGTGATCCCCTGGGGCTGCATGGGGTGTATGCTCCCTGCATTGAATTTAGCATAAGCCCCTGGAAGGTAGTGTTCGTGGAGCTGCAGGGGGTCCACATGGGCCCCCACATTGTGTAAAGACATGAGCCCCGGGAGGTGGAGGTGCTCCAGGCATGGGGGACCCAAGAGGCCCCCTATTCATATTTTGCATGTGGCCTGGTGTGTTGACCATTCAAGGGGCCTGGGGGGGGGTCCCGGAATCCCCGCATTCATAGTGCAGTAAGCCCTGGGGAGGTGAAGGTCGCTGGGGCAATAATAAGCCCAAGAAGAGGAGGGTCTCATGTGCCCCCCTCCCTTATTACCCTAATACCCCCGGGAACTGACCAACCAGAGAGACGATTAGAAATAAAGCACAGAGGCCAGTGCTGTGTGTTTTTCAAATTTTCAGTATGATCCGCAGATCATGTCAAAATTATTGTTTTTTTAAAGGTTTTTTTGGCCCTGCTGGTCCCTGTGGGACCCCTCCCGCCACTGAGGTCTAGGGGGTCAGGGTATTTCTAACCTTCCCCCTTTTCTTTTCTTTTTACATTTTATATGGGACTTGGCTTTAAGCCGAGTCCCAAGATAATTGGCAACACTTCCTGGTTGAAGTTTGACATCGAAATACATTTCATTAGGATTTCAGTTGGATTTTGTGCTTGCAGATATTTATATTTTTTAAACCTAAATATTTCTGAAACCATAGAATAGATTTACACCAAATCGCAAATAAACTTGCTTTCTAGACCAACATCTAGCTTTCTGCCAAATTTGGTGTAATTTAGTTCAGCGGTTAAGGTCTTAGTCGTGTTCAACATATTAAAAATCCCCATAGACATAAAATGGGGAACACACATCTTGGGACCCCCTTATTTCTCTGCCACGTTAGATGATTCACCCTGAATCTGCCCAACACACCAGGTGAACCTAACATGGAAAGCTTTTCCAAGATTTCGGTAAGATTCGTCAAGTGGCGCCAAAGTCATTGGCAAAACAAACAACGATTTTCTTATGGAAACTTTGGTACCAGCAGGCTATATATATGTGTGTGTGTGTATATATATATATATATATATATATATATATATATATATATATATATATATATATATTACCTACTGGCGGTCGCCAGTAGGTAGTTATAGTTAGGATTTTTTTCAATGTTAAATCTCAAAATTCTATTTGGAATAACTTTGGCACCGAATGACGAATCTGCCTGAAAATTTCCTGAAAATGGCCTCGCGGCGCCCCGGTCCTTCCCTGAAAGTTTGGGGGGGATTCGTCAAGCGGGGGCCAAGATAAAAGGGGGGTCCCAAAACGCGTTTTCCCCATGTTAATTTCCATAGGGCGGTCGATTTCACTTTTAGCCCGAACGGCTGAATGGATTTGCACCAAACTTGGCAAAATTGTAGGGACTGGTAGCCCGATGTGCCTTTGCTATGTCTCAAGATATGTGCTGCAGTGGATTTTGAGTAATTTAGGTTAAAAAAAATATATATATCTATAGGCGCTCTCCGGTGCGCGCACCGGAGAGCGCTCCAGGCGCGCCACGCGACTTGCGCGCAGAAAGCTGATTGGCTCTCAGTTGTCTGTAAACATTCTAAACAGTCCGGAGCGGCCGCCATCTTGTGTCTCGGTAGGATCGAGACACGAGAGGTGGGCAAAACAAAGAGGGAAATGACCATAAGGGAGCAGGGTAGACCCCCCCTTGACCCCCTAGGTTTGATGTGGGGGCTATAAAAGGGCCCCGCGGGGCATTTAAAATATATTTTTTTTTTTCGTTTTGCGCGGGGGAAGCGCCCGGTGCGCGCACCGGGGAGCGGCCCTGGGAGCGTACTATGAGGAAAAAAGGTGACAGAGTTTTAAAAAAATGAAGTTTTGATTTAGAAATTGGAGGTAGTTCTTTTCTTCTTTTTGTTGTTTTATATTTTTTTGTGTTTTTTGAACTTTTTGAACTTTTTTTGGCTTTTCAAAACAGTTTTATATTTTTTTGTATTTTTTTAGGGGGAGAAACAAAAAAAGGGAATTGAAACTGGCTCAACTGGAGCAAAAAAACAAAAAACCCCAAAAATTATTTCTTTTTGGGGCACTTGTGATTATCACCTGCAAGGACGATGAGCTTAACGCTTTTTTCGCCATAGGCGATAAGCTTGCCACATGCAGAACAAGTGATTTTAAAATCAGCAAATCTCGGCTGAATGCAAGGCATCACCTCGGATGTTTCTGGTTCTGATGAAGTGGGTTGGTTTCTTTGGGAGGGGGTCCTTGATGACTGGGGGAGGTTACTGGCCAGTTCCCTGAACTCTGCACGAGAGTAGTTGTTTGGGTGCTTTCTGGTCATGTGCCGAATCATGGTATAGTTACCAAAAGAATATTTCTTGTTTGGGTTGCCCCGTGAAAGTTCATCATTGCAGATGAGGCAAGTCACCTTGGGCGCATTCACCTTTTTTTTCCCCTCTGGAATTGAAAAAAACTGCCAAACAATGTGTGGTTTGGGTTTGTAAGGTGTATTTTCTTCTGGCAGCCATCTTCTTCTCCCCTCCTCCTCTTCCTCTTCCTCCTCCTCCTGTTCTTGACCACCAATATAATTTGGAGCTGGTCCTCTTGGTGGTGGTGGTGGTGGTGGTGGGGCAGATGCACCAGCTGATGCTACTACTGAAGCCATTATTTGGAGCAAAAAAGTATAGAGAGAGCAACAAACAGGTCTTCCTCAGTCAAAGGACAAAGTCAGAATAAGGAAAAAAGGTGGGGTCTTTCATCATTTAGAAAAAAAAACTGTCCTGAACCAATGAGAAGTGTTATTTTCAGGTCACAAGACCAGGGGCTTCATCATTATGAAACTAAAACTGTTATGAACCAATGAAAAGTGTTATTTTCTGCTCACATGACCCGACGCGCTTACGCTACGCGCCCGGGGCGCGCCCGGGGGCGCGCCCCCGGTCGCGCAGCGTAAGCGCGCCGGAAGTTTACGTTGTGCGATCGTATTCGCTCGAGTACTTCCGGGTGCGCTTACGCCGTGCGTATCACGCGGTCGCGGCTACGCGATACGTCACGATCATGTTTTCGTTTGCGATATTGGCGCTCACGGGACGCTCCCCGGAGCGCGCCCCGGGGCGCTTTTTAGAAATACGCTTTTCGGGGCGCTCCCCGGGGCGCGCTCCGGGAGCGCTCTCCAAAAAAATTTAAAAAAAAAATGGGATAATTGTAGGGACAGGTAGCCCTATTCTGAAGTGGTTTGTAAAAAACATTAACTTTAGAAAAATATGTATTGTGCTACATTGGGCTTAATATATGTTAGAGCCAAAATGTAGCCCAAATGTAGCCCAAAGTAGCCCAATGTAGCCCAAAGATGGCCACCAGAGACCAAAAATTGTAAATGTAGCCCAAAATTCAACTAGATGTAGCCCAACTGTAGCCCAATGACAGAATGTACCAGAGTGTTAAAAAGAACAACTAGAGTGCTAACAGTCTTATTTATAAAGTGAAACTTATAGTTAGGAATTAGCATTAAAAAAACCTTTGAAATTCACTGAAAAAACCATAGGTTTCACACCAGTTATAGTTAGGAATTAGCATTTAAAAAACCTATGAAATTCACTGAAAAAACCATGGGTTTCACACCGGTTATAGTTAGGAATTAGCATTTAAAAAACCTATTAAATTCACTGAAAAAACCATAGGTTTCACACCAGTTATAGTTAGCTGGAAATTTTACTGATATAAAACCATTGAAATTCCCACGTTATAGTTAGTCGGACTCACTATAACTTGTGCGTGCATAACGTGGGAATTTCAATGGTTTTATATCAGTAAAATTTCCAGCTAACTATAACTGGTGTGAAACCTATGGTTTTTTCAGTGAATATATATATATATATATATATATATATATATATATATATATATATATATATATATATATATATATATCTTGCCAAATGGGGCATGATCTACGACATAGGGGTGCTGATACATGATCAAACATGATGTTAGAGAAATATTTGGGATGCAGTAGAGGCCATGGCCAAAAGGAGTGGGTTTTCGGTGTCGTTATTACAATGCATTTTGACATGGAAATTGAAATTCACGCCCTGGATATCGATTGACTAATGTCTGAATGCTTATTAATGTTGGGCTTTGTGGATAAATAAGAAAATATGCATTTAGCAGTTTAGTTTAATTTTCTCTGCAGGGATTATAACAGTATTTAAACTGTAATATCAATGAATGTACAGTGAAATGTAATTGCTTAATTGGTGTGAACACTGCTGTGGAAAAACAGGCGGAGAGTCTGTTTTCTTTTGTTTTTATGCACTGTGACTTTGAATATCAAGCATATTCTAAGCCTTGTATATCTCCTCTAAAGGTGCCCATTCGAGCAAGTGGGGGAGAGCGGAGGTGCTCCCTACCTGCACAGCAACAGTGGGAAGGCTCCTCTGTGTGCGATGTGGCTTGGGAACGCTGCAGCCCGGTGCGGCCTTCCCAGCGTGGGCCCAGGCAGACCACGAGGCAGGTCGGGGAACAGCAGACCTCCCACTGACAACCGGGAGTAGAGATGGAGGGCGGCCTTTCAACTGCCAGCTCCGGGTGCAGATCGGGTGCGGATCGGCCCGGAAGGGGCTGCAGCCTGTGTCGGGCCTGTGCCGGGTGAAGCATCGGTGGTTGAGGCGGCAGGACCAGCCCGGGAGCTGGGAGAGCGGCAAGCTGTCGGCCTGCTGCGAATGAGGAAGTAGAGATCCCAACGCTGCGGGTAAGTGCTCACACGTGGACATCGGAGATTAAGGTGAGAGGAGCGGTGCGGCCCTCGGAGGGACACTGAGCCTTGGTCCGCAACTCGGCAGACAGTGCAGCCTGGTGGTAGGCGAGGGAGCCATTGGGGCCTTCAGAGTCTGAGCAACCCCCCCCCAGGCCCGGTGGGGGCAGGCACAGGGGTGGTGAACAGAGCTGAGCGGGAGGCGTGCTGCTTTGCCTTGCCCCTCCTCCTGCTAAGAGTGGTGCTGTGGCCCTTAATCGGCCCGCATTTCGGCAGGGGGCGCGTTGCTAGCCCTTTTGAAACTTGCCCCCTCCTCCTCGGCGAGTTGTGGTGCGGCCCTCCTTCGACACGCATTTCGGCGGGCAGCCTATCAGTACAGAAGCCCTGGTCGTGGCTGGTTGAACTAGGCTGGTGCAGGCTTTGGTGGTGTGCCTTCGGCCTGTGCTTACTGCTGGGACTGAGATGGCCTGAAAGATTCACAATCGCAGATGGAACCCAAGTGTCTACGCCACATTCCGGCCCTTACGCATCTCTTATTCCCTCTGCGAGGTCCGACTGCGCCTCATAGAGTGGTGGGAAGGTGAGCAGTGCAACCTATCAGGGCCAGGCTTGGCGATGGCGCTGGACAATCTCAACGGCGACAAACTAGTGGGGAGACCCAGGTCCATTGCTGCCCGGAGTGTGGGCCACCTCCAGGCAACAAAATGGCGGCTGCCAGGCTCAAGAAAGATAAACTTAAGTGGCCAGAAGACCTCTCTGCAATCAGCGTCGCCGGCTGCTGACAAATCCCAGAGGAAGGATGAAAACGATGGTCCAGCAACTAAGGCCTTTATGCTGGAGTTGTTTACGGCCATCAAAGAGGACATCACAGAACTACGTTCCCAGCTGGCGTCTGAAATGAGAGAACTGCGGCGGGATGTGGATGATGTGGGGGAGTGGGTCACCACTTTGGAGGAGCATGATCTTGGGAAGGCGGAGGATATTCATTGGCTGCCGCAGGACGTAATCTGCCTCACGGAGCAGAATCTGGAGCTAAAAGCGCACACCGAGGATTTAGAGAACAGGTCTCGGCGAAATAACATTCGGATCAGGGGGGTCCTGTGGAAAAGTGAAGGTACGGTCCTGCGGGAGTATGTGGAAGCGCTCTTTAGGCACATCTTGAATGAGGAGGGTCTGCAGGAGATTAAGATGGACCGCGTACACCGCGTGGGTCTGCCACGGGGACCTAAGGACCCCCCCTCCCGAAATCCTTGTATGTTTGCATGACTTTCACCTTAAGTAGAGGATCCTGAGAAGGGCCCGCAACCTCCTCCCCCTGCAGTTGCAGGACCACCGCCCTCTGCTGATTCAGGATGTGGCAGCCTCTACTCTGATCAAACGGAGAGACTTTAAACCTATCACTAACTATTTGAGGGAGCAGGGGGTTCCCTACTCGTGGGGGCACCCGTTCAAGCTTATCTTCAAGTGGAAGTCCAAATTGGTCAAGGTCAGGTCGCTGGAAGCGGCCCTTAACATGCTTCGCTTGGAGCGCCCCTCTACCCAGCCGGAGACTGGCGGCTCTCCCAACAGACGGCGACGGCGTTCTACAGAGTGGCATACAGTCGGCAGGCAGGCACCAGCGCTGACACCAGACCTGTCGCTGAGCATGAAGGAGAGAGGGGAGGCGGTGGCTTCCGTAGCATTGGTGATGGATGCTCCAGGAGATGCCTGAGCCTTAAGCCTCTTACTGGGCCCTCTTTGGAGACTGTAGCTGGCGCCGGAGGAGACCGAAGAGGAACTGCTGAGTTGCATTTGTGAGTCCTTGTTGTGGGGAGTGTCCCGTATCAGGAATTGGGTACAGGGTTGGTGGGTGCCATGTCACCCTGCCGATGGGGCCTGTTTGATGGACTATCGTTTATTCCTGTCTTTACTGTGACTCTGGGGTTTTTCTTGTTTCAGGGCGGGGGTGGCGGCAGGGGAAGTTGGGGAGGGGAATGGGGTGGGGCTCCGCATCAGCTCGGGGGGTGCCTGGTAGTGCTCAAGGGGGTTCTGTCTTGAATGCCAGTGTAAATGGGGGTGGAGGCCGGCAGCTTGTCCTCCCTTGGTGGTGTTTGGTTGGCCTCAATGTAGCATTGGGTGTTAGCTATGGTCTTCTCTACGCTATGGCTATTACTCGGGATTTGGAAGCGGTGAGCCCACAAACTAGTGATAGTGGGGACAACTACCGACAGCCTGTGTTGCCTTTGCTTTGCTTTATGGGCCTAGGCGCCGCATGTGCATTAGCCCTCCTTTTCTGTTTGGTGTTGGATGGCTAGGGTTTTGAGAGCGGTGAGCCTTAATGTTCGCGGGCTAAATAGTCTGGTGAAACGTGCTGCAATCCTGTCCCTTTTGGAGAACGCAGACAGTGATGTGTGCCTCTTACAAGAAACGCACCTTCACCCTAAAGATGTCCAGCGCATGCAGGATAAGCGTTACCCCTTACAGCTTTGGTCCTCGGGCCCGCATAAGAAGCACGGGGTGGCGCTGCTGTTTAGTAAGCTCATGCATTGTAAGGTGCTGTCCCAGGTGGTAGACATTAGAGGGAGGTTCCTGGCGGTGCGGGTTCAATGGGGTGAATCAACCTTCACGATAGGGTCTATGTATGCTCCCAATGTCCAGCAAGAGCCCTTCCTTCGTGCTGCCCTCGCACAGGTCCTGGCGTCTCCGGATGCACTGATCTTGGTAGGAGGAGGCTTCAATCTTGTGATGGAGGGGGGATAGATAGATCGGAACATCGATCGCACCAAACTGGCGCCTGGTTGCAAGAAGGGAAGCTGTGGCTTGCTGAGGTAGGGTTTCATGACGTGTGGCGTGTTCAGCACCCCCAAGAGTGCGACTTCACCTATTATTCAGCTGCACATAAGACGTATGCGTGCCTTGATCACTTTTTGGCCACATTTTACTTCCTGCCTCACTTATCCAATGCGGACAGTATACCGCGCTCCCTTTCCGACCACGCACTCATATCTGTAATGGTCTCGTTCAGTGGCGTCCGTCCACCTTCGGCCGGTTGGCGGCTCAGAGACTCTGTAGTAATGAAGATTCGCGACACCATCACTCATTACCTGGCCGAAAATATGGTTGTGGACACTTCGTTAGCATCAATTTGGGAAGCCCTGAAGTAAGTGGTCAGGGGTGATTTCATAGCGTTGCGGCCACATATGGTAGATTGCGCAGGGAGAAATGTACGGAATTGGATGGGGATGTGCGCGGCCTGGAGACAATCCATAAGAGAACGGAGACCCCAAGGGTGTGGAGGGAATTAGAAACAAAAAGATGCATGCTTAAACACCTGGATGCTTGCGCATAGATTGCGTGCGTGGGCGAAGGCCTATGCCATCACAGAGATCAAGGATTGCCAGGCGCAGACCCACACCACTGACGCTGCCATTGTCGACATTTTTCGCTAATTTTATCAATCATTATACACGAGGGAGAGCCCACAACATGAGAGCATAATGAAGTATCTTGCATCGTCCAGTATCACACCCCTATATCCAGAGTCGGCCGAAGCGTTATACTCGGAGATCCGAGTGGAGGAGGTTATATCGGCCATTTCACGGCTAAAGTTGGCTAAATCACCTGGTCCGATGCGTTCTCAGCCATTTTTTATAAGACGTACTGTAGGGAGCTGGCTCCCTTTTTAATTTGACTCTTCAACTCCTTCCTTGACACTGGGGTTGTCACTCCCTCCATGACTGAAGTGGCCATAACGGTCATTATCAATCCTACGGATTGCGGCTCTTATAGGCCGATATCGCTCCTCAACATTGATGCTAAGTTATTTGCAGGAGTGTTGGCGGCGAGGCTTAGCCCTTTAATGGTCGGAGTGGTTGATCCTCACGCGGGGTTCATACCCACCAGGCAGGGGGGGGATAACACTAAGAGACTGCTCCATCTGCTGGACTTGGTGCACCGCTCTCAGGCGCAGGCTTTCCTGTTGTCAATTGACGCAGAGAAGGCCTTTGACCGTGTCGATTGGGGCTATATGTTTGAGGTGCTGAAGGCCTTTGGTATAGGTAATAACTTTTTGCGATGGATCCAGTGCCTCTATGCAGCTCCCACAGCGGTGGTGAGGATAAATGGATGCAGGTCGGCCCCTTTTCCATTAGCCAGGGAATGCGACAGGGGTGCCCCCTCTCCCCACTTCTTTTTGCACTCTACATGGAGCCCTTCGTCCGGGGCGTTTGAGCCCATGTCAATATTTCGGGTATCCGCTTTGGGGCCGATGTCCATAAAATCAGTCTCTATGCGGACAATGTCATTTTGGCTTTAACTGACCCTTGCTCTTCCCTACGGTACCTGTCCGCAGAACTCCTTGCCTTCAACAAGGCGGCGGGGTTTAAAGTTAATTTCTCTAAGTCACAAATCCTCAATATCTCGATCCCAGACTCTGACGTAGTGGACCTGCAGAGAGACTTTGCCTTTACATGGGTACACTCAGACATCACATACTTGGGGATACGCCTGGCCCCGACCCTTGCCAAGACCCTTTCCTTAAACTATGCCCTGCCCCTGTTAGTTAAGCAGGTTACTAAGACCATGTCTGACTGGTCCCGCCTTAAACTGGCGTGGTTTGGCAGATTAGCCGCAATTAAGATGACGGTGCTTCCCCGCATACTTTACCTTTTTCAGATGTTACCCCTGACCCCACTACCGGGCATGTTGAGGAGACTTCAGGGTTTGCTTAACAAGTTCCTGTGGAAAACAAAAGTCCGCGCTTTGCGTTCACAGTGACTACCTCTCTGAAAGCGGCGGGTGGCCTGGGCTTCCCTCTGCTCTCTGCCTACTTCCAGGCATCCTGTCTTAGATACATAGTGGAATGGAACAGACCCATGTCCAGTAAACACTGGCTCTATATGGACCAGACGGTAGCTGGACGTAACATATGGCGAGAGCTCTAGCTGCCGCGCCGCGGCATGGCGTGGGGATTGTATTCCTCCCCGGTGACATCTCCGATGTTGAAAGCGTGGGACCAGTTAGCACTAAGTAAGGGATGGACTTCCTTCCCCTCCCCAATGACACCCACAGTGGATAAAGACATGGCTTGGCAGTTTGGGCTGGACTGTTCCCATGAGGCACAGGGTCAAGGCTGATTTGCATATCATGTCTGACCCTGGGTGGTGTGGACTGCAAGAAAATGATGGATTTAGGCCCAGATCTCTGTACTGGGGTGAATGTATGACATTGTTCTGCATTCTTCCCATGAACTGTGGGTTTTCCATTTGTCACCCATAGCCTTCCCACCGGGCTGCGCATCTCCGGTCTTTTTTCCGCTGGCGGGAGAAAGGCTGCAAGCGAGTGGGCATGCTCTTTGATTTGGACCGGCTGATCCCATTTTTAACGCTACAGTCGGACTATTTTCCGCTGGTCAAAGAGGATGCGTTCCACCATGCACAAGTGGCGCATTGAATGACTCTCCCGGCCAACGTAGCCCTCATGTCGCGGCCGCCAACGGCCTTTGAACGATGGCTAGTTTGCAAAAAGGACGACCAAGGCCTTATTTCGGAACTCTAGGCGATGATTTTGCGCTGCCCCCGGAAACAACGTACGAAGGTGCAGGTCCATTGGGAGACGGAGTTAGGACGCCCCCGGTCGACCAAAGAGTGGGAGCACATGTTCTATCAAGCGCACCACACGACCTCGAAAACTGCAGGGACTGAATAAGCTTTCAAAACAGCGACCTATTGGTATTATACTCCAGCGAGCGTCAAGATGTGGGGAAAGGCGAAGTCAGGCCTCTTCTGGAGGGATGTGGGATGGCTGGGACTCTAATTCATCTACTGTGGCGCTGCCCGAAGTTGGAACGCTATTGGGTGACAGTCCTGCTGCTTTTAAGACTCTTTTTTTTTTCTAAAAAGCGAATACTATGCTGCAGGTACGGCGATCGTGATTAATCAGAATATGCGGGGTCGACTTCCGGGGTGTAGACCCAGACGCTGTGTTCATTTATTGTAAGGATCTGCCCTGCCGGCGAGTCGATGTAGGCAGCTGGGCTGTGTTATAAGATGTCCTCTCCGCACAATAAAAATGTTTGATTCTAAATATGAAAGGAAACACTAGTACGTCATGTGATCAAGGCCTCTAGGGGCTGAAACGAGTCATAGCGGAATGCACTGAATAAAATATTGTACGAGGAAATTGGTGTCCGTTCCGTTTTCTGGCTTTGAGGATATGGTGTCAGGGTCTGACTAACGTGCCTACCTAGAATTGGACTACACCTCCCAGAATGCCTAGCATGAAGGGGGAGGGCCTCAGAAGGTATATATTCTCTTGGACGCCATCTACTGGTGCTTGTGATTTGTCTTGTTGAGCCTATGGTTGCGGACGCCCTGTCCCCGCGGAGTTCCAGGGAAGGTGTGGTTCGTTTTGTTCTGTGGCTGCAGAGCAAGCTGTAGTGATCCACGTAACGACAGGTACCGGCTGGTACTGTCAAGAGGTTATTACCGCAAGACGCGTGAGACGCCAGGATTGCCCCCTCCGCGTTCTTGCGATCCTGCTTATGTTTGTTTATGTGAGTGAACAGGAGACGCCTGGATTTCCCCCTCACTGTCACTCACGGGACGCGGATTTATCTGTGCAACAAACACTGGCTGGTGTTGTATTCCATAGGTGGCGGGGGAGACGCGGGATTTCACCCTCCACGCTTATCTATGTTTGAACGTTGTTTCTCGGCTGAGAACACTAAACGGGAGACGCAGGATTGCCCCCTCCTGTTTCAGGGACTTTATTTTTGTTGTTCTTTCTTTTTCATCAGCGAATGCTGATGCACCTTACAAGAAGCGGCTGGGAGAGACTGTTATCTATCCAGACGCCTCTTGAGAACCCCATGTTCAGTCACGATTTCCACAGGCTACTGGTGAGTGAATGAGGGTGATACAGGTGGGAGGTTGATGTGTGTGTTTCTATCAGGAAATAGACAGGCTATAACAAACTGTTCTTTCATTTAGTCTGAGGAAGATTCCATCAGAGGGAAGGGTCTATTTTCCTGAGAGTTATCAGGTGAGGATTCACAACAGCACTTGTAACATAGTTAAGGAGTTAGAGTACAAGGAACTAACGTGTCCTTCCTTGTCGTTACAGGTCCTTATCCCTGCTGTTCCTTCCCCTTCCCTGGTTTTCCCTCGCCTGACTGCTTTTATACTCTGGAAATACTCAGTCAGAGTGTGGAGACGTCAGGAGGTGGACCCCTATTGAGCATCTTTCCGATCCTGAGGACTAGCAGCCGTGACAGAATCACAAGCCCAAGAAATTGCTCCTCCTGGTCGGAAACTTGCTCAAACCATGGCGACAATGGACGACGTGCTCCAGGCCCTGGTATTAGTCCAACGGGAACTAGCGACATCGAAGGCAGAGACTACTGCCTTAAAAGAAAGGCTAGATCGGCAACAGGCCAATCCTTTCGATGCTGCTACCAGTGGCCGCGCTATCCAAGTAACCGTTCCCCCCCCGATACCTTTAGCCAGCCCAGAAAGATATTCAGGTGACCCTCAAAAAATCCAAGCATTCCTGACACAAGTCACCTTGCATTTTTCGTGTCGACCAGCGTCGTTCCCTAACAATATGTCTCGAGTGGCTTTCGCCATCTCTTATTTATCCGGAGATGCGGCGAACTGGGCGGTCCCTTTCGTCAGAAACGATGACCCTATCCTGAATGATTGGACGGCCTTTCGCCGTGAGTTTGAACGGGTGTTTGATCGCAGAGCGACAACCCTGAGTGCAGACAGAGAGCTGCTGGGTCTCAGACAGGGAAAGAAAGATCTGGTCACATACATGACTACTTTCAACCGTCTGGTGGCCGAAACAGCATGGCCCGAAGAAAAAAGGATGGCGCTGTACTACCAAGGCCTGTCAGACGAGTTGAAGGATGTAATAGCTCAGATTGATCCTCAACCAGCAACCTGTGTCGATTTAATTAACCTCACGCTCCGCTTGGATCATCGTCTAGGCGAGCGAGGAGGTGACCGTAGGAGACATGATGGCCCTTCAGGTTCTATGGGACAAGGACCTCCATCCGGTCCTCGACCTAGCGATAGCCCGCCTGAGCCAATGGATGTTGGCGCCATCAGGCCCCCACTTACCAGAGCAGAAAGAGAAACCCGCCGCACACAGGGCCTGTGCATGTATTGCGGGAAGAAGGGGCACTACGTTAAGGAGTGTCCCTCTAAGCCCAAGAGATCCAAGACCTTTTTCTCGGGTAAGAAAGTGGCTCTCACCACAACTGAGTCCGAGAGAAACGTCGAAGAAGCTCCTTCAGTTCAAGGCCGGGAAACTAAGGAATGGAGACTGACATCGTTAGCCTCGGTTGAGAACGAAGCCCCGATCACTCATGTAGCCTTGCCCACTTCCCTGTTGTCTCAGGGAAAGACACATGCGGTGTGGAGCATGGTGGATTCGGGGGCAACAGGGAATTTTGTGGACGACGGTTTGGTGCGTCGTCTAGGGTTGGGAAGAGTGTCCGTCGACAACCCGGAGACCGTGTTGGCGGTGGATGGCACCCCCCTCAAATCTGGTCCCATCATTGAGCGTACGGAGGAACTGGTATTGATACTGGAAAACAGTGCTCTTTCCCATGTCGAGAGCATAGTGTTAAACATAATCGAAGCTCCGCAGTACGAACTGATATTGGGTATTCCGTGGTTGGAGAAACACAATCCTTCTATTGACTGGAGAGATAAAACGTTGGCTTTTCGGTCTGTTGAGTGCCAGAACTTGTGTTTACATACATCCACAGCACATACTGTGGCATTAACTCAGACAATGTACGTCGCTACCGCGGCGGAAAAGTTAACTGTCTTGCCCAAAGAGTATCACGAGTACAGTGAGGTGTTCAGTGAGAGTCAGGCCGAGGTGCTACCCCCACATCGGGAGTATGACTGCCGTATAGACCTGGTGGAAGGTGCTGTTATTCCTTCTTGTAGGGTATACGCGTTGTCAGAACCCGAGTCCAAACATTTACAAGAATATCTGGCGCACTTTAGTGCTATCGGCTTTATCAGGCCCTCCCGGTCACCAGCAGCGTCCCCTCTGTTCTTTACATCGAAGGCCAATGGGGAGCTGCGCACCCTCATCGACTATCGCCAGTTGAACAAACAGACCATACGGAATCGGTATCCTCTTCCGCTCATCCCCGTGCTGTTGGATCAGGTGAGGGAGGCCGTGATCTACACCCGGCTGGATCTTCGTGGGGCCTATCATCTGGTCAGAATACGCAGCGGTGATGAGTGGAAGACGGCCTTCAAAACCCGTTATGGCCTTTTTGAGTATCTGGTAATGCCGTTCGGGCTTTGTAACGCCCCGGCGGCATTCCAATACTTTTTAAACGATGTGTTGAAAGAGTATCTGGACCAGTTTGTCATCGTGTACATCGATGACATCCTGGTCTACTCGGATACACGTCAACAACACGCCAGTCATGTCCTCCTGGTGTTGCAAAAGTTGCTGGAGCACCGACTCTACTGTAAACTCAGTAAATGTGAGTTTGGTGTGGAGGAGGTGGAGTTCCTAGGGGTTATCCTGACACCGGGAGGGTTTCACATGGCAGAGAGAAAGGTTGATGCAGTGCGTGCCTGGCCAGTACCTACCTGTGTGAAAGAGGTGCAGTGTTTCCTTGGCTTCGCCAACTATTACAGACGTTTCATCTCCCAGTTCTCCTTGTTGGCCTCTCCCATTACCAAACTGCTAAGGAAAGGATGTACGTTCCAATGGAACGCTGAAGCCATGGAAGCTTTTGAGTCACTGAAGGAAGCCTTTGTCACTGCCCCAATCTTGACGCATCCTCAACTAGATCTGCCCTTTATCGTCGAGGCGGATGCCTCCGATACAGCATTGGGAGCTGTGCTGTCACAAAGAGACAGGGAGACGGGCCAACTACATCCGGTGGCCTTTCTGTCAAAGAAACTGAATGCTGCTGAAGCCAACTACACTATCTCGGAGAAGGAACTGCTGGCCATCAAGCGAGCATTCCAGGAGTGGAGGCACTATTTGTGGGGGTCACAACACCCAGTGACTGTATTTTCCGACCATAAGAACTTGTTGTTCATGAAAACCGCTCGCCACTTGTCCCAGCGTCAAATGCGGTGGATGCTGTTTTTCGCAGAATACAATTTCATCGTTACGTTCCGTCCCGGAACAGAAAACAGAAAAGCAGATTCGCTCTCTCGTCAAGGGGGGGATACGGTGCCAGCAAAGGAACAAACAAGAGCGATAATCGATCCAGAGAAAGTGGTGTGTCTGGTGACAGCTGACCGGTTCATTGAGCAAGTACAAAAGGACAGAGATCAAGGCCAATGGCGATATTGGGCAAGTCAGAACGACCTCCGTACCATCCACCATGGAGTGCCCTTGCACGGAGGGAAGTTGTTTTTGCCCTCGCACGAACTGCGTCTCCAGGCGTTCAACTGGTGTCATGGGAACGCTATGGCAGGCCATCCTGGGGTGAGAAAAACAGTTCACCTCGTGAAACGCCATTTTTGGTGGGACACTCTAGTGAAAGACGTGGAGAAATGGATAGGACAGTGTGACACATGTGCAAGAGCAAAGGGGGACCATGCCATGAGTCGTGGGAAACTCAGACCACTGCCCACTCCGTCACGTCCGTGGCACACCATCAGCCTTGATTTCATCGTGGGGTTGCCCATGGACCAAGGGTACAACGCAATTATGGTAGTTGTGGACAGTCTGACCAAAATGGGGCACTTCGTTCCCTGCAAGAACTTACCTACTGCCAGCCAGACTGTTCAAATGCTTTTGACTCAAGTGGTACGGATACACGGACTCCCACGGGTGATCATCTCAGATCGGGGGCCGCAGTTCGTGGCCAGGTTCTGGCACATGTGGTGTAAGGCTCTGAAAGTGGAAGACGCTCTGTCTACCAGTTTCCACCCCCAGACAGACGGTCAGACAGAGCGGCTGAACCAAACTCTCAAACAATACCTGAGGTGCTATTCGGAAGAAGCCAGTCATTCTTGGGTTTCTCTTCTCTGGTTGGCGGAGTTATCATACAATAACGCATGGCACAGTGCTATAAATGAATCTCCATTCAAGGCGAATACTGGGTTCCACGCTAACACCTTACCCTTGACAGTACCCAGTGAAGTTCAGAATCAACCCAATGTGGCGGCACATGTAAAGGCGTTGCTGGAGACTCATCGACAGATCCAAAAGTCTCTGGGTCAAGCAAAAGGCTCCTATAAGAAATGGGCAGACAAACATCGACAGGAGAGTCCTGTGTATCAGATAGGAGACAAGGTCTGGTTGTCTACCAAAAACATTCGGTTCAGGTATCGCAGTGTTTTCCATCCACGATTTATCGGTCCTTATGCTATCATCAAGAGAATCAACCCAGTGGCGTACAAGCTGAAACTGCCCATGTCTATGCGAATACACCCGGTGTTTCACAGCAGTTTGCTGAAACCAGCTGGTTCGTTGCAACAAAGGGCCGCGCCACCGGTGCTGAGGGACGGACAGATGGAGTTCGAGGTCCGGCGTATCATAGACTCCAAGATCCGTCAGGGGAAGCTATGGTTTCTGGTCTCTTGGAAGGGCTATGGTTCCGAGGATGACTCGTGGGAGCCCTGCTGTGATGTCCACGCTCCGCGCCTGATTCGTACCTTCTTTGCTCGCAACCCGACGAAGCCGGGCGCTAGGAGGCACAGGGCAGGGGGGCATACTGTCAGGGTCTGACTAACGTGCCTACCTAGAATTGGACTACACCTTCCAGAATGCCTAGCATGAAGGGGGAGGGCCTCAGAAGGTATATATTCTCTTGGACGCCATCTACTGGTGCTTGTGATTTGTCTTGTTGAGCCTATGGTTGCGGACGCCCTGTCCCCGCGGAGTTCCAGGGAAGGTGTGGTTCGTTTTGTTCTGTGGCTGCAGAGCAAGCTGTAGTGATCCACGTAACGACAGGTACCGGCTGGTACTGTCAAGAGGTTATTACCGCAAGACGCGTGAGACGCCAGGATTGCCCCCTCCGCGTTCTTGCGATCCTGCTTATGTTTGTTTATGTGAGTGAACAGGAGACGCCTGGATTTCCCCCTCACTGTCACTCACGGGACGCGGATTTATCTGTGCAACAAACACTGGCTGGTGTTGTATTCCATAGGTGGCGGGGGAGACGCGGGATTTCACCCTCCACGCTTATCTATGTTTGAACGTTGTTTCTCGGCTGAGAACACTAAACGGGAGACGCAGGATTGCCCCCTCCTGTTTCAGGGACTTTATTTTTGTTGTTCTTTCTTTTTCATCAGCGAATGCTGATGCACCTTACAAGAAGCGGCTGGGAGAGACTGTTATCTATCCAGACGCCTCTTGAGAACCCCATGTTCAGTCACGATTTCCACAGGCTACTGGTGAGTGAATGAGGGTGATACAGGTGGGAGGTTGATGTGTGTGTTTCTATCAGGAAATAGACAGGCTATAACAAACTGTTCTTTCATTTAGTCTGAGGAAGATTCCATCAGAGGGAAGGGTCTATTTTCCTGAGAGTTATCAGGTGAGGATTCACAACAGCACTTGTAACATAGTTAAGGAGTTAGAGTACAAGGAACTAACGTGTCCTTCCTTGTCGTTACAGGTCCTTATCCCTGCTGTTCCTTCCCCTTCCCTGGTTTTCCCTCGCCTGACTGCTTTTATACTCTGGAAATACTCAGTCAGAGTGTGGAGACGTCAGGAGGTGGACCCCTATTGAGCATCTTTCCGATCCTGAGGACTAGCAGCCGTGACATATGGAGTGTTGAGGATTCGGTTCTTTGGAGATATATAAATATATATATATAAACCATCTGTCACTCCTCGGCATTCATACCATGGACAGAGATGGACCACAAAATCATGCTGCAGTATTTTTTATTGCAGTTACTCGGTCTGATGCGTTTCGACTCAGAAGAGCCTTTATCACATGACACGGAAGTGAGTAAACTTTCATTTTTAAAGTGACGAGTGCTTGGTGTATACCATCACATGTGCAAATCAGCAATAGACATAGAAAAAATAATATGTATGAATGACAATATATATATGATATAAATAGCACAAATCAGAACTGGTACATATGATTTCCATGTTGCGGTACATTACAATCTCTTCATTCCCTATGATGTTATGCGCATAAACCATTTATTCTATTCTATTTGGGGTTTTGTAAAGCGCATGGTGACGCACAGCGGCGTGTCCCCGCGCTGAGGAGCTACTTTATTCCTGGACCCTACAAAAGCGGCACACCTACTGGGCGAATAGAGCAGTTTTGAGCTTAGCTCTGAAAATTGACTCAGATGGCTCTAGTCGTAGCGCCATGGGCAGCTGATTCCATCTGGCGGCTGCAAGGTATCTACAAGATCTACCCCCCATCCGAGCTCTGGATACCTTAGGATACCTTACAGCCAGGAGTCCAGAGCCAGAAGATCTTAGAGAGCGGGGAGGATCATAAGGTGTCAAGAGTCCTTGTAGAGGGAGAGGGGATTTCCCATGAATGATCCGATGGCACGTGCAGAGTGCTTTGAATTCTACCCTGCTTCTGACCGGGAGCCAGTGCAATGACCGGAGAGCCGCTGCAGAAGCAGCTCTTCTGGGTAATCTAAGCACCAGTCGTGCAGCAGCGTTCTGTAGGACCTGTAAGCGGCTGAGATTCTTCTCCAGGGTACCTAAATACAGAAGATTGCCATAGTCCATCTTCGAAGTGACTAGTGCATGTACCAAGGTCTGTCGGGCTCTCACAGGCAAGAACTTCAGCGTCTTTCTGAGGCTTTTGAGGGTCCCAAAGCATTGTCCCACCACCTGATTGATCTGAGGGCCAAAGGTGAGGGCGGCATCAAACCAAATGCCCAGATTCCTTGCTTTTTGGCAAGGGGTGGGTGTTGGGCCCAGGGAAGATGGCCACCATGCCGACGTCCACGCAGACTGGCGGCCCCCCACGACCAGCACCTCGGTCTTGCCTCCATTAAGCTTGAGGCAGTTGGCGGACATCCAGGCAGCCAGGTCTTGCATGCATGCTCTGAAGATGTCCGCCGAAAGATCGGGTGCGCGCGATAGGGAGATAACCAGCTGCGTGTCATCGGCATACGACACCAAGCTGAGGCCGTGACTCTCTACTAAGGTGGCAATTGGAGCGACATAAAGATTAAAGAGTGTTGGACTCAGGGACGAGCCCTGCGGCACCCCCTGGTCCAAAGGAATTCGCTCCGAGTAGTGGTCACCCTGCCTCACTTGGAAACCCCGGCTTATTTCATGCCAATAAGATTTTTTTGTGTACCATTTCCATCCTATTAGCTCAATTGATGATTGCTGCATAGATGGATGTGTGAAGGATAAATATATCGCTAGAAAGTGCTTAAGATTGTGCTGGTTGTGTGGATAAGTTAAAATTAATGAAATTCGCTTGGTCAATTTGCAATGTTTTTAATAGCTACATGAATTATTAATACTAGCTACATGGATTATTCATTTATCTTTGTATATGTGCAAAGCATCTTGGATACCTGCTGCCCATGCCTTAATGGCAGGTAATATCCATCTATGCATTATGTGCTGTGAGACAGTTTTACATATACTTTTTAAGAACTGTTTTGGTGTGAATACCAGTAAAGATTCCACGTGATGTTGTACTCAATCCGGCTATTGTGTTACTAATGTAACACTGTTTGGATCAAGTTTCAGGGAGGTTTGTGGGTGCTCTGTGCCTTGCCTCATTTTATCTACTGCTATCAAACTGCCTCAGGTTTTCATTGATGCTATCATCTTATTACATTCCCAATGATTGATCAACATTTTACTGGCAATTCATGCAGTTCAAACCATTGTAAATATGCATGTATAAGTACTATTATAAAAATTGTTGTCATAAATAATATAGTAAAATACTGTAATAAATATTCTCATAAATATGTGGTGCAAATATCTAAAAGCTGTATAGGATAGGATAGGATAGGATATGTGTTTGTGGAGCGCTCGATTGCCGTGGCTCTTGGCGCTAGTGTATGTAAGAGAAAATACGACATGTATTACCAGAAGAACTAGGTGGAAGTAAACAGCCATGTTTTAAAATCCTTCCTAAAGAGCTGCCGGTTTGCTTGAAAACCCAATACAATTCATAAAAGCCTAAATCGGTAAAATGTGCTATCGGATAGGCACTTCACATTGACTGTTCCATATTTAAATATTGCATAAACCTTTTGAATAAAATCATTGTCTAAAATGGTTGGAATAAACTCTTAAGATTACTTAAAACCATCAAAGTTTGTAGCTGTATTAATATACTTGAAATGTATCTCTCTCCCTTAGTTGGTAATGAATTAATAAACAAGTGTACAGATCTTCCGACATGTTGAGCCATTTTGGCTGCTTTGTATTCAACTCAATGATATACCTAGTTTTTAGTTTTCTCAAGGTACTCTCTCTGTTGCCACCCCTTCTGCTGGGCGGTACATCATCAATCAAATAGTATTTCGGACCCTTGCTGTTGGATAGGTGACAATCTCTGAAATGTTGGGCTACTGGATAGGTATTGTCTTGATTACATATGGCCCTCAGATCTTGCAGCACTCGCTTATGCACTTGTAATTTCGTGCTGCCAATATATAGTAAATTGCAGGGACAGGAGAGGACGTAGATCGCGTGGTCGGTTTTACAGGTTAACAGTTTTGTTATGGTATGGACTCTGGAACTAAATGTTTGGTAGGTAGTTCTGTTCTCTCTGTGCTGACAGGCCTTGCATGGTAGACCCCTTTGTGTTTTTGGAGCCAACTTGATCCCTCTATGATCTCTGGGACTGCGGGGAATGAGATTTTGATATCTTTTATGATAAATTTGATAACTTTATCTCATCCGACAATTTTGGACCGTTGGTATCTGTCATTGAGTAAAAGACAACCCTCATATAGGTAAAATAAACCCCATATACGGACACCACTCTAAAGAATCACTTACAACTGTTAAAGTTTAAAAGATTTAATATAAAATTAATAAAAGTTGCAAGTACAATCCTCTCAGGATCAAATTCATCAAATATATCGGAACCAAAAGGAACATGTATTCCCTAAAGAACCTCAGTCGACAAACAAATACAATTAAAATCAGTTCCAGAATCAGCAAATTAAAAAGAATCGATATGAAGTGGTTCTTCTGCGTCATCTGCAGTAAGAGAAAAATAATCAAGTTAAATCTGTCCCTACTCTACACTAAGTGACATTCCTACTTCGCAAGTTTCTTCCCTAAAAAGGTGTCAGCAGTTTGACTTCCAAAGAAGTTCAAACTCTCTTAACCTCTAAAGGAATCTTAAGTTTCAGAAGCAGTACCCTCTCTGCCTACCCATCCGCTCTCTAAGGGTCCTCGGCCTACTGCTCCCTTGCGCTCTTGATCTCTCTCAGCGCATCTGCTCAAGGCATCTACCCTTGCCTTAGCTCTCGCCTTCGCCTATTGCTAATTGCTCTTCGCTTGTTTCCTCCCCGGGGTGCTGTCCCTAAAATACACAATCACAGTGTGGGTGGAACGCCCCTTGACGCCCACCACGGACTTTCCCCGATGATGTCAGCTTCTGGCTTCTTCCATTGCTTCATCTCTTTGCGTCGTCCGTTAAGTTGACCCTTCTCCTTAGATGTCATCTTCATCTTCTCGTTGGTGACTTCAACTGACACTTTCAGATCAAAAGTCAAATAACCTTAAACAAGACTTTAACTTTACATTCTTGATTTCGACCCTTCTAGGTCCTGTGAATGGTCTTTCCAAAACAAAACTCAAATTCCAAGCGTCTCTTCTCACGTTTAAGCAATAAACTCCGTCCGGCATTGTCACCTTAAATCTAACAAGTGCTAGACTTCTTGGCTCTCACGTCCACATCAAGCTATTCACGACTCCTGTGAGCCCACTAAATTACATACACTGGACTACGCTCCTGCGAACTCTTGGTCAGTCAGGTTATAATCACAAATGACCTAAACTCTTCTAGCATTCCTACAACTTCTTCTACACAGTATAACCTTTAACATACATTTATATTTTCGCTTTTAGTAATCCTTTTCCTCTATATGAATACAATTTTACATAGAATATATAATACATAGAGTACGAGGTTATATGCTTGTTCGTTACATCGTCATATGTTTTCTCTGTACATTTCTCCACGTTATTTCCTTCACGTTATTCCATTTAAAGTTACACACGTACATGAATTCTACTTCGCACGTTCTACATTTCGTGAGCATTTCTACACATTTCTACATTAACCCATTATGTATACGGGCCTTCTAAATCTAATGCATGTTTAACAGTAAATACATTTACATTTCCTATACCAAGTTGTCACTTTCCTGTTGACTTTATGCTATAGGCGTCAACTTCACGTTACGATATACATTTCATTACTACGTTTATAATATATGCGTCTAAATATGGCTAAGATATACGTTTTATTCAAATTGCGCTCTCTCAGTTCCCCCCTTTGATGACTTTTAGGAGTCATCACTAAATGCAATTTGAATAGCACCTTTTACACAGAACTAGTTACAACATTTCCTCTTTTTATCGATTCGAGTGCTCTCAGACTTTTATACTGTTGATCTTGTAAAACAGCCAATCTCCTTTCCTGATCTCTCATCGATCTTTGTAACCGGTTCGACCTATACCATTTATATAGTTTCACTAATCCTAATAATGTAATTATGCAAATTAATACTATTAATACAGGTTTTAATATATACCATACTATACTTTTGCCAAGGTTAGCAAACCAACTTCCAACCTTTCCTACTCCATGTCCTACTTTTTCCCAAACATTAATTTTCGACAAATCTTCGATTTCTTGATGAATCTGTGTAATGTTGCTTATGACCTTCTCAAGTGGTTTTGAATTATCAGGAATATAAGTGCAACATTCCTGAACCTTCAAAGCCTTGCAAACTCCGCCTTCTTTTGCTAATATCACATCTAGAGCAAGTCTGTTCTGAAGAACCATTGCTCTAATCGATTGCATCTCGCCTTCTACTAACATTAATGACCTTGCAGTACTTGCAGACAATCTATCTACAACTGTAGCTAGTCTCCTAATCTTAACATCGTTAAGAATTAAACCCAACAATGGAAACATCGCTCCAAATACATCTCCTACTACCTCTGCATCTCCTACTTCCCTTTTCGTTCTCGTCGAAGCTTTTCCTTCTATGATCGCTAAATCCTTTGCATGATATATTTTGGGGAAGACAATTGCCAAGTAACACGAACCATACCAATTGTCAGGTAGTTTTACATAGGCATTTCTTCCACATACAAAATACACATTCGGAATAGCTTGCACTTGCATCCCTTTCATAAAATCTTTCGTATAATACTCTAACTTAAAAGCATGCTCGCAATTAACTTCACCTACGAATTCACTTTCGTAATATGTCTTGCTTCGAGCTAAACATAATTTTCCCTTCTGCGTTCTATCCAATGCTATTGGACCATTACTACCTTTCTTTTTATGTGCCTTCTCTTCTTCTGTCCAATCTGTTTTCCATTGTCCTGACATTTTTAGAATCTTCTGCCTTCTGTATCGGTCATCTACTTGTCCTATGAACTTTTTCTCTACCTCTGACACTTTGCAAGTCAGATTATTTCTGCGTGCGTATGATGTATCTAATGTATCCCAAGGAAGAAAGAATTTGGCTAATCTATCCTCCTTTTTGTAATAGTCCCACTTATTCATTTGCTTATAATTCGGAACTTCAGGCAGTACCGAATCATAATTTGAAAAGTAGTACTCAAATCCTTCTCTACCATAAAATATACTAAGCAGTAAACTACATGTTATCCCATAAGTCAATGGGAGGTGGTGATATCTAATGCCCTCGTCTACAGAAGCCGGCAATTGCATACAAACGTAGCAATCTTTGGCCTCCATGGCATCGATATATTCGTACAACAGTTTAGCATATGCGTTTGACCTAAAATTTCCCTGTGACTCGTCTACATGTAATCTGCGAGCTTCATCTGCTAGTAACGCCTTTTCACGTATATTATTGCTCTCCTCCTTCTTTCCCACTAGAGCAGGTTTCAAAGTCGTTACAGTTTTTACATTTGCTATTTCTTTATCGTTTTCATGTCCTATCATGTATGATATTGTCACTACTGTAATTATAAGAAATATTACTATTGCTATAAGTGTACCTACTATGCATCTGGCTTTTCGGTTTGAGTTGCCGTTCTCCATGTTATCAAGAACAGCGTAGCTCGTTTCCTAGCGAAAATTTTCTTTTCCAGTCTTTGGTTGCTCTGTTTGCTTTCTCAGTCTTTAAAGTGCTCTTTATCAACAAAGTCTCTTTTTCACAACAATGTCTTTTCTCCTTTTAGCAGCAGACAACCCTAGCCCTTCTCCGTCCTCTAAATGTAATCCCTAAATTTATTCTTCTTTCCACTCGGCGCTAGGTTATCTTCTTCTTTATAACTTATATACAAAGTCTTTAAGCATCAACAATTATTCTCGTACCTGCAGCTCTTGCAACAAGTTCCAACAACTCAAAACGAATGACTTTGTCTTCTTCCTCTGATATTTGATGACCAAATGTTGGAAATTGTAATTTGTTCAACACTAAATCTTTGATCCGACTCAAGTATGGGGGTATGGGAAGTGTGAAAGTCAGTAACCCCTCAGTCTCGAGTCCAGGCGTCAACATCCATCTCTCCACTGCCACAAATGGATCGAGATCGATTACTTTCACGCTCTTCACTCTCCCAGATTTCTGTCCCCAAGACATCTGCTAGATAAGTCCACTCCGGGGTGGCGTACCTTCTGCAGGGCACACGTACCCTTCTCGATCTTCGTGGACTCTCAGTTCCTGAGTCTGTCGTTTCTTCTTCCTGATCCGATTCTTCAGCAATCGGAACAAGAGTTCGTTCTTGCTTTTCTTCCGAGTTTGGCCTTTTCCTTCTCTCTGGCCAACTGACTTCGTCACTCCTTGTCCTTCTGCTCCTTGTCCTTGGACTTGTCTCTTGGTCACTCTCAGTTTGTTCGATATCTGTGTCGGACTCCCAATTACTTTCTTCTCCTGAGGCGACTTCGGTCCCACTTGTGTCCTGACCTTCGTCGTCCTGTTCCAACACAGTCTCAACTTCTTCGATCACCTCCACAGCTTGGCTTTCCCCCTCTGTGGCTTCTCCGCTTCCCGCCGGATTCTCATCCGAGAGAGGAGCTGTTTCTTCTAGAGGTGTTGGCACTCTTCGGGTGTGTGAGGCATGTATCCAGTTCGGCAGACCTCCACACTTTACCGCAGTGTTTGTCACAAGTATGACTTGAAATGGTCCTCGCCAACGCACGTCTAAGCAGTTCTTCCTTACATGCTTCTTCACCAGGACCCAGTCCCCCGGACTCAGGTCATGGCACAAATCTTGTGCTGATGGAACCTCTGCAGCCTGGACCTGGAGGGACACAGAATTAATGGCATCAGATAGTCCCTTGCATTAGTCCAAGATCAAATCGTCTGTGATGTTCACTAGCGCTGCAGTTGGAACCGATGGCAATCTCATAGCTCTCCCCATTAGCACTTCATGTGGAGAGAGACCTGTTTTTCTATCAGGTGTGCTACGTATGCTCATAAGAACCGCTGGAAGTGCGTCTGGCCAACTCAGGGATGTTGATGAACAAACTTTAGCAAGTCTGGACTTGATTGTGCTGTTGATTTGCTCTACGATCCCTGAAGCTTCTGGTCGATAGCTGCAGTGTAACTTCTGATCGATATTCAAAGCTGAACAAAGCATCTTCACTACTTCGCTGTTAAAATGAGTTCCTCTGTCCGATTCCAAAGAGGATGGCACCCCAAACCTCGGTATTAACTCTCTAAGTAACAATTTCGCTACTGTAAGTGTATCGCACCTATGTGTAGGGTAAGCCTCAACCCATCTAGAAAATATGCAGACAATCACTAAAGCGTATCTAAGTCTGTTGCATGGAGGCATTTCTATAAAATCAAGCTGCATCCTATTGAAAGGCCCCCCAGACCTTCCTATGTGACTCAATGTAACTGGTGTTCTCTTTCCCACGTTTAGTTGCTGACAGATCGCACATCGCTGACACACTGCTTCTGCCGCTACTCTGAACTTGGGATTAAACCATGTCTGTCTGAATACTCTCACCATAGCATCTCTTCCTATGTGTGCTGATCCATGCAATTTCCTTGCCATTGGACTAACAAGTTCATTTGGTAAAACTGCTCTCCCATTGGCAGTGATCCAAAATTTCATCTCCCCTTTCATACAACCCGCTGTTTCCCAGCTCTTTTTCTCATCATCTGGTGCATTTTCCTGTACACATCTCAATTCATCCCACGTATCTACAGTATCTAACAACATTGTCAATTCAGTTCTTTCCTGGACTCCCCCCACTTTTACATCAGTGTGAGAATATCCCTGCTCTGCGCAGTAACGCGCTACTTCATCCGCATAGCGGTTGCCTTGTGACACAAAGTCTACGTTTTTCGTATGCGCAGCACATTTAACCACTGCTATAGCTGTCGGGCCTTGCAATGCCTCTAACAAAAGTCTCACGAATTCTCCATTCCTAATGGGAGAACCCGAGGAGGTCATGTAACCTCTTTGAGACCATAACTGCCCGTAATCATGAACTACCCCGAAACCGTACTGGCTATCGGTGTATATGGTGACTCGAAGTTTGTCGCCTGCTAAGCAAGCACGAGTCAAAGCAACAATTTCAGCTACCTGTGCGGAGTGTACTCCTTCCAGGCAAGCGGCTTCTATAACTCTGGTAATCGTGCAAACTGCATAAGCTGCTCTCAGCTGACCGATATCGTCTCTTACGCATGAACCATCGACAAAGAAAATTTCATCGGGGTCTGTCAGTGGCTCATCTACGATATCAGGTCTTGGTTTGGTACATAGTTCAGTCACATCAAGGCAGTCATGATCTGTACAATTTTCATCATCCACCTCATTCGGAAGTGGCATCAAAGTTGCAGGATTCAAGACAGAGCATCTTTTTAGGGTCACATTCTCGGCAGCCAGTATGACTTGCTCGTAGCGTGTGAGCCTGCTATTCGTCAGATGCTGAGTCTTCGTCCTGGTCATTAACAATTCCACAGAATGCGGCACATACACCACTAACTGATGTCCCATTACCACGCTTTCAGAACGCTCAATGCTGACACCCGTTGCGGCTACGGATTTGAGACATCCGGGCAACTCTGCGGCTACTGGATCTAGTGTAGCCGAAAAATACGCCACTGGCCTGCGCGCATCTCCGTGGATCTGGGCTAAAACCGCTAAAGCGCATCCCTCTCTCTCGCAGCAGTAAAGCAAAAAGGGTTTTGTGTAATCAGGCATTCCCAAAGCCGGGGCGCGACATAAGTCCTCCCTCAGCTGCAAAAATGCCATCAAACAATCTTTGTCCCATGGTACCGGATCACTTACTCCTTTGTGCGTCAGTTGTAATAACGGTTTTGCCTTCAGTGAAAAGTTGGCTATCCACTGTCGACAATAACCGACCATGCCTAAAAACATCCTGACTTCTCTTTGTGTTGTAGGCGCGTTCATCTTCATAATCGCCTCTATTCTGTCTGGAGACACCTTCCGCTTTCCCTTTTCAATCCTATGGCCCAAGTATTGCACTTCAGTCTTACAATATTGCAATTTACTTGGAGACACCTTGTGCCCGTTCTCGGCCAAGTGATTTAACAAGGTTATGGTGTCTACTCTGCAAGCTTCCTCAGTTTCTGACGCAACTAGGAGGTCGTCTATGTACTGGACCAGAACTGAATTCTTGGGCAGTACTAGACTTTCAAGATTTTTCTTCAATAGCTGGTTAAAAATCGATGGGCTTTCTGTATACCCCTGAGGGATACGACACCATGTTAAAACGCGATCTTCCAGCTTAAAAGCGAAAAGATACTGACTCTCTTCGTCTAAAGGTATCGAAAAGAAAGCCTGGCACAAATCGATCACGGTAAACCATTCAGCTTGGAACGGTATCTGAAATAATATCACTGATGGATTCGGTACCACTGGACAACATGAGACAACAATATTATTAATCTTTCGAAGATCCTGCACTATTCTGTATTTTCCACTAGGCTTCTGCAAACCCATGATCGGGGAGTTACATGGACTACCCACGATCTCCTTTAGTATTCCCTGTTTAATCATGGATTCGATCACAGGCTTTATTCCTGCAATCGTCTCCGGTGTCAACTTATACTGTGGTGTTCTTGGATACTCAGCATGGGGTCTTACCAGGATCTTTACCGGTTCTACTCCCTTGATCAATCCTATTTCTTCTCCAGTAAAGTCCCATACCTCATCTGAGACTTTCTCCCTCAAATCCTGTGGAAGCTCCTCCACTGTTAAGGTAGGATATAGTTCCACGCATTCCTGCGAGTTCACGACTTTAAAATCAGCATCCTCATCGTTGGTCTGCACTTCTACTCCTTCAGGTGTGCAATGTATTGTGCAATTCAGTTTACACAACAAATCTCTCCCTAGCAAACACACAGGACTAGAATCACAGATCACAAACTGATGTTCGTCGCTGTAATTCCCTATCTTTACTGACACTGGTTCGGTCAGAGGATTCGTCATCCTTTTGTTTGCGGCTCCTACCACCTGAATCATTTCTCCCGATATTGGCAGACCTGGGACTACCGCTGATCTCAGCGTGGATCGAGTGGCCCCCGTATCCACCAAAAAGGTTGTAGGACATCCAGCTACTTCGGCCTCTACGTATGGTCCCCTCTGATCTACTTCCAGGGCTGCTCCTAGAGTACAGTCTTCCTCCCTATTCACTCGTTGCCCTGTAAGAGGATCAACGTAGTAGCATTCTTCTCCTCCTACGAACAATGGCATTTGTCTATAGGTTTTCCCTCCATTTGTAATGCGAGGTGGTTGAGGAAACGGGGCTCGAGGAGTCTGAGTCCCCCCTTTGACAAACTTTCCCTTCGGGACTGTTGCTCCCTTAACCACGTTATTCTGCACCTCTTCCTCCTCCTGTTCTAATTCCCCTGTCTCAACATTGTAAGGACATTCGCGTCTCCAATGTCCCACCTCGTTACACTGATGGCATCTAGTTGTCTTTTTCAGTGTCGCGATATCCATTCTCGGTCTTGGTCTTTCCTCCTCATCTCTGCTCTGATTATTCTGTTTCTTTGGTTGTGTTCCTGTTCCCTGTTGCCGCTGTCCACCCTTTCCAGCTGCTTGCATTTGTACCGATTTAGAAAAGGGGGTGGTGATGAACAGAGTGTCTGAGTTAAACAGACCACTCTTACCCAGTCCAAAGATCAGGGCTTGATCCATCACCGTTATTTATCTCACTGCCCCATCCCAGCTCAGAACCTGGCTATATGCAAATCAGTCTGTCCCTGGCCCAGTGCATCATGGGAACAGGGCAGACTAAACTACCAAGCCAATTCTTCACCAGAAAGGAGACAGGCTACCGGGGACCGGTTTCTGGCATTTCAGCCTTCTTCGGCCCGGCTTGCTTGAATCCTGATGGAGCAGTGAGAAAGGGACTCATGTCTGAGTATACCCTGCCACACCTATAGTGGCCAAAAACGATTTAGAAAAGGGGGTGGTGATGAACAGAGTGTCTGAGTTAAACAGACCACTCTTACCCAGTCCAAAGATCAGGGCTTGATCCATCACCGTTATTTATCTCACTGCCCCATCCCAGCTCAGAACCTGGCTATATGCAAATCAGTCTGTCCCTGGCCCAGTGCATCATGGGAACAGGGCAGACTAAACTACCAAGCCAATTCTTCACCAGAAAGGAGACAGGCTACCGGGGACCGGTTTCAGGCATTTCAGCCTTCTTCGGCCCGGCTTGCTTGAATCCTGATGGAGCAGTGAGAAAGGGACTCATGTCTGAGTATACCCTGCCACACCTATAGTGTACCAGCATTAACTTTTCCTTGAGCTTCTTTGCCTTTGAATCTATCTCATCACTACAGTACCTGGCATACCTTAGAATTTCGTCTAAAGGTTTGTTCTGCCAACAGATCAAATGCTGTTGAATCATTAGGCTTATGTCTGGCCTCAGTCCGAGAACGAACTTCGACACAAACTGTCCTATGTCCTTAGGATCCATCACATCTAACCCACTGTACTGCTTGAATGCTTTCAGCAATCGTTCATAAAACTCGTGGACTGTCTCTTTCGGCTCCTGATTTGTTCGATCTATCTTAACCCAGTCTATATCTTGCACCGGCACTTTTTCTTTTAGCCATGTTATTACTCTCTCGTATTTCTCCATGACTCTATCTGATGGACCGTTTGTCCGGGCATCTCTCGGAGGCTCACAAGCGGGCCATTCGACACTAAGCTTGCATGCCGTCCACAAATCTCCGGGTACTACGATATCGAACAACGTGTTCAAATCGATCCACAGCACCTTAGAGATCTTCACGAATCTCTCTACCTGCTTGTACCACTCTACGGGATTTTCTCTAAGCTTTGGGAAGGAATTGGTGAATGCCGCCAAATCCCCCCTACTCCAGGGTACGTGAACGTAGTTTCCATTCGCGATTTCTCGCAAAGGGAAAGCTTCCATTCGCATTAAGTCTGTATCCTGGGACTTCACTAGTGTACTCCGTCTGACAGATCCCCTCTTGGACCATTTTTCCTCCCATCTATCCAGATCTCTCCATATTCTGATACACATGACTAGTTCCCTTATGTGTACCCTTAGCCCAATCGTTCTACGCTCATCGAGATCTCGATCCGTGCAATTTAGCCTATGGTTCGGCTGTAAAGCTTTGGTTCGTGATATGTCTATCATGTATTTTTCGGCCAATTCAGATAACTTCTCATGAGCTGCTCTCGCTTTTCGAGTAACATCTTTAGATAAAAACAGTATCTCATCTGGTGCGTACAGCTCTAACCTCTCTATTGCCACTGTGCCGTCAATTATTTCATCCAAGTCTGACTTCAGACTCATTACATCTATCCGTCTTGCCTTTATTTCAGCTCTCAGCACGTCAGTCCTAGGTTGTTCTCTCATATCCCTCTCACCTCCACTATGCGCCCTACGCCTAAGCACGGGTGAGTTATGAGGAGTCTTCCTTCCATCTCTTTGTTCCCACCTCTCTAGATCCCAAGCCTTTCCATCTTCCCGTGGGGTATGGTGGAATAATGCTCCATCCCCCAACCCTACATTCCGTCTTTTCGGCTCGGTTTCTCCAGATACGAGATAGGATCCACGGTTCTGTTCTAAACCACTGTAACTCGCTTGCTGTCTGGTGTCGCTTAATAAAATGAAAGGCCCTCGCCGGTCTTCTATGTTCCCGTGATCTCGTTCCCGATCACCAGAAGTATGGCGAGACGTTTCACGACTCCCTAGATTCTCATGACTCAGTCCACTATCGCCGGATGCATGTCGAGACGCTTCGCGACTCTCCATGTTTCCGTGATTCCAGTGTCGCACATCCTCATCTGGGGCATGGTGTGTGCACCTAAAAGTATTCCGGTACTCCTGTGTCCTTCGTTCTCCTTCACTGAAGGTGACGCGAGGCACTTCGCCACACCCTGCACTCCTGTCGTCGCACATTTGCCTATTGCCGCTAATGGTAGGGCAAGTAGCTCTTCTGCTTTCTTGACTCCCTCTCTCCCACTCCGGGCTGCTTTCTCCAGCTCCACAATGAGAGGGAATCCTGTTATCTTGGTCTCTCCACTCTGCCCCTATTTCTAAACTTTTATTTCGAGCCTCTTCGGCAGTATCCCATTCTTTCAGGTATTCCCTTAATTCCTTATAGGATTTCGGTTTAGGTCCCCTCAAATCCATTGGCCCTCTTTGACCTCCCTGTTCTATCCTGGGACCCGTTGCGGAATCTAATGGGGTACTCCGACTCATTGGTGCTAGTATCTGCCTTTGAGGATTCATTACGGCATTCCTATGCTCCACTTCTGCTCTTTCCCTGTCCCATCGTGCCTGTTCCTCCTGCTGGACCCCTTCTGGGTTGTAGATTGACACAATAGGGCCTATGGTTACTGGTACTTGTAAAGCGTCTGGCATTTGGTACGACCTTGCACATTGCGTCTCTGGCACCTTCTGGACCACGAATCTTCCCACTACTCTCTGTTCGGAACTAGTTTGGGGTGTTTCCTCACTCTTGTTGGAATCCCACTCCGTTACTGGGATCGATTTATATTCCCCCCACCTAGCTCCATCCTCTTGCTGTAATATGGGACTTGCGGATTCACCGCTGTACGGGGGTGGTCTATCCATTAATAGCCTATCTATCAGATCCTCCTCCGTCTCGCTTTCTTCATCTTCCTCTTCTAGAGGTTTCTTTTCTCCCGTGGCTTCTATCATGGTGAACAGTTTGTCTGCTTCTATCTTTTGCACTCTCCACTTCTTAGCTTCCTCATCCCATTTGGCATCCTGTACTGCCTTTACTGAACGTTTCACTCTTTCCTGGCGCCTCTTTATGTTCTTGTCGTGTGCTGTTCTAAACCATGCACCAAGGGCTTCAAATTGTGTTGGCCTCGGTAGAGGTCTCGTTGAGAGCATTACCGCTTTCAGTTGGTTCAACACGTCTAGTTTAAACGTTCCGAATCTCGGAAACGTCAGTTCCTTTTCCCCTTCAGTTAGCCTATTCCACTCGGTGATCCATAGTATCGAGTGTAAGCCTACATTTACTGCCATATGATAAGCTGGTGTGCCTTCTGGTGGAGCTTCTTCTCCGGCATATAAGTTTCTTCTATCTCTCCTAAAGATTTTTCTTAAACTCTTAAAACACTTCATTTTCGATAATGTACGATGTTCCTTGTTAATTCTCTTCCTTGTTCACGTCCTGATGACAACCACCAATCTCTATACGACTCTCGCTAATCAGCCTATCCCAGTGCGGTTCTACGTCAACCGACCAATCTCAGCGCGGCTCTACGCTGACGTCACTCGTCCCTTCTTTCAGCAGTTTCCCTCGTTTCTCAACTCGTCTCGCGATCTTGCATGCGTTTCATTCATACACTGAAAAATGACTACTTCCGTCCAAGCGATCACTTCTCTCTGACTGTACGGCCACAGTCTAACTGTAATTGCTACCTCAACTGGCAAAGCGTCTTTCCTCTTACGGTCGGACACTTGCCTCAACTGATAGGTTACTTACACCCAGTAAACGTACGACCAGCGTCCGTTACTCATACACTCACTCATACGCTCCCCCTATCATCGGTCTGTCGGGCAATCAATGGTACCTCATGACTCCCTTTCAATGGTAGACAAATTACTCTGGGTGTTCGATACACCCGAACCACTTAAGTCCTTCTCTGGAGCTTAAGATTTCATCCGGTTGCGCGCGCTCACAACCTTCCCTCAATCACTCTACAGGCATTCAACTCCGCTTGACATTACAACACAGGAACAACATAAAACACCGCAATCTTACAACCCATGACCCTTATACTCACTCTCGACCGACTCTGCTGCTTTTCTCTCGACGCACCGTCAGCACCGTCTTCGGCTGCGATTCTTCTTCTGGTCGTCGATGACTAGGGACCTTGGGGTAAACTAAACCTGGCCTAGGTCGTCTTCCTCAAGAAGATAACCATCATTACTCTGCTACCAACTGCGGGGAATGAGATTTTGATATCTTTTATGATAAATTTGATAACTTTATCTCATCCGACAATTTTGGACCGTTGGTATCTGTCATTGAGTAAAAGACAACCCTCATATAGGTAAAATAAACCCCATATACGGACACCACTCTAAAGAATCACTTACAACTGTTAAAGTTTAAAAGATTTAATATAAAATTAATAAAAGTTGCAAGTACAATCCTCTCAGGATCAAATTCATCAAATATATCGGAACCAAAAGGAACATGTATTCCCTAAAGAACCTCAGTCGACAAACAAATACAATTAAAATCAGTTCCAGAATCAGCAAATTAAAAAGAATCGATATGAAGTGGTTCTTCTGCGTCATCTGCAGTAAGAGAAAAATAATCAAGTTAAATCTGTCCCTACTCTACACTAAGTGACATTCCTACTTCGCAAGTTTCTTCCCTAAAAAGGTGTCAGCAGTTTGACTTCCAAAGAAGTTCAAACTCTCTTAACCTCTAAAGGAATCTTAAGTTTCAGAAGCAGTACCCTCTCTGCCTACCCATCCGCTCTCTAAGGGTCCTCGGCCTACTGCTCCCTTGCGCTCTTGATCTCTCTCAGCGCATCTGCTCAAGGCATCTACCCTTGCCTTAGCTCTCGCCTTCGCCTATTGCTAATTGCTCTTCGCTTGTTTCCTCCCCGGGGTGCTGTCCCTAAAATACACAATCACAGTGTGGGTGGAACGCCCCTTGACGCCCACCACGGACTTTCCCCGATGATGTCAGCTTCTGGCTTCTTCCATTGCTTCATCTCTTTGCGTCGTCCGTTAAGTTGACCCTTCTCCTTAGATGTCATCTTCATCTTCTCGTTGGTGACTTCAACTGACACTTTCAGATCAAAAGTCAAATAACCTTAAACAAGACTTTAACTTTACATTCTTGATTTCGACCCTTCTAGGTCCTGTGAATGGTCTTTCCAAAGCAAAACTCAAATTCCAAGCGTCTCTTCTCACGTTTAAGCAATAAACTCCGTCCGGCATTGTCACCTTAAATCTAACAAGTGCTAGACTTCTTGGCTCTCACGTCCACATCAAGCTATTCACGACTCCTGTGAGCCCACTAAATTACATACACTGGACTACGCTCCTGCGAACTCTTGGTCAGTCAGGTTATAATCACAAATGACCTAAACTCTTCTAGCATTCCTACAACTTCTTCTACACAGTATAACCTTTAACATACATTTATATTTTCGCTTTTAGTAATCCTTTTCCTCTATATGAATACAATTTTACATAGAATATATAATACATAGAGTACGAGGTTATATGCTTGTTCGTTACATCGTCATATGTTTTCTCTGTACATTTCTCCACGTTATTTCCTTCACGTTATTCCATTTAAAGTTACACACGTACATGAATTCTACTTCGCACGTTCTACATTTCGTGAGCATTTCTACACATTTCTACATTAACCCATTATGTATACGGGCCTTCTAAATCTAATGCATGTTTAACAGTAAATACATTTACATTTCCTATACCAAGTTGTCACTTTCCTGTTGACTTTATGCTATAGGCGTCAACTTCACGTTACGATATACATTTCATTACTACGTTTATAATATATGCGTCTAAATATGGCTAAGATATACGTTTTATTCAAATTGCGCTCTCTCAGGATCGTTGCAACTAACGGGTCTTTCGTAGACGAACCCCTGCTGTATGTAAAGGCTACTCTGTGGGGTAGGCCCGGTTCAATGACCGGGTCACTCAGTACCAGTTGCCAGTTTCGCTTAATGATGGCCTGTAGATGATTGTGTTGGTTGCTGTATTGCAAAATTAGCCTAAAATCTTTGCTGTTACCCTTTTTGTCACTGATGTCCAACCCTATCCTGCTTAGTATGTCGTCTGATCTGTCATGTAATAACTCATCGCTTGACTGGGCCATATCAATTATTTTTCGAGAGTTGCCCCTTTCTAGGAACCTACTGCTACACTCTTCTTGTGCTGCCAAGAGATCCTCTTGTTTGCTGTGTATCCACCTAAGTCGCAACATCTCGCCATAGGGGATACTATTGACGAGATGTCGGGGATGGGCGCTGCTGGCATGCAGGGTAGAGTTCCCTGATAATGGCTTTCAGAACACTTTTGTCTCAATTCTGTTGTTATTGACGTACACTTGTGTATCTAGGAATGTCACTGTAATGTTGCTAATGGTAGCTGTGAAGTGCAGATTGATCTTGTCGATAATAATGTCTGTCACAAACTGCCTAGCTGACTCCTCTGTGCCTTCCCACACTACGAATAAATCAGCAATGTAGCATGGCCATGATGTTATGTTATTTTTGACGTAGTGTGAGTAGGTGGTGTTTAGAACCAGCTCCTCCCACTAAACCACGTGCAAACAGGCGTAGCTGGGGGAGTAGCTGGCCCCCATAGCTACGCCCCTTGTTTGCTGGTACAGTACACTGTTGAACAAGAACACATTGTTGTGTAAACAGAACATCACCAAGTCTAAAAGCATTTTCTCATGTTCACTAGAGAGTTCACAGTCTTTATTTGAAAAATGTTCCATGGCCTTCACACCATCGTCATGTTGGATGCTTGTGTACAAAGACGTCACGTCTAGTGCCAACATGTGGTAACTGCTTTTCCACTCATTTGCTTTTCGTTTTCTCAGGAAATCACTTGTGTCGCGACCAAATGATGGCAATGACTTCACGTGGGTTTGGAGAAAATCCTCTACGTACTGCGAGGTATGCTCAATCAGGCTGTTGCGGGCTGATATAATGGGTCCGCCCGGAGGCTTGACTGGATCTTTGTGAACCTTTGGAATAAGATAAATAGTGGGTATGATAGCATTGACGTTTTTTTTTAACATTGAATTTGTGTATTGTACTTAAACCCATTCTTTTCCATGCCTGAAGTTTATGGTAAAACTTGGTGTAAACAGACTTAAGGTTCAAACTGCTGATCCTCACATAGCTGGATGTCATTTAATTGCGCATACACTTCCTTTGTGTAATCTTTTTTACTCCAAATCACGATGTTGCCACCTTTGTCAGAATTACGTATCTCAATAGCATTATTATCTTTCAATTTTCTCATCAGTGCATGGTATTTTTGATCCTGCCATTTGTATTTGTTCTTCGTACCTTGTACTTTGTGATTTAATTCTTTGATTTGTGCTGTCACAAGTTCATGAAATACAACAGTAGAATCAAGTATAGTAACGTGATTGAAGGTAGATTTGGGTCTAAACAAAGTTTCATATTTGGTCTTGGCCCCTGAAGTCGTGGTTAATTCAAATATATTATTCTAAATTGCGCTGGTTGCCCCTTCTGACATATCATTTGGTTGAATCCACAGTTCATGTGGAGTATCCAGTAAACCTGAAACAAAACTACTGGGTTTGGGTTCCCAACAGCACAGCTTGCCACAAGCTAATAATAAACAACAGAAAATGCCCATGCTGCTATTTGATTAACTACCCTATTTTTGGCTAAACATAAGAGATAAAACAAATGTTTATTTCGATCAAAAAGTATCGTTTTTTTATTTTATTTTGATTTCAATCATTTATTCATTTTTTGTTTGGAAAATTAAATTTGACCAAGTTCATCTTTTAAGACCTTATGTACAACAAAACAAAGAATGACATATATTCGAATGTCTATTTACAAATAGAAAATTAGAAAAACATATCAACATGATCTCATTCACACAGTCAGTCAAACCACTTTCACACCACAATATATACAAAATATATACAGACAGATTAAAAATGTCCCTGTAATTTTCACAGAAGACCCTATATATAAAAAGGGATTTATTTATTTATTTAAAGGTTTTGTAGAGTGCGTAGTAACCCTAGAGCATCCCAGCGCTAGACCTGAATCTCAGGGGGGTTCAGCAGTGGAGGGAATTATGGGTGAGGAAAGAGGAGGGTCTTTAGTGATTTCCTGAACTGGAGGAGATTGGGTTCTGTTCTCAGTCTCCGTGGGAGATTGTTCCAGTGTTTGGCCGTGTGGACCGAGAAGCGGCGGCCACCGGACCTAGCTTTTTTAACTCTGGGGACTGTGATGAGATTTTCTCCGCTGGACCAGAGGTCCCTTTCCGCTTTGTAGGGGATGATGAATTCCTTGAGGAGGGGAGGGCCGTTGTTGTTAAAGGTTTTGTGGGCCAGACAGAGAGCCTTGAAGGCAACCCTTTCTCTGACTGGGAGCCAGTGGAGAGACTTGAGAGCTGGCTTTGCCGAAGATCTTGCAGGTGTGCCAGTAAGTAGGCGGGCGGCGGCGTTTTGAACTTTCTGCAAGGTGTTGAGGGTGGCTTCGGGAGCTCCCAGGTAGATTGCGTTGCAGTAGTCCAATCTAGCCAGGATGAGGCCCTGAATGAGGAGTTTCTTGGCGTTCGCAGGAAGCAAGGGGAAGATCTTTCTGCAGGCTCAGAGGAGTCCGAAGCATGTTCCTGCCGTCTTTTTTGCCTGTGTTCTGAAGCTCAGGTCGTTTTCAATCCATACGCCTAGGCTTTTGACCTCTTCCTTGGGAGCGGGGGGGTCACCCAAGCAGTTGGGCCAGAGGTGAGGCAGCATGGAGGGCCCTTTGTGTCCGAGCAACAGTATCTCGGTCTTTGAGCCGTTTAGTTTTAGTGAGGAGAAGTTCATCCAGCGGTGGACTTCGGTGAGACAACTGTGGAGGTCAGAGGGGGAATGGTGGGGGTGTGAGAGGGTTACCACCAGCTGGGTGTCGTCGGCGTAGTTGATGATTGATACGCCGAACGGACTGGCCAGTTTCTCCAGTGGGGCCATGTATACGTTAAATAACGTAGGGCTCAGGGATGAGCCCTGCGGTACTCCACAGCGGAGGGGGATAACAGGTGAGTGGCTGTCGTTCTCCCAGACTTGGAAGGAACGGCCTGCTAGAAAGGATTTTAGCCACTTCAGGGCCGTACCCCTTACTCTGATATAGTTACTCGGATATAGTTACATCGAGACGAAATGTAGTCGCGACTTGATGGTGCTAACAATCGAAACAGCCCAAAGACTTTCGAAGACAAAAATTAGAAGAAATTGAGGCTCTTGAAACAGCGATTTCTACAAACCAGTTAATCACAGATGCTAAATCATTGTTAGAAAAAGTTCAGAAAGATATTGGTGATTTTAAGGATTACACAATAAACCAAAAGACAGTACAATTTGAGAAAGATAAAAAAAACTTCAATCTAGAAAAATTATATCCTTTTCTCCAATCAGACTTTTACACGAAACCTGACTCTAGGAAATATCTACAAGAATTCAGGGTAGGTCATTTAACAAATGTATAACTTTTTGGGATACATCATCATCTGGAAGTGGGAGTGAAGGAGACGACCCGACACCGAGGAGTAATAACAATAGGAGAGGAGGATTCCAACAAAACCAAGGATTCCAACAGCAACAACAGGGAACTTTTTTAGGCAGGGGGCAAACAAAACCACGCGGAAAAACACGATTTGCCCCCCAACCATGGGAGATGTCGACAAGACGGCACAATTACAAGAATTAGTTCCTTCGCCAATATTCAACCTGTCAAACAAAACCTTGACACTTGAGGAAGAAAGGATCTTAAGAAAAGGATTAACATTTGTCCCAACTAGACATACAGATTTTGTTAAACTCAAGACAGAGGTCATCAAATTCTGTAGAAAAATAAGACTCAAAACGTTTTTTGCCGAGCAGATTCACCAACCTATGCTGGAAACGACAGGACTACGGAATAGATCATCCTTTTGTCCGCCAACAAGTAAAGTACCAAAGGAAGTAGTTACATTCGAACGGACTATACTATCAGCTGTTACGGAAATGGAGACAAAGACAAAACGTAATAAATATAATCTATCCAAAGAAGAGTCACAGCTTTAACTAATCTAAAATCTAAAATCAGACACTTCGGTCATTATAAAGCAGGCCAATAAAGGTGGATCTATTGTCATCTGGGACAAGGAATTATATACAAATGAAGTGAAAAGACAACTTAATGAAGAGACCTGCTATCGGAAGGTCAATAAAGATCCGACATTGGAACTAAAAAACAAACTACTCAAAATTATCGACGAGGGTTTTGAACAAGACTTCCTAGGCAAAAAAGAGTGCGAATATTTAAAAATAAAACATCCCAGGATACCCCTATTTTACGTATTGCCTAAAATACATAAAAATGAAAAAACACCCCCAGGATGCCCAATAGTGCCCGGTTGTGAATCCCTATTGGAACCGATTTCTAAGTTTGTAGATTTCTTTCTGAAACCCTTTCTGTTGGAAGTTAAATCCTATATACAATACACCACGGATTTCATCAATAAGCTCATGACAATCAAGTTCGAAAAAAATTCCCAGTTAATTGTTACAATGGACATAACCTCACTATACACCCAAATCCCGCAAGGTGAAGGTATTTATGTTCTGGAGGCATTTCTGGAGGAGAGACCGAGACCACACTCAATACCAACCGAATTCATCTTAAAACTTGCGGAATTTGCTTTGAAAAAGAATTATTTCAATTTCGATGGAGAATTTTTCTTCCAAGTAGGGGGCGTGGCGATGGGATGCCCATTTGCCCCTGAACTAGCTGTGTTGTTCATGGCAAAATATGAGGAGTCATTTGTCTATAATAACAACCCTTATGCACAATGGATATCCCATTGGTATCGTTATATAGACAATATTTTTTTCATCTGGTCTGGACCAAAGGAGGAACTCTAAAAATTCCATGATTGGATTAACAACAGGGTACCAACAATAAAATTCAGTATGGAACATTCAGTGGATAAAATGCCATTTCTGGATGTAGAAGTTTACCCCTCTGAGGGTGGTTTGATAACAACACTCCATAAAAAATCCACCGATCAAAACAGGGCTTTACATTTTCGAAGTAATCATCCACGCAGCCTTAAAGACAATCTCCCATATGGACAATATTTAAGGATAAGACGAAATTGCCAATGTAAAGAGGAATACTGGAGACATGCGAACAATCTTACAGCTAATCTACTACAACATGGATACCCGAAAAAATTACTAAAAAGGTCAGCAAAACGAGCATGGTGGACTCCACGTGACCCTCTCTTAGAAAGAAGAGCAAAAAAAGAAACAGACAGGATGGTCTTTGTATCCACGTTTTGTCCCAACTCAAACGCCTTGAAAAAAGTAGTGAAACAAAACTGGCATTTGTTACACAATTTAGATCAGACCTTTAAAAATGAACCACTTTTGCCTTCAGAAAGAATCATAGTGTTGCCAATCAATTGGTTAGATCTGCATTACCACAAAAGAAAAATCCCAACTTACGGACCATGTTAAGTTTACCACCAATTCGGGGACATCATAGATGTGGAACATGTACATGTTGTGATACCACGAAGGAAGGAGCAGTGTTCACACACAATCGAATTAGTTGGAAACATGACAGCTTTTCAAACTGTAAATCGCGCTACGTGGTGTATGGAATTGCATGCCCATGCAATCTGGCATATATTGGAAAAACAAACCAAGAAGTCCGTCTCCGAATACAACAACATAAATCAAGAATCCATAACAATGTGGCAACAGCACCTCTAGTCAACCATTGGCGAGAAAATCAACATAAAGAGAAAGATCTAATTTGGACAGTTATTGCAAAAGTAGAAAATCATGCCAGAGGTGGAGACCTAGACGCTAAATTAACAAAAATGGAAGCGATGTTAATTGTCAAATTCAATACGGCATTATCAGGATTGAACGAGATGTCGGAAATGTTCAAACTCTGAACCATCACTTTACAACATAGCACTATCAGGATGAAAAGAAAAATGCCAACTTCTGTACCACCTTTGATAACATCTGCTGTCCCTGAGAGCTCACTTGGGCCACACTTCCAAACAAACACAAACACAGATACTTGAATCTGAATAATAGCTCATATGCCACCAGGTACACAACAGGAACATGTTGCCCTGACAACGAGAACAACAACAATACCACCACAAGGTATCCGGGACATAAAAAATCGGGTTTGTATCCACCCGATATCACCCGCATAACTCAACAATTTTAAACTTGGGATATTTGGCAGACACCTAACGAGCAAATACTAAAAGTACCACAATTCACCAAATGAAACTGTAGGAAATCCAGTTTGGATCCCTAACATCGGACTCATGGATGCAGTGGCAAATCCAAGATTCTTCAACCACAATTATCGTGTTCTCACCACAAATACAATATTTCATATTATAATCCCCAGTTTTTTGGCATACAGAGCCTGTTATGTTCACTGCGCTAAATGGTATTTAACCCACGGAAAGCAGACCAAACTACATGCCCCATGATCCTTTGCGGACCCGGAAGAATCGGTGAACGAGGACGCCGACCAAAACTAACCCAGGTACTCGCTTTATTTCCTATTCCGCTAGCTCCCTACGCCAGCTAGAACCTATAAGCACTTGTGCTACACGATTATCTTGCAAACAACTCGAGGGTTGCTTTTCATGTCGACAATGCCGTTATCAATCAACTGTGTCAACAGATAGCTCCCACGACAATGTAACCTCATTAGTATCCCCTCTAGAACTGAAGTGTCTTCTCCTTAATGTACGTTCCTTTCCCAAACACCAACTTCAGATCTGGGATCTGATTTCTTCCCAGCAACCTGATATATGTTTTTTCACCTAAACATGGATGAAACCGCATACTATAACTGCTATAACACTAGGGGTCCCAGCTGGTTATAAAATTATACATGTGGATAGGCCTATTAAAACAGGAGGGGGTTTAGCTATAATATTTAAAGACACCTTTAAGATAGCAATGTTGGAACAAAGCTTCACCCCTTTTCTGGAAATCATGGTATTCAAAATCAACCTAGCAAGCAACATCTCATGGAAAGGCGCATTAATATATCGCCCACCGGGACATAATTCAGAATTCGCTCTTTCTCTTCTGGAATTACTGGCCCCCCATGTTAGAGCTAAGGAGGACTTTTTTCTCCTCGGTGACTTCAATGTACATATGGATAACTTTGAAGACCCTGAATCAATACAACTAACAGCAGATTTGTCCAATCTTGGACTTGAGATAAAAAATAGTGGGGCTACTCATATAGCGGGTCACACTCTTGACTCTATATTTTCCAATTGTACTAAAATTAGGTGCCTTCCTGCCACTGAAATCTACTGGACAGACCATTTCTTGATTGAGTTCTATTTGGCAGGACCTACTAAACGACAACCTAGAACACCACCTCCCCCTATTTATCGCCGCCAATGGCATAAAATATCAGTTGAAAATCTGCGTGAACATTGGCAACAACCTCAGTTCTCAGAAGCAGACTCAGCCGAAGTGGCATTGGAAAAGTACAATAAATCTCTTAAACTAGCCATTGATACTCTCGCCCCGCTTAAACTTCATAAGCAGTACCCCCCTACTAAACAAGAAAAGTGGTATACCCTTGACCTCAGGAAAGAAAAACAGAAATGCAGGAGGCTTGAAAAAGCGTGGAGGAAATCTAAAAAAGAGCAGGAAAAGAAAATGTTTTTAGAAGCTCAGTCAAATTATTACAAGAATATAAAACTTGCAAGGAAAAATAATCTATCCCTACAATTAGATGAGGCGGGAAATTGTCCGAGGGAACTATTTAAAATCCTGCTAAGTTTTGTAAAACCGTCAGCTACTGAGAGCTCTGACGATGCCTCACAGACACTGTGTGATGAGATCTCCATGTTCTTTGAGGATAAAATAAATTTGATTTATAATAAAATCATTGCTTCTCAAGGCACAGGAACCAGGTCCCCCCCTCCATGTGTATCTTCTGCACCTATTAAAAGCACCTTTCTTACTATTCCACCTGTCAGTGATTTAGACCTCCCACTCCTCATTAACCACATGAAAACTGGCTCCCCAAATGACCACCTTCCTGCTAAAATGGTGGCCCCTTTGATCTCCATCCTAGGACCCTCCATTCAGTCAGTTATGAATACCTCTCTGGCGAAAGGACAAGTCCCGAGGGAATGGAAGATAGCGGTGGTAAACCCCATAAGGAAGAAAGCGGCCTCCCCCTGGACAGATCTTTCCAACCTCCGGCCCATCTCCCTCCTACCCTACATCGGTAAAATGACAGAGAAGCACGTAAACACCCACCTATCGAATCACCTGGAAGCAGCAGAAGGCCTGGACCCCTCACAATCTGGGTTCAGGCCAAACCACAGCACCGAATCAGCCCTACTAGAAGTGACCAATAACATCAGGCTGACACTGGATAGTGGGGGTTCTATGATTCTGGTGCTGTTGGATCTGTCTGCTGCTTTCGATACGGTGTCTCACAAAGTGCTTCTCAACCGTCTGAGGGATGTAGGGTTGGGAGGTGCAGCCCTGTCCTGGGTGGAAAGTTTCCTTTCATGCCGCTCTCAAGAAGTCAGGCTGGGCTCCCATAAATCCACCTCCAGGGAGCTCACCAGGGGTGTGCCACAGGGCTCATGTCTTAGCCCCACATTATTTAATGTGTATGTGGCCCCCCTGGCCGACTTAGTGAGGCCATATGGGTTTACCCCGATATCCTACGCTGATGACACCCAGCTGATGTTCCCCTTCAAAACTTTTACTCCTGCCCTGCAAAAATCTTTTGCTGAAGGCATGAGAGCCGTCGCAAATTGGATGGCCGAGAATTGCCTACAATGCAATGTGGGCAAAACGGAAGTTTTATTGTTTGGGGAGGCGGCAACATTATGGCCTGGGGAGTGGTGGCCCACAGAACTAGGACCAGTTCCTGTCCCAAAGCAGACTGTCAAAAACTTGGGGGTGTTATTCGATCAAGCCCTGACTTTTAAACATCATGTCAACCAAGTTGCTGGCACATGCTTTAGGGCCATCGGACTATTAAAAAGGGTGTTCCCCTATATACCTGATAGTCACAGGAAAACCCTTGTCCAGGCACTAGTGATTAGTAGACTCGACTACTGTAATGGCCTTCTATTGTCAACTAATGAAGGCCAACTAAACAAATTACAAGTAGTCCAAAATACGGCGGCAAGGTTAGTTCTCAATGCTCCATCTAGAACTCCCCCCCGTCCTCTACTAGCTAAACTCCACTGGTTGCCAGTGCGGCAACGCACGAAGTTCAAAATTCTCTGTACCATTCATAGATGCCTGACAGGAAAGGGCCCCAAATATTTGACCAAAGCTTTTCAACCCTATGTACAAGGCCGATCACTTCGATCGAGTAACCTCTTTTTACTTCAGGTCCCCAAAATAAAAAAATCTCGTCAAGGAGGTCGTGCTCTGGCACATACAGGTCCCGCTCTCTGGAACTCCCTTCCCCTTAAACTTAAACTCATCACTAACCACCTATCCTTTCGCAAAACCCTCAAGACCCACCTTTTCACTACTAATTAATTCAGTTTATGACTTATCACCTCTGTAATGACCAGGCACAGGTCAAATCCCTCCATCCAGCATGAGCGCGGAGATACCCCTTCGGGGATTTATTCAGGCGCTATAGAAACACATAAATAAAACTCACGGAGAAGACTGCTCCACAGTGACTTGCCTAACGGAGGTAAGAGCCATCGCTCGATACACCGGAACACTCACTACAACACCTGCATGGCTTGTCCCGCATACCTTGTCTTACGGGTACATTATCATCCCTTTTAGATTCGCCGGCGCAGGCCACATACTTCAGCTTAAAGCCCGACCCCCTAATCCAAGGTAAGCACTGCTGTGTTGCCTTCAAACCCATAATCGCGACCCACTGTGAATGGGAGGACCTATCCGCCTCCTTTGCCAATTTGCCTTACAGAGTACAGAAGCCAACACACGGACCTTGTAAACACACGCTGGATCCGGCCACCCACATACCAAGTAAGCCCAAACAGAAGTGTATGTTTGAATGGCTCATGGTGAACAGTTAAATCGGCAGCTGATTGTTCGCTATATATGTTTTCACAACAGATGGTTGTTCTTCTCAACGGAGATATCCACACTCCTTCTGGTCTCGAATTGATTGAGAGGTAAGATGCAGGAACTTGTAGTAGGAAAAGGCAGGGTAGCATCTGAGAGAATGGTAAACCAAAAATCTTTTCTTTTCTCTTTCACAGACTTTGGTCCTGATGAGAACTCATTAATCACATGAGTTCGAAACGCGTAGACTCTATAAGCCTAAAAAGAATCATAAACTGTGAAAAATATTAATAGGTTGTTACAAAATATAAGAAATGTTCATGGGTTTATTGTAATCCATCAGATTACAATTTGGAAATAATTCACATATTTTCTTGTTTGTCTGTATAAATTTTGTATATATTGTGGTGTGAAAGTGGTTTGACTGACTGTGTGAATGAGATCATGTTGATATGTTTTTTCTAATTTTCTATCTGTAAATAGACTTTCGAATATATGTCATTCTTTGTTTTGTTGTACATAAGGTCTTAAAAGATGAACTTCGTCAAATTTAATTTTCCAAACAAAAAAATGAATAAATGATTGAAATCAAAATAAAATAAAAAAACGATACTTTTTGATCGAAATAAACATTTGTTTTATCTCTTATGTTTAGCCAAAAATAGGGCAGTTAATCAAATAGCAGCACGGGCATTTTCTGTTGTTTATGAGTATCCAGTAAAGGTAAATCCGATCGCGATAGGTTGCCAGATGCATCATCCTGTGTAGATCTGATCTCTGGTGTCATTATATTTGATCCTGTTTTGTTAGATAACTTGTGGAATTTCTTTAACTTAAGTTTTCTTACATTTTTGTATATGTCAAGCCTGGTGTTAGCATAGTTGAGATTAATATTCGGGCAGAAAGATAGTCCCAGACTAAGGATTGGTTTTTCTACAATGCTTAAGTCGACGTTGGCTTAATTCATGATGGTTTTGTCTGCCATTTCCATATCTGTTGTCGTTATCTGTTCTGCCAATGACCCCCCTTGTCTTCTTTGGTTTTGTGTTGTTTTCTGTTTGCCTTCCGCCCTTGTCGCCTCCTGAAGTTGTTGGTTGTTCTGCGTTATGCCTTGTTATTCTTGGGCGAAGTGTTTGTCTTCAATCGTAATATAAAAATGATAACTCTTCATCTAAAGTGGATTTTTTCACCTGTGCATCTCTGTCATGGCCATTTGATTAATGTTTAAATCCACTGTCCACAGTAGAACTGAGTTCAGATAGCGATGTGTTGGAACCTGTTTCAGCTCTTTTCAACTCTAGGACTCCTAAATACCTTCTGTGAATACCGAAAATCTTAAAGTTAGGATTTTTCTCAGTTTAGGAGTAGTAAAGTTAGGACTCCTAACTTTAGGACTCCTAAATGCCATCTGTGAATACCGAAAGTCTTAAAGTTAGGATTTTTCTCAGTTTAGGAGTAATTAAGTTAGGAATCCTAATTTTAGGACTCCTAAATGACTACTGTGAATACCAAAATGAGTAAGTGCCTTCTGTGAATACCAAAATGAGTAAGTGCCTTTTGTGAATACCAAAATGGTAGTAAGTTTAGGAATTTGTCTTAAGTTAGTTCTGTGAATGGGGCCCTTGGTTTCCAACTCTAATTTTAGGATTAAATGTGCTGGATATAGGGCCTTAAACTCACATTGGCTAGCTCCTCATCTTAGAGTTTGCTGTGCTGTCACCACACACGTCTCTGAACTTGAGCCTCAGAATGTGGCTGCTCTGTCTCCAGACATGTGAAGGTCTTTGGGCCAAACTCACAATCTAAGTTAAGGGTTTACACAAAACTTGAATAGGTTTAGGAGACTGTAGTAGATACAGTAAACAGAAAGAGTTGCATGGGTTTGTAGTAAAACATAGATTAAAAATCATAGACTGCAAAAATGCACACTCAAAGTATAGACTGCCAAATTAGATACCACATATAAATAGATCCAGTCAATTTGACTTCCTTCCTAGTGTATAACTAGGACTCCCGGTTCTATGGTATTCATTTTTTTACATATCCATCTGTATTTATCCATATTTATTTTTTGGCCTTTTATATGTATTTATCCATATTTATTTTGTGTTTTGCGCATAAATGAAGTTGTCAAACTGTACATTTCAATATTTATTTAACTGTTAGACACACACTCATACTTTGATATCTGTCATGTTTTAGTAATTTAGGCTGTCAAATATTACATAACAATACATCCACTGATAAATACTAGCATTATACCGTAAATGTATGTTGACATATGCCATTATTTAAAGAAATGTCATACTGCTTTTTTAATTTCCTATGCTGTCTATCTGCACAGCTACTGGCCTATAAATTATGAAAGACAGCACGGAGAGTCATTTCAAACTAGCACCATTTTCTGTATTTATCCACTTTCAAAAATGGATGCAGACTAAAAACAAATTGTTGTCTGTCAGTATTTTTCTGTAAAAATCCCTAAAAACGGAAAACAGGGAGCCTTATGTATAACTGAGATAATTTGTGATCCTAATTTCTCAAGTTTTACATTTGGGATTTTTTTATTTTATTTCCTTGGGCACATTCCAAAACATGTTTAGAGAGATATTTATGCATAATACTTTGATAAAAAAAATGCTAATGTGTCTATTTGTTTATTTGAATAGTTTTTGAGTTGGTGTGCAACATCATGTAGGGGGAGGAGACCATTAGGTGTTAGTAAATCAGGCTCATTTTGTCTTCTTCAATCAATCTTTCAAAACATTTATAGAGCTCGCTACTCACCTGTGAGGGTCTGAGGCCGCTGGGGGGTAGGGGTGGGTGGGGATTGAAGCAGCTACTTATCGAACAGCCGGGTCTTAAGAAGACTCCTGAAGGTCAGCAGGTCTTGGGTCTGTCGCAGGTGGATGGGGAGGGTGTTCCATGTCTTGGCGGCAAGGTGGGAGAATAATCTGTCGCCGGTGGTCGTTCGGCGGACGCGAGGACGAGGTCAGCGGAGCAAAACTGGTGGTTCAGGAGTAGGATGTTAGTCATTCGTTGAGGTGTGCCGGTACGGCTCTGTGGAGAGCTTTGTTGGCATGGGCGAGGAGCTTGAAGGTGATCCTCAAGTTGACCGGTAGCCAGTGCAGGTCTCTCAGGTGGGAGGTCATGTGGCTGTGGCGAGGGATTCTGAGGATGAGTCATGCAGAGGCGTTTTGAATGCGTTGGCGTCTTTTCTGGAGCTTAGCCGTGGTTCCCGCATAGAGGGCGTTGCCGTGGTCCAGCCTGCTGCTGACGAGGGCTTGGGTGACGGTCCTTCTGATTTTGGGGGGCCCATCTGTAGATCTTGCGAAGCATGCAGAAGATGTTGAAGCAGAAGCAGGAGACAGCGTTGACTTGCTGGGTCATGGAGAGCGTTGATTCCAGGATGAACCCTAGTTTGCGTGAGTGGTTGGTGGGTGTAGGGCAGCCCCCAGTGCAGACGGCCACCAGCAGTCGTCCCATGCGGAGGGGGCGGAGCCGAGGATGCGGACCTTAGTTCAGTTTCAGACGGCTGGTCTTCATCCACTCTGCGACGCCCTTCATTCCCTCATGAAGGTTGGATTTGGCGGTGACCGGGTCCTTGGTGAGGGAGTGGATCAGCTGGGTGTCGTCGGCGTATCAGATGATGTTGAGGTGGTGCGCTCAGACGATGTTGATGAGTGGGGCCATGTAGATGCTGAAAAAGTTTGGGCTGAGGGATGATCCTTGGGGTACGCCACAGGTGATCGTGGTGGCTTTGGATCTGAATGGGGTTGGGACCGTGTTGAATGCGGCTGAAAGGTCCAGGAGGATGAGGGCAGCGGTTTTGCCATTGTCCAGCATGATCCTGATGTTGTCTGTGGCAGCGATGAGGGCGGTTTCGGTGCTGTGATGACTGCGGAAGCCGGATTGGGAGGGGTCCAGTATGTTGTTCTCCTTTAGGAAGTGGGTTAGTTGTCTGTTGGCCGTGTTCTCAATGACTGGCGGTGGGAATGGGAGCAGGGAGATGGGTCGGAAGTTCTTGAGGTCCTTTGGGTCCGACTTAGGTATCTTGAGAAGGGTGTTGATCATGGCGTATTTCCAGCTCTCCGGAAAGGTAGATGTCTCAAAGGAGCTGTTGATGATCTTTCGGAGTTGGGGTGCGATGATGGAGCTTGCTTTGTTGAAGATGTGGTGGGGGCAGGGGTCGGAGGGAGAGCCGGAGTGGATGGTGTTTATGATTTTGATGGTGTCTTCGTCATTTATATGGTTTCAGGAGAGCAGGAGGTCAAGGTGCTTAGTGGGTGTTGGGTTGAGGGTGTTGGTGTGTGTCATCGATGCCTGGGTGTCGAAGCTGTTGTGGATGTCTGTGATCTTGCGGGGGAAGAAGGTGGCCAGGGAGTCGCAGTGTTCTTGCAACAGCGAGATGTCATTCGTGCTGGAGCTGGAGGAGGTGAGTTCTTTCACAATGCTGAAGAGCTCATTGCTCTTATGTGTGTTGTTGTCGATGCTTTCCTTGAAGGAGGTCCTTTTGGCGATCGGATGAGTTGGTGGTGCTTGCGTCTGGCGTACTTGAGGGCTGCAAGGTTATCTGGTCTTGACACCACTGCATCTCAATTCTTCGGCAGGTTAGTTAGGAAGTCTGGAGGTCGGCGTTGAACCAGACGGGTCTCATTTGGATGTGCCAGTTGGAGGGTTTCCTGATGGGAGCGCGGGTGTTGGCGCAGTCGTCAATCCATTGTCTGAAATTGTGGGCTGCTGCGTTGGTGTCAGAGGGCTCGGATGGAGGGTCTTGGGCGAGGGTGGTGAGGAGCTGGTCTTCGGTGATTTTGTTTCAGCTGCAGTGTGGGATTTATTGCGGTTGGATGTGTGCTGTGTGTTTCTCAAAGGAGAAGTGGATGCAGTGGTGGTCGGTCCAGTGGAGTTCGGTTATGTGGCTGAAGGTGGCGTGGTTGCTGGCGGAGAAGATGGGGTTGAGCTTGTGTCCGGTGGTGTGGGTGGGTGTTGAGATGAGCTGTTTGTGTCCGAGGTTGGTTAGGTTGTCAATCAGGGTTGTGGAGTTGCTGTTGTCGACGTTCTCGAAGTGAAAGTTCAGGTCTCTGAGGAGGATGTAGTCTGCGGAGGTAAGGGTTTACGTGCTGAGGAGGTCTGCGATGGAGTCTCTGAACTGTGGTCGGGGTCCCGGGGGTCTGTAGACAAGGGTTCCTCTGAGGGTGGTGTTGTGATCGACGTGGATCTGGAAGTGTAGGTGTTTGGCCATGCTGATGGAGTCTTCGATGTTGGTTGAAATTTTAATGGTGTTCCTGTGGACGATGGCGTTTCATCCTCCGGGTTGGAGTTTTGGTCCCTGCTGCTGATCTTGTAGCCGTCAGGGATAGCCATGGCTATGTCGGGTGCCAAGGAGACGTTCCTCCAGGTCTCCGTCAGAAATGCGACATCTGGGAGGATGAATCGAGAAGGTCCCAGAGTTCAACGGCGTGCTTGTGGACTTAGCGGGTGTTGAGAAGTATGTATCTGAACTGTTGTGGTCTACTTTGGTGGGATGGGCAGGACGTGCCGGTGTGCGCTGGCAGGTGTAGCTGCAGTTTCGGCAGGTGAAGAATCTATGGGTGAACTTCGAGGTGGCCTGGAAGCAGGTGGAAGATCGTCCGGCGTTAAGTGCATGGAGAGTGTTGGTGTTGTAGCAGTGAAGGGTGTTGTGGTGCGCACAGGGGCCAGTGGGTCTGGTGCTGGGCGCGGTCATGTGAGGATGGGCGCAGACAAGGGCAGACGGGCTTGCCTTAGGCGCGCACTTTGGCGTGCTACCGGCACAACCATGCAGCGGTCGCCATATATAGGGGAGTGGGCGGGAGCAGAGGTCAGGAGGCGGGAGCGGGGTTGAGTGGGGAGCAAGGCCGCAGAGGCAGCTGTGCCAGCAAAGCAGCAGGTGGGCAGAGGCGAGGGGAGTCAACCCCCAGCGAAAAACATAAGAGTGCAGTGGCAAGGGCCAAGAGGTAGTGCAGATGCAAAGAAAATAAATAAAATTAAATTAGAATGCCCAGAGCAGCAGACAGTGTGGGCAATGCAGGAGTAGCAGGGGATCTGAGAACGGACACAAAGCGGGGCCTGACGGGCAGCAGGCTCCAAACCTGTGCGGCGGGAGGACTCTGTGCTGGCTCGGTGACGAAGCAGCTGAGCTGCTGGGGAGGGTGCTGGCCTTGTCCTGGAGGGCAAGGTTTCACGCTCACTCCCCCGCAGCGATCACCATATATAGGGGCGGGAGCAGAAGTTGGAAGGGGGAAGCGGGGTTGAGTAGGGGGCGGGCCACAGGGGGAGGAGCAGCGGGAAAACGGTGGGAAGCGGGCAGAGGCGAGAGGAGTCAACCCCCAGCGAAAAACACAAGAGTGCAGTGGTAAGGGCCAAGGGGAAGTGCAGAAGCAGAGAAAATTTAATCAAATTAAATTAGAATTCCCAGAGGAGCCAACATTGCGGGCAATGCAGGGGTAGCAGGGAATCTGACAATGGACACAAAGCGCGACCTGACAGGCAGCAGGCTTGAACTCTGTGTGGCGGGAGGACTCTGTGCTGGCGCGGTGACGGAGCGGTTGAGCTGCTGGGGAGGGTGCTGGCATTGTCTTAGAGGGCAACTACAGTAAATGGTGAGAAAAGACAAATACATTGAGCTTGTAAGTAGAATATTGATTCAAATAAAACAAAATTACTTTTAGTCTGGTATATTGTGAGTATTTTAGCCCATTTGAACAAGCTGGAAAAATAAGTTTTGTCATAAATGATGCATTTGTTTACATTTTGAGCAGGGAGGAAGAGAGGAGTCTTGTATAGTCAGTTGGTAGTTGGACCCTGGAACCATGGAGGGGGTAAACAGATTTGGAAACAAATGTGAGGACTGTGAGTCCGAAGATAGTTTCTCATTCATTTGTTTTCTCAGCTCTAATTTTTATATGTACAGCAGGCAGCTCACAAAGGTAAGGGATACTGCAAACTCTGAAATGAAGAACATTGTCTTTTGTCTGGAAAAATATATTGGGCTGTGTTAGACCTGGCTTTTTTAGTTGGTTTATCCCCAGAAAGTTTGCTTTCAGCCTCCTGTTTTTGACCCTGTTCTGTTACTTTTAGGACTCGGGGCACTTTAACACTGATCAGTGCTAAAGTGCATATGCTCTCTGTGTAAATTGTGTTCATGGATTGGTGTTTCCATGATTGGCCTATTTGATTTACTGCTAAGACCCTAGTACAGTGCACTGTGTGTGCCCAGGGCCGTTAAATGAAATGCTGCTAGTGGGCCTGCAGCACTGATTGTGCAACCCACACAATCAGCCTTTTAAAGTGTTCTCAAGCCTGCCACTGCAGTGCCTTTGCTCAGTCTCTACTGCCTTGTCGACCTGGCAAGCCAGGCCAGGCCCTAACCTTCCCTTTTATTACATGTAAGTCACCCCTAAGGGAGGCCCAAGGTACCCCTGTAGGCAGGATGCAATGTGTGTCAAAGGTAGGACATGTACCGGTGTGTTTGAGATGTCCTGATAGTGAAATAAAGTGTATTATGTTTTTCACTATGGAAAGGTCATCTGTCCCACTGGATAGAATGGGAGTCTATTTATAACATCTTATAAGTATAACTTCTCATCAGAACAAAATGGAAAGAAGGAGTTTAGTATGCCTGAACTCAGAATATAAAAATGCATCTTTTGGTATAGATAAAGATAATTTTTATATTGTGTGCTCGAAAATACCACTTTTAGAAAGTGGGTAATTTCTTGCTTAGCCATTATGTGTGCCTCTTCTGCTTTGTGGATTGACTGACTGGCTCTGGAGTGACAAGGGGCTGGGGATGTGCATTCTCTCAGACAGCTACTGGGGGGAGGGTGATGTGTGTCCTGTCTTTCCTGAATGGCTGGGCTGAATAGACCTGAGCTGTATTTATAGCAGGGAAGAGTTTTGCTTTCACCTGAATCGGCCCGGTCTGCCTTACACAATGCTGTCTCCACCTCCTGCAGGAAAGTTGGACCAGAGAGGACAGAACTGATTTTGGCTGAGCACAGAGTCTCTCTGCCACCAGAGAACAAGTATAAATATTGGGGCCCAGACCCGAGATCTTTAGAATATTTCTGGACTCGAAGAACCTCTACGAAGGAGAAGAGCTGGGAAAGCTGAAGGAGAAATACTGCCCCTTTGTTGTGTGATGTTTGGGGTTAGCCTGCAGTAGCGGCGGGATCTGCCAAGGAGAGGACACATACTCAGAGCCCACTTAATCCTTCCAAACCAAAGTCTAGGGAGAAGGTAGCCATTCAAGCTTGGAAAGATATTGATGGCTCGGACTTAAAGAAGGTCCTGAAAGTTATGGGCTGAGTCTCCCCAATAATGTTGAGGAGGCCACGGCGGCCTGTGGAAATTGGATTGGGGCAGTCTGTAGTAAACTGGCCCAGGCAAACTATGTACCCCTAGATGAGGACTCCCCTCAGCGCCCTGGTTGTCTGACTACCTGCAGAAGCATAAAACAGACTGTAAGAAGTTGGAGCTGGTCTGAAGAAAAGGGTATGGCACTGATAATAAGAAAGCTTACAAAGCAAGCCTTTCAATCTATAAAAAAACTAGTCCAGGAAGCAAAAAAATTATATTTTGCTGAACAGATCACCAAAGCTAAATCCTCTTCTAGGGAGTTCTTTAGAACCGTGACTAATCTGATGAACCCTCCCAAATGTATTACGCATAGTATCCCGGCACTGAATTCTAGCGATCCGAACAGCTACAGACCCAACTCCCTACTTCCATTACCGGCGAAAATTATGGAGAAGGCTATTAATGTGGAACTTAACTTGTTTTGTAAAAACAGCAACTCGCTGGATCGCTCTCAGTATGGGTTCCGAGCAGGACATAGTACTGAGCTGGCACTGATTAAACACACGGAGGAGGTTCGAGAGGCGGTGGACCAGGGAGGCTCAGCAATCCTGATCTTGTTGGATCAATCAAGACAAGAAGTGCAGAGCTCACTGCGAACGCTCAGGTTGGTGGCAGTGCCTGGGGTTTGTTGGTGGGATTCTGTGACAGTGTGAGCGGATTTTCCATCTTTGAACTCACCATTTACAGCAAGAAGCTTGTCAGACGAATCAGTGTGCGCACGCTTGATTTAGATGCGGGCGCCTTATTCATTTTTAAAAAACTTCACTTACCATGTTTGAGCACTATTTTTAAATCTTGTATTTCTCACTGCATTTGTTGCACATCTCAGTTCCTCCTGTGGCCTCCCTCGCCCCGGTCCATCGCAGCTGACTGTGCTGTTTGAGTGGAGGGCGAGGCGCCATTTTGGGCGGAGTGGTCCCTAAAGCCTGACCGGAGTTAGTGGTCTAGCGCTTTTCAGGAGGCAGGGCATAAAAAGCAAATGTGCTTCCAGGAGCGTAGCGGACGGGCGCAGCGGGCGCGACGATGGCGCGACGAAGTTGCGCCAAAGGTAAGCCTGTCTGCGCCCGTCCGCCCCCCGGCAGTGCACAGGGCCAGAGACACTGCTCGGTTAGGGCACTGCCAGGGACAATCCCCCATCAAATATAGTAGAGATCGACTTCTATCCCTCAATAAAAACCCGTGCAAATATCACAGATCAAGGGAAGCTCACCATTACTTTGAGAGGTCATGCCCTGCATGTCATTTTCAATTGGGTACATCCATCCCCATCCCGATCCCGCCGGATAAAGATGACACTGACTCTAGAATTCATGCTGCCCTCATCAATGCACGCTCCCTAGTTAAGCATACAGAGGAGGTCCGTGAGTTGATAATTGACAACTCGCTCGACCTCTTATTTGTCACAGAGACGTGGCTTCGCACCTTCTGTGCACCTACAATAGAGCTGGCGATACCTAGGGGTTATAAGATAAGTAGGCTGGATCGCAGCTCGGGTAAAGGTGGAGGACTAGCAGTGATATATAGGGATAAATGGTCACTGATCATGAACACTCAGATGCTATAGAGGATGGAGAAGCATTAGAATTCTCGATTGCTCTGTCAGCACAGTTCACCTTGGGCGGCCTGCTGATCTATCGATCACCGGGCCCCCTAGGCTCCTTCATTAAATCTCTGGAGGAGCTGGTAGCTCAGAGAGCGTTAAGATTCCCCAGGTTCCTGCTCTTATGGGACTTCAATATCCATATGGGTGTGCCACAGCCCCGGGGACTAGAGACCTGTGTGAACTATGCGCTTTAGCGCATCTTAAAACACAAGATCGGGTCACAACTCATACTGGAGGACATTGTCTGGATCTTGTCTACACTCATTTTAGTATTACATTTGACACCCCTGACCAGTTATATGGTCAGACCATTATTTGGTAGGGTTCACCTGGAAGATTGATAAAACTTGTACCTTAGCAAAAAAACAGCAGGTCCCTTTTCCCCAGAAAATCAGCATCCCAGCATTAGCCGTATCCTTGACTCACACTCTTCCGGACAAGGCAAGTAATTTAGAAGAAGCAGTAGAGAATTTCTCGACTTGGATCAGGTCCTCGGTTAACCTGCTTCCACAACCAAAAGGGCCAATACGGCCTAGAACCGCCCCTGCCCGCCCCTTGGTATACCGAAAATCTCAAATTTTTTAAAAATAGGTTGTAAGGGGCAGGAACGAGTATGGAGGCAAGAGTATTGCCCACTTGCCAAGGCGAGCCTCCGAGAGCTGCAAAGAGACTACTATGCTGCAATTTAGAAAGCAAAGGGAAACTACTATGCAGACAGGATTCAAAAGGCCAAAAATAACAGTAGAGACATTTTCTCGATTGTAAAAAGTTTTACATCTCCAGTGGCAGAAACTCAGACGGCCTCTTTATCTGAAGGTTGGTGTGAGAAACTGTCCACCTTTTTTATAGACAAAAATGAGAAAATTCAAGAGAGCCTGAGGCCTACCGACTCTGGCTGCCCCATATTACATCAGGGGACTCGAGTTCAGGATGACCCCCTTCAACTTTCTGCTTCACCAATTGGTAAAAAGCAGAAAGACACTCTGAACTCTTTTAAAATAGTCGAGGAGAAGGATATCCTGATCATCCTTAAAGCACTGAAATCGGGGTCGCCTGCGGATCCCTGTCCCGCTAGAGCTTTGAGTGGGGTGGCGGAGGCCATTGCTTCCACAGTAACCAATTTGGTTAACAAGTCTTTACAGACTAGTATTGTACCGTTCCAGTGGAAGCAAGATAAACTCCTCCCTCTGATTAAAAAACCTTCAGCAGACCCTCAGATTAACTCTAATTAGAGGCCCATCTCCCTACTCCCGGCCCTAGCCAAGGTCTGTGAAAAGGCTGCTTTCCGTCAGTTGGATGAATTTGTGGAATCCACAGGGGCCTTACACCCTGCCCAGTCTCGATTCCCCTCCTCATTCAGTACGGAAACCGCACTTGTGGAGGTCACCGAGGTCATAAGGGAGTGTCTGGACGGGGGCAGCAGAGCGGCTCTATTTTTATTGGACCTCTCTGCCGCGTTTGACACGGTTCCCCACGTCCAGCTCGTTTCTAGGCTAAAAGACATAGGCATCACGGGTGCGGCTCTTGGCTGGGTCAAGTCCTTTCTCACAGGCAGGTCCCAGCAAATCTGGCTTCCCCCTTACTGCTTTTTGAGCAGAAAAGTTGACACAGGAGTCCCACAAGGGTCGACTTTGAGCCCCTTACTTTTTAATGTTTATCTGACCCCCCTCGTCTACCTTGCAGAGAACTTGGGTGCTAAAACAATGGCTTATGCCGATGACACCCAACTTCTCTTCACTTGGTACAAGAACAACTCTAGTACAGAAGGAGTCCAACAGTGTCTGACTTCAGTGTTTGCCTGGTTGGCCCGGGCCTGTCTTAAGTGTAACGAGGATAAGACAGAGATCCTTTTGTATGGGCATTTTCCAGCATCCTTTAAGGAATCTATCTGGCCCAAGGGATTACCCTGCCCTTCGGAGAATAGTGGGGTTGCAAAGAACCTAGGGGTCTGGTTTGGAGCCGACCTTTGCTTTCAAGATCATATTTCTCGACTGGCCGGAACATGCTACGGGACCATTACCACCCTCCGAAAGTTCTTCCCTCTTCTCCCCCAGGAGGCTAAAGAAACAGTCGCCAGGGCACTTATCCTGTCGCAGCTGGATTACGCCAACGCTCTATATGTTGGCGCACCTGACTTTTTGCTTCACAAATTGCAGGTGGTCCAGAACGCGACAGTGCTCCTCCTGTTTAATATTCCCAAGAGTCTCAGTGTCCGCAAGCAACTCTCGGAGCTACATTGGTTCCAGTGGCCCTTAGAGTTCGCTTTAAGATCCTGACACTGGCCTTCAAAGCCCTACATGGCCCCAGTCCATCCTACTTAAGAGACAGATTTGCGTTCTATTGCCCTGCCCGCCAATTAAGATCGGCAACTCTGCGACATTTAGTTACCCCCAGATTTAAACAAACTCGCCTAGGAGGTAAATCCCTGGTGGTGAGGGCTGCCCAGCTGTGGAATAATCTTCCCGACCCCCTTAGACACACAACCAACTTTACATACTTAAAAAAAAATCTGAAAACTTACCTGTTCAGACAAACCTGGTAGACCATCTGCTTCTATTCTCAGCTATAATTCAGAATCCTTTCCCGTGCCAGGACAGTCTCGAATAGCAGTGCGCGTTATAAATATTCTTATAACATTCTTATAACATAACATTTGTAGAGTGTGCTACTCACCCATAGGGGTCTCAAGGTGCAGGGAGGGTGCCGCTGCTGCTTGAATAGCCAGGTCTTGAGTAGCCTCCTGAAGGTTAGTTGGTCTTCGGTCTGCTGCAGGAGGATGAGGAGGGTGTTCTAGGTCTTGGCGGCGAGGTTGGAGAACGATCTGCCACTGGAGGTTGCTCTTCGGATGCGAGGGACGGTAGCCAGGGCATGGTCGGCAGAGCGGAGCTGGCGGTTCGGGGGTTCGGGGGTGTAGAAGGTGAGTCATCTGTGGAGGTATTCTGGTCCGTGTCTGTAGCGCCTTGTGAGTGTGTGTGCGAGGAGCTTGAAGGTGATCCTCTTGCTGACGGGAAGCCAGTGCAGGTCTCTCAGGTGGGGTGTGACGTGGCTCTGGCGAGGGATGTCAAGGATCAGGCATGCAGAGGCGTTCTGTATGCATTGCAGTCGTTTCAGCAGTTTGGCTGGGGCTCCTGCATAGAGGGCATTTCCGTAGTCCAGCCTGCTGCTGAAGAGGGCCTAGGGGACCATTCTTCTTGTGTCAGTGGGGATCCACCTGTAGATCTTGCGGACCGTGCAGAGGGTGTTGAAGCAGGAGGATGAGATGACGTTGACTTGCTTGATCATGGCGATTGTTGAATCGCGTATGAACCCTAGGTTGCGTGTGTGGTCGATGGGTGTTGGTGCTGCTCCCAGTGCGGTCGGCCACCAGGAGTCATCCCAGGCTGAGTGGGTGGAGCCGAGGATGAGGACCTCTGTCTTGTCTGAGTTCAGCTTTAGGCGGCTTTTCTTCATCCATTTTGTGACGGCTTTCATTTCTTCGTGGAGGTTGGTTTTGGTGGTGAGAGGGTCCTTGGTGAGGGAGAGGATCAGCTGTGTGTCATCAGCGTAGGAGAAGATTGTGCAGTCTGGTGACGCAGGCGAGCAGGCCATATAGATGTTGAACAATGTCAGACTGATGGATGATCCTTGGGGTTCGCTGCAGATTATCTTGGAGGCTTCGGAACGGAATGTTCTGCCGGAGAGGAAGGAGGTGGCCCAGTCCTGTGCTTTGCATCGGAATCCTGCGTCGTGTAGGTGAGTGCATAGGGTGCGGTGGCAGACCGTGTCAAAGGGGGCTGATAGGTCCAAGCGGATGAGGGCCACAGTCTCACCGTTGTCCAGCAGGGCCCTGATGTCATCGGTGGCGGCGATGAGGGACGTTTCAGTGCTGTAGTTGCTGCGGAACCTTGACTGGTCCAGGATGTTGTTCTTATCGAGGTAGCGGGTCAGCTGTTTGTTGACGGTTTTCTCAAAGACCTTCGCCGGGAACGGGAGTAGGGAGATGGGCGGGAAATTCTTGAGGTTCATTGGGTCTGCCTTGGGTTTCTTGAGCAAGACGTTGATCTCGGCGTGCTTCCAGCTCTCAGGTAAGGTCGCAGTCTTGAAGGAGATGTTGATGGCCTTGTGGAGATAGGGTGCGATAGTGGCGCTGGCTTTGTGAAGATGTGGTGAGGGCACAGTCTGACAGGGAGCTAGAGTGGATGGTGCTCATAATTTTAATGGTGTCATCATCGTTGATGTTGGTCCAGGTGAGCAGGGGGTCACTGTGGGTGGTGGCCATGGGATCTGAGGTGTCGTTGGCTGTTGTGGTGGTCTGGTTGTCAAAGCTGTCGTGGATGTCTGCGAACTTGCAGTGGAAGAAGGAGGCAAGGTAGTTGCACAGGTCTTGCGATGGTGGGATATCGATGGTGTTGGAACTGGGGTTGGAGAGTTCCTTCACAATGTTGAAGAGCTCTTTGCTGTTATGTGCATTGTTGTCGAGGTGATCCTTGAAGGAGGTCTAGTTGGCAGACCTGATGAGGGGATGGTGTTCGCGCCTGGCGTTCTTGTGGGCTGCTTGGTTCTCCGGTGTCTGTTTTTGGGGCCATTTCTTCTCTAGACTGAGCATACGTATAAAAATGTCTGGTTCTAGTGTCAGAACCCAATGAGTAGGATAAGATTCATGCAGACAACATAATGAAGGTCAAAATCCAGAGTTGCGAAGAGAATATATTTTTAATTCAATCTTGATCAGTACAAGTGAAAACCAGTCGACACGTGTTTCATCACATCGTGTGGAGGATGAGACTCTTCGGGGCTGTATGATTTCAAAGTTGAATGCAGGGACGCAATACCGGTGAAAATCCAAACCGGCTGCAACACTTTGAAGCTGTGGGCAAAGGTTCATGTAGTCATGGGTTCCCTGCAGGAGGATGAGCCGGCAAGGGAAAGAACTGCGGACAGATGCATCCGAAGTCGGTATCGATCGTAAATGCGTATCTCAAGAGTGACGAACATGCACGGGTCAGTGCAGTCGTGTTCGTGTGAATCCAGGTACCTTGTTGGTGCGTCTGTTGGAGGGATTCTTGACCAGGGCGAGGGGGTTGGCACAGTCATCGATCTAATGTCTGAGGTTGCTGGTGGCGGCGTGGGGTCAGTGGGTCTGTGGGTGGGCTTCGGGCGAGGGCGGTCTTTAGCTGGTCTTTGTAATTTTGCTCCAGCTGTGCCGGGGGATCTGTTTGGTGCGGTGGTGCATGGGGGTTTGGAAGGTTAAGTGGATGCAGTGATGGTCAGTCCAGTGGAGTTCGGTAGTGTGGCTGAAGGAGACATGGGAGCTTGCAGGGAAGATGGGGTCAAGAGTGTGGCCGGCGGAGTGGGTGGGTGTTGTGATGATCTGTCTGAGTGCAAGGTTGGCGAGGTTGTTGATCAGGGTGGTGGAGTTGGTGTTGTTGTTGTTCTCTATGTGGAAGTTCAGGTCTCCGAGGAGGATGTAGTCCGTGGAGGCGAGGGGGTGCAAGCTGACGAAGTCAGTGCTGGAGTCGCTGAACTGTGGCCGGGGTCCAGGGAGGCTGTAGATCAGAGTTCCTCTGAGGGTGGTGTTAGGATAAATGTGGATCTGGAAGTATAGGTGTTCAGCGTTGTTGCGGGTGTTGCTGGAGTTGATCGAGATCTTGAGGGTGGACTTGTGGATGATGGGAATTCTACCTCCTACTCCGTTGGTGCGGTCTCTGTGTCTTATCTTGTATCCGTCCAGGATGGCTATGGCGATGTCGGGTGCCGGGGAGTCGTTCATCCTGGTCTCTGTCAGGAAGGCGATATCCTGGGAGGATGTGTCAAGCCGGTCCCAGAGTTCGATGGCGTGTTTGTGCGTGGAGCGGGTGTTCAGGAATAGGCATCAGAGGTGTTTGCGCTTCGGGGCGGCCAGGAAGCATGTGTGTGCTAGTCCGGTGTTGAGTGCGTGGAGGGTGCTGGCATCGTAGCGGAGACGGGTGTTGTGGCATTCGTGGGGCCCATGGGTTCTAGCACTGGGCGCAGTCCAGGAGCGGACGGGCACAGACGGGCTTGCCTTTGGCGCGACTTAAGCGCACCAGCGGCGTGCCAGCTGTGCAGCGGCCGACATATAAGGGGAGGTGGAAAGGATGAGCAGCTGGGAGGCATGAGCGGGGCAGCGAATGGGCGAGCAGGGGGGTAATGGGCTGCAGGGACCCAGCGGCGGGAAGAGAAACAGGTGATGAAATGGTGGAGGGAACAGGAGGCAAAACAGGGCACAGAAATCACAGGAGGGAGAAAAGGAAATACACGTAATAACAGATGGCAGACACGGTCAAAAACAATACAATGCAAATACAGCGCAAACCTCGAACACTCGTCAGGCAGCAGCAGTGAGCTTGAGGGGCGGTTACAACAGGTGGAGATGTTGCAGCTGTGTGGGGAGTGACCTGCCTGAGAGCAGGGTGAAGGGTCGCTCCTTTTACCATGCAGCAACCACCATATAAGGGGAGGTGGGGGGAAGGATTAGCTGGGAGGCGGGAGCGGGTGGCGAATGGGCGAGCAGGGGGCGGGCCCGCCGGGACACAGCAGTGGGAAGAGATACGGGTGAGGAAACGGCAGAGGGGACAAGAGTCAAAACAGGGCACAGAAATCACAGGAGGGAGAAAAGGAAATACAAGCAATAATAGTTGGCAGAAACGGTCAAAAACAATACAATACAAATACAGAACAAGCCTCGAACTCACGTCAGGCAGCAGCAGCGACTTGGGCGGGGGGGGGGGGGCGATCACAACAGGTGAAGCTGTTGCAGCGGCATGGGAAGCGACCTGCCTGAGAGGATCTGTCAGCAGCCTTCAATACAGTCCATCATGACGTGTTGATGGGCCGACTATCAAAGGTGGGGGTCCAGGGCAAGGCCTGGAACCAATTCAAACCATTTTTTGCTGACAGATCTGGGGAGGGATAGGTCAGAGCCTTTCACCCTTCCCTGTGGGGCGCCAGAGGGGTCCTCCCTCAGTCCCACTCTTTTTAATACATATTTGAGCCCGAAGGCTGCCCTGATAAGATCTTTTGGGCTACAGTTAACATCTTATGCAGCCGGCACATAAATTGTGCTGTCAATTCAGCGGAATAAAGAAGCTGAAACAGCCTCAAGATGTCATGACTCTATGAATGCAGTCACTGGCTGGATGTCTGCGAATTGCCTGAAGCTTAATGCAGGCAAAATAGAGGTGATTATTTTTGGGAGTAACGCCAACCTCTGGTCACCAGACTGGTGGCCCACTGAAATGGGCAACCCCCCATCCCCACGTTGAAAGCCAAGAACTTGGGGGTGATTATGGACAACACACTGATGTTTGGGGACCAGGTCAGCGGGGTGGTCTCAACAAGTTTTTTCCTCCTTAGAACCTTGAGGAAAATACAATTCTTCCTATCAGAGGAAAGTTTCAGGACAGCTGTCTCAGCCCTCATTCTGTCCCGTCAGAACTACTGTAACAGCCTGTACCTGAATTTTCAAAAGAAACATCTCAACAGACTCCAGATGGTGCAGAATGCCGCAGCAAGGCTGCTAACGGGCACACCAAGGAACGTATTGGTTAGAAATGGCCTGCAAAACCTTCATTGTTGCCTTATCAAACAAAGGGCTCAATTTAAAACATTATGCATGGTTTTTAAGTCCCTGATGGGCAGTGGCCAAGAATACCTAAAAAAGTGCCTTTAATGGTATGTTTCTGGGAGATTGCTGCGCTCCATGGAAGCAAAGCGAGTGATTGTCCCAAGAGCAAAAAAGGCCAATTGGAGTGGAAGGTGCCACTAATGCCTGGAGCAAGTTTCCAATGCTTCTCAGGAACTCCACGGATCTCCTTGCTTTTAGGAAGGGGTTGAAAACGTGGTTGTTCACAGATTAGTTTAGATGCAGAGGGATACCAGTTAGACAGTGCTCAGCGCCAGGACACCCTTGTTAATAAGTGCGCTTTAGAAGCCTAAATCTATAAGGACACCAGGGACACAGTAAGAAACTGATGCATCACCTCCCCGCACAGTTAGAAACTGACGCATTACATTCCGCATAGTAAGGAACCAACGAATCATCTCCCGTGCATGACAGTAAGGAACCAACGCATCACCTCTCTTGGAGTAAGGAACCGACCCATCACCTTCCCTACGCGTAAAGAACTGATGCATCACCTTCCCTACGGTTGTTTTTGTTTATGTCACATCCAAGGTACTTTGTGTTAAAAGTGTTACATCTATAGTTTGCTATGGACATAACTGTTTTTACCTTCTAAGAAGTACATTTTGATTACTGTATTGGGGATTGTTGTCATTGTTTGGTTTAGATAAAGATTACTGATTTCTAAACTAAACTGGTGTGGTATCCATTTGTACTGCTTTCACTGCATTACTGTATGTGTGCACAATGCTTAACACACTGGTTCTGAGATAAGCTTGCGTACTTATGCCACGTTATCAAGTGGGCGAGCAGGGGTTATTTTAGAAGTGCATCCCCTTTACCCTGACTAGAAAGAAGGGTCCCTACTTGGAGAAAGGTGCCAATCATTACCAACTGGAGACACCCATTTCTAACAGTCCGGAATTTTTTTTGTCTTCCATAGAATTTCCATACTTTTGTATTGCCAAAGTTTCTGATGTTAGCAGGAGGAAGAGTCAAATCTGATTGGCCCTCAGAGGAGATGAGTTACCATCACTGCCTTTTCCATAGGTTGGGTATGCTGTGGAAGGAAAATGCATGTTGAATGATGCAGTGCTCCCTTGCTGAGGTATGACGAGCAGCTCAAAAGAAAAAGCAACATTGAGGGATATAGAGGCGCTTTACCAAAAAATAACTATGGAATAGGCTGGTTTGGGAATGGATGGTGAAGCCAGGAAGCAATTCTAATCCTTTGCTCTTTTGCAAGTGGAGGGGCATGTTGGCTTGGACTATACAGGACGCGTAGGGGCTCAGAAAAGGAAATGTGGGATATGGACAAATAAGGAAACAATCGGGTTCATATGATGGGAGGTTTCGAAGAAGGGCTATTTAGGTATTGTTTCTTAATTGACTGATAATGTTGTCTCCTATCAAAACACTCATCCTTTTTGTGTATCTCCCAAATGTATTTTGATTGTTCTGATAATTTTGACCTGAACGCTGGCACCTAACTCTTGAGCATTGGGTATGAGCGCCCTTGCATTCTTTTACTGCTGTTATGTTTTCACAGGAAGTGCTTAGGAGCATACTTAAGGGGTACTTAAGCATCTGCTACGACCCTCATCACAAGAAATGCAGGGAAACCATATCAGTTATAACACCCAAGGAATTGAAAATACTCTGATGTACGGTAATTCAGATTTTTTTAACATCATTTTCACTTACATTTAACAGGTGTTGCGATCATCGTTGTTGAAGAAATATATTACTTTGTAGCATTAATTAATTTCATTTATCCTCACTACTACTTTTAATCCTCCCTGCCCAACCCAGAGTTATCCAATTAATAGCACGTGTCTTTGTCAGGCACAGTCGCATCCCCATTTTTAGGCTCTACATTTAATACACTTGGGGGAATATTACCAAGCAATAGCGATAATTATCGCTATTGCTTTGTTAGAGACAAAAATTTACTGCTGAGCTGCGGCGATTTTTATAGCAAATAAACCTTGGTATTACCAAGGTTTATCGCAAATGTGATAAAAATCGGCCGCAATGCATGAATATCGCTGAAAAGTCCGCGATATTCATGCATTACCGAGCTAATGCTCTTAGCCATGTTATCCACCTCCCATTGGATAACATGGCTAAGAACTGCTCAGGGCAGGTGTTAGCTTTTAGAGATATTCGCGCTTAGCGCGAATATCTCCAAAAGTTGGTAATAGGAGATAGCGATGTTAGCGACTGTTTCCAGTCGCTAACATCTTGGCACGCCCACTTTGCATGTCATTAGTGATAAATATCACTGACATGCAAAGTGGGGCCCAAGATGGTCGCTATCTCCTACTAGCTGTCGCTAACTGGTGTTAGCAACAGCTAGGTAAGAGGGAGATAATTTTATCTCCGCTTTCTTGGCTTTTAAAGCCAAAAAAGTGGAGATAAACCCCCTTGATAATATCCCCCTTGATATTTAAAGCTCAGATGGATGGAGCCCACTTAACCCAGCATTGAAAGAAGAGCAAAGTCCGACATTTGATCCTCAACACGATAGATGAAAGAATTTAAAAAATGGGGAAAAATTGAGTTAATGTGAAACCATTGCTCTACCTGAGTGGAATATTAAGGTGTATTTGTACATGTCTCTACACGTGTCACCTTCTTCTTGAACTTAATTCTTGGCTCCCTTTCATGTTTGAAAAAAATCACTACACAGGACCACCAAGGGAAATCACTTGAAAACATAAAAGAAGCACAGCGTTTAAAAAAGAATTAAATGTAAAAGCCAAACCTTTACAGATGAAGAAGACGCATGATATTAAGTGTGTTAGAAGGCACACAGGCTGAGAAAATCATTTATAACCTTACAAAATGTTGGTCTGTGTATGATATAGTGGGGAGCAGTGGCCATGAAATCCCCAGGAACCTACACAATTCAGTCTAAATGATACAATGTATTACATCTTCGGAGAATTGCTGTAAAATTGGATATTATGTTTTTATTGCTTAAACATAAAAAATACAGTAGCGACACATAGTCCTGTCACGTTTAATAAATTTAAAAAAACGCTGGTCATTAAAAGGAAGAAAAATAACCCTCTAACTTTAGATGCTCAATTGTAGGGGAAGTTTGTTTCATGAGGGATTTTAAAAAAAATGGTTTGGCGTGTTGGTTGTAACATGTATTTTTTATTTCAGAACGCTACCCTGAGCCTGAGCATCACCATTGTTATTTTCAAGTAATTAGTTGTAGACTTTCAAATTAAAATGATGCATAAATAAGCAAGAAAGAAAATGAAGGACCTATACTAAATATTAAGCTGTAATTACGTTTCAGGAATCGAACATTAAGCTACTATGAAAATATTGTTTTGTTGAAAAACACTTGGGACTATGCAATTTCAGAAGAATACAATCATTCTAATCAACGTTTCAGCAAGTCTTATTCGCTGTACTTCTGCCATTTTCCATGGGTCACAGTATTTACAGGATTATGACAAGGAAATTAGTGCAGAAGTCAGTTTTGAAAACCCCTCCGAGAACCTTAAAGTTGTTGATGGGCTTGTGTGTCATAGTAACCTGCAGAGCTATGCCAGTGGGAGTTTAGGGGCTGATTTTGTGTGTAGCAGTCTTCCACCTGCTGCACTCACACTGGCGGTCCACCATCTGCCGGACTTTCAAAGTTGTACCGGCAGTGGACAGCCGCATGAGCCAGGGAACTGCCATTCACTGGCTGTGGCACAGTGGAGATCCAATGTAACATGCTGAGCAGGACTGTCGCAGTCATGATGAGCATATTATGAGTTCCTCCACCCCCAGACATTTTGTATACACTGTAGCTAACACTGTCCCCATGGTGTTGTAGTAGGCCAAGGGGTTGACCAGACCACAAGGCAAATGCATAGTAAGGATACTATGCTTTTCCACAGGACCTCTAAGGGGAAAAACAGCATCAAGTTGATCAATTTTTTCAGCAATACAAAATGGGAAGTCTTCATGGTTAGGGGGCCATTTGCCCATAACGGAGTTTATAATAACTGAGCAAATAACAAGCTCTCCACTTGGTGACATTAACACAGGAGGAGCTGCCAAAAAGGCACAGGCAACAAACTGAATCAAGTGTCTAAATAAATGGACCACTTGAGTGTACAATAAGCGTACATCCGCCACAGTAGCGATGGCATAATGTGGATACGGAGTAAAACTTGCCAAGACAGGCAATGCGACCCCTTCAATACCTAAGAGACCTATAGGAATAAAAGCATGATGATGAGGAAGTTGCCATTAAAATAAATCTAGGGCTCCTAGACCACAAGAGGAAGCTCAATGATGGCATAAAGTTGATAAGCTACAGGAACATTAGCAATATTATAAGAGTGAAAAGTATAATCATTCTCATCAACATCGGGGAACGTAATCCAGGAGTAAAAAACCTTGATGCCGGATGCAGGATCAGCTTTGACTACCAAAACAACGGGAGATGCCGCATTGGAGACTCCATTCTGTAGCAAGTGTTGAGTAACTGATGCACAACAATGAGCCGGAATCGCAACAGGTTGAGCAATATGCAGCTGTAAGGGAATCAAACAGCAGCACAAAAGTGGGCATTAACCGTTTGCAATTCAAGCTTGAAAAACATACAGCAAGGGGGCGCTAGAGGGCGCAGAAGCGGAATGGCTGCTTAGACACGCAGCTCCCGCTCCTTGGTCTTTAATCCTGCAGTTATCCTCAACCACAGGGTGCAGACTTGCCCGATTTTCGCCTTACATGCTGTAAGGAGCTACGATCCACACTCGACCCAAGTTTGGGGTCGCTACGAGGAACGGTGCCGGAGATATCGCCCTTTGAAGTCCTGCCGGCGATTGCCCTGGAGCCTGCATGTAGAGGAGGACGGCTACAACAGCCCACGCAACCCCGGGGATGACCACAAGGTGGTAGGCCACGGAACCAAGAGCCGCCCGGGATCGAGACACCTGCTGCCCGGGGACGCGGGACGGGGACGCTTGGCTGTTGCCCCGATCCGTGCACGGCCTCCCCCCCTTCCCCCCCAACATCAGACTCTGCTGGCCGTTACTGCAGGTGAGCGGCTGCTTGCACCCGGACGAGCGCTGTGAGGCGGGACGACCTTGGGGCGCCCAACGCGACCTTCATCACGCTGGTGCCTTCAGCACTTAGGGACACGGACTGCGGGAGATCCGCATCGGAGGGCGGAAAGCCTGCCTGAGGCCCACCGCGGGGGAGACCACTATGTCTGCGCTGTGCCCCTAAGCCCGCTGCGCACTGGCTTTGCCACTGCGACGCTGCTGCCGGCCTCTGCACCTCCGAGATTGCACCGCGAGGGATCCTGCCCCCCAAACTACCTGACCTTGTTCCATCACCTGTAGCAGCGCTGCGGGACTGGGATTTGGGCTGCCCCGATCACAGAGAGACCCCCGGTGGCATCCTGCCCATATCGGACCCTGCTTCCCTCCTGGACCTGGCGCTCAAGAGTCACACCCCACCCGCAGCTACATCTGCAAGTATCCATAGCCTGCCTGTACCGCGAGGGACCATTCAGCTTTGATGGAGCCAAAAAAGGCGCAAAATCGGTGCCAGCGGACCCTGGGCCTAGTGCAGCCGCTCCGAAGGCCATCTCATCCCCCACCAAAGACATTGATCTGCACAGCCTGTTTCAAGAAATGAGGCAGGGGTTTGCCACCGTCATTGAGAGGGTCGATGGGGTCACTGCCCGGCTAGATGCATTGGTGCATAAGGTGGACCGCCACGAGGAGAGGCTCACGACGGCGGAACAACGCATTTCCGATAACACGGATGCCACCTCGACTCATACGACGCAATTGGCTAGAATGGACAATTTGCTCAGGGTCATAGCGGCCTAAAAAACGAGGACTTGGAAGCCCGAAGCCGCTGGAACAACATACGGGTCACCAATGTGCCGGAATCCACAGACACAGGCAGGATGGAGCTCTTTATTGAAAAGTTGCTAAGGGGCTCGATCGGGGAGGACGCTTTCTCTCCTCAATTCATCGTAGAAAGAGCACACAGATCCCTGGCGCCTGTGCCGAAACCTGGACTCCCGCCGCGGCCAATAATTGCTAAGCTGCTGAACTATCGGGACCGTGACACTGCCTTGCGGGCGGCCCGGTCTCAAAGAACATTGCAGTTTAATGGCATCTCCTTCTCCATATACCCGGACTTCACACCACTGGTGCAGGAGGAATGACGCAAGTTCCTCCCAGTAAAGAAGAAGCTGCGAGAAGCCCAAGTGGACTATGCGCTGTTATACCCAGCGAAGCTGCGAGTAACACACCAGGGGAAGCAACGGTTTTTCACGAACCCGCAGAAAGTGGAGGATTTTCTGAAAACGCTCCGGAGAGCACGCAGGGAGGATCGCGATGCGGCAGAGGACCAAGTGGACGGAGACCCTCCTCCGGCGCTACATGAGTGATGACTGCTCGCTTTAAATGCGCTGGGCACATCATATGTGCTGCTTGAACCTCCTCTACTGCTACAAGCGCGGACAGAGCGATGACTATGCATGCTGGACCTACACGGACTTCGCGCACCTGTGGTAATGTACACCAAGGACCACTCCCTCAGACCTAGCCTCCACCAAGGGCGGTATAGTTCTGGAGCTATGGGCTGGGAAGTGGCTGTGCGTACTCTATGCTATTTCCCTATTGGGTATTCCCCTTAAGACTGCTGATGTTTTTGTTGTTGTTGCTGAGGTTGGGAGTGTGGGGGGAGGGGTGCTGGGAGGGGCTCATTGGCTGCTGGCTTGATTGGGATGCTGGGGTGGGAGGGGGGGTGGGATGTTCTACGAAGAGGCTTTCATTGAATGGACTATTTGCTTTGATTCTAATCTGGTGTGTACGCCGCGGTTGGCGGGACAGAACGGGCCCTCTACCTACGCCCTGGCCGGGACTATGGTGCTTAATGTTGGACTATCTATGACTACTCTAAATGCTAATGCACAGTTAACTTGCATTTCCTGGAATATACGGGGCTTGACGATGCAAAGAAATGTCGCAATGTCCTTGCCTATCTTGATAGACATCACGTCCAGGTTGCCATGCTGCAGGAACCACATCTGTCACCACAGGGTAGGACCACTTATGCAAGCAAATGGGCTGGGAATTGCGTTTTCTCCTCATATTCCACCTACGCGAGGGGGGTTGCTATCCTTATAGCCCGCAGTGTACCGATTCAGAGACACGGGGAACTGATTGATGGGGAGGGGCGCTATGCAATGTTGTGGGGCAGACTGGGGCGCGACACTTACACATTTGTTGTCACATATGCACCAAACATAGATACTCCTGAATTCTTTACTACTCTGTGGGGCAAGATCATGACTACCGGGTCGCGACACATCATCTGGGGTGGGGATTTCAATCTGGCGATGGTGCCACAGCTAAATAGGGCGGACGGAGTCTACTCCTACAAACCTAGAGCGCGAGAGGCACTTGAAGGGGTGATCATGAAGGGGGAGCTGCTAGATGCCTGGAGACACTTGCACCCAAATGGGAGGGAAGGCACTCATTTCACCTCACACACGGGAACTTGGGCGCGCCTGGACTACTTCTTGATCACCAGCGGTATTGCTGCGGAGTTGGTAGGGGCAGTGCACCTGCCGAGAACATACTCTGATCACAGCCCCGTCTTGCTACACTTCCGTACACCAGGATGGGACAGCCCAAGACCTCACTGGAGACTCCGCCCTGACATTCTATTGGACAATTTATTTCGTACTGAACTTGAGGAGGAAATAGAAGCCTTTTTTCCCAGGAATAAGGGGTCAGTTGACTCGGTAGAACACATATGGGAGGCATTCAAGGTGACCATTAGGGGATACTGTATCTCTAAGAGCCACGGGGTTTTGCGGGACATCCTCAACACGATAAATACGCTGGAGAAAGAACTGCGTGCACTGGAACTCTGCATGGTTGTCGAGACCGGCCCCGAACTGCATGCTGCTTTCAGGGAGACACTGACGAAGTATGAAGAGGAGGCTATCAGGGAGGCCAAGTTCCGGGGTAAACACTGGCAAGCCCGGAAATATTGTGAGGGGGACAGGCCTGGGAAGGTACTCGCTACACTCACACAACCTTCACGCGCACAACATGTCATACTCGAACTTGCAGACGATCATGGTTCTACAGTCAGGGACACAGATGAGATACTCACGATATTCACCACACATTATCACTCGCTCTACACTTCCACCGCTGGGCCCGACACATCTTATACTGACTACTTGAGAGATGTGGCGCTCTGCTGGCTCAGCGATGGGGATAGGGCATTTCTGGCGGCACCCTTCGAGTTGGACGAAGTCCGGGAGGTCAGTATGTCCCTCAAGAACGGCAAAGCCCCGGGCCTTGACGGCATTCCTGCCGAGTTTTATAAAGCTTACATTGACATCGTGACACCTGTTCTTCGCGAGGTTTACTCGGAATCGCTCTGTGATGGTGTACTCCCTTGCTCTATGCGCGAGGTAGTGATCACCTCTCTTCTGAAGCCCGACAAAGAACCCACCTCCTGCAATTCCTATCGCCCACTCTCCCTCCTGAACTGCGATGTCAAAATACTCGCTAAAATTCTGGCCACTCGCTTTTCGCTGCTGATGACCAGGATTGTGTTGCCCGATCAGTCGGGCTTCGTGGCTGGCCGGTCCACCTCTCACAACCTCCGCACTCTGTTCTCTCTGCTTCGTACAGTTCATCCTGATATGCCTGTTGCGGCTGTATACCTCGACGCATCTAAGGTTTTTGACTCAGTTGAATGGCCCTACCTGTTCTCGTTGTTGGCTAGCATGGGGTTCCCCAAACTGTTCATATCCTGGGTTTGCCTCCTTTATACCAACCCCACGGCGAGGGTGTTAATTAACGGCCGCCTGTCACAGCCCATTGCAATCACCAGGGGCACGCGCCAAGGTTGTCCACTCTCTCCCCTGCTTTTCGCCATAGCAGTTGAACCTCTTGCCTGTCGCTTGCGACAACTACACCGAGATGGAGCGGCGCAGTGCTTACAACGTCAAATTGATGTGTCTCTATACGCGGATGACATCACGTTGTACGTTAAACACCCCGAGATGCACCATAATCCCTTACTCAGGGAGTTTGTTGCTTTTGGCGGGTTGTCAGGTGTACAAATCAACTGGTCCAAGTCGCAGTTTTTCCCCCTAACGGATGCGGTCACTGACTTTCCTCTCGATTATCCCCTGGAGTGGTGTAGGACTGATCTCCGGTACCTGGGGATCCGCATCTCCCGGGACAAGGACGAGACTTTACGGTCCAATTATGGGGTGGCGATAACCAGGCTGACTGCAACTGTGGATCGCTGGATCACCCTGCCGCTCTCCATGGCTGGAAGGGCATCCCTTATTAAAATGGTTATCCTCCCCCGATTTCTTTACTTCTTCCTCAATATTCCTTATTTCCCCGGCGCATACTTCTTTAAAACCCTGAAGACGGAGTTGCGCAGGTTGTTCTGGGGTGGCAAGAGTCCCCGGCTCAAATGGTCCATGCTCACTCTCCCCTATGACAGGGGAGGCTTTGATGTCCCCGATTTCGAGGCATATTATCAGTGCGCGCAGGCACACTTTGCCTATCACTGGATGGCTCCTACGCCTTTCATGCCGCACGTCGCGGTGGAAGACTGGATAGTGCATCCTCTCCCACTAAATGGGTTGTTGCACTGCCCTGAAACATCCATACCTACGCTGAATACCTCGGTCTCTTGCACATTGGACGCGTGGCGCCGTATAACCAAGAGCTTGTCATGTCCCCTGCTCTACTCGCCCAAACTGCCACTCACCTATCATCCTAATCTTACCCTACTGTTGGAGCAAGGTTTCCGCAACCTATGTGCGAGGATTCGCATTACCTGCTGGGGCGACTTATTTTCTAACGGTCATTTTAAGTCGGCGGAACTCTTTTTTGCGACGTATAGCCACACCCCACTAGAGCTCTTTTATTACATACGCCTGCGGGCGGGGATGAGGGACATCCTGCCCGACTTTCCCGATGAACCTGAGGTTCTATCTCCACTTCATTTCATGCTCTGCTCGCAGGATGGGGCTCATCTGGTCTCCGGCCTTTACCGCCAGCTCCGGGGTGCAGCTCCAATGCCGGATTCTAGTGCCCGAACGCACTGGACTACGGAATTGGCCACTGACATTACTGACGAGCAATGGCACTATTGCTGTGCGCTCACCTCCCGCATCTCTGCCAGTAGCAGACTGAAAATTATACATTATAAATTCCTGCAGAGGGTGTATTACACACCGGCGAGGAAGCGCAGATTCGGCCTGGCGGAGGATGATTGCTGCAAGCGGTGTTGCGCTGAACATGCGGACTTTCTGCATTTGGCATGGGGATGCCCCCAGGTTGAGCGCTACTGGCGACAGGTAACGGAGGCCCTCACTGAGATGACGGGAGAAGCGGTGCCCGCGGATCCATTGGTGACGCTCCTTGGGTACACCTTGCAGGTCCCTAGATCTTGCTGAAAATTTGTTGATATTGCACTGCTCTTGGCCAGAAGGCGTGTGGCGTGCCGCTGGGGTCGTGGCAGAGCGCCTAAATTCAAGGAATGGCTGGCAGACCTGACCTACTGTCAGGATCAACATAATACATTTGCTGAGTTACTGCCCATCTCGAGTAGGCCTAGCGACATCTGGGGTCCACTGGTGAGCTATTTACTTGCACGCTCAGATGACGCAGATCCGCCTGCAGACCCCCTTGCTGCTGTTTAGAATCCCGGTCTGAGCTCCGGACCTGACCACTGATCCCCTCCATGTGTTCGTAGCACCTACTGGATAGTCCCGCCGGAGTCTCCTGCCCTCTCAACATGCCGACTAGGCCTACTTCCCGGGCCCCGCGCGGCCCCCACAGTCGTGGATCTCTCTCCTTCCACTTGCCTGTCACCCCCCCCTTGGCCACTCTGGGGTTCCATACGCTATGTTCTACATGCACCGTTATTCCTTCTACTACTTACTACTTCATAATACCACATGCATTGCTCCTTCTAGAACTGATGTTTATACGTTAGATTTGATATGACGTGACTGTAGTACCATGCCCACCTCTGCCTGCCTGGGTTGACACACCAGCATGTTACTATTTTCTTTCTGACCGGACGTGAATTGCCTCTTAGTTTCTGTACAGTTGGGGGTTTCTGTTTACTGTTACTGGTATGAATAACTCTAGAAAAGGACCAAAAAGGGAAAAAACAAAAAAAACCTGTTCTGCTGCTGTTTATCCTTCATTGCCCTACTACACCGGCAGTGTTCTTCATCCTTAAGCTTGGATATGCTATGCCGCCGGGCCTCAGGGATGCCGGCCACGAGGCTGTGTTATGACTACCTTTCTATGCTGCCGGCCTCCGGGTTGTAGGCGTACAAAGCTGTGTACTGTGATTCCTATCATACAATAAAGCAGTGTTTTGAACCCCCCCCCAAAAAAACCATACAGCAATAGGAAGTGCTTACAAACCAAGGAAGTAAAGCCCCCACAACACAGACGTGTCAGGGCAATGGTGTAGGGGTATTGTGGAGGAGCACAAGTGCTACTCAGGGGTCCCACAAATAAATACTGGACCAAACCTTGGCAATCCATGTTGATGGCATTTTACAAATTCACACAATTATGCTTGGAACAAAGAATCTTCTAAGGCAGGGACTGAGTTATCCGACCACCTTAGTGCCCATGAGCCAGGGACCAACTACTTGTCTCACTTGTCCTCCTACTCACTCATAGAGGAACAAGTGATTAGACACCCTACAACACAACCCTCCTGACCGTCTCAGTAATCGAGGTAACAGAAGACACCCTTTCACTCTCACACTCATACTTGTTCGCAATAAGATCTGACAGAGACACAAGAACCGTTTAAAATATTGTGCTCTAGTAAGCAGTATATATGCCACAATAAGTAAGAAGATGCCTAACACAAATATGGCTAGCATAGTAAGTAATCATATGTGCATATTTTGCAGCATCTACGCAGCTACAGTGAGATCCTTCGTACCCAGTGGCCCGACACGTCAAAATGGAGCATGATAACACTCTCAATGTGCTCCAGTACTATGTAATTGACAGTGTCCCAGTCAACAAAAGAGGTGGGAACCGAGAAAAACAACTTAGACAGCTAGAGACTATGTATATAATAGAACTTGATACTAAGGCACCTAAAAGTTTAAATATATGTGAAGATTTACACCATTATCTATAATAATCCCTTAGCCCAGTACAACTTCATGAATGTATCAGGTTCTACATCTCTATATTACATGTACGGCATCTCTAGGTGATACTTCATCAGCTTTTCCATTTTCCATTTTCCATTTTCAGTGTTCTAGGGAATAGACTTTCCCTCTATTCTGAAGATTGTTTTACCACAATTCCAATCAGTCTTTGAAAATTGTTACCCCTTATATACTGTAATTACAAACTGGGAGGGCAATGTGAATTAATTTGGCTGCCTTCTCTCAATGGTTGCTTTTTTCATTATTTTTTACATGTATTCACTGCACTTTCACATGAACATTTATTGCATATTTGGATGAAGTGCTTAGTCCTTTAGATAGCGTAAAGGCTACATTTTAAGACTTTTGCGGGTTCACTGTCTAAGTTCCCTTTATTTGGAAAATTATTATTTACAACAGCAATCCGGGAAAGGTCTATTAGGATTGGACCAACAGTCACTTTAGGGAATGAGAAATATAATTTCGCATTGTTACTTTCCCAACTATAGGTTGACTTTTTGAAAAATACTTGAAAGCACGTACATGACAGAGGTTTACTTGCATTTGAGCAGTGTTCATTAACTTAGGTGGCATATTAGCTATCACTATATTTATATCCATATGCTCTATCAGATTGCAGAATCTTTTTGCATTTGTGCAGCCATAAACCTAGCAAGAGCATTCTCATACAATCTAGTTGATAGTACAGCATTATCTTACATATCTGGAATGCTGTAATTGGTATTTATGCCGCATTGGCCGAGTATTCAGTCAAATTGAATTAGTCGCAACTCAACAGCACAGTGCTAAGCTGGAAGAAATATACTCTAATGTGTATATACATAATCATGACTTATCCCTATTTGCGAGATATCTTTGCAAAGTATGTACAACCATGCAATGAACTGTGGATCATCCTAGTTGTCTATACATGCAACAACAAAAAATCTTGTGCATAAACCTTGTTTGTATCCTGTATTTGAAAATAAATATTCTTGTATACATGTTTACCAATTGGGAGACTGTTTATGCAGGTTCCTTGTATTCACAGCTATATGTGTACCCGGCAAATGTAAGTCTTTTTTCAGTAGTTTTACACTTGGAGTATTTTTTCACTTTTCATCTAACTTGTAGTCATAATATCACATGACCAGTGCACTTTTTTATTTAAACTTCACAATCATGCGACGCTGTTCTGTGAGCAAGGCCTCCCCGTTGGCCGAAACGCGTCATTTGTTTGGCATTTTGTACTTTTATATGGATTAATAAACAGGTTACAGCGGCCGGCAGTAGCATAAATCATTGAAGGAGTCTGTCTCTCTGTTTGGTGACTGAACGCACCAGAGTGGTAGTTGGAGATCGATATATATATATATATAGATATATATTACCTACTGGCGGTCGCCAGTAGGTAGTTATAGTTAGGATTATTTTGTATAGGGAATTCGCAACATTCTATTGGGAATAACTTTAACGCCGGTTGATGAATCTGCCTGAAATTTTCCTCATATTTGCCTCGCGGCGCTTCGTTTCTTCCCTGAAAGTTTGGGGGGGATTCGTCAAGCGGGGGCCGAGATAAAAGGGGGGTCCCAAAACGTGTTTTCCCCATGATAATTTCCATAGGGTGGTCGAACTCACTTTTAGCTCGAACGGCTGAATGGATTTCCACCAAACTTGGCAAAATTGTAGTACTGGTAGCCCGATGTGCCTTTGCTATGTCTCAAGATATGTGCTCCAGTGGATTTTGAGTAGTTTAGGTTTAAAAAAAATATATATATCTATAAGCGCGCCCCGGTACGCACACCGGGGCGCAAACCAGCGCGCTACATGAGTTCGCGCGCGGAAAGCTGATTGGCTCTCGGGTGTCTGTCAACATTCCAAACAGTCCGGAGCGGCCGCCATTTTGTGTCTCGGTAGGATCGCGACACAAGAGGTGGCAAAAACAAAGGGGGAAATGACCAAAAGGGGGCAGAGTAGACCCCCCTGACCCCCTAGGTTTGATGTGGGGGCCATAAAAGGGCCCCGCTGGGCAAACAAATTTTTTCTTTTTTTTCGAATTGCGCGGGGGGAGCGCCCGGTACGCGCACCGAGGAGCGTACCGGGGAGCGTACCATGGGGGGAAAAGAATGCTTTAAAAAAATGTAGCTTTTTTTTATAATTTGGAGGTAGTTCTAAAAAGAACTGTTTTTTTTCTTCTTTTTGTTGTTTTATATTTTTTTTATGTTTTTTAGAACATTTTGTACTTTTTTTGGCTTTTATGAACAATTTTATATTTTTTTTGTTATTTTATGGGGAGAAACAAAAAACAGGGAATTGTAAACGGCTCAACTGGAGCAAAAAAAAATCAGGAAAAAATTATGTTTTTTTGGGGCAATTGTGGTTGTCACCAGCACGGTTGATGAGCTTTATGCTTTGCTCACCATAGGTGATTGTTTTACCACAAAATATACAAGTGATTTTGTGTTGCCCAAACTGGGGTTGTATGTTTGGGACCATCTACCTTGTCTCTGGTCCCGATGGAGTGGGTTGCTTTCTTTTGGAGGTGCTAGGTGAAGATTGGGGAGGGTTTCTGGCCAGCTCTCGGACTTCTGCCACAGCACAGTTGTTAGGATGCCAGCGCTACATGTGGCGAATCATGGTGTTACTGCCAAATGAGCATTTCTTGTTAGGGTTCCCCCTTGAAAGTTCAGTGCCACAGATTAGGCAAGTAACCCTTGGCGCATTCACTTTTTTGAGGATCTTTGGGATGGAAAAAAACTCCCATATAATGTACTGCTTTGGCCTATATGGGGTATTATCGTCTGGCAGGAATGTCCTCCTCCTCCTCCTCCTCCTCCTCTTCTTCATCTCCACCACTGTTGTGTTGTGGTGGTCCTCTTGGTGGTGGTGGTGGTGGTGGTGGTGGCTGAGATGCTCCTGCTGCTGCTGCTACTGAAGCCATTTTTCAGTCCAAAAAGGTACAGAGAGGTCTTTCAACAGGTCTTCTTCACTCAAAGTACAAAGTGAGAATGAGGAAAAAAGGTGGGGGTTTTCAGCATTAGGAAAAAAAACTGTCCTGAACCAATGAAAAGTGTTATTTTCAGGTCACATGACCAGGGCTTTCATCATTTGGAAACCAAAACAGTCCTGAACCAATAAAAAGTGTTATTTTTAGGTCACATGACCCGACGCGCTTACCCTACGCGCCCCCGGGTGCGCCCCGGGGCGCGCCCAGGGTCGCCTCGCGTAAGCGCGTCGGATTCTTATGTTGCGCGATCGTATGCGCTCGAGTGCTTCCGGGTGCGTTTACGCCGTACGTATCACGCTGACGCGGCTACGCGATACGTCACGATGATGTTTTCGTTCGCGGCAAAAGCGCTAACAGGATGCTCACCGGTACGCGCACCGGGAGCATTCCAGGGCAAAAAAAAAACCATGAACAATATACATAAAAAAAAAAGTATTACATAAATATACAATATAGGATTCATTATAAAAAATATTACATTTCATACCTATAGAAATTTTCTATTAAAAAACCTTTGAAATTCACTGAAAAAACCAAAGGTTTCACATCAATTATAGTTAGGAATTAGCATTTAAAAAACCTTTGAAATTCACTGAAAAAACCATAGGTTTCACACCAGTTATAGTTAGGAATTAGCATTTAAAAAACCTATTAAATTCACTGAAAAAAACATTGGTTTCATACCAGTTATAGTTAGCTAGAAATTTTACTGACATAAAACCATTGAAATTCCCACGTTATAGTTAGTTGGACTCACTATAACTTGCGCGCCTGCAATGCACTGCTGATGACGTCACATATTACATCACTCATGACATGGTCAGTGACATCACTCATGACATCTCTGATGTGTATCACTGTCTCTGTTGTTGTATAACCTGCCGTTACACTATAGCATTTAAACAGCGGGCTACTGTATTCAGCTGTGCTATAGTGTCAGATTTAGTAATAATTTCCACAGAAAAATAAAATTTGTTAACAATCTATTTAATAGAAAATTTCATACAACAATAAAAAAGGACACTATGTTTAAAATTTCAAAGAAATATTCTTTGAAAAGTAAAAAGACATGCAATCAATATCTCATGTGTACAATAATTAAAAATACAGAGCAAAAGAATACATATATAACACATTTGCAGTTCATCAACAATAAGAAGTTTCAAAAAAACACACTATAAAGTAATAAACCCCTATTATAACTGTGGCTCCTAGATATTCTCACCACTATAGATTTCTAGATCCAACAGCCTAAGATTGCTTTCACTACCATACACAACTGTCACAAAAATGTATGTACATCCAGTGTGTACTAGGCTTCCCTTGGATTCTTTGATTTAGGAAATGCGTCGACGCGTTTCGGTGCAATACATCTGATATTGTGGCACCTTCCTCAGGACTTCTTGATAGGGGTTTCCTGTGTCAAGAAGATTTCGAGTTTTAATTTCTCTTTACATTAATGGTATTCTCCCCACTAGTAGGTATGATAAGGGATCCAGTCAAGGCCTGGGCGGCGTGTTGTTTAAAATCTCCAGTCTCTTGCTGCTATGGCCTTTACATAAAGGGTGTTCTCCCCTTTAATAGGTATGATAAGGGATCCAGTCAAGGCCTATTCGGCGTGTCGTTTAGTGTCTGCAGTCTCTTGCTGCTTTGGCCTTTTTATCTTTGGCAAAACTTCTCGTATGGGGATTTCTTTTTCAGTTTATCTGGTCTTTTTTGCTTTTGAAATGCGTGTATCTTAAAGTGTTATAAAACCCTCTTCGAACGGGCATAGGGTGTCTGGGAAACTCACGGGAACCGGATATGTTCTTCGTGTTTTGGGTGCCGCGTCTCTGCCTCGTTCAAATCGCTCTCGTGGAAATTATTACTAAATCTGACACTATAGCACAGCTGAATACAGTAGCCCGCTGTTTAAATGCTATAGTGTAACGGCAATGGTATACATACATTAAGCAAACGAGCGCACTCCAGGGATCTCCCTCTGACTTGTTGTCATTTGTGCCCTGTTCCCTGGTGACAGTGGGGTACCCTTTCTCTTGAAATTTGTATAACCTGCTGCATCAATTGGTCCCTAACTACACGAGTGTCTATATTAGTTATTGGCTAGTTGGCTATGTATTTGAAGGGGAGACTGAGTGTATCTGTGGTTGGGTGGGGGAGTTGTAACTCTATGCATAGATGTGTGAGTGGTTGATTGTCTAGGCATATGGGTTTAGGAGTGTTTATGGAAACAGTTGTTTGGCTGTCTGAGTGTGTTTATTTGTGTGATGGTAAGTGAATATACATGTATCAGTGGTACATTTCCAATAAAGTAGAAAATAAAAGGCATTGTATATGAGAGTTGATGTATATAATTAAAGTATACGTAAGAGTCAGTGATTGTGAGAGTTACTGTATGAATGAGTGTATAAGTGTAATAGTGATTTTTTAACATAGTAACTATGATTTACTATGTGTATGTGATTTATCAATCTCCACCTGATATATTTCTTAGACCCCACCCAGACAGGTTTCAGACCCAAACACGGAACCAAATCCGCCCTTCTCATGGTCACCGAGGAATCTAGAAAAATCCTGGATCAAGGAGGATCAGTGGCAGTGATCCTCCTTGATCTCAGTGCGGCATTCGACACGGTCAGCCACGACATCCTGCTGAACCGTCTGTCTAATGTCGGTATTAAGGATAAGGCCTGGCTTTGGCTCAAATCCTTTCTGAAGGACCGCTCCTTTCGAGTTTTCGATGGGGAGTCAGTGTCCACTAGTAGACCATTAAGGTGCGGGGTTCCACAGGGTTCCTCTTTAAGCCCGGCACTTTTCAACTTCTATATGAGGCAATTGGCTGAGGTCGTCCGTCCATTTGGGGTTAAGATTATTTCTTACGTGGACGACACCCAGCTGGTGGTCTCATTGGCGCAAGAGGTCGGCAAGCCAACCTCAGGCGGAGTCAGAGAGTGCCTAGTGGAGGTAAAGAGATGGATGTCTTCATCATCTCTCAAACTAAATGGAGACAAAACGGAGCTGATGCTCCTGGGCCCCTCCGACCCCAGTTTCTTCAATTTACCATGGCCCCCCGGTCTAGGCACCCCTCCGACACCTAAGGACAACATCAAGAGCCTCAGGGTGTGGCTAGACAGTTCCCTCTCATTTAACACCCAGGCCACAAAACTCTCGGCTACCTGTTTTGGCCTCCTTAGAATGTTAAAAAACATTCTCCCAATTCTACCCCTGGAAGCTAAGCAGGTAGTTATTCAGGCCCTGATACAGTCTCGTCTTGACCTCAACAACATTCTTTATCTCGGTGCCCCAGACTACACCCTACGCAGACTTCAGACAGTGCAGAACTGTGCGGCTCGCACACTGCTCCAGCTTCCTCGCAGGCAATCAGTAAGAGCTGGACTGATCAGCCTGCACTGGCTGCCAGTGCGTCAGCGAATTCTCTTCAAGGCCATGTGTATCGCCCATCAGGCCTTCTGGGACACAGGCCCTATGATCACCCGTGACTTAGTCACCCACTATCATCCCAGCAGAAACCTCCGCTCAAGCCAGGCCATTATGGCCTCGACCCCAAGAATAAAAAAGACCAGGTCTGGCGGCAGGACGTTCACCTACAATGCATCCAAGACCTGGAACTCCCTCCCCTCCATCTCAGAGCTAACCCCAACCTCTCCTCATTCCGCAAGTAGTTAAAAACATTCTTGTTTCACTCTCCTCAGTAATCTCCTTTTCTGATTACCCATCCCTTCAGGCCACCTCTACTGGTTCCTTAGCGCTTGGACGCCCCCGGGCAACAATTCGCGCTCTACAAAGTTACCAAATACAAATAATACAAATATGTATAAATCAGGTGTTGTGTGTATAACTATGTAAGTGAGTATATGTAAGTGTGATTGATTCTTTTCATGAGTGAATAGCATCACTGCATAATCGACAAGGATGACTGCTGATGTGTCAATGTCTATATAGGTGTATGAGTACATTTGATAGTGTTACCATTGATCGGTGACTGCATGTATAAGTGATTCTGTGGGTGAATGGACAGTTGTATGTGTAGACTTAGGAGTCAGTGAGTGCGTATGATGTAGTAACTGGTGTGTCAATGGTTTCAAATATGGTACTCTGTATTTTACAATGAGTGCTCAAAGGTTATACTAGTTTGTGATGAGGTCTATCAGATTGCCATGTGGATGATGTCATCAGTGATGTCATTTGAGATGTCATCAGTGATGTCATCAGTGATGTCACTGACCATGTCATGAATGATGTAATATGTGACATCATCAGCAGTGCATTGCGGGAGCGCAAGTTATAGTTAGTACAACTAACTTTAACAGAGGAATTTCTATGGTTTTGTACGAGTGAAATGTCCAGCTAACAATAACACTCATGAAACCTATGGTTTTTTCAGTGAATTTCAAAGGTTTTTTAAATGCTAATTCCTAACTATAACGCCTATGACACATGGTTTTTTCAGTGAATCTCAAATGTTTTTTAAATGCTAATTTCTAACTATAATGTCTCTAAAACCTATGCTTTTTCAGTGAATTTCAAAGGTTTTTTAAATGCTAATTTTTAAGGGCAATAGTAGTTATACCTATTTTTTGTACTGAATTTCTACAGTTTTTTACCTGTTTATTAATAAATATTTTTTTTTATTAAACAACATTATATATTTTTCAAAAAATTGCAAAAAGGTAAAAAATTTCATTTTTTTAGTTTGTATTTTAATATATGTATGTAATTTTCTTTTTACATTGTTTTTCAACATTTTTTGGGAGTCGCGCACCCAAAGCGTACCTACCACAGCAGGTCCGCGTATTCTAGCTGCCATTTTGGAAAAGTCATGACGGTTCCGCGTATGGTGAGCGACGAGTGCTTGGTTTTTTTCTGTTACGTCATATACGTACAATGTTACGTGGTGTGCGTGACTGGTATGCGACCGGTCCGCGACTCCTGTGCATTCTCGACAAATGTGTATTACGGTACGCGACGCTTGCGCCGTGGCGGGTCCCACGTGACGTCATATTCGTGCTGGGGCGCGCTAGGTGTGCGACTCCCGCATGTCGGGTGCCCCAAAAGACTTACCTCTGCTTGTGAAGCAATTCCGCAGAGATGACAAGAGCCACCGCCCCTGTACTCACCTGACCCTTGTGGACGGTAGTACCCAGCAGGGATGAGATGGAGGCAGGGATGGAAGCCATAAAAGAACGTAGAGGCTTGGTGTGGGTGTGTAGCTTGGATAGGATCTTGGTGCCAACTAGAGAGACATGAAAAGACCCGGTGAGGAAAAGACCACACTTCCCATGTCCAGAACAGATCCTAAACACATACAGAAAGACAATTGCCTTTGGGAACTCACCAATTCAGCAGTAGGCTTCTGTACCAAGAAACCAGCGAAGCTCCAAAAAGGAAAACCAAGGTAAAGCGCTCCTGCGCTATAATGCCCAATCAAGTGTTCAGGCACAACTATAAACGTGAGATTCCTGGGAGGCGAAGGTAAGTCAAGGACAATCCTCCTGCTCTGAGGAACAGTACCCCAATGTTGCGCTCCAGCGCGGTAAGGAACTATTACAACCAAAAAGAAGGAACCAATTGTACCGCTCCTGCGCGGTGAACCTTGACCCTAGGACAGTGCCCCTGCAAGGCGAGGAGTAAGGACCACAAGGACAGCGCTCCAGCGCGGCGTAGATGAAAAGAAACCAACTCAGCGCTCCTGCGCCCGAAAGGGAAAGGAGAAAACAAACAAACACTCCTGCTTGGAGTGACAAAGCCCAAAGTAATTATTTCCCAGAACAGCGCGATGAATTGGAAAACCAGTATGCGCTCCTGCGCGGCTGTTCTGCACCTCCGACGATACGATTCCGGCTCCGTGGACAAACAGCACATCCGGAAAGCAGGAAGGAATCCGAAGCACAGAGCCGGCGGGAAACGTGATGTTTAAGCGTTTCCCCCAGAAGTGCTTCGGTGAAGAAGGTCAGCCAAAAAAGACTGGACCGGGTCTCGACTTCCGCCCGGAAGTGAGTATCCCGGCTTTCTGTATGTGTTTTGACCGGGAACGGCAATAGCCGCGAACGTGACACCGCAAAATGTTTGATGTTCTAAAATGATATGTATATGTCTTTAATGTACATATTAGGGCAAAAGTTTATCTAAGGTATTCATAAAAATAATATATTTCTACTTGTAATAAACTTATATTATTTTTAAACATATTTTTTGCAAAGTCGCAACGGGTGAGTGCTTCGTGATCCCATATGATCTCAAAAAAAAGATTTGATTGGTTCATAACATTTCCCATAGTATTTATTGAAGGGCCTCACCCATTTAAATGATTCTGTTTGGAGCAGTTGATGAGAGACATTTCTTCTTCTTCCAGGGCTGGTTTTGGAACTTTTTTGGTGTTTTTAAAAAATTGCATTAGAGAAATGGTATCTGGTTTGAAAGCTCCTCATCATTCTTCAGATGAAGATATCTTGGAGGAGGATCCACCCAAGCAGAGGCATGGAATTTTTCACCTTTCTTGCCGGAGAAAAAAAGGTCAACGCAAGAAAAGTCACCTGCTTGCTGTGTGACAGGGTCCTGTCATGAGGCAGTGACAAAAAATACTCCTGTGGAACAGCGAGTATGCATAAACATCTGTGGACCATTCACCCGAAGAATCTGGCATGAGAAGAAGGAGGCATGCCACAAAAAATCCACCACCAGGCATTGCAAGCACCTCTGGAGCGTCCAATTCAGCACCACCAGTAGACATTCACTCAGAATTTGCTTTTCTGCAGCTGCACTGCACTAAGTGCAAAGCCATCATGTGTTATGGTGAACAGTCAGTGGACGCTATTTGTGCAGCTCAACGGAACCACAAATGCAATTTTTGTTTTTATTTTTATGTTTTTGGAATGAAGTTGAATTCCAAAAGCTAACTTGTTTACTTAGTTCCTTTTTGTTCAATTTTTAAAAAACACCCAAAATTGTTAAAAATGTACCAAAAAAATAGAAAACAAAAAACAGAAGAAAAAAAAAAGTTCAGAACTACCTTATCTGGTTTGGAAAAAGAACTATAATTGCATGTTAATGTCTGAAAGTGTGGTTGAATGTATGTGTAGAGGATGATTGACTGAAAGAATGCATTAGTACTGTATGGTGAATTTGTAGGGGCAGATCTATGAGGATGTGCTGCAGCGTGACACTGCAAGCCCTTTAGCTGCACCGCACTGCAGAACTTCTGAAGCACAGGGATGTGACATATTTACATGAATATGTTGCAAGTCTGTGCTCCCTCTGCACTAGCACACAAACTGCAACCATGCAGTGACACAGGCACCCTTGCACCATGGTGCAAGGATATCAGTGTCGTGGGGAGACTGTTTTTGTGCAGGAAGGGACTTTTCCTGCACAAAAACAATCACTAAAGGTATTTTCCTCCTTCAATGTGTGCTGTTGAATGCAGCCTGCACTGAATGAGGAAAAAACAAGGAGAAATGAAAACATTTCTCCTTGTTGTGCCTCGCTTCACCATCTCTAGGGTGGCGCACCATTCACAAGTATCTACAGATTTACACCTTCTTGTTAATCTTGAGATGTGTTATTCCATGGGTGTTGTGTGGGAACAGACACAGCAACACCCATGGAATGCCCCTTCAATGCAAAGTACTGCATTTGAATGGGTCATATTTTCAAGTAGAGGAAAAGCCACGCCTGTCCGTGTAAATATGGAGGAGTCCCCAGCGCCATCACTACATTACAAAAAGTGATGTACTGATGGCGCAGGGGGCTTGTAAATCTGCCCCAAAAATGCTTAGGAATTGGCAGAGTGATACAATAAGAACATAGCACTGGATGGGTGATTGGTGAACTGCATGAGACTGACAGGAGGTATCCTAGGCTGCATGAGTACTACTTCAGTATTTAGTGGAGTGAACCAATAGTATGCATCTGCCTAGAGGTTTGTAGGGATTGTGCTCAGAATATTTTACGTGCACTTCTGTTGATGCCTAGGTCATTCTATAAGAACCTCACTAGTAACTAGAATGATGACAGTGCTGTAAACAGAGTTCTTAGGTATTGTCTCAATGCCTGATTCATTCTGCAAGTGCATAGACAGTGTCTGGGTTCCGAGAGTGCTAACAGTTGATCGCAGGATACGTTTATAAGTGCTTATGTTTCAACAGGGATGATTAGATAAGGATATGCTTCTGTCAGGTTTATTGTAGGAGTGGTCACAGACTCACAGTGTGATTCCAGACAAGCATGACTATTACCTGGACTTTTGCAGGACAGACACAGTAGTCTGCAAGGGGTTAACGGACCGCAAACATTGTGCACATTTGACTTACCACTGCTTGTCTCAATGCCTGAGTCATTCTGCAAGTGCATAGACAGTGAATGGGTTCCTGGAGTGCTAGTAGTTGACAGCAGGATAAGATTATAAGGACTAATGTTACAGCAGAGTGATTAAAAAAGTACATACTTCTTTCAGGATGATTGTAGGAGGCGACACAGATTCACAGTGTTATTCCAGACAAGCATGACTATTTCCTGGACTTTTGCATGACTGACTAGGTAGTCTGCAAGGGGTTAAGGGACCACATATATTTATTTATGCAATTTATTTATTTATTTATGCAATTTTATATAGCGCGGACTTTACCCGAAGGCGTCAGAGCGCTTCACAATAGGAACAGAAATGATACAAACTGAGAACATTACACGAACAACAGATTACAGAAGCATACGTTACGTTACATACGGTAAAGTGATAATTGTGAGCAAACAAGAATACATGAGGTAGTAAAAATTGTGAGAAACCAAAAATACATGAGGTAGACAAGGTAATAGTGACACTTGTGAGCAAACAAAATACATGAGGAAGTAAGAATGTGAGCTACTAAAAATACATGAGGTAGTAAAAAGTGCACAGGAGGAAAAAGTGACAAGTGTGCAGGCTACAAGAGAAAATAGAGTATAATTTGCGGTATAATACTGCAATATATGTTAGACACTCAAGCACAAGAACAAATGATTACGTAGGCAAAGTGGCACTTGTGCAAGTATCAAAGGTAAAAAACATGTGAGAGGAAGCAAACAGTGTGTTACAGGGGCAAAGTGGTGAGTGCAAGTTGCAAGAGGGTACCAAACATAAGTACATGGATAATACTGCAATAAAAGGCAAACACTCTAACCACAAGAACACACTGGGAAGGCACTTCCATGGACATGAGAAGTAGAAATTTTCAGTAGTGGGAGGTCTTCCTTCAGATAAAAGAGAGGACGTAAGTTACTTTTGGAGGTGTCTCTGGAGGAGGAGAGCTTTGAGGTCCCTTTTAAAGGCCTGGGAGGAGGCGGTGGTCCGGAGCTGAGGCGGGAATGAGTTCCAGATTCTCACTGCGTTGCCTGAAAAGGATTGGGCCATCATTCTTTCCTTCTTGAAAGTGGGAGGTTCAAGCAGTAGATTCTCCGCATTGCGTGAAGGTCTAGAACCTCCAGAGAGTTTCAGTTTATTCGCCAGGTAGCGAGGAGAAGAGGAGTGCAGGGCTTTGTGGGTGATACAAGCGGTCTTGTAGATAGCTCTAGCCTCAAAGGGAAGCCAGCGGAGGGTAGATAACATCGGTGTGATGTGATCGCTTCTTTTGGCCCCATAAATGAAACGAGCTGCTGAGTGGAAAACAGACTTGAGTGGAGACAAGTGGGATTTGGGGAGGCCAGTAAGGAGAGAATTGCAGTAGTCGAGTCTGGAGAGGACCAGTGCTTGCACCAGGGTTATAAGGTCCCGCTCCGGGAAGAAGCGACGGGTTCCCCAAAGAAGGCGCAGTTGGTATCGAGCTGATTTTGCAATGGAATTGATGTGGGGAATTAGATTGAGTTTTTTGTCTAGTATGACACCAAGGGATTTAGCGCTGTCGACAATGATGGGTTTATTGTTTAGTAGATTCATCTGATCCATCCATGATTGAACCGGGGGAGGAGAGAGTGAGGAGGAGAAGAGGAGGAATTCAGTTTTGGAGGGATTCAGAATCAGTTGATGAGTTGACATCCAGTTTTGAATGGAGTCGAGAGTGGAGCTTAGGATGGAGAGATCGTGAGTAGAGGCAATCTTGAGGTAGAGTTGAGTGTCGTCAGCATAGAGATGATAGTGAATCCCGGATTTACTTAGGAGATTTCCCAGTGGTTCTAAATAGAGATTGAACAGTGTGGGAGCAAGTATCGAGCCTTGGGGAACACCTTGACCTACCGCCACAGGAGGTGAAAGACTGTTCGCTATTTTGATCATTTGGGATCTGCCAGAAAGGAAGGATGCAAACTATTTAAGCACAGTGCCCTCCATGCCCATTCTCTGTTGAAGAATATTGAGGAGGGTGTTGTGATTGACAGTGTCAAAGGCTGCGGAAAGGTCAAGGAGAATTAGAAGGCAGGCCCCCCCTGAATCGAGTATCCTCAACGCGTCATCAACCACTTGCAGTAGGGCTGTTTCAGTGCTGCAGTTTTGGATGAAGCCCGACTGACAGTTGTCAAGAAGATCATTGTCCTTGATATGACAGGAGAGTTGTTTTGCTACACATCTTTCTGTGATCTTCGCCAGAAAGGGAAGGTTAGTGATGGGGCGGAAGTTGTTGAGGTCATTCGCATCAGCAGTGGGTTTTTTAAGAAGAGGGGTGACCTGCCCAGTTTTAAAGGAGGCAGGAAGGGAGCCTTGCCAGAGTGAGAGGTTGATCAGAGTGGTCCAATAGGAGAGGGAATGGGTATAGAAGTCAATGGCAATGGCACTGGGGATAGGGTCAAGAGAATGGTTGGATGGCTTCGTTTCTCGTATGCACTTGAGAAGGGCATCTTCAGATATGGGGTCAAAGCTCTGCCAAATGGCTAAGGATTTTCGCTCCTCTGGAGGGGTAGGATGAGCGACCTGATCCACAAGTGATTTCACTTTTTCATCGAAGAAAATAGCAAAATCCGCTGCAAAATCCGCTTGTGCACATTTGACTGTACCTCTGCTTGTCTCAATGCCTGAGTCATTCTCCAAGTGCATAGACAGTGACTGGGTTCCTAGAGTGCTAGTAGTTGACAGCACGATAAGTTTATAAGCGCTTATGTTTCAGCAGAGTGATTAGATAAGAACATGCTACTGTTGGGATGATAGTAGGAGTGGACACAGACTTACAGTGTGATTCCAGACAAGCAAGACTATTAACTGGACTTTTGCAGGACTGACTTAGTAGTCTGCAAGGGGTTAAGGGACTGCATACATTGTGCACATCTCACTGTACCACTGCTTGTCTCAATGCCTGAGCCATTCTGCAAGTGCATAGACAGTGACTGGGTTCCTAGAGTGCTAGTTGCTTACAGCTCAATAGGTTTGTAAGCACTTATGTTTCAGCAGAGTGATTAGATAAGAACATGCTTCTGTTGGGATGTTTATAGGAGTGGACGCAGAAGCACAGTGTGATTCCAGACAAGCATGACTATTACCTGGACTTTTTCAGGACGGATTCAGTAGTCTGCAAGGAGTTCAGGGACCTCATACATTGTGTACATTCGACTGTACCACTGCTTGTCTCAATGCTTGGGTCATTCTGCGAGTGCATAGACAGTGACAGGGTACCCAGAGTGCTAGTAGTTGACAGCATGATAAGTTTATAAGCGCTTATCTTTCAGCAGAGTGATTAGATAAGAACATGCTTCTGTTGGGATGATTGTAGGAGTGGACACAGACTTACAGTGTGATTCCAGACAAGCATGACAATTGCCTGAACTTTTGCAGGACTGACTCAGTAGTCTGCAAGGGGTTAAAGCACTGCATACATTGTACACATTTGACTGTACCACTGCTTGTCTAAATGCCTAAGTCATTCTTCAAGTGAATAGATAGTGACTGAGTTCCTAGAGTGCTAGTAGTTGACAGCAGGATAAGATTATAAGCGCTTATGTTTCAGCAGAGTGATTAGATAAGGACATGCTCCTGTCAGCATAATTATAGGAGTGGACACAGACTCACAGAGTGATTTCAGACAAGCTGACTATTACCTGGACTTTTGCAGGACTGACTCAGTAGTCTGCAAGGGGTTGAGGGACCGCATACATTGTGCACATTTGACTGTAACACTGCTCGTCTCAATGCCTGAGTCATTCTGCAAGTGCATAGACAGTGAATAGGTTCCTAGAGTGCTAGTAGTTGACAGCAGGATACGTTTATAAGGCCCTATGTTTCAGCAGAGGGATTAGATAAGGACACACTTCTGTCAGGGTGATTGTAGGAGTTGACACAGACTCACAGTGTGATTACAGACAAGCATGACGATTACCTGGACTTTTGCAGGACTGACCCAGTAGTCTGCAAGGGTTAAGGGACTGCATATATTAGGCATATTTGACTGTACCACTGCTTGTCTCAATGTCTGAGTCATTCTGCAAGTGCATAGACAGTGACTGGGTTCCTCGAGTGCTAGTAGTTGACAGCGGGATACGTTTATAAGCACTTATGTTTTAGCAGAGTGATTAGATAAGGACATGTTTCTGTCAGGATGGTTGTAAAAGTTGACAGAGCTGCTTTAGAGCCATAGAACAGGTCAGCTGTGCTGCTTAAGAGCCTGAGAACCAGGTCAGCAGTGCCATTGTAGAGCCAGAGACCCAGGTGAGCAGAGCTGCTGGAGAGCCAAAGAACCAAGTCAGCAGAGCTGCTTTCGAGCCATAGAACCAGGTCAGCAGAGCTGCTGTAATGCCAGAGAAACCAGGTCAGCATAGTTGCTTTGGAGCCAGAAAACCAGTTCAGCAGAGCCATTGTAGAGCCAGGGAGCCAGGTCAGCAGAGCTGCTCTAGAGCCTAAGAAGCAGGTCAGAAGAGCTGCTCTAGAGCCAAAAACCCAGGTCAGCAGAGCTGCTCTAGAGGCCGAGAAATAGGCCAGCAGAGCTGCTTTATAGGGAGAGAATCAGGTCAGCAGAACTGCTTTAGAGCAAGAGAACCAGGTCAGCAAAGCTCTTTAGAGGGAGGGAACCAGGTCAGCAGAGCTGCTTCAGAGCTAGAGAACCAGGTCAGCAGAGCTGCTCTAGAGCCAGAGAACCAGGTCAGCAGAGCTGCTTTAGAGCCATAGAACCAGGTCAGCAGAGCTGGTTTACAGCCAGAGAACCAGGTCAGTAGAGCTGCTCTAGAGGCAGAGAACCAGGTCAGCAAAGCTGCTTTAGAGAGAGAGAACCAGGTCAGCAGAGTTGCTTTAGAGCCAGAAATTCAGGTCAGCAAAGCTGCTCTTGAGACAGAGAAATCAGGTCAGCAGAGCTGCTTTAGAGGGAGAGAACCAGGTCAGCAGAGCTGCTCTAGAGCCAGAGAACCAGGTCAGCAGAGCTGCTTTAGAGCCATAGAACCAGGTCCGCAGAGCTGCTCTAGTGGCAGAGAACCAGGTCAGCAGAGCTAATTTAGAGGGAGAGAACCAGGTCAGCAGAGCTACTCTGGAGCCAGAGAACCAGGTCAGCAGAGAAGCTTTAGAGCCATAGAACCAGGTCAGCAGAGCTGCTTTAGAGGCAGAGAACCAGGTCAGCAGAGGTGCTTTTGAGGGAGAGTACAAGGTCAGCAGAGCAGCTTTAGAGCCAAGGGACCAGGTCAGCAGAGCTGCTCCAGAGCCAGAGAACCAGGTCAGCAGAACTGCTTTTGAGCCATAGAACCGGGTCAGCAGAGCCCTTGAAAGGGAGAAAACCAGGTCAGCAGTGCTGGTTTAGAGCGAGAGTACCAGGTCAGCAGAGCTGCCATAGAGGCAGAGAACCAGGTCAGCAGAGCTGCTCTCGAGCTAGTAAAACCAGTTCAGCAGAGCTGCTTTAGAGGGAGAGAACGAGGGCAGCAGAGCTGCTTTAGAGACAGAGAACCAGGTCAACAGAGCTGATCTAGAGCCATAGAACCAGGTCAGAAGAGCTGCTTTAGAGCCATAGAACCAGGTAAGCAGAGCTGCTTTAGAGTCAGAGTACCAGGTCAGCAGAGCTGCTATAGAGGCAGAGAACCAGGTCAGCAGAGCTGCTCTCGAGCCAGTAAAACCAGGTCAGCAGAGCTGCTTTAGAGGGAGAGAACGAGGGCAGCAGAGCTGCTTTGGAGACAGAGAACCAGATCAACTGAGCTAATCTAGAGCCATAGAACCAGGTCAGAAGAGCTGCTTTAGAGCCATAGAACCAGGTAAGCAGACATGCTCTAGAGGCAGAGAACCAGGTCAGCAGAGCTGATTTAGAGGGAGAGAACCAAGTCAGCAGAGCTCTTTAGAGGGAGAGAACCAGGACAGCAGAGCTGCTTTAGAGCGAGAGAACCAGGTCAGTAGAGCTGCTCTAGAGCTAGAGAACCAGGTCAGCAGAGCTGCTTTAGAGCAATAGAACCAAGTCAGCAGAGTGGCTTTAGAGCCAGAGAAGCAGGTCAGCAGAGCTGCTCTAGAGGCAGAGAGCCAGGGCAGCAGAGCTGCTTTAGAGCCAGAAAACCAGGTCAGCAAAGCTGCTCCTGAGCCAGAGAAACGAGGTCAGCAGAGCTGCTTTAGAGCCATAGAACCAGGTCAGCAGAGCTGCCCTAGAGGCAGAGAACCAGGTCAGCAGAGCTATTTTTTAGGGAGAGAACCAGGTCAGCAGAGATGCTCTAGAGCCAGAGAACCAAGTCTGCAGAGCTGCTGTAGAGCCAGAGAAACCAGGTCAGTAGGGCTGCTTTAGAGCGAGAGAAACAGGTCAGCAGAGCTGCTTTTGAGGGAGAGCACAAAGTCAGCAGAGCTGCTTTAGAGCCAGAGAACCAGATCAGCAGAACTGCCTTTGAGCCATCGAACCGGGTCAGCAGAGCTCTTGAGAGGGATCGGACTAGGTCAGCAGTGCTGCTTTAGAGCCAGAGAACCAGGTCAGCAGAGGTGCTCTAGAGCCAGTGAACCAGGTCAGCAGAGCTGCTTTAGAGCCATAGAACCAGGTCAGCAGAGCTGCTTTAGAGCCAGAGTACCAGGTCAGCAGAGCTGCTCTAGAGGCAGAGAACCAGGCCAGCAGAGCTGCTTTAGAGCCAGAGAACAAGGTCAGCAGAGCTGCTCTTGAGCGAGTGAAACCAGCTCAGCAGAGCTGCTTTAGAGGGAGAGAACCAGGACAGCAGAGCTGATTTAGAGCCAGAGAACCAGGTCAGCAGAGCTGCTCTAGGGCCAGAGAACCAGGTCAGCAGAGCTTCTCTTGAGCCAGTGAAACCAGGTCAGCAGAGCTGCTTTAGAGGGAGAGAACCAGGGCAGCATAGCTGCTCTAGAGCCAGAGAACCAGGTCAGCAGAGCTGCTTTAGAGCCATAGAACCAGGTCAGCAGAGCTGCTCTAGAGGCTTAGAACCAGGTCAGCAGAGCAGCTCTAGAGCCAGAGAAACCAGGTCAGCAGAGCTGCTTTAGAGGGAGAAAACCAGGTCAGCAGAGCTGCTTTAGAGCCAAAGAACCATGTCAGCAGAGCTGCTCTAGAGCCAGAGAACCAGGTCAGCAGAGCTGCTCTAGAGCCATAGAACCAGGTCAGCAGAGCTGCTCTAGAGCCTAAGAACCAGCTCAGCAGAGCTGCTGTAGAGCCAGAGAAACAAGGTCGTCAGAGCTGTTTTAGAGCAAGAGAAACAGGTCAGCAGTGCTGCTTTAGAGGGAGGGAACAAGGTCAGCAGAGCTGCTTTAGAGCCAAGGGGCCAGGTCAGCATAGCTGCTCTAGAGCCAAAGAATCAGGTCAGCAGAACTGCTTTAGAGCCATAGAACCGGGTCAGCAGAGCTGCTTCAGAGCCAGAGAACCAGGTCAGCAGAGATTTTGTAAAGCCAGTGAACCAGGTCAGCAGAGCTTCTCTTGAGCCAGTGAAACCAGGCCTGCAGAGCTGCACTAGAGCCAGAGAACCAGCTCAGCAGAGCTGCTGTAGAGCCAGAGAAACAAGGTCAGTGGAGCTGTTTTAGAGCAAGAGAAACAGGTCAGCAGAGCTGCTTTAGAGGGCGAGAACAAGGTCAGCAGAGCTGCTTTAGAGCCAAGGGACCAGGTCAGCAGAGCTGCTCTAGAGCCAAAGAACCAGGTCAGCAGAACTGCTTTAAAGCCATAGAACCGGGTCAGCAGAGCTGCTTCAGAGCCAGAGAACCAGGTCAGCAGAGATGTTGTAGAGCCAGTGAACCAGGTCAGAAGAGCTGCTCTAGAGCCTACGAAATAGGTCAGCAGAGCTGCAGTAGAGCCAGAGAACCAGGTCAGCAGAGCTGCTGTAGAGGGAGGGAACCAGGTCAGCAGAGCTTCTTTAGAGCCAGAGAACCACGCCAGCAGAGCTGATTAAGAGACAGACCACCAGGTCAGCAGAGCTGCTTTAGAGCCAGAGACCCAGGTCAGCACAGCTGCTCTAGAGCCAGAGAACTAAGTCAGCAGAGCTGCTCTAGAGACATAGATCCAGGTCAGCAGAGCTGCTTTAGAGCCGGAGAACTAGGTCAGCAGAGCTGCTGTAGAGCCAGAGAAACCTGGTCAGTAGAGCTGCTTTAGAAAGAGAGAACCAAATCAGCATAGCTGCTTTAGAGGGAGAGAACCTGGTCAGCAGAGCTGCTCTAGAGTCAGAGAACCAGGTCAGCAGAACTGCTCTGGAGCCATAGTACCAGGTTAGCATAGCTGCTCTAGAGCCAAAGAATCAGGTCAGCAGAACTGCTTTAGAGCCATAGAACCGGGTCAGCAGAGCTGCTTCAGAGCCAGAGAACCAGGTCAGCAGAGATTTTGTAAAGCCAGTGAACCAGGTCAGCAGAGCTTCTCTTGAGCCAGTGAAACCAGGCCTGCAGAGCTGCACTAGAGCCAGAGAACCAGCTCAGCAGAGCTGCTGTAGAGCCAGAGAAACAAGGTCAGTGGAGCTGTTTTAGAGCAAGAGAAACAGGTCAGCAGAGCTGCTTTAGAGGGAGAGAACAAGGTCAGCAGAGCTGCTTTAGAGCCAAGGGACCAGGTCAGCAGAGCTGCTCTAGAGCCAAAGAACCAGGTCAGCAGAACTGCTTTAAAGCCATAGAACCGGGTCAGCAGAGCTGCTTCAGAGCCAGAGAACCAGGTCAGCAGAGATGTTGTAGAGCCAGTGAACCAGGTCAGAAGAGCTGCTCTAGAGCCTACGAAATAGGTCAGCAGAGCTGCAGTAGAGCCAGAGAACCAGGTCAGCAGAGCTGCTGTAGAGGGAGGGAACCAGGTCAGCAGAGCTTCTTTAGAGCCAGAGAACCACGCCAGCAGAGCTGATTAAGAGACAGACCACCAGGTCAGCAGAGCTGCTTTAGAGCCAGAGACCCAGGTCAGCACAGCTGCTCTAGAGCCAGAGAACTAAGTCAGCAGAGCTGCTCTAGAGACATAGATCCAGGTCAGCAGAGCTGCTTTAGAGCCGGAGAACTAGGTCAGCAGAGCTGCTGTAGAGCCAGAGAAACCTGGTCAGTAGAGCTGCTTTAGAAAGAGAGAACCAAATCAGCATAGCTGCTTTAGAGGGAGAGAACCTGGTCAGCAGAGCTGCTCTAGAGTCAGAGAACCAGGTCAGCAGAACTGCTCTGGAGCCATAGTACCAGGTTAGCAGAGCTGCTCTAGAGCCAGAGAACCAGCTCAGCAGTGCTGCTGTAGAGCCAGAGAAACCAGGTCAGTAGAGCTGTTTTAGAGCAAGAGAAACAGGTCAGCAGAGTTGCTTTAGAGGGAGAGAACAAGGTCAGCAGAGCTGCTTTTGAGCAAAGGGACCAGGTCAGCAGAGCTGCTCTAGAGCCAAAGAACCAGGTCAGCAGAACTGCCTTAGAGCCATAGAACCGGGTCAGCAGAGCTGCTTCAGAGCCAGAGAACCAGGTCAGCAGAGATGTTGTAGAGCCAGTGAACCAGGTCAGCAGAGCTGCTCTAGAGCCTACGAAATAGGTCAGCAGAGCTGCAGTAGAGCCAGAGAACCAGGTCAGCAGAGCTTCTGTAGAGGGAGGGAAACAGGTCAGCAGAGCTTCTTTAGAGCCAGAGAACCACGCCAGCAGAGCTGATTAAGAGACAGACCACCAGGTCAGCAGAGCTGCTTTAGAGCCAGAGACCCAGGTCAGCACAGCTGCTCTAGAGCCAGAGAACTAAGTCAGCAGAGCTGCTCTAGAGACATAGATCCAGGTCAGCAGAGCTGCTTTAGAGCCAGAGAACTAGGTCAGCAGAGCTGCTGTAGAGCCAGAGAAACCCGGTCAGTAGAGCTGCTTTAGAGAGAGAGAACCAAATCAGCAGAGCTGCTTTAGAGGGAGAGAACCTGGTCAGCAGAGCTGCTCTAGAGTCAGAGAACCAGGTCAGCAGAACTGCTCTGGAGCCATAGTACCAGGTTAGCAGAGCTGCTCTAGAGCCAGAGAACCAGCTCAGCAGTGCTGCTGTAGAGCCAGAGAAACCAGGTCAGTAGAGCTGTTTTAGAGCAAGAGAAACAGGTCAGCAGAGCTGCTTTTGAGCAAAGGGACCAGGTCAGCAGAGCTGCTCTAGAGCCAAAGAACCAGGTCAGCAGAACTGCTTTAGAGACATAGAACCGGGTCAGCAAAGCTGCTTATGAGCCAGAGAACCAGGTCAGCAGATATGTTGTAGAGCCAGAGAACCAGGTCAGCAGAGCTGCTGTAGAGCCTAAGAACTAGGTCAGCAGAGTTGCAGTAGAGCCAGAGAACCAGTTCAGCACAGCTGCTCTAGAGCCAGAGAACCATGTCAGCAGAACTGCTTTAGAGCCATTGAACCGGGTCATCAGAGCTGCTTTAGACCCAGAGAACCAGGTCAGCAGAGCTTTTGTAGAGCCAGAGAACCATATCAGTAGAGCTGCCCTATAGCTTAAGAACAAGGTCAGCATGGTTGCTCTAGAGCCAGAGAACCAGGTCAGTGTAGCTGCTCTAGATCCAGAAAACCAGCTCAGCAGAGCTGCTCTAGAGCGAGAGACCCACGTCAGCAGAGCTGCTCTAGAGCCTAAGAACCAGCTCAGCAGAGCTGCTCTAGAGCCAGAGAACCAGTTCAGCAGAGCTGCTGTAGAGCCAGAGAAACCAGGTCAGTAGAGCTGCTTTAGAGCGAGAGAAACAGGCCAGCAGAGCTGCTTTTGAGGGAGAGAACAAGGTCAGCAGAGGTGCTTTAGAGCCGGAGAACCAGGTCAGCAGAACTGCTTTTGAGCGATAGAACCAGTTCAGAAGAGCTCTTGAGAGGGAGAGAACCAGATCAGCAGTGCTGCTTTAGAGCCAGAGAACCATGTCAGCAAAGCTGCTCTAGATCCGGTGAACCAGGTCAGCAGAGCTGCTTTAGAGCCATAGAACCAGGTCAGCAGAGCTGCTTTAGAGCCAATGTACCAGGTCAGCAGAGCTTCTCTAGAGGCAGAGACCCAGGTCAGCAGAGCTTCTTTAGAGCCAGAGAACCAGGTCAGCAGAGCTGCTCTTGAGCGAGTGAAACCAGAGCAGCAGAGCTGCTTTAGAGGGAGAGAACCAGGACAGCGGAGCTGCTTTAGAGCCAGAGAAACAGGTCAGCATAGCTGCTCTGGAGCCTGAGAACCAGGTCAGCAGAGCTGCTTTAGAGCGATAGAACAAGGTCAGCAGAGCTGCTCTAGAGGCAGAGAACCAGTTCAGCAGAGCTCTTTAGAGGGAGAGAACCAGGTCAGCAGAGCTGCTCTAGAGTCAGAGAACCAGGTAAGCAGAACTGCTCTAGAGCCATAGAACCAGGTTAGCCGAGCTGCTCTAGAGCCTAAGAACCAGCTCAGCAGAACTGCTCTAGAGCCAGAGAACCAGCTCAGCAGTGCTGCTGTACAGCCAGCAACACCAGTTCAGTAGAGCTGTTTTAGAGCAAGAGAAACAGGTCAGCAGAGCTGCTTTAGAGGGAGAGAACAAGGTCAGCAGAGCTGCTTTAGAGCAAAGGGACCAGATCAGCAGAGCTGCTCTAGAGCCAAAGAACCAGGTCAGCAGAACTGCTTTAGGGCCATAGAACTGGGTCAGCATAGCTGCTTATGAGCCAGAGAACAAGGTCAGCAGATATGTTGTAGAGCCATAGAACCAGGTCAGCAGAGCTGCTGTAGAGCCTAAGAACCAGGTCAGCAGAGCTGCTGTAGAGCCAGAGAAACCAGGTTAGCAGAGCTGCTTTAGAGGGAGAGAACCAGATATGCAGAGCGTCTTTAGAGCCAGAAAACCTGGCCAGCAGAGCTGATTTAGAGACAGACAACCAGGTCAGCAGAGCTGCTTTAGAGCCAGAGACCCAGGTCAGCACAGCTGCTCTAGAGCCAGAGAATCAAGTCAGCAGAGCTGCTCTAGAGACATAGATCAAGGTCAGCAGAGCTGCTTTAGAGCCAGAGAACCAGGTCAGCAGAGCTGCTGTAGAGCTAGAGAAACCAGGTCAACAGAGATGCTTTAGAGGGAGAGAACCAAATCAGCAGAGCTGCTTTAGAGGGAGAAAATCAGGTCAGAGCTGCTTTAGAGCCAGACAACCAAGTAAACAGAGCTGCTCTAGAGCCTAAGAACCAGGTCAGCAGAGCTGCTCTAGAGCCGGATAACTAGGTCAGCAGAGCTGCTGTAGTGCCAGAGAAACCAGGTCAGTAGAGCTGCTTTAGAGAGAGAGAAAACCAAATCAGCAGAGCCGCTTAAGAGGGAGAGAACCAGGTCAGCAGAGCTGCTCTAGAGCCAGAGAACCATGTCAGCAGAACTGCTTCAGAGCCATAGAACCAGGTCAGCAAAGCTTCTTTAGAGCCAGAGAACCAGGTCAGCAGAGCTGTTGTAGAGCAGGAGAACCAGATCAGCAGAGCTGCTCTATAGCCTGAGAACTAGGTCAGCAGAGCTGATTTAGTGCCAGAGAACCAGGTCAGCAGAGCTGCTCTAGAGGCAGAGAACCAGGTCAGCAGACCTGCTGTAGAGCCAGAGAAATCAGATCAGCAGAGCTGCTTTAGAGGGAGAGAACCAGTTCAGCAGAGCTGCTTTAGAGCCAGAGAATCACGTCAACAGAGCTGCTTTAGAGCCACAGAACCAGGTCAGCAGAGCTGCTCTAGCTGACACTGACTAAATGACACTGACTGACTGACACTGACTGATTGACACTGACTGACACTGATTAATGGACACTGACTGACTGTCACTGACTGACTAACTGACACTGATTGACTGACACTGACTGACTGACAATGACTGACACTGATTGACTGACACTGACTGACACTGATTGACTGACACTGACTGACTGACACAGGCAGTGACTGACTGACACTGACTGACACTGACTGACTACTCTCTACTACTCACTCTCTACTACTCTCTCTCTACTACTCACTCTCTAATACTCACTCTCTACAACTCTCTTCTACTCACTCTCTTCTACTCTACTCCTCCCTACTACTCACTCTCTACTACTCTCTACTACTCACTCTCTACTACTCACTCACTGCTACTGTTGGACTCGGCCCTTTTTGCAGGGTCATCCCTAAACCTTTTGCCATCCTCCTACCTTTTTTCGCTGACTTGGAGTTGGTGGTTTTAGGACTCTGGGCACTTTAGCACTGGTTAGCAGTGCAAAGTTTGTGCGTTCTCTGCCCTCCATAGGCTAACATTGGGAACCCCCCTTATGGGAAAATTCTTTAATAAAACAAAGTAAGTATGGCATGTTTGGTATGTGTTGAATAGAAATGATAAATGCTGCGCAATGGTGTGCGCAGATTTACTTTTATTATTTTAGGAATGCCACTTTTAGAAGTTGGCATTTCCGTGTACTGTGCGCCTGCCTGCATTTCTGTTTCTAGAAGTGACTGGGCTGGTGAGGAGTGGGTGTCTCCAGGGAGGCAGGGCCAGGCTGAGTCGGAGGTCTGCAACTAGTGTAGTGGGCAGAGGAATCCCCTATCCCTGACTAGGTCAGTGCCTGCCCTGTACAAGGCTAGCTCCACCCCTACTAACATCCCTCCCAGTGTCAGTGGGGACTGGAACTTCCAAGACCCTTCCAGAAGCCCCTACCCCTTACCCTTCCAGAAGCTCCTACCTCCTTCCAGATGCAGGGCAGGGAGGTGAATAAATACAGGGACTGTGAGCCTATGTAGGTTGTTGTGCTTGTGCTGACGTGGAGGGGACACCCTGCCAGGAGGAACCACCGCGGGATCCTGCGTGCTGACCCCTGTACCCAACTCTGCCCCTCTATCCTCTACAGGACCTAGGAAGAGACCCTGCTGGAGTAAAGGCTGATGCGCTGGGAGGATTGCCACCTTGCTAAAGTTAGTCTGTTCTTAGGAGCTGCTACTTCGCTGGGCTGAGCTGCCCTACTGCCTGCTGACCTTCACCCAGCCTGTGCCATTTTCCTAGCGCCTCGTGGGTGCTACAATTGGACTCCTACCCCAGAGGACTTTGCTCTCTGCCTGCAGTTTTTTTCCTGACGGCGGCGCATAGACCCTGCAGCGCTGTGCTGCATGGGAATCCCGGTGTGTGAGATTCCCCCCTACAATTTGCCACAAAGAGCAAGAGCCCACCCCGCATGTGAACACCTTTTTAATCACAAGCAGGAGCCTGCCCGCTTCATGCCGCAATTGTTTTTATTTGAAAACTGGTGCCCACCCCGCGAATCACCGCTGTGGCCTGAGCCGCCAGAAGCACAAAGAAGTGGGTGCCCACCCCGCTCTATACTTCACAATAAGGAGGGAGACTACTCCTCATCACCCCAAGTAAGAAATTACCGCCGCTAGCCCGGTAGCCGCAAGAAGGACAGCGAGGGCTTCCCCTGTGACGTCCGGGGAAGTCGCGCTGTGATTGGCGCCAGAGAGATGAGCAGCAGAAGTCAGGCAGGCTGTGGGCAGAGCCTGCCCCGGAATCAGGGAACTGCTGAGCTCCGAGCAGGGCTCCCGTGAGCTGGTGGGAGCACCGTGCCTGACACCCAGGAAGCTGTCTAGAGCCTTACAGGCTGCACATCAAAAAGCTCTGGGTCCCAGGAGGGGGCCTGGGTGAAGCCCCGTGCAGGTGCGGCAAAGAGAAGAACCCGTGGAGTCCCAAAGTTGGCGTCCTCTTGAGCAGGGCTCCCATGTGCTGGGAGAGCCCTGCGCGTGCCAGAGGTGCCACTGAGTTCACGCCAGAAGGAGAGAGTCCCGCAGTGTGAGCCCAGCATCCTGGAAGAGTGGTGGAGTTTCCAGCAAGCGCCCGTTCCAGATAACCGTTAGCAGGGGTGGCTAGGTTGCCGTGCGGGTTCGGGTGGGAACTTTGGGGACTGCCTGAATTAAATGGCGGCCTGCCGGGGGACTCCGCATTTTATCCTGAGCCTGCCAGGGACACTGCATTCCCAGCTGCAGCGCAGAGGCGGGCAGCTGAAACGGGGGCATTCTTTCTTGCTCCATGGCCCCAGAGTGGGACTCCCGTGCAGACGGAGAAGCCAGTGTCTACTTTGGGGACACACAGGGTCACCGCAGTTGTGGGCCGCTGCAACGTTTCTTATTTTAGGCACCATTCATTTGTTTCTTCTAAATCTCAGAGTGGGGCTAAACTTGGTCACAGCTGCACCTCAGGAGCGGGCAGCTGCAACGTGGGGAATGTTTTTACTTTAGAGCCCCAAAGAGGGATGGCTCCAACTTGGGCAGTGTTTTCGTGGCCTGCAACGTGGGAGGAACTTTTCCTTTCCTTGAGAGCCAAAGATTAGGCACTCCCCAGGTGCAGGGGCGCCAGAGACTTATCTGCAACGTTGGGGGCACCTATCACGTGTTATTGTTCTCCCTAAGGTTTGCCAGGCTAATTTTGTGTAGACTGTGATGTTTTGGTTCATGCCTAGGCAAATGTGCTGGTAGCCTAATGCATTTATGCCTAACGAGATGCCTAATATGATGGCCTGAAGTTTATGTCTAATGCCTTTATGCTAATAACAATGCCCTCATGCGCATGATCAATGCCCATCCTAATATGGTGATGCATAATGTCTTTTTTTACCCTGATGATGTTGCATTTATGCTATAAGGAGGCCTAACGTCGGAGTATGATGTTCTAGGTGTATGCCTCATCTAATGTGCTTATTATGCCTCATGTTGATATGATGCTAAGTATGATCTTGCCAGTAGGTACTGGGGGTTCTATATTGATTGCTTGTACTTTTGCGATGGTTCTGGCAGTGACCTGATTGGCGCTGCCTTGTACATAATCCCCTGTAAATAATGTCCTGGTGCCTGTAGGCACACTGTATATGTCTGTGATTCTAATGTGTTTTTATAATACAAAGGCTATTTTTATATAACCTTGTGTGGAGTCTCTTTTGTAGTGTGCCTAGTGTGTCACCGGTGTGTGTGTGTTGCGCAAATGCTTTACACATTGCCTCTGGGATAGGCCTGACTGCGCGTGCCAAGCTACCAAGGGGGTGAGCAGGGGTTATCCTCAGAGTGTAGCTCTCTCGCCCTGACAAGACCGGGGGTTTCTGTCTGGCTCTGGCACATGCCCTAGCCTACCTGGAACACCCGTTTCTAACAACTACTCACTCTCTACTACTCTCTACTACTATCCCTCTACTACTCACTCTCTACTACTCTCTACTATTCACTCTCTACTTCTCGCTCTCTACTACTCTCTCTACTACTCACTCTCTACTACTCCCTTGCTACTGCTTTCTACTACTCACTCTCGCCTACTCTCTACTACTCTCTAATACTGCTCTCTACCACTCACTCTATACTACTCACTCTCTACTACTCTCTACTATTCACTCTACTACTCTATACCTCTCACTCTCTACTACTCACTCTCTACTATTCTATCTTTACTACTCACTCTCTACTACTCACTCTACTACTCTCTACTAGACACTCTCTGGTACTCTCTTTCTACTACTCATTCTCTACTATTCACTCTCTACTACTCACTTTCTACTATTCACTCTCTACTACTCACTCTCCACTACTCACTCTCTACTACTCTCTACTACTCACTCTCCACTACTCACTCTCTACTACTCTCTCTGTACTATTCTCTTCTACTCACTCTCTACTACTCTACTACTCTCTACTACTCTACTACTCTACTAATCTCTCTACTACGCACTCTATACTACTCACTCTCTACTACTCTACCCTCTCTACTACTTACTCTCTACTACTCTCTACTACTCACTCTTCGATTCTCTACTACTCTCTACCAGTCATTCTCCACTACTCTACTATTCACTCTCTACTACTCTCTACTTCTCTCTCTCTACAACTCACTCTCTACTACTCACTCTAATACTATCTGCTACTCTACTACTCACTCTACTACTCTCTCTCTCTACTACTCACTCTCTACTACTCTCTACTACTCACTCTCAACTACTCTCTACTACTCACTCTTCTCTACTCTACTACTCTCTCTACTACTCACTCTCTACTACTCTCATTACTACTCACTCTCTACTACTCTCTACTACTCACTCTACTACTCACTCTCTACTACTCTCTATTACTCACTCTCTACTACTCTCTACTACTCTCTCTCTATTACTCACTCTCTACTACTCACTCTCTACTACTCACTACTACTTACTCTCTACTACTCTCTACTACTCACGCTCTACTGCTCTCTCTCTACTACTCACTCTCTACTACTCACTCTCTACTACTCTCTCTCTATGACTCTTTACTACTTACTCTACTACTCACTCCCGACAACTCACTCTCTACTACTCACTCTTTACTACTCTCTACTACTCTCTCTCTGCTACTCACTATCGACTACTCACTCTGTACTACTCTCTACTACTCACGCTCTACTACTCACTCTACTACTCACTCTTTACTACTCTCTACTACTCACTCTCTACTACTCTCTACTACTCACTCTCTACTACTCACTCTCTACTACTCACTCTCTTCTACTCACTCTAATACTCTCTGCTACTCAGTCTCTCTACTACTCTCTAGTACTCACTCTCTACTCACTATTACTCTCTACTACTCTCTTCTACTCTCTACTACTCACTCTCTACTCACTATTACTCCCTACTCTTTACCTCTCTACCTCTCTTTACTTCTCTACCTCTACACCTCTACCTCTACACCTCTAGCCTCTCTACCTCTCTCTACACACACACATATGCACTAAGCATGGGCGTAAAATCCGTTCCGCTCGTGGAATTTGCGGATTTTCAGCAAATCCGCAATCCGCGAATTCTCGCAAATTTCCCGAAAATTCGCAAATTCGCACGCAGCGGATTTTTTTGCTTGGTGATACAATATTGTTGCGCGAGGCATTCACTTACCGTCATTCAGCGTTTGCAGAGTTGTTTTTCTCCATGTTTTGCGTGTGCTGCGCCATTTTGGATCTTGCTGCGGGATCCCGCAGGAGATTGTCGACCGCGATTACGTCATCCCGGCTTGCCACCTTGCACAGCGAGAGTTTGTCAACGCGAGTACGTCATAAAGGCCCGTGATCACGCCTCGCGGGAGTAAACAATTGCTAACACGTAGATGCGGCAGGCAGCAACAATCTCGCACTCGCGAAATTGCAAAATTTGCAATTCTGCACAAGAAATCCACCAGCAAGCAGCATAAACCTTCTGAAAATGATGATTTTTAGCAGAAAAACTCCTCAGGTTGACATTTGCCTGCACGTTTTTTTGCAAGGAGTCCATTTTGGGGGGGCGGGAGGAAGGAAGTGCCCAACAGTCTCCAACTTCCTCTTCCAGTCCAGCAGGCTCCTCCCAGTGCTTTGTTCATGTCCTGGTCACTTTGATTTGGATCTTGACCTGGAAGGATTACTTTTTGTGGATGCTGCTGGATATTTGGATTTGAGGCTTTTTTGACTTTCTTTGGATCACTTTTGGATTAGAAATTTCACAAGTAAGTTTGTTTGGGGCATTACAGTTGCGCAACTACAATTTTGGAATTTTCGATTTTTGGATGGCATTGGATTGTGGTGATTTCTGTGTGTTTTTCGATTTTTGGGCTGTTGTTGGGGCCTTTTGCCCAGGGGTACTCAGTGGTGCATGGACTGAGTCTTTCTGTGGGGTCTCTTTAATGTAAACATCATGGAGGGCATGGATGGCATTGGATTGTGGTGATTTTTGTGTGTTTTTCGATTTTTGGGCTGTTGTTGGGGCCTTTTGCCCAGGGGTACTCAGTGGTGCATGGACTGAGTCTTTCTGTGGGGTCTCTTTAATGTAAACATCATGGAGGGCATAGATGACATTGGATTGTGGTGATTTCTGTGTGTTTTTCGATTTTTGGGCTGTTGTTGGGGCCTTTTGCCCAGGGGTACTCAGTGGTGCATGGACTGAGTCTTTCTGTGGGGTCTCTTTAATGTAAACATCATGGAGGGCATGGATGGCATTGGATTGTGGTGATTTTTGTGTGTTTTTCGATTTTTTGGGGTGTTGATGGGGCCTGTCCATGTGAGTGGGGGCCATTTTGAGGACTGGTACAGGCAGGGCCTGGCCATGTGGTGGGGGTCTAGGGGCCATTTTGAAGCCAGGCAGTGTGCTTTGTTGTGCCATAGGCCTGCACCCAGTCTGCAATGCTTTCATCCATTATGCCCAGGGGTACTCTGTGGTGCATGGGCCTAGTCTTTCTGTGGGGTGTCTTGAATTTGAACATGATTGAGGGCACGGATGGCATTGGATTGTGGTGATTTTGGTATGTTTTTCAATTTTTGGGGGTGGTGATGGGGCCTGTCCATGTGGGTGGGGCCCATTTTGAGGACTGCTACAGGCAGGGCCTGGCCATGTGGTGGGGGTCTAGGGGCCATTTTGAAGCCAGGCAGTGTGCTTTGTTGTGCCATAAGCCTGCACCCAGTCTGCCATGCTTTCATCCATTATGCCCAGGGGTACTCAGTGGTGCATGGGCCTAGTCTTTCTGTGGGGTGTCTTGAATTTGAACATGATTGAGGGCACGGATGGCATTGGATTGTGGTGATTTTGGTATGTTTTTCAATTTTTGGGGTGGTGATGGGGCCTGTCCATGTGGGTGGGGCCCATTTTGAGGACTGCTACAGGCAGGGCCTGGCCATGTGGTGGGGGGGTCTAGGGGCCATTTTGAAGCCAGGCAGTGTGCTTTGTTGTGCCATAGGCCTGAACCCAGTCTGCCATGCTTTCATCCATTATGCCCAGGGGTACTCAGTGGTGCATGGGCCTAGTCTTCCTGTGGGGTGTCTTGAATTTGAACATGATTGAGGGCATGGATGGTATTGGATTGTGGTGATTTTTGTGTGTTTTTCGATTTTTGGGCTGATGTTGGGGCCTTTTGCCCAGGGGTACTCATTGGTGCATGGACTGAGTCTTTCTGTGGGGTCTCTTTAATGTAAACATCATGGAGGGCATGGATGGCATTAGATTGTGGTGATTTCTGTGTGTTTTTCGATTTTTGGGCTGTTGTTGGGGCCTTTTGCCCAGGGGTACTCAGTGGTGCATGGGCTGAGTCTTTCTGTGGGGTCTCTTTAATGTACACATCATGGAGGGCATGGATGGCATTGGATTGTGGTGATTTCTGTGTGTTTTTCGATTTTTGGGCTGTTGTTGGGGCCTTTTGCCCAGGGGTACTCAGTGGTGCATGGACTAAGTCTTTCTGTGGGGTCTCTTTAATGTAAACATCATGGAGGGCATGGATGACATTGGATTGTGGTGATTTTTGGGTGTTTTTTTATTTTTTGGGGTGTTGATGGGGCCTGTCCATGTGGGTGGGGGTCATTTTGAGGACTGGTACAGGCAGGGCCTGGCCATGTGGTGGGGGTCTAGGGGCCATTTTGAAGCCAGGCTGTGTGCTTTGTTGTGCCATAGGCCTGCACCCTATCTGCCATGCTTTCATCCATTATGCCCAGGGGTACTCAGTGGTGCATGGGCCTAGTCTTTGTGTGGGGTGTCTTGAATTTGAACATAATTGACGGCATGGATGGCATTGGATTGTGGTGATTTTTATGTGTTTTTCGATTTTTGGGCTGTTGTTGGGGCCTTTTGCCCAGGGGTACTCAGTGGTGCATGGACTGAGAATTTCTGTGGGGTCTTTTAATGTAAACATCATGGAGGGCATGGATGGCATTGGAGTGTGGTGATTTCTGTGTGCTTTTCGATTTTTTTGGGTGTTGATGGGGCCTGTCCATGTGGGTGGGGGCCATTTTGAGGACTGGTACAGGCAGGGCCTGGCCATGTGGTGGGGATCTAGGGGCCATTTTGAAGCCAGGCTGAGTGCTTTGTTGTGCCATAGGCCTGCACCCAGTCTGCCATGCTTTCATCCATTATGCCCAGGGGTACTCTGTCAGTGGTGCATTTTATTGGTCTTTCCATTTTGGGGAGTGGGTATAATAAAAATGCTTACTTGCAAACTATTAATTGAAGCGCTACATATGCAACATTTGTTTAACTGATGCTCCTCTGGCTTCGTTTGCTTTTAGGTGCAGAAAGACGAATCATCAGCCTCATCGTTCCTCATCAGTGCCAGGAACAAGTCCTGCTGCGGTGTGTTTAGCACAACGTCACGTGTGGCCACAGACAACTCTGCAACTTGTGCAACTGCGGCCTGCTGTTCTGACATCTGAAGGAGATGGCCCCAAAAAAAGGTGCCCGTCGCTCCTCTAGCAAGAAAGTTGCCAGTAAGGAGCAGAAGAAGCAAGTGGCGCCACTTACCAAGGAGACTGGTGTGCCGACCGCCGCATTTTTTTGGAAAAAAAAGTACGCCTGCAGCAGCAGCAGAGTCTGCTGGGGACCAAGCTGGGAGCAGGAACCCCACTCCATTGGGCTCAGTGCCACCACCACTACGCCAACTTAAGTCCAAGCCCTTGAGTGCTGCAGAGGCAGCCAGTATAGTTGTTCAATCACCATCGACCAGTGATATTGGCTCATCGCTAGAAAGTAACAGCATCCCTCAATCAACACAGGTTGTTGTAACTCATCTGACGAGTGTTCAACAACCACAGCCGCAACAACAACCACATGTGCAAGTACAAGCCCAAGTGCATGTGGAAGGAGAGGCGGCGCAAGGAGATGCGCAAGCATAGGTGCATGGAGCGGCACAAGTGCCCACAATAGTTGTTCCTCCCGAAGTAGGGGCACATCAGGAAATCGACATTCAAGCCAAGGTATCATTTTAGGAAGCCACTCCTCCTGCTCATTCATTGTCTTCCAGATCCCTAGCAAGGAAAAGATTAAAGATGGTGTCTACATCTTCTTGAAGCACCCTTCCTTCTGATGATATGGATGAAAATTGGGAACCAGCACGGCCATCTGAGAGTGAGGCACGCCATAATTTGACAAAGGTAGCTAAGTGTAAATTTAAGGTCCCAGAAAGTCTTGTACGTATGGAATGTGATGATGACGCTGAACAAGAAGTGGCGTATACTCCTGCTGATGAAGACTCTCACGATGACGACGCAGTCATCATAGACGTCACTGCAGCCCCAGCGGGCATGCAGCAAACAGACATTTTTACCCTAGATGCTGCTGAGCGTGATGTTGGCGACATGGCAATGGGACCACCACCAATGCAGTTAACTAGTACACCACCACCTACCGCTTCCATATTTTCTTGCCTGAAGGGACCTCCATCCACCTCGACCTCCATTTCCTCAATTAGTGGTGCTGCAAGTGCACAACGTAGTAAAGTTCGGCAACACACATCCTCCACTTCATCTGGCATTAGCATTCCCAGTATCGCCTCCTCCGCCCCCCACAGACATTTGAAGTCCGTAGTTTGGGACTTCTTTAGTGTTAGCCCAACAAGGGAAAACATAGCCATTTGTACCATTTTTAAGCTTCGAGTTAGTCGTGGTAAGCTTGGTACCAACTATGGTACCAGAGGCCAGAGAGGTCATCTTGAGAGACAGCACAATGTCCAATGGCATGCGCACCTAAAAGAGATCAAGGAAGCCCGAATTGCAAGTCAACAAACTGTATCCGTTGATGTTTCATCTGATGATGACGAGGAGGAAGCGTAAAACATTTCTTCACTTACACCCAGTACCCCTGTCAGCAGCACACCCACTGCAAGACATTTGAGCCACACTAAGAGTGTGGGAGAGAGTGAGACACCAATGCGAAAAAGTTCATCATCACCGAGCGCAACTGGGTCGAAGAAGTCATCATCATCCCGTAAAATGGTCCAGCCCACCATTAGAAGCATGTTGTTTTCAGATGCGCAATTTGAACGCAACCACCCAATGACACGTCTGTATAACACTAAGCTGGCTAATATGCTAGCGCTGGACCTTCTCCCTTTTTCTTTTGTGGAAGGGGTTGGTTTTCTTGAATTAGTGGCAACGCTCTGCCCTAAATGGAAGGTTCCTAGCCGGTTCTATTTTGCCAGAGTTGCGGTTCCAGCACTACATGAAGATGTGCTGGAGGTGATTGGGGCAGCTTTGCAGAAGAGTGCTGTTCACACTATACATCTGACAACAGACATGTGGACCAGTTGCCAAACCGTTGATTACATGTGCATCATTGCACACTAGATCTCTTTTTCAGGGGTTAAAGCAAAGCTAACCGCAGGTGTTGACCTGGATAACGTTTTTAAAGCTGCTCGGAAACATGCAACACTAGCCATGTTTGCCATGGAGAAAAGTCATACAGGAATAAGCATTTTGCATGAGTTTAACACAAAGGTCTTTCAATGGCTGTCCCCAAGAAAATGCATGATTGGTTATGTTTCCACGGATAATGGCGCCAATGTAGTTAAGGCCATGAATAAGGGTAACTATTTCAGAGTGCCGTGTTTGGCGCACTGTATAAACCTGGTTGTTAAAAAATTCTTGAGTGAAGAAAGTCCAGTGTGCGAATTACTGACCACCTGCCGAAGAATGTGCACACAATTTCAACCATTCTTTTAAGGCCAGGAAGCAGCTGAGGTGCCTGCAACATGAACGGAAACTGCCAGGGAAAGCACTCATCCAGGAGGTGGTAACACGTTGGAACTCAACCTTCTACATGCTTGAGCGTCTGTTTGAGCAGTATGCGGTAGTCGATCAGTATTTCTGTACACAGTGTACAGCTATGAAGGACCTGAGGATACAGATGGTGCAATGGAAGCTAGTTAAAAGCCTGACAGACATGCTTCGTCCTTTTGAGGTCTTCACGCGTGCAGTCAGCAGGGAGGACTGTAATTTGGGAAAAGCTATTCCATTGTTGCGCATGCTAGAGCACCAACTGAAGGCGGTGTCTTCTACGTTTCAAAAAGAGGAAAAAAAGGGACAAGCATTTGAGTTGGTGGAAAAGTTATTACAGTGCCTACTTTGCGATGAACATCTTCAAAAGATCCTCACAGAACAGCATTACATTTGTGCTACTATTCTGGATCCACGGTACAAAAAGGCATTGGCAGGCAGAGTATTCTTTCCTTTTGATGACGCAGATGTTACAAAGTACAAACATTGGCTAGCTGTGGCAGCCAGTCGGTTTGAAAGAGAATGGCAGGAAATTGAAGGAAAAGGCGAGACATCAGCATCAGCAGGCCATACAGAGTCAAAAAAATCCACTTCTACATCTGTGGCTGTGGCAGAAGTGAGTGATTTTCCCTATCAGCCGTTAAAGGCACCAGCAACCGTATCATCTGTACCAGGCACAACAGTAACATTGTGTGAAGAAGAGGATTGGCTAACTCAGCTTGGGTTTGCTTCTCAAAAGATCCCAGCAAAAAGTAAGCAAAGTGGAGGAACCCTGGAGAACCTTGACTCGATGGTGCAGGACTATCTGAATGACTCAACAGAGGTCTATGTTCATGATGACCCATTGGCGTATTGGCATGGGAAAAGAGAATTGTGGCCAGAGATCACCAACCTGGCTATAAATTTCTTGTCTTGCCCACTCGCAAGCGTGTCTTCTGAACGTGTTTTCAGTGCTGCTGGTGGCATTGTAACTTGCAAAAGGACCCGTCTCTCGCCCAAAAATGTGGAGAGGTTAACAATTATCAAGATGAATCAGCACCTCATACCACCAGATTACAAAATACGAGAATGCACGCAGGAAGAAGACAAGGAGGACACCAACTTAGATGAGGGAAGTTCTTCTCTGTTAGGTGACCTACACCCGCCTGAATTCGCAGAGTTTGAGGACAAGCTCTTCTTCCCTGACACCGAGCCCTGAAAATGAGTCAATGAATCACTGACTTTCTTTTTCGTCCTTATTCACTTTTATTCCTGTGTTTCTGTCTTTCTCTGTTTTGCAAAATCTATATAAAAAAGCTTTAATCACCTAATCACAAAAACAAGCCCATCAGCAGAACTGTCTTCACTTATTTGCTACTGATTTGAAGGTGCCGCAGTCTGCATTCCTCAGGTTCACGAGTTCACAAGAACATGCTCCTCTATCTTCCTCCTCCAGACTCCTATTTCTCTCAAAGCAGATAGCTGGATTACACCCAATGAAGAAAGACTCTGCACTTGTGGGGGTGTTCTACTTCCTTGCGGGTGAGTTGATGGGTCTGGGAATGTCTAATACCGGATAAAAGTGGTTCGGACAAAATCGGAGGCGAAATATTTTTGCGTTTTTGCTGACTTGCTTGTCTTTGAGGTGCTGTTTGGGGGGAATCCAGGTGTTTGTGGGTGGGTTGTGGGGTCTGGGAGCACTGCTGGCACAGTTTAATGTTGATTGCATTTGTTTTTCAGGAAATCCATGGTGCAAAAGGGGAGTTAGGGCCTAGCTGCACAGCGTATTTGGACTGAATTCCAGGTAATAGGCCCATTTTTGCTTTTTGCATGTTTGGGGGTGTTCTGCTTTTTTGCAGGTGGCTGCAGGGGTCTGGGGCCATTGCTGGGAATGCCTAATACTGGATAAAAGTGGTTTGGACAAAATCGGTGCGAATTTTTTTTTGCATTTTTGCTGACTTTCTTGTCTTTGAGGTGCTGTTTGGGGGGGTTCCGGGTGTTTGTGGGTGGGTTTTGGGGTCTGGGAGCACTGCTGGCACAGTCTAATGTTGATTGCATTTGTTTTTCAGGAAATCCATGGTGGAAAAGGGGAGTTAGGGCCTAGCTGCACAGCGCATTGGGACTGAATTCCAGATGGTAGGCCCATTTGTGCTTTTTGCCAGTTTGGGGGTGTTCTGCTTTTTTGCGGGTGGCTGCAGGGGTCTGGGGCCATTGCTGGGAATGTCTAATACTGGATAAAAGTGGTTTGGACAAAATCGGAGGCGAAATTCTTTTTGCGTTTTTGCTGACTTGCTTGTCTTTGAGGTGCTGTTTGGGGGGGTTCCGGGTGTTTGTGGGTGGGTTTTGGGGTCTGGGAGCACTGCTGGCACAGTCTAATGTTGATTGCATTTGTTTTTCAAGAAATCCATGGTGGAAAAGGGGAGTTGGGGCCTAGCTGCACAGCACATTTGGACGGAATTCCAGGTAGGCCCAAAGTTTTCGAAGTGTGGCTTTTCCCGGGTTTTACCTTTTGGCTTGTTGGGGGGGTTAAACTTGTTTTCTCCCGGGTTGACAGTTCTGGGGCCATTGCTGGGAAGGTCAAATACTCGAAAGAAAGTGTTTTGGAGACAATCCCTGGGGAAAAAGTATTTGCATTTTCTGAGATTTCGCTCACTCTACCGTTTTCGGGGGGCTGTTTGTGGGGGTTCCTGGTGTTTGTGGGGGGGGGTTTGCGAGTCTTGGAGCAATGCTGGGTTTGGATACTTTTGCTTGCTTGCAATTGGTTTGAATACAATCCATGGTGGGTAAGGGGGGATTTGGGCCTACTTTACTTTCAAAGTACGTTTTGTCACCAATTTCTACTAGGCCTTGTTTTTGGAGATCTGATTGGGGGTCTTCTACATTTTTGCAACTGGGTTTAGTAAGGGTCTGGGAGAACTGCTGGGAAGGTCTAATTTTGTTCTAAAACACAGTTTACAGTACACCTAGCTTGAGGGGAAAGATCCGCTAAATTAATTCGCCCATACTTATTTATCCTTTAAAAGGAGACTCAGACAGAGTATGCACTTTCAAAAATATTGTACTGTCTGTTAGGAAACTCAAAGTGTGACTTTTTGCACTCCACAGCTTACATACCTTATATTTATTTGTCAGTGGTGTTCTAATATCACTTCCTGTTTTTCCATCAATAATTACAGGCCGGGTTTCAGCCTGTGCAATGGGAAAAAAAGGATGAAGTCAGGCTTCACATTAGCGAGCCGCAATTCAGCATCCGCCAGGCAGGCAGTGGACAGGGTGTCTTCTGGTCACCAACATTGATGGACGGAGCGTCAGATGGAATGGAGGAGTCCCGCTAATAAGAGGAATGGTTGGATGCATGCAACTTACCAAATTCAACAGGACAACTATAACAACTTACAGATACAGTATCCGTTCTTTTCTAATTATCTTTTAAGTAATGTTATTGCTATGAACTTCTATGAGTGTGACTGCATTTCTTTGATTTCTGCTTCTAAATTCATCCCTACAGCCATTGTATAGGTTTTACTTCTGCTATTTTTCAAACCTAATTTAATGTACGAAGTGTTTCTCTGAGTGCAGAGATAGGCAAGTGAAAACGCATAATTATTACTGCAGCCCTGCAATGTCACATTCTTTCATTCACAGTTGTCGAAAGTACTACTTACTTTTTAGTAACCATGCATGCAGTAGTGCATGCACTTCCTTTATGTCACTTAAAAGATTTATGGATAGCTTTGTACCCAAAGATTTGTTTATCTTCAATTATTGTTTGTCCATGCTGTGCTTTTTTTTCTTCTCTCAACAAAACTTTCCCAAAAAACCCCATTCCCATCCATTTTCCAAACCCTAACCCTCTTCCCCCGGGCTGTGTGGTTTTGATTGATGTGTGACTAAATGACAGCAATAATTCCACACACTTGCTGGGGAGGATAAGGTCATAGCAACAGGCTGGTGAAGGAATCCGAGGATATATTCTTACTCAGCTTGACACAGACCCATGACTATTGGTAAATGAAAGCCGATTTTCATGGGCGCCATCAACTTGATTGATCATCAAGAACATCCTCCTCCTAGACGTGGCAAATGATTACGCTGCTGTGTCCTTCACCTTCAGTACTATTTCTTGTAGTAGTAGCCATTGTCAAAGAAATTCAACGCAAGTAGTAGTCATACTTTCAATACTTTACCATTTGTTAGGCTACATTGTGGCTCTGTTCTAGTGTACTGTCACCTGCTATATTCTCTATCGTACCGTTCTAATGCTACGGTAAGGACAAACAAGGTTTCATTTTCTTTTTTTTCAGATGCTGCAACTGCCACTGTGTAACACCACTAGTACCAAGGCAATGATGGCATTTCATCCGCCCAGGATTGCCAACCTTAATCACCATTTGCCGTGCAGCCAGCCCTGTGCCTAGCCCTATTTCCAAACACAAATTACAGGTAAGATAAGCGTTTGGGGGGAGGTAGTATAATGGAGTATTAGGAGAGACGAGAGACTGACGCTAGTACTATTAAAGTCCTAGGACTTTTGAATTCACTTACTCTGTGAGAGGCACTTAGTTTTGAAAACATTTGGGCAATTAATTACACAACGTGAATCAAGATGCCACTTAAGTTTCAGGAAAACAAACTTAGTGTTAAACCCCCACCCACCAGCCTCAAAAGCAGTAAAATAAGCATGTATGCTAAGATAAAGTTTAAAGTATATTTATATCCCTAACAAAAATAATCTCCCGCAAGAGCCAACCCACCCCCACTCCCTAACCCCAACGAATGTCCGTGAAAAGTCCAAAAAACCCAACTCCCATTTCCCACCCCCAAAAAAGGGGCAAGGGACAGTCTCCTCCTACTGCTGGCTGCTGTTGACTTTTCGGGCTAGGTTGGCATGTTCCTTGCGGAGGGCCTCGAGCAGGGTTTTGGTGTTGAGCAGCTCCTGCTCGAGGTAGGACACCCTGAGCGAAAGGCGGTGCAACAGTTTTTTTGTACTGCTGTGGGGGGCAGCTGATTTTTTTGCTGCTCGGCGGTGGCGGGTGGCTGCGGTACCCCGGCTCGGTACCGCTGGAGACCTGTTGCGCTGACTGGCTGACCCATGGAGCATGGAGGAGGATGCACGTGTCGCTGTGGATGTTGTCGACGTACTCTGCATTGCCTCCTCCTCCTGGGCCACCAGCCGCCGATATTCGGCAACAGTCGCCTCCAGCCTCCTTTGCCGGGCCCTCTTAGCCAGCTCCTTCCCTGTTGGTTTGGAAGGAGCATCTATATGAAGAAAGAAAAACATAGTCTGTAACCAATGCTCTTTAAGATTAACACAAAATGATTCAGTAGAAAGTTGTGTCACAGTAGAACTAGCAACTTGCAAGCGCAGTACATAACTATTGTGGCCAGTATCTATCTAACCTCCCACTTCTTCATCCTTGCTCTAACATTAGTGGGAGTTTAAGGAATCAATTCTACGAGCACTATGGACTCACTCCATTAGAGTCGACTATGACAGTACACCAGTCTTATTCTTATTCTTCTCTCTTGTTAAGCAAAATTGGTACGTTAACTTCTGCAAGCCGGCATAATGCCAGCGCAGTCAACTTGCACCTGAGAAAAACAGACGCCCGCCATGATGAGTGAGACAGACTTGCGTTACTGTACCAGTCCAGTACATGCAGGTGGTGATGCTCTTACTTTTCTATTACGGGTGGCACTGAGAATACTCTGTTACAAGGGCTACTGCTTAATTAATTTAACTTTCACCCTACAGTGCCAATGAATACTAGAAAAGGAAAATGAAGAAGATAAATAATCTGATTATCGTTCACTGTACATGGTATGTATTTGATTACATATGGGATGACTTTAGGTGCTTTGCTTTTTATTGAGTGAACAGTGATACATCCACACATGGATGACCGAGTTCTACTAAACTTATTAACAGAGGTAGTGAGTGGCCATCGTAATAGCCGGACATATGCTGTGCTTGCAATACAAACTACTGCTACTATTCATGGTAGTATTCGGACAAAATAAATTTAAAATTTCTTTTCCTTGCCTTTCCTACACTGGGACGGACGTGCGGGTGAGGTGTTACATGCTCTTCAAAGTAACACTTAGTTCATCCAGTGACCGTCTACTCTCTCTAGATACACATATGCTATCTAAGAGTCAGATAGTACCATGATCCAGGCATCCATCCATTCAAACTATATGTCAATCATTCTTCTTCATGTCTCTCATCTGGACAAACCTTACGTTTTCTCACGGGAAAACAACCTTTTCATTTTATTTGGGAAACCGCAAGCCATACATCCGTGCTTGACATTTGAATTTCAACCAACGGATATATTGCGCACACATACAGTTTCTGTTTCACCCACCCAGGCTGTTCTCCTTCCACCCATCCTTGCTTCATCCTACACCCAGCCATGCATCATATTCCTTCCCAGCCACTTCGGGCACCAATCAAACACGTATCATTCTTCTTTGTCAGTCATCATTACTTTTAACTTGCTCATCCTTCCACACTTACTTACACCCTTCTTTCGCTTTTCGTTCATCCCATCCATCAAGTTCATCTCAGATCTGATTTGGATTCTCCCCAAAAAAATCACAGCTGAGTTGAAGTAAATTTAGAGGAGGCTACTACCTGGTTGATAAAAACTTTGTTCTAAATTTGAAAGTCTGCTTAACAGTATAGTAACTTAACTGTTGAACATATATACTACGCCCGTGCAGAGAGCACACTCTGCAGTCTGCAATCTCAATAAGTAAGGAATATAAGAGCTTACCACTGCCCGCCACTACCGTGGCAACCCGCACAGCAGTTTCCTCCGGCACTTTCACCGCCTCCTCCCCAAAACTGTCCTCCTCCACCTCCGCGCTGGGCCCGGCACCAGATCTTCCACCTACAAAGTACATTTAGGAATGTTAGATGTCATTGACATACACCACTCACTAGTATTTTGTCTAGCAATGAAGAAACGTGAATACAGAAACCAATCTAATAATTTGTGACTGTCTACTCTAAAGTAAAAAATTTCCTTTTTCAAGGGAAGGGTGTTGTCTTGCTGCACTTTTTGGCACAACTGATGAATGCTTGCTTTTTAACACGCACCATTTTTCTCATAACAGACAGAAGCTTCACTTCTAAGAACAAGAGCAAGATCAGATCATCATCACTAGGACGGAGTGACCAACGATTCAGCACCAAAAAGAAAAATTAAAGTTCAAACCAGGTGAGGGCTGAGCTCGCCCACAATAAATGTGTGAAATAAATCACTAGGCACTTTTCCATTTCTAATCAACCGTTTATGTTTTATGACAAGCTTGATTTTAATAAATGTTTTACTTTTAATAAAGCTTTAAAACTTAAATAGACTCTGTGCTTTTTGGTAAAGAGTGACTGAGCAAAAGGTTTTGCAATTTGCAAGCACGAGTCCGTGCCTCTGACACTTCTGGACTCTGACTCCATACTCTTGTCCTGCGTTGGATAATCATCATTGGGGATCAATCAGCAATGAATTCGGGAGCTAAATGACTCTGCCTCACTATCTAGTCAGTAAGGAGATTGGGGGTTCTTCAAAGTCTGATATCACTGAGGTATGTGGAAAGTCTACCTGCGCCTATTATAATTGATAAACAATGCACTATTTAGTGTCCATAGTTCTGCTGTTTGCAGATTTGTCCCTGCAACAGTAGTAGTATGGATTGTCCTCCTATCCAAACCAAAAGTAAAGTAGTATCTTATTCTTTCTTGGTGGTCATTCACATTTTATTGTTTAGAATTGTCAAAGCATAAACATTTAGAAGACTTGAAAAGACATTATGGACAGTCCCAGAGGACTGCATAGAGCTATTGCTTACTAGAATGGGAGTTTCGTTTAACACCTTTTGCCAAATGTGCAATCTTAGTTAGCTACACAGACAGACTAATAAGAATAATCTAGTAATACCACAGGGAGTCATATTAGAGGCAGGATAAGAATTTAGATACAGTGTACAAGAAGATCAAAGACGATTTAGAAAAAATGGAGTGAGGAACGCTAGAAATAAATAGGTACACTATATTAAAAGTAAAACTTATCGGGGCCAGCAAAGGAGCCCTCGTCTGACCAATCCTGGCCTTGTAGAGCAGCAGCAACCAATACCCCCTCCTCCTCTGTCCTCTTGCCCCTGGGGGGAGCTGATGTACAACATGAAAGAAAGAAAGAAAGACCCAAAAACATGGATGATTGTTGTCAACCAAATGAAACATTTCAAAAGAACAATTACAAAATATTTTGGCGAAATAGCAAATAGACAACCATTCCACGGGATATATTGACCTATCTCATGTGGTCTACTACGATAGTAGTATTGCTTGATTTGCCGACCGTTGACTTGGAAAGTTATGTAACTCACTAAACAAACTACTAAAAAGGTTCACCTAGGACTGGCAGGCAGCAGTCCGCAGCACGCGAAGTGACAGACAAACTCCATCGTGATTGCAGATTAGTGACAACACTAAAAAGTTCCCTACTACATTAACCAGTCATTAAAATACACAAACTATCAATCCACCACCACTATTTCTTATTATTGCCAGGTGTACATAGGAAGGACTGGACTTGAGTCTGTAGGGGCAGATTTACAAGCCCCTTGCAGCTCTTTTGCTCCGTTGTTGCGTGACTTTTGTGACGCAGCGGCAGAACAAAAGAGGCGCCATGGTGGAGCGTATATTAACAACGTGACGCATATGGGAGCTGCATCACGTTGTAAAGCCCTGCACCATCAGGGGGCGTTCCGGCGCAAGGGAGGGTGTTCCTGCACAGGAACGCATCCTAAAAGTGGCTGAGGGAAATCTACAAGATTTCAATCCGTCACTTTTAGGGCAATGATGCGTCACTCAAACCCTGCGCCTGCTTGAAGCAGACGTACGGCTTGATGCAGCGTTGAGGAGATAGGGCACCCCAGAGCATTGCTGGAGCTGCGACATTGTTGCGATGCAACATCAGCAATGCGCCGCCTTTAATGCACAGATGCGTAACGCTTCGGTGACGTTTTGGGCCCATGGTGCGCCGCATTGTAAATATGGCGCACCATGGGTGGTGGTGGCGTGGCGCACAATTACTGGCACATCCCTGCTACTTTGCAGGGATGCGCCGGTAATTGCAATTCTGCCCCTTAGTGTCTAGCATTATGCAGTTCTGTAAACTACACTCATACATAATTTCTCAGACCAATGAAATGAACACAAAATCGAAAACAAATAAGCATAGTAGCAACGCTACTGAGAAGGCGAGCAGTGCACCTGAAATGCACAGAAGATTTTGAAATATAATTTACCTACAATGTAATCGGCATCATTATTGCTCTTGGTAAAAAACAAAAATTTGCAATATAATAACACACAGAGCAGGAGAAAACAGAGTAGTGATGAAATAGCTACTACTACTCACCAAGCCCGGGGATCTCGATGCCGAGCAGGTCGAGCAAGTCGTGTTCCCGGTCCAGGAGATCCGTACAACGGTGGGTGGCCTGGTTGTTGGTGCGCCGGACCCGAGAGTGAGAATACATGGCCCGGCATACCTTCTCCCACCGCTTCCGGCGCTCCCGGAGCCCGGAGTCGCTTGCGATCTTGCTGCCTGCCATGATGGTCCTGCGGAGGCGGCGCTGTACATAGAAGACTAGTGCGGCCACCTCCTCCGCGCTGAAGATCTCCCGTGGCATCAGTAGCTCCCCCCTCAAATGCCCGTACGGGAGCCGGGCACAGGGTGCGGGACCCTTCCCCTTCTTGGGCTGCTTCTCGGCTCCCTTTGCCATGGTCTGGGCAGAAAGGAAGGTAAATAAGAAATAAGAAATAGAATAGGGAAGAAGAAAAGAAAAGAGTTTAAAAAAAGTAGTTTAAAACTAACTAAAAGTAGCAGAAAACACAAAAATATAGAGTTAGAATAATAGAGGGATAGATAATAAGTAAAATAGATATAAAAAAACTTCAAACAAACAAAGGATGGCAGAGATTCAGAGAGGATACAGAAAGCATGCCCAGAACCATAGCAATGAATGAAAAACAAGATGTCCGCGCCCGTTCACCACCGCGTGGGTAAGTTCGCGCGAGATTTCCCCCGCGATCACACGCAAACTTGTACTAGCGAGCCGCACACTTTGCGAGATTACACATGGCGCCCGGAAACGGAAATACATCACGCAAACAAGAGGGCCGCGCCCATGTATGACCGCTAGGGTAACTTCGCCTCGTTGCGCTACCAGCGGCTTGCGAAAACGCAAAAAACCACACAAACTAACACGCCGCAAAAAAAAATCGCATATTCGCACGAATTCGCGGCTTCCGAATTCGATCTCGTGAAAATACGTGCCCCGCAAATCCCGCGAAATTGCAGAAAAACAATTTTTGCAAAACTGAAAGCACTCAACAGGTGCAAAAGTTCACGCTCATCATTAGTAACCATTCCCTGTAGTGCTTCCTGAGGGGCCCCTCCAGAGTTCAGTTGCCTACTTGCAACTATTCTAAGACCCTGCTCTGACCCTCACAGCAGGCTCAGAGAATAGCTGCAAGTATGCCACAAAGGTCCTGTTAGGAAAAATTACACTGCAACAGAAAGCAATTACAGATAAGAAAGCAGGTGCCAGACTGGAAGTTCAAATTCAGTGACACATTAATCAACCCCTAATTCATTCATGTCAGTTGAGGCAGGGCAGGTGTGCTTTTCCCCCCATAATCTACAGTGATTGAACCAGAGGGTGGCAGTGATGTACCAGAGGGTGGCATGGGTGAGACAGAGGGTGGCAGTGGTGAAACAGAGGGTGCTGTGATGAACCAGACGTAGAAACAACTTGGTTGCGACCGTTGCGACCCGATAAGTACTTTCGCGTTTGCGAACTGGTAAAAAACCCTTGCGAACTGGCAGAAACCCTTGCAAACACAAAAAAAAGAAAAAATCTGCAAATTCGCGAAAGTTCGCGGATTTTGCGGATTGCGAATTTGTGAATACGCAAATTCGCGAAGCGCGAATTCGCAAAATTTGCCATATATATATATATATATATATATATATATATATATATATATATTACCTACTGGCGGTCGCCAGTAGGTAGTTATAGTTAGGATTTTTTTCAATGCAAAATCTCAAAATTCTATTTGGAATAACTTTTGCGTCGGTTGGCGTTTTCCCCATGTTAATTTCCATAGGGCGGTCGATTTCACTTTTAGCCCGAACGGCTGAATGGATTTCCACCAAACTTGGCAAAATTGTAGGGACTGGTAGCCCGATGTGCCTTTGCTATGTCTCAAGATATGTGCTCCAGTGGATTTTGAGTAATTTAGGTTCAAAAAAATATATATATCTATAGCAGCGCTCAGGTACGCGCCCCGGGGAGCGCTCCGGGCGCGTGACGCGAGGTGCGCACGGAAAGCTGATTGGCTCTCGGGTGTCTGTAAACATTCGAAACAGTCTGGAGCGGCCGCCATCTTGTGTCTCGGTAGGATCGAGACACGAGAGGTAGGCAAAACAAAGAGGGAAATGACCATAAGGGGGCAGGGTAGACCCCCCCTTGACCCCCTAGGTTTGATGTGGGGGCTATAAAAGGGCCCCGCGGGGCATTTAAAATATATATTTTTTTTCGTTTTGCGCAGGGGAAGCGCCCGGTGCGCGCACCGGGGAGCGGCCCGGGGAGCGTACTATGATGAAAAAAGGTGACAGAGTTTTTAAAAAATGAAGTTTTGATTTAGAAATTGGAGGTAGTTCTAAAAAGAACTTTTTTTTTTCTTCTTTTTGTTGTTTTATATTTTTTTTGTGTTTTTTGAACTTTTTGAACTTTTTTTGCTTTTTTTGGCTTTTCAAAACAGTTTTATATTATTTTTTGTATTTTTTTAGGGGGAGAAACAGAAAAAGGGAATTAAAACTGGCTCAACTGGAGCAAAAAAACAAAAAACCCAAAAAATTACTTCTTTTTGGGGCACTTGTGATTATCACCTGCAAGGACGATGAGCTTAACGCTTTTTTCACCATAGGCGATAAGCTTGCCACATGCAGAACAAGTGATTTTAAAATCAGCAAATCTTGGCTGAATGCAAGGCATCACCTCGGATGTTTCTGGTTCCGATGAAGTGGGTTGGTTTCTTTGGGAGGGGGTCCTTGATGACTGGGGGAGGTTACTGGCCAGTTCCCTGAACTCTGCACGAGAGTAGTTGATTGGGTGCTTTCTGGTCATATGCCGAATCATGGTATAGTTACCAAATGAATATTTTTTGTTTGGGTTGCCCCGTGAAAGTTCATCATTGCAGATTAGGCAAGTCACCTTGGGCGCATTCACTTTTTTCTTGCCCTCTGGGATTGAAAAAAACTCCCATACAATGTGTGGTTTGGGTTTGTATGGGGTATTTTCTTCTGGCAGCCATCTTCTCCTCCCCTCCTCCTCTTCCTCTTCCTCCTCCTCCTGTTCTTGACCACCAATATAATCTGGAGCTGGTCCTCTTGGTGGTTGTGGTGGTGGTGGTGGGGCAGATGCACCAGCTGCTGCTACTACTGAAGCCATTATTTGGAGCAAAAAAGTAGAGAGAGCTACAAACAGGTCTTCCTCAGTCAAAGGACAAAGTCAGAATAAGGAAAAAAGGTGGGGTCTTTCATCATTTAGAAAAAAAACTGTCCTGAACCAATGAGAAGTGTTATTTTCAGGTCACAAGACCAGGGGCTTCATCATTATGAAACTAAAACTGTTATGAACCAATGAAAAGTGTTATTTTCTGGTCACATGACCCGACGCGCTTACGCTACGCGCCCGGGTCGCGCAGCGTAAGCGCGTCGGATGTTTACGTTGCGCGATCGTATTCGCTCGAGTACTTCCGGGTGCGCTTACGCCGTGCGTATCACGCGGACGCGGCTACGCGATACGTCACGATCATGTTTTCGTTTGCGATATTGGCGCTCACGGGACGCTCCCCGGAGCGCGCCCCGGGGCGCTTTTCATAAGTACGCTTTTCGGGGCGCTCCCCGGGGCGCGCTCCGGGAGCGCTCCAAAAAATTCTTTTTTTTAAAAAAATGGGATAATTGTAGGGACAGGTAGCCCTATTCTGAAGTGGTTTGTAAAAAAATTAACTTTAGAAAAATATGTATTGTGCTACATTGGGCTTAATATATGTTAGAGCCAAAATGTAGCCCAAATGTAGCCCAAAGTAGCCCAATGTAGCCCAAAGATGGCCACCAGAGACCAAAAAATGTAAATGTAGCCCAAATTTCAACTAGATGTAGCCCAACTGTAGCCCAATGACAGAATGTACCAGAGTGTTCTAAAGAACAACTAGAGTGCTAACCGTCTTATTTATAAAGTGAAACTTATAGTTAGGAATTAGCATTAAAAAAACCTATGAAATTCACTGAAAAAACCATAGGTTTCACACCAGTTATAGTTAGGAATTAGCATTTAAAAAACCTATGAAATTCACTGAAAAAACCATAGGTTTCACACCGGTTATAGTTAGGAATTAGCATTTAAAAAACCTATTAAATTCACTGAAAAAACAATAGGTTTCACACTAGTTATAGTTAGCTGGAAATTTTACTGATATGAAACCATTGAAATTCTCACGTTATAGTTAGTCGGACTCACTATAACTTGCGCGTGCAATGCACTGCTGATGACATCACATATTACATCACTCATGACATGGTCAGTGACATCACTCATGACATCACTGATGACACCATCCAGTGAATATGTGTCTTTCTGAAAAATAAATATTAGTGAGTTATGTTTAAATATTTAAATATATATATTAGGGTTTCACTTTGTGTATAAGTGGCTACTTGTGTTGGTAAGTAGCTACATGCGTATGTATATGGGTTATTAGATATTTTTATTAGTATCAGTATGAGTGTCTATATGGTTTGGTGGGGGTATTACTTAGCACATAGATGCATGAGTGACTGACTCTTTGTTTGTATGTGTTTTGAAGACAGCATATGTACAGGACTGTATGGGTGGATGAGTGTCTATATGTGTTTGTTAGTGAGTGAATGACTGTCTCACTAGTGTCTTTATCAGTAACTACATATGTTTTAATCTAGTATATATGAATATTGATGTATATAAGTGAGTATATGTGAGAGTAAGAGATTGTAAGAGTTCCTGTTTAAATAAGTATGTGTTTCTATAAGTGATTGTTTAAGAGAATAAATATGTGTAATTTTCAATAGAAGTAAGGTGGAAGTGTGTGTATAACTCTATATTCAAATAAATGGATGTTCAATAGTTTATTTGCACGTGTGAATATGTGTGTGAGTAACTTTTGGATGAATGTCGGTGTGTAACAGGATGTATAGGTGTATCACTTCATATGATGAGTGAGTATATGTATGAGTGACTATATAGAACTGTTGGTGAATGAGTGGATGTGTATATAGATAGTGGAATTACTGAATTGCTTGTTGTAACTGATATAGGTATCTCCATTTTTTTAAAAATTTCAGTTTCTATTTTTGAATATGTGTCTCAAGGGTTACATTATAGTGAAAGGAGGTCTGTCACTATGTCACAAGGATGGTGTCATGAGTGATGTCACTGACCATGTCATGAGTGATGTAATATGTGATGTCATCAGCAGTGCATTGCACGCGCAAGTTATAGTGAGTCCGACTAACTATAACGTGGGAATTTCAATGGTTTCATATCAGTAAAATTTCCAGTTAACTATAACTAGTGTGAAACCTATGGTTTTTTCAGTGAATTTAATAGGTTTTTTAAATGCTAATTCCTAACTATAACCGGTGTGAAACCTATGGTTTTTTCAGTGAATTTCATAGGTTTTTTAAATGCTAATTCCTAACTATAACTGGTGTGAAACCTATGGTTTTTTCAGTGAATATATATATGTATATATATGCTTATATATACAGTTATATATATATATATATGTATGTGTGTATATATAAACATACATATATAAACATATATATAATCTGCATATCTATATAAATACAAATATAAATGCATGCATACATATACATATATGCATACATATGCATGTTATGTACATGAACGTTTAAAAAACACTAGTAAAAGCAAAGCTAAAAAGCCACCTACTTACAAACAGAATTGCTTTAACTTAAACAAGGGTGAGACCTATTGCATTTTCAATGCTTGTTTACTTTGGTTCCATCAAGAGGGCATTCAGATTTGTTACACATTTGCCATAAATTCTGAATGTTAGCACTCTAGTTGCTCATTAGATTACTGTAGTAAAGCTACTGCTCATCAGGGAAGTCTGCTGCTGGTATTCAAAGTGCATGTTTCAGTCTGCATTTTAGAATTAATGAAATAGATGAGGATTTGAGAAGTGAAAATGTGCCCTCATTTTTCTTTCTGCAGCACTAATCATAATTTCTATGGCAAAATAAAGCCCCTCATTTTGTTCCTTTGCAAATTAAATGTTTTGAGTGTTACCACTTTATTGTAATTGTAATTGTAATTGTAAACAGAATTTGTACAGCGCACTGTAACCCGGCAGGCATCCTGGCACTAAAAGAGGGAGGCAGTAATGAGCCACTGAAATATGAAAACAACTAGAAGTTATATTGTAGGAAAGAGCCAAGTTTTTATTTGTTTGCGAAATGGTAAGAGATCATTCATCAGTTGCACCTCAGCGGGCAGCTTATTCCAGAGTCTAGCAGCTGCAACACTGAAGGCCTGACCCCCCCAGCTTGGCTCTTCTGGTCCGGGGAATTTTCACCAATAAGGCTGAAGAGGATCGAAGACAGCAGGGAGGAACATACCAGCAGAATTTACTCTGTAATGGTATAGGGCCCAATCCATGAAGCGCCTTAAACACGACACAGAGCGATTTGAAGTGAATTCTCTGCACTATGGGGAGCCAGTGCAGCTCCACAAGGGCCAGGGAAGAAGAGGAGTGTCAAGGACGCGACAGAGCCAACTTGGCTTCCATGCTCTGAATTCTCTGTAGTCTGCCAGTTAGGAACTTGGGGGATTCCAGCAAAAGAGAGTTACAATAGTCTAATCTACTCAAAATCACGTTCCTGACTACCAAAGGGCGTGTTTGAGCAGGGAGCAAAGGAAGAATCTTCCTCATAACCCTGTTAAGGGAGAAGCAGTTCCCCAAGGTTTTATTAACGTGTGTCTCCAGGGTCAACTTTTCATTAAATAGGACCCCCAAATTGCGAACTGACTTAGATTGTAGCAGTGGGGGGTCCGCATGAATAGACCAGTAATTAGCCAAAAGCTGAGGTGGCACTCTCCCATTCTTAATACATAGGATTTCAGTTTTATCTGCATTAAATTACAGAGAGTTATCTCTTAACCACTGAGCCACGTTCCGCATACAGTTGTGAAAAATTCTCCAAGGAGGTTGACTGTTCACCTTCCAGTGAAAGAATCAGCTGAGTATTGTCAGCATAGTTAACTACCCCTAAGCCGAAAGATCTAATAATATCCATCAAAGGACACATGTAAACATGAAAGAGAATAGGGCTTATCGCAGATCCCTGTGGCACACCATTATTCCAATCAAGATGGCTTAAGGTGTCCCATACTTTTGTCATAAGTAAGACTGTTTGCAATCTAGTTGTTCTTTAGAACACTCTTGGGCATTCTGTCATTGGGCTATACTTGGGCTACATCTGGGTGATATTTGTGCTACATTTGGGCTCTTTTGTCTCTGCTGGCCACCTTGGGGGACTTATTTGTTATGAAGTTTCCTAATTTTCTCATTTACTACAGTCTCAGTAGGAAATACTTTCAGTTTTTTTCTTTGGTTCCATCAAGAAGGCATTCAGATGTGTCACACATTTGTCATAAATTCGGAATGTTAGCACTCTAGTTGCTCATTAGATCACTGTAGTAAAGCTACTGCTCACCAGGGAAGTCTGCTGCTGGTATTCAAAGTGCATGTTACAGTCTGCATGTCAGAATTTTTTTATGAAATAGAAGAGGATTTGAGAAGTCACTTAAAATGTGCCCTCATTTTTCTTTCTGCAGCACTAATCATAATTTCTATGGCATAATGAAGCCCCTAATTTTGTTCCGTTGCAAATTAAATGTTTTAAGTGTTACCACTTTATTCCAATCAAGATGGCATCAGGTGTTCCATACTTTTGTCATAAGTAAGGCTGTTAGCACTCTGGTTGTTCTTTAGAACACTCTGGGAAGCTGCAGTAGAGCACAAAGGAATCAACTGACAGTCTCTGCCCTTGTTGGATGTACATGTTTTACTGAGAATGTCAGACTTCAATCTCACATGACTGAGAAAGATAATGTGAATTTACAAAAAATATGCTCTCAGTTTAGCTTATAGATCACCTTCCAAACCTCTGTGGGAAAAGCATGAAAAAAGAGTTATCTCTCAAACTTGATTAATGATATCCCAGGAGAAGTTTTTTTCACATGGTAAAATCACCTTAGAACACACTACAATTCCTAAAATGAGTATGGTACCATCAATAAATGATTTATAATGTAACTAAAGTCTTAAAACCTTCTATTAACTGCAATGCTTTTTCATGAGGTGCTATCATGTATATTTGTCCCAATTTGGCTGCCAACACTTCTTGGATGAAGTGCTGACAGCCAATCAGATCTCACAACGAGATGTGTGGTTAGGCTCCACCCAGATATATATATATATATTCAATGAAAAAACCATTGGTTTTAGGCCATATATAGTTAGGGATTTGCATTTAGAAAACCTTATTTTACTCGCATAAAACCATTGAAATTCCATATATAGTTATAAGCGCTAACTATATATCGCGCACCCGCAATCCACTGCTGATGATGTCACATATTACATCATTCATGACATGGTTAGTGACATCACTGATGACATCACTGATGACATCTCAAATGACATCACTGATGACATCACTGATTACAACATCCAGTGACTGTATGTTTCTGTAAAGTTAAAATATGTTTTACATATTGAAGAATGAGTGGATATATAAGTGTCTGGATGAAGGATTTACTAGGTGCATGACTGACTGATTGAGTGAGTGATTAAATGTGTCTCACTGAGTGCATGGGTTAGTGACTAAACTGTTTTAATTTGTGCATCATTATATCTGTTGTTCTACAAACTGCTGCATATGTTGATCAGTAGCTATATGAGTAACTGTATGGGTTATTGATTGGTTGTCCAAGTATTTGTATGGGAAACTGAGTGTGTGTGTATGGGTGGCTGGGAGGTGTGTGACTCTGTACATAGATGTGTGAGTAGTTGATTCACTATATGTATAGATTCAAAAGTGCATGTGGAAACAGCTGTATGGGCGGTTGACTGTGCATGAGTGTATTAGTGAGTGAATGGATATCTCAGTGCTACATGTCAAATTAAGTACATATGTAAAACACAGTACATGTGAGAGTTGACATCTATAAATAACTGTGCATAAGAGCCAGTGAATGTGTGAGTGGCTGTATGGATCATTGTGAACATGTATCAGAGATTGTATAAGAGAGTAAAGTAAATATGTGTTAGTATATGTTTGAATAAGTAAGGTGTGTATAACTGTATAGTTGAGAAAATGGAGGTGTGATTGATTTTTGGCATAACTGACTAGGTGTGTGAGTAACTCCATGGATGAGTGACTGTCTGTTTACACTGATTGTATCTAAGGTTATATTAGAGTCTGAAGAGGTTCATGGTATTATCACTTGAATGATATCATCAGTGATGTGATCAGTCATGTCAAATGAGATGTTATCAATGATGTCATCAGTGATGTCATTTGAGATGTCATCAGTGATGTCATCAGTGATGTCACTAACCATGTCATGAATGATGTAATATGTGACATCATCCGCAGTGGATTGCGGGTGCGCGATATATAGTTAGCGCTTATAACTATATATGGAATTTCAATGGTTTTATGCGAGTAAAATAAGGTTTTCTAAATGCAAATCCCTAACTATATATGGCCTAAAACCAATGGTTTTTTCATTGAATTTTCAAGGTTTTGTAAATGCAAATTCCTAACTATATATGGAGTATAACCTATGGTTTTTTCTGTGAATTTCAATGGTTTTTTAATAGCAAACATCAAAAGCTGTCAAATGTCAAGTACGTGATAGGTAAAAACGTTTTCGTGTTTATGCACGCTGATGTGCTTTGAACGCTGCCCCCCCTCCCCACTCCCCTCTTTTCTCTTAGTAGTACTCTCTCTTTGCAGATAGTGAACGGTAGTTAACACAGACATTTACCCCTGTTGTAATCCGTCGTACCTGCTTGTCTCTCCATTTGATTGATTATTATCCAAGCATTTACTGTTTTACAATTGGTTCTCTTTGGATCATTCTCTATTTACAAACAAGCACAAAGTCGCAATACTCTGTTTAGTCTTTGCAGATAGTGAAAAATCGTGTAAAAAAATAAAAGTAATCGAGCAAAATCAGTAGACCACTAATTCGATCTCTTTTTAACCTCGGTAAAATACAAACATTAGGAATAACCCTTCATGAGAAATACGAAAATAGTGAAATGAATTGAGCTCCACACCATGAGGGCTGCAAAACAGCTCGACTCCGCCACCCACACCGCCCAAAATAACGGCAAACCCTATGCAAATATTATAAATATACACAACACACCACCAAAGAAACAGAATAAAACATTTTATTAAATAACTATTTACATAACTATTTTATACTTTTTATTGCCCGATCCGGCTAGCTCAATCGATCGAGCATGAAACTCATGCACTGATAACAAGCGTTGAGAGTTTGTAGAATGATGGCTTCAGATTTTCCACATACGGTGTAGTGGCGCGAACTGGCAGGGGGCGTTTGGATTCTACCCCTTCTCCAAATAAGATTTTCATACGTAAATGTTCGTTCATGCTTTTTGTCCCTGAGTTGCTTCCATGTCACTGCCTTACATAAATGGCATAAGTCTTGGTTATTGAGTGCCATACTTCAGAATTCTAAGCAGTTCTTGTAACACTGTTTAAACCTTATTTGCACCTGCTGCAGCTTCACTATTCAAAGTAAGTGGGGTCCATTTGTGGACCTGACTGCATTGGAAAACAATGTGATACGGTGCCTCCCTAAACCGCTTGACGGAGGCCCCCGAGGGGCGGTGAGATGGCGCGGACTGAGAGGGGGCGCTTGGCTCCTGCCCCCTCCCCAAGTCGTGTTGCCCTGGTGAGGCCTGAGATCGCCCCCGGCATAGGCGGCCGGCTCCCGGGGTCCGGCGGAATTTTTTCCCTTTTGAAGAATCTTTCATTCTGGACCTTGTCCCACAATCCGTTTCACCTGAAGACACGCTGTCGTAGGGCGCCCCTTTACCGTTTTAGTTGCCATTCCGCCCGCTTTTGGTACTCTGTGCCTCTTCCGCCATTCAGCTGTTTACCGCTCGCTCTTGCGACTACAACGTCTCGCTCACCATGTAGTTGAGTTGCTCCCGCTCTTAAGATTTGACCGAACTTTTTGGACTGCTGAAAGCGGTGGAAATCCGACCGCTGGTTGGTGGAGACATTTTGACTATATTCTGCACCTGCATTGTCGCGTAATGCGTCATATGACGCGACGCGTTAGCGCACCCGGAAGTGCTCCGGTGCGCAAGGCGCAGCTTCCCGGAAACGATCCAGAGCGCGCCGCGCAGCGCGTAACGTAAGCATAACAGGTCATGTGACTTGTTAATAAAACTTTTCATTGGTTCATTTTACTTTTCTTTTCCTAATTATGTAAGACTAGGTCATGTGACCTAAAAATAACACTTTTCATTGGATTAAAACATTTTTTTTCCCCAAACGATGAAAGCCCCACCTTGTTTCTGGATGTTTCAGACTGAAGCTGGCGTCACCATGAGAGCACCACCATCTCGTAGCTCCGTCGTGGCCATTCCGCAAGCAATCATGGCAGCCGCTCCCCACCGGAAGCCTGCGGGAGTCGAGGGCCCCCAAGACTTTTGTACAATCTTCAAGGCTGAGGGGACGCTTTCAAGAATGGAACCCAAGCCCTGGCAGACAAGCGTCTGAGTTCCAAGGTGTCCCAGGGCCATTTTACTGGACCAGGCCCAAATCCGAAGAGCCGGCCGCCATTTTAAGAGTCCTGTGGCATCCGCCTACCGCTGCACCGCAAGAGTGGGAACAACTCAACTACATGGTGAGCGAGACGGTGTAGCCGTAAGAGCGGGCGGTAAACAGCTGAATGGCGGATGAGGCACAGTGTAGCAAAAGCGGGCGGAATGGCGACTGAAACGATAAAGGGGCGCCCCACTACAGCAGACAAGCCTCCGCCATGTGCTTCAAAACTGCATATGTATCTCGTGATATCAAGGTTGGGCAACCAGTACAGAACAAGCAGTTACGAGTCCCATTTACACCGGCGCCATTTTGGGCGCGGCCGGGCAGGTCCAGGATCTACTGAAACATAAAAAATGAGGCTGACGTCTCTGAAGCAGTTCACGAACAGCAGGACATAGCAAATAAACATGAACTCTCTAAAGCTGTTAACTCACTGCAGAACAAAACAAGTGAACCTGAAACCTCTGGAATAATTGTCGCTCAAAAGAACAACACACAAAACTCTGTAGAGCCTGAAGAAAAAAAAACAGAAGGGCACTGTAGTTTCAGACACACTTAACACTAATGACGAAACAAAGATATCGTCTGTTTATAAAGCAGTTATCAACTTGACAGAATTGACAAAGAAGTGTACAGACACCAATGCATCAGCATTCTCGGAGATAACATCTTAAGGAACAAAGAAAGACCTGTTCACTCTTGACACCCCAGGTGCTGTGTATATTGCACTATAGTGCTGCATCGAGAAAACGGGCAACCCTATTGATGTGGATTTTTCATTATTGATTATTGTAAAGAAATGGCGACTCCCCCCTTTAGCAGATTAGCTAAATGTTTGCGTAATTTAGGCATAAAAGTTATATTATTGTTGTTGTTGTTGTTATCGTTATAGTTCTGGTTAATTTCAAAAAATGGTTAAATATATTTACAGTTTTTGTTGCGTTCGTTATATTTAAATATTAATAAAGTTTTAAAATGTAACTGTCTTGGAGTACTATATTTTTTTTAAAAATCGGGTGAATGGGGCCTTGAATCGGGTTATTGTCATGTGTGGGCTTTGCAAGTGTACTGCTACAAGATCGGACATTTCAAACTCAAATGCACGTTCTTTTTCTTACCTTTCCGAAGCATGGAGCGCAATAGCAGGCAGAGAAAAGGTGATGCACGTGTTGAACACTGCCTGGCCTGCAAATTGCTGCCAGTGCGCCCCCGCCCGCTCCTGAAAGAGGACACACACACACCGCCGCCCCGAGTACTTCACAAATCTTTAAAAGACCATGCGCTTGTTCAATGGGAAGTGGATAACATGGCTAAGAGCATTTGCTGACTAATGCATGAATATCGCTGACTTTTCAGCGATATTCATGCATTGCGGCCGTTTTTTATCGCATTTGCGATAAACCTTGCTAATAGCAAGGTTTATGGGCGATAAAATTCGCCGAAGTGCGGCGATAATTATTGTCTCTAAACAAGTTAGAGACAAAAATTACCGCTAGTTGTTGGAAATATGCCCCCGGGTTTTTCCTTGCAGGAATCGGGAAGCGAAAGACTAGCACTGAAATCAGTAGTCTCACACCTGAATCGGGAGGGTTGGCATGTCTGGAGCCATAAACTACATCCGCAGGGCTAGGTGATAGCCTAGGTCCGGCCTGGACAATCGGACACAGAGGAAGAGAAGTGTCAGAGGGTGCGGTAGTGAATAGGGTGAAAGGGAGGTGTCGAACGGGCACAGGGTGTGATTCTCAGAGAAGAGCAGCGCAGATGGGGGAAGTATATGGCCCATGCATGAGAGAGAGAGCGGGGGTGACCATTGCGTGGGGGAGATGCGTGCGAGGGTGGGGAGCCATGCTGAGAATCGACGGCGTGCAGAGAGTGGCCCTGGTCAAGGCATCTAAAATGGCTGCCGTGCACGACAAAATTGTGGCATTGGACAAAAACGCAAGATGGCGCAGACAATGTTTATCAATAAGGATTCATTTATAACAAAATATTTACTCGCAGTGACAAAATGGTGTTCAACACTTCCTGATTTCCATCGAATCGAACGTTAACAAACGTCACGCAGCAAAAAAAAAAAAAAAAGCTCACGCACAGAGCAGTTTTTAGCCATGTTATCCAATGGAAGGTGGATAACATGGCTAAGAGCATTTGCTGGATAATGCATGAATATCGCTGACTTTTCAGCGATATTCATGCATTGTGGCCGATGTGCGGCGATAATTTTTGTCTCTAAACAATTAAAACGAAGCACAAAATGGCGAATTCCCGTTTCGCTACCAGTTTGCGGCCCAGTTTGCGGCCCGTGAAGCGCTTCTACCGTGAAAAATCATTTTTTTTTTATTTTCCCCACGGGACCCTTTAATAACCCCAACAACATTCCTAGGGGGTCAAGAGGGGTATACCTTGCCCCCTTTCAATAAATTCCCCCTTCGTTTTTCACCTCTTCTTCTCTCTCGATCCTACTGAGAGATAAGATGGCGGCCGCTCCGGACTATTTAGAATGTTGACAGACACCGGAGAGCCAATCAGCTTTCTGTTATCCAATGGAAGGTGGATAACATGGCTAAGAGCATTTGCTGGATAATGCATGAATATCGCTGACTTTTCAACGATATTCATGCATTGTGGCCGATGTGCGGCGATAATTTTTGTCTCTAAACAATTAAAACGAAGCACAAAATGGCGAATTCCCGTTTCGCTACCAGTTTGCGGCCCAGTTCGCGGCCCGGGAAACGCTTCTACCGCGAAAAATAATTTTGTTTTTATTTTCCCCACGGGACCCTTTAATAACCCCAACAACAATCCTAGGGGGTCAAGAGGGGTATACCTTGCACCCTTTCAATAAATTCCCCCTTCGTTTTTCACCTCTTCTCTCTCGATCCTACCGAGAGATAAGATGGCGGCTGCTCCGGACTGTTTAGAATGTTGACAGACACCGGAGAGCCAATCAGCTTTCTGCGCGCAAAGTTCCGTTTCGCGAAAAGTAAGCGGACCGGATCGCTGCCCGGAGCGCTGTTACAGATATATATCTTGTTTTGAACGTTAATTTCTCAAAAACTACTGGAGCACATATATTGAGACCTAGCAAAGGCACATCGGGCTAACAGTCCCTACAATTTTGCCAAGTTTCGTGCAAATCCATTCAGCCGTTCGAGCTAAAAGTGAGTCCAACCGCCCTATGGAAAAATGAATGGGAAAAACGCGTTTGGGACCCCCCTTTTTTCTCAGGCCCCCCTTGACGAACCCCCCCAAAATTTTTAGGGGCTGCTCAGAAACAAAATGTGCCATTTTCCTGAAAATTTCAGCCGATTCCGTCCACAAACGCCAAAGTTATTAGGCATAGAATTTTCAGAAATCCCATAGGGAAAAAATCCTAACTATATATACCTACTGGCGAACGCCAGTAGGTAATATATGTATATATATATATATATATAAAACAATGCTTGTCCTGGCGCAAGCCTGCGCTGCCAATTAGTATTTCAACTGGTCTTGAAAGAACGAAGAGCTGAACCCAGGTTAGGTGCCAAACAACAAGGTGCTTTATTTACGCATGTTGCTGAGCCTGTCCGCCATAATATATATATTACCTACTGGCGGTCGCCAGTAGGTAGTTATAGTTAGGATTTTTTTCAATGCAAAATCTCAAAATTCTATTGTGAATAACTTTGGCGTCGGTTGACGAAACGGCTGAATGGATTTCCACCAAACTTGGCAAAACTGTAGGGACTGGTAGCCCGATGTGCCTTTGCTATGTCTCAAGATATGTGCTCCAGTGGATTTTGAGTAATTTAGGTTAAAAAAAATATATATATCTATGGCAGCGCCCCGGTACGCGCACCGGGACGCGTACGGGGCGCGACACGCGACTTGCGCACGGAAAGCTGATTGACTCTTGGGTGTCTGTAAACATTCCAAACAGTCCGGAGCGGCCACCATCTTGTGTCTCGGTAGGATCGAGACAAAAGAGGTGGCAAAAACAAAGGGGGAAATGACCAAAAGGGGGCAGGACAGACCCCCCCTGACCCCCTAGGTTTGATGTGGGGGCCATAAGAGGGCCCCGCGGGGCCAACAATTTTTTTTTTTTTTCAATTTTCGCGGGGGGAGCGCCCGGTACGCGTACCATGGGGAAAACGAATGACAGTTTAAAAAAAAGTAGCTGTTTTAAAGAAATGTTCTATTTGTTGTTTTTTTTTTATTTAAGTACCTACATGTAGGTACCAATGCATAGACTTAAATTTAATGTACACCGTCTCCTCTGTAGATATCTTGCATGTTGTTACAGAAGTTATTGTGGTATATGGAATCCATAACATAGTCTGTCAGGAAAGCAGAAACAGTTCCTTTAAGCACACCCTGAGAAGGCCTAGGGGATCATGGGTAGTCTATCCTGCTCCCTTATTCTGAAAAAGAGATGTGAAATACACATAGGAGATAATATAGTGGGAGAAAGGTAGTAACTATGAGTAAACTTACTATGTAACACAAAAAAGTTGCACAGTATACTATAAGTCTCATTTTATAATATAATTATTTTGGTAATAATTCATGAATTAGATATAAAAATGAATATTGTCTGAAACAATTTAAAATTATTCAATATAAATTTATTCTTCTGATTCTTTTTAATAATTTAATAAAACTTGTAACATAATATTGTCTGGTATTTCCTCATAATTATAAAAACATGATTCCATTTGTTCCAAACATTCTATTAACTGTTCCAAAGAGTCATCCATGAAATCAACTTTATCTTTTTGCTCCTCTGGATTTTCCACCTTTACTTCGATAGAAGTAACATGTGCTTGTTTTTCTCCTTCCATTTTGTTTCTGAAAATTACATAAAAATTAACTATATTAGTAGAGTTAGGGTACTGTTGGGTTTAAGTTTAGACAGGTACTTCTGAGTTTTTAACAGTGAAGTAATTTTTAGACAGTGTATGGTTTCAGGCAGGAAGTAGAACTATTAAAAAGTGCATGTGATGAAGTCTAAGTAAATTCATAATTATACCAGAGAAGCCTAACTCAATCTATAACTATTACACAGGGATAGTATATAACTATCAGAAAACGATTTCCCAAATAAACTTAAAGTGCACAACATAGTTCCCCTTTCAAATTAACAACTTACCTTTTTCAAAGTAGTTGAAGTTTTCTGTCAAAATTCAATCAAAATGTACCTCAGGTAGTATTAGTCAAAATGGCTGTGTTTCCCTGTCATTTTTCTTATATATTCATGTACTTAACGAATCAAATGTCAGCACATAAAAGTACAAAATGTAAGTAATATTTTAATTGGTTATAATTTCCAACACTTTCATATGTGTTTTTGTCATGTAATTTACCTCAGGATATTTAGACAGGGCTACAGCCCAAATGGCTCAATGGAATACCATCAAATGTGGGATAATGGTAGGGACTGGTATGTAGTAGGGTCTATGCTATTTTTGATGAAAGTCTGTCCAGTGGTTTTTATGTAATTTCATTTCCCAAATTTTTTTGGTGAGCGCTCACCGGTGCGCGCCTCGGTACGCGTACCGGTAAGCGCTATGGGAGTCCGCCATTTTGTGTTTCGGTTGAATTGAGACACAAGATGGAGGACAAACAACGTTGGGAATGGGTAAAAAGGGGCACAGTAGACACCCCCTGACCCTCTAGGTTTTCTGAGGGGAGTTTAGGAGGGGCATAAATGCCCCCAAATTTTTTTTTTAAATTTCGCGGGGTGAGCGCCCGGTACGCGCACCGGGGAGCATACCGGGGAGCGTACTCTGGTGAAAAATAGTGAAAAAAGTTAGAGAAAGATAATCATTTTGAGTGATCAGAGGTAGGGTAGCTCTGAAAAGAGCTTTTGGGTTCTGTGGCTGATTTAGGTACCTACAAGTAGGTTCCAATGCACAGTCTTAAATTCAGGAGGAATATTCTATTCCCCTCATCTGAGAAGTGCACACCATCTCCTCTGTAGATATCTTGCATGTTGAAACGCAAGTTATTGTTGTATATCGAACCCATTCCATAGTCTCTCATGTAAACAGAAACAGATTTATTCACATGTTTCCGTGCTTTCTCAAATTGTGGACAAAATTGGTTGGACCAGTTCCATTTCTGTCTTTGGCATATATTGGAATATACCAAGGCAGTTTGTGGAAAAAGTGTCATCAATCGATCAAAGGTGTCCTTTAAAAGCATTTCCAGACCATCCCCAGTCAAAGTGCCCAAGTCATTTCCACCACAGTGCACTATTAAGAGGTCAGGGTTTGGCAGATGCAAAAAGGTTTTCACCAATGGTATCAATTGGTGACATCTCAGTCCTCTCTGGCCAATCCACTTGATTTCAACATTTGATAAATCAAGGTTGTGAAAATTTCTGCTAGCTGCATACCTTTGAGCCCAGTGGATGTAGCTATGTCCAATAATCCACAAAGAATACATGATGAGAGAAGGTTCTGGTGCAGTCAGCTGAAGTGTGGGAATGAAATGGCAGTTGGAATAGTAGGAGTTTACAAAAAAGTAATTGTGGAGTTTCACTGCTCTTGAATCACAAGCAATGATTGGTGGATTCAGATAGTTGAAAAGTAAAAGTTAGGGTGCATGGCTGTGTTTTGTGAAAGAAGTAAATTGAATGGTTAAGAAAAAGTCAATTAAAGAAACATTTCATCGGATAAGCTGGTGTATTGAGAGGTCAAACATCCTTGCTTAGTTAATTTGTAACATTGTAGAATAAACTTTTGAACCTGAGAGTTCAGTAAGGAGGGAGTTGCTATGGTAACAGATAGAAAGGGCTGAGGGGGGAAGGGTGTTGGTTTGAAAATAGTGAGGGAAGAGTTTTGATTGGTTGAAATGAGGCATATCTGTGTAGAATTAGAGATTATCTGTGCCATTCATGGTTGCAATGTCTGGAGTGCATACCTTTTGCTCTTCTAAAGAAAAAATTGGTGTGTGTGTCTGACATTGTTCTCTATCTCCCAAAGCATTTGTAAAGGTAAGAAATTATTCATTTAATTTAGATAGAGACTTGTATGCTCTATGGAGAAGATTTGGAATCAGACTGTTTTTTTAATGATGTTCTGTGTCATGTTTTTTGATAATGCTTGGTTAAATCATTTTAATCTATAGAGGAATTATATTTTGGGAATAGTGAATTTTCAGTAGTGAAATTGAATGCTTGTACATAGGACCTGTGCTGTGTTTCTAAAATGTTATTTAAAAAACGATTTAGGGGTAAATGCATGCTTTTTATATTTTTGAGAATGACTTATTAGTGCTTGCCTCAATAAATAAATGTATTTGAACCTTTTACAATGATGTCACCTGCACTACCTTAGATTAGGATGCAGATTGAGTTTCTTTCTGGTTGGTTTGTGTCATGTTTTTGGATAATGCTTGGTAAATAGGTTTTGCAGCATAGGGGAATTGCATTATGTAAAATTGAGAAGTTTCTCTAGTGACATGGAATGCTTGTACATAGGACCTGTGCTGTGTTTTTAAAATGTTATTTTAAAAACGATTTGGTGTATTTGAATGCCTTTTATATTTTTGAGGAGGAATTATTAGTGTTTGCCTCATTAAATAAATATATTTCAACCTTTTACAATGATGTCACCTGCACTACCTCAGATTAGGATGCAGATTGAGTTTCTTTCTGGTTGGTTTGTGTCATGTTTTTGGATTATGTTTGGTAAATAGGTTTTGCAGCATAGGGGAATTGCATTATGTTAAATTGAGAAGTTTCTCTAGTGACATGGAATGCTTGTACATAGGACCTGCGCTGTGTTTCTAAAATGTTATTCAAAAAACGATTTTGGGGGCAAATCAATGGTATTTACATTTGGGCCTTATTTATGATTGCTTTGTGCTTTGTGCCACTTTTAACATGGGAAAAAAGTGACGCACCAGTGGCGCAAGGCCTTCATAAATAAGGCCCTGAGTTTCTTTGCTGTTGGTTTGTGTCTTGCTTTTTGATAATGCTTGCTAACAACATTTGCAAGATAGAGGATTTGTATTTTGTGAAACAGTGAGGTTTCAGTAGTGAAATTGAATGCTTGTACATAGGACCTGCGCTGTGTTTCTAAAATGTTATTCCAAAAACGATTTTGGGGGCAAATCAATGGTATTTACATTTGGGCCTTATTTATGATTGCCTTGTGCCACTGGTGCGTCACTTTTAACATGGGAAAAAAGTGACGCACCGGTGGCGCAAGGCCTTCATAAATAAGGCCCTGAGTTTCTTTGCTGTTGGTTTGTGTCTTGCTTTTTGATAATTCTTGCTATCAACATTTGCAAGATAGAGGATTTGTATTTTGTGAAACAGTGAGGTTTCAGTACTGAAATTGAATGCTTGTACATAGGACCTGCGCTGTGTTTCTAAAATGTTATTCAAAAAACGATTTTGGGGGCAAATCAATGGTATTTACATTTGGGCCTTAATTATGATTGCTTTGTGCTGCCGGTGCGTCACTTTTAACATGGGAAAAAAGTGACGCACCGGTGGCGGAAGGCCTTCATAAATAAGGGCCTGAGTTTCTTTGCTGTTGGTTTGTGTCTTGCTTTTTGATAATGCTTGCTATCAGTATTTGCAAGATAGAGGATTTGTATTTTGGGAAACTGTGAGGTTTCAGTAGTGAAATCAAATGCTTGTACATAGGACCTGCGCTGTGTTTGTAAAATGTTATTCAAAAAACGATTTTGGGGGCAAATCAATGGTATTTACATTTGGGCCTTATTTATGATTGCTTTGTGCCGCCGGTGTGTCACTTTTAACATGGGAAAAAAGTGACGCACCGGTGGTGCAAGGCCTTCATGAATAAGGCCCTGAGTTTCTTTGCTGTTGGTTTGTGTCTTGCTTTTTGATAATGCTTGCTATCAACATTTGCAAGATAGAGGATTTTTCAAACACAGCACAGGTCGTATGTACAAGCATTCCAGATCACTAGTGAAACTTCTCAATTTTACATAATACAATTCCTCTATGCAGCAAAATATTTTTACCAAGCATTATCAAAAAACATGACACAAACCAACAAGAAAGAAGCTCAATCTGTTTCCTAATCTGAGGTAATGCAGATTACATCATTGTAAAAGGTTCAAATATATTTATTTAATGAGGAAGACACTATTAATTCCTTATGAAAAATATAAAAGCCATTCAATTACCCAAAAGTCGTTTTTAAAATTACATTTTAGAAACACAGCACAGGTACTATGCACAAGCATGCAATTACACTACTGAAAATTCACTATTTCACAAAAGACAATTTCTCTATGCAACAAAATGTTTAAACCAAGCATTATCCAAAAATATGACTAATCTGAGGAAACATAGATGACATGATTGTGAAATGTGCTAATATATTTTTAAATCATGCAGACACTATCTAATCAACCTTTTTCTTTGTAATATTCTAGCCTTGAGTTACTCCCTATTACACCTTTTGTCTGTTTTATACTGTCTCTCTTTCTCTTTCTGACTTTTTTTTCTCTCTTCCTGTTACACCCTCTGTCTGACCTACTTCTTGTAACATCCTGTCTCTGATTTACTTCCTCTTACACCCTCTCTCAAACTTACTCTCTGTCTCTTCCTTTACAGGCTTTCTCTGTTTTAGTCTCTTTTATAACCTATTCTCTTCTAACACCCTCTCTCTGTGTTACTTCCTGTTACACGCTCTCTCTGTTTTACACCCTGTTACATCCTTTGTCTGACTTAGTCCCTTTTTTTGACTTACTCCCTCTCCCTATTACATCCTTTTTCTGTCTTTCAACATATTATACACTCTCTTTGTCTTAGTCCTTTTGTATGTTTTACTCCCTCTACCTGTTTCTTTGTCTGAGTATCTCTGTGTTTTTGTGTTACTCCCTCTAGCTGTTTTTCTTTGTCTTACTCCTAGTTATATAGTTGCTGTGGTATAAACTTAGATATGTTGCAAATGTGTGTTTATATCGTTTGCTTATTGTCATTGCTTTGTTGTTTGCTAATAGTGGTCTATAATGTGTTATTTTTTTCTTTCAGGAAAAGAACTAGGGGAGTTAGAGGGTAAATAGCTTGGCTCGCCCTCCAGTCATTAAAGTCAGAAAAAAGGTTTCTGTTTCCAGATACCTGAGAGCCTAGCTAGAGGAAAGGACAGCCACTGCTCAATGTGGTTGGCTGTTGGAAGTAGTGTCTAATGTGTAACAAAGGAAAAATTGTTCCTTTTTTAGGTGTCCCCTCACTCACCGGGGTTGCCCCACGGTGACATGCTTCATCATTGGGGCCATCCCAGTCCTCTACGGGCTGGGGCGTGCTACGACTTGCGGAGTTACGTAGGAGCACTTAAAAGGACTATGTGTGGTGCATGTGTATTTGTGGGGAGTGGACTATGTGATGAAATTAAAAGTTACCTGCCCAGTAGGTTACTAATAAACTTTATTCTGGCCTCTAGGTGGTAGTATTAGAAACGGGGTAGGGAGATAGGCTATCCTAAACTTAATGTGTCCAGATGTTCCTATCAACTCCTAAGTCGACATGTTTCGTGCATACCCCAAGCACTTCTTCGGGACTACACAGGGACCAGCCCTGTGTTCGCCACTCCTTACTCTATCAATGAGATATTTGTAAAAAGGGTTTTTAAACTGCAGCAAACTCTATTAAGTGCATGCATTTATACCTACGTATTTTGTTCCCAAAAACACGTGGTTCCTGAAAGATAGAAAACAACTTTAAAATTCAAGGGGTGGTTGGCCCCGTTAGTTATCACACACAGTTTCTTCCAGAAGTGATGTATTCTGTGAATATTGAACGCGAACTCATTGGCCGTGTTTTCATGCACAAAAAACGTGATGGATTTCGTGCATATTTCGAACGTGGTTTTTAACATAACACCTATCATAGTGTCACACCCATACATTCAACAATCATACACACTCATACATACTTTCTTTTGAGACCTAACTGGGCCCCATGGAGTCGGAGGGGTATCGGTATCCTCGCAACTCTAATGAGAGAGAAATGGAGTTGTTAAGTTCCCCAGCGCTGTTCGCTCCTTAGGTAGTGTCTCCGTTTAGAAAACGGCATTCCTTCGTGCTCTATTCCACTTACTTGTGCTCCGGTTACCTCCTGTTTTCAGGCACCTACTGTTTCTCCCTCCGGTCCGGATGTTATCGGACTGGAGGTTCCGAGTGGTTTAAATGCTGAAGGCAATCGCGGTGGTCCCGCGTTGTCGAGGGAAACGCCCTTAGCGTAAGCTAGAGCGTGTGTTACTCCGCCCGTCTGCGTGGCGGCCATCTTAGGAGTGTCGGTCTTCGTAGATAGTCGAGTTAAGGTGTCTAACACGACTATTACAGCAGTTTGACACTTCTGAAATAATTTATGGTGCTCTACAAAGTGCTAGCTGTATTATAAGGGTTTTTAACCGCCAATTTCAAAAAAATGAAAATGAAGTTCGTAAATTGAACTGATTACTCCGGTTTGATAATGCCACCCTTCCTAAAGGTGTGGAGTGTCACCAAAGTCATACGGTCAGTTTTAGCTGGAAAAAACAGTATTTCAGAGGGATCTTAGCTCACAGTGGTGGATCATTCATTCATTGGTTGTGCAGTTTACGCCCAAAGGTGGTTGATACTATATACATGCGACTTCGCGAATTCCACATCTGCTGGGTCTGATATTAAAATGTTTACATATATTCCTTATGTAAACTGTCCCCAGGGAATGTCATCATTCAATCCCACTATATGGGAGCGGAGCTTGAAAACCCAGCGTTGCTCCTTTTCCAACAGTTTCTTTTCCATGTCAGCATGGGGAGGTTGTGTTTCCAGCACCACCCAGCGCATATCGTTGGGTGTGTGTGCCTTTTCCAAAAAGTGTGTTGTCATTTTGGTGTTTGAATGTTTACACCTAAAGTTACTGCGATGTTCAACCATTCTGGTGTTGACCTTTCTGGTTGTCATTCCAATATAATGTAAATTGCACACACATGTAATCATGTAGACAACTCCTGATGTATTGCAGTTCGAAAACTGTCTTAACTCCCATTTCAGGCCTGTATTACAAATCACCTGTTTGGTGGGTTCTGTCAGGTGGCACACGCTGCAGTTGGAACATGGATGGTGTCCAGCTGGCAGGGGGTGCAGACGTCGGACTGGGCCTTCCATAGATTTGGGGCGTGTGTGCACCATTAAGTCCTTCAGGTTTTTCCCTTTCCGATGGCTGAACATCGGTTGGGTGATGTTAAGACCCCCGCTGTTCAGAGTTCTCCAATGTTTTTTTACGATTTTTGTCACCTGTTGTGAGGCTACTGTATATGTAGTAATGCAGATGGGCCTTCTCTCTGATGGATTTGTCGGCGGTTCCTTGGGTTTAGACTCCAACAGTGCATCCCTGTGGTTATTGGATGCCCTTTTCTTGGCTTTCTGAACAATCTTTTTTGGGTACTGTCTCTGATATAGTTTATCGCATAATTCCTTGGCCTGCTTTTCATAGTCACATTTTTCTGAACAGTTCCTTCTTAGTCTCAGGAACTGCCCAAAAGGCAGGTTTTCACGGAGTTGGCGTGGATGGAAGCTCTCAAAACTGAGTAGACAATTTCTAGACGTTGGCTTGAAATGTGTCGTGGTTGTTAGTGTCCCTTTCTCCGCTTTGATGTTTAGGTCTAGGAAGACTAGCTGTTCACGGCTCATTGCAGAGGTGAACTTGAGGAAAGGGTCCTGGAGATTCAGCCAGTTTAGGAACACATCTGCCTCCTGCTCTGTTCCATTCCAGATGAGAATGACGTCATCTATGTAACGCTTCCATATCTGGATTTTGGTAGTATGGGGGTTGTCTGTATTTAGGATCTTTTTGGTCTCTAGCCAGTGCACATACAAACCCGCCACGCTCGGCGCGAAAGTGCTTCCCATGCTGGTTCCATGGGTCTGTTTGTATATAGTTTCCTGGAAAAGAAAGAAGTTCTCGGTGAGGGCAAGGCGGCAGCATTCCAGCACTACATGCCTAGGTGTTTTGTAATCCCATTGGCTTTCGAATAGAATGTCCTCTAGGATCTGTAGGGTCTCTCTGTGAGGTAAGCTTGTATACAGGCTCTCTACGTCGAGACCTATCAGAATCTGTGTCATGGGGTCAAAAGGTAGGTCTTTAAGGAGGCACAGCACTGATTTTGTGTCCTGTAGATATGTTACTGTCTTCTGTACCAATGGTCTTAAGTAAGCGTCCGCAAACTTAGACAAAGGCTCAAGTATTGATCCTATACCTGAGACGATAGGTCTCCCAGGTGGTTTTTCCAACCTTTTGTGGATTTTTGGGATAGTATAGAAGTACGGCGTCCTGGGATGTTTGTTCTCCAGGAAATCTGCTTCCTTTCTAGTTAGCCAGTCGTTGACCAGACATTCTTCCACCATCCCAGCTATCTCAATCCTCAGACGTTCCGTAGGGTCTGCCCTCAGTACTTCATAATTCCTTTGGTCTGCCAGTAATCTCAGGCACTCCGTCACATAGTCTTCTGAGTTTTGTATAACAATTGCCCCGCCTTTGTCGGCTGGCTTTATTGTTATTGTTGCATCGTTGGCTAGTTGAGTTATTGCTTCCTTTTCAGCTCTACTGGTATTATGAAACGTGTTCAAATCCCTGGTATCCAGATCCATTACATCTTTCAAAACTGCCTTCTCAAAAGCCAAAACCTCAACTGGTAGGCTATTTGTAGGGGGGGTAAAAGATGACTTCTTCTTTAGTCCTGTGTCACTAGTAGTTCCTGTAGGTTGTGGTTTGTCTTTAAAAAAGACTTGTAATTTTATACTGCGTACAAATTCCTTCAATTCACAGTACAGCTTGAATTTATCCAGGGTTGTGGTCGGAACAAAACCCAAACCTTTTTCTAAGACTCTCTCCTCAACTGGTGTCAAAATTTTATCAGAGAGGTTTACTACTAGGCTTAGATGTTGCTGGTTGATGGTGTTGTTACTGGTCCCTGGCTCCTTGTGTGTGTTCTGTTGGTTTCCAGGGGTTGGGCCCATTGGACTTGCTGTCCTCTGGATTTTCCTCGGCCTGGTTTTTTGCCCCTCCCTAAAAAAGGCTGTTGTTGTATTCCTGACATTTGGGCATTGTCCCAAAATGGGAAAGGCTGTTGTGGGTATGGTTGCTGAAAAGGAGGGGGTGGTCCATAGAAGAACTGCGGTGGCGGTCCTTGATAGGGGAAACAACTGGCAACCCTATCAAGGACCGCCACCGCAGTTCTTCTATGGACCACCCCCTCCTTTTCAGCAACCATACCCACAACAGCCTTTCCCATTTTGGGACAATGCCCAAATGTCAGGAATACAACAACAGCCTTTTTTAGGGAGGGGCAAAAAACCAGGCCGAGGAAAATCCAGAGGACAGCAAGTCCAATGGGCCCAACCCCTGGAAACCAACAGAACACACACAAGGAGCCAGGGACCAGTAACAACACCATCAACCAGCAACATCTAAGCCTAGTAGTAAACCTCTCTGATACAATTTTGACACCAGTTGAGGAGAGAGTCTTAGAAAAAGGTTTGGGTTTTGTTCCGACCACAACCCTGGATAAATTCAAGCTGTACTGTGAATTGAAGGAATTTGTACGCAGTATAAAATTACAAGTCTTTTTTAAAGACAAACCACAACCTACAGGAACTACTAGTGACACAGGACTAAAGAAGAAGTCATCTTTTACCCCCCCTACAAATAGCCTACCAGTTGAGGTTTTGGCTTTTGAGAAGGCAGTTTTGAAAGATGTAATGGATCTGGATACCAGGGATTTGAACACGTTTCATAATACCAGTAGAGCTGAAAAGGAAGCAATAACTCAACTAGCCAACGATGCAACAATAACAATAAAGCCAGCCGACAAAGGCGGGGCAATTGTTATACAAAACTCAGAAGACTATGTGACGGAGTGCCTGAGATTACTGGCAGACCAAAGGAATTATGAAGTACTGAGGGCAGACCCTACGGAACGTCTGAGGATTGAGATAGCTGGGATGGTGGAAGAATGTCTGGTCAACGACTGGCTAACTAGAAAGGAAGCAGATTTCCTGGAGAACAAACATCCCAGGACGCCGTACTTCTATACTATCCCAAAAATCCACAAAAGGTTGGAAAAACCACCTGGGAGACCTATCGTCTCAGGTATAGGATCAATACTTGAGCCTTTGTCTAAGTTTGCGGACGCTTACTTAAGACCATTGGTACAGAAGACAGTAACATATCTACAGGACACAAAATCAGTGCTGTGCCTCCTTAAAGACCTACCTTTTGACCCCATGACACAGATTCTGATAGGTCTCGACGTAGAGAGCCTGTATACAAGCTTACCTCACAGAGAGACCCTACAGATCCTAGAGGACATTCTATTCGAAAGCCAATGGGATTACAAAACACCTAGGCATGTAGTGCTGGAATGCTGCCGCCTTGCCCTCACCGAGAACTTCTTTCTTTTCCAGGAAACTATATACAAACAGACCCATGGAACCAGCATGGGAAGCACTTTCGCGCCGAGCGTGGCGGGTTTGTATGTGCACTGGCTAGAGACCAAAAAGATCCTAAATACAGACAACCCCCATACTACCAAAATCCAGATATGGAAGCGTTACATAGATGACGTCATTCTCATCTGGAATGGAACAGAGCAGGAGGCCGATGTGTTCCTAAACTGGCTGAATCTCCAGGACCCTTTCCTCAAGTTCACCTCTACAATGAGCCGTGAACAGCTAGTCTTCCTAGACCTAAACATCAAAGCGGAGAAAGGGACACTAACAACCACGACACATTTCAAGCCAACGTCTAGAAATTGTCTACTCAGTTTTGAGAGCTTCCATCCACGCCAACTCCGTGAAAACCTGCCTTTTGGGCAGTTCCTGAGACTAAGAAGGAACTGTTCAGAAAAATGTGACTATGAAAAGCAGGCCAAGGAATTATGCGATAAACTATATCAGAGACAGTACCCAAAAAAGATTGTTCAGAAAGCCAAGAAAAGGGCATCCAATAACCACAGGGATGCACTGTTGGAGTCTAAACCCAAGGAACCGCCGACAAATCCATCAGAGAGAAGGCCCATCTGCATTACTACATATACAGTAGCCTCACAACAGGTGACAAAAATCGTAAAAAAACATTGGAGAACTCTGAACAGCGGGGGTCTTAACATCACCCAACCGATGTTCAGCCATCGGAAAGGGAAAAACCTGAAGGACTTAATGGTGCACACACGCCCCAAATCTATGGAAGGCCCAGTCCGACGTCTGCACCCCCTGCCAGCTGGACACCATCCATGTTCCAACTGCAGCGTGTGCCACCTGACAGAACCCACCAAACAGGTGATTTGTAATACAGGCCTGAAATGGGAGTTAAGACAGTTTTCGAACTGCAATACATCAGGAGTTGTCTACATGATTACATGTGTGTGCAATTTACATTATATTGGAATGACAACCAGAAAGGTCAACACCAGAATGGTTGAACATCGCAGTAACTTTAGGTGTAAACATTCAAACACCAAAATGACAACACACTTTTTGGAAAAGGCACACACACCCAACGATATGCGCTGGGTGGTGCTGGAAACACAACCTCCCCATGCTGACATGGAAAAGAAACTGTTGGAAAAGGAGCAACGCTGGGTTTTCAAGCTCCGCTCCCATATAGTGGGATTGAATGATGACATTCCCTGGGGACAGTTTACATAAGGAATATATGTAAACATTTTAATATCAGACCCAGCAGATGTGGAATTCGCGAAGTCGCATGTATATAGTATCAACCACCTTTGGGCGTAAACTGCACAACCAATGAATGAATGATCCACCACTGTGAGCTAAGATCCCTCTGAAATACTGTTTTTTCCAGCTAAAACTGACCGTATGACTTTGGTGACACTCCACACCTTTAGGAAGGGTGGCATTATCAAACCGGAGTAATCAGTTCAATTTACGAACTTCATTTTCATTTTTTTGAAATTGGCGGTTAAAAACCCTTATAATACAGCTAGCACTTTGTAGAGCACCATAAATTATTTCAGAAGTGTCAAACTGCTGTAATAGTCGTGTTAGACACCTTAACTCGACTATCTACGAAGACCGACACTCCTAAGATGGCCGCCACGCAGACGGGCGGAGTAACACACGCTCTAGCTTACGCTAAGGGCGTTTCCCTCGACAACGCGGGACCACCGCGATTGCCTTCAGCATTTAAACCACTCGGAACCTCCAGTCCGATAACATCCGGACCGGAGGGAGAAACAGTAGGTGCCTGAAAACAGGAGGTAACCGGAGCACAAGTAAGTGGAATAGAGCACGAAGGAATGCCGTTTTCTAAACGGAGACACTACCTAAGGAGCGAACAGCGCTGGGGAACTTAACAACTCCATTTCTCTCTCATTAGAGTTGCGAGGATACCGATACCCCTCCGACTCCATGGGGCCCAGTTAGGTCTCAAAAGAAAGTATGTATGAGTGTGTATGATTGTTGAATGTATGGGTGTGACACTATGATAGGTGTTATGTTAAAAACCACGTTCGAAATATGCACGAAATCCATCACGTTTTTTGTGCATGAAAACACGGCCAATGAGTTCGCGTTCAATATTCACAGAATACATCACTTCTGGAAGAAACTGTGTGTGATAACTAACGGGGCCAACCACCCCTTGAATTTTAAAGTTGTTTTCTATCTTTCAGGAACCACGTGTTTTTGGGAACAAAATACGTAGGTATAAATGCATGCACTTAATAGAGTTTGCTGCAGTTTAAAAACCCTTTTTACAAATATCTCATTGATAGAGTAAGGAGTGGCGAACACAGGGCTGGTCCCTGTGTAGTCCCGAAGAAGTGCTTGGGGTATGCACGAAACATGTCGACTTAGGAGTTGATAGGAACATCTGGACACATTAAGTTTAGGATAGCCTATCTCCCTACCCCGTTTTTAATACTACCACCTAGAGGCCAGAATAAAGTTTATTAGTAACCTACTGGGCAGGTAACTTTTAATTTCATCACATAGTCCACTCCCCACAAATACACATGCACCACACATAGTCCTTTTAAGTGCTCCTACGTAACTCCGCAAGTCGTAGCACGCCCCAGCCCGTAGAGGACTGGGATGGCCCCAATGATGAAGCATGTCACCGTGGGGCAACCCCGGTGAGTGAGGGGACACCTAAAAAAGGAACAATTTTTCCTTTGTTACACATTAGACACTACTTCCAACAGCCAACCACATTGAGCAGTGGCTGTCCTTTCCTCTAGCCAGGCTCTCAGGTATCTGGAAACAGAAACCTTTTTTCTGTCTTATTTTTTTCTTTACCACAGATTGAAATCAACATTTGAAAAATAAGCAAAAATGCCGTCAAGGCAAAGGAGAAGAAAAAATACCATACGGAATACAACAAAAATCAGCAACGGAATTAAAGGAATCCTCTACAACAAGTACTTCAAAAACACCAAAAAAGCTCATGGTAAGACAACTGAGTCTTTTTTCTGCAACATATGTAGAACAAAAACAAATGTTAATGGTAATGTGAAGATCCAGAAGGATAGAGCAACTTTAAAAAGGAAGGAGAGGCCCTCAAAAAATGTCTCTACTGGAGCAGGAGAGAAGAGTATGGATAGCAATAGAAGGCAAAATGTATTTAGGGACATTCGTAGACGAATGTTTCGCAATAGGGTAGTTTTAAATTTGCTAAAAAATTAAAAGAAAGGTAAACAGAGAGCTGCTTTTTACAAGAAAAAGAAAAGTGTAGAGAAGATTGTTGATCAGGCTTTTGAAGTTAAGACATTTTTTTTATTTTAGTAATTAATAGAATTAGCATACTTAACAAGGCAATTGATGTTTTCAAATCGAACAGTAGATGGAAAAGAATAATTAATCGGACTAATTTTTGTGAAGTATTTTCTGGAGAATGGATGCATAGTTCAAGTTCTGAGCCATTTTTTAATGAGGAGAGTTACTTTCAGGAAAATGATTTGGTGCATGCAGTTGACACCAGTGGTCGAGCATATGAGGTGAAAGATGGTTGTCCGATAGAAAAAGAGAAACTTGTGTCTAGAGATGCAGAAGAGGTGTTAGCGGATGAAGTTTTAGGGAGACGTACTAAGGGTACAGTGTATACATGGAAGTGCAGTAGTATTTGTAGTGTGCGACAGGATTCAATCGATTTGCTTCGACATTTCTTACGTACATATAGTAAGAAAAGTGTAAAACAGAAAGTGAAGATCTTGCAAGAGTTAGATCCTTGCAGAGTGAGAGAAAACACAGGTTTGCATGGGCATTCACTGGCTTTTCTTTCTAGAAAAGTATGTCAGAGTGCTTTTCACCATTTTAGGATGTTAGCAGTGCATCATAATAAGGTGAGGAAATTAGTGAGAAGGTTGTATTATGCAAAAAGCCCAGCACTTAAGCTTAAACAGTTAAACAGTGCACTTTTGCATGGATCTGAAGTAGATGTGAAGACTATTTGTGAAGAAATTGAGTTTTGTTATTTTGGGAACAAAGAGGACAGTGTAGAAATGGATATAGTAATGGATGCTAATGTGGAAGACAATGTACATATTTCAAGTATAGAAAAGTTTGACGAGGAAATTACCAAGTTTAAGGTGAAATCAAGTGAAAGGCCTAATTTAACTTGTGTGTGTTGTCGACGGACTCATTATAAGATTCAGACTAGGTTAGTTGATTTATATGCAAAATGTGAATTGGAAAATAATAGTGAATGGAAGGATTTTGTAAGTTATTTGTTGGTGGAGAATTCTTTCGATTTGAGTTTTGATCAACGTATTTGTACTTATTGTTTGAAAAAATTAAATGAAAATATAATGCCTGCTAGAGCTGTTCATAATAATCTTCAGTTGATAGATATTCCTACTGAATTGATGGATTTAAATACTTATGAATCAATTTTGATTCAATGTGTCCATCCTTTTCAAGCTATTGTTCGCATGGAGCCTAAGATAGGGAAATTACCTCCTACAGATTTACAAAGAGGATTAAAGGGAAGAGTTGTTATTTTGCCTCTCGATGTCAAGAAAAATATTGATACAATTGGTGTAGAAAGAGTAGAAGAGGATCCTCTGGTTATTCTAGTTAATGGGGTTCCGACAAAGAGTAAGAAAATCTGACAAGATTTAGTGGATGTTAGGAAAGTCAAAAAGGCAACGTTGTATTTAGTCAAAAACAATGAGTACTATAAAGATGTAAGTGATGGAGCAGAGGAAACAGCTACAGAAGAAGACAGTGATTGTTCAGTTGGCCAAATTGAAAAAGTTGATGTGTCTAGAAGTGAAGAAATATATGAACATTATACTGTTCATCCTTTGCATTCCAAAGAAGTAATGGGGAATGCAATTGATTTGTTTCAAATGAAAGCAGCAAAAGGAAGTCCTATTAGTGTATGGGAAGAAAGTTTGGAAGCTCGTTGTTTTCCACAGTTATTTCCAACAGGTCGAGGTGGACGATATGACGATCGACCAGTTCAAATTCCTGCAGCTGAATACCGGACTTTAAGATTATATGCTGAAGATCCAAGGTTTTGTCAATGCATTCCGTATTTGTTTCATCTACTGTATGAAAGTGATTTGTCTGGGCTTTCTTATGCAGTCAATCATATACTGAAAAGTGGAGCTCATCTGCAAAATGTTTCGGCAAGGGACTTTATGGAGAAAGTCAATCTGCAAGACAGTATTTTTGAATCTCAGCTAATCAACCTCATGGCATGTCAGCGTGGAACAAACGAGTATTGGTTCCGTCGTCATGGGGAATTGAAATGTATGCTAAGAAACTTAGGAACTCCTACATGGTTCCTCACTCTTAGCTGTGCTGAGTATGCATGGGACGACTTACTTCAATTTCTACGAGAGGCAAATGGAAACATACAAAATATAGAATTGAAAACACCTGGAGAACTATGTTTTTTGGATCCAGTGAATGTTTGCAGATATTTTAATCATAGATTTGAAGCTATGATGTCTTTTATTACCAACAAAAAAAATCCTCCCCTTGGAGAGGTTTTGGATTTCTTTTGGAGGAAGGAATATCAAGCGAGAGGTGCTCCTCACATACATATGTTGTTGTGGATTAAGGATGCACCCACATTTGGATCAGATTCTGATGAAACAGTGATGAGTTTCATTGAAGAATATTCAACATGTGCTGTTCCAAAAACTACTGAAGAAAACAGTTTAAGGCAACAGGTTTTATGTTTTCAATCTCATCGTTGTGGAAAGTACTGTCGTCGAAAATTTAAAAACAAGAAGAAATTCGACACGAAATGTCGTTTCGCATTTCCACGACCAGTGATTTCTAAAGGAAGAGTAAATAATTTGATGTCTTCTCTGCGACATATTGTGACAAAGAAATCAACATAAAATAACATACAATTTCAAAAAGAAACGAAGAGTCAAAGTATACATCAACGACTACAACCCAGTGATTTTATCCTTGTGGAATGCTAACATGGATATTCAGTTCGTTGCTGACAACTCTATTGCTGTGGCTCGATATGTGACGTCTTACATCACAAAAAAAGAAAAGACTGGACTGAAGGAAATGTGGGAAGACATTTCACATGAAAAGAGTATAAGTAAAAAATTATATAGTTTCAATCTGAAGATGTTGTCGCATCGAGAAATTGGAGCCTATGAATGTTCTGATCGGTTATCATCAGCAAGTCTCTATGCCAAATCAAGAACAATCATTTGGGTGAGTCTAGGTCTTGCTGCAACACGAAACCGAGTTTTGAAATCTGTACAAGAAATTGAATATTTGGCAGAAAAAGAAATAAACAGTACAGATATTTTGAAGACAAACATTTTGGATACATACTATCCAAATAGAAGTACTCACCTTGAGAACACTTGTTTGTATGAAGTTCTGCAAAACTACAGTTATAAGAGGAACATCACAGAAGATATCAATAATGGAAAATATGCTGTCATTGGGTATGAAGGATGTCTAGTGAAGCAGAGAAAAGGCCATTTGATTAATCATCGAAAATTGAGTTGCGAATCTCCAGACAAAAGAGAATTTTACTATTTAGCTCTTTTGCAACTCTTTAAGCCATGGCGTACGGAAAAGGAACTACTTGGACATTTTCTCTGTTATGAAGACTCTTTTAATGCAACCAAGGATACCATAGAATGTCCTGTTTTTCCAAATTATCTGCAAATGTTGAACGAAGAAATAGAGCAAGAAACCACAATTGCTGAAGAGATTGCTAGAGACAGTTCTCAAGACAGTCAGAGTTCTACTTCATTGAGTCAGGATCCACTAGGAGGACCACTTATCCAAAATGAAGCTGCAACTGCCATGGATAAGGTGGAAAGAGCTATGGAACAAGCTCAAGAGTATGTAGTTAACTTAGAAGATTTGGTAAAGCAACTAAACGTTGAGCAGAAAATGATATATGATGAAGTCACAGAACAGATAGAACATGGATTCAGACATGAGAAAAAAGAGTGCTCATGTACATCATTTAGGCCTGTCCGACTGTATGTAAGTGGAGAAGCGGGAACAGGAAAAAGTTTTCTGATTAAAGCCATTGCAACTTATTTGCAGAAAAGGACTGAATCACCGTTGTGTTGTAACCGCTCCAACTGGACTGGCAGCACATAAAATTAAAGGGATTACTCTATATCGTTTATTGATGCTGCCAGTTGAGCATCATAATAAATTGCATTACAACAAGCTATCTGGAGATGCGTGTTCTGAAGTTTCCAGAGTCCTGAAGAAAATGAAACTTCTTATCATTGATGAAGTAAGCATGGTCTCAAAAATAATGCTTGCTTTTGTGCATTTGAGAATGCAAGAAATTCTTAGAACAGAGTATGATGTGTTATTTGGAGGAAAACACATTATTGTTTTTGGAGATTTACTGCAGTTGACTCCAGTAAAAGGACAACCAGTGTTTAAAATGCTCACACATGAAGATACCAGGAAGTCGCTTGGAAGCATTGGAAACGTTAATATATGGTTACATTTTAAATATGTAGAACTGCTTCAAAATATGCGACAGGCAAAGGATGAAGATTATACAAATATTCTACAAGATGTAAGAATCGGAAAAGTAAGTGAGCTTGGGAAAGAAGCTTTACATGCTTGATTAATTTCAAATTTGTATCCAAATGAAAACATTCTTCCAGAGAATATTTTTTTAAAAATTACTGAGAAGAAATCTGGGATATGTTTGATACCAACTCTGCAAGAATGTTCCATCTTCAACAACAACATGTTAAAGTTAGAAAATGAAGAGATTGTGAAACTGGAAGCAATAGATAAAATAGAGCATATGGGTGCAACAATTGTTTTGTCCGAATATTTGAAAACAAAATTGGATTCATTAAAGAAGAGTATATCTAAAACAGCTGGTTTTGAAAAGACTCTGAATGTGTGTTTAAATTGTCGTATCATTTTGAGAAGGAATTTAAATGTTGAAAGAGGTCTAGTAAATGGAGCAATGGGTCATGTTGTTGATTTTGTGAATTATAGAAATAGAGATGGAATTGAATTTTTAAAAATAAAATTTGATGGCATTGAGCAAGTACAACAAATCAGTTGTTGTTCTTCTAGTTTTTTGCTTGTAAAAGACTTATATGTTCGCCGAAAACAGTTTCCTGTTTGTTTGGCATATGCTGTGACAATTCATAAATCTCAAGATTTAAGTGTAGATAGTGCTTTGGTGAACATTGGAAGTTCTGTGTTTAAAAAGGGTATGGCATATGTGGCATTATCACGAGTCAGAACTTTATCAGGATTGTACTTGATTGAGTGTGATGAGACAAAGATTTGTGCAGATCTAGATTGTGTTAAAGAATACAATAGGTTAAGAAGAGAGTATGCTCCACATTTGCCTCAATATCCTCTGTTTGAAAAACGTGTGGTAGGCCGAAAAAGAAGAAATGAAAATAATTGCAGTGCGGTAGTAGCAAAAAGACAAAAAGTAGATGAAACTGTAATTGTAAGCAGAAAGAAAAAGCATTCTGTTCAAGATGTTGTTGGATTTCAATTTGAAAACAGTTCTGGTGTCAACTGCTATGCTAATGTAGTGGTTAATGTTGTTTTTTTTCTTAAAACTTTACAAGAACAGATTGTTGAAAATCGGGATCAAAGATTCTGTGGTTTATTGAATTCTGTCTTTCAGAAATGTAGTAGTGATAGAGCAAAAATAGAAAGTGTAACAGGAATTCGAAACATTTTAGACATGTGTTCTGGTCAAGATAAATTTTCACAGAACATTCAGCAGGATTGTCAGGAATTTTTAATGTATATGTTTGGTGTTTTGGAAAATGAAGGAGTAGATGTAGAAAATCTTTTTAGCCTTTCTTATCAATGGCAGCATGATTGCCACAATTGTAGTTTATCAAGTACTACTAGAATAGACACTGAAAGATTTATATATTTGACTTTACCAGACTGCAAATCAGTGTCATTTAATAATCTAGTTAAAGCAGCTGATCATAATATGGTGTGTACCCAATGTAAGTGTCCAATGCTGTCCACATTATTTATACAAACTTATGGTCAGTATGTCATTTTAGTTTTCCAACGATGTAGACCTGATGGAACTAAATTGACAACTTGTATCAAAAATGTTGTGGCTTCTCAGTTATCAATTTCAGGAAGAACATTTAGAACTGTAGCTAATATTTATCATGACGGTCCTTCGACAACATCAGGACATTATACATGCTACTTAAAATGTCAAAAAGGTTGGAGTTACTGCAATGATTCTCATTTGACTTATAAACAACGTTTGCCTTTTGACTTAAAAAATTCTTACCTAGTGTTTTTAGAACCAACGCTTTAGTAAAGGTAATTGGCCTTTGAAGACGGGAGCAGTTAATAAAAGGTAGTTAGTTAGTTAGTCTAATGTTTAAAATTATTTATCTCATATAGGTACTGTAAGTGGATCTCATAGTAAGTGATGTCAGTTTCATAGGAAATGTTGAACATGAGTGATCAAAAAAGAGAATATGAATTTTTAAACATTGTGAAAATGTCATATGAGCTTTTCTTTGAAAACTTCGGGTAAACAGTATTTTCAGAGTTTAATAGAGAAATTTCAAAATATACTCATATATCTGACACTATTTGGCCGTAAGGAAAGTTCAAGGTATGAGTAATAAGTCATAACTTAACACAAGGAGGAAAATGAAAACGTTGAGAATTATTTCAGATGTTCTTAGATCTTTTTTCATAGAAAGTCGATGAAATGGAAGTTTTAGAGAACAGCATAGTATTTTCCTACAAAAAGGACCTTCACTATCTACTATTTGGCCTCAAGGAAAAGTAAGTGAATCAAAGATTAGTGTACATATATGATTTGTAAGTTTATATGGGTTTTTGTAAACACAATCTTTTAGATTGTGTTTTTTTTTCTCGTTGTTATATGATGAAGAATTTGAACTCACTGTTTTAAGTGAAATTCAATATATTCTGAAAACAGCAAAAATAAACAATGTAACATATTGTATAAGTCATTCTATAGTTTGCATTTTCTAATTTATATTGTATTGCCATTGTCTCACACTCATTTTCCTTTTTCCACCCTTATTCAGCTCTCTTTACTCACTTACACTGCCTTTCTTTCACTTTGTTTCATCGCTGTTCCTTTACTCCACTTCTTTCACAACTCCTCAATCCAATTTCAACTGTCTGCATTTCCTTCACTCCCTTGCACCACTTTTCAGCTTTCTCACATTCTCTCAGTACCACTGATTTAGTTCTCTTCCCCTCTCTTTCCTTCTTTTGCTCCTTTACTCTTTTGCCTTTCTTCACTCATTGTACTGCACTTTACTCAGTCCTTCTCTTTGTCTTTCTGTGTACTTACTTCCTCACTCATTTTTCCTCTATAGTTCTATATTAACCTCATTCCTTTCATCCCTGCACTCTGTGACTCCCCTTCACTCACTCTCAGTCATCTTCAATTCCTCTTTCTTGTAAATAGATCCTCATTTAGACTCCTTTCCCTTTTACTCATTTTCCTTTTACTTACTTCTCTTTCCTGATTTCGTTTTGGTATGTCACATTCTTTTAGTATCTTACTTACCTTCAGTAATTTGTTCTCCTTCTATTTCTTTTTCCCTCTTTTTTGTTTTTCTACATTACTTTATTTACGTTTCTGTATCCTTCACTCTTGCTTTATTTCTTAGTACACTTTTTTAGATTTTTTACCTCTTGACCTGTTTCTTCTATTTTAAAACATATATTTTACTAATTATAACTTTTTTTCTTTTGTCTTTCACAGATATAAAGTGTAGTTTAAACATGCAAGTAAGTTTACATTAATTATATGGTAAGTGTGACTAAAAAATGTAGTTTGTCATCACCCTTTGCTTTAACCTCACTACTTTTCTCACACCCTACCTCATCTCTGTTTCCTTAATCTGCTTCCCTCACTTATTCTTACCCTCCATGTTTATTTCCCTTTTCCTTACTTACCTAACACATTCAACTTCTTTCAGTCTTCCTGCTCACCCACACTCCCTCACTTTCCTTTCTTTTCTGGTTCACTCAGTCCCTTTCTATCTTTCTTTCCTTTACTCTCTCTGTTCTTTCTTTCTGTCACTCCCCATATCTTACCCTTATTCACTTTTATCCACTCTCTTTCATTTCTCTTTACTTACACTCAGTGCTCTTTTCTTTCCCTCCATTACCGCTGTTCCTTTTCTCTGGTTCCGTCACTGCCCGTCATTCCCCATCCTTTACTTTCCTTCCTTTTACTTTCAACACCCATTCACATTCTCCCAGAACCTCTGCTTTAGTCTTCTTCCTCTTTCTTCTCTTCTTTTGCTCCCTTATTCATTTTCCTTTTCTCAGTTACTTCGACTTATACCTTTTCTCTGTTTTACTATCTATTACACAGTCCCTCTGTGTTCTTCCTTCTAGCTCTCTTTCTCCACTATCTCTGTCCCCTTTGCTCATGCTCACTCCTTCATTACTTTTTTTTTCTTTTTTTTTGGTACTCTCCCGGGACGCGCCCCGGTACGCGCACCAGGCCGCGCAACGGGAGCGCTCCAGGATGAAACATAAAAAAAAATGAATATATACTTTAAAAAAAGGTATTATAGTAATATACATATATATTCACTGAAAAAACCATAGGTTTCACACTAGTTATAGTTAGGGATTAGCATTTAGAAAACATTTGAAATTCACTGAAAAAAACATAGGTTTCACACCAGTTATAGTTAGGAATTAGCATTTAAAAAACATATTGAATTCACTGAAAAAACCATAGGTTTCACACCAGTTATAGTTAGCTGGAAATGTTACTGACATAAAACCATTGAAATTCCACGTTATAGTTAGTTGGACTCACTATAACTTGCGCGTGTAATGCACTGCTGATGACGTCACATATTACATCACTCATGGCATGGTCAGTGACATCGCTCATGACAACACTGATGGCACCATCCTTGTGACAGAGTGACAGACCTCCTTTCACTGTAAAGTAACCCTTGAAACACATATTCAAAAATAGAAACTAACATTTTCAAAAAAGTGGAGATACCCATACCAGTTACAACAACCAATTCAGTGATTCCACCATTTATATACACATCCACTAATTCACCAACAGTTCTATATAGTCACTCATACATATACTCACTCATCATATGTAGTGATACACCTATACATCCTGTAACACATCGAAAGTCTTCCAAAGGTTGCTCACACACATACTCACACATGCAAATAAACTATTGAACATCCATTTATTTGCATATACAGCTATACACACACTACCACTTTACTTCTAAGGAAACTTACACATACTTACTCTCTTAAACAATCACTTATAGAAACACATACTTATAGACCATATATAGTTAGGGATTAGCATTTAAGAAAACCTTACTTTACTCGCACAAAACCATTGAAATTTGCATATATAGTTAGTTGCACTAACTATATATCGCGCACCCGCAATCCACTGCTAATGATGTCACATATTACATCATTCATGACATGGTCAGTGACATCACTGATGACATCACTGATGACATCTCAAATGACATCACTGATGACATCACTGATGACATCTCATTTGACATTAGTGATCATATCATTGATGATATCATTCATGTGATAATACGTTGAACCTCTTCAGACTCTAATATAACCTTACATACACTCCGTGTAAACAGACACTCACAGACTGCCACTCATCCATGGAGTTACTCACACACCTAGTCAGTCATGCAAAGAATCAATCAATCACACCTCCATTTCCTCAGCTATACAGTTATACACACCTTACTTATTCAATCATATACTAACACATATTTACTCTTTTATACAATCCTTGATTGAAGTTGACAATGATCTATACAGCCACTCACACATTCACTAGCTCTTATGCACAGTTATTTATATATGTCAACTCTCACATGTATTGTGTTTTATATATGTACTTACTTTGACATGTAGCACTGAGATATCCATTCACTCACCAATACACTCATGCACACAGTCAACTGCCCATACAGCTGTTTCCACCTGCACTTTAGAACCCATACATCTAGTGAATCAACTGCTCACACATCTATGCACAGAGTCATACACCTCCCAGCCACTCACACACATACTCAGTCTCCCATACAAATACTTGGGCAACCAATCAATAACCCATATAGTTACTCATATAGCTACTGATCAACACATGCAGCAGCTTACACAACAACAGACATACTGATGCACAAATTAAGACGGTTTAGTCATTAACCCATGCACTCAGTTAGACACATTTAATCACTCACTCATACAGTCAGTCATGCACCTACTAAATCCTTCATCCAGACACTTATACATCCACTCATTCTTCAATATGTAAAACATATTTAAACTTTACAGAAACACACAGTCACTGGATGATGTCATCAGTGATGTCATCAGTGATGTCATTTGAGATGTCATCAGTGATGTCATCAGTGATGTCACTGACCATGTCATGAATGATGTAATATGTGATATCATTAGCAGTGGATTGCGGGAGCGCGATATATAGTTAGTGCAACTAACTATATATGCGAATTTCAATGGTTTTGTGCGAGTAAAATAACGTTTTGTAAATGCTAATCCCTAACTATATATGGTCTATTACCGATGGTTTTTTCAGTGAATTTTCAAGGTTTTGTAAATGCTAATCCCTAACTATATATGGTCTATAACCTATGGTTTTTTCAGTGAATTTCAATGGTTTTTTAATAGCAAATATCAAAAGCTGTAAAATGTATTCTTATTCTAATGCAAAAATATATTTTATATTTTTGTAATATAATTTTTTTATTTATATATATTTTTTTAATTATTTTTTTTGTTTCGCTACCGGTCCGCGAACTGGGCAGCTTCCCGTTAGCTTCATTTTGTTCCGCGAACTGGTAAACGTTCCGTTAGCGCAACTACTGCCTTAGAAAGCAACATCGTGACGCGTCGCGTAAGCGCGACGTATCGCGTTACCGTGTAATGCGTCTTATGACGCGCCACATTAGCACACCCGGAAGCGCTCCGGAACGCGAACCGAGGCGTGAAGCGCAGCGCCCCGGAAGCGCTCCGGGTGCGTAGCGGGACGCGTAACGTAAGCATAACAGGTCATGTGACTTGTTCATAAAACTTTTCATTGGTTCCTTTTACTTTTGGTTTCCTAATGATGTAAGGCTTGGTCATATGACCTAAAAATAACACCTTTTTTCCTCACTCTGACTTTAATTTTTATGAGAGAAAGACCTACTTTGAATACCTTAGAAATGGCTTCATTAATAGCTGCAGCTGGTGTACCCCCACCACCACCACCACCTCCTAGGAAGAGAGGACCACCTCCTTAGGTTATCCTACAACAAGAGGAGGAAGAAGAGGAAGTGAAGGAAGAGGAGCAAGGGACGAGGAGGTTTGTACCTGAACAGCCGAGGAGGTCCCATGTCAAAGAAAATTATGTATTGCAATTTTTTACATTCCCCCAGGGAAAAAAAAAGGTAAATGCCCGGTACGTTACCTGTCTGATCAGTAAAAAAGAACTGTCCAGAGAGACAGAAAAGAAATACAGTTATGGCAATTGTACCATGCATCGGCACATGGACAGGTGGCACCCTATAAATTACAGTGCTGCACAAGTACGTGATCTGCAGGATAACCCCCCACCTGTGGCCAGTACATCCAATGAAGAGGCAGTGACGGGACCAGAGGCGAGGGAGATGGTCCCAAATATCCAAATGAAATTTGGCAATGTGAAGCACGTAGGCATTTTTTGTGGCCAACTGATTTGCTACAGGGAGAGTAGCATACATTTAATCAATAAAGCAATTGACAATCACAAATGTCCAAAACGCCCCAGAAAATAAAGTATCTTTTTTTTTGTTGCTCCTGTTGAGCACTTCATAATGAATCATTTTCGTTTCTCTCCCCATCAAAAAAACAAAAAAAATATAAAACCGTTCAAAAAATACAAAAAAAAAAAATGTTCAGAAAAATAATAAAAAAAATAAAACAACAAAAATAATTTAAAAAAAAGTTCTTTTCAGAACTACCTCCCGTTTATAAGAAATTGCTAGAATGTTTAGCACTCTGACAACCTCTATTTCTTTTGGTTCGCTTCCCGGGTTCGCGTGCCGGTACGCGAACCGGTAGCGAACAAAAAAATATTTTTTTTTAAATAAAGAAGAGTAAGTAAACTGAGAGTAATGTTAAAAGAAAGACAGTTAGAGGGAGTAACACAGAGATACTGTTTAAAGAGGGACTGAGAAAAGGAGTGGAAAGAGTAGAGTAAAAAAGTAATAGAAAAAGGAATGAGGGAAGTAGCAAAGGCAGGAAACTGAGGGTTAAAGAAATGAAGCAGTGGAACTAATAAAAGTTAAATGTTAAAGAGATGTAACAGAATGAGTACTAAACAATTACCTTATAATTATCGTTAACTTAGTCACGTGTTATTTTTATACTTTCAATCTGTGAATGAGAGAACAAAAATTTTAAAATTGATAGAAAGTAGTAAAAGATGAGTGAGCATGAGACAAGATGAGTACATATTAAAAATCACAGTTCAAAGTACAGAATTAATTATACATATTAAATGGTTTATTTTTGCTGTTCTCAGAATATATCAAATTTCACTGAAAACAGTGAGTTGAAGGTATTCATCAAATAACAGCGGGGGAAAAAAACACAATCAAAATGATTGTGTTTAAAAAACCCATATAATATAATCAATCAGAAATCAGAACTCCTCAAAAGTAACTTACTTTCCTTGACGTCAAAGGATGTCCTATGAACAGCTTATACTCTGTAGTGCTGTTATTATTTTCTGCCCGCCACTTTCTGAAAGATACGCTCCATCGTTTTAAGAAAAATGAGACATACAAAGCAATTTAAAACAGCACACTAAATCACAGCAACACCTAGAATCATTATAATCCAGTTACCTACCCTAAATTCTCACTTCTGAAATCAAGTCAAAAGGCAACATTGCTTCATAGTCAAATTCTAATCATTGCCGAAAGACCAGCCTTTTTTACATTTCGAATAAGCTGTGTAATATCTCGAAGTTGTTAAAGGACCATCATGTCATATAATGGCTGCAGTTACAAATGTTCTTCCTGAAATCGACGACTGTGCAGCCAAAACATTTTTAATTAGACTTGACAACTTATTTACATCCGGTTTATATAGTTGGAATTGTAAAATGACATTTCACCGATAAGTTTCTATAAATAATGTAGACAGCATTACAGACTTACATCACCTCTACTCCTTCTTTTGATCTGCTGCTTGAATTAGCTTATTAAAAAAAACAATTTTCGCTCTGTGCTACTCTTATTCACAAGGCTATATAGTGTAGGAGTTATTAGAACCTCTTGAAATTCCTCAGAACAAATCCCGAGATTCCTTTCCTAAAATTTTGGTTGTAAGAACACCAGGTAAGGATTTTGAAGGTGAAAAGGCAATCTTTTTTTGAAAGTTAAAACAGAATCATTGCAGAATGACCAGCCGTTTCCAGACTTCAAATAAGTTGTGTAATGTCCTGATGTTGTTGAAGGACCCTCATGATATATAATTGCTGCAGTTAGAAATGTCCTTCCTGATATTGACAACTGAGAAGCCACAACATTTTTAATTAAAGTTGTCAATTTTGTTCCATCAGGCCTACATCGTTGGAACATTAAAATGACATACTGGCCATATCTTCGTATAAATAATGTGGACAGCATTGCAGACTTACATTGGCTACACTCCATTTTTTGATTGGCTGCTTTTACTAGCTTATTAAAGGATACTGATTTAGTGTCTGGCAAAGTTAAATATATAAATCTTTCTGAGTCTACACTAGTAATACTTGATAACATACAATTCTCGCAGTCATGCTGCCATTGATAAGAAAGGCCAAACAGATGATCTACATCTACACCTTCATCTTGCAATACATTAAGCATATACATTAAAAACTCCTGACAATCTTGCTGAATATTTTGGGAGAATTGTGTTTGACCTGAACATTTGTCTAACAGATTTCGAATTTCAGACACACTTTCTACTCTTGTTCTATCAGCACTACATTTCTCTAACACAGAATTCAACAAACAGCAAAAACTTTAATCCGAATTGATCACAATCTGTTCTTTTAAAGTTTCTAGAGAAAAGACAACATTAACCACTAGATTAGCATAGCATTTCACACCAGAACTATTTTCAAATTGAAAACCAACAACATGTTCAACAGAATTCATTTTCTTTCTGCTTACAATTTTGAGTTCATCGCCTTTTTGTCTTTTTGCTACAACCTCCCTACTATTAGTGACATTTCTACGTTTTCGGCCTACCACACGTTTCTCAAACAAAGGATATTGAGGCAAATGTGGCGCATACTCTCTTCTTAACCTATTGTATTCCATACCACAATCTAGATCCGCACAAATGTTTGTGACATCACACTCAATCAGGTACAAACCAGATAAAGTTCTGACTCGTGACAATGCTACATAAGCCATACCCGTCTTGAACACAGAACTGCCAATATTCACCAAAGCACTGTCTACACTTAAACCTTGTGATTTATGGATTGTCACCGCATATGCCAAGCAAACAGGAAATTGCTTACGGCGAACATATAAGTCTTTTACAAGCAAAAACCTAGCTGTGCAACAACCAATTAGCTGTACTTCCTCAATGCCATCAAATTTAATTTTTAAAAATTCAATTCCATCCCTATTTCTGTATTTCCCAAAATCAACAACATTACCCATTGATCCATTTACTAGACCTCTTTCAACATGTAAATTCCTTCTCAAAATGATACGGCAATTTAAGCACACATTCAGAGTCTTTTCAAAACCAGCAGTTTTAGATATAGTCTTCTCTAATGAATCCAATTTAGATTTCAAATTCTCAGACAAAACAATTGTTGCACCCATATGCTCTATTCTGTCAATAGCTTCCAGTTTCACAATCTCTTGGTTCTCTAAATTCAACATTTTGTTGTTGAAGATGGAACATTCTGCAAGAGTTGGCATCAAACATATTCCCAATTTCTTCTCAGTAATTTTATGAAAAATATTCTCTGGCAGAACGTCTTCTTCTGGAAATATATTTGACAGTAATCATGCATGTAAAGCTTCTTTCGCACGCTCAGCTACACAACTTGTAGAATATTCTTGTAATCTTCATCCTTCGCCTGATGCATATTTTCACGCAGCTCAGCATAAATGAAGTTTAACCATATGTTAACGTTGCCAATGCTCCCTAGGCACTTTCTGGTATCTTCATGCGTAAGCATTTTAAACACGGGTTGTCCTTTCACTGGTGTCAGCTGCAGAAGATCACCTGAAAACAATGATGTGTTTGCCACCAAATAACACATCATACTCTGTTTTAAGAACTTCCTGCATTCTCAAATGCACAAAGGCAAGCATGACATTGGAAACCATGCTTACTTCATCAATGATAAGAAGTTTCCTCTTCTTCAGGACTCTAGATACTTCACAACAAGCATCTCCCGATAACTTGTGGTATTGTAATTTGTTATCATGCTCCACTGGCAGCATCAGTAGACGATGCAAAGTAATACCTTTAATGTTATGTGCTGCCAGACCAGTTGGAGCGGTGACAACACAAGACAGCGATGACTCAGTCCTTTTCTGCAAATAACATGAAATTGCTTTAATGAGGAAACTTTTTCCAGTTCCTGCTTCTCCACTCACGTACAGTCGGATAGGCTTCAACGACGTACATGAGCACTGTTTCTTCTCATGACTTAATCCATGATCAATTTGGTTGGTAACTTCGTCATATATTTTCCTCTGCTCAACGTTAAGTTGTCTTTCTAAATCTTCTAAGTTAACCACATCCTCCTGAGCATGTGCCATGGCTCTTTCCACTTCAATCATGGCAGTGGCAGCTTCATTTTCGATAACTGGTCCTCCTAGTGGATCCTGACTCAATGAAACAGAACTCTGACTGTCCTGAGAACTGTCTCTAGCAATCTCGGCTGCTATTGTTGCTTCCTGCTCGATTTCTGCATTCAACATTTCTAGATATTTTGGGAAACAGGACATTCTATGGACTCCTTGGCTGCATTGAAAGAGTCTTCGTAACAGAGGAAATCTCCAAGCAGTTCCTCTTCTGCACGCCAAGGCTTGAAAAGTTGCAAAAGAGCTAAATAGAAAAACTCTTTTCTTTCTGGAGATTCGCAATCCAATTTTCGATGATTTACCAATAGACATTTTTTTTGCTTGACCAGACATCCCTCACTTCCAATTACAGCATACACTCCTTTATCAATATCTTCTGTGATGTTCCTCTTGAAAATGTAATTTTGTAGAACCTCATACAGACAAACATTCTCCAAGTGACTGCTTCTATTTGGATAATATGTATCCAACATGTTGGTCTTCAAAATATCTGTACTGCTTGGCTCCTTCTCCGCCAAATACTCAATTTCCCATACAGGTTTGAGAACTCGATTACGCGTTGCAGCAAGACCAAGACTTGCCCAAATGATACTCCTAGATTTGGCATAGAGACTTGCTGAAGATAACCGGTCAGAACATTCATAAGCTCCGATTTCTCGATGCGACACCATCTTCAGACTGAAACTGTACAACTTCTTACTGAGGCTCTTTTCATGGGAAATGTCCTCCCACATATCCTTGAGTTCTGACTTTTCTTTTTTTGTGATGTAAGACATCACATACCGAGCCACAGCCATACAGTTGTCAGCCACAAACTGTATATCCATCTGAGCATTCCACATGGACAAAATCACTGGGTTGTAGTCATTGATGTTCTTGGACTCTTCGTTTCTCTTCAAATTGTATGTATTTTTGGGTGATTTCCTTGTCACATTATGTCGCAGCGAAGACATCAAATTGTTCACTCTTCCTTTAGATATCACCAATCGTGGAAATCCAAAACGACATTTTGTATACTACTTGTTCTTGTTTCTGAATTTACGACGACAGTACTTTCCACAACGATGGCTTTGAAACCGTAAAACTTGTTCTCTTAGACTTTTGTCTTCCTTTGTCTTTGGAACAGAACATGTAGAATACTGTTCTATGAAATTCATCACTAAGTCATTCGGATCTGTTCCAAATAAGCATGGGCGTAAAATCCGTTCCGCTCGCGGATTTTGCGGATTTTCGGTAAATTCGCAATCCGCGAGATTCGCGAATTTCCCGCAAAATCCGCAAATTCGCACGCAGCGGATTTTTTTTTTCTTGGTGATACAATTTTGCGGCGCGCGGCGTTTACTTCCCGTCATTCATCGTTTGCCGAGTTATTTTTCTAGATATTTTGCGAGTGCTGCGCAATTTTGGATCTTGCTGCGGGATCCCGCGGGTATTTGGCAAGCGCGATTACGGAATCGCGGCTTGCCAACTTGTACAGCGAGAGTTTGTCAACGCGAGTACGCCGTGATCACGTATCGCGGTACTTCGCAATTGCGAGCTTGTAGATGCGGCGAGCAGCAACAATCTCGCACTCGCGAAAATATAAAATTTGCAATTCTGCACAAGAAATCCACCAGCAAGCAGCATAAACCTTCTGGAAATAATGATTTTTATCTGAATAACTCCTCAGGTTGACATTTGCCTGCATTTTTTTTGCGAGGAGTCCATTTTGGGGAGGGGGGGGTGGGAGGAAGGAAGTGCCCCACAGTCTTCAACTTCCTGTTCCTGTCCAGCAGGCTCCTCCCAGTGCTTTGTCCATCTCCTGGTCACTTTTCATTTGGATCTGGAGCTGGAAGGATTACTTTTTGTGGATGCTGCTGGATATTTGGATTTGAGGCTTTTTTGACTTTCTTTGGATCACTTTTGGATTAGAAATTTCACAAGTAAGTTTGTTTGGGGCATTACAGTTGCTGCAACTACAATTTTGGAATTTTCGATTTTTGGGCTGTTTTGGGGCCTTTTGCCCAGGGGTACTCAGTGGTGGGTGCACTGAGTCTTTCTGTGGGGTGTTTTGAATTTAAACATCATGGAGGGGCTGGATGGCTTGGGATTGTGCTGATTTTTCTGTGATTTTCGTTTTTTTGGCCTGTTGTGGCTTTTTCACCCGGGGTAGTGAGTGGTGCATGGGCCTAGTCTTTCTGTGGGTTGTCTTGATTTTAAACATCATGGAGGGGCTGGATAGCTTGGGATTGTGCTGATTTTTCTGTGATTTTCGTTTTTTTGGCCTGTTGTGGACAGACCATGTGGTTGGGGGCCATTTTGAGCTGTGAGGGAGGGGGCCATTTTGAATGCAGGCAGTGTTCTCAGGCCTGCACCCATTTTGCCTATCTTTCATCCATTATGCCCAGGGGTAGTGAGTGGTGCATGGGCCTAGTCTTTCTGTGGGTTGTCTTGAATTCAAACATCATGGAGGGGCTGGATGGCTTGGGATTGTGCTGATTTTTCTGTGATTTTCGTTTTTTTGGCCTGTTGTGGACAAGCCATGTGGTTGGGGGCCATTTTGAGTGCTGCTACAGGCCCTGGCCATGTGTTGTGAGTGAGGGGGCCATTTTGAATGCAGGCAGTGTTCTCAGGCCTACACCCATTTTGCTTAGCTTTCATCCATTATGCCCAGGGGTAGTGAGTGGTGCATGGGCCTAGTCTTTCTGTGGGTTGTCTTGAATTTAAACATCATGGAGGGGCTGGATGGCTTGTGATTGTGAGCCACACTAAGAGTATGGGAGAGAGTGATACACCAATGCGAAAAAGTTCATCAGACAGCGTAACTGGGTCGAAGATATCATCATCATCCCGTAAATCCTTGGTCCAGGGCAACATTAAAAAGATGTTGTTTACAGAAGCGCAATATGAACGCAACCACCCACTGATGCGTCTGTATAACACTAAGCTGACTAAAATGCTAGCTCTGGACCTTCTCCCTTTTTCTTTTGTAGAAGGGGTTGGTTTTCAAGAATTAGTGGCAGTGCTCTGCCCTATATGGAAGGTTCCTAGCCGGTTCTATTTTGCCCGAGTTGCGGTTCCAGCACTACATGAAGATGTTCTGGAGGTGATTGGGGCAGCTTTGCAGAAGAGTGCTGTTCACACTATACATCTGACAACAGACATGTGGACCAGTGGCGCAGGCGCTGATTACATGTGCATCACAGCACACTGGGTCTCTTTTTCAGGGGTTAAAGCAAAGCTAAACGCAGGTGTTGACCCGGACCAAGTTTTTAAAGCTGCTCGGAAACATGCAACACTAGCCATGTTTGGTTTGGAGAAACGTCACACAGCACAAAACATTTTGGATGTGCTTAACACAAAGGTCCTTGACTGGCAGTCCTCAAAAAAACGCCAGGTTGGTTATGTTTCCACAGATAATGGCGCCAATATAGTTAAGGCCATGCAGCTGGGTGACTATTTCAGAGTGCCGTGTTTGGCGCACTGTATAAACCTGGTTGTTAAAAAATTCTTGAGTGATAAAGACAGTGCAGCTTACAGGGTAGTGGACACCTGCCGAAAAATGTGCAAACATTTCAGCCATTCTTTTAAGGCCCGGAAGCATCTGAGGAGCCTGCTATATGAACGTCACATGCCAGTGAAAGCACTCATCCAGGAGGTGGCAACACGTTGGAACTCAACCTTCTACATGCTTGAGCGTCTGTATGAGCAGTATACGGTACTCGATCACTATTTCTTAACACAGGGTATAGCTCAGAAGGAGGACCTGAGAATGGGAGCGGCGCAATGGGACATAGTTAAAAGCCTGACACTCATGCTTCGTCCTTTTGAGTTCTTCACGCGTGCAGTCAGCAAGGAGGACTGTAATTTGGGAAAAGCTATCCCATTGTTGTACATGCTGGAGCACCAACTGAAGGAGGTGTGTTCTGTGTTTGAAAAACCAAGACCCTTTTGTTCTGGCGGAGAAATTATTAGAGCACCTACAAGGTGATGAACGTCTTTAAATGATCCACTCAAACCAGCATTACGTTTGTGCTACTATTCTGGATCCACGCTACAAAAAGGTGCTGGCAGGCCAAGCATTCTTTCCTTTTGCTGATGAAGATGTTACAAAGTACAAACAGTGGCTAGCCTCCTCAGCCAAGAGGTTTGAAAGAGAACGGCAGCAAATTGAAGGAAAAGGCAGTACATCAGCATCAGCAGGCCATCCCCAGTCACAACAATCCACTTCTGCACCTGTGGCTGCGGCACAAGTGACCTCTCAGCCGTTAAAGACACCGGCAACCGGATCATCTGCACCACCAGACACAACAGTAACATTGGAGGCTGAAGAGGATTGGCTAGCTCGGCTTGGGTTTGGTTCTCAAAAGGTCACAGCAACAGCTAAGCAAAGTGGAGGAACCTTCAAGGAGAGCCTTGAGTCGATGGTGAAGGACTATCTGAATGACTCAACAGAGGTATATGTTAATGCTGACCCATTGGCGTATTGGCATGGGAAAAAAGAATTGTGGCCACAGCTCTCCAACCTGGCTTTAAACTACTTGCCTTGCCCACTCGCAAGCGTGTCTTCTGAACGTGTTTTCAGTGCTGCTGGTGGCATTGTAACTTGCAAACGGAGCCGCCTCTCGCCCAAAAATGTGGAGAGGTTAACAATGATCAAGATGAATCAGCACCTCATACCACCAGATTACAGAGTACGAGAAAGCACGCCGGATGAAGACGAGGTGGACAGCAACATAGATGAGGGAATTTCTTCTCTGTCAGGTGACACTGAGCTCACCCTGCCTGAATTCGCAAAGTATGATGATGAAGCCTTCTTCTTATTCGTGGACCGTGATACCGAGCCCTGAAAATGAGACAATGAATCAATACCCCTCTTTTTTGTCCTCATTCACTTTTATTCCTGTGTGTCTGTCTTTCTTTGTTGTGCACAGTTAATATAATTCAAACTTTAATCACCTAATCACAAAAACAAGCCCATCAGCAGAACTGTCTTCACTTGTTTGCTTATTGATTTGAAGGTGCCGCAGTCTGCCTTCCTCAGGTTCACAAGTTCAGAAGAACATGCTCCTCTATCCTCCTCCTCCAGACTCCTATTTACATCAAAGCAGAGGGCTGGTTTACGCCCAATAAAGAAAGACTCAGCACTTGTGGGGGTGTTGTTCTACCTCTTTGCGGGTGAGTTGACGGCTCTGGGGCCATTGCTGGGAAGCTCTAATACCGGATAAAAGTGGTTTGGACCAAATCCGAGGCGGAAATATTTTGGTGTTTTTGCTGACTTGCTTGCCTTTGAGGTGCTCTTTGAGGGGGTTCCGGCTGTTTGTGGGTGAGTTTCGGGGACTGGGAGCACTGCTGGGACACTCTAATCTTGATTGCGTTTGCTTTTCAGGAAATCCGTGGTGGTACACCGGACTTATGGCCTAGCTACACAGCGCGTTTGGACCGAAGGCCGAGAAATATTGTAAGTAGGAGATTTTGCTTTTGGCCTGTTTGGGGGTGTTATGCTTTTTGGCAGGTGGGTTGGCGGGTCTTGGGGCATTCCTGGGAAGGTCTAATACCGGATAGAAGTGTTTGGGACAAAATCCACGCCGATTATTTTTTTGCTATTTCTGACATTTTGCTCAATGTAGCGTTTTCGGGGGCCTGTTTGGGGGGCTTCCTGGTGTTTGTGGGTGGGTTTCGGGGTCTGGGAGCACTGCTGGGACACTCTAATCTTGATTGCATTTGCTTTTCAGGAAATCCGTGGTGGTAAACCGGACTTATGGCCTAGCTACACAGCGCGTTTGGACCGAAGGCCGAGAAATATTGTAAGTAGGAGATTTTGCTTTTGGCCTGTTTGGGGGTGTTATGCTTTTTGGCGGGTGGGTTGGCGGGTCTTGGGGCATTCCGGGGAAGGTCTAATACCGGATAGAAGTGGTTGGAACAAAATCCACGCCGATTTTTTTGTTGCTATTTCTGACATTTTGCTCAATGTAGCGTTTTCGGGGGCCTGTTTGGGGGGCTTCCTGGTGTTTGTGGGTGGGTTTTGGGGTCTGGGAGCACTGCTGGGACACTCTAATCTTGATTGCATTTGCTTTTCAGGAAATCCGTGGTGGTAAACCGGACTTATGGCCTAGCTACACAGCGCGTTTGGACCGAAGGCCGAGAAATATTGTAAGTAGGAGATGTTGCTTTTGGCCTGTTTGGGAGTGTTATGCTTTTTGGCGGGTGGGTTGGCGGGTCTTGGGGCATTCCTGGGAAGGTCTAATACCGGATAGAAGTGGTTGGGACAAAATCCACGCCGATTTTTTTTGTGCTATTTCTGACATTTTGCTCAATGTAGTTTTTTCGGGGGCCTGTTTGGGGGGCTTCCTGGTGTTTTTGGGTGGGTTTCGGGGTCTGGGAGCACTGCTGGCTATGGATACTTTACTTTGCAAGAGGTTTGAAGCAAATCCATGGTGGCAGAGGGGAGTTAGGGCCTAACTGCAGAGCGCGCGCGGAGTGATTTGGGAAATTTGCAAAAAAATGACTAAGTCCCCATTTTTGTACTTTTGCTCTTTGGCTGTTTGGGGGTCTTCTACTCGTTTTCTCCTGGGTTGATGGCTCTGGGGCCATTGCTGGGAAGCTCTAATACGGGATAAATGTGGTTTGGACCAAATCCGAGGCAGAAATTTTTTAGTGTTTTTGCTGACTTGCTTGCCTTTGAGGTGCTCTTTGGGGGGGTTCCGGCTGTTTGTGGGTGAGTTTCGGGGTCTGGGAGCACTGCTGGGACACTCTAATCTTGATTGCATTCGCTTTTCAGGAAATCCGTGGTGGTAAACCGGACTTATGGCCTAGCTACACAGCGCGTTTGGACCGAAGGCCGAGAAATATTGGAAGTAGGAGATTTTGCTTTTGGCCTGTTTGGGGGTGTTATGCTTTTTGGCGGGTGGGTTGGCGGGTCTTGGGGCATTCCTGGGAAGGTCTAATACCGGATAGAAGTGGTTGGGACAAAATCCACGCCGTTTTTTTTGGTGCTATTTCTGACATTTTGCTCAATGTAGCGTTTTCGGGGGCCTGTTTGGGGGGCTTCCTGGTGTTTGTGGGTGGGTTTCGGGGTCTGGGAGCACTGCTGGAACACTCTAATCTTGATTGCATTTGCTTTTCAGGAAATCCGTGGTGGTAAACCGGACTTATGGCCTAGCTACACAGCGCGTTTGGACCGAAGGCCGAGAAATATTGTAAGTAGGAGATTTTGCTTTTGGCCTGTTTGGGGGTGTTATGCTTTTTGGCGGGTGGGTTGGCGGGTCTTGGGGCATTCCTGGGAAGGTCTAATACCGGGTAGAAGTGGTTGGGACAAAATCCACGTGGAAAAACCTTTTGGCACTTTTTGTAACTTAGGGTGCGTTAGGGTTAGCCCTAGCAGCAGGATTGCATGTGTTTCGAGGTGTTCTAGATTTTTGCAACTGAGTTCTGGGGTCTTAGAGCACTCGTGAGAATGTGTAATTTTCGTTGCAAGTCATTTGAAGAAAATCCATGGTGGGAAAGAGGGGATTTTAGCCTTTGCCACTATTCTTAACTTAGGGTTAGTTAGGGTTAGCAGTATTTCTATTGCATGTGTTTGGGTGGGGGGGTTTTCGAGTCTTGGAGCGATGCTGGCTATGGATACTTTTGCTTGGTTGCTTGCAAGTGGTTTGAATACAATCCACGGTGGGTAAGGGGGTATTTGGGCCTACTTTTACTTTCAAAGTACGTTTTGTCACCAGTTTTCTGCTAGGCCTCGTTTTTTGAGATTTGATTGGGGGTCTTCTACATTTTTGCGACTGGCTTTAGTAAGGGTCTGGGTGGGAGCACTGCTGGGAAGATCTAATTTTGTTCTAAAACACAGTTTACAGTACACCTAGCTTGAGGGGAAAGATCCGCTACATTAATTTGCCCCTACTTATTTATCCTTCAAAAGGTGACTCAGACAGAGTACGCACTTTCAAAAATATTGTACTGTCTACTATGAAAATCAAAGTGTGACTTTTTGCACTCCACAGCCTACATACCTTATATTTATTTATCAGTGGTGTTGTAATATTATATCACTTCCTGTTTTTCGTTGAATAATTACAGGCCGGGTTTCAGTCTGTGCAATGGGGAAAAAAGGATGGAGTCAGGCTTCACATTAGCAAGCCGCAATTCAGCATCCGCCAGGCAGGCAGTGGACAGGGTGTCTTCTGGTCACCAACATTGATGGACGAAGCGTCAGATGGAATGGAGGAGTGCCGCTAATAAGAGGAATTTTTTTCTGCATGCAACTTACAAATTCAACAGGACAACTACAACAACATACAGATACTGTATCCATTGTTTCTTTCTATGACTGTGACTGCATTTCTTGGATCTCTCTCTGCTTCTAAATTGATCCTTTAACACATCACTTAGTCCACTCCGCTATCACATCTGCACCACACATAGTCATTTGTAAGTGCTCCTACTTAATTCGCAAGTCGCAGCACGCCCCAGCCCGTAGAGGACTGGGATGGCCCCAATGATGAAGCATGTCACCAAGGGGCAACCATTGAGTGTTGTGAATGGATTTATAGTGACCAGCAAGGCTCTCAGGTATCTGGCAACAGAGACCTTATGTTGAATATAGTTATCAATAATTCCACGCACGCCCTGTACTGTCGCATTCTTTCTTCCACAGTTGTCGAAAGTACTACTTACTTTTCACTGACATGCATGCAGTAGTACATGCACTTTCAAAGATTGATAGATAGGTTTGTACCCAAAAATTTGTTTATGTTCAATTGTTTGTCCATGCTGTGCTTTTTTTACAGGGTGTCTTCTGGTGACCAACATTGATGGACGAAGCGTCAGCTGCAATGGAGGAGTGCCGCTAATAAGAGGAATTTTTTTCTGCATGCAACTTACTTACCAATTTCAACAGGACAACTACAACAACATACAGATACAGTATCCATTGTTTCTCTCTATGACTGTGACTGCATTTCTTGGATCTCTCTCTGCTTCTAAATTGATCCCTTAAAACATTACTTAGTCCACTCCACTATCACATCTGCACCTCACATAGTCATTTGTAAGTGCTCCTACGTACTTCGCAAGTCGCAGCACGCCCCAGCCCGTAGAGGACTGGGATGGCCCCAATGATGAAGCATGTCACCAAGGGGCAACCCTGGTGAGTGAGGGGACACCTAGAAAAAGAGCAATTTCTCCTTTTATATCTACTATACCTTCCAGACCAACCCCATTGAGTGTTGTGAATGGATTTATAGTGACCAGCAAGGCTCTCAGGTATCTGGCAACAGAGACCTTATGTTGAATATAGTTATCAATATTTCCACACACGCCCTGTACTGTCGCATTCTTTCTTCCACAGTTGTCGAAAGTACTACTTACTTTTCACTGACATGCATGCAGTAGTGCATGCACTTTCAAAGATTGATGGATAGGTTTGTACCCAAAGATTTGTTTATGTTCACAATTGTTTGTCCATGCTGTGCTATTTTTTCTTGTCTCCCAAAACCTTTCCCAAAAACCCCCGTACCCATCCATTTTTCAAACCCTAACCCTCTTCCCCCGGGCTGTGTGGTTTTGATTGATGTGTGACAAAATTACAGCAATAAATCCACACACTTGCTGGGGAGGATAAGGTGATAGCAACAGGCTGGTGAAGAAATCCGAGGATATATTCTTACTCTGCTTGACAAACACCCATGGCTAATGTCAAAGAACTTCAACCGAATTAGTAGTTATACTTTACCATTTGTTAGGCTACAATGTGGCACTGTTCTAGTGTACTGTCACCTGCCATATTCTCTATTGTACCGTTGTATTGCTCAGGAGGACAAACCAGATTTCATTTTCTTTTTTTTCATAGGCATGCAACTGCCACTGTGTCACACCACTAGTACCACCGCTATGAGGAAATTTTATCCGCCCAGGATTGCCAACCTTATTCGCAGTTTCCCGTGGAGCCAGCCCTGGGTCTAGCCCTACTTTCAAACACAAATTACAGGTAAGATAAGCGTTTGGTGGGAGGGAGTATAATGGAGTATTAGGAGAGACGAGAGACTGACGGTAGTACTACTAAAGTCCTAGGACTCTTGAATCACTTCACTTACTCTGTGAGAGGCCCTTAGTGTTGAAAACATTTGGGCATTTACACTTAAAGGAAGAAAATGGAACTAAACTTTCAGGAAAACAAAGTTACTGTGAAACCCCCACCCACCAGGCAAGCAGTAAAAAACAGGTATGCTCAGATAAAGTTTGAAAAAGTATATTTATATCCCTAACAAAATAATCTCCCGCAAGACCCTCCCTAACCCCAACGGTTGTCCTTTAAAAGTTCCAAACCCAACTCCCGATTCCCACCCCCCAAAAGTCTCTAAAAAGGGGGCAAGGGACACTATGGGTGGATGCTGTTTACTTTTTGGGCCAGGGCATCATACTCCTCGCGGAGCAAGGCGTGCTCCACGCGGAGCCCCCCCAACACGTTTGTAAAGTGGTGGAGCTCCTGCTGAAGGCGGGACACCCTCAGGGTACTGCGGCGCAGGCGTGCCTTGCAGTTGCAATGGCTGTGAGAGGCAGCTGTTGTCCTTGCTGCTCGGCGTCGGCGTTTGGCTTTGGCAGCCCGGCTCAGTCTGGCTGGAGCACTGTGCTGGGTGGCAGCCCGTGGGGGCACAGAGGCCGATGCAGACGACGTTGTTGTCGTGGTCGACTGCACACTTTCGTCGTCCTCCAGGGCCACCAGCCGCCGATATTCTGCAACAGTGGCATCGATCCTCCGTTGCCGGGCTGCTCTAGCCATCTCCTTCCTCCTTGTTGGTTTGGAAGGAGCATCTATATGAAGAAAGAAAGACATAGTCTGTAACCAATGCTCTTTAAGATTAACTCAATCATTCAGCAGAAATTTGTGTTGCAGTACAACTAGCAACTTGCAAGCGCATTACATAACTATTGAGGCCAGTATCTATCTAACCTCCCACTTCTTCATCCTTGCTCTAACATTAGTGGGAGTTTAAGGAACAAATTCTACGAGCACTATGGACTTCCATTGGAGTCGACTATGAAAGTACACCAGTCGTATTCTTCTTCTTGTCTCTTGTTTAGGAAAATTGGTACGTTATCTTCTGCAAGCCGGCATAATGCCAGCGCAGTGAACTTGCACCCGAGAAAAAGAGACGCACGCCATGATGAGTGACCTAGACTTGCGTTACTGTACCGGTCCAGTACATGCAGGTGGTGAAGCTCTTACTTTTCTATTACGGGTGGCACTGAGAATACTCTGTTACAAGGGCTACTGCCTAATTAATTTAACTTTCACCCTACAGTGCAAATGAGTACTAGAAATGGAATAATGAAGAAGATAAATAATCTGATTATCTATCACTTCACATGGGATGTTTTTGCTTACATATGGGATGACTTTAGGTGCTTTGCTTTTTATTGAGTGACCAGTGATACATCCACACATGAATGACTGAGTACTACTAAACTTATTAAGAGAGGTAGGGAGTGGCCACCGTAATAACCGGATCTATGCTGTGCTTGCAATACAAACTACTGCTACTATTGATGGTAGTATTTGGACAAAATTACAACTTCTTTTCCTTGCCTTTCCTACACTGGAACGGATGTGCGGGTGCAGTGTTACATGCTCTTCAAAGTTACACTTAGTTCATCCACTGACCGTCTACTCTCTCTAGATCATGGGTACTCACAAACTTTCTCTCAGGGGCTAAATTTACAGTGTAGTTTGTGGCCGAGGGCCGCACTGGTGGGGGCGGAGTCAGAGGGGGCGGGGCTAAAGCAAAACAAAAACTTGTGACCATGAGGTTGCACCCAGGTCCCTGCAGCAGATGCCTTCATCCACTGAGCCACCAGACCCAGCATTTACATACATCTCTCTCCCTCCTGCTCTCCCTCCTGCCCTCCCTCTCCATCTCTCTCTCCCTCCTGCCCTCCCTCTCCCTCCCCCTCTGTCATCTCACTGTGTGTGTGTCTGTCTGTGTCAGCCTTCAGCCCGGGCTGAGACAGCTTCCTCAACGCGCACACACAGACAGCCACACCAAAGTACTTAACAGGTCTTTAAAAGACCATTAACATATTATTGAGGCTTTGTTTGTTGTAGTGCCCCTGCATCTCCACCCTGACAGTCACTGCTTGCCCGGCTCCACAGAGCAGAGGCCTTGTTCTATTTCACCTCTTTGTGGCCCTGCATCTCCACTCTGCTCTGTGGGGGCCGGGGGAGCAGTGATTGTCTGCAAGGTCTGCGCACCGCCAAGGAAGGCTTGCCGGGCCGCCACCGGCCCGCGGGCCGTACTATGAGTACCCCTGCGCTAGATACACATATGCTATCTAAGAGTCAGATAGTAGCATGATCCAGGTATATGGACACATACAGTTTCTGTGTCACCCACCCAGGCTGTTGTCCTTCCACCAATCATTGCTTCATCATTCATCCAGCCATGCATCTCATATTCTTTCCTTCCCAGCCACGTCTTCAATCTCAATAAGTAAGGAATATATAAGAGCTTACCTCTGCCCGCCACCACCACTGTCTCAACTCTCACAGCCGGCACTGGAGCCGCCACCTCCTCCCCTGAAGAATTGCCCTCCGCCTCCGTGTCGAGCACCACCACCTCCGCGTTGGCCCCGCCACCAGATGTTCCACCTACAAAGTACATTTAAGAATGTTAGAATAAACCACTCACTAGTATTTGGTCTAGGAATGAAGACATGTGAAAACAATGTAATTTGTGACTGTCTACTCTAAAGTAAAAAAAAATGTCCCTTTTTCCCGGGAAGGGTGTTGTCTTGCTGCACTTTTTGGCACAACTGATGAAGGCTGGCTTTTTAACACGCACCATTTTTCTCCACACAGACAGAAGATGGACTTCTAACAACAAAATCAAGTTGAAACAAGGTGAGAGCTCGGCTCGACCACAAGAAATATCTTCAATTAATCGTCAGCACTAACCACTTTTCCATTCTCAGTTAAACGTTTAGTTTTTTTATTATGACTTCATTTTAATAAATGTGTTTACTTTTAATAAAGCTTTTAAACTTAAATAGACTCTGTGTTTTTTGGTCCAGACTAGAGTGACTGAGCGAAAGGTTTTGCAATTTTTGCAAGCATGAGTCCGTGCCTCTGACACTTCTTGACTCTGACTCCGTACTCTTGAGCTACGTTGGATAATCATCATTGGGGATCAATCATCGATGAATTCGGGAGGTAAATGACGGTGCCACACTATGTAGTCAGTCAGTAAGGACATTGGGGGTTCAAAGTCTGTTATCACAGAGGTATGTGGAAACTCTAACAGCGCCTATTATAATTGATAAGCAATGCACTATTTATTGTCCATAGCTGTTTCTGCAGAAGAATTGTCCCCGCAACAGTAGTGGTATGGATTGTCCTCCTATCCAAACCAAAAGGTAGTATCTTATTCTTTCTTGGTGGTCATTCACATTTTATAGTTGGGAATTTCCAAAGCAGATAGAACACTTCAAAAGACATTATGGACAATCCCAGAGGACTGCACTAAGTTGATAGAGCTATTGCTGACTAGAATGGGAGTTTCGCCAACCGTGCAATCTTAGTTAGCTACACAGACAGACTAATAAGAATAATCTAGTAATACCACAGGGAGTCATAGTAGAGGCAGGATAAGAATTTAGATACAGTCTACAAGAAGATCAAAGACGATTTTGAAAAAATCTAATGAGGAACGCTAGGAAAAATAGGTACTAGTCTAAAATGAAAACTTACTGGGGCCAGCAAAGGAGCCCTCGCCTGCCCGATCCTGGCCCTGTTCAACAGCATCCGCCGCCGCCTGCTGCTCCTGTGTCCCCTGGCCCCTGGGGGGAGCTGACGTACAACATCAAAGAAAGAACAGAAAACATGGATGATTGTTGCTTGTCAATGTCAACCAAATCAAACATTTCAAAACAACAATAACAAAATATTTCCGCGAAATTATATTGATTAGGGTTAGTTTTCATTGATTTGCGGACCTGCGACTTCGAAAGTCACGTAACTCACTAAGAAAAGTACTGAAAGGTTCACCTAGGACTGGCAGGCAGCAGTCCGCAGGCAAGACGCAAAGTGACAGACAAACTCCATTGTGATTTCAGTCAGATCAGTGACAACACTAACAGTTGCCTGCTACATAACCAGTCATTTAAATAGTCAAACTATCAATCCACCGCCACTATTTTTCTTATTGTCAGGGGTACAAAGGAAGGGGCAGATTTAAGCCCCTTGCGGCTCTTTTGCTCCGTTCTTGCGTGACTTTTGTGACGCAGCAGCTAAACAAAAGAGGCGCCGTGGTGCGGCGTATAATATTATAACAACGTGACGCATTTGGGAGATGCATCCCGTTATAAAGCCCTGCGCCATCAGGGGGCGTTCTGGCGCAAGGGAGGGCATTCCTGCGCTGGAACACATCCTAAAAGTGGCTGAGGGAAATCTACAAAAGTTCAATCAGTCACCTTTAGGACAATGATGCGTCACACAAACTCTGCACCTGCTTGAAGCAGACGTACGGCTTGACCCAGCAGTGGGGAGATAGGGTACCCCAGAGCATTACTAGAGTCAAGTCAAGTCAAGTCAAAGAATTTATATAGCGCACTACATACCCAGAGGGTCTCAAGGCGCTAAGGGAGGGGAGAGACGTTTTGGGCCCATGGTGCGCCGCATTGCAAATACGGCGCACCATGTTTGGTGGTGGTAGCGGGCCGCACAATTACTGGCGCATCCCTGCTACTTTGCAGGGATGCGACGGTAATTGCAATTCTGCCCCTTAGGGGCATACTTACTTACGCGTTCTGGCGCATCTCCAGAGATGCACCAGACCAAATGCGTCACGCAAAACTACCCTTGCGACACGGCAGATGCGCCTCATTTACAATGCGGCGCGCCCTGGCGCAAGGGTAGGCACTTGCGTGACGCATCTCATCACGTAAGAGCGGCGCATCGCTGGAGTCACGTCGCCAACGCAATGCAACTCCAGTAATGCTCAGGGCCACCCAATACTTAACATGCTGTGTCAGTCCTTACGCCTGCTTCAAGCAGGCATAAAGAATTGAATTGACGTAGCAGCGTCGCAGAAGTGCCTGCGTTAAATCTTGTAGATTTCACGCAGGCACTTTTGCGAGGCGCACAGCCGCCGGACCGCCCACCCTGCGTACTAGGAACACACCCATTGTGGCGCAGGCCCATGGCTTTATAACGTGACACATCTCCCTAGATGCGTCACGCTGTAAATGACTCGCAGGGATGCGCTACGTTTACGCTGCTGGTGCGTCACGCAAGGCAACATAAACGTGGCGCAAGGGGCTTGTAAATGTAATCTGCCCCCTAGTGTCTAGCATTACGCAGTTCTGTAAAGTACACTCATACATAATAGTTGCTCAGGCCAATGAGACCACAAAATAGAAAACAAATAAGCATAGTAGCAACGCCACTGAGAAGGAGAGCAGTGCACCTGAAATGCACAGAAGATTTTGAAATATAATTTAACTACAATGTAATCGTCAGCAGCATTATTGGCTTGCTCCATGTAAAAAACAAATATTTGCAATACAACAACACATAGCAGGAGAAAACATAGTAGTGAGTGATGAAATAGCTACTACTACTCACCAAGCCCGGGGATCTCCAAGCCGAGCTGGTCCAGCAGGTCGCGCTCCCGGTCCAGGAGGTCCGTCCAGCGGTGGGTGGCCTGGCTGTAGGTGCGCTGGACCCCGGAGAGTTGGGACATGGCCCAGCACACCTTCTGCCACCGCTTCCGGCGCTCCCGGATGTTGTAGCCGCCGGCCGCGATCCTGCCGCCTCCCGCGATGGTCCTGGGCAGGCGGCGCTGGACGAAGTAGACCAGCGCGCCCCTTCCTCCGGGCTGAAGATCTCCCGTCGCGTCACCTGCTCCCCCCTCAATCGCCCGCATGCTGTCCTAGCACGGGGTCCAGGACTCCTCCTCCCCGCCTCCGCTGCGGCCCTCAAGAGTCTGGGCAGCTTCAGGGCGCCTGGCTTCACCATGGTCTGGGCAGGTAAGGTAGGAAGTAGAAAATTAAGAAAGAATAGGATGGGAAGACGAAAAGAAAAGAGTTTAAATAAGTAGTTTAAAAGTAAACAAAAATAGCAGAAAAGACAAAAATATACAGCTAGGAAAAGAGAGGGATAGATAAGAAGCAAAATCGTTAGAAAAAAAACTGAAAACAAGCAAAGGATGGCAAAGATAGCAAGAGGATAAACACCATGCCCAAACACAGGAAATGAATGAAAAACAAGATGGCCGCCCGTTCACGAGCGCGAAAGTAAGTTCGCACGCGATTTTCCTCGCGATCTCGTGCGAACTTGTACTCGCAATGCGCTTACTTCGCGAGATTATACATAGCGGCCAGAAACGGAAATACATCACGCAAACAAAATGGCCGCGCCCATACTCGACCTTGGGGTAAATTCGCGTGTTGCGCTGCAAGCGGCTCACGAATACTGCAAAAAAACTCGCGAAATAACATGCCGCAAAATAAATATAAAGCTCATTCGCACGAATTGGCGGCTTCCGCGGTCGGTTTCGCACGACGCCGAGCCTCGCAAATAGCGCGAAATTATCGAAAAACGATTTTTGCAAAAGCAAAACAAATGAGCAGCTGCAAAAGGTCAATCTCATGATTTATAACGATTCCCTGTTGTGCTTCCTGAGGGGGCCCTCCAGAATTCGGTTGCCTGCTTGCAACTGTTGTGTGACCCTGCTCTGACCTGAACTGTATGCCACAAAGGTCCTGATTTACAGCTAAGGGAGCAGACAAGCAGGTGACAGGCTGGAACTTCAAATTCAGTGACACATTAATTAGCCCCTAATTCATTATTGTCAGTTGGGGCAGGGCAGGTGTTGTTAATAAACTAACCCCAAATTAATTCATGTCAGTTGAAGCAGGGCAGGTGTGCCTGCTTTTCCCCCCATCTTCTACAGTGATGATGAACCAGAGGGTGGCATTGATGTAACAGAGGGTGGCATGGGTCAAAGAGAGGGTGGCAGTGGTGAAACAGAGGGTGCTGGGAGGCTGTGATGATGAACCAGACGTAGAAACAACATAGTCGCGACCGTTGCGAGCCGACAAGTAAGTTCGCAATTGCGAACTAGTACCAAATCCTTGCGAACTGGCAGAAATACTTGCGAACACACAAAAATAAATCTGCAAATTCGCGGGAATTCGCGGATTTTGCGGATTGCGAGTTCGCAAATTCGCTAAATTCGCGAACGCCAGATTCACAAAATTCGCCCATGCTTAGTTCCAGATTCGGGTGCATCTTTGATCCATAGCAGCATATGTATATGAGGAGCACCTCGTGCTTGATACTCCTTTCTCCAGAAGAAATCCAACACCTCTCCAAGAGGTGGATTTTTCTTGTTCGTGATGAAATACATCATAGCTTCAAATCTATGATTGAAGTACCTGCATACATTCACTGGATCCAAAGAACACAGTTCTCCGGGTGTCTTGAATTCAATATTTTCAATGTTTCCATTTGCCTCTCGTAGAAATTCAAGTAAGTCTTCCCAGCCATACTCAGCACAGCTGAGAGTGAGGAACCATGTGGGAGTTCCTAAGTTCCTCAGCATACATTTTAAGTCACCATGACGATGGTACCAATACTCATTAGTACCACGCTGACATGCCATCAGATTAATCAGGTGAGAATCCAAAATACTGTCTTGCACATTGACTTTATCCATAAAGTCCCTTGCTGAGATATTTCGCAGTTGTAAACCACTTTTCAGGATGTGGTTCACTGCATAAGACAGTCCAGACAGATCACTTTCAAACAGTAGATCGAACAAATAGGGAATGCATTGACGAAACCGAGGATCTTCTGCATACAATCGTAAGGTCCGGTATTCAGAAGCAGAAATGTGATCAGGTCGCTCATCATATCGTCCTCCTCGACCTGTGGGAAATAACTGTGGAAAACACCGAGCTTCCAAACTTTCCTCCCAAACACTAATGGGACTCCCTTTGGCTTGTTTCATTTGAAACAACTCAATAGCATTCCCCATGACTTCCTTGGAATGCAAAGGATGAACACTATAATGTTCATATATTTCTTCATTTTTAGAGGCTTCTACTTTCTCAATTTGTCCAGAACACAATTTGCTGTCTTCTTCTTCACTTACTTCCTCTTCTGCAACACATACATTCTTGTAGTACTCATTGTTTTTTATTAAATACAATGTTGCCTTTTTGACTTTCCTAACATCCACTAAATCTTGCCAGATTTTCTTACTCTTTGTCAGAACACCATTAACTAGGATAACCAGAGGTTCCTCTTCCACTTTCTCTACTCCAATTGTATTAATGTTTTTCTTCAAATCTAAAGGCAAATAAACAACTCTTCCCTTTAATTCTCTCTGTAAATCTGATGGAGGCAATTTCCCTGTCTTTGGCTCCATTCGTACAATAGCCTGAAAGGGATGCACACTTTGAATCAAAATAGATTCATAAGTATTTAAATCCTTCAATTCAGAAGGAATGTCAACCAATTCCAGATTATTATGAACCGCCCTAGCAGGCATCCGGTTTGGGTTAATTTGTTAAAACAATAAGTACACATACGTTGGTCTGATCCCAAATCAAAACAATTTTCTACCATCAAGTATGTAGCAAAATCCTTCCATTCACTATTGTTTTCCATTTCACTTTTTGCATATAAATCCACTAACTTAGTCTGATTCTTATACTAAGTCCGTCAACAACAAGTGAAATTAGGCCTCTCACTTGATTTCACCTGAAAGATGGAAATTTCTTTCTGAAACTTATCTATATTAGAAATCTGTACACTGTCTTCCACATTACCTTCTTCTACTGGGTCAATTTCAACATTGTTCTCTTTGCTAGCAAAGTAACAGAACTCAATTTCTTCACAAATATTTTTCACATGTTGTTCTGAACCATGCAAAAGAGCACTGCTCAATTGTTTAAGCATAATTGCTGGACTCTTAGCATAATACAACATTCTCACTAATTTCCTCACTTTATTATGATACACTGCTAGCATTCTGAAATGATGAAAAACACTCTGGCATACCCTTCTGGAAAGACAAGCGAGGGAATGCCCATGCAAACCTGTTACTTCTCTCACTCTGCAAGGATCTAATTCCTGGATGGACAAAACATCGGACCCAGATCTTGTCATAGCCATCCCAAAAGGATTCAAAGTCTATAGACAGGATAGATCAGGCAAAAGAGGAGGAGGAATTGCCATAATAGCCCGGGACACTTTCAAAATTCGGATTACGACAATTCCTACCACGACATGTGAGTCGTTTCAGTATGACATCTACCTGTCCCCGTCTTATAACTTCAGAGGTGTGTTATTATATAGACGACCTGAGACGCGGTCGGGATTTCTCATAGAAATAGCCACTATTCTAGAATCACTAGCAATTGAGAAATCTATAACACTGTTAGGAGATTATAATTTCCACTTAGACAGCCCTGAAGATAAAGACACAATGGCCCTTCAGTCAGAAATGGAGGTCTGCGGCCTGTCACAGTTGGTGACGGGACCTACCCATAACGCAGGCCACACCTTAGATGGTGTATTTACCAATCTACAAAACCTATCGATAACTGATGTCCTCCCTATGACCTGGACAGATCACCACCTAATATTAGGCACTATAAAAATTAGTGAGGCCCCCTCCCCTAAACTACCCTCCTTAAGGCAGGAATCTTTCAAAGTATGGAAAGATATTAGCATACCGAATCTTGGAGTATCTCTGGACAACTCTAAACCTACTCTTTCCACTGACCCAGAGACTGCTACAACACAGTATCATGACTGGCTGGTTCACGCTACTAACGAACTAGTACCAACTAAACAAATGTCCAAAAACAGAAACTCCCCTTCGGCACCCTGGTACACAGAGGAACTTAGAAAACATAAGCAGCTTTGTAGAAACAAGGAGAGGCATTGGAGGAAAAATTATGATGAGGAAAGTAAAGATGAGTATAAGAAGATGCTGATCAAGTACAAGCTTCTGATCCTGGAAGCCAAAAAGAAATATTACAAGGAGCAAATTGAGAATTGCAGTAACTCTAAAAAGCTCTTTGATATAACTAAACAACTTGCAGGAGCAACTCCTGATCTGAATCCCCCAGCCTCACAAAAGTTTTGTGATTCAATAGCCACTTACTTCTTTACTAAAGTAAGTGATATTTTCTCTTCATTTACTACTTTTGATACACAAAAAAATAATGATATAAAGAGGCCACATACTGATAAAATTTTCTCGCAGTTTGTGGAAATCTCGGAAAATCAAACCCAGGATATCATCAAATCTATTAAATCAGGCTCAGCTCTGGACCCTTGTCCTTTGAAAACCTTACGCCCATTAATGGACATTTTGATCCCGGTCATAACCCAGATCTGTAACCTAATGTTCCGAACTGGAATCTTTCCCACCCCTTTAAAAAAAACTTTACTAAAGCCACTCTTGAAGAAATCTGGCCTAGATAAAGCGGAGTTAAAAAACTATAGGCCCATAGCTAATCTCCCATTCTTAGCTAAAGTCGCAGAAAAAGCCATGAACACTCAACTTGCGGAATTCATCGAGCAAAACCAGCTGCTCGATGAAACTCAATTTGGTTTCCGCAAGTTTCATGGTACAGAAACTGCGCTTATCAAGGCAGCAGATGACATCCGACTGATCCGAGACCAAGGGGGATCAGCACTATTGGTGCTTTTAGACCTATCAGCTGCGTTCGACACGGTCGACCATAAAATCTTGGTCGACCGTGTCGAGGGGATGGGAATAATGGGCCTAGCGAAGAATCTACTGACATCATTTCTGGCGGACAGATCTCAGGCAGTCGTTGTGGGACAATTCGAGTCAACAGAGTTGTCCTTGCCATGTGGGGTACCACAAGGTTCATCCCTGAGTCCGACACTCTTTAATATCTATGTGTCGGACCTCGCAAAAACCATCAAAGCGCACGGGATGAACCTTACCTCATATGCTGACGACACCCAGTTGATTCTGACGATCAGAGATGATGGGGAAGAAGTAGCGCAGAGTTTTAAGGCAGGAATGCAGGCTATTGGCCGATGGATGTCCGAAAGTCGCTTAAAGCTGAATTCGGAAAAAACCGAAGTGGTAACTTTCGGTCACCTCAGCCCTAGCTGGTCCTCGGTGTGGTGGCCACCATCTTTTGGAGCTCTGCCTAAACCAACTACGAAGGTGAGAAACCTAGGTGTCACCTTCGATGATAATCTGAACTTTATGGCCCATGCCAATCAGACGACCTCGGTGGCTTTTTACAAATTACGGTTGGTAAAAAAGATCTTGCCGTTTCTACCTGATTCTGTAGGCAGAACCTTGGTAAGTGCCCTGGTCTTGTCGGCACTAGATTATTGCAATGGCTTGTTTGCCAATGCCCAAATCAGGGTCATAAAAAAAATGCAGCTAGTGCAGAATGCTGCGGCCTGGCTACTCTCAGGTGTTCCCAGATTTAAACCAATAACTAGTACCCTGAGAGAGCTTCACTGGCTCCCAGTAAAGAATCGAATAAAGTTTAAGACCTTGTGCATTGTGTACAAAGCCTTGCACCAACAAGCCCCACAATTTCTGAGAAAACACCTCATCTTGTACCAACCTTCCCGACCACTCCGGTCCGCGAAGATGAACGATCTAGTAGTGCCACGTACTAGATTAGTAAACTGGGGAGACAGACGCTTTCTGGTTGCTGCCCCTAAATTGTGGAATACCCTTCCGCAATCAATCAGAGCTAGCCCAAATCTGTTGTCATTCAGGAAACAGCTGAAAACATGGCTGTTTAACCTCTAAAAAAAAAAAAAGCCAAGAAGCCAAAGGTAGGAGAGTTTGCAGACTACAGCGCCGAGACGCCTGCGGGCATTTGTTTGCGCTATATTAAATGTTAAAAAATAAATTAAAAAAAAAATAAATAAATTCTTGCAACACCTTCATTTTCTGTTTTAAACTTTTCTTATTAAATGTACGTACAAAATCACAAAACAAATTGATGGAATCCTGTCGCACACTACAAATGCTACTACATTTCCAGGTGTAGACTGGTCCCTTAGGACGTCTTCCTAAAACCTCATCACCTAACACCTCTTCTGCATCTGCAGACACAAGTTTTTCGTTTTCAACCGGACAACCATCTTTTACCTCATATGCTCGACCACTGGTGTCAACTGCATGCACCAAATCATTGTCCTGAAAGTAACTCTCCTCATTGAAAAATGCCTCACAACTTGAACTATGCATCCATTCTCCTGAGAAAACTTCACAAAAATTACTACGATTAACTACTCTCTTCCATCTACTATTTGATTTGAAATCAGAAATTACCTTGTTTAGTTTCCTAATTCTATTGATTACCAAAATAAATAACTTTCGCTTAATTTCGAAAGCCTGATCAATAATTTTCTCTACATTTTTCTTTTTCTTATAAAATGTCACTTTCTGTTGGCCTTTCTTAAAAATTTTTAACAAATGGACAATTATCCTGTTACGGAACATTCGCCTACGAATGTCCCTGAATTGATTTTCCCTTCTACTGCCATGCACAGACTTATCTCCTGCTCTAGCAGAAACTTTTTTTGATGGGCCTTTCCTTTTCCTTTAAATTGTCTCTCTTCTTATGCACTAAAACATGTTCAATACTGGTATTTTTTTGTCTGCAAATTGTTTTTAAAAATGATTTTATTTTCTTACCCGGAGCTTTTTTGGCAACTTGATACGATTTCATATTACAGGACTGTTCCAAATCTTTACCAAGATGGAGTGTAAGTCGCTTTGCTTCTTTTACTTTTCGCTGCCTTGAGGGCATTTCTAAAGTTTTCTAAAGATCTTCAGTTAAATCTGTAGAAAAATATTTAAAAAATTGATATTAACCACTATTACGAAACAGTAAACCAATAACAGTAGGCAAACAATTAACACACTAGATGTCAATTCCATCTACAGTAATTTAACAACATAGACAAAGGGGGCATATTTACAAGGCACTTGCACCATGGGGGAAATGAGTTAAAATTCCAAGAACACATAGGGTCGTATTTACAAGGACCTTGCACCAGGGGAAAGTGACTTAAAATTGCCAAGCAGACATGAGGGCGTATTTACCACACCCATGCACCAGAGGGAAGTTAATTAAAATTGCCAAGCACACATGAGAGCGTATTTACAAGTCCATTGCACCAGAAAGAAGTGACTTGAAATGGCCAAGCACACATGAGGGTGTATTTACAACACCCTTGCACCAGGGGGAAGTGACTTAAAATTACCAAGCAGACATGAGGGCATATTTACCACACCCATGCACCAGGGGGAAGTGAGTTAAAATTGCCAAGCACACATGAGGGCGTATTTAAAAGGCCCTTGCACCAGCAGGAAGTGACTTAAAATTGCCAAGCAGACATGACGGCGTATTTACCACACCCATGCACCAGGGAGAAGTGACTTAAAATTGCCAAGCAGACATGAGGGCGTATTTACCACACCCATGCACCAGGGGAAAGTGAGTTAAAATTGCCAAGCACACATAAGGGCGTATTTACAAGGCCCTTGCACCAGGAGGAAGTGACTTGAAATGGCCAAGCACACATGAGGGTGTATTTACAAGACCCTTGCATCAGGGGGAAGTGACTTAAAATTACCAAGCACACATGAGGGTGTATTTACAAGGCTCTTGCACCACCATAAGGTGTGGCCTATGCAGAAGTATGCTGGATTGTCTGTCTGCCATGGTAAAACCAAGAAATATCTAGGAGCAAAAAGGCAGGTCTGGCAGTCACAAAAGTTTGTTTGAGGTGAGGCCTACTCAGCGTTGCAGATGACATTTTGGCTTGTTGAAGAGTACAGAGGACATAATACATGTGCAGGCCAACAGATGAAGTGAGTCATGTCCACTGCACACTTCAACAAAGGCCAGACCTCCTCTGTCTCCCTGGACAGGCCTAAACCTCATCAGCACAATGTGATTAGTAATGTTAGGAAACACAGGTGATGTAATTGAAAAACGTGCAAATATTTTTGCTCATTTCACAATCACATCACCTGTGTTTCCTCAGCTTAGGTATCTCATTGAGCAGATATAGTCTAGCATATCCAAGAGTACGCAGAAGGTGAGGACTGTATGCAGCAGTGCAATGTACATAATTCTCCTCCAATGACAATTACAGAAGCCTCAGCATATCTATGCCCCCTAAACAGGCCTACATGTATATCATAATTATCATAGTGACTATGAAACTCTACCAGTACTTATTGTGAAACCTAAATGACTTAAAAAACTAGTTTTTAAACCAACAAACAAGCAAATTATTCTCCCATATTCATGTTGAGAAATAAAATATTTATTTAAAAAAGCAAACCCCTTGTTGTCCTTCTCATAAATGTGAAAAGTATTTCTTTTTTAAAAAAAACGATTTTCTGGTCATAATTTCAAAACACAGCACAGCTCCTATGTACAAGCACACCCTAGCTGGCTTCCTTATTTTTTCCAATAAGCATACTAATCTCCTTCTAAATTAAAGGAATCTTTTCACACCTTAGCACGATTTTTAAACAAATCATGTAAGCAAATTAGTCTCCCAGATTCCTGGGAGAAGTACCTTAAAATTGTCTAGCACACATAGGGGCGTATTTACAAGGCACATGCACCAGGGGAAAATGACTTAAATTTGCAAAGCACTCATGAGGGTGTATTTTTCAAGAACCTTGCACCACCTTTAAAGTCACTTTTAAAATGGGGAAAATGACGTGAATGTGTCTCATAAGCCTTGTAAATATGCCCCCATGTTGACTATGTAACTCTTGCAAAACATATTGTGAAACCTAAATGACTTCAAGAAACGAGTTTTTAAACCAACAAACAAGCAAATTATTCTCCCATATTCATGTTGGGAAGTGAAATATTTATTTAAAAAAGCACCCCCCATGTTATCGTTCTCATAAATGTAAAAAGCATGTCTTTTTCTTAAAAAACGATTTTCTGGTCATAATTTGAAAACACAGCACACCTCCTATGTACAAGCACACCCTGTAAGTACTAATACTTCAAATTATCTATAATTATAATTTGTCTAAGAAGCAAAATCTTTTTGGAAAAAATAATGAAAACACTTGACACAAAACAACATTTTAAATGTACAGCTGACTTCCTTATTTTCTCAATAAACTATACTACTCTCTATCTAAATTAAATGATTTTTTTCTTACCTTAGCAAATGCTTTTTGAATTTCAAAACAGTCTCAGAACCACACCAATTTTTCTTAAGCAGAGCAAAAGGTATGCACTCCAGAGGCTGCAACCAACAAAGGCACTGAAATGCTGAAATTCATCACACATATCTCTCATGTGACCCAATCAAAACTCTTCCCTCACTTTTTTCAAATCAACACCCTTCCCCCCTCTGCCCTTTCTGGCCTTTTTCATAGCAACTACCTCCTGCCAGACCTCTCATGTTTACAAGTTCACACAACAATGTTTCAAATGAACTCTGAACTCTCAGTACACCTGCTAATCCACTGCAATGTTTCTTAAAATCATGTTTTCTTAACCATTCAAATTACATGTTTCAAAGAACACATCCATGCACCCTAACTTTCTGTTTTCAGCAATGGAAATCCACCAATCACTGCTACTGAATCATTAGCACAGAAACTCCACAGTTTTTTTTCTTTACAAACTCCTACTGTTTCAACTGCCATTTCATTCCCACACTTCATCTGACTGCAGCAGAACCTCCTCTCACCATGTTTTCTGTCTGGATTGTTGGACATAGTTACATCCACTGGGCTCGCAGGTATGCTGATAACAGAAATTTACACAACCTCAATTTACAAAATGTGGAAATCAAATGGATTGGCCAAAGAGGATTGAGATGTCACCAATTGATACCATTGGTGAAAACCTTTTTACATTTGCCAAACCCTGACCTCATAATAGTGCACTGTGGAGAAAATTATTTGGGCACTTTGACTGGGGTAGGTCTGGAAATGCTCTTAAAGGACACCTTTGAGCAATTAATGGCACTTTTCACTCACACTGCCTTGGTATATTCCAATATATGCCAAAGACAGAAATGGAGGTGGTCCAATCAAATTTGTCCACAAATTGAGAAAGCGAGGAAGCATGTAAATAAGTCTGTTTCAGCTTATATGAGAGACCATGGAATGGGCGCCATCTACAACAATAACTTGCGTTATTACATGCAAGATATCTACAGAGGAGATGGTGTGCACTTCTCAGATGAGGGAAACAGAGTTTTCATACAAAATTTAAGACTGTGTATTGGTACCTACTTATAAGTACCTAGAACTTACACAGAACCCAAAAGCTCTTTTCAGAGCTACCTTAACTATAATTACTTTTTTAAAATTTCAAATGTACCTTTTTTAACAAATTTTCACTTATGTTCGCTTCCCGGTTCGCTACCCGGTTCGCGTACCGGCAGCTAACCGCGCGAAAAAATCAAATTTTCTTTTTTTCGACATATATGAGCCTCCTCAGGTACCCTCAGAAAACCTAGGGGGTCAAAATACGTCTCCCGTGCCCCCTTATGCCCATTTCCCACATTGTTATTCCTCCATCTTGTGATAAAATGTGTCCAAAACACAAAATGGCGAACTCCCATTACGCTACCAGTAAGCTACCCGGTTCGCGTACCGGGACGCGCCTCTACGGCCCGCGGGGCACTTTAATATCCCCCTCATCAATCCTAGGGGGTCAGGAGGGGTCTACCTTGCCCCCTTTCATTAAATTCCCCCTTTTGTTTTTCTCCACCTCTTGTATCTCGATCCTACCAAGAGACAAGATGGCGGCCGTTCCGGACTGTTTAGAATGTTGACAGACACCGGTAAACCAATCAGCTTCGCTTCGTGAAGTTCCGTTACGCGTCAGGTACGCGAACCGGAGCGCTAACCGGAGCGCTGTTACAGATATATCTGTTTTTTAAAACATTAATTTCTCAAAATCCACTGGAACACATATATTAAGACATAGCAAAGGCACATCGGGCAAACCATATCTACAATTTTGCCAAGTTTCGTGTAAATCCATTCAGCCGTTCGAGCTAAAAGTGATTCCAACCGCCCTATGGAAAAATGAATGGGAAAAACGCGTTTTGGGACCCCCCTTTTTTCTCGGCCCCCCTTGAGGAAACCCCCCCAAATTTTCAGGGGCTGCTCAGAAACAAAATGTGCCATTTTCCTGAAAATTTCAGCCAATTCCGTCCACAAACGTCAAAGTTATTCGACATAGAATTTTCAGAAATCCCATAGGAGAAAAATCCTAACTATATATACCTACTGGCGACCGCCAGTAGGTAATATATATATATATATATATATATGTAAATGTAAATGTAAATGTGTTTCGATTTATATAGCGCACTTTAACCCAGGGGCCTCAAGGCGCTTGCTTAGGGAACCCGTCCTGGTATTCCCCTGTGAGATATCCCGGCCGGGTATCCACAAGGTGAAAGCCAGGCATCCCGCCGCGAGGGGCCATAGTGGAGATTAAGCAAGCTATTGCCCAGAGTCGCAGAGTGTGACCCCGTGAGTCGAGTAGGCACAGGAGCGAGAATTATCGACTCTGTGGAATTTTTGAGCCCGAGACCCGCCGAGGCGGGGAATCGAACCCTGGTCCACGGCCGATCTCAGCTTCTGGGTCTGCCGCCTGTAACCACTAAGCCACAATATATATATATATATATATATATATATATATATATATATATATATATATATATATATATATATATATATATATATATATATATATATATATATATATATATATATATATATATATAATATATATATATATATATATATATATATATATATATATATATATATATATATATATATATATATATATATATATATATATATATATATATATATATATATATATATATATATATTACCTACTGGCTGTCGCCAGTAGGTATATATAGTTAGGATTTTTTCCCTATGGGATTTTTGAAAATTCTATGTCTAATAACTTTGGCGTTTGTGGACGGAATCGGCTGAAATTTTCAGGAAAATGGCACATTTTGTTTCTGAGCAGCCCTTGAAAATTTGGAGGGGTTTCGTCAAGGGGGGGCCGAGAAAAAAGGGGGGTCCCAAAACGCGTTTTTCCCATGTTAATTTCCATAGGGCCTTTGGCCTCACTTTTAGCACGAACGGCTGAATGGATTTGCACGAAACTTGGCAAAATTGTAGGGACTGTTAGCCCGATGTGCCTTTGCTAGGTCTCAATATATGTGCTCCAGTGGATTTTGAGAAATTAACATTCAAAACAAGATATATATCTGTAACAGCGCTCCGGGCTGCGCTCCGGTCCGCTTACTTTTCGCGAAACGGAGCTTTGCGATGCGAAGCTGATTGGCTTTCCGGTGTCTGTGAACATTCTAAACAGTCCGGAGCGGCCACCATCTTATCTCTCGGTAGGATTGAGAGAGAAGAAGAGGTGAAAAACGAAGGGGGAATTTAATGAAAGGGGGCAAGGTAGACCCTTCTTGACCCCCTAGGAATGATGTTGGGGTTATTAAAGGGTCCCGTGGGGAAAATAAAAAAAAAATGATTTTTCACGGTAGAAGCGCTTCTCGGGCCGCGAACTGGGCCGCAAACTGGTAGCGAAACGGGAATTCGCCATTTTGTGTTTCGTTTTAATTAAATTACTAGGTATAAGGGGGTGCGGGAGACGTATCCTGATCCCTTATGTTTTCTGAGGGTGGCTGAGGAGGCTCATATATGTTGATATATGTCTTCCAGCGGCTGTGCGTGCGCCATCTTATCTCTCGGTAGGATCGAGAGAGAAGAAGAGGTGAAAAACGAAGGGGGAATTTAATGAAAGGGGGCAAGGTAGACCCCTCTTGACCCTCTAGGAATGATGTTGGGGTTATTAAAGGGTCCCGTGGGGAAAATAAAAAAAAAATGATTTTTCACAGTAGAAGTGCTTCTCGGGCCGCGAACTGGGCCGCAAACTGGTAGCGAAACAGGAATTCGCCATTTTGTGTTTCGTTTTAATTAAATTACTAGGTATAAGGGGGTGCGGGAGACGTATCCTGATCCCTTATGTTTTCTGAGGGTGGCTGAGGAGGCTTATATATGTTGATACATGTCTTCCAGCGGCTGTGCGTGAGCGTTTTATTTATTTTTTGCTGCGTGACGTCTGTTAACGTTCGATTCGATGGAAATCAGGAAGTGTTGACCGCCAATTTGTCACTGCGATAAAATATTTTGTTATAAATGAATCCTTATTGATAAACATTGTATGCGCCATCTTGCCTTTTTTCCAATGGCACAATTTTGTCGTGCACGGCAGCCATTTTAGATGCCTTGACCAGACCCACTCTCTGCACGCCGTCCATTCTCAGCACGGCTCCCCACCCTCGCAAGCATCTCCCCCACGCGCTGGTCACCCCCGCTCTCTCTCTCATGCTTGGGCCATAAACTTCCCCCCATCTGCGCTGCTCTTCCCTGAGAATCACACCCTGTGCCCGCCCGACACCTCCCTTTCACTACCGCACCCTCTGACACTCCTCTTCCTCTGTGTCCGATTGTCCAGGCCGGTCCCAGGCTATCACCTAGCCCTGCGGATGTAGTTTATGGCCCCAGCTGCAGAGAATCCAGACATGCCAACCCTCCCGATTCAGGCGTGAGACTACCGATTTCAGTGCTAGTCTCCCGCCTCCCGATTCCTGCAAGCAAAAACCCGATTCCTCGGGGGTTTCAGCTGACAGGGCTTGGTATTGTGTTACGTGCTAATTCTTCCAGGAAACGTCAGAGGGCCGATGCAGGGGCTCTAGAAGGGGTGATAAACCATTTAAGCCTCATTAACAAGCGCATGGTCTTTTAAAGATATGTGAAGTACTCGGGGCGGCGGTGTGTGTGTGCCCTCTTTCAGGAGCGGGCGGGGGGGTGGCACTGCCAGCAACTTGCCAGGCCAGGCAGTGTTCAACACTTGCATCACCCTTTCTCTGCCTGCTATTGCGCTCCATGCTTCGGAAAGGTAAGAAAAAGAACGTGAATTTGAGTTTGAAATGTCCGATCCTGTAGCAGCACACTTCCAAAGCCCACACATGACAATAACCCGATTCAAGGCCCCATTCACCCGATTTTTTAAAAATATATAGTACTCCAACAAAGTAGGATTATAAAACTTTATTAACTTTATAAATATAACGAACGTAACAAAAACTGTAAATACATTTAAACATTTTTTGCCAAAAAGAAGCAACAATGGTCAGTAGCTGTCTTTTGTGCGAATAGTCCCAAGGCAGCACAACGTGCTGAGTTCTGGACGGCACCCAGGTGATGTCACCTGGGTGCCGCACTGGTTTTTGGTTTCCTACAATGCAGCAAAGAAAAACAGCGCGGGGCGTCCCGGGTGGTGCGGGGGGAGGCCTCGTCAGTAGCGGTCTGTTGTGCGAATAGTCCCAAGGCAGCAGAACGCGCTGAGATGTGGATGGCACCCAGGTGATGACCAGTAACTTGCCGCACTGGTTTTGGCATCCTACAATGCTGCTCCGAAAAACGGCGTGGGGCGCCCGGGGGGGGGCGTGGGGGAGGCGGCGTGAACGGGCCTCCCCAGGTGGAGGCTCGTCTGCTGTACTGGGGCGCCCCTTTACCGTTTCAGTTGCCATTCCGCCCACTTTTGCCACACTGTGCCTCATCCTCCATTCAGCTGTTTATCGCCCGCTCTTGCGGCTACAGCGTCTCGCTCACCATGTAGTTGAGTTGCGCCCACTCTTGCGGTGCAGCGATAGGCGGCTGCCATTGGATTCTTAAAATGGCGGACGGCTCTTCGGATTTGGGCCTGGTCCACTAAAATGGCCCTGGGACACCTTGGAACTCGGACGCTTTCCTGCTCGGGCTTGGGCTCCATTCTGAGTCCCCTCAGCCGTGAAGATTCTACAAAAGTCTTGGGGGCCCTCGACTCCTGCAGGCTTCCAGTGGGGAGCGGCTGCCATGATTGCTCGCGGAATGACCACGACGGAGCCACGAGATGGTGCTGCTCTCATGCTGACGCCAGCTTCAGTCTGAAACATCCAGAAACAAGGTGGGGCTTTCATCGTTTGGGAAAAAAAATGTTCTAAACCAATGAAAAGTGTTATTTTTAGGTCATATGACCAAGCCTTCCATCATTAGGAAACCAAAAGTAAAATGAACCAATGAAAAGTTTTATAAACAAGTCACATGACCTGTTATGCGGCATAGGGCTTCAAAAAGCGTAGAAAATCCGTTGGCACGTGAGGCGGCGTCAGTAGGGGACCGATGTGCGAATAGGCCGAAGGCAGCACAACGCGCCGAGATCCGGATGGCACCGAGTTGTTGTCCAGCAAGTTGCTGCACTGGTGTGGCTATCCTACAATGCTGCGCCAAAAGTCGGCCGTGGGGCGCCCCATTGGCCTGTAAGGTCGCGTCAGTCAGTGGGGGCTGTGCGTCTCCCTCAAGATGGAGGCTCCTCGGCTGCAGTGCGGCGCCCCTTAGCGTTTCACTCGCCGTCCAACTGAGTTGCGTCCGTACTTGCGGCTACAGTAGGCCGAAGGCAGCACAGCGCGCCGAGATCCGGATGGCACCGAGGTGGTGTCCAGCAAGTTGCTGCACTGGTGTGGCCATCCTACAATGCTGCGCCGAAAGACGGCGTGTCCAGCTGAGTTCCGGTCACTCTTGCAGTACAGTGACTCGAACGCGCCGAGATCCGGATGGCACCGAGGTGGTGTCCAGCAAATTGCCGCACTGGTGTGGTCATCCTACAATGCTGTGCCGAAAGACGGTGTGTCCAGCTGAGTTCCGGTCACTCTTGCGGTACAGTGACTCGAACGCGCCGAGATCCGGATGGCACCGAGGTGGTGTCCAGCAAAATTGCCGCACTGGTGTGGCCATCCTACAATGCTGCGCCGAAAGACGGCGTGTCCAGCTGAGTTCCGGTCACTCTTGCGGTACAGTGACTCGAACGCGCCGAGATCCGGATGGCACCGAGGTGGTGTCCAGCAAGTTGCCGCACTGGTGTGGCCATCCTACAATGCTGCGCCGAAAGTCGGCGTGGGGTGCCCCGTTGGCTTATAAGGTGATGTCAGTAGTGGACCGATGTGTGAATAGGTCGGAAACAGCATAAGGCGCCAAGATCCGAATGGCAAGTCCTGGATGTTGAGTGCCATAGTTGAGAGTTCTGAGCAGTGCTTGTAAGACTGTCTGAAGCTTATTTGCACCTGCTGCAGCTTCACTATTGCCCTGGTGTGGCCAAAGATCGCGTCCGTACTTGCGGCTACAGTAGGCCGAAGGCAGCACAGCGCGCCGAGATCCGGATGGCACCGAGGTGGTGTCCAGCAAGTTGCTGCACTGGTGTGGCCATCCTACAATGCTGCGCCGAAAGACGGCGTGTCCAGCTGAGTTCCGGTCACTCTTGCGGTACAGTGACTCGAACGCGCCGAGATCCGGATGGCACCGAGGTGGTGTCCAGCAAATTGCCGCACTGGTGTGGTCATCCTACAATGCTGTGCCGAAAGACGGCGTGTCCAGCTGAGTTCCGGTCACTCTTGCGGTACAGTGACTCGAACGCGCCGAGATCCGGATGGCACCGAGGTGGTGTCCAGCAAATTGCCGCACTGGTGTGGCCATCCTACAATGCTGCGCCGAAAGACGGCGTGTCCAGCTGAGTTCCGGTCACTCTTGCGGTACAGTGACTCGAACGCGCCGAGATCCGGATGGCACCGAGGTGGTGTCCAGCAAGTTGCCGCACTGGTGTGGCCATCCTACAATGCTGCGCCGAAAGTCGGCGTGGGGTGCCCCGTTGGCTTATGAGGTGATGTCAGTAGTGGACCGATGTGTGAATAGGTCGGAAACAGCATAAGGCGCCAAGATCCGAATGGCAAGTCCTGGATGTTGAGTGCCATAGTTGAGAGTTCTGAGCAGTGCTTGTAAGACTGTCTGAAGCTTATTTGCACCTGCTGCAGCTTCACTATTGCCCTGGTGTGGCCAAAGATCGCACATGACATAGGCGGCCGGCTCCCGAGGTCCGGCGGAACTTTTTTCCTTTTCCTTTCTGCTTCTTGTCCCACAATCCGTTTCACCTGAAGACATGACCAGGTCCCTGAATGTGTGCAGGGGGACGTTATTGATTGAATCAAAATGGCGGCTTCACACAAAGCTGACTCAAGCGTTGCTGTTGATGCTATACAGACAAAAATTGGTTTTCAGTTTGTACATTCTTCAGGATTTTTTTTTCCATCCAAGGCTGATTGAGAGTTTGTAGAAAAATGGCTTCAGATTTTCCACATACTACTCTTCAACATTCTTCCTAAATGTAACAATGTGAGACTCACTAGGAGAACGGCTGTTTATCTTTCCTTTCAAAATGCTGCCAACAATATTTTCTGAATGGAAGACACCATCTTGTAGCATAAAGGGCCGAAATGGGTTCTGGTCTGGCCGATGGTTGGTGGAGACATTTTGACTATATCTTGCACCTGCCCGGCCTCGCCCAAAATGGCGCCGGTATAAATGGGACTCGTAACTCCTTGTTGTGTACTGGTTGAACAACCTTGATATCACGAGATATGAATGCAGTTTTGATGCTCATGGCGGGCGGGGACGAGAATTGATTGAATATTTTGACATCCCTATTGATATTAACTTCTGATGTGTTATTGATTACTGTACTATTGAAAGTTCGAATTAACGTCACCCATGGTACTTGCCCGCAAATGTATATCTAGAGGATTTTTTTGTAAGTGGCCCTGTCGTAATTTAATTACAAAATGTACGTCCACCGATTCCGCAACTGTTAGACACCTTAGTTCTTGCAACCTAATGGCCCGCTCGTTACATTCCTCTATAATGTAAATGTCTCCTCATCATATACGATTTCAGTTTGCTCCGTGGCCGGCCCACGTGGTTATAGGCCCATATTTGTATACTGACATTTTCACAATAAAGGTTTTTAAAACAAAACATGGTAGTAGTATTTACATTGGTCACGTTGGGGCGCTACCGGAACTGATCGAATTGGTAGTCTACAGTGTTTGGATGTTTCAGACTGAAGCTGGCGTCAGCATGAGAGCACTACCATCTCGTAGCTCCGTCGTGGCCATTCCACGAGCAAACATGGCAGCCGCTCCCCACCAGAAGCCTGCGGGAGTCGGGGGCCCCCAAGACTTTTGTAGAATCTTCACAGCTGAGGGGACGCTTTCGAGAATGGGACCCAAGCCCTATCAGGGAAGCGTCCGAGTTCCAAGGTGTCCCATGGCTATTTTAGTGGACCACGGCCAAATCTGAAGAGCCGGCCGCCATTTTGAGAGTCCTGTGGCAGTCGCTTATCGTTGCATCGCAAGAGCGGGAGCAACTCAACTACATGGTGAGCGAGACGCTGTAGTCGCAAGAGCGGGCGGTAAACAGCTGAATGGCGGAAGAGGCACAGTGTAGCAAAAGCGGGCGGAATGGCAACTAAAACGGTAAAGGGGCGCCCCACTACAGCGTGTCTTCAGGTCAAACGGATTGTGGGACAAGCTCCAGAATAGAAGAGTCATCAAAAGGCAAAAAGTTCCGCCGGACCCCGGGAGCCGGCCGCCTATGTCGGGGGCGATCTCAGGCTAAACCGGTGCTATAAGACTTGGGGAGGGGGTCGGAGCCAAGCGTCTTCTCCGAGTCCGTGCCATCACAACGCCCCTCGGGGGCCTCCGTCAAGCGGTTTAGGGAGGTACCATATCACATTGTTTTCAAATCCAGTCAGGTCCACAAACGACCCTCACTTACTTTGAGAATAGTGAAGCTGCAGTAGGTGGAAATAAGCTTCAGACAGTGTTACAAGCGCTGCTCAGAACTCTGAACTATGGCACCCAACATCCAGAACTTATGCCATTTGAGAATGGCAGTGACATTGAAGCAAATCAGGGTCCAGTTTTGGTCTGCATAGCATCAGTAGCAACGCTTGCTATCAGAGTGCATGAGTTTCATGCTTGATCGATTGAGCTAGCCGGATCGGGCAATAAAAAGTATAAAATAGTTATGTAAATAGTTATTTAATAAAAGGTTTTACCCTGTTTCTTTGCTGGTGTGTTGTATATATTTTTAATATTTGCATAGGGTTTGTCGTTATTTTGGGCGGGGTGGGTGACGGAGCCGAGCTGTCTTGCAGCCCTCATGGTGTGGAGCTCAGTTCATCTCACTATTTTCGTATTTCTCATGAAGGGTTGTTCCTAATATTTCTATTTTAGCGAGGTCAAAAAGAGATCCAATTAGTGGCCTACTGATTTTGCTCGATTAATTTTATTTTTTTACACGATTTTTCACTATCAGCAAAGACTAAACAGAGTATTGCGACTCTGTGCTTGTTTGTAAATAGAGAATGAACCAAAGAGAATCAATTGTAAAACAGTAAATGCTTGGATAACAATCAATCAAATGGAGAGACAAGCAGGCACGACGGATTACAACGGGGGTAAAGGCCTGCGTTAACTACTCTTCACTATCTGCAAAGAGAGAGTACTACTAAGAGAAAAGAGGGGAGGGGGGGCAGCGTTCAAAGCACATCAGCGTGCATAAACACGAAAAAGTTTTTACCTATCACGTACTTGACATTTGACAGCTTTTGATATTTGCTATTAAAAAAACCATTGAAATTCACAGAAAAAACCATAGGTTTTAGGCCATATATAGTTAGGAATTTGCATTTACAAAACCTTGAAAATTCACTGAAAAAAACATTGGTTATAGACCATATATAGTTAGGGATTAGCCTTTTCAAAACCTTATTTTACTCACACAAAACCATTGAAATTTCATATATAGTTAGTTGCACTAACTATATATCGCGCACCCGCAATCCACTGCTGATGATGTCACATATTACATCATTCATGACATGGTTAGTGACATCACTGATGACATTTCAAATGACATCACTGATGACATCTCAAATGACATCACTGATGACATCTCAAATGACATCACTGATAAAATCACTGATAACATCTCATTTGACATGACTGATCACATCACTGATGATATCATTCATGTGATAATACCATGAACCTCTTCAGACTCTAATATAACCTTAGATACAATCAGTGTAAACAGACAGTCACAGACTGTCACTCATCCATGGAGTTACTCACACACCTAGTCAGTTATGCAAAAAATCAATCACACCTCCATTTTCTCAACTATACAGTTATACACACCTTACTTATTCAAACATATACTAACACATATTTACTCTCTTATACAATCCCTGATACATGTTCACAATGATCCATACAGCCACTCACACATTCACTGGCTCTTATGCACAGTTATTTATATATGTCAACTCTCACATGTACTGTGTTTTACATATGTACTTACTTTGACATGTAGCACTGAGATATCCATTCACTCACTAATACACTCATGCACAGTCAACCGCCCATACAGCTGTTTCCACATGCACTTTTGAACCCATACATATAGTGAATCAACTACTCACACATCTATGTACAGAGTCACACACCTCCCAGCCACCCATACACACACACTCAGTTTCCCATACAAATACTTGGACAACCAATGAATAACCCATACAGTTACTCATATAGCTACTGATCAACATATGCAGCAGTTTGTAGAACAACAGATATAATGATGCACAAATTAAGACAGTTTAGTCACTAACCCATGCACTCAGTGAGACACATTTAATCACTCACTCATACAGTCAGTCATGCACCTACTAAATCCTTCATCCAGACACTTATACATCCACTCATTCTTCAATATGTAAGACATATTTTAACTTTACAGAAACATACAGTCACTGGATGTTGTCATCAGTGATGTCATCAGTGATGTCATTTGAGATGTCATCAGTGATGTCATCAGTGATGTCACTAACCATGTCATGAATGATGTAATATGTGACATCATCAGCAGTGGATTGCGGGTGCGCGATATATAGTTAGTGCAACTAACTATATATGAAATTTCAATGGTTTTGTGTGAGTAAAATAAGGTTTTGAAAAGGCTAATCCCTAACTATATATGGTCTATAACCAATGGTTTTTTCAGTGAATATATATATACAATATTAATGTACTAACTAACATGTTTTGTCATGTTAATATTGCATTACACAATATTTCTAGTATATATATATATATATATATATATGTATATATATATATATATATATATATATATATATATATATATATATATATATATATATATATATATATATATATATATATATATATATATATATATATATATATATATATATATATATACTAGAAATATTGTGTAATGCAATATTAACATGACAAAACATGTTAGTTAGTACATTAATATTGTTTTCGAGAGGGCTGAAAACAAGCAAGTTGCTTTACGTGTGCAAACCTTGCTCCATAACTACCAACATATTGTAGGCCACATGGACATTCCAGCACATACACAGCAAATTCGATCTTACAGGTCAGGTGTCTATTGATGGCACGTGGGGTATAGCAAAAGGGGATGTTAAACTCCGACATGCTAATTCCATGCCTGCAGGCCTTGCAATTGGAACACTTCCTAAAGCCTTTACTGGCTTGTAACCACATCTTGTTAGAGCCAATTTCTGGACTAGACTTGACTAATGCATTGCTCTATATATATATTACCTACTGGCGGTCGTCAGTAGGTAGTTATAGTTAGGACCTATTTTCCATAGGAAATCCGCAACATTCTATTTCCAATAACTTTGGCGCCGGTTGACGAATCTTTGCGACATTTTCAGAACTTTTGGTCAGCTCCGGTCCGCTCCTATCCTGAAAATGTCTCGGGGAGATTCGTCAAGTGGGGGCCGAGAAAAAAGGGGGTCGCAAAACGTGTTTTCCCCATGCAATTTTCCATAGGAACATTTAGTCGCAGCTACAGCCTGAACTGCAGAACGGAATTACACCAAATTTGGCAAAGAGGTAGTTCTTGGTTCAGACTCGAGCCTTTTTGTTAAATGTTGTAAATCTGTTCAGTAGTTTTTTAGATATAAAAGGAATATATATATATATATATATATATATATATATATATACCAACCAATTCGTTCACAGTCCACAAGAACGACGTCCAGGCCACAAGTAGTATTCAAATCTGGATTTATTTCACAGCCCTACTCGACGCGTTTCGGGAATTGCCTTCCCTTTCTCACGAGTACCATAGTCTGTTTGCATCCATTATTTAAAGTAAATCACATGACTTCATTGAAAGATAGACATAGCCAACAGACTACCATAACATCACATGTCTGGAGCTATATTATACATACATTTTTCAGCAATGTGTGGCATAATGTACATAAATCAATAGGATAAATAAATTCATTGGTTGCACATAATTTTGAAAAGGGCGTAATACATTATAACGTACAGACGATGTTCACTCAAATTTTACGGGGACGATCAACCCGTTCACATTATCTCTGACTTCCCGTTGAATTTAAAGGGAAGGCTTTTAACACTCGGTAAGGTTTCATGACAACTCAAATCATACGAAAGAATTACCCACATTCTATTATTTTAAAGAATAAAATAAAACCGGATTATGCTCTCCTTTAAAATACGGTCCGATAGGGGCTACGAACCCTCAGTTATGCCGTTCACGCACATTCGCATTTGATCGTTCATTGGGTAGAGCTATAGCGTTTCCTTCTATTAACCAGCTCTTTTGTAACCAAGTCCATGTGATCCCCTGTGTATTTAGGAATAATTACGGTCTGTGTTGGAGAACATCCTGTTTAATAAGGTCCCGAGTCATTCTCGTAAGTGTTTTGCACAGATTGCTCGAGGATTTAGCCCAAGTGGGCCTGGGATTTACTTATTCGTTCGTTTGTTGTCACATTCAAGTCTTGACTCTCACATAAGAAAACACCTTTCATTGTGACCTTGCCCAGCGTGATCTCTGCAACACGATACATATTGCTACACACTTTCTAACCTTGTTGTATTTTCATACTCTCCCACATTGTATGGTACCTGTGACAAAATAATAAAACACAGTGATTAAATAAACTACCAATATTGTGCCTTTCATAAATTCATACATATAAAACTTAAGATCAGAGGACAGTTTCGGCAGAAGTTATATACATCAGCACACTTCTTTTCGGTTTAGCCTAAGTGCACACCCAGACCTTCGTCGCAATTGTGCCCCTGGGGTTGTAATATATGATATTTGATTATTAATCTCGACTCCAGGCGTCTGAGTTCCTGAAGTCGGTTCCCGCCTCTTTCTCTTATTGGCACTTGGTCTAGTGCCACGTAAGAGAGGAGGCTATTGTTGCTTCTGTGGTGGGACGCAAAGTGTCTAGCCATGGGATACTGCTTGTCTTGGTTCTTTATGGCTCCAGATGTGAAACCCCCTCCACCCACTGGGGCAACAACTATGAACTACCTGCGAGTGTTCATTCTACTGACTGAGAGTCTCAAATTGTCAGGCACTACGAGTCCCAAGATGCCAGGAGCCACGCCCACAAAGGGGCAGGACGTTTTAATGAATATAGTGGTAAGAAATCAGAATGAACTCGAGCAGTCAGCCCACAGCCACTGAGAAAGAGGACAGAGATCCTTGAAACGCGTCTGGAGTGTGAGCCTAAGAACTTTGTAAGAGGTGGTAATCACGCTGCATTTACCGGCAGGCGGAGTCCATTAAAAAGGAAGAAATAAGATTTGCTTGTGGATTCTTTCACAGGGGCAACCTTTTCGAATTTCATATTTGCGGCTGTGTCCGGTCGCGAGAGGATCCCGCTGCCTGAAAGGCAGACCATTGCTGTTTCAAGGATGAGTCAGCGCGAAATGGATGCAAAAAATTCCGAGGCTTCGTCATAAAGCAAGGTGAATGGCAGAGATGTGAAACCCCCTCCACCCACTGGGGCAACAACTATGAACTATCTGCGAGTGTTCATTCTACTCACTGAGAGTCTCAAATTGTCAGGCACTATGAGTCCCAAGATGCTAGGAGCCACGCCCACAAAGGGGCAGGACGTTTTAATGAATATAGTGCTAAGAAATCAGAATGAACTCGAGCAGTCAGCCCACAGCCACTGAGAAAGAGGACAGAGATCCTTGAAACGCGTCTGGAGTGTGAGCCTAAGAACTTTGAAAGAGGTGGTAATCACGCTGCATTTACCGGCAGGCGGAGTCCATTAAAAAGGAAGAAATAAGATTTGCTTGTGGATTCTTTCACAGGGGCAACCTTTTCGAATTTCATATATATATATATATATATATATATATATATATATATATCAAACCACAAAGTTTGCCTGGAATGAGGGAGCCCACAAGAGGAATGAAGTTACTCGCCACTTTTATTGATGGAGTTTGCCACGTGAAACACAGCACAGTGCTTTGCTGTATTCAAGTTCAGCCCGCCCGACGCGTTTCGTGCAAACGCACTTCCTCATGGGCGCTGGGCACAAAGTGAAGGCTGACTATGGCTGTTAAATCAAGCACCTGTTGTAAAACATCATAACACCCCGCCCAGGTGGGCATGGCCACCCCCGTGGCCTACTGGTACTTGTGGTGCCTTCAATTGTTCCTCATGTGATTCGCCATGTCGTCTTCACGGTGATTTTTCAAATGAGATCCCCAGTGGGTTGCGAGGGAAACTGTGAGTGTTTTCATGTTTCCGTTTATATCTCCATCGGCATCCTCTTGCCCTCCGTTGCCTCGTCGTGTAGGCGCTGCAACAAGACTGCCAGCAAGCAGCTGGTCTCCTCTCCCGGCTCAGGCAGTGCCGCTCAAATCAAACCACGTCCGTGCAGCCCTGTTGTGGTGTCAAGCTACACCGCAAATGAGGGACGTGTGCACCTCCATGCAAGAACATTAAGTGTGCCTTCGGATCAACACAGCAGACTATCGCAACCCAATGTGGCTTTAACTTGGATTAATTGTGGGGAATTCACAGCTGCAAATCACTTGACGAATATGGCAAGCACTTCAAGACCCAGAAGGCCGTGGTGACGGCCGCGCCCATTGGGGCGTGGACTTGTGAATTTAAACAAGTGACTTGAACATTGCGGGCTGTGTTCCCTGACCTACCTGAGCCCCTGATGAAATGCCGCCAAGCATGAAACGCGTTGGGCTGCACAGGATTATGACGGCGAAGCGCTTGTGCTGAGTTTGGAAAGCCGTTCTTGCTATGAAATAAATGAGGATACTTTCATGCACTCGTGTGGGCTGACTCATTGCAGGCAACCTGTGAGTGAAAGATTTTGCGGCGCAGTCTGAGTCACGAGTTCAGCCCTGCTGCACAGTCCGTGCAGCCCTGTTGTGGTGTCAAGCTACGCCGCAAATGAGGGGCGTGTGCACCTCCATGCAAGAACATTAAGTGTGCCTTCGGATCAACACAGCAGACTATCGCAACCCACTGTGGCTTTAACTTGGATTAATTGTGGGGAATTCACAGCTGCAAATCACTTGACGAATATGACAAGCACTTCAAGACCCAGAAGGCCGTGGTGACGGCCGTGCCCATTGGGGCGTGGACTTGTGAATTTAAACAAGTGACTTGAACATTGCGGGCTGTGTTCCCTGACCTACCTGAGCCCCTGATGAAATGCCGCCAAGCATGAAACGCGTTGGGCTGCACAGGATTATGACGGCGAAGCGCTTGTGCTGAGTTTGGAAAGCCGTTCTTACTATGAAATAAATGAGGATACTTTCATGCACTCGTGTGGGCTGACTCATTGCAGGCAACCTGTGAGTGAAAAAAAAAAATATATATATATATTCTCTGGCTCCCCGTTTGTGTCCCTCTGATTCTTTCCCTGGTGGAGTGAGTCGTTTGTTGGATATCTTCACGCCATGCCCTGAGCGTGATTGAGGGTCCCGTCTCGATCTGTGGCCTGAGCAGCTGGGCTTTTGCTTTGCAGCATTTTCGTCGTTCCGAGGTATCGGATAGCTCAGACCCCCCGCAAGACAGGACACACAGCAGGAGTTCTGCAGTTGCAGCCCGTGACTACACGGAGGGGCATCACTCACTGCAGTGAAGTCTCGACACCGCTTTGTGACTTTGGATTGCGGTGAGACGGCAAGGGGGCCCGGGAGAGACCTTGATGCAGCAGGGACACTGTCAGAGGGAAACTGCCCCTATACTAGCCTTTTGACAATCGCCAGCACACTATTTACAGTGTAAAAGGGCAGACAGCAACACGCTTACCTGGCAGCCAAGACGGTGCATGCTGGGAGATGAAGTCTTCAAACAGAGGTGGAGGCGGAGCGTGCAGGAGACCAATCGGCGCTGCTGGGCTGCCACCAATGGCGGCAAGATGGATGACTGAAAGGCTTCAGGAGGCAGTTTGCAGTGTGTTTGGCATCAGAAGAAGGGACTTAACCCGAAACGCGTCATGCCGCCTGTACTGCCATTAAAGGTTCTTTCTCTGGCTCCCCGTTTGTGTCCCTCTGATTCTTTCCCTGGTGGAGTGAGTCGTATGTTGGATATTTTCACGCCATGCCCTAAGCGTGATTGAGGGTCCCGTCTCGATCTGTGGCCTGAGCAGCTGGGCTTCTGCTTTGCAGCATTTTCGTCGTTCCGAGGTATCGGATAGCTCAAACCCCCCGCAAGACAGGACACACAGCAGGAGTTCTGCAGTTGCAGCCCGTGACTACACGGAGGGGCATCACTCACTGCAGTGAAGTCTCGACACCGCTTTGTGACTTTGGATTGTGGTGAGACGGCAAGGGGGCCCGGGAGAGACCTTGATGCAGCAGGGACACTGTCAGAGGGAAACTGCCCCTATACTAGACTTTTGACAATCGCCAGCACACTATTTACAGTGTAAAGGGCCGACAGCAACACGCTTACCTGGCAGCCAAGACGGTGCATGCTGGGAGATGAAGTCTTCAAACAGAGGTGGAGGCGGAGCGTGCAGGAGACCAATCGGCGCTGCTGGGCTGCCACCAATGGCGGCAAGATGGATGACTGAAAGGCTTCAGGAGGCAGTTTGCAGTGTGTTTGGCATCAGAAGAAGGGACTTAACCCGAAACGCGTCATGCCGCCTGTACTGCCATTAAAGGTTCTTTCTCTGGCTCCCCGTTTGTGTCCCTCTGATTCTTTCCCTGGTGGAGTGAGTCGTTTGTTGGATATTTTCACGCCATGCCCTGAGCGTGATTGAGGGTCCCGTCTCGATCTGTGGCCTGAGCAGCTGGGCTTCTGCCTTGCAGCATTTTCGTCGTTCCGAGGTATCGGATAGCTCAGACCCCCCGCAAGACAGGACACACAGCAGGAGTTCTGCAGTTGCAGCCCATGACTACACAGAGGGGCATCACTCACTGCAGTGAAGTCTCGACACCGCTTTGTGACTTTGGATTGCGGTGAGACGGCAAGGGGGCCCGGGAGAGACCTTGATGCAGCAGGGACACTGTCAGAGGAAAACTGCCCCTATACTAGCCTTTTGACAATCGCCAGCACACTATTTACAGTGTAAAAGGGCCGACAGCAACACGCTTACCTGGCAGCCAAGACGGTGCATGCTGGGAGATGAAGTCTTCAAACAGAGGTGGAGGCGGAGCGTGCAGGAGACCAATCGGGGCTGCTGGGCTGCCACCAATGGCGGCAAGATGGATGACTGAAAGGCTTCAGGAGGCAGTTTGCAGTGTGTTTGGCATCAGAAGAAGGGACTTAACCCGAAACGCGTCATGCCGCCTGTACTGCCATTAAAGGTTCTTTCTCTGGCTCCCCGTTTGTGTCCCTCTGATTCTTTCCCTGGTGGAGTGAGTCGTTTGTTGGATATTTTCACGCCATGCCCTGAGCGTGATTGAGGGTCCCGTCTCGATCTGTGGCCTGAGCAGCTGGGCTTCTGCTTTGCAGCATTTTCGTCGTTCCGAGGTATCGGATAGCTCAGACACCCCGCAAGACAGGACACACAGCAGGAGTTCTGCAGTTGCAGCCCGTGACTACACGGAGGGGCATCACTCACTGCAGTGAAGTCTCGACACCGCTTTGTGACTTTGGATTGCGGTGAGACAGCAAGGGGGCCCGGGAGAGACCTTGATGCAGCAAGGACACTGTCAGAGGGAAACTGCCTCAATACTAGCCTTTTGACAATCGCCAGCACACTATTTACAGTGTAAAAGGGCCGACAGCAACACGCTTACCTGGCAGCCAAGACGGTGCATGCTGGGAGATGAAGTCTTCAAACAGAGGTGGAGGCGGAGCGTGCAGGAGACCAATCGGCGCTGCTGGGCTGCCACCAATGGCGGCAAGATGGATGACTGAAAGGCTTCAGGAGGCAGTTTGCAGTGTGTTTGGCATCAGAAGAAGGGACTTAACCCGAAACGCGTCATGCCGCCTGTACTGCCATTAAAGGTTCTTTCTCTGGCTCCCCGTTTGTGTCCCTCTGATTCTTTCCCTGGTGGAGTGAGTCGTTTGTTGGATATTTTCACGCCATGCCCTGAGCGTGATTGAGGGTCCCGTCTCGATCTGTGGCCTGAGCAGCTGGGCTTCTGCTTTGCAGCATTTTCGTCGATCCGAGGTATCGGATAGCTCAGACCCCCGCAAGACAGGACACACAGCAGGAGTTCTGCAGTTGCAGCCCGTGACTACACGGAGGGGCATCACTCACTGCAGTGAAGTCTCAACACCGCTTTGTGACTTTGGATTGCGGTGAGACGGCAAGGGGGCCCGGGAGAGACCTTGATGCAGCAGGGACACTGTCAGAGTGAAACTACCCCTATACTAGCCTTTTGACAATCGCCAGCACACTATTTACAGTGTAAAAGGGCTGACAGCAACACGCTTACCTGGCAGCCAAGACGGTGCATGCTGGGAGATGAAGTCTTCAAACAGAGGTGGAGGCGGAGCGTGCAGGAGACCAATCGGCGCTGCTGGGCTGCCACCAATGGCGGCAAGATGGATGACTGAAAGGCTTCAGGAGGCAGTTTGCAGTGTGTTTGGCATCAGAAGAAGGGACTTAACCCGAAACGCGTCATGCCGCCTGTACTGCCATTAAAGGTTCTTTCTCTGGCTCCCCGTTTGTGTCCCTCTGATTCTTTCCCTGGTGGAGTGAGTCGTTTGTTGGATATATATATATATATTATACAGCAGTACTGCTGCACTTTTACGGGAATCTCCACCCGAAAAACACAGCTCCACAAACTCTTATTGCAAAACAGCAGTATTTTATTTTCAGCAAAACAGCAATTCCTCTCAACGCATTTCGAGACCACGTCTCTTGGTCAGCAGGGACTTGTTGTCATCCGTGGCGGCGATGAGGGCAGTCTTGGTGCTGTGGTTGCTGCGGACTCGGACTGGGAAGGGTCCAGGATGCTGTTCTCTTCGAGGTAGCATGTCAGTTGTTCGTTGACGGTCTTCTCGATGACCTTTGCTGGGAACGGGAGCAGGGAGATGGGCCGGAAGTTCTTGAGGTCCTTGGGATCCGCCTTGGGTTTCTTGAGAAAGGCGTTGATCTCGGCGTGCTTCCAGCTCTCCTGGAAGGTTGCTGTCTCAAAGCAGGTGTTGATAACTTTCCGGAGATGGGGTGCGATGGATGTGCTGGCTTTGTTGAAGATGTAGTGTGGGCATGGATCTGACGGAGATCCAGATGGTGTTCATGGTGGTCGTGGGGGCGGAGGTCTCAGTGGTTGTCGGGGCAGTCGTGGCGTTGAAACTGACGTGGATGTCTGTGATCTTGCGGTGGAAGAAGGTGGCCAGGGAGTCGCACAGGTCTTGTGAGGGTGGGATGTCGTTGGTGTTGGAGCTGGTGTTGGAGAGTTCCTTCACAATGTTGAAGAGCTCTTTGCTGTTGTGCGCGTTGTTGTCTAGGCGGTCTTTGAAGGAGGCCCTTTTGGCAGATCTGATGAGGTGATGGTGTCTGCGGGTGGCATTCTTGTGGGTGGCGTGGCTGTCCGTGGTTCGTTCACGGAGCCAGATCTTCTCCGGCTTTCGGCAGGTTTGCTTGGAGGCCCGGAGGTCTTCAGTGAACCAGCTGACTTTCTTATTGGTATGATTGTTGGAGGGTTTCTTGATCGGGGCGAGGGTGTTGGCGCAGTCGTTTCATAGAATAATATGCATCCAGTGAGAAAATAGACACAAAAAACGATACTTTTGCTCTTTCCCGTTTCTTCAACTCCCTGTGTGCTGAAACATCTATAAAAACATAAACAATACAAAATGTGAGACAACTTAACCACTAACAAAAACTAACAAGACTTAAAAATATACATAATCAATACTAATCTGAGCACCTGGTATCTAAGCTACAGTTCAACATTTAATGGGAATATTTACTGGGGAACAATAAAACTGCTTATTGTGACTTCTGACAATTTCTTTAAATTGTAACTCACTTCTTAGACTAACATTTCTCAGGCTTATTCCAAATCCTTGTAGTCTAGCTTGCACCAACCCAAATGTACTAAAATCTCCTCATCGTAGTTGTGCCCTATTGGGGCTAGTAATTAAACAACAGGGGGTGGTGATAGACAGAGTTTCTGAATTAAGCAGAATACTCTCACCCAGTCAAGAGATCAGGGCTTAATCCAACACCGTTTTTTAGCTCACTGTACCATCCCAGCTCAGAACCTGGCTATATGCAAAATAGTCTGTCCCTGGCCCAGTGTATCATGGGAACAGGGCAAACCAAACTACCAAGCCAATTCTTTCACTGGGAAGGAAACAAGCTACCGGGACCGGTTTCTGGCATTTCAGCCGTCTTCGGCCCGGCTTGCTTGAATCCTGATGGTGCAATGAGCAAGGGACTCACGTCTGAGTATACCCTTCCACGCTTATGGTGGACAAAATAATTAAACAACAGGGGGTGGTGATGGACAGAGTTTCTGAATTAAGCAGAATACTCTCACCCAGTCAAGAGATCAGGGCTTGATCCAACCTGTTGGGGCTAGTGTCTTATATTGAATGATTAGTCTAGATTCAAGGTGGCGTAAGCACTGAACTATGTTGCCTCCCCTTTCATTGAGTTTGATGGAATCTAATACACAAAAACTAAAAAGATTTGTGTCCTGTTCGTGATGACTCTGAAAATCGAGCCATAGGATACTGCTTGTCACCATTTTTGATCGCTTGTAGATGTTCCAGGATCCTAATCTTCGCTTTATGGATCGTACTGCCAATGTATGCTTTTTTGCACGGTCAGAATAATGCATATACTGCAAATTCTGTATTGCAGGAAGTGTGTTCTTTGATGCGATATAATTCACCACCAGGTGACAATCTTACTTCTTTCAGGTTCTTACTATTCTTACACGCCTTACACTTCCTACATGTGTAAAATCCAAGTATCCCCAGAATGCTGGTTTTAGGGGGTTCAACTGCTCTACATAGAAGGTCTTTAAGTGATCTTGCTCTCCTGAAAGTAACTTCTGGAGACACTTCTACACATTTTGCTAGATCTGGATCTGTGTGTAGGATTGGTCAACATTTCATAAGTCCCTTCTGAATCTTAAATGCCTGATTGCTACATGTCGTAATGAATCGAGTTTTTTCAGAAATTTCTTTAGATGGATAAACTCTCTCTTTTTCTACTAGTAATGATTCCCTTGACCTGTCTGCTACAACACGTTTAGCATTATTGATTACTTTGGGTAAGTAAGTATACATATATATATATATATATATATATATATATATATATATATATATATATATATATATATATATATATATATACGCGTCATGCCGATGGCGAGGGAAGAATAAAGCCACTTTTTTGATATCTGACTTTGGTGTTTTGGAGATCTGTTCCGTGGTGATGTGAGGAGACGCATTGCAGGACTTTGTTTCTATATATATATATATATATATCTCAATCAAAAGATCCTTGGCTGTTTGCAGCAGGCCCCGTGCCTTAGCATGCCAAGATGAAGGTCCTACATCTCAGGTATATTCGCGATCTTGTTTCTCTGTTAACCTGCATATCTATATGACAAAGAGTACGTGTTCCCAAACAACAGATGCATTTGTGTGTTTTGTCTATTTGCTAGGGTCTGACCAAAACAGAATAACAAGGGGCATTGTTGGTTGACCTTATCTACAGTGTTCAGACCAATTCCCAGGAGCGAATAGAACTCAAAAACAACACTAAGTTCAATGTGAAAATAGAGTGTGGCACAAAGCAACATACGTGTGTATAGTGACATGTGCAAAGCAAAGTGAAGACTTCAACATGCTTTTGCTAACATAGGGAAATTAACAATGGGCTTGCGCAGGATGCAATGCAGACTTTGAGCTTTTGGTAAAAGTAGCTGGGCACTTTCTCTAATAAAAATATAAAAGTCAAACAACTGATTTTAAATATGATTCTCTTTTTTATCAGCAACCAGTGAAGTGATCTCTATAGTGGAGTAGAAGTTGATCTAGGCGGAATGTTACAGATAAGCCATGCTGCTGTGTTTTGCAACACCTTTAGTTTAAACAGCAATGTCTCATTGGTGGAAGACAATAGAGCAGTGCCATAACAAAGCCTGTTAATAATGAGGGCCTGAACCAAGGTTTTTCTGGCCGCTAGCCCAAGAAAAGGAAGTGATATCCTCAGCAGATGCAAGTGCAATTATGGATAGATCCTACTCTTTCATTGAAATAGCTTGATCTATCTTGCCGCCTAGATATTTTTTAACATGAGTATGAGAAGTAGCGTTACAACCGAATTCAGAAGGCCACCAATCAGGTGTCCAGAGTTGGTCAGCGTTTCCAAATAGCATTATCTCTGAGGCACTGCCTGGTTTTGGAGGGGGCTGTAGTGCTAGATTTATTCACCATATTTAACAACAAGGGGTGGTGATGGACAGAGTTTCTGAATTAAGCAGAATACTCTCACCCAGTCAAGAGATCAGGGCTAGATCCAACACAGTTTTTTAGCTCACTGCACCATCCCAGCTCAGAACCTGGCTATATGCAAATTAGTCTGTTCCTGTCCCAGTGCATGATGGGAACAGGGCAAACCAAACTACCAAGCCAATTCTTACACTGGGAAGGAAACAAGCTTCCGGGGACCGGTTTCTGGCATTTCAGCCGTCGTCGGCCCGGCTTGCTTGAATCCTGATGGTGCAATGAGAAAGGGACTCACATCTGAGTATACCCTTCCACGCTTATGGTGGACAAAATATTTAACAACAAGGGTTGGTGATGGACAGAGTTTCTGAATTAAGCAGAATACTCTCACCCAGTCAAGAGATCAGGGCTAGATCCAACACCGTTTTTTAGCTCACTGCACCATTGCAGCTCAGAACCTGGCTATATGCAAATTAGTCTGTTCCTGTCCCAGTGCATGATGGGAACAGGGCAAACCAAACTACCAAGCCAATTCTTACACTGGGAAGGAAACAAGCTTCCGGGGACCGGTTTCTGGCATTTGAGCCGTCGTCGGTCTGGCTTGCTTGAATCCTGATGGTGCGATGAGCAAGGGACTCACATCTGAGTATACCCTTCCACGCTTATGGTGGACAAAATATTTAACAACAAGGGGTGGTGATGGACAGAGTTTCTGAATTAAGCAGAATACTCTCACCCAGTCAAGAGATCAGGGCTAGATCCAACACTGTTTTTTAGCTCACTGCACCATCCCAGCCCAGAACCTGGCTAAATGCAAATTAGTCTGTTCCTGTCCCAGTGCATGATGGGAACAGGGCAAACCAAACTACCAAGCCAATTCTTACACTGGGAAGGAAACAAGCTTCCGGGGACCGGTTTCTGGCATTTCAGCCGTCGTCGGCCCGGCTTGCTTGAAACCTGATGGTGCAATGAGCAAGGGACTCACATCTGAGTATACCCTTCCACGCTTATGGTGGACAAAATATTTAACAACAAGGGGTGGTGATGGACCAGATACTCTGTCCATCACCACCCCCCTATTCTGAATCGTTTTGTCCACCATAAGCGTGGAAGGGTATGCTCAGATATGAGTCCCTTGCTCACTGCACCATCAGGATTCAAGCAAGCCGGGCCGAAGACGGCTGTAGTGCCAGAAACCGGTCCCCGGAAACTTGTTTCCTTTCCAGTAAAAGAATTGGCTTGGTAGTTTGGTCTGCCCTGTTCCCATGATGCACTGGGCCAGGGACAGACTAATTTGCATGTAGCCAGGTTCTGAGCTGGGATGGTGCAGTGAGCTAAAAAACGGTGATGGATCAAGCCCTGATCTGTTGACTGGGTAGGAGTGTTCTGCTTAATTCAGATACTCTATCCATCACCACCCCCCTATTCTGAATAGATTTATTCACCAGCAGCACTGACTAATAACTGCATCAAGAAATTCACCTCACTGTCACCAGCTCAAATCTTGCAGAGGTCAAGTACCATTAACTTGGGTAATATTGAAAAAAAACTTTTTTTGAAGTGTGGTCAAGTGTGAGCTACCAATGGGCGTGCATAATTTTGTCCAAGTACATGCAACTGTGTGTTTCGTTTTTTTTTTACAATTTTTACAATCAATTTGAGAGCTTGTACTTTTGAAAAGTGTTCACAATCTCTAAGTTAAAATATCTTATTCTGCAAATGATGGCAGAGTTTTTATATTCAAAAGTAAAATATGTAGCTTTTAATCAAAGAGAAGTGTAAAGCACTCACGTCATTCGAACATGTATTCTTTAAAAATACGTCTAGCAAATGTTGCCATTTTCAATTCATTCAAGTGGTACTCAAGCTCGAAGGATGAAATGTACAGTGACAGACTTTAGAATCAAGTGGCGAAATGAACTACTGGGTCATGAGCGGGCTTGATTTTTCAAGCACTGATTAGTGAAAAACCAGCCAATTTCTAAAAGGTGGAAAAAAATTACACATCTTCATGAAGGAGAATGCACGTCATGTGCACGATTTCTTCGACAGCCATCTTTTTCAGATAGGATTAGATGGTAAAACTGTGGTCCAACTGAAAAGGATGACATATTGATACCCAGGGGTCCTAATATCCAGATGGAGAATGATTCATCATACAGCCCACAGTTGATGATCACACAATTCAGCATGGCAAGTCACAAATAACATTTTATAGATTAATAATCAGAATTCAACTCGTTTCCCAAAATGAAAGGTTACAAGCCTAGATAAAGTAATTCAAGGCTCAGTGCTAATCAGTGACCAAGGAATGTCAACCATCCTTAAGGTTCAGAACCCGCCAATGGAGTTTAGTATTGTTTGCTACTTGACACACCATTCACCTTTTTCAGGGAAAGGGCTTCCTACATAGAAAGGACCCATGGTTAATGAAGGAGTGATTGAACACAGACTTATGCGAATTAAATATGAGAAAGTCTATTTATACAATGGGAAGATGGCTGAAGTGTTAGCACTTGAACTCCTCCCTTTTTCTTTCATACAAGGAGAGGGGTTTGTTTAATTTGTGGAAACCCACTGTCCAAAATGGAAGATTCCAAGTCAGAAGTATTTTTCTACTGTTGCTGTGCCAACTCTGCACCATTAAGTTCTGCATTTGGTTGGTGAAGCTATGAAGTAGAGCACTGTTAAGCCCATCCATCTCATTCTCAACATATAGACCTGTTGTCAAGCAGTAGATCACAAGTGCATGATGGCACTTTAGGTGTCCTTCAAGGGAGTGAAGGAACTGCTAACTGCTGGTCTCCCTGCTGAAAATGCTTTTCTGGGCCTTTGGCAGCATGCAATGTTGTCATCAGTGATGTCATTTGAGATGTCATCAGTGATGTCACTGACCATGTCATGAATGATGTAATATGTGACATCATCATCAGTGGATTGCGGGCGTGCGAGATGTAGCCCACCAGGAACCTCCAGTATGCGCCAGGGAGCTGCGTTGCAGAGAGATGTTCAAAGGCCACGCCCCTTTTTACAACTCTCTGCAGTGCAGCTCTGTTGTGCTTACTTAAGGTACCTAATTGGCTAGTTGGACCCTAGGGACCCTCAGGATTCAATGGGACTGAATCTCCCATCTTAAAATGGACACAGGGTGTATTTACACAGGGGGAAAGGTAGGGGACGGGGCCTGAGGTGACGTGTGCAAACACGCTGTTTGGCGTGTTGTAAGTTGGGGAAATAATTCCCTTTCAAGCTTGAAGGCCCTTGGGGGCTAACTAGCCTACCAGTTTCTTCCATTAAGTGCCACTGCACTGGGTTCCAGAGAGGTGGCCCAGGCCGTGCCCCTTTTAACACCTCTCTGCAATGCAGCTCTGTGGAGCTACCTACTAGGTACTGGAGGTACCTAGTAGGCTACTTGGACCCCAGGGACCCTCAGGATTCAAGGGGACTTAATCAACCAAATTAAAATGGACACAGGGCGCGTTTACAAAGTGATGAAGGGAGGGGATGGTGTAGGAAAGTGGACCAAAGTAAAATCAGCCGAACTACGAATTCAGATTTACTCACCTGTTATCAAGAGAGACCTCAGTGCTGCATCTTTGAGCCCAGTACGGATCCTGAAAAGTAATTTTAACTGTAGTTACCAGTAACTTGAAGATCCTTCCATAGGCTAACATTGACTGGTTTCACTTGGAAATTCTTTTGTGTGGAGTTTTGGAACTTACCAATATTCCTATAAAATCAGCCGAACTACGAATTGCGATTTGCTCACCTGTTATCAGGAGAGAACCCAGTGCTGCATCTTTTAGACCAGCATTTACCCTGAAAAGTAATTCTAACAGAGCTTACCATTAGCTTTTATTTCCTTCCATAGGAATCCATTGTCTGGTTTTCACCAGAAAAGTTTCTAAGTGTCTATTTTCACAAACTACAAATATTCCTTAAAAATCGCCTGTATGACTTAAACGTATTCTTTCAACTATTTACAGGAGATGCACCAGTGCTGGATCCAGGATCCAACACTGAGTAAGAAAAAGTAACAATAACGCTACTTACCTGCTAATTGAATTTCCTCTCTTAGGATAACATTGGTGATTCTATGTGAAAAAGTTTCTGTCAACTTTTAAAATAAAATAATATTCCTTCAAAATCACTACTGTAACCAAAACGCTTTTACTCAACTGTTTACAGAATATGTCCCAGGACTGTATCTAGGATCTAGTCCTGCGGTTAGAAAAGTAATCCATAAAGTAACTAATTGCATTTAACTAGAAATTCACATTTAGCTCAATGTTGCATTGTGTTTGAAATTGTGTTGCCCATTGCAACAACTGTAACTACTGTACTTAAAAGTAAATTGCCTATTTGCAAAGTATTTAAACTAAAGTAATTCATTCTGAGAAAGTATATTTTGTAAAATAATGTAATTATAATGTAATTTATAAAATAAAATATCTAAAAATAAATAGTTTAAAAAATGTAGTAAATCAGTATAAAAAAAAAATATAAAAATTAATACATTTAACAATTGTCATTTACAAAACCTTTGAAATTCACTGAAAAAACCATAGGTTTCAGACAGGTTATAGTTAAGAATTAGCATTTAAAAACCTTTGAAATTCACTGAAAAAAACAAAGGTTTCAGACATGTTATAGTTAGTAATTAGCATTTAAAAAACCTTAGAAATTCTCTGAAAAAACCATAGGTTTAAGGGATGCTATAGTTAGCTGGAGATTTCACTCATACAAAACCATCGAAAATTCCTTCGTTACAGTTAGTTCTACTAATTATAACTTGCTCGCCCGCAATCCACTGCTGATGATGTCACATATTACATCATTCATGACATGGCCAGAGACATGACTGATGACATGACTGATGACATGACAGATGACATCATCCATGTGACAATCTGATACACCTCATCATACAGTAGTGTAACCTTTTAACACTCATTATAAAATATGGAGTACCATATTTGAAACCATTGACACACCAATACAAGTTTCTAAAAACCGAGTCAGTGATTCATACATCTACACACACATCTAAACACTTACCTATAGATTCACTCATACATGCTAACAAAGATCAATAGAACATTATTAAATATACTTATACACCTACATCGACATTACACCCCAGCACACATCCTATTCACTTATGCAGTCATCCTACTCACTTATGCAAACAATTGATCATACTTACCTTTACTAAGCTACACACTTATAAAAACACCACTTCATTTATTCATATAGATAATAAATAATACTTAGTGTGTTATAAAATCACTATTACAAGTATACAGTTTTTGATACAGTCACTCATACAATCACTGAGTCTTATGTATACTTATTTATAAACAATAACTGTCACATATACTGCCTTTTATATTTCTACTTTGTTGGACATGTATAATTGAAAAATATATTTACTCATCACCACACCCATAAAGAGATTCACTCACACAAACAACTGTTTCCATGTGCAGCCTTAACCTCATATACCGACTAAATCAACTATTTACACATCTTTGGACAGTCACACACCTCCCACCCAACCACACACACATTCACTATCCCATGCAAATACTCACTTAACTAATTATTACTAATATAGACTTTCACATAGCTAGTAACCAGCTTATGTAGCAGTTTACACAACAAGAGATACAGTGAAACAGATATTCACACAGTTTAATCACTATCCCATATAATTTGTGACACACTTTAAATTAGTCACTTAGACAGTCAATCACAGTGCTACTAAATCCTCCATCCAGACACTTATACATCCACTCATTCTTCAATGCAGATTGCTATATATATAATACATATTTAAATATCGAACCAAACCACATTCACTGGATGATGTCACCAGTGATGTCATTTGAAATGTCATCAGTGATGTCATCAGTGATGTTACTGACCATGTCATGAATGATGTAATATGTGACATCATCAGCAGTGGATTGTGGGCGCGCGAGTTATAGTTTGTAGAACTAACTATAACGGAGGAATTTCAATGGTTTTGTACGAGTGAAGTGTCCAGCTAACTATAACACCCTAAAACCTATGTTTTTTCTGTGAATATATATATATATATACATAAAAACTTGCGGTTGGGTCCAGTTGCTGGCCACAGTCAGGAAGACTCACTGGATTTGTCACAGGGTAACTACCTCAAAATATAAAAACGAGCCTACTGGCTTTATCAAAGGGTGAGCATATCAACATAAATAAAGTAGATATTTAATCTTTGTCCAAAAATCACCCAAAATTTTGAACTAACCCAGGGCGGTGAAATCGGCTCCGCTCACTGAGTTTGGGGAGTTATCTGCACTCCACGTTTCAAGGAGATCGCATAGTACCATAAACTCCGCTCCGCGTTGCAGACTTTTTTTTATGCTTGTGTTCGTCAAGTTGGTGACCGCGAATGAGGAAAATTAACCTCCTGGTGAGATTTTTCCTCTTTCACGATCGTGAACATCAAGTTGGCGAGAGGGAGTGTGGAAAATCAACATCCCGGTGAGATTTCTTAACGCGGGGTCAGGATTCTACTTTCGAGTGGTTGCGTATGCTCCCGTAAAAATCTACTCAAATGGCAGAAAAGGAGAGCAGGGACTACCTGCACTGTAGATGGTGCCGTTCTCAATGATTGCACAGTGCGGACAAGCATCTGGCACTGTACAATCACCGCAAATGGCATTTTTCTATCGTACTCCGCCACTGCGGAGCTCCGCGTAATGTAGGAGAGCTTTTTTTGCACTTCGCGGAACTGCAGCTCCGCAAACTATTTCTAGGATTAATTTTAACCTGATATATATTTCATGAATTCACAAAATGCACTGTTTAATAAAAATTGTTTTAGCATTTTCAGCTCACAAAATTCAGATATAGAAAAAACCACACTAGGGCCTTGCACGCCATGTGAAGTTGTGAAGTTCATACAGCTCCAGCTACAAGTGCTATAAAAAAGAAATACGGAGTAATGGGTTTAATAGCCCAGGAGACTTGCTGTTTATTTTAATGTATCTGGGGGGCTGCTGCACTTTTTGCAGCCTACCACAACATTATAAAAATGTTTGGTTCTGCCCCTGCCTTTTCTAGGGGCACCACCAGCAGGAAAATATTTATTTTAAAAGAGCCCTAGGGTATTATGGGGGACTCCTTGCTGTAGCATTGAATAATAAATGACCCCTCATTTATTATTCACTTGTTCTTTTTTTAAACTTTATGGGTGCCCTGGTACCCACTGTGACACCCAAATCTTAAATTTTGGTTGGGAGCCCCGAGGAGAGCCCCAGGACCCCCATGGCCCTAGCCAGCTCCCCACCCAGCACCCATCATTGGTGCCGGCTTGAACTGGCATTTTGTTAATAAGCCGGTACCTTTGGGCTCACCTGGCACACCCACAGCTCAATTTGTAGAGGGCGCCACTCCAGAGAGTTCTCCTGGCGAGAGCTGGACATTTTTTAAACATTTTTGGGTGGATGCACTGGTGCCCATCGAGGGCACACACAAAGCATGCCAAATTGAGAGGGGTGCCGGGGAGACCCATAGGCCACCAGGGCCCATGCTGGCTCCCCAGACAACACCATACTGGGTGTTGGTGGAAGTCAGCACCTTTAGTTTGCTCCAGCATGGGTGGGAGCAGAATGATTTACTGCTCCTGCAGAGTGGGAGTAAACATCTCTGCCCTGCCAGGAAATGTTCTGGTGGTCTCTCCAGGACACTGCAGGCTTTAGGGCCCCCAGGAATCAGATCCGCGGCCGATGCCCGCTCGGTGCTCGGGGAGGAGGGTCTGCTCCATCCCTCACATATTTTAAAATTGGTCCAAGGGGATTGGGTCCCTGGGCCCTGATCAAGGTTGGGGAGGGGTCCTACACGCCATTACCCTTTTCAAATGAGAATCCCCAAACTTTGAAGAGAGTTGGGGAGGGGGTGATATCCCACCTTCCATAATAAAACATACAGGCCCTAGGGGATGGCGTCCTTGGGGTCTGAATAGGCTCTGATTGGGGGCTGCATGCCCTCTCCCTTTATTAATAGATTTGGACCAGGGAATGGATGCCCCAGGGACCTAAAGTTGGCTCAGAGAAAACACTGTATCCCCCCTCCACTTTGTAATTCATTCTGCCGCATATAGGATAATTTTTTTAACGTGTGTCAACATTTAGGAAAAAAAAAGTTCTGAACCCAGAAGGGGGACCTTTGGATCCCCACCACCAAGCCCAGGGGGTCAACTCATATCCCTACCCTGCCCACATATATCATTTTCTATGCTTTTCCAGGTCTCTGGATTGAGTCCTGTTGGACTTGGCCCTTCTGGCAGGTTCACCTCTAATCTTTTTGCTTTTTTTCTGTGGTCTGTGTTGATGATTTTTGTTCTGTGCGCACTTTTTCCCTGTGTCCCAGAGTAAAGTGCGTGCATGTAATTAGGCTGGCCTGCTCTCCCATAGGGATGCATGGGGAATGTCTGTGTCCCTGGTAGTTCCTGATGCGTGGGGAGTGCAGACTCGAATGTGGTATGTGCGATCTCGTGAGAATGAATGCTTCGCATTGATGTATGTGGCATGAGTGTGTCTTGTGTTAAATGCCACTTCTAGGACTTGGCATATTAATGTAAAATATGCCTGGCGTGTGATTGGCTGGAGCTGGTTGGTGAGCCTGTCTCGAGGAAGTCTGGATGGGTCTGCCCGGTGGTGAGTGTGAGATTAGCATGTTGATGGCTGTGGAGGAGTGCACCAGGTCCCTGATGGGGCTGGACTTTCCCCACACAATGCTGGCTCCATTCCCTGTGGTGTGACTGATGACCCTAGCCCTGCCAGTGAATGAAATTGGTGGTTTAGCTATCAAGGGGGCTCCAAAACCAGCTGCAACTGGTTTCTCCCCACCCTGCACCTACAGACAAAGGAATTTACAGTATAAGAAGGGGCTGTGTCCCCATACAATTTGTTCTCTGTTCCAGGATCCTGAGGGGGCTGCTGCTGTTGCTGGGGCCAGGAGGACCGGCTTTTGGATTGTCTACCTGCCTGTAGACCCAGTGAGCTGGCTCTGGGCCCAGCCTTGCCCCCCGCCTGTCTCCAGACCTTGCTGGAGCTTTTGCTTTTGCCCTTGCGCGTAAGAGCGCTGTATTTCTTCCCTAAGCGCTGGGAGTGCTTTATTCTTTCCCTAGCGCCTGGGAGCGCTTTATTCTTTCCCTAGCGCCTGAGAGCGCTTTATTCGGCCCCTTAGCGCTTGGGAGCGCTTTTTGCACAGCTGGTGCCCACCCGGCGTTTGCCCATCTACTATTGCCAATTTGGGAATCCCCTGGCAGGTGCCCACCCCGCCAGGGACCTTACCGCTATCTTCGCGACCCGATCGAGTGCCCACCTCGATTCATTTGGTACTTTAAACTCACCGGTGCCCACCCGGCATTGCCCCGTGTGTTCACCGCCGCAGCCCAGGAGTGTGTGCAGTCCCCGCCGGGCCGCGGCGCAGCCTACGGCGACCCGGAAGTCCCGCCTCCATACCCCCAGGGCCGCGCTGCCATTGGCGGCCGAAGAGGAAGTCAGGCGGATTGCAGCATGACGGGGCCAGGCCGGAGAAGCAGGAAGCAGCCGGCCATGTCCACGAGGCTCCCCGAGTGAAGAGGAGCCCCGCGCTGCCGGAGAGGAGGGCCGTGCCGCCAGCGAGAGCAGCGCCAAGGACTGCCGGTGAGTGGGCAGTGGGGCCCAGTGTGCAGAATCGGGGAGGAGGGCGTCGGGGCACATTGTCGGTGCCCGTTCCTCCCCGTCAGTGTGTAGAGCCGATTGAGGCTCTTGGGGTATTATTTGATTCTGATTCCCCCGTGAGGGACTCCAATGACACCCGCATCTTTGAGATTGGAGCCCCGAGGCTCCTGGGGGCAATTTGTGTATTTCGAGCCCCGAGAGGCTCCCGCACTAAATTGATTTATGAGCCTAAGAGGCTCTGGGGGCATTTCCTTGCTTTGCGAGCCCAGAGAGGCTCGAGTGCCGGCACCCTTGTTCTGTGAGCCCTGAGAGAGGCTCATCGCCCAGCCATATCGATTTATGAACCCCAGATAGGATCCGAGTGCCATATTTGTATTGCGAGCCCTGAGAGGCTCTTAGAGGGCCATTCTTGTAAGTTAGAGCCCCGAGGCTCCCATGCAGTAGTTGCCCTCACCATTGTGTTCTTGAGCCCAGGAGGCTCCAACGTTGGCCATCTGTGATTTACAACTGTCCAGCACTTAGTGGACAGTTGCTTTGTGTTCTTGGCTGCCTGCGCAGCCTCCCTGACATTTGGACTCAGGGCATTTCAGCCCTTGCGAGGCCAGTTGGCCTGAGGGACAGTTCTAGTGTTGTGCTACGTGCACCCTGCGCATTGTGATTTACTTGCTTATTCGATTCCTGCGCAAATGTTCTACCTGCACCTCTAAATGCGTTTTAATGCCTCATGTGCAATGTGTTTATGTTATTAAATTTTCTAAAAGTTACCTGCTTAGGTGATCGTTTATGTTTTATCCCCTTTGCTAAAAGTGACCTGCTGAGAGGATTGTTTTATGTTTATTACCTTTGCTAAAAGTGACCTGCTTAGGTGATTGTTTATGTTTTTATCCCCTTTGCTAAAAGTGACCTGCTTAGAGGATTGTTCATGTAATACCTTTGCTAAATGTGACCTGCTTAGGTGATTGTTTAGGTTTCCTTCCCTTTGCTAAAAGTGACCTGCTTAGATGATGGTTTTCCTTCTATAGGTCCTGATGATAAGGTCCTAGTTACCTGCGTGATTTTCCTACAGTGTTTAGGGTTGCGTAGGAGGTATTTACCCTTACCAGTGATTACTGGTTGTGTGCTACATTTACTATTTGAGTGCTACAGTCATTATATGTTTATGTGCTAAGTGTTATACCTACAAGTATTATTTATAACAAGTGCCTACCCCTGACAGTGGCCCACGTGACCCTGTCCTGTACATAATCCCTTGTAAATTCTGCCCGTGCCTGTTGGCACAGTGTAAAGTATGCATGTTATCTAATGTGTTTTTGCTATAATACAAAGGCCATTTTTTATATAACCTTGTGTGGAGTTTCCTTTGTGGTGGGCCCTGGGTGTTGTTGCTGGGTGCGCGCGCAAACGCTTTACACATCGCCTCCGAGATTAGCCTTGCTGCTCGCGTCACGTTACCTAGAGGGTGAGCAGGGGTTGTCTTGGTGTGTAACTCCCTAGCCCTGACCTTAGACATGGTGGTCTCTGACTGACTTTGGCGTGAGCCTTGGCCAGCCGGGGTCCCGGGTCTAACAAGTCCCAAATGCTAAGCTGCTGCTGCCACATTGTTATTATGGTGACAGCCAATCAGATCTCATATTGAGATCTGTCTGCTCATCAGCATTAAATATACAATGTTTTGAGCCCTAATATCTCTAAAGCTACTGAATGGATTAAAACCAAAACACCAAAAGCATGCTTTCCGGACCAAGAGATAGCTTTGTGCCAAATCTGGTGTAATTCCATTCAGCAGTTTTTGGGGAATCCATGTTCAATTTTCATAAGGAAAAATGAATGGGGAAAACAAGTTTTAGAACTGTCCCTTTTTCTCTGCCCCAGATTAACAAATCACTCTTGAACTTTCCAAAAAGGAGCTGAGGTGGATAAGACATTTAAAAAATTGAAGATTTGTCAAATGGGTGCAAAGTTACAAGCAAGCCAAACATTTCTTCTCCTATGGAAACGTGGTCCTATCATATATCACTTACATTTATTATTGGATAATGCCCTGTGTAATGTTATTTAGTACCACAATTAGAACGATTTGTTTCAGACATCGCGAAGGGTGTGAATTGTGCACCTTTTTTTGGTGTTGTTTATCCATGTGAAACCTTTCTGAAATTGTGCTATTGAGTTGCATTAATATATAGTTCAACTATTTGCATGATATTTTTTTCATGGTATTGTGTTATATATTGTATGCTTTTATAGAGTTCACAAGCAACTTGAGTTTTCTCAACAAAAATGGCAGCTGCCTTATCCCGCTACTTAGCGATTCCCCCCCCCCCCCCGTCACTAAAGCATGGGGGAACTCCACGATTTCTGTTGGAGCATCAGCTGGCCCCATAAGGGAAACTCTTTTGCCACTAGTTCGTCAGGTCACATTAACGTTCATCCTGCCTAAAATACCAGCAGTCGTTATACCTCTGTGGGGTCCACCTTGCAAGGCATGGTGACCCTGGCAGGGATAACTCAAAATGAAAACCACGCAGAGGAAGAAATCTATGCATTATGGCCATTGATTTTCTTTTTCTCTTTGCGAACAAACCACAGCTAAAAAAAAAAAATGATAAATAGGTAAGAAAAAAAGATGGCGTCACTCACAGCATTAGCAGTGACAGAATTTCATATTGGCCGATGCACCTTCGCCACAGAGGTCCCTGCTAGGATGGTCAGCTTCTCCAATTATGGCTTGGCGAGCTGCCCATCTGTGCCTAATTGGCTGTTCTCGGCTGTGGTCTTCAAGGCCTAATCCGCTATGCATTAGGTTTGAGGCGGGCTGACATATTGGTTTGCATAAATACGTCTCATTTAGATGGCAGCCACGTTTGTTAGTCCTGGAGAGCACCATCCCTCTTTAGTATTCCATAACATGATCCAGAGTAGAAATACTAATAAAACACAAACACACATGCATGCTTTTTCAAGAAGTGTTTGAAGGTTGATTCAATGTTTACCTATAATGTATTTAATACTATTCTCACTGTAGGCATGTTTTGCCATTTGCAAGCAGACCACACTGTGATTCGTTGTTTTCCATTGTCTGTGCACTATTTTTTTTAGTTGTTATAATTTCCACGTTACAATCGATTTGCTCATATGATATTTGCCAATATTAGACTACCACGCATGCTTTGTTTATGTGCTCACCTTAACTTACATGCATGTATGTATATGGTATTTCTGTAGAGCAAACCTAGCCGGAGGTAGCGGAACACCGTACAAGGCCAACGAAGCTTAAACTCAGCGAGTAAATGCTCTTTTTTGGTGATTTGGGCCCTTGGCTTGGCCTTTGAAGTGACATTTTTCGCAACTGCTACTGTCCCGACAAAACATGGATTCTCGTGATTACTTTACTGAAATCTGCATGTCCCAGTGCATTTATGCATCTGTGCACTTCAGCAAGCTCGACCTGCTGAGATTAAATTGGGAAAACAAGGGGCTTGAGGTGTTTGCACAAAACTCGGAAGTCCTTATGTGTAGTAAAAGAAGTTATCCTACATTCTGGAATTTCACAGAACGCACGAAATGAGGGCCTTACCCTTTGACAGCTTAAATCACCCTATAGGTATGGTAAAAACGTTCACTGCGATTTAGCCATCACTCATTTCCTTTTTAAAACCCAAACGTATTTTCTTACTTTGAGGGATATTTGCCTTTGTTCCCATGCTTTGTTTGCTGCGTCTTTTTATATGTGTCTGTCTTTAGAGATGACATGCTTAAACATCTTTGAAGCATACAATGGTGGCTGAGGAGGACTCGCTCAAAGATGTGATTTGCCTCCTGTTCCCTTTCAGATAGCACATTGGCATTTATTGATGTTCTGCTTTGAAAAAGGCGGTCTATCTTTAACAAAAGTCTGCAAATGAATGTTTATATATTTCTCTTCATGGCCGCTGTTTGATTAAGCGGGGTGCATTGATTAGAGTAAAGCTCTTTTCCAACAAGTGATATTACTTTTTGCATATTTACCCATGCTGCTTCATGTGTGCACGTGGCATGCATCGAACGCGCTGCCCTTGGATTCACTGCCTTCAGCAAACTTTAGCAGCTGCTGCAACTCGTTCCAACCAAAGCCACTATTAGAAAATGTACTGCTGCATGGTTACTATTTTGTCGAAACAAAGCACTTTTTAGATTTTCTATTTCAAGTAAATTAGGAAGGAATGTTTTACAAAGGGATATTTCCTAAAAAGAGGTAGAATTGTGTCTCATTCTAAGCATCATTTCCAGATTTCTCTGAACAGGAAGTGCTCTGACTGTGAGTTTCATTCTGTAGTCAGGTTGACCTGAAATATCATTCTGTCCATGTGCATTAGAATTGCGCTATTTGCACAGCGAATCTCAGTTACTATAACGGAATCTATTAGAAGTTACATTGAAAATATAAGGCACTGAGGAAAGGATTTTCAGAACTTTGTAGACTTTCTGTTAGACCTGACATCCTTGGCGTGGTTTTTCCCCCATGTTTTTGCCTCTGACTCATGTATTTTTGATGCTGTGCTGGATTTCGTTTTTGCTGGTTTAGATGCTTTGGACCCTCTGCCACTGCTGATCAGTGTCAGAGGGTAAGTGCTCCCTCTGTAAATTGTCATATTGATTGGGTATACCTGATTGGCATATTTGTATCACCATGAAGTCCCTAGTAAAGTGCACTGGGTGTGCCAGGGCTGGTGATGACAGATGCTACTAGTGGGCCTGCAGCGCAGATTGCCACCCACATGAGTAGCCCTAAAATGATGTCTCAGGCCTGCAAGCGCAGGGCGGGTGTGCAGTCAGTGGACTGCCATGTCAGATTCTACAATCAAGAGGAACCTCTGCCAGAAGAAGGACTGCTGAAGGAGCTGATGGAAGATTGCCTTGCTGTGTGCTTTAAGGGCTGACCTATCCTGCTATCCAACTGAAGGAGAGGAGAAGAAAGGGACTTTGCTGTGTGCTGTGACCCTGCCTGCTTGAACTAAAAAGACTTTGCTGTGTGCTGTGTCTTGCAACTGAATCTCCAAGGGCCTGAGAAGAGCTGGCCTCCTGTCTGGGAACCCAGGGTCAAAAGGTTCCCTTTGTAACTGAACTGCGCCAAGAAGATTGTGCTTTAACTCTGCTGAAAGCGTGACTGGGGGCTGTGGCCAAGGCGAAAGATCGTCGTGCTCATCGGCACGTTGTGATAGAGGACCAGAGGTCGGTGGTGCCCCCCCTCCGTGAACTATCCCCCTAGCAAGAGTGGGGGCTTCACAAACACTCTGCCGCTCCTGGCCGCGTAAAGTCTGCTTGCCATCTGTGAATCGCCGCTGCCCGTGACCGGAATTATCCCCGCAAAAGTCTGCGTCCGGCCGGGGCCGCCGAGGGCGAGAAACAAAGGAGCAGAGCCCTGATTGGCTCGGAGTGTCGAGCCCCCTCACCGAACGCCCAAGCGGCAGCGTCATCACCTGGTTTGTGCTGGTAGTGGCGGAGAAGAGAACGGAGTCTACGTCACACAGGGGGCTCGCCGAAGGCGCCGCGCACCGATTGGATCAGAGGAGAAGCACCGCGTTTGAGCCCGTAGGTAGACCGACCCCGCCGAGGGATCAGTGAGTGTGGGCCCCATCTCCGAGCAGCCGCCTCAGCCCGCAAAGCGTGTCTAAACTCCCCGCTGCTCGTGGAATCCTCCGAGCGGGCGGAGAGCTGACGGGACCTCACGTGACCGCCTGGAAGCTTAGGAAGCGATCTCTGGCATAACCCGGGATCGGCGCTCCAGCCCAACGCGAGAGTAGAGTAGAGTTGATTTTGGCAGAACCACGCAGCTACATTGCTCCTGGGATAGGGATTTAAAATGACACTGCGGCAGGTTCATTTCAAAGTTTAAGGAGTATTCCTAATACTGATGTTAGAGACTTGAGACATTCTTTTTGATAAAGAAGCTTCCTGATGATGACAAGTGCAACCATTAAGAATTAAGTGCAACATTTCTATGACAAAGTGATTATCGTGCAACTGCCTTATTTTACATTGCTGAAACTAGATAAAGTTATATATTTTTATAAAAATATACTTACCTGTGTGGTCTCAGTTTGTGGTGGATTGGGGATTACTGTTGTGTTAAGTGCAAATATTATAAACATTGCCTTGGGGATAAGCCTGCCTGCTCGCGCCAAGCTACCTAGAGGAGAGCGGAGGTTATCTACTGTGTGTATTCCTTCACCCTGACTAGAAGCAAGGGTCCCTACTTGGTCTAAGGTACTTACCTCTGCCAACTAGAGACCCCCAGATCTAACATTGGTGGACAGCGGTGCGGATTCTGAACTAATAATTGCACTTGACCTGCAGTGATCTCTTGTACATCACTAGTCTAGTTTAGCAGCACAGGTTGCGCAAGATTTTTTTCTTTTTGGTGAAACCTTTTTGTTGAAAAGGTTAGGAAGCATCATGTCTGTGAAAGCGGCAAGCGTGAGAGTAGAATTGGAAGTGGAATTCGAAATTCAGGAGTTGTACAACTACAGAAAGGATATCCTGAAACAATTCTGCAAACAGCTTGGATGCCCAGTGAAGGGCAGCGCAAACAAGGAAGAGCTACAGAAAGCTCTGAGGGCCTGGTGAGAGGCCAAACATGTCTCAGAAGAAGCTACTGAAGTGGAAGGCACACAGGAGAATGCTTTTTTGCCCAGTGATTTGCCAGTGCGGTCAGCATCTAAGGCTGGCAGCAACCACTCCAGTAGGGTTATTTCTCCAGAGGAGCTGGAGGATAATCAGAGAGCTAGGGCTCATGAGATTGAGCTTTTTAAACTCAAGGCCCAAGCAGAGGAGAGGAGACTACGCCTTGAAACTGAGAAGGCGGCGGAAGAGAGAAGACATACTCTCGCTTTGGAGGAGAAGAAACTCCAATTGGCTCATGAGAGGAACATGAGGGAGCTGGACATCAAAGAAAAACAAGGGGGGTCCAGCTCTAATGGTGGCAGCGCACAACTAGTACAGGCGGGTAAGGTATACATACCAAAGGATCTGGTACAGAATTATCAGAGGGGTAAGGATATTTATGCGTGGTTTAGAGCGTATGAACTAGCCCTAAAGATGAGTGAAGTGCCTGAGAGAAGTTGGGGGGCAGGTTTATGGAAGCACTTTGAGGCCTCTGGGAGGGATGTCTTGGCACCCTTAGAAGCAACAGGTACTTTATCCTACCCCTCCATGAAGGAGGCTTTGTGCCTCAGGTATGGGCTCACTGCAGAACAGTACCGCCAGAAGTTTAGGAACTTCAAGAAGCTTGATTCAAGTACTTGGGTGGAGTGTGTGAGTATGTACACGCGTGCACTGGAAGGTTGGATAAAGGGCAGCAAAGTTACTGATTATGTGGGGTTGTGTCACTTGATTAGTTGGGAGCACTTAAGTAGTTTATGTGTTCCAGAGCTGCGCCAGCATCTTTTAGATAGCAAATTAACTGATCCCAGTGAGCTTGCTAAAGAGGCGGACCGCTGGACTAGCACCAGGGTCCACAAGGGGGTGGTAAGTACCCCAGCCAAAGGTGGACAGGGTCCCCAGCAGAAGAGTGGGGGGGACACGGGTAATCAAAAGGAGTCTTCTAAAGGGCCCCAAAATAGTTCCCAGGAGAAACAGTCTCAACCCCCCAAGTCTAAGAAGTCCTGGCCCCATAAGGGCAAGCAGGACAACAGGCCCCCACCTACTTGCTATGCCTGTAGGGAGGTGGGGCACATTGCCCCCAAATGTCCAAAGAAACCTCCAGCACCCACTGGTGCTCCAACTCCGGCGTTAGCCAGTGTAGTTTTGGGAGGGGATTTGATTTCTAGTGGGGAGGAGGGGTTAGCAGTGATGACCCTTGTATCTTTAGGAGACCAAGAGATGGCCCAGGAAACCTTGCTGCCCTTAAACACTAAGAAATATGGGCAGAAGGTGACCATCAATGGGAAAGAGATAGAAGCTCTGAGAGACACAGGGGCCAGTGTGACATCTGTCAGGTGTCAATGGGTGTCTGAAGAGCCGATCATTCCCAATGTACTCCGTCCTGTGGTGGCAGCTGACAGTTCAGTGCGCCTCTGCAAGTTGGCACGTGTTCCATTTGAATGGGGAGGAGTCTCCGGTATATTGGAAGTTGTTGTAAGTGATGCCTTGCCTGTAGATTATCTATTGGGTAATGACCTGGAGAGCTCTCCATGGAAGGATGTAGAGCACAGGACTCACTTGGAAATGTTGGTCTTGCCTGCGTGGATCTGTGTGACCACACGTGCAATGGCAGCCAGTAAGGGTGGATTAGCAGATCTGGAGCCTGGAACAATGGCCCAGGGACCTGTCAAGAGAGGAAGGGGCAGAGGACGCTTGAAACCAGCCCCCACTGTTCCCACGGTCCAGGAGGAAGCAGAACCTTAGGGGGATGCCCTGGAACCTACAGTGGAACAGGTGGCTGAACTAGGGGAATTGCCTGAGCTGTCCCAGTGGCAGCAAGATGGTGGTCCCTCCAGGGAGGAATTCTGCCAAGCTCAAAAGGAGTGCCCTTCCCTCATTGGTGTGCGGCAGCAGGCTGCAGACCAGGCAGCAGGCCTGGGGTCCAAGGAACATTTGATCTACTGGGAGGATGACTTACTTTATAGTGAGCCTAAGTTCTCTGAGCCCGGTGCAGCCCGTGTGCTGGTGGTACCCGAGTGCTTCAGGAACTTCCTACTGGGTCTGGCTCATGACGTGCCTCTCGCAGGACATCCGGGGCAAGACAAGACCTATTACAGGCTTGTCACCCACTTCTACTGGCCCCAGATGAAGAAGCACGTCGCTGCCTTTTGTAAGTCTTGCCAAACTTGTCAGGCCAGTGGCAAGAGCGGAGGTAAGAGCGTGGCACCCCTCCAACCCTTTCCTGTGGTGAGCACCCCTTTTGAGAGGGTTGGCATTGACATTGTGGGGCCCCTGGACCCCAAGACAGCCCTAGGCAACAGGTTTATCCTGGTCTTGGTGGACCATGCCACCCGGTACCCGGAAGCAGTCCCTCTCAGGACAGTCACAGCCCCTGTGGTGGGCCGTGCCTTAATGGGGATCTTTTCCCGTGTGGGGTTCCCCAGAGAGGTGGTTTCTGACAGGGGTACAAACTTCATCTCTAGGTACATAAAGTCTCTGTGGGAGGTGTGTGGAGTGACATATAAGTTCACCACACCTTACCATCCTCAAGGAAATGGGTTGGTTGAAAGATTCAACCGCACCCTGAAGGGCATGATTATGGGCCTAGAGGAGCCCATGAGGCGGAAGTGGGACGTCTTATTACCATGCCTGTTATTTGCATACAGGGAGGTGCCTCAGAAATCCTTAGGGTTTAGCCCCTTTGAGTTACTGTATGGCCACCCTGTCAGAGGACCTCTCACTCTGGTGAAGGAGTGGTGGGAGAAATCCCGTGGGAAAACCCCTCAGGATGTGTTCAGCTATGTGCTGGCCATCCGCAACCAGACCAAGCGCTTCAGGAAGCTCGCTCAAGAGAACCTGGAGGCTAGCCAGGAGGAAATGAAGAGATCGTATGATTAGAACACCTCTCTTGTGGAGTTCCAACCTGGGCAGAAAGTGTGGGTGATGGAGCCAGTGGAGCCTTGTGCGCTCCGTGACAAGTGGTCTGGGCCATATGAGGTGGTGGAGCGCAAGAGCGAGGTTACCTACTTGGTTAACCTGAAGACTCCCAGGCAGCCTCTGAGAGTGTTGCATGTAAACCGCCTCAAACCCCACTTTGAGAGGTCAGCAGTGACTTTGCTCATGGCTACAGATGCAGGAGGGGAGGAGGATAGTGATCCTCTCCCTGACCTCCTGGCAACCAAGGAGCAAGATGGGTCAGTGGATGGGGTGATACTCTCACCCACCCTGACCCCAGAGCAGCAGCAGGACTGTCGCCAAGTCTTGGGTCAGTTCGCCCCCCTATTCTCCCTGACCCCAGGTGTCACCAACTAGTGCATCCACGATGTGGACACCGGTGACAACCTGCCTGTGAAACAGAAGTTTTACAGAGTGGCTGACAAGGTCAGGGCTAGCATCAAAGAAGAGGTTTCTAAGATGTTAGCGCTAGGGGTAATTGAGCCCTCCAGCAGCCCCTGGGCTAGCCCAGTGGTCTTAGTGCCTAAGAAAGCTGCTACACCTGGTGGCCCCCCAGAACTCCGTTTCTGCGTGGACTACCGTGGGCTCAATGCGGTCACCAAGACTGACGCGCACCCCATCCCCAGAGCTGATGAGCTGGTGGATCGGTTGGGAGCTGCCCGGTACTTGAGCACCTTTGATTTGACTTCAGGTTACTGGCAGATTGCCTTAACTGAGGGGGCCAAGGAAAGATCAGCATTTTCAACGCCAGAGGGGCACTTCCAGTTTCGTGTCATGCCCTTTGGGTTGAAAAATGCCCCTGCCACATTCCAGAGACTGGTCAACCAGGTATTAGCAGAGCTGGAGGAATTCAGCGCAGCATACCTGGATGACATTGCTGTGTTCAGCTCCACTTGGGAGGAACACTTGCAACACCTCTGCGCAGTGTTGAAGGCTCTGCAAAAGGCAGGCCTCACTATCAAGGCCAGTAAGTGCCAGATAGGGCAGGGATCTGTGGTGTACTTGGGACACCAAGTGGGGAGCGGCCAGGTGGCGCCCCTACAGGCGAAGATTGATACCATTCTGGCTTGGGAACCCCCCAAGACCCAGACTGAGGTGAGAGCCTTTTAAGTCTCACCGGGTATTACAGACGGTTTGTCAAAGGTTATGGCACCATTGTAGCCCCTTTGACAGAGCTGACATCTAGAAATCAGCCCAGGAAAGTGAACTGGACTGAGGCCTGTCAAACTGCTTTTGACACCCTCAAAACTGCCATGTGCACAGCACCGGTGCTTAAGGCACCTGACTTTTCAAGTGAGTTCATTGTGCAAACTGACGCTTCAGAGCAAGGCGTGGGAGCAGTACTCTCACAGATCAATGAGGAGGGCGAAGACCAACCAGTGGCTTTCATTAGTAGGAGGCTACTCCCCAGGGAACAGAGATGGAGTGCAATCGAAAGGGAAGCTTTCGCTGTGGTCTGTGCTCTTAAGAAGCTGAGGCCCTACCTGTTTGGGACTCACTTCCGTGTTCAGACCGACCACAGGCCCCTCAGATGGTTAATGCATATGAGGGGTGAGAATCCAAAACTGTTGAGGTGGTCCATTTCCCTACAGGGGATGGACTTCACGGTGGAGCACCGCCCTGGTACAGAACACACCAATGCTGATGGTCTGTCCAGATTCTTCCGCCTTAGTGATGAGGACTCCCAAGAGGTTGGGTAGTTCTCCCCACTTTCAGCTGGAGGGGACACGTGTTAGACCTGACATCCTTGGCGTGGTTTTTCCCCCATCTTTTTACCTCTGACTCATGTATTTTTGATGCTGTGCTGGATTTCGTTTTTGCTGGTTTAGATGCTTTGGACCCTCTGCCACTGCTGATCAGTGTCAGAGGGTAAGTGCTCCCTCTGTAAATTGTCATATTGATTGGGTATACCTGATTGGCATATTTGTATCACCATGAAGTCCCTAGTAAAGTGCACTGTGTGTGCCAGGGCTGGTGATGACAGATGCTACTAGTGGGTCTGCAGCGCAGATTGCCACCCACATGAGTAGCCCTAAAATGATGTCTCAGGCCTGCAAGCGCAGGGCGGGTGTGCAGTCAGTGGACTGCCATGTCCGCCTGGCCAGTGTCCCCACTGGCTGGGCCTAACCCTTCCCTGTCTGTGCACACCAGTCACCCCTATGGAAGGCTCAAGGTACCCCCCTGGGCAGGGTGCAGTGCATGGATAAGGTAGAGCATGTACTAGTGCTGTCACCTCTGTCCCTGGGACTGGGAGGAAGAAGGAAACCAGAAACACCCCAGAACATCAGAACTGGTTTGGACCGGGCTCAGGACCCCCTTTGCACAAAGACTTCAAAATACTTCAAAGGACTTCAAAGCCTTTTTGGGGTATAAGAGAAGGACACCTGACTACAGAAAATCAGATTCTACAATCAAGAGGAACCTCTGCCAGAAGAAGGACTGCTGAAGGAGCTGATGGAAGATTGCCTTGCTGTGTGCTTTAAGGGATGACCTATCCTGCTATCCAACTGAAGGAGAGGAGAAGAAAGGGACTTTGCTGTGTGCTGTGACCCTGCCTGCTTGAACTAAAAAGACTTTGCTGTGTGCTGTGTCTTGCAACTGAATCTCCAAGGGCCTGAGAAGAGCTGGCCTCCTGTCTGGGAACCCAGGGTCAAAAGGTTCCCTTGTAACTGAACTGCGCCAAGTAGATTGTGCTTTAACTCTGCTGACAGCGTGACTGGGGGCTGTGGCCAAGGCGGAATATCGTCGTGCTCATCAGCACGTTGTGATAGAGGACCGGAGGTCGGTGGTGCCCCCCTCCGTGAACTATCCACCTAGCAAGAGTGGGGGCTTCACAAACACTCTGCCGCTCCTGGCCGCGTAAAGTCTGCTTGCCATCTGTGAATCGCCGCTGCCCGTGACCGGAATTATCCCCGCAAAAGTCTGCGTCTGGCCGGGGCTGCCGAGGGCGAGAAACGAAGGAGCAGAGCCCTGATTGGCTCGGAGTGTCGAGCCCCCTCACCGAACGCCGCGCTGGGATTGGCTCCCAAGCGGCAGCGTCATCACCTGGTTTATGCTGGTAGTGGCGGAGAAGAGAACGGAGGCTACGTCACACAGGGGGCTCGCCGAAGGCGCCGCGCACCGATTGGATCTGAGGAGAAGCACCGCGTTTGAGCCCGTGAGTAGACCGACCCCGCCGAGGGATCAGTGAGTGTGGGCCCCATCTCCGAGCAGCCGCCTCAGCCCGCAAAGCGTGTCTAAACTCCCCGCTGCTCGTGGAATCCTCCGAGCGGGCGGAGAGCTGACGGGACCTCAAGTGACCGCCTGGAAGCTTAGGAAGCGATCTCTGGCATAACCCGGGATCGGCGCTCCAGCCCAACGCGAGAGTCGAGTAGAGTGGATTTTGGCAGAACCACGCAGCTACATTGCTCCTGGGATAGGGATTTAAAATGACACTGCGGCAGGTTCATTTCAAAGAGCTGATTTGAGATAAGTTCAAGGAGTATTCCTAATACTGATGTTAGAGACTTGAGACATTCTTTTTGATAAATAAGCTTCCTGATGATGACAAGTGCAACCATTAAGAATTAAGTGCAACATTTCTATGACAAAGTGATTATCGTGCAACTGCCTTATTTTACATTGCTGAAACTAGATAAAGTTATATATTTTTATAAAAATATACTTACCTGTGTGGTCTCAGTTTGTGGTGGATTGGGGATTATTGTTGTGTTAAGTGCAAATATTATACACATTGCCTTGGGGATAAGCCTGCCTGCTCGCGCCAAGCTACCTAGAGGAGAGCGGAGGTTATCTACTGTGTGTATTCCTTCACCCTGACTAGAAGCAAGGGTCCCTACTTGGTCTAAGGTACTTACCTCTGCCAACTAGAGACCCCCAGATCTAACACTTTCATTATAATCTAAATGCATTTATCCAGGGATCTACGCTCAGTGAACAATACTTTATATGTATTACTATTATCTATGCGAAGGTGTCAGAGCGCTTTACAATAGAAGCAGTTATATTACGCTTGACCTTGTAACCATTTAATATCCTTTTTGGCCTTTGCTACCTTCCAAATAGATAACGTTCTTGGTCTTCTGTCTCTTGCCTATTCTCTGCCACTATATCAGAAAGTGGTGTCTAACAATGGAGGCAATCTGAAAGGCAATCATTCTGTCTCTTCCTCCATCAGAAAAGAGTGACAGAGCAAATTAATATTCAAGCCATTTCTCTGATGGGGAATGTGTTGCTTGATGCTTGACAGACAGCACTGTCAAAGAAAAGACATGACATTTCAAATTATTTTCAATAAGTCCTCTTAGATGGAATGTAGGCAAATCTGTAATATCAGGAACCCATCCCAGTCACTGAGGGAACTTCCCTCAGCATTAAATTCTGCAGCAAGAAGCTTTCCAGGCAAAAGTCAATGGCTTCACCGGGATTTCATCCGATGGCTATGCAGTCTATAGGAATCCATGTCAACCAACATGCTGAGGATCACCAACTTTCAAGAAACTTTCCAAGTCCACCAGACCAAACCTTGTCTCTGTATCTGACTTGCACTCTATCCAAGTTGGCCTTAACTTTTGACTTTTCATCTGGTCTAGCAGTACCAGATAAGTGCAGTTGATACCAACACTGGAAAATCATATCTCTGGTTCCCTACATCTTATTTTTGTTGTTTTCTGGGGTCTATTTGCTCATTACATTTTATTGTTTCTTTATAAATTAGATTAGGATTTTTATAGTATTGTGTTTTCTGCTTTTTTAACTGTTTGGTACTGATAAACTCTTTACACATTTCTCCTAAATTAGGTCTGGTGCTCTGGGCTACAGTTAGAAAGCTTTTAGTTCAGTTTAAAATAGTGAGACCTAACTGGACCACATCAGGAATAGTGTCATTATTACTCGAAGAGAACCCTACTCACTTCAACAAATAGTCCACTTTCTTATAGGCACCTTACACCAGGTCTGGGGGCAGCTACCAACACACTGGGATGGAGCCTGCCTCACTGGAGGTACAAAGAAAGGTGTGAGCTAGCATTTGCATTTGACAGGAGAGGCTGCCTTGAAGTTAATCCAGAACCTGAAGACTGTCAAAATGGTCATCATGCAAGAGGAACAGAAACACCTCCACGCACCCAGTCCTTTGACTTTGCCCTGAGAGCAGTTTTCACACCTAATTCAGAGTTTGTGCACGCAGGAAGCTGCAGATGGAGGTGAATGAAATGGGTTGACCTCAGGTTTAAATTATTAAGACCTCACTGCAACTATTGAGGAGTAGTGCCCTTATTTTTGAAGAACACTACCATCCACTTGAATAAATATTCCACTATCTTACAAGCCCTTCTTTAAACTTCCAGGGCATCATGGAATTATGACCAGTGAGTCACATGAATGTACAGGCATATTTTCTGTACAAAACGTCACCATTGACATTAGAGTGGCACATTTTACACTATCAATGTAAGTGTGAGAAATGACCCCTAATTATAATTTTGCACATCGCTGCTCAGCATATGTACATATGTAGAAGTAGAAGTCTCTGCAAACACAAGCAGATGATGGACAGAGCACTGAGACTTTTCAGACACTCACCCCATTCGCTACTAGATCTGAGTTAAATCCATCATCGTTATTTAGTTCACATCGCCACCCCAGTTCAGACTCAGCCATATGCAAATCATTCTCAACCTTGTTCCTTATTGGAACAGTTCGGCCTGAACTGCCAAGCCAGGTCTTCCCTAGAGCAGAAACCAGATCCTGGGACCGGTTTCGGGTAACACCCCTCATCAGCCAGGTTAGCTTGTATCCAGTGGCAAAGTGAGCAAGGGACCCACGTCTGGGCATACCCAGCTGATTCAGGGTGATCAACGCAAACACAATAAGTTGATAGAGAGAGAGCTGAAACTTTTCGGACACTCATCCCCAGTCACTATTAGATCTTGTTTAAATCCATGAACATTCTTTAGCTCACTTCACCACCTCAGTTCAGGCCAAGTGTTAGAAATGGGAATTCTGGTTGGCTAGGGCTTGTGCCTAAGCAAGGCAGAATCCACCACTCTAGTCAGGGCAAGGGAGTTACACGTAAAAGATAACCCCTGCTCACCCCCTTGGTGACTTGGCACGAGCAGTCAGGCTTATCCCAGAGGCAATGTGTAAAGCATTTGCGCAACACACACACACAGCAGCAACACACTATGCAACCCACAAAGGAAACTCCACACAAGGTTATATATAAAAATAGTCTTTGTTTTATCCAAAACACATAAGAATATAATCACACAATATACACTGTGCTAACTGGCACTAGGCAATATTTACAGGGGATTATATACACATGACAGGGCCAATTGAGCCACTGTCAGAACCATCACAAAGCACAAATAATAAATGTAGAATACAAGCAGTAATTACTGGCAAAATACTGTACTCAGCATTATCTCCTGCAACATAACTTATATTATGCAGTCAGCATCACCTTTGGCGTAAAACACATTATACGCCAACCTTTTATAACACAATATGCAATAACCTCCTAAGCATGAATCACATTAGAGGCATAACTCATGATGCATAAATCACATTTATCATAGGCACCACATAATCACATTAGGGCCTGGTGCCATATCAACCTAATACTGACCCCCTGGCCAACTGGCCTTCTCAGAGGGGCTCAAATGCCCTATGTCCAAAATGTCAGAGCGTCAATGCAGCAACATCAAAGTGCACAATTGCGCTGGGGCAGGGCAGGATTGTATCTAACTTCTTTCTTCTTGTGCAGACTCAAAAATGCCCCCAAAGAAATGCTAGTGCTGGCACCACTGTGCCTCTTGGGTCCCCACTGGGACTGCTAAAAATGATGTGGCCTAAACGATGCAGCTGCAGCTAACTGCGGTGCCACTGTGAAAATAAATGTAGGCACTGGCCCCCTCTGTGCCCTCTGGAGTCCCCAATCTGCCAACAAATGTGCCCACTGTTGCAGCTGCCTGTGCTGGTCCGGTGCAGCTATGAACAAAGCCTGTCACCACTCTGCCACCTGAGCCCCACTCCAGGACTCTAAAAATAAAAATGGCCAACGTTGCAGCGGCCCGCGCTGGTGCAGTGCAGCTGGTAAGGAAATGGGCAGCAGCGCTCTAGGGGCTCACTCAACAAAATTGCCCGCAACATTGTAGCGGCCTGCTCTCCTGCGGGTTCGCTCAGAAAATAGGCACTGACAATGTGCCAAGAAGAGCCCTCACTCACCGGGCTATTCTGAGGACACTTCCTCTCTCATCTGGAGTCGTTTCTGGCATCTGCGGGTTCTCCTCCAGCCACAGGAGGGATGGGCGGCGGAAATGGAGACCACAAGGCTCTTGCGCTGGACTCTCGCGCTTGCCAGCAGGTCCCACCTACAGTCAGGCACTGGTGCCTGACTTTCATCTTCGGTACTCCTCCTTGAAGCATCACAATGCAGGGTGGGCTCTGCATCCGGATCACCCGAACAGTGAGGTGGGCACCTGCTGTTAAAATTTGCACAAAGCTGCAGAAATGTTGGGTGGTCGCCTGCAGTTTATAGGTGCATAAAGCGGAGTGGGCATCCGCTAGTAACCACCAAAAGCGGGGTGGGCACCCACTGTTAAAATATACAAAAAAGCAGGGTGGGCTCCCGCTTCATTTGGCAAGAAGAAAGCGGGGGAATCCCCAAGTTGGGATTCCCTCCAAATAGGTGACAGCGCCGCACTGCAAAGCCCACGGTCTTCTCGAAATAAGATGAAGCGTTCACGAGGCACTGAGTCCTGCACAGTTCAAGGGGGCAACGCTGGGACTAGGCAGGCCTGCACACAGGGCCCTCCAGCAGGGAGGCAGTTCCTTGTGGCAGTTCCTCCTGGAGCCCAGCAGCGGCAACAGGCCACCCAAGTCTCAGGAACAGCTCACATCATGGCATCACAGCCCCTATACTTATATTGCATCTTGGCTTTGTCGGCCCTGGCACATGGCTTGTGTGAACCAGCCAAAACTGGTTCAGGGGGAATTGGAGCACTTTGTTTACCAGGCTCCTCTTCCCCTTTGTAGGTGGGGGCTCATTATCAGACACATCAGAGGGTAGCAGACCCAGCATTGTACAGGCTGGGCACAGACCTATTCAGGGACCAGGGACTTCTCCTCCCACTACTTCAAATGCAGATGTCCATTCAGCCTATCGTTGACTCACTCTGCCTTATCTGGAGCCACACACACCTCACTAACTCCTGTCACTCAAAAGCCAGACATGCAATTCACATCAGGCAGGCAGACACATAGCACACACAAATGCCAACTTCTAAAAGTTTTTTAAATAGGACAAGGGAACCCAGGACGCAATAAGCTAAGGACCATGGGTAGAAACTTATTTCAAAAGACAGCGGTCCTTAGAAAGGAAGGGAATTAGAACAATAAATATAGACTCGATAGAACTATATTGTTAAGAATGCCCAGCCGGACACTTTAATTTCTTGATGAAAATAGTGTAAAACAAGGGAATGAAGCACACAGTGCGATGGAAGTGGGACACCAGCCGATGTCCAACCAACACACTTGGGGGACAGAACAAAGAGGAGGAAATATTCAGGCAACAGCAGGTTATCAATCAATGAAAATTGCAACAGTGATAATCCACATTGTACACACATGCATGTACAAATAATATGTTAACTCTGCATTTAGTGTGCTAATTGTCGATGACGTTTCGAACCATACATATTATTGGTTCATCCTCAGGACAAGGAATAATTGCCTAAAGAATTAGTAAATCAGCTTAAGCCCCAGTCCGGATATGGTGAGGGTCGTTTTTAAAGAAAGTCTACTGGCCTTGGTGACTTTCTAGGGATTATAGTCTGCCCAATTATTGTGGGGTCAATGGGGAACAATGCCCAGGTACAAGAATCTGTAATCCGGAGGGTGCAGGTCCGCAATGGGGGTCCTTGCACAGCAAGATATCCTCACGCTTTTCTTTAGGCAATTATTCCTTGTCCTGAGGATGAACCAATAATATGTATGGTTCGAAACGTCGTCGACAATTAGCACACTAAATGCAGAGTTAACATATTATTTGTACATGCATGTGTGTACAATGTGGATTATCACTGTTGCAATTTTCATTGATTGATAACCTGCTGTTGCCTGAATATTTCCTCCTCTTTGTTCTGTCCCCCAAGTGTGTTGGTTGGACATCGGCTGGTGTCCCACTTCCATCGCACTGTGTGCTTCATTCCCTTGTTTTACACTATTTTCATCAAGAAATTAAAGTGTCCGGCTGGGCATTCTTAACAATATAGTTCTATCGAGTCTATATTTATTGTTCTAATTCCCTTCCTTTCTAAGGACCGCTGTCTTTTGAAATAAACTTCTAAAAGTGGCATTTCTAAAATAGTTATAATAAATCTGCACACACCTTTGCACAGCATTTATTATTACCATTCCAAATATACTAAACTTGACTACACTGCTCCTCTCATATCAGGTTTTACCACTGAAACACTTATCAGGGAATCCCCAATGCATTCCTATGGTAGGGCAGCCTCACAGTAGTGAGAAATGCTAGTGCTGGCACCACTGTGCCTCCTAGGTCCCCACTGGGACTCCTAAAAATGATGTGGCCTAAACAATGCAGCTGCCGCTAACTGCGGTGCCACTGTGAAAATAAATGTAGGCACTGGCAATCACTGTGCCCTCTGAAGTCCCCACTCTGCCAACAAATGTGCCCACTGTTGTAGCTGCCTGTGCTGGTGTGGTGCAGCTGTGAACAAGGCCTGACACCACTGCGCCACCTGAGCCCCACTCCAGGACCCTAAAAACAAAAGTGGCCAATGTTGCAGCTGCCCGCGTTGGTGCAGTGCAGTTGGGAAGGAAATGGGCAGCGGACCTCTGGGGCCTCGCTCTGTGCTATGCTATGCTATGCTATGTGCAGCTTGTTTCTTAACCCCTTAAGTGCTGCGTCAGGGCGTTGGCCGACGGCAGCACTACCTCCCCAGTGCTGCGCACGACCATTGGACATCCATTCAGCACTAGTTCCAATGGACAGCGCAGCACTGGGGAGGGATGTTTACGAGCATCTATGAGGCTAAGGCTATCCTACAGTGCTACCAGGAGGCATTTCACCCAATGTTTCCGTGAGTAGTATCCATAGTGATCCTATGATGCATATCACTTTGTGGTGACCTAATGCATATCACCATATCACACTACGCTCACCAACTGCACTTTTATGTGTTTCACACCACCCTGTACTCCACTAATGCTCATCACGATTTGTTTCTTGCTGCACATAGGCATGAATGACAGATGGTCTCTAAATTAATTCCAGTTAAATTGTTGATATGTGTCCAACATCGGACCAGCATACCTAAACAACCGCCTCTCCTTCCACGCACCCAAGAGAAACCTCTGATTATCCAAACTCTATCTGGCCACCTTTGCACGCATCTACATGACTAGAACGGGTGGAAAGTCCTTCTCCTACCTCGCAGCCAAGACCTGGAACGACCTCCCCCTCAACCTCCGGCAAAGCCCTACACTGCCCCAGGTCAGGAAGGATCTCAAGACCTGGCTCTTCAGATGACTCCGGCACCCAATGGAGCAGTCCACACCACCCCCCTCCCCACCCAGCACCTTGAGACCCTCACGGGTGAGTAGCTGCACTTTACAAACCCCTGATTGGAGTTTGATTGATTGCCTGGGGGAATTCCTGTATGTTTGTGAGACTTCATTGTTTTATCTAAGTTGGTCTGAGTACATGGGTGAACGTTGTATGTGTAAATGTGTACTTGTATGTCGTGTGCCTCTGTATGCATGCACCAAACAAAAGCCAAACCTATTTTCTTTGTCAAAGCTTATGCTAGAGTACATGTCTGTAAACCCTATACAGTCCAATCATCAGTGCAGACTGGAAACATTGTATTTCCTTGTCATTGAGAACAAATGTTATATAGTTTTTGTGTGTTGGCTTTCTTGAGAACACGTAAGGTGGTTTGATAAAATAATACAAACCATGTAAGAAAACACAAGGGTTTTAGAAGGACGAAAAGGCAAAACCCATTAAAATGAAAGAAGCCGGTTCAGTAATCTGTAAGTCATGTTATACATTGAATCCGCTGAACCTTTCCGAGCTAAATTTCATTTATCATTGCTTCCGAAACTGATTATAAACATTTTGCACAAGGGATTGTTGCAAATTGAAAAACTAAGATTAAAAAGCCATTACAAGGTATTTCATCCAGAACCCATGACAAGGGATTGCGCGCCAGTGAAGAATTGTGGTCAGACGGTGACAAGAAGTAATTTTAGAAGACGGGTCAGGGTTCAGCCCGCCTGTCACTAGCAGAAAATAACTGTTTTCAGGAACACTAAACAAGCGCAAAAATGTTGTTATCATCTAGCAGCTTTCTAGGGCACCTCGAGGGATAATCAGTTATGATTACTGAGTTATTCGTCTTTTATACAACGGAGCCTGACTGCTATACGTCTGCTTTTGCCGCTGCTCCTGAGACGGAGCTGTGGAGGTTACACGCAGAGGGCACACAAAACAAGGCGTGTAATGAATGCGCGGATTGCAAGGGAAATGTAAACAAGCCGATTGATAAAAGTGCCACTAAAAATTCGTTTCGTGCTCGTTAGAAGACTTTCAGGTTGTGTCTGGTGTGTTTTCACGTTTTGGTAATTTTATTTTACCCAAACAGAGACCCATCTCCGCTGCCAGGATTATTTTCTCTGGAGGGAGAATTACATTTTTCGTCCTCCTTCCTCTGACAGGGGTGCGGCATTGGAGAGTTAAAGGAACTCTCTGACGCCCCCATCTGGCGAAGTCAAAAATTGATGCACGTTTTAGCCCAGAATAGAACTGGCCCTACTTATAATAAGAGAGGAATAGGAATAGCTGCAGAGAACTATAACAAGCACTGGCAAAGCCAATAGGTTTCGCCAAAGCAAAATCTGTTGGCTTTGTCAATGTTTTTGTACATGTTGCACAGCAGTTGAGCTTTACAAAAAAGAGCTATCATGCAGTCAGTGCTTTTTTAGGTCGAGCCTGTGCCAGCGCGCAAGCGCAGCTTTGATGACCTGTTGTAGGTACTGTGCAGAGGAGAAGCCCCGCCCATATTTTTCATTGGCTTCTGTGTTTGTCCTTCGTAAATGCTGGTGAGATCTATTATATTGCAATACATGTTAGGGAAGTATTTGGCTATGCTGCACATTATTGCACAGTACTGCAGCATAGCTAAATATTTGTAAGGTCCCAACGGCGAGACAATTGCATTGCAAATGCTTGTTTACTTTAAACCATGTTGCACCTCAGATCAACTGCTGTGCCTGCTCAGTCACACGTTGACACCCGTTGCTTTAAGCCCCCTGACATTTTCGACCTTACAGTACATCCCCTTTATAACATTGGAGCAAGACAGCACTAATGTATGCCAAGAGGCTTTTGCCTGTATGCATTATGCAAAACGCGAAGACTGCTCCAAAATGCCATTGAAAAGCTTAGAAAGCAAAAATTATCAAGCAAAATATCCCCTTCAAACTTACAATGGTACTTTGTTCCAGAATAGCTGTAGTCAGAACCACCAAAGCACCCACCAGCACGATCAGAGTAAGAACTAGAGTGAGGATAGTTTCCTGAACCACCCCCACCACCTCTCCACCATGGTCGAACCCTTTCTGTTTTGCAGAGGTTGGCCCATAATTTCTGTACTGATTCTGGTTGTAGAAGGGGGGCCGGCTCTGTTGTGCTTCGTAGCCTTGATTGTAGGAGGCTTTTTATGGTGGCTTCTCAGTCACCTGTTGTTTGGAGGGCGCTGCTGTGCTGTGGTTGTCATTGTAGTCATAGCCGTAAGCAGCACCAGATCCATAACCACCCCCTCCGCCACCGGATCCTTAACTACTGCCAGATTCATAGACACCGGCGCCTCCAGTTCCACCTCCAGAGCCTTAACCTCCGCCGTGAAGGTAGACGAGGCCTTAGGAGAAAGAGGAAGTTCAGTTCAGCTCCACACCTTTGTTCTGGTGAGGTCATTACTTCACTTAACAGGTTTTTGTTATCTGGACTGCTTCCAAGAAGTTAAACTATTTCCGATGAGAAACATTTAGATCCTTAGAATTAGGTTTGTCTATTTAAGAAGCTAGCAGCCATTAACATAGGGATGCGACCAGGTAGAAAAGCACTCTGTGCTCCTTGCATATGAGTCGATTTCGGAGCAAAAAGGGAAGGATTTGAGATGCCTTGAAGAAAAACCCACTGTACACATTCATGAACAAATGTAAGGGAGCTCTTAGCTTTGAACATGCAGATGGATTGTTTGCTAATCAATTCAGTGATTTGTAAAACATGGCTTACCTTATGTTAGATTACCTAGCATTTAGGGACCCATCAACTTGACCGTAAACTTGAACCACTGACAAGTACAGCCCCTGAACTTATGTATAAGGAGATTTCCCTTCCAGAGAAGAACTAATAGTATGGCCTGCAAATGAAACTACATATTTATGGTGATGCATTATTCCGTGATCGGCACCTTTTCCCATCCAACCACACATTTCAAAGCCAGTGGTGGGCAATCTCCACAGCACATTGGCACCTTGAAAACGCAGTGTATTAAATGTGTGTGTGTCTGTACCCTTCAGCCACAAATCTCCAGAATTTGCTGTGCTGTGAGGCAGAGATTAAGACACTTGAAATTAATGCCTAAAGTAAAATTGTATTGTTTCATGTAAAACACGATGATGGAAGGAATGCTTTAATTAAGCTCAGCCACTGAATACTTGGGTGCAAAACAGTCCATGTTTAACCCATGGCGCCAAACTACAGAAATAGCCATATGCAAATCAATCCTAAACCTCCCTCAATAGAACAGACTAGCCTAACTACCAGGCCCCACTGAATGGAAGAACCCAAGACTCACATCTCAGCCGTGAGGCAAAGCTCGAGTCTTGTGGCACAGTCAGGACCATGTGCTCAGTGGGCCACAGTAATTAGTTTGCACCTCACTGATGAGGCCTAATAGGCTGATCTGATTGGGCTTGCTTTTTCTCCTGTTCAGAGGCGTCTGGTAATCCAGGCTGCCTGCCATTGGAACAGGACTTAAAGGTGCCAGTTTCAATAGCACAGTGGGCCGATTGACATTAATGTGACCAGATTACCAGCTGCAGATCTCATTTGATTTCTTCAGCAGTTTCATGTACTTCAATCAACCATTTTTAGGTCCAGCCTGGGCAGTACATGCGCTGCTCTGCGTGGCATGCTGTATTCAAGTAGGGACTTGAAACTCCACCCACTCTCTGACCATATTTTTCATTGGCTTGTGTCATGGTCAACTGTAAACTATGGCTGTTCATTGGTGAATAAGCTTAGCACTCCCCCCTTAGCACCACCGTCTCTCCTTGTAACCTCCCATAGTGATACTCCCTGTTATGTGTGTTATTACTTGGTAGGCTTTAATTACAGCCTCCAAGCACTAGATTCTCAAATAGCTTTGTCTTGCCTGCTGTTGCAGGCAGGGTATGCTCTCTCCTAACGTTAAAAAAGTATTGCACGACCACCGAACGCATTTGCAATGCAATTGTTCTCACATTTTCGACAGTTCAACCTTTTGGCATTGTAAATAACAACGCCTTTAATTTATCTGTTTTAAAGACAACACATGAATTAAAATGGCATTGTCATTTATAATGCCAATAGCTCTAATTCTTGTAAATGCGGGAACCTTTGCATTGCAAATGCTTGTTTTCTAAGGTACAGTTGGCCGTTCAAAGTATTACTGCTCAGGGCTTTTTAAAATGCGATGGCTGAGAACTCTAGATTGCACTTCAAACAGAACAGAAGACATGATTTTGATAATTTTCTGTATTGAAAATCACAACTTCTAGCTTAAGTCTTGAGAATAAATAGAGTCTGTTCGTGGAAGGGATGTGACCAACAGATAGCTTTAAGCTAGAGTGTCAACTGAGTTATTTCGGACTGGAAATCTGTGGGATTGTGTCACCTGAGGCCGATATTCATTGAGTGCAGAAACTGTTTGTAGGTGCTCCTGCTAGGAGCCGAAGTAAAACATAATTTCTGTAACTGGAGAATTAACACTGGAACTGATGTGCTTAATGATTCTAAGCTCCAGGGGTGTGGCTTACATGCCGGAAAGAAAGGACGGACTCCCCGTGAGCTCCGTGGCGACCTGACCAGCGGATGCCCTGAATATATATTTTGCCGAATTCCTGCACGGACGTCTTCACAGCAACGCCAGCGGAAGGTGCGAGGAACATATGGAGCCTGCCCATGGCTGATTTTATGCCGTAATTCGTCCTCTTTGCCAGCGGTAACTTTGTGTTTTGACAGATGCGGGCGGCCGCCATTTTGAGCGGCCGTACCCACGTCTCAGATTAATCCTGACATGAGCCTTACAACATCGTATTTCTGCCGCGATTTTTTTTTCTTTTTCTCAAAGACTACTAGCACTGCTGTGGTACACAGTCAAAATATCGAGTAGGAAATATCGACCTACCATAATATCGAGTCTGAAATATCGAAGGAGCATAATATCGAAGGCAAGAATATCGTAGGACAGAATATCGACCCAAGGTAAGTAATATCGAAATACTTAATATCGATGTAAGTAATATCGAAGTTAGTAATATCGATAGCATATATATCGATGTTACTAATTTCGATGACACTAATATCGATATTTGTAGTATTTTATTATGTATGTGTTATATGTTTAATTTAAGTATTTAAAATAATTACTATTATATGTGTATAAATTTTATATAATAATATATAAATTTATAAGTAAATTTCATGTTTTAGTACCGGAGCGGGTTGTGGGTTTATAGGGGAATAGGGTGGGAAGTAATTTAATTATGGTAAGTTTATTAATAATTAGTAGGATTAATTAATTAATTATAATTATTTGCTAATTAATAATCATTAATTGGGAAAAAATTAATTGATTAATTGATATATATTTTCTGTAGCGGGATGTGGGTTTATAGGGGAATAGGGTGGGGAGTAATTTAATAATAATTAATTAATTAATATATGTTTTTAAATATTTATAATTAATTAATTGGTAAATAATTAATATTAATTCGTTAATTAATTAATATAAATTTGTACATATTTTAAATTAGTAATTAATTGGTAATTAAATAATATTAATTAGTTAATTACATTAATTAGAGTAATTTATTTATATATATAATTTTTAGTTACTGTTAATTAATTAATTGGGGAAAATGATATTAATTATTACATTATATTAATTACAGGTAATGTGCTAATATATTTACTTTATTGTTATTGTTAATTAATAATTAATTGCTAATTAAATAATATTAATTAAGTTTGGGTAAAGGAGTATTTTTAGGGTTCAGGGTCAGTTTTGGGTTTTTGGGTAAAGTGGTATTTTTAGTGTTCAGGGTCAGTTTTGGGTTTTTGGGTAAAGGGTTTTTTTTAGGGTTCAGGGTCAGTTTTCAGTTTTTGGGTAAAGGGGTATTTTTAGGGTTCAGGGTCAGTTTTCAGTTTTTGGGTAAAGGGGTATTTTTAGGGTTCAGGGTCAGTTTTCAGTTCATGGGTAAAGGGTTTTTTTTAGGGTTCAGGGTCAGTTTTCAGTTTTTGGGTGAAGGGGTATTTTTAGGGTTCAGGGTCAGTTTTCAGTTCATGGGTAAAGGGTTTTTTTAGGGTTCAGGGTCAATTTTCAGTTTTTGGGTAAAGGGGTATTTTTAGGGTTCAGGGTCAGTTTTCAGTTCATGGGTAAAGGGTTTTTTTAGGGTTCAGGGTCAGTTTTCAGTTTTTGGGTAAAGGGGTATTTTTAGGGTTCAGGGTCAGTTTTCAGTTTTTGGGTAAAGGGGTATTTTTAGGGTTCAGGGTCAGTTTTCAGTTCATGGGTAAAGGGTTTTTTTGTAGGGTTCAGGGTCAGTTTTCAGTTCATGGGTAAAGTGGTATTTTTAGGGTTCAGGGTCAGTTTTCAGTTTTTGGGTAAAGGGGTATTTTTTTGGGTTCAGGGTCAGTTTTCCCTACTGTTCCACTCTCTGGAGTAGGAATAGTAATTTTTACCCTTACGCTATCCAACGTTTTATATAATTAATTGTTAAAATATCAAATGTTTATTTTATTTTTTATATTACTTACATTTTATTTATGTTATTGTTTTATGTTTGTAAATGTATTAGTAAATTAGAATATATTTCATTAATTTATAAATTAGTAAAATAATTATTAATACTTATTGTTCAGTACATATATATTATATATTTACTGTATATATTTAATTAATGTTTTATTAATATATATGAATTATTTATTAATTGTAAACATTATTACATACTTTTAAAAATGTATATTCTATTTATTAGTGTTATATACTTAATTTTACATTTATATATTAAAAGAAAAAAAATCGATATTTTTAACATCGATATTTTTTACATCTATATTATTTTTTCGATATTTTTGTACTTACCATGTTGTAGATAGGATGTCGATATTTTTGCCCTCGATATTGTTGACTCGATATTCTTGTAGGTCGATATTTCTGAGGTCGAAATTCTGTCAGTGATCCACTGCTGTATTTACTTCACGTGCCACACCCAGTGTTATTTTCTGTCAATTTCAGGATGCGGTTCACGTCTAAACAGCTATCTCTTCATCTACATGAAGTAAAACGGCCGCAATTTTAGGTATGCTTTACCTGACAAGTCTGTATACCTTATTTTCGTTATTTCTCTTACAATGAGGCTGCATGTGGATGCTACTACCAAGTTCTCCATATAAAAAGTCTTGGCTTATAAAGGAGACTCTTTTGAAGGGTCTGTAGTCCCTCCCAGGTTCATGTTGTGATGCATACTCCAGTTTTTTCAATCTGGTGATCTCCCATCTATTCAAGTGCTTGGCCTGCAGGTATATTATCTCTCACTGATTCCTGTGAGGAGTTATCGTGCCCATATGACTGTTTTAATTTCTCTGAAGCTGTGAAGAATACCCAAGCATATATAGGTTCTGGTGGCTTTGCTGCAGTATTCCCTCAGCATATCTAACATTACTGTACTTTTTGTGGCATACCATCCGTATAGCAAAATGGCGAATGTTTCTCCTACTCCAAAAGTATCCCACACTGGAGCCAAGCCGAAGAGACCCAAAAATGATCTGCCTTCCCCCATTCCGTCTTCTTCTAACCCTGTCCTGGACTCCATTTTGGAAGAGGTCCGGGGTCTCCAACCATTCATGTCTGCCACCAACGAAAAGCTTAGGCAGATTGAGGAGCGCTGGGTTGTCATGGAGAGTAAAGTGTTGAATTTGGAACAACGTGTAAGCGACATCCAGGATGCCTCTGCCAAAATTCCTCAGCTGGAACAGGAGATCCACAAATTAAAACTACACACAGAGGACCTTGAAAACCGTAACCGTAGGAACAATCTACGCGTTGATGGTATTCCGGAGAACGTGGAGAATCCTGACATGGTGTCTTTCATACGTAAATTCCTGCAGAAACTCTGGGATCTTCAACCTACTTCTCACCCCCTAAACATACAAAGAGCACACCGTTTGGGTCGTCTGACCTCCAAATCTTCTAAGCCTCGTGGCATCATTATGCTTTTCCTCAAGTTTACTAAGCTAATGTCTGTCTTGAAGGCGGCTAGACTTGAGCGTCGTCTCCAATGGTCTCGTCACAACATATTTATCTCACAGGATCTTTCGTCTGCCATGAATGCCCGACGCAAGGAATTCTTAAATCTTCATCCTCTGATGAGACAGTTGAATATTCAATATGGAATCCTGCATCCTTGCTTCTGCAAAATAACGCACAATTATCGTACCCGCTCCTTCGCTGATCCAAAAAAGCTTCACACTTTTCTACAGAGTGTCTCTTCTTCCTCCATGGACACGGCTAACTAATGTCTCCCTTCCTATGGCCTTCATGTAGTGTTTCTTGTCTTCTCAATGGCGTCTGGTGACTTTATTTCCTAGTTACTGATCTCTTTCTTGACGTCCAGCCTTTGTATCTTTTATGTTTTTCTTATTTGTATATGTCTCTTCACTGGTAGCTCGTGGGGATGTGTCCCCTCTTTGGTGTTCCTTCGCCCCTGTTGTCTCGGTTGCTTTTCTCTTCTCCGATCAGGCTCTTTTGCCTTGATCTGCTTACTCTTTTCTTTTTCCTCTTTATCTGTCTCCTTCTCTTTTTTCCTCTCTCCTGTTCTTTCTTTATATGGCTATTCTGCCTAGTTGTCTGTCTCCCATGTTTCTGTATTCCTGAACAGTATCTACTTTTTTATTTGTTATGGTTGTTCTTGACTTTAGATGCATTGTACTTCAGTGTTGTGAGTGTTTTGGGAGTTTCCTCCTCATGTTCAACACTTGTTTGCTGTTTCCCTTTTTTTAGTTACCTCCTTGAAGTGTGTCTACTCCATTTGTCGCCCATCCTTCCCTCCTTCCATCATGTGCAACTTTGTATCGTGGAACGTACGAGGTCTCGGTCATCCTGTCAAGCGTCAGAAGGTACTGTCTCACTTGTCCAAACTTAGTTCGCAGGTTGTTTTTCTCCAGGAAACGCATTGTTCTGATGTTGAATCTCTTAAATTGAAATGGCAATGGGTGGGGCAAGTTGTATTCTCTCCTGCTGTTAGTAAAAAAGGGGGGGGGTTGCTATTTTATTTCATAGAGCGTTACATTTTCAAATTCTTTCCTCTCTGAATGATGATGAAGGACGTTGGGCGTTGGCAAAGGTTGTTATCCAAAATAAAACATTGGTGTTACTAAATATTTATGGCCCGGTTCGTCCGGATCCCAAATTCTGGAAAGATATTAAAGTCCTAATATCGTCCATTGATTGCCCAAATGTTGTAATTGCGGGTGATTTTAACCAATGGCCTGACAAATCCCATAAGAGTTTTCAATCTGCCATTGCCTCTCGTCCTTTATTTCATTCATGGAAAATCTGTAATCCTGACTTGCTAGAGTATACTTTTTTCTCTAATGTACATCATACTCGTTTAAGAATCGATTACATTATGGTCAGTAAATCTCTACTTCCCTCTATTCAGAAATCTGTGATTGGTTCTGTATTTATTTCTGACCACGCTCCTGTTTATACTTCCCTAGACCTCTCCCTCATCTCCTCTAAATGTAGTCAATGGAAATTTAATTCATTTCTCTTATCTGATACTGTTTTTATGAAAGAAATTGAGGGGTTTTTTTAGGAATTTTTTGACATTAATGACCCTTCGGACGCTTCTATCCCTAATAATTGGGATGCCTTTAAAGCTCCACTTAGGGCCTTTACTATAGCTTATGTCTCTAAGAAAAAGAAACTTAACAGGAAGAAATATGAGGACCAACTTTGGAAAATTAAAGGGCTTGAGCACTCTTACTTCTCTTCCAAATCCCCTTCTGCACTTGAGGATATAATCCAAGCTAAAACTGACCTAAATACAATTATTACTAATGAAGCTTGTAATACCCTTATTAAAATCAAGTCCAAATTTCATGGTGGTCAAAATAAAGCGGGGAAAATGTTGGCAAATTATTTAAAAATAAAGTCAGAACGTAAAACTGTAGGCCCTATCTATAATGATTCGATCAATAAACTTGTCTCGTCAGATGAAGATATCGCTGATGTGTTTCATCAATACTACCAATCTCTGTACACTGACGATACACATCCTTCTGAGATAAACTTAACCTCCTTTTTGATAGCCTTCCCTCACTGATGAATATGCGCTACTAGAGAGGGATATTACTCTCCAGAAAGTTACTCAGGCTATCAACCTACCTAAAAAATCGAAAGCTCCAGGCCCTGGTGGACTACCTGTTGAATTTTAATCTGCTTTTCATGCCTTTTTTGCCCCCAAACTCCTACAATTGTTTAACTCCTTTATTGCAGATGCTAAGTCCTCTGAGTCCTTTCTAGATGCGCTCATTATCATAATCCCTAAACCTGATAAAGATCATTCACAATGCAAAAACCTCCGCCCTATTTCATTAATTAATTATGAATGCAAAATTGTTGCTAAGAATCTGGCTGCTCGTCTCGACTCTGTTATTCCCCATATAATCAAAACCGACCAAGTGGGGTTTGTGAAGGGTAAACTTGCGGCTGACAATGCGCGCATGTTTTCAGATGTTATTGCGCAGAGTAAAAATCTTAAAATCCCAATGGCAGCTTTAACCTTTGACGCAGAAAAAGTGTTCAACCGCATTAATTGGCAGTTCATGTTTCGCACCCTTCAATGGTTTTGTTTTGTTCCCTCTTTCAATTCCTTGGTTAAACTCCTATATTCCTCTCCCCGGGCCAGCATTTTTGTTAATAATCAATTTTCTAAGTTCCTCTCTCTATCTGGGGCACACGGCAAGGTTGCCCTCTCTCCCCTTTACTATTTATTTTATGTCTGGAATCCTTTTTAGAACGCATTCGTGCTAATCCCAAGATTGCTGGCTTCAAACTCCCATCTATGGAGATTAAATTGTCTGCGTATGCAGATGATGTGCTAGTATATATGGTGAACCTACTTCTTCCCGTCCACACTTTTTGGTGGAGGTGCGTCTGTATTCCTCCATATCGGGATATAAGCTTAATCTCTCCAAAACAGAAGTCCTGCCCCTGAATGCGGCTTGCTATCAATACATGTTTAGTGATACTGAATTTGCATGGTGTCCCTCCAAAATTAAGTACCTCGGTATATGGTTCTCATCATCCTTAGTTGATACCCTTAAATTTACCTTTGATTCCCTTTTAAAGAAACTCCAATCTCTCCTTCAAATTTGGTCCCCCTTATTCCTTTCCTGGTGGGGCAGACTGGATACGATTAAAATGATGATTACTCCCCATATTCTTTATACTGTCTCTATGTTCCATTTCAAAAATGTCCTAATTCATATTTTTCCCGCATCAACTCGATTTGCACTAAATTTTTGTGGAATGACAAACACCCTCGCATTGCTTTGCAGAAACTGACACTCCCTAAAAATGAGGGCGGTGTTCGTTTCCCCAATTTTAAATTGTACCTCTCCGCCTTCTTGATTAAACAGTCCTTTTCGTTAGCTTATGATTTTCTAGATAATCCTGTGCCTAAATGGGTTCTCTTAGAGCGTTCCCTCTTAAAAGGTTTTCCATTCCAACATATTGTATTTATGACAAACTGCTCTTTTGACTAAATTCCCTATTTTAAGATACTCACAAACACTGCTTAATAATGCATTCTCTTCTAACCTCTCTCCTCTCCAGTGTTTCTTATCCTCTGTTGTGTGGTATAATAAATTCCATAAATACAAAGGCAAATCGTTTTACTTTAACCCCTTCGATGCTGGTGACCGAACCATTCCGTCATCAGTCATGGTTGAGCTGTGCTGATGACGGAATGGTTCCGTCACAACCACACCCAGAATGGGAAGTCCAGCGCCGGGGGGAATCGAGGCAGCAGCCATGTGGTTAAATACTGGAAAGAGAAGGATATTTTGTTTCTCTATCAGTTTTTTGATGGTAACGCTATCATCCCTTTCCATGTACTGCAGAATGTGTATCACTTGCCTTCTTCGTCTCTTTCCGATTACACTATTATAACGTCTGCCATTCAATTACACTTAGCCTCTCTTTCATTACCTGATGCCTTTCCCAGTTACAACCCCACCACTCAACTGTACCCGTTGTTTTCAAATCAACAGCCTAAGGCTGCTCTTGTATAGACAATTTTGTTATCAAATGTTAAGGATCGCCTTAAATCAAATGTAGAGACTGTTTGGGAACATGATCTTGCTATTTCCCTCCCTGTATCATTGTGGGATCGTTTATGGTCCAAACTGTTTAAAGTATCAATTTCTGCTCGTATTACCCAATCTTTGTTCTTCATTTATCATAGAGCTGTTATTACTCCTGTTAGTATTCCAACTTCCTCTCCATTATGTTGGTCATGCTCTAAAGACTTAGGTACACTTAAACATCAGTTATATGAATGTCTCCCAGTTTTGTCATTTTGGAAAGATGTTTGGAACATTTGCATGCCAATGTTTCACTGTTCCGCCTCACTATCACTATTGAATGTTTTTCTAGGTTCATTATCAGCTGATATTGATATTGTGTCTTCGTCTGCTAGACTGTTGGACCTGTTTATTGCTCTTGCTTTTAAAGTTATTTTATCGTGTTGGAAGGATAACTCTAAACTTTCTGTACATACATTGTGGAATTTCCTTTGTGATGAACATAGGATCGCTATTGCTTCCTCCTCTTCTACTCCCCTCAAAATCAAATCCGATCTCCTCTGGCTCCCCTTTACTACATACCTTTCTTCCAACTCTCCTAGCTGATTGCCTTACATCTATTCCCACATGTATTACCCGGACTGCATCTCCCTTATCCTTTTCTTCCTTCTTTTCTTCTTTCCTTTGCACTTCTCTCTTTTCTTTCCCCCTTTTGTCTTTTCTCCCTTCTCTTTCTCTTTTTCTATACTTACCTCTCTCTTAATACATATGTTTTAGACTCCATGTTATTTTATGATTTCTACCATTATATATGACATATGTATGGATTTCTTATTGAAAAATAATCAATAAAAATTTCTTAAACAAACAAAAATGATTCTAAGCTCCGGGTCGAGAAGACCACGTGGTCCGTCCAGGCAGTTCACAGCGTAAAATCGTCACAGAAGCAGTGTCTGAGTAGGAAACGGACTCCCAACGTGCACTAAACAACAGACAAACCATGGAAGCAGTCACGCAGGAAAGCTAGTGTCGAGCACTCAAACTAGCTGAGCTGAACGCCCAAGTGGAATGCTTGAAAATGCATTAGCATGTACTTTTCTAAATTTTTTAATTAAATCATGCAAAGGAGTTTATAAAAATGAATAGACTTAGAGTTGCAAACAGTACCACCTGTAGTACAATGTAAACGGGATGCTCCTCACAGAGCACCCCGTGTTTTCATTTACAACAATATTCAGAAAGGCTGAATGTATGGTGTATACATTCACCACGCCCTGCTCCAACAGAAAATGGCGCAATACTGAGTATCAGTGAATCCTCGCTGTTAAAGCAGGGGCGGCATGAAAGAGTGAACTGATCTGGAACACGACTAAATGCTAGCATGCATTCCTGGAAACGGGAAAGTCAAAGCAGCTCTCGGAAAGATGAATTTTTTTCCAGGAAGGTATTCTCACCTATACCGGACTGAGCCATTACCATGGTTGCCATAGTTTTTATTTCTCTATCTGCACACAACCATGCTTTTGGGACTGCAGTGATCCAGGGGCCTGCATTCATAAGCAACATCTACACAGGACACCAGTCTGACGATACTGAAAAGGAACAATCAAGCGAATTTTCTGCAGCAGTGGCTTTCCAGCAAGTGGGCAAACAGAAGTGCAACGGTTTTGAATATATAAATGCAAATGAAGGGTCGAACTGAAAATGATTTTAAAAAACGGAAGTAACTTAAAATTGTTCCCATAAAAAGCTGGCGAGCTCTGAAGTCAATGATGAGTCCGTTTTCAATGCACCACAGCACATCGTACCCTTGCCCTCGTCGCACACATCAATAGGTTATGAGTTCAGAGGCAATTAAAAATGGCTGAAAAGTAAAAGGCAGTAGGTTCAAAGTTAAGCTGAAGTGAAAGTCACAGTTGAGCAACTCAGTGAAGCAGAGGGTGCGATGGGTGTTGTAGGTCATGAGAATTGGAGCAAGAACTCAGTGGCGTGGCAAGTTGAGGCGGTCCATACCTGGAGGCACGTTTCTTGGGGGCGGCAGACTCCCCCCGCTCTTACCTGCCGTCTCGGGTCAGCAATTTGCACCAGCATCTGCTATGATGTTGCCCTCATCTTGCCAATGATCGCCAACCTCTACTGGTCCCAGTCTATTGGGAAAAGATACTGAGACATTGCAGGGAAGCATCTGATTTGTGCTTCAGTAATATTTGAGCTCAAGTTCTCGCAAGGGCTGGGAAGTTTGTTAAAATTCTTTTAACTGCATGGCATAATGCTCAGCACTATGAAACTGACAAGTTCTATTCTTTTTTTGTAAGTTTCAAAGGAATTTTATTGAAAGAATAAAGGTGTCAATATACAATTCATAGAATTAATCATGAATCAATACATCACATATGTACTCCAACAAAAATATATGAATTGGATTAATAAATAGAAACAATAACAATGAAATGTCATGCAGTAATATATAAATATTCAAGTAGAATATTGAGGAACATCCGGAGAGTTCATGGGGGTTTAGGTACTTCTTGTTGGGAAGGGTGTAGTGAGGAGGCTTGCTTGGCACATGTATCAAAGAACATTGTAACAAGTGACTATTACTGAATACGCTTCGTAGTCATGTGTATAGGATAGGTCAGGAAGGTGTCCAACCTATGATTATGGCAAATATCGTACCACCAGGCTTTATAAGAAATTTCCTTGAAATCTTTCCAATTCTTTGTTATTTGCTCAAAAGCAACCGCTATTAATAAATCCATAATTTTGACATTGAATGTATAAGTGCTCCAGATCAGTGAGAGACCTCCTAAAAATACATTACTGACGGAAAAGGAAATGTTGGTACCAAAAATTGAATTAATTTGAGACCATACGTGTTTCCCAAAATTTTGCACTAGTGAACATGAAAATAACATATGGAACAAATCAGCGTTTGTGGATGTGCAGGTCCAACAGAGATCTGGTACATTGGGAAATCTTTTACTTAAGGTGTTTGGGGATAATAAAAGCATGTTATATATGTTAAACAGTGTTTGCATTAGACTAGCTACCCTTGAAGACTTACGTGTCATGGTCCAGATATTGCTCCACATAGATAGAGACCAAGAGGTATTAAGATCTTTCTCCCAAGCAGTCTCTATTTTTGATTTTTGTTGGATACTATCAGCAGATTGTAGGAAGTTATATATAGTAGATGCTTTAGGTAGAGTGTGTAGTAGAGTGGATAGATCTTTAGATGAATCGCAAGTTTGATCCGTACAAGATGTAGTAGCTAATTGAGTGCATGTGTCTAGCATAGCTTTCCTAAGAATGTAATATTTGGAAATGAATGAGGCGGGCAAATAATATAATTGCCTAAGTGAGGAAAAGGAAATAAATTCTGAATGGGAGAATAATTGATGAACCCATATTAAACCTTTTTGTCTCCAAGTTTTCCAATAAAAGGGTCTATTGCGCATTAACAACGTTTTGTTGTGCTATATAGTTGAGCTAAGGAAAGAATCAAGAGTCTCGTGAGTTGAGGGTAAAGTAGACCAAGGAGCTTGGAAGTAAGCTTAAATAGAGGAGTGGAAAGGGCTTGACTTTACAGGAAAAGGATAGGTATTCTTGAAAAGAAAATGGAGATAAAAACAAGTTTTCAACTGATGTCCATAAAGGATACTCTGCTATAGATTCAAGTAACCAATATGAGGCTTGACGTAACATACATGCTTTTTTATTAGCAGAGAAATTGGGAAAGTTAACTCACCCTTCAGCTTTGGGACTGATTGGTTTGGAGATAGATATACAGGATTTCTTATTACTCCATAGAAAGGAGGAGAGTATGGAGTTAACAGATTTAAATAATTTAGCAGATATAGGGACTGGAATATTGGAAACAGTGTATAACACTATAGGGGAGAGCATCACCTTTATAGTATCAAGACGACCCCACCAGGATAGATAAACTGGATGCTATTTAGTTGATTTTTTTTAATACATTTGTTCATGCCTAACAACACTGTGCCCTGGATTGTAGGCGTGAAATGTAATCCTAAATATTTAATAAGATTGGACTTCCATGTAAAGTTAGCTGGAGTGACATCTACTTTAAAAGTGTAATTTGTCAGGAGTAGAATCTCGCATTTGTCACTATTTAATTTGTACCCAGAGTTTGAGGAAATGGATAAAACCTCAGCTAAGAAGGCGGGGATCGATTCGCTAGGGTTTGAAATAAAAAGCAAAATGTCATCAGCATATGCCGCAAGTTTAATATGAGAAGTGGGTGTTTCAAAACCATGTATTTGTGTATTTTGACTGATTTTTTTAATAAAAAGTTCAGGGCTGTTGAAAGTCTCACCATATTCCTGAAAGCATGTATGCATGTGTGTGTACCTTTTACTAGTACTATCATATATAAGAGAATCATACACATAGACATCTTCAGATGCATAACACACATGAGAATACATGTGCAAGTAGAGACATCTATCACAAGACCATGCAGACCTTTAAACTTGACAGACTGAACTTTACATTTAAAACATAAACCTACATTTATGCAGCGTACTTCGAGTGTACCTTTCCCCAGACTCATTCAAGGTAGCCTAATCACTAATCCCTCTGCCAACATGTCTTAAACCTCAGTTTTGTGTTGCGCTTCCCTATTCTGCGACTACGCCTAGCCAACTATAAAGCAGCAACTTTTTGCATATCTCTGATGTAAGTCTCACCAATTCCTGAAAGCATGCATTCATGTGTCTGTACCTTTTGCTAGTGAAACCATATATAAAAGAAGCATATAAATAGATGTATACATGTGTTTTACACATTTAGCATCTTCAGATGGATAACACATATCAGAATACATGAGTAAGTAGAGACATATCTCAGCCACAAGACCATGCAAACCTTAAAACATCAGATACTGCATTTCCCATCTCTACCAGATACCAAACATTATGTAGTGCATTTCAAGTGTACCTTTCCACAGATTCATACAAAGTAGCCTGATCACTAATTCGTTTTCAATCATGTCTTAAACCTCACTTTTGTGCCGCAGCTTAACCATTCTGCGACTACTTAGAGTGTTGAGCCTAGCCAAATATAAAGCAGCAACCCATCCCATGTCTCAGCTGTGAGGCTCACCATATTCCAGAAAGCATGCATTCATTACCTTTTGCAAGCAGTCTCTTTAAAGAAAACAGCAAAAAAAGATAAGAATCAAGAAAAGGGGTCAGTGATGCCAGCCTCCTGGAGCCCTAGATGGATCTGGGGACCACCACCTACCAGGGCCAGCTCTTGCAATGTCCCAGAGATGCCCACCCCTGGGACATTGCTGTTTGCTATGGCAAGGTGGGAGCCCAAAAGCAATGCCACCTCCCGCAGGAGGTGGGAGTCAGCTAGGACCATGGGGGACTTGAGGCTCCCCCGCGATCCCCAACATGAGGCCAGGCCCCAGTGGATGTGGGCCCAGGGGCCGAAAATGGCCCGGGAGGGTGGCCACTTGGCATTCTCCCTTAATTTAAAAAAATAAAGCAATGGCCAAGCCCTGGGGAATGGGTCCCAGGTATAAAATGGCCCAGGAGGGGGGCCACGCTTCCTCCCTCCTTTGTTTATTCAATTTTTTTTGTAAAAAAGAAGGCCTGGCCCCCGGAGCCAAAAGTGGTCCAGGGTAGGAGGGCCTCCCATAAAATAAAAAAAGTAAAAAAAAAAAAGAAACCAACAGGTCCCGGAGGGCCCGCCCCTCCCCGCACGACTCTGCAAATATGCCCCCTGGTACGCTCTGAGTTGGGGTATAAAGTCCTCATCATTACTGAGGGTCCCTGGGGGTCAACTAGGCCACCAGGGACCTCCAATAATCCCCACACAGTTGGATTGCTGAGAGGTGGTATGAGGACACACCCCTTATTACACCACTCTGCAAATGCGCCTCTTGGCTGGTGGGGTAATGAGGTCCCCTTGTGTACTGAGGACCTCAGGACTAAAGTGGACTTCCTCCCCCAAGCAGTTGTGTAGCAGTATTGTCTAAGGTTTTTTAAATGCTAATTTATAATGTCCCTGAAACCTATGTTTTTGTCAGGGAATTTCAAAGGTTTTTTAGAAGCTAATTTCTAAATATAACGTCCATGAAACCTATAGTTGTTGTCAGTTAATTTCAAAGGTTTTTTAAATGCTAATTTCTAACTATAACGTCCCAGAAACCTACGTTTTTTTCAGTGAATATATATATATTACCAAGAGGAAGCAATGAGGAAACTCTCGGACAAAAAGTATTATACCATCACAACTAAGGAGCCTATGAATCTAGTATCAGGGAATACGATGATTTGGTTCTAAAGTAGTACAACCTTTCCATGTTAGGGACGGATGAACATATCTTCCTGCGCAGCAACAACCCCATGACGCCAATGTTCTATCATTTGCCCAAGTTGCACAAAAACAATATCTCTCCCCCAGGCCGTCCCATTGTGGCTTCCATCGATGGACTGACAGAAAACATGTCCAGATTCGTGGACAATTACATCTTTCCCCTTGTCTTGAACTTGGAATCTTACATTCAAGATACTAAAGACTTTTTAAATAAAGTGGCTGCTATGGACTGGGAGCCTGACTATCTATTCTTGGTGATGGATATCACCAGTCTTTATACCATAATTGACCACACTCACGGCCTAGCTGCCATTGAACATTACCTAGGCAAACGTCAAATCCGCTTTGCACAACACAATATCATGATCCTTGAATTCGTGCAGTTCTGCTTAACCCACAACATATTCTTGTTTGAAGATAGGCTATATAGGCAAATCTCTGGGTCGGCGATGGGCACCTGCTTTTCCCCCAGCTATGCAAACTTGTTCGTTGGCTGGTGGGAGGAGCAGGTGCCCAGGAGCTGGAAGGAAGACCAGGAGAGTGGAAAGGTGGTACACTGGTACCGCTACATCATCGTGTGGCAGGGGACCAGAGACACGGCAGAGAAGTAAATCCAATCTCTTAATGATAACAGCTACAATGTGCACCTGTCTGGGACAATTAGTGGGGTGGCAGCCAACTACTTGGACCTATGGGTGTACGTTGAGAATAGCCATGTCCACACCTCGCTGTACCGTAAGGAGACAGCGGGGAACTCTATCCTTTTCGCCAAAAGCAGACATCCACCAAAACTTATCAAGAGTATCTCCTATGGGGAACTCTTGAGAATTAAGAGGAATAGTACCCAAGATCGGGAATTTGAGGCGGCTGCCTCAGATTGCCTGGCCCGCTTCCGCCTAAGAGGGTATGATGAACCCCTACTGCAGAACACACTGAGGAGAGTTAAGAGGATCCCCAGGGAGGACCTGCTCAAACCCAGAAAAAAGAAACCGGGTGGGACCAACACCAATGAGAAGGGCATGTTTAGGATGATAACACCTTACTCCATGGGGGCCGGCAACCTCAAAGCAATGATGCACAAGAATTGGAACATCTTGCTTACCGATGAGGTGCTGAGAGAAGATCTGCCACCACATCCGCTAATGACTTTTAGCAAGGCTAGATCTTTGGGAGATATGCTGGTGCATAGCCATTTGGAGGCTCCTACCATCCATCCCAAAACCGTTAAGGAAATGAGTGGGTTCTTTACCTGAGGAAAGTGCAAAGCGTGTGCTAACAGCCGGAGGGTGCTTCACTATGATATCCCGGATGCAGGCAGAACCAACAAGATCCTTAAATTCATTACGTGCAGCACTGTCTATGCTGTGTACTGTCTACTGTGCCCATGTGGCTTATGCTACATTGGTAGTACTATCAACCAACTCAAGCTAAGAGTGCTCGAGCATCTTAGGGCAATAGACAGAGTAGACCCCCCCTACCCAGTAGCCCAGCACTTTGCCGAACACCACAACAAAGATAGAAACAAATTACGTTTCTTCGGGCTGGATCATGTTCCGTACAATCCACGGGGTGGGGACAGATTGAGAAGGCTAGGATGCCTTGAATCAAGGTATATTATTGATTTGTCCACTAAGCACCCGAAAGGTATGAATAGCGGAGAGGATATGGCAGTGGTAAATAATAACAATCTCCATCTACTGTACCAGATAAGGATGACTGCTTATATAATCTGGATCTGCTCCTACTGCTATTGGCTATGAACATAACCGAATGTCTTCTTTTAGAACTATGTTCCGAAGCTGTGATTTGTTGATATGATGCTGGTGTCTTGATTAAGTGTTATTTCAATTTACCTGATTGAACCGTTGCATTGTTTATGAATTATTCCTCAGTAATTGTATATGATATTCTCATTATGAAACCTTCTCTAATTTTCTTATTTTCTTGATTAAGTATTCTAGTTTTCTCCTTTCCCAGTGGCAGGGATTTGGCTGTTTTCGCTTTATGGTGGTTATTTTATTTTATCCTCTGCAATTGTCTGACTATATTTATACAATCATGTATTGCAGTCGATTCATGTCTTATGATATGTGCTGAATATCTCTGCATAATTCCAAGCATGTGAATGCGTGTGTATATCTTTTGCACGGCACGCATCTGTTAAGGGACATATGGCGATCCATGGCTTTATAATATGTATTTGTACATTTTTATTGTTTAAATGCCCATCTTTCTTGTGAGAATACCGATTCTCGGTAGTATTTCACATTGGTTCTTAACTTAGGAACCCGTTCCAAGATGGCACCCATTTTGGTGTTTGGTGTTTCTTGGGCTGCTCCCTTATCGATGTCTACCCTTGCAACAAAACTTTATTTAACTGGAATTGTGTGGTGTTGGTCAGAAACACAGACGAAGGCTAACGCCGAAATGTTTGTTTGTTGCTAAAAATAAACCGCTGCTGACTGCCGCCACCGGAGTGCTGTTTTCCTTTCCTAAAGTGGGAGGATTTTTGAGATATATATATATATATATATATATCTATATATATATATATATATATATATAGATATATATATATATATATATATATATATCTATATATATATCTATATATATATAGATATATATATATATATATATATATATATATATATATATATATATATATATGTATCTACTAACACTTGCTTTTCTCTTTGAAAGAAAGTAGACAGCACTCCGAGCTTCAATACTGGAAAAGATTTATTGGCAGACCCCCCTGCCTCCAAGATGACAAACGCGTTTCGCCGTAAAGGCTTCCTCAGTGTCAATGGTGCATAGCAAAGAACGCCATTTTATCTCCACCCCTCTATCAACAACGAGAGAGGACTAAGGTGCCAAGATGTTTTTTTGGCAGCCATCTTGCAATGTACATTCGTTTATATATACAACCTGAAATTCATTTCAACTAGTAAATCAAGGAGTATGGCATACATAAAGTGCTCGTGCAAATTAAAAACAATGTAGGTTTCCCCAATAAAATTCATTGTATATTACATTGCATATTTAAACACTTGTTAATTATCAAAGGCAATTCAAACAAGAATTAAACATAACGGTTGTCGGTAAAAGTGCATTTTTGGAAGTTCCAGGAGGTTAGTTTTGTATAAAAATTTCATAATTATATACATTATATCGATCAAATGGATGTTAGAAAATCTAACTTAGTGAAAAATATATATATATATATATATTCACTGAAAAAACCATAGGTTATAGACCATATATAGTTAGGAATTAGCATTTACAAAACCTTGAAAATTCACTGAAAAAACCATAGGTTATAGACCATATATAGTTAGGAATTAGCATTTACAAAACCTTAATTTACTCGCACAAAGCCATAGAAATTCGCATATATAGTTAGTTGCAATAACTATATATCGCGCACCCGCAATCCACTGCTGATGATGTCACATATTACATCATTCATGACATGGTCAGTGACATCACTGATGACATCACTGATGACATCTCAAATGACTTCACTGATGACATCACTGATGACAACTCAAATGACATCACAGACAACATCATTGATGACATCAATCATGTGATAATACGATTAACCTCTTCAGACTCTAATATAACCTTAGATACACTCATAGTAAACAGACATTCACAGATTGTCACTCATCCATGGAGTTACTCATACACCTAGTCAGTCATGCAAAGAATCAATCACACCTCCATTTCATCAACTATACAGTTATACACACCTTACTTATTCAAATATATTCTAACATATATTTACTCTCTTATACAATCCCTGATACATGTTCACAATGATCCATACAGCCACTCACACATTCACTGGCTCTTATGCACGGTTATTTATATATGTCAACTCTCACATGTACTGTGTTTTACATATGTACTTACTTTGACATGTAGCACTGAGATATCCATTCACTCACCAATACACTCATGCACACAGTAAACCGCCCATACAGCTGTTTCCACATGCACTTTTGAACCCATACATCTAGTGAATCCACTGCTCACACATCTATGCACAGAGTCACACACCTCCCACCCACCCCCACACACACACTCACTCTCCCATACAAATACTTGGGCAACCAATCAATAACCCATATAGTTACTCATATAGCTACTGATCAACACATGCAGCAGTTCATAGAACAACAGATATAATGATGCACAAATTAAGACAGTTTAGTCACTAACCCATGCACTCAGTGAGACACATTTAATCACTCTCTCATACAGTCAGTCATGCACCTACTAAATCCTTCATCCAGACACTTATACATCCACTCATTCTTCAATATGTAAGACATATTTTACCTTTACAGAAACATACAGTCACTGGATGATGTCATCAGTGATGTCATCAGTGATGTCACTGACCATGTCATGAATGATGTAATATGTGACATCATCAGCAGTGGATTGCGGGTGCGCGATATATAGTTATTGCAACTAACTATATATGCAAATTTCTATGGTTTTGTGCGAGTAAATTAAGGTTTTGTAAATGCTAATTCCTAACTATATATGGACTATAACCTATGGTTTTTTTAGTGAATTTTCAAGGTTTTGTAAATGCTAATTCCTAACTATATATGGTCTATAACCTATGGTTTTTTCAGTGAATTTCGATGGTTTTTTAATAGCAAATATCAAAAGCTGTCAAATGTCAAGTACGTGATAGGTAAAAACATTTTCGTGTTTATGCACGCTGATGTGCTTTGAATGTTTCCCCCCCTCCCCCTTCCCCCCCCTCTTTTCTCTTAGGAGTACTCTCTCTTTGCAGATAGTGAAGGGTAGTTAACGCAGGCCTTTGCCCGGTTGTAATCCTTCGTGCCTGCTTCTCTCTCTATTTGATTGATTGTTATCCAAGCATTTACTGTTTTAGAATTGGTTCTCTTTGGTTCATTCTCTATTTACAAACAAGCACAGAGTCGCAATACTCTGTTTAGTCTTTGCAGATAGTGAAAAATCGTTTAAAAAAACAAAAGGAATCGAGCAAAATCAGTAGGCCACTAACGGGATCTATTTTTGACCTCGCTAAAATAGAAACATTAAGAACAACCCCTCATGAGAAATACGAAACTAGTGAGATGAACTTAGCTCCACACCATGATGGCTGCAAGACAGCTCGGCTCCGCCACCCACCCTACCTAAAATAACGACAAACCCTATGCAAATATTATAAATATATACAACACACCAGCAAAGTAACAGGGTAAAACATTTTATTAAATAACTATTTACATAACTATTTTATACTTTTTGTTGCCCGATCCGGCTAGCTCAATCGATTGAGCATGAGACTCATGCACTCTGATCTCCTTGGTCTCAGTAAAGCATTAATAGTAAGATTTTCATACATGAGTGTACTTTTTGCCTTTTGGTGACTCTTCCATTCTGAACATTGTCCCACAATCCGTTTGACCTGAAACGATTACACAAATAAAACATTTGTGAGTTTTAAATTTCCGGAGAAGTATAATTCACCAATAGCTTTCTCTGTAGATCTTTTTCCATTAACAATCCCAGTTCCATCACCCGCCCAGGATATCACTACTGTTAGTTGTCATTGTTGCTTCTGTTTTAATAAAAAATGTTTTAAGGTGTTTACTGTTTTTGATTCGATGTATATATTTATAAGTTATTAAAGTGTTATAATCCTACTAATTTTTTATCGATTATTGCTCTTTGAGATATTCCCTGTCTACAAACAGAGAAGAATAGGAATATTCTGTCTCCCTTTGCAGATAGTGAAGGATAGGTAATGCGGACTTTTGTCCCCTGTTGTAATCCGTCATGCCTGTTTTTCTCCCCACTGATTGATTGATTGGCTGGACATTTATTGTTCAAGGAATAGTTCTTTCGAGGTATTCTTTGTTTGCAAATAACGTGGAATAGAAATATTCTGTCTAGTCTTTGCAAGTAGTGAAGGGTGGGTAATGCAGACCTTTGTCCCCTGTTGTAATCTGTCATGCCCATCTACTCCCCACTGATTGAGACACTAGTTCCACCCGGACCATTTATTAGAGGTACATCATCTGACTCAACCGGAAAGTACCCCTAATAAAGAAGACATATGTAAAATACGAAGTAATCACTGGATCCTGTTAAACAGAAACTTTAGCATGAAACACACTTGAAAAGGAAGGGAAAGAAATCGAACAAAATCAGTAGGCCACTGATGAGTTTTTGACTTCGCTAGAAATAAGAAACATGAAAGTGGTGAAAGAAGCCGAGCTTGACGTTACGGCAGCCACGAGGTAGCTAGGCTCCGCCACCCCCCCACTGCTCCAAGCATGTCTGTCCCACCGCCCGCCACGCCCAATAACGGTAACATGAAATAGATACAAATCAGCAGATACCTACCCCCATTCCGGAAACTCCCGAAGTGCAACAGGTTCGCGGCTACGCCCATCCAGAAGACGAGGCCTTTGGCACGTGTAGGGCGGGTCCTTCTGGCAGCCGTCGGCCGGGGAGGTCATCCCGTAAGGTGGGCCAGGAGAGGAGCCGAGGTCGACGGGATTCTTCTTTTTTCTTTAATGGCTGCGACAACGGGGGGGATGTCTTGCACATGCCACCGACCCCCCCCCCCTCTTATCGCCTGGTCCGGACATCACGGATATCAACGCCAGGTGTCGGCGTGGGGTGCGCTGGGAGGGAGAGGCGGCGCGAACAAGCCTCTCCCACCCCCACACGTGGGGGCCCCTCAGCACCCCCAACGCTCCACTCACCCAACAAAAGGGTCGTCGCGTAAGGTGGACCAGGAGAGGAGCCAAGGCCGACGGGATTCTTCTTCTTTCTTCGATAATGGCTGCGACAACGGGGGGGATGTCTTGCACATGCCACCGACCCCCCCCTCGTATCTCCTGGTCTGACCCCGGCTTGATATGAGCTCCCCGTTCGGTCCTGAAGCGGCGCCCTGCAGGCCACGGGGGGGATGTCTTGCCTCTGCCTCTGATCCCCCCCCCTCTTATCGCCTGGTCCGGACATCACGGATATCAACGCCAGGTGTTGGCGTGGGGTGCGCTGCGAGGGAGAGGCGGCGCAAACGAGCCTCTCCCACCCCTCAGCTGCACCCCCAACGATCCACTCACCCAATAAAAGGTCTCGTCCACTATTGCGAGGCAATGATGCTCCGCTCACCCAGCGGGGGTCTCGTCCACTGTTGCGATGCAACGACACTTCTGAGTTCAACTAGAAAATGAATCCTGCGTCCAGAAACGTTCTCCTCAACTTTGAAGATTCTATAAGAGCCACGGGTGCCCCCCACCCCCGTAGCCACCCCCGATGGGGAATGACTGCCATGATCACCCACGGAACGACCACGACGTAGCCGAGGGACGTCGGCACGCTCATGCCGGCGCCGGCCTCAGTCTTGAAATGACCAAAATCCTGCAAGACGACCAACTTGATCAGTTCCGGTGGGACACCAGTAAGACCCGGTAGGAGAGATTGTTGCCTCCCACCCCACTTTGACTGATGGTTCATGTCGCCAGTCCCCTCTGCTACCCTTCAACGAAAACTTTTGGACTGCCGAAAGAGGTCCCGGTCGAACCACGAGTTGGTAGAGACATTTTGACTATACTTGGACCTTCCTGACCTCACCCAAAATGGCGCCGGTACAAATGAAACTCTCAACTCCTTGTTGTGCCCCGGTTGCTCAGCCTTGATATCATGAGATATGTATGCAGTTTTTAGCACATGAATTGATATGGGATAAAACTGATTATATGTTCGGACAATGAATTGATCCGGAATGGGTATTGATTATACGTTCGAACAATGAATTGACATGGGACGGGTACTGATTACACGTTCGGACAATGAATTGATATTAAGTTCTAATGCATCATTGATTACTGTATTTATTGAAGGTTCGAATTGTCGACACTTTTGGTACTTGCTCACAATGAATTATCGATATGATTTTGTTGCACTTGTCGCACTTTTTACTGATTATATGATCGGACAATGAATTGATCCGGGAAGGGTATTGATTATACGTTCGAACAATGAATTGACATGGGACGGGTACTGATTACACGTTCGGACAATGAATTGATATTAAGTTCTAATGCATCATTGATTACTGTATTTATTGAAGGTTCGAATTGTCGACACTTTTGGTACTTGCTCACAATGAATTATCGATATGATTTTGTTGCACTTGTCGCACTTTTTACTATGAAATCAACGACCACTGACTCTGTTATGTTTTCCACAAATAAATACCCCCCCCACCCATTTACAGTTCCAGCCTGCCCCGTGGCCGGCCCACAGGGTTGTAGGCCCGTATTTGTGCACCAACATTTTTATTAAAGGTTTTTGAAAAAGCAAACGTAGTTGTAACGCGTAGATTGGTAAGTTTCGAATAAATGGTCACTGTTTCCGATTTAAAAAAAAAAATAAAAAAAATAAAACAGGTGAAATGAAGCAGCTCGATTAGTTAAGGGTTAAAAAGTATAGTACGCAGAAACATTGCAAATATGAATGGTCCAGGTTTGTTGTATGTGTTTTTCATTTTTGTACAGCATAAAGCAATCGATAAAGATCCTGGTATTTAGCCTCTACTTTATATGCTACCTGTATCAGGGAAGTTGTTTTAAATGCCCCTAAGCCACCCCGAAGGAATGTCACCTGGCCCCCCTAGTACGAACGAAAACGACCTTGTACCACTGTAGGTTATCACTCTTCCTCAAAGGAGAGCACGAGCTTGCCCCCACTTTACACCGACTGCCCTTTGTTTTGACCCTCCCCTGCACACGATCCGTAATGCCACACTTGGGCGACCTATGCTATCCACAGGCCTCCGATAATTATCTCTCCCACTGCATCCCGTGGAGATAGGCCGAGTATGTAGTAAGTAAAAGCCTTTTCAGGTTTATGCGCGCTGATGTGTTTTAAACGCTGCCCCCGCCCCTTCTTTTTCCCTCTTTTCTGCAGGTCACTTCGGAACGTCGATTAAAGTACGGAAAAATGGTGACTTAACGGACGATGGGATGAGAAAAAGGGTTTGAATATGGTGCCTAAACACGACGAGCAAACAATGACTATGTCTCTCTCTGAACCCAGCGCTTGGGAGGGCAGCCTGAAGCAGAAACTTGACGGGTTATTACAGGATGACAAAATATGACTTTGCTTGGCACCCCGAATAATACAACCAAAAATGACGTGCACCAATGAATAAATTCCTACGTTTAACTAAATAGGGAAAGTTTAAGGAATATTCCGAGGTGAGGTTTACCCAAATACCCTCCGTCTGGAGGACTAGGAATGTTACCAATGTTTAAGATTTACTACCTCCTTCTCGCACCCTCATAGACATGAAACTCAAAGCTGCCCCATTGTTCTCCCGACTGACACCTACCGTTGCCTCAGCCTGGAAACCCATTCACTAAAAATGATTCGAAGATCCCCCCTCAGTATTAGCCGGACCAGGTTAGTTCCCGACCAATTGACAAAGGTGTAAGTATTTGCAACCAAAGCCACCAGCGAAGGCAGCCGACGATAAGAGAGAAGCAAAAGGTAAAAAGAGCTCAGCCCCCAGATGAATTAAGTAGGATGCTAAGGATGCGCAGCATACAGGAAGAGATCTTTTTGGCCAGCAACTGTACTATGTTTTGTCTTGGATTTTTGTATATAATACATGTACTGTCTCCCCCCGCCCGAGTTTGTGTGTATGTATGTATGTTTTGAAATGACAGGCTCTCCTCATGAGAAATAAAACTCTGTTCTTGTGTTCCTGCTTCCAGCGCCCGTCTCTTTATTTGGTAACCGTTCAAGATGGGAACTAAGTGGCGTCTTGTGCCAGCAGCCTGGGCATCGGTTGTAATCTGGGCTGAATTTTCCTCAGCACGGGGTGTGATTCTCAGGGAAGAGCAGCGCATATGGGAGGAGGTTTATGGCCCATGCATGAGAGAGAGAGCGTGGGTGACCAGTGCATGGGGGAGATGCTTGCGAAGGTGGGGAGCCATGCTGAGGATCGGCGGCGTGCAGAGAGTGGGTCCGGTCAAGGCATCTAAAATGGCTGCCGTACACGACAAAAGTGTGGCATTGTTAAAAAAGCAAGATGGCGCAGACAATGTTTATCAATACGGATTCATTTATAACAATTATTTTTAACAATATATTTACTCGCACTGACAAAATGGCGGTCAACACTTCCTGATTTCATTCTAATCGAACGTTAACAGACGTCACGCAGCAAAAAAAAAAAACAAACGCTCACACGCAGCCACTGGAAGACAAGTATCAACATATATGAGCCTCCTCAACCACCCTCCGAAAACATAGGGGGTCAGGATACGTCTCCCGTACCCCCTTATACCCATTTCTCACATTGTTTTTCCTCCATCTTGTAATTTAATTAAATCGAAACACAAAATGGCGAATTCCCGTTTCGCTACCAGTTTGCGGCCCGGTTCGCGAACCGGGAAGCGCTTCTACCGCGAATTTTTTTTTTTTTATTTGCCCCACGGGACCCTTTAATAACCCCAACATCATTCCTAGGGTGTCAAGAGGGGTCTACCTTGCCCCCTTTCATTAAATTCCCCCTTCGTTTTTCTCCTCCTCTTGTCTCTCGATCCTACCGAGAGACAAGATGGCGGCCGCATCGGACTGTTTAGAATGTTGACAGACACCGGAGAGCCAATCAGCTTCGCTTCGCAAAGCTCCGTTACGCGAAAAGTACGCGATCTGGAGCGCTATCCGGGACGCTGTCACAGAAATATCTGTTTTTTTAAACGTTAATGTCTCAAAATCCACTTGAGCACATATATTGAGACCCAGCAAAGGCACATCGGGCTAACAGTCACTACAATTTTGCCAAGTTTCGTGTAAATCCATTCAGCCGTTCGAGCTAAAAGTGAGGCCAAACGCCCTATGGAAAAATGAATGGGAAAAACGCGTTTTGGGACCCCCCTTTTTTCTCGGCCCCCCCTTGACAAAACCCCCCCAAATTCTCAGGGGCTGCTCAGAAGCAAAATGTGCCATTTTCCTGAAAATATCAGCCGATTCCGTCCACAAACGCCAAAGTTATTAGACATAGAATTTTCAAAAGTTCCATAGAGAAAAAATCCTAACTATATATATATATATATATATATATATATATATATATATATATATGTGTGTGTGTGTGTGTGTGTATATGTATATATATATATATATATAAAGATATATTACCTACTGGCGTCGCCAGTAGGTAGTTATAGTTAGGATTTTTTTTTGGAATACCTTTGGCGCTGGTTGAAGAATCTGCCTGAAAATTTCCTCAAAATGGCCTCGTCGAGCTCCGGTCCTTCCCTGAAAGTTTGGGGGGATGCGTCAAGCGGGGGCCGAGATAAAAGGGGGGTCCCAAAACGCGTTTTCCCCATGTTAATTTCCATAGGGCGGTCGATCTCACTTTTAGCCCGAACGGCTGAATGGATTTCCACCAAACTTGGCAAAATTGTAGGGACTGGTAGCCCGATGTGCCTTTGCTATGTCTCAAGATATGTGCTCCAGTGGATTTTGAGTAATTTAGGTTCAAAAAAATATATTTATCTATGGCAGCGCCCCGGTACGCGCTCCGGGGAGCGCTCCGGGCGTGCTGCGCGACTTGCGCACGGAAAGCTGATTGGCTCTCGGGTGTCTGTAAACATTCCAAACGGTCCGAAGCGGCAGCCATCTTGTGTCTCGGTATGATCGAGACACAAGAGGTGGCCAAAACAAAGGGGGAAAAGACCATTAGGGGGCAGAGTACACCCCCCTGACCCCTAGGTTTCATGTGGGGGCAATAAAAGGGCCCAGCGGGGCAAATTTTTTTTTATTTTTTCGATTTGCGCGGGGGGAGCGCCAAGTACGCGCACCGGGGAGCGCACCGGGGAGAAAAGAGAATGGCAGAGTTTAAAAATTTAAGTCATTTTATATAAATGGGAGGTAGTTCTGAAAAGAACTGTTTTTTTTTCTTTTTGTTGTTTTTTTTGTTTGTTTTTTGAACATCTTTTACTTTTTATGGCTTTTCTGAACAGTTTTATATTTTTTTTGTATTTTCTTGGGGGAGCAACAAAAAACAGGGAATTGTAAATAGCTCAACTGGAGCAAAAAAAATTCTGTAAAAAATTAGGGTTTTTTCGGGCACTTATGGTTCTCCCCAGCACAGATGATAAGTTTAACACTTTGCTCACCATAGCAAATTAACTTACCACAATATTTGCACATGATTTTAAAATCGTTAAATTTGGGTTGTATGATAGGCATTGTCTCTGTTGCCTCTGAACCCGATGGAGTTGGTTCTTTTGATGTTGAGGGTCTAGCTGATGATGGGGGTAGCTTACTGCAGAGGTCCCTTACCTCTGCAGCAGAATATTCGATTGGGTGCCAACAGATCATGTGCCGAATCATGGTATGATTCCCGAAGGAATATTTTTTGTTAGGGTTCCCCCTGGACAGCTCTGCATCACAAATCAAACAAGTCACCTTCGCAGCGTTGACTTTTTTGAAACCCCTTGGGATTTTGTAGAACTGCCATACAAAGTGCTCTTTTGGTTTGTAGGGCTGATGAACTTCTTGCAGGAACTGCCTTGAGCGTTCCTCCTCTTCCTCCTCCTCCTTCTTGACCACCAATGTGATCTTCTGGTGGTCTTTTTGATGGTGGTGGTGGGGCAGATGCTCCAGCTGCTGCTGCTACTGTAGCCATTTTTAAGAAGAATATATTAGAGACAGATCTCCAAACAGGTCTTCCTCAGTCAAAGGACAAAGTCAGAATAAAGAAAAAAGGAGGGAGCTTTCATCATTTGGAAAAGAAAACTGTTCTGGACCAATGAGAAGTGTTATTTTCAAGTCACATGACCAGGGCTTTCATCATTTGGAAATCAAAAGTGTTTTGAACCAATCAAAAGTGTTATTTTCAAGTCACATGAGCAGGGCTTTCATCATTTAGAAACCAGAAGTGTTGTGAACCAATGAAAAGTGTTATTTTCAGGTCACATGACCCGATGCGCTTACTCTACGCGCCCCGGGGCGCGTGGCGTAAGCGCGTCAAAACGTTTTGACGCATGCGTATGCGCATGCGTGCTTCCGGGTGCGCTTACGCTGTGCGTCATATGCTGCATCATGTGGATACGCGATACGTCACGATCATGTTTTCGTTTGTGATATTGGCGAATCAGTGATGTCATGAGTGATGTCACTGACCATGTCATGAGTAATGTAATATGTGATGTCATCAGAAGTGCATTACACGCGCACGTTATAGTGAGTCCAACTAACTACAACGTGGGAATTTCAATGGTTTTATGTCAGTAAAATTTCCAGCTAACTAAAACTGGTGTGAAACCTATGGTTTTTTCAGTGATTATATATATATATATATATATATATATATATATATATATATATATATATATATATATATATATATATATATATATATATATATTTATATATACTAGCAGCCCGCCCCGTCGTTGCCCGGGGCAGAAGGGGGCTGGGGGCAGCATCGCAGCAGAGCAGCCAGGAGCAGCAGAGCGTACTTACAGAGTTTCCTTGCTCCGGTTTTGTTGGTCCTGGCCGCTTCTGCCCACGCTCGTGAACGCTGTTTCCCCTGACGTCCCGACTTTGAGGAAAAGGCTTCCGAGCACTCATTGCCCCCGCCCGTCCCTCCGCCCCTCCCTCGGTGCGCACCCGCGGCTCTTGTCCGCTGTTTCCCCCGCGTCCCGACTTTGAGTAAAAGGCTTGCGAGCACTCATGGCCCCACCCTGTCCCTCCACCCGTCCCTAGGTGCGCACCCGCGGCTGCTTCACTTACCTCAGCCGCCGCTCCTCCCCGCGCTGCTGAGTTTACCACTCTACTGCTCCTCCTCTTCTCGCCGCTCCTCACCGCTTGTCCACCACTCGCCGCTCCTCCCCGCCTGTCTGCAGCTCCTCCCCGCGCTCATGCCCGCCGCTCTTCCTCTTGCTCCTGAACGCCACTCCTCCCCACGCTCCCGATGTCATCACGGACGTCGCGGCCGGCGCTACTTGCAAGGGACTACTTTTTTTTTATTCCTAAATTTTTTAAAGAACGTAAATATTTTATTTTTATATAGCCTATGTCCTTCTGCTTGCCCTGAGGTTTTCAAAGATGTTTCGGGTGTTTGGATTGGTGGTATACTTTTCGAGTTTACCTGGCTCAAAGGACACAGTTCTCTCTTTATATTAGTAGTATAGATTCACTGAAAAAACCATAGGTTTCACACCAGTTATAGTTAGGAATTAGCATTTAAAAAACCTATTAAATTCACTGAAAAAAACATAGGTTTCAAACCAGTTATAGTTAGGTGGAAATTTTACTCGCATAAAACCATTGAAATTCCCACGTTATAGTTAGTTGGACTCAATATAACTTGCGCGTGCAATGCACTGCTGATGACGTCACATATTACATCACTCATGACATGGTCAGTGACATCACTCATGACATCACTGATGACATCTCAAATGACATCACTGGTGACAACATCCTTGTGACAAAGTGGCAGGCCTCCTATCAGCATAAAATAACCTTTGACACACACATTCAAAAATAGAAACTAACATTTTCCATTTTCTTAAAAAAGGAGAAACCAATACCAATTACAACAACTTATTAGGTAATTCCAACATCTACATACACATCCACTCATTCACCAACAGTTCTATATAGTCACTCATGCATGTACTTACTCATCACATGTACTCATACACCTATACATCCTGTTACACACTAATACTCATCCATATAGTTACTCACACACAAATTCACACATGCAAATAAACATTGCTAATGTGCAGAATCACTCTTTTTTTCATTGCAAATGATAGTTACCACTGGCTTGCTAGAGAATTGGTGGTAATATGAATTATCCATCTGAATATGTTAAGCATATCGTTATATTATGAATTCTATAAATTTCCTTGCATAGGTGAATTTTTCGCCATGAGTATTTAGGAAATTCTAGCAGTATGTTGCCATCTAGGATTATCAATGTACCATATATTTTAAACTTGGTTATTGAAGTTTATTATTGTACAGGCGGTTTTTAACAAACTATGGCATATTTTAGCAATGTTTTATGCATTGTTCTGACCATCGCGCTTGTTTCACAGTATTTCAACTATGTCCATTGTTAATTATTCTGCACTGTCACTTTAAATAGTGTGCTCGAAGGCTAGCAGTTTGTCATGTGATCAAGCCTCCTTGGAGGCAAAACGCGTCATGATGGCAGCGCTGGCAATCATAAAAACAAATTCACTTGTTTGCACCAGCAACTATTAGGTTCACTCTTCGTCATTTTGAATTTGTGCAGTGGCAGTCTGCAGCGTGGCGATTTTCCAAGTATATATATAAGATTCTGCTCAGCCAAGACCGGAGAAAGCAGGTGCGGCTGCGCCTGCGGGTAATCCGGATCTAACGAAGAATTTGCAATCTCTAGAAAAATTAAAAAAGAGAGAAATATCCCGTTGGTGGGAAGTAGCATCGTTAAAACGTTACCTGGATGTGAACCGAATTCCACGGGGACTCCGCCTAATGATTTCCCCCTCCTCTGAAAACCCAGACATTGGAATGCTTGAAGACGGGCTGAAAACAGTGCCGGAAGCTCTAAAAATATGATGCAAATACTTCTAAAATACGCCGAAAAGGAGCGTTTAGAAGTAATAGACAAAATTAAAGAACTGACTGAATTACTGGAGAAGCATGATGATAAAACAAGGATTGAGAAATTTAAAACTGACCTGAAGCCTAAACTTGAGAAATATGAGAAACGCATCAAAGACAGGAAGGCCACGAAATTTATAAGGGATCGCATAGACTATGAAACTGGCCGAATTTATACATTCGCGAAGAAATTCGACAAAGTCAGGCGACAGAAGATCTTCAGTGGTCAGAACACACAACAAACACCTATGCAAAGTGATGCAAGCTCTGGAACAGGCTCAGAACAGGAGTCAGACGATGGCAACCGAAGAGGACCAAATGATGTACGGTTGCCGGTAACGGATGAGGTCCGTTTTATGATCATGGAACAACAGTCGGACCATCGCATGGGGAGAGGAAGAGGATGGGGAAGGGGCCGCGGAAAAGAAGACAAAGAAGAGGGGGGGGAGGTTACAGGAGGAGCACAAGGTTGGCAAACAAAAAGATCTCTGCGCTCGAACAGCAAGAAGCAGTAAATGTTGGCAACATTTCCAAAGAAGACACGACAATTATCAATCTGAGCTCAGTTAAATTAACAAGTGACGATGAGACAATCCTAAAGTTGGGGCTTTCCTACTGTGATACCAATGATTTTAACTATCCTAACAGTAGGATGGACCTCTACAAGTATGTTAGGAAACTCAAACTTAACAAAATGCATGCAACCAAGAACAACAATGCTATTCTGAGCCCAGAAATGGAACTAAACACTACACAACCTTCCCTCACTGTCAACGATTTGCCAGCTTTAGAAGATATGATAACGTTAATGGATGACACTTCTATGGAAGAAAATGATGTCAATCCTGACTTAGGAAATGGTATGTTAATTGATGATCATACTCCATTTAGAGCTACATCTAAATTTTTACCAAAAATGATGAAAGACAATGTAGACCTATTTGGGGAGAATGTAACCAGAGATCTCAAGACTCTATATTTGCATGAAAATCAAAAGAAATGCAAGATGAATCCGAAGAAAGCTAATTTTCACAAGACAGTAAAAAAATTACAATTGGAGGATGGACTCCTGGTGTAACCCTCCGACAAAGGAGGTAATGTGGTACTGTGGGGAAAGGAACAGTATAAAAAGGAAGCCATGGGTCAACTATCTGACCACAGCTGTTATAAAAGAATAAGTTTTAAGGAATATGAGAGCGTTGTCAGAGAATTTACTGGAAGACTGGATCACTGGAAAGAATCTGGTCAATTAAGTTGGGATGAACATAAATATATTAAACAAGATAATCCAGTGATTCCGGTCTTCTACATGTTGCCTAAGATCCACAAAAATTCCACTAGTCCACCAGGGAGGCCTATTATTTCATCTTGTGGGAGCCTATTCGAGAAAGCATCTAGATATATAGACTATTTCCTGAACCCTATTGTCAGAACACTTCCATCATACATAAAAGACTCTACTGATTTTTTTAAATGTATTTTTGATATTTGTTGGGACCCTACTACTATGGTCCTATTGACATTGGACATTTCTACTCTATATACGAGTATAAGACACATTGACGGTTTAAAAGCTTGTGAGCACTACCTGAATAGAAGACCAATACGCCTAGCATCACAAAATAGGATGATACTAGAGATCATGGAATGGTGTTTATCTAAGAACATTTTTCTCTTTGGAAATGATCTTTATATTCAGGAACGTGGGACCGCGATGGGCACCTGTTTTGCTCCCAGTTATGCCAATCTTCATCTCGGCTACTGGGAGGAACAGGTGCTCAGAGGGGGCCCGCTAGATCATTGGTCGGAGCATATCCTTCTGTGGGTACGATATATCGATGATGTCTTCGTGCTGTGGCAGGGCACGGAGGCATCAATCGGTGTATTAATTGAGGAGATCAACCAGAATTCTTTAAATTTGGAATTTGTGGGAAACTTTAGTAAGGTTTCGATTGACTTCCTCGATATTAGAATAATCCCCATGAATAATAAGTTAGAAACTACTGTGTTCCGTAAACAGACCGCGGGGAATTCGATACTTCACGCAGAAAGTGCACATCCAACTGCATTAATAAGGAGCATTCCGTTTGGGGAATACTATAGGGCCAGACGTACATGCAGCAGTGATGAACAGTTTAACACCATCAAAGAAGAGATGACTCAGAGATTCCTAGAAAGGGGGTATAGCAGAACAACCCTTAAAGGTGCTGCCAGTAAAGCTGAAAAATTGACCAGGCAGTCCTTACTTTTTGAGCCGTCAAGAACTCGTAAATCAAAGTCAAAACAATCTAATGGTGGCAGCTCTAGGTTTATCACTACTTACAATACTAAACACAAGGAGGTGAGATCAATACTAAGGAAACATTGGTATTTGATTAGAAACGATCCGGTGTTGGTTTCCAAGGTGAAGAACAACCCTGAGATAACCTATAGAAAATCTAAGTCACTAAAAGACCTAATTGTTCGTAGTGATTTTGTAGATAAACGCAAGAGCAACGCCGATTGGCTAAGATCAAAACCTGGTTTTAAAAAGTGTTTTAAGTGCAAAGCTTGCCTACATGGTTTGAATCGCACAGAGTTTAAAACTGCTTTTAATAAAACTGTTAAAGTAAAAAGTGCCATAACGTGCAAAAGTGAATTTGTTGTGTACCTTTTACAATGTCCTTGTCCTAAAATCTATATCGGAAGTACGATTTTACCTGTACACCAACGGATTTTGCAGCATAGAAGAGCAATAGTCAACCAGGATAGGTCATACCCGGTGGCCCGACATTTTGAGCTGTACCATCAAAGCAACCCCGAAGGTCTGCAATACTCCTGTATTGCAGAAGTCCCTAAAAAGAAAAGAGGGGGGGATAGAAAAAGTGAGTTGAGGAGATTGGAGACCTACTTTATACTAGAATTTAATTGTAAGGAGCCCCAGGGCCTGAACGTGGATGAAGACCTATATACTTGCCTGAGTTGACCTGTAAATATCATGAACTGTTTTCTAAGCCTTGATAATTCCTGAACCGTATTTTAGATTTTTTCTTTGTTGAATTCTTTTTTAGATGAAAATTTCTGTGTGATTTTAATGGTCTAAATCTGAGCTTTTACCTTTGATATTTTCATGAGAAGAGGTGGTTTTTTGTCTTTTTAGACTTTGGCTCAGGGACAATTTTGTTGCAATGAAGTAATGCTGTTTTTTGTCCTGTGATATGCACTGACACTTTGAAGGATATTTGGGAGTGTGCAATTCGAGTGAAATGTTTACATCAATGAAGTACTGTATTTGAAGTCAACGCACTTGCACTTTTGTACTAAATTGTTTAAGCATTAGCACTTTCTATCTTCTTAGTGCAATATCCAGTCTAATTGTTTACAATATATAATGGTCTATTGACTAAAGCACTTGCACTTTATGATTTTAATAAGGTTGATATTGATTGACAGCATTACGACAAGCAATATTCCCTGGAATACAAGAAATGTATTATGATTGTTAGAGCCAGGACATATTCACTTGGAACTGTACTGTGTTAAAATGGGATACATCGTTGTGTTTTGACAATATGAGAGGTATAGATGAATTTTCCCTCACTTGACAGATAGGGTTTGGCTTTGATGGAAAAAGGCACTTGCCTCAGTTAACTTTGGTACTCTGTACATTTAAGCCAATGTACTTTTTTGAAATATAAACATGCACTTGCACTTTAAAAAAATCTGAAACTGTCATTTTAAAGGGATCTTGTTAAGAATGTCTCATTTATTGAGCACAGTTTCAAATACCCCTACAAATACTGTGTAGAGTGAGGATAAACAATGTTTTGTACATCAAAATACCTCTCTTAAATGTATTGGGAGAATGTCAAAATGGCCGCTGTATTCTCACTAACAGTGTGTTCCTGTGTGAGTCCCTTTCTGATTCCTATCACCCTTCCCATGTTTTGAAAAGTGATTGCTTTGACACGCGAAAAACATCGTGATCAAGGGAGCCTGACTCCTGAAACGCGTAGATGGATGCCGAATAAATAAGCTTTGACATAACTTTGCCCGTGAGTGCCTGGATGCTTTCAGCGTAACACTTGAACAGCTGTGATCTTATTCCGAATATATATATATATATCCATAAATCAAAAAGCTCCTGCTGCAACCCTTCGCCTTTGTGGGAGTGGCTCGAACCGGCGGAGCAGCCGGAATAAATATCCAAACAAAGCGACGTTCCTTGTGAGCACTCAGGTAAAGGACTATAAACACAATCCACTCGGTAATCCATAGTGAGATTTATTCCTTCATGAATCTAGGTGACGCGTTTCGCACTCCACAGAGTGCTTGATCACACAAATTGCGCCAAGATCCACACATAATTTATGTTTACAAACAAAGTAATAGACATGAGAGACGGACTTGCGGTCTCAACAGGTTGCGAAGAGTTAATTACCAAGTTGCCATGTTCGAATGGTGAAAGTCTTATTGTTCAGACACATTACTTTATAGATAAATTCTATTTTTAACACCAATATGAATACATCTTGGATAACCCCAAACGACAATAATATTCAATTAATATGTTCTTCATATTCAATTGTATACATTAAAATACGTGCTTGTGTAGCGTTTAAATTAAGTATACATATAAGTGAATTGTAACGTGAAAGGGAGGATGTTCTGCACCGTTCTCTTAATAATCAGGTCTAACGGTGAAAAGACGATCAGAGTAAGTCGTCTGTCATGGCTCCTCCCTGAAATAGCGTCATGCTACAGTGTGTAGTCATGGTGACGCGGGACTGTTGTTACTCTTCCCCGGATTCCAAGGGGAGGGGAAGTCCTCTATACATAAGTATCCATATGGTAAATATGATGTCCAGTTTACATCTCTTGTTAGTGAGACACGTGGGGGCTAGGTGCTCGATCAACCTTACTCTCCTCCCATTGTTGCATAAGGGCTACTTGTATGACATGTAGTAGTTCCTGGTTAGTGGAAAGGGACTCAAACCTCGAATGAGGTCACCAAGCTTGAATTAATCAAACAACCTGTTCTAACTCAATGCAAAAAGGTGTGGTGTTCTGGTACAATTTCATACAATGAAACAAAAGTGAAAATTAAAATATAAAATGGTACTTTCGTCTAGGATGAGGATGAGAGGAGGAGACCACTGTAAAGGTTTAGGGTAATCATGTCATTCAGTCTTGACATCTCCCTCCCTTTAGAATCTGTAGGTGAAAGAAAAGAGAGAGAGAAGGGGAGGGCGGAGGGAAAAGAGATCATAGTTAAAACATAATTGGTATTGATCTACATTGCAAAAATTTCAGGGGCGGGCAGCTGTGTTGGAAAAATCGGCTTGGGGAAAGCAGCGGAGATTGGTGTTGACTCGCAGTGGAGCTCGGAGGAACAGCAGGAAAGCCAAGGCGAGCCGGTTGGTAATCCAGTGGGTAAGGGCGGCTCCGAGAAAGTAGAAGGTTCGGTGGCTGCTAAAAACCCCTTAAAAGTTGTACCAGTACCAGTTTCAACAAAAAAAAGAGGTAAAAGAGGTAAAAAAAGGGCACCGAGTTTAAAAGCGCTGATAATAACGTCTGTGCTAGTGATTTAATCGCGAGTCCGGTACCATCTCCCAGCTTACTTTTTAAGCCTCTTCCAATAAAGTCAAGCGTATTTACTAGCCCGGATATTGGGGCAATAAAAGCAAAGAAGACCTCCTCATATCTGAGCACAGAAATCAAAACTAAGCGATCCAAAACCCAAACAACAAGGGGTCATACCTCAATTGTTGGCATTGGCTGCAAAATAACCCCATCTTTGGGCTCCTAGTTTAAGGCTATCCCACAATTTTTGCACCTCTCGGAGGAGGGGGATATGGCACAGTCCGATGCTTCAGGGTGTCAAGAGTTGGATGCAGCTGGGGCTGGGGCGAACAGGGCTAGTGCAGGGGGTTTACCTTCTTCTTCTATCGTTGAACTCGGTGCTGAGACTCTTTTTACAGATGTAGCGAGAGGGCTGCCTTTTCAAGCAGTGGACAACATGGAGTCAGCTGATTTCTCTGATCCCATACCTCCGCATCTTATACTACCAGAAGGCATTTGTGCTCAATCAGAAGTTATGGTAATAGAGTCACAACAAAATTTAGACTCCTCACTAGAACTAACTCAGCGGAAAGAAAAAGATGGCCCTATGACCACCTCATTGCAGTCTACATTTTTGGCTTTGTCAGCCGATATAAAGAATGGGTTTGAAGCCTCAAAAGCGAATCAATTAGAGATAAGGAACTAGTGTGAATCTCTAGACAATAAAATCAATGGTTTATTCGCCAGAACATCAGTGCTTGAAGAGACGGTCGAAAGATTATCTCTACATCTTGATCAGGCCAAATGTTATATCTCTAAGTTAAGGAAAGAAGATCTTTTAATGGCCAAGAGGATGGAGACGCTAGAGAATAACTCTAGGCGAAGCAATCTCCGCATCTTGAATGTCCTAGAGGGAAGTGAGAGTTCCAAAATTAAACAATATATTGTTTCTCTTCTAAAGGAATCATTAAGTTTGGAGGTGTCTACTAAAGACCTGTATAAGGACATCCAACGCATGCATAGAGATCCTTTCAGGAAAAACCCTCAGAGAGAAAAGCCTCGAAAAATCTTGGTGAACTTTCATATCTACACTCTCAAAGAACGTATTCTAAACCTAGCCCTAAAACAAAAAACTTTGGCAGGGAAAGGGTTCAATTTTCAAATTAGGTCAGACCTATCTAGGGCTACCCTAGACAAGCAGTGGGAGCTTGGCAGGCGTCTTGAGGCATTTAGAGATGCAGGTGCCTCTGCCCAACTTAAGTTTCCTGCCACACTGAGAATTATGCACAACAACAAAATGTTTAATATCAGGTCTGTGCAAGAGGCAGATGAGTTATTACTCATCATAGGATCAAAGGGAGGAGCAAGGAGCTAAGGGTTCTCTGAGTTTTCTGGGCTGAGGCCAATGTAATTGCCGTTTTAAGGATGTATTTGGGCTTTCCTTTTCCTTTCTGTCTCTCTGCTATTATAATACTCCTTCTTACTTGGGGGGCATTTGAATTAGATAAAAATGGAAAGGAAGAAAAAAAATGGGGTAAGAGGTACTTAATGTAGAATTAGGAATAGCGGGGTAAAAAATAAAAGAAGGGACACAAGGGAAGAAATGGGAAAAAAAAGTTTTAAAAAAGGGAGAAAATGGAAAAAAAATAATTAAGAAATAAGTAGAATAAGTACAATCTTCTTTGTTTGTAGTTGTCCTCACTTGAATTTTTGGGGGAGTTGTGGGGCTGGAGCACTATCTTCTGGACTTGTTCTGGATAGATAGGGCAAGGGTTTCCCGTGGGGGGGGGTTGGGTTGGGCACAGGGGGAGGGGGGCTGGGGGAGAGTAACAAGAAAAACCTCATTTTCTGCTTACAAAATTGTCATTTTTGGTCCAGATTTACAAATGGTAGCAAAGATGTCTTACGACTAGGTCTGAGAGATGAGCACCCGGCTGATGGGTTTGTGTTGGGGGTGGTTCAGTCTGTCTTCAATGAATAGTGTAAAGATCATCTCTTGGACCGTGAATTGCCTCCACACCAGACCTAGGGCAGATAAGATCATGCAATATTTACGCGATTCTGATGCGGGGGTCATCATTCTCCAGGAGACACATCTAACAGAGGCTGAAATACTATTATTGGTCAAGAAAAATAGATGGATTGATCTCTCCATTTCAACTACGCAATCAACTAACACCAGAGGCGTAACGATCTTTTTTAAAAGACCTCTCAAGGTGAAATTAATATCGAAAATTGTGGACCCTAGTGGCAGATGGATCATCGCAACAGTAATAGTTGCTGGAGTACAAACTACGATTCTAGGCTACTATGGCCCTAACATAGACAATCCCTCTGTCTTAAAAACTATATTTTCACATCTTTTGTCTTTCCCGAAACCAGTAATCCTGGTGGGGGACTTCAATATAGTTTTGGATCCGGTTCTAGACAAGTCTCCAAACAACCGACCTCTTGCCCTCTCTAAAACCCGAGAGTTTCTTCTTTGAGCTATGAAACAATATGGCTTAGTGGATGTTAGGAGGGATAGGGTCGGAAAGACACAGGGGGTTTCGTACCGAAACCATAAATACCATCACCAGTCAAGGATAGATTTTATTCTAATTAATCATAGGCTGGTAGAATGTGTAAAAGCTATCTGCTATTTTCCATCCCATCTATCAGACCACTCTGCAGTATTTATAGATCTTGAGGGGTTCCCAATGGTCTCTAGAGCTTGGTCTTTTGATTTTCATTTTTATCAGCAGCAGAGGATATATCTGTTCTAAATGCGGAATCCCAGCACTTCTTGCAGCGTAATGTGGGATCATATGGGATTCCTATAAGGCCTTTTTACGTGGAATTATTACTAGTAAATATTATTTCCGTAAGAAGAGGTATAGAGAAGAAATAGCTAGCTTAGAGGCTGATATATTGAAAATCCAAATTGAGATTGACCAAGCTCCTCCAGGTATACCAACACAAAAACTTAGTAATAATCTTGTAACCTTAAAAGGCCAAATGGGATCAGTGCTTAATCAACGTCTTCAAGAGAAATGGGATGCTAGCAAGTTGGCTCATTTTGAGTTTGGGGAGGGAGCTGGAAAACTTTTGGCCTGGAAAGCAAAGATGGACTTGTACCGTAATAACATCAACTCAGTGGTCCATGAGAATATATCTTATACATCAGACTCTGATATTAGGAGAATCTTTAGAGATTTCTTACAGTCAATCTATCAGGAAGATAAAATCCTGGACAAAGAAAAAATGGAGAGGTGGTTAAGAAAGATACCCCTTCCAAAACTATCTGAGGAGCAACAGGCTTCCCTGGATAAAACCATCACAGATGAGGAGGTTAAAGCTCCTATTCTACACGGCAAGAAGGGGAAAGCAGGCGGTCCAGACGGTCTACCAATTGAAATTTATAGGGCCCTGGAACAGGTAACTGTCCCCTTTCTTACAATGTTAATTAACCAGATATTGCAGGATGGAATATCTCCCCCTGTGTCTTGGGATAGTGCTTCCATCACACTAATCTTAAAACCAAGGAAGTCTGCAACCTCCTGTGGGTCTTATAGGCCTATATCCATTCTGAACGTCGATTATAAGATCTTTTCCACAGTTCTAGCAAAGAGACTTAGTATAGTGGCACCAGACATTTTACATCGGGACAAGAAAGGATTTGTGAAAGATCGGCAACTGTATGAACTGACCTATGACTTGATAGGAGCCATAGATATGGCGACAATACATTCTCTTCCACTGGCAGTTCTGAGGCTGGATGCTACCAAGGCCTTCGAAAGGGTGAATTGGTCATACCTGTCGGGGGTCTTGGCTAAGTTCAATATTGGAGACAGCTTTAGCCGAGCCATTAGTCTTCTTTACTGGAATCCATCAGCCAGGGTGTTAGTGAATGTTGACCTAGCTGACCCCTTCCCTATCACAAGGGGAACACGCCAGGGCTGCCCTCTTTCCCCCCTTTTGTATGACCTCTATGTAGAGCCCTTTGCTCAGTTGTTGAGGGGTGAGGAATCTATTAAACCATTTGTTTTTTAGGGGTGGGAAAGGAAAATAGCACTCTATGCTGATGATATTTTGATATTCTCCACAGATATACACTCAGCTTTTCCAGCAGTCATTAAACTGGCCTTAGAGTTCGGGGAAATATCTGGTTACGAAGTTATTGCCTCAAAGCCTGAGGTAATGGTCTGGAACGATGGAGATTGCGAGATGGGGTTTCAACTCTCATCTAGTCTGAGATATTTGGGCCTAAACATTATTAAAGATTTTAACAAACTAGCTACAATCATTTTTTCAGCCGTTGCTAGGGTATGCCGTTTACTCATGCAGTCTTGGATGTATCTTCCACTATCTTTGCTGGGTCGGGTTAATTTGGTTAAAATTACTATTTTGCCGAAGGTATCTTTTCTTTTTAATAACATTCCTCTTTTTTTTTGATTCTGTAGGTATTTCTAAGTTACAGGGAGATATAACGTCTTTCATTTGAACAAAACATATCCCAAGGATTGCCTGGAAAAAGCTTAGGCGCAGGAGGGAAAAAGGGGGGTTGGATGCCCCTGATTTGCAAACATATGCATGGGCGTTCCAACTGAGCTCTGCTCGAATATTATTAAAGATGTCGACAGGTCAAGGGGTTGGCTATATGTTTTCAGCCGTGCTTAGGGGGGAAGCAGCAGCACATTCAGGTTTTCTATTTAAGTTCAGAGACCCAAAGTTCTTTAAAAAAATCAAATTGAAGGTTCTACAGGGGATGGCAAGAGTATGGTGCAAGGTGAAGAATCTGACAAAACTGGGATATTTTTCTAGTAGAACCCCATTATGGGGTTCCCTGGGGAACCCTGGCTGGCTGGAAGATAGTTTAACTGCACCCTTGCGAGATGGTGGGCTTGAGACATGGGGAGGCATCTTTGTGGAGGGTAATTTATTTGTAGTGTAGTTCCTATTTTCCCAATAGGCTCTGTGCATTGGAATAACATAAACAGCAGTGTAGACGTAGGACTGAGGTCATCTAGGTCTCTACTGACTATGTTAAACTTAATTTAGGTTTGCACCAGCTAGCTCAGAGGTCACTGGAAACGTTCTTGAATGAATAGGGAGGGACAAGCTCCCCTGGCTCAGACAAGAAGGGATTCAGTTTCTGACAACCGCATAAACATGACAACTTTGCTCCCTCAGAATAAGAGTGTATCTCTAGAGTCATGTCAAAACAATAGACAGCTATTTCACTCAGTCAGCAGTGCATACTTAGTTTCACCAGAATGCAAAGAAATAGAGAGACGGGCGTTTTCAATAAAAAGGTGATATTTATGGAGCAGTCTTCTTTCTCATGCAAAAGAAATGAATTGCCACTATTGCAATACTTAAAGTAAAGTAAAGTGCATACAGTAAAAGTAGTATTAGGAAATAATACTGTAAAAGCATTGATATGGTTTCTTGGCCATATGTTACTTTAAAATGGATAAAATATATCCATACATAAATACATTGACTAAGCGTACTCAACTGGTGCTTCTAACTAAGCCTACCCTGGTGTACCTGACCTAAGACTAATACTTGGGAAGGGATCAGTAAGTAGCAGTTTAAGTTAAGTTAGTTACGATTATTTTGCCAAGAATCTGCATCAAGAATTCTCTTAAGGGTTTAGTCAGCTCCGTACCTTGGTAATAGAATGTGGGAGGTCTGGTATCTCTTTTCTCAGGACTCGATATCCCAGCAACCCGCAAGGGTAGGCTAGAAACACCGGAGCTGGATTTTCTCGGCTGGAGAAAAAGACAGCTTCTCTCTCAGTGCGTCAAATGGGAGGGGTGGCTTCCGTGGGCTCTCGCATCAGCTGGGCTCTCGGGCAAGTAGATGGCCGCTCTGCTCCAAACCACCGTGTGTTTGCTTAAGGCAACTGTTGGTATTTAATACCTGAAAGGTGCCGGGTTTGACGTAAGGTTGGACATAAGACGTCACCAAGAACTAACAGTTCTTGCTGAACTCCAGGAGTTCTTGTTCAAATCAAAACAAAAGCAGGGGGGAATTTCCCGGGCTGCTGGAGGCTTGGTTTGTTTAAAGAATGTGTTGTGCTTTCTTGGAGTCGATGGGAGTAGCCGTGCTGTGCTTTGGACTGCATGGGCTATTACTGAATATGGATCTGATTCTTATGCCTCATAAGGGCATAAATCGGGAATATCGAATTAGGGTTGTTGCACTTTAAAAAAGGACCTAAGTGAGGGTGTGATTTTGAGTTTGTGTTCGTGTAGGGTCTTCACTTTATCTGCCCTAGGTTTGGGTTGCCGCTCTTGGTTAACGGAGCCCCTCTTTTTTCTTTTTGCTTGTAATGGCTGCGTCACTTGTTTAGTCGACTGATGGAAACTTTGTTTAGGAAACTGCCTATTCCTAAGGCAATAGCTCAATTTTATCCTGTTTCCTTCTTCGGGTTCTGGGCTTCCCTTTCGGTTCTTTTCTTCCTCCTTATTTCTTGTCTTTTTTTAAAATGTCTAGCGCCTCTGATCCACCCCTACTTTCACAACCTGCGCCCTTTGGACCTTCTTTTGGACCTTCTTTAGCCTCCGCATTCAAACCACCCCCTTGCTTACCCCCCTTACACCCTTCAATTAGATCAAGAACAATGCCCCCCTGACTTTTTTCTTTCCCTCGTACCTGGTTCATGGGGTTTGCAGCAGAAGCTTAGGTCCTTTTTTAAAGTGCAACAACCCTCTCGAGCACCCGAAAGAAGCTCTCCGACCCAATTATCCCATTCTGAGGAGCAACTTGAGAGTCAAATCGATAAAATCCCAAGAATGAGCACAGAAACAACTGGCAGCAAAAGCCCACAAAGTGAAAGATCAGTAGCTCCAGAGATTCAAATGCAGCTAGCCCCAAACGAGTCGGGTACAAGTACTTCTAACTGTCCCCCTTCACAAACCTATCTCGAACAAACAGGAAAAATCATGGAAAGCCTGATGGAAAAGGTTTTGGAAGAGATGAGAGAGAACTTCATGGTATCTGAGTCCAACCAGGCCAAGATTCAAGAAGTCTGCGAGACTTTAGATCAAAAATTAAACGCTCTAGGGGATAGAGTGTCAGAGGTGGAGTCACAGGTGGTGTCCCTTAACAAAAAAGTAGAATCTAACCAGAAGGAGATCAGGAAATTAAGGGACTCGGACAGAGCCACTAAAGAAAAATTAGAATCGTTAGAAAATCAAGCAAGAAAGAACAACCTAAGTATTCTGAATGTGCCTGAGAACCTGGAAGAACAAGACATAAAGAAGTTTACCATCTCTCTGCTTGAGGAGTATTTCCCCTGGACCAAAGACACAAATTTGAGCGAGGACATACAAAGAGTACATCGAGACCCTTTCAGAAAGAGCAGAGACAGGAAGACACCAAGAAAAATCTTAATAAACTTTAAAACATACACATTAAAAGAAAGAATTCTAAGTGAATGTTTAAAAAGCAGTTCACTAAAGAAAGATAATTGGACCTTCAGGGTCCGCTCAGACATGTCAAAAGCCACCCATAGACAGTGGGAGCTAGGGCAATTCATGGCAGAATTAAAAACCCTAGGAGCCACGGTTCAGATGAGATTCCCCACGTCCCTGAGAATCATGTGGCAGAACAAAAGGCAAAACATCAGAGAGCCAAGCGAAGTGGAAAATTTCATACAGCAAATAAAGGAACAGTTACGGACCACATCACAAATTTAAGATAGGGAGTGTAACAAATAGATGAACTATGGAGCTCAAAAGGCGAACAATACCGCCCAAGAGAAAGAAAGGAGGCTTCCTCAGGGAGGGCAAAAACTATCACAGAAAAATACAAAACCAAATAAAAAAGTCACTGTGGGTGGGGAGCAAATTAGGGAAAAAAATTGAAAAAATGTATCCTCAGTAAGAAAGTAAGAAGGAATGCAAGGGAACGACAAGAAAAAATGGAAATGGAATTGGAACGAATTAATCAGCAAAAAAGAAGAAAAATCATGGCTAAAGTAACGAAAGAGTTTAAAATTTTATCATGGAACGTAAATGGACTCAGAACACCAAGCAGACGTACGAGGATCTTTGAATACTTAAGTCAGCAGTTAACAAATTAATCATACTCCAAGAGACTCATCTCTTAAAGGCTGAATGGGAGCAAATAATAAAATCCCAGAGCTGGGTGGATACCTACGTTTGTACCAACCAAAATTGTAACGTCAAGGGGATCGCAATACTCTTCAAAAAATCGCTCAATGTAAAAGTCATACACAAAGTAATGTAAATGTATTGCGATTTATATGGCGCACGTATCACCCGAAGGCATCAAGGCGCTTGCCTTGGGAACCCGTCCTGGTATTCCCCTGTGAGATAACCCCAGCAGGGTATCCACAAGGTGAAAGCCAGGCATCCCGCCGCGAGGGGCCATAGCGGAGATTAAGCAAGCTATTGCCCAGAGTCGCAGAGTGTGAACCCGTGAGTCAAGTAGGCACCGAAGCGAGAATTATTGAGTTCGTGGAATTTTTGAGCCCAAGACCCGCCGAGGCAGGGAATTGAACCCTGGTCCAGGACCGATCTCAGCTTCCGGGTCTGCTGCCTCTAACCCCTGAGCCACACTTCTCCACTGCAGTGGACAACAAGGGCAGATGGGCCTTAGCAAAAGTAAAAATATATGACAACACCTTTATCATAACAGGATACTATGGTCCAAACACTGATGATCCAAACCCCCTACAAAACTTATATGCAGAACTTTTATCAACAACTGATCCAATACTACTGGGAGGTGACTTCAATATTAATATGGACCCTAAACTAGATAGATCCCCACCAGGAAGACAATTCAATTTACCTAAAATGAGGGAATGATTAGGCATTTATAAAAATGACCTAGAGCTGATTGACATGTGGAGAGAGAAAGGAAATAAGAAACACCCCTTTACTCTCCACAATAAAAAATTAGGCCACAAGTCCAGAATAGACTATTTTTTGATCAGTAAAAATTGTCACGCGGCAGTACAACTAACCCTACAACCAGCAATTATAAAATCTCAATCGAGATGGACAGTAGACCGTACTCTATTACTGGACCCAAAAATAAGGGAAGAATTGAGCATAACTTCAGCCAATTTCTTTGAAGATAATAGAATAGGCAGGTAACTCAGATCAAATATCTAGGGACACTTACAAAGCAGTCATTAGAGGTAAACTCATAAGCCTGGGTGCTTACAGATCAAAACTTGTCAAACAAGAGATCAGAGACAAGGAAGAATCTATAAGCCAATTGGATGTGCTGATTAGCGAACAGAACTCAGGAAAAAGAAATACATTAGAGATGGAGAGAAAAGAATTAAAAGAAAAATTGGCAGACTATCTGGAAGACAGAGTGAAAAAGAAGTGGGAGGCTAGTAAACTAGCAAACCATGAGTATGGTGAGGGCTATGGGAAACTATTGGCCTGGAAAACTAAAATGGAGCATACCAGAAATAAAATATCCAGTATACAACAGAGCAACAATCTAGGCGTAACCTCTGATGAATCAGTAATCAAACAGGAATTAGAAAATTTCTTCCAAACTGTATGAGGAAGATTCCTCCCCCTCTTTGGATCAAATAGGAAAATACCTTGATTCCCTAAACCTACCGAAAGCCCTGAAAAAAGGAAAAGCAGCTGGACCAGACGCCCTCCCAAATGAACTTTACTCAGCTTTGAGGGAAACTATAGCCCCTCCATTAACAAGGTTACTAAACAAAATATATAGGGAAAAGGGTAAAACCCCAGACTCCTTGAATGACGCCATAATCAGTATTATTCTAAAACCAGGAAAAAAGCCTACAGTTTGTGAGTCATATAGGCCCATATCCCTGCTAAATTGTGATTACAAAATCTTCACACAAATAATAGCAGGGAGACTGGCCCTGGTAATGCCAAAGCTGATACACCCAGATCAAAAAGGTTTTATAAAAGGGAGGCAAATATCAGGAATCACGCATGAACTCTTTGCTGCAGTAGATGTAGCAACTAGTGAAAGAATCCCCTTAACGATAGTAACCTTTGACGCTGCCAAAGCTTTTGACCGGGTCAATTGGTCTTTTCTAAACGGAGTCATTAACAAATATAATCTTGGTCAAAATTTTAGTCATCTGATAACCGAGATCTACAGAAATCCAAGAGCGAAGATCCTTATTAATGGGAATCTTACAAAATAACATAGCGATACAAAGGGGAACGAGGCAAGGGTGCCCTCTGTCTCCCCTGCTATTCATGTACATTGAACCACTGGCAGACACAATCAGAAATAATGATTCAATTATCCCCTTTAAACATCCAGTGTGGGTTAAAAAAGTAGCGCTCTACGCAGAGTATCTAATGATTTTTACAGAAAATTTTCAAAATTCTTACTCAGCAATAAACAAGGCGATTAAAGAGTTTGGGAAAGTAGCTGGGTACATGACCAACGAAGCAAAAACCGAGTCAATGAGCTGGAATATACAACAGAGTAACCCATACACAAAGAATAAAATAAAAGATCTGGGTATAACCATAGTGAAAGATCTTGAAAAAATCCCCCAACTAAATCTGAATAGGATTTCACTTGAGATCAAAAAACTTCTCAAAGTCTGGGACAAGTTACCTCTAAACATGATAGGAAGATCAAATTTAGTAAAAATTTCGATCCTCCCAAAATTCACTTACATTTTTAATGTTATTTCAATGGAATTTAAAAGAGACTATATGAAGAAGATTCAGGGGGAAATAGCGAACTTTATTTGGTCCTCAAAAGGATCAAGGATTGCCTGGAATAAAATAAGAATGAAAAAAGAACAGGGAGGAATAGCTACCCCAGACATCGTGGAATACTGTAGATCTTTCCAATTAAAAAATGTGAGATCTCTTACGAAAAAATATGAACTATATCCCCAATTTCTCCAAATAGTGACAAACAAAACCATTCACTTCCTGTATAAATTCGGGCATCCCAAATTCTTTAAAAAGATAAAATTAAAGGTACTAAAAAACGCGGTGAAACTCTGGTATCAAATGAGAAGTACCCTAACTATTCCTTCTTACAGTTTTTTGGCCCCCATCTGGAATTCCCCAGCACTCCTGAATGCTTAAAAGATACTCTAGCATCTCCTCTAAGAATGGCAGGAATTGACAAAAGGGTGGCAATTGATGACAGAAAACTCATCAAAACCCTGGGAGCATCTTACAGAAATCACCAACGGAACTTGGTCAAAATTCAAATATTATCAACTTACAAGCTGGGTAGGCTCTTTGACGGAGAAAAGAACAGGAAATACAGAAATAGAGAAAGAGATTATTAAAATCTCACCAATAAAGAAAAAAATCTCAAAATGGTACTGGGCTCCAATTGCGGCAGGAGAAGAAAATGTTTCAATATCGGAATCAGTATGGAGCAAAGATATTATAGAGCTGGAACTCCAAAATCTATGGCAGAAATCATGTGAAAAATGCTGGTCAATCATCAAACCGGCACGTTTAAAGAGAAATCAATTATTCACACTGCATAGGGCATACTGGACACCCAAAAGACTGTCAAAATTCAAAGGAGCAAGTATAAAGTCCTGCCCTAAATGCAGGCTTGAAAAAGCGGATGACCTACATATGTTCCAAAGCTGCCCGCGATTGGAATTTTTCTGGCAGGAAGTAGGTAATATGTTATGTCGGATATTGGGAAATCACCTAAAAGTAAGTACAACACTAATTATTTTTGGGATATGTACCAAGTTTAATGTAAGTGATGAATGGTTGACCAAAAAACAAGAAAATCTGCTATTTGTATTGATACTTCTCGCAGGAAGAGAGATATGTCTGAATTGGGTTAAACCAGTACCACCTCTATATGAGGATTGGCTAAATTCTATAATTACAACAAATAAACTAGATAGGAAAGGAAAACCCTCCAAAAAAATTTAACTTCTGGGAGATTTGGGAAAATTACCATACTAGTAATATGTAAGGTAACAAGGGAACTTGACTAAGAACCAATATGTCCGATGATTAAAGCGGTGACAATAATTCAGACGGGAATAATTCCCGCCGAGTAGCCTGGATGGCTAACTCTCACCCAATCGCTAAGAATTATTGAATATGGTAAAGGATATAGGAGGATAAAACAAGACGGATCCACCAAAGGGATACTCTCCGTGGCCGACACAGTAAGGAAAATAAAAAGAGTGAAGGAATAAAAAGTGGAGGTCTTAAAGTTCCCCTCTGTACTCCTTATACAATCATGCGCAAAATGAGGATATTAGGGAAAAAAATTGAATTAGGGTCCTAGATATAAACAGAACACCCACTCCACGGATTGATGTCCATCATTACTAAAAACTAAGCAATAGTAAACATTCAACGATGCATGTGTGTTTTCCGACCCACCCCAAAATACATATTTCGCATTTGAAATGGAATAAGGTAAATACACGAAATTTAGTGATAGTACTGTACGCTATTCAAGCAGTGTCATCATTCAGATAAATGCATATAAATATCAGCTGAATGAATTGCGAAAATTACACATGAAATGGCTCTAAATACAGAAAAGAAGGTCGAGACCATTTCATCACATTTTTATACAAATTGCTGTATATGTGCTAGAGGCTGAGGTAAAAAATTGTCTCTAGTATCCTAAAAATAGAAGCTCTGCTCTCTAAGAATAGTTCTACTTTAAGCAGAGTACCATGTGCCAAAAAAAGGTAAATATTTTGGAAAATGGGCAAAAATAATTTCGCTTTCAGGGGAAAATGAGTTCCAAATATTTTCTGTAGCTTTGTTTAAAAAAAAACTGAAGGCCGAATTCAGAGTTCAGGGAACGCTGTGTGCTCATTGTTTTTATTAAGAGTTATTCTCGTTGATTGGAGAGAACATTATTTCAGACAGACCCACAAAAAATTGGTCTACAACATCAGGTGAAAGTTCGACCAAGTTCGAAAATACTGCATCTGTGCAGTTCTCTGCGTGATTGCTATCCTCGATGGTTGGATCAGCAATGCTCACAGAAGGCTGTACCTTTTTGGTGCTGCTTTCCTCTCGTACTTCACCGCCACCTATTCGTAGTGGGGAAGTCTCAGCGAATGCAGTCATCAGAATCGGTAGCTGCTGGGGACAACACGATGCATGAGTCATTACAGGACCTAGCAAAGTATCGATATCCATTGGTACTGCTGATTGTAGTGTAGGACAGATGTCCAACACTCATTCTTCTCCGCATAGCAGACATCGAAGCACAGGTATGATGCAATCTTGCCAGATCAGTCTGAATGAACTCAGATCTCTTAGGCCAATCCGAGGACCTTAGTGATACGGTCTCGGTATCGTATTGCTAGGATCGTTTCTTCCATCATTGCTAGAGTCTTGTCTGTGGATTGGCTTGCCATATCGGTGCAGAAGAAGCAAAAATAAAATTCCTGCAACGAGTCCCAAGATCAAGGGTAGGCCGCCAAAAACAGAATGGACAAAATTCGGGAAGATGCCCAGAACTGTTTCAAAGGGTGCTAAGAGTCCCGAAAAATTTGTCTTAAATACATGTGCGATGCCACTGGTATCAGACATGTTTAAGATTTGGCTTAGTATTTCTACGAAATGCACGGGGCAATTTGTCGATAAAAGGGAATGTATCTCTGCTGATGTCCTTGCCACTTGCAGATCATACATTTCTTTTGATGACGTTAACGACACGGTTGTCTGTAAAAGAATAGACTTCATTCTTCTTAAAGTATCAATTCGAATAGAAGAGATATTCAACCGAGGCCATAACGCAGCTCCATATCTGGATTGCTGTGTGGATACAATACTTGCATAGAGAAAATGGCCCTGGAAGTTACAGTTGTCAGATAGGCTTTTCCTGGCAGCATGCCACAACAGCTGTGGTCACTTATTAAAACGTAACTGCTGTTAGAAAGTGGTCTAAAAAACGGCTCTATCTGTTTTGCAGGCGTGCCATGCAAGTGACATGAAAGGTTATTTGAAGACCCTTCGCGGGCTCCATGCAAATTAATACCTTGACACAGAAGTGTACCGCTTAGTGATTTTTTTACAATTTTTACCACGAAGAAATACCTCCTTCTCCCCTTCACTATAACTTCTGTGTGTATAAGGTAAATCCTAGGTTGATTTGATGTACTCTTTACCCAACCTTTCATACTGGCCTACAGGTATATACTCTTGACAGTATTTAAACTGGAAAGTTGTTATTGGAATTGTAATCGTTCCATGTAATATCCATTCAATGACAGGTCTTTCTGACATTGTCAATGGTAATCTCTTGAGTTTTTCAATGCTCAGAATCGTATAATCTGCTCCTTTTTGTGCCAAACTGATTTGTTTATCAGTAAGGTTAAAGATACCGAATAATGACGTTGTGTTGATTAAACGCCATGGTACGTAGCCTGAACGCAGATTTTGCAACGTCCAACCAAGCTGTACAATAGAACGTATTTGAGACTGACCATGTTGTAACATTAGGAAGTCCTGCTCTATTATATCAAAAGCAGATGATACAATGCTGTCCAGTGAATATATTCTGGAGGACAGAGTCGTTAACCCATTGTCCACAACAGAAAGTAATTTTTCCAAATTTATACGTTCAATTTCTCGTATTTTTTCTGCTGTCTTAATTTGCATTACTTTCCATGCTTCGTTGTACGCAGCGTATATACCGGCCGCTATGAAACGTTTTTGACACTGTTTTTGTGGTCCCATTATGAAGTCAAGCAAGTCAGCACCGTCTTTAAGTAAAGTCAAGTGTTGCTTAATTTTAGCCAGTGTGTATTTCTCTAGCCACTCAAGGCATAGTTTCCCTACACTGTATGTTGTAACTATCTCTGGATGTGGTCTCTGGGAGTATCTAGGGTCTGGTCTGGTCATTTTGAACCCCTGTGTTTTGTTCAGGAATCTATCTTGACAGTTATTCGTGTCTGTTGGCCAGATTAACCACTTTTTCCACTCAGGAAGTGTTCTGTTTTGGTGTAAAATATGGGATACGTCTATCTCCACATCTATAGTGCTGTCACTATCAGTTATGGGTTTCGGAATAGACGGTTTATTTAAATCTTTTATCTTAGCTAGGCCAAGACAAGTAGTTTGTTGAATTTTGTCATTCAAGAATATTATTTGTTCCTGGATCATGCAGGCCCTAAATAGTGCTTCTAGGCCCTGTACTTGCCAATCTTTGGAACCCCAGATCGTTTTTGTTTCAATGGTATTTTTCCAAAATTCGAAACCTAATGTAGACATTTTGTCATAAAATGTTTTAGAATAAATCTGTTTAGTATTTGTCAACATTGTTTTCATTCCTGTCCTATTTAACATTTTGATGTAAAACGTTTCTGGATCACTGTTATTAAACCCTGAGAAGTATTGGAATTTCTCATAAAATGTTTTCGAACTGCCCTTTGGTGGAGTTGGACAGTGTTCCCACTGGTTATAAAATAAAACATTTCTAGGCTGAGCAGTTTTATGCAAATAGTGATCACCATATGACAAGTGCGGAGAATCACGCCGCGCTCACTTAGGACCCGGCCTCTCCGGACCCCGCCCGCCCCTGGTCTCTGGTGGTTGGTTGGGCGGACGGCCCAATCGGCGTCCGGCCGTCCCATTTCCGGTCCGGCGATATCGCGTGACCTGGGGGTCAGAGGGTGGAGACTCTGGGCCTATTTAGGGCCAACTCCCTGTGACTGGGGTCTCTGTTCCCGCTATCACTCCTGGATACCTGACTGCTCACGCCGGCACCTGGCCATTCTCGTGATCCTGGCCGACTTTCCAAAACTCTAGAAGCAGAAGGATCGAGCATCGTTCGTGTAGCCAGGTAAGGGGTCGAGTGCCTCGGGGGGCCTCGTGGGCAGCCGTGAGTCACGGTGGGTGCTGGGAAGGGATAGGAGTGTCGCTGCCTTACGGGGCTTACGGCTGTGTGCGGGGATCCTCGTGGTACGGGCTCCTGCCGGCCGGCGGGAACGGTGCATAGGGGTGCGGGAGCAGGGAACTCGGGGCGCGTTAGGTGCTATAGCAAGGTAGTGCAAAGCGCGATATAGTTAGCATGACGCCAAAAAAGGGAGGACAAAAGCGAAAAGATTCTGAGCCTGAATTGGCACAGATTATGAAATTACTGCTGAAGAAGTTGAGCAAGGAGGTTCCCGATAGCGGGGATGAGAGCGATTCTTCCCGGGGGGAGCAGCCCGAGGTAGTAGAGCGGCCGCGCAGGGGGGTGCAACTGAAGGCCGCTTGTCTGCCATTAAAGAAGAAAGCCAAGGCACAGCCTAAAAGAAAAGGGGGAGCCAGGTAGGAGAAGAGTAGGCCTAGCCCTGCCAGGGGGAAACGGGACGAGGGATCAGTAGGTCCCGTCCCCACGCCTCCGTTAGATGCAGAGCAGGTTTACCCTTCTGATCCCATTCCGAATGTGCCCGCGCCAGTAGACCCAGTGGGTTCAGTTTTGTCTGAGATTAGGGAGGCGCTGAAGGCGTTGGCCCCGGGAGGCGCGGTACCAATAGTTACGGTCCCTCCGGCCCCACTCCCACTGCAGCCGGTGGCCGCAGTGGCAGCCGCGGGTGATCCGTTAGATAGCTTGCTGGCGTCAGTTTCCACATTAGTGGGCCAATTAGTGGCTCCGGAAAAAGTATTAGAGAGAGTGAGCGCTGGAGCGGCGACACCGTGGGTTCCCCCCTCAGGCCACAGAACAGGGCGCGTTGCAGGACATTCAGAGGCAGTTGGCGCTCTTAGTCGAGTCGCGCAAGGCGTTGCCCAATGTAGCGATTGGAGCCCATCCCCCCGCGGCAGCGATAGCTCTAACACCTACAGGAGGTAAGCCTGGTGATGCTACAGCAAGGAACAGCGAGGTGGGGGCTAGTCAGGGGAACGTGTTGTCTCAGTCAGGGATGTTAGCTACGCATGTGAGTATGGAAATGCGAGAGAAGATTTGGAAGGGTGCCTGCGTAGATATATTCTCCCTTATCAGGCCGAAGAGAAGAGAGGAGGATTACAAGGACAGGGAGGGGAAAGAGCACTCCTTCCGAGATCAGAGACCTAGGATTGAGGAGACAATAACCAATTGGTTGTTCGGCTTTCAAGTTTATGTGACAGTGTTGTTGGAAAAAAGGCCAGAGTTGGCGATTCCGCTGGTGTTTTATACCAATAAGATCGTGAAGGCCCACTCCACTCATGGGGGTTCAGCCTGGCTGACATATGATAGGGACTTTCGCTGGGCGAAGGAGGAAAACCCCTCCATTTGTTGGGTTCAGGTTGAGGTCAATGCTTGGTTAGAGAGCGTGAGCAATAGGGAACACCCGGCTAGGCAGCCTTTTCGGACTTCCCAGGGAGGGCCGGGCGAGAAGAAAGGTACATGCTGGGCATTCAATGGCAAAGGGTGCACATGGCACCCCGGGCAGTGCAAGTTTAAGCACGCATGCGCCTACTGCGGTCACCCGTCCCATCCCGAATCAAAGAAATCCAAAGAACAGGGGGGTACAGCTCCTAAGGATACCAAGCCTCCCCAAATCTAAACTATCTACTCCAGTGGATATTGAAAAGATGATTTTTTGGTTGAACAGGTACCCAGACAGGGCAGCGGCTAGGATGTTGTTTGAGGGTTTTTCCAGGGGATTTCGTATCCCAGCGTCTCATGTCCCCCCTATTAATCAGTGTAGGAACCAAGTTTCAGCGAGAACCCATCCCTCAGTTGTGGCCACAAAGGTGGAAAAAGAGCGGGCCTTAGGCCGAGTAGCAGTCACTTCTGCTCCGCTTGCCGGGCTCCATAGGCCAGCTCTGAGGGGGGATATGGCAAGCTCTCCACTGGGAGGAAGTGACCACCGGCTGGGGAGGCTAGGGCGACAGATTTCAAGCCTCCCGGGCGACCCTGGGCAGCCTGGTGGTCGAGAGGTGGGCCCCGGTAATGGCTGACAAGGATCGAAGGGCGGGACCCACCACTCTAAGGGGCAGGTGCACGGCACTTGGCGTAGGGTACCCAGTTGCGAGATGCGACCCAGATGGTGTTCCTCCCTTGGGGTTGGGAAGATGATGGAGCATGATATGCTCATAAATGTAGTTATGAATGTAACTTGTAAATATTAGATATGCATGTTATTGCTTGTCATGTTTATACAATGTGGTGAATAAACATGGCCCTTTTTAACCCCACCTGAATCTCTGGTGATTTCAAAATGTGGGGATCTTGCATGTCTAGGGTAGTTGGGCGGCGGGGGAATATCTGGAGGGTACGGGTTCTAATGGTTGTAGCAGTATAACTCTTCATAATTCGATGAACCCTGCAAGTAATCATGTTCTGCAAACGTGGCTGACATTACTAAATCTGACATCATATTATTAATGTTTTCAAAGTCCCAATCATCAGAGAAAGTACTTGGTATCACAAAGTCACTTAATGAAACCTTGAACTGGTGTAGATACTTAAAGAGCTCAACTGGACCAAAAATGTCATAATCAGTTCTGTCCCATGCTACCCCACCGGGGAGTAGTTTGGCTGAGATGTTTACAGATGTCAGTTCTCTTTTCTCGATGTGAGAGGATGTGTGAGGCTTTAGGACCAAGTTGATGTTCTGACTTGCTGTGTCCATTGTACTATATTTTCCATCAATAAATTTTCCCAAACAGAGAACCATGATGAGCCAAAGCAGGAGAGTAAGTACACCTAACACAATCCAAACTTCAATCCATGGTGATATCAGATATGTTTCTTTTAGTTGGTGAAAAAGTTCAGTTACTTTGTCTTTGAAAGTTTTTGTTGGAGGCGTTTCTCCATGCTCGCTTGGATCTTCTGAGAAATCGTCGAAGTTGATGAAGTAGCCAGATGCAGTTCTGTCAATTGTTGGGATTTTTCCCGGATTTTCATTTGCTTCTGCATTTTTCTTTGTTTCATTAGAATAGTCAGAGGCTATATCATTGTAGATTGGTGTTTCATGACGGACTGTCGGTATTTGGGTTTCAAGAGGCACCAGTTCCATGGCATTATTGCATAGTCCTTTTTTATTCATTGCAGCTTCATCTAATTTGATTAGTCTCTCAGCATGAGTCTCTTGGATTGTAGCAAATTTCGGTATTCTGCTATTTCTTGGGAGTCCACTGGGCCTACTACTTATTATTGGCCACATGATTTTGGTTCTACCAGGTTGATGTATATAAGTCTGTTCTCCCTTTTACCAGCAAGGGGCGGTAGTGCAACTGATCTTGTTCCGCTGATAGCTAAGACAGGTACTGCTTTTCTGTAATAAGGCCCAAATTCCTTCTTTACCGCGATCTTTTCTCTGGCCAGATCCCCAATCTTTGGAATCCAGACAGGTCTTGCTGGGAAAGGTGGTATTTCTTCAGTGGCTGTCGGCTGTAGTTTCAACTTTGTGTTACTCAGGTTTTTTCTTGTTTTATTTAAATCCTGTAAAACAGCCAAACGATCTTTGATATCAAAGGATTTTTCATCTACCACTGAAGTATGACTATCAAGATCCTGAATAAGCATTCTAGACCCAAACAATAGTTCGTATGGAGTGAGACCGTTTAGAGAATTTCTTGGCAGATTATTAAGACTACGTTGGACACTTGTTAAATGTTTGACCCACCCATCACCCGAACCGATTACCCTCGCCGTTATAGATTGCTTTATGTCCCGGTTTTTTCTTTCCACAACCGCATTTCCCTCAGGATGGAAGGGAGAAGAGTACCGCAATGCGATGCCCATGCTGTTCATGGCCTCTTTGTAATCTCAAGAGCTAAACACAGGACCCTGATCAGAATGTAGCATGCCAATTGTGTATGTTCCGATAAAGACTCGCAAATCTTTTATAACAGTTCTGGCGTCAGCCGAATGCTGGTGGTTTACATAAACAAGTTAATTTGTCTTAATAATTATTGGGACGCATTTCTCTGGTTGGATTTCTGTATCATAGAATGCCTGATGCTTTCTAACAAAGATGTCCGGGCAGTATCCCGGTCCGGTTCACAGCTGCGATCTCTGTTGCAGTCTGGACAATCCATTGCAAATTTGTAAATTTGCACGCTTATTCCCGGCCACCAGTACTCTGATTGTAATTCTATTAAAGATTTCAAGATCTGTTGGTGCCTCGGACCTAGTCCCATGTGTGCGTCTTCAATCAGGAAGACTCTCCTGTTCTTGTTTGTAATTCCTCTATCCCCCACTCCAGGGATTTGAGCAAAAGGAACGGAGTTTGCATCAATTATGTATGTATTACTGAGTGGATAGTTGAGAGGTAATGCTGCATAATCGCCTTTTAGTGAGGCTTTTACCGCCAGCATGGTTTCCCCATCTATGTGTTTTTCTGAACGCTTTTCAGTGGCTATGGAAGCCGGTTGAACCGCTTCAGCTGTGGCTGTGTTAGCCAATGAATTCCCTGCAATGTGTACGCCATCACGTTGATGACTCAGTGCGTGTATCACGTGAGTCCTCTGTAGTTCTTTCTTTAAAAGAACTACTTGTTCCCAAAGCGATTTATGCTTTATTGTGGCACCTGTGTCATCTTTGTAACCGTTTTTGATCCATGTCTGCATGTCACTGTTGTATGACTTGACGCAGAAATACGAATCGCACACTATTAGTGTCGGGAATTCGCGATCCGCATTTTCAAACGCCATGTTTAAAGATCTTAGTTCAGCTCGTTCAGCTGAACAGTTTCTGATTGATTCAGTTTTGGTAATCATTGGTCTGAATTTACCAGAGCGCCAGCGACCTTTAACAATCGCGCACGCTGCTTTGTACGATTTTTCCACTACATTGTAGTGTTGTGCAAATCTGTCCATGTATATTACACAAGTGTACTTTTCTAGAGGCAGAATTTCGATTGGCAGAGGATATTCTTGTTCGTACTCTGGATCATCTAGTCTCTTCAGTTTCGGGTCAAAATAGTATTTTATGTCTTCTGCAGCAAGAGAATTTTCCCATTGTATCCATTCTGGATCTAATGCCACAACATTTAAACTGCGTGTACACGTTAATGCCTCAAGGGCTGATTGTGCTGTAAAACAGTTATCCTTCTGCCTTGGGCTAGGGCTCTTTCTTATTCTACAGCAGTTTGAACCGCTAACAGAATCTTTTCTGTAGAACTGGATTTCATTTCAACTTTAGTGTACAAATGAGATTTGTAAGCTATAGGTACCGTTTCTCCCTCATTAGAGGTCAGGTATGTGAATCCGCATCTTCCTGGGATGAGTCGGATTACAAGATTGCGTGTGTTTTCACGTGTTTGCAATTTTGTTTTAGTTAACATGTCTGTTTGTAGTGAACTCAAAATCTCTCTGTGTTTCTGAGTCCAATTTATTGGTTTAAATCAGGTCTTATTAATTCATAGAGAGGTTTAACCCTCTCTGCATAATTTAGAATGTATGTTCTTCCGAAATTCAGGAAACCTAATATTGATTGTAAATTCTTCAGCGTTTTTGGTGCTTGGAGCACAGCACACTTCTGTAGTGACCGTATTTTTGGCTCTATTTCTGAGTGATGGTGACTTTAAGCTTGCTACCATCCTGAATCTCTATTCTTGCCTTGTGTTGGTCCTTTTCGGGCCTTTTTCCAGACCTAGAAGCATAAACTAGAGGATAGCTGCTTAATATGATGATAGATCCCTTATTCTTGACTCTAATCCATCTATTGCCTATTGGCTTTGACATAATTATGTGTCCTTTCATCATCCTACCTATAGTAGAGGGTGGATCCTGTAGTCCTGACTTTATATTACATATTGGTATGGTTTCTGTATGTACTCTGATAGAGCTAAGTGTTATTTCATCCTTTTCGGGCCTACAAGGCCCAGAACTAGAGAGACTCCATTTTGCTTTCTGTCCCTGCAGACTGAGATGCTTGCAGGGTAAAGGTGATGTTTTAGTTATGAAGTGTTGTTCACTTGGAGAGAACCAGTCTGGGCCGGCCCTTTTCGGTAGGCTGTATTATTCTTTGTGTCGAACCACAAAAGGCCGGCCGGCTAGGTGTGTGTCCTTGACGCGGAGTGGTGCAGGGATCTGATGGGCGGCAGGCTGATGACTGGAACTTTCCATGAGGAGAGAGCATTCCATATTAGTGAAGTGCAGAAGAGGAGGAGTGTCAGTTTGTGAGTCAGTGAGTCAGTTGGAGCCGGGGAGAGAAGAAGTCAGAATGTCGATGCTTGGAACAGAGAGAAGTCAGTCAGTCAGACAGTCAGTGTTGGAACCAGCGAGAGAAGTCAGAAGCAGTTGTGAGCAGATGGTGTTTTGAACAGAGAGAAGTGAGATGATGTTTGGAACTGAAGGAAGCAGTCAGAAGCAGTTACTTATCAGAAGGAGTTGTGATCAGCTGGAGTCTGAAATGATGCCTTTTGGAAGAGACTGAAGTTATATCGTGGATTAGTCTGTGGGAGCAGCTGGAGTGAATTGGACATTGGAGCTGAGATAATCAGACAGAGTGAAGAAGCTAGTGGAGTGAACGGTTATCAGAGTGGCAGAAACTATTAGATTGAAGCTGGAAGGTGAAGAGAGTTCGTGGGGGAGAGGAATCCAGTGCAGAGTGATGCGTGTCCAAGAGTAATGTAATGTAATGGACATTTCTACCGCGCTACTTCCACTCCAAGGAGTATCTTGGCGCTTACACAACTCAGATGGAAAGTTGGAAAAAGAAACAGATGTCCTAATCTCTGCACACACATTACACCAGAGTCCTGCACACGGCGTCAGGCAGAGAGAAAATCCAGGTTTTCAATGCCTTCCTGAAGGAAGCTTCTTGAGAAAAAGACCGCAGGGAAAGGGGGAGTTTATTCCAGGCCTTAGTTCCCAGAACGAAGATGGATTTGCCACCCTTAGTGGTCAGTTTGAAATGGGGTGTAGAGAGTAGGTTCTGGCTTGTGGATCTCAAGCAACGCGCTGGATAGTATCTTTTAAACCCCTTTCGTAGGTAGGTTGGTCCACGTTGGTGGAATGCCCTGAAGGTAATTAGGAGAAGTTTGAATAGGATTCTCTTCCCTATTGGCAGCCAGTGTAAAGTATTTAAGGCTGCTGAGGCTGACGATCTACGAGGCAAGCGCAGTACAAGGCGGGCTGCCGCATTTTGGACCATCTGCAATTTGTGGAGAACGATCTTATTTGCTCCAACATAAAGTCCATTGCAATAGTCCAGCCTAGAATTAATTAAGGCCACTGCGACTGTTTTCCTGGCCGAGAGAGGGAGAAGGTCAAAGAACTTCCTGAGTGCTTTAATGATTTGAAAGCACATGCCTGCTACTGCTACAGCCTGGGGTTTGAAGGATAAGTTGTTATCGAATTTTATGCCCAGGTTCCGGGCGGATGCAATTGTGTTGGGTGGCACTTCAGCATCTAATGGCCAGTATGCTATAGGGGAAAAAGGATTATTTGTCCCTACAGGTAAAATTTCCGTTTTACCGGCGTTGCACTTTAAATGGTTGTTGTTCATCCATTTGAATGTTGCTGCAAGACAGTCCCTAAGGTCTTCCTCGGCACCTGGCCGTTCCCTGTCCAGCACCAAAATCAGTTGGGTGTCGTCAGCGTATGAAATAGAACTGATCCTGAATGACGCGATCAGGTTCATCAGAGGTGCCATATATAGATTGAAGAGAACCGGGCTCAAACTGGAGCCCTGTGGCACCCCTGAGCTGACGTTTTTAGCCTCAGATTGATATGGGCCTAGCACTGTTATTTGGCGTCTGTCAGTGAGGAAGTTCCTACACCAGGCCAACACCTGTCCTCCTACCCCTGCAGCAGCCAACCGGTCCAATAAGATGTTGTGGGACACGGTATCAAAGGCTACCGACAGGTCAAGTAGGATCAGGACAGCCTGTTTTCCTTGGTCCATTGCTGCTCTTAAAGTTTCAGCGGTGTATAATAGAGCTGATTCGGTAGAGTGTTCTGACCAAAATCCTGACTGATTGGGGTGGAGAACATTATTCTTCTCCAAAAAGTTAGTCAGTTGACTATTGACAAACTTTTCAGTCAGCTTAAATAAAATGGGCAACAAGGAAATTGGGCGTAGGTTGGAAAGGGTAGTATGATCGGCAAGGGCCTTTTTTTGGAGTGGCTTAACGGCTCCCAGTTTCCAATCGTTGGGGATACTTGCTGTTGCTAGAGAGGAATTGATGATTTTGTTAATCATAGGATTAACCATCTCTATTAAGTGATGCAACACCGGAGGGGGACAGGGATCGAAAGGGGAACCCGATTTGCTGGCTAAAAGAGCTTTAGCAGTTTCTTCTAAAGACACTGGGGTAAACTCATCAAGACGGAGGGAGGAAGTTGTCTTCACTATCTCTTCATCATCCATTATTGTAGTGTTTTCCAATGGAAAGGACTTGGTAATGGTCAGGATTTTGTTGTCGAAGTAGTCAGATATCGCGTTACAGAGATCTTGCGATGGAGGAATCTCTTGCGATAGAGCTGAAGGATTCATAAAATCCTTAACAATCCTAAAGATTGCTTTTTGTTCTTGACCTGCTAAAGAAATAGCTTGTAGATAGTGAGATTTTTTTGCTAGTTTTATTCCTGCGTGATACTTCCGTCTTGCTGCAATATAGACGTAACGAGCAGCGGTGTCGTAGTTACGACGCCACCTCCGTTCTAGTGTCTTTACTTCACCTAATTCAGACTTAAGAGCTGGTGAGAACCAGGGGGCATTTTTCTTGTTCCTAGGTTTAGAGTTCTCTTTATTAGATGGTTTAAGCAACATGCCCACTCCAGCAATCCAATCACAAAAGATCTGATAGTCTGAAGAGGTGCAGTCAGCAGGGACTGGTAACCTATCTTTAAGTTTTTCGACAATATCAGCTCTCTTAGCTAGCGACTTCCAGTCCGGGGTGGATCTTGTGTAGGATTTATCCTTACATTTTGAGAGGTTTATTGTGGGTTTCCAGGTCCCAGCTATGAAAAAAGGAATAAAGAAATGGTCTGTCCATACCTGAGGACAGGGGGATTTAGCTGTCAAAGTAGAAAGATTGGAACAGATACAATGCAGTAGATGTCCTGCCTGGTGGGTGGGTTCACAGTTCACAAGCGTAAGGCCCAGCACTTCAATTGTGTCCAAAAAACAGCTAACTCCAGGATCATTTGGGGCTTCGAGATGCAGGTTGAGATCACCTAACACCGTGAAGTTAGAGGACCTGAGAGTTAGATCACTCAACACGTCACCAACAGAGTCCAGAAATATAGAAGAAGGGCCGGGAGGACGATAGATAAGGGCTCCAGAAAATACAAGGGAATCATGGATTGCTAGGGAGAAAGCTAGTGCTTCTGAATCTTTTATTTCTGTCAATTCTTCTATAGAGCATTTAAAGGTGTTTCGATAAATGATTGCAAGTCCCCCTCCTCGTTGTTCATGTCTGTCCAGACGTTGGATGTGAAAATCATTTGGTAGCGCTATAGCTAGGGCAGGGTTGCACCACGGCTTCAACCACGTTTCTGTGATAAAAAGACAGTCCAATTGAGATTCGGTAATAAGATCATAAACGTTCTGGGCGTTTTTTACTAAGGAGCGTGCATTGATTAGCCCGCCTCGAAGTAGAGTAGAGTCAGTGGGTGTCACAATAGGTAGATCGAGATTTAAAGTCTGATGACAGTGGGCACAGCAAACCGGACCATGCCAGGTATGTGGGACCAAGGAGTGATGACAGGGGGCGTGAGGACCGCGAAATGATAATAAGAACTCACGTGACATACCTGAATCAGGAGGTTACGTGAAGCGGCTAGGGAAATGATCGGAGTCTCCCACCTCTCGCGCCTCCTTAGCGCTGACGGGCGCAGACGGGCAGACTCTGGCTTGACTCAGGCGAGAGTCAGGCGCTTCCGCTGCGCGTCTCCGCTGCGCGGGGGGGTGTGAGTTTAAATACAGGCTCACCTGGTGTCCAAAGCTGAGCACTAGAGCGCTCAGACAAGTGGCACGATCGGATTGTAAGACAGCCCCAAGATGGCGGCCGGGCGCCTCGAGTGATAGCTAAATACACGGAGTAATCCGATCTACAAGCGGTGAGGGCACAATTTAAGGTGCAAGTATGTGGGCACTAAGATGAATTTTAAAAACAAGGGTTAAAAAAGTAAGATAACAAAAATATCAGAATGCGGTAAATTTTAAAAGTAATTATAGCCCTGCGCGCCTGCACACACGCTGGTCCTAATGCGCGTCCTGAGATGAGGCACAGCTTTCCTAAGGTCAAAACTACTCCAGGTGCTTGCCTTAAATACAGGCTCAACTGGTGTCCAAAGCTGAGCACTAGAGCGCTCAGACAAGTGGCACGATCGGATTGTAAGACAGCCCCAAGATGGCGGCCGGGCGCCTCGAGTGACAGCTAAATACACGGAGTAATCCGCTCTACAAGCGGTGAGGGCACAATTTAAGGTGCAAGTATGTGGGCACTAAGATGAATTTTAAAAACAAGGGTTAAAAAAGTAAGATAACAAAAATATCAGAATGCGGTAAATTTTAAAAGTAATTATAGCGCTGCGCGCCTGCACACACGCTAGTCCTAATGCGCGTCCTGAGATGAGGCACAGCTTTCCTAAGGTGCAGGGGAGAATCTGAGGCGAGCTAAGGAAAAGACGAGAGAGGACCCCAGATGACAGCTAGAGCAAGACTTCATACTAATCAGGTGATATCTGTCCTGTAATATTAGTTTGCTTTACATTTAAACATTAACCTTGTCCTTACTGTATTGCTAATCCTTTTTCTTTCAGCGGTGTGCAGTATAATCCATTCCCTCTTTAGCTATTTACAGTCCCTGTCAATTACATGTGGATGTGTTATAGTAATAAAGCTTTACAGAGACCCCGCAGATATGTGTATGTGTCTATTCCCCTTTTACTTTTTAGGCTATGTGTTATAGTGCAGTATTATATTGTTATTGTTAATAAAGGAACCCCAGTTCTTAATGAACCAGTGTATATATCTTGTTTTTATACAGTAAAGGTAACCTGATCAGGTAAATGGTAACTGAATAATGAGGGAGAGAGGAGCCCTTGAAATGGAGAATAAGTTGTACACCGTGTAATTGGGCCATTCCATAATATTGTAGTATTGTACCCTTAGTGGATAGTGAGAGAAACTTCCCAACAGAGAGAGAGAGAGCTGAAGGTATTCATAGGAAAGTGATCATCGTGGTAAGGCGGCGTTAATGAGAACACCAGGGGGGATACTGGTGGATACCCACAGGATTGTGGCTTGTGTATGTATGAAATAGTGAGAGCACCAGGGGGGACACTGGTGTGGATACCCACAAAATTGTGGCTTGTGAGAGCACTGGTTGCAGTCAGTGTGTAATGGTAAGTAATCAGAACTGCCCCAGGGTAGATTAGTCTGGGCCCATGTGGTCGCGAGACTATATTGTATGGGTGTGGTGTAGGGCATGGACGTCCTTAGTAATCAGTGAGTATTCCTAGTAATCCCCATAGATTTAGTGGTGTTTTTGATGATATGAGCTTGTGTATTGCTAGTTCCCCATCCTCAGGTAGGTACCCAGGTGCCTGGATAGATGGGTCCTGAGGAGGGAGGTGGTTACGTTTCGGCTGGGTTGGTGGTGTCTTGGTGAGCTGATCCTATCTGGTCCGAAAATCCGGTCGTTACATTTGGCGTAGTCGGGCAGTTTCGAATTAAGCGCAGAGGAGGGAGCCCTTGACATGTATTTGGACTTAAAACACTTTAAATTTGACATCTGTGAACAGTCTGTGACTTGCATGGTGAGGTGTAGTCCCTGACCTATGGGCTTGAACAGTTGGAGTGTAAGGAGATTGCAGTACATCATGGCATTTGACTTGTGCAGTGTGGAAGAAATGCTTTTCATCTGGCTGTTTGAACTGACAGGCTTGAAGGGTAACAGTACGTGAGGGAGCCAATTACATCTTGGTGTTGATGCAGTTGTACATATGTGTGTGAAAAATGCTTGTAAATTGCCCATTAAATGGCTTGCTGCATTTGTTTATGCTGTGAAATGTGAAATGTATTCAGTGTATTATGACTTGTGGAGCTCCTTGTAAATAGGAGAGAGCTGGATCTCTTTCAAGTGCTTGGAGAAAATGTTTTGAGAAAATGTTTTGAAGATGTGCGCACGTGTTATATGAAAACGTGGAGAGATGAGTTCATGTCTTTCCCATGTATCTGCAGAAATCTGCAGACATTGGGGAATGATTGTGTTTGAGCTGCCAAAGGGTTAATATCTTAGATTGAGACAGCAGTATTTATTTCAACATGCTGTTTAACATGCATTGTTATGTGAGCTGACGCTAAAAGTCAGTGACTGTTTGGATTAATGATGGTTTGATTTGACTTTTTAATTAGTTGCAGGGTTCGCCTATGTGCTTTGACAGCTAGCTGACAGAATGGTAACATCTTGCACGGAGAGAAAAAAAAGCAGTGTTCATTTTAAATATACTGTTTGAAATGCGTCCACGAGTTTGTGTGGGTTTGCCTTTGAACACATGATTTAATGTGTCTGACTCGGAGGTCGGAGTCTTATAAATCAACCAGTCGGAGGGTTCTCAGCATGGCACGGATGGTGCAGACAGATACACGAACCAGCATTTTAGAATTAGTGTTTACCGGTTGAAAAATAAAACAGACCCATCATAGAATGTGCTTTAATCAGTGACATGCAACTGTGTGCTTTTAAAAAAAATGTTCTGTAGTGTATTTTGCACATCTAGAAAATATAAGTGATTATTTCCCTAAAGCAAGCTGCCCCTTTTGTTTAAAGTTCAAATGCAAATGTTTCTGTATTTTGCGCTGATATGCAGCAGACCAGCGTGTGAGTAAACCCACTCAGTTAGATAAAAAGGCTATCTGCAAAAATAAATCTGACCCTTTTAATAATTAGAACAGAAAGGCTTGCGCATCAAATTATGAATTCTTGGTTATGCAGTGCAAAATTACACGTATAACTTTTTTTTCCCCTTGTTTCAATTGATGGTGTTTCACATGTTATTTTAAGAAATGGGAATATGGGAATAGCCTCCTGGACAGAGCAGAGGTGTTTCCGCTAAATGTGTAATACTTGTGCGCTTATTGAGAGCTAAATACTGAAATTTTAAAAATCCCCGTTTTGTCCGTTTTTTTGTTGTATAATTTAGGCACTGTACCCTGCTTTTAAAATTCAATGTGACCGCATACCTGCCCCCGTTTTTTGCCACATTACCGCGTTTAGAGCGGATCTTTTCTATCAGGGAAGGGCACCACACACCCTGAACGGCGGACATCTTTGGTGAGGGCAAGGATTGGCTGCTCTAGTCGTCAGAATGACGCTAGAACAGCATTTAAGGCAGCCATGCTGACGCGCAGCGGGTACGTGCGGCGGGCTCGCCGGAGCGTCGCCGGAGTCACGCCAGAGTCCAGCCCGTCTGCGCCCGTCCGCGCTCGGACGGGCTCGGGGGCAGGGACCTCTGGACAAATGCGCTCCTACACCTCGGAAGACCTACGTAATCTGGATAAGGGTGAGGCTTGCCTTGATAACAACACCCTGAAGATACTAAAAACGCATGCTATCTACAAACCATTGAACACTATACATCAAGATGCATTCTCCACCCTGAAAATAGCAAGCCTAAATACCAGATCACTCCACTGCCACCACGTCGAGGTCTACAACCTGCTGCAAAACAACGTCACTGATATACTGACCTTAACAGAGACCTGGATGAGTGAGAGCTCAATGCCAGACATCTTGGCCGCTCTCCCCAGCGGCTATGATGCTTTATGGCAAAACCGCCCAGGAAACACACGGGGAGGAGGGGTAGCTGTGATTTTTAAAAAGATGCTGTCAGTAGAAATTCTACTATCAGAGACAGTCGACCTGGCTGATCTGCTTGGTGTGAAAGTCACAGTAAACAGTTCATGCTGGGTGGTGCTAGCGGTCTATCGCCCTCCCAACGCAACCCCAATTTTCCAGGACTTATTCGCCCCCATCATATCAGACCTTTGTACTCGCTACTCGAAAATCTTAGTCACAGGAGACTTCAACTTGCACTGGGATAAACCCCATTGGGACGCTCCTATGCGCCACTTGGACACCTTGATGTCAGCGCTAAACTTTAAACAAATCGTGAAGGTCCCCACGCACACCAAAGGTCATACCCTTGACCTGGTATGGACTACAGACCCCTCACTAACACTGAAAGAAGTTGCCCCATGTATTTGGTCTGATCACCATCTAATATCCTGTGAGCTACGTATTAAGGGCCAAATAATCAAACCAACATTGGAGGCTAGGAAAACCTGCAAATGGGCAGAGGTCGATTTGAGAACCCTGACCGAGGTATTCCTGCCCAGAGATTGCCCCCCGAACTTAGATCATAGCCTAGATCAGCAATACGCGGATTTAACGCGTTCCCTGACACTAGCTATTGACCAGATAGCGCCAATAAAAATGAAGGTGCTAAAAGGCCCGGGTAAGGATGCCCCATGGTTCACGCCAGCACTGAGGGACCATAAAAAGAAACTTAGAGCCCTAGAAAGAGGCTGGAGGAAAACTAAACAGGACTCAGCCAAGAACCTCTACCGTGCCTCCTTGAACGCATACAAAAAACATATCATCCTTGCCAAAGCCGAGTACTACGAATCCCGTCTAAGTAAGGCAGTCAACGTGCAGAAAGAGACTTTTAAGATCCTGTCGGAGTTGACCAAAAAACCAGACAGTGCTCAGTCTGCCATAAACTGCAATTCCTTTCAGGAATACTTCTTGGAGAAAGTAAGGACAATCAACCAGGATATAAAAAATGGGCCGCTTAATGGAATGGCTACACCTATAATCCCCCAAAATCAAACTGACTGTGCTATCACACTGTTTCCAGAGATTGACATCTTGAGCCTGCAGCAGTTAATGGCCAGAATTAAGTCTGGATCCCCAGCGGACCCTTGTCCACCTAAAGTTTTTCAGGCAGCCCGTCCCCTATTGGAGGAGCAAGTCATCCATCTCCTAAATAGATCCCTGGAATCAGGACAACTACCAACAGCACTTAAGGAAGCGCGTGTAAGACCGCTGTTGAAAAAACCTGGTGCAGACCCCGCAATACTAAAAAATTACAGGCCGATCTCTCAGCTACCATTCCTCTCTAAAGTACGGGAGCAACATGTACTTAAATCTTTGTCCACGTACTTGGAGTCCCACTCCCTGCTTCACGAACGACAAGCAGGGTTCCGAGCACATCACAGCACCGAGTTGGTGATGCTCTCGGTGCTGGATGAATTGAGAGGCTTGGCTGACGGTAAAAAACCGAGCGCCCTGATTTTATTAGACCTTTCAGCGGCGTTCGATACCGTCAGCCATGCGCTGCTACTGGAAAGGCTGAGTGACTTTGGCATCAAAGGCCGGGCTTTCGAGTGGTTGCAGTCCTTTCTGTCAGGAAGGACACAAAGAATACAACTCGGAGAAGAAATCTCCACAGTGGGAGAAATAGAATGTGGGGTACCTCAGGGCTCGGCCCTATCCCCACTGCTGTTTAATCTATACCTGCAGCCTCTGATTGCCTCCCTGGCGAGTATGGGCTGCACAGTATATAACTACGCAGACGACACGCAGCTGCTGCTGAGTGTTGACAATACAAACACCGCCCAACTCCACACTCAGAATATCTTGAGACACACGATCCAGTGGATGACAGGAAACCTCCTAAAAATCAATCCAGATAAGACTGAGGTTCTGGTGATTTCATCTGCCACCTCACCATGGTGTGACCTCTATTGGCCTGCAGAGTTAGGTCCAGCCCCAAAACCCAGTTTGAACGTGAAGAGCTTGGGGATTAAATTGGATTGTGACCTCTCTATGGTCAGCCAAATCTCCTCAGTTGTGGGCAGCTGTACTAATATTATCCGACAGCTACGGAAATTAGTGCCCATCATTTCCCAATCTATGCTACGTTCCATCGTCGCAGCTACTGTGATTTCACGCATAGATTATGGAAATGCCATCTACCTTGGCCTACCAAAAACCTTGATAAATAGGCTACAGGTGGTGATGAATGATGCTGCCCGTCTTATCTTCAGACAGCCAAGACACGCTAAAGAATACCCCCGGCTACAAAGCCTCCATTGGCTCCCTATTAAGGAGCGAGTGGAATTTAAAAACTTGTGCATCGCCCATAAAGCCATCTATGGCATGGCACCCGCTTACATCAAAGATCGCCTGGCAATGTATAGCCCAAAGAGAGCTCTTAGATCCTCAGACTCTCAGCTATTAGTCTGCCCTCGGTACAAACTCGCCACCAAGGGCGGAAGAGGCTTTTCGGTGCTGGTTCCGCATTTGTGGAACACACTACCTGAGCCACTACGTAAGGAAGGAAACCTCCTACGTTTCAGAAAGGGGCTGAAAACGTTGTTGTTCAGGAGAGCCCTGTGAGCCACTTAGGCTAGTGGATGCCCTCTGTAATGTCAAAGTTGTTGTTTACCATTGATTCCCGAGCGCTTAGAGGCCTGTAGGTGATTGAGCGCGCTACAAATCAAAAATAACAATAACAGTAACAAATGTGTCGTGATTTCCTATGTTGCTGCATGAAATGTTATTCTAATATTTTCCTTTTCAGCACGTAGCAGTACATTATGATATATAGTTTGTCTTAGATTCTACAGAATTATTTTGCTTTTTATTTGAGAATGCTAGCATGTGTCTAGGTTACAAAAAAAATGTCTTTATTAATTCCTGCTTTTAGGATGCTTTTTACCATGTCTAAATTTCCTTAAATTAGTTAGAAATAATGGTGCAGTGTTTGTAGCCTGGGAACGAGTATCTTTTAAGTTAGAAGGAATTTGTTTTTGACCTTGAATGATATGATAGCTCAGCCAGGCTCTTAGACTTGTCCTTGCCTGTTTTTTTTATTTTTGGCAAATTATTCAGCAGTTCTCAGCTCTCAGAGTTTTGAAAGGGTGGAGCCGCCCTGTGGGTGACATCACGATAAGGGGAAGGCAGTGTAGAAAAAACTTGGCAGGAGCGAATGAGATCAGCATTTGGCAGTGATTCAATTTTAGATCGCAAGGTAGCCCGGATCCTGCTTATTATGGTTGGAGCTGATTCAAAACTCTGAGCGCGGACCTCTTTCTGGAGGGAGGGGCTGTTTCTCAAAGGAGTGAGGAGTAGCTAGGCCCCAGCCCTTCTGGCTGTGTATGACAAAATTAGATTTTGCCCAAACAAATTTAAAGAATATGGTATAGGTAGAATGTTTAAATCATTCCTTGGATTTAGAAGAGTTCTTTTCAGGAATTAGGAGGTTTCTCACAGAAATAAAAAGCACTTGGGGTGCTTTTTGAATGGAAAATGTGTTTTTGCAAGATTGATGATGCGTGTTTCTCGTTTCAGATGGCTATCATCTTGTGGGGGCCCTGTATGAGTGTGGATTTTCTTATTTTGGAGTGATGTGTTTTGTTATTTTCTGATGAGTGCCCCTCCCCCCAGAAACCCCCGAGCCTGGACCCAGACCAGAAGCGGACGTTCCAGGATGACCAGATTGGAGGATGTGCTTCCTTGGTACAGGATACAGATGAAGATGGAGGATCATGGCCTATACGAATGAACTGTTTTCCTAAGGAGAAAGCAACTACAGAAGAAAACTTTTTATAGTAACTGTACTTTTCAATTTACATTACAATCTGCAGTTGGCTGCCTCAGCAGTCAGGTTAAAATGCTGGATTTCCTAAAAAGAAAATTTCTTGACAAAGCTAATAGTTCTATTTTTTGAAAAAAAAAATTTAATTGACCTTTGCAAGTGATGGTCTAAAAGAACCCATTTTTATTTGGTTATAATGATGTTTCTTTACGAAAGGAGTCTGAAATGTAATTCCTTGGCCTGCATTCTTCAGTCTTGCATTTTTACCCATGTTTCTATTTCAGATGGACACTATGCCACTTTTTGCAGTTATGATAAACAAGCCCCAATCCAATTGAAAAAAAAAAATTCTCAGTCCTGTTCATGGTTTTGATTTTCCAGTTTAAAAGATGCAGTGCCACATTAATGCACTGATGCAAAGGATATTATTTGAATGTCATAGGGTGATTAGTGAGCTGCTTTAATAATCTGATGCCCTGTGATACATGATATTTTGATTTTAGTATGCTATGCTATTTCATTATTGATACAGATTGACTTTACACCTGTTTATCTTTCACCTATTTCATAGTTTTCCTGTTTTCTCTAAAACAGTTTTGCTAATGCAGGGAAAGCAGTGTTTTAAATGATGGTGCACACATGTTTTCCACAGATTGATACAGAGGGACTAGGTGCAAACTGTTTCCTGAGTTAGATGACTTGTGACCTTTACCTATTGCCTTTGGCATGGTCTACTATTACTCAATTTCCTAAGTTTAAGTCTATGATCTTTTAGAAGAATATATACACCACACTTAGATAACTTTCTTTGATTTATTGCTTGATATGCATAGTGCTACACCAGCTATTTTGTAGGAATGGGGTTGTCCTTGTTTTCCTGTTGTTACACTTTCACTTTGATCCATCAACTCTTATTTAGAACAGTGGGATTAGTTCCAAGGGTGGTAACCTTAGACTTTAAGTTGTTCTGGGAGGTGTGTCTTTTAGTCCGGTTATGTCCTACATTTATTAGTAATAGTTGCCCAGACTTTGAGGACTCTTTGTCATGTTTATTTGTCAGATTTTACCAAATCCTTTCTTAAGTTGACCGAAGTAGGTAGGCCTCATTTAGGAACTTTGTTGTTTTCATTTCACAAACATGTCCCTACATCAATAGATTTCATGAGTTATCACTAGAAGTTGAGGCACATTTAGTTCAAGGGTGCTTTGGTTAGTTTCTGTTGTTATCAGATCAATCTTAGTTACATTTCAACATTCAGGTCAAGGGTGGTTTGATTTGTTTTCAGTTGGTTGTCAGATTTACATTCCCTACATCAAGCTTTAGGTGGTATTTCCTTAGTTGTCATTTATTTTAGGGAGTCTTTTGGTTTTTAGTTTTGTTGATAGATTTTGTTGATGTTTGTTTATTTGTTTGTTGTTGTTTACAGATGTTAGCAAGTTAAATTCAAGGGTGGAGTGTAGTGACCGTATTTTTGTCTCTGTTTCTGAGTGATGGTGACTTTAAGCTTGCTACCATCCTGAGTCTCTATTCTTGCCTTGTGTTGGTCCTTTTCAGGCCTTTTTCCAGACCTAGAAGCATAAACTAGAGGATAGCTGCTTAATATGATGATAGATCCCTTATTCTTGACTCTAATCCATCTATTGCCTATTGGCTTTGACATAATTATGTGTCCTTTCATCATCCTACCTATAGTAGAGGGTGGATCCTGTAGTCCTGACTTTATATTACATATTGGTATGGTTTGTGTATGTACTCTGATAGAGCTAAGTGTTATTTAATCCTTTTCGGGCCTACAAGGCCCAGAACTAGAGAGACTCCATTTTGCTTTCTGTCCCTGCAGACTGAGATGCTTGCAGGGTAAAGGTGATGTTTTAGTTATGAGGTGTTGTTCACTTGGAGAGAACCGGTCTGGGCCGGCCCTTATCAGTAGGCTGTATTATTCTTTGTGTCGAAGACACCACAAAAGGCCGGCCGGCTGGGTGTGTGTCCTTGATGCGGAGTGGTGCAGGGATCTGATGGGCGGCAGGCTGATGACTGGAACTTTCCATGAGGAGAGAGCATTCCATATTAGTGAAGTGCAGAAGAGGAGGAGTGTCAGTTTGTGAGTCAGTGAGTCAGTTGGAGCCGGGGAGAGAAGAAGTCAGAATGTCGATGCTTGGAACAGAGAGAAGTCAGTCAGTCAGACAGTCAGTGTTGGAACCAGCGAGAGAAGTCAGAAGCAGTTGTGAGCAGATGGTGTTTTGAACAGAGAGAAGTGAGATGATGTTTGGAACTGAAGGAAGCAGTCAGAAGCAGTTACTTATCAGAAGGAGTTGTGATCAGCTGGAGTCTGAAATGATGCCTTTTGGAAGAGACTGAAGTTATATCGTGGATTAGTCTGTGGGAGCAGCTGGAGTGAATTGGACATTGGAGCTGAGATAATCAGACAGAGTGAAGAAGCTAGTGGAGCGAACGGTTATCAGAGCAGCAGAAACTATTAGATTGAAGCTGGAAGGTGAAGAGAGTTCGTGGGGGAGAGGATTCCAGTGCAGAGTGATCAGCGCAGATGCGTGTCCAAGAGTGCAGGGGAGAATCTGAGACGAGCTAAGGCACAGACGAGAGAGGAACCCAGATGACAGCTAGAGCAAGACTTCATACTAATCAGATGATATCTGTCCTGTAATATTAGTTTGCTTTACATTTAAACATTAACCTTGTCCTTACTGTATTGCTAATCCTTTTTCTTTCAGCGGTGTGCAGTATAGTCCATTCCCTCTTTAGCTATTTACAGTCCCTGTCAATTACATGTGGATGTGTTATAGTAATAAAGCTTTACAGAGACCCCGCAGAACTGTGTATGTGTCTATTCCCCTTTTACTTTTTAGGCTATGTGTTATAGTGCAGTATTATATTGTTATTGTCAATAAAGGAACCCCAGTTCTTAATGAACCAGTGTATATATCTTGTTTTTATACAGTAAAGGTAACCTTTTCTTCTAGTTAGGTACTATCATGTGAACAGATGCTACCCCTGATCAGGTAAATGGTAACTGAATAATGTGGGAGAGAGGAGCCCTTGAAATAGAGAATAAGTTGTACACCGTGTAATTCGGCCATTCCATAATATTGTAGTATTGTATCCTTAGTGGATAGTGAGAGAAACTTCCCAACAGAGAGAGAGAGAGCTGAAGGTATTCATAGGAAAGTGATCGTCGTGGTAAGGTGGCGTTAATGAGAACACCAGGGTGGATCCTGGTGTGGATACCCACAGGATTGTGGCTTGTGTATGTATGAAATAGTGAGAGCACCAGGGGGGACACTGGTGTGGATACCCACAAGATTGTGGCTTGTGAGTGCACTGGTTGCAGTCAGTGTGTAATGGTAAGTAATCAGAACTGCCCCAGGGTAGATTAGTCTGGGTCCATGTGGTCGCGAGACTATATTGTATGAGTGTGGTGTAGGGCATGGACGTCCTTAGTAATCAGTGAGTATTCCTAGTAATCCCCATAGATTTAGCGGTGTTTTTTGATGATTTGAGCTTGTATATTGCAAGTTCCCCATCCTCAGGTAGGTACCCAGGTGCCTGGATAGATGGTTCCTGAGGAGGGAGGTGGTTACGTTTTGGCTGTGTTGGTGGTGTCTTGGTGAGCTGATCCTATCTGGTCCGAAAATCCGGTCGTTACAACTTCTCTAAGAAATTGTCTGCCAGGCTTTTGCCTTCACTTGATAACTCAAATCATAAAAATAGGGCAGTAAGATGGGCAATTTGTGACTTTTTAAAGTTAAACTTGTAACCCTCTGAAGCGAACCCAAGTATTATGGTGTTCACTCTTTTCAAATGAGTCTCCAGGTCATCATCTGTGAGATAGATGTCATCGACATAGTATAATGCCTCATCGTCGTATATTTGTAGTAACTCTGTTACCCTTGCTGAGAATAATCCTGGGCTATTCTTGAATCCCTGTGGGAGTCGACAGAAGTGTTTTTGTGACCCCATTATTGAGAAAGTGGTCAAGTACCTGCTTTCAGGGTCAATGTTTTGACAAAAGAATCCATTAGAGATGTCTAATGTTGTTTTATATTTTTTGCGTACAATGTTATTCATTAGTGCAGCACTGTGTGAGTTTTGTACTGCAAATGTTTTACAACAGGAGTTAAGGTGTCTATAGTCCGAAACTAGACGATATGAATCGTCTAGCTTGGAGACAGGAAACAAAGGATTGTTCATTTGAGAAGTGCATGTTTCGATCACCCCTTGATATTCAAGTTGATCTAAGATCTCCCTGACTTGCTTTTTAGCTTCTTGTTTAACTGGGTACTGCCTTTGTGCAGTGGGCTGAATATTTAACTGGATTTTGTGGTGAGGTGAATCCTCATCCCACCCTACATGATTTTTGTATAAAGCAGGAGCTTGGGCCACTGCCCATTTTCTTGCCAATGTGTATTTTTTATGAATCGGGATATGATTCGAGAAGGCAGGCATAATCCTTTCATCAAGTTAAATACCCACAACTGGGTGAGAGGCGCACTCAATCTTCACGCAATGTTTTCACTCTAACCTATACGTATACAAGGGTGCTACACTATAGTCATGTGTTGCCTCCACATTAATACTACTACTCTAACCATTAACAGGATAGACCCGCTCTAGTGTGCACTGTGCCTATTGAACTCTATGTTCACAATTTCAATCATTAATTAATATCAGATAATAAACATAATACCACGATGTTGATATACTACATATCAGTATTTACTAATTTTTTTCTTTACATAGATTGTTGACTTTTTCATGTTCATATTCCATTTATATGTTATTTCATCACATATGATAACAATCCAACTTGTTTTACATAATACAGGTTTAGTTTTGAGATAGTATCACACATTAATGTATAGCATGATATAGTAAAAAAAAAAAAGTATATATATAGTAGATATAGTCAGAACAAGAATGATTGTTATGGTAGACCCCAGACAAGTAAACCAGTTTAATGCATGTAGCCGTGATTGTATATATGTATAGTAATTGAAAATCTTTATTTACAGAACACTGCCCCTGAGGAAGGAACAAGCGTTCCGAAATGCATTGGGCCAGAGATTAAATTTAGTTCAGTAGCAATTATGGAATCATCGTAGAAATTCGAGAGTTGAATAATTTTCATGTATTGTAATAAGACGAAGTATTCCTCAACAAGTTGGATTGTTATCATATGTGATGAAATAACATATAAATGGAATATGAACATGAAAAAGTAAACAATCTATGTAAAGAAAAAAATGAGTAAATACTGATATGTAGTATATCAACATCGTGGTATTATGTTTATTGTCTGATATTAATTAATGATTGAAAATTGTGAACATAGAGTTCAATAGGCACAGTGCACACTAGAGCGTATAATCCTTTTTTCGCCATAAGGGCACTCCCTAACAAAATCTGGTGGCCAGTCTTTCTCAGCTAACAGAATGTCATAACCTTTTGAAAGTTTTTCCCAAAAGAGACCTTTTATTTTCCTGGTTTTATCTCCCTCAATACGTAATGTTATTTCATATAGCTTATGGGGCACATTAACTTGTGTGTCTACAGTTTCCACTTGAATGTACACATTCGTGTCCACTGTCTCCAGAAGATTCATCAGGGTCTTGTGAGCTACACTCTCCATTTTTCAGCTGTGTCCTCAGTATCCTCTGCATCTTTAATCTTAATACCTGCTACCTTCTTTCTGGGAAATTGTAATTTTTTATTTTGACGAGCAGGTTGGACTTGATGTGCTCTTCTCTGTGTTCTGACCGTCCTCTTCTTTCCGATTTCTGTGAGGAAGATCGAGAAAGATTGAGTGAGAAGATTCGAGAGGGACGTGTATCAACAGCTTGATATCTGTCTGGTTTTCTTATTTTATCCCTATCTCTAAGGTTATATCTTTTTTCAGAGGGCTCCATTTGGGGAGACTTGTCTTCTTGGCTTGGAGATCTCTCTCTACGCTGAGGAGACCTTCCTCCGGACTGGAAATATTTTTCCCTGGAAGTTAGTTGGGGTTTTACCGGTTTCCCACCCAAACTATCTCTTCCTAGCTCTTCATAGGATTTTTCTATGATTCTGGCAAGTTTCAATGGGTGGGCTGCTATATCTGTTTCCTTCAATTTTTGGCGGATCGCCACAGTTGCTGCTTCTTCTTTTATATTGGCTAATAATATAGCCGAGACCTGCTTGAAGTCTTTCAGTATTTTCATACCCAGGGTTAAAGCAGGTTCTGGACTGTATTCATTTTGAATCTGTCTTAATACATCTGGTATGACCGCCATAGACAGGACACCATGTGTTTTTTGTGTAGATCGAAGCAAAGACTGTGCCCCTAGTGTCACAGTCTTCCACATGTGGTGCGATCCCCATTGGGAGACAGATAGTCAGAATTCTGTGTTTCTCAGTAGGAGTAGTATCTGGAAATACTGCCTATATTTGAGTAATTTTTTGTGCTAACCAGAATGCAATTTGTTCCCGTTTTATGGGTACTTTACCAAGACATGATTGTATGTTCTGTGGTGTGATTTTGTTTGTGTTCCCCTGGTGAGGGGTCAGCTGAGGAACATTAATTGGTGGTTGGACTGTTGAAGTCCGCATGACATATTGGACCAATTGTCTATGTATTTTAATTAAGAGTTTTAGCTGACCTAAAGGTTCAGGAACTGACATTTTATCAATGTCTGGATGTGGTGTGTAGCTGGCTAGAACCGGCCACGTTGCTCCTGGTCTACCTAGTGGACCGAGCCTGGTGATGTTATCATTATGTTTTAGGGCGCCATTAAACCAGAGCAGGTGCTCTTGGTAATTTAGTGGGATTTCCACGTCCTCGAAAGGAGTGAATATATCCGGAGGTTCCTCTATTTTATAATAGTGGAATTCTTTTGTTGTAGCATTTGCTGCTGGAAAGTGTATCCATGAATAGAATACCTCTGTCTGCCGATATTCATGGGCCTCTACCACGAATATGACTGTACCACCACGTGATGTCAGTCCATTTTTTATAGGTTTAAGAGTTATAGTTCTCCTTATGTTGACCATAATGAGTATAACACTCGGGTCATTTTCTTGGATGGCTGTGTCATCCTCCATGAGTTGCGCTGCTATTCTAGCTCTCTCTCTTTCATCGTCACTTTCCACCATTCTTACTGACAGAAAGTTTTTTTTGCAGATCGAGTCTCAAGGAAACAAAGATTAGGTGCACAATATTTTGGAACACTGTATCCTTCAACGTTGATCAAACCAAAAACTAATACATAGGATTCTCATCCTACTAAGTTCCGGCGGATATTAACCTTTCACCCACTCCAGACGTCTATTGGAGTTTTTAAGGGAAAAAGGGGTCTTTGTGAAAAAGCACGACTGAGTTACTCTAATGTCTTGCGTTAGATTATCGCCTTACCAAACGTTGGGCACCATGTAGTGTAGTTCCTATTTCCCCAATAGGCTCTGCGCATTGGAATAACATAAACAGCAGTGTAGACATAGGACTGAGGTCATCTAGGTCTCTACTGACTATGTTAAACTTAATTTAGGTTTGCCAGCTAGCTTAGAGGTCACTGGAAACTTTCTTGAATGAATAGGGAGGGACAAGCTCCCCTGGCTCAGACAAGAAGGGATTCAGTTTCCGACAACCGCATAAACATGACAACTTTGCTCCCTCAGAATAAGAGTGTATCTCTAGAGTCGTGTGAAAACAATAGACAGCTATTTCACTCAGTCAGCAGTGCATACTTAGTTTCACCAGAATGCAGAGAAATAGAGAGACAGGCGTTTTCAATTAAAAGGTGTTATTTATTGAGCAGTCTTCTTTCTCATGCAAGAGAAATGAATTGCCAAAATTGCAATACTTAAAGTAAAGTAAAGTGCGTACAGTAAAAGTAGTATTAGGAAATAATACTGTAAAAGCATTGATATGGTTTCTTAAGCATATGTTACTTTAAAATGGATAAAATATATACATACATAAATACATTGACTAAACGTACTCAACTGGTGCTTCTAACTAAGCCTACCCCGGTGTACCTGGCCTAAGCCTAATACTTGGGAAGAGATCAGTAAGTAGCAGTTTAAGTTAAGTTGGTTAAGATTATTTTGCCAAGAATCTGCATCAAGAATTCTCTTAAGGTTTGGTCAGCTCCGTACCTTGGTAATAGAATGTGGGAGGTCTGGTATCTCTTTCCTCGTGACTCGATATCCCAGCAACCCGCAAGGGTAGGCTGGAAACACAGGAGCTGGATTTTCTCGGCTGGAGAAAAAGACAGCGTCTCTCTCAGTGCATCAAACGGGAGGGGCGGCTTCCGTGGGCTCTCGCATCAGCTGGGCTCTCGGGCAAGTAGATGGCCGCTCTGCTCCAAACCACCGTGTGTTTGCTTAAGGCAACTGTTGATATTTTATACCTGAAAGGTGCCAAGTTTGACGTAAGGTTGGACATAAGACGTCACCAAGAACTCACAGTTCTTGCTGGACTCCAGGAGTTCTTGTTCAAATCAAAACAAAAGCAGGGGGGGGAATTTCCCGGGCTGCTGGAGGCTTGGTTTGTTTAAAGAACGCGTTGTGCTTTCTAGGAGTGGATGTGAGTAGCCGTGCTGTGCTTTGGAATGCATGGGCTATTACTGAATATGGATCTGATTCTTATGCCTTTATCAGGATATTATTGATTATAACCTCATAAGGGCATAAATCGGGAATATCGAATTAGGGTCCTAGATATAAACACAACATATTACCTTGGAAAACCCTAAAAGATAAAACAGGATCCAATCTCTCTAAATTTAAATACATCCAGATAGCCAGTTCGGCACAGTCCCATTTTATGCAGGCCTTAGGTCGAAGGGGAGCTCCAGTTGGGGGTGGCAACCAACTGGAAACTTTACTTTTGGACAAACCACCAGGCAAAAAAGAAATATTGCTGTGGTACAATCTGATACTAGAGGAGTCTGAAGGGGAATTCCAACTACCCAAGCTGTGTGGGGTTCCTCTTAAGCCTGTGGCAATATGGTAGATTTATGGTCCTTCTCATTCAGGGTCTTATGGGATATTTTGAAACCCGCATGGTTGTGCAGGAATCATCTGTACACGCTTCACAGAGCATACTATTCTCCAAATAGGTTGGCAAAATGTGTTCAAGGTTCCTCTGTGGCATGTGCTAGATGCAGCTTAGTAAATGCCAATGATGCCCATATGTTCTTTGAATGTCCCTCTATCAGTGCTTTCTGGGACGCCATTAGTAAAGTACTTACATCATCTCTGGGCCAACAAATCTCGATCGATCTTCCTCTAGAAATTATGGGAGTAATGGATGAAGTGCGGAGTCCTGCGAAAAATCTACTCTTTTACTCAATTTTATTGGCTAGGAGAGAAATCTGCAAAAAGTGGAAAGATCACCATCCACCTACATTCTCAGATTGGAGAGCGTCAGTTCTACAAGTATCCAAACTTGACTTGGTCAGAACCGGGAACCGGAATAAAAGGGCTTTTTGGCATATGCTTAAATGGAGTTAACTAACCAGGGTTTTTTTTTCTTTTTTCTTTATTTTTTTTTCCCCGGTCCAATGTTTAAGCTGCTGTTGTTTTCACCCTCAGTACGTGCTTGGCTCAGGGTCGGCTCCCTAGCTATGATGGCAGCACTTTCCACGTTTTTATTGGATTCAATGTATGGGTCCTGAATGGCTCTTGTATGCTGAAGGGTGTTGGTACAGGAAGATCGCGTAAACTCTACCAGTAGTATACTGAGGCAGTATCTGAGTCCATTGGTACCTGTCATCTTTGAAACCACAGTGGAAAATGAGGACTTATATATATATTCCCAAAACTTTGTTCTGAAGTGTCAAGTAAGTGTAGTAATGTTGGTACACTTATTCTACACTGAAAGGTTGTTTGGGGAGGTATAAATGTGTTTATTCAGGTTTGGAGATGTACAGATAACAATGCAGAGAAATGTGGTAAAGTTTTGGAAATTGTGTTAACAAGTTAAATGTACTGTGTGGACCTGTAACTAGGGGAAGCAGTGTTGTCAAATTATTAAACAAAGAGGGAATTAATACAAGCTATACTGTTTTTAGGAACCTTTTTGTACATACACTTTATGTTTGGGTGGTGATATTGCTAATTATAGAATGAAAAGCTATGGTGAGTGCTAGCAAAGATTTCTCCAGAGGAATGTGTTACTTTATAAACTTTTATGAAACGTGGTTTGAGGGCATGTTTTTATTTATTTGTGATTTTTTTTAAAAGTGCAATGGCTAAGGGTGTGGATTTTTTCAGGAGAATGGAAAAACATGTTACTGGTGCATTAGATTTAAATATTTAATAGTGGGTGAAAAATGTAGAAAGGTTTAGAAAATATACTGATGTATTACTGATATCTATTATTGACCAGTATGTAACTTTCAGCATTTTAGGTATAATGGAAACTTGTCTCCGAGGAAACTATGATGTGCTTATATAAGCAGCAAATTAGTGCCTTCTTAAGAGAAGCTAGATTGTACTGTTCAGTAATAACTACCTCTTCATACACAGTGTATTCGGGTTGGAAGCATGTGGAGTCACCTGAACAGTTGAGAGGTTTAGCAGCATGAGCTAACTCTGAACGAGATAGGCGTTGTGAACTGTATATATAGATATGCTGCTTTGCCGAGACTTTATTGCCACATATCCTTCCATGACATTGCACAAATCTAAAGACTCCTAAGGTGGGAGAAAAAACTGTAAAAGAAGTAATACAAAGATTAAAATCCAGTTGGCAAATAGAGTAGATTGGGGGTGTTTTTAGAAGCGTCAGAAAAAGTTATGTTTTTTAAGTTGTTTGCTTTCTTTGTGTTATAGTTGTTTCTATAGTTTGTTAATGTAGTTGTTGGGGTTTTATATTGTTATGAACTTGATTGTTTGTAATAAAATAGTTTAAAAGCACTTTGGATTAGTTTCCTTTATATTTATTATAAGTTTCAAGTTTATTATGCTATTGCACTATTCAGTAAAACTGGCAGTTCCGGGACTGTGAATATGCTGCTACATGTATATGTATTTCAATCGTACTATGCACATCTTTTTTCCTAGAGAGATTTGGCAGCCGAGAAGCCAATTATTTTGCTATGCAGGTATGGTTAGTTGTGATGTAACAGTGAGGTGTTGCATGCTGTAGCCTAGGGAAGTATGATACAAGAGAGATGCCTTTGCACAGAGGTAAGTGAATGATTATTCTCTAATATGCACTGCTATCAGCTACTGTTCATACCGTATTATGTATGGGTGTTGCCATGGGGAGCATTTAGAACAGAGGTAAGTATGCCTCCACATGAAATATGAACACGAGTTGTCAAAAATATAGTTCTAAACAGAGAGGATACTCCATTTTATTCTTTACTATGGACATTGATCATTATGAAGAGAGGTGTGTGCCTGAGAGGGCAGTGTGTTTTCCTATAGTCTCTATGGTAGTATTGCAAGACAGACTTTTTAGCATAAATTTAAATTAAACTCTATAATTTACTTGTACATTTGCCATACTGGAGAGAGCTGGGACCAGAAAGGTAAGCTACTTTTCACACCCTCATTTGCACAAGCATTATCCAAGAGACAGGTCACAGGAGAGAGGTCAGTTTCTCCCCACACCATACTACGCAGAATTCTCATACAACAGACTTGAGCCAGGAAAAAAGGGTACTTTTTCTTCTCAGCCTACTATACATACCTGTCTGCATGAGAAGAGGTCTGAATAGATAAATACTTTTTTTCTGAAAACCAATTACAAATACCTCTTACCCTGCATATCGCTGTTGTTCTAAGGAGAGGTGTGAGCACAAAGGCCACTAGCTCACTACATCATACTGTACATCCAATTTGTCCTGGAGATAGGTGTTGGTGCAGAAGACAATGCTTCCCCCTATACTTCATTATATATCTGTTATGCTGGGGAGGGCAAATACATTCTCACACCCTAATATATATGGTTATTTCCATGTATAGAGATGTCAGTGGAGAAGCTAGTGCTTGTTATACTTAGTATGGAATAATGAGGTCTTACATGTGATGTGAGTAACATTCCCATCCTCCTATGCACACTACTGAGCCTGGGGAAAGGTGTGAATGGAAAAGCAGTGCCTCTTCACATCCTACTCTACACACTAGTTATCTTCATGCAAGGTCTCAGGTGAGAGGACAGTGTCTCCCCAAAGTCTGGTAGTGGAGATTGTAAGAGATGTAAGAGATGTGTATTGTAATGAAGAAAAATTTAAATTCTTCCTCTGAAGTAAATTTACGGTCTCTCTCGAGTCTCGTAGCATCATATAACAAAAACTAGGGGTAGGAAAAGTCTGGTGCATATAAATTATGTATATTACAACAGGATATAGTCATTGAAAATACATATTCCAATATGAAAGTACACTCTCTAAAGACACTAGTGAGCATAAAGGAACAAACACTGTCCCCTCCCAATAAATGCAGAGGACGGTGCAACTGGATGTCTCAAGTGTTGAGTCCCTGGGCAGGCACAATGTCACTGGGTTGAAAAGACGTGGTGGCCCCAGCGGAGTTATCGAGTTGCCCGAGCAAGGGATTAAGGGTGTCTAGTCCTCAAATGTCATCCCACCACAATGGTACTCATGCTGTTTTTCTTGTTCCGGCAACACCTACTGAGCTCCATTTTGCATATTTTACATATGACATATTTCTCAGATACTTTTTTCACACCTGGTCTCATCTAAAAAAATGCGATAAAAAGGACTACTTGGTGGCTGAGGTGGTTGAGTTGTAGGAACAGCACTAGACTGTTCATCTGGTTCTGCATCTCATTCTGAAAAAGGTGTAACTACAGCAAAACCAAAGACATCCATATGAACAAATCACAAATCCTTCCTTGGGATGTGTTTCCTCTCCTGAGCATTTCACTGGAGTCTTGCAAGATCCTAAAAAAAGAGGACTTTCTTTATATCCCAAGTGCAACAATACATCAACAGATTTTCTACATTAAACAGCACTTCTTATGTTATGCAAGCGGATTAGAAGAGCCAGACAGGAAGTACAGCTCCCTCACATCCATGCAGGGGATCGTGTAATCCTCTTGCGAGAGCCGTACATTTTTAAATAGGTATGATATACATACTGTAATGACTCAATTAGTTAAGATTAGTATTCAGTAATAACTGACCACATTAAATAGAACTTTGTACAGTAGATTAGAATGAAATGTATAACTCTACGAATTTGCAAGTCTCCCGCGAGCCTCCGGTGAAAGCAATCACACACCCTAAAAATGGATGTACATAGTGAAAACAAACAGTTTACAGTATAGAAAAAACTGATTAGTGAAATAAAAATATGCAATTTATGTAAAAATAGATACAAAGGCTATGAAAACTATGGTTGGAACATTGTTCAATATGTGAGTTACAAAAGCTAAGAAATGAAGATTCTCAGAGTAAATATCGTTTATGTCTACATGTATTCACTGGAAGAACTAACGGGTAAAGTAATCTTATAGTTAAGTGTGAGAAAAGGAACTTTTTTAAAACAAAATCTTTAGAAATTCACTTAAAAAACAAAGGTTAAGCGCAACGTTAACATTTTGAACAAATAAAACTACGGAAACTCACCAGTTATAGTTAGCAGCACTAACTATAACTTGCAGTCCCACCATGCACTGCTTAAGGTCTCACATATGACATCACTCATGAAATGGTTTATGACATAATTTATGACATTACTGATGCCATCTCAAATGACATCATTGGTCTTGAGGTTTATTTATCTCAAAGCATTGGAAGGCTTGGGTGCTAAAAGTCTAAATCTGGCATTTTATTCATATCTCTGCTGTATTATGGGGATATCTATATAAACCCTTGGTCTTATCCTTTAAAAGATTTTAAGTGCAATATTATTATATCTATCTGTCAAATCCTACTTGTGTGGTGCATGGTTTCCCTTTATTAAAGTCATGTCATGTGGTGCCATTGGTGTTAATAGTCATGTGGTGTTACTTCCCAATATGCAAAACTTAAGGCAATGTCTTCAGAAGGACTAGGGGTTCTGTGTTCACTTCCAGTTGCCATGGTATTTTGATAAAATTACATCAACATCGATATTTCTAAAGAAAGAGTGTGTTTTTGAGGTTGTTTGACAAATACATTCCTTGTAAAATACATCCTACTCATAGAGCATGATGTTCATTTTTATTTTTTCCAAAGTCATGATTTAAATAAAAATTACATTTGATGTGATGCTAAAGGTCAGACAAACTATATATTGCCCTATCAGCTGAACATAAAATCAGACTTGTTCTGAGGGAAATTAAGGCCATTCAATGTACCTTGCGTTGAAAAGGAAAATGCCTGAAAATATGTTATGAACAATTGCAGAGTTGCATATTTATGCCAACGTTGGGATCATTCTGTGCTCTAATCGTACCTATAAAGCCAATAATATGGTGTGATAACTCAATGTAATGTTCACTTTATGTTTACTTGCATATGTAATGGGTTCTATTAAGATAATTAGTAGCAGAACGTTAGTATAATTAATAAGAAGCAACAGCACTTCTGTTGTTTGAGAGCCTTTACATTTTTAATGTCATGTTTTTGTATATTATACTTGTCTCTGGAGAAGAAGAATATTTCTCTGCAGTCATTTGCTAACTGAGACACTTCCAGCTTTACTTTCATTAGCATAATAACAAAATGCTGTTTGGAATTACACATTGAAAATTCATTTAAATAATTGAGGATTGACTTTATATTTTGTGTAAGAAAATGTTGTGGAAGTAAAAGCAAAATAGCATATTGCTTGTTCAAACAAATGCTGAGTTGTATTCTCAATAAAACAATGATCAAATATAAACACCATTACTGTTGTTTCACTATATTTCATACATTTTTGACAAGCTATCTTCTACAGTAATTTCCCTGTTTGAGCAATGTATCTCGAGTTTCAATAATCTGAGGTAAAGACTTAAAAACTGTAAGGCATTAGTCGGTAAGCAGCTTGTGAGATAATAGTTGGTAAGCAGCAGTAACGCAGCTCGTGACAAATGAAATATAAGAAGAAAGCCGGAAGCCAAAACTTAGGGACATATTTATCGTTCAGTGGCATCGCACCTTGGGCGACGCAACTTCTCAGTAAGATTTATCAAGCCACGCAAAGCAAATTGCTGCATTGTGTTACACTGTCCCAGGAATACGTTTCATGAGTGGAACATGGGTGTTCCCATGCGTACTTCCATGGATGTTGGCGCATTCCCAAATTTACCCTTATTGTTTAACGTTAAAAATGCTACTCTTCCCCAGGTGAGGCATAACATGAAGAAATATCTTTATTTTTCCTTGTTTTTCCCCTTTCTATGTGTTCTGCATTCTGCAGTAGACCTAAAAAGAGGAAAATGCCTCTGAGGATTGTTTTTGTGCCTGAAGGTGTCCATTCCTGCACAAAAACAATTCTACTTACAACGCAGGCACCCTTGCACCATGGTGCTGGTGTGCCTGTGTAGACTTTAGGTAGCATATTGTGCACCAGCGCAGGGAAAAGACAGACATGCATTGTATAATGCTAAAATTCCTGCCCTTCCCCTATCATCAAGCACAGCAAAGGTGGCTTGCTGTGCTGCCTGAATTTTCGATAAATGTGCCCCTAGTATTTTACAAAAGCAGTACATTGGTCCTTAACATAGGGCTAACTTAAGCGGTTTTGACACCTGCTGCAACAATCCTTTTGGGTGCTCCCATGACCTTCATTTCCACAGATTCCCTCACCATCACCACACAATAGTGCCCCTCACATCTTCATAGCCCCTCTGTCAAATGCATTTAATTTGTTTTATGGTGCTACTGAAGCCAGTGTTGGGTGTCAGAGCACTTTACACCACACACACATTATACAGAGACGATTAATCATACATGTGTAAATCGGTGTATAGGAACTGTTGCAAAGGGCAAAGAGGATTGCAAGGTGTAGGAATCATATGCCATCCATGCTAGTAGGCAGTATATTTCACTGTTTGATCTGGAGAAGCACAAACGTAGGCTATCAGTTATGGTCATTTGGCATAGGGCAGCACAACAAGTCATCTTATGGTGCTGCCCTATGCCAACATGAAAGTGCACGAATGCACTGTATTTATGGAATATGCTGCATTACTGTCCTTTCCCACTGTGCTGGTGCCATTTCGGCAGCCCAGCGCCAATGCAGGCGCCATTACCCTATGGTGCAAGGGTGTCTTTTGTTGTTGGCAGGATTGTTTTTTGTGCAGCAAGGGGCACCGTACTGCACAGCAACAATCCTAAGCAGTGTTTCCCTCTTTCTAGTCATTCTGCACATAGAAAGAGGAAAAAACGAGGAGAAATACAGATATTTCTCCTCGTGGCCCCTCACCTCTGGAGGTGTAAGGATTTGGCACATTCCCAGGTTTACATGATCTTGGCAGTGGCAAATTCAATAGGTGTTGCATGGGAAAAATCACCACTATGCCCATGGAACGCCTCCAGAGCACAGGGTAAGGCAAAGCAGGGATTTGGGCTGCCTTGCCTAACATAGTGGCCGTGCGTAGCTTCAAGGATACAAATTTGGAATTTGCACCTCCAGAACATCACAAAAAGTGATGCTCTTTGGCACCAGGGGCCCGGAAATATGCCCCCTATGATTTAAAACATACCAGAATAGTAAGAATGTATTTCTATACAAACAATCCCTTTTTAGCAACATTAGAATAATGAAAGACTGGGGAAAAATATACCAGTTTGCATGCATCTCTTTGATGACAGTTAATAGGTAACTGTGCTATATTAGGATTGTAACTTATTAACGACAAGTAACAAAATAATCCTTGTGACAAAACCAGTAACCCACTGGGCAACTCATAAAATACAGTGTGACAAAAGCAGTACCAGAGATATCAACATAAAATACAGTTGTGTGATCTGAATTGTGCGGTTCTTTGCAGCAGGCATTTTAGCACTCTGTACTACTTTATGATGAGTTAAATCTACCTCTAAACAAAACTCCAACTCTCACTGGCAGGAAAATGAATTGTCTTTTTTTTAAATAATGAAAATGTTATTAATGTTTGTGGCACAAGTAAAGAACCTAATATTTCACAGCACTCAATACAAAACACAGTACCTGCAGGCCAGGGATATCAAAGTGTATAACATCAAGCAAGAATATGTACATCGTCTTCTAAGTTATAATATGCCCACCACAGCCCCCAGATTTTCTCGTGTTTGCAATTGCAGCCGCTGGACTTGTGAATAGGTTCTTCTACCTTGGTGCTCCAGTCCATCTTAGAGCACCATTCGATGATGGTGGGCATTGAGGGGGATGTCCAATGGTGTGCAATGCCGCATTTGGCCACCACAACATCAATGCCAAAAAGAGTGTGCTTTCCCGAAATTTCCACACACTCCAGGATGCCCAGCAATGCAACCCAAAGGAAAAATCAGTAGCTCTTTCCAGGATATTGGACAGCATCCTGAAGATCGAGGACCAGTACTTTGCAATGACTCGCAGGTTCATATTATGTGATAATAGTCGCTATTGGTGCTAGTGCATTTAGGGCAAGTGGGGGTGGAGAACGTACTCAACCCCCACAGGCACTGCGCGATGAGGAGGAACATTTGAGCTGGATCTGACACAAGCGAGAGGGAATGCCCAGCTCACGTGGGGCCATCCTGATGTCTCTCAAGTCGGTATCATCAAGGTTGCCAACACATCCCTCCCACTTAGTTTGAAGAGCCCCAAAGGATTCAAGAGAATTCTCAAATAGGGCCCGATATATCCGTGAAATGCCACTGCAAGCTAGCTGCCGCAGTAAAACCTGGGCCTCAAGGGGGCTGTACTGCAGCAGATCCTGTAGCTACAGTTGGTACACTGCCAGTGTGTGCAAAAGCTTCATATATTTGTAGAACTTGGTACTACAGAGAGTGAACTCTTCTTGGGGGCCTGGAAGGTCTTCATGAGCGAGTCCTCTCAAATGTCTCAGAGGTGGGATACACCTATAAGTTCCAATTTTCCAGCATGTTCAGACCAGAGATCTGCAGTATCCATCCACCTTGCCATAGTGGAGTCTCCTGCACCAACCCATGGCCCCAACCGATTCATTGGAGGGCATGCCGCAAGCACAGGAGAGCGACCCTGCCAGGCCTAGGAAGAGAACTAGGGATCAGACACTGTACAACAGATTCAGGATGTGATGTCGGCCAATGAAGGATACATCTAGGTGAAATGCTGGGTCCTCAGCTACCCTGAACATTCAGTCATTAATGGCCTCGAGCTGCGAGGCCCAATAGTGAAAATAGATTTCAGCCATTCCCATGCCACCATTGCATGGGTGATTGGACACAGTTGCAGAGGACTATTTGTCTGGCCTTGCTCACCCACGGGAAGGATTGTATTGCCCCAATTAGGCTGGCAAACCAGGATAGAGGAATAAAGAGAGGGAAGTTCTGAAATGTATAAAGAAGCCACGAAAGTGAAATCACTTTGAAGATAGCGACACAGCCCATGACATTGAGTGGGAGGAGTGGGAGGACAGCCCATCACATTGCAGACTTTTTCGTGCAAAAAGTCCAAAAAATACAATTAGATTTTATAACACTCCATGCCCTTCCAACAGAGATGCCCTTTAATCCAGGAGAAGATAGACAGTCCATCCTAGCCGTTCAAGCTATTTGTCTAGAAAAATCCCACCTGGTTATCTTTGCATGCAAATCAGGATCTTGTTTTGACCGATGTCCGCCTCAGATCTTGCATGCTAACATTGACATTATTAACCCACTCATTAACAAAATGATAAATGCCTCACACACGCGAGCAGTAGTACCCAATGAATAGAAAATTGCAGCAGCCAAACCGCTCCAGAAAAAGCAACTTGCTGACCCTCTACTCCCACTAAACTTCATCCAATCTCCCTGCTTCCATGCCTTAGTACAATTGCAGAAAAACTAGTGAATAAACAACTTATGACCTACTTAGAAGAGGCAAACATTCTACATCCCAATCAATCAGGGTTCAGGCCTCAGCACTCAATGAAGTATGTGCTCCTGTACACTACTGAAGTCCTTAAATCTGCCTGAGACCAAGGACAAAATGCTGTGCTGATCTTACTAAACTTATCGGCTGCCTTCGACATGGTATCTCATCACATCTTACTGGAACGCCTTGTATCATATGGCATTTTTCATCCCGCCTGATCTTGGCTAAAATCCTTCTACTAAATCGAAGATTAGTTGTTACTCTTGGCCAATATCAATCAGCAGAAATACCCCTGCCCTTCGGGGTCCCACAAGGGTCCCTTCTTAGCCCACTGCTTTTTAACGCCTATCTGGCGCCCTCATTAGTCTGATATCCTCTTTCAACTTTGAGTCTATCTCGTAGGCAGATGATACTCAGTTAATTCTGGTATTAAATAAAAACTCCACTCATTCTGAAGAAAACCTCCGACAGTGTCTTACAGCAGTCTTTCACTGGTTGAAAGTAAATTACCTGACATGCAACCCACACTAACCTTAAATCATGCCACTTGGTAAATATAATGCTTTCTCCCTCAGCCTGTGGTGGCCCTTAGACAATGCACCCCCCCACCCTAACACAGTGAAGGTAACTAAGAACCTGGAGTTAATTTCGACTCAGCACTTTGACTGTACCAGCAATCCCTAGCAGTGGCTGGGACATGCTTTCTTTTGATAAAGTCACTTAGAAAGTTCTTCAATCTTTTTCCATGCATGGCTAGAAAGGCAGTCGCAATATCCCTAGTCACCTCTAGACTTGATTACTGCAACAGACTTCACGCCAGAACCTATAATCCGGTCCGAAACAAGTTATGGATGATGCAACATGCAGCCGCCCGACTAGTATTAAAATGGCCTAGAAGCTCATCAGCTTCAGCTGCACTTAAAGCACTTCATTGGCTGCCAATCCATAGAAGAGTCCTTTTTAAGATCCTGATAGTTACTTTTAGAGCTTTTAATTCTTTAGGCACTCACTATCTCTGTGTTATTTTCACTCGCTATGTGACACCCTGCACACTCAGATCGCCCAACACAAATCTTATGAAGCCCCCTATTTTTAGGTATAGCACAAAGGGTGGGAATTCTATTGCGGTACTTGGGACAAACGGCTTGAACCTTCTCCCCACGCATATATGATTCATTCAATCAGAGCCCCTCTTCAGGAAAGCCCTGAAAACCTGAATCTTTACTGCCCCTGATGCTCTATGTAGATCACTTATCTGAACCTCCCAGTTTTACAAGTGCTGTCCCTAATGGACAGTACCATGATGCTCCTCTGAGTGAAAGACGCGCTTTACAAGCTCATATAACATAACATATAACATAATAGCAATGCAACAGAACGGTCATCATTGGTTCAACAAAATGCTGTAACCCCACTGAAATCATGAAGCGAAACAAAAGATAGCCAAGTGGGGATGGCATCAGCATATAATGCTCCACCACACATTTTGGCCTCTAAAATGCATATCCTTGTTTTCAGGGTTAACATGTTAGAAAGGTTTGAGTCAATAAAAGCGCTGCATTAGTTGCATGCATGTTTTTTAATGTGAAACTGAGGGCCAGATTCATCCTTCTTTCATGCAGCACATCAAGCCACCTTGCTGTGCTGTGCTATGCTGCATGAAAGGGAAAGGGCGTATTTACTATTATATGGTCGATTCCTGTCCTTTCCTAACACTGGCACACTTTTGGCTGCCTAGCGCCAACGTAGACATACTAGCGTCATGGTGAATGGGTGCCTGCTTTGTACGCAGGATTATTTTTCTGCAGGAAGGCACACCTTCCTGCACAAAATCGATCCTGAGGTGATTTTTACTTTTTATGTGTGCTACACATGCATTTTGCGTAGCATTTTGATACACTCCCAGGTCTACCACTAATGATAAATCTGGGAATTCTCCAAATTCAATGGTTGGATGCATGGGAACACCCATGGAATGCCTTCCCGCTGCAGAGTAATGCAAGGGAGTGATTAGCACTGCCTTGCGTTTCCCTAGATTTATCAAGCCACACAGGGCACACAAGGTGGCATTGCGTGGCTTGGTAAATCTCACTTAGGTTTCATATTTCCGTTGCGCCCCCTAGCATGGCGCAGGGGCGGCACAAAACCTTGACAAATCTGGCCCAGAATGTTTAACAGTGGTGATGGGACTAACTATATACACCCCATTACCAGCACTAAAGATAGATCTGCATTATGATAGCTATATTCTATTCTTGTGCTGTTTTTGGCAAGATAAGTTAGAGAGCGAGGGATACAAATATCAGGGCATCCTTACTGTGAGACATGGTTATGAAGCATCAGCTCTAAGCCACGCTGGAGGCAACATGCAGTAACAATGATGGCTACATGGCTCAAACTAAATAACAACTTTCTCCTAAAGCATGTTACATTTCTCTATAGAGAACTATGACTGGTAAATTATTGTGAAGGTACAGAGGTCCACTCACCTCTTTAAATGTTTCTAATATTTAAATGCATTTTAGTTGGATTACATTCAGAAACAGGACGAACCTTCACAGATTTAGGTTGAATGTATTCCAGCTGGCCTTCAAGCCATAAATGGAATAACCCTTTGAGAAGTGTGGCTCAATGATTAGAGCGGCAGACCCTGATGCGGAGGTCTAGCCCGGGAGCAGGGTTCAATTCCCCGCCTCCGCGGGTCTTGGGCTCAAAAAATTCCACGGACCTGATAATTCTCGCCTCGGTGCCCTTTCCAATCATGGAGTCCCTCTGGGCAATAGCTTGCTTAATCTCCACAACGGCCCCCACAACGCTAAGGATGCCTGGCCTCCACCTTGGGGGTGCCCAGGAGTGGACGCCTCACAGGGAAAGCCAGGATGGGTTCCACAGCGGTATTTGTACAAGCGCCTTGAGACCCTTGTGGGTGAGTAGTGCTCTATACAAGTATCAATTTACATTTACATTTTACTTTGACACTGTATAGCAACTGTGTGGCAGATTTACAAGCCCCTTGTGTCGCTTTTACGCCGCCGTTGCGTCACTCTTGTGACGCAGCGGTGGCGCAAAAGATACGCCATGGTGCGGGGTATTTACAACGTGACACATCTCCCAGATGCGTCACGTTGTAAAGCCCTGCGCCAGAAGAGGCGTAGCATTGCAGGGGAAGTCATTCCGGCGCAGGAACGCCTCCCAAAAGTGGCTGAGTGAAATCTACAAGATTTCACTTAGTCACTTTTGGGCGCAAGATGCGTCAAAACCCTGCACCTGCGTGAAGCAGGCGTAAGGATTGACGCAGCATTGTGCACATAGGGCCCCCCTGATCATTGCTGGAGCTGCTCGCACTTGCAACGCAACTCCAGCAATGCGCTGCTTTACCGGCACAGATGTGTGACGCATCTGTGCCGTTTTTGCCCCATGGTGCGCCGCATTGTAAATGCGGCGCATCAAGGGTGGCGGAGCTGCAGCTCACAATTACTGGCGCATCCCTGCGATATGCAGTGATGCGCCAGTCATTGTAAATCTGCCTCTGTATGTTTAATGTGACGAAAACATTGTAAACTGTCTTACCATTATTTGATAGGTCTTTTTCCTATAACCTGGTACTTCTTTGGAGTTTCTACATTTCTCCGGTTTTGTCTAATTCATTCCTTCCTTGATGAGTTCCTCCTTTCCCCTTAAATACCTTGGCTCTCGCTTACATCACTGTGCCCAATCTCACGAACTCCTTGGCACCCTCTCCCTCTCCTTTGGACAACCAATGGGCGTCAAACAGTGAGTCCATTCACCTCGGCGTTTTGCCCAGTGCTTCTATGGATTCCTGGATGATTTCCTGTTCCCGTTAAGCCAAGCAGTCGTTTTCACCCTGATTCTAATTGTACTGTACTCGTGTCATGGTTGAACGATTGATTTTCCTAATCCTGTGCGACCGGAAGCCTCTGCTCCTGTTCCTAAAAAAGGATTGTCATTGAGCACACCTGAAGATGCCCAGAACACGTCCTGCTCCTGCCTTTTGACTCATCAGATCCTAGACCTGGGAAATTGCAGAAGAAAGCTGCAAAAAGCAAAGAAATAAGATTAGTCACTGGCTGAAGACTACTTGGAAAATATTGCAAATGCAAAAAAAAGACAAGCAAGTGTGCAGCAAAAAACAAGGAGCACCTAACAGAGACTGGAATCATGCATCAAATCTCGTTGGCTCAGGACTAAGTGTGACTGTGTACAATGACAGCCGGTGAAACTAATGAATCAGGACAGGGGTGTAAAGGATTACAAAAAAAGATTAATCCGACCTTGAACACAAACAAGCATATTAAATATATGCTAGCTATTGCCATAACTGTGTATTACATTCCTCGAATTCACTACAGCAGCAGAGGCTAAATCTACCTCTTCATCTCTATGTTCCAAAGCTTCAGAGGCAGCATCACGGAAGATTCATAGCACACATAGAAATACCCCGTGTATTTGCTGTGTCTTCCTGTCAGATCCCATTTCACCCTTGGCCCGACTTCGCAGTCAGGACGGGTCATGCCTATATCACACTTGGCTCTTAAGAAGGGCCAGAGGAATAGGTGGCACTACGTCACGGATAATCCCAAACATTTTCCGGGGGGTTAAAATGTTTGGTCAGTGATGTGGCCGAGGACTGCAATATGGCTGAGATACCCGCCACCCCTCTCAACACAATCCCCAAGGATGGGAAACCGGAAACAGTTCTGAAGTTTTTGGAAGACGGGAGGGAGTGACCCTCCCGGCCGTATTTATTAAAATATGAAACAAAATTAAAACATTAAATTAACAGTTTCATATTATGTACAATTTCATTACCACATTGCGATGTTTGGCTAACCTTAACATACTCTCTAATACAAAGGTTCTCCTAGCCGAACTAACATCCTACAAAACATTTACTTGAAATTTTGAAATTGTACATCCTAACGTTTAAGGGCCAACGGCAAGGTCGTAACCGGTGTCAAGATCCCTAAACCAGAAATATCCCCCTCACTTGTGAGGGGCGACCGCACAGAGGCATACCTCAAGTGCAACTACCAATTTCCCTTGACTTGACGGGGGCCCCAATAAAACTCGACGCCACTTAAAGGTCGTACGAGGACTCGTGTGAGGTATCTAGAAGGTAGCGTAGACCCCCCCCCAAACCCCACACAACTTACCACATCTGCCGTCGCAGACGTCCTGGCCCCGGGAAATTCCCCAGGCGGGGGCTGTAACCCCTCCTACCCAGGAAGGGGCCTTGACCGCCTTTCCTTTCCTTTCGGCGACCCATCCTTAGAAGGAACCGCCTCCCCGTTGAGGGGCCGATGGCCACCTCCCCCGAGCGCTCCCATCCGTAATGGGTGACGCCCACTCATAGGGATCTTCCAATTAGTGCTCACCGATCATGACCTTACCGCCCGACCAAAATAAATACGACAATGCTAACTAAATTCCTAAATGACTAAATTATGAAAAAGACAATAGCAACAACAACTTTATTAAAAGCATGCTTACTGATGAACACTTAAGCAGGATTACTTTATTTGCAAAACATAACACGAATTGAAAATTCTTTATTGCATACTCAAAAGACATCACGATAATAACCACAACCTGTAAACGAAAATCAGAGTTATCCATCGAACTTTATTCAAAACCACTTGCTGTCCTCAGGGGCCGGTGGGTGGGTCAAAATTGGCTCTTCGTTCCGTCTCGAGCTCACGTGCAGCGAGGAGGTGCAGCTTCAGAGCACAGGAACAAGAGGATGCTTTCTTGGCTTGTTGCTCCTTTTATCCGTCTTCAGGGCGGGCGTAAACCCGCCCCTGCCTGCCCCAAGGGCGTGGCCAGCTGCGTCAGTGTCTAGGCCAACCCACTCCAGGGCGGGAAAAGGCGCGCCCCGGCTACGCCGCTTCGGGCATACCAGCCGAGACTCGCCTCCCGCCCAAGATGGCTTCCCGGGGGGATCGTGGTACTCCGCCATACGTTCGGGGGGACCGAATGGTCGCCCCTTTCCATATGGCTGAGATACCCGCCACCCCTCTCAACACAATCCCCAAGGATGGGAAACCGGAAACAGTTCTGAAGTTTTTGGAAGACGGGAGGGAGTGACCCTCCCGGCCGTATTTATTAAAATATGAAACAAAATTAAAACATTAAATTAACAGTTTCATATTATGTACAATTTCATTACCACATTGCGATGTTTGGCTAACCTTAACATATTCTCTAATACAAAGTTTCTCCTAGCCGAACTAACATCCTACAAAACATTTACTTGACATTTTGAAATCGTACATCCTAACGTTTAAGGGCCAACGGCAAGGTCGTAACCGGTGTCAAGATCCCTAAACCAGAAATATCCCCCTCACTTGTGAGGGGCGACCGCACAGAGGCATACCTCAAGTGCAACTACCAATTTCCCTTGACTTGACGGGGGCCCCAATAAAACTCGACGCCACTTAAAGGTCGTACGAGGACTCGTGTGAGGTATCTAGAAGGTAGCGTAGACCCCCCCCCAAACCCCACACAACTTACCACATCTGCCGTCGCAGACGTCCTGGCCCCGGGAAATTCCCCAGGAGGGGGCTGTAACCCCTCCTACCCAGGAAGGGGCCTTGACCGCCTTTCCTTTCCTTTCGGCGACCCATCCTTAGAAGGGACCGCCTCCCCGTTGAGGGGCCGATGGCCACCTCCCCCGAGCGCTCCCATCCGTAATGGGTGACGCCCACTCATAGGGATCTTCCAATTAGTGCTCACCGATCATGACCTTACCGCCACAGGCCGGATAGTTGACCGGCTATCCGGACCCCCCACAACACTCCTACCTAAAGGTCATGTTTTAACGTCTTTAGCCAAGCCATGAAGTCTCCTATGAGTAATTCATTCCCCACCCGAGACAAATGAACACCATCCCCCAAATACCTACTGTCATCATTAATACACCCATGCGAAATAGAATGCAGTGTATTGGAACGGAACAATCTACTCACTTTGTTATTAATTTTTCTTACAGAATGATTTAAAGCAGAAACAGAAAAAGCCCCCCGCCACACTTTTCGTGGAATCATATGGGACCATGCAATTGTGCACCCTGGAACTCTCCTTGCTAACCAACTTACAGTGGAAAGCATCGCCTCAAGAAGAAGTCGTCTACCAGTGGTGACCAAATCATTGCCCCCAAGATGTACTATGACTACAGACGGCGGTGACCTCGTCCGCCCTAGCAAACCCTCGAAAAATGATTGAAACTGGTCAATACAGAGACCGCCCCTTCCGTAGAAGGACACACTGTACCCGTATTCCCCAGCCACGTGAATCATGTCACCTGCCTTGAATACGTCCGCGGCACGCCTCACGTATGAGTGGCCCACGACCCACACCTCCTTTTTCACAGCCGGTGATGTCTGACCGCTGGCCCGGTGTTGGGTCGACTGCATAGTCCGCCCCGCCTCGTAGGCTTGCGCAACTGAAAACCAAACAAAACAAGAAGCGTGAGTACATCATTACAGCTTCACAACATGTGCAACCGCACATACCTTTTATAACAGTTGGAGGACCAACGCCCCACACGTTTAACTTGTTCCACATTCAGACCCCTGGCTGTAGCCTCTGTAGCAGCCCCTATCCGAAAGGAATGGGTCCCAAACTCGCCCGGGTTCAAGCCCGCAGCGGTAATCGACATCGCAAGCACCCGTTGAAACTGAAACCTTGTCAGTGGGGTGGCGTCAGCGTGTCTCAACAAGGTCCCCCCCCATGATGCCACCCTTCGTGCTAAATAATCCTCTAAACACTTCACAGGGCACATGGAGGACCCGGGAATCCTTCGTATGATTATGCAATCACCCATCCCACTTTGATCGGTCTTGGACCTGACAAACGAGACAGTCATTGTCTCCCCTCTGATCTGGACGTGCTCTTGGCACAGTCCTCCCGAAACATCCTGCTTGTTCCTCGCCACTAGTTCACTTACCCGCATAGCCCCATGAAATGCCAGCCTAAAAGCGGCTCGGAATAACACTGTCTCAAACTGAGATGAACATGTTGCAGGGAGTCTGGATAATAACAGGGCCAACCTATCCAAACCTATCTGGCGCCTCTCATCTACTCTGCGACCCTCAAGGCGTTGCCACCCACGTAGCGCTTTTTGTACAACGAAAGACGCTGTCGGGTCCTGGATCCCATGAGCCCTAGCAACAAAGGAAATGGCAGCCCGATGCCTCTGGGCCGTAGCCACCGATTTCCCCGCCAGATGTAAAGACATTAGAAATTTCACTACCCATTCCTCCTGGCCCCAAAGCTCCCCTCTAGCAGCCCCCAAAAAGGCCCAATAGGAACGGAACGCCCCTTCATATGCCTTCCTCGTCCTGGGTGCTAAACTCTCTCCCACGAGGTTACGAAGTTCGGGGCACCGAGAGACCAGAGAGCTTCGGGAAAGGATGCCGGCTCCGGGTCCGCTGTGGGCAGAAAACCCCAGAAGGCCTGCATACGAAAACGAGAAAGGGCATCAGCCGCCTGGTTCATCACCCCCGGGACATGTTTTGCTTTAAATAGCACATTCAATTGCATACACAGTAATACGATTTCCTTGAGTAGTCTCAAAATCCATTTGCATCGTGCTGCCTGGCTATTGATACACTCAACCACGGTCATATTATCAGACCAGAATACCACCGAGTGATCTCTGAACCCTTCGGGCCACGTTCTCAGGGCCACCAGAATGGGGAAAAGTTCCAGGAAAGCAATGTTATTTGTCAGTCCACTGTCATGCCACCATGCCGGCCATTTTTGTGCAGACCATCGAGTGCCGAAAATGGCACCAAAACCTACGCTCCCGAGACAAATGAACACCATCCCCCAAATACATACTGTCATCATTAATACACCCATGCGAAATAGAATGCAGTGTATTGGAACGGAACAATCTACTCACTTTGTTATTAATTTTTCTTACAGAATGATTTAAAGCAGAAACAGAAAAAGCCCCCCGCCACACTTTTCGTGGAATCATATGGGACCATGCAATTGTGCACCCTGGAACTCTCCTCGCTAACCAACTTACAGTGGAAAGCATCGCCTCAAGAAGAAGTCGTCTACCAGTGGTGACCAAATCATTGCCCCCAAGATGTACTATGACTACAGACGGCGGTGACCTCGTCCGCCCTAGCAAACCCTCGAAAAATGATTGAAACTGGTCAATACAGAGACCGCCCCTTCCGTAGAAGGACACACTGTACCCGTATTCCCCAGCCACGTGAATCATGTCACCTGCCTTGAATACGTCCGCGGCACGCCTCACGTATGAGTGGCCCACGACCCACACCTCCTTTTTCACAGCCGGTGATGTCTGACCGCTGGCCCGGTGTTGGGTCGACTGCATAGTCCGCCCCGCCTCGTAGGCTTGCGCAACTGAAAACCAAACAAAACAAGAAGCGTGAGTACATCATTACAGCTTCACAACATGTGCAACCGCACATACCTTTTATAACAGTTGGAGGACCAACGCCCCACACGTTTAACTTGTTCCACATTCAGACCCCTGGCTGTAGCCTCTGTAGCAGCCCCTATCCGAAAGGAATGGGTCCCAAACTCGCCCGGGTTCAAGCCTGCAGCGGTAATCGACATCGCAAGCACCCGTTGAAACTGAAACCTTGTCAGTGGGGTGGCGTCAGCGTGTCTCAACAAGGTCCCCCCCCATGATGCCACCCTTCGTGCTAAATAATCCTCTAAACACTTCACAGGGCACATGGAGGACCCGGGAATCCTTCGTATGATTATGCAATCACCCATCCCACTTTGATCGGTCTTGGACCTGACAAACGAGACAGTCATTGTCTCCCCTCTGATCTGGACGTGCTCTTGGCACAGTCCTCCCGAAACATCCTGCTTGTTCCTCGCCACTAGTTCGCTTACCCGCATAGCCCCATGAAATGCCAGCGTAAAAGCGGCTCGGAATAACACTGTCTCAAACTGAGATGAACATGTTGCAGGGAGTCTGGATAATAACAGGGCCAACCTATCCAAACCTATCGGGCGCCTCTCATCTACTCTGCGACCCTCAAGGCGTTGCCACCCACGTAGCGCTTTTTGTACAACGAAAGACGCTGTCGGGTCCTGGATCCCATGAGCCCTAGCAACAAAGAAAATGGCAGCCCGATGCCTCTGGGCCGTAGCCACCGATTTCCCCGCCAGATGTAAAGACATTAGAAATTTCACTACCCATTCCTCCTGGCCCCAAAGCTCCCCTCTAGCAGCCCCCAAAAAGGCCCAATAGGAACGGAACGCCCCTTCATATGCCTTCCTCGTCCTGGGTGCTAAGCTCTCTCCCACGAGGTTACGAAGTTCGGGGCACCGAGAGACCAGAGAGCTTCGGGAAAGGATGCCGGCTCCGGGTCCGCTGTGGGCAGAAAACCCCAGAAGGCCTGCATACGAAAACGAGAAAGGGCATCAGCCGCCTGGTTCATCACCCCCGGGACATGTCTTGCTTTAAATAGCACATTCAATTGCATACACAGTAATACGATTTCCTTGAGTAGTCTCAAAATCCATTTGCATCGTGCTGCCTGGCTATTGATACACTCAACCACGGTCATATTATCAGACCAGAATACCACCGAGTGATCTCTGAACCCTTCGGGCCACGTTCTCAGGGCCACCAGAATGGGGAAAAGTTCCAGGAAAGCAATGTTATTTGTCAGTCCACTGTCATGCCACCATGCCGGCCATTTTTGTGCAGACCATCGAGTGCCGAAAATGGCACCAAAACCTACGCTCCCAGCCGAATCTGTCCACAGCCCCAGCTCCTCAAAGGACACGGCTGGTTTGTTCCAGACAACTCGACCATTGAAATCCGCCAGAAATGCCAACCAAATGCGCATGTCCTGGCGAACCTCTGCCGAGAGCCTTGTGCGATGATGACCCTCCTTCAGGCCGACCATGGCTTGAGCGATCGAGCGGGAAAAGGGGCGGGCCATCGGTATAACTCTTAGGGCAAAATTCAACTGTCCCACTAACTGCTGTAATTGATGCAGCTTAACCTTAGACTCACTTATACACATTTGCAGTGATGCCCTGAACCTCAACACTTTGTCACCTGGTAAATGAAAACAACCTTCTTCGGAGTCTAACTCGATCCCCAGAAACTCGAGGCAAGTCGAGGGACCCACAGTCTTACCTGGTGCCAATGGCACGCCAAACTGATTCATTAAGACACAAAATGCAGCCAAAGCCTGCCCACATTCCGGATCCCCGGCTGCCCCCAGGAACAAAAAGTCATCGAGATAATGCATCACATGTCGAAAACCCGTCTTCTTTGTGAAGACCCATTGTAGGAAACTACTGAATTTTTCGAAATAGGCACAAGATATAGAGCACCCCATCGGCATACACCTATCCATGTAATAATGACCCTGAAACATGAAACCAAGGAGACGCTGATCGTCTGGATGTACCGGGAGCAACCGGAACGCTGACTCGATATCAGATTTTGCCATCAGCGCACCGGGCCCCAGGCGATTCAAAATGGCTACGGCCTCATCGAAGGATGCGTACCGCACCGAACACACTTCCGGGTCTATCGCTTCGTTTACGGAAAGACCACGTGGGGCTGATAAATTATGTATCAGCCGAAACTCACCCGGGTCCTTCTTGGGGACCACCCCTAAAGGGGAACAAACAAAGTTAGCAACTGGCGGTACACTAAACGGACCGGCGACTCGACCTCGAGTAACCTCCTTCCGGATCTTTTCCTGTACCACGGTCGTATGCTGTAAGACCGATATCTGGTTTTTACATTTTGCTACACCCTGAAAGTCCCCCACTGGGATGCGGAAACAATATGAAAACCCGTTCCGCAACACCCCAGCGGAAGCACGATCCGGGTATTCGCTGAGCCAGGGAATCATTGCCAAGGTATCAATCGGGGTAGGTAAAGGCGCCCCTCGGACTATGTTAGACCTGTTTGGCGCCTCCTCTACCCCCGTTATCACCCGTTTTGGCTCTGCACGTGGACTCAGGATGGGATGATTGCCCACACCCACTACATTCGTGTCTAAATTTGCATGACCCCTGGGGCCTAGTACATTTACCCCTGTTAAAGTTCCAACAAACCCCCCTTTTACCAGTGTTGCCGGTAGGCCTCGAGTAGTTGTCGGTACTCGTACCTGCTCGAAAGGGCGTCCCCGCATATTGGCGGGAGGATTCGCCAACGTTACTCCCTACTAATGGCAATTTCAACATACCAGTATCCTCCATTTTGGACCAGGACACAGAATCATAACAATCCCAAGTTAAGCTTTTATCATGTTCTTTCGCTTTTCTGAAAATGTTATCATAGCAGAACCAATGATTGCCCTCGTATGATACAGAGTACCCCATGATCCGTGACTGATAAATCGGCAATTCGGGTAGCAATTCGGGCCTACGTTCCCCCAAGATGGATGTAAAAACCCCCCACGCTTTGCCCCAATTGCCAATGTTTTCATTTACCTTAAAGGCGGCCATCTTTGCGCGCCAAACACTCGGATGCATGAGGTCCTTCTGGCACTTAACATGCTCCATCTCATAATGATCAGTGAGCAACGAGAATATGTTTATATACTCCCCTGCCCATATCTTCTCTTTAATAGCTAAAGGGACATGCTGACCCAACTTTTCCCTTCGAGAGGGAGCCGACTCATCCCTCGCAATAGGCAATGGCCGCTTACCTGAACCGGACGCTGTCTCTGCGACTGAACCTGTCCCCTGTGGTTTCTCTACTGCCGCAGCCGGCGAGGGTGCCTTCGCTGCTTCCCGTGTTTCCCGCAGTTGCTTCATCAACACCTGCGCGTCGACAGCCGTGGCGCCCTCGCTACCTTTACCCAACCACGCCGCTAATTGTGCTGCCAGCTCGGGCGGCATATCTTCCTCGGACACGGGGGTGACCACAACGGGAATCGGATTCCCTTCCTCCGGCACGGGAGTGAGTGCTTCGAGCGGGGTACTGGGACCCGGAATGTCTCCCCCAGCTGCTCCCCTTCTGGGCCTCTTGCCTTTTCCTCCCGGAGCTGCTCCTGCCAAAGGACGTTTCGGCCCCCCTTCCTCATCTTTATCCGCCATTCGCCTTTTTAGGTCGGTCACCTCCTTCATGAGAACTCGCAGCATCTGGTCGGTAGTCATTCGCTTTCCCGCCTTCTTCGGCATTCTCCAACAGATTATCTGGAAAACAAACAAGAACGATTACAACGCTCAAAATTGGCTCTTCGTTCCGTCTCGAGCTCACGTGCAGCGAGGAGGTGCAGCTTCAGAGCACAGGAACAAGAGGATGCTTTCTTGGCTTGTTGCTCCTTTTATCCGTCTTCAGGGCGGGCGTAAACCCGCACCTGCCTGCCCCAAGGGCGTGGCCAGCTGCATCAGTGTCTAGGCCAACCCACTCCAGGGCGGGAAAAGGCGCGCCCCGGCTACGCCGCTTCGGGCATACCAGCCGAGACTCGCCTCCCGCCCAAGATGGCTTCCCGGGGGGATCGTGGTACTCCGCCATACGTTCGGGGGGACCGAATGGTCGCCCCTTTCCATGATGCCAGCAGTGTAGCTGTTGGGGATTGTGGGGGTTTGCAGTAAGGAGGATGTAGAGGAAGTGAAGCTTATACATCTGCTGGCTGAACTGCACAACTTGAAACCAGAAAACATGGAATGAATCCCCACTTAATCCCCTCTTTTCCACTTTACCAAATTGTGTGATCCGAGGCAATTTGTGTTATTTCACTTTTCCTCCTCTTTCTTCATGAACTCATAAGAGAACCTTGAAGCACATCCCTTCAGTATGTGTGATGTAGAACACCTCAGTTCTTGATTCATTAAACTATGATGTTGTTCATGTATAATAGGAACCCAGGCCACCCAAACAGTGCCCATAACAACTAATTTACCCCTTAGTTCACTATTGGCAATGGGTGGGGGACGTGGAAGAATGAATGTTACCAAATTCATGTTTGAAAACTATCCTTCCTAAAAATACTCTGCAATGCACTGATATAAGTCGGTGTACTAAGGAGAAAGAGTTCTGCATGTTAATGAAATACACTTTTAGAATTTTGAAGCAACTTTATTATACTTGTGCACTTATGCGGCAAGATGTTAAGTTAAGCTGTGCAGGACACCCTAGTTATTCACTTTATTTAACTTTAATTAACCTTTAAATACACATGTGCCTGTTAATTTACCATCTTTTTAATGTTAGTGCTGTGTAGCGTTTACAGCGGGGCTGCATGTAAAGGTCAGGAGGGCCGCATGAGCCCCCAGAGTATCACAGCACTACATCATCCCTGCAATAGCTCATCTAGACACAGGTCAGTGTCCTTTACAGCTCTATCACTTTGTAGAGACTCTGGGGCCATGTGCTTAAAGTACATGAGTTTGAAATTGTGATGCGATCTGTATATCAATGTCTGACTCACTGTGGAGCCCATTGAGCGAGGAATGATCTGTTTTAGGTCAATTCTAAAAGATGGCCTCAGGCAGAAACAATTATATGTTTCTAAGTAGGCGTGTTTTAAAGCTACAAAGCCCAATGCTGAGCAATTTTGCATAATTTCTTTTGAGACGTACAGTTATTGAAAACGTTTGCATAACTATAGAAAGAGCAACAATGCAGCCTCATCTTGTGCCTGAGCTGGAGCTCCATGTCTGGTACCCTGAACATCTCCTGGTGCAGGGATCACCGCTCGCTGCAGCCTGCAGCCTTGTGAGACCTGATGGACCACGGTGAGTCAGCGTCAATGACTACTGGTGAGATCATGGGGCATGCGATAATGGAAAGGGGCGACCACTCGGTCCCCCCGAACGTATGGCAGAGTACCACGATCCCCCCGGGAAGCCATCTTGGGCGGGAAGCGAGTCTCGGCTGGTATGCCCGAAGCGGCGTAGCCGGGGCGCGCTTTTTCCCGCCCTAGAGTGGGCTGGCCTAGACACTGACGCGGCTGGCCACGCCCTCGGGGCAGGCAGGGGCGGGTTTACGCCCGCCCTGAAGACGGATAAAAGGGGACGCAAGACCAGAAGGCATCCTCTTGTTCCTGTGCTCTGAAGCTGCACCTCCTCGCTGCACGTGAGCTCGAGACGGAACGAAGAGCCAATTTTGAGCGTTGTAATCTTTCTTTTGTCTTACAGATACTCTGTCGGAGAAATGCCCAAGAAAGGCGGGAAGAGAATGACGACTGAACAGATGGTTCGGGTCCTCATGAAGGAGATGACTGAGCTGAAAAAGCGGGTGGCGGAGAGAGAGGGGGAAGGGGGGCCGGAACGTCCTTCGGCTGGAGCAGCTCCAGGAGGGAGAGCCAAGAGGCCAAGGAGGGGACCAGCCGGGGGAGACGTCCCGGTTCCCTGTACCCCGCTCGAAGCGCCAACCCCAGTACCGGCGGAGGGGAATCCGATTCCCGTGGTGGTCACCCCGGTGTCCAATGAAGATATGCCGCCCGAGCTGGCAGCACAACTTGCAGTGTGGTTGGGCAAAAGTAGTGAGGGCGCCACGGCTGCCGACGCGCAGGCGCTGATGAAGCAATTGCGCGAGAAACGGGATGCAGCCAAGGTGTCCGCGCCGGCTGCAGTAGTTGACAAGCCACAAGGGACGATTGCGACCGCAGAGGCAGCGTCCGGTGCAGGTAAGCGGCCATTGCCGATTGCGAGGGATGAGTCAGCACCCTCTCGTAGAGAAAGGTTGGGTCAACATGTGCCTTTGGCAATTAAGGAGAAGATTTGGGCGGGGGAATATGTGAACATCTTCTCGTTGCTTGTTGATCATTATGAGGTGGAGCATGTTAAGGGCCAGAAAGACCTCATGCATCCGAGTGTTTGGCGCGCAAAAATGGCCACCTTTAAAGTGAATGAGAATATTGGCAATTGGGGCAAAGCATGGGGGATATTTACGTCGATCTTGGGGGAACGTAGGCCCGAGTTGCTTTCCGAGTTGCCGACCTATCAGTCGCGGATCATGGGGTACTCGACATCACACCAGGGTAACCATTGGTTCTGCTACGATAATCTTTTTAGAAAGGCTAAAGAGCATAATAAAAGCTTAACCTGGGATTGTTATGATTCTTTGACATGGGATAAAATGAAGGAGACAGGTATTTTGAAAATGCCATTGGTAGGGAGTAATGTTGGCGAATCCTCCCGCCAATATGCGGGGACGCCCTTTCGATCAGGTACGGGTACCGACGATTACTCGAGACCTGCCGGCAATACAGGGAAAAGGGGGTTCTGCTTTAATTTCAACAGAGGTAAATGTACTAGGCCCCAGGGATCGTGTAAATTTAAACATGAATGTAGTGGGTGCGGGTCGTCCCATCCTGAGTCCACGTGCAGAGCCAAAACGGGTGATAACGGGGGGAGAGGAGGCGCCAAACAGGTCTAACATAGTCCGAGGGGTGCCTTTACCTACCCCAATTGATACCTTGGCGATGATTCCCTGGCTCAGTGAATACCCGGATCGTACTTCTGCTGGGGTGCTGCGGAACGGGTTTTCGTATGGTTTCCGCATCCCGGTAGGGGACTTTCAGGGTGTGGAGAAGTGTAAAAATCAACTTTCGGTCCTGCAGCATACGACCGTGGTACAGGATAAGATCCGGAAAGAGGTTACTCGAGGTCGGGTCGCCGGCCCGTTTAGTGTACCCCCGGTGCAGAATTTTGTTTGTTCTCCTTTAGGGGTGGTCCCCAAGAAGGACCCGGGTGAGTTCCGACTGATTCATAATTTATCAGCTCCACGTGGTCTTTCTGTAAACGATGCAATTGATCCGGAAGTGTGTTCGGTGCGGTACGCATCCTTCGATGAGGCCGTAGCCATTTTGAATCGCCTGGGGCCCGGGGCGCTGATGGCGAAGTCAGATATCGAGTCAGCGTTCCGATTGCTCCCGGTACACCCAGACGACCAGCGTCTCCTGGGTTTCATGTTTCAGGGTCATTATTACATGGATAGGTGTATGCCGATGGGGTGCTCTATATCTTGTGCCTATTTCGAGAAATTCAGTAGTTTTCTACAATGGGTCTTCACAAGGAAGACGGGTTTCCAACATGTAATGCATTACCTTGATGATTTTCTGTTCTTGGGGCAGCCGGGGATCTCGAATGTGGCCAGGCCTTGGCCGAATTTTGTGTGTTAATGAAGCAGTTTGGTGTGCCATTGGCACCAGGTAAGACTGTGGGCCCCGCGACTTGCCTCGAGTTTCTGGGGATCGAGTTAGACTCCAGTGAGGGTTGTTTCCGTTTACCAGCTGACAAAGTGGGGAAGTTCAGGGCAGCCCTGCAAGTATGTATAAATGCGTCGAAAGTTACGCTGCATCATTTACAGCAGTTGGTGGGACAGTTGAATTTTGCCCTGAGGGTTATACCTATGGCCCGCCCCTTTTCCCGTTCAATTGCCCAAGCTATGGTCGGCCTAAAGGAGGGTCATCATCGCACGAGACTATCGGCTGAGGTCCGCCAGGACATGCGCATTTGGTTAGCATTTCTGGCGGATTTTAATGGTCGAGTCGTCTGGAACAAACCAGCCGTGTCCTCTGAAGAGCTGGGGCTATGGACAGATTCGGCAGGTAGCATAGGTTTTGGTGCCATCTTCGGCACAAAATGGTCGGCACAAAGGTGGCCGACATGGTGGCATGACAATGGTCTGACAAGTAATATTGCTTTCCTGGAACTTTTCCCCATTTTGGTGGCCCTGAGAACCTGGCCCGAAGGGTTCAAAGATCACTCTGTGGTATTTTGGTCTGACAATATGACCGTGGTCGAGTGCATCAATAGTCAGGCAGCACGATGTAAACTGATTTTAAGACTGCTCAAAGAAATTGTTTTACTGTGTATGCAACTGAATGTGCTATTCAGAGCAAAACATGTCCCAGGGGTAATGAATCAGGCGGCTGATGCACTGTCTCGTTTTCATATGCAGGCTTTCTCGGGTTTCCTTCCCACAGCGGACCCAGAGACGGCACCCTTTCCCGAAGCTCTCTGGTCTCTCGGTGCCCCGAACTTCGTCACCTCGTGGGAGAGAGTCTAGCACCAAGGACGAGGAAGGCATATGAAGGGGCGTTTCGGTCCTATTTAGCCTTTTTGGGGACTGATAGAGAGAGGCTTTGGGGCCACGAGGAATGGGTAGTGAATTTTCTGATGTCCTTACGTAGGGCTGGGAAATCGGTGGCTACGGCCCAGAGGCATCGTGCTGCCATTTCCTTTGTTGCCAGGGCTCATAGTATCCAGGACCCGACAGCGTCTTTCGTTGTACAGAAAGCGCTGCGTGGGTGGCAACGCCTTGAGGGTCGCAGAGTAGATGAGAAGCGCCCGATAGGTTTGGATAGGTTGGCCCAGTTGTTGGCCACACTCCCTGCCACATGTTCATCTCAGTTTGAGACGGTGTTGTTCCGAGCCGCTTTTACGCTAGCATTTCATGGGGCGATGCGGGTAAGCGAACTGGTGGCAAGGAACAAACAGGATGTGGCAGGGGGTTTGTGCCAGGAACACGTTCAGATCAGAGGAGAGACAATGACTGTCTCCTTTGTCAGGTCCAAGACCGATCAAGATGGGATGGGTGACTGCATAATCATACGCAGGATTCCCGGGTCCTCCATGTGTCCGGTAAAGTGTTTAGAAGACTACCTAGCACGAAGGGTGGCATCATGGGGGGGGACCTTGTTGAGACACGCGGACGCCACCCCACTGACGAAATTTCAGTTTCAGCGGGTGCTTGCGATGTCAATTGCCGCTGCGGGCTTGAACCCGGGCGAGTTTGGGACCCATTCCTTTCGGATAGGGGCTGCTACAGAAGCTACAGCCAGGGGTCTTAATGTTGAACAGGTGAAACGAGTGGTGCGTTGGTCCTCCAATTGTTATAAGAGGTATGTGCGGTTGCACATGTTGTGAAGCTGTAATAATGTACTCACGCTTCTTGTTTTTGTTTGGTTTTCAGTTGCGCAAGCCTACGAGGCGGGGCGGACTATGCAGTCGACCCAACACCGGGCCAGCGGTCAGACATCACCGGCTGTGAAAAAGGAGGTGTGGGTCGTGGGCCACTCATACGTGAGGCGTGCCGCGGACGTATTCAAAGCAGGTGACATGATTCACGTAGCTGGGGAATACGGGTACAGGGTGTCCTTCTACGGAAGAGGCGGTCTCTGTATTGACCAGTTTCAAACATTTTTCGAGGGTTTGTTAGGGCGGACGAGGTCACCGCCGTCTATAGTCATAGTACATTTAGGGGGCAATGATTTGGTCACCACCGGTAGACGACTTCTCCTGGAGGCAATGCTTTCCACTGTAAGTTGGTTGGCGAGGAGAGTTCCGGGGTGCACAATTGCGTGGTCCCATATGATCCCACGAAAGGTGTGGCGAGGGGCTATTTCTATTCCTGCTTTGAATCATTCTGTTAGAAAGCTTAATAACAAAGTGAGTAGGTTGTTCCGTTCCAGGACATTGCATTCTATTTTGCATGGCTGTATTAATGATGACAGTATGTTTTTGGGGGATGGTGTGCATTTGTCTCGGGTGGGGAATGAGTTACTCATAGGAGACTTCTTAGCATGGTTAAAAACGTTAAAACATGACCTTTAGGTAGGATTTTTGTGGGGGGTCCGGATAGCCGGTCAACTATCCGGCCTGTGGCGGTAAGGTCATGATCGGTGAGCACTAATTGGAAGATCCCTATGAGTGGGCGTCACCCAACACGGATGGGAGCGCTCGAGAGAGGTGGCCATTGGCCCCTCAACGGGGAGGCGGTCCCTTCTAAGGATGGGTCGCCGAAAGAAAAGGAAAGGCGGTCAAGGCCCCTTCCTGTGTAGGAGGGGTTACAGCCCCCTCCTAGGGAATTTCCCGGGGCCAGTGACGTCTGCGACGGCAGATGTGGTAAGTTGTGCGGGGTTTGGGGGGAGGTCTACGCTACCTTCTAGATACCTCACACGAGTCCTCGAACGACCTTTAAATGGCGTCGAGTTTATTGGTGCCCCCGTCAAGTCAAGGGAAATTGGTAGTTGCACTTGAGGTACGCCTCAGTGCTGTCGCCCCTCCCAAGTGGGGGGGGTATTTCTGGTTAGGGATCTTGACACCGGTTACGACCTTGCCGTTGGCCCTTAAACGTTAGGATGTACAATTTCAAAATTTCAAGTAAATGTTTTGTAGGATGTTAGTTCGGCTAGGAGAACCTCTGTATTAGAGAATCTGTTAAGGTTAGCCAAACATCGCAATGTGGTAATGAAATTGTACATTAATATGAAACTGTTGATTTAATGTTTTAATTTTTGTTTTAATAAATACGGCCGGGAGGGTCACTCCCTCCCTCTTCCAAAAACTTCAAGAACTGTTTCCGGTTTCCCATCCTTGGGGATTGTGTTGAGAGGGGGTGGCGGGTATCTCAGCCATATGGAAAGGGGCGACCACTCGGTCCCCCCGAACATATGGCAGAGTACCATGATCCCCCCGGGAAGCCATCTTGGGCGGGAAGCGAGTCTCGGCTGGTATGCCCGAAGCGGCGTAGCCGGGGCGCGCTTTTTCCTGCCCTAGAGTGGGCTGGCCTAGACACTGACGCGGCTGGCCACGCCCTCGGGGCAGGCAGGGGCGGGTTTACGCCCGCCCTGAAGACGGATAAAAGGGGACGCAAGACCAGAAGGCATCCTCTTGTTCCTGTGCTCTGAAGCTGCACCTCCTCGCTGCACGTGAGCTCGAGACAGAACGAAGAGCCAATTTTGACCCACCCACCAGCCCCTGAAGACAGCCAGTTGTTTTGAATAAAAATTGATGGTTAATGCTAATTTCATTTACAGGTTGTGGTATTATCGTGTTGATTTTGAGTGTGTAATAAAGAATGGTCTATTTCATGTATGTTTTGTGATTAAAGAAATTCGGCTTTAGTGTTCATTTATAAGCATGCTTTTAATACGCCATAATAGCCAATGTATTTTTTAGTTTGGTAGGTTAGTTAGCATTGTCGTATTTATTTTGGTCGGGCGGTAAGGTCATGATCGGTGAGCACTAATTGGAAGATCCCTATGAGTGGGCGTCACCCAACACGGATGGGAGCGCTCGGGAGAGGTGGCCATTGGCCCCTCAACGGGGAGGCGGTCCCTTCTAAGGATGGGTCGCCGAAAGAAAAGGAAAGGCGGTCAAGGCCCCTTCCTGTGTAGGAGGGGTTACAGCCCCCTCCTGGGGAATTTCCCGGGGCCAGTGACGTCTGCGACGGCAGATGTGGTAAGTTGTGCGGGGTTTGGGGGGAGGTCTACGCTACCTTCTAGATACCTCACACGAGTCCTCGAACGACCTTTAAATGGCGTCGAGTTTATTGGTGCCCCCGTCAAGTCAAGGGAAATTGGTAGTTGCACTTGAGGTACGCCTCAGTGCTGTCGCCCCTCCCAAGTGGGGGGGGTATTTCTGGTTAGGGATCTTGACACCGGTTACGACCTTGCCGTTGGCCCTTAAACGTTAGGATGTACAATTTCAAAATTTTAAGTAAATGTTTTGTAGGATGTTAGTTCGGCTAGGAGAACCTCTGTATTAGAGAATCTGTTAAGGTTAGCCAAACATCGCAATGTGGTAATGAAATTGTACATTAATATGAAACTGTTGATTTAATGTTTTAATTTTTGTTATAATAAATACGGCCGGGAGGGTCACTCCCTCCCTCTTCCAAAAACTTCAAGAACTGTTTCCGGTTTCCCATCCTTGGGGATTGTGTTGAGAGGGGGTGGCGGGTATCTCAGCCATATGTGTCCGATGCACCTGCTTATAAGGTTATCTTCACGGTGCTGTGATGCCTCTCCTTAATCCACAGCAACAGACCAAAAAATTGAAGCGCCTGGAGGGCTCTCTGATTTCTGTGCTGAAGACCAGGTGCATTATTTTTCAGACTTGAAGCCCACTTTACCCTGCTATTGCCGCACGTGACCTGTTGAATCTAAAACTGGTGCTTATTGCTGCATGCTGATTCATCATCCTGATTATAGTGAGACTGACCTGTATGTGATGGGCTAATCATTGTTCCTGCACAGTGGCTTAACGAAACTTGATGGGGGCCCCCTGCAAAGCACAATGAGGCCCCCGCACCAGCGACCCGGCTCACCACCTGTGACTTTGCCCCAACGCCAAAAATAAGCAGTCACCTAAGCCGTATTTTCAGCACTTATCTGTGCATACTTCGAACAGCAAATATAAATAGAATGCACTTTAATTGTGTTTTAGGGATACCTGAATGATGATATCCATGAGGAGAAGTGCAGCTCAACGGTTAGAGGCGGCAGACCCAGAGGCAAATGTCGGCCTGGGACCAGGGTTCAATTCCCGACGCAGGCCGGTGCAGGACCAATGTCAGCGGGCCTGATAAATTTCGCCTCGGTGCCACTCTAACCATGGGGTCCTATGCTGCAACTCTGGGCAATAGCTTGCTTAATCTCCACTCTGGCCCCATCACCGCTGGGGATGCCTGGCTGCACCTTGGGGATGCCCAGTAAAGGCACCATCTCACAGGGAAAGCCAGGACAGGTTCCCCAGCGGTACAGCACTGGGATGCTCCAGGGTAACCACGCGCTCTATAAATCCAACATTCATTAATGGCTGATAATTAAAGAGAACAAAGACAGAAAAGTCACATTCGAAATGAATACATACTTTTTTATTTATAACCCTATTTAGTGCCAAGATGAGGTCTTTCCAGGCTCTTTAAACACATGGCTAGCATTTTTCATTTGACAAGCCTACTTTATATTTCTTTTCATGAAATGCATTCTCACACTACAGCAGTAAATGTAAATTTCAAATGCAAGGAATAGGCAGAATGGGGGCCCGGGTACTGGAACCCCAAAAAATAAGCCTCGGTAACCAGTTTACAAAGGTATGTTGACTGTGCACCTCGGATAAAGTGTACAGCTGACTCTTGTGGTGCACTGTAGCAACCAACAACACTTTTCAATAATGTAAACCACATGCCAACATGTAATGGCGCTCACTGGGTAGAGCTTATGTAGCACATAGCTCAGAAATAGCACATAGATAGATGGCACGCAGCTCCCACGAGCATTGTAAGTTGTTTAAAACACATGCAAGCATGGAACAGAATGCTCTGGACAGACTTTGCATACACCCCACATAGTGCAGATATACTATACAGCTGGCTGCAATGGGACCCCTTAAAGCACTTTTTAAAAGGCATGGAATGCACACAAACTTCCAACACAACACATTAAATAGAACATTTTGCTTACATCTAAATAGGCACAGACATGGCTTTTGGGCTTTGGGCCGTGGGCCATATTTTTCATAGATTGCATTATATAAACAGAAATAACGTACCCGAACATGTAATTACGGCCCCTATAGTTGTGTAGCTCTTTCTATAACTTGGTCATCAGAATGTGCTACAACAAAGACGATGATCCTGGGCTTGTAAACAGGAGAGAGGGCCAACCCATCTTCAGTATTCAGAGGCTCAGAAGCGCATCATTTGATTTATGAGGCAGGTCCCCTGCCCACAGGACTGATATGAGGCAATTGGTTCACCCATGCTACAGCTGCACGCTACAACTACTGCGCTGATGGCCTGAACTCTGCGCCACTCTACTCTATGCCACTGCACTTTTGGGTAGAGGTGCATCAGTGAGTGAGGTGCCCCAGTACTGTGCTAAAAGTGCCATCTGCAGATCAGAAATGATTGTGCACATATGCAACACTGAGTGGATCTCTGTACTGGAATTACATAAGGGGGCTGTCCTACAAGCCAGACACATGCTGGGAGGGTGGCCAAATAGACACTGAGCACAGGGGTCACTCCCAGAGTGCAAGTGTCACAGCCGAGGCACATGTACAACATTTTGATTTTAGTCCTTACATTGCTGGATTGTGTGCGTGAGTTGACAATATATCAGTGGGCTTCAAGGAAAGGTCCTCATACCAGTAAAAAACTCTTTCTAGTGTTTAAAAATGCTGGGTTTTTTCCAAATGTTTTAGTTCACCAATATTCACTTTGGTCCTATGGTGGTGAAGGGAACCCCTGGGTGCAGAGGGAGTTAAGTGTGGAATCACCTGGATGCTGCAAAGCCGTGGGATCCCAGGTTTATCAAAAGATATCGTGAGACCCGGGTGAAAAAACACTACAGGGCCCTCTTTCCTTCATTTATGCCAGGTGGCACAGGAATCAGATTCAAAGTATTGAAAAACCTGTGCTATACAAATACATGGTATGTTATGTTATTTTATGTTATGTGCAATAGCCAAAATACCTGGGCAATATAATTAGTAGCTTGAAGGGTCACTTGTCATGGTGCACTGAGCATGAAAACGTACTCACATCACTGCTACGCTTGCTTTTCTCAGGAGTGTCCAGTTTGTGTCCACAATGGCTGGACCGATGTCAGATTTTCGAGCACAACCTTTTGATTGCAAAGCCCACACAGGCAATCCCCTCCGGGGGGAAGTCATCCCCGGAACCCATTGAAAGAAGTTAAAGCTAACATAGGTGCCAAAAAAGGGGTAGGTGCAATTGGTACACTTCACCAAGCCTAGATAACTTGAGACATCCTTATTTCCAGGCAAATCACTTACAATTCAAATTATTCCTGTTTAAATGGAATACTCAGAAATGTTTTTAATGTATATATACTTTGAAAATCTAACAAAGCCCTCCCCACCCCCAGCATGGATCCTTGTTTGGTTTGCATGTCCTATGCTGTCATGCATACTATGCACCATTTAATTAGAGGTACTTCCCACTCTCTGCCTGTTGCCTTACACTCCCTGCACCCAGGCATACTTTGCTATCACAACTTTTCTCTGCTTCTAGAGTGCCAGCAAATAAAGAGCACATAAAAGTATTCAAGGGTCTGTGGGGGCAGGGGGTAGCATCCCACTTAATAATAAAGGAATGGCACTCAGAAGAAGTGGAAGATTTACCGACAGGCTGTGCATCTGGAAAGACCGCGCCAGATGCTGTGTTCCCCTTTTGAATGACATCCCAGCACTACAGCCATTTCAAATACACCAGACAGTCAGGAAATGCCACACTTTCACATAGGACAGGCAGAGAGACAGTTGAGAAGGTATACACCCGTTACAACGCATCTGTTACTCCGCACTACCATTACAACGCGACTTTTACAACGCATACCATTACAACGCATTGCGCTGGGGGGCGCTCTAGGATAGGGAATAAGTATAATTTACTATCCAACACCTTCCCTAGGGTCCACGGGGACTGGAGTTAGAATAGTAAATTATACTTACCACTATCCAGCACCTCAAAGCGCTATGCGTTGTAATGGTATGCGTTGTAATGGTCGCGTTGTAATAGTAGGTAGTTGTAACGGTATGCGTTGTAACATGGTACATCCGTTGAGAAGCATAAAAAAACCAAGGCGCCCAGAAGTAACAGAAGATGCCTGTTAAGCACACACCCTGCTAACAAGTGATCACCTGAGCCCCCCTAGCGATTTTCAAGTGAGGGATATCCTACCAATGGGGGAGACAGCTGCCTGCGCTCCTGGGCTCAGTCACCTGGAGTGCCTGCATGGCCTGCCTTTGGAGCCTGATTCGTGCCCAGGGCCGGCTTTAACACTGGTGGCGCCCTATGCGACAATGTTGGTTGGTGCCCCCCCAAAAGACCACCTCTGCCACGGATTTCCTCAATGGCACCCTTTAACAGTGCCCTTCAAGTTTCCATAATCATCTCTCAAATTAGTTTAGCTTTATAGCACCAGTCGTACCAGTGTACGGTGTCAGAGCACTTTACATTACACACACACTGCAAAGAGAAAATCACAGATGTGTAAATCAGTGTATAGGAAATTTTCCATCAGATAGGACTACAAGGTGTAGTGTAGGAGTGACATGTCTGCGATACTGGTAGGCAATATAGTTTGAGTCCTTTTTTTGGAAAAGACCAATTCAGGATTTAAAACATAACACCATTGTCAGAGGTTCTTTCTTCAATAAGGAGAATTGTTTTCTACCTAAAGTAACCCTTTTTGGCTAGATTAGAATACTGAAAGACTGTAAAAAAAAAAAAAAAATCTAACATATGCAGATGGCGTGCAGCTCTTTGATGACTGTTAATAAACAGCTCAATATTCTATATAAGGATTTGGACTTATAAACTGTAGTAACAAAAGGATCTCTCTTGTAAAAGCAGTAACTCACTGACCTATTTACTTTATATGCACTTTGTGATCGGCATGGTACACGTTCTTAGCAGCAGGTAATTTAACTCTGTGCGCTTCCTTAAAATGAGTCAAAGCATTTTTATAGTTGATCACATCAGGTCAACCAACAGCTGGTCTGGCAAGCCAGATGTAGAAAGAGGGACTGGTTCAGACACACAATCCTTCAAAGAAATCGGGTTTGTGGAAGTGGTGCTAGTTCAAAGAAAGCCTCCCTTTGCTGTGTGGGGCACCAATAGCTCATGTTGCCACCCCTGTAAACAAGTGGTGCTCTGCTGCCAGTCTTGGATGGGCCCCCAAGGTCAGGTCCCAGTGCTGCCCCCAGCCTGGCCCCCGATGATGAGAAAGTCAGGGAGCACAACGGTGCCCAGGGGGGGCCAGGAGCCTACCCTTGCCCCCGAAGAAGGGGAAGTCGGGGAGCGACATTGCGCTCCCTGTTTAGTAATCTCTGTGGGCCCGAGACTCCCAGCTCTGGGCCCCGCCGAAGATGAAGATTGGCGTGCCCTTGCTCTCCCTGTGAAGAATCCTGGGACCCAGGACCCCCAACTCTGGACTCCAGTGGCTGCAGTGAAGAGGGGGAGGGCTGTCACACTCCAGTGATGGAAGCCGAAGCCAGGTAGCGCTGTTGCTCTACCTGTGAAGTCCTCCTAGGGGCCTGGGACACCCGACTACGGGCTCTGGGAGTTGCGGGGCAGGAGAAAGGCAGGGGGAGTGCGTTCGCACTCCCCCGAAGTCCTGCCGGTACATGAGCAGCCTCTGTTTCTGCCCGCAGGAGCTGGCAAACAAGAATAGAAGCGCTGGCTCCAGTGGCAGCACGCGAGGGTTCTGGGAAGATGGGGAGCTGGCATGAGAAGCCAGGGGTGGGCTCCCAAAGCTGCTACAACCTCATCTGTAAAAGAATGGGTCAGGTAGGACTGGGCCGCAAACAAAGGTTAAATGAAGCACAAGGTCACTAACCAGTGCAGCGCAGCTCTCCCCGGAGCAGCGGGGGAGCCACTGCTCTACTATGCACGAGATGGGGAAGAGCACCCCATAATGCTTTGCAGGGCGTGGGATGGCCTGCGTGAAAACCTGCAAGTTTGCAGTGCATGGTGGCACCAGAAAGATGGGGTCATGCCTAATTGGTTGCAAAGGTGCAGGGGGAGCTGGAGGAGCAATGCAGACTCCCCCAGCACGAAAGTGGAAAGTCCTCACCCTCAGTCTCTGGAGGACTCAAAGGAGACTACCTCCTGCTGGAACTTTCGCTTTACAGCCAGGAGCTGAAGCTTAGGGTTGCACTGAAGGTTGCAGGGTCAAACATGGACTGTCACTGAGGTGATATCCCCTAGACATGGGGAGGTGTAATTGCACAGGTGGTCTATTTACGAATGGTGTTCCTTTTGGTTGCTGGATATTCCTGCTAGGGTGTCTGGCTGTACATGCCTAATCCTGTGATTATAATTGTGATGCATTTTAGGGGTTTTAATTGCAATGCATTATAACTGTTATCAGACATTATAACTACCTGCCATTCTAAAGGGACCGTCCTGAAGCCTTCAGAAGCGGTTGCTCCCCAAGCAGCTCCCAGTACTGTTGCGGTATCTTAGCTCTTTGCACTGCCAGACCGCCTACAGGCATTGCCTTTGTTACCTGCTTGCCATTTATGATTGTATTTGTTAATCGCGCGTTAGCGCCTGCCTGCTGCTCGATTTAAAAATTGATCGTAGCGCTATATTTGGAAATCGCGCTTCTAACAGCATTGTATAGTGATTGGCTGCCTTAGGCTGTATAATTCACTTTGTGCATTGCGTTCATAGAAGTTTGGATTTAGATCTGTGCATAGCGTATATTTAACCTTGTGCCCCAATCCAGTTTCGCTTTTGGCCTGCAGCCATCTTGTTGTTTGTTGTCGTGCCTCTCTGCCCGGACCTCCACCCCGGTACCGCCTCTCAGCTGACCCTCCTCCCACTGATACTGTAGGCTTTACTTGCCTGCAGTTACGCTGTGACCGTCCTGAAGCCTTCAGAAGGGGTCGCTCCCCACGCAGCTCCCAGCACTGTTGCGGTATCTTAGCTCTTTGCACTGCCAGACCGCCTACTTGCATTGCCTTTGTTATCTGCTTGCCATTTATGATTGTATCATTGCGCTTTATTTGTTAATCGCGCATTAGTGCCTGCCTGCTGCTCGATTTAAAAATTGATCGTAGCGCTATATTTGGAAACCGCGCTTCTAACAGCATTGTATAGTGATTGGCTGCCTTAGGCTGTATAATTCACTTTGTGCATTGCGTTCATAGAAGTTTGGATTTAGATCTGTGCATAGCGTATATTTTACCTTGTGCCCTGATCTAGTTTCGCTTTTGGCCTGCAGCCATCTTGTTGTTTGTTGTTGTGCCTCCCTGCCCGGACCTCCACCCCGCTACCGCCTCCTAGCTGACCCTCCCTCCCACTGACACTGTAGGCGTAACTTGCCTGCAGTTACGCTGTGACCGTCCTGAAGCCTTCAGAAGCTGTCGCTCCCCACGCAGCTCCCAGCACTGTTGCGGTATCTTAGCTCTTTGCACTGCCAGACCGCCTACTTGCATTGCCTTTGTTATCTGCTTGCCATTTATGATTGTATTGTTGCGCTTTATTTGTTAATCGCGCGTTAGTGCCTGCCTGCTGCTCGATTTAAAAATTGATCGTAGCCCTATATTTGGAAATCGCTCTTCTAACAGCATTGTATAGTGATTGGCTGCCTTAGGCTGTATAATTCACTTTGTACATTGCGTTCATAGAAGTTTGGATTTAGATCTGTGCATAGCGTATATTTTACCTTGTGCCCCAATCCAGTTTTGCTTTTGGCCTGCAGCCCTCTTGTTGTTTGTTGTTGTGCCTCCCTGCCCGGACCTCCACCACGCTACCGCCTCCCAGCTGATCCTCCCTCACCCCTCCCCTTCCACTATCCACATATGACAGATGCTTTTGCGTGCAGCGGACGGGCCCCATGCGCGCCGAAGGTGCGCCAAAGGTAAGCCCGTCTACGTCCGTCCGCGCCTGGACCGCGCCCAGCGCCAGACCCCCTGGTCCTCGCAAAACCCACTCCACCCGCATAACGTATGACGCCGCTACCCTCTTTGCCCTTAATCCCGGTCACACACCACAATGCTGCGAAGCTACCCCAGGACACACCCATGGACCATTCGCCTGCCACTCCTGCAAGTTCACCTGCATCAGGACCCACACCAAACCCACTTCCTCCAAACACAATTCCGACTCTAACCACTTGAAGTGCATCCTGCTGAACACCCGCTCGGTCCACAGACACGCCACTGAACTCTGGGACTTACTCGACACTTCATCGCCGGACATCGTATTCCTTACAGAAACCTGGATGAACGCCTCATCAGCGCCCGACATCGCCATAGCCATCCCGGACGCTTACAAGATCATCTGAAAGGACCGCATCAACCAAACAGGAGGAGGCATCGCCATCTTCCATAAGAACACCATCCGAATCACGACCAGATCCGACGATAACCTCGCGACGCTGAACACCTTCTCTTCCAGATCCACACCGACCACAGGACCACACTTAGAGGCACCCTCATCTACAGACCACCAGGAACCCGCACACAATTCAATGAAGACATCACTGACTTCATCAGCCCACATGCCCTCACATCCGAGAACTACATTCTACTAGGAGACCTCAACTTCCACCTGGAAAAGAAAAACGACAACAACACCAACACCCTTCTGGACAACCTGGACAACCTCGGACTTAAACAACTTGTTGACACCCCCACCCGCTTAGCCGGACACACGCTCGACCCCATCTTCACCTCCAGCAAACACATCTCCTTCGATCACACCACAGCTCTCCATTGGACGGACCACATCTGCGTTCACTTCAGCTACAAAAAGACCATGACCCACAACCCCCCAAATCTTTTCCTCGAAGAAACTGGAACAGAATTACCAATGACCAACTCTTCACATCGCTTAACTAAAACCCTCCTGCCATATCATCGGACCCAAACCAAGCTGCCACCAAACTCACAGAATGGATCACCCAAGAATTAGCACCCTTGAAAAACCACCAGAACAAACTAGGTAGCAAAAAGGCCCCCTGGTTCAACGATGACCTTAAGAAATCCAAGAAGTTATGCAGCACCCTTGAGAAAACCTGGAGAAAATACCCTACCACTAACAACCTGACCACCGTCAAGGACGCCACCCGCAAACACCACCAATTGATCCGATCCACCAAGAAATCAGCATTTAAGGATCGGCTCGACAACAGCGCCCACAACAGCGAGGAACTATTCAACATTGTCAAAGAATTTACCAACCCCACCGCCGGCACCAACGACATCACTCCCTCCCAAGACCTCTGCGACTCTTTATCCGCTTTCTTCCATAACAAATCGCCGACATACATAACAGCTTTGAAAACCAGTCTGAATAACAGACCACTCCACCCACCCCCGAACCAAAACAGCACTCTCACAACATTTGCGCCTGGAACCCAATCACCACTGAAGACACCATCCGCCTGATGAACTCCATCCACTCAGGTTCACCAACCGACTTATGTCCCCACCACATCTTCAACAAAGCCGACTCCATCATCGCACCACATCTCCGCGATGTCATCAACTGTTCCTTCAACTCCGCCACCTTCCCGGAAAGCTGGAAACATGCCGAACTCAGAGCCCTTCTGAAGAAACCCACAGCAGACCCCTCTGAACTTAAGAACTACCGCCCCATCTCACTCCTCCCATTCCCTGCTAAAGTCATTGAGAAAGCCGTCAATAGTCAGCTCGCCACCTTCCTTGAATCCAACAACTCCCTCGACCCCTCACAGTCCGGCTTCCGAGCCAAACACAGCACCGAAACCGCCCTCATCGCTGCTACAGACGACATCCGAACGCTACTGGACAACGGAGAAACAGGATCATCACTCAGTCCCACCCTCTTCAACGTTTACATGATTCCCCTCGCATCCATCGCTCGACAACACAACCTCAACAACATCTCCTACGCAGACCACACCCAGCTGATCCTCTTCCTCACCAAAGACCCAAACACCGCCAAAACCAATCTACACAAAGGAATGAAAGAAGTAGCCGAATGGATGAAGAACAGCCGTTTAAAACTAAACTCGGACAAAACAGAAGTCCTCATCTTAGGATCATCCCCCTCTGCCTGGGACGACTCATGGTGGCCACCGGCCCTGGGTACAGCGCCCATACCTACAGATCACGCATGTAACCTGGGCTTCATCCTAGACTCCTCCCTCTCGATGACCAGACAAGTCAAGGCCGTCTCCTCTTCATGCTTCAACATCCTACGCATGCTCAAAAAAATCTTCCGTTAGATACCCACCGAAACAAGAAAGACAGTCACCCACGCACTGGTTCCTAGCCGACTGGATTATGGAAATACCCTTTACGCCGGAACCACAGCCAAACTACAGAAAAAACTTCAACGCATCCAAAACGCCTCAGCCAGACTCATACTGGACATCCCCCGCCAAGCTCACATTTCAGGTCACCTGAAAGACCTCCACTGACTTCCCGTCAACAAGAGAATAACCTTCCGTCTCCTCACCCACGCACACAAGGCCCTCTACGACCTAGGACCCGAATGCCTCAACACACGACTGTCCTTCTACACACCCACCCGCCAAATACGATCATCCAATCAAGCCCTCGCCGCAATTCCGCGCATCCATAGATCCACCATGGGAGGAAGATCCTTCTCCTACTTAGCGGCCAAAACCTGGAATTCTCTCCCCATTCACCTCCGCCTTACACAGAACCACCTCTCCTTCAGAAAACAACTAAAAACCTGGCTTTTCGATAAGTAATGCACCCACCCTCCCTCAAGCGCCTTGAGACCCTCTAGGTGAGTAGTGCGCTATACAAATTCCCGAACTTGAACTTGAACTAGACATGCATTCTTGCTACTGCATTAAGTGATGAACAACCCAGATTAATAACCACTGTGATTCGAGGTGTATACTGTTTGGTCAGTATGAGATGCTCAGTCAGGGTTATGTGTCACTATGGCAGGTGTTCCGGTTATAAAAGCTTGTTGAGATATTTGGGTTGGACGCCACTGGAATGGTGCTAATGGGCAGGGCACTCATTCGAAGTTAAGGCGAACCCACTGCATTATTGGGCAAGATAATTTGCATACATGGGAGTGGTGGTACTAGACCCCATCCCTCTTGCGGGAGGGGTGGAAGTGTTATGCAATGTTACAAATTAATTCCAACAGCATATCTATATTTGTAAATTGTTGCATGGTGTTGAGTAGTGTGTGTGTTTAATAAATGCACTCTTCCTTTTATAAAGAAAAGTACAGACTGGACAATCAATTATTGAGTGTTATCTGTGTGTACTTGTAAATGGTGATTACTAGCCCACGCCACCTCCCTTGAGTAAGCCTTGGACTGCACTGCAATGCTACACTCTAAGATTTAAGCGCTACAATGGGGTGTTTAATTCCCAGTGAAGGACAACTGTAGACATGTTATTTGTGCAGGCCTCACAAATATTGCCTTGTTTTCCAACATTGGGTTACTGTACTATGGGCCATAGAATTTGCATATAACATCACTGATAACACTTCTTTGGGAATACAACCATTCTATTAAATGTCGAAAATATCATCCCGGAATCTTGCTATGGGAATCACCTCCTGCAATTAAATTACCCTCTATTTAGGATTTGTATGCACACCTAAGAAACCTCGTCAAATTAGCTTGCTATAATTTGACCCAAGCACAAGAAACCAGAAAAGATATTCTGATCAACATCATACCACACAGTTGTCTGATGTGATGTGGGATAAGGTTTGGCTAGATACAAAGAAACTGGCATTGAAAGGGAAAAGAAAATTCATTCAAAGATATATTGGTCCCTTCATGGTTAGCTGTGTGATAAACCCAGTGGCCATTAAGTTACAACTTCCCGACCGGTGTTTCCTGTATCTTACCTGATACCTTATCACCCAGATACTAGGAAGAGTGCACCGCCTTCGCCCATCATTATCGATGAAACACAAGAATATGAAGTACGTGCCACCCCAGACTCTAAACGCATTCGCTGTCAACTTCATTATTTTGTGGATTAGAAAGGCTTAGGTCCAGAGGAACGTTCTAGGTAACCTTTAGTGCACGTACAACATGCTCTACGATTGGTGAAAGCATTCCACCCCTATTTTCCACAAACACCATGATCAATTACAACACTTTTAGGCAAACTCCACGGGGGGTACTGTCATGGCACAAGTCCATACAATGTGTAGGACTACTCCTCTCTATACAAATACCAACCAACTGACCCATGCTGCACAAGCACTCTCTAGTATGTGTGTATTGGTTTCACTGGTTTCACTATATGTACATATCTTGTACTGTTTCTGTTGTTGGTAGTACAATAAGTGTGTATAAAATGTACATACAGGTAAAACCAATGCTAATGACCATTATGGTACTCCTATTACTAGCAGTGTATATGGAAGTCGATTTTCCATGTGATCATTGTTAAGCCTTGAGGCAAAGGAAGCGATCTCTAACAAGAGCTCAGAAGTCACTGCAGCCTTCTTGGGTGTGGTTTTCCCCTATCAACCAGACTGAGGGTCTAGAAAGTGCTTTGCCTTGAGACTGTTGTCAGAACATCATAGTGGCGAAGGTCCGATTGTCGATGTCGATTTCGAGATGAGATTTTGTGTGACTTACACTTGTAATACTTCACTTACCTGAAAATATACAGACGTCGAAGAGACTCTACTTTGATTACGGTGAGTGATTTTGGTGCTCCACTTTCATTCCTATCAGTAATGTCTTGTTATACATACTTCAGCAACCATTGTGCTTCTGCGATCTGCAAAAGAAAGAAAGATAAAAACAAGAGATATCAATGGTACCCAACGCAAGCAAGTCAGCACTAGAAATTCGATCTTTCATGCAAAATGTTTGAACTGTAGTGTGTTAGGCTGGATATTGTATGAATAAATATGAACATATAACTTTGTTAATTGCATAGCACAATCTTGTTTGAGCGGGCAAGTGAACTTGTTAATACTTACGAACTGTTAGAACTCAAACATCATAGTTATGATGATTTATGTGCTCCTGGCTCATAAGGATGTTAACAAAATCTTTTATTCAATGACCAGCTCGTATACAGGTAGCAGTGGCCTTGGTAATGTCCAGACTTGATAACTGTAATGCACTATAGTTGGCCGCCAATAAGAGTATGCACTACAAGCTCCAGGTACTGCAGAAGGCATTGGCAAGACTCTTTCAGGACATTCCCAGGAAACAATCTGCCAGGAAGGGACTGGAGTTCCTGCATTGGCTCCCCAGTGAACAATGCATTTGCGTCAAATCACTTTGTATGGTTCATGAATCACTGCATGCTTCCTATCAAGGTTGAAGACTATGTTCAATTGGCATCCTCCCAGCAGACAATTGCATTCTGCGCTCCAAATGCATCTGGGGGTACCAAGAACCAAGAAGAAGAAGTGGGGGGATAGAGAATTCTTGTTGGCAGCAAGCAAGCTCTGGAATTCCCTACCCCTTGCTCCGGGATCTATCCCTTTTCTGCTCCTCATCAGAAAAGCCTTTAACCTGGCTTTTCACAGTCCAGCTGGAGTTTCTGTCTCTTTCTAGTTCCCTGGGTATGAACGGTTGGTCTCTAGCGCCTTGATGCCTTCGAGTGACTGCTGCGCTTTATAAATCTCAAATCAAATCAATCATATTTTGGAAAGAGAATAAGAAAATTCAAAACTCCAAAAGAGCTTAAATACATTTTAATTTAACAAGGAATATACAGATTCTACCAGTGATTCCAATCCCTGAAGAATAGGCAAGGGAAACCCAAATCCTTTGAACCTCCCTACCTTTATGGACGTCCCATCTTATTGAGTTGGTCACAGGTAAGGAGTAAGGGAAAGGGTTAAGATTTCATACTTGATAGAGTAGTAAGAAGGTATACAATATCCTGATCAGATTCTGGTTATTTCAACAGGTCAACAACTGTCTACATTTCTCCCAACTATGACGTTCCGTCCGGCCCTCCTTCCCAATCTCTATCTGACTCCCCTTTGTTGCTAGGGGGCACAGGCAGTAAGATAGGGAATTCTGAGGTGGGTTCCTAACGTCCCAGCACAGTAAACAGTGCCGGCAATAAGGTAAGTGCCACATTGTAATCAGGTCCGCCAGCCAGACTGTATCCTCTACGCCCCACATGCCACTATATGTCTGGTCCACATTTTTGACAGAGTTTCAGTGGGCTACTCAGGCAAATGCACGAGGGCCCAAATGTAACAGGAGGGGTAAAGGCCTGTACATACATTGTCTCGATTATTGTGTCCGTCATACCAGGCATCCTAAGTAACTGGATTGCTGTGGGAAGACAACACCATGGCCACTGATAACGCCTCCACACTTTCTACAGTCACCTAATATTATAAGCAACTTGTACGTCCCACATGAACAAAAATAAGATGGCTTTGGCAGACTATCTGTGGTAGCTATGGTGTGGCTGGAAAATGTCCAGCAACAATTCTTACCCTCCCACATCACCTGTGAGGAAATATCCCAGGCTACTGATGCTCTGAGAGGCTCAAAATCCGCTGAATTGGACAGCTTCACTGGAGACATCTATAAAGCCTATAAAAAGATTCTAGTGCCCCACTTATTGGAGGTATATGCTGAATCTCTGGAGTTGGGAGTTCTCCCTCCTACCCTGCATGAAGCAGTTATTACCTTGCTACTTAAACCAGGAAAACCCCCACGGTTCTATGCATCATGCAGACTTTGTCATTGCTTAACCACGACAATAACATATTAGCTAAAGTTAATGCCACACGCCTCTCCCTTAATGGACAGCATAATCTCCCTCTTTTGGTCAGGGTTTGCTCTGCCCCACCCTACCTCCATCAATCTCTGTGCGGTATTTGCTGTTCTCAATAAAATTTCTCCTAAGCTACCAGCAGTGACATGCACTTTTGGGTGCCCGAAAAGGCGATCGACTCTCTTGAATTGCCTTTTTTACACGCCACCTTAACTAAATTGGGAATCACCTTTGGGTTTTCAGGATCTAATCACTGTATTATACACTGCTCCTCAGGCATATCTGCAAGTTAGTGGCACACTGTCCGAGTTCTTTCCCCTGATGCATGGCACCCCCAGGGTTGTCCACTGTCCCCCACTACTGGTCATTTTAGGCATGGACCCTTAGGTCTGTCACCTCCTGGAGCATCATTTCGACTGGGTGCTCCAATTTTATTGAGGAGCGATACTGGCTTCACTCTAAGCCGACACTATCTTATTATTTGTCCGCTACCGGTAACTAACCTCCCATCTTTAATACGAGAGGTGGTTCTTTTTTGGATCTTCTCTGGTTTATCAATTAACTGGAGTAACTTGGAATTCTTTCCATTAACCGAAGCCATGGTTCCGTGTACTATTGACATCCCATGAAAATTGTGTGTGGCCTCCCCCAAATATCTTAGAATATGCCTTCAGAGAGAGGGTCTCAAAGTGATTCAACGTACCTATGGTCCTGGTGGCCCTCCCACGGTTCTTATACTTTTTTTCTAAATATTTCCATTACCCTAAGTGAAACCTTTTTTGATACCTTGCGTGGTTCACTTATAAGACTCATATGGGTGGGCAGTCACCCCCAGATTGTATGGAACATGTTAATGCTTCCTTATGAATGTGGTGGCTTTGGAGTGGAAAAATGGGAAAAAGTGCTGCAGAAGATAGCGTCTGTTTTTTTCCCTGCAAATGGTTTCACCAAAAAGATTGTGGTGCTGAAATCACCATCTTCCCAGCTTTTGGGGACTGTCAGAAAACCAAAATATTTTACACAGTTTTGGCATTTTACTGAGACATAACCTATTTTTGCAATTTTTGTGTGCTTTCAACCTCCTTCCAGTCCATTGTAGAATGGGGTATGAAAGCAATAAAGTAGACACAATTCTGAATTCAGCATTGGGTCATTTGTGTAGATCCTTCAAGGTTTTCTTTTATAGAAACTAACAGCTGAAAATAGGAAACATTGAAAATGAGTTAAAAAACAGCCATGCGTGCCAACATTTTCACCTGTAAATTCTTCTAAGTATGACAACGTTTTGAAAGCAATATACCATTACATCCGCTGGACCTTTCTGGTTGTGGGGATATATGGAACTTGTAGGTTCACCAAGAACCCAAGGAACCCAGATCAATAACTGAGCAGCGCAAGCAGGGCAGCTGGAGACAAATGGACACATGGGGGAAAGCACAGGCCCCTCTGAGCCCTTCAATAATCATAATGCCAGTCGTTGGAGCCACACAGGCTCTTAAACTAAAAATACCCAACATTGGAGCCCCATGGGCTCTGGAAACAAATATGTCAGGTGTTGCAGTGTCCCACAATGGCGGGTCTGCTCAGGGAAACAGGCCACTGTCACCTCCGTGCCTTGGAGAATAGCTCTGGGGGGTAGGCACCGATAGCTTGCCTCTACACCCACACACTCCCCCCCACCATGCTCCACTCACTGGACTATGCTTCTCCGGTCGGGCGGCATGCACAGGGGAGACCCCACTCCTCGGGGGCTCTCTCTCTCTCTCTCTGAATGCGGCAGGATGAGCAGGCACCCGCAATGTGCCTTGGGCCCCTGGTGCTGTAGTTAGCACACCGTGCGGCTCTCTCTTCCTTCACGGGAGCACAGCGCGGCCATCGGCGGCCTCTGCAGCTTTCCTCTTCACCCGGGCCCCCTCCTAGGACCCAGGACTTGCCATTGGTGCTCATGGAGGCAGGGTAGGCTCCCGCCCTCCTTTTTACCTGCAGCCGAGCTCCCAGACATCTGTTGCAGGCCCCTCTCCTGTCCCAGGCAGACATGCCTGACTTCCTGTTTGCGGCTCGGGCTGCGGCGGTGATTTCCCTTGGGTTGCGGCGGTGATGAGGGGTAGGCTCCCTCATAATTCAAAATCTAATGCGCGGTAGGCTCCCGCTACCATGGGCTCCATAATGCAGGCTGGGCACCCACAATCACGATCAATAAGCGGGGTGGGCACCCGCTCCCGGCAGCCTCACAGGGGAATCCCTCATGGGGGGTTCCCTCTAAAAGGGAGGGCAGAGCCGTGCTGCGCAGCCCATGCTCTTCTTTCTGGGGAAATGAAAATAAAGCACTCCCAGGGTTCAGAATGCAGCATAAGCTCCTCTAAGGTCCTGGAGGATCATGAGTAACAAAACATTCAAACAAAAAGTTCCCTTAGGGATCAAGGGGCAATGCAGGGCCAGGGAGGCAAGCCCTCATGGCAGCCCCCTCCAGTCCCCAGCAGCAGCACGCCCCGACAGGATTCAGGAACACAAACTGAACAATTTCATGGGGTCACAGCCCCTTTACTTACATACTACCAAAAGTCTTTGTTCTCAATAGTCACAAGTCAATTAACACAGCTAGAACTAGTTCGGTGTGGTCCTGGAGCACTTTGTTTACAAGGCTGCATCCTGCGTTTTGTGGAAGAGGGGGTTTGCCATCAGGCGCACAGTGGGAGGTGGAGCCATCATTCACCTTGTCAGGCACAGCCCTGCTCAGATCAAATAGTCACCCCTCCCGTAATCCAACTGCAGATCTCTCTATTCAACCCATGTCTGGCTCAGCCTGCCCTGTCCCTCGAAAACCAGACATGCAATTCACATCAGGCAGGCAAACACATAGCACACAGAAATACCAACTTCTAAAAGTGGCATTTCTCTCATAGACATAATAAATCAGCGCACACCATTGCGCAGCATTTATTCTCATAATTCCATACATACCAGCCTTGACCATACTGCTACTCTCATAACAAGAATTACCACTGACAAACACTGAGCAGGGAATCCCTCATGCATTCCTATAGGAGGGCAGGCCCCTCTCACTAAATGTACCACAGAGTACACGCACTTTACACTGGGTCACAGTGATAAAGTGTCCAGAGGCCTAAAACCACTACCACTACACAGAGAAAAAGGCTGGGAGAAATGCAAAAAGATTAGGGTCAACCTGCAAAAAGAGCCAAGTCCAACACAACCCCCTTCCAGCCAAAATGCAGGGTAGACCAATCACTACCTTGATGGGCTTCCCTGCTTCGGGCGCAGGCCGGCACTGCAGGGACACCCTCCAGTTCTACGCCACTCTGAACCCACGTGGGTCTCTTTGAAAAAAAATACCTCTCAGGCCCAATTAGGCTACCCCACTGGTACTCCCTAGTTGTCCACGGCCAGGAACAGGCCCTAGGCCATCCAGATGTCATTGGTCCTTCCCAAAGCACAGAGTGGGGGGGGCAGTAACCCCTGGCACATAATAGCCAATCTCTACTCTCCCTCTCAGTGTAGTTCCAAACTACCACCGATTCTTCAACCTAGGGTCCGCACCCCCAGGCTGACCAGAGGTCACGGGTGAAGCGTCTCCGCACCCTACCTCAACTTCTGGGATGCCGCACTCTCCCAGGAGAAGCACCCATCAGAACACAACTCTACCACCAGTTCATGATCTCTCTCTATCAACTGGTCTACCACCTGGGACGACTCCCTCCCTCTGCACCCCTTCCAGAGCCCTATACCCTTCCTTCTGAAGAGCAGGGTCCCTCCACTTAAGATGGGCCCCACCTGATCCGAGGGTGGAACTACCACACTCAGCCAGGGACCCAAAAGATCCCAGCTAGGCCTGCTGCACCCCTCTGGAGTGGTACCCCTAGAAGGCAAACTGGTCAGGGCACTGATTACAGATGGCCCGCCATCTAGGTCAGGAAAACACCTGCTCCTGGCCCCCCAACCCTGGGACAGTACCCTTTGGTCAGATGCCTGATGAACCAGGACTTTCTCGGGGAACACGCATGCCCCCCCCCCAAGGGTGACACATACGTAATGTGTAGTGTGACAGTCTGCCTGGCGCAAAGCTTGTGACCTCCTGTCTCTCCAACAGTGCACGAAGATGCCCATTGACAGAAGTGGCATCACCATGGCCAATCGTTGGTGACTCAGCCCTTCTGGCTGGCCCCTAACCCAATGGTTCTTCCACTGGATACTCTTTCCCCCTGTCACCCCTCAATCTGGACCTTTGCACCCTCCATTTAGGAGTGGCACTGCCAGACACCAGAACTGATGGAGGACTCATTACAGACACTCCCAGCTCACCTAACATAGGGAGATTCCCCTCAAAGAACGGCCCGATATGACAGACTAGGCTCCCTACCTGGTGTACCCTCTAAGAACCATCCAGTACTGGAGACTGAGGTTGAGGCTCGGAATACGGGCCAGTCTCACACCTTCCCCTGCGGGACAGGATGTGAGGCCTTGCAACCTCCTCACTTACAAGGTCACCTAGCTGGGCTACTCTGAACCACTTCCACCACTCTGGGTTGGAAGACACCTGCACCATTCTTCTAGTATCCCTCCCCAATGCAAGCTCCCTAGAACCAAAGAACTTACACAATCCAATAGGTGTTGGCGTGACTTCGGAAAACAATTACAGGGCATGTTCGGTCTGACAAACATTCTGAACAGCCCTTTAACACCATTTACTGTGCTAATCAATCACTCAAACGTCCAGTGCATCACCACATTCATCCACACTTCCCCCACAAGACTGGTGAGACAGCATCTTACTGCCCCTGAAGCTCAACCTGTCCTCCTCTTAACCGGAAACCAGGTACCATACTCTGGGAACTGGGAATGGGACTACCTGCATATATTGTTGCCACCACTGGATCCCACCCTACTGGGGATACCAGAAAATTAAAACAGCACTTAGGGGATTATCTACCCTCCCATGCCGGTTACTCCATGCCAATTAAGTTAGCACTGTAGGCCAAACCTAGAAATAACACAGCACAGGGGCAGTACAACTTCTTCAGCCTCAGGCCAAACCAAAGAATAGCAGACAGTACAGGGGCAGTAACAACTCCTTTGGCTTGCGCTGCAGGCCAACCCCATACATAGCAGTTTGCACAAGGGCAGTACAAAACTCCTTCAGCTTCAGGCCAACCCAAGAAAATAACAATCTGCACAAGGGCAGTCACTCCTCCAGATTCTCTTGTTTCTGTCCTTGACGGGACACCCAACTCATAGTGCAACACGAAAACACATTTCAAAGAATGATACTTAAACAAAATCAGAAACAATAATCCCCATACATGTGACTATCTTAAATGCAGAGCTTGTAGTGTAATCAGTTGTCGCTGGGGTTCTGTGCAAACGCAAGTCCTGTCCTCACCGCTGACCACCAATGTTAGAAATGGGATTTCTGGTTGGCTAAGGCTTGCACCAAAGTCAGGCAGGCAGAAACCAGCACTCTAGTCAGGGCAAGGAAGTTACATGCCAAAGATAACCCCCTTGGTAGCTTGGCACGAGCAGTCAGGCTTATCTCAGAGGTCATGTGTAAAGTATTTGCGCAACACGCACACAGCAACAACATACGAGGTACACCAGAAAAGCTACTCCACACAAGGTTATATTAAATATTAGCCTGAAACAGGTGTACTTTTGCCTAATAAATTCTGCCTCAATAAGGCCACATGGTGGTGACTTTTGGTGCACTGAGTTAGTGGCACCTGAAGCACTCAGTGTGTGTGCAGGCAGCGATGATGCGTGGTCCGAGCGGGCCGCACTGCGAACAATGTCTTTTACCTACTGCACTGCGTAATGTGCAATAGTGACTAAATATGAATTGTGAGCCCTGCTGACCACAGGGTAGGCCGGAGGCAAGGGTCAGAAAGGGCCCACAGCCATGTGGGATTGACTTGAGCTGCACAGAGTTAATGGCAGATGAAGCACTGAGCGTGTGCTCAGCCAGCAATGATGCGTCGTGCGGGCAGACCGCAGTGGATGCAATGGCTGTTGTCTACTGGACTCTGCAATTAATAAATCAAGACTGAATTCGAATTGTGAGCCCTGCTGACGGCAATGTAGGTGTATGGAACAAAAGATGAAATATGTATGGAATACATTGTCGAAATATGTAGGCTTCTGGACTATTTGGCTTGTCAGCCCTGCTGACCGTAGTATAGGCTGGAGGCAGTGGTCAGCAAGGGCCCACAGGCACGTGGCATTGAGTTGAGCTGAACAGAGTTAGTGGCACCTGAAGAACACAGTGTGTGCGCAGCCAGAAATGATGCGTGGAAAGGCCGCACTGGGAGCAATGTCTGTTGCCTACTGGACTGCGTCATCTGCAAACGTGACTCCATCTGTATTGTCAGCCCTGCTGACCGCAGTGTAGGCTGGAGGCAGCGGTCAGCAAGAGCCCATAGTGTATGTCCGGCCCTCAACATGATGTACTTGACGCTCCTGAACTGCTGGGACCAGCTCCCTGGTCACCTTGTTGTATATTTTGTTGTGCACGTCACATCTGCTCCAGTGCAAAATGTTTTGGGTGGATTGTGTGGAGGTACTTGTACATGCTAAACGTGCCACAAGAGTATTTTTTGTCACTACCTCTACACAAAATCCGTGGACAGAGACTACAACTGACTTTCCTTGCGTTGACTCTCTTTTCACCATCGGGGATGGTGAAACATTTCCACACAATGTATTCTGGTCTGTTTTTGGGAGGTTGTTCTTCTATCTCTTCTTCATCAGAAGTATGTTCTTGCTGAGGATTGGAAGAAGCCATCTCCAAATCATTCCAAAAAACACCCATTTACTGACCAGCTGCAAAAACACAACATGTGTCTCTCCTTTGAAGCAGCAGAGAGAATGACTAAAATAGGTGGGGTCCTTCAACTGATAGAATGGAAAACATTATGAACCAATCAAATGCTCTCTTTTGCAGTCAGATGGGAGTCAGCCCTTTTGACCGCAGTGTAGGCCGGAGGCAACGGTCGGCAAGGATCAACAGCCACGTGGCGTTCACTTGAGCTGCACAGAGTTAGTGCCACCTGAAGCATTCAGCGTGTGCGCTGCCAGCGATGATGCATGGTCCGGGCAGGCTGCGCTGGGAGCAATATCTTTTGCCTACTGGACTGTGTCATCTGCAATCGCTACTCGATCTGAATTGTGAGCCCTGCTGTCTGCAGTGTAGGCCGGAGGCAATGGTCAGCAAGGGCCCACAGCCACGTAGCGTTGAGTTGAGCTGCACAGTTAGTGCACCTAAGGCACTCAGCGTGTACGCAGCCTGCAATGATGTGTGGTCCGGGTTGTCCGCACTGGGAGCTATGTCTTTTGCCTAATGAATTCTGCCTTAATAACGCTATGTGGCAGTGACTTGTGGTGCACAGTGTTAGTGGCACCTGAAGCACTCAGCGTGTGCACAGCCAGCGATGATGCGGGTCCCGGAAGGGCCACACCGGCAGCAATGTCTGTTGCCTACTGGACTGCATCATCTGCAATCATGACTCAATCTGAATTGTGAGCCCTGCTGTCTGCAGTGTACATCGAAGGCAGTAGCCTGTACAGGCATAACTCTGCGGTGCTGTGCCACTGGGTTCGCAGGAGGTCTGTGTTGAGGAGGCCGGCGGTCCTGGCGGCGGCCTTGTGGCAGGGTGAGGGCCTTCCCAGAAGTGAACCACGCCCAGAGCCCAGGCCTATGTATTCACACTCGTACACTGGAGTGCCTATGTTGGACCAGCCCACTCTGCGTCCGCTTCTGTTTACAGGGGGGGGGACGACACAGCTGCATGAGCGAGATCTTCCCCACTGCCTGAGGTAACATTGTTGCGTCCACTGCCCACAACACTACAAGCACGAGCTGTATATGTACACATGGAGAGGTCTGTGCTCTGCATAGTGAGGTCTGTCCAGCACATCACCCCTACACTTGGGATTGTGTGCATTGTTATTGATGGGTGACTTACCTCCTTCACACATACTTGGTTGCCACGTCTTCCAACATTCAGCTATTGTAAGGCCGAGGAGTCATGCCATTTGGGAAGGTCCGCTGTCTTTGGATCCTGCCGCGAAAATAAAAAAAACGAAGCTCTGGCTCCGGCACTTCGTCAATATTTAGCCCACGGGTGGGCCAGGTCCCGGGGCAGTGAAAGAAAAAGTGTGGGTAGGCCCCAATCCCCCCACACTGCCCCGGGGTCTGCTACCTCCTCGGGGCAAGATAATTGAGTTGCGGGGTGGCCCCCAGCCCACCGCAGCCCAGGGGACCGTCACCTACCGGGCTTCTTTTTTAATTTACCCCCACACACCCCAGGGACTGCCACCTCCCCGAGGCACTAATTATTCAAATGCGGGGGTCCGTTATGGACCCCCAAGCCCTAGGGACCACCACCTCCTCAGGGCTACACACACGTTGGGAGGGGGCCACGCAGCCCCCTCCTGGAGCCAGTGATGGTCCTGGGGACCGCCATTCCCCCAGGGCCGGCTCCTGCAGTGTCTCAGGGTGCCCACCTCTGGGACGCTGCAGTTTGCTATGACAGGGGGGGAGTTCCGTCCTGTCATAGCAAACTTGGATTGGATTTTGGAAGAGAGAGCAGGAAACCTGCTCTCTCATCCAAAATTCAAACCAGATTGCTTTTCCACGCGGGAAGCTGCACGTCAGCAGCTCCCCATGTGGAAAAGCAATTGCGGCTCCGGCTGGATGACAGGAGCTGGTAGGGACAGTGGGCTCCCCCCCAGGTCCCCAATGAAGAGGCACAGGCCCCGGGGATGGGGTCCCTAAGGCTAGAATAGGCCTCAGGAAGGGGGCCACGCAGCCCCCTCCATAAGAAAAAATGAGAATTTATGTGACCATGCCCCAGGGGATGGGGTCACCTGGGCTGGAATTAGCCATGGAAGAGGGGTCCACATTGCCCCCTTCCCATTAAAATTTTGAAAATACTGGTAAGGCCCTGGGGGATGGGTTCCCCAGGGCCCAGAAAAAATAAAAAGAAGGGGGGCCAGACAGCTCCCCTTCTAAAAAAAAAAAAACAAAAAAAAACAAAGGATGGTGCCGGAGGCCCCGCCCCCACACAGAAACTCTCGGCAAACGCACCCTGTGGCGCATTTTACAATGGGGAATTAATTCCCCTTCAATACTGAGGGTCCCTAGGGGCCAACTAGCCCAGCAGGTACATCCAATAAGCACCACAGGGCTGTGTTGCAGAGAGGTGGTCCTGGCCATGCCTCTTTTTACACCTCTCTGCAATGCAGCTCTGTGGAGCTTACTGGAGGTACCTGGTGGGATAGTTAGACCCCAGGGACCCTCAGGATTCAAGGGGACTTAATCCCCCAATCTCAAACGCACCACAGGGATCGTTTGCACAGCGGTGAAGGGAGGGGGGCCTGAGGTGACATGTGAGCAAATACGCCCTGTGACATGTTTTAAGCTTAGAAATTAATTTCCCTTCAATCCTGAAGGCCACTGGGGGCCAACTAGCCCATCAGGTACCTCCAAAAAGCTCAGAGGTCTGCTTTGCCGAGAGGTGGTCCAGGATATGCCCCTTTTTACACCTCTCTGCAACGCAGCTCTGTGTCAATTACTGAAGGTACCTGATGGGCTAGTCGGGCCCCAGGGACCCTCAGGATTCAAGGGGACTTAATCCCCCAACTTAAAATGCACCACGAGGCACATGGGCACAGTGGTAAAGGGAGGGGCTGAGGTAACATTTGTGCAAACACGCCCTGTGGCGCGTATTAAGTTGGGGAATTAATTTCCCTTCAATCCTGAGGGCCCCTGAGGGCCAACCAGCCCATCAAGTACTTCCAAAATGTGCCAAAGGGCTGCGTTGTAGAGATGTGGTCCAAGCCACGCCCCTCTTTACACCTCTCTGCAACGCAGCTCTGTGGCCCTTATTGGAGGTACCTGATGGGCTAGTTGGGCCACAGGGACCCTCAGGATTCAAGGGGATTTAATCCCCCAACTTAAAAAGCACCACAGGCGCGTTTGCATAGTGGTAAAGGGGGGGGGGGCGGGCCTGAGGTGACATGTGTGCAAACACGCTCTGTGGTGCATTTTAAGTTGGGGAATTTATTGCCCTTCAATCCTGAAGGCACCTGGGGCCAACTAGCCCACCAGGTACCTCCAGTAAGTGCCAGAGACCTGGTTGCAAGAGAGGTGGTCCAGGCCACGCCCCTTTTTACACCTCTCTGCAACGCAGCTCTGTGGCACTTACTGGAGGTACCTGGTGGGCTAGTTGGACCCCAGGGAACCTCAGGATTCAAGGGGACTTAATCCTCCAACTGAAAACACGCCATGGGTCGCGTTTGCACAGTGGTGAAAGGAGGGAGAGAGGCCTGAGGTTACATGTGTTGAAATACTTCCTGTGGTGCGTTTTCAGTTGGGGAATAATTCCCCTTCAATCCTGAGGGCCCCTGGGGCCAACTAGCCCACCAGGTTCCTCCAGTAAGTGTCACAAGCCTGCTTTGCAAGAGAGGTGGTCCAGGCCATGCCCCTTTTTACACCTCCCAGCAATGCAGCTCTGTAGCGCTTACTGGGGGTACCTGGTGGTCTAGTTGGACCTCAGGGACCCTCAGGATTCAAGGGGACTTAATCCCCCAACTGAAAAGCGCCATGGGGCGCGTTTGCACAGTGGTGAAGGGAGGGGTGGGGCTTGAGGTGACATGTGTTGAAATACATCCTGTGGCACGTTTTAAGATGCAGAATTAATTCCCCTTCAATCCTGAGGGCCCCTTGGGCCAACTAGTCCACCAGGTACCTCCAGTAGGTGCCACAGGCCTGCGTTACAGAGAGGTGGTCCAGATCATGCCCTTTTTTACACCTCTCTGCAACGCAGCTCTGTGGATCTCACTGTAGGTACCTGCTGGGCTAGTTGGACCCCAGGGATCCTCAGGATTCAAGGGGACTTAATCCCTCAAATTACAATGTGCCAGGGGGCGCGTTTGCAGAGTGGTGGAGAAAGGGGGCATGGCCTTTTTCTACCTCTCACCAATCCCACTGCGTGGGGCTTACTGGAGGTAAAAGGTAGGCTACTTGGAACCTAAAGGATCCCCAGGAGTGAAGGGGACTTCAATCCCCATCCAAGAGCGTCCCAGCGAGTGCGTTTGTAGAGTGGTGGGCAAAGTGGGCATGGCGTGGTACGAGTACTTACCAATGCGGCTGTGTGGGACTGAATGGAGGTAATAGCTTGGGAAGTTGGCCCCCAAGGATGTCCTTGGGGGCCAACTAACCCTGTTGTTACCTCCAGTAAGTCCCACAAAGTAGAATTGCTAAGACGTCTTCGGAGGCCATGGCCCCCTTTCTCTATCACTCTGCAAACGTTACTCGTGGCAGATTACGGAATGGGGAATGAAATCCAATTTAGTCCTCAGGGAGATTGGGGCTAAGAACCCCTCCTGGTATCTCCTGTAAGTCCTATGCTGCGGAATTCCTGAGCGTTGGTTGGACACCTATCATCCTTTCTCCACCACTCTGCAAATGCAACTACTAGTTAAAGTAGCATATTTCTGCACCTGACTGGGAGGTAGTTTTAATCCCCCTGCCCTATTATGTACTAGGGCCTTACAAAGGAGGTCATGCTAATCACAGAGGTACCACAACGCATTGTGTTCTCTAGTGTAGGTAGGTGTTTTGACTGTAATCTAAGTGTCTTTCAGCATAGCACTGGCTCTAGGCCTGGTTAGTCATAGTCAGGTACCACCAGTACCCGTCTGAAAAAGTTGTGGGCATAGGATGATTTTGCAACAAGGCCTCTTTCTGCTCCTCTGTTTGTTTTTTCTGCACTTCTTGCTTCTTCCTGCACTATTCTTCGTCTTTGTGGACTTCTGTCGCTACTTTCTGTATTTATTTTGCTTCTTTCTATGCGTTTTTTCTTCTTTCTTCACATGTCCTACTTCTGCAGGCATAGTTAGAAACTAGCATTTAAAATACCTTAGAAATTCACTTAAAAAACCATAGGTTTCAGGCATGTTACAGTTCAAAATTAGCAGTTAAGAAACCTTTGAAATTCACTGAAAAGACCATAGGTTTCAGGCACGTAATAGTTAGAAATTAGCATTTAAAAAACCTTTGAAATTCACTGAAAAAAACATAGGTTTCAGGCATGTGATAGTTAGAAATTAGCATTTAAAAAACCTCAGAAATTCGATGAAAAAATCATAGGTTTCAGGGGCGTTATAGTTAGTTGGACATTTCACTCTGTCAAAACCATAGAAATTCCCCCGTTATAGTTAGTTCAGCTAACCATAACTTGCGCGCCTGCAATACACTGCCGATGACATCACATATTACATAACTCATGACATGGTCAGTGATATCACTCATGACATCACTGACCACATCTCAAATTACATCACTGATGACATCATAATTGTGATAGAGTGGCAAACCTCCTCTCACCCTTATATAACCTTTGATACACACACTCAAAAATATAAACTAACATTTTCAAAACAATGGGCAGACCAATACCAGTTACAACACACCTATTCAGTAATTCCAAGATCTACACACACATCCACTCATTCACCAACAGTCCTATACAGTCACTCATACATGTACTCACTCATCATATGTACTCATACACTTATACATCCCGTTACTCACCGCCACTCATCCATAGAGTTATTCACACACATAGTGACACATACAGAGTATCAAACATCCATTTACTTGCATATACAGTTATACACACACCACCACACTTATTTCTACAGAAACTTACACATACTTACTCTCTTAAACAATCACTTATAGAAACACACACTTATTTATACAGAAACTCTTCCAATATCTCACTCTCACATATACCCACTTATATACACCAATACTCACATATACTTGTTTAAAACATATGTAGTGACTCATAAAGACACTAGTGAGACAGTCATTCACTCACTAACACACCCATACACACACTCATCCACCCATAAAGTCCTGCACACATGCTGTCTTCAACACATATAAACAGTGAGTCACTCATTCATGCATCTATGCACGAAGAAATACCCCCCACCGAACCATACAGATAATCATGCTGATACTCAAAAAACCAAGTAATAACCCATATAGACACTCATGTAGCTACTCACCAACCCATGCAGCCACGTATAATCAAAGTCATAGACTGATAGAGATATTTACATATTTAAACATTACTCACTAACCCATGTATTCACTAAGATACACTTAATCAGTCAGTTATACAATATTTTTTTTAAATCATCCATTTATCCACTTATATACCCATTTATTCTTCCATCGACCTTGAGATATACATATATAAAACATATTTAATTTTCAGAAAAAGACACATTCACTGGATGATGTCAGCAGTGATGTCCTCAGTGAGGTCATTTGAGATGTCATGAGTGATGTCATGAGTGATTTCACTGATCATGTCATAAGTGATGTAATATGTGACGTCATCAGCAGTGCATTGCGAGCGTGCGAGTTATAGTTAGCTGAACTAACTATAACAGGGGAATTTCTATGGTTTTGTACGAGTGAAATGTCCAACTAACTGTAACGCCCCTGAAACCTATGGTTTATTTCAGTGAATTTCAAAGTTTTTTAAATGCTAATTTCTAACTATAACGTGCCTGAAACCTATGGTTTTTTCAGTATATATATATTGTGATGTAAAAGGAGATGTCTGACACATCTCGAGACGGACCCCGACCCGTGTGGAGGAAGGCGCCTTTGCTTGTCAGGACTCTGGGACACGAAGCGAGGAGCTTCTTTAAAGGGTGCCCTCCGGCTGCCAACAGATGACAGGAATGGAGTTTGAATTGGAAGGGCCTCCAGGAGGGGCTCGCCCGAACTTTTGAACTGAATATTTTGAAGCAGCTAGGGTTTGCCGAGGATTACCCTCAGCACAACAGACTTGTGGCTTTGGTGAAACATGGAAAGCTGCTGTTTGTCTGCGTGGTTGTGAAAGACTTAACTGCACGAGGTAACCGAGGTATGGAACACTTTCCTTTTTAAAGCAATGTTTGCACTCTGGTTACTCCGTGCTGACGGAGATTTCACCAAGATCGACAGTGGGAACCAGATGAATTTTGAAGGGCAGTGGAGCATTGTGGGCAAGCTAGTCCCTAATAAACTTAAATGACTTTGAACATTTGACAGCAGAGAAAACTGTTACACCAGCACCACTTGGGGGTTACTTGGAACCTGCAAAACCAAAGTATTTACCTCTGCTGTTGTGCATGAAGATAATGTGAAATAATACCTCATACACTGTCCCTTTAAACTGGATACAAGGACTGAAGTCCCTTCTCACTGTTCTGTGAGTTACGTTATTTAAACCCCAACGAACCCACGAACACGGCAGCTTGGCATTTGAGGAAGAGTTATGGAAACTCGAAACGCGTTATGCCTGTGTGTTTTTATCCGTGAATAAAAATAACTTTTACAAGCTCTGATGGTGTGGTCCATGCAGCGTGAGGTATTGCGCACGTCTTTTGTGATATATATATATATATATATATATATATATATATATATATATATATATATATATATATATATATATATATATATATATATATATATATATATATTCGTAAGGAATTGACTTGGGTCAAATATCTATATTGAAGTACTCAAGGTCAAAAACATAAAACACCAAACATCTATTGAATGCATTTTAATGAAATGTATTAAATGCATTAATAATTAGTTTTTCTTACATTTGATACCCCTAGATAATATTTTAAGGGTTAAAATACAAAGATACATGTAAATGTCATAACAGAGATAATGCCCATTTATCTACATTTAAATACTGACATTGTCAATGCACATCTATTGCAAATTTTGTATATTATTTTTGTGTTTATTAGTATTAGTAGGAAGACGAAACAAAATGTACCCTGGTAGAATGGCATGTAAAGAACAAAAGACTGAATAATAAAAGGCTTTTAAAGTTCTTTCATTAATTAAACATGAATTAAATTCAAGGAAAGCCAGAAAAAAATTAAAAAGTCAAGGACGCACTCTAAATTCTTTTCCTTCATCCCTGAAGACATACTTTCTATGATGTTTTGTAACATTTTAACGAAATCGTCGATACGGTATTAAATCATATTACTAAACGTATGCACACCCTGTGTTATCCCTCCATTGTCTCTAAGCTATAACAGAGAGCCGACGACTTTAAATTAGGGGATTTGCATTAATTGCTTCAGAATGTCTAATGCATGTATTCAGGAAGACACTGACATGGTTATAAATGGGCAATGTCTTTGACGATCATGTTTTATTTGAGACAGTAACACTACAATACATTAAAAAAATATCTCAGTCATGACATTTTTATAAAAAGAGGTAATATGTCCTGCTTCTTTTTGAAGCCTGTGGGAATTTACATAGATGGGGGCCGACTTCCCAGGGCATTTTTGAGTACAGGAAGTGATCAATATGAGTACTCTTTAAAATACTTTCACATGGCTTTATCAGCCTGAAAACAGCAAACTTTATATCAGTAAAAAGCACAGAGAACTCGGCCCTTTCGATTTGTACTCAATGTATATGAGCATTCCCTGAATATTCTCATTTTATTCCCATTTTAGATGTTTTCGTTAAGGTTTTATTACATTCGTACTACTTTAATGTACTCCAAAAATGCTTTTCTAAATAGGCCCCTATCTTGTTAGGGTTATTTTCATGAATGTTATTTTCTGTTCTGAGACAAAGCAGTAGCTGCTACCAGGCAGTAGTAATGTGGGGCGGGGAAGTAAAATATAATCACTTACCTTCCGGCCACTTCTCCTCCGTCCTGTCTGGTCGGCGAAGCAGGAAGCACCCAGGCTCCTGACTCCCCTAGCCAATCATGACGCAGCCTTACAGAAGTGTTGTGATTGGTTTGAGTGCTGTAGTTTGGTTCCCAGAAAGCTGCTATGAGACTGGGCATGTTCTCCACCCAGGCTGTACAGCACAGCCTGGTGGAGAACATGCAAAGTGTGCATAAATGTTTGACCGGCTTAATATTGCCGGCAAAACGTCATGCGCACTTTAGAGTGTGATCACCACTCCGCCCCCTGCTCTGTAGGAAGCACAGCCCCGCCTGCACCATTACATAACCAATATTGATAAATAAAATGAAATTAACATTGTTATTATCATTTTATTTTTCCTGTGGTGCGTCACTCCTTTGCCTTAGCGGAGGAGCCACCTCTGCTGAGCCAGCGGCAACAACAGTTTCAGTTGGGTGGGGGGAGAACTACAAAGAGAATCTTGAGCATAGGTGGCGAGAGGCAGAGAATTTTATATATATATATTTGGGTGAGGCGAAGGAGAGGGTTTAAGAGAGGCTGTTGTGGGTGATGGATAGGGCACCAGAGGCCAGATGTACAATGTGATTTTGCATGGGCCAACGAGTTTTGCGTACTCGTTTGCACATGAAAAATCACTGTTGGCCAAGTCCAATTCCTAAATAACGAGTTGCAATTCATTTGCAACTCGCTATTTAGGAATTGCGAGTCACAATTAGGAAGGGTCATTCCTTTCCTAATTGCATCTGCAAAGCTACGTGTGAATGTTGCCTGACTGCAATTGTGGTTGCAAAACACTCACAAATTACCGCCCTCTTCAAGAGGGTAGTAATGCAGCTGTTTCCACTTTGTAACTGTCTCTAAAAATATTTTTTAACCGCAGGCAGTGGTCCCAGGGACCACTGCCTTACCTTAAAAAATTAAATCCTTTTAAGGAAAAAGGGCTGCATTGAAAAAAAAATGTTTTAAACATTTAAAAAGCAGTCCCAGACATGGTGGTCTGCTGAGCCCATCAGGCCACCATCCCTGGGAGGGCTGGCATTCACAATGGGCTCGCAAATTGCGAGAGGCTCAATATTATTAATGAGCTTCGCAATTTGCGACCCCATTGGGAATTGCAAAACAGTGTAATAACACTGTTGTACATTTCATTTAGGACCTCGCAATTTGTGACTCGCAATGAGTCGCAAATTGTGAGGCGCTAAATGAAAGGGTTGTACATCTGGCCCCAGGTATTTTTTTCAGTTTGAGTGAGAGAGAAAGTATTTGAGAGGAGATGTTTAATGCTGCTGATGATATGGGAGAGGTAGATTTCCAGGTCAAGATTTTTTGGATGGGGTGGTAGGAAAATTATGTAACTGAGGGTGGATGTGAAGGTAGCTGGATGCCAGGTAAGGGTTTGATTTTTGTATGGTGGTTGGATTGGATGGCAAAGCTCTTTATTAATGTATGGCTTTCATGTGACTCTTCTTGCTTTTTGCTGCTTATCTGATCAGATGAGGAGGAGTTGGGTTGGTCCATGCATAACATAAAAATATAAATCTAAGCGTAAACATTAATAAAAGTGAATTATGGAGATGTTTCATCTCAGGACGTTGATGATCTGATGTCACTTAAAAACCCCTCTGTGGAAAATATCCCCTTTATTTAAAGTTACACGTCTATAATTCTATCTGCAATGTGTGGCTTTCATAGGAAGTCATAAACAATGGGATTCTATCCTGTGTATCTTATATTTTTTAATTTCTTTTTGTGATAGGTGATGAAAGCGTGTCTCTAAAAGATGTTTTTAGACAAAAGCACTATGTGTTTTTTAAATACCCCTCACACACTATGAATCCCATAGTGTCATGCTTCATCATAGGGGTCTTCCCGTCCCTCTACGAGGCGGGGCGTGCTACGACCTACGACTACGCGGGAGCACTTTATTAGTGAAAGGACTATGGTGAGAGTGATAGGAAAAGTGAAATATGTTTTGAATTTAAAAAGATGCTTTTGAGTCCCTCTTGCATGTCAGTAAACACTAAAATATGTTTGATATGCTCTGTCTCCACATTTGTCTGAATCACCAAGTTTATGAAATGGCTATTTCACTCTGTCTTTCTCTCCCTCTGTCTCTAGCACACACTCTGTCACTATCTATCTATCTATCTATCTATCTATCTATCTATCTATCTATCTATCTATCTATCTATCTATCTATCTATCTATCTATCTATCTATCTATCTATCTATCTATCTATCTATCTATCTATCTATCTATCTATCTATCTATCTATCTATCTATCTATTTATCTATCTATCTATCTATCTATCGAATCCACATTTAAATTAATTTACTGCCTCGTTGTAAGCATGGCAAGGAGAGCGGAAGCTCATAAATAAGCAAAAAAGTTTTCAGAATGAGCTGGAATTCCATTTTACTGTGAATGGAGGCAGAGGTGACAAAATTCAGCAAAAGGTCATGAAACCAACTTGTTCCCAGGTTTACAGCTGCTGGGTGCAGGAGGGTCGAAATCCTTAGATGGGTGATTACATTCAACATTTGTGGCTCCTATTGGTGAGGGGTGCTTCTCTATGTAGCATTTTGCACAAAGGTGTTAGTAACATACTCAGAGTCTCTACATGTCATTTATTTCATGTTCCTTGCATGTGCACATGGAATTTGAAATTAAGCTGACACTGTCCTGGGTTACGAAGAAACTTCTGTACAAGGTATTGCCTTCAGTGCTGTACATTGTTACCCTCCTACATAGGAAATGAACAGCATTTCTTGCTTTAAAATGCCAGGGCATGTAAAAAATTAAATAGACACATCCTACTTTTATATCATACACCATGCCCTTCAAAAGGTATATTTTGACAGGTTGAAATGGCAGCTTTTAAATTACACCACCAAGTTGCAGTGAATGACCTGGAGACATGGTTTACCTTGTCACTTTGATCATGGCAAAATATGTGCTGCAGACCACTAGTGACAGTTAACGTTGCAAGCACTGGGTACATGGGATAACATATTCCATGGACTTATAAATAGGTTAAGAGGGCCAATCAAAGGTTTAGCCAGCTCAACATGTTTTAGGCATCTGAGCCTAACAGAGTCCCAGTGCACAGGGTAAAAGAAACAGCAGCATCAGTCGACATAAATGGGGGTGATCATGCAAAAAGATTAATTTTCTTACATGTTGGTATCAATGATGTCATCAATGATGTATGTAAACATTAACATGTCATGAGTGATGCAATCTGTGAGATCATATGTTGAGGATGGTGTTCAAGGTTTTATTTGGGTTCCCACAGTAGACACGGCACTAACCAGCACTTTTTTGAAGTAAAGTACAAAGTGCTAAAATAACGCCTTGTAATGGTACAGCACTTTGCAAAAACCATGCTGTAACATACCCAGTTCTAAAGGATTGACTGATATTCCTAGAAGACAGTGATTGCCAAGTGGGTGCCTCTCTGGGAACGACTATGCTTTCAAGTGTCGGCCAGTCTCCCAGAGCAAGTTTCTTCAGGTGCAGTGGACCTGGGAAGCGCGATATAGGCACCATTATAGTAGACAGCCAAAAACTGACCTGTATACGATTATTTGTCTATTTTGGGTTGGTCTTTGCTGTCAACGGCTCCTGGAGTAAGCATTTAGCCCACTCCAGGAGCAAGTTCTCAAAGGCCAACAATTCGATCTTGAGCCTGCCCCGTCCCAAGACTACTGGGGCTCTTTTAGCAGTTCAGAAAATCTACAAACTTCAGTGCATTCCGGTGGCCACATGTGGTGCTGAGATTTGGGGCATAGAGAAAATCTTAGGTATCCAACAGGAAGAAAATAGGTTCTGTAGGAAACTGCTGTGTACCCCTAGTTTGACTCCTCAATATATGTGTCATAAGGAACTCAAGATTAATTTTCTATCTGATGTTATCCGCGCTCGACCGGCACTGTTTTGGTTATCAGTGTGGAAGAACCAAGCAGCCTCTCTGACCCGGCAGATTATCACTGATTGCCTAAATTGTGATAAAGGGTTGAAAATCCCATGGTTAAGAGGCGTGCAACAAAGCTTGCGTAGTGTTAATAAAGAGAATATTTTCCTAGATCCCACTTCAGCTGAAGCAGTCCCAAAAAAGGAACTGCGGGATGCCTTTTAAATCTTTAGATAACAGAGCGGGATGTCTTGGCATCTGGGAAAATACTTGTGCGCAATTATATGTCTATTGAACAGCATTGTTGCCCGCTCCATATATATTTGACCTTACCAATGAGCCGATGAGAGAGGAGCTTATTATTTAGATTAAGAGCAGGCATAATCAGATTTGCACTTTGTTTCCCTTTGGGCCACCACCCAAATCTCAACCAAAGTTTATGTCCCTGCGATGGGAGGAGTGGCCAATCTATTATGCACTTTTTACTTTTTATTCTTTTGTAAATATTATTTTAAATACTTCAAATGGCTTCTACATCCTTATTTTAAAAAGAGTAGACCAATCAGTCTGGATGCGGCCCATCAGTGTATAGTAGCCTTAGATGATGTAGATTTGATTTTCCGCACTAGCACTTTTCTTAGAATTGCGATAAGAACATGTAGGTCTATGTTGGATCCTTGATTACTTGTGATACAATTAGGAAATGTCTTAATAGTTTTTATGTAAAAATTGGGCTTTTATCATATTTTAAATATGATTGATGGCTTGTAACTTTTGGCATATGAATGTTAGACTTGTATGGACTGTTTGTGATGAATTATGAATTTGTGCTTTTATGGGTACTATGGTATCCGAATAAAGTTAAACTGAAACTGAAACATACCCGGTTCTAAAGGATTGACTGATATTCCTAGAAGACCATGAATGCCAAGTGGGTGCATCTCTGGGAACGACTATGCTTTCAAGTGTCGACCAGTCTCCCAGAGACTCAGGTGAACTACTCAAAAGAAACTTTGATTCAAGCAACACTATGTCGTTGGACACCTGCTTCTAAAAGCATGGGCGCTGCTTTTCTTTCCTGATGTGAGGCGCTGCCTTGGCGGGGCTGTCCCTGCTGAAGCAGATGATCTGCTCTGGCCTGGACACTGCCACTGCTGAGACAAACACTTGCCAGTTCTGCTCAGAAGTCGCAACTGTCAAAAACAGCACTAGTGAGTCGGCAACAGAGAGATGAGGCTTGGAGGCTGTAGCTTCTGAAGACAGACCACTGCAAGTTTGGCCTGACGCACCAACACATCCAATGACCTGAGAGAGAAGAGTGACTGCTGACATGGTTAAGCAATGCCTAAGAAGTCACCTGAGGGTAAGTTGACACATGCACCTTTAAGCACCAATCAAGTCAAGTCCCTGCTGGGCAGAAAAGCACAAGTCTCACCCTCCAGGGAATGAGAGGCTGTAATATCAACACAGATAAGCCACAATAGGAAGATGTCTTACTAGTGATACACTGAGCTAGGAGCTTTTACCGCTGACTTACTGAGTTAAACCGAACTTTAGTTGAAACCACTCTTTATTCTAGAAGGTAGAGTTATTTGTTAAGAGCTCATGGGTGAGATTGCTTCATTTTGCAGTCACATCTCTATGCAGTTGTGTAGTATTTCATACTGCTTTGGTATTTAAAGTTTTTTTTGTACTAAAGGAAAAGCACTGGGTTGGCCGGTGTTTTTATTATGCCTCTTATGCTGTTACGTTCTGAGTCTCTGTCCCCCACGCTACATCCCTGAGAAGCCTTAGAATGCTGACCTATAGGATTCTGCGAGTCAAGTGTGGAAATTATTCACTTGGCCCAGTTTTCCGAGCCATAGTAGGATGGTCCCCAGGACACTTTTGACAAGCAACCCCAACTAGTACATTTGTTACTCAGTAGTCCTCTGTGCCTTCTGACCCTCAGGATGGGATTTGACAGTGTTTATGGCTAGCTTCTCTAATTGGTCTGCAGAATTTTTTACTAACTAAATAATTCTACATGGCAGCATGTCTTTCACACTGGTGAGTGTAGGTGATCTGTTGTTGATTTTCTTCATTGTTCACTTCTAACTCCCAGTACATTCCTGGAGTTTGGGAGGAACTAAGATGCCCAGTTTATGTTTCAAAATGAATTCACCATTACATCATCCATTGGATATGTGGCCAAGTTATTTCGTATCCACTTTCTCAAGGTATAATCAGATTTTAATTGCTTTTCACACCAATATGTACTCCCTACAGCTAGAGTGGATTTAAACACCTGATATATCCACCGTGTGCCTCCCCAGAGTTACTGAAATGTGATTACCTGGGACCATAGTACATATAATAAACCCGGGCACCTCAGACGTGTTGGCCCACTTTTTCAGGGATAATGGTATTACAGAAGGGGCAGCAGAGACTCGTGCTGCCTCTTCTGTAATTCTGATAGAGTTCGCACACATGGAAAGCCAGTGCCATCTTCAACGGTTGTTCTCTCATGTGCATGGGGCCCCATGCAGAGGAGGAAATCACTTTGCCTCTGCGCCCATGTCAGATTTTTTCAGGCAAATATGCTCTTAGGAGATGCACTGAAAGCAGGCTATGAAAAGGTGGAGGCCACACTAGTGCACCCCTGAGGGAAGACCCCTGGACGGTGGAAAAGGGTCCCATGGACCCCCCCTCCAGACATCCACCTTCAGGCTGGTTCAGAGGCTCACTGCACCCGCTTGCAGGGAGATGTTTGACGCCTCCTTCAAGTGCTGGCATGTTGCCGTCTGCACAGCGAAACATGGAACAGCTTTCAAATTACCACTCTGTATTCCCACTAAATGTGCTGCCTCCAGAACAGTGCAAGTTGGCAACTGCCCTAGGGGCAGTGTATTCACTTTAATAGGGGCCACTGTCCTTGGTTGTGCATGGGAGCTATGTAGCTGGTCTCACTAAATGTACTCTATACAGAGGAAAATCCATGTCTCACGAGTCTTGGACCAGACTTAAAATCCTTTCTGCTTCATTTACAGGATTTAGCTCTTTGTATAATGCAATTTGGGTTGACTGGCCATCTGCAGGCAGGGTAATACTTTTCTACCAGGTGAGACCGTGAACAGGCCAACTTGCCGATTGTTTCCCATAGGTATTTCTTGAAATCTACTTAAAAAACTGCATCACTTCTGATTTCCTTTAACTGTTTTATTGCTTTGGTGATGTTTAGTCATTAGAATGTTTCCTCCTTTTGCTAATTTGACTCTGCCCTTCAACATAACATAACGCGTATTTGTAAAGCGCACGTTCAACCAAGGAATTCTTGGTGCCGAATAAGACAAGCTTAAGACATACTTAAGACAGACTTAAGACAGATTCCTATCTTAAGTCTGTCTTAAGTCTGTCTTAAGACAAACTTAAGACAAAATCCTAACTTCTGTGAATACCAAAAGTAGTAAGTTTAGGATTTTGTCTTAAGTTAGTTCTGTGAATCGGGCCCTGCGTCTTTAAAAGATGGTGGGAGCTGTTTAAATTAGTAACAGATTCTCCTGGTGGCAAAAATCCCTAAAGTTGATGGCACAAGGAGCTTTTTCATGGAGAGGGCGTATTACCAAAGAAGATAATTTCTGTTTTCTACATGTTACGTTCTAATGAGTTGGTGTTCATTCATAAGTCAGTGGCAATCTTACAATGCTTAGATTGATTTTTAAGAGAGGTACAATTAACTTTAAGATGGATAATTATTAGTCTCTAATAACAATATATGTCAAATATAGTGGGGCCACCAGAATTCACTGTTAATTCATTGAGGGCGTCGCCAAAGAACAGAGGGGGAAATGGATGGTTAAGGAATATTTTCTGAGATCATATTTAGCAACTCTCCCTTCTAAAAATGCTGCTCTACTCAGTAACATAAATGAACGTACTAAGTGAACCACTTCCTCATACTACAGGAATACCTATTTTTCATATGATGCATCTTTTTTCAAATGTTTCATTTTTTTAAATATTTTATCTAGGTGGACTGTGACAATCAAGCCAGACCATTGATCTGGAACGTCTTATTCATTTGTTTGCCTGCCCACCTCTAACAGCAAACGACTCACGATTTACAACGAATAAAATGAAATAAACAAAATTGCACAAAATGATCAAAATGATAAATATTGGTTTATTTGAAAAACGTTCTAGAGAAAACCTCATTACCTTAAAATTCAGTGAAAGTAAATAAAGTTGACCGGGATCTAGGCACATCTGAGGCTCACCAGTAATGGAGCGAGTTTGGATACAGGCTGTTGATACAAACAGTTACAAAAATTATGTGGGGCTAGTACTTAGGTACTCTTGAAGACAGACCAGCAATGGAAAATGTTAGTGGAATTTTTCTTTTGGGGGTTCGGGTAAACTCAGCATTTTGTCCCTGTCCTTCAGAGGCAAAACTTTTATTAGTTGAAACATTCAGGAACAGTTCTGTAAACCTTACACTGGTGCGCAACAGGTATCCCGTTCTTTAGGTAATACTTCATGAACTTTAGACTTATACTTGAATTTATGAAATGGTGAATCATAAACGCCTATCAGGTACACAGACAAAAATAAAGGTTCAATTACAATTATATTTTTTACTCCACTTCCATGTGGACATAGCTGTCTGCATCTACCTTCTGAACCACCAATAGACTGTAGACTCGTAGGAGAAGGTAAACCGACAGTCACTCTTCTCTTCTGATTAGCTTTTTTAGGTCGAGTCTGTATGCAGCACGCATGCCCTGCCACTATGGCGATGATCAATTGTGTTTCAAAAAAGCTCCGAAGGGGCCTTTAGCCCACCCACACTCACCATTTGTCACGTCACATCACTTTATGTGACTTATGTGGAGCACCTCTCAACTACGATTGATTAAAATTAATTAATGTCCCTTCGCTGCAGTCCCTGTGATTGAGGTTCTATTTCTACTTTCCTTGAGAATTATGTCTTACTATAAAGAGGTTGTGCATACACACTGTCATTACTTGCTGCGGCAGTTGTTCGAATGCGTAGAAAAGGTACAAACATATCTTTTCGCCCCTTAAAGAAAAACCAATCTGCTTACACTTCCTACCTTTGGGATTTGATCTGTTCATAGACGGAGTGATATATCATTTAAAGTTCACAGTGATGCCTCACACCACTAACGGCTTTAAGTAAGCTTCATGAATTAAATCAGGGCACTAGAATGACACCACTACTGTCGGTAAGACAAGCACATAGCTACAATATGGATTGTTCTTCTATCAATAAAGAATATTTTATTTGAACTCAGGTATTGGATGAAGAAACGGAATGGTTCACACAGCTGAATAACCCATCAAACTTCATTTAGGTGACACATGGTGTTGACAGTGGAGACTTGAGACCAGATCTACGACCCTTTTGGGCGACTGAAAATCGGAGATCCTCCCGTTTGTGACTGCAAAAAAGGGTAATGGCATGTACAAATGCTATTTAGCAAGTCACTGACTCGCAAAATAGCATTTGCGACTCCTGCTATTAGGAATAGGCGTCCCTTCCTATTAGCGAATCACCATGCCATTTACAATTGTTTTGCAACCGCATTTGCGGCCACAAAACACTCACAGTTTTCCAACTACTTCAAGTAGGTGGTAAACCACTCGCAAACGGGAAGGGGTTCCCCAGGGGACCCCTTCCCCTTTATGAGTTTGTGAAAAAATATTTTTAAGAGCAGGACCACTGCCTGGCCTTCAAAAAAAGAAACTGAAAAGTTAAATTTTTCGTTTTTATATGCATCCTGTTTTCCTTTAAGGAAAACGGGCTGCATTTAAAAATAAAAAGACGGATGTATTTAAAAGCAGTCCCAGACATGATGGCCAGCTGACCCCAGCAGGCCACATTCCCTGGGACTGCTAGCTATTCCTAATGGGGCCACAGATTGCAACAGCCTCATCAACATTCATGAGGCGTGCAATTTGTGACCCCATTAGGAATCGCTAACATACATAGGGATCCATTGGACTATTTGACTAATATTGATAACTTTCCGATTAATGACATAGATGCAACACTGATGGGTGCCCCAATTTCCTGGGATGAAATTGAAGCTGCCATATTGGGGTTAGCTTCAGGTAAAGCAATGGGGCCAGATATGATCCCCCTGGAATTCTACCGTGCCTTTCGAAATATGCTTAAACCTGAGCTACTCAAGATTTTCCAACAAGCCTTTTCAAGGACATCCACCAATATCCTGTTCTATGGCCACCATAGTGATTTTCAAGAAGAAAGGGAAGAATGGGGAGGAACTAGGATCTTATCGGCCGATATCCCTTATAACATCAGACAGCAAAATCTTCTCCAAAATATTAGCTAACAGATTGGAAGATATAATGCCGAAGGTTGTCTCCAAAATCCAACACGGTTTCATTAAAAAACGGGACACTACCGATCATGTTAAGCGGATCATTACCTTATTAGATTGGGCGCAGGCCACGCGATCCCCAGTCGGCTTAGTTCTGCTTGACGCGGAAAAAGCTTTCGACCGGGTTGACTGGGGATTCTTGTGGTCTGTCTTGGCTTGGAAAGGGTTCCCCAGAGAATTTATCTGTGCTGTACAGGCATTGTACACCAATCCTCAAGCAGTCATTCAGATAGCTAATGCTAAATCTGACCCTTTTCAGATTACAAGCGGGACGAGGCAAGGATGTCCTTGCTCCCCCGTGTTGTTCGCGCTATATATTGAACCTTTTCTAAACAGATTAACAAAAGAAAATGGGATCCCTTCAGTAGTATTACATCAAACAGCCTACAAGGTATTCGCTTATGCGGATGATGTTGCGATTATTACTAAGGATGTCGTTTGTGCACTACCAAAAATTAATGAACTTGCTCAAGAATTTGGGGAACAATCCGTATATAAATTAAACATTACAAAAACCCAGGTAATTCATGTGGATGTAGGCAAACCTGATGGTATAGTATTTGCTTCCACAGCCTCTTACCTTGGTGTGACAATTTCAGCTAAAGTGGAAGACATTCTCAGGCTGAACACCGATCCACTATTGTTTTCCGTCAATCGAACTCTCGAGAGGTTGAATAATCTACACTTATCTTTATATGGCCGCACAAACGCTGTTAAAATGATTATATTCCCAAAATTTCTGTATTTATTTCGTACTATACCACTTTTGTTTCCTTCTGTTTTTTTTAATAAGATAGACAGAACTGTATCCAGGTTCTTATGGGTTTTCCGGAGAGCCAGAAGATCTCTTAGATGGTGTGTAATGTCCAAAGAAAAATGAGGGCTAGGGTTCCCCAATTTTCGTTTATACAATTGGGCAATTTTTCTAAAAACTATGGGTATTTTAATTTTTCCAGATTTTAAGTTGGATGAAGCCATGGCACCGTCAATCTATGAGGTGCCTAAGGTGCCTCATTACAGCGCTGCGGTTTGTAAGCGCTGTTTTAACTTTACCTTGTTTTGGAACGATTGGCAATTTATTTTCGTTTTGATTATTTTAAATTGAGTACTGGTTGGACTTTCTCCCCCCCCCCTCATACCTGCAGTTAATTTGTGGAAAAAACACCACCGTTTTGGTGGGTCCGGGCTCTGTGGGTGGTGTGGGGATTGACTTTGGGCGCCATTTTGGCTTGGAATGCTGCTCTTTCGGCGGGTGCCATCTTGGAGCGTCTTAGCGATCCTCCCTCCATTTCTCCGCCTATTTAAAGTCGCTCTCTCCTGCGCAGCCGGACGCCGTCGCTTGCCGGAGTCTTGTCAGAGTCCTGCCCGTCTGCGCCCGTCCGCGCAAGGGAGACGCAGGACGTGGCAGGACGCTATCGTGCTGCAAATATGATTTATCAGTATTCCAGTCAGGCTCTTCCTTTGATCAGACGATGTCTGCCCTCTTGTTCGCACTCGGCTCAGCATCCCCTGTGCGGCCCTCATACTTGCCCATGCGGATGGTGGGAACTATCGGCACCGACGATGGCACCTAGCCAGGTACTGCCGCATCGTAAGAAGGAACCTTCACCCTCTAGTGCCGTTAAACTTTGGCACCATAATGTCAGATCTCTGTCGAAACATCATCGAGATATTTATGAACTTATCTCCTTAGAAGGTCCTGATGTCTTCTACATGACAGAGACCTGGCTAGGTGATGAGGATACGGCCATAATTAATCTGGCCCTCCCTCCGGGCTACGCAATTCATACACTAAATCGCAAGGGGAGAGGCGGAGGCATAGCCGTGGCTTTTAAAACTTGCTTCACGTGCACCTGGAAGCCTATGGACTTGGCTGGCGCAGAGTGTGCCCATTTTTCCATCAGCATTAATCAGCAATCAAACATTGTCAGGTCTTCTGATTTACCGTTCTCCAGGGAGTGATAGTGCTTTCAGGAAAGCCCTTCCTGAGCTGGTAAGCTCTCTCTCTCTGCTCTCCTCCAACATTACCATCATCGGCGATCTTAATATACACTTCGATGCCATGGAGATACCAGTGGTTAGAGGTCTGCTGGACGACCTTGAAGCAGTACAGCTACTCCAACTGGTCCGTTATCCGACCCATGAGGGAGGTCATATCCTCGATCCGGTCTTTACTAACCTTCAACTGGCCGAGGTCTCACCCCCTAGACCCATGGGATGGAGTGATCATTACCTCATTGAGCTTTCTGTCACAAAGGTGACACAATCTATTGGGAAGCCTGATAAAACATCTTTCAGGCGGCCCTGGAAAAAGCTTAAATTGGAGGATTTCCATTGTCTCCTGATCACCACACCTCTGGCTCACACGGATGACGTTGCAACTGGGTATACCATCTTTTGCGCTTGGATTGTTAAAGTCCTTGACATATTAATCCCAGCCGGCTGGAGTAGGAATCAACATTCTCAGCCTAATCCCTGGTACACGGAGGCACTCAGGTGTATTAAAGCTACCTGCCGACAAGCCGAAAGAGCATGGAGGAAGAATTATGATAAAGACCTGAAAGTATGCTACCTGGCCAAGGTAAAGACATACCACAGAGCTGTCTGCCGGGCCCGAGCTGACTACTATGCACAGGAGTTCCAGGCGAGCTCTAATCCGTCCAAACTGGTTTTCAAAGTCTTGAAGGAGCTCACAGTGAACAGACTCCCTACTATGGAGATCTGTTCCCTTGCCCACTGTGAGTCGTTAGCCAGCTTCTTTGTGGAAAAAGTAAATGCCATCTACCGCTCTTTTCCCAAAGCTGACCCTGACAGTACGACCTTGACATTGCGTACTTCTCAGTGCTTGGCCTCTCTCTCTATACCATCGGAGCAGGAGTTTCATCTCCTAGCGGCCAAGGTCAAGTCTGGCTCACCGGATGACCCTTTGAGATCTGCCCAGTTTATGGACTCGGCGTCCTTTTGCCTTCCTCCTATCCGCCATCTGGTGGAGCAATCCCTTACCATCGGTTCAGTTCCACCTAGTTGGAAGGCTGCCTGCGTCATGCCCATCATAAAGAAGCCTGGATCGGATCCGTTGAAGCCGGAGAGTTATCGACCCATCTCCCTCCTTCCCTTGGTGGCAAAAATTACAGAGGCCCATGTGAATAACATCTTAACAAACCATCTGGAATCTGCACATCTTTTAGATCCTACACAGAATGGTTTTAGATCTGGACATAGTACAGAGACGGCACTTCTATTCATGGTTGAAGATCTCCGCTCTGTACTAGATGCAGGTCAAACGGCGGCACTGGTCCTCTTGGACCTCAGTGCCGCCTTTGACACTGTATCTCACACCATTCTTATTCCAAGGCTTGGTGAGGCTGGTATTTCAGGCAGGGCGTTGGATTGGTTTCAATCGTTCCTTTCGGAACGATCCTTTCAGGTTGTAGTGCCACCGTTCAGATCTAAGCCCCACGCCATCACTCAAGGAGTCCCGCAGGGCTCGGCGTTGAGCCCCACTTTCTTCAACCTCTACGTTCAACCTTTGGCGGAGGTTGCGAAGAGTTGGGGTCTCACTATGGTATCATACTCCGATGATACCCAGTTGGCGGTGGCTCTTAACGGGGACTCTGACCAACTCGCATCAAACTTTGCGGATGGTTTGAGGGCCGTTGCTAGTTGGCTTACGTCCAATTGTTTATAACTCAACGCCCTCAAAACTGAGGTGATGGTGCTGGGGAAACATCCTGATCTGTGGGGTGCTAGCTGGTGGCCTAAGGAGCTGGGACCTCCCCCAAAACCTGTCTCCGAACTCAAAAATCTTGGTGTGTGGTTGGATTCCAAACTAACCTTCTCGTTCCACACTAAGAAGGTGGCATCCATGTGCTTCGGCATATTGCGTGGCTTGAGGCCTATCCTCAAATTTTTTGATGCCCCCACCCGCCAGATGGTGATCCAAGCTAGCGTACTATCGAGGCTCGATTACGCGAGCTCACTGCTCTTGGGCGCCAACCAGGCTGAAGTCTTGCGACTTCAACGGGTGCAGAATGCGGCAGCTAGGGCCCAAGTGGGCCTGCCACGCTTCTGCTCAGCCCGTAGCACAATTTTCAATCTGCACTGGCTGCCAGTAATCAGGCGCATAGAGTTCAAGGCCCTCTGCTTTGCGTTCAAAATTCTTAAATTTAACACCCCTATCATCCTTCAGCACCTTTTGTCCTCGTACACCCCTTCGCGCAGCCTTCGCTCTGCTGGCCAAAATCTGGCACTTGTCCCCCGATTTCAAAAATGTAGATTGGGTGGCCGATCGTTTACGGTCCTGGCCTCTAAACTATGAAACACACTTCCTGCCTACATTCGCTCTTTGGATGACCTTCTTGCTTTCAGGAAAGCTGTCAAAACCTATTTCTTTCCTCTGTCTTATTAATCACTCCCTACTTTTTCTGTGTTATTAGTTATGTTACTTTTTCCAGTTACAGCGCCGGGACGCCCCTTAGCTGGGGCAGCTGTGCGCTTAAAAAATCCAAATAACATAACATAACATAACATAACAAATGCTACTTGGAGATGAAGCTCGATTATGTTTGCTCAGGTTCATAGAACCGAGCTCCTATAAAAAAACAAAGTTTAAAGTCTTGATTACGGCGTGGGAAATCTGGAAACAATTTAACAAAAAATGTTGCTGTTGTACAAAATTGAATTTTTATACGCCTTTTCTGGGGAACCCTCGGCTTCCTGAAATTTTTAGGGATTCTGTCATGCAGAAATGGCATAATCTTAAAATTTGCTCATTTGGCGACTTATATCACACTTTTCTTGCTGTATTATCTTGTTTATATCCTTATTGTAATAATTTCGAAAATGCTTTTCTCTGTGATGAACTAGTCAATGTTGACACAAACTTGACTTTCCTGTTTTCTTTCTCCTTCTGTTCTCTTTTTTTCATTTTTCTTTGTACCAAATAATCATCCTGAAGAATCGAAATCTTCATTCTCAGGGGTCTCACTAATAGAATAAAGAACTGGGCACAGAAGCTGGAATAAAAAGACATCTTTATTATGTGAGGCTACGTCACACAGAAGCATTAGCAACTGAATGAGGCAGTCTGAGGAATACAGAAAACAGAGGCCTTATATATATGCTTAGGGTTACAAAACTCAGCATAAAAGTAAGGGGCAGTCCTAGCTTTTGAGAGCATGCAAAATGCCTAACATGGACATGTAAGATCTGCCAAACATTGGCCAATAGGAAAACATTCAAAACAAGGCATCATGTAACCAGAACATCCCCCTTGAGTCGTGTCTTTGCCCGATCCCAAAAGTCAATCAATGACAGCACCTATAGGTCAATCAGTAATGGCAGAACATGTTTGCGTGCTTCAAAGGGAAGGTTTGTGGAATAGGAAAACACAGGGAGAGAATAGCGAATGGCAAAAGATATGATACAACACAAAAAGAATGCTAAAGGCTAACAGATAGTTGATACAGGGATTAGGTGGTCCAGACAAGAATTAGTTTAGGCCAGCTGGTGTCTGAGATGAGTTTCAGGACAAGGACAGAGGGGATTTTCAACACATTGCAGTCCAAAAGGGCAGAGACACTTCGTGAATCATGCAGCAGGTGTAAAGGCAACACAAAATGGAGTCTGAATGTAAAATGGAGTCAAAATTAAAGAACCTCAGACACTCATTTTGCCATTACACAGGCAAATCCTAATTAATTGCTAGGCGAGCATTTTCCATTCTAAAGATTTCATTAAAGGTATGAGCAAAAATACAAAGAGGACAGGGCATTGGGTCATAATTAACATAAAGTAATGACCACTATTACAAACAAAATTATAATTTTTCACAACCCTAAGCAAAAAGCAAATCCTAGAATTATCTAGTAACATTTTTAAGGCGCCTCTGCATTTCAGTAACTTATTATATATTCAGGTAAAACAATGGCGATCCTTGTCAATGCTCTGAGGTGAAAAGGGAATACTCTTCCACAGAGAATGGACTTTATTCTGCTTTTACTAAACAGAATACTGCTTCAAAACAATGCCAGCAAAACAATAAGAATCAATCTCCTAACACCTAGTCTATGCAATCACACGGAAACCACTTGTGAAACCAACTATGCCCAGAGTCCGTTCAAAAGCCTCTCGGGCAGGCTTCTATTGTCCATCAAATCTGCTCCTGTTGTTGCATGGGCCTCTTGATTCAGGCCTCCCATGAAAAATAATGTTTCTCAGTATCAGTTGGAGTGCCCTCCTGGCAAACACTCACAGCTCACTTGAAAGTCTCAATGTCTCAATGCAGTGCACCAGTGTCTTACCTCTGCGGCAGACACTACAGATAGCATGATCTTCATTGATCATGAGCACAGATCATCTTGTGCAGACCCGGAACCATTCTCAGACTCCAACACTCATCATTCAGTGTCAGAGGACGCTCAGGCTGCTCTTTCATGGGCACCAGAATGTTGTGCCTTTTGCCAATCTTGGATCCCCCGGTGCACTGCCCTTCCGTTGGAGCAAAGGAAAAGGGGTGTGTGTGGCCAAAACTCAGGCCAAGGGGCTCAAAGGACTGCACACTGTCAGAGGTTACCAGCACATGACAGGTGGAAAGCTGAAGCCTCAAAACAAGATGAATCCTTCTCTTTCGCTCTTTTGCACTGAAATTCTGGTTCTGTGATGTCCAATGCCGTCTGATGGAGCAAGTGCGATGCTTTAAACAGTTCATTATATAACAAGGGGATTGCAAGCAGGTGGCCTGCAGTCTTCAAAGGAGTGGCCATATGCCATTGGACAATTCTGGTCTAGACGACACTGTCATTTTCAAAGGCATTGGTCAGGGGAGAAGCGACAAAAGAAAAATCTATAGGAAGAACAAGAAATTACTTGGGTGATAGTCAAGCATGTGACACAATACCAAGAGTATGGGTGATACACAAAAAATCAAAATAGTTTACAAATGTAACTCTACTGCTGGCAGCTACACCATATACGGTAACTTCAGCTAATGTTCCAGTTCCTTCTTCAGGGAAAAATGAAATCTGGTTTCCTTTATGGTACAAAGCCATATACTACGTAGGAAGCAGAACAAAACTGAGTAATGTAATATAGAAATTAGGTCACCATGTACAAGAGTCACAGATCTATAATTTTATCCTTACGTCCAATCAGGGTACATAAATCTAGGGCTGCCTGTTCCTTTAAGGGAAGGGGGCAGTAAGTGACTAACAGCAGGTGACACACTTTGATCCTGTATATCTCTTTCATTTCTTGAATACTATTTATAGCCAAATTGACATACACTGGTGAAGTGTTGTCTGTGTCGTGTTCACAAAAATGAAAATATCATATCTGTGAAATTTAGCAAATCAACCCAACTGTTGTGCAGCGATACGCATCGTCATGTATATCCCTTCACAACACAGGTAAACTTGTAATAGTATCAAAAGCAACAACATAAAACAAAAACATGCATACAATAAAAAAACGCACAAAACGCACATGTCAAGCCATCAGATATACTTGCTGTATATCAAGCACAAAAAGCATAGACAAAACAATAGCATATTCGGGCCTGCTTAATTTGTCAGGTTTAAAATCTTTACCCTCCTTTTGACAGTAGATTACCAGTTAGTGGATATCTGCTGTCAAATACAATTTTACTGTCTCTCTTCTAACATACAGGACCAGCAAGAACAAGTCATGATAGGACCAAATACACAAACATAAAATACACATGAACATTTCTTTCGAAAGGAGTTACGCAAAAACACATCTTGTTTCAACCAACCAAACTCATGTGTCTTGTCAGCCTTAAAATCACCCAGAACAATCCATGAATGATCTGTAGGCAGAAGCAAAAAAAATACACAACACACAAAAGAGCAACATTTCTCATAACAAACAAATATCAGTTATAACTTTTATTCAGAAGACAAAACATGATACACATTAACAAACACAAAAATAAATTTCCATTACTTAACTGTTACCATCTTGTCAGTCAGCTTGCAACATCAAGCCACCTCATTTTTACCTTTCTAAAAGTAAAATTGTTGCACTGACACTCCATATTAATTTGGCACCTACAATTTCCACTGTGAAAAATAATTCTTAGTTGGCAAATCGTTCTCACTTAGGCATGTAGCTTTCAGAATTTTAGTAAAGGGCTGCGTCTTATTTTCCATCTAAGACTTAATGCAACACTTCATTTTCTGTAAAATAAAAGCAATTAGCAGACATTATTTTTTCAGAGCAGAGACACAAATGTATCAGTTCTGCAGAGCATTTAGCATGATATTGGGACTTTCAAAGAACCCCTTTTTCATATTTTCCCTTTAGAATTAAGTTCTTTAATTTTATGGATGTTCTTATGAAGAAACCAGAAACCCCCCTCTTTAGAGGCCTGTTTAGCAAGGTCATTCTGTATTTCACAGAGACAAGGCCCTATTTTAAAAGGTCACAAATGTCAACATGACAGCCTCCTTCCATTGTTTACAGGGAAACTAAAGATAGCACCTCAGCGCGACTTGAGCCAACCTCTGCAGCTCTCCTAGCCCCCAGCTTCTGCTCACTGTGAGGCTGACAAAGACAAAAAGCCTTCCTAATTCCTCCTAACCTGCACTAATTCACTCTATTTTAAAAAATAATTTCTCCTTTTTAGGCGCTAAAAATTATCTCTATTCCCAGATTATTAAACAACATTTACTGTGAATAATTCACAGAACCTAATAACACACATACAGGTTTTTAGAACAAATGCTTGTTGCAATTGTACTCATTTCATCAACCTTAAATGGATCGCACTGGGTCATTTAAAAGCAAACCTCAAATGGGGACAACCTGCAAATTCGTATTATACCTAAATGTATGCATTTACTGAAGCCTAAAGCTCTTTAAAGCTATTATAAATGGCAAGAATGCTGTTTTAAATGGTCTATTTTACCCAAATTCGACTTTGATATTAGGGGCACTTAAAAATAAATATCCTATAATTGTGTTACATATGAATCATCCTCAGAATGTTCTTTACAAATTGCAGAGATTGGACATTAGACATATCCCATGTAAATCCTTTGAAAAATGACTTTTTTACGCCTGCGCAAAGTAAAATTCCACATACTAATGTCCTTATTACGCAGGGCAGCACAACTTAAATTAAATTATAATGCTAGGAGGTCACAGTATGAGCATTAAGCTTTATGAATAGTAAAAAAAGAATTTTGTAGCACTTATTTTTTATAATTATTTTTCATAATTAATAATTATTTTTAATAAACCCAATCATTTTTGATAATTTCCGCATATAAAAGCAAGCTGTATCCCTTGCCTACCGTTTTAAGACGCATTTATTTATAAGCCTAAGCACAGAAGCCTAATTTGAAACATGACAGAATTTTGCGCCACATTTTTCTCTTTCTAAAAAGGACAATTTTATTCAGCAACAGACCCAAGAATATGCTTACAAAAATGCTTAAAGAGAAGAAACCCTTAATTGAAATGTCTTCCTGTAATACAAAATAATGAACCTTAGTTTTGGAACCTTTTGAAAACAACATTCTGAAATGCAGAATTCACCCGTATTTAACTGAGGACAAAGTAAATACTCCAGTTTATTTAGCTTGTCTCTCAGGGTTTGTAACACAAGCACAATGGCAGTCTTTTACAAACGAAAACACATCAATGCATGTTCTAAAATATGCGTCTGAGTTCAGCAAAAATGTACTTCAGCTGAAGTATTTACCTGGAAATTTCTAATACAATGTATGTAAGTAAAAATGCTATAATTTTGTTTTTCTACAAAACACACCATTAGTTTTTGGGGGCCTTTTTATTCCTAGTGAATGTGAATTTTTATTTTATTTTTTTAAGCATTTGGACATTTTGCTTAATAGACTGAAAACATAAAAAAACCACAAACACACATTTGAGCTCATTTCAGACATAAACAGAAAGGGGTCAAACACTCAGGACACACAATACAGCGCGCTTTAGCCATGTATTTCGTGAATAGCGCCATCGCTATTCACTTACAGAAGTTTGCACTAATGTGAAAACCACATAGACATTTAAACACATATTTAACCCACAAATCAATACTCAGAACAGAAACAAAGGACAGCCCACAGACTGTACTTAAACCAAACCATTTGCAAATACTAGTTGTAAGTCATATTTACAAGAAACTCTTCTCAATAGTGTTCCAAAAGACTGTGAAAACAAACTGCTGCATATCCAAGAAGCCAAAACTCACTCAATGCACTAGCTTTGGCTGGCAGAACACAAAAAAAATCGCTCTGCATATCTTCATTCATAAAATTGCGCAGAACAAAGGATCCTTGTTTTGTATTGTGTCATAATTTAATTCCCTGGGGATACAAAATCACCAAGGAAGAAATATGTTTCTAAATCTAAACCTATTTAGATTTTCCTTCTAGGGGAGCCGGTTAATTTACTTCACATCACACTATGGTACCTTTCAAAAAAGCAACACATTCTTCAATATGAGCTTGAAAACAGGCATGCCAAAAAATCCTGATTACCTGCCTAGACAAATTGCAATTTGCATATCCAAAATCCAAAACATATCTAAAGTTGGCCAACACAAATTCCAAAATTCGAAAGCTACAGTCCTAAATTTGCTAAGACCAGGCATCTTATAGCTCACTAATCTAGCTTCAAACTTCAAGGGGTTATCAAAAAACGATATACTTGCAAATATACAAGCCCCTCGGCTTTGGCACTTGCAATAACCAACTCAGAACCAAGAAACCAACCCCTTGGCTTTGGTAGTTGCAATAACCAAATCAAAACCAAGAAACCAAACAAAATCGTGGGAGCGACCCACTTGTACTTCTTACTCTTACTAATCAAAAGGTTATCCAAATTCTAACTGTCAAGTTCTACATGACCTAACGGTGTTTTTTAGAATACTCACGCCAAAAAGGTTCTCAGTCATAGATGGCAGACAAAGTGCATTCTCCCCCCGCCACACTGCATGCTTTACAAGGACCCAACCCCACATCAAACTTGGGAGTCGTACTTGATTTTCTGCAGTGTGCTGCTTGTTTATTAAAATTTAAGTTCTCTGGTCAATTACCTCATTGACCCACCAATTCTCTTTATTTATTCGTACATATTCAAATACAGTATTTAGGAATAAACTTGCACTTATAATACAATATATACATTCACCGCCCATTCCACTGGGCCTTTTATTTGACTTCAGGGTTGCGCCAGCAGGCCACAATCCAGATCACCTGCCGCATACGTTAACCCCCTTCTGGTCAACAGAGCCGCAGGTGAGGAAAGCGCCCACTTGGGCAACCAGCGGCCTCTGGGGTAGGGCTGAAAAGCCAAGGCCACCAGCAGGTCGGCCCCAACTCTCCCGCCAGCCCAGAGTCCATACTGATTTAGCAAACCTGTTCAGAGTTAACTGTCTCTAGACAAGAAGTTCCCGTGGTATTCTTGTCCGGAACCCCGCTACTGCCCTAATCGAATCCTTATTAATAGGGATGGGTGGGTGGGTGTCTTCTCTTGGAGACGTCTGACTCCTGGATGATCAGCGGACAAAGAGGGGGCCTCTAGGCTGGTCGCGGGCTTTTAAGCCTCGCGCCCTACTAACACTTCCGGGGCGTACCTCGTCCTTTGTTCCCATTGGTCCTTACGCGACGCTCACTTCCGGGTCACGCAACCGGAAGTGACCCGGCTCCGGGTCGGCCCTTTGGCTGCCACTAACGACGCCATTCCCCGATGGGGGTTGGCGCCTTCCATAGATGGCAGACAAAGTGCATTCTCCCCCCGCCACACTGCATGCTTTACAAGGACCCAACCCCACATCAAACTCGGGAGTCGTACTTGATTTTCTGCAGTGTGCTGCTTGTTTATTAAAATTTAAGTTCTCTGGTCAATTACCTCATTGACCCACCAATTCTCTTTATTTATTCGTACATATTCAAATACAGTATTTAGGAATAAACTTGCACTTATAATACAATATATACATTCACCGCCCATTCCACTGGGCCTTTTATTTGACTTCAGGGTTGCGCCAGCAGGCCACAATCCAGATCACCTGCCCCATACGTTAACCCCCTTCTGGTCAACAGAGCCGCAGGTGAGGAAAGCGCCCACTTGGGCAACCAGCGGCCTCTGGGGTAGGGCTGAAAAGCCAAGGCCACCAGCAGGTCGGCCCCAACTCTCCCGCCAGCCCAGAGTCCATACTGATTTAGCAAACCTGTTCAGAGTTAACTGTCTCTAGACAAGAAGTACCCGTGGTATTCTTGTCCGGAACCCCGCCACAGGACGAGGAGCTTACTGGCGGACTCGACCTCCCCCCCCTGCGCTCAAGAGCTTCGGAGACGGCTCCTAGGACTGTTTCTATAAATATCTCCATACCCGCCTCCGACAAGTGGACTCCGTCCTTTGCATATAACTCCGGCCTTTCTGCCTGAATTAATTTATGGCGAATCGCTTTAATACTCGATTGTTTCAGGATTTCCGCCACCGATTGGTTCAGTCTTTTGACAGATCTGTTTATTGCCTTTATGGGTGCGCCCCGAGCCCACGCGAGTCTCGGGATGACTTCCGACCACAGTACTATAGCTTCTGGGAAAATGTTTTTGATTGCTGCTAGGGTAGAAAACAGGGATTCCTTCACTTCTCTCCTCCCGCCTGGAATCATGTTGTTGCCTCCGCAGTGCAACACGAATACGTCTGGCGAAGGCATGCCTTTTGCCAGAGCCGCTTTTACATCCCTCGGGACGTCCGCTAGGCGCCGCGCTGCCCGCCTATTCCCACCCAATGATGGTCACAACCTCGCATCATGGTCACCCTGTCCCTGAGTGTCTTTTCGAAGTGCGCCCCGGCCCTGCGAATGAAGGAGTGGCCGCACCAACAGATTTGGGTTCTCTTAACACCTTAGCTGCGTGTAAACATTCCTCCCCAGTGCTGCGCTGTCCATTAGAACTAGTGCTGAATGGACGTTCAATGGTCGTGCGCAGCACTGGGGAGGTAGCGCTGCTGACGACCATTGGCCGTCAGCAGCACTTAAGGGGTTAAGGGAGGTACCTAAAGTAAATATGAAGAGTAAATGTGAAGAGATACAGGCAGTCGATTCTTACAAAAGGCACGCAAGCGAAAGATACGTCAGACTAATTGCGGGCGGATATAACGTTCATAACAAGATGATTTCCAGCGACCCAACCTTTTGATTACCTGTTCGGGTAGGCCTAGGCCAGCAGCCGTTGTCGCTGCTCCAATTCTAAACGAATGTGATGTAAATTCGGCCGGATCCACTCCGATCCGTGCCAAGGCCATTTTTACTACCCGAGTGAACTGGAACCTGGTAAGGGGTAACCCATTCTCATGAATCAAGAGTCTATCATCAGTTCCCTGGGGCCTGACTTGGAGAAATACCCTCAGCAAATTGACCGGACAAAAGGGCTCACCCTCTACTCTACCCAGTTGTAACCAGGTACCTCTACCCAGGGGATCCGTTTTCGATCTCCGCACCCTTAGCCGTAGGACACCTTTGGACTCGATTATATCAGAGCACCTCAGACCCCCTTCCCTATCTGATTTAGACGCCGGGAGTAATTCTGAAATTCTCAGAGCCCCACAAAAGGCCAAGGTATAGGCCACCCGGAACAACTGTGTCTCATACTGGGAGAAACATACGAAAGGGAGAGCTCCTAAATTTTTTATCAGTTTTTCAACGTTTATCGGCCTCCTACAATCTTTCTCCCCGGGCGCTAGGCGCTCCTAACCTCTCATTGCTCTTCTAACTCTCTGGTCTTTAGTCGGATCAGACACCCCCCGTAGACCCGCATAAAATGCTAAAGCCGACAGCTGCCTTTTCATGAATGCTACCGACTTCGCTTGCTCTTTCTGCTGCACGATGAAGCCTAATACACTCTGGGGGGCAAAGATGTCCGCTACACCCACACCCCTCAGGTATGCCATATACGACTCCCATGACCTCTGATACATACTCATAGTCCTTGGAGCCAAGGATGCAGATATCAACTCGGGGGCTGTGGGGCACCAAACTTCCATAGCTCCGCTGGGAAGGCTGACATTGACGTCTCCGCCTGGGGCCAATGCTCCCGGAACTCTGTCAACTTAAAACGAGACAATGCATCAGCCGCTTTGTTTTCGACACCTGGAACATGTTTAGCAGTGAATTGGACATTATGGCTCAGGCATTGCAAAACCAATTCCTTCAACAACCTGAGTACCCAAGTACAGGTGGCCCTCTGGCTATTAATCACCATGACTACGGACATATTGTCTGACCAGACTACTATACTCTTATTTGCCAGCAGATCTCCCCACAAGTGCAAAGCCACCACTATGGGGAAAAGTTCAAGGAAGGAAATGTTAGTAGTCAGGCCTCGCTTGATCCAGTCATCTGGCCAGCACTGCATACACCATTTTTGACCGAATATAGCTCCGAAACCAATACTACCTGCAGCGTCGGTGAACAGCTCAAGATCCGTATTAGAAGAACAGGCTGCTCGCCACAATACCGTGCCATTGAAGTCCCTCAAAAAACTTTTCCAAATCATAAGATCCTCTCTAACTGTGGCTGAGAGCCTCACTCTGTGGTGTTTGGCCCGCAGTCCAGACATCGCCCTCGCTATACTCCTGGAGAAGGCCCTGCCCATAGGAATGACCCGCAGAGCAAAGTTTAGTTGACCCAGAAGAACTTGTAGCTGATGTAAGGTTACCTTCCTTGCCCCCAGGCAGCCATCAATAGCGGCCCTAAAGGCATCGACCTTGACTTCTGGCAGCCTGCACACTCCTGCTGTCGTATCGATTTCTATGCCCAGGAAGGTCAAACACGTGGTCGGGCCTTCGGTTTTTTCCGCCGCAAAAGGTACTCCGAGCGCCTCAGCCAAGCGCTGGAAGCCCAGCAGGGCCTTCCTGCACGACTGGGAACCCTCGGGACCCATGAACAGAAAATCGTCCAGGTAGTGGACTACAGCATGTGAGTTGTCCGAGGTCAGAAACTGCTCAACCGCCCATTCTAGGAACCTTGCGAAAGTCTCGAAAACTGCACAGGCAATAGAACACCCCATAGGCATGCACAAATCCAGAAAATAGTTACCGTCGAATGTGAAGCCCAAGAACCTGGTGTCGTCCGGGTGCACGGGCATTAATCGAAAGGCTGATTCAATATCGGCTTTAGCCATTAGAGCTCCCTCCCCTAATGCCTGCAATTTCTCAATAGCCGTGTCAAATTTGGTATACTTCACTGAGCACAGATCCGGATCTAAGTTATCGTTGACTGAAAGCCCTGGGGGACTCGACAGATTATGGATCAGACGGAATTTACCCTCCTCCTTTTTCGGAACTAGACCCAAAGGGGAGCAAACCAGATTATGGGTAGGTGGTTCTGTGAAAGGACCCCCAACCCGCCCCAACGCTACCTCCTTCATGATCTTTTCTCGAGCTGCCTCCATATTTCGCAACACTGAGCTCTGATTGCGAGGTGGGACATTGGAAGGTGGGGCTGAAGATGGGATGCGAAAGCCAATTGTAAAACCCTGCAGTAGGAATTGAGCCTCCCCAAGATTATCGTATTTACTGAGGAGGTGTGTCAGGACATGCCGTTTAATTGGAGTTGGTAGTTTTGTCGGGGGGTCTTAGCTGGCTTTCCTTTTGGGGCACTGTGGCTGGTTTGTTCTTTGGGGTTACTGGTTTTCTTAAAACACCTAATCTCGGGATGAGAGGTACCCCCGCAGTAGGAACAGCAGTGTTTGAATTTACACGAGACCCCCCTGGTACACTCATTTCTATTAAACTGCCAGCAGGCCTGTTTTTTCTCACCGATCCCTTTGTCAGTCCGAAAGGACTGGCCCTGAGTTGAGGGCACTGGGGTAGGCGTTGAAGGGGTGGAATAAAAGACTGTATGCCACAAATTAATCTCCCGTTGGTCCCATGCTATACCCGGGTGAACTGCCTTCATCTGCCTGAACATTTTATCGTATTTCAGCCACCCCTGGCCTGGAAACTCCGTTGCCGCTCCATGTATCAATGATATATAACTCATCATTTGTGGGCCTAAAACAGGATATTTTTCCAGCATAACAGCGGCATATATTGCAAATCCCGTGATCCAATTCTTCATGGACCATTCTACCCATGATTTCTTCTGATTGTAATCTCCCTCCTTTCCGGCTTTGGGCTTTCCGGCCGCCACCCCCGCGTTGATAAGGTCGAACACTTCTATGTATTCGCCTCTGAGTATCCTGTCCTTCATATCTGCTGGCACATGCCAAGTTATCCCCGCGGATGGCGATAAGGTCATCGAGGAAGAACCAAACATTAGAGGGCTGAAAGCTAATAATGGGGAACCAGCTGGTTGCCCCCCAAACCCTCCCTGCATCTGGCCATTAGAGGGACCCGGAACCTCACCCACTGCGTTCGCCCTTGAGCCCTGACTTGGACACCCTAGATTAGAGAAAGCGGTCATCGCTAAGGGGGACCCGTGAGCTGAGTAAGCAGGAAACATTGAGCTCACCGGGCTGCTACCTATCGCCTGACCATGTGACCCATATAATTGCATCCCTGGTAACTGAGCGACCCCCCCGGGCTGAACCCAAACTTGCGACACTCCGCTACCCGGCTGTGCCACTACTGGCGGTAACATACCGTGCGGACCGGACCCCCCCACAGAAGTGACGGGGAACCCTCCTATCAGCGTAGGCCTAGTTGCCTCATACTGCCCATCGGCGTCATCTGTGTCGTTTTCTGCGCCTGAGTTCGAATCAATTGCCTCTGGCGCCTCCTCCTCACCTGGTGATACTGGTCGTGAATCCGTTGGCCTAGACCGCTTGCCTCTTGCCGAGCTTCTAAGCTTTTCTGGGGTCTGCTTCGTTCTTTTGCCTCTCCCCCTCTCCTCCTGAGAGTTCGCATCTGCTTTAGCCCCGTCTCTCATATTCTTAAGTACCCAATCCATGCCCTTCTCTCTTGTGAACTCCAGCAGCTCCGTAAAGGCAAGGAATTCCTCCTTCTTGGCTGCGGGTTGTTTACCCTTCGGTACCTTCTTCGACGGCATCCTGCACTTAAAGAAAACAACATTAAAAAACTTATCGAGAGACGCAGCGGCTTTTTAGGCCCACCGCGCCACGGATGTGCCCGGGCCCCAGGAAATCGAATGATCGAGCGCCAGCGCTCGCCCTCCCCCCCGGACACGAGGATTTACCGCTGCAAACCCCCCCCCTGCCAACAACATTTAAATCCAGAAACTAAGCACAAAAAGCTGTAAAAGGCTGCAAGGAAATCTAGCACACACTGCAAGGCCCGCTAACCTAAACCACGAGCCGGGGTAACTCTCGCTGTATACTCCAACGCGATGCTCCCACGATGTCTTCTCTTGGAGACGTCCGACTCCTGGATGATCAGCGGACAAAGAGGGGGCCTCTAGGCTGGTCGCGGGCTTTTAAGCCTCGCGCCCTACTAACACTTCCGGGGCGTACCTCGTCCTTTGTTCCCATTGGTCCTGACGCGACGCTCACTTCCCGGTCACGCAACCGGAAGTGACCCGGCTCTGGGTCGGCCCTTTGGCTGCCACTAACGACGCCATTCCCCGATGGGGGTTGGCGCCTTCCAGGAGTGACATCATGTGGAGGATCAAAATCAGGAAGATCAGAAATATACTGGGCTGCAGAAACAAAGAATCTCCAGAATTCCTGTGCACTGAGTACCTTCTTAGTAGAATCCTGTTCTGTCCTGCTTTGTAGATTTCAGTCTTCTGACAAGATCACTCCCACAGGTAGTCACTTCTCTGATGAGCCCCACGTTGGCCGCGCCATTTGGAGAATCGAAATCTTCATTCTCAGGGGTCTCACTAATAGAATAAAGAACTTGGCACAGAAGCTGTAATAAAAAGACATCTTTATTATGTGAGGCTACATCACACAGAAGCATTAGCAACTGAATGAGGCAGTCTGAGGAATACAGAAAAAAGAGGCCTTATATATATGCTTAAGGTTACAAAACTCAGCATAAAAGTAAGGGGCAGTCCTAACTTTTGCAAGCATGCAAAATGCCTAACATGGACATGCAAGATCTGCCAAACATTGGCCAATAGGAAAACATTCAAAACAAGGCATCATGTAACCAGAATATCCCCCTTGAGTCGTGTCTTTGCCTGATCCCATAAGTCAATCAATGACAGCACCTATAGGTCAATCAGTAATGGCAGATCATGTTTGCGTGCTTCAAAGGGAAGGTTTGTGGAATAGGAAAATTCAGGGAGAGAATAGCGAAGGCCAAAAGATAAGATACAACACGAAAAGAATGCTAAAGGCTAACAGATAGTTGATACAGGGATTAGGTGGTCCAGACAAGAATTAGTTTAGTCCAGCTGGTGTCTGAGATGAGTTTCAGGACAAGGACAGAGGGGGTTTTCAGCACATTGCAGTCCAAAAGGGCAGAGACACTTCGTGAATCATGCAGCCTGTGTAAAGGCAACACAAAATGGAGTCTGAATGTAAAATGGAGTCAAAATTAAAGAACCTCAATCCACTGCCATAAAATCTAATAAAAAATTTTTTTTTAAAAAGGAATCGCTAACAGTGTCTGAGACACTGCTATACATGTTAAACAATGATGGACAAACCCAATCTATGTGTGGTACAATCACTAGTAGGCAGTGTTTGCAACCCACTGGGTTTGTTGAAAGACCCTTCACACACCAACCTAGTTGGTGTCATGCTTCATCATTGGGGTCCCAACCTGGTGGCTGAATGCCCCTTGGTTGTACTACGACTCCCGATTTAGGCGGAGCTGGTGTGGTGCAAGTATGTGATGTGATGTGAATTAAAAACACCTCTGAGAATCCTTGCCTGTGTATTTTTATTAGCGGCAGCTCAGGATATAATTAAAAATATGTGTGTTGCAACTAAAACATAATTAATTATCTTATAGTTGTCTATGTGGTAGGTCTACATGTTTCAGCCCGCAGGGAAATGTAGGAGGGGCTTTCTTCAGGACCGTGAATAGTGGTGAGTGGCAAAGTGTGTAGTGCCACGTGAAAAAAGTGAAAAACTAGTACCTACACACACGCTAAGGTGTGTGGTTTGCGTGTCAACGTACTTACGGACTCTTTTACAAAAAGGACACTGTGGTCGAGTTTTAGCAGCTGATCGGGGCTCGGGAGGAGCTCGCTCCTCTGTCAGACTTTGGTATCAGAGCGTAACCCGCCAAACACCTGTTGTGGTCTCCCGTCGTCACCATCCGGGACGCTCCGAAACCAAAGTCTGACAGAGGAGCGAACTCCTCCGAGTCACGATCTGCTGCTAAAACTCGTACATCCAAAGTTGCAACATGCTTCAGGACCAATGTGTGTAAGAATACCACATTTGTATCCAGCCTAAAGTTGCTGTCTTTGTGATTGACTAGGTTACCAACGATTAACAAAACACTTGTGCACGTGGAAGCTCTGTGCACAAATGTAGTCTCTCTGTTCAAAAGCACCAGATCCTTGCTCACAAAATCAAAATCAAAATCTGCAGATACATTTTTGTGGAGATTGCATTTAAGACTACAAGATGTATGGATTTCCCCAATGGTGTAAGTGTGGTTAAAGGGTGGCAAAATGTGCCGTTCCATGAAGGTGTTATTGGAGAGGCCAATGCAAATGTTGGAAACAGAAGCAAAATCATAACCTTGTTGGTGTGCTACCTTCAGAATGTATTCAACAAAAGTGCAGGAAGTTCACTACCTGCCACCAGTGCTGCAGTCGGCTGGCTTGTCACTGTGTAGCTACGAATTTTAGGAACGTTTGGACCTACTATTCATACCTGGGCAAATATGTATTTTCCAGGCAGTGGTAAGGATTTTCGTCTGTAGTATATAATTTACCACATCAGCCTATATACTTTCTGGTGCATTATTTTCAGTGATTACAGTGACCCTGGTGATAACATTTTTCAACTGGATATAACTTTCCCAACCAAAACACTATAGCCCTCATTATGTAATTTACATCATAAAGCTGGCTATGTCAGCATAAGCTATCATGCAGAATTGCTGCTCTGCCACTGCCAGCAAGATTGTGGAATTGGGCCCAAGTGGAACTTTCATAAGCCCTGGTTTTATCTACAGAATGTTGTAGCATGATATCTCAAGGAGTAATTGCAAAACAGAATTCAACTTCACTCGTCCATTCATAAACACAAGGAATACAAACTTCTCACACACACATTCAAGCCCTACACAACACAGAAGTAGAATACCCAATCAGCTGTATACACTTTCACCCCCCACCAGACATGTACTCTCTGCTTCCCACTCATCCACAAAAGCAAAACTGGAGGTCAGTCATTCTCATACATAAACATAATATAACATGTCTATTTGTAAAGCGCACGCTCACTTCAAACAGAGTATCTTGGCACTGAAAAAAAGATGTTTATTGTTACATCGCACCGAAGAAATGGAACGACTTCCTTCAACACATCAGAGACTCCTCCTCACTTCTTGAGTTCCGTAAGAAGCTGAATACCTGGCTTCATAGAAACACCTCAGGGACCACACACCTACACACCTGCCCAAGCACCTGGATATCCTCTCAGGTGATTAGTGTTACCATACAAATCAATATAACATAATACTGAAATACCAATCACATACTGGAAAACAAGATGGCCAACCAATTTCGAGTTTGCTTGTGCAGAATCATACTTAAACTGCAAGGTATTAAACCAAATAATGATGTATGGATTTCAAATGTGATATCCATTTAGGCGCTTGAAAAATCTCTTCGAAAATTCTCTTTCATATTCTAAATCTGTAAAACACAAATACATTTTATAATCAATTGTTGATTCAAAGAATAAGCTGTAAAAAACTATTTGTAAATGCAAAGTCCAGCAGAATACATCAGAACATCATTTAATAAACAGAAATGTAGTCACATGCAGCAAGATGAAGGAGACATTTGAACATTAACATTCATTCACTTCAAGCAAATCACTGTTTATACAATACATATTATTTCCTTGGTTAAAGTCTGAATACAAAGGTTGTTTCTTCTCTCTGTTTGTTATTTTTCAAATTCAGAAGTTAACTTATCTCAACAAGTAAAACATGTCATTATTTAATCTTTGTTCATGCCAGAGCAGTAGAAATACATGCCAGGGAGCCTAATTTAGACAAATTAGCTAACATATGATCCCCAGAACGGAGATAGTGGTATAATAACCTCAATGTGTTTCTGGTTCCCATAATTTTTTTTGATTTGCTTCTGCTCGTGGAGTGTATTGATGTGTTCTTGTGCTGTTTACTTTGTGCCAACTTGAGAAAAGAAATGTTTTCAGCCGCATTAAGTAAGTAGTGTGGCTCACTGGTTAGAGGCGGCAGACCCGAGAGCAGAGGACGGCCCGGGACCAGGGTTCGATTCCCGGCGCGGCAGGTTTCTGGACCAGGGTCAGCGGACTCGATAATTCTCTCGCCTCGGTGCCCACTCTGATCAGCGATCACACTCGGCAACTCTGGGCATTAGCTTGCCTCATCTTCACTAACGGCCCCACCAGACCGCCGGGGATGCCTGGTCTCACCCTGGAGATACCCATTAAGGGACTATCTCTCAGGGAAGCCAGGAAGGGTTTCGCAGCGGTCGAAGCGCCTTGGGACCCTCCGGGTAAGTAGTGCGCTATATAAATGCCTATACATTTACATTTACATTACATTTCATCTTTCTTTACGGCCGCCAAGCTCTATTGTTTACTTTGGGCATTGTGCTTCTTCTTCACCCATCCTCTCCCACATTCATCCTGCCACCCCTCTTCCCCACCCCAGTCAGTTTGCACACTTCTAATTATGTGTTCAACATGTTGACAAATATTCAGAATCTTGATAACGTAATTACTGTCTTGAGTCTCAGACAGAATTTGTGCAGAATGTCTACTGGGAATTCCTTACAGGATAGTTCAACATACAATATCTATCACGTACATTGCTTGCAGCTTGCCCGTCTTTTGCTTTAATGCTTGCTGTTCCTTCCAGTAAGTAAGGAAGCATGGATTCTCCCTTCACCTCATGACCCGAGCATAAACAGAACCCTGTTGGAACGTACCGATCCTTTCTCTATAGATTTCTACTAAAGCTATTGCTCTGCTGATTGAGGTACTTTATTGTCAGCTGTAGCATTGTAACAACTCGCCATTGGCAGAGTTGTACTTTTCTCTTCCAGCACTAACAGGCACATGCATCAAAACTGAAAATTGCCATTCCTTATTTGCGAATCATAAGGAATCGCAAATAAGGAATCGCAAATAGCCAATAGTGAGTAATTTGCGAATCGCTATAAATCGCAATTTGCGATATTGCAAGTAGCGGAATCGCAATTTGCGATATCGCAACTAGCGAAATTGCGATATCGACAATTGCGAAGTCGCTAATTGCAAAGTAGCACAGTTGATGCATATTTATGACATCACAAACAAGAAATCAGTCTGCCCATGCCTCATTCAGTGCACATTCATAGTGAGAGGAGGAAGCTGATGGCAGGAGCTGATAATAGTGAAAGAAAACCTTTAAACAACACCTGTCCCTTGTCCAAAATGGATGCAACCACAGCAGAGGGCAGCCAAGCAGCCAGGAAGCGCAAAATGAATTTTTCTGAGAAGGAAATAGAGGCACTAATTGAGGATGTGGTCCTCAGCCATGAGAAGCTGTTTGGCAAATTGTCTCTGAAAGTGCCTGAGCAAGAAAAAAGGAAAATATGGATCCGGATCTAAAATAAAGTAAATGCTGTGGGGGTCACACACCGCTCTACTGATGAACTAAAAAAGCAATGTTACGACCTGCGCACTTGTGCCAAAGAAAGGATTGCCGAGAGGCTTAAGATAGCCAGGAAGACAAGAGGGGTAATACCAACACAGACTGGGAACACACCCATGGAGCACATGGTTGAGTCCACACTCCAGCCTGAAGTTGTCGGGGTGATGCATCTGGGTACCTATGGAGCGGCCAACACATCTCAAGGTAAGATGCATGCAAGTGACCATTTGTATACATATGAAAAGTATCACATCACCTCAGTACAGCACAAGTGTCCCTTATGCAAATTCAGTCCCCACATCAAAGTGGATTCTGGGAGATACAGGCAGGTACTTTGGAAAACACACAATTAGAAATAAAACAACTAAAACATAGTGTAACAGCTAAATATTTATTTGCAGGAAAATATTAATTAATGTGACATTACATTGCAGACATAAATTAATGCTGATTTGCACTCTTTAAAATCACAGATGCAGAACGAGGAGAGGCAGAGGACAGTGACTGCATGGACACACAGGATACTACAGCTGTGGATGAGATGGACACACCTGTGGTACCACAACAACCATCTCGTGCCCCTACTTTACGCAGGGTAACAGTTCCACCACTACAGACTATGGAAACAGAGGATGTGGCACATGTCACACCAGAGACCAGCCAAGCTCAAGGATCACCCAATCCGACACCCCAAGCACAGGTCCGGATTAGCACAGTCCAAAGCTGGCGGCGAAGAGGGAGGTCACAATTCACACGGCAGGAGGACAGGCCTACTGATGTCTGGGGTGGTCTGGAGGGCCAGATGGTCCGGGTACGAAGCTTGCAGGCAAAAAACATGTGGTGAGTGCAGCCACAAATTGGAAAGATGTCAGGCAACATCGCTGTTCTGACAGATTGCGTGAGGGAACTGACCAGGGTGATGAAGGAGGGACATGTGTCACAAACGAGACACCATCACCAGTTGATGCAGCGCATGCACGTATATGCTAAATCCAACACTGCCCTGCTGGCACGTAGGTCTGTCACAATGCAGACTGAGATGTCCCATTAGAGTGGGGATGTGGTCAAGGCACTGGGCCAGGTAACAAATGCAGTGGAACAAATGCATGCTGCCACAGTTGGGTCTGACAATGTGACGGTGGAAGAGGTGAGTGAAGAGGCCTCAAGCCTCAGCAGTCTGTCAATGCCTGTAACCACTGCAAGAAGGCGCAACACTCGCAGCAGTACACACTCCGTAGCCAACATGAGGAATGAAGATGCAGCAGCCGAAAGGCGTCTGGGTGTGCGTGGGAGGAAGAGCTAGACTAGCATGTCCATGGATATTCAGACATGGTGAGGTAACCATTGACGAAGACAACAGTTTTGACTGACTTTCAAGTCATAATATTATTTCAGTTTATTTTTGGTCATTAATGCTATTCCTGTGCTACTGGGCACCTGATATGTGTGCTTCAACACGAAAATCCTTTTAATTTGAGATAAAGAAACTTTGATCGAAATAACAGTGTATTGTCTCATCATTACTCACCTGAGAAATAATTTGTGTAATTTCTGTGCATCTCCTGCGCCCTTCTTCTGCGGCTGCCGCATTTGCTGCACGTCGGTGTGGCCCTTGCTGGTTGTCGTCATCTGACTCGCTGTCAGACATCTCTATAGGAATACCTACCCTTGTGGCAATGTTATGTGATATGGCACATGCCGCCACTATTCTGCAGCATTGTTCTGGTTTGTATTGTAATGTTTCACCTGTTTTGTGTATGCATCTCAAGCAGCTCTGGAACAGCACAAACGAGCACTCAAATATGTTCCGGGTGGAGAAATTGTATCTCTTCTCATTGAGGGTTGTAGGATTTAGGTACGGCTTCATAATGTAATTCTGAAAGGTGTATGCGCTGTCACCTATGTGGAAGTAAGCAAAGGGTCAGTGGTGGTACTGCATTGCCATTCGTACAATGTCTGTCAGAACTAATAACACATGTTTACCAAGCAGATGTCCCTCTCTAAATTCACCCCTGACAAGACAAGTGTGTATGCCACTCTGGGGGAATATATAGGAATCATGGGCGCTTCCTCTTTATTGAGCGACAATGTCAGTTATTATGTGTTTTGTATTGCATGCCACCTGCATGTTTAGGGAATGAAAACGTTTCCTATTCCTATTTATGTAATCATTAGCTGCAGGGGGACATATTGCTACATGGGTGCAATCATTGCAACCTATGACTTGTGGGAAGCAAGTTATCTGATGAAATTTCTGTTTGGTCTTGGTCAGGTCATGTGCGCTTGTAGGGAAGGTAATGTGGGAGTTGATCCGGGACATCATGGCATTAAGGAATGCTTTAAAGAAATGCGAAAGTGCGCTTTGGCACACACCTCCAGCTACTGCTATGACCCCATGAAACCTGTCTGAAGCCAGTAGGTGCAGGCAACATAGGACCTGCACATGTGTTGGTATTGCATTGGTCCTACGTGTCTGACGCTGCAAAATGGGATCCAATTCATTGAGTAAATCAATGATCATTGCAGCATTGAGCCTATACTTGTCGTATTTCTCCTCTTCTGTTTGTCCTAGCTATGTAATGCAGACTCTGAAGATGCGCTCCTGTATTCTCCTCCTTCTGTGTGCTGCAGCCTGGAGCTTCATCCTCCTCGCCATCAGGTACCGCGCTGCTATTGTGAAACGTTCAGGGGCATTCTGGATGTGTTTAAGTAAGTTTCTGTTGAATTTCAGCTGTATGTGATTTGCACTCATGAATACCACCTGGCTGTGATCCTTCTTATTTTGCACTTGCTAAATTGCATTTTTCAAGAAAAACGCAATTTGCGATTTTTCATGCATAGAGTTGCGATAATTTAATTGTAAATTGCGAATTGGAAGACGCAATTACAGACTTGCAATACAATTCTCAGAATTATTTGTGATTCCTTATTTTAGTGAAAACTTGTTTTCGCTATATTTTCGTTCATGCATTGCTGCAGGATAGTTTGCAATCGTAAATGGGCTATTTTTGAGAATCGCAATTTTTGTGATTTTTTTTAAGTGTTGATGCATGTGCCTGTTAGTATCCCTGCATTCCTTCTTTCTGCAGACGCAGTTTTTGTCATTTGGCTCCACCTAATCTTTGATATTCCTGAACATACCTAATCCTTGCCCTACCCAGACACCATGGAATTTGGTCTTTTTTCATGCCATGTTCTTTTCCTGCCTATAACATTCTACACTACTTCACACATACTTACATTTGTTATTCCAACCCATTTATGTTGTTTTTCTAGCACTTATTGTTCTTTGAGCTGAAGTGGCATTAAACAAAAACTGTGAGTGAGGGTAATGATCAAATCCAGAGCTTTCTCTTTTGCAAAAGCACCCTGCTGTACAGCAAGCCCCATGTAATGTTTTAAAAATGGAGACAATACATTTATCATCACATTTTCCACTTATGTATTAATGAACATACCACACTGGATTTTCTTTTTACTAAAGTTGTGCCCCAGGGCAGTAAACTGGAGCAAACCTATTTTTCATTACTGTGGTGGAATTCACATAATAAGATTCGGAGCATATGCACTGCTTGTTATGCTTTGGTAGTTGTTTCCTGAGTGCTGCACACAATACAATATGTCAGGAAACAACTATAATTGAATATTCACAGTCTTGTACTTGTAGTTTTTTGAAAATTAAACCGGTCCTTAGTTTAGTAAACTACAGTTATGGGTCAAGTTATGCCCCATAACGGGTCAAGATAGGTGCTGAAAGGGGAGGAGACATCGCTGCCCCGGGGACTTCCGGTGGAGCGAGCAGCCATCTCGGGGGAATTCAAAGGGTAGTGGGCTAGTTCTGTTACTTCTGACGCCATAAATGCTGCCGTCAACGCGCACGCTCAGCACTAGTGACTTCTGAGGCGGAAAGCCGGGAGCTAAATTTTAATGCACTTGCTTATTTGCACTTTCAGTACCTTTATTTTAAAATTGTTGAAAACTACTTTTACACTGCATGATTGGTGTAATCCTCACTCACAGTAACTAAGCCGAGGTAGGTGCTGGGTGTGGAGGAGACATTGCGACCCCGGGGACTGCCGACGGAGCGGGCATCCATCTTGGGGGAAATCAAAAGGTAGCGGGTTAGTTCTGTTACTTCTGAAGACATAAATGCTGGCACCAGCGCGCTTGCGATGGCGCGCCAAAGGCAAGCCCGTCTGCGCCCTTCCACGCCCGACTGAGCCCTGAGGCCAGGAATTCTGCCCAAAATGAGGTAAATACCCCAAATTCAAGCCGTATAACCTACTCTGCTAAATCCTTGATTAGAGCACACGAACAAACAAATCGCTTAGCTAATATGTACTGTCCTTGGAAGTTCCCAAATGTGCTGGAGGGTCTGTCGGCACTGTCTACTTCAAAAAGATCTGACAATGGTTAGTTCATAAAATTCAAGGAAGAGTATGGATCTATATGTAGTCGGTTTAAATAGCATATTATGCAATGTAAGATGTCTAGCAAAGCATCCCTGTGAAAATGAGATATGATCACCTCACACTCCCCAGAAATCTGTTTTCTTACGGAAACTTGGCTAACTCCTACTAACCACCCACTGATAAATTTAGCTATTCCAGACAGTTATAAATTTATACAACTGGATAGGGAAGGGAAAACGGGGGGTGGCATTACCATAGCCTTCAAAAATCATCTTAATGTGAACTGGATTTCTACCTTAAGTAATGACACCATAAAATTGGGAATCTTTAAGGGGATCATATCACCTACAGATAGCTGGAGCGGAGCACTGATCTATCGTCCCTCAGGACCTAGAGCCAATTTCACTGATCAATTGATAGAACAAATAGCTATGCATGTGCTCGCTTCAAATAAATTCCTTTTGTTGGTGATTTTAACTTTCGCTGTGAAGATCACACCAACCCTGAAGTCAATAAACTTCTTTCTAGCCTAGACTTAATTGGACTTACTCAAAGAGTTAAAAGCCCAACACATCTAACATAGATCATCTGATCTGTAACCCTCCGGACACTCTTACATGGACAGTCCATTCCATGATTATGTTTTCTATTCAATCGCCGTGCTTGACGAGCTTAGAAAATAATGTAGGACGAAAAAAAGAGATGCACAGACCATGGCGTGACATTTCTTTGGAATCTCTTAACAAGGCTTTCCATTCGAAACCACGAGAGAGTGATATGGAAGTATCCACGATGTTGGAAGGTTTTAACTCTGCCTTTGTGGCAGCATTGGACATAGTAATTCCACAATAAAACTATGGATTTCTTCAGCGGCGGCCATCAGCCCCCTGGTATACATCCGAGCTAAAGACTGAAAAATCCAAATGTAAGATATTGGAGAGACTCTGGGGATCTAGTCAGGAGCCCTAAAACAGACTACAGAACAAACAGTGTCTGTCTAGCTATCATCAGAATATAAAAACAGCCAGACGTTTGTTTATTATGAACCAAATAGAACAAGCCAGTAACTCCTCAAAAGCCCTTTTTAATATTGTAAGGGATTTTGTGTCCCCACAAGTCTGTAGACAATCCTCAGTGGAATCCCAGAAGTTCTTCAATTCATTAGGGATCTATTTTCAAGAAAAAGTCTCTAACATCTATGTGAATTTTCCATCTATCGCTTCTCAGAACCTTGAATCCTTCACTAGAATAATAGATTCAGGAAAGGTGGCATGCAGTACCCTAGACTGCTTTGAAACTGCCCCGTTAGAGGAGGTTTCTAACTTGCTGTCCATCGCTAAATCTGGCTCGCTTAAAGATCTCTGTCCTCCAAAGACAATGGCTCTCCTAGCCGCTAGCTGTGCCCCCAGGTATTATTCCCACAACATGGAAGGAAGCGTTTGTATGACCAACATTGAAAAAACCCATGGCTGACCCTCAAGTATTTAGTAACTACCGTCTTATTTCCTTGCTACCCTTACTGGGTAAGCAATTGGAAAGTATAATAAATAGGCAGCTAAGTCTATACCTTGAATCCAATAAAATTCTGGATCCCTCGCAATCAGGTTTCCGACTGGGTTTCAGTATTGAGACCACGATTCTGGCCTTCGCTGATTCCCTTAGGCAGGTAATGGACGCAGTAGGATCAGTAGTACTGAGCCTATTAGATCTCTCTGCGGGGTTCAATACCATCTCACACTCAAAGCTTGTGGAGAGATTATACTCCTGTGGCATTCAAGGTACAGCCTTAACATGGCTGCAGCACTTCATGTCAGACAGACTACAAACCATTATGTTAGGGCCATACTTGTCAGAAAAATAGTGTTTGGATAGGGGCGTACCTCAGGGCTCCTGTCTAAGCCCGAAATTATTCAACAGATATTTGGCCCCTCTGGCAAAAATCGTAGAGCAGCTAGGTTGTGAGGTAATTTCATATGCTGACGACACTCAGTTTATGTTCACTATCGGTCCCAATCTAGAAGCAGAGAAATTAAGGTTCTCCGTCCGTATGCTTGCAATCTCCAACTGGATGACAAAGAACTGCCTTCAGCTGAACCCTGGAAAAACCGAGGTCATTCTAAAGTGGAAAGCCTTAGCATTCAGGTCGGATAAATGATGACCCTGACAGCTGGGACCAGCTCCCGTTCCTAAACAATGCATAAAAAACTTAGGTCTAAAACTGGATCAGACATTAACAATGAAAGACCATATTGCTGCCACTACCAGTTCTTGTTATTATAGCCTGTGTCTACTGCACAAGATTCTTCCTTATCTGCCCACTAATCATCATAGAACTCTGGTTTAAGCTATCGTGATTAGCAGATTAGACTATGGTAACGCTCTGACAGCCGAAGTGGGAGAGACCTTGCTGGCTAAATTACAGGTGATCCAGAACACTGTGGCAAGTGATACCGAACTGCCCAGCTGGCTCTCCCTCTGGTTCCCTGCTTAGCGAGTTACACTGGCTTCCCGTGAGGAAGAGATCATACTTTAAAATATGCTGTCTCACCTACAATGCCTTGAAAGGCAAAGGTCCTTGCTATCTGCAAAAGAAACTCGTAAAACATGTACCTTGCTGAAATCTTAGATCCAGTACACTAGCCCTTCTACAGGTACCCCGTATACGTCTTAATCGCACGGGGGAAAAAGCTTTTTCGTCTCCTGCCCCAAGATACGGGAATAAATTATTTATGCTCTGCGTGAAATCTTCATATATAGTACTTTCAGGAAACAACTAAAACCTTACCTGTTTTAATTTTACTGTTGGACTGTTTTGTCGGTTCTCAAGCGCCGAGATGCCCCCGGATGAGTCATGCGCTATAGAAGTAATTGTAACATAACATAACAATGCCCATTGATTAGCAGCCAACAATGAAACCTCCTAATATTTTATCATATTTGCCTCACAAAAAATACACAGGCCTGCAGCTGCATCCTGTGACTCACTAAGTAATGACCATCCTGTACAAAGTTCTACAGAAAAAAGACACACAATGGAGTTCTTTGTTTTATTAAGATGTGCGTATCCTTACCAAGTGCATTAATGTTTGGCCGTTTACATCATGTATTATGTAATTTTAAAGTATTATTTATAGGCGTTTCTTTGCCATAGAAGGCACCCCTCAACAGCACATCACATCATTGCACTCCACTACATACCACTACACAGCACAAAATACCATTTCACATCTATCTACAAAATTCCACTACACACTATGCCACATAATTCCATTACACAAATCCGCTCCACACCACACAACTCAATGCCACAAAATTCCACAACTAACTAATCCAATCCTACCCACATAATTCCACAGCACACCACATACATACACTCCATAACACGAGTAAAAAACATTGCCATTTAGAATGCTGATTGCAGCAACAAATAAAAGATCTATTGCATAAGTAAACAACATTGCCATTTACTATGCCAACAGCTCCATCTCCAACAAATGCGAGACCTATTGCATTTCAAATGCTTGTGTCTGCCCTGCTGCAGATTTGAAGAGGAATGCATTTCTGATTGGAACCCTTATTAGACAAATCATGTTGGAGCTAGTGCACTTCTCCAAATATGTTTTTCATCCGCTGAAATCCAGTTTCTGATTCAAATATGGGCCTTACTTTGACCGTACTGTTTCAGATTTCCCAGATGGCTGTGTGCATCATTGGACTCCTTAAAAAAATCTCTAGATTTCTATAAACCTCTGTTCAAACACTGCCGATGGCCAGTTACGTTGTTGGAGTATCATAACTTACAAAAATCATGCTAGTGGACATCATGAAAATCCAGTGTTTCAATGTGTTGTGTTATTTCTTATTATCTGTTGTTATGTTTGTGCATATTTTCTTTCAGAAGTTAGCGAAAACAAATTTTAGGCAAAAATGTTACACTTTGAATTGTAGTCGCCTGTGGCGATTTACTGAAAACTTGGCTTTTAAATACGAATGTCGAAATATACTTTTGTAATTCAAACATTAAACTGCTGTGCCTAGCTTTCAACAAACAGCTATTTCTGAATTAAAATAAGTATTACATATGGAATATTTTTTTTTTTACATTTCTCTGTCCTTTTTAAACATACGCCTAACCCCGTGCAGCCTAATTCATTTTTAAGCCATATTGTATTTGTTTCTAGATGTAAATTTCTAAGGCAATCTTCTGCAGGTTTACATTTAAAATAATGCCTTAACACGGCCTGAGACCCGTTTGGGCACAATATAGCTCATTTATCTAATGGCCAAATTCCGAAATCATTTTCCTTATCCGGAAAGTGCTCATTCAACTTTGGACCGTTTAGAAGGTCTGAAATACCCAAAGGCTAAAATAGCGAAGCTCTTGACTCTATATATTAAAATAATTCAGCCACCCAAGACTAGACTGGCGAAGGGGAGGAAGAGATGGGCTTTTGCAAATTCCTTAGGGATTTAGATAATTTAATTTTCTTGAAGGAAAGTACAGCACACTACAGTATCCATCTTTATTGCACTCATCTAAATTGTAACAGTGCTTTAAAATCTCCACCAAGGACCCAGTTGGATTCCGATTGTGCTGATATGGCTGTCATAATGGTGCACTAAGAGCTCCGTAACAATATCTCCTGACACAGTTAACCAAAATAAATTGACACACCATCATCTACATAAGGATATATTCTTAATCCTGGGTAATGAATTAAGTTTAAAACACAGAGGAAGTTACATTCAGGACACAAAAACTTTAGCGAGGACAGTGCACTTTTGATGTAATTTTGGATAAAACCAATCGTGCCTGCATCATCGATGACTGTAGGAGCTCACAAGACCAGTGATTGAACAGCAGACACCTACATTTGCTGGCTTGTCAGTCACAAATGTTGCCTCCAACTATAAACATTTCAAATAGTACCTCATGAGAAGAGGATTCACTAGAATGAACAACAGCTAATTTTATACAACATGGGTCTGCATTATCGGGGGGCGGAGAGGGGGAATTTAGTTTTCTGTTTTATTAAGAATTTAACAAGTATTACATATTTTAATTACTGAGAATGTAAGTACAAGCAGATGGTTTTTTAACCTTATATTTACTGGCTTTTGTAACCCTATACCTGTGGTATTCAGGACTTTGATGTGAAAGGTCAGGTGTCTATGCTTTAGGGGAAGGGATGGACTGCGTTTCTATGTTTGATTCAAAGAGGATTGCCTGTATCCTAGAGGTTACACATCCTCATACGCTAAATGGTTTGACGAGTCAATCGTCCTAAACTTCTCTCAACCTCACTCGCATAATCATGGCACCTTTGTTCAGCCCTTTGATGAACACCTCAAATACTCACTGTGCATAAATCAGATAGGCAAACAAGATCCTTGTTTTGAGGGTGGGGCGAAGAAATCAATATAAGTGAAGGAGCCTTATAAAATCCAAACTTTTTGGGCAGCACAGCACAGGAAGAAGAATTGGTTCAGCCCATGGTGGTGAAAATCAGTTACAGAAGGGTAGGGTACGGGGAGAGCTAAGGAAGCAAGGTGAATGAGGCAAGGAGATTGTTTTCCCCTGCTTTAGACCCAGGGAAGATTTTCTTTCACCTGAATGGGCCTGGTCTGCCTCTGACAATACCGTCTCCACCTCCTGCCAGGAAGCCACACCAGAGAGGGCAGAACTGGTTCTGGCTGGGCACAGACACTCTCTGCCTGAGAGGACAAAAGATTTTGGGCTATTTAAAAATGGGGTCCAAACCCCTGAACTTTAGAACTCTTTTGGACCAAGAAGACTGTCAAGAAGAAGAGCTGGAGAAGCTGTGAGTACGAACTACCTCTTTACTGAGTGCTTTGCTGTGTTGGCATGCAGTTGCTGCTTCTGTCTTGGGCAGGGAAAGGACTAGGCTAAACTTTCTGCAATCTATCTTTGTGAGTTTCTCCAAGGGCTAGAGGTAGTGCTTGCCCCTGTCCAAGAGGTCTCAGGAACAGCAAAGACTTCAAGTTCTTCTGCCCTCAGCACTGGAGACTGTGTTTTGTACTGCAACAGAAGAAAAAGCAATCCAACGTCGTCTACGACACGGCTGCCGACTCTGTGTCCTGAAGGCACCGAAAAAGGGCACCGCTGCACAGTGAACCTGGTCTCACCGATGATGCCTGCTGAGGCCGCCACTGAGCTGCTGCTCGCAACGCGACCTGTGGACACCCCACTCCGCATCACCTTGTTTCACGCCGGGACCTTGGTATCCCCAATCACGACGCTCCACGACAAAATCGATGCAGCTGCTTCATCCCGCGCTGCAGCCTTGGCCTACCGATACCAGTGGCATCAACTCTAGCTCGTCAGTCGACGATAGTGCTTCAGCAACAGTGACGCCGGTGCCTGCACCATGACCTGCCAGCACGCAACGAGCACTGCATCACTTCTCACTGTGACCCTGGTCTCACAGACGATGCCATCTGATGACCCCACCGAGCGCTGCTCGCACGGCGACCTGAAGGCATTGCATGCTGCCCTGCTGCACTTCACACCGCAGCACCTGATGACTGCCGACGCCAGCGCTCCTGATTTCAATCGCAAGGAGTTCGATCTGCAATGCGTGTGACTTTGAGGGCCCGAAATCTCCTGTACCGATCTCCAGAACTGACGACGCCTGATGACGCCGTGCTTTCGGAAGCTCAACCAGATGCCGCTGATGCCCTGCATTTCTAAAAGGTACAGTTTTGCGGGTTTTCCCAACACCGTAGCTGGCCTGCAATGCCGCGGTCAGCCAGAACTGTTTGGATTTGTTTATTCACAATGCCATGATAGTCCCAGAGCGAGCTATCAACTTCAAGGAACTGTTTTTCAAGGTATTTTTGATAACTGAAGATTTCTGAGTACTGTATTATGGATTTTTATTGACGTTGGTCTTGTCATGAGTATATAAAAAATATTTGATATTTTTCTAAACTGGTGTGGTGTCTTTTTGTAGTGCTTACACTGTAATACTGTTGGTTATACGCAAATGCTTTACACATTGCCTCTAAGATAAGCCTGACTGCTCGTGCCAAGCTACCAAGTGGGTGAGCAGGGGTTATTTTAGGAGTGTAACTCCCTTATCCTGACTAGGAAGAAGGGTCCCTATTTGGACAAAGGTACCTACCTCTGCCAACTAGAAACCCCCATTTCTAACAAATTGTAAGTCTCTACTTAAGGAAACAACGGCAAGGGTGACTCCCTTTAAGGACATGTTAACGGTTCTTAAGGTAGGTGAATCTCATTTTTTATATAAGTTTGAGGACCAGAAATATTTTTTAAAGTGAGGCTGAAGGTATTGTAAAACATGTCCCTTCTTAGGGCACAGATTCAATCAGCAGTAAGGTTACCATACTATAGTAGGTATGTGCCAATTTGGGAATCCCCTGGTACACCACAATGCCTGTCCGATAAGCTGGCGGTCCCATTTAGGAAAGTGGGGATTTACCTATGTGGTCAGGTATTTCCCGATGGACAATTTCTATCAAAGGCAAATTGCAGGTTTCAAACTCTGGCAGCTAAAACGCTGGGCACACGATAAGATAGGAGAAGAAGGGAAGTCAAATGACTTTGAGGAATTGCTGTATTCTGGGGGAAAAAAAAGAAAGTAAGAGGTCTTGTGTTGGTATTGGGCGATGCTGGATAGTATGGATGGGGACTTCGTATTGTCTGGATCTGTGAGGGAGACACTTGTCATCGCTGCAGTGTGCTGATCAAAGGAAAGTATCCACACAACTTCTCTCCTCTCTCCATACTACAGCAAAACCTGCATATTTGAGAAGGAACCATCTTTTCTCCCTACATAGAGTCTTCTGGTCTCCGAATGAGCTAGTGAAGCTGAGAAGAACAACTTCAGCATGCTGCAAGAAGTGGGGTATTGATAAAAAGGCTAACGATGTGCATCTTTTCGTGGAGTGCCCAAAGATTCACAATTTCTGGGAGTATTTGTGCCATAAAATAAGTATGATCTTGCAGGTAAACAGCAAGGTAAGCCTACGGTTGGTAATATTTGATAAAGCAGAAGAGCTGGTAAGGTACAAGGTAGGTTTTCTAAATTGTTGTTCTACTTAATACTGTTTGTGGGGTGGGAGATTTGTAGAAAGTAGGTTTCAAAAGTTCCCTCTACCATTGTGGAACAGTTGGACGCTGTGATGTATACATTAACCCCCTTGAATGCTGGTGACGGAACCACTCCATCACCAGCCACGGACGCACTGTGCTGGTGATGGAGTGGTTCCATCACGGCCCGGCCACCGCGCCTGCGCAGCATTAATTCCGCGCCTGCGCTGAGCGTTCCATTGAGCGGGCAGGGCCGTGGCGGAACCACACCGTCACAAGCACAGCGCGCCCGTGGCTGGTGACGGAGTGGTTCTGTCGCCAGCATGGCGGCGCCGCGCGCCCACACCTCCCCCCCTTGCTACGTGGCGGAATTACCGCCGCAGCCAAGGTGTTAAAGATGGACATTGTACCAAGGGTGATAAGATCTTCACAAATCTTGGAGCCTTTGCTCGTGTGGCTGGAGGGATTGCAGTAAAGTTTATAGTCCAATGATTACACCTGATCTTGGAACCTGAGATCAGGGGCCTCATTTATGAGGCTGTGCGTCACTTTTACGCAGCCGATGCGTCACTTTTTGTGACGCACCAGTGGCGTAAAAAATGCACCTTGTTGCGCCGTATTTACAAAGTGAACCATCTAGGTAGATGCGTCACTTTGTAAACCCCTGCGCCACATTATACCTGCGCCAGGAATAATGTATGCAAGGGGGGCGTATTGACGTAAGGAAGGGTCTTAGAAGTGATGCAGTGAAATCTATGAGATTTCACTGTGTCACTTTCAGGACGCCGTTGCGTCAAAATCTTGCGTCTTACTCACAGCAGGCGTAAGACTGACGCAGGCTCTTTCACATGGGGCTTGCCCCATGTGAAAGGACGCATTGCTGGAGATGCGTCACTTTTGTGACACACTACAGCAATGCGTCAATTTTCCGCTTACAGATACGTCAGAAATACTGACGTATCTGTAACTCCTTGCGACATGATGCGTCATACATTAAATATGACGCATCAGGAATGTCGCAAGGTGTGCGCACTGAGAAGTGACGCATCGCTGCTTTCACGCAGCGATGCGTCATTTCTCATAAATGAGGCCTCAGGTTTGGCTAAGGTCATACAGGTCTTTCCTGGTTCAAGAGCCTTGGCACCCATTTTAAATATGGGAAACTGGAGTGGGGCTTACGGCTTCACTCGAGACCGGAAGTAAAATAGGTGAATGAGGACAAAAAAAATTGCTCGAATTGAATTTACCAACTGTGCGCAATTGATTTTTAACGGTAAATACGTATAATGTAAACAAATTAAACCTGGCGCACGTCCTCCTCCCCAAATGTCTACCATTTAAATAAATGGAAAAAAACAGTGGCACAAATGAAAAACAGCTTGCATAACTTTGTCGTGGCTTCTTTCAATTCTATTAATCAATGTCTCCCTGTTTATCTTGCACTCCAGACTGCCAATTTAGATCATAAGACCTTATACAAAACATATGCTAGGGAGGTGTGCGTGTCACTGCAGGTGTTGCGAAAAGCATATCCTACAATACATATACATTGGTTTCTATATCCAGTAAATGCAACACTGTGGAATGTAAAGAATTAGAAAGCATTCGCAGCACAGGGGTTGTAAACAAACAGATAGCTTAGCGATGGTAACAGCGTCCCCCACTGTCTCCAGGCCCATTTTCGGTGATTTCAGCTCAGCAGCTTCACTGGTCGCCAAATTAGAACTGCTTTTAAATGACGCAATTGACAGTAGTTTGTCGGCGTTACACAGGCGCGACATGAACTATCTTGGAAGCGCGAACCGCATTGAACCACAGCTGCACATAAATACCAATAAGGAAAGAAAAGGGCTTTTGGAGAGGACATGTCTTGCGCTGGATGTAAAGTATATTTTACGATGGCAGTACAAACATTAGGCCCAATTCAGGCCGGAGTCGAAGTTTTCTTTATAAAAAAGCTCAGCGTGAATTGTAAGCATACCCTGGACTAGCAGATGGCGCAGAAAGGTTATAAATATTGTTATACAGATCAGATTTTGCTCTGGCCTTTAATCTGTAGTTTAGGAATTATAGCATTAGAGCAACCATATAGATGCTTTATTTTCCGCGGCTCGCAGTATTTACAGGGAAGATAATGCTCTGGTTTAGCCTGTAATCCACTCCGCCAGCCTTCCATCAGCACAGAGCAGATCTAGTGGTGTTGTTGCTGTGTTGAGTATGGATTATGCTCCATCCTGCTTGTCATCCTCCAGATGGCTTGGGTTTGCTGTTTTACATCCACCCTACCTTGGAGATGTGTTTGGTTTCAAGCAGCTGCACATACCACAGGGTGTGAGGTTCATGTCACACTCAAGCACTGGAGGTTAATGGGCAACTACGAATACAATAGGTTTGTTGTGAGCAGCATGTCATGCCATGAAGCAGGACGAGATATGGATTTTTATTGTCCTGCGGGAGAGCTCACACAACATCTGTTTGGGGCTGGGAACATGCTTGGCATGGATAACTAGAAGTCAGTCTTCCCGTCGAATGTCATTGTGTCACATTCCTATTGAATAGCGCTCTGACACCTTCGGGTAAAGTCCGCGCTATATAAAAACGCATAAATAAATAAATACATTTGGAGAAGGTTGCACTGGAATGATCTCATAGTCAGTTTTACAGTCCAGTGTCATCGTGATTTCAAAACAAACGTATAGAGCCTCTGTTAAGAGCAGTTTTTTATTTTATTACCCATTTTCTGTTCGTTTAGGACCGTATGTATGAAAGGGTTTTATCCATTCTGTGCCTATGGGAGAATGCTTACATACATGTGGCTCTTAATGTCTATGATGCCAAACAGTATTGAATATTACATAAAAGGCTGAGATGGAGAAATGGACAGATGCAGATAGAGAGTTTACTTTCCTAGGGGCCCTTTGGAAGGTGGGGCCCCTGGGCATTTGACCACTATGCCAATGACTTAAAATATCTCTAAACAGTCAGTTACCACAACTGCTAGACATGACATAAATGTACAAAATCAGAGCTTCAGGCCTTTACGGCGCAGCGCCATTTAAAGATTCTTATAGGAAGCTGGGTGTGATGCCCAGAACAGAATGGGCAGGATCCGTCTAGCACAGCTCAACACTCAGTGAACATTCATGTCCTTGAAGTAACTGTGAGGAGCAAGCATGTGTTTACATGTCACCACAGAAAAGATGAAATGCAACATGGGTGTAGAGAACCAGGGCTCTCACTTATGGGGATTTGGTGTAGGGTGGTACAAAAAGTCAGCTTGCTGTGCTGCCCAAGCCAAAGTAAAAGTGCAGGAATCCACTGTATTTATGCAATACAGTGCATTCATGTCCTTCCCCCCTGCACTGGTGCCATTTTATCAGCCTAGCGCCATGGTGCATTGCTGCCTGTGTTGTAGGCAGGATTGTTTTTGTGCAGGAAGGGGAATCTTCCTGCACAGAAACAATCCTAAGAGGCGTTGTCCTCTTTCTATGTGTGCCACACATAGAAAGAGGGAAAAACGAGGAAAAACTGAGGGGCATATTACCAAGTGTTAGAGACAAAAATTTACCACTGAGCTGCGGCGATTTTTACCGCGAATAAACCTTGGTATTACCAAGGTTTAACCCAAATGCGATAAAAATCGCCGCAAAGCATGAATATCGCTGAAAAGTCAGCGATATTCATGCATTACCGAGCTAATGCTCTTAGCCATGTTATCCACCTCCTATTGGATAACATGGCTAAGAACTGCTCAGGGCAGGTGTTAGCTTTTGGAGATATTCACGCATAGCGCGAATATCTCCAAAAGTTGGTAATAGGAGATAGCAATGTTAGCGACTGTTTCCAGCTGCTAACATCTTGGCACGCCCACTTTGCATGTCATTAGTGATAAATATCACTGACATGCAAAGCAGGGCCCAAAATGGTCGCTATCTCCTACTAGCTGTCGCTAACTGGTGTTAGCGACAGCTAGTTAATAGGGAGATAATTTTATCTCTGCTTTCTTGGCTTTTAAAGCCAAAAAAGCGGAGATAAACCCCCTTGATAATATGCCCCTGAGTTATTTCTCCTTGTTACCCCTCACCTCAGGAGTCGTAAGGTTGTGGTGCTTCCCCAGCTTTACGTGGACTCGTAAATCTGACACAGTGTCAAAATACATGGGCGTTGCATAGGAAAATCCACTGCAGCGCCCGTGGAACGCCTCCTTGACACAGACTAAGGCATGCAGTGCTCTGTGCTGCCTTGTCTTACTCCATATGTATGAGGCCATTCAAAGCCACGCTTAGTAGCTTTCAGAGGCCTCATATACATGATTTTGTGATTTGCGCTGCCAGAGTGTCACAAAAAGTGATGCCGGCGGCACAAGGGGCTCGAAAATATGCCCCCAGGAGTCTGCACCTCACTTAGAATTGGTGATAATGGGACATTTTCCAATTTGTGGAGGAAATAATAATTGCTCTATTGGAGGAACACCCATTGATGGAGAATTGTCAGGAACAGTGTGGGAGAGATAAATCAACTGGAAGACTAGCAACCAGTCCGAGGGTCGTGTACTCTTCAAACTGCCCAAGGACAGGGTTTCAAGCTAAAATGGGATTTCTGAAAAATTCCAAGACAGGATTCTCACTGCCCCCTCCACAAGACATTTCAACCAGCGCAACCTGGTAAGATTAGCAGGTGGGACATGTCTCAAGAAATGGATCATTACTGTGGAAATTAAGTTTCACTATCAACTTGAAGTAACCGCATATCAGCAGCAGAAGGCTTAAAGAAGAAACTTTACTGTCACAAACCCTTTCTAAAAAAATACTTAATTAACCCCTTTAGGTTGAGTCACACAAATAGAGAGGAATGTGAGCACATACAGAACACTGCCCCTGCTTTTAATGCAGTCTGGCATCCTTGAAAGTAATGTTAAGGGCCCGTCAGCCCCTGATCATTATGCAGAGAAGAGTCTGGCTAGTAGCCAGGTCGCTGGAGACACAGAACTCTGGAGCCATTACCTAGAGATGTATGCAAGATGCGCAACAGGACAATGGATAAGTCATTTGACATGAGGGTTTTGTTCACAACTGCATGCCAAAATCAAACTAAACTCCAGAACTGATATTCAAGAAACAACATATTGTTTTCAGTACATTATTCTTGCACTGATTTCAGTACACTGATGGCATATTCGAAACAAAAAAGCAATGTATCTTTTGTTTTTGGTACTCTGGTATGTATTTAGTGCTATACCAGGATGCAGAATTTTAGGGTTAGATATCCAAAGAATTGTATGGTCGCAAGAACTCAAATTCTGAGTTTGCAAATGTAAAAAAAAACATTTTAGGAGATGGAAAACTTTTCTGACTCCTAAAATGTGATTGCAACCCCAAACTAATTAGGTATTAAGAAGGGGCATGTTGTGGCCATCCCTTATAAATACCAATTCAGTATGTGATGTATTAATTCAATGTTTGTAGCAAAATTCCGGGTCCCTGGGGGGGGGTGGCTAGCAGCCGAGGAAGATTGCCCCACTGTAACGCAGCTCCGGTTACCCACACCGTGAAAACCCCAATAATCCGTTCATCATCCGCTAGCACCTATAACTTCGAGGTCTAAAGACCCCAGCACCAGATTGATGTAGAGATCAACAAAATCTGACTGACGAGGGCCTGCGCAAGAACTAAAGACAGGCCCGGCCAAGGAGAGGAGGTAGGCCTCAACAACTCATTGAGGTACCTTAACGCGACAGTGGCACGCATCCGACCCCCAAATCAACTCCTGGAAGAAAACCTGGACAACAGGCACCCTTCGCCATCTCTCTCCTTCCCTCAAAAAGGGAAAACGTACTAATGCAGTGCACATTCCCTACAAAACACCCAAGCAAGGACCGGCGGAAAATAGGACGAAAGCCTGAACAATCTCCAGACGACGCCGGTGGACGGTGGAGCTCAACCGGCTCGCCCATCAGTCTCGCATATTACAACTCAGGCATCCTGCGCCACATCTCCCCCTCCCTCTGACAGATACATGAACAGAGCGAAAGCAGCCCCGCTCCACGGGGCCACTTAGTTGGGGGAGGAAGAAAACAAAACCTCCGGGCGGCACAAGACGTTCGCCCATTTAAACTCACTTGTCGGGCCTGGATCTATGAACAGCAGGACAGTCGGCAGAGGGAGGATTCCCTTACAAAGAGTACAAACCCAAAGCCCAGGAACACATGAAAGCATCGGGAAAGGGACCGTTCACTCACTTCACATTCCTGCCCCCCCAAGAACTAAAAGCACAGCAGGCAGCGGTCCGCATCACAGTGCCAAGTACTAAAATGGTGGAGGCCAACAAGGTGACCGTGGGCATGACCCAAACAGCCACAGCCTTCAAGAAAGTTTAGCAAATACATAACGAGGCCAGGGCATCCAACCCACATCACAAGTGGGGAAAGCCCCCCCCCCATAACCAGCACGCTGGCCTAGATGCCATGGGGATATTGCAAGACAGGTAGATAGGGGGGTTTTCCTACAGCTGCCGGGGAGACAGAAGAGAAGTAAGAATCTGCAGTAAACATGGATCACAATACGAAAGGAAGATGGAGTGACTACATAAATGACTCAAACCAGCAGAAAAAAAGGCCTAATAAGTTGATAAGTATTGCTGGATTAGAAAATCACACAAACACACCAGGCCACACAGACATGGTGAGCAAAGAGAAAGTAATAAGCACCAAGGCACGACCGCTGTCTTCGTACTTATCTAACGCAGCAATGGAAGATCCCCACCCCAAGTCGCATGGGGAGCAACACGTAACCAGCTCAGTTTGAAGAACACAGGTCCACAAGCCTAGGGATAGAAGCCTAGTCAGGCAGCGGTGAGTAACCAACGGCTGATTTTTTGACCACGAGAACCACAGCACATGAACACAATGATGGGTGGTGGGTGGTGTTTCCCAAACCAGCCCTCGTTGGATGCATTTTCATGGCAAAAAACTCAGGAGGGCACCTGCAACCAAACAGAGCCAGCACAACCACAAGGCCAACATACCTTGCGGGATATAATGAAAGCCATCACCACGGTGCGTACTGCCCTTGAATTACCTATGGACTCTCCACAGAAGTTTCACTAATCTGTGCCCATCTCCGAAACATGGACACTAGAGTCAAAGAGGTAGACGAAACCACACAATCACTTACAACAAATAGTTCAACATTCCAGAAACAAGTCCGGGAACTCCAAAACAGCAGTAAATAACTTATTGCACAACTGGATGACTATGAAGGCAGGTCGAGACAAAATAATATTATAATTCTTGGAATCCCGGAAAGAGCAGAAGGCCAAGCTGCAGATATATTTGTGGAAGACCTAATCACAAACTGTCTACAACCACACAACCTTTTCAACTTCTTTGCTATTGAAAGAGCACACTCAGATCCGGGAGGCCGACCCAAACCAGGTGCACAACACACCACCCTAACCACTTCTAGCTAGGGTCTTCATCTTCAGAGACAGAGACAATATACTACAGATCACCCTCTGCGCTCCACCGATTAAATACAAAAACAGCACCATAACCTTTTTTCCCAGACTTTACTTGTAACACAATAGAGACATAGCTTCCTGCAGGTAAAAAAGGCCCTCAGGGACAAAAACTTGAAATACGCCATGCTATTTCCAGCCAAGCTGCGATTGGAAGCAGAGGGCAAAACATTGTGCTTCACTGTCCCCCAGAGGAGGTATGGGACTGGCTGGAAACAATGACAAACATAAATGGCAAACATGGAAGACACAGAAAAAAGACTGTTCACACACTGGAAGAATCACAACTTGTAAGAGACAGATCTCAAAAGAGCCCTGAAGTGTGTAAAACTCCAAAGAATGCTGAATAGTGAGACCTATCACAAGACCATCAAATCAGAGACACTCCAATTATGTGAGAAACATGAACGGCGAAGAGGTCATCCACTAACAACAAACATGCAGTTAATGGTAATGTATCCCACAGTGCCTTAACAATGACATAGAGTTGGGAATCTCAGTTGGGACAACCAGGTCCAAAGCCCTACCGACAGGGGGAGGGAGGCCAACAGGCACTCTGCAAAGTTGGGGGGCAGGACTTTTACTCACCTTCATGCAGAAGGCAGGGAGGGTAGTTATGTTATTTCAAGTAGGGCTAGTATTGGTTGGGTTCACAAGGAATCACAACTAAACAGTTTTTTAGTTGATACAGAGACATGGCAATACCTGTATAAACATTTGACGTTGCCGAGCTCACCCCGATTTCAAGCACAACACAAACTGATATCTCTTCAAACTACAACACAAATAAGGAAGACTGATAAATTACTGAAACTGCTCTCCTGGAACGTGAATGGTTTGGGAGACAAACTTAAACGTGGTGTAGTTCTCCAATATAGTGAACGGTAAACAGTCAAAATATTGAGTAAAAAATATCGAATGGACATAATATCGAGTTCAAAATATAGAATGGACAAAATATCGAATGGACCGAATATAGACATCAAAAATATAGTTTTTGAGGTAAGTAATGTATTATCGAATGTTAAAAATATAGAAAGTTAAAATATTGAAGTATATAATATAGGTTATTAAAATTATCGAATTTTTAATAATTTCGAAATTTCTATAGTGTTTTTTATGTTATTATATGTGTGAAAAGTGTGTATTTATGTTATAATTTATTTTAATTAATGAATTTCGTTTTTTTAATTTTTGCGTAATTTAATTCTGTAGCGGGTTGTGGGTTTATAGGGGAATATGGTGGGAAGTAATTTAATTATAATTAATTAAATATGTAAATTTATTTATTGGTATTCATTTTTAATGAATTGTTAATTAATTTATATTTGGTAATTAATTAAATTTTAATTGTCAATTAATTTTAATTAATTGATTAATTGCTAATTATGTTAGTTTTACTAATTTATTTTCTGTAGCGGGTTGTGGGTTTATAGGGGAATTGGGTGGGAAGTAATTTATTTACAATTAATTAAATATGTAAGAGTATTTATTGGTATTTATTTAGAATTAAATGTTAATTAATTTTATATGGGTAATTAATTAAATTTTAATTGCCAAACATTTTTAATTAATTGATTAATTGCTAATTATGTTAATTTTACTAATTTATTTTCTGTAGCGGGTTGTGGGTTTATAGGGGAATAGGGTGGGAAGTAATTTATTTATAATTAATTAAATATTTCAATTTATTTAATTGTATTTAAATTGAATTAGTTGTTAATTAATTTTTAATGGTTAATTAATTAGTTGTTATTTTGTATTTAATTAGTATTATTAGGTCACTAATTGTAATAATTAATTTAAATTTGTAATTTTAATTGATTAATTATTATATTATATTAAATTGGTAATTACTTTTAATTAATTTTTCATAGATATTAATTTATATTTTTTTAAATAATATATGAAGTATTTACATTACCTACTGTTGCACTCTCTGGAGTGGGAATAGTCATTTTTACCCCTACGCTATCCAACGCTTTCCCTACTGTTGCACTCTTTGGAGTGGGAATAGTAATTTTAACCCCTACGCTATCCAATGCTTTCCCTACTGTTGCACTCTTTGGAGTGGGAATAGTAATTTTAACTCCTACGCTATCCAACGCTTTCCCTACTGTTGCACTTTTTGGAGTGGGAATAGTAATTTTAACCCATACGCTATCCAATGCTTTACCTACTGATGCACTCTTTGGAGTGGGAATAGTAATTTTAACCGCTACTCTATCCAACGCTTTTCCTACTGTTGCACTCTTTGGAGTGGGAATAGTAATTTTTACCCCTACGCTATCCAACTGTTTCCCTACTGTTGCACTCACTGGAGTGGGAATAGTAATTTTAACCCTACACTATCCAACGCTTTCCCTACTGTTGCACCCACTGAAGTGGGAATAGTAATTTTTACCTCTACGCTATCCAACGCTTTCCCTACTATTGCACTCACTGGAGTGGGAATAGTAATTTTTACCCCTATGCTATCCAACGCTTTCCCTACTGTTGCACCCACTGGAGTGGGAATAGTAATTTTTACCCCTACGCTATTCAACGCTTTCCCTACTGTTGCACTCTTTGGAGTGGGAATAGTAATTTTTTACCCCTACGCTATCCAACGCTTTCCCTACTGTTGCACTCTTTGGAGTTGGAATAGTAATTTGTACCCCTACGCTATCCAACGCTTTCCCTACTGTTGCACTCACTGGAGTGGGAATAGTAATTTTTACCCCTACGCTATCCAATGCTTTCCCTACTGTTGCACTCACTGGAGTGTGAATAGTAATTTTACCCCTACGCTATCCAACGCTTTCCCTACTGTTGCACTCTTTGGAGTGGGAATAGTAATTTTTACCCCTACGCTATCCAACGCTTTCCCTACTGTTGCACTCACTGGAGTGGGAATAGTAATTTTGACCCCTACGCTATCCAACGCTTTCTGTACTGTTGCACTCACTGGAGTGGGAATAGTAATTTTTACCCCTAAGCTATCCAACGCTTTCCCTACTGTTGCACTCACTGGAGTGGGAACAGTAATTTTTACCCCTACGCTATCCAACGCTTTCCCTTCTGTTGCACTCACTGGAGTGGGAATCGTAATTTTTACCCCTACGCTATCCAACGCTTTCCCTACTGTGGCACTCTTTGGAGTGGGAATAGTAATTTTTACCCCTACGCTATCCAACGCTTTCCCTACTGTTGCACTCTTTGGAGTGGGAATAGTAATTTTTACCGCTACGCTATCCAACGCTTTCCCTACTGTTGCACTCATTGGAGTGGGAATAGTAATTTTAACACTCTTGCTATGCTACGGTAATAATATTGTATATTTTTTAATAATAATATGTTACTATATATATATATGTTTTAACAAATATGATTGTAAAAAAAATGTTTTATAACTTTAATTAGTTATTTAATTATTATAAGGTAATTTAAGTATTTTTAAGTATATTTTAGTAAATAATTTTTATTATTAATTTAATTTAACATTGTTTTTAATAAATTCAATATTTTTACAAACTATATTTTTGTAAACGATATTTTTTACTCAATATTTTTGTACTACCCGTTTGTAGATACAAAGTCGATATTTTGTCGCCAATATTTTTGGTAGTCGATATTATGTCCCTCGATATTATGTCAGTGATCCATAGTGAACGTCATCAGCCCAATGTGGTTCTTCTGCAAGAAACCCACCTAGTCTAACACACCTGCAAAGTACTTAATAGATGAGGGTATAAATTGATCTCACACTCCGGTTTCACTACTGGGCCCAGAGGGGCAGGCATACTTTTACACAACAACTTCCTACTCCTAGTCGGCAAAACCCATACAGACGGCTATGGCAGCTTCACAGCAGTATCCGTCAAATGGGAAGATAGAGTGTTTAATATTGTCTCGTTATATGTCCCACTGGAAATTAATAAAATAGGACTAGCAGACATGAGTACGATGATGATGAACTTCTCGCTGGGAGACATTATAGTTGGGGGAGACCTCAACATGATGCTTTGTGATCAAGAAGACTGATTGCCACCTAGAAATAATTCCACCTCCAACTCCCAACTGAAAAGTTTTCTAGAGGCACTAGGGTTGGTAGATATATGGCGCAAAAAAAGCCCTCTTGCACATCAATATACATTCTATTCCGGGGCTCACAATAGCCAATCGCGAATAGACCATATCATAGCATCCAGCTTTCCCTCTTCAAGGAAATAACCCACGTAGCAAGAGGTATCTCAGACCACTCACCGATCTGGTCACGCTACACATTGGGGACAGTACCAGAGCAAAAGACAATCTCAATTAACCCATGGTACCTCAAATTTCCAAAAATTAAAACCACCCTCATCTGCTCCACAAATATTTATTTTAATGAAAACACAAGACCTGTAGATTCTCCTCAAGTACTATGGGAAACGTTTAAAATAGTAATAAAGGGGCTAGCACGTTCAACAATAACAGGCTATACAAAAGAAAAGACAACTCGAAGCACTTGAGACAGATTTATTACAGGCTGAAAGAAACTTTACACTCACTTCCGACAACCTCACTAAACACACACATGAAGTTAAAAGGTAAGAATACAAAGACCCTGCAACAGAGGCAGCTAGAGCTCAATACATCAACATAAAATACAGAGGGGCATAAGTACAAGCCCCTATCTCCTCCACAATGTCACCTATAGTGACATTGTGGTGGCGATAGGGGCTGCGCCTTATGTACAAGGCAGCGTTAAGCAACTTAACGTGGCCTAAGGCTGCCTTGTATATAAGGTCCCCTTTCATGCTATGGTTAGCGTGAAAAGGGTGGGCAGTGGGTATTCCATCGCAACTCCCATTCATTTTGATGCTGCCCCCTATGTACAAGGGTGGCATACATAGGGGGCAGCACCAAAATTAAGACCAGGTAAAAACTGGTCTTAAGATGGAGAAATGAGGGGAAACGCATTATTTGTCCTCGTTTCTGCTTTTTCCATGTATGCTGCCCTGTGCAGGAAGGCTAACGCCGCTCTCCTCCTCTTCCTTGTACATATCCCCCAGAATCTTTGAACAAGGGGGCAAGTCTGAGAAAATACTCACCTGGCTGGACCAGCGTGAGAAAGCAAATAGATAGGTAAGCACACTACTGATAGGTGGCCTAATTATATCTGACCCCCAAGAAATAGCAGGAGCCTTTGCTACATATTTTAAAGATCTATACTCCTCTACTGCCCAAGCTACTGCGGACGAGGCTAAAGATCTCCTAGCTGACCAACCCATCCCACAATTCTCTTAGGAGGATTGGCTGAAGCTTGATGCTGACTTCACTGACGATGAAATGGCAACTGCGATTCGAAGCATGCAGTCTGAGAAAACTATGAGACCTATTGGCCTGCCCATAGAACTCTACAAATTAACAGCTACTACTATAACCCCATATCTATGACAAATGTTCCTCGATAGCAAACAACAAGGTAGGTTACCTGATGACCAGCGATTAGCATCCATAGTAGTCATACATAAAAAAGGTAAACCACCAAAAAACACAAACTCCTACCAGCGCATCTCACTCCTCAATGCAGAAATTACAATTCTATCTAAAATTATCTGCACACGACTTCTCCAAGTCGTGACCAAATTAATCCACCCAGACCAATTGGGGTTCATGCCAGGCCAAAACATTGCCCTTAACCCGTTTATTGCGGCGAACATTCTGCCGCGGTGCGGGCGTTCTAAAGGGTGGTCGGGGCTGCTTTGGCCAAAGGTTGTGAGCAGCACCAGGGAGGAATCTGAGGCGCCTCCATGGGGTGAAGATTCGGTAATATTCTCCTTAGACACCCGCATGGCCTTCGATACAATCGAATGGCCATATTTGTTTGTAGTATTAGAGCAAATATGAATGAGACCCCAGCTCATGGCCTGGATCCAATTGCTATACACAGACCCATTAACACAGGTGGTGGTCAACAGCCACGTATCCCAAATGTTTTCTGTCCAGGGTGGCACAAGACAAGGATGTCACCTGTCACCCATTTTATTTGCTATCGTATTAGAGCCCCGGGCATTCTGGATACGAGGAGACCCACTGATCTGAAGTTTGAAGTGGATGAGTAGATCGGAAGACAACATTTACTTATATGCTGGCGACATCCTAATATACGTGCCATTGCCAAGTGCCTCAATCAGCAGATTACTCCAAATATGTACCAACTTCGGTAATTACTCAGGGTACTCCCTAAACTGGTTAAAATCTGTTCGCTACTGGTTAAAAGACCCACCCCCAATCCTACCTCCAAACTGTGAAGTAATAATAGTGGCAGAGTGCTTCAGATACTTAGGCATATATGTAACAGCTGACATAGATCTTTTTTGTGCACACAATCTTGAGGGTCTGATACAATGCCTGCAGCAAGATGTGTGTCATTGGAGGTCCCCTTCCCTGCTGGGCCGTGCAGCTCTCTTTAAAAATGAAGGCCCTACCCTGATTCCTCTACATCCTACAAAACACACCATACAAGGTCCTGGAGACCTACTTCCACATGGTAGCCGGTACAATCAGAACACTATTATGGGATGGTCGGCCACCATGCATAGCAAGACACAAATTGACCCAGGAGGGTATGATGGTGGGATAGCAATGCCCAATGTGAGGGCATATTACTGGGTGGCCCAACTCATCGTTGTAAATCAGTGTGTACACCGGCCACATGATGACCCAGCATACCCGATGGATAGATGGCTGATGGGTCTAGGAGGCTATAAATCCTCCCTAAATAACAATTCACACCACCAGACTCTAGCAGGCCCCACAGAAAATACAATTGCCCTATGGCATCGAGTGATGAAAAAGCTAGGATGGCTCAAAAAACTGACACAGACTACGCTACTCTGGGATGCAGGGAAGTTGGGAAATATCCATACATGTCAGGGATTCCATAAATGGGATATCATTTGAATATCCGCGGTTGAAGATTTATGGCAAAGAGGGAAAGTAATAACATTCACCAATGAAGCAGAGAGAGTATGAAATGACAAAAACAAAAATATTTCGCTATGCACAAATCAAACATGCTTTAACAGCAGACATCCCACCTGACCAAAATCTGCCAGGGGCCACCCTGCTAGGACACAGATTGCTCACAGACCACATGACGCCGAAAGCCATCCCCATGACGTACCGGAGAATAACCAACAACTTCCCAGATCCACTAACACAACTTCACTCCCAACGGCAGACTGATTTGTGAAAACTGGAGAAAGCTATGGAAAAAATTGGGTAAAAGGGACAGCCCTCTATGCCTCAGGAATTGTAGTCAAGTCAGCACATACTACCACATGATTTGGGCATGGCCAAAAACCCAACATTACTGGGAGGGAATCACGACACAGTTACAACAAAGATGTGGTAAGAAACTGTCACCCCAGCCGAAACTATGCCTCCTTAATATATTGGATGCAACAGACTTGTCTAGTGTAGAACAAACATGGGTAACTAGAGATAGCCATTGCAAAACGAAACATTGCTTGTGGGGGGGTTGGAGGGGGAGGGCACAAGAATGTCAACAATTGAAGAGTGGTAGAACGATATGGATTGTTGTATGCTGGCAGAAAAATGGTCTATGTAAGTAGAAGATGTCCCCGGAAAAAAAAGTGGGGAAACTGGAATGCATATAGAGCCTACATATGTATCACCTCCTCAATCCAAAGAAATGGACAGTGAGGGCGGAGGGTGGCTTGGGATGTTGATATCAATGTTGATGACATTTAAACTACAAATGGAAAGGGGCGACCACTCGGTCCCCCCGAACGTATGGCGGAGTGCCTCGATCCCCCCGGGAAGCCATTTTTGGGCGGGAGGCGCGTCTCGGCTGGTATGCCCGAAGCGGCGTAGCCGGGGCGCGCCTGTTCCCGCCCTAGAGTGGGCTGGCCTAGACACTGACGCAGCCAGCCACGCCCTCGGGACGGGCAGGGGCGGGTTTACGCCCGCCCTGAAGACGGATAAAAGGAGACGCAAGGCCAGAAGACGTCCTCTTGTTCTTGTGCTCCGAAGCTGCACCTCCTCGCTACACGTGAGCTCGGGACAGAACAAAGAGCCAATTTTGAGCGTTTTTGATCTTTTTCTTTGTCTTCCAGATACTTCGTCGAAGAAGATGCCCAGGAAAGGCGAAAAGAGAATGACGACTGACCAGATGGTTCGGGCACTCTTTAAAGATATGTCCGACATAAAGAAACGGTTGGCGGAGCGAGATGGGGAGGAGGGTTCGGGCCCTTCGCCGGCTGGAGGGAGACCTAAGAGGCCGAGAAAGGTTCCAGCCGGTGGGGACGTCCCGGTTCCCTCTGCCCCTCTCGAGGCGCCGACCCCAGTACCGATAGAGGGGAATCCAATCCCGGGGGTCGTCTCCCCGACATCCAAGGAAGACATGCCCCCCGAGCTGGCAGCACAGCTAGCAGCGTGGTTGGGGGATAGTGGTGATGGCGCCACGGCTGCCGAGGCACAGGCGCTGATAAAAGGGCTTCGTGAGAAGAAAGAGGCAGCTAGAGTGGCGGGGATAGACAAGCCGCAAGCGGCAGAAGCTGCGTCCGGTGCAGGTAAGCGGCCATTGCCGATTGCAAGGGACGAGTCAGCACCCTCTCGTAGAGAGAGATTGGGACAACATGTGCCGTTAGCTATAAAAGAAAAGATCTGGGCGGGAGAGTACGTGAATATTTTTTCCCTGCTTGTTGATCATTATGATGTGGAGCATGTGAAAAGTCAGAAGGACTTGATGCATCCGAGTGTTTGGCGCGCAAAAATGGCCGCCTTTAAGGTTAATGAGAACATTGGCAACTGGGGCAATGCATGGGGTATTTTCACATCGATTTTGGGGGAACGTAGGCCCGAGTTGCTCCCTGAGTTTCCCGTTTACCAATCACGAATTATGGGTTACTCGACAACGTATCAAGGTAACCATTGGTTTTGTTATGACAATCTGTTCAGAAAGGAAAAGGAACATAACAAGAGTTTGACTTGGGATTGTTACGATTCGTTAACTTGGGACAAAATGAAAGAATCAGGAATGTTAAGAATGCCATTGGTCGGGAGCAATGTTGTTGATTATTCCCGCCAAAATGTGGGGACGCCCTTTCGACCAAGTACGAGCACCGACGACCAGTCAAGGCCCGCAGGCAATACAGGGAAAAAGGGTTTCTGTTTTAATTTCAACAAGGGGAAATGTACCAGGCCTCCGGGATCGTGTAAGTTCAAACATGAGTGTAGTACGTGTGGGTCGTCCCATCCTGAGTCATCGTGCAGAGCCAGGACGGGTGAGAATGGGGGTAAGGGGGGCGCCAAACAGGTCTAAGCTAGGCCGAGGGGCGCCTTTACCAACCCCGATTGATACCTTGGCAATGATTCCCTGGCTCAGCGAATACCCGGATCGTACTTCTGCCGGGGTGCTACGGAACGGTTTTACACATGGTTTCCGCATCCCGGTAGGGGACTTTCAGGGTGTAGGGACGTGCAAAAATCAACTTTCCGTTTTACAACATACATCGGTAGTGCAAGAGAAAATTCAGAAAGAGGTTAGCCGGGGACGGGTCGCCGGCCCGTTTAGTGAACCCCCGGTACCAGGTTTCGTTTGTTCTCCGTTAGGGGTGGTCCCCAAGAAGGACCCGGGTGAGTTCCGTTTGATCCATAATCTGTCTGCTCCACGAGGTCTTTCGGTGAACGACGCAATTGATCCAGAAGTTTGTTCGGTGCGATACGCATCTTTTGATGAGGCAGTAGCCATCTTGAATCGCCTGGGGCACGGGACGTTGATGGCGAAATCTGATATCGAGTCAGCGTTCCGGTTGCTCCCGGTACACCCAGACGATCAGCGTCTTTTGGGATTCGGGTTCCAGGGGTCATTTTACATGGATAGGTGTATGCCAATGGGTTGCTCTATTTCATGTGCTTACTTTGAGCAATTCAGTACTTTCCTGCAGTGGGTGTTCACCGAGACAGCGGGTTTCCGAAATGTAATGCATTACCTTGACGACTTTCTGTTCCTTGGCCCCGCCGGTAGTCCCGAATGTGCCCAGGCTTTAGACGAATTCTGTGTGTTAATGGGTCATCTCGGCGTGCCGTTGGCACCGGGTAAAACTATGGGTCCCACGACTTGCCTCGAGTTTCTGGGGATCGAGTTGGACTCAAGGGAGGGGTGCTTCCGTTTACCAGCTAGCAAGGTGTCGAAATTCAGGGCAGCCCTCCAAGTATGTTTAACTGCATCCAAGGTTACACTGCATCAGTTGCAACAGTTAGTGGGAAAGTTGAACTTTGCCTTGAGAGTGATACCAATGGCTCGCCCCTTTTCCCGCTCAATTGCCCAAGCGATGGTTGGCCTGAAGGAGGGTCATCATCGCACAAGGTTATCGACTGAGGTCCGCCAGGACATGCGGATTTGGTTAGCATTCTTGGCGGACTTCAATGGCCGAGTTGTCTGGAACAAGCCAGTCATGTCCTCCGATGAGCTTGGGCTATGGACAGATTCAGCAGGAAGCGTAGGTTTTGGCGCCATCTTCGGCACAAAATGGTCGGCACAGAAGTGGCCCCTATGGTGGCACGAGAAGGGGCTGACAAGTAACATCGCTTTCCTCGAATTATTTCCCATTCTGGTGGCCCTGAGAACCTGGCCAGATGGGTTCAGAGATCATTCTGTTGTGTTCTGGTCCGACAATATGACCGTGGTAGAATGCATCAATAGTCAGGCAGCCCGTTGTAAATTGATTTTGAGGCTGCTCAAAGAAATTGTCTTACTGTGTATGCAACTGAACGTGGTATTCAGAGCAAAACATGTCCCTGGGGTGATGAATCAGGCCGCTGATGCACTGTCTCGTTTTCACATGCAGGCTTTCTCGGGTTTCCTTCCTTCAGCGGACCCGGAGCCGGCACCCTTCCCCGAAGCTCTCTGGTCTCTCGGTGCCCCGAACTTCGTCACCTCGTGGGAGAGAGTCTAGCACCCAGGACAAGGAAGGCATATGAAGGGGCGTTCCAGGCCTATTTAGCCTTTTTGGGGGCAGAGAGAGGGGGACTTTGGGGGCAGGAGGAGTTGGTAGTACTTTTCCTGATGTCCTTACGTAGGGCTGGGAAATCGGTGGCCACGGCCCAAAGGCATCGTGCCGCCATTTCCTTTGTTGCCAGGGCCCATGGCATCCTGGACCCGACAGCGTCTTTTACGGTACAGAAAGCGCTGCGTGGGTGGCAACGTCTGGAGGGTCGCAGAGTAGACGTAAGACGACCGATAGGTCTAGACAGGTTGTCCCAGTTGCTGACCACACTCCCTAACACATGCTCGTCCCCGTTCGAGACCTGTTTGTTCCGGACTGCATTTATGCTGGCATTTCACGGGGCTATGAGAGTTAGTGAGCTAGTTGCAAGGAACAAACGGGATGTGACGGGGGGCTTGTGCAGGGAGCAGGTTCAGATCAGGGGTGATGCGATGATTGTCTCCTTTCTCAGGTCCAAGACTGACCAAGATGGGAGGGGGGACTGCACGATCATTCGCAGGATCCCCGAGTCATCCATGTGTCCGGTTCAGTGCTTAGAAGATTACCTAGCACGAAGGGTGGCATCATGGGGGGGGACATTGTTGAGGCATGTAGACGCCACCCCGCTGACGAGGTTTCAGTTTCAGCGGGTGCTGGCAATGGCCATTGCCGCAGCGGGCTTGGACCCGGGTGAATTTGGGACCCATTCCTTTCGTATAGGGGCTGCCACAGAAGCTACAGCCAGGGGTCTTAATGTAGAACAAGTGAAACGGGTGGGGCGTTGGTCCTCCAATTGTTATAAGAGGTATGTGCGATTGCACATGTTGTGAAGCTGTAATCATGTACTCACGCTTCTTGTCTTTTGTTTGTTTTCAGTTGCGCAAGCCTACGCGGCAGGGCGGACTGTGCAGTTGACCCAACACCAGGCCAGCGGTCACACATCACCGGCTGAGAGAAAGGAGGTGTGGGTTGTAGGCCACTCATACGTGAGACGGGCCGCAGACGTATTCAAAGCAGGTGATATGATTCACGTACCTGGGGAATACGGGTACAGAGTGTCCTTCTACGGAAGGGGCGGTCTCTGTATTGACCAGTTTCAGGCATTTTTTGAGGGTTTGTTAGAGCGGATGAGGTCACCGCCGTCCATAGTCATAGTACATTTGGGGGGCAATGATCTAGTCACCACCGGTAGACGACTTCTCCTGGAGGCTATGCTTTCCACGGTAAGTTGGTTAGCAAGGAGAGTTCCGGGGTGTACAATTGCGTGGTCTCATATGATCCCACGAAAAGTGTGGCGGGGGGCTATCTCGATCCCTGCTTTGAATCATTCCGTTAAAAAATTGAATAACAAAGTGAGTCGGTTGTTCCGTTCCAAGACATTGCATTCGATCTCGCATAGTTGTATTAATGATGACAGTATGTATTTGGGGGATGGTGTGCATTTGTCGAGGGTGGGCAATGAGTTACTCATAGGTGACTTCCTAGCTTGGTTAAAATCGTTAAAACATGACCTTTAGGTAGGAGTTTGGTGGGGGGTCCGGATAGCCGGTCAACTATCCGGACCTGTGGCGGTAAGGTCATGATCGGTGAGCACTAATTGGTAGATCCCTATGAGTGGGCGTCACCCAACACGGATGGGAGCGCTCGGGGGAGGTGGCCATTGGCCCCTCAATGGGGAGGCGGTCCCGTCTAAGGGCGGGTCGCCGGAAGTTAAGGAAAGGCGGTCAAGGCCCCTTCCTGTGTAGGAGGGGTTACAGCCCCCTCCTGAGGAATTTCCCGGGGCCAGGGTCATCTGCGACGGCAGATGCGGTAAGTTGTGTGGGGTGGGGGGAGGTCCACGATACCTTCTAGATACCACACACAAGTATTCGAACGACCTTTAAATGGCGTCGAGTCTTAAGTGCCCCCGACAAGTCAAGGGAAATTGTTAGTAGTTGCACTTGAGGTAAGCCTCTGTGCTGTCGCCCTTCCCAAGTGGGAGGGGTAAGTCTGGTTAGGGATCTTGACACCGGTTATGACCTTGCCGTTGGCCCTTAAACGTTAGGATGTACAATTTCAGTGTTTATAGAGAATGTTTCTGTAGGATGCTAGTTCGGCTAGGAGAACCTCTGTATTAGAGAATATGTTAAGATTAGCCAAACATCGCAAATGTGATAATGAAATTGTACATAATATGAAACGTTTAATGTTTAATTTTTTGTTTTAATAAATACGGCCGCGGGAGGGTCACTCCCTCCCACATCCAAAAACTTTGAAGAACTGTTTCCGGTTTCCCTTCTTTTGGGGATCGTGTTGAGAGGGGGTGGCGGGTATCTCAGCCATATGGAAAGGGGCGACCACTCGGTCCCCCCGAACGTATGGCGGAGTGCCTCGATCCCCCCGGGAAGCCATTTTTGGGCGGGAGGCGCGTCTCGGCTGGTATGCCCGAAGCGGCGTAGCCGGGGCGCGCCTGTTCCCGCCCTAGAGTGGGCTGGCCTAGACACTGACGCAGCCAGCCACGCCCTCGGGACGGGCAGGGGCGGGTTTACGCCCGCCCTGAAGACGGATAAAAGGAGACGCAAGGCCAGAAGACGTCCTCTTGTTCTTGTGCTCCGAAGCTGCACCTCCTCGCTACACGTGAGCTCGGGACAGAACAAAGAGCCAATTTTGACCCACCCACCAGCCCCTGAGGACAGCAAGTTGTTGTGCAATAAAGTGGATTTTCTAAGTATGTTCTTCCTTTTTCGTTTACAGGTTGTGAAAGTATCAGTTTTGTGTTTTTCATAATAAAGTATGGTGAATATCATTTAGGTTGTTACGATTAAAAGGACTTGATGTAGTGTTGCTTTGAGCATGCTCTTTCGGTCGTAGCGACCAATGTTTTCATAAGTTCGAATTGTCGTATTTATTTTTTGGTAGGCGGTAAGGTCATGATCGGTGAGCACTAATTGGTAGATCCCTATGAGTGGGCGTCACCCAACACGGATGGGAGCGCTCGGGGGAGGTGGCCATTGGCCCCTCAATGGGGAGGCGGTCCCGTCTAAGGGCGGGTCGCCGGAAGTTAAGGAAAGGCGGTCAAGGCCCCTTCCTGTGTAGGAGGGGTTACAGCCCCCTCCTGAGGAATTTCCCGGGGCCAGGGTCATCTGCGACGGCAGATGCGGTAAGTTGTGTGGGGTGGGGGGAGGTCCACGATACCTTCTAGATACCACACACAAGTATTCGAACGACCTTTAAATGGCGTCGAGTCTTAAGTGCCCCCGACAAGTCAAGGGAAATTGTTAGTAGTTGCACTTGAGGTAAGCCTCTGTGCTGTCGCCCTTCCCAAGTGGGAGGGGTAAGTCTGGTTAGGGATCTTGACACCGGTTATGACCTTGCCGTTGGCCCTTAAACGTTAGGATGTACAATTTCAGTGTTTATAGAGAATGTTTCTGTAGGATGCTAGTTCGGCTAGGAGAACCTCTGTATTAGAGAATATGTTAAGATTAGCCAAACATCGCAAATGTGATAATGAAATTGTACATAATATGAAACGTTTAATGTTTAATTTTTTGTTTTAATAAATACGGCCGCGGGAGGGTCACTCCCTCCCACATCCAAAAACTTTGAAGAACTGTTTCCGGTTTCCCTTCTTTTGGGGATCGTGTTGAGAGGGGGTGGCGGGTATCTCAGCCATATGACCGGTATTGCGAGTAACAACATATGGACTGTTAACTGAATATTTCAGGAAATGTAAATTGCAGTTGTGATATGACCTGGCTCTTTAGTCTGCCTAAGTACCCTGTTGCACCCGACAACGCACCCCTCCCTTTTTGTGTCCCCTGCTAGCGCCAGCACACTACGTTAGGGTTAGCCGTGCGCTCTACAAGCTACAAATAAAAATATAAAAAAGTTGTTTGGGAATAGGCAGTGGTCTAGCTGACCAGTGCAAACTCTCATACAAACTTTAAAAAAAAGATTTTTTTTAAAATGCCATCACATTTCGTTTAACCTCTTCGATGAGCGTCAAATTCCCCTGCAGTGCTGGCAAATTTGACACGTGCACAGATCAGACGGCCCCCGGCCGTCTGACGCACACGCACACCGTGACGTGGGACGGCCGGGGGCCGTCTGACGCATGGAAGGGGTGAATGAAAACAATCTGTGTTTTGAGAAAAGTTTACTTTATTTAAAGGTGATTACAGACGTGGTGATCTGGTGACCATTGCAGGCCACCATCCCTATGATTGCCACCAATTGGAGTGTGTCGCAATTTGCAACGAATCCCAATAATACAACTGAGGTAGGTCAGATTATGACCCACTCCAAATAGAAATTTTAAAAACCGATTTATTAAAACGTACAAAATTCTATAAGGGTCAACAAATTACTTATTTCAAATTGCAACCAGTTTTTTGTCCTCTGTATTTAGTGCACATGGCTCATGCAATAGACTACAAAAATTAATATCTTAATATTAGGACCATGTCATGAGACATAGAGACATAGAGAAATGCAATGTGCAATGTTGTTTCAACTTGAGGCTTTAGGCCTGATTTCGAATTTTGTAGAGAGGTTACTCTGTCACAAATGTGACAACTATCTTATCCATCTTATTGCAAGGGTATTCTATCATATGGCATCTGTGATAAGATGGGCTGATGCCTGTTACAATTATGAAGGAGTAATGTGTTCACCAAACACAAAATGTGTTGCTTTGACTGTTGTTGGACCATCAGGCAAGACCATCCAGCATTTAATTTGGAAACTCAGGTTCCTGCATTGACTTTGCACCCCCTGGGTTATCAATGCTTCTACAGAAAAGTTGTCTGAAAAACAGGCAAAAATATATCAAACGCATAATTCGCGCCACTGTTGAATGTTCCACTTTATTTCAAGTGAGAATGCTTTGTTAATGCTACATTCAGTGTATTTCTTAGCTACTCGGTGCTCCTAGGTCGTAAACTCTGTGAAGAGTTGACACAAATGTGAGATTTTTCTAATATGATATTGCTCTTTCACACTATTGTGGAAAAGTGGGTATTCATTTTGGAGGACGATAGTCCACCTAAAGTAATAAGGTCACTATTTCTGTTAGGTCCAGTACAGTTTTTGATATTTTAAACCTGACCTCAACTTCTGATAGCTATGGCACAGATCAGACATGCTTATCATAAGAACATTTGTAAAGTATTCAGAGGTTCCAAAACAGTTAAAAACAGTTATAACAGTTAAATAGTTGACAACACACCACAATAAAAATCCCACTCCAACTTGAAAAATAGATAATAATTTAATGAATGAAATGACACCTAAACATCAACAAATTCAATGAAAGGAACCAGAGATATGAAGGTGTAAGTTAAAAAAAATAATAGTACAAAAGCATTAAGAGCCAGCCATGGTTATCTGGGTGCACTTGACAGGTGCCTATCAATCTATCAATCTTTCATAGCATTTGTATGTGCAATACTCACCCGAAGGGTCTCAAGGCGCTAGGGGGAAGGGGTCTGCTACTGCTCGAACAGCCAGGTCTTGAGTAGTCTTCTGAAGGCGAGATGGTCCTGGGTCAGCCGAAGGTGGATGGGGAGGGAGTTCCATGTCTTGGCCGCCAGGTAGGAGAAGGATCTGCCTCCGGCGGTTGCTCTTCGGATGCGTGGTACGGGGGCGAGGGCGAGGCTAGTAGAGCGTAGCTGGCGGGTGGGCGTGTATAAGGTCAGGCGGTCGTTGAGGTACTTGGGGCCCAGGATGTGGAGAGATTTGTGTGCGTGGGTGAGGAGCCTGAACGTGATCCTCTTGCTGACGGGGAGCCAGTGCAGGTCCCTCAGGTGGCTGGAGATGTGGTTGCGTCGGGGTATTTCCAGGATGAGTCGGGCGGAGGCGTTCTGGATGCGTTGGTTTCTTTTCTGTAGCTTGGCTGTGGTTCCGGCGTAGAGGGTGTTTCCGGAATCCAGTCTGCTGGTGACGAGTGACTGGGTGACCGTCTTCCTGGTTTCGGTTGGGATCCAGCGGAAGATCTTGCGGAGCATGCGAAGGGTGTCGAAGCACGATGAGGAGATGGCGCTGACTTGTCTGGACATCGAGAAGGGGGAGTCCAGGATGAAGCCCAGGTTGCGTGCGTGGTCTGTAGGCTTGGGAGTGGTGCCCAGGGCGGGGGGCCACCAGGAGTTGTCCCAGGCGGAGGGCAAAGATCCCAGGATCAGGGCTTCCGTCTTGTCTGAGTTAAGTTTCAGGCAGCTGTTCTTCATGCATTCGCGACGTCTTTCATCCCTTCGTGTAGGTTGGTTCTGGCGGTTTCGGGGTCTCTGGTGAGGGAGAGGATCAGCTGTGTGTCGTCGGCGTAGGAGATGATGTTGAGGTTGTCCTGGCGTGCGATGGCTGCAAGAGGTCTCATGTAGACGTTGAAGAGGGTGGGGCTGAGTAATGATCCTTGCGGGACGCCGCAGATGACTTCGGTGGCCTTGGATTGGAACGGGGGGAGGCGGACTCTCTTTGTTCTTCCGGCGAGGAACGAGGTGATCCATTCCAGTGCCTTCTCATGGACACCGATGTTGCTTAGGCGTTGAGCTAGGGTGCGGTGGCAGACAGTGTTGAACGCTGCAGAGAGGTCCAGGAGGATGAGTGCCGCTGTTTCCCCGTCGTCGAGCAGTGCTCGGATGTCGTCGGTGGCTGCGATTAGGGCGGTCTCGGTGCTGTGGTTGGCTCTGAAGCCGGACTGCGAGGGGTCGAGGGATCCGTTCATCTCGAGGAAGGCGGCAAGCTGTCTGTTGACGGTCTTCTCGATGACTTTGGCAGGAAAAGGGAGGAGCAAGATGGGGCGGAAGTTCTTGAGGTGGGTGGGGTCCGCTGTTGGTTTCTGAGCCTCTCAGAAGCGGTCGCTCCCCTCGCTGCTCCCTGCTCAATCAATCTCCTGGTATCGTAGCGCTTACTGCCAGACTGCCAGCTACCACGCATTGCTTGCCTGAATACTGTATTATTGTAGCGCTTACTGCCAGAGTGCCATATATCTCGCATTGCTCACACTGTTGATTATTGGGTTATCGTAGCGCTTGACTGCTAGACCATGTTGTGAGATTTACTGTGCCATTGTGTTTCACTCGCTTTGCCTGCTTAGAATATTGTTGCCTGACTGTCCTGCCTGTTCATAGCGCTTAACAAGGTTGTGTCCCCAATCTCGTCCGATTTTGCTTTTGGCTCGCTGCCTTTTTGTTGTTTGTTGTTGTGCCTCCCAGCCCGGCTCTCCACCCTGCTCCCGCCTCCTAGCTGCATCGCCCCCGCCCCCTCCGCCATCCACATATGACAGATGCTTTTGCGCGCAGGGTTCACGCGCAGCGATCGCGCCCCATGCGCGCCGAAGGTGTACCAAAGGTAAGCCTGTCTTCGCCCGTCCGCGCCTGGACCGCGCCCAGCGCCAGACCCCCTGGCCCCCGCAAAACCCACTCTGCCCGCATAACGTACGACGCTGCATCCCTCTCAGCACTCAACCCCGGCCGACTCCCAAACTGCTACCAAGCCGCCCCAGGACACACCCATGGACCCTGCACCTGCCACTCCTGCAAGTTCGACTGCATCAGGACCCACACCATATCCACAGACTCCAATAAGAGCTCCGACACTAACCACCTAAAGTGCATCCTGCTCAACACCCGCTCGGTCCACAGACACGCCATGGAACTCTGGAACCTACTCGACACTACATCAGCGGATGTTGCCTTTCTTACAGAAACATGGATGAACGCCTCATCAGCACCAGACATCGCCATAGCCATCCCGGACGGCTACAAGATCATCCAAAAGAACCGCACCAACCAAACAGGAGGAGGCATCGCCATCGTCCATAAAAACATCATCCGCATCACGACCAGTTCCGACGACAACCTCACATCCGCCGAACACCTTCACTTCCAGATCCACACCGACCCCAAGACCACACTCAGAGGCACCCTCATCTACAGACCACCAGGACCCCACACACAATTCAGAGATGACATCACTGACTTCATCAGCCCGCACGCCCTCCCCTCCGAGGACTACATTCTACTGGGAGACCTCAACTACCACCTGGAAAAGAAGAACGACTCCAACACCACCACCCTTCTGGACAACCTGGCCAACCTCGGACTCGAACAACTTGTCGATACCCCCACTCACTATGCCGGACACACGCTCGACCCAATCTTCACCTCCAGCAAGCACATCTCCTTCAATCACACCACAGCTCTCCACTGGATGGACCACAGCTGCGTTCACTTCAACTACAAAAAGACCACCACCCACAGCCCCCCACAACCTTTTCCCCGAAGAAACTGGAACAAAATTACTACCGACCAGCTCTTCACATCGCTTCACCAAAACCCTCCTGCCATATCATCGGACTCAAACCAAGCAGCCCCCAACCTCACACAATGGATCACCCACAGCGCAGACGAACTAGCACCCTTGAAAAACCATCAAATCAAGCAAGGTAACAAAAAAGCCCCCTGGTTCAACGACGACCTTAAGAAATCCAAGAAGTTATGTCGCACCCTCGAGAAAGCCTGGAGAAAAAACCCAACCACTGACAACCTGACCACCTTCAAGAACGCAAACCGTAAACACCACCAACTGATCTGATCCACCAAGAAATCAGCATTCAAGGATCGACTTGACAACAACGCCCACAACAGCAAGGAACTATTCAACATCGTCAAAGAATTTACCAACCCCACCGCCGGCACCAACGACATCACTCCCTCCCAAGACCTCTGCGACTCCCTAGCCTCTTTCTTCTACAACAAAATCGCCGACATACATAACAGCTTTGAAAACCAGCCCGGGGACCAGTCCACTCAACCCACCTCCGAACCAACACCCCCCTCTAACAACCTTTTCGCCTGGAACCCAATCACCACTGAAGACACCATCCGCCTGATGAACTCCATCCACTCAGGATCGCCAACCGACCCATGTCCCCACCACATTTTCAACAAAGCAGACTCCATCATCGCACCCCATCTCCGAGACGTCATCAACTGCTCCCTCAACTCCGCTACCTTCCCGGAAAGCTGGAAACATGCGGAACTCAGCGCCCTTCTGAAGAAACCCACAGCAGACCCCACTGAACTTAAGAACTACCGCCCCATATCGCTCCTCCCATTCCCTGCCAAAGTGATTGAGAAAGCCGTCAACAGTCAGCTCGCCGCCTTCCTTGAAACCAACAAATCCCTCTGCCCCTCACAGTCCGGCTTCCGAGCCAAACACAGCACCGAAACCGCACTCATCGCAGCAACAGACGACATCCGAACTCTACTGGACAACGGAGAAACAGCTGCCCTCATCCTACTTGACCTCTCCGCAGCCTTCGACACAGTCGGTCATAGCACCCTAATACAACGCCTCAGCAACATCGGAATACAAGGAAAAGCATTGGACTGGATCATCTTGTTCCTCGCTGGAAGAACCCAGAGAGTCTGCCTCCCCCTTTTAGATCAGAGGCCACCGAAGTCATCTGCGGCGTACCACAAGGATCATCACTCAGTCCCACCCTCTTCAATGTATACATGAGTCCCCTCGCATCCATCACGCGCCAACACAACCTCAACATCATCTCCTACGCAGATGACACCCAGCTGATCCTCTCCCTCACCAAAGACCCTAACACCGCCAAAACCAACTTACACGAAGGAATGAAAGAAGTAGCCGAGTGGATGAAGAATATCCGTTTAAAACTGAACTCGGACAAAAGGGAAGTCCTCATCTTAGGAACATCCCCCTCCGCCTGGGACGACTCATGGTGGCCACCAGCCCTGGGAACCGCACCCATACCTACGGACCACGCACATAACCTGGGCTTCATCCTGGACTCCTCCCTCTCGATGACCAAACAAGTCAACACCGTCTCATCCTCATGCTTCAACATCCTACGCATGCTCAAAAAAATCTTCCGCTGGATCCCCACCGAAACAAGAAAGACAGTCACCCACGCACTGGTCACAAGCCGACTGGACTATGGAAACACCCTCTATGCTGGAACCACAGCCAAACTACAGAAAAAACTCCAACGCATCCAAAACGCCTCAGCCAGACTCATACTGGACATCCCCCATCAAGCTCACATTTCCGGTCACCTGAAAGACCTCCACTGGCTCCCCGTCAACAAGAGAATAATGTTCCGTCTCCTCACCCACTCACACAAAGCCCTCTATGACCTAGGACCCGAATGCCTCAACACGCGACTGTCCTTCTACACCCCCACCTGCCAACTACGATCGTCCAATCAAGCCCTCGCCGCAATTCCGCGCATCCATAGATCCACCATGGGGGGAAGAACCTTCTCATCCCTAGCGGCCAAAACCTGGAATTCTCTCCCCACCCACCTCTGCCTTGTACAGAACCCCCTCTCCTTCAGAAAGCAACTTAAAACTTGGATATTCGAGCGCCTTGAGACCCTCTGGGTGAGTAGTGCGCTATACAAATTTCCGAACTTGAACTTGAACTTGAACTTGAACTCTTTAGAAGGGCGCTGAGTTTGGCATGCTTCCAGCTCTCTGGGAAGGTGGCGGTGTTGAAGGAGGTGTTGATGATGTCTCGGAGTTGGGGTGCGATGGTGGGTTCGGCCTTGTTGAAGACGTGGTGGGGGCAGGGGTCCGTTGGAGATCCGGAGCGGATGGTGCTCATTGTGCGGGCTGTGTCTTCGGTGGTCACCGTGGTCCAGGTGCGGAGGGTGGTGGTGGGGGGCGTTGGTTTGACGGTGGGGTGCATGGATGGTGTGTCGAAGCTGTTGTGGATGTCGGCGATCTTGCGGTGGAAGAACAAGGCAAGAGAGTCGCAGAGATCCTGTGAAGGAGTGATGTCGTTGTTGCCGGTGCTGGGGTTGGAGAACTCCTTGACGATGTTGAAGAGTTCCTTGCTGTCATGGGTGTTGTTGTCCAGTCGTTCCTTTAGTGATTTCTTGGTGGTGCAGATGAGCTGGTGGTGCTTGCGGGTGGCGTGTTCGAGGGCGGTCATGTTGTCTGTGGTCTGGTCATGGAGCCAGGCTTTCTCGAGGGTGCGGCAGTTCTTCTGGGAGTCCTTGAGTTCGTCGGTGAACCAGGAGGCCTTCTTGCTTCTGGGTCTGCTGGGAGGGTTCTTTAGTGGCGCGAGGTCGTCGGCGCAGGCGGTCAGCCACTGCGTGTGTAGGAAGGTGGATATCTGACTATGGTTACCCCCAAACTTTATTCCTGGTGTTTAGCTGGTTTTTGACTTAGTTGGCCTGGGATCCTGCTATTCAGGGCCCCAGGCTGATTGCTCTCTCCTTAAAATGGACTCCATGTACCTTAGGTGCATAACACAATTGGAAATGGTTCACCTTATGAGCCCCTGTAGTAGTGTACCCTAGGTACCCAGGGCATAGGTGTATCCAAGGCCTACCAGGGGCTGCAGCATGTATTGTGCCACCCCTGGCCTGGCCTCCATATTTGACACAACTGGCTGATCACTCAGCTGGGGTAAGTTGGTGTAATCACCTCTTACTTAGGTACAGTATGTCTGTGCCTAACCCTAAACTGGACACATATGTTCCTATCAGCCACTCCTATGGAAGGCCTCATCAATCCTGGAGGCAGAGTGCTTGGAAATATGTGAGATGGTGCTCTAGCATGAGCTGAGCCTGTCTGCAGCTGTCGGGAACCACTCCCTAAGCTGTTCTGGGATATTGCCATACCATATACTCTTAAGTGCATTATAATCCTCGCGGTTATTTGCTATCTTTGGTTTGGCTTTATCAAAACATGTCGAGTAAGGTGTCATACGAATTGGAATACTATCCCCTCGACAGTTCTGTCGACGGGGATAGCATTCCACCCTTCTAGAGGGACACGACATGTGTGTAGCCTTAACCCCGGTTAAAGTTAACCAGAGCCTCAGCATCACAAAATGGATGCTGCCACCACAGACACATGTCTGACCTCCTGCTGCTGGGAGTCCTTCCAGTGAGGAGGGCCTGGACAAAGGGTTTCCTGCCTGGGGAGGTGCGAGCACCACCCCAGACAGGGTTTTGTGTATTGGGTAGGACAGGGCTGAATAGATTAAGACATGCCTGAGGCACACAAGGTGTCCCTGTGCATAAGCCAGCCCAAACCGGTTCTGGGGCTTTCCAGCCCCAGTCCTGGCGAGGAGCTGGACAAAGGAGAGGGGGTGTAACCACCCCCCTTCCTGGTCCCACCCATAGGGGAGGGACCTAGCAGGAGATCCACCCCTCAGATTGGAATAAGAGAGGGAGCAGTGCCATTGCACAGCAGATCATCCTGAAATCAACTTTAAACAAAGAAGAAGACTGGACTTCGACATTCTGCTGCACAGAAGACTGAAGAGAATCTCCCTTGTGGCCTAGGAGTGGCCACCCTGTGAACACAGGCATCACCCAGCACCTCGACGTCTGCTTTGCCGCCGCCTCCCGCCGGAGCCCGAGTGCAGAGCCTGACAAGACCCAGCTTCCCGGACTTCTCCTAGCCCGATCCACAGTCCCTGCAAAGAAGGGACCCGTGGAGGCACCGAGAGACGTGGGAGCGGCCATCTTGAAGGACCCCCGAGACGCTGACTGCGCAGCACCCGAGGCACCCTCGACTCTGTGCTTTGGGGTTTGAGAAGCCCCACAACCGAGCAGCATTTGCACCAAAGATCAGCCCTCCAGCATCTCCACGATCTGCGTGGGGCCCTTTTGCTTTTTGCCACTCGACTCGCCATCCCGGCCGCTTGTCACGTGGTCAGCGGCCATCTTGGCGACGAAACCTACAATTTACACTGTGGGTCTGGTTGCTCCAGACCTGCCCTCGCTCCTGTAGAAAGGAGTACCCGCTCTGACCTTGCTGGTCCAAGTAATAAGCCTTTTTCACTTTCCCCGTGGCTTGCATTAGCCAAGGCTTGTTTGCTTCAATCGAGTTGCCGACACCGCCATCAGCTAGAGCCTTCAAGGGACAGCTCGTGATCGACTCCTGGACGTCCTTGACCTCTTCGTGTCCACGTGGCTGCAGAGAGAAGCAACACCTCATCACCTGTTTGCACCCGACTTTGCCTGGTTCCAATCTGGTTCCACGGTGGTCACTGGTCAGTGACTTTGAACATTGTCCCCTCTGCTTTCAGGTCTTCACCACTTCAGATCCACCCTTGGATCCACCGGACACTTCTCCTTCACATCGCCTGCAGCATCTTCAGCTTCAAGCGCCAAGAACCTGCGTGTCAAACCCGACGCCACTTCGACCCTGTGCACCCACTTCCTGTGGGTGAGGTAACATTGCAACGCCGGTGTCCCTACACTGGTACACACCTCTAGGGTCTGTGTCTTAAGTTTTGTTCCTCTAGGTTCAGCGGAAGTGCCCTTAAACTAACTTTGTGCTTTTTACGCACCATAGACTTTGTATTGAAAAGTGCGTGCACTTTGAACACTGCACCCGAGTCCCGTGGGCCTTTCCCGACTTAGTTATTTCCAGTCTCGAATAGCTCCAGCGATTCCCAAGGCCCTAGACCTCTTCACTTTCCTCCTGGTATCTCTTATACCACTTTCTTAGTATATGGTTTAGGTGGCCCCTAGGGCTCATCCATATTGTGCAACTTTTGTGTATTTTAAACTGTCTTGTGATTTAACGCTTGTGCTTCTGTGCTCATAAAGAGTCCAGGGGATTTTATAGTTAATAAATCAATATATATTTTCAATATATATCTGTGTGGTGTCCCTTTCATTTGGTATTCAAGGGGGTTGTGTATGGTATAACAGCTGGCTTCACATGCCTTTCAGAGTTTAGCCTAAGACTGCTTTGTCCACGTTACCACTAGGATAACTGGTCTACAAGGTTGAATTACAACCATCATCATAAGGGTTGCTTGGCATGGTACAAAGTGATCACTAGAACTAGTGAGCATTATATACCAGGCCAACTTCTCACATTGGTGAGCAGCGGATTGGGATCTGAGCTTGCTGTTGTTTTACCATTACAATCTTTGAGATTATCAATTGAAAGATCATACAGGTACCTGCTAGGTACATATAAAACAAGACTAGTATACATAAGTTCTACTGAACTTAGTTGTTGTAGAGCAAAGGGAGTAGCACACCCTAGCTACAACTACTAGATAGGTTTAGTAGGTAAACACCAGTGTAGGTAGATTGCAACACATCCACCCACACTAGAGCAATGTCTGGAACAGAGGGGTCCAGTGGACTTACTCCTGTTGAGAGTGACCCTCCAAGGGCACCATCCCAGTTTGCTATTTTTCCCTTTAAGGAATTAAGACAGCTTTGTGTCTTAAGGGGTCTGAAGACAGGGCCTTCCCCTACTACAGACCACCTAAGAGAGCTCTTGGATCAGTCTGAGGCTCTAAAGACCTCTAAAGCAAACCCCACAGGGGATGCTGAAGGAGGCCATCCTTCAGAGGATGATACTGTAGACACCCCTGCCCCTATCATCCTGGTAGATGAGGATGCCTCCACCACTGGAGCTCCTCAGATAGATGTAGAGGAAGAAGAAGAAGAGGAGGAGGAGGTGGAAAGCAGTGAGTCAGATGATGACAGAAATAGTCAGGTACTGGTCAGTAGACTGAACCAGGCTAACTTAAGTCAACTTGGGAATGAATCAGGTAACAACCCATTCAGACCCCCAGGTGGACTTAACCAGGAGCCTAGGAGGAGAAGGACTCACTCAGGTGACTCTGACAACTCCCATACTTCTAGAGGTTCTCATGGTCACTCCAGAAGGAGGATGACTAGCCCTCAGAGAAGGGAACATGAGACCAAATTGAGAGAATCTCAAATTAGAGAGGCTGAATTGAGAGTCCAGAGACAAGAGTTAGAGATTGCCCTGGCCCAAGAGAAACTTGCTAGAGCAAGACAGCCTAGAGAGAGTGGATTAGGATCCACTGGTGGCAGCAATATCCAGAAGGATAAAGACAGGTCCTTTGATACAAGAAACCTGAGTAAGATTGTGCCCCCCTACAAAGCTGGGGATGATATCCACAAATGGATGACTGCACTTGAGAGAGCCTGCATGGTACAGCAGATCCCTCAGGAGCAGTGGGCAGCAATCTTGTGGCTCTCCTTTGAAGGTAGAGGCCGAGACAGACTCCTCACAGTTAGTGATGGGGATTCTAGAAACTACCTGGTCCTGAAGAGTGCTCTGATTGATGGGTTAGGCTTAACCACTGAACAGTACAGGTTAATGTTCAGAGATACCCAGAAGACACAGACTCAGGACTGGTCTGAATTTGTTGAGTGTGCCACTAAGGCTCTGGAGGGCTGGTTGCTGGGAAGTAAGGTTACTGACTATACAGGATTGTATAATTTAATTATGAGAGAGCAAATCTTAAGTAATTGTCAAAATCAGCTTCTACATCAGCACCTGGTTCACTCTGATCTGACCTCCCCACAAGAATTGGGTAGGAGGGCAGACAAATGGGTCAGAACCAGGATCAGGCCTAAGAACCAGGGTGGTGACCAAAAGAAAGAGACTACCAAGCCTCAAGAGAAGGGTGGGGATAAAAGTAAGGAAAAGACTTCCCCAGGGCCCCAAAACTCCAAGAATGGGGGTGGGTCCCAAGACACTTCTACAACCCAGAAAAAGCCTTATTGTCATACCTGTAAACAGGTGGGGCATTACAAAACAGATAGCTGTTGTCCCAAGAATGGCAATAAGGAGAATATACCTCCAGGTAAGGCTCCAACACCTCCTGTCACTGTTAGCAGTGGTCCCCCAGGTGGTGGGAACACCCCCAAGAATTTGGGTGGGTTTACTTTTGGAGGACAGGTGGACTCTGGCCTATCCAGGTCCCCTAACTCAGATACTCTTGTCTATGAGACTGGCATGGGGTTTGCCAATTTCACAGCTTGCCCAAACACTTTGAGCAAGTATAGACAGGAGCCCCTCATCAATAGTTTGAAAGTTGAGGCCTTCAGAGACACAGGGGCTAGCATCACCATGGTGGCTGAATGTCTAGTCCCCTCAAGGCAACTTTTACCTGATGCCAGATATCAGGTGACAAACATTGATGGCATAGAAACCAATCATCCCATGGCAGTAGTCAATCTTAGCTGGGGAGGTGTCACTGGCCCAAAGAGAGTGGCAGTGTCAGCAAACTTGCCTGTAGATTGCCTACTGGGTAATGATTTGGAAATCTCAGCCTGGGCTGAGGTTGAACAGCAAACCCATTCTAGAATGGTAAATCTCCATGGAAAGGTTAGTGGGGCTGTAATGGCTACAGCCCCAATTCAAGATGTCCTTCCTGAAAAGGTTGGGAGGGCTGAGCAAACCTCAGCCCCATCTTTAGATAACTTCCCTCCTGGAAAGAGTAGCAGGGCTGTACTGGTAACAGCCCATACCCAAACTGAGTCTCCTCCTGAAAAGGTTGGAGGGGCTGTGATGGCCACAGCCCAAACTCAAACAGATACATGGGTAGTGAAGCCTGAAATGATGGATCACTCCACCCAAACAGAGAGCATGGAGGAGGAAGAGAAATCTCCCCCTCACCAGACTTTAGGAAAGGATCAGCCTCCTCAGGGAACTGATCTTACCCCTGATGAAGGAACTGTCCCAGAGGTTGTTAGGCCTGGCCTGACAGAACCTCTGATGGCAGTGGACCCTTCTCAGGAGGGACCCAGTCTGGAGCAGGTAACCTGCCCCTCTCTACCTTGCCTTACTCAGCCCAGGGCTGCAGAGGACAAGAAGGACAGTGAGACCCAAAGGGCCCCCTGTCAAATAAAGCACCCCCATCAACAGATTAGGGGCACCGAAACTAGTAGCCCTAGTGAGGTGAAAACTTTAAAAACTCCTGAGGGATCCCCCTTAAAAGTAGTTAGGGACCTCCCCCAGATGGATATTGTTGGGCACAGCCAAACCTGGGACCAAAAGGCCCCAAACCTGACCTGTCCCTCCAGTAAGCCAAACAGAGGGACCCAGCCTCCAGCTTTAGGTAGCCAGAGGTTGACCCTGAGAGCACAGTGCAACTCAGTCAGAGAAAGAAAGGCACACATGGTGGAGAGTGATTGGAGGAAGCTGAGCCCTACAGAGGAAACTCACTTCAGTACTCCATCCCAACACCAGCCTTTGACTTTGCAAAGACACACCACAGGTAGAGATTCCCTATGGTGGAGACCCTCAGATGCCCTTAGGGTGAGGGATTGCTTAGTGGACCATGAGACAGGGGGTTACCAAGCCAGAGCTGGTACTTCCTTATATGGCCACTTAGGCAATATAGGCTTACCTGGTCAAGGATAGCCTTATCTCCTTTCGTTTGGGGGGGGGTTATGTAGGAAGGTGGATATCTGACTATGGTTACCCCCAAACTTTTTGCCTGGTGTTTAGCTGGTTTTTGACTTAGTTGGCCTGGGATCCTGCTATTCAGGGCCCCAGGCTGATTGCTCTCTCCTTAAAATGGACTCCATGTACCTTAGGTGCATAACACAATTGGAAATGGTTCACCTTATGAGCCCCTGTAGTAGTGTACCCTAGGTACCCAGGGCATAGGTGTATCCAAGGCCTACCAGGGGCTGCAGCATGTATTGTGCCACCCCTGGCCTGGCCTCCATATTTGACACAACTGGCTGATCACTCAGCTGGGGTAAGTTGGTGTAATCACCTCTTACTTAGGTACAGTATGTCTGTGCCTAACCCTAAACTGGACACATATGTTCCTATCAGCCACTCCTATGGAAGGCCTCATCAATCCTGGAGGCAGAGTGCTTGGAAATATGTGAGATGGTGCTCTAGCATGAGCTGAGCCTGTCTGCAGCTGTCGGGAACCACTCCCTAAGCTGTTCTGGGATATTGCCATACCATATACTCTTAAGTGCATTATAATCCTCGCGGTTATTTGCTATCTTTGGTTTGGCTTTATCAAAACATGTCGAGTAAGGTGTCATACGAATTGGAATACTATCCCCTCGACAGTTCTGTCGACGGGGATAGCATTCCACCCTTCTAGAGGGACACGACATGTGTGTAGCCTTAACCCCGGTTAAAGTTAACCAGAGCCTCAGCATCACAAAATGGATGCTGCCACCACAGACACATGTCTGACCTCCTGCTGCTGGGAGTCCTTCCAGTGAGGAGGGCCTGGACAAAGGGTTTCCTGCCTGGGGAGGTGCGAGCACCACCCCAGATAGGGTTTTGTGTATTGGGTAGGACAGGGCTGAATAGATTGAGACATGCCTGAGGCACACAAGGTGTCCCTGTGCATAAGCCAGCCCAAACCGGTTCTGGGGCTTTCCAGCCCCAGTCCTGGCGAGGAGCTGGACAAAGGAGAGGGGGTGTAACCACCCCCCTTCCTAGTCCCACCCATAGGGGAGGGACCTAGCAGGAGATCCACCCCTCAGATTGGAATAAGAGAGGGAGCAGTGCCATTGCACAGCAGATCATCCTGAAATCAACTTTAAACAAAGAAGAAGACTGGACTTCGACATTCTGCTGCACAGAAGACTGAAGAGAATCTCCCTTGTGGCCTAGGAGTGGCCACCCTGTGAACACAGGCATCACCCAGCACCTCGACGTCTGCTTTGCCGCCGCCTCCCGCCGGAGCCCGAGTGCAGAGCCTGACAAGACCCAGCTTACCAGACTTCTACCAGCCCGATCCACAGTCCCTGCAAGGAAGGGACCCGTGGAGGCACCGAGAGACGTGGGAGCGGCCATCTTGAAAGACCCCCGAGACGCTGACTGCGCAGCACTCGAGGCACCCTCGACTCTGTGCTTTGGGGTTTAAGAAGCCCCACAACCGAGCAGCATTTGCACCAAAGATCAGCCCTCCAGCATCTCCACGATCTGCGTGGGGCCCTTTTGCTTTTTGCCACTCGACTCGCCATCCCGGCCGCTTGTCACGTGGTCAGCGGCCATCTTGGCGACGAAACCTACAATTTACACTGTGGGTCTGGTTGCTCCAGACCTGCCCTCGCTCCTGTAGAAAGGAGTACCCGCTCTGACCTTGCTGGTCCAAGTAATAAGCCTTTTTCACTTTCCCCGTGGCTTGCATTAGCCAAGGCTTGTTTGCTTCAATCGAGTTGCCAACACCGCCATCAGCTAGAGCCTTTGAGGGACAGCTCGTGATCGACTCCTGGACGTCCTTGACCTCTTCGTGTCCACGTGGCTGCAGAGAGAAGCAACACCTCATCACCTGTTTGCACCCGACTTTGCCTGGTTCCAATCTGGTTCCACGGTGGTCACTGGTCAGTGACTTTGAACATTGTCCCCTCTGCTTTCAGGTCTTCACCACTTCAGATCCACCCTTGGATCCACCGGACACTTCTCCTTCACATCGCCTGCAGCATCTTCAGCTTCAAGCGCCAAGAACCTGCGTGTCAAACCCGACGCCACTTCGACCCTGTGCACCCACTTCCTGTGGGTGAGGTAACATTGCAACGCCGGTGTCCCTACACTGGTACACACCTCTAGGGTCTGTGTCTTAAGTTTTGTTCCTCTAGGTTCAGCGGAAGTGCCCTTAAACTAACTTTGTGCTTTTTACGCACCATAGACTTTGTATTGAAAAGTGTGTGCACTTTGAACACTGCACCCGAGTCCCGTGGGCCTTTCCTGACTTAGTTATTTCCAGTCTCGAATAGCTCCAGCGATTCCCAAGGCCCTAGACCTCTTCACTTTCCTCCTGGTATCTCTTATACCACTTTCTTAGTATATGGTTTAGGTGGCCCCTAGGGCTCATCCATATTGTGCAACTTTTGTGTATTTTAAACTGTCTTGTGATTTAACGCTTGTGCTTCTGTGCTCATAAAGAGTCCAGGGGATTTTATAGTTAATAAATCAATATATATTTTCAATATATATCTGTGTGGTGTCCCTTTCATTTGGTATTCAAGGGGGTTGTGTATGGTATAACAGCTGGCTTCACATGCCTTTCAGAGTTTAGCCTAAGACTGCTTTGTCCACGTTACCACTAGGATAACTGGTCTACAAGGTTGAATTACAACCATCATCATAAGGGTTGCTTGGCATGGTACAAAGTGATCACTAGAACTAGTGAGCATTATATACCAGGCCAACTTCTCACAGCGTGAAGTTGTGGGCTGCTTCGTTGGGGTCCGTTGTGCTGGCGGGTGGGTTCTGGCTGAGGGAGGTGGTGAGCTGCTCGGTGGTGATCTTGCTCCAGCTCCTGTGAGGGACCTGTTGCGGGTGGTGGTGGGTCGTTGTTCTTCTGAAGCTGAAGTGGACGCAGCTGTGGTCGGTCCAGTAGAGTCCTGTGGCGTGGCTGAAGGTGATGTGCTTGCTGGAAGAGAAGACGGGATCAAGCGTGTGGCTGGCGTAGTGGGTGGGGGTGTTGACCAGTTGCTTGAGTCCGAGGTTGGCGAGTTTGTCCAGCAGGGCAGCAGTGTTGCGGTCCTTGTTGTTCTCCAGGTGGAAGTTGAGGTCCCCTAGGAGGATGTAGTCAGCGGAGGGGAGGACGTGCGGGCTGATGAAGTCTGTGATGTCGTCGCTGAATTGTGTGCATGGTCCCGGGGGGTCTGTATATGAGGGTGCCTCTGAGCGTCGTCTTTGGGTCGGCGTGTATCTGGAAGTGGAGGTGCTCTGCGGCGGGGAAGGTGTCGTTGGAGTCGGTCGTGATGCGGATGGTGTTCTTGTGTACGATGGCGAGGCCTCCTCCGGTCTGGTTGATGCGGTCCCTCCGGGTGATCTTGTATCTGTCTGGGATGGTGATGGCGATGTCGGGTGCAGAGGAGGCATTCATACAGGTTGCCGTGAGGAAGGCGACGTCTGGTGAAGTCGCGTCGAGCAGGTTCCAGAGTTCGATGGCGTGTCTGGGGATGGAGCGGGTGTTGAGCAGGATGCACTTGAGGTGGGTCTTGCTCGTGCTTGGCTTGGCGGGTTCGGTGCAGGTTCGGAGGCAGGTGAACTTGCAGGCCTTGCAGATGAAGGGTCCGTGGATGCGTCTCGGGGTGGCCCGGCAGCAGGCGGGGTTCCGGCCGGCATTGAGTGCGTTAAGGGCGGCGGCGTTGTAGGTCTGTTGGCTAGTCTCGCAACGGCGGGGGCCAGGGTTCCTGGTGCTGGGCGTGGTCCAGGCGCGGACGGGCACAGACGGGCCTGCCTTTGGCGTGCCTTTTGCGCACAATCGGCACGCCCGCTGCGCGTGAACACTGCGCGTTCGCGTGGGCGTCATAAGAGAGGAGCCGGGAGGGAGGAGCAGCTGGGTGGCGAGAGCGGGCGGCAAATGGACAGGGGGGGCGGGGCCGCAGGGAGTCAGCGGCGGGAAAAAGGAGGTCCGAGGGCGGCTCAGCGGCGGCTGGGTCGTCCGGGGAGCGAGTAAAGAAAAACAGAGGCAAAAGGAAATAAAAACGAAGGGCAAGAGCCCAAGGCTAGGCAGGCAGCAAAATGAGGCAGAAGCAGTGGTGTGTGGGGGCGACCTCGCCTGGGAGTTCGCTAAGACCTATAGCATCACAATTTATTTCACAAAAAATGTTTAACTTCTCCGTAGGTCAACAAAGTAGGATGGGGCAGAGAAGGGCTCCATGAGGCCACATAGCTGTACAATGAGGTCTTGGTGAAGGTATTGACATTTGGTGGTAAAGCTCAGAGCACAAGAAATTTAAAATTCTTACCTAAGGATGGTCTGAGCCTTCCCAGATATCTTTGGTGCATTTTACTGGCGGAACAGTTCTATGTTCATGTTTAGTCACTTTATTTAGAGCACAGATTCCTCCATCATGAAATGGTTGCATGTTGTAGCCAAACAAGCCCCACAAGGCTGAATAACTCTCTGTGGCTTCCAGCTGAAACAGATTTGTTGTTGCAGAAAAGGTTCCAGCAGGGTAGCCTGATTTTGAAGTTCAGCGGCAATGCACCTTGATCGGTTGACTTGGCAGGCTGGTCCCATTCTTTCAGAGGGCTTTGGACCCAAAGTGTTTCCAGTGCCAGGGTTTTCAGTATGCTAGGAGGAGTGCACTTTAAAACAGCCAAGTGTCCCAGGACCTCAGGAACAGCACTTGGGTGTCAAGGCTCACTTCAGAAGTAGCCAACTGCAGAGTCCTGGGCAGGTCCAGTTGGAACTGATCAGCTGGGATCTTCTGGACAAGGGTTTCTAGCAGCTTCCCGTGTCCATGTAGCTTAGCATAAGAACAGTCAAGTTACCTTTGGAGTCCACACATTTGTTCCGGGCAGCAGGACCAGTCTTTCAGGTCCCCTCACAGTCTCAACAGAAGCTGGGTCTTTCTTCTGTCTTCCACAGGTCCATTAATGTTCCAACAAGAGCACCCAGGAGTGCCTAATTTATGTCTGTAGTTCATACTGGACTGTTCCCATGAGGCACAGGGTCAGAGCTTATTTGCATATAGCCAGTGTCTAACCCAGGGTGGTGTGGAGTGCAAAAAACGATGGATTTAGGCCCAGATCCTTGTACTGGGGTGAATGTATGACATTGTTCTCCATTCTGTCCATCAACTGTGTTTTTTGCAATTTTCACCAGCAGATTCCTGGGCAGGTCCAGTTGGAACCGATCAGCTGGGATCTTCTGGACAAGGGCTTCTAGCAGCTTCCTGTGTCCATGTAGCTTAGCAGAAGATCAGTCAAGTTACCTTTGGAGTCCACACATTTGTCCCGGGCAGCAGGACCAATCTTTCAGGTCCCCTCACAGTCTCAACAGAAGCTGGGTCTTTCTTCTGTCTTCCACAGGTCCATTAATGTTCCAACAAGAGCACCCAGGAGTGCCTAATTTATGTCTGGCACTTGCTTGTGGGTGTGGGTCACTCCTGTCCCATCCTTACCAACAGGGGTAAAGGTTACCAGGGGCAATTCTACTCTCTTTTGCAGCAGCTACTGTGTGCTCTACAATCTCACAGTTCCCATCTCCACACAAAGCCATGATGGTATAACCTTTCTTCCCCTGCACAGAGCTCCTGTGCCCACCCTGGAAGGCGGGGTATTCATCTCCTGGGTGACAGTTGGAAGCTCATGCAAATAGGCATCCAGAGGCTTTAAGCAGGTAAAGTTAACTTTCTAAAAATATGGTTTCCAAAATATTTAATAAAACTCCAACTTTTCCAGTGAATAGGACTTGTGAAAAATATTTTTAAAAGTCTAGGAATGGAATTTGTGGCTGGTAGCTAGCCGGAGCTAACATGGTATTCAATAGTGTATCTCAGTGCTTTTCTATGGAAGAGCATCCCTGCTACAGTGAAAATAGCTTTCAAGGTTTTTTCACTGCAAGAACATGTTTAACATTACATGTTTACAAGTCCTACTAATAAATACAATGTGCACAGCCTCTTGCGCTTTAAGGCATACTTATGGGTGACGGAACATGAGATATAAGGAAGGTTTAGGCTTGTCAAAAGTGGGTATTTGCAATTTTAATACTCCACTCAAGGGCTACATTGAAGTCTTGTTTGCACTGCCACTGTGGAAGGTGGCACTGGATGTGCTAGAGTTCACTAGTAACATTTAACTCATAGACCTGAGTACACTTTGTTACATACATTTGGGAATTAATGTTAAGACTCCCAGTTGTCCATGTGTACTCAATTTTACAGATAAACTCAGACAGAAAACAAAGTGTTTCATGTCAGCAAATATAAAAAAAAAAAGGAAAAATAGAGACATTTTAGCTTCTTTTGAGTAAATCTCCCTGCTTTACAGCAAATTTCTTGAGTTATGCACACCCCTAATTTTTGCTTCTATTGTCAATGTCTTAACTCCTAGTTGTGGAGGATTGCGTCATGAAAATATGCATGGGGGTGAAGGGCAGTCTTATGGTTTCCATCAATTTACTGATGTGTGCTATACTTTTGGCTTCTTCACTTGAATTTTGCCATGTCAGTACCTTTAGATATCCTGAGAGTAGTTTCACTGATGTCGTGTCGTGTTTAGATTGGTTGCTTATGTCTTCACAAGTAGATTGCAATAATTTAGTCAACAAATAGCCTGAAAGGAACCGGCTAATTGGGGCTCTTATTTGCCCAGTTTTAGCAGCACAGGCATATGTGGAAATATCAAGTCAACATCTTTTTTTACTCTTTTTCCTACTTGAGCATTGAACCGTGGGGAACAATACAATTTGAAGTACGTTAGTGGATATTTAAGTACATAAGAGTAAGATATTAGGGTATTAGTTGAGGGGGTGAGCACCCACCACAACGCATAGGACAAGGTTAGTTTTCTGAAATTTTATTCAAATTCACAACTGAGTCCCCAATTGTGATTCAACATAACAGGGATTATAAATAAATTATAGAGGGTCCTACATAAAAGTTTGGGTTTTAACTGAGGTATGTCAAACCATTACAAAACAATCTATTTGTTAGAGCTTGAAGTAAACTCCAGGCAAGGCTTGTCAATGATATGACTATAAATGGATTACATTCTAACAATTATAACTTATTTATGTTTGCTGGTATGAACTCAGTAATTGTATTGTGTAATCTCTCAGGATAAGGGCCCAGAAAGCGAGGAGCTGCTACTGGTTTTAGATTACATCCAAATATAAATAGAACCATGGGCTGCATTATGTATATCTACGCAGCAGTGTACATATAAGGCTTATATCTGGGTGGTGGGTGCAGAGTGAGAAAATGCATCATACTCTAGCAAATGTGGATTTCCCATTGCAGTCACTCCTGCATGAAGACATTGCAATAGTGAAGGACAGTCCAGCTGTTTGAAATTGCTGGTCTGCCTTTCTCTGTGCAGGAGGCAACCATCCCAAATTTAAAATTTGGGACTAGAAATTCCGAAAGACAGATGTAGTAAATGACGTCCCTTGGACCCCACCTTACTGCCTTCCAAGAGGCCTCATGGGGACGCGCACTGACTGTACCACTTCTATTTGGCATACAGACTATATTCCAACTGACAGACTCTTTGCCTCTGCCAGCGGCGGCCCCATCATTAGGGCAGAGGGGCGCCATCCCCCACGATCAGCTGCAACAAATAAAAGAATAATTAACATGTTGGAATCCCCCTGGACCGGCCTCCAGGACTCTGACGAGCCTTGGGGCCGAGTCCAGAAGGGATAACATTGTAGTGGGGGAGTGCACAGTGCATGAGGTGTTTGGCCGGCTGTTTAAGGCTGCCTGGGAGCGCAAAGTTGAAGCGCTCAGACCAATCATGACTCTGCTTTCCTGCAGCCTCATGATTGGCCCAGTGAAGTCTGAGAACCTGTCCCAGAATCAGGAAGGGCAGGACAGCACAGATTGCGGAGGTGGCGGCGTCTATCAGGTAAGTTTGTTTCCTTTAGTATTATTTTTTTTGTTCCCCCCTCCCTGACTACCCTGATACCCCACCCCCCAGTTCACCTCTACAGCCGGTCCCACTCCTTTGGGAGGGGACGGGCTGTGACTGGCCTCTGCACCCACATCTGTAATATGAAAAGTATTCTCTATTTTGCAAAGGGCCACAGCAGCTGACAGAACACCAAAGTGAAATAGCAATGGCACACATTTAATGCCTCAACAATCTGAATTAGTGTCTGGAGCACCTTCTGTAATTTCATAGTGTCCAGGAGGAACAGAAAGCAGGCACACAGGCCCATTGTGTCCCAAGATATATCAAAGAGTATATTAAAGAATGAACTTAAGCATAGGATGGAGACAGTCTATCAAGATGTAAGCAATGACTATCTGAATGGCAATTTGTTTTTAGGAACGTTTGTCCAGAAGTGTACAGAGTTCCTACATAAATTTGATGAAGAAGTCCTTATTTTTAATTTCAAGTTAAGCATCTTCATGTTCTCATAGTAGAGGGAGCACAGATAGAAGATTAACTATTCAGCCTCTCTAAGACGAATTAGACAGAGTGGATCACTTTTTAGTTCTCTTTCCAGCATACAAGCACAGCTATTCATTCCTCCCGTAACACAGGTACAGTCTGAACAATATCTTTACACAAATTAATGCATGAAGGAATTCCATAAATTTGCATATGTGTTATTGTATGACTGTTTTTGAAAGAAGATGCTGCACTGATGAACACATTGACAAGAACATCTGTGTCCATCTAGCCTTTATGGCTTGAGCACAGCCTTTGATTGTGTTATTCGAATGAACATATAAGAATTGAGGGGATAAATGGTAATTTAACTTTTTCTTAGTGGATCTTCTCAGGCAACTACATAATGATGCTAATGCACAAATTAGATAAAGTCAGCGCAGATGGTGACTGTATCAATGCAATCAGGATTGGGAGGAAATCAGGCAAGGGTGTGCTGTCCCCCTTTCTTTTTACTTTGTATATAACTAATGCTCTAGAATACTGTTTAATTAAATATGGGGATGGCACTCCTAAATTGGGAGACAGATAATTTACTGTTTTGTTATCTACTGATGATTGCATGCTAATGGCAAGAACTGCTGTTGGCTTGCAGAAAATTTAGATTAGTTTAGTCTATTTATGGACAGATAGGACCTCATCATAATCCTCACTAAACATTTACAATGGTGTGTGGATATAAGGATGTGAAGGCTAAAATACACATACTTGGAGTAAGTAGATTTTTACCAACCTTTATAATCCAGGGGCTCCATTTGATGGCATGTGTACTTGGTCACACCTTAAGAAATTAAGGAGGACCTAGTTTGCGAGTGCATCTCTCCAAATTTTAGGGCCTCTTCCAAGTTAAGGTGGAGACCACTTAAAGTTATGACTAGCATCCATTAAAACAAGGTGCATTTCAGTGGCCACTTATGATCCTGATATTTGAAGGACTACTGATATTACCGCTTTACATACTAGCAAAAATACTTTTTTTCAAAGGCTTCTGTCCATACCCAGTAGCTGTCCAACACATGCATGCAATCCCAAACTGGTCATGCCATGTGTACAGGATTTTGTGAAGCTGCACGCTTTAATGCAATGGATTTCTATCTTGTCAAAAAGGGAAAATAATTTCAATTGACTTGTAATTCTAGATTGATGAGCATGTCCTTTTGATCACCTTGTTGCACAATATTATGGAGAAATTCACAGACCTAGGCAGACCGGAATTGTTTAGCACCCCAGGCTGCATAAGTTCATCAATGAAAGAATCCATTAAAGACCAATTTTAGCTATGGTTACCAGTAAGAGAAAAGAGCTAGAACTCAAAAAGAAGGCCGTGGTTAGTTATCAACTTCTTTCCACCACCGATCGTATGGAACCATATTTGAGTTGAATGCAGATTGACTAGCACAGGTTGTATTTGTTTAGGTTTGGTTTAAAAACAGCTCACCTTTGGGATCTGTGGCCTTGTGACTGTGAATTAGTTCAAACAATGTTACATTGTTTTTTCTCTCTAAGCTTTATGCTAAACCAAGGACGTTATTTCAATTCCCCTATTGAGGGCTCTCAATATAAGGAAATGCAGAGCTAGTCTGTTCCACCTTCAACTTCTGCAGTCTGAATTTGTTTGTATAAATGCCTATCCGGAAGCGGATAGTTTTCAAGGCGTTGACGCTGGCTCATAAGGCTCTTTATGCCTCGGGCACGAAAAATCTGCAACGGAGGCTTACCTTTTATCGCCCGGCCCGATCTCTGCGATCCGAATCTCTCTTCCTTGCGGTGGTCCCTCGAGTAAAGAGGGCCCGCGTAGGGGGTCGCTCCTTCAAGCTGAAGGCATCGCAGCTTTGGAATGCTTTGCCATTGGCTCTACGTAGCACTTCTAATTTTCTGACCTTTAGGAAGGGCCTTAAAACTTGGCTCTTTTCCCCTTAGCATGCTCCCTCCTTTATTTTGCTGTTTTTCTTTTATCCCACTGTGTTATGTCTGTATGCTTACAAGCTGCCAATAAAAAGCGCCGGGACACTCCAATGGAGTAGCCGTGCGCTATAGAAATCAAAAATAACATAACATAACATAACATAACATAACAATGGTTTATAAATTCATTCTAGTTGATGTAAGACTGAAATTGGGTGGGAAATTGAGATCCATCGAAGACATATTCTTAAGAGTTAATGGCATAGATGCATCAAGCATCCATTCTGCGAATCCTAAATAGCGAAAAATAACAAATCGCTATTTCGAAATCGCAGAATGGGATGCATCATCCAAATCGCAAAATATCTGCGAATCGCACCCTCCCGCAATCGCCAAATGCGACTCCACAAAAATTCCTACAAAATCACAGTCGGCTGTTTCAAACCCCCTAATTGCGAATCCGCAATTAACAATTTCGCAAATACCGAAATCGCAACGGGAAATCGCATTTGTAGCCCAATGATGACATCACTACCAGGAAGTAGCCTGCTCCATGCTTCATTCAAACCACAGAGCTGGACACAGGAGGAGGCAAAGCACTGACCTCCAGGAGCCACACCCTGCAGTGCCCATACAGGAGTTGAAATCAAACCACAGTGTCCCAGGAAGCTGCAGGACCAAGTGCAAAACCCCGTAAGTGCAAACTCAAGTTCAGTGAAAAGAACTTGAGTACCTGATTGAAGGAGTGAGCAGGGACCACGATCAACTGTTTGGGAAGCTGTCCCTAGAAAGTGCCCAAGGCATCCAAGAGTCGTGTCTGGGTGCGCATCAAGGCAAAGGTGAATGCGGTCGCAGTCACCCACCGGTCCACTGATGATTTAAGAAAGTGGTGGTACGACCTCCGGGGCTGTGCCAAGGAGCGAATAGCTGATAGACTGGGGGAGACAAGGAGTATGGGAGGGGGACCCCACCACAGTCCCTGAAAACACCCCCATGGAGGACCTAGTGGAGGACACCATACACCCTGAAGCCTGCGTGGGCGTTCCCCAACTGGACACCTCCCGCACCACACACCAAACACAAGGTAAGAGGCATGCCACTGCGACCCCATACCTAACAATGCCCTTGCCCCCAGTGCAATTCATATTTGTGACCACAGTATTCCAGTCCCTGCTCCTCCCAAACGCCCAAATGCATTGTGCAATCTGTAGTGTGTAAATGTGCCTTGATAGCCACACACAGCCGGAATAGTCAAGATACACCGACCCTTAAAGCCAGCCAGGGAATGCAGACATTAACCAATAGAAAGCCTGCGTGCATTTTGCAACATCCCAGGTGCCTGATCATACCAGTAATCATGCACTCTTCCACATCACAGGTGCTGCGGATACTGACACGTCAGAGAGTGAAATCCTCCACATCGCGGAGACACCTCAAAAGACGGGGAGAGATGCAGCCTGCACCGACACCCAGGGCCACCCCTGCAGCTACATGCGGAGCTTTACATCAGGTCTTGGCACATATGGAAGTGGAGCAGACCCCATCCCCACCCAGGAGGCAGTCACGAATCACAGAAAGTGTGCGGGCCCACGTCTGCAGCAGGTCAAGGCAGCGCTCCGTGCCCCCCACCTGGTTTAGCTTCTTCTCAAATTGCTACTCTTATTTAGCGAATTATGGTGTTTTCGCTATTTGATGCATGTGGATAGCGATTTGTTTGTTAATTCACAATTTGAATGCAAATTCGCTATTTAATTCACAGAATATGTGGAGATTCACTTTTAAGGAATCTAAGTGGGGGTTTCTACGGGTTTTGCGATTCTTAGTTTTGAAAATTCGCTAATTGTCGCTTTTCCACTTCATGCATTTTTCACTTCATGCATTGCGGAAGTGGATTTTGCAATCACAATCGCTGTTTCGCAGTGATTGCGAGCACAAATTTGCTTGATGCATCTATGACAATTTGTTTAAAAAGGTTCATTAAGATTTATTTTTAATTGTGTTTTTATTTTGTCTTTTATGGCTCTAAGCAGAGTATTTGCTGACTGAACACATTGACTCATAAAAAATAAATTTGCTGCTACAATGAGGTATTTAATAATAAAATAGATGTTTTGTTATACAGAAATATGTACAGCGAGTTTAAGTGAATGTAGTTAATAGCAACACACTTGTACATATTAGAACACTAGCCTGCATTGCTACAATATTAGTGCCTTACACATTTGAAAAGTAATCTATCCTAAAGAAAACTATTTTAAAGCACAAGGATCTCATCAAATATAGTGAAATTTAGCATCTGGTCACTAAAATCTCATGTGTGGTTCTTAGTGAATCCAACATAAAGGTGAGTATTATGTGTTTGGGTTCTCTTCTATTTCATAGGAGTATGAGAAAGACATCAGCACAGGAAGCATATGGACTCATTCGGTGTCAGGCCCCACCAGACCTGGACCAGGCCAAGATAACCTAAACATTTTACACTTACTCATCAAAAGTAACTGCTCGGCCACAATATAGCAATTAGCAGATATATTTCATTGTCCTATCCCCAGAAAGGATATATATGTCTTGAGGACATGTTTCATTGGCTTGGGGATATGGTGCACTGTAGACCACATTGTGGGCCTCATTTACAGGATTTGGTGTAGGGTAGTGCAGCTAGTCACCTTGCTGCCCTACCCTATGTCAAAGTGAAAAGGCAGGAATGCACCAAATGTATCTAATACAGTGCATTCCGGTCCTTTTCACAGCTCTGACACCATTTTGGCAGCCTAACGCCAATGTATGCATCCTTGCACCATGGTACAAAGGTGCCTATGTTGTCAACAGAAATGTTTTTTGTGGAGAAAGGGGCACCTTCCTGCACAAAAACATTCCTGGGCGGTTTTTCCTTTTTTCCAAGTGTGCTACAGAAGATTCATCAAGCCACACAAGGTGGCCTTGCACAGCGTGATACGTCGTGCAAGGCTGACATAACTCTTTCATAAATATGCCCATGTATTTCCAAAATATGATTTAGCAAGGATGGATTAACAAATACATATTAAAGTTATGGGTCGCAAGCAAATGGCATAGTTTTGTTTGCATAAGTAAGTACTTCTATGTCCAGTTCTGAAGAATGGGCAATCACTTTGAAAAAAAACTTATCTTTATATGAGGACTTGATGACTTTTACTGTATAATTTGAGGAGACCACAGAGTAGCAGAAAAGTAATTTTTAGTTTTGCTCCGATTCACTTTTAAAAATCACAAACACTTTGACTAAAGCTGCCAACGTATATATCCTTGACATTCGGTAGTGGAGATTTTTTTTTTGAAAAGTGAAAGATGCATATTCTGGACAAACCACTATTGCTCCATCCTAATATTACTACTTAAATAGGCACATGAAGGAAGAGTTTCTCTTTTTTGTAAACCACAGGAGGACAGGCATGGGATATACTAAAGACCTCAGAGATTTTAATTTCTCTGTACATCTGCATAAACCAACTAAAGAGCTTAGTGCAATTCCATCAGTAACATTATTTCCAAGGTAATATTGCCTTAATGCATCTCAATGCCATCCATTTCCTTTCCCATGCAAATATACCTTATGCTCAAGAGTACAGGTTGTTATTTCTTGTTTTTTTAAACTATGCAAATTTTGCTCCAGTCCATGGTCAAATAAATCTGCAAGGGCAATATATTCTATACTGTGGCCGGTGGTCTTTAGCAATATTGGGTACAGAGTGCTTCTCTTAAGGTGTCAAATACCGTTTGCTGAAAAGTGAAGTGCTCAAATCTCTGATCGGTGGCTTATTTTTCATTTCTATCTTTATTAATTAGATGATATTACAAGTTTTTGCTGAAACACATCCTTACGGGGTGTCAGGTGGTCTGTCAGCAGGACCAGAAATATTATTTAAGTAGGCAAAACACGTGTTTTCTTGTCCAGCTAGGACTTGGTCGACTAGACTCTGGGCAGTAACATAAATCTCTTTTAACTGAAAATGACTCTCAGTATGGATAAATCCCTCACCCTATATAAAACCTCTCTCAGAGCAAGCAGCAGATATCCAGCAGGGAGATCAAATGTAGCAACTGAGTTAGGAGGCAGTAACGTTTCAATTACCTCATCATTCAGAACATTTGAATGGCTTTCTGTGAGGATGATAGAGTTGAGTCCTGTAACTTAAATGAAATTAGTCCCACCATTAAAGTGACAATATAAAACATTACTGCAGGCCACCATTGACACTTCAAGTCGCCCCTAAGTAGGACCTAAATGCCCATGATGCAAGGTATATTTGAAGGTTGGTCAAGTAAATGTTTAATGTTAAACATTTACTTATAGAGACAGTGTCCTAAAAACAATGTCCACTATAGCAGGATTAGTTGTTACGTAAGAAAGCAGTGGAATACTTTATTGAAGTTTATAAAGTTATCTCCTCTTATCAATCAGATAAAAAGTTAATCCTTAGACTTTTAAAAATATTTATTACAAATCGAAATCATTGGTAAAGTCGGATTGGTGGTAACAAATATTTCACAAAATGTGCTTTCAAAAAGTTACCTTTAACCTGCCTAAATCCTCTAGAAGTCTATTTGCCTATGCTTCAATGGTCACCAGGGAGCCGAATAGCTCTTTGAGCATTTGCAAATTGGCTTCCAGAGTTGAGACAAAGGTGTGCAGGAGGTGCTTCTGTTCATCTGACAAAATAGCCATCTGGGCAGGGTCAGGAAATCAGTTATCTTCAAAGAGGCCTGTCCTGTCCCTGGAAGATAGCTCACACATGGGTATGCCCCCTCTTTTGTCTTTCTAGACAGTCAGGCACCAATACCAGTAAGACAGGAGCTGCCCACAGAACTGGTTCAGAGTGACTACAGGGGCAGATTTACAAATTTCCCTGGTTACACCTCTAGGGTGGGCACAGTAGCTCTATACAAGGGAAGAAAGGTTCTGACATCTTGGTTTTAGGTAGAGAGGGGCACTATGCGGTTATTTGCAGCAGCACAAGAGAATAGGGCTACCCCTGGGACCTTTCTCCAGTTTTAATAGGGAGGGCCCAGAAGTCACTTCCCACCCATTGGATAGTACCAGGTGCAAGTGAGGTACCCTTGGCAGCTTCTTCAAAACACTCCGGGCTTGTGGTAGAAATAAGAAGTACTGCACTTGCTAATAAAACCTGTGAGGAGAAACCTGCTGGCTGGACCTGGGCCAATTTGTATCCATGACAAATAATTGGACCCCAGTGATCTGTTGGTTAACCTTGTGTTAATCTACAGGGTCACAAGAGCTGCAGGAATCACTATGCGGTTATTTGAAACAGCACAAGTGGGTAGGGCTATCCCTGGGACCTTTCTCCAGGTTTGAAAGGGAGATTCCAGGAGTCACTCCCCACCCATTAGGTAGTACCAGGTGCAAGTGTGGTACCTTTGGCGGCTTCTTTGAAACACTACTGGGCTTGTGGAAGAAATAAGAAGTACTGCACTTACTAATAAAACCTGTGTGGAGAAACCTGCTGGCTGGCCCTGGGCGAATTTGTTTCCATGACAAATGATTGGAACCCAATGATCTGCTGGTTGGCCTTGTGTTAAGCTACAGGGTCACTAGAGCTGCAGGAAACCCACTTTCCTGAAAGAGCCCAACTGACCAGTTTTAACTGGATCTGCCCTGGACACTGCTATGACTTCTATTGGAGTGAGTCCAGACCCCCAACTGCTGTTCCTGAGGTCCTGAAATCCTTAACTGGTATCAGATGTACTCCTCCTGCCCAAACCTGAAACCTGAAAATTAGAAACATGGGAGCTTCGCTGGGGGGCTAGACTTCACTGCAACTCTGTCCATGTTCTTCTTCACATCCGCAAATCCAATTAAGTGGACCTGAAGCCGACTAGCATCCCACACATCAAACCATCACTAAAGTCTGCAGCCCTACTGAAGGATTCCGACATTGAGAAAAGACTAAGTCTGAAGATAGCAGAAATCCTCACTAGACTTGATGCCAAGCTGAATCTGACCATTGTCAATGGCTTCCTGGCCATGAACTCCCAACTTTTCCCTCTTAGAGTTTTTCTCTATTTTGTCGACAGCTTCACCAAGCCCTACTCAACCTGTCTATAATAAGCCCATCTTTGAATTCAGCCAGCAGTCTTGCCCAGCTGAGTACTCTACCTTCTCTAAAATGTTCTTTGTCTGAAGGTAAGTCTTGACCAGGATCAACATGGTCCTCGTATCCTCCAACCTATGCTCTTTTGCAGTCAGCTTTAAACCTTACCCCTGTCTAGCATGATCATTTGCACACAGTTGGAGCTTTGCACTCTTTGGCTCATGTTTATTTTAAAACTTTCTCATATTAGGTTATTTTTTTGGGTGTTATTTTGTTAATTTAACTATTCTCAATTTTCAAAATTGCAGTGGATTTTTTCTTGTGCTGTGTTTCTGGCTTTTTATCAGTTTTGGTACTTCTACATTTTTTACACATTTTTGAAAGTTAAGTCTGTCTGTTCTGTGCGATAACCACCATGGGTTTAGATCAGGTTTAAATCACTGAAACCTTTACAGAAAAAGAATAGTGACATTATTGCTTGGAGTGGACTGCAATCCACCCCAACACATAATCCACTTTTTCACAATCCTCAACGGTGATTGGGTATTATAGTTGAGTTGCAATGTCATATTGCCTGCTCACAGAGCATGCAGAAAAGTGAAAGTATAATGACTGCTGCAGTTTAAAGAACAAAAGTTGGCTTTTCTTTCACCTGATTTGTTTTTCTAAAATCAAAAGTAAGTAGAAGGAATTAGATAATTTTAGGAACATTTCTTTTGCACAGCATTGGTAATTATCGGAAAGACGGAATTTTGATGCATGCTTCTACTAATCTAATCTAGAGAATGTTTGTAAACTGAAATATAATGTAACTTTACAACATATTACTCTTTGGCTGTTTTTTAAGCTAGAAATTCAGCTTTTATTCTTCATGTCTGCAACCATCCAATATATTTTATACAAAATACCAAAACACCAGAGATTCAAGAAATTACGGGGAAAGGCGATGATGTGACTGTATTATAGGCATGAAAATAACCTTTGATGACCGTTAAAATGATATTGCTAGTCACCTCAAACATCCTTGACCTCATAAAGGAGCTCTATAGCCTTGGTTATCCATATGCTAAGAAAATTCCTTGATGACTTGCAATATCCTTATAATGTATGTGGGAAAACTATATCCCGTACATAAGGCATGCTTATTCTTTCAATTCATGTGAACATCAACCTTTTACTCCTGGGCCTGAGACAGCCACAAGTGCTGATAGTCTCTCTGATAGTCTATATTACCTTTTTTTTATCAGCTGCCCCAAGTAGCTCATATCACAGATTCTCTCTGACAATGCACCAGGGCCAGTTGAGTTACCTTGAAGGTTCTGGGCTTTTCAGCTTCTTAGGATGAACAGAGCAGAAGATTGGCTTCACTCCTTCAATTCACCTTCAAATCGTTTTTTCTCAATCTAACACTCATTGGAGCAGTGTCCACTCTGGTCGTAAGTCAGCCTCCTGGGGTAAGTGCTGCCCGCTTACAACTACCAAGGCAAAAGCTACCTCCTTAAGCTCCTTAACACCCTCTTCCAAAGAGAGGACTGGCACTAATCTACCCAATGTGTTACAGCACGTTGCACAGAGCAGCATCTCCCCTAAGTCTACTAGAGTACTGCCCACCTCACTTTCTCAACGTCTCAAAAATGCAACAACTGCATCCTCATCGCCCACTCATCATCCCTCTACCACATCCAGACAGGTCAGCCACAGCTCATCGCTTCCCCACCAAAAAGCCTCTCTGCCACCCCTCTTAGTAAAATAGTTCCTGTGCACACCTCTACGTAAAGAAAAGCAACCACAGGGAAATTGAAACTCTGCCTTTCCGCCACGAGTGTACATGCTTCCCAAGCCCTGATACCCGGGACCTATCGCCTCTATCACAGGCTACACTAACGGACCTTGCATCTTTGAATCACCAAACAGTCAGCATATCTCAGAGCATCCATAATGCTATTCTTGAAATTAGGAACATCTTACACCTCACCGATTACTCTCTTGCTACAATTAAACAATTAAACGCATTCAAAAATCAGTACTCCACATTCAAATCAAGTCAAACCGTCAACCCAAATGGACAATATCACCCTTGCATACAACTGAACTATTTATTGGAAGATGAAACTCTAGCTCTTATATTATCTTATGAGTCAACACATATTTCCTCCAGTCCCCCCGACAAGAATGACGTAATCAAAATCCATACGATCACAAGTAACGCAAAAGATCTTTAATATTCAGTAACAGAATGGTAAACAGCAACAACTTAAAACAAGTACCTCTACCCACCTCAACTTCCAAAACAACACCGAGAAACTCCGCAGCACCGCTCTCTGGTCTACTACTTAATTGCCGATCAGCAGTGAAGCATGCCTAGGAAATCGCCAAACTCATCTTAAATCAATCTGTTGATGTGGCAATCTTACCTGAATCTTGGCTCAACGAAGCATCATCACTCTGCATGGATTTGTTGGTACCACCAAACTACAACATCATAGATAGACAAATTAAAAAAGGGGGTGGTATCGCCTGCATCCACCGCTCCGATCTCGTCATTACCCAACTTGACTCCTGCAAATACCTCGTACTCTCCATAAGCAACTACTCTAACCTACTATGCAAGCTGCACACCTTCTACAACCCCCGGGCAAGATTGACCCATTCGTCGACCGTCTCATGGAAATCATCACGCAAATGTCTCCCCCCACTCCAATAATATATTCCTAGGGGACTTTAACCTTCATTAGAACAACCTCAATGACAATCAGGTCAACATCTTTAAAGATTTCCTAGCTGACCAAACACTTACTCATGCCTGCACCTTAACAACTTACAAAAAAAAGGCTCTACACTCGATTGGATTATCTCAAAGGTAAAAGCGGTCAGACTAACCTTGATTGCTCCTTGCGACTGGTCAGACCACCACGCTATTACCTTCCTAATACTCGGTGCACTTAAAAAAAGACCAGTGAAACTGAAACTATGGAGTAGGGACACAAAACAATTAGACCTTGAGATACTGGCAGTACGTTGCTTAATGGATATCCTTCTCCCCCAAGTTCTCAAACGTCAATGAACTTACTGAGCATTACAACGCAACAATGTCTGATATAATCAACTCTCTAGCCTCATTAAATTTGAAAAGAATCCAGGTTTAAGACAAAATCTCTGGTTTCATGTGTCCCTAAACAATGAAAGGAGAAATCTACGGCTAACTCTCTAGCCTCATTAAATTTGAAAAGAATCCAGGTTTAAGATAAAATCTCTAGTTTCATGTGTCCCTAAACAATGAAAGGAGAAATCTACGGTTAATCGAATGGAATGGAAATGGATATAACATCGATCCTTCCCCCAGTTAAATCTTCTTAGAAAGACCAGAAATGTGTACAACAAAAGCATTCTCAAATCTAAAAAATAATTCTTTAGATTGTAATGCTAACTCAACAATCAAACAAACTGGCCAAATCCGCTAAAGAAGCAACAACATCCTTAAAAACCTGTGATGAAATCTCCTCCTTCTTCTCAGCCAAAATCGACTCGTTGGGAAATGAGCTGAAGTCCGCCTCTATTGTCCTGTCTCATCCATCAGCGGCACAAATCAATGTATCTGCACACACCCTTCAGGCAGCACCCAAAAATGAAGCTCACGGTACCACCTTTTATCCATATAATGACCACAACATCTCGAAAATTGTATCATCCATAAAATCCAATAACCACTTCAATGACCAGCTCTACTCCAATTGTCTATCCTTAACGTACCAATTTATCCTACCCATCTGGACTACAATAATCAAGGCTTCCTAACCCAAGGTTTTATGCCCGACTCTTTAAAAACTGGTCAAGTCATCCACATCTTAAAAAAAAAAACACATTTAACCCCGCTGAACCAGACAATTTCCAACACATATCTTATATTCCCATACTAGTGAAAGTGCTCGAGAAATGTGTGCAACAACTTAGCCATCACATCGGCAAATTCAACCTGCTAGATGATTGCCAATCTGGTTTCAGACCAGACCACAGTACTGAAACTACTATTCTCCATATAGTGGATTATGCCCTTCAAGTCCTTGACCAGGAAAAAACGTGTCTCTTAATCCTTCTGGACCTTTCATCTGCGTTCAACACAGGTAACCATCAGAAGTTACTAGACCGGCTGAGTTTAAGGGGAACCATTCTTGAATGGTTAACATTTTTCTTACTGAACCACACTCAAAGATTCTTATTAATCCTAATCTGTTCTCTCCCTCCCCAATTACTATTGGAGTCCAGCAAGGCTCAACTTTTTCCCCAATTCTTTTTAACCTCTATCTGGAACCTTTAACTGAAATTCTGTAACCCGCCATCATCCCTTTCCATATGTATTCAGATGACACACAGATCTACATCAAAGTTTCATCCCAGAAGTGATCAAAACAATGAACGAGGCTCTAAAGCTGGCTGTGCAATGGCTAGCTGGCAACCTGCTCAAACTGAATGCGCAAAAAACAGAATTTGGCTTAATGACATACTGGAATGGACCAAATCAATCTCCGTGCAGAACTGCACCCAGATCATAGTGGACTCAGCCAAATCACTAGGAATCACACTGGACAAGAACCTGAACATGTGAGCCTATATCAACACACTGGCCAAAATGCCAGGTCTCACCTGAGCTACCTTAGCATGCTAAAACCATCCATAGATACGTCTGACCTAAAAATGGCGGTATAGGTTTTAGTTATCTATAGGATTGAATACGGATGCGCGACCCTCTCGGGTCTGCCCAAGATCTCAAAGCTCCCCTAAAAGCCTGTCTCAATCTAGCTGCAAAACTCTTAACATGCTCAAAACAATTTGACCACATCTTACCGCAACCAAAGGCCCTGAATTGGCTTCCTTACGAAGCCAGAATCCAACTCAAACTGGCTTGTATCACACACAAAGTGCTACACTTTAAGTCACCTTCATATCTTGCTCATAAAATTGAGGTATCCAGTGGAGGAAGGCACTCCCGGAGTGCTAGGAATCTTATGCTGAAACCACCCTCCCTCCGGAAGAAGAAAACTTACAACAGAGCTTTCTCTTGGGCCTCACCTAGAATCTGGAACTTGCTGCCGCCAGCCATCAGAAGAATAACATCTCTGCCTAGATTCAAGAAGGAAGCTAAGACATTTCTAATGGGTAAATTCCTACCATAACCTCCCTCAGAGCACTTTTGGAATCTGCAACTTTGCAACACTTTGTTGCTTTCAATATGATCATCACCCTTTTTAAGCCTCACTAGACTGCATAGATGTAACTAACGCAATTCTGGTTGCATGGACACTGTTTAGCATACAGCATACTTTTACCTCTCTGTTACTTTACTGGGCAGAGACTGATGTTGTGCAATCCTCCCTTGCTCCTATCAGTATTTTCCCCTCAAGTGTACTCATAATCATCTGCTCCTAATCTTTGTTTTGATCTTGTTATCTCTGTAAAGCGCTCGGATACCCTAACAGGTCACGTTTGCGCTCAATAAAACACTAAATAAATAGATAAATAAAAAACAATAACCTACATACATTTTCTAGGTTTGTCCTTTATTAGGGGACTCTTAGTTCTTTGAACATCCAGGTGGCTGCATGATTATTGGTAGCCTTTTCTTGTGTAGCATATAGCTCACAATTTCATGTCAGGACTGCCAGAGATTTTTAGCCCATCCTTATTCCACAAGTCTACACAGATCTCTAACAGACTGCCCTTGCAGAAGCTCACAGTGTCATGCATTACAGTTTTCGTCAAACTTCTACAAGCTGTAAATAATAAGCTGTTACTAGAGTATGTAGACTTGGTTTTTCCTGAAATTGGGTTGTTTTGTTTCTTTCCATTGAACAGTATTACAGTGATGGTACCGATTGGCCATTAGGAAACTATCTATTTTTGCTTGTGTGCATGCAAGAAGAGAAGAATCAATGCCTACCTACAAATGAAATCACTGATTCTTTACTACACCCACCAGAAACATAGTTTCTAATCTCAATGAAAACAGCTGTTTATGTACCAGATGTTTTACAGCAGTTTCTCTTGCATTCCCGATTGTTCCTTACCTTTCTTATTGCCACCATTCCAAAGAAATCTAATCACTGTTCTTTCCACTTCTGTGGGACACAGTTGTTACCTACTCTGTCTGTCTTCCTCGCTTAATTTGTTCTGTCTGGGAAAGTTGTACAGTCACTCTCTGCTGAGTACTAGACCGTCCTGACACAGGGGCTAAAAATGACTCTCAAATCTGACTCTCTGTCTCTATGCTAAGAATAGACAATGGAAAAAAATATCCTTCTCTTTGGCTCTTTCATACCTCATATCATGCTTTTTAAGGTATTGGTGAAGTTAGCCTTCATCTGGGGCCGTAAAGTGTTTCAAAACCCAATAGGGAATTCTAAATAGTTTTCATTTCCACTTACAAGAGGTCTGTTCCTGTGCCAGAAGCAACTTCCCAAGGCAACCTCAGTCTTATGAAGATGTTGACTTGAAAGCTCATTATCAAGATTTTGTATTGGTTCCATTATGAACTATTGCTAAGAGGCAGTGCTTGGATCAAGAAGTATGACAAGCTCTAACAACACCATTTTGAATGGCGACCACATCACATGAGTGTATTATATTTGTAGCCTTTACTCAGGTCGAGCCGCTGCCATTTTTTTTAAAACTTACACAGTGTCACATTACTTCTATGCCTTACAGAATTACTCCTGTAAAGTATATGTTACTAAATACAATAAAGGCAATCTAGGATGAAACTCCTGGACCAATGGAGGCTTACCCTATTTTACCACCTTCTTCTTTCTTTACAAGTCCTTGCCTCCTCCTCCTTGTGATCAAAATTCCGAAACTACTTCAAGATTGCACTATAATACTTGGTAGGCACTTCTGACATCACAAGTTAGGCAAATAATTGAACAAATCTTTGAGGTATTATGTAACTCTCTAAAACTATATTACTAGAGATCCTGCATTCTACTTCATGGTTTCTTCTGTAAAGGGATGCTCATGCCCGCAGCTGAATCACTTATCCAGGCATTGTCCTTTTTAAATGTCTTGACTTGAGATGTTAGGTAGTGGCAGCCATAGACCACATTCTTGATGTGTAGTGTGAATGAGTGATTACAAGGCTCAAGTACCATGATTCACAAGGATAAAATGTGTTAGGTGTTGGTGGAATGTGGTGATGCACACCTCTGCAATCAATGACTTTCTGGACCATTTTTTGCTACTTGGTTCTCCCTGATCAGTTCCTTAATTGAACAAAGGTTTCTTTAGTAACACTAGACAAGGACGTATTTCCTGTGCTACTAGAGTTAGTTTGACTCTGGTGAACATCCCGGAAGATGTATAAGATCTGTTGTAGAGGCTTTGAGACATCATTATTCTGATATATCAAATCTACCTCTATCTGCAATGATACTCATAATCCCTGTGCACACTATTTTTGCTATAAAGAACCACTACTCGCCCCTTCTGAGTGGCACAGTATCTATCTGGTGGGTATGATACAATGCCAAGATGGGATTACATTCCACACAATTCCTTTTTTTTTTACTCTAATACTTAGAGTCTAGTAGGACAGACAGAGGCCAAATACACTTCTTCCCACCAAGGAGTACTGACATCCCACTATATTTCCAGGGACAAAATACAAGAAAATAATTGGGGTGTGGCATTGGATCATGTTAAAATCTAGGTCCCCACCCTACCACAGGCACCATACTGTAATTCCTTGTGGTGAGACAGAGTGGATGGTGTACCTACACTTTACCAGCACATTGTCAAAATTACACCCAAAGAGTTGCCAATTTCTGCTCACTTACCATTGGAAACAAGTTATTTTTTGGGGTTTTTGGTCAACCAACAACCAGGGAATCCTACCGACCTTGGTATTGGTGAAACTTCATATCCAGGAATATCCAGAATGGTGTGACATGTGCGAATACCAATATATTTTCTAACCCAGTGTTGCTTGAAGATGAAGTACCTTGAACAAGCAAGAGACACAAGGCATTTTGCAAAACAGGAACAGTTGGTTTAATTAAACAATGTGGTCAGAAGCACAGTCAGAGGTATCTAGTCTGAGTCCTGCCTCAATGTACAATGGGTCTGACATAGGCTTTTATGCATTTAATTGAATACTATTAAATTGTTCATATGAGTTTTTCTGTGGTAAGGAATGTGTACCTCTGTCTTTTGAGCAATAAATTAAGGTATTGGATGAGGTATCCAGCTGAGCCTCAAACTTGCGTTGACACATAGGTGGTAAAGTGTACAGATGCCCTGCATTGGGAGCACATGGTCACAGCATGTACTGTATGCTCTATGTCTTGATTTGCTAAGTGTCCCAACTTCATGTAGCATCTGACTGTATGGTGTTTTGGGAATGGTTACATTCCTCTGAACAGGTATGCTTTATTGGGGCCAGTCTCCTTGGACCATTGTGGTGTCGCTGCGCTTATCTGTAGGAATTTCCTGTTCACACATTTGTCTGCTGGTTATGTGCCACCTCACCTGTGATCTGTCAATCAGGGATCTCAGGCCGGGGTCTCAGGGCCTGCCTCACTACATCGGGGTCGACATGGAGTTCACAACTGGTGAATTTGTAAATAAAGATGGGATTTTGTTTTTATACATGAATGTATTGCTATTCATATTGATATAGACTATTTCAATATTGACACCTGAATATACTAGAAATGTTAAAAGGATGTCTAAAACACCACATTTCTATTCTCTTTCGAAGGGGGATGGCTGCTATATTTCAGTTCAGGGTCAGTCAGCACTCATGAAATACTGCCAACACTTTCACATTTCTGAAACCAAGAGGATTCCAAAGTGATTTTGCTTATATGGATCCCAGCATATTTTCCTCCCCAGAATGCCCTGTGAATATCCAAGTATATGTCACAATACAGTAACTGTCCCATATTTATGCGACAGAAAATGCAGGTATTTTCAGCCAATTACCAAAGTCTTAATGCACTGCATTCCCATATTTTTCCTGAGTGGATAGATGTAAGGCACATCACAGGAAAGTACCAATACTGCACCTAAGTGAAGGCCTCATTGACATCATACTGACTTCACATGGTTACCTGTTGCAAATGAGAGGCCCACCCAAACAAGAGGGGTAAAGTTTTATCTGTAGAAATGTAGGAACATTGGGTACTATGACCTAAAGTTTGATATTTGCTGGGGATTCTTTGTAAGTGAAATATAGTGGGATCCACACACACCCCCCTCAAATCCGTAGCTATCCACATCACGATGAAAAGTGATAATCAAAGGATATATCTTGATGTGCTTTTGATGTCATTCTTGCCCAAAACAAGTTGGAATTTAGTTTTAATTGAGAAAAATGTGGAAATACTGAATCTTAGAGCATTTTTTGTATCAATAATATTGTCCTCCATTAGTGGCTTCTAAATGTAGGCCAGTGTGAATGAAAGAACACATTTTGCCATATACTCTCAAAATCAAATGATATTATAGTTTACTCCAGATAGAGAGTTGTGCAATTCCTAACTTTAGAATCTTAGGCACATTTAAAAAGACCTTCCGTTCCTTCAAACACATTTTTCATATGTCAGATTTTACCATATGATGGCTCTGGATATTGTGGGTGATATTTATTATCATTGAACACAGCGCGGCTAAGCAAGTTAGCTGCTGCACTGGCGCTGCATTGAAAGAAATAGAGAGACTGGAAGTGCTTCATATTTACAAAGATGGGCATTTCAGCTCTCTCCTTGTGCTAGTGCACTGTGTGCTGCCTATTACCAATGCAGGCACTCCTGCATAGTTGAAGTGTAGGATTTTTTTTGTTTAGAAAGGAATACCTTCTTGCACAAAAACAATCATTAATATTCCTCTTTCTATGTGTACTGCTAAATGTGGTACTCATGGCAAGAGGAAGTAACAAGTAAAAATACAAATATTTCTCAGCATCATACTTTTTTCTGGTAGGCTCACCATTTTGTAGCAAACCCAAGTTTTCAAGTCTCTGTAACTCTGGGTTTGTGTCAAAATACATGTATGAATACATGAGAAAGCCCCTGCTCCATCCATGTAACACCTACCGATGTGAATCATTGGGTTACTTTATATATTTACTTAGCCATGCAAAGCCACAAAAAGGGAATTTGAGTAGTTTAGTAAATGGCAAAAAATAGTTTGCTTTCAGACATATGTAGTAAAGGAAACGGTTTTGGGAAGAGCATTGAAGGAGGGAGTACTAAAGTTCGGAGACTTTAGTTATCAAATTAGGTCTGATTTAGGTAGAAGAACGGCGCAAAGGCAGTGGGAGCTGGGCTCACGTTTAAGTGAGCTTAAGAGTAAGGGAGCCCAGGTGCAGATGAAATTTCCTGCAATGTTAAAGATAATGTGGCGCAACAAGATGCATAATTTCCACAATCCAGAAGAAGTTGACATTTTCTTGGCTCAGATGGAGGTGTGAGTTCTGAGTGTGAGCTCCGAGTATCTGTTTGTGTATATATTTACTGTATATAGTGCACCATGTCATAGGAAAAAGGTTTTTTAGCACGTAATAGCGCGTATCAGTTGACTTTTCCCTTTTTTCATTCCTCCCTTCAGGAAAATAGGGGTCGAGAATGGGCGGGTTATAGTGCCCCAGGAGTTAAATGGGGGTTTCCATTGGGGGTATGGGGGATACAGGGGGTGGGGAGCATGAGGGTAAAAAGAAAAAAAAAGAAAAATGTCCTCAGAACCTTGCAACAGAAGAGGAAGGAGCATGATAAGGTGAAGGGGTGAAAGTCAGTAGGACCTTAGGTACACAAAATGGATAACGCCAAAAAATGAAGTTTTACAACTTGGAATGTTAATGGCCTTCGGGGGGGTAATAAGATGCCTAAGGTAGTGGAATTTCTAAAACAAAATTAAAGCACAAATTATTCTCCTACAAGAGACACATTTAGAGAAGCATAAATGTGGAAACTGCTTCTCTAGGTTGAGTTGGGTCCAGGAGGTGGTGTGTTCAGATCAAAGGGGGAGCACAAGAGGGGTGGCTAATATTATTAGAAATAACTCAGGAATTAGGGTGTTAAAATATGAAACAAATGATACAGGGAGATGGATAGTAGCCACCATGTTGGTATATGATAAGCCCCTTGTGTGTGCAGTGTATTATGGACCTAATGAGGATAATCAAGGGCCCCTAGTGAAACTTGAAGCATGTTTATTAGAAACAGAAGCTCCCAAAATTTTAGGGGGGCTTTAATTTGGTCTTAAATAAAGACCTAGATAGAACATCAAGGGCAAAATATGTTGTCTCCCCAAAAGCCTTTGCCAAACTGAAAAATATGATAAAAGAATTTAACTTGATAGATATTTGGCGCTGTAAGAATGGAGAGATAAGAGAAATTACGTATTGCAGCAAAAATATAGACATCATTCCCGCATCGATTACTTTCTCCTAGACCAGGCTCTTTTCATGGATATAGAAACTGTATCGCATTCCCCCGCAATTCTATCTGATCATGCAGCAGTGGTTATGTCTTTAAACATCCATCAAAGAGAGGTGCAAAGGAGATGGGTGTTAGATAGAATGATTCCATTAGATGAAGACGCCATAAGAGATTTGAAATAGAAAATAGAAGAATATTTTCGGGTGAATATAGGATCTACAAGTGAGCAAGTGGTCTGGGATGCTTTTAAAGCGTATTTAAGAGGAACTTTTAGGTCTATAATTGGGGGGAAAGAAAGATGCTAAAACCGGAGGAGGAGAGTAGAATCAGGGAGATTAAGATGAAAGAGAAAGCTTTGCAGAGAGCCTCCCTAGAAGGTACAGATAATATCCCTACTTTGGAAAGGAGTTAGAGGATCTACAGGCTAAATTCCAGGCCCAGTTGGATGAAAAATTATTTGAGAAATGGAAAGTAAGCAAACTTCGACTCTTCGCCTAAGGTGAAAAATGTGGTTCTTTGTTGGCCTGGAAAAGGTAGATAGAGTAAGAAATTTTATAAAGAGTCCAAAAAGTAGGAAATCAGGGGAGGAACTTTACGCGAATGTAGATATACTGAGGGAAGCCAGAGGGTTTATGAATGATTTGTATCAAGAAACTGTATTTTCAGACCCACAGAGTATTATTGATTGGTTAATGCAGGAGAATATTCCACAGTTACACGAAAATCAGAAAATAACTCTTGGAAAAGAGATAACAGAGGAGGAGGTGAGGGAACATCTCAGAAGAAAGGAAATTTAAGGAAACTTGTTATGATAACATTTATTTTACATTGTGTCATTTTTATTGAAACGTATTCATTTAATATGGAAAACATTTTAAGGTGTTGTTTTAATTCTGTTTATTTATTCGAGTGCTTGTGGATACACAGTATTTTTTGTTTTTTCGTCTGGTGCGTACACAAATAAATCAGAAGGTTAGCTGGCCACATACAGTTGTCCATGTAAGAAGCACAAATTCTCCAAATCTAGTCCACACACTTTCAGCAATTGTCCTTGTTCTTTGTTGATGGTCATTGCAAAAGCGAGTCGCACCTGAAACTGTAAAAGTTCAGTATTGGAACGATTATGAGGGCCCTGGGGGGCCGGGGGCCGATATTTAACACATTTTTCTTTTTTTTTGCCAGAAACCTTCACGGGAGTGTACTCAACAACTTTTAACAAATGTTTTTTACTTTTTTTGTTTTTTGCCAGAAACCTTCGCGGGAGTGTACTTCACAACTTCCCAAAGTTTCATGGCGATCAGATGAATGGTGTAGTAATGCATAAACGACAAACAGACATACTTTTGTTTTTATATATATAGACTATTCATTTTGGGTGAAAACATCCCCAGCTCATGGTCTGAAGCTACGATTACTTTAATTCTCAAACCCAATAAAGATCCTCATAAGATTGATTCTTATAGACTGATAGCTCTCCTAAACGTTGACTATAAGATTAATATGGGTATTTTAGCAGCGTGAATGGCAAAGGTGATTAAAGAGGTAGTGCATTCTGATCAAAGGGGCTTCATCCCAGGTAGGCAATTAAATGAGCTGACATTCCAGTTGATAGGAGCTATTGATTGTGCTGAAATTCAAAAAATATCTTTGACAGTAGTAGCAGTAGATGCTGCTAAAGCATTCGATCAAGTCAACTGGAGATATATGAGGCAGTTCTTAAAGGGTTCAATTTCCCAGAGAATTTGGTGCGGGCAGTGAAAAATGTATATCAGAGTCCCAGAGCCAAGGTTTTGACTTATGGTGAATTATCTATTTGGTTCAGCATAACAAGAGGTACAAGGCCGGGATGCCCGTAGTCTCGCCTTTTGTTTGACTTATACATAGAGCCCCTAGCTATTTCCATCAGAGCAGATACTACGATTTCCCCTTTTTCGTTCAATGGGTTTAATGTGAAACTAGGTCTTTATGCTGATAATTTGCTTTTATATACAATCAACCCAAAAGAGGCAATTCCTAATTTGATGAGGAAAGCTGAGGGTTTTAGTTTAATTTCGGGCTATAAAATTAACATAGATAAAACCAAGATTATGCAGTGGAACCAGGATGCAGATATTCAGGGTGTAAAAACAAGAATGAGATATCTGGGAGTAAATATTACGCAGAAATTGGATGATATTCCAAGTAAAAATTGGAAGAAAGTAAGCCGGGAGGTATTTTCTACACTGTCGAGATGGGCGAACCTTCCGTTAAACATTTATGGCAAGGTAAACCTCATAAAAATGGTTACACTGCCCAAAATTACGTTTCTGTTTAATTCAATCCCTCTGTCTTTTAAAAAAGAGGAGATAGCCAAACTACAGGGGAAAATCAGTAGTTTCATTTGGGCATCTAAGGGTGTAAGTATAGGGTGGAAGAAACATGCGGAGGAAATTGGGAGTGGGAGGGTTGGCGTTACCAGACCTGCTTGTCTACTGTTACGCTTTCCATTTAATTTTTTTCCGTATTTTAGCAAATAAGCCAGACAGGTCTGCCTTGGGGGTATTGTTCAGAGCAATGCTTGGAGATGTGGGTCAAAGTGAACAACACTTTTTATTTAAGTATGGTGATTCAAAGTTTTTTAAAAAGGTCAGATTAAAGGTATTAAGTACAGCCTTTACAACCTGGTTGTATGTTCGGAAGAAATTAATAATTCCGTACTACTCGAAGAGGGCACCAATTTGGGAATCACCGGGAACTTCTTAATGTTTGAAAGATTCATTGAGTCAACCGCTAAAAGATGCGGGATTTATTATTGGGCAGACATTATGAAAGAGGGGAATTTAGTGACCTGGACGATGCTTAGTGGTCTGACCAGATTTCTAGAATAGAGCATTGGGATAAGGAGATTTCCTACTGGTATTCAGGGCCGGACTGGGTACCGGGCATTTTAGTGTGCTGCCGAGCTGGGGGCTAATTTTGTTGATGGGGACCTGCGTGTGCTGAACAAAATTAGTTTTGCTTTTTTTATTTCAAAGGGCACGAAGGTACCCATCAATGAAATCAGTCCCAACAGCAGAGAAATTAGCCCCCAGCTTTGCAGCACACAAAAACGCCCGGTAGCCAGTCCGGCCCTGCTGGTATTGGGCCTTTATAGATGCAAAAGATACGACTGAGGTTGATGTGAGGAAACTATAGAGTGAGCAGCTTAATGTGGAGGAGGTTGAAATTACATGGGCAAAATCATTTGAAATGCTTCGAGCAGTTGTGGAACCAGCTTCATTGAAGCGCAACCATCTATTCACTGCCCATAGAGTTCATTGGTCTCCAATGAAGTTAACAAAGGTTACGGGTAATAAATATCATTGCCCAAGATGTAAGACAGAAGAAGCTGATGACAGACACATGTTTCTGGAATGTCAGAAAATGAAGAAATTCTGGCTGGAGGTTTGCAAATTTCCTGGAGAGCTCGGAGGTAAACAGATTAAGGTAAGCCCATCTTTGGTGTTTATTGGGCTTTTGCCAGAGGAAGAGGTGGGCCAAGATGCTATTTCTAAACTTATTTTTTATGTGACGTTACTTGCAAGACGTGACATTTGCAAGAAGTGGAAGTCTGAGGACACGCCTTCATTTGCTGAACTTTTAAAAAGCATTATTATAACAAGTGAATCGGATATGGCCTGTGCTATAGGGAGTAGAGAAAAGGTCTGGACTTTATTGATGGAGTGGAAAGAAAAAACAAGAGGGTCCAATGATTAAGCCAACTTGCCGAAGGCTCTGAAGTTCCCAGTGTTTACTTTACAGAGAAATTGGAAATGGATATCAGAAACGGTGTTTTTCATAATGTAGTTGTAGCATCCTTCACTCTCTGATCTGCACTGTATGACGTCATGAATTCCATGTGGTTACCACAGCTACTAGAATGTATGTTTTCAAGCTGTGGTGGTTATTACTTTGAGCTTGGATGAGATCTGGATGTGTCTCCTTTTATCTCCAATAAACCTGAGCTCCATCTCATCTCAATCCTGTGTCAGCTGCATTCTTATTAACAACCAGGATCTTACATTGGCGTAGTCGGCAGCTGAAGATTAGGGAGACCCAACTATCTCAACAAAATACTTTTCTACAATTTTAAGGTACCATTTTCTCTTTCTTGTGTGCCTGTGATTGCACCAGCAGCTTTTAATATTAATTGTGCTTTGATTGCACCAGCGGCTGTTTCCAGTATTTATTTAATAACCTTTAAATTGAACTTTGTGTCTTTTTGACATATATCTGTGCATCAGCGGCTGATTCTTTAAACTGTACTCTTCACAGCGTTTTGATTGCACCAGCGGCCTCTTTTATTGGTTTTTCAACCACTTACAATTTGATTTTAATTTTATGAACTTCAAGTTCACTCAATATTATGCGGACCTAATCCACACTATTTGCGTAATCCACACTAAGCCTTTCTTTCTTCCATCTTGAATTCAACTATTTTGTTTTGGACCAAGAAGATTGACCAGGATTCAGCTTTTCATTACAAAACTTCTGCTATTTTGCACTTGTTTACCTTCGAGTGCCAACGGGTTTCCCTCACACGCGATTGATTGGAACGTGCAGCTTCTGGTGTCCATGGTTTCAAGCCGTGCAGCTTCTCTGTCTTCCGCGCAACTCGCGCAACTACACGTCTCAACGTAACTTTGACTCTGACAGGCGGCGCTGCCGTGCGTAACATCTGATGTTCTCTCTGGTGTGATGACTCTCTTGGAGAAGGGTTGGCATTCTAAGAAACAGGGATCTGCTGAGTGTGCAAAATTCTGGGGAGTGAAAGATGAATTAGCTGTTTGTAATGATCTTTTGGTTTGTGGGACTAGATTGGTTCCTCCTTCTGAACTACGTAAGAACATCATTGATTTGGCTCATGAGTCACACTCTGGTATGACATAAACTAAGAAAAGAGTTCGCTCATCCTACTGGTGGCCGGGCATGGATTTGCACATTGAGCGTGTCATTAGAGATTGTGTGATTTGTAATTTGAGTGATAAATCCAAAGTTGTAAGAGTGCAACCTATGATCATTAGGGATCTCCCTAGTGGACCGTGGAAAGAGGTCTCATTTGATATCCTTGGTCCCATTTACACTGATGGTCAGCAGATTTTCATTTTTGTATTAATGGATTTATTTTCCAGATGGCCTGAGATACACTTCACATCTAATATTGAGACTAGCTGTGTTATAAGATTCCTAGAGACACTATTTGCAAGGGAAGGCTTTCCACAATCCATCCTCACCGATAATGGGGTTCAATTGGTTTCCAGGGAAATGGAGTCTTTCTTACTTAGGTGTGGTATAAATCATAAAAAATTTGCCCTTTATCACCCAGAAACCAATGGAATGGTGGAGAGATTCAACAAAGTACTCAAAGAAACCATCTCTTGGGCTAAAGGGGCAGGTCTCAATTGGAAAGAACAAGTTCTTAAAAAAGTGGAGAATTACAGATTCACTCCTCACTCTTCCACTGGTAAATCACCCTTTGTCCTCTTTAGAGGAAGGTCACCTTGTACTTTGTTAGAACCAACATGGGTGAGGGATTTGAGTGATGAAATTGCTAATTGTTCTAAAGATAGTGATTTAAATGATGAACTTAATTGGCGTGAGAAAGAGATTCTGAACTCTTCCAACAGAAAGCTCTACTTCGATTCCAAACATGCTGTTAAAGCAACGCCTGTGAAGGTTGGTGACAAGGTAGTTGTTAAGCTTCCTGGTAAAAAAATCAAATTCTCTGAACCAATAAAAGTGATAAAAGTCTTTAAAAATGGTGTGAGAACCCTAGACCACAGAATATGGAACTTAAATAGAATTTGTGTTTTATCTGGAAATCATCAACCTCCTGCTCTTGAACTTGGGACAGATGTTGATGATTCCCAGTTTGACACTGATCAGGAGGTTCCTAGAGTGTTTCGACGCTCTTCCAGATCTATCAAGAAACCTTCTCATTTAAAAGACTATGGGGCATATTATCAAGGGGGTTTATCACCGCTTTTTTGGCTTTAAAAGCCAAGAAAGCGGAGATAAAATTATCTCCCTATTACCTAGCTGTCGCTAACACCAGTTAGCGACAGCTAGTAGGAGATAACGACCATCTTGGGCCCCACTTTGCATGTCAGTGATATTTATCACTAATGATATGCAAAGTGGGCGTGCCAAGATGTTAGAGACTGAAAACAGTCGCTAACATCGCTATCTCCTATTACCAACTTTTAAAGATATTCGCGCTAAGCGCGAATATCTCCAAAAGCTAACACCTGCCCTGAGCAGTTCTTAGCCATGTTATCCAATGGGAGGTGGATAACATGGCTAAGAGCATTAGCTCGGTAATGCATGAATATCGCTGACTTTTCAGCGATATTCATGCATTGCGGCGATTTTTATCGCATTTGCGATAAACCTTGGCAATACCAAGGTTTATTAGCGGTAAAAATCGCCGCAGCTCAGCGGTAAATTTTTGTCTCTAACCAAGCAATAGCGATAATTATCGCTATTGCTTGGTAATATGCCCCTATGTATCTTAATGAAAGTTTTGTTGTTTACCTATTGTTTCTTCTTCTTTTGCTCTAGTTTTCATTTTGTTTTTTATGGGGGGAAGATGTGTAGCATCCTTCACTCTCTGATCTGCACTGTATGACGTCATGAATTCCATGTGGTTACCACAGCTACTAGAATGTATGTTTTCAAGCTGTGGTGGTTATTACTTTGAGCTTGGATGAGATCTGGATGTGTCTCCTTTTATCTCCAATAAACCTGAACTCCCTCTCATCTCAATCCTGTGTCAGCTGCATTCTTATTAACAACCAGGATCTTACAGTAGTACTCCTTCCTCTCTCTGGTCATCACAATCAGTATAGAGAGATAGGAAGAGTGTCAACAGGAGAACTGGCAATATGAGGACTAAAAAAGAAAATATATATATATATATTTATTATCATTGAACACAACGTGGCTCACCATTTTGTAGCAAACCCAAGTTTTCAAGTCTCTGTAAATATGTCAAAATACATGTATGAATATATGAGAAAGCCCATGCTCCATCCATGTAACACCTACTTGATGTGAATCATTGGGTTACATTATATATTTACTTAACCATGCAAATCCACACAAACTGGATTTGAGTAGTTTAGTAAATGGCAAAAAATATTTTGGTTCAGGGCTGCGCCACAAAAAGGACACAACATGACGCAACATTTTTGAAAATCTGGGCCTGTGTGTTTTTCAGCAAACAACACACCTTGTATGTAAAAATAGGACGGAAAGTTTGTCTGACATAATGGCATATTAATTTTAAACATCGGCAATTGGGGCACATTTTTTACTGAGGATTATGCAGATACCTCTGAAACATCCTATATGGGTGAGCTCTGTATCCTGCAATAAGAAAAAATATAATTCTCCTGATGCATTCTATACCCCTCTCAGCATGAGGATATACACACTCATTCTGCTGGTACCATTCTTTTACTCTGACAGATATGATAACAGGGGTTACATACTCTTGTCAGAAGAGCGTCTCAAGAGTTATCTGTTAGCCAAAGGTTTTCAATGCTTGCTCACATCACAAACCATAAATGATGGCACACTCATGCAAGGCCTGCCTCACAGAGAGCATATGTGGCACCTCTTGCTCAAAAGGGTCAACTGTAGTGTTAGTCTCAAAGTCCTCTCCTAAAAGATTAGGCAACCCTTCCTTCTATGTGTTACTTTTCTCTTTAGTCTGACTACACCTAGTCCCAGCAAAAGTAACCTCAGTAATTCACTAAGAGGCAGCTTGGTCTCTAACACTCAAACTCAGATCTCTGAATTCAGAAATCATTGCTTAGATTACAATAGAAAATCACAGATGGGCAGGTCCAACCACCCCTTTCCACTCCAGAGTGATACAGTTTATACCCATGTATACCAATGTAAAGAAAAAATCAACTTTTATAGAAGTATTTACAAGAAGGTACTAGGCTGGAAATATATGCCTTATATACGCCTTTACACTACCTTGATGTAGCTTACACAGTTGTCTCACAGTTGAACTCAACTCACAGGGGCCGTCTACAGGAAGCAGCAGTGAAATTAAGACTTTATGCTCTACCTAACAAAACTAGACATAACTCTCACTTTTGTCATGTTACGACCATCTTCCAATCCCATCTGGATATCCGACCTGTGGGATGCTTCTTAATGCTGCTCAGTCGTCTTTGTTATGTACTTATTGAAGGAAGTACTGCCCCTTCATTCAGGAGGCCGCCAACAGATTTTCTCATTGGTTTATTTACCACTTTATTTCTTGAAGTGTATTGTGACTCCCTTAAACCTTTTTTGGGTATAAGGAATCTTTTCAAAGATCCTTTGTATTTCCTTAATTCATCCCTTATGGCAACCCACTGTTCTGATATTCTGACAGGATACCTAGGGTCAGTGAGTTTAGAAATTACTAACTGGAAGACTTATTCTAGAATACAGTGATCCATTGTATGAAATAATTTATGATACGTTTAGCCAAGCATTTCGCATTATCGATCCCCATTGTAAGTGATAAATACTCACTTCCAACAGAGTATAGCACTCCAGGCCTTTTGAACTTTTCTGGCGTCTCCAGGTCCTGAATTACTGATTCCAACAGTGCCCAATCTGATAATTAGAAGCACAGATACAAGGAGCCGATAATTTAGAGCAGAACTGCTTGGCTCCCTTCTGTCTGTAAACATCAGCATAGGTGAAGATTAAACTGTCCTACAAGCTGTAAATTAAACCAGTGTGTCTTCCAACTGCCAGCCCCTCATAATAGCCGCTTTAAACATTTTTGACCTGTTTCAAGTAGATGGTACATGTTTGTGCAAATGTGGGTCTGTTATTCGCTGAAGCGAAATAAATATGTGTATTTAGGCCTGGTATCCCCCACTCAGAGTGTTATTCCCCGGTCTTGGAGAAATAATTTTCACTCCACAGATTCAGGTGTGGGAAATCTGGCCAGGATCCAAGGTTCCAGCCCTCTGGAATCCCAACATATAAATCAAAGGGACCTAGAAATGAGGACCTTATATTGAGGCAAGTACGAAATCCTTACTGGTCTGATAAGATTTTGTGGGAGTGCCTGAAATGTATCAAAAACATTTCACCTTTGTAGAGGTTTTTGCATCTGTCACCTTTTCTAATAATCTCAACATAACCACTACTCCCTACTAACACCCATTTATCAAATGTTTGGAAAAGCACAGAGAAAAAAGTATCGAACTGCCTAAGGCATCCCAAATCTAACTAGCCAGCACTTCTTTTGGAAAGTGGGGGTTAGGTCTCTCAGACCTACTGAGCACTCTCCATCTTCCTCGTGTTCTCATCATGAGCCATAGTCACTTTTTTTTCTTCCAGAACCAAAGCTGTCTTTCTCTCCTCTAGAGCATGCCTTTTTGCAGGCAACATTCCGGCCCATTTTAACCCTTCTCCTCAATCTGCACATTTCTTTTCTTTGCTGCTTAACAGGCCCAGATGGTTTTTTCCAACTCTTCTGTGTTGGCTTTACACCTAGAATCTGACCCATCTAATTTGTTACTGCCACTGTGATTAGAGTAACATAGCCAGGTCAAACCTGCCCCCACCCCACAAATATATAAATATGAGATCCTAACATTGTAAAGGACCTTACTTTTAAGGTTCTGATGACTTCTAGACAGACTTAGATCCTATGATGTCATGAATTAGTATCGTAGTAGGTTTGTGCTACTCAGCCTCCACTGTGTCTTCTATGGCCACAGTCTGGCTAGTCCAAGTACACACTCCTCAAGAACATATGAACATATTGTAATTCTGTTACCTCATATGTTCAGCTTTCCTTTAGTACTCGCATGGCCAAAGACCCCTTTATTAAAACCATCTGGTGATAATGCTCTGTGCTCGACATTAAGGAAACCAGCCAAACCCTTAGGGCTAACCCATATCCACAAACCATCACCATGATATTATTTTTCTTCTTGTTGCTTTTAAAAAATCCCAATGCAAATGACACATGAACAGATTCCATAGCACTTATTTCAATATCCCTTGTAAGTGTGCAATAATATAAATATATAGTAATAATATTAATTGATCATTAAAACTGTTAAAGTGGCGGAACTAACGTATTCAATCAAATATTATTTGATGATATTACATCTTGTCCAAACTTCACAAAAAAGCACAACTGCCTCTAAAAAAGGAAACATTTATTAGAAATGTGAACATTAAGTAAAATTCTTGTGGATGGAGCAGAATATAAAGAAGATATCATGTAAATGAATGAACTGCTACAATTAAATGTAAACAAGGTACAAATTAGATACTCGTATAAATCTTTATTCGGTAAATTGATCACCATAAAAGACAACAATATACATTTTAAAATACATTTCATCAAATTATACTAGCACAACAAGGGTTGACCATACTTAAAATACGACTGAGCACTGACATAATTAATAAAACCACAGACAAAAAAAAAAAATACTCCAGGCACTCAGAATTAGCAGCTTCAAACAACTCCACTCTAGGTAGGTAGAGGCCTTGCAATCATTCCCAGAGATCTTGATCTAATAATCCAGGCACTACCTAAAAACTTTGCCACCCCGCATATCAATGGGGTAGATGATAGATCCGATGTAATCACTCGTAAGGCCGAGCGATGGCACCTCAACCCCAAACCTTTACATACTGGTTTCAACCAGTTTTTCCGCGCCACTTTATACGCGGGGCAGGCAAAAAGAAGATGGGCCACGGACTCTTTAGGGGCCGCACAGCCAGGACAAGATCGCAAGGGGCCGCCCTGGTTGGACCATTTTGAAGTAAATTCGCGTACCGGGAGGGTACCGTACCTTAATTTTAAAAAGAGGGCCCTGTCTAGAGGCTTAGTTATCAAGTCAAGGAAGGGTTCAAGTTTCCTTACACTCTTACACTCCAGAAAAGACTCTGTAAGTGAACCCCCTGTTATACCACGTGATGCTTCAGCCTGAACCCAATCCCAATATAATTTCTTGATCACCATTTTGGGCGGGGGCGCTTGAGACTCCCAAATATCTCTCAAACCCAATTGGGAGACCAATAGCCTCAAATTTTTCAACCAGCCAATTTTACACCCAGAGTCGAGTAAAATTAGCTCGTCCAGTACTTCAGCATATTTGGCCAACTCCTTAGTCCTTCTCAGGCAGACCCAAAAAAGCAATGGTCGCAGCCTCACTATATCCTTTAGGGCACGTCTTCCAAGGTCTAACCGCAAGGGGATAAGCGGGGTGGAAACAGGGAGTGCCACCACATCTCTCAAAAACTTATTCTCTGCTAAGGTTAGCTCATTTACATTGTCGAACCCCCATAATTCGGAGCAGTACAATGCAGCCGGGAGTATCTGGCCATCGTAGATGGCCATTACCGGGGACACTGGTTTGCTGATTGATGCCCGGTACTCTCGTAAGATCACCCCCGACACTCTTTTGTGGCCCAATAGCATTTTCGCTAAGTGATCCTTCCAGGACATTCGGCTATTTAGCCGGACCCCTAAATAGTCGAATGCCTCGACCAACTCCAAGGGAGTCCCATTAAGCAGAAAATTGTTTTTAAAATTTTTTGCGGGTGAAAAGGCCATCAATTTGGTTTTAGTGGTGTTGATGGTTAGGCCTCTCTCTGTACAAAAGGAGGAGAAACGCTGCAGGAGTTTGTGCAGGCCTATCGGGGATTTAGCTATCAGTAAGGTATCATCAGCAAAGAGCAGGGTCTGGATCTTTTCCCCCGCCAGGGTTGGGGCATCCGTCTCTTCTCCTCTCAGATGGTCCACCACTCCATTCACAAACAAGGAGAAGAGAGTCGGAGCCATGACACACCCTTGACGGACTCCACTCCTCACAGGTACCCTATCTGTCAGTTGGCCCTGTGTACCCCATCTGATCCTAGCGTATGTCCCCTCGTGGAGTCTTACAATTAATCTTAAGAGTGAGCCAGGAAAGCCCAAACTTTCCAGGATCTCCCACAGTTTAGCACGGGGGACCAGGTCGAAGGCCGTCTTGAGATCTATGAAGGCCATATATAGGCTCCCCTTCTTGATGGTAACTGCCTTCCAATAGATCCCAAACAGCCGAAAGACCTGGTCCATCGTGCCCACCCTTTGGCGAAATCCGGCCTGCAGATGAGAGAGAATGCCTTCCTCCTCCATCCAGTCGCCCACCCTGGCGATAATGACCCTGCCAACCACTTTCTGGATTATGTCTATCAGACTAATCGGTCTGTAGTTGGCAGGGTCATCTCTTGCCCCCTTCTTGTACACTGTGACCACCTCGGCACCCTTCCATGAATCTGGCACGGGGTGTCCCTTTACTAACAAATTCATTATGGTGGCTATTAAATTTGCCCAGGCTAGGGGTTCAGCAATCAAGAGGTCCCCAGGGATCCCATCCGGCCCAGCTGCCTTTTTGGGCGTCAAATGTTTAATTGCTGCCACTACTTCGGAGGCCATAAATAAGCACTCTGTCTCCCCGTCAGGATCCCTTCCCTCCCCACAAGCAACCAAAGGGCCAGATGTATCTTCACTGCCGCCATACAGAGATGAAAAGTGATTGAACCATTGCAGGCTGGTTATATGGGTTGCTAAAGGCTGGGATTTACCCTGCCTAGCTCTATTGATTAAATCCCAGAATAACGTCGAGTCCCTCCTGCTGACGGCGTCTGTTATTTCCCTCCAGTACTCCTCCTCCCACTCGCGCTTTGCCAGAGCAATTGCTCTCAAGTACTCCCTCCTGGCCGCTCTAACCAAAGTAGGATTCCTTGAGAGCAAGGCAACTGACAGACTTTTCCTCTTCCCCCTGCAGTCCGATGAATACCATGGGTTGCTGGATATGGGGGGAGACCTATTTGATCTGGGGGATTTTCCTTTAGAGGTGAAATAAAGACTCACTTGATCTATCGTGCCTTTATATGCAGAATCTAGTTGTAAAGAAAGGCACGGAGGGCTAGCAACCACCCGATCCATTACTTCCAAGTCCCTGTACAGGGCTTCGATGGTAAATTTAATGGTCTCTAGTTGGTCTGCGTTTAACTGAGCCTTGTCCCATTTCAATCTACGATTATTTTCATAGGGGATGATCTCTTTGGTTAGTTTCAACGGTGCACTCATCCCTTTCTCTTTAATTTTGCCCCATTTAAACTTGCAGCAAAGCGGATTATGGTCACTATCCTGGGTGGGTACCACCTCCATATCAATAAGGTCCATCCACATACTAACACTCATTAAAATATAATCAATTCTGGACGGGGCCGATAGCCTGTTAAAAGTCATTGCACCTAATATATCAGACCGGGTCCTGCCATTAAGGGCTCTTAATTTGTGCTCCCTAGTGAGGGCGTTCAGTTGGATTGCCCTAGCAGACCATTTCCGGATGGGGGGTACCGTCAAGGGGGGGATAGACCACCTGGAGTCGTCCTCCTCAGTACCTAGTGGATCATCACCAAGAAGAGGTTCGAACGTGCAATTAAAATCGCCACCCACCATAATTCTGGCTGAGGGGGGGCAATTAGCTAGAGCAGAATCAAGGCTCAATATGGTTGCCGAAGTATTATCCCCCGCAGCCCCTCTAGCGTACACATTAAAAAGTTCAAGCCTAATCCCCTCGATATGACCCCTGGAAGAAAGGTGCATTAAATCATTACACTGTGTGTCATTAGAGGCCATGTCCCAATCTAGGTCAGTTCTTATCCAGACTAAAAGGCCTCATGCTGGTCTACCTTTCCCTCTACTTATCGCAGGGGAAAAGAAGGTAGTGTAGCCAGATTTATCAATTGGTATAAAGCACCAAGTTTCTTGAAACAGGCAGACATCGAACTTCTCGATGAATTCATGCCATTCAGGAATGTCTAACTTCCTTTTTAGCCCGGCTACATTCCAGGAAATCAGGTTTATTACCCTAGAACCCTTGTGCACTAGAGAGTGCCCAGCCGTGATCTCCCCCCCCGGCTGCATTCCCACACCTCTAGATTGGTGGCTGTTACTCACACAACAAAATTGCCTGTCGGGTTCAGAACAATCAACAACAATAGACATATCCGGGGCATCAAAATGAGGCATATTCGAGTGGATGACATTAGAGTCATCTATGGTTACCTCCTGGGAATTGTCACAAATAATTCCTCCTTGCTGGGGATCCACTCCATGTCTACCGCCTCCCTCCTCCATAGGCTGTAAGCATCAATCGCAGTCCTCCAGGCCACTTAGCTGTGAAAACCTATTGAAAGTATCTAAGGGGGTGAAGGGTCTAAGATGCTCCATTGCACCATTGTGGCTTGGGTGATGTCTCTGTGGAACCGTAAACCAACCAGACTGACCAGTAGGGTAAAGCTGATGCTGGCCAAATACCTGATGAGTACTATTGTAACCAAACTGCTTGGGCCATAGGGCATAAGGCTCTTCCCTATGTTTGGGGGGGTAAGGAACCGGCCTCGGGTAAAAGTAGGTTAAGGGCCTAGGTGTAATAGAGTTTCCTCCTCCTGCATATGGCCAGTTTAAAATGTAGTCCACTGCACGGGGGTCTCTAAAATTGACCACCACTAGATCCCCGTCAATATCTTTCCTAGTGTTACCCAACCACGGGATCCTTCTAACATGTACAATATCTCCATCCACATTTGGGGCTATAGGCCTAAATGTCCTCAACCAGTGGATTATTTTGTTTTTCAATTGGCCATAACCTTCCTTCTTATTGTCTGCTAATGGAGGAACCCCGGTCATAACTACTACATAGGGCACCGCCTGAGGTGGAATTTCCACTTGGGGTACCCTAGTAAAAGTACCTCTGGTGCGTCCCCCTTCCCCCTGTCTCTCGCTACTGTTTACTGGGGGAGCCTTTGTCATTGGCCTTTGGGGGCCACCTTCTGTCCCAGCTACAGAAATGATCGGGTTCATTGTAGGATTTTCTTTATGTATAGCAGGCGCCGCCTTTCCCTGCTGTTGAGACGACTGTTTAGACGGCTGGAGTAGAGCAGAGGGGGTAGCTATTGGGGGTTTTACAGTCTCGCTAGACGAGACCCCAGTACGAGGTGTTGGTTGTGTTCCCCCACTCCCCTGAGCCCTAGACACCGTGGCCATACTATTTAAGGCAGCCTCTACTAAGGTCAATCTATTTTCGACTTTCCTAAGACTCTCAATCACAGGTAGCAACAGAGACCTCAGTAAAAGTTCGAAATCCCCTACAGGTGGAGGAGGAGTCGATGAGTTTGTAAATAAGGGCCCCTGACTGTTAACTAAAACTGCTATATTGGGGACCTCAACAAGCGGAGTAGCCACCATTGGTGATGCCTCGGGGTTTACAGTAGTTGCAACTTCCATGGTAGCCCTTACATGCGGTGAAGATAATTTAGGGCCTTTGCCAAAGTCTAAATGGGAAATTTTAACTTTGCCTTGTCTCGCCCTTAATTTCCTCCTTTTTTTATTTGGTGGTGGGCCATGTATCTGTGCAACCGCTAGTTGCTTGGATTTCAATGATTTAAGCTTCAGGGGGGCAGCAGGGTGGCATGAGATCTGGGTTGGGGGGTCAATCACAATAGGATCAAGGGGCATACCAGGCGAAGATGTGCAGTCACGCAGTAAAAGTGGGAAGCCTTCTTGACTGACGGTTTCCCTCCCAAGGTCAATTAAGTCCCCCTCGGTGAACAAGGACACAGACGCAGAGTCAATAAAGGATCTGTTTTTCAAGCTTTCGATTGAACGCCTCCGCTCAGCCCTGCGTTCAGCCATGATCGATTCCTTCTCCCCCTCAGACAGTACCTTGGGAAAGTAATTGACTAGTGACCCATTGCGAAGTTTGCCCTTCTTCCCAGGTGACCCCCCATCAAGTAGGGTAGCCATTAACTAACCTGTAACACAAGCCTAAGGAGTGGGTTTTAGAGAGTGAGCCCAGCCCGGCCTGCTCTGGCCTACGAGGGCCTCACAGGGCCCGCCCTTTGCCCGGGCTTCGCCCCGGGCGCTCCCGCGCAGCGGGATACAAAGGTTTATATGGGCCTAAGGCTGTAATAAGCTGGGCGGGGCGGTCAGGGAGAGCGGGCCAGATGATAGGCCGGAGGATTGCCGGGACTCCTGGGAGAGCGAGTCCCGGTTCCTTCGCTCGCAGCCCTGTCGCACGCTCTCTCACCCAGCTGGCTCCTGTGACTCCTCGGCTCTGGTGGCGGCAACAGCGCAGCGGGACCCGCGGAGCGGGTTCCGCAAGTAGTGAAATTGGTCTCCCAACGGCAGCAGGAACACACACAGCAAACGACCCCAATGTCAATAGGAGGCGGGGATTTTTAAAGGGTGAGCTGGGCGGGGCGGTCAGGGAGAGCGGGCCAGATGATAGGCCGGAGGATTGCCGGGACTCCTGGGAGAGCGAGTCCCGGTTCCTTCGCTCGCAGCCCTGTCGCACGCTCTCTCACCCAGCTGGCTCCTGTGACTCCTCGGCTCTGGTGGCGGCAACAGCGCAGCGGGACCCGCGGAGCGGGTTCCGCAAGTAGTGAAATTGGTCTCCCAACGGCAGCAGGAACACACACAGCAAACGACCCCAATGTCAATAGGAGGCGGGGATTTTTAAAGGGTGAGCTGGGCGGGGCGGTCAGGGAGAGCGGGCCAGATGATAGGCCGGAGGATTGCCGGGACTCCTGGGAGAGCGAGTCCCGGTTCCTTCGCTCGCAGCCCTGTCGCACGCTCTCTCACCCAGCTGGCTCCTGTGACTCCTCGGCTCTGGTGGCGGCAACAGCGCAGCGGGACCCGCGGAGCGGGTTCCGCAAGTAGTGAAATTGGTCTCCCAACGGCAGCAGGAACACACACAGCAAACGACCAAATTAGATACAGCCTATGGACTTTGCCAAAAGGGTTTTCATTGTCTAATGCTAAGACTCCAGAGGGTAAAGGTAAAGAAGCTCCAGCTTCAGTCGCATGAAATAATAATCTGGTATTATTAAAAGAATGTCTGCATTTCATGAAACCAGATTGATCAACAGAAATGAGTGAGTCAAGGGCAGAGGTCAATCTTGTTGCAAGACTTCTTGCTTAGGTTTTGCAATCTTGATTAATTAAAGATATAAGTTTATAATTTGAAACATTAGTTGGATCTTTATTGAGCAATGGAAGAACTAGAATCAAGGCTTCAGTGAAAGTTGATCCTGATTCACTAAAGTGTGACAATTATTTTAGTAAATGAGGGAGGAGATGAGGGGAAATTTGTTTATAGAATTCAGCAGGGAAACCACCTAGACCAGGGGGCTTAAGTGATTAAGTGATTTAAGGGATTTGATAGCTAGTTCAACTTCTTCACATACATTGGTGCATCTATTTCATCTCTAGCTGATTGGGAACTTTTATGGCAATTCATAAACCAGATGGAGACGTATTATATAGAGTACAATAAAAATTCAAAAATTCACTAACCATATCTTGTGAGGTACTGCAATTTTACCATTTGAATCGTGGATTGCAGTAATTTAAATGTTGCCTTTTTTATTATGCAGATAGTTTGCCAAGAGTCTTCCCGACCGGTTTGCACTAAAACAGAATTGTGTCTTGTTCTTTGAAAGTTGTGTGGAAGCTTTGTAACTCAGTATTTTATTCTGAAGGAATATTCTCATCAGCAGGGCAGGCTTCCAGTTTGATCTGATTGAGGGCTCAATGATGTCACAATGTTTTTCTCTTTTGATCCTGGTGAAACCAAAAATTGGTACTTAGTTGCTGTCAGTGGGGCAAACCAGCAAGTGGAATCTGACTCATGACGTGACAAAAGTGGCTGCAGTTCATCAATGGTTCCATGGAAGCCTCTGTTTCTTTCATGAAAAGTTTCTAAGTGTCCACTTTTGGAAGCTTGAAAGAGGGAGAATACACCTTACACCAGCCAAGTGCTTAGCACCTTAGGGCTCCAATTGGTGGGTTAGGACTTAGGGCCAGATGTAGGTGGGAGATTTTGGCCATTTACCGGCCGGTAACGGCCGAATTCGGCCGTTACCTATCTGGTAAATGGCCATGGAGATGTAGGGGGATAAAAAACATGCATTTTCGGTAATTTTACCGAATCGGTCATTTTACCGATTCGGTAAAATACAGAATAGGTAAAATTACCAATTCTGTATATTTTACTGAATCGGTAAATATACTGGTCGGTAAAATTACCGAAAATGCATGTTTGGTATGTAGGTGCCAATTTTAACATTGACACAGGGCTTTGAAAATCAGTATTTTACCATGCAATACAATTGCATGGCAAAATACCGATTCAGGTTACATGCACATCTGTGCATGTACACCTGTGCCATGTGGCACACATACATGTATGTGTGCCACATGGCACACAAGCCTAAAACAGGGGTGCCAGAGGGTGTCAAAGTGACATCCTCTGCACCCTTGCAAAATTCGGTATTTACAGATTCGGTAAATACCGAATCGGTATTTGATATTGAATCCTATGGGCTTCAAGGCCCATAGGATTCAATAGCAAATACTGATTCGGTATTTACCGAATCAGTAAATACCAATTTTTACTGATTCGGTAAAATTTACCGAATTGGTACCTACATTAGAAATACATACTCTTAATTACCGAATCGGTAAAATTCGGTAATTAAGAGTCGGTATTTCTGATTTTGCTACAAATGGCCCTTAGTCTTGCAGAGGCCACTTACATGGCCCAGGGTAAACATAGTTCAAACAAGTTAGCTGTACTCATCTTTGTTGCAGGCCTCTTACAGCTTCTGGGTTAATGGCGCTTGACATGAGGCTAGCCAAGTAGCCCTCGGAGCCCACCCATCTGCCCTGAGTTCAGTGGAAGATGGGCCAGCCCTTGGGTTTCACTCTGCAGGTACAACCACAATTTCAGTCCTTGTTGGATTGGCCCTCTCTGCAGGATTACCCTCAAACTCTTTGCCTTCTCCCTATTTTGTCTAGTTTTATTGTTGTTGGCCTTGGAACTTTTTATCACTGCTACCCAGTTGTAAAGTGCTTGTACTCTCTCCTTTGGACATGGTAAGAATGGCTTACATCAGTTGGCATATTTAATTTACTGATAATTCCCTAGAAAAGTGGTATACAATATTCTAAGGGCCTGTCAAATAAATGTTACAAGTGGGCTTGCAGCACCTTTCATGCCGACCACTTAATTAGCCCAATAACACATTTCGCAGGTCTGCCATTGCAACCTAAATCTTGTTTTAAACTGCCAATTCGACTTGGCAAAATAAATCCCTTGCCAAGCCTTAAACTGCACTTTTATTATATAATATACCCCTAAGGTAGGCCCTAGGTATCCCAAAGGGCAGGGAGCAATGCGAATAAAAGGTTGGACATGTACTTTTAAGTTTTACATGTCCTGGTAGTGAAAAGCTCCTAAATGTGTTGTTCACACCTGCGATGCCTAGGTCTTCCATAGGAGAGCATTGGGCTGCCTTATTACTGCCGTCCAGGACACTTAGTGGTGGTTTTTTATATGTCCAGATAGCCAGCATACGAAACTTGGGACTTGGACATTCTTTGGTTAAAAACTGCTCTAAGAACAGAGAGCAGATCGGAACCAAACTGCTAGTCTATCCACCTAAGGTGCATCACTGTTCAACCTGACTTCACGTCAGCTACCACTATGTCCTTCTCAGCTTCAAGCTCAGTTCAAATGGGTATCCTGCCTTGCAGAAATTTCGTCAGCTACAGCCTCCAGCTTTGTCCCACTGGAAATGTTCAGCTTACAAAAGAGAGATGTTGAAATCTGCACCGTAACTCCATACAGCATTAGCTTGTGGGTGGGGGTAACTCCCTAACCAATAGGAGTAAAATTCCCATGTGCCACCCTACCCACATATAATGTTGGGGTGTTGGCACTTTACAAACCAACATTGCATCATAATCAAAGATGTCAGAACCTTTCTTTCCTCGGTCAGAGCTATAGGCACTCCATTTAGGTGCATCGAGGGAAATTAGGACCGTCCCCGCAAAGCTAGTTCTGGGACTGGTTTCCCCCCACCGGACTTGGTACCACTCTAGCTACTTCCATGATTTCATCTGCCTCTGATAGTGGATGCTCCTTTCAAGCTTTTGCAGTTTGTGGCCACATCCCCATGAGCCACGCTGCCAGGTGAAGGTCACATTTCCTGCAAACCAAGACTCTTTTGTTCCTTTTCCTGAGAACAATTTACAGATCCTAGCAGACTGCCAGGTGACACATTTTGGGATTGGGTCAGAAAGGGCATTAGGGAGGAAAATGCCAACTCTCTGAACGTGGCATTTTCAAAATAGTAATTTTAATCGACCTTACCACCATATTGGATTTTAAATTCCTCACAAGTCTTTAAATCATGGGTCTAGCTATTTCCAAACCAAAGTTATACATTACACAGTGTTATAATGTGAACCAGAGCTCTCCTATGGGAGAGTCAGCGTTGCAAGAGGGAAAAAGGACAGGACATGTAAATCCTAAATACACATGACATAACTTTTGAATACCAAGCAGCCTGTCCAATGGGTACTTAGCCCCTACCTTGGGGTGACATATAAGCATTAAAAAGAAAGGTTTGAGCCAGGCAATGGGGTAAAATGCTGGGTTTAATTTTCAGTTTTAGAACTGCCATGTTAGGCTGCAGTGGTAGGTCTAGAGCCAAGTTTTCACTTTGAAGTGGTGAACAGTCAGTGCTGCAGTCCACTAACTAGTGAAATTTAACTTACAGGCCCTGGGTAGAGAATGTACCATATACTAGGAGTTGGACCAGGACCTCTATGCAAGATCACCCCCAAACGTTTTGTATTTACTCTGCACTTTTTGCTGAATTTGTTTTTTTGGGCCATAGGATGTGCATTTTATCATTGCCAATCAGTGCTAAAGTGCTTGTGCTTACTCTCCTAAATATGGTAGAACTGGCTTACAATCAACTCCCATATTTAATTACGTGTAAGCCCCTAGAAAAGTTGCATTAAGTGTAACCAGAGCCTGTAAATTAAATGCTACAAGCAGGACTACAACACTGATTGTGTCATCCACTTAGGTAGATATTCTAAACATATCCCAGGCCTTGACATGTGGATTTTTAAGTTGCCATTTTGACCTGGCATAATAAACTCTTTTCCAGGCCCACAGATTCTGTTTTAGGAAATATAAGTTACCCTGGCGACTACAACTTGCATTGGAACGATCCTAAGGATCCTTAGGTCAATGGCATTAGAGACCTCTTGGCCAATCAAGCACTTACCCAAGCCTGCTCTCTCCCTAGTCAATCGAAAGGCACCACCCTAGACTGGATCATGGCCAAAGAATCAGCGGTCAAACTTATCTCTATTGACCCTTGTGATTGGTCTGACCACCACACCATCACCATCCTCCTGTCCAGCACCCACAAGACATAGACACCTCAACCCGTGATACCCAAACGATGGGTTAGAGACACCAAGAACCTTAATCACGAAAAACTGGCAGCATGTTGTGAGACCGACCACCCCCCCTCAGTGCACTTCGGTTGACAACCTAGCGGATCATTACTCCTCAACCATATCCGACATTCCCGACGAACTGGCACAACTAAAATTTAAAATAACCCAGATCACAGACAGAAATCTCTGGTTTATTGGATCCCTCAACAAGGAGAGGAGATCCCTTTGACAGACTGAACGTAACTGGAAACAACACCCTTCAGCGGCACATCTAACATTTCTCCACCAGGCCAGAAATGCCTATAATATGAAAATCCTCAACTCAAAAAAAGAATTCTTCAGAACTGAACTGGAGAACGCCAAAAATTGACCCCGCAAGCTGTTCGACTTTGTCAAACACCGCACTGGTCCAATTTTAAAATCTATGACAAACACTGTATCTCAAAAAGTCTTGCCTCCCTATACCCAAATAATCACTTCAATGATCCTCTCCCATCTAACGGCCTAGCTGCCACCTCTCAGGCTATCATCCCTCCCTGGACCTCAATATTCAACACCTCCCTCCTACAGGGCTCAATTTCTGATTCGCTCGAGGCTGGCCAAGTTGTCTCCATCCTAAAAAACACTCATGCTGGATCCTGCTTCCGCTGAGAACTATAAGCCAATATCTAACATCCCACTCATAGCCAAAGTTTTGGAAAAATGTGTGCAACAGCAACTGAGCCTACACATCAACAAATTTCACTGGTTAGATGACTTCCAATCCGGGATCAGATCGGGACACAGCACGGAAACCACCCTCCTCCACATTGTAGATGATGCTCTCCAAGCCCTTGTCCAAGGCAAAACCCTGTCTCCTAATCCTCCTAGACCTTTCCTCTGCCTTTCACACGGTTAACTATTCATTTCTCCTTGAACGCCTCAAACACAAGATGGGGTTTGATGGCACTGTCCTTGAATGGTTTAAATCCTTCCTCCAAAACCACTCACAGAGAGTCCTCATAAACGGTAATCTATCCGCCCCCCCCTCCGGTTACGGTTGGAGAGCCCCAAGGATTAACCCTTTCCCCTACCCTCTTCAATCTTTACTTTGAACCTCTCACCAAGGCTCTACGTGCCCCCAACATCTCCTACCTTATATATGCCAACAATACACAAATCTACATAAAAATATCTTCCCCTTAGGACATTTTCTCCCTGAATGAGGCCCTGAAGCTGACAGTCCACTGGCTCACTGCCAACCAGCTTAAACTCAACGCAAATACCACTGAATTTCTTCTGATCTCCCCACCCAAACCCAATCCAGACATCCAGGAATGGATCAAGACCATATCAGCACTAAACTGCCCTTCTACTATTGTTGACTCTGCGAAATACCTTGGAATGACCCTGGACGGCAGCCTGAACATGTGTGGCCATATAAAATCGATGGCCAAAATGGCTAGATTCCACCTGAGTTACCTAAGAAACCTAAACCCCTTTCTCAATGTGTCCGACCTTAAAATGGCAGTACAGGCACTAGTAATTTCCAGATTAGAATATGGATGCTCCACTCTTGCAGGGCTACCCAAGAAATCTCTGGCCCCATTGAAAGCCTGCCTCAACACCACCACCAGACTACTAACTGGCTCAAAGAAATTCGACCACATCTTTCCCCACCTCAAAGCGCTGAACTGGCTTCTCCTAGAGGCCAGAATCCAATTTAAACTGGCCTGCATTACTCACAAAGCTCTTTATAACAACTCCCATACATTTCTCGCACAAAAACTAGTGATGTCAGGAGGACCCAGAAACTCCCGATCTGCCAAAGACCTACTGCTTCAACCACCACGCTTCCGGAAGAAGAAAACGTACAATCGGGCCTTCACTGGGGCTGCACCAAGGATTTGGAACTCTCTCCCACCCGCCATAAGAAGACTTCTATCCTTGGCACACTGTAACAAGGAGACCAAAACCTTCCAAATGGGTAAAAACCTTATTTAATTAACACGTCAAATTATTATCATTCCATGGACAATAACTATACCTGAACTCATGCACATGCCCCCAAGAGTAAAGACTATGTGCCTTCTTGTAGAATGTATCTACCTATTTTAATTTCTTTCCCATATGTAGCCGGGATTTCAGACTGCTTGTTTTCTTGGATTATGTATCCCCTTTTTTACCCAATTGATCCCTCCCTTCCCAACGCTTTGTACACCACCCTTAATACTGTAAAGCGCTATGATACCCTCACGACTATGATTCACGCTCTATAAAACTATAAAATAAATAAATAAATGAAATAAATAGGTCATGAACAGCCAAGAGGATAGAGTAAAGTGGATTTAAAAAGTTGAACATGTACTTTTATGTTTTACATGTCCTGGTAGTTAAAACTTCCTAAATGTATGTTTCACTACTCCAAGCCTACCGCTCCCATAGGATAGCATTGGGTTACCTTATTACATTTAATAAGTGACAACCTTCAATTGAGAGCAGATTGACAATTCGTGTTTGGTGTTTAAAGAATTGTACTCAAAAGCGGTCTTTCATGGTAAAGCCAGATTTTTTTGTCTCAAGTCTCAAAATGCCACTTTCAGAAGTTAGCATTTTCTTGCACTAACCATTTTGTGCCTGCTCCTGGGTCACATGACTAGGTGCAGCTGGCGGCTGTTCTTTGTCTATTGTTCTGAGACTGTGAGACAAAGGGAGGCTAGGAGTTGGCACTATTGGCCACTTCGTACTGATGACGGGAAGGAGCTCTCACCTACTAGACTTGCACATCACAAACACTCTCGCTGAGCGCTCTCTCACACTGGTTGTGTGTGCCACAAACAAGCTGGGACCAGGGCAGGGAGGAAGGGGATGCCTGATACCTCAGGGGCGTGGAAGCATCAAGAAACATCTCCTACTGCCAAGTGGGTACTATGTATAAATATTGGACCCTTAGACCCTGGTCTTTAGCCTCTTAAGCGCTGCTGACGGCCAACGGTCGTCACGAGCGCTACCTCCCCAGTGCTGAGCACGACCATTGGACGTCCATTCAGCACTAGTTCCAATGGACAGCGCAGCACTGGGGAGGGATATTTGCGAAGCAGCTAAGGTGTTAATACACTTCTGGCCTTCTGAGGAAACTCAGAAGAAGGTCTGCCTTGCTGCCCTGCAATAAAGACTGCCACTCTTTTGCCCTTGTGCACTGCTGTCTGCTGCCCTGCTGCCTGGGTGAAGGACTGTACCTGTTTTTTTAACCGTGGACTACCAGAGTGAGAGTACTCCCCTCTCAAGTGGTGCCACCCAAGTCCTAGACTCTTGAAAGTGGGCCAGAAGGCGCTCTGCTAGCCCAACTATGATCCAAGTAGGAAAACACATCGGAGCCACAGTGCAACACATCACAAATCATAAACTCTGCATCAGAGCTGCTGTGTGATGCATTGCCTCACCAGAGTCTGTATCAGGACCTCTGCGACGTTCGTCTCTCGAACCTGCAACGCTCTACAACCAGGATTTAAGGTACTCTTGCTCAAGGGACCTAAGTGGGACCCTGTAGGCAGTCTGTGCCCCAAAGGCCTGAACTTGTGACTTTGTCTTGGTCTGGTGCAATCAGGCAACCAAAGTTTCCACTTTGTACTTTTGGCACTATTTTTTCATAAATCTTTAAAGTTGCATATCTCTGGTTATACTGATCGCATTTTTGTCATTTTGTTCTTAATTTATTACAGTTTACTTTCTTTTTCTAAATAGTTGTGGGATTTTTCTTGTGTATTACTTTATTAGTGTTGGAAGTGGTGTATACATACTTTACACATTGCATCCAAGTTAATTCTGTCTAAGCTCAGGATAATTTAGGGTTGCTTGTGACTTCACACTGACAAGGATTGTGGCAGCTGCTTGAGTATAGGTTTACCTCTCTCAGCCAGCAAATAATTTCTTACACTAGGAACTTATCAGTAAGTTAAATATGCCAATCGGGTGTTAGTCAATTGCAGATTTATACTTTAGGGGTCAGAGCACATACACTGGACGCTGGACTGTCGGTATCCTAGTGTTTAGAATTAGTAAACTAGCACTAAATCTATCAAAAAGTGAGGACAAAAAGGGGGAGTGAGCCTGTAAAAATTGAATTTCCTAACAGTATGTATAATATATTTAGGGACCAATTCACATTCACTTTTGTGTAAATTTATGATTTTTTGAGGTATTCACTACGAGTTAATAGTATGTTTACAACTGTCAAGCTGCCGATGCAGCGAACACAAGGTAAGTGTTTTTTTTATTTTATTTTCCCTATTCAGACTTTTATCACTTACACCCTCCACCCCGTTCCACCCACCATGCCTACCTGCACGGGCCGCCACTCGTTAATTGTTAGTATTAAAAATCTGTTCGTGGATATAAACGTTCAGATTCTGAAACCCTTTTCCAGTTCTAGGTGACCACTTTCAATTTGCAGTCTAAACATGTTCTATCGAAATTTCTATAAAAGCCAGCCTGCCTTTGAAGTATTACCTGGCGACAACCTCATCAACAATAAGCGCAATTTCAGTGACATTTTCAAAGCCAGCTTTTTAGATGCATTCTTGCATGGCTCAGAGAGAGAAACAAATATGCCCAATGCCTTGTCCGACTGTTCATGATAGATCTGTTTATGTCTGCTGAGTTCTTTATTATGACCATACTGTATTTACATTTTTTTACTGCCTTTCTCTTTATGTGGGGACTGTTAGTTTTTCACATTTCAAAACCATTACCGAGTTACCTTCAATTTGTTGTATCTACTGCATTTTGAAAGTATCATACCTGGAACTTTTTTATTTTATTGCTTACCTTAAGTGCTTCACTTTTTATTTTATATCCAAACATTTCAGGTGGCAAAGAGGGTTTTTTATCATATTTTGGCGAAGTACTTTGGAGCTGTCTAGGATTTTGCTGAAAATAATTTAGGTGTCAGAAAGCTTTTGTATGTTCTGCAGCCAAAGGATTTTAGGTACATTAAGTACATAAGCCATTTCATAAAGCGAAACACTAGAAGTGAACTACTAAAATGCGTCACTAACTTTAGTTGTTTGACTCGTGTAACCTTCATGAAAAACCAAAGGTTTAGAGCCGGAGGGAACCTGGAAGTGTATTACATACATATCACAGTAGACGAGTTTTGTTCACTTGACCTGACTGTTTTCAAACTTTGCCTTAGGAACATTGGGGCATATTGCCACAAACTAGCGATATTTATCGTTAAATAGGCTTAGCGACAATTCCTCTATCGCCAAGCATCGCTGGATTTTATCACTGAGATAACGTGCTATTAGCAACGTTTATCTCTAAAGCGTCAAAATTCCCAGCGATAGCGGTGAAATCCGTGAATATCGCTGAGAATTCAGCAATATTCACGCATTATCGCTAACAGGGTCTTAACCATTATATCCACCTCCCATTGGATATAATGGCTAAGAACTGGTCTGAGCAGCCGTTAGTTTTTGGAGATATTCGCGCTTAGCGCAAATATTACCATCGCTACGCCTGCCTTGCTAATAGGCGATAGCGAAGTTAGCGACTGTTTTCAGTCGCTAACAGTTTGGGTACGCCCACTTTGCATGTCATTAGCGATAATTATCACTGACATGCAAAGCGGGCCCCAAACCGCTCGCTATCGCCTCAAAGCTGTCGCTAACAACATTTAGCGACAGCTTGCTAATAGGGCGATGTAATTTTCGCTGCTTAGCGGCGGCCGCTAAAGCGGTGATAATGTCATTTCACCAGGCTTGGTAATATGCCCCATTATTCCGAGCTTCCTGCATTCTCACAATTCGTTTAAAAAGACCCTATTCTGTCATGTTAGACGTGGGCTGCAAGTACCCCTCACTGCTATGCGTTTTCTTAGTTCAGCATTGACTGAGTCACTATTCATATTAAAAATAAGTCTTGCAGCAAACATCACATTTTAAAGCTGGGTCCATGAAAATATAGCATTGAAGAATTTTAAGTGCTCGAGTTAAAGCAAGCTCTCACCAACACCAACATCACGATTATGACCTGGGGCCTGTTCACAAAGTTATTTTGTAAGACATAAAAACATTTGCCTTCTGTACTCTTCTCAGTACTTTTCCGTTCCTTTTTTAATTAACAAATAAAAATATACACTGGTCTTGTTTCTTCCTTAGGCCTTCATCACAAGGGGCCTAGAAAATAAGTCATGGTAATGCCAAGTACAGTATTACCAATATGTGTTATTCCCTATTTTCATCCAGAGATTTACTTTAACATTTTGCATGCTTTCATTTATCAGCAGGTAGTGTTGAATTGACGCACTACAAAACTACAGTGTTTCCACAGAAGTTGTACTCATAAATGGGGTAATCACTACTGGTACTAAACCCTTCAGCATTGGTGCGCCACTCACAATGAGGAATCCATTGTATTGTAAATTGTCTCATTGCAGAATTAGTGAGGCCATTCCTACCCCTAAAGAACGCCTCAAACCTCTGGAATTTCAAATAAGTAGTTATCCTGCTTGTTGTCATGGTGGTAGTGTGTGGACTTGAAGTGCAGCATGGGAGTAGCATGCTAGGTCTTTTGTGTGAGACTCGCAGGTTGCCTCATGTTATTCCGTAACATCTTGTAGTAGTATGAAATGCCAATGAAGAAGAGAATCTGAGATAACTTTGAAGTTTGTATATACGTACAGGTACAATATATAGCCTGGAACCCATGTATTCTTGCGGCGGGGTAGAAGGAAGGGCAGGTAGACTAGGTCTGGGGATATATGGTTTTATTTTTCCAAGGGTTTTTTTCTTTCTTAAGGTAAGTCTTTTCCCGGGCCAATAATGCGGGATCCGTGTTTGTTGACTCTTCTGGTGTGCCATTAGTCCACCGGGTAAGATATGAAGGCTCTCCTCCGTGGGACATGCGAAAAAGGAAAGAAACACCAAGGTCAGGGATTGGTTCTAACTTTCTTATTCCCAATGCAAGGACCCGGGGAGTGTGGGGGGAATAAGTCACCACTGAGCAAGTGAGTGTATTTACAGCTATTGCACACTCAATCACAGGGTGGTGCCAGTGAGGGAAGATGAGGGTAGTGTGGGGAGGGGTAAAGCCAGTGAACACGATATGTACAAATATTTACACAAGCGCGCTTCACTCAGAGTTCTCGGTCCCAGCCTCTCCTCGCCTCCCCAACCAGCCTGACACACGCCGACGCACCTGCGTGAGCCACACTCCTCCTTGTGGAGTGTGGCTGGGTGAAGCATGGAAACGTTGACCTCCAGGCACAGGAACCTCCTTCTTCGGCTCCACGGGGACTCGAAGCAGTCCTTCTCCTTATCTTCGTAGTTTCACCGGCTCTCCGAGGCAAACAAAACGCTCCTCTGTGACATCACCCACCAATACTGTTTCTTCCGGCTTTTTCTCCAGTCCTGGGAGACCTGCGTCATCTGGGGGCGTGAACCTGTAGTTCATGTTTGCAGACTTAAAGGGGCCATCCTCGATTTCTTCCTCTTTGTATTGGTGCCACCGTTTTTCACCGTCTGATGACCACTCGTTCTGAGGGTGTAAAGAGGGAGGTGCACTTGTGTTAGTGACCCACCATTCTTTCTTGGATTCACTCCCCTCTGCTGACCTTGGCTCTTTGTTACACTCCTCCCTCCCCAAGTTCTCCCGATCGGGGAGAGAAAAATTCCTGGACAGGAAATCTGCATTGTTGTTCTATCTACCTTTCTTGTGTCTGATGATAAACGAGTAGGGTTGTAGAAATAGGAACCACCTCAGGATTCTGGAATTTTGGGACTTGTTTCTGTACATCCACTGTAGTGGAGCATGATCAGTGTACAGTACAAATGCCTTTCCTTCCAGATAATATTTTAGCTTTTCTATGGCCCATCATATGGCCAAACATTCCCTCTCTATTGTGGGGTATTTAGTCTCCCAAGGATGTAATTCCTGCTTATGAAGAGGACGGGATGTTCCATAATATCATTTCCTATCTGTGAGAGTACTGCCCCTATGCCACTATCTGAGGCGTCAGCAGCTAGAAAAAAGGTGTAATAAAATTCGGTGCAATAAGAACTGGGCTAGAGGTTATGGCAGATTTTAATTTTTCGAAGGCCTGTCTGGCTTCGGGTGGAGGTTGCTGTAGACTTTTAGGATGTACCTCTTTCTTAAGCAGGTCAGTAAGGGGACTGGCCATCTCATCAAAATTGGGCAGAAAGCATCTGTAATACCCTATTAACCCCAAGAAACCTCTTAGATTTCTTTTTGAGGTGGGAAACGGTGTACCTGTTATGGCTTTTATTTTCTCCACTTGGGGTGCGATGACTCCCTTCCCAAGCATAAAGCCCAGGTTTTTTACCTTGGAATAAGCGGCCCTTGATTTTTTTGCATTGACATGCAATCCTGCATTCTTTAGGGCTGAGAGGACCATTTGAATGTGTATCAAGTGCTCAGGCCAGGAATTACTAAATATAACAATATCATCTAGATATACTGAGCAGAAGGAAGTATAGGATTTCAGGACTTCGTTCATCAATCTTTGAAACGTTGCGGGTGCACTGTGAAGCCCAAATGGTAGGACGTTGAATTCGAAGAGGCCATCATCTGTAGAAAACGCGGTTTTATACCGATCCTCTTCTCGAAGTGGAACCTATCAGTAACCTTTAGTTAGGTCTATGGTGGTAATAAAACAAGCCTCCCCTATTTTCTCAATCAGCTCATCCACTCTGGGTATAGGGAAGGCGTGAAACGAGGAAATGGCATTTAGGGCGCGGAGGTCCATACAGAACCTAGTGGTTCCATCAGGTTTCAGAACCATTAAAATGGGTGAAGACCAGCTACTTTGTGACGGTCTTATTACCCCTAGTCTTAACATTTCTTGGACTTCCCTCTTGACGTCCTGTCGCCTAGCCGCTGGTATTCTGCTGGGTTTGATCTTCACTTGTTTTCCTGGCTCTGTCTCAATTCTATGCTCCGTCAATGTAGTATGCCCTGGCAAGTCTGAGAACGTCTCAGAAAGTTCTTGAAGAACAGACATTAATTCATTCTTCATTACCTGGGACAATTCATCATTTATCGGTGGTTAGTTCAAAGTGGTCTGATTAGTGGGTGGAGGTAAATCAAATTGATACTTTTGGGAAGTGGTAATAACCATTTCTTCAATAAATTTATATAGAAACATTGCTTCCGTGAGGGAGATATTTGTAAACAATAGGTTGTGTTGCCTATGGTTTCCACCACAGGGAAGGGACCTTTCCATTCCCTGTGGAATTTTTGTGAGGAGGTGGGTAGAAGAACTAGTGCCCAATCCCCAGTTGTCAGTTTCCTCCACTTCTTCCCCTTGTCATATGACCATTTTTGTCTTTGTTGGCTTCTCTCTATATTAGAGTAGGCTAGATCTCTTGGTTTCCCTAGCTTGCTCTATAATTGTTGAGTGTATTCTAGGAGGCTTTTTACTTCATTAGAGTCCTCCTTTTCCCAGGCCTCTTGAGTAATCTCGAACAGGGATCGGGGGTGCCTTCCATACAATAGTTCAAAGGCAGAATATCCTGTACTGCTTTGAACCTGAGCACTCAATACATATAAAGCCAATGGTAGAATTGAGTCCCAATCCTTGTTTTCCAGACTGAGCATCTTTCTTAGTGTTGTCTTCAGGGTGCGGTTATACCTTTCCACCAGACCATTGGTCTGGGGATGGTATGCTGAGGTACGCATTTGTTTAAGACCTAGCATTTTGCTGACCTCTTTCATGAGCCTAGAGTCAAATGGAGTTCCCAGATCTGTTAACACCTCTTTGGGAAAACCCACCCTAGAGAATAACTCAACAAACTTTTCTGCAATGTTTTTAGTTGTGGGGGACCGGAGAGGAAAAGCCTCAGGAAAACGTGTGGCATAATCTATTATTACTAGTGCATAGGTGTTTCCTTTTGCAGATCTAGGAAGTGGTCTTATAAGGTCCATTCCTACTCTTTCAAATGGCTGTCCAATAATGGGTAATGGTTGTAGGGGTACTGCTGGGGGTTTGTGTAAGTTACATTTCTGGCAAACCTCGCAGGTTCTGCAGTATTCAGTGGCTTCCTTGTATATGCCTGGCCAATAGAACCGCTTCACTATATTCTGGATGGTTTTCTCTGATCCAGTATGGCCTGCTGTTAAATGGATATGAGCATAATATTGTATTTGGTCTCTGAATATTTTTGGTACCAACAACTGACGTCCCTCTCCTGCTTTTCCCTATATAATACTTCATTTTCTATAAGAAACCTTGGGTAGGGTGTGTTTGGATTGTTTTGATTCGCATGGGCTAGTTCCCAGGCATTAAATAGCGTGTTATCATTTGCTTGGGCAAAACAAATGTTGCGGTCTAGAACCCAGGGTTCTGCGGCTATTAGTAGGATTGCCCTTCTGTTTTTCTGTTATCTACCCCTAATATCAAATCCTCGGGTAGTGAGTCTACCGCCCCTACCAATACAGTACAAGGTGACCTTCCCGCTGGGTGTAGGGTCACCTCAGCTAAGGGATGGTGTTTCACGTCTCCGTGTATGCATCTGATTTACACTAAAGTCTCGGGGAGCATCTGAGAATTGTAAACTAAGGTTTTCTGAATAACCGATGGCGACACCCTGATTCTAAGAGTGCTCCGACCCACTTCTGATTGACCAATGCACGTATGTAGAAGAAAGGCCCCATCTCCGCTGTGTACATGACCGTCTTTGGCGCGTAGCCCACCTCCATGGGTTCTTCTGAATGTTTTTTCCGGGGACACAGACGGGCTATGTGTCCCCAATCTCCACAACCAAAGCATTGTGGTCCTTTCATTACAGGCTACTCCATTTTAAATGGTTTTGGCTTTGGTGGTTCAATGCCTCCTGAGGTTCCGTGACAATTGTAAGTGGTGTTTTCGACTCGCACGAATATGGTCGAGTCTAGTATCTATGAACCGCAAATGACGAGTTTAGTAAGTGTGCGCAGTTTTCGCTGTGCTAACCTAAACCGTTCGTTTGTTACGTGGGCTTTTCATCTGTACCCACGGGTTCCATCTTAGATACGGCATCCATTTTGTCTCTTGCCCTCAAGTAGTCAGCGAACGGACGCTGTCCGCTTCGCGACCCTGGGACTCCCAAGATATTTGCGGAAGACACATGTCCTTTGAAAGTGTTTTTATGACGAGGGGGTTGCTACTGTAAGGCAGGTGGCGCCGCTCGAGGCTCATCTTGCCGCACGGGCTTATTGTCTCAGCCGTGCATCTCATTAGGCACGTCCCTTTGATGCCTGTATCTCGTGCTTCCCGACACCTCCCCTTTTACACCCTTTCCGATCTCCCCACTGTCTCCGTCTTCCTCTGCACCTGTCTTCGTTCCTGTTTCGATCTACTTGATTGCTGATTGGAATTTGCTAATGGTGGGAAGATGGGTTTTTACAGTTGGGAACCACCAAATGTTTCCGCAGTTATGCTCCGGATCTTATGTGTTTCAAAGCGACCAAAACGACCCCTCTGGGAGTTAGATGTGGGAACTAAGTTGTAAACCTTTGTGTTCAATGTTAGCCTATGGGTAAAAACTGTATAAAAGGAGCGATCCACATAACCAATTTGAAGCAGTCTCCCCGAACTACACTCGATGTACTTCCTGTGACTTCTGTGTTCCCTGCAGTAAATAAACCTTGACTCTTTGACGCCGAAGGAAGTGTCCCGTGTCTCTGTGACTTGTACGCCGGAACAGGTTACCCACGAAGGTTTCAGGTGTTTTGCCCTGGCACCGCTGGGTCCAAAAGAACCCAGTCCTTCAGTTGGCGCCCAACGTGGGGCTGCATCAGTGGTACCGGTCCAAGCCCGACGATCGTGAGGAACTTCGTGTGAAATCTCCGAGGGAAGGTGCACCCCGCTTCATCGATCCTGTTGTCGAAATAAGTGGCCCGAAGACTTTTCCCGCGAAGATTCCCGCCTCCTGACGGCTGCGACGGACTGCTGCCCTGACTGTAGACCTGTTTTGGCGCCTGGCGTAGACCTTGGTATAGCGAGACGATAGACGGGCCTTCCTGAGGACGCCATTGATCTTTGAGTTAAGTATTTGTGGGTCGCTCCCAGAATCCTTGGTTGTAAACACTTTAGCGAGTGTTTTTGTTGTAGACACTTCAGCGAGTGTCTTTGTTGTAAACACTAGTGGTTTTTGTTGTACACGCTGTGTGAGTGTTTTTGTCGGTGACACTTTGCTGGCGTACTTTGTTGTTGTATTTGTTTGACGACTGCAGCCGCCAAAGACCGAGGGTTTTGTTCTTGCTGGGACTTGGTAAATCCCGTAACCCTTGAAGTTTGTGAAACTCGGCTAGTGTGCAAGATGCCTGGTCGCAGTACTCTGTTCAGTTGTTGTAGACCTTGTGGTGCGGATTCCCTGCTGGAGGACTCGTGTCCGATACCTCCGGTTGGAACTCCTACTTATGACTTGTATAGCAAACATGGGCTAGGCCCGATTGCTTTTAACGATTACTGGATAAAATATACAAAGAAAGACGGCGATCTTCGCTGGCCACCTCACGGTAGCTTCGAAGCGTCGATCTTAGATAATTTGGAAATAAAGTTGTTCGAACGCAAATCTAGGCCGGCCATGTTTGATGCCTTTCGGTTGTGGCGCAAAGAAGCCCGACAGAAAGAGATCAGACAGAATAAACGTAGTGAGCGAGATAATGTTGCTACCATTGTGAAGAAAGCTGAGCAGTTTCAGCGTGATAAGGAGGATAAGGATAAGGAAGTGTTTGAGAGGCTACAACGTATGACCATAGATAAATGCTATCCTGTTTTGCCTACGGAGTCGGATAAGAAGGAAGAGGCAGTTGAGGATCCTTTAATGTCCTATCTTATGAAGTCGCCACCTCCGTACGTACAGGGTACCGCAACTCCTGTGGTCCCTGCCGTACCTGTTCTTCCACCTGTTATTCCTCCACCCGTTCCTCAACCTGCCCCCGCTCTTCCGACTGTTCCTGCTCCTGTGCCTGTTTCTATTCCTACTGCTCCTCCGCTTCCACATACTCCTACTCACGCTACTGCTCCTGTGTTGTTAACTCCTGTTGTTGCTAACGTTTCTACTCCTCCTCTTGTTAGTTCTGTGTCTTACTCTTGTCCCTCTACTCGTAACCGTAGTTCTCCCATTGCGACAAATTTTTTCCAGTCGCTCGGACCTGTTTTTGGGTCCGCTGGTTCTGATGGTCCACCACAGAGACGTAGTCAGCTTCCCGGTAATAGGGAACGCGCTGCGCTATACAATATGGCGATGGGTTGGATGGACAATCCACAAAGAAATCCACCCCGAGTCGTTCTTGAAACATTTAGTCAATTCAACATACCGACTCAGAGATATGTGTTTGACGAAATGTGTAAACTCCTACATGATCAGATAGCGGCTGTTGCGCCTGACGAGGTGCTGACCGCCCTGTCTAATCTTCGGCTTCAGTTCGCAACTGGACTGATAGTCGATACTAATGTCCGACGAGCTATTGAGCAGTTGCTGTCTTATCGCCTTGCTCCTATTCCTCACGCACTGTTTGTTGAGGATCTTGAACGCCAACAAGCTGAGTCTGGCCAATACCCTATGCGTGAAGTTCCGCCGGTTTGGGTACCTGCTGATAATACTGATGTTAATAACCCAATAGCGGCACATTTCCAGAGAGTATGGATACATCTCCCATGGAAACGATCGGAAGTGCTTCAGGTGAAACAAACTTTGCCTGATCCTCGCAAAAATCCTGCGGGGTATTACAAAGAATTATCGCAGCTTGTGGATGCTACGGTAATGAATCTTGCCGATATTGACATGTTGTTTGGCAATGTCGTACCGCAACCGGTATGGGCCAAGATTCGTCATCAAGATCACACAAATGAATTAGGTGGTGATTGGGCTGCCATTACAGCGGCAGACGCTGGACAAGCGGCTGCTACTAAACCCGATCAGTTGATTGCACTTCTTCCCCAGCGAATCATTACATTAATGAAAACGCTTATGCCAGCTATGAAGGTAAATTGGGACAAGTTGTCAGCCTGTAAGCAAAAGAAAGATGAGAGTGTTTCAGACTTCTTTACGAGGTTTGAGGAAACATTTGTTGATCATAGTGGGCAGGATATGGGTACTGAGGGTGGACAACGGCTGTTTGTGGATAAATTTGTATCGAACTTATTGCCCGATTTGTGCAATAAATTGAAGAATTCAGAGAGTGCGTGGGCCGTTTCTACCTCAGCTCAGATTCTGGCTACGGCACAATATTATGAAAATAGAGAGAAAGAAGAAAATGACCGTGCCGATAAAAAGACAAAAGAGCTGAAAACTAAAGTGTTGTTACAACAAGCATATCCGCCGCGTTCTAATCAGAATGCGTCTCAGCAGAATAGATCACAGTCGCAATCGAATCGATCGCAGTCGCGTAATGATTCCTCTTTCAACAGATCTTCGTTGGGGTACAATCAATGTGCTTATTGTAGACAGGAGGGACACATTAAATTTGATTGTCCTGCTTTAAATGATCGTAATAGTGGTAATTCGTCTAGAGGAGGCCGTGGTGGTTCACAGAATGCATCACGTGGTAGAGGTCGTGGTGCTCAGAACGACCGCTCTGACAACTCATTAAATTCTAATAACTGTTTCGACCAACGTGGATCATCGCAAGGACGATCTGCGCAGTACAATGTAGACGATTATTACGTCGATCAGGGAACTGACGACAGTAATTACTAGGACAGCCAAAGACAAGGAGAGGGAGTGGTATCAGTTCCGGTTGATCAGAGAGGGCCTTACGTCGCAGTTGCTACATTGGGCGTCGTTGAGCCTTTTCTGTTGGACACTGGTGCAGCGAAAAGTTCCATTATGCATTCGAAACTCCCTGGCGCACCTTTGTCTGGCTTAACAAATGTATCCGTTGGATTCTCTGGCGCCCCCGTTAGCAATCCAGTTTCACGCCCTTTGCCCCTTCAAATTGGGCCTCGTGAGCTCGAAGCTCCGTTGATTTTAACCACTGGTTGTGGTGAAAATCTTTTGGGTCTGGATTTGCTTAAACGTTTGTATGCAACTTTGTATTGTTCTCCTGCGGGTGTAAAGCTTACGTTTGGGGAGAAAGTAGTCTCTCCCATGTATTTGTCCCTCGATAAGCTTCCACCGGAATTGGATTCTCTTCCTGCGTCTTTGTGGGCGACGGGTCCAAACGATGTGGGCCTACTTGATATCTCCCCTTATGTTGTTCAGTTGAAATCGAATGTGCGATTGCCACGTATTCCCCAATATCGTATCTCCCTTGATGGTGAACGAGCTTTGTTAGCGATCATCTATGATTTGATCGAGAAAGATGTTATTGAGGAGACTCGGGGAAACGTGTGCAATAGCCCTGTGCTGCCCATTCTTAAACGTACTGATCCTACCAAACCGCCTGTTTATCGTTTTGTTATCGATTTACGGGAGGTGAATAAAATTGTGGTTCCTCAATTTCCTGTTGTGCCTGACATCACGGCGCTACTGACTCTGATTCCAGCTACTGCATCATGGTTTTCGGTGATTGATTTGAAAAACGCCTTTTTCAGCATCCCGATCGCCGAAGAGAGCAGGGACCTTTTCGGTTTCTCTCTTGGTGGACGTAGCTTCCGGTTCAAACGCGCTCCTCAGGGCTACTGTGAAAGTCCGTCTATTTACAGTCAAGCCTTGAAGGGACAGCTGGATGCGTTTCGGTTGCCGGTTGGTGCGGCCTTAATTCAATATGTCGACGACTTATTGGTGGCTGCTGATACTCAGGACATTTGCAAAATTGCTACGGTGTCGTTGCTGCAACATCTCTGTGAGTTAAATCACAAGGTGTCACCTTCTAAACTCCAATATTGTTGTCAAGAAGTAACCTATCTAGGTCACTTATTGTCAAAGGAGGGAAGGAGATTGACCCCAGAGAGAATTGCAGCGATTGCACGAATGGCTGTGCCACAAACCCAAAGAGATGTACGTGCCTTTCTAGGTATCACGTCGTACTGTAGGCAGTGGATTCCTAATTTTTCATTGCTAGCGAAACCATTGGTGGCTCTTACGTGCAAGGATGTTTCAACTCCTTTACCATGGACGGAAGAATGTCAGAAAAGTTTTTCTGAATTACGTGATTCATTGTGTTCAGCTCCTGTGTTAGGTACCCCTGATTACAGCAAACCGTTCACGTTATATGTTCACGAGAGAGAAGGTTGTGCGTTGAGTGTCTTAACGCAACCTTTTGGTGGTAAGCAACGTCCATGTGCATATTTTTCCTCGACCTTAGACCCAGTAGCTAGAGCATTGCCGAGTTGTTTGAGAGCAACTGCGGCAGCTGCGGTCTCCATCCGACAATCAGCAGGATTGGTCATGGATAATATGCTTACGGTGATGGTTCCGCATGCAGTCGATACTCTTTTGAATCGAACGAAAACTCAGCACTTGACGAGTGCGAGGTTGTCTGGGTACGAATTGACGCTCTTGGCAAGCCATATTCAAATAAAACGTTGTAATGTCCTAAATCCGGCAACTTTGTTACCGATTAGTGCAGAGTCAGATCAAGTAACAGAACATGACTGCTACTTGCGTACAGAAGAGGAAACAAAAGGTCGAGTGGACCTTAAAAACACCCCATTGGAAGACCCTGACGGCACTTTGTATGTGGATGGGTCATGTTTTAAATTGCCGAATGGTGATGTGACTACTGCTTATGCTGTTGTGACGTTGAATACTGTTGTTGAGACTGCGAGATTGAATCAGAATTCTGCCCAAGCTGCAGAGCTGATTGCTCTTACTAGAGCATGTGTATTAGCGAAAGGGAAACGTGTGAATGTGTACACCGATAGCCAGTACGCTTTCGGTGTAGCGCATAGCTTTGGACGATTGTGGCGAGAGCGTGGTTTTTTCACGTCACACGGTACGAAAATACAGCATGGCCAGCTTGTGAATGATCTTTTGGATGCATTGACTTTGCCTGCTCAAGTTGCGATTGTTAAGTGTAGTGCGCATCGTAAAGTAACGGATGATGTTGGTCGTGGTAACGCGTTTGCAGATGAGATTGCTAAGGAGACTGCCAGGAACATTAGCACTCGAATGTATGTGACGAGTTCGGTTAGGTGGCCTACAGAATCAAGTATGTGTGAAAATACCATAGAGAGCGTGAAAGCAATTCAGAATGAGGCCACCGAGACTGAAAAGATGAAGTGGAAAGAAAGTACGGGAAAGTTGGATGCGAGTGGTTGTTGGATTGATTTGTCGAATCAGAAAAGATGGTTGTTGCCTGATGCGTATGTGCTGGCCGTTGTGACAATGGCACATGGGTTAGCACATATCAGCGCGAAAGGCATTTGCAAGTTGTTGTCGCCTGTGTGGAAGAATGATGGCATTACAAAGTGTGCTGAACGTCTGGTGAAGAATTGTATGGTGTGTATAATGTACAATCCTGGCAAAGGAACCCCAACTCCCCCTGGCAGTTTTGCTCCTCCTTTGTATCCCTTTGAGGTGATTCAATTGGACTTCATCCATATGGAGCGATGCAATAACTTGAAATATGTTTTGGTTGTGGTTTGCGCATTCTCCCGATGGATCGAGGCCTATCCCCTCAAAGACAATACTGCTTTGTCTACTGCGAAAATCCTACTGAAGGAATACTTTCCTCGGTATGGAATGCCTAGAGTCGTGTGGTCAGATAACGGAAGTGAGTTTGTTGGAAGTGTGATGAAGAGTGTGTGTAAGGGCCTTGGAATTAATCAAAAATTCCATAGCGCTAATCATCCCCAGTCAGCTGGATTGGTTGAAGGGTACAATGGTACCCTTAAACTAAAGCTAGCGAAGATTCAGGCTACGACTGGACTTTCGTGGCCTGACGCTTTGCCTCTAGCATTACTGTCAACTAGGACGACTGTACACTCCCGAATAGGGCTTAGTCCCTATGAAATAGTGTTCGGCCGTCCTGCGAATGTGTGGGGGGTTCCTAGGCCAGGTATATTCGTTGATCTTGAGTATCCGATGTTGATTGACTACTTACATGACTTGACTGCTAAACTGAGGTTAATTCATCAACAGGTTTACGACGCCTTGCCGACGCAGACGGAGGGTCCAGGCCACCAGCTCCAGCCCGGTGATTGGGTAGTTACCCGTAACTTCTCACGCAAGAAGAATCTGGACCCCCGCTTTGTTGGACCTTTCCAGGTGCTCCTGGCCACGAGGACTGCCGTTCGTCTTGAGGGGCAGAAGAATTGGGTACATGCTACCCATTGTAAACGAGTCCCTATTCCTTTACCGGCAGACCCGTGGGTGAGGAAAGGCATTGCGTCAACAGAAGCAGAGACATTGCCGGCGTTTGTACCTTTTAGCGACGCACAGCTTGTTGGTGAACACTCAGCGCAGCAGAAAGCCACTGTTGGAACATTGTCAGTAAAAGACTCAAGATCAAATCAACCAACTGATCAGCAGGACGCTGCCTCTTCAACGGATCCTCTGTTCGACGAGCAGACACGTCCCGGGAAACATCGATATTCTTTGCGTTCTCACACTAAGGACAAATAAAGTTTTTCTTGCTTTGCTGAAATTGATAACTGCAATATCCTCGTTTCCCCTGATCAACTTTGAACATTTCGTATCATTGAAACTTGTTTGTATATATATATTAAGCTTCTTCCTTGTATCTTTTTCCTTCCACAGCTGAATTATTGTGCTAAATAAATACATATTGTGTATTGAGGGCCGTAGGGCCGCGCGCGTACTTCCTTCTGGACAGTAGGTCTTGACGCTAGGTTAAAGGCCGTCGGTTCCTAGGAACTCCTGGGGATTGACTATTGCTGCACAGAACGAAGTGCGTCAAGAAACGTTGCGGACGGTCGTAGGGAAATGGCATTTTCGAAGCTGAACGATTTGGAAGGAGTTCAGGCGTACAGAGTCAAACTGCAGAAACTCAGTCGTACTAAATGTGTTGTATTTCAGTTGTTTGTATTGTTTTTAACTGCTTCTGCATTTTTGGCGGGTGGGGTGTATTACGCTATGTCTTACTTTTTACTTCCTACCCCTACTACTACTCCTTACCCTAATCTTACTCTTACTGCTACTACTGCTTCTCCCCATTCCTTTCACATTTTACCGGAACACGAACAGGCTAGACGTGTAGAATTCCGCAACAATTCCTTTATCCAGCTCCTCCATCAGCATCAGTTAGTGGTTAACACTACTAATTGTTGGGTGTGTGGGTTGATGCCACATACTACGGGTAAGGGAATTCCATATCTGGTGTTACCGTATAGTTCCCAAGGGTCAGCTCGAGCATTTCAAACAATGCTTCGAAGCGCACTAGGTTTCCACCCCACTCCAGAACAACGTTCCCCCAAACCTGGTCCTACCTCGTATCAGTGGGTGCTGTCGATGGCAATAGAGGACATGGAAGATGAGATCCATGATGCTTTTCTCATCCCTAAGGAAGAGGTACAAGCCTATAGGGTCCTGAGTAGAGGGGAATATAGTATGTTCGCTAATGAAAAGCAGCTTAAAAGCTCGCCTCCAATATGGGTCGTACCCCACACTGGTAATCTTTGTCTTGTGGGTCGTGGTTCGCAAGCCTCACTTGGAGTAAGTGCTTGCATTGAAAGTTACGTTCTGCCAATGTCCCCGACCCCTGTGTTTCTGGCTGCCAAGGGTACGTACTTCATCTGTCATGATCGTGCATATACATGGTTGCCCTCAGACTTCATGGGCTCATGTTTTGTTGCAAATCTGTTGCCTCCGACGTTCACTGTAGATGCCGATTACCATAAGACTAGAGTTGTACGAGGCGTAATTAGCGAAGAGGATACTGCCGGTCAAGAGGCAGGAGACTTTTTCAAGGGTTTCCTCCCGTTTTGGGGACCTATGGTTAATAGTAGGAACCTGAGACATTTGACTCGAGTGGTAGAATCGACAGCTAATGTTACTGCCAGTGCCCTTGGTAATATCACCACAGAACTTCAGGCGGAGAGACTTATGACGTTACAAAACCGTATGGTTTTAGATGTCGTCTTGGCAGATCGCGGTGGGGTATGTAAAGTGATCCATTCGAGCTGTTGCATTTTTATACCTGATAATGCTCCTACTGTCTATCAAGCCATCTCGAAGTTGCATAAGATCTCCGAATCCATACACGTGGATGTAGGGGATTGGACGTTACTCGGTTGGTTTTGGGGCTTGATGTCGACTTAGGGTTGGAAGATTCTGATGATCATCGGAGTTGTGGTAGTGTTCCTGTTCACGTGTTGCCTTTGTGTGCAGTGTGGTCCTGCCTTATGTGGCCTCTGTGCTACAACGTGTATGAGACAACCACCTGTTACCAGGGGGACTCGGTTGGACAGAGCTACGCTACAACGACATCTTGATGGTCTGATGAATATCGAATATGATTCCGACTAGTGCTTGCCTACATGAGGGCAAAAGGAGCGTCTGAGGTTCCGTGACAATTGTAAGTGGTGTTTTCGACTCGCACGAATATGGTCGAGTCTAGTATCTATGAACCGCAAATGACGAGTTTAGTAAGTGTGCGCAGTTTTCGCTGTGCTAACCTAAACCGTTCGTTTGTTACGTGGGCTTTTCATCTGTACCCACGGGTTCCATCTTAGATACGGCATCCATTTTGTCTCTTGCCCTCAAGTAGTCAGCGAACGGACGCTGTCCGCTTCGCGACCCTGGGACTCCCAAGATATTTGCGGAAGACACATGTCCTTTGAAAGTGTTTTTATGACGAGGGGGTTGCTACTGTAAGGCAGGTGGCGCCGCTCGAGGCTCATCTTGCCGCACGGGCTTATTGTCTCAGCCGTGCATCTCATTAGGCACGTCCCTTTGATGCCTGTATCTCGTGCTTCCCGACACCTCCCCTTTTACACCCTTTCCGATCTCCCCACTGTCTCCGTCTTCCTCTGCACCTGTCTTCGTTCCTGTTTCGATCTACTTGATTGCTGATTGGAATTTGCTAATGGTGGGAAGATGGGTTTTTACAGTTGGGAACCACCAAATGTTTCCGCAGTTATGCTCCGGATCTTATGTGTTTCAAAGCGACCAAAACGACCCCTCTGGGAGTTAGATGTGGGAACTAAGTTGTAAACCTTTGTGTTCAATGTTAGCCTATGGGTAAAAACTGTATAAAAGGAGCGATCCACATAACCAATTTGAAGCAGTCTCCCCGAACTACACTCGATGTACTTCCTGTGACTTCTGTGTTCCCTGCAGTAAATAAACCTTGACTCTTTGACGCCGAAGGAAGTGTCCCGTGTCTCTGTGACTTGTACGCCGGAACAGGTTACCCACGAAGGTTTCAGGTGTTTTGCCCTGGCACCGCTGGGTCCAAAAGAACCCAGTCCTTCACTCCTTTGATTTTTTTTTATCTCCTTTGACTATTGGTGGAATTTTTGTGGTCTTGTCTGTGTCCCATGGTAAGGCTCTAGGTTGTGAGCGTGTGAAGGTAGAGGCCATTTCAATAGCCTGGGTTGGTGTTAAAGCAGAGTGATGTTTAAGCCATCTTTGTGTCCCATATGGTAGAGCTTCCATAAACTGCTCTAAATATATGCATTACATTATCTCTTGTTTGGACTTTCCTTCAGGTTGTATCCATTTATCTGCTGCGGCCTTTAAACGGAAATACAGTGTCCTTGGGTTTTCCCCAGGTATTTCTTTTTCTTTACGAAACCTGACCCTGTAGGCTTCTGCGTCCAAGTCTAAGTGGTCCAGTATGATCGCTTTTATCTCTGGGTAGGGAGTATCTAGTGTGGCATTCACTACCTGATAGGCAGCTTGTGCCTCTCCTGATAACAAGGGGCCCAAAAAGAAGGGCCATTTCTCTTCGGGCCATCCACAGGCCCTTGCAGCTCTTTCAAAGTTGGTCAAGAAAGCATCCGGATCATCGCCACTTACATATTTTTGTAACGATACCCCAGAAGGGTGGGGTACTGGGGCTCTTCTTTCTACCAGTGGCATACTTCTTGGATCTTTTAAGGCAGTTTGGAGACCTTCTATCTGCGCGGCCATGGTATTCTTGAACACCGCTCGGTCGGCTTGAGCTGAAGTCATTTGTCGCTCAATATCCCACTCCAGCTTCTCCTGCCCTTTAATCAAATGCCGAATAAGTTGCTCCATCTCTGGGGAAGGGGTAGAAGGGGAAAATCCCACTTCTGACCCCAGTTGTGGCGGGGTAGAAAGAAGGGCATTGAGATTAGGTCTGGGGATATATGGTTTTATTTTTCCAAGGGTTTTTCTCTTTCTTAAGGTAAGTCTTTCCAGAGCCAATGATGCAGGATCCGTGTTTGTTGACTCTTCTGGTGTGCCTTTAGTCCTCCGGGTAAGACATGAAGGCTCTCCTCCATGGGACATGCGAAAGAGGAAAGAAACACCAAGGTCAGGGATTGGTTCTGACTTTCTTATTCCCAATGTAAGTACTCGGGGAGTGTGGGGGGAATAAGTCACCAGTGCGCGAGTGAGTGTATTTACAGCTATTGCACACTCAATCACAGGGTAATGCCAGTGAGGGAAGGTGAGGGTAGTGTGGGGAGGGGTAAAGCCAGTGAACACGATATGTACAAATATTTACACAAGCGCTCTGCGCTTCACTCGGAGTTCTCGGTCCCAGAATCTCCCCGCCTCCCCAACCAGCCCGACACACGCCGACGCACCTGCGTGAGCCACACTCCTACTTGTTAAGTGTGGCTGGGCGAAGCATGGAAACGTTGGGCTCCAGGCACAGGAACCTCCTTCTTCGGCTCCACGGGGACTCGAAGCAGTCCTTCTCCTTCTCCTCGTAGTTTCACCGGCTCTCCAAGGCAAACAAAATGCTCCTCGGTGACATCACCCGCCAATACTGTTTCTTCCGGCTTTTTCTCCAGTCCTGGGAGACCTGCGTCATCTGAGGGCGTGAAACTGTAGTTCATGTTTGCAGACTTAAAGGGGCCGTCCTCGATTTCTTCCTTTTTGTATTGGTACCACAGTTCTTCATCGTCCGATGACCACTCGTTCTGAGGGTGTAAAGAGGAACTTGCACTCGTGTTAGTGACCCACCATTCTTTCTCGGATACACTCCCCTCTGCTGACCTGGGCTCTTTGTTACACTACTGTTTTGTAGAACCAGCCAAAACTCAGGGGCATATTAGCAAGAAGCTTGTTAAAATTATCGCTGATTTAGCATCAGGAAACTGCCACTAAAGCGGTGATAATGGGCTTGCAAATATGCTCTACAGAATTCCAATAGAAGCCCAGGTTAGATGTCCAACACATCTAACCTGGGCTTCTATTGGAATTCTATAACGCATATTAGCAAGCCCATCATCACCGCTTTAGGGGCAGTTTCCTGCCGCTAAAATGGCAAAAATTTTAACGAGCTTCTTGCTAATATGCCCCTTAATTTTTAAAAACATTTTAATGAGCCTGTAAACCTTTTCCTTTTTGGTGAAAGTAAAACAATAGACAGCATAACCATACCAAGAAAATCAAGGAGTAAATTTGCAGCATATCAGTAACATTTATGATTAACCAAAGGTGCAATTCAAACAAAACAACTTGCTTTCTAATCGCTTGTTTGCAATCGCGGAGATCTCTGTAGAAATAACATGATTCATAGAATCTGATGAATTCCATCACACATCGCACATCAAAATTGTTGTAATGGCTCAATAGAATAGCTCTTCTTTCCGGTTAATTGAATGTGTTATTCACTACCAGGCCCAAGTGGAAAAAGCCTCTTGGGATTATTTTTGTATAGTAAGGTTTCCCTTCCTGCACAAAAATAATCATCCCTCAAGGCAGGCACCCTTGAACCATGATGCAAAGGTGCCTGCCTTGGCGCTAGGCAGCACATTGTGTGCCCACCAGGGTTGGTTACAGCCACTTTATAGTTAGCCTTCACTTAAAAATACATGGCCACTATATGTATCGTAATGGCAGACAAACTTACAATGCCTGGAGAATGGACTCTAAAAGGTTCAGCAACACAGGTGGTGATTCTGCAATACCCTCAAGGCCTTCACTGTCTTCTTACCTAGTTTGAGGCCAGTATCCTTCGTCGCAACCGCTGGAACTGCACCCCAGTGCACAGCATTGACTTGCCATTACCAAGGCTTGTTCAGAGATTTTCAAGCTCCAAGAAGCTCTAGCCTCCAACATCTTTTGCTACCAAGATCTTTGTCCTAACCGCATCCTCTGCTACGTGGGCCTGCATCATTGGTGAGCTGCTAGAGGTCCTCTTGCGACCCCTGTGCCTACGGCCAGTGGGTTCTCTTGAGGGTCTTATTTGGCTACTGTGGGCTCCCCTGCTTTTTCAGGGGCTGCTCTGACTCTACTGCATTTGGTGAATCCCTTGGACCTTGCGGGTCCTGACACTGCCCCTTTTTCGCCTGCTACGTTTGTTGCTGCTGCTAAGGCTTGTTGGTGCTCCCGCTGGTCACCGATCCCCTGACTCTTGACATACAATGAGTGACACCATGTACTTGGCTCCTGTTCTTCCACAGTGTTGCTTGGTCTGCACAGCTTTAGTGCCAAGGTCACTGTCAACTCTCCTGCATCTTCTGACATCGGTGCGTATTCGTCTTCTGTGCCGCCTGGTCACTCCTGAGAGGCACAGACTGTGTCCCCTCTGTCCTCTCTGTCCCATCTGTCCCCTCTCCTCCAGAATTCACCCTTGGATTTCACTGGACTCTTTCACTTTCTTCACCAGCTGCATCTTTTTCTGAAGTCCTCCATTGTGGTCTATGCAGTTCCTGATGTCACTTTGCACCTGGCTTCCCTGGTGTAGGTATCCTGGTCCCAGGGGTATCCACGGTGGGGTGCCTCTCCAACCTTCCATTTTCCACAGGGTTCCCTGGGAAGGGTCCGTATTCTTGAAAACTGCAACCGCGACTCCCCCTTTGACTTGTATTAAGCATATAGTTGTGTGTCCACTCTACACCAGCCTTCATGGGGTCCCTGGGTACTTACCTTGTGTGGTTCCTTGGGTCCCTGGCTCTTCTAAGTCTTCAGGGACCAGTCTCGACTTAAATTGTGGTGCGCATTCCACTTTATTAGTATATAATTTGGTCTCCCCCTGGAGACCAATGTGTATTGTGAAGTATTATGTGAATTGTGATTACATCTCTCGGTAGGAGGTATTGGGGAAACATCCTTTACAACAAAACTTTTTCCACGCAGTACCTTTACAACGCAGGAATTACAATGCAAGTCGTTACAATGAATTGCGGTGGAGGGCACTGTAGGATAGGGAATCGTTTAATTTACTATCCAAAACCTTCCCTGCTATCCACGGGGACTGGAGTTGGAATAGTAAATTAAACTATTCACTATCCAGCGCCCCCCAACGCAAGTCGTTGTAACGAGTTGCGTTGTAAAACCTGCGTTGTAAAGGCATGCATGGAAAAAGCATGAGTTGTAACGAAATACATCCAGATATTGCAACGTGTTAGTGAGTGTTTATAATAAATATATATGTTATAAGTACACTGTACATTTATTTTTGTTCTAGCCTACACTGTATTATTAGTACTCGTAAAACAAGCTGCTTCACACTCCTTCTGGACTAAGCCTGAAGGCTGTCGCTACAGATACCAATTAGAGAGCTTCCTAAGGTTGTCTATGACCAATACAATCACCATAGGGGTTGTCTGGATAAATGCAGGGTGTCCACTTAAATAAGTGTCCACCATATACTATGCTAGCCTCCTACATCTTAACACATCATATATCACCCAACTTTGAGATTTCTATGTTATCCCATCCTCTAAATGTGTTCAATGTGTTCAGATCCCATACTATAGTAACCATCCATAGTGGAGTACTAGCAGTACATTTCATTACCAACCAGATTCCATAGTAATGTAAGCACATACTCCTAACGTTAAATAAGTAACCTCTGGTAATAGCTAATTTGTGAATAGTCCAATCTGATAATTTGTGAATAGCCCTATCTGTCTGTCCAACCCTTGACTGAAGCATCTTTCTGTTTACCTGCTACCAGTGGTTCTCTTGTAGTGTAGTTCCTATAATCCCAATAGGCTCTGCACATTGCAATAGCATAAACAGCAGTGTAGACGTAGGACTGAGGTCATCTAGGTCTCTACTGACTATGTTAGACTTAATTAGTTTTGCCAGCTAGCTCAGATGATTCTTATGCCTTTATAAGGACATGATTTATTATAACCATATAAGGGCATAAATCTGGAATATTTAATTAGGGTCCTAGATACATTCACAACACTATGTCAAAGGTGAATAAAATAAGGAAGAGAGGACACCTTGTCAATGTTTAGTACAACAAGTAATCACCTGGTATCCTATCGTTGCATTTACTGGTCTTTGTAGAAATGCTGTCAATCCATGTAGCCCATTCTCCCTTTCTTTTACAAAAGGAAGTTAGTGACTTGACTAATATTCGTGCAAAAGAAAGGATGAATGGAAGAAGCAGAGAGAGACAGAGTGACTATTGTCTAGCCTTCGATATGTCTAAAGTTACTCTTCACCTATGCACCATTGTCTCTCTGAGGAATTTCATATTCCTAAAATTACAGTAGATATATTACTCCATTGATGAATCCATGTAGATGAATTCTCACTACCTGTGAACTACACTGTCCAAACGTCTTTTATTGTTCTTCAAACTCGACTGGTTTTAGTACTCCGACCAGTTACATGGAAAATAAAACAATTCGGGGCATATTATCAAGTGGGTTTATCTCCGCTTTTTTGGCTTTAAAAGCCAAGAAAGCGAAGATAAAATTATCTCACTATTACCTAGCTGTCGTTAACAACAGTTAGCAACAGCTAGTAGGAGATAGCGGCCATCTTGGGCCCCACTTTGCATGTCAGAGAAATGTATCACTAATGACATGCAAAGTGGGCGTGCCAAGATGTTAGCGACTGGAAACTGTCGCTAACATCACTATCTCCTATTACCAACTTTTGGAGATATTTGCGCTAAGCGCGAATATCTCCAAAAGCTAACACCTGCCCGAGCAGTTCTTAGCCATGTTATCCAATGGGAGGTGAATAACATGGCTAAGAGCATTAGCTCGCTAATGCATGAATATCGCGGAAAATCGCCTCAGGTCGGTGATACATTTTTGTCTCTAACCAAGCAATAGCGATAATTATCACTATTGCTTGGTAATATGCCCCTCAGTTTTATATGATAAGCACGAATCCCCTAAACCTTCTGTTGTTCCCTAATCCTAAAGGATTTTTTTTCCCTTGTACTAACCCCTAATTTACAAGGTCCCTCTAGCAAGCTTACAATCGGACTCTATCACGGCCATTGATAGTCCTACCTACCCGCCTGCCTCCTGAGGTGAGAGCTAGAACTTGAGTAGCCTTAAGGTAAAATAGGAATGCTGTCTCTCTCCGTCCCAGAAACAAAAGTAGAAAATAAAGCAAACTAAAACAACAAAAGAAGAGAAAACAAAAGGAAAGAGGAATGATTGAGGTCTCTTACCAGAGTTTTCAATAATAATTCTGCCTACAAAGAAAAGAAAAGTCAAGATAGCGATAAATCTGCGGTGGTGAAATAGAGCATGCTCAAAGCAATTTAACTTACTAGGATGCTACAAACAGGAACAGTTACCTTATTTCAATGGGAAATTATAGACAATCTCAAAGAACCAGTAATGCTAGCCTCATTTGAAAAAACGCTAAGGGCAAGAACCACCAAACCTGCAAGTACATCTCCTAACCCAGAATCTTTAGGACAGCGCTCAGGCAACAATGATCTTCTCGTGAGGTGGGAGACTAAGCACGAGCATCAGATATCATTCAGTTAAAGAACAATTATGCTACAAATGACTGGAACTTTCCACAAATAACTAGAGATTTGCATGGCCTCTGGCTGTGTAAAGTCTAAAAAAATATATTCACCAAACACCCTTCACAATAATCTGGGTTTAGAAGTATATCTTCGATGCTATTATATTAATCATGGTGCTTGAGCAATCTAGCAGGTTCTCAGTATCATTGCTTGACTCTGTATTCCTTTCTGTCCACCAAACAAAACAAAACAATCCCTTCCCTTTATGTCTCTGTGAGTCTAGTATTCTTCAAAACCACTACACACACTGCAGTAAGAACTGGTGTAAAACGTGTCCTCAATGACTAATAATTGACATGCTCTGTGTATCTTAATTGAAGCTGTACTCATGCTTGAATGGCCAGTGGTTTGACTAACAGTTATGTTTCGAATTGGCCAATGAACTAAGGTTTAGTTTTTTCTTGTTTTAAAATGTAAAGGTTTAGTTGAAAGTTATACTTTATCTTCTCGATGGAAATTAGGCACTGCTTTCTTTTTTTAATCTGCAAATCTTTAAAAAAAAAAATAATATTGCTCATTCCTCTTTTGTTGTTTGGAGAACATTGTTAGGGTGCTATACATGTTTTTGTACTGTTGTAATATTGTGTACCTTATTTTATTAATAGCAATCATACACAAAATATGACACTGGATGCTGAAAGAAGGAGAAAAGCCTAAGGAAGCATGAACTGTGTGATTATAAGCATACTCTGCTATGCATAAAGCTGTTTTAGGAAAGAAAAATTTCAACAATTAAATCCTTTTGAACTGTATGTTATATACCTGGCGAAACTGCAATTGGATTCAAAATGCCTCATGACATTTTACTCTGCACACAAATAGAAAAATATCCACATAATTACTTCACATTTTGGGCCAGCTAGGGTCACTACAGAGGTCTTTGTAAAACGCGAATCTATTTTGCTTCCCTTGGATAACCTGCCAATGTCGTCATATCAATCAATCATCACTTGATAATGCACGCAGCTGCTTCAAACAGAAGCTTCCCGGGGCTCTGGCAGACAGCATGGGCCAACCAGAGTACCACAGAAGCTAAACAATGTCAAATCACCAGGGGGCATATCAGCAATGAGGCGATAGAAAATTATCGCCAATTTAGCCTCCGTTTTCAGACGAAAAGCGCCAATATTTGTTTCGCCTAATCAGCAAGGTCACGCTATCGTGTGAAACCTTGCCTCATCACCATTTCCCTTAACGCCCAGCTTTGCATCTATAATGAGATGCAATGTGGGCATTCCTCCCTAGGATAACAGGAGAAATGTCGATAAGCGACATTTCTACTATTATCAAGCCTCACGCAAAGCAGCATAGCGACAAGAACAGTAGCGATAACCTCTGTTATCGCTACTTTCCTTACGCCTGCTGTGAGACTGACTTAGCCATGATATCATATGGAAGGTGGATATAATGGCTAAGTATGTGAGGCCCTATCAGCAAGCTATTACCAAAAGTTGTGTGAATATAGCTGGATTTCCAGCAATAATCGCACAGTTGGCAGCTTGCACTCTGAATTTTATCGCTTTGGAGATAAGCGTTGGTGATAGCACGCAGTCTCTGCGATAAAATTCAGAGTTGGGCGGCGATAATTATCCTCACGCTAAGAGGGCTGAGCGATAATTGTCCCCGGCCCTTGCTGATATGCCCCCAGGTTTTGAGTTGCTTTCTAAAGGTTTAGGTGGAAGTCTGTTTCATAATTTAGCAGTGACAACAGTAAAAGAGCTGCTTCCATGGGGAGATTTTGAGAATTTTGGGATATGTAGGTAGCAGCTGTTGTTGGGTCAGACTACCCTCTCTTCGGTGTAAGGGGACAGTCTGTTCAACATCTAACGTGGACCCTCACTGTGGTACGCTCTAAAAGCAAGAGTCAGAGCTTTAAATTGAATGCGCTGTTAAACTAGGAGCCAGTGCAGATGTCTCAGATGTGGAGACGTGTGATGAGGGAACAGGACTCTTCTAATAAGTCTAGCTTATGTGTTCTGGATTTCTGAAGTCTGCAAAACAGATAAACAGGGAGTCCAAGGTAGAGGCTGTTTGAGCAGTACAGGCTAGAGGAGACTAGAGCATGAGCTACAGATTTTCTCAGACTGTACCTGGAACCAGAGGAAGGAACTTTTTAAGATTTTCAACTTCACGAAGCAGGCTGCAAGATTTGATTAATTTGAGTGGCAAAGGAGAGAGATGAACCAACAATTATGCCAAGATTTCTGGCTAAAGATGTTGGATTATGAGGACTGTTTATTTCTGGAAGCAACCAGAGGGAAGGCAGTGGGTGACTACCTTTATTTAAAGGCAAAACCTTGTTCTTTTAACAAATTAGTTTCAGGAACTTTGCCTCCATCCAAACCACGACTCCTCTGAGACACTGTAAAATTATAATTGCAGTCTTGGAAGGAAAAATGCAATTTGGTGCTGATGCAGTATTTCCCCTTCTGGTCCCAATTTGGTTCTCCCTTGATTGCTTGTATTAGAAGCTTTAGGCTGCCTTTGCTTTGCACTGCCACACGAAACACATTTGTTTTTGTGACGTGATTTTATTTTAGAAATACGTTGTGCATATTATTTGTTATTCAATTACTATTCTTGGGATTCAGTATAAACATTTTGTACTATGTCCAACAACATGGTGCGCTGTTTTGCTGTGCCCGGTCAACAACATCTCCTAACGTTTTTAGATACAAAACAGTAGCACAGCTGCAGTTTTCTAACACAACAGTTCTTATACTATAATATCTGTCCCGACCCATTGGAGATTAGAGAGGGGATTTCCAGCTGAGAGTCTAGTCTTGGAAAGGAGGCAGCAGACTTGCGTAAATTGAGTTTACACCTACGATGCGGACCACCTAACCACAAATACTGGGTATGTGATTTGGTGCTAATTCCAGAGATCACTAACATATCTCTGTACACACATAGTGAGGGTAGGCTTAGATAGACATTACTTACCATGGTCGGGTTGTTCATTATTTACAGCCTGTTAGTAATGTAGATTACTTTTCTTAGTAGAATCTGTTTACTAATCACAGCAAATCTGCTTCAAAATAGACTATGATGGTTTCAATAAATATATTGTAAACCTCCTTCATGTCTTTCTTCTGATCACTATGGTCATGCACGGGTGAGAACAAAAGGTGATTAACTTTTTCCATGGTTTACTTGGGAGCTAGAGGTTCATGTTCAAGTTTTTCAGAACTCACCTGCTACTCTGGAAGTTTAGGAGTTCAGGTGAGGCACTGTGAGCTAGTAGAGAGACTCAGCACCTACATTCTGATATCTTGTTCTTCTAAGGCTCAGGTTTCCATACAGAATCCCTGCAACATATTCGACGTACAACACTACCATGACATCCCAGGATTTGATGAGATACGCCAAGGGAGAAAGGTATAGCTGAAACAGAGGCAGGCTCAGGACAGAGGCCTGGAGAGCTTTCCATTGGTTTAGGTGATGAAGAATGCGGGTGTAAATACACCAGTTGGGATCTGCCCTCAATGAAAGATTTGACCCACAAAACTGCCTTACAGTGAATGCCTGTGTTGCTAAGTCTGTTCAACAGAATGGAAAGCGATACAGTGCATAACAGTTATGCTCTTGTCCATGTTCTCCCTCACAATCTCTGCCACCTCCAGGAGAGCCGTCACTGTGCTAAAACCTGCACAGAAGCCCGATTGCTAATCGTGGAAAATATAATTAGTTTCTACATAAGTGGACAGTTGTTCATTAACCAATTTCTGTAGCATTTTTGCAGCAGATGGGAGGAGCGATTTGGGCCTATAGTTGCTCAACACACATATATTGGCATTTGGCTATTTTAGAAGTGGCAGAAGAGATGCCTGTTTCTAACACATAGGAAAACCTTCAGATGTTAATTACACATTTCATATTTTATTGACTGGAAGATTAAGATGCTGCGCCATAAGTCTGAAGATATTTGGGGCAGATATCGTTCAGGGTGCTAGACTTGCATTTTAATATCTCGTTCAAGGAGCATTCCTCTGAGAAAGAGGCAAATTCATAGAGGAATGGTTTAGGAAAAGAGGGAGCACAGGGGAAGGTTTCAGTCATCCCAAAGCTGATGAGCTAGTAACTAAAGTCTCCACTGGACCCTTAGAGAAGGAAGAGTATACATTTTGAATCTTCTTATTGAAGAAGACTGACAGTTTTTCTCAACGTTCAGCAGAAGGGATGATAGCAGACGTTGTCCCTTGAGAGGAAACAAAAAAATGCACAATTTTAAACACCTCTTTGGTGGAGTTAGCTGCCATCTTGATGTGAAGTGCAAGATATTCTTTCATGGTACTGCACGTTTTTTTTTGTGAAGATCCTAAGCGCTGCTTTGTAGAGCGTCTTAGCATTGGAATAATATGATCTCCTCCACCTGCCTTCTAATTTTTTGCACAGAGTTTTCTCTGTTCTTAAGTCCGGAGAAAAACCGACAGCTTCAATCTTTTTGCCATGTACTTTTTTAAGGGAGCAAGATGGTGTAATTTGTTACAGATCCAGCTATCAAACAACAAAATGTCAGATTTAACTGCTCCTTGCAGAATTGAAGGAGAGAGAACAAGCTAAGGAATCCTCTGACACAATATGCTACTTCCTTTTCATTACTAAATGCCTTCTGTGAATACCAAAAGTAGTACGTTTAGGATTTTATCTCAGATTAGTTCTGTGAATCGGCCCCACAGTGCCTGAAGGAGACAAAAAGCTCTACATTCCTAAAGTTTCAGTGCCCAATTATGTGGTGGGAGATGACAAAGATAAATATTTTTCTGCTGATGAGGTTACCCTAAGGATGCACAAGATCCCAGAGGCTCACTTGGGAGAGGTGGGTGGTTTGTGTAAACCTATGCCTCTAGTGGGGAGGGACACAATGTACAGCATTGTGAAAGCAAGCTTCTTCCTAAAAAAACTACCAGAAGCTCAGGGATAGACAACATCTCCCCAATCAGTCTTGAATCGACTTGTTGGACTACTCCAGTGATGTACTGAATGTCTGGGTGAGGGGCAGCAATGTTATTGATTACACTTGGCTGTACAGAGCTGCACCAGCACCTAGTGGACAACAGGCTGACTTACCCCAGCAAGTTCGCTAAGAAGGCCGACCTCTGGGTCAGCACTAGAGTGTTTAAAAAGTACCTTGGGGACTCTCAAAAGGGTGGACAAAGGTCACACCAGGATTGGGAGTGGGGAGAAAATCTTAAAAGTGAGTAGTACTTAAAAGGCTCCCAAAATATTTCCAAAGGGAACAGCGAGCACCAGTCCCAATCTGAACCAAGAAGAAGGGATTCTTTGGTAAACAGAGAGGGAGGTTTGTCCCCCAGTGTACTTAGTGCTAAAAATATGGGCACTCCAAGATAGACACCAAATTTCCCAAGATGGCAGAGCCCCCCACTGATTGGGAGACACAGGGGTTGGTGAATGTAGCGCTTTAGAAGGAGATGGTCCCAGTTTGCTTTGGGGAGCAGATGGAGGTTACTCTAAAATCTCTGGGGTATAAGAAGATAGCCCCAAACCCCCATATGCCTGCCAAGTATAGGAAGTGGGTAAAAATCAAATGGCAATGGGTGGAGGCTCTGAGGGACAGAGGAGCCAGTATGAATATTGTGAGGTGTTAGTTGGTGTCTTCAGAGCATGTCCTCCCTAACACATTTCACAAAGTCATAGTCTCAGACAACCGTAAGTCATCTGCTGCTGTCTCCATTTTCCTTTGTGCGGGGGCAAGGGTCTCCATGTTCTCAAAGAAGCGGTGAATCTTGCCATACCTGTGGACTGTCTGCTAAGCAATGACCTGGAGCTCCCTATCTGGAAGAAGGTAGATCTCAAGTAACAACAGCCCAGGCAGCTGCAAAGAAGAGTAAGGGCAAGGGGTGTGGGTGTGGGAACACTACCCCTGAAGTTTCCATGGTCTAGGTTGATGGCGCACCTGGGTAGGATGCTCCTGAGCCTACTGGGGAGGAAATCACTGACTTGCCTGAGCTTGCTCAATGGCAAGTTGAGAGTGGGCCCACCAAGGAGTACTCCTCCAAGTGCCCTTTCTAGAGGTATTGAGGCCGCAAACTCAGGCCTAGGAAGTAGGTGAAAGCACTGGAGATCACCTTATCCACTGGGAGAATTACCTCCTTTAAAATGAGACTAAGATTCCAGGACCTGGGCAGGCCCATGGGCCAGTGGTTCCCCAATGTTACAGGGCCTTCTTACTGAGGTTAACTCATGGTATTCCCCTTTCAGGACATCTGGGACAAGACAAGACAAGGCTTCATCTGACTTGTGGCCCACTTATATTGGCTCTAGATGTAGATAGCATCAGATGAATTCTGTAGGTCCTGTACCACCAGCCAGGCCAGTGGGAAATCAGGGGAAAAGCTTAATGCTTCCCTGACCCTGTTACCTGTCATTGGCATGTCCTTTGAGAGAGTGAGCAGCAACATTGTTTTTCTCTTGGACCCCTGGACAGCTTTAAACAACAGGTTTATCCTGTTCTTGGTAGACCACGCCACTCGCTACCCAGAGGCCATTCCTTTGAGTTCAGTGACTGCAGCTGCAGTGGCCATGGCCTTGATTGGGATTTTTTACTTGTGTTGGGTGCCGCATAGAGGTATTGTCTGACAGAGGCAGTAACTTCATGTAACTTCATGTCAGCGTACATGAAATACAACAACACCCTAAAAGGCATGATAATGAGCTTACTTGAGCCCATGAGGCAGACATCCTCCTGCCTTCATGCCTTCTGTTTGCCATGGGGACATCTCAGCCTTGTAAACTCCCACAAAAGTCCCCTCAGAATTGTGGTAACATACCTGCTACCACTCCACAACCAGGTGCATCACTTCTGGACAACATGGAAAAAGCAATCTGGAGGCTAGTCAAGAAGTTATGACACTCTGGTGTGACCAGAATGCTAGTCAGGAGAGTTTCAACCAGGCCAGAAGGTGTGGGTTATGAATCGCTGGACAGGCCCCGATGAAGTAGAGGAGCAGAAGTGGTACACCTGTGAAAAATAAAATTCACAGGCGGGCAGACAAGGTGCAGGCCAGTATCAAGGAGGAGGTCTACTGGATGCTAGTCTTAGGGGTTATTAGGTCCTCAAACTGTCCAAGTTCAACCCTGTAAGTACTGGTACCCAAGGCTGCTCTTCATTAACACGAAATCACTTCTCCTGCAACAGAGGTGGAGTGTTATTAAATGGGGGGAACTTTCATTACAATGCAGTCATTACATCGCACTGCTTTTACAACGCAGCTGTTACAACGCAACTGCCTTTACATTGCATGCCATTACAACGCATGTAATTACAATGCATACCATTACAATGCATTATAAGGTAAGTAATAGAGTATGTTTTACTTTTAGGGTGGGTATGGGTTTTGGGGTAGATGGGAATAGTAATTTTTACCCCTACACTATCCAGCGCTTTCCCTACTGTTGCACTCACTGGAGTGGGAATACTAATGTTTACCTCTACACAATCCAACAATTACCCTACTGTTGCACTCACTGGTGTGGAAATACTAATTTTTACCCCTACACTATCCAACACTTACTCTACTGTTGCCCTAAAAGTAATAGGCGTTGTAATGGTATGCGTTGTAATGGTAGTTTCAAAGATTGTATTGTAATCGCATGCGTTGTAAAATTAATGTAATGTAGTTGCAATGCAAAAACCGCATTGTAAAAGCATGCGTTGTAATTGTTTGCGTTGTAGCGTCAGATATTCCTGAAAGGGAGGCCTTTGTTCTGGTCTGGGCACTTACGAAGCTGGGACTCAACCTGTTTGGCACTCACTGCGGAAGAAGACAGAGCACAAGCACCTCAGATGGCTCATGCAAATGAGGGGGAAAAATTCCAAACTGTTGTGGTGGTCAATCTCCCTACAGGAAATGGACTTCATGGTGGAACACTGCCCTGGGTCCAGGGTCAGACCATGCCATTGATGATGAAATATCTATGTTCTTCCCCCTTAGTCATGAGAACTCCCAAGAGGTTGTACAATTTTGCCCATTTTCAACTGGGGGACACATGTTAGACCTGTCAGCCTTAGGGTGGTCTCTCCCAAACTATTTGCCTGCCCCCTCCATTTTTTCTGAACTTGTTTTTGCTGTCCTTAGGGCTCTGTGCACTATACTACTGCTAATCAGTGCCAAAGTGCTAGTGCTCACACCTTAGAAAGGTAGAAACATTGGATTATCCCCAATTGGCATATTAAACTTACTTATAAGCCTAGCAAAGTGGTACCAAATGTATCCCAGGCTTGTAAATTAAAAGCTAAAAGTAGAAACACAGCACTTATAATACCACCCACTTAATCCTTTTAAACATGTCTCAGGTCTGTCATTGGAGCCCGGGTGCACTGTTTTAAACTGCCATTTGGAACTGGCATAATAAACCTTTTGCAAGGCTCAAACCTTCCTTAAAATGTGGGACATGTAATTTTATGTTTTTCATGCCTTGGTAGTGAAAAACCTTTACATTAATTTTTCACAATTGAAAGACCTGCCTCTCTTATAGATAACATTGGAGTTACCTTATTACATTTCAAAGGCAGTAATTTTCTAATGCGAATAGGTAACTAGTTCATATTTGATGTCTTTGGAATGGTAATGGAAAATCCTCTCTTATGGTAAAGTTTGGATTTTAAATTACAGTTTTGGAAATAACACTTTTAAAAAGTTGGCATTGTCCAACTTTAGCCGTTTTGTGGCTACAGACTGCCTCTGGGTCACATCTCTGGGTGTAGCTGACAGTTGAGCTATGTGTATTCCTCCTAGATAGTCACACACAATAGGGAGCTTAGGTGTGCCTCAATAGACTATCACTATCAGGATGTGAGGGCACTGCTGGACACAGCCCTACTTAAACTTGAATGGACTGCATTGTGTCTTTACACAAAGGGCTGCAGATCCCTTGTGGCTAGTCGACAGCCAGGGCAGGGAAGGCAGGAAAGCAGTGGACTTCAAAGGGAATCCTCTAGAAGCTTCTCCGACTTCAAAGGAAGACCCAGGTGCAGATATTGGACCTCAGGTTCTTTGTATCCTCTATTCAACAAGCGGAACAACCGAGCAAAGAAATTTTTAAAATAGTTCAGTCCTTCTTCAAACCCAAGGCCATCGAAACAGAAATTATTCCCTCTAGCAAACTCTGTGAGGATATCTCGGATTTTTTCGACAAAAAAATCCTGAAGGTCTATGACTCCTTCACCCCCTCCGAGCCAACAATTATGGCAGACCACGATATCATTGTGATGCCTACCCCTCCCTTAACTCGGTTCCTCCCAATCACCCGCGAGGATGCATTGAAAGAACTACACAAATGCAAATCAGGTGCTCCTGATGACCCCTGCCCCCCCAAACTGTGGAAAATGTTGGATGCCACGGTAGGGCCACTCCTTCACATCTGGAACATGTCCATCGAGACTGGCACGTTCCCCGACCGCTGGAAACATGCCACTCTTCTCCCATTGAAAAAAAAAAACAATGGCGCCCCCGATGATCTGAGCAATCTCCGCCCCATCTCCCTACTAGCAGCCCCGGGAAAAATGCTGGAAAAACTTATCCAACGCCAACTCAATAGCTTCATCGAAAAAAGTGGCATACTACACGAAACACAGTCTGGTTTCAGGGCCGGCTTCAGCACTGAAACTGCCCTCATTGAGGTGGCTGAGTCAATCAGGTGGTCGCTGGATTCAGGAGCATCGGCCATGCTGGTGCTCCTGGATCTATCTGCCGCCTTCGATACTGTGGATCACAGTAGATTGCTGCTCAGATAGAAGGATGTTGGCTTAGAGGACAAGGCACTGAGCTGGTTGCACTCCTACCTTACGAACCGCTCTCAGAAAGTAGCTCTGGGCGCTTTTTCCTCTGAACCCAAACGGCTGTGGTGTGGTGTCCCGCAAGGGTCCGCCCTCAGCCCGCTACTTTTCAATGTTTATCTGTCCCCACTTTTTACCTTAATCGCCAAATGGGGGTCAAGGCGATTTCGTATGCGGATGATACGCAACTAGTCTTCCCATACGTTGAGGTGTCAGAAGCAGCGTTCAGCAAAATAAAAGGCTGTCTTAGTGACGTAGCCAGATGGATGAACACTAACAAGCTAAAATTGAATGCTAGCAAAACAGAGGTACTATTCTTTGGGAAAAGTACTCCACCCTCCCCTGACCTCTGGTGGCCCACCGAAATGGGTTCTGCTCCCACCCCTGGCACCAAGGCAAAAAATCTGGGTGTATGGTGGGACGAGACGCTTTCCTTCTCCTCTCACATACAACAAGTCACCTCTAGCTGCCACTATAAACTCCGCAACCTCCGAAAATTTCCCTCTCTTCTACCAACTGACTGTCGTAAATCGGTGGCCCATGCGACAGTCACATCCAGACTGGATTATTCGAACGGCCTCTATTTTGGCCTCCCGAAATATCTGACACAACGCCTGCAGAGCGTGCAGAATGCGGCTGCGAGATTGATAAAACGCGTGCCTTTTAAACATCATATCTCTACGCATCTTCACGAGCTGCACTGGCTTCCAGTGACAAGCAGAGTAAAATTCAAGGCGCTCACCCTAGCTTACAGAGCACAAAAAGGGACTTGTCCCAATTATCTGAAACTTCGACTCCCCCGCTACCATCAAGAGAGACACCTGAGATCAAACTCGCAGACCCTACTGGCTGTACCTCGAGCGAGAAGAGCAAGACTCGGAGGCAGATCTTTCTCGGTAGGCACTGCGAAGCTTTGGAACTCCCTCCCCCCTGCCATCCAATCTGCCCCGTCAGAAGCCATCTTTAGGAAACTCCTAAAGACTTGGCTCTTTGGACAGAAAGCTTAGTACCTCTCCCTGCATCCCTCTCTGCTGCTGCGGTTTCTTTTCAGCGCCGGGACACCTCCTCGCGAGGTAGCTGTTCGCGCTATACAAGAATCAGCATTATTATTATTATTATCCTAAATCTTCAATATATTTCTGGACCTGTGGATACTCTGCCAGGAAGAAAGACTGCTATGCTGCATGAAAGGACTGCCACTTTGCTGGACTGTTACTCTGAAGGATGGCTGCCCTGCTGTGCTGACCTGCTGTCTGCTGTCTTCTTAACTCAGTGAGAAGGACTGAACCTACATCTATTGAACCCAGGACCCCAGAGTGACTCCAAAAGCTAGTTGGCTAGACTCCTGACTAGATAATCAGAGACAGAAGGCTCCAAAACCTTGAACTCAACACCTGGACTCTGCATCTTTGAGAACTACTTGGAAGAAGTGGTGCCACACCAGTCCTAAGCCCTTGGAATTGTGCATGAATGTGCTCTACAAGTCTATCTGTGGATTCAATATAACAGACGCATCTCCTCTGCTGTGTGCAACACAACCCACAGCAGAACTGACAGATCACCTCTGCTGTGAGGTTTCCCTCAGTACAACGACTCCGCATCAACCTCGCAGTCTGCACCATAATTGCTGCCAGTGTGAAGCTTTCCCGATGCGGGACCTCACACCACAAATTTCTTGCTGACATAAGCCCAGACAAAATGCTCTGTTCTCATATCACAGCCCATCAGAACCGACACATCACCTTGAGTACTGTTTTTCTAATCTGGCATGGGATCTTTTTGCAGTGTATTTTAATTTTGTTACTATTTGTAGAGTTGCACAAATACTTTACACATTCACTCTGACTGCTCCTTGCCAAGCTACCCAAGGGTTGAGCATAGATTACTTTAGGGTTTGCTTGTAACTTCACCCTGACAAGGATTGTGGTTCCTGCTTGAGTAAGGTTTCACCCCCCTCAACCAGCAACCCAATTACTTGCAGATTTTATTAACCACTTGTGTTATGTTTTAAATGCCATAAATAAGACATGTGATAACGCCCTAAGGTAGAAATCTTGATTGGGCAAAGACACCGAAAGTATTTGACCAATCAAGCATCAGCCCTGGGTGAGAAATCTGACTTTTTTCCTGCCCTGAGCTTTTCCAGACAAAATCAACAGCTTCACCTGGTCTTCACCTAATGCCTTTTAGACTTTGGGGAGACCTTTCGAGTTACAGCCTTCTGCCTTTCTCCGCTAAGAGATTCAGACTTCCATTTGTGCAGAATAATTCCAAAGGTAAAATCCTTTACCGGGCTGTCCCGCTTCATGTATCTGACCATGGGCTCCAACGTAGCTGGCACCAGAGTGATCCTAGCTCCTGGTCTAACACGATCATAGCCTATTTTTGGCACTTTGCGCTTTAATCACTTAAAACTTCAAAAGCTTGTCTGCTCCGTGTCATAGTTACCACGCAGTTGAACTCAAGTTAACTTAGTGAGTTTTGTGGTTCATCCTGGTATGATAGTCTTATTATTTCATGAGATGGGTAACTGCTCCCCCCAAATTGTAATCCACTTTCTTTTTCCTCAATGTTTTACACTCACTGGATAACATAGTAACATGAAATTCTGTAAGCATTTTAAGGAGGACCCAAATTCGAGTTTGGCGGATAGGGCAATCCATCACAAACTGGACAGAGCTTTCTCATATTTAGCTGATGGTCTGCCTGCCTCTTAGAATCAGGCAAAACTTTCAGTATGCTGACAGCGGGGATTACTCCATCTTAGCCTCCGACATACAATTCCAATGCCCTAACAGAGTAAGGGCTGTCAGAGGATTTCCCTTTTGTCTGCTCTCACTATTTAAAGTTGATCAATAAGCATGGGTGGAAAATCCGTTCCGCTCGCGGAATTGGCGGATTTTCAGTAAATTCGCAATCCGTGAGATTCGCGAATTTCCCGCAAAATCCGCGAGCGGAACGGATTGGGTCAAAAGTTCATGCTGACTTTTGTAACTCTTTTAGAATGGCGCTGGCAAGCTGCCAGAGCCATTCTAAAATAGTTACAAAAGTCAGCTTCAACAGGAAGCTATAATAGATAAAGTAAAGCAGGTGCCGCTCAAATTCAGTTACACATTCATTAATCACCCCAAACTTAATTTGACCTTCAACTCGAGCGCCTGCTTTACTTTATCTATTAGTGCTTCCTGTTGAAGCTATTGCAGCTATTTTAGAATGGCGCTGGCAGCTTGCCGGCGCCATTCTAAGTGGGGCTAAGGGCAGAAGGGCCCAAAAGTGGGACAGAGGGCAGAACGGGACAAAAAATGAGTGGGGCAGAGGGCAGAGGGGCTCAGAAACGAGTGGTACAGAGGGGAGATGGGCATAAAAAACGAAAGGGTGGCAGTGATTAACCAGGCAAAAAAAAAAACCACGAAAACGCAAAGCGCCTCGCGAACACGCAAAGTGCCCGGCGAACACCCGCGAACTCGCAAGAATAAAAAAATCCGCAAATTCACGAATTTTGCGGATTGCGAATTCGCAAATCCGCAAATTTGCGGATTGTGAATTCGCAAAATTCGCCCATGCTTACTGATCAATACCTGGCAAGTTTTCACTGTCCACTGCAAAGGGTAGTTAAAACTGTAAAATGTCCCCCACACCATGGGAGAAAAACTTTTAATTTTTTTATTTTCAAAAACCAAATTGGGGTTTTGTTTTTCAAAATATAACAAATCTGTCATGTTGCTGTCCATCAAATTTCATTGCATTTACAGGAATTGCAGTGATGGCAGTACCTTAAAATGCAAGAGACATCCGCTAAGGTGGCGGACATCTTTACATTTGTAAATTACTATGTCATGGCAGTGGCACATAATCCATCCAACTAATTCTAAATAAGGTCCTCAGTCTTTATTGAAAGGTTAGCATCTCATTATTCTTAACTCCATATGCAGTTTGGTTAAGTAACAAGGCTTACTCAAATAAAAGTGAAATGTGCTGGACCCAATATATAACTGCAATAAACACATGATTATCCATCTAGAGTTGTTATAAATATGTCAATAATATTTCCGAAATCCATTTAGTTTCAATCTCATATAAAACAATATTCATAGATAAATTATTATTAAGTAAAATGAAAGTGTACACTGGTAACACATGCTTACAGAGTGCATTCTATATCTATACTAATATAATAAAGAGAGAGCCCAAACCTTTGAGGCGGGTAGTCTCAGGTACCTCAGCACCAATCACAACACTCAATACAGCGTTGGAAAAGGACAGTTGCAGCAGAAGGACATAGTCTATGCAGACGCCCACCATATACATTTAAAAGGTAAAAGAACCGTCCCAGCAAAGTAGTCCCCTGTGGGCGTGTCTGCTTTGTGCTGTGGGCGTGTGCTGGGGTCGTGACAAACGCTGGGGGCGTGTGGTACGTTCCGCCCTTCATTCCATGTCCCATATCGTTTGCTACGGGCGTGTGCTTGGGGTGAGGGCGTGTGCGGGGCGCTGGATTATGGGAAAAAAACGAGCGTTGTGCCTAATATTTCATTGTTCTTTCTCCCCAGGTTCTGTACATTCCAGCTCCGGGTGTCCACCCTGCTCCCTTTAAATACCCCTGCACCCCATATTCATAACCCATCCTTACTCCTTAAAATACCCCAACACCCTTAAACACTAACCCACCTTAACCCTATAAATATACCCTGTACCCAAAACCCAAACCTATCCCTAAACCCTAAAAATACCCCTGTACCCCAAAACCCAAACCTAGACCTGAACCCTATAAATACCACTGTACCTCAAAACCCAAACCTACCCCATAACCCTAAAAATACCCCTGTACCCCAAAACCCAAACCTAGCACTGAACCCTAAAAATACCCCTGTACCCCAAAACCCAAAACTACCCCTAAACCCTAAAATACCCCTGTACCCCAAAACCCAAACCTAGCCCTGAACCCTTAAAATACCCATGTACCCCAAAACCCAAACATACCCTGAACCCTAAAAATACCCCTGTACCCCAAAACCCAAACCTAGCCCTGAACCATAAAAATAACCCTGTACCCCAAAACCCAAACCTACCCCTGAACCCTAAAATACCCCTGTACCCCAAAACCCAAACCCAGCCCTGAACCCTAAAAATACCCCTGTACCCCAAAACCCAAACCTAGCCCTGAACCCTTAAAATACCCTTGTACCCCAAAACCCAAACCTACCCCTGAACCCTAAAAATACTCCTATACCCCAAAACCCAAACCTAGCCCTGAACCCTAAAAAACCCTGTACCCCAAAACCCATACCTATCCCTAAACCCTAAAACTACCCCTATACCCTATAACCCAAAACTATATCTGAACCCTTAAAATACCTAAACACCCCAAAACATATACCTCGGTACCCCAAAACATATACCCCTTTACACATACTTACTTTATCCAAACATTTTAAAAAAACATGCTTTTACCATTCATGCATTTACAACAAATTTTGTTGGAAATGTATGCGTGGTAAAAGCATATAAAATGTAATGTCATGCGTTATAATGGCATTGCGGAGTCATGGTACTTTCGTAATGAAAGTATGCGGAGTAATGGTATGCGGAAAGAAAGTTGCGGAATATTGGGTGCTTACCCTCCGCCGGTAAGTACATTGGTGACAACTCCAGCAACATACTCATATTTTTTCACCATTGATTTGAAAAATGCACAGGTCTCTCTCTTGATGGCCAGCACCGACATACATTTTTAGACACACCAAGTTCTAGAATTCCGAACTTTACAGCTGGGGAGCTACGTTTGAATCTCGGCATCAGCTCAACATCCTGTGATTCCAGGCAAATGAATGTGTTCTTCTGTAATGTAAATTATGCTCATGCCATGTTGTCGAGTTCTCGCTATATAATATTGCAAGGAAAAATAAAGTAGGGAAACTCGAGTTCACACACTACTGAATGCGCACTCTTAAGTGCATCAGCACTGTCACAGATAAGAAATGCTATCAAAACGAAATCCTACAAAACAATATATTACTGGCCGGCAGCAATTCATACCCAGACAACGTCGGGACGGGCAGCTAGTATAAATATAAAAATTAAATCAAGTACTTAAAAGTACACAGTAATAGATACCACAATATAAAGCAAGATGATATGTTATGCTATTGAATGTTATGTTGATTTTATGTATAAAGTGCAGGTGTTCATGTGTCTCTTGGCAATGTAAAATTAACATAACATTCTATGAGCACAGATAGTGCCAAACAATAAAATCATAACTTAGTCATTTAAAAGCTAAGGGGGTTGTGTACGCCACTTCGGAAACGCAAGGCTGTACCATATTTACAAGAATGTGGTGCAGCCTTGCATTTCCCTCTGTGATGGCGTTAAGTTTAACAACTTAACACCAACACAGGCACCCTTGCACCAGAGTGCAAGGGTGTCTGTGTGCAGGGGAGGATTTTTTATGTGTAGGAGGTGTCCCTTCCTGTACATAAACAATCCTAAAATGCCATTCTGTCACTTTCATGAGTGCCGCTTCATACAGCACACACAAAAATTACAAAATGGCATTTTTTTAAAGGTTTGATCATGTACAGCAAGGGATACCTTCCCGTACATAAACAAACCATGGCATTTTGTTTTTTCCATGTGTGCTGCGCAGCACACATGGCAAAAGCAAAAATGAGGTGAAAGAACTCATTTCTCCTTGTTACATCAACTTAAGACCAGGATTATCCTGGTCTTAATTGCGGCGCTGCCTCCTATGTACGCTATCCTTTTACATAAAGGGCAGCGTCAAATACAATGGGTGTTGCGGTAGAACGCCCACCAGAACACCCACTGCACTCCCCTTTCATGCTAAGTTAGTGTGAAAGGGTGACTTATGTACAAGGCAGCGTTAAGCCAAGTTAAGTAGCTTAACGCTGTTTTGTACATAAGGCGAGGCCCCTATCGCCACCAGACGGTCACAAAAAGTACAAAAGCCCCTTAGTTTTTTGTATTTTCTTAAAAGAAAATAAATGGGTTTCAGTCTATGTATACAGAGAGGCTCGGAGTTTGATGGCATAGCACATACCATGTAATGTTTCTGATTATTAATGAATTGATTGTGAACACAGGGACACACATAGGAACAAGTTAAACACTCCAAAAATGTACTGCAATGGAACAGTATTGATATATAATGAAAAGCTGATCAGAATTCAGGGGCATATTACCAAGCAATAGCGATAATTATCGCTATTGCTTGGTTAGCGGGAAAAAAATATCGCAGAGCACTGAGTATTTTTACCGCTGAGATACCTTGATATTATCAAGGTTTATCTCAAAAGCGGTAATAATCCTGCGAAATGGATGAATATCGCTGAAAATTCAGCGATATTCATGCATTATCGTGACAATGCTCCTAGCGATGTTATCCACCTTCCATTGGATAACATGGCTAAGAACTGCTTTTAGCAGGCGTTAGCTTTTGGAGATATTCGCGCTTAGCGCGAATATTTCCAAAAGTTGTTAATAGGAGTTAGAGATGTTAGCGACTGTTTTCAGTCGCTAACATCTTGGCACGCCCACTTTGCATGTCATTAGCGATAATCGCTGACATGCAAAGTGGGCCCCTAAATGCCCGCTATCGCCTACAAGCTGTCGCTAACTGGTGTTAGCGACATCTTGGTAATACGGCGATAAAATTATCGCCGCATTAGCGGGAAAAAGTCCCGCTAATGCGGCGGTAATGCCCTTGGTAATATGCCCCTCAGTGTTCAAAATAGAGAGACTGGAAACATCTGCTTACCACACTCTTTATGATTAGTGTTTGTCAGTGATATAAAGTGCTCCATAATAAATTGTTTTTTTGTAACCTGGGATTCCTTGTGACTCCAGGCCAGTGGCTCCACAATTAGTTATTTCTTGCCTAGGTAATGAGCAGCTGTCTGACCCAATGGGATATATGAATTGTGAGCCCACACAAAGAAGGATATGCACTAGAAAAAGCTCCATAGGGAGGGAGTATTTACACTAGAGAACAGACTCATGTTATGTATTGCTCTCATCAATAAAGAGCCTCTATTGTTTATTTCAGTTTCTGAATCTCATATCCCACTGCTATACCATAGCACCAGTTGTTAACAAAACTGGTTACTCACTGCTATGATATCATAAACTCCTTCCAGGCCAGGCTGCCAGGGGTCTTTGAGAGACTGTCAATGCAGCAATGCTTGTCTGCTTTGAATGAAATCAGAGAGAGCAAATGAAGAAAGGGAAGAGAGGCAGCGAAAGTGACCGCCTTTGGTCATGGAATGCAGATAAGGTTCTCTTTTGTACTTGGGTCAGGGAGGAGAAACTTTGCTTTCTTTGATGGATCCCCAGTTACTCTTCCGCCCCTGTGTAGCATTTGAAAGCAGTTGAAAGATGATGTTTGAGCCATACAAAACGTTAAATTATAGATGGGTAAAATGTGGTTCACTCTCATCGTCAATTTGATGTCACTCAGAACCCTTCTCTAAAAACCATCCCCGTAATTCACTGTGACCCATCTATGGGGCATATTACCAAGCAATAGCGATAATTATCGCTATTGCTTGGTTAGAGACAAAAATTTACCGCTGAGCTGCGGCGATTTTTACCCCAAATAAACCTTGGTATTACCAAGGTTTATCGCAAATGCGATAAAAATCGCCGCAATGCATGAATATCGCTGAAAAGTCAGCGATATTCATGCATTACCGAGTTAATGCTCCTAGCCATGTTATCCACCTCCCATTGGATAACATGGCTAAGAACTGCTCAGGGCAGGTGTTAGCTTTTGGAGATATTCGCGCTTAGGGCGAATATCTCCAAAAGTTGGTAATAGGAGATAGCGATGTTAGCGACTGTTTCCAGTCGCTAACATCTTGGCACGCCCACTTTGCATGTCATTAGTGATAAATATCACTGACATGCAAGTGGGGCCCAAGATGGTCGCTATCTCCTACTAGCTGTCGCTAACTGGTGTTAGCGACAGCTAGGTAATAGGGAGATAATTTTATCTCCGCTTTCTTGGCTTTTAAAGCCAAAAAAGCGGAGATAAACCCCCTTGATAATATGCCCATATTGTGCACCCACACCGGTATGAACACTGACATTTTTCTACACTTATAATTGGAAACAAGAAAGATACTTTAAGTTGTGCATGGCCATATATTAAATAAGGGTTCCAGTAACTTTCCAATTCGCAATTAAACTAGGTGCCAGAGCACACAGAGGATTGGGAAGCACTGTGGGAGTAATCAGACGCCCTCTGAAATGATTAAGATGTTCATTTACTGCCGGTTCCGTTATGTTTGGCTACAGGCACACCGTTAATTGAAAACTTTAAAATTTAGATTCAGGAGCAATTTATCATTGTCAAATCATCACAAGAAGTTTCTACCTAGGTGCTTGTTGGAGAAACTTGTTTGAAGTAGAACACATTCAGCTGAAAAAAGATTTGTGACTGTAGAATCGATGCCCCATAAGCAGCATTTATTTAATCTTTTTCTCGGGAAATTCAACTTTTCCTTTAAATTATTCATAGACTAAAGGCACATACTTGCTTAACCTGACTCAAAGAGCATTAGGATTTGTAATCAGATGGAATTAGATGAGCACGCTGCCTGCTTTTTTCATTTAAAGCGTAAAAACAGGCGAGCATTTCATAAACAAGTGAGATAAAGAGCGGATTTATGAAAGGATTCTATTTCCATTTTCTATCCGCCGCAGAAGCTCTTCGTAAATCAGGCGGATCAAGAAAAAAACGGAGAGAAAAGTCCCTATGACACAAAATAGGAACAGAAAATGATACACAAAAATGAAGAAAAAATTTCCTTTGGAATGGTAACCGCATCCATAGTTAAGAGGAACTGAAGTACGTGTAGCTGTAATCAGATATGCAGTTAGGGACGGAAAGACAAATAAGCAGAATTGTCAAAACTGGCAGTTAGGGGGAGCCATAGACACCACTAGCTCTTTCAGTGAGCCACGTTACTGCGGTATCCAGTATGGTCAGGGACTACCGACCATCCCCCCGTCTTGTGAACCCCCCACAATTATAGCAATTGAACGTGAGAGGAGTTTCTTTGGAAAGCGGGGAGTCTCACGACCCCCCGGCCGTATTTATTAAAACATTAAAACAAATTAAAATTTGAAATAAACAATATTTACACAAGCATTTATGCAGAAAAATCTACTGACATTAGATTACAATCAATGTAGACAGGTATCAAAAGGGGCTAACCTTAACAATGTCTAATACAGCAGAAGTGTGGTTCAGGGGTTAGAGGCGGCAGACCCGGAAGCTGAGATCGGCCCTGGACCAGGGTTCAATTCCCCGCCTCAAAGGGGCTTGGGCTCAATAATTCCACGGACTTGATAATTCTCGCTCCGGTGCCTACTCGACTCACGGGTTCACACTCTGCGACTCTGGGCAATAGCTTGCTTAATCTCCACAACGGCCCCTCGCAGCGGGATGCCTGGCTTTCACCTTGTGGATTCCCTGCCGGGGTTATCTCACAAGGGAATACCAGGACGGGTTCCCTAAGCAAGCGCTAAGATGCCTGCGATGTGGGTGATATGCGCTATATAAATACATGTACATTTACAGCATGTTTCCTAACCGAATCTAACATCACACTTATGACTTTTCTGCATATCCTAGTTTTGGGCCTACGGCAAGGTCGCTATCTGGTGTCAAATCCTTATCAGCCAGCTACGCCCTCACGTATGAGGACCAGTTTACCGAGAGGGTACTTCCCCCCTCCCGGTTACCCCTCTACGCTCCATGAACTCCATTAACCAAAGGGGGGCCCTTGCACTCTGCGCCATTTAATGTCGTCGTGCGGGGTTCAAGAATGGTGCCGCCCCCTAGGGACCCTTAAATTGACTGCTCACCGATCATGACCTTACCGCCAGAGGCCAGCATAGTTGCCCGACTATCTGGCCCCCCTATCCTCCTCCTCTGATAGGAGGAATGAATGCGTCCCAAAATCTTTTGCCCATTGTCAATGCGAATACTCTTTGGAATTGAAACCTGGCCAGTGGGGTACCGTCTGCATGCATTAACAATGCTCCTACCATTGCGTCTGCTCGGTGTTTGATGAAGGCCTCTACGTGGAACACTGGTCAGCAAGGATTAGTCCATGCCTGATGGAGTACCAGCCCATCCCCCCGGGCCTCATGATCAGTTTTTGATTTACGTATGGTAATCCACAGCGTATAACCCAGTATTTTTGTGTGTTCCAGCCGGAGTCCCCCTAGCATGTCCTGCTTACTGCTAGCCACTAGTTCACATACCCGGAATGCCCCATAAAAGGCCAGTGTAAAGGCGGCTCTGAACTGGACTACCTCCCCTGGTAAACTGCATGTGTCAGACAAGGCATTCAATAATGATGCCAGTCGTTCTAAACCTATCGGTTGTCTGGAATCCATTGTGGTTGCTTGCAGGCGCCACTACCCCTTTATTGCTTTACGCACGATGAAACCATTTGTGGGATCTTTGGCCCTCTTGAGTTATGTAAAGAAAGAAACAGCCGCAATATGCCTGCAAGCTGTCTCTGCAGAGCTCCCCTTCTTATGTAATGCATCTAGGTACTGAGTGAAATTCTCTTCCTGATCCCATTTCTCTGCCCAGTCCCGTCCCAACAAGGAGCAAAAAGACAAAAATGCCCCTTCGCTAGCGGTTCTGGTCCTGGTGCTAGGCTAGCTGCCACTAGGTTCTGTAGCTGGGGGCACCAATTTGCCAGAGTGTTGCTGGGAAGTGTGCAGGCGTCGTCTCCTAGGATGGTAGATGTTACCTGAATAGCTGCATCTTAATCGCATCGATGCGGTGCACATTTCCGCTGTGCGCTAACGCTAAACGGAAACCTATGCGTTCATGATGAGCTGAGCTCGTCATGAGCGTACGAGAGGTGTACCTCATGACGAGCTGAGCTCGTCATGAGCATCGAAGGAATTAAAGCGTGAGAGTGCGTCAGCTGCATTATTCAACACCCCTGGGACATGTTAGGCTTTAAACTATACATTGAGTTTCATGCAAACTAGCACAATTATCTTCAGTAGGCGAAGTATAAGTTTACACTGTGTTGCCTGCTGGTTGATACATTCGACTACCATCATGTTATCCGACCAGAAGATTACACAACTGATCAGGCCAAACTGATTATGCAACCCAGATTGGAAATAGCTCCAAGAAACCGATGTTATCTGTCAGGCCGCTCTCCTCCCACCATGCAGGCAACCGTTGGGCCACCCTTTTGCTTCCAAGTATGGCGCCAAACCCCACACTACCTGTAGCATCAATCCATAGACCTAACTCTACAGATGTAGTGGGGGGACCGCACCACACTACTCTGCCATTAAAGCCCTCCAGAAATGCGATCCAAATACGCATGTCCTGGAGGACCTCCGCCAGCAGTCTAGTGCGATGGTGTTTCTCCCGCAGGCCCGTCATGGCCTGCGAGATTGAGCGGGAGAAGGGGCATGCCATGGGTATCACTCTTAGTACAAAATTCAACTGGCCCACAGTCTGCTGTAGCTGTTGAAGCGTCACTTTGTCTTTGGCCAGACATTGCTGAAGAGCTGCTCTAAATGTTGTGATTTTGTCTTTGGGTAACCTGAAACAACCCTCCACTGAGTCCAATTCTATGCCTAAAAATTCCAGTGTGGTTGCTGACCCACCGTCTTCCCAGGCGCCAGGGGGACCCCAAAAGCCCGCATGAGCACCCAAAATTCCTGCAATGCCCATGCGCACTCCTGTGAGCCCGCCGACCCAAGAAAGAGAAAGTCATCCAGGTAGTGCATGACATGGGGGTGTCCTGTTGTTTGCCTAAAAACCCATTCCAGAAAAGAACTACATTTCTCAAAGTAGGTGCATGAAACAGAACAACCAATGGGCATACACTTATCCATATAGAATTTTCCTTGAAAAGAGAAGCTAGGGGGTGAACCGGCAGTAGCTGAAAAGCAGATTCAATCTCTGACTTTACCAGCAAGGCTCCGGGTCCGAGAGTCCTCAAAATATCCACTACCTGGTCAAAAGACGCATACTTAACGCTACAAATGTCTTCATTTATGGCGTCATTTAAAGATGCGCCCCCCAGGTGCTGACAGATTATGAATGAGCCTGTACTCGCCCTCCTCCTTCTGTTTCACCACGTCGAGGGGCTAGCAAACAAAATTGGGCACAGGGATGTCATTAAAATGTCTCTTACAGCAATGGCCTGCTCTTGAACAGCTCAACGGCTAAACAGAATGAAAAAAGTTTTTGTTCATGGGGTAGAGAGAATATCTACCTTCTACCCCCAGTGTTACACTACGTTGTAATTGTTAATCTGGCAGTGATGCCCAGGTATGTGTATGTGTATCAGTGTCCACCGCCACTACATATGCATCCTCCCTTCCATACGTGAAAAAAAGGGGAGGGGAGGTTGACAGTGCCTCACGGAAGCAACACCAAGGGGAGGACTATATCAGACTGGTACTCGCCTGATTCCTCACTTCTCATCATCGGCTACTGTCAACCTTGAAAATAAAAGGGAGAAAACAAACATAAAGATAGTGCATACACGACCAACAACCATGAGTTTGTGAGTGCTGAGAACCCAATGTGATATTTCTGTGCCCAAATCAGTGAAAAAACAAAATATCACCTTAAAAAGAGCGTAACTAACTGGCAACTCATGTCTTTATTCTGTGCTGCTAGCTCGCTCTGATTAAAAGTCAACCGACATGTTTCATCACTATATTTTCAGTGATTTCTTCAGGGTTTTGATGGTGGGTCAGCGTTTAGCATGCACCTATCAGGATCTTCCCTTATTGTACCTGCAGTGGGTGGTGGGACATGACAGACAGACATACACAAATGTTAAAAATCTCAGCAGAGGGCACCAAACCTGGTGGTCACTGGTATAGGGCAAATTTCTGTTGTATGGATTTACCAGGTGGCCTGTTGTGATGAGCCTACCCGGCCCCCGTGGAAGATTGCGTCACGAGTAGCAGTCCCTGTCTGTGTACTGGGACGCTTTGAACCGCCAATCGGTCGGTATCTGTTGCGAGAGATCAAGGCACGAAGAATGAGATAAAGTGTACCTCGCTCGTGGGTCATGAGCCCTCGTGGCTCAATACGATCCCCTTTTCCAAGTAATTGCAGCCCCCGCTCCCGTGAGCCTGGCTAAAAAACTCCTTACCGCGTAGGTGCGCTGGTATGGTCTTGGCTCACCCCTCGTATGTCGTTGCGGTGCCGGTCGACTGTTTACGAAGCCTGGTTCCGGGTCACGTGGGCCCGCGTGACGTATCACGTCACGTTTGGAGCGCGGGCGCCATCTTGGAATGGGTAACAGAACATGTTGGTAGTTCTGTCTACGCTATTTTCCTATGTACTAAGTTACTGTCGATGGATTATCGGGAGCCGTCCCTCAGGACTGAATTAAAGCAGCATTTGTATTTTATTAAAAAAAATTAATTTTAGCGAGAAACTTATTAGCGTAATTTTCTCTGCAACGTGCCAAATTGTCAGAAGTACTGCGAGTACTATTTTGAAGTTCACTTGCCATATATACATTATGCCATTGCCTTGAAGGTGCAGAGGGCTATCCCTAAACAAGTATATTAACTAGGGATTGCATGTCATACCTATGCATACTCATATTATCCCCATGCTACGATCTTTATAATGCAATCAGGATAGGTACGACCTTAGATAGTGTGAGCATCCCTGCATGGGATCCCCTGTGGTCATTTATCTTATGTTGTTTATGTACTGGATCGAGGGTCACGGAACTCGGGATTATACTGTGTGGTTGAATAGGAAAATACTCTAGGTCATTGAAACCTTATTCCACTCAATCACATCGTTGAGGCCTTGATCAGCTGTTAGTTCTTCATAAATCCATCGTGCCTCTTTCCTGACAAGTTTATTATTTATGTTGTGTATGTCACCCTGCACTCTCTCTAACACAGTCCAGCGGAGGTCTCTCGGTTTGTGTTTCATGCTGCTAAAGTGTTGTACCAGTTTAGTTGAGAGTTTTGCTGCCTTTAGGGTGCTGAGATGTTCTTGAATTCTCACCTTGATTTTTCTGGTGGTAAGCCCTATATAGTACAATCCACATGGGCAGGTTAGTCTGTAGATCACGTTACACGTGTTGCAGTTACTGAAGCTGTTTTGGTACCATGTGCTTCCGTTCGTCCTCATGATGGAATTGGTTTTCACAGTCAGAGGGCAAATGGTACACTCCCCACACGGATAGTGACCAGATGGAAGATTCAAATGGGGAGGCTTAGCTTGAGGTCTTGTGTGGACCAGCCGGTCCTTTAGACTGGACGATCGCTTGAAGGCGAACCTGGGTGGTGGCATTCGCATAGAGTTGGTGCTAAGGATATGCCAATGTTTTCTCATTATTTGGCGGATTTTTGTGGAGTGAGGTCCATAGGTGGTAACTACCGGAATGCAGTCTTCAGTCGTTCTAGGTTGTCTCTCCAACAGAGCTGCTCTGGGTGTGTTGAGTGCTCGTTTCTTGGCCTGTGTTATCGTTTTGCGTGGATATGCTCTGGCGACCAGTTTTTCAGCCAGTTCTTCAGATTGCTCCATGTAACTATTGGTGGTTGTGCAGTTTCTCCGGTACCTCATGAATTGTCCCACAGGGAGGTTGTCTCGCAAGGCCCTGGGATGGAAAGATTTGTAATGCAACAACGAATTTTTATCTGTAGGTTTTTGGTGTACAGATGTTGTCAATTTGTTGTCTATGGCACTGATGTCCAGATCTAAATAGGTGGCTTTGTGTCGGTCTATATTCCAGGTGAACCTGAGACTTCCATCCAGTGTATTGAGCCATGTTAGAAAGTTATCTAGTGTTTCAGATGTTCCTCTCCAGATGCATAGAATATCATCTATGTATCTCTTCCAGAGGACAATGTTCCCCTGGAAGAGATTGGTGGCATGGTAGATGTGGTTGGCTTCAAATTGACCGACATAGATGCATGCCAGGCTGGGGGCAAAGGTTGCCCCCATTGAAGTCCCTGAGGTTTGCAGGAACAGTTGGTCTTTATATGCAAAGAAATTGCGGGTCAAAGCTAATTCGATGCACTGCAGGACTAGAGTCTGTGCTGTGTCATAGAACCATTCCAGCTCCCCCAGGGAGCGGGCTGCTGCCACCAGCGTCGCCTCCTGGGGTATGCTGGTATAGAGTGACTCTATGTCGATTGTCACCAGTAGATTTTCTTCCGGGTTGTATGTGACCGTTTCGAGATGTCTCAGGATATCTGTGGTGTCCTGCACGTATGAGGGTTGTGTGATGACACACTCACGTAAGAAAAAATCGGCAAACTGGGAGAGCGGCTCAAGTACAGAGTTTATACCTGAGACTATTGGCCTGCCAGGTGGAGGGCGTTGTGGCTTGTGAATTTTAGGAACAATGTAGAATGCTGGTATTCTAGGGGATGGATTGATCAAGAAATTGGCCTCTTTTGCTGTTATCCATTTCTTTTCACGGGCAGCCGCCACCATAGTTTGTATTGTTGTTTGAAGGTCAGGTGTAGGATCTCTAACCAGAGGTCGATAATGCTCTCTGACTCCGAGGAGTCTATTGCACTCTGCCTCATAGTCAGAGGTGTTCATTACCACCACTGCTCCGCCCTTATCGGCCGGTTTAATGGTGATAAGGTCGTTGCTTTGTAGTGATTTGACTGCCAGCCAGTCGCTTTTTGACATGTTGCTTGGTTTATTGGAGTGTTGTTGCTTCTCCAGGTCCGCAATGTCTTGCAGGACTTTCTGCTCAAAAACTGTAACTTCGGGGCCCACTTGATGGTTCAACGGGGTAAAGTTTGAGGGGCGTCTTAAATCTGTGGTGAAATCCGTATTGGAGGTGGTGTTATCCTTCCCCTCAAAGAATTTGCGTAATTTGATTTTTCTTATTACTCCATTAAGTTCCCCTCGTAATTGGAAACTGTCATGCTTGGGGGTAGGGACAAAGCCAAGACCTTTGTTAAGCACTGCATTTTCGTCTGGTGTCAAGTGGTAATCAGACAGATTAACCACTATGTTCTCTGGAGGAGTTATATTGGCGTGCGACCCCTGCTGCGGGTGATCCTTGGGGAGTAGGTTTGTTGGTTCGTGTTGGTTATGTGCCGGGCCCTTCCTCTGCCTCGGCCTCTCGTGTTTGCCCCTCTCTGGTTCGACTGGTGCTGCCCTAAAAAAGCTCTGAATAGGGCTCCTAAGTCCTGGTCAGAGGCACTTTGGGGTTGAAACCTCACCCGGGCATTGCCCTGTGGGGCTTGCATCTCCAGGTCATCTTCCTCACTGCTTGTATTATCAAAGGCCCAGTTTTGTGGTGTTCTCCTGGGTTGTTGTCTACCGCCCCTCCCCCGGTGTGGTGCTGGGGGTTGGGTTTTAGCTTGCTGGTAGTATTCGTCCTCTGTATATGGGAAAGCCCATTCGTGGCTAAACCTGTCCAGATTACGTTTTAGGCCTTTTATTTTTTGGTTCACCATGTATGTTTGGTATTCACCCAAGTCAGTCTGAATCTTGGCTAGCTGTTCTTTAGCGTCAAGTATGGTGGTATCGTTTTTTATGGTGGTTTCCATTTCCAATATTTCTGTGAGTAACTCCTCACTAAGACGTTTGGCGGTGTTAATAATTAGGATAAGCCAGTCCCGGGTGCACTTGTTGGCTATGTAGCTCCAGTCCACCCGGAACTGTTTATCCTCAAGGAAAATCTTAGGTTCTAGCCTCACCAATAGGCTGGCGGGTGCTGCCCCTGCTCGGAGATATTCAGTCATGAGTGCTCCGTGCAGCGCTATCCTTATTTGGCGTTTCCTCAGAGTTGATAGTTTTTCCCACTCATCCCTTGCGGTGTTAGTGCTGCCCAGTGGGGTATCTGGTAATAGGGATGGTCCGTCTAAGATGTTGGCTATGTGATCCTCCGTGAAGGCCAGACAGAATTTTGCCATTATACTCACGGCACCAGTGAATCAGTGTTTACTGAGATTGCGGTGTTAAAAAAGATACACTATAACAGAGTCACGGGGACTTGAACCTCTAGACAATGTATACTTTTTTGTGTATGGAAATTTATGTTCAGAAGGCTCTCACGGCTAGGCTGCCGTACTAAATACTCTCACAAAAACAGGAGCCTAGGGGGAAACAGAGACAGGCCGCCCCCCACTCAAAAATCTCTCTTACAGCAATGGCCTGCTCTTGAACAGCTCAACGGCTAAACAGAATGAAAAAAGTTTTTGTTCATGGGGTAGAGAGAATATCTACCTTCTACCCCCAGTGTTACACTACGTTGTAATTGTTTGTTTGTTTTCTCCCTTTTATTTTCAAGGTTGACAGTAGCCGATGATGAGAAGTGAGGAATCAGGCGAGTACCAGTCTGATATAGTCCTCCCCTTGGTGTTGCTTCCGTGAGGCACTGTCAACCTCCCCTCCCCTTCTTTTCACGTATGGAAGGGAGGATGCATATGTAGTGGCGGTGGACACTGATACACATACACATACCTGGGCATCACTGCCAGATTAACAATTACAACGTAGTGTAACACTGGGGGTAGAAGGTAGATATTCTCTCTACCCCATGAACAAAAACTTTTTTCATTCTGTTAGAGATCCTACACCTGACCTTCAAACAACAATACAAACTATGGTGGCGGCTGCCCGTGAAAAGAAATGGATAACAGCAAAAGAGGCCAATTTCTTGATCAATCCATCCCCTAGAATACCAGCATTCTACATTGTTCCTAAAATTCACAAGCCACAACGCCCTCCACCTGGCAGGCCAATAGTCTCAGGTATAAACTCTGTACTTGAGCCGCTCTCCCAGTTTGCCGATTTTTTCTTACGTGAGTGTGTCATCACACAACCCTCATACGTGCAGGACACCACAGATATCCTGAGACATCTCGAAACGGTCACATACAACCCGGAAGAAAATCTACTGGTGACAATCGACATAGAGTCACTCTATACCAGCATACCCCAGGAGGCGACGCTGGTGGCAGCAGCCCGCTCCCTGGGGGAGCTGGAATGGTTCTATGACACAGCACAGACTCTAGTCCTGCAGTGCATCGAATTAGCTTTGACCCGCAATTTCTTTGCATATAAAGACCAACTGTTCCTGCAAACCTCAGGGACTTCAATGGGGGCAACCTTTGCCCCCAGCCTGGCATGCATCTATGTCGGTCAATTTGAAGCCAACCACATCTACCATGCCACCAATCTCTTCCAGGGGAACATTGTCCTCTGGAAGAGATACATAGATGATATTCTATGCATCTGGAGAGGAACATCTGAAACACTAGATAACTTTCTAACATGGCTCAATACACTGGATGGAAGTCTCAGGTTCACCTGGAATATAGACCGACACAAAGCCACCTATTTAGATCTGGACATCAGTGCCATAGACAACAAATTGACAACATCTGTACACCAAAAACCTACAGATAAAAATTCGTTGTTGCATTACAAATCTTTCCATCCCAGGGCCTTGCGAGACAACCTCCCTGTGGGACAATTCATGAGGTACCGGAGAAACTGCACAACCACCAATAGTTACATGGAGCAATCTGAAGAACTGGCTGAAAAACTGGTCGCCAGAGCATATCCACGCAAAACGATAACACAGGCCAAGAAACGAGCACTCAACACACCCAGAGCAGCTCTGTTGGAGAGACAACCTAGAACGACTGAAGACTGCATTCCGGTAGTTACCACCTATGGACCTCACTCCACAAAAATCCGCCAAATAATGAGAAAACATTGGCATATCCTTAGCACCAACTCTATGCGAATGCCACCACCCAGGTTCGCCTTCAAGCGATCGTCCAGTCTAAAGGACCGGCTGGTCCACACAAGACCTCAAGCTAAGCCTCCCCATTTGAATCTTCCATCTGGTCACTATCCGTGTGGGGAGTGTACCATTTGCCCTCTGACTGTGAAAACCAATTCCATCATGAGGACGAACGGAAGCACATGGTACCAAAACAGCTTCAGTAACTGCAACACGTGTAACGTGATATACAGACTAACCTGCCCATGTGGATTGTACTATATAGGGCTTACCACCAGAAAAATCAAGGTGAGAATTCAAGAACATCTCAGCACCCTAAAGGCAGCAAAACTCTCAACTAAACTGGTACAACACTTTAGCAGCATGAAACACAAACCGAGAGACCTCCGCTGGACTGTGTTAGAGAGAGTGCAGGGTGACATACACAACATAAATAATAAACTTGTCAGGAAAGAGGCACGATGGATTTATGAAGAACTAACAGCTGATCAAGGCCTCAACGATGTGATTGAGTGGAATAAGGTTTCAATGACCTAGAGTATTTTCCTATTCAACCACACAGTATAATCCCGAGTTCCGTGACCCTCGATCCAGTACATAAACAACATAAGATAAATGACCACAGGGGATCCCATGCAGGGATGCTCACACTATCTAAGGTCGTACCTATCCTGATTGCATTATAAAGATCGTAGCATGGGGATAATATAAGTATGCATAGGTATGACATGCAATCCCTAGTTAATATACTTGTTTAGGGATAGCCCTCTGCACCTTCAAGGCAATGGCATAATGTATATATGGCAAGTGAACTTCAAAATAGTACTCGCAGTACTTCTGACAATTTGGCACGTTGCAGAGAAAATTACGCTAATAAGTTTCTCGCTAAAATTAATTTTTTTTAATAAAATACAAATGCTGCTTTAATTCAGTCCTGAGGGACGGCTCCCGATAATCCATCGACAGTAACTTAGTACATAGGAAAATAGCGTAGACAGAACTACCAACATGTTCTGTTACCCATTCCAAGATGGCGCCCGCGCTCCAAACGTGACGTGATACGTCACGCGGGCCCACGTGACCCGGAACCAGGCTTCGTAAACAGTCGACCGGCACCGCAACGACATACGAGGGGTGAGCCAAGACCATACCAGCGCACCTACGCGGTAAGGAGTTTTTTAGCCAGGCTCACGGGAGCGGGGGCTGCAATTACTTGGAAAAGGGGATCGTATTGAGCCACGAGGGCTCATGACCCACGAGCGAGGTACACTTTATCTCATTCTTCGTGCCTTGATCTCTCGCAACAGATACCGACCGATTGGCGGTTCAAAGCGTCCCAGTACACAGACAGGGACTGCTACTCGTGACGCAATCTTCCACGGGGGCCGGGTAGGCTCATCACAACAGGCCACCTGGTAAATCCATACAACAGAAATTTGCCCTATACCAGTGACCACCAGGTTTGGTGCCCTCTGCTGAGATTTTTAACATTTGTGTATGTCTGTCTGTCATGTCCCACCACCCACTGCAGGTACAATAAGGGAAGATCCTGATAGGTGCATGCTAAACGCTGACCCACCATCAAAACCCTGAAGAAATCACTGAAAATATAGTGATGAAACATGTCGGTTGACTTTTAATCAGAGCGAGCTAGCAGCACAGAATAAAGACATGAGTTGCCAGTTAGTTACGCTCTTTTTAAGGTGATATTTTGTTTTTTCACTGATTTGGGCACAGAAATATCACATTGGGTTCTCAGCACTCACAAACTCATGGTTGTTGGTCGTGTATGCACTATCTTTATGTTTGTTTTCTCCCTTTTATTTTCAAGGTTGACAGTAGCCGATGATGAGAAGTGAGGAATCAGGCGAGTACCAGTCTGATATAGTCCTCCCCTTGGTGTTGCTTCCGTGAGGCACTGTCAACCTCCCCTCCCCTTTTTTTCACGTATGGAAGGGAGGATGCATATGTAGTGGCGGTGGACACTGATACACATACACATACCTGGGCATCACTGCCAGATTAACAATTACAACGTAGTGTAACACTGGGGGTAGAAGGTAGATATTCTCTCTACCCCATGAACAAAAACTTTTTTCATTCTGTTTAGCCGTTGAGCTGTTCAAGAGCAGGCCATTGCTGTAAGAGAGATTTTTGAGTGGGGGGCGGCCTGTCTCTGTTTCCCCCTAGGCTCCTGTTTTTGTGAGAATGTCATTAAAATGACCTGTTATCCTGCCTAGGTGCAGCTCTTTAGCAATTTTTGTCTCTGCCACCTCTGGGTTGTCCCTAACTGATTATTGGTTCTTACATTCTGGTATTCCGGTATATCCCACCACTGGGATCCTAAAGCCCTGCAAAAAATCTTCATGAAACATCCTCGCAGAGGCATGGTCTGGGTACCTGTTCAGCCAAGGAGTCATAGCCAGAAAGTCAATGGTTGAATGAGCTACAGGCCAGCCTCCCCCCTAATCCTATTTCTTTCTTCCCCTGTTTCCAGAGGCGTTACCTTTTGTGCGGCAAGTTGTTTCTGGGTGGGAAGGTTGGTTACAAATGGAACATACATGCCTGAACTTACAAGTGCCTTTTGTCTGGTACATGAACGCTTGTTAAAATCCCAGCACACCCCTTTTCGCCCCCCACTATTCCCTGTCTTAGGGGCCATGCCACCCCCCTGTGCTGGCCGAATGGGCTGCTGGGGTTTGCAGTGGTAGCTTCTGTTCCAACTTGGCCCGCACTCCTTGGTTGGTCCCTGCTGTAAACTGGCCATGCCATGAAATGGAATCCACCCTATCCCAGGATAATGAGTGGTCAAATGCTTTAGCCTTCCTGAAAGTCGTGTCATACTCCTTCCACCCTTGCCCTGCATATTTTTCACTGAAAGTTGTGATCCTACTCTGGTAACATGCCATCTCTCCATGCAAATTAGGGAAACGCTTAGCTGTAATCGCCATAAACCCAGAAAAGGCTCTAATCCAGTTGATCAATGTCTCCTCAACCCTGAATCTTGCCATTTCTCCCCGCCATTCACTAGGCGACATCCAGTCTTTCTGTTTCCTAGCATACTCCATTTCCCTGTTATCCACTAACAAAGAAAACATATTGACATATTTGCCCATCCATATCAAATCCTTCACTTCCTGTGTTACATGTTTTGCCAGATTTTCCCTCCTGGAGGGTATATTACCTTCACCTAGTACTGGTAATGCCACCTCCTTACCACTCTCTACGGCTCGCGTTGGTTCATCCTTCTTGTCTTTTCCAGAGTTGCCGCTTGGACATGTTGCTTGCGGAGTAATAGGCGCACTTGCCCGCCACCAGGGGCAGTTATGATCCTTGCTACAATTTTTGGGCCTCTGCCAAATGATCCTCTCCTACCTCCTTTGCGCCCACTGAAGAAGGTAACACCCCTTCTATCCCTAGCCAAGGGATTACTGTCGCTATCTGCACTGCCAGCTCTGGAGGTACCTGACCAACCACTGGAGATGTTGAAACTGGGATGGGTGATGCCGCACCGGTTAACCTGTACCAAGTTTGAGGTACACAGACTGGCCGTAAGCACCACGCAACTTTGACCGCGACACACCACCTAGCCTGGGTATTGGGCGAACGCACTCTAGCCTGGCGGCCCAACAGAAGCAGTGAAATGCAGGCCTGCCTGTGCCCCCGGATTGCGTTGTCTGCCACGTCGGCCCCCGCAGTCTCAGCAACCGTGCCGGTATCACCGAAGCACCAGAGTCCTATGATGAAAAGACCATTAGGGACCAAGGAAGTATGTTGTTCCAATGCAATGTAAACCACCTCCGAGCTGAGGAACCCAGAAATAGGCAAGCGTTACTCCCACATTACAACTAATCCGCTTCCCTGTAAAAGGCCCAAGTTGCCCCACCATAGTGTTTATAAAACAAACCCCCTCTGTTGCCACACTCACTCTAAAATCAACAGAGTAAAATTCACAAAGCTGCCCTTTGACTCCCCCACAGTCATGTAAACCCAAAAAAGGCTGTTGATATTTCCCCTGTGGCCCCCCTCCTCAATACACTAGCCAGGCCTAACCCCGCTGTGCTCTATTTAAACCAATTCACGTTATACCTGTGCCTTACTTGGTCGTGCCTGATTAACAAAAGAAAAAGCCAGCGTTCGGCCCGTTCATATAGTCACCACGTCACCCCCCCAGTTGACACAAATGACCCACAATTGTTGCAAATGTTGTCAATGCAGAATGCGGGCATCAATCGCGCTGCTTATTGCATGCTTAGTGAGCAACCCGTCACGCTAATCCCCCGCGGTTGCTCAGGGTGTACCTGACCCCGCACTGCAAGCAATTAGACTGCCTCCGGCCTCCGGCGGTAAATGCTGCCCCACCGAGGTCACCGTACCTTATTTTTCAAAACTTTGCCCCTTCTTTAAAAAACCTTGTGGGCCTTGTCCCCCGACGCCGCTCCCTGCCTCCGACGTCTCCTGTAGTCCCGAGTGGCGGAAAAGAAGCACCTTGCACCACGCTCGCTAAACCGGAGCTCCCCGCCGTGTCCCTCTGTAAAACAAAAGCAAGAATTATTCGGCTCCTCCACCTGAGCTCCGCCGAAATCCGCGCAATGCTGATGATCTGCAAGATAAAAAACAAAGATTATTTTGCACCTTGGGTTGAGGCAAGGGGCAAGCCTAGGGGAGCACAGGAACAAGAGGACGCCTCCCGCGCTCCCCCAGCCTTTTAAGCCCTCTGGGGCAGACCAGTTACAACTGGTCGGCCCCTTTTGGCTCCCCCCCTTTGACCCAGAAGCAATTTGATTGCCTCCGTGTGATGGGATGTGCCCCCGTGTCATGAAGGCGCGGCGGGGGCACGCCCCACCACCGCTAGAGCTTAGGGGAAGGAAGGGGCCGGCGCCCCGCCATATGTGCGGGGTGGATGAGCGGCCCCCCTTTCCTAGATTTCAATCGCAAACATGCACTAACACGACCTACCACTAGAGCACACCACATACTGGGTCTGATGTGCTTTATTCTGCCTCTGAGATACCATTTATTTGTTTAGTTATTTATTATTTGCACTTGTAATGCATGGCAGCTACCCAAAAAGGGTTTGCCAAAGCAGTTTGCAGACTTGTGGAAAGAGAGATAAGAGGACGTAAATGTCTAGATATTAAATAGCCATGTTTTTAAGACTTTGCGAAATTTTATGTAATCCATCTCGTTCCGTAACCAAAAAGGCAGTGAATTCCAGAGAGAGGGACCAAGGTAGGAAAAGGATCTTCTGCCATACGCAAAAGCTTGATTTTCGGAATGACAAACCTCTCTGACTTGGAGGAGCTGAAAGTACGAGAAGGAGTATATGGGCTGACAAGGGATTGTAAATATTTCGGCGCACTACCTGCTTTAATTTTGTGCATAAAGCAGAGTGTTTTAAATTCGACTCGGTTTTCAATCTTGAGCCAATGCAAGTGACGAAGATATTGGGAGGTGGGAGTGGTTTTAGGGATCTTACAAAGCAAACTGGCTGCCGAATTTTGTACTATCTGCAATTTACGTATTGTGGCTTTATTTGCGCCCAAATAAATCACATTCCCATAGTCAAGCCTAGAAGTAATCAAGGCATTGACTACGGTTTTCTTGGTGGAGTCAGGCAGCAACCAACAGATCTGTTGTAGCCATTTGAGAATGGCAAAACACGTGGCAGAGGTTTTTACTCCTTGCAGGTGCATATTGAGGGATTCGTCAATAATGATGCCTAGGTTACGTGCCTGGGAAGAAGGTAAAGGGAGAGGACCCATTTTACACTGCCGATGTTGTGGACCCCATTTTACTGAATATGACCACTTCTTTTTTGTACCATTTAATTTAAGAAAGTTTTTCTACATCCCTGATGCTATATTGATTAATCCAACTTTAAGTGGGGGGGAAGCATTTGTATTCTCTGAAGAGAGAGAAAAAATAAGTTGGGAATCGTCAGCATAGGAATACATCGACAGCCTGGAGTTTTCTACCACTTTAGCTAAAGGACTCATATAAAGATTAAACAGTAGGAGTATGGAGCCCTGTGGTACTCCATGTGCAAAAACATGCGTGTCAGAGCAGGCTGTTCAGGAGAAAACTTGAAACATACGTTTGGTCAAAAATGAAATAAGCCAGTTTAAAGCTGAGCCACGAGTGCCCAGGGAGTTTAGTGTTTATTAATACAGTATGGGATACCATATCAAAGGCGGCACTTAAATCCAGTAGGATAAGTGCCACTGTATCTCCTTTATCCAATTGGCAACGTATGTTTTCAGTGACTCCTAACAAGGTGGTTTCAGTAGAAAAACCAGCTCTGAAGCCCGATTGACTGGGCGGTAGTAGATTTTGATTGGTTACAAATTGAGCTAGATTCTGATGAATATTTTTTTCTAAAATTTTTGAAAACACTGGATGTAAGGAAATGGGCCGATAGTTTGAAGGTTGATCAGGATCGTCTCCTTCTTTTTGCAAGAGTGGATGTATCATTGCATGCTTCTATTCAGATAGAACAGTTTCTTCCTGTATGGAAGTGTTAAGAAGATCAGTGATAACTTCCAGTGACTGAGAGTCAAGCAGCTTGAGAACAGAGATAGGCAAAGGATCTTTTGGGGATCCAGATTTGATATTGTTAAGAAATTTTATTAAGATGTCAGAATTCAATCTAGGCCAGCTGTCAATGCCACTCTCGGAGGTCTCAGTAAGCTCAGTGCCATTAGAGCATTTATTATTGGCAATCAGAGATTTCGATGGTTCAATTAAAACAGGGAGATCTTTTTTTGAGCCGATATAATACCTTGGTAGACTTTTTCCACCTTATGTGTAAAGAAAGTAGCCAATGTTTCGCATTGCTTCTTGTTGAGGTCTGGAGGCGTGGCTATTGTTTTGGAACCCGCAAGTTCCTTCACCATATTAAATAGTGTTTTGGAACAATTTAGAGCATCTGAGATGGTGGAGGACACATTCCCTAATTACGTCACACGGGGCTCAGAGGGAAGACTTGGAACTGTGCCCTGCTCTGACAGGCCTACAAAGAAAATGACACACAAAGATGTAAACTGATTCAAGACGATGCAAATACAGAATCGGCTTTACTCATTCTCACATGAAGATTAGTGCTGCATAGACACAAATCACCAATCAGCTGTGTAGATTTTCCTGTTTTTCATCGTCCAAGTGACACACTAAACTGTACATCTGGTGTTTGGTGGTACGTCCTTGGTGTACCTTAACTTTAGAGTAACACTCATTTGAAGCCATACCACCCCCTGGAATCTTGATTGGATCAATCTAACATTGTTTCCTAAGTTTTGGGCTACTAGAAACGATACATATGTGTTTGGATGCGTTAGTAAATTCAGCCCAGTAACATTTGGAAAAGAGCCCTTCAACTGTACTTTCTGTTGAATGTAGTTCTTTGCAAATATTATATAAATGGTGTTTGCGATTGCTGCTACCAGCTCACAAATATATTTTAAATTTAAAAAGGTGAAGTGAAGATGGAAGATTGCTTCTGCCTACTGATAACCATCAGAGACAGATTAAACCTCAGTCCTTCCTCTCTGCTTCATTTATCTAAAGTGTTTTCAAGAAGATACGCAAAGCCAACCCATGCAGAAGGTCCTGTGAGGAAGGAAACCGAGCCCCAAAGTGGTTGTTTGGGATTTCAAGCTTTAATAATGCTGTCCAGCTTCCAAAGGCTAAGGCAGCGACAAAGCCCTTACATGAGATCTAGCCACGGAAGGCCACCTTGTGTGGCCCTGAGTGTATTGATAAATTAGGAGCAATGCAACGCAGCGCAAATTGATGCGTTCCATTATTCTGCCCCAGGGAGGCACTTCATGGGTTGTTTGTGGGTGTTCCCATGCAGAAACATGGATTTTCATGCATTCCAACATTTACCATAAGTGGCAGACCTGGGAATGCGCCAAAACAACTACAGCTTCTCAGGTGACGCGAAAGGAGGAGAACTATCTATATTTCTCCTCATTTGTCCTCTTTCTATATGCAGCACACATAGAAATAGGAAAATGCCTCACAGGATTGTTTTTGTACATAAAGGTGCCCCTTCCTGCACAAAAACAATCCTGCTTGTAATGCAGGCACTCAGTGCCTGCACTGGTGCTAGGCAGCAATTGTGCGCCAGTGCTGGGAAAAGGCAGGAATGAGCCAAATTGTATTAAATACAGCACGTACCTACGCTTTCCCTCTCATGCAACACAGCAAGGTTACTTATTGCACTATGCTGCACTGTGCAACATATATGTGAATATTCCCCTAAATGTATATATTATTTATTTAGTTAGTTAGGTGTTTGAGGAAATGCCAGACCAAGTGCCTTGTGGCCACTACAGTGGGCCGAGGAAAAGGTATAGAGTCTCAATAAATGTAGAGAGAAGTGGTAGAGGGCAACAGAGGGCAAGTCAGACACCGCTACTCAGCAATACACTAACACAGCTTTCATTGACAAAGATAATCAGATGAATGACTCTCTGGAGAGTTCATCCTTTAGGACTCTTCTCATGAGCCGAGCTTTCCTTGGACACCCAAATGCATGCAACCGTAGAGCTTACTTGCAGAGAGGGCTAAACAATTTGATTTGGGATGTCCTACACATTCTGGTGTGATAGAAACCAATAGTATTTTACACAGTTCATTGTGGGCATTATTGTTTTATGTACCTGTTCAGGATGATACTGCTCTGCATAAATAAATTGTTCATCCGCCTGGCCAGGGATGCTGAATGCATGATGGACTACCATAGTTAAAAAGATAATTTAAAACACCTAAGGTTTCAAGCTATTCTTTACACCAAATCCGATTCAAAATATCTATTTAAATAACCAATTGGTGCAGTTTTCTTTGGGCCTCACATCTCTTATCTCTAATACTCTTTTTCCTGACAATATTGATTATGTATTTCCTCAGTTTGTGTGGGACCCTTTCCTTAGGCACGTGTGTGTCCCCTGGCACACCTAATGTTATCTCTTGTTTATTTCTTTCCACACCGACCCAATTTAAAATGGTGAATATCAACAGTTACCAACATTTTATGACCTGTGATCCATAATCCCCACTCCACTGGGGGCTGAATAAAATGGCTACAAATTAATGCATTCATACTGTGAAAGTTTTCTGTTGATGACTTTAGTCAATTGCCTACAGGATACCTGCATATAAGTTAGCATGGCATATATTCATCCACGTCACGTGAAAATCAGCTATTGTGCAATGGTCAGTCGTGCTGCATCCTTCACATTATCTCGTGCAAGTGTACCAATTCATGCTGTAGCCAGATTGCTTGGTGAGTATGATGTAAGAGACAATTCTCACAATCCTAAATGAAAACACGCTTTATTAACCCCTGGTTTGGTTGCTTAGCTGGACTTTTTGTATTTCCGGAAAACTCTATGCTGCTCAGAGAAGCACCCTGCTCATTAACACTGAGCACCATAATTATCGCTGAACTAAAGTGAAGTTTGATGCGTTCAGAAGGTTTACATTTCTATCAAATCAGCAATAAAACAAATGCAGGTTTATGTTATGTGTTAATAAAATGCTAAGTTTGCGTAACTGGTTAAATTTGTAATACTAACCTGTACTAGATGTTGCTATTTTTTATTTATATAATCCTGGCATCTCCTGAGGTCTAGGTTAGTGTCAAATAAGGACCTGTAAAATATGTAATTGTTGCTGCCTGTGCCTCACAACAAAGCAGGCCCTCCATTCTATCTAAATGTACCCTGCATAGTTGCTGGCAGGTCTGAGCCAGGGAACTTTACCCATGGAGAGTTTGCATGACCCCTTTCTGTTTTCCCTTTTTCTGAATCTGCAGACTAGCTACATGGCTGTGAGGGCCATGGCCGATCTAACAGGGAGGCAAGAGGTCTGTTGATTGATTTGCATCAATAGGAACCGGGACAGTTATTTTTGTTTCTGCCATGGAATTTCTGAAACATTTGGATACCAATCCACGACTCAGAATGCTCATCACACTTTCTGAGATTAATGCATTTAGTATGTCGTTAATTCTAAAGAAAGTCGGCAAAGCAATTATTCATTATCTCATCCATTGCAGTAAAATTATACAAATCCTCGTAGGCTTTCACTTTTGGAAATGTTGTTAAATGTTATCAATTACATTTCTGACGTCCATAGATTGAAGTGGGTGTGCTCTATTAGGCAGGACAGTACCAAGATGTATTAATTTTACAAAAACAAAAACAATCGTTTCTGTCGTCCTTAAGCTGCCTTAGGTTGAAAGGGAAAAAGTGGCTCTTCTGAGTTGTGAAACAAGAGAAAGGGTAGATACCTAAAGAAAACAAATAAGCCTTCTCTCTGGAGTGCCTACTATTTAAAAGACCTTTAAATGTGTGCAGTTGTTTAGCCAGCAAATCAAAAGGCTTACTCAAAGCGCTGATAGACTTTAATTGATCAATTAAATTGAAGCTTCATGGTGACAAACTGTTAGATTTCCGGGTCTCTAGTTGGTACAGGTAGGTACTTGTGACAAATAGGGACCCTGGCCTCTAGTCAGGGTCAGGGGGATACACTCTTTAGATAAACTCTGCTCACCCCCTTGGTAGCTTGGCACGAGCAGACATGCTTATGAAAGGCAATGTGTAAAGCATTTGTACCAACACTCACAGTGACAAAGTGAAAACACCACAAATGGACTCCACTCCAGTTTAGAAAAATATAAATATTTAATCTAAACTAACCAAGACCAAAACAACAAAATCCAACATACACAGTTCAGGGATATGATTTCAAAAGAGTTCTTAAGGTTGTGTTAAAATAATCCACAGTTGCTTCAAGTTTTAGCCAAAAGTACCTTTAGATGCAACAAAAGTTCCAAAGGAAAGCTGCAGTGTTGAAAAACAAGCGATGCGTCACTCCTGAGACCATGGAGAGGAGATGAGACAACCCTGCTGGATGCAGCGGGCATGTTGCAGTGACTCCAGTCTCTATGGGAGGTATGCGATACCTTGTATGGATTCCGGTGCGCAGGTTTCGTAGGAAGCGTCTCGCAAAGGTGCGATGCGACGATCTTCAGGACGGTGGCAATCTCTGGTGCATCGATCTTCTCCTCTCGCGGCCCCTCGATGCAATGGCTCTGCGATGACTCTCGCAGCAACGTGATGCGGTCCACAAGCAAGCGGTGCGACGATCTCACCCAGTGACGGAAGGCTCTACGACGATACTCGCAGCGATGGTACTCTTCCCGCACCGGAGCGATGCGTTCCACATGCGAAGGATGCGTTGGTTCTGGCAGTGGCAACAGGCGTTGCAACGATCTTGATCTTCGCAGTGGCAGGAATTTTCTCCCACTGACAGGGATGTGCTCTGCAAGCGAGCGATGCGTGAAACTTTGCAGATTGTCTTTAGTTTCTTCTTGTCCAGCTTCCCAACAACAGGTACAACTTCCAGAGGCACCACAACTGGTCCAAGCACTCTAGGAAGGACATAACTCTCTCAGTAGAGTTCAGGGGGGAAGCTGGGGGTGAAGTCCTTTTGTTCCCGGGACTTCTTAACAGGGAGCCAGCTCTACTCAGGCCCTTGGAGATCACTTCAAGCAAGGGGACACAGCACAAAGTAAAGTCCTTCCCCTCTTCTTGGCAGCAAAGAAACTGCAGGTCAGCCCACGAACACACAGCAGGACAGTCCTTCCTCTTCAGTCTTCCAGCTTTCTCCTTGGCAGAGGTTCCTTCTTGATTCCAGGATGATCTAAAGTTCAGTGGTCGGGGGTCCTGTACTTATACCCCAAAAAGTCTGTGTTCCCTTTGTGCAGGAGCGCTCTGAGCCCAGTCCAAACCAGTTCTGGAGCACTCTGTTTACATGACTCCTTCTTTTCTTTCACAGTGCAGACCAGAAACATCAGACGTCCTACAAGAGGTGGAGCCAGTATTGTGGAGGGAAAGCACAGCCCTCGAGCACTTTGTTGACATGATTCCTTCTCTCCTTTCACAGTGCAGGGCAGGGACATCAGACCCACCACAGGGGGTTGAGCCAGCACTGTGGGGGGCAGACACAGTCCTATTCAGGTACCAGGTGCAACTCCTCCCTCACATCTAGATGCAGCTCTCTCTATTCACCACTGGGTTGACTCATTCTGTCTCCTGGAATCCCCCAGCCCTGTCACTCACAAACCAGACAGTCAATTCACAAATAGCCAAAGGCACACAGAAAGGTCAGACAAGAAAGCAGCCCCTTTCTAAAAGTGCTGCTTTCAAGCATACGATTTAAAAACCATCCTTCCAAAATGATGTGTTATTAAAATCTGAGTTCAGGGATACCAGTCTTCAATTTTCTTTCTTGCTCCTATGGGAGGATATGCAGGTAAATATTATACACTGCATTCCCCATTATAGCCTAAGGGCAAGATAGCCTTTCAATAGTGAAAAACAAAAATGGCTGTAATTCACTACCAGAGCATGTCACCCACACTAGTACATGCTCTACCTTTCACATACACTGCACCCTGCCCATGGGGGTACCTTGGGCCTTCCATATGGGTGTCCAATGTGTACAGAAAGGAAAGGGTTAGGCCTGGCCAGCGTGGACACTGGTCAGGTCAGCATGGCAGTTAGCAACTGCACACAGACACTGCGGGGGCAGGCCTGAGACACCATTTTAGGGTTACTCCTGTGGGTTGCACAATCAGTGCTGCAGGCCCACTAGTAGCATTTGAATCACCAGCCCTGGCACACTCTGTGCACTTTACTAGGGACTTCCGGCTAAAACAAATATGCCAACCATGGATAACCAATCACAATAACAATTTATACAGAGAGCATATGCACTTTAGCTCTGAACAGCAGTGGTAAAGTGCCCAGAGTCCTATTGCCAACAACCACAGGTCAGGAAAAACAAGGGCGGAAGAAGCAAAAAGTTTGGGGATAACCCTGCAAAAAGGGCCATTTCCAACACAAACAGTTATTTCTTGTGAGAGGCTTTAAAAATTGTTGATTGTTGATTGCGTATTTCTAAAAAAAAATATCGTTTGAAGGCACTGTAAGCTCTTAAACACTTTAAATGCTATGTATAATACATGTTTAAACTATGGCAGCCTCTCGTTTACTGTGTGTAATACAATTTTGAAACGAATGGTTTACATATTTACAGTGCTTTATGTCACAGACTGGCACTCTAAGGCAAAATAAATAGTTATGTCCCTAATTCCTAGTGCACCAACTAGGATTCATATCAGACTCTTCGATTACACACAAAGACATCTGAAGTGATCGCATTAACCACTAAATCTCTCTGATGTAAGCAGAAACCACTTGGATATAAGTGGTTAGGAAATATTTAACGAAGTCCAGCCAGATCAGGACAGAACAATTACAGGTTCAATAGTCAAATCTTCTCTTTTCCCCTCAAACGTTCATCTCTAGAATACATGACAATAAACATTCTATAGCACACGTGATGATAGCAAACTTTACATCTCAAGGCGTCACAAGTATAAACATAATGCATATAAACATACTACACACCTCCTCACTTTAATTGGAAATTAAAGAAGAAAAGGTACACCTAAAATTAAATGAATAAATAAATAACAAGTATACTCATATTTAAAAACTATACTAATATTGATGTAAACACTTAAAAGCTACTTCTATGTGGCTAACAATTTATAATACAATCATAGAATTGCCTTGGAATTCCTTCCATGTGGCTAAAAATACATAATGAAATTATTGATTTCTTCAGACAACTTGTATTTCTTGCTGGTCTAACACTTTGATTTTGTGCATTGGATGAATTATTACTTCTATTGTCAACATTGTCAGATTCAACAATACCCCTTTGATCCGAAAAAGACCTCTGATTCTCACAGCACCTGCCTCTCCAAATCCATCAGACATGAGACAACCAAAGGATGACTTTACTTAATCAGTGCTTCCAAAATCTAGTTACATTAATGAATTAAAATCATCATCCATGAGGTTAACTCTTACTTTTGGCAATCTTGACAATCCCCACAATGCCCCATTCTTCAAAATTGCAGATGTTTTACCTACAAAGACCACTTTAATACTTCCAGAAAATGTAGAATCACTTTCTTTACCAGAATTGTTTGTTTACTTAAAAAAATTCAGCAATTCTCAAATGAATCTGTTGTTTTTTTTATGCCATACTCTAACTTTGTGTGATGACTTTCAATATTAGATTTGGCTATATCACATATTTTCTCAAGTTGTACACAAGGCAAATTCTTTGAAAGCCAACTAGGACTCAGCCCTGTCCTTGGGTTCCTCCCTTTAAGTAGTTTAAACAGTGAAATGCCTGTGGAAATATGAGTAGTTCAATTATAACGCCATTTTTATTTTGGTCACGTGATTCTCGACCGTAAAACCTGCTTTCATGGGTAACAGGATATCTTCCAAAATAACCCTTCTAAATCTTTCAACACAACCATTCAGGTGGATGAGTAAAGAGCAGTAAACCGATATGCTTGATGCTCACGGAGACCTGGCTGGCTAGGAGCCTCCTCTAATCCTGATGTAGCCCTGGCGATCCCTCCTGAATATAACATTTATAGGCAAGATAGGCTGGAAGGAAGGGGTGGTGGTGTAGCACTCGTAGTGAAGAAATTGGTCGCATGTTCTATTATCCCTATTGATGCTATTAAAGGGTCTGAATCCCTTGCTTTCTCTCTTTCATTGGCGCCGCATCAGTCAGTGAAAGGGCTGCTAGTGTACAGACCTCCTGGTCCAGCTGGCTCTTTTTTTTTTTAGCTCCAGGCTGTCATGTCATCGTTGGTCCTGAGAGCTGACCATTGTCTTCTGGCTGGAGATCTTAACTTTCACATGGATGAGGCCTTGGACCCAGATGTGATTAAATTGTCCGATATTACAGCCCCCCTGGGACTAGTCCCCTTTCTTTTTGAACCTACACATGATAAAGGCCATACTTTGGACCAGGTCTTCTCTACATCCCCCATAGAGGTGACAGCACTTCTACCGGTCCTGTGGACAGATCATCAGTTGGTCAAGTTTGACATTTTGGGTAACATGAAACCCATGAGTAGCACCCTCAGACAGCAAGGATCAACGTCGAGGCCATTCCATCGGGTGACCCCAGAAATGGTGGTGCAGGCATTGTGCGAACATCCTTGCCCTATTACAGGGGTTTTGGACAGGGACCTAGAGTCTCTACAGGCTTGGTTTGTGGACAGGCTGAATGACTTGGCCCCTGTGAGGGCTTCGCGCTCACTGTCCAAACGGGTGTCAGCTCCCTGGTTTTCTGAAGCGTTGCTCGCCTCTCGTAGGCAATGCAAGGTAGCGGAAAGAGCCTGGCGAGTCCAGTATGATCCGGCTGCTAAACTCGAATATAGGGCCATGGTCAAGGCCTATCACCGAGATATCTTTCGGGAGAAGAAGAGTTACTTTGCTAGGAGGATCGAGGCGGCCTCGAATTCCTGTAAAGAAATCTTTACGATTGTTAGGGAATTCATTGCCCCACGGTCGAACGTGACCCAGACTGCCCCCACGAGACGTGGGCAGCGGATCTTGCATGCTTTTTCACTACGAAGATTAAGCTGATTCAGGACACTTTTCCGTTGAGGCCGGATGCTGTCTCTCCTTATCTTGAGGAAGAGCCAGTTTCTTTGGTTCCCCAAGGGCCAGTCCTGACAGACTTTCCGCCCATTTCATCCTCTTCGTCACTTACACTCTTGGCCTATCTCAAATCGGGATCACCGCTTGATCCTTGTCCGGCCAAAGTATTGGCGAAGATGGCGACAGTGGTGAATCCGTTGGTGAATCCCCTTTTGAACCTCTCTCTAAGCCAGGGAGTGGTTCCACTGGCTTGGAAACAAGCCATGGTTATCCCCCTCATCAAGAAGCCTGGCCTGGATCCCGAGGTCTTGGCCAACTACAGGCCCATTTCTCTTCTTCCTGCACTGGCCAAGATCTTGGAGAAGCACGCGCATTCTGTGCTTTCCAATTTTTTGGAATCCCACGACCTGTTCCATTCCACCCAATCGGGCTTTCACCCTAATCTTAGCACTGAGACAGCACTGCTGGAGGTGTCTGAAGCCATCAAGGAGACATTGGATTCGGGTGGCAGAGCTATGCTGATAATGTTTGATCTGTCGGCGGCCTTCGACACCGTCCCCCATGAGGGTCTGCTTGTCAGACTCCATGAGATTGGCTTGAGGGGGACGGTGCTCAGCTGGTTTTCATCTTTCTTGGCTGAGCGCTGACAAACGGTCTCCTCTAGCTCTGCCGAGATGCCGCCATTGGGAGTCGGAGTCCCACAGGGCTCTGTGTTGAGCCCGACTCTTTTTAACATCTTCATGACCCCTCTGGTGGCCTTGGCGCAGTCTTTTGGGGCCCAGATTGTATCCTAGGCCGATGGCACCCAGCTGCTCTTTACCTGCCGGAAATGAGAGGATTTTGACGGAGAGAGTATCCGTGAGTGCCTTGGGGCTGTTTTTAAATGGCTCCAACTGAACAGCCTCAAGTGCAACTCAGATAAATCGGAGGTACTCTTCTTCGGTTGTCAATCCGATCCAGACTGGCGGGTATGGTGGCCCGCTGACATGTCTCCTCCGAAGTGCTCGTCTCAACTGGCTAAGAACTTGGGGATCAAAATTGACAACGGCCTAACCTTAAGATCTCAGGTCCTTACCATCACTGGCACCTGTTTTGGTCTCCTTCGTATGCTTAGGAAGTTTCTCCCTATGCTATCTGAGGACCACAGGAGGACTACGGTACAGGCCTTGATCGGTTCAAGACTGGACTATTCTAACGTCCTTTATCTTGGCCTGCCGGAATATCTCCTGCAACGGATGCAGGTGGTCCAGAATGCAGCAGCGAGGGCTATTTTTGGCCTGCATAGCGAGTCAGAGTCTCTGGCCTGTTGCAGTCCCTTCATTGGCTGCCTATCCGGAGGCGGATAGTTTTTAAAACTCTAACCCTGACACACAAGGCTCTTTATGCCGCAGGGGCTAAATATCTTCAGAGGAGGCATGTTTTCTATCGTCCATCACGATCCTTGAGATCCGAGTCGCTGTTTCTCACTACTGTGCCTCAAGTGAGAAAGGCCCGCATTGGATGCCGCTCTTTTATGTCCCGGGCTCCACACCTCTGGAACTCCCTGCCTTTGACATTGCGTAGTACCTCAAACCTGCTGACCTTCAGGAAGAGCCTGAAAACTTGGCTTTTTGCCCTCTAGATTTTTCTTCTCTGTTGTTTCAGTCTCTCTTTTAAAATATATGTGTTGTGTATGTCTTTTCAGGCTGTCAATAAAGCGCCTGGACACTCTTTTGAGTAGCCGAGCGCTATAAAAGACCCTAATAACATAATAACATAACATAATCAAGTGTCTTATACCACATTTTAGCAACAATTTGGTAAACCTTTGAGATATAAGTGATTTATAAGAGCTGTAGGCAAACTCTTTCTGAAAAACATTAACTCAAGAAATCAATTCCAGGGTAGGCATTAGAGTTCTTGAACCAATCTATCTCTGCCATTTCAAAATGTAGTCAATAACTACCTATATAGATACATTTTCTGGAGCAATATGTTTATAAGGACCCAGAGAATCTATGGCCAACTCAGACAAAGGTTAATGAGGAAACTTGTGTGACCTGTTACCAACTTGAACAGTGTTCAATGTCTTATCAGCATTAACACAAATTTTGCAATACTCTACAAACATTTTAACATCAAATCTTAGTCCCCAAACATTTTCTTTAATCTTCCTCGATGTACTAGTCTGACCAATATGTCTTTCATGAGCCAAACTTATTTATTGCAGGAACAATACACCCTGATTTTACAATCAATTTGCCGTCAATAGATAATTATTCTCTGACATTCCAATAGGATCACCAATGTACGATAAAAGTTGAGACAAAACCTGATCTTGATCCATAGCTTGTAGCCATAACCCTACTGAAAGACACCTTTCAAAATCAAAAAGGGCATCACTAACAGAAGAAACAACACATTCTTCAACCTGCACACTTGACAAAACTTTCTGATTCTGTTTACACAGTCTTGATAAACAATTAACCTTAACTTTTTCACCGCCAGTAAGATAAGATACTGAGAAATTATATTCATGGTTTTCAAGTACCATTGTTTTGTAAAAACTTTAACAAATGTTAATGATCAATCCTAATAGAAAATGGGTGTACCCAAATATACATCTTAAAATGTTCAACAATCCTTGCACATTCCAATGCTTTCCTTTCAGTGGTGGAATATTTAGATTCTTCCAGAGTAAGAGCTCTGGATGCAAATGCATTTTCATTTTGATTTTAATAAAAACAATACCAATGCCACAATGCCACAATCACTGACATCAACAGCACTTACACTTTTATCATTTCGGTGATATGGACTTAAAATGTGAGCTTCCACAATAGCATTTCTGAGATGACAAAATGCCACATTGTGTTGTTCTGACCATTCATACTTGACTTCTTTTTTCAGTAAATTCCTTAAAGGTGCTGCCCTCAGGGTAAATGTTTGAACAAACCGTGAAAAAAATTCTAATAATCTTAAAACAAGATCTCAACTGATCAATGTTGACAGTGGTTATTACATCCTGCAAAGCTTTCTTCAAGTTTTTGTTTGGGAAAACACCATGTTTGAAATTTAGTGACCTAGATACTCTACGTTTGTTGCCAACGTCCTGCATTTGTGCAACCTTTATCTCTAAGCATGGATACACCTTTTTCCAAAATGACACTATGTTTTTCGACAGAATATAAGTACACTAGAATGGCTTCTTGGAAAGCCATGGCCCCCAAGCATAATATGCTTAAGCTTCTGAAAAACTGAAGCAGCAGAAGCTAATCCAAACAGCTTACTTGTCTACCTGTAAACACTATCAGGAGTAATGAAAGTAGTAATATGTACGTAATTCTTAAGTCAACTAAATCTAATTGTATGCTGATTTCAAATCAATATGCTAAAGAAAGTAGCATCCTTGACTTTTGCTAACAAATATTCAATAAGTGGTAGAGGTTAGCAATCCACAATAATTTGTTTGTTTACAGAACTCAAATCAGCACACAACCTCAATTTCCCGGTTACTTTTTTGACAAACACTATGGGAGAAATCCACTCAGCCGCATCAATTGGTTCAATTACACCAAAATGTAGTAATACCTTCAATGATGATGACCAGGAGATATAGAGCGTGTGGATGTTTGTACGAGTGTCCCAGCACTACTCTAGCAGCAAGTCAATTATTAAAGGGTAAAAAGTCATTTATTTAATTTCGTTTTAAAGACATGCTCAGAACGTTCCTGCCTCAAGTGCAAGGGGGGGTTTGTTTGATTCCAGGTCGCTCAGGAAAGAGAAAAAGCACCTAGCCTAGACAATCTCACCACCTTTGGTAAGACCTGATTTGAGGACTCATGCTCCTAGCGGGGCAGTAGAAATGGATTCTGCAAGACAAGTAGCCTGGGCCAATGTTCTGTAGTGCACAAAAAGTTGGAACCAGTGTCTTAAATAGGATACAATAACACAGCCACTCTTGTCTTGCACTCATTGGAACATTCTTGAGTTCGTGGCTCATGACAACAGCATATTTTTTTAAAACAATGGCATGAGAAAATCCTTTAAGTTTACTAAGTTGACTACAGAAAAAGTATTTCTATTTAATTAACAACACTTCAAATTCCTCATTCATATGGACTATACACAATTGAGACTGATCAAATTCATCTACACAAAAAATCTCGCACTATGGCAATTGAATTCAATGATATATACATCCTGCCTTGATGGCACTAACCCAAATCATGTTGACCATTGATGGCCACATACACTTTTCCAATATTCGTTCTCTCTGGAACGGTAAAAGAAGTAATATAAATTCCAAGCATGTACATTTTCTTCCTTTCATACCCATTCACAACAAATCAGTACATTCCAAACCTTAATAAAAAAGCACATTTTTGACATGATCACCACCATTTCTGACTGATGCTGGTGGATACTCTCTGAAAGTGCCTCAGCTCTGCTTATCAGGTGTAGGGCCAGGTCACTGTCTTTTTGGTTTTTGCTTTTGTACCGATATTTCTTTATTTGCAGTTTGGTAATGAAAACATACATAGAGCATAACAATATATGAAAAGAGAAGGAAACAGAAATCGGTAGACATTGAAATCAAGTAGCTCTAATACGTTTCCGCCTCATTTTGTGTACAATGTAGTTGTGTACGCTTCTGACGATATGTATGTGGATACATACCCTTATTCGTATATTTCTTCCCCAAGGAACCTACGCTGCAAAGAGTACCATTGAAATGAAATGAAAATAATTTATAGAGTGCACTATACCCTGAGGTGTCAAAGCGCTATAGGAGAGCATGCTGAATCAGTAAAATATCTCCTCGGAGATGGCAAAATAATATGAGAAGAAAAAAACAAGTTTTCAAGAGTTTTTTTAAATACGGCAAGTGTGTCAGCTTAGAAATATGGGTAGGCAAAGTAGTCAACAGTTTGGCAACAACCACTGAGATGGAACAGCCTCCCCATCTGGCAGTCTGAAATCTGGAAACCAACATTATTTGTAAAAGGAGGATCTGTAAATCCTACTTGCGTGTACCAGTGGAAGAGAGAATTACGCTGGCTGGAACCTTCCTGATGCAGGACTACAAAGACAATACAAAGAGTCTCATACATTTACATTAACCACAAGCATTAATAAAGAATTCAATTAAATAGTGTTATGCCGCTGTAGGATAGAGACTAAGGGAATGGAATTGGGGGAGCAGGGCAATGGACAAAAACCTCAGAGGAGGAGAGCCCCAGCCTTGGGCCCCATTTAGTAGAGTGTAGCCCGCAGGTGTCGAAGGCTAGATCCATCTGCGAGGTGATGGGGAAATACTGGCACCCTCCCAGGAGCAAATTAATGAAACTCACCAGACAAAGCAGGTTTGCTCAGAAACAGAGTGAAATGTATTTAGTGGTACCAAAAGCATGCATCATTGCTAATTAGCAAGGAAGAAGTCAGACCTGCCACCTTAGGGGCTCTCAGACTGCTTCTTCCCTGAGTGAGAAGTTTCTAGGTGTTATATAAAGTTTTAAATGCCATGTCAGGGGTATTAGAATAAGGCACCAAGCCAAATGTGGCTAACATGGATGTGCAATGTCTGCACCATGCAATTTATAAACAGCCATGTATGGGCAGACTAGAAGGCTGGCTCGGCACTGTGTAAGCAACTTGCACAACCAGATTAAGAAATATCATGTAGTAAGGTCAAGCAAGGTGACCTCTGATGGGGTACAGAATAGCTTGTTGAAGCTTGTCCAGTCAAGGTCAGATAGGAAGCCTTTTGAGCTCTAGGACACTTGGTAATGTGATCTATCTAAGCATGATATCTTTTGAAGTGCATACACATGAATGATATTGTATATATATTTTTCAACACCAGGCGGGAAAGTGGGCGAAGTGCAGAAGAGTAATGAGGGTCCCAGGCTAATGGTTGTCAATGGTAAATAAGGGTCCCAGGGATTCTCGTGCCATTTGTCCTCAAATGCAGACAAATATCTTTCTAAATCTGGCAGCCTGATCAGTCTTCAACCATCTCTGACTTTAAACAGCACATCTCACTCAGGGAGTATCCCAGAGCGTAAATCTAATAGTCATAGTTATATAAGAAAGGCAAGAGCTGATTTACAACTAATTGCGTCCCACTGTTGAGCAAGAACCAGGGCCAGATCAATAAATGTATTTAAATGTTTTTGTTCAACCGAGTGTGTGCTGAGCCCTCACAAACACTGCAGCACATTCTTCAGCAAGAGGGAGCCCAGGACTTCTGATATATTGATGAGAATGTTGTCTCAGTAAGAGTTGATGGAGGGGCATTTTCAAACAATATGGATAAGGTCTTCCCCATCAGTAGAGCAAGGGGGCAGGCATCCTTGGCACTTGGGCACATATGCGCTTTTTGTTTGGTTTTGAAAAAAGTGTGATGGAAGTAATCGAACTGGGTGTATTTTAGTATTGCGTTAGTAGAGACAATTTTAGATATCCCCGTACAGTGGCCATTGCACATCTGTGTGTGCAGTATTTAGTGCAGTTTCCCAATATGTGTGTAGCGCTTGAAGCAGCACAATTCTATTGATAGGTAATAGGCTGTATAGGCAGGTAACAGTTTCCCTGGTCGCGTCATGTGTCTGTAAAAACTGCGAGGTCTCTGAGTTGTCATGTGTCCTATGCGAAACTTGGTACAAATGGAATGTGAGAGTAGCATAAATTAGGAAGGAGCCCAGTGAAACGCCATAGGCATCCATCAGGGCTTCGAAAGTATACAGGAGCTTATCATTAAAAATATCCCCCAAATGGTGAGGTCTACTTCCGTCCACTGGGTGACTTCTTGCCACAGCCAAAGAGCAGAGCACCTTGGCATTGCCCAGAGAGGCAAGTCTGGTAAACAGGGAGTAAGTGCACAATGTTTCATGGAATACGTGCCCCGACAGGCCCAGGCCACTTGCATGGTGATGTTCCCACCCTCCTTAGGAGCCAAATCCTCAGAGCCTAACAACCATTGTAATAATGCGGGTGGAGTTGCCCACCAAACAAAAGTCCAAGTTCAGCCACTTTATTATTTGGGAGCTAGTGTGTCGGCCACAGCAGCTGGGCTGCTGCATAATAATACTTATAGTTTGGTGCACTCAGGCTGCTCTCAGTCAATAGGGTGAAGATCACCGTCTGTCACCTCCACTTGCCCCAAATCAGAGCAAGCGTAGTTCCGTGAAGAAAATCCTAGTTAGCAGGTCAGGGATGGGGTAGAAGAAATAAAGCAGGTGCAGAAGTATCAGCATCTTAGAGATGGCTATGCACCCCACAAAAGAGAGAAGCATACCTGTCCAGAAAGGCATGGAAAATCACACTCCAGTCAGTTCTCTAACTATATTTCCATCCACCAGGTCTTTATATACTCAGACCCCCATACATTTGAAAGTGTCACATCTCCAGGTGAGGGAGGCATAAGGGAGCATCTTTGCTGTTCATCCGTAGTTGCTATTAGGGAGAAAAGGTGGGATTTGTCCCAGTTTACCATCAGGCCAGAGGCCTCCCCAAAGAGATGCAATAGGTCCATGAGCCAAGGGATGTTGTCAGCATTTTTCCAGAGGTATATTCGTGCACCATCTTCATATAGAGAGATTATATGCCATCTGTCATCTGCCCACACACCCTAATCTGGAGCCCTCGAGCGGAGCACAGAAGCACAGAGTTCCACAGCCAGGGGAATGATGATAGGAGAAGGGGACAGCCCTGTTGACTGCCACCCTCAATATGGAGTGGGTCAGAGATGGTATCACACATCTTCCCTTGTGGCATTGGCAAATTAAACAACAGTGCTACCAATATCAAGTCGGGAAAGAATCTCCCGAAGGTAGTTCAACTACAAAGTATTGAGCGCCTTCTCTGTGTAGAGAAAGGCAACCCAAGGGCTAGCATCGGATATCTTCACCCAGTCAATCCTCATGAAAAGACAGCCCAGATTCAAGGACCTCCTACCTGGTATGGAACCATTCTGGTTGAGGTCTATGATATGCTGTGCTATGGGAGGTTCAGTGACTGAATATCGAGGGCCATAATATAAAATGCCCAAAATATTTACTCCAAAATATCGAAGTACAGAAAGTGGGCGATGTGCAGAAGAGTAATGAGGGTCCCTATCGACAAACAGGTAAGTACTAAAATATCGAATCCAAAATATAGAATTCTAAAATATAGTTAACTAAAATATTGAATTTTTTAAATGAATTAAAATGGCATAAAAGTAATTAAACATTAGAAACAATGAAATAAAGCATACTTAAAATAATGTAAAAAGGCTTAAAACGTAAAAATAATAAATGTAATATAAAAGAAGTAGAGATTTTGTTGTATAGTGAGAGTGTAAAAATTACTATTCCCACAGTAGGGAAAATGTTGGATACCGTAGGGGTAACAATTACTATTCCCACTCCAAAGAGTGCAACAGTAGGGAAAGTGTTGAATAGCGGGAGGGTAAAAATAACTATTCCCACTGCAGTGAGTGCAACAGTAGGGAAAGCGTTGGTTAGCGTAGGGGTAAAAATTACTATTCCCACTGCAGTGAGTGCAAAAGTAGGGAAAGCGTTGGATAGCGTAGGGGTAAAAATTACTATTCCCACTCCAGTGAGTAAAAAAGTAGGGAAAACGTTCAATATCGTAGGTGTAAAAATTACTATTCCCAACCTAAAAAGTGCAACAGAAGGGAAAGCGTTGGATAGTGGGAGGGTAAACATTACTATTCCCACTCCAGTGAGTGCAACAGTAGGGAAAGCGTTGGATAGCGTAGGGGTAAAAATTCCTATTCCCACTCCAGTGAGTGCAACAGTAGGAAAAACGTTGGATAGCGTAGGGGTAAAACTTACTTTTCCCACTCCAAAGAGTGCAACAGTAGGGAACGCGTTGGATAGCGGGAGGGTACAAATTACTATTCCCACTCCAGAGAGTGCAACAGTAGGGAAAGCGTTAGAAAGCGGGAGGGTAAAAATTACTATTCCCACTCCAGTGATTGCAACAGTAGGGAAAGTGTTGGATAGTGGAGGGTAAAAATTTGTATTCCGACTCCAGTGAGTGCAACAGTAGTGAAAGTGTTTGATAGCGTGAGGGTAAAAATTACTATTCCCACTCCAGTAAGTGCAGCATTAGAAAAAACATTGGATAGCGTAGGGGTAAAAATTACTATTCCCACTCCTGAGAGTGCAACCGTAGGGAAAGTAATGATTTAATATTGAAAGAAGATTAAATGAATTATTAATACCAATAAGAAATTAATTAAAACTAATTACCAATTAATACAAAATTAATTACCAATTACAACATTAATTACCAATTAATAAAAAATAATGACCTATTAATAATTCATTATCAATGAATTATCAATACATATAAATACACATAAATATTTACTTTCTTACAATTAAATTACTTCCCACCCTATTCCCGTATAAACCCAAAACTCACTCCAAATAATAAAAAATAGAATTAACATAAAAATTAATTACCAATTATTAAAAAATTATTACCAATTAATAACAAGTAATTACCAATTAATAATTAATTATCAAGCAATTAATTATCAATACATATAAATAAAAATAAATATTAACTTTAATACAATTAAATTACTTCCCATCCTATTCCCCTATAAACCTACAACCTGCTCCAAATAAAAAGTACAATTAACATAATTATCAATTAATTAAGTAATAAAAATGTATTACCAATTAATACAAATTAATCATCCATTAATAAAAATTAAATACCATTTAATAATTATCAATCAATTAATTATCAATACATATTAATACAAATTAATATTGAATTTACTATAATTACATTACTTCCCACCCTATTCCCCTATAAACTCACAACCCACTACGGAATTAAATTACGCAAAAATGAAATGATATAACATTCATTACTTTAAAGAAATTAAACATACATTACAAAATTAATACATATTTTTAACACATATACTACCATACGTAACACTAAAAAAATCGATATTATGAAAATCGATATTTCCTACCCCAAATTCGATAATCTGACCTATCTATATTATGGTAATTCGATATTCTGTACTATCTATATTTTGGAGTCGATATTCTGTCCAGTCCAGTCTATATTTTGCATTCTATATTTTGGTCGTTCACTGCTATGGGAATCAGTCAGTTGGCCAGCACAGTGGGCAATAGGAACACAACAGCACGGGACCCTGGTCCGGCTTGGGTGGTACAGCTTCCCACAAGGATGAGGGAAGAATGCCTGCTGACTATACCTACGCGATGACCTGGAGAAGGCACAAGGTAAGCCAAGATACAAAGGAAGAGTAGATCTCCATGTGCCAACCATCCGCTACTGAGGTCTTTCTGCGTGCCAATTGTTTAAGTGCTTGTGATATCTTGTCTTTGGTTATGGGGGCTTCTACTACTTCATGATAGGATGCCTCCAATCAAGGAAGATGCAGTGTATCCAGGAATGCCTGTGTCTTAGCGATGTGCACTGCCACTGGAGTCACATATAACGTACTGTAGTAGGAGCGGACAGGAAGGTTAATCACTGCATGAGAGTTAATATTGCGCCAGCCCATCCCAAACAGAAGTGACAGCGGTTCAGGGGGATTCAGACCAGTGGAGCTAGGTCAGGAGTATGTCCACTTTCTGTACCTACACATGTTTTCTGGCCGAGTATTCCCTATAGCCTAGGGTGCCCAATTTACTCATTGTGTCAGTGTGTGTGATACTTAGCTTTGCTAACGGAAAGGTGCCATCGGATCCGGGGGCATTACCAACTTGTGTACTTATGTTTTTTAATTGGCTAGTCTACTGGGGACTACCTCAAATGCATCCCACTTAACTCAGGCATCAGAGGCAGTGCCTTTATTCTGGATAAAGTACAAGTCAAAGTGTTCTTCTGAGAGTGTGGCACTAAACACCCCATCCTGGAGCACAGCTGCAGGGATGCATCATTTCCCTATATGCAGAAAGCCTTGGCCCCATGCCAAAAAGAGCTGGAGAGGGTTATGATCAGAGGAGGTTCATCCCAGGTGCGCAGACTGTGATACCATTGCGAGTACTTGGGAGCTGCAGTAGAATAGATCAATTGTAGTCTGGAGATCGTGTAAACTAGAGTGATACAAGTAGTCCCTAGCTGTGGGGTGTAGACTGCACCAGGTGTCCAACACCTGGTTGTGGGATGCACTACATGCTGACATATGGCATATGGAAATGATCCAACGCCACATATGGGACACAGTTGTAGTCACCCCCAAGTAACAGGGAGCCAGAGTGTTGTGTAGTAACGGTGGGTTTCAGGAGTTCAAAAGAGCCTGATTGGAGTAAGGGGTATACAGGGAGATTAAGTACCCAGAAAGTCTATCCAACAACCCCTGCATCATCGCATTTCTCTCCTCTGGATCTGCCTTAGTGTGAAACAGCGTGAGAGGCACCCCTCAAGTAACCCATATCAAAAACCCCATAGCATTTTTGGGAAAATGTGGTCCCCATCAATGTACCCCAACATCGCTTGAACACCCACTCTAGTGCAGGCTTTGAGAAGTGAGTTTCCTGGAGAAAGGATATATATATATATACCCTGTGTCTCCTCAAATATTGGTATACAAGATACCTCTAAATATAGCTAGCCATACCTCTAATGATCCAGGCCATAAGCTGGTATTCCATCGAAGCTAATCATTCACTGTTTGGCATAGTTGATGCAATGCAATCCGCACCCCCTTCCCCGCCACCCCCACTCCCACACAAATCCACAATCTCGCAGCAATGCATACCTTAGCAAAAATGAAGAAACTTAGAAACAAAGACAATCAAATTCAAATTCCCAACTCCCCATCCCAGGCCAGTGCGCTAATAGACACCTGGCCAGCTACACTGTGATACAATAAAACAAAGTTGCGGAACAGTCATTAATCATAGTCCCTGAGCAATTTAGGACTGAGCGTGATGTGGCAGCAATATAACTACCCAACAAGGAGCCCCCATGTTCAGTTCACTGATGGAGTTTGAGACCCCAGCGCAGGCCCATTCGTAAGGAGCACCTTACAGATCCACCAGTGGGCCAGGTCCTCTCATGGCTAGGGCTGGCATCCAGTCACCAGGTGAGCCCATTGTCTCATGTTACGAATGGGCAACCAAAAGCAGGTCTTCTGTTGACATGCAGTGGTGAATTGGCCCCCAGGCTACAAGGTCTCAGCACAAGCCTGGTCTGTCTCTGATGCAGCATTATCAAGTTTTTTGGCCTCTTCCAAGGGCTTTCTGTATTCAATCACAGCAACCGCTTGGGCCCTGTCCCATGCTGCCTGTTCTCTGGAAGGTCCACCCTCTTGCCCCAGTCGCGGGGCCATCGGCACCCCTGAGTCGTTCATCCAGCTTGGCTTCGTTCCCTGTAGTAGGCAGGGCAATGCCTCTGTGGGGTGACACAGAAGATGGTGTGGACATCATGTATTTTATTAAAAGTAGCAGAAAGCGGCAAAGTGTAGGTAATATCTAGAGCTCAGAATTGCTGTTTCGCTTCCAGGTAGAAGGTCTGCTGCCACTGCACATCTACAGTGTAGTCAGGGAACATGTTCACTTGTGAGTTGGCAGTCATCCAGGAACCTTTCTCACGTGCTATCTGAAGTATGCAATCTCTGTCCCTGTAAGTGAAGAGATGTGAAACCACTAGGCTCAGAGGGGTGCCAGGAGAGGACGGTCTACCTGGCACCCTGAGGGCTGTCTCCACCAAAAAGAAGGTCCAAAATGGTACCTCAGGAACAGTCTGTACAAGAAGTGCAAAAAGTACAGATGATGGACAGACTGCTGAACAAATCAAACATTTACCCTCTGTCACAGATCTGAGTTTAATCCACTGTTTTATTGCTCACCAATACGTTTGGACCCAGCCATATTCAAATCAGTCTTGACTCTACTCCCCATGGGAAGAGTCCAGTCCAAACTGCCAGTCCAGGTCATCCGTGAACCCGAACAAGCATCATGGGACCAGTTTTGGGGTATCATCCCTCATCAGCCAGCCTAGCTTGAACCTGGGGGCATAGTGAGCATGGAACCTATGCCTGGGCCTACCCTTCTACTTATACAAATACAAAAAGAAGAGATGATGGACAGAATGCTGAACAAATCAAACATTCACCCCCTGTCACAGATCTGGGTTAAATCCATAGTTTTTTTGTTCACCGTGCCATTCCAATTTGGACTCAGCAATATGCAGATCATTTTGAACCTGCTCATCATGGGAACAGTCCAGCCCGAACTGCCAGACCAGGTCCTCCCTGTTAGCCCAAATCCGGTCCCAGGATGCTTTTTTCCGGTCCAGGGAAGATATGCTTGGCAGTTCGGGCTGAACTGTTCCCATGATTTGCATTTGGCCATGTCTGAACTGGGGTGGCAGAGTGGGCTAAAGAACGGTGATGGATTAAACCCAGATCTGTTGACTGGGGTTGAGTGTTCGAAAAGTTTCAGCACTCCGTCCATCCTCTCCTTGTGTTTGCTGGAAACATGCATCTTGGGACCGATTTCAGGGTATCAACCATCATCAGCCAGACCAGCTTGATTCTGGTGGCAAAGCAACCACAGAAACCCAATGGGCATAGCCTTAGCACTTAGGGTGACAAATGCAAAAATAACAGATAACAGATGGAATGGTGAACAAATCAAACACTTATCCCAGTCACAGATCTGGGTTAAATTAGTAATTTTACTCGTTGTCCTTGAGGCAGAGTTCCATACTGGGCCCTTCTGACCTCTATTGCCATGTTAATGCAGCAACACCAACCCTCTTGACCCTTGACTTACTTCTTGAAATAGCTCACCTCCTCCTGGAAGACCTTAATACAAGAATCTGCCTCCACAACTGCTGACTCAAGTGTGACCAAAATAGAACCTAAGTACTCCACCAATCTTTTCAACGTCTTGTGGTCTTCCCACATAAGGCCTATGCTGATCTCTAGGGCATCTATTCTGCATTCAGGGAGGATTTCATGTTCAGGACAGCTTGCAGTATCTTGTAAAATTTTTAGAGTGATCCAACTGTGCACTCTCTAATGGCTATATCAGTAGAGCGCAGAGCGCCACCTTCTGCTCCACTACCTCCTGCTCCGGTTGCACCCTCGTAGGTCTAGAAATTGGGGTGACCTTGGAAGCATCCAGTAGGACAGGCGCACCTGTGGGCATAAAACCACTGCATGCCTAGTTCTGCACTGCATAATGGAGAGAGTACATACCCTGCCCCCGCATCCAGGTGAGCTCACAAGGTAGCCCCTCGCAGGTGACAGCACAATGGGGGGGCATCAGTGCAAGAAGTAGTTTTTGTGGTGGACAGAGAGCAGGGAATGACCTCCTCTAGACAAAGCACACATCCAAAGGAGTGGGAGAGAACAGGTGCCAGTGTACAGGATGGACCGCTCAACACCTTAGTGGCATCAGGAGGCCACAAACGTTGCCACGCTATCAATGGAAGGTCTGTAATCTCTGGAGGTGTACCCCACCGCATAATGCTGCATTGGGGGAGGGGGTTCAAATTGGCATCCAGAGGCCGTTGTCATAGGAATTAGTAGGCATTTGGGCCAGTAGGCTACAGGCTAAAAGTAAATATCTTTGTGTACCCCGGGCCATGGATGGAAAAGCAGGAGGAGTTCAAGGTGGATTGGGAGAAGGGGCAGAGAGGGGGCATCTGAAGGGTTCTAGCTGATGGGACCAAATGGCTGAGCTCTGCAGCCATGATTGGTACTGGTCCTGGCTTGCCAGTGCAGGCAGGTAGGTTTTCATTTTCTCCATGAGGTCCATTAGATAGCCTGCTTCGGCCAGGCGGCTTCACCCATCGCCTGCCTCCAAGCAGCTACCAGCGGTGCCAGCAATGTACCTGCACTGGCAGGGAGGAGGGGAGGCATCAGGTGCAACCTCAACAAGTGTCCCCTTCACGTAGTTGGGCGGAGAGTCTCTGGTAGCAGGGGGCTTTGCCCTCACTGGAGTCCATGGTTTCACGGCCGCTGGTAGGCTCCAGCCTGCTCTGCCTTAGTTACAGCTGTGCCGGGGGCTGTTGGAGGACAATATCAAATTGAGGCAAGTTCCCTCTGGTAATGCACAGGCAAGACTGGTCACACCGGGGGAATCAGGAGCCCTGTAGGATATTAGCAGCAGGCTGGGTGCATGGAGCTCTGCACCGTGCGACTCACCTTGCTTCCATTTTTGCCATGACCCTGCCAGTGCTCCGTCCTTAAAAGGTATATGGTAATTGGTAAAATTCTAATTGGTCAAGACAGCCAGTCTCAAGTATATGGTAGGTTTAGAGACCTCAGTGGACTTAATGCACTTAAGTGTGCACTGTTGTGATGTCTGGAGTTATTTTAAAGCCAGGCATGTTTAGCAGGGTGTTTTTAAAATAAAACTGTGTCTTAATTCGACTTTGATATTAACTTTACTTTCAAACCTCAAAACCTAAGTTCTGCTCTAGGTTCCCCCATGGTAGAGTGCCTTGTTATAAAAAGCAGGGCATTATAAATTAAGTGTTATATGCTCTGATGGGGAAAAACAGCCAAAGTCATTATTCCTCATTGTAGTGCTGCTAGCCCGATAGACTAACATTGGACGGCTTTATTAAACATGAGAAAGTCTAACAGTTGATAGGAACTAGCTAGCGTTTTCATTCAAAGTACCAAAATAATAGTTACAATAAATCCAACAACTTGCCAATGTTGGATTTTTTTATAACTATTACAGGAAAATAGCCTAAGACCCCAAAGGCAGTCCTGAGCTTCTGAACCCTTGGTTGGTGCTGCTAAACACATTTCAACACAATGAAACCAACAACGAAGACGTTCTGAAAATGTGGGAAGTTTTTGCAAAGTTCTGGTAAAAAAGGTCCAGAGAGTCGAGCTGCTGTTGTTGACTAGTGAATCGGTCTGACCACACTGGTTCATCCCACTGGAAGCCCCGGAGCTTCTCTCCATCAACATCGAGGACAAATACTTCCATAGACTCACCAAGGCATGGTGCTGCAGTATCTTGTCACTGTGGACTTGTGCTTCAAATCTAAGAAGCAAAGCTAGCCACAGATGAGCCCATCAATGAGAGAAAAGCTCCAGGAAAAGACTAAGTGGTAAGGTAAAACTTTGGTGGGGATCTAGCGCTCAACCTATACAACCCATGCACCATTGCGTTCTGCCTAAAAATGTGACCTTGTTCCAGTCCTGTGCGACCAGAGAGCCTCAAGTAGTGCTTTAAGCTTTTTGAAGCTAGAGTGCACATTTTCTTTCATTAAAAATGGAAAAAGTCATGTCTTCAGTTAACTACACTGTATTTTTGTAGTTTTAGTGTCATTTTAAAGATGGAAATGCTCTCTATTTTTATAAGTTGAGGTTGGAGTTTTATTGTGTTGTGTCTGTTACTTATTTACTGTTTTGGCGATATTTACACGTATCTATCTCTTAGGTTAAGCCTTACTGCTCATTGCCAAACTTACAAGGTTTGAACAAGGATTCATTTATTGAGACTTGACTGGACCTTATAATTGATTACGGGATGATTTCTAGCTGAAGGTACCTACCTCCACCTACTAATAACCCACTTTCTTACTATCAGAAATTACAGTTTAAAGTGATCCTGAGTCAGCCATAACAGTGTCTATGTTAAATGCTGGTTGTTTAAAATGTTCACCATCAATAGATAAAATAATGTCACAATTAACACCACAGTCCTTCTCAACTACAGACTCAAACTGAATCATGTCAACACGCTCCTCAGAATCCACATGACAGATCATACACCAAAGCAATCTTCTTTAGACCAGGTCTGGTTTTCCCTGGCAAAACACATACTAGCAAAATGACCAAATCAAAACAGCCATTACTCAAAACCGTGCAAAACTTAAATGACGCAACATGCATTTTTGATCCAAATCTGTTGCATTTGCATTTTCCTCTAATTCCTGTTATAAAGAAAGTGTTTTCTTTCACATTTTCATTCAGGCTTGGTGGTAAGAGCAAATACTGAAGAACCAGCTTAGATGTTAAGTTGTCTAAATGAAGTAATTGACCGTTCAACACTTTTAACCATATCCAGTGTTTCCTTCTGAACTAATTAGCACAAAAACTAATATTTTTACTACACCTAACCCCACTTTTCTTTTTAAGCGATTGAACTCTTCTTAAACATAAAAAATGGCCACTGTTGTGTCTTTCCACCTCATTTTCTAATGTTAGTAGAGCTTGTTTTAGCTGACTGTTTTTCTTGAGTGAGGTGGCGCTTGTTTCTATGGATACACTTGCTCCTCTAGTTTATATTAGGAATAGAGCCTCATACATTCCAGAAGTTTTAATGCGGCCCAGAAACATATAATTAGTTCACCGGTGAGCCCACTTGACTCCTCACCATCTCCTCACACAACCAGCATTTTGCCTTGGCTTCCGCATACACAATCCCTCGAGACAGAAAGCTCAGGCTCCTGTAGTGGACTTCAAAGCACCTCCCGTACCCAAGCCATTCATCGCCAAATTGATGTAAGTAGAATGCATGCGAATATAAGTGGTTAGACAATATTTAATGAAGTCCAACACTCCAGGGTATGCCAATTACAGCTTCAACAGTCAATCCTTCTCTCTGCCCCACTAACTGTTATATCTACAACACAAGACTATAAGCATTCCATGGAACGTGTGACGCCAAAAAACTACCTCTCGAGTTGTCACATGTAATATATATAATATCTCATGACATTTACCTGTAGAATAAAGGGCAACACAATCGTGACAGAACATTTTGTTGCTTTTATCCAAGTCTCTTACCCTTCCCTAAAGCTCACTGAATCTGCCCTCATTATAACAGTTCTCATACTGTTGCTACAGATAACTACAGCAGCTGAAGCAGAGGCAGATATTAAGCATGGGTGAATTTTGTGAATCTGGCATTCGCGAATTTGCGTATTTGCGAACTCGCAATCCGCAAAATCCGCGAATTCTCACGAATTTGCGGATTTTTTTTTTTTTTTGTGTTCGCAAGGGTTTATGCCAGTTTGCGAGGGTTTTGTACCAGTTCGCAATTGCGAACTTACTTGCCGGCTCGCAACGGTCGCGACTATGTTGTTTCTACGTCTGGTTCATCATCACAGGTTCCCAGCACCCTCTGTTTCACCACTGCCACCCTCTGTTTCACCCATGCCACCCTCTGGTACATCAATGCCACCCTCTGGTTCATCATCACTGTAGATTATGGGTGGGAAAAGCAAGCACACCTGCCCTGCTTCAACTGACATGAATTAATTTGGGGTTGATTTATTAATGTGTCACTGTTTTAAAAATCCAGTCTGGCACCTGCTTACTTATCTGTAATTTGCTTTCTGTTGCAGTGCAATTTTTTTTTCCAGGACCTTTGTAGCCTACTTGTAGCTATTCTATGAGCTTGCTGTGAGGGTCAGAGCAGGGTCATAGAATTGTTGCAACTAGCAACTGAACTCTGGAGGGGCCCCAGTCAGGAAGCACTACAGGGAATGGTTACTAATGATGAGTGAACTTTTGCACCTGCTGAGTGCTTTCAGTTTTGCAAAACTCGTTTTTCTGCAGAACAGCAACTGTAATGCCCCAAACAAACTTACTTGTGAAAGTTGATTTCTAATCCAAAATTGATCCAAAGAAATTCAAAAGGCCTCAAATCCAAAAAAGTGCAGGCAAATGTCAACCTGAGGAGTTATTCTGATAAAAATCATCATTTTCAGCTTGCTAGTGGATTTCTTGTGCAGAATTGCAAATTTTGTAATTTCGCGAGTGCGAGATTGTTGCTGCCCGCCGCACCTACATGTTCGCAATTGCGAACTCTCGCGATGCGTCGCCAAACTCCCGCGGGATCCCACAGCAAGATCCAAAATGGCGCAGCACTCGCAAAATATCGAGAAAAACAACTCGGCAAACGCTGAATGACGGTAAGTGAATGCCGCACGCCGCAATATTGTATCACCAAGAAAAAAATCCGCTGCGTGCGAATTTGCGGATTTTCGGTAAATTCGCGAGAGTTCGCGGATTGTAAATTTACCGAAAATCCGCAAAATCCGCGAGCGGAACGGATTTTCAGCCCATGCTTACCAGATATTATTCTCTAATTATGGCCTTTACAATGTGTGTATCCAACATGTGGTGTAAAGGTTCTTAACCTGGGATAGCATCAGATCCCTCAACAGTAATCTTCTCCTTTATCTTAGTAATGGCCTGCTCTTAATGTGGACATAAAGGATTGCCATGGCCACTTCTTTGCTACTAATTGGCAAGAAAAAGCCTACCTAAACTGTTCTCAAGACTGTACTAAAACTTGTGGCCCAAACTCTTAGAGGGGTTTTGTCAGTGCTACGTTGTCACTTATCCACATTGAGGCCCTCATTTACAATATTTTTCCTTAGGGCAGCACCTCAAGCCTTCCTTCTGCACTGCCCTACATCAAAAGAAAAGGGCAGAAATGCACCATATGTATCGGATACGGTGCATTCCTGTCCTCTTCCCCTCCCCTAGTGCTCAATTGGCAGCCATGTGCAACACAGGCACACTGGATTGTTTTTGTGCAAGAAGGGACACCAATGGTGGAAATGTCTTCATTCTATGTATGCTACTGAATGCAGCACACATAGAAAGAGGAACAAAATTGGGATAAATACAGTCATTTCCCCTTGTTGGGCCTCCCCTGGGGAGGTGTAGGCTTTTGAAGCACTCCCAGGTTTACACAATGTTGTAAACCTGGAAATGTGTCAAATGCCATGGGTGTTACATGGGAACACCCACCACAACGCCCATGGCACGCCTCCCCATCACTGTGTGAGGCAATGTAGCAACTTGCTCTGCATTGCCTCACACCATATCTACAAGGTCATGAAAACAGATGCAGGGTGGCTTTATGTGGACTTGTAGATATGGCACTACAATGTACGTAGCAAGGGAGTCATTAAAAGTGATGTTTCGGCGGAGCAGGGGCCTTGTAAATGTGGCCCTGATGGTGCACCACGTATTAAAAGTGAACCACCTAGCACATCTCATGAGCTTTCCATTCTTTAGACAGCTCACTAGGAATTGTGTTTCTTGAGAAAACACATAGTTCATCTGAGCCATTGTTGTAATTAATCTATGTGCCACCTGTATTGGTTGGTTTTAGGTGTCCAATAAAAAAAGCAGAGCTCCTTCATCTGCCCCAGCCCTTCAAAGTCCAGATCTTGATCATACTAAGCAACATCCTCTTAAGGGTTTTCCTAGAAACTAAACCTTGATCTCAGTTCCTGTTTCTTCACAACTTGATTATAGTCCAAATGCATAGCTCCTTGGACATGTACTCTGTCATAAATGTGATGGATATCTATCCGCTGTATTACAAGTGCATAACATCCAGTGGAACTTGCAATATGAAGGATGACATTGTCATGTTTGAGAAGGAGTATCATGTTCCCCGAACTCTAAATCAGGCCCTATAATTTACCTGACGAAAGTAAAGGACAATTCGGTCAGTGTAACCAAATAGAAAGAGTGTACCTGCATCAACAAATAATAGACAAGGACAATAGTGCTGCTGCATCATAATAATATAGCTTAGAAATGAAATAATAGCCAAGTTAAATAATCCTAATTGAAATTAATGCATCAATAACTGTGGGAGGGCACTCACTTAAAAGATATCAACAACAACTTGAAGTAGTTATTCCAGCAGATGTAGAGAATTGCTCACATGAGCAATGCTGTCCAGTCAGGGAAAGTACGTCTATGCTGGGCCTCAACCACTTAAAGGATGCCCATTGCATTTGCTTCTGCCTCACAGGCTGCATACTGAGAAAGTGAGATTTCTGTGTTCCTGCATTCATAGCTGAACAGGTGCCTAGGCTGCAACAACTAAATAACTATGGGGCTTATTATGATTGCGGAGTCTCCGCCGGGCCGGAGGATGCAGGAAAACCGCTGCGGAGCCTCCACAGACCCACCGCCAAAGTAGGATGGCTGGTGGGTCTGATATTCTGTCCGCAGCTTTTCCGCCGCAGTCGCCTTCCGACCGCGGCGGAAAAGCACTAACATGTCTGACGGTGTCTATTAGAACCCGCCAGGCATATTAGGATGTCTGCATTTCCATGCTTTTCCACAGCAGCTTTTCCGCCTTGGAAAAGCATATGGACCTTCACTTTGGGGGCCCGTTGCGGGCCCCCTGGGTGAAGGGGTGGTGGGGGGTGCACATGGGGGGTACCTATGGTACCCCCTGCATTTGCGTGCACAAAGCAGCAGGCACTGCGCGGTGCCTGCCGCTTTGTGCACGCAAATGCCGTGCATGCATTTTTAACATTGCGGCGGGTGCAGCTTAAAGCTGCACCCGCCGCAATGTTAAAGATAGAGGATGTGACCGCCACCCTGGTGGTCACATCCTAATCTGCACAGAGGGAATGCCGCAGCCCATGCAGACGTTTCCTCCTACTTTGGGGTCGCGGACGGACTCAAGTCCGTCCGCGATCCTAATGACCCCCTTTATCTGGTGTCCAATATGTGTTCACCCTCTTTGTCTGTGTCAATATGTGTTGCGGTATATCTACCCATGAACCTAATAAGGAGAGAGTCTGCTGCAATGGAAAAAGCGGACCCAATCATACCCCTTCCTCTGGAGACCTCCCTTCTCATGCTTACTGTGAGACAAGGCTGATAGTTGAACAGGATCATGTACATTCTCATCACTTATGTGAAGCATGGACTACAGATTAGTGGTTAGAGTGGTCCTTACACCATCTCCCCAATTGCTCCCGATCCTGCTGTGCGTGATGTAATTTGACTCCACTGTCTGTGGTCAGTCATGAGCATAAGAACCAAAGACAAAACAGCTGCCTTTCTGGGAGTACTGCTCTGCATTTACCCACACCTGACACGTCACTTGCTATGCAGCGGCTGCTGCCTAGGGAGATACTTGGGGAACTCCCTATTCATGAAGCCAACACTGTTAAATCTTTTCATCATGAGTCAAAGTCACATTGTTCTCTTTCAAAATCCGATGTTCTTCCTTTCATGGTTCCATTCTCGATATCTTTTCCCCCGCCAGTTTTGATGTGTGTGAACTCCCGAAACACCAATGCAGAATACCTTACAATGAAGATCAAGTTCAGTAAGGATAGCCTTGGCAGTACTCAGAGAAAATGCATGAGGGGTTCACTGTAATAAATCAGGCAAATAACAAAACAGTAAAATGGTGAGAACCTAACAATCTGCAGTGAAATGAAATAAAAATGTATACAAAATGCGCACTACTACCCTGGGGTGTGTAGGTGCACAAGCTTGCTAACAGAGCAAGGCCAACTTTAAGAGGCTGGCCAAAATTAAGAAACTCCTACAGGTTGAAGAATCAGGTGTTTAGTACTTTCCTAAAAAAAAAGAGACACGTAACAAACATGCTCCTACAAACCAGAATTTAATACTTATCCTATAAATACCTATGATTACATTTCTATAATTTGTAGTGTTTTCATACAGCCCCTCTTTTCAAGTAGATAGGATGCTTTGACAAAGATCAGAGTAACTGCAAGTGCAGAAGGGCAGCACACAGGGCAGGTCTCTCAAAGTAATCCAAATACACACATAGGTATGTCCTTATGCTACCAATGTCACTACCAAAAAGTAGGATATTTCTATCACTGAGTTTGTTTTACCCTATGACTATATTTTACAAGGCGTTTTAATGATGTATAAATGTAGTCAAATCTGACTGTGACATTTTTATTATCAACCCATTATATACCTGTACATTTTCTTTTTTCACTTTTAAGTTCCTGACTTCTTATTGTCTGATCCATCACCTGCCATAACATCTACCTCTGCTCTCAGCACTGCCATAAAACACAGACTGCCACCACAGATCATGGTAGAGGATGGCAAGTTAAACTATTGCTCTGTTGTGTTAAGGTCGAATTATCCTTTTATTTGTAAGTGTTAGGGTAGCTGTATATATATTATATCACATCCCTAATTGCATCCTTTTTAATATGTAGTGCAATTGTGTGATATAAAAGCCCTCAGGGTTGTCATTGTAAGTGAACTAGTATTTTATTTATTTATTTATTTATTTTTGAGTTTTATAGAGCATGAACTTGACCTGTTAGGGTATCAGAGCGCTTTACAGGAATCAGCAGCAGTATATAAAGTATGCAAAGTATACTTGCAGGTGAAGATTCATTGTGGGTCTCAAACTTTGCATTCAAACCATGAAAATATCATCTATGTTTATGAAATAGGATGGTTTACTCCTCTCTGCATATATAAAAGTCTCTGTTGTCAACTTCCAACACCCAGTATCCACCTTGCGAACATCAAAACTGATGACATCAGGTGACATCCTGACAGCAGAAATGAGGCCGTTTAGCATCAGTCAGTAGGGTCCTTACTTCTATATCATTACTCCTTTCACTAATTAATTTTTTCATAGTGTTTGTTTTATGTAAACATTTCAAATAGTTTTCTTGGTGTTGTGTACATTTCATGTATTTAGCTCTAAGGTTTCAGAATTTGTAGTCAAGATCATTTTACAGTTTGTGAACAATTATTAAACATAATTCTTCTCTCGACATCTGGTGGACCAGTCAGGGACTTCCCCTTGCGTGTATATTGATTTGTCCAAGAACTCAGTTACTTTACAAAGAACAACTATTCCCTAGGGGTTCTTTCCTGACGTTCATATGCCCGTCTTTAGGTCAAACTATGGCATTCCTAAACCCCTTCAAGGTATAAATATACCTTCACTTGCTCTAGCAAGATGCAGTGTTTCGGAGCAGTTTCAAGACCTACTTGCCTGACGCAGCTCGCTACAGCATGTGCAAAAGGAAGCCGACTCTCCAGCTGACGCACTGATCAGGAAGCTGCCTTTCCCCTGCCGAGAATCCAGCTCCACTGTTTCTGGCTCCCCTTGCGGGGTGTTGGGAAATCAAAGCCCATGACAGAGATACCAGACCACCTTCATTCTAACAAGGTATGGACTGATTAGAACCTAGAGAAACCTTTGGTAGATTCTTGGCAAAAACTAAACCTATGCTACACAATACTTACTTCTTTCCTCGTACTAGACTTAGGTTAGGTACATTGGGGTAGGCGTATTTTAGAAGCACCAGTTGAGTATTTCAGTCAATGTTATTTATGTATGTATTTTTATATGGCTTAGAAACCATACAATGCTCTTATAGTATTATTTCATATCACTGTTTACGCTGTACGCATTATACTTTGCAGTCTGCATAACGATTGTAGCAGTTCACCTCTCTTGCACGAGAAAGAAGACTGTTCAATAAACCCTTTTTATTGAAAAAGCCCGTCTCACTATTTCTCTGCAACTCTGAAGAAATGAAGCATGCACGATTGACTAAGTGAAATACCTATCTATTGCTTCCGCGACTCTGAGAGATATATTCTTATTCTTGGGAAACAAAGTTGTCATGTTTATGCGGTTGTCAGACACGAATCCCTTCTTGTGTATTCAAGAAAGTTTCTAGTGACCTCTGAGTTAGCTGGCACACACACAATTAAGTTTAGTATATTCGATAGAGACCTAGTTGACCTCAGTTCTATATCTAATCTATAGGATATATTATTCCAATGTGCAGATGCTATTGGAAATATAGGAACTACTCTACAGTACTGGTTCCTGTAACCAGGTGCTTTATAGATGATTTATTATTATTATTATACCTGATCTAATCTTGGAGAAAGGTCGGCCATGAACAAAGTAAACAATTGCGAGCCTAAAACACAGACATGTTTGAGGCCTACCATAGTATATATATTCTCCTTGACAGAACACCACGTTGTCACTAGATAGGAAATGGTCAACTCTCTCTGTTAGCCAATGGACTGCTGTTCTTGATGCCACCAGACCCCATAGTGATCCTAACCCTGAGATGGCAAATAATAACTTTCATTCATGGATCTGAAGCTCATTGGACACTGTACTTCCTAAAAAAGCCCTCTCATAAGAGATCCAAGCAAAACCATGGTTTTCTCCTAAATTAAGGGAGCGTAAGCACACTTGTAGGAAATTTGAAAGGTGATGGAGACAGAACTATGCAGTAGAGAGGAAACATGATTATAGAGAGGCAATCAGGAGTTATAAGGCAGATATCAAAACCTCCCAAACCAACTTCTATGAGGAGAGGATAAATGCAGCTGCTAACTCTCCTAAAGAGATATTTTGCATTGCTAAATCCCTTTTCACTATGCCGCAAAAACCTCCCAAAGCGGAGGAAGCCCCAGATCGCTGCAACAACCTAGCAGAACACTGTCATCAAAAAATATTGTTGATTTGCCTGCCTTTTCCTCCCCATCTGCCGGAGTCCACAGATCTGAGCACTAGAAGTCTACACCTTGAAATACAGTGCTCTCTCTGAGAATTTCCCTTGTTAGACGCAGACTCCCTGGACACCCTTATCTCCAGGGTAACCTCTGGCTCTCCCACGGACGCCGCACCTCCTCAGTACCTCTCACTAGTTACCAATGCTATTCGCCCAATCATCTTAGATGATTTAAACTCTTCCATCACCTCTGGCTCGGTGCCCCTGGCATGGAAATGTGCACAGGTGAGAGCCCTTTTGTTAATACCTAATCTAGATCATTCCAATATGCCCAACTACCGTCCCATCTCTCTCCTTCCATGGCTGAGCAAATTGATTGAGAGACATATAAGCTCCACACTGGTACAGCACTTGGAATCCAACAACCTGCTTCATGTCTCTCAAACTGGCTTCCGTCCTCAGCTAGGGACTGAGACGACCCTTCTGGCTGTAACAGAGGAGGCAAGGAGACTTCTGGACCAGGGCGGCTCAGCATCTATCATTCTCTTAGATCTCAGTGACACTGTCAATCATAACATCTGGCTTGAGCTGCTACAAAATTTGGGAGTGACAAATATGGCACTTACCTGGTTCCAGTCCTTCCTAAAGGATCAGTTCTTTCAAGTCTTTGAGGGAACTGCAACATCAAACCGGTGGCCTGTTAGCTTTAGGGTCCCGCAGGGTTCATCCATGAGCCCCATCCTTTTTAACATCTATATGGCCCCATTGGCGGAGATAGTCCTTCCATTCAGCATAAAGATCATCACCTACGCAGATGATACCCAACTGGTGGTGGCACTAAACCACCCTGAGGGATCATCTGGCGCTCTTGGTACCTGCTTTGAGGCGGTAGCTGAAATGGATGGATCACTATCACCGCAAGCTAAATGGGGACAAGACCGAACTGATGTTTTTTTTAGACAAATCGCCGTCTCCCTCCTCAGCACTTCTATGGCCGACCTGTCTTGGCCCTCTGCCCACCCCAAAGCAGCAGATTAAAAGCCTAGGCATTTGGCTTGACAGCTCTCTCTGTTTTAATCACCAAGCCACTAAGCTCTCTGCTACTTGTTTTGGCCCAATGAGAATGCTAAGAAAGATCCTTCCCCTGCTCCCTTTCCAGGCATGGAGGATTATGGTGCAAGCCCTCATTGTCCCGCCTGGTCTACGGGAACGCGTTGTATTTGGGTGCCCCTCAGTCCACAATCCAGAGATTACAAGTGATCCAGAATTGTGTGGCTCACCAACTGCTCCAGATTCCTCTGTCACAAACAGCGAAACTCGCCTTGAGGAATCTTCACTGGCTTCCAATCCAGGCCAGGATACATTTTATGGCCATGCACCTGGCCCATAGAGCTATGTGGAAATCAGGCCCAGTCATCCTTCAGTCCTTGGTAACCCCCTATTATCCCCTAGGAGTCTTCGTTCCAGCTCTGCTTTTCTTACCACTTCAATGAAAGTATGAAGATCCAGATGGGGTGGACACTCTTTCTCCCTAAATGCTTCCAACTCTATGAAATTCCCTCCCCCCTATTCTCCGAGGGGAACCTAACATGCTGGCTTTACGGAAACTTCTCAAAACCTATCTGTTCAGCACTTCACACTAGCATGCCACGCCTTTCTGTCTCTCCGCTCTACTTGCGCTAGGAGGTCTCAGGGTAGCTAAGCGCTATACAAACCTAATTTCATTAATTTAATTAATTCATTCATTCCATTTATTCTTTTACAGTCTAGTACCATCGGCTAGTTTAACCTGAATCAATGTGTCCATATACAGCTTTGTTATGGCTCGGAGAGCTCTATCTGGGAAGCCCCACATCCTTAATTTTTTCCATAGGCATCCTCTATCTACACAGTCAAAGGCTGCTTAAGATCCATAAAACATGAATGCTACATTTCCGCATGTGCATGCTCTAATCTGCCATTAGTCCAAGAGATAAGATGATTGTTGTAGTGCTGAATCCTCTGCGGAATCCTGTTTGATTGAATGGGGTTATGAATGATAATATTTGACTATCTACTAGTTCGCCGAGAATGAGTGATGCATAATAGTTTGCTTCAGAGTCTATATTGGCTATTACCAGACAGTTTGAGACAAGGGCTAGGTCACTTATGTCTGATGTTCTGAAGGTTGAACACGCTTTTGTTTTAGGATCCAACACTAAGAGGCCATTGCTGTTATTTCTCTCGACATTACATGTTTGTACATTTTTGCAAAGGTCTTCATTAGATAAGGTGCCCATGCTGCCTCGGTGACCCATGAGACATTTATTACTTTTTAAGTTCTTGTAGCCCATTTACTGTTTCCCAGAAAGCTCTGGTGTGCATTTGTTTTGCATTTAAAAGGGGCGTAGTCCAAAATATGTCTGTTAGCACTTTCCTATCCTCCCAGACTTGTGTTTTATATTGCTTCCGGAGATTTTTAAATTTTTCTCCCTATGTGACCTTTAAGTCCTTGGAATTCCTTGTGGTTATAAATATCCTTCTTAGTTCTTTTCTTAAATTCCAGGCTTCCCGACGTCCCCCAGCGCCTAGAGACCCTTACAGGCGATTGTGCGCTTTACAAATGTGGATTATTATTATTATTATTATTATTCTTTAAGAAGGTCAACCAGATCTCTACTTGTGTTCCATTTAATTTGTAACTACTTAATTTAAGCTTCTTAGACATGCTCACTAACTCAGCGAGTTTGCTACTCAACCATTTTAGGGATTCCAAGTTGGTAGTTGTTACCTGCCCCATTTCCAATGGGGTAGTCAAGTGCCTTGGAGAGCTGATGCTTAGTTCAAGGTGTTAATTTGAGGAGAAGTGTGGCTCAATGGTTAGAGCGGCAGACCCTGATGCAGAGGTCTGGCCTGGGACCAGGGTTCAATTTTCCGCCTCGGCAGGTCTTGGGCTCAAAAATTCCACGGACCTGATAATTCTCGCCTCGGTGCCTGTTCCAATCATGGAGTCTCACTCTGCAACTCTGGGCAATAGCTTGCTTAATCTCCACAACGGCCCCCAAAATGCTAAGGATTCCTGGCCTCCACCTTGGGGGTGCCCAGGAGTGGACGCCTCACAGGGAAAGCCAGGATGGGTTCCACAGCGGTATTCGTACAAGCGCCTTGAGAACCTTGTGGGTGAGTAGTGCGCTGTACAAGTATCAATTTACAATTTGATTTGTCACTTTGCATGGCATATTCGTTACGTTTTTCTTCATGTGTGCAATAAACAGTAAGGTAAATATTGTGTAATCTATTGTTGATCTAGGATTTACACCATTGCAAGTATATCTCAGGGTCCTATGATGCTGGGATCTGCCATTTATAACTCTCAGACCGAGTTGTTCCAAGGCTGTCCAAACCTTTGTCCATTAACTTTTTTTGGTCCAGCTTAACCACTGATGTTCAACAGAATAGGTTTAAATGATAAACATTGTCCCAGTGGATCTTGTCTCAGTGAACCAGAACTTTGACTGCTTTGTAAACTTTCTCTAGCTATTTCAACTGCAATAGTACTTTCTTATTCAACCTCATCATTTTACATTTGTAGATAAGTTGAGAAAACTGTGCTGTAAATGCTGTATTTTTTTTAAAGAATCTTCATAGCAGTCAAAATCTCCAAGTTATTCTATTTCACTATGCCAAGGCTTGACCAGTTACAAAGGTGTTAAATAGAAAAATTCTCTCTTATCTGGACTTTCACAACTGAGTATTCTTTTGTTAATAAGATTTCCTTTCGCATGTTTCACTTAGCATCCAGCACATCCAATTACTGCATATTAGTCATATGTTATATTTTCTGTAGCTTTTTTTTTAAAGCTGTAATGTTGAAGTATTTCACACAGACATAGATTTTCAAGAGGTGGTACTGACCTGATTGTATTTTCTGCTGCTAGATGTTTATCTTTATCTTGAGTATAAATTAGGTTTTAGTTAAAATCACCTGCCACAACTATTTCCCATGTTAGGTTTTTTTAGTTATCGTGGATATTAATGTATTAAATATTTTAGTTTTGTTTCCTTGTTCGAGTGCGCATAAACATTTTTTAATATTATCGTGATTGTTGGTGGATATTTGTGCCACTAGTCAAATTTTATTATTTGCAAATCTTTGGTGGAGTTGGGCAGCTGATTCGATGTGAGGTTCAATGCCGTGGATACATACACTGCAAGGCCACCTTTTGGCCTCCAATACCATTGCGGTCTTGTTGCTTTTACATGATGACGAGTATAGCCTGCAACTTGCACTGAGTCGATTAACGAAGTCTGTTGGATGGCAATGAGTTCATATTTTTTCCAGTTGTCTGGTGTGGAGTTGTCCTGCAATTTCTGATTTGCCCCAGCAATATTCCAGGACAAGAGGTTGAATGATGAGTGGATGGGTTTACTAGCTCTGTGTTTGGAGAGTCATTCACCTCCAGTGTTGTTTAACCACATGCGTGCGGCGGTTATTTTTTCGCTGTGCGGCTTTATTCTAAAAGCCGCATTACATGACGAGCTCAGCTCGTCATCCGCACACGACCACCGTGGCTGATGACGAGCTGAGCTCGTCATCAGCAGCGAAGGGGTTAAAGTTAATGCGATTCAATGCGATTGACCCTCACTCTCTTTCCTTCAGCTACTTCTTTATTTCTTGTTTGGATATTGCCAACCTGCCTTTAGCACTCTTTAGTACCAAGTATACAGGAGTAGTTCCAGAATCGGAACTAGGGTTTCTATGCAGAATTAGCAAGAGTAGAGTATAGTAGTCTTGAAGGTTTTGAAAGTGTTATTCTTCAGGCTTTAAACTGTTGGGCAGCATTTCAAATGAATGGTACAATATCCTCTGTTTTCTAAGTAGACAGAGTTTGTTTGATCTGATTCTTCTTCCCCTGAGAAATGTATTTAATTGATAGTAAGTCTGAAGAGGTGAGATGCTTCAGTTTAGATATTTCCGCACACAGTCTTAAGTTATTTCCTCTGTTGAGATGGCCCTGGCAACCCTGCAATGTGAACTGAGGTGTTATTATAGTCTGTTTATTGGGATTGTATGCTAGCTCTGTGTCCGTTGTCAATGATGAAGAGGAAGAGCAATTCTCTGTATCTCCTTTTTTCCGGTTTGGTCTTTTGGTCATCCCAGTATCCTTTTGTAGATTAATTTTCATTACTATCTGTTCATTTTGCCGAATTATTGTTTGAGGGCACCTCTGCCAGGGCACTTCAGTTTTTTTTGTCTGGTTGATACTTTTCATTGCGATTGTTTTTGCTCTGTATTGTGGGCCTTGGATTCGTTTAATGAATTTATTGCTCTTCTTGTTCGTCATCCTCTCCATTTTAACCACATGCGCGCTAGCGGAATTCCGCTCCTACGCTGAGATTTTCAAAAGCGCATGTTACGTGATGAGCTGGGCTCGTCATCAGCGTGCGAGGATGCTACGCCATGACGAGCCCAGCTCGTCATCAGCGTGGAAGGGGTTAATACAAGTCGTGGCAGGATCGACGTTTAATGTAGGCCAACTCTGAGCAGGGCTCATTGTCCCATGAGCCTTATCCCATGCTTTCTGCAAGTTGTTTTTCTTATCACGGTTTGTTTGCATAGAGTCTAGTGAATCCTGCAGCGTAGAGGTTTCCTGGCTTTCATTGGAGTCTTCCTCTACTACTTGATTTGTTGTAGTGTACACCACTGCTGGGTCTTGTTTCTTGTATTTGAATTCAACCATATGATTCAGTCTATTCCTGTGTTGAAGTCCTTCTCTCTACACTGAAGGCTCCTTTTTGTTTTCCTGGCATGCTTCTTTTGTCTATTGGTTTGAACTTTAGTTATGAGCTTATCTTGTTCCCTTGGCAGGTCTATGAGATGCTGTGACTGCACTGGGTCACTGATTGGTTTACTGTCACCGATAAGTGTGGTTCCTCTGGTGTTAGTTTTTGTAACTTTTTACTCTGCTCTTGTACTGGGCCACTAGACATGTTTGACTGATTACGTTTTTTCCTTTTGTTCAGAATACTCATTAAGATGACTGGCACAGTGCTCAATTTATCAACGAATGCACCACATGCACATTTTGTTTGTGCTACGGTAGCATTTTGTCCCTTTATTATGAAATGTGTCCGTTTTTCAAGTTTTAATTATACCAGTAATATGTGTGACTATTATATTCATTAGTTGTAACTGAATGTCCAGCTTGTCTGACTGCATATTAGGTGCAGTAATTGATGTTAGCAGGGTATTTATTAGCAATGTATGCAGGTTTAAAATGTCCTCCACTTTATTCTCTGGCATGTCTCCATTCTCCTCACTCTTTACTCTTACTTTCACAGTGAACAATGCATTCTTACCTGAAGTTCCCACTGTGCGTTTCGCAGGGACGTTATGGACCTGCTTCCTAGCACCCTACCTTATAACCTATGCTGTAAATGTATCACTAGAACACTCAGTAGGGTTCATGGAGGAGGGCCGGATGATGGACACTCAAGAAGTCCTTGCTGTTGACCTACGAGGCAACAAGAGAGTCATATTACATTTCTTTATGATGTAAAGCTTCCCACACCTTTTTCTGTATCACTATAATAACTAACCATGTGAGGTTCTGTGGAATATTACCTGCAATCAAGTATGTGACTGTTAAGCAACCGTGGAGATTGTGAAAGAAAAGTGACAGTTTGGGAAACTATTCTTTTAGAACTTGTAGAGCGCTGTGTTAAACTGTAGTGAAAAGCTAATAACACACCATGAGTTGGTTGCCTGTGGGTTTGTCATGATGAAGCGGGCTTCAGAAATTATTTTATTCTGACTTGTGGATTCAATTCCCTATAACATGAACTAATTTATTAATGAGCTGTTGCATGATTTGTTCAATTAACTCAACTTAGATTAAGTTTGCACCACACATATACACGCGGGAAACTAATAATATGTGCTCTTGTTGCATTTGCAAGTCTGTTTTGTAACATGTGATTAATATTGTTTTGTTTGTCATGTCTGTCCTATTGTCTTTGTCACTATTAATATGCGGCTGATCATTCATGGCATGTGCTTTTATATGTGCTTACATGTTTGTCCTATGTTGTGTTTGTCTGTCTGTGTATCATTTAATCATCTTTTTACTCTTACAGAAACATAAAGCTGGATTACATGAAGAATGGTAGATATTTTATGTGATGCTTATTTGTTTGCTTTTGCTAGATGTCTTTTATTAGTGGGTTAATCAATAATTAGCAAGGGTTGGGTGGTACAGAAGGGTTTGCTTTACCTGAATTAATCACTCTTTTTGTGTTTGTTTAAATATTAGCCCGAGAGTGATTTGAGGCCTAGCCTCTGTTTCTGAAGAAAAGTTGGTCGGCCTGTACTGAGCAGAGTTGGAGCCAAGTGCACTCATCTTGGAAACCTTCCATGGAGAGTTTTCTTTTACCTTCTTCGTTGAAAAGACTGTGGCTCTGACATTTGAAAAAAACTGTGGCTCTGACAATGGAACTTGTTCACGAACTGCTCTGGATGTTCTTTTCACAAGGCCGAGGAAATGACAGGGATGGTTTTTGCCGAGCTTTGGTGGTAGTCAGAGATGTGACTTTTTAAAATGTTTCAAAAGACGCTCGGAAGCTGATGTCACTCTATGTCAATGAACAATGGCATGGTGACGCTTATTCCCTCGACCTGGTAGTTGTGGTGGTCTGACAGCCATCAACCAATCACAGTGCTGAACTTTTGTAAAGTATAACATTTAGTCAAATTTGAGAGCAAAAATGATATAAAATTGGCTCTCTAGAAGGGTTTGGGGCTGTCTGTTCCTGAGGGCGAAGTGCTGTCCGATTTCCTTTTGATTGTAAGCATTCTACTGTTTATTATTTGTTTCCCTTTCAGGTCAGAAAGCTAACTTGGAGAATAAGATTTATGTTTTCCTTGTTCATTATTTTGAACAATGCTGAATTGACAGATAACTTTGTGCCAATGTTTAATGCAATTAACTGAATTAATAAAACGAAATGTTTGATTTTAATAAAGAGAGTTAATAAAGATTATTCAATTATGAATTTAAAAATAAACTTTTAAAATGACAAGCTGGTCTTGTTTATTGTAGATAGTTTATAGCTCCCAAACAAATACATATTAGATCCATTCACCTCATGATTCAGCTGCTCTAATGTTTCTTATGGGCCTGGTATTGATTGGTAAGTGTGATAGTGGATTGTGACATCATTTATAAAGTATTTTAGTTGCAGTGCTGGATCAGTCACTAATAATAAAATAAGGCACAATAGAAAAGTATACTCACAAAATGAGACATCCACTATAGAGGGTTCTTACAACATCAACAGAAAACAAGTTCTATGCAGAAAGAAAAATAAAACCTTGCATATATGTACGTAAATACAATGTCCCAGGTCAAAGCGCAATACACTCAGTTCTCTTGTACATAATATGAGAAATAAATATTCAACTTCCAGATAGGTCAGGTCCCTTTAGAGCTTTGAAATGTTCCAAAGAGAAGGTTCCAAGAATTATAGATAAAAGTATCTTACTTGCGGTGGGCACCGAAATCTAGAAGTTACATCCCTTTGTTTTGTCTTACAGGTTCCAGTTCCCTAGAGAAAAATCTTACGCTTTTACTGGAAATCAGGAAGCCGAAGAGATGAGAAACTCGTCATTGGTCAGGTAAGTGTCCTTGGTTACAGGGTGGTAATCGCTGAGACTCCGGAAGGCTAAGCACCTTCTGGAACCTGGGTGTGGCATTAAATACTCATACCACACCCAAGATGGCCGCCACGTAGTTGACCTGCACGTCACATACTGCCATGATGTATTGTCAATGCTTTCGGCATTGCGAATGCAAAGTATACAAAGAGGAAGCCGAACGTATAATGTCATTTTCCTAATGCGATCGCATTTGAAATCCTTTCTTACTGTGTGGCATATTTTAACTGGCATAATTCACAATGGCAGAGGAGCTGGTAGACTACAGAGAAGCACTAAAAGAGATAATGGCTATAAAAATATCACTTATCTGCCATGGTTAGCGTACATCGAAAAATGGTTTGGAAAACTGGGGCTGAGTAACTTTTGGTCAGACCCAGATTCGCTCACTAATAGCTCAAAAAAGCTTCTGAAACAAAGGTACTGGGAGTTTATTAGTGATTCAGTGTTAGCCAACCCCAATAGAGGGACTCTGACTTCAAAATTTTTTGAAGTAAAAATGAATATGCAACTAGAGCCCCTTATGGATGAAATCTACCCCCCGTTGGTTAAAAGTCTATATCTAAAATTCTGGTGCAGCATTTTGCAAACGAGGGACAGGACAATCAAATGGCACTGTAATAAGGGTGCAAATAGGAATACTGATTCAGTTTTATGTGAGCTCTGTGAAATGGGGTTGAAAGAGGATGAGTCTCATGTTTTATTTATATGTCCTGCATATCTTAACGCAAGGAAAAAATGGTTAAAGCCCATATGCAAAATGTTAGGCCTTCGCCATATTGGGATTGGGCTTAGAATTTTTAAGGGAGACACCTCTCAACCGATAGTGTTCAGTCTGAGCCGTTTCCTCTTATGTGTAGCTTTGATCAGAAAGAGGAAAGGTCTTAAAATCTAATTTTATCTACCTTTGTACTGCACTATCGCTAGTTAGAATTGAATGTATAAGTTAGGTGCAGAGGTATAATGAACTAGTTAGTTTAACATGATATTGTTTGCTAAATGACAAAGTGTTGTTTGTTTTTAGTGATCCTGGTGCTTGTTTTATATAGAAAATATTTATTGTTTTATTCTGTATACTTATCAAGTGATCTCGTTAGATGAGGCAAGCTGACTATGATGAATTGTCTTCCAACTTAAAAACCCTCAGGGAAATGTAATTACATACTTTGTATTATTTGCTATAAGAAAAAACGTGCTGCTAATTGTACCCAAATTTTATTGTGACTTTGTATCTGCTTGTATTTTATTAATTATATGTATTGTATCTTACAAGGTTTTTTTAACCGAATAAAGATTGAATTGAAATTCACAATGGCTTTTTAACAAACATTCACATGCATAATACAGCAATTCACGAAGACAAGACATCCAAATGAAGTAACACAATAAGTTTACATGATGACAACACTAATGAGAACCAAAGTCAGTAAACACATAAATACATAACATTTAGCAGTGATGACTGCACGGGATAGGGGTGGGCTTTTTCTTGCTGGGCAACAACTGAGAGAACTCTCTATGCATCTTAGCCAATATGCAGAGTGCTTCTTCAGGTAATATTACGGCCCTGCACTGTACTATATCAAACAACAACTTAGTCCGGTGGTCTACAAATGGGAAATAGGACTAAATTACCAATTAACAAGAAGAGTACTATAAAGGACCCAAAGGCAAAGAGAAAAGACCTTTGCAAAAAGTAGGATTCCCATCAATCACCAGAGGGGTCAGTGTCATCATTTGGATAGCCTTCCTGCCCTCCACTGTACCTCTAGATCACAGAGGATAACCATGTGAATCAGGTTTCGACCAGGCCATAAAGGTCATACGGGAAGGAAGTAAATAAAAGACCAATTCTCACATAGTAATAGGCATAATCAATGGATGATGGAATTTTTTGTGCAGTGCATGTAGGTGAAATTAAAAAGGAGGTAGAAGAGAAAAACACTTTAATTTCAAATATCTCTACTAATCCTGCACTGTACTAGTCTGTACTGGAAGTATGGAATTGTGCCACTTACAGTTGACTCCTTGGTTTACCTATTACCTTTGTTGATGTAATTTTTGTAGCATTACCTTCAATATCATATGGTTGAGCCTGCTTTATGTAATATACTTTGCTTCCTTGAATTTTGTGAATATGATTTAAATCCTTGCACTTTAGTTGTTCTGATGCACTTCATATCTCAATCAGTGATTGCCACTGCCCTTCCAAATGGTCATTGACAAGGTTATTAATCATATTATCAGCTGGGTTAATAGTTTGAACCTCAGGTGCCTGCATTAAATCTATTTTACTTGTTAATGGAATTAAGTGGATCCAAGAATTATTCACACCTTCCAAACTATGATGGTCTTTTCTAGTATCAAGCTGTGGCACAACATCCTTTAATGCCAATCTTGGAGTGGTGGGTATTAGATTTATGATGTGTACTTGGGCCTGACTCACAATTCTATTACCCCTTGGCTGATCCTCTATATCCTTGTTGTATTGTGTTAGGATAATTGATTTTGTAACCTGGATTGAATTCTGATTTGTGTTTAATCCTAAATCTCCGTCTGATGCACTAACAAGCTTGTGAGGTGTTAACGGGTTCGGAACAGATTATTTTGGCTGTTGTTGCATAGATGACAGTTGCTGGGTCCTTTAGAAACATGAATTTCCCACTGGGATTAATTTCCCAAACAAGCGATTGAATAGGTGATATTAGTGAGACGTCTCGACTTTGGATTATTTTTGTTGAGTTTTCCAAGGAAGTCTCAGGTTTTCTTGTCCTATTTTTTGGTTGGATGTTTTTTGTGCCATCTGCTTCCAATCCTTCCCCGATCTAATTTTTCAGTTAGAAGTGTTTCTTTGTGACAGGGAGGCAGTGCCAAACTGGCAGACCGCACTCTTACCAAGAGGGACCGTCTCCATGAGATCTGGCTCTACCCTGAGTGGCAGTGATAAATGCCAATCTGTCAGGATGAGCGCAATTGAGCATTCAAGATTTTTCCATTGGTGTCCAACTGGTTTCTTACAGTTTAATCAAGTCCACTGGCTGGCGTGCCATACAGTTAGATCGATTTTTTGCACTACCTTGGGCAAGAAGGATTTTTGGTTGTATTAAACAATGATTAAATAGGTTGTTAAATTTTAATTTTGCACTACTCCAAACCTGATTGTGCCAGTTCATCTGTTTTCCCACTCAAGCAGTGCCTTAGGGAGCTCTGTGCCTTTCTCCCCCTCGCTGCGCTGGCTTTGTATGTTCTTTCCATTTTAAGAGTGGGGGTTGCAATTTGATACAAAGTTAAAGTCACGCTGAGGACAAAGTGATAGCAGCATGGAACCTGTCTCAGTGGTATTCATGGCAGGTTCTTCCTAATGCTTTGCCTTCCTTTCAGGGATGGCTTTCTGCTTCTTTTTGCTGTAAGTGCGCGAGACTAGCCGCACGTTTTAATTGTTGGCAGGAACCAGCTGGACCTCGGCCCACCTGGTGATAGTTCCACTGGAGCTGGCAGAATTCGGCAAAAGACTTAGGGCCATATGTATCAAGCCTTTTGTGAATCGCAAAGGCCGAAATTCGCCGAATTTCGGCCTTTGCTAATCGCAAAAGGCTATTCTGCATGATTTGATATGTATGAAACAATCGCATCTTAAGGAATCGCAAATACTTGCGATTCCTTAATTTGCCATAGAATTTAAGGAATCACAATTTTGCGATTCCTTAAATGCTATGTATGAAGCTTTTAAGAATTGCGATTTCAGGTTTAGAAATCGCAAATTACCACCAACTTTTGTTGGTGGTAATTCTTGTAAATATGCACAATTGTGCATTTCTGAGGGTGGCATATGACGCACATACATGCCCATTGGGCATGTATGTGTGCCATATGCACATGTATGTAATTTACAGGGGTGCAGCAGGGTGTCCTTGAGACACGCCTGCACCCTTGCAATAATTCTCAAATTGCGATTAGCACATTGCGAATTCACAATTTGAGCATTAATTGGAAATCATTCCTATGGGCCTCCTGGCCCATAGGAATACATTGGAAATTATTCCTTAATTGCGAATTTGCAAAATGCGAATTCGCAATTAAGGAAGCTTAAGGAATCGCTAAAAAAAAGTACCCAATTTTCTTCATACATACCATTTTACGATTCCTAAATAGCGATTCCTTAAAAATTGCTATTTAGGAATCGCAAAACGGAACTATGATACATATGGCCCTTAGGGCCATATGTATCAAGCCTTTTGTGAATCGCAAAGGCTGAAATTCGCCGAATTTCGGCCTTTGCGAATCGCTAAAGGCTATTTTGTATGATTTGATATGTATGAAACAATCGCATCTTAAGGAATCGCAAATATTTGCGATTCCTTAATTTGCCATAGCATTTAAGGAATCGCAATTTTGCGATTCCTTAAATGCTATGCATGAAGCTGTTAAGAATTGCGATTTCAGGTTTAGAAATTGCAAATTACCACCAACTTGTAGTTGGTGGTAATTTGTGATTTATTGTAAATATGCACAATTGTGCATTTGTGAGGGTGGCATATGACGCACATACATGCCCATTGAGCATGTATGTGCGCCATATGCACACACATGTAATTTACAGGGGTGCAGCAGGGTGTCCTGAAGACACCCCTGCACCCTAGCAATAATTCTCAAATTGCGATTAGCAAATTGTAAATTAACAATTTGAGAATTATTTGGAAATCATTCCTATGGGCCTCCTGGAATATTGTGTACCCCACACCGTGCTCGCGGGGCACAATGGTATTACGGAAGGGGCCTCAGACACTGCTGCATCCCCTTCTGTAGTCCTCATAGTGCTTGCACAGAAGTAGCACGAGCGCTATCATGAGAGGGTGCTCCCTCATTTACATTGGGGTGCCACCCCATGCACTCTTTACCTCTGCACCTGTGCTGTATTATGGACAGACTCTCCCGCAGGCTAAACATCGCCCGATCCCCGCTCTCCCGCAGGCTAAACATCGCCCGATCCCCGCTCTGCTCTACGCGGACGACGCTGTCCTCCTGGCACGAACCCCTTGCAAACTCCAAAAGTCCCTCAACAGATACTCTCAATTTATGAGAACCCTAGATCTTCACATAAATGTGAAAAAGACTTTCGTGATGACGGCCGGGGTCGGGAGAAAACATCAAAAAACCATTACCCTTAACACCCAAAAAATAGACTCCACAACTGAATATTGCTACCTGGGAGTCACAATAGACAACAAACTCTCCTGGAAAAAGGCAGTGGAAGCCAGGAAACACTGCTTTAAAAGAGCATTAGTAGCATTGGTGACGTTTACACAAAAACTGGGAAAACGACCGCCCATGGAACTGCTGACTATATACAAAGCCAAATGCCAATCGACAGCTCTATATGGCACAGGATTATGGGGTCATACGGACGTCACTTCCCTGCAAGTAGCAGAAAATAACTTTTTTAGATTTCTCCTATCAGCCCCAAAGCGATCTTCGATCTATGCCTGCCACACAGAATTGGGCGTCCCACATATCGAAGATCTTGCAAAAATACAACTGCTACTCCTATGGCGCCGCATTTGGGCTTCAGAAAAAAATGAACTCACAAAGACGATACTGGCAGATGCAATGTCCTTGGACTATGCTTTAAAAATTAAATGGCTAGCCTATATCAGGAACTTCTTCATCGACCTCGGAGTAGAGCAATACTACTCAAATCCTGAAAAAATTGGAGAACTTACAAAGAACAACTTAAAAACATTAGCCTTGGGACACCTGGAAAATCTGAGATTACAATCAGAAGTAGGGAAACAGTCCGTTCAACATGCAATAACGGTCCAATCCACCTTTTCAATTCAGCCCTACTTAACTCTCAACATTGGCACTTTTGATCGCTACCTTCTGATAAGATTCAGACTAAATATATTCCACAAGCTGGTAGCTTTTCCAACCCCAAACGTCTGGGATCCAAATCTACCTTTATGTCCTTGTGACGAAAAATCAACACAAACCACCCTCCACACCGTCTTGTTCTGTAAATTTTATCAGGAACATCGTAAAGTTTGGCTATTGACTCTCCTAAAATCTTGGGGTCTTAGACAATGTCGACCAGCCATGTTGAGTCTGCAGCTTTTGGACACTGAAGCCACATGCTACCATGTTCTTAACTTCTTGAAGTGTATATACAGACACAGAAAAAATCTTTAAAATAACTGTATTGAACAAATTAATTGATTTTTTAAAATATGTAATTTCCATATTATTTGTAACTACTTTGCACTGCAGATTTTACTATGTACTGCTTTTATGGATTTCTAATTTCTGAAAAATCCGAATAAAGTTTATTATTATTATTATGGACAGACAGGTGACACACTTTCAGTGCAGTTCCTAAAGGCAACCCTCTAGAGGGGAGAAAGGGGGTCCCATGGACCCCCAGACATTCCCCTGCAGGTGGGTGCAGTAACTTACCTCACCCGTCTGCAAGGGATATCTTTCCCCACTTCAAAATGCAGACAGCATGCCATATGCACTCTGGCACACAGAGCATTTTTTAAGCAGCCCCAACGTATTGCACTTGAATGCCCTGCACAAGTTTGTGACTGACCTGAGGGCAGGGCATTTTTTGTTATACGGTGCACTGCTCCTGTTTGCACCGGGTGCACCTTTTGAAGGTTGTGCTGTGGCGCAAATAGGGAAAGTGTGCCAAATTTATGATTGGGTCCTTGATAGCCAAACTGCTACATTAGAATTTTCTTGGAATGTGCTTGCTATTAGTTTACTGCAAGGAAATGTTTTCCTTCCAATAGTATGATTAACTATGCTGCCTGTTTGCTAATGGGGAAGTAATGTCACTGAATTCAAACGAGTGTGTTTGAGATGTGGTATCTCCACAGAAAACAAACAATATCCACAAGGGGTAAACTATAGTACCAAGAGCAAATGCACATTGGCATCAAATTTAAACATGCGCATTCTGATAAAGTGAAATGTCTGCATATATAAAGGCAAGTACTAAATGACAGCCACACTTGTAGTTTTTCTTGGGTGCTGCTGTGTTGCGTTGGAAATCAAACAAAATATCAGCTGACCCATTTTGAATGGGCCTAAAATGTGAAATTTATCAACAGGACAAAAGAGAGGCAAACCCATGGCACAATGGTGTACAGGAATATACTTTCCAAAACAATACCTAACTTTGCAAACGAAAGTTGCATAAAGTAAAGCAAAGTGGTGCTGAACACTACTTTGCCCTACTTTGAATAATGGGCAAACCCATGCAACTACCAAACGCCTTCAGAGGTAAATCTAGAGGTGGCTCCTCTGCTAAGGCGGAGGAGTGTCGCCTCACTGCTTTTCACAGTGAAAAAAAAGGAAAAAGGAAATGATAATAGCTCAACGTTATTATAATTGTATTTGTTCCTGTGGCAGCTTCTTGGCAGGGCAGGGCAGATATGGCCGGGATGCCCGCCACCCCCTCCCAACACCAATTCCCAATGAGAGAAGACAGACACAGGTTTGAACTTTTGGAAGGCGGGGGGGAGTTACCCCCCCCGGCTGTATTTATTAAAATATGAAACAAAATTTAAAACATTAAATAAAATGTTTCATGAATTATGTACAATTTTACTTTCATTACATTTTGATGAAGACATGTTCTTTGGCTAACCTTAACAGATCTCTAATACAAAGTTTTCCTAGCCGAGTCTAGCATCCTGAAAATGCATATATTCTAAATTAAAATTGTACATCCTAGCATTAAGGGCCAACGGCAAGGTCTTAACCGGTGTCAGATCCCTACTACCAAAATCCCGCCCTCACGGTGTGAGTGGCGCATGCGCAGAGGACTTTACCCTCATTTCCAACTGTAACTTCCCTTGTCGTGGGGGCCCCCTTTCACTCGACGCCATCTTAAAGGTCGTCCGAGTTCCCGTGTGAGGTATCTGTAGGAAGGACAGCGTGGACTCCCCCCCATCCCCACACTCTCTTCCGCAAGAGCGGATATCCGGCCCCCGGGAAATTCGTAGGAGGGGCATCTAGCCGTCTCCCCCCTGGGAGGGGCCTATGGCCGTCTCCCCCTAGGCGACCCATCCTTAGTGGGTGCCGCCTCCCCGTGGAAGGGGCCAATGGCCGCCTCCCCCGGGCGCTCCCATCCAATACTGGGTGGCGCCCCCCTCTAGGGACCTTGGAATTACTGCTCACCGATCATGACCTTACCGCCCGACCAAAAAAATAAATACGACAGTTGTTTTACCTACTAAGGGAAGAAAAATTCTGACATAGCATTGACGAGTCATCAACTTTACCATTCTACAAAGGGAAAAAATTGTCCTAAAGCAGAAGACAACATCATTATGTGAAACACTCCCTTACTTTTCTACAAAGGAAAAAAGGCCTATACGCATCTTTTAATCCAAGGAATATATAATTACTGAAGACTTGACTGCATCTCTTTAATACGATCAGATAACACCCACAATTTTATTCAAACAAACATTGCAATAGGGGCTGGTGGGTGGGTCAAAATTGCCGCTTGTTCCGTCGAGGGCTCACGAGCGACGAGTGGTGCAGCCTCCAGAGCACAGGAACAAGAGGACGCTTCTTCGGATTCCCGCTCTATTTATCCGTCTGCGGGAGGGCGGGGACCCTCCTCTGGTACGCCCACTGGGCGCGGTCTTCCGTGTGGGTGTCTAGGACGACCCCTCCTGGGCGGGAAAGGGCGCGCCCCGGCTACGCCACTTTGGGCATACCAGCCGAGCCACGCCTCCCGCCCAAAATGGTTTCCCGGGGAGATCGGGGCACCCATCCATACGTTCGGGGGGACCGAGTGGTCGCCCCTTTCCATATGGCCGGGATGCCCGCCACCCCCTCCCAACACCAATTCCCAATGGGAGAAGACAGACACAGGTTTGAACTTTTGGAAGGCGGGGGGAGTTACCCCCCCGGCCGTATTTATTAAAATATGAAACAAAATTTAAAACATTAAATAAAAAGTTTCATGAATTATGTACAATTTTACTTTCATTACATTTTGATGAAGACATGTTCTTTGGCTAACCTTAACAGATCTCTAATACAAAGGTTTCCTAGCCGAGTCTAGCATCCTGAAAATGCATATATTCTAAATTAAAATTGTACATTCTAGCATTAAAGGCCAACGGCAAGTTCTTAACCGGTGTCAGATCCCTACTACCAAAATCCCGCCCTCACGGTGTGAGTGGCGCATGCGCAGAGGACTTTACCCTCATTGTCAACTGTAATTTCCCTTGTCGTGGGTGCCCCTTTCACTCGACGCCATCTTAAAGGTCGTCCGAGTTCCCGTGTGAGGTATCTGTAGGAAGGACAGCGTGGACTCCTCCCCATCCCCACTCTCTCTTCCGCCAGAGCGGATATCCGGCCCCCGGGAAATTCGTAGGAGGGGCATCTAGCCGTCTCCCCCTGGGAGGGGCCTATGGCCGTCCCCCCCTAGGCGACCCATCCTTAGTGGGTGACGCCTCCCCGTGGAAGGGGCCAATGGCCGCCTCCCCCCGGGCGCTCCCATCCATTCTGGGTGGCGCCCCCCTCTAGGGACCTTGAAATTACTGCTCACCGATCATGACCTTACCGCCACAGGCCGGATAGTTGACCGACTATCGGGACCCCCCACTCCTCCTAAAGGTCATGCTTCCTCAAACCCCTTAACCATGCTATGAAGTCTCCTATGAGTAAATCATTCCCCTCCCTGGACAGGTGAACCCCATCATTCAGATACATGAGATCACCCCGAATACACCCGTGAGGAATGCTATGCAACTGCGCTGAGCGAAACAATTTCCCAATTTTATTGTTGACCCTCCTCACTGAGTGGTTCAACGCTGACACTGAGAGACCCCCCTGCCAGATCTTCCTGGGGATCATGTGTGACCAGGCAATCGTGCACCCCGGGAGTTTTTTAGCCAACCAGCTAACTGCCGACAGGATGTGTTCTAATAACACTCGTCTTCCCAACTTCACTAAGTCATTGCCCCCCAGGTGTACTATGACTACAGATGGCGGTGACCTTTGCCGCCCTAAAAGACCCTCCAAAAACGATTGAAATTGGTCAAAACAGAGGCCGCCCTTCCCATGAAAGGTCACTCTGTACCCGTATTCCCCAGATGCGTGAATCGCGTCACCTGCCTTGAATACGTCCCCGGCGCGCCTCACATGTGAGTGGCCCACGACCCATACCACTCTCTCTCCAGCCGGTGATCCTCGACCGCTGGTCTCCTGGTGTTGGGTCGACTCCCAATTCCGCCACGCGTGACAGGCTTGCGAAACTGTAATTCAAACAAAAGACAAGAAGCGTGAGTGCATGTCAATTGACTTTTACAACATGTGCAATCGCACATACCTTTTGAAGAAATTCGAGGACCAACGGCCCAGCTGTTTTACTTCCTCCGCGCTCTGACCCCGGGCCGTAGCCTCAGTAGCAGCCCCTATCCTAAATGAGTGGGTCCCAAAATCGCACGAGTCCATGCCCGCGACAGCGATTGTCAGTGCTAGCACCCTCTGAAACTGAAATCTCGTCAGTGGGGTGCCATCATTGTGCCTAAGCAGGCTCCCCCCCCATGTGGCCATCCTCTGTGCCAAGTATTCCTCTAAACACTTTATCGGACAAGTGGGGGACCCTCGTGCGCGCTGCACGACAACACTATCTCCCATAGCTTCCTGATCTGTCTTGGACCAGGCTATCAAGATTACCATCGAATCACCCCTTATTTGTATGTGATCCCTGCACAAGCCTCCCTCCATATCCTTCTTGTTCCTTGCCACGAGTTCGCTTACCCGCATAGCCCCATGGAATACCAAGGCGAAAGCTGCCCGGAACAGAACTGCTTCGAAAGGGGAGGGGCACGTCTCATCCAGCTTTGCTAAAAGCAGAGACAATCTGTCTAAGCCAATCGGGCGCCTCGTATCTTGCTTGAGACCCTCGAGGCGTTGCCAGCCGCGGAGTGCCTTCCTAACCAAAAAGGAACCCGTCGGGTCACTTATGCCGTGCAGCTGTGACATGAACGAAATGGGCGCCCTATGTCTATTGGCCGTTGCCGCTGATCGGCCTTCTCTGTGCAGCGCTACCAGGAACCCCAGGAAGGATTCCTCTTGAACCCAGCTCTGTCTCCCTGTCGGACCCAAAAATGTGCAGTAGGAACAAAATGCTCCATCGTAAGCCTTCCTTGTCCTGGGAGCTAAGCTGGCTGCCACGAGGTCTTGTAATCCGGGGCACCGATTAGCCATGGCGCTTCGGGGAACGGTGCCGCCACTAGGTCCGCTGTGGGTAGATAGCCCCTGAAAGCCTGCATGTGTGAACGAGAGAGTGCATCAGCTGCATTATTCAGTACACCTGGCACATGTGTTGCCCTGAATTGTACATTCAATTTCATGCAACGTAAAACAATTTCTTTTAAAAATCTCAAGATCCACTTGCAGCGGGCTGCCTGCTGATTAATGCACTCAACCACAGTCATATTGTCAGACCAAAACACCACTGATCGGTCCCTAAAGTCGTCTGGCCATGCCATCAGAGCAACCCAAATGGGAAATAGCTCCAAGAACCCAATGTTACCTGTTAGACCGCTGGAGTGCCACCACATCGGCCATACTTGCGCCGACCATCGGTTACCAAAGATGGCGCCAAATCCCACGCTCCCAGCTGAATCGGTCCACAAACCTAGTTCATCCGATGATGCTGGTGGTTTGTTCCACACAACTCGACCGTTGAAGTCCGCCAGAAATGCCAACCAAATGCGCATATCTTGGCGAACCTCTGCCGACAGTCTCATACGGTGGTGTCCCTCCCTGAGGCCAACCATAGCTTGTGCAATAGAGCGTGAGAAGGGGCGGGCCATTGGTATCACCCTTAACCACTTGGCTGCTAAGGGCTCTTAGGCTATATAATGAGATTTCCATTGAAATGAATAGGAGGGGCATGACGAGTTACCCTTGTCATTAGCATCCAAGAGGTTAAGGCAAAGTTAAGCTGACCCACTGTTTGCCGTAACTGGAGCAGGGTCACTTTCTCCTTGCCCAGGCATTGCGTCAAGGAAGCCCTAAACTTGGCCACCTTTTCCATTGGTAAACGGAAACATCCTTCCACAGAATCGAGCTCAATTCCCAGAAACTCCAGTGAAGTAGATGGTCCAACCGTCTTACCTGGTGCCAATGGCACTCCGAATTCCCGCATGAGGATGCAGAAGTCCTGCAGCGCCTGCGCACATTTCGTACTGCCGGCCGCTCCCAAGAACAGGAAGTCATCTAGATAGTACATAACGTGTCTATGCCCTGTGGCCTCGGTGAATGCCCATTCCAAAAAACAGCTGAACATTTCAAAATAGGCACAAGCAATGGAGCAACCCATAGGCATGCATTTATCCATGTAATAACTCCCTTGAAAAGCAAAACCTAGCAAGCGCTGGTCCCGCGGGTGTACCGGGAGCAACCTGAATGCCGATTCGATGTCCGATTTCGCCATCAGTGCTCCGGGGCCCAGATGATTTAATATGGCAACGGCATCGTCGAAGGATGCGTACCGAACCGAACAAATATCCGGGTTAATGGCTTCGTTCACCGAGGAACCCCTTGGGGCAGACAAGTTGTGAATGAGTCTAAACTCCCCTGGGTCTTTCTTTGGAACCACTCCTAGCGGTGAACACACGAAGTCCGCCACCGGCAGGGATTGAAAAGGCCCCGCCACCCGCCCCAAGCTGACTTCTTTGGAAATTTTCTTTGCTGCTACGCTTGGGTTATGTTGGACAGATAACTGATTTTTACAAAAGGAGTCCCCCCGAAAATTCCCCGCCGGGATGTTGAAGCCATATAGGAATCCATTCCTCAAAACCCCGGCGGATACATGATCAGGGTATTTGTTCAACCAAGGAGTCAGAGCCATGATGTCAACAGGTGAAGGCATGTGGTTCCCACGCATCACCTCACTCTTGCTTAGACCCCCCTTTTCCTCCCCTTCCGCTGTTCTTTGATCTACAGCTACTCTCCGGGTGTGAGGAGTTCCCACAGCCCGCACACGCATGCCTGAACCTACATGTTCCCTGGGGCCTGTTACAGTTGCCTCTATTGAAGCCCCAACAAACCCCCCGCTTACCGCCATTTCCGCCGGTCTTGGGCTGAAATTCTCCACCGGCGCCTGCTCGAAAGGGCAACGCAGGCTTTTGGTGAACTGACCCCGGCCCGCTCCCGCCCGGCGAGGACGTACCCGCCACACCAGGCAAGAGCTGCTTGTGCCATGACACCGAGTCGAGGCAGTCCCAGGTCAAAGTTGCATCAAACTCTTTTGCTTTTCGGAATTTTATGTCATATCCTTTCCACTCGTCCCCCCCCATACATGGTATAAAAATCCATAATCCTATTTTGGTAACAAGACAACTCGGTCATCACTTCTGGCTTTCGTTCACCCATGACTGCCGTAAATATCGAAAAGGCCTTCACCCAGTTCGCTACGGTCTCATCGACCCTAAATTCCGCCATCTTGGCCCGCCATACACTGGGGTGCCATAGATCTTTCTGGGATTTTGCATATTCCATCTCGCGATGGTCAGTCAACAATGAAAACATATTCACATATTTTTCCCCCCATATCATTTCCTTTGTGGCCGCTGGGATGTGCTGGGCCACCCTTTCGCGCCTTGAAGGTAATGAACCTTCCCCTGCCATTGGCAATGGTTGCTTACCGGGTTCAACCGTTGTGTCTGCTGCCTTTTCCCGGCTAACCGTTGGCACTCCTGGCGCCACCTGAGGGGGAACAAAAGGAACATTCGCCGTCCCGGCTTCTCTCGACTGCCGTAACTGCTCGATTATTAATCTAGCCTCCTCGGCCGGGTCCCCAGCGGCCACTGCCCCTCCCGCTTTCTTCTTGAGCCAGGGTAACACTGCCGCTAACTGGATGGCCAGTTCCGGGGGCATTTGATCATCATTAACCGGGGTGATTACCACAGGAACTGGCAAGCCTATATCCGGAACCGGTACCGGGATGTCCGCCGGGGTGATGGGGGCGAATGGGGGCACCTCAGGAACCGGATCCTCCCCGGAAACCGCCCTCCTCTTAATACGCTTCCCCCTACCCTCAGGGACCACTCCCGGCAAGGCCGGGCCTATTACCTTCTTAGGGCGGCCTGAGGGGTTGTTCTGGGCCGCCAACTGTTTTTTAACTTCGGCCAAACCTCGACCGATCGAATCAACTTTACTGAGTTTTCGGTCCATGATTGCCATTCGGTTCGACAAGGTGCGCAGTACCTTCTCCAGCTAGGAGCTCTTTCCCGCTTTTTTGCCGGCCATAGCTTTGTTTACTCCGCTCAAGTCGATCAACGAGGTCCCAGATCTTTCGAACTCTCGATAACTGAAAGAGAAAAAAAATGATTACAAGTTCTCAAAATTGCCGCTTGTTCCGTCGAGGGCTCACGAGCGACGAGTGGTGCAGCCTTCAGAGCACAGGAACAAGAGGACGCTTCTTCGGATTCCCGCTCTATTTATCCGTCTGCGGGAGGGCGGGGACCCTCCTCTGGTACGCCCACTGGGCGCGGTCTTCCGTGCAGGTGTCTAGGACGACCCCTCCTGGGCGGGAAAGGGCGCGCCCCGGCTACGCAACTTTGGGCATACCCGCCGAACCACGTCTCCCGCCCGAAATGGTTTCGCGGGGAGATCAGGGCACCCATCCATACGTTCGGGGGGACCGAGTGGTCGCCCCTTTCCATTTGCGTTGTTCTCAGAGTAGGGGGAGGAGTGGTGGGCACTATGTAAGTGTACATGATGTTTGGCCAGACCTCATGCCCACATTACATGCATTACTAAATGGGTGCAGAACATGCCCAGGCTCCCCATTCCCTGGCCTAGCGCCGAACCATGGAGCTCAGACCATTCACAATGTTGCATTGCAGCGTTGTGATTGGCTATGGGGAGTCTAGGAGCCTGGGTGCTTCCTGCTTTCTGAGAAGACGCCAGGAAGAGGAAGGAGAGGAGAGAGGTGGCAGCTGGGCGGCAGGTAAGTATTGTTTTTATCACCTCTTCCTCCCACTGCTGCTTGCCGGGAGCAGCCGCCACTGTGTCAATTCCTGTGCACTAATACTGGTATACACGGATTTGAACCAAAAACTCTGCCTCCTTAAGGCAGGTGTATGGTTTGAGAAAGGTTTTCATTTTTAAAAGCACTTCAAACTTTACAGGTGTGCTGCACTGTACAGCACAGACACAAAGCGGGCACATTAAGAAAGCATCGTTTTTGCACCGGAAGCATTCCCTTCCAGGACAAAAGCTATGCTTGGCAGAATGCACTGTGGTGCAAGAGTGCCTCCACTGAAGGGTGACAGCCAAAAGTGTGCAGTGCCGGTGAACATAGCTCCGGTTTTCTCCTGCCCGCTGAAGGACCGCAGTGTCGCAGCTTTGGTTGCAGTGTTGCATTGAGCTAAAAATTACCAAGACTGTACCGAGGTGTCTACATTCCATATTTGAACACAACTTGCTTTTAGTTTATGATTCATATCACCATCCTAGAATTTGATCTTCCTTGCCATTTGCAACACAGCCCCACAGGTGTTATGTATCTGAAGGCCTGCACTTTTTGGGGGGCCACGGATGAGGTGAGCAATTTCGGTGAGCACAAGGTAAGTGTTTTTCTTTTTTTTTAATGTTATTTACCCTCGTCGTCCTTTTACCTGCACCGGCCGTAACTGGGTGGCAAACTCGGGGAGCTTACTGCCACGAGAGACTCTATAATGCGAAATTCCCTCGCATCAAGCCGTATTTTGCTTGTTTCCCGGGGTGTGACTTTAATATTATTTGACACATGATTGCATGCTAGTCTTTTGAGGAGCTTTAGAAGGACTATTTTCATAAGAAGATGGCTCGTCATGCAAACATGAGTGTGAAGGCAGAATTTTCCTTGGTTGGCTCCATTTTCCATCTAAGCTCTTCCCCGGCATGCACGGCTATAATCACTTTTACCACTAATCTGCTTTGTTTTTATGCATGGCAAAATAAATCTCTAAATGTAGGGTTTCTCTATTACCATTTCCAAGAATATTATTATTTCCAATATTCCATTGCAAAGCACTGAAGCGTTTCATGCTCCGACTGAGATAAACTGCTCGAGTGCTTATCGCAGCTGAAATTCGAAGCTATCATTTAACCATTGTGTTTGTTACACTGCGACTTTGACCACATACTGACAGTGTGTGCTGGCTTCTAGCCACATCCTGTGCTTTCATTTGCTAAGCTGGCTCGAACAAATGAGTGGGTTTTTTTTCACTGCAAGCTGTGGGACATTGTGTTGCGACAAATTCCAAATATTGATCTGAGGAAGTTGGCTCCCATCTTTTGTTTCTGTCACTGCTCGCGGCCTCGGTTCCAGCTAAATGGATTGCAGTAAGCAAGCATGTCTTTTCTTATGGTAAACATGCAATTTATCACTGTTTTCTTATCCGTTTAAAACTATGCGGATATATTTGCTGCACATTTTACTCCTATTTTTGTTGCCTAGTCCCCTGGGTTTCCAGGTAATCTTTATTTTCTGAAGCCGCTCAAAATACAGGCCAAATCGCCGAGACCTTTTCGAAGTCGGTAATGTGCACTCCTCTACTCTTTTACGTTGTCTTTGCATGCCTTTCTGAATTCGGCCAAACACAACCACAATAGGAATACAATTATAAGAATTCAGGGAACAGCTATATACAATTGGCACACATTGAAAGGACTGGGCCTTGTTTGCACTTTTACTAATAGGAAGCACTTTGCACTTTTACTATTAAGGAGTTAGATGTTCTTTGGGGGAAAGTGACAAGTGTAAGCGTGTACGAAACTACTCCTGTTGTATTGCTTCTCAAACTTATAAAACCTTGACCTATACATTTTAGTTAGATATATAGGGGCAGATTTATGTTAACTGGCGCATCCCGAGGGATGCGCCAGTTAACATGCGCCACAGTGCGCCACAGCTACGCCACCCATGGTGCGCCGCATTTATGATGCGGCGCACCATGGGGCAAAAAAGGCACAGATGCGTCACGCATCTGTGCCGTAAAAGTGACGCATTGCTGGAGTTGCGTCGCAAGTGCGACGCAGCTCCAGCAATGCTCTGGGGGGGCCTATTCTTTCAATGCTGCCTCAAGCCTTATGCCTGCTTCAAGCAGGCGCAGGGTTTTGACGCAGCATTGCCCTGAAAGTGACTGAGTGAAATCTCATAGATTTCACTCAGCCACTTTCAGGAGGCGTTCCTGCGCAGGAACGCCCCCCCCTGCGCAGGAACGCCTCCTCATGGAGCAGTGCTGTACAACGTGATGCATCTCCTAGATGCGCCACGTTGTAAATAGGGTGCAGGGATGCGCCACGTTTCCGCGCCGTTGCGTCACGCAACGGCGGCGTAAACATGGCGCAAGCCCTTCATAAATCTGCCCCATAATTTGTTGGTGTCCAACCAATTGGCTAACTCTTAGAATAAACACAAAAATGCTTATCGTTTCTTATAAAATACAAAGATGCCTGCGGTATGAATCAATGCTATGTCATGTAGCATGGCGAAACAGTTGAGAAATGTAATGACCAAATTATTGCAAAATAAAATTCAGAGCGATAATGCTCAGCTCCACAGAGACCCATCTCAAGCTCCATCATCCTCCTTCTAACAATCTTTTGGCTCTTCAAACTGAGGAAGTACTTGAGGTTTACCTGAAGTCATTGAATGCTTAGTTAGTGTGTCTCAAATTAGGCCAAGAGGAAAAATCACCCTCACAAACCACTCCCAGTAATTACCACAAGGCCAGTGGTGGCTCGCAGAGGGAGTGAGGTGAGGCGGGGCAGGGGTGGGGCAGGGTGGGGTGTAGTAGACACGGACATACGACGGACAGGAGTCGTATGTCTGAGTCCACTACCCCACCCCCCGCCCCCTCCACCGCCCCCACCCTGCACCTTCCCCGCCCCACAGCACTCCCTCTGCGGGCCGTTTATCTCTGAATTAGTTTATATAGAGTGTAATTTGTTCTCCAACCTTGGCCTGCCCCGCACATTTAGCAATGTTTATTCAAAAACAGTTTATTTCTGGTATAAATTATACATAAAATTTCAAAACACACAATGACTGATTCCCAAAGATGTACTTACACTTTTGTGTAAGTTTAGGATTGTTTGATATTCACAAAGGTAATTTATGAGTAGCATCTTTAAGATTGCGGAGCCTTCCAGGTGACATATAGCGAAGTAGCCCCATATGCTAGACCTGTAGACATGGCATAATGTGTTTAATAAAGCTTACAGCCTTTGAGAGAATCAAGGTGTTATCTGCAGACAAAAACATACAAATTAATTCATCCGCAAACATGGAGCACCAAAGATGCAATTCAAAAGTCGATCATAACATCAATGTGAAGTGTAAAGTGGGTGTGGGTCAAGCCACGCCCTCCGGACATACCGCTCTTAATCTTATCACGAATACGATCAGAATGTTCCCATTTAAGGTCCAATTTAACTTGCGCTCAGTTATTTTACTACAATAGAAAGTTTAGTGTTTACAGATTCCAAACAGTGCTTCCCCCTAGGGAACGGTGTGGGAAGCAGATTTTAGTTCAACAAACACCAATGAAAAGTCTCCCCTTGGGGGCCTGTTCTGCTGTGCTTACATTTCCTTAAATGATGGAAAAGCACATTTAAGTAAATAATCCATTACTTAATTCGTCCAGACAATTTGATATAGATGTTTTAACACTTTTTGGTCGACAGTTCCTGGGTGCACAGTTTGCTAAAGAAATGGGTTACGTCAGTCAATTACTAGGAATAAAAGCACCACGAGGAACAGTAGATGGAACAACTTGAGTGTTGTGGCTGCACACCTTCCAGCTCCAACCAAACACTAGCAGTTATACTGTCTGGGCCGCAGCCTTTTCTGGCTCATAATGATGCTCTGCAGATGCTCTAAGCATCAAATATAGGGAATAAGGACCATCAAAGTCTGCGTTATATGATCGAAGTGCACCCCCATTAGCCGGATTATGTAAAGATTTAAAGTGCTGAACAGAAAAAGAACTCTCAGAAGCACTTCGGAGAGAAGGACGTTAGCTCCACCCACATATTGCTTCACTTGAGTGCAGCATTTGATTGCAGCGAAGGTGTGTGCTTCTACTGAACAAGTGTGCATCGATTGCACTGTTTGACTTATAAGAACATTTGCCTCAATACTTTAGGACTGGTATGGTTACAGTGGTAAGCCAATGATCAAGACTGTAGGCCTGATCTGTTTTTCTACAAGCAACTTTTCATGAAAGGCTACTATGTTTCCTTCTTACGTTCTCTCCGGCTGCTCAACGATTCTTATATTATTGCGGCTGAATGTCACTTTCACATCTTCGACTCTGGCTTGTAAGGTGGTTCTCTTTCATTGCATTCCAGTCACCTGGTTTGGGATTCTTTCACTGTGGGTTGCAGTTCATCTGGAAAATTCTTAGTAGTCGAAACCCTTACAGTTGGTCTCTGTTTGCCACCATTAGTAAAATGAAGGTCTATGGTCACTGCATCAATATTTTGTACTAGGATTTCTATGAATTCCTCACGTTGTGAATACTTTCTGATTTGTCGGAGCTTCTCATCACTTCAGCATAGATTGGTAAGCATATTACAATTTCCTCCTCAGTAGTAGGGTTCAGTGCTTAATTTGTGAAAGAAAGAGGGCTGGTGCCCGAATCTTTTCTCAGAAGCCATTAGCTTGTTCAATTGAATATTTGCACATCTACTAACAAGGCTGATAGTCTTTAATCGGTCACCAGACAGTCCTAGCCTATCCCCTTTTTCTCACTTGTGCAGGTTTCCTATATCTCCCCTATCAAAGGTTTTGTCATCTTGCTCTCTCTTCGTCTTTCTGATATGTGTGTTTTTACCTCTCTTGCACTCTGGTGAATATCTGCTGTGGGAAATCATTTCTGGTCCCCAGAAATAAATGCTGGTGCTCCCACTGGCAACCACCGGCTCAAATTAGGCACTGGTGGGGTTGCTAGATTTTTCTATTCTGTGTTTGCCTTCTTTCACACTCATGGATTTTTCCAAAACATGGTATTCTATATTGAGTTGTAATCCCCCATATCAGTAATTTTTAGGCAGGACTCTACAAGTCAACATCAGATGTTAACCTCTCATCTGTGAGTCTGCACCTGTAGTGGTAGGATATAGTCAGCACCACAATTTTCTGCCACAACTTCTATGCAGATGTAAAAGCGCTTCAATATTTCTCACCACTAGGGCTTCAAGCCCTTTTCCCCTCAACACTCACTGCATTCAGCTGCATGTCTGCGAGAGAGCTATGCGGCTTTGGTGCATTTATTCAATAATGTGCATCAAGATTAGTGTCCACCAGGGGATTGAAGGCACCTCTGCTCTTTGAGTACTTGGTCCCTGATTTGAATCTCAGCTCCCTTTTTTCTGCAAATCAGTTTATCTGCAGTCATCAGTTTCCAACTTGGATTACTTACGAAGGGGATTAGGTGGAGGTGCAAAAGTGATCGGGCATTTGTTAAGACCCGCTGCCAGGTCACACCGTCTCCTCTGGCAGTCTTAGTAAGTAAGCTGTGCCACACTTGCAGAGGTCCCAGAGGTCTAGAGCCCAGACCTCACCTTCGCCATTGGCCAACTGGCTCCATAGCCTCGTTGCGCAGTAGAACATCCTCCAACAGAGACTCTGCCCCAGCATGGGTGCCCCACTGCAGCCTCTCCAGTCAGTGCCACTTCTGGTCCATATCTGACAGTAATCAACAAATGGTCTCTGTTACCAGATTCCTAAGAGCCTTGCTATTTACTATGAACCAAAATCAACACTCAATGAGGTCGGTCATGGAAAATTCATACTAGGTAAAAAAGGAGAAATTGCTCCTCTAGGAGTGCTCCTACGTAACTCGCAAGTCGTAGCACGCCCCAGCCCGTAGAGGACTGGGATGGCCCCAATGATGAAGCATGTCACCATGGGGCAACCCTGGTGAGTGAGGGGACACCCAAAAAAAGGAGCAATTTCTCCTTTTTTACCTAGTATGAATTTTCCATGACCGACCCCATTGAGTGTTGATTATGGTTCATAGTAACTAGCAAGGCTCTTAGGAATCTGGTAACAGAGACCATTTGTTGATTATAGTTTTTGGAGGGTGAGCCTTAGCTATTGTTTTCCCTCTAACTCCCTTTTTTTAGTGTTGCCATATCTGATAGTGTCAGGCTGAACTTATCATGCTGTCACCATGGGACTCTGATGTCTGCACCCCTGCAAGTCACTTGTTCCCTCGCTCTCCTCACCACAGAAGGGAACGCTGACACCAACTCTTCAGAACACTTCTGGACCTGTGGATACTCTGCCAGGAAGGACTGCTGTGGCTGAGGAAAGGGCTGCCACTCTGCTGGAATTCTGCTCTGAAGGACTGCTGCTCTGCTGTGCTGACCAGCTGCTTGCTGCCCTGGGTAAGAAGGACTGGAACTGCATGTGTTGAAGTGAGGACCCCAGAATGACTCCAAGGGCTGGTTTACTGGCCTCCTGACTAGAGCCTCATGGGCTGGGCTGCAACAACCTTGACCCAGCACCTGGACCGTGCAATCTGTGAGTCCTACCCTGCCAAGTAGTGCCAACCTGGTGCTGTACCCTTTGTAGTGGGCCTGAATGTACTCGGCCAGGTTGTGCTCACTAAGCCACTGGAGTCAAGCTATCCTGACTGAAGACGGCTGATAGCCAGAAACGGGTCCTAGGATGCTTGATTCGGGTCCAGGGAAGACATGGCTTGGCAGTTCAAGATGGACTGTTCCCATGAGGCACAGGGTCAAGACGGATTTGCATATGACCATGTCTGAACTGGGGTGGCTAGGTGAGCAAAATAACGATGGATTAAACCCAGATCTGTGACTGGGGGTGAATGTTTTGCCATTGTGCAACATCCGTCCATCATCTTGTGTGTTTTGCTGTTCACCCTATGTGGGAAGGGTATGCCCAGACGTGGGTCCCATACTCACTAAGCCCCTGGAGTCAAGCTATCCTGGATGAAGACGGCTGATAGTCAGAAACTGGTCCTAGGATGCTTGATTCGGGTCCAGGGAAGACATGGCTTGGTAGTTCAAGGTGGACTGTTCCCATGAAGCACAGGGTCAAGGCTGATTTGCATATGACCATGTCTGAACTGGGGTGGCTTGGTGAGCAAAATAACGATGGATTAAACCCAGATCTGTGACTGGGGGTGAATGTTTTGCCATTGTGCAACATTCCGTCCATTATCTTGTGTGTTTTGCTGTTCACCCTATGTGGGAAGGGTATGCCCAGACGTGGGTCCCGTGCTCACTAAGCCACTGAAGTCAAGCTATCCTGGCTGAAGACGGCTGATAGCCAGAAACTGGTCCTAGGATGCTTGATTCCGGTCCAGGGAAGACATGGCTTGGCAGTTCGGGCTGGACTGTTCCCATGAGGCACAGGGTCAAGACTGATTTGCATATGGCCATGTCTGAACAGGGGTGGCTTGGTGAGCAAAATAAAGATGGATTAAACCCAGATCTGTGACTGGGGGTGAATGTTTTGCAATTGTGCAAAATTCCGTTCATCATCTTGTGTTTTTGCTGAACTCTGTAGTTTTAGCCGAATTGAAGCATCATGTCTGATCCGCTGTGCAATCTTGAGCAGAATGATGCAGTGCCCTACTGCAGGTGTTCTCCCAGCGCGCGGACTCTGCATCAACCTCGCAGCCCACATCAGAACCACCATAGTGCGAAGCTTCATTGACGCAGGCCGTGTCATCACAAATCTTTCATTGGCGGCATCCTCAACGATGATCCAGTACCTTGCATCTCAACGTCTCGGAACCGACACATCATCTTGGCCACCTGATGAATCCTCGACCCGGTTCTTTACCATGCTCCACAACCAAGATTTCAGGTACTCTTGTTCAACCCGCCTAACTGGGTCAATGTAGTTGGTCCACTCTTCATCGCAATCAGTATGAACTTTCAGCCTGATTCATCAAGGTACCGTTTTGCGAGTCTCTAATAGAGAATCATAGGGAATCGCTATTAGAGACTTGCAAAACGGTATTCATGTAGGAATCGCAAAATAAAATGCGATTCCTACAAATTCCTTATTTGCAATTAGCAAATTGCTAATCGCAAATAAGGAAAAACTCCCCATTCAGGAGATTATGCACATTTGTTGATAGCACACACTCCTTTGCAATTCCCTGAGCACTAAATCAAAGACAGGGTTCACAAAGAGATGCATGAACAGAGTGTTAGGGTTCATAGCCTCAGTATATATATTCCAAAGTCCTGGGGAAATAATATTGCTAATTTCACAATTACCGTTATCTCGCAATTCCATGTGTTTAGTAACCCTGGGCGAAGAACTACGCTCCGTTCGCGGAGTTTGCGGAGTTTCGGCAACTCCGCGCTCCGCGGAGAACGCGAAGTTGTCGAATACTCCGCAAACTGCTGCGTAGCGTAGTTCTCGCGCGCTCAATAGCATTTTCGCGTGCGCGAGGATGCTTGTCGGTAAGATCGAGTTGCCGAACACGCAGAAACTGCAATCTGGCACAGAATAACTCGCGAACACGTTAGTAGTGACCGGAAATAAGGGAACGCGAGCGGGCGGGACAAACCTCATGGGTAACTTTGCGCGCTACACATCCCGAGCATGCAGGCAATCAATCAATCAATCAATCAGGATATTTGTATAGCGCGCTACTCACCCAGAGGGTCTCAAGGCGCTTGGGGGAGGGGGGTCCGCTACTGCTCGAACAGCCATGTCTTGAGTTGCTTCCAGAAGCAGAGGTTGTCTTGGGTCAGGCGGAGGTGGATGGGGAGGGAGTTCCAAGTCTTGGCTGCCAGGTAGGAGAAGGATCTTCCTTCCATGGTGGATCTTCGGATGCGTGGCACGGCGGCGAGGGCATGGCTGGTCGATCGTAGCTGGCGGGTGGGAGTGTAGAAGGTCAGGCGGTTGTTGAGGTACCTGGGGCCCAGGTCGTGGAGGGCCTTGTGTGCGTGGGTGAGGAGTTGGAACGTGATTCTCTTGCTGATGGGGAGCCAGTGAAGGTCTCTCAGGTGTCCGGAGATGTGGCTGTGTCGGGGGATGTCCAAGATGAGTCGTGCGGAGGCGTTCTGGATGTGTTAGAGTCTTTTCTGGAGTTTGGCTGTGGTTCCGGTATAGAGGGTGTTTCCGTAGTCCAGTCGGCTGGTGACGAGTGCCTGTATGACCGTCTTCCTGGTTTCGGTGGCGAGCCATCGGAAGATCTTTCGGAGCATGCGTAGGATGTTGAAGCATGATGATGAGACGGCGTTGACTTGTCTGGTCATCAAGAGGGAGGAGTCCAGGATGAAGCCCAGGTTGCGTGCGTGGTCCGTTGGTTTGGGTGCGCTGCCCAGGGCAGGGGGCCACCAGGAGTCGTCCCAGGCGGAGGGTGATGATCCAAGGATGAGGACTTCCGTCTTGTCTGAGTTCAGTTTCAGGCGGCTGTTCCTCATCCACTCGACTGCGTCTTCATCCCTTCGTGTAGGTTGGTTCTGGCGGTTCCTGGGTCGTTGGTGAGGGAGAGGATCAGCTGGGTTTCGTCGGCGTAGGAGATGATGTTGAGGTTGTGTTGGCGTACGATGGCTGCGAGGGGGCTCATGTAGACGTTGAAGAGGGTGGGGCTGAGTGATGATCCTTGTGGTACGCCGCATATGACTTCGGTGGCCTTGGATCTGTACGGGCGGACTCTCTGGGTTCTTCCGGTGAGGAACGAGATGATCCACTCCAGTGCTTTCTCTTGGATTCCGATGTTGCTGAGGCGCTGCACTAGGGTGCGGTGGCAGACCGTATCGAATGCTGCGGAGAGGTCCAGGAGGATGAGGGCCGCTGTTTCCCAGTTGTCGAGCAGGGCTCGGATGTCGTCAGTGCGATGAGGGCGGTCTCGGTGCTGTGGTTGGCGCGGAAGCCGGACTGCGAGTGGTCGAGGCTGGTTGGGCAAGCGCAATTGGTGATCCACTGTGTGAGGTTGTTGGCTGCTTGGTTGGGGTCCGTTGAGCTGGCGGGAGGGTTCTGGCTCAGTGAAGTGGTGAGCTGGTCGGTGGTGATCTTGTTCCAGTTCCTGCGGGGAACCTGTTGCGGGTGGTGGTGAGTCGTGGTCTTTCTGAAGCTGAAGTGGACACAGCTGTGGTCTGTCCAGTGGAGTCCGGTGGAGTGGCTGAAGGAGATGTACTTGCTGGAGGAGAAGACTGGGTCAAGCGTGTGTCCGGCGTAGTGGGTGGGGGTGTTCACCAGTTGCATGAGTCCGAGGTTGGCGAGGTTGTCCAGCAGGGTGGTGGTGGTGTTGTCGTTGTTGTTCTCCAGGTGGAAGTTGAGGTCCCCTAGGAGGATGTAGTCAGCGAAGGCGAAGGCGTGCGGGCTGATGAAGTCTGCGATGTCTTCACTGAATTGTGTGCGAGGTCCTGGGGGTCTGTAGATGAGGGTGCCTCTGAGTGTGGTCTTGGGGTCAGTGTGTATCTGGAAGTGAAGATGTTAAGCGGCTGTGAGGGTGTCGTCTGAGTTGGTCGTGATGCGGATGGTGTTCTTGTGGACGATGGCGATGCCTCCTCCTGTCTCGTTGACGCGGTCTCTCCGGGTGATCTTGTATCCATCCGGGATGGCGATGTCGGGCGCTGAGGAGGCGTTCATCCATGTTTCCGTGAGGAAGGCGACGTCTGGAGATGTGGTGTCGAGCAGGTTCCAGAGTTCCACGGCGCTCCCGAAGACGAAAAATGGCTCGCGAACGGGTCAAGCAAGCTACTACGCATGCTCGCGGAGCTATGCGTAGTTCGCGGAGTGCAAGTGCATCTTCGCGTAGCTCCGCGGAGTGCGGCTACGCGAACTACGCCCAGGCTTAGTGTTTAGGCCACACAGAATTACGTACCACCCCAATTATGTGTTCAAATATTTCTAACTCATAGTTTTATGTATCAAATGGGAAAATATACAAAAATATTAAGTTTCAAAAAGGTGATTTAAATATAATGTATGCTTTCAGCTAAAAATCTAACTCAGATGCTTACAAATGGTAGAAAAAGATGAATCCCTCTCAGACTTAGATTAGCAGTCAACATTTACCAACTTTAGTAATACTTGCTGCTTCACCCGATTGGTGTCTGTGGCTGCCCCCGGGGGTGGCGGTGCAAACACCTGTGGATCCGTATGTCGGTCGCCTCCTCGCTCATGTATAATAAACTCCTCGCGGATGTATATTGAAAGAAATATTCACTTTCCACATAGCGGTAGTGACTCCTAAGGCTTCACGGTGGTGCGGTGAGTTTGTGTTCCCTGCTTTCTAACTCGCAGCTGCATTCGTTGAAACCCTGATTTTACTACCAGTATGCATCATGTGGCTTCTTGTGGCTCCCTCCTGTCAATTGCCCGCAGGAGCCCTGATTCTGCCGTCGGGCTGCATCATATGCACTCTTGGGCCTCCCTCCTTGACAATTTGCAATTGCTTCTGCTTTTGGGTGGGTCGTGGCTTGGGTCTGTCGTGCCCTTTTGTTTTGGAAAATCCCTGTTGCATACATGCCAACATTTCAGGAGAGCAAAGTGGGAGATTTAAAAAAAAAATTGGGAGAATGGGACTTTGAATCGGGTTACTGGCATGCATGGGCTTTGGAAGTGTGCTGCTGTAGGATCGGACTTTTGAAACGTAAATGCACGTTTTTTTCTTACCTTACAGAAGCATGGAGCATAATGGCAGGCAGAGAGGGTGTTGCAAGTGTTGGGCACTGGCCTGGCAGGTTGTTGGCAGTGCATGCACCCCCCACCCCCCTGTGGCAGCCCATGCTGAAACAGCTCGTGCCCCCCCACCCCGCCCAGTACTTCGCAGGTCTTTAAAAGACGATTCCCTTGTTAATGACACTTTGTTAGTTTTCCACCCCTTCGAGAGCCCCTGCATCGCCACTCTTTGCTGGAAGAATTAGCACCTTACACAATACCAAGGCCTGTCAGCTGAAACCTCCTAGGAATCAGGTTTTTGCTTGTAGGAATCGGGAGGCAGGAGACTAGCCTTCAAATCGGTAGTCTCACGCCTTAATCGGGAGGGTTGGCATGTCTGCGTGTTGTTTGTTTTCTCGTGACTTCATGTTTTAATTAATGCTTCCTTCCATTTGGTGCTGTGCTTATTAATTTTTCCCTCCTTACGCAGTCCCCTCCTCAAGATGGCGGCTGAAATTGGGGTTGTGAAAACAAACATTGGACTTACACTTTACTCCTTTACCCCTAAACATACAGTTTTTGATGACATTTTTCTCCACCGCAAGATGGCGGTCGAAGTTCGGGATGGGAAAATAAACATAGGACTTGCATCCTTTAGTGATGGTCTGTTTCATCTTACCAGTGTTGAAGTTTAGTTTTCCCTCTGAGACTGTTATGTTTAAATCTCATGTCTTACTCATCTTCCCTCTCATTTGAAAATATGATAGTGCTTATAAATCCACAGCACAGGATTCTAAATGGGAAATTGGTCCACTCACTTGAGCAGCAGCCATCTTTGAATGGTTTTTGCGCTAGGTTTTAATTGCACTGAATGCTCTAAAGGTGGACGCAACACTACACCATCTGCTGTCAGTCGTTGGCTGCAGCGTCAGTCCCAGACAGTTGGAAGCTGGCAGTAGTAATACCTTTGCTAAAAAAGGCTTCTTTGGACCCTCTATGTCCGGCCAATTATAGGCCCATTTCGCTTTTACCATTCCCGATAAAAATCATAGAGAAGCTGGTCACAAGAGCCTTATCCAACTTGCTTGAAATCAACTCATGTCTGGACGTAGCCCAATTTGGCTTTAGGCTGGCCCCTGGTACTGAGACCGCTCTGGTCGCGGTGGTGAATGATCTACGAACGTGTGTCGACAGGGGCAAGTCAGCATTTCTAGTGCTGCTTGACATGTCGGCCGCGTTCGACACGGTGGACCATACAGTTTTACTGGGCTGCCTTCGGAGAGTAGTTGTAACTGGCCTGGCTTTAAGCTGGCTAACATCCTATCTCTGCAATAGACAGCAAGCTGTGGCGTTGCCGCCGTTTTCATCAGCCGTACGACAGGTGAATCAGGGTGTACCCAAGGGGTCAGCGATCAGTCCGATCCTCTTTAATCTATACCTCCGACCCCTAATAACTCTGATAAAGTTATTCGGCATATCAGTCATCAATTATGCCGATGACACCCAACTGATCTTTTCATTTGAGGGTAAAGAGACAGTTTCGAGGGACACCTTTCACCAGTGCATGTCAGCAACAGCAGAATGGCTGCGAGTCAACTCGCTTCAATTCAACGGGTCAAAAACCGAGGTTCTTCACTGTTCCTTGGATCGACTCCCTCGCCCGTTGCCGGATGACTTCTGGCCAGTCTCTATTTTGGGCACGGTGACTGCTACCGAGTCGGCTCGCAATCTAGGGGTCTTGTTTGAGCCTAGCCTGCAGCTTGACGCCTCTGTCGACAGGACTGCGGTGACTTGTATGGGCTTGCTTCGAGCCTTATGAAAAATCTTGCCGTTACTTCCCCTAGGAGCCAGGGCAGAAGTGCTGCGTAGTACCATCCTCAGTAGGTTAGACTACTGCAACGCACTGCTTCTGGGGGCTCCTAATATCCTGGTAACAAAATTACAGAGGATTCAAAATATGGCAGCCAAATTGGCTTTAACTCGCCCACGTTCTGCATCGTCATCGGCAGAACTATCTGATCTCCACTGGCTACCTGTCCAGCAGCGGATTGCTTTTAAGGCTTTGTGCCCTGTCTTCAGGGCTTTGCATGGACTGGAACCAACGCTGCTTCAAACTCTCTTCTCCTGGTACCAAGCCGCCAGACCCTTGAGATCTTTTTCGGGGTTCCTGGTGATGGTCCCCAAGATTAATAGAGTGAGGATGGGCAGCCGTGCCTTCAGCTTCACGGCCACTAAATTGTGGAACACCTTACCTCTGGCGCTGAGGAGTAGGCAAGACCTGACTTCTTTCAAGAAGGATCTGAAAACCCACCTCTTTCCAAGAGCAATGTAGTGTATTACATTTGATGGATTGGTATGGTCACAGCGCCAGGAGACCCTTTGGGTGGCAGTTGCGCTTAACAAGTACTCATTCATACATACATACTACACTTTGGGGTATATTCACAAGAACGTGTGATAACTACTGCAAGAGTAGCGTAAAGCAACTATCAACATTGCAGCCCATTGCGGGAAAATAACCCTGTGTTAATGTGGAATTCACAACAAGGCGAAAGCATGCGTCAGACACCAGATAAAGTGTCAGATATTAGCATGAAAATCTACATCGCGCCGCAAATATGCAAAACGCGAATGCAAAATAAAATGCGATGAGCCCAATAGCGAGACAAAAAACAGAGAAAACCAGCCACAGGCCTGCTAATCCCACACGTCAGGCGGGAAAATGCACTATAAAGGAAAGTGAAAAAAAACATAAAATTCAAACTGCGTAGCACCATGGATGCACCCGAACCGAGTGTAGAGGACAAGCCGAACCCCACAAGCCCCACGGAGGACCAGCAAGGAACCCTGTGCTCGGGGAAGGGCAAGGACAAGAGGAAGAGAGGGTTTAGTCTGCAGGAAGACCAGACCAGTGTCACAGAAGTCACAGGACACTACCAATAACTGTTCAGCACCTTAACTGCTGCACTGGATACCCAAACGAAAATATGACAGGCCATGGTCAACAACGTCAAAGCAGTCGGAGTGGCAAGGAGGGCACCGGAGGAGGTCAAGAGGCGCTGGCATGAAGTGCACAGCCAAACCAAGGAGAAGCTCGCTGCAAACAGGAAGGCAGCAAGGGTGACTGGAGGTGGGAGTCCCGCGACAGAGGAGGTGACTGGCGAGCTGGAGGAAATGGTGGCCACAGTCAGCAGTGTGGAGATGGTGGCAGGAATTGGGGGCCTGGACACAGCACAATACGACCCGACCCAACAGCAACAGGGTGAGTAACGACCAGGGATGAGCGGGCGAGGGGATGTGGCGACTTTGGCACACATGCACAATTAAGTATAGCACAGTGCACTCCCACAATGATCGTGGAACATGTCACGGAGAGCCCTGACACACTGCAGCACACATAGAAACGCCAAGTAGGCCCCCCTCCACAATGTGCACAAAGGGGGCCCCCTCCAGATCACCAACAACACAATGCAGTACACACATAGCATTCACAGAACAACAGCAATGATGGGAATGAGGTACAAAGTGCATCACCAGCACCATAGTACTCAATTCACAACAGGTCCCGTACGTAGGAGAAGTGTGGCTCACTGGTTAGAAGCGGCAGACCCTGAAGCAGAGGTTGGCCCTGGACCAGGGTTCAATTCCCGATGCGGCAGGGTCTTGGGTCAGTGTCCGCGGACTCGATAATTCTCGCCTAGGTGCCTACGCTAACCATGGGTCCCACTCTGCAACTCTGGGCAATAGCTTGCTTAATCTCCACAATGGACCTAGCAGCGCTGGGGATGCCTGGCTTCACCTTGGGGGTGCCCTCTCACAGGGAAAGCCAGGACGGGTTCCCCAGCGGTATAAAGCGCCAGGATGCCCCGAGTGATGGGGTAACAGTGCGCTTTACAAGTATACATACATTTTTACGTGCGTAGTAACTGTCCACTCATATCTGGCAATGCCTGAAACTGTGTGATGACAAAGCACGGGTACTACTACACATCCGTGATGCAGTCGAACAAATACACTGACTGCCATTGAATAGCCAGCTACACCAAAACAGCCATCTCCCCTTTCACATTGCAGAGGGAGAAACCACACCTCCTGCAGAGCAGACTAGACACATCTTCAGTGATGATGAAGAGGACACCCTGGTCATCTGCACCGACACTCTCCAACGGATTGCAGATAGCCTCCGCACCCCATCCCCGGAAGCAGGGCAGGCCAACTGCCCTGAGGTGAGCCCACCACTTACACAGAACACACCGCAGGAAATACACACCACCACAACTGTCTCCCAGCAACCCCCCTGACCAATTCATAGAGTTCCAACAACGAATATGGGATTGCCAGGTGGAGTTGGCTGACCAGCTGCGGGTTCGACTTCGAACTCGTGGCAGGCAAACTTGATGCCATACGTGGGTGTCTGAGTCCCATCAGGGACCACGTACAGTGCCTATCGGACACCCCCTCTACGCACCAGGCTCCAGCACAGACCTTGGCTAACCTTGCTGGGGCAATGAACATAATACAAGAGCTGTGTGATCAGACAGGCACCAGCGATCGGAGCACAGAGTTGGCACAGATGCGGAGGTCAATGAAGACCATGGAGCAGATGCAGGCTGGAAGTCTGTCTGCCACAGCTGTACACCAGCCGATTAGTAACTGGGAACCTCAATACTCTGCAGTACTTCATATTGCCATTGCTGCCACTGAGCCTTTCCCAGATCACTGCAGGTGGAACTTTGACACACACAACTCTGAGCCCTGATGTGTCCGTGGCACACAGGTATGCTGCCCCATCACCTTCACATTCTGTTGTGTCAGTGGCATACAGTGTGGCAGCCATCACCCCGCCACACACACCGGATACACTGGACACAGAACCCGTATCAGGGGACTAAGAAGGGGAGGGGAATTACTGTGTGAGGAGGTGGGAGTAGCATCCATCACCACCATGTTCCCTGTTCCTGCCTGGTGATGACCTATGCAGCATGCCCAGGGAAAAACCTCCAACTAACCCCCAGAACTCTCTGTGACATTCACCGGGTTCCCCGACATGAAAAGCCATTTCATCACTGCAGACCAATTTCACAGCAATCCTGCTGTGGAATGCACTCTCCTACTTCCTAATCACTGCTCAATCCACAAAGGCTGTGTTTGGCCCACCACTGGGTTTCCATGTGATGTGTGCTTTGATGACTATGTACAGCACCAACTACCTCAATCACCTGAATGTGAATAAAACATTCTGAATCACACAGATGTGTCATTACTATGTGCTCTCACGTATGGAAGCCTGGCTGGATGTAGGGACAATGATTGCACATGAAGGTACAGCATGGTAACTTACGTCTCTGCACATGTGTATCCCTGAGACACATGGCAACTTAGATGACTTTAAAGCTGAGTACTAGCTGTGTCCCCATTGCACAATAATCTCACGACTCGCCACACTATAGCCCCACGTCCATGTGTTGAATGGGGCTGTGGATGGGAGTGACCAAATCTGTAGCAGCCCAGGATTGCTGCCCTACATCACATGTGACAACAGAACTGCACGTTGCAAACCCACTTACACACATCTGTGTGGCGACATTTCATTATGATGTATGGCAGTGCTCCACATGGTATGGGGTTGCACACCGTACTCACATTGTTGTAGTCACATAAGTGCACATGTCTGCCAGCACCTATCCCATGACAAATTCTGGCTCACAGAGGTTAAACTTGTGAAAGGGACACACCACCATTGCGCATACATCAGTCAGTTCCTCCCTGTGTAGGGACAATGCTCATTGTGGCACACGAGTGGACAATCAAATCAACACACCACACAGTTAGACACCAGTGGGGTGACATGGACTTTAATGGGATGTGCGTGTAGGTACGGATGAGGCAACGGCCACAACAGGTAGGGACATGCCGAAGACACTTGCACGCAGCATGGGTACTTGTCAAAGTTCAGACATTGTTTTTGCAAAAATGGATGAAAATCATCACGGATGGAAACAATCCCAGCCCACCCTGCCATGCCGGATGAGTCATATGATGTTTGGCGTCTGCCCATTGCCCCGTGTGAAGGGGCACGACTCACTGTCCATGGGATCTGCATGGTTCTCTGCCACCGGGGTACGCATTTTTTCTGCTCTGCTGACAGTGCTCAGGTGGGAGGGTCCGATGTGTTCACATGTTGTGCCGCAGTGCTCACAGGTGTGTCGACACGCGTTGTTGCACGCACATGTATCCAGGGATCAGACGATGGCAGACGTGTCCTCTGTTGTGGTGAGACATGTGAGCAATCCCCATGTAACAATATGCCGTTGGGACCTGTGTTGTGGGTAATAGTCGGATGTGGCTGCAGGGTCGTAGTTACTTGTCCATGAATGCCCGCGCAGCTACATATGCAATGTGTTCCAATAGTACTTTGTTGTCTAGTTCAAGGAACACCAGGGTTAACCAAGCAATTAACTGGTCTCGGCAGGTGTGCGCAGCACACGCCGTTTCACCAATCTGCAATACAGTCCAATAGGGTAGCGCCTCTATGTGGTCACTGCACACAAGGAATTATGCAATCTCCCATGCACAACTCCCAATGCATACGCAGGATGTCAATGCATCTTATGCTCGGCTGTCTCGGTTACACGCCTGTTCGTGTTCCAACAGTGGGCGCACACTCAAGTCATAGCCCAATTCATCCACGGGGGTGTTGGATGGACAGACTTCCATGGAACACTCGAATGTGCATGTTCGGCAGTGGAACCAGGTCTGGACGCAAGTGACGTAGGAAATGCGGAAGCTGAGCCGGTAACTGATGCACAGCACTGCCAGTGGCACTGTGCCCAGTAAATGCAGCATGCGTGCACGGTAGTGTCCCGCGTGACGGGGGTTGTGCATGTGCCCGGTATGGCCTGCCATTGCCTTGGTGCGTCCCGTGGAACCCGCACTCTTCTGTTCTATGGTAGATGTGTGGAGAATATGCCACGGCTCTGAGTGAAGGTTCCAATGTGTGTGCAACGTTGGGCAGCATACGTTGTTGTTTCCATGTGAGCCAAGGCCATCCCATGCGGGGGTACCTCAGGCAGGGACTTCAGTGTGTGGGGTGTGTATAAGTCGGATAGTTCTTTTGTGCAATGTGTGGTGCGGGAGTCGTCCTCATCTGCCATGGCTTCTCTCTCAGGGTGTTCCAGGCGCGTTCTGAACCAAGGTCAGAGGTGCAGGTGTTCTTCCGCCTTCTGTATTGGGACAGTGGAGCTTTCTGAATACTACTTGTGTTTTCGGAATGTGATGTGGTTTAGTGGCTGTGATTGGGACACAGCATTTGGCTCATGGTGTGCGGATGGCCATACACACACCCATGTTGGCATGTGGTGTCAGGTGCCCTGCAAGGCCTTGCGCTGCGTGTGCAGTCTCAATCCATCTCTGTCCCTTGCTCTCTCCCTCTCTTTCCTTTGTTGGGCACCTGGCACACATTCTTCTTTTGTATTTCGTCTTCCAGGCTGTGTCCTACGGATCGTCCAGTGTGGACCTGCTAGGACTCATCCGAATGGTTGTTTATTATTTTTGTTTGTATGGTGTTTTGTGTTGGTGATTGCATTGCTGTATGACTGGTTCTCCATTTTCCTGCCAGGCATCTATGTTGATTTGCTTGCTTGTGCGACCTCAGGCAACATATTTGTTTTGTGATTCGTGGTCTTGGTGTGCAGTTTCTTGGTCTGGGTTTGGGGATGGGCTAGGGGATGTTGCGGGCATGGGTGTGGTGTTGGTGGGGGTTGTGGCCCTCTTGGGTGTCTGTGCTGCATGTTCAGTTGCTCCATGGCATCTGTTTGTCTTCAGGTGTGGCTGTGGGCTGTGCTCCCTTTTGTGGTGTAGACTGTGGTCTGACTTTGCACCAGGTCAGAGCAGGTATAAATTTCCTGCTGCTAATGCAGCTTATCGCGTGTTTTGTGTTTTTTCCTTGGTTCTGTCTGGTCATTGTGAATGTTGAGGTGTGGTGTTGTCGCTGGTTTTGTCACGGGAACGCCTACTCTGCATCTCATTAGCGATAGTTAGTGGGGGCCTCTGTGGCGATGATTTTTGGGGCTGCTATCGTGGAAAAAGTGGTAATGTGGGCTGTTAGTACCACTTTGTGAATAGGGTGGTAAATTGATCATTACTTTGGCTGCAATAAAGCACAGTCAATTGCGCAATAACGCATTGTGAATATGCCCCTTTGACTTCTCCACAACAAGCTAGTGTTTCAATATACAGTGCACGGATTGCATGAAATCTAATGATCTGGTGACTCCTCATCATCCAAGATCCATCCAAGATCCTTCCACATTCATTCCGAGCTGATCGCTGTCCTCACCTTTGCACAATCTACAACTAGTGCTTACGACATCCTGACACTGGTTTGTCTTAATACTTTTAAGATTGCCTATCCCCCTAACCTTTCCAAGAAAGCAGAAACGATGTTCAAACACAATCTGCTCAAACGTTGCCCTGAAATGCTCATCAATGATCCCTATTTTTGAGCATCAAAGGGTGTTGTGGTTATCGACCTAATTTTCTACACTATCAGAAGAGCTCAATAGGGAAGAGTCTGAACATCAACGCTTTGTTCCAAATAAGTATGGGCGGAAAATCCGTTACGCTCGAGGATTTTGCGGATTTTCGGTAAATTCGCAATCCGCGAGATTCGCGAATTTCCCGCAAAATCCGCAAATTCGCACGCAGCGGATTTTTTTTCTTTGCGGTGTAAGTTCGCAATTGCGAACATGTAGGTGCGGCGGGCAGCAACAATCTCGCACTCGCAAAATTACAAATATTGCAATTCCGCACAAGAAATCTACTAGCAAGCAGCATAGACCTTCTGAAAATGATTATTTTTATCAGAATAACTCCTCAGGTTGACATTTGCCTGCACTTTTTTAGATTTGAGGCCTTTTGATTTTCTTTGGATAACTTTTGGATTAGAAATCAACTTTCTCATATAAGCTTGGTGGGGCATTAAAGTTGCTGTAATGCTGCTCTGCAGAAAAACGAGTTTTGCAAAAGTGAAAGCAGGTTCAAAAGTTCAAACTCATCATTAGTAACCGTTCCCTGTAGTGCTTCCTGACAAGGGCCCCTCCAAAGTTCAGTTGCTAGTTGCAACAATTGTTCAGTTGCTAGTTGCAACAGTTGTATGACCCTGCTCTGACCCTCACAGCAGGCTCATAGAATAGCTACAAGTAGGCCACAAAGGTCCTGGAAAAAAAAATTGCACTGCAACAGAAAGCAAATTACAGATAGGGATGCAGGTGCCAGACTGGAATTTTAAAACAGTGACACATTAATAAATCAACCCCAAATTAATTCATGTCAGTTGAAGCAGGCAGGTGTGCTTGCTTTTCCCCCCCCATAATCTACAGTGATGATGAACCAGAGGGTGGCATAAGGCATTGATGTACCAGAGGGTGGCATGGGTAAAACAGAGGGTGGCAGGGGTGAAACAGAGGGTGCTGGGAACCTATGATGATGAACCAGACGTAGAAACAACATAATCGTGACAGTTGCGAGCCGACATGTAAGTTCGCGATTGCGAACTGTTACAAAACCCTCGCGAACTGTCAGAAATCCTTGCGAACTGGCAGAAATCCTTGCGAACACAAAAAAAAATCCGCAAATTCGCGAGAATTCGCGGATTTTGCGGATTGCGAGTTCGCAAATTCGCAAAATTCGCGAACGCCAGATTAGCAAAATTCGCCCATGCTTAGTTCCAAACCAGTAAACAAAACCCCTCATGGTTTCCGAATAACCATATTACCCTCACCTGACTACATTGCTGATCTTACCATATCCCTCTTCAACAACAGAAACATCCTTATACAAGCTTCTGACCTGCATCTTGAACGCTTTGTTAGAATCTATATGTGGATTAAAAATACACTTGATAATTCAGTCCCTGCAAGTCTACCTAATCACTGTCTCCCCTCAACTGTGGTATTTTCTTTATCGCCCTCCTCCATCTCCACCCACTCTGGTTCCTTCTCACACTACATGAGATGGTCTCACAAGTCCTCCGACACTGATGCTGAACGTAATACCAACAAACCCAACCCAGAGATATCAACTCAAGTCTGCTTGAATAGCGAAATAAGAGGTCTTCCCACCCCTCTTCCAGCCTCACACTCCAGTACTTCTTCCTTGAACCCTCATCTTCCCATCTCCTCCAAAAATTCTTCTCTCCTCGCACAAGAAAAGCCATTTTACCCCCACCACTCCTCTACAAGAGCTGTCTCATCAACTAGTCACCCCTACACCTGCCATCCACAATGCCAACACCCACCCTCCTTTGAGGATATTATGGCTGACCCTAATCTGGATCCCATCTCCCCTCAAGGCATTCCCTTGCACTTTAGAGGATACTATTCTGCCTTCCAACGCCCCTCTCCATAAGGGGCCCATCCATCTTCTAGTTCTAGAATGGCCATAGATAGTAAAAGCCTGCCCCACATTGAGGATAGGTTGTCTGACCTCAAGCAGGATCTACAAACTGTTAAGGACAATCTACAGACCCTCATATATTTTTCTTTAAAGATGGAGACGTTTTGGAAACACTCATACCCTTGAGACTAATCAACCCAGCCCTCCAGCAAGGCATAAACACCGCAGGGAATTTCTTCTTCCAAGAACCTGGTCGGCCTATGCTGGAAAAAACGGCCTCTTCTGAACTACCACTCAAGACCCCATAGGCCTACTCACCATTTTTCTGTTGATGACACTTTCTCCCTACTTTTATCTTACAACGGTTCTTGCAGTGTCTTCTCACACTCTACACTCAAAATCCAAACTATATGCTTCAACCCATTTAGACAGCCAAGTGTTAACCTGAGATCTGTGAAGAAGAATAACCTACTAGAGGTCGCCATTTCTCACCTAGAAGCGTTGACATCAAATCAATGTTGCTCAACTGCAGGTCAGCAGTGAAGCTTGCAGCAGATATTTCTGACCTCATCCTCAAGCAAGAACTGGACCCACTGATCCTAACTGAAAGCTGGCTTAATTACACTTCCTCCCCAATCCTGGACATCTCAGTCCCTCCAGAATATGACATTATCAGACTTGATAGACCTGTTATGGTTGGGGGTGGCATTGCTTGCATCTATCGCTCCATCTTCACTTTGAGACAGGTTAAAACTCCCAATATGTCCTCCTGTTAACACCTAGACATTGAAATTGGATGCAATGGCAAGACAATCTGTTTGCTCCGCACAATATATCATCTCCCAGGTGATAATCTGCTCTTCATTGAGCAAATCATAGTGTCCATTGCCTCATACTCTGACCAAAACCCTACCCGTATCTTACTCTGGGATGTTAACCTACACTGGAAACACACAAATGATCCTCTATTGAGCTCCTTCAAAGCTTTCCTCTCCGACCTCTCCTTTCGCTCAGGCCTGCAAGGGACCCACCCACAACAAGGGCTCCACCCTAAAGTCAAACATAACATCATACAACTGGAAAACATCTCACCCTGCAACTGGTCGGATCACTACCAAATCTCATATCACATCCTAGAAAAGGTTATGGTCATACATGGTCAACCAGTCAAAACTAAAAACTAAACAGCTGACTCAAAATCTGAGAGACATAAACACCAAGGACCTTACGTCCATTAGCAATAATCTACTCTCACCACCCCATAACATGAGGAACCTAGTTGAACTTACGGATCATTACATCCACAGCATGACAAATATCCTGCACACTATTGCATCGAAGCAACTCAGAAGGATACCGATCTAACAGTCCAAACCCTGGTTTAATGGTTCACTTAACGAGCACAGAGAGACTTTGGAGAAACTCACCCTCCATCCCAAACCTCAAAGAGTTGAGGATGACTAGAAGTACAAAGAACAAGAAGATCCGTAATGCCAAAACTGATCACCTCAGGGCACAGTTTGACAGTGTCAAAATCAGACAAAAAAACTATTTGAAATCATCAAACAGCAAGCTAACCACACCTCTAACCAAGTGTCTGCATGCAAGATCTCCTGCCCCTTTAGGGAGGATTTCCTAGCACACATCACTTATAAGGCAAGTAAAAAATGAACTTGAACTGCAACGTGCCTCACCTAATCTGCTGGTTTTGACTCCCATCTCATCATCATCTTGGCCAATGATAGCGAGATCACCTACTTTCCACCCTAAAGATTACCCTCCAAAAAACAATGCATCCTGGAATTCCTTTCTACTGCCAGATGAAACAGAGCTACTACAATCTATGGCTTCTTTAAAACCTTCCAATCACTCCAACGATACGTGACCGGCAAGTTTTTCAAAGAGCTCAAATCGGATATTCTTCCACTCTGGTCCATGAATATTAATTAATCTCTCGTACAGGGTAGGATTCCTGATGGCCTCAAGATGTGTCAAGTTACTCCCATACCTAAAAAGCTAAATGCAGACGCAGAGGATCCTAACACTTTTTGTCCAATTACCTGTATCATGGCATTCGCCAAATTGCTTGAGAAGTGCATTCATACAAAGCTCTGCAACCACATTGGCAAGTTTCAGCTGCTTCATCTATAACAGTCAGGTTTCAGAGCGAGTTACAGTACTGAAACCGCACTAACTCACATCGTTGATGATGCTCTGAGATCTATTGATCAGAATGTTCACTGTCTACTGATCATTCATGATCTGTCCTCAGTGTTTGACACAATGAAACATGAAAACCTGATTGATCTGCTTCAAAAAAGAATGGGGCTTGTCTTAAATTGGTTCGTTTCTTTTCTACAAAACAGAAAGCAAAGAATCAAAGTCAACCACTCCCTTTCAACTAGATCCCCCAGTCTCTATTGGAATGCCTCAAGGCTCCACACTCTCCCCCACGCTTTTCAACCTTTTCATGGAACCACTCTAACATTCAATACTATATGCATGCCAATGACACTCAATTGTGTTTGAAAATTTTCTCGCCAGATGACATAAAAACTCTAAACTGTAAGCTGCAAAAAACTCATCGATGGTTAACTCAAAATCATCTTTTGCTAAACACTCTCACAACAGAATTCCTCCTGATTACCCCTCAAAATCGCTTTACACCCACTCAAGACTGGTTTAAACAACTTGCAGCTTTCAACTGCATCCCTCATGCTGGTGATTTAAGACAAATACCTGAATATGCAAGATCACATCAGTGCAACTACAAGGGGAACCAATCACCAGCTCAGCATTTTAAGTAAAATCAAACCACTCTTGCCTTCTGAGGACATTCAGTCTGCAGTCCAATCCCTAGTTATCTCATACTTGGAGTATGGAATGGTGACCCTGGTCGGGTTACCTAAAACTAGTTTGGCACCTACAAGAGCCATTCTTAACTCCGCGACCACATTCATCACTGGTTCCAGGAAACATGACCACATCACACCTGACCTAATTCAACTAAACTGGCTGTCTACCAAAGCAACAATCCATTTCAAGATAGCCTGTCTGATGCACAAAGCCTTTCACTACAACACACCTGTCTACCTTGCTAAAAAAACTTGAACTGTCAGGTCCGAATCAGACCCTAAGAAGCACTAAACCCCTACTGTTAAAACACCCCAAATTCCAAAAGAAAAAACCTGCAATCGTGCATTCTCTGGTCTTTTATCAAAAATATGGAATGCTCTTCCTCCCGAGATCAAATCAAACTCCCCTACCTCCTCATTCAAGAAACAAGTCAAATGGTTACTCAAGAATGACCATCTACAGCAATTGGCCTGAAGCCATCTTCACTAACTTGTATTTCCTGTTGACACTCTTTTATACCTCTGTTTTTTGAGTTTTCATTTTTGTCTCTGCATGTTCCCTTTAAGACTTGCTCCTGTGCTGGTTCTTTACATATCCCACTGTCGTATTGAGTTTGAATGAGCCCACGTATACCGCAAGTAACTCTTATTGTCATGGAATAGAAGTTGGCATGGAAACTGGAATACAAAAGATATGTTTATTAAGACCCCATGGGGTGGGTGTACATTCAAACAACACCCTTCGGTAATGCAAGAAGTATCACCCCGAACAGAAGGCACATGGTTCTTTTATACTCACACACAAGTTAGAAAGTAGGCGGCACACACATAAGGCGAGTTTATGTACATATAAGGACATTTTTGGAACACATCCAACATGTGGGAGGAGTTTAACAACTTGACCAGTTTGGGAAAAACATCTTTCAACGGTGATCGATTATTAACAGATGTGATTCGATTGCGCATTCGCGGACCTTGACCACAGACTAAATATAGCCTGTTGCTGGGCAGACCATGTAGTCAACTGACGGGGAGGACAAAGAGCATGGTGACCACGAGGTAACGCAGATACTCATAATGGAGGCCGTTAATGTAAAATGGCCACGGAAAACTGGTCAACATAACATGGAAATCTCGCGTAGCTTCAGCAAATTCTAACCTAATAGCTGATAATTCACAACAGACGATCCTTTTAGCATTTAGCTGAAGCTACCTCCTAATCTCGAATAGTCCTGATATACATTGTTAATGTCAATTAGCATTATTTTAGCTATTTCTTGGTCCATCATTTGTCGGGCTTTTATCTCAGTTATATGTTTCTTGGAAGGGATGCAGGCAGTGATACAAATGGAACATAGTGTGGGACCGCACTGCAAACATAAGCAAAGGGTAAATATTGTAGCAATTACTGCACATAGAATTGTCAATAATCTCCAACCCCAAGTGGTGAGTAATGTCCATATCCAACCCGAAAATGTCAGTGTACTGTTCCCCGGATGAATTTCAACAGCAATTTCATATAATTTAGATATTGCGCTATATACTGAGGGCAAATTGTCAGGTACAAACACACAGCAACTATTTCCGATAATGCGGCATGCACCTCCTCGATCAGCTAATATGACATATAGAATCATTCGGTTCTGAAGCGTTACAATCCTAGTAATTTGAAGCTTCTCAGTAATATTTCCTAATGCCATTGCAGTTTAATTAGCAACAGCTTCCACAATATGTGTTATTTGTCTTACTTTCCTACTATTCAAAGCAGCACCCGTAAAAGGAAATATGGCTAAATTAATATCAACATACTGTTGTAGTGATGTGTCTGTCTGGTCCACATTATCTATGCTTATAGTTCTCTTAACTCTATTTACAACTATTTATGGAATAATACAAAGTTTTTATGATACATTTCCGGGGCTATAAACACAGGGGGGCAGTAAAAACGACACATAACATATTCCTGACCATCCCATTGGAAGCCGGTGATAGCCTCTAATCCCACAGATAAAGAATGTATTATGCGAAGTTACAAATGTACCATTATTCTTTCCGTCAAATGCTAGAACAGTAGTGCATTCACTTTCCCCAACTGGAGTTGTTCCCTCATTTTTAATACATAGATCTGCTTTAGCTTTAGTAACAGAAATTACAAATAAATCAGTCATATTTGTTGTTCTTGTCTCGGTAAAGATATGTGGTGAGGATGCATTGTCCGGTCAGTATTCTCCCCACTCCAATCTAGTCCCTTCCGCTTGTGGGTATCAATCTTCATCCTGATGACAAACTTGGTTGAGGCAAAAGAGAAGCCCACCTTTTGATGGCCATCTTAAGGTGAACAAGAGTGCATACCAAGCATAGCAGGAACCATTATGGAAAAAAGGGAGAGGAATAAGAGGCGTTCTTCCTTCCTTTTGATGACCTGGTAACATTCCACACACCCAACAGTTTGTAGTGTTCGTAGTATTGTGCGTATAATGTAGCATCTGAATGAAAGTGGTATTCAAATAAGTCTGTCTATGCTTTTGCTCATGATATGGAAGAGTAAAATGAAAGTGCTCAAGTGGAGCAGGAGTAGTGGCAAACAAATATTCTCGTGCTGGGGCCACTCTTTCTGCAAACCAAGCTGCTGTTGGTATGACCATCATAGTAACAGCAAACCCTAAAACACAAATTATCTTCTTGTTCTTCATTTTGATAGCAACATGGACAAATTTCCTGCAAGAACTTAACAAATGAGCGCTGAGCCCAAGGGGCAGCCGTTGATTTCTTCACCGAAGGTCAAGACAGGTGTCACTACACTAGGCAGGGCTTTCCCCCCCCCACCCTTGCCATTTCAGCATTCCGTTTCACTAACCCCGGGCCGTAGCTCAACCAGTCTTCTTCGCAACCGATTATTTTCTTGGTCTCAGATGGTATCTCGATGTTCCAGGAGTAGTGTGGTCCGGGAAGACTTCCTCAGATTCATCGGGCGTGATGGCTGGACTCCTCTTCTTGTCCAAGATGTCTTGGTAGTCGGTCACCAGGTTGGGGGAAACACAGCGGCTGTGGGTGGTATGTATCCACCTTTTCCGGTTGGTCACTCGCACTGCTGTTCTTGTTGCCAGGAGGACCTGTTCCGGTCCACGCTACCTCGGCTCTAGACTGCTCGACCTTTCAAATGACCGGATCATCATGTGGTCGCCGGGCCGAAGATCATGAGCCTCACCCGTAGATCTGTCTGGAAGAGCTACTCAACCCTGCTGATGATTACAAAGCAAATTATCTGTTAAGCGTGCCAGATAGTCATTCATCAATATCCAAGGTACATTGTGTATGCAGCGTGGTTTAGGAACTCCCCAAATATTCATAGGCCTCCCAAACACCACCTCATAAGGCGTAAGACCAGATCGCGAATGAGGTATCGATCTTATAGACAATAACGCCAGAGGCAGTGCATGCGACCATTTCAAGGACGTGGAGACCACAATTTTCGCTATCTTAAGCTTCAGAGTAGCATTGTATTGTTCCACCAATCCTGCTGACTGCGGGTGGAACACAGCATGACATTTTTGTTTTATTCCTAATCCTTTCAGGACATACTCCACAATTTTCCCCACAAAAAGAGGCCCATTATCGCTCCACAAAAATTTACAAACACCGTACCTTGGGAAGTACTCCTTCAGTAATACCTTGGCTGTAGTCAATGCTGTATTATCTTTCGTAGGGTAGGCTTCTATCCATTTACTGAAAGCACATACCACTACTAGGACGTACTTTAAATTGTTACAGCGCTCATGTTAAATGTAATCCATTTGTAATACTTCAAATGGTGCGGTTGGTGGAGCGAACCCTCCTGCAGGGGTGGTTGTCCCTTTTCCAGGATTATGCTGCAAGCATATCAAGCAGGACTGTACTACTCTCTTAGCTGTACTAGCAATCTCAGGATGCTCCCAAACTCGTGCAAACAATTTAGTAATTGCAAGAGCTCCAACATGTGGCAGTCCGTGTGCCATTTGAACCATCGGTTGTAAATAGGCCGCAGGCAATTTCCATTTTTCCATATTCTTGCTGCACCAACAACCTTCATCATCCAGTACTCCTTCTTTAGACCACTGCTCGAGTTCTACTTCAGAAGCAGATTTCTGTATGTCTAACACTTCCTCTCTAGCGTCATGCCATCGCTCAGTTTGAGATTTTACTACATACATGGAGGCAACATTTTGTCGCCTCGCAGTTTCAAGAGCTGTTTGGTCAGCAAGAGCATTACCTTGCTCTATTTTATCAGACACCTTTTTATGTGCACTGCATTTCACTATTGCTATCTTCTTTGGATACGTCAATGCAGTTAAATGGTTGTGCACCAATTCTCCGTGCATTATTTGTGTCCCATGTGATGTTAAAAATCCCCTCTCCCTCCAGAGCAAACCAAAATCGTGCACCACTCTGAAGTTATAGCGACTATCTGTATAAATGTTTACACACAACCCAGCGCTAAGCTCGCATGCTCTTGTCAGTGCTATTAACTCAGCTGCCTGAGCCAACCTCTGTGGTATGCGAGCTGTTTCTGCCACTGTCTCACGTGTCGTGTTCGCATAGGCTGCGGAAGTCGTACCATTTGGCAGCTTCAAACATGACCCATCAACCCACAGTTCTCCATCGACATCTGGAAGGGGCGTATCTTGCAAGTCAATGCGACCCTTTGTTTGTTCTTCAGTAAGAAAAATACAATCATGTGATTCTTTCGACTGAGATTCAGATGCAGGATATGGTAGCAAAGTAGCTGGATTTAGAGTCGCGCACCTCTTCAAAGTAATTTAAGGCTCCAGCAACGTTAACTCAAATCCTGTTAGACGAGCACTAGTTAAATGCTGTGTTTTCGTTTCGTTCAGCAAAGCATCTACTGCATGGGGTACTAGTACCAACAATTTGTGCGACAAAACTATTCCTTAACTCTGTCGTATTGATACAGCTGTTGCTGCAACTGATCGAAAACACCCAGATAACCCTCGTGCAACAGGATCAAGTACTGCTGAAAAGTATGCACAAGGACGCTGTTTATCACTTTGTGTCTGCACTAAAAGTGACAATGCACACCCATCTTTCTCATGTACATAAAGTGTAAATGTCTTCGTATAATCTGGTGTGCCTAACACTGGTGCAGAACAAAGGGCTTGTCTTAACTGATGGAAAGCATTCTGACATTCATCTGTCCATGAAAGGGGAATCTGGGTGTCCTTCGCTAAAAGTGCTAACAAGGGTTTCACAATATGTGAAAATCCTAATATCCATTGTCTACAAAATGAAGTCAGACCAATGAAAGCACGAACATCTTTCTGAGTGGAAGGCACTGGTGTATCTAATATTGCTTGAATACGATCTGATGTCAGTGCACGCTCCTCCTTAGACAGAAGATGACCTAAGTAGGTCACCTTCGGTCTACAATATTGCAATTTCTTCCGTGACACTTTATGGTGGTGCGTAGCAAGGAAAGAGAGCAAGGATAAAGTACTCTCCTCACATTGTTCAGGCGTATTGGCTGCCAACAATATGTCATTGACATATTGAATGAGAGCCACTCCTGTCGGTAGCTCGAATGAGTCCAGCTGCCTTTTCAATGCCTGACTATAAATATTTGGGCTCTCCGTATAACCTTGAGGAACTGTACAAAATCTATACGATTGATATTTCAAAGTGAAACTGAATAAATATCGGCTATCAGGATGAATAGGGATCTAAAAGAAAGCATTCTTCAAGTCTATAACGTAAAACGTAGTTGCTGTGGGTGGGACCAAAGTAAGCAGTGTAGTTATATCATAAACCACAGGATATTGGGGCACCACAATCTGATTAACCTCCCTTAAATCAATGATGAGACGATAAGTCCTAGTGTCAGTGTCTTTCTGTAAAATAGGAAGAATAGGACTATTGCAGACATTGTAGGGGACTTCTTCCACAACTCCAACCTTAATCAAATCTCTAATAATGTGTGTCAGTGCTTCTTCTCCTTCTCGTGAAATCTTGTATTGTGGCACCCTGGGCACTAATATGCACTGGGGAATAACCATCTGCCCTACATCAGTATCAGAAGTGGCCCACAAAACACTTGGGAGTGAAGCTAATGGCGTCTTCCTTAACAAGACACGATCTCTCAGCCATAGGATGGTTCTCATTCAAGATGACGCGCACCCCTTCAGGAGAGCAGCGTATCGTAGCCCTAAAGTGCTTTAACATATCAAGACCCACAATATTGTCTGGTGTATTTGGAGACAACAAGAACGGGCAGGGAGCTGTAAAATTATCAATGTGGAATGGAAGTGGTTGTGACAATGGTCTATGGGAAGGTGTTCCATCAAACCCTATCGATATAATCGTTGTGCCAGACAGGGGAGACCTCTGAACCAATTGTTTAGAGAAGGGGCTATGAGTAGCTCCTGTATCAACCAGAAACCGATCAGTAGAACCCAAAACATGCGCTGTAATATATGGACCTCTCTGATCTACTGGAACTTCAACCGATTCCATACCCCATCCTAGGCAATCCTATGCATAGGCAGCATCTTGAAATTCAGGAGGCACGCAATCAGATATTTGATACTGGTTCCGCCTATCAAAGGTATTGTACCCGTCTTGTCTAAGCCCACTGGACTCAAACCTAGCACGATCATTCATACTCCCTCTGGGGCCTGAATATCCTATTCTGTTTCTAGATTGGCCTTGGCCACATTGGTTTTGCTGTGTACGCAGCACGGGGCAATCAGAAATCCAATGCCCAAACTGTTTGCAGTACATTGATCTGCAGATAAACCAGGACGAGAATAAGGCAGGCCATAAGACCCACGTTTGCCCCTATCATTTCCTCTAGCAGGTGGGGCCATCATGAGCCATCATAACCTTTGTCTTTAGATCTTTAGTCTTTTTGTCTTCATTTTCTTTGGCCTCTAACTCCTGCCACTCATAATACTGAACCATAGTTAAAAGGGAAGCTGGAGACACGGTGGTCCACGAACTTTCACTAGCTTTCAAGCGCTTAGCAATTTCTGGTAAAAGGTTTGCTACATATTTATAAACAAACAGATGTCTACCCGTATCATCTGTTAATAACTGTCCACTAAAGTCATGAAAAGCTTTCTCGAAGCACGTAAAGAAATCACTGACTCATCTGCTATCTGTTTACACGAAGCTAACATAGTCCAATCAACCTTTTTAGGCAGGATAAGTAATTTAAATTTAGTCAAAATAGCTGCTGGAAGATCTAGAATTAATTTGCACTGTTTACATGCAGGCTCCCTATCTCTATCCGCTTGTTCCAAATCATTCCAATCTCCCCCCAAATTTACTCGATCATCCGTTTTACGAATAGTCCTCCACATATCAGGGGGTAATATTAACCCAAAAAATAAGTCAATGGCAGTTAATGTCATAACACAGGATCTAATAGCACCCTCTACTTCTTCATAAAAGGCTGCTGGGTTTTTCCACGGATCAGGCAAAGCATTCTTAAGGGCCATAACATCCGCTCTATTCCATGGAGTGTAAACCCAATTATAAATAAAATAACCCTTTGCATCGGCAGACAGTTTATTATCATCCGTCCCACTGCCTTTAGGAAGAATATACAATGGTGCGCCTTCGCGCATGGCTTTTGCGTGTATTAGGTGCCTCTTATCTGATCCGAAGATAGAAGTTTCTACTTCTTCTGTTGTCGACTGAAGTGCAGCTGGATCCGCCGCCTTCTTCTCCTCCCACAGTCGCGTTGGGGAGTCTCGTACTTTACTCAGATGACGAACAAAATTGGTTGTCTTCGAGAGAACAAAAACAGCATTACGCAATTTCTGATAATCAACTGCTACATCTTTAGGTTCCAACACAGGCGCATATTTTCTAAATCGTTCAATTACCTCTTCAGCCAAATGCTCTATAAGATATAAATGCTACTTTTCTGACCATTCTTTCATGCCCGCTAAAACATCAAGGGCAGAAGCAGTATTAAGGCTAATTTTACGAGCAATGGATCGTAAATCAGAAGCACAAGAAGCAGAAAGCATGGAACGAGTGTCCCGTGCCTTGTTCCGATCTTCAGAGGATTATCCGGCGTCCGCGTCCGGGGCCGAAGGCATCGCATATGGTGGTGGAGAATGATCTAATAATGAAAAATCATCGGGTAGATTATTAAGGACAGGATCAAGAGGGCGTCGAACAGGGAATTGACCATTAATCTGTAAATTACGCTCCCTTTTCTCCCTCTCTTGTTGCTTACTTATTTCTTTCTCCTGTAGCTGTAAAGCTTTGACATGGGCAGCCTTTTGTTGCTCTTCATCAGCTAAGGCCTGCTCACGTTTTGTTCGCTCACGCACCACTTTCTCCCACATACGTACAAAATCAAGCATATCTTGTCTAGACCGAAGCTCAAACAAACACTGCTCCATGTACTGAAACTTCCGTAAATCAAATGACCCATGCATTGCCCAGCGTAACTCAGGATCCTTTCTATTGTATCGATGCCATAGCGTACTATACATTATGGGAGGAAGTCCAAATTTAACATACATTTCCCTATGAGGTGTCCCCACTGGGGGAGCTGGCTGTGGATTCATTAAATCATAAACTGGTACCACTACAACCGCAACAAATCTTTCGAAGTGTCCTGAGGACAAGCATGTCAGAAATATTGCAAAATATGCAATAACATACATAAAGTATCACTTAAAGGATTTCACATACGTTGTGCTGTTCAAATAAATATAAGATCAGAGAAATATCTCCACATTACCTGCCTATTTGAGGTGCACTCCACATATGATGCAAAACATAGATCCAAATGTTAGCTAACGCATACAAATCCAAAGGCCACAGTAAGTGTCAGTAGACTACCTTACCAATCAAACGCTTACCGATCCTTTCAACCATCCAGATTCCAACTGCCAAGTTCCCGAATCAACCAAACGGTCACTGTACCTCGATGATCGAGATCTCAGTTGAGGACTGGCGCCGTCTGGAAGGCCAGATCGGAAATAAAGAGAAAACGCTGTAGATGCCAAGACTCGGGTCTCTTCTGGCAGCGATCGCGTCCAGGGTGAGTTTCCAATCCTTCGTCACAACCAGTCCTTCGGGCATCCGAGTCTCCGATGAGTCCCTATTCTGGCGCCAATTTGTCGTATTGAGTTTCAATGAGCCCACGTATACCGCAAGTAACTCTTATTGGCATGGAAAAGAAGTTGGCATGGAAACTGGAATACAAAAGATATGTTTATTAAGACCCCATGGGGTGGTGGTACATTCAAACAACACCCTTCGGTAATGCAAGAAGTATCACCCTGAACAGAAGGCACATGGTTCTTTTATACTCACACACGAGTTTGGAAAGCAGGTGGCACACACGTAAGGCGAGTTTATGTACATACAAGGACATTTTTGGTACACATCCAACATGTGGGAGGAGTTTAACAACTTGACCAGTTTGGGAAAAACATCTTTCAGCGGTGATCGATTAATAACAGATGTGGTTCGATTGCAGATGCGCGGACCTTGACCACAGACTAAATATAGCCTGTTGCTGGGCAGGCCATTGGTCAACTGAAGGGGAGGTAGGACAAAGAGCATGGTGACCACAAGGTAACACAGATACTCATAATGGAGGCCGTGAATGTAAAATGGCCTCCGAAAACCTGTCAACCTAACATTGAAATCTCGCGTAGCTTCAGCGAATGCTAACCTAATGGCTGCTAATTTACAACACCACAAGAGGTGTTGTTACCTTTTTTTAATGTTGTAATTTGTATCTCCAAGTGCTCCATAAAACCTGCTGCTTCTCCGCGTACCTCACATATTCCATGAGATTGTTGTTGCTTGTTCTTGTTTTAAGTTCCTGGGTGTTGTAGTCATGTTTTTATCTCCCTTCGCTTCCGTTCCTTTGTACAGTTCTCTGATACCCATACGGGTCATGTTCGCCCTTTATAAAGCTTTTCAAATAAATAAATAAATACTTAAGGCTGGGCTTGTATCACAAAAATGATGCCAACAAGCACAATGTGTTGTTTTGGTATTTGCTTTTCAGCATGTGTACGATGAAGTAGTCCTAAAGTAACTCAGGGTTGAGCTAAGTGCAGCTTTGCTTCAACAGCGTGTACCATAGGCATTCCCACGCAACCACCAACAGTTTTTTTTATACAAATCCATCTATACTAAAAAGGTAAAGAGGAATTTGTGGTACAAAAATACACATCCTTTAGACAGGTGTACCATGTGAGAAAAGCTTTCTGCTCTCAAAACGTTTTTAATGTTGCATATAATTGCAATGTACAGCACACATGCAAAGTTAGAAAATGTTTTAACTATATCCAGGTATAGTATTTGTACCTGGAAGTGTACCTTTCCAGTACAGAATCTATGCTAAGCATCACACATACACTCTGGCATAGGTATAGTAACATACATCTATAACTGAGGTGCAATAGGGCTTTCTGGCCCCTAGCAAAAAATGCACTTGCTGCACTATTGATAGCCATGCCCCTGACCCTCACAATATATATTTCGCCAACTTTTTCATTCTGGTTGGCAACTTCAAGGCACGAAATTATCCATGGTTGGTGCCAAGGGAAACACGGATAATAGACCAACGCCCGTTTCCAGTTTCTCTATTATTGTACAAGTTTCATGCATTACAAAGCGGTATCTTTTGTGAAATTTCCCAACACGAAAACCAATCTCTGCACATCAAGTGGCCAGAATAGGTAAGTGATAAATATGATTTTCAGGAACCTCTGTTGGGGTTTATATTATATTGGAAGGCTTAATCCTGATCAACACTGAAGGGTCACACAATACCCCTTGCTATTTCTCTGAAATACCACCAGCCACTGTCTAAAGCCAGTTCACCCTTTGGAGGAAAAGTTAGGCTGCGTTTTACTTATGGAGGGACTTTTTATGCCCTTTTCTGTATGCTTTTATCAAACTTTAAGTCTGTTGTTGTTTTTTTACGGTTAACGCTTTGCATTGACTAAAGAGTGATATTTATTTCTTACATAAAACAAAAGATGGAAACGCTATTGCGGCCTTGGAAAAAATAATGATATATTACCTGTCTACAGCCGCTTGCAAACCGTTATTTTTCTTTCGGCTTCCTCTCTTTGTCGTGGTGAATTTCGCAGCCTTTCATTTTGTATATATAACATCAAATGCATATGGATTTTTTCCCACTCACACACTTTGTCCATAGATCTTCAATCCAAGTGCTCACTGCCAGCCTCAGTATACCTTGTACAGCTAAGGCACCATTTCTTGTGATGGATGATATGATGGTTAATTTAGCCTTTTGTAAACATTGCATGAAAGCAGCCCTCTTATTCAGCCCAGCATTATTTATGTACCAGGTATTCAGTAGAAAGCAAAAATACATCCAACGGGCACTGCTTCTAAAGAAGCAATCTCCTGATGGAACCAGAGGCCTTTCTTTATCCGTGTGATGCTAGAAAGGATGAAGAGCTGCGGCCGGGTACTTGGAATCAATCACAGCAGCTGTGCTCAGGCTGCTCAACATGTCATGGAAAAGTCCTTGTAAAGTGTTAAAGGACAGAATTCAGGTCATAAATAATGTTGATTTACCAATCAAGTATAGAATACCGAGTGGCCACAATATTGTCACCAAAATATCAAAAATCTAAAATTCAAAGGGAATAAGTGCATATAGGTAAGTATAGATATTCTATTCTTAACTCCACATCTATGTACCTTCACAATGTATATATATTGCAGCAAGGTATGTATATGTGGCGTTATACATAAATACCTGACAATATTTTGATTTTCAATATTTTGCTCAAAATATTGTGCCCACTCAATATTCTGGCTCTACACCCTGTTGGTTACATACTGTTTTTTCCTGTTTCACCCAACCTAACATATGCATTACCGATAATGTTTGTGTCCCAGTAGCGCCCCTTGATGAAAAGTAATGCAAAGTCACTTTACGTCTGAAAAAGACTTAGGGCCCGATTACGAGTTTGGCGGTGTGGCAGCTGGCGGCCATGCCACTGCCCCACTCCCACACCACCAAACAAGGACCGCAGTCCACCCGCCAGATTACAAGTAATTTTATTGTCCGGCGGGCAGCATGGTGGGCCAGCTGCTGCGCAGTGCAATGACTCATATGTGAGTGTCAGAACTGCACTGCCTCAGGATGGCCAATACATGTTCCTGCATGGCATGGACTGTGCATTCTATGCTGTGCAGGAACAGAAGTGCACGCACACAGGGGTGTACAGCATGGGCCCCTCTGCATGCATCCTCATGTGCTGGGGCAAGAGAGGGCCTCATTAGTGTCCTCACTGCCAGCAGTATCCTGGCATGAGGACAGCCATGAGATCGGTGGTGGTGAGAAAAATCGTAATATGTTCAGCGATGCAGGAACAGCATCACCAATCACAGTGTGCCCTCAACACTGCCGCACCACCACCTGGGACTGTGGATCCCTGGCGGTTGCAGCTGTTCTCTGGAGATCGCACCCCTGTACTCATAACACTGCAACAAAAGACAGACGGAATGCTAAATGATTCAAACATTCTCCCCCAGTCAAGAGATCTGGGTTAAATTCATCATATTGTTGACCACTATGCCACCCCAGTTTGGACCTAGCCATATGGAAATCAGTCTTGACCCTGTGCCACATGGTAACCGTCAAGACCAAACTGCCAAGCCAGGTCCTCCCTGGAGTGTAAATAAGCACCCTGGGACTGGTTTCAGGGTATGTCACCCTTCTTCAGCCAGGCTAGATTGAATCCAGTGGCACAGTGAGCAAGGTACCCACATCTGGGCATACCCATCCCACTTACGGCAAAAAGTGTAACTGCCACAAATGATGGACGCAATCCTGAATGATTCAAACATTCTCCCCCAGTCAAGGGATCTGGGTTAGATCCATTGTTCTTTTGTCCCCTACGCCACCCCAGTTTGGACCCAGCGATATGCAAAGCAGTCTTGACCCTGTGCCACATGGGAACAGTCCAGACTGAACTGCCAAGCCAGATCCTCCCTGGATCGGAAACAAGCATCCTGGGACCGGTTTCAGGGCATGTCACCCTTCCTCAGCCAGGATAAATTGAATCCATATCTCTGTACTGGGTGAATGTATGACATTGTTCTTCATTCAGTCCATCAACTGTTCTTTTTGCATTTGTCACCCAGAGTGGGACAGGTATGCCCAGATGTGGGTCCTTGCTCTCCATGCCACTGGAGTTAAGCTATCCTGGCTGAAGAGGGGTGAAACTCTGAAATCAGTCCTAGGATGCTTGTTTCCAGTCCAGTTCAGGCTGGACTGTTCCCAGTGGGCGCAGGATGAAGAATGATTTGCATATGGCTGGGGGTTAAACTGGAATGACACGAGGAGCAAAAAAACGATGGATTTAGGATCAGATCTCTGTACTGGGGTGAATGTATGACATTGTGTCCATCAACTGTTCTTTTTGTACTCGTAATACAGCAGTCTGACCATTTTTGCTGCGTTCCCTGATCGCTACTGCACCTTCACTGTTGTATAGCGTTTTAGGACCCTAGTGTAATTTTACCGATTCATGCCCTTATATAGGTATAATTCACATTACCCTTATTTAGGCATAGAAATCATAACCATATTTAGACATAACCCATCCAGCCCAAATATGGCATGGCAACTTCCACTAGTTCCAAAAAGCCACAACGATTTCTTGGAAAACTCGGCTTCAGCAGTCAGGGACATCCCCTTTCTTGAATATTGATTTGTCCTAGAAATCATGGTGTTTTCAAAGAACTACCATTCCCTTGGTGCTCTTTGGTGATGTTATTTTGTCCGACTTTACATCAAACCAGGCACCTTCAAGGTATAAATATGCCCACACTTGCCCTAGCAAACACACAGTGGTTTGGAGCAGTTCGACTATCTACTTGCCCGACGCATCTCGCTACAGCAAGTGCCGAAGGAAGCCGACCCTCCAGCTGATGCACTGACAGAGGCTGCCTTTCTCTCACTGAGAATCCAGCTCCAGTGTTTCCAAGCTCCCCTTGCGGGGTGTTGGGAAATCGAGTCCCGAGACAGAGATACCAGACCTCCTTCATTCTAAACCAAGGTACGAAGCTGATTAGACCCTCAGAGAAATCTTGGATAGATTCTTTGCAAAGAAACTAAACCCATACTTACTTCTTCCCTCATACTAGTCTTAGGTTAGGTACATCAGATTAGGCGTATTTTAGAAGCACCAGTTGAGTAATTTTGGTCTTTGTTATTTATGTATGTATTTTATGGCTTAAAAACCATACCATGCTTTTACAGTATTATTTTGTAATATTCTTCTTGCTGTACGCATTATGCTTTACAGCCAGTATTACGATTGTAGCAGTTCATTTCTTTTGAATGAGAGAGAAGACTGTTCAATAAATACTTTTATTGAAAATGCCCATCTCTCTATTTCTCTGCACCTCTGATGAAACGAAGCATGCACGATTGACTGAGTGAAATATCTATCTATTGTTTCCACGACTCTGAGGATCAGTTTTATCTTGGGGAAACAAAGTTGTCATGTTTATGCGGTTGTCAGAAACTAATCCCTTCTTGTTTATTCGAGAAAGTTTCTAGTGACCTCTGAGCTAGCTGGCACTCACAATTAAGTCTAATATATTCAATAGAGACCTAGTCGACCTAAGTCCTACGTCAACTCTATAGGATATATTATTCCAATGCGCGGAGCCTATTGGGAATACAGGTGCTACACCACACCACCAAGAGTTTGGCGGCCTGATGGACCCCCAGACTCGTAATTAGGCCCTTGGTAAATTGAGAAGGCTTGCAAAATCAAGTGGCTTATACTTTGTCATGAGTTTAGTGGTCGGGTTACTTTGAATGGTCCCAAAAGCAAACCAAGAAGAATGGCTGTGCCGGAGGAGATTCTGAACCTGGAGAGGTGCATACTGTTCTTTCCTGTTTCACCCAACCTAACATATGCATTACCGATAATGTTTGTGTCCCAGTAGCGCCCCTTGATGAAAAGTAATGCAAAGTCACTTTACGTCTGAAAAAGACTTAGGGCCCGATTACGAGTTTGGCGGTGTGGCAGCTGGCGGCCATGCCACTGCTCCACTCCCACACCACCAAACAAGGACCGCAATCCACCCGCCAGATTACAAGTAATTTTATTGTCCGGCGGGCAGCATGGTGGGCCAGCTGCTGCGCAGTGCAATGACTCATATGTGAGTGTCAGAACTGCACTGCCTCAGGATGGCCAATACATGTTCCTGCATGGCATGGACTGTGCATTCTATGCTGTGCAGGAACAGAAGTGCACGCACACAGGGGTGTACAGCATGGGCCCCTCTGCATGCATCCTCATGTGCTGGGGCAAGAGAGGGCCTCATTAGTGTCCTCACTGCCAGCAGTATCCTGGCATGAGAACAGCCATGAGATCGGTGGTGGTGAGGAAAATCGTAATATGTTCAGCGATGCAGGAACAGCATCACCAATCACAGTGTGCCCTCAACACTGCCGCACCACCACCTGGGACTGTGGATCCCTGGCGGTTGCAGCTGTTCTCTGGAGATCGCACCCCTGTACTCATAACACTGCAACAAAAGACAGACGGAATGCTAAATGATTCAAACATTCTCCCCCAGTCAAGAGATCTGGGTTAAATTCATCATAATGTTGACCACTATGCCACCCCAGTTTGGACCTAGCCATATGGAAATCAGTCTTGACCCTGTGCCACATGGTAACCGTCAAGACCAAACTGCCAAGCCAGGTCCTCCCTGGAGTGTAAATAAGCACCCTGGGACTGGTTTCAGGGTATGTCACCCTTCTTCAGCCAGGCTAGATTGAATCCAGTGGCACAGTGAGCAAGGTACCCACATCTGGGCATACCCATCCCACTTACGGCAAAAAGTGTAACTGCCACAAATGATGGACGCAATCCTGAATGATTCAAACATTCTCCCCCAGTCAAGGGATCTGGGTTAGATCCATTGTTCTTTTGTCCCCTACGCCACCCCAGTTTGGACCCAGCGATATGCAAAGCAGTCTTGACCCTGTGCCACATGGGAACAGTCCAGACTGAACTGCCAAGCCAGATCCTCCCTGGATCGGAAACAAGCATCCTGGGACCGGTTTCAGGGCATGTCACCCTTCCTCAGCCAGGATAAATTGAATCCATATCTCTGTACTGGGTGAATGTATGACATTGTTCTTCATTCAGTCCATCAACTGTTCTTTTTGCATTTGTCACCCAGAGTGGGACAGGTATGCCCAGATGTGGGTCCTTGCTCTCCATGCCACTGGAGTTAAGCTATCCTGGCTGAAGAGGGGTGAAACTCTGAAATCAGTCCTAGGATGCTTGTTTCCAGTCCAGTTCAGGCTGGACTGTTCCCAGTGGGCGCAGGATGAAGACTGATTTGCATATGGCTGGGGGTTAAACTGGATTGACACGAGGAGCAAAAAAACGATGGATTTAGGATCAGATCTCTGTACTGGGGTGAATGTATGACATTGTGTCCATCAACTGTTCTTTTTGTACTCGTAATACAGCAGTCTGACCATTTTTGCGGCGTTCCCTGATCGCTACTGCACCTTCACTGTTGTATAGCGTTTTAGGACCCTAGTGTTATTTTACCGATTCATGCCCTTATATAGGTATAATTCACATTACCCTTATTTAGGCATAGAAATCATAACCATATTTAGACATAACCCATCCAGCCCAAATATGGCATGGCAACTTCCACTAGTTCCAAAAAGCCACAACGATTTCTTGGAAAACTCGGCTTCAGCAGTCAGGGACATCCCCTTTCTTGAATATTGATTTGTCCTAGAAATCATGGTGTTTTCAAAGAACTACCATTCCCTTGGGGTTCTTTGGTGATGTTATTTTGTCCGACTTTACATCAAACCAGGCACCTTCAAGGTATAAATATGCCCACACTTGCCCTAGCAAACACACAGTGGTTTGGAGCAGTTCGACTATCTACTTGCCCGACGCATCTCGCTACAGCAAGTGCCGAAGGAAGCCGACCCTCCAGCTGATGCACTGACAGAGAGGCTGCCTTTCTCTCACTGAGAATCCAGCTCCAGTGTTTCCAAGCTCCCCTTGCGGGGTGTTGGGAAATCGAGTCCCGAGACAGAGATACCAGACCTCCTTCATTCTAAACCAAGGTACGAAGCTGATTAGACCCTCAGAGAAATCTTGGATAGATTCTTTGCAAAGAAACTAAACCCATACTTACTTCTTCCCTCATACTAGTCTTAGGTTAGGTACATCAGATTAGGCGTATTTTAGAAGCACCAGTTGAGTAATTTTGGTCTTTGTTATTTATATATGTATTTTATGGCTTAAAAACCATACCATGCTTTTACAGTATTATTTTGTAATATTCTTCTTGCTGTACGCAATATGCTTTACAGCCAGTATTACGATTGTAGCAGTTCATTTCTTTTGAATGAGAGAGAAGACTGTTCAATAAATACTTTTATTGAAAATGCCCATCTCTCTATTTCTCTGCACCTCTGATGAAACGAAGCATGCACGATTGACTGAGTGAAATATCTATCTATTGTTTCCACGACTCTTGAGGTTCCGTGACAATTGTAAGTGGTGTTTTTGACTCGCACGAATATGGTCGAGTCTGGTATCTAAGAACCGCAAATGACGAGTTTAGTAAGTGTGCGCAGTTTCGCTGTGCTAACTTAAACCGTTCGTTTGTTATGTGGGTTTTTCATCTGTACCCACAGGTTCCATCTTAGATACGGCATCCATTTTGTCTCTTGCCCTCAAGTAGCCAGCGAACGGACGTTGTCCGCTTCGCGACCCTGGGGCTCCCAAGATATTTGCGGAAGACACATGTTCTTTGTAAGAGTCTTTATGACGAGGGGGATGTTACTGTAAGGCAGATGGCGCCGCTCAAGGCTCATCTTGCTGCACGGACTTATTGTCTCAGCCGTGCATCTCATTAGGCACGTCCCTTTGATGCCTGTATCTCGTGTTTCCCGATACCTCCCCTTTTACACCCTTTCCGATCTCCCCACTGTCTCCGTCTTCCTCTGCACCTGTCTTTGTTCCTATTCCGATCTGTTTATTACCGATTGGAATGCACTAATGTTGGGAAGATGGGTTTTTACAGTTGGGAACCGCCAAATGTTTCCGCACTTATGATCCGGACCTCATGTGTTTCAAAGTGACCAAAGCGACCCCTCTGGGGGATGATGGTGGGAACCGGGTTGTAAACTTTTGTGTACCATGTTGTCTTATGGGTAAAAACTGTATAAAAGGAGCGATCCACAGAACCAATTTGAAGCAGTCTCCCCAAGTTGCACGTGTGTTGCTTGTCGTGACTACTGTGTTCCCTGCAGTAAATAAACCTTGAATCTTTGACGTCGAAGGAAGTGTCCCGTGTCTCTGTGATTCGTACGCCGGAGCAGGTTACCCACGAAGGTTTCAGGTGTTGTGCCCTGGCACCGCTGGGTCCTACAGAACCCAGTCCTTCAGTTGGCGCCCAACGTGGGGCTGCATCAGTGGTACCGGTCCAAGCCCGACGATCGTGAGGAACTTCGTGTGAAATCTCCGAGGGAAGGTGCACCCCGCTTCATCGATCCTGTTGTCGAAATAAGTGGCCCGAAGACTTTTCCCGCGAAGATTCCCGCCTCCTGACGGCTGCGACGGACTGCTGCCCTGACTGTAGACCTGTTTTGGCGCCTGGCGTCGACCTTGGTATAGCGAGACGATTGACGGGCCTTCCTGGTGACGCCATTGATCTTTGAGTTAAGTATTTGTGGGTCGCTCCCCAGAGTTCTTGGTTGTTGACACTTTAGCGAGTGTTTTTGTTGTTAACGCTGTGTGAGTGTTTTTGTCGGTGACACTTTGCTAGCGTACTTTGTTGTGTTGTTTGACGACTGCAGCCGCCAAAAACCGAGGGTTTTGTTCCTTGCTGGGACTTGGTAAATCCCGTAACCCTTGAAGTTTGTGAAACTCGGCTAGTGTGCAAGATGCCTGATCGCAGTACTTTGTTTAGTTGTTTCAGACCTTGTGGTACGGATTCCCGACTGGAGGACTCGTGTCCGATACCTCCGGTTGGAACTCCCACGTATGAACTATATAGTAAGCATGGGCTAGGCCCGATTACCTTTAATGATTATTGGATTAAGTACACGAAGAAGGACGGTGACCTTCGTTGGCCACCTCATGGTAGCTTCGAGGCCCCGATCTTAGATAATTTAGAGATTAAACTGTTCGAAAGAAAATCAAGGCCGGCCATGTTTGATGCCTTTCGGTTGTGGCGCAAAGAAGCCCGACAGAAAGAAATCAGACAGACTAAACGTAATCAGCGAGATAATGTTGCTACCATAGTGAAGAGAGCAGAGCAATTTCAGCGTGACAAGGAGGTTAAGGATAAGGAAGTGTTTGACAGACTACAGCGTATGACCGTTGATAAATGTTATCCCGCTTTGCCTACGGAGTCGGACAAGAAGGAAGAGCCAGTTGAGGATCCTTTAATGTCTTATCTTATGAAGTCGCCACCTCCGTACGTACTGGGTACCGCAGCTGCAGCTCCTGTGGTTCCTGCCGTACCTATTCTTCCGCCTATTCTTCCCCCGCCTGTTCCTCAGCCTGTTCCTCAGCCTGCACCCGCTCCTCCGACTGTTCCTGCTCCTTTGCCTGTTTCTATCCCTACTGCTCCTCCGCTTCCACATACTCCTGCTCCCGCTGCTGCTCCTGTTTTGTTAACTCCTGCTGTTGCTACTGTTTCTACTCCTTCACTTGTTAGTCCTGTGTCCTATACTTCTCCCTCGACTCGTTCTCGTACTACTCCTCTAGCGGCTAGTTTCTTTCATTCGCTTGGACCTGTTCATGGGTCCGCTAGCTCCGATGGTCCTCAGAGACGTAGTCAGCTTCCTGGAAACAGAGAACGCGTTGCGCTATATAATATGGAGATGGGTTGGATGGTAAACCCCCTTAGAAATCCGCCCCGTGTTGTACTCGAAACATTTTGTCAATTCAATATACCAACCCAAAGATACGTGTTTGATGAAATGTGTAAGTTCCTTCGCGATCAGATATCGGCTGATGCGCCTGACGAGGTGCTGACCGCTTTGTCTGATCTTCAGCTTCAGTTCTCAAATGGACTGATAGTGGATAGTAATGTTCGACGTGCTATTGAGCGGTTGCTATCTTTTCGCCCCGCTCCAATACCTCATGCATTGTTTGTCGAGGATGTTGAACCACCGCCAGACGAGTCTGGCCAATATCCCATGCACGAAGTTCCACCGGTTTGGATACCAGCCAATCCTAATGCTCAACCTCCGACATTGGCGCATTTCCAGAGAGTGTGGATACATCTCCCAAGGAAACGCTCGGAAGTGCTACAGGTGAAGCAATCTTTGCCTGACCCTCGCAAAAATCCTACAGGATATTATAAGGAATTATCGCAGCTCGTGGATGCTACGGTAATGAATCTCGCCGATATCGACATGTTGTTCGGCAATGTTGTACCGCAACCGGTATGGGCTAAGATTCGTCATGAAAACCATCCGAATGAATTAGGTGGTGCTTGGGCTGCCATTGTAGCGGCAGATGCCGGACAAACGGCTGCTGCTAAACCCGACCAGCTGATTGTTGATCTTCCTCAGCGAATAATAACGTTAATGAAAACTCTTATGCCAGCTATGAGGGTAAATTGGGACAAATTGTCAGCTTGTAAGCAAAAGAAGGACGAGAGTGTTTCCGACTTCTTTACGAGGTTCGAGGAAGCATTCATTGACCATAGTGGACAGGATATGGGTACCGAGGGTGGTCAGCGATTGTTTGTGGATAAATTTGTTTCAAACTTATTGCCCGATTTGAGCAATAAATTAAAGAATTCAGAAAGTGCGTGGGCCGTTTCTACTTCAGCTCAGATATTGGCTACAGCACAATACTATGAGAATAGAGAGAAAGAAGAGAATGACCGTGCTGATAAGAAGACGAAAGAACTAAAAACTAAAGTGTTGCTTCAACAAGCATATCCTCCGCGTTTAAATCAGAATGCATCCCAACAGAATAGGTCGCAGTCGCAATCGAATCGATCACAGCCACGTAATGATTCCTCCTCCCAAAGGTCATCGTTAGGGTACAATCAATGTGCTTATTGCAGACAGGAGGGACACATTAAATTCAATTGCCCTGTTTTGAATGAACGTAATAGTGGTAACTCATCTAGAGGAGGTCGTGGTGGTTTGCAGCAGGCATCACGCGGTAGAGGTCGTGGGACTCAGAATGATCGTTCTGATAACTCCTCTAATAATAATAATTGTTTCGATCAACGTGGATCATCGCAAGGACGATCTGCGCAGTATAATGTAGACGATTATTACGTCGATCAGGGAACTGACGACAGTAATTACTAGGACAGCCAAAGACAAGGAGAGGGAGTGGTATCAGTTCCGGTTGATCAGAGAGGGCCTTACGTCGCAGTTGCTACATCGGGCGTCGTTGAGCCTTTTCTGTTGGACACTGGTGCAGCGAAAAGTTCTATTCAGCATTCGAAACTCCCTGGCGCACCTTTGTCTGGCTTAACAAATGTTTCCGTTGGATTCTCTGGCGCCCCCGTTAGCAATCCAGTTTCGCGCCCTTTGCCCCTTACAATTGGGCCACGTGAGCTTCAGGCTCCGTTAATTTTGACTACTGGTTGTGGTGAAAACCTTTTGGGCCTGGATTTGCTTAAACGTTTGTTTGCAACTCTGTATTGTTCTCCAGCGGGTGTAAAGCTTACGTTAGGAGAAAGGGTTGTCTCTCCTATGTATTTGTCTCTTGATAAGCTTCCACCGGAATTGAGTTCTCTTCCTGCGTCTTTGTGGGCAACGGGTCCGAATGACGTGGGCCTACTTGATATCTCGCCCTATGTTGTTCAGTTGAAATTGAATGTGCGTTTGCCACGTATTCCCCAGTATCGTATCTCTCTTGATGGTGAACGAGCATTGTTAGCGATCATTTATGATCTGATCGAGAAAGATGTTATTGAAGAGACTCGGGGAAACGTGTGCAACAGCCCTGTGCTGCCCATTCTTAAACGTACGGATCCTTCCAAACCGCCTGTTTATCGTTTTGTTATCGATTTACGGGAAGTGAATAAAATTGTGGTTCCTCAATTCCCTGTTGTGCCTGACATCACGGCGCTACTGACTCTGATTCCAGCTTCTGCATCGTGGTTTTCGGTGATTGACTTGAAAAATGCGTTTTTCAGCATCCCGATTGCCGAGGAGAGCAGGGACCTTTTCGGTTTCTCTCTCGGTGGACGCAGTTTCCGGTTCAAGCGCGCTCCTCAGGGCTACTGTGAGAGTCCATCGATTTACAGTCAAGCCTTGAAGAGTCAACTGGATGCGTTTCGGTTGCCGGTCGGTGCGGCCTTAATACAATATGTCGATGACTTATTGGTGGCTGCCGATACTCAGGACATTTGCAAAATTGCTACAGTGTCGTTGCTGCAACATCTCTGTGAGTTGAATCACAAGGTGTCACCTACTAAACTCCAATATTGTTGTCAAGAAGTAACCTACCTAGGTCACTTATTGTCAAAGGAGGGAAGGAGGTTGACCCCAGAAAGAATTGCAGCGATTGCACGAATGGCTGTGCCAACAACCCAAAGAGATGTGCGTGCCTTTCTAGGTATCACGTCGTACTGCAGGCAATGGATTCCTAATTTTTCATTACTAGCGAAACCATTGGTGGCTCTTACGTGCAAGGATGTTTCAACTCCTTTACCATGGACGGAAGAATGTCAGAAGAGTTTTTCTGAATTGCGTGATTCATTGTGTTCGGCTCCTGTGTTGGGTACTCCTGACTACAGTAAGCCGTTTACCTTATATGTTCACGAGAGAGAAGGTTGTGCTTTGAGTGTTTTGACGCAACCTTTTGGTGGTAAGCAACGTCCATGTGCATATTTTTCCTCGACCTTGGACCCAGTAGCTAGAGCCTTGCCGAGTTGCTTGAGAGCAACAGCGGCAGCTGCGGTCTCCATCCGACAATCAGCAGGATTGGTCATGGATAATATGCTTACGGTGATGGTTCCGCATGCAGTCGATACTCTTTTGAATCGTACGAAAACTCAGCACTTGACGAGTGCGAGGTTGTCTGGGTACGAGTTGACGTTGTTGGCAAGCCACATTCAGATAAAACGCTGTAATGTTCTGAACCCGGCAACTTTGTTACCAATTAGCACAGAGTCAGATGAAGTAGCAGAACATGATTGCTACTTGAGGACCGAAGAAGAAACAAAGGGTCGAGTGGACCTTAAAAACACCCCATTGGAAGATCCGGATGGTACATTGTATGTGGATGGGTCATGTTTTAAGTTGCCGAATGGTGATGTAACTACCGCTTATGCTGTTGTAACGTTGAATACTGTTGTTGAGACTGCAAGATTAAATCAGAATTCTGCCCAAGCTGCAGAATTGGTCGCTCTTACTAGAGCGTGTGTGTTAGCAAAAGGGAAACGTGTGAATGTGTTTACCGACAGCCAATACGCATTTGGCGTCGCACATAGTTTTGGACGATTGTGGAGAGAGAGAGGTTTTCTGACGTCGCATGGTACGAAGATTCAGCATGGACAGCTTGTGAATGATCTTTTGGATGCACTGACGTTGCCTAAGCAAGTGGCGATTGTTAAATGTAGTGCGCATCGTAAGGTGACGGATGATGTTGGTCGTGGTAATGCGTTTGCAGACGAGATTGCTAAGGAGACTGCCCGGAACCTTAGCACTCGAATGTATGTGACGAGTTCGGTTAGGTGGCCTACAGAATCGAGCATGTGTGAGGACACTATCGAAAGTGTGAAAGAAATTCAGAATGAGGCCACCGAGACTGAAAAGGCGAAGTGGAAAGAAAGCACGGGAAAGTTGGATGCGAGTGGTTGTTGGATTGATTTGTCGGATCAGAAAAGATGGTTGTTGCCCGATGCGTATGTGCTGGCCGTTGTGACAATGGCGCATGGGTTAGCACATATTAGCACGAAAGGTATTTGTAAGTTGCTGTCTCCTGTGTGGAAGAATGATGGTATCACGAAATGTGCTGAACGTTTGGTGAAGAATTGTATGGTGTGTATGATATACAATCCTGGCAAAGGAACCCCAACTCCCCCTGGCAGTTTTCCTCCCCCTTCATGTCCCTTTGAGGTGATCCAATTGGACTTCATCCATATGGAGCGATGCAATAACCTGAAATACGTTTTAGTTGTGGTTTGCGCATTCTCCCGATGGATTGAGGCTTATCCTCTCAAAGACAATACTGCTTTGTCTACTGCGAAAATCCTATTGAAGGAATATTTTCCTCGATATGGAATGCCTAGAGTCGTGTGGTCAGATAACGGAAGTGAGTTTGTGGGTAGTGTGATGAAGAGTGTGTGTAAAGGCCTTGGAATTAATCAGAAATTCCATAGCGCCAATCATCCCCAGTCAGCTGGTTTGGTTGAAGGGTATAACGGCACCCTTAAACTAAAGCTAGCGAAGATTCAGGCTACGACTGGTCTTTCGTGGCCTGACGCTTTACCTCTAGCATTACTGTCAACTAGGGCGACTGTACACTCCCGAGTAGGGCTTAGCCCCTATGAAATAGTGTTCGGCCGTCCTGCGAATGTGTGGGGGGTTCCTAGGCCAGGAATGTTCTCTGATCTTGAGTACCCAATGTTGATCGATTATCTACATGACTTGACTGCTAAACTGAGGTTAATTCACCAACAGGTTTACGACGCATTGCCGACGCAGACGGAGGGTCCAGGCCACCAGCTCCAGCCCGGAGATTGGGTGGTGACAAGAAATTTTTCACGCAAGAATAACCTGGACCCGAGGTTTACTGGACCCTACCAGGTGCTCCTGGCCACGAGGACTGCCGTTCGTCTCGAGGGACGTAAGAATTGGGTGCATGCCACCCATATCAAGCGAGTCCCTATCCCTTTGCCGGCAGACCCTTGGGTAAGGAAAGGCATTGCATCAACTGAAACCGAAGCACTGCCAGCGTTTGTGCCTTTCAGCGACGCACAGCCTGTTGGAGAATCCTCGGCGCAGCAGAAAGACACTGACGAACAATTAGCATCAAAGGACTCAAGACCAGAACACCCAACTGATCAGCAGGACGCTGTCTCTTCAACTGATCCTTTGTTTGACGAGCAGACACGTCCTGGGAAAAGCCGATACTTTCTGCGATCTCGTACTAAGAACTAATAAAAGATCCTGCTTTGTTGTATTGACAACTGTATCATCCCGTTTTCCGTGATCAGTTCTGAACATTTGTATTATTGTAATTATTCTTATATATATATATATATATATATATTAAGCTTCATTCCATATACTTTTTGCTTTCACAGCTGAGAGACTTTGTTTTTGCATATATACATATTGTGCATTGAAGGCCGTAGGGCCGCGCGCGTACTTCCTTCTGGATAGTAGGTCTTGACACTAGGTTAAAGGCCGTCGGTTCCTGGGAACTCCTAGGGATTGACTACTGCTACACAGAACGAAGTGCGTCAAGAAACGTTGCGGACGGTCGTAGGGAATGGCATTCTCGAAGCTAAACGATTTGGAAGGAGCACAAGCTCATAGATTTAAGCTGCAACAACTCAGTCGTACCAAATGTTTTATATTCCAACTGTTTGTATTGTTTCTGACTGCTTCTGCACTTTTGGCGGGTGGGGTGTATTACATGATGTCTTACTTCTTACCTTCTGCTACACCTACTCCTACTTCTGACCCTAACCTTACCTCTACCGTTTCTCCTCATTCCTTTCACATGTTACCGGAACACGAACAGGCTAGACGTGTAGAATTCCGCAACAATTCCTTTATTCAGCTCCTTCATCAGCATCAGTTAGTGGTTAACACTACAAATTGTTGGGTGTGTGGGTTGATGCCACATACTACGGATAAGGGAATTCCATATCTGGTGTTACCGTATAGCTCCCAAGGGTCCGCTCGAGCATTTCAAACAATGTTTCGAAGCGCACTGGGTTTCCACCCCATTCGAGAACCACGTTCCCCCTACTCTGGTCCTACCTCGTATCAAAAACCTTTGTCGATAGCAATAGAGGATTTAGATAGCGATATCTATGATCCTTCGCTTATTCCCGAAGAAGAGGTACAAGCCTATAGGGTCCTAAGTAGAGGTGAATATAGTGCGTTCACTAGCGAAAAGCAGCTTAAAAGCTCGCCTCCAATATGGGTCGTACCTCACACTGGTAATTTTTGTCTCATGGGTCGTGGCCGAAGATCGCAAGCCCGACTTGGAGCAAGTGCTTGCATTGAAAATTACATATTGCCTATGGTCTCGTCCCCTGTGTTTCTGGCTGCCAAGGGTACATACTTTATTTGCTATGATCGTGCATATGCATGGTTGCCCGCTGACTTCATGGGCTCATGCTTCATTGCAAATCTGTTGCCTCCGACGTTTACTGTAGATGCCGATTATCACAAGACTAGAGTTGTGAGAGGCGTAATTAGCGAAGAGGATACTGCCGGTCAAGAGGCAGGAGACTTTTTCAAGGGTTTCCTCCCGTTTTGGGGACCTATGGTTAATAGTAGGAACCTGAGACAGTTGACTCGAGTGGTAGAATCGACAGCTAATATTACTGCCAGTGCCCTTGGTAATATCACCACTGAACTTCAGGCGGAGAGACTTATGACGTTGCAAAACCGTATGGTTTTAGATGTCATCCTAGCAGACCGAGGTGGGGTATGTAAGGTGATCCATTCGAGCTGCTGCATTTTCATTCCGGATAACGCTCCGACTGTTTATCAAGCCATCTCGAGGTTACATAAGATCTCCGAATCCATACACGTGGATGTAGGGGATTGGACGTTACTTGGATGGTTTTGGGGCCTGATGTCGACTTGGGGTTGGAAGATTCTGATGATCATCGGGGTCGTTGTGGTGTTCCTGTTCACGTGTTGCCTTTGTGTGCAGTGCGGTCCTGCCTTATGTGGCCTCTGTGCTACAACGTGTATGAGACAGCCACCTGTTACCAAGGGGACTCGATTGGACAGAGCTATGCTACAGCAACATCTCGATGGTCTGATGAATATTGATTATGATTCCGACTAGTGCTTGCCTACATGAGGGCAAAAGGAGCGTCTGAGGTTCCGTGACAATTGTAAGTGGTGTTTTTGACTCGCACGAATATGGTCGAGTCTGGTATCTAAGAACCGCAAATGACGAGTTTAGTAAGTGTGCGCAGTTTCGCTGTGCTAACTTAAACCGTTCGTTTGTTATGTGGGTTTTTCATCTGTACCCACAGGTTCCATCTTAGATACGGCATCCATTTTGTCTCTTGCCCTCAAGTAGCCAGCGAACGGACGTTGTCCGCTTCGCGACCCTGGGGCTCCCAAGATATTTGCGGAAGACACATGTTCTTTGTAAGAGTCTTTATGACGAGGGGGATGTTACTGTAAGGCAGATGGCGCCGCTCAAGGCTCATCTTGCTGCACGGACTTATTGTCTCAGCCGTGCATCTCATTAGGCACGTCCCTTTGATGCCTGTATCTCGTGTTTCCCGATACCTCCCCTTTTACACCCTTTCCGATCTCCCCACTGTCTCCGTCTTCCTCTGCACCTGTCTTTGTTCCTATTCCGATCTGTTTATTACCGATTGGAATGCACTAATGTTGGGAAGATGGGTTTTTACAGTTGGGAACCGCCAAATGTTTCCGCACTTATGATCCGGACCTCATGTGTTTCAAAGTGACCAAAGCGACCCCTCTGGGGGATGATGGTGGGAACCGGGTTGTAAACTTTTGTGTACCATGTTGTCTTATGGGTAAAAACTGTATAAAAGGAGCGATCCACAGAACCAATTTGAAGCAGTCTCCCCAAGTTGCACGTGTGTTGCTTGTCGTGACTACTGTGTTCCCTGCAGTAAATAAACCTTGAATCTTTGATGTCGAAGGAAGTGTCCCGTGTCTCTGTGATTCGTACGCCGGAGCAGGTTACCCACGAAGGTTTCAGGTGTTGTGCCCTGGCACCGCTGGGTCCTACAGAACCCAGTCCTTCACTCTGAGGATCAGTTTTATCTTGGGGAAACAAAGTTGTCATGTTTATGCGGTTGTCAGAAACTAATCCCTTCTTGTTTATTCGAGAAAGTTTCTAGTGACCTCTGAGCTAGCTGGCACTCACAATTAAGTCTAATATATTCGATAGAGACCTAGTCGACCTAAGTCCTACGTCAACTCTATAGGATATATTATTCCAATGCGCGGAGCCTATTGGGAATATAGGTGCTACACTACACCATCAAGAGTTTGGCGGCCTGATGGACCCCCAGACTCGTAATTAGGCCCTTGGTAAATTGAGAAGGCTTGCAAAATCAAGTGGCTTATACTTTGTCATGAGTTTAGTGGTCGGGTTACTTTGAATGGTCCCAAAAGCAAACCAAGAAGAATGGCTGTGCCGGAGGAGATTCTGAACCTGGAGAGGTAAGGGCCATGCGGCTGGCCAAAAGTTTCTGGCTTCTACCATGAGAGGTTGCTACCAGAAGTTGCGGACAGTATTTCTGAAGTATTGTGCAAGAAAGAGAGGCAGCACCAAGGGTTGTTTAGTCAACAGGAATGATGTTGTGAACTGCAAAAAGTAATTGATTGACAAAGACGTCACCACTGACCATATCAGGAAAATTGGCAGGCATAGCTTACTACAGGATGCAATTGTGTGGATATGAGCCAAGTGAGGTTAGGGAGATACGTAATGAGAATAACAGTGTGATAAACTAAAAAGATGGGTAGGGTAGTAGATAAGAGGACGACTATAACAGGGGAAGTGCTGCAATGGATTAGAACACAGGCAAAGACCTCATACGCGTCAGCTTAGGAATGTCTAATACACCAAGCTATAGTCTATACTATGTTTTATGAAGATTTAGGCATATGCAAAATAGTAAGGGCAGAGGTTCATAGGAGTTTAATGGTGATGACTCGACTTTGGACAAAGAGGACTTGCAGATCAGCTGCGTTATAAGATGTGAATGTTGTTGAGAAATTGGAGAAGTTGGAGTTCTGTCTGTCTGTAGCTCACAGGTGATTTGTGGGGGTTAGGAGACAGGGGCCAGGAAGTGCTTTTACTCATTAGCATGGAAGGGTGGTGCTGGGATGCTTGAGGCAGTATTTGCAACAAGTCGGATGGCCCCAAAGCAGTTTTTGTAGAAGTGTACTCGGATAGGACTAGAGTGGCTATAGAAGCATGTAGTTAAGGTTGAGGCAGTGTAGGCTGAGAACGCTGGGAAGATGGAAATCCATAAAGGTTTGTAGCTGTGTGAGGTCAAGGTGAGTGGCGGCTGTAATTGGGCTATTATGAGATGATTCGTTTCAGCAGTGGTAGACCGGTAAGGATAGAGGTGGAAGGAGATTTGGATAAGTGAACACTTCAAATTTAAGTGGGCTGGGGGCCGTTCACAAATACAGACATATGGGCATCAGTCAGGGGACACATTTTATGTCCTCCTGTGTGCATCCCCATGCAGAAGTTAAACAGGGGGACTGCAGGGCCCCACTTGTTTCCACTCCACCACGGTGATCATGGAAGCCGAACCTCCATTTCATAGCCGGGACAGAGGAAAATGCAGCAGTCCCACCAAGCATATTGTAGCCTCCTAACCACTGCAACACTCGCAGGGAATAGTGGTTCCCTGGCAGCTGCAGAGGGACTATGGTGGTCTGACAGCCCTAGTTGTAATAGGGCAGTCGGGAGACCACGACTGCCATGCCCTATTGAGTCTGGCGGTCCATGGATCTCCAGACTCTTAATTGTAACCTTAGTGTGTGCAGCTGGAAGGCAACATTTGTAAGTTGTTGTAAGTGACATTGGATTTCAGCAATGAAGATATCAATTAAATCCTAACATTTTGAATGTTATCAGAAGAAAGTTTTCATAAGGCATGTTCAACTTTGAGGGATATAACATGGTTTAGTCCTCATGTTTAATAAATTATCATGGTAGTTTTGATAGATATGTTTAAATTTCCTGCTAAGTTTGAATGGAAATTGAAAACAGAATAGTTGTTCAAATGTAATAAAAAGCACTTCTAATTGTCAACTGCCTAAGCAAATTGAAATGCTAAATTATCAAAGAAATATTGATATATCTGCAGTTTAGAATTCACTTGATCAAGCTGTACAAATTTTTTTTTCAAGTAAGTGAGATATCTATGTCGTTAAGACTAACAGGGCTTGCTAAATTTGAATGGAAATGTAAAACTGAATAGTTGTTCAAATGTAATCAAAAACACTTCTAATTGTCAACTGCCTCAGCAAATTGAAATACTAAATTATCAAATAAATATTGATATATCTATTGTTTAGTAATCACTTTTATCAAGCTGTAAGAAGTTTTTTGTAAACGTGGGGGATAGATCTATGTAGTTAAGACATACAGGATTTTAAAAAAGGAGACACTGCACAATTGGCACTTGTGGAACTTTTCAAAGACATCTGTAAAATATGTACCAGAGAGTCACGATACATGTAAATCTGAAAACTGCATTCTCACCAAAACTATCAAAAGAAATCTAACAATGTACTGAGTCACTAATCATTTCACGCGATCATTCCCATTTTTTGTGCACTGATATTGCTGATATTGCTGTTTTGTTTTTCTGTGCACCTGGTCTCTGCTAATCAGGGCCATGTGCATCTGCTCTGACCCTTAAAATTTGTTGAAATTGGCTATACTCCTAATTGTCAAACTTACCTGTAAATCCTGGTATATGGCACAAAGTGTACAGAGGGCATGCAAGTTAAATGTCCCCATTGGACTACAGCACCCATCAAGCTACCCACTTCAGTGACAGTGCAAACAAAACTGCAGGCACTGTAGACTGTCTGTGCTGTTTTAAAACTATAGTTCGCCAGTCAAAATAAATCCTTTTGCCAGTCCTAAATGTTATTTAAATATTAATGTTACCTTTAGGAAGGCCTTAATGCCCCCAAGGCAGGGTGCTAGGTATTGAAAAGTAGGACACATTAAGGCTTAGGTCTAGGCCCTTATTTTAATGTCGGTCGGAGTTGCCTCTAACCGACACCATTTCAGCGTGGGACTTGACCAACCATAGTTCAGCAGTTCCACACACCTCATTACGATGCAACAGCTCCAATTTCTCTTTAGGAGCTTGTGCGGCAGATGTAAACCACCAGCAGCACAAGCTCTTATTGAGAAATGGCAGTTTACATAAATCCCTGCACCTCAATGTGTCTACCACACAGTGCAGGGAATTTCCTGGAGGCCCCAAGGGCCAGAACCAAAAGACCGGGGTTGAAGGGGGTCCTGCTAGAGACCCCTAAAGATACCTTATAACAGCAGTACCATGTCAGAAAAGCCAGAATAAAAATGCTGTTGATAAATGCCATTATAATCTCGACGGCGGAAACGCTGTCTGTTAGGAATTATCAGGCCATTCCGACTGGCTGACGGGCTCCTTGAACTTGTCAGGACTGAGTAGGAATCCCCGGCCAATTTAGACTACGACCACCATCATTGTAATACAGAGATCGGAGTGTAAAGCTACAATCTCTATTTGGAACTCCTCCAACCAGTGGTCATAGTCTCTCTGACCAACATTGTAATTAAGTCTTTAATGTAAACATGCCCTTACTGTGACAAGTATACAAACAACATTTTTTATGTAGCATGGCTGTTCTATAGTACAGCATTCAGATACAATGTTAAAATTAATAATGTGTATCGCTGCTGAAGAAAATTTTACACATTTCAATATTGGAACTAATTCACTGGTAAAGTCTAAATTCTGATAAATATTTTGGGAAATTTACTAATATATAGTTACCTTTTCCCTCCCTTTAAAATGTCCTTACAGTTACAAGGTCCAAGAAGCCATTTTTAATGTAGCTAGGTTAGATGTACCATAGGAAAGACTTGGGCTATAATATTAAATTGGCCTCAGAATAACTTGTCACTTACCTGTAATCCTGCGTAGCGTCCGCCATCCATTTTCCAGATGGCATTCTTCGCTTCTCTCGGCCACAGCTTCAGTTCAGGCTCCCTTCATCTTCTGGCTGGATGCCTCAATTCATAGGCCTTCCTCTGGCAGATGCTCTTATTTGCCTCGACTTTCCTGTTCCTGGAATGTAAAAGAACAAACAAAAGTGAGTAGATTCTCAACAAGCTCGCGTCTGGCAAGCACAGACTACAGCGAACCTGCTCTCCAGACCGGACGGGTCCGCCACCTTCCTACCCGGGGACACTTCCGTCCATGCTGGTGTTTACGCCCTGCTGAAGTGAAAGTCAGTAAGGTGATGTTTGATAAAGCAACAGTGGCGGTGATCTTAGAGCCAAAGGTGGCATTACCAGGGGGAGACCCGTAGTGTAGAGAGCCGGGGGCAGGAGCACACGGGCTGTTACCACTCGCATCCGGAGGCGTTTTTAAATTTGATAGCGTGAGCCTGGGCAAAGACCAGTTCAATAGCAGGCCCGTTTGCGCCCGTCCTTGGTCGGCAGAGGCTGGGCTGGGCCAGGTCTCTTGGCTTTTACTTTGGTCTTCAGGACTCCTTCTGGACTCCTGGGCACCCTACAAGGTTATGGTACTACCTACATCTCTCTATAAGTTGTCTTCATGATTTGCATATTGACTGTCCTACTCAGATTTTGTTGCCAGTCTATTACAATCCATCATAGCCAAGTTAAGCTTGTATTTTTGTTCCTCTTGCCCCTCTAAGGTTCTTTTTTATTACGGGATCTGTGACCCATTAGCTATGGTCAAAAGGAAAACGGCTGCTGGGGGCACAGGTGGGACTACTGGGAGCAACACTGTAGCGACTATGGACTCCTTCCTAACTAGGCTAGCCAGTGTCATATCAAAGGAGATAGCCTTAAGTAAATGAAGGCTCTCTCTGGAGACTGGGAAACTCGCCCAGGACCTAACCACTGTGGAGAATTGTGGGACTGTAGGGGCTACTCCTATCACAGCCTTTTTATCACAAGTGCCTGTGCTTATGTCATACACTGTGATTCCCAATGTCCATTTGGTTTTGTTCACAGCAGGAGATGAATCAGTCCTGAATAGTCCACCCATAAAGAGGAAGAGAACTGGGTGTAAAGAGCCTCTCTGAGGACATAACTAGCTTAGCCTATACTACCAACCAACCCCAACCCTAGCACCATACTTGAACCATTGCTAGACACTTTTTTTCTAGGATAGAACAAATGATTAATGAAGTTGTAGCACCTATATGGCAAAAACTGTAGAGTGTAGAAGTGAGGCTTAATATCCTCCTTCAAACAACCCTCTATCCTCCCAACGGGACAGACACAGAGGGAGGAGGGATATCTTGTTATGTCAGGGAAGTCTCTGCGCGCCTTTCTGACACAGGTATATTTCCTGCTGTGCCTGGTAGCCTGAATCATGTAACACAGCAGTTACAAAACTCTCTCCCATTGGGGGAGGAGATGTTCCATGTGCCGAGGAACATTTGTACCCCATGTAATCTGATTCCTGCAATACAGGTGGTGCAAACCGACGGGTGGCAAATTGATACACCTACCTTACATCAACCTGTCACGTTAAAAGCTGAAAGCCAGAGTATTTTAGATCTGCTTCCAGAATCAGCACCCTTGGCCATATTCCTTGTGGGGGTACCCCCACTTTCTCGAAATGTGAGGGAATCAACTCTGTATCTCATGCATAAAGTTACTCATTGGTGTAATAACATGGTCAATGGTCAAAGTATATCTCCTGATATTATTATGGCCAGAAGAGTGGGCTGGGTTGGCCGTAGGATTAGGAAAAAAATGGAGGAGGGCTGTGTCATAGAAAAAAATATATATTACATTTAATAATATTTATCGCTGCCTAGGTCATTCTCAGACCCAATTCACTGGTAAACTCAAAATTATAAAATATGTAATAAATATTTTGGAAAATGTACTTTTAGACAGTAACCTTTTCCCTCACTAAAGCCTCTAGAAGCCTATTTGCATGAGTTTCCAGTTGTCACTGAGGAGCTGAATAGGACCCTTAATGAGGTGTGAACTTGCTTCCAGGGCTGACACAAAGGTATTAGGTGTTCTTCTCCTCTGGCAGGATGACCATGCGGGCTGTGCCCAAGAACGTATTTAACTTCAAAGAGAAAAACCCTGTCTGAGGCAAGTGATAGAATACACCTGGACAGGGCCCTCTATTGTCCATCCAGTCAGACAGGCATCAATTATAGTATGAGAGGAGATTCCCCCAGAACTGGTTTGAAACGAACACCCTAAAGAGGGGCTGCTCATTTCTTGAGCCACACCTCTGGGGTGGGTACAGGAGCTTTGCAAAGGGTAGCAAAGGTTCTGCCATTTTGGTTTTAGCCTCTGGTAGTGAAATTGTTTGCAGTACAGCACCGAGGAACAAAAGTGGGTAGCAATGTTATATTATGGTATGGATATTTCTATAGTGCGCTAATCACTAGCGATGGTATCTAGGTACTTTGCAGGTGGGAAAACAGCTTTCTCCCTGGTGATTCTATCAGAAGAGTCAGCTCTTCAGCATCCTGTGGAACTTGAGAAGCATCAAGGATGCTCTGAGGGTTACCCCAGGAAAATGTTCCCTATTGGTTAGGGACAGGCAACCATACAGAATAGGGACTGCATATGCTGTTGAGACCTGTGAAGAGACCCTGAAACTGGACCTGAACTCACTTGTACTCAGGACAAACACATGGATTTAAGGGCCTCCTGTTAGGCTGCAGGGACATGACAAGCTGCTAGAAGTCCATTTCTTGGAGAGCCCAGCTGACCAGTTCCAAATGGACCTGCTCTGGCTCCTTCTGCTGCAGTGAGCCCCAACTGCTGCTCCTGAGGTCCTGGTACTCTTGACTGTGTCAATATGTATCCCCCCCTAAGTCTACTTCTGGCGTTACATTAGATGGCTTTTGCAAAGAGCTGTGGGGGTTATTAGCAGAGAAATTGTTCTGGCAGAATGGCGTTTGTCCCTTACCTCTTTGCTGGAGTCACTTGTTGAGACTACACGAGAACACCCTGGTCCGCATGTGTCTGCTGGGTTGCCCTCCCCTGGTGTTGCTTTTCCTCAAATTATCCCAGGCTACGCTCGGTCGAACTCTTCCTCTGGTATAATCACTCTGCCTGCTCTCATCAATAAGGGATATGATGTCACAGAGCATAATCAACCATCTGCTTGCCAAATTACACAATTAAACCTGAGGCTACCAGTAACAGAGGGGGTAAGAGAAAGAGACTGGACCTGAATGTTTAGTCAAAAATATTATATCCAGATCCAACTGCTGTACCACCTACCCCAGCCACAGATCCATACAAGGAGATTGGACCTCAACGTATGAACCTCTATGCATGATTCTTTAGTGACTCTGGCCAACAGTTTAAGCAAAAATGTACTAGCCTCACTTACTGGCTCTCTGGCTCCTATACTTTACAGATTAGGCAAGGATGAGGAAGCCTGGCCAAAACTAAGTGATACGTTGTTGGTGCATCATCTTATAAGCCCTCCTTTGTCTAGTTTCTCTGGCTGCACCTCTGACAAGGCCCACCCAACACCTATCCCATCACACACCCCCGGTCCTTAGTGGTATGACCATCTCTTTTCGGGCTACAAGGGGTACCATCTATAGCTCTAGTGTGGCCTGGCCTTCCAATATTTTACAGGCACGTACACAGAACTCTTTTGAAGGCACTAGTAGGGATTGGGCTCAGCCAGCTAGCTCAGGTAGTCTTTGAAACATGTCTATAGGCTTTACTTAGCGTTATGGCCACACACTACAATTGCCCCCTCAGGCTACCTCCTTTGTTCTGATCCTAAGGAATGTCCCTCAGTTAAGCAAGAGCTCATATGATCATAAGCAACTGGTCAATAAAGCTGTACATTGGGTTCATACTCAAGTGGGCAGCCTGGTGCTAGGCCACAACCAGATAAATCTCATGAGCAGAGTTTCCTGGGCGGGTACAAGTCCAAAACCAGATATCAATGACTGTTTTGTGATTACCTTTAATCACAAAACAGTGGCAAATGAGATCCTCTTCCGACTAATCTGTTCTATGCCAACTGTTATTGACGCTGTTTGGGCTATTTTTACAGACCCAAGGGGCGTCAGCCTACCATCTTATTTTCTGAGCCAATTTTGACAACCTCTAATAGGTTTTCTCCTTTGTCCCAACTGTCCCAATTGGAGCTACAGGACTGACTTCCGGCTGCAGTCACTTCCTTGGGCCTAACGGATTGACTAGCTTAGCCTTTGTTACCAGGGAATCACATTGAATCTAGACTCTACATGCCCACTGGGTGTAATCTTGTTCCCACCAGGATTTGCAAAAGTCATCCTACGCAAACACTTTCCATAGCTTCCTAGAACACTGCAGGTTTAGCTAATAAATGGGATAGGCCAGACTGGCTTAAGTTCATCAAATGCCATGCTAATATGTGCCTTCAAGAGACGTGGCTTATTGACCCTATATCATACACATGTCTGATATGGATAGGCGTGTGAGAATGCGAGTATATGGAATGGTATTTTTGAGGCTTGAGTGAATGTGTTGTGGGATGTATTTGGACAGGTATATTGAAACTATGTTCATGTATTATATTATCAATTGTAAATAAAAGCCCTTTTGATACTCTTTTCTTCTTGCTGTGGTTTCAACACTATGCACTGGTTATGGTATTATAATTTGTGATTTTATGCACCAATAGAATTAAACAGGTGGAGAAACCCTTCTTTTGAGTAAACTGTGTACTTCCCCTGTTGGTCTCTACCTTCATCCTAATCAGGGGGCCACTCTGTCTGAGTGGTTGACAATCTCTTACTCAACAGAAGTCTAAATGTGTCCCAGTGTGCCGTAAGGCATCCTGCGGGGCCAGTTATTGACCTGGAAGAGGTTATGCAGGCTGTGGCTACCTTTTTGATTAAGAATGAGCCAGGACCAGATGGGTTACCCTCAGGCATGTTTAAAGCTAATATTTTATTGTGGGTCCCTTTATAGCCGAATGTCCTTAACGCTGCTATAGTTACTGGCCCTCCAAAGAACTTGTCCCATGCAACTATTGTTCCTATTTTTAAAAAGGGCTCGAACAATTACCCCCACTGCAATCCCCTTATCTCATTGATTAAATGGTGCATGCCACACCACCCAAGAACGTGTGGCAGGTATTGTCAAGTCGGCTGTCTGCTATAAAGGCTCTCCTGTGAGCCAAATACAGCTGCCGCCATGAGACCACTGCAAGAGCTGCCTGCACATGATTCAAGCAGGAATCTAGCGGACAGGTGCACCAGAGACTTGGCGGTCCTCCTGTGGGCGTTGCAGTGGCGGTCCTACAGAACGACCACCAAACTCGTGATAAGGCCCTTAATCAGTAAGTAAATATTGCAACAGGACAAACAAGGTTTCTGTATCCATGTCACTTTGTCAAATTAAACTATTCTCTATTTCTATAAATTGGAGAGGTACTTATATTGTGTTGTGTTTTTGACTTGTCAACTCTTTTGATACTTTTAAATGCTTTCTTTATGCATTTTCTTGGTTAAGCCTGTATACTCTGTGTCATAGCTAAAATCACTTGATCTTAAATTACTGAAACCTTTACTGGATCTAACAAGAATAGTGACTATCATCTACCCCAACAAATAACCCACTTTTTGACATCCCCAGAAACACAAAAATGACAAAGTCTGTTACCTTAGGCTAAGAACACTCCAAGTAGTGTCTTTTCAGTCTTGTAAAAACAGACACCTCTCTTTTGCCTCAAAATGAGAACCAGAAGGTGCTTGTTTGTTTTCTTATATGCTTGTATGCCCCGGCAAGGGGCCTGTTGATGTTTGGATGTTTGCTTTAACCTAATGAAAAATCCAAACAGCATCTGGCACCTCATTGGAAAGGCATGCATCCACTTTGTCTCATAACCTTTCTCATGGATAAAGAAGCATTCTCACCAAAAGGAGCTGTTGTCAGTGCCCATCTAGGAGCCAGGATTCGAATTATAACTAGGCTAAGAAAACTTGAAAAAGTGTTTGATTTCTTGCTGAGGCACATATATACACAAGGATGACATAGGTGTAGTTTGGATTGTTGCTTAACCTAAGAAAAATCAAAACAGCTTCTATCTCCTTACTGAGGCACATAACTGTGCGTTTTCTGGTGCAGAAAGTTGTCAGATGCAGGCTGATGTTTTTTTTCTTAGCCTGTCTGGCTCCTTACGGTGTGATTGTCTCCATGGACTCCCTTTGAAAGGGTTAAACATGGACATTGATGTGTTGAATGTGTTGTTTCTGAGTATTTTGTGGCTATTGTACTGTTTGTGCTAGAAAGAAGTAAAGGTACAGTAAGTTGTCAAGAATGGAGGTAATTAAACAAAAGGTATCTGCTGTTCATTAAAGTATGAAAGTAAAAGGTAGTTGTTAGACCTGACAGCTTTAGGGTGGTCTGCCCCCAAAATGTTGCTTGCCTCCCTCGGATTTTCTGGCATCGTTTTTGCTGGCTTTCAGACTCAGCACACTTTAACACTGTTAACCAGTGCTAAAGTCGACTGAGACACAGTGCTTGTGCTCTCTCCCCTAAACATGGGAATATTAGTTCATCTCCCATTGGCAAATTTAATTTACTAATGAGTCCCTAGTAAAGTGCACTACATGTACTCAAGGCCAATAAATAAAAATGCTATTAGTGGGCCTGCAACCATGATTGTGGCAACCTTAACCATGTCTCAGGCCTGCCACTGCAGAGCCTGTGTGTTCAGTTTCAAGCTACCATGCTGACTTGGCAAGTAAACCCTCTTGCCTGGCCTAAACCTTCCCATTTCATACATAGAAGTAAATCCTAAGGTAGGCACTGTATAACCCACAGGGCAGGCTGCAGTATCTTTAAAAGGCAGGACATATACTTCTAAACTTTACATGTCTTGGTACTTAAAATTCGTTTTTTCACTTAGCAGGGTGGGAGGGAGGTGCTGACACTTACACCTGAAAGGGCACTGTCCTGTACCCACACAAAGGACTGATAACACCCCTGTTGTATGCCTGGAACCAGGGCAGGGAGGAAGATCCTCTGTGTATGTCAAAGCTTTCTTTGAAGTCTCCTCCTCTTTTAAGGCACCACGGGTTATAAGTACTGGGTCTCTTGCACTACCAAAGGATTACAATTCTGACTTCGTGACCACTCTGCAAAGAACAAGAGGATCTACTATGCTGCTCAAATACTGCCACTCTGCTTGAACTGCTGCTTGCTGATCTCTTGCCTTACTGTGTTGCTCTCCTGCTTATTGCTCTCTCTCTGCCTGGGTGAGAAGGACTGGGCCTGCATCGCTTAAGCCCAGAGTGACTCCAAGGACTTGCTAGACTGCCTCCTGTTGCCTGAGTCTCAGGGACACAAAAGACTTAGGATCCTCCTGTTCCAACCCTTGAGCTCATCTACTTGTGATTCCATCCTCCTAAGTGGTGCCTCCCCACTCCTGGATCTTTGGAAGAGGATTGGGGCTTTGCATCCTCTGCTGCAGGAGCAGAATCGACGTATCAACACTGTCCAGGGACCTGGACTGGCACATCGTACTTGGAACTGTCACATATCAATCAATTAATCAGGAGTTTGTTAAAGCACAACTACTCACCCGCAAGGGTCTCAAGGCGCTAGGGGTGGGGGGTGCAGGTTCCATTCCATCAAGGAGGGGGTCTGTCGAAGAGCCAAGTTTGAGGTTTCTTGCGAAGATGGGGAGCGATGTTGTCTGTCTGAGGTGGAGCGGAAGGGCGTTCCATGCTTTGGCCGCAAGGAAGGAGAAGGAGCGGCCTCCCGATCTGGTCTTTCTGGTGCGGGGGACCTCGGCGTAGGAGAGCTGGGCTGATCGTAGGGTCCTTTGGGGTGCGTGGAATTTGAGCCGGCTGTTCAGGTATGCTGGTCCGGTGCCGTGGAGGGCCTTGTGTGTGTGGGTGAGCATCTTAAAGGTGATTCTTGCCTTGACGGGGAGCCAGTGGATTGTGCGCAGGTGCTGGGAGATGTGGCAGTGTTTTGGCAGGTTGAGGACCAGTCTTGCGGCGGCGTTCTGGATGTTCTGTAGCTTGCGGATGAGGTTTTTGTTTATTCCGGCGTAGAGTGTGTTGCCGTAGTCGAGTCTGCTGGTGACCAGGGCGTGAGCGACTGTCTTTCGGTGTTCGAGGGGGATCCATTTGAAGGTCTTACGAAGGAGGCGGAGGGTGTGGAAACAGGAAGATGAGACAGAGTTGATCTGGCGGTCCATTTTGAGCTCGGAGTCCAGGATGATTCCCAGGTTGCGTGCGTGGTCTGTGGGGGTTGGCGGGTTTCCGAGGACGGTGGGCACCAGGTGTCGCTCCAAGCATCGGGGTTTGGGCCCATGATGAGTACTTCTGTTTTGTTGGTATTTAGTTGTAGGCAGCTGTTTTTCATCCATTTGGCGACGGCTTCCCTGCCTTCTCGAAAGTTGCGTCTGGCGGTGTTGGGCTCGTTGAATAGGGAGAGGATGAGCTGGGTGTCGTCTGTGTATGATACGATGTTGAGTCCGTAGGTTCTGACGATGGGGGCAAGTGACGCCATGTAGACGTTGAAGAGCATCGGGCTGAGGGAGGAGCCCTGGGGGACTCCGCAGCTGGTAGGTGTGGGGTCTGTGAGGAAAGGGGGATTCTGACCCGTTGTGTCCTGCCGGAGAGGAAGGAGCAGATCCAGTCGAGGGCCTTGTCCTGTATTCCTGCGTCGTAGAGTCTGCGTATTAGGGTGCGGTGGGAGACTGTGTCTAATGCCACTGATAGGTCTAGGAGGATGAGGGCTACTGTTTCTCCTTTGTCCAGTAGGGTGCGGATGTCGTCTGTTGCGGCGAGAAGGGCGGTTTCCGTACTGTGGTTTTTTCTGAAGCCGGATTGGGAGGAGTCGAGGATGTTGTGTTCTTCAATGAATGTGGCGAGTTGGCTGTTGATGGCTTTTTCAATGACTTTCACTGGGAAAGGGAGCAGGGAGATGGGTCTGTAGTTTTTGAGGTTGGTGGGGTCCGCTGAGGGTTTCTTCAGGAGGGGGTTGACCTCGGCGTGTTTCCAGTCGTTGGGGAACGAGGCGGTCGCCAGGGAGCGGTTGATGATGTGGCAGAGCATGGGTGCGATGGTGTCAGCGGCTCTGTTGAAGATGTGGTGGGGGCAGGGGTCCGTGGGGGCCCCTGAGTGGATTGACTTCATTGTCTTCAGTGTGCTTTGGTGGTGAGGGCTGTCCAGTCATCAATCGCTGGTTTCCGGGCGTCGGAGGTGGTTGGTGAGGTTTCAGTGTGTTGGTTGTCTTCGTCAAAGTTGTCGTAGATGCTCTTGATTTTGCGGTGGAAAAAGGTGCTGAGTTTGTCGCAGAGGTCTTGTGAGGGAGGGATGTCGGTAGACTCGCTGGTGGGTTGGGCGGACTCCTTGATGATGCTGAAGAGTTCCTTGCTGTTGTGTGCGTGGGTGGAGATTCTGTCTTCAATCGCTTTTTTCCTCGTTTCTCTGATGAGTTGATGGTGAGCGTTGGTGGCGGCTCTGAAGTTGTTGTGGGCTTCTGTGGATTTGGTGTTTCTCCAGGCCTTTTTGAGGTGGCGGCTTGTGCGCCTGGACTCTCGAAGTTCGGTGGTAAACCATCTGGCTTTCTTGGAATGGGTATTGTTGTTTTTCTTGAGGGGGGCTATGGTGTTGGTGCTGTCCGAGATCCATCTATGCAGGGTTCGAGCTGCGGTGTTGGGGTCGTCGTTTTCCGCGATGGTTGGGGTGGAGTTGTTGAGTGAGGAGATGAGCTGGTCGTCTGTGATTTTGGTCCAGTTTCTTTGTGGAAGCAGGTGCTGGTGTCTGTGGATGGTGGGTGTTCTGAAGGTGAAGTGGACGCAGCGATGGTCGGTCCATGGGAGTTCAGTGGTGTGGCTGAAGGTGATGGAGTTTCCTGTAGTGAAGAGGGGGTCGAGGGTGTTTCCTGCTGAGTGTGTGGGCTCGGTCACGATCTGGCAGAGTCCAATGTTGTGGAGGTTGTCCAGGAGGCATGTGGTGCTGGGGTCCAGTTGATTGTCGAGGTGGAAGTTGAGGTCTCCCAGCAGGGTGTAGTTGGTGGATGCGATGGCCTGCAGGGAGATAATGTCTGTGATGGAGTTGGCAAAGGGTCCGCGGGGTCCAGGGGGTCGGTAGATGAGGGTTCCTCAGAGGGCGGAAGTGGGGCTGGCCAGTATCTTGAAGTGAAGGTGTTCCATCAGTTCTGTGGACTCATCAGGGAGTGTGCTCAGACGGAGGCTCGATTTGTGGACGATGGCGATTCCTCCTCCTGGGTGGGGCGGTCCTTCCTGTAGATCTTGTATCCTTGGGGGATGGCGATGGCGATGTCCGGTCCTGAGGTGGCGTTGGTCCAGGTTTCGGTGAAGAATGCTACGTCCGGGAGGGTGCTGTCGAGGAAGTCCCAGATTTCTGTGGCGTGTTTGTGGAGGGATCGGATGTTGAGGAGGATGCATTGCAGGGTCTTCGGTTCGGTTGTGTTCTTATGGGTGGGTTGTGCTGGATCCGTATTCTTGGCGGTGCTGCAGGACTCAAAACTACCACTTTGGAACTTATGCATCACCGCCACTCCGGAGAGAAGATCGACGCATCTCCTCTACAGCATGGAGAAATGGGGTTTATCGCATTCAGAACCCCTGCACTTTGCAAATAAAGCTTTGCTCACAGAATTGATGCATCATTGAAGTTGCATGGAGAAATTTGGCATAGCACCTCAACTGTGTGAGACTCACTGATGCATATCGCTGTTGCAACCAGAATAAAGGTACTTTTGTTCATTGGGCCGTGCTCCATCGTAGTCCGCCTGAACATTTGATTTTGTTCTGGTGCATCACGACTAATAAACATTTTTTTTATACTTGCTTTTAATGGCTATATTTTGCATTTTATCTTTAAAAATTCATATCTCAAGTTCTATAAAATGACATTTTGCATATTGGTCTTGTTTTCTTTAGAAAATCACAATCTATGTTTGTAACCTGGAATGGAGTCTTTTAGTGGTGGTTTCACTGTGTTGTTGTATGAAGTGTTATGCACATACTTTACACATTGCCTATTAAGTTAAACCTGACTGCTATATGCCAAGCTGATAGAGGGTGAGCACAGGATAATCTAGGCTGTGATGTGACCTACCTCAATTATTAATGTGGTAGGATGTATACCTCTACAAAACAGCACCCCAATTTCTAACAGTATGTGAGAGAGAGAGTTGTGTGTGTGAGTGTACAGTCATTTTGCCAAATTGTTAATGGAATTTGTTAGACCTGGCCTCCTTGGCTTGGTTTCCCCCTATCTTTTACTCTCTACCTTCTGTTTTTTTTATGCTGTCCTGGATTTCGTTTTTGCTGGTTTAGATGCTTTGGACACTCTGCCACTGCTGATCAGTGTCAAAGTGTAAGTGCTCCCTGTTTAAATTGTTATTGTGATTGAATATACATGATTGGCATATTTGTATCACCAAGAAGTCCCTAGTAAAGTGCACTGGGTGTGCCAGGGCTGGTGATGACAAATGCTACTAGTGGACCTGCAGCACTGATTGTGCCACCCACATGAGTTGCCCTAAAATGGTGTCTCAGGCCTGCCACCGCAGTGCCTGTGTGCAGTCTGTGAACTGCCATGCTAACCCTTCCCTTTCCGTGCACATGGGTCACTCCTATGGAAGGTCCAGGGTACCCCCCTGGGCAGGGTGCAGTGTATGTGAAATGTAGAGCATGTACTAGTGCAGGTGACATGCTCTGGTAGTGAATGTCAGCCATTTTCATGTTTCACTATTGTAAGGCTACCTTGCCCATAGGCTATAATGGGGAATGCTGCTACAATGGCTACCATCATATCTTCCCATAGGAGCAAGGTAGGACATAAAAGTCTGGTATCCCTGAACTTAGAATGTAATAACCAACCTTTCAGGAAAGGTGGTTTTTAACTCCTGTGTTTGAGAACAGCACTTTTAGAAAGTTGCTGTTCTCTTGTCTGACCTTTCTGTGTGCCTTGGCCTGTTTGTGAATTGACTGTCTGGTTTGAGAGTGACAGAGGCTGGGGAGCCCCCAGGAGGCTGGCTGAGTCAGTACTAGGCTGAATTACTGCATCTGCATCTTGAGTGGTGGGAGGGGATAGCACTTGGGCCTAAATAGGGCTGTGCCTGCCTTCCACAATGCTGGCTCCACCTCCTGCTGGGCGGCTGGCGACCCTGCCCCTCACTCTGAAAGGAAAGGAGAAGCCAGGAAAGCAAAGTGATCAAGGAACACCCAGAACTGGTTCAGACCGGGCTCAGAGTCCTCCTGCACAAAGGGAACAAAGACTTTTAGGGGTATAAGTACAGGACCCCTGACTACAGAAGATTAGATCATCCTGGAATCAAGACGGAACCTCTGCCAAGGAGAAAGCTGAAACTGAAGAAAGAAGATTGTCCTGCTGTGTGATGCTGGATTGCCCTGTTGTTGCTTTGCTGCCAAGGAGAGGGGAAGGACTTTGCTCTGTGCTGTGTCCCCTTCCTTGAAGGAATCTCCAAGGGCCTGAGAAGAGCTGGCTCCCTGTTTTTGAAGTCCCAGGAACAAAAGGACTTCACCCCCAGCTTCCCTGAACTCTGCTGGGAAAGTTCTGTCCTTTCTAGAGTGCTTGGGTCAGTTGTGGTGCCTCTGGAAGTTGTACCTGTGCTGAGAAGCTGGAAACTAAGATTTGAGAGACTTTACTACAGAAAAGTTATTGCATCGCTCACTGCGGAGCGCTTCCCCGACAGTGCGGGGAAATTCCCACCGCTACGGAGGTCGAGATCGTCGCAGCGCCTGTTGCCGCTGCCTAAGATGTCGCATCCTTCGCTTGCCGGAAGATCACCATCTCTGCGAGTATCGTCGCAGAGCCTGTCGTTGTTGGGTGAGATTGCTGCACCGCTTGCTTGCGGACCGCATCACATCACTAAGAACATTGTCGCAGAAGCCATCGCATCGAGGAGCTGCGAGAGGAAGATCGCCGCTGTATCGTGCATCGACGCCCCGGAGATTGTCGCAGCCCTACGGATCATCGCATCGTGCTTTTGCGAGTTTTCACTACGGAACGTCCGCATCGGAATCCATACAAGTCATCGTTTCCTCCCCATACAGATCGGAGTCATCGCAACACCCCCGCTACATCCAGCGGGACCGTTCCATCGCCTCTCCAAGGTCTCAGGAGTAACACATAGTTTGTTTTCCACCGCACCACTATCTGTTTTGGAACTTTGTCGCATCTAAAGGTACTGTTGGCTAAATGTGAAGCAAATCGTGAACTTTTCACGCAACTGTGGATTATTTTATCGCAACTTTAGGAACTCTTTTACAACCATATTCTTGAACTGTGTATGTTGGATTTTAGTCGTTTTGGTCTTGTGTAGTTTAGAATAAATACCTTTATTTTTCTAAACTGTTGTGGAGTCAGTTTGTGGTGTTTTCACTGTGTTACTGTGAGTGTTGGTATAAATACTTTGCCTTTGATAAACCTGACTGCTTGTGCCAAGCTACTAAGGGGGTGAGCAGAGGTTATCTAAAGAGTGTTTCTTCTTACCCTGACTAGAAGCAAGGGTCCCTATTTGAACAGTAGTACCTACCTCTTCCAACTAGAGACCCCCAGTTCTAACAGAATTATTGTTTGCTGAGGGTAGCATACGGGTATGGGGGGGTAGGTTTGTACCCCTTCAGAAATCAGGGATAGAGTGGTTGGATTAGCTCATAAGATGCACTTGGCACTCTGATGAAAAAGGCTATAGTAAAGGTTTACTAAATTACATTTTATCATAGGTAGGCCATCCTGAAAGTGATGCTGAAATATTTCATGGAATTCTTCCAACCGTATTCAGCACCATGCTTTCTTTTATCACGTGATCTTTTAGCTAGCCTAGAATGCACCATTCTGCCCATCCCCAACATGTCAGCACCATTCCCTTTGTGAGTGGGGCTCCAAAGCCCAAACCAGAGGTGTGGCTACCTAGGGGCTACACTCCCCTTGAAAAACTGATTTAACAACTTCTCTGCCCGAGTGGCAGCTTGTCTGCTAAAACATTCATGTGTGTTGGCTGTATGACAAGACCATGCTATTACAATGAATGCATTTTTACCACACATGCCTTTGTCACGTAAGTATTTACAACCAAAATTCATTTATCAAACATGCCTTATCAGTAAAACCTATCGTCATTATAAAGGCATGTATAGTAACGGTGCAAACACAAGGAGATTATGGACGGAGCGCTGAAACTTTTCAGACACTCACCCCTAGTCACTGATCAGGGTTGAATCCATCATCGTACTTTACCTCACTTTGCCACCTCAGTTCAGACCCAGCTTTAATCAAACCTGTCTTAACCCTGTACCTCATGGGAACAGTCCAGCCTGAAATGCCAAGCGTGGTCTTCCCTGGATCGGAAACACGCAACCTGGACCGGTTTCGGGGTAACGCCCTTCATCAGCCAGACTAGCTTGAATCTAGTGACAAAGTGAACAAGGGACCCATGTCTGGGCATATCCTGCCAGCTGAAGGTGAACAAAGCAAACACAAGAACGTTGAAACTTTTCAGACACTCACCCCCAGTCTGGGTTGAATCCATCATCGTTCTTTAGCTCCCTTTACCACCCCAGTTAAGACCCAGCTTTATGCAAATCAGTCATGGCCCTGTGCCTCCTGGGAACAATCCAGCCCGAACTGGCAAGCCAGTTATTTCCTGGACTGGAAACAAGCAATCTGGGACCGGTTTCAGGGTAACACCCCATATCAGCCAGATTAGCTTGCATCCAGTGACAAAGTGAGCAGGGGACCAACGTCTGGCATACCCTGCCAGCTGAGGGCAAACAAAGCAAACACAAGGAGATGATTGATGGAGCGCTGAAAATGTTCAGACACTCACCCCCAGTCACAGATCTGGGTTGAAGCAATCATCATTCTTTAGCTCATTTTGCCACCCCACTTCAGACCCAGCTTTAAGCAAATCAGTCTTGACCCTGTGCCTCATGAAAGCAGGCCAGCCCAAACTGCCAAGCCAGGTTTTCCCTGGACTGTAAGCAAGTAACCTGGGACTGGTTTCAGGGTAACACCCCTCATCGGCCAGACTAGCTTGAATCCAGTGACAAAGTGAGTAAGGGACCCGCGTCTGGTAATGGTACATGCGTCGAAAAAAAACAAAGGATACAGGGACATTATAGCAACGCTCAGGTTTTACTCATACAAAAACAATGACAATTAGCTGTTATAGTTAGTGAGCTAACTATAACTCATACTCTCGTAATGCAATGCTTATGACCTCACATATTACATCAAACATGGCATGGTCAGTAGAATCACTGATGACATCACTGATGATATCTCAAATTATATCACTGATGACATCACTGAATCTCTGAGGCACCCACTCACACCCCAATATAATCTTTCATAGACCCACTTCAACTTTCACACAACCATTCTCAAATCCATTCACACATCAATACCAGTACCTACACAGCCACTCACTGATACAAAGATCAACACACCTATCCACCGACTCACCCATACAGCCACTCATGCACCCACTCACTCACTAATACAGCCACTGACATATCCTCTTATATACCCAAACATCCACTCACACACTAAGTCAGACACCCATAGGGCTACTCACATACCTACTCACTCACCAGCCAGTCATTCACATACCCACTTACTCTCATATACAGTTACACACCCTAACTCAGTTACTCATACAGATACGTACATGTACTGACTCATTTATACGGTCACTGGCAGAAGCACACATTCACCCATACAGCCACTCTCAAATTCCTTCACTTACCCATACAGTCACTCATATACCCCATCCCTCACCTATACTGCCTTCCACATGCCAAGTTACTCACCCATATTCCACTGAAACATGCAATCACTTACCAATATAACCATACACACACTCACTCACCCATACAGCCCCTCATACACACACTCACTAACCCATATACCCACTGGCTCACTCATCTATACAGGCAGTCCAACACCCCTAACCCACCCACACAGAAACCTATAAAGATACTCTGACAACCAATCACTCACCCATCCAGAAACTCACATAGCCACTCACACACCCATACAGCCACTTTAACACCTAATGACAGCCTGATACAGACATTAACACAACCAGTCACTCACCCATACATTCACACATGCACTGAATTATCCAACAGGCACTCATACACCCACAGATTCACAAATATACCTTTGTGTGTGTGTGTGTGTATATATATATATATATATATATATATATATATATATATATATATATATATATATATATATATGTAATGAAGGATCCCAACCACTTCTGGTAGCGGTTAAAGTAGGACAGACCTCCACTCCAAAGGCTAGATATACGATGTTAAATCACCAAGCCATCACGCCAATCAAAGTGCCAGCAGTACATATTTATTTAGCAAAAAAGTGAAAGAGCAAGTGCCCTCCCTGATGCGTTTCGCTCCGCGGACGGAGCTTGGTCACCGGACGCGTCAGGAGTAGGCAGTGAAATAAATGGTAATTAAAAGCCCAAGCGCCTAAAGAAACAGGGCGCAAGGGTTTACAACGAAGCAAACAAGCATTAACTAAACATCATGTCGACAATAAATGCTCAAATGCATAAGATGTTTAAACAAAGAGACAAAATCAAAGCATAGTGTTCAAGTACAATTGAAAAGGCCGGATGTCAAAAAGTGCAAACAATCAAATACAAATCAAATCAATTATAATAGATAGTTTGCCATGACAACCTCATCCATCAAGATGGAAAAACCACAACATATATACTTTTTGTATAATCTCCTCTAATTTCATCAGAGAGTATAACATGGAAAAATGTATGTCTATTGCAAGTGCAAAATGTGTTTTTTGTAAAAAGTCCATAGGCCTAAACCGCAAAATTATGTAAACCAATGTCTCAAAGTGCTTGAATGCTAAAGTGCAAATGCTTAGAAAAACCCCATATTCAGATGTTAGATACATGGAATACAATTAGGCGATAGGAAACTCTTGTGAAAACCTGCAGAAAAATATATATATATATATGTATACCACAGAACAACAATAAATATTCATCCAGTTTATAGAAACATGACATAATGGACAAAAAATATATATATATATATATAGCATAGCAAAAGGGAGCATATCTCACTGATCATGGTTAAGAAAAGAAACACACATTACAGAAAATGATGTAATTCATCAAAAGCATTTAACACGTTAGGAGATCTGGTATCAAGCAATAAAATAAAGAAGGCTTCTCTTTGGCGCAGAAGTTTCTCACGGTCACCACCCCTACCCGGATTAGCTACAGAACACAACAAAGTATATTTCAAATCTTTCAATTTTTTATCGTGAACTGCTTTAAAGTTGCGAGCCACCGGATAATTCATATCTGAGTTGACCATGGCCCCGATGTGTTGCAATATTCGTTGGTTAGCTTGCAACTTAGTGCTTCCAATATAAGAGAGTGAACATGTGCAGGTAAGTTGATAGACTACATAGTCACTGCGACATGTCAGATGTTCTTTTATTGGAATGGCTCTCTCGTTAAAGGCAGATGTATAGAGCGTGCCGTTGACAGTAAAAGTACAGGCACGGCACAAAGTACACCTGTAAAAGCCCGGTTTGTTAAGCCAGGTAGTTTTAGGTGGAAGCTCAGGTTGGGTTCTATCTAAAGAGTCTTTCATAGAAGGAGCCCTCCTAAAGGTGATGGCCGGTGATTTAGGCAAGAATGGACCAAGAATCACATCCGTTAATACTATAGGCCACTCTGATCTGATGATCTTGCTTAACTTGGAGGTCTGGGAACAGTAAGTGGTGATAAAGCGAGTTGCGCCCAAGGTAACGGAATCAGGGAAAATTTTGTCTTTAGGGGTCAGGAGTTCCTCACGAGGACGAGCTAGTGCTTTAGTTAGAGCTCGATCTAGAATAGCTTGATTATAACCCCGTCTGAGGAATCTTTCCCTAGATTCCAATAAACACTGTTTGGTGGTATCTGGGCTACTGCAAATGCGTTTGATACGAATGAATTCTCCTAGAGGTATGCTATTGATGGTATGTGGGGGATGGGCACTGCGGGCGTGCAAGATGGAATTGCCCGCAGTGCTTTTCCTATATATATATATAAATGACCTCCGTCTCCATTGCGCGATCGTCCTGCTACGACAACGCCCTCTGGACACAGACACGGACCAGGTAAATCGGATGCTGTTATTTTTTATTCAGCTGTCACCATAACGTTTCGGCACAAAGCCTTGATCACATGACAGGGCAACAACATTTGCAGTGAATATTTAAAGTGCACAGTGCTACTTCCTGATTGGGTCATCATTTGCATGAATATAGAAAAGAGACTCACATTAATTCCTGAGCATGTCAGTACCTGGAATCGATATACATTACAAGTACATGCAAATATGTTTATGTTAATATAAAATCATGCTTAAAATCACCTTTTCATAATTTAAAAAAAAAGATATTACAGGTTAAATCCCGATATGACTTTTATCATTGAGAATATTCAAATGATGGGTTAAATCCCCTTACAATTTCATTTTGATACATGATGACCCTTACCCATCCAACTAAGCTAAAATAAAATGTGTAAATGTACAGAATTAAAGTGTATATTGTGCTATTGAAAAAATATGTGACTTAATATGACTGAATAGGCCTGAGCCCAGAACCTACAATCATATACTTAATTACTGCTCAGAGTGGCCACTCCCTCTGCATTAAGTTCATAATTTGCCCTTGAGGTTCCCTATTGGGTCTTAATACAGTTATGAATATTAATATGCATTCTTGACCAGAGGTAGATACTTTGAGATTGTATATAGAATATTCATGTTTACTAGTTCCTTTTCTATTTTGAATACAGCCTCTTACATTTAAACATGCTGGTCATTCTTTAGTTTCCGTCCTTGGGCTTGACAACAACTAAAGGGTTGTTCTAACCAACTATATTATTTCCTTCATAATGTATTGCATAGATGGCTCAACTTTAAGGATTATGTTTGTAAAATAGTACCATTACTGATATTAAGTTAACAAGTTAGCAATATTGACAATCCATCAATTGAATATATATTGACACTTTGATGTTATGCAATTAAAACAATAAATACTAAAATCTCTAAAAAATTGTACTTAAATAAGAGACAGTAATAATCTCATTAATTTATATCTATATATATGTTTCTCTATTAACCAAATACCTGCAAGTGATACCTTGTAATCATATTTTCCTTAATGTAAACACGTATACAGATCCTCAGTGAGGTTCAATCCCCCTGGTTGCTTACTGTTCAATTTTTAAATATAGTTGGTTTCTAGTCTGCGTAGCTTAGCCTCCCTATTTCCTCCCCTTCTGCTAGCGGGGATGGCATCCACTACATAGTATGTTAGCTCCTTGTTATTGCTCTAATGATGCGTTTTGAAGTGTCATGCCACCGGATAGGTATTGTCCTGTGACGTAATTGCCCTCATATGTTGAAGTATTCTTCTGTGGACGGGGAGCTTAGTGCTCCCCACATACCTAAGTTTACATGGGCATTCCAGGATGTATGTAACATATTCCATTTTACACGTCAAAACGTTAGTGATCTGATGTTCACAATCACTAAAGCCATCTTGGTATGCCCGTTTGTTTATACCATGGATACAGGCTTTGCAGGTTTTACATCTAAAAAACCCCTATTATTTTTAAACCAAGATGTGGTATTCAGTATTTCAGGGCATGTGACAACCACTCTCTCTTTCATATTGGGAGCTTTACTAAATGTGATGGATGCTTTCTTAGGGAGGTCCTGGCCAATAATTTGATCTTTACTTACTATTGGCCAATTTCTGTCAATTATTTTGCGAATCTCCCTATGTTGGTTAAAATATCCCACAATTATCCGAAAGGGCTCAATTTTCTCCATTTCAATGCTGCTTGCCATAATTTGCTGAATCTTTGTCTCAGCCGAGACATCGTGTCGGGCAAGTAGCTTGGATGTATCCATAGCCATGGATTTCTGTTTTGACTGGTTTATCGTGTTAATGTGGTAACCCCTTTCCAAAAATCTGTTTGTGCTGGCTTCCTGTGCTTTTGCTAACTCCCCATCCTCACTACATAATCTTCTTAGCCGAAGCATCTCCCCGTACGGGTAAACGATTTAGACATACACGTTTTAAGAGTCAGAAAACTGGTACTGAGGCATGTTTAGCAGGACTTCACATTCAGAGTCAAAAAACCAGCAGCATCAGGCCAAACTTTTGGTAAAAGGGGGATTTCTTTACACCCAGTAATAGTCAATGTGTCTCAATGTTTATAATTGAATGCTATGCTTTCCCAAGCAATGTAAACAGCCATTAGTTCAAATGTCCAAACCACTATCCCTTGTATTGGGCAATCTGGGATCTTTCTTAGTCCCAATAACAGGCCTACTCTCTATTAAGTCATTTTTTGGGAAGGACATAATTAATGCATTGCGATGTTGCTGAGGACTAGTGTTCCAGTAGAAATGCTTGTCATAAAATTACAAAATATTTCAGGAAAACGTTCTTAGAATTTTGCGCTCATTTTAAAGGAAAATTATTAAAGTGTCGCATTGTGAACTCCGCTTGTAACCTACAAAAGGTTTTGTCATTCCCTGCCTGAAAACAGTTTGCAAATGTGATAGAAACGGCATTCACAAGCCAGATGAAACTTCTAATTCATTGCATAATTCAGGGAAGGCTCTAGGCTCATGGTGGCCCTGGGCAGGGAGTGTAGGTAGGGGGCCCGGAAGAGAGGGTCTGGGCGGGGCGTTGCGCGGAGGCCAGTGAAGAGGGGGGGACGTCAGGGTGTTTGGAAGTGGAACAGAGCCGGAGGCCGCCAATTCCCTGCCAGGGGCCTCCACGCAAATATGTATCCATCCTCAGAGGATTAATATATTAAGGATATATATTGGCGTGGTAGCCCCTGTGGTTTGGTAGCCCTGTGCAGGTGCACAGCTTGCACATGCCTAAGGCCACCCCTGCATAATTACCCAGCGGCGGCGGGCTCAGGCAAGCGCAGTGGGGTGAGGCAGGGCGCAGCAGGGGGGGAGGAGCCAACGGAATAGGTATAATTAAATAAATAAATAATACCTATTCTGTTGTCCGTAGGCTTCGCCCCTGCTGCGCCCTGCCCCGCCACTCCGCCCACTGCGCTTACCTGAGCCGATCGCCACGCCACTGTACTTACCGACTCAACCCAGATATAATTTTAATACCTATAACACATGCATGCATTCATTTTTTTAATTAAAAAATAAATCTTAGATCTCTTGTTTATGTTGTTTATCTGTTCAGTACTTGAAGGTTTATAATCAAGGGTTCATAAGGTGTAGGTGTAATTTCTCCGTCAGTATTGTCAACCTCTTAACATATGAATTGAGGGAAATGGAAATGCCAACGGGGATTTCTCAGAACATGTTTTATTTAATTCTGAAATGATATATATTTAATTGCCTGTCTGTGCATCCTTTCAGACAATTAAATGTACAAATGAAAAGGGAATGAGACAGGTTGTTTATAGTTCAGGGGGTACCCGTTTACAAGTAGGATAAATGTTCAACATGTGTCCCAATGTAATAACTTCGTTGTTCAGACTGTAATCTAGGCATTAAAAATTCATAATAACATGCCCTAGGCTTTTCACAGGATTCCAATCTGCCGCGTTCACATCTATTAAATGAAACATGCACTCCCCTGAGTGGAAACCATTTCTTTAAAAAAAAAAATCAGAACAATTTCCACACAATATGTCTTTCCAATTACAGTACATGATAGTTACTTATCTGAGCGTACACATAGAAACAAACTACCCACCTGAATATCGACAAATACCAACAAGGGGAAATCTCACCTTCAAATGTGAAGGATAGAGTAAACATGAATTGACTTCTGGCATGTATTCTATTTCTATGAATATACGGTCTATCCATCTAATACCCGTTGAGCTGCATAGCGCTACCACCCTGTATTCAAAATTGAATTTTCCCACTCACTTGGTGTTCTTCACACATTTCAAACAGACCCCCATTTACTCGCTAGCCCTCCTGTTTCCTTCCTTTTAACCTAACTCGAGTCCCCAATCATTTCCTCTCTCTAACACTTTGCTACTCAGTGTAAAATAATATAATGGAATTGTCTCTGAAGTACGGTCTTCTAAATAACATGGGCCCTTATTTATGAGACCTTGCGTCAGTTTTGCGCCGCCGGTGCGTCACTTTTTGTGACGCACCAGCGGCATAAAATATGCTCCTTGTTGCGCCATATTTAGAAAGTGACGCATCTAGGTAGATGCGTCACTTTTTAAACCCCTGCGCCACATTATACCTGCGTCAGGTATAATGTATGCAGAGGGGGCGTTCCCCCGCAAAAAGCCTCGTAATAGTGACGCAGTGAAATCTATGAGATTTCACTGTGTCACTTTTAGGATGCGGTTGCGTCAAAATCCTGCGCCTGCCTCACAGCAGGCGTAAGACTGACGCAAGACCTTTCACATGGGGCTTTCCCCATGCGAAAGGACGCATTGCTGGAGTTGCGTTACTTTTGTGACACACTCCAGCAATGCGTCACTTTTGCGCTTACAGGTACATCAGAAATACTGACGTATCTGTAAGTCCTTGAGACATGAGGCGTCATACATTAAATATGACGCATCATTGGTGTCGCAAGGAGTGCGCGATGAAAAGTGACGCATCGCTGTTTTCACGCAGCGATGCGTCACTTTTCATAAATGAGGCCCATGGTATCAAAAGAAGCTGCACAATCTGCAGAAATAAGAGAGGACATATTTCCTCAGTGTAGGCTTTACTGTGAGATGGAAAACAATATTGGCACTCTATGTGAGAAATGCATTTCTGCAGCACCCAGATACGGATGCATTAAAAGCTGGAAGTCTGAGTTACATGGAAGCTGCTAAATGGATGCCCAATATGCCATTTGAGTCAAAGAGCATGGCCAACATCCCTTGTGACTACCATTGTCCACTTACCTAAGTCATTGTGTTGCCTAAAGCATTCATTTAGATGCTACCCTGCAAGATTGGTCTCTCATCCTGAACGCACTGACTCATTGATGTATGCCCAGATTATTCCGTAATTCATTTAACTTTGTATTATAGTGTGCCTGTACCTCCAACCACAGGCAGTTATCCATAAGCACAGATTTACCTCTAATTACCTTCATGGTTGAGACATGAACTGACACATGGAGCGACTGTTCTTGCACACAGGTCCTTTTATACTTAATGCGCTTCGCGCCAGTGCGAGGTTGATAGAGGCGCTTTGGCACCATTCGGTGCTTCGGTACTGTGGTGTCATATTCTATCTACCATGCCCAACTCTGAATGCAACCAAGACTGACTATTGATAACTGTTCCCATGAGGAGCAGGGTCAGCTCGGATTTGCATAGACCGGGCTCCATCTTGATTTGCCTGTAGGTGAAAAACACTTGGTTGGAATGCTACTGTAAGGAAAGATCTTTCTTTGCATGATCACCTCCTCCCTCCAATTTTTGTACTGATGTAGCTGGCTTGAGACTCCGTTGCACTGGGGACCTGCTAATCAGGGCCCCGTGCATGTGCTCAGACCTGCTAAAATATGTTTACAGTTGGCTAATCCCTAATTGGCATATTTCATGTACCTGTATGTCCCTAATATATGCTACCCCAGGGCGTGGAGGTTAAATGTCACCGGTGGACTACAGCACTTATTACGCCACCATCAAAGTGACATAGTAAAGCATGCCTTCAAGCCAGCCCATCCAGAGTGAGTGGCTTGTTTTAGTCTGCCAGGTCAAAAATGCAGTTTTAAAACTGTACACCTAGGAGCTTATTTAAAGTCTCATGCGCAGCAGGTGCGCCCCTTTTAATATGGGAAAAAGTGACAAACCCGTAGCACATGGGTTTGTAAATTAACTGCATGTTTGACCTGACAAAATAAAACTTTTTCCACATCTAAACCTTTCTTTTAAATACTAGTAAGTCACGCCTAAGGTCGATCTTCATGAACATAGGGCAGAGTGTGTGGCTAGGCCCTGCTTATTCAAAATGCACAGGATTGCTCCAGTGGCGTTATGTAGGCCCCCGCAGTGTGGGGGGGGGGTGGCTGAGTGTTGTGGGTAAATCCAATACCATGACAAGGTAGTAAAGGATGAATAAAAGGTTTATTCTCATTAAGTTATCCTGAGTAAAGAAAGTGTGGCTCTCCCCTGGCCAGTCAGACAGCAACTGCCAGGGTTGAGAACATCCACACACAACTGGAATGTGGAATGCACTAACACAGTGCTCCACACTCCATAATGAACATAGAAGATCATAACACTGAGCTACATGTGTCCCCCTCAGCACAGTAACCTGGCCTGGGAGCTCTCAACTAGGTTCGGAGAAGGGCCCCTCCATGAATTTGTTGGGGGCCCCCTCAAGTTTTGTTACGCCGCTGGATTGGTCCCTAACTAGTGCAGAGCTTCTGTTGTGGATGCCAGATGGTCAACAAGAGGCTTGTTTTCAGCTGACACCGCAGACCCTATCTCATGAGTTGCTCCAGCTGTGGTTGTGGCCTGCGGCGGAGGCCAGGTTAGTGCAGACTAGTCCCTGAGTGTGGTTGCCACTTGCCAAACCAGCGAATGCTCCTGCTGATTGGAGTGAGATCCCTTTACACAGCGGTGAGTGGCCACTCTTTCCTGCTAAGAGTGAGTTGCAGGGAGCATTGTAAACAGCTGGTGCGCTGGCTGAGCTTGAGGAAGCTAAGATCTCCACTGAGACTGTGGTGGTGCCTGTCTTACTGTTTGGTGGTTGTGCCTCAGCACCCCTGTTGTTGACAGAGGCTTTCCCTGCAAGCGTGCCAGATGCGGGGAAGGACCAAAATGCCTGGTTGGGGTCCCAGGCCTGCGATAGAGAGATTGCGCCTCCATCACTTCATGAAGATTACTTCCCACTAAGGTAAAAGTTGAAGTAACACACTCATGGGGCAATCGCTCTATTGCAGGCCCAGGGCCTGTCTGGTGTGGTTCTAGGCCTGAGATGGAGAGATTGCACTTCCATCACTGCGTGAAGACTACTTGCCACTAAGATCACACTTGAAGGTGCCTGTTGATTTGGACTTGAAAGTGAGGCTCGATGAGGATAAAGTGGCCCAAACAGTGCATTCAATCTCGCTATAGTGCTCATTCTCTCCTTTGGTATGGAGTGATGAGGCACTGCCAAGGGCGTAACTGCTGCGCGTCTTCATATGGAAGTCGCTACACACAACGTCTGGTGCCAGAACGTTTGACTCTACCTTTACCCCTTGATGCTCTGCTGCTGTGTGGGTTATCGGCTGGTGCCACTGTTGCCTACAGGGGAGGGAGACTGAGCTTCCTCTGCCAAACTGACTGTAGCTGAGGGGCAGGAGGGATGGTCTCCATACCCTCCATTTGGTGATAATATCACGACTGCTAACCAACGTCATCACTGGCTGGTTGCGTCGGACACCTGGATTTTGACTAGGGGCACTGTGGGCACTGCACAGGGTACCCACCAACCTGTATCTACATAGAAGGGGAAACCAAAAGCTTAGAAGACCCTCCCCCAGATCACACCTCCTGCTGCTAAAGAAGTAGGACCCAGTGGTGGCCCACGTGCCCATGCAAGGACGGCTATGGGGGAAAAACAGGAAGACGCCACATCAGACGGAAAACTTGACATGATCCTCCAGGCATTTGCTGACACTTGGTCGGCCCTAGAGAGAAAAGTGGACATGGTTGCACCCGAACTGGGGATATGGGATTTGAAGCAGGAAGCACTTTTAACTCCTATATTGTTAGTTACAAAGAGACATCCCCGTTCTCAGATGTTTTTGTTGGAAGAGGAAAAAGACATGATAAATATTCACTTTCCTTTACATCTCTCTGGTGTGTCTTTACATAAGTAAGAGCAGTACACAAATTACCATTATTCGAAGTACCAGGTAGTTATCGTTTTTCGTATGTTATATGTGATGACCAAAAACAAATTGCAATTATCAATTACATTTACTCCCACTTAGCGACGACGGGAAATGTGGTGCGCACAGGTGAGGCCAGATTGCTTGATGTGGCAGAGGCGATGTTAATGCAGCTTTGAACAATGTTTTTGGGTTATGTTGTGTTAAATAGTGTGCAATATATGCATGTGACAATTAGCACCAGCATTTTTTGTGTTCCTCATACTATTCCAAACAAAGTTTGTATGCTCAGTCGTTAAACTTTTTACCTGAAATTAATTAAAGTGTTAGATTGGTATATAATACTAATGTGTCATTTCACAAACACAAAAACTGTGTTCTGAAATACAACTTATAATAATAACTCCTTTTGAACAGTGTGAGGTTTTCAAAGAATATCATCATTAATTTACTGATGTGTGAATCTATAACATAATGAAAACCTTGTGCACTGATTCCAAAAACCTAGATCCCAGTGACTATGCTCTCTGGCCCTTTTTAGGTCGAGCCTGGGAACACGCATCCGAAGGATGCGGTCCAGGTGGAGAACTATAGCTAGCTGACTCGGGGGAATGAAGGACAAGAAACTGCCACGCGCTTCTCCCCGGCTGGATTTCACTGCATGCATGCGCACCCAGACTCACGCATGCGCACATACACATACACAGCCACACGCATACACAGGCCCCCCCCCGCCCCGCACCTACACACACACTAGTGCACCTACAAGCACACACAGAGACCCCCCACACACACACCAGCGCACCTACACTCACACACGCACACATACAAAGACCCCCTCCCCCCGCCGCAATCGCACACATACACATATACACACACACACACCAGCACCGGATCCCACTCACCGGCTACGCAGGATTTCTTTTCTCTGGGGCGGCCCCGGGGCTCTCCCTAGCTCACGGGAGTTTCGGGCCGCGGGAGGACTCGGCTTCTTTGCTCCATCCCGGCGGGCAGCCAATCATAGCCCAGCAGCAGGCGGGACTTCCTTCTTTCTTCTGGCCCAGCCTACGTCTTCTCTCCCGTTGCCTGGCTTCCTGCCTCAGGGGTCCGCCAATGGCAGCGCGGCCCCGAGCAGGGAGGCGGGCACAGCGTTTCCTCTGGAATCCCAGGCCCGTCGGCGGTGATAATTTATTTGGGGACACAACCTGCATTAGAGTTGTTTGCCAATATAATTTTTTTTTTGTGCCTCAAGTCTACTTTGAGGCCGGGGACTGGGAAAGGGCTGACTATCGTGACACATTTTCCTCGCGAGCTGGACACCATGTGCTGTGACTCGAAAAATAACTCACACTGAAACTGTGCAAGAAAATCACTAGCGCAACAATGCTCCCCTTTGTTATCCCTCCAGTTAATGCTGGTTAACCAATTACTTTACCAGACTGTGGGGCCCCTGACTCAATCCAAACACACTTTTAAGAATGGGTAATTTCAGAGGGCGAGATAGGCTGCGAGTAAACCATTCGCGCGCTGGAGGGAGGGAGCCAAATGTTACCCACACAACATAAACCATGTGACGTTTCATAAATCCACGGCGTCTGAAAAGGCTGTCCGTGAGTGGCTGACCAGCCTGCATCATATCTGAAAAAGTCATTAATAAGCCCCGTCTGAAACCTGAGATGCGGACTGTACGTTACCGCGTCTGGGACAAGGAGAGGATGTTTGGTCTGCACTAAACTAAAGGGGGCGGGAGGGGGAGCTAGAGGCGGTGAAGGGAAATACTGCGGGAGGAGAAAAGTTCAGAGCGAGAAAACACACGCGAGAAAAAAATAACAGAACCACTCTGCCGAGCCTGGACTCTGTGCTTCATGGAGGGCTAAGCATGCCTTGAAGAGCGAAGCATGCCCTGCGTGTAAAACTCCCTGATCCAGGCGGCTTGTTTCATCCCTGCATCCGCTCGACATTGAAGGATAAAAGGTCAGTCACTGCCAGTGGCGGGTGGGCACCCTTGGTGGGTGGGCAGCCGGCACCGTGTGGTCTAAGAAACAAAAGCAGTTTCCGCAGAGCGAAGAATTGTATTTGCCCAGACAATGTGCCCTGATTGACTGTGGTGCCTTTGTGATGGAAAAGTTTGCTGGCTGAAAAATGTCTTATTTTTGCTTACTTTGTGAAACATCGGTTCCTCTCACTGTCTGTTTGTGGTGAGATGTACTTTTGGGGGCGCCCTTGCTCCCCCACAGGTAGCGAACCGAAAACGCAGTTAGCACAATAGGGAACGGATGTGCGGTGCTTTAATGCGTCTGGTGTGAGTTCCTTGCAGCACTCTGAGTCCTGGGTATTCTCCAGTTGTTACCGGCGGGGAGGGCACGGCTGGAAGAGGGCATTGTCAGAACGCTGAGAGAGTCCTGCCAATAGACGCCACGGTCCCCTGTGCCCTCAGAGGGGGTAGGGTCGGCTCTTATAGGGCGCTGATGTTTTATGGCACGTTTTCATTTCATTTCATAACTTTATTCGATTTCACAAAGAAAGAAATCATAAAAGTGTACATCAATATCAATATAAAATATAAAAACACCAGCTACAATAAAACCACAGTATATATTTACATAATTCTAATTTTCATAACATTTGCTGGATTTTCATAAACATTCAGTGTGGGTTTCTAATAGCAAACGCTGATCTAAAAAGGGTAGGAGAATTAATAGTACCCTTACCTAGGGGATATTTGTGTAAGGCTGTTAATCTTGGTGGGCGGATGGGTGGGGTACTCGGATAAAAATCATACAGATCCCAAACAGAGATGGAGCCATCATTTTCTTGGGGCAGGGAGGACCGTATGTAGGGGACTGTGTGCCTGTCCCTGAATTTGACTAGAACTAGGTCCCCGGGAATTACTTTAGATGATGACCCTAACCAGGCCACCCTTCTAACGGTCAGGATACCACCGTCTTTGTTGGGTGGGAGGGGTCTATTTTTTGATAACCAAAACAGGACCTTGTGCAATAGGTCCTGTTGACTTTCAGGTTTCCCGTGGATGGGTGCAGGTACTCCTGCAAGAACGAGCACAAAGGGGGCGGCTTCTGGAGGCAAATCTATACAAGCTACTCTGTTAGGTTCTGCTCTGGTAGCAGAGTAATTAGATAACACAGGTTTACGAGCAATTTTGGTAGCAGTTAGAGGTTGTCTCATGGGAGGTTGTCTATCGGTAAAGACATTTTTTGAGGTATTGCTCACAGATGTATGGGCAATTTTGGTAACGGTGTGAGGTGGACAGTTGGGAGGTTTACTTACAGTGGGAACAGTTTTTGTAGTGTGAGGTACTTTGGGAGCAGTAGGGAGAGTAAAACATTTAGATCTAGCAATCTTTGCGGGAGGGAAAGAATTAGTTTTAATGATAGTCTCTAGGCTTGTCAACCTGTCCCCTAAGATGTTGATTTGGTCAAACAGGGGTGCTATTACAGTTCTTAACATCAGTTCAAACTGGGTCAATAGTTGCAAATGAGGGGATGCTACTTCGTCATCCAGCGTTTCAGTGTGCATTTTAGGTAAGATAGGATTTGTGGCAGGCGATGAGGGATCAGTAAAGAGTTTTTGTGTTTTAACTTCTGTTTCGTATTCGTTAACCCCTTTGTGCTTCCTTTTCGCACTTTGGCCATTTGGCAGTCCACTAGCTTGGCTGCTATCCTCCTTGGGTGATAGGGGTGGATCGCCAGGACTATCTGCGCGATGGTCGATAGTAAAGCCTTTTACAGGGGAAGGGGCTATAACAGGAAGAAAATTAGTCCCGCACAAAGCATTTAGTTCCTCCCAGTAAGACATTTTTTCCGGTCTCACAGGGGTTTGAGGGAGAATTTGAATTGGATCTAGAAGTTGACGGCAATCATCGGAATTAGTATCGCTGATGGTGCTAAGGGTCCTATGCTTTTGAGTGTACGTGTCCATTTCCTGGGCCGGGCATCGTTTTTGAATGAAAATTGGATAGGCCCCCTTAGAAGTCATGATTTAAGTGATGTGACTTTGCTGGCGAAACAGAAAGTCCATGAGTCTTATAAATGTAGAAATAGACACTATACCTTCTTTTGTGGGGATGACAGGGGGGGTGGCACGTCCCCGGCCTCCTCGTGCCGCTGAGGGCCGTAGAGGGCCCGCCCTTTGCCCGGGCTTAGCCCGGCGCGTCCCGCGCGCGACCCGCGACGCGGGAAGCTAACGATGAATATAAGTCCCAGCAGGTGAGGTGGGAGGGGCTGGCGATAGTGCTCTGTGGCCCCCGCTGGTTCCTGGGCTCTGGAGTCCGTGCAGAGCTTTCCTCGGCAATCCCCACCAAAGCGCGGCGTCTCCCACGAAGCGGGAGGCGCAAGGAGTAATTATGTCCCAGCAGGTGAGGAGGGAGGGGCTGGCGATAGTGCTCCGCGGCCCCCGCTGGTTCCTGGGCTCTGGAGTCCGTGCAGAGCTTTCCTCGGCAATCCCCACCAAAGCGCGGCGTAGTTTACTTCATAACGAAAAGGACAATGCTCCTTGATACCTCTAGCCTTCAAACACCCGTCTAGCAGCTTGTGCTGTCTCTGCCCTTGGTGACCCGGAATCTTATGGCACGTAGTTTTGTCCTCATCCGTGAAACCAGCGTTTAATAGGACGGAAGCTTACAATACCTCGGGCTCATGAGCTGTTAGTGACACATTCCCGAAAGAATGATTACAGGGTGACACAGAAAAAGACAGGGTATTAGCACTACTCGAGGAAGCGTTTAGAGAAAGAAGCACGCGGGTAGAGGTTTAAAGTCTTTAATTAACGAGCACTAGAGATTATGTAGTTATAGAGACTGGTCAAATGATGTGAATAAAAAGCCATTGCCGGTTAAGGGCAGTTCCCTACTTGCACGGCATTGGTAAAGTCCCAACTCTTAAATGACTCTCACTTTATCCCCCTTAAATAAATACGTTGAGCATTATTAAGAAGGGCACGTGGGAAGACAAAATTAACATGTCACCCATCGGGTATTGGAAGGACCTGCCAGGAAACAGGAAAGAACAGCAGAATATGTTCTATACACTCTATGGAATAATCTAAAATGTGACCCCGCAGTACCAAAGACAGAAATGTATTTTTTCAAACTGAGAAAAAAAATCAAGTACATTGTAAACCCACTAATTTGGCAGTGAATGAACAGAGGCAGGGTTTGCCACAGATGATTAGCACGTGGGCCGGAGAAAGGATATCCAGTGTACGATTTCAAGTACCAAAGGTTTTAAAGGAACATTAATGAGAAGCCCCCAAATATCAGGGAGTGAAGCAGCTGCGGGAATTCAGTTGAGATATTTCACGCTATTATTATCAAGATATACATCCCTGAGAAAGAAAGCCGGTGCCACTAGAATTCCAGGGATAGCTTTAGGATGAGTCACTGAGCTTTTGTCGGCCAATCAGATCAAAAAGTATATGAGTTTCTATACAGACGATAAACTTGCTAAATAGTTCAACAGATTGAGCGTTGAGTCATAATTGGCAAATGGTCCAGGTTGTGTGTAACTCTTACTCCTGGTCATGGCTTAATCTTAACTACCAGCACTTTGCACTCTGGGACCCATTGGCCATGCTTCTGATGGGGCAAGGATGGGTGGGTATCCTCAACACATGTTGGGTGGTCGGAGCAAGCACCTGGCAGTAATATATAGAGTGAGGGTCAAATGGTATATGCTGTGGCCTGCAACTACATCCGTCCGTCCGTCCATCCATCCATCCAGCCATCAGTACATCCGTCCATCCATCCATCCGTCCGTCTTCCCGTCCGTCCATTCATCCATCCATCCATGTATTCTTCCGTCCGTCTTTCCATCCATCCAGCCATCTATCTGTTCATCCAGTATGTAGTATCCTTCCAGACAGTTTGCCTGCTCTTTCTACAGTATCCATCTAGATGTCAATAAGCTGCACCAACAAACCCACCACATCTGGTACCCTTTGTTCAAACTACAAAAACCATCCGCATAGCCAATGAGCAATATACATCCACTCTGTCTGCTCTCTGGCCACTCCATCTATCCATCATCCCATCCATCCATTTACTCATCCTATCCATCTATCGCCCTCACTCTATCTATAGCCCTCACTCTATCTATAGCCCTCACTCTATCTATCGCCCTCACTCTATCTATCGCCCTCACTCTATCTATCGCCCTCACTCTATCTATCGCCCTCACTCTATCTATCGCCCTCACTCTATCTATGTATCGCCCTCACTCTATCTATGTATCGCCCTCACTCTATCTATGTATCGCCCTCACTCTATCTATGTATCGCCCGCACTCTATCTATGTATCGCCCGCACTCTATCTATGTATCGCCCTCACTCTATCTATCTATCGCCCTCACTCTATCTATCGCCCTCACTCTATCTATCAAATGGTTAAAATAAGTTCTTCAATGTTTCAAGCTTTATTACAAATGTCACAAAAAAGATGTTAATATTTCACTTCTGTTCTTGTATTTTGTCACAATAAAATACACTGAACATAATCACAAAAGTTGTTTACAAAAGTTTAAGCTATTGCCATTACAAATTACAATAACTTTTATTTAAGTATTAATTATTAAAAAAAATAAAAGCCATTGTTATTTGTAATATCAATACATCCAATTCACGTAAATACATCACATATTGCATTACGAATGCTATAGGTGTCACATTTGCAAAAGTTAAAACTATTGCCATTGTAAATGCCAAAGCTATTAATTTCGCTATTTTCAAAACCAACACATAAATAAAAACATTGCCATTCACAATACCAATAGCTCAAACTTTCCTAATGCGAGACCTATTGCATTGTAAATGCTTGTTAAAGTAGTTCTAGACTGACAAAGGTGACTAACTAATGTGGAAAAAGCATGTTTCTACAAAAAAGTAGATTAGCGCCACCTGGTGAAAAACATGCAATGGGGGATCAGGTATATCAGTTGTCAAGGATACCAGTCATCAGTGCCCAAGAAGAAAATCCATGCAAAGCAAACACTGCTGGAAGGATATTAGCATCTTTTAGTAACCCATCAAAAGAGGGCGTGGAGAATATATGGTGGCACACAGGCCACTCCAGCCACCCCACAAGTTTCCTAGACCTGCGGTCCAATCTAATTTGGAACCTCAAGATGATCTTGTACTTTCTATTGGTGCATGAGACTCATTCAAGTAGAGGGGCTAACAGCTTGTGTACCAAGTGCTCCACTGGGTACCACAGCAATAACATCTGACACCCCAGTTAGTATTTAATCAGTGCTCTTAGTTTCACCTATTCTGGATTTTTACCCCTGTAATTGTATTGTATTGTATTGTAAGGGGTGCTTGTAGAGCGCACTGACACCATGGGTTTCCTGGCGCTGGTTGGAAGTAAAGAAGACAGAAAGACTAGCCAGATTGGGGGAAAAGCCAGGTTTTTAAAGACTTACGGAAGAGGGTCAAAGAGTTAGAGGTTTTGAGAAGTGAAGGAGAAGAGTTCCATAGCTTGGGGGCCAGGTGTGCAAATCTCCGGCCTCCAGATCTGCAGAGCTTGTAAGAGGGGACGGTCAAGAGATGCAGGTGAGCGGATCTCAGATCCCGGGATGGGCGGTAGGGAATGATGAGAGATTTTACAAAAGCGGGGCAGGCCCCAGCTAGCGACTTAAAGATGATACAGCCGATCTTGAAGGCTACCCTTGAGGTGACAGGGAGCCAATGGAGTTTAGCAAGGAGGGGCCTGGCAGATTGCCACTTCGGGATCCCTAGGGCCAGTCTTGCCGCTTGATTTTGAACCGCTTGGAGTCTGGCCATCGATGTTTTAGGCAGACCGTGGTAGATTGCGTTAGAAAAATCTAAGCGGGAGAGGACGAGGGCCATAATGACCCGCAGGAGGGCATCAGGTGTAAGGAGGTATGCCACTTTCCTGATCCTGCGCAGCTGGTAGATGCAGTCCCCACTTGCGGCCCAAGGGATAAGCCGGAGTCGATTGTGACCCCCAGACTCTTCCCCGAGGTCACAGGAGTGGGAGAGGGACCAAGTTCCGCCGGCCAGAATTATGGCCCCCAGAAGGTGGCGCTCCTGCCAGGGAGGAGGAGCTCCGTCTTACCGGGGTTCAATTTTAGCTGGTTGTGGCCCATCCAATGAAGGATGTGGGACATGACTGCCTGAAAGTTGGGAATAGCAGAGGGGGAATTAAGAGAAAAGATGAGTTGTAGGTCGTCCGCATAATTAAACACGGTGACGTCCCACTGCCTCAATGAAAAAAGAAGGGGGCGAAGATAAAGATTGAAAAGAAGAGGGGATAGAGAAGAACCCTGGGGGACCCGCAGGGCGAATGCTCCCTGGGAGCCCTGAAAGTGCCCAGACTAAGGGTCTGAGACCTGCCGGTCAAAAAGGATTTGACCCAGGCCAACGCCAGGCCTTGGATGCCAGCCTGCTCGACACGGTGGAGAAGGATGTTATAATCCACTGTGTCGAAGGCGGCTGACAGATCTAATAATACCAAGGCATGGGGGGTACCCTTGTCGACACCGTCTCTCAAGGCATCCAGCACGGCCAAGATCACTGTCTCCGTAGAGTGGCAGGGTCTGAAGCCGGCTTGGTTAGCCTCGAGAAAGTTGGAACTCTCGATAAACTGTGAGAGACAGGTGGTGACGTGGGCTTCCAGGATTTTAGAAAAGAAAGGTAGGAGAGAGATAGGGCGGTAATTTGCCGGGACGGCGGGGTCAGCCCCTGGCTTCTTCAGAAGGGGCACCAACACAGCCTCCTTGAAGGCGCCAGGCACCGTACCGGAGGAGAGAGAGGAGTTTAACAGAGGGAGGATGCAGTCGGGTAGAGAGTGGCAGATGTCCCGGAGTATGGAGGGGGGGGCAACAGTCGTCTGGAGAGCCAGACTTGATGCGAGTGGCGAGAGTGGCCAGAGAAGAAGAATCTAGAAGGGGAAGTTGTGTAAGTGAGAAAGTGTTGTGGGGAGGGGAGACAGATCCAGCGCCAGGTGGAATGACTGGAATGGTGTCCCTAATCAATACAATTTTTTCAATAAAAAAGGTGCTAATGGTATTGCATGCTTCCTGTGTGGGGGCCTGAGTTGGGAGCGTCCTAGGGTCGGAGGTAAATTCATTAAGAACTTTGAAGATTTCTTTCGACTGGCAGGGGGCAGATAAGATTTTCCCTGAAGCGTACGTTTTTTTTGCTGCGATGATGGCCAGTTTGTACCTATTGCGGGCGGCCACATAGGCATCTCTGCCTAGAGAGCAGTAGTCTCTCCTCCACTTACGCTCAAGTTGCCGAAGTTCCAGGTGAAGGGTCTTAAGATGAGGGGTAAACCATTTGTGGGAGTTGCTGTGCCGGGATTGGGGAAACTTAGTTAGGGGAGCAAAGATGTCACTGGCTGACGTGAGCCAGTCTGCCACCGACCCATAAAGCCCATCGGTACTGATGTCATTGGATAGCAGGGGACAGGTTTGGGACAGATGAGCCAGCAGTTTGGGAGAATCGACAGCCTTCCACTTGCGAGCAGTACCGCCTTCCCGCGGGGTTACCCTGATCTGGCCAGCCGCCGTAAATGTGGTGTCGATCAGAAAATGATCTGACCACACACAAGGTGTTATTAGTGGGCGAGAGGACTTGACCCCATGGGTCCAGATGTGATCGAGGATGTGGCCACCCTTGTGGGTTGCAGACCTGACTAGTTGGATAAAATTCAGGCTCGAGAGACCCTCGAACAGCTCGGAAGCGTGCGGGCCAGCGTCCTCGTGCTGGAACCAGTAATTGAAATCACCAATGATGACTATACGAGGGGAGGAGGTAGCGATGTTGGTCAGCTGATCGATGAAAGATGAGGGGAAAGACGGCATAGAGTGGGGGGGGGGGCGATAGAGTACCATGAGAGTGACAGCACCTACCTCAGTCCCAAGGCTGAGGACTAGGGTGTCCACTTCCGGTAAAGTCATGATAAGTATTAATATGGAAACAGAGATTTGTACAGCGGTTAGAATTGCCCAGTCTAGTTGTAATCAATCAATCTGAATAAGATTTGACTGGTGGGGGAAGCCATAATTATTGCACTCCAACATTTCAAATGTGGGATGCTATGTTTATTGCCAATTGAAGGTTTTGCGTTTCAAAAGGTAGAATAAGGAGCAGATTCATGTGCTTTCCACACCAGAATCTGCCTGCCCTGGTATTTATCAGGCATTTCTCGCCCTTTAAATTCCGGCAGTATTGAGCCTCCAATATTTAAGTGGGTTGTGGATTACGGTATACACCTGTTACAACGCAACTTTTACAACTACCTACTATTACAACGCAACTTTTACAACGCATACCATTACAACGCATTGCGCTGGGGGGCGCTCTAGGATAGGGAATAAGTTTAATTTACTATCCAACACCTTCCCTAGTGTCCACGGGGACTGGAGTTGGAATAGTAAATTATACTTACCACTATCCAGCATCTCTAAGCGCTATGCGTTGTAATGGTATGCGTTGTAATGGTCGCGTTGTAATGGTAGGTAGTTGTAATGGTATGCGTTGTAACATGGTACATCCGTGGATTACACCAAGTGCAACGAAATCTACATACATTGTAATTCTGATCCCTGCACAAACATAATTTTGCACAGAGTCTTGAATTTTCTGGAGCACTCATAATTAGGGTCTACGTTTTTTAAATGTAAGGTGCTTTTGTCTACTCTCCACTTCCTATTGATTGTCCTCCACTTATTAATTGAGGAGAGTCGAAAGGCAATAAATGGGAAGTTCTGCACTTGCTCAGATAAGACCATTAAGAAAACCGGCACAACAAAACGCTTCCAGTCCTTACTGTTTGCAGGTTTAGTCAAATAGTAGTATCACTACAGAAAGCAAAGGTTAGTTAATCAAGGGAACTAGCAAAGAACCAAAATCATAATGCAAAAGACCATGTGCCTCTAAGAAATTAAGCAAGCAGGTCTTACATTCCATCAAATGAATATTCATATATATGTCTAAATATAGAAAGGACCTCAAGCATCTCGCCCTCTCTAAGCGACAAGCAGAAAAAGCCTAACAGTAAAGTCAGACAATTCTGGATCTTTCCAAAAAAACACATATTTTTTAAAGTTCTGATAAACAAAAGACACAAATTCATCTCATGATTTGGGCATCACAAAAATGTTGATTGGACAATAACATTAGTAATTTCAAAATAGCATATATTGGCTGTTAAATTCATAATGAGTTGCACAGAAGAAGTTGCATGTTTTTTTTGCCCAGCAAAAACATGAAAGGACAAAACCCTGCTTCTGCACATTCTAACATAGTTTAGCTCATAGTGCTGCAATGTTGCAACACAAGTACATTCCTTCCCGAGAGAGATGAAAATAAATAAAATACATGAATAATTGCAGCTCGTGCACAAAAAATATCATGCACTTTTCTGCAGTGGTACAAGCACTCTAGTTAATGAGGCCTAGATATGCTAACTAAACTAAACATAAAGCAGGCACTATTTCGAAGACCATATTTTACCAGCACTTTACCATGGTCTAAGTACGGAGAGATTAATTTACTAACTTCGAGGAGGATGGACAACATTCGAACTAGGAATTGTGGTAGTGAAAATTGGATGCATTGAGAAACCTTGCTGATTTAAAATACCACTTTTTGTGATGACCTTCTGCATAATGTAGGAAAATACCATGTCCTTCTGTTGGGTGGAGTTATAGGCTCTAAGTGAATTTTCCACATTCATGCCTTTATATAGGTACAATTCACATTGCTCTAATATAGGCATAGAAATCAATCCCTTATTTAGGCATAGCCCATGCAGACGAAATACAGGTATGGCTTCTTCCACCCGTACCAAACGTCAAACGATTTCTCGAAAATCGGCTTAAGCAGTCAGGGACCTTCCCTTGCTTGAATATTGATTTGTCCAAGAACTCATGTACTTTACAAAGAACTACTATTTCCTAGGGGTTCTTTCCTGAAGTTATTATGCCCGACTTTACGTCAAACTAGACACCTTCAAGGTATAAATATGCCTTCATTTGCTCTAGCGAGACACGGTTGTTCGGAGCAGTTCGACTATCTACTTGCCCAACGCAGCTCGCTACAGCAAGTGCCGAAGGAAGCAGACCCTCAATCTGACACACTGATCGAGAGGCTGTATTTCTCTTGGCGAGAATTTAGCTCCTGTGTTTCCAAGCTCCCCTTGCGGAGTGTTAAGAAATCAAGTCCCTAGACTGAGATACCAGACCTCCTTCATTCTAAACTAAGGTGTGGAGCTGATTAGAACCTAGAGAAATCTTGGATAGATTCTTGGCATAGAAAACTAAACCTAAGCTACACAATACTTACTTCTTCCCACGTACTATACTTCGGTTAGGTACATTGGGGTAGGCGTATTTTAGAAGCACCAGTTAAGTATTTTTAGCCATTGTTATTCATGTGTGTATTTATATATGGTTTAGAAACCATACAATGCTCTTACAGTATTATTTTATAATATTTTTCTCACTTTACGCATTATACTTTGCAGTCTGCATTACGATTGTAGCAGTTCACTTTTCTTTGCATGAGAAAGAAGACTGTTCAATAAAACCTTTTATTGAAAACGCCCGTCTCTATATTTCTCTGCACCTCTGTAGAAACGAAGCATGCACGAGTGACTGAGTGAAATACTTATCTATTGTTTCCACGACTCTAGAGGTATATTTCTTATTCTTGGGAAACAAAGTTGTCATGTTTATGCGGTTGTCTAAAAACTAATCCCTTCTTGTGAATTCGAGAAAGTTTCTAGTGACCTCTGAGCTAGCTGGCACTCACTATTAAGTTTAATATATTCTAAAGAGACCTAGTCAACCTCAGTCATACGTCTAATCTATTGGATATATTATCCCACTGCGCAGAGCCTATTGGGAATATAGGAACTATACTACATGGCATCCAACGTTTGGTAAGGCACTGATTTAACACTAGATACTAAAGTAACTCAGTTGTGCTTTTCTCGGAGACCCCCTTTTTCCTGTAAAATACTCCAATAGACGTCTGGAGTGGGTAAAAGGATAAAAAATCCACCATTACTGAGTAGGACAAAAATCCTATGTATTAGTTTTTGGTTTGTTCAACGTTGAAGGATACGTTGTTCTAAAATGTTGTGCACTTTATCTTTGTTTCCTTGAAATTTGCTCTGCAAACTTTCATTAAACAAACATGACCAAAATGACAACAATGCAACCAGTAGAGCTGCAGCAGCTGCAGCCCTACAAGGTTTAGACGTTACCAGCTTTAATGAAGACGACCGAGATGCTTTAATCATCCCCGAAAATTTAAGGAGAGCCATCACTATAAAACATATAACAAATGGCCTATCATCGAGAGGTAGTAGGGTAAGTTTTGTGATTGAGGCACATGAATATTGTCAGATAGGATTATCTTCCCTGAAGCAAATCCAGTATCACATGTCTTTCACTTCTACAAAGAAGAGGAACATCCAACGGAATACATTCCTTTCGAGGATATTGAAATTCCACTAACTTACCAAGAGCTCTGGTTTAAAGGTGCCCTACCATATCAAAATCACATTACCAGGCTTGGTCCACTAGGTAGACCAGGAGCAATATGGCTGGTATTAGTCAGCTATACACCACATCCTGCCATTGAAGAAATGGCAGGTGCAGAACTATTAGTTCAAATAAAAAAACTAATAAAAATACACAGACAATTGGTTCAACATGTCATGTGGACCCTAACAGTTCAACCTCCTATAAGGATTCCACAACACACCCCTTACCAGGGGAGCACAAATAAAATTACACCATAGACTATACAATCAGTCATTGGTAAATTACCAGCAAAAAGGGAACCAATTCCATTCTGGATAGCTCAAAAAATTACTGAAATTGAGGCACTATTTCCTGAGACTACCCCTCATGAGAAACACATGGTTTTAACAATCTGTTTACCAATGGGGATCGCACCACACCTGGAGGACTGTGACACTTGGGGTACAGTCTTTGCTGCAATCTACACAAAAACACATGGTGTTCCGTCTATGGCGGTAATATCAGAAGTCCTGAAACAGATTCAAAATGAATACAAGCAGAACATGCTTTAAATCTAGGTATGAAATTACTGAAAGATTTCAAACAGGTCTCAACAATCATATTATCTAATATTAAAGATGAAGCAGCATCCATGGCGATCCACCAAAAGTTAAGAGAATTTGATGTAACTGAGCAACCTTAAGGGACTAGCCAGAATAATAGAGAAATCCTATGAAGAACTAGGTAGAGACAGTTTAGGTGGTAAACCAGTGAAACCCCAACTGACTGAAAGCCCTGAAAAGGTGTTTATTAAAAACACTCTCACTCTTCCTAAAAAGAAGTGAGAGAACACTAAACAAACTTTTAAAGGGAAGCGTTCTCAATCCCGAGGTAGGTGTCCTTGAAAGGAGCCCTCTGAAAGGAGGTATAACCTCAGGAACAGGGATAATTTGAGAAAACCTGATAGATATCAAGATACTGATACACGTTCCTCTCGTACCTTACAGACTTCATCACAGAAATCTGAAAAAGAGAACGATCAGAACACAAGGAAGAAAGCGTGAAGTCCAAAGACAATCAGCACGTTCCAAAAAATAAGAAAACCCAATTCACCAAAAAGAAGGTAGCAGGTCTAAAAATCAGACATGCGGAGGATCTTGAGGACACAACTCAAGAACAGGGAGTGGGCTCAGACAATGTTGGACAGTGCAGCAAAAGTAACCGTAGCTTGCAAGATCTTGAAGGATCATCTGGAGACAGAGGACCTGTATGAGTACATCCAGCTTGAAACTGCTGATACCGGGGTTAGTGTCCCACACAGGTTATATGAAGTAACACTCTTGAACAGGGTGAACACCATAATACATGGCTTCGCCTCTGAAGGGTATAAATTCAATTTCAAAAAATAAAGAATTGCCCACCTCAACGTCCTTTTCTTAGGATATGAATTATCAAGTGAATGCAAAAGGCTGGCAGCAAACTTTCTAGAGAAATGTGCGCTCCTCCAACCTCCAAAAACGCTGAAAAACTTACAGTCAATTCTAGGTTTCCTAAATTTCGGAAGAATTTACATTCTAAATTACGCAGAAAGGGTTAAACATCTCTACAAATCATTCAAACCTGATTTCAAAACAGTTAATTGGACTAAAAAACACACAGAAATTTTACTTTTGGTACAAACAGACATGTTGGCAACAACACATTTACAGGCACGCGTAAATGTACACAACCTAGTGATCCGAATCATTCCAGGAAGATGCGGATTCACGTACTTAACCTTTAATGAAGGAGAAAAAGTAGCTATTGCTTATAAATCACACTTGTACACACAAGCAGAAATGAAATTCACTTCTACAGAATAAATTCTGACAGCAGTTCAAATTGCAGTAGCAAAAGAGAGAGCCCTCTCACAGGGTAAACGCATAATGGTCGTTACTCCTGTAACTGCCTTAAAGGCAGTGACAAAAGCGAGCATTCCGAATGCTAAAGCTTTACATCCGAGATGGATTTCAATGGGTTAATTCTCTTGCTGCAACAGATGTGTAATATGTTTTTGACCCTTATTTGAAAACACACGATTTTCTACAATACAAACTAGAATGTCCTCTGCCCACTGAGATTCTGCCTCTAGAACAGTACCGATGTACAATTTATAGAGACGGATCGGCACAACCCGCAATTGGGGATAAATAAGCTTATGGTGCTGCGTGCGCGATCGTTAAGGGTCGCTGGCGCAATGGTAAATTCCGACCTATGGTCACAAAAACGCAATCTCTAGGAGATTGTACAGCAGAGCTGAACTACAAGCATTCAAGATGGCGCTTGAAAATACTGATTGCAAATTCCCCACACTCACAGTGTGTGATTCCTATTATTGTTGCGTTCAATCTTATAATGAATACTTGCAGAACTGGATTGAAAACGGTTTCAAAGATGCAAAAGGTGGCACAATCAAGAATAAGTTGCTTTGGGAACAAGTAGTTCAGTTATGAAAAGAACTAAGACAAGCTCAAGTGATCCATACACTGAGTCATCAACGTGATGGCGTTCACGTTGCAGGGAATTCATTGGCTGATGAAGCCGCGAAGGCAGCTGTGCAAACAGCTTCCATAGCTGCAATCACTCGTTCTAAAACGAAAATAGACGGCAAAATAATGATAGCTGTAAATGCGACAAGCAAAGGCAGCGGTGCAGCATTACCGTAAAACTATCCACTCGAATATTCATACATAATTGATGCAAACTCCTTTTGCTCGAATCCCTAGAGTGGGGGATAGAGTAATTCTAAACAGGAAACGTAGAGTAGCTTTGATACACAAAGCACATTTGGGAGAGGGTCTGATGTATCAGGGATCTCTAAATTTATACTAGAGACGTACTGGTGGCCAGGGATGAATGGTGACATTCACACATTTGCAATTAATTGCCATGACTGCAACCGAGATCGCAGCAGAGAACGCAGCAAGATACCTGACTACAGTGTAGCCAGCCCGGTACAGACACCATTGTTATCTACACGCAGATGTCCCTATGGACAAATACGGTCCCACAAATATTAAGACAAGATTCATTTGGATGTGGACCCAGTGCTCAGCTGACGCGCAAACTGTTATAAAAGATTTGCGCATCTTTCTGGACACATACGCAGCTGGCACGCTACATTCTGACCAGGGTCCTGTGTTTAGCTCAGAAGCTTACAAGGAGGCCATGGCCGATCAGGGAGTTGCATTGCGGTATTCTAGTCCATTCCATTTGGTTGTGGAGAGAAAAAAACGGGACATAAAGCAATCTATACCAGCTAGGGTACTAGGCTCGGGTGACGGGTGGGTCAAACATCTAATAAGTGTCCAACGTAGTCTTAACAATCTGCCATGAAGTTCTCTAGGGGGAATCACTCCATATGAAATCCTTTTTGGAACTAGAATGATTGTCCAGGACCTTGATTGTCACACTTCAGTGGTAGAACAAAAACCTTTTGATATCAAAGACCATTTGGCTGTTTTGCAGGACTTGAATGAAACAAGAAAAAGTCAAAGCAACACATTGCAGAAGCAAACGACCACTGAAGAAAACCCCCCTGTCCCAGCAAGGCCTGCCTAATGTCCAAAGATTGGGGATCTAGTCAGAGACAAGAGGGAATTTGGGCCTTCTTACAGACAACCAGTACATGTGCTAGCAATCCACGGATCGAAAACAGTGTTACTACAGCCCCTTGCTGGAAGAAATGTAAATGTTGTATTACTTGTATATCGCCCGAATAACCCCACATGTGGTCTCTCCGGTGCTTGTATGAATACTGCTGTGGAACCCTTCCAGGCTTTTTCCCTGTGAGGCGCCCACTCCTGGGCACCCTATGGTGCAGCCAGGCATCCTAGCGCTGTTGGGGTGATTAAGCAAGCTATTGCCCAGAGTTGCAGAGTGGGGCCCATGATTAGAATAGGCACTTAGGCGAGAATTATCAGGTCCGAGGAAATTGAGCCCAAGACCTGCCGAGGCAGGAATTGAACCCTGGTCCCGGGCCAGACCTCTGCATCAGGGTCTACCGCTCTAACTATTGAGCCACACTTCTCCACAAAGAAGAAAGGAGAACAGGATTGTATCAATTGACCTGGTAAAAACCACATCATGTGGCCAATCATAAGTAGTAGGCCAAGTGGACTCCAAAGATGTAGCAGACGCCCGAATCTGGCTACAATCCAAGAGGTTCAAACTGAGAGACTGATAACATTCGAAGACTCTACAGTACAGAATAAAGGACTATGCAACAAAGACATGGAACTTGTACCTCTTGAGACCCAAATAACAGTTTGTCAAGAAATACCTGTCTACAATGAAACAGCATCTGAGTATACTAATATGACAAGAGATCAAGTGGTTCCAGCGGTTTCATCGAATCCTGAAGCAATACCTACAATTGACAGAGCTGCTTTTGGCTATTTCATTAACTTTGATACATTTTCCGAGGATCCAAGGGAACCAGAAACAACACCAGCTAAAAAAACCTTTAAAGAACAAGCAAAAGAACTCTTTCACCAACTGGAAAAAACATATCTGGTTTCACCATGGGTTAAAGTATGGATTGTCTTAGGTGTACTTTTTCTTCTACTTTGGTTGACTCTGGAATTTACCTTGGGAATGCTGATCAATGGAAAATATAGTACAAAGGACACAGTAAGAAAGTACATCATCTTACTACTTAAGCCACACAAATCATCCCATCGTGAACAAAGAGACTTGTCCGCAGTGAACATCATAGCTGTTCCTATACCAGGTGGTATAGCTTGGGACTGAACTGAATATGACATTCTTGGTCCAGCAGAGCTGTTGCAGATTCCACACCAATTCAAGGTTTCCTTGAGTGACTTTGACTGTTAATAATATGATGTCAGACTTAGAAATGTCTGCACAACTTACAAATCATGAATACTTAGAAGGTTCATCAGATTATGAACAAATGTATTGTTAACAATACATTTGTTCATAATCTATTGTCATCATTCCTTATATAAATCTACAAATCCTAGAAATGTATTAACTTATAACCAATGGGAGCATTGTCCGACGCCACCAAAGGGCAGCTCTAAAACATCTCATGACAAATTTCCATACTTTTCAGGTTTTAACGTTTCAAATCCAGAAACATTTTACTTTAAAAATGTTAATAGAAGAGGAAGGAAAAGTATGTTGACAAATACAAAGCAAATATATTCTGCGGCCTTTTATGCTCAGCTGTCTACTTTCGGCTTTGACTTCTGGAAAGACAATATTGAGACAAAAACTGTCTGGGGCACGAAATATTTGCAGGTGCAGGACTTAGAAGCTTTATTTAGAGCCTGCATTATCCCGAACAAATAATGCTTTTGAATGACACTGTTCAACAGACATCCTGTCTTGGATTAGCTAAGATAAAAGATTTAAACAGACCGTCAGTACCTACACCTACACCTGAAAGAAGTAACACTTCAGAGCGGGTGGTTGACGTAAAAACAATTTTACTTAACAACAGAACAGAACCTGATTGGAAAAAATGGTTAATCTGGCCCACAGACACAAACAACTGTCAAGATAGATTCCTGAATAAGACACAAGGGTTCACATTCACTAGGCCAGATTCAAGATATGTCCAGAGACAACATCTAGGGATAGTAACATCATACAGTGTGGGAAAACTGTGCCGTGAATGGCTGCAAAAATCGACACTAAAGGAAGTAAAACAACACTTATCTTTACTTAAAGATGGCGTTGATTTAAGGGACTTCCTACAAGGACCTGCAAAACTGCGTCATTAACGTTTTATATACAGCGGTATCTATGCCATTTATAATGAAGCATGGAAAACAACGCAAGCAGAGACTGCAGAACAAATACTTGAAATTTATCGTATTCATTTAGAGAAATCTCTCTCTGTAGTTGACAATGGGTTAATGAATCTGTCATCCAGAATATATTCTTTGGACATCATTGTATCCTCTGCCATTGACATAATGGAACAGGGCTTGGTCATGTTATAACATGGTCAGTCACAATTGCGTTCTATAATGCTTTTGGGCTGGACTTTGCAAAACCTTCATTCTGGCTATGTGCCATGGCGTCTAATAAACACCACGTCATTATTTTCGGAATTTCACCTTACAGATAAACAAATCACTTTGGCACAGAGGGGAGTAGACTATACGGTGCTGAGCATTGAAAAACTGGAAAGATTACCATTAACTGTTTCTGAGAAACCAGCAACAGAATGGATAATACATGGTACAATCACTATGCCTATTACGATTTTCCGTTTTCAGTATTGTTTGAAACATATACCAGCAGGCGTATATGAAAGGTTCGGTAGAGAATATATCAAGACATCCTGGTATTTACCTTATACGCACACATGTTGGAGTGGGGGAAAAAAAGTGTTTCTTAGTGGTACAAATTGCGAAAATACACTAAGTGGTTCACTCTTATGTCAGAGTATTAATTTACACGGGTCCTGCGATGGTTCCTCGAACACCTTATCCTGCTACCTGCAAAGTTCTCCGACTGCAGTGATAGATTCAATTTTTAGGCAGTTTTCTAATGGAAGTTACATTATGTTGAATTATCACAGCTGTTGTGGCATGTTGCCAGGAACCCCCTATGTCGTAACTGTGTCAGCCAGGGTCACTTGCTGAATGCAAGTATTGTTTCCTAAAACTAAAACAGACTGGGAGTCGCCATTATGGCCTTCACTGAACATTTAGTATGGGCTGAAAATCCGTTCCGTTTGCGAAATTTCCAGATTTTTGGCAAATTCGTGGTCCGCGAATCGCGCAAATTTGCCCAAAAATCCGCAATTTGCAAGGTGGCAGATTTTTTTGCTTGGTCGCGCTTTAAAAATACAATATTGCCTGCGTGGGGTTGACTTACCGTGATTCTGAGTTCGCCGAGTTGTTTTTCCTCCTGGTTTGCGTGTGCTGTGCCATTTTGGATCTTGCTGCGTGATCGCACCAGAGTTTTTTGACCGCGAGTACGTCATCGCGGCCCGCCATCTTGCACAGCGAGAGTTTGACAACGTGAGTACATTATAAGGGCCCGCAATCACGCATCGCGGGAGTAAACAATTGAGAATACGTAGATGCGGTGCGCAGCTGACTTCCGGCGGGAGATTTGAACATCTCGCTTTCCCGAACTTGCAAAAATTGCAATTCTGCACAAGAAATCCACCGCTGGCAGCATAAACGTTCTGAAAATGATGATTTTGATCAGAATAACTCCTCAGATTAACATTTGGCTGCACTTTTTTGAGCAAGGAGTCCATTTTTGGGGGGGTGGGCGGAAGGAAGTGCCCCAGAGTCTCCAACTTCCTGTTCCTGTCTAGCAGGCTCCGCCCAATTCTTTGTCCATGTCCTGGTCACTTTTCATTTGGATCTGTAGCTCGAAGGAATACTTTTTATGGCTGCTGCTGGATATTTGTATTTGAGGACTTTTTGGACTTGGATCACTTTTGGATTTGAGATTTTACAAGTAAATTGGTGTTGTTTGTTTGGGGCATTGCAGCTACTGCAACTACAATTTTAAAACTTTTTCACAACTTTAAAAAAAAATATATTGTGTGTAGCCACAGCATCCAGTAGGCCCAAGGTTAGTCATGGGTGCATGATACAACTGTTTCTGTGAGTTATGTTGAACTTAAATCTCATTTATGTAATGGAATTTTAGCTCACTGTTATATATGGAATTCTTTTATTTTTATTTTGGGGTGCCTGTAAAGCCACACTAGCCAGTAGGCCCAGGGGTAGTGAGTGGTCCATGGACCAAGTCTTTCTGTGGGGTGTCTGGAATTTAAACATCATTGAGGGCATGGATGGCATTGGATTGTGGTGATTTTTGTGGGTTTTTTTCAACTTTTTGGGGTGTTGTTGGGGCCTGGCCATGTGGGTGGGGGCCAATTTGAGGCCTGGTCCAGGCAGGGCCTGGCCATGTGGCTGGGGGTCAAGGGGCCATTTTGTAGTCAGGCAGTGTGCTTTGTGCCATAGGCCTGCACCCAGTGTGCCCTGCCTTCATCCATTATGCCCATGGGTACTTAGTGTGGTACATGGACCAAGTCTTTCTCTGGGGTGTCTTGAGTTTAAACATTATTGAGGGCAAGGATGGCATTGGATTGAGGTGATCTTTGTTTGTTTTTCAACTTTTTGGGGTGTTGTTGGGGCCTGGCCGTGTGGGTGGGGGCCATTTTGAGGCGTGCTCTAGGCAGGGCCTGGCCATGTGGCTGGGGGTCAAGGGGCCATTTTGAAGCCAGGCAGTGTGCTCGGGCCTTTACTTTACTTGTGGATTTATATAGCACAACGAATCATCCCCGAAGGGATCTCTCGGCACTTTGAGGAGGTGGTCATACTGGGCAGGTGCAACTAATAAAGCCATGTCTTTAGAAGTTTCTTGAACATGGTGAGCTCGTTACAGGCTCTAATGTTCTGTGGTAATTTGTTCCAGGGGCTGGCTGCCAGATGGGAAAAGGCTCTACCACCCATCTTTACCTTGTGTATTCTATGGGAACCCAGCAAGTTAGCATTACCAGATCTTAGTTGTTGCACAGGCTGATACCAACTAATTTTATTTCTGAAATACGCCGGACCCTTACCTTGTAATGATCTAAAAGCCACACAGAGCATCTTAAAGATGGCTCGCTTCTTAACCGGGAGCCAGTATAACTGATTCAACAAGGGAGCAGAAGGGGTCCGTGCCGGTTTGTTAAGGGCAAGGTGAGCTGCCATATTCTGCATCACCTGGAGCCTTGATAGAAGATCCTCCCTTGCCCCCACCAGCAACGAATTACCTTAATCCAGCCGGCTCACCAAGAGTGACTGGGTGAGGATTTTTCTCGCTGATAAGGGAACCCAAGGGAAAACCTTACTGAGCATCCTCATGGTGCCAAAACAGGTCCGGGCCACACTCTAGACCTGCTCCTCCATAGACAGTTTGTCGTTTAGTCTGACGCCCAGGTTCTTGGCCCAGCTCCTGGGGTGGGGGCTTCACCCAGCTCGGTGGGCCACTATTCCGGAGACCAGATGGCTTTGGCCTTCCCAAACAGTAGAATCTCTGTTTTTGAGGAGTTGAGTTGTAAGAAATTTCTCCTCATCCATCTGGCGATGCTAGACATGCAGCTCCTAAATTTTAATTGAGTTGCCATGATGGCCTGCACCCAGTTTGCCTTGCTTTCATCCATTATGCCCAGGGGTACTCAGTGGTGCATGGACCAAGTCTTTCTGTGGGGTGTCTTGAATTTAAACATCATTGAGGGCATGGATGGCATTGGATTGTGGTGATTTCTGTGTATTTTTCGACTTGTTGGGGTGTTGTTGGGGCCTGGCCATGTGGGTGGGGGCCATTATGAGGCCTGATCCAGGCAGGGCCTGGCCATGTGGCTGGGGGTCAAGGGGCCATTTTGAAACCAGGCAGTGTGCTAAGGCCTGCAACCAGTTTGACTTGCTTTCATCCATTATGCCCAGGGGTAGTGAGTGGTGCATGAAACAACTCTCTCTGTGTGATTAAAATTGCTATTTTTATTTTGGGTCTTTGGGTGTGTTGTAATAATAATAAATGCCTAGTTGCAAACATTAATTGAAGCGCGACATATGCAACATTTATTTAACTGATGTTCCTATGGTTTCCTATGCTTTTAGGTGCACAAGAGAACCACATCAGTCATCGTTCATCATTCATCAGTGCCAGGAAGAAGCCCTGCAGCGGTGTGTGCAGCACGTCACGTGACGTCACCTGTGACCACATACAACTCTGCAACTCGTGCAACTGCGGCCTGCTGTTCTGACATCTGAAGAAGATGGGCCCAAAGAAAGGTGGCCATAGCTCCTCCACCAAGAAAGTTGCCAGTGCCACTACCAGTAAAAAGGAGCAGAAGAAGCAAGTGGCACCACTTATCAAGGAGACTGGTGTGCCCACAGACACTTTTTTTGGGAGAAAAAAAACTACGCCTGCAGCAGTGGGGTCCGCCGGGGACCAAGCTGGGAGCAGCACCTCCGCTTCATTGGGATCAGTGCCACCACACTAAGTTAGGTCCAAGGCCATGAGTGCTGCAGAGGCAGCCACTTTAATTGTTCAATCACCATCGGCCAGTGATGTTGGCTCATCGCAAGAAATTAGCATCCAATCAAAGCAGGGTGTAACTCATCTGACGAGTGTTCAACAACCAAAGCCGCAACGACAACCACAGGTGCAACTAGTATAAGCGCAAGTACATGCGCAAGGAGAGGCGCAAGTAGAGGCACAAGTAGAGGCGCAAGGAGAGGCGATGGAGAGGCGCAACCACAGGCGCATGGAGCGGCACAACTGCCCACAGAAGTAGGGGGACATCAGGAAATCGAGATTCAAGCGGAGGTATCATCCAAGAAAGTCACTCCTCCTGATGATTATCCATTGTCTTCCAGATCCCCAGCAAGAAAAAGGTCAAGGAGGGCTACTACTACTACAAGTTCTTCTTCAAGCCCCCTTCCTTCTGATGATCTTGATGTTGATTGGAACCCACCAATGCAGTCTAAGACAGAACCCAGAGTGTCCACCTCCCACCCCACCGTTCCAAAGCTACCAACCTCATCTGCGGCGTACCCCAGGGCTCATCCCTCAGCCCAACTCTGTTCAACATCTACATGGCCCCCCTCGCTCAAGTGGCCCGCCAACACAACCTGAACATCATCTCCTACGCCAACGACACCCAGCTCATCGTCTCCCTTACCAAGAACCTACAGACCGCCAAAAGCAACTTCCACTAGGGTATGAAGGCCATCGCCGAGTGGATGAGGAGCAGCTGCCTGAAGTTGAACTCGGACAAGACGGAAGTCCTCATCCTCTGCCCCACCCCGGCTGCCTGGGATGACTCCTGGTGGCCAACAACAGTAGGAACAGCACTGACGCCCACGGACCACGCATGCAGCTTGGGAGTAATCCTCGACTCCTCCCTCTCCACGTCCAAGAAGGTCAGTGCCATCTCCTCCTCCTGCTACAACACCCTCCTCATTCCTCATGCTTTGCAGGATCTAAAAGTGGATCCTGATTGAAACCAGAAGAACGCTGACCCAAGCCCTCATCAGCAGCCGGCTGGACTACGACAACTCACTCTACGCAGGAATCCCGACCAAACACCTACAGCAACTACAACGCATTCAGAACGCCTCGGCCCACCTGATCCTCAACCTCCCCCACCCCAATGCAGCCACATCACCCCCCACCTCAGAGACCTTCACTGGCTCCCCATCAACAAGAAGATCACCGTCAAGCTCCTCACCCACGATCACAAAGCACTCCACAACTCCAGACCAGCGTACCTGAACAACAGACTCAACTTCTACACCCCTGCCCACCAGCTTCGCTCCGCCAGCCTCGCCTTCGCCGACGTCCCACGAATACAGCGTACCACCTCCAGAGGCAGATCCTTCTCCTTCCTCGCTGCCAAGACCTGGAACACCCTCCCCACCTACCTGCGGCAGACCCAGTACCTGTTCACCTTCAGGAAACTCCTCAAGACCTGGCTCTTCGAGAAGTAGCAGCAGCCCCCCCCCCGCAGTGCCTTGAGACCCTCATGGGTAAGTAGTGTGGTTTACAAGTTCTGTGATTGATCATCATCACGTATGAAAACGGTCCAGACCACCATTAAAAGTATGTTTTGGTCGGATGCGCCATTGAACGCAACCACCCTACGGCACGTCTTTATAATGCAATGACAGCTAAAATGTTAGCACTGGATCTTCTCCCTTTTTCTTTTGTGGAAAGGGTGGGTTTTCTCGAATGTGTGGCAACAGTCTTCCCTAAATGAAAGGTTCCTAGCCAGTCCTATTTTGCCAGAGTTGCGCTTCCAGCACTACTTCAAGATGTGCTGGAGGTGATTGGGGCAGCTTTGCAGAAGAGTGCTGTTCACACTATCCACTTGCCAATGTGCATCCCTGCATACTGGGTCTCTTTTGCAGGTGTTGACCCAGACACCGTTTTTAAAGCTACTCAGAAACATGCAAAAGTACCCATGTTTGCCATTTAGAAATCTCATGCTGCACTAAACCTTTTGGGTTTCAGAGTAAGGTCAATGAATGGCTGCATCCAAGAAAGTGCATGATTGGTTATGGTTCCACGGATAATGGCAGTAATATAGTTAAGGCCATGCATGATGGTGGCTATTTCGAGTGCCGCGTTTGGCGCACAGTATTAACAATGTTGTGCAAAAGTTCTTGAAAAAAGAAAACACAGTCAGCAAGTTACTGACCACTTGCTGAAGAATCTGCACACATTTCAGCCATTCTTTTAAGGCCCGGATGCAGCTGAGGAACATGCAACGTGAACGTAGACTGGCAGTCAGAGGACTCATCCAGGAGGTGGTAACACGTTGGAACTCAACCTTCTACATGCTAAAGCGTCTGTCTGAGCAGTGCTTGGTAATCAATGAGTATGTCTTTGCACAGGGTTCTACTATGAAAGACATGAAGCTAGAGTTGGAGGAATGGAAGCTTTTTAAAAGCCTGACAGACATGCTTCGTCCTTTTGAGGTCTTCACGCGTGAAGTCAGCAGGGAGGACTGTACTTTGGACAAAGCTATCCCATTGTTGCGCATGCTAGAGCACCAACTGAAGGCGGTGTCTGCAACGTTCAAAGGTGAAACTGACAAGCAAGACGCATATCAGTTGGCTGGGAGATTATTAAACCGACTAGTTGACAATGAAAGGCTTAAAAAAATAAATACAGAACAACATTACATTTGTGCCACTATTCTGGATCCACGATACAAAAAGGCAGTGGCCAGCAAATCATTCATTCCTTTTAATGAAGCGGATGTTTCAAAGTACAAACATTGGCTAGCTCTGTCAGCCACTCGGTTGGAAAAAGAGCGGCAGAAAATTGAAGGAACCGGCAGAAGTACTACTGAATCAGCAGGCCATCCGGCATCAAGGTCCACTTTTGAATCTGTGGCTGAAGGCAGTCACTTTCCCTCACAGCCGTTACCGACACCAGCAACCGTATCATCATCCTCACCTGCACCAGGCCCAGCCATAATATTGTCGGAAGCGGATTGGCTAACTCATCAAGGGTTTGCTTGTTCCAGTGATGCCACAGATGGTACGCAAAGTGGAGCACCGCTGGAGAACCTTGAGTGGACGGTGCAGGCCTATCTGGATGACTCAACAGAGGTCTTCGTTAATCAGAACCTATTGCTGTATTGGTATGGGAAAAGGCCTCTATGGCCACTGATCACCAAACTGGCTCTAAATTATTTGTCTTGCCACTTCTGAACGTGTTTTCGGTGCTGCTGGTGCCATTGTAACTTCAAAAAGGACCCGCCTCTCACCCAAAAATGTGGAGTGGTTAACAATGATCAAGATGAATCAGCACTTCATACCACCAGATTACAAAATATGTGAATGCACGCAGGAGGAAGAGGACACTGACTTAGATGACGGAAGTTCTTCTCTGTTAGCGGACCTACTCCCGTCTCAATTCACAGAGTTTGAGGACGAGCTCTACTTCCTTGACAACTAGGCCTGAAACTGACTTCCTTTTTTTTGTCCTGACTCCTTATTCACATTTACTCCTGTGTGTCTTTCTTTGTTTTGCAACTTTTACCTCAACAAAACTCTAATCACAACAAATCCATCAGCAGCACTGTCTTTGTCTTAATTCCTTATTGAAGGTGCCGCTGTCTGCAATCCTGAAGTTCACAAGTTCACAACTCAGTCATGCTCCTCTATCCTCCTCCTCCAGACTCCCCCTATCCATTTCCCACAAGGCAGATGGCTGGATTACGCAGAATGAAGAAACTGTTGCTTCGTAGACGAGTCCCCTCAAAAGAAGTGGGACTGGAATTACTGACTATATGCTGATTGTTGACAGTTACTTCTGAAATTGATTGACACACACGAGAGGCTGCCCTGTGAGCCTCCACTTTAAGAACAACAAGATGCGGACAAAAAGTTGAACAGGTAATGAATAATGATATGGCATGCACTGCAGTGGACATCACTGGCTGTCTGGCTCTGATAAAACCAATTGCTGATTGTTTGTTGTGCATGAAATGAATCATCATATGTCTTCTGTTATTATTTATTCTTTGACACACAAAATGTAACTCAAGTCTACTCTGTCTTTTCTTACCTTGTTTAATTCAAATTCTTCTACTGCAGGGGCCACTACGTTGCATTTTTTAATATGCAAAATGTCCTTGGACTCACTGTGTGTGTAGACTGCGACTGCATGAACAACATTGAGTTTGCCAATATACCATGATGATGATGATTCTTGATGATCAAAGGTACATTTTTTCTTTACAGTCACTCACTGGGATGGATGGATCATCATCGTCGGTTTACGGAAGAACTATGGCCATTTCATGAGTGGCAAACAGGTAAACCAGTCAACAACAACTACAGCAGAACTACATGTCTGTCTAGTCGTGGTATGGAGTGGTCGAGCCAATACAGTGTTGTTATGCCAGAGTCCAGACAGCAGTTCATGTAAAATTGCAGCTATGTGGCTTGCTGCATACAATTAGATATGCTTTGTCTGTCTGTGTCAAAAAGGTATGCTACATCAGGTTGCTTCACTCAGTGGTGCCTGCCTTGACCGCCTGCATGGCCCTGGTCTGCTGTGTGCTAATTACTATCCTTGAAAAGGAGACTCAGAGTACGCACTTTAGAAATGATGATGCTTGTATGTAATACTGTCGCCTCTGAAACTGATAGTGTTATTTTGGCACTACAGCACACCGTACCTTATATTTTCTCTCCGTGGTGTTTTAATTTCACTTCCTGTTTTTCCATCAACAATTACAGGCCGGCTTTTACCCTGTGCGATGGGAAAAACGATTAACTCAGGCTTACAATTAGCTATCCACAATTACGCGTCCGCCAGTGGACAATGTTTTTATTTTTTATTTTAAAGCTTTATTCGACAGCATTGTCATAAAAGCATTTTCGACCTACTCTATACATAATAAATACTATATCTAATTAACAACAATTAAAATACACATTAAACATAAAGTGCTGTCGGAAGCATTTTTAAAACATACAACCTCTTTAAAAAATAGAGAGCTGATACAAAAGTGAATAAAATATCTAAAAACATTTTGCTGGTATTGAACACAATTCATTGGGATAAAGTGCGGGTGCGTATGATCCATGCCCAGCCCAAATATTTGGCTAGTGCAATGGCGAGACAAGGCGAGCAGTTTGTTCTTAAGATTCTAAGCGCTTCTTGATGTAATCTAGTCCCTAGATTTCTACATGCGGGTTTTAACCATCTTTGCCTTGGAGCCGCATAAAGGGGGCAAGCGAACAGAAAATGTGGTATATCCTCGACAAGGTCCTTACAGTAAACACAGGTGTTGACATTATCAAGGGACCATTTTAATGTAAATGAATTAAGCGGTAAACAGCCCACCCTGAACTGAAAGTACAGCTTTCTGTCCAATGGTTTTGAGATCAGGTCCCAATAATGTTCACAGGTTGGGACTAACTTGTGTTCCAAATACTGGGTTGTTAGCACCGAGGGCTGGTTAGATGACAAAACCAAGCCGTGTATCATGTCCCAGTACATTTTCTTTAACAAATCCTTGGAGGGGAAAGCTGCAGGATCAGTAATTGTCCATAAGTGATCCAGATGCAGTTTATTAAGTAAGTTCCTGATTTCTTTTAGCCACGTAATTTTATGGAACCGATCAGAGTTGACAATGTCCATGAGTGCAGCAGCGTAGTGGGCCAGTTCAGGCGTGGTCTTTATGCGCCTCCAAAATAGTAATGGGCGCAGCCTTGCCTGGTCCTCAATTTTTTTCCTCCCTAGATCGTAAAGGAGAGGAATAGATGGAGTACTCTGCGGGACTCCAATCAGCTTACGTAGAAATGTATTCTCTGCAACAGTCAACCCGCTGATGTTGGCGAACCCCCATAGTTCTGCTCCATAAAGACATGCACCAAGAACTTTCATGCTGTAAATCTCCATAACAGGTTGAATAGGTTTTGTCAATGAAGATTTATGCTTCAAAGCTATAGCCCCTGACAGCTGGTGTAACTTTAAAACCGCGGAAACAATATGCGCTTTCCACTGCATATTCCCCTGCAAATTAATACCCAAGTATGTAAATGCATCCACCTCTTCTAGAACGGCCCTGTTAAAGTACATTGCCCCTTTAAACGACTTAGTAGGGTTCATATTCATAAACTTAGTTTTTGCAGTATTTAATTCCAAGCCCCGAGCCTTGCAAAAGTCCCCAAAGGCATTGATTGTCTTTTGTAGCCCACTAGGCGTTCGCGATATCAACAGAGTGTCGTCCGCAAACATAAGTACCGGGACCCGCACCCCATCTAAGATAGGGGCATCAGTAGGTCATTTCCTGAGATGGTCGACTTCTCCATTGATATAGAGAGAAAATAAGGTGGGGGCCAGGACACATCCCTGCCTCACCCCACGCTCTACAGGGAAGGAATCAGTGACTTCGCCATGTATCCCCCATCTAATCTTGGCGTAGTTGCCCTCATGCATACGCACTAGTAATGACAATAATTCGGGGCACATTCCAAGTTCGCCTAGCACGTTCCATAATTTTTGCCGCGGAACTAAGTCAAATGCCTGTTTTAGGTCTACAAAGACAGCATACAATGGGCCATCTGCTAGGGTGACATTTTTCCAATATAGAGTTAAGAAGTGGAAAACCTGGTCAATGGAGCTAGTAAGGGGGCGGAATCCAGGTTGGTATGGCGAGAGAACTCAATTTTCATCTATCCAGTCTTGTATTTTATTTTGGATCATTCTACCCATCAATTTTTGCGCTGAGTCAATAAGGCTGATGGGTCTATAATTAGATGGTAAGGCCTTATCTCCTTTTTTAAAGACCGGAATGATCTCTGCGCCTTTCCATGAGGCAGGTATTGCTGCTCCTTGTGCTATAGAATTTCCGAGCCATGCAAAATACAGGCACTAATTATCCCGGTCTGATAAAAATACATCGGCCGGTATGACGTCAATGCCCGGTGCCCTCCCACTTGTCACCCCGTCCATTGCAACACTTACATCATTTTTAGTGAATACTTCCTCTTTGTATAGTACTATGGGCGGTGTGGGTTGGCACTCAAGGGGCATTGAGCAGGAGTATTGCGCTTAAAGAAGTTGACCCAGCATTCTTTCGGCACATGATTTTTTGGGCCTTCAGCTTTTCCACCCCTATCCCATTTTATATTTGCCCAAAATTCTTTTTGTTGTTTAGCTGCACATGCATTTTTTAGTTCCTGCCACTGACTTTCATCCCACAATCGTTTCGCCCTAGTTTGGGCTTTTCTATACTCGTCCCTAGCCTTCAGGACTTCTCCTCTATTTGAACTTCTTAATACCACGCTTAGATTCTGTCTCGCCCTTCTGCATGTTTGATCATACCATCCTGCCATTTTCACAGGATACGCACCCTTTTTCTGCTTAACTTCTTTTAAGAAGAACCCCTGAATTTTTTAGAAGAATTTGGGATGTGCCTCTTCAATTAGTTTAACAAAATCAATGTCATTACATCGGTTCTGCAAACCTCTCACTTCATTTGCCACCACCACTTTTAAATCTTGCAATTTTTCAGGCCTATCTAACAGTGCAGCCCACTTAATATGACGTTGGTTTTTAGTGGAAATTATATCCAAGGGGAGGAATCCCATGCCCAAGCCTGGCACTGTTACCCCTAGATTTAATTGGAAGAGCAAACACAATGGGTTATGGTCACTCTCCACTCTAGGGGTGACCCTCATATCCCTAACCCTATGCCAGTCTCTGACATCTACAAGGATGTAATCAAACCTACTACTTGCCCTGAGGTTGTCGAAAGTAGCAACACCATGTAGATCTGAGAGAGTGCGTCCATTTGCAGCCCTCAACCCCCAGGCTAAGCACATGCTCTTCAGTTGAACAGCTGCCTCAGACCACTTTTTTATCGGGGGTAAGTCTAGCTGCGGTATTCCCCATTTGGCATCCCCTTCTTGGGAAAGTTCGCTATCTTCCGGACCCAGGGGTTCAAAAGTGGTATTCACATCACCCCCCACCATGATTGTAGTATGCTGTGGCAGGGCTTCCATGTTGTTCTCTAATGCTGTTACCACATCTGAGCCTTTACCCACGGAACTCCCCTGGCATAAATATTAAAAAGGGCCATCTCAGAACTATCCCCCCAGGTAATCACAACTGATAGTATATCGCAGTTATTCACAGGCCTCACTCTTACGGTACATTGCAGAGATTGACGTACCCATATAATTAATCCCCCTGACGGACGCCCCTTGGGGTTCATTTTTGCAGGAATAAGGAAATTTAGGAACCCTTGCTGGTGAACAGGAAGCACTGCCCAGGTTTCCTGTAACATAATTACATCATGGAGCTGAATGAACTCCCCCCATTCTGGGGACTCAATTTTGCTTGAAATTCCCGCCAAGTTCCATGATAAGAGCTGAAGGTCCTCTTTAACTACACCAACTCTCTCTTCTGGTGACAACAAATGTTGCCTACATAGAGGATTTTGTGGGTTAAGTGGAGGGCTGCATGTCCTACGGTCATTTGGACCAATAGCAGTAGAGGCTAGATACCTAGGTGGGCCATGCGCCACCTTACCCCAAGAGTATAGGCTCCCTTCTACTGATTTAATGGCAAGAGGTGGGGTGGATTTAGCTGCGCTCCTCTCTACAATGACAACCTCTTTAAATGGGTTGTTGGCTGCACGATCCATCAAGTCACTCTCCCTCTCATGCAGTCAGTCACACTCATTGAGGCCCGATAGGGCTAAGAATCTGTTCTCCAAGGGCATACTCCAACTACTTTTAGCATCAAAAGGCTTTCCTCTCCGTACCACTGTGTTCCATTTTGTTCTCAGCACAGTGGGATTAAGTTTATCACCTCTCCTTGCATAAAAGAAGTCCAGAGTTAGAGGGACTATCTCTGTCGACCTACGCTGTGGGGGATATACATCGGCTAGGACATTTGGCAACACCTCTGGGTCTGAGAAGTGTAGTACCACACAGTCCCCTCTAAATTTTTTCTTGCTTCCCCCGATCCACTCTACCCTTCTAGCTTTTACCACCTCTTGAGCCAGTTGATCCATACCCCCCGGAGAAAAAGCCATATTTCGCGAAAGCCAGTGCAGTGATTTATTTATCAGGGATGATGAATTCTCTGTGTGCCCCGGTTCCAAATGAGGGATATTGGCAAGGACCAATACTAATGGTGAGGCCTCGACGATCAATTCTACTGGGCCTTTTTCAACATTACACTCTTCGGGTCTATCCCTTCTCCCCATCCCATCTGAAGCCCCAATTTCGCCCTGCTCTCCCGGATCTCCCCCTCCAAGAGTATTGCCCAGCGTGGAGATAAGGGGGATGTTAACCAGGGGTTCTAGCCTGTGGGTTGTCTGGGTTTCTTTAGTCTCAACTCTCAGGGTGGGTTTTCCTTTTCCTGAATTACTTTATCCAGGAGTCCCCTTAATCTAATTACCTCTTCAGTTAGGTAATCAATTTTAATCAGGAGGGGTTTTGTTATGTTCTTGATTTTACTTTCTAAGGCATCTAACAGCCTTTTGAATTGATCATCATCCATCATTACCTTCCCATCTGTAATGTCCCTTTCATCTTCTCTGCTCTTTTTGCCTGGGGAGTTGTCAGAGCGTTTTTTTGCCTGAGCCGAGCCCGCCCCTCTTTGGCAGATATTTGTCCCCCCCCTTAGTACCTCTAGGGGCTGGAACCGGTGCTGGGGGCTCATTATCTAGAGGTATGATTTCGTCATCTGGTATTACTTCAGCATCTTCCACTAGCTGTATTTGAAAATTATTCTCCTGGGCTGACTGCTGGGGTACCGTGGTGCTAGTGTTAAGATCAGATGTAACCTGAGGCATAATTTCTATAGGTGGTGTTTTAGGGTTTGAGCTCAGGCCCAGGCAAGATCTCCTATCATTATTTATCTTAGCGACACTTGGACGAGAAAGTTGTCAAGTGTATTTACAGTTTGGGGTGTTTTGGCTTTTGACATTTTGGGTAGATGTTGCACTCTGTAACCACAGTAACACCCTTAGATTAAACAATAGGGAAAACGCTATGTCCAAGATAGAACAAATATCACAAATTGTACCTATTAAGAGTGGAGACTCACAGTTGGAGAAATGGGCAGGGTCCCTGGCCCAGGCCAGTGCCAGCCTGTCCCGGACTGTCACAGACTGTCCTGCCCTTGTCCCGGGCTTAGCCCGGGCGCTCCCGCGCGCGACTCGCGGGGCGAGAGGGCGGACTGTCTTTAACTGGCGCCTCCGGGCGCTCTCTGCGCGTCACGAGCGCGCCGCCCCAGAGGCTGCTGGGGGATGTGGTCCTGCGGGGCTGAGAGTCTCCCAATGCTCTTGCTCTGCCAAAGGTAGCTGAAGCCGCCGCCGTTCACCTCACGGCTCCGCCAACCCCAGATGTCAGGTCAGTCAAGGCTAGGACCTCCGAGTAAGTAGCAGCAGAAACGAGTGATTAGTACACACCCCAGTGGACAATGTGTCTGGTCACCAAGATTGATCGACGGAGCATCAGATGAAATGGGGGAGTACTGCGAAGAAGAGGAATGGCTGGATGCATGCAACTTCCCAAATTGAACAGGACAACTACAACATACAGTTACAGTATCCTCTTCACTTCTCCTTATCTTTTAAATAATTGTATTGTTGTGAACTTCTATGAGTGTGCATTTGTTTGCTCTCTGCTTCAAATTCATCCCTCCAGCTATTTGATAAGTTTTTCTTTGCTATTTTTAAAACTAATTTAATGTACTACTAAGTGTTTATTCTCTCTGAGGACAGATAGGCAAGTGAAATTGCGTAATTACTGAAGCCCTGTACTGTCAGATTGTTTCTTCATAGTTAGTAAGTTGTAGTACTACTTTTCAGTAACCTAACCATCCATTAAGCAAACTACTTCATGCATGCAGTAGTGCATGCACTTCCTTTATGTCCCTTAAAAGATTTATGGATATTTTCGTATCCAAAGATTTTTTTTTCTTCATTTGGTGTTTGTCCATGCTGTGGTTTTTTTCCTCTCTCCACAAAACTTTCCCCAAAACCTCCATTCCCATCCAATTTTCAAACCCTAACCCTCTTCCCCCGGGCTGTGTGGTTTTCATTGAGGTGTGACTAAATGACAACAATAATTTCACACACTTGCTGGGGAGGATAAGGACAAAGCAACAGAAAATAAATTTCAAGGCTGGTGAAGGAATCCGAGGGTATGTTCTCACTGTGTACTGTATTATCTATCGTACTGTTCTAATGCTACGCTCGGGCCACTCAATGTTTCATTTCCTTTTTTTCCATATGCTGCTACTGCCAGTGTGTAGTGTACCACTACTACTACCACCACCACAACAATGACATTTCATCTGTACAGGATTCAACCTTAATCGCCATTTGCCATGCACCCTGCCCTGTGCCTTGCCCTATTCTCAAGCACGAATCACAGGTAAGATAAGCATTTTAGGGGAGGAAGAATAATGGAGTAGGAGGAGAGGAGAGACTGACAGTAGTACTAGTAAAGTAGTAGGACAATTGAATTAACTGACTCTGTCAGTGGCACTTTTCTAAAAATGTGGGCGATTAGACAGTTTGAATCAACCAGCCAGTTAAGTTTCAGGAAAACAAACGCACAGTTGAGTTAACCCCCCCTGCCTCCCCCACAAAAGAGTAAAAACACGTATGCTATGTTTAAGTTGAAAATAAATAATTATTTACACCCTAACAAAAATTAAACGAACCCACAAGACCCGACCCACTCCCTCCCTAACCCCAACCAATGTCCATGAAATGTCCAGAAGAAAAGTTCCAAAACCCCAACACCCAATTCCCACCCCCCCAAAGGTCTTTAAAAAAGGGGTAAGGGACAGTCTCTCCCCTCTACTGCAGACAGTGGTGTCCTTTGGCCAGGTGGTCCCAATGCTCCCTGCGGAGGTCCTTGAGTCTCTCCACCTGCTGCTCAAGGTTGGACACCAGGAGGGTCAAGCGGTGCAGACGAGCCTTGCACCTGCTGTAGGGGGCAGCTGATTTTTTTGCTGCTTGGCGGTGGCGGGTGGCTGCGGTACGACGGCTCCGTACCACTGAAGGCTTGCGCTGACTGGATGGCCCAGGGTGAGTGGAGGAGGATGCAGCTGTTGTGGATGTTATAGATGTCGACTGAGACTTCGTGTCCTCCTCCTCCTGGGCCACCTGATGCCGATATTCGGCGACAATCGCCTCCAGGTTCCGCTGCCGGGCCCGTCTAGACAGCTCCTTCCATGTTGGTTTGGAAGGAGCATCTATATGAAGAAAAAAAACATACTGTAACCAATGGTCTTTAAGATTAACACAAAATAATTCAGCAGAAAGTTGTGTCACAGTAGCACTAGCAACTTGCAAGCACAGTACATAACATTTGTGGCCTGTATCTATCTAACCTCCCACTTCGTCGGCCTCTGCCCCGACATTAGGGGGGAGTTTCAGGATTTCTACTAGCACTATATGGACTCACTACATAGGACTCAGACAGTACACAAGTCTTCATCTTCTTCTCTCTTGCATAATGCCAGCGCAGTCAACTTGCACCCGAGTACCATGATCCAGGCATCCATCCATTCAAAGTAAATGTCAATCATTCTTCTTAATGTCTCAACTGAACAAACATTACTTTTTCTAACGGAAAAACAACCAGCCATGCATCCATGCTTGACTGGCATTTGAATTTGAACCAAAGGATATATTGCGCAAACATACAGTTTCTGTTTCACCCACCCAGGTAGTCCTCTTTCCTTTCTCCTTCCACCCATCCTTGCTTCAGCCTTCAACCGGCCATGCATCATATTCCCAGCCACCTCGGGCAGCATTCAAAAACAAGTATCATTCTTTGCTAGTCATTAATTTTCACTCGCTTATACTTTCTTACACCCTTCTTTCCCCTTTCGTTCATCCCATCCATCAAGTTCATCTCTGATCTGACTTGGCTTCTCGATAAAACTTTCACAGCTGAGTCGAAGTCAAATTTAGAGGAGGCCATTGGTTACTCGTCAACTGCCGCCGCTAATGCTATTGCTATTGAGAAGTCAAGGGTGAATGTCTTCTACCTGGTTGACAAAAACTTGGGGGCATATTATCAAGGACCGGTGTTAAAATTATATCCGTTTTATCGGCAGGAAACTGCAGATAAAACGGCAATAATGGGCTTGATAATACGCTCTTGTTAATTCCCATAGAAGCCCATGTTCTTGTGTTAACATGGGCTTCTATGGGAATTAACAAGGGCATATTCACAAGCCCATTATCGCCGGTTTATCAGCAGTTTCCTGCCGATATAACGGCGATAATTTTAACACCGGCCCTTGATAATATGCCCCCTAGTTCTTAACGTGTAAGTCTCCTTAACAGTAAAGTGTACTTGTACTGAACAACATATACACCTCTGCAGAGAGCCCACTCTGCAGTCTGTAATCTCAATAAGTAACAGAATATAATAGCTTTGCTTACCACTGCCCGCCACTCCCGTGGCATCCCCCACAGCAGTTCCTGATGGCTCTTGCACCGCACCCAACCCTGGAGTGCCCACCTCCACGCTGGCCCCGGCACTGGTGCTTGGCTGTGCCGATGTTCCACCTAGAAAATACATTTCATATTTTTAGATGCCATATACACCACTCCCTATTTTGTCTAGGAATGAACATTTTTTACTAGTACTACATAAATACATTTACTAATTTGTGACTCTAGTCTACTCTAACTACAAATTTCCCTTTCTTCAGGAAAGGTGTTTTTTATTTATGCTTAGCCATTACATGTGATGCTACACTTTTTGATGAATGCTTGCTTTTTAACACGCACCATTTTTCTCATAACAGACAGAAGTTTCCCTTCTAAGAACAAGAGCAAGATCATCATCATATCATGTTGGACTGAGTCGTCGACGATTCATCCCCACCAAGACTTTAAGTTCCAACCAGGTGAGGGCTCTACAATTAATGTGTGAAATCAGCCACTTTTCAGTTTTGAATCCTTCACCGTTTATCTTATATGAAGTTGATTTTAATAAATGTTTTTACTTTTAATAGAGCTTTAAAACTTATATTGACTCTGGTTTTTGGTAGTGAGTGAGCGAAAGAGTTTGCTATTTGCAAGCATGAGTCCGTGGCTCTGAGAGGTCGAGACTCTGACTCCGTAGCCTTATGTTCTGGGTATAATCATTCGGGATCATCGCTGCATTTGGGAGCTAAATAATGACTCTGACACACCAGCTAGTCAGTAAGGAGACGGCGGTTCAACTTATGTTATGACTGAGGTATGTGGAAAGTCTAACTGTGCCTATTATAATTTATAACCAATTACCTATTTCTTGCACATTGTTCTGTTTGTGCAGAATAGTCCCTGCAACAGTAGTAGTATGGATTTTCCTCCTATCCAATCAAACAGTATACTAGTATCTTATTCTTGGTGGCCTTTGACATTTTATTGTTTGAAATTGTCAAAGCATAAACATTTAGAAGACTTCAATAGACATTATGGACAGCCCAGAGGTCTGCACTCAGTGCATAGAACTATTGCTGAATAGAATAGGAGTTTTGTTTAACACATTTTGCCAACTGTGCAAGCTTAGTTAGCTACACAGACAGACTAATAATAATCTAGTAGTACCACATGGAGTCATAGTAGAGGCAGGATAAGAATTTAGAAACACTCTACAAGAAGATCAAAGACGATTTAGGAAAAAATAGAATGAGGAACGTTTGGAAAAAATAGGTGCTGTTAAAGATAGGGAAGTATAATTATTAATATTAACAGGAAAACTTACTGGGGCCAGCAGAGGAGCCCTCGGTGGACCTATTCTGGCCTTCCTGGTGTTGTTCCTGCTCCGCCGGCGCCGCTACCTCCTCCTGTGTCCTCCTGCCCCTGGGGGAAGCTGATGTACAACATGAAAGAAAGACACAACATGGATGATTATTGTCAACCAAATCATACATTTCAAAAAAACAATAACAAATTATTTCGGGGAAATAGACAAGAATTGCACTAAATTTATTGACCCATATATGATGTGGTCTACTTGGATATAGCATTGCTGGATTTGCAGACCGTCTACGTGGAAAGTTATGTAACTCACTAGACCAACTACAAAAGGTTCTACTAGGACTGGCAGGCAGCACTACGCAGCATGCGAATGACAGACACAGTCCGTCATGATCACCTCCACTATCTCTTAGTGGCAGTAGTACAAAGGAAGGACTGGACTTGAGTCTCTAATGTCTAGCATTACGCAGTTCTGTAAAGTACACTAATACATAATCATCACCCAGGCCAAATGAGCACAAAATTGAAAACAATCAAGCATAGTAGCACCGCCAGTGAGCAGGCGAGCCACTGCAATCACAGAAGCTTTTGAAACATAATTTACCTGCAATGTAATCGGCAGTATTCTTGCTCTTATGAAAAAAACAAATATTTGCAATATCATAATAACACAGAGCAGGAGAAAACACAGTAGTGTTTAAATAGCTACTACTACTCACCAAGCCCAGGGATCTCCACGCCAAGCAGGTCGAGCAGGTCGTGTTCCCGGTCCATGATGTCGGACCACCGCTGCGTCGCCTGGTTGTAGGTGCGCCGGACCCCAGACTGCTGATACATGGCCCAGCACACCTTCCCCCATAGCTTGCGATGCTCCTGGAGCCCGTACCCGGCACCGAGCCTGCGCGACGGTCTTGGGGAGGTGACGCTGGATGAAAAAAAATAGTGTGGCCACCTTCACTGCGTTGAAAATTTCCCGGGCTATTACTGCCTCCCCCCATAAGCGCCCGCATGGGTGCCGAGTACGGGGTGCGGAACCCTTCCACTTCTGGTTCTTATCGGCTCCCTTTGCCATGGTCCTGGACAGGAAAGTTAAATAAAAAATAGGAAAGAATAGGGAAAAAGTAAATAAAATAAAAGAGGTAAAAAAAGTAGTTTTTATAGTAACGAAAAGTTGAAAAAAACACAAAACATAGATGTAGAAAAATAGAGGGATAGATAATAAGTAAAAAAGGGCAAAAAAAAGTTCAAAGAAACAAAGGATTGCAAAGATTAGAGGAGGATCGAAAAAGCATGCCCAGAACCATAGCAATGAATTAAAAACAAGATGGCCGCGCCCCTTGCGACCACGTGGGTATGTTTGCGCGATATTTCTCCCGTGACCATGCAAAAACGCACGCAAACACGTAATTGCGCCCCGCACGTAGGAAATACCCAACGTGAGCATGCAAGGAGCGCCCGAAAACGGATATACGCAATGCGAACACCGAAAACAAGATGCCCGTGCCCATGTACGACCGCATAGGTAACTTCGCGGTCGGTGCGCTGAAAAAAACCCCACGAACAGGCAAAGCGCCCCAGCAACACGCAAAAATAAAAAAATACACAAATTCGCACAAATTCGCTGATTTTGCGGACCGCAAATTCGCGTACAACGCAAATTCGCAAATTTCACCCATACTTACTGAACATCTCTTCTATACGAATAATTAGATTAAGCAGAATGAAAGACATTCTTTTACAAAAAACTGTGCCACTGACCTCGGCCAAAGAGACGTATGATCTGCAGGTTGCAAGGACTTCTGCAGAGATACATGCCCTTTTATCGACAAACGGCCCTATACATTCCTCAGAAATTTTAGGTCGTATCTTAAACATGTCTGATACGAGTGGTATCGTACATGTATTTAAGACAATTTTTTCAGGACTGTTAGCACCCTTTGAAGCAGTCTTAGGCATATTTCCAAACTTCATGCACTCTGTGTTTGGTGGCCTGCCTCTCATTTTGGGACTCGTAGCAGGGATACTATTTTTGCTCCTTTTACTCCGATATGGCAAGCCAAGTCACCATCGACACCCAGATCACCTTGGAGAACACCCTCCTGGCAATGAAGTGTTGTGAGCGCATGATAAAAATACTGGGTTTGACTCGTGTAAGAGATTTGACTACCACGTGGTTTCTATCATACCAACCAATCTGGCAATATTGCATCTTACCTGTTCTACGATGTCTGCTATGTGGAGAAGAATGCGTGCTAGACATCTGTCTGACACTCCCATCAGTCCTGCCAACGGAAGTTGATGCTTTGATTGAACCGGTAACGGCTCATGCACTGTGTTGTCCCCAGTGGCTACCAATCCTGATGACGGTATTCCTTGAGATCTCACGGACGCAAACTGCAGACAGTGAGTTACGTGGAGCAACAGGCACACAGGTACCATCTACTTCGAACATTGCTAATGCGGCTGGCGCTGATGGCGATGCTTCTCATCTATGTGCGGTTAATCTGCTCAACGAGGTGGCTCAACTTTCACCTACAGTAGTAGACAAATTCTTTACCAGTTAAGAAGATTTGATGTTTTCTCCAAACAATGACACTGACTTTTGAAGTTAGTACACAGTGTTCTGTGAGACTCTGAATTCGACCTTCACTTTCCAAAACAAACTTTTAACTTTCGAACTCTATTTTTCAATGATTGTTTTTTTTTTCCAAAATTGAAATTTTTTGGGGGCACAAAGTAATCTGCTTAAGGTGGAACTATTCCTAGAGAACAAGAATTCTTTGAATACTTCCAAGTGACAATATTTCACCTTGTCCACAACCAAACAATTTTTATATTCTGTCATGGAATGGTCTCAACTTTTTCTTCTGTATTTAAGAGTCATTTCATAAATGTATTTTCATGATTTATTCGGATAGCGTTTTTAAAATGTCATCTATATGCTTTGAATGAAACATTGCTTTTAAATGCGTACAGCTCAAATGCTCTTTTCGTGTACAACCATTTAGAATGCATTTTTGATGTATTTTGGGTGGGGTTTTTAACACATCATGTTTAGATATGTTTTATGTGTTTTAGAACTTAGTAATGTCGTACATAATAAAGTGGAGTGGGTGTTGTGTGGCGTTTTAGGCTCTGAGCAAATTTTCCCAATTCATGCCCTTATATAGGTACAATTTACATTGCCCTAATATAGTCATAGAAATCAGTCCCTTATTTAGACAAAGCCCTTGCAGAACAAATACAGGCATAGTAACTACCACCCGTACCAAACGTCACAACGATTTCTTGGAAAATCGGCTTAAGCAGTCAGGGACCTTCCCTTGCTTGAATATTGATTTGTCCAAGAACTCATGTACTTTACAGATACCAGACCTCCTTTGTTCCACACTAGGGAATGGAGCTGATTAGAACCTAGAGAAATCTTGGATAGATTCTTGGCAAAGAAAACTAAACCTATGCTACACAATACTTGCTTCTTCCCGCGTACTAGACTTAGGGTAGGTACATTGGAGTAGGCGTATTTTAGAAGCACTAGTTGAGTATTTTTAGCCACTGCTATTTATGTATGTATTTATATATGGTTTCAAAACCGTATAATGCGCATACAGTATTATTTTATAATATTGTTCTCGCTGTACGCATTATAATTTGCAGTCTGCATTACAATTGTAGCAGTTCACTTTTCTTGCATGAGAAAGAAGACTGCTCAATAAAACCTTTTATTTAAAACGCCCGTCTCTCTATTTCTCTGCACCTCTGTAGAAACGAAGCAGGCACGAGTGACTGAGTGAAATATTTATCTATTGTTTCCATGAATCTAGAGATATATTTCTTATTCTTGGGAAACAAAGTTGTCATGTTTATGCAGTTGTCAGAAATGAATCCCTTCTGGTGAATTCGAGAAAGTTTCTAGTGACCTCTGAGCTAGCTGGCACTCACTATTAAGTTTAATATATTCGATAGAGACCTAGTCAACCTCAGACCTACGTCTAATCCATAGGATATATTATTCCAATGCGCAGAGCTCATTGGGAATATAGTAACTACACTACACTCCTTTTTCCTGTACCCCTCAAGTATGGTTACAAAATTTTAAAGAAGGGAAAAGATTCCCTTGCTTGTCAGGGCCAGGTTCCTAATAATTCCTTATAATATTTGATGTCATATCCGACCTTCAAGAAAGCAATGAAAAGTGAAAAGGACTGATTTGTGTCACCATATGAGCATCCTGTTTCACTTAAAAGCCAAGGTGAACGAATTTTACATACATAATAAGTCAATTTAGGAGTCAATATACAAAGCACTTGAATTTAACATTTCCATTTAAAGTATATAACATATACTCAGGATCAGTGTGATGAACAAATACAAATCTGTATGTAAATCCTTATTTGTAAAGCCCAATATACAAATATGGAGAATTCATTAGAATGCGATGGAACTGCTCGACTGAAGAAATGGCACATAACAGCTTTTTAGACAGTAAAAACTGTTTTTTGAAGAGAGGATACAAACACAGTGATGTAGAGATGGGACTGTCACGTGCAAAGGAAATTTCCAGAGAACAAACTCGAATCAACAAAACGAAACTAATGAATTATGAAACAACAAGATTGATCCTAACATACAGCAAGGAAAGCTACAAAATCAAGAAGATCTTGTTTAAATATTGGAGTGTCTTAGAAAAAGACTCAGATATAGGCACATCGATTGGAAAACATCCTCAGATCACATATCGAAAAGCCCCCTCTGAAGGACAAATTGGTATAAAGCCATTTTTTAGTGAAGAAAACCACATGGCTGACACCTAAACAAATGGGATTTGTACATTGCAACAAATGCAAAGCTTGCAAAATCGGAAAAACAATATCCAAACTGAAAGATGGAAGAGGCAAATTTTTCGAAATCAGAGAAAAGATCACTTGTGAGACACCCTACGGAGTCTACATGCTGGAATGCACATGTGGAATGCGCTACATAGGAAGTACTATTTGCCCCTTGAAAAAGCGCATTTTGGAACATCTAAGGGCAATCCATAACAAAGACATGTCATATTCAATCTCCAAACATCTTCATTTACAACATCAAACCAATTGGGTAGATATTCGTTACTTTGGGATTGCTACAGTGCCGGCGAATGAAAGAGGCGGCAATTGAACTTAGAAATTGAGAAAACTGGAATCACGTTCTCATTATTCGTTTCAAAACTAAGACCCCGTATGGATTGAACGGGGATGAAGAAATGCATGTACATTTATAATATTGTCAAAAATAAGTAATCCTATGAGTTGTAAATGTCATTATTGTCAGGTACAATACCTTATAGCAGACTTACAATAGATCGTGGGTACGAAACTGAGACTTATCTGCAGAACAAACAACTGCTAATATGCTGCTGTATAGACGAGAATGAATGTTTTAATAATTGCATAATTTAATAATACATACGACTCAGAAAAGGGCAATGAATGCATAAATAATCGCTTTTTTTAACAATACAAATGAACCATAATCTGCGAAAAGTAAGTGCAAGAAAATATATATATATATATATATGTAACATCAAAGAGTTTGTAAATAAGACAATTCAATAGCGTCATGGGAGTTGGGTCTAAAATCAATCACCAATCAGACTTAGGATATAAAATGAACAAATGCAAAATAAATTAAGTCATAGATGAATACATGTAAAGATTATTACAGAATTTAAAAACAACGGATGTTAACTCTTTGATGTTACATATATATATATATATCCTTTCACCAAACAGTCTGTAACCGGCGCGCTAACAAAATAGCGGGTGCAATTTCCGAGACCAGACCAAGCCCCGTGAAATCTTTGACCAGCAAACTTTGTAGAAATTGCACTCCTGAACACAAAGCTTTTCGTTTTGAAGCATCTTTATTCCATAATTGAAACAGCCACCATCACCCACCAACCTTTCGAACAAAAAATGTTCTCTCACGGTATCGTGAGTCCTTCTTTACTTTCAGTATTTATAGGTTTAAGTTAAAAAGCCAGAACAGTGCATTCTGGTCCCTGTATTTTTATAAAGACATCAGCCTCCTTATACACATTTCTTTCTTTTCAGTTTGTTTCAAATAAAACTTTATCAAGTGTATAGCATGCATGTAAATTTTCTTGCACTTACTTTTCGCAGATTATGGTTCATTTGTATTTCCTCCTATCTTCTCGCAGCATTATTGGGCCACTGTACTTTGCAAAAACGCTAGGCTAGGTATCACCTAGTGAATTTTTTTACTGTGGTATTAAAAAAAAAACAGGTGAAATAAAAAAGGTGTTTTTGTCAACAACTTTGGAATTCAAAGCACAAACTGTTACACACACTCTGGTTGTCAAAATGTGGCAGACGTGCAGGACAGGTTCACAGGTTGAGTCCAAGCTAAGTGCTGAATGCGCTATGTGCTGCCTTCCTGTACTTTGTATTTCATAACTATTTACAAAATTATTTTAACTATTTACTAAAACACGTTTGGCGGTGCCACAAAACGCATGCAATCCGAATGCAAAATCATAATAAATCTGCTGCTGGTAATTACTTGGGCCGCACCCCAGCCCATCGTTATTTTGATCACCATTCCACCTCAGTTTAGACCCAGTCATATCCAAATCACTCTCGACCCTGCTCCAATGGGAACAGTCCAGTCCGAACTGCCAGTTCGGGGCAAGAAACAGCCTTTACAACAAGGTTTTTCCATATTGTACCTTTACCACACATTTTTTACCAATGCACATTTTTAGAACGCATATGCTTTTATAACATATGTCTTTAGCATGCATTTAAGGAAAGTTCGGGAGGGGTCACCCCCCACAAAAACATTGCATATATATATATATATATATATATATATATATATATATATATATATATATATATATATATATATATATATATATATATATATTATCAACAGTGTGTCCATCAACAAACGTGGAGGGAATCGGGAAAAGGCTAAGACAGTTAGAAATGCAGTATATCATTGAACTCGACACCAAAGCCCCTGGAGGTCTCATTGTTTGTGAAGATTTACATTATTATCTGTAGGTGCCTAGTCACATTACCACTATTTTTACTTGACAATTTTTACTTGACTATTTTTACCTGTCTATTGCCAATGTTTTAATACAGAATATATGTTTAAATCTGTGCGGTTCATCCAATTTTATGCCTTTCTACCATCAATTTATAGGTTCTTATGTGAGTTTTTGGTTTTAAGCTATTTATTTGCGTATTTGCACAGATTTAACATTGATGTAGTCACTGTACCTGTTTCTTGAACGTACATTATTTATGATAAACTTGAGTAAGGATTTTTAGTACAACTTAAACTCACTGCCTTGCAATGATTGTGATAGACTTCTTGGGTTTATCTTTGGGGGTCCCAGATTTGGAGAGACCTGACATAGAATTCAGAATTGACGTGCAGTACACCATTACATTTTGAGTATACATTAAGTCAGTGTACACTTGTCATTTGATGCTGCCTTTTCATTAGATTTGTTATTCTTTATTCTTCACCAGAAGGTATCTTTGCACTTTTTTTTGCACTATGTACTTTTCACAGTGATAGTGTCAGCTGTTTGCACTTTAACAATGGCTTACACAAATCTTATCATTCATGCACTTAAAGTTGAATGCCAATGAATTTTTGACATATTATGTTTGGTGCCAAATCATATGAAGTACTTGTACCTTCTATATTTGCACATATGTATTCCAGGTGACTTAAGATCCTCCACAGAATTTATGTCACAGGGTCTCGGCTGGTCACGAGGGAATGTGAAGAAGGCAATGTGGCTTAGCAGGTACATTTATGCATATCGTGTGGGAATGTGTGTACATCCAGAGATACTGGAAGGCAGTCCATCACTGTCTTGGGGAGGTCCTTCGGCCGGACGTAGAACTTGAAGCTAAAAGATGTCTTTTGAATGTCTGGGAACCCACCGGCCTGAATAATAAAGACAAACTTTGGGTCACACTGGGCATGATCATAGCCAAAAGGAATATAGCTCAGCTTTGTACCATCGTAATACGGCGGTTTGAGCGTTGGGGTGGTAATGGTTGGACCACCACAGCAAGTACGGCAGTTCCAGGACCGACGTACTGTTAATAAGGCCCTAAATGTGGAACTTTGTAAGGGTGCATGAATATGATTAAGAATATAATAAATGAAAGAGACATCTTTGGCTATAATGTTGATAGAAAAGATGATTAACTGCTGAGCATGAAAAGAAACTAGCATGTAAATGTTCATGTTATAATCTTCCAAAATGAGCTGTCATGGAAAAATGAGAACAGGGTGTGTGGATTCAGGTTATGCAACTGCCTTGATAGCTTTTGAGATATTCAAATAGATTAAGAATGGGGTGTTAAAAAGGTTGGATATCAGTATTTTCATTTAATGGAAAGAAATCATTAGTTAGTGTGTATGAGATAAATGAAGGAAGAATCATGTAGGGGAGAAGAAAAGCTTTTGGTGTTAAACTAGAAACAAAATTGAAACTAGGGTGTCCAACTGCAAAGAAGTTCCCTGCGGGTGTAGGGGTGTAGATGTGGTTTATAGGAAGGTGCAAGTTGAAGTAAGAAGTTAAACAGAAAGATGTGAGGGCAAAAGTACCATAAAAGTGAATAGGGAACCAACATTATTTGGGTATTCAGAAAGGCAATGTGTGATCCTTTGTTAAACCATAATTGAAGAAGTAAATAAGATATATGTCAAAGAGGGTATCCAAAGCTGAATTGTGAATAGAGAGAGACTGCCAGTACCAAACATATCTGTGGGGATGGCATGTGAAATGAAAAGGATCTGGAGTTATGGTGCATTGGAACTTTCACCTCAATATTTTTGTAACATCATCCAAAGATATTTCCCCATTGTTTGTATGGACCTATGTAAGTTGACTTGAAACCCTGTAAGGGAGCAACCACTAGGAATATATTTCAATCTTGTGAAGCCAGATGACTCCAAAATAAGGACCAGGAATGAGATGTTAAGATTAAAGGAATTTCTCAATAAGACACCCACAATATAATATTATAGTTTGATGACTGAAGTGTCTCAATAGGTAGAGGCGTAGTATTATGAGGTACAGAATGGTAACAGTCGCAACAAGAATAAAGCATATGGTCGCAAACAGGTGTTCCATATATAAACATCCTCGCTCTGTTCTAAGCATGGATAATGAACAGATTGCTAAAGAGATGCATATCCAAGCAGCACAGAAGGTGTCAGCATAGAATCTTACTTTAGTAAAAGTTTGATGAATAGAAAAAGTGTTCAGCATAAGTTTGACGTTTCACACTTCAGGGAAAGCCCACCAAGAGAGATCAGTGACCTCTCGGAGTCAGAAGAGATCTGCATAACTAACTATGGAAAAAACAATGATATTAGCAGTGGCTTTAAAAACATCCTTATCTCTCCTAACACCATCACAAACCACACAAATTGTTGGCTGTGGAGACCATCAGCATACTCACTTTAGTTTCCCATCTCACAGAAACTGAGACTGCAGCATTCAACATTAAACACCCCACCATTCTGGTACGTGATAAACAGAAGGACTCCTTTGACCATTATTTCTCCGAGTCAGATGCCAGTTTTCCCCTGAAGGTCTCATTATCAATCATCTAATAAAATCAATAAGCCTTTCTATAGCTAACAAGAAGCATGGTAACACACCTGCAAAAGGAAAGCAACAGCCTACTTGAAAGGTTGAAACACATAGAGTCATCAGGCTAAGTTAACTCAAAGAAAAATAACTGGTTACATGATTATACATACACAAACATGTATAATGAAAGCAAATGTTAAACATGGATGTGCAAACATAATTGCATGAATGAATTAATCAATCCGAATATGTGTATGAATGAATTCCTAATAACTATAAGGATTTCATACTATCAGTTGATTTAATTACAAAACACATGTTTATGAAATTGAGTCACACATTGTACATGACTGTTGCATATGAATATATAAATGCATAATCATAATGCATAATGGGTGGAGCCTAAATTACGCTGCTCCAGCAGCTCTGTAAAGTTGATGGAGATCATGTGGTTGAGAGGTAAAAAAGAAGAATGAAGGGTGAAATAAATGTGCGTGGGAATGACATTGGAGATTCATGGATTGTGCTGGAATTATCTAATATAGACATCATTAAAGTATTGTGTTACAAGAAATATCCCTAAAGTGATTTTTATTTTTAGCATCTTTTTACCATTTCGTCTTAAGGTTTATCACACGTTATTGTATTTGCTTCTTGAATTTTGTTATGTAAAGGTGAGTGGTATTTGTTTTGATTAGTTTATGCTATTTGCATTGTCTGGAAGATAAGCTGCCCCTGGCAACAGCATACATTCCATTGGAGACAGAATCTTCCCCTATATACTCTATGAAAGTCACTTGCACTGCCATAGTCCTGTTTGGTAGCAACCTACACTGAAGACTCTCAAAATGAATCCTGGCCTAACTAGAGGCGTTTGGCATCCTTGGAAATATTCTCTTTCACATGATTCCCATGTACCTGTGCAATTAGGCCTAAATAGTTAAATTAATTGTGACCTCTGTGAACCAATTCATCTCCTTCCAAAATTTCAGAGGAGTTACGATTCTGCCACAAGCTCAATATCATCTCTCTCATTAATACCATATAACAGTGTCCTCAGTAGCCCTTTTTGAATGCCATTGCACATTATGGGGTCCATTAGGATGGCGGGCGGGCTTTGGCCGCCCGCCACCCTAACGGAGAAGTGGACCGCCCGCTAACAGTGCGGGGGTCCCGACATAGGCATTAGGATGTGCCCGCCATGCAGGCGGGCGCATCCTGTATGTTTACCATTGCAGCGGGCAGAGCAGAATTCTCCGCAATGGTAAAAGTGCACGTTGTGCTTTTCAAAGGGCAACATGACAGGCACCGCGCGGTGCCTGCCATGTTGCACTTTGAAATGCGGGGGGGTACCATAGGTACCCCCCCATGTGCACCCCCCCAAGCCACGGACTCCCAGGGGGCCCGCAACGGGCCCCTGCAGGGAGTCTCCGCATGCCTTTCCGTGGCGGCATTGCCGCCACGGAAAGGCATTGTCCACAGCCCATTGTAATGTGGCGGGCGGTGTCTAACAGACACCGCCTCCATGTTACTGGTTTTCCGCCCCGGCCGCAAGGCGACCGGGGCGGAAAACATGCGGGCGGTGTTTGTCACCGCTGCGGTCCCTCCCGCCATACTAATATGGTGGGGGGGAATTGGGCTGATGATGTCGGGTGGATTTCCTCTGCCAGGGTGGGAGTGGCCAGCGCTACCCTGGCGGAAGCAATCCGCCCGACATCCTAATGGGCCCCTAGGTCTTAAATTGAATAAGTTCTTTAATGGTGCAGTAAACAGTGCTCAGATACCATCCATATATCAGTTGCTTAGTTACAATGAACATATAACATGCATTTTTAAATTTAATGGTAACAGTCAAACTCAGACTACAATGTCCCTGGGAGTTGATAAGGCAGCTATTGTTTGTTTGTGGGTCTGCTAACAATGCAGCACAAACTCTTTTCAAGGAGTTTTTAAAAAGCATAATTCCTGTTGCGCCTGTCGAATAAATACTTGGGGATTTTCAGAAAAATACCAGTTTCATGCTTCTTTTTTTGTGGTTGTAACCAGTCAACCTTCTGATCTGGGCTGTAGGACAATTGAGGTCCGCATCGTCTGAAAACAGTCTACTTGCCTGCTTGCGACGACTTGCTCTGAGAGTCTATTATTCCAATGGGGATGTTACTCTTGAAAAATGTTCTATAGAGCCAATGGGACCTTTGTGCACTGAGGCCTAGTATAGAATGGACAACCATAATTTGTGCCATAATGACTGGGCACCTGTTCCTATATCTTCAAAGATGTTTTGGGGATGGGAAATGTCAATTTCTGAATCAGGATATAACTCACCATTCACACCATCACATCTGTGTTGAATCGCAGCCACAATAATGTCAGTCTGTTAGATGTAGTCTAAGGGCCTGATTACGATTTTGGGGGTCCATTGAATTGCAGAATCTGTGGTGGAAGTGCAGTGGCGGTCGGGGACCGTGGCACCAGTGGTCTGACCTCCATATTACGAGGATGGCGGTCAGAACATGAGTAAACCGGTGCAGCTCCTAGAGCTGATGTGGCGGTCTTGAGGCAGCAATATGCTTGACAGTGCCGCTGCGGCACCGCTAAGCATATTACATGTTTCCTCACTGTGACCCTAACCACGGGGGTGAGACCGCATTTAATAGGGTGTAGATGAGGAAACAAAGGGTGCCTCATAGCTCATGGAATGCATGCAGGGGGGCTCATGCTGTGCCCTCCTGTGTGCATACACCCCCTTTCCTGCACGGCATGGAATTAATAGTCCATGTCCTGCTGGAGCAGGCGTTGGCGTTGCCATGCAGTTCCTTTTTGTAAGGCACCGCTAATGGTATGCCAAATGACTTCCTGCCAGACCAGGAGAAAACTCCTAACCCAGCCGCCGGGCGCGTTTGAGTTTAGCAGCGTGTGTGCGGGGCAGTGGCATGATGCCCTCCTCCCCACGACCAAACTCGTAATCAGGCGCTAAAACAAAAATTTTAATTTTTGTATGTCTTGTAGCCAGCTTAAAGAGCCCGTGGCTCAGCTCGTATCTTCGATATTCGACTGCTTTAATCCTTCTACTGTCCTGATGAAGGTGGTTTAACTCTGTACTCACCACCGAAATGCGTCGATGCATAAAGGAGTAACACATGGTCAAGAAAGAGAGGAAAATTCAGTATTATTGTATGAATTTAGTCCTCAACCTGTACCTCCTTTGTTTTCTGGAATGTTTCATTAATTGACTGTATACGTTTTCCGTTTTTGTTTGTTTCCCATTTTTTAACAAATATAGTGTATACTAATAAATTGTTTAGATTAATTTTACTTGAGTGTTTCTACTTGGTTTTAATTATGTTTACATTGCTTCCTACTTGTCCATGTGTTATATATTGATGTATTTTTATGTGTTTGGTCCGTAAGAACTAGCTGTTCTGTGTTCATTTGCCCAAAGGGAATCTCCTTTTTGACTTATAGTCGTTCACGGAACCCCGTCCCTTTGGTTTTGGGGTCCCTCTCTCTTTTATTAGAGACAAGAATACTAAAGAACAGGACATTATGTCATAAACATACATACAAACAGTAGGAGAAAGTAATGACCACTATTACAGAGAAAATTAGCATTTTCACAACCCTAAGTAAAAGCAAATCCTAAAATCTTTCAGAAAAACACTATACACTCAGGCGAAACAGTAGCAATCCTTCAATGCTCTCAAGTTGAATAGGGATACTCTTCCACAGAGAATGAACTTCTATTCTACCTGTACTAAACAGAATACTACTCTAAAATACTGCAAGCAAGACAATAAAAATTAATTCCACAACACCCAGTATCTAATTGTTCAGGAATCGCTTGTATGATCACAACTTATGCCCAGAGTCCAGCCCAAGTCTCTCTGGCAGACTTTTATTGTTCATCTAATCTCCTCTTCCATCACTGCATGGGCCTCTTCATTTCAGGCCTTCCATGGAAATGTGTTTCAGCATCCGTTGGAGTGCCCCTTTTGGCAAACACTCATAGTTCAGTCGAAAGTCTCAATGTCTCAAGGCAGTGCAATAGTGTCTCTCATCTGCGGCAGACACTACAGATATTATGCTATTCATTGATCATGAGCACAGGTCATCTCGTGCTAACCAGATATACATTCTCAAACTCCAACACTCCTTATTCAGTGTCAGAGGACGCTCAAGCTGCTCTTTCATGGGCACCATAAGATAGTGCCTCTTTGCCAATCTTGGATTCTCCAGTGCACTGCTCTTCCGTTGGAGCAAAGGGAAAAAGGGAAGTGTGGCCAAAACTCAGGCAAAGACTCAGGCCAAGACTCAGGCCAAAACTCAGGCCAAAGGGCTCAAGGGGCTGTACACTGTCAGAGGTTGCCAGTACATAACAGGTAGCTTTTGCCCTTCTTCCAACTCAAATTCTGTTGCAAAACCAAATCCTCTTTTCTCTCTGTCGTGCAGCGCTGGCCAATGAAGCAAACAAAGAACTTGGAAATACCATTGAAGACGTGCAGATTCCTTACTGGGTGCTGGGACTATAGACCAAAACTTCCTGCTTTCATCTATGCCTGTCAAGGATAGGAGTTAGAATTCGTCTTGGTCATTCATTCTGCAGGGTGTCACTCTCCCTTTGACTCTGGAAGATCCTGCAGAACCTAGTGATGTAGGAAATGTGACACAATTGTTAATTTCCTTCAATTTAGCACAAAAAACTATTCAATATTTAACAAGGGGACTACAAACAGTTGGCCTGCAATCTTCAAGAGAGTGGTCATACGCCATGGAACTATCATGATCTAAAATACACTATCATTCAATTCTATCTGAATGGATGTCCTTACACATAGTGGCATCGTCTAATGGGGTAAATATTTTCCTCAATGAGTAAATCTAAGTGTTCCTAAATCCCTCATATAGAACACCTCAGAAGCGAAATCAGATAAAACAGATGATCAGGGACATTCAGACAAAGGCTAATTTATCAAAATGTGAAAACAGAAAAACACGAGCTAGAAACTCCTAGTGTTTCCATTATTAAAACACATGTGGTCTATCAAATATTAAAACAGCAGAAAAAAGAACTGAGAACCTAATTAGAATGGGCATTACATTTTTTTCACATTCAAGAATGAACATACAGTGTCTCCTATTGAGATGGAAAACTTTTCTTACTATACTATTAAGTCAGTTAACCAGTCTATCACTAAGCTGACAGTCAGACTGGAAAGCATCAAAAATATAGGCCTAAAGAAAAGTCTTAAGAGAAAGAAACAGTCTGGTCAGGTCATACAAAAGGGAATTATGCATAATGTGGTGGTTCCTATTACATCTCTGCAGTCTAGAAGTGTAAACCTGAAAAATACATCAATCATAAAAAAATGAGTTGACTGGTAAAAGAAATACAGAAAAAGGAAATAGAAGTAGGACACAGCTAAAATCCTGAATAACTGGGCACAATGCAACATCTGAAGAGAAGAGGGCAAAGAAAAATCTATAGGAAGAACAAAATTTACTCAAGTGATAGTCAAGTTTGTGACATAATACCAAGAGTATGGGTAGTACACAAAGGTCACAGTAGTGCAGAAATGTGAACTCTACTGCTGGCCGCTACACCATATGCAGTAATCTCAGCTAATGGTCCAGTTCCTTCTTCAAGGGAAAAAAAATGAAAAGTTTAGGTCACCTTTAACAAGAGCCACAAATCTATAATTTCATCCTTAGGTCCAATCAAGGATATGTATATAAATCTAGGCCTGCCTATTCCTTAAGGGAGAAGGGCAGTATTGTGACTTCCTGTATATCTCTTTTATTTTACTTCAATATTATTATGGCCAAATTTTTAACATTCACTGATGAGGTGATGTATTTTCATGTCCACAGTATGCAAACATTATGTCTGTGAAATTTAGTATCAGCACAAATATTAACCACGTGGTGTTCAGCGACACATACCGTCATACATGTCCCTTCACAACACAGACAAACTTGTAATAATATCAAAAAGCAGCAACATGAAACAAAACAACATATCATCAAGCCATCAGATGTACATGCAGTATCTCAAGCACAAATAAAACATAGGCAAATCACAATGGCACATGCAAATAAACAGTGGCGCATGCATTCATGCAACCAGAAACCCAAATTCCAGGCCTGCTTAATTTGTCAGGATCAAAATCAAAATCAAAATTACACCAAATTTACGCTTTCATTTACTCACACCCCGCTTTTGACAGGTGATCACCAGTCGCTGGTTATCAACTGGCAAATAAAACTTACAGTGTCGCTTGTGACACACAGGATCAGCTGAAACCATTCATAAGGGAAAAAATGCAAAATCATGAAAAAAACACACAAACATTTCTTTCGAAAGAAGTCATAATAAAAACCCATCTCTTTTAAACATACTACTAACACAGCGCATAACAGAGTAAATCTCAACTGTTAACCAACCATCCTTCTTTTAAAACATGCTAACCCACTTTAATATTGACTGTCCAAAAATAAAGTATTTTCACAGACGCACTGCGTCCCGTGCACCAACTAGTCCATGAGACCCTTGAGACCCTGGAGGGCCTCGAGGCCCTGCTTTGTTTCCTCTCTCCAAGGCTTGTCAGGAATACACTTCTCGGAGACCAAGCTCTAATGTAATGAGCTGCAGATGTGGACGTAAAAGCCTTGCGCAAACCGTCTAATGTGCAAGCTTGAATTTCTGCTAGTCAGAGAAGCTTTCACCAAGCAGTCATTCCTCCATCTGTTTTCACTTACTGCTAAACCCCCATCTCATTGACCTTAAGGTCAAACTCTGCCAGGCGAACCGTGCGCTCCTTCAGACCCCCACTTCCTATTTCCTCACTCGAACTAACAAAGGCAGAAAACCTTTCCCACTCTTTCTAAGCTACAAAAAGCAACCCTGTTGAAAAACACATGTTATATAAATGACTTCTTTTAGGGATAAAATTCATTTAGTCCTATATTATAAAACATTTACTGTGAACAATTTGCAGAACATAATAACATAGCATACCAGCATTAGATTAAATGTTTGCTACCACCCTATGCAAAGGTACTCATTTATCAACCTTACATGAATGAAAGTCAAAATGGGCCCTGCCAAAGTTAGAACCTTCAACCCTGGTATCAAACATAACCCTCTGCACCGGGCACAGTGGCTCACTGAGCTATGAAGAACAACCTTGAATAATAACAACCCACAAGTTTGTAATATACACAAATATGCATTTTCTGAAAGCCAGAAACACTGCAAAGCTATGGTAAATGACAAGAATGCTGTGTTAAAAAGTCAATTTTAACTCAATTTCAACTTTTGACTTTGGGGCACTTGAAAATGAAAATCCTACAATTGCATTACATATTAATCATCCTCAGAATGTGCTTTACATGTTGCAAAGAGCGAACATGAGGCATATCGCATGTAATGCCTTAGAAAACGAGCTTTTACGCCTGCGCCAAGTGAAAACCCAACATGCAAATGTCCTAATTATGCAGTCACACATTACTTAAATCAAATTTTAATTTTAGGAGGTCATAGTATGAGTATTAAGCTTTATAAATATCTAAAAACGATTTTAAAAAGCACATATTTTTTTTCAAATAATTTTTCATAATTTAATAATTTTTTTCTAAACCCAATTATTAAGTGCTAAATCCACATATAAAAAACAAACTGGATCCTTTGCCTATCATTTTAGACCCAGTCATGTATGAGCCTATGCACAAAAGGCTAACTGAAAACAAGACATATTTTCGCGCCAAAATTTAAAAGAGGACATTTGAGCAACAAAACCCAAGAATATACTTTGAAAAAAATTATTAAAGAGGGGAAAACCGTAAGTAAAATGTTTTCCTGTGATACAAAATAATGAACCTTATTTTAGTAACCCTGTAAAACACTATTCTGAAATGCTAAATTCAGACCGTGATGAACTAACAGCTAAGCCCTGGCTGAATAAACAATCCGATGTTATTCATGGCCCTTCAAAAACAACATCTGCTATTCTCAAGGTGGGAAGAGCCTGCACAAAGCTGAAACCCAGAACTTTCAGTCTTACTGAAAACAGACATTTTCAGAAATGCGTGTGCCACAAGATGCATTTAAACATAGCAAAAAGTCACTTTAGCTGAAGTGTTAGCATTTTACATGTATGACAATGCATGTAAGTAAAAAAATGCTACAAATTCGTTTTCCTACAGAACACACAATTTAATTTTGAGGCCTTTCATATTCCTAGTGAATGTAAATTTTAACTTTATCTATTTTAAGCATTTAACATTTTGCACATGTGTGCCTTTGCTTAGTCTATAAATTAAAAAGCAACATATAGCGATTTTAGCAGGTAACATGGCAAATTACTGCATTCTTATTTAATTTCCACCTAATATCAATTAATCCAACATTTTTCTCAACAGACTGAAAACATCAAGAAATCCACAATCACGCATTGAGCTCATTTCACACAGAAACAGAAATATTTCAAACAATCAGGACACAGAATACAGCGCTTAAGGCATGTGTTTCATAAATTCGTGCCAACGCTATTCACAAACAGAAGTTACACTAACGGGAAAAAAAACCACATTTAAACACACATTGAACCCACAGATCAACACATAGGACCGAAACAAAAGACAACCCACAAACGGAACTTAAGCCAAACCATTTGTAAACGCTAGTTGTACGTCATATTTACAAGGAACGCTTGGCAATAGTGTTTCCATTCACAAGTTTTGACTGGCAGAGCACCAAAAATCGCTCTGCATTCCCCATTCATAAAAGTGCACAGAACAAAGGATCCTTATATGTATTATGTCCATATTTTAATTCCCTGGGGATACAAAATCACCAAGGAAGAAATATGTTTCACACCTAAACCTATTTAGGTATCCCTTCTAAGGGAAGCCGGCTCATTTACTTCACATCACATTATGGTACCTTTCACAAAAGCAACACATTTTAACATGTGAGCTTAACCAAAGACAACAACAGGCATGCCAAAAATAGTGCAAAATATACACTACTATCAAAAGTGGAGAAAATATCCTCGCATGACCTGCCTATATGAGTTGCAACACATACATATCAAATCAAATCAAATCATATCAAATCATATTCATATCATATTCATCAAAGGTCAAACAAAATCCAAAGTAGACAAGTCTATCCCAAATACAAATATGCCATGGTAAGCGTTCCTAAGACTACCTTACCATACAAAGGCATCCAAAACCTACAACAGGCGCCGCAAAATTACTCCTACCAAACATAAGCTGTCCAAATTCTAACTGCCAAGTTCTAAATGACCTAACGGTCTCTCTTTTAATTTTACATTTTTTTTTTTAATAATACTCACGCCAAAAATGTTCTCAGTCAGGGGTGACATCATGTGGAGGATCAAAAATCAGGAAGGACAGAAACACACCGAGCTGCAGACACAAGGAATCACCAGAAGCGCAGTGCACAGCATACCTTCTTTGCAGAAACCAGTCCCATGCTGCTGCTCAGTAGTTTTCTGTCACCTGACAAGATGATCACTCCTTCAGATAGCCACCTCTCTGATGAGTCCCATCTGGGGTGCCATCTGTTGTAACCAAAAACCTGCTTCTCAGGGGTCTCACTGATACGTAGTCCTTAAAGCAGCAAGAAATTGACTCTGAAATCTGGAATATCAAAGGACATATTTTATTACACTCATATGAGGTGAGGCTGCGTCGCCCAAAAGCCATGGCAAATGAATGAGACAGTCTGAGGAATACAGAAAGCTGGCGGCTTATATACATTTCAGACTTACACAGTAAGCATAAATGCAAGGGGCAGTCCTGGCTCCTGTGAGCACACACAAATACCTAATATGGACATACAAGTTCTCTTTGTTCAACCAAGTGGGAGGAGCTAACAGTTTTCAGAACGTAGTGAACACATTCCTATGTGAAACTAATCAGTAACAGCTGCAGACTCTACCGGGCATTTCTGAGCATGCGTTAAAGTGGAGGAGGCTAAATATATCCTATTACTAGGCAGACTTCAGGCGCAGCTAAAAGGAAGGTAGGACAAAGCACATGGTGAGCACATGGCAGCACATGGTAGACAAGATGGCTGCTAGGAAGACAAAATGGCTTCTAAACAGCAGATAAGATAACTTCTAAATGCAAGATGGCTTCTGCTAACGCTAACCCATCGCTGCTAATTTACAACAGTAAGTTGCGAACCGACCTAGGTACAAATAGGTCGGTTCACAAATCACTGATTCCTAGGATGTCGCAATTCAACATATCTCATGAATATCAATGAGGTAAGTTGGGAATTGTGAGCCACTAGGAATTGCAGCTATCACATTGAGGGTGGTTTGGGGAGGTCAGCAGACCACCATGTCTGTGATTGTTTTTAAATAAATCGTTACTTTTTCAAATGCAACCTGTTTTCTTTACAGGAGGCATTGGTCCCCCTACTCTTCAAAAACATTTTTGTCAATATTCACAAAAAGGAAGAGGTTCTTGGTGACCTCTTCCCCATGCTAATGGCTTACCAACGCCCCTGACAAGTGGTGAAATATGTATGTTTTGCAACCAGAAATTGGTTGCATAAGATTAACACATGCCACTGGGATACGGTCTTCGGAAGGGACGCCCTGAACAAGCCCCTTCTTGATGGTTAATTGGCCTTGGGTTGTAAACCCAAAATGCTATTTAGTAACTGTTTGCTGAACTGCATGCAATTTGTGGTTTGAACAGACGAAAGTTTGCAATCTGAGAATCAGACTGTTTACAACAGCAGAAATGCTTTGCACATCTGACCCCAGGTTTAGCCTGATGGAAAGTTCACCTTTTTATGAGCTTGGCCGTCCTCCTGCAGCACTGCCACGGCTGTGCTGGGAGTAGGACCACCAAGCCTGTAGTGTTGGTGGAGTTGAATCCACGGCCGTCATAGGAGCGCCTGCAGCACATTCCTGCACATTGTGGCATGTGTCGTGCATGCCACACCATGCAGAAATGAGGGGAAATTAAAGAGGGGCACAACATGTGCTCACCTGCATTGATCCCAAGTCCAGATTTGGCTGTTGCATCTCTGCCACTTTTTTCATGGAGGGCTCACTCCATGAAATGGGCGGTAGAATGAAACTTTGAATATGCTCAGCAGTGCTGCTGGGGCACCACCAGCATATTGTGGTGTCCTGTGGTGGTCATGGAGAAAATCCTCGCCGACGAGGCTGTGAGTGAGTCGAGGTGCCAGATAGATCCAAAAAGGAGATAATGGTTATTGGATTGCTGAAACCCAGGTCCTCAGTGGGAGCCTCAGCATTGGCGGGAGGTTTGAGGCTCCCCAGGTGGAATGAGGGAAAACGCAGAATGGGTAAAAAGAAAAGATAGAGCCAGACAAAGTATTGATGTCAGTGGGATGCTGCTCAGTGTTGGTCTTGGTGAAATCCTCCACATTCAGACTTTTGGGACGTTATGATTGATTCAAGAGTTCAAGATCCTGACTGGCATGTTGGGGGCGCTAGGTGGCGCACTAGCGGAATGGCCGACACTCCGTGAAGCTCCCGCAGTCCGGTCGCCTAAAATTCATTTATCCTGCAGATACACTCCTAAACTCATCATCTAAGCGGTAAATATCGATAACGGAAAGGCTGCTGCTGCTTGCGACGAAGTTTGGCTGACGGCGGATGCTGCCATCGAGCGCGGTGAAGATATAACTGGTGTGGCGGTGCAAGCCCCCAACTGCTCTGGTGCCCGCAACGGGGGATGGCAGCTACACGAGTGCCATGGTCCCCATGTGAAGTGCAGGCCGCAGAGTGTACCGCGCACTGCAGCGGTCCCTGGAGACTTCTTGGCGGTGACGGACGGCGGCGACTTTCAAATACAGGTACCGGCAGCCCGCAAAAGTGAGGTTTCCTGCAATAGATCTTAGTGCCATAATAGCCCGGGGAACTGGCGGCCTTGTGAAGGTTGGTGGCTGCTGAGAAGACGGCTCATAGACAGAGGACACTACACGAGGCATATTAGCGGCATTGGGAGCACTCTGCATTGGAAAAGGATGCGTGTACATTGCGCAGTACTAGCTATTATACAGTGACTCCTACATTGAGGGCTCTAAGTTGTACCGACGCACCAACAGTACCATCGACTCCCGAGGGAGGACTGAAGGCCCTTGGAAGGCACAGGCCGGTGGTTATTTATTGCTTCCCACGCTGCAGGGTGCCACATGGGCTCCATGGCGGGACGCTGTGTGATGGGCACTTGTTAAACTCTGGTACTGGCTGCATAATGCGCCTGGGCCTATACCCTTACAGCCACTGCTGACGCTATGGGCCAATTGATCTAACACACACTGGCCAGCAGGGGCTCATGGGCGTCCCGACAAGCGCATAGGGCCACCTGGTTGTGGATTGCGTCGCTGGCTGTGAAAGGGGGCCTGGCTACGACCTCTGCTGCTCCCTACCTAAAGCCCAGAAGATGATGAAATAGAATAGGGTCAGGTGACCAGACCCATTGGGTGCTCACAGCCATTGAGTTGTGAAACTGGTAGTACACCGCAGAGAGAACCCATCTCTGGGTTCCCCTCCCAGGGGGCATTGCACCAATTGCGCGAAGCTGAGGCACAATTCTGGGGAGACAAGGCTCTGTTGATTGGAGAGGAAATTCGAGGTGACACTACTGATTGCAGTACGAGCCACGCACCCGGAGGAGCTGCGGCTACGGGGGCATTATTCTTTATTAAACTACAAGGTGTTTGGATTGTGACAAGGGACTATACTGCGGTGAACGGACATCGCGGGGACGACATGGGCCGCTTAGTCTCCCGCCAGCCACGCCTCACGTTTGAGGCCAAAAGGACTCTTAAAAAGGCGCCTACCGAGGAGGAGACATTGCCTGATAAATGCTCCAGTGCTGCTCGCGATCTACAGGCCATACTCACAGAAATGAGGAAGGGCTTTACCACCATTACATCAAAAATGGACATGCTTACTACTCGAATAGAGGGCATCACTCATAAGCTAAACAGCCATGAGACCAGGATTAAGGAGGCGGAGCAGAGAATTTCGGAATCTGAAGACGTTATGGAGCAACTCAAGGTGGCGGTGACTCAAATGGACAAACTCATGCGTATAATAGACGCCAAGAATGAGGATATTGAAGCCAGAAGTCGCCGCAACAATATACTCATTTAAGGCATACCCGAAAGTACAAACACTGGAAGGCTCGAGCAGTACGTTGAAAAAACTGCTAATAGCCATCACAGAGGAGGGTGCACTATCTGCTCAGTTTATCGTTGAGAGGGCACATCGCTCATTGGGAACCCATCCACCTCCTGGGGCGAATCCTCGTCCCATTATAGCCCGTCTGCTAAATTATCGGGACGTTGTCTTAAAGGTAGCAAAAGATAAGAGACAACTTAACTTCTCTGGAGTATCCTTCACCATCTTCCCGGATTTCACAACTCGGGTGCAGGAGGAACGCAAAAAATTAAATGGAATAAAGCAGAAACTACGCCAAATGGATTATGCCCTTCTGTATCCAGCGCGGCTATGGATCACTCATCAGGGCAAGCAGAGCTTCCACATGACACCGCAGTCGGCGGAAAAATTCCTCAAGGAGATGAAAAAGCGGAAGGAGAACCCAACAGGCCAGGATGAAGAAGATCAACTACTGCTGTCTGATGTGGAATGACTCGAGTTTGTGCTTTGCAGAGACAGGTGAACAGTGGCCACACTGATGGAGGGCAGACACATCTTGGCCACGTATGGCATTGAACTGCGGACCGATGTAATGTATACTATTGACTACTATGTTGGGTTTGTTTAATCCCTTACTGCTAGAACTGTTTGCATAACTTAGAGTAAGTAGAATGTATCACAATAGATATATGTACCGGACACTCTTGCTGGTTCAGGGGATTGTTGAGAATCAGCGGTCTTCTGATCTATAGCAAGGTAACGATGCGCCGCTCACGGATTGCACCCCCATGGGTGTTCCCCTACTGTTTCATGGGATTGGTATGTTGCTGGGTGGGTTGGAGGGGGAGCAAAGAATGACTGGCATGATTGGGATGCTTCAGTAGGAGGGGGTGGGGAGAGAGGGGGGAGTTGGGGCAGGGACAGGGGGGTGAGCAGGGGGGTATCAGGGGCTCGATTGGGGGGCCTCAGTGGGTGGGGGGTGGTGGAGGGCAAGCTCCTAGTTATTGTGTTGATGAGGGCAACTCGAACAGAAATATTGGACAGTGTGAACTTGTGGGACAATGCGGACTTGATGTGGACACTATGGTGGTATGTCAGATATGTCGGGATTATTCTTGATGGGTGATTCAAATACAAATAGATGTACAGTATTATCCTGGAATGTACGTGGCTTTAAAGACGTTCGAAAATGCAGACAAATGTTAGCCTATTTCGATAGACATAAGGTAAATGTTGTGATGTTGCAGGAGACACATATCCCCCCACACATTAATCCTTCCTTTGCTAGCAGATGGGCGGGTGTCAGGGTGTTCTTTAACTACTCATCATATTCTAGAGGCACGGCTATTCTGATACATCGGATGACTCCCTTCACACTTTTGGGTCAGCTGATCATCAAAGATGGAAGATATGTGATATTGTGGGGGAGGTTGGGAAGGGACACTGTTACCATTGCTAATTGTTATGCTCCGAATGTAGACACCCCGCCATTTTTTACATTACTATTGGGACTAATTTGGAACAAAGGCTCCCAGCACGTCATTTGGGGGGGACTTTAATGTGGCTGTGACACCTAGATTGGATAGGGCAGATGGACAGGCTCAATACCATCCCAGAACGAGGGAGACACTGCAAGGCATTGTACTTGAGGGTGGACTAATAGATGGTTGGCGACATTTACACCCCACGCTTCAGGACGGGAACACATTTCACCTCTTATACCGGAACATGGGTGAGAATAGACTACTGTTTTTTATCCAGGGATTTGGCCCCTAATATAACTGATGCCAGACACTTAGCCAGGACTCAGTCTGATCATTGTCCGGTACTGCTTACACTGATTATGCCGGGATATGATTGTCCTCGGTGCCCCTGGCGGCTGCAACCGACTGCCTTGTTAGATACTGTCTTTTGCGAAGAACTGAGGGACAACATAGAGGATTCTTTTCCCCGCAATAAAGACACTGTGGACAGCATTGAGACGGTATGGGAGGCCTTCAAGGTCACAGTCCGGGGGTGGTGTATTGCCAAAAGCTTTGGGGTGTTACAAGACATCCAGCGTACAATATGGAAACTAGAAGGGGAACTGAAGGGCCTGGAGAGACAGATGCTTAGGGACGATACAGGACAATTGCACCAACAATTTCGCACCAAACTTTCGGAGCACAAAGCTGAGGCGTTGCGGGAAATAAACTTTAGGGGCAAATATTGGAAGGTGCGCAGATATGGTGAGGGAGAGAGACCTGGTAGAGCACTATCAATGGCGGTACAGAGTGCACGGCGTACGAACACCATCTTAGAACTCGAGCACACGGAAGGGGAACTCTGTGGAGATAACGATAGTATACTGACCGTTCTGCAAACACATTACGCGCGCTTATATACTACCCAATCCACAGGGGAAATTGACTTAGAAGGCTTCTTGGGGGACCTGGCTTTATGCTGGCTGAGTGATACACACAGCTAGGGCACATTGGGATAATAACCTTGACAGGGAGGTGACTGATGAGCAATGGGAATATTGTTGTACACACACGGGGAATATAACATCGAGCTGTCGTTTCAAAATCATTCACTATAAGTTTGTACACAGACTTTACATATACCCCTGCCCGTAACTATAGGTTCCATCTCGCCGACTCGGATAGCTGCGAGCGTTGTGGACAGGCCGGAGCCGGTTTCTTACACCTGGCATGGGACTGTCCGCAAGTCAGGCAGTACTGGGAACAGGTCCACGAGACACTGGAACAAGTGATTGATACTACTATTGATATGGACCCTCTTATATTTTTATTAGGGTACACAGCACAAATTCCGAGGGGCAGCAGGAAATTCTTAGATGTGGCATTACTCCTGGCCAAAAGTGGATTAAATCTGTGACGCTATAATGTCTTTTAGTAACGGGACGGCTTAGACGGGATTCCAGCAGAGTTCTACAAATGCTATATAGATATCATGGCACCAGTGTTAAAAGTAGTGTTTGAGAACTCCTTGGAGATGGGAATACTCCCCCGGTCTATGAGAGAAGTGGTGATCACGTCCCTCCTGAAGCCGGGTAAAATTCCTACGCAATGTGACTCCTACCGGCCATTGTTGTTACTTAACTGTGATGCTAAGATCTTGGCAAAAGTCCAGGCTATGAGACTGTCCCTCCTAATGACCAGAATTATACTTCCCGACCAGTCGGGCTTCGTTCCGACGAGGGCCACTTCCCATAATCTACGGACGATTTTTTCACTCATACAAACGGTGGCCCCGGAACTTCCCCTAGCCGCGATATTTGTAGACGCATCTAAGGCGTTTGAGTCCGTGGAATGGCGCTACCTGTTTATCGTCCTACAGAAAATGGGCTTCCCCCCACTCTTCGTGGAGTGGGTACAATTGTTGTACACTGAACCTACTGCCAAAGTACTGGCGAATGGTCGTCTCTCTGAGTCTTTCAAGATAACTAGGGGCACCCGGCAGGGTTGCCCACTGTCTCCCCTCCTGTTCGCCATTGCAATAGAACCATTGGCGTGTCGCATACGACAGCTACATAGGGACAGTTCCTTCTGCTGCTTTCAGAGACAGCTTTCCATCTCATTATATGCTGATGATGTCACGCTCTATGTCAAGGACCCGCAAAATACCTTGAATGCCCTACTGAGGGAGTTTGTAGTTTTTGGTAGACTGTCTGGTGTAGCAATCAACTGGGGGAAATCATAGTTTTTTCCGTTAACTGCTGCTGTGTCTGAATTCCCATTGGATTTCCCCCTGGAATGGAGTCACTCTGACTTGCGTTACTTAGGTATCCAAATATCCAGGGATAAGGGGGAGACACTATGACTCAATTATGGTACAGCCATAACCAAACTGACAGACTGTCACGAGATGGATTGGGCTTCCTTTATCGATGGCGGGCAGAGTCTCTCTGATTAAAATGGTTGTATTGCCCCGTTTTTAATATTACTTTCTTAATATCCCATATCACCCAGGCTCCGTCTTTTTTAAGACTCTGAAGTCTAAACTGATTAGACTAGTATGGGGGGGGCGAAAAGCACGACTCAAATAGGCTGTTATGGCGCAACCTTATAGTATGGGGGGCTTTGATATACCAGACTTCGAGGCGTACTATTTAAGTGCGCAGGCCCACTATTTGTATCATTGGGTTAAACCTTCTAGATATATGCCACAGATTGCAGTTGAGGACTGGCTTGCTCATCCCATACCTCTGAGTGGAGCTGTTTATGGTCCTTCTAATGCATTGGACACCCCGCCGACCACTCTGCAATGTACGATTGATGCATGGTAGAGAATAGTGAATCGGCTGCCGGAGCCCTTACTCTACGCGTCCTGAACGCCTCTTACATATCATCCCCGAGTGGCGTTACTGCAAGAAGTTGGCTTTCAAAAATTGACGCATCGGCTCAAAATAGGCACGAGGGGGACCTGTTCTTTGGAGGTGAATTCCGATCACGGGAACAGTTCTTTGGCGTACAAACCCCCAGCCCACTGGAGGTCTTTTATTATATCCGATTGAGAGAAAGGATGAGGGCCCTGCTCCCAGAATACCCGAAGGAACCACCTTGCACTGCTCCTCTGAATGTGTTCTACTCAGCACTAATGGAGCACATATGGTCTCGGGCATTTACAGCAGTCTCCGTAACCATACTCCGGAAGTGGTAGGTACAGCTAGGGCACATTGGAATAATAACCTTAACAGGGAGGTGACTGATGAGCAATGGGAATATTGTTGTACACACACGGGGAATATAACATCCAGCTGTTGTTTCAAAATCATTCACTATAAGTTCGTACACAGACTTTACATATACCCCTGCCCGTAAATACATGCTCCATCTCGCCGACTCGGATAGCTGCGAGCGTTGTGGACAGGCCGGAGCCGGTTTCTTACACCTGGCATGGGCCTGTCCGCTAGTCAGGCAGTACTGGGAACAGGTCCACGAGACACTGGAACAAATGATTGATACTACTATTGATATGGACCCTCTTATATTTTTATTAGGGTACACAGCACAAATTCCGAGGGGCAGCAGGAAATTCTTAGATGTGGCATTACTCCTGGCCAAAATGCGGCTCGCATGCAGGTGGGGGAGGGGACGTGCCCCTAAATTTAAGGAATGGGTACAAGATATGGTATACTGTCAAGAGCAAAACGGAGTGTATGCGGAAACTTCTAGGCCGACCGGTACATGGGGACCACTGCAGATATACCTTCTCCAAGGAGCGGCACAGACAGAGGCAGCCAATACTCCTGAGCCAGAGGGGAGAGAGGGGTCAACTTAGATTATATTATCCTACTGACAATGGATGCTCCCGCTTTACAGTGTGGCTGGGGGATGGGTCAGCCCCTTCTTCTTACTTTGTGTAGAGCTATTTCTGGCTGCTAAAGGAGGCTGAGCTGCCAGTGTATTTGCTGTGCTGGGGGTGGAAATGGGCGATGCTAACGTCTGTTCTGCCATGTATGATGCATGTCCTTGACCATGTAGTACGCGTGTAAATTTATTGTTCATGCTGCTTGACCCACAATGATTTATGATTTATGTATTTCATGTCTGTCTCGAGAAGCCAGCATGGTATGCCTGTATGGAGGAATTTTGCAAACAAATTTAAAATAAAGTTTATAAAAAAAAAAAAAGATCCTGACCGGCATGTTCCGGTGGGTAGCTGTTGTTCAATGGTGCCTCGATGGTATCCTCTAGTGCTTTTGGCAAAAATCCTTGAAAAAGTTTACAAGACCCAGCATTCAGGGCTAGGCAGGAGAAATATGCTTTGCTACTTATCCGAGAGACATAGGACTTGAGGGACACAACTTGGGGGTCAGAATTCACTTCAGCGGAAGCTATTAGCGGGGTCCACTGCAAGGCCAGTTTGTACAATGCTTCAACAAAATATTGCCTAAAGAATTTTGTGATACCAATTATTGTGTCAAGAATATCGGGGTGTTAATAATATTGTCAACAGAATATGAAATTAAGTGATCTTATTATCATAAAAATATTTAGATTTAGAAAATATCATTGTATATAATATTGTTTGTAAGTGTTATTTTGTATGTATTTTATTGTAATGTGTTTGGTTTTATATGCTTAGTACTTTTTTATTTGTATATTTAGTAAGATCATTTATTAATTATGAAGTTTTTGAAATTTGTACTTTTATTTGTATTGATCTGTAAAAATAAGGTACATATAATTTGTATTTCAGTAGCAGGATGTTGGGTTGTTATTGGATAAGATTGGAGAGATCAATAAAAAGTGAGTCATTTATTTGAACATAATACTCATTATTTTAATTGTATCCAATTTCATTTTGTAAAATGTAAAAATTAATGTTATCACATTATTAATTGTTCTAAATAATATTATTTCATGTGATATGTGATACCTCCAGGGACCCGCTGAAACTGCTGCTGCTTTGCCGGTGTTATTGCCGGCTCCTTTGTCAACTCCACTCCTTGCTGCGCTGTGCGAAGATCCAGCGCTGGTGCCTGTCTGCCTGGGAAGATCTCCGCCGAGGGCTGAGAGGCTGCAGGGGTGTTGCGCTGCAGGGACTCACTCTACCAGGAGTCCCTGCGTGACCAAGTAGCATCCGGTCAGCGCCCCCTGCGTGCCCCGCCCCCGGACGGCAACAAGGTTAAAGGACCTCTGGAGCTGTGTTCCTGCGTGACTGTGATACCTCCCGGGGACCCGCTGAAACTGCTGCTGCTTTGCCGGTGTTATTGCCGGCTCCTTTTCCAACTTCACTCCTTGCTGCACTGTGCGAAGATCCAGCGCTGGTGCCTGTCTGCCTGGGAAGATCCCCGCCGAGGGCTGAGAGGCTGCAGGGGTGTTGCGCTGCAGGGACTCACTCTACCAGGAGTCCCTGCGTGACCAAGTAGCATCCGGTCAGCGCCCCCTGCTTGCCCTGCCCCCGGACGGCAACAAGGTTAAAGGACCTCTGGAGCTGTGTTCCTGCGTGACTGTGATACCTCCCGGGGACCCGCTGAAACTTCTGCTGCTTTGCCGGTGTTATTGCCGGCTCCTTTGTCAACTCCACTCCTTGCTGCGCTGTGTGAAGATCCAGCGCTGGTGCCTGTCTGCCTGGGAAGATCCCCGCCGAGGGCTGAGAGGCTGCAGGGGTGTTGCGCTGCAGGGACTCACTCTACCAGGAGTCCCTGCGTGACCAAGTAGCATCCGGTCAGCGCCCCCTGCATGCCCCGCCCCCGGCCGCCCTACCCCTATAGATTTTGCCGCCGGGCCGTCTCGCGGGACGCGAGCGGGACGCCGAGCGAAGCCCGGGCAAAGGGCGGGCCGTCTGTGGCCGTCCAGGGACGCCCGAGGACGGGACGGGTCACCCCCCTTGCGCCTTTAATCGCAAGTGGAAGGTAGGAGCCTAATATAATGGCTACAAACTGTGATAAACCTAGCACTGTGGGGGGCAGTAAAGGAACATTAGAGAATTACTTCAACAGGGCCTCTGTGGATCTGGACAAAGATAATTTGCTGCTTGAGCGTAGAATTGAACGACGCCGCTCTATTGAATCCCTGAAAAATAGACCATTGACTGATTTGGCACCTACATCTGCCCTGCCGGATACTATCATCGATACTTATACCGAAGATCCACTGTCCATGGATAAATTTCCCCTACTCCTCAGAGACACTTCACCGCTTCCCGGCACAGCATCCATCGACCCTTCACCTAATGTGTTGTCTTCATGCGCTCCTTGCACAGGACTAGATGTAGAAAATGTGCCTTGCGCTCTAGCTAGGGAGTTGCCTAAAAAGACGGGCAAGATGTTACACACGACTAAAGCCCCTGGCCCACCACCATCTAAAAGGAGGAGGGGGTTGGGTGCTCCCCAGAGGGGTGAGCTTAGCCACTCGGAGTTCGGCAAATCCCTGAAAAACAAGACCACTGGTGCAACTATAACTAAGGCCCCTGTACCATCTGATATAGTGTTAGCAGCAATACCAACCCCAGATTCAAATGCTATATTGTCTGCTACCAATTTAGTAAGTGAAACCGGGGTAGTTTCCCCCCCATGTCAAGACGTTTTATCATTCTCTGATACCCGGAGGGACTCCCAAGAGCAGCTATTTAGGTCCTTTATGCTCCCTATATTGGATATTCTAAAGAGGGTGGAACATCGACTTGGTAATCTAGAGGCATTGTTTGCTGATAAAGTTGGGACAGGGCCTTCCACGGCTATCTTAAGGTGCACCACTTTGCCGACAACTCTACCTCAGACTCCAACTGTCCTTGTTCCTACCCTGGTTGTCTCTAATGGTCCTAACAATGGTAATATTGAAGCCAACAAACCTTCTGGTAATAACAAACGAGAGCTGTAGATACTCCCAAGAGCTCCAGTAAGGATAACAATACAGCTAACAAGCCCCCTAGTAATATTCAACGGAAAAATTTGGTATCTCAGCATGCCCAGGCTCCTGTGGCAACAGTGGCAAAATCTATAGCCCAGGCTGCAAGAGAACCTCAGAAGGGTGGTGAAAACCCCAGTGTTATTATGAATCAGCAACTGGGAAGGGGAAGGTTGAGCTTGTTTACTAATGATAAAACACAGGGTCACAATGTTGAACTACCCCCTGAGGATGTACCTTTCGTAGTTGTACTCACAGGAGTCCCTACTCTAGAGGCAGGTAAAAGGGAGGGACACTCCCAGCTAAAAAACAAGATTCTGCACTGGCTAGGACAAAACAGACCACTCCCATACCACATCAATGGTGAGATAGTCCACGTCAGGCACCTCCCTTGGTTGGGCAGCAGGGAAAAAAACCTAAAGGGAGACATTGTAGTAATAAACTTTAGGGACCCAGAGGCAGTCAGATGTATATTAACAGGGTCCCCGGGGAATTTGAATACTGTCATAGTCCCACACGATCTAACCTACTTTCATCCAAGATCGCATGTGACTCCCCTTTTTTTCCCCGGAGGGCTAGCCGATCCTCATCGCAACAAGAATGCGTATATGCCTCCCTATACCAGTCACATGGGCCATCTGTTCAGGCCCTTGCCTACTGGGAATACTTTGGGGTGGAATATAGTTCCTCCTAGTGGCCGCAGTATGCTTCTAGGGGGGTTGGACCACTTGTATGGAAACAGGAGTATGGAGCATTTGATCCCCTTTACCCTGCTGGAAACTTCTAATAGATATGGTGTCCTTTCCTGCTTCGATGGCTGTGATTGACTTCCCGCCTCCATCACTCCTCCTTTAACTAGTTCAAGGGTGGGTAAAGGGGAGCCAGCCCGGGAGGATACTCAGAGTGGGACTAGGTTGGTGTCTACACTCTTCCAATCTACTATTGCCCCCTCCTTATCACACGAGGCCAAACTCCCCACATCTAGCCATGACTCTTCTAAGGGACAGATGAGCCTTGAATTAGGTGACCCAAACATAGAATTTGCTACACCTTCCAATCAGCCAATTGATCCACCGACCCGACAAAGTAGACACCTAGCGGCCTTATCATGGAATGTGGCGGGTTTGACTACAAAATTAGACAGCACTGATTGGTGTGATTTTGTGGATACTTATGGTATCTGTATATTTCAAGAAACATGGGCTATGACCACCCACCATAGAATGGGGTGTGTTACTTACGCTGAACTTGCCATAAAGGGTGCTAGAGGCAGGCCATCTGGTGGCCTGACCATATGGGTGGGTGTCCACCTTGGGTTCTCGGTTAAAAGGATCAATACTAATAGCAGCGATATATTATGTATTCTTTTAGCTCGCCCAAACACACCCAAATTGGCAATTATCAATATCTATACATGCCCTGTTCGTGGGGGAGGGACGTCACAGACTTTAGAGTCCTTAACTAATTTATTGAACAGCCTCCCTAGTGAGACAAAGGTGTTAATAGGTGGAGATTTCAACTGCCACTATGAGCCACTTGGGGGGTTATTCAGATATCGTCAGACGAGGATGACGCCTGCCAGATTCCATTTCCTAATGTCTATCAAACTAAATCCTGGTCACCTATGGTTATGCAGCTCACATCCTTGACGTATACATTTTCACTTAGAGCATGTAATGGTCGCTTTCCGGGGGATAGTCCAGGAAAGTGTACTTATAATGGAATGGGCCATTCGTCAATAATCGATTATTTTATGGCTAGTTTGTCTTTATGGCCACTGATTTGTAACTTCCATGTACAAGATCGTTCAGAAAGTGATCATAACCCTTTGGTGGAGGAGCTGGATCTGCCACATCCTGAGGTGGTGCAAAAAGAGGTTGACACCGTTTCTAGTAATATTAGGATTATACAGGGTGGTAAAAGAATCCGCTGGGCCTCCATTAAGACTTCACCAGAAAATCTGGCTTTGATGTATAAAAGTGTAAATCCTCAGTTTGAGCGATTGTCAGTACTGTACGAGAGTGTCCCAAATTTTGCGGAAGGCGCTAAAGTTTTAGAAATTCATAAAGAATTAATGATGGCCTTGGCGGGCAGTTTCTATAAACCCTTCAACCAGAGCCAACGGCAGCCACGGGACTCTAATCCCTGGTATAACCAGTCATGTAGGAGGGCGAAAACTATTTTAGTATCCGCTCTTAAAACAGGCAGTAGGACTTCCATTATGACTGCAAGGAAGGCTTATAAGGATCTCCTGTTCCATGCAAAGTCTGAATGGGAAACTGAGAGATGGCATGCAATCAAACAGGCATTAATTGCGAAAGATGCTCGATCCTTTTGGAATCTGGTTCACACTGAGAAGGCAGAGGGCAAGTCTAAGATCGACCCTAACATCGCTGAGGAAGCCTGGTGTGCTTACTTTAGAGATCTTTATTCTAGTCCCGCTTCCCTAACTATCGACTTACCAAGATTTCCCCTGAGGTTGGATCCAAGCTGGAACCCTCCTCCATTTACTCTGTCGGAAGTGACACTAGCGGTACTAGCACTGAAACCCAATAAGGCCCCGGGGTTGGATAGGATTCCTGGCGATCTCTACAGAGATGAGCTGAAGATATGGGTCCCTTACTTGACTGTCCTATTTAATGCCATTTTGGATGGACAAGAACTCCCTAGCACTTGGCTGGGGGCCGAAATCATTCCGGTTTATAAAAAGGGCTCTCCGCTGGTACCATCAAATTATAGGCCAATTAGCCTCATTGATGTCACTCAAAAAATTTATGCCAGACTCCTTTTACAACGCCTGCAGGATTGGATTATAGAGAACAATATTCTCTCCCACCTGCAAGCAGGGTTCAGAGCCAAAACATCGACTATTGACCAACTACTACGGCTCCAGGTACTTTACTGGAAGCATGTGGTTTTGGATGGGGGCAGCCTGTACCTAACATTTGTGGACCTCAAATCCGCCTTTGATATGGTGGATAGGAACCAACTGTGGAGCATACTAACCAACATGGGGATTCCTCCTTACCTGTGCTATCAATTTAAAAGACTCCATGAAGGAACCTTTGCGAAGGTACGCTTTGGTAAATCTGGTCAACTGACTAGAGCATTCCCAATCGAGAAGGGAGTCAGGCAAGGGTGTGTACTTGCCCCCACCCTATTTTCCCTCTTTTTAAATGGCCTTATAGATGATTTGACCAGCGCAAAAAATATCGATGCCCCTAATTTAGCTGGCGGTAAATTCCCTGCACTAATGTTTGCGGACGACACCCTGCTGCTTTCAAAAACACCAATGGGGATGCAGCGGGTGCTAGACCAATTTACCCAATTCTGTAAGAAAAGGAATCTGGTGATTAACATGGATAAAACAAAGTACATGGTGTTTAACGCCAGCACAATCAATTGCCCTCACCCGAAAATGGATGGACGACCCCTGGAAAGGGTAAATAACTTTGTCTACCTAGGTTTGACGCTGAACGACAAAATGGGGTGGGACACCCAAATGTCAAAGGCTAATTTAGGGCTATCTCAGTCCGCGGGGGGAATCTTAAGAGTGCAGAAATCTTGCGTGCACAAACTAGTGAGTGCACCGCTAGAAATATATAAAGTTCAAGCCAGAGCTTCCACTCTCTACGGGGCGGAACTCTGGGGGCACCGACCAGCAATTGAGATCGGTGTTACTGAGAATAACTTTATTAGACAGTTGCTTTCTCTACCAAAAAGCACACCGCTAATTCCATTAAGGCTGGATTTAAACCTGAGGCCAATTGCAGAAACAATTGCCTCTCGCCCACTTCTCTATTGGCGAAGATTGCGGAGTGTCCCGGAGCTTGAGAGCTATAGAGAAGAACTGAAGACCGTGATGGCCTGTCAGGGTGTAGGCAGGATACAGTGGCTATCATTTATAAGGGGGCAGGCGACCAGGATTGGCATGGAGAACCTGTGGTCCAATCCGGAGGTTGCATGCCAAGCTACTCCGAGACAAACCCTGGCTGAGACCATAAAACACTGTAATCTACAGGAAGCTCTCCAATCAGTCAGGCCCTCCAGTCTCACCGATAGTTTCTTAGATTTTAAGAACGTTTACAGCTTTGAGAAGGAATTAGATATGATTGAACCGGTTCTAGCAAAGAAGCTGTATCTACAGTTTAGATACGGCACACTGCCTCTGCGCTCATTTACAGACAAATGGAAAGAGGGTCCAGCTCGCCCCTGCCCAGGATGTGAAAACCCTAACGAGACCTTAATGCATGTAATTTTGTTCTGTCCTGCCTACTGCAACAGTAGAAAGAAATGGATTATACAGCTATGTCTGAATCTGGGAGTTAGGAATTATTTAGAGTTTTTTTGAATTTTAAAATCCGATACTAATGCACTAATAGTTACAGCCATTGCCGAGTTCCTGTTTTCTATGTGGTTAACAAGACGGAGAATGTTTCGGAAGTAATAAAGCTTCCTGGCTTGTTGTTACATAACTCCCCCAGGAAAAACTTTGGGTTCCTACTGTATTTTAACTTTTTAATCTGTTAATAAATAACTTATTGTCTTAAATATCTTAACGGGACTCCGCCACTATACGGAAACTTGTGGACTATGTATATGAATTGGGATGTAACATGTGTATTATTTTATTGCCTAAATGTGTTTTCTTTCTTTTGTTGTACTTTTATGGTTCATAAACAAACCGAAATAAAGTTTAGAATGAATTATTTCATAATGATTTTAAATGTACTGATAAGTCATATTACATTACAAAATGTATTTGTTTTGTAAATATTACCATAATTATTTTAATTGAGGGCGTTTTGGTAAAATTGTTGTAAAAATTGTTTTATTCATCTTTCAATTTAATATTTGCTTTAAGAAAAAATATCCAGTATTCAAGTATTTGTGTGAATTTATTTTAAATGTTATAATGTCACTGTTAATAAATTGTTGGAAAATGTTTTACTTTTTTTTTACATTTCTGTAAAAAAACATTGAAATGCTTTATAATTAAATTATGAAACTAGTATTGATTATGATGTATAAATTAAGATTTTGCGATATGTTATAGGTTTATCTATTTAGGATTTCATAAACACAATTTTAATATTGCCATTTTTTAGAGGATTCACTGGCGGACATTCTTCTGTTTTTAAAAGAAGAGAGGAAATATATACATTTGAGGTCTCGGAGGCTAACCAGGTGAGCATTCCAGCCTCCTGCCCTGCATTGGCTCAGAAGCTAGATGAAGTGGCTGCATGTACCAGAGCATTGGAGGAGGAGGTAAGCTCGATAAGACAAGATGTTGTAAAAAACGCCACAAGGATAAACATGTTGACTAAGCAAAATCAAGGTCTGAAGGAAGATCTCAAGAGGGTGGAGAACCACTCACGGAGGAATAATAAATGATTCCTGAATGTGCCAGAGGCTTAGGATGGAACTGATTGAAGGCCTTTATATTCTCTCTGTTCTAGGATATGGTCTTAAAAGATCGGCCAAAATCAGCCTAGATCAGGAGATATAGAGAGCACAAAAAGATCCTTTCAAGAAGACTATTCAATGAACGGAACCAAAAAAGATACTGGTTAATTTTCTCCCATACGTGATGAAGGAGGCAATCCTGAGCGTGGACCAAAGGGGTGGCTCCTGTTCAATTGGAGGGTTTTTCTTTACAATTTGATCAGATGTACGGAAAGCAACAGAGCAGAGGCAGTAGGAACTAGGAAGGAATGAGGATGGAGGAACTACAGAAATTGGGGGTAAAAGTACAACTGAAATTGCTAGCAATGCTTTGCATTGTGTGGAACATTCAGATGTTTAATTATTTTGCTGTTAAAGATGTGGATGCATTGAAAGATTCCATCAAAAAGAAGGGAGCCAACTTCAGAATTTTAGGAAGCCTGAGAACACTAGGTATATGCAGTTGGGGCGGCTAGGGTGACTTATTGGGGCTAGGTTGTCATGAGTATTGTGTGTCTGCATATCAAGGGGAAGCTCATAAGGTATTTGTATGCCTACACGCATTGGGGGGTTCCCCAGGTTGAGGAGCTGGGGTGGGTGAGGGAATGGGCACATGGGGGATAGCAGTGGGGAAAGAAAAGCCTTGATATTACCAAGAAGGTGTTCTTATGTTTAGAGGTCCCATGTAGAGTACGTGAAGAGGGATTTGAGCCCGTTTTGATGACTATGAGATCTCCTCTCCAGGTGCAGATAGGTGGAGAATTATGTGTTGTCAGACCAAGCAGGGTGTTGTAAGACGGTGGCGGTAGAGGTTATGCTCTCAAAAACTGATGTCTCAAAGGTGGGTCCTGGCTGGTACGAGATGTGTTGGTCTTGAGTTTCTTTGTGTAGGATTTCATGATCCAAACTTGGATGATCTCTGGTACACTGCCAATTTGGACTGGATTTCAGTGGAGTACAAAGTCCTCTTTTTTGGGGGGGGTGATTTTAATACACTATTAGACCCCAACTTAGATCGATCAATCTGGAGAGACTGTTCAGGCACCCGGGATGCGACAGACCCTTTAGAATATGCTCCAGGACTTATGGCTGGTGGATGTAATTCAACATCTAAACGGTCAGATGAGAGGGTACCCTTTCCCCAGCAGAAAATACAGCCTATACTGTTGGATTATCTCTTGGCTGATAGATAATAATTATCTTTCGGGTCATATCTCTGATCATTCAGCATTCACCATGTTACTGCATTGCCCTGGGAATAGGCAAAGCTCAAGGTGGACTTTAAAGCAAGCTATCCTCCTTGATGATGGGGTGGATGATGTAGGCACAGTTTCCCTAGGTGTAATATGGTATACATCTGGTCTAATTACTTCCACACTATTGATAGAAGAGGACATTTCAGAGCTGCATAGGATTATAGAGTGGTTGGGGTGTGTTGATCTCCCTTGGTTCACAGAAGAAGGTAATGAGTGTACGGAAACACAGATTACACAGGAGGCAATCAGAGGGCATTTGCTGCATACTATAAATGGAAAAGCAGCTGGCCCTGATGCCATCCCCTCAGAGCTTTATAAGCTCCTAAAAGAGGAGGTTGTATCAGTTTGGGAGACGTACTTTAATCTAGTTTTTCAGGGGAAGGCGCAGATCCCGATTCATGGAAGGAGGCCACAATAGTACTGATTTTAAAAACAGCAAAGGATCCTAGGAAGGCTTATTTGTATCGGCCAATATCTCTACTGAATGCAGATTATAAGGTTTTTATGAGCATTCTGGCAGGGAGACTGGCTAAGCTAGCCCCCTTGCTAATACACCAAGATCGGAAGTGCTTTGTCCCAAAGAGGCAAATCCATGACCTTACTCACCAGCTGAACAGATCTATAAGTCTTGCCATGGCTCGGTCAATTCCCTTGTCTGTAGTTGTTAAAAGTTAGGCCGCAAACGTCAACATTATCGGCGCCATCTTGCCCTTTTTGAGCCCACTCGTGCGCGTAAGCAGCAACCATTTTGAGCACCACGGCCTCCCTGCCCCTCGCTGATAGCCAATAATTAATATAAACAAACAATGGTCCGAGACCAATCTATTTATGAAAGCAATAGGTCAAAACTTAAACAATTAGAGGCGTATGTTATCTTAACGAACCTTACTCAATTAATGAAGAGCAGAAAATAGGCAACAGCAACAAGCTCCAAATATATGCAATATTTTAATCTATTGTCATAATGAAAAGCCAATTCACAGTAGTATGTACATTTTATATACAATGCCCCGTATCAAGAGCGTGCAGTAAAGAAAAAAGAAGTGTCAAAAGAGCGTGATCGTGATAAGATGAAAGGAAAAGAAATCACACAGAGTATGTAAAAATTATTCTCAATGATTCAGAAAAAACACCAGCCAATAAAGACCGGAACAATATATCCTGGCCACTTCAATAAGTCAATATGCAGTCCTTAATGCTATTCATAAGACATGAGATGTATAAATGTCTGCACTAATAGAGGGGGATAACATTAGTGGTCCAGGTTTTTTAATAGGTGTCGACGTTTCGACTCGTCTTGCGGCCTTGCGGTTGGTTATGCCTGGGCCATGCGAGTCTTCTTCAGGACAGATAGGACGGGGCAAGGGATCTCGTTGATGACCCTACAGAAAATACAAACAACCATGAGGGTTGGGGCTGTTGCCTATTATATTTAAAAACTAAGGGCAGAATTCCAGGAATGCTTACCCTTCACGGGATGAAATGGACGTAATTTCCACTCCAAGGTAACTCAGTCCTTATGTATCCAATAAGAGTATTGTCCAGATGTTCTGGAAAAACAATAGGGAACCTGTATGTAACAGCAATATATATTTCTCACAGAGTTCACTCCAAGGATAGAGAGTATAAAATAATTACCTCTTCAGTGTACATGGGGTTCCTATCCTACTCATAAGCACATGTACCACTACATGTCTTTTACTTGAACTCCAATGTGAAATATCAGGCTGGTAACTCTTCACCAATACATTAGCCTGAGGAGTGAAGGACCAAACAGTAGTAAACCTCAGTACTATGGCACTCCAAATACAGGTAAATTAATAAACAAACCAAAAGGAGCCATTACCTGAGTTGATTATTTTCAGTAGCTTCGTAGAAAAGGCTAATTGTAAATCACTTGCCGATTCTAAGTAGTACAAAAAGGCAGCTGAAATAAAAAACCGGGATAAGTGTCTTATCCTAAGTATAACAGGGTAGTTTGGGCGGTTCGGATAAGGGTCTAGTGTAAAGCTTACCGGCAAGATAGGGAGCGTGGTTTTAATCAAACACGCGTCATGGTAGAACCCCAGGGCAACTGCTCACAGAGGGAAACGCGGCATAATCTGACACCCTGTGTTGGTGCCCAGTTAATCCGCTTCCTAGTAGTGAAGAACGAGAACGAGAAAGGACTACCCCGTTCTCTGCCGGGACCACGAGCTCCGATCACACCGCTTACGGGTAGCGGAGAACGAAGAAGGACTAATCCAGTCTCTTCGTGGGCTCCGTTTATTTATGCTCCTTAAACATACATAAAGCCACAACTCTGAGGGGACCAACTGTACCACTAATGCGCAATTGCACTGAGGGTTATTATACGCATGGGACCAACATTAATTAATAGTTGGCGAGGTGCACAAATTAGATCATAGTAATTAGCGTGTTATGAATCCTAAACCTAACACAATAAATGTAAACAATTAAATGCATGTAAGCCGGTTTTTGGTCCACTAATCAAAAGCATAGTCGGCGAAAATGGAAAACATGGCGGTCATCTTGGATTGGGAAGACAAATGTCGGTCCACAATTGCCATTATTGTTCACATATTAAAAACATATTTACAAAGGACATGCCATGAAACAAATAACAATATTTACAAACACCCACAGACAATATATACAATATTGACAAATTACTTAACATTGAAAACAGACAAACAATATCTGTATATCATATAGTCATTGACTTATTCGAATCAGAAAAAGGGGGGGGTGTTAGAGGATTGCCACTTGTCTATTAATCTCCTCCAACTCGTTTAACCCTTTGTGTGCCGTGTCTAGAAGGTATATCCACCGACATTCTCTCCTGCTCAAAATGCTCTGGAGATCACCTCCTCTTGGATTAACTTGTACTTTCTCCACGACCCACCATCTGATACTCTCTGGTGGATGTGCAAATGTCGTAAAATGCTGCACAAGTGGAGCACCTATTGTTTTGCACCGTATCCGGCTAACATGTTGGAGGATCCTGCACTTTACTCTCTGAATGGTTTGACCCACATACATAAAGCCACAGGGGCAAAGAATGGGATAGCCAGCGCGTCTCTCTCTCTCTCTCTCTCTCTCTCTCTCCTGACCTCGCAAAGCATCCCCCCCCGCACGCTGACAGCCCCCGCTCTCACATGTCTTGGGTCATAAACCCCTCTACCACGCAGCTCTGCCTCGGAACCCCATCCTGTTCCCAGCGCGACACCTCCCTCCATTCCTTTCATGGTCCCGGATCCTTTGTTAACACCCCCCTTCCCTTTGTGCCCGTTTGTCTCACTCGTTCCCAGGCCGCCACCTGGCCCTGCGGATACTGTTATTGCCCCCTTCCTCCTGTACAGTAGGAAGCCTCCCCCATCAAAGGATCCTTGAACTAATCAAACCCCCCACCCCATGAGACCTCATACATTCCGGGAATCGGCAGAATGTGCAGCTGTGCGATACTCATCACCTGTTGTGATCGGGGTGGGGACTCTAACTGTAAATATGTGTGGGAACGGGCCTGAAGCGGGGATTCCGAGGATGTCCTTTCATACTTCAAAGCATTGCAAGAATGTGTGACATGTAATAAAGATCATAAACATGTGTATAAGAGGCCAGGCCTCAGAGATGTGGTTAGAGCACCTCGTGACGATACTTGCTGTCCGAACTGATGTGTTCTCCTCCAGAGAGAATAAACCCTTGTTTCCTGCCTTCCAGTTTCCAGCGCCTGCCTCTTCATTGATTAATATGTTGTGGGTTAAAGAGGCGACACCGCCGGGCAATACTTAAGGATCTTTGTTTATTGGTTGCTTCTCACCCTTTTTACAATTGGCGTCCCAAGCGTGGGGCCCATCAGCGACACGTGGATCCAGTGGGAGAGGTCCTGACGACAGAGTGAACAACTGCAACGATCGGGAGAGCTCCTGCCCAATAGACCCTCGTCTGGCAGCCGATCATCCGAACTTCACTGGTTCCGAATCGACCTCTCTCTCGAGTGATCTACGGTTCTGACTGGGAACCATCAGGAGTGCCGTGGCAATATCGGAGATTGGAGGACGATCGGGCGCTGGACGCGGAAGACGAGAAACAGCCCATGTGGTCCGGGTAAGGTCGTGTAAAAACGACAAAATTGCGAAACGATTGTCGCTCTTTGAGATATTCGCTGCTTACAAATGAGGAAGAGTAGAAATACTCTATCTTCCTTTGTGGACGGTGAAGGGGTGGGTAACGCGGACTTTTGTCCCCAATGTAATCTGTCGTGCCTATATTTTCTCCCCACTGATCGATTGACTGATTGACTGATTGATTGATTGTAAGGGTAGCTCCCTGTTTTATTGTCAGAATAGATTTTGCTTTTGAGATATTCACTATTTGCAAACAACGTAGAATAGCAATATTCTGTCTAGTCTTTGCAGGTAGTGAAGGATAGGTAACGCGGACCTTTGTCCCCGATGTAATCTGTCGTGCCTGTCTTCTCCCCACTGATCGTCTGTCCGGATCTAGTTCTCTCGAAGCATTCATTATTTGCAAATAAACACAGAATAGAAATATTCTGTCTAGTCTTTGCACGTAGTGAAGGATAGGTAGTGCGGACCTTTGTCCCCCGCTGAAATCTGTCATGCCTATCTTCTCCCCACTGATTGGTAGCCTGTTTAGCCCGGACCGCTTATTAGAGATGAACCATCCGGCTCCACTGGAAGGCGCCCCTAATAAGGACATGTTCATGAAGCATGGATTGATCGCTATAGCTTATAGCAAGCTGTGGCATAAATATACGAAAAAGGATCGAGAAAGTCAGTGGCCACTGATAGGATCCTTCGATGATGATAAAATGAGCGCGCTAGAAACAGCCCTTGGTAAAAACAAGACAACGCCCACTATGCTTGATAGTTTCGGCATGTGGCGCAAAGAAACCGAACAGCGTAAGAAGAGAAATTAGAGTAGGTTGGGAAAAAAACTGCGAAAGGCAGCCCACCTAGCTGCTAAGAAACTAGAAGAAGAGATCAAGGAAAGAGAGGAAGCCAATCAGAAACCAGAGATAGAAACATCAAACCAGTGTCCGGTTAGAACGCCCTCCACGCTCTACCCTGAATTACCCTTGAAACAGCGAGCCAATGATGATCTGTTGTTAGGTCCTCCGATCATCTACATGCCCCCTCCATATGCCCCTTCCCAACCCTTAGCACGGCACCCACCATCCCCAGGCACAAACGAGAGTAGCGCCACCGCTTCGGCCCCCATGGCCTCTGTGCCGGCCGAACTCCTTGTATTAGATACTACACAAACGACAACGTTAGGCGACCCTGAGACCCGAAGGGCTGGTTCTGCAAGAACAAACAGATTAAGCAAAGATGAGCGAGCAGGGATTGACAAGATAGCAAGGACATTGGTAGAAAGAAAGGAAGATGAAGAGTATATCACGGATATGTTTAACTCGTATACAGGAAGTCACAGACGACATTTTACCGTTCGACTGTGCTATCATGCCTTGAACGCATACGAGGACCGATATCGAGACAAAGGTCCCGAGAGCCTAACGACTCTATATCGGAAGGTCGATATCGGGGATGAGGGCGAGTGTGATGTGACCGACCTCCTTATGCGAACGCTTGAGGTTTTCCGCCACCTCACTGAACAAGGATCGGGAGCTAAACCCACGACATCCGTAGCAACCGAACCACAAACTGAGCGATCTAACGCCATGATGCCGATACGAGAAGCTGCCCCTTACTGGGTTCCTCCACGAGGTGAAGGGACTAACGATGATGCAAACCACAAAGATGCAAAAGGAAGGGTAGTGTACAACTGGGTCTACCAGCCGTGGGACCGGCAAGAGATTCTGACGTTCCGGAAATCTCTGCCTGACCTACGTAAAAACCCCACTGCCTTCTATACTGAATTAGGTACAGCCCTAGGTTCAACGATTATGACCCTGGCTGACATCGACTTGTTCTTCGGATTATGTCTACCGGCTGATGTGTGGAAGCAAATCCGGAAAGTCGACCACCTTGAGCTGTTTGGACATACCTGGTCACAACTCGATGGCATTGATAAACAACGAGAACCTGGACAAAAACCTTTGAAATCCATTTTAGACCTCCCAGACAAAATCGTACAGAAATTAAAAACCCTGATTCCAGAAAAGAAAGTGGACTGGTCGATAGTAACGGCCTGTCGCCAGAAACCCCAGGAGGATGTATTGGATTACTTCTCCCGGTTTGAAACGGTTTTCTCCGATTACAGCGGCCAGGACATGACCACTGCAACCGGACACCATCTGTTTGTCCAGAATTACGTTAAGGGTTTGACACCAGATGTCTCCCAGAAACTGCAGGCCAGCGAGAGTAGTTGGGCAGCCTCCAAACCTGCGGCTATCCTCAGATGGCCCAATATTATGAACATCAGAAAAATGAAAACGATAGAGCAACAGAGAAAAAGAAGAAAGAGTTGAAAGAGAGGGTCATGATAGCTCAGCTGCAGGGAGTAGCGATAAGTAAGGAACCCCCCAAAGGAAACTACCAGTCGACAGCTCCTAAAGATACGCCCTCCAGAGAACGTACGTCTGCGCCCTATGCAGGTCGGAGGGACTTAGATGAAAACCAATGCGCATTCTGTAAAGGATACGGTCACTGGAAATCACAGTGCCCGGTCCTTTACGAAATGAACAAAAACCGAGAAGCTAGAGACGAGACGAATAAACAAAGGGGGAGGGACCAGAGACGGGGACCCACCAACGACCTTAGCCAGGACAGATCAGGCCGACCCAACACATTTGATCGACCCCGACAAAATCAGTATCAGCAGTCCGATTACGAGAACGCCCACGATTTCGCATAGGACAGCCCGGGACAAGGGAGGGATCCAGTCGAGCTTTGTGTTGACCAGCAAGGTCCTTACGTCACTGCTAAGGTCCTGGGCATGAAATCCCCATTTTTGGTGGACACCGGGGCGACACGTAGTGCGTTATCTAAACGACTGATTCCAAGGGCACCCTTGTCTGGCTCACTTATAACATCGACAGGTTTCGATGGAACGCCCTCCACTAACCCTTTGTCCGCTCCGATCCTCTTCGACTTAGAAAACAACACCACTGACACCACGTTTTTACTTTCCTCCAATAGCCCTGACGCCATTATGGGACTTGACTTATTGAAACACTTCCGAGCGACAATTAGATGTTCTCAAGACGGAGTTCAAGTTTTTTCTTTACGACAGCCCCGTTCTGCTTAGACATTGCCCTCCCCGACGCATGTTTTCCATCACTGACGCTGACACATCCCTGCTTGACACCCTGCCTCCGTATCTGTGGGCCAAGACAGATTCGGATGTAGGACGCATGATGATTGACCCAGTACACATTACTGTCCGACCAGACGCAACACTCCCAAAACTTCCACAATATCGGATATCGCCCGAGGGCGAGAAGGCATTGGTAAAGATTATTCAGTCACTGATAGACGCAGGAGTGGTAGAGGAAGTGGTTAGCAACGTTTGCAACAGCCCTATCTTGCCCATCATCAAGAAACAAGGAGAGGGAGATAAGAAAGCATACCGCTTTATCATTGACCTTCGAGCGATCAACAAAGTGGTTGTACCCCAGTACCCCGTGGTCTCAGATATCACCACCATCCTGACCTTGATTCCTTCTACAGCCACCACCTTCACTGTCATTGACCTCAAAAATGCCTTCTTTTCCATCCCCATCCACCCGGACAGCCGATATCTCTTCGGCTTCACCCTAAAAGCCCGCTCATATAGGTTCTGCCGAGCACCCCAGGGCTACACAGAAAGCCCTAGCATCTACAGTCAGGCCCTCAAGAGACAACTGGATCAAGTCCAGTTACCCGATGGAGTGGTGTTGGTGCAATACGTCGATGATATCCTTTTGGCGGCCGACACCACTCCGCTAGCAGTCACAGCCACCATTCAACTCCTACACTTCCTTGCGGAAAATGGCCACAAGGTCTCCAAGAAGAAGTTGCAATTCTGCCAACCCCAAGTGACATACTTAGGCCATCTCCTGTCAAAAGACGGGAGGAAGCTCACCCCCGATCGGATTCAGACCATCCTAGAAATCCCTGTCCCTAAGACTCAGAAACAGGTTCGCTCCCTACTAGGCCTCACCTTCTTCTGCCGACAGTGGTTGCCAAACTTTAGCCTCATTGTGAAACCGCTGCTTTCTCTGCTAGCTAAAGATGTCCCCTTCCCACTCCCTTGGACCCCTGAGTGCCAAACCTCCTTCACGGAACTACAAGATGCCCTCTGTTCGGCCCCTGTCCTATGTACCCCTGATTACACAAAGCCCTTCTCCCTTTACACTCACGAAAGGGAGGGGTGCGCTTTATCTGTCCTGACCCAGTCCATTGGCCCAAAGCAACGACCGTGTGCTTACTTCTCTGCCACTCTTGACCCTGTAGCCAGAGCCTTGCCTGCCTGCCTTCGAGCTGTAGATGCCGCTGCTATCTCTATCCGACAGAGTGAGGGGATCGTACTCTCGAATCCCCTCATAGTACTGGTACCCCATGCAGTTGACACGCTCCTGAACCAAACCAAGACACAACACCTGACGAGTGCACGACTGACTGGATACGAGCTGACTTTGCTTGCACCCCATATCACCCTAAAAAGATGCACCACACTGAACCTGGCAACTCTGTTACCCTTACCAGAGAACGACCCCAATGTGCCCCCTGTACATGACTGTGTGACTCTTACGGACGAACAGACTAGAAGTAGGGTTGACCTCAGAGACACGGCTTTTCCTGACCCTGACGGAGAGCTGTGGGTGGACGGTTCTTGCATCAAACTCCCCGATGGCACCACTTCAGCTGCCTATGCAGTCACCACGGCTCGGACTGTAGTCGAGACAGCCCGCATCACGCAACGATCTGCCCAGGCAGCGGAACTGATTGCCCTCACACGAGCCTGCATCCTAGCAGCAGGAACCACAGCGAACATTTACACCGATAGCCAGTACGCCTTCGGGGTGGTTCACCATTTTGGGCTCCTTTGGGGGGAAAGGGGATTCTTGACCTCACACGGCACACCCATCTTACATGGAGATCTAGTCTCCGCCTTGATCGAAGCTGTCCTTCTCCCCAAAAGGCTTGCGGTCATCAAATGCCAGGCACACAAGAAAGTGACAGACATTATTGGACAGGGAAATGCACTAGCCGACATCACTGCTCGAACGACAGCTGAAAATAGGACGACAACTCGTATGTACGTGACCAGGTCACAAGCAGAAAAATGGACTGACGCTAGGGACACTATTAGAGACATTCAAATGGCTAGCACACAACACGAACTGACTGAATGGACACGGGTGGGATTAAAAGACGACGAAGGCTGCTGGCGGACAAAGGACACGAACAAATGGTTGCTACCTGACTCCTACCTGATTCCCATACTGACTATGGCACACTCCCCCGCCCACATAGGATCAGCCCCCATGATTGAACTTGTCTCCAGAGTTTGGCACAATGATAAAATCACAGACTCCGCCAAACGTCTGGTCCAACAATGCTTGATATGCCTGCAACACAACCCCGGGAAAGGAACTGTAGTACCCCGGGGAGGGTTTGGGGTCCCAAATCACCCGTTTGAGGTCCTGCAGATGGACTATATTCAGCTAGACAGATGCCAAGGCCTGAAATACGTACTTGTTGTGGTGTGTGCATTTAGCAAGTGGGTGGAGGCATACCCAACCCGTGACAACACCGCCATGGCCACTGAAAAAGTACTATTAAAGGAATTCTTCCCTCGCTACGGCCTTTGTCGAATTTTATGGAGCGACAATGGCCCCCACTTCATAGCCGAAGTCATCCAGCTCATCATAAAGGGGCTGGGCATCAAGCAGAAGTTCCACGCAGTTTTCCACCCCCAGTCTGCTGGACTTGTCGAGCGACACAATGCCACACTAAAGCTTAAACTAGCCAAGATAGTAGCTACCACAGGACTGAAATGGCCAGACGCTCTTCCCCTGGCATTGCCTTTGATGCGTTCCACCCCCACCAAGCACCACTTGACACCTTACGAGGTCGTTTTCGGCCGACCCATGAGCGTCTGGTCTGCACCAAAACCGACTTCCATTCATGCCGTCCCAGACGTCCTAATGTCTGATTATCTGTATAAATTGACTGAAACTCTGTCTGTCATTCATCAGCAGGTGCAGCAGGCCATCCCCGATGCTTCCAGGGGTCCGGGTCACGACATCCAACCGGGGGAATATGTTTTGATCCGGAATTTTCAGCGGGCGAAGAGTCTGGAACCCCGGTGGACGGGCCCCTGGCAAGTATTGCTCACCACCCGGACGGCTCTTCGTGTGGAGGGGAAACGGCACTGGCTGCACGCACACCACTGCAAGAGGGTCTCCTCGACTTTGGCCACAACAGAAAGCATCGACAACCAAGAAGAGCTCCTGAACAAGGACCGACCGTCGCTAACCTGCTATCCTGACACCGAAGCACTTGAACTTTCAAAATTCTCTGATCCCACTGTGCCATCCAGAGAAGGGTATGTCCTGCGCCGAAAGGAGGGAGCTTCGGCTAAGTAGACCACGGACTAAGTTAAATCTCAGAACGGTGACCTAAACACCACCAAGGGTCACCTGGAGAGAAGCTAAACGAAGTCTGTGGTTCTGCCCGCTACCGAGCACCTTGAAGATGATGGAAGCACCAAATAAGAAGATGATGGAAGCAACAGGAAATACCCACCACAGACACCCAAAAACAGACAGACTCCACAGCTCAAAGACAATTGCACTTTTCGTCACAATCCTTTTCTGCTTTCTCCTCATGACCACACTCTGGATTGTGGAAGAAAATGCACCTGCTCATGAAACATTCCTGACCACTGCTTAGCCTACCACCATGAAGGAACATTATCTGATTTCGCTCTCTCCTCAACTCAGAGAGAGGCGAAAGGAGTTTTGGAATAACTCATTTGTACAGTTGCTGCACCAGCACAATCTTGCCACCAACGCCACCAACTGTTGGATCTGTGGGATGCTACCCCACGCCACCGGACACTCGATACCTTTCATCCCTTCACCCTTCTCAGTTCACGGCTCCTGCCTTGCTTGGCTGATCCTCCTGCACGAAAGCTATAAAGACAATGCCACCTCCGGCAAAACCATGACACACTTCTATCATGGGGTCTGGCGAAACCAAACAAAGACACACTTCTGCCCGCAGACCTCCAACGACTCAATCCACATGGACATCCCTGCTAAAGAACAAATTGAAAAGCAGGTGTTCAACAATCCAACCAGACCCACCTTCTCTTACCTGCGGAAACGAACGGCTGCCACTCTGACTGTGGCCCTATCAGTCATCAACGTCACCGGCCACATGTGCATAGAATGGCTTGGGACACAGCTGGTAGGCCGCAGTGCCTGCCGTTTCACCAGAACTTTGGACTCCACCGATCCACCTTCCTTTGTATCCTCTCCAAATATGTATTTCGTTTGTGGCACAAAGGCTTACACCTGGCTCCCCAAAGGCTGGGGGGGCACTTGTTTCATCTCCTTCATCCTTCCTCCGACGTATGTGGCTCCAGCGAATCATCACAGACAAAAACGAGCCAAGGACATTGAACAAGCCGACTCAACAGGAGCACAGTTCCTCAATGCTATGAATGGACTTGTTCCACTCTGGGGCCCGATGGCAAACAGCCGTGCCATCCGACATCTGACTCAGGCAGTTGAGACAACAATGAACATCACAGCTGGTATCCTTGCTAAGAACACTGCCGAGCTTCAAGCGGTCCGCTTGGTGGCACTCCAGAACCGCCTTGTGCTAGATGTGATTCTTGCGGACCGTGGTGGAGCATGCCGCATTATTGGGTCCAGCTGCTGTACATACATACCGGACAACTCACCCTCAGTATATAAAGCCATCAAACATCTCCACAGACTCTCGTCAGAAGTCCACCAGGAGCAGGAAGAATGGTCACTTGGTGGATGGTTCTGGAGCACTGTTAAGAACTGGGGCTGGAGACTGTTTACCATTATCTTGATTCCTGTAGTAGCAATATGTGGTCTATGCTTAGGAATTCAATGCCTGCCACCTCTATGTTCATTATGTACAAATTGTATTTGCCCTAAGACTGTGGACTTTGGAAACGAACGCATGGGAGCATTATATGATGCCGAGGTTAGAAATTTGATGAAGATTGACATTGAGTAGGCAAGTTGGCTAGATATGTTGAAAAGGGAGGACTGTTAAAAGTTAGGCCGCAAACGTCAACATTATCGGCGCCATCTTGCCCTTTTTGAGCCCACTCGTGCGCGTAAGCAGCAACCATTTTGAGCACCACGGCCTCCCTGCCCCTCGCTGATAGCCAGCGCGTCTCTCTCTCTCTCTCTCTCTCTCTCTCTCTCCTGACCTCGCAAAGCATCCCCCCCCCGCACGCTGACAGCCCCCGCTCTCACATGTCTTGGGTCATAAACCCCTCTACCACGCAGCTCTGCCTCGGAACCCCATCCTGTTCCCAGCGCGACACCTCCCTCCATTCCTTTCATGGTCCCGGATCCTTTGTTAACACCCCCCTTCCCTTTGTGCCCATTTGTCTCACTCGTTCCCAGGCCGCCACCTGGCCCTGCGGATACTGTTATTGCCCCCTTCCTCCTGTACAGTAGGAAGCCTCCCCCATCAAAGGATCCTTGAACTAATCAAACCCCCCATCCCATGAGATCCGATCGACCTCATACATTCCGGGAATCGGCGGAATGTCCAGCTGTGCGATACTCATCACCTGTTGTGATCGGGGTGGGGACTCTAACTGTAAATATGTGTGGGAACGGGCCTGAAGCGGGGATTCCGAGGATGTCCTTTCATACTTCAAAGCATTGCAAGAATGTGTGACATGTAATAAAGATCATAAACATGTGTATAAGAGGCCAGGCCTCAGAGATGCGGTTAGAGCACCTCGTGACGATACTTGCTGTCCGAACTGATGTGTTCTCCTCCGGAGAGAATAAACCCTTGTTTCCTGCCTTCCAGTTTCCAGCGCCTGCCTCTTCATTGATTAATATTTTGTGGGTTAAAGAGGCGACACCGCCGGGCAATACTTAAGGATCTTTGTTTATTGGTTGCTTCTCACCCTTTTTACATAGTCACCTCAAAAGCAGCCAAGGTTTTAATCGAGTCTGTTGGGCTTATCTTTGAGAGGTATTGGCAGCTTTGGATTTTAGTCCCCGCTTGATTGCTATGTTACAGAAGCTATATGAAAATTTGTCAGGCAGAATTTTGCTTAATGGTTCATTGACCAGGATTGTTGGTTTCTCTAGAGGCACTTGGCATGGATTCCCTCTCTCTCCTTTATTATTTGATATTTATATTGAACCATTTGTCCAGCTCCTTCAAAGAGATGAGCAGGTCATTCTTTTTAGTTCTACTCATTTATTAATAATAATATTACACCATATGCAAATGATTTAATCATTTATACATCGGCTCCTGCTAGTCTATACCCAGTGTGGAAAGCTTGGCAGAGGACTATCAGGACCTATCAGAATATCTCATTACTAATTTGAAGTTCAAGGTGATGTGTTGAAAAGTAGCAGATTGTAAGGGGGGATCTCTGGCAGAGATCAAGTATCAGGTAAACATGGGCGGAAAATCCATTCCGCTCGCGGATATCGCGGATTTTCGGTAAATTCGCAATCCGCGAGATTCGCGAATTTCCCGCAAAATCCGCGAACGGAAATCCGCGAACGGGGATTGGGTTAAAAGTTCAAGCTGACTTTTGTAACTCTTTTAGAATGGCGCCAGCAAGCTGCCAGAGCCACTCTAAAATAGTTACAAAAGTCAGCTTCAACAGGAAGTTCTAATAGATAAAGTAAAGCAGGTGCTGCTCAAATTCAGTTACACAATCATTAATCACCCCCAAACTTGGGGTGATTAATGATTGTGTAACTTAATTTGACCTTCAACTGGAGCACCTGCTTTACTTTATCTATTAGTGCTTCCTGTTGAAGCTATTTCTAGCTATTTTAGAATGGCGCTGGCAGCTTGCCGGCGCCATTCTAAGTGGGGCTGAGGGCAGAAGGGCACAAAAGTGGGACAGAGGGCAGAAGGGGACAAAAAATGGGTGGGGCAGAGGGCAGAAGGGCACAGAAACAAGTGGTACAGAGGGCAGATGGGCATAAAAAACAAGAGGGTGGCAGTGATTAGGCAGGCAAAAAAATAAAAACACGCGGAATTGCAAAGCGCCTCGCGAACACCCGCGAACATGCAAAGCGCCTCGCGAACACCCGCGAACACACAAAAATAAAAAAATCCACAAATTTGCGCGAATTCGCGAATTTTGCGGATTGCCAATTCGCAAATCCGCAAATTCTCGAATTGCCAATTCGCTAAATTCGCCCATGCTTAGTATCAGGGAAATATTATTGTAAATCCACTGGTAGCAATAGCACAGTATATTTTGGAAAAGTTGGTAAAGGAGGTGGATGCGTTGTTTGCAGGATGAAAGAACCTTCCCTATACAATCTATGGGTGAGTAAACTTGATTAAGATGACAACACTCCCAAATTGATGTTTCTTTTCAACTATATACCTCTTACATTCCCAAGACCAGCTATAGATAAAATCCAGGGTAAAATAGCAAGTTTGATATGAACATCTGGTGGGGCTAGGCTAGCATGGAAAAGGTTGAAGCGTAGGCTTGAAAAGGGAGGCTTAGTCCTCCCTGATTTGTATTTGTGTTGCATAGCCTTACAGTTAAACAATTGTAGGATGCTTTTGTGTAATCGGATGGCTTAACCTGGGGGGAGTTGTTGGAAGACATGGTTAGAGAGAGGGGATCAGTTGGGTTTCTGTATAAGTACGGTGCCCCAAAATTCTTTAAAAACGTCAGGCTAAAGGTTCTAAAGGTAGCATTGAGTTTATGATTTAGAGTTAGGAGTATCCTGGGTATTGGCTACTACTCTGATTTTGAACCCATTGGGACTCCCTGGGTACCCCAGTGTTTTTGAGAAATGGGCTGACTATTCCACTATGGAGGGCTGAGGTACCAACTTGGGGAGATTTGTTAGCAGTGCATGGGATAGTATCATGGGACGGATTAAGCGCAAAGACTGGTATCTCACTCTTTAGGTTTAAATTCTTTTGGTTTGCAAACACTACTCAGGAGATGGGGGTGTCTGGTAATTTGAATCGGAACGGCATGATGTGAGAGCTAAGTAGTAAGGTACTGGAAGTTTCAGGAAGCAGAGAATAGAAAAATTAAGGTGCCATACTCCCTGTGGGAAGGAACTATCCAGGAGACAGATCTTCTATCAGAGTGGCAAACCTCCTTGAAGTTATTGTAGTCTTTGGTCAAACCAGCTGACCTCAAGCAAAATCATTTCTTTACCATCAACAGCCTATACTGGACCCCTCAAAAGAGTGCAACGTTTGTAAAGGAGCCAACCACTAGTTGTAACAGGTGTAGTCAATTAAGAGCTGATGGCCAGCATGTTTTTTCACATGTTTAGAGATAAAGGGCCCGATGTAGGTAAATCTACATTTACCACTTCATAAATACCGAATCATACCGAATCGGTATTTATGAAGTGGTAAATTAGAGGGGGGGAGATGTAGGTATTTCAGATTCGGTAAATACCGAATCTGTAAGATTCGGTATTTACGGATTCTGTAAATACCGATTCGGTATCCCCCATTGCTTCCTATGGGCCTTGAAGCCCATAGGAATCAATGGGCATTACCGAATCGGTAATTACCGATTCGGTAATTACCGATTTGTGCAAGGGTGCAGGGGGTGTCACTTTGACACCCGCTAGCACCCCCATAACAGGCATGTGAGCCATGTGGCACACAGACATGCCCTAAGGGCATGTGTGTCTGTCACATGGCATAGGTGTGCATGCACACATGTGCATGCACACCTGGATTCGGTATTTTAACACCCAATTGAATTGGGTGTTAAAATACCGAATCTGAAGGGCCTGTGGGACAGAAAGTAGTCCCACCTACATCCCAAATTTAAAAATCGGTAAAATTACCGATTCGGTATTTTTGCGATTCGGTAATTTTACCGAATCGGTAAAATACCGAATAGGACAAAAAAAGGTCCCCTACATCTCAGTAGGCCAAATACCGGTCGGAAACGGCCAAAACGAAATCGGCCGTTTCCGACCGGTATTTGGTACCTACATCGGGCCCAAAGGCTTTTGGCAGGATGTTGAGAATGTGGCCAAGGACCATTTAGCATTATATATCAAGCCTTCTGTTTTTCCTTATGCTTCTGGCCAGTAGGGAGATCTGTAAGGTGGGACTGATTTAAAACCTCCATTGTTTGCATACATCATTTGAATTTTTTCTATTTTCAATTTTAAAATTAGGTTTTTGATGTTTTATTTTCTTCCGGAATACTAATACATAATAATCAAAATATATTAAATATCAATAGTGAATAACATATTACTTTATATGTTAATGTTTATATCTAAATATGTAGGTATTTTGTTTACGGTATTCTGTCTCTAAGTAATTTTTATTTATCAAAGATGTTGTTTAAGTATAGAGTATTTATTGTGTATCTAGATTTTTTTGTGTCCAACAGCTTGACTAAAATGCTTTAGATTGGAGTGGGAATAGTGAATATCCAACACTTTCCCTAAATTGGTTTAGATTGGAGTGGGATTAGTAAATGTCACCATTTTAGTGTACAACACATTCTCCAAATTGGTATAAACAGGAGTGGGAATAGTAAATGTCACTCCTTCAGTGTCCAACATCATCCTTAAATTGGTTTAGATTAAGGGCTTTTTACGAGTTTGGTGGTCCCATGGACTGCCGAAGCACCAGTCCGAGCGTAGTGCGCTCTGTGGTCCAACAGCCATATTAAGAGTCATGTGGTTTGGCTTTCCAAAGACCGCTGCCAAACCGCTGACACTGCAAGCCCACTCAAAGCGTGCTGGCCACGGAGAGGGCTATGAGGCTGTGGGAGGCTCAGAATGCCAGTGAAACCACATGCCTAATTATGAGTAGCATTATCAAACCACCACAAATGAGACAATGGAAAGGGAAGGATATAAGGCCGAAACTCACCACTACTCACCTCTACTTGTCTTCTACTACTATGTAGCCCATCATGCATATCCTACTGCTGCCCCACCTCCCCAGCCATGTTTAAAACCCTGTCCATTGTGGTTTAAATCGGTGGTGAGTCATATAACTTTCTGTTGCCATAGTTCCCATGAGGCACAGGGTTAAGACTGATTTGCATATAGCTGAGTTCGAACTGAGGTGGCAAAGTGAGCTAAAGAATGATGATGGATTCAACCCAGATCTCTGACTGAGGGTGAATGTCTGGAAAGTTTCAGTGCTCTGTCCTTCATCCCCTTGTGTTTGCTTTGTTCAGCCTAAGTTGGCAGGGTATGCCCAGACGTGGGTTCCTTGCTCACTTTGACCCTGGATTCAAGCTAGCCTAGCTGACGAAGGGTGTTTACAAAAACTGGTCCCAGGATGCTTGGTTCTGGATCAGGGAAAACCTGGCTTGGCTGTTCGGGCTGGACTGTTCCCATGAGGCACAGGGTCAAGACTGATTTGCATATGGCTGGGTCTAAACTGAGGTGGACAAGTAAGCTAAAGAGTCATGATGGATTCAACCCAGATCTGTGACTGGGGGTGAGTGTCTGAATAGTTTTGCCGCTCCGTCCATCATCTCCCTGTGTTTCTTCAAGTAATTTAAACATATACAGGGAACCTGTCTAGGATTGTTTCTCGTCAATCATCAAAAATAGGTGTGTAGGATGCCCCCTAGGCCAAAACACTGGTACTACACAGTACACAAATTGACCTATGTTTACAAATTATATACAGTGGTAATGATGTTGGAATTATTTTGTGCTCCACAGTATCACCTTCTCAACAATATCACACCTATTAATCTCTGTCACACATAACCTTTGCCCTTTCTCCCTTGTCTTCCATGTTACGACTGATCTTCTCTAGTCATACAGCTCACCATTTATTAAGTGTTGCTAAAGTGACATTGAAGTGACTACAACTACCATGAGGCCTTGTGACTGCAACTATAACCAAGATGCTACACTCCTTTTACCTCTTCTCTGTTGTCTCTCATGTCACTATGAGGTTAACTTATAATGCACATTATCAAATGTCAAGGGTTGCTAAAGCGACATTTACTTGACTACAACTACTAGGAGGCCGTGTCATTGTAACTCTAACTAAGATGCCATTGTGAATGTGACACATCCACGATTGTACACATCCCAGTTTCTTTTTTGAAGTCAAAGAAACATCTGTATGGATATGTCAGTAAATACACTTGCACCTTCTCTGCTACAACTCTGTATTAGACTCTCACACATCACCCACCTGAAAAGGCAATGTCAGTTAAAGGGAGTACATAGAATCAGGGTGAGAACTATTTAAGGGCACAATGGAAAAACTCTCTGTAGGATAGGTATGAATCGATTAGGGGGAACCCTGAAAGACTGGGGCCCTGTGGCACAGTAAATTGTGCACATGCCTGACAAACTCAATATGCACTGTATGAGGGAACTGAACTGTGTCAGGGAAAACCAATATCATAACCAAGTGCCATGCATATGTAGGCAATGGGTAAGTGCAACTTAGGAAAGCAAACCCATCATTAACAGCATGTAGCACACATCTAGATGAAGTATCTGTAAGACGCATACTGCAAAAGAGACACATGTCCACGAGGAACTACACAAAGGGATGACAAGTTGATACTCTCCATGTGTGGATTCACAAATATCTAACTTCAACACTTTAAACACATATCCAACTTACATCATAGAGAGAAGTGCAATCTAAATTGCACTGACAGTGGCCAGGCTAAACTGAAATACTTACCATATAACATATTACCCAATGCAATGTCTGCCACATCTGGATGTCATCCCACATTGACATTCATCCAACATTTCCCCTTGTCCTGTCTAACTCCAGCACTGGCTCCAAGGGCACACCATTCTTCCCACTTCAAATGGATCAGCAATCAGGGATCAAACAAAAACACATCTGTACTCACATATCATTAAGGGTTTAATTACGAGTCTGGTGATCTGAGGACTGCCAGACTTGTGGTGGCGCGGCAGTGGTGATCCAGTCACCGCTGCACTCGCTGGCCATCTGCCCTATTACAACTTGGGCGGTCGGACTGTAATTGGACTGCTGGCTCCACCAGGGAACCGCCGTTCAAATAGAAATGTAATGGCAGCACCAATATCTTCCAAAAGAATATAAGTTTTATACAAACTTGAACAACCCATCAAGGGAAACAAAGGTCAATGGCCAGTTCATGTTATCAAAGTGTGCCATAGCACAAGACTGTGAGATATAATGTGCCCTTACTGACACTGCCAGGGAACCTGCTCACAAAAGGGCACCCATTGGGCACAGCAGTCACCTCAAAGATGGCACTTGGGAAGGGGGGCACAGATTTAGGGAGGGGTGGTTTATCGTTGGGAGGGGGCTTCTTGGGGTTGGGACTTTTTGGGGTGGGTTTAGGATTTGTTTTTTTTTCTCTTTAGGGCTTGGTTTAAGGGGAATAGAAAGGCTGTTTTTCAGGGGTGGAATGGGAAGTGGAAGGTATGGGTTTTGGTGTGGATGAGGTGTTTGGGACTTTAGGAGGGGGTTCAGATTTCAGAGGGTTAAGGGTAAGGGCAAACAAGAGGGATTCACTGGGAAAAATGTGTAGGGTGTTCAGAATGGAGTTCAGATTGAGAGGAAGAGGGAGTGGAAGTGTGTGGTAGGTCTGCCGTTTGCACTGTGTGTTGTGATGGTGGCTGTTGAGGGTGTGACTTTTAGCGTATGTGTTTTTTTGGGAGGGAGTGTTGTGGAGGGGTCTGTGGTTATTGCTGTGATGTCTGCTGGTATGGGTGTGTCTGCGGAGGACTCAGTATCTGTTGCTGTGATGTTTCTTGGTATGGGTTTGTCTGTGGAGGGATCTGCCACTGTGCTGTGATGTTTGTAGGTATGGTTGTGTCTGTTGAGGGGGTCAGAGCATGTTGGTGTGGTGTCATCAGGTATGGGTGTGTCAGTGTGGATGTCATTGTGTGTTGGTGTGGTACCTGGGGATATGCTGAGGGTGGTAAGGAAGGTGAGTGTCTGCTGTGTGCATGCATGTCTGACTTTCCTGGATGTTTTGGGTTTGTGCGTGGTGCATGCTTAGGTGTGCAAGTGTTTTGGATAGGATTTGGAAGTGTGAATGTGGATGGAGAAGGGGTCGGAGGGGAGTGGAAGGTTCGGATGGGTAGAGGGCTGCCATGAGGGAGGAGGCCCGAGCCTGAAAAGATCTCTGTAGGACAGATATGGCAGTGTGAATGCCTTCCAGGATGGCAAACATCTGGGTCATCTCGGTGCCAAGCCACTGGATGATATTCAGCACTGCAGTCTGACTCACAGAGATGCTCCTCAGGAGTTCAATATCGTTCTCACTGCAGCAATGGGGCTAACAGGGGCAGGGGCTGAGGTGCCTCATAGGGGGGGGGAGGAGCAGCCAACTTGTGTGGGAACAACAGGAAGTGTGGCTATGAAACTGGGGGTTGTGGACAAAGATAAAGTGGGAACTGTTCCCATTGAGTCCAGCATCACTTGGGTGTGTCTACTGGAGGATAACTCAGATGACGATACAATGTGAATGTTTTCTTCCAGGGGGGCTTCTCACACTCTCCTGGTCACTGGTTCCTTCTGTGTCTGATGGCTCATGTACAGAACCACCATGACCAGCTGTATCCCCACTGACGTTGGCCCCTTCTCTTCTCCTTGCCCTGGGTTTTTCTGACATAACATGTAGCATGAGTTTATTGCAACTGCATTTCAACATCTGACCATCACAAATCCACAGAAAACATTGAAGAAGTCCACTTTTATCACACCAGCTTCATGGTTCACTCAATATGCTTCCAAGTTAGCATGAGAACATTCATGCATGCTACCTAACCAGCAAACAGTTGGGTCCACTCATGTCAGAACCTAAGACTGACCCAAGTGCATTGATGGAATACTCTACACTCCATCCTTATGTCCATACTGTGATAGTTGACGTAGCATACTTTGTCACTTGTATACCATTTTAAAGAAATGCAACTAAATAGGATGGATACAATTTTGAGATTTAAACTATGCTCACACAAGGCCCGGATTCCAGCAAATCTACCTATCCCTCAAAACTCAACATGATGTCATGAAGGTCAAGTTTAACACCGATTACCCCTGTGGCAGACAACATGTCACATGAAAAGGCTAATTGCACACTGATGACATATTGGACTCCAATTTACATAATTTGACTACTACCTGTAAAGTCAATGAGGTACTAACATTTGGGAGACAGGTACTCTCCCACAGCAAAACACTCCATACAGCCATATGAGCATCCCCAATCCTGCTTGGTACAGGTGGGGATGCCAGTCAGAGATTGTATATCAATAAGCCAATTGGGAACAATCAGAAATCATGTTTTAAAAGCGCATGCTCCGCAACTCCTCAAAAAACATCAAGTGTGAAGAGATTGGTAAGCTCAGAGGAGCAAGATACCAGGCTGGATAAAAGCACCATTGGTCCTGGGTTCCTAAGGCCTTAATGAATAGATGTTTCTAACATGCAAAAAAGGTTAAAAGAGGAAACAGAACCCCAGTATCAGACACCACATCATGATTGGCAGAAAATAGAATACACCCAAAGAACTAGGAATGAGCCCAGTGTGGAGAACCTGCATAAAATCTGTATTTGTTCATGGAATGTTCATGGCTTTTTTAATATGGGCGAGACCACGAAACAGTGACATTTCTGGAACAACATGATTTAATATTACTCAAAGAAACTTGGAATTTGAGCCCAGTTTCAATCCCCGGATATATAGAGCTCAATACCCTAGCAGAAAGATTCTCAACCTTCGGGCACCCGAGAGGAGGCTTAACAACATATATTGCACAAAAGTACGGATGGCAAGTGGAAAAAAAAAACTGGGGTAAATTGGCTGCAAGCCATAAAACTCCCAGGGAAATCCGATTTAAATCCACTCAATCATAATTTATTAGTGATTAATGTTTACGCTCACCCGGATAAAAAATTGAAAAAAGAAAAAATCACTACATTAATGACCCTGATCCAAGCACTACATCAGTCACACGAACTGTACTCTTTGATCGTTTTTTTTCTTTTTTTTTTCATCCTCATTAGCCTTTTCGCCACCCATTACTGTGAATGATACCATCCATGTGCTTTTTATCTCATATACCAGCTCTAGTAAGAAAGGCTTGTGCAGCACTACTAAGAATGAGAGGATTCTTATATGGACCGGGAAAGTTAAAGAATCATCCACTTAGAGCGCCGCTACCTTGTCTACTTATTTCCTGAATACAGGAAAAGAAGTCACCGGTGAGATAGGCCAAGACCTTAATCATTGGATTGTTATTATTTAGTTTACCTAATCTCCACTTAAACTTCCCTCCCTCACCCAAAATGTGACAAAAAAAGATAACCAAAGTCTACGTCTTTTCTTTAACTGATCCAAGGTATCCAGTTTAGCAGTGTATCTCATGGCTCGCAGCTAGTCCAAAATAGTAGAAGATATTGATGAAACCCATAATTTACAAATCTCCCTCCGGGCCAGCAGAACACCATAAAAAACTAATTTGGCTTTATCATCCTTGCCATTGCTTTGCAAGTCATACCTCCCGGTTATAATCAGCCCAGGGCTTACCTCAATATTTTGATCTGGCGCTTGCGACAGGCAGTTACTTACGGCCTCCCAAAACACTCTGATGTTTGGACACTCCACAAACATGTGCAGGTCGTCCTCAAAGCGGCTTTTACATTTAGGACATTCCACCACACCACCAGCCTTAAATTTTGACAGTCTGCGGGGAGTCCAATATGCCCTGTGAGTCGTAAACAGATGATTCTGCCTTAAGTTTGCAGATTTAACTATTGTATATAGAATAGCCATAGTTACTTGCCATTGATTTTCCGTAGCGATGTCCGGCAAGCAATCACCCCACAGGATCTCAGGAAGTAGAAACGGGACGTCTTCCATCTTAAGTATCGACCAATACCAGAGGGCAACTTCTTTTTTATAGGAGTGAGTAGAAAAAAGTTTTTCTTCGAGCTCATTCCGAGTTCCTACAACATTGTCCGCTTTACTGGCCCATCTGTGAATTTGTAGATATTTGAATTTCGACACACTCCGACCCCACCTCTCCTCGCCTTGCCCGCAGGCAATCAACTTTCCATCCGGAAATAAATCTCCCCAACGCTCAAAACCCGCCGCTCTCAGAGGGATAGCCAGTGTCTCCTTAGTCCAAAGAGGTGACCCTGGGGCATCCCATATCGGGGTCATATAGCCATAGTAGGAGATTTTTAAGACCCCCCTGATCTTAAACCAAAGCTCCGCCGCTTCCCGGAGGGTCTTGAGCCTGACTTTCTTAAAGTACCTTGGATCCGCAAACTTACACAAAAAACCGTGCTCATTATATTTACAACTCTTAAGCATTGCGGCAAACATTTTTCTCAGAGATGAATCCATCGGAGTACCCAACAATACTCTGAAGTTTTTTAACTGAAAGGCCCACGAGCATGTCTGAAAATCAGGTGCCGCCAGTCCACCCTTGACAAGCTTTCTTTTTAGCTTTTTCCAGGACAGGCGGGAACCTTTCGAGGCCCATAGAAAAAATCTAATCTCGCTCTGCAACCTTACGTTACGGGCCCCCTTGGTGACGGGGGAGGTGGGGGGTGCACATGGGGGGTACCTATGGTACCCCCCTGCATTTGCGTGGACAAAGCGGCGGGCACCGCGCGGTGCCTGCTGCTTTGTGCACGCAAATGCCGTGCATGCTTTTTTAACATTGCGGCGGGTGCAGCTTGAAGCTGCACCCGCTGCAATGTTAAAGATTGAGGATGTGACCGCCACCCTGGTGGTCACATCCTAATCTGCACGGAGGGACCCTCCTACTCTATGGTGGCGGACGGACTCAGGTCCGTCCGCCATCATAATCAGCCCCTTAGTTTTAGTAAGCTCTTCAATATTATGTGTAATCCTTACCCCCAAATATCTCATCTCAGTTTTGCATGTTATCCCTTCTGTGTCTAGATTCCAGGACATAATCTCAGTCTTGTCCTCATTTAGCTCGTATGCTGAGACAAGCCCAAAGTCCTTAGTTAGTTCTAATACCCCTTGCATCGACTGCTGCAGGTTAGGGGTATAAATAATTATATCATCTGCATATAGACCTATTTTCTTGGACCATCACTCCACAACAAAAGGGGGAATTTTTTATGCATTTCTGATTTTACAGGCGAGAGGTTCTATATACAGATTAAACAATAGAGGGGACAAGGGGCACCCCTGACGTGTCCCACGCATAACCTTGACAGACTGTGTTGAAATCCCGTTAATCAATACTTTAGAGGTGGGTGAATGATACAAAGATAGCAGGGAATTAGTAAAGCATGTTCCTAGATTAAGATGCCCCAATAGGGTCTTTAAGAAGAACCAATTTACTCGGTCAAAAGCCTTAGCGGCATCAAGTGCTATTACCGCCAAGGGGAGTTTATAAGCCGAGGCCATATCCATTGCGCCTATTAGTGAGAAAGTAAGCTCCTTTAAAAATATGCCCTTAATAAACCCCTTTTGATCTTCATGTACTAATTTTGTAATAACCAAACTTAACCTGTCAGCCATTATTTTAGCAAAAAGTTTATAATCGCAATTTAATAATGATATGAGTCTAAAGGAGTCCAGATATTTAGGCGATTTTCCTGGTTTTGGAATTAAAACAATAGTCGCCTCGTTCCAAGTTTCAGGCAACGCGGCCTCCCCCTGAAAAATACTATTAAATAGTTGGGACATTATAGGTGCAACACTGCCTATCATTGTTTTATACACTTCGGCAGGAAGGCCGTCCAGCCCGGGAGCCTTACCTCTCTTACCAGACTTTATAGCCCTTCGTACTTCGAGTGAAGATATCTCACTGTTTAAAACCTGCTTGAACTCATCTAGGAGTGGGTCCATAAGCTGTAACCAGCTCCTAATTACTGAGGAATCAGGATTTAGATCTTCTCTATAGACTTTGGAAAAGTAGTTAAAAAAGGCATCTGCTGTTCCTTTACTGTCTGTGATGATAGTGTCAGACTCTATGTAAATGTATGTATTGGCATTTATATAGCGCACTACTTACCCGTAGGGTCCCAAGGCGCTTCGACCGCTGCGAAACCCTTCCTGGCTTTCCTGAGAGATGGTCCCTTAATGGGTATCTCCAGGGTGAGACCAGGCATCCCCGGCGGTCTGGTGGGGCCGTTAGTGAAGATGAGGCAAGCTAATGCCCAGAGTTGCCGAGTGTGATCGCTGATCAGAGTGGGCACCGAGGCGAGAGAATTATCGAGTCCGCTGACCCTGGTCCAGAAAACTGCCACGCTGGGAATCGAACCCTGGTCCCGGGCCGTCCTCTGCTCTCTGGTCTGCCGCCTCTAACCAGTGAGCCACACTACTTCACTCTATGGGTTTCACTTCTTTAATAAAGTTACAAACTTGAAGTGTTTTCCCTTTCCATGCTAGTGGAGAAGTGTGGCTCAGGGGTTAGAGGCGGCAGACCCGGAAGCTGAGATCGGCCCTGGACCAGGGTTCAATTCCCCGCCTCGACGGGGGTTGGGCTCAATAATTCCACGGACTCGATAATTCTCGCTCCGGTGCCTACTCGACTCACGGGTTCACACTCTGCGACTCTGGGCAATAGCTTGCTTAATCTCCACAACGGCCCCTCGCAGCGGGATGCCTGGCTTTCACCTTGTGGATACCCTGCCGGGGTTATCTCACAGGGGAATACCAGGACGGGTTCCCTAAGCAAGCGCATAGATGCCTGCGATGTGGGCGATTTGCCCTATATAAATACATGTACATTTACATTTACAATTACATAGATGTTTGCCACAGCCCTCCCCATAGCTAAACTGGGCCGATTGGCTAGCTTCCCACTTTTCTTTAATTCTATGAGTTAGAACTGTCGTAAGATCTAATTTCAACTCTGTCAAACCCTGTAGAGCCTGCTCCCTTATTACAGATTCACCCATGCTTATAATCTTAGCTTCCCTCAAGCAGATTTTTTCTACTAGCTCTAACACTCTACTATAACATAATCTCAGCTTCGTTGCTCCCAGAGCTCCTAATCTGCCTCTCAAAAAAGCTTTACTCTTTGATCGTTGCTGGTGATTTTAACAATTTAGTAAAGAACAATCATATAAGCCAAGAACTGGGAAGTCTGGGTCTGACAATTCTGAACGGGAACGCAAATGGGGATAGACCTGCAGCCTTTTAAAGTGGCAAAATGCAATCAACAATAGATTATATGATAATCAGCAGCAATATGGTTCAGAAAGTACCTGCATTTGAGGTTGGTCAACGTATAGAAAGTGACCATTTCCCACTAACCACAAAAATAAAACTTTTATTGCCAAAGCACAAAAAACAAATGCCTTGATTCATTATACCGAAAAGTTTAATTTACGGAAATTGAAATGGGTTGGGAAGGACATAAACCTAATATTGGAAACATTTAAAGAACATCTGCTTTCAATAAAAACCCAATATAAAGAAGATCTAATAAAGACTTGGGAATACTTATGCAACATTTTAACTCTTACATTTCCTGTTACAAATCATAGTAAAGGAAGAATTGATACTGGGAAGAAGCTGTGGTTTAATCCGAACCTACGAGAAGAAAAAAGGAAGATTCAACGCAAAGTTCGAAGGCAAGCCACAGTGGCGAAAAAAAGAATGAAAGTAGATAAGGTGAAATTAAGGGCCCTAAGAAAAAACTACAAAAAGATGCTGGGTAAAGCAAAAAAATCTGGACAAAACTATTACTGGCAAGTAAAATCTCAAACGGTCGGACATTTTGGGGTATTATTAATAATCTGACGAAGGGAAACCAACTTAGACAAGAGGCAGGAATTGGAGAAGACACCTGGATCCAGTATGTACAAAATATGTTTATTGGCATTGAGAATGACAAAAAAGGGACATTAAAAAGGAGTGTGAAATATGTGCCAAAAACATGGGGGCAGATTTATGTTAACTGGCGCATCCCCAGGGATGCGCCAGTTAACGTGCGCCACAGCTCCGCCACCCATTGTGCGCCGCATTTATAATGAGGCGCACCATGGTGCAAAAACGGCACAGATGCGTGACGCATCTGTGCCGGAAATGTTGCGCATTGCTGGAGTTCCGTCGCAAGCGCGACGCAGCTCCAGCAAGGCTCGGGGGTACACCATCTGCACAATGCTGCGTCAAGACCTACGCCTGCTTCAAGCAGGCGCAGGGTTTTGACGCAATATTGCCCTGAAAGTGACTGAGTGAAATCTCATAGATTTCACTCAGCCACTTTCAGGAGGCGTTCCTGCGCAGGAACGCCCCCCCCCGCGCAGGAACGCCTCCTTATGACGCAGTGCTTTACAACGTGACGCATCTCCTAGATGCGTCACATTGTAAATAGGGCGCATTGTTTGCGCCGCAGTTGCGTCAAATAAAGTGACGCAATTGCGGCGCAAAGAGGCGCAACGGCCTCATAAATCTGCCCCATGGAGTTTGCTAAAAACGTTGCGAAAAAAAGAAGAAAACTTACAGGAAGATACTAGCATGGCATGGCAGGATAAAGAGACTTTGTCCAAAGAAGATATTTGTTATGTTCGAGTTACCGCTCCAGATCCCAAATATTCGAAAGAAATAACAAAAAAAACAGCATCAGTTTCAGACATCCTGATAAAGACCAAACAGCTGAAGGGGATAATAAAACGCCTAAAAACAGAGGGCCCGGCAGGCCCAAATGGACTTCCAAATGCCCTCTTTAAGCACTCACCTGATTTCTGGGCAGAATATCTAACACCCCTTTTTAATCAGATGTATAGCCAAAATAAAATGCCTAAATCCTGGAAAGGGAATATCATCCACCCGATCTTGAAGCAGGGTGATCATAATGAGCCGGGTAATTACTGGCTGATATCATTGATCGACGTGGAAGCAAAATTATATGGATCATGCTTACTGATGCACCTTCAAGATTGGATGGAGGAAACAAACATTATTCCCACAATCCAAACGGGTTTCAGGCCAGGGACAGGCACATTAACAAATCTTACATCTTTAGCCTTCTAACAGAAAAAGCAGAAAAAAAGAAGACCAGACTATTCGCATGCTTTATAGATCTGAAATCAGCTTTTGACAGGGTGAATCAAAACCGTCTATGGGAATAATTAAGATAATGGGGACTGCCGAGGAAAATACTGGAGGCAATAAGAAGTTTATAGAGCGAAACATGGGCAAGAGTAAAACTGGGCGATGGTCGCAGCATTACTGCCGAAATTAGTATGCAACAGGGTTTAAAACAAGGCTGCGTCCTGGCCCCCAGTTTATTCAACCTATATATGGCAGACATAGTTAAACACATGCAGGTAGAGGAAGGTCATCCACCGAATTTGGCAAATAGTCTAATCCCTTTTCTACAATATGCCTACGATATTGTGGTGCTGAGCCAAACACCTATAGGTCTTCAAAGAATGATCAACTACCTTATTACCTATCTCGAGCATGAAAACATGGATCTGAACAAGGAGAAAACTAAGGTGGTACGTTAAGTAGACCCCAAAAAAATCGAACTTTAAATGGTACGCAAAAGGTTCACTAATAAAGGAGGAAAAGTCTAATAAATACTTAGGTCTTAAGTTGGAGGGAGGATTGACCCACAAAGAACAGAAATTGGACCTAAAGGCGAAAACACATTCCTTGATCTATGAGTACAGGCTACTGTATAAAAAATTGGATTGCCCACATTACATGCATGTTTTAAAGGTGATGGCTTCACAAACTTTACCCACTCTGTCATATGCTCTGGTTACCTGGTTTGGAAAAGAGACTGGGCTGTTAAACAACTTTCAAACAAAGGTATACAAAGCACTTTTTTTAACCTTCAAAAATCAGCCTCGCCGGCACAGGTTCAATTGGAATTCGGGCTGCCGAACCAGAAGTTTCGGCAGCCCGAAGTTTCGGGGCATGAATAGTTTTGCGAAACTGTGCCATAAATTATGCCTGTCAGCACAAGGTTCACTAGACAGCCTGTGTTAGAAAGAAATTGAAAAACAGATGAAGCAAACCACCTTAAGTGGTTGGGGAGCTTATCTGAGCAAATTCTTGAGGGAGTTAGAAATCCAATTAACATGGGATACCATCCCAGATAGAGCTAGCTTTGACAAAATAACAAATAACGCTGCCAAATGGAAGTCCTTTTTGGAAGATAAATTAGCAATCTCCAAGCACCGACATGGGTGGACAGTGATTAATTCATATTCCTCGATAGAACCCCAGGCATACTTAGAAAGTAATTTTAGCATAATGCTAAAGAAGAGATATATAGAATATTGGCTGGGCTTACATCTTTCGAAAGATTTACAACCATCTTGGAAAGGCGTGTATACGGATCTTCACTGTCGCCTATGTGGATATCAAAAAGAATCACTGCCCCATCTGTTATGCGTGTGCCCGGCTCTTATGGATCTAAGGAGATGGCTTTTAAAGGACATTTTCAACAAACTGAACATTTGCACATGCAGGCAAGCTGTAATTCGATGGCTGGAGGGATCGTCTCCTATGTTGGCTTGTAGGGGGGTCAAATATATGAGAAAAGTACAATCTCTCCTATGACAAGCCGAACTTGAGGAAACAAGAAAAGAAGGAAAATAGTAACCTCAAAGTGACAGATGATTTTAGCAAGGTTGTAAAATATGTTAATAATGGGCCAAAATGAACTACTCAATTGAGATGGCCAGCTTAAAACTTTTATGTACTATTCGCCAAATTATTTATCCCTGCATAAAATAAAACCTCCCCCACGATTTTCGTGATTATAGCATACGATAATGGACAAGGCAACCAGATGATAATTTTATGAAATGTATATTATAAATTGTTTGAATTTTATGAACTTTTTTTCTATTGCGATTTGTAATGATTTAAAAAAATCAAAAACAATAAAAAAAATTGACTTTGACTTGACATAAGCCAATACACCTTTGAAGGTTTTGGGTGTCGCTAAACATCTATGACATGAAGATGTGGATCACTAAAGTACCAATGGGCAGGCACATCATACCACTCTTTGGTATTGCCTACTCAGATTGCCTTGTGAAGATCAATGTAGACACTCACATAGTATCCCCACAGTTCAAAATCTCACTGAGTCCTGAATGTCACCAGTCAGTGAATGGGTGTTTAGGAACACTATTACAGATGAACCATCAACTGCCAAATGCACATTGGCAAACATGTAGGCACTAATGCTGATGGCACAAGTGATATTTGCCCTCTCATTTCACTATATAACCAGCACTTACCAATGGGAATTGTTGTACAGTTACTGCATGTACTGTCAACTCTATGTCATGTCACATGCAATAGGGTCACCATCAAATGAAAGACAGTAGTGAGGGTACATCCCTCCTCTCACAAGCAGGACCAGTTGCCTATGTGGTACACATTTACTGAGAACATGAGATGATTACTCACTTCACTCAGCCAGGTGTCTGCTTAAAAGGAGAGGCTTGGATGTGGACAGAACTCTGCTGCCTTCCAAGTCAGGAAGGCAATACCCACAGCACAGCAGCACGTACCTAATACCACACTTATAGTAACAATGACTCAACTTGTGTATGGCACATGGGCCACCACTAATCTTGGTTTGGACATACCTGCCTGTAACACACAAAGTTGGCAGAGTAGCATGTATGACTGTCCAGGATTCACCACCTTATTGCTGTTGCTCAGTGCCCTCAACTACCCATACTGCCAGTAAGTAGGCCATAAGGGGGGCCAGGGCCCATTGCATGCCTCAGCTGGACCTCTACGATCTTCTGGGTCAAGCGCTGAAGGTCTTCCCACCTCTTCCTACTATGCCGATTGTAGACCCCCAGGGTCCGCACCTTCTGGGGGCGATGGCTTTCCAAATGGCCTTCCTCTGATGAATGTTGACCTGTATGGATGCAATTAATGTAGAAACAGATTGTGACTGGAAGTTTGAGGAGAATTGTCAACTCGATACACATCATATTGACATTTAGCACAAGCCTTCATCAAGAGTCAACATATTACATGTATCTATGTTAGGGGCGGTGCCTCCCTTAGGGTGTGGGGGCATTGTCTCACTGATATTTTGGCCCCATATCCCCCAATTAAATATAGTTAATGTAAACACTTGAACTGTTTTGCATTCTTCTGCCGCGGGCATCTGCCGTATCCCTGAGGGCAGGTCCTGACTCTTAGGAAGTCAGTGCAAGACTAAAGGGGTGGAGTTTAACAATAATGTATCCCAGAAATGACACCGTCAGTCAGAGAACTCAAGTGTGCATGTTGGGCTGGAGAGCTGCCTCTCTCTGGCCAGTCTGAGGTGCACTAGAGGCTGACTCAGAATCTCTTCCTCCTGCTCATTCTGGAGTCCAGGGTGACTCCTAGCTGCAGCTCCCGGACTCGGTAATTAGTATTGAGGTCCCCTGTCCAGCCAATCCAGGTGCGCTGTAACAGCAGGAGCAGTGTCTGGATTGCCTAAGAAAGGTGTGTTACTAGGTATTTGGGAGCTCTGCAGTGTGTGTGAGACAGTGCTCTCCTATTTTCATGAAGAGAGACAGGCTGCAGCGTTCATTGCACTCCGACCCGCCGGATGTCTGGTCTGGAGACAGCTGTACTGTGAGTCACAGGGCTTTTGCAGTACCCTTGCACGTCTGGCTAAGAGCATTCACCTGTCAAATAAGGGAGTCCTACCACAGTCCTGCTTCCAGTCCCCTCGCAAGGAGCCGAAAGCGCTGTCACATGGATGCCATGACCGGTATGTACTGTACACCTAAATACAGGCTTTAGGTTACCCGGGAATCACCCCTACAAGAGGAGGTTCGACTGTGCATATGATTATTATGAAATAGAGCAAGGCAAGCTGCTGGATGTGTAGTGTGCAGCCCTTCTTATGTTCCAATGCTAGGTTTTCCCTCCACCCATTTGCTCTACCTTTGGGTCACCTCCCTCTCCATGCGACCTCTGTCCCTATGCCTTACTGTTCGACTCTTGGTCTCAGTCCCCCAGCTGTACACTAGTTCTCCTACGTCCCTCCTTCTTTTCCATTTTCAGACACCTGGTTGGAGCCTGGACCCATCAAAGATGGCCACCCAACACTATTGGTTTTGATATTGCCCCTGCAACAACCTTACAATTATTTGCAAAGCTATTACCAGCAGCGGTGAGTGGTGGAAGTAGCACTGGCAAACCGAGACAAGCTGGCTTTACTAATGCTTGCTTTTGAAGACAAAGTTTTTCCTCAAACCCTCACTGTGCTTTTTCTGCTCCTTCTGCTGATTGGGAAGCGCCATGAAGCAGCTTATTTTGTAGTGTGCGCTGCATACAACTTGTTACCCCTTTCTACAAAAGGCTGACTTCTCCCCAAAATCGCATCATTTTCCCCTTGATGGAAATGATAAATGAGAGGTCATTGGCTTGGAAGGGGGCATTGACGAAAGGTGTTAGAATGAGGAAGCGTCAAAGCCCTCTGTTGAAACAAAACTCTCCTGGTCTGTTGTGGGAGTGGGGAATTTTTATACCAGGGATAGTAAGGGTTAGCATTGGGCAAAAAGGTGTTTATAAATTTTTGAAAAAGTTAAAGACTGGGTTCAGAGAATACAGACAAAACTGAAATGTAGCAATGTGTTTCTGTGAAAATTGCATTGTTTCGCCTTCGTCCATTTTTCACAAATTGGTTTGTTTTCAAGAATAATTCGTTTTCCACAATCTAATTAATTTGATCAATTTGTATGAACTTATTTGATATATTTTGAGGGAAACTGTTGTATGTGAATTAGTGATGAGCATGTTTCCCTATGGTATGGAGCTTTGCTTGATAACATTGGTAATCCCACAAGGTTCCTCGTTATCCTCTACTCTCTTCAACCTATTCATGGAACCACTCACCGATCTGCTTCAAACATCCAACGTGCAATTTCACATGTATGCTGACGATACCCAACTTTACCTCAAGATCAATACCTTGGACGACATTAGTTTGCTTAAGACCACCCAAACAGGGCTGGCAGTGAATCACCTCAAACTGAATGTGTTAAAAACTGAATTCCTCCCTATTGCCCCACCCGCCAAAGTCCCCACAATGCACAATTTGATCAAACACCTCACAGCACTCGATGTTCAACTTACCATTGTGGATTCGGCGAAATCTCTGGGTATAACTCTGGACTTTAACCTCAATATGCAGAAGCATATTAGCAATGCAACGAAGGGAGCAAACTTTCAGATCAATACACTAAGGAAGCTGAAGCCCTTCCTACCTCCCTATGACTTCAAGTTAGCGGTTCAGGCTCTAGTTCTACCTCGATTGGACTATGGAAGCGTCTCGTTATGTGGTCTCCCCAAAGCCACCACAGCTCCTCTAAGAGGTCCACCAACGCGGCAGCAAGACTCATCACATGCTCGAAAAGAAGGGCTCACATCTTCCCTGATCTGAAAACTTTCAACTGGCTGCCAATCGAAGCCAGAATCCACCTGAAAATAGCTTGCATGATGCACAAGGCCTTACATCATAATGCACCCAGCTATCTCACACAAAAACTCACAATATCTGGAGGGGCAAGATCAACAAGAAGTGCAGAAAACCTCCTTCTGAAGCCACAAAAATTCAATATGAAAAAAATGTATAATTGTTCCTTTTCAGGAATGGCACCCAGGATATGGAATGCCCTTCCACCAGAAATGAGACTGAACCCCTCCACCTCTTGCTTCGAACTGGAAGTAAAATGCATACTCATGGCAAAAAGTACGTAAACATACCCTCACTTGACTATGAGAACCCTTACTCCACTCATCTTACCTACTATCCGAACCAATTTTTGCTACTACCATGTTTCACATGGCTCGCCCTTGCTGTGCACCTCACTGCTTTGCTTGTTATCCTACCTATCAACCTACTCAATTTTTGTCACTACCATGATCCTCATATTTATCCCCTGCTGTGCACCTCACTGCTCAGCTTTTTATAGGTATAGTCTGTATAGTCTGTTCCTTTTATTTGACGTTTCTATCAACAATGTATTTCCATCACCCTTTAGACCGACCGGTCTGGTTCTGCACCTTATTTGATATGTCTTTCTAACTGTGATTGTCTTTGCTGCTATTCATTATGGTCCTGCTTATCCTTAATGTTTGAATTATCCTTTGTTTTCATTAAGCTTTCTATTGTTATTCTTTTGTTCCTGCTTAATTTTATTGTTTGATTTGTCTATACACATTTACTGTAAAGCGCTCTTATACCTGCAAGGGTCTTGTTCGTGCTCTATAAATCTTTCAAAGAAATAAATAAGTGTAAAAAACAAACAATTCTTTTATCTCATAACATTTGAGCCTGTGGCTAGCATGCAACTTCTAAGCTCTGCACCACATGCATATACCCACTCAGTTATCTTTCAGGGCATTTCCTGTGGTATGCAGGTTATCCACAGTCATCAGCAGTAGGTGCAGAATTTGGTGTAGTGTGGAAGCTAGGATTCAAACCCCGCTCTCTTTCTCCACAAGTCTGCACTTGGTAACAGTGTCAGACAGTGAGCTCAGAGCCTCCAGGCTGTAGTGTGCACTAGTAATACATACAATATGTGCTTGTAGTGTCTGGTGGGCTGGGCTTTATGTGGAGGGCACCTTTAGTAACATCAGCCCAGCTAGGCCTTGGCATCCTAAAGGGTATGCACTAGTAGCACAATACTGCAGTAGTCAACAAAATGATAAATTGTTTTATATAACACCTAAAAAGGCACTAATACCATCTCTAAGTTCTAAACAACAGGTGTTACAATCACCCAGTTTACTCTTATTCAACCACAGAAGGATGGAAGCAGGGCTCTAAGTGGGATGGAAAAACTGGGAGAGGTCTCTCAAAGGGGAGTCGCTGATGTAATTAGGGCATGATTTAAAAAGTAAGCTAAAAATATGAGCTTTACATTGCATGCCGCCCAACTGGTAATTTACTGCTCCTGTCATCCCATCCAGATACAACAAGTAACATTACACCTTCAAGAAGATAGGACTATTGGCTTTGTAAGTGGTTAGTTGCATAGGAGAAATAAGCAAAAACTATGGCTTCATTGTATAGAATATTGAAAATGCTTCAGTTCTGAAATGAGAATCTGAAAGAAGTATGATGAGTCCCCCACCCTGGCCACACTACACTATCCTGTGCCCGGGTGACAAAATACTTTGAGGTCTCTCACGATGCTACCCTCTTTCATTTGGTGCTTGCCCTTTACATGCTCTCTTGTTACGTGTTTTCTTCCAAACAAAAACACCTAGATAAAATACATTGTAATTTACACCGCCTATAGCTCTAACTCTGACAACTGCGAGACCTATTGCATTGCAAATGCTTGTTAAAGCTCCCGCTGCGGAGTTCCCTGTACATCCAATAGTTTATAGGCAACAATTAAAGAGCCAAGATAACTCCAGTGATTAATTTTCTTCCTGGAGAGAGATTTCAGTTTTGTCTAGTGGCAGTTTTGACTCATCTAAAGGAGCACAGAGGGTTAATATGCCTGCTGCAAAGAACATCTACTATGCGATTCACAGAACAGTATTTTATGAGCATGGCTCAGTGGGGTACTGCTTTTGTCACAAAGGACCTCCTGTTACTGAGCAGTTCTTAAGTTACAATCGTATTTAACACAATGACCTGTGAACTGCCATCAAAGAGATGTATGCAAGCTGCATGGTACAGGTTAGAATGTTATGTTTTTTTTCCGGTCCTTTCATTATCCTAAAAATGCTAAAAAGGGCATATTTGAATAGAAATAAATCAGCAAACCTAACATTAACCACTGTTTTACGTTCCGAATCCAGCAAGGGTGACATGAATCCTACACCTTGTAGCCCCCTTTTTGTTATGTTATATTTTCTATACACTGATTACACATGTATGATTCATTGTTATCTCAAAGTCTGTTATGAAGTTCTGGGGTTATACTGAATAAGCAGCTACCTACATCATTCTCATTTGAAATCTCTTTATTGATGTCATAAGTACACTTTCACAGTTGCTTTAACCTTCTTTCTTTCTCAGATTGACTTGAAAATGCACTATTTGCCCACTCTTGTTTCAAACTCTTCTCGGGGAAGCCCCCCCTCCCCCCGAACCCATTTTATGGTGGCCGGGCTCGCTTGCCACACTGACTCGCCACATGGCAACATACAGAACTTTTAGGCCTCACCACTCAAAAGTCAGCAGCTGCCACTGAGGCTGGACCATTGCAGCTTTAGGGTAGCTCCTTGGTGGACACGGAGTCAATCATTGTAATAATAATAATGCCTGACTTTGCATGTCTCTGACCAAGCCTGAGCCCTAAGGTTATTTCAAACTTACCTTCATTTTCTGTTTCCCTTACTAACTATCCCTGAAAGAGTGACATCGGGCCCCCACACATGCTGCTCTTTTGCCCGCAATGGTGGCTCACTGGTTCACTTCTGAGCCAAATCCAGCAACTTCATGACTGCATTAAAATGTGATTGCCACTATAAAGTAGGCATGCTTACAATGACAAACACACACTGCAGACGAGACTTCATTGCGTGATTAACGGAGATGATTGGAAAAAAAACAACACAACACAACTTCACCCTCCCAACACCATTCCCAGAAGCCCTTGCCCTTTAGACTTTTTCATGTTATGCATGATGGATATCTGCTGGCGTTGTGTTTAGTTACTTTGTGTATCATAGTTGATGAAAGCCGACATCACTGTACCCTTGAGAGTTGCATCTCCCCGCTGATGTCTTCTTTCACAGGAAGCAACAGGGGCTAGACAGACGCACCTCCCAGCAGAACGTATTGTGCATGCAACACATCACAACCCAGAGGCATGCATCCCTGCAGAATGCATCATGAACAAAAACACCAAAAGCTACTGCACTAGACATCTACACTGTATGCATTATGCAAGGAAAATACTACAAGCTACATTTCAAGCTCTCCCTGCAGAATGCTTTGAGTGTCAAAAGCAATACAAGCTAAATAATCAGAACTCCCTGAAGAACGCCTCACGCTATTGGAACTTATTTACAGCACATATCCCTTTCTGTCAGTACTCTTGCTACTTGCAACAATATATTTACACAGCTGGAAGGCAGCACAGACTTCCCGATTGTACACCAATCCAGTTAGCCCTAATATCTCAAGAGAGACGTTTTGGGATTTTCACCTCATGATTTTCTTTTTTCACAAAAAGGATCAAAGCAGTGCAAGTAATAACATATCTTTCTACTTCTTCTAACATATGCACAGCACATGTGATCAATAACAGTTCCCATTGAGTGCCCTTATCATCATAATAACAATTTGTATTTATATAGTCCTTCATTATGCACCCCACTGTTTCTGCACTATTTTAAAATGTGAAGTTTCTCAATCAAACAACTTCAGATTGATGAAGGCTGAGCTGCTGGGATTTGAACTCATCCAATAAATGTATCTCGCAAGAGAATTAATATGCATTCTTGATCAAGTGAAACGTGGGAACTAGATATGTCTCAGGGCCCTCCGTGAGCACAGATAAACACTAGTAAACAATTTACTTTCTAAGCATTGCACACTGCGCACAGAGCCACTCACAGGAAAGACTGGGCCCTCCATACCAGCCTCAATAGCCCGAAGTCCCTTAGACAGTTCACAAACGCCCAGTCTGCAATCTAATTTGAATTCAGTGACCTCACATATTGACCCTTTCAGTAACCTATGTAGAGTACAAAATCATACATTATGGGGCCTGTTTATGAGAGGCCTGTGTCGGGTTTGCACCATGCAGTGTGGTACATGTGTGGCGCAGACCTCTAAGTCAGATTTGTAAAGACACGCAAAGTCACTTTAAGTCTCTTTTACAAGAACTTGTAAACCTGGGAATGAGCCAAAATCTTATGCCTTTCCAGGGACGGCGTAACAACGAGAAATATCTCCATTTCTCACTGTTTCTTCCTCTTTCATGCATTGAGCTGTGTACTTAGGTCCAGATTCATCAAATGTTCATGCAATGCAACACAGCAAGATAGCTTGCTGTGCTGAGTGAAAGGAGGACAACAGGAATGCACCATATGTAAGACTTTATGATGTATTCATATCCTTTCCTTGCACGGGCACACAATATGCTGCCTTGCACCAATGCAGGCACCCATCGCACCGTGCTGGGAAGGTTTAGCATTTTGAAGCATTCCCTCTACTAATGGTAAATCTGGGAATTTGCCTAACACCCACACTCCACCCATGGAACGCCTCACTGGGGAAGAGTAATGCAATGCAGCAATGTACCAATAGAGGGCTCTGCTGTTTCTCTGCAGGAAATAACCCTGTGCTGTGTACAATGGGCTGACACCCCCACACACAAAAATGGTTATGCGTTGCCTGAAGTGCTCCATATGGGAAGCCAGCATAATAACCTCTTCGGTCCCATTTCTAACTTAGGCGAACAGTGTCTTCACATCAGTGAGTAAAGACAGCAGCAGCCCTGAGTCTTTGCTCCACGCTTCATACTCCCCTCCAGGAATTATGTATCTGAACCCATGGCTGATTCCTCAACTCAGGGTGGTATCTTGGCCTCCTGCCCCACATTCCTTGCAAAGAGAAGACCTACCAAAACCCTGTTTCACAGCTCCACCAGCCTGTGTAGTGAAATTTAACTCCAGTGACCCAGTTGTGTATTATATTTCACAGGCCGGATATGGCAATATTAAAGACAATAGCAAATTATTAGGATGCATGCCTTTAACCATAAAACTAAAGTACAGGCCAGCGAATATTGACACCAGCAGATTCATTTGCCTCAACAGAACTTCATCTCATTGAACATTGAGAGACTTTAATATTACATTGTCTAAACTTCTTTTCATTGAACTACAATAACCAAAGCTGCTGCAAAAGGGAAGTTTCCTGATCCTGGGGCCTGAAGTGGGGTTGCTAGGTGGCCAGACAAATGGTAAGATGTTTAAACAGACCCTGCTTACATGTTTTGGTGACCACAGCCGTAGACAGATTTAATTTTAAAGCCCAAGATAGAATCTGGATACAGGCTTCTCTTTACACTCGAGCTGCATTTTGACTCTAGGGCCTAGGAGTCACAAAAATACTGCTGAGGTCAAAATGAGCAAGGCAGGGGTATCGTCTGTGACCCCCTGGTGATTCCTAAATGTCGTCAATTGGTGTAACCATCTACCAAAGATAATGTGACTCTCTGGTGTGCTCTCCTCATCTGTGGAACCATTGGGTTAATGTCAGCATTCCAAGCAGGCCTCTCTGATACCACACTCAATCTTGCATGGTTTACAATATGAATATGAGCAGAACTTCACTGATCAGTGGTGGAAATCCTACTTTGAGATTACAGTCTACCACTCAGTCCAAGAACTGATATCCTCTTCTAGCCATACAACAGCACTCTTGTATCCCGGGTGATCTGTCCATTGGCGGGCTTGATAGATTCATTCCAGCCCCATTGTTTCTTGCAAGGAGAAAGCCCACAGAACAATTCACAGTCACTGCACTGACAAAAGGAGAGGTCCAAATGTGGGAGCCAAGAATCACTGTTGCTGCAGCGTGGTTAGCACCAAATATTGAGTTTTTAATGTTGTGATACCAGAATATCATGGCAAGAATATTATGATGTTTGAAAAATCAACAGGAAAGCCTCAGGTAAAAATATCTTTGAGTGTTAAAAATATTGTGGTTAAAACTATTGTTGTAATATTGCTTTTTTAATGTTAGTGTTATTTGTGAATAACTGTTTTTGTGTTGTATTTAGTTTGTTTAACAGTTGTTTTTTTCTTGACACTATGTTAAATGTTTATGGTTTGAGTAGCTCTTTAAATATATTTGTAACAATTTTTTTAAAAACATTGATTTATTTTATTTCAGTAGTGGGATGGAGACATTAAAAGGGTGAAGAGATTTAAAAACATATTGTAGCAGGGATTCTGCTCCTACACAGAACTGTGCATAGAGACTTGGAACCTCAGTGAATTAGGGTGTGCCAAAACTCACCTTAGTAGGCCAATATCCCCTACCAGACTAGCAATCAGTGTCTTATTGGTTCTTCCATACCACCAATGATTAGACAACCCAGAACATGGAACTTATAATACCTCAAGCAATGTGGAACACATGAACACTCTTTCGTTATACTCTCATACCAGTCCTAAAAAGGGAGTAAATGGAGACACGAGTAAGTTTAAAATATTTATTTCTAATGAAGTGTTCTGATGCGCAGTTTTTTAGCTAATACAAACAGACATATTATAATCAACAAGATAATCAGTATAGTTACTATTCCATAAAAAACTAAGGGAGAAAGCATGTTGCAATCCTAAATGGAAACAAGTTAGAATACACCTCTATCACACCCTCCCTTGCTAGTTGGTTATTTTATATCTACAGATGGTCTCTTGGGATTACAAGGGCGGCCCCATACCTATGGTCCTAGCAGAAATGGATCACATCAGTTTCTGCCCCAGCTCTCTGCATGCGAATGTTCTCCAAGTGTGTGTGATCATGCCTACTCAGTGCATTATTAAACGTGCCAAACTCAAAGGTGGCCACAGCTGCATATATGTTATGTCTAGAATGTGCACTGATCAGTCCGAACAACAACCACTGTGTTGAAATAACCTTGAAGGCCTCAGCACTTAATGTTCAGACAAAGCTTACCAAGCAAGGCTGCTAATATAGTAAAACATATTATTCTCGTGTGAAGCAAAACACTCTGGTAAACTCTAAACATTTATATAAATGTGTGCTGTGTGCAAAGGCAGCAGAAAGGAAAAATGGTGTTTAAACTTCAATAAGCTCATGCCAACTTAACACAGTGTAAATGCAAGGCTCATCCCCATGACAATATACATACTGAACTTTCATTTTTTTATTCTTATAATTTATCTATACTTAAAAATAAATATATTATTTGTTTATTGTTGATTGAAAGTTTCATAGAACAGAACCATCAGAGATATCAATATAGCATTGCATAATCTCATAGAATACATAGGAACCAATCAGTACAAGCGTACATAAAATAAGGGTAGTAGTAAAATACAAGTACATCGAAATACAAGGCAATCATCTAAGTCAAGTAGCTATAATGGCTTTAACCAGTAGTATTGGCCAGCTTGTAGGTATTAAAGGGGGCCCAAATGTCCCGAGGTCAGGACGCCCTTGGCAGCACCTCTGTATAACAGGGGAGTTGATCACAAAAGTATGTGATATCTTGCAGCCAGCTTGTCAATTTGCGAGCTGGGCGGCCCTGCGTTTCGCCAACTGCAGCGCCAGAAATTTGTGATCCGCAGTCTTAACATGCAGTACATGTCTCAACAAACACATTTTCATAGAACATTCGATTGTTTCTCCCACCATATTTGACAACGTGCTTGTGAGCTCTCCCCAAAAGTCTGCCACTTTTGCACAGGTCCAGGATAGATGTTGAAAATCCACGTTATCAGCTCCACATCTTTTGTAGCAATGGGAATCTCGCAAACCAAATTTATGTAATTGTACTGGAATGTAGTATACCTGATGGACATATTTATAATAAATATGCTTAAGAATACTGTTTGCAGCTAATTGACTCGTTAAACAGCGGCTCACTTGCCACTCCTCTTCCGTTAGCGGTTGTGGTAGGATAGCATTCCACTTGGCTAGTGAGGTTGGATCAACAGGCCCCTCATCATGTTGTGAGGCTGTATACAATCGTGAAACCAACTTTGTTTTACTTTGTGTGGTGTACAGAAATTACAAAGCTCCTAGTGCTGATGGCTCCGCCGGGAAACTGAAATATAGTGTTTTTAATGCAGCTCGCAGTCTGCTGTAAATAAAGGTTAACATAACGACATTCTCCCTTTCTCCCACAAAGTCATGGAGTTGCAGAAACTGCCCATTGGGATATACATCACCCATAGTGTGCGCCCCAGCAACATGCAGTGTTTTAAGTGATCCCATCTCTCCAGTCACCGATATATCCATATGATGGGCTAGAGGCATCGCTGGTGCATATAGTGGTAATTTCTTACTTCGGCACCCCACTTCTTGCCATGCCTGATACATACATTTTACTGTGTCTATTTCGTCCTTTTCAAGAACCGTACTGTTATTACTATCATTACCTTGAGGGGTATTGGATGGGTAGCACCCGCCTCTACTGCAACGTGTGGTGTATTCGGCGGAGCATTTTGCCAATAATATGCGTATTTCGCCTGAGCACATCCGTAGTACAGATGCATATCGGGTAGAGCAAAACCTCAGTTTCATACTGCGTGTTAGTGTCTCCCACTTTGCTCATGGCTTTTTGCTCCCCCATGCCTATGTAATCTGTAGTATTCGCAGTGTAAAGAAAAAATGCTGCGTGAGGCATATAGGTATGTGCACAAAGAGATATAAAAACCTTGGCAGCACCACTATTTGGATGAGCGACACTCTGTCTGCAAAGGTAAGTGGCAGCCTAATCCATATAGCTACTTGATCTTCCAGCCGCGTAACAGCTGTACCATAATTGGTGCTGACGACGACCTGAGAGTCTCCATGAGCCCAGATACCCAGGAACTTGACAGGCTCAGTCGTCCATTGTAGAGGACAGTCCAATGCAAATGGAGTAGTACTGTCCGTCAAGGGTAGTACAATTGATTTGTTCCAATTCATGGCAAGGCCGGAATACCATTCAAACCATACATACTCATGAATCAGTCTGTCTAGGTGCACTGCTGGTTCACGTACGTACAGGACCATGTTGTCTGCACACATGGATACTGCTAATGGCCGCAGTAAAAAATGTAATGCTGCATTGGCGTGCCTTTGCTGTAGAATGCAGGCTGAGGGTTCCATTACCACGCAAAAAGCAAAGGCGACAGTGGGCACCCCTGTCTCGTGCCGCGCCCGATTGGTATCGTGCCCGAGGTCTGGCCATTAACCCGTATTCGGGCCACTGGACTAGTGTATAGCAGCTTAATCCAATTTGTATAAAAGTATGGAACCCCATACGATGCAGTTCTGCAAGCATATAATTCCATGCGATGGAATCAACCGCCTCTGCGAAATCTAGCAGGACAGCAGCTGCTGGCAGTTCAGGTTTCAGGAGGTGCATCACTGGGAATAGTGTCCTAAGGTTGTGAGCAGTGGAACGAGCTGGTATAAACCCTGACTGGTCAGGTAAGACCATTACCAATATTAGCAGGCGTAGTCTGGCCGCAGGCACTTTCGCAAGGATTTTGACATCTGTGTTCATCAGTGATAAGAGTCTATAGGAGTCACATTTGTCCGGGGCTTTCCCTGGTTTCAATAGCGTTATAATGAGGGCCTCACACAGCGTATCTGGGAGATGCTATTGTTCATACGCCTCATCAATCATGGCCTGTGGGTGCGGCACCAAGATATCCAGACACTCCTAATAGAACTCTGCCGTAATCCCATCCCATCCAGCTTTACCATTAGGCAGAGCAGTGATTGCATCCCTAATCTCATCCGCTGTCAGTGGATGCATTAGGAAGTCCTGTTGCCCCTTCGATAACCACACCAGGGCATTATCATCTAGGTAATGAGCAATATCTTCCTCACTTGCAGTATGCATAGCAACATACATATCCCTGTAATATTGTGCAAATGTACCAAGTATCCCTGATGTATCACAATGAGTGTGCTCTCCCTCTGTAATTGATTGGATCAAGCAGGGTTTTGTCCACAACTCTGTAATCCTACTCGCCAAGGCACTTCCAGGTCTACCCCCTTCCGCATAGTATTGGGCTTGCCAATGCCTGGACATATGTCTCAGCTCTTGTTCTGCTATCTCATTGTATTCATTAACTTTAGACCGCATAGAAGCTAAAATAGCAGTGTCAGTAGTCTCTTCATACTGCTGTTCTAGTTGCCCCAGTTCCCTTTCAAGCCGTGTCATTGAGTCACAAAGCGATTTGAGCACCCCAGCTTGTAGGCCTATACACACTACCCGTATAGTTATCTTAAAGGCCTCCCATAAAATGCTGAGGGTTTGCACTGAACCCACATTCTCAGTGAAGTAGTTATCTATAGCTTCATACACTCCTTCTCGGAATACTTGATCCAATAATTCCGAGGGTTGTAATCGTCATTGAAATGTGGGTGGTGTGTAAGTGGGTATGGTCGTAGTGATTTGTACTGGGGAGTGATCAGATAAGGTATGAAGAAGGTGGACAGCCTCAAAATTCCAGGTACTAACATCTACTGTAGTCAACCAGTAATCAAAACGGGACCACAAATTGTGAGTATATGAATGACTAGTACCCTCTTGTGTCCCTGGATGCCTCAATCTCCAAACATCCAAAAGGCCTAAATCTTGCATACCAGTGTGAATTGCTTGTGTGGCTTTTTTGATGACAGGGTCTGCAGCTGTGCGTTGGTCTAGTGTAGGATCTAATATCGCAATAAAATCCCCCCTGCATACAATTGCAGTAGGTGGAAATTTATATATTTTGTTCCATAACTCTGCAAACAAGTCAGGGTCATCTACATCTGGCCCATAAACATTAACTATTGTAACTCGTTTAACACACAGTTTGCCTTGTATGATTATATAGCGGCCATTGTCATCAACTTCCTTATATGTGCTAACAAAGGGGACAGTCTTTTTTATTAAGACCATAACTCCACGCGCATAAGAAGAGTAGGAGGAGGCGAATCGAGCACCGGGCCATTTCGTGGCTATAGAGGATGCTGCTGCTTTGGTGAGATGTGTTTCTTGGAACAATGCCACCTGTATGATATGACGGTCAAGATATGCCAATACCTGCCTAGTTTTCTTTGGGTTATTGAGCCCTCTAACATTCCATGTTATTCAGTTCAACTTACCCTCTACTTGCAGCATGTGCACTGTTTACAACGGTGTACCTGGCATACATAGCATGTGGCCTGCATATACAAACTACCCACCAGGCTTGTATTCTGCTGATAAAACGTGGATCTCTGAACATTTCCCCAAAGAAACCCCCCACCCACCCCAGCATCCCAATGACACTGAGGAAACCCATATAACTGAACAGCATAACTAAACCCTCCCACCCATCCCACAACTAACCCTGGGCGAAGCACTACGCTACGCTCGCGTAGTTTGCGAAGTTTGCGCAACTTCGCACTACGCGAGCTGCACATAGCACAGTGCCAACATGCGTAGTGCAGCGTAGCATAGTGCAGCGGTAATTTTTTGCTTGTTCGCGGTCCTCAACGTCATGTACGCAACCGCGAGCAAGCAAAATGACATCCTGGCGAGATTATCAATGCGGGGAGGTCAGGTTTCTCATTGCGAGTGGTTGCGCATGCTCGCGAACGCTCGCAATGAGAAACTACCAGTTCGAATTGAGAAAGCTGCTGCTCGGGTAAAAATCTACTCGAGCAGCAGAAAACTACAGCTCGCACTGTGCAAGATGACGTTTTCAATGATTGCAAAGTGCCGGATGCATGTCCGCACTGTGCAATCATTGAAAACGCATCTTGCAAAGTGAGAACATACTACTACGCAGCTTGCGTAGTGCTACGTGAAGTTCGCGTAGTGCGAAGTGCACTTCGCGTAGCTTCGCGTAGCGCTACTTCGCAAACTACGCCCACCCCTACCCACAACAAGTGGCTAATCCGCTCACTGTTGATAATTTTAGTTAACAACTGTGTGGGGTACACCCTCATGGAAGACACCAGCCATCAATTGAACCCCTTGATGTAATAAGGGGGGGTCAGGGCACATTCGGAGCTCTCTCTCCAGTACGTCCTAGTATCATGGGACCTTTACTGGTTTGCCTCAGAGGTCCCCAGGCAGAACACAGCAGGTTGTGACCCCCATCCCATCACTTATTCAGCTGTATCGTTATCATATTTAATCAATCATATGCTCCATGTCAATACAGATATTAAGTCAATGCCATGTCTTATATGGCTGTGTGCATATGTTGAGTTATTACGGCCATTTATGGCGGCCACCGCCCACCTCAGCGCATAATTTACTATGCTGCCAAGTGCAGAAAAAAAAGATAACAGTATTACATCCCATCCCCACTCGTGAGCTAGAGAAGTATCAAAACAGTGTATAGACCACAAATGGAGGTGACAAACTGGCACCCATCCCAACCACAATACCAGTTTAGCCAGGACAGTCGCCCAGCCCATCAGTCCTCGTTGTCCGCGTCATCTCCATCTGCTCTCGACGTTTGCGCTCAAGTTGTTTGAGGAAGTGCATAGCGTCCTTTGGAGTCGTGAACAATCTGGATTTGCCACCATGCTGAATCCGGAGCCGCGATGGTTATAGCATGACGTACTGTATTTCCAGTGCTTGCAGTCGCTTTTTAAACGGTTGAAACTCACGTCTGGCCTGCTGCACCGCTGTTGGGAAGTCCAGGAACAGCTGAACCTCCGTGCCCTGATATTTGGTAGTGCCCATCTCCCTCGCCAGCCGGAATGCTGCATCACGATCTCGCTAGTTAAGCAGTCTGGCGATTATTTGCCAGGGGCAGGGGGTGCCCCCGGAACCGGACGCGGCTCCAGGGATTGATGCGCCCATTCAACTACCAACATGTTGGAAAAATTCTGTGCACCAAACAACATTTTGAGCTTGTCTTCAATATATAGTTCCATTTTCCCTACATTTGTGGATTCCGGGACCCCAATAATGCGCAGATTGTTACATCTGAACCTGGCTTCCAAGTTCTCGTTCTTCGCATTAATAACCAATATTAACTTCTCCATTTGTGCGCAAGATTTAGCGGTGCTATCCACTTAATCTTCGGCGTTGGAGATACGCTGTTCCACCTCTGCTATGCGCACTCCATGCTTGTCCATTTTGGACTCCATATTGACCATGCGGAAGTGGAGCACATCAATTTTACCATAACTGGTTTGCAAACTCTGTTGCATGGCCAGCAGCATCCGCTCCAGTTTTCTGGTGCTACCAGCCTCCATATCTGTTTCTGTGCCGGCGGCATCGATTTTTTGAGGCGCGTCGTTTCAAAGCACAGCTTTGGCTGTACCTGTTTGTCTGGTTTGCCCATCGCGATGGTGAGCCTGCACTGTGCGCTTCCCTATTGCAAGCGCAACACCACTATATAAGCCCAGGCTCTCTACTGTGCTCCCTTCGTCGATCGTGGGCGAGCAGCGTGCAAGAATGACACAGTCACATTGAAGTAGGGGTGCGAAAATCTGTTCCCACAGGCTTTAATCAGTCAAAGTATTTGAACCCTCTTATTTGTTGTGAGGCCGCTCCCTGTCTACCGTGCCAGCCGGATATGCCACCAGGAGCGATGTTCAATGCGCTGTATAATGGCGCGCACAGATAAGGATCATGAAGGGCAAAATGGCCAACATACTGTTCTTATGTGCAGTCAAAGCAATGGGGGTCACAGTTCTCACAGCAGGCACCTTAAGTAGTAGTCAAACGTGTGCTGGCCAACCTTAGCAACCAGGAACAATTACTCATACCTGCCGCATTCGCCCAGTAACAGCCTCCACCACTTTCAGCTGTGAGATTCATAAAATGGCGGGCACTGGGCAATGTTGCGCTGCTATTCAGGGAAAGTCCATAATGGTACACGCGCCTCTGCAGCACGAAAATGCACAAACCAGTGTTGCCTTTAACCCCTTCTACACTCATGACGAGCTCGGCTCATCATGAGTTACGCCTGTCGTACGCTCATGATGAGCTGAGCTCGTCATGTAACGCGGGTTTTTAAAAAACTCTGCGCACAGCGGGAAAACCGCTAGCGAGCATGGGGTTAAGCTGGCCACTGTATTCATCCACTGTGGCTGTTTAGGCAGGCTTACTTTACACAAATGTCTGCAGGGGCTTTGCGAACGCATAGCTCGTGCAGGCGGCTTTGGAGCGCACAGCGCCGGAGCCAGGACGCCGCACACCTACTTGTTCAGCGCGGGTTGTCCAGGACTCGTTCACTCCGCCGGCAGTGTTCTGATGTTTGGACTCCGATCTCACTGCGTTCTCCACAGCAGCCCTTGTTGCATGAGTGGCCCCTGTAGTTCAGCAGCAATCCCTGGTGGGTGGATACATCAATCACAGGGCCACGGCTGCCATTTCCTTGCAAATCGCGAGTGAGTGCTTGCAAACGATGTATGTCACGTAGAGCTCACCAATGTTCACAGCATGCACATCAATTTGTTGCCTGCACTCAGGGGAATCAGAGACGCCGCGATTCACCAAAGGATGCCATAGAGAGAAGCAGGATAATTACCGGATTTTGGCTCTGACAAGCAGAGCTGCAATAATGTGCGGCCATCTTGCTTCGGACTCGCTAGCGCCCCCCATTATTTATCTATACTTAATAATATATATTATGTCCACAAAAGTCCGGATGCTCCTGGCGCTCACTCGGTAGCGATCCTGTGCGGGTGCCGGTCACCCTAAATACGAAATTGTGAATGATTAATAATATATATATATATATATATATATATTACCTACTGGCTATCGCCAGTAGGTATATATAGTTAGGATTAATTCCCTATGGGATTTCTGAAAATTCTATGTCTAATAACTTTGGCGTTTGTGGACGGAATCGGCTGAAATTTTCAGGAAAATGGCACATTTTGTTTCTGAGCAGCCCCTGAAAATTCGGTGGGGTTTGGTCAAGGGGGGGCTGAGAAAAAAGGGGGGTCCCAAAACGCGTTTTTTGCATTGAGTTTTCCATAGGGCGGTTGGACTCACTTTTAGCTCGAACGGCTGAATGGATTTGCACGAAACTTGGCAAAATTGTAGGGACTGTTAGCCCGATGTGCCTTTGCTAGGTCTCAATATATGTGCTTCAGTGGATTTTGAGAAATTAACGTTTAAATCAAGATATATATCTGTAACAGCGCTCCGGGCAGCGATCCGGTCCGCTTACTTTTCGCGTTTCGGAACTTTGCGTGCAGAAAGCTGATTGGCTCTCCGGTGTCTGTCAACATTCTAAACAGTCCGGAGCGGCCGCCATCTTGTCGCTCGGTAGGATCGAGAGAGAAGAAGAGGTGAAAAACGAAAGGGGAATTTAATGAAAGGGGGCAAGGTATCCCCCTCTTGACCCCCTAGGAATGTTGTTGGGGTTATTAAAGGGTCCCGTGGGGAAAAGAAAAAAAAAATGATTTTTCACGGTAGAAGCACTTCACGGGCCGCGAACTGGGCCGCAAACTGGTAGCGAGACTGGAATTCGCCATTTTGTGCTTCGTTTTAATTGTTTAGAGATAAAAATTATCGCCGCACATCGGCCACAATGCATGAGTATCGTTGAAAAGTCAGCGATATTCATGTATTATCCAGCAAATGCTCTTAGCCGTGTTATCCACCTTCCATTGGATAACATGGTTAAAAACTGCTCTGTGCGTGAGCTTTTTTTTTTTTTTTTTTTTTTTTTTGCTGCGTGACGTTTGTTAACGTTCGATTCGATGGAAATCAGGGAGTGTTGACCACCATTTTGTCACTGCGAGTAAATATTTTGTTATAAATGAATCCTTATTGAAAAACATTGTCTGCGCCATCTTGCCATTTTGTCCAATGCCACAATTTTGTCGTGCACGGCAGCCATTTTAGATGCCTTGACCAGGCCCACTCTCTGCACGCCGCCGATCCTCAGCATGGCTTCCCACCCTCGCAAGCATCTCCCCCACGCACTGGTCATCCCCGCTCTGTCTCTCATGCATGGGCCATATACTTCCCCCCATCTGCGCTGCTCTTCTCTGAGAATCACACCCTGTGCCCTCCCGACACCTCTCTTTCACCCTATTCACTACCGCACCCTCTGACACTCCTCTTCCTCTGTGTCCGATTGTCCAGGCCGGACCTAGGCTATCACCTACCCCTGCGGATGTAGTTTATGGTCCCAGCTGTAGAGAATTCAGACATGCCAACCCTCCCGATTCAGGCGTGTGACTACTGATTTCAGTGCTAGTCTCCCGCCTCCCGATTTCTGCAAGCAAAAACTCGGGGGCATATTACCAACATCTAGCGATAATTTTTGTCTCTTATTTGTTTAGAGACAAAAATTATCGCCGCACATCGGCGATTTTTATCGGAGATAAACCTTGCTATTATCGCAGAAAAGTCAGCGATATTCATGTATTATCGAGCAAATGCTCTTAGCCATGTTATCCACCTCCCATTGGATAACATGGCTAAGAACTGCTCAGGGCAGGTGTTAGATTTTGGAGATATTCGCGCTTAGCGCGAATATCTCCAAAAGTTGGTAATAGGAGATAGCGATGTTAGGGACTGTTTCCAGTCGCTAACATCTTGGCACGCCCGCTTTGCATGTCATTAGTGATAAGTATCACTGACATGCAAAGCGGGCCCAAGATGGTCGCTATCTCCTTTTAGCTGTCACTAACTGGTGTTAGCGACAGCTTGGTAATAGGGAGATATTTTTATCTCCGCTTTCTTGGCTTTTAAAGCCAAAAAAGCGGAGATAAACCCCCTTGATAATATGCCCCACGATTCCTTGGGTGTTTCAGCTGACAGGGCTTGGTATTGTGTTACATGGTAATTTTTCCAGGAAACGTCAGAGGGTCGATGCAGGGGTTCTAGAAGAGGTGATAAACCATTTAAGCCTCATGAACAAGCGCATGGTCTTTTAAAGATTTGTGAAGTACTCGGGGCGGCGGTGTGTGTGTGCCCTCTTTCAGGAGCGGGCGGGGGGGCACTGCCAGCAACTTGCCAGGTCAGGTAGTGTTCAACACGTGCATCACCCTTTCTCTGCCTGCTATTGCGCTCCATGCTTCGGAAAGGTAAGAAAAAGAACGTGCATTTGAGTTTGAAATGTCCGATCCTGCAGCAGCACACTTCCAAAGCCCACACATGACAATAACCCGATTCAAGGCCCCATTCACCCGTTTTTAAAAAAATAGATAACACTCCAACAAAGTAAGATTATAAAACTTTATTAACTATTAACTATAACGAACGGAACAAAAACTAAAAACATTTAAACATTTTTCAACACAAAAAGCAACAATGGTTAGAAGCTGTCTTTTGTGCGAATAGTTCCAAGGCAGCACAACGTGCAGAGTTCTGGACGGCACCCAGGTGATGTCGCCTGGGTGCCGCACTGGTTTTGGGATCCTACAATGCAGCACAGAAAAACAGCGTGGGGCGTCCCGGGTGGTGCGGGGGGAGGCCTCGTCAGTAGCGGTCTGTTGTGCGAATAGTCCCAAGGCAGCAGAACGCGTTGAGATGTTGATGGGACTGTGTCCAGTGTCACATGGCTGACACAACATGTACGACAGGCACCCAGGTGATGTCCAGTAAACTGCCGCACTGGTTTTGGTATCCTACAATGCTGCTCCGAAAATTGGCGTGCGGCGGCCCGGGGGTGGGGGAGGCGGCGTGAACGGGCCTCCCCAGGTGGCGGCCATCTAGCTGAGTTGCGCTCGCTCTTGCGGCTACAGCGTCTCGCTCACCATGTTGTTGAGTTGCTTCCACTCTTGCAGTGCAGCGATAGGCGGCTGCCACATGGCTCTTAAAATGGCGGACGGCTCCTCGGTTTTGGGCCTGGTCCACTGAAATGGCCCTGGGACACCTTGGAACTCGGACGCTTGCCTGCTAGGGCTTGGGCTCCATTCTCGAAAAGCGTCCCCTCAGCCGTGAAGATTCTACAAAAGTTTTGGGGGCCCCCGACTCCCGCAGGCTTCCGGTGGGGAGCGGCTGCCATGATTGCTCGCGGAATGACCACGACGGAGCCACGAGATGGTGGTGCTCTCATGCTGACGCCAGTTTCAGTCTGAATGATCCAGAAACAAGGTGGGGCTTTCATCGTTTGGGAAAAAAAAATGTTCTAAACCAATGAAAAGTGTTATTTTTAGGTCATATGACCAAGCCTTCCATCTTTAGGAAACCAAAAGTAAAATGAACCAATGAAAAGTTTTATAAACAAGTCACATGACCTGTTATGCGGCATAGGGCTACAAAAAGCGTAGAAAATCCGATGGCACGTGAGGCGGCGTCAGTAGCGGACCGATGTGCGAATAGGCCGAAGGCAGCACAACGCGCCGAGATCCGCATGGCACCGAGGTGGTGTCCAGCAAATTGCCGCACTGGTGTGGCCATCCTACAATGCTGCGCCGAAAGACGGCGTGTCCAGCTGAGTTGCGGTCACTGTTGCGGTACAGTGACTTGAACGCGCCGAGATCCGGATGGCACCGAGGTGGTGTCCAGCAAATTGCCGCACTGGTGTGGCCATCCTACAATGCTGCGCCGAAAGACGGCGTGTCCAGCTGAATTGCGGTCACTGTTGCGGTACAGTGACTCGAACGTGCCGAGATCCGGATGGCACCGAGGTGGTGTCCAGCAAATTGCCGCACTGGTGTGGCCATCCTACAATGCTGCGCCGAAAGACGGCGTGTCCAGCTGAGTTGCGGTCACTGTTGCGGTACAGTGAGTCGAACGCGCCGAGATCTGGATGGCCCCGATGTTGTGTCCAGCAAGTTGCCGCACTGGTGTGGCCATCCTACAATGCTGCGCCGAAAGTCGGCATGGGGTGCCCCGTTGGCTTATGAGGTGATGTCAGTAGTGGACCGATGTGTGAATAGGTCGGAACCAGCACAAGGCGCCAAGATCCGAACGGCAAGTCCAGGATGTTGAGTGCCTCAGTTGAGAGTTCTGAGCAGTGCTTGTAAGACTATCTGAAGTTTATTATAAGAATCAGAGTAAGTTGAAGACTGTCTGAAGCTTATTTGCACCTTTTGCAGCTTCACTATTGCCCAAGGTGGTGTTCAGCGGAACTTTTTTCCTTTTCCTTTCTGCTTCTTTTCCTACAATCCGTTTCATCTGAAGACACGACCAGGTCCCTGAATGTGTGTAGGGGGACGCTATTGAGTGAACGAAAATGGCAGCTTGTCCAGCTGAATTGCGGTCACTGTTGCGGTACAGTGAGTCGAACGCGCCGAGATCCAGGACCGATGTGTGAATAGGTCGGAACCAGCACAAGGCGCCAAGATTCGAATGGCAAGTCCTGGATGTTGAGTGCCTCAGTTGAGATTTCTGAGCAGTGCTTGTAAGATTGTCTGAAGCTTATTTGCATCTGCTGCAGCTTCACTATTGCCCTTGTGTGGCCAAAGGTCGCACATGACATAGGCGGCCGGCTCCCAAGGTCCGGCGGAACTTTTTGCCTTTTCCTTTCTGCTTCTTTTCCTACAATCCGTTTCATCTGAAGACACGACCAGGTCCCTGAATGTGTGCAGGGGGACGCTATTGATTGAATGAAAATGGCGGCTTGACACAAAGCTGACTCAAGCGTTACTGTTGATGCTATACAGACAAAAATTGGTTTTCAGTTTGTACATTCTTCATGTTTTTTTTTTCCATCCAAGTCTGATTAAGAGTTCGTAGAAAAATGGCTTCAGATTTTCCACATACTACTCTTCAACATTCTTCCTAAATGTAACAATGTGAAACTCACTAGGAGAACGGCTGTTTCTGTTTCCTTTCAAAATGCTGCCAACAATATTTTCTGAATGGAAGACACCATCTTGTAGCATAAAGGGCCGAAAGGGGTTCTGGTCTGGCCGATGGTTGGTGGAGACATTTTGACTATATCTTGGACCTGCCCGGCCTCGCCCAAAATGGCGCCGGTATAAATGGGACTCGTAACTCCTTGCCCGCAAATGTATATCTAGAAAATGTTATTGTAAGTGGCCCTGTCCTATTTTAATTACAAAATGTATGTCCACCGATTCCGCAACTGTTAGACACCTTAGTTCTTGCAACCTAATGGCCCGCTCGTTACGTTCCTCTACAGTGTAAATGTCTCCTCATCATATACGATTTCAGTTTGCTCCGTGGCCGGCCCACGTGGTTATAGGCCCGTATTTGTATACTGACATTTTCACAATAAAGGTTTTTAAAACAAAACACGGTAGTAGTATTTACATTGGAAAAGTTTTTACTTTTAGTCACTGTTTTCGAATCAGTAAAAGGCAAGTGAAATAAAGCAGTCCAATTACATGACGGATAAAAGGTATAATATGTAGGAACGCAGTAAAGATAAATGGTCAAGGGCAGTTGTGTTTTTCATGTCTGCAACATAAAGTGATCGATAAGAATCTGATAATCAGGCGTATCGGCGACTAAGACAGCAGGCCGAATCTCTTTTACTCAACGGTTCCGTCATGGAAGGAAGAAACGCCCTTTTTCTCGAAAAAGGAATATATTTTACTTGCAAGACAGTTGTAAATTTTCCGGGAAAGTACATTAGCCTGGAATATTATAACATATGTTTGAAAAAAAAATATTCGAAAACAATAAAAAGCGTAATTTTTAGGTCATATGACCAAGCTTTTCATCATTAAATTAACAAAAGTAAAATGAACCAATGAAAAGTTTTATTAACAAACTTCCGGGTGCGCTAACGCGGCGTGTCATATAACGCATTACGCGACAACGTAGGTCAAGAATATAGTCAAAATGTCTCCACCAACCAGCGTTCAGAACACAACCCCTTTCAGCAGTCCAAAAAGTTCTGTTAAATGACAACAGAGGGGACAGGCAACAAGAACCATCAGTCAAAGAGGGGAGGGCAAGTTCTTCTCTTCCGGGTCATGTTGGGGCGCTACCGGAACTGATCGAATTGGTAGTCTACAGTGTTTCTGGATGTTTCAGACTAAAGCTGGCGTCAGCATGAGACCACTACCATCTCGTAGCTCCGTTGTGGCCATTCCACGAGCAATCATGGCAGCCGCTCCCCACCAGAAGCCTGCGGGAGTCGGAGGCCCCCAAGACTTTTGTAGAATCTTCACGGCTGAGGGGACGCTTTTCGAGAATGGGACCCAAGCCCTATCAGGGAAGCGTCCGAGTTCCAATGTGTCCCAGGGCCATTTTAGTGGACCAGGCCCAAAACCGAAGAGCCGGCCGCCATTTTGAGAGCCATGTGGCGGCCGCCTATCGCTGCACCGCAAGAGCGGGAGCAACTCAACTACATGGTGAGCGAGACGCTGTAGTCGCAAGAGCGGGCGGTAAACAGCTGAATGGCGGAAGAGGTACAGTGTAGCAAAAGCGGGCGGAATGGCAACTAAAACGGTAAAGGGGCGCCCCACTACAGCTTGTCTTCAGGTGAAACGGATTGTGGGACAAGGTCCAGAATTGAAGAGTCATCAAAAGGCAAAAAGTTCCGCCGGACCCCGGGAGCCGGCCGCCTATGTCGGGGGCGATCTCAGGCTACACCAGTGCTATAAGACTTGGGGAGGGTGTCGGAGCCAAGCGTCTTATCCGAGTCCATGGCCATCACACCGCCCCTCAGGGGCCTCCGTCAAGCTGTTTAGGAAGGTAACATATCACATTGTTTTCTAATGCAGTCAGGTCCACAAACGACACTCACTTACTTTGAGAATAGTGAAGCTGCAGTAGGTGGAAATAAGCTTCAGACAGTGTTACAAGCACTGCTCAGAACTCTTAACTATGGCACCCAACATCCAGAACTTATGCTATTTGAGAATGGCAGTGACATCGAAGCAACTCAGGGACCAAAACCATTAACGTACTTTCACGTATGAAAATCTTACTTGGGGAGGGGGCAGGAGCGAAGCGCCCCCTCCCAGTCAGCGCCACCACACCGTATGTTGAAAATTTGAAGCCATCGTTCTACAAAGTCAACCAAACTTGGATTGAAAAATCTAGAAAAATGTACAAACTGAAAACCAGTTTTGGTCTGCTTAGCATCAGTAGCAACGCTTGAGTCAGCTTTGTGTCAAGCCGCCATTTTGATTCAACAAAGCACAGGCATTGAAAAAGGCTCAAACTCAGAACTCTGAACTATGGCACCCAACATCCAGGAGCTTGCCATCCGGATCTTGGAGCCTTGTGCTGCTTTCGATCTATTCACACATCGGTCCACTACTGACATCATCTTATAAACCAACGTTATGTAAATAGTTTTTTAATAAAATGTTTTACCCTGTTTCTTTGCTGGTGTGTTGTCTATATTTTTAATATTTGCATAGGGTTTGTCATTATTTTGTGCGGGATGGGTGATGGAGCCGAGCTGTCTTGCAGCCCTCATGGTGTGGAGCTCAGTTCATCTCACTATTTTGGTATTTCTCATGAAGGGTTGTTCCTAATATTTCTATTTTAGCGAGGTCAAAAAGAGATCCAATTAGTGGCCTACTGATTTTGCTCGATTACTTTTATTTTTTTACACGATTTTTCACTATCTGCAAAGACTAAAAAGAGTATTGCGACTTTGTGCTTGTTTGTAAATAGAGAATGATCCAAAGAGAACCAATTCTAAAACAGTAAATGCTTGGACAACAATCAATCAAATGGAGAGACAAGCAGGCACGACGGATTACAACGGGGGCAAAGGCTTGCGTTAACTACCGTTCACTATCTGCAAAGAGAGAGTACCACTAAGACAAAAGAGGGGAGGGGGGGGTGCAGCGTTCATTTGAGATGTCATCAGTGATGTCATCAGTGATGTCACTAACCATGTCATGAATGATGTAATATGTGACATCATCAGCAGTGGATTGCGGGTGCACGATATATAGTTAGCGCTTATAACTATATATGGAATTTCAATGGTATTATGCGAGTAAAATAAGGTTTTGTAAATGCAAATCCCTAACTATATATGGCCTAAAACCAATGGTTTTTTCATTGAATTTTCAAGGTTTTGTAAATGCAAATTCCTAACTATATATCCACTATAACCTATGGTTTTTTCTGTGAATATATATATATATATCATGTATGAATATATATTCTTTTATATCGAATTTTATTTTTAGTATGATTATTAATTTAGATGATATTATACTGTGTAATTTCATATTTAAATTTTGTATTGTCATTGGATGGTTCAATATTATGTTTATACACTAATAGTGTAATCACCCTCCGCAAAGGGTCTTCCACTGTGATAACACCTTTTCAGCAGCAAGGGGCAGAGGCTTACTTAATGTTCCCTGCAAAATTGAAGACCATCTTTGGTGGTCATGTTAAGATGTTTTTCTCAGAGGTAAAGGCCACTGAATACTTGACAGAGCTAACAGAGAGAAATAAGGGAAGAGGGGGGAAAAAATAACGATTCAATTGGTAAAGACCAGGATAAAGAAGGAACACAAGGTGATGGGGACAGAAAGGAAAGATAATGAAAGGGAGAAAAAACGGGTAGGGAGAGGGAAGCGACTTTGCACCACACAGCAGTCACATATAGGTCATGTGTGACCTATTTGCCTGTGAAAGGGGTGGGAGGGGGGCGGGAGTTCTGAGGGAGGGGTGCGGGGAGGGAGGGTGGGCAAGGGGGGGGGCTGAAAGATGGAGAATAAGAGCACAAATAGCGGAAGAAGGGGGAAAGAAAGAACACATTAGAGAGAAAGTTGTATCAGTAAGCACTTTGATGGCTAGAGCGGAAAGAGTATGTCACTGGAGACGGGAAATTTCTCAGAAATATAAATGGCTTTAAGGATAATCTCTATGAACGTATGCGGGTTGAACAATGGAGATAAAAGACAAAAAGTTGCGGCCATGTTGAGATCGCTTAGATTAGAGATAATATGTCTGCAGGAGACACACATCGCAGGAAAAGAAAATTTTCTTTTGGAACAAATGGGGTTTGACATTCTTGCTCACACAAGGCAAGAAACGAAGACAAGAGGGGTGGCAATATTAGCTAAAAAAGGGGCCGTAAAAGTGAGAAGGAAAAAAGAAGATCAAGAGGGAAGATGGGTAATTGTGGAGGTGGAAGTACAAGGTGGATGCTATACAATGGTATCAGTTTACGCCTCAAACGATGATGAACCAGAAATATTTGAAATGTTAGATGGAGAACTTGCATTATGGCCTGAACCTATATTATGTTGTGGAGATTTTAATATTAATGGACTAGATGGGAGCCTGTTGAACAGGGGAGGGTATAATGGAAGAAAGAAAAAAACTTGCAAAGCCATACAATATATGGCGCGGCATAATGCACTAGTAGACGTTTGGGCGGAAAAAAATCCAATAGGGACAGGGAGTACATTTTACTCAGCCCCACATAAGATGGTAACCAGATTGGATTACTTTTTTATATCTAGATCAATTATAAATGAGGCTAAATTAGTTAAACTGCCTAGAGTGGTATCAGACCATAATCCGTTAGTGCTTAGTATACCATTTATTAATAGGAATGTGAGTAATAAGAATATATGGACATTTGAGAGAGGATTATTGAGGGAACCAGGTTATATAAGACATATGCAGAAATGGATACCCCAATACTGGGAAGATAATAGGAATACAGCCACAACTAATATGACCTGGGATGCTTTTAAGGCCGGAATCAGGGGAGAAACATTAAGCTATACACTACAAAGAACTAAGAAAGAGAAGATCAAGATAGAGAATAGGATGATGGAACTGGAGGCCTTAGAAGAAAGACTAATTAGAGCGATCCATAGGCGAGACCCATTAGAGGAAATACTATTAGAAATAGAAGTAAACAAAGCAGAGGCAGGGACAAGTTTGGCACAAAAGGCGGCAGGGAATTACTTAGCAAAAAAGGAAAAGTGTTACGAGTATAATGAAAGGGTCGGACACCTATTAGCAATACGCACTCGACAAAATTTATCAGCAGGGGATATAAAAGAAATTAAAGATAGGCTAGGCAATGTGGTTAGTAAACCGGAGGAGATACAGGAGGTTTTTAGAAGCTTCTACGGCAACCTATACGATTCAAGCATAGGAAATGTGGATGGAAAAATCACAGACTATTTGGCGGGAATACAACATGATATATTAGACACCGCATCAAAGGAGGAATTAGATCTTCCATTATCATTACAGGAGGTAAGGGAGGCCGTGAGAAATTTACCGGCGGGGAAAGCCACAGGACCAGATCAGATCCCGGCAGAATTTTATAAAACCTTCTGGGACCAAATAGAGGGAGACATGTTAGAGACTTTTAGACAGGCACAGACTGGCAGTTCGATTCCACAATCTTGGGCAGGGGCAGACATAATAGTGATCCTGAAAAAAGACAAGCCACCACTAGAGCCAGGGTCCTACAGACCAATCACTCTTTTAAACGCAGATACAAAAAATTTTTCAAAATCATTAGCCCAAAGACTTAGTAAAATTATCGAAAGGTTAGTTAGTACCTCTCAACATGGTTTTATCCCTGGGAAAGGCACGACCCAACATATCAGACAAATGATAACGATTTTGGATGCAGGGGAGGTATCGAGAGACCCTGTCGCAGCCATATTTCTTGACGCTGAAAAGGCCTTCGACAGGGTCTCGTGGGACTACTTATGGAGGGTTATGAAGTGGTTCGGGATAGGCGAAGGCTACATTAAGGCGATTCAGGCTTTATATGAAACTCCAACAGCAAGGATAAGAATAAACAGAAGCTATACAAAGGAAGTTCAGATCAAACGAGGGACCAGGCAGGGCTGTCCAGCCTCACCCCTGCTGTTTGCTTTATATCTAGATCCCTTTTTAAGAAAACTAGACGCCAGGAGTAACATCCACCCGGTGACACTGCATGGGAGGGATTACAAACTATTTGCCTATGCAGATGATGTGGCCATTATAACACCAAAACCAGGGAGAGCGTTAGTTGAAATAGAGCAAGAGGCCTTGAACTTTGGAATGATTGCAGGATATTCAATTAATAAGGGTAAAACCCAGATTGTTCAAAATAAATATACAATACATCAAGATAACAGAATTGTGCCCGATGCCACATATTTAGGGATAAAGGTGACCACTGACTTAGATAAGTTAGTTGAACTCAATATGAACCCATTACTAGATAAGGTAAAAAGAAACACCGAAAGGATTCACAACCTACACCTGACGTTAATGGGGAGGATAAATGTCATTAAGATGATTACTTTCCCAAAATTTTTATATCTTTTTAGAACGATCCCATTGTTCTTCGAACAATCATGGTTCAGGAAATTGGAATCAATACTTAATAGACTAATCTGGGCCCATGGGAAGACCAGGAGAGCGTATCGATACATGGTACTTCCGAGGGAGAAGGGAGGATGGGGAGCCCCGGATTTTAGACTGTATTATTGGGCAGCAACCTTGCAGTATACACAGGGGCTATTAGGTGGAGGGGAAAATGAGGAACAGGACACGAATGTATATAGAGCGCTAGTCGGGGAAGAAGCTGAGAATGGACTGTTGAAAACAGTTGATTACAACTATTTTAAACATACTAAATTTAAGACTTTACAAACAGCATATAAAGTTTGGAAAGTGGTGGCAAAAAAGCTGGGTATCGGCCGATATAACTACTATACACGACTATATAATAATCACTCACTACCAGGGGATATATTCAGCGACGCAACTATGAAGGTATGGGACAACAAGGGGATTAAAAAGATAGGGGACCTAATGGACATGGAGGGGACAATTAGACAATTCCAGGATCTACAAATGAAATATAGCATAAGGGGAAATAATTTTTTTAAATATTTACAGCTAAGAAGTTATCTAGCAGATAAAAGAGGTGGAGCAATAGGATTTGAACATAGCAGGATTATGGAATATTTAGAGAAGACGAATCACTGTACAATCAGACAGCTTTATGCAGAATTATATACACTAAAAATCGATGACAGGGATAAGTTTGCCACCAAATGGACTGAAAAGGTGGGTGCCTCCATGGAGGATCTACAAATATCCTTGGAATTAGGACATACAGTTCTATGCTCTGCGACATTACAATCACAACACTACAAAACAATATACTCCCTATATCATACGCCAGCCAAAATTGCACAGTGGGGTGGGGTCACTGGAATCACATGCCCACGCTGCGACTCACTAGAGGCGGATATTGTTCATATGTTCGCTCAATGTCCGCAACTACATACACTAAAATTTTTTGGAAAACTCATTGGGAATCAAAAGAAAATTGACAGATGATATAATAATTCTAGGAGTCTCGGGAGAAACAGATGTTGATTACATAGAATTTTTGTTTATGGTAATGGCGGTGTATCGAATCGGGATTGCAAGAGCATGGCTCGATAAGGCCCCCCCTACTTTTGAACTCTGGATAGCAAGGCTGATTTCTACCTACAATCTGGAGAAAGCTATCTATGAAAGAAAGGGCAGGAGGGCAAGAGCATTGGGTGAAAGAATTTGGCAACCTCTAGCTAGCTGGAGGAATAGTAAGAATTAAGGAAAGGTGGTCTAGAGGGGAGCGGGTAGAAAGGAGGAGAAAGTTAGAAAGTATATCAAATTTGATAAACAACGGTATGTAGATAATACTAAAGTGTATATGAATATGATTTTTTTTTTTTTCTTTCTCCTCTTTATGTTTTTTTCTTTACCTTTACTGTACTGAATGTGTTATGTGCTATATTGGAAAACAGTAAAAAAAAAAAAAAAAAAAAAAAAAAAAAAAGGATGGTTCAATATTATGTTTATACACTAATAGTGTAATCACCCTCCGCAAAGGGTCTTCCACTGTGCAACAACAAGTGTTACTGCATTTTTAGTAACGTTTGAACCATTTGAGCTAGAAACAATTAAAAAAACAATCTGCAGATTATGTAGCAGATGATGGATTATGTGACATCACAGCTTTGGTGGTGTTTGGTCAGAGTGGAACCTTGAGATTGAAAACGTAAATACTTTTCATAAGCAGGTGATACTAAGACCTTTGCAGTGAGCACTTATTGCAACTTGCTTCTAATCCAATGCATGCTGACTACAGGCATATGCTTATAATGGTGATGGGCTTTAAGTATTCGTGGCACATGTATCATTCTAGAGTACAGATGCCTTCAGAAATAAAGTGGGATAATAATGGCTGCCTGTCCTGGTGACAGAGGAGGTTGTGGTCACTGCAGTCCGTCCACCTGGCCAAAGTGGCTGCGATCGTAGCAGTACAATCTTCGTACACTGCTTCTTAATACAGATCGCTCTGTTGTACTTTAAATCATTTCAGATTTGCAGGTTGCTGGTGTTCTATTGTCATCCCTGGTGAAGATCTATTGAGCTGTTTGTCTGCTGACAAAGTGTTCGCAAGTAACAGCAGTTACGCGTCACATGCCAAGGAAGGTGGGTGTGCAGTTGGGCGGCTTTTGAAGACTTTGGAGAATTCCTTTCGCAATTGGTTAATCAGGGAACAGTTTAATTATGGTTTCTTTTCTTTTTCTTCATACCTACCAGGGTCCCAAAGGAAATACATTCTACGGGGGACTGTATCACCCTACTACATAACGCAGCATCAACCCCATTTGTTATGACTGAACAAGCTGGCTGTCCCTATCACCAACTGCAAGCACCACATTGACATGTCAATTGCATACAAAATAAATGGAGTACATAAATAATTAAGGAAAATTGGTGGGGGTGTATCTTAAATGAGAATAAAGGGTCTTCCTGTTCTGTGTAACTCAGTAGGCTGGGCTGCACACAGGAGAGCTTCTCAGTGGTAGCTGGAGAGCTACCAATAGTTTGTGAGCTACTCGTTGGAGAAGCCTCCTCTAGACTCTAGAGCTATTCAACTGTGAACTGAACCAACACTCAAAATGTACCTTGTTTGACAACAGTTTGTGTGGGCAATGTCTCTGATTGAAAGGGCACTTTCAGATTAGCATTTCTCCGTGTGTCCGTGTGAGTTTGTGTGTGTGTGGAGACATAAGATAGAGGGGAGAGAGGTGGAGGGTGAGAGTGATAAAGCACTCAGTAGGGATTTCTCGCTTTTTCTTCTGAAAGGGGTGGATAGAATCTGCGAGTATGCAGCAGATGATGGTTTATGACGAATGATGGATTTGGTGTTGTTTGTTCAGTAACTAACGCTTAACCCCATCACTGCTTGACATATTCCCCTCCTGTCCTGAGGGTCAATGATAATGGGTGTGGTCATGACGGAACCGTTCCTTCATGAGCACAGCTCCACTGTGCCTCATGACGGAACCGTTCCGTCATGAGCATCAAAGGGGTAAAGGATGAAAACGTAAATAACTTTCATGTGAAGGTGAGACCAAGACCTCTGCAGTGAGCACTTATTGAGATTCTTATTGCAGTGAACACTTATTGAGATGGCTGCTTGTTGACGTATAACAAGATGCTTACAATGATGACAGGTTTTAAGCGTTCCTGGCACATGGTGTATTCCAAAGCCTGGATACCTTCAGAAACAAAGCAGGAGAATAATGTTTACCTGTCCTGGCGACAAAGGCGGTTGTGGTCACTACAGTCTATCAACCTGAGAAAAGTTGCCACAATCATAGGGGTGCGCGCTCGCTGGTAAGTATAGTATTCATATACTGCTGCTCCAGACATTTCGCTACACTGTATTTTGAAGCATTTCTGCCTTGAAGGTTGTAGGTGTGCTATTGTAATTCTACCAGAAGATCTACTGAGCTGTTTGTCTGCTAGCAAAGCGTCTGTAAGTAACAGCAGGACCTCGTTATGTGCCAAGGAAGGTGCGCGTGCTGTTGGGAGGATTTTAAACAAATCCAGAATTCACGTTAGCGATTGGTCATTTGGGGAAACATTTAATTGTGTTTGCCTTTCTCTCTCTTCTTACCTAGCGGGTTCCCAAAGGAAATCCATGAATAGAGAGAATAAGAGATGTGCTTGTTTTCTTTCAGCTTTGTCACAAATTCATGGATCCGCCCATGATTTTGTAACAAAATTTTAAAAAAAAATCAACCCCCTGTCGGCTCCCAGGGGAGCCCAACAGTAAGAGGTATTTCTGCCATGCACCTGTTTCTTTGTTTTTAAAGTTTTTTCAGGACTTGGCTGAGTTCAAGTCCCAAGATGGCTGCCATCACTTCCTGGTTGAAGTGTTGCCAGCCAATCAGATTTCAGAACAGAGACTCTAGGATCCGAGGATGTGCTGTGTCCCTAGATATCCAATTTTGTTTTTCACTTAATATCTCAAAAACTACTTGATGGATTTAAACCAAATCACATAACGTACACTTTCTGGACCAAGAGCTAACTTTCTGCCTAAATTGGTGAAATTCTGTCTAGCGGTTCGGGCTGTAGTCATGTTTAAAATCCTGATGGAAAATTGCATCGAGAAAATGTGTTTTGGGACCACCTTTTTCTCAGCCCCCACATGACGAATCACCCGAGTCTTTCAGGACAACAGCTGAAAAGAGTGGCAAACTTGCTTTGCAAATGTTGTGAAGACTTGTCAAAAGGGTTCACTGACATGACATCGATCTGAAAAATATTGCTGTAAAAAATATTGATTGAAATGTATAGATAACAAAAATATCTACCCCTATACTTAAAGCTGTAAGTACAAAAATATAGACTAAAATATATTGATGTCAAAAATATAGATGTATAAAATATCAACTTTTTATAAATATAACAGAAAATAATATATATTAAGTATATTAAATATCAAATATAATTTTAACAAAATAAAATAGATGAAATATTCATTTTCATAAAATATGACAAATAAATGTAATTAAAAAAGTAAACACACACACATAATAATGTAAACATTATTTACATGTACTTTAAAACAATTAATGAACTGTTATCTTTAATTTGTGTTAAAAGTTTAAAATAATATAAAAATACCAAAATAATAATGATTTAAAATATAAAAAACAAAAATCTATAATAAATTAAAACGTTAAAGCAGGATAAGTGTTGGATAGTAGAGGAATTCAATGTACTATTCCACCTCCAGTGAGTGCAATACTAGGGAAAGTGTTTGATAGCGGAGGGGTAAACATTACTGTTCCCACTCCAAAGAGTGCAACAGAAGGTAAAGTGTTGGATAGCAGAGGGGTAAAACTTAGTAGTCCCACTCCAAGGCGTGCAACAGTAGGGAAAGTGTTGGATAGCGGAGAGGTAAAAATTACTATATCCACTCCAGTGAGTGCAACAGTAGGATAAATGTTCGATAGCATAGCTGTAAAAATTACCATTCCCACTCTAAGGCGTGCAACAGTGGGGAAAGTGCTAGATAGCGGAGGGGTAAAAATTACTATACCCACTCCAGGGAGTGCAACAGTAAGATAAGTGTTGGATAGCAGAGGGGTACAATTACTATTCCCATCCGGTAAGTGCAAGAGTAGGGAAAGAGCTGGATAGTGGAGACATAAGAATTACCATTCCCACTCTAGCGAGTGCAAAATTAGCGAAAGTGTTTGGACAGAGGAGAGACAAAAATTACTATTCACACTCAAACAGTTAAAACAAAAATAAAAAATATTAAAAATAAAAAAATAAACAATATTTAAAAAATAAAAAAATTAAGTATATTAAATACATAAACAAAAAATATATTATTAAATTAATTACATATAACAAAAACTTACAAATAATATATATACTAAAATAATAACTAAATGTATGATAAATATTTCTTTTGAACTGGAAAACATGTACTAACAAAAAAATTAATCAATACATTAATATATATTGCATTTCCTACCCTATAACACCACACCAATAACAAAAAACTTCAACATTTTGAATTACATTTACTTCCATATTTAACATATTTAATCATCATTTACAAACTATTATTAATAAAAACACCAATAAACCAATTACTTGACTACTCACACTCTAACACCATAATATCCACAACGCACACCTAAATTAAACTATAAAGTAATAAAACACAATTACAATTTTTTTTATTAAAAACTACTACTAACTACTAATAAAGTAATTACAATGTATTTAATACCCACCATTTCCCTCTTTAAAAGTAAAAACAACACACACAAAAATAAACAATTACCCAAAATAAAAATCAAATAATTAATTTTAATTAACAACTATATATTAATTTAATAATTACAAATTACTTTCCACCCTTTACTCCTGTTAACACTGCAACACACACTTGAAATTAATTACACAATTACCATAATTAATTACCAATTAATTAATTTAAATTGACATCAAATTATTAATTAATCAAATACATATAAATTACTTCCCACCCTTTACTAATATACAAACCATAACTTACACCTACAATATTTACATAATAACATAATTAATTACCAATTAATTAATTAAAATTCATTAACAACCAATGTTTAATTCATAAATTAAAAATGCATTGCTTCCCACCCTTGACACCTATAAACACCAAAAACACACACCTAAAATAAATATGTAATTACCAGAACTAATTGCCAAATAAATAACATTAATTAACAACCAATTATTAATGTATTAGTAATAAATTAAATACATAATAATACATAAAAATAATCAATAAATGTAATATAATTAAATTACTTCCCACCCTATTCCTCTATAAACTCACAACCAACTACGGAACTAAAACCGAAAATTCAAATAAAAAAATGTATAACTACTAAAAATGTACCACATAAATTAAAAATACAAACAATTCTTATACAAATAAACATACATCACGTACATATAAAATATATACTAAAATACATAACATTAATAAGATTATGATATTTTGAACAATTTCGCAAATGATATTAACCACTTTGAATTTTTTATAAATCAATATTACTTACCTTAAGCCAATATTCTTGACCACGATATTCTTGCTGTCAATATTTCTGAACTACAATATTAGTGACTCTATATTTGTGCAACTCGAAATTTTTTACTCGATATTCTGTCGCTGCACTGTTAAACAACGCCAATGTTATTGGCAAAACAAAAAAAGCTTTTCCTATTAAAACTAGGTCCTAACTATACCTACCTACTGGTGACCGCAAATAGGTGATATATATGTCACCTATTTTTGCCACGGCTACCTTCACAATATCTCACAAAGGAGCATTTACCTCCCAATTTTTCTCATTCACTGCTCCAAAACAACCGATTGCTACTCTACTACCTTAAAATGTACACTACCAAAGAATAACTATTTAAATGAGCACATGGTGACTCTGCTATCTGAAACAGAAAAGTGTTGTGCACAGCAAGCAAAAATACATTTATTGTGAAATAGAGTGAGGCACATAGGTTCACTTGTTTAAATTTTAAATGTACAATGGCTGACTATTGTTAACCAAACGTGTTCATTCTGCTAATTCTAAATGCAAAATGATATTGAATATAATATGTTAAAGTTGTGTGCTAATATTCAATAAATCATGGGCTGCATATTAACATATTATTTGTGCATAAGTAAATTAAAATGACACTGCATTATCAACAGTTGGTTGGATGTTAAGTTTGTGTGATGTGCTGACAGCAGCAGTGTGCTGACATTTTTGGAATCTTTATTTGCTAGCGAGAGTATTCCTGATGACGTATTGACAGATATTGGCCTTCAATTTGTGTATCTGGAATGTGAGAATTTTCTAAATGAGTCAGGAATCAAACATGTAACCACCTCATTATATCGTACCCGCAGCAATGGATTGCTGGAAAGGAAGAATAATGTCATTAAGGAAAATATTCAGTTGTCTTTGGCTAGTGGTTTAGGATGGTCCCTGAAGCTTAAGAAATTGTTATGAGCTTTATCAACCACTCCTAATGCCGACACTGAGGTATCACCTTTCATATTTCCGAGGGGGAAAGTTCCAGGTTCTAAGCTTAACAGATTATGAATGAATCACAGAGCAATGCTTAATGCCAAACTGTGTGAGGTGGACAGCACAGTAGACCAAGTATGTTGCTGTGAATTAGTGTGGTGTACAAGTGTCCATGGGGGACAGGACGAGAGTGAAGGTATCTTTTGTTTGCACAAAAGGGAAATAGTGAAGTTATGACCACTAGGAGGTTTTCAATGTGAGCACCAGTAGCAGTTAAATTGGATGATCTGAGGTGGTGGAGCAAGGAATGGTTATTTCTAATATATGAGTGCCTGAGTCATAACTTTGGTGCAGATTACAGTGAGAGTAGAAGCCCAATGGAGATGATGATACCCAGTTGTTCAACACTCACTACTACTACAAATTATGCCAATTTGAAGCGAACCAGGAGCCCTCAAAGGAAACGTGTCACTCTCATTTAATTATAACACTATGGGCCCGATTACGATGTAGTTAGGAAATCTTCCCGAACGACTCGGTTTGGAAATGGTTTGCAACCCACTCGGATCGGGAGAGTCTGACTGACCGAGTATGATGCATCTAGATGCTTCCAGATACGATTTAGTTGGGCTCCCTTTGACTTTAATGGGAGCCTATGTTCCTAACTGCATTGTAATCGGGCCCTCAGTTGGGAAGGCATGTTCCTGATCCGATTCGGAAGAGGCAAATACTGTAAGGAGGCCTTCCTAATCACATCGTATTCGGGCCCCAGGTGGGAATGGTTTCCGAAGCGCATTGTAATCGGACCCTTAGTGTGGGTGAACTTTGGTTTCTTTTTAAATATCTTTCAGGTTGCTTTAGGGTTTATGTATGCTATTTTAATTCGTCTTTGTATTGTTACAAATGTGTTTTTATTTTTTATTTCGTGCAGGGGGAGGGTGTGTGGCCCATCTGAGCATGACTGCTGAAAAAAGTGCAAGAAAACAACACAAAACCACAAGTCATGGGTCTCGGGAGGGGGGTGGCACACCGCCTGTTACGCCTAGCACCCGCTCGGCACCTAGCTTCTCCTGCGGGTCCGGAGCAGGAGAAGCTAGGTGTCGAGCGGGTGCTAGGCGTTGCGGGCGGTGTGCCATAGTCGCCTCCACCCCCCTCCCGAGACCCATGGGGCATGGATCTTTTAGAACACAAACTACACAGGTTCCTCTGAGTTGAGGTAATTCCCACAACTTGTGGTTTTGTGTTGTTTTCTTGCACTTTTTTCACACATAGAATTTTTTTTAACTTTCACGTCCTCTGGTTAGGGTGGGCCTTAGCGTGCCCATACCGCCGAGGTACACGCTACACGGTCCTGACAAATGCCCATGTAAATCTAACACTTATTAGGGCAGAAACATGTTGACCCCACTATAAGTGGAAACTCCCATCATAATCTGTGGTAGTTCTCCCACACATATCTTTTAACTATGTCTAAACTGACCAGTAAATAAAATCTTTTTGGTTGGCACAGTTTTAGACATTTTTAACATCACTTTTCACATCACTGTCACAAAAACCAGCTCCGCAGTAATCTGGCGTTGTAGCACACCAGGGAGGCATTCGGCTTCTCCTGATGGGCCTGATGATGAAGCATGTCACCAACCAGGTTGGTGAGTGAGGGCTTCCAAAAAAACCCTGAAGGTTTCCACTGTGTCCATAAGAGTATTTTTCTTTCAGTCTTTGCCTCTGTGCTTTTACACAGGTCCCTTTGCACATGACACTCTTTCTTTGTTTGACATGATTGATGTCAGGACAAAGGGTGCTGAGGGGAGGTTAGAACTATGTAAATTGCTCTCCAGGTTGTTGTGATGGTTGATATCTCTTAAGTGGATTAAACATTTATCTTCTGAACAACTTCTGGTATCCTGTGGAGTGAATTATCTTGAGCTACCACAGTGTGTTGGGTCCTGCATCACACTTTATGGGTGATCTCAGACATGGAATGTAGCATGATGTCACGCATGGAATGTATGATTTGAAAATGTGTGGGAATCAGGTTGAACCAGTTGCTCCAACACTGTGGTTCTGTTCAGAATGATGGCTGTGATTACAAATAAACAAATTAACCAACTTTATCATCTCTATGCCTTAAAACTTTATAAACACCACAGCCAATAATCATAAAATGCAGAATCATCAGATAATTCACGACCGGCATTTCACAATCATCTGTTTGCAAGAAAATATGGAAGGTCACATATGATATGGGAATGTTAACTGGGTATAGGATGTGGCTTTTTAAATACCCGACTAAAGCAGACACTTTGGGCTCCTATTTAACACAAAGAAAAACCACTAGCACCACCCTCTTCCAAAACAACTATCCAAGAGTAAGCTAACCCAGCCTTTCCATTCCTTCCAACATATTTCACACAGTACTTTTATGAACCTGGTAAAAGCAAGCAGGCCTGCCACTGCCAGCAGCCCATCTGACCCATGTCCACCACAAACCTTCAAGAAAATTCTTTGAACTAGCTCAGCTGCCACAACAGTAAGAAGACTCACCAACAATTCCTTAACTATGGGAATATTTCAAGAAGAACTAAAAAAGTCATACATACGCTCATTACTAAATAAAACAAACCTGGACCCGCTTAACCCTGACAACTACAGACCAATTACAAATGGACCTTTCCTGGGCAAACTGGTAGAAAGAACAGTATTTGCCCAGATGTCACAATTATTTAAAGATAATTCCATACTTTCAGACTTCCAACAGCATTCCGTCCAGGAAGAAGTACAGAATCTGCTCTCATTGCCATCTGGGATGACCTTTCGAACACAGTTGACAAGAACGGGGTTGCGGCCCTACTTCTCTTGGACCTCTCCGCCTCCTTTTAAATGGTTGACCATGACACTCTGATACAAAAACTCTGCGAAGACGGCATAAAGGGGACTGCACTCGATCTAGATCACATCCTACCTTCACCACAGAGTCAATGTCATCCCTATCCCCCTTATCTCTGCCAAAGTTCACTTCACAAAAGCAGAGGTCCATAAAGGCTCAATCATCTCACCCATGCTTTTCAACATTTACATGGACTGATTACCAGAACTGGTGAATCAATACTCATTAAAATGGAAAGCCCCAAACACATTGGAATCTCACACATTTTCAGTTGTCTCAGGCTGTGAATCAAAGGTTGACATGGAGCCATATCAAATTGCTTTCAAAATGGAAATAGTTATGTGTGGCGACTGGAAAAATTGTGACCCACTCATCACCTGGCCTGAAGATCTGGAAACCCCAACTATCAAAAACACCATAATACTGTGATAGTGTCCTGTCCAACCTCAGTCACAGAAGTGCTTTCCAGCTCTGGAAGTGTGATGAGAAGTTGATTTGATTTTAGACAAGTTCTGTCTGAGGCTGCCTAAAGTACATTTCTATAAAGTTATACTTGTTATAAAAAAAAGAATTTTCACAATTAAATCACCTTTTAACATTCAAGCTTCAAATAGCTATCAAGTGTTTCCCAAGCCTTTTCCAGGAGATAAGTAATTAAGATGTTAGTCCGATCTAAGCTTACTTAGGGAAAAGTCTAACATAGTCTACACCATGAAAGCTCTTTGGATTTCATTAATCTGTTAATGCAGACTAACTATCTTGGACCAGACATCCTTCGTGTACTTTTCCTCCAATGTGTTGCCTTCAATCCTCCTATTTTTGCCCACTTTGCTTTTGCTGGCCTTAGCACTGTGTGCACTTTGAAATTGCTAAACAGTGCTAATATGCTTGTGCTCTCTCTCTTAAGAATGGCAAAAATTGCATATTTAGTTTACTTTTAAGCCTCGAGTAAATTGGTACTACATGTACCCAGGGCATGTAAGTTAAATGCTTCTAGTGGCCCTGCAGAACTCAGCATGCCACCCACTAAAGTCACCTTTTAAACATGTCTCAAGCATGTCATAGTAGCCTGTGTATGTAGTTTTAGACTGACATTTCAACCTGCAAAATAGACCTTTAGCCAGCCTTCCTTTTTAGGTCTCGTGTTTGGCAGCGCATGCTCTGCTTGCGCTGTCTCAGCGAGAGTTAAAGTAATCTGTATGTTGGCTTCAATTTTGTGTAATTTCTCCTGCCCCTTGTGATTGGTTGAAGTCTGGCATTGCTGTTGTTTTTTGCTTTCTGTTGGCTGTTGCTCCTATGGTAACTTCCTTGTTGTCCCGGCGCAGCAGCACCTAACTACAGTTTTCCCTCTGCTTTCTGACAATTAATTGCCTGCAGTGTGCCATCTGTTTATTAGCCCTCCCTGACTGACGTGTGAGACCCTGCAGACAAATGTAAGCTCCGGTTGTGGTTGGGGGTGTGGCCCCCCTCTTCTCCCTCCTCGCCTTGTTTGATCTGAGCCTCCCAAACTCTGTGTTTATGTTTCGCACCAAGACTTGCATGCCTCGGGCAAGCTGAGCACATAGGAGGCAACATCACAGCGTGCACTCCCTGCTGCTCCTCTTTGTTGTTCGGGTTGTAACTGGAGTCATGCCCCACATAAGCTGAACTCCACTGCGAGTTAAAGCTTTGTTTAGTTCCCTCTGCCTCATGAATAAAGAAAACACATGCCCGCTGCCTCTAAACACCCTTTGTGTGACATGGCGTAAGGGGGCAAGAGCTTGGTAATGATGAAGTACACACGACAAGCATCACTTCTCCTTTACGCCAGACAGGTCGTTTTTTTTGTTTAGTTTCCTTAATTGAAGAAAATTACTAAATGTTTACTTTTAGGGCACTGTCTTAGTACATGGCCAGGAAGCCCTGCTTTCTTTTGTTGTTTTTTTCTCCTCTTTCGTCTTGCCTGCATTGGTGGAGGAGGGGGTTCAAATAACCGATCAGTGCTGCTGAACGTCCCGTGATTCTTGGCCGCCCACTTAATCTCCTGTAACCCCCACCCTGATCCCCCAAAAGAAATCAACCCAACCTTGTGTACTGTAACCGTCAGGGTTCCCGTGTGAAGTGCTTTGAGTTTGCACTATAGATATATAAACAATAACTCGTGACCACCTGGCCCTGGCGCTGACACTGCACAGCAGGAACTTCTCACTGTCTTGAAGGTCCGGTGTGATCAGCTCACTGAGCTCGGCTTCATACATCACTTTCCAGCCTCTCATCTGCCAGGCACTATTTAGAGCTGTGACACTTCCAGCTACACAAGGGAACATGCATAGGACAAGAAGTCACAAACACACCTCGGGCTGTCAGCGTGGCAGCCTTTACAGCTTAAATGAACACACTGCAGCTGTATGCAGACCGGACAGTTTATCAGTACCCTCCCAAAAGCACACAAACACACTATGTGGATGGAAAAGTACATTTCAACAATCATTGGGATGTAAACATAGCACGTCATAGTAATTCACAGACCAGAACACCAAACACACTGCATAGACAAGGACACCATCGAACTTCACAGGAAAGAACACCAAAGGTCCAGCTAGCACTAATAAAACTTTCAAAATAAATACAATAAATGTTATGGATGCCAAAGGCCATGTACATAGGGTAGAACTGGACAGAATGGGCTTGTGTAAGGGTCTTCTCATTTGCAGAGGGAATGTTTAGGTGGGAAGAGGATTCTCTAAACAACTATGGAGGTTCATCAGAGCTGGAATGAAAGCGAAACCCACTAGATCCCAGGTCCAGCAGAGATTAGCTAGCCAGATCGGGGATCCGTTTGGCCCCAGTAAAATTTGCTGACATGGTCTAAGTGTAATTTGCCAACACGTTGACACAATTCAGATGCCTCCGCCCGTTCCTCGCCTGGCCATAAGGTGGCTTTTTACGACCTTTTCTGTCATGGGCCCAAAACAAAGGGCAATTTAAAGGGCCATCAGCCCTCTTTTTATTGGAGTACAGTCCTGTCGGGGAGCTATCTGCAGCCTTATACATAGGTGCCAATGCACCCTGTGAAACATAGCCACACAGCTTGCTATCACAACACAAGTTCTTAAGAGAAACATAAGACATTTGGAGTCAGGTTTTTGACTTCGTGCAACCCCTTTGAAAGAGCTATGCATGCACTGTAAGAGTGTCACAGGCATCCGTATGTGTGAGCATTTACACGAATAACAATTTAAATGACACTCGCTAATTTGTTGTATTTAATATTTTTATAGCTCTAACCATCCCACTGTAAGGTGTCAGAGCACTTTACATCACACAGTATACATTGACAATAAATCATGCAACTGTGTAATGTAAATCAATGTACAGGGTGTTACATAAGACGATAAGGGTTTCCAGGGTTAGAAGTCACACATCAGCGTCAATGTTTGGGAGTAGGATCTAAGATTGTATGGTAAGGTGAAACACTAAGTCAGGATTTAAAATGTACCATAGTGCTTGGCGTTATCTCTTATTACTTCCCAAATATACCTTTTTAGAAGCCTTATCATAACAGATTGAGGAAAATAAATACGTTTTTCAACCCATGGCCTGCAGCTTACTTGCAGTCTTTGGTGCCTGTTCACTGCTCACTTTATGAACTGCAAGTAATAAAAAGCATTTGCAATGCAATAGGTATCGCATTACTGAAAGCTTGAGGTATTGGGGTTGCATTATAATGTGCGACGCCAATAGATACAACTTTTAATAATGCGAGACCAATTGCATTGCAAATGCTTGTTAATATAAGCAGGTCACCCCAGGGTAGGCCTTGAAGAGCCGATACTTTTACCTTTCACTTTTGCATGTGCTATTAGTGAGAAACTTCTAATTCGCTTTTCACTACTGCAGTATCTACCTCTTCCATAGGATAACATTTGGTTACCTTATTACATTTAATAAGTGATAACTTTCATTTGGGAGCAGGCCAGAATGTCTAGTTTGGTGTCTAAAGTTTTGCAATTTAAAATTCTCTTTATTGATAAAGTCAGATTTAAGTCACAATTCTGAAAATGCCACTTGACTGTTTGATGCATATCATCTGTATCTTTGGTCACATGACTAGGTGCAGCTGGTAGTTGGTCTTTGTGTATTACTCCCACACAGTGAGACAAAGGGGAAAAAGGTGTTGTCAGGATAGGCCATCTCTGGCTTGATAGGGGGCAGTACTGTCACCTATAAGACTTACACCTCACAAAACCTCTCCCTCAGTACACTCACAAAGGGTTTCCCTCTAAAATTTCATGCCCCCAGACAAGCTTAGCCTGGGCAAGCAGGAATCCTCTACTGTGATTCTCAAAATAATCTAGTCTCTTCCCTTCTCTAACCCTCCTTTCATCATCTCATACCTCTTTTACTGTTCAGATCTCCCAAACAAGTCTTTCTAAACCCTTCCCTCTGATTCATATTCCTCCACCTCCCCTTTACCAATCCCAAACCTCCTCCTAGTGCTATGAACTCCAAAAAAAAGAAAAATCTAGGACCTTATTTATGAAGGCCTTGCGTCAGTTTTGCGCTGCTGGTGCGTCACTTTTTGTGACGCACCAGCGGTGTAAAAAATGCGCCTCGTTGCGCCATATTTAAAAAGTGACGCATCTAGGTAGATGCGTCACTTTTTAAACCCCTGCGCCACATTATACCTGCGTAGGGGCGTTCCCCCGCAAAAAGCCTCGTAATAGTGACGCAGTGAAATCTATGAGATTTCACTGCGTCACTTTTAGGACGCTGTTGCGTCAAAATCTTGGGCCTGCCTCACAGCAGGCGTAAGACTGACGCAAGCCCTTTCACATGGGGCTTTCCCCATGTGAAAGGACGCATTGCTGGAGTTGCGTCACTTTTATGACACAATCCAGCAATGCGTCACTTTTGCGCTTACAGATACGTCAGAAATACTGACGTATCTGTAACTCCTTGCGACATGATGCGTCATACATTAAATATGACGCATCAGGAATGTCGTAAGGAGTGCACAGTGAAAAGTGAAGCATCGCTGTTTTCACGCAGCGATGCATCACTTTTCATAAATGAGGCCCCTAGTCCCTTCCCTCTTCTGTCCACCGATCAAATTAATTTTATATTTCACTACACTAATTCAGCACTAATCCTGTTTGGGTTCAGGAGTAGCGTGCTACTCACTGAAAGAGTGCTTTGATGCCTCATCAGTGGTAGTAAGTGCTATATAAATGCAATTACAGTTTCAATAATGACATACTATTGAGACCAGAAAGGGCCATTGGATGTTAACCACTGAGCAGGGATTATCTATATTGGAATACAGAAGAATGGCACCCCTGGCAGGAGTTTTGCGTAGATATGGCTTTATTCCCATATCTTACGCTGATGACACACAGCTCCTGTTCCCCTTCAAAACTCTCACCACTGAGATCAGAAACTCCTTTTTGACAGGCATGAAAGAGGTGGCAACATGGATGGCTACAAACTACCTCCAATGCAATGCCACCAAGACTGAGATCATGTTATTTGGAGACGCGAAAATACTCTGGACTCCCGAATGGTGGCCGTCGGAGCTTGGAGCAGTCCCTGAACCTAAACAGGTTGTGAAGAATCTGGGAGTCAGACTCGATCATGACCTGTCATTTAAACAGCACACCAATTACATATCAGGGATCTGCTTCCACACCATTGGACTTCTCCGTAAGGTCTTCCCGCTTTTACCCGACGCAGTAAGGAAAACGCTTGTTCAAGCGTTGATCCTCAGTCGGATTGACTACTGTAACGGTTTACTTTTATCAGCCAATGAGGGTGTGTTGGATAAGCTGCAGGTGATCCAGAACACGGCGGCTCGCCTAGTTCTGAATGCCCCTCCGAGAACTGCTTCTAAACCTCTCCTGAACCGCCTACACTGGCTTCCAATACGACAGAGGGTCAAATTTAAAATATGTTGCTTGATCCACAAATGTCTAAACTCAGAGGGACCTATTTATCTGGAACGGAAATTTATTCCTTATGCTCCAGTACGGTCTCTTAGATCTAGTAGTAATCTCCTTCTGGTGGTCCCCCACATAAAAAAAGTAAGACATGGAGGCAGAGCCTTGTCTGTTACTGGCCCTAAGTTGTGGAACAAGTTACCTTTGGCATTAAGGCAATGTAAAGAACATCTGACTTTCCGCAAACTTTTAAAAACAGCTCTTTTTAAAAATGAAGTCTAACTCATCCCCTCACTGTTAATATGCTGCTGATCCCTGGTCAAAAGCGCAGAGATACTCCTGTAGGAGTGATTCTAGCGCTATATAAACTTATAAATAAATAAATAAGAACAGGTGGCAGAACAAAGGGCAGCTTTAGCACAACCTCCTTTGTCTTGGACATTCTGTCAGGTGTGAAGAGAGCCCATCCGAGGGAAGTGGCTTAGACAAGAGGACAGGCCTGCCTGGTGGCTGCTGGGTTTTTTCCATTGTAAAACAAAGCTCCCGGATAAGTTCACAGTAAAGCACAGAAGTGCTGCAAGCTGCTAATGGAAGTGGGGATACTGCTGGAACATAGTCAGGATTGTGAGGTAGAATTTCTACAAACACTGGGTAGTAGGAAGGCTATATCTGCCATCTCCTTTACACCATTTCAAAACATTCCTGGACTTGTGAAGACACCATCTGAAGAGGACAGCCCTGCTGGAGGAAGATTCCAGACTCCAATTGGCAGAAGTGGACTCATACAAGTACTCCAGGGCTCCCTACTCCTGCTTACATTCAGAGACTGGAATAGCTCTCCAAATCTCAAACAGTTGACCTGTTTCTTGCTTCAGAGTCCCAAAAATTAGAAGGTCTTCTGATACTAAGAGTTTGCGGTGGACCATTGAGGAATGGACTCTGCAGGAGACCTAAATGGAGAAAGTGAGTTAGTGCCTGTAACTAGCTTTAAGGAGCTAGGGGCTGCAGGAATGATCACGAGGAACTCTCCCAGACCTTTCAAAAGTTATGACTTAGGCCCTGAATTAGAGTTTGGCAGATGGTCAAAGGTGTGGTGTCACATATGAGTTGGATGCCTCATCCACCTTATTATAAGTGCTAAAGACAAGATGGTAGTCTTCAGGAGGGATGCCTCACCATGGCGAGACACCCGGTGGTGCACAGAATGTGTGACACCCCATGCCCTACCAGATAACATTCTCATAGCTTGCCCCTAAAGTCTGGAACAACCTCCTACAATACATGAAAGGCTCTTCCTCTCTTCTTGACTCACAAGAAGCTGGACGCCTGGCTTTTCATGTGAACCCCATAGCAAAAGCTCACACACCTGCTACAAAGCGAGTGAATACCTTCAGAGGTGATTAGCGTGCTATAAAACACTGTTAACATAACATAGAACATAATGAACTTGTAAAAATGCAGGTGGGCTATCCAACACATTTGTGGTGGAGGTTCCCATTCACCAAACTCTAAATCAGGCCCTTCCTAATTTATATGACCTCCGGCGGACCAAGGCAAGATGCTGACATGTGCCCACGGTGGTCACCGCCTACGAAGGCAATATAATTAGGTTTGCTCCCATTTTGAGTATTTTTCAGTGCTGAAAAAATCGATTAACGTAACCTTGCAGTGAAGGTACCATGCCTCATAGAGCCCTGCCCATCCAAAGATGTCCGATGGTAAAACATACAGTTGCAGCAAGGTGGCAAATATATCCACCCATAAAGGGTACTCTTTGGCTATGAAATCCAGGTGTGTACCACTCTGAAATGTTGGTGCAAAAATCAAAGGCATCAGCTGAAGCTCTAGGATGACGTATCTACTTTGAGTGACCTTTGCCCATCACAACCTTAGACCTTTACCACTAGAAGATTTCAACATCCATAAAAAAGACTAAGTGGGTGATTATGATGGCGATCCTCCCGCCATCTCAACCTGATTTACCCTGTCATATTATTATGGCGGGGATATCGCGGCAGATGAAAAGTACATCTGCCGCTCTTCCGCCAGTCGGCAATCATTACGATTGCTGGCCGGGCAGGGCTGGGGCACAAAATGGTGGCAGTGCCTAAAAGCCACCGCCATTCATATTATGATATATGTTCCCAAAGGCCTTTCCATGGCAGCAATGCCGCCATGGAAAGGCTTGCGGGGATGCGCTTTGGTGGCCCATAACCCAGGGGTGTGGGGGATGTACTTGGGGACCCATGGTACCCCCCTCCATTTGCATGCAGAAGGTGACAGGCACCGAGCAGTGCCTGCCACGTTGTACATGGGAATGCACAACATGTATATTTGGCATTGTGGCGGGTGCTGCGGGACCGCTGCACGTCTGGTGGCCTGTCCCAGCACCGCTAGGATGGTGGGCGGACTGAAGTAAGCCCGCCATCCTAATGGGCCCCCAAGCGAGAAATAAAAACTGTAGTCATACATCTATTTACTCACATAGAAAATTATCCAATTTCAGATTAATACACAGGTAAAAGTCCCAGAAAATAGAAGCGGGGTGGGTGGTTAATAGAGCGGTTTCATGTGAACATGTATGGAAGCCCACAAACGAGTCACATTTAGTGCATTCCAAAAACTTCTCCAACAATATTTCACCCAGGAAATTATGGTACTACACTATAGAACAGCAGGCACACATCTATTTCAGAGTGAGAAGAAGATCTGAACTACGTTGTGGGCAGTAGATTCATTTCTTCACTGGGAAAATATTTTTGTCAGTGAAAAAAAAATATCATACAGAATTGCTCAGGCTTACAATTCCACACTGGGGGAATGCTAATGCAAATCACTATAGAATTGTGAGGTACACAATGTTAACAATGTATGCAAACGAAAGGACAATATGACCGATAATAGGGTAGTTAACATAACAGTATTTGAAAAGGGCACATTCACCCAGAAAGGCATCTTAGCACTGAATAACAGATGTTTATTGTTACCCATCTCAATGCTACTCAATTTACTGACCTCAAAAGGATGATTAGCTGAGTGTGCCCACCAGAATTTTAAATGTGACCATGAAGACAAACACAGGTCCCTACAGGGGATGTCTTAGTCCACTAAGCCACCAGACCCAGCTAGTTACACAGATTTTATATGCAATGTTAATAGTAAATCTGTCAAAGGATCCAGAAACCGTAATAAATATTTCTAATTATTTGCACATTTTCATTTTTTAGTGTCGCTAGGAAAACTCTTCCATATGCAGAGGATCATTTGCACACAGTGATCAACGCAACAGTGGGACATATTTATAAGAGCCTCGCTCCACGTTTGCACCACGCAAAGTAACGCAAGGCTCTGATGCAAATTTATGAAGCCACACAAAGCCACATTGCATTGCTTTGAGTGGCCTCATAAATCTTGAGTAAGGTAACTCAGTGCAAATTCCTCCAAAACTTTACTCTGTGCAAGGGAGGGGTTCCATGGGCGTTATGGTGGGTGTTCCCATGCAACTCCCATGGGTTCTGGTGCACTCCCAGATTTACAGGGACTTGCAAACTGGGAATGTGTCAAAATCTTATGCCTCCCAAGGGCAGGTGTAACGGGGCGAAATATCTTTATATTTCCTAGTTTTTAACTTTTCTTTTTCTATGTGTGCTGCATTCTGCAACACACATAGTAGGAGGAAAACGTCTTTCAGGATTTTTTTCATGCTGGAAGGTGCCCCTTTCTTCACAAAACAATCCTACTAACAACACTGGCCCCCTTGCACAATGGTGCAAGGATGCCTGCACTGGCGGTAGGCTGTTGAAATTGCACCAGCACAGGGGGAAAAACAGGAAGGCACAGTATTTGATAAATGAGAGGCCTCTTGAAGGGATCAGAGCTTTACCGCTAGGTCGATATTGGAGAGTGTCTAACTGCGAAATAAAAGACCAATGCAACCTGGTACTCACCTGGTACTAAAAATAAGATGGTGCCTTGGCAGGCACAGGAGGGTAGGAGTGATGAGGATGTGTGCTGCTCCACGCAAGTGCAGGGTAAGAAGAAACCTACCCCCAGGGTGATAGTAGCAAGAAAAGAAGGCAAGAGGTTTCTATGCCCATTTTGCGACCTGTTAGCAGACTGGACTGTTCACCAGTACCAGTACTTGCCTAGAGGAAGATCTTTTGAGCCAGAGGACATGGCTATAGTAGACAATTGCATCCAGCATGGGGGGAGACCTTAAGAGGAACTTTCCCTTATATCCAGGAATGCTTATTAAGATGGTAACGCCATTTTGGAGAATCCCCTGTAAAGCCACTTGAGATAAGAATATGCCCGCTAGTACAGGGGCGTGGTGGGGATTGTATACATAGCATTGCCCAAATGGACAAAGAAGGGTTGGGAACAAGGTTACCGTCATTGTTGGATATGGCAGAGAAATGGCTTTCATGCTTCAAAAAGAACACCGCGAGTATAGGTGACGTTAAGAGCCTACTAAGTAGCGTTAATGGAGATCAAACTAACACAGTGTTCGCCCAAGTTCAGATTCCAACAATTAAGCTAACCCAGACTGAGCATGAAGTGGTCGTGTTTAACTTTTAAAGGCATTAGATATAGACAGGCTTGAGAGATGTATTCCCTAACCATCCAGATGTAGGAGGATCAATGGCAGAGATCATGAAGCATGGGGAAAGCATAACAGATTTCCAGAATATAATATGGGAACAATGGGGACATGAGCCAGGACAGCCATGACCCAAAACAGGCCTGTAAGTTGCATTTTCCTAACAACATTCTTAAAAGAGTGTTACCCAGTGAGAAACAGAGGGGGCTGGACAGTGTAGTTGGTTTAGATTCCAAGCCCTGACAGGGTATACATGCCCACATACTACACTGCCACAAAAAGAGGGAAGAAAAGGACAGAGAAAAACAGGAGCAGGCCCAAAGAAACACCACAAAACTGGTTCCAAACAAATTGAAAAAGACTACCCTTGAGGGGGCGTCTCAATGGGGCTCTACCGCAAAACCCCAAAGGGTTTCAGTTTGGCTATGGCAGTAGAGACCAGGGAGGTTGGCAGCAACCAGACCCTGGGAAGTGCTGCAATTGCCACAGGTTGGGTCACTTGGCAGAAAGATGCCTGCTTAAGGTATACCAAGAACATCAAAAGCAGCAAAGATCGATGAACCAGTGCTATCCACCACAAAACCCCACGAATGTCCTGCCTCAAAACGAAGTGCTAGGGAATCAGAATGCACCTTACACTGAGCCTCAGGGGGGTCCACCGTCTGCCACACCACCACAGCAGGGATCAGTTAATTGGACAAACGTGACAACAGCAACCTCAGACAGGGAACTCAGCACCACAGGAACTTGAACCACGGCCGAGGCAGAGAGGGGTGACAGTGTGGAAAGTTAGAGCCTTCACACATTCACAAAGTCAAAATGTGCCGTAAGACAAACTTCCAGTATAAGTAGGAATTACCCCAACAACTTGGGTGAGTGAATGAGTGTGCTGGTCTTCCAATCACCGTACTCACTGTGGTGGGCCGCCGTCCACTGGATTATAACGTTCAAAGTGATACCGGCGGTAGACTACTGGCTGCACCGGGGAACAGTCCCTCTCTGAAGGTGACAACGCTGCGCAACAATATAAAATTATCAGCTGGACTGTGCCAGTCCAGCTGAGCATATTACAAGTTCCTGCCCGCCAGCCATTTTATGCAAGAAGCCCCGCCATGAAAAGGCTGGCGGTGCATGAACAAAGCAGCCCCTGCCATGAGAATACATTCAGGGGGGCACAACATGTGCCCCCTGTCTGTATTCCCTTCAATCTTCCAGCATGTGCGGGAACGGTTTTTGCCATTTCCATTTCCATTGCGGTGCCTGTATTCCAGGCACCACCATGGAAAGGGCAAAAGACCTAACATGAGTTTGACTCATAATAAGGCTGGCTGGTGGTCCTTGCATGGTTTTGGCGCAGCTGTGCTTGTAGAGGGCCAGCTCAACTGTGCCAAAGTGTTCATCAGGACCTTAAAGCCTAGTGGCTAATAACTAGCACTGGCTTCCCCTTCCATTAGGATAACTGTACCAACCAGAAAAGAAGAGCTAATAAGAAGACCGTGCGAATACAAATAGTTCCTGTCATTCAGAAATTCAGAGTGACTGAGAACTTTGTCGATCGGATATCCTCATTAAAGGTTTGACACCAATGGCAATCACATAGGAGCGTGGAATAACCAAGTTACCTGGGACGCCCTTTGGTGCTAAGACCCCACTCTGCTGTGGATTCCCCAGTGTGGGGTTGGCAGACCATATCCCAGGGCGAAAGCAGTCATGATATTGAGCACAAGTTTCCATTTGGGAGGTTTTGCCAGGGTGACCAGGCCTCCAGGATTTGTGCAATTAGTGCCAGTTTTTGCTGTCGTCACCCAGCAGGCCTTTGATATTTTTGGTCAAAGGTGGCGGGCTCTATGTTTTCAATGTGACAAGACAAATAACTAGTTTAACCAACCATTTTCTAGTTTGGCAATTGTCCTGTATTATATTTCCGAAGTCCCGTCATCTTGCTACATCCATTCTAAAATTAATTAGGCAACACATGGTTGTAGACACCCCAGCTTCAAGCTATGGCCTATGCACCACCAGCATGCTGAGAGGGAACGGGGTGTGGTCTGAGGTAGAGGGGGATGCCCCTGGAAGAGGAATCCCAATTCTCCCCTCCGGCTCAAGACAAATGTATGGCACCGGGTGTGTTGACCTCCATACCAAGCCTAGTTATTAACATTGCTCCAAATCTTGCAGGCTCCGACAAGGGAAAGCAGTTGGTCCTGACCTCAGATACCACGAGGCAGCATGGGTTAAACAAAAAGTGCACAGAGCACACCCGACCCTCTCCTCTGCAGCACAAGGAAAATAATAGATTGCCCAAGATTAAGGGAAACGCCCAAAACTAAAGAAAACTGAACAACGACAGACCAAAAAGAAGGTTTCAGATACCAAGACGGGGTCAAGTCAGCCAAAGCATGGTACCTGGAAGACACAAGAGAGGGCCACACCACAGAAAGATGAACAAACATGTGATTCCGGAGAACGTTGCAAACATCAGCAGCACTAAACAGCTATACACTCCCTCATCGCACATTACTGTGCACATGTAGACTGAAAAACACATTTCACAGTAATAGCACCCTCATGCACACCCCAGGCAATACACATTTGTTGAGAACTAGTAATATCCATGGAGCCCCTGCTATTACATGATGCCAACCATCCTTATATCTGTTTGACCATCCCACAAACATTTTTTGCACCAATCTAAGAATCCGATTTGGAGAGTGAGGGGCTCAATGGCTTATTAAAAGATTTAATCCATCCACATAACTGATAACCACCCTTCCTCCCCAAAATCACCAAAACATGCACAACAGGGATCACCTTATCAGTGCCTCACTGGTGGAGTGTGGCGATCACAGCCCTTACGGTAAAAATACAAGGACTCTGAACAACCATTCATTATGAAGTACATGTAATGTGTCTGAGTTGACCATCAACAGAGCTTTTTCAAAACCACGTAACAGAGAAGACAGTAAGATTGCACCAATGTGATGTGTCGCCCACTTTCACTAAGCAAGAAAGAGAAAAAAAGACAATTTTTACACTTACGCCAGATGAAGGAGGAAGGTCCCGCAGCCTGCTTAACACACAAGTGGGGGGCACAATTCCTTCGTGTAGTCTAGCCCCTACATGGCGATGACATCTATGAACGAACCTTTGCAAACACTTTCCAATTTGGCAAAGCATATCACTACAAAAGCCATGTATATTTGTGTGTATGTGTACCTCTGCCTACTATGGGTAATCTCACACTTGTTTACCCTTGATGAACTACCAGGTCTAAATTGATTCACAAATGGCGAACAACAGTGCCTGTGTAGGGATCTCTCATATGTCACCTACAGCTACACTAAACAGAAAACTAGCATTCCACATGCACCACATAACACCCTCCTACAAAACACTTGGTACCAAAACATTACTTCAGTCGGCCTCCTAAGCATCAGCCAGGTCATGTTATGGCTGTTTGTTGATCCCACCTGCGTTAGGCTCAGATAGTCTTTACCTGTCCTAAGGAGTAGCCCCCGAAAAAGCACCTTTACGTATGTAGGATGAAGGCCAAGATTCATCCCAACAGGAAGGAACTTCACAGGGTAGTTGTAAACCTGACCCGCTATGACACAAACCCAACCCCTTTATACCTGTTAACTGAACACACACATATCCAAACTGAGCTGGGCAGAATGCTTAGAAAGAGCACCATAGGGGAAGACACTGTTTTGCCCGATACTGCCAAAAGAAGAGATTCTTGGAGGTAGTAAAACCTCCAACTCAGTGCACAAATATGTCTGATACTACATCAATCTGTGAACAAAGGTTGGGCCTTAGCGTACCTGGGGTGGTCTTCTTCAAGTGGTCTTCAGACACAGAGTTTCTGTGTAGGGCAATCCAGCTTGAGGATAAAAAAGGGGAATGAGTCACATGGGGAGTGTTCAAAGAGAGCATATCCACCCCATGTCAAGAAAAATGGGACATCAAACTGAGGTGAGCACTAGGTTGGAAGGGAAAGGGCAACCACTAATTGTTCAGAAGCTTACGCACTACTCCTTATGTTTCAGAGGTAAAGGAACACTTCAAATGGGCATGAATTCTAACTGCTGCATGATATTGCACGTTCTGGATATGCAATTGGGCACCTACACGCTGACGGATTATTACTGACAATGCAGCGAGTTTAGCAATACTCAGCTCCTCCCCGAATGATGTGAACTTTGTTCCCTGGTAACCATGCACACCCGCCCCTGGTCATTCCTCAAGAAGAACTATCTGACTTATATCAATACCTGTTAAAGAGAAGAACAACGTTGCACTTCCAAACTCGCGACAAAGGATCTGCAGGCTATTTTTGCTGAGCTCAGTTCCAAGACATCACCGAAGAATTCAGACTATTCACAGATGGGCAAGTATCAGTGGGAGGGTCAATGCCCTTCTTTACAATGCATACAAAAGCTAATGCCTGCTGGTTACAAATAACCTGGTGGGAGTCTCAAAGGGATAAACAGCACTGAGCTTAACCTCAATTCAATCAAGAATGAACTGAGAGCAATCTGCCTCATTAAAATGCTTCAGAAAAGGGGGTGGTGATAAACAGAGTGTCTGAATTAAGCAGACCACTCTTACCCAGTCCAAAGATCAGGGCTTGATCCATCACCGTTATTTATCTCACTGCACCATCCCAGCTCAGAACCTGGCTATATGCAAATCAGTCTGTCCCTGGCCCAGTGCATCATGGGAACAGGGCAGACTAAACTAACAAGCCAATTCTTCACCAGAAAGGAGACAAGCTACCGGGGACCGGTTTCTGGCATTTCAGCCGTCTTCGGCCCGGCTTGCTTGAATCCTGATGGTGCAGTGAGAAAGGGACTCATGTCTGAGTATACCCTGCCACACCGATAGTGGCCAAAAACGATTCAGAAAAGGGGGTGGTGATAAACAGAGTGTCTGAATTAAGCAGACCACTCTTACCCAGTCCAAAGATCAGGGCTTGATCCATCACCGTTATTTATCTCACTGCACCATCCCAGCTCAGAACCTGGCTATATGCAAATCAGTCTGTCCCTGGCCCAGTGCATCATGGGAACTGGGCAGACTAAACTACCAAGCTAATTCTTCACCAGAAAGGAGACAAGCTACCGGGGACCAGTTTCTGGCATTTCAGCCGTCTTCGGCCCGGCTTGCTTGAATCCTGATGGTGCAGTGAGAAAGGGACTCATGTCTGAGTATACCCTGCCACACCTATAGTGGCCAAAAACGATTCAGAAAAGGGGGTGGTGATAAACAGAGTGTCTGAATTAAGCAGACCACTCTTACCCAGTCCAAAGATCAGGGCTTGATCCATCACCGTTATTTATCTCACTGCACCATCCCAGCTCAGAACCTGGCTATATGCAAATCAGTCTGTCCCTGGCCCAGTGCATCATGGGAACAGGGCAGACTAAACTACCAAGCCAATTCTTCACCAGAAAGGAGACAAGCTACCGGGGACCGGTTTCTGGCATTTCAGCCGTCTTCGGCCCGGCTTGCTTGAATCCTGATGGTGCAGTGAGAAAGGGACTCATGTCTGAGTATACCCTGCCACACATATCATTAAAATGCAGCACCAAGATATTTTGGACTTAATAATCGCAATGAAGGGAGGGGTGTGTGCCAAGATAGGTGTGACATGCTGCACCTTTATTCCAGGGAGTGATATAGATAACAGAACTCTGACACCTACCATCCAAGCATTTCACAATTTCCAAAGAGACTTGCATTAGGTGGAAGGTGCCTCTGAGAAGGAGTGTTTTTCTTATTGGTTCTCCTAGCTCCCTGGATGGTTATCCGGATTGTGCAAATCAATGTTGCTAGTTATTATTGTGCTTTTATTGATATTTTGGGCATTACAGTTGAGGATCACGTGTAGTCAAAATACTGTCCTCAAATAAGGTAGAATGCAAGTAAATAGAAAGGTTGTTGTAGTCGAAAGAGAGCAAGGGGATCAGTAAAAGCCCAATCAAATAATAGAACAAAGGCATACGTTAAACAGTGTAGTTGAAGAATCGACTAGCAGGTGGAATTTAAATATGAAAAACTACAGTGTGAATATGAGAAGCTATATATTCAATAATGAAAGCAAAATAAAGTTGCTAATATTGAAATGGCCCATCGTGAACTTCATATCAACACGGACTCGCAAATATATAGGCAGGTAAGCTCTGAGACCAAGACCTGGGGTTACTGATTTATAAGACACAGGTGGGATGGCACATAAGTAGCAGATACCTGCATGAACAGGAAACCCTAGATCAATCCCACATATAGGTGCAGCAACATTACAATGGTCCAGGGAGAACGACCCCAATAAAGCACACATAGCTAGAGGGGGTACATGCACTCCAAAAAACACCATGAAGTTAGATTCCACATGAGTTAGAAGCACATAGCCAAACAGAACACAGCACAAGCAGTGATCATGCGCCCCCATTGCCAGATACCTGGGCACGTACCCACAGGCCATAATGAATCCATACAAGGTCGAGGCCCACCTGTATGAACCATTTGACCATTAATTTATGACTCTAAGGCAGCAACCAACATTCTGCACCATGGATGGCTCACCAGGGTACTTTATCATCCTGATAAAAACTGTATTTGAGTAGGTTCCCAACTGAATGTAGATTGAGACAGTCTTCAGACCCTGAGCCTGTAACTGTTCTCCCTGCTGCTATGTTCAATTAACCAAACTGTTCCTGTTTTGCAAAACACCTCTTGTCTCCTGTTGTTTAAGGTATTTCGAATTTCGGTAACAAAGGCATCAATAGAAGATAAATTGGCTACTTAAAAAGGCTTTTAAAAGCCTCGATTGTCTACTGCAATTCTGTGGGGGAAAAATCATAATTTCTATTGCCAATAACCATGGGGGCCAAAGGCATATTATGTAGATTTTCTCTGCCGGTTGCACTAAATTAATCATACTTTGGAAACAACCACCACGTGAAATTAACTGCTCTAAACTGCCTCATAAAAACATAAACGCGGGTTCCGGTCGGTAATAGCTAATCCAGTGTTTGAAAACATTAGAAAAGCATCCCAAATCTGTTCATGGACAAAATATAACATGTTTGACAATGAAAGATGGTTTTGTGCAGGACACAAGGCATTTCCGCTTTTCCAAATGTTAGGAACCCAACGGAACATGAGCCTGAATTAAAATTTCAACACCCATCTGCTGCGAAAAATGTCACAATGAGGTAATGTATTGCAAGTCCTGCCTTCGCGGGCCCCCAAAATAAAGACAGGGATTAATCAGGGCCTCCCCGCTCCCCCTTATGTGAACCTTTTCAAGAAGATCCTCTGTTCTGCCATATGCCCGGCCCTGACTGGAAAACACTGGGGCATATTACCAACAACTAGCGATAATTTTTGTCTCTAACTTGTTTAGAGACAAAAATTATCGCCGCACATCGGCGATTTTTATCGCAGATAAACCTTGCTATTAACAAGGTTTATCGCAAATGCGATAAAAAACGGCCGAAATGCATGAATATCGCTGAAAAGTCAGCGATATTCATGCATTATCGAGCAAATGCTCTTAGCCATGTTATCCACCTCCCATTGGATAACATGGCTAAGAACTGCTCAGGGCAGGTGTTAGCTTTTGGAGATATTCCCGCTTAGCGCGAATATCTCCAAAAGTTGGTAATAGGAGATAGCGATGTTAGCGACTGTTTTCAGTCTCTAACATCTTGGCACGCCCACTTTGCATCTCATTAGTGATAAATATCACTGACATGCAAAGTGGGGCCCACGATGGTCGCTATCTCCTACTAGCTGTCGCTAACTGGTGTTAGCGACAGCTTGGTAATAGGGAGATAATTTTATCTCCGCTTTCTTGGCTTTTAAAGCCAAAAAAGCGGAGATAAACCCCCTTGATAATATGCCCCTCTGTTATTGCAAATGAACTTTGGGGAAAAGCTTTTCATGCTAAATTATTCACAGCATGACGATTTAAACACGCTAACATTTCTGCTTCTTCTTATTAAAGGTGAAATATTTGGCCTTACTGATTTCTGTGCAATAAAAAACACTGCTTGCGGAATTGAAAGCGATTCCTATAAGATTTTACACCTGACGTAGGTATAATGTGGCGCAGGGGTTTACAAAGTGACACATCTAGGTAGATGCGTCACTTTGTAAATATGACGCAACAAGGCGCATTTTTTACGCCACTGGTGCTTCACAAAAAGTGATGCACCGGCAGTGTAAAAGTGGCGCAGGGGCTCATAAATGAGGCCCCGTATTTTTTTAAGTTCTCTAAGGAGGACAGGTTATCTTCTTTTTAGAGGGTGCCTGAGTTCATTAAGGTGTATGGTAAATACAAATCATCATTATAGAAGAGGCAGAAAAATCCTGTTTAATTTTTTTATGTCTCGAGTCCTAGTAGTTTGGAATATTTTAATGATCCTGACCCAATGGCGGAAAGGATGCACTTAAAAAGCGTCCAATAATGTGCCACTATAGAGGCGAACAAATTGGATGGGCAATAGCCAGCCGAACATATAAATACCAAGCAGTTGACTTTAATGAGAAGCTGTCATTCTTTTTAAGCGAGTTGCTAGCCAGATCTTGTGGTCTTCCAAGGATGACCTCTTTTCCTGAGGGCTCGGACCAGATGCACAGTCCATCTATGCAGGACGACTCCAATAAAGAGTGGGGCATATTTATGAGAGGTTTGCGACATGCTTGCACAACGCAATGTGGTATATGCAAGAAGCAAACCTCTACGACAAATTTATGAGGCCACGCAAAGCCACTGTGCGTGGCCCTGAGTGGCTTTATAAATCTGGAGTCTGCTGCCCTGGGTAGGCGTTCCATGGGCGTTGCGGCGTATGTTCCCATGCAATAGCCATGGATTTTGATGCATTCCCAGGTTTACAAGGATTTATGTGTACTGAATTCTGCAGCACACATAGAAGGAGGGGAACCTCTCTTCGGATTGTTTTTGTGCAGGAAGGTGCTCAGCCCCAAAATAATCCTCCATGCAAGGCAGGCACCCTTGTACCATGGTGCAAGGGTGCCTATGTTGGTGCAAGCCTGCCAAAACGGCACCAAGGCCAGGGAAAAGGACAGGAATATGTCATATTGGATAAATACGGGGCAATCCTTTGCTTTCTCTGTGACGCAAGGCTGTGCAGCAAGGTGACTTGCTGTACTGCACCACAATTTTATTAAATATCCCCCAATGTTTAAATAATTCTACCCTGTTGGACTTGGCCCTTTTTTCAGGGTCATCACTGAACTTTTTTTGCCTCCCTCCTGTATTGTTTCTGACCTGTTTGTATTGGTTTTAGGACTCTGGGCACTTTACTACTTGCGCTAAAGTGCATATGCTCTCTTTGCAAAGTGTTATGGTAATGGGTTGTCCATAACTGGTATGTTTATCTTACTAGTCCCTAGGAAAGTGCACAATGTGTGCCAGGGCTGGCATTGCAAATGCTATAAGTGGGCCTGCGGCACTAGTTGTGCCACCTACACAAGTAGCCCTAAAAAGAGATCTTGGGCCTGCCACTGCTGTGCCGGTGCGCAGTTTGTTAACTGCCTTGTTGTCCTGACAAGTGAAAGCACTTGCCTGGCCTTACCCTTACCCCTACCTTTTTATGCACATCAGACACCCCTGTAGTAGGCCCAAGGTACCCCCCTTGGGCAGGATACAGTGTATGTGAAAGTTAGGACATGTACTGAGGTGTTTACCATGTCCTGACAGTGAAATACTGCCAAATTCGTTTTTCACTGTTGTAAGGCCATCTTGCCCACAAGACAGAATGGGAAATGCTGTGTCACATGTTTCCAGCATATCTTCCCATAGGCATAAGATGGAGAGTTGGAGTTTAGTGTGCCTGAACTCAGAATTTAATGACATATCTTTTTGTGAAGATGGTTTTGAATGGTGTGATTGGAAACCACGCTTTTAGCAGTGGCTCGTTTCTTGTCCTAACCATTCTGCGTGCCTCTACCTGGTTGTGTATTGACTGTCTGGGTTTAGATGTGACAGGGTCCTGACCCCAAGGAGGAGTAGGTGAGACCGCAACAGGCTGGCCTGCATTTGATGTGGGGGGAGGAGTCGTCCCCTAGATGTGAAGAGAGCTGTGTTGCTGCCACAAAAGGATGGCTCCACCTCCTGCAGAGCGTCTGGGGTCCAGACCCTCACTATCAAAGAAAGAAGGTATTCACTGGCAGGAAGACACCCAGGTCTGGTTTGGACCGTGCTCAGAGCCCCCTGAACATAAAGATTTTAAAGGCATTTAGGGGTATGAATGTAAGAGCTGAAACCACTGAATTCATGACTGAACTCAAGCCTGAAAAAGGATTGAAACTACTTTGTGATCATTAGGAACCTCTGCCAAAGAAGAACAGCTGAAGAGACTGAAGAGAAGGACTGCCCTTGCTGTGTGTTCTGGGGTTAGCCTGCAGTTCGCTGATTTGACTAAGGAGTGGAAAAGGGACTTTGCTGTGTGCTGTGTCCCCCTGCTTGAAAGGACTTTGCTGTGTGCTGTGTCCTGATGTAACTTGTCTCCAAGGGCCCGAGGAGAGCTGGTCCCCTGTTGTGGAAACTCAGGAACATCAAAGGTTCCAACCGTGTCTCAGCGACGCTTGGTGCGCGGTGCTTTTGCACTCCTGAGATTGCCGTGTGGTCTGTGGTACTGTTTAAGAGGTGCCCAGTGAACGTATTGCCCTCGCAGTGTGAAACATCGTCCATGCTGCTGCATTGCAGTTTGTGGTCCGAGCCGTCATTGTAACTGAAGCTGTGCATAAGGAACACCGCCGCCAGCCTGCGCCGCAACGTGCTAAAGGATTTCTGGAAGCTAAGGAATCTGCAAGGTGAAAGGGATCGTGATCATTGTTCGCCAAAATGAATCTGCCCAAGATCGTCAATGAAGGGGAAGGCAGTGCCTTAACTAGTCCAGCTACAGTGTCGCCAAGCTCCGGAGCTGCAATGTCATCAGGTCCGCCCAGCAGTACGTCTGACCAGTGAAGAGAAAGAGAGAGTGCCGCAGCGCACCCCCCCCCAGGTAAGGCTTGGACTCCGGTCGGGAGCCGCAAGCGTGACTGGCCTGCTGAGGCGTGCAGGAGTGCTCCAATCTCTCTCCCGCTGCATTGCATTAGACGCGCTGAGTCCCCAAGCACCCCGTACCTGCCCAGCAGTACCGGGGTTGCCTCTCCAAGTTTACGACCGTTGTCTATGTTGTGGGGGCCTAGTGATGCTCGAGCTGATCTGACGGGGAGGGGCGGGCACCGGCAATGTGCCCCGAAGCCCTCCTCCCCAGTTCTGCACGTTAGCGCTCCACTCACCGGCTCTCTGCTCCTCGACAGCGGCGGGGGAAGGCTGCCGGTCTCCCTCTGCACACTGGGGACCGGTGAAGACTCCTGCTCGCGCTGCGGCGCTGAGGGCGGGACTTCCGGTCGGCCTCCTCGGGGCCGCGCTGTGATTGGCCGGGCAGATGAGCACTTCCGGGTCGCCGCGGGCAGCGCGGCGGCTCGCTTCAGACAGGCAGGCGGGCTCAGAGTATCCGAGGAGTGGGCTCCCTCGTGATTATTACAATATCCAAGAACGGGGCAATGCCGGGTGGGCTCCGGCTTTTAAATTAAATATAAAGCGCGGTAGGCACTCGCGATGCGCCACAAATCGGCAATCCAAGCGGGCAAACGCCGGGTGAGCACCGGCTGGGCGACAAAAGCGCTTCCTAGCCCAATAAGTAAAATAAAGCGCTCTCTAGCGCTAGGGGCAATCCACAGCGCTCCCAAGCGCTTCAGGGCAGGGAAAAGCGCTCACTGCGCTAAAATCAAGATAGCAGCGCTCTCGGACAACAGCAAAGATCCAGCAAAGTCTGGAGGCAGGCAGGGGGGCAAGGCAGGGCCAGAGCCAGCTCACTGGGTCTCCAGGAAGGGAGACAGTTCAAGTGGCGGTCCTCCTGGCCCCAGCAGCAGCAGCAGCCCCCTCTGGCAAGGATCCAAAACAGAACCAAATTGTATGGGGACACAGATCCTTCTTATACAGTAAATTCCCTTTGTCTCATGGTGCAGGGTGGGGGAGAAACCAGTTGCAGCTGGTTTTGAAGTACTCTGTTTACCTCAACCACCCTTTCTATTCACTGGCAGGGCTAGGGACATCAGTCGCACTACAGGGTGTGGAGCCAGCATTGTGTGGGGAAAGTCCAGGCCCATCAGGGACCAGGTGCACTCTTCCCAAGCCATCAACATGCTAATCTCACACTCACCACCGGGCAGACCCATCCAGCCTTCCTGGAGCCAAGCTCACCGGCCAATCACACGCCAGGCATATTTTAAATTAATATGCCAAGTCCTAGAAGTGGCATTTCTACACATGACACACACATGCCACATACACCATTGCGAAGCATTCCTTCCCACGAGCTCGCACATATCAAATTCGAGCTTGCACTCCCCACGCATCAGGAACTACTAGGGACACAGACATTCCCCATGCATCCCTATGGGAGAGCAGGCCAGCTTAACTACATGCACGCACTTTACTCTGGGACACAGGGAAAAAGTGCGCACAGACCAGAAAATCATCCACACAGATCACAGATCTAAAGCAAAAAGATTAGGGGTGAACCTGCCTTAAAGGCCAAGTCCAACAATTACGAACTGCATTACAAACTGCATAGGATTGCATTAGGACTGCATTAGATCATCGTGAACTGCTCATGTAAACCGCAAGAACCTACAAGTGATTGTTGGCCTAATAACCGGCCCAGTGAAATAATATGAATACGCATATCATTGATATTTCTATCGTTTGATCTCATCGTATTTCTTCTTGATAAAGATGCTGCTATTTTCCTAAATCAGGGTGGTGTCCATTTGTAATATTATCACTGTGTTACTGGGAGTGGGGTTGCAAATACTTTACACATTGCCTTGGAGATAAGCCTGGCTGCTCGTGCCAAGCTACCAGAAGGTGAACAGAGGTTATCTAAGAGTGTGTCCCTCCTTTCCCTGACTAGAAGCAAGGGTACCTGTTTGGACGAAGGTACCTACCACAGCCAACTGGAGAACCCCATGGCTAACAAACCCCCTGGTAAACACAATGCATACAGTTATGTTCTTGTATTTGCAAGAGAAAAGTAATTACATATTTTATCAAGCCTATCTGAGATAGGCATCTATTGACCAGTGCAGTCACCAACTGAGAAGTTGAATTGAGCTTTAAAGGAATATTGTATTCAAATATATTGCTAGACGCAATCCATATTTTAAAAAGCGTGGACAAACCTACGGAGTGAAGGTGAGCAGGTTTTTTAATTCCAAGAAAGATAGCCTCCAATTTATTCAATTCCAGGTAAACAGTTCCCGAGTATCCTATTAAGAAGAGTAATGAGGCCTTGTACTTCCGAGAGGGAAAAAACACTCTGATGTATAGCGGTATATCATCCCAAAGCACTGAAAAACGAACAGGAGCTCCTTAATAAAATCAAACAATGGCGCTAGTTACAGTTTTAAGAATGTGATTGATAGGCTGGACCTGCCTGAGGCACATACTGGAGACAGTGAATTTCTCTAAAAAAGGAAAGGCCCATGTTAAACTTAGTGCTTACTCTCCTCCAAGAAGCAAGTGGTAACTCCTTCCTAATGGTTGAATCATTTAACTCTCTGGCCATCCCTTTTATTTGATATGAGACAGATCATTGTTGAGTGCACAGAACACACCACCAACAGCTTTCCCAAAACCAGATTATTTGACGCAAGCTGTTCTCTGCATTTCAACACTTTCACATGTTCTTGTTTCACAGCTAAGTTCAAAGTCTTAGGATGGATATTCATATGGGGATTGAGGAGGGTGAGGATATGCATATGCTTGCCGTTACAATTCAGACAGCCTATATTAAGGGCATTTTCGTATGTACTACTGACAAAAGCTCAACTACTATACTAATATCAGTATTTTGAGCCCTGCAGTTCTACGTATACAGTGAATTGGTGGGATGCTTATTGACTTACAAAACAAAAGTTCAACAAGTTAGGACTAGTGTTAAACAAATTGTGTATTACAATGGGGTTTTAGTTACTGAGACTAACTCAATTATAGATCTTTTTAGGTAATATTATATGAAATTATACACACAAGATTCAGATGACTCTTTAGAAACTAGCAACGTGTATATCCACAGGCATTGAATCAGTGAGATGCATCTCTGTGTACTCAATGACGTAGAGTCAACAATGTACTGAGGTGCGTTGATGCAGTTAGGATCCTTCCATTTCCACAGAATGACATCATGTGCTGACACAGGATGACATCATTGGGGAAGCAGTGACCATAACTGGGACAACTGCTTAAACTGTTGCATGACAGAGTCAGAAATGACTAGTGGTTCCTTAACATAAATATTTTCATAGATCCATATTTTCATAGATTGTAGCCAGTACCCCCAAAGGATCTCCTTCCCCATGAGCTTTGAATATCAGGCGTAACTTCATTGTCTCATGAGATAGTGGCCCCCAGAGTCAAATGCTCACTCAGAGAAAGCAGTCTTGTGAGATGGATGGGGATGACCTATGGTCCTGGAGGACCGCCTGACCCTCAGCCACCAGACTAGTGTTTACAAAGATGTAAAAACACTGGTAATACTTCGAATAAGCATTTACTCAAGAAATTCTTCTAATGTGGACTGGCTGGGATACAGGCTCACATCAACTGCCTACCCCTATTCAAAGGTAGACATTCCAATGTCCATCACAATACTGCATTGTATGTTCTAACAACAACCCAGTATGAGAAAGATCCCACTACATCTTCCCCTCATATAATAATAAATAAATAACAAAACATATCCAATAAATAAGAACAAAATATAGAAACATATGCTAATTAAAAAACAACCATAAACTAATACGAAAACAAAAACTATAATAGCAAAATCTTACAAAAAAAACGAAACAAAGCCATAATTAACACACAAAACATTAAGAAATAATGTAAAGATTCCAGAACAACTATATTTTACAGTAACCATATTAAATGGAATTCACTCACCTCCTCCCATTACATAGTCCGTAAATTAAATAGGTGAACTTTGGCGCTGGGCATTTTCTTCCAAACTATATGCTTGCCATTTTTACAGATTACTCTTCACATCCCTGTTCTCCATGCACAACAGAAAATTCAGGGCCTCATTTAGGTTTCAGCAGACAGGTGACTATGTCACAAATGTGACAGATATCCCGTCCACTGTATTACAATTGCTATTGAATATAAAAGGGCTCACAATTTTATGGTGTTTATTTTCCATATGTATTTATCCATATTTATTTTAAGCCATACTATTAGTATTTATCCATATTTATTTTGTGTTTTGTGAATAAAAAAGTTTCCACTTGTATATTTCGACATTTATTTAACCAGTAAATATGCAACCTAACTTTGATGCCTGTCCGGTTAAAACACATTAAATATCCAATAAAATAAAGCAATACCCCCTAAATGAAAAATGTTAGCATTTTACTATAAATGTATGATGAGAGATGCATTGATTTAAGCAAATCTACAAATGTTGTGAGCCTGTTCAGCTGATCGCCTGTTGGTGATTAACAGCAAAGAGAGTCACTCAAAAGATGCCCAATACAGAAAGGAAACATAACAATTTCTGTATGTATTTATCTGTAAAAATCAGTAAAAATGGAAAACAGAGAGCCTTAAATATAATGAACTTGTAATATGGTGGATTGGATATCCATCACGTTTGTGAAGGAGTAACACATAGGCCAAAATCTAAATCAGGCCCTCTGTCTTTATTCCAAAATTTACCATACTCTAATGTCACAATGTGTTTTCCTACTTTCCTCACTCTCACAGGTCTGGAAAACCAATTATTTCCCTCACCACACAAAGGTCTTTTGATCCTCATCATATTACCCTCTTTCACCACTGGCTCACGAAACCTCACTTTGACATATTTATTTTGCGCAGTCTTCCTCCTCTCTACAATTGCCCTCCGATGGTACCATCTTACCCATCCACATTCTATTCAATGTAGAACTTAGTACCCTGCCTTTTAATTCAATAGTATAAAAGGGGAAAACTTGGTATCAGAATTAGGTATGATCAGGACATCTCCAAAAAGATTCTTAATCTCTTGCATCCAAGGAATTCAATTGATTGCTGACAACTGCAAATTCTCTTTTGATACTTGGTTAAACCTCTCCACAAGGTTTTTGCTTTTAGGGTGATATATTAAAATAGTGATATGTTTGATTCCAAATTCAATCATAAATTCCTCAAATTCTTGAGATATAAACAACGGGACATTATCAGAGAGAAGTTCCTCTGGAACCCCTTCTTTCAGGAATATCTCTTCCATCACACTTCTGACAGATGTAGAAGTAATACTATTTACAAACTCCACTAATGACCACTGTGAGTAATAGTCTGTTACAGCTATTCCATACTTTTGCTGACAACCATTAACTCTCACCAGTACAATGATATCTACAGCTAATGTGGACCAGGTTTGTTATGGTACCAGTACAGCATTTATAGAAACTGGTACTATAACCGGTGATTTGTCAATAACAACAAAATTCTTACATAGCCATACATATCCCTACACCTCCTGTCCATGCGCAGACACCAGTAAGTATCTCTCACTCATCTTGTCATCGCACGCATGCCAAAGTGGCCTTAATGGGCCAACTCAATAACTGTCATTCTCAAGTTCCCAGGTAAAACCAACAATTCTGCTCTGCAAAGTACACAGTTCAAGATAGAAAGTTCAGGGAGTACATGTCAGTATGCATCCAAAATAGCATCAGATATTTTGTTTTTTGGCCAACATCCTTTCACATAATCCACCACCTCCTTTAAAAAAATGTTTTTCCAATGCTTCCATCCATTCCTTTTCGAAAAGGAATTCCTAATTATGTTGAATAACTCTCTAATTACTACCACTTCATCCTCAGTAATGTCCCTTTCATTCTTGTCTTCTTTACTTATTGGCTACCTGGATAGACAATCTGCCATTATGTTCTTCACACCTGGAATACATTCGAACTTGCTGTGATAACTTGTATACGTGTACCCCGATTTACCTATCATAGGATCAGATATTGCTGCCTCTTTTGTGGTGAACATGTCAATGAATGGCTTATGAACCACACACACCACAAAATCTAAACCCCATAGATGTTGGCCAAAATGATCAACTCCCCACCCACATGCTAATGCCTCAAGTTCCATACCAGAATAGGATTCCGCACCTCTTAGCCCATGACTGGCAAATGCCACCACTTCTTCCCTTCCATTCTCTTTCTATAATTACATTGCACCTAGCCCGTATTGACTGGCATCTGAGAGGATGATGCTGGCATCCTTGGTGTCAACCATCCTGGGAGGTATGGCATTAGAATCATACAACTTCATCTCTTCAAACTCCCTCTTACATGCATCACTCCATGTAAGCTTCTTTCCATGTTTTAGTAATAATCTCAAATTGTGTGTTCTTTCGGCACATCTTGGAATACACCTAAAATAATATTCCAGTGATCCTTTAAAGGAATGTAACTGATCCTTCCAATATGATACCGTTGCATCTGCCATGGCTTTCACCAAATCTTTTTTTAGGTTTTAAGCCAAGTGGCGATAATGTGTGCCCTAAATAATCTACCCTCTCCATGGCAAATCGGATTGTGGGCCCTCAGTGTCATTCCTTTTTTGTCTAACACAGACAAAACACCAGCTAATCTCCGGTTGTAACTTGACTTGTCATCAGCATAGAAGAATAAATAGTCCTGGAAACATATGACCCCTCTACCTCCTTGAACAGATCATTGGAAAATGGCAGAAGCTGAAGCTAATCTACATGGCATTCTCTTTTAAAAATGAAATGCTCCCTTCAGAAGAGATGAATGAAGTCAGAAGCTGTTACTTGTGATCCAAAACTAGCTGATGGTATGCAGACATCATGTCTAATGTGGTAAAATACTTATTATTAAAGAGAGCATCTGTGTATTTTTAGGCCTAGCCAGATCTTCTTATTTAAATCTCTCATATCAACACACATGCATAATGACCCATTGGCTTCCACAAAAGGACAATAGGAGACAACCATTCCAACCCTTCTAGTGGTTTAATCATGCCATGTTCCCGCAATTTGTGCAATTCCTTACATAATTCATTGCTTATCATCAATTGAACCCTCCTTACCTCGTGCACAACATGTTCCACCCCTTGCTTCAGTTGCATTCTATGTTTAAATCCTCTCAACATGCCAACCTTATACATAAAAAAAGTTGGGAAAAGTCATCTCCCACTTAGATACTTGCATTGCCCAAACACTCATACATTTTTTATTTTTAACAAAACTGATCAATCAGCATTATTGGGATCCAGAAATATTTCAACATTCCTTTGTTCCAACCAACCCAATAATGAAAAACCATCCTTGGCTACATACACCATGGCAGAAAACATGTTTTGTTTGAAAGTTAACATGATGTCAAACTTTCTGAGTACCTCTATAGGTTTTCTGCTATATGCTTTAGGTTTTATAAGTGATTTTCTTAGCACACTGTCTTAGCCACCACAAATTATTCCAATCATTCACTCCAATCAGAGTGAAGGGTGACCCAGAATCTGCCATCATGCTCAAAATCACATTCACTTGACAAGAAGGCATTTTAATGCCTGATATGTTCAACATAGACATTACGTTCACAACAATCTGCATCTGTTTCTGTATATTCTTCAATATCTAACACGCTACTCTTATCACTTGAATCTCATGATTTGCAATTATCGTCATCATTTTTATTCACCACACCTACAGTTTCTGTCTTTCCTTTATCCTTTAACCTGCATACCTTGGCAAAATGCAATTTCCTATTTCAATAAACACAATTGTTTTCAGTAGTAGGACAGGCACATTAGAAAGACTAAAAAGAATCAAAAGGAGAGGGGGGAAAGGTACTGGAGCCAGTTCACTTCCCCTGGTATAGATGTTTTGTCAAAGAAAACTATCTCTGGAGTGGGTGCTCCTAGCGTATGTTTGTTGTGGAAAGGAAACACATTGTGTTTATAGTAAGGCCCTAACTCACCAACCTAGTTTGTGACATGCTTCATCATCAGGCCCCACCCAAGCACCGAGTGCACCTTGGGTGTGCTACGATGCCTAGATATAGCAGAGCTGGTAATGTGCCTGTGGAGTACAGTGAAAGGAAGTGAGTGAATGTTAAAAAAGCTATCCTACAGGTCCCTTGGATAAACAATTACTATTTTAATGAATGGTCCCCTGGCAGTTAATAACAAGCATTTGCAATGCAATAGGTCTTGCATTAGGAAAGTCTGAGCTATTGGTATTGTAAATGACACATTTTTTATTTATGTTTTGTTTTTGAAAATAGCAAAATTAATAGCTTTGTCATTTACAATGCCAATAGTTATAACTTTTGCAAATGTGACACCTATAGCATTTGTAATGTAATATGTGTTGTATTTACGTGACTTACATGTATTGATATTTCAAATAACAAAGGCTTTACATTTTTTTCAATAATTAATACTTAAATAAAAGTTATTGTAATTATTAATGGCAATAGCATAAAGTTTTGTTAATAACTTTTGTGAAGATTATGTTCAGTGTATTCTATTGTGACGAAAATCCAAGAACAGAAGTGAAATATGAACATCTTTTTGTTACCTTTGTAATAAAGCTTGAAACCTTGAGAGAACATATTTGAACCAGGTGTTGTTGAATGGTTGTACAAATTGTATAAGCAGTGCAACTCAAAAACTATGTCACAATACAAAGGGGAAAATATTCTCTTTATCAATGACATAATATACAAAGTGCCAGAAGGAATGAGGGAAGGCCGTTTTTAGACTGCAGTGGGCCGGGGGATTTCTTAGGAGGCTGGAGGCTGATCAAAGTGTTTTCAGGGCTGGAGAGACTGCCTGCCTCACACCAGCCTTGTAGCAGGAGTTGTCTCTGCCTATGAACCCCTGCCAGCAACCCTACCTCTCATCGAGATGCAGTTCTCCATCCCCAAAGAGGCGTCCCCCATGGCTAAAGATCCAATGGTTTAAGAGGAACAGGTAAGAGGGACAGGAGCATAGGCAGATGGTGAGCGGCACAAGGCTGTAATAATCTCTTTCCTCCCGTTTCTATTGCAATTCTCTAACGAGTGCACCTTGGACAGAGCTCTGCACAAGCTCAATTATACCCACAAAACACCATCCCGTCTGCAGCCAAAAGACGCTCATTGGCCTGTTTATGCATGCAGAGAAAACTCACTTTTCTTCCCCCTAAAATCCGCCATTAAAATTGATAAAACACAGAGCCCCGCTACCACAAGTGGCGCCCTCGAACGCCTCGTCAGGCCGCCCACACCCAATGCCTCTGAACTTCACGCCAGTTTTGTGTCCAGAACTCTCAAACGTGAACTTTGTCTCTACACTAAGAATGATCCGAAAGCGCCTAGTTTAATTAAAGTTCTTAAATTGCGCTATCCTCAAAAGCGCTCCATGCTTGTGGGGGAGGGAGGGGACTTGCTCACCTGAGAGACGACCCAGAGAACATTCTGGTGCTGTCTGCACTTCTATCGGCGACTTTAGCATGAGATGGAGGAGGTAAACAAGGACTGCTGACTCACGATCTGAAAGCTCCTGGGACTGCGTGAGGCCAACTGAGGCTCACTGCTGGGACCTGCACAGCATCAAAAACCAGCAGCATTACATGAAAGCTGCTAAATGGTGTTTCCCCAAATTCAACACAAATTACGTACCAGGAGACTCCGTGAAACAACGGAAAAAAACATTAAACCCCACAAAACAACACCAGTGTCCTCTGCCCACATCAGTACAAACTACATGCATCTCTGTCAACTGCAACTGTGAAATAACAGAAAATAACTAGGCTATGTCTGTGCCTCTTATCCCATGGTGATGTGCAGCGCTAGCAATGCCACTGTTCAGAGGTGCTGGAACCTTCCAAGGAGCAGTCCCGGGCTTCTCATGTGCATCTAGAGTTAACAGATGCAAAACAACTCGGGAATCAGACCCATTCAGTCAGCTCATTTTCAAACCCCAGTCCATCAGTTCGCTGGTGACTGAATGAGTGGATTTTAAACCAGCCACCCTCTTCTGGTCCATGACAACATCACTGAGATCTAAAGCAGAAGCCTCTCCAAACCAGGCAGGGTTTAAAATAGGACTCCGTCTAATGGTTGGCTGGGCCTCTCATACAACGATTGCATCCCATGGCCCCTTACTCCCCAGACATTCGTACACTTCAAATGCATCACTTCTTACAGAGTAAAGTACCCATTTGGTGTAAAATGTACACATTTTTTAAATGAGCTGCCGGTTAATGGATGTGAAAGCTTTATGTTAGGCTGCCGAACTATCAAATCTCAGCTCGCTCCGAGTGTTTGCAGGTATTAAAAGGTTTTCAAAAGCGAGCACCAGCCTAGATCTACCACTTACCGCCCACTGCCACAACTTATCAGCACTGTAGAAATGTCCACTGATTTGAAACAAACACAAGGGGAAGGCTCGCTCTAGGTCTGGCATGATAAAATACGTGTGGATTGTGGGAGGGGAAAACCAAACGCACTCTGCGAATGCTGATGCTGGCTTTCACTCACACAAAACCGAAACCTTCCATGGGGCGGGACTTCCGTCTTCGGAAGCCCGCGCACACGCCCACGGAGAGAAGCAGTGCTGGTGACGCGGGGCTCCCATGCCCGAGGGAGAGCCCCGCGGAGGCTGCAAGAGTTTAGAATGGTGGTAAGTGGGGCTTGGGGGGAGGGGCTTGTATGTATGCGGCGGTAGCGGCGGCGGCCGCGGGGGGCGCTTGTATGTATGCGGCGGTGGTGGCGGCGGCCGGGTGGGGGATGTCTCTGCATGTGTGTGTGCGTGCATGTAGGTGCGCTCCTGTGTGTGTGCGGCGGGGGGTGCCGGTGAGTGGGGGGGAGTAGGGGGTGCGCGTGTGTGTGTGTGTGTGTGCCATCCTGCCTTCGTGTGCAAGTGTGTGTTCAGGGAATCTGTGGCAGGGGACGTGCACGGCACCGGGCTGGGCGTGCGCGTTCACGCACCCAAATCCGGCAGAAAAGCTCGTAACACCCTCTTGTCCCTCATTCCCCCAAGACGGGCAGCTATAAGTCTCCAGCTGGACGCATCCTTCAGATGCTATTCCAGGCGAGACCTAAAAACGAGAGTCGGATATTTAAGGAGATCTTAAACTAACTCCAATATTGTAGTCGGTCAACATGTTTCAGCTATGCTATCTAAGTGGTATGGCTTTTTTCTGGAACTATGTGTAGTGCAAAGTGAGTGGTCTAAAAAAGTGTTATTAAAAGACCATATATGTGACATACCCACTAAGGCGTGATATGTGGTAGAGGAGAATTTCCTCTAGTGGCGCTTTCCTGTGGTGGAGGACAAGACAAACAAACCTACAGAGAAACATTTAACATACTGGTATGGTTGTTTCAGGAGCGGAGTGTCCCTGCTCTTACGTGGTCAAAGGCACAGTGAGGATGGGGTGTGGCAAAACTCGTTATATTAGATGCCTGGTAACTTATGCGGTACCGAGTGGTATCCAAGATGCGCATAACATGGTGCATCGTGTAATTTAAAAATAAAACATGAAAAAAGCAAGGTATCTTACTCAGACAATATCCGAAATATGCCTCATGAGTTCCATGTTGGGGCCTAACCTGTAGTCACACTCTATGTGACAAAAATTAAAGGAGGACACAAAAGCGATTTAAAATGTACCTGCATGCTTGGCTGTGAGAGAATACCAGCAGCGGGGTGAAGAGGCAGTGTTAAAGCATACCTCCCTTAGGATTCTCCCACTTGCTTCATCAAGGACTAGGACCCTTCTCTGTACCTGCTTCAGCCGCCATGGAGCTCCGTGGTAGAATGAGTAGAGCTGGGCGGTGGTTTAAATACTCTGCTGGTTCCAACAGGTGTCAGCTAGTTCCGTTAATTGGGAACCACTGTGACTGGTTCCAAGTGTTTCAGGTGTTGGTTTATGCTGTCTTCGGATGAATCTGCAGGAGAGAGTAGGCATAGAGAAAAGACATTCCCCTGTGGAAGTGTGGACATAGAGAAAAGACACGCCCCTGTGGGAGTTTGGAGTGCTTGTGTGTGCATAAAAAGTAAAATAAACTAAACTAAATGTTAAACTCATTACAGACCCAGAGGCACTGCTAAATTCAGCAGGTGTTATTCTCAATTCAAGTGTGCCTACGAACTGTGGCTTTAAAAAATCTGAGAATGTTTTGTGTTAATTTGGGGTAACAAATATATATCTTAGGATTGACACTCTGCACTCCTCTTTTTTGAAAAAACGAATCTAGTACTCCTTCTTTCTAGGTGCTGTCGTTTGATCTGACTGGCTCAAGTCAGTAACATAACATGTAACACAAACAGAGAACTGTCTGAAAACGACGCACTTTTCACAAGTTCCCGCGGGGTGCTCTATGAACCACAATAATCTATAGTATCAACTGTTATAACAGTACATTCAACCAAATTATAGACAAATTATTTTTTTGCATTCAAAAACCAATGAAAATCGTTCAAATGAAGAACATCTTTTTTATTCGAAGTTTCCTTGTCTTGTAGTTAGTTCTTCAATCTTGGTACATTACTTCATGTACATCCATCATCTTTTTTCAGTAGATCCCAATGCATTTCGGTATAACAATACCTTCATCAGGGGAATACTATGAACAAAATCAATACAATAACAATAATCAGAATTGAAAATATGGGAGCCCCACGCTCCACCACAAGTGTGTATTACTTCTAATGCAAGTTTGTCAAAACAAGTACCAGCTTAGCTCTACCTCCACCAGTGTGTCTGAAAGCAAGAACTGAAAGCCACCACGTGTGACGCTGCACACAAATCCAGAGAATGTATGTATGAAGGTGTACCTGACTCGGTGCAGTAAACGACTGTGCTGTGCCACGTTGGTTGTCCCTGAGTAATGAAACAAAATAGTAAATAATTGTCCTAACCATGTCTTAAATCAAAAGGTCGCCAAAATCAAAAACCAACCGCTGCCTACCTATGTCGGTGACTGTTCAGCCCCCAAGATAAACGTCAAAGAGTCTTGCTTCTCGTGTCTTGCAACTGCAAAAAATGCGCGATGTCATTAGAGTCCCGCTAACGGGTCTACTGATCTAACCCTTAACCCGCACCCCGTGCTGCTCATACCTCGCTATCGGGAACTATTAGCTTGTCTCGTCGTCTTGCGCTCAGAAACGTCGACTCTGACCCCTCCAAATGTACTGACTGCCATTTCCGGGGTGACACTAAAAACGGACTATTGGAACTGACAACGGGAGCCATGTTTGCCTAGTCAATAACGTGTGGGTAACGAAGAAAGAAACAAAAGCGAACCAAAACGAATGCGACCTGTGTTAAATGTGTAAGAAACCACATGTCGGGTGTGATGACATAATCTATAAACAGGGTCAAACAATAACTAATTGTGAAGGGTAAGTGAATTACTAACATACACCACTAAGTAAGTGCTGGTTATGACAAAGTTGCCATACAAACAATGGTAATAACAATGCTCAATACATATGTTTGTGTTACAGAAAACATGCCAATTCAAATTTATCATTGAGTACCTGCGGCTCTAGCGTATTCAACCTACGAATCCAGTATGTCTCCCTTTGCAATAATTGGCGATTGGTATCAGCATGTACCTCCTGATTGATACTTTCTAACACTGTGAAACGCAATTGCGGGATGGTATGTTGTCTCTCTTTCCAATGCATTGCTAGGTTAGATTTGGGATTCCCCGTTCTTATTAGGCTCTTGTGCTCCGTTATGCGGACCTTGATTTTTCTTGTGGTTTTACCCACGTATACCTGCCCGCATGGGCATTTGATGGCATAGACTACTCTGCTCATGCTGCAGTCTGATGTATGTCTCAACTGTATGTGTTTGCCTGTCTGTGGATGTGTGAACACATCCCCTGTCATTACGTTACCGCAGTGACCGCAGTTGTGGCACTTTACCATGCCTCTATGTCGTGCAATGCCTGTATTGATCTGGGAGTGTTTCAGTATCTCTTTTATGTTCTTAGACCTGGTGTGTGCAAATAGTGGTTTGTCAAAAAACACATCTTTAAAGTCTGTCTCTTGTTCGATCACTTCCCATCTTTTTAAAATACCTTTCTTAATGAGTCTACTCGATGTGGAGTGTTTGATAACAAATACCTCCCTCTTCAGTGGTGGTCTGACTGTTTTTGAAAGCAGTTCCTGTCTGTCTTTCTGGCTGGCTTTAAGTTTAGCCTGCTGTAATACCTCGTCTGGATAGCCTCTCTCCTTGTATGCCTGAACCATACCCTCCATCTCTTGAATTCCTTGTTCTTCCTGTGAACAAATTCTGCGTGCACGTAAAAATTGTGAAAAAGGTAGGTGATTTTTTAAGGATAATGTGTGAAAGCTACTGTAATGTAATGCACTATTACGGTCTGTGGTTTTTTTGTACAGTCTTGTTTCTAAGCCATCTCCTTTATTTTCAATCAGAATGTCCAAGTAGTTAATGGATTTGTCATCAACAGAGTACGTGATCTTAATTTGATCATGACAACGATTTAACTCTGTCAACAAATGTTCTAGCATCTCATGTGTACCATCCCACACCATAAGGATGTCGTCTATGTACCTGACATAAAGCTTAAGGTGTTGTGACCATTGTGGGTTTTGCAAAACGTGCTCATTCTCGTACTTTGCCATGAATATGTTAGCAAGAGTTGGCGCTCCCGTAAAACCCATGCTAGTGCCTGTCCTTTGTAGGTAATAACTGTCTTGCCATCTGAAATATCCATGGTACAGGCAGAAATGCAACAGTTCTAGGAGAAAAACATTTGTACCCTCATCGTAATCATGCTGTAATAACATCCATTCAACAGCCTCTATGCCCTCCTGATGAGGGATAGAGGTATACAAGGCAGATATATCCACAGTACATAGCAAAACATTTTCTCCTGGTGTTATAATCACTTGACTAATCCTTTTTAAACAATCTGTAGTGTCTTGTATGTACGTGCTCCATTGTTGTACTAGTGGTTGTAGGTAATGATCTAAAAACTTGCCTAGTGGTTCATGCAGAGACCCACATCCTGCCACAATTGGCCTGAATGGGGGGTCTGTTGGATTCTTGTGCATTTTGGGCACCATATATATATATATGAGGCCTCTTAGGGTATTGAACAGTCAAAAATGTGCGGGTTTGTTCATCTATCCAACCCATCTCCTGTGCTCTTTCAAGAATCGTGTTCAGAATGGTTTGAAAACGAACTGTGGGGTCGGTATCCAATTTGATATATGTGTCTTCATCGGTGTACTCAACCATTCTCATTATCTGGCAAAGGTCAATCAGCATGTCACCGATGAAGACACATATATCAAATTGGATACCGACCCCACAGTTCGATTTCAAACCATTCTGAACACGATTCTTGAAAGAGCACAGGAGATGAGTTGGATAGATGAACAAACCCGCAAATTTTTGACTGTTCAATTGTGGCAGGATGTGGGTCTCTGCATGAACCACTAGGCAAGTTTTTAGATCATTACCTACAACCACTAGTACAACAATGGAGCACGTACATACAAGACACTACGGATTGTTTAAAAAGGATTAGTCAAGTGATTATAACACCAGGAGAAAATGTTTTGCTATGTACTGTGGATATATCTGCCTTGTATACCTCTATCCCTCATCAGGAGGGCATAGAGGCTGTTGAATGGATGTTATTACAGCATGATTACGATGAGGGTACAAATGTTTTTCTCCTAGAACTGTTGCATTTCTGCCTGTACCATGGATATTTCAGATGGCAAGACAGTTATTACCTACAAAGGACAGGCACTAGCAAGGGTTTTACGGGAGCGCCAACTTTTGCTAACATATTCATGGCAAAGTACGAGAATGAGCACGTTTTGCAAAACCCACAATGGTCACAACACCTTAAGCTTTATGTCAGGTACATAGACGACATCCTTATGGTGTGGGATGTTACACATGAGATGCTAGAACATTTGTTGACAGAGTTAAATCGTTGTCATGATCAAATTAAGATCACGTACTCTGTTGATGACAAATCCATTAACTACTTGGACATTCTGATTGAAAATAAAGGAGATGGCTTAGAAACAAGACTGTACAAAAAAACCACAGACCGTAATAGTGCATTACAATACAGTAGCTTTCACACATTATCCTTAAAAAATCACCTACCTTTTTCACAATTTTTACGTGCACGCAGAATTTGTTCACAGGAAGAACAAGGAATTCAAGAGATGGAGGGTATGGTTCAGGCATACAAGGAGAGAGGCTATCCAGACGAGGTATTACAGCAGGCTAAACTTAAAGCCAGCCAGAAAGACAGACAGGAACTGCTTTCAAAAACAGTCAGACCACCACTGAAGAGGGAGGTATTTGTTATCAAACACTCCACATCGAGTAGACTCATTAAGAAAAGTATTTTAAAAAGATGGGAAGTGATCGAACAAGAGACAGACTTTAAAGATGTGTTTTTTGACAAACCACTATTTGCACACACCAGGTCTAAGAACAAAAAAGAGATACTGAAACACTCCCAGATCAATACAGGCATTGCACGACATAGAGGCATGGTAAAGTGCCACAACTGCGGTCACTGCGGTAACGTAATGACAGGGGATGTGTTCACACATCCACAGACAGGCAAACACATACAGTTGAGACATACATCAGACTGCAGCACAAGCAGAGTAGTCTATGCCATCAAATGCCCGTGCGGGCAGGTATACGTGGATAAAACCACAAGAAAAATCAAGGTCCGCATAACGGAGCACAAGAGCCTAATAAGAACGGGGAATCCCAAATCTAACCTAGCAATGCATTGGAAAGAGAGACAACATACCATCCCGCAATTGCGTTTCACAGTGTTAGAAAGTATCAATCAGGAGGTACATGCTGATACCAATCGCCAATTATTGCAAAGGGAGACATACTGGATTCGTAGGTTGAATACGCTAGAGCTGCAGGGACTCAATGATAAAATTGAATTGGCATGTTTTCTGTAACACAAACATATGTATTGAGCATTGTTATTACCATTGTTTGTATGGCAACTTTGTCATAACCAGCACTTACTTAGTGGTGTATGTTAGTAATTCACTTACCCTTCACAATTAGTTATTGTTTGACCCTGTTTATAGATTATGTCATCACACCCGACATGTGGTTTCTTACACATTTAACACAGGTCGCATTCGTTTTGGTTCGCTTTTGTTTCTTTCTTCGTTACCCACACGTTATTGACTAGGCAAACATGGCGCCCGTTGTCAGTTCCAATAGTCAGTTTTTAGTGTCAACCCGGAAATGGCAGTCAGTACATTAGGAGGGGTCAGAGTCGGCGTTTCTGAGCGCAAGACGACGAGACAAGCTAATAGTTCCCGATAGCGAGGTATGAGCAGCACGGAGTGCGGGTTAAGGGTTGGGAGATCAGTAGACCCGTTAGCGGGACTCTAATGACATCGCGCATTTTTTGCAGTTGCAAGATACGAGAAGCAAGACTCTTTGACGTTTATCTTCGGGGTAGAACAGTCACCGACATAGGTAGGCGGCGGTGGGTTTTTGATTTTGGCGACCTTTTGATTTAAGACATGGTTAGGACAATTATTTACTATTTTGTTTCATTACTCAGGGACAACCAACGTGGCACAGCACAGTTGTTTACTGCACCGAGTCAGGTACACCTTCATACATACATTCTCTGGATTTGTGTGCAGCGTCACACGTGGTGGCTTTCAGTTCTTGCTTTCAGACACACTGGTGGAGGTAGAGCTAAGCTGGTACTTGTTTTGACAAACTTGCATTAGAGGTAATACACACTTGTGGTGGAGCGTGGGGCTCCCATATTTTCAATTCTGATTATTGTTATTTTATTGATTTTGTTCATAGTATTCCCCTGATGAAGGTATTGTTATACCGAAATGCATTGGGATCTACTGAAAAAAGATGAATGGATGTACATGAAGTAATGTACCAAGATTGAAGAACTAACTACAAGACAAGGACACTTCGAATAAAAAAGATGTTCTTAATTTCATTGGTTTTTGAATGCAAAAAAATTATTTGTCTATAATTTGGTTGAATGTACTGTTATAACAGTTGATACTATAGATTATTGTGGTTCATAGAGCACCCCGCGGGGGCTTGTGAAAAGTGCGTCGTTTTCAGACAGTTCTCTGTTTGTGTTACATGTTGTGTTAATTTGGAACATATCACAAAAGAGAAGAAAGGTTGAGTGTAGTGTAGACATACACTTGGATTCGTGCTGTCGTGTGAAAAAAAGATGTTTCTTTTATTAGGTCAAGTGGAGCTCCTGACTCTAAGGTGGTTATGTAATTGCTCCTTAAGTAGTAGGATCCTGTCATTTGAAAGGGTCTGGCTGTTGATATGTTCTATTATAGTACAATTTAGGTCATTTGGAGTGTGGTTTGCTTGGATGAAGTGGTCTGTCAGTTTACTTATGTTTTTTTCTACACCGTATGGTGCTGCGATTTTCCACAATTTGGGTTCGGACTTTGCGACTCCTCAAGCCTACATAACTGAGGCTGCATGTGCAGGTGATCAAATACATGACATTATTGGAGTTGCAGTTGGTGTGGTGGAGTTGTTGCCGCATATTTACTGTCTCCAGACTTAAGTTTTTTGTTGCTTTTGTAAGGTGGCAGACACTGAAGTCACTGCAAGGGTAGTGACCTTTAATGCCGGGGAACCCCCATTCATTAAGTACAGTGTTAGGTGCTGGAGTTCTGGGTATAGGTGGTCTGGTGGAGACCTTCTTACATTGTGTCCAATCTATACCAGCATGTCCAGGACTGGGCACAAATGCAAGTGAAGGTACAATATTTTGCTGCATTTTGGTTGACTTGTGTACAATTAATTTACTTACACCCACTTCTATTCCAAGGATGAAATTACCACATTTTCGACTACCAAATATACTAATATGCTTCAATTGACCACAAAATATCACACAGATTAAAGAAACAACACACAAACGATTATACATATCACTTGTGTGGTTGTCATCTAAATGGTACAAATTGTCATTAAAATGGTAATGGTAATTACAGTGTGTTTGTCACCTAGTGTTGGTTATACGCGAATATATAGTCAATCACCAGCAGAAAGGAATGCCAATAATTTACAATGTGACTGTAACCGAGGATTGAATAAACATCAAAACTTATGCAATTACTAAGTAATGTTGAGCATGTCACTAAACGAGTAACACGCAGGAGAAATGCATTATTTTCCTTTAAATGTTTAAATACTGCTGTTGCAGATTGCCTGAAAGGGAGAATGTCAGTATCTGGAATATTCACAATGAATGTGGTGTGCATGTCACTGAAGACTGTATACACACCAGTAAATTGGATAATACCTGAGTTATGGCGTGCATGTCATTGGACAAGTAACACACAGCATAAATACCTTTGTAAGCCTGCTAGGTGAACCTACACCACACATCTGTGGTTACATTGCCATAGCAACGTTTGACAGAATGGCACTCTAATGGAGGCAACGTGAAAACAAGCGATGTCAAAATGTGTGAAGTGTGTAGGCAGCGTGAAGACAAACGAGGTTGAGATGCATCAAGTCAGACACGTAGAAAGAGACAAACCAGGCAGGTACAGCCAATAAGGATGATGCAGTAATTAGGATGATGCGTCGTAGAGACCAATCCAACCCAGCCAAATCAATCCGATCTGGCAAAAGTCACAATTCCAGGACCTCCTTTAAAGCGATGACTCCTTAATAGCCGCCTCTTCCACAGCCACTTCAATAGTTGACAAATCGCCTTCCACATGTAAGAAAATCCAGACAAACTTCTCACACTGCAGAAACATCCAAGGATGACAAAGATACCGAAGGCAGCACAGTGAGAACCTGCCAGTCCACTCATCACCTATATAAAGATGTTAAAGAATAGATAATACTTAGAATAAGTATTGATTCAAGAGCATCTTCTAGTATGGTCTGGCAGGGCGGCAGGCTCAGATCAACTTCCTGCCCCCTATTCAAAGGTATGCATTCCTATGCCCATCACAACATTCCATGTTCTAACAGCAGCCCTGTTTTGGAAATTGCCCTTTTTACATGGGTATCCCAAAACGTTTTGCTTCTTCGTCCTATTTGTCCTGACCTGGTTTGGTTGGCTTTAGGACTATGCACTTTGCCACTGCTGATCAGTGCTAAAATGCATATGCTCTCTGTTTAAATTGTGATATAATTGGTTATACATGATTGCCATATTTGATTTACTAGTTAGTCTCTAGGAAAGTGCACTGAGTATGCCAGGGCCTGTAGATCAAATTCTACGATTGTGCTTTCAGCACTGATTGTGACAACCACAGGAGTAGCCCTATAACTGAGTCTCAAACCTGGTACTCCCATGGGCAGGGTGCAGTGCATGTGAAAGGTAGGACATGTACTGGTGTGTTGTACATGTCCTGATAGTGGAATACTGCCAATTTTATTTTTTATATTGAAAGGCTGTCTGTCCCATCGAATAGCATGGGAGCTGCATTATAACATCTTACAAGAGTAAATTTCCATGGGGCAAGATAGAGAAATTAGGTTTACGCTCTCTGAATTTAATAACACATACGTTTAGGAAAATAGTTTTTAAATTGTGGGTTTGAAAATGCCACTTTTCAGAAAGTAGGCATTTTCTTGTTTAACCATTTAACTATTTGGTGTGCCTCTTCTGTTTATTTATTGACTGTCTGGTTTGGTTTTGCAGTTACAGTTGCTGGGGATCAGCATTCACTGTAGACGGTCACAAAGGGGGGGGGGTGTTGAGGTGAGTCCTTCCTTTCCTGAGTAACTCATAGCTGGGATAAATAAACCTTGGCTGCATTTAAAGTAATGGGAGGGGTTTTATTAGCACCTGAATAGGCTGTGTCTCCTTTGCACCACAGTGCTGTCTCTACCTCCTGAGGTCATGATGCATCAGAGTGGGCAGACCTCATTTGGACTGGGCTCAGAGACCCTTGCCACAAAGAGAACAAATAAAAAATAGGGCATAAATATTGGACCTAAAATTCTAGAAAAAAGACCACTTCTGCATTTAAGTGAAAAGTTGTCAAGGATAAGAGCTGGAGAGCTGTGAGGAGTAGTACTGCCCCGTTATGCTGTGTGCTGTGTGGGGTTGGTCTGCAGTTGTTGCTTCTGCCAAGGAGAGGACAAAGACAGGAACTTTGCTGTGAAACATCGAAGAAGAATCTCCAAGGGCCTGTGTGTGCTGGCCTCCTGTTCTGAAGTCTCAGGGTCAGATGATCCAAAATGTGGCTGCAAGAATCCTCCTGGGGATTCCCAAATTTCAGTCCATGGTCAAACACCTCCAGAGTTTGCACTGGCTGCCAATTCAGAGTCGTATCAAATTCAAAACCTTGTGCATTACATACAAGTCACTTCACAGGATCGGTCCTCAGTTCCTGAGGGGGTCTCTTCATTAGTACTCGCCAAACAGATGCCTCAGATCTCAAGTGGCAAAAGTGATCCGCACTCAAAGAGTCTTTAAATCAAACTGGGGGGGCAGAAGCTGTGCGGTAGGAGCTACAAGGCTCTGGAACTCCCTCCCTCTTACTATCAGAAATCTTCCCTCCTTGACATTGTTCAGGAAGGCCATTAAGACCTTGCTGTTCCTCGAATAGTGATCCGGCTCGCCCCTTCTGGTTCTGCTAGTACCAAGACACTAACTGATATTCCCCCAATGTAAACAGTTTTTTTAACATAACACAACCTGCAAACCACTGGCCAGTACCAGGACTCCTCTGTGGACTCCTGCATTCAAGAGGGTGCGAATTCCAGTTCCTGGGACCAGAAAATTGTAAAGTTGGTGCTGCAGTGCAGGAATAACAACTCAGATGCTGTCAGCGCCACCGACAGTGATGCTGCGACCTGCACCATGGCCTGGGGCACCTCTCAGGAAGTGCACGATTAACCACGCCTGCACCGCAGCTCCGACGCCCTTTGACGCCTGAAGTTACCGTCCTTCACAACACCACCAATTGGGCAGACGCTGTCACCGACAGCATCTGCATCCCATTATTATGAAGCCGAGAACCGACAATGGTGACTTCAGGGACTCTTTGACTTGGCATCGACTCCCCGGAACCGGCGCCTCACCACAATGCCTCCTGTTCTGGATTCGACGCCTCACCTCCTTGCGTACTCAGTGTCTTGCCTCCCCCATTGCAACAGGGAACCGGATCCACCTATGCAATAAAGCTTCACCTCCACAATGCTATGCATCGTCCACTGTTTCTTTTTCCAAGGTACTGTTGTTTGGGGTCCATGTGACTCTGTGCCCCATGCCACGCACCTTGGATTTATGCCTGTCATAGGTGGAGCTTTTTGTTTATACAAGTGCTATTTTTAAACTAACTGTTCTAAAAGTAATATTTTGATACATGTATATTGTCATTTTGGACGTGTTTGCTTCAGATAAAGGTACGTTATCTTTCTAAACTGGTGTGGTTCCATTTGTGTTGTTTTCACTGTGTTACTGTATGTTTGGGTACAAATACTTTACACATTGTCTTTGTGATAAGCCTGTATGTTTGTGCCAAGCTCCCAAGGGAGGAGCAAGGCTTATCTAGAGTGTGTAACTCCCTTACCCTGACTAGTAGGAAGGGTCCCTACTTGGACAAAGGTGCATACCTCTGCTAATAAGAGACCCTCATTTTTAATACCCTGTATGAGAAAGCTCCCAACAATAAAGATCTGTGTTCTTTTAAACAATTTAATTTTCAATAAAATCAATTAACGGCATTGTGGCAGAAATAAACTGATATAGAATAATAAGTTAAAATTGTTCGTGGATTAAAGACTGAGGGGCAGATTTATGAGGCCGTTGCGCCTCTTTGCGCCGCAATTGTGTCACTTTATTTGAAGCAACTGTGGCGCAAACAATGCGCCCTATTTACAACGTGACGCATCTAGGAGATGCGTCACGTTGTAAAGCACTGCGCCATAAGGAGGCGTTCCTGCGCAGGGGGGGGGGCGTTCCTGCTATGAGATTTCACTCAGTCACTTTCAGGGCAATGCTGCGTCAAAACCCTGCGCCTGCTTGAAGCAGGCGTAGGTTTTGACGCAGCATTGTGTAGTTGGGGCACCCCCGAGCCTTGCTGGAGCTGCGTCGCGCTTGCGACGCAACTCCAGCAATGCGCCACATTTCCGGCACAGATGCGTCACACATCTGTGCCGTTTTTGCACCATGGTGCGCTGCATTATATATGCGGCGCACCATGGGTGGCGGAGCTGTGGCGCACTGTTGCGCACGTTAACTGACGCATCCCTGGGGATGCGCCAGTTAACATAAATCTGCCCCTGAATATTTTTGGCATCAAAAATATGTGGTCTTGCACTTACCTACATTATGTGCCCAGTAGTATTGCTTTATTATTTTCTTCCATTAAAAAATACGCTGTTGTTATTGGACAAGCAAAGATTCCGGGATAAAAATTAACGCATTTGACCTAAACCCACAAAGAATGAACTGACAATCCAAATCCATTTGAAATATCTGTCAAACAGCGCTTTTTGAAAAGCGAAAACTGTAAATATACATTTACCGTCTCTGAAAGTGCAGAAAATCTCGTGATAGATGTGAGAAGGTGAATCCGTGTGTCACTACATTCCAGATTTAGACACATGTGAAGGAAAACGTGCTCATTATACGCGGTTTTCGTCATTATCTTGTCTGTGTGACATAATAATCAAAACTGTCATTCCTTGCAAGATATGTATAATGGTGTGGTGTATTTTCGTAAACCTAAAAGGGTCGTTAGAATGCTCCTGCACGCAGTTTCGTCAGAATAATTTCCCGGCCATTAGGAATTGCACTGCCATTCTTAAACCGTAATATTTATTTTTATGTAATTATGCTGTCAAAACGTCATAATACTACGTTGCGCAAAATTCTTGTGTCAAGGTAAGTGGGCATTCTGAAGTTAGGGAATCAAATAGCTGTACACTTTTCTATATTATGAAGAGGATGTTAAAGCCACGTTATATTTACAGATGAGATGTCAGCATTTATACGTGTTCTCTTTGTATGCTGGGTAGCTTAAACAGATTTGTGAAAGCAAATTGCATTTTTTTCGTGGCAAAAACATTTGCGGCATTAAGTAATTTGTAATACAACATGTTATTTTTTTTAAATATATATTTGTCAACAGCAGAAAATCCATATTATAATCCCAACATCAAGCCCACGTTCTTCAACTTTTATATTTATTATTAATATTTATTTATCTATTTATTTATTTATTTTAAATGAGCTTCTTAAAGTGGGAAATTTGGACCAAAAATATTCTGTAAATTAGGCCATAAAACACAGAGGGGCAGATTTACAAGCCCCTTGCGCCACTTTTGCGTCACTTTTAACATGGGAAAAGTGACGCAAAAGTGGCGCAAGGGGCTTTTAAATATGCCCCAGAGAACGTAGGATTCACAATACGAAGCTCTTGCTTCAGAGAACTTTCAATTACAGAAGACTAAAAATGTATAGGCCCTTATTTACAAGATTTGACGTAGGGCAGCACTGCAAGTAATCTCCTGCACTGCCCTACACCAAACTGAAAGGGCAGGAATTCACCATATTTTGTACAATATGATGCATTCCTGTCCTTTCTCCCTGCGATGGCGCCATTTCCGCTGCCTAGCGCCCACGCTGGCACTCTTGCGCCATGGTGCAAGGGTGCCTGGGTTGTTGGCAGGATTGCTTTTGTGCAGGAAGGGACACCTTCCTGCACAGAAAAAACCCTGAGAGGGGGTTTGCTCTTTCAATGGGTGCCAAAGAATGCAGCACATATAGAAAGAGGAAAAAACAAGAAGAAATAAAGAAATTCTTTCATCATTAAGGATTTGGCGCTTCCCCAGATTTACATGATCTTGTAAATCTAGGGATGCCTCAAAATCTATGGGAGTTCCTTGGGAAAACCGGCTGCAGCACCCATGCCTCCCCTCCCAGGCGCAGTCAGACAATGCAATGTCTGTGGCCCTACCTGACAATGTGAAATTTGAGCTGGCCAACATGGAGGCATACACAGTAACCCAGCACAAGGGGTTCTGCCAGGAGAGCAGGGTGTTCCATAAGGGAAATGCAAAGATGGGAGAGCTTCATAAAGCCTTAAGAGCATGGGCAACAGCCCACCCAGAAGAAGTGGATGAGGATGAAAGATCTGAGTCTGAGAAAGTATCACAGCGGGACCTGACAGAGAGTCTTGTCATGCAGCCTACTGAGGGACAATTTTTTCCCACGACTGGAAGTCCACTCCAAACCATGCAGCAGTGTGTCCTCAAAGAACCTGTTCTCAGAGGAGCTGGAGAACAGGGAGGAAAGAAAACTGAAGCCAGAGCTTGCCAAGATGGAGAAGGACAAGGAGCAGACCCTATCCCTTGCTGCGCTTGCAAAGGATCAAACTCTAGGAGAGAAGAGGCTGGTCATGGAGGAAAGGAAGATGGCCCATGAGCCTTAGAGTGCCCGATATCAGAGCCCTCCAAGAGGGTTCCAGCAACAATACATGGTGGCAGCCTATCTGCAGGGTCTTCACACAAGGAAAGATTTAATATTCCAAAAGGTATGCCGCCCAATTATAATGTGGGGGATGATGTAGATAAATGGTTGGCAGTCTATGCAGTTGCTTTGAAAGTGCACAGGCAACCTGAGGAGTTCTGGGGGATGGGCAGTTTATGTCGGTACATGCCCACAACGGGGAGGAATACACTCCTTACATTAGAGGTGGGGGATCAGGCCAGCTACACTGCCATTAAGGTAATTTGAGTCAGCAAGTTTGGGCTGACCCCTCAGATGTACAGGCAACGGTTCAGGGCCAGTCACAAACTCTCTACACAAACATGAGTGAATTTCTTGAGCTATGTTGGTAAGGCATAGACCAAGAGGGGTAGCAACGTTACCTATTATGAAGGGTTGTACAACTTGTTCTTAAAGGAGTAGATTTGTGATACTTGTTTTACGGAGCTGCGCCCACACATGCTTGATAGCAAGCTTACTGACACCAGGAAGCTTGCTGAGGAGGCAAATTCTGGGTCAGCACCAGAGTGTCCAGAAAGATATTCTCTTCAGGCCCGCAAAACAACTCACAGGGGTAAGGGTCTGGTTCAAATTCCCAATATGGTCACCAGAAGAAAAACTACCCTGACAGAGGTTAGCAACTCAAGTTAAGTGCTATGAGTGCTACAAGTATGGACACTACAAGGGGGATCCCAAGCTTCCAAACAGAGCACCACCTCCCACGGGAGGAAAGGGTCCAGGGGTGGCTTGTGTAGGGATGTGTTTGTCCCAGTTAATGGGGGGAGTTTATTGGGGTTACCCTAGGATTCCCAGGGTGACTGTGAGATGGTACCAAAGATCAATTTCCCCTCAAATACTTCCAAGTATAGGCAATGGGTCCCCATCAATGGGCAATGGGTTGAGGTTCTGAGGGATACATGAGCCAGTATCACTTTGATAGAGAGTCAGCTGGTTTCCCCAGAGCAAGTAATTCTTCATGCATCCCACCAAGTTGTGGTGGCTGACAACAGAGATAGTCACTATCATTTGGCCCTTTTTCCATTTGAGTGGGATGGGGCAGGTCTTCTGAAATGTGCAGTTAGCCCTGACATGCCTGTGGACTTCTTGATGGCTAATTACCTTTAGCACACTACCTGGAAGGAAGTAGAGCTCAAGGCTTATGTGGAGATGTTAGAGTAATCTGAATGGATCTGTGCTACCACAAAGTCCATGGATGCCCAGGATGGGAGTCAAAAAGGGCTAGAGCCTGGAACAATGGCCCAGCCATGTGCTAGAACGGGTAGAGGCAGAGGTGTGGAGAACCAGCTCTGAATGTACTTCCAGTGAGATAGACGTGGCCCCTGCGGTGGCCGCCCTGGTGTCCACTGAGGAGGACATTACTTTGCTTGGTGACCTGCCTGAGCTTGTTGGATGGCATGTGGAAGAAAGACCAACCAAGTAGGAGTTCTGTATTGCACAAAGGGGAGCCCAACCATTATGAGCATGAGGCAACAGGCTAAAGGTAAAACAGAAGGTGATGCCTCTTGTAGTCACCACAATTACTGGGAGGACAAACTTTTTTTACAGAAAGCCTAAGGTTCCTGGGCATAGGACTGAAAACTCACTAGTGGCTCCCCAATGCTTCTGTGCTTTCCTACTGGAGCTGGCTTACAAAAAACCTCTGGTAGTACACCTGAGTAGTAAAAGCTGATACCATTAATCCCCGTTCATGATCAGAAAAGTGACAGGTTCCCCCAGGGACCCCCGCCCGCCCTCCTCAGTGTGGCAGGAAAAAGTAAGTGGTTTGTCCGGAAAAGTGACATGCTTGGCCGGACAAATCTGCGTGTCCTTAAATGTGACAGGCCTCAAGCCCCTGGAAATACAAAGGGTGCAGCACGGGGTTTGTGTCAGAGAGTTAAATGTGGCGTTTTTAAAAGAAGGGTTTGTAAAGAGTAATTTAGCACAGATGGAGCTGCAAAAGAGGTGGACAAGGAGTCTCCTAAGGCATGAAATGTAATTTAACACAGTTCCAAGGGCACACGACCCCGCAAAAAGAGGTGAAGGGACGGATTAGCAGAGGTCCCAGGGATAAGTCACACTGTCGCAGGAGACGCCCTAGAGCACGTGAAAGATAATTACAGCCGAGGACAAAATGAGCACTAAGGCCAGCAACTTAAAGTCCCTGAAATGTAATTAGTCACAGATACCGTGATAAGATGAACGCAAAAGGATGACCCTTAGGACCCTGTGAAGCGCCCGTAAGAGGGCCTCAAAGGTATGTCCTCAGGGCCTGTGTCAGGAAATGAAGCATCAAAAGCAATGCACTATCATCCGTTAGGAGCCCACCTCCACAAAGGCTGTATGTATAATGAGCAGACCGTTCAAAAGTATAAACCCCCTACAAATACAGGTCTCAAACACAAAGCACATACAGAGGCCACACTTCTGGAAGGTCGCATTGGTGAATTGCAGTGGTACAGACCCGTCCCAGGACTTTAAAGGGAGTAATGGATCAGAGCAACTTGTCACAGATTAACGCTGCCTGCAACAACTTAAGGAAGGTAAATAAATAAGGGGCTGGGTGGTTGGTGTATGCTGATTCTATTTTATGTATTGGGGAATGTATTTAAGTGCTCAAAGTTGTATTTTTAAAGGGTTTTAGAGCTGTATAGGAAGGTGTTCAAAGTGTTGCAATTAAGTATGGGTTTGGGGGCTATGTTGTTTAAGGGTAATGTTGATGGTGCAAAGAGGGGGTGTATTTAATGTGATCAATGGTGTATTTTTTTAAAAGGGTGTTTAACGCTATGTATGGTTTACGCTGTTTCAAGTAATGGTAAGGTGGACAATACTGTCTTTTATTTTTAAACACAGGGGTGGGGTATTTTAGGGGTGCATTTTAAGAGTGAATACCTAGCATAGCTAAGAGTATACATTTTGATACATGCATAACAACCTCTTTAACAATGTATAGAAACATGACCCATATGTGCTGTTAATGCCATACACATACAATCAGCGTTTTACACAGAAATTAAATATCACATGTTGGTACTCACCATCAGGGGGCCGGTGCTCTGCATAGGCGCTGGTGAGTTGTAGGACTTCACAGAGTAGCCGCGGTCCTGGCGTGGGGTATTGCCGGTGGCTCCTGATCACCCTGGCCAGTGCTGGGGCCCTCGGGGGTCCGTGGTGGGGCGTGAGGCCCCGTTTTCACTAAAATAAAATCTTAATGCTCGCTGAGCCCGCTGGGCTCCATGCGTGGCTCCGGGGGCTTACGGCGTGGTGGTGGGGCCTCCTTGGCCCCTGAGGCAGTGTGGCCCTCAGGGGCGTTGTTGGAGCGTGAGGCCTCGTTTAAAAAAATGAATGCTCCCAAGCCCTCTGGGCTCCCTGCGTGGCTCCGGGGGCTTGCGGCGTGGTGGTGGGCCTCCTATGGCCTTGGGGGCCGGCGTGGCCCTTGGTGGGCTTGAGGCATCGTTTAAAAAAATAAAATAATGCCCCCGGAGCTCGCGGGGCTCCATGCGTGGCTCCGGGGGCTTGCGGTGTGGTGGTGGGGCCTCCTATGGCCTTGGGGGGTATCGGGGCCCTTGGTGGGCTTGAGGCATCGTTTTAAAAAATAAAATAATGCCCCCGGAGTTCGCAGGGCTCCATGCGTGGCTCCGGCGGCTTGCGGTGTGGTGGTGGGGCCTCCTATGGCCTTGGGGGGTATCGGGGCCCTTGGTGGGCTGGAGGCATCGTTTAAAAAAATAAAATAATGCCCCCGGAGCTCGCTGGGCTCCATGCGGAGCTCCGTGTGGCGTATGAGGCCTTAGGGGATGGTTCGTGGGTTGCTGGGTCAATGTAGGACTAGCGGCCCCTTTGTAAAAAAATATATTGTCCCGAAGTCCGTGGTGCTCCATGCGGAGCTCCGGGGTTTTTGAGGAGGGTGTTGGGAGCTCCTATGCTCCGTTGTGGCGGTTGTGGGCTCCCTGGCATGTGCGGGTGCTGTGGGGAGGGCTCCGACGACCCCGGTGCTGCGGGGGTAGGACTCCATGCCCAAGTTGTAAAAATAAAGCCCCGGAGCACCGCTCAGGCTCCCTGCGGGCTCCGAGGGCATGCGGCGCTGTTGTGGCTCCAGTGTTCCGTGTGTGGCGCTGTTTTTTTAAAAATAAAAAAATGAAACCCCGGAGCACCACTGCCGCTCCATGCTGGCTCCGGGGCATGCGCGGCTGCTGTGGGTTGCTTGGGCTGGCGGCCCCTATAATTTAAAAAAAAAAATGAAGATCCCAGAGCAAGCGTATGGACTGTGCTGCTCCGGGGTTGAGGCGGCTGGCGGCAATCCCACGTGGGTCCCGATGGCGGCGGCATGTTGTTTTCCCCTCCGGGACTGGTGTGGTAGGGCCCGCCCCTCCAGTGACATCAGGGGAGTCCCGATGATGTCATTGGTGGGGCGGTTCCTACCTCAGCAATCCCGGAAGGGAAGTGTGTGGGGATTCCTCAATGCCATTTTAGGCATTTTTTTATAGTGCAGACTTTACCTGAAGGTGTCAGAGCGCTTCACAAGAGGCCTGATACATAAGAACATTACAAGTGAACAAATTACAAAAGCAAAAACCGTTACATGCGGCAAAGTGGTATTCGTGAGCAATACACGATGTAGCAAACGGTGCATTACAGGCGGAAACAGTGACATGTGTGCAGGTTCCAAAGGAGAGCGTTAAGTTACAGGCGGCAGGAGTGGTTATATGACAGACACTTAAAAACAAGCAAACATTACGTAGGCAATGGGGTACTTGTGCATGTATCTATAGCATACAAATTACAAGGGGTAGCAAGCGATTCATAACAGGAGGAATAAAGCGACGTGTGTATGTAGCACAAAAGCGTACAAAGTACAAGTAGAGGTATAATAATGCCATAAATGGGCAGAACCCCTAGTATGACACTTATATAGCCCTGTAGAACAACATTTCCTATAATGGCAGGACTTCGTTCAGATTATAGAGGGGGGGCACTGAATTAAACTAGGAAGTGTCCTTGAAGGAGGCTGTTAAAGGAGGTTTTTGAGGTCCGTTTGAAGGTCTGTGCAGGGGTGTTTCAATTGGTTGTTTTTTCAATATTATATACACGCCTAAGTCGCTGTTTGTTTATTTTATGCAGCTGCCCATAAGTAAACGCTAATACTCATGTGTTGATTTTCAAGGTGTGATGTGTGTTTTTCTATGAGGTATGTAACTGTAACATAGTGTTTATGAGGTTTGTTTTAAAGCATCCCCTTCTTTTCATTTTATATATTTACCCCAGCCACAAGACCTGCCTGTATTAACCCTCACAGACTCAGAACTGCCTGTATTAACCCTCACAGACTCGGACCTGTGGGAATTAATCCTCACAGACTCGCAAATGCAAACCATAGAGACAGGTATATGCACTTAGAGATTCTTACTTCCGAGTTACTGCACACCCTTGTTTCTTAGAAGCCCTGCTTTCCTAATGTGTTCTCACATATGTATACTTTTTATAGGTCTGAATCCCGAACTACAGAGGATTCTTGGTGAACTACAGCGCCTACCAGTGGCTCAAGACGCGTCGCTGAGTAATGTAATGTAATGTAATGTAATGTAAAAACAATTTGTAAAGCGCAACATACACCGGTCGGTTTCTTGGCGCTGTTCACTAAATCAGGAGGAGACAAAGAAGAGTGCACAGGCTAATCCCCTTCCTACAGGTAAATCAAAAGGGCGGTGGTTTTCAGAGGCTTAAGACCTGGGAGGAGGGCCTAGTACCCCCTAAAAAACAAATGTGAACTATAGGAACGCTCCTCAGAGGGGTCTGCTAAGGTCTGTCTTATACTACAAATGTGATTATTTTTCTTTACAGGTCCCCCTGAGTCACGCCAGGACATCGTGATTGTGCAAGAGTCGCCCCAACGCCCAAAAGAAACAACTGTGATAAGGAAAGCTACAGCATCTAAAGATGGACCCGTGAAAAAGAAAGGATCTGGGAAAAGTCATCTAAAAGGTGTGTTTTTACAAAAGGGTGTGAAACAAAAAAAGAACTCTGGGTTTTATTCTCTGAAAACCAAGGGGCCTCAGACTTAGAGTACCAGGGTCCTGCGGAGGGTAGTGTAAGCATCTTATACAAGAGTCATGCGTGTTTCTAATATATATATTTTTTATTTTACATTTCTAGGAGCAGCTCAAAAGAGCATCGGCGCTGATACTCATAAGGCTAAAAGAGCTACGAAACCATTGGCGTATATCACAAAGATCGTTCTGAACAAGGGGCCTACAGTGAAAGGTGTGAGTAGGCGTGTTCGCCAGGATAAACTCTGTTCTTATTACAGCCATATACACCAGCGAACAGGGACATCTCAGAAATGTAAAATCAAGCCCACCACCAAACAGTTGAACCCTTTTACAGGACAGTTTATTTTACCAGGGGTGGGTGTCAACCTTGGAGTAGTGCTGACAACCCCAGCCGTTGTAAAGCAAGGTTTGTGTAAAAAACCCTCAGCGTATCTGAAACCTCTCAAGGCCTCAAAAGGGAAGCTGGTCACAACCAAGCCTGTCCTTAACAAAAAGCAGCTGAAACCCTCACCCCATACCGGGCCCAAAAACCTCAAGAAGAAGAAGAAGGGCGGTTATATGTCCCAACAAGGGCCCTTAGACCTCAGCAAGAAACCTGTGGCTTCTGAACCCCTGACGCCTCCTGTAGATCTATCTTTAAAAAATGTTGTTAAGCAGGGGAGCAAGCCCACTACCCCGGGGCTCTCTAAGGACCCATTGACAGCGACGCCTGTTGCGGAAACTCTGTTACAACCACAAACCCCTAAAGTCAGCAGGCTTTCAAGAAAATATCTTAAGAATAAGCATAGATTAGATGTGTCAGAAGTAGAAACACCTGAGGTCCCCTTAAGCAAACCTGTTACACCTCAGACCCCTTATCCGCCTATGAAACCTTCGGGAGTTTCAAACAAACTAACGAATCATGCAGAGCCATGTCCCCAAGACCAAACCCTAAAAACTTTGATAGGCGTTCCATCCGTTTTTAGGGACAAAGTGTCCGAAAAGGGGCGCCCATTAGGTGGAACGGCAGACAGCCTTGAGGGAACCTCAGAAGCAGCGTACGCGGGCCCTTCTAACAACAACAAGGTGGTTTTGCAAACATGTGTTACACCTACGCCTCCCCAACCCTACGATAGGGCCATAGCTTGTGGCACCCTTGATTATTGCGACAGTCAATTAAACACACCCCTTCTTATGTCCCCTATACCCCCTCAGAGAGTTTACGACCCAACCAGCCCAGCGACACCCCCGGCAATATACACTGCTGCTAGTACAGGGGCGGGCGAATGGTCCAATCATAGTATGGAGGGGGTATTTAGAATGATCCCCCTCCCCAGATGCCCCTAGGTGTTCGCACTAGGACCCTGTTCCATGATCCCCCAAGGCCTGCAGTTACAGAATGGTGGGGGTTTTGAAGACACTAGAGAGGCCCTCGGCGCATTAGAGGTTGCTACACACACAACCCCTGCATTCACCCCCAACCCTCCAAAATATGACTCTATAAATCCAAAACCGGTACTAGATGCGTATGTAAAGGATATACAATTGGCTGTCAGAAAACTAAAGCGCCAAGCGGTCACCGCAACCTTAAAATGGGGATTGGGGGGTAGCTGTGACAGATCCGTGGTGGCGGCACAACAGAAGATATTGCAAAGGGTTGACCTCTGTAAAAGAGTGATCCTCCAAACTTGTCAGGAAGCAGGATCAGACATAGGGACTATACAACCGTGACTAGGACGCCGACAGCTCCTAAAGAAACGTCAGTCCCCCGGGGTTAGTAAAATACGCACCTCAAAATATACCCGTAAGGTCCAAACAGTTCTAACAAAATCCCTGCGTTTCTTACGCTTACGCGGTCATAAAAGTGTATAGAACACCGCAAACAGAGGCATGCTGTTTCGAAAGCCAAGTCCGAATCATATACCGCGATACCAGACACACACCAGAACACTTGCGCGGGAGAGGACAGCCCTAGGGGCGACCGGTTGAAGGATTTGGTGTTAGAACCCCAACACAACCCCAACGGGAACCCTTAGAGGAGTCGTTGTGTGGTTCTATAACAGAGGCCTCAAGGAACACTCCACACATAGGTGCAGTACATACTGCCCAGATAGGCGGGGGTCTGGCACCTAGAAAAGCAGGACCCCATAAAAAACAAAAGTGGGCCAAAAGCGCTAAACAACGTCGGTTTTTAATCAGGAAGCTAAAGAAAGCCAGAATATGTGCTACAAGGCGCTTTAAAAGACAACAAGATCCCCTACTAAACCAGAACCCTCAAAATGATACCGCAACAAGCTCCCCAGAAAGTCAAACCCCTCAAGATGAGGATTCAGAGGTTGTCTTTTTAGAGAGCGTTAGAAGCTACAGGCGTAATGTGGAGAGATTTAGGGCCACGAGCACTACGAGGAGTTTAGGTTTGCTAACCTACACCGAATAACGTCCACCGATCACGGTGTTTTTGCTATACATCAGGCGGTGCAAGCGCTCATTGAAAGGTTGTTACGCGATGTGGGGCCCAATGATTTTTTCCAGCTATGTTTCCAGGGGCAGGGTTTTGATAGTCTGCTGTTCACCAGAAGAGCATCGCGAGATGTGTTTGACGCCGTCGACTTTTTAGAAAACCTGTCGCGGCCTTTACAGAGCCATGCTGAACTAGTCGCCTTTGGCACTTTCAGGGTCATAGCCCTCATTGTACGGGGCCATGAGGGGGGTATTTCCCGCCCCTTAAAGAGCGTACTATACAGCCAGATAATAGGCAAGAAGCAGCGCTGGCTGCTCGACTTTAACAATAATGCAACCAACACGTGTCTTGCGGCCAGCATAGCCGGGTTGCTGATGGGGCGCGACACCACCGACGCTGTCATCCTGGCTAGAGCGTCTCAAGCCCATAAGGTTCTTGAAATACCTCCAGACCGGCTGGTCGGCTTTGGTGACAGTCTTTTTGAAAACTATTTCTCGGTGACTGTGAAAGTTCTTTATCACAACGGCTCTTGGAAGTACTTTACAACCGGGGCCGGTGTGGGGAACAAGACTGTATATGTCCTTCACCATGACAAACACTTTTACGGCATCTTGAACCTTAAAGGTTTTCTGGGAGCCAGATACGTGTGTACACATTGCAACCACATATACAGCAATATGGAACGTCATCAGTGTGAAATACATTGTAAGATGTGCCAGAGGGATGGCTGCGTCGAAGACGCAGTCCTGAAGGTGAGGTGTCGCACCTGTAAGATGTTTTGTCGCTCTCAAGACTGTTTGAACATCCACAGGAAAGCTGCTAGATGCAGCCCCAAAATGGATTGTTTTCAGTGTGGCTGGTTTGTGGCTGTTGATCACAAATGCAGGGGTAGAAATGTCCCCGGTGTCGGATGTCTTTTGATGCTGGTACCAACCATCAGTGCTACATGGTTAAAGGCAGACCCCAGACCAAGACCGAAGCATACATCGTGTTTGATATAGAGTGCACGCAGGAGACTGGAGTACACCAGCCTAACTATATTTACGCCCACCATCTAACTTCCGACGACAGCTGGGAGTTTGAAGGTAGAACGTGCGTTGGTGATTTCCTTAACACCTTCATTCAAACAGAATTCAAAGGCTACACCATGCTGGCCCACAATTCAAAAGCCTACGACTCATTCTTTATTTTGCAAAATATGATTCGTGAAAAGGTACAAGTAGACCTCATCACTCAGGGTTCCAAGCTGATGCTGTTAACAGCTGGCCAGTTACAAATAAGGTTTATAGACACCTTGAATTTTTTACCCATGAAACTGAGCAAGCTTCCAAAAGCCTTTGGATTCCCTCTGTGTAAAGGTTATTTTCCACACTTTTTTAATACCTGGGCTAACCAGGATTATGTGGGTCCCATGCTCTCTCCTGACAATTACGGGGTTGAATACATGATGCCTGCCGAGAAAGAGAACTTTCAACAATGGTACTCTGAAAACCGTGAAAAGGAGTTTCATTTTAAAACAGAGTTGAAAGCTTATTGTCAGGTGGATGTAATGATCCTGCGACAAGCGTGCAACCTCTTCAGAGATGCTGTGGTGGAGATGACTAAGAAAGTCAAGCTGTTAAAACCAAAGAAGCCTCAAAGAGCTACGACGGTCAGAGCTATGAAACCCAAGAAGCCTCAAACGGTAAAGAAAAGCAAGGCCTTGAAATCCGAGAAGGATCAGTCGCCAAAGGAGATCGAATACATCGACCCTTTTCAAAACATCACACTGGCCTCCATGTGTATGTCCATTTACAAACACATGTTTTTAAAACCAGAAAGTATCGCTCTAGTCCCTCCAGATCTCTATAACGGCAAACAGAAACGTTATTCAACCCCCTCTATCCGCTGGCTCATGTACATCTCTGAGAAGGAAGACATACAGATTCACCATGCCTTACAGGGCGGTGAGCACCGTGTGGGTCCCTACTACCTGGATGGGTACGCTGTAATTAAGGGAGTGCCGACGGCCTTCGAATACAATGGTTGTTTTTACCACGGGTGTCCTCAATGTTACAAGCCTCACGAGTTTAACAGATTGCTGGGTGCCAAATTTGAACACTTACACAGACATACTCTGTTGAAGGCCCAGTATGTTGAAAAATGTGGCTATGCTCTGAGGGCTATTTGGGAGCACGAATGGTTAGAGATGCTAGCAATCGACACCAAGCTCTGTTCTTTCCTACAGACGCGCGCTTTACCCGAACCCCTGGAACCTCACGATGCCTTATTCGGCGGTCGTACAAATGCCATACAATTGTACAGGGCAGCGGGTGATGGTGAGAAAATACACTACTAAGAGTTCACCAGTCTGTACCCGTTTGTGAACAAGATGAAGGTATACCCCTTAGGACACCCAACCATCATCTATAGAGATTTTAAGCACATATCCGAATACTTTGGGCTAGTCAAATGTGAAATCTATCCTCCAAGACAGCTTTACTTTCCTGTGTTACCATACAGAGTCGATGGTAAACTGATGTTCCCCCTCTGTCGAACATGTGCTGTGTTTAAAGAGGTTGGTTATTGTGGGCACACCGAAGAACAAAGGATGCTCGCAGGGACCTGGTGCAGCATCGAGGTAGAAGCTGCCTTAGAGATAGGTTACAGGCTTGGAAGGAGTCACGAGGTGTGGCATTTTAAGAGTACCTCTACACAACTCTTTGCCCCGTACATTAATCTGTTTCTCAGAGACAAGCAGGAAGCCTCTGGGTATCCCGAATGGTGTACTAGTCAGGATGCAAAGCAGAAGTACATCGATGACTACTACTTTCACGAGGGTATCCAGTTACAACCCCATTTGATAGAGGTCAACCCCGCCCGTCGACGGTTAGCCAAACTCTGTCTTAATTCCTTATGGGGAAAATTCGCTCAGCGTACAAATCTGTCAAACACGACCTTAATAACAGATCCTGCCGAACTGTTTAAGTACCTCTTTGCCCCTTGTTACGAGGTGTCCAGCTGCAAGTTTATCGACGACGATACCACAGCACTATGCTGGAAATACACAAAAGCATACCCCACAACGTGTAACAACATAAACATCTTCATAGCAAGCTTCACCACAGCCCACGCCCGTCTAGAGCTTTACAGGGTTATGGATAAACTCCAGGACCGTTGTTTGTATCATGATACCGACTCTGTAATTTTTGTGAGTAAGCAGGGGGATGAAGACCCTCCCCTTGGAGATTATCTTGGTAATTTGACCAGCGAGCTCGATAAGGATGAGCATATAATAGAATATACTTCATCCCTGCCTAAAACATACTCCTACCGCACAAACAAGAACAAAGTGTGTATGAAGGTCAAAGGCATAACCCTAAATGTCAACAACACCCTAAAAATCAATTTTGACAGTCTAAAGAATCTGGTGCACGAATACGCGGCATCAGACGATTGCGAAAATGCTAAAACTATAGTTGTGAACCAGCCCTGCATAGTCAGATCCAAAAAGAAGTGGGAAATTACAACACAGCCCCTACATAAAACCTTACGCGTTGTTTTTGATAAAAGGGTCCTGACCACCGACTATAAAACGCTGCTGTACGGGTATTAGACCCCATTAGAGAGACAAACACGGCCCTAACATGGACACCCAATTACAACATCCATTCCCCTGCGTGTTAGCAGGGCCCTCAAACAGCGGTAAGAGCTACTTTATAAAAAAGCTCTTAGAAAACGCAGCCTCTGTTCTATCCCAGACCCCTAATAACATTGTATGGCTTTATTCATGCTGGCAGCCGCTTTATACGGCCTGGCCCGCAGTTTCCCCCATATCAGATTTATAGAGGGTATACCGGATAATCTCAACGATGATGAGTTACTGCCACCGACCAGGGTAAACATGATAATTGTCGATGACCTTATGCGTGAAGGGGGCGATCATCCGGAGTTAGAGAGAGCGTTTACTCAATATTCACATCATCGCAATCTAAGTATCTGTTATATTGTGCAGAACTTGTTTTACAAGGGTAAGAACAGCAGATCTATAGCTCTCAACGCTTCGTACCTTGTTTTATTTAAAAACCCCCGTGACAAACAACAAATATCCATCATAGCTAAACAGATGTACCCCGGAAACACTCACTTCTTCATGGAAGCCTTTAACGACGCGACAGCAAAACCCCACGGTTACCTACTGGTAGACTTAAAAAATGAAACTCTAGAAGACTATAGATTGAGGGCTGATATTTTTCCCCCCCGAGCTACCCGTAGTTTACACGCCAAGGGTCAAGAACAGGTCCTATAAAAAGCAGGTTTGATGACTTTTAAAGACATTTACAACCAGGACTTTATAATACAAGGTGTTGACCATGTCGGACCGTCTACGTCGTAATTTCGCTCTCCTGAAAATGATTGTTACCGCCAGTCCCCAACACAGAAAGGCCATCCTGTGCGCTGCTTCTGATGACTTAGTGTCTGCCATTGCAGAAATAGCCCTAAATACCCTAAAAGGCAAAGTTCCTATATCAAGGGGGCAATTACAGGTTCTGAAGAATAAGAAGGGTCTTATTAAGAAGCTCAGTAATAAAAGGGCCTCACTCATTACCAAGAAGAAGCTGGTGAAACAGTCTGGGGGGTTTATAGGCGCCTTGCTGCATATAGCTATACCTGTAATCACAAGCCTCCTCCCGACACGCTGATGGAGCATGCCACAAAAATGTATTTGGTTCCTAAACAACAAATGGAACAGCTGGGCTCTTCCGCGGACAATGTATGGGATATACGCAGAAATGAGACTCTACGGTTGGATGCTGAAATTAAGGCTATATTGAATCGGACTGATCTAAACCCCTACGACAAGGCCAATCTTTACACCAGCAGTCTTAAAAAACCTTTTAAGCTACTACAAACAGTGGAATACCGAGAAAAACAAGCTAACTCTATACAACCCGGACTCTGAGCAGCCAGCAGCCCCTACGAATGCCCCTCAACCCCTACAAGAACCGCCGGACTCTGAGCCACCCTCAGATACCTTTGTAGGGGACCTCCTAAAAAATATAAGTCAAAGGCACCGAGGGGCAGCACAAACGTTGATGAGTAAACTAGCCGCTTCTAAAGACCTAACATCCTGGAATGATCGAGGAGAATTTCTCTACAGGGGCCAGCCGATTGCAGGTTCGCACATGTATGATCTAGTCAAAGGTCTCACACACCCCAGAATCCTGACGCCTCAAAATACCCCACGCGGCTGGGAGCAGTTTCTACGAGCCGCTGCTCAATCAATCAAAGACATTTATATAGCACACTACTCACCCGGAGGGTCTCAAGGCGCTTGGGGGAGGGGGGTCCGCTACTGCTCGAACAGCCAGGTCTTGAGCTGCTTCCTGAAGGCGAGGTGGTTTTTGGTCAGGCGGAGGTGGGTCGGGAGGGAGTTCCAGGTCTTGGCGGCCAGGTAGGAGAAGGATCTTCCTCCTGTGGTGGCTCTTCGGATGTGGGGGACGGCGGCGAGGGCGAGGCTGGTCGATCGAAGCTGGCGAGTGGGAGTGTAGAAGTTGAGTCGGCTGTTGAGGTATTTTGGGCCTTTGTTGTGTAGGGCTTTGTGTGCGTGGGTGAGGAGACAGAAGGTGATTCTCTTGTTGACCGGGAGCTAGTGCAGGTCTCTCAGGTGTTTGGCGATGTGGCTGTGTCGGGGGATGTCGATGATGAGTCTTGCTGAGGCGTTCTGTATCCGCTGGAGTCTCTTCTGGAGCTTGGTGGTGGTTCCGGCGTAGAGGGCGTTGCCGTAGTCCAGTCGGCTGGTGACGAGGGCCTGGGTGACCATCTTCCTGGTCTCGGTGGGGATCCACCGGAAGATCTTACGTAGCATGCGTAGGATGTTGAAGCAGGACAAGGAGACGGCGTTGACTTGTCTGGTCATGGAGAGGGAGGAGTCCAGGATGAAGCCCAGGTTGCGTGCGTGGTCTGTTGGTTTGGGTGCGCTGCCCAGGGCGGGGGGCCACCAGGAGTCGTCCCAGGCGGAGGGCGAGGAGCCCAGGATGAGAACTTCCGTCTTGTCTGAGTTCAGTTTCAGGCGGCTGTTCATCATCCACTCGGCTACGTCTTTCATCCCTTCGTGTAGGTTGGTTCTGGCGGTGGCGGGGTCGTTGGTGAGGGAGAGGATCAGCTGGGTGTCGTCGGCGTAGGAGATGATGTTGAGGTTGCGTTGGCGTGCGATGGCCGCAAGGGGGCTCATGTAGACATTGAAGAGGGTGGGGCTGAGCGAGGAGCCTTGAGGAACGCCGCAGATGACTTTGGTGGCTTCTGATCTGAACGGGGGTAGGCGGACTCTCTGTGTCCTTCCGCGAGGAAGGAGATGATCCATTCTAGTGCCTTCTCCTGGATTCCGACGTTGCTGAGGCACTGCACTAGGGTGCGGTGGCAGACGGTGTCGAACGCCACGGAGAGGTCTAGGAGGATGAGGGCCGCTGTTTCCCCATTGTCCAGCAGGGCTCGGATGTCGTCCGTGGCTGCGATGAGGGTGGTCTCGGTGCTGTGGTTGGCCCGGAAGCCAGACTGCGAGAGGTCGAGGGATCCGTTCGTCTCGAGGAAGGCGGCCAGCTGCTTGTTGACGGTCTTCTCGATGACTTTGGCCGGGAACGGGAGGAGCGAGATGGGACGGTAGTTTTTGAGTTCGGTGGGGTCCGCTGATGGTTTCTTCAGTAGAGCGCTGAGTTCGGCGTGCTTCCAGCTCTCTGGGAAGGTGGCGGTGTCAAAGGAGGTGTTGATGATGTCCCGCAGATGGGGTGCGATGACAGCGTTGGCTTTGTTGAAGACGTGGTGAGGGCAAGGGTCGGTTGGGGATCCGGAGTGGATGGAGTTCATCGTACGGATGGTGTCTTCGGTGGTGGTCGGGGTCCAGGCGCGGACGGTGGTGGTGGGGGGCTTTGGTGCGGTCATGGGGTGCGTCAGTTGTGTGTTGAAGCTGTTGTGTATGTCTGCGATCTTGTTGTGGAAGTAGGAGGCGAGGGAGTTGCAGAGGTCTTGAGATGGGGTGATGTTGTTGATTCCGGCGTTGGGGCTGGAGAGCTCTTTGACGATGTTGAAGAGTTCCTTGCTGTTGTGTGCGTTATTGTCCAGTCGTGCCTTGAATGCAGTTTTCTTGGTGGCGTGGATCAATTGGTGGTGTTTACGGGTGGCAAGCTTGAGGGTGGTCATGTTGTCTGGTGTCGGGTCTTTGCGCCATGCTTTCTCGAGGGCTCGGCAGTTCTTCAGGAGCTCTTGAGTTCGTCGGTGAACCAGGATGCTTTCTTGCTGCCGGGTCTGCTGGGAGGGGTCCTCAGTGGGGCGAGGTCGTCTGCGCAGTTAATGATCCACTTTGTGAGGTTGGCGGCCTGGCTAGGGTTCACTGAGCTGGTGGGTGGGTGCTGGCTCAGGGATGCGGCGAGCTGGTCGGCTGTGATCTTGTTCCAGCTTCTGCATGCAACCTGTTGCTGGTGGTGGTGGGTCGTGGTTCTTCTGAAGCTGAAGTGGACGCAGCTGTGGTCCGTCCAGTGGAGTCCGGTGGCGTGGCTGAAGACGATGTCCTTGCTGGATGAGAAGACGGCGTCGAGTGTGTGTCCGGCGTAGTGGGTGGGGGTGGTCACCAGCTGTTTGAGACCGAGGTTGGCGAGGTTGTCTAGCAGGGTGGTGGTGTTGCGGTCGTTGCTGTTCTCCAGGTGGAAGTTGAGGTCCCCGAGGAGGATGTAGTCAGCGGAGGGGAGGGCGTGCGGGCTGATGAAGTCGGCGATGTCTTCGCTGAATTGTGTGCGAGGTCCCGGGGGTCTGTAGATGAGGGTGCCTCTGAGGGTGGTCTTGGGGTCGGTGTGGATCTGGAAGTGCAGGTGTTCGGCGGTTGTGAGGGTGTCGTCGGTGTTGGTCGTGATGCGGATGGTGTTCCTGTGGATGATGGCGATGCCTCCTCCCGTCTGGTTGGTGCGGTCCCTCCGGGAGATCTTGTATGCGTCCGGGATGGCGATGGCGATGTCGGGTGCTGAGGAGGCGTTCATCCAGGTTTCCGTGAGGAAGGCAACGTCTGGAGATGTGGTGTCGAGGAGGTTCCAGAGGTCGATGGTGTGTCTGTGGACGGAGCGGGTGTTGAGCAGGATGCACTTCAGGTGGTTGCTGCTGGTGTTCGGCTTGTTGGGTGCTGATGTAGTGCAGGTCTGGTTGCAGGTGAATTTGCAGGAGTGGCAGCTGAAGGGTCCGTGGGTGCGTCTCGGAGTGGCTCGGTAGCATCCGGGGATTCGGCCGCTGTTGAGTGCGTTGAGTTCGGTGGCGTCGTAGGTCCGGCGGATGGGCTGGTGCCTGCGGGGGCCAGGGGTCCTGGCGCTGGGCGCGGTCCAGGCGCGGACGGGCGCAGACGGGCTTACCTTTGGCGTGCCTTCAGCGCGCTTACGGCGCGCCCGCTGCGCGTCAACGCTGTGCGTTTGCCACTCTGCCATAAGTGGAGAGTGTGGGGGGCGGAGCGAGGGAGGAGCAGCTGGGAGGCGGGAGCGGGGCGGTGAATGGGAAGGGCGTCCGAGGGAAAGGGGCGGGGCCGCAGGGGGGCAGCGGCGGGAGCGGGGAGGGGCGGGAAAACGCAGCTGGGGCTGAGCACAACAGGGGCAACAGGGGACAAGGCGACAAACAAATAAAACTATAAGCCACAGGGAGGGGATACAGTCACAGAGAAACAAAATAAAATACAGGCACAATCAGCGCACAAGTCGGAACGATAAACAGAGGATTACAGAGCAAGGCAGCGCAAGCAGCAGCGGTCGGGGGCCAGGAGCACAGCTGGAGGCAGCGGCAGCCCTCGGCGGGAACCAGGGGCACAGCTGCGGGCTGAACTCAACATCCCATCCACGCTGGTGGGCAATAACGAGCACCGGCGTCTGCTTGAACATTTAAAGACACCCATTCCTCCATCGTCTGCAGGCTCGGACGCACCGCTGCTATCCCCATCGTGGAGTACCCCCGTGGTGCCGGCTGTACGGCTAAAAAGACATTTGTCCAAAACCCATACTTGGATTCAGCCTTAATGGTTTTTAACTAAAAATGTACAGTTTATGTGTAAAAGCGTGTCTAATTTTTCTTCATATGTTTATTCGCCAGAGTTTGTCATTGTAATGTTCAACCTACAGTCCTGTTTGTAATAAACACTTTTATAACTTTTCATACCGTCTCCCGCTCCTATTTTTAAAAACTTTTTGTTTCTAAATTATGGTGCATGTATAAGCAATAAAAATACATACAGACTGAATGCCTGATTTTTAAAAAAATATTGTCTTTTATTTTTAGACGTTCATCATTAAAAACATAAGTTATAAGCTCTTACAATTTTGACAAGCAACATATTCATTTTTCACAGGTCTGACCGATACCCTTGTGTTTTCTTTTACATATTACACAACTATACTGTCGTTGTTGACAAGGTCCCTCGAATATAAATTTAAGAAATTTCTAAACGAAACACCCTCCGACATTTTACTGATAAAATAAATACAGTGTTCCCCGCATGTCATGGCTACAGAATCCTGCACCCGCACCTTATTATACACCACTCGCTCTGCAACTTTTTTTACAAACTTGAATATGGGTTGTGTATATAGGCGGTGTTCTGGGAACTCTGCTGTACTGTCAAACATTATAACCTGATCATTCTCTATAAACAAGGCCGCCCAATGTGTTCCACCCTTGTAGTGAGGATCCGTGTTAAAGACTAGGGTGCGGGGTCTTTCTACCCCTATTTCAGACGGTAACCCGTCGCTAGGGAAAACACCTAAAAAGCTTTTCCTAGCGTGTTTATGCCTGCTTAAGACGTCACGTATCTGCACAGTGTCCATTTTGCCAATGTTTTAAAGATAGTCAAACAAAATCTGTCTGGCGTGGTTGATCTGGATGATGCTGTCGAATACCGAGAATACGACCATGTTCACATTCGTAGGTAGAGGATTACTGAATCGTATTTCAGCTGTTAGATTTCCGTTTTTGACCAGGTTGTAATGATCGCCGTCTCCCAGGTGGGGGGTCAGGTCGAATGCGAACAGCGTGTATCCAGCCCCAAAGCCTTTGCGTGACACGGCTACGCCGCAGTCCCTCTGGTGCTTCCCTGTTATCGAAACCAACCCCTGATATTCCCTGACGTAGTTGGAGGTTATAAAACTGGGAGTGTAGGGTTTTGCGGGAATCACATTGCCCTCATGGACCAACGCGGCGTAGTTGATGCCGTAGTGTTTAAAATTGAAGGGATTTGAGGCATAGGTACCGCTAAAGGCTGTATTGTCCACAAAAATGATAATGATGAGTTTGGGTAGTTGCCCAAGTAATAGGTTCTGCTGTTGTGTTAAGCGGGTACCTGCTGGGATACTGAATAACTTCAGAGCTACTCTTTCCACAGCGTACTTGGCGTTTGATATTTGTAAAGCGTTGGCGTGCGCTAGCCTGACGCTCGGGGATACTTGCACTCTCTTTACAAACAGACTCGCTGACAGTATGTCCAGTTTGTACTGTTCCGCATCCCCGTTGATGAGGCAGAATGAGTCCTTGTTGCGGGTAAGCTTGATCTTAAGATCAATTCCATTGAGGAGCACTTTATCTTGGAAGAATAGGTCTGAATGTATGCGTCCCAGAAGGTCAAAGTTACAACTGCCTGCTGCCAGCCCCGCTCTTTTTACAAAACCCTTATTGGCGCCGTCCAGAGCAGTGATTTCAAACTGGGCGTGTGTATCCCTGTAGAAGAGACCCGTTGAAAGCTGGGTGTCAAGATGCGCAATGTATAAAGGCCATGGTTTAGTTTACGAGGCTTTTAAAAAATATTCACTTTAGAGGCGGCTCTCTTCTTCTTCACGGCTCTCTTCCGTCTTGGAGCTCTTCTTTTCTGAGTGCGTTTTGAAGAGCTCCTTTTTTTTTATAGGGTGCCGGGGGGCCCCTGCGGCTCGTAGCACGACGCTACCTTTTAACACGTGCACGCGTTGCGTACACCAGCCCCGATCCTTCTTGCGGCTGCTTGTTCATGCGCTCTGCAACTGCTGAAGTAACAGACCCCACCACGTCTCCGGCAATGCTCATAGCGGCCGTCTTAATATGCAGTTTTGCAATTTCATAACCTCTTCTCAGGAATGGCATCGCTCTTCTAAACAGACTCCTGAAGAATCCCCCTAAACCAGCCCCGTACATAACCGGTGTTCCTTGAAAGTACGGCTCCTCCTTGGTTTCTGTTATAATCCCGGTACATAGAAGGGTCACCGTATGTTTTCACGACCACCATGATGCCTGCTTAATAGCCGCTGTCGCGTCTCTGGTCTTAAATAAAGCTTGACAATAACTTTCCCGTATTTAAACCCAACCGGCTCAGACTGATCATCGTAGATCATAATTGAAATAGTGTCAAAATGATTTTTAGAAACTGCGACGTAGTCAGGTTTATGAAACTGGATATTGACCATCCCATTATTTTCACCTTGTACCTGGACCCATCTTAACAGCGGTTAATATCTGGACAAGATTGATCCTGTTCCGCCAGGTCTTTCGAAGCCGCATTCATCACTGTGCCTAAAATCCTTTTTAATTTACCGGAGCAGTTAAACGACGTGCCTCGAGTCGGGGCTGTAAGAAACACCTTCCTTCTGACGTGATCGAGCGTCAGCTGAATATTCGCATATCCTTCGAGGGAGGCTATGGATTTGTTGATGGCGTCGACAACACTTGCAACTGATGGGTAGTAGCCAAACGGGATGCCAGAGTGCATGTTCACATTGTCCTCACGCTTTATGAAAAACTTTGCTTCGCTCGATGTCAAGGTAATCCAGGTTCTAGGGTATTGTATTTCTGTTAGGGCCACCTCCCAATCCCCTTTCAGGCCCACCGGCTTTGCCAATTTCACGATGTAGTTAGAAATCTGGTTGTCGGGGAACATGACCTTTGAAGAGTTGGATGGCAAGGTGATATGAAAGGGCTTCGTCTCCATCTTCTCAGCTGCTTGTAACAGGGCCTTAGCTCACACGCCCTTCAGAGAGCTGGCCAACACCCAACTGTTAAATTTCTCAGGCCAGCCCCTCCATTTGACATACGCCTGACTGTTAACCCCTCGACCCCGCCTTTTCAGAACCTTTTCAACCCTATACACACGGTTCGGATCATCAGGTACCGCTTGTAGCTCTTCCTTGTAGAAGATACCAGATACCTCTTCCCCTGCGTAGTCCTTTAACCTGTAAATATACAGGCCCTCTTTGAGCTCCACACTTTCCACTATAAATATCTCGTCGCTAAATGTCTGCTGGTAGCCCTTCGTGAAGACGCCTTTCAATTTTGAAATCCTGACGTGCTCTCCTTTTTTAAAAACAGGCTTCTTGACCTTTGTAGCAAAATTGCGCCCGTACACCGTTCTCCATACTGTTAAAACATTACTAGGAGTCACCTCTGCGGGGTCTGTTTTGATGGTCCGGTGATAACTGGCATTATATACATCTAAAAAAGCCTTAAGAACATCCACGTATCTGTAGGTGTTGTTGGCCATAAAGTACCTCCACATCTTAGACTTTAAAGTTCTGTTAAACCGTTCTACAACAGCAGCTTTTACCTCCGTGTGTGTCACAAAATGTTGAACACCATGATGGTTTAATAATTTCTAAAATGTCTTGTTTAAGAATTCTTTGCCGGCGTCTGTTTGTAGTTTTTGAGGAATTCGGCCCCTAGCGAAGATGTCTTTAAAAGCGGCCGTGACACTCGTACCACTTTTATCGTGTAACGCTTCTGCGTAGGCGTACTTGGACAATACGACTATGACTGTTAATATATACTGGGCGCCGTTGTTATGTTTTGCTATATCTTGAAGGCTTATGATATCAGCCTGCCACTGATAATCTAATTGTGCATTAACGATTGTTGGGCGTCTCTTAAAACGTCTTCTGGCTGGTTTATGGAGGGAATACGCCTCTTCTCCTGAAAGCCACGTCTTGACCTTGGCTCTTGTCACATGCTTGTTTTCAGCTACAGCCCTTCTTTACAGAGCTTCGGCGCTTCCCAAGCCGCCCCCCCCACCAGTATCGTAATAAAGGTTTCTTAACCGCTCCCCCAGCATGATATCAACAGCTACACCACAGCCAATGAATGACACTTGTTCTGCGTAAGGACATTTTATAAAAAAAATAGTGAATCTTAACAAATCATAAACAGTAGGTATTTTACATTTTCACAGTAAACGTTGTAAGAACTGCTTAAACCCTAGTCACCTCGAGGTGTAACATCATACTACGTCATTCTAAAAAACACACTATCAGGGTAATTTAGGTGTGACATTATTTATTTAAAATAGTCTTCGGAGCCAGCGGCCTTATTCTTATATTTTTTTTTATACAGCTTACAAACCCATCTTTCTATGAGTCTTTCTATCATCTTTCTATCATTAACCGTGCACACAGCCCGCATACACAGCAGTTTTAAATCGGGATGGGGGTCGTGTTGGGCTTCCTCGAGTGCCGCCGTGATGATCTTAACCATAGAAGGGTGAACATATTTCTTTTCATCTGACAACCCGTAAACTATCCTTAGCAGTTTATACATCCGGTGAGGGTCTAACGCACTACATATATGACGGGTTACCCTGTCTCTGTATGCATCGAGCAGACAATTGTGCGCGTCCTGCTGAGGATCATCCGCCTTATGTCCATAACAAAGATCGTAATAGTCATGTTTGACACACGTTTGCACCACAGCCACTACGAAACCTTTAACAGACTTCAAATGGTCATAAGTTATTGCAATATATTCTTTTACAACAACGTCTCTCTTAGAGACAACGACCCGCTTCACAGGAACATCACCACTTTGACTTATTGAACTTTCAGCCTGGTTTGCACAACATAGACAGTAAAAATTCACGCTGTCCGTTTTTGTAGGAGACTCCCCGACCTTAGTTCTTTTTGGGGTACAGCCCTAGGGGGTAAAAGAAGAAAGATTGACGGATCATTAGTTTAGCTGGAGAAATAAAGTACAACAGTACGTACCAGACGGTGCATAACAGTTTTCTTACTAACCTCTGCATTTTCACAGCTCTCTCCGCTCGCTCTGAAATCTTGAGAGTCGCTAATGTCCTGCGAAGCCCCATCATCTTCGATGCTTCGCAGGACACTAGCGACTCTCAAGATTTCAGAGCTCTCTACGGCCGCTCTGAAATCTTGAGGGTCGCTAATGTCCTGCGAAGCCCATCCTCTTCTACGCTTGTGCCAGGCTGTTGTAGAACGACCTTCTCAACATCCATCTGCTCAGGAAGATCCATGTCTTCATAGACTGGTGTTTTAGGATGTTCTACCGCTTTTTTAACAGCGGTTATGCCGTAGGCGCATCCCTCGGCGGCCGCTCTGAAATCCTGAGAGTCGCTAATGTCCTCCGAAAACCCAGCATCTTCGACTGGTGTACCCGACGGCTGCACGACGTCCTTCTCGGGATTCGCATCCTCCTGAAAACCAAGGTCTTCATAGATGGGGGTGACAGGTAGAACTACCGGATCTCCCAAGCTGTCCAACTCCTCAAATTCGAATCCCTCAGACGCGCTGTCAATACAAGAGTCTTCACTCCCGCTGCTATCGCCCTTAATAGGGGATATACAACAGTCGCAAGCCTTGGGACGAGGGGTTTTCATACTCTGACGCAGGTCAGCGTCAAAACCAGTAACGTTGCAGCCCTGAACCCCAGGTGATTCTTGTTGAGCATTCTCATCCACCACCGGGGGTGGCAGGCAGCTGTAATATCTATTGATAGTGGTCTGGGACCCACCCCACATAGGGCCTTTCACGACGGGGTTGTATCGCTTCATTCCTTTTTCTTTTTTTCTTGCTGTGGGAACTGCGGCGTATTCAGGACTCCGGTTGCTGTACAATACTCCTAAGGAGGCCTTATATGTATCCTAAACAGCCCCCAAAAAAGGCGTACCCTCTACTTCACAACTATGTCATACACGGGTCATAGGGCTATGGTTCGCCGAGGACTCCAGAAGAAGCACCGCCCCCTGCACGCCCCTCTTGAGGACCCCTGGGGCCACACCCTTTGTATTTCCAGGGGCTTGAGGCCTGTCACATTTAAGGACACGCAGATTTTTCCGGCCAAGCATGTCACTTTTCCGGACAAACCACTCACTTTTTCCTGCCACACTGAGGGGGGCGGGGGTCCCTGGGGGGACCTGTCACTTTTCCGGTCATGAATTGGGATTAATGGTATCAGCTTTTACTACTCACCTGGGCCAAGACAAGTCATTTGCAAGGTTTGTCCACCACTTTTTTTTGCCTAGGATAAAACATTTCTCGGATGCCCTCTGTTGGAATTGTGTAATATCTGCAAGGCCAGTGGGAATACAGGGTAAATACTTAAAGCCCATGTTAACTCATTGCCAGTCATTGGCACATCTTTTGAGAGGGTGGGCATCAACATTGCAGGGCCTCTGGATCCCCAGACTATTTCAGGCAACAGGTTTATGCTGGTTCCAGTAGATCATGCCACTAGGTATCCAGTGGCAATCTCTCTGAGAACCATGACTGCACCTGCAGTGGCAAAAGCCCTAATGGGGATTTTTACCCCTGGGGGGTTCTCTACGGAAATTGTGTCTGACAGGGACACAAACTTCATGTCTGCTTATATGTAGTCAATGTGGAAGGATTGTGGGGTAACTTACAACTTCTCCACCCCTTACTATACACAAACCAATGGGCTTGTTGAGAGCTTCAACAAGGCCCTGAAGGGCAAGATCAGAGGCCTTCTAGAGGCCCTGAGGAAACCATGCCTGCTGTTTGCTTACAAAGAGGTGCCACAGAGAGGAGTGGATTTTAGCCCCTTCGAGCTGTTGTATGGGCACCCAGTCAGAGGACAGCTGAGTCTGGTGAAAGAAGGGTGGGAGGAAGCTCCCAGGAAGATACCCCTAGGATGTAGTGAGCTACATACTGGCTTTCAGAAGCCAGATGGCTAAGTTATGAAAGTAAGCTTCTATTAACCTTGAAGGCAGTCAGGAAGTCATGAAGGAGTGGTATGACAAACATTCTACTACTTTGGAGATTCAACCTGGTCGGAAATTGTGGGTGATGGTGCTGGCAGAGCCCAAAGCCCTCCAGGACCGCTGGAACGGGTCCCATGAGGTGACTGAAAGAAAAGGTGAAGCCACATACCTAGTGGACCTCAAACCCCTTAGGAAACACCACAGGATGGGGTATGTAAACCGCCTCAAACTGCATGTAAATCTCCTCAACCCATACTTTGAGAGGTTTGAGCTCACCATGCTGTTGGTGACAGATGGAAAAGAGGAAGAGGAGAGTGACCCTCTCCCTGACCTGTAGGACTCCAAGGAGAAGGATGGGACTGTGAAAGGAGTAATCCTTTACCCCACTTTAACTCCTGTACAACAAGGAGCCCAGTGTTGGGACAGGGATATTTCCCTTCTTTGTTCTCCCTTAACTGTGGGACTACTCACCTGTGTACACATGATGTGGACACAAGGGACAACCTCCATGTTAAGAATAAATCTTGCAGGTTGCCAGATAAGGTGTAGTCCAGCATTAACACTGAAGTGTCCCTCCAGTAGCCCAGGGTCCAGTCTTGTTTTTCTGATACCAAAAGGTGCCCCACCAGGCACTACACCTTAACTGAGGTTCTGTGTGGATTACACAGGGCTAAACTCAGTGACTAAGACAAATGCTCACCGCATCCCCCAGGCTGATAATCTGATCGACAGGTTAGGGGCTGCCCTGTATCTCAGTACCTTTGATCTTACATCAGGGTACTGGCAGATCATCCTAACAGAGGGAGCAATGAAGAAGTCAGCATTCTCCACCCCAGAATGCCCCTATCAGTTTAGGATGATGCCCTTTGGATTAAAGAATGCCCCTGCTACCTTTCCTCGGTCTGAGATCTGCTCTTCCCTAGCAGCTCAGCTGTGCTCTGTTCTGCCTCCGATCCCCACCCATGTAGGGTTCAAGCCCCTTTGCCACTCTTGCCTTTTTTTCACAGCCATAGTTTATTTTTATTCTGCGTGCTGTCCTTGCCTGTGCCCATTGCTGTTTTGTTTTTATTTTTCTTCCTTGTGTTCTGTGCCCATTGTTGATTTAATATTTATTTTTGCTTCCTTGTGCTGCCTGTACTCTATGCCCATTGTTGTGCAGTTTCCTGTGCCCATTCTATTGACTTGCTATCTTGCTATCTTGCCTGTACCCTGCTGTTGTTTTGCTGTGTGTTGTTGACATTTTCTCCCCCATTTCCACTGACACCTCTGCCCACATGACCCCTCCTCTGCGTCCCAGCTGCACGTCCCTCCCTCTCCCCTACTTAACAGCGGCTGCTGTACAGTCATGCCGCTGGCATGCTGAAGGAGCGGACCTTCATGGCGACTTGTTGCTGCAGTACTTTGGACTGCCGACATTGGATTTTTCGTTCACACAGGATGATGCTAGAACCCTGCGATTGACCCCTTGAACAAAAGATAGGACCACGCAAGAAATAGTTGGCGTTTGTCGACATAGCGGGTGGCTTGCCACCGTGAAGTTCAAGTTTGTTTCCCCCTACTTTTGTCGCCCTGTCCTGAGGAGGCCTAATTCTTTGGAAGGCCGAAACGCGACCGCGTCGACACTTTCCAATTGGAGGAGTCCTGTTGTTTTCAATTTATTTGTGAAAGATACTTCACTGGACACATGTGAAGAGTGGGGTTCCACAAAGTTTTTGTTTGGAACTGGTGTGTCTGACTACCTCCCAGTGTACCACCTAGATTCAATAGGAGGACACTTCTGTAGTACTGTTCCATAGGGTGAAAGATAGGAAGTACTTAACAGAGATATATATATAAATTATACTTCCCCCCCCCCCCCTTATTTTGTCATATATTGTTTTTGTTATATGTTTTTGCTGTATAAAGTGTACATGTTGTTCTACTGTGTATAGTCGTTGTATATAGGTATGTACATAGGTAGGCTTATTTGTTGTATATATGTATACATTTTTTGCTTGTGTTTTGTGATATATATAAAAGAAATGAAAAAAGTATAATTTGAACAGATTACAAAAAATAAAATGTGTAATCTTATCCTCCTGTGGGTGTGATGATATTAGAAAACATTTGAATAATTTCGCAGTGGATGTTAGTCACAGGACCAATAGGAGAATTTACTGTCATCTATTGTGAAAATGTGTCCATATTTGTTCCTCCTTTTGCCATTTTTTTCCTTTTCTATATAGAAGGCGCGCCTAAGACCAGCCCGTCTGTGCCCGTTCACGACCCGACCACGGCCAGTGCCAGGAACCCTTCCGCCACTACAACTCTGCCGCTCTCTGCGCACTCAACCACAGGAGAACCACCTACTGCCAAAGGGCCTCACCAAACACCACCCACGGCCAGTTCTCCTGCTGACACTGCTGACAAGCCTTCACCACAGACAGCGGCCCCACAATAGCTGAACCATCGCCAAACGCCAGCACCACTAAACACCTGAGGTGCATCCTCCTCAATGTACGCTCCCTACACAAACATGCCATAGAGATCTGGGACCTGCTCGACACACTCTCTCCCGATGTTACTTTTTTCACCGAAACTTGGACCAACACCACCTCCGCCCCCGACATCGCCACTGCCCTCCCTGTCAGATACAAGATCCTGAGAAAGGGCTGCCCCACTGCCCAGGAGGAGGACTCGCCATTGCACACAGGAGCTCCCTCCATCCCTCCACCTCCAGCATGAGTGGGCCCCCCTCCAACACAGAGCACCTCCACTACCATATTCGCCATCACCATTGCTGACCTGGTCGCACACCACGCCATCGCCTCCATGGACTACATTCTCATCGGAGATCTGAACTTTCACCTCACCAACCGCAGCAACCCCGACTCAACCACCCTCCTGGATAACCTCGCTAACCTCGGACTGAACCAGCTCATCACCACCCCCACCCACAGAGCTTGACACACCCTCGACCCCATCTTCCCAGGCGGGACAAACATCCTCTTCAGCTACACCATGCAGTCCCTCTGGACAGACCACCACTGCGTGCATTTTACCTTCAACACCACCATCGCACACAAACCTGCCCCGTGCCTGCCGTGAAGAAACTGAAGCAAGACCTCAACATCACCCTCCTCCACGATCCCCCCTACACCACGACCGACACCAACTCAGCAGCCAAAGAACTGCACCGCTGGATCTCTGGCTGCGCCGACAAGCTCTCACCCCTCCGCCACCCCAGCAAACAACACCCCCTGAAGGCCACCTGGTTATCCACCGACCTCCAGGAAGCCAGACACTCCTGCAGATGCCTCAAGAAACTCTGGCCGAACAGAAAAACCAGCGAAGTCCAAAACAACTACAGGAGCGCCATGAACGAATACCACCAGCGTCTAAGAGCCACCAAGTGGACCTTCATCAAGAACAAAATCCCCACCAATGCATGCAACTCAAAAGAACTCTTTAACATCATACATCAGTTCACCAAACCCCCCGCAAAACCACAGATGCACCTCATCGCAGGACCTCTGCAACAAGCTCAGCTCCTACTTCCACCTGAAAATCAAGGCCCTCTACTACAACTTCAGCGAACAGACTCCGGACACCGCCACCCTCTCCACAACCGACAACCAGCTGACTATTACCACCTGGAAACCACCACGACCATGAAAAACACCCACTCAGGAGCTCCCAAGGAACCCTGATCATTGCACATCTACCACAGAGCAACCGCCACCATAGCACCCAAACTAAGCCGGGCCATCAATGCCTCCCTCGAATCTGGCACCTTCCCTGATAACTGGAAGTGGGCAGAGGTCATGCCCCTCCTCAAGAAATCCTCAGCCGACCAAACAGACCTGAAAAACTACCAACCCATCTCCCTTCTTCCCTTTGCAGCCAGTCACCAAAAGAATCATCAACGCCCAGCTCATCACCTTCATCGAAGAGAACACCATCCTCAACCCCTCCAAGTCTGATTTCCCCAGCAACCACAGCACCGAAACCGCCCTCCTCGTCGCCACCGACGACATCGGCATGCTACTCGACTAGGGACACACTGCAGCCCTCATCCTACTAGACCTCTTGTCAGCCTTCGACACAGTCGCACATCGCACCCTGACAGCCAGAATCCACTACGCCAGCATAAGAGGAACCGCCCTCGACTGGATCCGGTCCTTTCTCGCTGGCAGAACCCAAAGGATAAGACTTCCCCCTTCCTATCCAAACCTATGGAGATCAACTGCGGAGTACCTCAGGAATACTCACTCAGCTCCACACTCTTCAACATTTACCTGGCCCTCTCTCGCCGCCATTGTCAAACAGCATGGGCTTAGCATAGTATCCTACGCCAATGAAACTCAGCTCATCCTCTCCATCACGAAGAACCCCGACGGCACCAAACTCAGCTTCCAAGAATGAATGAAAGACGTTGCAGCCTGGATGAGCAACAGCTCCCTGAAGCTGAACTCAGAGAAGACAGAGGTTCTCATCCTGGGACACTCACACACTGCATGGCACAACTCCTGGTGGCCCCCTGCCCTCAGAAACCCACCCACCCCACGCCCAGAACCTCAGCATCATTCAAGACTCTTCCCTCAGCATGACCCACCAGGTCAACTCTGTCACCTCCACCTGCTTCAACACCCTCCACATCCTTCGCAAGACCTACAAGTGGATCCCCCCAGAATACAGAAAGACCGTCACGGACACACTCATAGCCAGCACAGTGGACTACAGGTAATGCCCTTTATGTAAGCATGGGCGGAAAATCCGTTTCGCTCGCGGATTTTGCGGATTTTCGGTAAATTCGCAATCCACGAGATTTGCGAATCTCCCGCAAAATCCGCAAATCCGCGAGCAGCGGATTTTGCTCGCACTGCTCGCGTGAGTTCGCGGCTTCCCAGTACAACTTCGCGCCCCGCGAATAAGCGCTAAATTGCAGAAATACGATTTTAGCAAAACTGAAACTACTTACCAGGTTCAAAAGTTCAGGCTCATCATTAGTAGCCATTTCCTGTAGTGCTTCCTGAGGGGCCCCTCCAGAGTTCAGTTGCCAGTTGCAACTATTATGTGACCCTGCTCTGAACCTCAGAATAGTTACACATATGCCACAAAGGTCCTGAATTACAGCTAAGGGAGACAAGCAGGAGCCAGGCTGGAAGTTCAAATCCATTAATCAGCCCCTAATTCATTATTGTCAGTTGGGGCAGGGCAGGTGTTGTAACTAATTTTGCAACAATGAAAGCACTTAGCAAGTGCAAAAGATCACTAATCAGGAAGCACTAAGGAAGCAGGTGCCAGCTAAAAAAATATTCTGTGACACATTAATCAGCCCCAAATTAATTCAGGTCCCTTGAGGCAGGGAAGGTGTGCTTGCATTGCCACAATAATGTACACTGACTGGACAACCAGAGGGTGCTTTGATGAAACAGAGGGTGGCATGGGTGGGCCAGAGGGTGGCATGAGTAGTCAGAGAGTGGCAGTGGTGACAGAGAGTGGCAGTGATGAAGAAGAGTGTCCCAAACAGGCTGGACAGGTAGAAACAACAAGTTCGCGAAACTTGCGACCCGACAGGTAAGTTCGCGTTTTGCGAAATTGTACAAAACCCTCGCGAACTGGCAGAAACCCGCGCGAACACACAAAAAAAAAAATCAGCAAATTCGCGAGAATTCGCGGATTTTGCGGATTGCGAGTTCGCAAATCCGCAAAATTCGCGAACGCGAGATTCGCAAAATTCGCCCATGCTTATTTATGCTGGTATCAACAAAACCCTGCTTCACAAGCTCCAGACCATCCAGAACACTGCAGCCAGACTTGTCCTTGGAACCCCACGACACGAACACATGACTCAGCACCTACGAGACCTCCACTGGCTCCCCATCGAAAAGAGGATCTCCTTTAAGCTACTTACCCACGCCTACAAATCCCTCCACAACATCAGACCTAAATACCTCAACGACAGAATATCCTTTCACGTACACAAAAGAAACCTCCGCTCTGCTCACCTCACCCTGGCAGAAACCCCACACATCTGCAGATCCAGAGCAGGTGGAAGAGCCTTCTCCTACATAGTAGCAAAGACCTGGAACAAACTCCCAGTCAACATCAGATGCTCCACCACCCTGCACACCTCCAGAAAGAACCTCAAGAGCTGGCTCTTCGACTGATTTGGAGCTGCCCTCACTCCCCAGCGCATTGAGACCCTCACGAGTGAGTAGCATGCTTTATAAACCCCTGTTTGAAAGGCTGGTGAACTAGGCCCTTTAGGTATGGAGGCCTTCTATGCTGCCTATCTGGATGACATAGCTTTTTTTTTAGCCATCCAAGGCTCCGATTCCTCAATGGGACGTCCGTATTAATCTGCAGAGAACGCATGCTAATCCAGTAATCCAGCAAATTCATGGTGACATTGTAATTTCAGATAGTCACTTTCCTACAACTCATAGCAATTATTCAAAATGTGTTAATGAGGCACACGTTAATTTTTCAGACCTCAAGAATTGCTCGGAGAATGGCCACTCTGCCCCTTCCCCTAAGAGCTCCTTACTTGGGATTGAACGAAGCCAGAAACAACATCCTTATACTATAGGTCTGCCACCACTACAGCTCTGGGCGAATCTTACAAACATGCTAACTTTTAATTCCATTCAGGAACTACCTAGAATAGACTCGATCAGTTGAAGGACCGATCTTGACCCTTTTAGTCCAGTTCCATTTATAGGACCACGAATAACCTATCCAAAACCAACTTCAACAGCATTGAAAATCAACTCTAAAGGTATTGCCAAAGACACATAAGCATCAGCAATGAGTACCCCTCACTAGTGACCAACCAATAGTAGTTGACTATAAGGAATTTAATCTGGGGACCGGTCTTTCGTTGCAAAATATGATGGCAGCACCTCTGTATATCAGCTCCTGATGATAGCTGGATCATTAGCGGAAAATGTCAAAACTATGGTGCATTTTTAGCAGCCAAAGGCCGCAGTGAACCAACCCCTTTGTATCCAACATAAACCTCAAGGGCAAGAAGAGTTCCAACCCCAGGGCTCTTTATTTGCACATATAGAGCTGAATTGCTCATTATCGCCAGACCAGCTCTCCTCATACAGAGTTTTGCAGAGATTCACCTATCTGTACCAACATGCAAAAAAGTCTAACGAAAACAGCTAAAAAATATTAGGCAAAGAACAAAATAAATCTAAGAAAGCAACAGTAGCTGCAAGTGATATTGGAATGTTAGAAAATTGTTTTCCAATATTTAAACTCAAATCCAACAACAGTTGTCAAAATGGGGTGGAGATAGCAGTCACTCAGTAATTCCATAGTGATCAGCCATCCAAGGTTTGTATGAAACTGGCCCACAGGGATCAGTCGTCAGAGGCCGGTACAAAACTGGTCAGTAGTGCCAACCCTCAATCTAAGTTTCAAACAACAGGGTGGCCCAATCAGCCCACAATTAAGGAAAACAATTCTTCCGAAGCAAATCAAGAAGCAGGTCAAACAAAATCATCCAAGGATAAAGATTTCATCAAAGTCACTGGATTGACTAATTCGCAGGAAAGAAGCACCATGACAACTATATCTCATAACGTTAGTAACTATCAAATGATCAAAACATTCCAAGAGGCAGTCTCTGCGGAGTCCAAAGTCATCTCATCCCTGTAGGGGTCTTTGTTAGATCCACTATTGAGGAACTGTGTCCAGAACATGTTCAGGACAATGCGACACAATCAGGAACGTCATTGTCAAACTCTCCTCTTAACTTTAGTAAGCTTATTGTTATACCCAAATATCAGTCTATAGGTCTATATGACATTCTCATCTGTAGTGCCATTTTAAAACTTGTAAAGTTGATTCTGACCTTATCCAGACTTACATCTGCAGATATTGAAGCCATTCAATTCAATCTAGATCTCTCCAACTCTTCAGGTGGAACTACCTTCTTCAAATGATCAACTCCCCGAATCAGCAAACAAAGTGTTTACTTGCAGAGCGCAGTTTGCAGAAAGGGGTTTTGAAATTAGGAAGGATGCCCCCTTGAAACATCAATCAATATTAATTTGATGCTTACCCCTAACAAGGAAATGGCAGGTAACCCCTACTCCCAAACCCTTGCAACAATCCTCTAGGTCATTACACAGTGCTATAGGCCCCCTTTCCAAACCGTATAAAACAGCAAACTTTTAAATTGCAAAATCAGCTTTCAAGCAATGTGCTTGTAAGGAAAGCCTCAGGAAGAGCATTCAATCAGACGACTGGTCTTGGCTTCCATCACTTCTTCCTTGCCAAAGAAGTACTATTGAACATTGAACTGCAGTAAAGATTAATCAACGACAACTGCCAATGAGGTCCTGCTCCTGGAATCTTCATGATCTCACCTGGCTCTTGGGGGATTCTGAGGCCATTTTGTCCTTGCAAGATTTCATGATCTTGAGGTTCCAAGAGATGTGGAGGGAGCATAGTACTCCGATTATTGGATATCAGGAGATCTTCATCACAGCTACAAGATCTACATCTAAAGATAGGACAAAAGCTGTGTTAGCCATTTATATATCAACAGAAATCGATGTTGAATTTCAAGCACTCTCTTATGACATGACCTGGCTGCCATGTATAGAAATCCAATATTCATCTCTGCTATTTCTACTAAATTTAAACTTGAGCACGAGGTGGGCCATTAGCATAGCTCAAGTAACTATCCTATTGGAAATTGCCAAATCGCTTTATACTCATTGCCCTAACGCAAAATGTATAATCTCTGGAGACACCAAACACATACACTATATTTATCCTGAACCTTAAGGTTACTTTCCAGACCTCAAAGAGGGTGAGTAAAGGATACTCATCAGTCACCACACGGAACCGCCCTTCATCATTTGAGATTCCTTATTGACCAAAGAGTGGAACACCTGCCTTTGATGGATGAGGACAAGATGGAACAGCCTTCATCTACTCAGCCAGGTGTCTGTATGGTCTTGCTATTCTGTATCAGAGTTCAAGGATGAAACAGAGTGACTAATGTTGCAGTGCAAAACAATAAAAGTGTGAACAAATGTGTATTAAAATTGGGTGAGGGAGTACTGTAAAAGTTTATTCTGGTGCTACTCACTCCTCCAATATTAAAAAGTCAACTGCAGTTTATGAGGATAGCTGCCTAAGTGTGATGAGAGGTCAACATGTTTCAGCAAATCTCGTGGACAACTGAGTCCTTGCTTTCTTCAGGACCTATATGACTAATGCTACTGCAAATGTGAGAAAAGAAAATAATGTGTGATTTCGTAATTACTAAGAAATCATAATAAGACAAGCTACGAGATCGCCTGGTTCCCTAGGTGTCCTCTCCTTGTCCTATCTCGTGGACTGTGCATGTCACTGAAAACAAGAGAGAGGATATCAAATGAAAGTGCAGGTGAAACATCACAACACATAGGCAAATATGAGTGTCAGAGAAAATAAACATGTACACTCTATATATAAAAGGTATACAACCAAACTCACTAATAGAGTGTGTTTTTATCATCATTTTGGATATAAGTTTACATTCCAAAAAGGAGAGAACTACATCTTACCAGTACAATGAAAAGCAATAGATAGAAGGTTATAAGCTCGCGCTCTATTGTCAACAGTACTAAGAAGAACTATTAGAGCTGCTACTAGGGATAATAATGACGTCTATCTATCGTCATAAATAATGTAGTAAACCACATTAGCAAAATGATATACAATATATCCCGAGCAGAATCAAAATGTATACAAAACAACTATTGAATAAAACATCATATTCCAGAGTAGGTGTCAGTCTTCTTCTTTAATGTTCTTTACAGCATCTCTTTGGATTGCTAGCCAACACGTGTTTCGTCTATTTATAGCAGTTTATGCATTTAGACTTCCTCAGGGCAGTATGTTTATTTGCGAAACTGGCGACACCACTAACTTTCTGTTCTAAACGGCGTTATGTATAAGTAAAATCGAAGTCAGACGATCTAATCAACGAAGAAGTAGCACCTCTGTTAATATTAATGAACAAAACCCTCGTCAGGGCAAGTCCGATTTTCACATCAATGTTGGTTCTGTTGTTTTCAATCACGATGGTCAAGATCTCCATATCAATGAAACACTAGCGTTACATCTTTTTCATTAATTTAAAGGCGGCCTTTGACACCATCCACAGAAAACGTTTATGGTAAAAACTAGCTGCATGGGGTGTCCATCAAAACTTCTGGACCTTATAATATGCTTTTATACAAACACTTTGGTCCAGATCAAGTTGGGGGATGGAACATCTCTTACCAGGAGAATTCAAATATAAAATGGCCTAAATTAGGGGTGCATTCTCACCCCCTCTTTATTTATTCTATTTATGGCAGACCTCAATCAACATTTGGATACATCAAATTGTCACCCTCTTCAGCTCTCCACATTCCTTTAAAATATCTTTAATTTGTCAATGATATAGTCTTTCTTAGTCAAACACAAATAGGACTGCAGCATCAAAGTAGCTCCTTTGACTAATATACACTAGTCAACCGCCTTTATCTTAACATTAAAAAAACAAAGATTTTATGGATTAGAGCATCTCCATACAGATAATGCTCCTAGTACTCAAGAGGAAAATCAATTGAAACTGTTAATAGCTACACGTATCTTGGCATCTTGTTTCATAAGGAAATTTCCCACAGAAACTACTTTGATTTACTTATGATTAAAGCTGCTACTAACATCTCTGACTTTAAAGCCCTTTGTGATAAATTGGCAGGTCCATCTTATAGCCACCTTCTGAATATAATGTCAGCTAAATTAATTCCTGCCTTAACTTACGGCTCACTTCAAGATTCCAACGTATATTGGCCCAGGCCCAAATTGGTCTAAAGTTTGGTCTTCAAAGGCAGGACCTAGCAGGCAGAGCAGCATACCCGAAACTCTCCTATTCCCTGGCTTCATCGGAAACTAGATCTCTTGCCAACATGTGCTGGTTAGCAATTCATATTTCTGACCATTCCGCCCATGGGGGGCATATATGCAGGTTTCTTCCCAAACCATTTGCCTAAAGGCTCAATGGTCCACTCAAATGGCTGTAGCATGCTTCAAGAGCTCTATGAATCAATCATTTAAATTCTTCTCGTTTCAACTGGAAAAGACAATTTCGCATCAAAAAAGCATGACTGGTCAATTATTAATGCTTACAAAACCTTGGGCATCCAAACTTACCTTTGCTCGCATTTTCCTACATACATGCAATATTAATTTCTGAGGCAAGACTTGGCACTTCTCCAACTAAAGAGGGCACCCTGCTATGTTTAAAGGATTGGCCACACAGCAAATGCAGACTGAGTGGCCACTCAGTGGAAACACTACTACATGTAGTGTGTGTTTGTCCAGATCTCCAAAGTTCTCATTAAATTCTGCGGAGACCCTTTTTTTAGAAGCAGGGGCAAGAATGTGCTGTCAAGCTGTGATTTTATGTTTAGCTTGCAGTTCTATTCTTTTCATTTGCCGGTTTGCTAAGTTTTTGGCTGTGGTGAAGAGAAAAATGTCTGCATCGAAACCATGGCAGTACATGTTGTGTTTTACACTTCAATTTGCTTTGTAATTGATGTCTTTGTTGTTTACTGGTAGTTGAATTACTTATTTGCTAGGTCTCCCTAATTATTGCATTTTCAGTTGAATATTTATGTTATTACAGGGTTGAAAAAGGGAAATCACTAAACAGTATGTACCGTAGCACATTTGCACATCCTTTGTAAATATGTTGCACATGCTTCTGCTGCTAAACAATGCCTGGTTAAAAAGTCAGTAGACTTAGAACTTAGGTCTTATGAAATTATTTGGTTATATGAATTGCGGTAAATTTGCGCAATTTATTAAGTTATTAGTACCAAATAAACTGTTGAATAATGTTTAATTTATCTGACCATTTATATGAATTTGTTCTACTCATTTGTGGAGTTGAAGCACTGGAACAATGACTTTTACATCCTTAAACTGTCTACTGAAATATTGTACATATGACTACTTGCCTCTCGTGAATATTGTGTTTTCAGCTAAGTCTTAAATTATATTGTTTTATTGACTCTAATGATTTTAATTAATCAAACAATAAAATTACTCACTAACTTGTTGAGGCAGTTTGGCTCATTTTTTTCACTGACCCCAGGGCTCACTGATTGTTTTACAGACAACATAGAAATTGGGGACAACGTGCCTGCCAAAAACTGAATTTGCAGGTTCTCTGACAAGGTGTGGTATCAAAGGTGGTGGATTTAGGTTTGATTGAGCCCTCTTGTAGTTCCTGCTCCAGTCAAGGGCTACTGATACCCAAGGCTGCCACACAGGGCATCTCTCCAGAACAGTGGTTCTGCATGGATTACTGGTGCCTCCTGTCAGTCAACAAGACTGGAGCTCACTCCATCTCCTGAGTTGATGAGCTCATTGATCGCTTAGGAGTTGCGAAGTACCTTTCATCTGACATTGTGGTACTGGTAGATTGTTCTAAACATGAGGGCCAACAAGAAGTTAGCATTCTCCACCCCAGAGGGCCGCTTTCAATTTGGAGTGATGCCTTTTGTCTTAAAGAATGCCCCCGTTAGAGGCTGTTAGTGCAGCCTATCTAGACTACATTGCTTCTTCAGCTCTAGCTAGTATGATCAAATGACCACCTCTGGGAAGAGCTCTAGGCACTGCAAAGGGCAGACCTAAACATCAAGGCCAGTACGTGCCAGATAGAGCAGGGGTCAGTTGTGTACTTGGGCCACAAAGTTGGTGGGGGCAAGGTGCAGGCCCTCCAGCTCAAGGAATAGACCATCTAGGCTTGGGTACCTCCCAAGAACCAGGTGAGTCTCTTCTTAATCCTCATTGGATTTTACAATAAATTGTTAAGGTGTGGTATGGTATCAATGTAGCTCCCTTATCTGGGCTCACTTCTAAAGAAGCAGCCCAAGAAGGTGATCTGGACGGAGACACCAACTTGAGCAAGAAGCTTCTAGAACCTCCCACTAAAATGAATTATTTGGAAGAGTTGACAGATCACTACGTCAATACCATGACTAACATACTCGACTCTGCAGCCCGAAGCAACTCAAAAGGATCCCTTGCAAACAATCTAAACCTTGGTTCAATGGTTCCCTAAACAACAAAAGACGCAATTTAAGGCTCTCTTAGGCCCCCTACACCCCTAATCTAAATCAGTTGAAGAAGAAGAGAAGCTCTAATACCAAACAAATTCGCATTGCTAAATCAGATCATTTCAAAGTGCAGCTTGACAGCGCTAAAAACTATCCCAAAAACTGTTTGATATCATCAAATAACAGGCTAATCCTACTCCTGCAATCAAAACCGCTGGTCCCAGTGAAGAAGACTTCTCAGCGCACTTTTCGGAAAAGAGTATTGATTGGGGACTGCCGCAGCTAATCTGCTGTCGATGAGCTCCCTGGGTGTGACAATACCTATTGCAGTGAGTGCTCCGCCTTACTCCACAGAGTACACACCCAAAAAAAATGCTTGCTGGAACACCTTCATATTCCCTGATTTTGAGGAGATGTCACACTCAATGGCATCTCTTAAACCATCCAACCATTTCTGTGATCCACTCCCCGCTATGCTGCGCAAAGACCTCAACCCGGCCATTCTGCCTATCTGGACCAAGATCATCCAACAATCTCTCTCTTACAGGGGATGATTCTGGACTGCCTTAAAATGGGGCAAGTCACACCTATTCCCAAGAAGCCCAATGCAGACCTAACTGACCCCAATAACTACCAGCCGATCACCAGCATCATATCTTTAGCAAAGTTTCTCAAGTAGTGCGTTCACACTCAGCTATGCAACCATATCAAGACATTTCAGCTGCTAGACCGACATCAGTCAGGCTTTAGACCAGGTTATAGCACATAAACTGCCCTTACGCACATTGTGGATGATGCCTTGAGAGCTCTGGACCAAGACAAATCTTGTCTTTTAATTATTCTAGACTTTTCCTCTACTTGTGACACTATCAAACATGATCGCTTGATTAACCTTCTACAATATAGGATGGGGCTATCTAGCCCTGTGGTAAACTGGTTCTCCTCCTTCCTGCACAGTTGAACGCTGAGAATCAAAGTCAACCAATCTTTGGTGGTAAGCACCCCGGTCACTATCGGGGTACCTCAGGGATCTGCTCTCTCCCCCATGCGCTTCAATCTCCTCATGGAAACGCTAACTGCTATTTTGAACGGGTCAAACATTCAATACCATATGTACACAGACGATACACAACTGTATTTGAAGATCTTCTCTCCAGGTGACATTAAAACTTTTAAAGGAGTGCTCCAAAAAACTCAACAATGGCCAACACATAACCATCTGTTACTAAACGGACTCAAAATAGAATTTCTCCTGATTACAACCCGCAACCAAGCGACCCCAACGTAAAACTGGATCAAAGATATCTCTGCACTCAACTGCTCCCTGCACGTGTTGGACTCCACTTGCTCTTTAGGTGTCACACTTTCAAAACATGCAAGGACACATTAGGGTCACTACTAAGAGTGCGAACCATCAGCTCAACACTCTCAGGAAAATCAAACCTTTCCTACCTCCTTAGGACGTCTAATCAGCAATCCAATCACTTGTTATCTTGCGAGTTGAATATGGCTTTGTAACCATAGCAGGGCTTCCTAAAGCAAGGTTAGTGCCACTAGGAGCTACTCTGAACACCTCTGCCAGACTAATCACAGACTCTAGAAAGCATGATCATATTACACCTGACCTAATTCAACTTAACTGGCTTCCCATTGAAGCAAGGATCCGCTTCAAGATTGCTTGTCTGACAGATAAAGCTATTCACCACAATAGCCCTGTTTACTTGCCAAAGAAACCCGAGATCTCCGGTTCCAGTCGAAACTTAAGAAGCTCGAATACCCTACTCCTGAAACCACCCAAATTCAACAAAAAAAAGAACCTATAATCGCACCTTCTCAGGACTGGCGCCAAGAATCTGGAATGCCCTTCCGACGGAAATCAGAACCAACAACTCAACTGCTTCCTTTAAGAAACAAGTCAAATGGCTACACTTGGAAGAACTTCAACAGCAATAGCCTCCTTGTTCTTGTGATAATCAATTCCCTCAAGTGCTATACAATCTTTTTTACTTTGTGTATTGAAATGTATGCCTGACAATCTTTCTCTCTAATGTGGTTTAAATTAGTACTCGATTTGAACTGTACTGTATCGTTCTTGGGGTGCAGTGGTCTGCTTAAACTGCACAGCCTCTTCTAGTAGGGCCTTCACCTGGTCCTTCTTATGCTCCCTTTGTTGTATTGTAATTTTACTGTCTCCCCATGACAACACTAATTGTCCTCTCTGGACAGCGCTCTGATACCCGTTCTGGGTCTTGTTTGCGCTTTATAAAACCTTTCAAATAAAAAAATAAGATGTTCCAGAAAGCATTTGATACCAGAAAGAAAGCCATTCACACTGCACCGTTGTTTGAGGCACCTGACTTCTCCAAGGGATTCATACCATGGCATTGGGGCTGTCCTCTCACAGTGAAATGATGAGGGCTTACATCAATCTGAAGCCTTCATTAGCAGGAGGATACTTGCCAGGGAAAAATGTGCAGTGCAATAAAAAGGGAGGAATTTGCAGTGGTCAGGCCTCTGATTAAATTGAGACCATATTTGCTTGGGACTGAATTTGGTGTTCAGACAGACCACAGACCCCTCAGATGGCTGATGCAGCTGAGGGGAGATGGTCCACCTCCCTACAGAGAATGGACTTTATACTGGAATATCGCCCTGGTACTGACAATGCCAATGCTGATAGTCTTTCCAGGTTTTTCTGCCATAGGAATGAGAAGTCCGATGTATAGTCAGAATGTATTTTCTTTTAGATACATGTGTGTTAGTATGCTTTTATGGTGTTTGCCTTGTTGTCACCGAATAAAGCTGTTTTGAATTGATTTGAGAAATCCGATGAAGGTGAAAAGTTCTCCCTGGTTTCTGTTGGGGGGCACATGTTGGAACCATATTTTTGTTCTCACACCCCAGTTCCAAAGATCAGTTGGATTATCTCCTTTTTGAGCTACAGGGACACAACAAGTATTAAGAGGCCTTCCCTTCAACAGTCCAGCTCTCCAGCACAGATTGGCCCTGCCTGGACCCTGATTCTAGCCTCTGGATGAGTAAGTCATGACCCCCAAGTGATGAATTCCCAGGTCATAGACTCTTGGTTGTGTCAAAGTGTACTGTCTGCATCTGCCACCAATGCTAAGCTCTGAAAACGACCTGCGCTTCACGCTAACAATGATCTCATAGCAGCCCCCACCATTGTGTCCGGCTGAGGCTTCTCACGTGGTCTGGATCGAGTGAGAAGGTAAACTCCCCACCAGGACAAATGTGGTTCTTTCACTTGACCCGCGTTCGATTGCTGCAGCCAGAACGTTTAACTTTGACCCAGTCCAGCATGACCAGATGACTGTAATGGGCGTTTTGTGCTTGTTGCTGCTATTTTTGCCTGAAACTTTAAGAAAAACTCCACTTCTGCTTCTTGGTGCTAGTTATATGTGAAACTTTTACAAATCATAACTCCACTTCTAATTATTGGATTTGTTGTTATATTGATGTAATTTTATTAAAATGTACTCTATTTTTCTTAATTGATATGGAAGTCTTCTTGTTTTCTGGATTCACTATATTGCTGTTCCAGTGCTCCATAAATACTTTATATATTGCCTATAAATTACGCCTGACTGCTTTTGTGCTAAACTATCAGTGTTTAAGCACATTTTTATTTAGTGACGTTTGTGGTTCACCCTGAAAAGAATTGTCTATATTACGTGGGTGGGGCTCTGATCCCTCTCAAATAATAACCCAATTTCTTACATTAATATATTGCAATTTTCAAAGTTTTTGATCAAGGCCTTCCATGCTACAGATTGTAGACTATTTGAAGACAATCTAAATCCCAATCTATACTTTTTCCTGTCTTTCTATTTATCCAATTCATTATCTTCCATGTAGCCACGCCAGCATCTCCTTTTTGGACAAACCTAAGAGCCCTTTGTCAGTGCTCTATCATACCCCAAAAGATGGCCTCTCATTTTGTAAACTGAAAGGAGCAAGATTCATAGTATGTTCTTCTCCATAATGACATATTTCCCTAGTTGATCTTTATTAAAACGCCACAGATTCTTTTGAAAAAACAGTGTGCCAGGTTTAATCGTTTCTTTGGCTGCCCACGAAAGGGTAAAGGCAGCACAGAGATCTTCCCTAGTGGCAGGAGAGAAGGTGAAGGAAATCATTTTCTCTTTCCAGCACAAATAGTTGATATACTGACGTTTTCTTTATGTAATAGATTTAGGAGGTATAATTGGTCTGCTGACCTTTTAAAGATCACATATAGGAGTGAGAGCAGCTCCTGAGAGCAATATTTTGAGGTGCAATTATGACCACAATGCGAGAATTGCTTGTATTCACGGAGGAACAGCACACAGAAGCATGGATCACACACCTGCTCTCGAGCTAATGGAGCTGCAACCATGAGAGACAAAATACAGAGTACACATCGATTTGTTGTTTTCCAAGAAGGACAAAGAGAGCATTTTGTTCCGCTTGCAGCTCTGTCGTGCAATGTCAGGCCCGAGCCTACAACTCGAAATCCCTCCCAGTAAGAATATAATTAATAAATGAGCAAATGCACATCTGCACACGTGTTCCTGCAGGTCGGCTGGGCGGAGTGCAGTCCCTTTGCCGCTGGCTCGTTAGGGCAGGCGATTCAATAGTTAATTACTGCTCCAACGCTTTGTGGCCGAGCATGTGTGTTTAAAAGCCACGGGATGCTACTAGCCTTTTTAAAAACCCATCACATTGATCCTAAAATAATAATGTCCACAAGGCCAGCTGTATGATTGCTTTTTTATTGCTATGTGTGCTCTGGGACCTTGTTATAATTCTAAAGGTCACGGTGCTTAAAGCAACAGTGACCCTACTCGACCCACAAGATATAAGATGATGGAATGTGAGGAAGGAAGCGGAAGGAGATCCGCTCAGAACAAACCAGTGACTGGAGATGGCATATTGATCAGAGTTTCACTGAGAACAACACTGGAGGGAATAGAACCAGCCCTGTCTGCTCATCACTCATACTCACTGCCTCCTTAATATGTTCCATGCTTGCACCTCTGTATGCGCCTCAAAGCATAGATTACAATAGTGATCGAGCATCTTTCACTACATTGATGACATTTGCATGGCTTTTAATGCACATTTAATTTTCAAGGTTATTTTTATAAGTTACGATTCTTGATTGGAGAGAGCTATTGTCATCATATAACTCACAAACCTACATCACACAACACAATATTGAATATATGCATACACTTGCATACAGGTGCATATAGACAAAAGGGGCTTTGCTCGACTCGTTTTAAGCCACTGTCTTCTGTGGTTCAGCTGGCAGCAGCTAAAAGTATCAGCCCATGGCATTCAGCAAATGTATCAAAAGCAGACAAGAAGGAGCGAGCTACCCTCACCCACCAATCTAGATGGTGGCATGCTTCCTCATGGGGTTCCCATCAAAGATACCTAGCGCATCCCGGGTGTGCTATGATGCCTGATTAAAGCAGAGCTGGCTTTTTATTATGTGGTTGTGAATTTGTGAGGAGTTTTAAATCGACCTCAAGGTTGCCCATACCAATCAAGCTTTTTATTAATGGATAACTTTTGTTTAAATGTGTTTTTATTGTTTTGTTTTCTAAGTTTCAATACATCTGACATTTCTGGAAGTCTATTCAAATAACACTGTAACTTGGTGGCGACAATGCAGTCAGTACTGTAGACAATACGAACATTATTATGTGTTAAGAGATTTACGGTAACATTGATTGATGTAGTGCCTTTACATACGGAGTTTAACTATAGTCAACTTAACTCAAGTAACACACAACAGTTTGCTCTGCTTCCTGAGGCTCTGCATTACTGCCTTAGATTACCATATGCAGTACGGCTTTTATTCCCTATATTGCAGTGTGTTAACCCGACCACCCAGTCCAACAAGATACGAGTTGCTTGTATCTGTGTGGGTGCGCCAATGCCCAATGTATACAAATTGCATGGTTTACCATGATGCCTAGAGGCTCCATGTACATCTGGATTGATGGATGGGGAGTAAGGGGGGGAGGCAAAATGAGGGTTCCGCAAAGGAGTGGGGAAGGAGGGGGGAGGATTCGAGCAGGCTTGGGATGGAAGGGGGGGACTACTCCTCCGTCGTTATCCGGCGTAGGTGTCTTTATTAGTGTGTTGGTCATCACCCCGCCTTATATATCAGTTTCGGCCATGTGTCCCCTCAACACTTTTGAGTTCACTTTCTGATATTTCTGATCAATCCCGCCATTGCGCTCTGAAGTCTGATAATATTGTGTCCCATCCTCCGCCACTGGATGCTTCTAAAACCCCCATGGCATCCTCCCTACGAAGTGCTACACTTTCTGCCTGTGCCCAACACAACTGTGACTGATACCAGGCTTTAGCCGCTGGGGGGTTAGGGGATTTCCAGCAGCGTGTGAGCAGGCGCTTGGCTGTTGTGAGGTCTAGATCTATATATCTAGACGTCACCTTATACTTTTTGGGTCTTTGATACAGTCCTAATATGCATAATTTCCATGACCAGTCCAGGGTACGTCCTGTGCTCCTAGCTAGGCAGTTGACCATGTTCCAATATGTTTGGATAACCGTAGACGACCATAGAAGGTGTAGCAGGTCTGCCCCTATTTCGTCACATCTGGTGCATCTGGCGCCAGTTCCACCTTTCTGATCCAGATGGAAAAAAGTCAATTCAATTCATTTCAATTCAAAAGTCTTTATTTCGATAAAAATCATAAAAGACACATTAACAGGACAATTTACATTTATGGCTGATTAAAACAAATCTAGCAGCAAATAGCATCCAAAAAGCAGTAAGACATTACATAAAGTCAACCGCCATCGTTAAAAATATAAATAATTAATTAATAAAATAGTGGTGGATTTTATGACCAGTTTAAATAGAATCCAACTTTTCAATTTATTAAAAAATTCAAATTATTTAAAAACACAGAAATAATTCCAACTCTGTATTGCTCTAAGACAGTAAAGTGACAAGTGCAATTTTATGTGATTAGATAAATACACACAACACATCAATATGTGCAAAGATCTCGGGCTCGTGTGATCCACATCCAGTGGGGAAATTTTGCAACAGCTATAACCACAGGCTGTGAGTTATTTGTTTTTAAAATCCTCAGTGCCTCACAACCTGTTTGTATACCTAGCTGGAGGCAAATGGGTCTCAACCATGTCCTACTTGATACTTTATATTCGGGGCAAACGAGTAGTATGTGTCCAATACTTTCCCTTTCGGAGGGACAAAAGGGACAAGTGGCACCGGAACCACTGCGCCAATTAGCAGTGTAGCTGTTAATGGGTAAAGTACCAATCCTAAAATGATTGTATCTTCTCCTATCTCCGGGAACAGTTATATAGTCCTAATAGCCCTCTAAGGCTGCTGTATGCTTGATGTCTAAAAAAGCAGCGGTCAGGGAAGGGCCACTACAGCGACCAAACCTTTTCTGAGCTACCAGACTCCAATAAAGTTCTCTAAACCGATTCCTCGGTGGGAAGACATTGGCCTCAGGATCTTGCCAGAGAGTTAATAACCCCATTGCTTTATATGTTACCCCAACCTCCCTCATCCATGAAATCTTATGAGCCCTGTCTGCATTTCGTACATCCATAAATGCCCGAGCATACTGGGAGAGTTCTGGGGTAACCCACAGTCTTCTCCAGTAGGCTATCGTTCTGTAGCGAGCCATGTCCTCTAAATGCAGGCAGCTAGGTCATAAAAAAGAGGTGTCAGGGGGGTTGACGCCGGGAGACCTGTAATTCCCCATAGGAATTTATTTTGTGCTATCATTAGACAACTGAGGTTACTAAACCCCCACAATTCTGTCCCATACAGAACAGCTGAGCCAATCTTCATAAATCATAAATCTTAAGAACTGAACTAACCGGCCTAGTGTGGGAGAGATAGAATGCCTTCATTAAGGCCCCTGCCAATTGTGTGTGTTTTATGGCCAATTGATTAGTATGGTGTTCTCAATCCATTTTGGAAGCCAGGGTGATACCCAAGTATGAGAAAACCTCTGTCTGCTCGAGCTGTACTCCACTCACGAGTGCCCTGCCTCTAACTTGCTTAGATTTATGTAGTACCATAAACTTGGTTTTATTAACGTTTATAACAAGTCCATGGTCTTTGCAAATTAATTCAAAAGCATCTTTGGCTTTCTGTAAGCCCTGCTGGGTTTTTGAAATTAAAAGTGTGTCGTCGGCGAACATCAACAGGGGGATCAGCTTCCCATCCAACTTGGGGGCATCAGTTGGTTGGTTTTCAAAATAGCTGATCACCCTGTTGATGTACAACGAAAAGAGGGTCGGTGCCAAAACGCATCCTTGGCGCACACCCCTTGCGATTGGGATTTTTTCTGTAACGCTCCCGTGTTGATTCCAGCGGACTTGGGCATAATTACCCTTGTGTAACTTCATTAAAGAGGAGAGAGGGCATACCCTGTTCTAAAAAGACAGTCCACATTTTATGACGGGGCACCAAGTCGAACGCTGATTTCAAATCAATAAAAGCAGCGTACAGTGTACCACCCCCCAGTACCACCACCGCCAATAAATTAAAACAAATCTAAATACTTGATGGATCGTACTAGTCTGAGTACCAAACCCAGCCTGGATCAGAGAGAGTACCTCTTCCTCCTCAATCTATGCTTGTATCCTCTGAAGGACAAGCCTAGTTACTGCCTTTTGAATACAGTCAATTAAACTAATAGGCCAGTAATTTCCCGTGTCTGAGCTATCCCCTTTCTTGTGTATGGGAATTATCACAGCGCCCTTCCAGGTTTCGGGTATGGGTGAACCCTTTGCGATACTGTTTATTAGCGCTAATATGTAAGATGCCCAGACCTCCTTGTCAAGCATGAATAGGTCAGCAAGGATTGAGTCCAAACCAGGTGCCCTGCCTTTGGGGATGTTATCCAACACCTTTCTAACTTCAATTCTAGTGAAGCATAGGGGGATGATATCTTGCTCGATGGTGATGGGAGCCTCGCTAACACCGAGCAGCTCAAAAGGTGCAAACTGGGTGGCATAATGGGAAACCCATATGTTCGGGGGAACATGGTTTGTTGGTTCAGCCCTTTTGAACCCCCTACCCCACCTGACCATATCCCAAAAGTTACACATAGAACGCTCTTTGCTAGCTCCCAGCAGCTCACCCCAGTAGTCCTCATCCCATGCTCGTTTGGCATCATATTGCATTTTCTTGTATAATTCTCTAGCGCTCTTAATGTTTTCTCTATCTTTTGATTTAACAGCTTCTGCTAGACCTTTATATGCGGCCCGACAGGACTTCCCATACCACTGTTCTTCTTTTCTAACAGGCCTTTTCTGTTTGTTTAAAATCTTCTTTAAAAAATAGCTGCTCAGCTGTCTAAAAAATTTGGAATGGATGAGATTGACATTAAACTCAACTTCCTGCTTGGTGGAACAATTCTGAATTTCCTCTGTTGCCTGAATAGTCAGCTCTTTCATAGCAACTATATTGTTTTCTATCGCCACTCAGTCGGCCCATTTAATTCGCCTAGAATCATTAGAAAGGACTATTTTCACACAGCCTAACGGGACATCCTGAACTTTAGACTTAAATAACAAGAAGTTATCCCCGTGAGTAAATGTTATAAATATAGAGGTCATTAAACTCTATGCTAGAAACATGAATTAAGAGGATATCATTGCTTTTAGTGTCCAATTGATGGATAATATATCTATTGTCCTGCTTAACCCACATTGTTAGGCCCCCCTTTGGTCTACCTTTTAAACTTGGGATAGCTGGGATAAAGAAATTAAGATGTCCAACTATATACTCTGGTTCTAGCAACCAGGTTTCTTGTAACAGGATAAAATCCATTAAATCCACGAAAGTCAACCAATCTGAAGAGTTTATCTTACTTCGAAACCTAGCAACATTCCACGAGATCAGTGATTCCTTGTTTTGTAGGCCCACTGTTCTATTCTCAAGTATCCCACTAGTGTCCCTTACATTACTACAGTTGTCCGACTGGATTCGGTTAGCAGGACCCCTAGGGTAGTTTCTGACTCATCTTGTGCACGTAAGGAAACCTTTACTGCCTGATTGACCTGCGATACTATTACAAGCCAAAATATCTCCCCTCGGTTTACTACTTTCCTTTAAGGGAAGTCAATCATTTTCATTCAGGGAGCTAAAAATATCAAATCTGTTGCTTGATGGAAACAGACTGGGTGTTGGAACTGGCTCTAGTACATAATTTCTGGGGTCATGAATTTCAGAGTGACGAGGTGGTTGATAAAAATAACCCAGAGGTAAGACATTGACACTATCGTGATGGATCCTAGCAGAACCTGCCTGCTTCAGAATGTGTCCCACTAACTCAGGGGAGCTGAAACTCACTACCACACAATCCCCCTCCAGTCTTTTCCTGGATTTGCCTACCCATGTGATCCTTCTGACCATCTTAAATTTACTATACAACTGCTCACCTAACACTGTTTTATTATTGAAATAGTGGAGAGCCTTATTCTTAAGTGTTGACCAATGCTCCTCCTCTGTCTCCGGTATTTTGGGAGCGTTGGCCAATATGATGGAATACGGGCATGCCTCGGGGGGGAGATGGGGGGAGATGTTCCTGGGAGAGTAATTGCCTGTCAACTGGAGCCTTCCAACAGGGCCCTTTGGGCCGGACATTACCCCTAGTGTAGTGTTAACAGGTGGAGCCATCTGCTTTAATACTTGGGTGTTATGGTTAGTTGAACAACTTCCCGTGTCCATAGGCACTTGTACTATGACACTAGCAGGGCAAGCACTAGTGGATTGGGACTCTTTGGTAGTAGTTATATGTTTAATAGTAATGTGCTTTTCTAGATTACAAAGTCACTATCTGTGAGTGAGTGAGCCAAGCTGCCTGTGTCACTGTATCTTTGAGATGGCGCACGGTTATCCATCGTGCCACCCATTGAAGTTGCATTGCTAGATAATATTGCTCCTTGTGAGGCAATGAAAGGCCTCCCCGTTTGGTGAGTGGGTACATTTTGGCTAGCGATACTCTGCTGCCCGGCCCATGCCAGTCCCACATCTGATTCCAGATTTTTTTTAAACAGCGGTGTTAGCAACAATGGTAAGTTTGTAAAATTATAAAGTAGGCCTGGCAGGACCACCATTTTCAGTAGTTCTACCCTGCCCATAACCGTGAGCAGTGCTCCAGAAGGTCATCTGCGCCTGTATTGACGTAGTGGCGCATACAAGATTGCCCTTGATGAGATCATGTTCATGCTTGTTAATGAGAATCCCTAGATATCAGAATGCTTCCCATTGCCAATGCACAGACCCACCTTTTATGACTAAAAACGGGTCAGGAGTGGACACAGCAAAGGGATTCAAGCACGACTTTTCCCAGTTTACCTTCAGGCCTGATACCGAGGCAAATTGGAGCAGCGCGGCCTCAATTGCTGTGCATGACATTTACCCTTTATCCCTTAGATATATCAGCAGGTCATCTGCATATAATGAGACCGCATGAATATCCTCACCCAAAGGAATTCCTCACTCTTCTTGGGTGCCGAGTAGCGTCTCAGCCAGGGGTTCGATAGTGACCGCGAACAACAATGGTGAAAGTGGGCAGACCTACCTCGGGACACATTCTATGGGGATTTGCCTTGATGTAGCGGTTGGATTTGTATGAAGTAACTTAACGAGACCCAAGTACTCCTCCCCGAATCCATCCTTACACAGTACAGTGAAAAGGAACTCCCACTCTAACATGTCGAACGCTTTCTCCAGGTCTAGCACCAGGCATCCAGCTTGTGCCCATCTGTCCCTGGAGTAATATGCCACCTGGAAGAACACCGTAATTTTAGCGACCTGCTGCGGGCAGGCACAAATCCGTTGTGGTCCGCATGCACTAATTGCTGTACTAACGGGGCTAATCTACTCGCTAATATTTTGGCTAGGACATGATAGTCTGTGCTAGGGAGCGCTAATGGTCGATACAAACCTATTAGTTCCATATCCCTGTTAGGTTTGGGTATGGACACCAGCAGGGACTCACAAAGTGTATCTGGGAGTGTGCCCACTTCTTGTACATTGCAAGAAGGTGTGGTGCCAGGACTTGTTGGTAGGCTTTCTAATATTCAGCTGGGTGCCCACCTAGGCCCGGTGCCTTGCCCGTGGCCAATTAGCGTATAGCACTATGTACTTCATCTAGCGCAATTGCCTCACTTAGTTTGTCTTTTTGTTCGTCCGTGATTTGGTGTAGGTTTAAGGGAGCAAGAAAAGCCTCAATAGCTGATCTTGTGACATAGTTTAACGACTGGTATACCCTGGTGTAATGTGCAGTAAACTCAGTATGAATATCATGTTGCGTAGTGCGCAGCAGGCCCTGCGTGGATCATAGCCCAGCACAGGTATGCATACGTGCCATTAATCTGACCGCTTTGTCTGCTGCTGTATTTTTGTGTGCAGTGTTTGAGGCGTAATTTAGACAGCTCTATTAACTCAGCATTCTTTTTACGCTGCCTGTCGATATCCTGCTGTACATGAGTACCTTGCGCCAACTCAGCCTCCAGCCGAGTCAGAGCATCCTCGACATGTTTTACCTCGTCATCCAACTGTTTTCCAATTCTCCAGCTCAATCCCATGCAGCATCCTCTAACCACTAATTTTCCTGCCTCCCATAGGATACCTGTGTCTGTGACTGACCCTGTGTTGTTTTTGAAGTATGAATCAATCGCTGTACCTACTTGCTCTCTGAACGTGGGATCCTCCAGTGCCAGTGGCTGTAGCCTCCACAAACGAGTGGTGAGCCCCTCGCTGTCGCCTTGTAGCGTCATGATATGTGGGCTGTGGTCGGAGTGTTTTTTTCCAAGATAATCCGCACGTAGGCATTTTGCCAATAGGGGAGCGCATGTAACAAAACAGTCAATATGAACATGCCGTCTGTGTGGGTGTGAGTAGGGTAAGTACAGCTGTGTCTGAGGGTGGAGGGTCCTCCATATGTTTGAAAGATCCCATATATATAGCCACTCTCGCATTGGATGTCGCTGCGGTCTGCAGTAGTCGCGGAAAGAACCTGTTCAGCGTGGTGTCTTGGGCTGAATTAAACTCACCTCCTAATAGCCAGGGGACCTCCCACCATCTTGTTAGTAACCCTGTCAGTGTGTGCCAAAAAGTGCCCGGCTCCGTGTTTGAGGCATATATAGATCCCAGCACTACTTGTGTTATATTTAGGCTGTCCTTTGCGAGTACATATCTGCCTTGAGGGTCTATTTCAGTCTCTTCCGATACAAATTGAGTGCCTGGCCTTATCCAGATCAAGGCACGTCTGGCGTAGGCCGAGTACCCCGTGGCTAGAATTTGATCTCTCCACCGCTGTTATAACCTATGGATTTCTGGCTGAGAATGATGTGCTCCTGAAGAAGGGCTATATGTGCTACATGTCACTTAAGGTACGCATATATCCCATATCTGCGAACTGGCGTGTGGAGCCCCCTAACATTCCAGGCTATTATGTTTGTGGGCGGCATATTTTAGGATAAAGGGTTGGTGCATTTTTCGGTTGGTGGTTGGCATTGTTAGGGATGTAGTGACTACATATTGGTGTTCTGGTACTGGGTGAAAATGTATGCAATGTCCACAGGGGCAGAGGCTGGCTAACTCAGGGGTTGTGGGAAGGACCCTCATGAGGGTCAGCTTGGATAGGGCATATAGAAAACATGTGTCTTCCCAAACTTGTAATGGTGCCATATGGCAACTCACGGCATCAAATACCATTTAGTTCCTTTCAAAAGGTGGGGTGGGCAGAAGAGAACAATGGGTGAAATACATGAGTTTGGTCCCGCTTTAAGTGTGTGAAATTTGTGCTATGCTGCATTGTAGAATATATGTCAATTGCTTGCAGACTGTGGTGCGAGTACGGTAATACTGGCCTGCCCGAGTGTTGTGATTTAGGCAGAGTAATAGGGAGCACCCCATGTGGATTGCACTCCGTGTGTATGCAGCTCACTAGGATGCCCACTACTACTTAATACTTGCGTGTCCACACAGTATGTTTTACATTTACATCAGGTCATCTGCGGTCTGAGGTGTCACGGCTGGAACGGACTTACGAATCTTCATGGACCGTGCATACAGCCCGCTTACTGTCTTCGCCCAGTGATTGTTCAGAAGAAGCATCCGCATCTCTACTACTGTGTCGGTCTCTCAAGTTCTCTACTGCCTGCAATGAACCTCGCCTCTCCTGTAGCTCCTGTTCACGGCTAGGAGCGGTTCTTGACTGTGTTGGTGGCCCACTTCTCCCTGTTTATGCTTGGTGAGACGACTCCTGCGAGTACCTGGTCATGGCCATTCCTTACGTTGTCTCTGGCTTTGAGGTGGAGATAATGAGAGAATATTGCACAGACAAGCAATGGTAGCAATCAGTGCTACAGCAAATTCTGAAATCAACAATCATGCCCATGTCATGCTGGAAACAGGGTTATGTGGCCCTCACAGCAGCTGTGAGGGCCACATAACCCTGTTTCAAGGGTGAGTACTATGGTTTGTATAATGAACTACAAGTAAACTATATTGGGTTCTTTACATAAAGATTCCCTTGTTTTCTTCTGTGAGTAACAAATAACTCGAATAATACTCGAATCATTAGTTGCCTTTTTGAAGTGTGCATATAATCACTGCACAAATTAATAATCAATGAACACACCTGCAATATATCCTAATGTATAAATATGCTTCTTTATAGTGATATTCTCTAAAATACGGTGGGCCCCCTCCGGCCTTATCCTCACTACTGAGTTCCTGAATTTCACAGGTCATACCATATTACAGAGCCATTTACAAATATGGGCACCTTGTATCAAATTAAAAAAGTTAGAACTGGCAACCCAATTGATAGTTGTTTCCTGTCATCTTATGTCCTTCCTAGAAAGGAATTCCACACATGATTTGGTAAACCTGAGCCTCTATCCTTTGAAATACCACAAACAGATAACCTCCAATTAAAACGAGAGGGATAATTAACTTTCACAGGTATGCATAATGGTTTATCTTTTTAAAGCTACCTAGTAGTGACTTCATGTCACTTAGTCAAGAACCCAAATATATAGCCCAATGTAACTCAAATGCCATGTTTTCAAACAATAGGAATGGATACTGGTGAAGAAAATAAAGTATAACAATTTGTAAAAACACGACTTTGCCTTGGAAAATGAAAATGAAATGTTTTTTAACAAGATCTATGGATGTATCTAATTGTATGTTTTCTCTGCAAAGAATTGTTTCTCCTGATGAAGGTGATATCGCAATACACCGAAACCGTGCGTCGACAACTTTGACAACTCTGAATTTTGTGATTTTTTAACTGGTCTATATATGTATCGGCACATTTTTAAAAACACATAATTTTTAATGTATGGCACTGTATTGTTGTTATTTAACATCTATTTCATTGATTTGTAATACATTTCTCAATTTATTTAACACCAAACAATGTTTTTTTAATTTTTAATTTCTTGTTTTCACTGTATGTTTAACACTTTATACCTTTCTAAGTAGTTGGCACTTTGAGTTAATAGGGCAATATACAAGAGGGCTTTTCAAGAGTTGAATATGGGTACTTCCTAATACTATAGTTACATGTGCATGAAAAGGAGAACCACAAGACTCATACCATGCCATTCCAACATCTCATGTTTTTCTTTGCCAGAGGCATGGTTCATTGATGAAGAACATACTACTGAGAAGGCAGGGACCATGCAGTGCAAGCTCACGTGCAACATAAAATCAGAGATGTGTAATTGAAACATGCACTGACTATCACATGTTATGCAAAATGTACTTTTTAAGCAAAATTTGCATATTACTATTACACAACCTCTGATTTGAAAAGAAAAGTTAATGGCAATGGCACATCAAACTACTCAGATGGGAGGGCATGAGCAGTGCACCACACATGCAACATAAACTCATAAAATCAGTATGGTCCACCCATATTTGTGTAGAAAGTTTGTGACTGGCCCTGACCCATTGCCTGTATGGTCAGGGCTCAACCTAAAATTACTGACTAAAATGGTCTTCATGTCCGTGTAGTTGGTCTGGTCCCCTACCTCTAATTTAAGGAGTGTGTCCCTCCCCACTGTGCTCTTTTAAAGCTACTTCATAGGCTTACAACCATTTATATATATTACCCCCCGCATTATAACTGGGCACCATATCTTTGGATTTGAAATCTGGACTCATATGAAGACACTGTAGTTATACTGCCACCATTTTTGTTGACGCTGGGCCCCACCTGGAGGGCTCGGATATCCAGCTTTCTGAGGCTCAGTTCATGGGCCATCTTGCTTTCCTCCATGGCCAACCTCTTCTCTTCTAGAGCTTGCTCCTTCTCAAGCTTAGCAAAGGCAAAGGTATGCTCCTTGCGCTTCTCCATCTTGCGAAGCTCTAGCCTTAGTTTTCTTTCCTCCCTCCTGTTCTCCAGCTCTGCTGGTGACAGGTTCTTTGAGGGCACAGTGCTGCCTGCTCTTGAGTTTACTTCCAGTACTAGGAGAAAGTTGCCCCCCCCCCCTGAAGGCTGCATGACAAAACCCCCTGCCAGGTCCCCTTCCGATCCTTCCTCAGGCTCAGATTCATCCACCTCATCCACCTCTCCTTCTGGGTGGGCTTCTCCCCATTCTCTTAAGTCTTTCTTAAGCTCTGCCTTCTTGGCACTTTCCTTATGGAATACCCTTTCTCCTGGTAAACCCCTTGAGCTGGGCCACTGTTTATGCCTCCAGATTGGCCAGCTCAAATTCCTTATTACCATTAAGACCACAGACATGGCGGACAAAATGAGACTTGGGCAAAGGAATTTTGGAAACATCAAAGGATGTCAGATCAGGGAGAATTGATTTGAGCTTGAATTGGTTAAAGTATAGAGCTGTAGTGCTGTAGTGAACAAGGAGTTTCTATATGGTATTGCACAACTACGAGGCCTATCCTCACCGCTGATCACCACTGCTAGAAATGGGACTCCTGTTTGGCTGAGGTATGCACCCATGCCAGGTAGGAACCAACACTGTAGTCAGGGTAAGCTAGATACACACTTGAAGATAATCTGTGCTCACCCTCTGGTAGTTTGGCAGATATAAGTCAAACTTATCTACAGAGGCATAGTGTAAAGTATTTGTGCAGCACACTCACAGAGTAACACAATAAATACAGGACAACAAGACTCCACATAGGTTTAGAAAAACAGATTATTATATTCTGAATAAAGCAAGACCAAAACGACAAACGTCCGAGGTGCAGAAGTGGAGATAAAATTTTTTAAAGGAATAAATGCAATAAAGTGCTTACAAGCAAGTAGCGCTATAGAGGTTGCTCCACACAGTTTTAGAAAAAAATAGACCAAAACCACAAACATCCAATGACTAGAAGTTGAGATATTGATTTTTAAAGGAATAAATTCAGTGAAGTTCTTAGAAGCAAGTAGCGCTGAAAAGGTTACTAGAGGTCGCACTGGACCGAGCAAAGTCCAATTTGAGGCCGACAGCGATGGAGTGCGGGCTTGCTACAGGACTTACGCAGGCCCGGTTGAACAAATTATAAACAAGATGTGTCAATCTTCTCCAAAAAGTGAAGGCGATACGTCAGTTCCCCAGAAGGGTCCCAAGTCAAGAGGTGTCTAGTGATGCTCCGGGTTCTGCCACACAGTCCAGGGGATGAGTTGACCTCACAAAGCTGTAGTGGCGGTGATACACTGTCCAATGCTGTAATCTCTAGAGGCAAAGTGCTAGTTCTGATACCATATGCTGATTTCAGTCCTGCAACCGGGTCGATGTGCAGGTTCTGCTACATGCAGCCAGGAGATGTGTCAAAATCTGTGTTGCAAGCATCTGGGCCACTTACAGTTATCCAGTTACAGGAGCAGTGGTAGGGACTTTGATATCCCTGAGTCTCAAGCAACAGGAGACAAGTCAACAAGCTCTTGGAGATCACTTGGAGTCCAGCTCTCCGGTAAGGAGCAGCAGGCAGCAGGGCAACAAACAAAAAAACAGGCATTCTGTAGCAGCAGTCCTTTAAGCATCACAACAATTCTTCTGGCAGAGCTTCCGTTAGAAGTCCAGTTGTGTCTGATTTTACGGAATCAGAGACCCAGTAATTGAATATAAATTAACCCTGGGCGGAGTTCGCGGAGTGGGGCTTCGCGGAGCTACGCGAAGTGGGCGAGAAACTACGCCCACCTCCGCACTCCGCGTAGCCCCACTCCGCAAAACCACTGGCCGCCAGCCCCGCCACCCGCCTCCCTCCCGCCCTCCCTAAATACTTTAAAATAAAGGAATGCAATAATTTTAAAAGCACTTACCTTGCCGCCGCTGCCTGCCGCGTCCCCGGGGCTCGCTATCTTCCGTCTTCTTCAATAATGCGCATGCGCGGGCGGCCGCGCATGCGCATTTTCTCGTGAAAATGCGCATGCGCGGCCGCCCGCGCATGCGCATTACTGAAAAAGACGGAAGACGGAAGATAACGAGCCCCGGGGAACGCGGTGGCCAGCGGCGGCAAGGTAAGTGCTTTTAAAATTATTGCATTCCTTTATTTTAAAGTATTTAGGGAGGGCGGGAGGGAGGCGGGTGGCGGCCAGCTACGCTCCGTCTGCGGAGCGTGCGTAGTGCCGCCTGGCTCCGCCAGCTCCGCAAAATGCGGAGTAGGCGGCACTACGCACACTCCGCAGACGGAGCGTAGCTGGCCGCCCACCGTTAATATAAATATGGGGAGAGGGCGCGAGAGTGCACGCTGCGAGAGGGCTGCTCGATAAAGCAGCTTTGCCGGTCAGGGACAGAATTGCTAATTTACATGCTTTAATTGGTGCACTAATTGGCTGAAAAACGCTGATTCAGGTGTCGGAACAGTGGCACGCTGCAAGGAGGAAAAAATGAACCTGTATGGTGGCGTGAAGAGAACGGAGCTTGCTGATCCCAAGATGGATGCGGCATGTGAAAGTTAGCAGTGGATCGAGTGCGTATTGATCCGGCATTACTCCAGTGTTGTCGGTGGCAAGTAAATATGAGAGGAGCTGCACTTAGGGGTATTGTGTAGTTGCTGCTGAAACCGTGAGCCTCAGATTTGTGCATTGTCACCCCACTGCGGTGCCGCTCCCTGTGAAGTGCCAGCAAGGTGAACAAAATGGCGGATGTGCAGTGACTATGCTGCTGGTCTACTAGCACGCTAATGAAGGTGGGTGTTTATGTAAGTTTCCAAGAATAATCACCCATTGTATCTGTCAGGGTTCGGGCTCCCTTCGCGCCTACCTAGCCTATGAACTACAATTCCCATGAGCCTTAGTATCAGGAAGCTGCATACCGTATGCAAGCGCATCGGCTCATGCGCATAATTCTGTTTGATTTCCAGGTCTTGTTCTGAGGTCCGTAAGGAACGGGTCTTGTGGCTTCGTCTTGGCTGCTCCTGTCTCACAGAGTGGAGGCGTCCTTGATACCCTCGTGGTGGCGGTAATGAGTGATCGTCCAGCGACTTCTCGTAATCAACGGAACGTTGTGTGTCGTCCGACCACACGTTACCGTTGCCTTGCTTCTTTTCTTGTTCTCGGGGCTCCAAGAGCATTCAGCGCGGCTGCTCTTCATGCTATCCAGAACGCTGTGTGCCGGCTGGCCACGCGTGCCTGTATCATAAGAACAATTGATCGCGGAACATAGTGGTGGCTGTCACATGTTACTGTGTTCTCCTTTGCTTACAAGCCAAAGAGCGGAGCACCGTGTGTCGGCTGCACATGCGCTACCGTAAAATGATTAATCATTTCTTCGTTCGTAGCGGAGAAAGGCGTGTTGGCCAACCACTTGCTGCTGTGATTTCTTGGATGTAGATGGTTCTCATGTGTATAGAATTATCCTGGTGACTTTCACATATACAGTTCGTTTTTGTTGAGGTTGAGATTCAACCTCTAGCACTTTTCCTTATACAACAATCTGGATATGGGTTTACAGTAATCCAGGTGTTGAGGAATCTTTGTTTTACTTTACCTTTAAAGTGCTTTCTAGTATCTGCTGTCATCAGTGGACATTTGCTGGTGACAAGAGTTGAGACGCCTTCCTTGTTTTCTTTGCATACTCTGCTGGGTATAAATAGACTCTGTGGTTCAGGTGTGTATGAGTGTTCAACTGGTGTTCCTTTCTTAGCGAGAATTGAAGAGAGTAGCTATTACATTGCTAAGTTGTGCTTAACTGTATTGTCTGTTCTTACATCATTTCAGAGCCTTTGTCCCAGCAGTCCCCTCCCCGTTCCTGATTTCCCTCGCTTAATGGTTCCAATTCCCTGTATTCTAAGATCAGGGAGTTGGTAACGTTAGGAAGTGGACCCCATTATCAACGACCGGATCCTGTGGAATGTAATCTTGACAGTATCTACCAGCATGTATATTAGCCTGAAATCCCTGCTGTTATAGACTTTTTGCCACAATGCCCAGCTACTGCCCAGCTTCCTACACACCGTGTGTTTTCACGACCAGAGGGATGGACACAGATGCATTGGAGTGGCGTTTTCCTGCTCAGAGTGGTGCCTGTTATTGATGATGATACCTGCACTTCTGAAGAGACCAAGGGCCCGATGTAGGTAATCTCAATTTACCTATTCTTAAATACCGAATTTTACCGGTAATTAAGAATCGGTATTTACCAATTCGGTATTTACCGAATCGGTAAATACTGATTGAGTAATTCCCATTCATTCCAATGGGCCTGGAGGCCCATAGAAATGAATGGGAATTACTGATTCAGTAAATACCGATTTGGTAAATACGAAATCGGTAAATATCGAATCGGTATTAGGGGGAACCCTTTCAAGGGTGGCAGGGTGTCACATTGACACCCTGTTGCACCCCTGAATAGTGCATGGGTGCACATGTGGCACACATACATGCCCTAAAGGCATGTATGTATGCCACATGGCACTGAATAAAAAGCAAAAAATAGCTTTTTAAAAGGAATTCGTTATTTACCACTAACTAATAGTTGGTGGTAAATAATGAATCCTTAAAAATGTAAGAAGCACTCACTTGAGTGCTACTTTAAGAATTCAGTAATTTACTGATTTCTTAAATTACCGATTCAGTAAATTACCGAATCCTGAAATGTGGCCTCCTACATCTGAAAAGCCTAATACTGGTCGGTAACGGCCGAAATTCAGTAATTTCATCCGTTACCGACCGGTATTAGGCTTCCTACATCTGGTCCCAAGTGACATACACTGCAACAGAGCCCTGAATTAGCTACCGGCGATGCTGATGTTTGAAGATAGCGCGACCTATGCAGGAATTGGATGCCCGATTCTACTATCTGCGTGCAGGAGCTGACTTATGCTTTGAGGCCCCAGGACACTGCGACATTGCTGCATCACGGTGTGTGTAGGACTGCGCGCATTTGGAAGAACCGGCAATATCAGACATCTTTTTCATAAATGTACCACTTGCGATATTAGCGCATAAATACTGGTCTGCAGTGACTGAATGCACGGAGGAACATAGCCCTAGGGGTAACAGGTGGTGTGCGATCTGAGATATTGAGTCACATATCCTGGGTCCTATGGGAACGCGGCGTTTCTGCAAAGCAATCTCTGGCTATACAATTCCTTTATTCCAACGCCATGGACAAACCAGATAAACAATAATCGAAGCTGTTCTTTCATACCAGGCGTACTCCAAAGGAGGCAACTGCACATTCCAATATGGAACTGGAAGCGGAACAGAGCACCACCACAGTTGTGGAGGCAGCCCTTCAGGCCATCCAGCAAAGTCTTCAAGCCATAAATGGAAAACTGGATTCGCTCACCCAGTGGGTGGACAGCATATTGAGCAAACTGGACAAGCAAGGTGAGCGGCTTGATGCAGCGAAGGAATGAATATCTGCAGTTTAGGATGAGGCCCATAGCAAACCGCGCAAGTGTGCTGGCAAGGAGGAGATCCTAGAAGTGATTCAAAAGAAGACAGAAGATTTGGAAGCGAGATCCTGTCCAAGTAAGGTGTGCATAGCTGGTATTCCTGAAAGTACAAACACAGGCAAGCTTGAAACCTATGTGGAAAACATCCTACGTGACGTATTTGGTGCTGACAATCTTTCTCCCATGCTAGTCATCAAACGTGAGCGCAGATCGCTGGCACCCAAGCCTCCACCAGGTGCCCCGCCATGGCCAATAATTGCCAAGATTTTAAATTATAGAGACTGGGACACCATTCTGCGACTTGCCCAGGAAAAGCAACAAATCTACCACCACGGTAACGATCTGGCGTTCTATCCGGACTTCACCATGGCAGTAAAAAATGCTTGAAGGGAGTTCAACTCTGTCAAAAAGAAATTACGCTGCACAGGACTTCATCAAAACATCACTCATCAGAAGGAAGAGACAGGGCGTCAAGGAAACTGAACAGGACTCTAACTGGATCAGTTTTGGCATATGACCTGATGACATGGTGCAAGTATCCTCCGCTTTGGCTCAGTTGGATAGGAGTCAAGTTTGAGTGAACAATCAACGTTGGAAGGTATGCCAGCTGAGATGTTATGATGCCTGTACTGAAGCGGTTTGATCGTATTGCATTATTTCAGATGGACTCACGACAGAGCCCTGGGGCCCAGTAAATGCACAGATCCTGTGTTAACTATCCGGAAGCCTGCATTTACTAAGGTACAGAAATGGGCTGGTAATTAGATCCGCACAAACACCTGTTAGCGGTAAGTCATCACATGTATGTGTGGGGGACGGCTCTGAATTGGTGGCACACCTGGCAGGAGTATAACCCGGTTATGGGGTGGACTATTCTGAGAACTCACAGAACTATTGATTCTGCTTGTGGACTAGTCACTATTGTTAGAAATTGGTTCCCTGCTACATGGTGTAGTAATGTTATGGCCGTTGTTTCCGGTGCAGCTATGTACCGATTACAAGATGAACGTTTCCTTACAGTTTGAGATGATGGCACACAACCAGATACTGTTCTTTTGATATTTTACAATAATTTCACATAAATCTTATCTGCCTCAGTGGATGTTGATGCGTGTCCTCGGCGGATATCCCCCATGTGGCTGCTCCCCAACACAGCTCTTGTTCTTCTTTTTTTACTAATGTTGGTATGGGTATTGCTTTGGTATGATTGAGATGCCAACGTAGGTGGGGGTGGGGAGGGGGGGAAATATTTGATGTTTCACAGACTTCCTATAATGCAGGGCACTAAAAAGTTCCACATTTCCTGGTTCCAATTCTTTGACATTGTACTAGTCACAGTCGTAAGGAACGCACTGAGCCTCCCTGGTCGGGGAGGTCATACTTATAGCTATCAACACCACAAATGGATATTTTGCAACCCTCTCAACTGAATCTGCTATCCTGGAATGTCCAGGGATTAAATAACCCTAGAAAGATATGTCATGTCTTTGCGTACCTGGACAGGTTGCACATTCATGTCGCTCTCATACTAGAGTCTCACTTAGCTCCCTCTGCTAATAGTGTTATAGGGCGCAGATGGGTGGAGATAACTTTGACAGCCTCATACTCTTCCTATTCCAGGGGCGATCTGATTGTAGTAAAAAAATGTACATACTTTCATGTAGAACATATCGTGAATGATAACATTAGCCGATATATTATTGTTGTAGGGCTTCTTCGTGGACAGCGCATAGGTATAATTAACACGTACAGCCCTAATGTTGATGACCCTGGATTTTATAAAACCTTATGGAACAAGTTGAAGGATTTCCCCGACATAACAATCCTATGGGGTTGGGATTTCAATTTGTCGTTCAATAACCACCTAGATCGATCAGACTCCTCTAGAGAGCCACATAGGCAAGCGGTTACTATGATGCAGGCCATTATGTCAGAAGCCAAACTGGTGGACATTTGGAGAGCATGATATCCACACCATAGAGAAGCCACATATCACTCAACCTCCAGGAATAGTTGGTCTCGGACTGACTATTGGATTGGAACTAAGCGGATTATGAATTGGACCACGCAAATTACACATTTGCCTAAAACTTTGTATGACCACAAGCCAGTACTATTATGCATTGACATTCCTCATTACACGCCCCTCCCTATGTATGGAGATTTAATGCTCAAGCATTACTGGACCCCTTGTACTCCAAGGCCATAGCGCAGGCGATCACCGAGTACTTTTCTATTAATCAGGCTTCTATAGAAGATCCTAGTTTGTTGTGGGAGGCATTTAAGGCTACTATTGGGGGATCTGCATTAGTATGAACGCTGGAATTCTCATGGATATTCAAGCTCAACTAACACAAAGGGAACGTAGGTTGGGAGCTCTAGAGCAGGAATAAGAAAAGACGAATAATATGGCCATTCTCAGTGATATTAGGTCACTCCTATCAGAGTACCCGGATTTTGCTGAGGATGAATTTAGGAATATCTCCAAACGACGTGAGGCGCGTGCATATGGTGAGGGAGGTAGACCAGGGCACACTTTGGCTAGTAAAATCTGCATGGAACATAAGACACAAACGGTACTGTCTATAAAGGATGAAGATGACGAGTCTCATTATGATACACAAAGCATTCTCACCGAGTTCATGAACACATATGGTGCTCTTTATAAATCATAGCAGCCCGTCCCGACATTGTTCGGGTATGAATTGCTGCCGGCCTGTAGTATATTGTTTTGTAGGATTTCGTTTTAATAGCATTGACAGGCCTGTGAAACGCTCCGATTCACAGTGCACTGCTGATGCACTTAAGAGTGCGCGTTCAGTAGTGTGTGAACTCGAGTTTCCCTACTTTATTTTTCTTTGCAATATTATATAGCGCGAACTCAACAACATGGCATGAGCACAATTTACATTACAGAAGAACACATTCATTTGTGGTAGGCACGAGGAGACAATGCGGTTTGCCTGGAATCACAGGATGTTGAGATGATGCCGAGATTCAAACGTAGCTCCCCAGGTCTAAAGTTCGCAATTCTAGAACTTGTGGCGGGAGGTGTGTCTAAAAGTGTATGTCGGTGCTGGCCATCAATGAGAGAGACCTGTGCATTCTGCAAATGCCGCCGTGCCACCAATGTACTTACCGGGGAGGGTAAACACCCATTAATCCGCAAATTTCTTTCCACATACCACCACTCCGCATACTTTCATTACGAAAGTACCATGACTCCGCAATGCCATTATAACGCATGGCATTACATTTCATATGCTTTTATCATGCATACATTTACAACAAAATTCATTGTAAATGCATGAATGGTAAAAGCATATTTTTTTATGTTTGGATAAGGTAAGTATGGGTATAGGGGTATATGTTTTGGGTTACTGAGGTATATGTTTTGGGGTGTTTGGATATTTTAAGGGTTCAGATATAGTTTTGGGTTATGGGGTACAGGGGTAGTTTTAGGGTTTAGGGATAGTTATAGGTTTTGGGGTACAGGGGTATTTTTAGGGTTCAGGGCTAGTTTTGGGTTTTGGGGTATAGGGGTATTTTTAGGGTTCAGGGGTAGGTTTGGGTTTTGGGGTACAGGGGTATTTTAAGAGTTCAGGGCTAGGTTTGGGTTTTGTGGTACAGGGGTATTTTTAGGGTTCAGGGCAAGGTTTGGGTTTTGGGGTACAGGGGTATTTTAGGGTTCAGGGCTAGGTTTGGGTTTTGGGGTACAGGGTTATTTTTATGATTCAGGGCTAAGTTTGGGTTTTGGGGTACAGGGGTATTTTAGGGTTCAGGGGTAGGTTTGGGTTTGGGGGTACAGGAGTATTTTTAGGGTTCAGGGCTAGGTTTGGGTTTTGGGGTACAGGGGTATTTTTAGGGTTCAGGTGGGTTAGTGTTTAAGGGTGTTGGGGTATTTTAAGGAGTAAGGGTGGGTTATGATTATGGGGTGCAGGGGTATTTAAAGGGAGCAGGGTGGACACCCGGAGCTGAATGTACAGAACCTTGGAAGAAAAAACAATGAAATATTGGGCAAAAAGCTCACGTTTTTTTCGGTAATTCCATGCCCCGCCCACACCCCAGCACACGCCCACAGCACACGATGTGAGACATTGCATGAAGGGCAAAATGTACCACACGCCCCCAGCGATTGACACGCCCCCAGCACATACCCACAGCACAACACAGACACGCCCACAAGGAACTACTTTGCTGGCATGGTTCTTTTAACTTTTAAATGTATTTGGTGAGCGTCTGCATAGCCTATGTCCTTCTGCTGCAACTGCCCTTTCCAACGCTGTATTGGGTGTTGTGCTTGGTGCTGTTGTTCCTGAGATTACACGCCTCAAAGGTTTGGGCTCTCCCTTTATTATATTAGTGTAGAAGATAGAAGTGACATAGCCACATCTGCTGAGGTTCTGACATATTTGGGAGATATAGAGCTAGCCTGGCTATCTGATGCCCAGAGGGAGTATCTAGCGCAACCGGTCACTGTCGAAGAAGTCACAAACATCGTAAAATCTCTGCCCAAAGGTAAAGTGCCGGGGACGGGCGGCTTCACAAGCAAATTTTATAAGGCATATTTCGACTTACTTGCACCTCACCTGGTCCAAATGTATGGAGACGCCCATAGTAATAACATTCTCCCTCCCACGTTACGAGAAGCCATGATTATTTCCCTATTGAAGCCTAACAAAGACCCTGAGAAGTGTGAATCATATAGGCCGCTATCCCTTATCATTACTACCCAACCTTGTCCTCCGGATCAACCCGGCTTTAGTCTTGGTCACTCCACTGCCCACAATACTCAGACGCTCCTCACACTATTTCAATATTTGGCCCCGAACATCCCGGCGATTGCTGTTTTATTGGACGCTGCAAAAGCGTTCGATTCCATTGAATGGTCGTATCTCCATACTGTACTACACCAGATGGGGTTCCCACCTATTTTCTTGCAGTGGATCCAAATACTATGCGTATACAAGTTAATAAATATGTATCGGACCCCATCAACAATGAAAGAGGTACACAACAGGGATGCCCTCTGTCCCCTTTACTTTTCACCATAGCCTTAGAACCCTTGGCTTGTAAAATAAGGCAGGGTCATAAAGATGCTGCTATTACATTTTTACAACGACCATTAAATATTTCACTATACGTGGATGATATGGTCTTATGTGTTAAAAATCCCATTACTACTCTGTCCCCACTCCAAGAATATATTAAATTTGGGTGTCACTCCGGCTGCAAATTAAATGGTCTAAATCTCTCATTGTTTCTTTAATGGATACCTTGCTTCCCCATCAAGCAGAATACTCTCTTGAATGGCGATCAGATCCGGTCATTTACCTTGGGGTGTGGTTTCACCGCGATCCTGAAATTGTTATTCGGACAAACTATGGCATGGCAATTAGCAGCCTAGAAGAAAAAGTAGTCCGATGGATACATTGACCTCTATCGTTGGCGAATCGACTGGTCATTGTAAAGATGGTCGTACTGCCTAAGTTCTTGTATCTGTTTAAAAAGATTCCTATCACCCCACCTACAGCGGTTTTCCAAAGACTGACTGTGGTTGTAAATCATCTGATAAGGGCAGGCAAACAGGCTTGCATTGAATTACACGCTTTAACATTGTTCTTTGCCAAGGAAGGATTCAAAGCTCCTAATTTTCTTCTTTATTATTTATGTGCTCAGGCGTGATATGCGCACTTATGGTACCATCCCATTCCTTATAGGCCTCATGTCACTATAGAGGATGGGGATGCCCATCCTATCCCACTGAAAGCTATCCTTCCTTTCCGACATGCCCGTCTTCATGCCCACGTAATCAATACAATTGATACGACAAACACGGCCTTGGCACAAGATGGGTAAATTAGCAAAAAAGCTGCCCTTATGTGCCCCGGCAATGCCACTATTACATCACCCAGATTTATCATTTACACAGGATGCAGTGGGAATGGACTTGCTACATCGGGTGGGTATTGATAAGATGGGGGACCCCTATGCAATCTGTATCTTTGTGGAGCCACAAGATCTACGATATATTAGTAATCAAACTCCCTTTTTTCATTTCACCTATAATAGACTGCAGGAGGACATTAAGAAACTGTACCCAGACTACCCAAACGAACTGAAGTCACTTAATACCTTACAAATGCTTATAACAACGCCAAGTAGTTCCCATATAGTGACAAGGTTATAAACACATATTCAAGCAGATCTCGATGACACAACACACAGGGCTTTGGTTAGATGGAATGCTGTGCTTGATACGCCTCTTACACAGTAGGAATGGGTGGTATGTTGTAGCATAACTGGTATGTTAACGCCAAATGGCAATCTGCGAATCCTCCATTATAAAAACCTACACCAAACCTAGTTCTCTCCGGCACAGCTATACGAATATGGGCTCCGGGCAGATTCCAGATGTAAGAGATGTGGTGTGGAAGATGCTGGTTTCATTCACCTTGCATGGGCCTGCCATTCCATTAGGGTATATTGGGACAAGGTAATACAAATCTTGAATGATATGCTGGAAGTGTCTATTGATTGTTCAATTCCCACATGCCTACTGGGCTTAGTCCCTACTGTGAAGTCCACGAAGCGTAAATTCTGTAGTGTCGCACTCCTTCTGGCCAAATGTAGGATATCACTGTTGGTGTAGAAGAGTTATTCCAAGGGTTAAGCTATGTATTAAAGATATGGCATACTGTAAAGATACGCTCAAGACATATGAAGAGGAATTGCCAACAGAATTTAAATCCAGGGATTACTGGATGTACCTGGTCAACTATCTCTGAACAAATTCATCAGTATAGTTTGATGGCGAACTGCTTTGTTGTACAAATATAATTGCTAATATGTAGGCTTCTGGAACTTGTAATGTGTGCCTGTATTCTGCAAATGGAAGCCTATTTATTTTGGCTTTTGTAATTGTGCATTCTATTCTTCAATAAAATTGTATAAAAAAATATGTATATGTATATAAAAATGGCCTTTGATGTGGGGGGTGACTTCAAAGCAGCTCTCTGAAGTGCACACGTATCCCTTTCAACCCAGTCCTGTCTGCCAGGTTATCTGGTGCGAGGGGAGGGGAATCAGTCCTTTATGTGGAGGCAGGCAACAGCCTATTCAAGTAACATGTCAGCCCCTCCCTTCCATTCTGCTGCCCAGGGAAGGACATCAGAATAGAGATGTATGTAGATGGGTACTCAAACACACCTATCCTTCCTGTGTTGTGTCTGTCTAGAAGGAATGCACAAAGTGTAGCTGTCACCCACCTCAGACATGTATTGGAGACCGGTTGTCCGGCACACAGAGCAGTAAGTGTAGAGGAATGTTAATGTTGATGTTATTGTGTTTTGATAAATGATGCAGCTACCCTAAGGCATCCCAGCACTAGCTCCTAGTGCCAAAGTTGTGAAACTAATGGGAGAAAAGCCACATTTTCAAGGCGTTCCTAAAAGCCACTTTCTAAATATGGCATTTCTAAAAAAGTAAGAATAAATCCAACTTCACCAGTAAGGAGGATTATCATTACCGTTCTAAGCATATGAAGTATTAAAAAGCTACTCCCCCCATTCTGGAATTACAGCTTAAACGTGTATTAAGGAATTTCCATTGCTAGCCTAAGAGAGGAGAAGGCCTCACAGTAGTGAAAACGAAATACACTGTTTGTCAGAACAGGACATGATAAAAAACATATAGGTACATGTCCTCCCTTTAACTTACATGGAACCCTGCCCTAAGGGTTACTTAGGGCCTAATTTAGGAGAGACGTATATGTAATGAAAGGGGAATTTGAGGCTTTACAAATAGTTTGACATGCCAAGTCAAAGTGGAAGTACCCTGCAAATAAGGCACTGCAGTGACAGGACTGACACAGATTTGAAAGGCCACTTCTCTGGGTGGTACAATCAGTGCTGCAGCCCCTGAGTATTATTTGAAGTGAAGGCCCTGGGTATATGGTATACCACTGTACTAGGGGCTCAGTACAACAAATATGTCAATCAAGTATACACCAATGCCATCCTGTTTAGAGGAGAAGCACATGAACTTTAGCACTGATTAGCAGAGTAAAGTATTCGGAGTCCTATTGACAACAAAAAGAATCAGCAAAACGGGATAACAGTCAAAAAGTCTTGGGAAAGACCACCCTAAGGATGACAGGTCTAACACAGCCCAAACTTGGGAGTCCTGCTGACGATTTGTGATGAGAATTACAGTTGCAAAACTATTAACACGTTTGTTTCCAATTTGTAATTCATGTGGAAGGAAAGTCATAAACACATCCTTTCCAAATGACTAATTGACAATAATTTCTAAACCAATCTGGAAAGTCAGGAATCTTTTTCCTATCACAGTATAGGTTTGAAAAAATAAAAATAAGTGGATTAGCAGTAGCAAAGGCTGTAAATAAGAAATTCTCAGTGTTTGCAGACACTAAATAACTAAGTGCAACTGGCACATAGTGTTCTTCCTGATAAGAATTAATCTCAGTACAACTGATAGGAGACTAATCTTGTGAAATTATCCAACATACTTGGAAAGTTTTTCAAATCTACTGTGACCCACATGGACATTCAATGCAATGTGTAATATTTGTAAACAACAATTTGAATGACATTTTAAATGTACTTATAGGAGTATAATACCCAATTGGTGAGTAGTCAGCAATTGGTGTAACTTTCAAAAACAACAATAACAAGTAGATTTACATTATGTTAACATTGATCTTTCTTGGTGAATTTGCTTGTTGATGAACTGAAAATATAAAGAAATTCACTACAGAAAAAAGATTGTTTTTGTCATTCTGAATCAGACTTCCTTAGACCAAACCATGTTTAGGGAGATTGTGGCAGTTCCAGTTTGTAATCCCAAGGATGAGTAGTTAGGAAGATGTTCATTGCCAGTCAGTAAACAGTGAATCCTTACAAAGGTAAACGTCCAGCTAATTATGTTGGTTCTGCCTTTCCAGGCTAAGACTTATCAGGTCAGGCAGGAACTTCTGTCCATTTGCAAGGACTCAGGTGAACTCTCTAATGGCTCCTTTCGCAGAAACATATATTTATTCCCTCCGAACAGATGAACAGAGCAGAGCAGGGAAAAAAGTAGAAAGCAGTTGTACTCTCTAGGTAGCTCTTTCCTGCACCATTTTTACAGTTTATGCAGATGTTGGGGTATCCATAAAAGCAAGTGCGCTGTTAATGCTTGCAGAACAATTTAATATGACTACAATGGGTTATACCAATGAAAACTATCTTTATTGTTTCAGAACATTACTTTGTAAAATCCAAAAGAGGGCCATATCTTGTACAAGGCTTTGGGCATAGTTAAACATGGGATACCAGGAGGCCACTCCCTTAATTGCAATAAGCCTCTCAAAAGCAAAAATTACCCTATACTAGTCAGGGCTTTCCAGGAGGAGCACAAGGTTTGTCAACTTTAGACACAACATACTCTCTCACCATTCCCAACACCAAATATGTCCCTTTTAGGCACCAGCAATGTCAAGGACCCAATGGGTTTTGGTCACATAAACATCTGCCAACAAGCACAAACCCAGGGGAACCGCTAGGGGCAAATAATGTCTGTGATGGCACCGCTTCTGTGCAGGTCTGAGACACTGGGCGTTAAATATTCATTCCAGAGTGTAGCAAATAAAGTTCTTGAATCAAGTAAGTATAAGTAAGTTTGATTTATTGTAGATTAATCCAAGTTAAGTTAACAATAAAATGATCTGTAGATGTAATAATAAAAACCCCACCAGGAGCAGTTCTTCTCTCGCTTAGCCTGCCTGCCATCAACTGCCGCTACTCAGAGCATTCAGGTACCAAACATTCTAAGGTGTCATCAAAAATTCTACCATATGTAGTGGCTAAGCAATGCGGAAATCTAAGCAAGAGAAATGCAAAGCATAAGCAAGATGTAACACAGAGCTCCTCAAAATTCACATTTTTTTCGCTTCCATATGCCCGGTGCTTGTACATGCGAAAGCAAGTAAACTTAACATGGTTGCAAACCTGACAGAGCATCTCTGCAGCAGAGCTCCCCAATGGAACGTAGATGGTTATCTATTTGTTCTTATTATGAGTAATTCTTTTGCATTCAAAATCTATCATTAAGGATGACATCTCAGTGATTTGGCGCCAGGAGAGTGGGAGCTGGGCAGGTGCTCTTCGGTCTGCTGGAATAAACCAGTCACATCTCAAGCCGCCCTCTCCTCTTCAGCCACTGACCTGTGACGATAAAAAATGAAACACAATAAAAAATGCTTCCTTTGCTGACTGCATCATTAACAAACCAGAAGCGATTAAAGAGGGCAGTCCTTTAACTACGGAAAGAGACTCTTCAAATTATTTGTTCTCCACGCGCTAACCAGGTTAGAGGACGTTCAGGTGACCCTTCGGGAAAATACATTTTAACAGCTCTGATAACAATATGCACATTTTCTGTAATTCGGTGATAGCTCAAACAAATATGTGTTATTCTGGTTCAGTTGATTTAGGTGTGCAGTAATGGACACACATTAAAACCACATTAAAACGTTATCAAAAGTTTTACATATCATAGCACTCCATTAAAGAGAAATATTGTTACATTATGATTGTAGTGACAGGCAATTTCTATTTATTGAACTACATCCTAGAGTATGCTAGAAATGTTGTATTTTGGGCACCAATGTACACAGGAGCAGGTCCTCCGTTATGGTGGAAGAGTGTTGCCCCCCTGCTGAAAGTCAGCAGAGACAAACGACAAAAATAAAATGTTAATAAAACATTTTTTTGTAATTTTATTTTTAGCCCTCCAGGCTGTGAGCTGAGGGAGGGCATGGCCTCCCAAACTGACGTTGCTGCTGAAGCAGCAGGGAGGAGGGAGGGAGTGGTGGGCATGGCCCAAATGCTCAAGCCAGTGTGACCAGCAATCTGGGACCGGCCAAACTTCCATGCGCACTTGGCCTTTCTCCACCCAAGCTGTATTGTACATCTGGGTGGAGAAACCAACAGTTTTCCAGTCTATGTCTGAGCGCCGAACGGAGGCAAACTATTTCTAGCATGTGCATGTCCAGCAGTTCCTGGAAGGGACGCGGGGATCGGGAGAAGTGCGGCAACTGTCAGAGCAGGTAAGTCTTTTACTTATTTATTGTTCAGTTTTGTTTTATTTTTGTGTTCCCCCTTACCCCGCCTTAGCACTTAGCAATAGGAGTGGCTGCTACTGAATGTATATTTATTCAAAGAATGGGATGGCTCGGCAGATTATAATAATCATATTAACAGACAACATCTACAACATTCACTAAACACAATAGCCCTAAATCCATGGGGAAACTTTCTGACAGTCTAGGGGGCATATATAAGAAAATGTCACAGAGCTCTACCAAATCTGCCAGCGCAGCGCTCCAACATTTTCAAAACACAGGTATGTGCCATATTAACAAGAATACGGTGCACCCCTGTGTTTTCCCTAGCGCTGGTTCTAAATTTAGCTGCCTAGCACCAACGCATGTACCCTTGCACCATAGTGGGGTAATTGCTGGTAGCAATTGTTGAACAAGATAGTCTGAAGGGGCCGTTGCCTGGCCTGAATTGTAAAGGTTTAGGTTAGTCAAGATTGTTCTCTACAGGCAAAGGTATGTGATTGGATCATTGAGGGAATATAGTATTAAATATGAAGTTTGTTCAGGCATGATGACGTACACTGTGCTGGAGTATATTTATTTATTTATTTATTTACTGACATTTATAGAGCGCGAACGAATACCCTTGGGTGTCTCGGCGCTAGACTGCAGTAATGTCTCTCCTTAGCGGTAAGTTCATGCGGGCTGGTTTACTGTGTTATTGGTTGAATAGCCACGTCTTCAGTCTTTTCCTAAACTGTAAGAGTGAGGGGCTGGATTTGACGTGGTGAGGTAGGGTATTCCAGATTTTGGGAGCCGCAACTAGGAAGCGACGGTCACCCCATGTGACTGTTCTGCTACGTGGGACCTCTAGTTGGTTAAGTGATGAGGATCGGAGCCTTCTGACTGGGTTGTAAGGTTTTAATTGATCTTTTAGGAAACGAGGCCCCTGATCCTGCATTACTTTGTAGACTGTGCACATAGATTTAAACTTTATCCTGTTTTGGATAGATAGCCAGTGGTAGGTCCTCAGAGTATCCGAGATGGGAGCGAATTTAGGTTTTTTTGGACAGCAGGCGTGCGGCCGCGTTCTGTACCGTCTGAAGCTTTTTTGTGACTCTATTTTGTGCATTCAGAAAGAGTCCATTGCAGTAATCTAGTGAGGTTAGAACCAATGATGTGACCAGGGTCTTAGCGGCCGTGTCAGGCAGAAAAGGCAGGATTTTCCTTTTCATTCTGAGTTTAAAATGGGCCGTGGACGCTACCTTATTGGCATGGGCCATAAAGTTGAGCTGGTCGTCAAAGATAACTCCCAGATTTCTAACCTTGGAGGTAGGTATAGGCTGTAATGGATGTGTTTGAATAATGTGCCTACCTTTTGTTGTGTAAGGTTGTAGCGTAAAGAGGGGCTTTAAAGTTGACTGACAAGCCAAACTCCTCAGGGAAGGGTTTGTTCGGCTGGTAATGAGAGACCTCAGAGTAGTCAATAGGTGAAGGTGTGTAGGAAGTTGAAGGGTAGGAAAAGGCAAGTGAGATCAGATGGCAGTGCTGGGAATGTAGAGATCCTGGAGTGATGGTGATGGTGTATCAAGAGGTATAAATATGACTGGATGAAGCTCGTATGCTTGGAAGATTAAGAAGGAAAGAATCTGGTTGACTCTTATTATAGGGGAGCTAAGGGGGAGTGATCATTGGAGCCAAGGAGTAGGTAGAGTGGTTAAGATGATGGCAGGAGGGGGCGTGGCTCGGACGCCGGCCAAGATGGCGGCGTAGACCGAGCGCTCCGTAACCGACCGGCTCCCGTCTCCTCAGAAAGGGCATTATGTCGGCGAATTTTTCTATTCCGACCACAGCCCCGCAAATCGGAACGTGAGCTGTGCCCGGCGCCCTCGCTGTTTCTGTTGTTTTGCGGGCTGCCGAAGGGTTTTGTCTTGCGGCTGCTGTCGCCATTTTGTGCGCCGGCCGCGGAACACAGCGGCGGCCGGCTCCTCTGCACATCTCTCCATTCGGACGTTCCTCGGCTCACGTGAAAGAAGTTACACCTTCACTTAAGAAGTGCTGAATTTGCAGCTGCATTCCTTGGTAAGCCTTCTGCCTTTGCAACTAGCTTTTTGAAGCACCCTTCTCCTCAAGCTTCGCCTGCACTACGCTATGAGGCATTTTTAGACTATTAACATATGTGACCCACAGCAGCAGCACTTCATAACGCTCTCATCTACGCCTCTACTGTACTTTCCCTTCAATGCCTTCTCAGGAAGTCTCTCAACTGCGGTGCAAGCTACGTTAAGGTTTCATTCTTTTACCTTCAGTCACCTATTTCTGCACAGGCTGCATGAGGTCTTGTTTCATCCTCTCTTGACTTTTCCTGAGGCACCCTCTTTTCTCATGTCCTGCCAGTGACACATTTAAGTTCTATTTGGATCTACTTGCCTTCTTTCAACCTCAACGGTCGCTAATTACATGAACTTTGCCATACGCTGCTCTCCTGCAGCGCTATTTCTCACTAATTGGCTCTTCTGTTTTTCCATGCATTGAACATTCTGACAGGACTCTTCCTCTCACCAATAGCCTTCAGTCCTGCGTTCTTGGCTGATTTTCTCTCTGTGGATTGTTTCTTCTATGCAGTGTGACCACTACTCATCACAACATTGATGTTACAGAGTTTCACCTATCCTCTTTTTGTTCCTGGTTTTTGATTGCCTTTTATGGGGAAACTCCGTACTTTGAAGCTCACTTCTCTGCCGAAACTACCATCTGGATCTGATTCTGATTCTCCTAACCAGGAAATGGAGGAGGGCAAACCCTCGAAATCTGACTCAGCCCATGGGCCTATTCCTAAAGCTCAAACTGGAGGTAAGGCACAATCTTCTCTGACTTCATTAAAGCGGCTGAAGAAAGATCCGCCATCACCTGGGAGTAACTCTTCTTCCTCCTCCATGGATCTCATTCTGGAGGAACTCCATGCCTTCAAACCCTTTATGGAGGCCACCACAAAAAACATGCAGGCTATGCAGGAGAAGCGGACATCTTTGGACTCACGCGTCACTACTTTGGAACAATCCTCAGACTCTTTACCTTCTTCCTGCTCCCGCATTCCTTCAATAGAGGCTGAAATTCTTCTCCTCAGGTGTCAAACTGAGGATTTGGAAAATAGAAATTGCAGGAACAACCTTCGCTTGTACGGCCTTCCGGAACTTTCAGAGGGGTCCAATCCTACCGTCTTCTTCCAATCTTTCCTTGCGAAGATACTGGACGCTCCGACCTTATCCTCCATTAATATTCAGCGAGCGCACCGTCTTGGCCCCAGGGTTGCTACCAAGCCTAGAGGTGTTATCATGCTATTTTTGCAGTATACTGATCTCCTGCAGGTCCTCTCAGCCGCCAAACTCGAGAAGCAAATCATGTGGGAAGGTCACCGTCTCTATCTTTCGCAAGATGTTTCCAAGGCCACCGCAGATCGAAGGAAGAGGTTTTTAGACTCGAGACCTCAGTTACGGGCTATTAATGCTAAATACGATCTTCTACACCCCTGCCTCTTCAAGGTTATGTATAAAGACAAAACCACCACATATGAAGATCCTGCGGCTCTGCAAGCCTTTCTTCGCCAGCTGAATCCGGATGTTATGGATACCTCCAAACCTGGCTGAAAAGACTTGTTGTCCATTGTCTGATACTTCTTCCTGATCTCGTCTGATTATGGTTCTACTTTTACTTCCTTAGTGTTGTTTATTCTGTTTTAATTGGTGTTTCTTATTCTAATATCTGTTTTGTTAATTTATTCTACTGCTTTATATACTATTATACTTAGTCGAGTCATGTTCTCACTGTGATTTCCTATATTATTCCCCAATATGTATCTCCTTCCTTTAGATATTTCCCTCGTAGACCCTTCTTCATGCTTCCTATTGTTCTTTGTCTTGCCCATTGGATTTCTACATATCACTGGTTGGTTACTCGATTTGGTTGTTGACGTCGTCATCTTCTGCAACCACCATCCCCATCCCTGTCTGGGTTTTTCCGTTTTCGTAAGTATGTCTTTCAGTCGTTCGTTTTGAACTTGTACTGTCTCTATGTTCATTTCTGTCCCTTTCCTCTTTCCCTTTTTCTTTTCTTGCATTCTCTTCTACCCTTTCCCTGGGCTCTTCTTCACTTTTCTTTCCCTTTTTCTGATGTCCCTTCTTCTCTCTATCACATCTGCATTTCCTCATACATCTACTCCTTCTCCTTTTGTTCTCTCTTTCTTTTCCTCTTCTTTTTCTCTTTTATCTTTTTCATCTTTCTTATTTCTTATTTTTCTCCAGAGACTCACCTTGCTGAACCAGAAGCTTTGAAACTTAAACATTGCTGGGTGGGTCATGTTTTTTGTTCTCCTACAGGTTCTCGAAAAAATGGTGTTGTTCTTTTATTACACAAAAAATTAAATGTCTCCAGCATTACCTTTGAATGTGATGTTGATGGCCGTTGGCTCATTGTTAACTTACTTATTGATAACATTCCCCTCACCCTCTTTAATTTATATGCTCCTAATGGAATCGATAAATCCTTCTGGCCTACTATCTCTTCTAAATTATCCTCCCTCCCTGGCGATTATGTACTACTTGGAGGAGATTGCAACCAGGTTGTTGATCCATTCCTTGATCGCCATTCAAAAGCTTCTTTTGTTCCCTCCAGAATGCACACACAGTTTGTGAACTCCCTTCAAAATAATGCCTTAGTGGATATTTGGAGATTATGCAATCCAGATGTTGGAGAGTACAGCTTCTTTTCCCCCCCTCATCAGTCCCAATCCCGTATAGACCACATTTTTCTTAGTAAATCCCTTTCCCAACATGCCATCCGCTCTAAAATTGGCTCTATCTTACTTTCTGACCACGCCCCAGTTTTTGTAGACCTTGATCTACTCCCGTTTTCCTCTCACTCTGGAAGGTGGCGTTTCAATAATACTTTACTTTTAGACCCCTCCTTTTGTACCGAATTCACCTCCTTTGCCAAAGAATTTTTTCTTCTAAACCAATCCCCTGACTCTTCTTTTGTTTCAGTTTGGGATTCATTTAAAGCAGCCTCTAGAGGTTTTATTATTAATTTTGTATCTCGGCGAAAGAAACTTCGAGAGGCCAAGTCGGAGAAAATTTTGACTGACATCAAAGCTCTAGAGCTTGCTTATTATTCTTCTAAATCCGACACCTACCTTGAGGCTTTTATTGACGCCAAAATTTAGTTTAACAAATTTACAACAGATGCTGCTTCTAACATCTTACTAAAATGTAATTCTAGATATTATGGAGGTAAGAACAAGATGGGGAAACTTTTAGCCAATTATTTAAAGATTCGTAAGGAACGTACAAAGATTCAATCTATCAAGACTTCCTGCGGTGAATCCACATTTAAAGATAAGGATATTCTTTCTGAATTTGTCAAATTTTATGATTCTCTTTATACCCCTGAACAGATCCCATCATCTGATGACCTTCTTTCTTACTTGCAATCTCTTCCATCCCCCTCGGTTTCACATGTTGACTTCCACTCTTTAGAGCAAGATATTTCACTTTCTGAAATCTCCCATGCTGTATCCAAACTTCGTCACGGTAAATCTCCGGGCCCTGATGGATTTACCATTGAATTTACAGTCATTTTGCCTCTCTTCTTCTTCCTAAACTATTACTCTTATTTCAATCTTTCTCTGCTACCGGTTCCTCTAGCGGTTCTTTTCAACAAGCCTTAATCTGCTTAATTCCAAAAGAAGATAAAGACCACTCTTTGTGCAAAAATTACAGGCCAATATCTTTAGTTAACACTGATTGCAAATTTTTGGCAAAGATACTAGCTCTTCGTATGGATCCCCTTTTGCCTGATTTAATTGGTCCAGAACAATCTGGCTTTGTCAAGGGACGTCTCGCCTCTGATAATTCTCGGGTATTTCCTAATATTCTTAGCAAATCTTCTTCCTTGTCTCTGCCCTTTGCGGCTATTTCCCTAGACGCGGAGAAGGCTTTTGATCGGATAGGGTGGGATTTCATGTTTCAAGCTTTACGTTGTATTGGCATTCCTCCTAAATTCATTTCCATTATTTCTTTGCTTTACTCTAATCATCAGGCTTCTATTTTTGTTAATGGAATGTCCTCGGACTATTTTTCTTTGCACAGAGGGGTTCGTCAAGGTTGCCCCTTGTCTCCTTTGCTTTTTGTTTTAGCCTTAGAACCTTTCCTTACTAAAATATGAATAGATCATACTATTTCTGGCTTCCATTTTGGCTCCCAACAGGTCAAACCTTCGGTTTACGCTGATGATATTCTTTTTTATTGCTCCGATCCTGTCATCTCCATTCCTTCTTTTCTTCATCAGGTCTCTTCTTTCTCTGCGGTTTCCGGATATCGCTTGAACGCTGACAAGTGTGAAATTTTGCCTCTGAATCTTCTATGTCAAAAACATCTTTTTTCTTCTACAGGTTTTTCATGGCAACCATCTAAAACCAAATACCTGGGGGTTTGGTTTGCTCCTCTTTTATCCGGTACTCTTAAATTAAACTTTGACTATATTTACAAGAAAATGGACACAGCTATTTCTCGCTGGCATCCTCTCTTTTTATCCTGGTGGGGTCGTCTCAATTCTATTAAAATGATGCTATCCCCCTTACTTCTCTATACCATTTCCATGCTTCCTTTACACATTCCTCTCTCTTTCTTCAAAAAGATTGACTCTTTGTTACTTAAATTCCTCTGGAACGGTAGACGCCCCCGAATAGCTCTTGCTTCTTTACGTAAAGACAAAAATCATTCTGGAGTACGTTTTCCAGATTTCAAACAGTATCACCGTGCTTTTTCTTTTAAGCAATCGACCCGTTGGTTTTCGTCTTCTCAGCCTCATTATCCCCCTGTATGGCTAAGCATGGAATATTTTTTCATCTCTCCTCTCACCTTTCGCAAATTCTAATCCTTTACTTCTTCTCTAACTCGTTTTCGTTCACCTATTCTTTCGCATTCTCGTACTCTTCTATCTCCTTACTGAACTCCTTCTTATCCATCACTCCTCTCCATACACGAGCAGCCAATTTGGAATAACAACCTTCTAAAAATCCGTAACCGTACCATCTTTTGGAAAACCTGGCATTCTCGTGGAATTCGTTGGATTTCTCAACTTCTTAATCAAGGTATACCTCTCCTTTTCAAGGATCTTCAATCTCTTTTCTCTCTACCTGCTTCTGCTCATTCGCAATACAATTCCCTTTCTCCTGCTTTGATCTCTTATCTTCACTCTCTTCTACCCACCAATGAGATTCCCATAGACCGTAGGTCCATATCCCTTTTGTTGGAGTCCTCTCCTTCTGCATCTGCTCTATATAATTCTTTCCATCTCATTACTAATAGATTGAAGTCTCGTGTTGAACTTGCGTGGGAGTTGGATTTTTCTCAGGATTGGCCTGTACTTCTTTGGGATAAACTTTGGACTAAACTTCATAGGACCTCTAGAGCTGCTAACACCATCCAAACTTTGTTTTTCATTTATCACAGAACTTTATTTACACCACTTGCCATGTCCCGCTTTTCACCAGACACTCCCTCTACATGTTGGTCCTGTCCCTGCCCTTCTGCTGATCTTAAACATATGTTGTTTGAATGTCGCCCTACTTCTCAGTTTTGGCAATCAGTCTGGCGGCAAATACAAAAGATTTTCCATTTCCAGGTCCCTTTCTCACCACCTCTAGTATTTCTTGGCTCCATCTCATCAGAGCTCCCCCTTTCCCCCAAACATTATCCTTTACTAGACCTTTTCATTGCTGTTGCCTTCCATATTATTACCTCAAACTGGAAACAGGCCACTAATATTTCATATCAGTCTTGGTGGAATGCAATCTGTTTTATTCATTGTTTAGACACCAATTATGTTTCCCCCATCTCCCTAGCTATCAAGCGTGATCTGATTTGGCTCCCTTTAACAACATACCTCTCTTCTCCTGCTCCAGCCCATCCCTCTCCTGATCCTGATACAGTTGAAGTTCGCAAACCTCCGTGATTTTATTATTCATATTTGTACCTTTTTCTTTACCTATTATGATTATTATATCTCATTATCTTGTATATTATCTACTGCAATGATTACTCTTATGTTGTGCTCATATTTCTTCATGCTTGTAATGCTTACTTGTTATGCTATGTATATTTTTCATTATATTGTTTATTTCATTCACTCATTGTAACTCTTCCCCCCTCCGCCCCCCTCCCTCCCCATATTTTCTCCTTTTCCTTAATAAATCAAACTTAAAAAAAAAGATGATGGCAGGAGGATTAGTATTACATTTTAGAGTGTTGCCAGGGCATTTACAGTTTGTGAAGCTTAGCTCATGGATGTGCGAGCTTAACCTGCTTCTGAAATAGAAAGAGACATTCACCATTGCAATGTTGTCTTACACCTCCTTAAAAGTCTGCCGCTCTGCGTGAATACCTTCTGTCTATGGTTGATTTATGCATTTTATGTATTGTGCAAACTTTACCCTAAGGTGTCAGAGCGCTTTCCAATAGATCCTGTTACATTACATAAGGACTTTTGAGGAGGTTTGAGACAGGATCAGTGCAAAAGTGAACATGCACAGCATTTTACCGTAAAGCTTATCCGACCCCACTCAAAGACTGGGTATTGTATTCTAGAGGGCGAATGCCAGGCCAGAATTTTAAAAAATGCGACAGTCCCAATAAATTGGGACAGCTGGCCTCTCCATGAATCTGTTGGCTTTAAGCTCACTCGACTCTACAGGCCGACCCGGTGTATAGTAAGCATTTACCCAGCTTTTTATAAAAGTGATGTATGCTGAATCGTTTTGTTTCCGGTCCAGGGAAGACATGGCTTGGCAGTTCAGGCTGGACTGTTCCCATGAGGCACAGGGTCAGACTGATTTGCATATAGCCATGTCTGAACTCGGGTGGCAGAGTGGGTTAAAGAACGGTGATGGATTAAACCCAGATCTTTTGACTGGGTGTGAGTTTTTGATTGATTCAGATGCTCCGTCCATCACCACCCCCTTTTGTACCGCTTTTGGCCGCCATAAGTGTGGCAGGGTATGCTCAGACGTGAGTCCCTTGCTCACTTTGCCACTGGATTCAAGCAAGCCGGGCTGAAGACGGCTGGAATGCCAGAAACCGGTCCTCAGAAGCTTGTTTCCGGTCCAGGGGTGAACTGGGGTGGCAGAGTGGGCTAAAGAACGGTGATGGATTAAACCCAGATCTTTTGACTGGGTGTGAGTGTTTGATTGATTCAGATGTTCCGTCCATCACCACCCCCTTTTGTACCGAATTATTTTGTTCAGCAGTATTATATCAAGCGCAGGATGTGGCATGTGAGAGCCATCACTGGAGTTCTTGAACTCTGTACTCATTCACAATGCAGCAAGAGTAATAAGAGGAGAACAGAACAGAAATCAACTCATGTTCATCCCTCTGGGACTAGATGAACCAAAACCTGTTTTTTGAACTGTGTGCTTTTATTTAATGCACAAACAGAGACGGCGCTGAGAGTGAAAGATACACAGACTGAACTTCAAACAAGACTATTTCTGGAGCATAGACGAACTGTAACATGGTGTTCACCGTTAACGTTACACTAAACAAGACAATATTAGCATGGTTTGCCGTTTTCATTGGTCATTAACACGGTTCCTCATGTCTTTTGTCTCTTTGTGTCTATTCATTCATGGAAGTAGTAAAAAGAGTTCCAAGGTTAGGTTTTCACAAGGGACCTACTGATTTCTCATAAAGCTCATGGCCATTTTAAGAGAGAAATTGTCTATTGCTTTAACTCAGGGTCTTGAACTAGGACATACCAAGGGCTATAACTAATTTTTCTAATAAAGAATGTTAAATAACTTAAGAATGTTATGAATTCTGGGTACATGCATCAATGTGTGAAATGTAAGTACAAACACATACATTTCAAGCATTAATAAAGAACAAACATTGAGATTTCTAGATTAGAGTATTGTTGCCACTGCTATAATTTGCACTATATATATTTTACTAGCAGCCCGTCCCGACATTGTCCGGGTATGAATTGCTGCAGGCCAGTAGTATATTGTTTTGTAGGATTTTCTTTTGATAGCATTTCTTGTCTGTGACAGGCCTGTGAAATGCTCCGATTCACAGTGCACTGCTGATGCACTTAAGAGTGCGCGTTCAGTAGTGTGTGAACTCGAGTTTCCCTACTTTATTTTTCCTTGCAATATTATATAGCGCGAACTCGACAACATGGCAGGAGCACAATTTACATTACAGAAGAACACATTAATTTGTGGTAGGCACGGGGAGACAAAGCGGTTTGCCTGGAATCACAGGATGTTGAGCTGATGCCGAGATTCGAACGTAGCTCCCCAGCTCTGAAGTTCGCAATTCTAGAACTTGTGGCGGGAGGTGTGTCTAAAAGTGTATGTTGGTGCTGGCCATCAATGAGAGAGACCTGTGCATTTTTCAAATAGGTGGTGAAAAAATATGAGTATGTTGCTGGTGATGTGGGCCGCCGTGCCACCAATGTACTTACCGGGGGAGGGTAAACACCCATTATTCCGCAACTTTCTTTCCGCATACCATCACTCCCCATACTTTCATTACGAAAGTACCATAACTCCGCAATGGAATTACATTGCATGGCATTACATTTAATATGCTTTTACCACGCATACATTTACAACTAAATTCGTTGTAAATGCATGAATGATAAAAGCATGTTTTTTTAAATGTTTGGATAAGGTACGTATGGGTATAGGAGTATATGTTTTGGGGTACTGAGGTATATGTTTTGGGTTGTTTGGGTATTTTAAGCGTTCAGATATAGTTTTGGGTTATGGGGTACAGGGGTAGTTTTAGGGTTTAGGGACAGGTATGGGTTTTGGGGTACAGGGGTATTTTTAGGGTTCAGGGCTAGGTTTGGGTTTTGGGGTATAGGGGTATTTTTAGGGTTCAGGGGTTGGTTTGGGTTTTGGGGTACAGGGGTATTTTAAGGGTTCAGGGGTAGGTTTGGGTTTTGGGGTACAGGGGTATTTTTAGGGTTCAGGGCTAGGTTTGGGTTTGGGGTACAGGGCTATTTTAGGGTACAGGGGTAAGTTTGGGTTTTGGGGTACAGGGTTATTTTTATGATTCAGGGCTAGGTTTGGGTTTTGGGGTACAGGGGTATTTTAAGGGTTCAGGGCTAGGTTTGGGTTTTCGGGTACAGGGGTATTTTAGGGTTCAGGGGTAGGTTTGGGTTTTGGGGTACAGGGGAATTTTTAGGGTTCAGGGCTAGGTTTGGGTTTTGGGGTACAGGGGTATTTTTAGGGTTCAGGGGTGGGTTTGGGTTTTGAGGTACAGGGGTATTTATAGGGTTCAGGGTTAGGTTTGGGTTTTGGGGTGCATGGGTATTTTTAGGGTTTAGGGATAGGTTAGGGTTTTGGGGTACAGGGTATATTTATAGGGTTAAGATGGGTTAGTGTTTAAGGGTGTTGGGGTATTTTAAGGAGTAAGGGTGGGTTATGATTATGGGGTGTAGGGGTATTTAAAGGGAGCAGGGTGGACTGAACCTGGAAAGAAAAAACAATGAAATATTGGGCACAAAGCTCGCTTTTTTTTCCGTAATCGGGCACTCCGAACATGCCCCCAGCACACGCCCACAGCACACAATGTGAGACATGGCATGAAGGGCGGAACGTACCACACGCCCCCAGCGTTTGTCGCGCCCCCAGCACATACCCACAGCACAATGCAGACACGCCCACAAGGGACTACTTTGCTGGCACGGTTCTTTTACCTTTTAAATGTATATGGTGGGTGTCTGCATAGCCTATTTCCTTCTGCTGCAACTGCCTTTTCCAACGCTGTATTGGGTGTTGGGATTGGTGCTGTTGTTCCTGAGATTACCCGCCTCAAAGGTTTGGGCTCTCTCTTTATTATATTGGTATAGATTTCTGCCGTCTGACGACTGGGCGCCTTAGTTCCCTGTCTGCTTAGTTACTCTCTTCTCTGCTATGGAAGTGGGTAAGACTGAAGTAGCATAGGCAACTGAATAGTTCTGTGGCATGGGCTAGGAGGCAGACAGCAGCACTGGTACTAATTGTCTGTGATGTGGAAAGTGAAATCATCTGGGTTTCAGTGTGGGAGCGCACAAACACACAAATCAACAATCACGCATCAAAGCAATAACTGATGTCCAACTAAGTGCTTTAAATTAGAAAAGAGAAGTCATTCATCACACACACTTAAAAGGAATACTGCACAGGAAATATTATCAGTTGCAACTTAACACACTAGCGCTAGCTAGGGCTATCGTGCCTTTGGATACCTCCCACCCCTTCCTTCACATGTGTGTCCCTCTTCTGGGTAGGCAGGTTCCCCCAGGCTTGGAGCGTCTATGCTTCATGCAGATTTTCCCCATCAAGCATAAACAGCATTCAGTTAAGTGGAGTCCCCTTTAGAGTCTCACTGATTGCAGGTCTCTGTGTTCATATTGTGGCCTAAGTGGAGCCGGCAACATAAGCATTCACTCACTTCACTTCTTGAAGAAGATGCACCATTCATAGGACCAACCTTTACCAGTCCAGAAAGGCTTTGGTAAGAACCAACAATGTAGGCTGCCCCTCAAAGTCCTCTGGTACAAAGGTACTTGGAGTTGCAAAAGGCCCATTGGATGGGCCAGGTCCGTCTCAGCTTCATACCTGGTTCTGGGTCATATGGCTATACACTGCTGGTGGACCACAACACCTGAAAGGGGTGGTTACTAGCAGCATAAACGGCAGTCCCAGGCACACTTTTTGGTCACAGCAGTGCAATCAGTCACAATCACAATTCTTGGCACAGCAGCAAGCTTAACCACAAACACACTTTTTGCAACAGCAACAAGGTCAGCCAGAGTTAAATGTCTTGACACCATGTTGAAGTCAGCCATAATTGTACTTTTTGGCACAGTGCCATAGTCAGCCACAGATCTGTGATTTTGGCCTGGAATCGTAATACCAGAGTGTTAGACCTGTCATCCATAGGTCTAACATTCAACGCTATCTTAAAATGCAATTTTTTGAAAGTGCAAAAAGAACAATTCATGGACAGAAGCCTGAACAATGGCATACATTCACCCCATTAGAGAGATATGGGCCTAAATCCATAGTTTTTCTGCTCCCCGTGCCCTTCCAGTTTAGACCCAGCCATATGCAAATCAGTCTTAACGTTGTTCCCCGTGGAAACAGTCCAGCCCGAACTGCCAAGCCAGGTCCTCCCTGGGCAGGAAACAAGCATCATGGGACCGGTTTTAGGCTTTCAGCCCTCATCAGCCAGGATAGCTTGACGCTTGGCATGGAGAGCACGGGGCGCACATCTGGACAGACCCGTCCCACTCGGGTGACAAATGCAAAATAAACAATTGATGGACAGAATGCTGAACAATGTCATATATTCACACCAGTGCAGAGATCTGGCCCTATATCCACCATTTTTTTGCTCCCAATGCCATTCCAGTTTAGACCCAGCCATATGCAAAACAATCTTGACCCTGTTCTGCATGGGAACAGTCCAGCACGAACTGGGATGGACAACAGACACAGTTCATGCATTTCCTCTAGACAGCATCAAACACATGAAGGTTAGGTGTTTTGCATACTCATCTGCATTGTGATGGCACTTCCTGAGCAGGAGGGGAGGGGGAGCTGACACTTACACCTGAATGGGCACTGTCCTGTTTCCCACACAAAGTGCTGATTAGCCCCTACTGCTAGTCTGGAGCCAGGGCTGGGAAGAAAGGACATGTGTGCACCTCAAACGCCCTTCTTTGAAGTCCCCCGCACTTCACAGGCCCATTTGGGTATAAGTACTGGGTCTCTAACCTCGCCAAATCAGACACTTCTGGACCAACAACTGAAGTCTGTCAGCATAACTGATGTCCTACATCAAGGACTGACACTCTTCTGAACTACTGACCTGGAATGCCTCTATTCTCTTGTGCTGCCCTGCTGCCTGCTTCTCTCTGACTCTGCTGGGGAGAGATGGACTTTTCCTTGCACTGAAAGTAATCGCCAAGGGCTTGTTGGCTTGCCTCCTGTTTCTTGATAGTCAAGAATATCAAAGTCTCTACCCTTGCTCCTGTGCCTGGCTCACTGAAAGTGGACCAAGATACTTGCATCATGGAAATTAACGCATCTCCAGTCTGTGTGTAGCAGAACCAGCCCATTGGTGTGGATGCAGTAGTAGAATCAGTGCTTGGCTCTCGGAACCAAAATATCACCTTGAGAGCCCCAATGCCTTAGAACTGTGCATCTCCACCGCAGCAGTGTGGAAAGATCAATGCATCCTTTGACCATGTGGATAAACCTAGCACAATGCATCTCAGAACCAACGCCCCCAGCTTGGTGCTTCATCTACGGAACCGACACATTGCCACTCCTGCGCGATCGACATCAATGCATTGCTCAACGCACCACTCGACTGCGCCCCGCATCTCACTGTTGTGACCAGGATAAGATAATTTGTTCATCAGGGCCTGCGTGGGTGGTAGCTGGCTTTTCTCTGGTCTAGCGTGACCAGATAATCCCCATAGGTGCTTATTGCTTCTAAGCGCTATAACTCTTTTTAATCTTTAATCTTTAAAGATTCACAACTCAACTTCCATACATTGAATCTTTCGGATTTTGGTCTTGATGTATTTATAAAATTATTGTTTATCTTCCTAAACCTGTGTGTAATCTCTTTGCACTGTTTTATGTGTGCTAGTGTGTGTGTGTGTGTGTGTGTGTGTGGGTGCGTGTGTGTGTGTGTGTGTGTTGCACAAAAACTTTGCAAATGTCCTCTTTAGATAATCCTGACTCCTCCGTGCCAAGCTACCAGAGGGTGAACACAGTTTATCTTTTAGTTTGTATCTGACTTATCCTAACTAGAGTGGTGTTCCCTACTTGGACAAAGTGCATACATCTGCCAACTAGAGATACCAGTTCTAACTTTGGTGATCTTGGTGAGGATAGGACTTGTGTTTTTGCAATATCAAATAGTTACTCAAGGTTTACTACAACTCTTTCCTCAAACCAATTCAAGCCTTTTTCACGTATCCCTGATTGGCCTTATATTCTGTAAAACCATGTCTTCCTCTGGAGAGACCACACCAGCATCTGCGAGTGGAGTATTGGATGTTAAGCTGGTGAAGTTAGAATCCTATCCTGTGGCCAAGCTTAAAGATTTTTGCAAAGAATTTTATGTGTTCATGAGAAGCTTTCCCCGAAAGACGGAGCTGCGGAAAGCAGTTGCTTAGGTCCCAGAAGAGGAGGAGCAGGAAATTCCAGAGGAGGAGGATGAGACTATTCTTGAGTCTGAGGTGGATCTGGAATTGCCTCTGGTGGTGGGCCAACAGCTTGCTGGAAGCAGTTGTGATCCCAAAAGCAGGGATCAGACATTCTACACTGCAATGAAGAGAATACGAGTCAACAGGATTGGTCTGACAGCAGAGAAATTCATATAGAGGTTCGGGGTCAGTCACAAGATTTCATCACAGAGCTGGGTGGACGGCTGAGATTCTCTAGCAAGGCACAGAAGGGCTGGGTGAGGGGCAGGAAAGTGGATGATTATTCAGGGCTATACACCTTAATTTTGAGGGAGCACATGCTTGATCTCTGCTATACAGAGCTGCACCAATACCTAATTCCTTCCGCAAGGCCGCTAAAACCCATTTATTTTCTGAGCTTTGTTAAATCCTTCACTCCCCAATTTCTTAATAATAATTTCTGTTCCCTGTTGTGTTGTGTTCGCCACCTTGTCGGTGCGCCGGGACGCTCCTTCGCTGGAGCAGCCGTGCGCAATACAAATAGCACTAACATAACATAACATAACATAATTGAGGCAGTAGGAGGCGGTGATAAAAAAATTAAAGTTATCTAAAGTCCCCCAAAAAAAGTCACAGGAGAAAAGGTCTGGTTCTCATTCCCAATCCGGTCACCAGAAGAAAAACTACCATAAGAAGAGTCAACAGCCCAAGCCCATGAAGTGCTATGAGTTCAATGAGAATGGACACTACAAGGGGGATCCCAGGTGTCCAAAGAGCACGACATCCCACTGGAGGAAAGATTCCAGGGATGGTTTGTGGAGTGCTGGGGGAGGAGTTTGTCCCGATTAATGGGGAGGGGGTTTGAGTGGCTTACCCTAGTGTCCCTGGGTGACAACAAGTTGGTTCCTAATAATCATGTGCCCTCTAAAACTATTATTATTATTATTATTATTTGGAATCTTGTATAGCGCGCGGTTACCCTCAGGCATCCCAGCGCTTGTTCATGATTCAAGGGTGTAGAACTAGGAAGGCAGCATTAAGCGGGGGACAGGTGGGTCTTGAGTAGCTTCCGGAACCGAACAAGTCTCTGCACGTAGGTTCAAAGGCAGCGCATTCCATAAATTGGCTGTGTTCACTGAGAATCTTCTACCGCCCGTCGGGCTCTTTTCACTCTGACCGCTTGTAGCAAAAATTTGTGATCCGAAAACTACAAAGTATAGACAAGGAGTCACCATTAATTGGCCTGGTACTGAGGCTCTGAGGGATACATGTGCCAGCATGACTATAGTAAGGAGTCAGCTTGTGACCCCAGAGCAGGTGACTCCCAATGCATTCCACCAGGTTGTGGTAACTGACAACAGAGAGGGTCACTACCCATTGGCACATGTTCCATTTGAGGGGAGGGGGTCTGGTCTTCTGAAGGTTGCTGTGAGCCGTGTCATGTCAGTGGTCTGTTTGCTTGGTAATGACTTTGAGCAAAATACCTGAAAGGAAGTGGAGCTCAAAGCTCATGTGGAAATGTTGGGGTTACCTGATTGTATCTGTGCATGGCTGCCTAGGGTGGAAGTAAAAAAGGCTGGAGCCTGGCATATTGGCCTAGCAGGCTGCTAAGAAAGGGAAAGGTAGAGGGCATTGGAAACCAGCTAATGAATGTATTTGCAGTGAGGTTGATGGGGCACCTACAGTGACTGCCCCGGGGCCCACTATGGAGAGCATTGCTCCCCCTATTGACTTAACAGAGCTTGCAGGATGGCATGAGAATGGATGACCCAGCAAGGAGAATATCTGTAGGGTACAAAGAGAGTGCTGAAGCCTTGAGGGGATGAGGCACCAGGCTGAAGCCCAAGAAGCAGGTAATGCCTCTATTAGTCATCACATATGCTGCAAGGACAATCTCCTTTACAGTGAGCCTAAGGCTCCTGTGTATGGGACAACAAGGGACCTAGTGGTCCCCCAATGCTGCAGGGATTTGCTACTGGAGCAGGCTCACAAAATTCCCCTGACAGGTCCCCCAGCCCAAGAAAAGATCTTTCCAAGCCTTGTCCCCCACGTTTATTGGCCTAGGATAAAGACTTCCTAAAATGCATTTGTAGGACTTGTGAAAGCTCCCAGGCCAGTGGGAAAACAGGGCAGTAGCTTCAAGCCCTCTTTAATTCCCTGCCTGTCCGTGGCACAACCATGGATCCCAGACTGCTTTAGGCAATATGTTTATCTTGGTTCTGGTAGATTATGCCATTAGGTAGGAAGGGGTGGGAGCACACTGCTTCACCTCCCAGCTCAGTTCGCACCTTAGCATTATGGTAATTGCAGTTCATGGTATGTTAGAATTGGGGGTCTCTAGTTGGGACAGGTAGGTACTTGTGACAAATAGGTACCCTCTCCTCTAGTCAGAGTAAGGGTGATTACACTCCTAAAATAACCCCTGCTCACCCCCTTGGTATCTTGGCACGAGCAGCAAGGCTTTATCTCAGAGGCTTTGTGAGTTTAGCATTTGTGACCACATACAGTAGCCCAGTGACAACACTAAGAATGGACACCACACAAGGTTTTATATCAAAAATAGGTATATTGTATATAGAGTTAACACAAGACCATTAAACAACAAAAATAATCCACAGTACTATTAGCTTTCAAGAGTTCTTGTTAAAAAGGCTTAATTCAAGGTTCTGTGTGAGTCAGTAGCAAATCCAGCGGACCGTGTCTGTACGGGTCCACTCAAATGTCAACAGACTCAGTCGCAATACCTTTTATTCGGTGCAGCCGGCACGGATGTGCAAACCAATTCCGGTGATCGTCGCGGTGCAAAAAGGAAGCATTGCAGGACGTGTTGTCCCTCGATGCAGTGCAGGCTGCGGCCTGTTGACAGATTCGGTGGATCCAAGGCTGCGTTGCAGGGCGAGACAGTGCTTTGATGCAGTGCTTGCAGCTTGCGGTGCGGCAAACGAGCCGGAGTTTGGGAGCTGGGGTCAATCCGTCCGGACAGCGGTGCAAGTCGGGCGGTGCATAGTGAAGCGTGCCCAACTCCGGTGCGGTCACAGGACTCGAAGTCAGCAGCAGTGACCGCGTCAGCCAGACCAGTTTGATTCGGTGTAGCGAGGCATGGCACGTCGCAGTTTCTACAGTTGCGGTGCAGGCTACGGCTTGGTGACGGTGTCAGGACGGAGTCAGTGAGCCCAGAGCTTGCGTTGTTCGAGGTGGACGCTTGATGCAGTGCCTACAGGACACTGGGCCAGTCGTGAGAGTCGGTCATATCTCCCTGCCTCTGTAGTCTTCCAGCAGTAATTCACAAAGGATGGTGAAGTCCACTGGTCCTGGGACTTCGGTCAGGGGGGAAGCTCCCTTCCAAGCCCTTTGAGATCTTTGCACAAGTTGAAAGAAAAGTCCACAAAGTTCTTTCTCCTCTCTTTGGCAGCCAGGCAACCACTGCAGGCCAATCCCCCATCAGTACTTCAGCTTGGGAATAGTCTCTCCTCAGTTTCTTCAGGTACCTTCTCCTTAGCAGAGGTTTCGTCTTGTAAGTCCAGAAGGGATCTAATTTCTTGGGATCAGGCTCCCAATATTTATACATCAATATCCTTTGTTCTCTGAGGAGAGAGGGGCCTGTGCCCAGTAAAAGCTAGTTCTGAAGCACTCTGTTTACCAGACTTCTCCTTTCCTTTCACAGCGCAGGGCAGGCACATCAGGCGCCCCATAGGAGGTGGAGCCAGCATTGTGGAAGGCAAGTACAGTCCTGGATTACTTTGTTGATAGTCTTCCTTCTCTTCTTTCAGTTTGCATGGCAGAAACATCCGACGCACCACAGGAGGTGGAGCCAACATTGTGGAGGGAAGGCCCATCCCTATTCAGGTCCCAGGTGCAACTCTTCCCTCCCATCTAGATGCAGATCTTCCTATTCACCTCCGGGCTACCCCAGCCTGTCTCTTGAAAACCCACAGCCCTGTCACTCACAAAACCAGACAAAGGTGTACACAACCTCGCAGAGGCAGGGTCAAATGGTTAGGCAAGAAAATACCTACTTTCTAAAAGTGGTATTTGCAAACACAGAATATTAAAATAAACTTCACCAAAAGATGTATTTTATTATTCTGAGTCCAGGCATACTAAACTCGAAATACTACCATGTTCTCTTAGTCTGCTAGGATTATAGACATGTAAAAATCTAACAGCCCATTCTGGCCTATGGAGAGCAGGTAGCCTTACAACAGTAAAAAACGAAAATGGCTGTAATTCACTATTAGGACATGCCACACACATCAGTGATTGTCCTACCTTATACCTACAATGCACCCTGCCCTTGGGTCTACCATGCCCACCATAGGGGTGACTAATATGAAGAAAAGGAAAGGTTTAGGGACTGGCAAGTGGGTGCACTTGCCAGTAAGCATGACAGTACCAGACTGCACACAGGCTCTGCAAAGGCAGACCTTAGACACATTTTACAAGGACGCTTCTGTGGGTGGCACAATCAGTGCTGCAAGCCTACTAGAAGCATTTGAATTTACACGCCCTGAGCACACTCAGTGCACTGTACTAGGGTCTGACAAGTAAACCAAATATCCAAGCAGGGAACCACTAATCAATACATCAATTTACAGTATGGAGCACTCACACTGTGGCACTGGACAGCAGTGGCACAGTACCCAAAGCATCTAACAGCAGCAAAAACACATGAGGAACAGCAAAAATGGAAGGGAGACCCACGCCAATGGTGCCAGGTCTAACACGGTACATGCTTACTTGAATATTCACGGCACTAACCTGCGCCAACTTCGGTGGAATACGCCAGTAAATATTAAAGTAAGCATGCACCATGAGCTGTATTTACTATAATGCGAAAGGGTGAACTGTGCTGGGACATGAGGCAGTGGGCTCCCATCTATCTTCTGTTTGTAAAATCTCCCTTGAGCTACTGAGCTAACAAGGTTTTGGAGATGCACCTGTGCGCCAGAGAGAGGTACTGAGACCTGAGAGACTGCGGCAACCTTCACAGCCACCCCAGAAGAATTTATTTTTTATCCCTACTGATGAAGGATAATATCTGGAAAGACATGTGTCTAGAGATTTACAGCAATACCCTGCACCAGATTTGGTGAACCACTACAACTAGAATCCAAGTAAGAATCACTGTGAACTGCTTTTACCACAATGCTAAGAGGCGAACTGTGCTGGGAGGTGAGGCAGTGTGCTCCCATCTAACCTTCTGTTTGAAAAAGCTCCCTTGAGCCACTGAGTTGACAAGCTTTTGGAGATGCACCTGTGCACCAGAGAGAGGTATTGAGACCTGAGAGACTGTGGCAGCCTTCACAGCCACCCCAGAAGGAATTTTATTTTTTATCTCTACTGATGAAGGATAATATCCAGAAACACATGTGACTAGAGATTTACAGCACTAACCAACACAGACTTTTGTGAACCACTACAGCTAAAATTCAAGTAAGCAATCACTGTGAACTAGGGGCGACTAATGACATTTGAAAGTGGTGGGCGAAATACTGCACTGTGGTGAGTGAGAGTAGCGAGCGTGCCGGAACCACCTACAGGGGTGCTCCAATCTTTCTGTCTTTAGAAAGGGACTTAAAACTCATCTTTTTGCCCTGTAATGCTATTATGGTGAATTTTGGTGCCGTTATGGCTGTGTGTTAGTTGCTGGTATTTGTTGTAATGATCTTTAGCGCCGGGACGCTCTTTGAAGCAGCTGAGCGCTCTATAAAACAAACAGTAACATAACATAACAGGGGGTTTGGGGGTTTCTTCCCACTGGAAAAATTTGAAAAAAGAGTGGGCAAAGTGTGCATTTTCAAGCAAATTTGAGAAAGAGGTGGCTTTGCGAACACATCTCTGGGAGTAGCCAGACAAGTCTCTTTGCACTTGCACAGATACATCACTCTCCCTGCATTCACATAGGCACATTACTCACCATGTACTCATAGCCCCATTACTCACCCTTCCCTGACACATCACTAAGCCTGCATTCACCCATCCACATAACTCACCCTGGACTCACACAGGCACACTTCTCAACCTGCACTCACACAGACATCACTCACCCTTCACTACACTGCACTCAAAGATGCACACTGTTTCGCTCTCACTACACTCTCAAAAGTAGACTGCTCACCCGCACTCAGAAGGGCACTCATCCAGTGTATTCACACCATTTAACTCAACCCTTACTCATGAGGCCATACAGCTCATCAAGTGTTGTACTCATAGTCATACAGCGATACAACATAGCCGTCTAGTTCATAATACACATTTAAGAAAAAATAACTGTATTATTATAAAGGACTGGGAGTCATCGAAAACAATTAACTGCAGTTACTTTTTCCACTTGAGATCCTTTTATGTATTATACCTTGTATATCTTTCCAGCACAGTCCCTTACTATGAGGAACACTACCAACACCGAACAGGTACCTAAAGTAGGGCCCCTGTGGAGGTACGCACGAGCTTTCGTATCAAGCAGTGGGTTTGCGTGTACAGCAACAATCTTAAACAAAGGTTTAAAAAACAAACAGGACAATACATTGCATTGGAATTTCAATAATCGAGTTCCCTCACATCCGGAATTAGAAAATGTACAGCACAAACCTACCCTGCAACACCCCAAGAGATGGAATACATTACACAAACATATACCAGTTAAAAAGAGAACAAACTAATTAACAGGGACAGCACAGATTACAAAGCAGTGTGTAGATGAGTCCATCGCTCTCTGATGGCAAAAATAGACTTATGCTTCTCATTTTACACATCAATCCAGTAAATGAAACAGGTGTTTCAAGCCACTCCAAATGATATCATGCACAATCCCAGAAGAAGCAACCAACGAGAATCACTATGAGCAACCACAACCTCGTTTGATGTGTCATAAAATAGAGTGAAAATGTATGGGACTAAACGACAAATCAGTTTCACAACCATTGCTGGGCACAGAGGGTGCATTGTGAGCAATGAGATTAGAGCCACTAAATTCTAATTCCCATACATTAAAGATGCATTTTAAATGTGAGATTATGGGTCACAGTCTCACACAATAAACATATTTTGAAATGTACTGGGTCAGGTTTGCACTATATAAAACTCAATAACTAAATAAAATGCGACTGTTCCCCAGCACACCAATAGAAGCACCAGGCTGATGATAACTCCAGCCCACATGTACATATGACGCATTTTACTACTTTACTATCCAGACCACATTGTGTGCTCCTGTGCAATCATTTTAGCCCACTTTGCCTTAGTTCCATTGTGCAACAACATTCTCAGTGTCTGTAAATTGTATAAAATGGTAACTAGCCATAATATGGGAAAAAAAATATAGACTGGACATAATATCGAAGTAAAAATATAGAACTGACAAAATATTGAATGGACCCAATGCAGTAGGTAAAAATATTGAATTGAAGGTAGGTAATGTTGATTGTTAAAATATAGAAGTCAAAATATCGAAGTATATAATATAGGCATTAAAATATATCGAATGTTTAATGATATCTAGTTTTTTTAAGTGTTTTGTATGTTAGTGTATGTGTGAAAAGTGTATATGTTTAATTTATTTTAAGTAATGAATTTTATGTTATTTAATTTTTGTGTAATATAATTCTGTAGTGGGTTGTAGGTTTATAGGAGTATAGGGTGGGAAGTAATTTATTTATATTAAATTAAATATTATTTTTAGAAATTAATAATTATTTTAATTTAATTTAGCTTTTTGGTTCTGTAGCGGGTAGTGGGTTTATAGGGGAATAGGGTGGGAAGTAAATTAATTGTAATTAATTAAAATTTTTATTTATTAATTAGTATTCATTTTGAATTTATTGTTAATTACTTTTTAATCGGTAATTAATTTTTATGAATGGATTAATTGATAATTATGTTAATTGTATTATTTCTTTTTCCATAGCAGGTTGTGGGTTTATAGGGGAATAGGGTGGGAAGTATTTTAATTGTCTTTGAGTAAATATTATTTTTTTATTTATCGGTATTGATTTTTTATTTATTGTTAATTAATGTTTAATTGGTAATTAATTGTTATTAATTGGTCATTAATTTGTATTATTTAATTAATTGATAATTATGATAATTCTATTAATTTCTTTTCCCTAGCGGATTGTGGGTTTGTAGGGGAATAGGGTGGGAATTAATTTAATTGTAATTATTTACATATTAAAAATACTTTTTGTATTGATAATTAATTTACTGTTATTTAATTATTAACTGGTGTTAATTTTTATTATTAATTCGTTGTTGTTATTGAAAATTAATTAGTTATTAATTAATTATGAATAGGTAATTCATTTTTAGCAACTAATATATATTTGTATTTCTAATTGATTAATTATTACATAATATTAAATTGGTAATTCATTTTAATTATTTTTTATTGGTATTGATATTTAATTTATTTTTATTAATTTATTAAATCGTTACTTTCCCTACTGTTAAACTCACTGGAGTGGGAATAGTAATTGTTACCCCTCCGCTATCCAACACTTTCCCTACTGTTGCACTCTCTGGAGTGGGATTAGTAATTTTTACCCTCCCTCTATCCAAAGCTTTCTCTACTGTTGCACTCACTGAGGTGGGAATAGTCATTTTTACCCCTACGCTATCCAACACTTTCCCTACTGTTGCACTCTCTGGAGTGGGAATAGTAATTGTTACCCTCCCACTATCCAACGCTTTCCCTACTGTTGCACTCACAGGAGTGGGAATAGTAATTTTTACCCCCACGCTATCCAACGCTTTCCCTACTGTTGCACTCTCTGGAGTGGGAATAGTATTTTTTACCCTCCCACTATCCAACACTTTCCCTACTGTTCTGCTCAATGGAGTGGGAATAGTAATTTTTACCCCTACGCTATCCAATGCTTTACCTACTGTTGCACTCTCTGGAGTGGTGAATAGTATTTTTTACCCCCACACTATCCAACGCTTTCCCCACTATTGCACTCTCTGGAGTGGGAATAGTAACTTTTACCCCTACGCTCTCCACCGCATTCCCTACTGTTGTACTTACTAGAGTGGCGATAGTAAATTTTACCCTCCCGCTATCCTACGGTAAAGTTATTGTTTATTTTTTATTAATATTAGGTTAAAATGTATACATTTATTAAAAAATTAAATTGTATGTTTATTTTTTTAACTTACAATAATTATTTATTCCTTTTAAGGTTCTTAAGTATTTTTAAGTATGTTTTAGTTAAATATATTTATTATTTCACTCATTTTAAATTACTTTTAAGACATTTAATAAAATTCAATATTTTGACTATATTTTTTACAACTATATTTTTGATTCAATATGTTTTTACTTAACTGTTTGCAGATAGGAATTCGAAATTTTCGCATTCTGTATTATGTCCACTATATTTTGGTAGGTCGATATTTTGGCATTCTACATTTTGTCAGTGATCCGTTATAAATAATATATCATGTGTCTTATTGAAAGTGGGACATGTGCATAAATGGGACAGTCCTGTGTCCCATTGACATGTGTTTCAGTGTAGGAACATATGCAGTCAGTCAGGCAAGAATGAAAGCACATTCCAGAAAATGGCGGTGAGTTGTTTAAAGATGTAAAGTAAATTGTCTTGTGTTATTACCACTCCCAAGGTACCACAGTCAACAGGTATTTCAACTGAACTTGCCTAGGTTCAAATGAAGAAAAAAACACAAGACACCGCAGGGTGACATTTAGGCTTATACATTAGACCTTCTTTACTGCGATGGTAACTGTTTACTGGGCAGACGGTGCAATGTGCCCACCCGCAGAGAACCCCACGTAGGAGCCAAGGACATACCTGATCTGGAAGACTGCACTGCAGTGTGCACCCTTCTGCCCTTAAATCCCTGACCCCGACACTTGGGGCCCCAGAGTCCAACATCCTGCTGACCCTCGTGATCCCCAGCTCACGAGGAAAGGCAGCCTGCCCGTCTCACTCTTCAGTCCTTGATGCACATAATGAGTCGAGCCCCAGTGCAGTGGTATTCATGTAGGACAGTTGCGGCTTGCAATACGTGTGTGGTGGGGTCATGAGGGGGGGTCGGGCGAGGGTGTGGGGCTGGGAGGTAGTTTAAAAATAAAGTTTAAAAAAAATTTAAACTTACGGGTCCGCGCCACATCTGCTGTGTGTTCCTGTGTCGGGGTCCGCTGCCACGTTGGCGCCTTCGTGAGTGGCTGGTGCACCGTGCAACCCCTCTCAACCAATCCAGATGCTGCTCAAGCTGCACCAGGATTGGCTAGAGCACGGACTGTCTACATCAATAGGAGACCGGGGCTGCAGCCACTGGCCAGTAGCAGCTCTCGCCCTCGCTCGCGCTCCTAATGCAGGGCACTGCAGGCTATACTAGTGCGCATGTTCGGGCTGGTCAGAAAATTGATCAGCCCAAACCTGAACATGCGCACTGCTGCTGTCTCTTAGTGAAGTGAAGTCAACAACAAACCCAACCCTCCAGTGCTGCCCCACCCCCTTTAGCGACGCGTCCTCCTGACTGACTGGGATTTGGAGTCAGGACGCGCCTGGCAGTAAAGTTAATCATCTTCCGTGGCCATGTCTTTAGTGGGGCAATGCCCCACTGGACACACCGAGCCTGCTGTGCACTGCATTTACCACAATGCTAAGGGGCAAACTCTGCTGGGAGGTGAGGCAGTGTGTGCCCATCCCTCTTCTGTTCGAAAAGGCTCCCTTGAGCCACTGAGCTGATAAGCTTTTTGAGATGCACCTGAGATGTACTGAGACCTGAGAGACTATGGCAGCATTCACAGCCAACCTAAAAGGAATTCTTTTTTTTCTGATGAAGGATAATTATCAGAAACACATGTGTCTAGAAATTTACAGCACTACCTGCACCAACTTTGGTGATCCACTACAGCTAAAATTCAAGTAAGCAATTACTGTGAACTGTATTTACCACAATGTTAAGGGGAGAACTGTGCTTGGAGGTGAGGCAGTGTGCTCCCATCCCCCTGCTATTTGAAAAGGCTCTCTTGAGTCACTGAACTAACGAGCTTTTGGAGATGCACCTATGCACCAGGGAGAGGTACCGAGACCTGGGAGCCTGTGGCGGCCTTTACAGCCACCCCAGATCAATTTCATTTTTTATCTCTAATGATGAAGGATAGTATCCAGAAACGTGTGTTATATGATTTAAAGCACTAACCTGCATCAACTTTCGATAACCACTACAGCTAAAATTCAAGAAAGCAATCACTGTTAACTGCATTTACCACAATGCTAAGGGGCGAACTGTGCTGGGAGGTGAGGCAGTCGCTCCCATCCCCCTTCTGCTTGAAAAGGCTCCATTGAGCCACTGAGCTGACAAGCTTGTTGGAGATGCACATGTGTGCCAGAGATAGGTACTGAGATCTGAGAGACTGTGGCAGCCTTCATAGCCACCCCAGAAGGAATTTCATATTTTATCTCTACTGATGAAGCATAAAATCCAGAACCAATCTAGACATTTTCTGCAGTAACCTGCACCAACTTTGGTGAATCACTACAGCTAAAATTCAAGAAAGCAATCACTGACTGCATTTACCACAATGCTAAGGGGCGGACTGTGCTGGGAGATTAGGCAGTGTGCTCCCATCCCCTTCATGCCATTAGGTACCCAGAATCAATCCTTCTGGGGGCCACAACTGCACCTGCAGTGGTAAAGCCCCTAGTGGGAATTTTTACAAAAGTGGGTTTCCCCGAGGAAATTGTGTCTGATTGGTACACACTTCATGTCTGCTTGAACGTGGAATGAGTGTGGAGTAACCTACAAGTTGTCCTCTTCTTACCATCGACAAAGAAATAGGCTTGTTGAGAGATTCAACAAGTCTCTGGAGGGAATAGTTAGAGGCCTGCTTGAGGGCTTGAGGTGTAATTGTGATATCCTCTTGCCATGCATTTTGTTAGCCTAAGGGGAGGTACCCGGAAGGGAGTGGGCTTCAGCTCCTTTGAGCTTCTTTATCAGCACACTCTCAGAGCACATCTGAGTTTGGTGGAAGAAGGGTAGGATCAAGCTCCCAGGGAGATTCTCCAGGATGTAGTGAGCTGCATGCCGGCCTTCAGAAGCCAAAATGCTAGGTTATAGAAGCAAGCTTCAAAAAACTAAGGAGCCAGGCAAGATGTCATGAAGCAGTGGTATGAACACAATTCTAACGTTATGGTATTGACTCCTCAGAGGAAAGTGTGGTTCATGAAACCAGTAGAGCCTAGGGCCCTCCAGGACCATTGTACTGGGCCCTATGAAGTGATTGAGAGGGAGGGTGGGCTACCTACCTGGCCGACATCAAGACCCCCAAGCAACCTCACATGGGGCTCTATGCCAATCACCTCAAATCCCACTTTGAGAGGTCTGAGCGCACCATTCTGTTGGTGACCGATGGATAAGAGGAGGAAGTGAGTGAGCCTCTCCCTGACCTCTTAGACTCCAAGGTGATATATCGATCTCTACCGGAAGTAATCACGTACCACATTTGGAACACGAAACGTGGCTAGGTTAACCTTGCGCACAGCCAGCTTTTATAGTAAATCCTAAAGTAAATTGCTCCAGGGAACAATGGAAACACAGCCACTTACATCCCCAAAACTCCTCTGTGTAAACACAAAGAATACAAGAAAAAAGAATTACTGTCCCCGAGCACAACACAGCAAATATTGAGTCTTAGGAGAAAAGAAAAACGAGGTCATAATCTTTTCTTATTATAAGTTCATTAAATCAGTTCTTTTTATTTTATTTTATTTTTTCTCTTCACAAACAAGACATTTCCATCACATAGTCAGTCTTCATACACTGTTCATTGGAGTTATAAAAAATGTAGCAAGAAAAACAAAGCTGACATGTGTTTCGTCACGAGAAGCAATCACCCAATGACTTCTTCGTGGCTACAACAAAATAGCAGAAACAAATAATGAATAGAAATAAAAATACAAAACTGAATGTTCTTCACCACCACCAATAAAAGAAAAAGGAAAGGTGAATTTCAGAATGAAATATCAAAGAAAATAGAAAAGGTTGCAGAGTCCCTAATAAGTCACCCAGTGTGAACATAAAAGGTATATAATAAAACAAGTGATGTGACTCATCAGAGCACACATAGCCAAGGGATAAACGCAAAGGGAGTATTAGAAATCATAAGCTGGTAAAGAGTGACATCAAATGTCTGTAGCACCATTATAATCACAAGAAAAAGACCTGTATCTGCAAAAAATGCAAGCAGGTCTAAATTACAGCTTAAAGGGCCATAATTCAAAATATCAATGCAAAATAATTTCCTATTAACAGTAGACTGATCCTGTTATGTTACAATAGGACAAACACGCCATTTACTCACCATAAAAAACTCTTCACGAAGTCATACACCACATTCCAGGTATGACCTATCTATAGGTCAGTACTATATAAGACTAATAAAATATAAGAGAGATATAGAGAAAAATCAGTATACAACAGAAATGATTGGCTGCAATAAATATAATGATACGACTCTTTATACCTAGGTAAAATTGTATTCTCTTCAAACGGTAAAGTCTCCGTCCATCATTAATAGGTTCAATATCTGGAGGAGAAAATTATATCCTTAGGTTTCTTAGCTTAAATATTCATTAGACCTCACTCACCTAAAAGGATATTTTTTATAATATCTCTAAAGTATTAGCCAAAAAATACGGTTAATAGCAGGAGCAAAGGGAACTAGAGATAGAAAGGCTTCTTCATAGAGTTAGTTGCCTCCATAAAGTTCATGAATCAGTTGTGATTCAGAAAAGATTATATAGAAATTTCTGAAAATAGAAGGTAAGAAATAAATAAATAAGAACACTTATCTAATTTACATGCTCACATCGAAGACGTTCAACGTAACATTATAGGCACTCAATATCACAGCACCATATATTTGATGCTTTTTGTGGAAATATCCGGGATAGTGTACCCATATTAAAAATAATCTCTTTCGTAAAATACGTTGTCGTAACAGTTTGCGCACGATAATAATAACAATCAAAACACATTTATTATAACTCAAAAGATCATATCGCAATATACAGTCAATAGGGAGCAGTCTAATCGTTTGATGAAATAAGTACTGCATCCGTACTACAGTAAATAAGTATCCTACTTAGGACACAATATTATCGATCTAATCCCAGATACTGAAGCATCGTATATATAACATCCCGCATCCTAAAGGATATATCTATCTCCATAGTCTGTTAGGTAAAGCATCGGTGTTAGATACCCATATACATGATGCTCTACTTTTTATCAAACATACCGATCCATTATTTACCGCTCTTTCAAAATACTTAACTTGCATATATAAAAATACATATTATCAGCAAACAATCACTAAGATGCAACATAATATCTCGAAAAAAGAAGAAGAGATGGGTAATGGACTTGAACCTGAGATGCCCAGATGTTCTACTCCGATCATCAGAAAAACAGTGGCGCTCTTAACACATAAGGCACAGAGACTCAGTGCGCCCAGTATGATATCATTACCAACCATACAAAAGAACAGTAAATCCAATAAGGCCTCTGCCTCCCAAGGTAGTCTCACCTGGGAGAGTGCTCCCCTCTTCATCTACAGTACTTCTAAAGTTGTGGCGAACCAAAGCCGCCCCAAACTAGCGTTTAAATATCCGGCGCCAGTCAATAGGCTCCGTATTGCGGTAGAGAAAGGACTTCAATACTGATGTAAGACCATTTGTGAGCGCCATATTTGAATGGTAAAAAGTATCCTAATACACACTATAAATCATCGAGTACATAAAAAAGTTGCAATATTATAAACAGCATTCTACTATAAAGAAGCCACAATAAATATCATTTTACAGCAAAGCCACAATTATATTCTCGTGACAATTTTCAACATAATTCAGCATACACCAGGAAACGCCAAATTAGTTACTTGATGGCGTCCAGAGCATAATCCTAAAGTGAATGTGCCCGTTCAGTATTGTAATTGTCTCTTCACGCGATCCCCAATATGCGGCTTGCATCGGATCGCGAGAGACGAGCATATGACCCAGAATATACTCACATAGAGGCGTCATTAATTTTTCAATAAAAGTTATTAGTTAAAGAAAATGTCACATTACTGCAAGGATAGGATGAATAAAAGGAGGAAAGGAGAAATATTCATAGAGGCAAAGATCCACACCAAGTGAAATTATAGTTTACAGTTCCTCCACATAGGGAGATATCAGTTCATTATAGGTCATATATCCCTCATGATCAGAGATCAGGCAAAAATATGTACCGTATTGCCATCTAAAGGTCAAACATCATTTGGTTATTCATATATTAGAGTAACCATCCATGTTCACATGTTAGAATTAACATTTGAGAGATAATCACTAAAAGTATACCAGAATATGTGGCAAACAGTCCAAAGTTCATCCTTATTAGTGAATTAAAGCCTCAATTCACAAAAGATAAGCATAACAATATCATCATCAGGTCATACATAATGTGCATTACAATTGTAGTTTCACATTATCAGAAATTAGATCAGAAACATAAGTACTTCATAAACATTCAGTTGCATGACAGACACACATAACCTGTGTATCATATTAGAGAAAGTAATGCAATTCCTGATTTACATAAATCCCGCACTCCACAGCCGGAAGCCTAAAGATCCAGCTTGTTTTGCATTGCCTAAGTTTATGTTCTCTATCTCCGCCCCTAGGATCATTAAGTATGACTTTAATACCATGGATGTGAAAAACTCGTTTTTTCTTTGGTTTGGGGCAGTTTGCTGCGTGACATCCTATCGGATATCTCACATCCAAGTTTTTAGGGCACGAAAGTGTTCAGTCATTCTTTCTTTTAATTGGTGAATGGTACTGCCTACATAGATTTTTTTACATTTGCAGACAATAACATATACTACATACTTTGTCATGCAGTCTATATGTTGGCAGATCTGAAAGGTTCGCGAGCCATTATATCCAAATTCCTTAACTCCTTTCATAGCAATCCTGCACATACTACAGAGGCAAGATACATAGGACCCAATATTCAGTTCCCTCAGCCACATACTCCTTTTTCCTGGTTGTGTTGGATAGCTTGGACTTATCATATTCCTGATCATTTTGACCCTTCTATATGTTATACTAGGGGAACTAGAGATATGTTCCAACAGTGTTTTTTATCCAACATAGGTAGTGGCAAGTTCCTTTTAAGTATCATGAAAAGTTTATGGGACCACAGATGGTAATTCTTAAATGTAAATGTATTTATATAGCGCAAATCACTGACCGAGGTCGGTATCTAAGCGCTTGCTTAGGGAACCCGTCCTGGTATTCCCATGTAAGATAACCCCGGCAGGGTATCCACGAGGTGAAAGCCAGGCATCCCGCCATGAGGGGCCGTTGTGGAGATTAAGCAAGCTATTGCCCAGAGTGTGAACCCGTGAGTCGAGAAGGCACCAGAGCGAGAATTATTGAGTCCGTGGAATTTTTTAGCCCAAGACCCGCCAAGGCGGGGAATTGAACCCTAGTCCAGGGCCGATCTCAGCTTCCAGGTCTGCCGCCTCTAACCCCTGAGCCACACTTCTCCACACTTCGTCACTAGACGTACTTTGTTGTTTTTGCTCTTTTGTGATTTACTAGTAGCTTTCAGGATATCTGCACATTTCAACTTAAAAGCTCTTTCTCTAGCTCGTCTTATTATCTCATCCGAGTAGCCTCTTATATGAAATCTTTTTTCAATATCTCCCACATTGGTCACAAAATCCTCATCTAAACTACAGATTATCTGTGCCCTCAGCATCTCTCCATAGGGAATAGCATTTATCTGACTTTTTGGGTGTGCACTGTCTGCATGCAATAAAGCATTGCATGCTGTTGTTTTCCTGTACATTCTGCTATGTATTTTGTCTTTAGAGTGAAATAAATATAAGTTGAGAAAGACAATACTATTTGAATCAGATGTCATTGTCTTTGATGTGAGCATGTAAATTAGATGGGTTCTTATTTCTTTATTTATTACCTTATATTTTCAGAAAGTTCTATATAATGTTTTCTGAATCACAACGGATTCATGAACTATATGGAGGTAACTAACTCTATGAAGAAGCCTTTCTATCTCTAGTTCCCTTTGCTCCTGCTATTAACCGTATTTTTTGGCTAATACTATAGAGATATTATAAAAATATCCTTTTAGGTGAGTGAGGTCTAATGAATATTTAAGCTGAGAAACCTAAGGATATAATTTTCTCCTCCTGATATTGAACCTATTAATGATGGACGGGGACTTGATCATTTGAAGAGAATACGATTTTACCTAGGTATAAAGAGTCGTATCATTATATTTATTGCAGCCAATCATTTCGGTTGTATACTGATTTCTCTCTATGCCTCTCTTATATTTTATTAGTCTTATATAGTACTGGGCCATAGACAGGTCATACCTGGAATGTGATGTATGACTTCGTGAGGAGTTTTTTATGGTGAATAAATGGCTTGTTTGTCCATTTGTAACACTATAGGATCAGTCTTCTGTTAATAGGAATTTATTTTACATTGATATTTTGAATTATAGCCCTTTAAGCTGTAATTTAGACCTGCTTGCATTTTTTGCAGATACAGGTCTTTTTCTTGTGATTATAATGGTCCTACAGACATTAGGGGCTAGATGTAGGTAATTCTATGTTACCACTTCTAAAATACCAAATTTTACCGATTCGGTATTTAAGAAGTGGTAAAATAGAAGGGGGCGCATGTAGATATTTCAGAATCGGTAAATACCGAATCTGTAAGATTCGGTATTTACCGATTCGGTAAATACAGAATCGGTATCCCCCATTGATTCCTATGGGCCTTGAAGCCCATAGGAATCAATCGTGAATACCGAATCGATATTTACTGATTCGGTAAAATCCGATTTTTGCAAGGGTGCAGGAGGAGTCACTTTGACACCCTCTGGCACCCCAATTCCGGACTTGTGTGCCATGTGGCACACAGACATGCCCTAAGGGCATGTCTGTGTGTCACATTGCACAGGTGTGCATGCACAGATGTGCATGCACACCTGGATTCGGTATTTAACCACCCAATTGGATTGGGTGGTAAAATACCGAATCTGAAAGGCCTGCGGCACTCAAAGATGTGCTACCTACATGTGCTTTTACAGAATCCGTATTTTTACCGAGTCTGTATTTACCGATTCGGTAATTTTACGGAATCTGTAAATACAGATTCGGTAAAATACCGATTCTGTAAAGCATGCTCCTACATTAGAAAACCCTAATACCGGTCGGAAACAGCCGAAATCGGCCGTTTCTGACCGGTATTAGGGCTCCTACATCGGGCCCTTGATGTCACTCTTTACCACTTATGATTTCTAATCTTCCCTTTGCGTTTGTCCCTTGGCTATGTGTGCTCTGATGAGTCACATCACTTGTTTTATTATATACCTATTATGTTTACACTGGGTGACTAATTGGTGACTTTGCAACCTTTTCTATTTTCTTTGATATTACATTCTGAAATTCACCTTTCCTTTTTCTATTGTTGGTGGTGGTGAAGAACATTTAGTTTTGTGTTTTTATTTGTATACAATATTTGTTTCAGCTATTTTGTTGTAGCCCTGAAGAAGTCATTGGGTGATTACTTCCCGTGACGAAACACGTGTCGGCTTTGTTTTTCTGTTTTAGGGGACAAGGGTTCTTAGCTTTTTATGAAAACGGAGCAAGTTATTATATAGAACACAATAGGCTGCTATATACTTAACTTCCTTGTCCAGCCGGACAAGGAATTTATTTATCAACAGATAATAGGTAATTAATTACAATACATTTCTACAACAGTAGTACTTTGCAGTAAGACACAATCCTGTGCCGTACCGGGAGGAAAAGAGAAAATAGAAAAGAGTGAAAGGGGTGTTTCAGGCAAAGGAAAAGAGCAGGCAGGGTACTGTTATGAGTAAAAAGTTTCGACAGTATCGCCTGGAGTAGTACAAACAACTTCAAATACAAATTATTTTCATGTATGGCCACTCATGGGTGTCGACGTTTCGATCCCTCGCTCAATTAATAAAGGGGATCATCTTCAGGACTTAAGTAAATAGTTTTGCCTGGGTTATAACCGCCTGTTGGGGAAACAATGAAGAACAGAAAAAATGGGAGATTGTCAATTTAAAAGATCCTGGAGAGCGGTCAGTACATACCCTTTTTGGCACTTGCACGAATCGGAATCGCAGTGTGTGTAAAGTGCTGGTGAGAGTGATAATACATTGAGTCAAGTTTAACATTTAATACAAGCAATCTCCTTGGAATCGCAGTGAGCAGCTCATGCTTCCGGTGGCTGGTCTGTGGTTTGTGCAGAAAAGTGACTACACAATTTGCTCAAACCTCTGTGGCATAGTGTTGAGGTGAGCAACGTGCACATACAACTAACAAGGTAACAATTTGGCATGTTCTATGTGGATGGGGCAGGGGGGGAAAGAACATTTTACAGCTTGAGCGTAGCGCAAAGCATACCTCTTGGCGGAGGTATCGGGTCGCGAAGCTGATGGCGTCGCAAGGGCTTTAAGAGTGAAGCAAGTTGAAGAAATCTAATTCCTGAAGTAAAGGAATTGACACAGTCATCAAATGAATTAGCCTCTATTGCGTTATTCTCAATTCGCAGGCGAGAGCGCGGCGTACCTTGGGCTAAGTGGTTGGTTGCCCATTGGTTACTTCAAAACAAGGCTTCCACGGCTTCGTTTTATGCCGTGTGCAGGATCCGTGGGCGGCGTGGAGCCGATCTGCAGATTGTAATGAGGCGCGTTAGCTGGGGATAAAGCGCGCTTTAGTGTGGAAGAAGGTTGGTGTGTAAAACATACCCTTAAATAGTTATTGCTCCGAATGGGGAGAGAGTTGGGTGGGGAAGGCGCGATGGCCGTAGCCGCAGTGCGGTCCGTACCGTGAATGATCCGCTGTAATAATAAAGTTACGCAGTTAAGTAAGCGCTCATCTTGTTAGGAGCGAAGCTAAGGGCTTGGGGTGTAAGGGAAGTGCTTACCGAGTTGAAGAATACACTCGTGGTGAATGCCGGCGTCCCAGATCCTACTGCCGGTGCACTGTTGGGAGGTGGGCAGATCAATTTGTTAAAGCAACCAAGCGGTCACGTGATTCTGGGTTTGAGCACAATCTTGGAGTGGGGTAATATTCCTCAGGACGGTCTTAGGGTGTAAAGAGTATGCGTAATATATGACACCACATATTCGGTGTTCAGATTGTTGTGGGGGTGATCTAAACCAGAATGGAAACCCTCCTTTGTGAGGGGTTTCGGAAGGACACCATCATCGAATGGTGTGGCAGTTACAGGGGAGCTATAGGACCAAAATAATGGTTCCAAGCGACTCGGGGGTACAGTGTTTGTACAGAATGATGAAAGCACCTGGGGGTCCTTGCTAAAAATGGGAGGCACACTCAAAACGGGTCGGCTAGTAAGATGCCAGGGTTGTGCAGGTCTCGGGGTTTGGGTGAATAGGAAGGGATCGCAATCGTGAAGGGGAAATAGCATGCGGGATTAAAAGTGACATGAGATTATAAAAACATATTCTAAGTTCAGTCATCGTGGCAAGTAAATGAACAGGTTACTGAGCCCAGCAAAACTGTACATTTGGTCTTTGTTCAGCTCTTTGTGCAAGACATGCATGCGGCAATATCATTTTTTGAGGAAATTGTTCTGTTAGAGGAGTGTTGTCCAATCCTCACTTCTGTTGAGTCCCGTGTGAATGGTGTTGAGCTGAATTATGGACTTGAGTTCTTCACGGTTCATCAGTTGCTGTAGGTTGCCTCCTCTCGGTGGAAATTTCACAGATTTCAGAATTGTCCATCTCAGATCACCTGCCGTGTGTTTCAAATCTGCAAAGTGTTCAACTAGAGGGGCATTGGGGGTTCCACACCTAATGCGACTTCTATGCTGGCCTATGCGTGTCTTGGCCTTTTGGGTAGTTTGACCTACATACATTTTGGGACATGGACTTACAATTGCGTAAATCACATTAGTACTATTACAATTTGTAAAACTCCTCATATCAATAGTTACATTGTTGTGACTAAAAGTGCGTCCCTCAATTGTCAAATTACATACTGTACATTGTCCACACTTGGCATGCCCCAGGATAGGTGGCAACCCCCAGTTAGATTCAATGGTTACGTTTGGAGTTGATGTTGGCAGAGCTGCACGGACCAGGTGGTCCCTTAGGTTTTTGCTCTTTTTGAATGCAAAGAGTGCTTTTTCTAGGTTTTTTTGACCTGCATTTATTGTTGGCCAATGTTGCAAAATGGTTTTGCGAATTTTGTTCGAGACCGGGGAGAAGGTGGTGACACATGCAATTCTATCTGCTCTATCGTGAGCCTTCAGTTCTAATAGGGCTTCGCGAGGGCAGTACCAGGCTCTCTTGAAAGCGTTCTTCACTAGCCTCCTGGGATAGCCACGTGCTTTAAGTTTATTCGATAGAATGTTGGCCTCCCTAAAGTAATCTGGTTTAGATGAGCAGTTCCGCCTGATCCGTAAGAATTGAGAGTATGGTAGTGAATCTTTGAGGGCCCTCGGATGGTTGCTGTCATATCTCAAAAGAGTGTTGCGTTCAGTGGGCTTTCTGTATAGACGTGTCAAGAGTTCCCCTCCGGTTCTGCGAAGGAGGCACTACAGGTCCAAAGCAGGCTCTGGCCAGAAAAGCTGGTCAACCTCTTGCCACTTCAAAACCTTGAAGCAAAAAATCCTTAAAACTAGCGTGTTTTGAGAAGGGAATCCCCCTCTCACACATAGATAAACACTTTAGGGTGTGTAGACACACAGTCTGATTCACACACCCACTAGTTTAATTACACACACATTTTAATCTGTCCTGAAGAAAGCCAGCATATTCATAAGGCACTGGCTGAAACATGTTGACTCATCTAAGGATGTGGGAGGTCGTAACTCGCCTCTAACATCCAACAGCCTAATTTTTAACCGCTGACGGTGGCCCAGGTATTAAAGTTTTATTCACCTTCGGGTACTGGGACCTCCGCCAAGCCGTTTTAAACTCACATTCATAACACTCTTCACCGCACACTCAGCGACATACCTGCTCCGCTGTAATCAGGCGTCGAAGCACACCCGGGACACGCTAGGTGTCACTGGGTGGGCCCGATGATGAAGCATGCCACCAACTAGGTTGGTGGGTGAGGGCTTCATGAGCACACCTACCAGGTGCCACTACCCCCTGACGAAACATACCTGAGTCATTTAAATTTAAAAATAAAATTTTGTTAATCCTCCCCCTCTACTTAAGCTAGTCTCTTTTTGATTAAACTCTATATAACCTGGGGATATGGACTAGCTTTCTGGTCCTCTCTCTCCCTCTTGATACACGATCAAGAGTTCCCCTCCCTCATGGTAGATGGTCAAATCGAGGAAGGGTATCTCCGTTTTATGGTGGGCCAGGGTGAATTTAAGGTCAGCACAATTGTTGTTTAGCCAGTGGAGGAAAGATTCTAGGGTGGTGTTGTCAGAATTCCAAATCATAAAAAGCAGCTGAATATCATAAGCCGTATCATTCCTAGGAATGACAACACGTTCCATCCCCATGCCGATATTACATTCCAGAGCCAACCGGGCCAAGTCCATGTGCCTGGGTCTTGATGTATCTCATGAGCTAACTTGTGGAGCCTTGTTATTGCTGCGTATACAGATGGTGCGTAATTTGGAATAAACACGCAACAACTGGAGCCGATCACTCTACAAGCCCCGCCCCTATCTGCCAGGATGACGTCAAGAACAAGACGATTCTGAAGAACAACAAGTCGCATGGCAGACTGCTCCTCTGTCAAGTTCGCCAGAGCAGATGTAGTCTCATTCACTACTGCTTCTAGAGTTCTTGTTAACCTGCGTATGAGTTTACTGTTTTGGACGGGACCTATGAAGAAAAAGAATCCTCTATTGAAATCTGTATATTGCTCCCAAGCTGTCTCAGTCTGATCAACCACTGGGGAATCGGTCTCCCTCCTGTGTCTAACATGTACTAGTCGTGAATCTCGAGGATAATGGGATGGGGCCAGAAAGACAGGTGGCAGCAGGAATGCTATATAACCAGTCCCACCCCAGTCTAAGGGCAGACGTACATAGGCTGTCTGACCGCAAATGAAATAGGAATGGCGGGAAGCTTTGAAAGTAGACTTTCCTTTGTTATTAAACTCGACTACAGTATTACAATCACTGTGTCCCAAATGTACTGATCCTTTCTTTCTAACACACAATTCACCTTTTACTGGCAGGACTGACATAAACGGTGGACCTGAATTTTGTTCGGACTGGACATTCAGAATCATAAAGTTAAGGGAAGCATTTCCTTGTTCGTACACTTCATTTTCTAGATCGGTCCCCTTCCTTTGGGGAAGACCGTCTTCGTCTGGAAAACATGCCTTATTCATAACTGTATTCAAGTTTCCCCATATCCAATCGCCATATAAAAGTATTGTTGCGCAGGGCTAGTCGATATGACAGTTCATGGGGTGGCAGATCACTGAATGTGTGCTCTACAGTGTTATTGAAGGAAGGATGTATACGTGAGGCAATAGGGGGAAAGAAAACATGTAGTGCCAAGCTGATACATATTATAGTGATGCACAGAAGAGACATAAAAATCAGAGTTACTATACATCTACTGCGTAAAATCTTGCAGTATTTCTCTCTCATCTCTCTTTTCTTGCTATTCTGGTCTACGATCTTATACATGACAGGAACCTGTCTAACCGATTCACCACCTAGTGGACTTAAACAATTAAACGCTGTCTGACTTACTAGATCGTAACTTGGACCTATATTCCTGTTGCGGTGTCTTTTCTAGCAAAGGGGGCTTAGAGTCTGTACTATCGGGACAGTCTTTAGTCTTGATCAAAGTTCCAGAATTTCCAAAGAATTTCTTGCAGTGTTGGGCATGAAGCCATCCTTTGCGTCCTTCGACCTTGACGGCAGTCCTCGTGGTGAGCAGTACTAATTTCGGTGTCTTCCAGCGCGGCTCAAGGGGTCTTGATCGATCAAAATTTCGAATATACACGTGGTCACCAGGGACGATGGCATGTTCCTTGACTTGGGTGTTGTCAGGGAAGGCGGCGGCAACCTGTGAACGACAAGAGAGTAGTGCAGACATCAAGGAAGCCAGGTAATCTGTTAGCATATTACTGTCAACATCAGTTATTTTCTTAGGCATAGGCGCACCCCACATATTCGGTGGTCTACCAAAAACCACTTCATAAGGAGATAGGCCTGTTCTGGAATGAGCCACCATACGCATGTAAAAGAGGGCAACCGGCAAGGCTACCATCCAATTCACGCCTTTTTCTGCACAGACTTTCGCTAATTTCGTCTTAAGTGTCTGATTATGGCGCTCGACAAGTCCTGCTGCTTCTGGGTGTCGTACACAATGAAACTTCCATTGATATCCTAACAGAAGGGACACTTGTTTCATTAATTCAGAGGAAAATGGCTGACCGTTGTCTGAGTACACGACACGGGGCAATCCGTATCTGGGGAAAAACTCACGTACCAATTGCCTGGCGGTGGTCACAGCAGTATAATCTGGGACTGGATACGCTTCTGTCCATCTAGATAGTGCACATACAACTACCAGGACATACTTGTAACCTCTACATCTGTCCATCTGGATATAATTCATCTGGAGGACTTCAAAAGGATGGTCAGGAGGATGAAATCCGCCTTGTTCCACCGGAATGCCTTTGCCTGGATTGAACTGGCAACAAATCATACAGGTACGTAATTTCTGTTTCGCTGCTGCACGCAGGTGCTTGTTAAACCAGATATTCTGTAAGCTGTCTAGCATAGCCTTTTCTCCTAAGTGTGCTGGACTATGTGCTGTGTTTATGATCACTTGTACCATAGAGTCTGGGAGAAACCATGTAGCTTTGCCTTTAGTCATCCAACCCTGGTCAGTTTGGACCCCTCCTTGTTCAGTCCATTTCTTTATTTCATCTGGAGTGGCATGTGTCTGTATGTCGAGTACATCTTGTGAGGGATCTCTGACTGTCATACTTTTTGTCAGTAATGATACCTCTGTCTTTGTCCTGTCTGTTGGTGTCTGGGCTGTAAGTTTAGCTGTTCGGTCTGCCAGGTCATTACCCTGGGAAATGGTGTCTGTAACTTTGGTGTGTGCTTTGCATTTCAGGATGGCTATGGCTGTAGGTAAATGTATTGCTTCTAACAGAGCCTGAATAAGCGGGCAGTGCTGAATTTTAGCCCCATGAGAGGTCAAGAAACCTCTCTCCCTCCATAACACTCCGAAATCATGAACAACACCGAATGCATACTGTGAATCTGTATAAATGTTCACTTTCAAGTTCTTGGCTCTTATGCAGGCTTGTGTCAGAGCGATGAGCTCTGCTGCTTGTGCTGACAGTGTGTCTATTTGTTGTGTCTCTATGACTTCTGTATCAGTGGTCACGGCATATGGGGCCACTAACTCTCCTGTGCTTGTTCTCATGCATGAACCATCTACATAAAGTGTCAGGTCAGGGTCTGGCAGTGCAATATCTGTCAAGTCTTGTCTTGGTTTCGTCACTGTATTTATTACTTCCACACAGTCATGTGGTGCAGTGTCTACTGTGCTTGAGGGCAAGAGTATAGCAGGGTTGAGAATACTGCATCGTCTAATCTCTATGTGTGGCTGAAATAACGCCAGTTCATATCCTGTCAGTCTCGCTACAGTCAAGTGCTGTGTCTGTGTCCTGTTCAAGAGAACTTCCACTGCGTGTGGAACCTGTACTGTCAAGGGGTGTCCCAGCACTATGGAGTCACTCTGTCTTATGGCTAGGGCTGTCGCTGCAACTGATTTCAGGCACGCAGGCAGAGCCTGGGCCACTGGGTCCAGTGTACTAGAAAAATAAGCACAAGGCTTGTGTTTTCCTGCTTGATCTTGTGTAAAGACAGATAATGCTGTTCCATCTTGTTCAGTTACAAAAAGCATAAAAGGTTTGCTGTAACAAGGAGTCGCTAAAACTGGTGCTTGACATAAGGCTCTTTTTAACTCTTCAAATGCCAGGGTATGTTCTTGTGTCCAAGGGAGGACAGTCGAAGACGCTGCCTCCTGTGTCGTCAACTGTATGAGCGGTTTGGCTAGATAGGCATACTGGGGAATCCATTGTCTGCAGTATGAAGTGAGGCCAATGAAGGCCCGTACTTCCTTTTGTGTCTTGGGCTGTGAAAGGTTAGCAATTAACTGAATACGTTCTTGTGTCAGCTGTCTACCCCTCTTAGACAGCAAGTGTCCAAGGTACACCACTTGCTGTGCACAGAATTGCAACTTTGAAGGGGACACTTTGTGCCCCTTGTCTGCCAGAAAGTGTAAAACCGTCAGTGATGCATTTTCGCAGTCTGGTTCTGATCGTGCTGTAATTAGGATATCGTCCACATACTGGAGCAGTGCAGTGTTAGCAGGCATATGAATACTGTCTAGTTGTCTTTTTAATGCTTGGCTGTAGATACTAGGACTCTCGTAAATTTAAAGCTGCGTCCATTTAAACTGAATCCGAAGAGGTACTGACTATCTGGATGAATTGGAACACTGAAAAAAGCATTCTTCAAGTCAATTACAGTAAAGGACGTTGCCTCAGAATCAATAGCAGTCAGTAATGAAGAAATGTCTGGGACCACTGGGTATTGAGGGACTATACATTTGTTCAATTCTCGAAGGTCAACAACTAGTCTGTAAACTGGTGGTGCATTAGGGTCTGTTCGATTAAGAATAGGGATGACAGGTAAATTACATACATTCGAGTCAGTTTCTACTACCACTCCTTGTGCAATGAGCTCATCAACAATTTTCAGTAAGGCTACTAAGGCATCAGGTGGTAACTTGTATTGTCTGATTCGTGGTAGTACTACTCCTGTTTTGAGAGTGACACGGTGTGGTGTAATGTGCATGTAACCTACGTCAGTCGGACCTTGTGCCCATAAGTGCTGTGGTACATTCTGGAGTCTGGGGTCAAAATCTTTCAACACATAATGTCCCTTAAAATCACGTAAGAACAGTCACACTCCTTCCGGAGAACAACATATAACTGCTCCTAGTTCTTTCAATGTCTTTATACCAAGCAAATTTTCTGGACATGACTTAGTAAGCAGCAAGTCTGTGGTACGCGACAATGGACCGACACCTAGGGAAACTGGTTTCGACACTTCGTTAACAATAGGCTTTCCTGAAAATCCCAGGGAAACATTCTGTGAGCCTGAAAGGGGTGCCCCTGGAACCTGGTCATGGCTGATGGTAGTTCTGCTCGCCCCTGTGTCAATCAGAAATTTTCTGTCCTTTCCCAATACACGACTATGTACATAGGGACCCTCTTGATCTACAGGAACCTCAATAAGGGGCAAGCCAACTTCCCTCTCTAGGCTATTTCATGAAAACTGTTGGTATTCTGGATAATCCGACTGTGTGTACTGATACATTTGTTGTGTGGCATGTTGTGTGGCAGGTGGTGGTGGGGGTGGAAAATTCGCTAATGTCTGTTGCGTGTTCTGTGGGGTGCTATTCTGCCTAGGAGGATGCGGTCATTCTTTTGTCTAGCCTGTAGCTATATTGTGTTTCAGAACAGCACAATCTTTTACAAAGTGACCTGGCTGTTTGCAATAATTACAGTTCCCATTAACAAGAGTCGTGCCCTTTTTGTTCGTATTAGCTGGTACCGTTTTGGCAACCAGCACTTTCATTTTCGTATCTTTCATGCGTCTCTTTTCATGTTCTTGTTCCTCTCTAATTCTGTTCTGGTGATATTGTAGCATTTGCAACATCTGTGAAGGGCTATTTGCTTGCCAAGTACTCTCAACCTTCAGTACTCTATTCTTGATCTGGGGTAAGGAATTCTCTACTAATTTGCTCACAAAGAGATGTGGATATGATTCACTACTGGGCTTAAGGCCACTATTAATAGAAAAACATTTCTCGAATCTGGAATAAAAATCACTTGTGTCCTCGTCTTGTTTCTGTTTACAGGCTGAAATAGCATCCCAATCTTCCTTTTTAGTAATCAATAATCTCGGCAGAACCTGTATTAGGAGTTCAGGTAGTTCTTTTGCTTTGTCACCAAGACCAACACCAGGGTGCCGGCCTTTATCCTCTGCTTCCAATTCTGCCCAACTTAACTTTTTCTCTCCCACCTCCCAGTCCTTTTCTTTAAGCTTTTCATAAATACCAGCAGGCAACAGTACTTTCAATAGTTTGATAATGTCAGCGTACGTGTAATCCCCAATGCGGAGAATGTCCTTTAATTCTCGGTGAAACCCCCCGGGTCTTTATCATGGCAGGGCAACATCTTTTTCATTTCCAGTATTTCTAGTTTCGTCAAGGGTGTGTAAACATATACTCGTTGAAGCTCACCCGCTGCATTTTTGACGGGATGTACCTCTCGTAGGGGGTTCTGTCTGTCTATGTATAGGTTCTTTCTGTCGTGGTGTGGGACGGGAAGCATGCATGTGGTCAGAGAAGTTAAGTACTTATGTCGTTTGTCCAGAATGACATTAATTAATTCGGTACCTAGGTCTGTCCATCTTTCTAGAAGTATATCGTCCAGTAGTTTATACAATGGACCGGGATCAGAACCTTGACTCTCATACAACGTGATCAAATATTGAACCATGTAACTACCAGCCAAACGCTGTTTGTTCAGCGGAAGGCTCAAAAAGGTCTGGGCCACTATGTCATTGCTATATATCTTAGAATTAGACACCCACTGGACGGCTGACTGGGCCAACTCCTTTTCGTGTGGGGTGTGGGATCGCTCGCTCTCTACCCGTCGTTTCAGTGCGTTTTCAGTAGCTTGGAATAGATTTTCAAGGGAATATCTTTCTTTTATAGAATGTCCCTGTTTACGGTAGTCGAGACACTTGGGCCTGTCAAACTGTCGTGCTTTGCCTACGTAATTCATTTTGTCCTTTTCCTCCGTTTCTGGCTCAATATCTTCCGTCGATGACTCATACTTTCCGTCAGACTCTTCCTTGTGTATTTCTAAGATCTCCTTTCATATTTTTCTGTACATACTTTCTGTCTGTCCCTGTCTATCATGCCGACCAGCAGCTATGTTGTCACTCCAATCCGTCAGTCCTTTCTTTACCTCTTTGTCTGGTTGGTCTTGTTCCCTGATCAAACAGTTAATCAAAAAACGTAAAATGATGTTCTTAACCTCCACCTTTCTTTGTTCCATGGCCTCTCCTATACTCTCGGGTCCCTCTCCTGTTCTAATGAAATGGTATATTTTATCTAGGTGTTCCTTCATGCCTGGTAATGTGATCAAATAGTCGACGGCATGTCTTAATCTTAGTGAATACACGAGCATTGAACCCTCCCCTGGTACTGGATCGTATATACAACGTGGAACTGTTATAGTATACTTATATGGTGTTGATGTCATTTGTGGCGTCCGTGGTAGCCCTATCAGTGTTCGTGTTGTTGGCGGTGTTTGTGGCGTTGGCGGTGGCCCCCCTCCCACTGCAACTTGTCCTTCGTCCTCTTTCATGGTCTGCTGGAGCTGTTGGAGGTGAGCCGCTGATGGGGGCGGAGGGAAATCTGCGTTTACATAGTCCGGTGCGGGCTCTTTCTAGATAGGAGGAAATAAAAGCCTCAGATGCTGTCGGCTTTGTTCTACGGACTCTAAAGGGTACGGGTGGTGGCGTATGCGACCTACGCGATGTTTCTGAGGGGGTCACTTTAGCTAGTTCTTCTGAAAGGACGGGATAAATACCTGCAATGAGGGCATTTCTTTCTCTATCAGCCTGTTCTGCCTTGACCCGTTCCCCCTCCTCCCGCAGTTCTTTTTCTTTGGCTTTTTCCGCTGCTTGTTTACTCCTCTCTGCTTGGTGGAATTCTTTCTCTGCTCTCCTATGCGCTTCTTTACGCCATAACTCAATGGCATCTTTCTGTGAGGGTCTTACTTTTCTTTTCCATAGCGCTTCCTCTACTTTCATAATGCATTCAGAATCCCATGTTCCTGAAGCAGGCCATCTGTACTTTTCCTCTAAATCTTTCGTGTAATCTACCCACAAGTCTAAAAACAGTATGGCGTCTAGCCCATGTTTATTGTACATGAAATGACCAGGTGTGTCTCTAGGCGGGACGGGAACTGACTCTTCGAGTATCCCTTTCCTGGTCCCTATCTGACGTAATTTCGAAAACAGTGGCATGTTGAAACGAACGTAATGAAAACACAATACACACTAAAATAGACTGATTGAAACAACCATTCACACTACAACACTAAAACATTAAAACAGATACATTTTGACTGATACATGGGGAAAACACAAACTTGAAAACTGTTAACTTTATGCACTGGAATACAGTACAGCCATACCGGTCTCATAAAGAGACACTTCTTTACCGTGCTCACCGAAATGGACCCGTCTTTACTGTGCCTGTGTGAACGGACACGTCTTTACCGAGCTCAAGTAAATGAACCCGTCTTGAAACTTTAAACTGTATGCATTCCCAATAACGGTACTCACCGGGAAGCAGAACTTGAAGGCCTCGGAAACTCGATACTGCGTGACTGCAGTGCTGCGCATGCGCCTCGGAACAGGTGAGCCTCTGGAAACCTCGGACCTTGCTCTCTCACGGCTTGGGCTCTGGTTGGGATGATCCGCAATCCTCACCGCCTCGTGTGGATGCATGGTCGCAGTCCGTCTCCTCCGTGGCCCTGAGGGAGTAAGCAGGAAAACCCGCTGGTGTGTACACTTTGAAGTCCGTCGCGGCTGTAGAAGGGGGCAGGGGCTGGACCTACATCGCCGGCGCGTGGGGAAGGGGACTAGTCCCTATTCGGGCGCCAAATTGTGGTAAATAAAATAATACCCTGTCGGAATTTCTATACTTAAACAAAGGATCATGCATATAATGAGAGGCAGAGTCCGTGGTGTCCGATTCAAAAGGGCTTTATTTCAGTAACTCGAGTTAAGGGAGAATCGGGTTCCATCACCACTGAGGGTCAGGAAGGATCGTCATCTGAACTTTATTCACAGAGTACATTATTTATACATTAAACATACATTGCATTGCATAGAGAAGGCGGAGCGCTCCAGGCGGAGCAAGCGAAAGAGAGAGATAAGAGCACATGGGCGTGCAAAAGGCGTACACGTGGGCGTTCCCTTGAGGAGTCATAGGTGTGTCATAGGTGGGTGGATACATGGAGGGGGTCTGCGTGGCCAGCTGGAATCTTTACCCTACTTGTGTGCGCCACTTGGTCATGACGTGCAATTGACGTGTAACTGGGGGAAGCTGACTTTCGTTCTAGTAGAGAAGCCTTGAGTGTCAGGACGACCTGCACGCCTGGTATTATCTGATATCTTAAGTTTGGAGGATGTATTGTCTGAAGTAAAGGTCGCTCGAGCAAAGGTTGCTCATCACTAAGAGCCAGTGTATGCATATATTTCTTCGTGCATTGCGTGGGGGCCATGGGCTTTCTATGGATGAACGGAGACAGAAAGGCTGGGCTCTATCTCTGTGGACGGGTTCTGTTTACCTTTTTCACTAGGCAGGAATGCGTTTCTGTGGAGCAGAGCAGATAACTGTGAGCAAAATACTGTCTTGGCAGGCCGGACTGGGCCCCTCTCGGCTGAGCAGAAAGTATGCGAGAGGTCAGGGATACATAGCTGAGCTGCAGCTTTCAGAGTGTCTGGGAGGCATGAAGCCTGAATTCGGGTCCTGGCTCGGCTGAGCCACAAAATGGGTTCATCTCGACTTGTAAACGTGCACCATGCAAATACATTGGCAACATGGGCAACCTAGGCAACATAGGCCTCAGTGCAGAATTAACGTTTCTTTCATGGGAGGTTTGGTAACTGACATTCTAACATGGGACGGAAATACAGAGGCATTATTATTACAGGCATGAGAGGGAAAGCGCATGGGTGACAGGATCATACGCTAAACGTGGGGTACACGCAGGGGACACATTGGCCACGTAAAATTTCTATTTCCTCACATTAGCATATCATTTTGAAGGTTGGCTGTGGTAAACGTGCATCGAGCAAACTGCCGTGTTTTTGCCAGTTTAGTGTTGGAGATACCCACACGGAGTAATGCCTTCGAGCTGCCAAGCGTTTTGGTATGGTCTACATTATTACTTCACCAGTACTTGGAGCATAACTTCATTTTTGCTGAGGTGCTTAGTCCGGTCTTCCTGGTCTTTCTTGCTGCTTTTCACCATGCTCCTGACGAAGTTCACGTGAAGTTGCCCATCTAAGCAGTGGCAAGGACTTTGCTCCTGGAGCTGTGATGGCTGCGCGGACAGCGTTACCAACACTACATCGACCCGCAAGTCTTCTACTGGGACACTGCAAGTTGACTTTTTGTATGTCCTGTTTGGTTTATGGTCTGAGTGCTTGGATCCCGGGTGAGAGGTCGCTCACCGGAGCTGATATTATCATGTGTTTGTGTAACAGTTCTCAACGCTTAATGTATATCATTTAACACATTTTTGTTTTGTATAGGAGTGTGTATTTTCTATGGGAAATTCCTGGTACTTCTTTACAAAGTGTGTCGTAGTATGGTGTGGTGGGTGGCCAATGCTTATCCTTTTGTTAGGGTTGTTATCCTTTAGTGTACTTTATTTAGGGTGGGTGGTGTTTGTGTGGGTAGTCCATGCCCCATGTACTGGTCTATGCTCATCCATTTTGTCTGGGTTGGTATCCTGTAGTGTACTCTTTCTAGGGGAGGTGTTTTTTGTGTGGGTAGTCCATGCCCATGTAGTGGTGTATGTTCATCCTTATTGTCAGGGTTAGTATCCTGAAGTGTACCCTATCTAGGGGAGGTGGTCTCTGTGTGGGTAGTCCGTGCCCCATGTAGTTGGTGTTTGTGGGTAGTCCATGCCTCATCGCTTGTCCCAGGGTTATTGTTTTTATCCTGCGGTGTACCCTTTTCTGGGGAGGTTGGTGTTTGTGGGTAGTCCATGCCCCATTGTTTGCCCCAGGATTATTGTCTTTATCCTGTGGTGTACCCTTTTCTGGGGAAGTTGGTGTTTGTGGGTAGTCCATGCCCCATAGTTTGTCCCAGGGTTAATGTCTTTATCCTGCGGTGTACCCTTTTCAGGGGAAGTTGGGTGTGTGCGGGTAGTCCATGCCCCATGTCTTTTCCCAGGATTACTGTCCTGTGGTGTACCCTTTGAAGTTATGCGTTTATGGGTAGTCCATGCCCCATTTTCCAGGGTTATTTTGCTTACCCTGCGGTGTACCCTTTTCAGGGGAGGTTGTGCGTTTTTGGGTAGTCAACGCCCATTTTTATTCTCAGGATTGCTGTCCTGTGGTGTACCCTTTTCAGGGGAGGTTCAGTGTCTGTGGGTAGTCCATTCTCCATACTATGCGCTCACCCCCTGTTTTTGGTGGAGATAGTTTGTGCACTATTTTCCTTTTGAAGTCTACCTTCTTGCAGCTACTGGCCAGGGCTTCATTTTGGTAAGATTTTGAGCTGTGAATTTTCCATATGTTTAGTGTCAGCACATCTTTATCAGGGGTAGTTTGTTTGTTTTTGTTCCTAGGGTCTCTGCCCTGTGGTGTACCCATGTGTGGGGAGGTTATTAGTGTCTGCAGCTAACTTAGCTGTTGGTCTGTTTTTTTTTCTTCGAAACCTTGCTGTTTCGTTAAGGGAAGGGGATGTGATATATTATGTTCTTTTCTCTCCTAATGATACCTCATGCTAACGTCATCTCATGTTGTACACTCTTACTTTTGGTTCTTCTTATTTGTGTACTTCCCTGCTGATTGTTGCATTTGAGGTATTGTTGCCGATCATTCCTTTATTCTGCTATTACTCCATAAGGGAAGAGGATGTGTAGTAAATGTCCTCTCCACTGTTCTTCTCTGGCTAGACTGTACTACGTTATCTATGACATCATAGAATGCCAGGGTGTCTCTCTAGCTGACTGTGCCTTTCTATTACTTACTGGGCAGTTGGTCATCTGAGGCTGAGCTGCTAACAGCTGGCTCCTGGTGGGGTTTACCTTACAACTTAACTTGTCTGTCTAACCTGGAAGAAACCTGCAATAAAGGATCTTAACTTATCAAGTGGACTATGCGTCTTCCTTTACCACAACTCTCACTGGTTGGATTTCGAGCAAGTCTTTGGTAATGTTCTTTATTACCCAGTTGACGGTTGATTTCCTTTTTGTAGGAATCAATGTTCTGGAGGACAATCCCGCCCCCCTTGTCAGCGCTTTTTATTATGACTGAGGTATTAGTTTTGAGTGTGTTGATGGCATCTTTTTCACACTTCGGGATGTTGTAGGGGACATATTGAAATTGAAATTGAAATTGAAAGGCTCTTATATAGCGCATGGCTACTCGGAAGCATCCCAGCGCTTGATGTTAAACAGAAGGGTGATACAGAAGTTGAAAGATGGAGAGGGCTAGTTTATGGCCTAGGAAACAATGCTGTTTTTAGCTGTTTTCAAGACAACAACAGGCTGGGTTCTAAGCGAAGTGATAGCGGTAGGGCATTCCACAGCTTTGCTGCATTTCGGGAGAAAAGGCGGTCCCCAGATCGGGCTTTGTTGGTCCTGGGTATTATAAGGAGATTTTGTTGGTTAGAGCGAAGGTGCCTGGATGGAATGTATGGTCTGATCATATCCTTCAGAATGGGGGGGCCGTTCCCATAGAGAGTTTTATGGACCAGACAGAGAGTTTTAAAATGGATTCGCTCTTTTATTGGGAGCCAATGTAAGGCCCTTAGTGCGGGGGCTGCGGTGGTACGGCGGCTGGTTCCGGTGAGTAGCCTTGCTGCGGAATTTTGAGCTGTCTGCAGTTGACGGATGACTGAGGTGGGGGCTCCTAAGTAGAGAGCATTCCCATAGTCCAGCCTCGGTAAGATGAGGGACTGGACTATGGTTTTCTTCGCAGTTTCAGGTAGCTGGGGAAGAATTTTACGAATGGTTTTTATTAGACCGAAGCACGTAGCCACTGTCTCTTTTGCCTGAGTTTTAAAAGAAAGCTCCGTATCGAGCCAAAACCCTAGGCTTTTTATCTCCGTTTTGGGGGTAGGTCCGGGTCCCATGCAGGAGGGCCACATAGAGGGGGTGTTAAAGGTGGCCTTTTTTCCGAGCAACATCAGCTCGGTTTTTCCTCCATTCAGTTTTAGATGGGAGGCATCCATCCATCCATTCTGCGACTTCACCCAGGCAGCTACAAAGATTGTTCTGAGGGGAGTCTGTCTGGGTGAGGGAGACTACTAGCTCGGTGTCATCAGCGTAGCTCACCAATTGGATTCCGAAGGGGGCTACTACTTTTGCCAAGGGGGCCATGTACACATTAAACAGTGTGGGGCTGAGAGAGGAGCCTTGTGGTACCCCACACTGAATCTATTGCTAAGAAAAGATTCAAGCCATTCAAGAGCTTTACCTGTGACTCCAATTCTTTCTAGACGGGCAAGACGGACACGGTGATTAACCGTGTCAAAGGCGGCGCTGAGGTCCAGGAGGATAATGGCCGCGCTGCCACCTGCGTCCAGAATCCTCCTGGATACCTCAACCACCCTCAACAAAGCTGTTTCAGTTCCCTGTCCTTTTCGGAAACCTGTTTGTGTGAGATGTAGCAGGTTTTGAGACTCCAAATAGGATGCCAGTTGTTTATTGACCCACTTTTCAGCAAGCTTGCTGATACCGGGGAGGAGGGAAATGGGGCGGTAATTAGAGAAGTCCTCAGGGTTAAGATTTGGTTTTTTAACAGGGCCTTTACCATGGCTAATTTCCAATCTTGAGGTACTATTCCGTAGTCCAAGGAGGTGTTGACAAGATCAATGATGTTTCTACTAACATGGGGAAGGACCAATTTCAGGATAGACATAGGGGCAGGGTCAAGAGAGGAACCACTCTTTATGGAATTGAAAAGGGAGGGGAAAAGGTCATCACTGAGAGGGTGAAAAAATGCTAGATGAGGTGAGGTAGAATTGATATCAACCCTCAATGGAGGATTGAGCTCTACTACTGGGGGTCGGGGAAGGGAAAGTAGAATTTTTTCAATCTTCGTGGCAAAGAAGTTTGCTAGTTCGTTGCAACGAGCACCAGATTCTTCCGGTGAAAGTTCAGATGTAGGGGGGTCAGGGGCCTTAATCAGCATTTTAACTATTCTAAACATTTCTCTCGGAGCGTTGGTAGAGTTCTCAACTTTTTCGGCATAGAAAGTGGATTTGGCTGCGTTGAGTCCCATCTTGTATTTCTTGATTGTGAGTTTGTATTTAATTTTTTTCTCCTCGTCAATATAGCTTTTTCTTTTCTAATGCATCCAGGTCTTTGAGGACTAATTTCTCAAACGTGATGATCTCAGATGGGATCATACTGGCAGTTGGTAAAAAGGCTTTGTTTTTCTGGCTACATTTTGTATGAGTCCAATGAACATTGTACGAAGACTGACTATGTGATGGAACTCTCACGTTTGTGAAGAGAAAAATAAAATAAAACAAAAGGAACTGATTTAATGACTTATAATATGGAAAGAATATGATCTTGTTTTTCTTTTGTCTTAAGACTCAATATTTGCTGTGTTGTGCTCGGGGACAGTAATTCTTTAATCATGTACCCCAGTTAGACCCCTGAACAGCAGAGGGACTGCCACTAAGTGTTGGGGCATTACTTCCCTCATTCAAGTGTTGGGGCACTACTCCCCTCATTCTGGAGGACCACCCACCTGTGTACCCATGATGTGGACACAGGCGACAACCACCGCATCAAGAATAGGTTTTACAGGTTTTCTGATAGGGTGAGGGGTAGCATTAGTAGTGAAGTCTCTAAAATGCTAGAATTGGGAGTTATTGAACCCTCCAGTATTACCTCGTCCAGTCTTGGGGTTCTGGCACCAAAAGCTTCCCCACTGGGCACTACACCTGAACTAAGGTTCTGTATGGATTATAGAGGGCTGAATTCCATCACAATGACAGATGCTCATCCCATTCCCGGGGCTTATGAGCTGATTGACTGGTAAGGGGCTGCTCGGTACTTAAGTGAATGAATGAATGAATGAATGAATGAATGAATGAATGAATGAAAATATTTGTAAAGCGCGCAATGGCCAAACGGCTTCCTGGCGCTGGGAGCTCTAAAGAACCGGACAGACAGGGCCAGGAGGTTTAGCGGGGGTAGGCCTGGGCAAAAAGGAAAGTTTTTAGCGCTTTACGAAAGTGAGAAAAGATAGGAATCGAAAGTATAGAAAGAGGAAGGGAGTTCCAGAACCGGGGAGCAAGAACAGAAAAGCGGGTTCCACCAGTGCGAGATTTGCGAAAGCGGGGAACAGTGAGGAGGGCAGAAGATGATGAACGGAGAGTGCGGGCAGGGGTGTGAAGGGAAATCAGAGAATTGATGAAAGCCGGTCCAGAGTGATCAAGGGCCCGATAAACAAGGCACCCCAATTTGAACAGGGATCTCTGCAAGATGGGCAACCAGTGAAGGGATTTAAGGACGGGAGTGATGTGATGGGTTTTGGGCAAGTGAAAGATGAGACGGGCAGCCTGATTCTGGATAGCTTGTAGGCGGCGGGTTTCATAGGCAGGAATGCCAGCGAACAAGCTATTGCCATAATCAAGGCGGGAGGTGATAAGGGCAGAAATAATAATTTTAAGGGAGTCAAGAGAAAAGAAACGAGAGATTTTCCGGATCATCCGGAGGGAGAGAAAACAGGAGGACACCACGGCACTGACCTGGCCATGCATGGACAGGTCCTGTCTGACCTTGATGCCCAAAGTTTTAACGGAGGGAACGGGGGTGGGAAAGTACCTTTGACCCTATGTCAGGGGGCTGGCAAATTACCCGAACAGAAGGAGCCAAGGAGAGGTGGGATTTTGCCACTCCAGAGAGCCAATATCAGTTCTGAGTGATGCCCTTTGGACTCAAGAATGCCCCTGTTACCTTCCAGAGGTTGGTGAACCAGGTCTTTGCTGGAATGGAGGCATTCTCTGCTACATCTCTGGATGTCATAGCTGTCTACATTAGCAGCTGGAAGGCCCACCTTTTGCATCACCAGGAAGTGCTTCAGGTTCTGCAACAGGCAGACCTGACTATCAAAGCTAATAAGTGCAAGAAAGGGCAGGGTTCTGTACTTGAGCCACCTGGTGGGCAGTGGTAAGGTGCCATACTTTTCTGTTACTCATTTCCTGATTCAGACTGACCACAGGCCCCTCAGGTGGCTCTGCCAAATGAGGAGTCAGAAAACAAAAATTGTTGATGTTGCCCCATTTCCTATAGGGTATGGTCATCAGGGCGGAACACGGTCCAGGGGCAAACCACGCCAATGCTGGTGGTCTATCCACGTTTTTCCACCTCATTGAGGAGAACTCCCTAGAAGAAGGTTAGATCTCCACACTTTCAGCTAGAGGAAACAAGTGTTAAACCTGTCATCCTTGGAATGGTCTTCTCCTAAATATTTTGCTTGCTTTCCTCCTCTTTTGCTGATTCTTTTATGCCAGCCTAAAGACTCAGAACACTTTACCACTGCCAACCAGTGCTAAAGTGCATATGCTTCTTTCCTAAACTCTTTACTGGTAAAGTTGGATCAAACATTGCTATTTTAGAAATGCCACTTTTAGAAAGTCGACATTTCTCAGTCCTTACTGCTCGGTGTGCCCCTAGCCTGTCTCAAAATACTTGTCTGGGTTGGGTGACAGGTACAATTTGTGCATTCTCGCTAAACAGCCACAAACAAAGGAAGGCTATGTGTGTCTGCATACTCATCTGCATTGTGATGGCTCTTCCTGAGCAGGAAGGGAGAGGGGAGCTGACACTCACACTGGATTGGCAGTGTCCTGAATCCCACACAATGGGCTGAGTATCCCCTACTGATAGTCTGGAGCCAGATCTGGGAAGAAAGGACCTGTGTGCACTTCAATGTCTCTTCTTTGAAGTTACCCCACACTTCAAATGCACATTTGGGTATAAGTACTGGGTATCTGACCCACCAAATCCAACACTTCTGGGCCTACAACTGGACTCTGTCAAAAGAACTGCTATGCTGCATCAAGGACTGACACTGTGCTGCACTGCTGACCTGGGAGGCCTGCTTTTCTCTTGTGCTGACCTCCAGTATGCTGCTCTCTGCTGAGGAGAGCTGGAATCCGCCTTGCACTGAAGTGATCACCAAGGTTTGTTGGCTTGCCTCCTGTTCTTTGAGACTAAGGGATATCAATGTCTCTACAGCTGCTCCTGTGCCTGGTACACTGCAAGTGGGCCTTGATACTTGTGTTATGGGGACCGACACATCGCCAGTCTGCGTGTAGCAGAAACGGCACATCAACCCAGATGCAGGTGTATAATCGCCGCATTGCTCTCGGAACCAAAGCACCGCCATAAGAGCCCTGACTCATTGGAATCATGAATTGCTGCCGCAGCAGTGTGGAGAGATCGATGCACCCATTGACTGCGTGGAGAAACTGAGCGCATTGCACTTCAGAGCCAATAAATCTCAGCTCGTCTCTTTGTCTATGGAACTGATGCATTTCCACCTCTGCTGGATAGATATCGAGGCATCACTCAACTGCGCCCAGCATCTCGCTGTTGCAACCAGGATAAGGTACTTTCTTCATCCAGCCCACATGGTCCAGTAGCCAATCTGTGCTCCATCATGGTCGGCCCAAACTATTGTCTTTGCTCCGGTCCAGTGTGACCAGATTACCCTACTAAGTGCTTATTACTTCTAAGTGCTAGAACTGCTTTTAATCTTAAAAATTCATAACTCAACTTGTATACATTGGACTTTTGTCATTTGGTCTTTATTTATAAAATTATTGTCTATTGATCTAAACCTGTGTGGGTTTTTTTTGCGGTGTTTTCATTGTGTTACCATCTGTGTGTGTGTGTTGCACAAATACTTTACATTTGCCTCTTTAGATAGGCTTGACTGCTCTGTGCCAAGCTACTAGAGGGTAAACACTGCTTCTTGTTCTCCCTGGACAGTCACATCTCCTGCAGGGTTGGCAGGCTTATTGTCTCTCTCTCCACAGGGTGGCTGGCCTCAGAGTGCATTTGGCCAGATGAACAGTTTCTAACCAACAAGGCAAGACTCCATGTGATGTCTCTTGACCTCCGGGAGGCTGGCTGGCTGGCAGAACACATGTTCTGGATGCTGATTACTCTATGGACCATTCCTTTCTTGGTCAAATTGAACTTAGAACTGTATCAACATGTGGGTCACTTAGCTTTACTTTCATATAGTAAAGGTAGAGAGGGGATATGAATTCCCGGTCTGCATTTTCTGTACTGATAAGAAATTGGGAATTTCTCTATACCAAGATTTAAGCTGGCAAGGATGGGGGGACGTTCCTTCTCCTATCTTGGTCACAAATATTGGAATGCTCTGCCCACAGCCCTTAAATTAGAGACCAGTCTTCTTCGCTTTCGTAGAGCACTGAAAACGCTGTTGTTCACATAAGTAGTTGGTATCTGTATGCTGGCTTATCTGACATCTTCTTCTCCAGTCTGTCCCTAGCGCTGGGAAACCCACTGTGGGTAGCTGTGCGCGGTAAAAGTTTAAATAAATAAATAAATAAATAAATAAATAAATAAATAAATAAATATGGGGTGCTTCTTTTTTCAAGTGTCGTTTCCAGGCTGCTCTCTAGATGCAGCCCCACAACCCAAGCACAACTACGACATGTAATGGCTGATAGAATTTTAGAATTTGATCTACTATATACTCATTATATTAATTCACTTTTATTGAATGTTTCACTATTTTTTTGGCATTTATTATATTGAAATGGCAAGCTGAAGCTATTCGTTATAGTCATTTCCCTGCTGGTTTCAACAGCTGGATCTATGAATCTACCCTGTTTCCTCAGAACACTAAATGAACACCCCTAAAGGCTGAAAATACGTTTTCTACACTCTGAATATGTCTTACAAAGGTCTGATTACAACTTTGTTACAAATTCTGCTTCTTGTTCGAACATCCAAGTGGTAATTGCATATGTGCTATTTGTCACTGTGCAAATTGTTACCTCGTGCTATTTGACAATTAGTATTTGACTGTACAAATGATGAAAATCCTGTTTACAAATAGTGCAAAATTCTAATGTGTGCACACTAGTACACACCTGGGCATACCATGGCATATAAATAAGAACACTTGTGCAGGTTCTAAGATGCACAAGCTGGAAATTCTTGCTATTTGATAACAATATTCTATTTAGGATTTACCCAGAAAAAAACTTGTGGACAACCTCAGAATGGCCTCAATAATGAGTTGCATGGTACTAGATAGGTGCAAGGTCTGCACATCTAATTATTGGTAGCATTCTGTAACCATACATTGGTAATGTCCAAATAAGAGTTAAAGCCCTTGGAGTGGACAGTAACTGTGTGGACCCAGATTTCTCAGTAGACTTTTAGCGTAGTATTCTCTATTCAGGAGTGTTGAGCAGATGATTAGCACCTGCTCTGAGAGGATGGTAAATGAGTGCAGAAGCTTTTGTGGAGGATGAAGGGACATAGGGCGAGTGGAGTAAGGAACAGTAGTCTGTTGCCTGGCAGGTGGACTCATTACATTCCTCCCAAATACCTTGGTTGAGGGTTAGTTGGGGGCTACTGAATAGGTTCATGCCACATTTCACTCCATTCCCAATCCTGACTTTTCAGACTGTTAATTCGGGCCCAGTGCTCCAGCACCCAAAAAATTGTAATCATGGCCTAGGTAGGCAATTTGCACATGGGCAGACACTGCTCAATGTGGGAGTTTTCTCCTGAAACAAGACTAGCATCAAGTTTGAAAAAGGACAATGTTCTCGATGATACATCTGCATTACATCTTTTTTATTCCTAAAAATGTTAACTATCCCTTTAAAGGTGTAAATACATATGGACTCTAAGGTTCTTATTACAAGCGTCCTTGAGTGGAATCTTTGGAGGTGATACTGCGTCAAAGGAATTTGAGGGCTCCAGTGTTCCTAAACATAGAATTATCAGGTGTGAAATCTCAATGTTGCGTTTAGCGAGTGAGCAAATGAAACTGCTAAAACCGTGGAGGAGGTGGAAAAATTATGTGGAAAAGACACCGGAATCAGAAAATAACATGCAGAGCTTCATTTATGGGCATTCGACATACGGCAGTGCAGTAAGTCACCTTGCTACACGGCCCTAGTCAAAGTGAAAGGGCAGGAATGCACCGCATTTATCTAACATAGTGCATTCCGGTCCTTTTCCCCAGCACTGGCGGCGTTTCGGCAGCCTGGCAACTGCATGCACCCTTGCACATGGTGTAAGGATGCCTGTGTTGTCGGCAGGATTGTTTTTGTACAGGAAAGAGCACCTTCCTGCACAAATCAATCCGGAAAGGCGATTTGCATTTCCCTGGAAAGAGGAATAAAGGAGGTGAAATAAAGTGATTTCTCCTCATTGACGTATGGTTCTGACGTTTCCAGAATTACCTGGTGTTACAAATCTGGGGAAGCGTCAAAATCCATGGGTGTTGCATGGAAACACCCACTGCAGCGCCCATGGAACGCCTCCCTAGCACAGAGTAATGTCAATCAACGATTTGCACAGCCATGCCTTACTCCATATCTATGAGGCCATTCAAAGCCATGCAAAGAGGATTTGCGTGACTTCATTGATTTGATTTTGTACTTTGCGCCGCCGGAGCATCACAAAAAGGGACGCTCCGGCGGCGCAAGGGACTCATAAATGTGCTCAGCAGTGTTTAGTCAAGTCATTTCGAGTCCATATGTTCTTCTTTTAAGGCCTAAAGCTCATGGTGCCAGGGAAACTGGTGCAGAGATAGTGGGAAATCATTCATTCTGGCTCTAGTAGACCGCCACATTTTCCAGCCATCTTGTAGTAAGGACTAAAATATATTTCATGCAGTTTATGTTGTCCCTTCTGTTGAAAAAGTCTATTCACTACTGAAACTAAATTTCTTGTGTTTTTGTTTACCTTGTTGCTTTTAACATGAATTTCTGTATTTTAAATGAAGCTTTTATGATAATTCTTATCGAAATAAAGCCTTTTTGACTTGACTTGACTTGACTTGACTTGACTTGACTATTCACTACTGACTTTTCTACCAACTAGCAATAACCCCGGTCTTTGCATTATCAATCCTGAATGAACTTTTCAAAAAGTGCTGTAAACTGAGATTATATAAACTTGGTAGTCTTGCTGACTACCCCTAGAAGCGATGCGGAGACAATATTTTAGATCTTTGTGGTTGAAATCTGTTTGCTGAGCACATCTGTCTGGCGGGAACAAACAGAGAGTATATCATGTATCTGCGATGCTTAGGTTGTAATTAGACACCGCGGTTCATTTGGGGAATGACAAAGTGCGACACGAGCATGATCATTAAGTTAGGATAAAAAATGGGTTTCAATACCTGTTGATTGCACCCAGATCTAATTCCGAAGTGGCTCCTCTTGCAGCGCGGTACATTATGTATACTAGAGTGATGCTGCGTGTTTACCTATCGCTTCCAATGGCAGCCTCGATCTGTCCATCTGTGATACATTTCTGCTCGATTAGGTTGTTATGATATACTGTCATAATGATATTACAGCTGTAAATTACTGCATTACCATTCAAGTCATTAGCATGTGATGTCGTGCGTGAGGAACGCGGAGGTAGATTTGCGACAGAGAGCGGCTCTCAATAATAAAAATGCAAATGAAAAAGTATGAATTTAAATGAAATCGGAACGGGTTATTAATGAGGACACTTTGAGGTGCTTTGCTGGTTTTGGTCACATTTAGTGGAAGGATGTTGAATGAGGGTGTAAGGCTACCTTTACGGCTTCTGTGGGAGGGGAGAAGGGAGGGCTTAGGGATAGCTGTTATGCGTCTTACCATGCAGAGAAAATGGATGATTTTTATTGCACGAGATTTATAAAGCTGGTTTATTTATAGTCTTGCTTTTGAAAACTTTCTATATAACCTAACCGTGTGCTTCCGACCTTGGCAAAATAACTAACAACTGCCATTCACACACTCCAAGTAAACTATGTGTCCTATTTGTGAAATATCTGTATATTTATGCTAACAGAGGCCAACCACTTTCAGCAGGGAGCCAACGTGTTCTGGATATCCCATAATGCCCATGCGTTCAGGGGCCTCTCTCACATGCTCTGTTTCATGCACACACGCAGTGGAAGCAGAGTTTTCTCCACCTCGACCTCTCTCTGCTGAATGCACTTACCCGTTTGTTTTGCACATATCAAACCATTTAGAAAAATGTTTGAACTATTTTTGTTCTGTTTAGGTGCTGACTTGCGTAAAATGTTAGGCTGTTTTGACCATTTCACTGTTATCTTTCTTTGGACTCATTTATATGTTGGTGGATGAGTTCATATCACTGAAAATCGCCGGTCCCTCTCGCCGCCATCTGAACGGTTCTCCTGCCTAATTTGCATGTTGGCAACTTCCGTTGGGTGCAGACTCCTCCGTTGGTGGCGTAAAAACCGAAAAGCGGCTGATGACTGACAGCCACAACTCTGCCCTCCACATCACGGTGTTGCTTCCGTGAACATTCCAGCGGCAGCTAAACCTCCACACCTGAGCTGGCCCAATCAGGCGGATAAAAGGGGGAAAGCTACTTTAAACCAACCTGTTGTACTTTAGTAGTCACAATGAATATGGTGTTGCAAAGTTGGGGAGAGGATGTAGCCTAACCGCTAGAGCAGCCGACCTCGAAGCTAGGGCACAGGGTTGGAGTCTCAGCAGGGACACTCAACATCCTGTGATTCTGGGCAAATCACTTAATCTCCCTATGCATAACCGAAATTAATGTGTCTGTAATGCAACTGGTGCTCGTGGAAAGCGCTCTTTTACTTTCGGTAGAGTTTCTGCTATCTAAAACTTCCCCCAAGAAAAAAAAGTGCTTCATACCTACTCATGGAGATTGATAACCACTCACCACGTTGTCACAATAATAGGAGGTAAGTGCACCTACATATATGTTATAGTATTATAATGTCCATTGCAGTGACTGTACACATATGTAAAAATGTATGTGGATAGCAGAGCAAATCTCAACCTTAACATTTAATATGTACTTCTGAATTGTGATGTTTGCCAAACTAATAAAAGTTATATGTTGAACTTAAAACATGAAATAAACAAAGTGTAGATATGATCAGACGCATTGTGGACATATAAAGATTCTGCCATATTGTGTACCTGGTGTCATTGTCCATCATCATAACAGAAGCACATACAAAATATCAACTTTAGATGACAACATTTTATTACTAGGAGAGTGTGTCATATACACCTATTTTCAAAGTTTCATAATCTGCTATCTAATCTGAAAAAAATGGCAAATGTACACACATCTGTAATGAGTTACCAAAATATTATTTATATATTTTACCTTTTTTGCTTAGAAATGTGCCCAATTTGAAGGGTGACAACAGTAAAAGTCCCCCTCACCTCTTCTGTTACCGCAATATGCCTTGCATAGTTCATTGATATGGCTCCTTTACCTATGCAATCCAATTAGACGCCACGGTGTACTTGTGCTCTGACCTGTTGAGCTGCTGAGGATTGCTGTCATCATTCTACTTCTTGCGGTACCCGCTCCGCGGGTCCCGCTGCGTTGGGAGGCTTGCCTGCTGTCATCGGAAAGGGGACGCTGAGGGAAGTGTATTTGCCGGGGCTGCGAGCGAGTGCGCGCGCTCAACTGGGACTGCATATCCCAGGAGCGCCTGCTGCCTGCCTGATCTGTTCCACCTGGGCCGCTCTCCCCGACCCCTCCCCCCTGCACGGAGCCTTTATCAATTGCAACTTTGGTCCTGGCGAGTGGGACGCCACGGTGTACTTGTGCTCTGACCTGTTGAGCTGCTGAGGATTGCTGTCATCATTCTACTTCTTGCGGTACCCGCTCCGCGGGTCCCGCTGCGTTGGGAGGCTTGCCTGCTGTCATCGGAAAGGGGACGCTGAGGGAAGTGTATTTGCCGGGGCTGCGAGCGAGTGCGCGCGCTCAACTGGGACTGCATATCCCAGGAGCGCCTGCTGCCTGCCTGATCTGTTCCACCTGGGCCGCTCTCCCCGACCCCTCCCCCCTGCACGGAGCCTTTATCAATTGCAACTTTGGTCCTGGCGAGTGGGACGCCACGGTGTACTTGTGCTCTGACCTGTTGAGCTGCTGAGGATTGCTGTCATCATTCTACTTCTTGCGGTACCCGCTCCGCGGGTCCCGCTGCGTTGGGAGGCTTGCCTGCTGTCATCGGAAAGGGGACGCTGAGGGAAGTGTATTTGCCGGGGCTGCGAGCGAGTGCGCGCGCTCAACTGGGACTGCATATCCCAGGAGCGCCTGCTGCCTGCCTGATCTGTTCCACCTGGGCCGCTCTCCCCGACCCCTCCCCCCTGCACGGAGCCTTTATCAATTGCAACTTTGGTCCTGGCGAGTGGGACGCCACGGTGTACTTGTGCTCTGACCTGTTGAGCTGCTGAGGATTGCTGTCATCATTCTACTTCTTGCGGTACCCGCTCCGCGGGTCCCGCTGCGTTGGGAGGCTTGCCTGCTGTCATCGGAAAGGGGACGCTGAGGGAAGTGTATTTGCCGGGGCTGCGAGCGAGTGCGCGCGCTCAACTGGGACTGCATATCCCAGGAGCGCCTGCTGCCTGCCTGATCTGTTCCACCTGGGCCGCTCTCCCCGACCACTCCCCCCCCTTCACCAACTAGCGACCTCATTCTATATTAAGCCCCTTGTATCCACGCTGCGCGGGAGCGCGCGGGAGGGCGCCGGGAGAAGCCCGGGACAAGGGCGGGACCGTCTGTGGCCGTCCGGGGCCGCAGGAGGCCGGGCTGGGCCCCCCCTCTTGATCTCCACCAGCGCCACAATCAAGGATATGCTTACGCCCCCACAACGGGAAACTCCCTCCAGGGATGGTGCCTCCTGTACAGGGACACTGGACAACTATTTTAAATCTAACAAAGGGGAAGCGGACTCGGAAGGTTCACTTGAGAAGCGCAGGGCGGAGCGTAGGCGCTCTATTGAATCTATGAAAACCAGGCCTCTGCTAGATATCATCCCTTACCCCACTACCCAAGAGATAGGTGCGCTATCCACTAGTCTAGACACCTCAATAATAGAGGATTTTCCTGCTTTATTAAGGGAAGTTTCTTCGACCCAAGGGACATTACCTGATAAAATCACAGTGCCAGCCCCCCTAGAGATCTCCCATACCCCTGTTGACTTGGTAACTCAAACTCAATTAGTACCCATGGCCAATAAGAACAAGCCTAAATTAAATGTCATGGCAGAGATACACAGGCCCCCACCCAGTAAACGGGCACGGAAATCAGCGGGGGGGCGGGGGAAATCCAAAATATCGCACTTGGATTTTGGTAAGAGGAATAATAACACTACCATATCGAAGAAGAACACGGAGACAGCCCCACCATCTAAGCTCTTAAACTCTAGCATAATTGCGACTACCAAAGAGCCAGAGGCTGATACATCAAATCTCACCCATCCATTCTTTGTTAAGGGGAGCATCGAATTTTTACTCCGCTCCCTCCTGCAGCCCATCACTGACAGTCTTAAAAAAGTTGAGATTAGGCTTACCTTACTAGAGACTTCTCTTACCACTCTTAATTCTCTAGTAAGTAAGCAGACAAAGCTAGTGGAAACCCACTCGTTGGGTGGGGAACCCTCTAAAACAGAAACTGTAGCTAACGCTAGCAAAGCCCCCCCAAAAAGCATGCCACCGGCTGCCCCTCTGCAACCTCTTATGTCTGTCCAACTCCAAGCACGGCATAATAATTCTAGTAACAGACCTATTGACTCTGTGGCTCTAGCCCCACATAGTTCACAATTGGAGCCCACTGGATCAAATCAAGACCGGGCTAATGACCCCCCACTCACGCCAGTTTGCCCAACTCCTAGACCACGGAGGCCAGATCTCCCACCCGAGACCAATAGATTAATGGTGGTCTTAGCTGGTGCCCCCCATTTAAGATCAGGAGAATATGAGGATTATCAATCCCTTAAGGAAAAGGTAATCAAATGGTTAAACTGGAACCGACCCCTGCCACCTCACTTTAATAATGAAATCATTATGGTGAGGAGGGTTCCATGGCTAGGGAAGACCAGGAAAACCATAGTGGGGGATTGCATCATGGTAACCTTTAAAGACCCGGGCACGGTCCGACACATATGTGAAGGAATGAACCGATCCCTTGACTCCACGATACAAACCCTCCCAGTATCCTTTTTCTTTCCTCCAATCCCTAGGCACCAGGCTCAAACATATGATAAATGGACAAGGGTGGACTATAGACGCAACCATGGGAGGAGGGGGCACCAGTGGAAGGGGGATTCACATTTCAATGGTGAAGGGTGGGGCCCACAGCGCAATTACCCTTTATTTCCCTGTTATAACCGATTTGGTGGGTTGGAAGAAGTGGACTGACCATCACCCAAGTGCATTGAAGATGGTGGGGGTGGTGGGGCTCTTTCCACTGTAGTTAGTGAGCCTATTGTTCCTATTATGGAAGAAGTACTGGAACAGTGTAGCATTATTCCAGAGCCCTTGTTGGGGGAGGTTGACACTCAGGCCACTTTGGATATACCTATGTTGTCCCCTTCCCTCGTTAAAATCTTGTCCTGGAATATAGCCGGCCTAAAGAAAAACCTGCCTGACCCGGAATGGAACAATGTTGTAGATGATTTTCATATTTGCATGTTCCAAGAAACCTGGTGTGTAGAGCCACAACACAAACAGGGCTACTCTACGTTTTTTGTCCCGGCAACACAGCTTGGGAGAGGGCGCCCCTTGGGAGGATTACTTATTTGGGTCAAGATAGATTTGAATTGTAAAATCACTGTGAACCATGTCCCATGTAATGATATCCTACATATAACTGTTAAAAGGCAGTCTGTTAGGAAGGCTTTTGAACTTTTTTGTATTTATGCCAGGGGGCTCCCAGGGGGCCAATTGTCTCCAACACTGGAGTTGCTAGACAACACGCTTTCTGCCCTCCCTTCAAAATCTTCAGTATTAGTGGGAGGCGATTTTAATTGCACATTCGAGCCTCTTGATGAGGATGAATTTTTGGGCGGCTATAACAAGTCAGGAAACCAGTTAATTCCATCCTTATCTTTGGCCCCAATCCAGAAATGGTCGGCGCGATCCATACAGTTGAATGCTCTGGTGTCTGCACATGATCTTTGTGCCTTAAATGGCCGCACCACATCCGATCGTATGGGCGCTATGACCTTCAATCGATTAGGTTCCCCGTCACGGATTGACTACATCCTTATGGATGAAGGGTCATGGGTTAACCTGGTTGATATGGTGGTCAGTCAGAGGGTTGATAGCGACCATAATCCCCTCTGCATGGGTATGTTCTGGGGAGACAACAGTGGTGAGGAAGTTCATAATGAGCTGATTACTAAAGAACTAGTCCCCTCTAACTGTAACCGCAGGATTAAATGGAATGTGGTTAGGTGCAATGAGGACACTCTTGAGAACATTAGGGTTCTAGTTTTGGCTGCCTCATCTGCTCTGGCCCCAGTTAACCAAGTTGCACTTCAGCTTCAGGGGCCGGTGCTGGCATCTAAGTACAAAGACTTAATAGGGGAGATCAGTATGTTCTTCTCAAAAAAAACAAAGGGCTGCCATATGTCTAAATGTACGCAGAAAAAGGGGAACCCTTGGTACACTGCCTCCTGTAGAGAGAAAAGGAAGGCAATTTCACTAGCTATTAAAAATAAGGATGCCCCAGCTGCTAGATTAGCTAGAAATGAGTACCGCATTAGCATTATGAAAGCCAAAAAAGATTGGGAAGAGGAACATTGGCAGGCTCTAAAGGAAGCGGCTCATGGGAAAAATGCCACTGCATTTTGGAAATTGATTAACGTCATGGACAGACGAGGCGCTGAGCCCATACCAAACCATATTACTGAGTCCCAATGGTTTTCCCACTTCTCAAACCTATATGGCGTGGGCTCCTTAGAAGCTGCGCCAGTATCCTCTACACTAGATACTGTTTGTATGGCCCTTGGGAATGATGACTCTACCGATGTACTGTTTTCGCCCCGTGAGGTACAAGAGGCAATCCTTAAAATAAAACCGGGTAAGGCACCTGGTCCGGATGGAATACCGGGTGACTTATTGATGTCTAACCCATTGGTTTGGGCTGATTTTATTGTAAATGTTTTGAACCTTATTCATCTAGGCCACCAGGTACCGGACTCATGGAAGGGTGCTGAAGTTGTTACCGTATTTAAAAAGGGTGAGAGAGAGGACCCTGCCAACTACAGACCAATTAGTCTAATTGACGTTATCCAAAAAGTAGTTGGCAGGGTAATCGTAAATAGGATTGAGGGTTGGCTTATGGAAGAAAACATTCTGTCCCACTTTCAGGCCGGATTCAGAAACAATGTTGGGGCCATTGACCAAGTTTTCAGATTCTGTGCAGTTTTCTGGAAAACAGTGTCGATAGCCAGAGGGAGCCTCTACCTGGCTTTTATTGACCTTAAAACAGCTTTCGATGTGATTCCCCGCGTTAAACTCTGGAATGTCCTACTGGATATGGGTTTCCCATCTTACCTATTAAACCTTATCATCAAACTCCATGAGGGTACATATGCAAAGATACGCTGGGGGGTGCAGGGGCAACTCACGAAGAGTATACCGGTCAACAGAGGGGTGCGGCAGGGGTGTGTGATGGCCCCTACTTTATTTTCCCTCTTTATAAATGGGGTTGTGAAGCATCTGCAAGACACACCGGCCGATGCCCCCATAATGGCGGGGGAGAAAATACCATCCCTCCTCTTCGCCGACGACACCCTCCTCTTATCAAAAACCCCCACAGGTCTCCAAACTCTTCTTGATCAGTTTAGTGTTTTTTGTCAGGAACGGGGACTCACAATAAACACGACCAAAACTAAGCTAATGGTCATGACCACTAAGAGGAAATATAGGAATATCCACGTTACCTTGAATGGATCTCCTTTAGAGGTGGTCGATGAGTTTGATTATCTTGGTGTTAGGATTAATAACCATTTGAAATGGGAACCCCATATATGTAAAATGCTTTTAAATTTTAAAAGGGTCTCCGGCACTATTTTAAAAAACCAACGCCTCTCTGTAAGTAGGCCAGTTGCCCCTGCCTTATCAGTTTACGAGGGGAAAGCAATTGCCTCAGCTGTTTATGGATCGGAACTGTGGGGAAATGAGAACACCAACGACCTTGTCCAATCAGAGAACAAGGTTATGAGGGACTTGGTGTCGCTTCCATCTTCTACCCCACTGAAACCTCTATTCTTAGACCTGGGAAGAAAGTCTATTCGGGATATCCTCCAACTCCGTCCCCTTTTATATTGGGTTCGTTTGAGGAGGACCCCCGAATTAGCTAATTACGCCCTTGCCCTAGACGAAATACTAAAATTAAATAACTCAGGCAAAATCAGATGGCTAAATGCACTAAAAAAGCTTGTAGCAAGTGTGGGTTTAAGCGACGCTTGGGTATCCCAATCACCTCCACCAAAACAAGTGGTGAAAAAATTATATTGGGATTGGATAGAGACCAAGGCGCTACAGAACCCAAACTGGGGTCATCTGACTGAGACCTTTTTGACCCATAAATGCACCCTAAAACTGGAATTGTTTCTGGACTTCATTCAGGTTCCTCGGGAAAGGACTCTATACCTTAAACTTAGACATGGAACATTGCCCCTCAGAACTTTTACATCTAGATGGAACAATAGGAGGGAAGACGATAGAATGTGTCCAGGGTGTACTAACCCCGAGGAATCATTGGGCCACTTTTTCTTTGCCTGTAAGGCATATATTTTACCTAGGAAGAAATGGTTAAAACCAGTGCTAAAAATTCTTGGGGTTAGAGATTACAAATCAGCTTTGCGTATTCTCATTTCCGATACCTCTTCTATGGTTATTATTTGTGGGGTTGCAAAGTTCTTATCATGTGCCTGGATCATTAGGACCAAGATTTTAAAAACGCTTATCAAGTCAATTTCTCCACATAACTCTTAGATGTCTTTTTTAAAATAATAAATTGTTTTGTAATTATGTATGCAATGAACTGTCTTTTATATTATGTATGTATTTCATGTTTGTACTTTTTATGATACATGTGTCGAATAAAAGTATAATGACTTGACTTGAATATAATATGCTACAGTCATTTTCCTAACTCCTACTTGCAAGATTACATTGACAATTACATGTCCCAGAAACTGTAAATCAATTTAGGCAAGGCCTGTGTATCAGATGTATCGTATGTCCAACCAGCACTTGTTGTGGCATCTACTGACATAGTGGTAGTTAAAATGTATTTTGCACGTCATTACAGATGTATGCAGTCAAGTTTACAGATATGTAGAATTAGAGGTGTCATCAAATATTGTAGTGTAAAGCACAAATGAATATATTAGTAATAGCAAAATAACAAAGCTCAGCTTAAACGTTAAAATATAAGGGCAAACACTACATAATTAAAACATAAGAAGTGTGTACTCCACTTTTAAATGGTTGAGAATTTTTTTTTAACCAGAGGAATAACAAGTTTAAGAAGGAAACAATAAATGTATTATTGAATGAGATACTTCTCTCACATTTAAATAAATGAAATAATGGTCCTCACATTTCAAAAACATACAAACAAAACAATAAGACAAAACATATATTCAGGATGGCAATTGTTGGGTTCACGCGGGCTTCTCTGCTCGTGCTGTCTTACTCTACATCACAAGATGGACACGAGCGTGGCAGTGTTACCAGCCTCGAGACCTCCTCGTGTACACATTCTATGTTATGTTTTGAAATGTGGTGGGAGCAGGGACTATGCGGTTGTTATAATACTGTGTCCTTCTTTACATGCCTCTGGACTGGCTAGTCCCTTTACTTGAATAAACCAGGACTTCACCAGAATGATACTGCCTGCGACCTCATATTTGTGTGAGGCTGTGTCTAAGGAATACTTCCAACAGCAATCTTATACCTGAATCTTGCCTCCATAGTCAATGGCATCCAAATTACCTCCATAAGCATACAGATGACAGCCAGGCACCTCAATTTACCAATTTGGAGGAGGGGTGGACTTTTCTTCAGGGTTCTGAAATGAGTAGAAATTGGGTTGGTAGGGAAGGGGAAGGCTGGATGGGGTGGGTGTATCAGAAGCAGAGGGTGTAGGAGTCATTGTAGTGGTGAGTGTGTGCATGTGTGTTGTTCTGTGACTGACTGTGTGTCAGAAGTGTCATAGTGATGTGTGTTTGTGCTTTTGGGTGTTTGTTTGGGCGTGCGCTGTAATGTAGGAAAAGCTTTTGATTGGGATGAATATGTCTGAGTGGTAGATGTAGTGGCTTTGGGTGTGTATTTCTGTCCTGTTCGTTTGGGTAATGGCATGTGCTTGTCTGAGGGTTTGTGTTTCTGTGCAGTTTGTTTGGGTGATGTTGTGTGCTCGGCTGAGAGGCCAGCTCCTGCTCTGTCCAGGGGCTCCACCCCCACCCAGGACACTTCTGTTTGCTTTTGCTCGGCCGGAGCTGCTTGAAAGCAAACACTCCGGTTCCAGCAGGCAGGTGCTCTCAAATAGCTCTTACTCAATAGAAGTGTGGGTTTCATCTCTTTCCCTTCCCTCACACATGCGGGCAGAGAAAGAGGGGAAACATTTGCTCTTGCACACAGGGAGCTGCATTCTTAGAAGCACCCTGTGTGCAATAGCAATGCTGGATTCCACAGGAGGCAGAGAGCTGACTTGTACTGACGGGGCCTTGAGGCACGGGGCCCTGAGTGCCCATTCTGCACACTGGATGTTGGTTGGGACTTAGGAGACATAGCTGAGCCCAGATGGATGGGGTCCCAGGGCTGAAATCGGCCAGGGGAGGGGGTCCACATGGCCTCCCTCTCCTATTCAAAGAATACCGGGCTTCAGGGGATGGAGGCACCAGGGCCGAATCGGCACATGGAGGGGGACCGCACAGCCCACATCCCAGTGGTCAAAGTGCATTGAAAAAAGTAAGAAAACTGTGATGCTGTGTGCAATGGATGCAGGGTCAAAAGTGTGGCAAAAAAATAAATCTGTAACTTTTTTGGGCCTTTCCCCTTCAGGTATGTACATATAACATAATAAACAGCTTAAAAGTAACATTAGTGCAAGTTAAGTTAATCAGTGGGAAATGCACTTTCTTTATGGAGCCTCTATTACTTTATGTACTGCAGAGGTCTGAGTCTGTAACCAGAAAGCCATGGAATTGCATCCTGGTTGGAGCAGTGGAGAATAGTTAGGAGCATATCACTGGCCCCTGCACCACCTTTTGGTGCTGGTGCCTGTAATACACCCATTTAAAAAGCACACGCTTCATAGCTTAGCTGGTAACCCACTCTGGAATTCATCGACCCACTCACAGACCCACTCAGAAACTCATGAACCCACTCACAGACCCACTGAGACACTCATACCCCACTCACAAACCGGCTCATAAACTCTGCAGCCATTAACAGACACTCACGCTTCTACTCACAGACCCACTTACACACAAACCCACTCACAGACCCAATCAGAGACTTGCACACCAAATCAGAGTCACTCACACTCACACACCCACTCACAGACTGAGTCAGAGACTCACATACCCACTCACTGACCCACTCAGAGACTCATGTACATACTCACAGACCCACTCAGAGACTCACACACCCACTTACAGGCTCACTCAGACACTCATGCACTCTCTAACAGACTGACTCAAAAACACCCATTGACAGACTTACTCAGAGACTCACACACCCACTCAGAGACTCACGCACCCACTTACAAACCCACTCAGACACTCATGCACTCACTCACAGACTGACTGACACACTTATGCTCCCACATACAGACCCACTCAGACACATGCACCCCCTCACAGACTCACACACCCACTCACTCCCCCAGTTAGACACTCATGCAGCCACTAACAGATGCACTTAGACACTCAAACACCCACGCAGACACTCTTACACCCTCTCAAAGACCTACTGAGACACTCATGCACTGTCTCACACACTCACTGTCAAAGGTTACTTGTTACAGTCAGGTAATACAATTAAAACAACGTTAGAAATTCACTTAAAACAAAAAAGGTTACAGTGACATTACAGTTAGGATATAATAAAATAATACTTAAAACCCCATAGAAATTCACTGAAAAACACAAAGGTTACAGGGATGTTATAGTTAGGAAACAGAATTTTTAAAAAAACATATAAACTCACTGAAAGAAATAAAGGTTGCAGAGGTGCTATACATTACACTCATACAAAACCAGTACAATTCAGTGGTTATAGTTACCTGAGCTAACTATAACTTACAACCCGCAATACACTGCTTATGACCTCACATATTACATTACTCATGACATGGTCAGTGACATCATTGATGACATCTCAAATTACATCACTGATATCATTCAGTGAATGAAAGTGTTTCATAAATGTTTGTAGGAGGCTGGCTCTTCGTATAGTATACTAAAAAGAAGTACACTGTGCAGAGAGTCCAGTGGATCCCTTATTAGTATACAGAGTCAAAAGTAGATAATACTAACACTATTTGTGTGGTAGTGTTGGCGAGCAGGTAGGCCTATCAGAGGGTAGTGCTAAGCATTTGTTGTACTCACAGAGGCACTAAATGAGACACACACTCAAAAATAACTTGTAGAAATGACATCGATTTTTATATACGTTTTCAGACCAAGAACTTATTTTTAAGTGAAGTACTTTTTAAGTTATGATGTTTCAAAGTCCGCAAAATAAGTCACTGTTTTGTGTAATTATGCACAATAGAAGTCAATAGGAAAAATAGGAAAAAGCATATAAAATCACAAAGTGCGTTCTCGAGGTTCACCATGTGAAGTTAGGTAAGTAGCAGGGACAGGTGCAATGTTCCAGCAGCGGAAGATCAGGAGCATCATAGATTTGGCAGGGTGCTGAGGTCAATGGTAGCCGGAGCACTATGAAGAAGGGGGCCTCCTGAAAATACACTGCACAGAGGGAATTAAAAGTAAGTCAAGGGGTACTAAATTCAACACTATGGGCCCGATTCACAGAATGAACTTAATACTCAATCCTAAACTTACTACTATTTTGGTATTTACAGAATGCCCTTACTACTTTTGGCATTCACAGAATGAACTTACTACTTTTGGTATTCACAGAAGTTAGGATTTTGTCTTAAGTCTGTCTTAAGTCTCTCTTAAGTCTGTCTTAAGTTTGTCTTAAGACAAACTTAAGACAAAATCCTAACTTCTGTGAATACCAAAAGTAGTAAGTTCATTCTGTGAATGCCAAAAGTAGTAAGTGCATTCTGTGAATACCAAAATAGTAGTAAGTTTAGGATTGAGTCTTAAGTTCATTCTGTGAATCGGGCCCTGGCATTCGTGAGGAATTATTAAAACAAGATGCTTGGAACCAAACATCTTAGGGTAGAGTGAAGCCGTCATGGAACTGGAAAATTCGTAATGACAAAGGGCGCTACTTGAGGAAGCAGGTCGCCAGGCTCTAAGGACCATGGGAGCACAGCTGGTTCATCATAACCCAGGCTGGGCATGCTGGGTGCAGAGCAGATAGGGCAGTCAAGCATCGTATGGAAGCATGGGCGAATTATGCGAATTCGCGATCCGCAAAATTTGCAAATTTATGCAAGTTTGCGGATTTTTTATTTTCTCTGCCCCACTCGTGTTTGTGCCCTTTTGCCCTCTGCCCCACTCGTTTTTGTGCTCTTCTGCCCTCTGCCTCACTCGTTTTTTGTGCTCTTCTGCCCTCTGCCCAACACGTTTTTGTGGTCTTCAGCCCTCTGCCCCACTCGTTTCTTCCCTCTGTCCCACTCGTTTTTGTGCTCTTCTGCCCTCTGCCCCACTCGTTTCTGTGCCCTTCTACCCTCTGCCTCACTCGTTTTTTGTCCCCTTCTGCCCTCTGTCCCACTTTGTGCCCTTCTGCCCTCAGCCCCACTTAGAATGGCGCCGGCAAGCTGCCAGCGCCATTCTAAAATAGCTATAAAGTCAGCTTCAACAGGAAGCACTAATAGATAAAGTAAAGCAGGTGCTCGAGTTGAAGGTCAAATTAAGTTACACAATCATTAATCACCCCAAGTTTGGGGTGATTAATGATTGTGTAACTGAATTTGAGTTTCAACTCGAGCACCTGCTTTACTTTATCTATTAGTGCTTCCTGTTGAAGCTGACTTTTGTAACTATTTTAGAATGGCTCTGGCAGCTTGCTGGCAGCTTTCCGGCGCCATTCTAAAATAGTTACAAAAGTCAGCTTCAACTTTTGACCCAATCCGTTCCGCTCGCGGATTTTGCGGGAAATTTGCGCATCTCGCGGATTGCGAATTTGCGGAAAATCCGCTAAAATCCGCGAGCGGAACGGATTTTCCGCCCATACTTAATCGTATGTCGAGATGATCCTGGCGGTCAGGGGAAGGTAGGTTGCAGGGACGATTCTGATAGAGCTGGACCACTTGCAGAGCAGGTTTCACTTTTCTCAAAAAGTCAAAAATTTTTATTTGCATAATTAATTAGAATTGTTACAAGATTCTCCTGATAAAATAACAGTGCAAAATCTATTAAAAATACTAAAATTATTGTCTCTCAGCCTCTGTTTTGTTGGGGACAGATGCGTGAAGATCTAAAAGTTAGGGTGTCCCTAATAGTCCACCAACTGGGTGGACCTCCTGTTCAGTTAGTTCTAAACGCTTTCTTGCTTCTGCCATGAATTTAACTCCACGGCAAGCCAGAATTATGGAGCAGCCTTCAAGCCAGCTTGTAACTGCATGTTTGCAAGAACGGATGTTTAATGCATTAAGAATGGGTTTCAAGAGGAGTCGTCTCTGAGTTATCATGATCGGACATATACAGAAAAGGTGGACGAGGGTTTCAATTTTGTACCCGCAGAGGCAACATTCTTTCGTCTGGTGGAACTGTTTCCAGGACGGTAAGAGGTCCTTTGAGACATGCATCCCCATCCGATAGGCTATAAAAGCCTTTTTGAGATGGCCACTGAAGTGGGCTACTAGAGATGCTAGTGGTTTTGGAGTTGTAAACGAGTTCATAACAGTCCAGCCATGCCAACGTTTTGCCAATGACTCTTTATCCTCCGAAAAGGATTTCCTTTTTTGCTGCTGAGTTGGCTTATTTGCTTAGACTTGCTTTGTCTGTCCCAGATTTCCAGACTGATTCCAGCTCAGTGCCCGCTCTCTTATTAAGCACAACGTCGCCTTTCACGATTTCGTTGACAGCCGACAACCAGACTGGGTCTTCATCACTGAAACCTGGGCCTCCGACACTTCTGGACATGATCTGCTCATGGCTATACCTGAGGGCTACTCTCTACATAGGCAGGACAGACCTCTGCGTAGAGGAGGTGGTATTGCCATTCTCGTGAAATCCTCCTTTCTCTGTGTAACTAAACTAATTTCGATCCCCTCATCTCGTGTAGAATCATTTTATTTCTGCATTTCTCTTTCTCCTTCAGTCTCCTTTTCTGGGATTCTTATCTATAGACCCCCCGGCTCTAGGGCCACCTTTCCCGCTGAACTTATGTCCATTCTTGAATCCTATATTGGAAAAACTGCCTTCACCATCTTGGGTGATTTTAACTTCTACCTTGATGAGACTAACTCAAAGGACACTATTGCACTTGTTGAAATGTTAGAATCCTGTGACCTTGTCCAGCTTGTTAAAAGTGCTACTCACAAGGCAGGACATATTCTTGACGGTCTCTTCTCTAATGATGACAGGCTTTCCACCGGCCCTCCTCTCCAGGTGGTCTGGTCTGATCATTTTGCCATGCCATTCGAACTTCTCATTCCTGTCCCCTGTCTTACCAATCGGGAATCCTCTCCCTTTACCCTCAAGAGAAATCTAAGAAATATCTTTGATGAGGCCCTTGCCCCTTTGATCTCTACTCCCGATACCTTAGCCATAAAGGACACAGCAGAGGCAGCTCAGATCTTGAATGACTCTATCTTCAATGCAGTGGAACAACTTGCTCCCTCATCCTTGCGTTACGTAGCTCGCCGTAAACCCACGGCACCTTGGTTCTCCGATCAGCTGAGGCTTCTTAGACAAAGTTGTAGGAGCATCGAGAGAAAATGGAGGAAATCCTGGGACCCAATCGACAGAGAGGCTCATACATCCTCTCTACGAGCCTACAAACTCCAAGTGATAACTGAGAAACAGAGATATTTTTCCAATCTGACCAGCTCTCTCTCCTCTTCTAGAGAGCTTTTTAAAATCGCTGACTCTCTATGCTCCCTACAACTCCCTGACCCGGTAGTCAGCTCTCAACAACTCTGTAACGATATCTCTGATTTCTTTCATAGCAAAATTCATGATATACATGTCTCTCTTGAAGCCCATCGTCGTGCTCTTGACCAAAAAATTTCATCTGACATTTCTAGTCTTGATTCACTAGGCAAAGACCCGACTTGTCTACTCACAACATTCCCTTCATTATCCCTTGAATCACTGAACCTACTAATGGACAGGACCAAATCAGCTTCCCCCCTTGATCCGATACCACTTAAAAAACTAAAAGAATGCAAAAATTGCCTCCTTCCTCCCTTGCTTCAGGTTCTCAACTTGGCCATTTCTCAAGGATCTTTCCCCCCTATATGGAAGAAAGCAATCGTTAAACCTCTTCTCAAGAAACCATCCTTGGATCCGACCTTGTTGAAAAATTTCAGGCCAATCTCCCTCCTTCCAGCAGCTGCGAAGATGCTTGAGGCTCATTTGAATTTCCACCTGTCCTCCTTCCTTGATTCCTCGGAATACCTGGATAACACTCAACACGGCTTTAGGAAACATCACAGCACAGAGTCCGCCCTTACCTGTGTTGTCGATAACATCCGACGCAAGGTAGACTCTGGCCAAACTACGATTCTGGTCCTTTTAGACCTCACGGCCGCGTTCGACACCCTACCCCCCGCCATTCGTACATCTCGGCTGAGGGAAGCTGGTGTTACAGGACCGGCCCTGAGTCTTTTAAACTCCTTCTTGACCGAAAGGGAACAGAGAGTTATGCTTGGGAACCACCTCTCACCTGCCAAGTCAATGCAATGTGGGGTGCCACAAGGGTCGGCCTTGAGTCCGACCCTGTTTAACATCTATGTGGCCCCCCTTGCACGACTGGTTAAATCTCAGGGGATGGAGGTGGTATCCTACGCAGACGATACCCAGATCATGGTATCACTAACCCACTACTCTGTCATTACAGCAGCCGCTAGTTTCAGGGTTTGCATGCAGTATGTGGCAGACTGGATGACTATAAACTCCCTCAAACTAAACGGCGAAAAAACGGAGGTGTTGGTCTTTGGGAAGAGTCAAAATCTGTGGTCGAGCGAGTGGTGGCCTTCTTCTCTTGGCAACTGCCCCACTCCCTCCCCTTCCGCCAGAAATCTTGGAGTATTATTTGACACCGCGCTCTCTATGTCCCTGCAAGTCAATAGGACCGTGGCCACCTGCTGGGGCGTGATTAGTACGCTCAATAAAATTCGTGGTTACCTATCACCCCAGGCGCGTAAACAGGTTGCAGTCGCCCTGGTTGGTTCAAGGCTGGACTACTGCAACTCTTTGTACATGGAAGCCAATAAAGGACTGATACATCGTCTGCAGATTCTCCAGAATGCTGTAGCGCGCTTTGTTTTGGAGCATCCGAAAGCATCTTCAGCCACCGCAGCCAGGAAGGAGCTCCACTGGCTCCCGGTGCAGCACAGAATTGCCTTTAAAATTCTCTGTCTGACCCACAGAGCACTGAAGGATGGTCCTTCTACTGCTATCGGATCTCTTCTTACGCGTTATGTTCCCTCAAGAAACCTCCGATCTGCGGGACTATGCCAACTGGTTGTTCCCCGTTTCAAACTTGCCAGATGGGGCGCCAGAGCCTTTTCTGTGGTTGCTCCGCAGCTGTGGAATTCCATCCCCACAGAAATAAAAACTCTCCCGACCATCGAATCTTTTAAAAAGGCTCTCAAAACCTACTTTTTTAGGAGGGCCTACCCATGAGCAAATAGGACCTGGTAGCTATTCTGTCTTCCGTATTTGAATTAGGCGCCTTGACGCCCATCGGGCTAAGTCCGCGCATATACAAGAACCGGTTCATTCATTCATTCCTTCAGCTCCAACTTTTCCACACAGAGTTTAAGATACTTTCCCCAGATGTTCGGGGTGGCAGTTTCCCCCCGTTTTTTGATTTTCTCCCAGCTTAGCCAGTCCAATGTATCTGGGTCTGCAGAGCGAAGTTTATTACAGAGTTTCAGGAAGCCGCTCAGGCTCCGGAACTTCTGATTTTGCAGACCAAATTCCAGCCTGACTTGTGAGGCAGAGGTGGATTTTGGCAGGTTGAGACCACTTTGTAAACTCTAATCTGTAGCTAGTTTGTCGCTGGTCTAGATTTCCCTTCACAGGTGTCTGCGTCCTGGGTTACTGGAGTCCAGATTGGACTTTTTCTTCTTGGTGTTTGGTGTAGGGGGTCTGGTACCCCAGGAATTGGCACTGCACAGCTCCAGTAGACCCTGGTGTTGTTTCACTTGGCGGGGGAAGAGATCTGACCCTCCGGAGCTGATTTATCTCTTCTGGCTTGAGTGCTGCGTCCGAGTTGCTGGGGAGAAACAGATAGGTTAACCAGAGTTTGCGGTTCCATGCCTGCAGGCTGAAGGAGAGTAGGTCCTATACTCCTAGGGTAAAATAAATTAGTATTACATATTTAAAAATCAATTAAATAATTATTTGAACATTGATAAATTATTATTGATGTATTACTTAATTAACTTCACATCCTGCACCACTTCAAACCTAGCAGCACACAGCTATATTATGAGTAAAATAATTAAGTATTAAATAAATTACATAATTAAAAATCAATTTATTAATTAGTTAATAATGAATCATTAATTGTTGATTAATTAATACTTAATTAACTTTACACCCTATTTTCCTACAAACCTAACAGCCTGCAAATGAAGTATAAGAAAAATATATCTGCATTTCATAAATCATATAATAAATATCAATCAGATAATTAAATAAAATGCATTATATTCGTAATAAAAAAAACACGAATTAACTTCCTACCCTATCCACCTACAGAGCCAAGAACCCACTACAACACTATAAATTACTATTACAAACTAATAAAATATTCCAAACAACTTAAAATTACAAGCTATATTTTAAAAAGAAAGTAATAGCCTTTATTTAAACAATAGTAACACATAAAATATTAGATCAACTAAAACACATTAATATAAGAAAAGACCTTTACATTAACCCTTTGGGTGCTCATGATGGCTCCAGGCGGTCATGAGTCACATGCAGCGTGTGCTCATGACAGCGTGGAGCTGCATATGCCGCTGCCGCTCCACCCATGCAGCACTAATTCCCCACCTGTGCGGGCGAATTACTGAGTGGTTGGGGTCATGACAGCTCAACGCCGTCACAAGCACATGTCGCCCATGATTCATGACGGCATGGAGCCTCAATAAGTACCGGAACACCACGCCCACCCCGTAGCCCCCCTATACCATGGCGGAATTCACGGCACAGGGAAGGGCTCAATGAAAACGATTTTAACAACATCGATATTATTATTTACAACAATATTACTTACCTCAAAATTATATTCTTCTCAAGGATATTTGTGCATCATGATATATGGGTGGCACGATATTCAATTTCCAATATTTCTGTCTCCCGAGGTTTTCCAATTAATATTTTGTCTGAACACTGGATTTTCAAGTAAGGTGTTCATTCCCAGCTGCAGCAGGATGAGGTGATAATTTGTTAGATTAGTGCAGAAAGCAAAATGGTAAATTTACACATGCAAAACTACTAAAAACAAATTTACTTGTATACTTTGGAGCATCTTTACTACGTATTGCTCATCACCATTAATGAATATACAGTTACTTAAAAGTGTAGATATACTCGTCCCCACCACTGCATTAAGGGGATAGAGCCTAATTTACTAGTCGTCTCCCTATGGTAAACAGAAAAGTGTAAAAGTTTCTTAAATGAAAACAAAATATATATATATATTATTAATTTAAACAGTAATAGAAATTAATGTAGACTGTAGAACAAAATAAAACAAATGCTACAGCCTTATTAACTTAACTTTGAATTATATATTTAATTTTTTAAAAATATATTAAATGAAATTAAAAGCATTTTTCACAAAGTTCAAACAAAAAACCCTAAATTGGTTTTGTCCTGTCCTCACACAAAAGACGGCAAACCCGCCTGGAGTGAGTCTGGATCCAGGACAGGCACTTTAAAGGCTTGTCTTTGAAGTCCCCCCCCCACTTCAAAGGCACTGCTGGGTAGAAGTACTGGACCTCTGAAAATATCACTACAGTACACTTGTGGACTTGTGAAGACTCTGCCAAGACAAAAGGACTGCAGTCCTGCTGAAGGACTGCTACTCTGCTTGACTCCAACCTAGCTGTGCTGCCCTGCTACCCGCTGTTCTCCAGCGTGGGTGAGCAGGACTTAACATTCATCACTTGAACCCAGAGTGACTTCAATGGTGTGCTTGCTGGCCTCCTGACCTGAAGTCTCAGGCACATAAAAGTCTTCCAACGTACGTGCTTCTACACATGAACTCTGCCATCTGTGAGTCTGCCCTGTCAAGTGGTGCGGCCCCAGTCTTGTGAGGCCTAAGGTGCTTGATTCATCAAGACCCATTCATCTTCTTATATACCAGTGCATCTGCATTGTTGCATGCCCAAAATCAGTGCATCACTCTTGTGTGTATCAGCATTGACGCATCACCTTCGTAACCAACATTGTACAAGGTCACTGTATCTCCATCAACAGCATCCTCAATGACTAGAACACATCTCAGAATTTCAGCTCTTTGTTCATCGGAGCTGACACAGCGCCGCTGCTGCATAGATTAGGACCAGCTCATCGCCATTACTGACACTGATGCATCACTTCAACTGTGGCCTGCATCTTTGGCACAAATGCATTTCTTCTGCTGAGACGTAGACGCAGACAGGATCAAGGTTCTTTTATTCAGTGGGTCTCACTGGGCCCCTGTATTGGGCATGTGCTACATCGCGGTCTGCCTGAACTTTTGATTTTGTCCCAGTCCAGCAGGACTAGATATCTCATGTAAGCGCCTATGGATTCAAGTTCTGCTGGTTGGATATTTGTAATTGTAGTCTTGCTTTATTTATCAAATTACCTTCTATTTCTAACCTGTGTGGATCTTTTTGTGTGGTGTTTTCACTGTTTTACTGGTTGAAGTGTTGCGCAAATCCTCTACACTGCCTCTAAGTTAAGTCTGACTGCTCTGTGCCAAGCTACCAGAGGGTGAGTATGGGTTAATTTAGGGTTTGACTGCTTCTTACCCTAACTAGGATTGTGATTGCTGCCTGACTCAGGCTCATACCCTAGTCAACCAACAACCCAATTTCTAATATGGACCCTCCCCCCTCCATGCCACTGTGGGCCAGGAACCACAAAAAACATAATATTCCAAAAATGTATCGAAAAAGACCTGCCACAGGTTGATAAATCAGAGACAGTGTAAACCTCAATTTCATGAGGCGATGTGTCCCTGAGGAAAGGATGCTCCCAACTCATCAAAAATACAGTTAGTTAAGAAAGGGCCCCTTTAATAGTTGAGTTCTAGATCAGCTGAATAAATGTAAGAGTTCATTGCAAAATTAAAAAGAGTTGTGATACAGAGTCAGCATAAGTCATTACCATGAAGGCTATCAGCAAATAGGGCACACAGAAGAAGTGCAAAATAAAAATAATTTTAATTCCCAAATGAGCAGCAAAAACAATAGCGAAACGAACAACATTCATAAAAGCATCTGCTGATGGCTTACCCTCAAAATTGAGGGTTTATATAGACTATTTCCACATTAAAAATAATTAAAACTGATTGTGATATGATTAAAACTGTTATATTCTGAGAAAATATGAGCACAGTTTTATGAAACGTCATATTGAATTAGCACCTACGCACCATCCCACTGCATGAATTTTGATTCTGCCCACTATACGCAAATGTTATCTGGAGATAGTAGAATAAACAAGATACATGAACACTGGCAAACTATTATGAAAGAATATGGCACAATCAGCTAGTGAATGGTCCTTGAAGAAAGATACAGTATTGTGACCATGCTGGGAAGATTTAATCAAGAACAGCAAGAGCAACATTAATGGAAATAAATAAACATGACACTGTTTGACAGTGTGTTGCAGAAATAATGAACAGTGAAATATGCAGCGGGAAGCCATGCATTCTGCAAAAGATGGCTAACAGATACAGATTGAGGCCTAGGCAACATGAGTCAGGAAAACATGCTTCTATATGTCATAGAAAAGTAGTTTCAAAGAGAAAAGCACAATATCATTGTATACATGTATAACGAGTAATACTATATTCTGCACCTTGTTAATGAAGCACCAACATATACAAGCAGAATAATCTTTAATACCCCCATCTGGGACCCAAATAAATCCTTAGGGTTTGGATTATGTGCAGCATTCTAAAATAGTACCAAATACAGAAGAGACAACACATCTCTCAATAAGAGGACTAAGTGCTGCAGTGCTTGTGTGTCAAAGGCTTATCTGCTGAATGAGGGATGAAAGGTTATCAGTAGGTAGTCAAGTCTATACTTTTTGTATCACACACTAACACGCGATACACCTTATCAAGACAACCAACTGGGCTTGGTGGAAACCCAGAACCTCAACTATTATGTTAACTAATACCATGTTGACCTATAGAACTGTATATCATAAAGCTGCTTAATGAGGTGTACTGACAGTGCTGTTGAGCAATGTATCCCAATCTATGGGTCACGACTCACTAGTGGGTCAGACGTCGATTTTTGGTGGTTCACAAAGTCCGAGCAATAAATAAAGATGCCTTTAAATTCTGTATTTATCTTGTCACATTTGCTGCGTTTCAAAGACAAAAGTCAAATCTTAGACGGTGTCTTCCGAGAAAATGCTACTAATTTTTTTATAATGGTGATTGGAGTTTACAAACTCCTCTCAATTTGTAGTCAGAGACAGAAAAGAAAATTGAATTGTGTGACAGTCTTGCTGGGGAAGAGGGAGTGTGAAAGGAAAGGCTGTAAGATGTCATTTTTTGTAACCCACAACAACATGTAAACAGTACATGTACATGAACTGTACACATTCTGCAGTTAGGAAAGCAAAAATGAAGCTTATTTTTTGTAATTCTCAAGGGTGATGGAAACAAATATTTTAATAGAGTCAAGATAAATGATGATACTGTACTTGGTGATGCACAAATGATAAATATTTAATGAATCTTGATTTCCATACATTAGCATTTGAGTACAAAATAGTTGTGTAAGTAACCTCTAGGCAAAAAGGTTCCTTCTTTAAATGACAGTGCGCTACCAATGATTGTTTAGTTACCTTCAAAAATCACCCACCTCATTTCTATTAAATCTAGGTGGGTCACGGAAGTTAGTCATTCTAAAAATTTGATGTGGCTCTAAAAAGTTTAGGAAGCACCCCTTTTGAGAGCTGCGCATTTTACATAATTCTCAGTATCTGTCTTTCCTGCATCAATATGAGCGAAAACTCTACGGGTCCGAAGATGTTTGGTATACAGCATCCCCTGAGGGTTGCTTCCCTTGTGGACTTCACTGTCTAACCAAATATTTAAAAAATATATTCACAGCCCGGAGTAGTACCACATTTGCATATTCAACATCATAGCGACAGAAATTCTTTGCTCCTTGAAGCGGAATCCATGCCTCAAAACTGCAAAAAAGGTAAAAAGCATCACATAAATAAATAGTCAGCACAGAACACGAATGAGGGTGGTGCACTGCTGTAAATATCTATAGCTGCTTAATTTCATGTGCACCTGTAGAGAGCCCCCAACACTGCTCCTGTCCGGCCACATGGTAGCATCTGCCATATCCCACCCTCTACTATCCATGCAGGAAGAGTCCAGAAAGTGACTGAAAAATGGGTTGCACCCGTAATGACTACGGAAAAGACTGCTGTCTTTCGTGTCTCTGCTGACATGTCTCCGACCCAGCGTTTGATCTGTTTTCCTGCTTCCTGGTTTATACCCAAACACTCAGGCTAGATGGTCGCATGATCGCTTAATGCATGAGACAGCATTATCCGGAGCCGGTGTTCAGTGATTTGCTTTGCATTGTTTATAGGTATTCATTTCTAAATGGCAAAAGTGTAATTTGGGCTGTGATGATTTTCCAGTTGACACATCTAGAGGCATATTTAAAAGACCCTTTCACCACTGAAGCATCACTTTGTTTGACGCTTTAGGGGCTTTGCGCCATTTCTCTTATTTACAAGGTGCCGCTAAGCCACTTAACATGGCCTAACGCCATCTTGTAAATATGCCCCTTTCCGCCGCAGTCCTTTGTGGCAAAGGGGCGTGCAGTGGATGTTGCTGTAGGCAGTGCACCGCAACACCCAGTGCTTTGTAATGCTGACCCAGATTTACAAGTCTCGGGCAGTGCCGAAAACGAAGGCCAGGTAAATTCTGGTCTTAGATTGGCCATACGAGGAGAAATTAGTAGTTTCTCCTTGTTGTTTGCTTTTACTATGTGTGCTGCATTCTCCAGGACACATATAAAGAGCAAATTGGTGCCAGCACTAGGGAAACACAATGGTGCACCGTGTATTTTTAAATATGGTGACTCCTTGTGTTTGGGACATGTTGGAACCCAGTGCTACCAAATTAGGCATAGAACCCTTCCTACATTTTCTTGTACAAATGACCCCTAATGTTTGGATACTGGAGGAAAGGAATTGAAACAACATCGACTGGAATGAGAAGCATTAACCAATATAATACATGGGAAGTCAAATGAGCAGATCTAGCCCTCCTAATATCAATGTTATTAACTGTAAAATCTTGTATTATTTCCACCAATAGCAAGAATGTGTATTCCATGAGACCTGGGTCAGTCAAATTCTCATCATGAACGGTTATACAATGGTAGACAAGATTAGTGCAATGGGTAACTCAACTCTTCAGGTTTTAATTCACTCTCCCTGTGGTTGATTGTAGCTAAACTGATAATTGAAATAGTAAACATTAGTAATTCCTCCAGGCGAGGCGATCCGTGCTGCAGTCCATAGTATTCTTGAAGTTGGCAGCTCTGTTACCCTTGATTCCTATGCTTCTAAGCTAAACTTACAACGTGTTATCAATCCTGGGTCATTGGTATGCCACTGTCAAGACAACAGGGCTATTACAAATGAAAAAAGGACCAGGACTAGTTTTGTAACAAGAATACGAGGCAAGTGAATGTGAGAGTTGGTGGTGATCAATATGCTCTATAGATGCCACCACTCTATAATCAGTGCTTAATGTGAGCCATTGGTGGCTGGTGGGGCCCACCTGCACTCATTTTTTGAGACCGACGCTTGTTTTTCCCTTAAAATACTTTTAACCAGTGTAAGGGAAAGAAGAACACAAAAGGGGTAAATGAGGAGGAGGAGAAAGAGGGGGAAAATACGGAGAAACCAGAGGTGGAAAAGAACCTGCAAGAGTGTGACAAAGGGACAGCGAGTGTCTGGTGGTGAATTAAAGAGGCATGAGATGGAATCAAGACTACACAGCCTTGGTATATTGGACCCTGGTCTTCAACAGCATCAGCTTCTGAAAAAAAAAGGCACTATCTGCCAGATTCATGAAGCTAAATTGCGATCGCAACAGCTGCGAATTAGCAGTTGCGATCGCAATTAACAGAATAAACAGAAAAGCAATTCATCGTGTCAAAAATACAGATTTTGCGAAATCGCAAAAATAATATTGCGAAATTGCAAAATCTAGGAGGAACCCCTATAGCGATTCGGAAATAGCGAGAATCCATGGAATCTGCGATTTATTTTGCAATTTCGCGAAATATTCGCAAACGCCATTCATGAAAACTCGCAATTAGCGAAAAAGCAGAAAATTGCTATTTGCGAGGCAAGGAGAACCAAAAGCAGGTGGTAACCATTAAGGGAGTGCTGAACAAACACACTTAAGGAAACACAGTAGTAGCATGAGGACTCACACAATGCCAGGACTCTACATGGTGGTCAGGCTGCGTAGGCTCCAGGCTGCAGCACGGAACAGACGCAGGATCTAGGAGCGAATATTCCGCCTGCGGGTCACCCTGCTGGGCCAAACTGCAGAGCAAATTTACTCTAAGTACCGCCTGAATGGCCAATGATCATAAAGCTGATCCGGGACCTAAACCCCCTGATGCAGCACCCAACAAGGAGGACCAATGCCGTGCCCACCCATGTCCAGGTCTTGTGCAGCCTCCACCTACTGGCCTCCGGAAGCTTCTAGGGGATAGTCGCTGTTGCAGGGGGGATATCCCAGAGCACCATGTCCCGCTGCCTAAGGAGTTTCCTGGAGGCTATGCGGACCCGGGTACACCACTACATCTCATTCCCCACCACCCAACAGGACTTGAATGAGACCAAGCTACATTTCTACAACGTTGCGCATTTCTCACATGTAATCGGAGGCATTGACTGTACCCACATCCACATCTGCCCACCAGCACAAACGGAATACATGTACCGCAACCGCAAGTCCTACCACTTCCTCAATATCCAGATGGTGTGCAACGCTAAGACTTACATCACGGACATATTGGCACAATACCCGGGAGCACACATGACTCCTTCATATTCCGGCACAGCGGCATTCACACACGACTGGCCAGGGGAGACTTTGGCGAAGGACACCTACGAGGTAAGTACACATGGCCCCATATAGTACACTGTGGTGTTGTAGCTGCGCGGAACATGCACTCACCCTCTGCTCCTTTCATTTAGGTGACAGCGCCTACGGTCTCCGTGAGTACCACCTCACCCCATACCTCAACCCGGCAACTCCACAGCAACGGCGATACTATGCTGCACACATACGCACAAGAAAATGCATTGAGAGGCATTTGGCCTTTTGAAGAGCAGATTCTGCATACTTCACAAGACTGGTGGGGCCATCAAATACGAGCCTGAGGTCTGCTGCCGCATCGTGGCCATGTGTGCAATACTCCACAACATTGCTACCAAGCGCAGGATACCTGTCAAAATATCTGGCAGTGAGTTGGAAGGGGACAACCGCCCACCGGCACATGTGCATCATGCATGCGGGGAGAATCCTGCAGAAGGAAACAGGCGCCGCAACCACATCACTATTTACTGTTTCTAGTGCACACATTCCCCTCACACAACACTGCACTCATGCATAACAAATGTAATAATGACATGTGTTGTATTTACGTTAAACCATAAATTCTTATTGTTCATTCACAATAATGTGGCTTTTTTGTCCATAAGTGCACATGGAAAAGTATTGCGTCATACGTCCCCATGCAGGGGTAGAGGGCTTGCTTGCAGATACTGCATGGCCCTGCAGGCAGAGAGAAAAGTCTCACTGGCGCCTCCGTCCAGACGCACCCAGTCACCTCTCGCTGTCCTCAATTGCAGTGTTGGCCTGTGATGCTTCAGTGGGCCTGATGCTGCGGCAGCGTTCAGGCCCCGGCGGCAAGGACATGCTGCTGTGGCTTGACGTGCCCTCGCTGGCATTATCACCACCCCCTGGTTCACCATGGGCATTTGGCTGCATACTGAGCACTGCTGCTGTTACCTGATCCATTAGACCTGGCGATGTCCTGGCAACACTGGACCATTTGCAGCTGCATTGCAAGGGACCGGCGGGAAAGTTGAGCTGTTGCATTGCCAATAATATGATTAGACCTGGTGTAGGCGAACAGGCGGGTCAGCAACTGGCGGTGGCCCCGGCGTGTGATGTCCTGCTGGGAGATCAGGGTCTGGTTATTCTCTCCCACAGCTGCAGTCAGCTGTCCAACATGCTGCGCAGTATTGGTGAGCTGCAGATATATGGCTGCCAGGTGACGCGCCTACGTAAGATGTACCGCAAGCATGCAGCATTCAATGGCCAGGCCAGTATCCCGTGCATGGACAGCCCTGCCCGCGTGTGTGGCGGTGTCACGCAGCTGGCGCGTCAGTCCGTGGGACTGCGACCTGACTGTGGCTGTGCGCCTCGTCTGCCTCCTGGCTGCTGGTGGTGTGGCCTGTTCCACTGCCGTGGGTGTCGGTTGGGGTGGTTGCTGGGCACCTGTGGCTGCAGGAGTGGCCCTGCCCACATGTGGGGGTGGTGGTGGTACTGCTGCAGGAGGCTGAGATGGTCCTGGTTCAGGTTGGCCCTCACCCTCGGTGTCCTCCGGGTACTCATCTATATGTAGGGCCTCGCTGTCGGAGCTGGGCTCCTCTGCTGCACCTGTGATGTAAATGGGTGCATGATTAATGATAGGTATATTGCACATGAGATGTTGCTACATGCATGCAGGCCTGCTTTCCCTGACTGGCTTTTGGAATTACTTTGAATTGACAAGTCTGCCTGTGTTGGGCTATCTGGGAATGTTTATTACACTACAACTCCCACAATGCAATAGGGCATTTCTGGTGTGCATGGCCTGCATTACTGGAGTTGACAAATTGCTAGCTCAGTGGTCATGGGCATTGTTAGGGGACAAGCTCGCAGTCGCATGGCACTTACCTTGGGATTGTTGGGTGGGTCTGGACAAGTCCAGCTGGGTGACCCCCACCCAGGCTTCAGAAGTCAGGGTGTCCTCCTCGAGGTCCTCCAGTGGGGTGTTGGGTGTGGCAGTGGGGTCTCCTCCACTGGTGGCAAGTCGCTCACCCAGCCTCTCCGCAATTCGCTCTTTGGCATGCCCTCTGGGGTCGTACCACCTCTTTTTCAAATCGTCTATTTACCATTGGGTAAACCCGACAGAATTTACCTTGGCGCGGATGAGCAGCCAGATGCGGCGCTTGTCAGCCTCTGCCACCCTCCTGGAGTCCTTGCCAAACAGGCGTGCATGGTCCTTACAGACCCCCTCAATTAGGAACTCAAGTTCTTTCTTGGAGAACTTAATCTTCCTCTTCCTCCCTGGGGCACTGCTCCCTGCTGCTTCCTGTGACATTTTGGAGGTTGTGGATGTCCTGTTCACTGTTGTGGAGCTCTTCCCAGTCCTGCTTCCACTTTCAGGGTCAGTGGTCTCAATGAGGGAGGGAACAGCCTACTTCCTGGTTGTGATGTCATCATTGGGCTCGAAATGCGACTTACCTTTTTTGCGATCTCGCAGTTAGCGAGATCGCAAATTGCGATTTTGGCAATTGCGAAATCGCAATTTCAATCAAGAAATCGGCCGATTTTGCGATTATTATGCGATTGAAGCCAAATCGCAATCGGCAACTGCGACCGATTGCGATTCACATTTTTATCCCGCATTTCTTCATGAATGCCATTCTCCGAATTGTAAATTGCGATTCGGTAAATATCGCAATTTGGAATTCGCAGAATGTTGCATTGATGAATCTATATGTTACTTTTTTAACACTGCCTACAGCTGTATATCAGGTAATTATACATCAATATACGTCTTCTCTGATTGCTTTTTGATAATGCCTCCTCTCCTGAAGGCCCTGACCATTCCTTGTTCAAACCTTCGGCCCAACTCTAAAAAATCAGGAACTCCTAATGCTAGAAACTTTTCCCTGCATTGTGAGATAATTTTTATTCTGATAAAGCAAGTGCACATCTTTTGATTTCCATCTTCTTGTTATTTGGATGCTCTTCGTATTCTCAACAACATGTTAAATGGTGGCCTGATGCAGAGGACGACTGGCCGTTATCTGTACAGGGTTTTGGTGACTTTGTGCTGCATTAATTCAAATTGGACTTTTAGATGCTGCACAGCAGCATGTAGAATGTTTATCTCTGAGTCCTTTCCAGTACATTAATTGTTTTAAAAGTCTAAGGGGCATATTATCAAGAACGGTGTTAAAATTATTGCCGCTTTAGCGGCAGGAAACTGCAGCTAAAGCGTCCATAATGGGCTTGATAACATGCTCTTGAGAATTCCCATAGAAGCCCAGGTTCTGGTGTTAACCTGGGCTTCTATGGGAATTCAGAAGGGCATATTATCAAGCCCATTATCGACGCTTTAGCAGCAGTGTCCTGCCGCTAAAGCGGCGATAATTTTAACGCCGTTCTTGATAATATGCCCTTAAATTTCCATACACGTTTGGCAAATGTAAGATTTTTCAACTTCATGTAGTTGCACAGTTAACTACACAGTTGGCCTGATGGTGGTTTATGTTTTATGTGATTGGACACCTTACAACATTGGAAGGTATTTTGTCTTGCTGGCTCTATATTCAGAAGGACAGAAGAATCCCGAATGTTTCAAAGATTCTGATACTTAAACAACTGATTACAAAAGATGCTTTTGTGGAAGACTGTGCTGACGGGACTAATTTTCCCAGGATTTCTTTGCCCCCTGGTGAGGCGAGGCCCGGACCTTAAAAGAGCTTTCCAAATACCGCAGTGCAGGATGAACGCAGGCACGAGGCAGAGCCAAGACCGGGCCCGTCCTCACCCGTCGTCGGCAGGAAGAGGCCGGGCTGTTCTCTCTTGGCGGCAGGATGCAGGTGGCCCAGGTTCTTTTTATTCTACATCACGGTATTTGCCAGTGTGGTATCCCTATTTTTCACGAACTATCAGACTCATGGGCCTGGTATGCTGATGGAGGTTTGGCCACTTCGCAGTGAGGGATGGCTTGGCAAGACAGCACACTTCCGGTCTGGTACCCTGAGGCCGTTGTCTGATCCTGCAGGTGGGAGGGTTGATCCTGTTTTCCTCACACCCTCCCGCTGTCGGAGAGGCTGGCTTGTGGTCCGTTTGCTCATTCGTAGCTCTTCTAGTTGGATTTTCATGATGTTGTTCTTCCTTGCATGTTCCTTCACATGTCTATTTGGTCCTCTGTAGTAGGGACGAGCTATGGCTCGCAAATCTGTTCTGTTTTCTGGTTTTGGTGGCCCTGATCACTTCCCTCTCATCCTTGCCATGGGGAAAAGAAAAGTGGAGGTGCAAAATAATTTCTGAGCAGAGGTCTAGAACCAACAGAACCATCTTATCCTTCTTGAACACTGTAGTTGGTGTATTCACTGAGAAATTGCCATGTGTGGAGGAACAATTGTCACAATCAAGTCACAGTAGAAGGGGACAATTCAACAACAGATGCCAACGCTCAGGAACTTTCTAAAACTCAAGGTCACTCAGACCCTCAGAACGCTCAGGATGTACAAGTTATGGTTACCCCCTCTAAGACACGAGTTCTGGGCACTGTACAAATTCACTGCAGTCGTGGTGGAGTGGAGGGTAAGACTAGGGCTAAAAATGCAAAGGGGGCCACCGCCAAAATCCTCTACCTAGGAACAAAATCACTAGGAGGACTAAAAGGATACCTTTGGCATTGGAGGGGAGTCTTGTCTTTTACAGGACCATTTTGCTAACCTGGAAACAACATTTTGTTTTGCCTTCTATAATTTTATCTAAAGATTTGACAAATTGGTGGAAAGGGTGGGATCCCTGGGGAAAATGATGGGATGTCTCAGGGAATAGTCTGATAACATCATGAGCAAAATTTCTGTCTTATCAAATACCCACTCTCCCGAGGATCTTCCTCGTAGTAAGTGGTTATAATGTTTTTCATGCTACTTTCACACTTGGACGTGCCTCAGGGACGATTAATGTTGGTAATTTAGATAATGCAGGCAGCATCACACACAACCACATCAATAGTGTACCTGCACTATAGTTGGTTCCCACAGTATCAGAGGGGTATACTAACCTGGCAGCAGGAGAGGATTGGTGTTGTTACAACGCAGGCTATTACAACGCCTGCTGTTACAACGCAGTTTTTACATCGCATACCACTACAACGCATAGTGCTTTTAAGCGCTGGATAGTGATTTATTTAATTTACTATTCCAACTCCAGTCCCCGTGGATAGTAGGGAAGGTGTTGGATAGTAAATTAAATATATTCCCTATCCTAGAGCGCCCCTCAGCGCAATGCGTTGTAATGGTTTGCGTTGTAATGGTTGCGTTGTAATGGTAGTGCGTTGTAATAAATGCGTTGTAAGTGATGTTTCCCGCAGGAGAAGGTCCTCAGCAGGCGCTAGTGGCTCAGACTTAGAGTCTGGGGGACTTAGAGGTATCAAGCAAGTTTCATCATTACTCCCCCAAGGACCAACACCCTCTGTTGTTTCCATTCAACTTCCACTGGCCTGCACCCTACGTCCTAGGCAATGTCCCAACGCTAATGCATCCAGGTCAAGAAACCTTCAAACATCTTAAAAACAAGGTTGTCCACTACCTTTCTGGGATGGTTTACACTGTAGTCAGACAGTTGCTATTTGATGAAATCATACTGGTTCACAGGGCTGGGTGGATCGGTAGAGCCCCTGAAATACATGCAGACGATTGCATCGTTATCAACTTTTGTAATGCTCAGAGGGGAGGCTTTTATTCTGAATATCAACAAGGTCCACATTACGTAGAGTTAGTGTATAACCAGGTGTTGATGGAATACACAGTATGTGTTAAACTACCCCTCACACACCAAATGGGCCCTTGTTGTCATGCTTCATCATTGGGGTCTTCCCGCCCCGCTGCGGGACGGGGCAGTGCTGCGACAAGCGACTACGCTGGAGCACCTTTTATTTTGAGGGTGCTATGTGAGTGAATGGGAGGGAGTGTCAGTAGGTTCAGGGTGATAATAAATACGTGATGTTAAAAAATACCTGGCCTAGTGGTAGAAAAAACTTTTTAATAAACACTGGCTGGTATTGTTAAAAAAGTGATGCGGAGAGGTAAAGTGGATTAATTAACTTACTCTCCTGTGTGAGTCAACATGTTTCGGGGCCTCAAGCCCCTTCGTCAGGACCGGGGACTGATCCCCCTGTCACTCACTAATGTTTTGCCACAAAAAATTAGGGTGTATGTACTTTATAATAATCAATGTGTATAGATATATAGATATATATATGTGTTCCTGGCTATATCAGTAATGCTGATGTAAAAAGCTTAGGATGCTTCGGAAGCCACGGACGAAGGAGGAAGCACTGCTGTGCTGGGGGTTAATTTGGACCCTCATTGTACCCTTTGCTCCAGAGTTGGCTCATGGGGCACTGACTTCAAACATCCTAAGCTTATTACATTTACACTGCAGTTATGATATTTGGAGACTTTAACTTGCACCCCTCTAAGGATTGAAATTTGTATGCTTCAACTGGTCAGGAGGGTCAAGTTCACCCTAATCACATGGCACATGGAGATATGATGAAGGATCTTGCTTTAGATTTTAATCTGGTTAATCGTTTGAGTTTAAGAGCAGTGAATTCAGGGCACAGAGCCCACAACATTTATAGGTTTTGGTACGGGTACTTACATTGATTATGTATATGTTTCAGTTGGTTTATATTCCTTCCTGATTAGTTTTTCAGTGGATGGGAATAATTATTACGTGATCACAACCTTCTCTCTGCTAGCTTTTATTTGGATAAGATGCAGACGGATTTGTACCAAATGCCAGCCAACTTGAAAGATCAGGGCCGGAGACTTAAGTGTGCTAAGGTTATCCCTGATTCATTTATTGCCAAGCTGGCTTCTACTTGTCAAGCTGTACTCCAGATCTGTTTGGATGAAGAGGCCTCCCAGGATAGAATTTTAAGGGCATTTGACACTTTGGCCCCAATTACAATTTTGGCGGTCTGACTGCCTGACCGCCGGAATGCCATTGAGGTGGTCAGGAGAACCCCACCAAGCCGATGGCTTCCAGACTACCTTTTTGTCAGAGCAGCCAGGTTGGCGTTGTTGTGTCGGCGGTGCCCAGCTGCGGCAGGCTTTGGCTCATAGAAAGAGGCTGAAGACTACACCACAGCCCTGGCAGTGTACTTGCACATCGGTGCACTGAGCAAAATGTACCATGTTGTGCTTGGCACACCGTAGATGCATGACGGTGCAAGTAGAGGGAGGTACAATATGTACTCCCAAGCATATCCTGCGATGGACAAATTCACCCTGGTGCCCTGTTTGGGGCTATTTCCATGCATTTCCACCTACCTTTTCATGACGGTCCCCACCATTGAAAAGGTCAGCAGAAAGGCAGTTCGGAATAGGCATGGCGGTGCCAGCATCAGCACAGCCTCCATTTCCTGACGCTCTCCCCGCCGCCGCCCTTTTTGGATCTAGGATCCTTGCAGTGGCAGCAGTCTAGCATCAGGCTTGTGGCGGTCTGACCTTCTACCTTTTAATTGGGCAATCAGCCCAATGGGGAGGCAGCTGAGGTGGGAATGCCACAGCAGGTACAGAGGTATTGGCCCCTTTATGTCTTTACACCCATTCTGCTCTTACTAAGCGAGGGCTGTATGGTAACTCAGCCCCATGTAGGTGGTTCTACAAGGAATATACTAGGGCACAAAAGGCACTCTTAACTGTGTTAAAAAAAGCACAGAAGGACCATTGTGAGGTGAAATTGTATTGAGCCATACATTGAGCAGCACAAAAAAATATAAAGCTGCTATTAGAAAAAGTAACTGTGGGAGAATCTTCTGACAGCCAGTGCTTTGAAGGACAGTACCATCTTATGGAGGGTTGTAAATCACCCTTTCTTTAAAGTAGTTCAGGTATCCAAACAGGCAGTTACAGTGCCAGCTAGGGACTGGAAGAACCACTTCTCAGCACTTTACGATGATCAGGATCTTGAGCCACCAATGCTGTGCTTCCGGGAGTAAGATAATCGTCTCTTTCATTTGGAGGAATTTAGAAAGACTTCTTTTATTTCCCACCTGGTTAGGCACCAGGCACAAATGGAGCCCCCAAGGACTTATTTTAGTCCTTACTCTTCATATCAATGCTGCTATTAGCACTTTCTTGCCAGAGGCGTGGCATCACTCAGTGATAGTGCCCACATTTAAGAAAGAAGACAGGAAAGACCTCACATGCCAGAGCCTTATCTTGCTGATTGATATTGAAGTGAGAATTACTGTGTGGGTCATACTGAAAAGGCTAACTCACTGGGCGTACGAGCGCAATACCTTGTCTGATCTCCAGTATGAGTTTAAAGCTGGTAGGGGCACGGTGGAGCAGAATCTTTATTTACATCTTTTAACCCCTTCACTGCGGTGGCTATTCCGCCGCAGTGCTAAGGGGACGGGGCGGAATTGCGGCGGGCGCATGCTGGTGACGGAACCGCTCCGTCAACAGCGTCGGTTGCGCTGTGCTTATGACGGAGCGGTTCCGTCATGGCCCCGCCCGCTCAATAGAACGCTCAGTGCAGGCGCAAAATTCGTGCTGTGCATGAGCGGCCTGCAGGCCATGACGTAACCGCTCCATCATCAGCACAGCTCCACCGCGGCTGATGACGGAGCGGTTCCGTCATCAGCAGGGGAGGGGTTAATGAAGCAATACACAAGGGCTACAAAGGGCTCAATACAACTTGCCTTCATGGATCTTAGCTCTGCCTTTGATCAGGTTAACAGAGATAAGCTCTGGATGGAGCTGGGAGCATGGGGGTTGAGTTATCACTGGTTGCCTTTTTAAAGGCTCTCCACCATTGTCTGATGGACTTGGTCAGATTTGGGAGCAACAGGGAATGCACCAAACACTTCAATTTAAAGCGGGGAGTCTGTCAGGCACCCTTTCTTTTTAGAATATATCAATCGCTTGGAGGGAATGCTCTCCAAACAAGGTCTAGACATCCCAAGAGCAGGTAGGAGATCGCTTCCTGATCTTTTATACACAGATGATGCGGTTTTGATTGCAAACATAGCTAGCAGCCATCAGCAGCTTTAAGACTTAATGATTCAGAGTCAGAATCTGACTCTTAATGATTGATTTTATTAATAGCCTGGACCTGTTAACCAACTTCAAGAAATCCCATGTTATGGTTCTGGGCCCTAAGAATAAGAATACCAATACTGCAACTTTTTCAGCCCAGGCACAGGTCTTAAACAAGGTGAACATCTTTTCCTACTTATGGATTTTGATAGATTCTGATATTAATTGGCATCCTCTGATGAAAGAAAAGTACAGCGTGTTTCAAGAAGGCTATTGCTAGTCTGTATGACTTTTTGTCCAACCTGGGGAACAAGCCTGTTGGAAGTCTAAAAGACAAGTGCATACCTGTAGCCACTTCGGCGCTGAGACATGGGCCTATGCTACTGTTACCCCAATTAGAGAGGAAGAAAACACATTTCTGAGGGGCCTTTTAGGAGTAGGACTATGTTCCCCTCAGAGATTGTTTATGAAGATCTCATGGGGTATATCGCAAATTGTAACCGTCTGTGCCCAGTTTTATTGTAGTGCACAGTCTAGCTTGAGGAGGAGATAATCCTCAATAGGCTAATAATCCGAGACTGACTGAAATTGGACAACATGATAATGTAATGTTAATGTTAATTATGTTTTTACAGCGCAGCTGCTACCCGGAGGTGTCCTGGCGCTAGTTATGTCTCCTGTGGCCAAAGGAAGAAGTTCTTTGGGCAAAGAGCCAGGTCTTTAGGCTTTTCTTGAAAGCTAAGAGGTTTGTGATGCATCTTAACTGAAATGGCAGTTCGTTCCAGGCATTGGCCGCACTGTAAGTCAAACTTCTGCCTTCCCATCAAACTTTTTTTATGTGTGACACTGAGACCATCCAAGCCCCTAATGAGCGAACTGACCTTTTTTGTGGGTACCAGTAGAAACACTGTTTTAATTAGTCAGGACCTAAACCTTGCAGCGCCTCTAAGACCAGACACAGGGCTTTAGAGCATACTCTGTTTCATGTCTCATATACCTTGGCTGTGGTATTTGAAGGAAAACTTTAAAGCTCTTGGGAGGCTAGAGCTATTTCTACACCCTGATTGTATCATGAATGAAGATGTTGTTTGGCTGAAGCAGGCGTTTTGTCCCAGGGTGGCAGCTGAGAGTGATCCCTCTGTCTCAGCCAAATAGATGGTGTGTCAGTATATATTGACAAAGGGGCAGATTTACAAGCCCCTTGCAACACTTTTGCACATCCATTGCATCACTTTTGTGACGCATCGGCAGCCTAAAAAATGCTGCAAATTTACAATGTGACGCATCTAGGGAGATGCGTCATGTGGTAAAGCCCTACGTGACATCATACCTGCGTCAGGTAGAACGTATGCAGGGTAGGCGCTCCCAGGGAGGAAAGCCTCATAACAGTGACTTAGTGAAATCTACAAGATTTCACTGTGTGACTTTTAGGACACCATTGTGTAAAAACCTTACGCCTGCTTGAAACAGGCGTAAGGAGTCACACAGTGTATTGGGAATAGGCCACAGCACGAATTGCTGGAGTTGCAACATGCTTGCAACACGACTCCTGCAATGCGTGACTTTTCTGCCAACAGATGGGTCGGAATTTCTGATGGATCAATCAATCCTTGTGCCATATTGTATATTTGTATTTGCTCTGTATGCCCTATGTTGGCAGGGTATGCCCAGGCGTGGGTCCCTTGCTCACTGGATTCAAGCTAGCCAGGCTGATGAGGGCTCTTAGCCCGAAACTGGTCCCAGGATTCCTGTTTCCGGTGCAGGGAAGACATGGCTTGGCAGTTCGGGCTAGACTGTTCCCATGCGGCACAGGGTCAAGACTGATTTGCATATAGCTGTGTCTGAACTAGGGTGGCGAAATGGGCTAAAGGACAATGATGGATTCAACCCAGATCTCTGAGTGTCTGAAAAGTTTCAGCGCTCCGTTCATCATCTCCTTGTATTTGTATTGTAAATACAGCGCATCTACAGTATCGCAAGGGTTTTTTCACACAGGCACAGAGAAACTGACGCATCCAGTTTCCAGTTTCATTTTGTCTTTATTTCGAATAAAATTCATAAAAGACGACATACATTACATAATATTTTAAAAAACTACTTCAAACATGCCCACAAATCTATACTACTATTATAAAGGAAGAACTTTGAACCTTTGAGGCGGGTAAACTCGGGAACCACAACGCCAATCCACACACCCGATACATCGTTGTAATTGTCAGGGTGTGCAGATGGACATAGGCTATATAAAACGTAATAAATATACGTTATTAAAAAAATTTACCGAAAAAAAAGTAGTCCCTTGGAAGAAGCGCCGGCCATGGGTAAACTCGGGAACCACAGCGCCAATCCCCACACCCGATACATCGTTGTAATCGTCAGGGTGTGCAGATGGACATAGGCTATATAAAATTAATAAATAGACGTTATTTAAAAAACTTACCGAAAAAAAAGTAGTCCCTTGGAAGAAGCGCCGGCAGAGACGTGCGTGCTGATGTAAGGAGCGTGGGGGGGAGCGGCGTCCAGGAGCGCGAGGAGGACCGGAGGACATGGTGCGGGGAGGAGTGGCGTACAGGCGGTGAGGAGCGGCGGACAGGCGGATGAGGTAGGTTATTTATTTATTTAGTTAGGAGCGGTGAGCGGCGGAAAAATGAAGCAAAAATGACAATCGTGAGCAAGAGGAAGCAAACGGAGCATTACAAAAGTGAGCCAAACGGTGCATTACAGTAGGAAAAAGTTACGTGTGCAGGTTACAAAAGCGTAGAAAGTAAACAGAGGCATAGGAGGAAAAAAGTGACGTGTGCAGGAAGCAAGAGGAAGCAAACGGAGCATTACAAAAGTGAGCCAAACGGTGCATTACAGGAGGAAAAAGTTACGTTTGCAGGTTACAAAAGCGTAGAAAGTAAACATAGAGGTATAGGAGGAAAAAGTGACATGTGCAGGTTACAAAAGCGTACAAAGTAAACATAGAGGTATAATACTGCAATATATGGAGGAAGGCTCCGGGGAACCCACGGACAACGTCGGGGCGGGCGGGGGCCCTGAAGCCTAATTGCTCCCGGACAACGTCGGGACGGGCTGCTAGTTATATAAAAATAAAAGTGTAGCAACAATCAACATACAATAATTTCATGACAATTAATTTAAAAGGGTTTTCAATTTCATTGAACGGATCAGCCACGCCCACCCCAGAAATTTGGCTACGCAAATCACAGACATTTCAGGAACCCTGAGCCCCAAAGAGAGGGGGTTATGATCACTCTCTGGCCTGGTCTCTACTACCATATCCATCACATGTGACCAGGATTCTATATTGACCAATATGTAGTCGATGCGACTTGCACTAATCCCATTATCAAAGGTTGATTTCCCTAGCTTGTCCGACAGGGTGCGGCCATTCACTGCCCGAAGCCCCCACTCCAGGCAGAGACCCAGCCAGTGGATGGCAGCCTCCGTGCCCCTGACACCCTTACTTATAGCTAGCGGGGGGATATTCCAGGCAGTATCTTCAACAGTCCCCACATCTTCAGCCAGACTAAGGATGGGTTTGAATGAGCAATTCAGGTCACCTGCCACTACGACAAGATGATCACCTTTGTGCTTGTTCAGGAGATGTTCAAGGTCATTAAGGATTGGTTGCTTCCTCCCACCCTGACAACCTCGGGCGTAGATATTAATTAGAATGATGTCCTTGCAGTTATCCTTACTCAGGGTAATACAGAGGAGGTCAGCATTCTCCACCAGGATTTCCTTAACATGGAAACCCAGGGAGTTTCTGATCCATACAGTGAGACCTCCCGAAGCCCTACCCCTGGGGCCCTGTGTAGCCGGTTTGTGATAGTTCAGGTAGCCTACCCTAAATAGGGGAACGATTGACCAAGTTTCCTGAAAAACGACGATGTCATATGTGGCAATGAAGTCTACCCAGTCGTCGTTATCCAGGCGACCCCTCAATCCTGCAATATTCCATGAGGCCACCTTGATTGCATTTACCGAGCTACTGAGTGGAATAGTCTGTGATAAACCCAGAGCCCCTGACCTGGTCAAAGTAGGAATGTTAACATGATCCAGGGTTGTGCTAGGACCTTTACGTGAGGTTGAACAATCCATACAGGTTACTGGGGGGGTGGAAGAGGCAATCGCTTGAGGGAGAATTGGTTCCATGAGGTGTATTGATGCATCAATCCCCCCAAGTCAGTCAACCTCATCCAAACAACCAAACATGTTAGTAGTAGGAGCCCCTTGCCACCAGTTATTTTGGTTTTGCCAGCCATCCCTTCGTCCTTTCTGTCTAGGTTTTTGGACTGTTGACCAGGACCCCTCCATCTCAAACTGTTGTCGAGGAGGATAGAAAAAAGTGAGGGGTCTAACAACAATAGAGGAGTCATCATCACGTGAGGCCCATGAACAGAGATGCTGAGCTGTATGGGGATCTGCGAAAGACACTACTATGCAATCGCCAGCAATGGTCCTGCGTGTAGGACCAACCCATGGAACTCTGCGCACCATTAATACCCGACTTCTTTGATGATTAGGGAGCTGTCTATTTGTATTGAGCCAGTAGATGACCTTATTCTTTAAGGACCAATGGTTCTCTTGGGTTTGTGGGCCAAGGGCGGGCACGCCAGCTAATACTATGACATAAGGCCCTGCCTCAGGTGGCAAATCAATATACCCACCGCGAAAATGTGGTCGACTGGGTTGCTGAGGGAGTAATTTCTTGGTTGCTGGCTGGTTAGACTGGTGTTAGACAGCTTGAGGCCTTGGCTTTAATGGTGCTACACTCTGAGGGGGACGGGCGCTGGGGGCTGTAGGTCTTGGATTAGTAGCAGTGGGATTACAGACTTTGGTACGGGGTTTGGGTATGGGTTTAGATCTTGTGGGGGGCAAGGCCGGGGATTCTGACTCCTGAGCCTGAGGGGTACAACCCTCATCCTGGGGAAACCTAGCTTCCATTTGTTTAAGACTAAAACTAGCCAATGTGACAATAGTCTTATCCATTTCTAGTAGGTTGTTTTCTATTCGGAAAGTCTAAGTTCCAGGGGAGTAAGTAGCTGTTTTAATGTGTCCCAAACGGTTTTAAGAAATTCTTCATCCCCCCTCCTATCCTTCTCCAACTCACTCAGCCTACCCTCTATGGGCCCTTCCTCAATCTTATCTGGAGAGGTTCCCGTAGTAAGGTCTAGCACAACACTGCGTAGACCAGTGTTGTTTTCCTTGCCCAGAGTGGCGATGTTAGTTTTAGATACTTCTTCACCCACCCCATGTGTGACCAATGGTCGTCTACTATTAAAGAACTGGGATCTCGCAATTTTTGCCTTTTTGCGAGCATAGGTAGATCTGGCAAGGCATTTCCTCTTTTGAATGGCAACTTTTTTAGCATTTACTGCTGGGTTAGACAAATTGGGTTTGGTGGGGAAACCTATGCCGGCCACGGGGGTGTAGGGTACGGACTCCTCCAAGGGCTTTAGAGGTGGTAGTGTTGGATTCAGAAGTGGCTCAGGTAGGGATGTGGTTGGAACATGGTGGATATCTGCCAGCGTTAACAATGGACGGGGGCCTGATGTACGCTCAGGGGTTAGAGCTAAGGCAAGGTTCCCTAAGGATGATTTTTTGGAGGAAGCTAAGTTCAGGGAAAGCTTTCGCGCAGCTTCTAATTCTAAGGAAACCCTATGTTGCATTGTACTGATTTCCACATCAATGGCCAGATTGGTCTTTGTGAGGAAATCATCTAGGGTTCCATTGGGCTTATTAAGTCCCTTGGCAGTTTTGCTGCGACTACCCCGTGTACACATAGTGGGTGTAAGAATAGACGATGTGGCACAAGTGGAATATATCAACAATAATCAACAAACCAAGGGGAATGGCCCAGCCCAGACCTCTTAGACCTTGAATGGCCTCAAACGGCCCATTCTTTGCCCGGTCTTCGCCCCGGGCGCTGTCGCGTGCTACCGCGCAGCGGTTACTCCGCCCTCTAAAATAGGGCTAGGACAGGGCAGGGGGCATTACCGGCAGGGAGAGCGGCCACAGGTGTAGCAGGCAGGGACTCCTGGGCAATGGAGTCCCTGCTAGGCTGCTCGCAGCCCTGCCGGTGAGCAAAGGGGTTCAAGGGTGTTCAACTCCCCTCCCAACGCCCCACGGAGTCTGTAGGCGCAGCGGGACCCGCGCAGCGGGTCCGGCAAGTTGTAGAGTCCTCACGAAAATCCAGCGACGACAGGCAGCAAGAGTGAGGGTGCCTCCATGCAGATCCAATGAGCAAGGTTTCCCGCTGAGTGGTGGAAAGAGAGCAGCTTTATCCAAAGTCAGGGGGCGTGACCGGCAGGGAGAGCGGCCACAGGTATAGCACGCAGGGACTCCTGGGCAATGGAGTCCCTGCTAGGCCTCTCGCAGCCCTGCCGGTGAGCAAAGGGGTTCAAGGGTGTTCAACTCCCCTCCAACGCCCCACGGAGTCTGTAGGCGCAGCGGGACCCGCGCAGCGGGTCCGGAAAGTTGTAGAGTCCTCACGAAAATCCAGCGACGACAGGCAGCAAGAGTGAGGGTTCCTCCACGCAGATCCAATGAGCAAGGTTTCCCGCTGAGTGGTGGAAAGAGAGCAGCTTTATCCAAAGTCAGGGGGCGTGACCGGCAGGGAGAGCGGCCACAGGTGTAGCACGCAGGGACTCCTGGGCAATGGAGTCCCTGCTAGGCTGCTCGCAGCCCTGCCGGTGAGCAAAGAGGTTCAAGGGTGTTCAACTCCCCTCCCAACGCCCCAGAGAGTCTGTAGGCACAGCGGGACACGTGCAGCGGGTCCGGCAAGTTGTAGAGTCCTCACGAAAATCCAGCGACGACAGGCAGCAAGAGTGAGGGTGCCTCCACGCAGATCCAATGAGCAAGGTTTCCCGCTGAGTGGTGGAAAGAGAGCAGCTTTATCCAAAGTCAGGGGGCGTGACCGGCAGGGAGAGCGGCCACAGGTGTAGCACGCAGGGACTCCTGGGCAATGGAGTCCCTGCTAGGCTGCTCGCAGCCCTGCCGGTGAGCAAAGGGGTTCAAGGGTGTTCAACTCCCCTCCCAACGCCCCACGGAGTCTGTAGGCGCAGCGGGACCCGCGCAGCGGGTCCGGCAAGTTGTAGAGTCCTCATGAAAATCCAGCGACGACAGGCAGCAAGAGTGAGGGTGCCTCCACGCAGATCCAATGAGCAAGGTTTCCCGCTGAGTGGTGGAAAGAGAGCAGCTTTCTCCAAAGTCAGGTGGCGTGACCGGCAGGCAGAGCGGCCACAGGTGTAGCACGCAGGGACTCCTGGACAATGGAGTCCCTGCTAGGCTGCTCGCAGCCCTGCCGGTGAGCAAAGGGGTTCAAGGGTGTTCAACTTCCCTCCCAACGCCCCACGGAGTCTGTAGGCGCAGCAGGACCCGCGCAGCGGGTCCGGCAAGTTGTAGAGTCCTCACGAAAATCCAGCGACGACAGGCAGCAAGAGTGAGGGTGCCTCCACGCAGATCCAATGAGCAAGCTTTCCCTGACGCATCTATACAGATACATCCGTTTCCTGTAAATCTGGCCCAAAATTTGTAAGTGGGATAGAACCTTGCCTTCACCTTGAGATGTCTAATTCTCATCCACACCTATTGACCAATTTCAGGTTGGGCACATTCCAACAGTTGTTCTTTGATATAGGTATTTGCTATGTAACCACAGATTTACCACCCTGCACCTAGGATAAGGTCTTAATTTGTGACACCATGCATATTGTTCCTATTTGTTCCAGATTCAAAACTCTTCTCCATACGTTTTTTAGGCCAATCTTATAGCCCACAAGTCTAAGACAGGTTAGACCTGCTTTTTTATACTTACATATTTTATCTACCTCAAAAATATGTTTTAATGTGTCATGGTACTTGGTTGGGATTTTTAGCTCAAGATATTAGGCCTGATTTCCACATTTTCCTGTTTTTGCCATGTATATTGTTACTTTCCTCCCGATCTATGCAATTGTCAATTCGCTTTTATTGGAAGCGCTTGTTACTGCATATTCCTATGCTTTTTTCAGGTGTGGTTTTTAAGATTTTTTTTAACATTACTTTTCATGTACATATATTTCCTGATGAAGTGTTTTGTGTACTTGTAGGATTTCATATGAAATCGAATAAAGGTATATGAAATGAAATATTAGTGGTTTTGAACACATTTCCTTTTTAATTCGATTAAGTGCTTTGGAATTAATATTTAAATGTACTTTGCACACGTTAAATAAACAGGAATGACAACCATAGACAGCCGAAGTAAAATGAATGGAGAAGATGGCGACAAAGCTAGGTGGTGAATTCTTATGGATGCAAATAGAGGGAAGGTTTATTTCCATGGTGGACTCTTAAGAGAAGTATCTAAGGAACGTTTTTGCAAAATGAATTCCATATAAAGTTGCAACACTCTAATTTTATCCTACCATTGCAGAATAAATTGACAATTGTAATGGTATATAGGAACAGTCTTTTTTGCTGTATTCATTTGATAGTGAGAAAAATGATATTTTTCTAGAATTTTTGTGCGGGATTTTTTAATAGGAAATGGTGGGTTTTTTCTTCTCTGACTGCAAATAGATATGTAATCAGCATAGCATGCTGGTGTGGTGCAAATGGGGAAAGCAGTTAAGGTCTCCCTCTGGAAAGAGGAGTTAAAAAGGAATCTGCGTTGGTCCCCTTTCTAACTTTGGCTTTTATTATTGGCAATTATTGATTGTTTGTCAAAAATGTCACCTGTTGCCCTGGGTGTTTTTTATTGTGTTAGAGAACCAAGCATACCATATCCGAAGCCCTTTGCGCTCATATTCACAAAATGACAGGCTTTGCAACTGCAATGTACAAAAGTCACTCATAAGTTGCAAAATGTTTACTTATTCATAAAAGGGCTTTTGTGACCCTTTCCAAATCACAAACAGGACTGGTGTAAAAGGTGGAATCCCCATCCTATTTACAATTCAGAAAATAATTTAGCATTGGTTTGTGATTCCAATAAAGGAAAAAAAAATATTGATCAGTGACTGAGGCCCAAGTTGGCGTGGTAACTGATTTGCAAAGGGGAAGCTATCCCATCTGGTAATCATTTAAGCAGACAGTGGTCCAGAGATCAGTGCCTGCTCCACCGGTGTCTTCCAAAATGAAAAGCATTTTTTTAAGTGACACCGGTCATTTTAATGGACACAGTCAGATTTAAAAAACATAACTTTTTGGAAAAGCAAATGCAGAGATGGAGGTCTACTGTCCCTTACCGGTCTCCATTATTTGAAAAAAAACATGTAGGAAACGATTACAAGGTGGATCTATACTAACAACAATATGTGACCAGAAACCAATAACTATTCAAAAATATATTATTTTATCTGTTTGATTTTGATATAAAAAAATATTGTAATTATTAATTCAAGAATCAATGAAGTTTACTAAAGTGTAATACAATCAACAGAGTGCATTAACCAACTGGTGTCTCATTTAGCCAATGAAATCTGGTACATATAGAGAAATATTAATGGTTGCAACCATTATTTGTACCTATTTATCTAGTCATACACAGCTATGTACTATGTTTTGTGTTATGTCAGGATTAGATCAAACACAAAATTTAAATCAAAGGCTAAACAAAGACAAATAAATTAAAATAGATCAATACGAGATTAGTAACAGACTACCATACCATATGGTTATGGCTAACATGGTTGCAATCTACGCGAGTTTCAGCAGGACCCCTTCATCGGGTTGCCATATATATCTTAAAAGATGTATTTTAAAAGGTTTCAAACTGAGAAGCTTATTGTGTCCATAGATATATCTTGTATCTCTTAATTTTAGTAGCTATGCTTCAAGATAGATAATGACTTGAAGTAAAAGTGGAATATTCAAAAATTTCTCCAGGGTAGCCGACAACTTCAATAGTTTCGAAATAGTCATAGTGATGTTACATCACATAGTCTGATAGGAGGTAAAGAGGCTATATAAACTGATGGGGGTCTCTGTGGCAGGCAGCTCAAAGATAGTGGCTGGATACATGTGAACACGCGGTTCCTGTTATATAGAAGGATTCGACACCACCAATAAATTTACTGACCAAATACTTTAAGAAGGATTGCGTGGTAGTCAAAAAGGCTGGGAGAAGGTTCAGAACTCCACCGGGTCTTTAAGTCGAAAAGAATTCCATCTACTGCTTACGGGCTCTGCATTTGTGCTGCACAGAGGTTCTTAGTGTACTGAATTGAAACACCGAAGCGACCCTTACCGGTCTCCAGCCTTGCATTTATAGCCAATGACAGGGAGTCGGAAAGTGCAACATGCCTAGTTAATAAATATTAGGCAGTTTGTTTCAAGATCAAACATCTCTCCCCATCCGAGAATGCACAATTTGTGATGTTGTGTGTTAAACATGTCAGCCTCAGGTTGGTCTTCGCCCAAATGTTTTTCCTTACCTCTCCATTTTTGCTGATCTTATTTTTGTTGGCCTTAGGACTCTGCGCACTTTACCACTGCTAACCAGTGCTAAAGTGTGTGTGCTTTCTCTTTCAAACTAAGTGAAACTAGCCTACACTCAATTGCACATTTAATTTACTTGTAAGCCCCTAGTAAAATGGTACTTCACACACCCAGGGCCTATAATTTAAATGCTACTAGTGAGCTTGAAGCACTTATTGTGCCACCCACTTAAGTAGCCTATTAAATATGTCTCAGGCATGCCATTGCAGCCTGAGACTACCATTTTTAAACTACCATTTGGACCTGGCAAAATAAACCTTTTACCAGGCCTAAACATTCCTTTTTATTACGTATGTCACCCCTAGGGTTAGCCTTGGACAGCATATGGTGCAGTGTATTTAAATAACTAACGTGTACTTCTAACTTTTAAATGTCTCAGTATTGAAAGTAAAAAACACTTAGATTAGTTTTTTACTACTGCAAGACATGCCTTTCACATACAATAATATTAGGTCAACGTATTTAATATGCAATGACTTTCAATTGGGAGTAGGTAGGAATGCTGAGGTTGACGTCTAAAGAATAGTACTTCAAATCCATCTTTAATGGTAAAGTCGAATTTTAAGTTTGAATTCTGAAAATAGCACTTTCAGAAAGTTTACAACACACTAACCCTAGGAAGACCCAGGGGAGGAAACTAGGCACGGGCACTCAGAGCAAGCAGGCCTCCAACCTAGCATGAGTACACAAAAGAAGCTGCTAAAAGTTACAATGACCGAAACTTAGTAGATACTAAGTGAGAGTTCTAGCATCTCACAAAAAGTGAAGGACTGTCCTCACACACCACCTAGTATCGTGCTTCATCATCCTTAGTCCTCGCTCTCTAAAAACTTGGTTTGATTGAGAGCTGAACCACACCTGGAGACAGGGAGGCACTTCTAAAACTAAGCGGGGGGGGGGCGTGAAAGTGAGTGAAATTTTAAAAATCTCTATAATTTACAAAATACATGTATTCAAATAGGCAGTTATATAATATTAAAATGCAAGAACGGTGAAAAGGGGAGTTATTTCCCCATCACTGTAGTGGTTAAGTTTGTCTACATGTTTCTGCCTTGGTGGCCCAAAGGGTCCACATCATTTATCAGGATGGGAAAAATGAAAGAATGGGCTCCTATCTTACCCAAATATGAGTATGAAGTTACCACTGGGTAGGTTGACCTGTGTCACACTCTACCTACGCTGATTTCCTGAAACCTGTAAATATAATGGAGAAGAGAGATTACCAGCAAAACATTCAGCCAGAATAGAGTAAATGTCCCACATGCATCACTAATACATATAGTGGCTATTTGTGTGTAACTCATATCACTGCAAATGTGAAATAAACAGTTTTATTAAAATGAACGTGAGGCCAGCTCACAACCTTTCCCTTGTCCAGATTTCTACATCCTCCATGAGAGGAGAGTGAAGGAGAGACTCCTGTAGTCAAACTCTGGAAGAAATAGAAACACACAACAAGTCAGTACCCATCATCCAAACTTTTTCTGGTGGGGAAATGGAAAGGTAATCTACATGTGTACATTCATACTGCCATTCACACTCCTACTACATCAAGGTGCGTCTCTCGCTGTGATCCTAGATGTGTCTGCACTTCATCCCCGAAGTAGAATGAGAAGGCTTTAAATAGCGCCCTTAATTAGTAAACCTTATAAATTGGATGCACATGTGCTCATAATTACTGTTTAGAAAGGTGTCCGGTGTCTGAAAAGGGCCCCTGTTATCCTTGGGCTGCGTGCCTGATCCTCGTGTCAGCAGGAAGAAGAAAAAGGAAACCTGCATACTGGCCAAACACCTGTGGTTTCCTGGTGCCATACAGAATGTATCAAAAAGGGGGTGGGGTCGCACACCACTCACTCACCAGCGGGATCGCCCCTAAGGACTATGGTCAGTGTAGTTCTGTATTCCGCGATGTATCTTTCTTCGCCATCCCTGGACACGTGTTTCGGGGTATTTACCCCTCATCAGCAGGGAATAGGCCATCTTCTTATCTTCTGGGGTTGCCGGTGGCTGCCAAATATTGCCAGGTCTAGTACCACACAGGCGCGCGGGTGCGGGGTCCCAGGCTCGTCAGCCCGCTTAAATATTTCAAAAAGGGGGTGGAGTCGCACACCACTCACTCACCAGCGGGATCACCCCTAAGGACTATGGTCAGTGTAGTTCTGTATTCCGCGATGTATCTTTCTTCGCCATCCCTGGACACGTGTTTTGGGGTATTTACCCCTCATCAGCAGGGAATAGGCCATCTTCTTATCTTCTGGGGTTGCCGGTGGCTGCCAAATGTTGCCAGGTCTAGTACCACACAGGCGCGGGTGCGGGGTCCCAGGCTCGTCAGCCCGCTTAAATATTTCAAAAAGGGGGTGGGGTCGCACACCACTCACTCACCAGCGGGATCGCCCCTAAGGACTATGGTCAGTGTAGTTCTGTATTCCGCAATGTATCTTTCTTCGCCATCCCTGGACACGTGTTTCGGGGTATTTACCCCTCATCAGCAGGGAATAGGCCATCTTCTTATCTTCTGGGGTTGCCAGTGGCTGCCAAATATTGCCAGGTCTAGTACCACACAGGCGCGTGGGTGCGGGGTCCCAGGCTCGTCAGCCCGCTTAAATATTTCAAAAAGGGGGTGGGGTCGCACACCACTCACTCACCAGCGGGATCGCCCCTAAGGACTATGGTCAGTGTAGTTCTGTATTCCGCGATGTATCTTTCTTCTCCATCCCTGGACACGTGTTTCGGGGTATTTACCCCTCATCAGAAGGGAATAGGCCATCTTCTTATCTTCTGGGGTTGCCGGTGGCTGCCAAATATTGCCAGGTCTAGTACCACACAGGCGCGCGGGTGCGGGGTCCCAGGCTCGTCAGCCCGCTTAAATATTTCAAAAAGGGGGTGGGGTCGCACACCACTCACTCACCAGCGGGATCGCCCCTAAGGACTATGGTCAGTGTAGTTCTGTATTCCGCGATGTATCTTTCTTCGCCATCCCTGGACACGTGTTTCGGGGTATTTACCCCTCATCAGCAGGGAATAGGCCATCTTCTTATCTTCTGGGGTTGCCGGTGGCTGCCAAATATTGCCAGGTCTAGTACCACACAGGCGCGCGGGTGCGGGGTCCCAGGCTCGTCAGCCCGCTTAAATATTTAAAAAAGGGGGTGGGGTCGCACACCACTCACTCACCAGCGGGATCGCCCCTAAGGACTATGGTCAGTGTAGTTCTGTATTCCGCGATGTATCTTTCTTCGCCATCCCTGGACACGTGTTTCGGGGTATTTACCCCTCATCAGCAGGGAATAGGCCATCTTCTTATCTTCTGGGGTTGCCGGTGGCTGCCAAATATTGCCAGGTCTAGTACCACACAGGCGGGCGGGTGCGGGGTCCCAGGCTCGTCAGCCCGCTTAAATATTTCAAAAAGGGGGTGGGGTCGCACACCACTCACTCACCAGCGGGATCGCCCCTAAGGACTATGGTCAGTGTAGTTCTGTATTCCGCGATGTATCTTTCTTCGCCATCCCTGGACACGTGTTTCGGGGTATTTACCCCTCATCAGCAGGGAATAGGCCATCTTCTTATCTTCTGGGGTTGCCGGTGGCTGCCAAATATTGCCAGGTCTAGTACCACACAGGCGCACGGGTGCGGGGTCCCAGGCTCGTGAGCCCGCTTAAATATTTCAAAAAGGGGGTGGGGTCGCACACCACTCACTCACCAGCGGGATCGCCCCTAAGGACTATGGTCAGTGTAGTTCTGTATTCCGCGCACCCTGTGTGGTACTAGACCAGAATACAGAACTACACTGACCATAGTCCCGCGCGCCTGTGTGGTACTAGACCTGGCAATATTTGGCAGCCACCGGCAACCCCAGAAGATAAGAAGATGGCCTATTCCCTGCTGATGAGGGGTAAATACCCCGAAACACGTGTCCAGGGATGGCGAAGAAAGATACATCGCGGAATACAGAACTACACTGACCATAGTTCTTAGGGGCGATCCCGCTGGTGAGTGAGTGGTGTGCGACCCCACCCCCTTTTTGAAATATTTAAGCGGGCTGACGAGCCTGGGACCCCGCACCCGCGCGCCTGTGTGGTACTAGACCTGGCAATATTTGGCAGCCACCGGCAACCCCAGAAGATAAGAAGATGGCCTATTCCCTGCTGATGAGGGGTAAATACCCCGAAACACGTGTCCAGGGATGGCGAAGAAAGATACATCGCGGAATACAGAACTACACTGACCATAGTCCTTAGGGGCGATCCCGCTGGTGAGTGAGTGGTGTGCGACCCCACCCCCTTTTTGAAATATTTAAGCGGGCTGACGAGCCTGGGACCCCGCACCCGCGCGCCTGTGTGGTACTAGACCTGGCAATATTTGGCAGCCACCGGCAACCCCAGAAGATAAGAAGATGGCCTATTCCCTGCTGATGAGGGGTAAATACCCCGAAACATGTGTCCAGGGATGGCGAAGAAAGATACATCGCGGAATACAGAACTACACTGACCATAGTTCTTAGGGGCGATCCCGCTGGTAAGTGAGTGGTGTGCGACCCCACCCCCTTTTTGAAATATTTAAGCGGGCTGATGAGCCTGGGACCCCGCACCCGCGCGCCTGTGTGGTACTAGACCTGGCAATATTTGGCAGCCACCGGCAACCCCAGAAGATAAGAAGATGGCCTATTCCCTGCTGATGAGGGGTAAATACCCCGAAACACGTGTCCAGGGATGGCGAAGAAAGATACATCGCGGAATACAGAGCTACACTGACCATAGTCCTTAGGGGCGACCCCGCTGGTGAGTGAGTGGTGTGCGACCCCACCCCCTTTTTGAAATATTTAAGCGGGCTGACGAGCCTGGGACCCCGCACCCGCGCGCCTGTGTGGTACTAGACCTGGCAATATTTGGCAGCCACTGGCAACCCCAGAAGATAAGAAGATGGCCTATTCCCTGCTGATGAGGGGTAAATACCCCGAAACATGTGTCCAGGGATGGCGAAGAAAGATACATCGCGGAATACAGAACTACACTGACCATAGTCCTTAGGGGCGATCCCGCTGGTGAGTGAGTGGTGTGCGACCCCACCTCCTTTTTGAAATATTTAAGCGGGCTGACGAGCCTGGGACCCCGCACCCGCGCGCCTGTGTGGTACTAGACCTGGCAATATTTGGCAGCCACCGGCAACCCCAGAAGATAAGAAGATGGCCTATTCCCTGCTGATGAGGGGTAAATACCCCGAAACACGTGTCCAGGGATGGCGAAGAAAGATACATCGCGGAATACAGAACTACACTGACCATAGTCCTTAGGGGCGATCCCGCTGGTGAGTGAGTGGTGTGCGACCCCACCCCCTTTTTTGAAATATTTAAGGGGGCTGACGAGCCTGGGACCCCGCACCCGCGCGCCTGTGTGGTACTAGACCTGGCAATATTTGGCAGCCACCGGCAACCCCAGAAGATAAGAAGATGGCCTATTCCCTGCTGATGAGGGGTAAATACCCCGAAACACGTGTCCAGGGATGGCGAAGAAAGATACATCACGGAATACAGAACTACACTGACCATAGTTCTTAGGGGCGATCCCGCTGGTGAGTGAGTGGTGTGCGACCCCACCCCCTTTTTGAAATATTTAAGCGGGCTGACAAGCCTGGGACCCCGCACCCGCGCGCCTGTGTGGTACTAGACCTGGCAATATTTGGCAGCCACCGGCAACCCCAGAAGATAAGAAGATGGCCTATTCCCTGCTGATGAGGGGTAAATACCCCGAAACACGTGTCCAGGGATGGTGAAGAAAGATACATCGCGGAATACAGAACTACACTGACCATAGTCCTTAGGGGCGATCCCGCTGGTGAGTGAGTGGTGTGCGACCCCACCCCCTTTTTGAAATATTTAAGCGGGCTGACGAGCCTGGGACCCCGCGGAAATATTTAAGCGGGCTGACGAGCCTGGGACCCCGCACCCGCGCGCCCGTGTGGTACTAGACCTGGCAATATTTGGCAGCCACCGGCAACCCCAGAAGATAAGAAGATGGCCTATTCCCTGCTGATGAGGGGTAAATACCCCGAAACACGTGTCCAGGGATGGCGAAGAAAGATACATCGCGGAATACAAAACTATACTGACCATAGTCCTTAGGGGCGATCCCGCTGGTGAGTGAGTGGTGTGCGACCCCACCCCCTTTTTGAAATATTTAAGCGGGCTGACGAGCCTGGGACCCCGCACCCGCGCGCCCGTGTGGTACTAGACCTGGCAATATTTGGCAGCCACCGGCAACCCCAGAAGATAAGAAGATGGCCTATTCCCTGCTGATGAGGGGTAAATACCCCGAAACACGTGTCCAGGGATGGCGAAGAAAGATACATCGCGGAATACAAAACTATACTGACCATAGTCCTTAGGGGCGATCCCGCTGGTGAGTGAGTGGTGTGCGACCCCACCCCCTTTTTGAAATATTTAAGCGGGCTGACGAGCCTGGGACCCCGCACCCGCGCGCCCGTCTGGTACTAGACCTGGCAATATTTGACAGCCACCGGCAACCCCAGAAGATAAGAAGATGGCCTATTCCCTGCTGATGAGGGGTAAATACCCCGAAACACGTGTCCAGGGATGGCGAAGAAAGATACATCGCGGAATACAAAACTATACTGACCATAGTCCTTAGGGGCGATCCCGCTGGTGAGTGAGTGGTGTGCGACCCCACCCCCTTTTTGAAATATTTAAGCGGGCTGACGATCCTGGGACCCCGCACCCGCGCGCCCGTGTGGTACTAGACCTGGCAATATTTGGCAGCCACCGGCAACCCCAGAAGATAAGAAGATGGCCTATTCCCTGCTGATGAGGGGTAAATACCCCGAAACACGTGTCCAGGGATGGCGAAGAAAGATACATCGCGGAATACAAAACTATACTGACCATAGTCCTTAGGGGCGATCCCGCTGGTGAGTGAGTGGTGTGCGACCCCACCCCCTTTTTCCATACAGAATGTAGCCTGGCTGAACCTGGATGGGGCATCAGCAAACAGCACAGGGCAGTGCAGCTAGTGTTTAAAAGTGAGAACACCACCTGTCCTTGTGATAATACCTATGCCCAGTGCTCTCCGTGAGCGTGTTCATGTGTTATTCGAGCGTGTTCATGTGTTATTCAGGGCACGCACAGATGTGGAAATGTCACGTGTGTTTCTGCAAATATCGCTATTGTTGTAAAAATTTATAGAAAACAAGAGAAGAGATTCAGAACTTCTCTTCAGAGAGAATGCAGGACAGAAGTACTGAGTTCTCTGCGAGCATGTCCCTAAATTGGAGTGTGTTCCTTAACATCGTACATGTTGACAAAAAAGAGGAGATTTACGATTCCTTTTCAGGAAAAGGCATAGTAATTGTTGCCATAATGAAATAGTTGCTCAATTCTAACTTCGAGAACAAAATGCTGGGACCTGAGTGAATTTAAACAGGGGAATACATGATGCATAAATGTATTAGAGGGTGCTAGGCATCAACATCATTTCAGTTTAGTATTGTTACCCTCTAGTTTTTACAGTCATACACATTGGGGAAGGATTCACAATGTTATAAGCATATAGGGGAATATTGCCCCAGATAGTGCGCAAACCAGTGGTGTATTGTCTGTCGGTATGCCTATGTTTGTAGTTCCATTATTTCCCAATCTGTAGCCAAGGTATCTCATCGTTTAGCCCTGTATCCCATGTTCGCAAATGGTATACCCATTGTTGTTCTCTGGTATAGAGAATTTTCTGAATATCTGGGCTTGTCCTTCTAATGACCTCAAGTACTACCCATCTCAGATCTACATCTTTATGGTTGTGTTCCAAGTAATGCCTTGTCAATTTTGTGTTCATTTTTTTTGCATCTGATGGTGCTCCGCTGTTCTTTAATGCAAGATCATTCTTATTGTCATGCCCAGATGTATCAAATTGCAAGCGCATGTAAGCAAATTGACAATATTCTCACTGTTGCAGTTGCTGAAGTTTTTTAATACCCATGGTTTGTTGGTTCTTATATCTACCTCTTTAGTTGTGCTGGTGGTAGGGTGTTGAAATATCGATTACAAAAATATAGTTGACAAAAATATAGCTGTAAAAATATCGTTTACAAAAATATCGACACCCTATACCTAAACAGGGAAGTACATAAATATCTACTCAAAAATATCGTTGTAATAAATATAGATGTAAAAAATATCGACTTTTTAAATTAATTAAAATTACAATAAATAATAAATAAATATAAGTACTATTAACAAAATACATAACATTCCTTTTATTTTTTGACTATTTAAAACAAATTAACTACACTTTTTCCTTATAAACTTAATAAATGTGTACATATACATATATTTAACACATTACTTTATATAACAACAATAATGCATACATATAATTAAAATATAAAATATATTATTAGTTAAAACATTTGATAGCGAAGGGGTAAAAATTACTATTCCCACTCCAGAGGGTGCAACAGTAGGGAAAGCGTTGGATAGCGTAGGGGTAAAAATTACTATTCCCACTCCAGAGGGTGCAACAGTAGGGAAAGCGTTGGATACCGTAGGGGTAAAAATTACTATTCCCACTCCAGAGGGTGCAACAGTAGGGAAAGCGTTGGATAGCGTAGGGGTAACACTTACTATTCCCACTCCAGAGGGTGCAACAGTAGGGAAAGCGTTGGATAGCGTAGGGGTAAAAATTACTATTCCAACTCCAGAGGGTGCAACAGTAGGGAAAGCATAGGATAGCGTAGGGGTAAAAAATACTATTCCCACTCCAGAGGGTGCAACAGTAGGGAAAGTGTTGGATAGTGTTGGGGTAAAAATTACTATTCCCACTCCAAAGGGTGCAACAGTAGGGAAAGCGTTGGATAGCGTAGGGGTAAAAATTACTATTCCCACTCCAGAGGGTGCAACAGTAGGGAAAGCGTTGGATATCGTAGGGGTAAAAATTACTATTCCCACTCCAGAGGGTGCAACAGTAGGGAAAGCGTTAGATAGCGTAGGGGTAACAATTACTATTCCCACTCCAGAGGGTGCAACAGTAGGGAAAGTGTTGGATAGCGTAGGGGTAAAAATTACTATTCCCACTCCAGAGGGTGAAACAGTAGGAAAAGCGTTGGATAGCGTAGGGGTAAAAATTACTATTCCCACTCCAAAGGGTGCAACAGTAGGGAAAGCGTTGGATAGCGTAGCGGTAAAAATTACTATTCCCACTCCAGAGGGTGCAACAGTAGGGAAAGCATTGAATAGCGTTGGGTTAAAAATTACTATTCCCACTCCAGAGGGTGCAACAGTAGGGAAAGATTTGGATAGCGTAGGAGTAAAAATTACTATTCCCACTCCAGAGGGTGCAACAGTAGGGAAAGCATTGAATAGCGTAGGGGTAAAAATTACTATTCCCACTCCAGAGGGTGCAACAGTAGGGAAAGCGTTGGCTAGCGTAGGGGTAGAAATTACTATTCCCACTCCAGAGGGTGCAACAGTAGTGAAAGCGTTGGATAGCGTAGGGGTAAAAATTACTATTCCCACTCCAGTGGGTGCAACAGTAGGGAAAGCGTTGGATAGCGTAGGGGTAAAAATTACTATTCCCACTCCAGAGGGTGCAACAGTAGGGAAAGCGTTGGATAGCGTAGGGGTAAAAATTACTATTCCAACTCCAGAGGGTGCAACAGTAGGGAAAGCATAGGATAGCGTAGGGGTAAAAATTACTATTCCCACTCCAGAGGGTGCAACAGTAGGGAAAGTGTTGGATAGTGTAGGGGTAAAAATTACTATTCCCACTCCAAAGGGTGCAACAGTAGGGAAAGCGTTGGATAGCGTAGCGGTAAAAATTACTTTTCCCACTCCAGAGGGTGCAACAGTAGGGAAAGCATTGAATAGCGTTGGGTAAAAAATTACTATTCCCACTCCAGAGGGTGAAACAGTAGGAAAAGCGTTGGATAGCGTAGGGGTAAAAATTACTATTCCCACTCCAAAGGGTGCAACAGTAGGGAAAGTGTTGGATAGCCTAGCGGTAAAAATTACTATTCCCACTCCAGAGGGTGCAACAGTAGGGAAAGCATTGAATAGCGTTGGGTTAAAAATTACTATTCCCACTCCAGAGGGTGCAACAGTAGGGAAAGATTTGGATAGCGTAGGAGTAAAAATTACTATTCCCACTCCAGAGGGTGCAACAGTAGGGAAAGCATTGAATAGCGTAGGGGTAAAAATTACTATTCCCACTCCAGAGGGTGCAACAGTAGGGAAAGCGTTGGCTAGCGTAGGGGTAGAAATTACTATTCCCACTCCAGAGGGTGCAACAGTAGTGAAAGCGTTGGATAGCGTAGGGGTAAAAATTACTATTCCCACTCCAGTGGGTGCAACAGTAGGGAAAGCGTTGGATAGCGTAGGGGTAAAAATTACTATTCCCACTCCAGAGGGTGCAACAGTAGGGAAAGCGTTGGATAGCGTAGGGGTAAAAATTACTATTCCAACTCCAGAGGGTGCAACAGTAGGGAAAGCATAGGATAGCGTAGGGGTAAAAATTACTATTCCCACTCCAGAGGGTGCAACAGTAGGGAAAGTGTTGGATAGTGTAGGGGTAAAAATTACTAAATGTATTTACTTGTTTAAAAATTAGCAAATCTTTATTTTTATTTAATTAATCATTAATTAAATAATTATTCAATTAAAATGCAAATTAATTCACTACATTTTCACTTAAAAATTCCAGTACACACACCTAAAATTAATTAAACAATTAACATAATTATTTTACATAATTATTAATCAATTAACTAATTGAAATTAATTATCTATTATTTATTACACTATTTATATTCAACTAACACATTAATTATTCAATTATTTTATTATATTTAAATTACTTCCCACCCTACTCCCCTATAAACCCACAACCCGTTACGGAACTATTAACACTAAATTCAACATAAAATACATTATTAACTAATAAAATACTACAAAAAATACTACTTTGACAACCAATACTCATTAAAACACTAAATTACTTATAATTATTTAAAAAACGATATTTTTGTAAACTATGTTTTTGTAAACGATATTTATTACAACTATATTAATGTTATCGATATTCCTTACCTGTCTATCGATATTCTGGTCAAACTATATTTTTGACATCGATATTTCTTCTTGTAGATATTTCTGCGGCGATATTAAGGTTAGTCAATATTTTTACGACGATATTCCCGCTCTGCACCGTGCTGGTGAAGGTACATGCTACACACCCACCACAGGCGTACTGTCCAACTGGTCTTTGATTGCCCCACAGTGTTGTTTGGTTCTGGGTCTTTGGTATTGGTATGTAGGCATGGACCAGCTGATCCCTTATGCTTGTGTTCCGCTTAAAAGCAAAAAGAGGCGTGCCACATGTTTTTTCGGCCCATTGAGGATGTGCCAATGTTTTCGTACGATGTTTTGTACTCTGTTCTCCTTCTTTTCTTGGGTCTCAAGTAGAGCTTCCCGCTTATTATTCCTGCTTCTTTTTCTTGCTTTTCAGATCATTTTTCTGGAATGATGGCATGTTGATAGCTTGTTCTCCAATATCTCAGCCTGTTCATCATAAGTTTTGATGGTTGAGCAGTTCCTCCAAATCCTGAGGAATTGGCGTACCAGAAGTTTTTGCCGGAGTGATTTTGGATGAAAGCTCTCAAAAAGTGGAATACTCTCTTTATCTGTGCTTTTGTTGTGAACTTTAGTTTTGATCCCGTCTGTGGTCATGCTTATTAATTGATCCAGAAAGACTGCCTATTCTTTACTGATTGAGTGTGTGAATCTCAGATGTTCGTCTATCATATTTACTCATTGTACAAAGTCCTCCCCTTCTCCTAGTATGCCATGCCAATTAATAATAGTCTATGCAGCGTCACCAGATCTTCAATTTTAATGCATTGGGGTTATTCTGATGAAAGATATGATCCACTCAAATTAGTGTACGTAGAGGCACGCCATGCTAGGAAGCAAATATGCTCCCCATGGAAGTACATCTGATCTGATGATATATTGTATCCTCGTATTCGTAGAAGTTGTCCGTGAGTACCAATTCTACCCACTCCATAATAAAGTGTCTTGGCGTCATTTATTCCCTATCTTTCTCCAGCAGAATGCGTTCCACCACGCTTAAGGTACCTCTCTGGGGTATGCTGGTGTACAGCGCCTCAATGTCCATTGTGATGAATAGATCTTCAGCTATATTGATCTCAAGGTCTCTGAGGAGGCAAAAGACTTCCTTTGTGTCTCTCAGGTAGGAAGCAGATAATTGTACGATAGGTCTAAGGAACCAATCTCAGAATTGTGATAAAGTTCAGTGTTCTCTTTCAGCTCCATGAGTGCTTTTCTCTCACCTTTCTTCAGGTTCTGAAAGCTTTAATTGTTCTAGAAGTCAATTGTTTCTATTTCATTCAGAATGGCCCGTTCAAAGGCCAGTACATGGCATGGAATAGACTGTGGAGATGGCACGAAAGTAGACTTCTTTCTCAGTCCAGTATTAGGTAGATCCTGTGGTTCAGATTCTGAATTTTCAAAGTTGCTCCTAAGTTTTATTTTTCTGATAAACTGAGCCAGCTCGATATGTAAGGCGCAATAATAGTTCCTGGGGGTTGGTACGTACCCCAAGCGTTTGGAGAGGACAGAGTCTTCATCCGGCAATAGCATATGGCCACTCAGGTTGACCCGTGTGATTACTATGTTGGGTGTCTGATCCTCCCAATGTAAGCTGGCGTTTGGTTTGACTGTTTTTGTCTTCCTCTTCCCCACCTCTGCCCCTGTATAAAATAGGCGGCGGACCTTGTTGAAATGGAAATCCTAAAGGTTAATAGGTTTGTTGCCAGTACCCGAATGGGTGTATTGGAGGGTGCATAGGTGGCTGTTGGAAGTTTGGGAAATGTTTTCCCTGGTGGCATCCTATGCCTTTGTCACAACTGCTATCACTACCACTACTTTCTTCTCTTGAACTGAAAGTCCAGTTCTGTCTTGTGGGTCTGAATCGCAGTTGTCTTCTTCCCGTGGTTTGTGGTTTCTCATTGTACTCCTCTGTGATGTACGGGTAGGTTGTTTCCTGGCTAAGTTTATGTACATCTTTTTTGAGTTTGGTAAGTTTAGACTGTGTGAGAAATTCCTTATATTGGGAATGGTCATTATTAATCTCCTCTAGTTTCTTTTTAAATATGGAAATATGCACGGTGGTCTTATGTTTACTCTGACTCTATTGTATTTCTACGAATAAGGCCTCGGCTAGTTGTCTGGCTGTGTTGATGATTAACACTAACCAATCGTTAGTGCATTTGCACGCAATGCATGTCTAATTTTTCCGGAATTCTTTGTTGCTCAGGAAAAGTCTGTGTTCATTAGTGACTATCAGGCCTTGTGGTGCTGTGTTCTTCCAGAGGCATTCAGTCATAAACGCACAGTGTAAGGCAGTGCACATTTGTTCTTCTTACTTGCGGAGAGGGCATCCTATTCATCCAAATAATTTACCGTCTGCGCCTCAACTGTGGCTGCTAAAAGAGAGGGTGCTCTAAGTATTTCTCCAATCATTGCTTTGTTGAATATGAGTTTGTTATTCATTGATGGCAAGGGGTAGGGTAATAGGTCTCACTAGATTGGGGAGTACTTGGAGGTGTGGTGGGTGGTTATTCCTTATATTCAAGGTACCCTTGTTTTTTGGCTGCTAATGCCAATCTTTGTCAAAGAGAGATGGCCCTTAATTCGTTCCCACAGCTGTCAGCTGTACAAACCATGCAACACACTAACCCTGGAAAGTCCCAGGGGAGGGAACTACAGGCACGGGGCGCTCAGAGCAAGCTGACCTCCAATCTAGCATAAATACACAAAATAAGCTGCTCCAAGTTACAATGACCAAAACTTAGTAGATACTAAGTGAAAATGCTGGCCTCTCACAAAAAGCACAGAAAAAAACAGTCTAATACTTTTTGAGAACTTTCATTCCAGATCATTCTGGGGAAATCTTCCGGTAGGTCAATTCCTCAGGATTCAGAGGAACTGCTCAACCATCAAAACTTATGATGAACAGGCTGAAATTGAAATTGAATTAACATTTTTTTTTAAAGGCTGAGATACTGCAGAACAAGCTGTCAACATGCCATTATCCCAGAAAAATGATCAGAAAAGCAAGAAAAAGAGCCAGGAATAATAATTGGGACACTCCACTTGGGACCCAAGAAACAAAAGGGAATGAAAGAGTAGTGTGTGTCACCACATATACACCACAGATCCAGAACCAAACCACACTGTGGGGCAATCAAAGACCAGTTAGACACTACCCCTGTGATGGTTTGTAGCATGCTCCTTCACCAGCATTACAAAAGAGGTAGATATAAAAACCAACAAACCATGGGTATTAAAAAACTTCAGCATCAGCGAGAATGTTATCTATTTGCTTACATGCCTCTGCAGTTTGATGTATATTGGGCATGACAACAAGAAAGATCAAGGTTTGCATTAATGATCACAAGGAATTTGCTTGGGTTTCACCCTGTCAGAGATTGTGGCTGGTGCTTGAGTAGGGTTTCAACTTCTTTAACCAGTAAACCAATTTCTTATTAGGTCTATTATCAATTTGCATTCCCATTCACAAAGACCTCAGTGTGCAAATTGCACATCCCAAGTTTGTGTATGGCAATAGTAAATGGGGGTTTAAGGGAATTCTGTATGTGTGCATTAAAACAGTTGGTGATTTAGTTGAGATTGTGATTTTAGAGAATTGATGGCAACATATAATGTAGCGGTTCATAGTATTATTGTTAGAATTGCACTGATGTTGTGGGTAGCTATTGGCCAGAAACCCTTTTGGTACTTCCAATGTTTTGAGTATCAGGAATGCCAATGTGTCTGTGGTTTAAAGGTATAATCTGAGTTATTTATGCTGTGATATGCTTCCAAAGAGTGGAATCAATTTGGAAGTGGGTAAGTGGTTGGTAAGATGGCTATTTTGAAGCACTGGTTGGAGTAAATGTTGGTCAACTAGTAGTAAGGAGAGGTGTGGATTTCTAATTTTGTTTCTGGCAGCTGTTGCATGAAAGTGTGACTATCAATATGGTGCTGATGATAAAGGTGAGAATAGCTAATTTAGATGTTAGAAGCAATGGTAACTAGATTGCGGGGTAAAATGATTGTTTTTGTGGTGTGAGTGCTAGTTGGCTTATGGTGTCATTTTATTTTGACTAAATGTTAGCATGCCTGGCTGAAAGAGCCTCACTGAATGAGAATTGATAAGAGGTATATAAGTGATATAAGGGATATGATTGGGCATAATGGCATGTGTTTTACAAAACACAAACATTTTTGCAACAATTTATATACGTCAGTAACATTCTTGACCACTGCTTGAATATAGTTGCATATACTTCACCAGTGATTATGTCACTGGAAGCAATAACCTGTATCAAACCTTGATAATACAATTGTGATCAGACAAAAAAAAATCATTGCAAACACACCCATATGACCTTGCCTAAGCATTGGCCTCTGAGGCCTTTGATTCTCTGCATGGTATCATTGGACATGCAAAGCCATGCTGCCATATCATTCTTAATCCAAATATCAAAGCATCAACAGGTGGTAATTGGTGTGTATCACACCTTTAATAGCCACCCATTGTCCTTTAAACTCAGGAGCAGAAAGAAACCTGGACATATATTACATTGTAATAGTGTGTAAGGGACCTCTTCTGAAATGCCTCACAAACCCAATCATAAAGCCTTGTTCAGCCAAAAGACATGAGGCAATTTGCAGATCTTCCTTCCAGTGTAACCTTCTCATGAAATGTCGTGCTTCTAGTGTTAAGCTGAATCCCAATTTATGCACTGAAGGGCTATATGTTTAAATATTTGTTGGAGCCTTGGATTTTTGGCAAGCCAAGGCTCCAACAAATATTTAAACGCCAAAATCACTTTAGGCAAATAATTTCCTAGGATGCACAGTATTACTAAATTCATATGACCTCATACCACCATTATCTGGGCCACACCTTCACTACTGTTTAGGATATTTCTATAAAGTCCCAATATTGCTTCTTATTCTGGAATTGTAACACATGGCCCAATTCATAAAAATTAAAGTTAGACCAGAAGTCTTACTTTCCTGCTTTTTAGTATTCACAAAGGTAAGTTACTGCTAGTAAATTGTAATTTTACGAGTACTAACTTACCTTTGTGAATACCGAAAAGCAGGACAAAGTAGCACAGCTAGACTTTTGGTCTAAGTTAGATTTTTGTTATACATTTACCTTTGTGAATCAGGACCACAGAGTATTTTCAAGAAGATAGGTATATGGTCTACAATTCAATATTTTGTTATGTCCCCATTAACTCACACTATAGTTTTCTCAACCAATTTTATTTTTGGTTCAGATATTTGTAACGGAATACAGTTTTGTGTATATATTTGTACCTTTGTAATTATGTGTATGTAAGAATTTGGGTTAGTGATTGAGGGGGTGAAATCCTAATCAAGCAGGAACCACAATCCTTGTCGGGATGAAGTCCTTCGCAAATCCTAAATTAACCTGTGTTTGAGTCTAGGGTAGCTTTACACAGAGCAGTCAGGCTTACCTCATAGGCAGTATGTAAAGTATTTGTGCAACACTTTAAATAGCAACAAAATGAAAACACATGATAAAAGAATTCCTCACCCAAAAAAAAAAAATAGAGTAGATTTAAAAAAATAAAACAAGACCAAAATGACAAAAAGCCAATCAGAAGAACCATAGATATGCCATTTTAAAGATTACAGTGAAAATCGTGCCAAAAAAGCACAAAGCACAGACGGCCTCATTTATGAAAAGTGACGCATCGCTGCGTGAAAACAGCGATGCGTCACTCTTCATTCTGCCCTCCTTGCGACACCAATGATGCGTCATATTTACATTATGACGCATCATTGCGCAAGGAGTTACAGATACTTCAGTATTTCTGACGTATCTGTAAGCGAAAAAGTGATGCATTGCTGGAGTGTGTCACAAAAGTGACCAACTCCAACAATGCGTCCTTTCACATGGAGCAAGCCCCATGTGAAAGGGCCTGCATCAGTCTTACGCCTGCTGTGAGGCAAGCGCAAGATTTTGACGCAATGGTGTCCTAGAAGTGACGCAGTTGCATACATTATACCTGGCGCAGGTATAATGTGGCGCAGGGGTTTACAAAGTGACGCATCTACCTAGATGTGTCACTTTGTAAATATGGCACAACAAGGCACATTTTTTACACCACTGGTGCGTCACAAAAAGTGACGCACCGGCAGCATAAAAGTGACGCAAGGGCTCATAAATGAGGCCCCCAATCTGTTGATATTTGGTCACGCCGGGCTGAGACAGAGTCACAAGTTCAGACTGACCTAAATGGACTGCAGGCTGGCTACAGGGACCCAGTTAGCCCACTGAACAAGAGAACCTTAATTTCAAGTTACAGAGCATTGCTGAGTCACACATCGAGTTTGAGTTGTGCAGCCGAAGCAATGGGCCAGTTCCAGGAGGTGCAAGGCTGTTATGAGGAAGCTTGTAATGCAACATCCTGCTTCGAGCATGCATCACACACCTGCTGGTTCTGCTATGCAAATTCCTGCATTGTTGTAAAGGCTGCCTTTAAGGAGAGGTTCGCAATTCGAGGGCATATCTCAAGTATGCGCATTTCTGATGCAGGCTGTGAGGGAAGACTCCTTGCAGCAGAGGCAATGTGTTGGTTCTGCTTAGGGTTGCGACATACAGCAGAAGTATGGTATCACTTCTGCTGGATTCACAGATGAGCTGGCAGAGCACCTTCAGAGCCACTTCCAAGGGTTCAGAACTAGGGTGGCACCACTTGGCAGAGTTGGACTCGTAGTTGCAAAGTCCAGCAGCTGGTTACAAGGGACTAGCCCTTGGAGTCACACTGGAGATCCTTAGTTCAGATAACAGGTCCAGTCCTTGGCAGTATTTCTGACGTATCTGTAAGCGCAAAAGTGATGCATTGCTGGAGTGTGTCACAAAAGTGACGCAACTCCAGCAATGCATATTTTCACATGGGAAGAATCCTACCACTTATTTGGGAAGAAAAGTGAAGAAAGAAAGGGGGACACTCAGTGTTGTGTAAAATACCCCTCACACACCAACAGGCCCCTTGGTGTCATGCTTCATCATCGGGGTCTTCGCACCCCGCTAAGGGGATGCGGCACGCTACGACCTACGACTACGCGGGAGCGTTGACAATTCAGTCTATGTGTGGTGTGTGTTGAGTGCAAGTGAAAGGAATAGGATGTGAGTGGGAAGTGTAGTGAGAAAAATTAAAAAGGACCTGGCCAGTGGGTAAAAAGAAAAAACTTTATTCTGTACCTCTGGCTGGTACTATTAAAAAAAGTGCTAGATGGCGAGGTTTTGTGTCTTAGTAGGGGACAGAACCTCTGGTGTGCGTCGACATGTTTCGGTACATGCGTACCTTCTTCAGGACGGGGCACAACTCCCAACCCTACTCACGTTTCTCTACAGAACAAGATTATTGTTCTAACTTTCCTAAAAAAGTGATTACATTCACTAAAGACAAATACAATGTGCCTACAGCGGTTTTACTTGAACATGTAGTTACATGTCCTGAAAAAAGAAAAGAGCGTTAGGTTTGGTTACCATATAGGTTGGCTCATACAGGTGCAGTCACCTGGAGCCCCAAACGGTTGATTTAACCTGTAAAGGGAAAAAAAGACATACAGAACACATGACACACAAACTCACACACACTTATGACAGACTTAGGGTTCAGTGTTTTCAAACATACTTATTGTATAAGCTGATTAAAGCCTCATGAGCAATTTCAGAACATCAGGGTAGGTAGGTAGGTGGATCCACAATCTATAGGAATAGAAGAGTGGAATCAATGTTGTTGTCTCTACTCACTTGTTGGACTCTGTAATGTGCCCACAGAGTTTAAACTCCGTTTCAGTGAATACTCACGAAATCCGCTTCAGTCGGCCTCTTTCCTCCACCCTGTGTTGCTCCGTCGTAAATGATGTACGGCTGAGCTTGGTGGTATTTAAAGGTGGATGAAGTGCGTTCTCATTGGTTAATTAGTGGAAAGGCTCATGACCATGCAAGGGTGATAACCCTGTTGACGCCCCTTCCATGCATGTGATTTCGTCACATGTACCATGCATATCACTGTCATTTGTTAATTACCGGGTTTTCACCTGTCCATATATGGACTTTCCGCTTGTTAGCCACTCACACTCTGTTATTTCTGCTCGCGTTGGGGGAGCGCCCGTGTGATGCAGCCGCCGTTTTCTTCTTCGCGCATGCGCGCTGCCGGGTCTCGAATGTACCATTGCGCATGCGCGCAGGCGAGACTTTGGCGTTGCAATGCGCATGCGCATTGTTCGAGTGTGGTTCGCGCATGCGCGTTTGTTAATAGCGTAGCTATTTCGCCCGGTTGATTCATTTTTATTATTTTCGGTAGTACATTTTGAAAAAGGAACCAGGTGAAACACTGGAGTTTTTTGGATCACGTGGATCTGCTCTTATTGACATAACCACGGAGGTGGTACCATCCAGTTTCTAGTGATAATATGGTGTGGTTGACCATGCATTTTCATGTCACTTATTCAGATGGTGGTACTAAATGTTGGTAATAGCACCGCTATTTTGCCCGGTTATTTCTTCATTGTTATTCTCGGTAGTGCGTTGTGAAAGGGACCAAGTGGATCACTGGAGTTTTTGGTTCATGTGGATCTGCTCCTTTAGACATAGCCACGGAGGCGGTGCCATACCGTTTGTAGTGATATTATGGTGTGATTTGATCATACAATCATAAGTCATTTATTCAAACGCTGGTACCGAATGTTGGGCTAGTTCCTATGCCAACCAATTGTTATTCCTTATTTATATCCGGGGGTCTTTTAGGAGACTTGGCTCCACGGTATGTCATCATTAAGTCCGGTGACATGGGTTGCCAGGCGGAACACCCAACGTTGTTCCTTTTGGAACAGACCTGTCTCGGAGGGTAGTCGTTCTATGACGGTCCAACGAAGGTCGTTGACGCAGTGTTGATGTGACAAAAAATGTGTTGCCATCTTAGTTGTTGTCTTCTTACAGCGTATATTACTTTTGTGTTCCCCTATCCTTATCTTCACGGGGCGGGTGGTCATGCCTACATATTCTAGTCCGCATGGGCAGGTAACTAGGTAAATCACATTCCTTGTGTTGCAGTTAGTAAAGTGGCGTTGCTCCCATGTTGTGCCATTTCTGAAGTTTAGGTTTTTACTTTTTTGAGTTTGATGGCAACAACTGCAATCCCCGCAAGGGAAGTGACCTTGTACAGCAGTTACATTGGGTCTTTCCATCTGGTTTGTCCGTGGTCTGGTATGGACCACAATGTCCTTTATGTTTCTGCCCCTTCGGTGCGCATGCATCGGTTTCTCAAATGATAAACCTCCACAGTTCAATATGCCCCAGTGTTTATCAATGACTTTCGACACCTGATTTGATATGGTGGAATAGGTTGTTACACAGATCGGCCTCTTGTTCGCTTCTTTTACATGAGGATTATCTTCTATGAGTGCCTCCCTGTGATTGTTTTTAGCGCGCTTCATCGCTTTATCGATGGTTCTTGTGGGATATTTCCTTTGTACAAGTTTGGTTTTGAGATCTTTCGCTTGTCGGTTGAATTCACTCAACTCTGTACAGTTTCTCCGGAGTCTAAGGAATTGCCCATAGGGTAGATTTTCCCTTAGGTGTCTTGGGTGGAAACTGTCGTAACGTAACAGACAGTTTCTGGAGGTCGGTTTGAAATGTGTGGTGCTTTTTAACCTTCCATCCTCACTGTAGATATTTAAGTCGAGAAAAACCATTGATGTATTTGAAAAGGTGCTTGTGAATTTTAGATAATCATTCTGGGTATTCAACCAGGTTACAAAATTCATTGCGCTGATGACATCGCCGTTCCAGATGATGAAAATGTCATCGATGTATCGTTTCCAGATGACAATCTGGGGGCGGTGGGGGTTACTCTCATGGAGGATCTTGTGTTCCTCTAGGTGGTAGACGTATAGTCCGGCTAGGCTCGGAGCAAAAGTACTACCCATGCTCGTTCCGTGGGTTTGTAGGTAGAGTACCTCCTTGTACTGAAAAAAATTGTCTTTGAGGGCCATGGTGATGCACTCTAGGACCAGACTTCTCGGTGTTTGGTATTTCCAAGTGTTACTGAAGAGTACTTCTTCGATGATCTCTAATGTCTCTTCATGGGGCAGGCTTGTGTATAAGCTTTCCACGTCTAAGCTTATCATAAGTTGCGTGGTTGGATCAAAGGTGGTATTTTCCAGCAGTTGTAGTACCGATTTGGTGTCCTTCAGGTACGTATCTGTAGCCTGTACCATCGGTCTTAAAAAGGCATCTGAGAATTTCGATAGGGGTTCCAGGATGGATCCAATGCCGGAGACTATTGGTCTTCCAGGTGGATTGTCAATGTTCTTGTGTATTTTGGGGATACAATAAAAATACGGTATCCTAGGGGTCGGTTGTTGCAGGAATTCAGCTTCCTTTTTGCTGATCCAGTCGTGGGCAAGTGACAGTGATATGCATGGTACATGTGACGAAATCACATGCATGGAAGGGGCGTCAACAGGGTTATCACCCTTGCATGGTCATGAGCCTTTCCACTAATTAACCAATGAGAACGCACTTCATCCACCTTTAAATACCACCAAGCTCAGCCGTACATCATTTACGACGGAGCAACACAGGGTGGAGGAAAGAGGCCGACTGAAGCGGATTTCGTGAGTATTCACTGAAACGGAGTTTAAACTCTGTGGGCACATTACAGAGTCCAACAAGTGAGTAGAGACAACAACATTGATTCCACTCTTCTATTCCTATAGATTGTGGATCCACCTACCTACCTACCCTGATGTTCTGAAATTGCTCATGAGGCTTTAATCAGCTTATACAATAAGTATGTTTGAAAACACTGAACCCTAAGTCTGTCATAAGTGTGTGTGAGTTTGTGTGTCATGTGTTCTGTATGTCTTTTTTTCCCTTTACAGGTTAAATCAACCGTTTGGGGCTCCAGGTGACTGCACCTGTATGAGCCAACCTATATGGTAACCAAACCTAACGCTCTTTTCTTTTTTCAGGACATGTAACTACATGTTCAAGTAAAACCGCTGTAGGCACATTGTATTTGTCTTTAGTGAATGTAATCACTTTTTTAGGAAAGTTAGAACAATAATCTTGTTCTGTAGAGAAACGTGAGTAGGGTTGGGAGTTGTGCCCCGTCCTGAAGAAGGTACGCATGTACCGAAACATGTCGACGCACACCAGAGGTTCTGTCCCCTACTAAGACACAAAACCTCGCCATCTAGCACTTTTTTTTAATAGTACCAGCCAGAGGTACAGAATAAAGTTTTTTCTTTTTACCCACTGGCCAGGTCCTTTTTAATTTTTCTCACTACACTTCCCACTCACATCCTATTCCTTTCACTTGCACTCAACACACACCACACATAGACTGAATTGTCAACGCTCCCGCGTAGTCGTAGGTCGTAGCGTGCCGCATCCCCTTAGCGGGGTGCGAAGACCCCGATGATGAAGCATGACACCAAGGGGCCTGTTGGTGTGTGAGGGGTATTTTACACAACACTGAGTGTCCCCCTTTCTTTCTTCACTTTTCTTCCCAAATAAGTGGTAGGATTCTTCTTGTTTATGTAACAGTGCCCGTGGAGTAGGAATCCTACTTGATACTCTACCTCCCCTCTTTGTTAAATATAGTCTATAAGCAGCGCGCAGCTGCGGGAGTTTTGTCCCCTCAGACATAACAGAAACACACACATCGAAGTACACACACTTAGGTATAAAAAAGAAGTCAGCGGTACACCCACAATGGAAGACGAACATGGCCTAACTTTTGCAGAGGATGAGATCGATAAGATTCTAGCAGACAGCAACCTTTTTGAGGGCTTGTGCAACCAGGATACAGGCCCACAAACTAACGATTGGAACGAACTACTAAATCTCAGGCGTAACCAAATAAAAGCAGCATTACATGGCCTGTTTATGACCCAGTACTTGCGTAACAAAATGGCACCCCCTGGCCTGATTGTGAAAAACGAACCATTAATCTTCCAACATGACATGATTTTTAAGAAAGAGTGGTCACTGATCTCCTGGCACTGCTCAAGAGATTGGTTAGTCCTAATAATAAAGACAGCAGCCAGGATCACCCAGGAACTAAAAATCGAAATAAATAAAATTGAAATACAACTGAAGACATATATATCACCCGAAGACCTCAAAATAAGACTGGATGAATTAAATCAACAGATGACCGAGTTCGAGTTCAACCTAAAACAAAGCAAGACTAACAAACTAACCAAAGATGTGGCCAAATTCACCCCGGAGAGTGCGTATCCTTACACAAAAGTGGACTATGTTTCAAAGAACAACTACAGCGACACGGACAGTGAAACCTCTGACACTGGCTCGTCAGGTTCCAATTCCAGTGGAAACAAAGGGAACAGACAAAGAAGGGGAGGATGGCGACAAAGACGCCAACAATTCCCCAGACAAAGGGGATGGCGGGGATATCAACCACCGAACCATTTTCAACAATTCATGGGCCCACCGCAATTCAATTCCTTCCATTTTGGTCCAATGTGGAACCAGGAATATAGTGACGGTTATACGGGCAACAACAACCGTATGGAGGAAACCAGCAGCCTTTTTTAGGGGCTCGCCAGAACGCACGAGGGAAGAACCGGAAAGGGAACAATGTGATGTGGGAAGATCAAGAACAACCCAACGCCCGAACGACCCGGAGCATGACGGGATCACTACCCAACCAACCATCAACCAGCAAGAGGGGGACTTAGTGGTGAACCTCGCACCCATTGTTTTGACAACGATGCAGAAAAATGTCCTAAACAAAGGATTGGGGTATGTACCCACTCAGAAACCTGACATTTTCAAGCTTAATGTAGAATTACAAGACTTTTTCAGGAAACTGAAACTACAGGCTTTTTTTAAGGATAAACCTTTACCAGAAGACAAGACGGACACAGGTCTGAGACTAAAGTCAACTTTCACCCCTCCTGACTCAGGTATCCCCATGGAGATTCTAACCTTTGAGAAGGCAGTGATAACTGAGGTCAACAAACTGAACTCACTAGGGAGGAATGTCTTCCACAATACCAGTGGAGAAGAACAACAAGCACTCCGGGAATTAACGGCTAACAGCGAGTTAGTCATCAAACCAGCTGACAAAGGGGGAGCAATAGTACTGCAATCCCTTGAGAAATATGATGGAGAATGCCAACGTCTACTGTCCGACGAACGGAACTATAAAAGACTGGAGAGTGATCCAACAGAACGACTAAGAACACGGATTGGGGGGATGGTGGAGGAAGGACTTGCCCACGACTGGATCAGCAAAAAGGAAGCTGAATTCCTGCAACAACCGACCCCTAGGATACCGTATTTTTATTGTATCCCCAAAATACACAAGAACATTGACAATCCACCTGGAAGACCAATAGTCTCCGGCATTGGATCCATCCTGGAACCCCTATCGAAATTCTCAGATGCCTTTTTAAGACCGATGGTACAGGCTACAGATACGTACCTGAAGGACACCAAATCGGTACTACAACTGCTGGAAAATACCACCTTTGATCCAACCACGCAACTTATGATAAGCTTAGACGTGGAAAGCTTATACACAAGCCTGCCCCATGAAGAGACATTAGAGATCATCGAAGAAGTACTCTTCAGTAACACTTGGAAATACCAAACACCGAGAAGTCTGGTCCTAGAGTGCATCACCATGGCCCTCAAAGACAATTTTTTTCAGTACAAGGAGGTACTCTACCTACAAACCCACGGAACGAGCATGGGTAGTACTTTTGCTCCGAGCCTAGCCGGACTATACGTCTACCACCTAGAGGAACACAAGATCCTCCATGAGAGTAACCCCCACCGCCCCCAGATTGTCATCTGGAAACGATACATCGATGACATTTTCATCATCTGGAACGGCGATGTCATCAGCGCAATGAATTTTGTAACCTGGTTGAATACCCAGAATGATTATCTAAAATTCACAAGCACCTTTTCAAATACATCAATGGTTTTTCTCGACTTAAATATCTACAGTGAGGATGGAAGGTTAAAAAGCACCACACATTTCAAACCGACCTCCAGAAACTGTCTGTTACGTTACGACAGTTTCCACCCAAGACACCTAAGGGAAAATCTACCCTATGGGCAATTCCTTAGACTCCGGAGAAACTGTACAGAGTTGAGTGAATTCAACCGACAAGCGAAAGATCTCAAAACCAAACTTGTACAAAGGAAATATCCCACAAGAACCATCGATAAAGCGATGAAGCGCGCTAAAAACAATCACAGGGAGGCACTCATAGAAGATAATCCTCATGTAAAAGAAGCGAACAAGAGGCCGATCTGTGTAACAACCTATTCCACCATATCAAATCAGGTGTCGAAAGTCATTGATAAACACTGGGGCATATTGAACTGTGGAGGTTTATCATTTGAGAAACCGATGCATGCGCACCGAAGGGGCAGAAACATAAAGGACATTGTGGTCCATACCAGACCACGGACAAACCAGATGGAAAGACCCAATGTAACTGCTGTACAAGGTCACTTCCCTTGCGGGGATTGCAGTTGTTGCCATCAAACTCAAAAAAGTAAAAACCTAAACTTCAGAAATGGCACAACATGGGAGCAACGCCACTTTACTAACTGCAACACAAGGAATGTGATTTACCTAGTTACCTGCCCATGCGGACTAGAATATGTAGGCATGACCACCCGCCCCGTGAAGATAAGGATAGGGGAACACAAAAGTAATATACGCTGTAAGAAGACAACAACTAAGATGGCAACACATTTTTTGTCACATCAACACTGCGTCAACGACCTTCGTTGGACCGTCATAGAACGACTACCCTCCGAGACAGGTCTGTTCCAAAAGGAACAACGTTGGGTGTTCCGCCTGGCAACCCATGTCACCGGACTTAATGATGACATACCGTGGAGCCAAGTCTCCTAAAAGACCCCCGGATATAAATAAGGAATAACAATTGGTTGGCATAGGAACTAGCCCAACATTCGGTACCAGCGTTTGAATAAATGACTTATGATTGTATGATCAAATCACACCATAATATCACTACAAACGGTATGGCACCGCCTCCGTGGCTATGTCTAAAGGAGCAGATCCACATGAACCAAAAACTCCAGTGATCCACTTGGTCCCTTTCACAACGCACTACCGAGAATAACAATGAAGAAATAACCGGGCAAAATAGCGGTGCTATTACCAACATTTAGTACCACCATCTGAATAAGTGACATGAAAATGCATGGTCAACCACACCATATTATCACTAGAAACTGGATGGTACCACCTCCGTGGTTATGTCAATAAGAGCAGATCCACGTGATCCAAAAAACTCCAGTGTTTCACCTGGTTCCTTTTTCAAAATGTACTACCGAAAATAATAAAAATGAATCAACCGGGCGAAATAGCTACGCTATTAACAAACGCGCATGCGCGAACCACACTCGAACAATGCGCATGCGCATTGCAACGCCAAAGTCTCGCCTGCGCGCATGCGCAATGGTACATTCGAGACCCGGCAGCGCGCATGCGCGAAGAAGAAAACGGCGGCTGCATCACACGGGCGCTCCCCCAACGCGAGCAGAAATAACAGAGTGTGAGTGGCTAACAAGCGGAAAGTCCATATATGGACAGGTGAAAACCCGGTAATTAACAAATGACAGTGATATGCATGGTACATGTGACGAAATCACATGCATGGAAGGGGCGTCAACAGGGTTATCACCCTTGCATGGTCATGAGCCTTTCCACTAATTAACCAATGAGAACGCACTTCATCCACCTTTAAATACCACCAAGCTCAGCCGTACATCATTTACGACGGAGCAACACAGGGTGGAGGAAAGAGGCCGACTGAAGCGGATTTCGTGAGTATTCACTGAAACGGAGTTTAAACTCTGTGGGCACATTACAGAGTCCAACAAGTGAGTAGAGACAACAACATTGATTCCACTCTTCTATTCCTATAGATTGTGGATCCACCTACCTACCTACCCTGATGTTCTGAAATTGCTCATGAGGCTTTAATCAGCTTATACAATAAGTATGTTTGAAAACACTGAACCCTAAGTCTGTCATAAGTGTGTGTGAGTTTGTGTGTCATGTGTTCTGTATGTCTTTTTTTCCCTTTACAGGTTAAATCAACCGTTTGGGGCTCCAGGTGACTGCACCTGTATGAGCCAACCTATATGGTAACCAAACCTAACGCTCTTTTCTTTTTTCAGGACATGTAACTACATGTTCAAGTAAAACCGCTGTAGGCACATTGTATTTGTCTTTAGTGAATGTAATCACTTTTTTAGGAAAGTTAGAACAATAATCTTGTTCTGTAGAGAAACGTGAGTAGGGTTGGGAGTTGTGCCCCGTCCTGAAGAAGGTACGCATGTACCGAAACATGTCGACGCACACCAGAGGTTCTGTCCCCTACTAAGACACAAAACCTCGCCATCTAGCACTTTTTTTAATAGTACCAGCCAGAGGTACAGAATAAAGTTTTTTCTTTTTACCCACTGGCCAGGTCCTTTTTAATTTTTCTCACTACACTTCCCACTCACATCCTATTCCTTTCACTTGCACTCAACACACACCACACATAGACTGAATTGTCAACGCTCCCGCGTAGTCGTAGGTCGTAGCGTGCCGCATCCCCTTAGCGGGGTGCGAAGACCCCGATGATGAAGCATGACACCAAGGGGCCTGTTGGTGTGTGAGGGGTATTTTACACAACACTGAGTGTCCCCCTTTCTTTCTTCACTTTTCTTCCCAAATAAGTGGTAGGATTCTTCTTGTTTATGTAACAGTGCCCGTGGAGTAGGAATCCTACTTGATACTCTACCTCCCCTCTTTGTTAAATATATTTTCACATGGGGCCAGCCCCATGCGAAAGGGCCTGCGTCAGTCTTACGCCTGCTGTGAGGCAGGCGCAAGATTTTGACGCAATGGTGTCGTAAAAGTGACGCTGTGAAATCTCATAGATTTCACTGCGTCACTTCTACGACCCTTTCTTGCGTCAATACGCCCCCTTTGCATGATGTCATCAGTGATGTCATTTGAGATGTCATCAGTGATGTCATCTGTGATGATACTGACCATCTCATGAATGATGTAATATGTGACATCTTCAGCAGTGGATTGCGGGCACGTGAGTTATAGTGAGTCCAACTAACTATAACGTGGGAATTTCAATGGTTTTGTATGAGTAAAATGTTCAGCTGACTATAACTGGTGTGAAACGTATGGATTTTTCAGTGAATTTCAAAGGTTTTTTAAATGCTAATTCCTAACTATAACGAGTTTGAAACCTATGGTTTTTTCAGTGAATATATATATATATATATATATATATATATATATATATGTATATATATATGTATATATATATATATATATATAAAGTTGCGCTGGGTGTGCGACTCCTGAAAAAAAAAACTGGTTTCTGCGCGTCATTTTTCAAAGCCCTCAGGTGGGCTAGGTCCCGGGGCACTCAGCAAATAACTTGCTGGGGCCGCCTGCAGACCCGGGGACCGCCACCTCCCCAGGACTGAAACAAAGAAAATGTGTGGGGGGTCCCAAACTCCATATGCTGACACGGGGACCACCACCTACCCGGGGCTTTGATAATAAACTGCGGGGGGCACATGGTCTCCCCCGCTGCTCCGGGGACCATTATCTCTGGGGCTATGTTTTTAAATAAAAATTGTGTGTGGAGTAAAGAGTCCCCCACACACCCAGTGGACCACCACTTCCCCAGGGCACTTAAAATTGAAATAAGGGGGTCTGTTATGGACCCTCAAGCCCCAGGGACTACCACCTCCCCGGGCTTTAGAAATGTTGGAATGGAGCTGCACGCCACCCTCCTGGAGACTATTGTGGCCCTGGGGACCGCCACCCACCAGTGCCGGGTACTGCAATGACCCGGGGTGCCTACCCCCTGGACACTGCTGTTTGCTATGGCAGGGCAGGAGCCGTGCTGCTCACGCCCTGCCATAGCGAACTCTGCTTTGCTTCATTGAAGCGAGAGCAGGGGAACCTGCTCTTGCTTTAATGAAGCTAAGCATGATTGCTTTTGAGCAAGAGGAAGCTGCATGTGAGCAGTTCTCCTTGTTCAAAAGCAATGCCAGCTTCCGCAGTAGGCGGGGAGCCGACGGACCGTGGGGGCATTGGGGCTCCCCCTACTTGGCCCCTCTCCTTTAAAAAATAAATAAACATTTGGGGGATGGGGTCCTAAGTATAAATTAATGGAAGTAGACAATTGTTTTTTTTGCCAAAGTTTGAAGTAGCGACCCAAGCGAGGTACTCAGCACAGCCCACTATTGTGAATGCGATGAGTGCTCGGCTGCCAGCGCGCCCCCCTAGTTTGAACACGATGGGTGCGCAGCTCGAAGCAAAAATAATTAAGTTTTTTTTTAAAAGCTTGGTTATATGTTGGGTTATTGGGAGGCTTTAAAAAGAGCCCTTGTTTTCATTGGGGGATTGTTGTAGCTACATGTAAGTGTGGATGCAGAGCTTCAGATTGTTGATCAGTGAAGTGCACTCCATCACTTCTGTAGATGCCATCCATATGGAAACGTAGATTGTTGTAATAGATGGAGCCCATCCTATGGTCTGTGAAGTAAGCAGAAACAGCTTTAATAACATTTTACTAGCTTTCCCAATCTGAGGACAAAATTGATAGGATCAGTTCCATTTCTGTCTTTGGCATATGTTAGAGTATACAAGACAGTTTGGTGGAAAAGCAACTTCAATTCTGCAAAGGTATCCTACATTACATTTCCAGATCTACCCAAGTCAATGTACCTAGGTCATTGCCACTACAGGTCACAATCATGAGTTCGGGGGTTTGAAGATGCAAAAAGGTTTTAACTAAAGGCATTAACTGATGCCACTTTAATTCTCTCTGTCCAATCCATTTAATGTCTACATTTTGCAAAGCTAGGTCTCTGCCAAAACCTCTGCTTTCAGCATTTCGTTTGCACCAGAAAACATAACTGTGTCACCTTGAAGGGATGAATGGAAGTAATGAAAATATGTCTGTAGCTGAAGTAGTCAGTTGGTAGAATGGGAGATATCTAAAATGGTGGACAAGATGCTGTTTTTAGGAAAGTATAGAATTGGTTGGCTGTTTAACAACGTTGTACATTCAAAAATAGGGTGCATTATACTTTTTTTTTTAACAGGTTTCTTATTGGTTAGTAAAACATGTCTGAAAGGTACAGTAGAAAGGATAACGTCATATTTTGCAAAGTTGACCACACCTGCTGTTTGCATTTGCAACATTGTGTGGAGAACTTGAAAATATGGTGCACTTGTGACCTGTCAGTTTAGCTGAATGTTCCATGAACTGTTACTAAGGAAACTGGCAGTAAGCAGAATGGGGGTAGAAGTCAACCCTAATGTTAGTTTGTCATCTGCTTGCATTCAGGCAATGTGATGTGGCTTGTTGGGGGTGGGGTAGGATTTGTGCAACTTTGGGATTCATGTTTGACATGTCTTGCATGTGGCAAATATGTGGCATCACTATGTGTTACATTGCCTCACAGCTGCTCCTCCCTCCCTCCGAACCCATTTGCCGGTGTGTGTTGCGCGGTTGCATCACTTGCACTCCTACTGCACATCATTGTCATGCCTTTCTACGCATGTCCACAAGCCTGATAAAGACACACTGATGTTGGACGTTGAAGGTGGGCAGCCACGTGAGTTTAGGCCTATGGTAAGGATTGGGCGAACACAGATATAGAGTTCATGCCTGGTGAAGTTGCGCTGTGAGTAGAGCTAGGCATGTGGCTCATGCTGCGGCAATACAGTTACAGACAACACTTGGCATGTATGAGCAAAGACCCAGAGCAGTCTTACGCTTCTTCATTTCTCCGTTTGTGTGAGCCCACCGGCCAAATGCAAGCTACATTGCAACACTATTGATTCTGTGCCAGGTGGCGCCGACACTAAAACACAGACACACGCATTAGTTACTTCATTGTTGAGTCCAGATCTGAACCACGGCCAGAACCCTGGGCACATTTTGCACACCCCTACGCTGTACTGCCGTACTCCGGGGACGACAAAGCTACATATCCGAGGTCTTCCCCACTGCTAGAGGTAACATGGTTGCGTCACTGTCCAAAGCACAATGTAATGTGGTAGGGCCCGGAACACACAGACACAGTTAGATAGATAGCGGAACTGGCTACGGGCCCATATACCAGCCCCTTTTTATTACCAGGATCACATGTCAAGTGGCGTTGGTGGTGGATGCGTGTGGGGTGAGTGTAAGCCAGCCCTCAGGGAATGGTTGGTGCTGGCAACAACTACAACAGTGATCATCGGATTACACACAGAGGTTCAATCATAAAGAGTCAATGACTTGTTGCACACTAAGGAAGGGGCACCAGATCTGAAATCACACACAAAAGATTATATCGTAAAGGGTCCATGACTTGTGGTGCACTGAGGTAGGGGCACTAGAGATGAGCGTGCTCAAGTGAAGAAAATGTTAATGTCCCTTCGGGATATTACTGTTGCTTGGGGTTACATTTTTTGCATCCAGTCTCTATAGCACGAAAGTGAATCATAAAGGGTCTATAAGTTGTGATGCACAGAGTAAGTGGCACCCGTAGAGCTCCGCATCTGCGCAGCCAGCGATGATGGTGATGTCTTGCAGGTCAGGATTGGATTGGATATATGTGAGACCTGCTGACCACAGTGTAGGCCGGAGGCAGCAGTTAGCAAGGGCCCATAACCACGTGGCGTTGATGTTAGCTGCACAGTTAATGGCACCTGAAGCACCTGAAGCACTCAGCGTGTGCGCAGCTAGCAATGATGCATGTCCTGGATGCAATGTCTGTTGCCTACTGGACTCTGCAATTAATTAATCAAGACTGAATTTGAATTGCGAGCCTTGCTGACCGCAGTGGTCAGCAAGGGCCAACAGCCACGTGGCGGTGACTCGAGCTGCACAGAGTTAGTGGTACCTGAAGCACTCAGTCTGTGCATAGTCAGCGAATCTGCAATTAATGAATCAAGACTGAATTTGAATTGTGAGCCCTGCAGACCGCAGTGTAGGCATATCGAACTAAAGATAAAATATGTATGGAATACATTGTCGAAACATTGGATCTTCTGAGTACAATCTTGTCATTAGAAATTGAAATTTAAAAAACCTTATAAATTCACTGAAAAAAGCACAGGTTTCGGAGATGTTATAGTTAGTTCCTACTAGACTTTCCAATTAATGAATCAAGACAATTTGAATTGTGAGCACTCCTGAGTGCAGTGTAGGCCAGAGGAAGTGGTCAGCAAGGGCTTACTGCCATGTGGCGTTGACTTGAGCTGCACAGAGTTAGTGGCACCTGAAGCACTCAGCGTGTGCGCAGCCAGCAAAGATACGTGGTCCGGGCAAGCAGCAATGGTAGCAATGTCTGTTGCCTACTGGACTGCGTCATCTCCAATCGTGACTCAATGTGAATTGTGAGCCTTGCTATCCGCAGTGTAGGCCGGAGACAGCGATCAGCAAGGGCATACAGCCATGTGGCATTGAATTGAGCTGTACAGAGTTAGTGGCACCTGAAGCACTCAGCGTGTGCAGAGCCAGCGATGATGCATGGTTCGGGCGGGCTGCACTGGTAGCAATGTCTGTTGCCTACTGGACAGCGTCATCTGCACTGCAATCGCTACTCAATCTCATTTGTGAGCCCTGCTGTCCACAGTGTAGGCCGGACGCAGCGGTCAGCAAGGGCCTACAGCCACGTGGCATTGACTTGAGCTGCACAGTTAGTGGCACCTGAAGCACTCAGCGTGTGCACAGCCAGCAATGAAGCTTGGTGTGGCCAGGCCTCACTGGTAGCAATGTCTGGTGCCTACTGTACTGCGTCATCTGCAATCACAACTCAATCTGAATTGTGAGCCATGCTGTCCGCAGTGTAGATCGAAGGCAATAGTTAGCACAGATATAACTGCACTGTGCTGTGCCGCTAGGTTCGCAGGGGGCCTGCGTCTAGGAGGCAGGTGGTCACAGACATGGCCTCATGGCAGGGTGAGGGCCGCCCTGGCAGACGCATTGGCCTTCCTGGAAGTGAACCACGCCCAGAGCCCCGGCCTATATATTCACACTCCTACGCCGAAGTGGCGTACTTTGGACCAGCCCACTCCACTTACGCTTACATGGAAGGATGACACTGCTACATGACCGAGATCTTCCCCACTGCCTGAGGTAACATGGTTGTGTCCACTGTCAACAACACTAGGAGAACCAACAGTATATGTCCACATGGAGAGGTCTGTGCTCTGAATTGTAAGGTCTGTCCAGCACTTCACTGGCACACTTGGCATTGTGTGCATTCCTATTCATGGGTCACTTGTCTCCTTCACAAATACTTAGTTCCCATCCCTCCCAACAATCAGTTATTGTGTGGCTGGGGGGCCATGCCGTTTTCGGAACGTCCGCTATCCTGTTTTGCGCTGCCTCATTGGTAGTTGGGGAGGGTTCTGGGGGTGGTGGTGGTGGGTCTTGTGGCCCTCTTGGGCATCGGACCTGCATGATCCGTAGCTCCATGACATATGTTGGTCTTCAGATGTAGCTCCGGGCTGGGTTCCCTTTCATACTCTAGGCAGTCGTCCTGCTTTACACCAGTAAAAGGCAGGTGTTAAATTCCTACTGCTAACGTGGCTTATCGCCTGTTTTTAGATCGCATTACAGATTTGGCTGGTCGTTGAAAATATCAGGAAGTGGTGTATTTGTGTTTTTTTGCATGGGAACACCTACTCTGCATATCATTAGACTTAGTTGTTGTTCTCATCTAAGGGTGGGACGAGTTAGCGGAGTACCACTACATGGAATTCTGTGGAATTGATCAAAAACTCTGTGCATTCCGCTCCGCAACTCCATTCTGTCTCACCACAATTATAAAACAGACCCTTGTTGAAACAACAAGAAACTCAATTATTACATGCTAAGATGCATATGATCATCTCGCAAAAGTAAAAATGAAAATACAGCAAATACTAAGGGTGGTGATGATTTTGATGTCCTCACTAACCTAGGGAAAGGACCAAGCAGATGCCTTGTACACAAAGAGCACATCATGCTGAACTATTGTTGGTGGTCCCATTCTCCTAGGACCACCCCAAGCAATGGTATGAGCAACAATACAATTCCAACCAAAAGGCCATGCAAAGCATTATGGGACGATATTCTAGAGTGCAGTGAATATTATAGTATCCAATATCAATGCTTGCAGGTTGTAGCCTGCATTTTTTCAATAGTATCCAATATCAAAACACTCCTCAAGGGGTAGTCTCTCCGGCTTAGCTGAGAGCTGATACTATAATATTCACTAAACTCTAGAATCTCGCCCCATAATGCTTTGCTGGACCTTTGGTTGGCATTGTATTTTTGCTCATAACCTTGCTTGGGGTGGTCTTAGCAGGATGGGACCACCACCGAATCGTTCAGCATGATATGTTCTTTGCGTTTAAGGCATCTGCTTGCCTTCCCCTAGGTAAGGGGTGACCTCAAAAGGATCACCTCTTTCATCGCCTGATGGTTTTCAATGTTCACTTTTGTGAATTGGTTATATGCTTTTTAGCATGTAAAGGTAAAGTTGATTTTTATCAAAGGGTTGTGGGTACAGTAGTTAACTCAATTGCTTAGCTGAGTGGTAAGACTTGCTTAAATTCCGTGTTTTCAATGAAATGTGTAGTTGCCAAATCTCCACAAATTCCGCTGGCAGAGCGGAGTTCATTGCCCAGGGTTACTCTCATCTGTGGCAATGTTTTTTGCGGAAGTTATTGCTGAAAAACCGCCAATATCGGTAGTTTGCACCAGGTTGAGAATTGGACGATACTTCTTACACCACTTTAGATGTGCTAAAGTGCCGATAACTCGGAGATAAGTCCTTGAGAATATGCCACATCTTTTTTTTTCATCCGGAGTCGCGCACTCAGCCACTTTTCTTTTTCAAAATGCTTTGTTGGCCCTGAGGGTCCTTGTGGGCTCCCCATAGCAGGCCTAGGGGGTCAGGGTGTTTGTACCCTGCCCACTTTTCTGGTTTTTTCAACTTTGTTTCAACTCTTTTCTTGTGATTCGCATGTAGCTACAACAAACTCCTAATAAACACCAGGGCTCATTTTAGAGCCACCAGATAACCCAACAGTGGGGACTTATTGCTGAGTTAGCGGCACTTTAGCAAAAAAATTATCGCCCCATTCTTAAGTTGGTGCACACTGCCACACTGCCAACAGACTGATGGTACCAACACAGCGGACAACTGACAGCCTCGAAGACAAAGCTGCTGGCAGTGTTGCACCTGTTGGCATCTGCTACTTTCTAACCAACAACTGCCAGAGTCGGAGGAGTCTCACAGCCAGCCCTATTAAACCTCCTCACACATGTCTTGGATGCATGTCCGCAAAAACAACAGCAGGCCCCAATATCCGCACCACACGCTCATCCCAATTCGTAGTATTCCTGCCCAACCAATCCCAACCACAGCCGTTGCCTTGTGCCTCTGTTCTCCAGATCCAAGAATGTGGTTTCTGAAATGGTTGTGCCCCAGGTCATGAAGTCCACTAGTCCACATCATCACGGCAATTTGTGGATCCAAATAACTACAGATCATCCTGGAAATCCCAATACAATTCCAAAAGCCCGTATTCAGAAACCTGTTGGATCAATGGTAACAATGGTAAAGCGTTAGTATGGTCACAAACATAATCTGGTACAGTGTACTGCACTTGGACAAACCGGAATGCTTACAGGTATGATCAATCCTGCACAAAAAGACCATAACAGAAATTTGTGTGTTCGTAACTAGGAAAGAAAAGGAAGGTTACGACCACAACATTTTCTGTTACGGTCTCATTTTTCAGGATTTATCATATCTGTAAGCATCAAGGTTCATTTCAGCTTCATACACCTGCAGCTTCACTTCACCCACACTGTGCAGGAACAGCTGGAGACTAAGCAAGGTAACCTCGCCATAGCATGCTTCCCTCGCCTGTTGGGGGCAATTGATTGCACACATGTACTACTTGTGCCCCCTGCCGACACTGCACACAATCACTGCAACGGAAACCACATGCATTCTAACAATGTGCCAGCAAAACTGGACCACTGGCCACACTAATGTTATGGCAAACTTCCCAGGCAGTGTGCATGATTCGTACATCTTTCGCAAGCACCCCAGCCCTAGTGCCTAGACCGGTCCGTTGCCCAGCAATTACTGCCCGACCCTGCGCACCCAGACCTCAATGCTCACCTGCCACCACCCGCGTGTCTCCAAGAGGGCCACCACGTGCCGGAGCAACCTTCTCAGCCACCACTGAATTCCACGCAATAGGCCACAGCGCATCCTTCTGCACTGTCCCAAAGACTCTTGTTTGTACAGACTGCTGCCTTTGGTTTACACGCGGTCCAGCTGAGCTCACAATTCAAATTGGGTCTTGATTGCCAGGATAGCGTATTAAGGCCTAAGCATAATCTCAGAATGTACACCCGCTCAGCTCTGGTGGCACTAACTCAGTGTAGCTCAAGTCATCGCCACGTGGCGGGAGGCCCGTGGCGGTCAAAATGCCTCAGTCGTCACTAACTCTGTGCACCTCAAGTCATTGCCCCGTGGCAGGAGGCCCGTGTCGACCAAAGTGCCTCCGCTGCCACCAAACTCTGTGTAACTCAAGTCATCGCCATGTTGCGGGAGTCCCGTGTCGGCCAAAGTGCCTCGGCTGCCGCCTACTCTGTGCACCTCAAGTCATGGGCCCTTTATAATTGAATATCATGGTGCCGACGCCATCATGTCACCTCTGTCAGTGGGGAATGTGATGTGGTGGGTCCATGGGCCCTCATGCATAAATAATAACCACACTGACACACCCAGATGGAGAGTGGAAATGGCGTCGAGCACGTGCGCCCGGCCCTTTTTATTGGCAGTGTGAGATTCTGGAATACTGTTAACAAAAATGAGAATCCTAAAGCCCCTGGAACAAATTCCCACATAAAGGAGGAGACCTGGGTAAAACACTTAACCAACCATTTCAATAATGAAATCGATAAGGCAAATGAAGACCTAGAGGTCCGGAAGGAGAGCACGAAGGGCCCACAGCCACTAGCCGAGGAGACCAACTTCCCAGGCTCTAAATTACAGATCAAGGAAAGAATTGCGAAAGGCCAGAAAGAGGGAGCCTCAGGGCCAAACGGATTCCCCCGCCCTCTACAAGCAAGAACCAAAATACTGGGCTGAGAAACTGCTCCCGCTCTTCTCGCAAATCTAGGTGCCAGAACAAACCCCGAGCTCCTGGAAGAGATCAATTATCGTATGATTCATAAAAAAGGCAACAGGAGCGAAGCAAAGAACTACAGGCTCATTACCCTTATTGACATAAATGCCAAATACTTTTCAGGGCTCCTCCTAGAAGAGCTAACAGCTTGGGCGTCAAAGAAAAACTTAATCCCCATCAATCAGACAGGTTTCCAAAAAAATAGAGGGACAACGACAAACATTCTAGCCCTCTCCCTGTTAATAGATTCCACAATCAAACACAAAAAAACGCCATATGTGTGCTTCATTGACTATTCAGATGCATTTGACAGCATAGACAGAGGAAAACTCTGGGCCAAGCTCTCAAGCTAGGGTGCTGACCCCAAATTGTTGAGCCTACTGATTTTAGTACACACAGAAACTTGGATTCAAATAAAACTGGGGGCAGGTAACTGTTTATCAAGAAAAATACCAACTATAAAAGGCCTGAAGCAGGGGTGTGTCCTCGCACCGACCCTGTTCAACCTCTTTATGTCCGATCTCTCCGATGACCTTGATAAATGCAACAAAGTTAGGAGGCTTCACCTTGTCCAACCTACTGTAAGCGGACGATTTAATATTAATAAGCGAAACTCCTGTTGGTCTTCCACACCTTATCAACACAACAAGCAATTTCTCAGAGAAGAACAGATTAAGTATAAATTTAGAAAAATCTAAGGTGATGATATTAAATCAAAAACTCAAAAAGCCACACCCACAGTGGTTTCTGCGAGACCAGAAGATGGAAATAGTCAAAGAATACAAATATTTGGCATAATTTTCGACATGAAGGGCTCTTTCAAATAACAAAAAACAGTAATAAAGAACAGAGGGATATCATTGGCCATTACACTAAAGAGTATTAAGAACAAAATAGTAGGTCCAAACCTAATCCCTCTGTTAGACGTTCTCAAGCAAGACTATTGCCATCGATAACCTACGGCAGCAAATGTACGAGAGGGAGAGACGAGTCCACCTTGGATAACGTAGTAGCAAAAGCAACATTCTTTTCAGTCTCCCGCCGTACACTTCGCCAGCTCAACTAAGGCTTGAGTTCGGCCTACAGAAACAGCAAATAGCACGCAAGGGTGCTTACGTAAAATGCTGGCATAAAGTAAAAAGTGCAGAGATAGGCATCATGAACACTTACCTTTGGAAAGAGATAGAAGGAAACATGGACAGCCCTGCAATGGTCTATCTCCAAGCAGCAATAAGCACTCTTGTGCTAAAAGACCTTTGGGAAGCGAGCTGCACACATAAATGTTTTAAGCGGCTCGTTAACAAAACTGTGAAGATACAATCCCTGGAAGAAGATAAAGCCGCATTAACCAGGTGGTCTCACGGGTGGTTCGTGATCCAGAGCTACTCCAGGCTCCAACCACAGGCTTACCTAGGGACTGGTTTCTCAAGGGCAGCGAAGGAATCCTTTCTGCAGTTGAGGATGGGAGTAATACCATCAAAAGAACATCTTCCCCCGTGGAGACACCTGGAATCCAAAACAAACTGCCGACTCTGCGAAGATCCAAAGGAGGACGTTCTGCACTTGCTATGTTGCTGCAAAGCCCTAGATAACGAACAAAGGAAACAATTAACACAACTTTGGAACCAAAGACGTCTGCGGACCCGCCAACATGCACTGTTGGCAGGCTTTAAGGGGTAAGACATTCAATTAGCCTGCAGACTGGTTCGCTTTATGAAATTTGCAAACACCGTGCTAAACCCAGCCGTTAGTCCATGAACTGGAAAGATTCTGATCTGTGAAAAACTCTTCCCTGAAAGAACTGGAAAAACACTGCTCTGCGAAAAACTCTGACTTGTAAAGAATTCTCTCGTGCCAACTTTTGACAGAGTTTTAGCTCATTATTCCAAAGATCAAAAATCGTACATTGACTGTGTCTCACAGGAACCTCTGGATTTTTAACTTTTCCTATTTAAGAAGAACATAAGTTTCTTTTGTATATATTTATATAAAAGTGCTAATTTATGTATTTTTAGACCAATTGCAAAGATTTTTATTAATCTTGCAATAAAGAATTTACTTACTTACTAGACCTGTGATCAGGCGATCACTACAGGGAAGACCTGGGACATGTAGCGTTGTAGTTCCCTCCCTGTAAGCGTATGCGGAGTGGGCTGACCTGGCCTGGCATATGCCAGTCCTGTTTAGGGGTGTGAACAATGACCCCGGGGCTCTGAGATTGGTTCTGTCCTGGGCTGGACAAGGAAGTAACTAATGGATGTCTCTCTGTTGTAGTGTTGGCACCACCCGGAGCGCAATCGATAATGTTGCACCCTGTGACTCAAGTACCACAACATGAGCAATTTGGACTTAAATGGGAATCACTGACCCTACATTCATTCCATACTTTTACACTTGAATGATCATAGACATCTGTGTGAATTTGAATATTTATTGCACATTCAGTGGAGTGTTGTCTTAAGGTATTTTCTTCTCTTGTTTTTGGTATAGCCAGTACAATGTACTCATCCAATCACTCCGCCAATTCCCAAGCACTTGCAAATTCACAATGCACTATCTTTGGAGTACTCTAATCATCCAGTCAGTACCCACATACTCATGCAATGACTCAGGCACTAACCATGCACTGTCCCACTCACCAAAGCACTATCCATGTACTCATGGAATAACCCAAGCATTACCTATAAACTGATGCAATCACACATGCAGTACCTTTGCAGTTCTACAATCACCCACACAGTGCCTTTCTTCTCATGCAATCATTCAAGATTTCTTTCTTTTTTTAACCAATAGATGTGGTTCTCTAAGAACCGTTTTTGTTTTGGAACAATTAAAAAACAAATTGTATATTTTAAACCTTTTTTTCTTTATTTGTGTGTTTTTCTTTTTTTTAGAACATAACAAAATTATAAACAGCAAATGAGCTGTTTCACTAAAAGAAAAGCCCATTTAAAAAAAATGAACAGTTATGTGCTTTGCTTTTATCGCAGCTGTAACCACTTCGATGCATTGTTCTGCAATGCGGAGTTTGGTGTCACACTTATTACAGCTGATCACCACTTCAAAATGTTCAGGGATGATGTGGGGCCTTGGCACTGGAGGAACTTGCTTTGAAGAGGTAGAAGGGGCATTTGGGTCTTGTTGTGTCACCTGATTAAGTTGTGTCCTCCTCTGCTCTCTAGCCAGGAGAAGTGGGTGCAGAGTTTCCAGATGCTTTTTCATGCTGCTGTTTCCGCATTAGAATTGTTTTTCAGACCCTCTGGATAAAATGTGTTCACAGATTATGCAAGTTACCTTACAGTTGTTCACTTTCTTCTCACTCTTTGGTACTGAGAAGAAGGCCCATATAATACTCTCCTTCTTCTTCTTCACCGGTTCAACAATTTCATCTACCTCGCTGAGTAGAAGCCAAAGTGTTGAAAAAATAACAAAAAACACACACTATTGGAGAAAAAGAAGAGAGTAACAAGAAACAGGTCTTGTCACCAAGAAAGCCAAATAATAGGAGGAATATCACAAGGATGGATCCTCCCTCATAAAAAATGAAAATGTTTTAAACCAATCAGACTGTTTCTTTTCCTGCTGACACCAAGTTGCGTAGGGTGTGCTCACCCATTGCTTACGCATCGTGCACCCATGAAATATTGTATACATAATTATAAAGTATAAAATTATGTTTATACAATATTTTACAAAGGATATTAATGAAAGTTTTTTTACAAATCTGATATTTGAACTTTAGATAGTAAGATTTCACACTTTGAAAATACGCCGATACGATCCCGGCACGACCCGGAAATACGTGAGGGGACGGCCGCTTACAGTACATGCATACGTTGTGCACACGTCAAATTTCATATTGTTAATATTGTACTGAAAAAAAGAGTTTCTAAAAATATTACTACATTGAATTAGTCATACACTGTAACCAAACTATGGGCTTCATTAGGATGACAGACGGACTTTGCCCGCCCGTCATCCCATCGTAAATCGGGACCGCCCGCCGTAAGGGCGGGGATCCCGGGGGTACCACTAGGATGTGCCCGCCACAGTGGCAGGCACATCCTGTATTTTCAGCATTGTGGCGGGCGGTGCTCTCTGCACCGCCCGCCACAATGCTGAAAATGCACTTTAACATTGTCATATGCAAAGCGGCAGGCACCGCGCGGTGCCTGCCGCTTTGCAAATGACAATGAAGGGGGGTACCACAGGTACCCCCATGTGCACCCCCACCTGTACTTCACTCTGGGGGCCCGCAGAGGGCCCCCAGAGGGAAGACCGCATGCCTTTCCGTGGTGGGGCACTGCACACCACTCATCATAATATGTCTGGCGGTGTCTGTTAGACACCCCCACCATATTATTCCTTTTCCACCCCGGACGCAAGGCGACCGGGGCGGAAAAGTGGCAGGCGGTGTTTCCCTCCGTTGCGGTCCCCCCGCCATTGTAATGTGGCGGGGGGGAAAAGGGTGGCGGGCGGGCATTTCTGTCGGGTTAATCGCCACTGCCACCATGGCGGTGGCGATCCGCCCAACATCGTAATGGAGCCCTATGTATTGATAATTTCTTTAATACTATTTCTTACTTTTCGAATTATGTCGAAGTTGTGACCGCGGCGCGATGCCGGCACGACCCCGGCCCGACTTTTGAAATGTATATTAGTGAGGTGCGCACAGCCATTGTGTGGGGTGTGCATATGGTGCGCGAATCCCGTGAATTAATACAAAAAAATTAATATAGTTTTTCAAACTTTTAATTATTCTCAAATAATTTAGTTTAATTTATTAATGTATATGTAGTAAATAAAAAAAACATAGAAATGAGACACATTATACTTAGAAATTCTACTTTAAAAAACCATTGAAATTCAATGAAAAAAACGTAGGTTTCACGCCTGATATAGTTAGGAAATAGCATTTAAATAACCTTTGAAATTCACGAAAAAACCATAGGTTTCAGGCCCGTGATAGTTAGGAAACAGCATTTAAAAAACCTTTGAAATTCACTGGAAAAAACCATAGGTTTCAGGCATGTTATAGTTGGGAAATGCATTTAAAAAAAGCTTTGAAATTCACTGAAAAAACCATAGGTTTCAGGCCTGTTATAGTTAGGAATAAGCGTTTAAAAAACTTTTGATATTCACTGAAAAAACCACAGGTTTCAGGCCTGTTATAGTTAGGAAATAGCGTTTAAAAACCTTTGAAATTCACTGGAAAAAACATAGGTTTCAGGCCCATTATAGTTAAGAATTAGCATTTAAAAAATAATATAACATTTAAGAAAAACAAATTATAATAATGATAGACATTTTTAAACAATATTTGGAAAGGTATTGGCATCTGGGAATAAAAGATATACTATTCTCACTCCAGTTTATGCAACATTAGGGAAAATGTATGCTTTCAGAGGGGTTACATTTTCTCTTCCCACTACAAACAGGTCAACAGTAGGAAAAGTGTATGACTTAGGAGGGTAACATTTACTATTCCTCCTCCAGTCTGTGCAACAGTAGGGAAAGTGTTGGATTTCAGAGAGGTAAGATTTTCTATTCCCACTCCAGTCCATGAAACAGAATGGAAGGTGTGTGACTTCAGAGGGGTAAGATTTATTATTCTGACTCCAGTCTGTGCAACAGTAGGGAAAGTGTTGGACTTTGTGGGGATTGCATTTATTATTCTAGCTCCAATCTGTGCAACAGTAGTGAAAGTGGCGGACATTGGAGGGGTAAGATTTACTATTCCCACTTCACTCAACAACAGTAGGGAAAGCGTTGGACCTCAGAGGAGTTAATTTTACTATTTCCACTGTAGTCCAAGCGACAGTGAGAAACATATTCACTTCAAACAAATTATATATTGAATAATCCTATTAATTAGAACAAATAAAAAACTTTATTAATTAAGCAAACAAATATATAAAATAAATTGCATTAAATAATGTACATGATTATTAAACAATTAAACAATTAGCATTCAAACCTATACCCCTGCATACCCAGTAACTCACACCTTAGAGATACCTAAAATAAATCAGGATTACATGCTGTACATGTTTAATTATAATTTAAATAATTGATAAATAATTTATTGTTAAACATTACTTAATTTCCCAACCTTTATCCCTACAAACCCAACATCCCACACCTAAAACATAAATCAAATATAAAGTTTTTGCACAATTTACATAATCAACAATCAATTAAATAATTAATACAGTTTGTTACTTAGATTACTTCCCACCTTTCCCCCTATAAAACCAGCAGTCCACACCTAAAATAGATCTACAAATATGTTTATTTTGCAATTTACATAATTAATATTCATGTAAATTATTAATAAATTAATAATGAATTTTAAAATACCTATTACTTCATTAACTCCCCACTCTATATCCCTAGAAACCTAGTAACCTGTTGCATTATCATTTACTATTAGGAATTAAATAAAATTTTAAAATCACGTAAAATTACAGACTATATTTACAAATACTATTATACAATTATACCAACAATAATAATACTCAAAATTACTAATAAGATTAAAAAACAATATTCTTTATAGCTATGTTATTGAAAGTGATAATAATAACGATATTATTGACAATCATATTACTTACCTGAAAAAAACAATATTCTTGGCAATGATATTTCTGCATCACAATATTTTTGTACTACAATATTTGTTTCACAATATTTCTGTCTCCTGATTTTTACAACTTGATGTTTTGTCCAAATACCTCAGGGACAAGCTCTAATGTTTTGATGTGTTTTATCTAGGAACCCGATTCAATATTGTGACTTTATGCCCCTATACGGCTATAATCAATAATATCCCTATAATGGCAAAATAATCAGATCCATATTTCAGTAAATCACCCCTGCAGCCCAAGGCATAGCAGAAGCTATTTCCCTAGATTCCTATAGAGCACACCGAGTTCTTTCTACACACCAAACCTCCAGCAACCTGGGAAAGCCCCGCTTGCTTTGTTTTGATTTGTAATAGAACTCCTGCGAGCACTGTAAGAATGGCCAGTTCTTAATGACATCTTTATTGATGTCTTATGTCCAAAACTTACGTCAAACTCGGCACCTTACAGGTATAAATATACCAGCGTTGCCTTAAGCAAACACACGGTGGTGATTCTGGAGCAGAGCAGCTAATCTACTTTCCGAGAGCCCAGCAGAAGCGAGAAGCCTACGGACACTGCCCCTCCTCTTTGACGCGCTGAGAAAGACGCTGTCTTTTCTCCTGCTGAGAAAATCCAGCTCCTGCATTTCCAGCCAACCCTTGCGGTTGACTGGGATATCGGGTCCTGAGAGAGAGATACCAGACCTCCTAGATTCTATTCCCAAGGTACAGTGCTGACTAAACCCTTTGAGAGAATTCTTGAACAGATCCTTGGCAACAAACCTACTTAACTTAAACTGCTACTTACTCTTTCCCACATATTAGGCTTAGGTCAGGTACACCGGGGTAGGCGTATTTTAGAAGCCCCAGTTGAGCACGTTAGCCAATGTATATATATGTATATATGTTTTATCCATTTTAAAGTGTCTTATGGCTAAGAAACCATATCAATGCTTTTACAGTATTATTTCATAATACTCCTTTTACTGTACGTACTTTACTTCACAATAAGTATTGCAATTGTGGCAATTCATTTCTCTTGCATGAGAAGGAAGACTCCTCAATAAGTAATACCTTTTATTGAAAACGCCCGTCTCTCTATTCTCTGCACCCTGGTGAAATTAAATATGCACAACTGACTGAGTGAAATAGCTGTCTATTGTTTCACACGACTCTAGAGATTGACTCTTATTCTAAGGGAGCAAATCCCTTCTGGTCTGAGCCAAGGAAGCTGATCACTTCCTATTCAGTCAAGAAAGTTTCCAGTGACCTCTGAGCTAGCTGGCACAAACCTAAATTAAGTCTAACATAGTCAGTAGAGACCTAGAAGACCTCAGTCCTACGTCTAAACTGCTGTTTATGTTATTCCAATGCGCAGGGCCTATAGGGAAAATAGGAACTACACTACAGTTTTAAGGAAGCAGCACATGCATGTTAGCACTGGTTAGTAGTGGTAAAGGGCACAGAGTCCTAAGGTGAACAAAAATAAGATCAGAAAAATATGGAAAGGCAAAATGTTTCGAGGGAAGGCCGCCCGAAGGCTGACAGGTCAAACGGTATGTATGTGGTATTTGTATGGTGCAAAATTCAGCAAATTCAGAAGTGAGCTGTAAAGGGTAAATGTCAAGGATGACGTTAAAATGATTTGAGAGGTGCTCGTTTGCGACTCTTACGTCATCATGATGTAGTTCTCTTTAAAGAGGTGAACATTCAACTCTTTCCTGAATTGAAGCAGTGTTGGGGTGTCCTGATGGATCCTGGATTTTGTTCGAGAATCTGAGTGCGTAGATGGAAAAGACCTGTTGCTCTGTTTTCTTTCTCTTTTATACACTTCTTTGTTTCCTTTGTTTGTCGTTCAAAAAAGAGATGCTCTGTATGTAGGAAACGAATTGAGAATGCATCATGTGTATTTTGAAAATAGATACCATTTTATATCAATACATAATACAGATCCTCAAACACTACAGCCTCTCTTCGCAATAGATGGAAAAAAAATTGGCATTGTCAGAAGAACAGCTTTAGAATATAATATTAGAAAAGAAAATGTCATTTATCAACTCACTTCCATGCCACCTGCTGCTTGATGAATTATCAAACATACATTGCATTCCCCTAAAATGTGTTTATTTCCATGCTTGGTTTCTTCCACCACATTGCTCACACCCTTACTGGGCTTCTCTCGCTGGCAGTAATGAGACAGTAAAAATACATTCAGGCTTCCCTGCAAGAGTCTGAAATGGCATCATCAAACTCTTGTCATGATCTATAGCTTAATGGGTAACACTGCCTCTGCCACAGTGGCAGCCCTTCTTTTGTATGTTTTTCCTTAACATATTTAAATATATGTAGCCAAAATGAAGAATAATTTGATATAAAAAGGGTAAATATGTTGAATAAGAATAATCTGCTGCTTTGTTTGTTTTTTATTCCTAGGTATATTTATTAATAATTTATTAATAATGAAAATCCACAGCAGCATTTGTCAGAGAACAGGCACAGCAATCATTTGGATAAGGTCAACCTCAAATGTCAAAAATGTTTATCGTTCTGATGCAAAGGTTCAATGCATCCACAAACTACCAATGCTATGCTAAACAGCGCAATGGAGTCTCGATCGGTTTGAAGGCTATCGAAAATGATGACGATCAGGCATCTATGTGTGCATGTATGTATATGGTATTTCTATAGCGCAATCCTGGCCAAAAAGCAGCAGAGCTCTGCAGAAGCTAAAAGACCTGCATGAAGTACAGAAGAGATGGGAGAGGTAGCTGGTTTGTGGACAGTTAAATAGCAGTGTCAAAGTGGTACTGATATGGGGATGTTTTGCAAGATCCTTGTAGCATAGATGAAAAAGGTCTGCTGTCTTGTTTTACTTTACTTTTTTTTCACTTCTTATTCTGCAGTCTGCTGGTGTCCTTTCTGCTGTGGTGCTATGAAACACCAGAGATGGTGAGCCGGTCTGAACGATAGTGGGGACAATAAGAAATTTTAGCCGCTTTGTGCCAGGCATCAAATACAGAACACAATGGTGAGTTTTCATTTTGTTAATTGAATGCGTGTGTCATTATTTAAAATGTTACCTTTTTAGAACACTAAACAATAAAAGTGCATATGGTAAAGCAAATATATACTGTTGAGGAGGTTCACACTTTTTGACATTGGCCTTGTTGTGGTCTTTGTGCTTATTGTTTGCTGGAAACTAACTGAAATGGCTCGTTCGTTGTAGAACTTTTGTTTAGCATCAGTGAAAAGCAGGTTGTAAAACTGAGAGATACATGGCCACTATAACAGAAATAAAAGACAATAAATGTGTTATTCCTCAATATTAGAGAAGAATGCCAAATCAAGTGGTAATGCTCAGAGCTCCAGAGTTCTACTGTCTAAGTTAAGACCAGTTAGAGCAATCTGAAACCATCTCAAATTTCATGTAAAAAGGACTTTTGAAAGTTGTTGGAAAGTAGGTTATTAGTAGTGGTAAATGTATATCTACCATGGGAAATCAGGTCACTAACACAATATAGGGCTCAGAACAATTCCTAGAAAATGATTCCCATGGTCAACCCCTTGGTAGCTTGGCTGTAAGCATGCAGCCTTAACTTCAAAGAAAGGTATGTAAGGCATTTAAAAACACAAATTCAGTAACTAATTAAGACACAACTCACAATGAAAAACCAACACCAATTTATACAAATAGGTTCCCCAGCTTGGGTTCCAGCTTACTCCCAGTCAAATTCTGGAAGGCGGACCTCTGAAGCTTTTTAGCGGGACGAAACTGGCCGGCAGACCGGCTCGCAGTTGAGAGTCACCGACTTGGCTGGCCAAGCCGAGTCGGTCCACTTATGGAGCTTTTTCCCAAAGTTGCTCCAAACTTCCTGAAGTTCCCCAGAGGGTCCAAAACTTACTCCAAGGGCCTAGAAGCTTGAAGATGGTTCTTTAAAGTTTAGGACTTCAGTTTCCACAATCCACTTCAACAAAACCCTTACAAATACACTGGTAGTACTCCAGGCTGAGGATTCTTGGTGGTGATTGTTAGACCTGACATCATTGGCTTGAGTCTCTCCTCCATTTGTTCTGTTTTGCCTCTACTGTTTTACGATGTTTTGCTGGTATATGCTTGGAGCGCTGTGTCACTGCTGATCAGTGCCATAGCGCAAGTGCTCCCTATGTTAAATTGATGTATCTATTGTATCCATGTTTGGCTTATTTGGTTTACTGTCAGTCCCTCGTCTAGTGCACCAGGAGTGCCGGGGCTTGTAAATACAAATGCCGCTCGTGGGCTTGCAGCACATGTTGTGCCACCCACAGGAGCGGCCTCGTAAAAGAATGTCTACGGGTCGGTCATTGGGAGACCCACGTGCAGCCTAGTGCTGTCACGCGGCTGCGCAAGTATACCTACTTGCCAGCCCCCCAAACCTTCCCTTGGCTTCATGTTAGTCGCCCCTATGGTAGGCCCGCGGGCAGGGTGCATTGTAAGTCTGAGGTGGGACACGCCTGACCAAGTTGGCATGTCCTGATAGTGAAGTACCGCCATCTTGGTTCTTCACTATAGCGAGGTAGCCTGCTCTCCATTGATCAGAATGGGCCGCCGGGATTATTAGTGCGATGATCCTAGCTGGCTCGGGGAGCATGGTGCAATGTCGAGTTTGGTATCCCTGAACTCGGGGTTTAATTACGCATCCGTTGGTGTGGATGGTTTTTGGACTCTGGGTGTGAAAATAGCACTTTTAGAAGGTGTCTATTTTCTTGTCTAACCATATCTGGCTTCTGCTGGTTTTGCGTGTGTGTGACAGGAGCTGGGTGGCTCCACAGGTCTGGATGAGTCAGTGTGGGATGAGTGGGACAGTTGCGTTGAGAGTTGGGGGAGAGTAGTTGTTGATAGCCTGCCCTACCTGATACAATGCCGGCTCCACCTCCTGCCAAGCGGCTGATGGCTCTGTGCCTGCCATGGACGATCCTAGCCCCACCTCCTGCCAGGAGGCCGATAGCTCTGCTCCTGCCAGGGTCAATGCTGGCTCCACCTCCTGCTGGGCGTCTGAGGACCCAGCCCTGCTCAGTGAATAGGCCAGGTGCTTCTGCCTGGCTCCACCCACAACAGACCCAGGATGTTGGGAAACCCCCAGCATGGACAAAGGGATCAAAGACGAAAAGGGGTATAAGAGAAGGACCCCTGAACTAAGAAATCTGATCACTTCTGACAAGGAACCCTGTAACCAAGGACAAGAGGCCTGCTGATCTAAGGACTGCCTACCCCTTCTGCCAGTGTGCTGTTGTTGGGGGGAATCCTGCAGTGCTTCTTTATTTTTGCCAAGGAACCAGGAGAGAGGAACTTTGTGTGTACTCTCACGCTTGCTAAGAAAATCTCCAAGGACTGGAAGAGTGCCAGTCTCCTGCTGAAGTCACAGGGCTAAAGGACTTCATCTGCTTAAAGTGCTATTTGCTGGAACCGTGAGTCCAGCACCTTTGCAAGAGCCAGCAATCACGACGACCGAACGCTGGGCCCAACCGACGCCAGCAGCAACGCCAGTGAGTGGGAGTACGGCTCTAGCTCCAGTGGACCTCGTGTCTGCACCGCTGCTGATCGCATCACCTGTGTGCCCTTCGACGCCGTGAGCGCTGCTCACTCTGTGCAACCGCATCATCAACGACGACGCCTGCTGAGGCCGGATCGACACCGGAGACGCGACGCCGGATTGCTCGACGCCGCTGATCACCGAGTGCTTCATTTTTCTAAAGGTACTGTGCTGTCAAGAGTCCGGGTGTGACTCCAGGCTCGACGTAGCGCTCCTCGCGGTCGACGCCGAACCTTTGGATTAACTTTGCCTCGACGGCAGGTAGCCCCCGTGTGGGTTGCCCTGTTGCTAAGAACTGTGTTTCCAAGAAGAAGATTTGCATGATACTAAACTTTGTGCTAAAAGAAGAAACTACCTTTGAATTATCCTTTTTCCCTTCCCAACGTATTTATTCCGATTGTGTACAGTTTTGCGTTATTTGGTCTTGTGCTAAGCCTTATATAAAAATACTTATTTTTTATAATACTACTGTGTCGTGTCCATTTGTAGTGTATTCACTGTATTACTGTATGTGGTCATAATTGCTTAACGCACAGCCTCTGAGATAAGCCTGTTCTGCTCTGCCAAGCTACCAAGGGGGTGAGCGGGGGTTATCGAAGGGTGTGATCCCCTTGCCCTGACTAGAAAAGGAGTGTCCCTATTTGTCAGAAGTGCATACCTCTGCCAACTAGAGACAGCCGGTTCTAACATTGGTGGGTCAGCGGTGAGGATTTGGACCTTGCATTTATGACCCATGTACAGTGATTAGTGTACGCTACATAGTGAAAGCAGACCATAGCGCAGTCACAATCTGACTTGGAAGGATCCTATTTTTGGTTCTCCGCTTTTCTGAAGCTTGATTTTTTGAACACTGCCAGTTTTGACCATGAGTGACACCGGAGTCACTACCCCTGTTGTTGTCGTGGAGGAGTTCGACAGAGCGAAGATAAACGTCTACAGATTGGAGGAGTTGAAATTCTTTTGCAAGAAGTTTAAAGTTCCTACCAAAGGTCTCAAGGCTAAGGAAACCTATCTCAAAGCATTGCAGGCCTGGTTGGAGGTCAGAGATCCCACTGATCCGGTGGTGGTACCGCCAGTGGAAGGGGAAGAGGAGGCACCAGCGAATGGGCCTGAGTCCTCTCCCGGAAGCAGTGTTTCCTCCAAAGGTCTTTCCCCTGAAGAACGAGAAGAAAGGGCGAAAGAGCGAGCCTACAACATGGAAATGGCAAGGCTAAAGATAAACGGGCAGTTGGAGTTAGAAAATGCAAGAGGTAGAAGAGAAGCTGAGTTAGAGATCAAAAAGTTAGCGTTTGAACGAGAGAAGTTAGCTTTGGAGCGTGAAGCCAGGTTGAGGGAACTGGATATCCAAGCTAAAAAGTTAGAATTGAATCCCTCTGGTGGCAGCATTCCGTCTGAGCCTGCAGAAAGTAAGTTTTACTTCCCGAAAGATGTGATCAAAGATTACAATAGGAATGAAGATATTGGTCAATGGTTTAAAGCATATGAGTTAGCGTTGTTGGCCCACCAGGTCCCTGAGAAGAATTGGGGAGCGGGGTTGTGGGGTCGCTTTGTGAATGAGGGGAGAGATACCCTGTTAGACATGCCTGTTGCGGATAGGATGTCGTATGCTCATATGAAAGATGTTTTAATGTTACGGTATGGCCTAACCCCCGAGAAGTACAGACAAGCTTTTAGAGAATGTAAGAAGTTGCCTGGTACGACGTGGGTTGAATATGTGTCTTATTTCTGCAGAGCCATGGATGGTTGGGTAAAGGGCAGCAAAGTGGAAAGTTATGAAGCTCTTTATGATTTGTTTGCTTGGGAGCATTTGTCTAATAACTGTTTTCCAGAGCTGCGCCAGCACCTGATTGATAGCAAGATATCTAACCCTAGAAAACTTGCTGAGGAGGCGGACCGCTGGGTCAGTACCAGGGTCCACAAGGGTCCAGTGGGAGACTCAGCCAAAGGTGGGCAGGGTCCCCAGCAGAAGAGTGGGGGGGACAAGGGAAAACAGAAGGTGTCTCAGAAAGGGCCCCAAAGTAATCCCCAAGGGAACCAAGGGAAAGGTTCCCAGCCTCCCCCTGAGAAGAAGCCCGGGGCCCCGACAGGTAAACCTGTTCATAGGTGCCCCATAACCTGCTACGGTTGTGGGCAGGTGGGACACCGGTTTTATTACCCCCAGTGTCCCAAAAAGGATTCGAATGCACCGCCGCGTGCACCCCCCCGTCAGTTGGCGAGTGTAGCCTTGGGAGGGGAGGAGATGGTTGTCCATGGTGGGAGGGGTCCCGCAGAAATGTCCCTGGTCTCGCTAGGAGACATGCAAATGGTCCCTCCACCCCCTCTGCCTAGTAACACTAGTAAATATAGGCAGTGGGTGACCATTAATGGCCATAGAGTGGAAGCTCTCAGAGACACCGGAGCGAGTGTGACAGCTGTCAAGTGTCACTTGGTGTCCAGAGAACAGGTGGTTCCCCACGCATTCTACCCCGTGATAGCTGCCGACAACTCCCAGAAAGAGTGTGAGGTAGCTCAGGTTTCCTTTGAATGGGGGGAGTTTCAGGTACTCTTCAGGTTGCTGTGAGGCCCGCCATGCCTGTCGATTGTCTCCTGGGCAATGATTTGGAAGACTCCCCTTGGGCAAAGGTGGAGCGGGAGGCGCACCTGAAAATGTTGGGCGTGCCAGAGTGGGTGTGTGCAACCACTCGATCGATGACAGCGAGTAAGGGTGTTGATGGGGTCCCGGAGCCTGAAAGTACGGCCCAGGACCCAGCTGTGAAGAGAAGAGGCAGGAGGCGCGGGAAACCGGCCCCCGTAGTTCCCGTGGTCCAGGAGGAGGTAGACCCTGAGGGGGATGCCCTGGAGCCCACAGGGGAACAAATTGCCGAACTGGGAGATCTGCCCGAGCTGACCCACTGGCAGCAGGATGGTGGTCCCTCCAGGGAGGAATTCTGTGCGGAACAGAAAGTGTGCCCTTCTCTTGTGGGCATGAGGCAGCAGGCCTCAGCCCAATCCTCAGGTGATCAGTCAGGGTCACATTTTGTGTACTGGGAGAACGACCTCCTGTATAGCGAGCCTAAGGCTGCTGAGCCTGGGTCAGCCCGTGTGCTGGTGGTACCCCAGCACTTCAGAGCCTTCCTACTGGGTTTGGCTCATGACGTTCCGTTAGCTGGACATCTGGGGCAGGACAAGACCTATGACAGGCTTGTCACCCATTTCTATTGGCCTCAGATGCGCAGGGATGTAGACATCCATTGTAAGACTTGTCACACTTGCCAGGCAAGTGGGAAAAGCGGAAGGAAGCAGAAGGCTCCCCTCCAACCTTTTCCAGTGGTCAGTACTCCCTTTGACCGGGTGGGTATTGACATTGTTGGGCCCCTGGACCCCAAGACAGCCCTGGGCAACAGGTTCATCCTGGTCTTGGTGGACCATGCCACAAGGTACCCGGAAGCCATCCCTCTCAGAACAGTGACGGCCCCCGTGGTGGGACGGGCACTGATGGGTGTTTTCTCCCGGATGGGGTTCCCCAGAGAGGTGGTGTCGGACCGAGGCACCAACTTCATTTCGAACTATATGAAGTCTCTGTGGAAGGAGTGGGGGGTAACCTACAAGTTCACCACTCCTTACCACCCTCAAGGAAATGGGCTGGTTGAGAGATTCAACCGGACCCTGAAAGGCATGATTATGGGTCTTGAAGAACCAATGAGGCGGAAATGGGACGTCCTCTTACCATGCCTGTTGTTTGCTTACCGTGAGGTGCCGCAGAAGTCTCTAGGGTTCAGCCCCTTTGAGCTCTTATACGGTCACCCGGTAAGAGGGCCTTTGAGTCTGGTCAAGGAAGGCTGGGAGCAATCTCCCAGGAAACCTCCCCAGGATGTATACAGCTACATGCTGGCCTTTCGGAACCAGACTCGGCGCTTCAGAGAACTTGCTCAGGCAAATCTGGAGGCCAGCCAGGAGGAGATGAAGCGTTGGTACGACCGGAATGCCACTCTGGTAGAGCTTCAGCCTGGTCAGGAAGTATGGGTCATGTCCCCTGTGGAACCTTGTGCGCTCAAGGACAGGTGGACTGGACCGTTTAAGGTTGTGGAGAAAAAGAGCGATGTCACCTACCTGGTGGACTTGAAATCTCCCAGGAACCCCTTGCGGGTCCTGCATGTCAACCGTTTGAAGCCCCACTTAGAAAGGTCCGAAGTGGGCATGCTCCTAGCTACAGATGATGGAACGGAGGAGGAGAGTGAGCCTCTTCCTGACCTCCTGTGTGCTAAAGAGCAAGACGGGTCAGTGGATGGTGTGGTCCTCTCTGACACACTGACCCTTGAGCAGAAACAGGATTGTTGCCAACTGTTGGGACAATTCCCGGATCTGTTTTCCTTGGTTCCGGGTGTCACGCATTGGTGTGTCCATGACGTTGACACCGGAGACAGCCCTCCTGTGAAGCACAAGGCTTACAGGGTGACTGACAAGGTCAGAGCGTACATTAAGGAGGAGGTCTCCAAAATGTTCGCGTTAGGGGTGATTGAGTCCTCTAGCAGTCCTTGGGCCAGCCCAGTGGTCTTGGTCCCGAAGGCTGCAGCGCCTGGTGCTTCACCGGAATTCCGGTTCTGCGTGGACTACCGAGGGCTCAATTCGGTCACGAAGACTGGCGCGCACCCCATCCCCAGAGCTGATGAGCTCATCGATCGGTTGGGGGCTGCCCGGTACCTTAGTACGTTTGATTTAACGTCTGGGTACTGGCAGATCGCCTTGACTGATGGGGCAAAGGAGAGGTCAGCATTCTCCACACCAGATGGGCTATACCAGTTCCGGGTGATGCCCTTTGGGATGAAGAATTCCCCTGCCACCTTCCAGAGGTTGGTCAACCAGGTCTTGGCCGGGCTGGAGGGTTTCAGTGCCGCTTCCTACCTGGACGACATCGCAGTGTTCAGCGCCAGCTGGGAGGAACACCTGCACCACCTCCAGGAAGTGTTGTTGGCCCTGCGCAGAGCAGGCCTCACAATCAAAGCCAGTAAGTGCCAGATTGGGCAGGGTTCGGTGGTGTACTTGGGGCACCAAGTAGGGAGCGGCAAGGTTGCCCCCCTGCAACCCAAGATTGATACCATCCTGGCTTGGGCGCCGCCCAAAACCCAGACTCAGGTGAGAGCCTTCTTAGGACTCACAGGTTACTACAGGAGGTTTGTCAAGGATTACGGTAACATTGTGCACCCCTTGACTTCGCTGACTTCCAGGAAGCAGCCACGAAACGTGATCTGGACTGATGCTTGTCAAACGGCCTTTGACACCCTGAAAACTGCAATGTGCACAGCACCTATACTCCAGGCACCCGACTTTTCGAAAGAATTCATTGTTCAGACGGACGCTTCAGAGCATGGCGTGGGGGCTGTTCTAGCTCAGGTGAATGAAGAGGGCCGAGGCTTGCCTGTAGCCTTCATCAGTAGGAGGTTACTTCCCAGGGAAACGAGGTGGAGTGCGATAGAGAGAGAAGCATTTGCTGTGGTCTGGGCGCTGAAGAAGCTAAGACCCTACCTGTTTGGGACTCACTTCCGGGTTCAGACAGACCACAGGCCCCTCAGATGGTTGATGCAGATGAGGGGTGAGAATCCAAAACTGTTGAGGTGGTCCATTTCTCTACAGGGGATGGACTTTACGGTGGAACACCGGCCTGGTACAGATCACGCCAATGCTGATGGTCTGTCCAGATTTTTCCGCCTTAGTGAAGAGGACTCCCTAGGTCAAGGGTAGTTCTCCCCACATTTCAGCTGGAGGGGACACGTGTTAGACCTGACATCATTGGCTTGAGTCTCTCCTCCATTCGTTCTGTTTTGCCTCTACTGTTTTACGATGTTTTGCTGGTATATGCTTGGAGCGCTGTGTCACTGCTGATCAGTGCCATAGCGCAAGTGCTCCCTATGTTAAATTGATGTATCTATTGTATCCATGTTTGGCTTATTTGGTTTACTGTCAGTCCCTCGTCTAGTGCACCAGGAGTGCCGGGGCTTGTAAATACAAATGCCGCTCGTGGGCTTGCAGCACATGTTGTGCCACCCACAGGAGCGGCCTCGTAAAAGAATGTCTACGGGTCGGTCATTGGGAGACCCACGTGCAGCCTAGTGCTGTCACGCGGCTGCGCAAGTATACCTACTTGCCAGCCCCCCAAACCTTCCCTTGGCTTCATGTTAGTCGCCCCTATGGTAGGCCCGCGGGCAGGGTGCATTGTAAGTCTGAGGTGGGACACGCCTGACCAAGTTGGCATGTCCTGATAGTGAAGTACCGCCATCTTGGTTCTTCACTATAGCGAGGTAGCCTGCTCTCCATTGATCAGAATGGGCCGCCGGGATTATTAGTGCGATGATCCTAGCTGGCTCGGGGAGCATGGTGCAATGTCGAGTTTGGTATCCCTGAACTCGGGGTTTAATTACGCATCCGTTGGTGTGGATGGTTTTTGGACTCTGGGTGTGAAAATAGCACTTTTAGAAGGTGTCTATTTTCTTGTCTAACCATATCTGGCTTCTGCTGGTTTTGCGTGTGTGTGACAGGAGCTGGGTGGCTCCACAGGTCTGGATGAGTCAGTGTGGGATGAGTGGGACAGTTGCGTTGAGAGTTGGGGGAGAGTAGTTGTTGATAGCCTGCCCTACCTGATACAATGCCGGCTCCACCTCCTGCCAAGCGGCTGATGGCTCTGTGCCTGCCATGGACGATCCTAGCCCCACCTCCTGCCAGGAGGCCGATAGCTCTGCTCCTGCCAGGGTCAATGCTGGCTCCACCTCCTGCTGGGCGTCTGAGGACCCAGCCCTGCTCAGTGAATAGGCCAGGTGCTTCTGCCTGGCTCCACCCACAACAGACCCAGGATGTTGGGAAACCCCCAGCATGGACAAAGGGATCAAAGACGAAAAGGGGTATAAGAGAAGGACCCCTGAACTAAGAAATCTGATCACTTCTGACAAGGAACCCTGTAACCAAGGACAAGAGGCCTGCTGATCTAAGGACTGCCTACCCCTTCTGCCAGTGTGCTGTTGTTGGGGGGAATCCTGCAGTGCTTCTTTATTTTTGCCAAGGAACCAGGAGAGAGGAACTTTGTGTGTACTCTCACGCTTGCTAAGAAAATCTCCAAGGACTGGAAGAGTGCCAGTCTCCTGCTGAAGTCACAGGGCTAAAGGACCTCATCTGCTTAAAGTGCTATTTGCTGGAACCGTGAGTCCAGCACCTTTGCAAGAGCCAGCAATCACGACGACCGAACGCTGGGCCCAACCGACGCCAGCAGCAACGCCAGTGAGTGGGAGTATGGCTCTAGCTCCAGTGGACCTTGTGTCTGCACCGCTGCTGATCGCATCACCTGTGTGCCCTTCGACGCCGTGAGCGCTGCTCACTCTGTGCAACCGCATCATCAACGACGACGCCTGCTGAGGCCGGATCGACACCGGAGACGCGACGCCGGATTGCTCGACGCCGCTGATCACCGAGTGCTTCATTTTTCTAAAGGTACTGTGCTGTCAAGAGTCCGGGTGTGACTCCAGGCTCGACGTAGCGCTCCTCGCGGTCGACGCCGAACCTTTGGATTAACTTTGCCTCGACGGCAGGTAGCCCCCGTGTGGGTTGCCCTGTTGCTAAGAACTGTGTTTCCAAGAAGAAGATTTGCATGATACTAAACTTTGTGCTAAAAGAAGAAACTACCTTTGAATTATCCTTTTTCCCTTCCCAACGTATTTATTCCGATTGTGTACAGTTTTGCGTTATTTGGTCTTGTGCTAAGCCTTATATAAAAATACTTATTTTTTATAATACTACTGTGTCGTGTCCATTTGTAGTGTATTCACTGTATTACTGTATGTGGTCATAATTGCTTAACGCACAGCCTCTGAGATAAGCCTGTTCTGCTCTGCCAAGCTACCAAGGGGGTGAGCGGGGGTTATCGAAGGGTGTGATCCCCTTGCCCTGACTAGAAAAGGAGTGTCCCTATTTGTCAGAAGTGCATACCTCTGCCAACTAGAGACAGCCGGTTCTAACAGTGATGCTCTAGGTGAGCTTGCAGGGAGACCACTCTTTAGTCCTTTTGAAGCAAGGTTCGTCTAGTGGGCTGTAGTTCAGGTTGTGCAGCAGGCATACTCTTCAGATGCAGGGCCTGGTGGGTGCCAATCAAACTCCTCAGCAGGGACATTTCTTCTCTTATAAGTTTCAAGCAGCAGATCTGAGAGGCTCTGCCCCTCTCAGATACTTATTTCAAGTTCTCTGGGTCATTCAGAAAGCACACATGTCCAATGAGGTGAGCCACATCTTCCAAAGTGTGGCACTATTTTCTCCCAGAGAGTGCCTGTTAGACCTGGCATCATTGGTGTGAGTTTCCCCTGTATTTTCTGCCTATGCCTCCAGTGTTTTAAAGTGTGCTGGACTGGTCTAGATGCTTTGGAAACTTTGCTGCTGCTGTTCAGTGCCAAAGTGCAAGTGTTCCCTTTGTATATTGTTGTCATGGATTAGAGTCTGCATTATTGGCCTTCTTGGTTTAATATTAAGTCCCTAGTACTATGCACTGTGGAATGGAATGGAATGGAATGGAATGGAATGAGATTTTTAAAGCGCATGGCTGCCCACAAGCGTCCCAGCGCTGACAGAAAATTTGGGTAGGTCAGGCGGAAGCGAGAAGGTGGTTAAGGGAACAGCCACGTCTTCAGGGATTTACGAAAGGACAGAAGGTTAGGTTGGGCACGAAGGTCCGGTGGGAGGGCATTCCGCATCTTGGACGCCTGATAGGAAAACCGCCGGCCTCCGGAGCGTGCTTTCTTAATCCTGGGTATGTGGATAAGGTGGGCATTAGAGGATCAGAGGGTTCTCGTCGTGATATGAGGGATCACAAGGTCTTTAAGGATAGGTGGTGCATTTCCATGGAGGATTTTGTGGGTTAGGCACATGGCCTTGAACTGCACCCTTTGCTCCACGGGCAACCAGTGGAGTGCTCTGATCGCCGGTTTGGCAGAGCAACGTTTTTTTGTGCCTGTGAGAATCCGAGCGGCCGCATTTTGCGCCACCTGCAGCCTGGCTGTGACTTTTTTAGGTGCACCGAGATATAGGGCATTTCCGTGGTCCAGTCTGGACAGGATAAGACTCTGTAGGAGTAGTTTTTTTGACTGGAAAGGAAGCTGGGGGAGGATCTTGCGGGTGGTACGAAGTAGGCCGAAGCATATTCCAGCCGTTTTTCTTGCCTGGGTGTTTAGGGACAGGTTATGATCCAACCAAATCCCCAAGCTTTTGATGTCAGTTTTGGGGGTTGGGGGGGACCCATACATGGGGGCCAAAGATACTCCGGTCGGAAGTGGGACTGATTGCCCATCACCATTATCTCCGTTTTATCCCTATTGAGTTTTAAATGGGAGGCGTTCATCCAGCTGACTATGTCCCCCAGGCAGGAGTGCAGGTCGATGGTGAGATTATCTGGCCGACTGAGGGAAACAACCAGCTGAGTGTCGTCTGCGTAGGTCAGGAGTTTAATACCATACGGGACAACAATTTTTTCCAGGGGCGACATATACACGTTGAAGAGCGTCGGGCTCAGTGACGAGCCCTGAGGCACTCCGCAACGTATAGGGGTCTGTCTGGAGATAAAATCGCCTTCTGCCACCTGGAAAGAGCGATTGTGGAGATAGGATTGAGCCAAGAGAGGGCCGGCCCTGAAATACCAAGGTTTTCAAGCCGCTGCGCCAGGATGCTGTGGTTGACGGTGTCGAATGCCGCGCTGAGGTCCAGGAGGATCACTGCCACTGATCCTCGTGCATCAATGATCTTCCTAGCCTCTTCGACATCCGCCACCATCGCTGTTTCCATGCCCTGGCCCGGGCGGAAGCCAGTCTGTGATGTTTTAAGCAAATCATTGGATTCCAAATAGTTTGATAGCTGACAATTGATGAATTTTTCAGCCATCTTGCTGATGCCGGGGAGAATGGAAATCGGCCTGAAGTTGGCCAGATTGCCAAGGTTGGGTTTTATGATAAGGGCTTTCACCACCGCCTTCTTCCAGCTTTCGGGAACCGTTCCACTTTCTATAGAAGAGTTTATTAGGTTCACCATAGGTGCTAGGATAGTAGGGGCGACCTGTTTTAGATGTCTGACTGGTGCTGGGTCATGCTGAGACCCGCTTTTGAGGGATTGAAGAATGGGCCCTAAAGTTGCCTCACTGATAGAGGAAAACCTGATTAGTTCTGTATTCCTGATCTGGCACTGCAGCAAATGAGGAGGAGGGGGGTCCACAGGGATAAGAGGGGGGAGGTGTTGAAGAATGTTTTGTATTTTCAGGTCAAAGAATGTGGCTAACTCTTGCAGTGATTGTCCGAGAGATTGTGCGTGACTGATGGAACTGGGGTCTTTTTTTCGCAATTAAGAACGTTTCTCTGGAGGAACAAGCTGCCTCGCTAATTTTTTCATTGAAAAAGGATATTTGAGCGTTTTTAAGAGCCTTTTTATAGTTGAGGATAGTCCGCTTGTAGTCATTTTTGCTATTAAGATCGAAATCTTTCCTTCATACTCTTTCCGCTCTCTTACAGATTTTCTTTAGGAGGCGTACCTCGTGGGTAGACCACGGGGATGTGGCTTTTTTCCTAGGTTTCCGGTGGGGTTTTTTGGGAAGGACTGTATCTAAGGATTTGGTAATCCAGGATGTGAACTCCACGTCTGCTAGATGAGGGTTCGATATGGGATGTGGTCTGGTGTCCTCAAAAGCTTGTTTCCATTTGTCGTAGTCTAGTTTCGCCCAAGGATGGGATGGTTTGCTGGATGCTTGGGTGGGAGGGGGAGTGGACTGAATTCGCCAGCTAAAAGGAATGAGCAGATGGTCGGACCATGGCACAGGGATTGGTGTTCCCACCACAAGGTCAGGAAAGTTGCAAAAGATGAGATCAAGCAGGTGACCACGTTTATGTGTGGGAAGGTCGATCTGTAAGTGGAGTTGATGGGCTGCCAGGTCTAAAATCAGATCTGAGGCTGATTCGTCTTTACTATTGTCCAGGTGGACATTGAGGTTATTGAGGTCCCCTAAAATGAGGAGATTGGGCCATGTGAGTGCACAGGTCCTGTAAACCAAATGCTACTAGTGGGCTTGCAGCACTGTTTGTGCCACCCACACAAGCAGCCTTGCAAAAGGGTCTCAGGCCTGCAATTGCAGTGTGCAGTGTGCAGTCTAGTACTGCCATGTCGACCTGGCAAGTGACCCACTTACCAGGCCCCAACCTTCCATTTTTTTACATGTGAGTCACTCCTAAGGTTGCCCAAAGTTACTCCTGTGGGTAGGGTGCAGTGTATGTGAAAGGTCCGACATGTCCTGGTGTGTGTGTCATGTCCTGATAGTGAAATACTATCAAGTTTGTTTTTGCCTATTGTCTGTCCCTTAGAATAGAATATAACATTTTGTAAGTTTAACTGCCCAGGTTAACAAGGTAGGGAAATTAAGTTTAGTATTCCTGAACTCAGGATCCAAAGATTCCTCTTTTAGTAAGGTTCATTTTTACATTCTGGATTTAAAAATACCACTTTTTGAAAGTAAGTATTTTCTTGCTTAGTCATTCAGTGTGCCTCTGCTAGGTTTGTGGATTGCCTGGCTGGCTTTGGAGTGACAGGTACTGGGGGTGTGCATTATTTTCAGACAGCCACTTGGGGGGTGAGGTGTGTCCTGCCTTTCCAGGGCGAGTCAGGACGAAGTCAGGGCTGGGCTGAATAGACCTGGCCTGCATTTAGAGTAGGGGGAGGAGATTTCCTTTACACTTGAATGGGCCTGATCTGCCTTGGACAATGCTGTCTCCACCTCCTTATGGGAAGCTGCACAAGCGAGGACAGAACTGGTTTACACTGAGCACAGAGCCTCTCTGACACCAGAGAACAAAGAGAAATGGACTATAAATGTTGGGGTCCAGACCCCTCAACTTTAGATCACTTTTGGGACTTAAGAGTAACCTTTGCCATGAGGAAGAGCTGGAAGAAGCTGGAGCATAAGTACTGCCCCCTTGCTGTGTGCTGTCTGGGATTAGCCTGCAGTATCTGTTTCTGCCAAAGAGAGAAGCTGTGTGTGTATCCTGCTTGCCAAAGTATCTTCAAAGCATTGAGGTTGAGCTTGCTCCCTGTTCAAGAAGTCTCAGGACAGCTAAAATGTCATCATACTTCTGGGCACCGTCTCTGGTACTGCTGGTTTTAGTCGCTGCACAATAAAACAGGTGCTGACTCTGTCACTGAGTCTATAGGTGGGTCTGTGTCCTGAAGGCATTACGGAAGGCACCGGTGCACTTTGCAAACATCCTTGGTCTCACTGAAGCTGCTGGGCAACCGTCACCATGCCGTTGCTTGCACCACCTCCTATGGGCACTGCACTCTGCAACTCCTGGCTTTACTCTGTCCGGACATCAACGACACTGTTGCTGGCTGACCTGAACATCAACCGACTCCATCGCCTGTACCGTGACCTGTCAGTACGGCACAGAGCAACGCCTCACTCTGCTGTCAGACAACCATCACCAAGCCGCTGCCTGCACCGCGCCGTGAGAGCACCCGATGCTGCACTGCTTCCACATCACCCTGCAACCGCAACAGATGCCCCGACTGGCCCGCAACATGTCAGTCGCAACAAGAAGGGCACTGTCTATGCATCTGTCGACGCTTTAGCTGACCCGTACCGATGCAGTTGGCTGGAACTTGTAGCGTAGTCATACGGAGCTATCGACTCGGAAGAACTGTGTTTTTCAGATATTCTTGCAATTTGAAGTTTATCTTGAAAAGCACCCATTTTCTACAATATTGTATGTTGGACTTTTCTTGTTTTTGGTCTTGTTGGTTTAGATAAAGTATTGCCTATTTTACTAAACCGGTTTTGGTGCCCATTTGTAGTGTTTTCACTATCATACTGTATGCATGCACAAATGCTTTACACACTGACACTGAGATAAGCCTGTCTGCTCGTCCCAAGCTACAAAGGGGTGAGCAGGGGCTAATTTATAAGTGTATCCCCCTCACCCTGACAAGGAAGAAGGGTCCCTACTTGGTCAAAGGTGCAAACCTTTGCCAACTAGAGACCCCATATCCAACAGTGCCATTTCTGCAAAATTCATCATTGCTGATTTTCCAGCAGGCAGAGAGGATGCTGGCTAAACACACCCTCAGGATAGTTAATCTCCATAGTCCCTCCCCCTCTGCTTATTCCTTCCTTAATCTCCCATCTGACTGGGCTCAAAGAGGAGATGTGTACATTTAAACTGACTTCCTCTGCCTTTCTCCTCCTTCCATTGAAGAATATGGTTTACAACCCCTCCCACTGCTCTGGCATTCCTATGAAGCAGAACCCTGCCCGCCCAGAAGAGCTGGCTAACTCCAGGGGCTATTTATCACCTCATCAAAGGAGCCTGGCTATTCCACTTAACTCTGACCAATCAGGAGACACCACTGGAAGGCTGAACTGTGGCTTACAAATAAAAATGTCTTATAACTTCATGGCTGTATACTTTAGGAGAAATTCAACAATTCCATATTGTTGGATTTATAAATACCAGTCTTTGGATTGCATTTTTCTGATTCTTCTAGCGGGATTTATTAGTTAATAACTTCTTGCCATGTTAACCTATGTGGAAGTGGATTTGTAATAAGTTGAGCCATTTTTCCAACACCAGGGCTTATAAATCATATTTTATAAGGACCCTGCCCATATCTACAGGACCCCACACCCCTAGATATCGAGGAGAGAGTTTAGGGCTTCTGAATATGTATAAATAGTGCAGATCCTCACTTCACAGTGCTCCTAGTACAAAAGCCGGTTTTGGGAAGCACCTTACAACAATGTTGGGAGTGAAATGTACAATTTGAGTAAACCTACGGCATATAACACTCATTTTATAAGGGTCCTCCCTATAAATATCTGGCCCCCCACTTGTAGGACACATAGGGGAGATCCTGTGAGTATCTAATATACCTAAGCAGTTAGTTCATCACGTTTCAAGTGCCCAAAACACCAAAGTTGAGTTCAGACACGATTTGGATTTTAAAGGCAGTCCTGCAACACAGGGCTGCTTTTAAACTGACCTCAGGCTACAGCAGTGCACACATGCAAGTGCAGAAAAGGCTGCTGGCCTCTAAACTGCCATGCCTTATTATATGCTATGGACTTCAAAGTAGTTTCAATCCCTCTGCCCTATAAGTGTCCCTTACAGCACAGCACTCATCCTGGGTCTGCTTATGCAGGGCCTAGGGTCATTCAGAGTCTGTTGCCACCATTACCAGTCAGCAAAAAAAGTGGTGGGTGCATAGGGCACAGGATGACTTTGAAACAAAGATGGAGGCACATTCTACAAATGAAACATGCCTTAAGTTCAGCATTCATTCCCTGTTTTAAGAAAATATCGGCTGTCAAGATCATTTTGGAGACTTCACATACTACCTTTTGAAAGGAATTCCCTGCAAACAGTGCAGCATTCACCAAAGCAAATGAGAGGAAATTATTACTCTGATTTACTCCCTCTCCGCTATACTCTGATTCACTCCCTCTCGCTATACCATGTATAAAAACTACGCCCCAACTGAAGATAACCATGAAATAAAAATGAAAACACATACACGCACAAACAAACACATACACACCCAAACACACACACCATTAGCCCTAAACATCGAAATGTGATGCAATGCAATTGAAGGTCGATTTGTAGAGCGCTGCTAGACATCCGTGAGGGTATCAATGCGCTGAAAAGGTGACTTAAACTGTGGAACATTGGGACAAAGCTCTAACAAAACTGAAAAACAATGAGGTGATTGCTTGTGTAGATGAGCGTCTGACTTTTGAGCTCCCAGGTAAACATTTGTTGACCCTTAAAATGAACTAGATTACAAGAGATTTTACATTTTCTAACATCATTGCCCAATGTAAAATGTGCGTATATTAAAAAACAAAGTTGGAAAATTGTTTCAGAACTAGACATGAGTAAATATTTGTTTACGTGACCAATAATAGAGGATTTTTTATATTCCAAAAGGAATATAGAATGAATTATGGAAATCACAGTACATGGTACTAAATGATCAAAACAATTTAAACAGAAATAGTTTCTGCAACAGCATGCATCTATTTACAACGAATGGTTCTGTTGCTTCAACATATCATTTTAATATCGTGGGGCTGAATGCATGTCTAAAAACATTTTAAGCTAACATTTCCATAAATTGTAAAAGATTTTGCTGGTGTGCAACTTTTAAAAAATAGGTGCCAGGAAATGAGCGTCATCTTTTGTTCAATAATTATGTAGCACCTGAAATGCGAAATGTCATTATTTCCATTAAAATACAAGAAGTCTGAATAAGTGATTGTAAACAGATCTGGATAAAATACATTATCAAACCGAGAATGTGTTTTTCCTCTTATCTGAGAAAACAAATCAAGTTAATTTCCTCTTGGGAAATGGAAAATGCAGATTATATTACCGAACTGTTTTGTCTCGGAATAACAAAACATTGTTCAAATTAAGAGTTGTTTTTCAATGCTATCATCAATGTGTACTGGATAAACATCAGTCCTGAAATCAAACTTTATACATAGCTCTCTACCTGCCCTAATGGGTCATGAGAAAACACCTGTTGCATCATTAGATTACGTAATAATATTAGTACTAAGAAGAGGCAAAACCGCAAAACCTTTGTGTCCTCCCTCTAACACTTGTGTGTGGTATACAGAGCAGGTATAAATTCCAGGAAGACCTACTAATTATTTTCAACAAATATTTTTTTAAGCGATACTTAAGAGTAAAAATCCTAATTAATAACAAATAACATAATAATATACAACATAGGTCCAGGAGGTCTCATCTATGCAGATTTCTTTTTCAGGGAAATTAGTTTCACTGAATTCAATCATGCAAATCTATAAGAATTATTAGGAATGGATCTGTCCCTCTACGACCTAACTATCTACCCATGTCCTAGGCTGTACTTGCATCACTCATCTCAGGTTGTATATGTCTCAATGGCACATTGCAAATTCATCAGTGCCCACAGGCAAATAGTGTACCTTAATATTCACTCACATGAACTAGCATTAACTGTCCCATTCACTAATGGTATGTAATGGCCCACTCAATAACCCAATGTTAAGTCCTAGCACAGTAACTAAAATGAATACCTCACCTTTTAAAGGCCTCACGATGTAACTAGCTGTAATGGTCTCACAGAGTAAGTAGCATTAATAATCTCACTCAGTAAAGAGAATTAAAGCCCACATCAATGCTCCCACACAGTAAATATTTTTGATGGCTCCCCATATTAACATGAACTATTGATCTCACCTGGTAATGAGCACACCCTTCCGAGCTTTCTTGGCTCCACGAAATGCACTCGCACAGCAAGCAGCGTTCACACGTCTCGGATCTCTTTATAGTCCCCATCACAGAATTCAGTATTGAAAGGCCATGTGGGCCCTGGGCGCCACAAGATGCTGCAGGGCTCACTGCATGCGAACGGTGGTCTTGTCATGAGAAGTTGAGTGGCTGCACCGCATACGGTTGTACTGTGCCAGGTGATGCTCTATAACTATATTAATCTATCTCCCTGACTGTTTTCCTATATCCTCGTTTCCACCCTCTCAACAATTTTTCACATTTCCTTATCAAGTTTTATGTACAGTGCTTGGATGCACCGAGGGCTAGGTCGGCGCTATATAACTACTACAAATAAATAAATACATATATCACTGGCAAACTAGAAGGCCCTGTTGTTTAAGTTGATTGCTTCAATGGCATCACAGCTGTAGCAAGGATTCATTCAAGCTATGTGAATCATTTTCAGAAAACGAACAACTGTGCAGGTGTTACTTTTCTTGCAATGGCGACGAGGAAACGTCTTCTCGAGTTGCCATGCATGCAGCCATTGGCATTTGTGGTGCAGCGTAAGGTGGTAGAAAGGTTCAGTGAGTTGAACACTCATCAATGACATATGAGGGGGTCCGCAAGTCATGAGTTTGAATCCCTGCCAGCCGATGTGGTATGCTGTCCTTCCGAGGTCCTATTTATAGACAGGGGGACCCGAATAACCCAAAGGCATCTGGTAGTAAAGCAACTTAAACGAAAGCAATGCCTATGGTAAAAGTTTTTTTGAAAAATATAACTTAATTATAGAAAAGACACCACTAATTGTCCTTTCCTGGCCTAGAATCATGGTCATCTTTACTACTATTATAAAGAGAGAACACAAACCTTTGAGTCAGGTAAACTCGGGAACCACAGCGCCAATCCACACACCCAATACATTGTTGAAAATGTCAGGGTGTGCAGATGGACATAGGCTATATAAAATAAACATTAAACGTAAATTTAAAAATTTTACTTAAAAAAAAAGTAGTCCCCTGGAAGTAGCGCCGGCCGTGACGTGGCGCTGGCTGCGACGTAGTGCTGGACGCGATGTGCGTGATGACGAGGGGAAGCGGCGGACATGAGCGGCGGACAGGCGGGGAGGAGCAGTGACGAGCGGCGGTGAATTTAGGAGCGCCGGCTCAGGTAAGGCAAAGGGACACGTAAGTGATGATGAGGGGATGCGGCGGACTCCTGCTAATGAAACCAACCTGCGTCAGTTGTTTCCCGGGAGGAGGCTGAGCGCGTGCCAGATGAGTCCTCGGGTGGTCCCATGCTGGGCAGAGAACGGACACGGGGAGGCCTTAGGAGGCAGCGCTCGCGCTCTGTCAGTCAAACCCCAGAAAGCGCTGCTGTGAGCCACGCGCCAGGAATGAAGCACTAATTATGGTTCCGGTTTTAGGATCGTGCCGGGGTCGGCTGCCTTCAAAAGCACTGTGTGACTCAAACCACAATGTTAAAGGAAAGTATTTCAGAACAAACAGGTATTAACCTCCGCCGCTCCTTTGTGATCTAGGCGAGTTACCTTTAATGTCTGCACTACAAACCTTGACAGAAAGTTTCATTTAGAAGAAATAAAGGATGCCATGAGCTCTGAAGCAATATATGTTTCTGGTGTGACATTTTAGTGGTTGTTTGAAAAATGCTGGAACTCCTGCTCTGCATTCTTAGGAATCAACATTTTTCCAGAAGATGTCGATTTTTATGAAGCTGGGAGTGTGTGTAATATTGAATTTATGACATGATGAGATGGCGGATTTTGAAACTGCGCTGGAGACCCCACTTTTCCTGCAGCCCAGACACTGCATTACAGAAGATGACACATGTTTGCATGGAGCGTTGTCAAGAAGGCATTCCTTGCTTTACTTCCATGCAAATGAAAGAACACCTTTGTGCCTTCCGGAACACGCGCAGGGGTTAATCAGCATCTCGGGAGATGTACTAACTGTGCACAACATGGGCAGCAGAGCACAGTTACTTTGCTACTCGAGAGTCCCATGTGGGGGTCAGCCACTGGGGCATCAGGGCTTCCCAGTCTCCACTCGCATAGTAGAGAGGGGGGGCAGAGAGAAAGTGGGGCCAATGAAAATGGGGCACTGGTGCTAAATCACTTAGAATGGGAGGTGGTGGAGTGACTGAGTGAGCAGTAACCTAACTTCAATACATTCTATAATACACAGGGTTCTGTAATCCCAGTATATTTACCTACCTCTAATCTATACAACTATTATAAAGGCTATATAAAATAAACATTAAACGTAAATTTAAAAATGTAACTTAAAAAAAAGTAGTCCCCTGGAAGTAGCGCCGGGCGTGACGTAGCGCTGGCTGCGATGTAGCGCTGGACGCGATGTGCGTGATGACGAGGGGAAGCGGCGGACATGAGCGGTGGACAGGCGGGGAGGAGCGGTGACGAGCGGCGAGGAGCTGCGGTGAATTTAGAAGCGCCCGCTCAGGTAAAGCAAAGGGACACGTAAGTGATGATGAGGGAAAGCGGTGGACATGAGCGGCGGACAGGCGGGGAGGAGCGGTGATGAGCGGCGAGGAGTGACAGTGAAGTCAGGAGCGCCGGCTCAGGTAAGGCAAAGGCACACGTAAAATGTCAGGCTGGGAGGGGGCCAGGGGCGGGAGGTGGCTCCGGGACACGGACAATGTCAGGGTGGGCGGGGGCCGGGGCGGGCAGTTGGCCCTGCAGCCTCATTGCCCCGGGACAACATCAGGGCGGGCGGGGAGGAGCGGTGACGAGCGGCGGTGAAATCAGGAGCGCCGGCTCAGGTAAAGCAAAGGGACATGTAAAATGTCGGGCGGGAGGGGGCCGGGGGCGGGAGGTGGCTCCAAGACACGGACAATGTCGGAGCAGGCGGGGCCGGGGCGGGCGGGGGCCTGGGCGGGCTGTTGGCCCTGAAGCCTCATTGCCCCCAGACAACGTCGGGGCGGGCTGCTAGTAAAGAAATAAATCTCAATTGAATCAAAAGCACTTGTTTTCCTATATAAGCTACAGTTACATTAATCACTCATAGAAGAAATATTACAGCTGTTTATTATTTCTTTAAGCTTATTTTTTTCGAGGTCGGCGAGTTGGGTGTGATTAAATGTGGTACTGGCGAGACGAGTTCCATACAGTTTTTAAACGCAGCAGTAGCGAGGTGTGGGGAACAACCTCCAATGAGTAATATTAACTGTTGCAACACACAAATGCAATTGGTCCAGTGCCATGTCGTAAAGCCCCCAAATGCAGGAAGGATGTTTGTGTGAGTGACTTGTACCCCAAACGAGGTAGTGCACCTGCTTCACGTGATCCAGTTGCGCATCTGTCAAACCACTTCAAGGGATCCAGTGATTCCCCTGTGGTGCACCTGCTTCAAGTGATCCAGGGATAGTTACATAATGTACTGGCGAAGCATGTTTCGCCCACACCAGCTCCCAACTGTAACGGGGTCAGAATGAACACCACTTTCGGCTGTAATATGAACTGTGAGAGAGGATACACTAGCCTTAAAAAACGTGTGTGTGGTAGGAACGCCCGTGCCTCCCCTTCAAAGTGAATTGAAGGCCCTTGAGCACTGATTCCAATGTTCAAAGGCAGTGCACACTCGCATATACCTGCACAAACTCCTCGAGTCCAGTCCTCCCCACGCCCAATGCCCCTGAAAGCAGGCAGCATCGCCATTAAAGTCGTCAGCCTGCAACCTGCGACGGTGGGAGCTTAGCGCATCCAAGGGTGGAGCAAAAGTTTAAAGGGCCCTCCCTGCAATGTACGAAATGAGCAAAATTGCGCTCACAAAGGGCCAGATTCTGAGAATCTGGCCCTTTGCGAGTGCAATTTTTGCATTTGGGATTCATCATCCCAAATACAAAAATCGCTATTAGCGAAATCGCATATTTGCGAGGAATTGGATTTAAGGAATCTCTAATAGAGATTCCTTAAATGCAATTCATCAACCAATTTGAAATTGCGAATTCGCAATATTTGGTCGCAATTTACCACGAAGTCTGACTTCGTGGTAAATTGCGAAAAAAGAGAAAAAAGCTCTTTAGTGCATTTTTTTCATTTGCATGTTACACACACACATGTCCTTTGGACATGTTTGTGCGCAACACCTGTTTAAATTTGCATTTAAGGGGTACCACAGGGTGTCCTTTGGACACCCCCGGCACCCTTGAAATCGCTATCTTATTTGCGATTAGCAAATTGCTAATCGCAAATAAGGAATACTCCTCATTCATTCCTATGGGCCTTTTGGCCCATAGGAATGAATGGGGAGTTATTCCTTATTTGCGATTAGCAATTTGCTAATCGCAAATAAGAAATGTGTAGGAATCGAATCTTATTTTGCGATTCCTACATGAATCCCGTTTTGCGAGTCCGTAATAGCGATTCCTTATGAATCGCTATTAAAGACTCGCAAAACGGGTCTTTGATGAATCTGGCTGTTAATCGGGAGCGCTCGGGCCTGAGTTCTGTGCTGTGGGAGGCACCTTGCAGCTCGGGCCCTGCTGCAGCTCGGGGCCCCCAGCCCTGCGGGAGATGCGGGGGCCTGTGTTACGTCCCTGGTCATTAGTAAACTTATAAAACAGAGGAGCTCTCCGTCATATTACTGCTTCTTTTTTCTGACTAAAACAACATCAACATTGTACATACAGCAGGGGTCTAATTTAAAGGACTGCCAAGTTTCTCATTGTTAGTCATGATTATTTCAGCCAGTCTATGTGTTTCCTTTGCATTCATTTATGTGCAGGTCTCTTTATTTATTTATAAATTTAAGGCAACAAGAGCCAGAATTCAGAGAAAATCCTGGACAATTTCAGCTTTATACACAGGGACATGGAAAACTTGAGAGTTCTGCATTTAGGGCAACATAGAATCTTCACTTCTTCACTCACCATCGGAGCCAAGGGGTCAGAAAAAATATCTTTGCTTAAGCGTGTTCTTCTTGCGCCAAACTGAATCTGGTATGAATCACATGAGCAGCTGGATGTAATATGGTGAAAGATGTGTCATGGTCTGTACATAGGAAAGGTAAATGGGAATGAAAATAAAATATTGATAGATATGTAGGAAACCAATGGTGCCAAAGGTAAACAATAATAATACATCCATAATTGTGCTTTTAATAATAATGTGGGATTACCACCATGCAAGTTAAAGGAGACAAAATGTGTACTGAATGTATCTGACTTACAAGGAAGAAATGTCACACAGAGGTATAGAATAATACAAAACAAATGTGAAAATGTATTTAGCATGAACTTACGTATTTAGGTGATAGAAATCATGTTTTCTTTAATACCGGTTTTTCTTTGACTCAGCTCTTAGAATTTGATCTCAGGATAAAAATTTACGTTTCAATTAGTTTCTGCTTTTTATAAACTGTATCACATTTGCAACCAGTTAAATTGTTCTCATGCAAACATTTCGACATTTTTGGGAAAATAATGAATGGCTTTTATAAAGATAAATGTGCCTCTGACCTCCTGTGCAGCTAGTCCACTCTTCCACATTTTAATTACACATTTTTAAAGCGCAAGCCTATCACCCCTAAGGGTATCGAGGCGCTGGATGGCGTCATGGAGAGTAAGTGAGCTCTTGCCAAGAGTCACATGATGCTGAGCTAAATTGCCGCCAGCGCCAAGGATCGCACTGTGAGCCACGCACTCAGGAGTCAGCCTTTCTGGCTGCTACGCCATACCTCTACCTTGGTTGCCATGTTGTTTGTGGGGCTCCTTCTCCCAAAGACCTCTGAAATTCCAAAGCTAATGCTCATTATGGACATACCTGGTATACCCTAAGATTGGGGATAAATAATTCTCTGTTGACCTGGCCTCCTCCTGCTGTGGACGATGCCTCGATTGTAGCCCCCAGCTAGCCCAAGGAATTCACAGACACAGACACCGACCACCTAGAAGTCCTCAAAACCGACACTATGAATGGAAGGATGGCTGTCCCAAGAACTGTCAAAACACAAATGCTGAATGGTGCCACATCTTCCATCTACCCAAGTTGCATGGACATCTTTAGTGGGACTCCTTCCCTTCCCCATAATTGATGTGAGCATGGGCCAATGATCGGCCTAAATTGGTCCAGAGGAAGTATGATGGAGCAGCTTCTTTGAGAGGAGGCTGTGGTCCAGATCAGTCAGATTTCGACATAAGTGTATTTTACGGGGTCCGATTAGGTCATGAACTTTCCTTTAGGGAGAGTGGGCGGGAGTTTCACTGCACCAGTAGTGGCATTCAAAAGAAAAACAGTGCCAAAGAATAAAGGCGAATAAGTGGTTAATTTGTGCCCATGGTTGCCAGTGGGCCTCATTCGCATGTATTTGTTGGGATTGGCCAATCCCGATCTTTCCACTCTAATGTTACTTGTGGGATGATATCATTTAAATAGGAGAAAAACGAGTGCTATTGCTATGAGTAGCATCATCATGTCACATCATTTTCATAGTCATTCGCTTCCACAAACATCTGCCTAGTGCCTGGATGTCATTTTAGGGTCTCAGATAGGACCCCTGGCTTGCTCCCAGCTGCCCTTGGCACTTCTTTTGCGATCCCTGGCCTCAGAAGTGACTGGCAAAAGCAGTTACAAAAAGACTAGTCTGATGAGCCGTGTTTGTGTTCTGCTGCTCACACACTTTAACATAAGTAACTCCAGCAGGAACGTCACTCTTCTAAAAAAACAAAAAAAAACTAAAAACACACATTGATCAAGAAATGATGTCGTTACTTTTTTGTGAATACCTGAAATGTATATTAGAACCATACCTGAACAAGTTTGCTTAGAGACATTAAGCGGTAGATGTACAATAACTGGTGCATCCCTGCATATCAGCAGGAATGCGCCAGTTATTGTGCGCCGCAGCTCCGCCATGATGGATGCGCCGCATTTAAAATGCGGCGCACCATAGGGCAAAAACGGTGTACAGACAAAATATCGACTCCAAAATATCGACTGGACATAATATCGAGTTTTAAATATAGACTGGACAAAATATCGACTGGACATAATATCGACTACAAAAATATCGTTTTTCAGGTAAGTGAAGTAATATCGACTGTATAAAATATAGATAGCAAAAATCTCGAATTTTTAATAATATATAATATTTTATAGTGTATTTTTATGTAATAATATGTGTGAAAACTGTGTCTTAATGTTATAAAATATTTTAATAAATGAATTTTGTTTTTATAATAATTGCGTAATGTAATTCTGTAGCGGGTTGTGGGTTTATAGGGGAAAAGGGTGGGAAGTAATTTAATAATAATTAATTAATTAATATATGTTTGTTAATATTTTTAATTCATAATTAATTGATAATTAATTAATATTAATTAGTTAATTAATTAATATAATTTTGAACATATTTTGTATTAGTAATTAATTGGTAATTAATTAATTGTAATTAGTTAATTACATTAATTAGAGTAAATTTTTAATATATATAATTTTGTGTTATTTTTAAGTAATTAATTGGGAAAAAATAATATGAATTATTAAAATAATTACAGCTAATGTGTTAATATATTTACTTTATTGTTATTGTTAATTAATAATTAATTGGTAATTAAATAATATTGATAAATTTTGGGTAAAGGAGCATTTTTAGGGTTCAGGGTCAGTTTTCAGTTTTAGGGTAAAGGGGTATTTTTGGGGTTCAGGGTCAGTTTTCAGTTTTTGGGTAAAGGGGCATTGTTAGGGTTCAGGGTCAGTTTTCAGTTCATGGGTAAAGGGGTATTTTTAGGGTTCAGGGTCAGTTTTCAGTTCATGGGTAAAGGGGTATTTTTAGGGTTCAGGGTCAGTTTTCAGTTCATGGGTAAAGGGCTATTTTTAGGGTTCAGGGTCATTTTTCAGTTCATGGGTAAAGGGCTATTTTTAGGGTTCAGGGTCAGTTTTCAGTTCTTGGGTAAAGGGGTATTTTTAGGGTTCAGGGTCAGTTTTCAGTTTTTGGGTAAAGGGGCTTTTTTAGGGTTCAGGGTCAGTTTTCAGTTTTTGGGTAAAGGGGTATTTTTAGGGTTCAGGGTCAGTTTTGGGTTTTTGGGTAAAGGGGTATTTTTAGGGTTCAGGGTCAACAAATAAGATTGTAAAAAATTATTTTTATTATTTTCATTTATTATTTAATTACTATAATTTAATTTAAGTATTTTTAAGTATATTTTAGTAATTAAAATTTAATATTAATTTAATTTAACACTGTTTTTAATAAAGTCGATATTTTTTACATCTATATTATTGTTAACGATATTTTGTACTCAATATTTTTGTACTTACCTGTTTGTAGATACAAACTCGATATTTTGACTGTCGATATTTTGTCCACGATATTTTGGCAAGTCGATATTTTGTCCCTCGATATTATTTCAGTGATCCGGCAAAAACGGCACAGATGCGTCACGCATCTGTGCCGTAAAAGCGGGGCATTGCTGGAGTTGTATCGATGCTTAGGGGGGGACTATCTCACAATGCTGCGTCAATCCTTACGCCTGCTTCAAGAAGGCGCAGGATTTTGACACAGCATGGGCCTAAAAGTGACTGAGTGAAATCTTGTAGATTTCACTCAGCCACTTTTGGGAGGCGTTCCTGCGCTGGAACGCCCCACCCCCCCTGCAATGGAACGCCTCCTTCTGGTGCAGGGCTTTACAACATGACGCATCTGGGAGATGCGTCACGTTGTAAATACCCCGCACCATGGCACATCTTTTGCGCCACCGCTGCGTCACAAAAGTGATGCAACAGCGGCTTAAAAGAGGCGCAGGGGGCTTGTAAATCTGCCCCCAAGTGATCATGAATAAAAAACGTTTACAATCCTAGCAATACAGTAAGCCAATAGCATGTTTTGTTTTATAGCACAATGTCCTCCAGTTTAAAATAAATAAAAAGTGTAGTTTTCCTGGCACATCATGTCAGTTAGAATACAGAAATATATAAGATAGGCATGTATTCCTGATAATAACTGCTGTGTCACACTAACTGTGAATTTATTACAGGTTTCCTGTAAATGTCATTTTTTGCAGTAGAGCTCTCTCCTGGCGCTGCTTTGTTAAACTACAGTCTTTGTTAGGGACTCTTCTTTGCAGTTTACTTTCTCCTGCAGCTTTGCAGATCTTGCCTTCTTATGACAGACATCAGGGTCTGGCTGCAGCTATTTATGGGGCACATTACAGCCCATGAGAGAGGAGAACGGCACCCAAGCACAGGTAACGCAAGAGAGCACAGAGAGACACCCGCGGAATAGCTATCAAAGGTGCAGCAGGCTCAGTGGCACCAGGACTTTGGAGATTTTAGGGCCCACTGCACCCAAATGATGGCTGTTTTTTACTTCCCAGCTGAAGAAGAGTTTGTCCATTTTCCTTGCTAGCATTTGGCACCATGATGGCCTTGCAATGCCAGGGACGGAAAGGGGGAGGGAGGTTGAGGAAAGATGATGGTAGAGGAAAAGAAAGAGGAGCTGGAAGAGGGCATAACGCAGAAAGGGAAGTGAGAAGGGCAGAGAGAGAGACTGTAGCAGATTGAGGGAGTTAGAGAGGGGACAGATAAAAAGATACAGGGGCAATCAAGAAGGACTTAGAGTTACAGTGGGAGAATGGGAAACATGTGGATAGTGACCGGGAAGACTAGGGGAGAGAGGGTCATACAAAATCATGGATAGAGGAGGAGAGCGTTAAAATTGTCCTGACTTGTATTAGGCCCCGTAATGTAATGTAAGACATACTTTTATAGCGCGACTATCACTGAAAGGGTATCTTGGCGCTTTGACTCTACAAAACATCACACACAGACGAGATCACACTGCCTCGGGAAAATGTGGGACTTCAACCCCTTTTTGAAAAGGGATAGTTCATTCAAACTCCTCAAGGAAAATGGGAGAGAATTCCAAAATTTAGCAGCAGTGAAGCCAAAGGAACGGCCGCCCATCCGAATCCTCTGGATTCGAGGAACCGCCACCAATGAGCAGATGAGGAACGTAGAAGTCTGGCTGCCGAATACCAAGAAAAAAATTCCTGAAGTGCAATAGGCCCCTGTCCATGGAGTACCCTGAAGACTATGCAAGAGGCCTTGAAGCAGATCCGCTGATGAATAGGCAGCCAATGAAGGTCTCTAAGTGCTAGAGATGATGAAGCTGAGTGCGTCCAAGAGAGGGCCACCTTGGCTGCCATATTCTGGATCTGCTGCAATTTCCTAATCAGGGAACTAGGGCCACCTAGAAGCAGTGCATTGCAGTAATCAAATCTGCTGAGTATGATACTGCGCACTACTTCAGGTCTAGCCGAGGCGGGTAACATGGGGAGGATCTTACGCAGTGTTCGTAACAGCATCATGCAGGTGCCAATAGAAGTTGGCTTCACCAATCCTGACTGTCCAAGGTTAGCCTGTCCTCCCCTGAATGAGCTCCTGGACTTCCCTCCTATCTCTCAAGTAGAGTTTGAGAAAGTTGCATTGGCCATCACCTCTGGATCCCCCCTTGACCCTCTGCCTCCGAAAATCTGGAAAGCTTGTGGGCACGAATTATTCCATACCTTACGGATGATTTGCAATCAATCCCTCAGGTGCGGTATCGTCCCCATTTCCTGGAAGCAAGCGCTCATCACCCCGCTATTAAAGAAACCCACGCTGAATCCAGAATGTCTGTCCAACTTTCGCCCTATATCACTTCTGCCATTCCCGGTGAAGGTACTCGAACGTTGGGTCAGCAACTGCCTCTTAAACCATCTCGAGCAGTACCACGTCTTAGACGAATTCCAATTCGGGTTTCGCCCGGCCCATGGCACTGAAACTGCTGTACTCACTGCCATGGAGGAGCTTCGAATGCGTGCAGACAGAGGCCAAGCTGTGGCCTTGATTTTATTGGATCTGTCTGCCGCATTCGATACGGTCAACCATGGGATTTTGCTTGAGAGGTTAAGAGAGGCAGGGATCGCCGGTACGGCCCTGCTTTGGTTTCATTCATATCTTAGTGATAGACAACAGGCTGTATCCCTTCCCCCATACCAATCGGCCTTTTCCCCTGTCCCTCACGGTGTTCCTCAGGGCTCCTCTATTAGCCCGATCCTTTTTAATGTTTACCTGAAACCACTGGTTCTGCTAATTAAATCGCACAAGGTGACCACAGTAAATTATGCAGACGATACTCAGCTGTTGCTTTCTTGGGAGGGCGAAGAATCCATCCCATTAGAAGCCTTTCACAACTGTCTAAGAGACACCGCTAGCTGGTTGCACCGGAATTCCCTCCAGTTCAACTCCGCGAAAACCGAGGTTTTGTTCTGTCCGGCGAGCCGCATTCCCCGCCCTCTGCCTGCTGAGTTCTGGCCCCCGGAAAACTCTAATAACCCATCACCCGTCACCAGTGTTCGCAATCTGGGCGTCATGCTAAACCACCAGCTGAGCATGGAAACGCAGGTCTCAAGAACAGTTGCTACCTGCTCAGCCCTCATGCGCTCACTGCGCAAGGTTCTGCCTCTTTTACCACCCCCGGCCCGAGCATTGATAGTCAGGTGTACTATTCTTAGTCGCCTTGACTATTGTAATGCTCTCCTGTTTGAATCCCCTGTGACACTACTGGACAGACTCCAACGAGTTCAGTCGGCAGCAGCCAAACTGGCTCTTGGTTGGACCAGAAGATCCTCTGCCACCGCTGCGCTGGCCGAGCTGCACTGGCTACCGCTGAAGCAGCGTATTGCCTTCAAGGCCCTCTGTCTGGTCTTCAAGGCACTACACGGTGCAGGACCTAGACCTCTCCAACGCCTGTTCTCGTGGTACACACCCACCAGAACACTTAGGTCTACAACTGCCTGCCTGGTGAAAGTCCCCAAATATAAGAAGTCCAGGGTCGGAGGCAGATCTTTCAGAGTGGCTGCAGCTAAGCTGTGGAACAGCTTGCCGGCCGATGTCCGCCAAATCACTCATCTCCTACCCTTTAGGAAACGAATCAAAACTTGGCTCTTTCCTTCACCCCTTTAGCCTGCTAGTTAAAGTTCAACCTCCCTGTCTATAAACCCAGGAGTAGCCACCAGCGCCAGGATACCTGCAAGGTGACAGTTGCGCTTAATAAATGTTTTAAATAAATAATAAATAAATAGTCTTCTTTACAAAGGCATCCAACTGTAGTTGTGGGCCGAAGATAACACCGAGGTTGCGAGCAGCGTTCGCTGCTTCGACAGTGACCAAAGTGGTTGGTGGCCAAAGGTCCACAGGCAGAGGACGAGGAATTTTATCCAGTGAACAATGCAGCACCTCAGTCTTTGATCCATTAAACTGAAGGGAATTATGTCTCAGCCAGTCCGCAGTGGCTAGCATGCACTGATGAAAGGTCTCTGCTGAGAAAGCGTCCTTACCTTCAAAGGAGAAGATAAGCTGCGTGTCATCGGCATAGTTTATTACAGAGATGCCGAAGGATTTGATCAGCCTAATCAGGGGACAAAGGTAAAGGTTAAACAAAAAAGGGCTGACTGCTGACCCTTGAGGCACTCCTTGCCCCACCTTTTTGGTGCCGGACCTGAATGGAGGTAAGGCCACCACTTGATGCCTATTATGAAGGTAAGAGACCAGCCAATCCCGGGCCGAGCCAACCACCCCATTCTCTTCCAATCTGTTGATTAGAGTAGAGTGGTTTACCATGTCGAACGCGGCCGACATGTCGAGCAGCACCTGAAAAGCTGCTCGACCACTGTCGACACGCGAACGAAGATCGTCCAGAACCACCACCAGTGCCGATTCCATACCGTGAGCTGGCCGGATGCCAAACCGGGCTACATCTAAACAGGCATTAGTCTCTATAAAGCTATACAGGGATTTAGTGACATATTTTTCCAAGATTTTGATTGGAAAGGGCAAAAAAGCGATGGGCCTGTAGTTCACAGGACAGAGAGGATCCAGTGTGGCTTTCTTCAGTAGTGGAGATACCACTGCCCGTTTCCAACTATCAGGGACCATAGCAGAGCTGAAGGACTGGTAACAGATAGAATAAAGAGGAGGAAAAATCTCCTCTTGGAACAGCTTCCAAAACGTATGTGGCAACGGGTCCAAAGGAGAACCCGATGCGACACAGTTGGCCAAATTACAAAAATCCTCATAGGATGGAAGGGTGAAACTGGACAGCGTTGGGTGTGCAGGAACTTCCCCGGTGTTGGCTGGAGTCAAAGTGGACGGTGGCTTAAAGGTGGGCTGGGTGTTAGAAGTACTAGGAGAGGAAAGACCGCTCAGGGTAGTGGTAATCTTGTCCTCAAAAGTAGCGGCCAGGGAATCACACAGTTCCTGCGAAGCAGGGATGTTGTTAGCAGCACAGGCAGGATTGGAAAGAATATTAACGATTTTAAAAAGAGTTTGTGACCTATTGGCTGCGTGTGCCAACGAGTCCTCAAGGAACTTGACTTTGGCACATTTTATCTGTGCTTTATAACCCAGAGTGATTGTTTAAAAAGATTTTTATCTACCTCAGAATAGTGCTTCCTCCATGTTCTTTCCGCTTGTCTACAACGTACTTTAAACTGAAAGAGTTCATTAGAATACCAAGGGGCAGCGTGCTTGGATCTGCCCTTCTCTTTCCTTAATGGGACCGTTTTATCTAAGGATTCTGTAATCTGTTGGAAAAGGCTCTGGTAGCTCTCCTCTACTTCTTTCTCCAAAGTAAAACCACAAGGAAGCAAAGGAGGCAAGGTAGAGCATTTCAAAAATCTAGACCACTGTCTGCTAAGTTTGGTGTTACCTGTGCGACTATCTATGAAAGAGTCATTGGGAAGTTGTAGTGAAAATTGGATAAGGGCATGATCAGTCCAGCATTGAACGGTTATATCCCCGATCTTGACCCAAGTGTCTTCATCAAAGACCAGATCCAGGATGTGACCCTTCAAATGAGTTTGGGAGAGCACCAGCTGCTGAAGGTGGATGTTACTGCAGGCCTGGCATAGATCTTTATACGCCGTATCCAAGGGGCCATTCAGCCAGAGATTAAAGTCTCCCAAAACCATGAGCCTAGCATGAGAATTAGAAAGATCATAGATGAGATCCACCAGATCGTGTGAGACTATCGTGGCACTGCCAGGTGGTCTATAACAAAGCAGGCCAGAGTACAGGACCCCCTTATGAATTTTTAGCGAGAAGCCCATCAGTTCAATACCTTGAACATTTTTGACCTCAAACTCTGTCAAGCCAAGTGTCCCCCTGAAGATAAAACCCACACCTCCTCCTCTGCCGCCTGCTCGGGGATTGTGCCTTATCTTATATCCAGGGGGGCAGGCCAGCCCAAGCTCCACCCCACTTTCAGCTCTTGTTCATGTCTCCGTGAGAAACAGCACATCCAAACCCAGAAAATCGATTAGGAGTGATATTTCCGAATGATGTTTACACAAGGACCTGACATTGAGCAGACCACAAGATAACACCATAGGACTATTGGTGGTTGCTGAGGGCTGGCTGACGGAGCAGGATAGCTGGCCTACCTGAAAGAGTTCTTCCCTGGAATAGGCATATCGAGCAGGAGCAGGTTTGGCAGCGTGGCTGGCGCTGGTCGCGGTATGTGCGCGGACGGGCGCAGACAGGCTTGTCTCTGGCGCGCCCGCTGCGCACGTGCGCTGCGCGCTTGGATGTTCTGCATTATAAACACTGTAAGCGCGAGAGTCCTACGAGTCAACCTCTGGACCCGCGAGCAAGAAGGCTCCTGAAAACCGGCACCTTCCTGGTTCCCACACCCAAGATGGCGCCCAAATCGCCGTGACGCGGTTCAAATAACCCCTTAATCGGCCTAAATTCACAAATGCGGGGTGGAAACCTTTTAAAGTGCGGGTAAGAACTAGAAAAGATTTTGCACAGCAAAAGCGGCTAAAGTAGAAAATTCAGCTGCGCTATACAGCAGCAGCGCGATTATGCAATGGTGCTTCTTAAAATATTAAAAATGGTTGTCAGCTAAGAGAGGAATTACAGAGTGAGCGTACGCGCTGCAGGTCAGGTAAGCAAAGTCTACCTGTGCATGGAGGAGTTCCAGTTTTTTAATCCTTGTACAAGCGCGAGAGTCCTACGAGTCAACCTCTGGACTCGCGAGCAAGATGGCGCCTGAAAACCAGCACCTTCCTGGTTCCCCGTGAAGCCCTTGCAGTGCCAGTGAGAGAGACAGAGAGCGATTTAAAGAGGTAGCAGAAAGGTCGAGGTAAACAAAGTGGGGTGGTTAAGCGGTGACATGAAGGAGAAGGACAAGTGTGAAAGGGACCCAGAGCTAGATTGGAGGAGAAAGAAAGAGGGAGGGTGAAAGGGTGAAAGGAGTATAAAGTAGAAAAGAAAGAAGGTCTAGAGTTATAGTAGGGGAAGTGGAGAGAGAAAGCAATAGAACGTTGTAGAGGGAGGAGGAGAAAGAGAGGGTGTAGAGGGGGAAGAGTGAACAGCATGAAAGACAGTGAGGAAAAGGCATGAGCACCAAACCGAAGAAAGCGCAAGAGACATAGATAGGCAACATTAAAGAGGAGATAGAGAGAAGAGATGGAGGAAAAGAAGGGAAAGCGAGGATGAGGAAGAAAGAGCACAAGGCAAGAGGCAAGGCAAAGAAAAGAGAAATAATGAAAAAAAAGGATGACATCGTGAATGAGAGAGGGTTGAAAAGATGAGAGCTATGAAGCTTGAAAAGGGAACTGTAGATGGAGCTAGATCGCCAAAGATAAACACAGAAGGGTTTTGAGAAGGAGGGGGGAGAAAGAGATCATGATGGAAACAACAACACATGCCTGAGAAAGGAATGCTGAGAGGTTGATGGAAAAAGCAAAGGGAGAAATAGACTACATGAGGCAAGTCTGTTCAGAGGGATGTGATATCCAAGTTACTTTAACTTATTCATTCAACGAAAGGTAAATGGAACCATACCAGGAGTATGGCTTGCAGATGGCCTTACAAGCAACGGAATGCTTGTGAGCCTCTTAGTCACAGAGATGTAAACAATGTATAGCCACTGCCCACCTTCAAAGTGGAACAGTGGGCATGCAGTGCTCACCTTGTCCATGTGGGGCAGACAAATGCAGATACTGAAGACATGATGGAGGTTTTTATAACTGTGTGAAGGAGAAGGGGGGAATTAAAGGTTGTTTGGAAGAATAATCAGTGTCTTTTGTTCGTCATCTCTGAAATACATCTGGGATACCACTGGCAGCAGTGCTGTGGGAGGCATTTGGATGGGAAGCCTGAAGGCTGCTGCACACCTGAAATTGACCACATGGATAAAAAACACACTGTTGGATGTTTTATAAAACTGTACTTTTCATCTTGCAACTACACACTTAGGGGACTATTCACAAACAGGATTTAGTAGGGTGTTTACCAGGCACGGCCTGTGACGGGCGTTATACTGGGGCGGTGACGTCAGCCAGGGGAGGGTCATGGTGGGGGGTTGTAAAATGCGAGATATGGACTATTAGAGGTAAGTTCCGAAAAGAAAAAAAACCCGAATTTCGTTGCCCACCTGCATCACATTTGGTGATGCAGCGTGGGCAACGAAATTCGTCAACAGACATTTTCGTCAACAGACATTTTTATGCTGCGATTATTTAGTTAATTCAATGCTAAGAAGAAAACTACGAGCACCGGGGAAACTACGAGCACCAAGATGCAACAACTTGTTGGCCAAAGAACCAGGACTGGCTTTAAGTGTCATACATGACATGGAGTCATCTTGCAGCTCTGATAATTGGAGGCTTCTAATTTTTGGTACCATTATATCTATCCAATGCAGTCCTCCCAACTTGCCTCAGTGGCAAATAGTTGACAAATATTGGAGTGTCGCACGCACACTTGGGAGCATATTTATGTGCCCCCTGCACTGCCGTAGAATCACATTTTGTGATGCTCCGCCAGTGCAAACCACCATATCATATTAATGAGGCCACGCAAAGCCTCATAGACATGGAGTAAGGCAAGGCAGTGGAAATAGCTTAGTTGCCTTCGTCTGAGCTAAGTAGGCGCTCCATGGGCGCTGTGGTGGGTGTTCCCATGCAACAGCCATGGATTTTGATGCATCTCCAGATTTACAAGACTATGTAAACCTGGGGATGCGCAAAAAGCTTCCGCCCCCTAAGTTGAGGTGTAACGAGGAGAAATAACGTTATTTCTCCTCGCATTCTGCAGCACAAATAGAAAGAGGAAAATGCCTGAGTAGATTTCTATGCAGGAAGGTGCCCCTTTCTACACTTAAACAATCCTCCAACAACATAGGCAGCCTTGCACCATGATGCAAGAGTGCCTTCATTGGCACTAGGCTGCCGAAATGGTGCTAGCAATACATTCCTGACCTTTCACTTTGACGCAGGGCAGCGAAGCCAGGTGACTGGCTGCGCTGCCCTACGCCACATTCCCATAAACATGCTCCTTTACTTGTAAATCTATCAATCATTTGCTAATCACAGAAAACACATGGAATGAATCGTAAGTGTGCCCCAGAATGAGAGACCTATTTGCCTGGTGGCGACGCAATACTTAAGACAGATTTGTGAAGCCACGCAAGGCCACCTTGCTTGGCCCTGACAGGCTCCATGAATATGGAGTAAGGCAACACAGTGCAAATCGCTGCATTGCCTTACTCTGCCCTGGGAAGGCATTCCACGGGCATTATGTGCACGTTCCAATGCAATTTTCATAGTTTCCCAGATTTGCCAGAACTTGTAAACCTAGCAGTGCACCAAAAAGATATGCCTTCCCAGGAGAGGCATAACAAGGAGAAATCTCTTTATTTCTCCTTGCTACTTCCTCTTTCTATGTGCACAAACAGAAAAAGGAATATGCCTCCCAGGATTGGATTTGTGCAGGAAGGTGCTGCTTCCTGCACAAAAATAATCCTGCCAACAACACAGGCACTGTTGAGCCATGGTTCAAGTATGCCTACGTTTGTGCCAGGCAGCCAAAAGGGTAACAGCGCAGGGGAAAAGGCAGGAATGCACCGTATTCTTTTACATACAACATATTCTAGCCCTTTACCTCACGCAGTGCACCGCAGCAAGGTGACCTGCTTTGCTGCCCTACTTGTCTATTTTTCATAAATAGGCTACATAATGTGTAAATTAGCAAAGGCACTGATTGGACGACCACCTACTATATACAGTGGTTAAAGCGAGGTGTATTAAGGCCCCCGCTGATTTGATTGTGAATGATGACAGTTTTTTTTATCAATGTTTAAAGTAAATTATGATAAAATGACGGTCTGATCGAGTCCTTTATGCCGTGTAAATGTCGCAGGTTGTTGGCTAAATGACACACTTACCTGCATTGACAAATAAACGCCGGGATCCCTAGCTGGCCATCAGTCTTTGAGATGGCTCCCATCACATCCAATTGACATCATCCTTCTGTTTATGAGAGATGGCTCCTACAGCAAAACCATTTTGTTTATGTTGTGCTTGAGTGCTCTCAAGAAGCTTCCTTTCACACTTTTTACAGAGTGACCTTTTCACAGCTGGAAGATCTTATGAATCAGGAGCCTTAAATAATTGGATAACTCTAGGTATGAAAGACTTCTTTTTCACTGTGAAATCGAGTTTGCATTTGTGTCCCCTAATAGAATTTAATTATCAACTGCAGTAAATAGACCTTTGGCCAGCTGCTTGATTTATATTTACAAAGCGGACATGGAACTCATGGCAAGGAGAAGAGATAGTTATAAAAGACATTTCTCCCTTAACCACATATAATTTTTCGATTATCATTAGGCCAGTGTGTGATTAACTGCACGCTGCATGATGGATTTTCTTTTAAAAAAAGATGGTGTTTTTGGTCCCAAACAAACATGGCTCTGCATTATGCAAATCAGCACCCTGGGCTTTTTGTTTGTTTATATTTCAAGCAAAATTAAAAAAGATTTTGGCAGGCACTGCATGTCTCCTGCCAGTCATATGTTGCTGATTAATCACGCATAATGGGCAGACAGCATGTGGGGTGAAGTAATTTCATAGCAATCACTACCCATTATTTAAGATCCCTCTGACACTGTGCCTTGCGAGTCTTGTTTCGCTGCTACTTCAAGGGAGACTGTGATGAAGAACGAGAGTTAAATAACCTTTAAACAAAACGTTGAACTTGTTTTGAGCATAATAAAGGAGATAGATTTCACATTAGCAAGCTTGGGTATCATAAACAAACTAAATGAGATGTAGGTTAGTTAAGGACATGCACAAAATTACATGGCATCAGAAGGACCGGAAACACTAAGGAGCCGAATAGAGTGAAAATGTATGTATTGTATTGTACTTCTTTTTGTGATGTACCTGATGGGGAAACATCCTAAACAACGAAGTTTTAAAAACGACAAAACCTTTACAACGAAGTCCTAAACTACGAATTTAATGAACAACGAAGTCCTAAACCACGACTTTTCCGGACTGCAAAACAATGTAAGAACGTCATTCCCCACCCCTCATCAAACAGAATTGCTGAACACGTCCCACTTTCTTATTTGTCTCTGGCTCAGCCTCTTACGTTATCTGTTTTAGCACTGATCTCTGGGAAATCTGCTCCTCCATCTTGCGACTGTCTCCTAGCAACACCCCCATCTTGTTCTCGGCCTCCTCTTGCATGACTTCATTGGCTCAATCTTGCACCATCACGTCTGCCATGTGCGAGTCTCATACCACTATCATACAACTATAGAGACTATCTCTACTCCTTCATTGTAGTGTCTGTGAGCCTTCATCCTATGGACACCCTTGAACACTCTTCCTCTGGACCTGGCACAATTGCACTCATCGGACTGAAAAACTATGCGTGGCACCTCTCCAACCCCACCCTTGAACACTCATTTTCAGGCCCGGGCACAATGCGTGGCACGTCTTAAACGGCTGTTCAAGGGAACTGGCTGGCGGGTAACGAGGACTGCCAAGGTATGACATTGAGTTCATTTTGCGAGCTATGAATATTCATTCTCAGGCCATAGTACAATGCGTGGGACGTCGGAAAGGGCAGTGGAGTTCTCTTTTCTCCCATGGCACAATGTGTGGCGCGTCATTCCTCTCCACCTCCTATCTCTCATTAACAAATGGAATCGGATGTGCTGCCTCCTAGCTAGCGGACTCTGAGGAGAGCGGGGTTGCAGCCAGCCTTCATCCTGCTATGTAAATGTAAATGTAAATGACCCCAACCCCTGACTTGACACGAACATTAAGCCTCGAAAAAAAATCACTCACCACTGGAGTTATCTGGCTGGCGGGCTCTGAGGTGCGTGGGGAAGTAGCCATCTTTCTTCCTGCTTCGTAGGACGTGGAGGGAACAGTGTCTTTGGGAATGCTCTGTTATTGTCAGTTAGGCATTGTATTATTTAAATGTATTAATGATCTTAAAATATGAAATCTTACTTTTAAGCATTAAGATTCAGGAAATAGGTGGCAATGCATGGGTATTTAATTTATATTAAAATGTATCTCAAGCCACATTTATTTAAAAATCATTTATTATTATATTCCTTTTTATATAAATGTCAAAAAATGCAAGAACATTGTTGTGTGAAGGAATAATGGTCAATTTCAATGTTAATTTTCCTGGTTTAGGAATTCGTTGGTAATAAAGTAGTTGTCTGGCATTGCTCGTTGTTTAGCCTTCGTGGTTCAGGAATTCATGGTTTAGGCAGTAGTTGTTCAATCATAAGTCCACCTGATGTCCGCGATGAGGCCCTTAACCTCTTTAGTGAGGGCATCGGCCAACTCTCCACAGTGCGTCTGTCGGCCATTGGCTGACACTGTGGATGGTTTAAAGGAAACCTTTGGTGGTTGCACTAAAGTTTTCCTCTTTTTAAACAAAATGGGTAGGGGCGAGGCCGATTTGCTTCCGATTTTGTCTCTTGCCCCCAGTCCAGCCCATTTGTGACATAAGAGCACCACCAGGTGTCTGACGTCACACAGACCCAAGGGCCACAGAGTTGAGAAGCTAGTGAGTTCTGTCCACAGTGTCCAGTAGAGATTTCTTGCCGAAAACGGCCTCCCACATTTCAGGGAGTCAACAATGCCTCCGTCAAACAGTTTCCTGCTTGTGGATCGCAATCACATCCACAATTTCTATTTTTTTGTGTGGAGTTTTTTTCTGAGGGGGAGCTATCATGCTAACAGGGAGAATAAATAATAATAAAAAAAGAAGCACATTTTTAGAGTCTCGGTTTTCCTCACAAACAGGGCAACACGATTTGGCCCTCAAAATATCTTTTTTGAAATGTGAGTTTTGCCTTGTGGGGCTGATCAGGCACCTATGGGAAAAACCCATTTAAAAAAAAGATAATGGTGAGTGTTGGGTCTCCTGACATACGGGCTGACCCCTTTAGGGCCCATGTTTATATTTTTTTATGTGTTTTTCCCCTGGGGAAAAACTATATTAAAAAGAAAATGTATTAGGTAGTCAGTCAGCCCTCCTGAGATACCGGCCGACCCCATTTAGGCCCATACACATTTTTTCACATTTGTGCTTTCTCGTGACAAAACCAACGGTTAAAAAAAATGTTGTTGGGGGTTTGCCCTCCTGACACAATAGTTGACCCCCTAGGGGCCCATTTTAGTAGAAAACCATCTTCATCCATCGGTCTGTTGTGTCATAGGGGTTTGAAGTCAGCCCTCTTCATCCATTTGGTCTGTTGTATCATTCATATTATTCTTCCACCCACTGCAGCATGGTGCAAAAGGTCAAGCTACTGGTGCTGATGGCTAACTACAGTGTGAGTAATAGTATTGTGGTTTATCACAAGGAGCAAACCTGCGCATGAAGCAGGAATCTTGAGCTGCAAGTGCTACTATGTAAATACGTGCTTCTTGAGATAAAAACTAGATTTTTGCCTCCAGGAAATTATTTTTATACTAGCAATGGCCCAGCAGCTCCCCCAACTATAACACTTTGTGCAAGCCATGCCAAAACAAGCATTGACAAAGCCAAAAGGCTCTCGGCGATAGCCAGACCTATTGCCTTTGCAAATGGTTGTTTAGGCATCTTATTTGCTAAAGAGAGATCCTTATTGTTGTGTACACGCCTAGGTTTTGGCCCTGTCTGACTTGCATATATTTGTTTGCTCCCTTCCACTTAAAAGTGTCTCTGCTGCATGCTAGTGCAGTGGAGTGGGCTCCTCCCTGGCATTTTGAAGTCTGTTGGGTTTTTTTTGTTATGTGGAAAAGTGAGTTAGCACTTTGGATTTTTTTGTCTCTTTTTATTGTCTTTAGGGAGGTTGCAGCTGCATCAATAAGCTAGGTGCTTTTTTGCATTCACACTGTTGCACACACCCTCCCACTGATAAGCTCTGTGTTTTGTTACACATAGCTATTCACATCACACAGTTGCACACATTTACTGACGGATTTGGAACCATACTTCTGTCTGCTACCTAGGACATTGTTTGAGAGGGAAGGCTTTAGACAGATTTTGGACAGTCAATTGAGATGGAGTCTTGATGGATGTCTGCTGCACAGGTCCTAACCGAGTTATGGAGGACAACACTAAAGCAGGATTAAATACTACTGAGGGAGAAGAAAATGGAGCAGAATCTGGAAGTGATTTTTCAGTCGTCAGAGTTCCATCTGATGACTCGTCTTCCAGTGATTCTGAGGAACATGGTCCTAGCCGTGGTTCAGTCCCTTGGCCAGCATGAACTGTACAATGGAGAGACAGTAGCAGGGTAGACCAGCCCAGAGAGCAGACGCATGCAGAAACAAGCTCACCAAATGCTCTCGTGACAGTCCCCCAATTTCGTTCAGGTCCAAATTCCCCCATTCACTTCAGATGCTAGATGTAAAGTTGATGCAGCAAATATTTTATATATTGAATACATCCATCTTTTTTTGCATGTTGACTTCCTTCAGGAAATTGGGCACCAAACAAATTTGCATGCCAAACAGTTTCTGAGTGAGCATGGAAGCTGTCTAAAGCCTCATTCTAGGTCACACCGGTGGACTCCCACTTCTCTTGGGAGCTGAATCATTTTATGGGCCTTATATTCAAAATAGGGATAGTGCACAAACCAAGCATGAAGTTCTGCTGTCCTCCTTGCAGTATTTAGGTAACACACAGCTTTGAACAGGTCATGAGCAGAGATCAGCTTTTGATATTGCAACACATGCTGCATTTCAATGACAGTTTAGAAGCATGGCCCCATGGCGGTCTAGGCCATGGCAGGTTTTTAACAATTCTGCCTGCTGTGGAAAATCTGTTGGCCAGATTACCAGAGGTGTATACTCCTGGAAAGAATAAAGCCATTGATGAGTCCTTGATTCTGTACAAAGGGTGACTGCTGTTCAGGCAGTAAATAGCAAGCAAAGGAGCTCATTTTGGATTCAAAATGAACATGCTCTGTGACATTCCTACTAGTTATTTGTACAGCCTGAGAGTGTATACAGTGAAGGACTCTGCTCTAAATCCTGAAGGTTGCTCTTCCATGCTAATTGTCTAAGCAATGATTTTATGGGAGATTGTCCAACCACTCCTTTATAAAGGTTATAACCTTCGTGGTGTGGTTCACTGGTTAGAGGCGGCAGACTCGGAAGCAGAGAACGGCCCAGGACCAGGGTTCAATTCCTGATGCGGCAGGGTCGTGGACCAGGGTCAGTGACTCGATAATTCTCACCTCGGTGCCTACTCTAACCAGGGATCACACTCGGCAACTCTGGGCATTAGTTTGCCTCATCTCTACAACGGCCCTCCACATTCGCCGGGGATGCCTGGTTTCACCTTGGAGATACCCAGTAGGGACCATCTCACAGGGATAGCCAGGACGGGTTCCCCAGCGGTCTACAGCGCCACGACGGCTCTGGCCAGCAGTGCGCTTTACAAGACCACATACATTACATACATTACATTCATGTGGACAATGTATCGGAGGATAGCTGTTCATTGAGCTGTACAAAGCTGGCACTTTGGCATGCCATAGAGGGATCTAAAAAAATATAGACTACAAAAATATTGACTCCCATACCTAAACCGATAAGTACAAAAATATTGAATCAAAATATCAATGTAAAAAATATCAATGTAAATATATATTCAAAATAAAATAATATATTAAATATTAATATTAACAAAATAAATTAAATGTAATATACATTTTAACTAAATATAAAAAATAAATGTAATTAAAAAAGATAAACACACAAACATAATAATGTATATACATTCATCAGAAACAGGGCACCACAACTGGTGGGAAAACAATCAATATAAAAAGAAAAACAGGTTAAAACGGTGCTTCAACATCTAGCGATCAACTAACATCTAACAGCGAGTCAGACTCTGAAATGAGAAACCCTTCAAGAGACATAAGCGGAGTGAAACCTTCTCCGGGGGAAGAAATGAACCTTTTAACCGCTCAAAGACTGGCAACTTTGAGACCAAGATTCCCACAAAAACCAAATCTAAGTGGGCAAATTACAAACGCAAGCAAAGGAGAAAAGCAGGCCGAACCAAGTCCAAATCCTCAAAAAAAGAAAAGGAATTTTTGGAGAAAGAAGTAACCCAAACGGTGGTGAATCTTTCGACAATGTCATTATCAAAAGAAGAGACAGCGACACTGAGCTTAGGCCTATCATACTGCCTGACCAACAACTTTGACTACCCCAATGTCCGGATGGATATATGTAAGGGAATCAGAAAATTGAAATTAAAAAAGTTATGCGACCAAGAAAAAACTGGTGAACAATCCTAGTCAAACAACAAAACAATCAGATGTGACACAATTCATTTCTAATACACAGGAAGAACTAGAAGAACTATGGAATGATGAGACGGCTCCTACAACCAGTCAACACCAAGAAAAATCTATGACAACAATCAAAACGAAGGGTGCTGGTTTAACGAATTTAAAACGGAAATCAAAATTCTCACCTATCACACTACATGACTCCATTGACACTTTTCACAAGGATATCACAAACACAATTAAAAAACTAAACAAAAAAATCAACATGACCACCCAAAAACACCAAGAAAAACAAACAGAGACTGTATGAGAGTGACGCACTATTCACAAGCTCCCGTGGGATGCTCCTATTATAACACTATTTCTTCCTCTGTGCTGTGAATATATACACTTTTATACATCAGAACATATATTCAAAACAAATTGTCCATGTAACTCATGATTATTGCCAAAGAAACAAAAGATTCAAGTGCTTCAAGACATCATATTTTTAATGACTGCTTTCTTTCTTGTATGTTCTTCTTTTGGTACATTACATCATGTACAATGATTCCTCTCAACATCATTTTGCAGTCAATCCCAATGCATTTCGGTATAAGAATACCTTCGTCAGGGGAATACTGAAAATTAACATAAACAATAATCAAACACTGAATGGGGAGCTGTGGACCCCACCTCGTGTACATGCAAACACTTGTGCAGGTATGTTATAACCAATACCATCTCTGTGCTCACACTGGTGCCTCTGTGTCTCTGTAACCCTAATAGTGTGTTACTACTAGCATGCCCACCTGCCCTGTGTTATTCTACGACCACGTGCTGGTCAATAGCGCAGTAATCGTACCTGCTGTGATGAGTCTATTACTGACCAGTCTTTATGTAGTGTCAAGTTGCAAGCTGTGAAAAAGAAATCATATCACTGTCTGCTGTCCACATGCCTATAACCTCGTATATCTTTGATAGCGAAGTGTCGCCTACCTTAGAAGTTTTCCGATATTGGGACGCCCCTTTTCCTCAATATCGACGTGGCAAGATTCGCCGCATTACTTCGGTTCTGACAATGAAAAAAACTGTGTTACTTGCTGATGTAACACACCCTGCTACACGTTGTGATTGCGTAGCTAAAAGGTGCTAGTGGCGCGAACGAGGCCAGCATCTCTTACCTAGTTCCTCTGCTCTCAACCCTCTCCTGATCGTCTCGTGCTGTATGCACGCTGCCTTCCGTAACCTACTAGTAACCGCCTCCACCAGGCCAAACACTAATGACGGACTACTTGCGTTTTCTAATGGCGGGCGCCATCTTAAGATAGTAAACAATGACGCTGTGGCATCAACAGATTGTATCTACTGTTGCATGTGAACCTAATGGATAGGAAATGTGTGGGCATTCATATACACTGGCTACTGACCTATAGTCAAAGTGAGGTGTTTACAGTAAATGGTAATGTGTACAACATGTATGACAAAGTCCTTATGCTAACAAGAAAGCATTTACATGAGATGAAAAAACATGATAAACAACAACAGTGCTTGAACAGTACATATTACAACATTCATAATTACAGGTTATAACAAGCATTGGAAATGCAATAGGTCTCGCACCATTAGAGTTAGTGCTTTTAGAATTGTTTATGGGTTTTTTGTAAATGTTTAGCATTTTTGTTTCCTGTAGCCAATGCGAAAGTATTACAAATAAAAAAAGCCATAAACATTTCTAAAAGCTCTAACTGAAATGGTCTGAGAACTATTGCACTGTGTGAGGGTGAGGGTGAGTGAGGGTGAGGGTGAGTGAGGGTGAGTGAGGGTGAGGGTGAGTGAGGGTGAGTGAGGGTGAGGGGTTGAGGGTGAGTGAGAGTGAGGGTGAGTGAGGGTGAGTGAGGGTGAGGGGTTGAGGTTGAGGGTGAGGTGTTGAGGGTGAGTGAGGGTGAGGGTGAGTGAGGTGTTGAGGGTGAGTGAGGGTGAGGGTGAGGGGTTTTGGGTGAGTGAGGGTGAGGGGGAGTAGTTAAGGCTGAGTGAGGGTGAGTGAGAGTGAGGGTGAGTGAGGGGTTGAGGGTGAGGGGTTGAGGGTGAGTGAGTGAGGGTGAGGGGTTGAGGGTGAGTGAGGGTGAGGGTGAGTGAGGGTGAGGGGTTGAGGGTGAGTGAGGATGAGTGAGAGTGAGGGTGAGTGAGGGGTTGATGGTGATGGGTTGAGGGTGAGTGAGGGTTTGAGGGTGAGGGGTTGAGGGTGAGTGAGGGTGAGTGAGGGTGAGGGTGAGGGGTTGAGGGGGAGGGGTCGAGGGGGAGGGGTTGAGGGTGAGTGAGGGTGAGTGAGTGAGGGTGAGGGGTTGAGGGTGAGTGAGTGAGGGTGAGGGGTTGAGGGTGGGTGAGTGAGGGTGAGGGGTTGAGGGTGAGTGAGTGAGGGTGAGGGGTTGAGGGTGAGTGAGGTTGAGGGTGGTTGAGTGAGGATGAGTGAGAGTGAGGGTGAGTGAGGGGTTGAGGGTGAGGGGTTGAGGGTGAGTGAGTGAGGGTGAGGGGTTGAGGGTGAGTGAGGGTGAGGGTGAGTGAGGGTGAGGGGTTGAGGGTGAGTGAGGATGAGAGAGTGAGGGTGGGTGAGGGGTTGAGGGTGAGGGGTTGAGGGTGAGTGAGGGTGAGGGAGTGAGGGTGAGGGTGAGGGGTTGAGGGTGAGGGGTTGAGGGTGAGTGAGTGAGGGTGAGGGGTTGAGGGTGAGTGAGTGAGGGGTTGAGGGTGAGTGAGGGTGAGTGAGGATGAGTGAGAGTGAGGGTGAGTGAGGGGTTGAGGGTGAGGGGTTGAGGGTGAGGGGTTGAGGGTGAGTGAGGGTGAGGGTGAGTGAGGGTGAGGGGTTGAGGGTGAGTGAGGGTGAGTGAGGGTGAGGGGTTGAGGGTGAGTGAGGATGAGTGAGAGTGAGGGTGAGTGAGGGGTTGAGGGTGAGTGAGGGGTTGAGGGTGAGTGATGGTCAGGGTGAGTGAGGGTGAGGGTGGGTGAGGGGTTGAGGGTGAGTGAGGGTGAGTGAGGGTGAGTTTGAGGGGTTGAGGGTGAGTGAGGGTGAGGGTGAACGAGGACAATCGCCAGCCCCGACCTAAATTCTGAAGCCCGTGATGAACCACCCGCTGTTATTACATTTTCCCAGAGCTGAGCGCTCAGAGGAAATGTTATCGCCGGGGAAAGTCCAGTGAGGTCAGAGGGTGCTGTCCTGAGAATGTACTCAGCCCCTCATCGGCGTGCGCGAAGCAGCACGAGACCAGGACACTAATCGTCATTAAGGCCCAAGCATTTGTGGCTTGAGAGTGCACGCGCTGCTGGAGCCGGTGTCTGTCCAACTACAGACCACCAAGAGGCCGTGGGAAGGGGCTGGGGTGCGAACGGCCGGGACAAGGAAGCACCCGACACGCTACGTGCACTCGTTCTTAGGCAATGGCATGCACAACTGAATATTCAACATGAAACTAAAGTTACATCCTCAGAAACATGAATTTCTCCTCCTCTCATTGAGGGACAGGAACTTCCCGTCGAAAAGTCTGGTGAACTCAGTGGCACCAGCCAACTAAAACTCTTGGCTTCAAACTCCATGAACTAAGCCATGTTGATTTACAGATCAAAGGGATGGCCGGAAACGGCAGATTTCATCTAAAACGTATCCAAAAAGCGAAACAGAAAGCAGGGTAACCTGACCCAGGAGGGGGGAGGAGGGAGGAGAAATGCGTCTCGGCCGGAGCAGGGGGCGGAGCAGGGAGAGCGGGCTTTGAAATGTAATTCACACGGCCGGCCGGTCGTGAAACTGAAAGCATGGCCGGCCGGCCGTGAAAGCCTTTGATGCCGCAGGGGGTGGAGCGGCACCAGCTGGGAGAGTAGGCAAGGCAGGCGGCTGGGGGCATGTGCACGCGCTTTTAAGCTCAATGCGCATTGAGCTTAAATTTCTCGTGCACTGCAAGGAATCGCCACGATTCCTTGCAAGTTGGGGATAAAGAGTGGATAAGCCACCATAGTCTCGCTTGCTCGATGCGCATGCGCATCGACAGGCGAGACCTAAAAAACACATATATTCGATTTTGTCATTAAGAGCACAGGGTTCAAGCGTATTCAAATTGCGGAGCCAGTATGTTTCTCTTTGGGAAGGTTGGCGATTGGTATCAGCATGTACCTTTCCATCTATACTCTCTAACACAGTGTATCGCAATTGTGGTATGGTGTGTTGTCGTTCTTTCCAATGCATGGCCAAGTTGGATTTGGGGTTGCAGGTTCTTATCATGCTCTTGTGCTCTGTGATCCGCACCTTAAACTTACGTGTGGTCTTCCCTACGTATACCAACCCACGGGGGAATTTAATGGCATACACTACCATGTCAGTATTACAATCTGACGTGTGTCTGAGTTGAATCTGTTTGCCTGTTTGTGGATGTGGAAAGACGTCCTCTACCATTACATTACCGCAATGTCCACAATTGTGACATTTCACCATACCTCTGTGGTGACCAGTAGTTGTTTGAGTATGTGCCTGCTTCAATATGTCTTTCAAATTTTTAGATCTCGTGTGTGCAAACAAAGGCTTGCCTACAAACACTGTCTTAAAATCGGCTTCTTGTTCGATAAACTCCCATCTTTTAAGAATACTTTTCTTAATGGACCTGCAAGATGTAGAATATTTGATTACAAACACCTCCCTTTTGAGTGGTTGTTTGATGGTTTTAAGTAGAAGTTCTTGTCTGTTTATTGAACTGGCTTTAAGTTTTGCCTGATTGAGTTCCTCTTCCGGATACCCTCTGTCTTTGTAAGCCTGTGTCATAATCTCCATCTCTTGTAACCCCTGTATTTCCTGAGAGCAGATTCTGTGAGCCCGCAAAAACTGAGAAAAGGGTAAATGGTTTTTTAGAGACATGGTGTGAAAACTACTGTAGTGTAGTGCAGTATTACGGTCGGTTGATTTTTTATACACTCTTGTATGTAATTCTTGACCCTGCTTTTCAAGGAGTATGTCAAGGTAATTGATGGTTTCAGCATGTATGGAGTGCGTTATTTTAATCTGACCATGACAGTCATTCAACTCAGTCAGAAGGTTTTCTAGGACATTGTGGGGACCGTTCCACACCATTAGGATGTCGTCAATATACCTGACATAAAGTTTCAGGTGTTGTGTCCATGAATGATTCTGTAAAATATTTTCTTCCTCATACTTTGCCATAAATATATTGGCAAATGTCGGCGCCCCAGTAAAACCCATGCTGGTTCCTGTTCTCTGAGGGTAGAAGTGATCCTCCCATTTAAAGTACCCATGATAGAGGCAAAATTGAAGCAGCTCTAAAAGAAATACATTGATGCCTTCGTCATACTCATGTCTGAGTAACATCCATTCAACCGCCTCTATCCCCTCCTGGTGGGGGATAGAGGTGTACAACGCTGCTATATCTACAGTACATAGCCATATAGTGTCTTCTGGGGTGATGGTGACTTCATTGATTCTCTTAAGGCAATCTGTTGTGTCTTGTATATACGTACACCATTGTTGTACTAATGGCTGCAAGTAATGATCCAAGAACTTTCCTAGAGGTTCATGCAGCGACCCACATCCCGCCACAATTGGCCTGAATGGTGGGTCAACCGGGTCTTTGTGCATTTTCGGCACCATATATATGTAGGGTCTCTTCGGGTACTGTGTTGTCAAAAACCTGTGGGTTTGCTCATCTATCCATCTCATCTTTTGAGCTTTTACAAGAATGGTCTTTAGAATGGATTGAAATCGAACCGTTGGGTCCGATTCCAGTTTAATGTAAGTGTCCTCATCGGTAACATGCTGATTAACCTTAGCCTGATAGTAAGCGTTATTGAGCACCACCAGGGCGCCCCCTTTGTCCGCAGGTACTATCTTAAGGGTATCATTCTCTGCTAGTTTACGTAGCGTAATTTGTTCCTGTCTGGTCAGATTGTTCTTACTTTTGTGTGTTGTGGAAACCTGTTCTATGTCCTTTTTGACTAAAGTTTCAAATAAGTCTAGAGTCTTGTGCAAAAAGGGGGCCACAAATGTACTCCTAGGTCTGAAGGTCTGAGGTGTTGCAGATGTGATGGTGGATGTCATAGGTTGTTGGCTAATTGTGTGGAAAAACCATCTTAAATGAAGTTTCCTCCTGAACTTAAATAATGAAACCTCTGTCTCCAGTTTGTTGGTGGTGTACGTAGGTACAAATGACATGCCCTTATCTTATACTTTCAATTCTTGTTTACTTAATTGATAATCAGAAATGTTCATCACAAGTTCCTCTTGTTTCTTGGCTTTTTTTTAACCTTGTCCCCTGCTGGTCCGTTTTGTTTTGTTTGGGGTTGTTCCGTGGGGGGGTGGTTGGATGTTTTGCCCCCCTCTAAAAAAGCCTACCTCGGGGCGGTGTTTGAATCTCCCTGTGCTCCTCCCTCATTGCTTGTGCTAGGATTGGTAAGCACACATATAGAATCAATTACCCACCCTCACTCACCAAAAAAGCCGCTAAACGCTTTAAACACAACTTCCTAAGGTCCCACCCTGAAACCCCCTTTGCAGACACCTACTTCTCACCGGTCAATGGTCCCTTGAACATTGATTTCATCTTCCACACCACACGCAGAGCTCAATGGAGAAAAGTGTTCCTCGCCTTACTCACCATCTCCTCCACCAGGAAATCCGCGCACAGCCTAACTCTCTCCATCACACCATTCCAACTCTTTCCAGGCAGAGCCACCATCACTATTTACAATAACAGGATTATCCTATCTCAATCCACAGACAGGAACCTGGAACTACTAGACAACTTGTTCCCCACTTTCAAAGAGCACCTCTCCAATTTGCGGACCAACACTCATATCTCCTCCAGTCCCACCAATCATGACCTCACAGCTCCCACCACCCACAACCCTTCTAACCTACTTTAGCACAAGTTAACTACTACATACTCCTCAATCAGGGACAAACCTACCACCCCTGACCTCCCATCTCCCACCCACAACCCCTCTTTCCCAGCTCAACACCAGGCAGCTGCCACACACGCCTCAACCACAGACACAGATCGCTCCCCCTCACACACCACGCACACCCCCACCCCTTCTACCAACCCTCGGACCCCCACACATATCATCAACACTCCTCTCACACCTACAGCTGGCATTCACACTCTGCTCACCCCTGACAGCACAGCTCCCACCCACAACACACCTAACCTAGTCCAGCACCAGAACAACACGCATATCGACAAATCCCTCCCTTTATCCCCCCCATTCTCAGTCCCCATTACCCTCTAACCACCTATGCAGAACACACCCCCTCTCTTAATTTAACTCCCCCCCCCACAACAGGACCATCTCCAATCCCATTTCCCCTCCTATTCTCAGCCCCCACTACCCTTCCTGCACCCCCACCACTACTATCAGTCTCCCATTCTACACCTCGACCCCCCCGCCTACCATCAATGCCCTCACTCATACCACCAACCTCCTCCCTACCTCATCCACACCCCTACCATCCAAAACTTCTCTCCTCCCAAACACCATCCCTTACGCTAACACAACGCAGCCCGGCTTGAACACCAACCCATTCTCCCACCTGCACGCGAACTCCCTGATCAGTCATTCACCTCTGACTGCCACCCCCACCTCCACCACCTACCCCTCGATGGACAGCATCATGGCCACCCTCATACAGATCAAAGAAGAACTGCACATCATCAAAGAAATACTCTCCATACAACCCAAACACCCTTCACCCACCTCCACCTCCCCGCCCACATTGTCCCCTACCCCTCCGGCTGACTCCCTCACACAACACGCCCTACACCGGGCGCCAATCACTGCTCATAGTCGCAGCAACTGCCCTCGTCCCCCCCGTCGCCCCTGCAACCCCTCACATAACTACACCTCCCCGCCCAACTTATCCTCCGCCCTTCCGATTAACTCTTTCACTCAACTCTCCCCCGACCCGGACCTCAATCCCAGCTCGCAATCGCAACAACTGCCCTTGTCGCACCCACAACCCTACTTCTGACCTCGACACACTCACCATTCTCCGCTCCTATGACCCAGCCCCCCAAAATCACACATCCACCCCACACCTCACCATTCCCACGATACACTCAAATCCCCTTAGACCCCCCACACTAAACAGCAGATCCTCCATCCCCAATAACCTTAGAAAAATCCCTCTCTCTCTAGAACCACCTACCACCCTCAACACACCCAGTCTCAAATGCACTCTCCTCAACTGCAGATCAGCCTCGAAACATTCCGCCACCATTGCTGATCTCCTATTGTCGCTGGACCTTGACCTAATCATCCTGACTGAAACCTGGCTAACTGAATCCTCAACACCTATAATGGATATTCTAGTTCCTCCAAACTATCACATTATCAGGCTCGACAGATCAGGCAAAATTGGTGGTGGAATCGCATGCATCTACAGGAACAACCTCTCTGTTCAGAAAGTCAATTCCACCACCCTACCATCCCCAACATCCTGGGAATACATCTGCCTTGACATTATCAGTGAGGGCAAACCGATATGCTCTCTTCACAGCATCTACCACCCACCCAGGGACAACTTCACCTTTTCCCAACAAATCATGAATATGATCTCAACCAATTCCGGACGGCAGCTCACCCAAATTTACCTTGGTGACTTCAACCTCCACTGGAACGACCGCAATGACGCGGTAGTAAATAGTCTTAAAAACTTCCTCGATGCCCTTAACCTTACCCAAATATGCAACAGCCCGACCCACGAGAAAGGTTCTATCCTTGACCTGATCATCTCCAAAGAGGAATCTATCCAACTCGAGTCCATCCAACCCTGTGACTGGTCAGATCATCATATTATCACATTCTTCATCAATGAAAAAGTTAAAGTTAACCCGGCTCAATTCTCCAAGCCCAAAGTCTGGAAAAGAGACATGAAGAAACTCAACCCAAACTCCCTACCCCCTAACAGTTGCAATCTCCTACTTCCACCGACAGGCGATACGGACGTTCAAACCTTGACTGACCACTATCTCAACGCTATGACCATGATAATTAATGAGGCTGCACCTATGCAGCTAAAAAGAGTCTCTACAAAAAGCTCCAATCCGTGGTACGACGGGAGTCTCAATGAGGATAGACGAGACATGCGAATGGCAGAGCGCACCTGGAGATCAGCTCCCTCTGCAATGCACCTAGAAGATTTGAAGAAAAAGAGAATCGCCTACTTCAGGAAAATAAAATGCTCAAAATCAGACTTCTTCAGCCTCCAGCTCGACCAAGCGAAAAACCGCCCGAGAAAACTGTTTGAGCTAATCAGATCACAATCCAAGGATCAACCCCAACCACTCAACACGGTGCGTGAGGCTCCCTCCTGTGAAGACTTTGCTGCTTTCTTCATCCAAAAAACTGACAACATAAAGAGCGATCTCCTCATTGACGCAAGCCTCTACTCCAAACCCCAGTGCCTAGCACCCATTGAACCAAAAAACAATGCTACATGGTAAACTTTTGGCACATACTCGGAAGAAGAAATTGGCAAACTGCTCAGCACCCTGAAATCATCCAATCACCTCACAGACCCCCTTCCTGCTGCCGCAGTAAAAGACTTTACCCCTTTGCTTCTCCCTCTCTGGACTAAAATTATCAACAGCTCTCTCCAACAAGGAAGCATACCTGACTCCCTCAAAGTTGGTCAAGTCACACCTCTACTAAAGAAACCTACAGCCGACCCCTCTGATCTCAACAATTACCGTCCCATTACCAATATTCCCACTCTCGCCAAACTGCTGGAAAAATGCGCACAACTACAATTGACTAAACACATTGAACAATTTGATCTCCTCAACCCTCACCAGTCAGGCTTCCGAGCAGGACACAGTACAGAAACTGCTATGACTCACACAATTGACGACGCACTTCAAATGCTGGACCAAAATGACACCTGCCTCCTCATCCTTCTTGATCTCTCTTCAGCATTCGACACCGTTCAACATGAGAATTTACTAGATCTACTGAAGACAAGAATGGGTTTATCGGGAACTGTTCTCAAGTGGTTCACTTCCTTTCTTAACAACAGGTCTCGGAAATTCAAGAGCAACAACCTGATGTCCTCGCCAATACCTGTAACACTAGGCGTCCCCCAAGGATCCTCTCTATCCCCAACTTTGTTCAACCTAGTCATGGAACCTCTCACCACCCTGCTACAAGCATCCAATGTACACTTTCACATGTACGCCGATGACACTCAACTTTATCTCAAATTACAATCCCCCGAAGACATCTTGCTCCTGAACTCAATGATCAGAGGCACCCAATCCTGGCTTGCTGACAATCATCTCAAACTCAATGCCCTGAAAACAGAGTTCCTTCTGATCTCACCACCAGCGAAGATCTCCACTACGCAAATTTGGCTTAAACACCTAACTGCACTCAATGTACAACCCACCATCGTGGACTCAGCAAAATCTTTGGGCATAACACTCGACACCAATCTCAACATGCAGCAACATATCAGCAAGGCAACAAAGGGAGCGAACTTCCAGATCAATACCCTGAGGAAACTTAAACCCTTCCTCCCAGCCAAAGACTTCCAAACCGCAGTGCAAGCTCTAGTCATCCCTCGAATTGAATACGGCAGCACCGCCCTCTGCGGACTCCCCCTAACTACAACCGCACCACTGAGAGCTTCTCTAAACGCTGCAGCGAGACTCATCACTGGGTCAAAAAAGCACTCCCATATTACCCCTGACTTGAAATCCCTGAACTGGCTGCCTTTTGAAGCCAGAATACATCTGAAAATCGCCTGCATGACACACAAGGCGGTACACCTAAACTCACCCTGCTACCTCGCTCAGAAACTGACAATCTCGGGCGGAGCGAGAAACACTAGAGGCACAAACAATCTTCTTCTGAAACCTCGAAGATTCCGGAAGGAAAAAACATATAAGCGCTCCTTCTCAGGAATGGCGCCTAGGATCTGGAACTTACTCCCTCCCGAAACCAGGCTCATCTCCTCCACTACACTCTTTAAAAAAGAAGTAAAAGCTATCCTCATGGCTAAATACACTTGAACTATTATCTCGAACTCTCTTAATACTCTGCAGCAATCTGTACTACATGTTTGACCCCTCTGCTTATTTGTATGAGTTGTCTTATTATTCACATGACTTGCTTTGCAGCCACCTATTTGTACTGTTCGATTTATTGATTTAAATGTCTGACTTTGCTCCCTCATGTTCCCCTCTATGTAAAGTGCTCTGATATCTGCAAAGATCTTGTCCGCGCTATATAAAACTTTCAAAATAAATAAATAAATAAGGAGTGACGACAAGTGGTGCTCGAGTGGGTAGGGTATCCTGTTCGGTCGCTACACTCTCCTCGGATGTAGATGCTTGAGGTTTCTTATAGGTTCTTCTCTGTGCATATTGGTCTGCCCAAGAATAGACTTTGTCTAACTTGTAGTCTATTGTGTCACGCTTAAACTTGCGTAGTTTGCGTTCATGTACCTCCCTTGTATGTTCTTCTAATTGATCATTGATATTCTTAAGAGTTGTTGCTAGCTCTTCCTCCGATAGCCTAGTGGATAGTTCAGTGTTAAGCTCCTGAATTTCACTATCTAATTCTTTTAGGATATTGGAAAGTTCCTCTATATGAGTAATATCAAATCAAGGGAACATTTGTTAAGTATAGCGTACCACCTTAACATGAATGGTTGGTTGAACTTGAATAGTAAGGGTCTGAGTGATATGCGTAACCCGCGTGGAATGCGCTTGACTTTGTGGTACTGTATTAATGTTGTGGCGTGAAGCCTTTGATTGATTTGTTTTCTTAACGTGTACTGTAGTTGTTTAATCATTTGGAAGGTGGATCCTGGCCTTCCCTGAAAGTCCCTAACATCTTTGATCAATGCATATATGTTTTCTGCTTCTTCTGTAGAAAAACACCGCAATCAGGACCACAAGTATTTCCAACTGATGGAAAAGCTAAAAAACAACAAAGAAGTAATAATAAGAAACAGTGATAAGGTTGGAAACATAGTCCTATGGTCCCATGAGGATTACAAAAAAGAAGCATTAAGCCAATTGAACAATAGACAATGCTACATGCGTTCGGATATAAAAACCATGAAAACAATGCATCAAATGTACTACAAAAAACTATCAACATGGCGCATTAGTAAATTGATTAATGAAGATGAATATAATTATTTAAAGAATGACAACCCGGTATGCCCCACAATCTATTTCATACCAAAGATTCATAAGGACATCGAAAAACCACCGGGATGACCTATTATAAGTGCCAGGAACAGTATATTTGAGACAACATCGGTATATGTGGATTTTTTCTTACAAAACCACGTAAAGAATTTACCTTCCTATGTAAGGGACACAACCGATTTTATAAACAAAATCAAGGGCACTACATGGAATCCGGAATATCTACTGTTAACATTGGATGTATCTGCACTCTACACCAGCATTGCACACAAAGATGGTATTGAGGCTGTAAAATACTACTTATCAGAATGGGAAACCATATACCAAGAACATAACCTAATACTAATAGCAATGATTGAGTATTGCATTTACAACAATATTTTTATGTTCAACCACCTATTGTATTGTCAAACTCAGGGTGTAGCTATGGGGGGCCAGTTTCTCCCCAAGTTATGCCTGTTTCCACATGGGGAGATGGGAGAAACTGGTCCTCATGGGCCAATATGAGGAAACAATGAGATCGAAGGTCAAAATTTGGCTTAGATTCATCAATGACCTATTCATGGTATGGCATGGCACTAGAGAGGAAGCTGAAACTTTTATAACTCAGATCAATCAGAATAATCTTAACCTAAAATTTACTGCAGAAATAAGTGCAACAAATGTGAACTTTTTAGACACTGAGGTTTACATAGCCAATAACAAATTAGAAACGAGTGTACATTGCAAAATAACTGCAGGATATTCAGTGCTACACTCTTCTAGTGCACACCCCCAACAACTAGTCAACAGTATACCCTTTGGTGAAATGCTACGATTAAAACAGATCTGTAGCACTTCTAAGTCCTTAGAAATAGCACAAGGTCAGAGTAAACAGAGGTTTTTAGATAGAGGCTAAAGAAGTCATAGATCGAGCAATTGCTAAAACCCAGATACTAGATTGAAATATATTACTGGCTAAAAGCAACAAAACCCAGTTGACAAACCAACTACAAAAAGAAGGGGAAATCAGTAATGACTCAGAATTCCGCCTCATAATGAGCTACAGCAAACAGCACAAAGATCTAAATAAAATCAAACAAGGCAGTTGGCCAATACTACTTAATGACCCGGTATTAGGACCCCTGCTACCGCAGAGGGTGTCCATTACGCATAGAAGGGCACCATCAATGAGGGACTGTTTAGTGATACCCAATCCAGAAATCATAGCAAGTAAAGATTTGTTAAAAACACGCAAAGGTTTCACCAAATGTAAATCGTGCACGGCTTGCACACATGCGATAAATGTTACTACCTATTTGAGTCCATTTAGTGCCAAACCTAACAAAATTACCAAAACACTCACATGCAAGTCTGAATTTAGTGTTTATGTATTGACCTGCCCATGTGGATTAAACTATGTGGGCAGTGCAAAATTACAGGCTCATGTTCGAGTACTCCTACACCTCCGAGCTATTATCAATATGGACAATACGTACCCTTGTGGCAAGACACTTCAAAGAATGCCACCAATCTGACAACAAAGGTTTAACATATTATCTAATAGATTCGATACCACCTAACAGACGTGGGGGGGACAGGGAAAGAAAACTAAGAAGGTTGAAGACAATATATATTCTCTTATTAGATTCCAAACAGCCTAATGGACTCAATGCGATGGAAGACCTTTATACGTGTCTAGAATATTACAAATCCATCTAGAACAGAGAGACATAATACCTGTGGAATTTCACACAAGTAAAAGGCAGTTACAATATAATCAGGGTAAGAACAATCTTTAGTTGTCAATATTGAGACAACAGGTCTAAAAGCGAGAATCAGGTACATCCTTTTATACATTTTAAGAAATGATGAAGACGAGTAATTTTATCCCCGTTTTTTTATCATGTACATATTCACACATATATTTATTATATTTAATGTGATAATAATTATTTGTACATAGATATTTAATTTGGAGATATCTAAGATGAAACATGAAACTAGACGAGTTCAAAACTATCAAGTCAAGTCAAGTCAAGTCAAGTCAGAAATTTATATAGCGCGCTACATACCCATAGGGTCTCAAGGCGCTTGAGGAAGGGGGGGAAATTACTTGCCGAATATCCAAGTTTTAAGTTGCTTTCTGAATGCTAGGTGGTTCTGAGTAAGGCGAAGGTGAGTGGGAAGAGAGTTCCAGGTTTTGGCTGCCAGGTAGGAGAAGGATCTACCTCCCATGGTGGCTTTGTTGATGCGAGGAACAGTGGCAAGGGCTTGGTTGGAGGATCGTAGCTGACAGGAGGGGGTGTAGAAGGACAGTCGTGTGTTGAGGCATTCGGGTCCAAGTTCGTAAAGTGCTTTGTGTGCGTGGGTTAAGAGGCGGAAGGTAATCCTCTTATTTACGGGGAGCCAGTGGAGGTTTTTCAGGTGACCAGAGATGTGTTCTTTACGCGGGATATCAAGTATGAGCCTGGCTGAGGCATTCTGGATGCGTTGGAGTTTTTTCTGGAGTTTTGCGGTGGAACCGGCGTATAGGGTGTTTCCGTAGTCCAGGCGACTCGTGACCAGTGCGTGAGTGACCGTTTTTCTAGTTTCGGTGGGGATCCAGCGAAATATTTTTTTGAGCATGCGAAGAATGTTGAAGCAGGATGATGAGACAGCGTTGACTTGTCTGGTCATTGAGAGTGAGGAGTCCAGGATGACGCCCAGGTTCCGTGCGTGGTCCGTAGGGATGGGTGCTTTTCCAAGGGCCTCTGGCCACCAAGAGTCGTCCCAGGCGGAGGGGGAGGTACCTAAGATTAGGACTTCTGTTTTGTCTGAATTCACTTTCAGACGGCTGTGCTTCATCCACTCGGCTACTTCTTTCATCCCTTCGTGTAAGTTGTTTTTGGTGGTGTTGGGGTTCTTGGTGAGTGAGAGGATCAGTTGGGTGTTGTCAGCGTAGGAGATGATGTTGAGATTGTGTTGGCGAACGATGGCTGCGAGGGGGCTCATGTACACGTTGAAGAGGGTGGGGCTGAGTGACGATCCTTGCGGCACGCCGCAGATGACTTCAGAGGCCTCTGATTTGAATGGAGGGAGCCGGACTCTCTGAGTTCTTCCGGTGAGGAACGAGGTGATCCATTCCAGTGCTTTTCCTTGGATTCCGATGTTACTGAGGCGCTGTAATAGGGTGCTATGGCAGACTGTGTCGAAGGCTGCGGAGAGGTCAAGGAGGATGAGGGCGACTGTTTCTCCATTGTCCAGTAGGGTTCGAATGTCATCTGTTGCTGCGATGAGTGCGGTCTTAGTACTGTGTTTGGCTCGGAATCCAGACTGTGAGGGGTCGAGGGATTTGTTGCTTTCGAGAAAGGCGGCAAGCTGGTTGTTGACAGCTTTCTCGATGACTTTGGCCGGGAAAGGAAGGAGCGAGATGGGGCGGTTGTTTTTGAGTTCGGTGGGGTCAGCTGTGGGTTTTTTCAGAAGGGCGCTGAGTTCTGCGTGTTTCCAGCTTTCCGGGAAGGTGGCGGAGTTGAGGGAGCAGTTGATGATGTCTCGGAGGCGTGGTGCTATGATGGAGTCTGCTTTGTTGAAGATGTGGTGAGGGCATGGGCCAGTTGGAGATCCTGAGTGGATGGAGTTCATCAGGCGGATGGTGTCCTCAGTGGAGATTGGGTTCCAGTCGTTAAGGATGTTCAAGGGGGGAGAAGGTCCTGCAGAAGGTTGGGTGGGTAGGTCTTCGGGTCGGTTGTCGAAGCTGTTGTGGATGTCTGCAATTTTGTTATGGAAGAAGGAGGCTAGGGAGTCGCAGAGGGCTTGAGAGGGGGTGATGTCGTTGGAGTTGGCTGATGGGTTGGTAAATTCTTTGACGATGTTGAATAACTCCTTGCTATTGTGGGCGTTGTTATCTAGTGGGTCTTTGAAGGCGGCTTTCTTGGCAGACCGGATTAGTTGGTGGTGTATGCGGGTGGCGTTGTTGAAGGCGTCTCTGGTGTTGGAGTTTGGGTCTTTTTTCCATGCTTTCTCGAGGGAGCGACAGAGTTTCTTGGATTTCTTAAGATCATCATTGAACCAGGAGGCCTTCTTGCTGCTTAGTTTGTTTTGATGTTTTTTCAACGGTGCTAGGATGTCGGCGCTTTTGGATAGCCATTGGGTGAAGTTAATGGCTGCTTGGTCGGGGTTTGAGGAGTGGACAGGAGGGATTTGGAGGAGCGATGAGGAGATCTGGTCGATGGTGAGTTTGTTCCAATTTCTACGCAGGGTGGGTTGAGGGTGGTAGTGGACTGAGGGCTTATTGTAGAAAAAGTGAACGCAGCTGTGGTCCGTCCAATGAAGAGCTGTGGTGTGGCTGAATGAGACGTATTTGCTGGAGGTGAAGATAGGGTCGAGTGTGTGACCTGCAATGTGGGTGGGGGAAGTGACAAGTTGTTTGAGTCCGAGGTTTGCGAGGTTGTCCAGAAGGGTGGTGGCGCTGTTGTCATTGCTCTTTTCCAGGTGAAAATTGAGGTCTCCCAATAGGATGTAGTCCTCGGAGGGGAGGCCGTGTGGGGTGATGAAGTCAGCGATGTCGTCATTGAATTGCGCCCGGGGGCCCTGGGGCCGGTAGAGAAGGGTGCCTCTGAGTGTGGTTATGGGGTCGGTGTGGATCTGGAAGTGAAGGTGCTCGGCGCTGGCAAGGTTGTCATCTGAGCTGGTTGAGATGCGAATGGAATTCTTATGGACGATGGCGATGCCTCCTCCTGTATGCTTGACGCGGTCCTTACGGATGATCTTGTATCCTTCTGGGATGGCACTGCCATGAAATAACTGTGAAAAAATTGTAGGTGGCAAAGGTCCAACAAACAAGTGATCACCTTGAAAGAATTGCATGTATTAAGTAAGATCACATGAACCGTTTTAGATTCATGATGCAACAAACTATTACAGAATAAATACTAAAATCCAGAATGAGATTGAAAGTAAAAAGTTTATATGACACAACAATATAGACTACAGAACAATATGAGAAGAACAATGTTATGCTGCTATGTTTGAATGTATGTTTGCACAAAAAAAACATTATGTTTTTTTAAATCACCAGCACTTATAAGCACTTTATATTATGTCTCAATGATGTGACAATACCTTTTTACTAGCAAGTTTTAATTTTAGCATTTTAGTATTTTACTATTAATGTCTTTAATAAATAAAAAGTTTTTTTTACAAGTGCTAAGCTAGGGAAGAGTCAAATCGATTGATATTTTAACATGAGAATTTTACACTATTTTAGTGTAATAAATGTTTCCTTATCTGTCAATATATTTATAACAGGTTGGCTTTGTATGATCAATATATATATATATGAGCTATTTCTGCTTAATATGATCAAACTATGTATTTCACAAATTATATATTCTTGCACTAAGTAATATTGAAGCAACAACGCAAGTCTGTTTACCATTTCCATTGAGACTATGATCACGTGAAGCACTTCAAAAAATGAGCACTGTCACTTTAAAAAGTTTCCCACATTACAAACAATTGTCGAGTGAAAAAGCGGCAAGAGGCTGCGAAGTGCATCTTTGACTTGGGGAATAAACAAAATTTAGCACTTTAATATGGGTCCGTGTCCTGCTTGATGTGCGCATCGCCTGAGTAACTACGTGGCGGTACTAAAAAGGACTTTTCGTGACATATATATATATATATATATATATATATATATATATATATATATATATATATATTTTTTTTTTTTCTCCCAACCCTGACTCCGGCGAACAGTCATGCACAGACTCCGTGAAATGCTGGCAAAAAGTATTTAATAATCCAAGCAAAAGCAAGACGCAATTTGACGGCGAACTACCTTGGTCACTATTATATATATATATATATTACCTACTGGCAGTCGCCAGTAGGTAGTTATAGTTAGGACCTAGTTTCCATAGGAAATCCACAACATTCTATTTGGAATAACTTTGGCGCTGGTGGATGAATCTTCGTGAAATTCTCCAAGAAAATGGCCTGCTCCACTCTGCTCCTTCCCTGAAAGTTTGGGGGTGATTTGTCAAGTGGGGTCCGAGAAAAAAGGGGGTCTCAAAACTTGTTTTCCCCATGCAATTTTCCATAGGTTCTTTAGTCAGGACTACAGCCCGAACGGCTGAACGGAATGACACAAAATTTGGCAAAAAGGTAGAGTTTGGTTCGCAGATTGTTCTTTTTGTTAAATGGTGTAAATTGGTTCAGTAGTTCCTGAGAAAATCAAAAGTAAAATCATAGTGATATCTATAGATGAAGTATGGTACTCTGTACTGTACTCTATACTGTACTCTGTACCTTCCCGAGCATGAGCTGCTTGGTCATTGACTGTCAACTGTCTGTCAGCACTCAAAACCAGGAAGTGTTGGCAGCCATGTTGTGCCTCGGTAGTACAGAGTCACAAGAAAGCAGTGAAAGAATTGTAAAAAACACACAAAGGGGGCAGGGTAGAAACATTCTGACCCCTTAGGCCTGCTCAGGGGTTCCCACATAGATCGTTAGGCCCCCAATTTATTTATTTTTTTAAACCGCGGGGTACGTGTATGATACGAGTTTTGGGGGGGAACCCAAAGCCTGCTTTATTGTTAATTAGCCCCCGGGGGCAATTTATTTTCATAATGGGGGGCCCAGAGGGGTCCCCCTGCTCCGGGGGTCGCCATTCCCCGGGGCTTTAACTATATGTATGCGGGGGGCTCATGGCCCCCCTGGAGCCCCGTGGACCGCCACTCCCTGGGGCCTCTTTTTATTTAAAAAAACTGTGTGGGGAGGCTTCAAGTCCCCCCCACACGCCCGGGGACTGCCACCTCCCTGGGGCTCTAATATAGAAAATAAAGGGGAAGGAACACCCAGCCCCAGGGACGACCACCCCTCGGGGCTTTTGAATGTTGGAAAGGGGGCCGCGCGGCCCCCTTCCTGGAGCCTTTGATGGCCCTGGGGACCACCACCTTTCAGGGCCGGCTTCTGCAGTGTCCCGGGGTGCCTACAGTGCCGCCTTCTGCAGTGCCTGGGGTGACGAAAAGCAATGCCGGCTCCCAAAGGACGCGGGGAGCCGTCTGGGACTGTGGGGCCTTTGGGGCTCATAAAAAACTGTTCTTTTCAGAACTAACTTTACTGGTCAAAAAAGAGCTATATTTCTATGATCGTATGTAAAACTTTCATGTTTTTTTCTGCACCAGTTGTACTCTCTACGCATGTGCAGCCTCGTTTCCAAGCCCACGCTTCTTTGTTTTTTTCAAGTTTGCCAAGCAAACATCTCCTCATTTCAGGTATTAAATGTGCCGCTTTCTTCTGCTGGGTCGTGTGCCTCATCCGCTGCTATACTTTTGTAATATATGAATAATCATATTCTATCTATATTTATTTGAAACATATTGCCGAGGCGCCAAACGTTAATTACATACTCCATCCTCTGCCATTTTAGTAGTTTTCCTCAGTTATTTTTATTATACCTGCTACTTTCATTTTACCCCGCCTATCTTCTCTGTGATCCATAAGATTTCCTGCCACAGACACCACAGTGTTTGTCCTTGGCCTCCGATCCTATCAGACTTGGTCACACGCATACCTAAAAACGAATTTGAAGCACATAAAGCACCGCCATTACAATGCGTGACCGTCACCACAAAGCAATTACCATGCTTATGCCTTTATCATGCGTGGTAAATGTATAGTAGTTGTAAAAGCATGCGTGGTAAAGGCATACGTGGTAAAGCCATATGCGAGTTAATGGCTTCGTGGTGATGATCACGCGTGGTTATGACCGCGTTGTAATGGCTGTTTCCCCCTAGGACACTGCAGGAACCGGGCCTGGGCGTTGTGGACTCCAGGGCATCTGGCGGTGGGCCACGCAGCCTCCCTCACACAATATAGAAATCTCCGGGGGTGGTCGTTTTCGTGGTTTGAGGGGCGTCATTGAAGCCCACACACTTAATTTTGTAGTGGGGTAGGTTTGCACGCGAAAATGTCGCAAGAGGTTTGTAAATGTGGTACACATTGCTTTGTTTTACTTTGATTTCTGTTCTATGTTGTAGTCCATCCAGAGAAAATGTAACTTATTGTACAGCCAGTACTTTTCAACCCTACTGTCAAACATCTTACTATAGTACTTCAAATTATAAATATTATTTTTGTTGTGGACCGGCACCCCCCCACCAAAAAAAACAAGTATATAGTTTTTTAACTTTTATTAAAACAACAATAACTGTAAACGTAACTTAAAGATAATGTAATAAACAACTAGAAATATAACTTTAATAAAACAGTATTATAAACAAATTGTGATGTGGACTCCAAAAGACGTAGGTTAGGTAATCTGCAAAACAAAAAAGAAAATTAGTGTCAAACATTACAAGTCAAGGTAACACTACAATTTTACATGTGCAGTGTGCCTGGTACATTTAACTTCTGTTATAGTCTACGTTCAAGTGGTATCTATATGGAAGTGCCTACTGCCTTACTGACACAAAAGTGGGGCAACGGGATTGTAAATACGCCGATTTATTTCTAATGCATTTAATTGGAGGCATTGTATATCTAGGCCGCTGTGCTCACCTTGTATAAACACTGCGGCCAACAGAATTCACAACTTGAATTTAACTCTGCTTCTACACGTCAAAGTAGACCGCAGTGTCTATAACTTTAAAAGGGAAAGAGAAATGATGTCAAAGAGACTTAGAGAGAGAAAGAGAGAGAAAACAACATTAAAACTGTGAGAGAAAGTTATAGTTGTAGCAGTTAATACAGGAGAAAATACTCATAGCTCACCTTTTGCTTCCGTTGTGTGTCCACGGATGTGCTGCTTCAGAATGCACCCTCAACTTGCTCGATATGTAACATCCTATATAACAAAACCAGAAAAGACGGAATTGAAAGAAATGTGGGAAGAGATTTCCCACGACAAGAGTCTGACTAAGAAATTATATTCTTACAGTTTGAAGATGTTATCTCATCGAGAAATTGGAGCGTATGAATGCTCGGATTGCTTATCATCTGCAAGTGTATAGTTCAAATCTAGAAGAATCATTTGGGTGAGACTAGGTCTTGCTTCAACATGAAATTGAGTACTTAAATCTGTTAAAAAAATTGAATATTTATCTGAAAAAGAGCCAGAAAGTAAAGATATTGTAAAAACAAATATGTTTATACATTTTATCCAAATAGAAGTCATCATCTTGAGAACATTTGTCTCTATGAAGTGCTGCAAAACTATATTTTTAAACGGAATATTACAGAAAACATCAATAATGTTATATAAGCCGTGATTGGTTCTGAAGGATATTTGGTGAAGCAAAGAAAAGGACATTTAATTAATCACTGTAAACTGATTTGCGAAACTCCTGACAAAAGGGAATTTTAATATGAGTTCTTTATATTGCGTACCTAGACTGTTGCACCCCATTGACTCGCAGAGTCTGGAGTTGAGAGTTTTTCTTGAAAAGTCAGACGCAGATTTACAAGCTCCTTGCGTCACTTTTCCCATGTTAAAAGTGACACAAAAGTGGCTCATTAAGCTTATAGATCTGTTTCTCAGACTGTTGTAACCTATCTGTTGTCACTGCTCGGAGGTAATTATACATTTCTACACAGTCAAGCTGCTGCACACTACCAACTCTCTCCTTTCACAAATAATTTGTTGTTGTATCAGATACAAAATTCTTTGCTCACCTAGTGCCATTGGCGTGATTCAAAGTGGGTGCTCTACGTGTGGAAGCAGCCTTCACTGTAACCAAGAGAGTTCCTCACTTCAACTCAGATAAGGTTCTATACAGCAGACTGGAGACAGCAGCTTCCAAAACTTTAAAAAAGAAAGAGAAACGATATGAGAGAGTAAGAAAGAGAAAGAGAGAAAAAAGGACATTAAAACATGGGAGAGACACACACAACGGGGCGGGGGTGGCTGAAGCCAGAGGCGCAACCAAAGTCAAAAATATCAGGGAGGGGGGGTCTAGAATTTTTTTTCGGGGGGCTTAAATTCAAGCAAAAAGCAGAGTGGAGCTGCTGGGGCTGTAAGCGGGGGGGCATCAAAGCCTCATTAACAAGCAAAAGGTCTTCAAAAGACTGTGGGTGGGCCCAAGAAGCTATCTCATCCTAGCTGAAGCCCCGTTAGCCCAATGGGCGCCTGCTGCATACTACACATTCTCTTCTTTCACAGATAACTTGTCGTTTTTTCGGAAACAAGCTTCTTTGCTTCATCCAAATATAAAGAGGAATATCTAAGACATGCTGAGAATTTAACAAATAATTTACTTCAACGAGGATACCCCAAGAAATTCTTGAGAAAATCACGGAAAAGGGCTTGGTGGACACCCCATGAATGCCTACTTGAGAGAAAGCCAAAAAAGGAAAATTACAGAATGGTTTTTGTATCGACATTATGTCCTGATTCAAATGCCTTTAAAAAAATAGTAAAGAAAAATTTGGATGAAGCATTGACAAAAGAACCATTACTTTAAGATCAATGATCGGTTTACCGCCAGTCGAGGGACATCGGAAATGCGGTACATGCTCCTGCTGTAATAGCACTAAAGAAGGAACCTTGTTTGTACACAACAACATAAAATGGAAACACAAAGCTTTCACCAATTGCAAATCACAGTCTGTTGGGATGGGATCATATGTCCATGTGATTTGGTCTATATAGGTAAAACCAACCAAGAAGTACGTTTACGTATACAACAACATAAATCACGAATTAAAATGAACGTACTAACAGCCCCATTGGTAAACCATTGGCGCACAATAAACCATACAGAGACAGATCTCACTTGGACGGTCATATCAAAGGTGGAAAATGACATAAGAGGAGGAGACCTTGATGCGAAACTGTCTAGACGAGAGGCAATGCTAATTGTCAAATTTAATACGGCTGTACATGGACTCAACGAACTGACGGAGATTTTCAAATTAACTTGATCCGACTTGAAAAATCTACCCCACAGTGGTCAATTCAAATTTGTATAGACATCCCAATATCACTGATTTATTTCCATCCATTTACATGTCCACCCCTTGAATAACTGTTGCATACACCACTTGATTCTCAAGATGGTTCCACTGTGCTCCACTCCCCTTTCTGAAGTCAATACCATACCCATAGTTCTAAACAGGATTATCACTTCGTCCAGCGCTTGCTGCAAAGTACGGAGTCCGGGCCCGATCCTACAAATCCATCCCGCAGTTTGCCTTTCTACAGGCATCCAAAAAATGTTTCACCTTGTAAACTGTCAAATCACTTAATTTAAATTGCATGTCATGAATTTTTACCAAATTACATTCATGATGTTTTTCGCCATGCCTAATCTGAATTTTAGTTATGCTCGCAATAGAACCCACCCTTCTAGTAACATTTGTTGCATAAAAACGGAGCCCGCAGTTGTTGCCAACTACAACTCCCGAGATCCTTTTCGGACCCGGAAGCTCGTCGTCAGTCGTCTACACGCGACGAACCAGGAAGAGACGAAAAATAGATTCAGCTCTGCCGCCCGGTTAAACAGGTACTAACGTTTGCCATTTCCATCTGCCTCTGCACGCCCGATACCGACCCCTTGGAGGTCCTTTTAGCAACTAGATCTCCCACGACTATTCCTGTCAGTAACAGTTACCCTCGCCTGTCTCCCTCTCTACAGGCGTCTTCACCAACAAACAAATTACGCTTCTATGCCAGAGGAAACAATTCTATCATAGCGGGTGCGTGCCCTGAACCCTCTATTCCATTTGACTGTGCTCCTAACTAAAGTAAGTCCTTGCTGGGATGTGTGGAGTGGTAGCATGAATGAGTAGATTTCGATGAGAAATGGCAGCCTTTTGATTGTTCGTTGTTTTTGTTATACAGAAGTTGAATTGAGCGTCATTGATTGCCCATTTAAACTAACCACATCAACTCTGAAGTTCAGAGGTAAGGGATGTGTAGCTTGTAGTGATGGAGGCTATAGCAAGAGTGACATATTTCATTGTGATGATTCCAAAGAAAGGTTATTTTCCTTTCTTCACAAATTCTGGTCCAGATGAGAACTCTTTCATCAACTAAGAGTTCAAAACGCTTAGACTGTTACAGCCAGAAATTATATTAAACTGTTGTGCAGAAATTGAAAAAATGTATACATGGCTTTCTGTGAATATTGATATTCCAGTATAAATTTGTATGTATGTCTGTGGTTGCTTTAGATATAGGATGATTGAGGTATGAATGAATTTTTTGATTATAAATGCATTGAACCTTTTGTGGATTATTATGTTTGTATTTATGTAAATGTTGTGTATATAAGGTCTTATAGACTTGTAAAGTTGGTGAAATCACAAACCAAACTTTTTGAAAAATCATTTGCTAAAAAATAAAGGATTAATTTTACTCACACATGTGAGATCAAGACATCTTGTTTAGTTGGATGTATTTAGAATTTTGAGTCTAAAATCATTCACAGTATTGGCACTACTTTTGTTAGTTAGTAATATAGTTAAAGCCATGGAGGATGGTGCCTATTTCATGGTAATTTTTTTGGCGCACTGCATTAACATCCTTGTTCCAGACTGTCTGAAAAAAGACGCCCGAGACTAAGCCTGGGCGTAGTTTGCGAAGTAGCGCTACGTGTAGCTACGCGAAGTGCACTTCGCACTACGCGAGCTACGCATAGCTACGCGAATTGCATAGTGCACCGTCCAAAATGCTGTTCACACTGATTGCACACTGCTGGATGCTTGTCCACACTGTGCAATCAGTGCAAACTGCATCTTGAACAGTGCCGCTCGATTAGATTTCTACTCGAGTGGCAGCTTTCTCAACGCGGAAACCTGACCCCCCTGCATTGAGAATCTTGCCGGGAGGTGTATTTTCCACGCTCTTGATTGGCAACTTGATGTTGCAGATCGTGAACGAGGAAAAAGTCTCGCCGGGATGTCATTTTGCTTGCTCGCGGTCGCCAGCTCGACGTTGAGGACAGCAACCTACTGGCCACCTGCATTAGAATATGCGCACATTTCAGCCATTCGTTCAAAGCCCGGAAGCAGCTAAGGTTCATTCAACAAGAGCATAGAATGCCAGTCAAAACACTCACCCAGGTGGTGCCAACAAATTAGAACTCAACTTATTACATGCTTGACCGTCTGTTTGATCAGTACAGAAAAATCAATGAGTATGTCATGCAAAGAATAAGCGATGCATCTGCCACGTACCATAGGGCTCATCCCCCAGCCCGACACTGTTCAACATCTACATGGCAACGCTCGCCAACGTCGCTCGACTGCACAACCTCAACATCATCTCCTACGCCGACGACACCCAGCTGATTCTCTCCCTCACCAAGGACCCCTTCACCACCAAAACCAACCTCCACGAAGGAATGAAAGCCGTCGCCGAGTGGATGTAGAACAGCCGACTGAAGCTAAACTCAGACAAGATGGAAGTCCTCATCCTCAGCTCCACCCCCTCAGCCTGGGACAACTCCTGGTCGCCGACCGCACTGGGAACAGCCTTAACACCTACCAACCACACAAGCAACCTAGGGTTCATCATCTACTCTCTCCATGTCAAAGCAGGTCTATGTCATCTTGTCCTCCTGCTTCAACACCATCCGCATGCTCCGCAAGATCTACAGGTGGATCACCACCGAAACAGGAAGAATGGTCACCCAGTCTCTCATCAGCAGCAGGTTGGACTAAGGAAACGCCCTCTATGCCGGAGCCTATGCCAAACTCCTGAAACGACTCCAACACATTCAAAACACCTCTGCACGCCTGATCCTCGACATCCCCCGTCGCAGCCACAGCAGAACTGACCTGAGAGACCTGCACTGGCTCCCGGTCGGGCGTGTTATGTTCTGGGTTGTCTAGTCATTGGGTATCTTCAGGGGGATTCGTGGTGCTAAGAGCTAATGAGACACTACAGCTAGTCGGTCTGGGGATTGTGGAATCTGAGGTGTGAGGAAGGTCCAACCTCCTTTCACCAACATCCTACTTTCTTGTACACAGTTCTGAATGTGCAGAATCCCTACAACAGTACTAGTATGTCCTATCCTATCAAAAATAGTAAAATATATGGTTGGGCATTTTGGTGGAGTTGTCGAAAAGCCTCAAGACTAAAAAGACTGCAAGAGGACAACCCAAATGACTGGACTCAGTGGCTAGAGCTATTGGTGAATCTGAGTTTTATTTAAAACCTTTTAAATAAAAAGTGGCCAACTGGGTAAGCGTAGCTACAGACAGACTAATAGTATGAGTACAGAGAGTCATGGCAGAGGCAGGTATAACACGAATTTAGAATTAGATAGTCTAGATCGTTGTGTAAGACGCCTTTGAGCCCACATGAACTCATACTGCTACTGTGTGAGCTCTGCGTACAAGGTTGAAAAACAAGTCACTTTGTTATGGAGTTCTGGTCAGTCCGTATTGCTTAGCCATAAAATACTACACTTTTTGGCACGACTGAGAAATGCTTGCATTATAATAATGCGCACCATTTTTCCCTAAAAGTCGGAAGGTACCCTTCTACGAACCAGAGCTTTGCAGAGCTTATGATGTAACCAGTACTTCTAGGTTCTAAGGTGAGGGGTCCCCCAGCATTCGTTCAGAGGTCTCCATTTATATGAACTATATTCCTACCAAGGGGAGGGTGGTTCTTCCACCACTGTTCAGTTATCATGATTTCCCCTTTTGTCTTCTATGGACTTGTAGTTGTAACAATGTTTATTGTTTTAATGTTATACATTTTGCTGTTGGTGCTGGCTCGTATACTGCACTATAGAAAAACGTACAGAGCTTGTTAGTTGAAAATAAACCTTTTGAACTTACATAGACTCCGTGGAATTTGGTGTGGACTTACATAAGTGAGTGAGCAAAAGGGTGTGTATTGCTTCTGTGACTTTGAGAGGTCGGGAGTGTTATGTTCTGGGTTGTCTAATCATTGGGTATCTTCAGGGGGATTGGTGGAGCTAAGAGCTAATGAGACACTACAGCTAGTCGTTCTAGGGATTGTGGGTTCTGAGGTGTGAGGAAGGTCCAACCTCCTATCACCAACACACCAACATCCTATTTTCTTGTGCACAGTTCTGAATGTGCAGAATCCCTACAACAGTACTAGTATGTCCTATCCTATCAAAAATACTAAAAAATATGGTTGGGCATTTTGTTGGTGGGAGTCATCAAAAAGCCTCAAGATTAAGAAGACTAGAAGATGACAACCCAAATGACTAGACTCATTGGCTGGAGCTATTGGTGAATCTGAGTTTTATTTAAAACCGTTTAAATAAAAAGTGTCCAACTGGGCAAGCTTAGCTACAGACAGACTAATAGTAGTAGTGCAGAGAGTCATGGCATAGGCAGATATAACAAGAATTTAGAATTAGATAGTCTAGATAGAAGAAGATTTTGTAAAGAATAGAACTAGCTAAACTACCCACCATCGAACCATCTAGAAATCATAATTTACATCGGTTGTCGAAAAGGGAAAAGAAAAGACAACGAAAAAGCCGGAACAAATTAAAAATTGGCATAACAAACTTAAACATAAGCAACTCTCCCAGAAGCGACGCAGTACGTCCAGCAAACGTTCCACCGGCTGTATCACCATTATTTTTGAAAGGAGATCTGACAAGTCCACAACAATCACTGAACCAGCTGCCCACTCAGACAGATCCCTCAAATGGGGCCACCCAGCTGTCAGTGCCACCTCGAGTTCCCGAAAACCCTCTCTTGCTGCCCATACAAATAAATTCTAGCTCTATACAACCATTTTTAGAGCACCCAGTATCGGAAGCAGAGCAACATAGACTCGCAACTATTCACATGACATCTCAGGAAACCAGCTTCCCTCATCTTTCTATTGTCAAGGAGAACAACTTATGCACGCAGAGCACAGCCACAGAATCAGGTCGCAAGCACGTCAGCAACCCAGCAAGCAGTCGCAAGTTGGTGCCCACAAACAAAAGTCAACCCCCACATTCCTCAAGCACCAACTATAAGGAATTTCCCCTTTTATCATTCACCATACCCACAGATTCAAGAAAGCACTCTGAAGAAAAACTAAAACAAAAACAGTCAGTAATGGTCAATTAATCCAGCAAGGCCCACAGCAGGAATGAGAACACCGAATTGTTGCTTATCCCGGAATTTATCTCAAGGGGCCCCCATGACCACCTGAACCGAGGGAATATATTAAAACTTTTCAAAACCCTACCAGATTTGAATCATCTGCAATCGAGAGATATAATTGCTATCAAATTTGTTCCATTCTTAGGTTCTAACACGGGCGAAGCTACACAAGTAACACTGGCATCACCGGCAACCCGGGATTTGGTTCTGACGAAAACCGACCAATTTAAAACATGGGTAATAATAATAACAATACCAAGTGCCCCTCGTTACCCCTCAATACTGGAAAATAACCAGGCAGATACTCCTAGTTCCTCCTCAATTCCCTATTCAGTATTGAGGTCTGCAAGAGGCATCTCTCAAACGGGAACCACTGATCAAGCAATTGACCATCGAAATCTTGGTGAAGCAGACTGGTTATGGCTGCCGGGGATTCTATCTAGAAACCAGTCCGATTGAACCACCACTAACCATAGTCTGACGATATGCTCCTGGAACATTAACGGATTTGGTCGGGAAAAACAATCTCCCGCCATCTTAGATTTTTTAAAAGAATACGACATCCTGCTTTTGCAGGAGACATGGGCAGGAGAAAGTATCCCAATAGTGGGCTACCTGGAGTTTATGACCCCTGCCACCAGGCAGTCCAAGTTCGGTAGACTAAGTGGCGGTCTCTCGATCTATGTATCGATAAAAGTAGCCCAATGTATCGAACAGATTAAATTTGAAGAGGATTGGCTTACTGGAATAACCCTAGGAAGTTCACTCACGGACCCCAAGCTGCTAATTCTTAATGCTTATATATCCCCTTGCACCAATAAGAAAAAATTCAAAATGGACACCCTGATCAACTCCATCTGTGATCTAATTGGCAAGTATGGCAGTATACCAGTCATAATATCAGGTGATTTCAACACTAATCTTTATTGCAACCTTGCCGATGACCCAGGATCAGCCTTTCCCAGTACCTCCCCACATTTTGCACCGCCGACAATTCCTGTTGGAAACAAATCATCAAAATTAGGTGAATACGTGGTAATGCAGTTTAACAGCCTAGGATTTACCATACTGAATGGGCGCTTCTCATCTGACATCCCTCCCGCATGGACCCGGTCAGACGGCAGATCCCTTTCTTTTTTGGATTTTACCCTAGGGAGCAGAGAAATACTGCCCAGGATCAAGAACTACCAAATTGCTCCACAAGGAGAGAGCGACCACCGGGCACAAATAATAACACTCTCTATCAGTAACCCATATCATCAAGACCTGCCCCACCCCCATTCAGGGAGTCATACAGAGGATTTAAAGCGGATAAAGTGGTCACAATCCTCGGCTCTATCCCTGACGGAAAAAAGTAGAGCCCTACTACAAAATTCTTCAGCTCTAAATACCCATGTGGTCAGTGGCTGGACCTCTCTTACAAATCTCCTTCTCCAGGAACTCCCAATAAAGAGGGGCCAAAGAAACCAAATTTCACAATTCTACATCTCAAAAGCCACAAGGAAATTAAGAACTGAGAGGAATCGAGCACTCCGTCAATCAAGAAAGTTCCCCAGCAACAAAACCTATTTCAATAACTATAAGCAAGCTCAAGCCATCTTCAGAATCGCCACACAAAAGGAAAAACGAGTGGCATCGGATCAATTCTGGATGAAGCTTATCCATGAAAGTAAAAATCCTAACCCAAAGCAATTCTGGTCTCTCGTAAATAGGAGTAAAGAAAGTGCAAGTGGATATGGTAGCGCAAACATCAGCGAAGCAGTTTGGTGCAAGTTTTTATCTCTGCACTTTAGAGTCACTAACATAAACAAAGCTTGCACCGACTCTGCCGGCCCGGCCAACTCCACGAGATCTCTCCCGGGACTGGAGAATTTGAGGAGGGCTTGCCCTGCAGCTATTTCATCTGAAGATCTGACACACAAGGAACTAGCGAAACAGTGTGATACTTCACTGGAGCCCACGGTGTCGCTGGTTCCCTTAAAAAATAAGATCTCAAGCTGCATAAGGAAAGCCAGAGCCGATGGAGCCCCAGGACCAAACGGCCTCCCTCAAGCTATGTTTAAATCCGACATCAGCCTATGGTCAGAATACTTGACCCCTTTATTTCTCTACTGCAGTTTAAACAACACGGTCCCAGAATCCTGGCGAGGCGCAGTTATCCATCCAATCTACAAAGGCGGGAAGAGAAATGAGCCAAAAAATTACCGAATGGTAGCGCTTCTTGATGTGGAGTCTAAGTACTACGCAAATATTCTACTGGAGGAGCTACAGGCTTGGACCAAATCAACTGCACTGCTTCCTTTCAACCAGACGGGCTTTGTGCCTAAAACCGGTACCACAACCAATCTGCTAACGCTAACCGTCTTGTTGGATAAAGCGACCTGCCAACATATCCCGCTGCACTGCTGCTTTGTAGACTTCAAAGCAGCCTTTGATCGTGTGCCTAGGGGCCTGTTATGGCAGAAACTAAAATCGTGGGGCATTCCGCAGCCCCTTCTTCAGGCAATAATTCAACTCCACACGGAAACGTGGATAAGAATTAGGCTAGGCGAAGGCTGCCATGTCTCCAGGAAGATCCAAACTGAAACCGGCGTCAAACAAGGGTGAGTATTGGCCCCACTTCTCTTCAACTTGTTTATATCTGATCTCTCTCCAGTTCTCGACAGTGTAAACTGCCACCCTCCTCAACTTGACGGGACTCGCATCACTAACTTGCTTTATGCCGACGATCTGGTGCTCCTAAGCCACACAAAAGTGGGTCTCCAGAGATTGCTAGATGAACTGCTACCCTATACGACAAGAAACCATCTAGAGCTCAACTTATTAAAAACCAAAACCATCTCTTTTGGGAAGCAAAAAAGGTCAACAGAAAGGTGGTATTTCAGCAAAACAAAGTTAGATTCAACCCACAGCTACAAATACCTGGGCATCTATCTTGATAGAAGAGGCTCCTTTATCAAGCACAAAGAAGCATTAAAAATCAAAGCTCTGTCGTTAGAGGTGGTTGCTGCAAAGCTGGCAAAACAGCTACTAGGTCCCAGCTTAATACCCATGCTGAAAGTAATGAAAACCAAAGTAATCAACTCCCTAACGTATGGCCACGAAATCACCAAAGGCGCAACCAGTACACTAATAAACAAGTTAATAACAAAAATCTTCAAAAGAGCCTTTGGGTTGCCAAAATCTGCCTCGCCAGCCCAAGTGAGACTAGAATTGGGTCTCCAAGATCAGCATGGAGTGGAGGCAGGTGCATTCATCAAACTGTGCCATAGACTGCGCCGTGCCGAGGAGGGTTCCTTGGAGGCCCGACTCTGGCAGGAAATACAGCATAAACAGACCAGCCATAAGCATCGGCAACTCCTGGACTACAGCCTACAGTTATTAGGCGCAAAAGATCTCTGGGCCATAAATCCATCTGTTCCTGTGCTAAAGTCTGCCATCAAAAAATCCGTTAGATCGTGGTCCTTCCACTCTGACAGAGCGATCCTTTCAAAGAGGAGACATGCCTGGGCTGTAATTGCCAATCTTAAAGTGGGTGTTCTGCCGCTCTACTTGTCGAGCACATATGCACTTTATTGGAAACACAAGTTTTTAGCCCTGAGGATGGGAGAATGGCCCTTTCTGAAGAACCTCCCGGAATGGCGGCGGCCGAGTAGTTGCACGAAATGCAGATTGTGCGGCTACCATTCAGAATCAATTGAACATATCGTCTGTGCATGCCCCGCACTGCTTACAGCCAGACGGTTACTGTTGCGTGGCCAATGTATCCAGTTGGAAGTTCGATCTTGTCGCCAGGCAATAATGGCCGCTCTTGACCCTGACAACGTCAAGCTAAACATTGGGCTTTCAAAATTTGTCCATAAAGCGATAAAATCTCTTGAAGCCACTCTCCAACCCAAAGTCTCCCCATTATAGCAGACGGTGGTGTTAACACACACAATATCCGAATCAGTCTACAAGTAATCCAGATTTAAGTACTGTACCAGAACATTATTAGATCTTAATGGCCCCCTGAATCCCAAGTTATTTTAAATTAACTGTTTTAAATTATTTTTATTACATTCATTTTTATTAATTTTTTCTTGTCATGTCGCAAATTGTAAATGGTTTTTTTTAACCAATCAATAAAGATTACTAGCCATAAAAAAAAAATAGAACTAGGAAACCAAAATAATAGTTCAGAAAAAATAAGGTGCAGTAAAATTTAGGGAAGTATAATTAATAATATTAACAACAGGAGGACTTAATGGGGCCAGCAGCAGAGCCCTTGGTAGAGTAGCAGTCCTGGCCATCAGCTGCTCCCTCCAACTCCAACAACCCTGTCTTCTTGCCCCTGGGTGCTGATCATGAAAGATGTAAGAAAGAAAGAGACAAACACGGATGATTGGTATGAAACAAATAACATATTTTTAAAAACGCTCAAAAACACATTATGGAAGCAACAATTGCAATTAAATGGACCTATCTAATCTGGTCGAGTAGTATGGTGGGATTTGTGGACGTCTAGTTATTACAGGCCAATTTGTCACTATGTCTGCATTTCCATTTATTTTAGTCTCCATAGATGGATGACACATGCTTACATTTTTGGATACACCAAATTGTTGGTTAGTTGCTGCTGATGTTCTGCTAGTGGTAAGCCTATTACCACTCACTAAACAAACTGCAAAACGTTCTACTAAGGTCTGGAGTAAGCAGCATATGATGTGACAGAGGATGCATCCCGCAGACCACAAACAAAAAGACCAACTATTACTAATAAGTAACTAAACCTATCAATTCACCACTATCTCTTCTTAGTGGTAGGAGGACAAAGGAAGGACTAGAGTCTCTCTAGCAATACCTAACTTAAGTTCTTTAAAGTAAACTCTTACATAATCAGGCCAAGCAAGCGCAAAGTTTCAAACAAGTAAGATTAGTAGCGCTGAGAACCTGTGTCATAACAATTGCAGAAGATTTTTAAACGTATTTTATCTGCAATGTAAGCAGCACCATTCTTGCTATTTGGAAAAAATATATATTTCCAATATATATCACAGAGCAGGGATTTTTTCTACATCGGAGGGTGCTTCTGTGAGCTGTTTAAACTGTGTTTTACTAGGGCCTGTGGACTTTGTATTTTGGCCAGCAGGGGGAGTAAAGTTTTATTCAAACATTATTGTTAGATTTCAAGTTAGTGAGGCCTTTACCTGCTGAAGTCCAAAGTGTGGATTGAGCATGTCTGTCTCCTAGGATATTCTGAACAGGAGAAGCAGCTTCCAACTCCCTGACCAGCAAACCTTGACTGAGATCGTTGGAACCTTATATGGTCTGCTAGTAGTTGGTACATGTCTACACTGATTGGTGGTTGTATTTGGTGTTTCCATTGGATTACTGTAAATGTCCTCATTGGTTGGGTATTTGAGGGTTCTGATAGGTTTCTGGATCTGTCATTCAATCATTGTAAGGTTGGGATAGAGCTAGGGTTAGGATTTCTATTGGAAGTAGGGACTAGGGCTAGGGTTACACCTTTAATTGGAAGTAGCGATTAGGGCTTCTGGTGTGATTGGTTGCTGGACTAGGTGTGGGACTAAGAGTAGCGTAAGGCTTTCTATTGAAAGTAGGGACCAGGGCTACCTGTGCCATTGGTTTCATGGACTTGGTTTGGGACTACTGGTAGGGCTAGGGCCTTTATTGGACATAGAGATCAGGGTTTTTTAACTGAATGGGTGCTTCGACTAGGGCTAAGATTGGCTGTAAGGTCCTGGTCTCATATTGGTTCCAGATTTTAGGGCTAGTGTTGTGATTGGATAGTGTTAGGGCTAGGGTTATAAAAAAGGTCAGGCTTAGGGCATCTCAGCCCAGGCGTCAAGGCTAAGGGCAGAGAGGACAAGGGCAGTTTCCTGTTTGAGCCTGTTAAGGGCAAAGAGGACAAGGGCAGTTGCCTGTTTGAGCCTGTTAAGGGCAGAGAGGACAAGGGCAGTTTCCTGTTTGAGCCTGTTCAAGACTGGTCAGGACTAGGGCCAGAAATGCTGCCCTTTTTCTTATTCAGCAATACCCAGCCCACACCATCCACATCCACATACAGAGCAACACACTCACACCAAATGTACACCACGCACAACACAATGCCCAGAATAATGTACCAGCATGCCTTATAGACCCAACCAAATCACATCTACACACCCTACTATCCTAACTACCACACATATCCACCATCACCTACAAACAGTACACAACTCTATCCTATACCACTAACCAATACACTCATCACTAACATAACGCCAATCAACACCATACATAACTACATTCCATTCAGACACACTCTCCCAGCTGTAATTACACCTAACATACCACCTTTTATCACTAACAAACGTATAATCATCCTTCCATCAGTTGTCCAACCAACACCCTCCTCTCCCTTCTACCATAATAACACTAACGCACAGCACACACACTGCACACCACCACACTTTTAACTCTTACAACAAACCAGTCTAGGATAAACACTCTCACCTCTACTTCATTCCCTCCTACATACAACATAAACTCTACTCATAAACACATCACCACCCCCTCTATGTCACATCCTCCTCTCAAAAACAATACTACACAACCAAATCCATTGCGTGAAACATAAACATCAGCACCCTTTTTCACTACTCCTCAAAAGCAAAACATATCACACACACCAGCACAACAAGTTCTTCAAAGCGCAACAACTCATAATACTTACCATCACAAAATACAAACATGAACCTACCTTTCAAACCACACAAATGAACAAATTCCAATGCCAAGCTTTCGCTCTTCCACCACACCTAACACAGATACAGCAATACAGCACCTCTCTTCTAACCGTCTCTCAACCATTGGACAATTTAGAACATTACTACATGACCCCCATGCTGCACCACCTCCCCTGACTCATACACCTTCCGCCTTAAACACACACAAAAAATATAAGCAACATGCCACACGTCACAACTTTGCTTCCCCATGTCTACTTCACACAATGTTACACCACAAAAGCAGCACAGCACTCCAACTCACTCTCAAACACCATCTCTAACACATACACATGCAGACCCATCAAAATGCCTTCTTAGCATGCTGGATGAGGAGCACAATACAGAACAGCTACACGATTGCTACACGATTGCTATCCTAATAGAGCTAATACCAGCACTAAAAACACACCTGCTACAAACCGACACAATACTGTTCACTCTTCTACCAAACGAAGTCCCACTATCACCATAGGCCAGTCACTAAACTGTCTACTAATAAATGCTTGATCCCTCTCTAAAAACAAGCATCACATCTACGACCTTCTCACCGATGCAAAAGCAGACATACTATTCATAACAGAATCATGGTTGGGAGAAGATATGGCTCCAGTCCTGTATGAAGCCATTCCCCTAGGTTATCAAATAATCACCCAAAATCGTATAGCCCAAAAAGGAGGTGGTCTAGCTGTTGTATTCAGGCAAACAATACATATCACTAAAATTGACAACATCTTCATAAAGAATTGCTAGGCTCTTCCAACAAGATGCAATCCTACACCGTCTTCCTCCTGTAACTTCCTGCTCCTTTACAGACCTCCACCTAACAAGGCAACATTTCCAGATGCACTTCTAGACACAGTTTAAATCCTGATAACAATACACTCAACCTATGCGCTCTGGGTGACCTTAACATTTGGTTTGATAAACCCAATATGACCCATCCAAAAACTATAATCACCGGCCTAGACGCATTGAACCTGCATCAGATTGTCCACAATCCGACACATATCCTAGATGTCATTTTTGCTAATACGAAACTAGTTACCTTTCAAACTATAACTCCAGTTACATGGTCAGACCACCAATTGCGTGCCTGCCAACATGAAACTACGCTAAGCAACTCACCTAAAACTACCTTACATCCATCCACCTATCAGCTGTGGAACAAACTCAATTTGGAACACTTGGAAACACAACTAACATCCAGTACAAATCTGGAAAGCATAAATACTGTTCAAAATCTATATGAGTGGCTACAGGAAGCTTTTGACATCCTGATACCACTCAAAACCACACAGCAGAACAAAAGAAAAAAAGCGCCTTGGAGAAACATAGAAATAAAAGACATAAAACAACAAATTAGAAAGCTGCAACGTACCTGGCTCAAAACAAACGCCAAACAATAAAAACTTCAGCTACAGAAAATTCACAGATTATACAAGTCTGCTATCAAAAAAGCTAAGAAAGGTACTATTCCGAAAGAATTCAAAATGTTAGATGTGAAAATAAAGACTTCTATAAAATGCCGGCAGCCCTTCTGACCCCTGTCCGCCACAAAGTTTCAAGACAATTCTTTTAACAACCTCTGCTGCCACTCCAGTAAGAAGAATCATCAACGATTCCTTAACTACTGGAATATTTCCAGAAGAACTCAAAAAGTCATATATACGCCCTTTACTGAAGAAAACAAACTTGGACGCGCTGAACCCTGACAACTACAGACTCATTACAAATGGATCGTTCCTGGGCAAACTGATAGAAAGAGCAGCGTTCGCCCATATGTCACAATTCATTGACAAGAATGACATACTTTCAAACTTCCAAACAGGATTCCGTCTGGGAAGAGACACTGAATCTGCCCTCCTTGCCATCTGGGATGACCTAAAGAATACAGTTGACTGCAACGGGGTTGCTGCGCTACTCCTCTTCGGCCTCTCAGCTGCCTTTGACACAGTTGACCATGACACTCTGAAACAAAGACTCCATGAAGCTGGCATAGAGGGAACTGCTTCAGACTGGATGGCGTCCTACCTTGGAGACAGAACTAATGTCATCCATACCCCACTTTTCTCGTCCAAACAATACTCCATAAAAGCAGGGGTCCCTCAAGGTTCTATCATCTCGCCCATGCTTTTCAACATCTACATGAAGTCTTTACCAGTACTGATCAATAAATGTCACCTCACGTGCTATAACTATGCATATGACACGCAAATACTCCTTCAACTAGAATGCCCCAAAGACATTGGAAAATCACCAATTTTCTGCTGTCTCAGATTTGTGGATCAGTGGATTACCTGGAGCCATCTCAAATTGAATGCTTCAAAAACTGAAATGCTCACGTGTGGCATTTGGAAACATTACAGCCCACTTGCCGCATGGCCTGATGAACTGGGATCCCTGCCTAAAGTATCAAAGGAAGTAAGAAACCTTGGAATGACCATGGACTCCAAGCTGTCGATGAATGTCCAAGATCAAGCTTTGCTACTATAAAAATGCTGCAACTAATTTTCTCTCATTTGGGATTTCCACACAAGGTCCAAACTACCATCTCGCTTGTTCTGTCTAAACTCGATTACGCCAATAGCCCGTACCATGGAACCCCTTTAACGACGATGAAAAGACAACAAAGGATTCAGAACTCGGCTGCCAGACTACTCTTGCATATCAAACAGCGAGACCACATCTCCCCTGCCTTGAAAGCCCTGCGTTGGTTACCGGTTGCCAGAAGATCCACGTTCAAGCTGCTTTGTATCACCCACAAAGCAATGCATGGAATGGGACCGCTCTTCATCAGGAATAAAATCACCAAACACATTCAACAAAGGAACCTCATCTCTAAAGGAGCATCTCACCTCAAAATCCCACCATACAAGAAAAAAACCATGGGTGGCACATCCTTATCTGTTCAAGCAGCCAAAGTATGGAACTCTTTACCCCCCAACATAAGGTCCACCGACAACCACCTTATCTTCAGAAAACATCTCAAGATTTGGTTCTTCCCCATACAAGCACCATATGCAAACAGAAATTTACAGCATATCCCTCTGTATACAAGCATTTTTTTCACTATAGATATGTACCTATCTTTGTGTAATACTTTGCATAAACATGTAAAATAATTATGTTGTTGAGAGAGAAAATAATATTAATAAATAAATAAAAATCATCTTTGGTCTGCATGTACATACTTCCATTGTGCATCTATGTACCTTCCATGTACTTGGATCTGTGTATCTGTTACTTTTCTCCTGAAAAAGGATATTCAATGCACTACTCTATTTCTCATCCTGTGCCTCTATTAATATCTTTAATCTACATATGCTTACCTCATTTATGTATCTATATACTTTCAATGTAATTATGGATCTATACATTTATCACTTTCTTCTAAATTAGCATTTCCAATGAATTACCCTATTTCTCAGCCTATATTTCGCTCAATATATCTTCTAGCCCAACCTTCTGACTCATCTCAAACTTCTTCTACTACTCCTTCCAATGCACTACCCTATCTCTCATCCTATAAATCTATCAATATATCCTCAACATCCACTCTCTCATTTATCCCAAACCCCATACCACTACTATGATTGCCAAAATACCCTTTCTAGATTCTCTCCTATTCTACCCCTCCTTGCATCATCTGACACCTCTTTTACTATACCGATCCCCTAAAAAAACCTTTGTAAACTCTTTCCTCTGAGTCCTCCCTTCCAAAACTCCTTTTTACTCATCCAAAAGCCTTTTCCTATTTCTAAGACCTAAAAAAAATAATAATCTTTCACTGTTTTATCCCTCCACTATCCTTTTCAATCGAAATTAACAGACTAACATGTTCACTTATCAAGTTCCATATTAAACTATACTAATATACTACCCAAATAACTGAATAACATATCCACTACTCAAATTACTTCATATTTTATTTTTTATTTTTACTAGACTAATTTTCAACAGTTTATTTATTTATTATTTATTTTTGGTTTTTGTAGAGCGCGTAGTCACCCTTGAGTATCCCAGCGCTAAAACCTCGAACTCCTAACGGGGGGCACAGGGAAATTTCGAAGAAAAATCAGGGAAAAAGGAGGGTTTTGAGGGACTTTCTAAATCGAAGGAGGTTTGGTTCAGCTCTGAGGTTCGAGGGGAGAGCGTTCCATTTTCTGGCCGTGTTCACCGAGAATCTGCGGCCGCCGATGCGGGTTTTCTTCACCCTGGGGACAACAATAAGGTTTCCCTGTTCGGACCGAAGCGCTCTCGACGGTCTGTATGGAGTGATCCAGGTGCTCAGAATGGGGGGACCCGCATTGTTCAGGACCTTGTGTGCCAGACAGAGGGCCTTGAAAGCGACTCTTTCCCTCACGGGGAGCCAGTGAAGTTTTTTCAAGGCAGGTTTGGCCAAAGTTCTTGCTGGGGTGTTTGTGAGCAAGCGGGCTGCGGCATTTTGGGTTTTTTGTAGTGTTTGCAAGGTGGCTTCCGGCGCCCCGAGGTAAATAGCATTACTATAATCCAACCTTGCTAGCACTAAACCTTGAATTAGCAGAAGGCGGGACTGGAATGGCAGTAGGGGGAGCACTTTTCTACATGATCTCAGGAGCCCATAGCAGATGCCGGCTGTTTTCCTGGCCTGTGTCCGGAAAGTGAGATCTGTCTCTAGCCACACTCCCAGACTCTTAACCTCTGTCTTAGGGGAGGGGGGGTCACCCATACATGCGGGCCAGATGTTAGGAGGGAGACTCGGGGTTTTGTGTCCGAGAAGCAAGATCTCTGTCTTTGACCCGTTAAGCTTTAGGTCAGAATCGCCCATCCATTGATGGACAGTGGACAGGCAGTCTTGCAGGTTGGAGGGCTGTAGCTTGGGGTGGGAGAGGGTCACTACCAGCTGAGTGTCGTCAGCGTAGCTGACGATCGTGACTCCGAAAGGGGCGACCAGCTCCTCCAGTGGGGCCATATACACGTTAAAAAGTGTGGGGCTTAATGAGGAGCCCTGGGGTACTCCACACCGGAGGGGGATTGAGGGAGACCGGCTTTCTCCTTCCCAGACTTGGAAGGAGCGTCGGGAGAGAAAGGATGTGAGCCATCTCAGCGCACTGTCTTGTACGCCAGTGCTCTCTAGGCGCTGGACTAGGACCTGGTGGCTGACAGTGTCGAATGCTGCGCTGAGGTCCAGGAGGACCACTGCCACTGATCCTCCTGTATCCATGATTTCCCTCGCTTTTTCTACTGCCGCCAGGAGGGCGGTGTCTGTGCCCTGACCTGGTCTAAAACCTGTTTGGGAGTTCTTTAGGCAATGGTTTGCTTCCAGGAAGTGGGACAGTTTTTTGTTTGCGAGCTTCTCCGCTACCTTACCTATCCAAGGGAGGAGCGAGATGGGTCGATAATTGGATAAGTCCGTGGGGTCTAGTGACGGCTTCTTCAGCAGACCTTTAACAACGGCCTCCTTCCAGCTTTGTGGGACTATTCCTTGGGAAAAAGAGGTGTTAATGAGGGCCGTGAGTCTAGCTGTGATGGTTCGTGCTATGTTTTTCGTGAACCGTACGGGGACTGAGTCGCTGGGGGCTCCGCTTTTCGTGGCTGCTAGAGTGGTTGCCACTTCTTCTTCTGAGACTGGTCCGAATGCAGTTAAACAAGGGGATTCAGGTTTGTCCATGGGGTTTCCAGACGTGAGGGTACAATCCTTAGCGATTCCAGGGGTGGCCTGATTAGTAGCAGGTAGGGAGGAAAGGATTTTCTTGATTTTGCTGTCGAAGAAATTGGCCAGGTTAACACATTTCTCCTCGGCCGCTTTGGGGTCCAAGGGTGTCTGCGGGGGGGCTAGGACATGGAGAAGCTCTTTAAGTATGGAAAAAGTCTCGTTAGCAGAGCACGAGGAATTTTGTATTCTTACCTCAAAGAAAGAGCTTTTAGCGCTGTGGAGGGCTTGTTTATACGCCTTCATGGCAGATTGATAGGCGTTTTTGTCCGTCGCTGTTTTATTTTTCCTCCATGTTCGTTCCGTCTTTTTGCACTCTTTCCTAAGAATGTTCAAGGCCGGGGTGTACCAGGGAGCATGATTGATCCTCTTTACATGTTTAAGAGAGCGTGTTAATGGAATGAGGCTATCTAGGGAGTTGGTGAGCCAGCTGTTAAATTCCCTATCAGCGGTGTTAGGGTCAGCTGAGAGGGGGCCATCGGAATCCCTGAGCTTCGCTTCCCATTTTTCTGGACTTAACTTGTGCCAGCATCGGGTTAAAATCCTAGTTTTCTGTTTGGGGACCGAGGCGGGCTGATAGGACCAGTGCATTGGGACCAGAAAGTGGTCAGTCCATGGAAGGAGGGAGGGGTCTTGGGTTTGGAAGTTCCTGATGTTGGTGAAAACTGGGTCTAGGAGATGACCTTTCTCGTGAGTGGGTTTCGAGTTCAGGAGCTGGAGGTCAGCTGACGCGAGGTCTGCTAGAAGATTCGCGGCGGTGTGGTCTGCCGGATCTAGGAAGTGTAGGTTCAAATCCCCTAGGAGAAGAAAGTTAGGCGTTGCTATTGTTTTTAGAAGGATGTGATCCATCAGAGTGTTTGAGAAATCACCTATTGAGCCTGGTGGTCGGTATACCAGAAGACCCGATAGTGAGGTGGTAGGCGAGATCTGAAGGGTGAAATTACAATTTTCACAGTCCTTGACCGTACCGTCGGTGATCCTGCAGCTAAAATGGTCTTTATAGAGAATGGCGAGCCCGCCACCTCTTCCAACTGGTCTGTTAAGGCAGCAGATTTGGTAGCCTGGGGGGGTTGCATTGACCAAATCTGAGCCGTTGTTGGGGGTCAGCCATGTTTCGGTCAGAAATAGGGCGTCTAGCGAAAGGGTTAGGGTGAGGAGGTTTACCTCGTGTGAGTGCTTTACTAGCAACCTGCAGTTCAATAGGCCCAGTCGAAGCGTGCTGCTAAATTTCGTGGTTTCAGGGGTGTTGCAGAGGGGACATCCTGTGAACGGGGTGTCATCCTTCAGGATGAATTCACACTGCGGGTTTTTCTTTGTATTCCAGAGACGGAGGGTATCCGGGGGGTAGGATAGGAGGGGCTGTGAATCGGGCATAGTGACAGGTCCTAGGGCCGTCTGGGCACGGACGGGCTTGCCTTTGGCGCGCCTTCGGCGCGCTGACGGGGCGCCCGCTGCGCCCGTCCGCTGCGCGTCCGGTAATTGCACATCTTTGATGTGTGGGAAAGGGGCGGGTGGGCGTGGCCTCAAAGTTGGCGTGGCCTCTCTCCCTCGCCGTGAATGGCGGCAGAAATGTTTGTTTGCTGGTTTTGGAGTTGCAGCGAAGGGGTCGCTGTTTCGGCGCTTCTGGGCCCGCTCCAGTGGTGGTAGACGGGTGAGTGATGGTTTTAAAATACAGAGAATTAGGCGTGACACAGAAATACAATAATTTTAAAAATGCTTGCTAGTCTCCCGGCTTCCGCCTCAGGAGCTTTCGAGATTCTGGTGAGGGGCGCTGAAGGCAGCGTTTATATACCGTGGGCGGCGGGTGGGCGTGGCCTCAAAGTGGGCGTGGCCTCTCTCCCTCGCCGTGAATGGCGGCAGAAATGTTTGTTTACTGGTTTTAGAGTTGCAGCGAAGGGGTCGCTGTTTCGGCGCTTCTGGGCCCGCTCCAGTGGTGGTAGACGGGTGAGTGATGGTTTTAAAATTCAGAGAATTAGGCGTGACACAGAAATACAATAATTTTAAAAATGCTTGCTAGTTTCCCGGCTTCCGCCTCAGGAGCTTTCGAGATTCTGGTGAGGGGCGCTGAAGGCAGCGTTTATATACCGTGGGCGGCGGGTGGGCGTGGCCTCAAAGTGGGCGTGGCCTCTCTCCCTCGCCGTGAATGGCGGCAGAAATGTTTGTTTGCTGGTTTTAGAGTTGCAGCGAAGGGGTCGCTGTTTCGGCGCTTCTGGGCCCGCTCCAGTGGTGGTAGACGGGTGAGTGATGGTTTTAAAATACAGAGAATTAGGCGTGACACAGAAATACAATAATTTTAAAAATGCTTGCTAGTCTCCCGGCTTCCGCCTCAGGAGCTTTCGAGATTCTGGTGAGGGGCGCTGAAGGCAGCGTTTATATACCGTGGGCGGCGGGTGGGCGTGGCCTCAAAGTGGGCGTGGCCTCTCTCCCTCGCCGTGAATGGCGGCAGAAATGTTTGTTTGCTGGTTTTAGAGTTGCAGCGAAGGGGTCGCTGTTTCGGCGCTTCTGGGCCCGCTCCAGTGGTGGTAGACGGGTGAGTGATGGTTTTAAAATACAGAGAATTAGGCGTGACACAGAAATACAATAATTTTAAAAATGCTTGCTAGTCTCCCGGCTTCCGCCTCAGGAGCTTTCGAGAATTCGAGTAATCCTTTATGGGTTCCGGAGTGGCGTGCTACTCGCCAGAAAAGCGATTCAACAACCATCAGGGGTAACAAGTGCTATATGAATGCAAATCTTTCTTCCCGTTTTATCCCTCCGCTATCCTTCTCACTCCAAGTAACTGACTAATATCCACCACTGAAATTACTTCATATTTCACCATATCAATTCATCACTAATCCTTTGCCGGCTTCCTGAATAGCATGCATCAACAAGCGCTATATAAATACATACAAACATTTGTCCTCCTCTATCCTTCTGCTATCATTCCAAATAACTGACTAACCTATCCACCACTTAAAATGTACTTGCATGTTTCACTATACTAATTAAACACTAATCATCTATGGGTCCCGGAGTAGCCTGCTACTCGCCGAAAAAACGCTTTGATGCCTCGTCAGGGGTAGTAAGCGCTATATAAATGCAATTACAATACAATACAATACAAAGTAGTAATATTAAATAGCTACTCACCAAGCCCCTGGACTTCCATTCCTAGCAGGTCCAGCTGGTCCTGCTCCAGATCCAGGATATCGGACCACTGGTGCGTCAGCAGGGTATCGGTGCGCTGGACACCATAGCAGTGAAAGACTACCTGGCACTCCTTACCCCACTACTGGTGACGCTCCTTGACCTCGTACCCACACCCAGGCCTGCTGCTAGTGTTAAGGGGAGGTGATGTTGCACAAAAAAGAACAAGTGCAGTCTTCTCCACCTTGTTGAAGATGTCCCTAGCTTGCACCTCTTGTGGGCGCCGCCTTCTGCAGGGAAGGCAGTCGCGGCTGCTGCTGCGAGTAGCCTTGCCCTTGCCCTCTCCATTGGCCATGGTTCTTGGACTTAGGGGGCAGAAAATAAAAGGGGGGAATTAGAAAAGTAAGTAAAAGCAAATAAAAAAAGCAAGTTGTGGAAAAAGAGTGCAAAAGTAGTACAAAAAGTCACAAAAAGTCGAATCAGGAAAATATAGGGATAGATAATAAGTAAAAAAGATTTTTAAAAAGTGTACAGAAACAAAGGATTGCAAATATAAAGGTAGTGTAGAAAAGCAGGCCGAGACCCATAGCAATAGAGTGAAAAACAAGATGGACCCACCCATTGCAAACGCATGGGCAAGTTCATGTGATATTTCCCCCCCAAGCATGAAAAAACGATGCGAACACTTAATACGCGTTGCCAAGCAGGAAATACTCATTGCGAACAGGCAGGAGCATGCAATACCCGACCTGGAACAGAAAGTAAGCATCGCAAATGGGCGGAACAATTGAAAAACAAGATTGGCGACCTCATGGGTAAGTGCACAGGATATTTCCCCCCGAGTATGCAAACAGCTTTCCTGAACTGGAAACACACATTGCGAATGGGCGCAACAAGCAACTCTGCATGCTTCCGGAGCTACGAGCAGCTAGCGGAATGTTTTTACTGCTTCGCAGAACTTTGCGTATCGCGACAACGCGATCTCCGCCATGGGTTAATAATTATATCACAGTAAAAACACCTGATACTTGGATAAGTCAGTCAGTCATATTTTGCTTTATTCGAGGTACACTCATAAAAGCATATACAATCTTCCATTATAATACAAAAATAGTAGTTTAAAAATTTGGTGTACAAGCAAGTGTTTTAAAAATATAGTAAAATTACATCATAAAAATTACATTTAAAATGCAGATACTCTTTTAATACATTTTACCAATTTAATGATAGTTTACAGGAATGACAGAATCAGTGATCTAAAAACTTCTGCCTGACATTCCATGCCCATCCTAAATATTTAGCGGTGGCTATTGCTATAGGCAGTAAAGTGCTAGAGCATATAATTCTTAAGGCTACAGTGCTACTAGTAGTACCTAAGGATTTACACAATGGAGTTAACCAAATGCGTCTAGGTTCTACATAGGCCGAACAAGCAAATAAAAAATGGCCAATTGTTTCCTTCTGTGCTCCACAAGGTGGGCAGTTGCTGGTGGACAAACCACGCCACCTGCCTGTCATAGATCTTAGGGGTAGGGCACCTGCTCAAAGTTGAAAGAGGAGCTACCTATCCCTTGGTACAGTTACGACATCCCAATAAAGTTCTAGACTGGGTTGGGCTTTGCTTCTAGAAAACCTCCAGCCATAGTCGAGGAGCTAGTGCCACTCCAAATCCGATAGACCACCTTCTCCCAATAAATGCTTGGATAAGTGTCCCACATAAAGTATATGAAATAATGCTCCAGATGGAGGGGGGCAAGTGTAGAAAAGTGAGAGATCTCTTTTGGGAGAACCTTACTTTTGGCTATGGAATTTTGTTAGCTGAACGAGATTATCCACCAGCATTCGTCATGGCTTGCCCTAAAGGAGAAACAGTAATTCTACTGGCATTTCCAGATCACATTCCCAGGCACTTGCAACACACATATGTGCAGGACTGGGCGGGAGCCCAAGCTCCAGCAATATACAAGAACCATGTTGGATGGGATGAGGATTCCACCCACCACATAATTCCTTTAGAAAATGATCCAACTGCACAGAGGCAGTATTCAATAAAGCAATCCTTTGTTACCAGTCATGAAACCTGACAATTCATATTGTCTAGTTTTCGATTACAGACATTTAAATACTTGTACTAAGAGATTTGCAGTCTAAAATGCACACAGTGCCGCATTAATGAATAACATTGTACGGAAAAAATACAAAACAACACTTGATATCTCAAATGGATTTTTCGGCCAAAATATAGCACCTGAAAGCATGTATCTAACAGCATTCTCAGTGCTAGAATCTCAGAGGCAATTTCATCGACTCCCCCAGGGGTATAGGAACAGCCTGGTGTGGTTTTCGGCCAAAGTAACTGAGTTACCTAAAAAATTAGATGAAGAGGCATTGTCCTATGTGGATAATATTTATCTGACGGACGATGACCTAGAGAAACACTTGAACAGAGTGAATACCATAATTTTGGGATTTGCATCTGAGGGCTAGCAATTCAACTTTAAAAAATCTAAAATTGCCCACCTCAGTGTCCTTTTTTTGGGATATAAGCTTTCAAGTGAAGAAAAAACCTGGCAGCCAATTTTCTAGAAAAATGCTTGCCGCTTCATCCTCCAAAATCATTAAAAAATGTACAATCAATACTGGGATTCCTAAATTTTGGTAGAACATACATTTTAGATTACGCAGAAAGAGTGAAACCTTTCTACGACTTAATAAAACCTGATTTTGGCAGTAAGACAATGGCCACAGAAAGGTACATATACACTTCATTCCTTACAAACTGACATGATAGCTTCCAAACACTTACAGACACATGTAAACATACGCAAACTGGTGATCCGTATAATTGCGAGTCAGTCTGGGTACATCTACCTGAGATATAATGAAGGTGAAACAGTACCAATTGCATACGGGGAACATCACTTACAACGGATTTATTACAACGCACTACCATTACATTGCAACCATTACAACGCAAACCATTACAACGCATTGCGCTGGGGGCCGCTCTAGGATAGGGAATATATTTAATTTACTATCCAACACCTTCCCTACTATCCACGGGGACTGGAGTTGGAATAGTAAATTAAATAATTCACTATCCAGCGCCTAAAAGCACTATGCGTTGTAGTGGTATGCGATGTAAAAATCGCGTTGTAACAGCAGGCGTTGTAATAACCTGCGTTGTAGTGACACAATCCATTGCATACAAATCACATTTGTACACAAATGCCGGAATTCACTTCGGATCCACTGAAAAGGTTCTGACAGCAGTACAGACTGCTGTAGCGAGACTGGCTATGGAGAAACAAATAATAGTAGTGACTCCGGTTGCTGCCGCAGAAGCATCGACAAATGCAAGCATTCCAAATGCTAAAGCTTTACATCTAAGATGGATACAATGGGCTAATTGTCTCACTGGAACAGATGTAGAATATAGGAACGATCCAAATTTAAAGACACAGGCATTTCTGCAATTCCAACAAGAATATCCTCTACCAAATGAAATAATGCCTCTGGATCAGTATGAATATATAATTTACACTGACAGATCTGCTCAACTGGCCATAGGGAGTAAGCAACAATATAGCAGGCATGTGCAGTCGTGAAAGGTCGCATGCGGGATGGAAAGTTCCATCCAAGTTGCACTAAAACGCAATCTCTAGGAGACTAAACGGCACAGTTGGCATTGTTAAAAGCTGTGATACTGGCACTTGTGAATATGGATTTAGAATTCCCCACACTGATTGTGTGCAATTCCTTTTACTGTGTGCAATCATATAATGAATACTTGCAATATTGAGTTTAAAAAGGGTAAAAAGACGCAAAAGATGGCACAATTAAGCATAAAATGCTATTGGAGCAGGTAGTGGGGTTGAAAACTGAACTACCAAGGGCTCACATGATACATACACTGAGTCATCAGCGTGATGGTGTTCATGTTGAAGGGACTTCATTGGCTGATGAAGCCATGGAGGGGGTGTTCGTACTGCTTCCGTAGCTGCAATCACTTGTTCTAAAATGAAAATAGACGGTGAGATTATGCTTCGCGCAAAAACAGAGGTGCAGTACCAAAAATATTTCTACTCAAATACTTCTACAAGTTAGATGCCAATACCATTCCATTTGCTCTGATTCCTGGAGAGGGGAATAGAGTAATTCCAGACATGGATCATAATTTAGGTTTAATTCTAGCAGCACACGAGGGGATAGGTTCTGCTCATGCAGGATTTACAGTGACTGTTTCCTTATTGAAACAACGCAATTGGTGGCCTGGATTAACAAAGACTGTGGGGCAGATCTTCAATGAAGTGCCACAGCACGACACCGCAAGCCCTTTGGCTGCGCCACGCTGCAGCACTTCCGAAGCACAGGGATGCGACATATTTACAAGAATATGCCGCATCTCTGTGCTCCCCCTGCGCTGGGGCCCAAACTGCAGTTATGCGCTGACAAAGGCACCCTTGCACCATGGTGCAAGGATGTCTGTGTCATGGGGAGATTGTTTTTGTGCAGGAAGGGGCACCTTCCTGCACAAAAACAATCACTACAGCCATGTTCCTCTTTCTACATTCTTGCATTCTACAGCACACATTGAAAGAGGAAGCAAATCAGGAGAAATGAAAGCATTTCTCCTCGTTGCGCCTCGCTACGCCACCTCTAGCATCAACAGATTTACCTTTTTTCGTAAATCTGGAGATGTGTATTGTTCCATGGGTTTCGCGTGGGAACGCCCACAGCAACACCCATGGAACCCCCCCTTTCAGCGCAAAGTGCTGAGTGTGAAGGGGCCGTATTTACAAGGAGAGGAAAAGTCAAGCAGTAAATATTGAGGATCCCCCTGCACCACCAGTACGTCACGAAAAGTGACGTAGTGGTGGCACTGGGGGCTTGTACATCTGCCCCTATATCTTGAAATGCGACATCTGCCAGCAGATGAAAGGTTCCACCGCAACACGTCCAGTGCAACAACCGCTGTCAATAGCTGACAAACGACTAGTGTGTGTCTACCTAGACCACGGCTGCCCCTTAAAGAGAGATCAGGCTAAAAGGTATATCATGGTAGCAGTGGATTCCTGCACGAGGTTCCCATGGGTGTGGCCACAGCGCTCGACTGACGTTTGAACTGTTTTAAAAGATCTACGAATCTTCATAGGGACATACGCGATTGGCATAATACATTCTGACAGGGGCCCTGCGTTTAGCTCTTGGGCTTACAAGGAGGCCATGCGAGGACTGGGTGTTGCACTGCGATACTCCTCTCTGTACCATACATGGAAAGGGGCGACCACTCGGTCCCCCCGAACGTATGGCGGAGTGCCTCGATCCCCCCGGGAAGCCATTTTTGGGCGGGAGGCGCGTCTCGGCTGGTATGCCCGAAGCGGCGTAGCCGGGGCGCGCTTTTTCCCGCCCTAGAGTGGGCTGGCCTAGACACCGACGTAGCCAGCCCCGCCCTAGGGGCGGGCAGGGGCGGGTTCTCGCCCGCCCTGAAGACGGATAAAAAGAGACGCAAGACCAGAAGACGTCCTCTTGTTCTTGTGCTCCGAAGCTGCACCTCCTCGCTACACGTGAGCTCGGGACAGAACGAAGAGCCAATTTTGAGCGTTTTGATCTTTTTCTTTGTCTTCTAGATACTTCCTCGGAGAGATGCCCAAGAAAGGCGCGAAGAGAATGACGACCGACCAGATGGTGCGGGCCCTTTGCAAAGAAGTGTCCGACATAAAGAAACGGTTGGCAGAACGAGACGGGGAGGAGGGTACGGGCCCTGCGCCGGCTGGAGGGAGACCTAAGAGGCCGAGAAGGGTTCCAGCCGGTGGAGACGTCCCGGTTCCCTCTACCCCGCTCGAGGCGCCGACCCCAGTACCGATCGAGGGGAATCCAATCCCTGTTGTCGTCACCCCGACACCCAAGGAAGACATGCCCCCCGAGCTGGCAGCACAGCTAGCGGCATGGTTGGGGGATAGTAGTGATGACGCCACGGCTGCCGAGGCACAGGCGCTGATAAAAGGACTTCGTGAGAAGAGGGAGGCAGCTAAAGTGACTGCGCCGTTGGCGGGGATAGACAAGCCGCAAGCGGCAGAAGCTGCGTCCGGTTCAGGTAAGCGGCCATTGCCGATTGCAAGGGACGAGTCAGCACCCTCTCGTAGAGAGAGACTGGGACAACATGTGCCTTTGGCTATAAAGGAAAAGATCTGGGCTGGGGAGTACGTGAATATTTTCTCCTTGCTTGTTGATCATTATGAGATGGAGCATGTTAAAAGTCAGAAGGACTTAATGCATCCGAGTGTTTGGCGCGCAAAAATGGCCGCCTTTAAGGTAAATGAGAATATTGGCAACTGGGGCAATGCGTGGGGTATTTTTACATCGATTTTGGGGGGACGTAGGCCCGAGTTGCTTCCTGAGTTTCCCATTTATCAATCACGAATTATGGGGTACTCGACATCGTATCAAGGTAACCATTGGTTTTGTTATGACAATCTGTTCAGGAAAGAGAAGGAACATAACAAGAGTTTGACTTGGGATTGTTACGATTCTGTAACATGGGATAAAATGAAAGAATCAGGAATGTTAAGAATGCCATTGGTTGGGAGCAATGTTATTGATTACTCCCGCCAAAATGTGGGGACGCCCTTTCGACCAAGTACGAGCACCGACGACCAGTCGAGGCCCGCAGGCAATACAGGGAGGAAGGGTTTCTGTTTTAATTTCAACAAAGGGAAATGTACCAGGCCTCCGGGATTGTGTAAATTCAAACACGAATGTAGTACGTGTGGGTCGTCCCATCCTGAGTCATCGTGCAGAGCCAGAACGGGTGAGAATGGGGGTAAGGGAGGCGCCAAACAGGTCTAAGCTAGGCCGAGGGGCGCCTTTACCAACCCCGATTGATACCTTGGCAATGATTCCCTGGCTCAGCGAATACCCGGATCGTACTTCTGCCGGGGTGCTGCGGAACGGTTTTACACATGGTTTCCGCATCCCGGTGGGGGACTTTCAGGGGGTAGGGATGTGCAAAAATCAACTTTCCGTTTTACAACATACATCTGTAGTGCATGAGAAAATTCAGAAAGAAGTTAGCCGGGGACGGGTTGCCGGCCCGTTTAGTGTACCCCCGGTACCGAATTTTGTTTGTTCTCCGTTAGGGGTGGTCCCCAAGAAGGACCCAGGTGAGTTTCGTTTGATCCATAATCTGTCTGCTCCACATGGTCTTTCGGTGAACGACGCAATTGATCCAGAAGTTTGTTCGGTGCGATACGCATCGTTTGATGAGGCAGTAGCCATCTTGAATCGCCTGGGGCCCGGGACGTTGATGGCGAAATCAGATATCGAGTCAGCGTTCCGGTTGCTCCCGGTACACCCAGACGATCAGCGTCTTTTGGGATTCGGGTTCCAGGGGTCATTTTACATGGATAGGTGTATGCCAATGGGTTGCTCTATATCATGTGCTTATTTTGAGCAATTCAGTACTTTCCTGCAATGGGTGTTTACTAAGAAAACGGGTTTCCGAAATGTAATGCACTACCTTGACGACTTTTTGTTCCTGGGCTCCGCCGGAAATCCCGAATGTGCCCAGGCCTTAGATGAATTCTGTGTGTTGATGGGTCATTTTGGCGTGCCATTGGCACCGGGTAAGACTATGGGTCCCACGACTTGCCTCGAGTTTTTGGGGATCGAGTTGGACTCAGGGGAGGGGTGTTTCCGTTTACCAGCTAGCAAAGTGTTGAAATTCAGGACAGCCCTCCAAGTATGTTTAAATGCATCTAAGGTTACACTGCATCAGTTGCAACAATTAGTGGGAAAGTTGAACTTTGCCTTGAGGGTGATCCCAATGGCTCGCCCCTTTTCCCGCTCGATTGCCCAATCAATGGTTGGCTTAAAAGAGGGTCATCATCACACGAGATTATCGGCCGAGGTCCGCCAGGACATGCGGATTTGGTTAGCATTTTTGGCGGACTTCAATGGCCGAGTCGTCTGGAACAAGCCAGCCGTGTCCTCCGAAGAGCTTGGGCTATGGACAGATTCAGCAGGAAGTGTAGGTTTTGGCGCCATCTTCGGCACAAAATGGTCTGCACAAAAGTGGCCCCTATGGTGGCACGAGAAGGGGCTGACGGGTAATATAGCTTTCCTTGAACTATTTCCCATTCTGGTGGCCCTGAGAACATGGCCAGAGGGGTTCAGAGATCATTCTGTCGTGTTCTGGTCCGACAATATGACCGTGGTAGAATGCATCAATAGTCAGGCAGCCCGTTGTAAATTGATTTTGAGGCTGCTCAAAGAAATTGTCTTACTGTGTATGCAACTGAACGTGATATTCAGAGCAAAACATGTCCCAGGGGTGATGAATCAGGCTGCTGATGCACTGTCTCATTTTCACATGCAGGCTTTCTCGGGTTTCCTTCCTTCAGCGGACCCAGAGCCGGCACCCTTCCCCGAAGCTCTCTGGTCTCTCGGTGCCCCGAACTTCGTCACCTCGTGGGAGAGAGTCTAGCACCCAGGACAAGGAAGGCATATGAAGGGGCGTTTCAGGCCTATTTAGCCTTTTTGGGGGCAGAGAGAGGGGGGCTGTGGGGTCAGGAAGAGTGTGTAGTACTTTTTCTGATGTCTTTACGTAGGGCTGGGAAATCGGTGGCTACGGCCCAAAGGCATCGTGCCGCCATTTCCTTTGTTGCCAAGGCCCATGGCATCCAGGACCCGACAGCGTCTTTTACAGTACAAAAGGCGCTGCGAGGGTGGCAACGCCTAGAGGGTCGCAGAGTAGACGTAAGACGACCGATAGGTCTAGATAGGTTGTCCCAGTTACTGGCCTCACTTCCTAACACATGCTCGTCCCCTTTCGAGACCTGTTTGTTCCGGACTGCATTTACGCTGGCATTTCACGGGGCTATGAGAGTTAGTGAGCTGGTTGCAAGGAACAAACAGGATGTGTCGGGGGGCTTGTGCAGGGAACATGTTCAGATCAGGGGCGATGCGATGATTGTCTCCTTTCTCAGGTCCAAGACCGACCAAGATGGGAGGGGGGACTGCACGATCATTCGCCGGACCCCCGGGTCCTCCATGTGTCCGGTACAGTGCTTAGAAGATTACCTAGCACGAAGGGTGGCATCATGGGGGGGGACATTGTTGAGGCATGCAGACGCCACCCCGCTGACGAGGTTTCAGTTTCAGCGGGTGCTTGCAATGGCCATTGCCGCAACGGGCTTGGACCCGGGCGAATTTGGGACCCATTCCTTTCGGATAGGGGCTGCCACTGAAGCTACAGCCAGGGGTCTTAATGTAGAACAAGTAAAACGAGTGGGGCGTTGGTCCTCCAATTGTTATAAGAGGTACGTGCGATTGCACATGTTGTGAAGCTGTAATCATGTACTCACGCTTCTTGTCTTTGTTTGTTTTCAGTTGCGCAAGCCTACGCGGCAGGGCGGACTGTGCAGTCGACCCAACACCAGGCCAGCGGTTGCACATCACCGGCTGTAAGGAAGGAGGTGTGGGTCGTGGGCCACTCATACGTGAGACGGGCCGCGGACGTATTCAAAGCAGGTGACATGATTCACGTACCTGGGGAATACGGGTACAGAGTGTCCTTCTACGGAAGGGGCGGTCTCTGTATTGACCAGTTTCAGGAATTTTTTGAGGGTTTGTTAGAGCGGATGAGGTCACCGCCGTCCATAGTCATAGTGCATTTAGGGGGCAATGATTTGGTCACTACCGGTAGACGACTTCTCCTGGAGTCTATGCTTTCCACGGTAAGTTGGTTAGCGAGGAGAGTTCCGGGGTGCATAATTGCGTGGTCTCATATGATCCCACGAAAAGTATGGCGGGGGGCTATCTCGATCCCTGCTTTAAATCATTCTGTTAGAAAGCTGAATAACAAAGTGAGTAGGTTGTTCCGTTCCAAGACATTGCATTCGATCTCGCATAGTTGTATTAATGATGACAGTATGTATCTGGGGGATGGTGTGCATTTGTCGAGGGTGGGGAATGAGTTACTCATAGGAGACTTCTTAGCCTGGTTAAAATCATTAAAACATGACCTTTAGGTAGGAGTTTTGTGGGGGGTCCGGATAGCCGGTCAACTATCCGGACCTGTGGCGGTAAGGTCATGATCGGTGAGCACTAATTGGTAGATCCCTATGAGTGGGCGTCACCCAACACGGATGGGAGCGCTCGGGAGAGGTGGCCATTGGCCCCTCAATGGGGAGGCGGTCCCGTCTAAGGGCGGGTCGCCGGAAGTAAAGGAAAGGCGGTCAAGGCCCCTTCCTGTGTAGGAGGGGTTACAGCCCCCTCCTGGGGAATTTCCCGGGGCCAGTGTCATCTGCGACGGCAGATGCGGTAAGTTGTGTGGGATGGGGGGAGGTCCACGATACCTTCTAGACACCACACACAAGTCTTCGAACGACCTTTAAATGGCGTCGAGTCTTAAGTGCCCCCGTCAAGTCAAGGGAAATTGTTAATAGTTGCACTTGAGGTAAGCCTCTGTGCTGTCGCCCCTCACAAGTGGGAGGGGTAAGTCTGGTTAGGGATCTTGACACCGGTTATGACCTTGCCGTTGGCCCTTAAACGTTAGGATGTACAATTTCAGTGTTTCTAGAGAATGTTTTTGTAGGATGCTAGTTCGGCTAGGAGAAACTCTGTATTAGAGAATATGTTAAGGTTAGCCAAACATCGCAATGTGATAATGAAATTGTACATAAAATGAAACGTTTAATGTTTTAATTTTTTGTTTTAATAAATACGGCCGGGGAGGGTCACTCCCTCCCCACATCCAAAAACTTCAAGAACTGTTTCCGGTTTCCCTCCTTTTGGGGATTGTGTTGAGAGGGGGTGGCGGGTATCTCAGCCATATGGAAAGGGGCGACCACTCGGTCCCCCCGAACGTATGGCGGAGTGCCTCGATCCCCCCGGGAAGCCATTTTTGGGCGGGAGGCGCGTCTCGGCTGGTATGCCCGAAGCGGCGTAGCCGGGGCGCGCTTTTTCCCGCCCTAGAGTGGGCTGGCCTAGACACCGACGTAGCCAGCCCCGCCCTAGGGGCGGGCAGGGGCGGGTTCTCGCCCGCCCTGAAGACGGATAAAAAGAGACGCAAGACCAGAAGACGTCCTCTTGTTCTTGTGCTCCGAAGCTGCACCTCCTCGCTACACGTGAGCTCGGGACAGAACGAAGAGCCAATTTTGACCCACCCACCAGCCCCTGAGGACAGCAAGTTGTTGTGCAATAAAATGAATTTATAAGTTTGTTTTTCCATTCCGTTTACAGGCTGTGAAAGTATCAGTTTGTTGTTGATCATAATAAAGTATGGTGTATATCGTGTAGGTGGTTACGATTAAAATGATTTGATGTAGTGTTGCATTTTAGCATGTTCTTTCGGTCGTAGCGACCAATGTTTTTCATAGGTTTGAATAAAAATTGTCGTATTTATTTTTGGTAGGCGGTAAGGTCATGATCGGTGAGCACTAATTGGTAGATCCCTATGAGTGGGCGTCACCCAACACGGATGGGAGCGCTCGGGAGAGGTGGCCATTGGCCCCTCAATGGGGAGGCGGTCCCGTCTAAGGGCGGGTCGCCGGAAGTAAAGGAAAGGCGGTCAAGGCCCCTTCCTGTGTAGGAGGGGTTACAGCCCCCTCCTGGGGAATTTCCCGGGGCCAGTGTCATCTGCGACGGCAGATGCGGTAAGTTGTGTGGGATGGGGGGAGGTCCACGATACCTTCTAGACACCACACACAAGTCTTCGAACGACCTTTAAATGGCGTCGAGTCTTAAGTGCCCCCGTCAAGTCAAGGGAAATTGTTAATAGTTGCACTTGAGGTAAGCCTCTGTGCTGTCGCCCCTCACAAGTGGGAGGGGTAAGTCTGGTTAGGGATCTTGACACCGGTTATGACCTTGCCGTTGGCCCTTAAACGTTAGGATGTACAATTTCAGTGTTTCTAGAGAATGTTTTTGTAGGATGCTAGTTCGGCTAGGAGAAACTCTGTATTAGAGAATATGTTAAGGTTAGCCAAACATCGCAATGTGATAATGAAATTGTACATAAAATGAAACGTTTAATGTTTTAATTTTTTGTTTTAATAAATACGGCCGGGGAGGGTCACTCCCTCCCCACATCCAAAAACTTCAAGAACTGTTTCCGGTTTCCCTCCTTTTGGGGATTGTGTTGAGAGGGGGTGGCGGGTATCTCAGCCATATAGGAAAATGTGGTTGTGGAGAGGAAAAGTGAGACTTAAAGCGGTCTTTAACAGCTAGAGTATTAGGCACGGTTGAGAGCTGGGTAAAATATCTTTATGGAATACAGCGAGCTCTTAACAGTATGCCAAGAAGCTCTATCGGGAGGTCACTCCATATAAGGTCCTATTTGGGACAAGAATGTGGGTACCTGATCTTGATTGTGAAGGCGCAGTGGCGGATGACAACGTTTTTGACATCCATGATCGTTTGGCTGTTTTACAGGATCTAAATGAATCCAGGACACAACAAAGTAATGTCCACCTGAAGCAGGCCAGCACTGGGGAAGTCAAATCAGTCATGGCAAGACATGTCTGGATCCCAAAAGTCGGGGATCTGTGCAGAGAAAAGATATGGGACACGAATAAATGTGGGCTATCCTACAGAAAACCTGTGCAGGTCCTTGCAGCGAAAAGAACAATAACTGTACTTCTATCCCCTCTTGCCGGAAAAAAGGAGAAAAGATTTGTCTCAATTGACCTAATCATACCACACTATGTGGCTAGTACTGAGTAGCAGGCCATGTGAACTCGAAAGTGTAGCAGACGCCCTTCAAACGGAAAATCTCATCATGTTCAAGGAGTCACCTGTACGGAATGAAGGACTATGCAACAATGCTATGGAACTCCCTTGAGGAAGTTCAACTTCAAAAATTAAACTTAGTATGAAAAACAAATTGCTATTCAACCAAATACAGATGTCTACATCATCATCCTCAACAAGAGCAAAGAATGATTTCTACAAATCCTGATGCAATACCAAAAATTGATTGAACTGGTTCTGGCTAATTCATAAACTTTGATATGTATTCTTTCGATTCAAATGAACCTGAAGCGATGCCAGCCAAAAAATCACACAAGCAGCACGTTTTAGACTTTCTGAACTTTCTTAAAAAGACTTACCTGGTATCACCGTGGGTAGAACTATGGGTAATAACAGGGATACTTCTCTTTTTTTCTGGGTAGGCTTTGTAATAATTTTTAGCATGCTCGTTAATGGCAAATACCTTTGACAAAGCTCTAAAGCCCAAAAGGTGAATTTAATTTTAAAACCACATCAATCATCTCATCAAGAACAAAGAGACTTAGTGTCAGTGAACATTATAGCAGTTCCTATGGTATAGTTTGGAACAAGGTTGATTTCGATATCTTTGGCCCGAAAGAAATTAGGAAACACTTATTTAAAATATTGTTAAGTGATATCATTACCTAACATACATTTTCTGATTATTCGGACTTTGGAACTGTAAATAACATGTTGTCTGATTTAGAAATATCTGCTGCATATTCTAATAATGAAACATTGGAAAGCACACCAGATTTTGAAACAATGTTTCAACATTATGGTCAGCACATTTTGCATAAATCTACTAACACTAGCCAAGAACAAAGACTCAAACATATCTCGGCTGCCAACACCATCATTGACTAAGGGTAACGAAGCATCACTAGAAGAGGTAACATTAAATGACATCATACAATACAATAGAGCAGACCTCGATTAGAAGAAATGGTTGATTTGGCCCACAGACACCAATAGTTGTCAGGAAATGTTCATGGGTAAAACCGAAGGGTTGGCTATCCATAGGCCAGATCCATGCTTTGTACAGAGAGAACATCCAGGAGTAGTGACATGCTACCGTGTTGGGAAGTTCTGCCTTGGCTTGGCTAAAAACCTAATTGTTCACAGGGGTGAAGCAACACTTATCCTTACTTTCACAGAATGTGGACCTTAAGGATATTTGACTAGTTCCCAGGAAGCCACGTCAAAAATATTTCATATATGCTGGCGTTTACGCTGCCTACACTGAAATCTGGAAAATATCTCATCAAGAGGCCGCAGAGAGACTACAGGAGATAGACAGTATAAACCTAGAAAAATCTCTAGCAGTGATAGACAATGGGTTAACAACATTGAACTCCAGGATATATTCCTTAGGCAACATCTTCTGTGATAAACATACTAGAACAAGATTTGGCCATATTACAATGTGGGAATGGACTTTATGGAGGAACACCATCCTAGTAAACCATTCCAACGCTGATTGTCTATCTAGGTTCTTCCACCTTAGTGATAAGAACTTCAAAGGGGTTGGGTAGTTCTCCTACTTCTAGCTGGGGGTCATGTGTTAGACCAGGGAGCCTTAGGGTGGTCTATACCCAAATGTTTTACCTTCCTCCTCCATTTTGCTCATCACATTTTTGCTGGCCATTGGACTCTGTGCACTTCACCACTGCTAACCAGTGCTAAAGTGGATATGCTTGGAAGTGTATGTGACACTGGGGCCCAGGGATGTGAGGGGATATGAGGGGTCCACTGCATCACAATCATGACTGTCTTACTTTTCAAAATACACCTGGGTCCTTGCAAGCATTAGAGCTAGTGAAACCTTTGCTGCAAAGAGAGGGTCAACATTTGGGAGCACATTGTTTTTCTGGGATGGACAGAGTGCCTGTTTCAAGATTGGTCTGATAGCCAGGGATGGTGGGAAAGGGTGATAGCCTGCTACTCAGGGCTGTACCTATCATTAGTGCAGCAGGTGCAGTTGCATTGACGCCCCAGGTGTGTGAGGGATTCATAACACCCTAATTATGGGAATAGTGGTTTTGATCAATTTCTATTTTCGTTCATATATTTTGACCTACAGAAAAGTACCCATGAAATGATCTCACAAGCCGCGCTCTCTGAGCCTTGCCCTACCACTCTCTCTCCCACAAGTCTTGCCATGAAAGTTTGGAAGTGAGTCCACCTTCAAAACATTTTGCTTAGGGGTGTCTTGGAGCAAAAAGGTTTAAAGACCTTTGCCTTAGGGGAATTCTACACACAGTAGGAAATATGATCACATTACTCACATCCTGATCAAATTCTATTGGCTCTCCTTGCTGGCCTGCACCATCTTCAAAACCAGTTACATCATTATGTTGCAACCTTACCATAGCTGATGGTTCTAGGAACACCAGCAAACAGGTCACCATCAAACTGCAGACTAAGGTCCTCATTACAAATTCTGCTCTGAATTCTGACACCTCTGGAAACAAATTGCAGAGGGTCTGTTGTGTGATAAATATCACACACTCAGTTTTTCCCTGATAAATTTCAGGTGGTGCCAAAATGTATCAAGAAAAAAGATGCAGAATTCAGTGTGTAAAAAGCAATTTGCAAGATATGCCCAGTTTTCCTGCTGTTAAATCAGAATGGGAGGTATTTACCACACATGGTAAATACCTCACCCTGGATTCTGCAGGAAGTCACACATTTCCGACCATCCTCCATTCCCCAAAGTCATCCGTTAAAAATGGCACCTCAATTATGATGGGCCTAAAATTCAATGTAGGAAAGGGTCCAAAACAAAACATGACCGGTAAAATATTTCCATTAAAAACTCACTCTTTTTTGGCAACTTGGCTAGCTGTAAATTTTGGAGATCAGCTCGGCTGGTACCCAAGGAATCCTGCCAAATCCAAACATTTTCAAACTAAAGACACCCGGTGGAGATCAGGGTGGTGTGTCTAGAATGGATCTCACATTTTCTTACCCACAATGCAATGCATACCTCAAACTTTGGCTAAAAAATATTTTCCTCTCATTTCTGCAAGGGAAAGTTCTGTAATGTGTGGAGAACCACAAACGTTCCACCTTCCAGGTAACTGTCATAAGGTAACTCCAAAGTTAGTCTACGGAAGAGGTAGGCTTTGCAGTAGTGAAAAACGATTTTCACTACCAGGACATGTAAATCTTGAAATTCCATGTCCTACTTTTTAAATACACTGCACCCTGTCCACTGGGCTGTCCAGGACTTACCCTACAGGTGACTTGTATGTATTAAAAAGAAAGGTTTGGGCCTAGCAAAAGAGTTACTTTAGCAGGTTGAAATGGCAGTTAAAAACTGCACGTACACAGGAAATTGAGGCCTACCTCAACTAGCCTAACAAATTTGCACACTTCTGGGGGAGTCCAGATTGGTATGCCTCATGTCAATCCCACAAACATTGCATGCCTCATGTGGATCCCACAAATAAAAATGTTTTTTTGCTCATTATTGCCTTAAACCTCACAATTTACAAAAGAAACACCTTTTCCGCACATATCCGTTCGGTAAAGTTCAGGTCTGGAACCTGAGCAGAATGACAAATTTCTTAATAGCCATCATTTGCCCAAATCTTCTGATACAGATGGTACCTCAACTGTTTGGGTGGGTCTAACGTCCACAACTCTAAAGGGTTGAAAACAGAACATGGGCAGACAATTTTTCCACACAAAAATCCACACTTTTTGGAAACTTGTCAAGCTGTGGAACCTGGGACCTAGCTCAGCCAACATCAGTCAAAGCTACCAAACCAGCACATTTCTAAAATCTAAATAACCAGGGGAGTCTTGGGTGGCTTGCCTCAAGCAAATATCATGAAGGTTGCTTTCCGCAATGCCCCACAAACCTCAAATATTTGCAAAAACACACATTGTCCTCACATTTCTGTGAGCGAAAGTTCTGGAATCTGTTTGGAGGTACCCCATTTATCCACCCAGTGTCGCTACACTTCTTCCAATAAAAATGGTGGCTCAACTGTGTTAGTGGGCCTAATGCCCATGACATTTAGAGGTGCAAAATTCAACATGGGTAGATCAAATTATTCCTCTCAAAACTCATCATTTTTCTGCAACTTGGCGAGTTGTGGTTTGTGGGCCCTGCCTAGTCAGCACCCAGGGAATCCTACCAAACCCACACATTTCTGAAAACTAGTTACTCACAATGATCTGCAAACATCAAACCTTGGTATAAAACACCCTTTTTTCTTACATTTTTTGAGGAAAAGTTCTTGAATCTGTGGGGAGCCCCAGTTGTATGTGGGTCGACATAACGCCAGTGCAAGAACAGGTTCAAAATGTAACATGGACTGATTCATTTTTTCCACTCAAGACTCACTCTTTTTGGCAACTTCTTAAAACTCAACCTTTTTGGCAACTTGGCTAGCTGTGGGTGTTTGGCCCTTGCTTAGCCAGAATCCAGGGAAGCCTACTAAATCTGCATATTCTTTAAAACTAGATGCCTTGGAGAGTCCAGGTTGGTGTGCTTCTTGTGAATTTCACAAAGTTGTATCACCCACAATGCCCTGCAAAGCTCAAACTATAGCAATAACACATATCTTCCTCAAATTTCTATTACTGCAACTTGGCTAGCTGTGGATTTTGAAGCCTAGCTCAACCACTACCCAGGACAACCTACCAAGCTTGCAAATTTCTGAAAAATATTTAGCTGTGGGAGGCCAGGGTGGTGCGCCCCACATGGATACCACAATGGTTTCTTGCCCACAATGCCTTGGAAACCTCAAACTGTGGCAAAAACACATATTTTACTCACATTTCTGTGAGGGAAATTCTCAAATTTGTGTGAAGCCACAGATGTCTTACCATTTAGCTTTCTGCCAAGTCTCTTGATAAAAATTGTACCTCATCTCCTTAGGTAGGCCTAACACCAGTAACAATCAAGGGTCTAAAATGCCTTAGCTTACATTTTCCCACTCAAGGGAGTCAGGGTAGATGCCTCACTTGGTTCTCACTATGGATTCTTACCCACAATGCCCTGCACAAATCAAACATTGCCCAAAAATGCACATTTCCCTCAAATTTCTGTGATGTAAAGTTCTGGAATCTGTGGGGAGAAACACATGTCCTACCAACCAGTGTTACACCCCTCTTGTCCCACTAAAAACACTGCCCTAATTGTGTGGTTGGGCCCAGTCACACAACACAAGCAGATCAAAGCAATGTCAATGGGAACCTTGAATGGGTTTTTTTTTCTGTCATGGTCTCTTAGCCTTAAAACACAGATGGGGTATCAATGTTATCGAGAGCCATGGGGTAATACTTGGTGGTAGGAAACCTAAATCTAACCTATAAAAATATTGTTTTAGAAAAGGCCTTACAGAATTCCAAATAAAAACAAACCTAGACTAAGTTTTTACTTACTGTTGGGGGCGTGGCCAGGCTGCCGGCCAAGAGCCTTGAAGCTCTGCCAGCCGCCCCACAATCCTAGCCATACACTGGGAAAAATCTGCCATCCTAGCTGGGGATGACTTGCACAACAGACTATCTCTCCGGGTGAGACTCAGCTATGATCAATAAAGGCACAGACGGTGACGGGGGAACAGGTGGGGCCTTCCCAGTTCGAGGCAGACCTCCTCTGAATTTGGGAAGTGCTGCCCTGGTAAAGAGGCCCTCCCAGCAGCTTGTTCTGCGGCAGTCTAGCTGCGCTACTGAGTACCTAGCTGGGGAGGGCACTGCAGGCCGTCTTTGCCAATGAGCCTGCTGTTGGGGAGTGAGAAGTGATGCTGCCTGACACCATACATCCATTGACTACATCTGGGCCTCACTGAGAGGGATTGGCTGCCTGACTGGACCCCTGGGCTTTCGGACCTGCTGCTAGCTGCTTGGAGCGTCTTCTCTAGTTGGCTACAGAGCCACCGCTGCACTCATTTTGAGTGCCGGTCCCGTTTCCCTCGCTTGAGTTGTGGTGGGTGCACCCTCCCTGATGTTGGAGTCACTGTTTTGGGGGTGGCATGGTTCCAGCTCCAGACGTGCATGAGGCCGGGCTGGGGTACAACTCCTGCCCTGTTCCATTCGCAACTGTGACCCCACTCGTCATGGGATATGGTCCGGGGCAAGCCAAAGCAGCAATGGCTGATCTTTGACAGGATTAAGCACCCTTGGGAGCGCCCGACCCGGAGATGGCAGATGGAGGCAGTTTGCTGGACACCCATGCTACAGCGCAGGCTGGGGCTGATGCCCTTATGGTGGAGCTCAAGCTGGGCTTTAAGGACCTGGAAAGTCGCTTCAGTGCACTGGCCAAACACCTGGTCATGATGGAGGTGCACCTGGGCCACCAGGCTGAATCATATGGAAAAACTCCTAAAGACAGTTACGATGAAGAACTGGGACCTGGAGGCCAGAAGCAGACACAATAATATCTGCATCCTGGGAATTCCGGAATCCACGAAAATGGGTTGCCTTGATCGGGTTGAGGAGCAGCTTCTACTCAATACGTTTGGCAAGAAATCCCTCACATCCATTTTTGTAGTTCAGAGGGCTCACCGCACCTTGGGGCCGTGCCCAAATCCTGGATACTCACCTTGCCCAGTCACCGCCTGTCTGATAAATTTCTAGGACTGAGATGTCTTTCTGTGTCTGGCTAGAGAAAAGGGGCCACTCAATTGGCAGGGCTCATCTGTCGCTCCCTCCACCCCGACTTCTCAGCGATGGCCATGCTTTGCCAACCGGGCCTCAGCTGCTGGATGTTATACCCTGCTCACCTGTGGTTTGAGATCAATGGCAAGTCACAGATTTTTGAAACCTCAACTGCAGTGTAAGGAGTTCTGGTGCACGTATTCTGGTGCTCAGGCGACACACCAAAATACCTCCCTAAAGAGATCACCATTTCATTCCAACTCTTTTCTCTGCAGGCTAACCTTTCTGACTCTCACTTGTTGTGTAGCTGCACAACGTATCTGAGGTGTATGGCAAATTGCATTTTTTGACAGTAACTTTTTCCTTTACAGGGGTAGGGAACCGGCATAGCATCACCATCCCTCAAGTATGTTCACATGTAACTGTTAGGGTATCATATTAAGCTGCATATTTTCCTAATAGTAGCAATGTTGTTGGGGTTGGGATTTCCCTGTAGCACTGGAACTGGGGAAAGGAGGGGGAAGGAGGTTGGTTTTATGTTAACTTGTGGATAATTTTACAGCCGTTCGTTATCCAGATTGCTGTTGGTACTGCACAGTTATTCTTAGCAACAGCTCTACCCCGGATAAGCATAACCATATATGACAGGGTCCAGCCCTTTGCGGAATTTACACTAGTAACCTGGAACATGCGGAGCAGAACAACATGTGCAAGGCCAAACAGGTGTTACACTATCTACCGAGGCACCAGATTGACATTGTCTTTTTCCAGGAAATACATTTATCCCCCACATCACAACACACCTTTGCATCTGCATGGAGATCTCATCAGTGATTTGCAGGCAATAGCACATACACCAGAGGTGTATCAATAATAATTCACAAATGAGTATCATTCCAACTGTCAGCGATGCGTTCAGACACTGAGGGACCTTTTCTGCAGGTGGCGGGCTGTTTTGCTGGATTACACTATACTCCTAGTTAATCCAAATGCCCCAAACACAGAAAGTCCGGAGTTTTTTCATGACCTACAGGATCAGATTAACTGTTTCGAGGCAGACCACATCTGCATGGTGGGAGACGTTAACGTATTACTTGATCTCCAATGTAACAGCACAGCGGACACCACTGGCACCGAGCCGCAATCCCAACTCGCTCTGGGAAAATTAAGTGGATCACATAATATATTTTAAGCCTGGTGTCAGCAACACCCTCCACAATCAGCCTATACCTACTAATTAGCACAACACAACAACTGGACCTTCCTAAACTACTGGCTCCTTGCAACCATCATGACTCCATGGATTGATTCCATACACCTCCCATGTATACTGTCTGATCACTCCCGGTTGCTCCTGAAGTTCCGTATCCCTGGGGTGGGCGGGGTGGAGAGACAGTATAGGTTCCCAGGATGGCACTCTGTGATGACCTATTTCAATCAGAGCTCCTAGCAGCTGTAGTGGGATATTTTGAAATAAACAAAGGGACTGTAGAGTCATGGGCCACAGTATGGGAGGCCTTTAAGACCTATATAAGAGGGGTCTGTATTTCCAAGCATGCGCAGATCCTTAAAGACCTGTGACACACTCCATTCCAAATAAAGAAACAGCTCTCCAAGGTTGATCAAGCCCAGGTGACGTTTGGGCTAATGACACAACAACACCACCATGCCTTCCTACCAGCGGACTTTCGCGAAACGGCTGAGCAAGAAATACATTACCTTGGGAAAAATGCTATGTGCAGAAGGTATGGGGCACACACTTGCTCAAATTCTACAGCCCTCTAGGGGCCAGTCCTATATAACAGCTCTCCAGCAACCCTACGGCATCTATATCTCCGACATACTGGGTATTCAAGACAAAATACTCCCCATTACTCTGATTTATACACCTTCAGGGTTGCGGATGAGGCAGCAGACAGAGCCCACAACTTGGATGAAATAGCCAAGGTGTGGCTTAGCTCCGCACTTCAACAATTTCACGGGGAGCCCTTCACAGTGGAGCAAATAATCCAGGCGATAGAGGCCATGGACGGAACGAAACCGTCAGGCCTCAACGGATTCTCGTGCAGCTTCTACAAATGTATAAACATTTACTTGCCCAGCATCTCCTAGAACTCAATCAGGAAGCGATAGAGAGGAGAGTCCTCCTGCCCATTTATTTATTTATTTATTTGCAGAGTTTTATATAGTGCTGGCTAGACCCTGAGGAATCAGAGCTCTTTACATGCGGAACAGCAAGTAACAGGTTACAAAATTACATCAGTTACAGCGGCCAAGAGGAAACATAGGAGAAAAACAGTTATTACACAATAACAATATATATTATTAATGCATAGCATAGCCAAGGCACATGTCAGATGGACAATGGAAGGTAGAGGGGGAATGGTAAAAGGGGTAAGGAATGCAAATAGTATCAGGCAACCAGTAAGGGGGAAAGCAGTCAAAGTGAGAGACAGACAAACCAGCTGGGGACCAACGATCCAAAACACATGGGGCTGGCAAAGGGGAGATAGACACAAAATCATGAAAAGAGGGAGAGGTGGAGGGAAGGGAACACAATGGGCAGCCACGGAACAAACTATGTCCAATGTTTGGCTGGGTAGGTGACGGCTGAGGGGGTGGACCTGAGCCAAACTCCTCTATAGCTGCCTGAACAGCTCCACAGGGCATCAGCCATGTTGCTTGGTCTCCACGATAAGTACAACATTCATGGTTTCCGCCCGGGGGGCATTGTCATAGTTCCATTGGCTGCATCAGTCCCGGTGTAACTGAGAAACCCTGAGTGTAATACAAACATCAGGGCAGTGCTTTCTCTGTAGCGCCTGTACAGCTGGTTCCACAGACTGTGCTGCAGCGCATTCCGTGCCTCCCTCATTAGTTCCTGAACTCCAATGCGGTCCGTCAATGAGGTGTGAAGATGTTAGATGTTTGACAGGCTTTTGCACTATCAGGTCAGAAGTGCGTGGCTTTGGAGTGTTCTCCAAAATGGCTGCTTCATTGGTTTGAGGCCCCCAGCCTAATTTGGGCATACCCTTGTGCAATGGCGCAGCCCATCTCAGGGAAACTCATCTGGTGTCTGACCGGGTGCCCGCTCTCTGTGAAGCTGTGATAATAATGCACCCCAAGCCTAGGAAGGGTCAACATTAGTGTGACATCTACAGTATCCTTTCCTTGTTAAACATTGACAATAAGATCTTGGCCAAAATGGCTACCCAATCTCCCTCTTTCTGGACCAAATAATATCTCTGGCTCAATCTGGGTTTGTCCCACACAGATCTACAGCCCTGAACCTGCGCACACTCTTTGTGGTTCTACATAGAATCTACTCCACTGTGCTAGAGGCTGCAGTGTTGTTGGATGCTGAAAAAGCATTCTGTTTTCTAGAATGGTCGTATCTGCAAACCACATTGTGGAAAATTGGACTCCTGCCTGGATTCACAGCCCTCATCATGCTACTATACATGCATTCAACATCTTAAACGGTAATCTGACATTCTCACTAATGTGGGGAACGCAACAAGGCTGCCCGCTGTCACCTCTATTGTTTATAATAGTCTTGGACCCCTTGGTGCTCCATCTACTGGAGCGGCAACTCCACAGAGGACTGCAGCTCAAAACTGGACCACTTCTAATCACACTTTATGTAGATCCAATTAGTCTTTATGTGAGGCATTCAAGCTAGAGTCTGGCATCCATATTGTGGGAAATAACTAGATATGGAGTCTTGTCTGGGTGACATATAAATTGGGTCAAATCAGAGATCTTACCCCTGACATTGGTACAGTGTAACATTTGCAACACTTCGTACTCTGTTATACGTTTTATTTGGAGAGTCAAGCTACTAAGAATAAGCTGGGACACAATGATCCTACTGTACGAGCAAGGAAGCTTCGGGTCCCTAACTTTAATGTGTGCTATTTAGTGGCCCAGTGTAGTTTCCCTCGTCACTGGTAATATCCCGATGCCCAGACACCATACACTAGGCCAGAAGCGGAGCTCACCGATCTGACACCACTGGCTGCGCTGTTGCTGGCAGGGCTGCAACACAACCTCCTTGACATCCAGAAGAGGCCTGGAAGCGGCTGATCAAAATGAGAGGCCACTTATTATATTCATCTACCCTCCCCCTAACCGCAAATCCTTGGCTTCCCATCACTCAGGAAGCCCTTGTCCGATGAACCCTATCTGGGTTCTCCCTGGACACCACTGGGGACTTATTCCCTGATGTACATGTGTTCTCACGAATAGAGGATCCCCATTTTCAGGATGCTCCAATAATGGACCGGGTTGTCTTGCACGGTTGCAGGGGATACTTAGAGCCAAGATCCCAAGCTACCCCATTAAGCTGGACGACTTCACTCTTTTGACATTGCTTATCACGGACACTGGTGTTGAACATTTGAAATCAAAACTGTACAAATCATGCCTGGCATTGCTCCCTACCTGGGATGCCTAGGTCCAAGATGCCTGGGAACAAGATCTTGGACACATACTGACTGATTTCCAATGGCACAACTACTGTACACAAACGTGTCTTCTACCTCTCAATCATCATCACAAAATACTTCATGTTCCTATGGTGAGCATATGCCCCACTGACTAAAGTACATTGGATGGATCCTTCCCATTGTCATGCACGTCCCAAATGTCATTCACTTCTGCTGACTTCGCCCATATGGGATGGAGCTGTAAAAACGTAGCCCAATACTGGCAAATCATATGTGCTGAACTGTCACACATGACCCAAGTCGCACTCACACCTACACCATTGATGACACTCATGGGGTTTGTCAATGACGTCCCTAAAACCTTGCGCCACTTCACTGCTATCACGCTCCTGCAGGCTAGGAGGGAGGATGGTATATGCTGGGGTTGCAGGCACCCACCTGCGTGAAATATGTGGATTAACAGTTTAATACACAGTAAAACGAATAGTGAACTATACTCACACCTACAATCACCATCACCCAGACCGTGCGACATATGGCAACCACTACTTACCTATCTCCTTACGCTTGAGTGCAATGCCAGTCCACAAACTGCCTAATACTGGAAGCTATCTATGCTCATGGTGTTGATGTAGGAAAACGACGCACATTGAAAAAATACATTGATGAGCAGCTGCACCCTCACTCATTAGTCAAGGAGCCTGGCCTCCTAAACAGACTACACAAATGCTCTTGTTGTTGCTCATTGTACAACTGCATGAAAAAGAGAATGGAATGTATTTATTATTATGTTAGTAAGTATGTGTGGTGCCTTACTTGCAAAAATTGAAAAATAAAGTAAAAAATAAATGTTTTGCTTCCTGTCAACTATCTATCTCTCTTGATGTTCTGAGCAATAAAGAATGTGTACCAATTGAACCTTTTCTAATGGCTCTCACAAGAGCTACATAAGTTTCAGCAAGATGTTTATATTATGTGCCTTTATCGTTCACGCTGTACTAAATCCAACTCTTTCTCTATTTGTCGACGTGAGTTGAGGTTGTCTGAAGATGTATCAGGCCCACATTCCTTGAACTGCATGAGCACATCTAGCTTTGAAAGTGATGTAAACTTGCTGTGGAAGCCCCTCCTAAGCTTGCTAAAAGCACCTCCCAAACTGCTAAGGATTATTTTGGAGCACAGAATAGTCTGTGACAATGTGGCTTATAACCTGCCCACTGTTATGTGCAGTGCTGTGACTGTGATGCACTTGTCATACACCATACAAAACATCTACCATGTTCTGCCAGCGGGTGAACGTGGCAAGCAGGCCACAAATATGACCCAGTTGTGTAGTGTTGGGTGTTTGTAAAGCACTCTATCACCCAGCAGGGTATCCCACAGGAACAGTCTGGGCTGAGCTACTTGAGTAATTCAAGAATTTAGGAGGTAGCTCTAATTTAGGGACAGGTTGTTCCAGATTTTAGGAGAAAGGATGTACAGCCACTTGTCCAGGTGCTGCATAAGTGTGGGAAGGTGTTTAGAAGGTTTCTGAAAGCTGATGAAGTTGTTGAGGTATGCTTGATCAATGTTGTATAAGGCTTATATGTGTGTGCGGAGTTGTAGAGAGCTTGTTTATGGAAGAGGGCCAGTGAAGCTCTTTGGGGTGCAGGGTGATGTATTTGCTGGGTCGGAGGTTAAGGGTGAGCCGGGCTGCTGCATTTTATATGGTTAGGAGTCGTCTGGTTAGTTGAGTGAGGGAGTGTGTGAGTGTGGCACACTTGTAGTCGAGTCCTTTGGTGAAGATGAAGTGAGGGCCTGTGTATCTCACCTACCTTGATTATCTACATTCTACCTATGCGATATTCCTATGAAGCATACCTAGCTTAAGCTTTTCCTACCTGTTCATGTCCCTCTCTTCTTCAAAGTATTGACTAATCAATGATACTTGCTGATCTTTTATTTGCAGTTGATTTTCATTTGACATTGGTGCAGTGTAACATTCGCAACACTTCGTACTCTGTTATACGTTTTATTTGGAGAGTCAAGCTACTAAGAATAAGCTGGGACACAATGATTCTACTGTACGAGCAAGGAAGCTTTGGGTCCCTAACTTTTATGTGTGCTATTTAGTGGCCCAGTGTAGTTTCCCTCGTCACTGGTAATATCCCGATGCCCAGACACCATACACTAGGCCAGAAGCGGAGCTCACCGATCTGACACTGCTGGCTGCGCTGTTGCTGGCAGGGCTGCAACACAACCTCCTTGACATCCAGAAGAGGCCTGGAAGCGGCTGATTGAAATGAGAGGTCACTTAATATATTCATCTACCCTCCCCCTAACCGCAAATCCTTGGCTTCCCATCACTCAGGAAGCCCTTGTCCGATGAACCCTATCTGGGTTCTCCCTGGACACCACTGGGGACCTATTCCCTCATGTACATGTGTTCTCACGAATAGAGGATCCCCATTTTCAGGATGCTCCAATAATGGACCGGGTTGTCCTGCACGGTTGCAGGGGATACTTAGAGCCAAGATCCCCAGCTACCCCATTAAGCTGGACGACTTCACTCTTTTGACATTGCTTATCACGGACACTGGTGGTGAACATTTGAAATCAAAACTGTACAAATCATGCCTGGCATTGCTCCCTACCTGGGATGCCTAGGTCCAAGATGCCTGGGAACAAGATCTTGGACACATACTGACTGATTTCCAATGGCACAACTACTGTACACAAACGTGTCTTCTACCTCTCAATCATCATCACAAAATACTTCAGTTTAAGTTCCTATGGTGAGCATATGCCCCACTGACTAAAGTACATTGGATGGATCCTTTCCATTGTCATGCACGTCCCAAATGTCATTCACTTCTGCTGACTTCCCCCATATGGGATGGAGCTGTAAAAACGTAGCCCAATACTGGCAAATCATATGTGCTGAACTGTCACACATGACCCAAGTCGCACTCACACCTACACCATTGATGACACTCATGGGGTTTGTCAATGACGTCCCTAAAACCTTGCGCCACTTCACTGCTATCACGCTCCTGCAGGCTAGGAGGGAGGATGGTATATGCTGGGGTTGCAGGCACCCACCTGTGTGAAATATGTGGATTAACAGTTTAATACACAGTAAAACGAATAGTGAACTATACTCACACCTACAATCACCATCACCCAGACCGTGCGACATATGGCAACAACTACTTACCTATCTCCTTACTCTTGAGTACAATGCCAGTCCACAACCTGCCTAATACTGGAAGCTATCTATGCTCATGGTGTTGATGTAGGAAAACGACACACATTGAAAAAATACATTGATGAGCAGCTGCACCCTCACTCATTAGTCAAGGAGCCTGGCCTCTTAAACAGACTACACAAATGCTCTTGTTGTTGCTCATTGTACATCTGCATGAAAAAGAGAATGGAATGTATTTATTATTATGTAAGTAAGTATGTGTGGTACCTTACTTGCAAACATTGAAAAATAAAGTACAAAATAAATGTTTTGCTTCCTGTCAACTATCTATCTCTCTTGATGTTCTGGGCAATAAAGAATTTGTACCAATTGAACCTTTTCTAATGGCTTTCACAAGAGCTACATAAGTTTCAGCAAGATGTTTATATTATGTGCCTTTATCATTCACGCTGTACTAAATCCAACTCTTTCCCTATTTGTTGACGTGAGTTGAGGTTGTCTAAAGATGCATCAGGCCCACATTCCTTGAACTGCATGAGCACATCTAGCTTTGAAAGTTATGTAAACTTGCTGGGGAAGCCCCTCCTAAGCTTGCTAAAAGCACCTCCCAAACTGCTAAGCATTATTTTGGAGCACAGAATAGTCTGTGACAATGTGGCATATAACCTGCCCACTGTTATGTGCAGTGCTGTGACTGTAATGCACTTGTCATACACCATACAAAACATCTACAATGTTCTTCCAGCGGGTGAACGTGGCAAGCAGTCCACAAATATGACCCAGTTGTGTAGTGTTGGGTGTTTGTAAAGCACTCTATCACCCAGCAGGGTATCCCACAGGAACAGTCTGGGCTGAGCTAGTTGAGTAATTCAAGAATTTAGGAGGTAGCTCTAATTTAGGGACAGGTTGTTCCAGATTTTAGGAGAAAGGATGTACAGCCACTGGTCCTGGTGCTGCATAAGTGTGCGTAGGTGTTTAGAAGGTTTCTGAAAGCTGATGAAGTTGTTGAGGTATGCTTGATCGATGTTGTATAATGCTTAAATGTGTGTGCGGAGTTGTAGAGAGCTTGTTTATGGAAGAGGGCCAGTGAAGCTCTTTGGGGTGCAGGGTGATGTATTTGCTGGGTGGGAGGTTAAGGGTGATCCGGGCTGCTGCATTTTATATGGTTAGGAGTCATCTGGTTAGTTGAGTGAGGGAGAGTGTGAGTGTGGCACACATGTAGTAGAGTTCTTTCGTGAAGATGAAGTGAGGGCCTGTGTATCTCACCTACCTTGACTATCTATATTCTACCTATGCGATATTCCTATCAACATACCTAGCTTAAGCTTTTCCTACCTGTTCATGTCCCTCTCTCCTTAAAAGTATTGACTAATCAATGATACTTGCTGATCTTTTATTTGCAGTGCTAAATCCAACACTCTCCAGTTTATGGATGTAAGTTAGGGGGGGTCTGAGGATGCCTCAGGTCTACATTTCTTCAACTGAGTGAGCTTATCTATTTTGGAAACTAAGGTAATCATGCTAGTGAAAACTGTCCTACGTTCTCTGAAGAGCACTTCAAAAACTGCTAAAGGCTTCAGGCCTTCCCGCACACAGTACTCTGTGACAATGTGGCCTATGTTCCATTCACCATTGTGTGCAGTGAGGTGAATGTAAAGCACTTGTCATACGGTGAACTGAAAATGTACCACATTTTGGTGATGGATAAAGGTATCAAGCAGGCCATTAGCTAGTCCAAGATGTTTTCAACTAGAAGAAACCATTTTAAAAGCTACTTGCATAGTGAAGTAGGAAGGTATAGGTCCATGCACAGCCATTGAAATGTATGCACTAGGGTAGCTCCACCTCAGTCATTTTCCCAATATATCACTTCTGTATGGTAAAACACAAAGTAAGTTGGAAAACATAGGCCTGCCTGAGATTGGCACCGGGGACAGTAATGCCGACTTACCAGTCTCTTTACTTCCTTAGGTCAGAATCTGCAAGAGTGACATGGTTGGGTCTTTCTCTCTTTTGCTAAAATGTGGTTCGCAAAGTGCAGATTCAGCAGCCTTGCAAAGTCCTCCACAGCAGTTAAAGTAGAGGCTACCACTTCTGCAGCTTTAAGATATTCAATGACAGTCAACTGAAAATCCAGAGAAGACATAGGTCTTCCTGTGGTGGTCTGAAGTAAATAACATATGTATTGTATATTGCTAACTGGATCAGGTGGGTAAACAGTTTCTATTGCCATGTGTGACTTTTGTGACTCGAGTTATATGGTTGAAATATCTCATAATTCAGTTACACTCCACCTATGTACATGTTGCAATCAAGTAAACAGGTAGTGGGTTTGTGCGCTTCGGCAAACTGAATCCAAATCATGACCAGAGAGATGATGTTGTCATGGATTGTAGTGAGCACATACGCATCCCGCCTAATGGAGAATTTGACAGCAAGAAGTTCCTTGGAATGCAATGCAGTGCCCCAGGTCTTTTGGAATGTTTTACCGAAAAGCTCCTTTGTGAATCCTTTGTGCCAACATCAAACTGCACTGCAAGCCACAGTATCTGCTTTGTACAGATCACTGACCAACTCTACTACCATATAGAAGTTGTCCAAATAAAAGTTATAACCTTTATTAAGGAGTGATTGGACAACCTCCCATACAATCTTTACCATGATTCCTAGTGTGGAAAAGAAACCTACAGGATTTAAATTTGAGTCCTTTATAGAATATACTCGCCTACTGAACCTACAACAAGCAGAACTCTGACACAGAATGTACATTTTGAAGCCATAATGAGCTCATTTTCTCAGTATGTTCTGCCTAAACAGTAGATGACCTTTATACAGGATCAATTACTAATTTATGGTTGTATTCTTTCCAGGAATCTAAATCTCTGGAAACTTGTCAGACAAATGTTCCACTACAGGCTGAATTTTAAACAACCTGTCATGGTCTAAATGTTTCTGGGGCAATGCAGAAAAATTATAATTAAAATGCAGTGCACAATACCATAGAAAAAATTGATCTCTGCTCATTGCCGGTGTTAAGCTATTCGTTATCCAAACCAGGCAAGTTTACAAGTAGGACTGGACAGGTGGTTTGTATACTATCCCCATTTTGAAAATAAGGCCCAAAAACATTCTAACTTTCTAAGTGAAGTGGGTGTCTACTGGTGTACCCTATATTGATGCTTAAACTGCCTACATGCTGGAACAATCTATGGATCACCCGTGGAACACCTCCCTGATATAAAGTAATGCAAGGGCAGCCTAGTGCACTGTTCTTTTTGCAAAGCAACTCATATAGCCATTTGTAATGCATTGTAAAATTCCAACAAGAATTTTTTAATCAGACATGCGTGACAAAGTCATGCAAATACTATGCAAAATCTTTGAGAGATTGGTTATCATTAAATTTAGTTAAATCAAAGGACACACCTTAAATGTAGCCCATATTTCAACATTGGCACTGTTTTGAATTTGAAAAGACAAGCTGTTTATGCGTTTTGCACAGCATAGAAGACAACTAGCGTTTGAGCTTGTTGCAGCTAGTGTTTGTGGTAATATCAGTGAAAGCTAAAAACTCTACAAAAAATCCTATTACATGAGTCCACAGACTGTCTGGTGGGTCAGTGGACAAGGCCATTTTGTTTTACCTTGAGGGAGCATAATATGCATTATTTGTGAAGAAATTCTCGCCCCCAGGAGAAAACTAACAATTTTCAAAATAATTATTGCCTTCAGAAAGTTAGCCTGTGTGTTAAGAGGGCTGACCCCAGAACATGGCAATAACATTTTCTTTCTTTCTGGAGATGCAATTTCACCTTCCTTAGGGTTGTGATCACACCTCACAAGGGAAGACAAATATTTTTGAAAAGTATAATGCCCCCCTGAGGGCGACCCACTAACCTGTGAACACCATTTTGTTTTTCCCTTTGGATGGCAATTGCACACCTAGGCAACAACAAGCATTTATAGAAAAATATATGTCAGTAGTGTAACCCCCCCTGAGAAAAAACACTAAAAAATCCTGGTATCAAGTAGCTTTCTGATTGTAGATCGGGCATGCCAAGATCCTCAACAGGAATTTAGTTTTAGGGAGGCATTGTTGCAAATGGGAGACTCTTCCCTTTCCAATGATGCCTCCTTCAAACATGGGCATGCATCCTGAGTCCTAAAAACACCACCGGACTTGGGAGCAGAACCATCACCTGCTTGTTCCTCTGTCTGGTGTGAGCTTGCAACATCAGCAAGCTATTAGTTGAACTGACATCACAAATGGATGTGCCAAGGGGTGGGGGCTGAAGGGGAAGAGACAGTTAGCTATAACTGGTGTATTTCAATGTTTTTTTAGTTTAAACTGTAATGACGCAATTGGCATGTCACCTAACTATAACATCACCCGATGAAACGCTGACGAGGAAGGAGACGGACCACAAAGATCAGGTAAGATGTTGTATTATTTCACCCAAAAGTTCAGCAGCGATGCGTTTCGAGCTCAAAAAGCCCTTGTTCACACTGCAGTCACCATAAACATAATTAGTTTTTAAATGCACGCCCACATTCAATACGTGTAACTAGTACTGAAAAAAACATATGTCACAAGTTGAATCTCAAAAATAGACTTAAAATAAATCATGACATTTTATATTGTGTATTATGCATGAAATTAATCATTGTCAAAATAGAACCTAATTTTTTAGCGGATAATCCAAAAACATGAAGAAGCATATGCCTGTGTATGGCTAACGCTAACAGTTTAAATACATCACTTAATCTGCATATAAGTGGCACGCCATGTATCATATTGTACAACATTGAAGTTTTTCCGATAGTTGTTTTTAATACATAAAGCAAATTTGCTTCTTAATGATAACATTTCATTTCTTATGACTCTAAAAACTGCATATATTTATACAAAGTCTATTAAATTCTCCATTGTTATAATAGTGCAAAATAACAAAGCAGTAACTAGTTCAAAGTGCAAAAACTGTGCAAGACTGTGCAGAGAAGCATTATATAAAGTGCAAGCCGTATAATTCAAAAAGTGCATTAATATTCATAATATTAAAATGTCCCAGATCCCTAGGACAATATTGTTAAAATCATATAAATAACTTTCTAAAATTCATCATAACAGTATAAATAATGCTAAAAAGAAGTAGAAAATATATATATATATATGTTACAATATATACAAAATGGTATCATCAGGCACAATGTTAAAGTTCTAAATATGTTGGGCCCGATTCACAGAATGAACTTAAGACTCAATCCTAAACTTACTCCTGTTTTGGATTCACAGATTGCACTTACTACTTTTGGTATTTACAGAATGAACTTACTACTTTTGGCATTCACAGAATGCACTTACTACTTTTGGTATTCACAGAATGAACTTACTCATTTCGGTATTCACAGAAGTTAGTACTCCTAACTTTAGGACTCCTAAATGCCTTCTGTGAATACCGAAAGTCTTAAAATTAGGATTTTTCTCAATTTAGTAGTAGTAAAGTTAGGACTCCTAACTTTAGGACTCCTAAATGCCTTCTGTGAATACCGAAAGTCCTAAAATTACGATTTTTCTCAATTTAGTAGTAGTAAAGTTAACTTTCTTTTTAAAAAAACATTTAAAAAGGGGTCAGGCCCTGGGGGATGTGGTCCCCATGGTCAATAAATTAGGAAAAGAAGGGGGGCCACATAGCTCCCTTCTTAAAAATATAAATAAAAAAAAGTCTGGCATCGTGCCGGAGGCCCGCCCCCTCCTTGCAGCACTCTGCAACCGCGCCACCTGGCGCGTTTGCAGATGGGAAACTAATTGCCCTTGAATACTGGGGGTCTCTGGGGGCCAATTAGTCCACCAGTAACCTCCAGTATGTGCCAGGAAGCTGCCTTGCAGAGAGGTCTTCAGAGGCCACAACCCTTTTTACACCTCTCTGCAACGCAGCTCTGTGGTGCTTAATGGAGGTACCTGGTGGGCTAGTTTGACCCTTGGGACCCTCAGGATTCGAGAGGACTTAATCTCCCAATTTAAAACGGCCACATGGTGTGTTTACACAGTGGGGAAGGGAGGGGACGGGTCCTGAGGTGACGCTTGCAAACACGCCCTGTGGCGCATTTTAAGTTGTCCTGCTAACTATAACGCCACTGAACCCTATGGTTTTTCAGTAAATATATATATATATATAAATATATATATATATATATATATATATATATATATATATACTACTATTATAAAGGAAGAACTTTGAGACAGGTAAACTCGGGAACCACAGCGCCAATCCACACACCCGATACATCGTTGTAATCGTCAGGGTGTGCAGATGGACTTAGGCTATATAAACATAATAAATATACGTTATTTAAAAAATGTACCGAAAAAAAAGTAGTCCATTGGAAGAAGCGCTGGCCGCGACGTGCGTGCCCGACGTGAGGAGCGTGGGGAGGAGCGGCGTCCAGGAGCGTGAGGAGGACCGGCGGACATGGTGCGGGGAGGAGCGGTGAGTAGCGGCGGACAGGCGGTGAGGAGCGGCGGGCAGGCGGTGAGGAGCGTCGGACAGGCGGGGAGGAGCGGTGAGCGGCGGATGAGGTAGGTTATTTATTTATTTATTTAGGAGCAGTGAGCGGCGGAACAATGAAGCAAAAATGAAAATCGTGAGAAAGAGGAAGCAAACGGAGCATTACAAAAGTGAGCCAAACGGTGCATTACAGGAGGAAAAAGTAACGTGTGCAGGTTACAAAAGCGTAGAAAGTAAACATAGAGGTATAGGAAGAAAAAATGACGTGTGCAGGTAGCAAGAGGAAGCAAATGGAGCATTAAAAAAGTGAGCCAAACGGTGCATTACAGGAGGAAAAAGTAACGTGTGCAGGTTACAAAAGCGTACAAAGTAAACATAGAGGTATAGGAGGAAAAAGTGACGTGTGCAGGTAGCAAGAGGAAGCATACGGAGCATTAAAAAAGTGAGCCAAAGGGTGCAATATAGGAGGAAAAAGTTACGTGTGCAGATTACAAAAGCGTACAAAGTAAACATAGAGGTATAATACTGCAATATATGGAGGAAGGCTCCAGGGCACCCACGGACAACGTCGGGGCGGGCGGGGGCCCTGAAGCCTAATTGCTCCCGGACAACATCGGGACGGGCTGCTAGTATATATATATATATATATATACTGCCTACTGGCTGTTGCCAGTCGGTAGTTTCCATATGATACGCTTTTTTTGACTTGCCAATATCTTTGGCACTGTTTGATGAATCTTAACAAATTTTTCCCAAAAAGTGCAGGTGATTCTAGTTGTGCATGGAGTGATACGTCAAGCAGGCCCAAGAAAAAGGGGGGGTCAAAAAAGTGTGTTATTCATGTTAATTTATTCCCACAGGAGTCTTGAACACAACTACAGCCCAAACTGCTGGACGGAATAACACTAAATTTGGAAGAAAGGTATTTTTTATTCCGCATATCATGCTTTTTGTTATTTACTGCAAATCCATTTAGTAATTTTACAGTTATTAAAGAAATCCAAGTTTGTATATCTAGGCATGCAAAGGCTCTGCGAGCACTCGTGCAGAGATCTGATTGGATGGCAACTCTTCATCCAAGAAGATTTGGCAGCCATTTTGGGACTCAGCTTCAGCTTCAACCAAGTCCTGGAAAAAAAAATTTAAGAAAGTAAAGGGGGCAGGGTAGGACTACTCTGACCCCCTAGACCAGATCCCGGGGTAACAGAGGGACCCCACCAGGATAAAAAAGCACATTTAAGAAAAAGGTTTGATGCAAAATTACGACAAAGCTTTGAATCCATGGCAATTGTTTTAAAAAAAAACAAGCATGGTCTCTTGCGCTTGTGTACATTATAGCCCCCTGCTGGATAAGGTCCTAGGGGATGCGGGCATTTAAACATAAAAGGAGGGGGAGCACGGGCCCCTCTCCTTGGCCAGTTTTTTGCCCCAGGGACCACCACTTCCCGGGGCTTTTTTACTAACAATGGAGGGAGGGCAACTGGGCTTCCCATTTGGGGCTTGGATATGCCACGGGGACAGCCACCTCCCCAGGCAACATTTGAAAATATGCTGGGGGCACGCAGACCTACCATGCCCCAGGGACAGCCACCTCCCCAGGGCAACACACAAAATGTAAACTTGGACAGGGGCCACGCAGCCCCTCTCCTGAGCCATATACAGACCAGGGGACCACCACTTCCCCGGGGTCAGACTGTGCAGAACACAGGAGTAGGGCTGCGTGGGATGTGGCCCCCATCCTGGAGCCATATATGGCCCTAGGGACCCTCAACCCCCAGGGTGATCTCCCTATGTCCCAGAGTCCCCACCCCAGGACATAACAATGTTCTCTGACTTGGTAGGAGCTTTAACAGCTCCTGTATATATCTACATATATATATATATATATATATATATATATATATATATATACATATATATATATACATACATACATACATACATACATATATATATATACATATATATATATATATATATCTATATATATATATATATATATATATATAGATATATATAAATATATATATATATATATATATATATATATATATATATATATATATATATATATATATATATATATATATATATATATATATATGTATATTTTTTGCCCATTAAAAATACCTTGAACCCTACCCGGCTGGAGTGGCTCGTGATTCCTTCGCATCGCACGGCTTGTGCAGGAGATCGGACAGAATAAATATAAATATATATATATATATATATATATAAATATATATATATATATATTGAGAGAGAGAGAGAGAGATATAGAGATATATATATATATATAGATATAGATATATATATATATATATGCTGGTATAGAGTACCGCTCCTAATGCCATCTTTAAAGGAGAAATGATGGTGAGAAGTTTACATTCTTATATGATAACTGTATAACATTTCTGGTCTTATTTCAATGCTGTGTACTGCCCACTTTGATTAATACTTATTCTATTCTGTCCAGCATGCTAGGAGGCGATACCTATTAGCTTTATCATTCATTGTTATTAATGTTTGTGCGGTCTGACAATTGCTTCTTTCTGTGCATGGCATTCTGTTGAGTTTCAGATGAAATTGTGAGAAATTAATTTAGACTATTGTTTTTGGGTTGCAGTGTATTAAAGAGAATAGAAACCATGCAAAATCATTGCAAATCTGAACCTACAGCTTAGGCCTAGAAACTGGACTTGGGGCATTCAAAAATTGTAATTATCCTCGCCAGCAGGCGGCAAAGCTTTTCCTAGTGCAATGGCATTTCTGGTCTTTTTTCCATGCCGTGAATTGCCCACAGTGGTTAATACTTGTTTATTCTGCCCAGCATGCTAAGATGCGATACCTATTAGCTTTGCCATTGATTGTTATTAAGGTTTTGAGTGGTCTGACATTTGCCTCTTTCAGTGCATGGCATTCAGTTGAGTTTCAGGTGAAATAGTGAGGAATTAATTAAGACTATCGTTTTTGGGTTGCAGTGCATTAAAGGTAATAGAAACCATGCAAAATCATTGTAAATCTGAGCCTATAGCTTAGGCATTGAAACTGGACTTGGTGCATTTAAAAATTGTCATTACTCGGGGGGCGTGGCTTGCGCGCCGCGTTGACATGGCGAACAGGGTCCGTCGGAGCTTTTTATGCTGATTCCAGGAGCCCCATCTCCCAAGAGAGACGTCTCTGCCTGCATGAACACGTCGTGTGTAATTTACGGTTTTTCTCCGTTCTTGACAGCTGGTGGAAAGATGTATTTCACCGGCTGTTTGCACTGCTCGGTATTTCTCACGAGTGGCCTCCATCTTGCATTCCTGTGACGGAGATCGGAATTTCTCCTCAGCTGACAGCGCGTTTGTCACACACTTGACAGAATACGTCGGAACAGGTTCTGGTTGGTTATTCATGACTCTTTTCGTTATTTTTACGATGTTTCTCATCACGTCAATGACTTTTTACCTTTTCAATACTACATTGTGACAGCCCTTTATTTTTACTACGCAGTGGCTAATTTTGGAGGAGTTCTGTTATATCTTGTTTTTTCCTCGCATATGTTTGGCAATATATTTTGCTCTGCCCTGTTGGTTGTGAGGCGCTTTACTATTGTTTTTGAGTGAGTATTTATTCGCGTGTCGTGGGCTCCCTCCCACTCTCCTTAATCTTTTGCTGTTCTTGAATACCTGCAGTGTTTGTTGCTTTGTCGCTTTTTGGGGCGTTACCTTTATGGCTGAGAATATGGGCTTGCCCTCAAATGCCAAAGATACTAAAACATCTTTAAAGAGATTGAAACAACCTTCTCCCACGCCTGAGTCTTCTCAGAAGGACACTGCATCCACGCTAGAGACGCGCTTGAATGATGTTCACGACATTGCTCAGTCCACCAAAACAAACACGGATATGCTGCAAGTTGAGGTGTCTGCCATCAGGAATGAATTTAAGGCTCTCTCCCTTCGTGTATCTGCCACAGAGAAACGTATTAGTGGTGCAGAAGATGTTGTGCAGAAACAATCTAGATCTCTGGGCCAACTAGAGCGTTCAATGGCGGCATTGAGGAGAGACCTCACTGAGCAAGAGGATCGCAATCGTAGATCCAATCTACGCATTTTTGGCCTTCCTGAGGAAGTTGAGAAAGAGGCTCTTTCTATGATTGATTTTATATTCAATTGGCTTCCTGCTACATTGCAAATTTCTTTCCAAAGAGATTTTGAGATAGAGCGGGCACATCGTGTCCCCACCTTCCGCTCCAAATCGGCCTCACAACCAAGGGCTATAATTTTTAAGCCACTGCGTCATCAACATACGGAGCAAATTTTGGCGCACATGAGGAAGGTTAAGAATGTTTCCTGGAATGGCCATCGTATTTCCATTTCTCAAGACTTTGCCAGAGACACAGTGATAAGAAGGAAGGGCTTTCTAAACCTACGGAAGCAATTATTTGAAATGAATATCCCCTTTTCCTTCTCTGGGCCTTCAAAGTTTCGAATTACCTTCAAAGGCCGTTCTAGAGTTTTCGATGAGCCTGCTGACCTGGCCTCTTTTTTGGACAATCAGATGGAGCTTCAAATGGATGCTTCGCGTACTCCTAGTACTCGAGGCACTTGAGATGGATGTCCATGCCTGTAATGTGTTTGTTCTCTCTCAGATCTCTTAAGTTTGTCTTTTTAGATCTGGGTGGTGGCATGATGGTCCACCGTTCTTAATGTTTCTCTGTGTTCTGATGTTTTCTGTTTGATGTTGCCACTTAAATGTGCGATATGTTCTCTTCCTTCACTTTCTCTACTCTTCCTCCCTTTCTTCTGTTTCACTCGTTCCTACGTTTGAGATATTCTCTCAATATTTTCTCTACTCTTCTGTGGGTTGCTTGTTTTCTATATTGCTTCTATTGTGTTTGTTAGTTCTATACCTGTCTTCCTTCTGGGAATGTACGTGCTAATTCTGTTCTTCTTCTATCCATACTAATCTCGATTTTATCTTTCTTCCTCGCATTGTACTTGTCTATTTTACTCATGGTATTTGTCCTATAATCACACTTTTTTGTCTTTTCATTGTTTTTTCTTACTCTTCTATTCTACTCCGTTCCCTGGTTTTTTACTTGTCTTGCTCTCCTCTTTTATTTATCATGCCTTTTGTTTTCCTGTTTCTCCTCTTTTCAGAGCTTCCTACCCACATTCTCGCTATTTTATTTCTTATATGTCGTCCTTCTCTGTTCTTCCTGCGTATTTCTTCAACATTTATATTCCTTTTTATATTACAGGTAATTTTCTCTCTTTCTTTATATGCCTACTCTCCTATTTTCCTACATTTTTTTTCCCCTCCATCTCTACTTTCTTCCTTCTGTGTCTCAGCTTCATACTCTTGTCATATACAGTTATAGCTTGTTCTTTAATTATGTTATTATCTTTTAAAATATGCATATTATCTGCCTTGCATTTATCTACTGTTTAGGATTTACCTCATATAATTAGTGTCTTAGTAATTATTTTACTAGTATTGCTTAGTATACATATATCTCTCGCTAGGGTTTTGGTATGTTACATTTGGGTATAATAATCTCTTCATTATTAATTTTGATATTTGCTTTATATGATCTCTTATTTCTATTTTCTCTTTCTTTATCTACCTAGTTTGCTGTTTTCTGACAGTTCTTTTCTCATACATCTCTATTTTCTTGCTTCTGTCATTCATTCTCATAGTATTGTCATATGCAGTTATAGCTTGTTCCTTAATTAGGTTGTTAGCTTTTAGAATATGTATTGTATTCGCTTCGCAGTTATCTACTGTTTAGGTTTTATCTCACATACTTACTTTGTTCTTATTTATTCTACTAATGTTGCTTTTTATAGATATTTCTCTCGCTAGGATGTTGTTATTCTACACTAGAGTGTAGTAATCTTTTCATTATCAGTTTTATTATTTACATTATAATGATGTTTTGCGGTACTATGTATTCCTTGTTACCAGTTCCGATCTTCCTGCTATCCGCTACTATATTTTAGTATTGGGCTACTGCTATTACCCACTCATGCTCCTAGTACGGATCCCTTGCTCGCCTTTTCCACGTTCTCCCTTGCATGATGTTGGTCTTTTTTAGGCCTCCGCTCCTGCTTCTTTTCTCTCTTCTTTCTATTCTCTTTTCATCTCTTCTTTCTCTTCTTTTCTCCTGGTCCTCCCACATGGATGCTCCCTCAGTGTTTCTTTTGTTTAATGATTGCTCCCTTGTATTTCTGACGTTGGTTCTTTTTCTGTTATCAGTGTCGTCTTCTTTTTACCCCTCTTGTTTTACATGCCGGGTTTAAATGTGTTATCCCTTAATGTTAAGGGTTTGAATCACCCGGTGAAGAGGTCGAAAATTTTGGATTACTGTAAGTCTCTCTCTGCAAATTTGGTTCTTTTTCAAGAGTCCAAGATCACTAATAGAGAAGCGTTGTTTTTGAAGAAGGAATGGGTTTCGGATGTTTCTTGCTCTGATGCCTCTGGCAAACGGAATGGGGTTGTTACTTTAATCTCGAGGAAATCTAGTTTATCAATACTCTCTTCTGATCATGATTCTGATGGTCGGTGGTTGTTTTCTAAATTGTCGGATGGACAGCACGATTTATATGTTATGAATATCTATGCCCCGAATGTTGATGATCCAGCTTTTTGGAAAGCCATTACCAAAAAATTAAATAACACCCCACACGCTGGTAATCTCATTGTTGGTGGCGATTTTAATTTACCGATGGACCCTCTCTTAGATAGGAATTCTTTGTTTCAGTTTCGCCCTCCTAAATCCCACAAACAAATGCTTAACATGTGTTCCATCTCTCATCTTCACGATATCTGGCGTCTCCATAATCCCACTGGTAGTGATTTTTCTTTCTTCTCTTCGCCTCATTCCTCCTTCTCTCGTATTGACTATCTCCTAGTTCATTCTTCTCTTGTTTCATCTACTTCCTCTCCGCTTATACACCCTATTTTGGTCTCTGATCATGCTGCGGTCACTTTTACGCTATCATCCTTTGCCCCTAAATCACGCGCTCGTTCATGGAGATTAAATACTGAAGTCTTGCATGACCCTTCTCAGGTTGATGAATTTTCTACGGCTATAGATACTTTTTTCCGTGAAAACGAGGGTTCTGTCTCTTCCCCAATCGTTCTGTGGGACTCCTTTAAATGCACTTTCCGGGGTCAGGTCATTAAATGTATGTCCAGACGTAATTCAGCTATTAAGAAAGAACTTACAGATTTGTCAACTGAAATCAAGACTCTGGAAGCTTCCTTTCGGCATTCTAAGGATCCGACTTGCTTACAACAAATTAAGCTACTAAAATACAAATATAATACCATTGTCACTAAAAGGGCTCATATTGGTGTCCAAGCACAAAAGTCCAAGAAGTTGCTATTAAAGAATCGGGCTGGGAAACTTCTGGCGCTACCTTAAAATTTCAAGATTTCTCTTTTAAGTCCTCGCAAATCTCTTCTATTACGGACCACACCGGCTCTAAACGATTCCAAACAGGGGAAATACTTGAATTTTTCGCGACTTTTATAATAACTTATATACCCCTTCTAACCAATCCTCTTTTGACCAGTGTCAAGAGTTTTTGAAATCGGTTCCGACTCAGTCGGTCTCTGAGGAGGATCGTTCTTTTCTAAATAAACCTATTTCCCCCGAATAAATAGTGTCTGCGATCAAGGCTACTCGTTCTGGTAAAGCTCTTGGCCCTGATGGCTATCCAATATTATTTTAAAAAACTTTTCTCCCTTCGCTTGTCCCTAAGTTGCAATCGGTCTTTGATTCTTTTGTTAAGGATGGATCTGTCTCTGGTACGGCTGCTGAAGCCACCATAGTTGTGCTCCCGAAAGAGGGAAAAGATCATTTGGATCCTAAAAACTTCCGACCTATTTCTCTCCTTAACATGGAAGCAAAGATTTTTGCTAAAATCCTGGCTAAAAGATTAGAATCCTTTATTCCCCATCTTGTACATCCTTCCCAAACTGGTTTTGTAAAAGGTCGTCTTACAAGGGACAATATACGCACATTCTGTCATATTATTGGTGCTGCCAAGCGGTCTCAACTTCCTGCCGCGGCCTTGGCCCTTGATGCGGAAAAGGCCTTCGACAAGGTCTCTTGGCCATTCCTTCGAGCTGTCTTATGCGCGCATAACCTTGGAGACTCTTTCATTAATATGGTAATGTCTTTATATTCCCAACCTAAAGCTAACATTAGAGTCAATGGTGCTACGTCTTCGTTTTTTAATCTTTGCCAAGGCACGAGACAGGGCTGTCCCTTATCCCCACTTTTATTTTTATTATCTATTGATCCTCTTCTTCGTTTGATTGACCTACACCCTAATATTAAAGGTTTTTCTTTTGGTTCTCACTGTCTTAAAACTGCCGCATACGCGGACGATGTTCTTAATTTCTCGGATGATATCGCCTTGGCCATCCCTGCTATTTCTGACACCATCTCCTTGTTTTCAACGGTCTCGGGCTATACCCTAAATAAGGATAAGACAGAGATGTTCCCTGTGAATGCCTATTGTTTTCCTGCTCATATGGGCTCGGCTGGCTTTAAGTGGCAATCTAAACATCTGAAGTACCTAGGAATTTATTTATGTTCTACTCTTCATGCCACCGTTGCGTATAATGAATCTCAGACTCTCCTCAAAGTGCGTCGTCTTTTGGATTCATGGTCTCCGAAACATATCTCATGGTGGGGTCGCTTACAAACTCTAAAAATGATGATCACGCCGATTATTAATTTTGTTTCCTCCATGCTTCCGCTTAAATTATCCGATTCCTTTTTTCGAGAAATTGATGGTCTGACTTCTAAATTTCTGTGGAATAACAAACGGGCTCGATTAGCATATAAATACTTGCATCGACCTTGTGATATGGGAGGTTGTAACTTTCCTGATTGGGAAAAATACCAAACTGCCTTCTTGGCCTCTCAGGGTGCTTTTTGGTTTTCTCCTCCAACTCGTCATGTTCCCTCTTGGCTGCTCATAGAACAAGAATTAGCATCACCTCTACCTATTGCCTCTTTCTGTACTACATCTACTTTGCATATTCTGTTCTCCCGTTCTATCATTATTGATACAATTGCTGCGGTCAAGAAATTAGATAGGAAGGTGGCTATTCCCCTGCATAAAACTAGGTGGTCATCTATTTGGAGAAACTCCAAAATTAAGCTTAATATTTCTCCCACCCTCATGTCATACTGGGCAGAAAAAGGAATCTCTCTTGTTCAGCATCTGTATAATGATTCCGGTGATCCATTACCTTTCTTTACCTTGGCTCACAAACACTCTTTAACAAATCTTGACTTTTATACCTTTCTTAAAATCAAGGTAGCTGTTTCTAAAGTCCGTCTTCACCCCTCCTCCTCCACCATCTCGCTTTTCCACATTTGGCTCAAATCTGGTCATGTTGCCTCCAAAATCTATAAATTTCTGTCCTCTGCTTCGCTTCCTGAGCAGACGCTTGCGCAACAAAAATGGTCACGACATTTTGAGCACAACATCACGGACCATATTTCGTCTGAAGCTTGGCAATCTATTGGTAAATTAGCTCTCCGTAATAAAATAGCTCCTTCCTTAATGTAATCTAAGTTTTTCTCGATCAATCTCCTCCATTGGACGCCTGTGCGTCTTCATTCGCTCAACCTTAAAGACGATGATCTCTGCTGGAGTTGCGGTTTGGTGGCTGGTGATTTTCCTCATATGTTTTATCATTGCTCCTTACTTAATCCTTTTTGGGACCTCATTCAGAAACATTTATCTCTTATTTTTAACATTGAGCTCCAACTTTCCTTTCCTTTAGTTTTATTAGGCCCCTTGGCTGCTCCTATTCCTCTCCCTTTAGACCCGTTGGAATTACAGTTACTAGATCTTCTCTTGACTGTAGCGGTCCAAATCATTTTTATGGAATGGAAATCCTTTTCGTCTGTCTCTTATCATACGTGGTGGGCGTGGGTATCCTTTTTACGCAGTGCCCACACCTCGGTTGACCAAGCACACCTTTCGCCTTCCATTTCTAAAGGGGTTTGGACAGCCTTGGACGATTATATGGAGTTGTCCTCGAAAGGGTTGGTCCCTCAGTTCCCTTTTGATTTGTCTGTCTAACTGTTGTCTATTTTTTGTTCTACATTGGGCCAGTCCTGTGGGAATCCTTCTTCTTCTTATTTCTTCTTTCCTGTCCTCTCTTCCCTTTCATCTTTTCTATTGCTTTTTCTTTTCTTTCCTACTTTCTTTCTTTTCTTCTGTTTCCCTCCCATGTCCCCATCCTTGAATCAGAAGGTGATACATTTGTTTATTGTTTGCTAAAGGCCTATACTTGATCAGATCATCTACCTGTCTTCGATTGCTTTTTAATTTTAGTTACAGCTATTTTAGTTACTTCCAGAGTCGAGCACATGTTTGTATTTTCTCTTGTGTCAAAATGTATCACTTATATTGTATTCGGTTTTTACTATTGGTATCATTATCTCTCTTAATAAAATCTTCTTGAAATCAAAAAATTGTCATTACTCTCGACAGCAGGTGACAATGCTTAGTTAGTGCAATGGAATTTCGAAAGTGCCATTGAAGACAATGGATTGTTTCAGGTCCACTAACAGCTGTTATGGGATGTATGCTCCAATTTTTCAACGTTTGTCTTTCTGCTTCTCCCTTAATGTAGAACATTCGTTCTTAACTGGTTGGAATGCTCGAACAGCATTATAGTCCTTCTGCCCCTAGCTGTAATGGTTGTTAAATCATCTCTCTTTGTTATAGGTCCTCTTCCCCTTTTACTCAGGTTTGAGCACCCTATAAAACTATAATGTGCCCTGTTTCCCATGTATTTTTGACCCTTTCCACTAAACATATGCACCCCTATGGTTGAGTATTCATCAGATCTGTTGCATACCATCTCATCTAAGTGTAAATGTCATTGCTTATGCCAGCCACTTTCCCAATTAAGGTGTGCTTTCAGATTCCATCAGATTTTGACACCCTTTTCTTTTCTCTTCCCATAGTCTTAATGATGTGTTCTGGAATTTCGATAATAAAAGACTTGATTGCAGAGCATTTATTTGTGAGTTGAGCCTGCTAGCTAGTGGCAACTTAACACGATTTTACAATGCATAAAGACCTAAAGTCTGCCCATTGCTTCCCATTATTTGCTGTTATTGTCATTCTCAAGTGATTGCTTCTTAATTATTCAGTGGTTTCCTTTGCCTAATACTGTGCCTAATACTGTGTCTGTCCCTCCCCATGACATAGCCTCTTTTACTGCTCACTTTTAGGGAAATACTTTTTTGCTGAAGCACTCTGGGAGCGTTCTCATTCATTTGTGTGCTTCCTTTCATGTTCACTAAGCTGCTGTCCCTCATGGGATGCTTGTCTCCTCCACTACCTGCTCCCCTTGCATACAAAAGGACTTATCATTCAAGCCTGTTTTTCCTACTTTTGTTCATGCGGTATGGCCTACAGTATGAATAATAGGCGGTGACATAGCCAATAGTTTGCAAAGGCTACACCTATTTGCTGTGCATGTTTGTTTGTTTTTTACATCTTTCTCTCTTGCACCATTTATTCTTCTGACAGTCTTATGCTTTTCTTCCCAATGATGAAGTCCCGTTCACAGATTACAATAATTTATTTATTTGCCAGTTCTGCCATGGTATTGTTTACTTCGGATCAGCAACATGACAAAACATGCTGTGACATTGTTCTATATTAAATTTATGTCTCCTAGGTGTTGCAGTGGGATTTGATTAGAGTGAAGAAAGTGAAACAAACAGAGATTTCACGATGACAAATGAATGTTGACAAATTACCCATTTATGTCTATTACTTCCTGAAGGCAGAATGTTCTAATTTGGGACCAAAGTTAGACACTTAGACTGTGCTGAGAAGGACTTGAAACAATGGAAGTAGAAACTCATATATGCCCTACCCACAACAAGTAGGCTGAAGGTTACAATGTCAGTCCTAAAGATGTCACACTTAATTGAGGGTGACAACATGCTGAGAATGATATTTCATTGAGGAAGAGGGTCAGGGAGGGCGTAGTTTGACAGGAGTCCATTTATCAAAGGTGTTGGCATTGAGTGACACTGATTCAACGCATTAATCACAATAAAGGGACAAGTAGTATAACAAGTACCCATGCTTTTGTTCTGCTGTGGTAAGGTTTTTCAGTAGCCATAGGCAAGCAAACTGCATGCATGGATTTAAAGTAGAGACTGACCTTCTTGAATATGCACCTGGCAAACAGTGCTGTGCTTATTAGACTTGAACATGATGACATGAGCAGCCATCAAATGTAAGTGCACTTAATAGGCTTTACCATAGTCAAAGATTGTATACATATACAATTATGTCGAACCTACTGGACAGCAGAGAGGTCTGGTTTAAAAAGACCCATTGTCAGCTTATTAACCCCTTCGCTGCGGCGGGTATTCCGCCGCAGCGCTAAGGGGGCGGGGGCCGCGCGGCGCGTCCATGCTGGTGACGGAACCGCTCCGTCACCAGCCTTGGTTGAGCTGTGATCATGACAGAGCGGTTCCGTCATGGCCCCGCCCGCTCAATAGAATGCGCCGCGCAGGTGCGAAATCAGCATCGCGCAGGCCATGGCGGAACTGCTCCGACATCAGCACAGCGCTATCGCGGCTGATGACGGAGTGGTTCCATCATCAGCAGGGAGGGGGTTAAAAAAACATGGCTTAAAGCTTACGGTTGGTTGACTTCATCATCACTATCATCTGCTTGATTCTTATTTGACGACATGCCTTGTTCCTCATGAGTCTCCCCCTTAGAGCATAACCTCTTAATTGTGTTCTTCCACTGCCCTCTTTTAGAGAGCTACTTTTTCTTTTTGCTTAAGTACTCCAGGAGAGTGCATATGTTTTCCAGTTGTACTTGTGTGCTTCTCCACTGCTTAGCTCCATTTTCATCTGTCTCCCCATTGGCTTCCCCATACACACTTCATGTTGCTCTCAGTTGCCCGTGTTCTTCTTTCACTACTCCTGTGCCTCGTGTTGTTCCCGCTTGCTTAATTGCTTCTCCCCTGTCCTCCATATTGCTCTTTTTTTAAGTGCTTCTTTTTTCCTCAGCTTTGCAGTCCTTTATAAAAAAACAATTATTTGGTAATCAGAACCCTTTACAGATGTCAACAAGGCAAGCAGTTACTGGTCCCAGCCATGGTGGTTGAGGTGGTTTACATCTGATGTTAATTGCCCTGAGTACCTGGGCCAAGTACCCCTTCAGCGCTTTACTTTCGGTGGTAGAGCAAGTCCAGCAGTCCAAGGCTTCTCAGAGAGGAGGTAGATGCAAGGACTGACCAGGCTCAAAAATCAACAGGCATTCACCAACTCCAGTAAATGAATGTCCAGACAAAATACTTGCTTTCATAAAAAGTAGTATTTCTACCCACATACAAAGCAAACTATGTTCCATATTAAATAATAACACACTCTTCACAAGGTCTGTATTCCGATTGGGTATGGCTTCCGGGTGGGTTACAGTACTGAGTCTGCCCTTCTCAAAGTCTCTCAAATCGTAAAAGAAAACCTTGATGTGAATTCACCAGTCGTGGTAATGCTTCTTGATCTATCTTCAGCATTCAACAGTGTGACCCCACTCCATACCTGACAGACTCTAGTGAATCAGCATAAGAAATCAGGCCCTGCATTGACTAAAGCCTTTTAATTGGGATTTTTCACAGGCAGTCTTCCTCCCCTCTTTCACCTCCGCCTTTCAACCATTTTTTTGTGGTATACCTAAGAGGTCTGCACTGAACTCGTCCCCTTTTCAATATTTTCATTGAACCACTGGTGAAACTCGTAGAGTTGAGTTCTTTTAAGTTGTCTGAAGACGGTAGTCGAATGGATACACAAAAGCTGCTTCAATCCTAATTTGGAAAAAAGCGAAATCCTCTTCTGTGGCACCAAGATATCTCAGTGTCCTAGCCACAGGTGGCCACTGGAACTGGGTGCTCCCCCTCGCCTTGCCCCTACTGTTAGAAACTATGGAGTGACATTTGACTCCAACCTTTCGTTTAAACCCAAAATCAAGGCAATCCCCACCTCATGTTTTTCTATGCCGAAGCCAGTTAGGAGGATGCTCCACCTTATCCAGGTGATGTCTTGTAGGACAATTGGCCATGCATTGGTCACAGCCGAACTTGACTATGCAAACAGTCTGTACTCAGGCCTTCCTGCCCATCTATGCTGTATCGTCAAACTGGGCATATCTCTGCTGCATGCTTAATCGTAAAGATTCCCCTTCGAGTCTCTGTGTCTGAACATCTTTGTTTACTTCACTGGCTCCTGGTCACCAAAAGATTCCAAATTAAGGCTCTTGTATTTGATTTCAGGGCCTATATACGAAAACGTTCCTTCTATCCAATAGCAGCTGGCAGGAAATGAGAGTGGAGGGGTGAGAAGGGATGGATGGGTGGCGGAGGGAAAATAAAATAAAAAAAACACTTACCTCTTCCGTCGGCCGCGTCTCTTCTCTGCTTCCTGACGAGTCCGGAACCAGGAAGCACCTAGGCTCCCCATAGCCATTCCCACAGCTGCATGCAGCGTTATGATTGGATCCCTTTGGCCAATCACAACGCTGCAACACAACATTGTGATTGGTCTGAGAACCGTGGATCAGCACTCATTTGGGGACTGGGGACCTGGGCATGCTCCCCACCAGGCTGTAAATTCAGCCTGGTGGGAAACATGCAAAGTGTGCGTGCCTGTTTGTCCGGCTAAGACGGATGGCCAGGCAGTTATGCGCACGTGAAGTGCTTCCAGCCCAGCCCCTCCCCAACCCGCCCTAACCCAGCCCTGATCTTGAGAAAAATAAAATGATTTCCCTGCTCAAGAGCAGTGGGGCGACACTCCTCCACCTTAACGGAGGAGCCACCCCTACATCTATCTCTGGAAGTAGTTCAAGCCACTTTGCCAAGTCAGATCCTTCAGATCGAATACACGCAAGCTTTTTCAGCCACCTTTCATTCACAAGGCTAGAAGAGGTGGTAGATGCTTGGTCAAGCAGTAAAACGCTGTTCCCATCCCACTTGGGTTGTTTCAGAAAAAAATCTTAAAAACTTGTTGTTTGATTCTTGCTTATAGGGCCCCTTACTTTTTAAGTTTAACCTCTCACTTCCCTGTATGCTACTAGTGCCATGACACCTCTTCAGAGGCACCCATGTACCTTTATACATTTCTTGTGTTGCATTGCATTGTATTCTAGCACTGTCTTCCCATTCAAAACAGCCCACAGTTTGGAAACTGCAAATCGGTTAACTCACTATTTCTACAGCAGTCTGAAAAAGAGTAAGGAAAGTACTTAATTTTAAACACATGACATATATCACAAAACCAATAAATGTGGCAAAAACACTAAGCACGTTTATAATAATATTTAAAATGAATAATGTATATATCTAATGAAAAAATTAAAAACAATGAATCAATTCACATAATCACCATTCAATCAAATATTTAGTTATCAATGAATGAATAATTGTTATTCAATCATTCATTAACTTCCCACCCTGTAACCTTACAAACCTAGCAGCCTAGAGGTAAAATACAAGTAAAAAAGAAAATATTTCGGGATTTACATATTTAAAATCAATTAAATAATGAATTAATAATTATTGATTCATTGTTAATTCATTGACAATTAATTAACTTACCACTCTCGACTGCTACAAACCAAGCAGCTCGCAACTAAAATAGAATGAAAATGAATAAGTACTCCATAACTTACATATTTAAAATTCTGTTGAATAATTAATTTACAAATAATAATTATTAGTTATTTATGTATTCCTTAATTAAGTCCCTAACCTATATCCCTACACATCTAGCAATATACAACTTAAATATAAGTAAAATAAAGTAGTATTCCATATTTTGCATAATTAAAAATCCATAAAATAATTGACAAATTAAAATGCTAATTAATTATTGCTTAATTAACTCCCCACCATAGACTCCTACCAACATAGAAGCCTGCAACTTAAATATAAGTAAAGTAAATAAATATACCATAAATTACATAATTAAGAATTAATGAAATAATTAATTAACAATTGATACATTTGTGTTTATTTATTATTAGCTAATTAACTTCCCAACCTATACCTATAACATATACCAAAAATGAATCATTATTTATTATACTACAATGCTATAAATTACAAATTAAATAAACATTTCTAAATCACCTAAAATTACAAGCTATGTTTTAGAAAAATGTACAACATTTATATGAACAGTACTAGCATATAAAATAATATATCAGCTAAACCAGATCAAAATTATCAACAAAAAGGATTTTTGAGGACTATGGTGCTGAAAATGATATTAATTAATTGATATTATTAAAAATGGGAAAGTTACCTCAAAAAACAATATTCTTGTCAATGAGATTTGTGCATTGCAATATTGGTATATCAAGATATTTAATTTCTGATATTTCGGTCTCAATATTTTTAACTCAATATTTTGTCCTAACACCGCTATTTGCTAAATCACAGGGGTTGCAACAGCTAAATGGCTCTTTAGTTGGTACTACACCTATTTTGCAATATGTTATGTGCTTACAGAATCACAAAATATATTTAACATGCATGCTGAATAACGAAGGGCATGTTTGGTGTGTCCCTACCAATTTTAGGGGCTCATTAGGATGGCAGGCTGATCTGAGTCCGCCCGACATCCCTATGGTGTTGGGCCAGCCACCAGACATGCGGTGGTCCCGCACCACAAATTAGGATGCCACCGCCCCACCCTCCAGCCTTTAGCCGCAATGGAAAGGCATTACAAACCCAACATCCGAATTTGGAGGATGGTGTCTGCTAGGCACCTGCCACCATATTAGAGCCCCTGCTACGCCCGGCAGGCAATCGTGACGATTGCCACTAGTGGAAAAGCAGCTGACATACTTTCTGTCTGCCGCGATACCCACCGCCATCATAATATCGCGGGGGTAAATCACGCGACGATGGCGCGGCGGTAGTGATCATTATGCCCCTAAGATATAAAAATGCTATGTATCAATGGTTTGGATGTGCAATTTCAGTCGCAAACCATTGACAGGTTATTAACTATTTGAAAGAGATGGTAACACAGTTGTAATGAATAATGGGTCCTTTTTCGATATAAAAAAAGGTTTGCTTGGGAGTGGGCCGTGGTCCAGATGAAACTATTTGAAAAGTGTTCTCTTTTTTTTAATGCAGCTCCATTTCTTTTAACACCTTCGAGTCTCATGACGAGCTCAGCTCCTCATCGAGCTGAGCTCGTCATGACCGTTAGAACGCTCACATGCTGGGCAAATTCCCCTGCTGTGCGAGCTTTCTAAAGAAACGGGTGTGGTCATGATGAGCTCAGCTTGTCATGAGCACACGACCACCATGGCTCATGACGAGCTGAGCTCATCATGAGCACAGGGGCACTGTGCACACCCCACCAGCCCCAGCACAGCAGGGGAATTTTGCCAGCAGTGAAGTGGTTGAGGAAAACAGGTTTGATTTAATACAAAAATAAAACTGAGACGGCATTCACAAACCATGCAGGGCACCCAGCCTTTGATGGCCACTAGTTGGAGTGAGTCACAATTGCTCCCTAGCTTCTGCATAATGATGAAGTATGTCAGATAACAACCTACTTTGAATGGGAATTTTTCTAACCAAGCTAGGTTCACTAAATTCTCATCCAGTGACAAAAATGTCTGTGCGCAATTGGCAACCACTTGTAATGAATGGAATTTCCATGGATTTGGTCTTTTAAAAACAAATAGTTTTTATTGCCATTTTTGACATAAACATACAACCAATATGTTGCAAATAATAAAACATTAGGGCCTTAAATTAGAGACCTTATGACTTTGATTCACCCGGTCGGAATTGAAACCGGCCGGTCACTCCGGCTGGTTTGCCGACGGGCCCATGGAGTAAGAAACAGCCTGTAATGGCTGCCATAGCATGGACGTGTTCCAAATGCAAGACTGTCTGTGTCTAGACCGTGCCCAGAACCAGGAACCCTGGTCCTCCGGCCGCTACCACTCAACCTTACGCCCTCAATCATGGCCTCTGTTCCATATGCTGCTCTATCCTTCCGTGTTTCCTAAAGGTTTTCATGGATGTATCCACATGCAATACTCACTGCACCAACAGCACCCAACACCCCACTTTCTGACACTCACATAACCACCCATACAACACTCTACACTCCAGTCCCTGCTCCTCAACACCCACTCACTTACCAAATATGCCACAGAGATCTGTGACCTCATGACAATGCCCCATACCTACTTATTCTCACTGAAAACTGGCTGAATTTTGCATCAGCACCTTATGCCACCAGAGCCATATCATCTGACTACTAAATTGCCAGGAAGGCAGACATCACAAATTCAAAAGAGGAATCACTGTCATTCACAAGAACATCATCACTGCACCATATTCATTGACACATTATCCTCCAACATTGAACAATTGGAAGACCATGCCAGTCCCAACTCAAGTTACATAGGCAAGATTACCCCTAAGATAACAAACTCAATACATTCAATTTCTATCCAGGTACACATCTTTACCTGAATCACTTTTCAAAAATGAACAACATTACATTCAAACAGTTCTAATATTGTGACTCCGTGAGCAAAAAGATGGTTGTTACCAAGATGATACTTTTAAAAAAAAAGTGAATTTACTTTAATTCACTAATATTTTTAATATATATATTTGCACTCTCTTTTTTGTTTTTCTGGTTTTGTAAAAGACATTTCATCATCAAAAAGTCCTATTACAATTTATGTACAGTGTTTATGAGCTTACAGACTATACACATTCAGAATGGCTTCTAGTCTGTACACTAAAACACTTTTATACATCTTCTTGGTCCAAAATATTATTTAAAAAGTGCAATAGCTTATGACGGGAAAATATTACTGCATTATTCCTCAATCATCAATAAATACATGGTCCAAAAAAGAAAGAGGGACTGAGTTCACATTGATACAACATTTATCGTAGTAAATCTCAATCAATGGGTTTGACTAAACATTTGATCAATCCATTGCGACATGTTGAAACTCTTGACCTCGTGCTATGGAGAAAAGGTGAATAAAGGGAGGATTTTGCCGAGGCGTTTCGACCTTAAGGTGGGGAGCAGATGAATTCATGTAAGGTCTTCCTCAGGGCTGTGGTATTTAGTGTAGGACACTGAAGGGGAAAAAATGGGGTAAAATTAATCTAGTGACATGTGAACTACTTCTAGTTTTATCAAATAAAAGAGAGAGGGAAGCACCCTTGTTGTCATACCTGTAAGATGTGGTAAAGTAAATCACTTTTGAAGGCTACCAGGAAATTATTATTTCAATGATGGGCAGCAGCTGCTACCTGTGTATACTTGCTCTCTGTGAATTGAAGGAAATACAACTTCTTAAGTTGTGGCAAACTCGTACTTATCCCTTAGGTTGCTTCATTGCAGCTTCTTATTGGGAAGTGTAGATCTTAAATACTCTTTGTGTATAGCTATCTATAGACAAGAAGCTATTAGCATGTTGTCGCAATATGGATTATTTTAGTTAATAAAAACATGCCTAATGTGGTGCTGTTGGACATTCCTGAGCAGGGAGTCTGTGCAGGTATTATAGGCACTAGGAAAGTTAAATAAACAAACGTCTTGCACGCTTGATAAAAACTAGTGACCAAGAGATACGAACCCCAAAGCCACAAGTAATCAAAACTCTCCAGCATCATTATCAAAATAAGGCACCACAGGGGACCTTACGCAATTGCCTAAAAGGCCACAAGGCGATTCATACTCTTTATCAAAAGTAAAGCAAATGGAGGCAAGCGGGGTAGGAAAGGAAAAAGTTAATCCAAGCAGCCAATTAGAAATATCACCAACACTCAAAATTCAGGAGTTCCCACACGTGATAAAAGCCCCAGTCAAGCTATCCCCGGCTCAAAACCTAAAAACGGAAAATGAGAGTCTAGTTACATCAGAACTCACGACTAGAGAATTATGTCAAGAACCACCGAAAGACATACCCCTAAGTGGAGGCCCAGAAGCAAATGCTTGGGATCGGCAAATCAAATTAACAACAAGTAGCAAAATTATCGGAAGGATTTCCCTTGTCCCAGACACCTCCAGTTTACATCAGGTTGGAGGCGCGGCAAGCCACAACCCTGCGCATCCGACCCAGGACTTCGCCCAAGAGGAGGAGTCCGAAACGATCATTTTCGTTCCTCTATACAAGTCGTGAGGCTGAATAGATACCCTAAACAGAGGGAACATATTAAGGCTCCTGCAAGCCATCCCCAAGCTAGCTAACATTCAAAGCTCATATCTACTGAGTGTTGAATTCTTACCGAACAATGGCCAGCCAAACTCAGACCCCTCCAAAACTAGATGGAAAACACCAGAGAACGCCAGTAGAAACACCCAAGAAAACAAAAAAATTCAAAACTGGGGGATCACATTAAAATCAGTCCCTAAACCACAATAGCCAGCTCCATTTCTAACCACAGACAGTCTTCTCCGACCCGTGACTTCAGTCCTAAGGGGAGCAAGGGGTCGGACTCCAACAGCAAGTCATTCCCCCCCAAAGGAATCCTTGGTTACTAATGGACAGCAAGGGCTCCATTTTAACACACTCAAATTGACAAAGGAAGTTACCAACACCAACACTCCGCTTGGGCCTCAACAAAGTCAAAATCTGCATCTGGAACATTAATGGCTTAAATTCGAAGCTGAACAACTATGACTTCTTGAATTATCTCAAAACCTTTGACATTATACTATTCCAGGAGACGTGGGAAGATAAACCCTTCGATCTACAGGGATACACCTCTAGCTTTACCACTGCTAATAAACACTCTATACTTGGACGCCGATCGGGGGGTTTACTCCTTCTCTCCTCTAAACCAAAAATTGGTGAGATGCATCCTATTAAAACACATATCACCACCACAAGCTGTATTCAGGCTTCAACGATCACGCTGTTCTTCAATCAGACAGCACAGAAGATAATCTTGATAAACATCTACCTCCATCCAAAACATAAACTACAAGCTTCAAAAGAAGCAATTAAAGAAGTAACAAGAATTACAGAAGAGGCCGATACAGACAAAGCCATCTTGGCAAGGGACTTTAACATGCATCTTTTAGGGAATAACATAGAAGATGACTTCCCGCAGGATCTAAATGATATATGGGATATCCCGACCAAGGGCCGCACAACGGTAGTAAAAACAACAAAGAGCTCAAACTACCTACTCTCAGAACTAGAACATCTGAATCTGAGGGCAGTTAACGGATGCTTTAAGGAAGATAACGCCCCAGCACCCACATTTCATTCATCTAAAGTATCCTCCTACCTTGATTTCACTTTTACAACACTATCTATGTTCGACAAGATAACCTCATTTCAAATTGGGAACAGTACATTTAGCGACCACATGCCACAAGAAATGACACTTTATACTACAGCAACAATATTTCAGGAGGCCGAAAAATCCATTGTCACAGTAGGAGCAACCAACCTTCATCATATTAGGTGCAATTCAATAAACATAGAAACAGTAGCAGTAACAGCAAAAGAAGTGCTTAAGGAAGCACACGACCACTTAGGCCACCCGTTGGAAACCTGGAAAAATTAATCGTCGCATTTGGCAACAAATTTCCCATCAGCAAAGGTCCAAAATGAAAGAGTGCAAACAACCCTCCAAATTTGATAGCAATGAGCCCACCCTCCAAGAAACTGAAAACATCAACAAACCAATTACTACGGCAACTTCGGAGGTCACCTGGAAATCAAAATTTGCAGCAGTGTCTACGAACCTCTAAGGCTCTTCTTAAGAGAAGAAGATGGACCAGGAAAATGACAGAGAACAACAAATTTTGGGCTAAACTGTATCACGATCCCAAACAGAAAAACGATTCAAAAAAGGGGGTGTCTGAATTAAGCAGACCACTCTTATACAGTCCAAAGATCAGGGCTTGATCCATCACCGTTATTTAGCTCACTGCACCATCCCAGCTCAGAACCTGGCTATATGCATATTAGTCTGTCCCTGGCCCAGTGCATCATGGGAACAGGGCAGACCAAACTACCAAGCCAATTCTTCACCGGAAAGGAGACAAGCTTCCGGGGACCGGTTTCTGGCACTTCAGCCGTCGTCGGCCCGGCTTGCTTGAATCCTGATGGTGCAGTGAGCAAGGGACTCCAGGTCTGAGTATACCCTGCCACACCTGTAGTGGCCAAAAACGATTCAAAAAGGGGGTGGTGATGAACAAAGTGTCTGAATTAAGCAGACCACTCTTACCCAGTCCAAAGATCAGGGCTTGATCCATCACCGTTATTTAGCTCACTGCACCATCCCAGCTCAGAACCTGGCTATATGCAAATTAGTCCGTCCCTGGCCCAGTGCATCATGGGAACAGGGCAGACCAAACTACCAAGCCAATTCTTCACCGGAAAGGAGACAAGCTTCCGGGGAACAGAAAAACAGCACAAAAGTTTGGCAAACAGTAAATAGAGTACATTGTCGAACCATCACGGAATTAACTCCCACATCTCCGAAGAGATTTGGACAGCGTTCCTCTTTAATCATTTTATTAACAAAGAAGAAACAGTTTTACACCCCAAAAATCTAGACCCTGAGACCTGCAATAGCGACGCAAAAGCGCCAGTACCTCCCTGCCAATCTCCTACTGAAGATAACAACAGTTCAGTACTAATCCAAGAACAACGAGTACCAACAGATTCCCAAGCACTAAATGCCGATCGGAGATTAAAGGAGGGGTACACTACCCAATCAACCAAGCAGATAAAGAAACAAATAGCAAGGGGCCGACTGGCAGGAGCCCCGGGTCCTAATGGAATTCCACCTATGCTGTTTAAAAATAATCCGAACTACTGGAGCAACGCACTTGAACCTGTTTTCAAGTATGCAATTAGAAAATCCACAATTCCAGAATTGTGGAGAGGTTCTATTATTAGTCCAATTTATAAACAAGGAACAAAGGCTGAGCCGAAAAACTACCGCCTAATAGCTCTGATCGACATCGAGGCTAAATACTTTGCAGGACTCCTCCTAAACGACATAACCATCTTGGCTGAAAAGAATCAAAGAATACCATTAACACAAACTGGATTTCGGAAAGGGCAAGGATCTATAACCAATATAATGGCCCTGATCCTCCTCATGGACGCAGCTAAACAGGGGAAATATCTGCTCTTCCTCCGCTTTATGGAATTTGTTGCAGCATTTGACCACGTAGATCAAAATAAACTCTGGCAAAAACTAGATGGCTGGGGGATTCCTTCAAACCTCCTACTTCTTAAGGAACTTACACACAAAAACATGGGTCAGGATAAAGCTCGGAGACGGTCGACAAATGTAAAAAAAAATTCCCACCTCTAAAGGACCTAAACAAATGTGCGTCTTAGCCCATATGCTTTTCAACCTCTTTCTAGCGGACTTACCAGTGAAGCTGAATAGTTGTGCAGTTCACGCACCAAAACTAGGGTACTCCATTTTGTCAAACCTGCTTTACGCGGACGATCTAGTTCTGATAAGCAGGACCCCAATAGGTCACCATCACCTACTGAATGTCACTCAGACATACTCACAAGAAAATGCATTAAAAATAAACTACAATGAAACAAAAATAATGGGAGTTAATTACCGCAAAAAGAAACATCTGAGGTGGTTCATTGATAGTCATCGCTTGGAACAAGGAGTAAGCTATAAATACCTAGGGGTAATGTTGGACCAAAACAATTCATCAAAACCACAATTAGAAGCCCTGCGGAGAAAGGGGGTAACAACCTACCAAGCTATAAAGCCCTTAAAGAAGGTTTTACCGGTTGTGACATTCGACCCTCTATTAAGGATCTTGCAAGCAAAATTCCAGCCAACGATTATTTATGGGAGCGAAGCGCTGAAGGGAAAAGATGCAACAACTCTCGATAATATAATATCTAAATCATACCGCACAATTTTCCAACTCCCGAAGATGGTCTCCCCGGCCCAAATACGATTGGAATTTGGGCTCATGGACTGTCGCCTTTTGCGGGGCAAGATGGCCGCCGGGACGCCTTGAGGGGTAGACGCACCTAAGCTCTTCTCCTCCTGATGGATGGATGATTGAATATGCAGTGCTCACTTTTTTTGTTTATGCTGCTATATGTCCTGAGCAATAGATTACAGCGGGCATACTGTGCATTGCAGTGTAAGATGAGCCATTGATGAGCTGACGGCTGTTGAATATCAGTAATATCAGAAATTACTGATTGTGATGTTTGGAGCGTTGTTTTTTACACCTGCATTGATAGAGGGTCTGCCTCAACTCAGGACTCGCACTAAGATCAAGATCAAGATCAAGGCGACTTTCTTTGGGACTGTTGCAGATTTTATCACACGTTCTTATCAGTCAGGGCGAGATTCTTGGAGGTGCTTCGCCAAAAAAATGGCCCCTAAACTAATGCGATCGTCTAAGAAAACCAACGTTCAGGAGGCGTCTGGAAATGAGGAAGAGGAAGTATGTTCAGAAGAATCTGGCGCTCCAGCCTCTAATGTGAGAGGTAAACTAAGGACAAAGGCACAGCTGAGGCGGGAAGCTGCCAAGGAGGTTAAAGCACGGAAGTTACGGGAGAAGGAGGTTGAAAAGAAGAAAACTGTGGCATCGGCTTTACAAAAAAAAAGAAATGCTGAGATGAAATCTACTGCCGGGGAAATGGTTGGTTCACTATGGCAGACTACAATAGTAGAGACATTTTCACCTGCAATGTGTAATGTAGCGAGTACTCACTATGCAGCACAGAGGGTCTTTCCTGTCCCTTCGTTGGTGTTTTTGTGTGAGGAGATGCAGCGTGCTGCACACGTGGTGGAGGCTGGAGCTAGCGAGAGCGCAGGTAGCATGGCGGAGGCGCTGATACAGACTGAAGTTACAGAGCCTGCCGAAGTAACTTCCTTTTCTACAGCCACGGTAAGGGGCGGGGCTGAGAGCTTAAAGGGGAAGGAGATACCTGATGTTTCCCCTGCTGTAAACGAGATAAGTGCATCTTTAGACTCCGCTGCAGACCTCGCTGTAGACATTGAAGCGAATGTATTGGATGAGCATATTGACAATAATGGAAGAATTAAGGAGAATAATAATGTGTTGATAGAGCAATCATCGGGAAACGTATTGGATAAGGATAAGGAGAGAGCGCTCGAATCAGCTCAACCAGTGCAACCAGTGCAACCAGCTCAACCTGCTCTACCTGCGCAACCAATTCAACAACAAGAGTCTAATAACTCTGGCAGCGGAAATATGAATGCCAATATACTTATTGACTGCAGAATCGACAGGAACATACAAATCGTTTCTAAATCTATATTGGCATCTCCTAGTGAGGAGGTCTTCTTCACTGGAAATGATGAGCTGGATAATGAAGAGGATGAAAGTGAGAGCAATAGTTCGGCCCAGGAGTCCTGTACAGATTCAGACTCGGATTTGGAAATAACCACTTCAGTAGATTCTGTAGCGGGGACAGGCTCAGAAACTAATTTGTCCAAATCTGATAGTATCTCAGTCTCTTCAGGCAGCGATACGGAACCTATTGAGTCAGCACAGGAGACTGTGCAAAAAATAATAAAATCAAAAGCTACCACCAAAGGAATGAATAAATCTGTGAGCAATAAACCCAAACATAAGGGTAAGAGCAAAATAAAATATAATCTCAGGAGTAAGGATCAAGTTAGAGCACACCGTAAAGCGCCCGTGAAAACGGTGGTAAAGAAACTTGACTGGGATAATACTTTGGAGAGTGGTGTGCCACCCATGGGAGAACTTATGAGCACAGATATAGCCACGCATGGGGCTGCATCTCAAGGATCTGAGGGGGGCGCTTCTAACTTTGAGCTTTTGCTTTCTACCCTAAAACAGATGCAAAGTGAGGCTCGCGCAGAGAGCCAGAGAGCAAGTAGACAGGCCGGAAATGCAAATAAAAAAATACAATCTTCTTTGCATAAAGTTAACAAAATGTATGAAGAAATGGAAGGAAGAGTAACTGAGGTAGAGGCAAGAATGGGAAAATTGGAAGATGATTTTAATAAAATGCAAGATGCTAGCAGGGATCAAGATAAAACAACGGCGGATATGCTCTGGAAGTTAGAGGATTTTGAAAATAGGCAAAGGCGAAACAACGTCAGACTGCTTGGAATTAGGAGGGAAAGGAGGGAGGGGATGTGCGGGGTTTCGTCGTTGAATTGTTAAAAGGTGCACTTCCAGAGCTGTCCTCATGGGACTGGGAGCATGAGATCCAAAGAGTACATCGTTTCCCGCTTACGCGAAAAGAAACACAGAGTAAGCCTCGAGCAATATTGTTGTATGTTGGGAACTTCCTTTTGCGTGAGGAGATAATCACCAAGGCAAAACCTCAGGCTAAATGTACTTATAAAGATATTGAATTTTTTGCCCGACCTGATTTTTGCCACACTTCGGTGGAAAGACGGTGGCGGATGAGACAACTCATTACTCCTTTTCAAAATTTGGGGTGTGAAGCTTATCTTATGTTTCCCGCACGGTTAAAAATTGGGTTAAATGGTAATTTGAGAGTTTTTTTTTTCTGAAATCATGGCACAAGAATATCTCAGCTCATTGCGCGAAAATAGAGGACAAAATAAGACTCATCATAAAGCCCCTGAGAGACGAGATACACAAACTGTTGCTATCAGAAATATCCCCGGGAAAAAATAAAGGGAGAGTGTATTATTGTAACATAGGTATGGGGGAAAAAATAGAATGAATTATGAACTAGAGTGCTGAAATTCAGAGTGTTCTGAGTGTTCTGAGGGTATATCTTTCATGTGTTATTTGTGGAAGTTCTAGAGCTATAGAGTTATATGGCTCGGGTCTTTTTTGATCTGTTGTTGATCTGTTGATATATTAATACTGTGACGGGCACTAGCTGTTAAAGACTGGTGAACAGGGATTAAGATTATGTTGTGTTGAGCACTTCTAGTAGCATATACAGGGTGGGAAAATCGGGGGAGAGAGGGTGTGTCATCCTGTTGGCAAACGTCGGCCAGATATAGGTCCTTCGGACCTATTTGCCTGTAGGGGGGGAGGGGGAGGGGGTCTGTGGGAGGGTTCTCTGGGGTGGGGGTGGGAAGGCACAAGGGCATGGGCAGGGCACAAGGGGCACAAATGGTACAAAGGGTACAAAAATACGGAAATATACTGGGACTATGTAGAGTGTGCTCTGAATCAGATGTATAACCATGTTGACTGCAAGAAAGGGAAGAAGGAAAATATAGGCTGCGTTAATTGTCCAATAGATGTAGTAACGAGTAAACCTGATAATCTGTTTAACAAAAGTGAGCAGGTATCTGACGGTCCCCCCCCCCCAAAAAAAAAAAACTAAATTATGTCTCTTAGATTTGTAACATGGAATGTATGTGGCTTAAATGATATTCAAAAAAGACAGAAAATAGGAATTCGCCTGCGTCAGATGAATGTGGATTTTGTATTCCTGCAAGAGACACATATAATGAGCTCCCACGAGTTTTGTCTTAATCAATTGGGGTTCCACCTATTAGTAAAATCCAAACAAGAAACAAAAAATAGAGGGGTAGCAATTTTGTCGAGGAGTAAAAATGTGAAAACAGGGAAGAAGTTAGAAGATAAATGGGGTAGATGGGCCTTGACGGAGATCTTGATTGAAGGAGTATGGATAACTTTAGTGGCGGTATATGGCTCAACTCAGGACGACCCAGAAATAATGCACTGGTCCCCACAGGTTATTATAGGGGGGGACTTGAATATTAACGGGGCTGAGGGATTGGGATTTGGAAGTTATGAAGGTCGGAAGAAAAGAGTGCATAAGGCTCTTGTGGAACTCATGGAAAATAATAATCTGCAAGATGTCTGGGGCACAACTAGATCAGAACAAAAGGGATACACATATTATTCAGCACCACACCAAATCTGTGTTAGGTTAGATTATTTTATGACATCCAAGGATCTAACGACTAGAGTTAAAATTGACAGACTCCCAAGAATTTTTAGTGATCACAACCCATTAGTATTAACAATGAAGTTAGAAGGAGGAATTAGAACAAATCGGGTATGGACATTTGAAAGAAAGTTATTGTTGGAGGATGATTATCTCTTGCATATGTCAAAATGGATAACTGAGTTTTTTTAAAACAATAGAGGGAGTGCTTCAGTGGGGGTGATCTGGGATGCTTTTAAGGCGGGCGTGCGTGGAGAAACATGTAGTTATAGTGCATATAAACGAAAAGTAGAAGGGCTCCATCAAAGGGAGGTAGAAAGGGCTGTGTCAGAGGCAGAACAACAACTTAACAACTGTGTTGTCAGAGGTGAACCAACTGAACAATATATTGTAGACTTAATGAAAGCAAAAAGTGAAGCTGAAGAAGATCTGGCGAAAAAGGCAGCACAATATTATACTATCAGAAGGGAGAAGTGTTATGAATATAATGAAAAAGTTGGCCATATCCTTGCCATGCGCACTAGGCAGATAGCTGCAGATGGAACGGTTAAGGAAATTAGGGATGAAAATGGCAAATTGCATTCAGACTCTATAGAAATCAGGGAAGTGTTTAGGAAATTCTACCAGTTATTATATGATACCCAACTTTCATGTAATAAGGAAGAGATAGGGGAGTACCTCCAGAATATCCCAGTTGAAAGAGTCTCCAATGAAGATGCAGAAGTATTAGAAAACTCGTTAGATAATTTGGAGATTAAAGAGGCTATGTGTAGTCTCCCTTCAGGAAAGGCAGCTGGTCCGGACCAGATACCTTTAGAATTTTATAAAACTTTCTGGGGAAGTCTGGGTCAAGATCTATGTAAAACCTTTCAAGCTGCTCAGCTGGGTGAGTCTATCCCAAAGTCATGGGGGGGTGATGATATAGTTTTAATATTAAAAAAGGGGAACCCGGCAACTGAGCAAGGATCATATCGCCCCATTACGCTGATGAACAACGACACCAAAATATATTCAAAAGCCTTGGCAATAAGATTTGCGGGAGTGATAACTGCCTTAGTTAGCAGGAATCAACATGGATTTATTCCCGGAAGAGGAACGACACACCACACTAGAAAAGTTATAACTTTGTTCGATGCTGCTGAGGTCACAGGAGACCAGATGGCAGTAATGTTGCTGGATGCTGAAAAAGCATTCGATCGGGTCTCCTGGGACTATCTGTGGCACATTTTAGTAAGAGCTGGGTTTCAGGGTGGTTTCATTAAAGCTTTACAGACCCTGTACAAGGAACCGGCTGCAGCTTTAAGAGTGAATGGGGGTATTACGGGACAATTTACGATTAAAAGAGGTACACGGCAGGGATGTCCATGTTCCCCGCTTTTATTTGCTATGTACATGGATCCACTGATTCGTAGGCTAGAATTGTGTCTAGAGATTAATCCATTGCATACATTACTGGGACCTTGTAAAGTATTTGCATACGCTGATGACGTGGCGGTAATGACACCAAACCCCATGGAAGCGATTGAATCAATAGAGGTAGAAGCTCCTAGGTTTGGACAAGTCTCGGGCTATGCCTTAAATGTCTCAAAGACTAAAATTATTAAAAACTCGGTGACTGTTTGCAATGATAATCGAGTGGTTGAGGCAGGGGCCTATCTAGGAATTATTATTTCAGCAGATATAAACACCTTGGTGGAAAAAAATATAGTCCCAATAATAAATAAAACAAAGAAAGACCTGGATCGTTATGAGAACCTACACCTCTCGTTAGTAGGTCGGGTCAACATTATTAAAATGATGGTGTTGCCAAAATTTTTGTATATTTTTAGGGCAGTACCACTTTTAGTCGACAACAAATGGTTCAAAATTTGTGAACAAATGATTAATCGTTTTATCTGGGCCAAAGGTAAGGCACGCAGGGCCCTGAGGTTTATGTCGCTACCTAGGGAGAGAGGGGGCTGGTCGTTACCAGATTTAAAGGTGTATTATTGGGCTGCAGCACTACAAAATATGTTGGGACTAGTTGGGGGGCTGAGGTGGATGCCTGGGACAATATTGGCTCGCTAGTTATTTATGGTTTGATTTTGGGTAGGAACGCAGAAAATATCTTTTTGAGATTCACGGAGGAAAGTTACTACAAAAGAACACGATTTAAGACAATTATAGCTGCTTATAATATATGGAAAGGAATATCCAAAAAGCTTGGAATTGGGAAATACAATGCATACACTAGATTCAAAAATAACCCCTCCTTACCTAGTATGGTATTTTCAGGAGCTGTATTTCAAGATTGGGAAAGACGAGGGATAAGCAAGATTGGAGATATGATGGGAGGCTATGGCATACTGCAATTTACCGATTTACAAAACAGATACACTTTGAACTCCAAACAGTTTTACAAATACCTTCAAATAAGGAGTTGTATATCAAATAAAAAAGGGGGATCATTGGGTTTTGAAAGAAGCATAATGATGGATCTTATAGAAGATGGCTCTGACTGTACTATAAAGAGATTCTATTTGGAAATGACAAAACTAAAGAAAGATGATTTAAATAAATGGATAGATAAATGGATTACAGATCTGGATATAGCTAGGGATATCTTTACAGAGTCATTAGAAATGGGAGAAAATTTGTTGTGTTCCGCATCCCTGCAGGATCAACATTATAAGACTCTATATCATTTGTATTTTACGCCTGGGAAAATTGCTCAATGGGGGGGGGGGTGTCGGGAACTACATGTTTCAGGTGTAATAGTGCAGAGGCGGATCTGATACACATGTTCTCACTCTGTCCACAACTAGATAGGGTAAAACAGGATATTGGAAACTTTTTCCAGAATGCACTCTCAACTATAATAGAACTAAATCCAGCAGTTATGTTATTGGGGGTTAGTCCTGACGGACAGCTAAATTGTAAAAAAAAAATTTTTGTAGCAATGGCTATATTTAGACTGTTAGTAGCTTCGGCATGGCTGGATCCTAATCCTCCCACATTTCATCAATGGCTTGGTAAGGTATTATCAATACAAAAATTGGAAACTGCTATCTATGCTAGGAGGGGAAAGAAGGGTAAAAAATTAGGTATGCAAATTTGGGATTCTTTTATTCAGTGGAAGTTAGGAACTGATTAATGAAGAAATGGGGAATGTAAATACTAAATATTGTTTATACTGGAATTATTACGTATGATTATGTGATATATGGTTATATGGTTTTATATTTCGGTCCTATATTTGACTTAATGTTTTATACTTGTGAATTCCATTGTGCCCTGCTCATATTGTAAGGGGGAAAAAAATGGGGGAACATTTTTTCAATAAAAATACTTTAAAAAAAAAAAGGAATTTGGGCTCTAAAAACCGTCCCTTGAACGCATGGGAGCGTTTGTGAAATGCTGGCACAAAATTAAAGGAGATGAAGAGGGAACCCTGAACGACCAACTTTGGATGGAGCTGCCCCATCCAGGAAAACACCAGCAAGCGTTTACCTTGAGGAATCTATTAAACATCTAGGTTTAAGAGAGCTGTGGGACGTTCAGGCAAACCATCTAACATTCAAATAAACTGTGAGAAAGGGTAACTTGTTTACTATCCGCAATTGAGGTCAAGAAAACATTAGCTAAATGATCACACGGCTGGATGGTCCTACAGACATACAACAAATGAAAACCCCAGTTTCACCTGAAAATGGGATTAAAATTTAACATCAAGAAAAAATTCCTAAGACTCCGACTGGGGTTTCGGCCCCTTTAAACAATTCCTGCCGCCTTGGGAGAGAGAGGAAGGAGCCCAGCTGTGTCGTTTATGCGGCAGCTGTGTTGTGGACGCAATTCATGTTATATGCATCTGCAACACGTTAAAAGATATAAGGGTTACCCTGTTAAAACCAGCACTCAAACAGTATGGAGCCAGAACATGTAGACAAGCGCTAATGTTGTGCTTCAACCCCGATCTGGTTCAGCTAAACTGCCGGCTAATTAAATTCCTCGACATAACCGCAAAAAGAATAAAATACGGTAAAGAGCTGCAAAAAGACTAATCTTCATATGAACTAACTGGAACATAATAAGAATAGCCATACTGAAAATAATATTAGCAATGAGCAAGGCTAATGTACAGAATGTTTTAATAATTTGTGTTATTTTAACACGATGTAAAACCATTTATTATATAACAATTTTAACACAAGAAATGCTTATCTTTTGTATGCAATGGTTTTATTTGATCAAGCATAATAAAATAAACTTCAAACTTCAAACTAGTGATTGACTTGTTAAACATCAATAGAAAACTTTAGTTTTTTCAATCGCGTGTTGATACCTAACATTGCAGGGCGGACTCACTATGGCAGGTTCTTTACCTTGCGTCATCTAAAATCATCGTCCCGCAAGTTGTGTTTTCTTGTGCTTAGATGCAAGCAGCAATCTACTCTATTTAGGCAGGCGAGTTTAAATCCATTATTGTGAGCAGGCTGTCAATACCGTTGGCCAGTTTATGTGTTTGTCATCTTCTTTTTAAATTGATTGCGCATTTTCTCAGCGTCCTAAGTAGGCGGTGGCGGCCGAGCATCACTTCCGGTTGCCTATCTTCTGGTATTGTTCCTCCTATTCAGCATGCCTGACTTCCTGACAGGGTTATAACCTTGTTCTCTTGAAAATCGTGACTATAGAAAACTTTATAGAAAACATGTCCTGTTAATGTATCCAGGCAAAGGGGCTGCCATTATTAAAATAGCACACTCTAGTTTCAAATAAATGGAACATAAATCAAGGGGAATCCTTAGGAGTAATATCTCAGCTTCTAGTAACACAGTGAGGATCAGCTTAATTCAATTCATAATTTCAGAAAGTTCATTTAATCCATGGTCTGTTGTTCCTAGTTTAAGATGTATTTAGCTTCATAATTGGCTAGAAGTGTATCAATCATGCAGCTTTTAATGTGTTTTAATGCTGTCCATTTCATTTCTTGGGGTCCGTGTTTTTTCTCAATACAATGTTTTACCATGGAAGCTGTTAGAACTCTACATTTTATACGGGATCTGTGCTGTGTCATGCGTGTTTTGTTTTGTTGAGTTGTCTTCCATACATAAGCTAGTTGGCAGGGGCAAATCATGCAATACACTACATTGGAAGTATTACAGTTGATAAATTCTTTGTGTCTAATGTTTCTGTTTTGGTATCCAAAGTCACTGCCTTCGATGGTGCTGCTGCGTGCGTTACAATTTCCACAGCGACAATGTCCTCGAACAGGGGATAAGGATAGCAGTGACTGTCAAGTTGTTAGTGTTTTAGAAACCTTCAAATTTGCCCTTACTAAGTGATCCTTGATACTTCTGTTATTTTTAGTGCAAATATTGGAAATTCTTTGAAGGTATCCAGTCCATTAATGCATTGCCAGTTACGTTTTACAATCTTCTTAACCTCATTGACGCATCCTGAGAAAGTGGTAACACACACAAGGGGCATTTCTTTTGTTTTTTCTTTTGGTGTTCATAAGGCCTCCCTGGGTGTATACCACACCCTCTTCATTGCTCGTTTTGCTAATCTTCTAGGATACTGTAGTAGGACTAGTTTTTCCAGGAGTATTTTTGCATTGAAGAAATAATCTACCCTCCGTTTACAATTCCATTGTATTCTTAGAAACTGGCTGAACAGTAGATTATCCTTCAAATTTCTCCAGTGGAAACTCGAGAAGTGTAGTAACGTGTTGCGATCCGTTGGTTCTGAAAATAGGGTAGTAAACATTTGGATTTTTATGCTTTTTACTGTTAGATCCGAAAAGTTTATTTCAAAGTTGCTCGAATGAAATGTAAATTGAATATTTGGATTCCTCTGATTAAGCCAAAAGCCAAAATCTTCTAGTTTGTCTTTAGGACCCTTCCACAGCATAAAAACATCATCAATATATATTTGCCAGATTTTTATGTGGCCATCAAAAGGGTTGTTGTGATAAATCCATTGTTCCTCGTACAATGCCATAAACGTGATGTCCATTTACGGGGCAAATGGACAGCCCATTGCTGAACCCTAAATCTGTAGATTTTGCTCCTCATTGAATTCAAAAAGTTGTACTTTAGACACAGTTTACCCATATCAACAAAAAATGATGACCGGATTGAGTGTGGCCTAGGACGTTGCTCCAGAAAATGATACATGGCTTCAAGTCCCTCATCTTGTGGTATATTCGTGAATAGGCTCACGATATCTAAGGTGACGAGCAGTTAATTTTCTTGATCAAAAGTCGGACCTTCTAGCATATTTATGGCTTGCATGGTATCTTTGATGTAGCTGGTGGTCGAGCTTGCCAATGGCTTCAAGAAGACATCTATGTACTTCGCCTGTCTCTCCAAAAGGGAATTAACTCACAAATCTATGGGGCGACCCAGAGGAGTTTTAGCATCCTTGTGGATTTTTGGAAGTATATACATCATTGGTGTTCTTGAATGTGAATTAAGCAAAAATGTGGCTTCCTTTTGTGACAACCATCCATTTTCTTTGCCTGGTTTGTTTTAGAGTAACTATTTTTTCTAAAACAGTTTTAGAAAGATCTTGATCGATTTTGCGGTAATGATCCACATTGACCAGTTGATGATGAATTTCAAGTTTTTATTTTGTTCTTTCCAATAGCACAACTGCACCGCCTTTATCGGCAGGCTTGATTATTATCTCTTAGTTGTTTTTTAGAGATTCCAATGCCTTTTGTTCTTCCTTATTGATATTCCATCAGACATATTTTCCTTTATTCTCTAGATTATCTAATTCTTTCAAGTCGTTCTATTCAAAGACAGCCAGTTCCACAGGGGAAGCACATGTTGGAGGAAAAAAGGTGGAATGGTCTTTCAAGCCAGAATAACTATTATCTGGGTTCCAAGGTTTATCCGCAAAGAACGCCTTTAATCTCATCTTGTGGAAAAATGTAATCATTTCCAGTTTCGTCCAGCTTATATCAGGTTTAGTAGTTGGAATAAAAGATAATTCTTTATTCAATACCTGAACTTCTGTAGCACTTAGTTGAAATTTCACAAGGTTGTGAATCGGGCTTACTGTGTTTATTACCATGTCTAGTTTAGTCTAGTCTGGATACTTGTATTGCGCACATATCACATCCCAAGGGAGTCTCATGGCGCATTCGGACAATACTGAGGTGGAAGAATGAGCCAGAAGATGGAACTAGCAGATTCAATTTTTTGCGGAAGCTCATAAGTTCAGTGGTTGTACGTAGGCTTAGAGGAAGTTCGTTCCATAGGGATGGTGCCATGAAAGAAAAGGCACAACCACCATTTCTGGCAGTTTGAACTCTGAGTGGCGTGAGCTGTGACTCTGTGCTTGATCTCAGCTGTCGACCAGGCAGGTACCATGTCAATTTCTAAGTCCAGTATTTTGGTCCTCGGCCGTACATGTGTTTGTAAATCAGACGCAGGGTCTTGAAAATAGTTCTTTTTTTTACAGGGAGCCAATGTAGGATTCTCAAGCATGGCAATGAGGGGGATTGTCTGGGTAGGCCTAGAATCAGAGGAGCAGCCGTATTTTGTACAACTTGCAGTTTCCTGATATGGCACTCGTTTATGGCAAGTAGGAGTGAATTGCCATAATCTAGCCTATTTACGATGAGGCCCTGAACCAGAATTCTGCGTGCTTCGGTTGGTATCCATTTAAAGACCTTGCGTAGACTCCGCATGATTCCGAAGCAGGTGCCCATCATATGATTTACTTGGTCCTTCATGGATAGCTTGTTGTCCATGTGGAACCCTAAGTTGTGGACAGATTCTTTTGGGACGGGACACTCCCCTATTTCCGAAGGCCACCAATCTTGGGTCCAGTGCTCACTTGCTCGCCCAAATAGCATGACTTCAGATTTGGTGCCATTCGCTGGAGATGGTTTTTGCCCATCCAGTTTTTTACCTCTACCATACACATTCTAAAACGCCTTTTGGTGTCGTTTGCGTCCGGGCCAAGTGTGACCAGTATTTGTGTATCATCCGCGTATGATAACATGTCAGACCCGCAAGCCCTGATCACTTTGAGGGGGGCCATATAAACATTAAAAAGCGAAGGGCTCAAAATAGAGCCCTGAGGCACACCTCTTATGACGGGCCGGGTACTGGCAAGAGTATTGTCTACTTGTACTGTGGTTGTTCGCTTCATCAAGTAACTGACAAACCATTTTAAAACCTGCCCTCTGACACCACACTCCCACAGTCTTCCGATCAAGATCTGGTGGGAGATGGTGTCAAAGGCAGCCGATAGTTCTAAAAGGACAAGAATAGAGGATTGGCGTTTGTCCACGGCAAGCCTAATGTTGTCGGCAACTTCGATCAGTGCTGTTTCCGTGCTGTGGGCAGCACAGAAACCTGACTGTGAGGGATCGAGTAAGTTGTTTGTCTCCAAGTAGTTTACCAGTTGCTCATTTACAAATGCTTCCAACACTTTCCCTGAGTATGGCAACAAGGAAATAGGGCGATAGTTTAAAAAAGCATTTGCATCAGCGCCAGGCTTTTTTAGTATGGGTTTAACTCTTGCCGCCTTCCAAATTTTTGGGAACCCTGCTTCTTTCAGGGATTTGTTTAAAAGGCCAGAAAGAGAGTCTACTAGCACTGGGGCAAGGATGGCAAATAGTTTGGAAGTTAGTTGGTCACTAGAGGAGCCTGATTTAATTTTCCGTCCTACTAGCATAGTTTTTTCATTGTCCAACAGATCAAAAGTAGCCCATCTCGGGAAAGAATCATTTGTATATACAGATTCTTTCGTGTATGGGTCCTGTTCTGAATATTGAAGGGGTGTGTTATCCAGTTTAAAGGATTTGCATATGTTTATGATTTTATCATCTAGGAATTTAGAAAGGACTTCCGTCCATTCTTCAGTTTTTGGTGTTGATTGTGGACTTTTAAAGAAGGTAAATTCCTTTAAGATGTGGTGAAGCTCCTTAGACGAGTTCTCAACTTTGGCTATTTGTTTGGCTAAGTGTGTTCTTTTTGCTGTTTTTATTTCCCTCATATATTTAGTATGTAGGGTTTGATATGTTTTAGATTTTTACTTTTCCGCCAGGTTTTCTCAGCATTTCGTGTTAAGGTTTTAAGGTTTTTTAGTTGGTCAGTGAACCAGGGCGAAATTTTCTCCCTACAATGGACCATTCGTAGAGGGGCGATCTTGTCCAGTGCCTTGCCAACGGCAGACTCCAGATGCACAGCTGCAAGATTAACACTTTCCTTCGGATCTGTTTGATCTGCCACAAATTTCTCTGAGAAGGCAGCTAAAGTAATCTTTTTCATATTTCTGCAAGATTTTTTGTCTTTATTACTTGTCATTTCTGGTCTGTAGCTGTTTATGGCGAATTTCCCCAGATAGTGGTCAGTTCACAGTAGTGGAATGGGGGTGGCCGTCGAGACGTTAGGAGAATTAGTGAATAGGAGATCAAGCGTGTGGCCAGCTTGATGGGTGGGACCTGTGATCTTTTTAGTCAAAATGAGGGTGTTTATAGAAGAGATTAATTTTTCTGTATCAGTATTTGACGGGTCGTCAGCGTGATAATTGAAATCGCCCAATAATAAGAAATAGTCCGCTGTCAATACATGAGGGGCTATAGTTTCCAATAAGGTGTTGGCGAAGTCTCCTTTATTCCCTGGGGGTCGATATAGCAGCAGTAAGTGTTCTTCCTGGTCATTATTTCCCCTTGGTATTGAGTAGGATTGGGGTTCCGATTGTACCACAGGGCACCTCAAGAGCACTCACCGAAGACCTTGAAAGCCTTGACTTCACCCAATAAGTAAGGGGACCTACTAACATTGCCGGACACCTCCTAGACCCTATTTTCACCAATGTCTGCAACATCTGAGTCAATGAGCCTGCACCAGTTCCCTGAAAAGCTCTCATCAAGTCCAGCATCCCATGCTGGTCAAACACACATGCCCCACTGCCAGACGAGCCAGCAGAAACAGAAACAGCATAGCTGACAGGGATTGTAACATTGCTCTCAACACCCACTGACCCAAACACAATAGCAGTTGTCATTAAACCTTGTGATAAAGGGGGTGGAGTAGTCATCCAGGACAAAAAAAAGTCTGATAATGATATCTACAGACAACTAAGTAACATCAATCATTATGAACCCTTAAACCACAATCCGAAATTCAACCCATGATAAAAGAACTTATTATGGAAGTTGAACACTAGGGTTTTCTAAGCCACAATGAGGACCTCTTCCTTAATATTAAGAACTCCTGTACCTTGGTCTTTCATACATTACCTAAGATTCATAAAGCCTTGAATCACCCCCTAGTAGACTTATCCTCTGCGAATGAGGTTCCATTATGGAACCCTCTTCCAGATACATCAAGTTTGTTTATCAAGCACATGGTCCCACTTACTACCACGTATGTGAAGGACAATAAACATTTCATTACCTTATCGAAAAAATGATTTTTTTTACCCTACCACTAAACCTTTGGTCACATTATATATAGAATCCCTATTCACAAATATAACCTAGATTGAGGGAATTTGTGTTATCTGTGACCTTCTAAACCATAAACCAGCACTGGTGGAGGTGCACATCCCCTCTGAATTTATAATTTCTCTCTTAGAGATTGTGCTCACTAAAAACTAGTTTCTTTTTGATGACAAATACTACCTACAATGTAAGGGCACTTCTATGGGGGCAGTGTTTGCCCTCTAATTTTGCAATTATGCATGTGGACGACCTAGAGTCAAGGCACATTCTAAACAATATAAATCCTTTTTTGCCTAGGATCCGTCTGTGGAAGAGATACATAGGTGATGTTTTCCTGATTGGGTCATGTAATGAGATTGCCCTTGAACAGTTTATGGTCTGGCTTAATAAAGGCAAATCTGATTTAAAATGTTCCCACTATTATGGTAACAATACAAATTGACTACCTGGATGTCAAGTAAAAGGTTTAGACGATCAGTTGTGCGCCGCCTTGTTTTGCAAGCCCATGGAAAGAAACCCATTACTTAAATATTCCAGTTTCACCCTTGTGACCTCAAACATGGCCTTCCCTATGGGCAATTCTTATGCACTTGTCATAGTTGTAAATGTAAAACAGATTTCTTCAGAGAGGCTGATACTCTAGCTTGCAAACTTGTAAAATGGGGGTACCCTAAAAGATTGGTGAGATGTTCCTTAAACAGAGCTCAGTACTCACACAGGGAAGTACTACTCCAACCTAAAATTAAAATAACTGGCAACAAAATTACCTGTGTCACCACCTTTTGCCCCACAAGTAACAAACTTGAGTTTAAAAAAAATCAGAATGTACTTACCATCACCAACCTCCTATTAAAGTTACCATTGCTCTCATTTAAACAACGACTCAATCTTATAGACCACCTGGTTAGGGAATAGAAATCTAAACCTGCAGACAATACTATTCTACCAGCACCATGAATGGGTATTGTCCATGCTACCTGGGATCAGAATCTAATGTAAGTTCTCCCTCTTCCTGATGCCCTACAACTTAGCAGCCATCCCTGACTGTGCCCCAAAGTAGGGATATTTCCGAATTAAAGCTTGGGCCACTCCTGCAGCCTATCAAAGTTCGCCCTCCTGCCTCACCGATCCTCTTTTCTCACCAGTATGGCAGGCTTCTGCCTGAATGCAACAGGGGACAACACCTACACCTTTGTATACCCTCCTAGGTTTTCCAGGACCGCCTATAAAACTTTCAGACATACCCTCCTGGGAAGACACCCTGAGACTCTGATCTCTGACCTGTACTTTAACGCTGACAAGGGCACACTTATCAATTACCTTATTTTCCACTCGAGAAAAACAGCACTATGGTGCTCAGCCATATCTAACCTACTTAAGGTACATTAATCCAGGAACATTCCATACGTCGCCAAACTCACCATCTTGCCCTCCCATAATCTAAGAGCTGACCTTACTATTAACCTATACAAAACCAGCACTGTTCTGATCCAAGCACTAAAAACACAGATCTCAACAAATTCGCTGACTTTTCACCTTCCTTAAAAAACATGTGCATGACTCCTATCACTCTATGCTCCCACAGCACCTGCTGTCACAATATGACTCTACTCATAGCTCCGGTCAATGCAGCTCTAAGGACAAAGCTAAGGGCTTCCCGTTAATGTCCAGCAAAGCTACATCCACTCCACTTGCACCCCCTCTCCTAAGGTTCAGAGTGACCTAACTCTACCCATGATGTTTTCCATGCAAGACACTCTGGGCAACAGCTCCCCTATATCTACTAGGGAACCTCCCTCCACTCCCCCAGACCTCCATCATCTCACAATAAGACGCTGCTGCCGGCCTCATCCAATCCTCGCTCCTCTCCATCACTCATAGTGACTAACACATCAGTCACTCACAGCGCAGCAGACACCCGCCCCCAATAGCCCCATTTCCACCCGGCTGAGCATGCCTAGCCCTTTGCACACCCCTCCTCTCAGAAACATAGATGCATATTGGTCGTGCTCCACTATCATGTTACCCGACCACACCAGCAGAACAAGTCCTGAACCATTGGTCGCCCTTCTGCAAGTTCAATCTTCACTCATGGACCTTGAAATTCTGAACCTCATAGCAGGCAACAAAGCTCAGAGCATCCATAACTCCGTTCTCCAACTGAAAAGCATCCTTAACCTCACAGAAAAAATCTATCTCGAATGTCAAGCTCTCCCAAAACTCAGTTCTTCCCCCACTCACCAAGCCCTTCCTTCAACACTTGCTGCTAGCCTTTAGACACCTTCCCCCTTGCAAGCATCCCAACTACCACTCAGAGGATTACATTCAAGCCCTCCTCTAATCCTATAAGTCCTCTCCAGACACCACCAGTCCTCCAGAGAAGAAAGATGAATACTTAACTCACAAAGTTGCAATCAACTCTAATAGACCAACAACTCTCCATAACAGAGAAGTAAACAGCAAGAACGTAGCACAAGTAGCCTTATCCTCCCTAACTCACAAGACGTGTACCGACCCTACTGTCTCCGGCCTCCCAATTAACTGCCGATCAGCAGCAAAGCATGCCTCCGACATCACACTCTCATCCTGAGCCAAATATCTGATGCAGCAATCCTTACTGAATCATGGGTCAATGAATCATCAAGAACTTATCTAGATGTATTGGTCCCTTCATATTATAGCATCGTATATCTTGACAGGCAATTAAAAAAAGGGGGAGGCACTGCTTGCATTTACCACTCAGACCTCCTCGTCACTGAACTTCATGCTGACCCCACCGAGTACGGCAAATATCTTGCACTCACTATATGTAACAATATTACCCTGCTGTGCAAACTGAACATCTTCTACCACCCCCCCCAGGCAAGAATGACACCTTCATCGACCAACTCGTGGAAATAATTACAGCTAAGGGTTGCCCCCACTCCAATGACATTTTCCTCTGAGACTAATCTGCACTGGAATGACCTCAATGACTCTCAGGTTAACGCCCTCAAAGACTTCATTGCAGACCAATCACTTATTCAATCCTTAATCTGAATAACCACTTTAAGGAATCACTCCCCTTCACTTCAAATCAAATCAAATTAAAAAAGACTTTATTCGATTGCTTTTTAAGACAATCATAAAAGTACATATAAAACAAGTTATTCGGTAAAGCGCAGTTAAATTCCAATGAAAATCCATATATACATTCAAATGTTTGAACATACAAGCAATCGTAATAATCTCTATAATTACAAAATAATAGATTTCCTGTGGCTAAACATTTTTTTTTAAAACATGCCTACCCTCCATTCCCTGTGTACATCGTCAAGAAACTGTGGCACGAGTAGTGCTGGGAGGCATTGTATCAGCCTCAGTGCCTTTAAAAATGGGACAATCCAAACTTTCCTTAAATTACTATCGAATCTAAAAAAAAAGAGTAATCTGTAATGCTGATTGTTCTAAGCAATTATCACATGGGCAAAGTCTCAGTACAGTCTGCATGACAGTGGGCTTTTGGCTTTCAGATGACAATAATATAGAATGCAGGAGTAATAGGCCTTCTCTTTTTAACTCCTTTCCACTAATAGATTGCATGTTTTTTGGGTTAATGTAATATTCCGAATGGCCGAGATCGGACATAAAGTTTCTAATAAAGTTTAGCCATGGAATCAATAATGCTCCTTCAAGTTGAAGACTATCTGCTAGAATGTCCTGGTTTAATTTTGTCTCTGGTTCTGTCCATATCCGGGGCCATAGGAGGATGGGCTCCATCTTTATTAGATCTGTAATGTAAGGGAGCCCCAACTCTGAATGGCAAATGTAAGCAGATAGGCTGCTGGGGACAGCTAAGCTGTATCTTAAGAAAATGTTCTCCACTGTTTGCAGTGGTTGTTTGTCCACAAAAACCCCATACAGTTTCTCCATACACGGCTGCAGAAACGCATTTAGCTTTGTAAATCTGTACTAATTCCAGTGGTGGTCTTTGCCCAAGTTTCCTCTAAAAATTAGCGAGTGCCATTGTTGATCTGGCAAAAGCACGTTTTTTTGCCATGATAGCTTGTGTCCATGAATCATTACAGTCAAAGATAATGCCAAAGTAAGCAAAGCTATTAGTGTGCTCTATTTGCTGTCCTTCCAAAAAAATGTTCCTGCATTTGATGCTCCCCAGTCCACACCTCATTTTGTATGTTTTTGTAGTGTTCACTGTTAGATCCAAATGACCCACAATCTTGGCAAAACTATTTAGGACCCGTTGTAAACGTACTTGAGAGTGGGGCATTAGGAGAGCGTCATCTGCATGGAGAAGAGCGGGAATGGGACGTGTGGCCATTTGTGGGCAGTCCTGGTTATCCTTGACCAGTGCCTCATATAAACCATTGATGAAAATGATAAAAAGAAAAGGGGCCAGGAAACATCCTTGCCTAACCCCTCTTCTGATGGGGAAAGGGTTGGTGCGCTCGCAGGCCAGGCCAAAGCGCACTCGCGCCTTCGGTTCGCAGTATAGGCGTCTGAGTAAGTTCATTATTTGCATGCCCACCCCTATTTGCTCAAGGATAGCCAACATCTCCTAGTGTCTCACTGAATCAAAGGCAGCAGTGAGATCTATGAAAGCTAAAAACAGTTTGCCTCTTTTCACTCGTGTGTACTTCCCGACCAGAATGGCTAAATTTAAACTTTGTTCCACGGTCCCCAATCCCTCGCGGAAGCCATATTGAATGTCAGACAGGACATTATTTTCTTCTGCCCAATCTTGTAGCCATTCCAATATTATATGCCCAGCTATTTTAGTCATTGCATCTAGCAAAGAAGTGGGCCTATAGCACTTCGGCTCCTGACGGTCCCCCTTTTTGAAAATCGGGACAATGATGGATTCAACTCATGTACTTAACTCACAAAGTTGCAATCAACTATAATAGACCATCAACTCTCCATAACAGAGAAGTAAACAGCAACAACGTAGCGCAAGCAACCTTATCCTCCCTAACTCACAAGACATGCACCGACCCTACTCTCTCCGGCCTCCCAATTAACTGCCGATCAGCAGCAAAGCATGCCTCCGACATCACTGCTCTCATCCTGAGCCAAGTATCTGATGCAGCAATCCTTACCGAATCATGGCTCAATGAATCATCGACAACTTACCTAGATTTATTGGCCGCTTCAAATTATAGCATTGAATGGCGTTACAGGCTATTAAAAAAAGGGGGAGGCATTGCTTGCATTTACCTCTCCGACCTCCTCATCACTTAACTTCACCCTTACCCCACAGATTCTGGCAAATATCTTGCACTCTCCATATGTAACAACGCTACCCAGTTGTGCAAACTGCACATCTTCTACCATCCCTCCAGGCAAGAATGACAACTTCATTGACCAACATGTAGAAATAATTACAGCTAAGGGTTCTCCCACTCCAGTGAAATTTTCCTCAGAGACTTTCGTCTGCACTGGAATGATCACAATGACTCTTAGGTTAACACCCTCACAGACTTCCTTGCTGACCAATCACTTACTCAAGCCTGCACATTACAAACTCATATGAAACGTACAACGCTGGATTGGATCATTGCTAAGGCAACAGTGGTCAGGGTTAACTCAATAGATCCATGTGACTGCTCTGTCCACCATGCTATTACGTTCCTTTTCCCCGGCACCCACAAGACAAGGCCAGTGCAACCTGTGAAACTGAAATTCTGGATCAGAGACTCAAAGAACCTAGATCTTGAGAAGTTGGCTGCACGTTGCGAGAATTACCTCCTCCCCCCAAAATCTCCCAAAGGTCAACATTACAGAGCACTACAACTCGAGTATGAATGCCATAATTGATGATTTTGCCCCACTAAAGCTAAAAAGATCCGGACTCAAAGACAAAAACCCCTGGTTCAACAGATCCCTCAACAATGATAGGAGAACCCTCCAGCTAACAGAAAGAACATGGAGACAGCACTCCTAAGCCTCCCAAACTTCTCCAAAAGACCAGAAATACTTACAACAGAAACATCCTGAAATTTAAAAAAGAGGTTTTTAGATCGGAACTGGAAAATGCAAAGAACAGGCCTAGTAAGCTCTTTGAAATGGTCAAACACCAATCTAACAAACTGGCTAAAACTTCCAAAGAAACCTCGAAATCCCTAATAACCTGTGAGGAGTTCTCCTCCTTCTTTACAGCCAAAATTACCTCCCTAGGACAAGAACCTAATTCCACCACCAACATCTGACCTCCTCCTGTTGGGTCACATCTCTCCTCTCTTCTCCCCCAGACAACACCCAAGAACAAAGAGCACTGGTCCACCTTCAAGTTATATGACGAGCATTCCATCTTGAAAATTCTATCCTCCTTAAATCCGAATAACCACTTTAATGACCAACTCCCCTTCAGCTGCATGGCCGTAACCTCCCAATTTATCATTCCCACTTGGACTGCAATAATCAACGCTTCCCTACTGCAAGGGTACATAACTGACTCTCTAAAAGCTGGTCATCCCCATCTTAAAAAACCCACCTTGATTCCTGCTACTCAGGACAATTTCAGACCAATATCCAATATCCGACTTCTAGCGCAAGCTCTGTAGAAATGTGTGCAACTTCAACTGTGCCAACATATCTCCATTTTAATCAGCTTGACTAATTCCAATCCGGGTTTAGACCTGGGCACAGCACAGAAACTATTATTCTATGTAATGTGGATGATGCTCTTCAAACCCTTGACCAAGGCAGGACATGTCTTCCAATTCTACTGGATTTATCCTCTGCATTGGACACAGTCAACCACGAGAAACTACTTGAATGCCTCAAATTCAGGATGGGAGTAAGGGGAACTGTTCTCGAATGGTTTAGATTTTTCCTCCGGAACCGCACTCTGAGATTCTTAGTCAACAGTAATCTAGCTGCTCCTTCCCCAATAATGTTCGGAGTCCCCCAAGGATCAACTCTTTTCCCAACCCGCTTCAATCTACCTTGAACCGTTAGCTGAATTACTACGTACCGCCAACATCTCCTTCCACATGTATGCCGATGATACCCAGATCTACATAAAAATCTTATCTCTAGAGGAGATCTGCTCTTTAAATGAGGCCCTAAAGCTGACTGTTCAATGGCTAGCCTGCAACCAGCTCAAACTAAATGCACAAAAAATAATCTCCCCCCTAAAAGTAACATTGACATCCGGGAATGGACCAAGTCGATCACAGCACTAAACTGCACACCGACCATAGTGGAATCAGCAGAAACTCTCATAATAATCCTAGACAGCAACCTGAATATGCGAGACCACATCATCTCGATGACTAAAACTGCCAGGTTTCACCTGAGCTGCGTGAGGAAACTAAACATTTCCTTGATGCCTCTGCCCTAAAAATAGCGGTCCAGGCATTAGTTATCTCCAGAACCGAATACGGATCCTCAACCCTTTCAGGCCTGTCCAAGATCTACACAACCCCCTTCAAAGGTTGCCTCAACGCCGTTGCCAGACTCTTAAAAGGCTCATACAAATTTGACCACATCTCACAGCATCTGAAGGCGCTTTACCTGTTTCCTCTTGAAGACAGAATCCAACTCAAACTGGCATGTATCACCCATAAGGCACTACACACTAAATCCTCTGCATATCTTGTCCAGAAAATCATGGTTTCTGGAGGAGCCAGAAACTCCCGGTCTGCTAGAGACCTTGGGGCATATTACCAAGCAATAGGGATAATTATCGCTATTGCTTGCTTAGCGTGAAAAAATTATCGCTGAGCTGCGGCGATTTTTATCGCAGATAAACCTTTGAATTACCAAGGTTTATCGCAAATGCGATAAAATTCGGCCGCAATGCATGAATATCGCTGAAAAGTCAGGGATATTCATGCATTAGCGAGCTAATGCTCTTAGCCATGTTATCCACATCCCATTGGATAACATGGCTGAGAACTGCTCAGGGCAGGTGTTGGTAATAGGAGATAGCGATGTTAGCGACTGTTTCCAGTCGCTAACATCTTGGCACGCCCCCTTTGCATGTCATTAGTGATAAATATCACTGACATGCAAAGTGGGGCCCAAGATGGTCGCTATCTCCTACTAGCTGTCGCTAACTGGTGTTAGCGACAGCTAGGTAATAGGGAGATAATTTTATCTCCGCTTTCTTGTCTTTTAAAGCCAAAAAAGCGGAGATAAACCCCCTTGATAATATGCCCCCTTGTGCTCCAGTCAACCTGTTTCCAAAAGGAAAAAACATACAATTGTGCTTTCTCTGGGGCCGCACCAAGAATCTGGAACTCGCTGCTGTCTTTCATCACAAGAATCCCCTCTCTGTCAGTATTTAAAAAGGAAGCCAATACCTTTCTTATGGGCAAGTTTCTCCCATAAATCCTGCATTGCACACACCGGTCAGTGGCTTTGCTTATTTTTGTTGACGCTAGAATTTGGACTGACTGGCTGCTATCCATTTTGTACTGACCTTGTATAATTTCTGGATTTCTCTGAATTATGATCTGAACACTGTATACACCCTGTTATTTGTTTGCTTATGTATTTTTTTTCTTTGACTATTTCATACTTGTATAAACGTGTTATCCCTGTAAAGTGCTCTGATGCTCTAACGGGTCACATTTGCACTCTAGAAAACACTAAATAAATAAGTATATATTCAATCCTTAATGAATCTTTCTCCGGTCAAGGGCCATTTCAGATGTGAGAACTGTATTGCCAGCAACTCTACCACCAATACCAAAATATTTACACGCCATAACGTACATGGGTGTCTAGTTTTCAGAAATGTCTGGATGTAGTAGAGTACCCTGGGTGGCGGCTGAGTAAGGGCCCAAAATCCACAGCCAGCCACATTGCAAATTAATCATCGATTCTTGTGCGTAACATATGATACCTCCAGGATCGAATATCAAAAATTAAAATATACGTTTTTTCCACACCTGTCGAAAGCGCAGGAAAACCGTGACAAAAATGCTGTGCACTTGTAAGCAGTAGCAGGTTATTGTTAGTGCATATTACTGGTCACACTAGACCAGTCCCTTTCATTTGAAGCCTACTGAGGAATTAGGCTTTTTTTATGTTTGAAAGCTTTATTAAAAGAAAAGGTACAAGCTACAATGTGACATCAGCAGATATAGTGAGAAGCAGAACAAAACATGACAAAGAATCAAAAGCCTAGTGATGACAACACTAAGTAACCAAGCATTTTCTAATTTTTGAGGGAAAGGTATACGGAAGAGAGGGGAGGGATTAGAAACCATGTCATAACAAAAAATTATGCTTATGCTTATAAAAGACAATCAGCAAGCAAGAATTTGCACAATAAGTAGGAAATAAAACTATACAATATCTGAGAAATCTTATATTATAAATGAGACTGTGAACGATAATAAATAGAACAAGTAGGAGAGAGTACAGATACTTCAGGGAGGCTTAACATTTTCTGAGGAGAGAGGAGCATGCCTCTGGTGAACGGAGTGGGCTAAGTATGTGGAAAGGGGTAACCAATAAAGTTCAACATTACGAGAGGGTTTACAGGAGGAGGCAAATGCAACATCAAGTCTATAAAAATTACATAATGAATTCCACCAACGAATGGAAACTTTAGTGAGGTACTTCCAATTAGAGGCAATATGTTGAAACGCAAGGGCAAGCATGAGGTCAAAAAGACCATATGAGTGTGGGGGGAGATTTAAAGAATCAGAGAGACTCCCCAAGAACACAAGGGTAGTGGAGTAAGGAACAGAGGGGCATATTACCAACGTTTAGCGATATTTACCGCTAACGATGCTTAGCAACGAATTTTTTAACGCTAAGCATCGCCGGAAATTATCGCAGAGATAACTTGCGAATTTGCGTGTTAGCACCCTGTTGCTAATAGGGAGATAATTTTAGCTCCGCTTTCTTGGCTTTTATAGCCAAAAAAGCGGAGATAAATCCCTTGATAATATGCCCCAGAGAGTGTAAAAATTCGGGAAATGTAAGTCCAGACTTGCTTCCAGAATGCAGTTACAGAAGGACAGAAAAAGAAGAGGCGAAGAAGATCAGCATCAGGTGCATCACATGTCCAGCAAATTGAGTTAGAGAAAGAGGTAAAGCGAGAGAGAGAAAGAGGAGAAAGGTAGAGTCTATGATAAAGAAAAAATAGAGATTGTGTAAGGGAGGCAGAATGAGAGGTTTTCAATGTTTTTGCCCATAGTTTGTCCCAGAGAGGAACAGGCCACGAGCAACCCAAATCTGGTTCCCACAAAGTCTCCAGTTTAGTTTTGGCACGTTCAGGATTAGAGGCAGAGAAAAAGCGATAAATAAGAGAGGCTTTAGGAAGAGTAGTATTACAAGAAGAGGAGAAGGAGAGAAGGGAGGGTTTGAGGAAGGAAGAGAATAATAACGGTCAAGAATAATTTCCATGAGAATATGATATTTCTGAGAAAAAGAATGAGGGCAGTAAAAACGCGTTCGAAATTGGGGAAAGGAACAGGGCGAGGACCATCGAAAAGTTGATTAACCGAAGTAATCCCCTTTGATCTCCAAGAAGTCCAAGAAATAGGTCTGGTTTTTAACAAAATAAGTGAATTATAAATAGGTGAGAGCAAGAAAGATTCACAAGAAATAGACAATGGGGACAATAATGGTTTCAGGAGAGAAGAAGTGTGCCTAAACAAAGGGAGGATGGTATAGGGGGACTTGGTAGTAAAACGAGATACGTCCTGAAATGAAAAGGGCAGCAACTAAGTATGGGCGAATTTTGCGAATTCGCGATCCGCGAATTTGTGCGTATTTGCGGGTTTTTGTTTTTTTGCGTGTTCGCGGGGTTTTTTGCGTGTTCGCAGGGTTTTTTGCGTGTTCGCTGGGCTTTTTGCCTCTTCGCGAGTCGCTTGCATAGCGAAGTTACCCATGCAGTCGTTTATGGGAGAGGGAGAGATAGATAGATAGATAGATAGATAGATAGATAGATAGATAGATAGATAGATAGAAAGAGAGAGAAAGAGAGGGAAAGAGAGAGGGAGAGAGAGAACAAGAGAAAGAAAGAGAGGCCGGATCTCTGAAGGGCCAGATTCCTGAGTTGCCCCTAGAGAACATACAGCTTTTTATTTTTAGCAAAATGCATATGAAAATTGTGCTGTATAGGTCTCTTTTAGTTCAACCCCTCCTGACAACTCAAAATGGGTGTATTTGCCATCCTCTCCCTTCTTCCTGTTTTTTATATCTGTAAGGGCTTCCTGATGAGGTTTAATTCCTTGGACAGGTGCCTCGTTGCCTACTTATAACTATTCCCTGACCCTGCTTCAAGGGTTAGAGCAGGGTCAGAGAATAGTTGCAAGTAGGCAACGAGGTGCCAGGAAGCAATTAGCAGCAGGTGTCCAAGTTGAAGTTAATTTGTTTGTAACCCTTTTGTAAAAGGTTACAAAGAAATTAGGTTCAACTTTTGCACCTGCTGCTGTAACCCTTGCTTGGTTGGAAGTTCGTCCCCGCTGATTCGCGGATTTTACCGCGATTTCGCGAGATTCGCGGATCGTGAAATCGCAGAAAATCCGCAAATTCGCCCGCAAAACGGATTTTACGCCCACCCTTTGCAGCAACAAGGAATGTTCAATCCTAGCCCTTTTGTGCTTCCAGAGAAATTTGGACAAAGCCGAATCAATACGATTAAAATAAAGAGCAGGAATATGAACAGGAAGCATAGAGAGTAAATAAATAAGAATGGGGCAATCATCATTTTAATGGAATGGAATCAAGACAACCCAACCAAGAAAGAAATAGGGGATTCCAAGAGGACAACAGTTGCTCAATCCGGGAAATAACCGTATGCATATTTAACTTAATAGAGGACGAGATAGAATTAGAGAACAAAAGACCAAGATATTTTATTTTAATGCTATTCCAAGCAAAACCAGTAGAGGAGAAGTAATGAGGCAAACAAAATTTGGTTAAGGGGAGAATTTCTGTTTTATCAGAGTTGATTTTATATCCTGAGACAAGAGAGAATGCTTCAAAATTCAGACAATAAAGAGGGGACAGATATTTCTGGGTCTGAAATAAATAAAGAATGTCATCAGCATAAGCAGAAAGTTTTAATTGATTTTCTCCATACCGAAAGACAGAGATAGAAGGATTATTACGAATAGAAGAGAGGAAGGGTTCAAGGGCTAACACAAAAAGAAGAGGGGAGAGAGGACAACCCTGACGAACCCCACGCCAAAGGGTAAAAGAAGAGGAAAGTTGACCATTAACAAGAACTGAGGCCTTGGGCATAGAGTACAACAAAGATATAAAAGAAATATATTTAGGACCGAAACCATGCCACTTTAGGGAAGCAAATAAAAAAGACCAATCAACTCTATCGAAAGCCTTCTCGGGGTCCACAGAAATCGCAGCTAAAGGAATAGAAAGAGAAGAAGCTTTATTCAGGACTTTTAGAAAGAGTCTGGAGTTATCAGAAGTAAGACGACCCTTAACAAAACCGCATTGCTCTTTACCATTTAGGTGGCGCATGAAAGGATCCAAACGTAACGCAAGCAACTTAGCAAAGAGTTTGTAGTCTACATTAGCTAGCGAAATTGGGCGATAATTTTTACAGAACTTCGGATCACGACCCTCCTTGGGAATAAGACAGATAGTAGCGTCTTGAAAGGAACCCTCAGCCACACCAGAGGAACAAAAAGATTGAAAAAGAGAAAGAAGTTTAGGTAAAAAAAGATCAGAAAAATGCAGGTAAAATTCCACCGGAAAGCTATCAGGGCCTGGAGTTTTGCCTTTGGTAAGAGAGGTCAGAGCAGTGGAAAGTTCATGTAAAGAAAAATCTACTTCGATATCTGAAAAATTAAGTGGAGGAGTAGATGGTTTAGGCAAGGTATCAAAGTAAGACTGAAGAAGAGAGGACATAGGAGGACCTTCCGGGGTATACAAAGTAGTATAAAATGACTGGAATTGGCTTAGAATGTCCTTATCTGTATGAAGGAGAACGTCGCCAGCTCAGCGAACCCCAACCATGCCGCCAACAACCTCACAAAGTGGATCAGCAACTGCGCAGACGACCTCGCCCCTCTCAGGACCCCACCCAGCAGACCCGGCTGTAAGAAAGCACCCTGGTTTACCGATGAACTCAAGAGCTCCAAGAAGAACTGCCGAGCCCTCGAGAGAGCCTGTCGCAGAGACCCGACACCAGATAATATGACCACCCTCAAGCTCGCCACTCGAAAACATCACTAACTGATCCACACCAGCAAGAAAACAGCATTCAAGGAACGGCTGGACAACAACGCCCACAACAGCAAGGAACTCTTCAACATCGTCAAAGAGCTCTCCAACCCCAGCGCCGGAAACAACGACATCACCCCATCACAAGACCTCTGCAACTCCCTCGCCTTGTACTTCCACAACAAGATCGCAGACATACACAACAGCTTCAGCACACAGCCTACGCACCCTACGAGCACACCAGTGCCCCCCACCACCACCCTCCGAGCCTGGACCCCGACCAACACCGAAGAAACCATACGCACGATGAACTCCATCCACTCCGGATCTCCAAACGACCCCTGCCCCCACCACGTCTTCAACAAGGCAGACTCCGTCATCGATCCCCATCTACGAGACATCATCAACGCCTCCTTCGACACCGCAACCTTCCCGGAGATCTGGAAGCATGCCGAACTCAGCGCCCTCCTGAAGAAACCTTCAGCCGACCCCACCGACCTCAAAAACTACCGCCCCATCTCGCTCCTCCCGTTTCCTGCTAAAGTCATCGAGAAGACCGTCAACAGACAGCTGGCCGCCTTCCTCGAGACAAATGGCTCCGTCGACCTCTCGCAGTCCAGTTTCCGAGCCAACCACAGCACAGAGACCGCCCTCATCGCAGCCACCGACGACATCAGATCCCTGCTCAACAACGGGGAAACAGCGGCCCTCATCCTACTGGACCTCTCCGCGGCGTTCAACACTGTCTGCCACCACACCCTAGTGCAGCGCCTCAGCAACGTCGGAATCCAAGAGAAGGCACTGGAGTGGATCATCTCCTCCCTCGCCGGAAGGACACAGAGAGTCCGCCTCCCCGTTCAGATCTGAGGCCACCAAAGTCATCTGCGGCGTACCACAGGGATCATCGCTCAGCCCCTCCCTCTTCAACATCTACATGAGCCCCCTCGCAGCCATCACACGCCAACACAACCTCAACATCATCTCCTACGCCGACGACACCCAGCTGATCCTCTCCCTCACCAACGACCCCGCCACTGCCAAGGCCAACCTACACGAAGGGATGAAAGACGTAGCGAGTGGATGATGAACAGCCGCCTGAAACTGAACTCAGATAAGATGGAATCCTCATCCTGGGATTGCCACCCTCTGCCTGGGATGACTCCTGGTGGCCCCCTGCCCTGGGCAACGCACCCAAACCGACGGACCACGCACGCAACCTGGGCTTCATCCTGGACTCCTCCCTCTCCATGACCAGACAAGTCAACGCCGTCTCCTCGTCATGCTTCAACATCCTACGTAAGCTACTGAAGATCTTCCGATGGATCCCCACCGAAACCAGGAAGACGGTCACCCAGGCCCTCGTCACCAGCCGATTGGACTACGGCAACTCCCTCTATGCCGGAACTACTGCAAAACTCCAGAAAAGACTCCAACTGATTCAGAACACCTCAGCTCGACTCATCCTGGACATCCCCCGACACAGCCACATCTCCGCACACCTAAGAAACCTGCACTGGCTCCCCGTCAACAAGAGGATCACGTTCCGACTCCTCACCCACGCACACAAAGCCCTCCACAACCAAGGCGCAAGATACCTCAGCGACCGCCTCAACTTCTACACTCCCACACGCCAGCTCCGATCAACCAGTCACGCCCTTGCCGCCGTCCCCCGCATCCGAAGTGAAACTCCCTCCCCACCCACCTCCGCCTGACCCAAGACCACCTTGCCTTCAGGAAGCAACTCAAGACCTGGCTGTTCGAGCAGTAGCAAACCCCCCCCATCCCAAGCGCCTTGAGACCCTCCGGGTGAGTAGCGCGCTATACAAATGCCTTGATTGATTGATTGATTGAATAGATGGATTCAATAAAAGTACGCTCTTTACAGGATTTGAAATAGTTGGCCAAGAGGTTGCCAGATTTATTACGCCCACCATAATAACGCGCACAACTGTGAAGAAGAAAAGAAGAAGGCGAGTCAGTAGTTAGTTTATTGAAGGCAATTTTGGCATGGAGCAGCTCAGATGACATATGATTGGTAGAAGAAGTATAGAACTGATGCTCCAAGCATTTTATATGGGCTAAAGCGACTTTACGCTTCTGAGTACGTTTTTTCTTTTTCTTAGAGACAAAATCAATGATGAATCCGCGTGCCGCAGCCTTAAAAGAGTCCCAAAGGACGTGAAGAGAAATATGAGGGTCAGAGTTGAATTGAAAAAATTAATTGATGAAGGAACGGAAAGAAGAGGAGAAATTAGGATCAGTGAGCAGTGAACAATTAAAATGCCAACCGGAAGATTTTGGAATAGGAGGAAGCAAGTCAAAGTCTGTAATATTGGGAGCATGATCCGAAATTACAATAGGTTCAATAGAGGAAGACAGTAAGTTTTGAGATAGGGATGAGGAGTGGAAGATATAATCTAAGCGAGAAAAAGAGGCATGGGGAGGAGAGAAAAAGGAAAAGTCTAGGGTGTCAGGGTGAGTGAGTCTCCAAGAATCGGAGAGATGTGCTTGTGGGTTTATGAGGAGTAAAACAAACAGAGGATTTACAATCTAAAAAAGGGTCAACTATCTGATTACAATCGCCTCCTAAAAAGAAAAAATCATCATTACATTGGATATATTTACTGGTGATTGATAGCCAAAAAGTAAAATCAAATTGAGTAGGACCATAAACATTAAACACAGTGATGGGAATTACATTGATAAGCAACTTAGCTAAAATCAATCGGCCATCAACATCTTTTTTTTGTTAATGGAAGGGGAAAATAAAACAGTTCCAACCCAATTCCTTTTCAATTTTAAAGATTCAAGGTCAGAAAGATGGGTTTCTTGTAGAAGGGCAATATCAGGATTATAGGAGGATAAATGAGAAAGTACTATCTGATGTTTAATAGGACTATTAACACCTTTCATATTCCAGGAAACAACTCTAAATGTATAAACGTTGCAAACCTAATAACTTTGAAAAGTGCAAAAGAACAAGCAAACAATAACGAGCAGAAGTTTGAAAAATTGAAAAAGAGGAGAAAGGAAAAATGAGGACAAGGGGGCATAAGGAAGGCATGGGAAAGAGGAAGGGAAAGAGAGTTAGAGGAAAAATAGGGAGGAGATAGACAGAAGAGACAGTACAAATCCAGAAGGATGACTGCAAAAAACATACCTGAGAGCGGAGTACAAAAGGAAGATAGGGAAATGGCAATGCTTAACATGGTCAACCAGCCGAGGAGCAGGGACACAACCGCACCGGGACATCATAGAACCACAAAAGGAAGGTCACAAGGAGAAGGGAACAAACGAATACAAATCAGTGGGAGGGAAGAAAAGTAATTAGAACCATAGATAAAACAGTAAAATACAATATGCAAATTACAAATGACTGCAAATAAAACACTACAACAAAACACTAAACAAAAGGCGAATAGAACAAAATACAATCCAGTTCGATATAGTAAGCGCGAATAGAACATACAAAGAAGAGCAATAAAACAAAGAAGAAAGATAAACAGGAAAATAGATACAACAAAATCAATGAACATCCAAAAACTGTTCAGCCACTAGAAGAAGAGGAGGTCTCCATGCTGCCATTGGTCTGGATGAAATTCCTAAGTTCGCCAGGATCTTGAAAAGTCCAAGTCTTATTTTGGTGAGGAACTTTAAAAATGCAGGTGTGGAACAAGCCATAACGCGCCCCAACGGAGCGCAAAGAGGGGCAAAGAGATAGGAATTCTTTTCTTCTAGAGGCAGTAGCATTAGAAACATCTTGAGCCAGAAATACACGTTGACCCAACCCGGAAACATAACGCTTGGCTCTAGCTGCGGCGAGGACCAAAAGGAGATCAGTAAATTTCAGAAAAAGAATGATAACTCCATGAGACTTCGTAGAGGCATTTGTGCGCGGACCAAGTCTGTGAGCTCTTTGAATTCTAATGGAAGTGGATAGTGGCATGTCCAAGAGCTTTGGAAGAAAGGAGGTGAAGAAGGTGACCGGGTCATCCCCTTCAAGGGACTCTGGCAGGCCATAAATATGAAGATTGTTCCTCCTGTTCCTATTTTCCAAGTCCTCCGTATGCTGTCGGAGAGAAAGAACAGTCTTTTCCAGAGAGGAAATACGTTGTGAGTTGGATTGTATGTCAGGAATTTGCTGCACAACTGAAGTGATCCGGGCATCCATGACCGACCGCCTTTCTTTCAAGAGTTGCATGTCCTTATTCGTTTCCTTAATAAAAGGGTGCAATGTGCGAATTTCTTCTAGAATCAAATCCATGGAGGAGGAAGACTTGACAGGGGAGGAAGGATCCTGCTTTAGTCGCTTGGAAGAGGACGCAGGAGGTGAAGATTTATTTGAAGCGGTCTGCGCAACAGAAGAATGATGAGGAACAGAACCAGCCATAATTGGTGCTGAGATGGACGTACACAAATCCGTAGAGGAACGTTCTGAAGGACTCGTGGAGGGAACAAAAATAAATGTTGGTGTGCGAAGCTTGACCATGAGAGTAAAATATGATCAAAATGTATTCGAAAAGCACGCAGGGTAGACACCTAGAACAACTGCAAGGATACAAATGCAGCAAAAAATTACTAAAGAGGTGGTATAATGATCCAAGCCAGAGATAAGTGCAGTAATGAAGAAGGCTTATGGGAAAACTCTCCTAGAGACCTCTGCTTATGAAAAGGGCTCAGTAACCATGAAATTAGAAGTTATTCTGGTTGGAAGAATATTCCTTTGTAGAGCTGACAGAGCCAATATTACAATTTGAACAAAAATAAGACGTTTAGGGCAACTGGTCACATGAGGCAAAAATAGGAGGAGCAGGAGTAATGCCACTTGGAGGAGGAGCCACCCACTATAAGCAGCTACAGATTCATGTAACAGCAAATAGCAGACTAAATAAATAGGGTTAGAGCATAAAGCGCCGACTGACAGCAGAGAGGGTCTGTGAGGAGGCAGTCAAGCGCACCGACATAAGAGGAAGATAAGGATAGCTGCACAGCATACTAACAGCAAACGTGCCTGAAGATTCGCATATAGGATGTCAACAGAGTCTATGAAATCAGGATGAACAGGCATCCACAGAAAAATACATTAAAAAAAACACTTGAAGTAGCTCTTTAAAGATGCGCAGGGGCTGTAATAGCACTCCAGCACACACATATAAGGGGCAGAACAGCATGAAAACCCTGGCAGTAAATAAGAAATGCCATGCTCACCAGCACAGCAAGCAGCTCTGAAGCGCGGTGTGAGGCGGCAACATCAAGCGGAAGGTGAGCGCGTGAAATGGCGGCGGCCCGCTCCGCTGTGAGGAGAACGGGTCGCGGCCTTAAAACAGCGATACCATGTGGAAAAAGTACAAAAAAGGCCTCTGCAAATGCCGTTTACATTCCGGCGGCCGTCACAACGTCCAGAGTCGACAGTAAGAAGCGGGAAGCAGACAGAATGTCAAATGTCTGTCCCACGCTAGGCGGCCATCTTCATCAGCGCCGTAGCCACGCCCCCCAGGAATTAGGTTTTTTGAATCCAGGAATAGGGTGAGAGAAGACTAGCCCTGAAATTGATAGTCCATACATGCCAACATTTTATAAAAAGAAAGAAGGAGATTTAAAAAGAAAATTCCAGAGAATGTATTTCCTCCATAGTCTTCTATTGATCACGAGGCCTTTATTGGGTCTATTGTCATGTAGTGGACTTAAAAGTGTGCTGCTGCAATATCGGATATCAGAAGCAAACAATTTTTTTTTTCTTACCTGTCAACAACAAAGAGGAAGCGCCATAGCAGGCAGAGAGACTGTGACAAAAATGTTATGCAGTTGCCTGTGGGAGCAAGTTACTGGCAGTGCATACTCAGAGTTGACAGAAACCTGTTGAAGAATCAGGTTTCTGCATGCAAGAATCGAGAGTTGGCATGTATGTGTGCACACTCGTGTTACTTCCAGGACAAAACTGAAGTAGTCACCAAATGCGTAGGATTTTTACAAGACTTTTAAAATGGCTAAAGGGCATTGACATTGACAACACAAATAGCTCTCAGATTGTCTAACTCTATTGGATTTGATAATGCTTGTTATTTTAATGTTTTGATTATCTGCGAAGATTTCTGCTGCTATAGGCATATCACAAAACCATATAGTTTGCTTTGCTTGCTCTGACCTGGGGAACTAAAGTTGAGTTTTCATTCTTGACTGCCATATTTATTTGATTATAAAATATTGAATGTAGGGTTGATTATATTGTCGGTTTTCAATTTCTGTAGTTAGCATGTGATGTTTTCGTTTCCGTAGTACAGTGATTTAACTTTGTTTTCTGCAATTTTGGGTGAACTACTGCTTCCACTGTAATTGTGTATCGGATCAAATTTGTTGAGTGGTTAGTTTCCAGTAATAGCTTGCATACCATTTACTTTTGTACTTTTAGCACAGTCTCATCTGCAAATTTTCTATTTATGTTATGATTGCCGGAGGTGGCTGCTTTCATCAGCATGGGATTTCCAATCACTTTCTGCAGTGAGTTCGGTTTTATGAGTAATTTGTTTGAAATGTTCGTGTTTATCATCAAGTTGCCGTTTTATTAGGTCTTGCCTACTGAAAGCTTTAGTTGTGTGTCAAGAGCTCTTGTCATCACTCGCCATGCACCCACACAACACACACACATATATATATATATATTCACTGAAAAAAACATAGGTTATAGACCATATATAGTTAGGGATTAGCATTTACAAAACCTTATTTTATTCGCACAAAACCATTGAAATTCCATATATAGTTAGTTGCACTAACTATATATTGCGCACCCGCAATCCACTGCTGATGATGTCACATATTACATCATTCATGACATGGTCAGTGACATCACTGATGACATCACTGATGACATCTCAAATGACATCACTGATGACATCTCAAATGACATCACTGATGACATCACTGATGACAACACCCAGTGACTATATGTTTCTGTAAAGTTAAAATATGTCTTACATATTGAAGAATGAGTAGATGTATAAGTGTCTGGATGAAGGATTTAGTAGGTGCATGACTGACTGTATGAGAGAATGATTAAATGTGTCTCACTGAGTGCATGGGTTAGTGACTAAAGTGTCTTAATATGGCAATCATTATATATGTTGTTCTGTAAACTGCTGCATGTTCAAATCAGTAGCTATATCAGTAACTATATGGGTTATTGAATGGTTGCCCAAGTATTTGTATGGGAGACTGAATGTGTGTGTGGGTGGCTGGGAGGTGTGTGACTCTGTGCATAGATGTGTGAGCAGTTGATTCATTATATGTATGGGTTCAAAAGTGCATGTGGAAACAGCTGTATGGGCGGTTGACTGTCTGCCTGAGTGTATTGGTGAGTGAATGGATTTCTCAGTGCTACATGTCAAAGTAAGTACATATGTAAAACACAGTACATGTGAGAGTTGACATATATAAATAACTGTGCATAAGAGCCAGTGAATGTGTGAGTGGCTGTGTGGATCATTGTGAACTTGTATCAGGGATTGTATAAGAGAGTAAATATGTGTTAGTATATGTTTGAATAAGTAAGGAGTGTATAACTGTATAGTTGAGAAAATGGAGGTGTGATTGATTCTTTGCATGACTGACTAGGTGTGTGAGTAACTCCATGGATAAGTGACAGTCTGTGAGTGTCTGTTTACACCGATTGTATCTAAGGTTATATTAGAGTCTGAAGATGTTCATTGTATTATCACATAAATGATATCATCAGTGATGTGATCAGTAATGTCAAATGAGATGTCATCAGTGATGTCATCAGTGATATCATTTGAGATGTCATCAGTGATGTCATTTGAGATGTCATCAGTGATGTCATCAGTGATGTCACTGACCATGTCATGAATGATGTAATATGTGACATCATCAGCAGTGGATTGCGGGTGCGCAATATATAGTTAGTGCAACTAACTATATATGGAATTTCAATGGTTTTGTGCGAATAAAATAAGGTTTTGTAAATGCTAATCCCTAACTATATATGGTCTATAACCTATGGTTTTTTCAGTGAATTTTCAAGGTTTTGTAAATGCAAATTCCTAACTATATATGGTCTTTAACCTATGGTTTTTTCATTGAATTTCAATGGTTTTTTAAAAGCTAATATCTGTAGCTGTAAAATGTATTCTTCTTTAAATCTTAAAATATATTTTACATGTTTTTTAGACAATTTTTTTTAAAAACATTTTTTTATGTTTCGCTCCCAGTCCGCGAACCGGTCAGCTTCCCGTTAGCTCAATTTAAAGCCGCGGCTCGGTCCGCGAACCGGTAAACGTTCCTTTAGCGTAACTGTTACGTTAGCATGACGTTTTGCGTTGTCGCGTAATACGTCATTGGACGCGCCAAGTTAGCGGACCCAGAAGCGGACCGGAAAGCGGCGCAAAGCGCGAAACGTAAACACAGCAGGTCATGTGACTCGGTAATAACACTTTTCATTGGTTCATTTCACTTTTGGTTTCCTAATGATGTAATACTAGGCCATGTGATCTAAAATTAACACTTTTCATTGGTTTAGAACTTTTGCTTTTCCCAAATGATGAAAACCCTTCCTTCTTTCCTCACTCTGACTTTCATCTTGGTGAGAGAAAGACCCTTTTTCATTGTTGAGCAATGGCTTCAATAGTTGCTTCAGCTAGTGTTCCCCCACCACCACCTCCACCTCCTCATGGGAAGAGAGGACCACCTGCTCAAGCAATCTTTGAAGAAGAGGAAGATCAAGAAGAGGAGGAAGAGCAGGAAGAGCCTGAGTTTTTGCCAGAGGAGCCCAGGAGATACAATAGAAAAGAAAACTACATCTGGCAATTTTTCAAATTTCCAGAAGGCCAAAAAAAAGTCAATGCCAGATATGTCTTTTGCCGTATTTGCGACGATCGACTTTCAAGGGGGACTGACAAGAAATATAGCTTCGGAAATTACACGATGCACAGGCATATGAGTAGGTGGCACCCAAACAATTATAGTGCTGCCCAGCTTCGCGATGAACAGCAAAATCCCCCGGCAATGGCGAGAAGATCTGTCGTCCAAGAAGTATCGGGACCAGAGGCGAGGGAGGTGGTCCCGAACATTCAAATGGACATGGGGGAAGTAAAGCTAGTGTGCGTGCGGTGCAACCAATTAATATGCTACCGAGAAAGTAGCATTACTCTTATAGTGAAAGCTATCAATAATCATGTTTGCCCGAAACGCCCCAAAAAATAAATTCTTCTTTTTTTCATTGCTCCTGTTGAGCCCTTTTCAATGAATCATTTTTGTTTCCCCCCACCCCCCCCAAAAAACAAAAAAATTACAAAATGTTCAGAAAAAACAAAAAAAATATAAAAAATGTTCAGAAAAATAATTAAAAAAATTTAAAACAACAAAAACCAAAAAAAAAGTTCTTTTCAGAACTACCTCCCCATTATAAAAAAAATTGGTAGAATTTTTGAAACTCTGCCAACCTCTATTTCTTTTAGTTAGCTCCCAGTTCGCACTCCGGTACGCGAACCAGGAGCGAACCAAAAAAATTTTTTTAAAAAAAGAACAGTAAGTATAAGGGAAGGAAACAGACAGTTTTGTTACAAGAAAGACAGCTATAGGGAGTAAAGAAAAGATACTGTTACCCGCAATCCACTTCTGATCATGTCACATATTACATCATTCTTGACATGGTCAGTGACATCATCAGCAGTGGATTGCGAGTAACAGTATCTTTTGTTTACTTCCTATAGCTGTCTTTCTTGTAACATAAATGTCAGTTTCCTACCCTTATACTTACTGCTCTTGTTTTAAAAAAAATTTTGAGATCATTCAGAAACAGTAACATTAATAGAGACAGAATGAGTGAATAAGAATGAAGAAGTATGAGAAGAGAGGGACTGAGAAAAATACTGGAAGGAGTAGAATAATTAAGTAATAAATGTAAATGTAAATGTGCTGGACTTGTAAAGCGCACAGCTGCCCGTAAGCGTCCCGGCGCTTGCTTAGGGAACCCGTCCTGGTATTCCCCTGTGAGAAACCACGGCAGGGTGTCCACAAGGTGAAAGCCAGGCATCCCGCCGCGAGGGGCCGTAGTGGAGATTAAGCAAGCTATTGCCCAGAGTCGCAGAGTGTGACCCCGTGAGTTGAGTAGGCACCAGAGCGAGAATTTTCGAGTCCGTGGAATTTTGAGCCCGAGACCCGCCGAGGCGGGGAATCGAACCCTGGTCCACGGTCGATCTCAGCTTCCGGGTCTGCCGCCTCTAACCACTGAGCCACGCTTCTCCACTAGAGAAAGGAATGAGGGAAGTAGCAAACGCAGGAAAGTAAGGATTAAAGAAATGAAGCAGTAGAACTAATAGATGTTAAATGTGATAGATTAAATGATTGATTCAGGAAAAACAACAAACAATTAACATATAGTATTAGAAAAGTCTATCATTCTTTTATCCTTATAGTACGCTGCCCAGAACGCTTTCCGGTTCGCGTACTAGGAGCTCACCACGCAAAAAAAAAAAATATTTTTTTTTTTTGCCCTGCTGGGACCTTTTAAAACCTCCACATAAAACCTAGGGGGTCAACGAGGATCTACTATGCCCCCTTATGGTAATTTCCCCCTTTGTTTTGGCCTCCTCTTGTCTCTCGATCCTACCGAGAGACAAGATGGCGGCCGCTCCGGACTGTTTAGAATGTTGACAGACACCGGAAAGCCAATCAGCTTCGCATCGCAAAGTTCCGTTATGCGAAAAGTACGCGGACCGGATCGCTACCCGGAGCGCTGTTACAGATATATATCTTACTTTGAACGTTAATTTCTCAAAATCCACTGGAGTACATATATTGAGACCTAGCAAAGGCACATCGGGCTAACAGTCCCTACAATTTTGCCAAGTTTCGTGCAAATCCATTCAGCCGTTCGAGCTAAAAGTGAGGCCAACCGCCCTATGGAAATTAACATGGGAAAAACGTGTTTTGGGACCCCCCTTTTTTCTCGGCCCCCCCTTGCCGAACACCCTCAGGGGCTGCTCAGAAACAAAATGTGCCATTTTCCTGAAAATTTCAGCCAATTCCGTCCACAAACGCCAAAGTTATTAGACATAGAATTTTCAGAAATCCCATAGGGAAAAAATCCTAACTATATATATATATATATATATATATATATATATATATATATATATATATATATATATATATATATATATATATATATATATATATATATATATATATATATATATATATATATATATATATATATATATATATATTACCTACTGGCTATCGCCAGTAGGTATATATAGTTAGGATTAATTCCCTATGGGATTTCTGAAAATTCTATGTCTAATAACTTTGGCGTTTGTGGACGGAATCGCCTGAAATTTTCAGGAAAATGGCACATTTTGTTTCTGAGCAGCCCCTAAAAATTTGGTGGGGTTTCGTCAAGGGGGGGCTGAGAAAAAAGGGGGGTCCCAAAACGCGTTTTTCCCATTCATTTTTCCATAGGGCGGTTGGACTCACTTTTAGCTCGAACGGCTGAATGGATTTGCACGAAACTTGGCAAAATTGTAGGGACTGTTAGCCCGATGTGCCTTTGCTAGGTCTCAATATATGTGCTTCAGTGGATTTTGAGAAATTAACGTTTAAATCAAGATATATATCTGTAACAGCGCTCCGGGCAGCGATCCGGTCCGCTTACTTTTCGCGAAACGGAACTTTGCGCGCAGAAAGCTGATTGGCTCTCCGGTGTCTGTCAACATTCTAAACAGTCCGGAGCGGCCGCCATCTTGTCTCTCGGTAGGATCGAGAGAGAAGAAGAGGTGGAAAACGAAAGGGGAATTTAATGAAAGGGGGCAAGGTATCCCCCTCTTGACCCCCTAGGAATGTTGTTGGGGTTATTAAAGGGTCCCGTGGGGAAAATAAAAAAAAAATGATTTTTCACGGTAGAAGCGCGGCCGCGAACTGGTAGCGAAACGGGAATTCGCCATTTTGTGCTTCGTTAATTAAATTACTAGTTATAAGTGGGTGCGGGAGACGTATCCTAATCCCCTATGTTTCCTGAGGGTGGCTGAGGAGGCTGATATATGTTGATACATCTCTTCCAGCGGCTGTGCGTGAGCTTTTTTTTTTATTTGCTGCGTGACAGTCCGGAGCGGCCGCCATCTTGTCTCTCGGTAGGATCGAGAGAGAAGAAAAGGTGAAAAACTAAGGGGGAATTTAATGAAAGGGGGCAAGGTATCCCCCTCTTGACCCCCTAGGAATGTTGTTGGGGTTATTAAAGGGTCCCGTGGGGAAAATAAAAAAAAAATGATTTTTCACGGTAGAAGCGCTTCACGGGCCGCGAACTGGGCCGCAAACTGGTAGCGAAACGGGAATTCGCCATTTTGTGCTTCGTTAATTAAAGTACTAGGTATAAGGGGGTGCGGGAGACGTATCCTAATCCCCTATGTTTCCTGAGGGTGGCTGAGGAGGCTGATATATGTTGATACATCTCTTCCAGCGGCTGCGCCATCTTGCCTTTTTTCGAATGCCACAATTTTGTCGTGCACGGCAGCCATTTTAGATGCCAGGCTGGTCCCAGGCTATCACCTAACCCTGCGGATGTAGTTTATGGCCCCAGCTGTAGAGAATTCAGACATGGCAATCCTCCTGATTCAGGCGTGTGAGTACTGATTTCAGTGCTAGTCTCCCGCCTCCCGATTTCTGCAAGCAAAAACCCGGGGGCATATTACGAACAACTAGCGATAATTTTTGTCTCTAACTTGTTTAGAGACAAAAATTATCGCCGCACATCGGCGATTTTTATCGCAGATAAACCTTGCTATTATCGCAGAAAAGTCAGCGATATTCATGTATTATCGACCTAATGCTCTTAGCCATGTTATCCACCTCCCATTGGATAACATGGCTAAGAACTGCTCAGGGCAGGTGTTAGATTTTGGAGATATTCGCGCTTAGCGCGAATATCTCCAAAAGTTGGTAATAGAAGGTAGCGATGTTAGGGACTGTTTCTAGTCGCTAACATCTTGGCACGCCACTTTGCATGTCATTAGTGATAAGTATCACTGACATGCAAAGCGGGGCCCAAGATGGTCGCTATCTCCTTTTAGCTGTCACTAACTGGTGTTAGCGACAGCTTGGTAATAGGGAAATAATTTTATCTCCGCTTTCATGGCTTTTAAAGCCAAAAAAGCGGAGATAAACCCCCTTGATAATATGCCCCACGATTCCTTGGGGGTTTCAGCTGACAGGGCTTGGTATTGTGTTACATGGTAATTTTTCCATGAAACGTCAGAGGGTCGATGCAGGGGTTCTAGAAGAGGTGATAAACCATTTAAGCCTCATGAACAAGCGCATGGTCTTTTAAAGATTTGTGAAGTACTCGGGGCGGCGGTGTGTGTGTGCCCTCTTTCAGGAGCGGGCGGGGGGGCACTGCCAGCAACTTGCCAGGTCAGGTAGTGTTCAACACTTGCATCACCCTTTCTCTGCCTGCTATTGCGCTCCATGCTTCGGAAAGGTAAGAAAAAGAACGTGCATTTGAGTTTGAAATGTCCGATCCTGCAGCAGCACACTTCCAAAGCCCACACATGACAATAACCCGATTCAAGGCCCCATTCACCCGTTTTTAAAAAACAATAGATAACACTCCAAGAAAGTAAGGTTATAAAACTTTATTAACTACTAACTTTAACGAACGGAACAAAAACTAAAAACATTTAAACATTTCTCAACACAAAAAGCAACAATGGTTAGAAGCTGTCTTTTGTGCGAATAGTTCCAAGGCAGCACAACGTGCAGAGTTCTGGACGGCACCCAGGTGATGTCGCCTGGGTGCCGCACTGGTTTAGGGATCCTACAATGCTGCTCCGAAAATTGGCGTGGGGCGTCCCGGGTGGGGCGGGGGGAGGCCTCGTCAGTAGCGGTCTGTTGTGCGAATAGTCCCAAGGCAGCACAACGTGCAGAGTTCTGGACGGCACCCAGGTGATGTCGCCTGGGTGCCGCACTGGTTTAGGGATCCTACAATGCAGCACAGAAAAACAGCGTGGGGCGTCCCGGGTGGTGCGGGGGGAGGCCTCGTCAGTAGCGGTCTGTGTCCAGTGTCACATGGCTGACACAACATGTACGACAGGCACCCAGGTGATGTCCAGTAAACTGCCGCACTGGTTTTGGTATCCTACAATGCTGCTCCGAAAATTGGTGTGCGGCGGCCCGGGGGGGGGGCGTGGGGGAGCCGGCGTGAACGGGCCTCCCCAGGTGGCGGCCATCTAGCTGAGTTGCGCTCGCTCTTGCGGCCACAGCGTCTCGCTCACCATGTTGTTGAGTTGCTCCCACTCTTGCAGTGCAGCGATAGGCGGCTGCCACATGGCTCTTAAAATGGCGGACAGCTCCTCGGTTTTAGGCCTGGTCCACTGAAATGGCCCTGGGACACTTTGGAACTCGGACGCTTGCCTGCTAGGGCTTGGGCTCCATTCTCGAAAAGCGTCCCCTCAGCCGTGAAGATTGTATAAAAGTCTTGGGGGGCCCCCGACTCCCGCAGGCTTCCGGTGGGGAGCGGCTGCCATGATTGCTCGCGGAATGACCACGACGGAGCCACGAGATGGTGGTGCTCTCATGCTGACGCCAGCTTCAGTCTGAATGATCCAGAAACAAGGTGGGGCTTTCATCGTTTGGGAAAAAAAAATGTTCTAAACCAATGAAAAGTGTTATTTTTAGGTCATATGACCAAGCCTTCCATCTTTAGGAAACCAAAAGTAAAATGAACCAATGAAAAGTTTTATAAACAAGTCACATGACCTGTTATGCGACATAGGGCTACAAAAAGCGTAGAAAATCCGTTGGCACGTGAGGCGGCGTCAGTAGCGGACCGATGTGCGAATAGGCCGAAGGCAGCACAACGCGCCGAGATCCGGATGGCACCGAGGTGGTGTCCAGCAAATTGCCGCACTGGTGTGGCCATCCTACAATGCTGCGCCGAAAGACGGCGTGTCCAGCTGAATTGCGGTCACTGTTGCGGTACAGTGACTCGAACGCGCCGAGATCCGGATGGCGCCGAGGTGGTGTCCAGCAAATTGTCGTACTGGTGTGGCCATCCTACAATGCTGCGCCGAAAGACGGCGTGTTCAGCTGAGTTCCGGTCACTCTTCCGGCACAGTGACTCGAACGCGCTGAGATCCGGATGGCACCGAGGTGGTGTCCAGCAAGTGGCTGCACTGGTGTGGCCATCCTACAATGCTGCGCCGGAAGTCGGCGTGGGGTGCCCCGTTGGCTTATGAGGTGATGTCAGTAGTGGACTGATGTGTGAATAGGTCGGAACCAGCACAAGGCGCCAAGATCCGAATGGCAAGTCCTGGATGTTGAGTGCCTCAGTTGAGATTTCTGAGCAGTGCTTGTAGAACTGTCTGAAGCTTATTTGCACCTGCTGCAGCTTCACTAGGTCCGGCGGAACTTGTTGCCTTTTCCTTTCTGCTTCTTTTCCTACAATGCGTTTCTTCTGAAGACACGACCAGGTCCCTGAATGTGTGCAGGGGGACGCTATTGAATGAATGAACGCGCCGAGATCTGGATGGCACCGAGGTGGTGTCCAGCAAATTGCCGCACTGGTGTGGCCATCCTACAATGCTGCGCCGAAAGTCGGCGTGGGGTGCCCCGTTGGTTTAAGAGGTGATGTCAGTAGCGGACCGATGTGTGAATAGGTCGGAACCAGCACAAGGCGCCCTGCACTGTTGAGCCTTTTTCAATGTCTGTTTTTTGTTCTTTCCCCTCCATCAAAAACAAAACAAAAATATAAGGCGCCAAGATCCGAATGGCAAGTCCTGGATGTTGAGTGCCTCAGTTGAGAGTTCTGAGCAGTGCTTGTAAGACTGTCTGAAGCTTATTTGCACCTGCTGCAGCTTCACTAGGTCCGGCGGAACTTTTTTCCTTTTCCTTTCTGCTTCTTTTCCTACAATGCGTTTCATCTGAAGACACGACCAGGTCCCTGAATGTGTGCAGGGGGACGCTATTGATTGAATGAAAATGGCGGCTTGACACAAAGCTGACTCAAGCGTTACTGTTGGTGCTATACAGACAAAAATTGGTTTTCAGTTTGTACATTCTTCAGGTTTTTTTTTCCATCCAAGTCTGATTGAGAGTTTGTAGAAAAATGGCTTCAGATTTTCCACATACTACTCTTCAACATTCTTCCTAAATGTAACAATGTGAAACTCACTAGGAGAACGGCTGTTTCTGTTTCCTTTCAAAATGCTGCCAACAATATTTTCTGAATGGAAGACACCATCTTGTAACATAAAGGGCCGAAAGGGGTTCTGGTCTGGCCGATGGTTGGTGGAGACATTTTGACTATATCTTGGACCTGCCCGGCCTCGCCCAAAATGGCGCCGGTATAAATGGGACTCGTAACTCCTTGCCCGCAAATGTATATCTAGAAAATGTTATTGTAAGTGGCTGTGTCGTATTTTAATTACAAAATGTACGTCCACCGATTCCGCAACTGTTAGACACCTTTGTTCTTGTCACCTAATGGCCCGCTCGTTACGTTCCTCTACAGTGTAAATGTCTCCTCATCATATACGATTTGAGTTTGCTCCGTGGCCGGCCCACGTGGTTATAGGCCCGTATTTGTATACTGACATTTTCACAATAAAGGTTTTTAAAACAAAACACGGTAGTAGTATTTTCATTTGTAAAGTTTTTACTTTTAGTGACTGTTTTCGAATCAGTAAAAGGCAAGTGAAATAAAGCAGTCCAATTACATGACGGATAAAAGGTATAATATGTAGGAACGCAGTAAAGATAAATGGTCAAGGGCAGTTGTGTTTTTCATGTCTGCAACATAAAGTGATCGATAAGAATCTGATAATCAGGCGTATCGGCGACTAAGACAGCAGGCCGAATCTCTTTTACTCAACGGCTCCGTCATGGAAGGAAGAAACGCCCTTTTTCTCGAAAAAGGAATATATTTTACTTGCAAGACAGTTGTAAATTTTCCGGGAAAGTACATTAGCCTGGAATATTATAACATATGTTTGAAAAAAAAATATTGTTCGAAAAAAATAAAAAGCGTAATTTTTAGGTCATATGACCAAGCTTTTCATCATTAAATTAACAAAAGTAAAATGAACCAATGAAAAGTTTTATTAACAAGTCACATGACCTGTTATGCTTACGTTACGCGCTGCGCGCCGCGCCTCGGATCACTTCCGGGTGCGCTAACGCAGCGTGTCATAAAACGCATTACGCGACAACGTAGGTCAAGAATATAGTCTAAATGTCTCCACCAACCAGCGTTCAGAACACAACCCCTTTCAGCAGTCCAAAAAGTTCTGTTAAATGACAACAGAGGGGACAGGCAACAAGAACCATCAGTCAAAGAGGGGAGGGCAAGTTCTTCTCTTCCGGGTCATGTTGGGGCGCTACCGGAACTGATCGAATTGGTAGTCTACAGTGTTTCTGGATGTTTCAGACTAAAGCTGGCGTCAGCATGAGACCACTACCATCTCGTAGCTCCGTCGTGGCCATTCCACGAGCAATCATGGCAGCCGCTCCCCACCAGAAGCCTGGGGGAGTCGGAGGACCCCAAGACTTTTGTAGAATCTTCACGGCTGAAGGGACGCTTTTCGAGAATGGGACCCAAGCCCTAGCAGACAAGCGTCCGAGTTCCAAGGTGTCCCAGGGCCATTTTAGTGGACCAGGCCCAAAACCGAAGAGCCGGCCGCCATTTTGAGAGTCCTGTGGCAGCCGCCTATCGCTGCACCGCAAGAGCGGGCGCATCTCAACTACATGGTGAGCGAGACGCTGTAGTCGCAAGAGCGGGCGGAAAACAGCTGAATGGCGGAAGAGGCACAGTGTAGCAAAAGCGGGCGGAATGGCAACTAAAACGATAAAGGGGCGCCTCACTACAGCTTGTCTTCAGGTCAAACGGATTGTGGGACAAGGTCCAGAATTGAAGAGTCATCAAAAGGCAAAAAGTACCGCCGGACCCCGGGAGCCGGCCGCCTATGTCGGGGGCGATCTCAGGCTACACCAGTGCTATAAGACTTGGGGAGGGTGTCGGAGCCAAGCGTCTTCTCCGAGTCCATGGCCATCACAGCGCCCCTCAGGGGCCTCCGTCAAGCTGTTTAGGAAGGTAACATATGACATTGTTTTCTAATGCAGTCAGGTCCACAAACGACACTCACTTACTTTGAGAATAGTGAAGCTGCAGTAGGTGGAAATAAGCTTCAGACAGTGTTACAAGCGCTGCTCAGAACTCTTAACTATGGCACCCAACATCCAGAACTTATGCTATTTGAGAATGGTAGTGACATCGAAGCATCTCAGGGACCAAAACCATTAACGTACTTTCACGTATGAAAATCTTACTTGGGGAGGGGGCAGGAGCGAAGCGCCCCCTCCCAGTCAGCGCCACCACACCGTATGTTGAAAATCTGAAGCCATCGTTCTACAAAGTCAACCAAACTTGGATTGAAAAATCTAGAAAAATGTACAAACTGAAAACCAGTTTTGGTCTGCATTGCATCAGTAACAACGCTTGAGTCAGCTTTGTGTCAAGCCGCCATTTTGATTCAACAAAGCACAGGCATTGAAAAAGGCTGAAATTTAGAACTCTAAACTATGGCACCCAACATCCAGGAGCTTGCTATCCGGATCTTGGAGCCTTGTGCTGTTTTCGATCTATTCACACATCGGTCCACTACTGACATCATCTTATAAACCAACGTTATGTAAATAGTTTTTTAATAAAATGTTTTACCCTGTTTCTTTGCTGGTGTGTTGTCTATATTTTTAATATTTGCATAGGGTTTGTCATTATTTTGTGCGGGATGGGTGATGGAGCCGAGCTGTCTTGCAGCCCTCATGGTGTGGAGCTCAGTTCATCTCACTATTTTCGTATTTCTCAAGAAGGGTTGTTCCTAATATTTCTATTTTAGCGAGGTCAAAAAGAGATCCAATTAGTGGCCTACTGATTTTGCTCGATTACTTTTATTTTTTTACACGATTTTTCACTATCTGCAAAGACTAAACAGAGTATTGCGACTTTGTGCTTGTTTGTAAATAGAGAATGATCCAAAGAGAACCAATTCTAAAACCGTAAATGCTTGGACAACAATCAATCAAATGGAGAGACAAGGAGGTACGACGGATTACAACGGGGGTAAAGGCCTGCGTTAACTACCCTTCTGTATCTGCAAAGAGAGAGTACTACTAAGGCAAAAGAGGGGAGGGGGGGGGGGCAGCGTTCAAAGCACATCAGCGTGCATAAATACGAAAATGTTTTTATCTATCACGTACTTGACATTTTAAAGCTTTTCATATTTGCTATTAAAAAACCAATGAAATTCACAGAAAAAACCATAGGTTATAGTGGATATATAGTTAGGAATTTGCATTTACAAAACCTTGAAAATTCAATGAAAAAACCATAGGTTATAGGCCATATATAGTTAGGAATTAGCATTTACAAAACCTTATTTTACTCGCATAAAACCATTGAAATTCCATATATAGTTAGCTAACTATAAGCGCTAACTATATATCGCGCACCCGCAATCCACTGCTGATGATGTCACATATTACATCATTCATGACATGGTCAGTGACATCACTGATGACATCACTGATGACATCTCAAATGACATCACTGATGACAACTCAAATGATATCAATGATGACATCTCAAATGACATCACTGATGACATCACTGATGACAACTCAAATGACATCACTGATGACATCTCATTTGTCATCACTGATCACATCACTCATGTGATAATACAATGAACCTCTTCAGACTCTAATATAACCTTACATACACTCAGTATAAACAGACACTCACAGACTGTCACTCATCCATGGAGTTACTCACACACCTAGTCAGTCATGCAAAGAATCAATCACACCTCCATTTCCTCAACTATACAGTTATACACATCTTACTTATTCAAACATATAATAACACATATTTACTCTCTTATATAATCCCTGATACAAGCTCACAGTGATCGATACAGCCACTCACACATTCACTGGCTCTTATGTTCAGTTATTTATATATCTCAACTCTCACATGTATTGTGTTTTACATACGTACTTACTTGCACATGTAGCAATGAGAAATCCATTCACTCACCAACACACCCATGCACAGTCAACCGCTCATATAGCTGTTTCCACATGCACTCTTGAACTCATACTCCTAGTGAATCAACTGCTTACACATCTATGCACAGAGTCACGCACCTCCCAGCCACCCACACACACACTCAGCCTCCCATTCAAATATTTGGGCAACCAATCAATAACCCATATGGCTACTCTTATAGCTACTGATCAACACAAGCAGCAGTTTACACAACAACAAACATACTGATGCACGAATTAAGACAGTTTAGTCACTAACCCATGCACTCAGTGAGACACATTTAATCACTCACTCATACAGTCAGTCATGCACCTACTAAATTCTTCATCCAGACACTTATACATCCACTCATTCTTCAATATGTGAAACATATTTTAACTTTACAGAAACATACAGTCACTGGATGTTGTAATCAGTGATGTCATCAGTGATGTCACTGACCATGTCATGAATGATGTAATATGTGACATCATCAGCAGTGGATTGCGGGTGCGCGATATATAGTTAGCGCTTATAGTTAGCTAACTATATATGGAATTTCAATGGTTTTATGCGAGTAAAATAAGGTTTTGTAAATGCTAATTCCTAACTATATATGGCCTATAACCTATGGTTTTTTCATTGAATTTTCAAGGTTTTGTAAATGCAAATTCCTAACTATATATCCACTATAACCTATGGTTTTTTCTGTGAATATATATATATATATATATATTATATATACTATATATAATATATATATATATATATATATATATATATGTATAATATATAGTTAGGATTTTTATATATATATATATAAAGAGAAGATCACACTTACATACTGTCCTGAATTTCTTTATTAATTATTTTTTTTCAATAGGGCCCTACTTCCAAATTGTTCCCCCTTCGTCCATCCTTCCCTCTCAGGCGCGTCCCCTCTCGTTTTTTTGCTATTTCTTTTAAAAAGTATTCTTCAGACGGCTGAGCAACTGCAAAGTGTTAACGGCTTCTGGTTTCACTTTTGAGCGCTCCCACACATTTGCATACACATATTTTCATTTTAATTTTCCAATTCATCATTGCTTTCGGCCATTTTAGAACTGCAAAATAAAAAAAGGCAAATGTCAGGAACCGTTTCTCAACGCATATGTGAATGTGCCCTGAGATGCACATAGTGCACACATGTGCACACATGCAGACTGCTCTAAACTTTTCCAAGATGGTCGCCATATGCGCCCATGCATGCAAACTCGTTGTGATGCATGCAGTCATATGCATTGTTACTCATCCACCTTCAGGATCCTCACCCACCCTCACAAAGCACTCCACAACTCCGGACCAGCCTACCTGAACAACAGACTTAACTTCTACACCCCCGCTCGCCAGCTCCGCTCCGCCAGCCTCGCCCTCGCTGACGTCCCACGTATTCAGCTACCACCTCCGGAGGCAGATCCTTCTCCTTCCTAGCTGCCAAGACCTGGAACACCCTACCCACCCACCTGCGGCAGACCCAGGACTTGCTCTCATTCTGGAAGCTCCTCAAGACCTGGCTCTTCGAGCAGTAGCAGCAGCCACCCCCCTCACCCCCTCCCTCAGCGCCTTGAGACCCTCACTGGTAAGTAGTGCGCTTTACAAGTTCAGTGATTGATTGTTTGATTGATCCATACATATCGATTGCCAGAATCCATTTGGGCTTTTTTTTTCTTTACCCTTCGAAAATGGGCCAACAGCCATCTTTGACCTGTACGTTTAAAATAACATTAAAAAAACACAAAACACAGTGTGCCAATGCAATCAAGTATTTTCAAAGGTTTTCACATTTTAATAGGTAAACATTTGCTTGTGGGCTTTGCCGATGCTTATTTCAAATATTCGCCCTTAACTTTCGTGGGGTTTGCAATAAGACTCACAGTTGTATCACTGACATCCCATGCAATGACTGATGTTATGCCCATAGACAAGCCATATTCACTTAACGGAACAGAGAGTAACTTGAACAGATGTCTAAACAATTTCTCTGAGGTCTTGTTTTTTTTCTGTTCTTTTTTAACATAATAGTCATTTTTACTAACACCATTGTTACTGTGCTCCATTGAACAGACAAGCTCGTCAACCGTACTCAAGCAGAGCACAAATGGACAAGTAAACACTGTGCTCCTGCTGTTCTCATGTGCTACTTATGGACACTGCTATGAAGACTGAAAGGATTTGACTGCAGTATGATGAGATTCAGATTCATAGACTCCATGCAGTTTACCATCATAGACATAAGAGAAGCGCGCTCTCCGGGTTGGAGGGAGAGGGGGTCTGGCACAAGATGATTATCAAAAAGCATTGTTCATTTTTGAGGTTTGACTGCACAAGAGTAGCAAAGTGAAGCAGTCCAGTTTTACTGTAGTTGGCACTAGTTGGCAAAATGAGATGCGGCATGACACTGCAAATGACTGTAAATGCTCAAGTGCCAGTCAATGATATAACTTCAACGAAGACTATCACACTAATTGAAGTAAATAAAACGTGCATTGACTCCATTATTTGTAGTTTATAAAAGACGTCTCTTCTCTCTCTGCTTTCACGTTAGCCCTCATTCGTTCCCTCCATCCTTCCAAACAATGTTTGATGCTCCTTCCTTCCCTCCCCCTCTTTCTCTCTGCCTTATGCTTTTATTCCCTGCCTCACTGCCTCGTCTTTTTCTTTTCCTACCTTTCTACCTTAAATCGCGCCGTCCAAAGTATTTATGGCAGTGCCGCTGCTCCCTTTTGATGCTGATGACGAGCTCAGCTCGTCATCAGCCACGGGTGGCGTGTGCTGATGACGAGCTGAGCTCGTCATATATTGCGGTACTTACAAAAATGCAGCACAGCACAAAAATCACCGCAGCAGCGATGCGGGGACCAATTACAAATGCGGTGGTCCACGCACTGCCAGACGTGTGGGGGTGTGGCAGTATCCCGGCCTCCATATTATGATTCAGGCGGTCGGACCACTACACCCCCGCCGCAGCTGCCTGGGAACCACCACTCCCTGGTGGTGTTGTGGCAGTCAGAACGACGCAATATGCTTGGCAGGACTGTCGCAGACCCGCCAAGCACATTACGAGTTTCCTCTCCACCGGTGATGCCAAGGAGGTTTCTACTCCATGGACACCTTGGGGGAGAGGAAATAAAGGGGGGCGTGCAGGGTACTCCTCCGCATGGGGATGCATTCAGGGGGGCACAACATGTGCCCCCTCCCCTGTGCATGCACCCAGTTCCTAGTCGTCATAGACTTTGCAGTCCATGCCGAGCAGGAACTGTTTTTGCAGGTCCCTGGAGTGCCCATTTTCGAGGCACTACCGTCGGCAAACCGCAAAAAATGCGCCCACCAGAAAGTAGCAAACTCCTAATCTGGCAGGCGGTTTCATCAATGCGTTGGTTGTGTAGCCGTGGGGCCGATCTAGTGCTGCACCGCCAAAGTCATAATCAGAGCCTTGTTATGTTATTTTAATTTGTAGGGCGCACGGATACTCACGACTGTCCCGGCACGAAGCCTGCAAGAGGGGTGAGATGGGTGGTTGCAATTCATTCAGCATTCCAGTTGGATTAAAAATCCTTATGCATTTCCTTGTACAGATCTTGAATTATTTGCATATTTATTTCATTTCCAAATCTGTGTTTACATTTTAAAATGCTTCCTGACAACAAGTGCTTCATTCCAGAACAATCAATCCTGGAAACTTCATCACAGCCTTTTGGCTTGGTTTCATGACTGTAACAACCCACAATCTACAGCGATGTAATTATGAAAGTATCAAATACCATCGAGGGTATCCCTACCCAGGATTAGGGTAGCATCTCAGAAAGCGTCAGTGTCCATGTACTCAGCAACGCATGGTGTCAGAATCTCGCTCTCTCTTTCTCTCTTTTTTCCTCACTTTTCTTCTTCCTCTAAAGTCTTCTTTCCCCCACTCTTCCCCTTCCGCTCTCCTTTTCTTCCTTCTTCTTATCTCCCTCTGTCACAATCGCCTTTTTGCCTTTATTTTCGATCACCTTCCATTTCTCTTTTCTCTTTTCTCTTCCTCCCTCTCTATTTTCTATTGTGTCTCCTCATCTCACCTCTTCTTCCCTAAATCCATTTCTCACATCTGGTTCTATTTTTCTTACGACCTGCATCTCTCCATATCTCCTTCCCTGCCTTATTATCTCTCTCACTTTTTCCTTCTCCTCCCTTTTTGTCTCCTTTCCTCTCTGCTTCTCTGTTTATTTTCAACACTCATTCCCTGACTTAAATTCTCTCCTGTTCTAGCAGGCCCTTCCTTAGCTTCTTTTTCACCCTCCCTATGTCCCTTCCTCTCTTTATTCTCTTCTTCTTTCTGTCCTCCTTTGTCTCTTTTCCAGCTTCCTTTTCTCTACTTCTATTTCTGTCTTTCCTCTAGCTGTCTTCCTCCCTTTCTCCTTACCTGACTCTCATGTTCTTTGTCATTCCCTGCATTCTATTTATCCATTCCGCCTACATACTTAAAATCCTTTTCTGCCTCCCATTCTCTTCTTCCTCCTCCCCGAACCTTTCGTTTAACATCCCTCCCTCGATTCTTTGTATGCCACCCTGTCTTCTTTTTGCAATTTCAGTCATTTCTTGTCTGACAATCATTGGCTCCCTTTTTCTCCACTTTAGTCACGTCCTATTTTGCTCTCCTCCTCCCTTTCTCTTTGCACGCTTCCTTTTTGCCTCCCCGTTCTCCTCCTTCCTCTCTTTTTCCATTCCTCTCTGCTTTGTTTCCTGTCTGCCTGCTACTTACTTGCCCACTCTGTCCCTCTTTTTAGGAGTGCATTACTATATCCTTCTCTTCAACTTTTTATCTTACCCCTCTGTCATCTCTCATTTATTTTATCCCCTTAATCACTGCAAGAAGTGGAAGAGTTAAAGTGACATTTAAAAAGGTACAACCATTATGTGCCAAAGACGACTACACTGCATGCGCAAAAACATATTATAGAATTCTCACAGATAAAGAATTCCACAAGCAGGGTAAACAATATGAACATTTGCTGGTGTGCACATTCAAGTAAGCAAGTAGGCAAGTCTCTAATACTTAGTGTAAAACACTCTTTCTCTAAATCACTTTTTGTATGTGTTTTTAACTACTTCATAATTGCAGTTTCTAAGTGCATCTTCAATTCTCTCATAATCTGACTCTCTCCTCTCTTCTCTCTTCTCTCTAGGTATTTTAAATGTAACTTTTTCTTTCACACTGATATGCCACTAAGAGTAGGCAGTGGTCCCTTGGAATAAGTTTCAGACACTTTGGGACCCTCAGAGGAACTTCAGAAAGAAGTTCCAGAAATTTGGAGCAACTTTGGAAAAAAGCTCTATTAGTGGAGCGACTCCACCTAGCCAGCCAAGCCGACGATCCACAACCGCGAGCTGGCCTGCCCACCATGCACGTCTGGCTGAAAAGCTCAGGAGGTCCATCTTCAGGGTTTGACTGGGAGCTGGTCAAGCCTCACAGAATCTGGCCTGGTGAAGAGCATAGCAGGACCCTGAGAGGAAAAGCTATGTAAAAGATTCTAATTCCGAAGGTAACAGACTTGACTGGGACCAACTACGGGAGTCAAGCCGCCCACCTTCAACCGTGAGCCGCCTGGATACCCAGTTTGCCCCAAAGGAAAGCTCCAGAAGTCTGACTTCCAGAAGTTTGACCAGGAACTTGTTGCAAGGCACGCCGGTGAACCCTCTCCGAATCCGGACTGGAGGAGAGCTTCGAGGAACCCCAGCAAAAAAAGTTACAAAAAAGTTTTTTAAGTCAGAAAGTAAAAACTTTGACCGACACCTACCATAAGAGGTAGCTGCGCAGGTCTTCATTGAGGTCAGCCTGAACTTTGACTTTGTTCTGGTCTCTCGCAACCAGATGTCCCGACAGGAGCTTTAGGTTTCTATGTGCTATATAATGCCAAATCTTAAATACAATCTCTGGTTCCCTACATTGGATATTTTTAGTGTTGGTGCCATTTTAAAGATAAAAATATTTCCTATTTTTATTAATTTTTGTTGGACTTTCATTGTGTGGTGAGTCTTTAATATGTACTGAATTGGTGTTTTTAGATGCTTTACATACCTGTCCCTGAAGTTAAGGCTATAATGTGAACAAGAAGGACCCTCTACGATTTTCAACAGTCACAGGACGCCAGCGGCTATCAAGTGCAGCGCCCGGTCCGCTTCGCCAGGCTTCATCTATCCTTAACGATTCTCGCCTAATTTATTCGGGATGCTAAGGTGAAAGTATCGGCCATCTCATGATAGCGTCGTCGGCTTTTGTTGATAGCTTCTTACATTGGTTCATGGACATCTAGCGAGCGCGATTCACATTTACCGGTGAAATCGGCACAAAAGAATTCTATTTATATCCACAACGGACTTGGTCCCTTCGAAAGAAGAACACTCTTTGAAGTATTTGCCTATTTGCCTTGCTTGAACAGAATAATTGCGGACATAGCGTTTCCTACTTTTGTAACGATATCAGTCGAATGTGATTCACATGTACCAGTGAAATCGATGAGGAACATCCCTATCTATATTCATTATTCACTTGGCTCTTTAAGAAAAGATTGCTACATCACTACTGTAGTCCCGAAGCGATATATGAAATAGAGAATGTTATCCTTCTGACTTCGGACACTGCATGCTACATGGATCTATCTCTCGTTTTTATTAAATAAAATGTGTGGCTCCTGAGGAAGGCGTCTTTGAAACGCCGAAACACGCGTCGGAAAACATTGACTGCCACTTTTTTGATCTTTCTTAATATATGATTATTTTTTGTCATTTCCTATGTAATTTGTTATTTTGTGTAATTTTTATTGAATTTTATGTAATATTGAAAGTGATGTGCATTTTGTTTTTAATGTGAACATTTATTAAATGAAATTGAGTTTTATATATTGAATTATTTCTGTCGTTCCTTCACATAGTCACCCTTCGTTTTGCTTGATATGTTGATGCTATAATATACACACAGTCTGAAGTTAAGCCTGCCTGCTCGGAGCAAAGATACCAAGGGTTTGACCATGAGAATAATTTTCTGAGACATGTTCTGAGCCCTAGACTGCTAGTGGCCTTATTACCAGTGGTAGATATATATTTACCGCTACTAATAATCTACTTTACCACATTTATTTTAAGGCAACTACAGATATGGTGGTCTACTGTCCCCAGCAGTCCACCATTCCTGTGATTTGTTTGATTCCCAATGGGTCACAAACTGAGACCTACCTCATTAATATTCATGAGGTACGTATATTTACAACTCCCTGGAAATCGCAGAACATAAAATACACATGTTTGCACATTTTTGTTTGCAATTTCCAAATAGTTAATAGCAAAAATTAGCGGTTTGGTAATCGCAAACACTAAGCTTTGTATATCTGGCCTCATTTCACCTAAAATAAAGCATTACTTCCAAACTGACTTTCACTTTGTATTTGTTTTTCTCTAATCCTCTCAGTACTTTTGATTTTCAGACATTAAAATGGAAAGGATAATAGAATAAGCATTTATAAAGTTGCAAATACAATCCTAAGTAGCAATGAATAGAAACTAAGAAAAGCATAACAAAACAGAATACTAAACTGGTTTCATAGAAATGAATGCAGCAGAGAATAATGCTAGTTAAAAGACAAAGTATGGCAAAGAGTGGATGTAAGAAGATTGAAATGTTGATGGTCCTTTCACAGGAATAACAGTCCGTCATTATTGGATGGTATGTACTGCTAGTTTTTCTGTTTTATCAGCCATATTTTAAAACATCCTAGACTTAAAGGAAGAAATGTTCGAGTACCAATAAAGTCCTTCTGCACCACATTGTACTAGTTGTACAAGGCCTTCCCATTACCACTCATGAAAACCCTTACATGAGGAAGGGACATATAAGTTGGGGAGAGGTCCAACAGCAATTACTATAGGCCATAGAAGCTACTGAAGCATAAATCTGTAAAATAACATATAAGAGATAACTGGCCCACACCTATGTCTCTGACTATGACTTTCTCTATTTTCCTCTCGCACTCTCTCCCACTCTCTCTCTACTCTCCCTTTCTTTAAATATTTCTCTCCTTTCCAGAAAAGGTCTATTTCTACAACTTTCTAACTCTAACTGTCATTGTTTATGGTTCTTTGTCCCTCACCGAACAAATGTCTTTCTATGGCTCTCTCCCCCAACTCTCCATTTTTTCTTTCTAACACTCCTTTTTGGTAGATCTTGGTCTCAATTCAAATTTAAAATTCAATTTACATGTTATTCAAGGTTTGGAACTCAGATGAGAGCCACAAAAAATAGAACAAATAGTACATATCACCATGCCTGGAGGAATCTAGAGGCACTAAGTGAGTACCACAGACTTGTACGGGCCCTAGACATCAGTGGCTGTCCAAGCAACCATCAAGTGATAATTGAGTAGTTAGTTGTTGACAGTGGCGGCTCACAGAGGGAGTGATGCAGGACAGGGAGGGCTGGGTGGGGGTAGTGGGGTCGGACATACGGCGGCCAGGAGGAAAGTAAGCAAATAAATAAATAAAACTATTTAACTTGCGATCGCTACATCGCCAACTGGCTTCCCAGAGGCTTCTGCCCTCGGTTCCTTTCTGGTTTATTTGACCTTTCCTTTCCCCCTTTCTCATGCCCGCCCCTTACTCTTGGTCTTTTCCTCATCTTCTCCTTCCCAGTGTTTAGTACATGCCAATAATTTGGGCACCTGCACCACCACATGGTTCAGGGTTTCCTATTTTTTCTTTTTCTGTTTTCTTTTCCCATTTCTCAATTTATTTTTTCCTTTTCACTTTTCTCTTCTATTTCTAATCCTGCTCTGTTCTGCCCCTTCTTTCTGTCCCCTCACCTCCCAGGTGCCCACTTACCGTGAGGGCCAACATTACTCTACCGCCCACCTCACTACAGGATTCAAGCACCAATTCTTTCTCCAGATTAACCAGCTCCACACAGAAACTCGGGCATCTCAAAAACTCATAGAAGGTGATTGACACCTGGCATGGGATTCGGTACTCAACCAAACAGGTCCACTGGATTTAGGTAATAACACGTATCGGGCACTTATAAGAGATGTTACTTTTGACCATGGCCTTGTGGATCTCTGCTGACTCTCACACCCAGAGCGCCGGGAGTAGACTTTTTTTTTACCAGTGCATGACACTCAGTCCAACATGGAGTAGTTTTTGGTCTCCCAGAATTTGGTGGCCCTCTCCCGGGACTCTGATTCCAGGAGAGCATGCTTTCTGACAATTCCCCAATCCTGCTTTCCCTGAACCTGGGACTTTCCTCAAGCTGTGGCATTAAAACATCTTGCTCTAGCATACTCCCCAAGGCAGATCGCAGCTCCAATCCCATGTTTCCACCAATATGGAATTTAATAGGGGTTTATCACGTCCCAATGGGTCTTATGCGCTAAAGCAACTATCAGCAGCCAGCTCATGATAGACGTGGACTTTGCCAAGCCTGAAGGATGAGATTGCATCCCTCATGTGCCTCTACATTGACAATCCCTCATTCCGCCTTCAACACCACTCGAAGATAGCCTGCCTGGACGTCAACACCCTGTTCATCTCTGAAGCCAAGTATGCGCTTCAACCACTTAAAGATCATCACTGTGAGCAAGGCAAGAAGGCTGTTACTTGTAGCTGTTATTGCTGTTAAACAAAGAAGTGTCCGTAGAGTTGAGGACAACAGCTGCCCAACTCCAACTCCCAGGCTCTTCATCTAAATCAGAAGAATTCCCTTTCTCAGTTCTGCCATGCAGAGAAACCCTCCTGCACCCCTTCCCAGGGATATCCACAGATGTGTTGAATTCTCATTTGACTTAGAATGCAGGGCTGGGGTTCTCAAAGGTCAATGCACTTCCCCCGATCACATTGGAAAAGGACATTCTGCTGGCCTTCTCTTCCTGCATGCTAAATACATCAATGATTCAACTGCGTAACTTATCACTATTAAGCAGGATTATATTGCATTCCACTTTTAAATCAATGGTTATTTGGGCCCACTATTTACACCTGAGTTCTCAATATTGAACAAGTGTTAGCAATTGGATTTCGGGGTGGCAAATGAATGCACCCTGTCCAAGGAGAAGCCACAATCCTTGCCAGAGTAAGCTAGATACATATTAAAAGATAATCTGTGCTCACCCTCTGGTAGCTGGGCAAAGAGAGGTCAGGCTTATATAAAGAGGCAATATGTAAAGTATTTGTGCAGCACACACAGTAACACAATGAATCCACCACAAAAATACTCCACACAGGTTTATAAAAATAGATTATTATATTATAAAAAATAACAAAAATCCAATGTATAAAAGTTGCAATATTGAATTTTAAAAGGAATAAATAATGTAAAGCGCTCATAAGCAAGTACTTTAAGTCATGTTGAAATGGTTGCAAAGTCAAAGTTCGGGGTGACCTCATAGAAGCACAGGCCGGCTGCAGGACCCATGCAGGCACTGGTGTACAAAGTACCTTTGCTGATCGCAAGCAACAAAATGTCTCGATCCTCTCCATGCAGTAAAGGCAATGTATCAGTTCCGAAGACAGGTGCCAGAGTCGAAAGGCGGTAAGCGATGCGCCTGGTTCTGCCATGCGGTCTAGGGCTTCTATCGATCTTATCAAGATGCTACAGTGGCAATACGCAGTCCGATGCTTCGATCTCTGAAAGCAAGCTCTGGTTGAGATGCGATACACCAATTTTACTCCTGCAACCGGGTCTATGCACTAGTTGTGTTTTACACAGACAGGAGAAGCATCAAAATACTTGTTGCAAGTATCTGGGTTACTTCCAGTGAGCCAGGCAAACTGGCAGGGGTAGAAACATTGATGTCCTAGTCTCAGGCAAAAGGAGGCAAGGCAACAAGCCCATTGAGATCACTTTAAGGGAAGCAGAGTCCAGCTCTCATTCAGCAGAGTCAGAGAGCAGCAGACAGTAAGGCAACCAACAGAAAAGCATGCTTTCCAGATCAGCAGTCCAATTGAGTCCTTTAAGCAGCACAGCAGTCCTTCTGACAGGATGCAGAAGTGTCTGATTTTAAGAAGACAGAGACATAGTACTTATATCCAAAAGTGCCTTTGATGTGGAGGGGGGTGACTTAAAAAAACAGATCTCTGAAGTGCACAGGCTCCCCTTCTGCCCTGTCCTATGTTCAGGGCTATCTATGGGGGGCAAATCAGCCCTTTGTGTGGGGACAGGACACTACCTATTCAAGCGAAGTGTTAGCCCCTCCTCCATCCTGCCCAGTCAAGCTGTAAGAATGTAGATATATGTAGATGGGTTACTCAGACACACCTATCTTTCCTGTTCTGGTTGTCTAGAGTGAATGCACAAAGTGCAACTGTCAACCGCCTCAGACGTGTATTGGAGACAGGCTGTCAGGCACACAGAGCAGTAAGTGCAGAGATATCTCTACTTTCTAAAAATGACATTTATATGACAGTAGTGTTAAATCCAACATTACCATTCCAAACATATGAAACATGAAACAGCTACTCCGCTCTACTCAGGAATTATTAGCCTAACTGTGTATTAAGGAATTCCCAATGGTAAACTGTGAGAGGAGTAGGCCTCACAGTAGTGACAAATGAAATAGGCTGTCTGTCACTACTGTGACATACAAAACATAAAAGTATATGTCCTACCATATGCTTACATAGCACCATGCCATTAGGGGTACCTAGGCCCTACCTTAGGTGTGACTTGTTTGTAATAAAAGGAGGGTATAATCTTGGCAAACATGTTTTAAATGCCAAGTCAATGAGACAGTAACCTGCACACACAGGCACTGCAGTGGTAGACTTTACACTCTTTTGAAAGGCTACTTTTGTGGGAGACACAATTAGTACTGCAGCCCAACAGTAGCATTTGTTTTACTGGCCCTGGGTATTTGGTATACCGCCTTACAAGGGACTTACAAATAAAATAAATAGGTCAATCAGGTATACCTCAAATACACACATGATTATGGTAGAAGCACATGCACTTTAGCACTGAGTAGCGCTGGTGAAGTGATCAGAGTCCTAGGGCCAATAAAAATATTCAGCTGAGCAACTGCAAAGTGTTAAGGGCTTCTTGTTTCACTTTTGAGCGCTCCCACGCATTTGCATACACATATTTTCATTTTAATTTTCCATTTCATCATTGCTTTCGGCCATTTTGGAACTGCAAAATAAAAAAAGGCAAATGTCAGGAACCGTTTCTCAACGCATATGTGAATGTGCCCTGAAATGCACATAGTGCACACATGTGCAAACGTGCAGACTGCTCTATACTTTTCCAAGATGGTCGCCATATGGGCCCATGCATGCAAACTTGTTGTGATGCATGCACTCATATGCATTGTTACTCATCCACCTTCAGGATCCTCACCCACGGATCACCTTCAAGCTCCTCACCCACACTCACAAAGCACTCCACAACTCCGGACCAGCCTACCTGAACAACAGACTCAACTTCTATACCCCCGCCCTCCAGCTCCGCTCCATCAGCCTCGCCCTCGCCCCACAAATTCAGCGTACCACTTCCGGAGGCAGATCCTTCTCCTTCCTCGCTGCCAAGACCTGGAACACCCTCCCCACCCAACTGCGGCAGACCCAGGACCTGCTCACATTCCGGAAGCTCCTCAAGACCTGGCTCTTCAAGCAGTAGCAGCAGCCATTCCCCCTCCCCCCCCTCCCTCAGCGCCTTGAGACCATCACGGGTAAGTAGTGCGCTTTACAAGTTCAGTGATTGATTGATTGATTGATCCATACACATGGATTACCAGAATCCATTTGGGATTTTTTTTTTCTTTACCCTTCCAAAATGGGCCAACAGCCATCTTTGACTTGTACGTTTAAAATAACGTTAAAAAAAAACACAAAACACAGTGTGCCAATGCAATCAAGTATTTTCAAAGGTTTTCACATTTTAATAGGTAAACATTTGCTTTTTGGCTTTGCCGATGCTTATTTCAAATATTCGCCCTTAACTTTCGTGGGGTTTGCAATAAGACTCACAGTTGTATCACCGACATCCCATGCAATGACTGATGTTATGCCCATAGACAAGCCATATTCACTTAACGGAACAGAGAGTAACTTGAACAGATGTCTAAACAATTTCTCTGAGGTCTTGTTTTTTTTCTGTTCTTTTTTAACATAATAGTCATTTTTACTAACACCATTGTTACTGTGCTCCATTGAACAGACAAGCTCGTCAACCGTACTCAAGCAGAGCACAAATGGACAAGTAAACAATGTGCTCCTGCTGTTCTCATGTGCTACTTATGGACACTGCTATGAAGACTGAAAGGATTTGACTGCAGTATGACGAGATTCAGATTCATAGACTCCATGCAGTTTACCATCATAGACATAAGAGAAGCGCGCTCTCCGGGTTGGAGGGAGAGGGGGTCTGGCACAAGATGATTATCAACAAGCATTTGTTCATTTTTGAGGTTTGACTGCAGAAGGGTAGCAAAGTGAAGCAGTCCAGCTTTACTGTAGTTGGCACTAGTTGGCAAAATGAGATGCGGCATGACACTGCAAATGACTGTAAATGCTCAAGTGCCAGTCAATGATATAACTTCAACGAAGACTATCACACTAATTGAAGTAAATAAAACGTGCATTGACTCCATTACTTGTAGTTTATAAAAGACGTCTCTTCTCTCTCTGCTTTCACGTTAGCCCTCATTCCCTCCCTCCATCCTTCCAAACAATGTTTGATGCTCCTTCCTTCCCCCCCCCCCCCCTCTTTCTCTCTGCCTTATGCTTTTATTCCCTGCCTCACTGCCTCGTCTTTTTCTCTTCCTACCTTTCTACCGGAAATCGCGCCGTCCAAAGTATTTATGGCAGTGCCTCTGCTCTTAAGGACCAATTACAAATGCGGTGGTCCACGCACTGCCAGACGTGTGGGGGGTGTGGCAGTATCCCGGCCTCCATATTATGATTCAGGCGGTCGGACCACTACACCCCCGCCGCAGCTGCCTGGGAACCACCACTCCCTGGTGGTGTTGCGGCAGTCAGAACGACGCAATATGCTTGGCAGGACTGTCGCAGACCCGCCAAGCACATTACGAGTTTCCTCTCCACCGGTGATGCCAAGGAGGTTTCTACTCCATGGACACCTTGGGGGAGAGGAAATAAAGGGGGGCGTGCAGGGTACTCTGTACCTCCTCCGCATGGGGATGCATTCAGGGGGGCACAACATGTGCCCCCTCCCCTGTGCATGCACCCAGTTCCTAGTCGTCATAGACTTTGCAGTCCATGCCAAGCAGGAACTGTTTTAGCAGTTCCCTGGAGTGCCCATTTTCGAGGCACTACCGTCGGCAAACCGCAAAAAATGCGCCCACCAGAAAGTAGCAAACTTCTAATCTGGCAGGCGGTTTGATCAATGCGTTGGTTGTGTAGCGGTGGGGCCGATCTGGTGCTGCACCGCCAAAGTCATAATCAGAGCCTTGTTATGTTATGTTATTTTAATTTGTAGCGCGCACGGATACTCACGACTGTCCCGGCACGAAGGGTGAGATGGGTGGTTGCAATTCATTCAGCATTCCAGTTGGATTAAAAAGCCTTTTGTATTTCCTTGTACCGATCTTGAATTCTTTTATTTCATTTCCAAATCTGTGTTTACAATTAAAATGCTTCCTGACAACATGTGCTTCATTCCAGAACAATCAATCCCGGAAACTTCATCACAGCCGGCTTGGTTTCATGACTGTAACAACCCACAATCTACAGCGATGTAATTATGAAAGTATCAAGTACCATCGAGGGTGTCCCTACCCAGGATTAGGGTCGCATCTCAGAAAGCGTCAGTGTCCATGTACTCATCAACTCATGGTTTCAGAATCTCGCTCTCTCTTTTTTCCTTACTTTTATTCTTCCTCTAAAGTCTTCTTTCCCCCACTCTTCCCCTTCCGCTCTCCTTTCCTTCCTTCTTCTTATCTCCCTCTGTCACAATCGCCTTTTTGCCTTTATTTTCGATCACCTTCCATTTCTCTTCTCTCTTTTCTCTTCCTCCCTCTCTATTTTCTATTGTGTCTCCTCATCTCACCTCTTCTTCCCTAAATCCATTTCTCACATCTGGTTCTATTTTTCTTACGACCTGCATCTCTCCATATCTCCTTCCCTGCCTTATTTTGTCTCTCACCTTTATCTTCTCCTCGCTTTTTGTCTCCTTTCCTCTCTGGTTCTCTGTTTATTTTCAACACTCATTCCCTGAATTAAATTCTCTCCTGTTCTAGCACAATCATTTTCTTTTTGGACCTTCCTTAGCTTCTTTTTCACCCACCCTATTTCCCATCCTCTCTTTATTCTCTTCTTCTTTCTGTCCTCCTTTGTCTCCTTTCCAGCTTCCTTTTTCCTACTTCCATGTCTGCCTTTTCTCTAGCTGTCTTCCTCCCTTTCCCCTTACCTGACTCTCATGTTCTTCGTCATTCCCTGCATTCTATTTATTCATTCCTCTTACATACTTAAAATCCTTTTCTGCCTTCCATTCTCTTCTTCCTCCTCCCCAACCCTTTCGTTTAACCTCCCTCCCCCGATCCTTTGTATGCCATCCTGTCTTCTTTCTGCAATTTCAGTCCTTTCTTGTCTGACTATCATTGCCTCCCTTTTTCTCCACTTTAGTCACATCCTATTTTGCTCTCCTCCTCCCTTTCTCATTGCACGCTTCCTTTTTGCCTCCTCGTTCTCTTCCTTCCTCTCTTTTTCCATTCCTCTCTGCTTTGTTTCCTGTCTGCCTGCCACTTACTTGCTGACTCTGTCCTTCTTTTGGGGTCTGCATTACTATATCCTTCTCTCCAACTTTTTATCTTACCCCTCTGTCATCTCTCACTCCCCCAGCCCCAGCTCCCCAAGTAAGAATTTTACGTCCCTAAGCCACCCGATTTTAGACCAACCAGACAATGACGATACCTCCTTCAAGCCTTCTGCATAATTGGAGAGTTCTGGCACCCTCCACAGGCGGGCCCATAGTAATAGGGGACAGAGCAATGCCTGATCTTTAATAAAACGGCATCCCAAATCTAAAAGCAGAGGAAGCGTTGGGGTACTCTGAGGGAGAACCATTAGGTTCCTAAAAAATGTGTTCTCTGAGCAAGAAAGCTTGTCAACCTTATGGGTTCCCCAGAGCTCTGCCCCGTAAAGTGCCGCACTGACACCTCTTGCCTTATATATATCTAGCACAGGGGCAATGGGTTTAAAAGAGGACGAATGCTGTTCTTTAAGAAGAGCCCCCACCACCCGTTTGTGACTTAATAACATCTTCTGAAGGTGGGAGTTCCACAGCATAGTATCGGTTAAACTATGCCCAGATAATCGAATTCCTTTACCCTTTCCAGGGGAACCAGGTTGAGTACAGGTGCCCGGCCAAGCCTTTTGAGGGGGTTCATTATCAAGTACTTGGTCTTTTCTGTGTTAATCAATAACCCTCTGCTTACACTGAAAGATTGGAAACTGTCCAAAAGCCTCTGTAGACCCACGGGGGATTTGGAGATTAAAAGGGTGTCGTCAGCGAACAGGAGAGTTGGTATTCTCTTGCCTGCCAGGGTTGGTGAGTCAGATGGAATTTCCAAAAGGTGCTCCACCACTCCGTTCACATACAATGAGAGCAGAGTGGGGGCAAGAACACAACCCTGGGGGACACCCCTGTTCACTGGCACTCTGGCTGTCTTCTGACCCTGCCTACCCCATCTCACCTGTGCAAAGTTTCCAGAATGGAGCTTCACCAATAGGGACACTATATAAGCAGGCATCCCCATATCGGTCAGAACCTTCCACAGAGGATCCCGGGGCAACAAGTCAAAGGCAGTCTTTAAGTCGATAAAAGCGAGATAAAGACTGCCTTTGCCAAGTACAACTACCTTCCAGTAGAGGAGCAGCAATCTAAATGACTGCTCAATAGTCCCCATACCGGTCCTAAAACCTGCTTGGTAGTCAGAGAGGATTTTGTTGTCATCAACCCACTGGAGTATTCTCCCCAGAACCACCTTTCCTACCACCTTCTGGGTGGAGTCGATTAGGCTAATCAGGCGGTAGTTTGCTGGGTCGCCCCGACTCCCCTTTTTGAAGACAGGGACGACCTCAGCTCCCATCCAGGAGTCTGGGATATCCGCACCTAGGAAAGTTGCATTTACCAATGATGAAATGAGCCTCCCCCACTCCACGAGGTTGAGGCGAAGCAAATCCCCAATAGCCCGTCTGGGCCTGCTTCTTTATTTGGGATTAGGGATTTGATCACACTCTCCACTTCCTTACCAGTAAAGGTGAGATCCTCAGGCAACCCAGATGGGCCCAAAGGAAAAAAATTGGTCTGCCCTGCCCTTGGATCCAGGTTGGTAGAGTAGAGGAGGGAAAAGTGTCTAAACCATGCCTCCTCTGGTATATTACATGTTATAAGGGTATCGAGTGGCCTATTCCTGGCTCTTACTAGGTCCCAAAAGCCCTTAGAGTCCCTCCCTGCACTAGCCTCCTTCAGGTTACGCCAGAACAAGTCCTCCCACTCATTCTTGGCTACGCTAACAGCGTGCTTATACTCCTTTCTTGCAACCTGAATCAGCTCTGGTCCCTTAAGTTTTACTGCTTCCAACAGAGCCCTTTTTGACTGCTGACATTTCGTTGAGTACCAGCCAGGAATGCCCTCGTATTTCTGGCACTCTCTCACTGGAAGACCCCGGCTGCGAATTAAAATTAACTCTCCCAGGGCATTGATGGTGTCACAAAACAGCAGGGATACCTCCGGAGGGTGCAAGTTGGCGCTCTCCAACCTGGTTACAGCATTTGCCAAAAGTACCCCTATAGTCTGAACCTTCCACTCATCCAGGGCAACCTTGCGCCATTTCAGACGCCTCCCGCAATTTGCGGGATGTACTTCCCCAGTTGTGCGCTGCACAGATGGTTCCTGCAGGCCTTTTGATGCCGACCACAAAGTGTTCAGGATCAGTAATAGAGGGTTATGGTCGCTGTCCGTAGTGGGTAGCTCTTCCATATCCACGCATATAGGACCAAAGTTTAAAATCTAAGTTGTGGTCTGAACTGTTGAATCTTCCAAAAGAGCCAGTACGGAAGACAGAATTTGCACTAGGCACTGTAGAGATTGAGTGTTGTACATACTTCTCAGGGAAATTACATGAAGACCGAAGATTGAAGTGCAATTCTGCAGTAGCAGCTGTCCTAGAAAAAGAAGAAAGATTCTTGGGTGGAGTGCTGTTGAAAAGTTGGATCCTAGGGTGGGGGATGACACCAAAGTGGAGCCTTTGCCAGTCAGGAAGGATGCAATAGGAGATGCAATTGATCGATGTCCAAATAAGGAAGGGTGAATCTTCAATGGAGAGCATTCTCTATGGTCAGTGAACTCTGCGTACAAACACCCTCAGAATTAGGAACTGGTGGATTCAGAGAACAATAGGTGTGTGCAAATTTGGATTCTGATACTGCCCCAGTAGTTAATTCTTTTGAAGTCAGACCGTCAAAGGATTGAAGTGCAGGGCTTTATTTCTCTTTGCATTTAATCTCATTTTCTCGCACGCACGAACATGAATGAATCCTCAAGAGCATAGTCTCTTTCCCATCTGATTCATAATAAATCTAGAATAAGCTAGAGAGAAACTTGAACAACCAGGAACACCCATATCTTAAACCAAAACGTGTTAAACCCTTTCAAAAAAGGTGTGCACTTGTCCCTAGAGCTAACCATAAATTCAATTGCTCGAAGAAGACTGTTGGACAATTTCGGCTTACTCCAAGGATTATTATATGCAACAATGAGGAGCCAAGTCTCCAAATTAGGAGAGTACACTCTAAATGTCCACAAACATGTAGCAGAGCTGTAATGAAGAGATTTTTAAGATCTAAAGGACGCAGCAATAGCCAGCGCATAGGGAGTATAGACACAGGAGATCTTTGTAGACCGAGGTAAGGATAGTGGTGTTCAACTGCAGACGGGACAACAATCCGACCCAGGGCTGCCAGCGAAACCGATCCAATTCAGTCAGCACACTCACTTTTTTGCCACTTACAGAATTGCACCCCCCACTGCGGTGCTTGGGCTACACAATGCCCCCTCCTCGCACCGCCCGCACTTATCAGCAGCCTCAGCTACTGTAATATGGGGCTACCCAATGCAGAGAGTGAAGAAGAGCAGGGAGGCACAAGCTCCCTGTGTAAGGACCTAGCTGCACCTTTAAAGGGATAGTGGCTGCAATTGATGATTGGATTGTGGCACGGGCTACCTAGACCTCTTCTGGTTGTTCTAGTGTATGTGTGTATCGGTTTCTGGGGATGACGTGGCTTATCCCCTCGCCGGTGTTTGGTCCTTTCTACATACTTGTTGAGTCGACTGTCGTCGGTCTCCTCTGTGCAGTCTGTGTCTCTGCTTGATGGTTCTCGGGGGTAGTATGTTAGTTTCCGAATATGACGTGACTTGTCCCCTTGCCGGTGTTTGTAATTTTCGTTGAGACCGTTGAGTAGACTGTCTTCGGCCTCCTCTGTGTGGTCTGTGTCACTGCTTGATTTGTCTCCAGAATAGTGTGGTGAGTGACTTCTCGGCATTATGTCACACCGGTTGTCACGATTCCTGGTCCTTTGTGTTGGTGACTCAGGGGGTTTCCTGTCGCTTTGTCTTTCGTGATGTCTTACTTCTAGTCCGTTTTCACCTTCCCTCTCTCGGGTCTTGTTTGACTCCTGGGCTTTCCTCGTGGACATGGGGAATGTCTCCTTTCTTCTCTTTTTGATTCCTGCTTCCCTGTCACTTTGTCTCTCACGGTATCTTACTTCTAGTCCGCTTTCGCTCTCCCTCTCTCGGGTCTTGTTTGACTCCTGGGCTTTCCTCGTGGACATGGGGAATGTCTCCTTTCTTCTCTTTTTGATTCCTGCTTCCCTGTCACTTTGTCTCTCACGGTATCTTGCTTCTAGTCCGCTTTCACTCTCCCTCTCTCGGGTTTTGTTTGACTCCTGAACTTTCCTCGTGGACATGGGGAATGTCTCCTTCCTTCTCCTTTTGTTTCCTGCTTCTTGATGGAATTCTTTGGGCGCTTCCCTCGCTGTGACCTGCTCTCCAATTTCAGCTCTCCTGATGATCTCTTTTAGCAAGAACCCCCCTTGAATGATCTTGCGCTTGGTGTCGGGTTTTGAACAGCCTTCAATCACCCGCAGTCGTATTGCATCTTCATTTGTGAAGGTGTCGAAGTGACAGCATGTCACTAGGCATTGCAGTCGGGTAATGAAGCTTGGCAAGGGTTCTAATGGTTCCTGCCGTGCTTCGTTGAAAGCAATGCGTGCATGATCCACGTCTTCCTTCGCGTAGAAATAAGCGAGCAGCGTCTCTCTGAGTCCCTTATATGTCTCTGTGTCTTTTGCTGGGAATGTTTTGATTAAACGTCGGCCTTCGTGACCCACCAACTGAAGCAGTAGTAATCGACGTCTGCTATCCCTCCACTCACCGATCGTTGTGACAAATTCGTCCACCGACTCCAGCCACTTGGACGATTCAGGACCTAAACAGTGAGTGCTGGTCTGTGTCACTGGAGGAGGTATTCTAATACAGGGATTGGGTTTATGTGCATCTTTCCTCATAGGCATGATGGTGTAGTACACAGTCTTCAGGTAGACGGACTTGATTTCTTGAGATCAGCTTGGTCGCCACTTGGTCGTTGGCGGTAAGATCCTTTGTTCGTGGTTGTTGTGTTTGCTTGCACTGGTCGTGTGTGCTCATTAGGGCTTGTTCTCTTGTACTTGCCAATGCACGTTGTGGTTTCCCTTAGTCTTCACAGTTAAACAAAGGAGAGAGTAAGGGAATTAATTCACAAAAGTGAACGGAGAGTACTCCTGGTCCCCTGGGTATCAGTAACAAAACAAGAAAGGAGTACCATCAGAGATAGCTTCGATAAAGCGGTCTGAATGGAATGAATGAGAAAAAGAAGAGAGTCCTTCCTTTTTAAGAAACCCCTCACTCACCGACCTAGTCGGTGACATGCTTCATCATCGGGGTCCACCCTGACAGCCGAGTGCCATCAGGGTGTGCTGCGACACCTGGACTACAGTGGAGCGGGTATTTTGTGTGTGAAGTGAAAAAAAGTGTTAAAAATTGTCCTGGTATACTTGTGTGAAAAGTTTATTCTCAAGGAACTGGACAATATTAAAATTAAGTGTGTGGATACGTTTAGGTGTTATGACCGTGTTTATCACTTATGTGTGAGGTCTACATGTTTCAACCCGTAAGGTGGAAGGTACCGGGTTTTCATCAGGACCAGAAGGAAAATGGGTGGTCAGGACACACTAACGCCCTGCCGGTCCCTAGATTCCTGTACACAGCTGACAAATAGTCAGAGTGAAAAAAAGCTCAGAAACAACAATGGCTCAGCTAAAAGCAAAAAAGGACCTGGAGGAGAAAACGTAAAAGGTTACAAGTATGATTAATACAAGCCTGTTACGAAGTGCCATGCTGGTTCTCATGTGTCTTCTGCTGTATCGTGCTTTCCATTCAGGGCTTATAGTGATCGGTAGTGACTGGCTATCACTAAGGCTAGCACACTCTATCAATAGTGTTGTGCTCAGTGATCACTATATACTTAATATAGGCATTCAGTCATGTTTAGCACTTAATAGTGCGTGGAAAAATTATTTTCTCACAATACCGTTAAAGTGAGGGAACAACGATGTGAATTATACGTGTTTCACCTTTGGCTCAGACTGGCACACTCCAGTGATATTGGTGTGCTCGGTGGTCGAGTGGTTGTTTAAATGATTATTAGGCGCAATCAATATCACTCAGCACTTCCGGGTGCATGACACAGTTACTCACATTTATGGGTGAGTAAAAATCGGCGCAATATAATTGTCCCAACAAACACACATTCACACTATGCAAACACACAAAAAACTCATATACATTGGCTCACAAAGGGGAAAATAAGGCTTACTCCTATTTAGAGTCTTTTAGGCTTCACGGGGTGGAGGGAAGGTAAAAACCCAAGCTGCCATATTCTGCAAAAGGGGAGAAGGTCAAAAGGCTATCACAGGTTATGTTAAAAGGAAACCAAGTCCAAGCGGCCAGGATCGGGCTCAGAGCATTAAAGTTACTTACAGTTCAGTTGGGTAACGGGATCTGAGTACCTACTCGCCTCTCCGTGCCTCCCCGTAACTGATACAGAAGCCGCCGGGGTGGATATAGCCGTGGCTGTGCTTCCGGGAAGGTCGTGGTCGCGCAATGTGTGATGACGCATTAGCGTTCAGATTGGAAATAAAGGACGGGGGCGAGAGCGTCCCTAGCGTTGCTAGGCAATATCGGACTCATAAGTCGGATATGGTTTGTATAGAAAGACAAGGAGAAAAGGTTAAAGCAACGCTAAGAATTGAAATAACTAGATTGGAACAGAGTTATAAAAAGTACCTATTATGGTAGAGTTTACAAACCACGGGGGTATGCTACGTTTTACAAGCGATGGCCAGGTACCTGGTGGCTCCACACAATTAGTAAGCGGATCATACTGTCTCTGGTGGAATTAGATAATATTGGCCCAAGGAATGTTATCGTTCAGTCCTGTGATATGTGTGGATAATCTATATATCCATCTTTGTTCTTTCTCGAAAAGTCGTTTCTGCATGTTGGGACCAGCCTTGACCTGTTCAATGACAGTCCACCTCATGTCATTGGGTGTGTGGTTAGATTCAAGAAAATGATCTGTTAGTTTTGTAGCATTTTTTCTGCAGCGAATGGTGCTGCGATGTTCGCATATTCTTTGCTTTACTTTTCTTGTAGTCATTCCTACGTAGCGTTTGTTGCATGTGCATTCAATCAGATAAACCACGTTGCAGCTATTGCAGTTTGTGTGTGATAGCTGCCGCCATGTTTTGCCAGTTTCAATGTTCAGAGTTTTTGTGTTGCTCGTGAGATGACAAACGCTGCAGTTTCCGCAGCGAAAATGCCCTGTGATATCAGGTAAGCCCCAAGTTTTTGTGAAAGATTGGTTGTCTGAAGGTTCTTTGGCCTTGGGTCTGGTATTGACCAGTGAGTCTTTTAGGCTTGCTGATTTTTTGTAGGAAAAAAGGGGCTTATCCCAGTGAAGGGTACCAGTGCTGAGAATGGACCAATGTTTTTTGATACTTTTAGACACTTGGTTGGAGACACTGTTAAAGGTGGTGACACAGGTAAGTGGTATTTCATTAGCTGGAACTGATTTTGGTTCTAGGAGAGCCTCTCTTGGTTGGTTTCTGGCTCTTTTTTGGCAGGTGTTTATGATCTTAGCTGGATACCCACGAACTCGAAGTTTTTCTGTTAGATCAGATGCTTGTTTTTTATACTCAGTGAGCTTGCTACAGTTGCGCCTAAGTCTCAAAAATTGACCGTAGGGAAGATTTTCTTTGAGAGGGCACGGATGGAAGCTTTCAAACTTGAGCAAGTTATTTTTAGCAGTGGGTTTGTAGAATGTTCTAGTTTCTAGATGGTCATTCTCTTTGGAAATCACCACATCAAGAAAAACTATTTCTTTTTCGCTGAAACAGTGGGTGAATTTCAAGTTCTGGTCGCATGTATTGATCCAGGTAATGAACTCGATCAGTTGGTCTAAAGGTCCTTGCCAAATGGCAAGGACGTCGTCAATGTAGCGTTTCCAGAATTTTAGGTTGTCTCTAAAAGGGTTGAGGTTGCTGAGAATGAACTTGAGTTCAAAATCATAGACATAGAGACCGGCCACACTGGGGGCAAAAACACTGCCCATAGAGGTACCCCCTGTTTGGAGAAAAAGGGTCCCCTCAAACTCAAAGTAATTGCATTTGAGTGCTAGCCTGGCACATTCAATGATGAAGGCTCTAGATGTGTTGTACGTCCAGTCTATGTTACCTAGTGTCTTCTCCAACACTCTTAGTGTGTCATCTTGCGGTATGCTTGTATATAGACTCTCTATATCAAAGCTTAATAGGATGGTATTGTTGTCCACAGTGATTTCCTGTAGGAGATTTAACAGGCTTGTATTAATCATACTTGTAACCTTTTACGTTTTCTCCTCCAGGTCCTTTTTGCTTTTAGCTCAACCATTGTTGTTTCTGAGCTTTTTTTCACTCTGACTATTTGTCAGCTGTGTACAGGAATCTAGGGACCGGCAGGGCGTTAGTGTGTCCTGACCACCCATTTTCCTTCTGGTCCCGACGAAAACCCGGTACCTTCCACCTTACGGGATGAAACATGTAGACCTCACACATAAGTGATACACACGGTCATAACACCTAAACGTATCCACACACTTAATTTTAATATTGTCGAGTTCCTTGAGAATAAACTTTTCACACAAGAATACCAGGACAATTTTTAACACTTTTTTTCACTTCACACACAAAATACCCGCTCCACTGTAGTCCAGGTGTCGCAGCACACCCTGATGGCACTCAGCTGTCAGGGTGGACCCCGATGATGAAGCATGTCACCGACTAGGTCGGTGAGTGAGGGGTTTCTTAAAAAGGAAGAACTCTCTTCTTTTTCTCATTCATTCCATACAGACCGCTTTATCGAAGCTATCTCTGATGGTACTCCTTTCTTGTTCCCTTAGTCTTCGCCACTGATTGTTTCTTGCGGTCACTTGTGCTTGTTCACTCTTCTATCTCTTGTGTCTACGCAGTCTTGTTTTGTTTATTTGTTTATCGCATGTCAGTCTTATTTTGTCACTTGCATCTTGCTTGTTTCCTTCTTGCACGTGCGTGTGCTTGTTTCCATGTTAAGCCTCTTGCCTTTGCTTATGTTTTCTGTTGACTTCAAGGATTGTATTTTCGCTTGTTTTCCTTCTTGCACTTGCCTTTGCTTGTTTCTTTGTTGGGCCTCTAGTCTTTGCTTGTGTTTTCTGTTAACTTTATGAGTTGTATTTCTCACACTTGGTGGCAGATTTCACGACTGCCTGACTCTAACATGGCCGACACATATAGATTAATGGGGCCTAAGGCTGGCGCCTGACTCTAAGATGGCCGCCGCTTGAGACAGACTCTGCTTGTATTTTCTTGGGATTTCTTCGTGTAGGTGCTGGGTTTAAGGTCTCTGATTTTATCTATTTTGGCTCGTTGTGTGGGAGCGCAAGTCGTTATGTGAGAGCGCAAATGCTCAGGACTCACCCCAGGCTCCTCTGGTGCTGTCGGCAGGCAGTCTCGAGTCCGGTCCTCGCTTTCTCTTTTCGCGCTCTTTCTGAGCGTCGCGTCGGGACCCCTGCAGGCTCTCACCCTCTGGGGGCACACGGGTAAGCGGGTAATCACCCTCTGGAGGCACACAGGTAGGCGGGCAATGCTTCCGCTATGTCGATCAGCAGTTTCTGTAGAGCTGCGCAGCTCTTCGCGCTTTGGGCGGCATTCGCGCTTACTGGCAGATGTGATCCTGGTTCCGAGTCCCCCGCAGGCTATGCCGACGCAGGCTGCAGACTCACCGTGTCCGGCGGGCAGCTCCTTTCTTTTCTTTTAGTTATTGGTTGTTCACCAGGCAGCATTCAGGCGCGGCGTGTGGAGCATTTCAGCTTCGCGCTCCTCACGCGTTGCGCTGACACGGGCTGCAGGATCTCTGTTTTCTTGGCCGTCCGGGCTGCAGGGGTCTTAGGCAGTGTGGGGCTTCTGTTGCCATCCCACCCTCGTCGCCATTGTCGTGCCTTCCCCTCAATCATCACAGGAGCCGGAGATTATGATTGCACACATCTTTATTCCTTCATGCTCGGTTCCTAACTGCCCCCTTGATCTCTTGTCCCTCCCATTCCTGTTCCCCGTTCCCGGCTCCGCCCCCCAACTACTAGACTGCCTCACGACATGACAGACACTAGAGGGTCTTGATGAAAATTAGCTTGGGAATTACTTCCATTTTTAGGTACAACCTATGGGTGCTAGGATTTAGGGGCAGGAGGCAGAGACCAAGGATGAAAAAAGGCAGAGATAGTGGAAGCGGCTATAGATATTCACCACAAAAATTCTCCAGCTAACTACAGGCCTTAGGACTGGCAGGAAGCATGAGGACCCCCAGTTTTTACTACTTTCCGTTAACCTGACGTCCTCTGCTTTATCTCAACTGGGTGGCGAAGTGAACGGCCGAACGTGCCCTCTGCTCTCACTCTGTCCTTTTGCTCCTTCATTCCTTGTTCTCCACTTCATACTCATCGTGTCAACCGTGTCCTACAGCTGTCCTCCGCTGCTTTTTCTCTTTGTGTCTAGGCCTTCATTGTACCATACTGCTTGCACTACTTTCACTCTCACCGAACAATGTACACCTGTACTTTGTGCAATAGTTAGGTTTCTGCCTGAAATACACTTAAGTGGCCTCAGTCTTTTTCTTTCTCTATTGTTGTCTTCCTTTCACTTTCCCTCCCTGCATCATTTCATTTTCCATAAATGAGTCTTCATCCCTTTGTTCTTCCTTGTCTTTCCTTCTACCCTCACTCTCTTCAGCTCTCCTTTTCCATTTTCATACCTATCTCCTTCCCTTCCCCCTTAAATCTTGCTCTCTAGTCTATATCTCTTTTTCTGTCTCCCTCTTACTCTTTCTATGCGTCTCATTTATTAACTTCTTCTCTCCTTCTAACTCTCTCTTTCTCTCCTTCCCTATCTGTCCATTTCTCTCTCATACCCCTGTTTCTCTTTCTGTCTTCGTGTTTTTCTCTTTCTAATCTCCCTTACTATTCCTGTCTCTGTCTCTATCTCACTTTTTTATTCCTCCCTCATTCCTTAGTTTCCATCTCTTTCTCTCTCTGTCGCTCTCTTCTTCTATGCCGCTTTCATTTCCTCACTCACCATTCCTCTTATTCAATATATCCATTCCATTCCCTTCCATGCTAATTTCTGGATGCTCTTTCTCACCCTCCCATTCTTCCTCCTTCTCTTTCTCTCACTCTTCTTCTGTTTTTCAATGCTTCCCTTTCCCTTTCTCTTTCCCTCCGTTTCTGTTAACATTCCTCTCTGCTACTCACTGTCTGTTTCAATGACCCCCTCTTCAATCTGTTTGTTTATGATCTCTTTTTTTTTTTCTTCATATTCTCTCTCTGTTTCTCACACCCTCTTTCTGAATTCCCTCCCTTGCCCCTCTCATTATCTCCCTTTCTGTCTCTCTCTTTCTGCTTCCTTTTCTGCCTCTTTATTTACTCTCCCTTTTCCACTTACTCTTATTCACCTCCTACCTTTATAGTTTGTCATTCTTCATCCCCTCAGTTTACACAGAATAACTTTCTCTCAATTTATTTCATACCCTTCTTCACCCTTCATTACAAGTATGCCATACTACAAGCCTGCCCATCCATCTCTCTCTCTCTGTCTCTCTCTCTCTCTCTCTGTTTCTCTCTCTCTTTCCCTCATTCAATATAATAAATGTAAAACAGTGAGGCCTATTCTCACAGGTAAATTTGCATGTGGGTAGATTTTCACTTACACTTTGGAGTAAATGTACAACTTTTGGCTATTCCCCATTTTCGAGTGCAAATTTACTCCAAAGTTCAGACTCTGCCACACTCTGAAACCAGGGGGCAATTGGGGCGATTTTATGCGTGTAAAGGTACTATATAGACAGAGAGCTTCACTATAGTGGTAAAGATCTTTACCAATTCTGGAATAAATAGATAAATAATAAAACTATAATTGATTTATATTCTTATAGAATATAAATGTAACATGAAATAGAATAGTTTTTCTACTTTAGAACTAATGGAATAAAATGTTAGAGTACATTACCTCGTCCTCGGACCCGCCCCCCTGTGTGGGACAGCTCCTGGTGTACCCCTGCCCTCAGAAACCCACCCACCCCTACGGACCACGCCCAGAACCTTGGCATCATTCTAGACTACTCCCTCACCTTGACCCGCCAGATCAATGCTGTTGCCTCCACCTGTTTCAACTCCCTCCACCTCCTCTGCAAGACTTTCAAGTGGATCCCCCGGAATACAGAGAGACTGTCACCCACGCACTCATACCCAGCAAATTGGACTAAGGGAAGGCCCTCTGTGCCGGAATCAACAACACCCTGCTACACAAGCTCAAATCCATCCAGAACACCGCAGCCAGACTCGTCCTTGGAACCCCACGACATGAGCACATGACCCAGCACCTACGAGACCTCCACTGGCTCCCCATCGAGAAGAGAGTGACTTCCAAGCTACTCACCCATGTCTACAAATCCCTCCATAACATTAGACCCAAATACCTCAACGAAAGAGTCTCCTTCCACTTACCCACAAGGAACCTCCGCTCCGATAACCTCACCCTGGCAGAGACCCCATGCATCCGTAGAACCAGGACAGGCGGAAGAGCCTTCTCCCACATGGCAGCAAAGACATGGAACAAGCTCCCAGTCAACAACAGACGGTCAGCCACTCTGCACACTTTCAGGAAGTGCCTCAAGACCTGGCTCTTCAACTGATCTTTAGCTTTACCCCCCCCTCCCCCCCTCAGTGCCTTAAGACCCTCACAGGTGAGAAGCGAGCTGTACAAACCCCTGTTTGATTGATTGATTACCTCTTCAAAAACATATTTTTAATTAGTAATTTAAATGTCAATTTTCTTTTTCTTTTTTTTAATAGTTCTATTTTTATTTAACGGTCATCAACAATAGTAAATCACAGTACACAGGATATAAAAAGAAAGGTTACAGAGCTGACGAATGCAGCTTGTTACGTTTTGGTATACTGGTATAGAATAAAATCAATTATGGCGTGGGGAGGATCATCATGATTCAATCTGTGTGGTGGAATGCAGATTTTACCTCTGTAGGATTTCCATGGGCCCCAGATTTGGGACCATTTGCGGGGGCATCCCATAGCCACGTAAACAGTCGTTTCCCTAAACATGCACCAGTCAAGGTCCCTCTCCCAAGCCTCCAGAGAGGGCGGATGTGTAGATCCCCATAATTGTGCAATATTCCTCTTTGCCACCATTAGTCACAATGTGACCCATTGTATGTGGCAGCTATTTAAATCAGTGAGTTGCCAAATATTTAGGAGACATCGGTGTGCTTCTGGGCAGAGAACCGCTGTGAGTCTTCGCTCAAAGTGTCATGTATTTGACACCAGTAGGGCTGTGTGTATTCGCATTCCCATATTATTGCATAAATGTGGCTATTTGGCCGCACCCTCTTCTACATTGCCCTCTCTACCCTAACCATTTGCACCAGGCGAGGCCCTGTCAGGTATACTCAATGAAGAATTTTAAGCTGCACTAGACGGAGTCTAGCTGGAATCACTACAACTCCGGGGGAGGAGACCACTTCCCTCCACTCTTCATCATCCAGCTCAATGCCATCCCTTACCCATTTGTCCCGCATTGCCCGAAGGGGGTCGTCCATATTATTGATTAGTTTTTTATATGTTAGTGATATAATTTTTTCAGGCAGATGGCCATCTAATAGCCTGTCTTCCAACGGAGAAGAATCAGGGGTAGAGGTGCCTCTAGCGATGTGTGATTGAAGTGCATGGCGGACTTGTAGATATCTGAAGTGCTGTGAGTCAGCCAACGCGTGTTGTTGCTGTAGAGATGCAAATGACGTTATGTTACCTTTCTCCCAGAAATCTATAATCTTGGATAACCCAATTAAATCCCATTTATCAAATCCCTTCGACCTCCATAGACCACCCAGTGTTTCAGAATCCAATAGGGGGGTTGCCAGTGTCAGTTTTTGCCCCCAGCCAAGCGCTTTGGTGGCTGTGTGCCAACAGTGAACCGAGTATTTATCACAGTTGATGGAGAATCCTGAGTACCTACCAAATATTGCCAGAATGTCCAGGACTGCCGCCAACGATTTTCTAGGGGAGGCTAGGTCCAATAATATATCATCTGCGTATAGCGAGATGCGGTCCTCCCAGTCCGGGGATCAGCTCAGACCTCGCACTACTGGGTCCTTCCTGATCCATGCCGCTAAAGGTTCCAACGCTAAAGCAAATAGAAGGGGGAAAGGGGACAACCCTGACGGGTGCCCCTACTCAAAGTGAGCGTGTTGGACTTTTTGTTATTTACAACAACTTGTGCCATGGGCTCTGAGTATAGAAGGCGCATCCATTGAACAAAACCCGGCCCAAAACCTAGTTTGGTAAGTACTGCTTATAGGTATGGCCACTCAACCTTATCAAAGTCCATAGTCTCCTCTAGCGACACCACTATCACAGGTTCCAGAATGGTGACCACTCTACCCAGGACTCCGTGCAACCTACGCAGATTCAGAGCTGTGTTTCTGTGTGGCATGGAGCCTGACTGGTCAGGGTGCACTAGGTTCTAAATAGCCTTGCTTAGCCTATTTGCCAGAAGTTTTGCTAGGATTTTAGGCTCCGCGTTTAATATTGAAATCGGCCTGTAGGATGTGCAGTCAGTCCTAGGCTTTCCTTCCTTGTGGATCGTAACTATAGTAGTCACCCTCTGGTCCGCTGGTAATCTTCCAATCTCCTTACTCTCTTCGTACATGGCCTTCAAGTAGTGAGCTCATTTATCGGGCCTAAGTTTGTACAATTTGATTGGGATCCCGTTAGGGCCAAGGGCCTTCTCAGAGTGCAGTGATCTAATGGGCTGAGCTACCTCATCAGCAGGTAAGTCGCTGTCTAGGAAGTTGTGATCTTCGTCAGACAGCGTGGAGAGTGGTATGTCGTGAAAAAGTTCATGGGATTCTCCCTCGGTGTAGGCTGCCGCGGTCGTGTAGACTGCTCGAAAGTGGTGTTCAAACTGAGTTATGATGTCATGTGGGTTAGTTATGCAGCTATTCCCTTCACCCCATAGTTCAGGAGCAGGCGGCTAGCCCACTCCTTTCTGTCGAATCAAGCAATCAGCTTCCCAGCTTTGTCACCCAGGTCGTAAATTCTGCCCAGTTTTTCTTTTCCCATATATTTGGCTTTGTCTATTGCTAGGGCTCTAAATTCAGTTTGTTTGAGGTGTAATAGGTGTAGTTTCTCAGGTGTAATCCCGGTATCCAACTCCTGCTCCAGCTGGCTGACCTCCTCCTCAATTTGTGAGATTTCTTTCTGTCTGTCTTTTTTCCACCCAGCTATCAAGGACAAGGCTTGACCCCTTATGAAAGATTTAAAGGCTTCCCACAGGGTCTAGGAAGAGTCGACTGTACCCTCATTTTCTTGGAAGTAATGGTCCATGCCCTTGCTAAGTTCTTTTTAATAAGGGGGTCTCGAAGGTACCATGGGTTGTAGCAGGGTTTCCGTTCTCCCACAGAACTGTGCATAGAGATCTAGAACCTCAGTGAGTTAGGATGATCCAAAAACTCATCTCAGTGTCAGAAATCTCCTTACCTAGCTAGCTACAGTGTCTCATGGATCATTATGGAATGATCCATGTCTTAGACAAACCAGAACATGATCTTTAGAATACCTCAGGAGTCGTGGAACACATGAACACTCTTTCGTTATATAATCATTTCAAACCAAAACTGAGAGTCAAAGAACACAAGTGCAAGTTTGAAATATTTATTATTCAATGCAAAGTTCTCAAACGCAGTATCTTGTATAATACCAAAATGCAGATTATAAAAATCAGAGTCAGCAGCATAGTCACTAATCCATAGTAAGCAAAAGGTGCTAGCATGTTATAATGCAATTTTTATAGAAATCTATATCACCTATATTTCGCGCACCCTATCTAGCATATTATTTTATATCTAAGAAGGTCTCATTCGGGCTTTAGCAGGGCGGCCCCATACCTCTCAATGTCAGTAGGAGCAGATCACATCAACAGCTACCAGCTCTCTTCATGCGCAGCACCAAGTGTCTACGTTCATTCCGTGTAACTCTATCTTAAACCCGCGTAGAGCCCAAAATGTTGGCATCAACATTATTTGTGTTATGTCTAATGTGGTGCGAGGATCAAGCCTCCCAGCAACCTTGTGTTAGGTTAATTTTAGAGTGTGCAGCTCTCAGTGTGCAGACAGTTGTACCAAGTGTACCAGGCAAAGCTGATAGCATAGAAATAACATATTATTCTCAAATAAACCACCTCACCGCTTCTAGGGTGAAGGCGACAACAACAAGTATGTGTTGTGTGCAAAACTGAAGCCGAAGGAAAAAAGGCTGTTTAAACATGTAATGCACTCATGCTAACTTAACGCAATATATGTAACGAAGTATCCATATGACACCCCCCCATTGGTCCGAGCACCGTCAAACATAAGGGAAAAGGCAATACTAAATCAGATACAAAAATTGAAAGCAAAGTTCAATAATCTTGAGCTAAAATAAGCTAAAAATATGTATGAATGAATATGTATGAATGCCTACAGTGGCCTCAAGTCTAAAAATAAAAACAAAACTTTCGAACCAAAAGTTATTCGCCAGGTCTCAAAAATATGAAAGTAGGACCAGGCCGCATCAATCCAAATGTCTGTAAGAGAAAAAACAAGGCACTTATCCGATATCCAAAGGCATGTGCCACAATGACGTTATCCTCAGCGACATCACGTGATTGAATTCTCCATCAGCTGAACACACTCCATTTCTCCAAGTCAGCGAGGGGAAAGTCATATTTCACAACAAAGCACTCCTCCCAGGCATGTCATGAATGGAAAGTATATGCAAAGAAAGTTGCAACAGCCTCCAGTATGAAATCACTGCCATCATCCGAAAATAGTTCAGCAATCCAATTCAGCAATGGGAAAGAACATACGTGCTCCTCCAGCATCGGATCCTCCTGTAACGCCAGAGGACAACTCGGTGGGTTCACCAGATCGCTGTGTGTCAGAAAGGCATCCGCCGCTGCAGAGATCTCCCATTGGCCCAAAACTCCATTTATCGCTGCCAAGGCCATAACTCTTTCGCCAGAACAGATCAGCTCATGAGCCACCACGGGACGCATTAGTTGATCAAAATCGACGTCAGGAGCAGTCCTCAAGCATAGGCACAAATCAATGGCCCAATCGAACTCGCAGCTCAGGCAGTGAAACACAGGTTGGACACACGTGAAGTCGGTGAACCGAAATGACAATCTATAGGCCGTGCTTAATGCTGCAAGCGGCAATGTTCCATAGTAATTGAGCATCCGATTACGGCACAGTGTCAGGAGGCGTTGAACGGCGTCTTGCGCAGGATGGGCATCCATGTTTTATGAAGAAAAACACCAACAGAATGCCTGCGGCTACAGCCAGCAACACAGGTAGTCCACCAAACAAACTCGAAAAAATAGTGTGGAAAAACGTGGGAATGATACCAAAAACTTTTTCAAACGTAGTCACGAGGCCACTGCTTACTAACTTGAAAAAATGTGCAAGCCCAGTCGTTGAAGAAGCATTAAAAATCTGGTGTACCAGCTCGCAGAAATGAAACGGCAAATCAGTATTTAAAAGCGCCTGCACCTCCGTGCGGGTGTTAGCTATGTGAAGGACATAAGTTTCCCGGGCCGAACTCAGGGTCACTTGTTTTTGAGACAAAAGGGCCCTTATTCTGCTTAAACCATTGAATTTTGCTTCCAAGGTTGGAATCCGTGGCCAGATGGAGACATCTAAAGACCCATGCGTGGGTGGGTATAGAACATTCTTGCAGCACACCACACGCTCTGATACAGTTACCACATAAGCCACACCAATTAATAAACCACAACATAATTCGTTGTTTAAAAGCAAATAACTACCATTAGCTAATAATGTGAATGTGGGAACCACTGCTGGAACTGGAGTGCCTTTTAAAACACATGCTAAATTTGGGCGGTCCTGATTACAAGAACCGTGTAACTGAATGTGTCTGCATATTAATGAATGGTCAGGTGACTGTGTGCATTCCTCACCATTAAGATTCACTTCTTTCCCATCCTTCAGACATCTGTATGTGTATGGTAATGACCATGCCTCATGTAGGAATGCATTGCCTAGTGGTTCATATCGTCCTATAGCAATATACCGCATACAGTTAGTAAATTTATATAAAGGAAATGGTAATGTAATTAAACCATGAATAAGCCACGTGGCAGTAGTGGTTTCAGCAACAGAAAAAGGCAAGGATTCTAGCTTCTCAATATGTAACATAGAAAATGATGCATCACGCATTGAAAGCATGCGCTGTTTTTCAGTAAGATTAAAAGGGGCGAAAAGGGATGAAACGTTCAATGAGGTCCAGGGAACTCGACCAGCCTTAATCGTCTGTAGAGTCCAGGCAAACTGCATTACAGAACGCAATTGATTTTGACCATGGTATAACGTGGACACTTCATCATGTACAATATCAACAACAGAAGAAACAATATTATCCAATGTGTAAATTCTGGAAGAAAGCATGTTAATACTGTTATCGACCACTGCAAGCACTTTTTCCAAATTTGCTTGATCAATAGCCCTCAGGCGTTTAGCTGCTTCAACTTGTGAAAATTTCCAAATTTCATTGTAAACAGCATAAATAAAGCGTTTAGACCTACCCCTAGTCGGGCCTTTTATAAAATCATTTAGCTCTATATTCTCATTCAACTGGGACAGATGCAGTTTAACTGCAGCTAAAGTGGAATGTTGTAACCAGTTCTGACACAATTTGCCTACTGAATAAGTTGTAACAGTGTGATCTGTTTCAAACCTGGGATCTGGCCTGATGTGTGTAAAACCTTCAGACAAACCCAAAAAACGACGTTGGCAAGAATCAGAGCTTCTTTGCCACAAAAGCCACCCATCTGGATCAAAACTGGAAATATTAAAGGAGGAATTCTGCAAATGTGCTTGTATCCCACTGATGGATAATGTAGTGAAATTACTCCAACCTGAATATTCTTCCAAATCAGGGATAGTAGGGGTATTTAATTTTTTAGATGTAGCCAATCCAAAACATGTTGTTTGGGAAATAGTAGAATTTAAAAACAACATGTGATTGGGGATGAGACATGCACGATGCAAAGCCTCAGTGCCTTGTACCTGCCAATCTTTGGTACCCCAAACCGATTTAAGGTCAATAGCATCCTTCCATGACTCATAGCCATCCACAGATAACCTTTCTAGAAAGGACTTTGAATACAGCAATTTTGTATCAGTTAGTCTAACTTTGGGCATGAATTTCTGGTTCACTTTAAAATAAAACGACTCAGGATTTGATTGATTAAAATCTGTAAAGTAAGAGTATTTTCCCAGAAATGTACTTGAGCTCCCCTGTAAAGGAGTAGGGCAATGTTCCCACTGAGTGTAATTCACAGGAACCCTCCTGGAACTTGTCTTGTGCAAGAAATGATTTCCATAATGTTGGTAACAAAACAAATCACCATAATTGACAGAATCTAAATACAAATCCTCATCATCAAAGGCCGCATAATATTTCAGATCAGAGAACAATGCTTCTACGGCCTGAAGATCCCAATCATCAGAACGAATATTTTGCTTAATCACATCCCCCATGTTTACTCTAAGCACATTAGGAACATTAATAACTTCTGTGGGGCCATGTATTTAAAACCTAACCGCATCCCACACAATCCCGTCAAGGACAGGCCAAGCAGTAATCTCTACTGAATGTAAGTCTCTCTTTAGTCTGTGTGCTGAATGTGAGGAGGAAAGAGGGGCCAATGTTCCATTAAGGTACTGAATTCCTGTTCTTTCTTTCACATAATGGCCATCGATCAGGCGGAAAAAATAAAACACAAAACCAATTGACATAAAAAGATAAAATGAAAATAGTATCAGCCAAATGTATGTCCAAGGTGGAATAAAAAAATGTTTTTTAAACAACGTGGCATATTTTGCAATAGTCGATGGTTTCTTTGAAAGTTCCGAATCAGAGTCAAAAGAGAATCTGGACTGGTTAGCCAAACGAGCATGTAAATCGGACATAGATAAATCAGCAGGATCTGCATATGTCACTTCATCAATGTTAGTAACAGGAATAGTATTTAATAAAGGACTGGATATGGCAGGCATCTCGAGGGACACCTCCTGATCTGCACCAGATGTAATATCCAGCACAGAGTGCCTCACCATGGAAGGACAGGATAAAGCCGGTGTCATGCTATGAAGAATCGGCCACCCTGTGTGTCTTGACATTGTCAATAGAAATAAATCTGTTTTCCTTACGACCTGGAAGTGGTGGTAAAATGACTGTTCTTGTGCCCTTCACTCCAAGGACTCGAACCGGCGCTCGATACGAGGGACCAAACTCTTTCTTGTTATCGATCTTCTCTCGAACCAGTTCTCCAACTTGGGGTAGCCAGCCAACTACCGGGATCTGCAACGCATCATCCGACGTGGAGGGCAAGTGTTCCTTTGCAAGACTGTCTCTGGTCTTTTGTAGATCCTGTAAAACATTGCAATGTTCATCTACGTCAAAGGCCGCGGCCTGGGCCTGGCAGTCTGCACCATCAAGGTCAGGGACGTACATCTTGATACCAAAGAGCATTTCGTATGGGGTCCGCCCACCCAGAGACCTTCTAGGGAGATTATTAAGCGCACGCTGCACGCCATAGAGGTGGGTCAGCCAGTTTCTACCAGTGCCTATAACACGGGCTGTCAAAGATTGCTTTAAGTCGCGGTTCATTCTTTCTACTACAGAATTGCCCTCAGGCCTGTAAGGACTTGAAAACTTCACCTGTACTCCCAACGAAACCATAGCATCCTTATACGCCTTAGAGGCGAAAGCCGGACCCTGGTCCGAATGGAAAGCACCACAAGCAAAGATTCCCACAAAGACACGCAAATCCTTAATGACAGTTCGCGAATCAGCGCTTCGATGCGGCCATACCCATACAAAGCGTGTGCATGAGTCAACTGCTACTAAGATGTATTTATACGCAGTATCAGAAGAAAAAGGACCGCAGTGATCCAAATAAACACAACCAAGTGGTTTATTAGAGATGTACAACTGTGTCTGAGGCGGACGCGCAGCAGTAGAAGGCTTAATCTGCTGACAAATGTCACACATAAGGACATAATCGCGCGTCTGTTTGTACAGTCCCCGCCACCAGAACCTCTGTTGTAGCTGAGATACAGTGGCTGAGACGCCCGCATGCGCAGACGCCACACCTTCATGAGCCGCTGTAATCAGAGACGCTCTGCGATCCGAGTTGGGAACTAAACGCTCTCCAACTTCAGGAATTTTCACATAAGGAACCTTATCGGGACTTAAGTGGTATGTGTACTTCGAAGGGAACCCCGCAGGATATTTACCTCCCTTCTCCGTGGCAGCCACAGCTGCCAAGATGTCATCATCTATTTTGCTTTTGGACCTCGTGACTGCTGCAACTAAGTATTTTGATACCGCTGACTTCGCTGCTTCATCAGCAAGCGAGTTGCCAACAGCGTGGACCCCCACGCGCTGGTGGCCGAGAGTATGAATCACAAACACGAGCGGCAGTTTCTCTTTAAGTTCTGCCACTCGGACCCAGATCATTTTATGTTTTATTGTGCTACCCTTGGAATCATGAAAATCATTCTGAATCCAAAAGAACAAGTTCTCATTGTAAGACTGGACACAGTAGTAAGAATCACTTACGATTAAAGTCGTCACACAAGGATCAGCGTACTCCAATGCAAGCATCAGAGCACGCAGCTCAGCTAATTGTGCGGTGCAGTCCCCAAGCGTCTGCGTGTGCACGACACTGGACTTGAACTCATCGTTCACCATGGCACCGACCACAATGGCGCATGCGGAAACGTAGGCATGTTTAGAGCCATGCGCAACCTGCGCCGAACCATCCGTGTAAATGATACAATGGAAATCCTCCAACGGCCGCATTGCTAAAGGAGCAGGATGAACAAATTCATACTGTAAATACTCCTGCGACCGTAAAGCGGCGTCAAAAATAAACGTGACATCCTGAGATGTCAAGGATGTAGCCCACTGAATCCACCGAGGGTGCAAAGCTTTAGAATTCGGTACACTGGCTTTCGTGACCGCCTCCAAGGCAGGACACGGGGTAACAACCAACATGAGCTTTCCCTGCGACAGGGCACGTTCTTTAAGAATTGCCATCTGCACAGCCGTTAAAACTTTCTCCACAGTGGAAAAACGCAGTTCAGCCGAAGTGTACAAGTGTGACTTGTAAGCAATAGGTACAGTATCCCCCTCATTAAAAGTAAGGTACGTGAAACCCACCGTCCCAGGGATAATTCTTATCACCAGGTTGGTCTGGTTATCACGGGTCTGTAAGTAGTCAGAAGAGAGCAAATCAGCCTGCAAAGACTGCAGAATGGCTGAATGCTCAGGCAGCCAGCATGATTTGGAAAAAGATGGTTGTACCAAAGCATATAAAGGCTTGATACGCTGGGCATATTCCGGAATGTATGTCCTCCCGAAATTTAAAAAACCCAGTAAAGACTGTAATTTTTTCAGCGTTGTCGGAGAGCGCAACTGCGCGCACTTCTCCAGGAAGTGAGGAGCCAATCCCTTTCCTTCATGGTTAAGTTCATAACCTAGAAACAACACTGTGTACTCCGCAATGTGTGATTTTGCAAAGTTAAACTTGTAACCCATGTCTGCAAAGTTACAAATTATGCTGTTTACTCGACACAGATGCACCCAAAGCTCGTCGTCTGTGAGATAAATGTCATCCACATACGAACATGCAACTGGATCGAAACTCTCCAAAAGAGAGACTATGCGGGCGGAAAACACTCCAGGACTATTTTTATATCCCATTGGGAGTCGTTTAAACATTTTTTGTACGCCGCCGCACGTAAAACTGGTCCATTGGGAACTTAGACCATCTAATCTATGTGCATAAAAACCATTGGAAATGTCAAGCGTGGTTTTGAACCGTTTACGCTCAAGACTATTTACCAGGGCAGAGCCGTGAGTATTCTGTACTGCACAGTTACGGCAATGCGAGTTCAAATGCCGGTAATCCAAAACTAGACGATACGAGCCGTCCGGCTTGTTAACAGTAAAAAGGGGATTATTCATTGGTGACACACATGTTTCAATTACACCTTGATATTCCAATTGTTCAAGGATAGCCGCGACCGAAGCTTTAGCTTCACGCCGTATGGGATACTGGGGTTGTGGCTGCGGCTGTGACCGTAAAGGAATCTCATGGCTAGGTGACAATTTATCCCAGCCACACTGATTTCGGTACACAGCCGGCGCAAGCGCCAGAGCCCACTCTTCTGCAAAATGCAGCGCTTCCACTCTCGGTACAGTGTGCGCGAAACTGGGGAGGATTACCTCCTCCCCTCGCGGAGCTGCGAGAACAAAAGGTGGGGGCCAGTCAGCCTCCGAAAGCAAAATGTCATACGTATCCGAAAGATTCTCCCAAAATACCCCTTTTACAGTTCGCTGCATGTCACCTTCAATTAACAGGACAATTTCAAAAAGTCTTTCAGGGGGAGCAACATGCGTATCTGCTGTTTCAATCACAATAAAAGTCTCAGTCGCTGTCACCTTCAACAGTGGACGGAGGGCCTCTCTCACTATGGTAATCTCCGCCGCGCTGTCCAGCAAGGTCAGAGCCCACGTCAGATTCCGAAGCCGCGTTCTCACTATCTGGGGCATATCGATGCGCTGTTAAGGCTGCGACTTTCTTCTTGGCAAACTGCGGTCTCTTTGGCGTAGAGTCGTCCCGCTGATCCCCTTCGCTTCGCGTGCGGGGCTGGCCACGTCCTTGCTGGCCACCCCTGCCCCTGCCGCCCCCTCCACCACCGGTTGACGGAGCCGATGAGTCCTGAAAGGAACGAGGAGAGCGTTGGTCAGAAGCCTGATATTTCTCTGGCGTTTTAATCATCGCGCGATCGCGCAAATCATAAACTCGATCTGACTGCGCAGGCTGCGAAGGCGCAGGACCAGAACCCTGTGTCTGCTGTTGTTGTTGCTTACCCTGCTTCTGCTTTTTAGGCCAATTTTGTTTTTTGGACTTGGGTTGTCCACCCGTTTCCGAAGACTGTCCCTGGGGCTGCTTCCTCTCTTTTTCAGAAAAAGCTTTCAAACCCTTAGAAGTGCGGCCAACCATTTTATAAGCCGCCACAATAATTCTTGCCAGCTGACGGGGTTTCTCAGCCTCGGGAATTAACGCCAGAGCATTGGCCACCTGAAAGTTCACTGCATCCCCCTTGACATTTGCAAGGATAAGACCGCAAACTGTCTCAAACGAGCCGCTCAGGCGCATACCCAATTCAACCGCCGACTCAGGTCCGTGATCATCCTGAACACGTTTAAGGACCTCAGAAAGGTTTGACACAGACGGGGTGCCATAGCACCTCGAGTAAACCGCTGCAAAAGTCTTACCCCATGTTTCACAGTCAGCAAGTTCAGGGGCTAAATCTTTCGGTAAACTAAGCGTAAGAATCCGGTGTTTTTCACCCGGAGTCGTATTAGGAAACACAGCCTCCAGCTGGTCGAATTTCTCGGCAAGCCAGTAAGGAAAATCATCCTTATTCTCTGGCTTTCTGCCCATAACGGAATTCACCAAGACAGGACTGATTTTCAAACCAGCCTGTTCTGCCCGAAGCTGCGCACCTGCGGGGGCTGCGCCATGAATATTACGACCAATGTAATGAACAAGCGCTCTAATCACTCCAACCGCGACCTCATGAAGACGCCGCAGGTCACCCACGTTACAAGTGGCGCGATTAGGATGAGGAGTAAATCCACCCAAAGCGGGCCAATTTGTGCCCGGAATGGACAAAGGACCTAACCTCGGAGCCGTTAAAGAATGGGGTAGGGCGCCACCAAACCAAACTCCGTGCTGCCAAGCGTCGATAGGTACTTCCAGTGCCCTGTACGGAGCATAAGCCGCCGGTACATCCGTGGCAGTGTATGAATGGAAGACACCCGAATTAGCGTCCAAAGCCGGAAATGTTACCCAGGAATAAAACAATTCGTACGGGTACGCATGTTCCGCACTCACCACTAGAACCACAGCTAAGCCTTCCGCAGGTACATTATAACCCCGCAAGTGGTCACGAACCGCGACGCGGCTATGCTGCGCTATGTCCACGGCCATGTTAGCACAGGAAGTGAAAAGAGACAAAGAACAGTTTGTAGCACAACTGGGTAGTAATTCAAAGAAACCGTTTTCAGAAGAATTCAAGCTTGAAAAGACCTATTTCAAAAATAGGTAGGTTTTTCCGACACCACCGTTTACCGGAAACGGGAATGAAGGTGTAAAGGTTTGAATGATATACTACTCGAGTGTCATGAAATAAGGCCAACCAAACCGTTGGGCGCCATGTAGCAGGGTTTCCGTTCTCCCACAGAACTGTGCATAGAGATCTAGAACCTCAGTGAGTTAGGATGATCCAAAAACTCATCTCAGTGTCAGAAATCTCCTTACCTAGCTAGCTACAGTGTCTCATGGATCATTATGGAATGATCCATGTCTTAGACAAACCAGAACATGATCTTTAGAATACCTCAGGAGTCGTGGAACACATGAACACTCTTTCGTTATATAATCATTTCAAACCAAAACTGAGAGTCAAAGAACACAAGTGCAAGTTTGAAATATTTATTATTCAATGCAAAGTTCTCAAACGCAGTATCTTGTATAATACCAAAATGCAGATTATAAAAATCAGAGTCAGCAGCATAGTCACTAATCCATAGTAAGCAAAAGGTGCTAGCATGTTATAATGCAATTTCTATAGAAATCTATATCACCTATATTTCGCGCACCCTATCTAGCATATTATTTTATATCTAAGAAGGTCTCATTCGGGCTTTAGCAGGGCGGCCCCATACCTCTCAATGTCAGTAGGAGCAGATCACATCAACAGCTACCAGCTCTCTTCATGCGCAGCACCAAGTGTCTACGTTCATTCCGTGTAACTCTATCTTAAACCCGCGTAGAGCCCAAAATGTTGGCATCAACATTATTTGTGTTATGTCTAATGTGGTGCGAGGATCAAGCCTCCCAGCAACCTTGTGTTAGGTTAATTTTAGAGTGTGCAGCTCTCAGTGTGCAGACAGTTGTACCAAGTGTACCAGGCAAAGCTGATAGCATAGAAATAACATATTATTCTCAAATAAACCACCTCACCGCTTCTAGGGTGAAGGCGACAACAACAAGTATGTGTCGTGTGCAAAACTGAAGCCGAAGGAAAAAAGGCTGTTTAAACATGTAATGCACTCATGCTAACTTAACGCAATATATGTAACGAAGTATCCATATGACAGGGTTAATGGGGGCAATTTTCCCCACTCCCGGTTGGCCAAGAGTCAACTGAACCCAAACCGGGGTTGCTCGTAGCTAAGTGTTTAATGTGGTGAATGTGTATGGCCTGGGACGCAGGGACTAGGACATAGTCTATGCGGGTTAGGCTATGATGGACTCCAGAGTGGAAAGTGTGTTGTATTGTGTCTGGTTGAAATGTCCTCCACCCATCAACCAGTCCCAGGGCCTCTAGGAAATTGGGCAACCATCTTGCGGCTGGACCTATATCTCACTGTGGTGATGGTCCAGTGATCCCAAGACCAATGATTTGAAGTCGCCACTGAGCACTAGAAGTCCTTCTGGTAAAGAGAGCAAGATTGTGCCCAGGTCGGCAAAAGTGGTGTGTTGCAAACAAGGTGACATATATACTGACGAAATTGTTACGGTGTGTCCCTCCCATTAACCCGTTATTCCTATATACCGTCTGCGGTCATCCAACCATGTGGAGCATTCAGTAAGGAGAAAGGAGTTTCTCATCAGGATTACAACCCTCTGTAAACTGGTTGTGAATCCCGCGTGGGCCAACATTTTGAATCCCCATCTATGTAACGCCTTGCAGGAGCTCCCTATTAAGTGTGTTTCCTGAAGCAGGATAATGTCAAGGGCTTGGCGTTTAACGTACTGTAAGACAACACTACGTTTAATCTTGTCCCCTAGCCCATTCACATTCCAGCTAATTATTTTGACACTTTTATCCCAGTGCACACTCATCTAGGTGGTAATAGTTTCTTGCACCCTCTGTAACCAAGTGAATACGACTAGTTGATGATAAAATCGTAACAAACATCGAACGAGAATTCCCCACCCAATAGCCCCCCTCCCTGCTACCCTGCCCTCTGGGCATGAAACTTCCCATGTGAAACTAGCAGAGTGCCTGTCGCCCAAACAGAGAACTAAAGGAAGAAATTGGGAGTGAGCACTTCTCTCCGTCTTTCCATCTCCCCCATCCCGGACTAAATGTCCTAGGACCGAAAGCAAGAGAGAACCCAGTGGTCTGAGGCTGGTCACAGGAGGAAGTTTCTGGTCAGGCCTGGATAATTGTGGGTACCTTGTACCTGAAACCCAGCTAACCTCTGAGTTTGAGCTAATGCAAGATTCACTGCTGTGGGTCACCCCTTCTGCTGCGTGTCCAAATCACCCTCATGTTCATCAGAGCAAGAGTTTTGATCCCTTTGGCTCTCCAGCCAGTCAGCGGCCACCTCTGGTTGCGCCAAAAATCATGCCGTCCCCTCGCCTCCACCCGAAGGCGAGCTGGAAACAACATGGTGTACTTGAGCCCTTTGTCCCTCAGTTTTTTCTTGATCGTAAGAAAAGATCTCCTTTGTCGCTGTACTGTTTGCGTGAAGTCCGGTCAATCTGATCTTTTAAATAATATTTGTAAACATAATGAAGTAAAACACTGTACCTCACAGTTTCATTTTTAAATAATATTTAAAAACTTTTATTAAAAGTTGTGTTTATTTATTGCAAATTACATTTTAATATTAAATAAAAGTTGAATATTCATTTCTAGACTAAAAAAATAGCTACTCATTTTGTATGATTTTTATAACAAACAAAATGTATATGCATTTAATTTGAAAGTAAAAAAAAGTCAGAATTATTTTAAGAATATTTCCTCTAGTGTGCACTACTACGCCCCTGAATTGATTATTTTCTATGAGAGTGTGTTTCCGTTCGTATGAGTAGCCTTTTGTGTTGCTAGACTTAATCCTAAACTGGGCTGGAGTACCTTTTCTGCAGGTTTCTCATTGTATTGCAATGATCATACTTTTTCATGCTTTGATGTTTATATTATTACGTCCCTTCTTAATCTCCTCTTTACCATCCCTAAACACCTCCCTATCACAATAACCAATATTCAAGAACAAGGAAGGAATAATTACTATGATGGGCAATGCAGATTTAAATAAATGAAAAGCACAATCAACTAATATGTAGAAGAGCATCAAGAAACAAATAACAACTGCTTTTTTTTCAAAATCATGGGAAAAGTGTAAAATACTCAAATGAAAGCCATATTATTGAAAAAGAGAGTAATGAAGAAGATATTAAAGAAGGGAAATTAAAAGAAGTAAAATATAAAGCAACTGCAGTTGAAACAGTATATTGATAGAGTATCAAAGATACAGTAATAGAGAGTGCATTTATAATTCGGAAGACTGAAGCAATTAAAGAGTCTAGTTTTGACCTTACTCCAGAGGACAAATGAAGCCCAGATTACAGAAGCAGAATTATTTTGCTTAGATAGATGCCACAAACAGATAAGTGGGTATATTTACAAGCCCCTTGCTCCATTGATGCTCCTGTGGCACAGTGTGCTGATCCATATTTACAAGACCACACAGGGTTACCCTGCAGGGCTTTTCAGGGCCTTGAAAATATGGCCCCCTTTCATGCATTACTCTGCATGAAAGGGCCGTTCAATGGGTGTTGCTAAGGTCGTTCCCATGCAACACCCACAGATTCTGATACATTTCCAGATTTACAAGGTTTTGTAAACCTGGGAATACGTCAGGTTCCAACGCCTCCCCAGAGGAGGCATAAAAGTGGCAAAAGGAGGAGGAATACCTTTATTTCTCCTAGTGTTTGCTCTTTCTATGTATGTTGCATTCTCGAGCATCAAATAAATAAGAGTAGATTTAGGTCTCAGGGATTATTTTTAATGACCACTCAGCACTACACTCCCCGAAGGTAACTGGACAAAATACAAATAATAGTGGAGGGTCAGAAGATATGGAATTCACAAGAGACGACTATGTGATGGAACTAGTAGCAATAGTCCACTAGACAGGGTACATCATTCGTGGTTTTTGAAAAATACCCATCAGTAGCTCTTCCTAGGCGCCCTTTTCATCATGTGGGTTCCTTCTAACCATGAAGGATGGTATATTAGTTTGGTCAAAACTGACAGCATAAGGACCAGTGATGATATATCAGGGTCGCAGGGGGCTACTGAAAAGCAGTGCGAGGGGGTGTGAAAAAGTGCAACAAGTGCAAGGTAGTGGTATGTAAAATTAGATAGCTCTGGGGAAAAATTATTTATTGCAGACCTCAGAGTTTCTAAGAATTAAAAATAGCGAAATTGGTAGTTTCAACTAATAGCTACCAACAGGTTGGTCGACATGTTTCAGCAGGATTTCGGATCACACAGGTATCCACTGCATTCCTCAGGACCTGTGTCGCTACTGCTAGTGTAGTGTAAGAAATATAAAAAAGGAAAAGGTATCAACTGGGTATTAGTGAAGGATCCTTCTCCCAGCATATTACGCAGGAGAGTACTGCCTCACCTCACCTGGCAAACAGCTCAGGTAATTGAAGCACCGCTCTGTCCGTCGGTACTTCCAGCGTCCCTCTGGCTGTAAGGGGAGGTATTCTCGAGCACACATAGAACGAGGAAAGTGCAATCAATGATTGTTTTTGTGCAGGAAGGTGCAATTTCCTGCAGAATAAGAATCATCCTTGCAGAGCAGGCACCCTTGCACCGGGGTGCAAGCGTGCCTGTGTTGGAGCTAGGCTGCCTATTGTACACTAACGCAGAGGAAATCACAGGTATGTGTTATGTTCCTGTAAATATGTTGCATCACTGCGCTTTCCTAATGATGCAGCTCAGCACGGCAAAATGGCTTGCAGTGCTGCACTGTGTCATCATCTCATAAATATGCCCCAGGATTTTTGGGAAAGTAGAACTTTAATGTACACCATAGATATCGATGGGTTGAGTTACCAAATAATAAACAGGAAAGTAGCAGAGGAAAAGTAAGTACCAGTAAAAAAAAATTGTGAAAGCTCAATCAGGGATGGGACAGAGGCAGCCACCAAAGGCCGACTATGAATTTGAATTCAATCTGTATTGTGCATTATAAGGAGAATATAGCTACAGAATTTAGGAAAGTCTGTAAAATAACACACACTCAAAAGTTTTAAACATAAAATTTCAGATTTTGTAAAGGCTATGTGCATGCAGGATTAGAAAACTGAGTAAGTTGCAGGACTTTTGGCTTGCTTGCTTGTATGAAAACATTTGTGACCATACATCCCACCATATATGAATGATATCAGAGCGGCATGCTTGAATGTATAAACTAGATCACTAATTCTACTACGGGTTACTGCAGAAGGTGTGTCAATGAGTATTGCTCTATGGTTGTCCACCTGACAAGGCTGACTTCACAGAAGCAGGTAAAGAGGATCATATGGACTGAGGAGTATCAGAGGCATTTGACACCCTGAATTGGGTGCTGTGTTCAGCACTTATGCTGAAGGCATCTGCTTTCAGCAATGAGTTTGTAAAATAGAAACAGATGTTTCAGAACATGACATTGTGGCAGTGTTTTGACAGCTAAATGGTAAGGGTCAGGATCACCCATTTGCCTTTACACTAGGCGACTACTCCCAAACATCGAACTGCCATTGAAAGGGAAGCCTCTGCTGTGGTTGGTCTATGAAGACGTTGCCCCTTTTTGCATTGTTACCCCCTAACTGTTTGCCTAGAACGGGTACCAAGCTGACTAAAGTGTGTGCTGGGGTCCAGCTAACCAGGCCCTACCACAGCATTGTGTGTCAAAGTCGGACCCCAAACCCAAAAGTCGACATTGCACCTGTCCCTGGGTGCCATGCCTAACAAACACTGCCTGTAGCATAGACAAGTCACCCGTCTAGCAGGGTGCACTATACCACAGGTGAGGGCACAGTGGCTCGAGCCCTGTGCCCCAACAGTGTCTGTGCCATTCCCGGACATTATAACTGCAGTTATGCCATTTTGAGTACATGGGCTGAAAGTTTGTCATCACGAACTACCCTGCTCCATGATGGGTTTACTGAAGACTGGGAAGTTTGGTATCACCACATTATACCCGCACTGATGCCTGTGTCAGACTTAATGTAAAATGCACCCAGAGGGCATCTTAGAGGTGCCCCCTGATACACGACCTGTTCTGGCATGGAGCCTGACTGGCCACCAGCCATCTGCCACCACCATACATGTTTCAGAACCCCTGGGTAGCGAGCCCTCCACTCTCTGGGTCTGGAAACAAAGCACATCCTGAGCAGAAGCATCATGCCTCCTCCCCCTGGATGGGCAGCATCAATGAAGAGAGAGCTTCAAGGGTCGACACCTTTGTTAGCTACACCATCCTTTTGCTGGTGTCAGCAAACTGGCTTCCACTGGGTCTGACCCCATTTGGGCACGAGAACAGGTGGGAAAACCTAGCCAGGAAGAGAGATGTGTCCACCTTTGCCGACCTCATTCCTTTGGTAGGGGATGCGAGGTGAAGCACACATCTCAGTCCCCTCCATCTTGAAGATGAAGGGACTCAGCCAATTAGGAAGAGGATCATGCCCCCCTCCCACTGGAGGTTGGCATACTAAGGGGTGTAGACACCCTAAGGAAAGGACCAATTGGTCCAGACCTGTAATTCCCCTTAATCTAGTATTTAGTGGCACCCCTGAACCTTACCTCTTCAGATTCGACAAACCAAAGAAAAAGACGGCTGCTGCCAGACCAGGAACTGAACCGCTGCATACCAAACCCGGAAAGAACCCTGCCACCTGCACACGGTTCAACCATTGAATCTGCTGCCCTTCCAGAAACCCTGCCTGGTCTCCAAGAAACCCCGGAGGCCTTGAAACCCCCACAAAACACCAAGAATCTGCCTTTGGACTAGAGGCTCTAATCCCGGGCATCCACCGCTACAAGAACCATCACAATGAGGACCAACACTAGTTTTGCCATGACTCTGTCATGCTAGAAGAAAAGCCTCCCAGCAGGACGGTCTCTATGACCTCCAGGGATCCTCGGCCACATGACCGCCAGCTGTTCCTGAGCTGATACCCGAGAGCCTGTACCTTACAGCAAGTGGCCCTGTCATCTTCCTCCAGTGCCTCCTGTCCCACCTTCCTGACCGTGACCGCATGTGACAGTCCGACAAAGGCAGAATTTCTCCATCTGATTAACAGCAGCCAGCCACCAGTGAACACAATGGTAACCCTGTTGGCGGTCTGCTAAAGACCAACCTGCTACATTACTCTCCGTGAACTGCAATAGTAAATCTCATGGCGGGTATCAGCTGCCGTAGCGTAGATACTGGATCCTGCACCTATGGGTGCCCCAGTACCCCGCGACCAACATTGCCCACAGTGTTGGCCTGAGACCACCCGAATAATGAAAATCTAAGCCTGGCACTTACTTGTAAGCCCATCACCTGTCATTCCCTTCACAGGATGGCATAGGTTTCTCTCTGTATTGCTCTAACCGAATATCCTGAATACAAAGTATTTTCTTTACAACTCAAAAGTATTGCTTGAAAATCTACAAATCATTCTACCTTAAAAGTTTTGAAATTTTGAAAGCATTACAACTTACCTGCATTAACCTTTGGTCCTTAATATACAAAGTACAACTTGTTTTACTTACAATTGGTCTGGATTCAGTCTTGGAGTGTGTGATAACATTTACTGCTTGAGTGTGCACAATAATGCTGTACACCGCCCTCTGATAAGCCTTACTGCTCGACCACACTATCACAGCTGTTAGTAATATCTACTTTAGCCTCTGTTATACCTCTGGAGATCCACTGGACTTTGCGCACCCTTCACCCTTCACCTCGCTCTGGTGTAGTGTATACATAGCCATTTTCCTACAGTGACAATGCCAATATAGAGGGCCTTTCAATGTTCTTCCACTTAGAAGATGAAAACTGCCCAGGGATTGGCTGAATTGCTCCTCAACTTTCATCTGTAGGAGAATGCCCCTTTTTGCATGATCACCTCCATTTCTATTTTTGGACTGATTTCTGCTGGTTTAAACATGCCAAAACTTGTTATACTTCTAACTGGTGTATTTAATTTACCTGTAAGTTCCTTGAATGTTGTACAAAGTGTACCCAGGGCCTGTAAGTTATGTGTCGGTAGTAGAATATAGCACATATTGAGCCACCAGTAGAGTGTCATCATGTCACAATAAGTCCTTATGACATGCCTGAATCCTCCTTTTATATATTAATAGTTCATCCCTAAGTAGGCCTTAATGCCCAATAATTCTCATTGCCAATATTTATCAATATCAATAGACTATCAGTAGGCTAAATATCCCCCCACATGTGATGCAAAGTGATACATTCATTAACAAAACCATCAAGACGATTAACCCCTTCCATGCTGATGACAGAACGGTTCCGTCATCAGCATCAGTTGAGCTGTGCTGATGACGGAACCGTTCCGTCATGACTCCGCCCGCGCAAGGCGGAGTCAGCACAGGCGGAAAATACGCCCCGCATGGAAGGGGTTAAAGATGATTAAAAAAAATATGAATTTTCAATATCCATTAACATACAGAATTATACAAAATTACTAAAGACAACTATATAAGATTCATAGTGTTCCCAGTGCAGCAGAACCACAGGGAAAAAGTATAGGTAACCTTCTGCAATATAAATTTACATGTGTGTTACACATAACAAACAACCACATACGATTAGCAAAAGTAGTTCGGCAGCCTCAAAGGGGTGCCACATTGTTTGTTGTTGATTACATTTTGATATGAGTTTTGGCCTGATACTGAACAATTGGTGTCACTTGACATCACACCTTTATACATCAATATACCCATAGCATGACAGTATATGACTGTATGGATATTGTAAATACATATTTTCTTAAGCATCTTGGTGGTTATGTGTGTTAATTTATCATTTTGCATCAAATGCTTGACACTAATTAGTCTTCTCATATTCTATTGATTACCGACACAGCACTAATTATATTTGTAGCTGTCTATGCGTTTCATTGAACATGAGTAGCTCTCAATTCAGAAAAGGTTGGAGACCCTGTAAATAATGCCTACCAGTACTAATGTTTTTCTTCAATTGTTATACCCAGGTCTAATGGGTTTATGGGTTGCACTTGTTGCTTTATAAAGTGTTAATGTCAAATAAGACAGGGTGCATTGCATTTAAAAATTGGACATGTAAAGATTTAATGTAAAAAATGTGCTCACATTAACACAGACCCAAAAGCTATTTCACTGTAGCAGGTGTAGCTGTTGCATAACAAAGCTTTGGCATATAATAATAACATTAATTACGTTATCTATGAAACTAAGTTTAGGGCTGTTTACAATATATTTTATAAGTTCTCTTCACTGGTAAGGTAATAAATATCTTACAAAATGTATTTTCAAGAAACTCACCTTGAATCTGCTTCAAGCCCCCAGAAACCCATTTGTATGAACTTCCAACTGCCATCCAAGGGTTGAAAAACTCCTTCTATAGGTGTGAACTTGCTCCCATAGTTGACACAAAGGGCTTAGGGGCGGGTGTTCTTTTCCTCTGGCAGGGAGCCCATCTGGGCCGCCTCCAGGAACTTAATTAACTTAAAGGAAGCCTACACTTCTACAGGCAGATATAGCTAACACATGGGCTTGCCCCTCCTTTGCTCTCCTAGCCAGCTACACACCCATCCCAGTGGTAGACAAGTCACCACTGAACTGGTTTTTGAGGGAACGCAGAGAAGGAGCTGTATCCTAAGGGAGGCACAGGGCTCTGCACAGTGTAAGAAAGGTTCTGCAATGTTGAATTTGGGCAGACAGGGACACTTTGGGTTTGTGTGTTGTGGGGCGCCCAGGAACTGCTGTAAAAGTGGGTATGGTTACCTTGTAAACTGTTTCCCTATTGGTTAGGGAGGGACCAGGGGTTCCTTCTAGCTTCTGATTAATCACTGTATGTAATGTGTGTTCCATTTGAAGAGCTTTATAGTGAAAGCTGGACTCAAGCAAGCTGTTACAAAAGCATGGGTTTATTGCTGTGATTCTAATAGGTGCATCACATGCATTTTACAAACATCATCCGTAATGAGTTCTGCTACAAGCACGACTTATGGCATATTAAAGATTCTTACATGTCACTCAACATGCATTATTTTTGTGATTCAGTGCTAGCATGAAATCTGTACAAAATAATATGTAGGCCAAACAGTGAATGACCTCCGCACAAGATCCAGGAACCACAAATCATCAATCATTAATAAGTATCTTGACCAGTCTGTATCCAATCATTTTTACCTTGGGAACCATTTGCTATCTGATTAGACGTAAATCCCCGGGGAACATATCTTAAAGGAAGAACTACTGAACTCCATTGAAACTCCATTGAAATCTCCTGGATGTACCGTGCAAAATCATTGTATCAAGATGGACTGACTATCACTGACAACACAGCCCGATTACTGCATATCTCAAGAGAACTTTGGACTGCATTCAGTAGAAACCCATATTGCAAGTCGCACCTTGGATGTGATTTTTACTAACTCCCCTTTATTATCTTGTGAGTTCCCCTGCCCCCTCCTGTGGACTGATCACTAACAAATTGATTTTCGTATCCCGTTGGTTCATATATCTTAACGTCCAAAAAAAAAAAGCCAAGCCAAATCACAGTAGACAATTATACAAAGTTACACGAGACGCTTTCCCCAATGAATTCACCACTTCAGGAATGTATGACGTTACAACGCATGCATTTACATCGCATGCCTTTACAACGCAACTATTACAACGCAGTCCATTACAACGCATAGTGCTTTGGGGCGCTGGATAGTGAATAGTTTAATTTACTATTCCAACTCCAGTCCCCGTGGACACTAGAGAAGGTTATTGGATAGTAAATTAACCTATTCCCTATCCTAGAGCGCCCTCCAGAGCAATGCGTTGTAATAGTTTGCGTTGTAATGGTTACGTTGTAAAGGCTCTGCGATGTAAAAGTTGAGTTGTAAGTGTTGTTCACCCCACTTCAGACATAGAGGAGGAAGAAGATGTGGAGAAGGCACTCATATAATGTCACACTTCTTTAAACACAGCTAATAACAACCTAGCTCCAATGAAAAACTACTCTTCATCTAGACATGGTCCCTGTGTACCATGGTATACTCCTGGATTACGCAGTGAATGAACCCCAGGTAAAAAACTGAAGAGAGGTAGGCAATCAGCCATTAACCCAATAGATAGCGAGGTCTATAAAAAATCCTTAGTACACTATCATGGAAATATCAGGAAAGCATATAAAACGTATATTTCACTGCAACTTGAACAGGCTGGAATTATATAAAATCCTCAATTCCTTCATCAACCCTCAGGCCTATTTAACAGATATCCCACCTTCACAAATTCTATGTAATGCCATCGCAGACCACCTGGACGACAAATTAAATCAGATCTACAACTATCTGCCAAGCCTGTCGAACTTTGTAAGCTCTGATTTTAAATGCTCTCCAGTAAAGGCCTCCAACATTTGTATCTTAGAGGAGTTGGCTCCACTCAGCCCAATTCTGTTTGCATAGACTTGAAGGCTGCAAAAACCGGATCACCTTTAGCTCCCTTCTAAGGGGTCTATTATGATGGTGGGTGGATCGCTTCCACCGGGCCGGCGGTAGCCACCGCTGGCCCAGTGGGGATGATCCGCCCACTATCTATGCCTGATTGACCCCCCCGCCATATCTGCATGGCTGGGTGGTCCGCGGCAGACGGAAAGACTGTCCGCTACTTTCCCGCCGGTCGACTCGTCGACCGGGCGGAAAAGGGGCATAACATGGTGGCGGTATCTGCAAGACACCGCCATCAATATTATGTTGATGGCGGAGATCAGCCTTTCCATGGCGGCGTTGTAGCCATGGAAAGACATGCAGTCTTAGCTTTAGGGGGCCCGTTGCGGGCCCCCAGGATGTTTAGGATGTGGGGGGTTGCACATGGGGGTATCATTTGCATGCACAAGGTGGCAGGCCCTGCGCGGTACCTGTCACATTGTGCATGCAAATGCACAACATGCAGTTTTTATATTGCGGCAGGTGCTGCTTACAGCACCGCCTACAGCAATGTATAAAATGCGGGATGTGCCCACCAGTGTGGGGTGCGCATCCTAATTTGTATGGTGGGACCACCACACCTATTTAGGGGTTTATTGCGGTGGCGGGTGGACTTTGTCCGCCCGCCATCGTAAGAGACCCCTAAATCTTTTGTTGAGTACAGGTGAAATTCCAACAGACTGGAAAGTTGCTCAAGTCATCCCAATTCGGAAGTTGACAAACCTTCCCGCATCAGATATATCTAAATATCATCCCATTTCGCTTCTCCCCATGTCAAGTAAAATAATGGAAATTCATATCAGCAAGCAACGTGTGAAGTACCTTGAGTCCAACAGGATTTTACACTCATCCCAGTCCGTTGTAGACCAATGCACAGCACAGAAACTGTGCTTATAGCAGCTTTGGACCATAATGTATGCTGCCAGGATAAAAACCAGCCTTCTATGCTAGTACGGCGAGATTTATTAGCTGCTTTGATACAATATCTCACTCCAGACTGATACAGAGACTGGAGGAGATAGGCATTCTGGACACAGCTCTGCAATGATTTACACATTTCCTGTCTCATCGAACTCAGACCATAAATCTGGGTCCTTTCAGATCATGTACCATGGAGATTAAGAAAGGGTACCTCAGGGCTCTTGTGTCAGCCACACACTATTTAATATACATGTAGCCCCCCTGGCACAAACTATAAGAGCCTCTGGATTTACACTTCTCTCATATGCGGATGATACTCACGATTTGATCTCATTTGATAAAGACCTTTCCGCAATAAGAGAGCGCTTTACTAATGGGATGAAAGCCATCTCGGCTTGGATGATGGAGAATTTCCTCCAGTTATACAATTGCAAAACAGATAATATGCTTTTCTGCACTGCGCTGCAGCTGTGGTCCGTGACTGGCGGCCTTCAGAACTAGGAGCAGCACCTTCCCCCAAATCTTCAGTAAAAAACCAGGGCGATCGCCTGGACCAGTCTCTTGCTATGGAAGATCATGCAATGGCTACCACTGGCACCTGCTTTCTTTCACACAATGAGTGTGCTGCACAGAGTCATTCCCTTGCTCCCATTTTCAGTGCCCAGGACCTTAGTGCAAGCTTTGGTGATTAGTCACCTGGACTATGGAAATGCTCTTCTTGAGGTTGTTAACAAATCCCTTTTGGATAAACTCCAAGTAGTACAAAACACAGCTGCTCGCTTAAATCAAAATCTGCAGGCTAGATCTGCCTCAATTCCCCAGTTGCAGTCACTCCATTGGCTTCCGGTATGTGAAATAATTATAATTATAATAATTATAATTATGATACCTTGTGGAGAAACACATTCCTTATCGGCCAGGATGGCCTTTAAGTTCAATGAGCAAGTCGCTGCTTATGATACCACAAATCTCGTTCTGGAGGCTGAGTTTTCTCATTTCTGGCCCCTCATTACTGGAATAAACTTCCTACTCACATACAAGAATGTACTGTTCACCGTAGCTTCAGGAAACTTCTTAAAACTGAACTGTTCTAACACTACGGCCGCCCACTTATGGTGTCTACTGCGCTGATATACCCCATATGGGGTGGTTTCATGCACATTATAAGTTTATTTAACATAACATAACAAGTCCTAAAAAAAAAAGTTGGAGACTCACCATGTTGGGCAGTATGCAAGTGACATAATGGAGTGTGACATCATGGCATGTGAGTTCACAGCGTGTGACATCACTGAAAGTGACATCAGATTTAGCACAATGAGGAATTTTACAAGTTAAAGCTGATCAGTAGTTAAACCTGTGACTCAAGTTCGCTGTTTAAAGGAATTACTAGACCATATCAAGATGCGACAAGCTAGGGAGACTAAACCTAGCACCCAAAGCACAATTCATGCATTGCAACATAAATGCTAGAAACTGCAATTGTGTAAGCGTTATTAACCTAATATATCACCATTATTACACTGGCAACTAAATAAATAAATATTATAATAAATACATATTTTAAATATTTAAATATTTAAATATTTGAATATTTTACCATTTAAAAAGAAAATGCAGGTTGCACACTGTGTTAGTATTCTGAGCATGGTGGCCACTATTCTACACACACATTACAATACAGACAATAATATGTGGCACTGCATTCTAAAGCAACAGAGGAGGGCCCTTGAGACTTATGAAAATTAGTGAAGAAAGCGGTGCAATACACTGGCAGCTTCATCTGGCGTGAGAACGAGCTACTACAAACAGCGGCATCAACCAAGGCCTGCTAGCAAATACTCCCATATATGATCTGTGCTGCTCCCATTTATGATCCCAGTTAAGATGTAGGTACCCTTACGGACAGCTCGCCTAAGACCTGATCATAAATGATCTCTATATCTTGATTGATTTGACTGCAGTCTCACACCTTAGTTTTTAAAAGATCTGTGCAACCAGAACACTTGCACTTCTGTGTATGCTGAGGGATGGGAACTGAAGTCTGACAGTGCCACCATCAAGAAAGAGATTATTAAAAGGTATTGTGTAGTTAACTTGCTGCTTGTTCTTGGAGCAGAGGGGAGTGGCAGAATCAAGCAAGTAGTCAGAAAAAGAATATACCCCCCACTTTGAAACAAATGGTTCCTGCAAGGGCACCAAGTAAGTGAGCCCGAACCGCCCCAGAAGAGCTCCCTTGTCTCTTCTATCCAAGCATCTATTCAGTCATCTTTTCACTTTTCCATTCACCCACTCATGTCCATTTCACCTTTACATGCTGTCGTTCTTTATTCATTCATTCTTTCATCCATCCATCATTCACTTTTTCACTGTTCCATCCATGAACTGACCAGTCCATCAATCATTCACATATCCATCAACTATGCATTCATCCACCTGTACATCCATAATTTGACCTACCCTTCCATCAATTGACCTTCTTGTCTATTCACTGATCCTTTCACATGCCCAGTTAGTCTGCCATCCGCACATCCTCTCAGATTTCAATGTACGCTGCCATCTATCCACCCCCCAACAGATATCCTTGTACTCTACAATCCTTTCCCCCCGAAGCACTCATTCACCGTTCTTTCACCCACCCATCCTTTTACCCACTCATTTATCAATCTTTCCAACCATCAGTTTTTCTTACATGTTGCTTTAATTATGAGATTGTATTTGCCAAGTTGCAGACAGAGGTGGCCCTTAAGGAACCCCATCCCTCTGTAGCAGCTAAAGTGGTGGTTGACAGCGCCTCTGGGTGGAATGCACCTCACTACTAGCTCTCGATTGATAGATAACATCTTCACACTGCTACTAAGGATAGGTATAGGTGGGTCAACCAACAATTTAACCGGGAGAGCCAAGGGTCTGGCTTCACTCTAAGAGGCATTGCACAAGCCGAGCAAATAACATTTACATGTAAATCATGAAAAAAACACATCATCTAAAAATATGACGCGTCCTTAAAATGGAAAAAAGCGTATTTCAGTAACATGCCTCATAGATTCACTTTTGTACATCATATAGGATCACTGAATTACGATGTATTAAACGTGCTAATTTTGAAAAATATGAATTTATAAACATTCTTGCTCCCTTGCCTTGATGGCAATGCTACTAGTGAACTAAAAATGAACACTCTACTTATTTCCTGGATTCTTCAGCTACATGGAGCAAGACTATAGTCTGTTAAAGAAACACGATAGAGAAGGTTGTGCAGCGTACATCCTAAACTCATGTATTCCCAGGTGCTCTCATGTATGGGATAATGAACATAAAGGAAGTAGGCCCGAAATAATATTTGCCTAGGATCATACAGTTTGGTTATGTAGAAGCAGTGTGGAATTTTGGTTTACGGGCTGAACATCATCTGCGCCAGCTTGTCACCCACGTACGACGTGCACGGCAGCCATTTTAGGTATCATGGTCTCCCTGTCCACGATCGATCGCCAGCGCGCCCCTCTGACCCAGCAAGCATCCTCCGCGCATCCTGGCTCCCCCTCCCTCCCTCTAATGAGCCTAACCCTTCTGCATGACCCTGTCCTTGGGAGTCACGCCTGCGCCTGACCAGCACCTCCTCTCCTCCCATGAATGCCCCTCTGTTGATAAACCTTCCCTCCGCGCTCAATTGTCCACGCGGCATGAATACCACTCCTTTGATGACCCCTTACCCCGTGTCCGACTGTCCACACAGGTCCGAGGCCATTGCCTAAGCCGGGAGATACCATTTACTGCCCCTCATTGTATGGAATCGCCCCTCTTCAAAGGACACACTGTTGATCAGGGCCTCCCCACCCCCTGGGATATGATCAGGCGCACACATTCTAAGACTTGGCGAAACACTCAGCTGCATGATGACCCCCTCCCCTTATCAGCAGGTTGAGGACCTCTATTGTGAAGGTATATGGGGGTGGGATTGACACGAGGATTACGGGGATGTCATTTTCCTTACTTCACAATGTTCTGATTGTAATAAAGAAAGGTCACATGCCATAAACCAGTGTATAAGAGGCCAGGCCTCCGAGAGGCTGTTAGAGCACCTCTAGACGATACCTTGTTGTCCGATCTGATGTGTTCTGCTCCGTCGGAATAAAACTTCTGTTTCCTGCCTTCTGGTCTCCGGCGCCTGCCTCATTGCTTGGTAATTTGAATGGTACAGAGGCGGTTAGCGCCGGGCAAATCCTGAAAAAGGTCATAGCCCTACCTTTTTCCACAATTGGCGTCCCAAAGCGTGGGGCCCATCAGTGACACGTGGATCCAGTGGGAGAGGTCCTGACGACAGAGTGAACGACTGCAACGATCGGGAGAGCTCGTGTCCGATAGACCCTCGTCTGACAGCCGATCATCCGACCTTCACTAGTTCCGAACAGACCTCTCTCGAGTGATCTACGGTCCTGACTGGGAACCATCAGGAGTGCCACGAACGTCACGAAGAAGAGAGGACGATCGGGCGCTGGATTCAGAAGACAGGAAACCGTCCATGCGGTCCGGGTAAGGTTGTGTAGACACGACAAACTGAGAAATGATTGTTTGGTTTGGATAATACTAGTATTACGCTTTGTTGAAACCTCTGGAGATTCACCGTCTGCAAATAGAGAAAACAACAGGCTCTCTCTTTGCAAGCAGTGAAGGATAGGTAACGCAGACTTTTGTCCCCATTGTAATCCGTCGTGCCTATCTTCCTCCCCCACTGTTTTCCCGAACTATCGTTCGTGGATTATTGTCTGGAGATTCTTTGTCCGCAAACAGGGAAGAACAAGGTCTCTCTTTGCAGGTAGAGAAAGAGTGGGTAACGCAAACCTTTTTCGCACCCACTTATTCTCCCCACTGATTGTTTGATTGACCGAACATTGATTGTTCGGTATAGGTTCTTTTGAGGTATTCACCGCCGGCAAACAACGGAGAATAGAAATATTCTGTCTAGTCTTTGCCCGCCGTGATAAGATAGGTAGTGCAGACCTTTGTCCCCGTTGTAACCCGTCATGCCTATCTTCTCCCCACTGATTGGTAGCCTGTACAGCCCGGACCGCTTATTAGAGATGAACCATCCAGCTCCACTGGAGGGCACCCCTAATAAGGACATGTTCACTAAGCATGGACTAGTAGCTATAGCTTATACTAAACTATGGCATAAATATACAAAGAAGAACCCTGAAAGTCAGTGGCCACTGATAGGTTCCTTTGATGAAAACAAAATAAAAACATTGGAAATAGCGCTCCAGAAAAATAAGACCACGCCCACTATGCTCGATAGTATAGGCATGTGGCGCAAAGAAACGGAACAACGAAAGAAAAGAGAAGAAGCAAAAATAGGGAAAGAATTACGAAAGGCAGCCCACCTAGCCGCTAAGCAACTAGAAGAAGAAATACAAGAAAGAAAAGAAGCAGCACAAAACCAAGAATCCGGGTCGACAGGTCAATGCCCTATTAGGACCCCCTCTGCGCTCTACCCTGAATTGCCCTCCAAACAACGGGCAAACGATGAGTTACTGCTAGGTCCCCCAATCATCTACATGCCCCTTCCATATGCTCCCAGCCAACAAAGCTTGCCAGCCCCGAGTGCGAGTGAAAGTGACCTTAGCGCTAGTGCACCAGCCCTCACGGCCTCTGCACCAGCCACATTGACAACATCATCAGACGACCCCGAGGCTAGCAAACAACCACCAGCCAGACTAAATAGGTTGAGCAAAGATGAGCGGGATGGGATCGACAAAATAGCGAAGGCATTAGTAGAACGAAGGGAGAGCGAAGAATACACAATGAACATATATAATTTGCATGCCAACAGCCACAGACGGCATTTCATTTTGCGATTCAGCTACCACACCCTGAACGCATATGAAGATAGGTATCAAAGTAAGGGCCCCGCTAAACTAACAACGCTGTAATGGAAGATTGATGTTGGAGATGGGACTGAATGTGAGGCGACGGAGCTCTTCATGCAGATGCTTGAGGTCCTCCGCCACCTCACGGAACAAAAACCAGAAGCCAAGGTTACGGTCCCTGAAACAACCTCAGTAGAAGTAGCCAATACTATGATGCCCATCAGAGAGGCGGCCCCTTACTGGATCCCGCCACGTGGCCAGGGAACGAGCGATGATATTAATCATGCAGATGCAAAAGGGAGGGTTGTGTACAATTGGGTTTACCAACCATGGGACCGACAAGATATCCTAACCTTTAAACAAACTCTGCCCGATTTAAGAAAGAACCCGACAGCATTCTATACCGAATTAGGCACAGCTTTGGGTTCGACGATAATGACTTTAACGGACATTGACTTGTTCTTCGGGTTATGCCTGCCAGCTGACGTGTGGAAGCAAATCCGGAAGGCTGACCACGCGGATCTGTTTGGACATACCAGGGACCAACTCGGTAAACTAGATAGACAACGAGAGCCTGGAAGGAAACCAGTAAAGGACATACTAGAACTCCCAGACAAATTAGTTCAGAAGTTAAAGACACTGATCCCAGAGAGAAAGGTAGACTGGTCGATAGTCACGGCCTGTCGACAGAAACCCCAGGAAGATGTGTCAGAATACTTCTCCCGATTCGAGACAGTGTTCTCCGACTACAGTGGCCAAGACATGACCACCGCAACCGGACAACACCTGTTCGTACAAAATTATGTAAAGGGCCTATCACAAGAGGTCTCCCAAAAACTACAGACGAGTGAGAGTAGTTGGGGGGCCTCCAAACCCGCAGATATCCTTCAGATGGCTCAGTATTACGAGCACCAAAAGAATGAGAACGATAGGGCGTCCGAGAAAAAGAAGAAAGATTTAAAAGAAAGGGTGATGATAGCCCAGATACAAGGTATAGCAGTGGGACGGGAACACCAAAGGGGGAACTACCAATCGACCACCCCCAGAAATCTACCTCCTAAAGATCACACCCCAACACCCCACACTGGACGTAGAGACATTAGCACTGACCAATGCGCCTTCTGCAAAGGATTTGGCCATTGGAAATCCCAGTGTCCGGTTCTGCTAGAGATGAATAGAAATAGGGACACCAGGGATGTGGCAGGTGGTCCGAGCAATAGAGGACAAGGACGAGGGCACACAAACGGCACCAACAATGACAGATCAGGGAGATTAAACACATTTGACCGCCCCCGACAGAACCAATACCAACTATCCGATGGTGAGAATGCCCCCGACTTTGCATAGGACTGCCAGGGGCAAGGGAGGGATCCAGTCGAGCTCTGTGTTGACCAGCAAGGTCCTTACGTCACTGCTAAGGTCCTGGGTACAGAGTCTCCATTTTTGGTAGACACTGGAGCGACACGTAGTGTGTTATCGAAACGACTGATTCCAAGGGCACCCTTGTCTGGCTCACACATTACATCGATAGGTTTCGATGGAACGCCCTCCACTAATCCCCTGTCCGTACCTATCACCTTTGACCTAGAAAACAACACCACTGACGCGACATTTCTGCTCTCCTCCAACTCCCCTGACGCCATTATGGGCATTGACTTACTGAAACATTTTCGAGCTACCATTAGGTGTTCCCCAGATGGAATACGAGTCATCCTGTACGACAACCCAGACATGCCTAAATCTTGCCCTGCACGACACATGTGCCCCATAATCGATGCTGACCTGTCCTTGCTTGATACTCTGCCTCCATACCTATGGGCCAAAAATGACTCTGATGTGGGACGAATGATGATTGACCCCATTCGTATAACCGTAAGACAGGACGCTATGCTCCCGAAACTCCCACAATATCAGATATCCCCCGAGGGCGAGAAGGCACTGGTAGCGATTATTCAATCTCTGGTGGATGCAGGAGTGGATGAAGAGGTGGTTAGCAACGTCTGCAACAGTCCAATCCTACCTATTGTTAAGAAGCAAGGCGAAGGAGATGAGAAAGCATACCGCTTCATCATCGACCTGCGAGAAATTAACAAAGTGGTTGTACCCCAATACCCTATAGTCTCCGATATCACCACCATTCTGACCCTCATCCCGTCCACTGCCACCACCTTCACTGTTATCGACCTTAAGAATGCGTTTTTCTCTATCCCCATCCATCCAGACAGCCGTTATCTCTTCGGCTTCACTTTAAAATCCCGCTCGTACCGATTTTGTAGAGCCCCCCAGGGGTACACCGAAAGCCCCAGCATTTACAGCCAGGCCCTCAAAAGACAGCTGGATGCCTTCCAGCTACCAGATGGAGTGGTGTTGATCCAATATGTCGATGATATCCTTTTGGCGGCCGACACCACCCCACTTGCAATCACAGCTACTGTCCAACTCCTACACTTTCTTGCAGAAAATGGCCATAAAGTTTCCAAAAAGAAGTTACAGTTCTGCCAGCCACAAGTGACATACCTAGGCCATTTCCTGTCCAAAGAAGGGAGGAAACTTACACCCGACCGAATCCAAACCATCCTAGACACCCCCATCCCAAAAACACAAAAGCAAGTCCGCTCTTTGGTTGGCCTAACCTCTTTTTGCAGACAGTGGTTACCTAATTTCAGCCTCATTGTAAAACCCCTACTTGCCCTATTAACCAAAGATGCCTCCTTCCCGCTCCCTTGGACTGCTGAGTGTCAAGCATCCTTTAAAGAATTGCGAGATGCACTCTGCTCAGCACCCGTCCTGGGAACCCCGGATTACTCTAAACCCTTCTCCCTCTTCACCCACGAAAGGGAGGGATGTGCATTGTCTGTCCTAACTCAATCTATTGGTCCTAAGCAGCGCCCTTGTGCCTACTTCTCCGCCACTCTTGATCCTGTAGCCAGAGCCTTGCCTGCCTGCCTTCGAGCGGTAGCTGCCGCTGCCGTCTCTATCCGTCAGAGCGAAGGAATCGTACTTTCAAACTCGCTGACCGTGTTAGTACCCCACGCTGTCGACACCCTTCTGAACCAAACCAAGACTCAACATTTGACTAGTGCGCGACTGACAGGGTACGAACTGACGCTACTTGCACCCCACATCACACTAAAGAGATGCACGACTTTGAATCCTGCCACATTGTTGCCCCTGCCTGAAAATGACCCCGACGTTCCTCCCATACACGACTCTGTGACCCTCACAGACGAACAAACTAGGAGTAGAGTTGACCTCCGAGACACTGCTTTCACTAACCCCGATGGAGAGCTATGGGTAGATGGCTCATGCATCAAGCTCCCAGATGGCACCACTTCAGCTGCCTATGCAGTAACGACAGCCCGAACAGTAGTTGAAACAGCCTGCATCACACAACGATCTGCCCAGGCAGCAGAGCTGATAGCCCTCACACGAGCATGCATCATAGCCACAGGGACCACCGCGAACGTATATACAGACAGCCAGTATGCCTTCGGGGTGGTCCACCATTTTGGGCTCCTGTGGAGGGAGAGGGGATTCCTGACGTCTCACGGCACCCCTATCCTCTACGGAGATCTAGTCTCCGCCCTGATTGAAGCAGTTCTCCTCCCCAAACGATTAGCGGTGATCAGGCACACAAAAGGGTGACAGACTTAGTCGGACAAGGGAATGCACTGGCCGACATCACTGCACGAACCACAGCTGAGAATAGGACGGTAACACGCATGTATGTGACCAGGTCACAAGCAGAGAAATGGACTGACGCAAGGGAAATGATCAGAGACATCCAGTCGGCCAGCACCCCTCACGAACTGACTAAGTGGGCAGGGGTGGGTTTGAAGGATGAGGAGGGCTGCTGGCGAACAAAAGATGCAAACAAATGGTTGCTGCCCGACTCATACCTGATCCCCATACTGACAATGGCACATTCCCCCGCACACATAGGATCTGCACCCATGATCGAACTCATTTCCAAAGTCTGGCACAACGACAAAATCCCCGACTCAGCCAGACGCCTAGTCCAGCAGTGCCTTATCTGTCTGCAACACAACCCCGGGAAAGGAACTGTGGTACCCCGGGGAGGGTTTGGGACCCCCAATCACCCCTTTGAGGTCCTTCAGATGGACTACATCCAACTAGAGAGATGCCAAAGCTTGAAGTATGTACTAGTCATCGTATGTGCCTTCAGCAAATGGGTAGAGGCCTATCCAACCCGTGACAACACTGCCATGACAACTGCCAAAGTACTACTGAAAGAATTCTTCCCTCGCTATGGCCTTTGTCGAATTTTATGGAGCGACAATGGCCCCCACTTCATAGCTGAGGTTATCCAACTAATCTTAAAGGGGTTGAGGGTGAAACAGAGATTCCACGCAGTCTTCCACCCCCAATCTGCCGGCCTGGTGGAACGCCATAATGCCACACTGAAGTTGAAATTGTCAAAAATAGTGGCAACCACCGGACTTAAATGGCCAGACGCTCTCCCTTTGGCCCTGCTATCGATGCGCTCTACCCCCACCAAACACCATTTGACCCCCTACGAGGTTGTATTCGGGCGACTGATGAACCTCTGGACTGCTCCCAAGCCAACCTCCATTCATGACGTCCCGGACGTCCTACTATCTGATTATTTGTGCAAGTTAACTAAAACGTTGTCTGTCATTCATCAACAGGTGCAGCAGGCCATCCCCGATGCTTCCAGGGGCCCCGGCCACGACATCCAACCGGGAGATTTCGTGCTAATACGAAATTTCCAACGGACCAGAGTTTGGAACCCCGGTGGACGGGCCCCTGGCAAGTGCTGATTACCACACGGACGGCGCTTCGAGTGGAGGGGAAGAGGCACTGGCTGCACGCACATCACTGCGGGAAGGTCTCTGCACACCTGGCCACGACAGAAAGCGTCAACACTCAAGAAGAGCTCCTGAACAAAGACCGACCGACATTGAACTGTTATCCTGATACTGAGGCACTCGAACTTGCAAAATTCTCGGACCCCACTGTGCCATCCAGAGAAGGGTATTTCCTGCGTCGAAAGGAGGGAGCTTCGGCTAAGTAGGCCACGGACTAAGTTGAATCTCAGAACGGTGACCTAAACACAACCAAGGGTTACCGGGAGAGAAGCTAAACGAAGTCTGTGGTTCTGCCCGCTACCGAGCCCCTTGAAGGTGATGGAAGCGCCAGATAAGAAGATGATGGAAGCGCCAGATAAGAAGATGATGGAAGCAACAGGAAATACCCACTATAGAAACCCAAAGACTGACAATTTGCACAAACCAAAGACAATCGCCCTCTTTATTATCTTCCTCTTCTGCCTCCTCCTCATGACCTCCTTCTGGATTTTGGAGGAAAGCACTCCGGCTCATGAGGCATTGCTACCTACTGTGCAACCAACACCCCTGAAAGAGCATCACCTAATCTCTCTGTCGCCTCAGCTGCGGGAAAGGCGCAGGGAATTCTGGAACAATTCCTTCGTGCAACTGTTGCACCAACACAACCTTGCTGCAAATGCTACGAACTGCTGGATCTGCGGGTTGCTCCCGCATGCCACTGGCCACTCCATCCCCTTCATCCCTTCTCCTTTCTCAGTTCACGGCTCCTGCCTCGCCTGGTTGATCCTCATGCAAGAGAGCCACAAGGACAACGCCACTTCCAGCCAGACAGTGTCGCACTTCTACTCTGGGTTCTGGCTGAACAAAACCGGAAAGACCTCTGCTCCCCTGTGCCCTGCGCTCACAGGCGCCACCTTCCTTAAAGACATTCCAGCCAAAGAACGTGTTGAAGTACAGGTACTCCACAATCCAGCTAGATCCACCTTCTCTCATCTGCAAAAACAAACCACCGCCACTCTGACTGTGGCTCTGTCTGTTATCAATGTCACAGGTCTTGTGTGCCTCGAAGGCCAGGGAACGCCGCTGGTGGGTCACAGTTCCTGCCGAATCACCAGAACATTGGACTCAGTTGACCCCCCTTCTTTTGTTGCTTCTCCAAATATGTACTTTGTGTGTGGCACCAAAGCTTACACCTGGCTCCCGAAAGGTTGGAAGGGTACCTGCTACATTGCCTTCGGTCTTCCACCCACGTATGTAGCCCCTGCCAACCATCACCGGCAGAGGCGTGCCGATGACATTGGACAAGCCGACTCCACTGGAGCACAGTTCCTAGATGCAGCAAAGGGACTTGTTCCTCTGTGGGGCCCAATGGCAAACAGCCGCGCTATCCGGCACCTGACCCAGGCAGTGGAAACAACGATCAACATCACCGCTGGCATCCTCGCTAACAACACGGCGGAGCTTCAGGCGGTCCGCCTTGTGACCCTCCAAAACCGCCTTGTCTTAGATGTGGTCCTAGCCGACCGAGGAGGAGCATGCCGTATCATCGGATCTAGCTGCTGCACCTACGTGCCAGATAACTCGCCATCAGTCTACAAAGCCATTGAACACCTCCACATACTTTCCTCAGAGGTTCACCAAGAGCAGGAAGGATGGTCGCTTGGGAGCTGGTTTTGGGACACTTTGAGGAACTGGGGTTGGAGGTTGTTTTCCTTCATACTGATACCTGTTGTGATATTATGTGGGTGTTGCCTGGGTATTCAATGTCTACCCTCCTTGTGCAGCTTCGTATCTAACTGTATGTGCCCAAAGACTTTGGACTTCCGAACTGAGCACATGAGTCCCCTCTACGAAGTAGAAATACGTGGCCTTATGGGGATAAATACGAACTGACAAGTTGGCGAGACATGTTAAAAGGGAGGACTGTGGAATTTTGGTTTACGGGCTGAACATCATCTGCGCCAGCTTGTCACCCACGTACGACGTGCACGGCAGCAATTTTAGGTATCATGGTCTCCCTGTCCACGATCGATCGCCAGCGCACCCCTCTGACCCAGCAAGCATCCTCCGCGCATCCTGGCTCCCCCTCCCTCCCTCTCATGAGCCTAACCCTTCTGCATGACCCTGTCCTTGGGAGTCACGCCTGCGCCTGACCAGCACCTCCTCTCCTCCCATGAATGCCCCTCTGTTGATAAACCTTCCCTCCGCGCTCAATTGTCCACGCGGCATGAATACCACTCCTTTGATGACCCCTTACCCCGTGTCCGACTGTCCACACAGGTCCGAGGCCATTGCCTAAGCCGGGAGATACCATTTACTGCCCCTCATTGTATGGAATCGCCCCTCTTCAAAGGACACACTGTTGATCAGGGCCTCCCCACCCCCTGGGATATGATCAGGCGCACACATCCTAAGACTTGGCGAAACACTCAGCTGCATGATGACCCCCTCCCCTTATCAGCAGGTTGAGGACCTCTATTGTGAAGGTATATGGGGTGGGATTGACACGAGGATTACGGGGATGTCATTTTCCTTACTTCACAATGTTCTGATTGTAATAAAGAAAGGTCACATGCCATAAACCAGTGTATAAGAGGCCAGGCCTCCGAGAGGCTGTTAGAGCACCTCGAGACGATACCTTGTTGTCCGATCTGATGTGTTCTGCTCCGTCGGAATAAAACTTCTGTTTCCTGCCTTCTGGTCTCCGGCGCCTGCCTCATTGCTTGGTAATTTGAATGGTACAGAGGCGGTTAGCGCCGGGCAAATCCTGAAAAAGGTCATAGCCCTACCTTTTTCCACAGCAGGGACTGATCATATGTTTTCTAGCTTCACATTGTGCAGCCGAGCCATTAGATGGGTTTCGGCTTCCTTTGCTCGTTGTAAGTAAAATGTCACTGCTAAGTGAAATAGGGATGGGAGTAACTGAAAAGAGGGCGCTTATAGGAGGATGAAGCAGGAATGAAGGAGGAAGCAGAGTGAACTAAGGGGGGGAGGAGCAATGGAAACAGATGAGGAGAGAGACTAACAGCCTGATTCATCAAAGGTAATTGCGCTTGCAAAGGGCCAGATTCTGAGAATCTGGCCCTTTGCGAGTGCGATTTTTGCATTTGGGATTCATCGTCCCAAATGCAAAAATCGCTATTACCGAAATCGCATATTTGTGAGGAATTGGATTTAAGGAATCTCTAATAGAGATTCCTTAAATGCAATTCATCAACCAAGTAGAAATTGCGAAATCGCAATATTTGGTCGCAATTTACCACCAAGTCCGACTTGGTGGTAAATTGGGAAAAAAGAGTAAAAAGCACTTTAGTGCATTTTTTCTTTTGCATGTTACACACACACATGTCCTTTGGACATGTGTGTGCGCAACACCTGTTCAAATGTGCATTTAAGGGGTGCTACAGGGTGTCCTTTGGACACCCCAGGCACCCTTCAAATCGCTATCTTATTTGCGATTAGCAAATTGCTAATCGCAAATAAGGAATACTCCCCATTCATTCCTATGGGCCAAAAGGCCCATAGGAATGAATGGGGAGTTTTTCTTTATTTGCGATATTGCTAATCGCAAATAAGGAATGTGTAGGAATCGCATATTTTTTTGCGATTCCTACATGAATGCCGTTTTGCGAGTCTGGAATAGCGATTCCTTATGAATCGCTATTTCAGACTCGCAAAACGGCCCAATGATGAATCAGGCTATAAAAGAGAAAGGAGGGCCTGGAGGTGGAGTGAAAGAGTTGCTTAGGAGGCTTTTATGTCAAAATAAGGACACAGAAAACTTGAAAGAGGATACCCAGGAAGCAGCTGCTTGGCAAAAGGTTGCACTGTACAGCAGGAAGATGTGACACCCTCACACAGCTCTCAGAGGATATGGCACTGACCTCTACTAAACTGAGAGGGGCACCACTATGCACTCGGCACTGTACATCTCTTCCTCACTGTAGTTACCAGACCCTTCCAGGAGTGGCCCATGCAGTTAAGAGTGGTGGGGCAGGGTTTGGTGGGAGTTTAGAGACAACGAAGAGGGAATATTTCATTAAAAAAGGAAAAACACTTACTTTGCGCTAACCAGTGAGCGTAAGGTAAGTGGTTTTCTTTTTTTTTAAATTTATTTTCCCTCGTCGTCGTCTGTCAACTCCCTCCCTACCGCTCTTACCTGCAAGGGCCACTTCGAGACACCTCCCTTTTCCACTGTTGTAATTGTGCAAAAATGAATGAATGTGCTCAATGTGCTCTTGTTAGATTGGCAAGCTTTTCAGCAGGGTGGACGGCATGTACCCTGTGAAAAAAAGTGGGTGGATGCCGTATACCCGCAATGTGTGCCCTGACTGCATTGATTGCATATTCCAAATGAAATCTTCAATCTTGATGCCTTTTAAAATTCGAGCAAGTGTCAGTGGTGCAGCCACTGAGCAAACAATCTTGTACTACCTTAAGAAGGCGAAGCTGAAATGTTTTGGTAGAAATATATTTTTGTTTTTTATTGTGTCCATCAGTTTGAACCACTTCTTGAATATTTGATTTCTTTCTGCCTCATTGTATCCATCAGGATCAAGATTTTTTCCTTTGCTAGCTGCTGTTTTCATCATATTCTTTTTCAGAAATGTAAAATATGAGTTGTGATAAATAACACAGGGATCAGAGGCAACTATATGTATCCAAAATATTAGAATCAGTCATTCAGTCAGTCAAAAGGTTTTGTTATCGGTTAAAAACCATAAAAATACATATTTAAACATTTGCAAGTAAAAGTCTTTAAAACAATACTAAATTCATGCAAAAGTTAAGAAGATTAGGGAAATATAGACTTAAAAAGCTCTATATACAGTACAAACTAGCACTAAATGATCCCAGACAGTTTATTAGACGGGACCTCATGAGCTACAAAGTTCCAACAACTACAGAAATGGGGGTTAATGGTCTTGCAATTTTTAGTACTGCACACCTTGTGTACCACATGGACGAACACTGTCAGGGGAGTGGTATCATATTTAAGAATTCTGAAAACCTCCCTGTAGTCCCTTAAAGCCCTGGACATGCAGAAGTGAATAATCCATTTGGCTCTTGCCCTTGAGTACGAGGGGCAGAAAAGCATAACATGCAGATCTGTCTCTCTGCTACCTGCACACCCTGGCCAAGAACTCGCCAAGAATGAAGCGTTTGACCACTTATGTGTGACACCCCCAAGAGGCAATGAGCCATGTCTAAACTGGATGTAAAGTTTCTTGGCTAGAAGAGGCTGGATGACATCCAAGAATTTCTCAAAGTTGGGATGAGACTTGATGTCAAGGAAGGTGTTAGTCAGCCTGCCCATGGAAGAATTAGATAATATAAGATCCATACGGTGGCGCTTTAATGCCAAGCTCAAGGATTTCTTGGAAAGCAAAACACAAGCCTCCTCGGGGGATGACCATATTTCCCCCATACCGAGAGCCTTGGAGAGGTGCTTGATGTGCTTTAACCATGGGATCTTCCCCACGCCCCCTATGGACAAAAGATCCCCCAGGTCCTCCCTATAGCTCGCAAGCTCAGGTGTGGACCAGAGTCGTCTCCAGTACAGTAGCCGACGATTCGAAACAATCTCCTCGATAGGCACCAAACCTAAATCCAACCTTAGGGGGTACTCCGGGGAAGTCTCAAAAGGAGCCTGATGAAGCTATTCTCTGTGAGGGATAGCAGGGCAGCACTGACATGACCCCATAGATCCGCAACATAAAGCGCGCCCCCTCTCGCCTGGGCTTTATAGATTTCCACGAGTGGACCCAGCAATTTAAGAGAGGTCTCGTTGAAGACCTTTAAGATACCGCCAGAGGATTGGGCCAGCTTCAAGTTGGCCTTAGCCATGGGAGATCCCCAGTCCATCCTATCATTTAGAGTAATCCCCAAATAGACAAAAGTGGACATTCGATCCAGCGCCATTCCATCCAAGTGGGGATGGGGGCAATTGGGTTGGTTGATGTTATAGACCATATACTTGGTTTTAGAGAGGTTCATCTCTAGATTCCTCAGGCTGCAGAAGCGGCAAAAAGCCTCTAATGTGCTCTGGATACCCCCAGATGACTTTGACAATAGGAGGGTATCGTTGGCGAACATTAGGGCCGGTATTTTTCGCCCTGCCAGTCTAGGGGAGTCCAGATCTCTCGATCCCAGTAGGTATACGATCAACCCATTGAGGAAAAGGGAGAAGAGCATGGGTGCTAAAACGCACCCCTGCCTCATGCCCTTTTCCACCGGGAACGGAGCCAACAATTCCCCACCCCTCCCATACCTCACCCTTGCGTACATGCCCTGGTGCAAGCTTTTGAATAAATCGCACAGGTAGGCCAGTTGTGGAGACCTTTGCCCGAAAGCCTGCTTGGAGGGGGGTTAGGATGTGATGGTCGTCCATCCAGCTCTGCAACCTATTTAGGAGGACCCAGGCGAATAATTTCTGGAGGACGTCGATCAAACTAATGGGGCGAAGTTGGCCGGGTCCAGGGGAGAAGCTTTTTTGTGTATGGGTATGATTTCTGCGCCCAGCCACGTCGGGGAAATGTCCAGGCCCTGTGTAATGGCGTTAAAGTAGACACAGATGTAAGGGGCCCAGACCCTCTGCTCGCTCAGGTATAGATCACCAGGGATCCAATCTAAACCCGGTGCTTTCCCCGAAGTCAAGATTCTAAGAGCCGCCTGAACTTCAAGGAGGGTGCAAGGGTGGCAATCAAGTTCCATAGCCACCAGGTGAGTTGGTTCGGATATGATTATTTGGGCGACTATATTTACAGAAGAATCCGAAGCTCTAAGTGAGTAGAGGGGCTTAAAATGTTCAAGTCAAACCTCTTCACTAAGGTTAGGGATAATGGCAGATGTCCCTGAAGCCGACCCCCCACGAACCAATTTCCAAAAACACCTGTAGTCACGGGCATCCAGCGCCACTCTAATATTTTCCCATCTATCAGCCTCCCACTCAGACCTGGCCTCCCTCCTTTTGTAAATTTGCCTAGCGTTTCTTATACTTAACTGGGACCCCAATTTCACCTCCTTTATCAAGGTATCTTTAGCCCCCCTACAGTTTTTATTAAACCAGTGATAATGCTTGTTTACCCATGGCCTACCAGTCTTAGTGGTGTAAAAAATGACGGCCAGTGAGCTGAAAAGCGTATTATGGATGGGCTGCAAGGCATGGGGGAGGAAAAGTTCACTATTGCAGGTCAAGAATTCGCTAACCTCTACTAGGGCACATGCTACATGATTGTAAATCTCGACTAACTTATCAGGCGCTAGCACGACCTTCGCCCACCTAATGCGTCTGCCACCCGCCGCTTGAACCAGGTTGGGATTAGTGGTGGACTCCACCCCACCCTGTTCTTTTTGGTAATCCAATGTAATAGATAATTCTAGTGACAGTAGGTTATGGTCACTATCAACCCTTGGGGTTACAGAAAAGGCTCTAGCTCGGGCCCAGAATTCCACATTGACCAGGATGTAATCAATTGTCGTGCTTTTCCCTGGTCTGTTGAAGGTGCATAAACCAGGGATATTTGGGAGAAGTCTGCCATTACAGGCCCTAAGGGAATGAGTTACAACCAGCTTATTGATCGCGACGATCAAGGGCAGTTAGTGCTTTTCCGGATACATAGAACATTCCAGAATAAGCCAAATGTCGTCCTCTTCTGTGGTTACAGAGGGGATCCCCATGAGCGGTTCAAAGTGGCAATTAAGGTTGGTGCCAATGATTTTCTGGTAAGACGAGGGCAAAGAAAGGAGGAGCGCCTCTAGAGCCTCTAAGATGGATAATCCCAGCTGGTGAGGATAGGGGCGTAGATAGATGTTAATTACTGCCAATGCCATACCATCCTTAAATGTGAGTATAGTACAAAGGATGTCCCAGCAAAAGGAGTCAATTACCTTGACTATTCACCCCAGGTGCACTGCAACCCAGGTGCTCAACCCCCCCGAAGGTCTTCCCCTAGGTCCCTGCACAGCCGGTATGTGATAGGACGCAAATCCTACCCTAACGGGAGCTGACAGAAGCCAGGTCTCTTGGAACAGACAGAGATCGTATCCGGCCATCAGCTCTCCCCACTCTGGATTGTGCAACTTCGTCCCCAGCCCGGCTACATTCCAGGACCCAATCAAAGAGCTACAAAATGCCACTCAAGATGGGGGATCCTCAATGGGTTGGAACACACTTGGGGATATAGCTGCTATACGTGTGTGTGTGTCTGACTCCCTTCCACCTCCTATGAAACCAGAATTGTGGGATAATGAAAGGGTCAATGAGCTAGTGGCCTTTGATCTGAGAACCCATTCCGGGTGCCTTGCCTCAACACTTATACCCCCCACGGCCTGACTCCTAGGTAAGTTTAAGACCCTTCAGTCCGCGCCCAGGGGCAATGGTAGTCAATCCACGTCGCTCAGAGCCCTATATCTATTACCCACTGGGATATTATACTCTAGTTCAGGAACACCATAAATAGAATAGATTTGTTCCGGCCTGGGTGGTGCCGGGAATCGTGGGTAAAAATACCCCAGGTGGCAAGTGTTTCTTGCACCCACAGACAAAGGCTCTCCACTACCTAGTATATGTTTAACCACTCCAGGATCCCTAAAGTTGATAATTACACAATCGCCACCGATATCTTTGGGTCTGGTCCCTAACCAGCTAACTCTTCATGCGAAGGATGTACCATGTTACAACGCATACCATTACAACTACCTACTGTTACAACGCGACCATTACAACGCATACCATTACAACGCATAGCGCTTTGAGGTGCTGGATAGTGGTAAGTATAATTTACTATTCTAACTCCAGTCCCCGTGGACACTAGGGAAGGTGTTGGATAGTAAATTATACTTATTCCCTATCTTAGAGCGCCCCCCAGTGCAATGCGTTGTAATGGTATGCGTTGTAAAAGTTGCGTTGTAACAGTAGGTAGTTGTAAAAGTTGCGTTGTAACAGGTGTATACCTCGTGTGAATAAGATCTTCCCTAGGCCGGATCCCGTTAGGGGTCTATACCTGTTTAGCCAGAAGATGATTTTATTCATTAGCTCTGTGAAAGTTTCACCACGAGTGCTGACCAGAGGTGGAACTCCCGTGAGCACCACCACATACGGCGATGCTTCTGGGGGTAGCTGAGGACAAGGAGGGAATTTTTTAGGTCCAGTTTCAAGAGTTTTCGGGGAAGAGTTATGTTGTAATCTACACAAGTTTGGCTGCTGAATTCCAGATATTGTCGGGGTGGGGAGGGGACGCATGGTGTCGGGCCTGGTAACGCTGGTGGCGCATTGGGGCAATTAGATAGACCAGAACTAATTGAGGCTATAGTAGATTTCTGCCTAGTTGCAGAAGCCGGGGCGGTGTAGGGCTAACGGGGTGAATAAAATCACCTGAATTTATGCCTATAGGGGCAGTCAAGGTGGAACCAGAACCCACTCTAGTGGCAGAATTCCCCAATGGGCTAGTTGGCTGGTCTCTCCCTAAGCCTTTATTATTAATCAGTGAGACTAATCTGGCTATCCTGAAAGACAAGGATTTAAAGTGGGAGGTGATAAGCAAGCTGTTCCATGTGGGCCTGGAGATCAATTAATAGGTTAGTAGCCCACACGGGTGGTCCAGTGGTAGGAAAGGGAGGGCCTGACTCGGACTGTGGACAATCAGGAATGGGAGCTGTTCTTTTAGCTTGTTTTTTTGCGGCTTTCAGGTTCTTACGTCTGGGCTAAGGTTTAAGGCCTTTGTGCCCGCTGAGTGTAGGGGGGACAGGGGGACCTGTGTAGAGACATTCACTTCCAGCACCATCTGAGCACAGGGTAGCTCAGCGAAGGAGGAAATAAGGAATGAAGTGAATTCGGAGGGGTTAACTGTAGCTGTAGAGGAATCCCCTACAGACTGAGAGGGGGGCATAGCGGGAGTGAGTGAAAGTCGCCTTTCCGTGTTTTCAATAGCCGTTGCCACTGCTCCTATAGTTTTTTGGAGCATTTTATCAATGGCTGTAAAGCTCGGGAGTGGTTGGGTTGTGGCTGCTAGATGCCTGGTCATGGGGCGAGAGGTAGTTGGTTTGTTATTTTCCCCCATACTGCTCATCTTAGTAGCTAGGTGGGCGTGTTCCCTACTATGCACAACATTTTTTAAGAACAAATTAGACTACACATTTAAAAGGACAAAATAAAAGAAAGTAAATGAATCAGCCCCACCACCGAAGCTTCTCATAGACACAAAACCGTGTCGGAGCAAGCTTTGACTGGATATAAGTAAGGTAAGGAAGTTACCACATCAATAAAAGTACCATGCCACAGGGAGTCTATTTCAAGTGGACTTAGAGGGGTGGCCCAGCCACGCACCCGTATGGTTGAAGTTCAATCAAGGGGACAATGTTGATAATTACAGGGCACAACCCCTTCAAAGCCCCCACAGTACCCTTTGTCCTTATTTATCGTGTTCCCGTGATCCCGATGTTAGAGGGGGGCCCTGCCCTGCCTCTTCCTGTCGCTAACGATCGCGGGACGGGTCTTCCCTTGGCATGCGTCCCGTGCCGCTGGAGCCCTGGTGCGGTTTTAGGCGCCTACTGGCACTGCCGCGATAGCTGGGGCCACTGGGGGATGTAGTCCCTGTTGACGCGGTGGCGGGCACGTTCGTTGCAGTCACCTCCGGGACTGGGAATGGCAGAGTGAGTCAGGTGCCAGTTTATGGTGCCCAAAGCTGTTGTGCAAATTTCCTGCGCCGCTGGAACCCTGGCGCCATTTTAGGCACCTCCTGGTGCTGCCGCGATAGCTGGGGCCACTGGGGGATGTAGTCCCTGTTGCCACAATGGCAGGCGCGTTTGTTGCAGTCCCCTCCGGGACTGGGAATGGCGGAGTGAGTCCGGTGCCGGTTTCTGCAAATTTCCCCATCAGGATCCAGATTTTTTCCTTTGCTAGCTGCTGTTTTCATCATATTCTTTTTCAGAAATGTAAAATATGAGTTTTGATGAATAACACAGGGATCAGAGGCAACTATATGTATCTAAAATATTAGAATCACTATGCATATAAGTGGAATTGCATTTTTTTAAATGTGTCACATATCAAGTCATAGCAATGGAAACTTAAAAACAATTATGTGTACTCACTGTCCAAGTACAATCAGTTACAATAATGTGCAACATTATTATTAAACTAGGCTTTTCAAGCTCCTGTCGGATTGATCAAATATGCATTTGAAATCAAAAAGCAGTCAAGCTACGAATACCACAAAGTGTAATCTAAAGTTTGGATTTGCAGCTTTCCGACAGAACAAGCTCACAAGCTCAGGTACACTAATTATACGGTCCATTTCATTCATATTTCCTTGAAGTTGTGCCTGTTTTTAAGATAGATGTGGTGCTCCTGGAGTAGAAACACCGATCAGGAGAAGTGAAAAAGCATGACACTCCATTATCCGCTGAGTGAGCCAACATTTGTCAACACTGAAAGCAGGAACACTTTTTAATGTAACTTGCAGTAGAATGAGTTTCACACCACAATGCTGGGTTACAACATCATTAAAAAGAAAATGGAATAAATGTGAGCAAATATCAAAAATCCAGTAATTCAAGCATCAGGATGTAGGATTTATAAGTTGATATTGCTATGATATTATTATTGCATTGAATTACAACACAGTAACAAAACATATTTGTATTTAACCTGCATATATAATGTCTCCAATTTAACGATTCATATTTTTGGAGGTTTTTTTTACATAAAGCACACTCGGTGACCAGAAAGTTATCATGGCACAAGATGAGTGCAGTCATGAAATGTAAAATGTCCTACTTATTGAGAAGGACATTTTCAATTCTATTAAGGACATGGAGGCAAGGATTATTCATGAACTTTCCTCACTATTGCTCAGAAGCATATCTTAAAGTATTCATTCGACCAAACATTAACTACAAACCCCAAGAGCAAACAAAGAAATGACAAAACAAACAATCTACCAAACACTTTCCAGTCCATACACTCCAGTATAAGGTCTTCGTTCTTTTTCTTTATTTCTTTATTTATTTATTATACAGTTTTCTATAGTGCGGACAAGACCCTTGGGTATCAGAGTGCTTCACTTTACAAGGGCGAGATTACATTATATAATTTTAGTTAGGTATACTATCATAATAGTTGACTAGGATTACAAGGTTATAAAGAATAAAACAGTGTTCTGAGGTAGGTTAGATAATAGTTATGACAGGAGTATAAAATCTTCCTCTATATGCTTGTTTAAAGTGTCTTTTCCTTTGTATTCTATGTTCTTCAGTCAATGGAACATTGTGCATGGTGGTACATTGGAACATTGTGGTTCATGAGCCACACCTTTTATTCTTCCTTCTGCTCTGCCTCCCTGCTATGAAGCATGTTAAACACACTCAGCTCATTGTAACTTGGACATCCTTTTTCCTATCATTATATGACATATTTAGACTGCACCGTGCACATATAGAACATAGTTACTTAATAACAATTCTCTAATGTAATATTATTTACTCAAAAATGGGGCGTCTTCAGGGGTGAACTAGGTTCATCGTAAATTTGTTAAGTTAAATTTTGGATAAATCTTTCCTCTGTATTCTTAAGTGAATTGCAACCTTTCTTCCTCATAGTCAGGAAATGTTACTTTCAATATTTGAACTGACAGCAAGAATTAAACATGGCAGAAGCTTGCTCACCCCAATCCAAGTCACTGTGTTAATTGGTATGAAGTAGAACTGCTTAATTTACTCAACTGATCCACTACATTTTTGGGACCTGATTTACAAATGTAACTTACACTACTTTTTGCGTACGTTTACACGTTTGTGTATGTTTACTTCTTTTCGGTATTCATAAACTGCACAATTGTAGTAACTTACGCTTTTTTAGTAACTCACTCATCTAACTTACACATTTGTTGTAGCTAATACTTTTGCAGTAAGTTGAGCAATATACAAATTCAGCCACTGGCACAGAAACATTCTCCCATACCAAAAACAATGGAGGTACTACCTTAAATTAAACCCATGGGTAATAATGTTACCTTAGATTTAATTAAAAAACTGAATAAATAACACATATAAAAAAGTATCAATTAATGCTAAAAATGTCTAGCAAATAGTACAAATTTATTATTTAATTATAAAATATTTCACATCCTATTTTTACTTTTAAACATAGTGTAATATGCCATGTTATTAAATGTAATCACATTTTATGTAATTAATTATATTCATAATTATTAATAAATGGTAATACAAAAAAAGTTTAAGAAAGTTGAAATACATTCTTTAATTTAAACTTCATGAACTTATTTTAATGTATTATATTTTCATTAATTCAAGTTTTATTTCCAAATGTATTTAAGAGTGCTGGAGCAATTTTATATTTTTATTACATGAATTTACATTATTATTTAACATAAATATATTTAAAATATTTGAAAGGAAAAATACAAGAGAAACTCCACAGTCAGGGGAAGATCTTTGTAGCATTGTAAAATATTGAAAAAATGAAAACCAAAAACGTTTTAACTTAAAAAAATCTTCTCTATGGAAAACATTTTAATGGAAGTTTGTGCTTTAACCAAGGAGACGAACGTCACAATATTATTATTATTATTATTATTATTATTATTATTATTATTATTATTATTATTATTATTATTATATTTAAGTTTATAAAGCGCTTAGCTACCCGTTGGTTTCCCGGCGCTAAAACCAAATGAGAGGGGAGAGTCAGAAGGAATGCTGTTACATGTTGAATAACCAAGTTTTTACCTGTCTGCGAAACCTAAGGTAGCAGGGTTCAGTTCTTAACTGGAGAGGAAGGGAATTCCAGAGTGAGGGGGCCAGCCAGGCGAAAGAGCGGCCAACCATTCTGGATTTTTTGATTCTGGGAACCGAGAAAAAGTGCTGATTAGATGATCGCAGAGTGCGGAGGGGACAGTAGTGCTGTACCAAGGAGTTAAGATAGGGTGGGGCCAGGCCAGTATTTATTCTGTGCATAATGCAGAGGGCCTTAAATTTTGTGCGGCTTTCAATGCGAAGCCAGTGCAGAGTGCGTAGGGAATTGGAGGTAGGGGGTGTATTGGGTAATTTACAGAGCAGTCGCGCTGCCATATTCTGGACTGTCTGTAATTTACGAATCACTTCTTTGCAGGCTCCCAGGAGAAGGATGTTCCCGTAGTCCAGTCTAGAGGTGATTAAAGCCTGGACCACGGTTTTCTGAGTATCCTGGGGGAGCATCCAGATGATCTTACGCAACCACTTAAGGATAGTAATGCAAGTGGAGGAAGTTTTGACCACGTGGTTCTTCATAGATAGTTGGTCGTCAAAAATGACGCCGAGGTTGCGTGCTGTTTTAGATGGGGTGGGTAGAGTGCCCATTTGAGAGGGCCAGTGTTGGGGTCCCCATAAGGTGGTGTTATGGCCAAACAGAAGAAGTTCTGTTTTCCCCCCGTTTAGTTTCAGTTTGTTATAATACATCCAGGCTGCGATGTTACTCAGTCCTGTGCAGAGGGAAGAGGAAGAGGAGTGAGAATCCGAGGAAAGAGAGTAGATGACCTGGGTATCATCGGCGTACGAGTAAATAGTGAGCCCAGCTTGCTCCGCAATAGTAGCCAAAGGTCTGACATACAGATTGAAGAGCAAGGGGCTCAAGATGGAACCTTGAGGAACACCGTACGCCGATGTATAGGTTTTGGGAGGCTGATGAGGAAGAGAAGACTTGGAAGGTGCGGCACTCAAATCAAGCAGAATGACGGCCACGGTTTCCCCCCTATCCACTCGGCATCAGATGTTTTCAGAGACCCCCAGCAGAGTAGATTCTTTCGAGAAACCAGATCTAAAACTGGATTGGGATGGATGTAAAATTCCCCTAGATTCAACATGGGATGTAAGTTGAGAGTTGATGTGTTTTTCCATGATTTTTGAAAAACCGGAAGAAGTGAAATTGGACGGAAGTTAGATGGAATGCTAGGATCAGCATTAGCCTTTTTTAGCAGAGGCACTATCATCGCATGTTTCCATGCAGAGGGTACTGTAGCTTCTCTAAGGGAGGAGTCTAGAAGATCCATAATGAGTTCGAGGGAAGAATTGTCCAACATTTTTAATATTTGGGGGGGAACAGGATCCAGTGGGGAGCCGGATTTAATTTTACTTATAATATCAGAAAGAGTATTGATGTTAAGCAGATCCCATGTGTCGATCAACTGTAAGGCGGGAGGACAGGTATCCCGTGGGAACCTTGAATCACAGGAGATCGTAAGATTCGATATTGTGGGGGGGGTATGCTGAGCAGGGGTAAGGGCCCCATCCTCTGAGGTCACTCGATCAGAAGATGAGATTGGGGCTGGTAGGTAGGACAGAGAAGGGGGAGGGGCAGGTTTCTCAAAATCAGAATAAATGGTATCAATTTTGGCGATAAAAATTTCTGCCAATGAATTGCACTGTGCAGTATCTAGACATGGTGGTTTGGGCTGACACAATGCGCCCGAGAGCTTTTGTACTACCTTAAAAAGTGCTTTAGGACGATTTTGTGCCCCAAAGATAGTTAGGTTGACATGTTCAACTTTTGCAGTTTTGCATAAGGAATAGTATTTTGTTAAGGCGGCTTTGTAGATTTGCTTGGAGCATAGATCATATTTTATGCGCCATTGCGCTCAAGGGTTTTGCAGATGTTTTTTTCTTTTTTTAAGGCAGCTGTAAACCAGGGCACAGGCGGGTGGTGAAGGGTGTGCTTTTGCATGCGCTGAGGTAGGCATGCATCTGCAGCCTGTGCAAGCCAGGCATTTACAGCATCAGCTGCTTCAATACTAGTGACTTCCGTGAAAGGTCTAGAATTCTCAAGACAGGAGTTGAGTTTCTTAAAGTCCAATTTGTTCTAGTTTCTGGATAGTCTAGAGTCTGTAGAGTTAGAGGGGGTGTACGGTTGATGACCAATGGTAACAGTGAAAGTCCCCATGTAGTGGTCAGACCATACAATAGGTGAAGGAGCCTCACAGACAATGGCTTCTAAATTAGAGAGAATGGGGTCCAGAAGGTTCCCTGCTTTATGAGTAGGACCAGAATTATGTAAAGTAATGTTTAAAGCAGCCAAGTCCTGTAAAAGATTGCTGCTGGTGGAGCTAGAAGGATCATTCAGGTGCAGATTCAGATCACCAATAATTGAGAAGTTTGTAGAGTTCTGAATTAGCGGTGCTACGTACTCAAGAAAAGTGGCGGCCCAGGAACATTCTTAGTTCTATAACGGCATGCCTGTGCCATCACTACTGCTTCTGAGAGAGCCAGGTATCCTAGATTTTTGATAAGGAGGAATCTTCTTCACTTGTTCAAAGAGCATAATTTGCATTTCACATCCGGAAGATGGCTCTTTGTGCTTATTGTGCGATTATATCCATTTTCAAGGTGGGACCTGAAACCTTTGCCCTCTTCAGCCATAGACAAGAATGGCAAATAGTGTAAAGCTTGCCTGATCTGAGAGCACCAACATATCCATAAGGGTCTTTGGTCTATTAACCTCATCGATGCTGCAGATATTCTTCTCCGGTGCTGGGCCATAATAGAACTGGGTGTGGTCATGACGAGCTTAGCTCATCATGAGCACACGAGCACCGTGCCTCATGAGGAGCTGAGCTCGTCTTGAGCATCGAAGGGGTTAAAGATCAGACTAGCCTATATTCGTAATCTTTACCGGGCTCTAGGAGCACAGTTATTTTTATCTTCCATGTTCCAGGTAAGTAAGCTACGTCTATGTCTTCCATGTACATTTCTAGCAGCTGAGGGACTAAAAGGTCTAATAAATGTATTCTTTCTAAAAACCATGTTTTAGGCCATGGGAGTCCTGGGCCTTACCATTCTTGAAACTATAGGTGCTTTAATTCATCTACTATCAGCCATTCTGATGAGGGACCGGTGTTTATCATTCACCCATGCAAATATTATCTAATCGTAAGCTTTTCACATGTCCCTAGTATGTGATTTCATAGACTTCTAAGCTGACCGATAGAAATAAACAAACTCCATCAAAATAGCATCTTTGGTGCAGAGCTGAGGGACATCCCTTTGACAGAGCGATATAATTGATGTATTGTGACTTGGTGTGTCAGTCAGTCCAATGTCATACTTGGACACTCACCATATCATCTTGCCAAAACATTTTGCCAGTTATTAAACTTCACAATCAGCTGTTTCTTTGAATTCCAGCAGGCACCTATTTACCTCAATTAGGGTATCTCTGTCTAAGCTCTCAGAGTGATTTCTCTTTAGAGTTTCTAGGTTTATTTATTGCTGTTCTGTTTTTAATTGATTTGATAACACAAGAGCATTTCAAAATACTATTTTCTCAAATTTACACTCTAATAGGCATATGCATCTAAAGAAAACCAAGCGCAAATGGGCAGATTATGAGAATTTTGGGTGCACCAAGAATCAATCAATCAATCAATCAATCAATCAATCAATCAATCAATCAATCAATCTATTTGTAGAGCGCGATATTTACCCGTGAGGGTCTCAAGGCGCTGGGGGGTGGGGGTGGGGGGAGGGTGGAAGCTTCGCTACTGTTCGAAGAGCCAGGTCTTGAGGAGTCTTCTGAAGGGGAGTAGGTCTTTGGTCTGCCGTAGGTGGGTAGGAAGGGTGTTCCAGGCCTTGGCGGCGAGGTAGGAGAAGGATCTGCCGCCTGAGGTTGTTCGTTGGATGCGGGGGATGGCGGCGAGGGCGAGACTGGCAGAGCGGAGCTGGTGGCGAGGGGTGTGGAAGCTGAGTCTGCTGTTCAGGTAGGCTGGTCCGGCGTTGTGGAGTGCTTTGTGTGCGTGGGTGAGGAGCTTGAAGGTGATCCTGTTGTCGACGGGGAGCCAGTGTAGGTTTCTCAGGTGGGGGGTGATGTGGCTGCGGCAGGGGACGTTGATGATCAGTCGGGCGGAGGCATTTTAGATGCACTGTAGTCGTCGTAGGTGTTTGGCTGGGATTCCGGCGTAGAGTGAGTTGCCATAGTCCAGCCTGCTGCTGACGAGGGCCTGTGCCACCGTTCTCCTTGTTTCGGTCGGGATCCACTTGTGGATCCTGCAGAGCATGCTGAGGGTGTTGTAACAGGAGGAGGAGACGGCGTTGACCTGTTTGGACATGGGGAGGGAGGAGTAGAGGATGAATCCAAGATTGCGTGCATGGTCGGTGGGTGTCGGTGCTGTCCCAAGAGTGGTTGGCCAGCAGGAATCGTCCCAGGCTGAGGGGTTGGGTCTGAGGATGAGGACCTACGTCTTGTCCGAGTTCAGTTTCAGACGGCTGCTCCTCATCAGTCGGCGATGGCCTTCATTCCGTTGTGGATGTTGGTTTTGGTGGTGTGTGGGTCCTTGGTGAGGGAGAGGATGAGCTGAGTGTTGTCAGCGTAGGAGATGATGTTGAGGTTGTGGTGGCGGGCCACTTTTGCGAGGGGGGCCATGTAGATGTTGAACAGCGTCGGGCTGAGGGAGGAGCCCTAGGGGATGCCGCAGATGATGTCGGTGGCTTTGAATTAACCCTGGGCGAAGAACTACGCTCCGTTCGCTGAGTTTGCGGAGTTTCGGCAACTCCGCGCTCCGCGGAGAACGCAAAGTTGTCGAATACTCTGCAAACTGCTGCTTAGCGTAGTTCTTGCGCGCTCAACAGCCTTTTCGCGTGCGCGAGGATGCTTGTCGGTAAGATTGAGTTGCCGAACACGCAGAAACTGCAATCTGGCACAGAATAACTCGCGAACACGTTAGTAGTGACCGGAAATAAGGGGACGCGAGCGGGGGAGACAAACCTCATGGGTAACTTCGCGCGCTACACATCCCGAGCATGCAGGCAATCAATCAGGATATTTGTATAGCGCGCTACTCACCCAGAGGGTCTCAAGGTGCTTGGGGGAGGGGGGTCCGCTACTGCTCGAACAGCCATGTCTTGAGTTGCTTCCTGAAGCAGAGGTAGTCTTGGGTCAGGCGGAGGTGGATGGGGAGGGAGTTCCAAGTCTTGGCTGCCAAGTAGGAGAAGGATCTTCCTCCCATGGTGGATCTTCGGATGCGTGGCACAGCGGCGAGGGCGTGGCTGGTCGATCGTAGCTGGCGGGTGGGAGTGTAGAAGGTCAGGCGGTTGTTGAGGTACCTGGGGCCCAGGTCGTGGAGGGCCTTGTGTGCGTGGGTGAGGAGTTGGAACGTGATTCTCTTGCTGACGGGGAGCCAGTGAAGGTCTCTCAGGTGTCCGGAGATGTGGCTGTGTCGGGGGATGTCCAAGATGAGTCGTGCGGAGGCGTTCTGGATGTGTTAGAGTCTTTTCTGGAGTTTGGCTGTGGTTCCGATAGAGGGTGTTTCCGTAGTCCAGTTGGCTGGTGACGAGTGCCTGTGTGACCGTCTTCCTGGTTTCGGTGGCGAGCCATCGGAAGATCTTTCGGAGCATGTGTAGGATGTTGAAGCATGATGATGAGACTGCGATGACTTGTCTGGTCATCGAGAGGGAGGAGTCCAGGATGAAGCCCAGGTTGCGTGCGTGGTCCGTTGGTTTGGGTGCGCTGCCCAGGGCAGGGGGCCACCAGGAGTCGTCCCAGGCGGCGGGTGATGATCCAAGGATGAGGACTTCCGTCTTGTCTGAGTTCAGTTTCAGGCGGCTGGTCCTCATCCACTCGACTACGTCTTTCATCCCTTCGTGTAGGTTGGTTCTGGCGGTTCCTGGGTCGTTGGTGAGGGAGAGGATCAGCTGGGTGTCGTCGGCGTAGGAGATGATGTTGAGGTTGTGTTGGCGTACGATGGCTGCGAGGGGGCTCATGTGGACGTTGAAGAGGGTGGGGCTGAGTGATGATCCTTGTGGTACGCCGCATATGACTTCGGTGGCCTTGGATCTGTACGGGGGGAGGCGGACTCTCTGGGTTCTTCCGGTGAGGAACGAGATGATCCACTCCAGTGCCTTCTCTTGGATTCCGATGTTGCTGAGGCGCTGCACTAGGGTGCGGTGGCAGACCGTATCTAATGCTGCGAAGAGGTCCAGGATGATGAGGGCCGCTGTTTCCCAGTTGTCGAGCAGGGCTCGGATGTCGTCAGTGGCTGCGATGAGGGCGGTCTCGGTGCTGTGGTTGGCGCGGAAGCCGGACTGCGAGTGGTCGAGGCTGGTTGGGCGAGCGCAATTGGTGATCCACTGTGTGAGGTTGTTGGCTGCTTGGTTGGGGTCCGTTGAGCTGGCGGGAGGGTTCTGGCTCAGTGAAGTGGTGAGCTGGTCGGTGGTGATCTTGTTCCAGTTCCTGCAGGGAACCTGTTGCGGGTGGTGGTGAGTCGTGGTCTTTCTAAAGCTGAAGTGGATGCAGCTGTGGTCTGTCCAGTGGAGTCCGGTGGAGTGGCTGAAGGAGATGTACTTGCTGGAGGAGAAGACTGGGTCAAGCGTGTGTCCGGTGTAGTGGGTCGGGGTGTTCACCAGTTGCATGAGTCCGAGGTTGGCGAGGTTGTCCAGCAGGGTGGTGGTGGTGTTGTCGTTGTTGTTCTCCAGGTGGAAGTTGAGGTCCCCTAGGAGGATGTAGTCAGCGGAGGCGAGGGCGTGCGGGCTGATGAAGTCTGCGATGTCTTCGCTGAATTGTGTGGGAGGTCCTGGGGGTCTGTAGATGAGTGTGCCTCTGAGTGTGGTCTTGGGGTCGGTGTGTATCTGGAAGTGAAGATGTTAAGCGGCTGTGAGGGTGTCGTCTGAGTTGGTCGTGATGCGGATGGTGTTCTTGTGGACGATGGCGATGCCTCCTCCTGTCTCGTTGACGCGGTCTCTCCGGGTGATCTTGTATCCGTCCGGGATGGCGACGGCGATGTCGGGCGCTGAGGAGGCGTTCATCCATGTTTCCGTGAGGAAGGCGACGTCTGGAGATGTGGTGTCGAGCAGGTTCCAGAGTTCCACGGCGCTCCCGAAGATGAAAAATGGCTCGCGAACGGGTCAAGCAAGCTAGTACGCATGCTCGCGGAGCTATGCGTAGTTCGCGGAGTGCAAGTGCATCTTCGCGTAGCTCCGCGGAGTGCGTCTACGCGAACTACGCCCAGGCTTACTTTGAATCAGAAAGGTGGGAGGCGGACGCTCTGGGATCTGTCGGAGAGGAAGTATGTGGTCCAGTCGATGGCCTTCTCTTGGATACCGGCTTCTTGGAGGCGTGTTTTTAGAGTGCGATGGCAGACCGTGTCGAAGGCGGCCGAGAGGTTCAGGAGGATGAGGGCAGATGTTTCACCGTTGTCTAATTGGTGCCTGATGTCATCTGTGGCGGCGAGGAGGGCTGACTCAGTGCTGTGGTTTTGTCTGAAACCGGATTGAGACGGGTCCAGGATGTTGTTGTCTTCAAGGTGACGGGTCGGTTGCATGTTGACGATTTTCTCTATGACCTTTACCGGGACCGGGAGCAGGGAGACGGGCCGGAAGTTCTTGAGGTCCTTGGGGTCCGCCTTTGGCTTTTTGAGGACGGCATTGATTTCGGGGTGCTTCCAGCTTTCCGGGAATGTCGCTGTTTCGAAGGAGATGTTGATGATCTTCCGTAGTTGGGTTGCGATGGCTGCGTCTGCCTTGTTAAATATGTGGTGTGGGCACGGGTCTGTCGGGGATCCTGAGTGGATGGAGTTCATGACCTTGCGTGTCTCGACATCGCTGACATTGGACCAGGAGGTTAGGCAGTTGGTGATGTTGGTGTTTGAGAGAGGGGTGGAGTCTGGCGTGGTCGGGTCGGTCGTGGTGTTGAAGCTTTCGTGGATGTCGGCGATCTTGCAGTGGAAGAAGATGGCCAGTGAGTTGCACAGTTCCTGTGAGGGCGGGATGTAGTTGGTGTTGGCGCTGGGGTTTGAGAGTTCTTTTACAATGCGGAAGAGCTCTTTGCTGTCGTGTGCGTTCTTATCCAGGCGGTCTTCGAAGGAGGATCTCTTGGCTGATCTGATGAGGTGGTGGTGTCTGCGGGTGGCATCCTTGAGGGCTGCGTGGTTGTCCGGTGTGCGTTCATGGAGCCATTTCTTTTCCATTTTCCGGCGTGCGCGCTTGGAGGCCAGGAGCTCATCAGTGAACCAGGTGGCTTTCTTGCTGGAATGGTTGTTGGAGGGTTTCTTCAGTGGGGCGAAGGTGTTGGCACAGTCGTTGATCCACTGTCTGAGATTGCGGGCTACGGCGTCTGGGTTGGTGGGGTCGGTGGGTGGGTTCTTGGAGAGGGTGGTGATCAGCTGATCTTCGGTGACTTTGCTCCAGCAGCGGCAAGACAGCAATGGTGCGTGGTTGGTTTTTTGAAGGTGAAGTGAATGCAGCAGTGGTCAGTCCAGTGGGGTTTTGTTGTGTGGTCGAAGGTGACGTGGGTGCTTATGGAGAAGATGGCGTCCAGCGTGTGGCCGGCGGCGTGGGTGGGCACGGTGACGAGTTGTATGAGGCCGAGGTTGGCAAGGTTGTCGATCAGCGTGGAGGAGTTGGCGTCATTGTTGTTCTCTAGGTGGAAGTTCAGGTCACCGAGGAAGATGTAGTCCGTGAAGGCGAGTGCGTGGGTGCTGGCGAGGTCAGCGATGGAGTCGCTGAAGCAGGCCCGGGGAGTCTGCAGATGAGAGTCCCTCTGAGGGTGATGTTGGGGTCGGTGTGGATCAGGAAGTGCAGGTGTTCGGCGGTGTTGAGGGAGTCGTCTGCATGGGTGGTGACCTTGAGGGTGGACTTGTGGACGATGGCTATTCCTCCTCCGATATGTGAGAAACAAGGACCCCCTGATAAGGATAAAGTTCCTGGATCAGGGCAATTGATTTGTGGAAAATAAAGCACCCAGGCAACACTTGAACACTGGCAAAGTTCAGGTAACAAATTAATAATAAATAATAAATACTAAGGCACTAAAATAGCACAGAAAGTTCAATTTAATAAATTGTATAAAGGTGTCATGAAATGATTCATTGACATGCTGACTAAAAAACAATAAAAAGATTTCTTTCATTGAGTATATAACAGATGCATATTGTTTGTTTATATAATCAAATAGTACAGTAGAGAGATGGTTTCCGTCTACACGTTTCAACACGTTGAAAGTGTCTTCCTCAGGACACTACCATCTTGTTACTGAGGTGTGGCTAGTCCGTGATATAAAAATTCCTGTGCTGAGAGGTGGCGTCAGCGTTTCCGTGATGGGTCAAATAAGTATAAAAACGTCTTCAGATACTGGCAATACGAGTAACACAGCTCTGCTATTGGTTGAGTACTAATGGATTGAAGATGTTCAGATTCATGGTAATCCAGGCACAATGGAAGGGATCAGTTTACCATCTATCTGTATTAAGAGCTGTGTAGTTACCCGAAACAACGTAGTCTGACGGTTGATGCCTCATAAAACCATTCAGATCCGGTACAGTCAAGCCGATTCGTTTACATATTCCGAATTACGATAAATGGTGACCCGTGATTCGCGTAGGAAGAACATTTCATTTTTATTAAAGAAAGTCAATTGTTTCGCTTGTTGAATAAATATGAATTTGATGAGCCAAAGGTGGAGTCTGGTTACTTCCCCTTGGAGACGGAATCTAATAGAACATGGACGTTTACGTTTTGTTTTCCAGTCTTTAAGTTTTGATATTGTTGTTTCAAGTATTGCTTATAGTGTGTCCTCCATTGGTCCACACATCGCTATTTCATAGTGGTTTAAATAATTGAGTGAGTTTACTGTTCTACTTTCTTGAGTGCATTAGGCTGTCTCTATTTTTACTTTTAGAAAGTTGCCATTTTCTTGCTTAAACCATTTAATGCTTTCTGACTGTCCCCAGAATACACATCTGGGATGGGCACATCTGGCATCCTACATTACCTCTAGACAGACACACAAATGCTGAGTAGGTGTGACTAAGCAGCCATCTGCATGTTGATGGGTCATCCTGGGGCAGGATAAGAGGGAGGAGCTGACACTTGCTCCTGAATAGGTCTGTGTCTGTCCCCACACAAAGGGGTGCATACCTCCTTGTAGCGGGTCTATGGCCAGGGCAGGAAAGGCAGAGCCTTGCACACTGCAAAGCATCTCTTTGACGTCTCCCTACTTGAAAGGCTCACATAAGTATAAGTACTGGATCTCTGGCATTAGGCTTTTAGAAATTTGCAGCGCTATTTGCTGCGCTATACTAGGGACTGCCACTCTCCTAACTGCTCTGCTGTGTTGGCCTGCTGCCTGCTGATCACTATGCTGTAGGAGGGACTGCCAATTTGCTACCTACTTTGCTGTGCTGGCCTACTTCCTGCTGCTTCTTGCCTGGGAGTGAGAAGGACTGGACCTGCTCTCTAAAGGCTTGCACCCAGGTTCTCCATAGGCTTATTGTCCTGGCATGCCTCCTTCTCCTGAGGTCTAAGGGCATCAAAGAACCTTCAGCTGCTGGACTCTGACAACGTTGAGTCCTGCCCTGCCAAGAGGTGCCGATCTAGTCCTGGGCCTTGAACGAGGTATCTGCAGCTGCTTTCCTGCAGAAATCAATGCAGTGCCGACTTGCACTGATAGGAAGCAATGAAGTGTCCTTTCATGCCGACGCAGAGCCGATCTGATTACATCCCTGCAAAACTTGACAATGACACTGCGCCTGCATTGTAAGGGGTCTAATGTAATTTCAGCTCTAACAGTAGGCCCATTAGTTTCCAACTCAAGGTCCCTGTTCAAGGGCAATATGCCTGCTTTTAATGGATCTTCACCATTAAGTTCTTTACAGGCTAATAACAACCTGCTGGTAAGAGTTTGTTTCCGTGCATGGGTGACATGGGGCAATGACAACAGAATTCAGACACCATTTAAATTCTTAGCTAGAACATTGCAGGCCTTGCTTACAAATCTAAACTAATTATAATACTGTGTGTCTACAGAGACATGGAACACAGCCTCAGACTGTTACCTTAATGGTGTTCTTTCATTCTCTGTCCTAGCTGTCCTAGCTGTTTCTTCATCTCATGGGAGAGTAAGAGGTGTACTTCTTATTTTGGGCTCATTAACACCAGTATGTACAGAGACTATGATTCACACTGGTTTGCCAAATTTAGCAGCTGCTCTGTTGAAGATTTCTAACTCTTCCAGTCTTTAGAAGTCAATTTTTATAATGCTCCTTCCCTGCCTGGATCCTCTAGCCATGTACAGACCCTCACATGTTTGGGGGATTTTTTGCTTACATTTTGCCTTGAGAACAATGTTGTCATCTTAGCTGGTGCTTTCACCGGCCTGGTGACATGACCAACACCCTTAGGGGGATATTCTCAAGAACGTATGATAATTAACGCAAATTGAGCCTAACGCAACTCTTCATATCGCAGTCTATTGTGGGAATATAATGCCGTGTTAACTAAGTATTCACAACACAGCAGTACCATCCGATAGGCGCACAAGATTGCATCAAATGTCCGCGATAATGTCAACGCGATGCTGCAAGAATGCGAAACACAAACGCAAAAAAAGTTGTGAAGAGGCCTATTGCGATACAAAAATTGGTGAAAACCAGCACCAGGCCAGCAATTCACACACTTCAGGTGGGAAAAATCACCATAAAAGAAGAAAAAGAACAGACAAATAAATGCCAAACAGCGAATTTATTATTTATTATTTATTTAAGGATTTGTAGAGCGCCTGGTGACCCGGAGGCATTCCCGCGCTATAAGATCTGTAAGGTTGGCTGAGAGGGGAGAGGGGGAGAAAGACCTTTTTATTTAGGGAAGAGGAGCGTTTTGAGCTGCTTGCGAAAGCGCAGGTAGCAGGGTTCCAATCGCAGACTGCGGGGGAGCAAGTTCCATCGGGAGGCTGCCTTTACTGAGAAGCGGCGACCTCCGGTACGTGCCCTCCTAAACTTGGGGACATTCGCCAGTCGCTCGTTATCCAAGCGCAGAGATCGCGAAGCACAATGGATGTTGCTGGAGCAAGTACGAGGACAATAAGAACGCCACAAGCCCCGCGGAGGACTAGCCAGGGACCTCGGGGTCAGAGAAGGGCAAGGAGAAGGAGAGTAGGAAGAAGGGGTTCAGTCCACAGGAAAACAGGATCCTGATAACAGAGGTGGTCGAACACTATCAACTGCTCGTCATCTCCACTGTGTCATTGGCAACAAAAAATGGACTATGACAGTCGATCATGGACAAGGTGAATGCAGTCGGAGTTCTGAAGAGGACAATGGAAGAGGTCAAGAGGCGCTAGAATGATGTCAAGCACAAAGCCAAGCTGAAACTCCCCAACAACCGGAAGGCAGCAATGCAGACTGGCAGTGTGAGTCCTGCGCCCCAGATGGAGCTGAACGAGATTGAGGAAATGGTGTCCACATTCATCAGTGGGGAGACGGTGGCAGGCGTTGGGGGACCGGACACTGCTCAACATGACCTGACACAACAGCACCAGGGTGAGTAACGACCAGGGACTGGGGGGACAGGGGGGAGATGGGCACAATGACACACAAGTACAATTAAGTAGAGCACATCTGTGGACAAACCATACCCCAGAGCCCCAACTCCACCAAGAGACCAATGTACCAATATATGCAACATCTCATCACTGTATAAGCGCATGAAAGGGATCAGGGGCAGTAAATCAAGAGCTGCATGGGCAACTTCCCTGAAATGCAGCACACACACACATACCATGTAGAGCACATCAATATTGACAACTATGTGGTACAAACCGCAACACATCCAAAACAGAACACAGGACACAACTGGTGCCGCTTGTATGTAGAAAGTGGCCAATCACATTTGGCATTGCAGGGAAATGTTAGTTGATAATGTACATGTACAAACACACATCCGTTATGTTGTTGAAATGTCCACTATCCCCGTCAAATAGACAGCTCCACCCAAACAGCCACAATGTACACAGTCATGCAGTATGTATGGAAACATGGGAAACATGTACATTGTGACAACATACATGTGAACACATTGCTAAACTGCATCCCCCTTCACATTGCAGAGGGACAATCAACACCTCGTGCAGAGAAGCCCGAACCTCTCTTCTCTGATGACGAAGAGGACCACCACAACTTTGACTCCGACACCCTTCAACAGCTCGTAGAGAGCCTCTGCACCCCACCTTCAGGAGCAGTGCAGCCCAACTGCTACGAGGAGACCCCCCCCTGCACATACCCTACAGCAGGCAGCAGGCAGCATCCACCATCGCAGCTGCCTTCCAGGACCACCACAAAGAACACATGGCCTTCTAATGTCATGTGTTGGGGTGCCAGAAGAACCTGGCTGAACAGGTGCAGGTGGTCTTTAACCGCATGGCAGCCAAACTAGATTCCATATGTGGGCGTCTAAGTCCCATCAGGGACCACTCACATTCCCTAACGGACACCCAAAGTCCCCTCCATGCTCTCCAATGGACCATGGCTAACATCGCTGGAGCCCTGACTCAGAGACTAGAACAACTGTCCAGTCAGAGCGGCTCAAGGGGTGTCACCCGAAGGTTGGTACACATGCAGAGGTCAATGGAGGCCATGAAGTGGACAAAGGCGGAAAGAGAGGCTGCCAGGGATGCACACCAGCGAGAGGTAGTTGGTTTTCTCAATGACCTCAGGACCATCCTCATGGCATTGCTGCCACAAGGCGTGCCGATAATGCATGCTGCTGCTACCACTACATCCACATCTCCGCCCCCTGAAGTGTCAGTGCCACATAGTGTGGCAGACATTCCACCTCCGGCCACTGATGTGTCACTGCCACACAGTGCTGGAGACAGAACACCACCACCCACACGTGAGGCACATGAAACAGCAGAGGACGAAGATGCGGATGAATCTGCCATTGTGGTGAGAAGGACACAGTAGCATGCATCTCTGCCATGGGGCCTGTTCCTGCTTGGTTCTGCCCTCTGCATCATCACCTTCCACTGTCCCCCGGTACATTCTGAGACACTCACCTTGGACCTAGACATGGACTGCCATATTTAGTTTGATCACCAATGACACAGTAATCGGACTGCGGACTGAACTCTTCCTCTTCCTTTGGACTTGTCATTTCCTGAAGGACTCGGGCTGGCCCCTCACAGCCCTTCATTGTAAAGTGGGATTTGCATGGCCCTGTACTGCTCCAGCAGAAACACTCCACTGAATGTGCATTACACATTCATAATCACACAAATGTGTCATGGCTATGATCTTACAAGTGTGGGAGTATGGATGAATGTGGGTCAATGATTCTCCCTTACATCCATGTTGCTCATGTTGTGGGACTTGGGTCACAGGGTGACACATTGCCGATTGCGTTCAAGGTGGTGCCGATACAACAACAAGGACACACACATTAGTTACTTCCTTGTCCAGCCCAGTACAGAACCACGCCCAGAGCCCCGGGCCATTGTTCACACCCTTACGCTGGATTGGTGTTCGCCAGGCAAGCCCACTCCATTCACACTAACAGAGGGGGAAGACAAAACTACATCTGCCGGGTCTTCCCAGTAGTGGTCTGCAGATCACAGGTCTAGTTGTCAGCATGCCACAGCCACTCCCTCATGGCTGGTTTTCACCCACAACACACCCATCCAGCACACACGTCACAGGACATGTGACACTGCCAATAAAAAGGGCCAGGCGCAGATGCTCACCGCCATTTCCACTCTCCATCTGGGTGTATCTGTGTGGTGTAAATGTGGGCATAAGGGTCTAGGGCCCTGCAGCAACACATTCCTCAGGGCCGGTGGTGACATGCTGTCGTCCACACCATGATACTCAATTACAGAGGGTCCATGACTTGCGGAGCACAGACTTGGTGGCACCGGATACACTGCTGCTGGCATAGGCACACCCCCACTCTTTTGGCATCTCTCTCTGCTCTTCGCTCTCTCTTTGTCCTTTGATGAGAGCGTGACACAACTTCTTATCTGGATTTTGACCTTGCAGGCTGTGACCAACAGATTGAACTGAGAAGAGCCGCCATGTGTCTTCATTAATGTTCTGAGTTTATTTGAATATATTTATGTTTGGTCATTTGAAGGTCAATGTGTGATGATCATTTTTGTAACAACACATGAATGTTTCCTGTTGTGCTTGTGCGACATCATGCGGATTCTTTGGTACATGATTTCGGGAAGTTGATGTGACGTGTCTTTGCCGGGGGTGGTTTGCCTGGAGGGGGTTCTCCTGGGGAGTCCCTGTGGGTGGTGGTCGTGGGTGTTGTGGCCCTGTTGGGGCTCCGAGCTCCATGATCAGTAGCTCCATGGCATCTGTTGATCTTCTGGTGTGGCCCTGGGCTGGGCTCCCTTTTCTGGTGCAGGCTGTCGCCCGACTTTACACCAATTCAGAGCAGGTGTTAATTTTCTGCTGCTAACGCGCCTTATCGCCTGTTTTGGGTTCTTATCATTGATCTGGCTGGTTATTGAGAATGTTGCAGAGTGGTGTTGTCGCTGCTTTTTGCACAGGAACGCCTACTCTGCATCTCATTAGCGATAGTGCCGGGGTCATATGTGACGATATTTTTGTGACTGCTCTTGCAGATACATTTATCGCCACTTTGGCTGTGATAAAGTGCTATTAACTCGCAATTATTCCTTCAGAATATGCCCCTTAGAGTCTTTGCATTTTTACATATCCCCTCAGGGAATCTTTTGAATTCTTTTTTGGCAGAGTGTAATTTAGCTCCTACCTCCGCCCCTGTCTATGCAAATCACAGAAGGACATATTCCCACCTTTAAAGGCCGACGTGCTAGCAGTGTGGTTTATTTATTTAAGCAATTTGTAGAGGGCGCAAATACCCGTGGGTTTCTCAGCGCTGAGGATGGGAGAGGTAGTAGTAAAGTGGATTGCTGCTCTTTGGGTGAAGAGCCAGGTCTTTATTACCTTCCTGAAAGCTGGAAGTGATGGGCATGATTTAATTTGCTGAGGGAGGGTGTTCCACAGTCTGGCCGTGGTGACAGTGAATCTTTTGTCTACCCAGGAGACCTTGTTTGCATGTGGGATCATGAGGAGATTGGCAGGTGAGGATTATAGGTTTCTGCTAGGTACGTGGGCGCAAAAGTCTCTTTTTAGAAAATTTGGACCTGTGTTGTGAATGGCCTTGAAAGCTATGCATAGAGCCTTGAATTTAATGCGACTTGTGACTGGAAGCCAGTGCAGGTTTCGCACCACCAAGAAGATGGATTTGTACTTTGGGGTACCTGTAATTATCCTTGCAGCGACATTTTGTATCATCTGTAATTTATTGATGACTCTTTTCTGGGCATTCAGTAGCAGGCCGTTGCAATAGTTCACTTTAGACATAACAAGGGTGCTTATCAGATTTGGTTCCAGCTCTAAGTGGAAGGAAAGGTAGCAGTTTCCTAATAATTCTTAGAGTGTAGAAGGAGGATGAGTTGATAGCATTGGCATAGGCTGAGAAAGTTAATTTATCGTCAAACATGACGCCCAACTTTCTGTACTGGGGGGGAGGGCCCAAGGCAGTGGGCCACCAAGTGGGGGACCATGTTGGGTGTAGATTGCCAAAAATCATAACCTCTGTTTTTTCAAAGTTTAATTTTAGGCAGTTTTTGGCCATTCAGGAGCTGAGGGCAGGCATACCTGATTAAAAAACCGCCCGCAATTGCTCTTCCATCATTGTTAATTGCTTGCACCAGCTGTGTGTCATCCCATGGGTTTTTCTGATCTTGGCCAGGTCCGACACATAGATATTAAATAGTGTCGGACTCAAGGGTGATCCCTGTGGCACACCACATGGGAGCGTAAAAGACCAGGAGTTATTTTTGCCGAGACTCACTAGCTGGGAGCGGTTGGCCAGGAATGACGCCAGTAAATCATTGACTTTGAGTTTAATGCCCATATTTGAGACACAGTCGATCAGAGTGGCATGATTGACCGTGTCGAAAGCAGCTAACACACTAGTGTAGTTTACTACCGCTGAATGTTTTCCCCTTTGATTGACTTTTTATTAAAGTTTGATGTTTCTTGAAGCACATTGAATGATCACACCTCTTTGACAGCTTCTTTCCATTGGGTCCCTATTCATGATTTTCCAGTGCACTTAGTCATGCTCAGCAAGAGTTTGACACTTTTTCCACAGAGATCTATTTAGATTTTTCAACATCGAGTTTGATTTGTGTTTAAATTTCAATTCCCTTGACACTGTTACTCTGAACAATGCATTCTAAATTAATAAGTAATGGCAAAGTCTATGGCTTGTTAAATGGTTTGACGCTAAATGTTCTAGGGATCATCGTGTCCTGATGGAGACTATGAATGCTGTTACCAGATATCACAGGTGGGTTGCCTACTGTTGCACCTCCTATAAGAGAATTTTGGAGGATAGCAAGAGCTTGCTGTGGGAGGAGGTCTAGGAACAGCTGTTGATTGCTATTTATTCACATGGCAGCTCCAAATTCTAGGAAATCCTGCTGTGGAACCTGCCCTACTGTCCCCCATCTCACCTGAGGCTTGGGTTGAACACTTTAGAATGCGTCGATTTTTTACCTGCTGTCTGGGAGAATGCCTTTTCTAAGAAATGTATTACTTTCTCTTATGAGCAGGTTTGCAATGCTATCCAAGTGTTAACCTCGAACAAGGCCTCTGGTTCTGTTGGTGTCCTGTTTGAGGTTTATAAGTCTAACCTTGAGCTCTGGCCCCCCCTATTAACCCTACACCTAACTTCTGCTGTGAAATTGCCTATCCCTCAAACCTGGTACACTTCTGTGATTGTCCCTGGGTAGATCTTTAAAGTTATAAAAAAGTTAAATTGATATTATTGTTTTGAGCATCTCTATTTCATCGGGAAGTTTGCAGTAAGACCATGCATCATTGTTTTTTGTAGTGAAATCAGGGAGACGGGAGCATCTTTTTTAAGGCACACAGATGAGACTAGATTGGGCCTTTATTATTATTTTTACTGAAGTTTCCTTAGATTGTACATTTCAAATTAGTAATAATCCACAAGTGAGCAGGTGGATCCCATCATTTGTTCATCTTAAACTACAACATAAAGCATCAAAACATGTATGCCTTCACCCACTTCCCCAAATTCCAACAGCAGCCCATATTGTTCTAGCAACAAACACATTAAACCACAAATAGAAATGACATTGGGGCAGAATGTATCCCAGTTCATTGCACCTTCTCTACTTCCCAATAATCCTATATATATAGAATAGCATGATATCCATTTCCCCACACTGTATGACATTTTTGGAGACAACCTCTGCTGGCATATGTATTCTTTTCAGACACCAAATACATGTTCATACCTCTATTCCACTCACCTAGGGTGGTACACTCTTCAGTTTCCCCAATAGTGAGCCACATCTCTCTTAGCCACTACCAGGCGGAGGCCACAGAATATTAGTCAGCCCGGGGCAGGTCAATATAATTGGGAATACCCAAAAGAAGGAACTTCGGGTCCAGGGGGAGGGGTAACAATAATATGCCACTGAGTTCTCTGATAATAACATTCTAATAAGATTGTATGTGGGGACAGCTCCAGATAGCGTGGAAAAATGAGCCCACTGGATCTTAGGTAATGGGGCGTCTGACCCTGCCTATGGTATGGATGCGACACAGATCCTAATAAATACAATGGAGTATCTTGAACTGTAGCAATTTATTGCCACTTAACCCAGGATGCATTGGTGCAGCCTCCCAGTCTATATCATCCATGTCTCCCACAATGGTCTCCCATAATTCCCGTAGGATCTTTAGGGGATCTGGATTATTGTTTATGGGGGTTATATAAGTGAAGGAGAACACTCCATGTCCCAGTTCCTCCATCAGCAGCCTCTCTTCTAAGGGCACGAACTGTGTAATATCTTCACCGGTAGCATTTACACCTGCCAGGCAGGCCCCACTTGTGCATAATTTAGGAATTGATTACTATGTGAGAGAAACATCACCATAACACCATTTTTGATGATGTAGCCCAATTTGGAAAATCCTATCAGATCCCAGGCTCGAAAACCCCTCAACTAACTCAACTCAAGCAGCCATCTCCCATCCCATAGTGGCATTTCCCTAGTGGGTTTACTGTACCATCTAATAGACCTCGTACCTTTAGCCAAGTCCGTGGTCACCACTCGCATGGCTGTCAAGAGGCATTGGGTCTCATGCACATCAGACAGGTAATGGATGTAGGACTTCAGAGTCCACTGGGACCGTTCCATACAAAAAGTGGAATGATTGTGGGTGGCATAAATCAAGTTGTTAACGTTAATAAGGTGGGCTGCCCAGTAGTATGCACATATGCCCAGCAGAGCAATTCCACTGTTATATTGGTTGTGTTGGAGAGTGGATAGGGCCACTCTGGGAGGTTTGCCTTACTACAGTAAGGTCTGCAAATTGCTATCTATTGTGGAGAAAATCTCCAGCGAGATCAGACAATATGTATGTTGAAGGGCATATAAGAGCCTAGGCAGTGATATCATTTTAAACATTAACCTGTGAACAGTTGGTCCTTGACAACAGAGAATAAAACTATGTAATAATTATAGGCCACAATGAACTCTATAACAGGAACAAAGTCCAGCCGGACTTAGAATTTAATGAATTGACGTCTGTGGTATAGGTCTAATATCAGAGTTAAGCCCAGGTGTACAGTTATAAGACAATGCAGTGACCGTCAGGGTAGGCGGTATCAGGGAGAAGGGTCATCTTCCTTGAATGAAGTCTTGGCCAATTTGCCGCGATATTGTGCTCCTTAGGTTCACGGTGGAACCACAGCAAACCGTCCTGGTGCTCGAACTGCATTGTCTTATAACTGTACACCTGGGCTTAACTCTGATATTAGACCTATACCACAGACGTCAATTCATTCCCTTCTACCCTTACCATCGGTCTGGACCAATTCCAGGCTTTCTACATTCAGGCTGACATTGAAAGTCCTGATGATGATCCATTAACACAATTGGATCGAAACGCCGTCGACACTATATGTGGGCTAAACATTAAGTGTACTATTATGTGCCAACATTGTATGTTTCCCGCATATGTGAAGCAAGTGTATGCTAAACAATCTCCTTGCTCACGATCTCTAATTGCCTGAAATACCACTGTGATTGTATGTTTGAATGTATGTGCAGCATCGTGTATGCAGGACTGTGTCCCACTGCTTTATTGTTTGTTCGTCTGATTTAAATACATTTTCAAAACATTGAATTAAATTCTAAGTCCGGCTGGACTTTGTTCCTGTTATAGAGTTCATTGTGGCCTGTAATTATTACATAGTTTTATTCTCTGTTGTCAAGGACCAATTGTTCACAGGTTAATTGATACCCCAGGTCCTTGGTTACCTAGTGGGTTCCCTTGTTTTTTATAACATCATTTTAAACATGGCAGCACTCCCTAACAAAGGAAGGGGCAAATCTTGCAACCTCTCCATCTCTTCACGACAAGTTGGTATGACTGTGCCTGAGTTGTGTTAAAAGCATGCCTCTCTCTGCAGGAATATCCACAGATATTTGAACCCCAGAGTGGTGTGTGACAGGCAATGTGGGTGGGGGGGGGGACAAGAGAATGGGCTTGTGGGAGAAAGAGTATGGATTTATCTCAAAGTGATGGGAGAGACTGGGCTGGATCAGTGACATATAGTAGGATGTCGTTCGTGAATAGTGAAATCTTTTCTTCAATGATAGTCTCAACTGAAACGCAGAAGCCTTGAATCCCTGAGGGATCACGGATCCTGTATGCTGGAATTCTATAATGAGGGCAATAACAGAGGGGAAATGGGGCATCCCTGCCTCATACCCCTCTTTATTGGAACATCAAGGGATTTTACTCCATTAACTCTTACATAAGGGGGGAATTGATATACCAGGTTGACCTGTTTTCTGAGGGGGAGGCCAAATCTGATTCTGTACAGTGTATGCTCCAGAAAGGGCAAGTGTACTGCATTAAATACTTTTTCAGTGTCAAGTGATACTAGTACATGTATTTCTGGGTGGTCTTTTATGGCGTTTATCTAATTATGTGTACAATGTAAAGTGTGTCTAGTGGATCTCCCTGGCTTGAAGCCGGATTGATCATAGTGTATTAAGGGTGTGATAAATTGTATAAGTCTTGTGGCTAAGATTGTGGCTAGCATTTCCTCTAAGGATATCATGGTCTCTAATACTTCCCTATCGGCGTCACTTAAGATGAGGATGGTAATCGCATCAAGGTATGCTCTTATCTGGGGTGACGGCTGCAATTGTCAGGCTCTATATAAATCTTCATAGTAACTATCAAAAGCTTCTGCGATTAGAATGTCTGATTCTATGATCTTCCCACAGGGCCTCACTATACTGTGAACCCATCTTGCCTCCATCTCTTTCCTTCCCAACCAGGCAAGCAGTCTACTTGCTTAGTCGCCGGCTTGCTATCATTTGTGGAGGGTTTCTAACAGTTAATTCTTGGCAGTTTCCTGTGCCGAGGCACAATATTTTTCCCATGCAAGTACCAATTGCCGCAGGGCCAAGGGTTCAGACTCGGAGCCCAAAGTTCTTTGAGGGCCAGGAGTTGTCTTTGTAACAGCTCCAATGAACTGAATGCTCCCTTCATCTTCTGAGCAATTAGATTCTGTGCTCTGTCTTGAAGGACCCTTTTATAACCCCCCAAAGCACTATTTGGAAGTAACTGTTCCCTCCTTTTCTTTAAAGCATAACTCACTGCCTCTCCTGAGGCCAGCCGCTTCCTTGTGATCTCAAAGATCCCAGGTATTCATTTTCTATCCAGTCCCATTTTTAGTCTCGCTACCCATCCGTATCAACAGGGCTGAATGATTTGAGAGGCCCTGGGCCAAATAATCTGCTTTTAGCTCTTCGCTCACCTCAGCCGCCATGGCTAGTATGTAATCTAGACGTGAAAATGCCCTTTGGGCTCCTAAAAAGGGATGTGCCCATCTCCGTAGCAAGGGGGTGGTGTGTACTAGAGGACTTGTGAAACCTGATCTGCCTTGGCCTGGTATCATTACATCATTAAAGTCACTGCCAATTATATGGAAGGGTGGCCCTGCCTCTAGTGGGAAGCTAGCTAACTTTTCCAAGGTGGGGTCCTACAACTGAGGGAGAGGATACGTAGACATTGATCAATGTGACATCTGTATGTCCCCATATCTCCTTCACACCAAAGTAACGGCCCAACAGGTCAACCCACTGCCTTGTCACCATAAAGGGAGGGCTTTTACTGACAAAGATGGCTATCCCTCGGGACCCAGATGTATATCCCACATGTGTGACTGTGGTATAGGCACCCCCTGGTAAGAATTTACATTGTGATCCCTTGAGATGGGTTTCCTGTGGAAATACTACTGATGGTCTGATCATTTTATATATTGAGCGACTTATCCCCTCTTAACCCTATCCAGAGCCTGTTTATATTCCATGATAAGACCAAGAGTGCCCTATCATATGTCAGCACAGCTCTCAATCCACTAGTAGGGGAAATGGGCATGGAATATCTAGGGCTGGTATTGGCACACTCAGTTGCAAAGGGCGGATGCATGTGCACCCGATTGGAGCCTTGAGATGTCTCATGCAGTTGCAAGTTAAGTGCTTTAATTGAATTGTTGTCCACAACTTGTGTAAGTGCTAGTCAGCAAAACTCCCAGTGATCCCCTAGAACCTCCCACTACACCATGCCACCCCACACGGACCCCGCGAGTAAAACCCTCCATCATATATTGGGAAAATTACTCAACAAGGGTGTCTGAGAGACCTGTTGTTACCCACAAACTCAATTCTCTTCTTCCCCCAACAGTAACAACAAGTTCAACTGTCCCTGTGAACAGTGAGCTCAGAGGTTATAATCAATGGGTCTGATTCACAAAAGTAATCTGAGACAAAATCCTAACTTTAAGACTTTCGGTATTAACAAAGGAAATTTAGGAGTAGTAAAGTTTGGATTTTGTCTCAGTTTAGGAGTAGTAAAGTTAGGAATCCTAACTTTACTATGCCTAAATGCCTTTTGTGAATACTGAAAGTCGTAAAGTTAAGATTTTATCTCAGTTTAGGAGTAGAAAAGTTAGGAATCATAACTTTACTACTCCTAAATCCCTTTTGTGAATACCGAAAGTCGTAAAGTTAGGATTTTGTCTCAGATTACTGTTGTGAATCGGGCCCAATATGTTTATCTTCAAGTATTTCGGGCAGACAACAGGTGTAGGAATCATCTGTCCGTCACCCACTGACCCCGGATAACGGGCTGGTGGAGTGATTTCTACGCCCTCTTCAAGAGCATCGATGGCCACACTGTTTCCTGATCTCTTTTCCAGCGTTTCATGCAAGGGTGTATCTTCTAGATAGTTCTTAACTTCTCGTTGGCATCTGGTGGATGGTCACCCTCTAAGTCTGAGGAGAATAGTTGGTGTGTGGAGGGGCCCAACGCCGGCCATGAGCCGGGAGTGTCTCTCTGCTTCTGTTTCAATCTTCCTCCCCTTGGGCATCGACTGACTTTGGGGTGGGCCCCCTCTCTTGTAATGACTGAAGGTTATCAGACTGTGGTTCACTTCTCTGATCGAACTCTAAAATACCACTTGAATAACAAACGTTGCAGTTCTCTTAGACTTTCATTACATTAAATTAAGCAAATATGGACATTTAGAACTAGATAAGAATTCGACATAAATAAATACATTGATAAAATCTTACAGTCCAGCATAATCTGGTTCCTCAACCTCCACCGAATAATGTGAAGTACAATTGTCACGGTTTATGTGCAATGTACTGGCTTTGAACACATTGTGATTCTTCATTATCTGACTCTATCCCTCCCTACGGCCATGAGTACATGCTGATAACAGTCCTTTCTATGACAGACTCAATTATTGTTATGCAGATGCCTGTACTTAGGTGCCCCGTGCACATCTATCGAGTCTCACTCTTGGGTAGGGCTAAGAGGCAAATTGATTCTCTCAGACATAACAAAGTACAATTTTAAAATAAACTTTTCCACCTAAGTCAGTGAAGAGTAACATAGCTAATTTTACTAGCATTTTTTCAAGCTTGTTAGAAAATAGAGTTTAATACAATCAAATCATGTTAATTGAAAATGTAGCTAAGACTACATAAGCCCTCAATACGAGTTGTGCGAGCAGATTTACATCATGTTTTGTGTTAAATGTGTTCAAATTTGTAGAAGTAAAAGGTACTCAAACTTACCAACTGTGGATTTATAGCACCCGGTAAATCTGAATGCTTTTTTTTCATACCCAGATTTACTGGGTGTGTTAAAACTGTGCCTGGTAAAATCAGGTTCAATAATATCATTACTATAACAAGTAGGCTTGAGCAAAATTGTAATTACTTCAGAATAATCAGAGTGATTTTGGTAATTTGTGCTACTCTTTTGTCACAAAATTACAGAAAGTTGTGCAGTTATGCTCATTCACGGAGACCAGTCCTACCGCACGAGCATATGGACAGCAAACTTAGCAAATGTGAATAACTGCTATTTTTTTAGTGCAAAATGCAGCCAGTTGTCCATTTATAATGTGATAGATCGCCATGTTATTTTGAAAATTGTAGGGGTGCGTCATAATCATGGGTAGTTTGCACCCACATATTTAGAGGACTGTATTAATGTGTGATTATTAGAAATGTAGAAATTAATCAAATAATGGTAGAATGTCTAGAGTATTGTATCGTTTGAAGACTAATGTAATGCTTAATAAAGAATGTGCCTTAAGTAATGCAGAAATCGTAGCATCAAGTGTAAAATGTTGCATTAGGATTAACGTGCACCACATTAAAAGTTGCACATGCAGGTTGCTTAATCACAAGTGAAATTCAATGCTTAAGAAAGGATTATGAAATGTAATGCTTATAATGTAGCTTAGAAATGTGTTCAGAGTAAAGGGCCAATTGTGTGAAAAAAGGCCTAATTCTGCTTTCTGATCTTGGCAAAATATTGTAGGCTGAATTGTATTTTCATTGGGTAGGCTCCTTTTCTCAGTTGAATTTTCCATTGTAGGTCTGTGTACGTGCAAGGTCGAATAGCTCACAGGGTTTCTGTTGCAGGTGCAAGGACACATGTTCGTTAGGCAGAATAACATTTTGTTTTAGGAGTTAGGATCGTAGAGGCGAGTACAGTGGGAGTGAGAAAGGAATGTGAAGATGTTACATTTGGCAGAGAAGGTGCCTGGGACCCAAGGACACATCAACGGTTTTGGATGAAGTCAAAGTTTTGTTGGAAAAACACCAGAGAAAAGACTTGCCGAAGGGGTGTGTTTAGGGTGTTTAGGTATTTTGTATTAAGGACAGTACCTGGAGGGTGGGAAGCAGAATGAGGGTAAACTGAGAGCAGACGGAGAGGAAAAGGCTAGAGGGGAAGCAAGGAGCATCTTAGAACAAGCTCTGTGGCTTAGGCTACTTACCCATGGAAAGTGAATGTACTTCTTAGGAAGTTCCCACTACTGACACCTTTTCCTCTTGCTTGGGTGGGAATGTTAAGTAGGGATGTCACCTTAGTGTTAGTCTAGGGAAAGACTAATATCCTTTTCTTTTTAGGCGAAAGCAGTCAAGACTTCAAGCAGGGACTGTTCTTATTTGCCTGATGCTTTTAGAAATAGCATTGATAATAATTTTGAGTCGCCCAAGACTTTTGCGTGGGATTATGTTTGTATTAGTACAGATTACTTTCTTAACCTCTTGCTGAGGTGCTTGTATGTTCAGTTAGTTTTGGCTTTGTAATTAACCTTTAAAGTTTATTTCCTAGTCATTGGTTCTTTGAATTAGATTGACATGGTCTCAGATAAATTACTGTGAGTTAGATGTGCTCCCCTTTACACTTCTTAGCAGACAAAAAGGTCCAGTCGACCAGGGATTCTAACGATTGGTCAGAGGAAAGATCTGGATTGGAATCCGACCCTAATAAATGCAAGGGTTCATTTTGCTCAAATAAAATAAGCCTAAAGGTTGGGTTACGCTCCTTGTGTAATTCCACATAATCTTGCATAATTTTGCTGTAATTTTACATAATTACGCTACAGCAAATTGTGTGATGTATGCCCACCGCTAATTAAAAGTAGTAATTGGTTCCTTTGTAGAGGTCAGGATTGGCATAAAAAATACTACGTAGTCAGAGCAGGAGGTACATTATTAATTAAGAAAAGAATATATAAAGCCATGGTGCTTTTGAAGATACCACTTAAGGAATTTTTAAATAGTTTATTAGTTTGTAATAAAGTTATTTTTGGTTATAAAACAATTAACAAGGACCCATAAACTGATTCATTGAGGAACTCCGAGTCACCAGTCACAACTAAACAATTACAACTGGCATTAATTCTCTGTTTTCAGGCACATGTAAGTACAAATATCCTCTGACATTCACTCTTCAGCACAGCACCAGGGCTAAAGCACTGGCTCAGCTTCACTTACATCCCCTGGAGCTTGATGTTATGGTTCTACAGCTACAACTGCAGTTACAAGTGCCGTAACTAGGCAAACAACAAAGAGCACCAGCACTCAATAGGCACAGAATAAGGCCTAGCACGATCAGAAGGTGTGTTATTGCTTTAAAATATCCAGGGGGGAATATACCTACAGACAAATGCATTGACATGGACACTATGCTCATCCTATTGGAGGCAATAGTAGCACCTTCACAGGCTATTGCTGGAGCATGAACTGCCATTCCAAAACTTTTCAAATGTTAGTGATGCTACAATCTTTTGCTACAGATGTATTTTAATCTCCCCTGGGTATTCTTCTTACCATCGAACAGGGCAAATTGTCCAAGATTTTAAAGCAGGTGCGCTAAATCCAACTTCCACCAAAATGTATGGTCTCCCCGTCGACAATCAAATACTAATGCCCTTCTTGATCAAAGCAGTGACGTGTGCAACTGCTAAAGTGAGTAAAGAGACACCAAGAGGGAGCAGGTCATATTGCAACAGCTGGAGGCATATTTCGTGATATTGCATCACAATTATCAGAGGAAAGAATGGCGTTCTACTCATCACCAGTGATATGGTCATAGAAGACAAAAAGAAGGATGTATTGAAGATTTGCAAACACCATACACAACTTTGAAACTCAGCTTTATTTACCTTAAACTGTGGAATAAATTTGATTTTAGATCATCGAGAATGGCAGAGTATCCACGCTTTACCAACCCATGCCACATTGAGGGACATCAAATTCACTGCACATTCTCCATCATCATCCACCTCCTCATCTTTACTAATATCAGTTAGAACAAGGGAAAGATCTGCACATGTTGCACAATTATCAAAACCCTCAAAAAGGCTGCACATGGCTGTATTATTAATAGTTACATTGCCAAGTGTATTTGACAAAGAAAACATGTTTATCAGTTGATCATTAGGTTTTTTCAAATACGAAAACTGTATGCTCTATTTTGATGTTTAAAATAATGTTATTTTTTTCTACCCTTATTTTTAGTGTATTGATTATAAATGTCAAGGTATTAAAAAGGCAATGCAATTTTTGTCTGGGTGACCAATCAGAGCGGACTCCTGCAAAGGCATTTATTGACAGACCCACCAGTTTCATGCAACAAATTTTGTCGGCAAACAACTTTCCATTTCCAGGCTTTTTGGAACTGGGCCTTCTTCCAAGGCCAGAAAACTGTTGGAATTCATTGTGCCTCCAGCAGGAACCACACACCTGAGAAACTTCAGTCTGTTTTGTACGTGAGAAGACCACATTTTATGTTGGTGTGCAAAATATTTTAAAAAGAGGAGTTGACATGTAGCTGTGATGTAGTGCAAATGTTTCTCTTTAATTTGTATGGGTGCATCATATTCATGGGTAGTCTGCACCTACATGTTTTCATTTGCCGTATTACCAAATGATATGTAAACTGTAATAACGTGAAACATGACGTGTTAGGGATTTTCAATGTAAATGTGAAGAAATTAGCGTTGAAACTAGATGTGCTAATTGACAACATTAACATGTAGAAATCATACTTGTTGCTAACAATTATTCATATATTTGATGTGCTTATGTAACGTGCTAATTTAGAAATGCTTAGTGGAAGTGTTCACTTTATGTGTAATTTCGTTCCTTATAATGGCTGATTTCTGTAGACCTGAAATTTATTTTTCCCTGGAAGCTCTCGCATTTGATTTAACAGTGAAGTTCATGTGCATGTTCTGTTTCTGTTGCAGGTGGAAAAATCATTCCTTTTTTTGTCCTCATATGCCTTCTTTATTTCCAACTGAAATCTCTTAACTTCTCTTTTATGTCGCCCTGTTAGGAGACATTGGAGATAATAGTGTAATTAGCAGAGCAAAGGGGGATATTGACTACCATGTCTTCTCCCCATATGGCCGTAAACAGTGGACTAAGACAAAAGTGAACATCTTCCTAACCCCATTCTCAAGGATTATCCCCCCCTTCCTATCCAGCCAATGTGCCAATGAATCCCATAGCTTAGTCACTTTTTTTTGAGGATGAGCGGTTTAGCTCCATCTACATACATACTGGACTGATTCAAGCCATTCAGATCTTGTGGGTGGTGTTGAATAAATCCATTGTTTACAAATCAACCTTCTTCCTAGTTTTAAAAGGTAAAATGGCAATTTGTTGCCATATTCCAGTTTGGTTCCAGCCTCTGGAAGTAACCCAAAAATAATTAGTTGAAGACCTCAAGATGTGTATTGTGGTATATTGAACCTTTCGCAGAAAATATTAGGAGGGATCAATAAATCACCCCTTTGAGTATGGTTCTTGACGGAATTTTCTTTCCCTATACGCTGGTGATGTGAGGATCTATACACAAAATCTGATGCAAACATTAGAGAGTTTAGACCGACTGGGGGTAGTGTTTGGGAAGGTAGCAGGCTATAAGGCAAATCCCGACAAGACAAAGGTAATGGTTTGAAATTTGGAGAAGAGGCCCAATCTAACAATAAGCACTCTAGTCAGGGCAAGGGAGTTGCACACCTAAGATAAACCCTGCTCACCCCCTTGGTAGCTTGGCAGAGCAGCCAGGCTTATCCCAGAGGAAATGTGTAAAGTGTGTGCGCATTACACACACACACCAGTGACACACCAGGAACACCACAAAAAAGACTCAACACAAGGTTATATAAAAATAACACTTTGCATTATAGGTAGCATACATTGGACCACATCACAGATATCACTGCACCACTAGGCGATTGTCATAAAGATGCACATAAATTACATAAGACCATTATTACATGAATTACTGTGCCACTAGGCATGTGTCATCAAAATGCGCATAAAACACATAGACCACATTTCCATAAATCAAAAATCACGTTTCCACTAGGCTATTGTCAAGACATTACATGTGGTGTAGTAAAGTAAATACTCAAAAGATGCACATGTCATGGAACTACCTGAAACAAAACACCCTTCACCATCAGTGTACGTTACATGAGGTTTCTGAAATGGTATTTATTTTGCGGTTTAGAAATGAAGACATACACTAAATGCGGTTTGAAACAAAGTTTTACTAATGTAAGCCCCAGACACATCTGGTCCAGAAGTAGGTCAACAGAATAATGACAAGCAACCGATAAGCAACTGTCAACAGTTGAATGTGAGTTATGGTGTGACAAGCAGTGCCAATGAGTAAGGGGGTATGTATTGAATCATGATAGAACATTAGCTTGTTAGTGCATCATCACAACACATTCTCGCTTTCACAAGGAAATGATCAAATTTAGGGGGGACAAAGGAAGGAAGGGATGCAATGTAACAAGGTAAGGGTGAGAGCTGCAGTGCAGACAGCCCGCAAAGTACAGCAGAGTGCATGGGAGCAACACACATGTACTTATACATCAACAACATAGTCATCAAGTTTCTTAGGTCTGACTAATGTCCCTCAGTGGCTAGTGGTGTGTTTCTGGCTGCCTACCGGACTACCAGAACCTCTATTTGAACAAGATCTGCCATCCTGGGCATTGGCATCAAAATTAGTGATTTCAGAGGAAACTTATGCCCCATCAGAAGCACTAGCAATCCCCTCCACTGTACTCACCATACTGCTGTTAGGATCAGGTACATTGACCTTATCATCGTCAAAATGTAACCACAAGTCAGAGTTAACATTGGCCACCCTGATGCGAGCATTGTCAGGTACATTTCCATTAAGACTACACAAAGCCAGTCTACTCATGTGCCAAACCTTACCATCACAGAGTTTTATGGAATTTCAATGATTTTCACATATACAAAAAGGGCAAGAGAATTTGCTCTCTCCCTTTGTAGTTTTCTTTTCCAAAATAACTTCCACCCAATCACCACACTCGAACTATCTTAGTTTTAAACCATTTATTCTATCCTACCATTCCTTATAGGTTTCTGTGCCATTTAGGCATTTACTAACTGGCATCCAGCCCAAGTCTTTGCTCAGTGCTTGCCTTCCTCTTATAATTGTGAATGGGCTGTTCCTAGTACACAAGCTTGGAGTAATTCTGTAAGATCAAATCAGCTTGCATAGCTCACTTTCCCACATCATATAATGACATTGAGACAGTAGAATTCTACCTTTGAGTACCTTATTGAAGCGTTCAACTAAACAATTCCCTTCAGAATGATAAGCAGAAGTAGTTTTAGGCTTGATTCTGTTACACTTTAAGAAATATTTAAACACTAAAGAAGTAAATTGTGCACTATTGTCAGTAATAATGGATTTTTGTAATCCTGCTCATGAAGATTTTATCTAAAAACTCAATGACTTTTAGAATCGTCAACATAGTCAACAATTTCAATTTCAGGCCATTGAGAAAAATGTACCACCAGGACCAAGATGTACTTGCAAGCTCCATCTGTATCTTCAACAGGACCCATAATGTCTATACCAACTCTTTCCCTTGACATACTAGGACCTTCAATGGGATGCTCCACTTTTTTAACAATGCCAGGACACCAGTAACTATAACCACTCTTTGCCTTGTTTTGGATAATCCCAGATGACCCTTGTGACATAGTTTTAACAACCTTCTCCTTAATCTTGCTGGTGCTAATAACTTCAGAGCTCTGTACAGGAGATTTTCTCCTGCACTTAATTTTTTCCTTACTTCTCAGAACGCCGTTTCCTCCATACACAATTTTTTTTATCGGGCCATCATTTACACACAAATGATGTAACATTATTGAGAATACTATCCATAGCCATGAAGTCAATCTATTCTGGAAGGGTGATTCCATCTTGCCCAACATCAAATCGTAATGCAGCCATTTCATCCTCATTCCATAAAGATTTATCTTCTTCAGCTAAAGTTAAGGGTAACCTGCTTAAGAAATCAGCAACACGATTCTTAACCCCAGGCCAATACATAGTATCATAACTAAATCAAGTAATTTCAATTACATTTTGCTCAGTCTAGGGGAGGCATTTTGTAACCCAGAGGTGGGCAATATTTTCGCAAGAGGTTAAGGTCCAAAGGGCGGTAGCAAATGAAAACCCCAAATATACAATCGAAAATGTCCAAGGGCCCACGAGCTTGCTAATGTTTAACATTCTATCACTGAGTATTTTTCTGTGGCAGTGGTGTGGGAATGTGAGGCAAAAGCTACCACTCTTGCCTTATGTTCATTCTCTGATTATCTTATGTGAAAGAACAGCACCCAGACCTTTATCGCTAGTATCGGTGGTTACAATAATTAGACATTTTGGATCAAGACCTTTCAGAAAAGATGCATTTGACAATCAAAGGATTTGTGGCAGTCACTGGACCAAATAAACTTGGCTTTACCCTTCACAAGTTGACATATATGGTAGGTTTTTTCTGAGAAATTCATTATAAATTTCAAATAATATTCAATCAGACCTAAAAATGCCCAGACCTCATCTTTCTCTGTGGGATTAGGTGCATTATCAATTGCATCAATAAGGCCTTGCCTGGGTTTTATTCCTTCCTTGCTAATCTTTTGTCCTAAGTACACAACCTCATTCAATGCAAATTTGCATTTGCTGATTTCAACAGTTAGCCCTTACATTTTCAAAATCTCCAGCACTTGCTTCATTCGAAGATCATGCTCAAATGTATCACTACCCATTATCAGGATATCATCCTGGAAGAATATCACACCACTAACGCCCTCAAAGATGTTGGTTATAACTCTTTGAAAAAGTGCAGCGGCGGATGCTAGTACAAAAGGTACTCGGGTAAATGGGAGGCATCCAAGCAGTGTTATTAAAGACATGTACTTTTTTGCTCGTTACATTTAGAGGTATCTGGTGATACACTGATTATAAGTCTATAGTGGAGAACTAACACATCCCTTTAGTTGCAGACAAAATTTCACTAATGGGGGAAGAGGAAATTGGTTGACTAAAATGTTGGTATTAACTTCCTTGAGGACAATGCAAAGCCTGACTTTGCCATTAGGATGTTTAGCAACCACCACAAAACCCATTCAGAAGATTCTACTGGTTCAATAATTGCCTGTAGAAATTAGTTTTTGTAGTTCCTTATGTACTTCATAACATATTGACATGGGTAAAGGTCTAGATTTGTGAATGCATGGAACAGCTGTTGACTTCAATTCAATGTGATGTTCATTCAATGTGATGTTCAAAATCATTCAGTAGTCCAACTTTGCTATAAAATATTCACAAAGAAGTTCCCCCTGAGCACTTCAAAATCAATAATTTAAAGTACATGTATTCTTATAACACAGGGATTTAAATGTAAGTGCAAAAGCAGTCCAAATATTTCTTTCTTCCTTTTTCAGAATAAAGTTCATGTAAAAAATTGTAGAACACCAAAGTTCAAATATCCAGCAAGAAAAGTACATCCAGAAGGAGTTTAATAGTTGTCATCCCAAAAATATTATTTGCAGCCAACACGTGTTTCGTCATACACAATTTACATGCATCATTGACTTCATTAGGGCTCAAATACAAATCCCTGTATTATAAAAGCAAGAGTAATCGCAAATCAATATGAATCTGAATCTCCTAATTCCAATAATCCAAACTTGTCCCATATGGTTAATCCGTGATTAAACCAATCGGTAAAGAAGTAGTAAACCTGTATATCGTAGGTAAGAGTTCACAATTTGAGGGAAGACATGAGTACGTGTATCGGCTCAAAGACACGCCGTATCCTATAACGGTAATCACTCAGTAGTCCAACCTTACTAGAAAATACTTTGGGGTAATTTAGCTCTGTTTGGGTTGAGAAAGATGCCTAAATTTCCCTGATCAGTCTACCCTAAAACACAAGGTACTTTTTTGGCTACAAACAATCTACAGTTGGCTGTTCTATTCTTGTACTGGAAGACATGATTCTTGCATCCAACAAAGTCAATTCTATCACCTGAGTAGCTTTTTAAATGACATCAGCCTTATCCAGTTGTGCACTGAATTTCTCTATGAAGTGGCGCTTCCAAATTTCTTTGCGGACTATCGCGAAACGTGATCCTGAGTCTAATACAATATTTAATTTAACACCACCCATATCAACCACACAAATGTATTTTTTAACCCTAACCTGATCAATATCTAGGATATCATAATCAATGCAGAACACATAGTTCACAATTTTCAGAATCTTCAGAACTGTGTGAGTTACTTTCATTTCCTTCCTGTATACATTGTACCTTCTTGTTATAAGAACCAACCTTTCTACTACACATTTTTGCATAGTGACCAATTAAGTCAAAGGATAAACACTACTGAAACTTGGCTGGGCACTTTTTAAACTATGCCTTATGCTCTGCAGAAACGCAGGAATTCTTTTTGCTTTCTGAAATGGTGACCTTCCCTTGCACATTATTGGATTTGCTATTGTGTTCAGTTTCCAGCATCTTTACAGAACTGACTTTATGAACAATCTTGAAATCCTGTCCATCCTCAAGAACAGCCTCGCACAACCTCCTGCTAATTCAGCTTTCTCCACATTAACCCATAATTTGGCCTGAATACTGGGATTACTGACATGCATTTTTATTTGGACACAAATACATTCTTACTGAAGAGTACCAAATCTGCATGTTAATGTTAACGCCCAAATACTGACACATAATCTTCCACAGTCTAATTTTTACCCTGCTGTTGTTGAGAGAATTTGTATCTATTCACTGCCACACAAACAATAAGAGAATAATGTTTATCAAGATCCTCTAGAGCATGAGTAAATACATCACTCCCCCTCTCATTCTTGTTTTCTATTTGGTTATATGTTTTGAGACCTCCTGGAACCAAACAAGATAACAGAACTTTTTTTCTGTAGTGAAGTCTTCATCCTCAAACGTATCCATGTAATTACAAAAATACTTTGTCCATTCCTTCCAGGGTAAGGATGGTTCACCCTTGGAAGGTAGAAATGGCTGTGGATTTGTAAGATTCATCAAATTTAAAGCAAACATTGACAACATTTCTAAAGGATGAAAGCGCACCTAGAATTTCCACTTATATGTGAGGCTCAGTAATCGCTCAATGGTACCAGGGGTAAGAGCAGGGCTGGCGGCTACAAGAACGTCAATTCCTCATCAAGCCATGGATGCCGCCGGCGCCCAGTGTGACGTCAGTGGAGTTCCTCACCCCTCCCCTGGGGTTTCCTCTCATGGCTGCTGGATCTGCAGTCACTGGGGAAGGCGAGATTGCCATGGGGGCTGCGCTCACAGCCCACTTCTCGGTACTGACACTTCCTGGCCAGATATCTGGGTAAGAGGGGTAACCTTGAACACAAATCAAGACACCAGGTCATCCACATGCATATCATTGGCTGGGATCCCACAGGTAAAGAGGCCTGAAAAGGTCTGAGCTCGCCATGTGTCGATTCCACACTTTCAAGGGGACTAGTCAAGTGCTGATCCTATGTTTATGAATAGCGCTCATCACATGCTAACTGCAGGCAGGCACCAAGCGCTAGGCTGGGAAAACAGTGTTTCTGCAGGCCTTCTTTCTTTTAAAAGGAAATCAAAGGGGGAAGAACAGTCCAGTCTTTCTCCTGGTCCAGGCAGGAGCAGCAACTGCAGGCCGTCCCAACCCACTCACATCAGGGGCAGCATTCCTCATGCAGCTCTTGAGCTCGCCCACCAGGCAGGTCAGCTTTAGACCTAGCAAGGGTCTTTTTCCATGAAATCTTTTGTATCCCTGAGACTTTTAACAGGAGGCCAGCACACATAAGCCCTTGGAGATTCTTCACAGGCAGTATACAACAATAAAAAGAGTCAGTCCTTTTCCTCCACCACAGACAGAAGCAGCAACTGCAGGCCAACCCACCGCTTAAACAGGAAAGGCAGCACTCCTCACACAGTCCTTCCGCTCTTCTTCTTGTGTGAGTGATCATCAAAAAAACATCCTAATATCGTAGAAGTCTCATATTGTCTATTGCATCTAAAACAAAATCCTTTTTTACATATTGATATTATTTCATAAATATTCTATTTCAATTATGAAAGAGTAGGAAAACATGGGGAAAACATTAGAGCCATAAAGCCAACGCGTTTCAAGCCTCTGATATTTAATATGCGGACTCTCATCAGGGTTCTTGAATTTTGGAAGCAATGTAGGTTTCTAAAATTAGGATGAGCGAAAAAAAATATGTTTAAAATAACAAATGACTAACATTCTTTTCTTGAATTTTAGATTCCTCTTTAAGTCTCTTTCTGCCATTTTTTGACAGGAAGGATGGTGATCCTACCTGTTAGGAATTACTCACTTCTTAAACGAAGGGGACCCTTATTTGTGGTGCCTCCACTCACGCGGGTGACTACCCGCTCTGAATCAGTATTAAGGTGACTTAGGCCCAATGGACCAGGCTTTGGCTGGGCCGTTTATTTATGTGTAGCAGGAAAGTCGGCCAGGACCTGTGTTATTTTGACATTTCTGAGTTAGCGCTAGACCAAACTACTTCTTTTTATTTGATCTGGTACTTTATTTATACCTTTTTCTTTAACTTTTTTTAAAGACTTTGGGCCAGATGTAGGAAGCCTAATTCCGGTCGGTAACGGCCGAAATTACCGAATTTCGGCAGTTACCGTCTGGAATTAGGCTTTCAGATGTAGGTGGCCAAATTGCAGGATTCAGTAATTTACTGACTCGGTAACTTAAGGAATCAGTAAATTACTGAATTCTTAAATACCGATTCGGTAATTTACTGAATCCTAAATGTCAAAGTGACACCCTGCCACCCTTCAATGTTTTCCCCCTTTTACCGAATCGGTATTTACCGATTCGTTAATTCCCATTCATTCCTATGGGCCTCCAGGCCCATAGGAATGAATGGGAATTACTGAATCGGTAAATACTGATTCGGTATTTACCGAATCTTACTGATTCAGTAATACTTACCGAATGAATACCTACATTCCAATTACCGATTCTAAAATACTGGATCGTTAAAATTCGGTATTTTGGAATTGGTAAATCTAGATTACCTACATCTGGCCCCAAGTCACATATTTGAAACAGAAAAAGACAATAAAGTCAATAGACAGAAAATACTTATGTACATGTGAAAAACATTAAATAACAAAATTGTGTTCTGGCTACACAAAATAAAAAAACATCCTGATATTGTAGACATCTTATAGTGTGTATTGCATCTAAGACAAAATCCTATTTCACATATTGATATTATTTCATAAATATTCTATTTCAATTATGAAAGAATAGGAAAACACGGGGAAAACATTAGTGCCTACTACATGGGACTTCTCCTCTATATATAGACAAAAACGTAATTCATAATTCCTCCATGTTCGTATCATGAATCCTAATGAAGCCAACGCGTTTCAAGTCTCTGATATTTATTATGTGGACAATCATCAGGGCTCTTGAATTTTGGCAGCAATGTAGGTTTCTAAAATTAGGATGAGTGAAAAAACATATATTTAAAATAACACATGACTAACATCCTTTTATTAAATGTTAGCTTCCTCGTTAAGTCTGAAAACTGATTAATGTACCTGGACAATGGTTTATTTGTTGTCCATTAAAGTTTCTTTATCTTGATAGGAACGTTGTCAACCTGTAGGCCCCATAGGATGATGCCGGCTTTGAAATGCTCTAAGAGGAAATGCCCATGTAGCTCCGTATGTATGTGTTGTTTTATGTAGTCGCTGTAATTTTTCTACCTCATTTAGCTGTTTAGCTGATGTACTTAGGGAGATTGCAGAAAATGGTGAGGGAGCTGTTATGAGGTTTTGAATATGATTTTCTGAAAAAGACAATGGGCCCCAATTAGGACGGAGGTGGGAAACAACCGCCCGCCGGAACCGCGGATAAACCGGCGATCAAATTAGGATAAACCGCCAAAAAAGCCCGACCACTGCAGTAGCGGGCAAACCAAAACTGCCCGACGCGGGTGGTGATGTCCAAAAACCGACCTCAGCGGTCAGAAATGCTGTGGAAAAACTACAACCCACCGCAAACACTGCACAGGAAATAAGGATATCCCTGATGGTCCCGCGGTACGATTCGCTGCTACCGACCGCTGCGGTCACACACAGGAGTGAATGGGGGAGACAGCGGAAGAGCTGCAGCATAGCCACCGCAGCGGATGGTGAAAGAAAAACATGACGGAAGACGTCAAAACACTGCAACGATGCCAAAGTTTGCACAAATCAAAGTAGCCATGCCCTCCAACTACCCAAAACACATACCAAGGAAAAAAGAAATGGCAAAAAAATATACCATTCCATGGACAACACCCACCACACAACTGACATCAAAATACCACATGGACACACCCACACAGCTGAGTATAGAACCAGCCCCTTTACTGACCACAATCCTTTGCAACACTCCAGAAGAGAAGGCCATACACCATATCTGACAGGAGAGGCAAAAGAACACAGCACACACACCACCACCACCACCACTACCACCACCACTACCTCCATCACACCAGCACCAACTATCCCTCAGCACACAACACACCTCACACATCAACACCACACCCACCACACACACCCCTGCACCCGCAAACACTCCAAACACCATGAACCATGGCAGCACAGAAAATACCCAAATTCACAGAGAGTGAGTTGACAGTCATAAAAACGAGATAGTGGGAGTGGAACCACAACTGTTTGGTAGCGTGGTCCAACAAACACCATTAGCCACAAGGATGCAAATGTGGGAAGGATAGTACAGAGGGTCAATGTAGTAGGGACCACCCCGCGATCCAAGAAGGAGATCATGAAGTGGTGGCATGATCTCAAGAGGGATGTCAAAGAGAGGAGAAACAAGAACCGGGAGCTGGCTGAGACCACTGGTGGTGGTCCTCCCATTCCACCAAAAACATTCACACCATGGGAGGGGAAGGTGCTTGCCATACTGCATCCTGAGAGTCTCATAGGGATATCGGGGGAAATGGAGGCTGGTAAGTTCAAAGAAATGTTAACCAACACACTGATATACACTTTGTTGCATAACCCAAACACCATTGCACTGTTCACTCTCACCTAACAGGTAGGTAGCCATCTTGCTTAGGAGGCTGTTTGGGGGTGGAATCCCTGCACCATGTCTCCCAACATGCCCCCTGTCCCACACCCCAGCAGCATGGAGCCCTCCCCCACCCAGGAGCATGTGCCAGCCATTGCACTGTTCACCCTCACCTAACAGGTAGGTAGCCATCTTGCTTGGGAGGCCTGTTTGGGGTTGGAAGGCCTGCAATACTACTCCCACCATGCCCCCTGTCCCACACCCCAGCAGCATGGAGGCTACCCCCTCCCGGAAGCATGTGTTAGCCATTGCACTGTCCACCCTCACCTAACAGGTAGGTAGCTATCTTGCTTGGGAGGCCTGTTTGGGGGTGAGAGGCCTGTACCACAACTCCAAACATGCCCCCTGTCCCACAGCTGTGCAGGATACAGTCCTCCCTCACCCAGAAGCATGTATCAGCCATTGCACTGTTCATCCTCACCTAACAGGTAGGTACCCATCTTGCTTGGGAGGCCTGTTTGGGGATGGGAGGCCTGTACCACGACTCTAACCATGCCCCCTAGACCCACAGCCTACCAAGATGAACCCCTCCCCCAACACCAGACAGAAGCATGTGTCAGCCATTGCATTGTTCACCCTCACCTAACAGGTAGGTAACCATCTTGCCTTGGAGTCCTGTTTGGGTAGTGGGAGGCCTGTACCACGACTCCCACCATGGCCCTTGTCCCATAGCCTACCAAGATGGACCCCTCCCCCAACACCAGCCAGGAGCATGTGTCAGCTATTGCACTGTTCACCCTCACCTAACAGGTAGGTAGCCATCTTGCTTGGGAGGCTTGTTTGGGGTGGGACACCTGCATCACTACACACAGCACCTATTGCATGCAATGCCTTGATACATGACATGTACCAGTAATTTATGTTCCTCTGCACCACGTAATTATGCCCAGTATTGCACTTAATGTTAATAGTGAGGATCTCTCAATTGTGTAGTGTACAGACAGTGGATGACATGCACCAAACAGAATACTAGCACAGCGCCCAACACTGAACATTCCCCATCTAATTCACAGGTGATGAAGAACTCGCTGCTGACGACAACAACGACCAGCAGAACCAGTCTCCACCCGCGGTACATGGACTCTCGGATGTTGACTCCCAGGATAGTTTGGACGATGAGCTCCGGGCTGGCCCATCTGGTGTGCCAGGGCCCAACAGGTCCCAGGCCCCCATCCTCCCCACCACCACGGCTGCTGCTACAACAACAGCACAGCAGACCCCTGCCATCACGGCCTGTGCCTCCACTGCTGCCACATCCTCCACCACCACCAGTACCACCCAAATCGCGGAAGCTACTGCCTGGCCATGGCGGTGTTACACCAGCACCACGCCTCCACAAGTACGGTAGCCATTGGCATGGAGACATGGCTAGATGGCGGTGGGCATGCTCTGCCACCCAAATCGCGAAAGCTACTTATTGGCCACGACAGTGTGACACCAGCACCACCTCCTCCACAAGTGCAGAAGCCATTGGCATGGAGACATGGCTAGATGGCGGTGGGCATGCTCCGCCACCCAAATCGCTGAAGCTACTGCCTTACCACGGCGGTGTGACACCAGCACCACCCCCTCCACAAGTGCGGTAGCCATTGGCATGGAGACATGGCTAGATGGCGGTGGGCCTTCTCCCCCACCAAAATCACGGAAGCTACCACCTGGCGACGGCATTGCGACACCGCAATGGAGCATTGCCTACTGCCAATGGGAGCGATGATTGCAGTGGCATGATGCAGTTTTGAAAATCGCGGAAGGCATGCTCCGCCACCGCAGAGGCGGTCATTGGATGCTTTTGAACGATGCACCATCACGGTAGCGCACCCCGTGCCCTTGTGGTGCTTCACCGCCATGGATCATTACCTACAGCCAATGGGAGCGATGATTGCAGTGGCATAATGCAGTTTTGAAAATCGCTGAAGGCGTGCTCCGCCACCACGGAGGCGGTCATAGGATGTTTTTGAACGATGCACCATCGTGGTAGTGCACCCCGGGCCCCTGCGGTGCATCACCGCCATGGAGCATTGCCTACAGCCAATGGGAGCGATGATTGCGGTGGCATGATGTAGTTTTGAAAATCACGGAAGAGGTGAGGTGGCGTTCATTGGATGCTTTTGAATGAGGCAGACCTGGAAAACCAATTGTTGCAGCTTTGCACCTTACAAACGACCTCAGGGGGCTATAAATCTGTGGGAGTGAGCCTCACATTTCCACTGCTCACAGAGCCTGCTGCCTGGGACCCTCTCGTGCTGCTGCCTCAAGTGCCTGCTGCCTGGGACCCTCTCCTGCTGCTGCCTCAAGTGCCTGCTGCCTGGGACACTCTCCTGCTGCTGCCACAAGTGCCTGCTGCCTGGGACCCCTCACCACTCACTTCCACCACAGGTGTTCCATGTCCACAGTGAAGGCAAGGACAGAGATGATCTGTGTTATTCCATTCACAAACAAGGAGCTGGTGGTCCTAGTGGACGAGGTGCTGGCACAGTACTCAAGGCTGTATGGTGGCCCCAATGTAGTGGTAAGTCAGCATTAAAGGAGCTGTAGGGCAGGGGGGGTGTCAGACGTGTAGTTGTGCTGCTGCACTAAATGCCTGAGGGTGTGGGGTTGTGTCATACACTGATAAACAAGTTGTCTCTAGGGCGAGGGAGTGTGTGTGTCCCAAGGTCACTGTTTCCCTGCCTGCAGTTGTATGTGTGAGTGGAGTGTGTTACATTATCAGCCATCAAGAGCCACATGATTTTGGACATGTAGGTGCCAGGACAGTATTTGCTCGGGTGAATGTTTCTGTGTGCCACTGTTGTCCGACTCAGTATGAACCTAGAGAGTAGGCCCATTACCTGCCCACCCAAATGAGAACACATTCCTAAACTTACATGGTCCCTGCTCCTGTTCATTCACAATGAATAGTAGATATGTACCATCTCAGCCCTGTATATTTGCACACAAACAAATTTCTGCAGATGGCTTTGTTATTGGTGATTCCATGTGCCCTGAAGCCATACACATTACAAGCCATATGTTCACAGGTCATGCTCATTGAATGCTGCCCAGTCATGCACACAGTGCTTCTACACACAGACACAGAAAGATATGTGATGTATGTAGTGGGCAGACATGCATGGGACTGGTGATGTCTGCAAGCAACTGAGGGGGTTCAGTGCAGTCATCCTGCATGTGTATGACATTATCATGGACCCTCTATGACCTCATGGATGCATGCTGAGTCTGTGTCTTGATACTGTACTGATAGATGTTGGTACATGACACTGTGAACTGGTCATTTGCCCTTCTTTTCTCCCATTGATGGAGCTCAAAGTACACCAGCGTAAGTCCGTGTGGAGGGCCATTGTTTGTGTAGACTGTGTGGCCCTGCTGCTCCTCACTGGCATTGTGTTTGTGTTTGTCATGCATTGCAGGCACATGGTGCCTTTTCTCCTCCTGTATGGCATGGTGTGTGTAATTTGATGCCATCACCTCTGTGTGCCACTTGTGCCTGCGCATTGTGGGTCTGCACTCCCTCTATTTGTGGATGGTACACCCCTTACATGTCTACTACTGACATGCTAGTCAGTTGACTTGGATGTCAGCTGTCCCCTTGGTTTACATATGTATGTGCCTCCCCATCACTTCATTTGTGAGACTGTGCCTTGTAGTGCAGTTCTTGGACCAAGAGTGATGTTCCACTACCCAATGGTTTATGTGTGATGTTCTTGGGGTATTTATCAGTGAGGATTGCTCATGTGCACTTCAGCTGTGTGTGCTGCCCAGTGATCTGGTGAAGATAAGAAGGTTGTGCTCTTGTATCCCAGAGTGGTGCATCCTGTTGTTGTTGTTGTGTTGGATGTATGTGTGTTGGATGTGGTATTACTTGACTTCATGTGTGTGCTGTTGTATTTGTGCAGTGCTCATTTGTGGTGTGTGTGTTGAGGTTGTATCAGTCATGTCTGTGTGTAGCTGTTGTACTTGGTGTGCACAGACTGCTTGTTGTGCATACAGTGCTGTGTGTATGTGGGCTTGGCATTGACTGATGTGCATCCCCTGATGTCCTGTGGTCTTTGTAGATTTTGGCTTTCATGTGCATGTGTGGTTTGCTTGATGTGGCAGTTTGGAATGCTCGGTTAGTGGTATTGTTTTAGGTTTTGTAGCGCCAATCAGAATATCCCACTCTGTATAGAAGGTTCAGTTATTTGCACGGTGCTATAGGGTAAAGAGAACCACAACTCTCTTTGAGTCTGACACAGGCCTAAGCATAAACAAAAACACTCCATAGTACACTTGGAATACCAATATCTCTTTTTCGTATGTTAGTGTTTCACATTCATCACTCTTGCATTCAGAAATGATTCTTGGTCATAGGATCCGGTAGATTCTTTTTAAGTTTACTTCCTAGAATTTCACAGCCAACACGTGTTTCGTCGTATTGGGAATGTGACCCACGACTTTCTCAAGGCTGCATATGCAAAAGAAAAAACATACAGTATTGTTTTAGGACCTAAAACAATGTCCCACTGTTTTGGTGTTAAAAAACTCACACTTGTGAAAATTAGTTGTTCGTCGCACTAAGCCATAGATTCGCATTAGTACTGTGAATATCAAACAATCTACGGTGGTGGTCACATAATGATATTGGCTCTTAGATACGTACAGATATTTATATATTGACAATCATTAAAACTTTTTTATATAACACATAATGTACCACTGTATTCAGTAGGTCTATGAACTCATTATAAGACGGAGAGACCAAGTGCTGAGTAGACATTAACTGTGATTGGTGCTTATGCTGTAACCTTTTTGTGTTAGGACGTGAAATCATTTAAGTAGGGAATTGTTTGTTTACATGCATCGTATCGTATCGTATCATATCGTATCGTATCGTAAGGGGTGCTTGTATAGCGCACTGACACCATGGGTTTCCTGGCGCTGGTTGGAAGTAGAGGGGACAGAAAGACTAACCAGATTGGGGAAAAAGCCACGTTTTTAGAGACTTACGAAAGAGGGTCAGAGAGTTAGAAGTTTTAAGAGAAAGGGGGAAAGAGTTCCAGAGCTTGGGGGCCAGGTATGCAAATCTCTGGCCTCCAAATCTGCAGAGCTTGTAGGAAGGAACAGTCAGGAAATGAAGGTGGGAGGATCTCAAGTTGCGGGACGGGCAGTAGGGTCTGATGAGGGATTTCACGAAGATGGGACAGGGGCCAGCCAATGACTTGAAGATAAGGCAGCCGATCTTGAAGGCTGCCCTAGAGATGACAGGGAGCCAGTGGAGTTTGACGAGGAGGGGCCTAGCGGATTGCCACTTCGGAATCCCTAAGGCCAGTCTCGCCGCCTGATTTTGGACCGCCTGCAGTCTAGCCATCGATGTTTTAGGCAGACCATGGTAGATCGAGTTGGAAAAATCTAGGCGGGAGAGGACGAGGGCCATGATAACCTGCAGGAGGGCGTCAGGTGTAAGGAGGTATGCCACTTTCCTGATCCTGCGCAGTTGGTAAATACAGGACGAGACCACGGTCCCCACCTGCGGCCCTAGGGATAGAGCGGAGTCAATAGTGACCCCCAGGCTCTTCACCGAAGCCACGGGAGTGGGAGAGGGGCCCAGTTCCACCGGCCAGAATTGAGGCCCCCAGAAGGTGGTGCTCCTACCAGGAAGGAGGAGCTCCGTCTTACCGGGGTTCAGCTTTAACTGGTTGTGGCCCATCCACTGGAGAATGTGGGACATGACTTCCTGAAAATTAGGGATAGCAGAGGGGGAATTGAGAGAAAAGATGAGCTGCAGGTCGTCCGCGTAATTAAACACGGTGACGTCCCACTGCCTCAAGGAAAATAGAAGGGGGCGAAGATAAAGATTGAAGAGAAGAGGGGACAAGGAAGAACCCTGGGGGACCCCACAGAGCGAGTGCTCTCTAGGAGCCCTGAAGGCGCCCAGGCTTAGGGTCTGAGACCTGCCAGTCAGGAAGGATCTGCCCCAGGCCAGCGCCAGGCCCTGGATGCCAGCCTGCTCGACACGGCGGAGAAGGATGTTATGATCCACCGTGTCGAAGGCGGCTGACAGATCTAGTAATACCAGGGCCTGAGGGGTACCCTTATCAACACCGTCTCTCATGGCGTCCAGCACGGCCAAGCTCACTGTCTCCGTAGAGTAACCGGGTCTGAAGCCTGCTTGGTTGGCCTCGAGAAAGTTGGAACTCTCGGTAAACTGTGAGAGACAGGTGGTGACGTGGGCTTCCAGGATTTTTGAAAAGAAAGGTAAGAGAGAGATGGGGCGGTAGTTTGCCGGAACGGCGGGGTCAGCCCCCGGCTTCTTCAGAAGGGGCACCAGCACGGCCTCCTTGAAGGAGCCCGGCACCGTACCAGAGGAAAGAGAAGAGTTAAGCAGGGGGAGAATGCAGTCGGGTAAAGTGTGGCAGATGTCCCTGAGTATGGAGGGGGGGCAGCAGTCATCTGGGGATCCCGACTTGATGCGGGTGGCAAGAGTGGCCAGAGAAGTGGAGTCTAGAAGAGGAAATTGTGTGAAAGAGGAAGTATTGTGAGGGGGGGAGACAGATCCAGCGCCAGGAGGCGTGACGGGGATGGTGTCCTTAATCAATACGATTTTTTCAATAAAAAAAGTGCTGAGGGCATTACATGCTTCCTGTGTAGGGGCCTGAGTAGGGAGCGTCCTGGGGTCGGAGGTGAATTCGTTAAGGACTTTAAAAATTTCCTTAGACTGGCAAGGGGCAGATAAGATTTTACCAGAGGCATAGGTTTTTTTGGCAGCCAGAATGGCGAGTTTGTACCCGTTGCGGGCAGCCACATAGGCGTCTCTGCTTGCAGGGCTGTAGTCTCTCCTCCACTTGCGCTCGAGCTGGCGGAGTTCCAAATGGAGAGCTTTTAGGTGGGGGGTAAACCATTTGTGGGAATTGCTGTGCCGGGATTGGGGGAACTTAGTGAGGGGGGCAAAGATGTCACTGGCTGTAGTGAGCCAGTCTGCCACAAGCCTGTGGAGCTCGTCGGTACCAGTGTCGTTGGGTGGCAGGGGATAAGTTTGGGACAAATGAGCCAAAAGTTTGGAGGGATCGACAGCCTTCCACTTGCGAGCCGTGCCACCCTCCCGTGGGGGGACCTTGATCTGGCCGACCGCTGAAAAAGTGGTGTCGGTCAGACAATGGTCCGACCACACACAAGGTGTTATTAGTGGGCGAGAAGACGTGACTCCACGGGTCCAAATGTGGTCGAGGATGTGGCCACCCTTATGGGTGGCAGACCTGACTAGTTGGATGAAATTCAGGCTTGAAAGACCCTCGAACAGTTCGGAAGCATGTGGGCCAGCGTCCTCGTGTTGAAACCAGTAATTAAAGTCGCCAATGATGATAATACGGGGGGAGCAGGTAGCAATATTGGTTAGCTGATCGATAAAGGATGAAGGGAAAGACGGCATGGAGTGGGGGGGCGGTATAGTAGCACAAGAGTGACTGCACCTACCTCCGTCCCCAGGCTAAGGACCAGGGTGTCTACATCCGGTAGGGTCATGGCCGCGGAGGCGATGATCTTAAGATCCTTGCGTATTACCGCCGCCACCCCTCCCCCGGTGCGACCCGGAAAGATTAAAGGTGAAGCATCGCATGCAAAGTCACTAGTGATGAAAACGCATTCCCTGAAATACCTCATTCCTGAGTAAAGCAGTCGAATTTGTAGACATGATGAACATTTGAAAAAGCCGATCAGCATATAATTAGAAGTGCCATAGGTATGTATGATGCCGTGGCATAACATATTATCTAGTTACTTACATATTATGCGGTGATAATTCCAACCCGCAATGGGTTTCTGTTGGGGACGTTCTTAATGTAGTAATTTGGTCAGTAGAGAGGCCAAAGTGAGGCTCTCGAATTCATAAACAAATGGCTGTGGGGGTAAGGTAGTCGGCAGTTATTCATCTAGTATTCAGAAAAGGTTAAATATACTATTATGCTGAAGCTTGCTGCATATTAACGCAGAAGATTACAGGCTCTTGGTAGCTTATTTAACGATAATGCAAAAAAAAAAAAACGTACAAATTCTTTATAGCTTATTTTACAATCATAGATCAATATATCGCGTATTTTAAATTAGGGTCGTTACTACGTCAGGTATCAAGTATAAGAATTACTCGTCTGGGCAGCGCTTCTGTTTAAAGATAGCGTTGCTGTTATCTCTTCATAACATTTACTATCCCGGTTTTCTTGAAAATAAAGCTAAAAACTGGGATATGGCGAGTTTAGCGTGAATCTAAATGTTTAATCATTAACATTGATGTCAGAGAGAGTCAGTAGTATCGCGCCATTTCTAAGCCTACCTTTCGCCCGATGTAACAGTTGTTCTCCTTCCTCCCCGGTTTCCAGTGAGATTCTGTTTACCGGCACGGTCTTAACTCGGCTTTTTAAATCAACCTGCAAAGTTAATTTAGGTCTCGTTTACGTTTGGGGCGTGTGGCGTAATCTCGCGAGAACCGCGTGTCACGTGGATTTGCAGTATAATTTCCATTGGCATGTTTTGTCAACGTTGGCGGCCATTATAGAATTCCTATTTAGACATTAACATGTATAGAGTTGTGTGTTTGAGCAAAGTAGAATATTTAGAAAGCAAATCCAACACATTAGATTTTTTGTAGTTGCGAGTATATAATGATAATTGTGCTCCGGAAAACAATATTTCGTGAGTGAATAAAAAAGATTGAAAAGAAAAATATTTGTGCCTAATAATATTCTGTTGGTCGTATGATTTGCTGTGTGTTCGATGCCTGTATTTTAAGTCATGTATATCTGTCATGACACGTTATATATCTCTATCTGGCCCCAAATATAAGATGTGATTGTGTGGTTGGTGGCCATTACCGGTTGTGCATTATTTATTAGCATAGCTGTATGATGGTGCTCTCGATAAGTCTCTGCATCCTATGTGGTTCATTACAGGTAATGAGATTATCATATTCATAATAAACATACAGTTTTACTAGGCGACATAGAACATAGTATATACATGGTCCTGTGTTAACCGTATTACCTCAATATTGATAGTTATTTATTATTTTTTGGTCTGTTTCATCGAATTTGATCATTATTCCCTCTCAGCTCTTGATGTCTGGGGTCATGTCTCTTGGGTGCATCAGTATATTGTCTAGGTACCCAAGAAGTAGTGTAGCTCATGGTCTATGTTTAGGCCCTGATCAACACTTTGTAACTTCAGTATCCAATATGCCTCTCTCTTCCTTAGGGATAATTCTCTGTTTCCTCCTTCTGTGTTTTTAGGCATATGTTCAATGCCGAAAAATTTGAAGGAGCGATTGTGTGTTTGGGCTGGGCAGATAAACAGAATATTATTAGGCACAAATATATTTCTTTTCAATCTTTTTTATTCACTCACGAAATATTGTATTCCGGAGCACAATTATCATTATATACTCGCAACTACAAAAAATCTAATGTGTTGGATTCGTTTTCTAAATATTCTACTTTGCTTAAACACACAACTCTATACATGTTAATGTCTAAATAGGAATTCTATAATGGCCGCCAACGTTGACAAAACATACCAATGGAAATTATACTGCAAATCCACGTGATACGCAGTTCTCGTGAGATTACGCCACACGCCCCAAACGTAAACGAGACCTAAATTAACTTTGCGGGTTGATTTAAAAAGCTGAGTTAAAACCGTGCCGGTGAACAGAATCTCACTGGAAACCCGGGACGAAGGAGAACAACTGTTACATCGGGCGAAAGATAGGCTTAGAAAGGGCTCGATACTACTGACTCTCTCTGACGTCAATGTTAATGATTAAACATTAAGATTTACGCTAAACTCGCCACATCCCAGGTTTTAGCTTTATTTTCAAGATAACCGTGATAGTAAATGTTATGAAGGGAATAACAGCACCGCTATCTTTAAACAGAAGCGCTGCCCAGATGAGTAATTCTTATACTTGATACCTGACGTAGTACCAACCCTAATTTAAAATACGTGATATATTGATCTATGATTGTAAAATAATCTATAAGGAATTTGCCCGTTTTTTTTTTTTTTTTTATTATTTTTTTTGCATTATCGTTAATTAAGCTACAAAGAGCCTGTACTCTTCTGCGTTTACATGCAGCAAGCTTCAGCATAATAGTATATTTAACCTTTTCTGAATGCTAGATGAATAACTGCCGACTACCTTACCCCCACAGCCATTTTTTTATGAATTCGAAAGCCTCACTCTGGCCTCGCTACCGACCAAATTACTACATTAAGAACGTCCCCAACAGAAACCCATTGCAGGTTGGAATTATCACCGCATAATATGTAAGTAACTAGATAATATGTTTTGCCACGGCATCATACATACCTATGGCACTTCTAATTATATGCTGATCGGCTTTTTCAAATTTTCATCATGTCTACAGATTCGACTGCTTTACTCAGGAATGAGGTATTTCAGGGAATGCATTTTCCTCACTAGTGACTTTGCATGCGACGCTTCACCTTTAATCTTTCCATATCTCACACGCATGTAAACAAACAATTCCCTACTTAAATGATTTCACGCCCTAACACAAAAAGGATAAGACCTTAAGCACTAATCACGGTTAATGTCTACTCAGCACTTGGTCTCTTAGTCTTATAATGAGTTCATAGACCTACTGAATGCAGTGGTACAATATGTGTTATATAAAAAAGTTTATAATGATTGTCAATATATAAATATCTGTACGTATCTAAGAACCGATATAATTATGTGACCACCACCGTAGATTGTTTGATATTCACAGTACTAATGCAAATCTATGGCTTAGTGCAACGAACAACTAATTTTCACAAGTGTGAGTTTTTTAACACCAAAACAATGGGACTTTGTTTTAGGTCTTAAAACAATACTGTATGTTTTTTCTTTTGCATATGCAGCCTTGAGAAAGTCGTGGGTTACATTCCCAATACGAAGAAACAGGTGTTGGCTGTGACATTCCAGGAATTAAACTTCAAAAGAATCTACCTGATCCTATGAACAAGAATCATTTTGAAATGCAGGAGTGATGAATGTGAAACACTAACATACGAAAAAGAGACATTGATATTCCACGTGTGCTAGGGAGTGTTTTTGTTGATGTGGCAGTGTGGTTCTGTGCTGGTGCTGTTCTTGTGTGATTTGTGGTATGTTGGGTGTGTTTTGTTCTTGAGTGATTATGTTGTGCACTCATGTTGTGTTTGTGCTTCCATTGCCTTTCCACAGTGTCGCTGACAGGGTATGTCTGTTTCTGTTGGGATTCTATGTGTGTTCCTGTGGTGTTTGTGTGTTGTTTTTGGTCAGGCATCTGTTCAGGCTTCCGTGTGTGTGTATTCTGTTTGTGGCTACACCCAGGGTGTGTGTTTGTTTGTGTGTATATGTGTGGGGAAGTACTGGCAGCCCAGTGTGTGTGAGGCACTGGTGTTGTGTGTTGCTTGTCAGCCACTACTGCAGTGGCTGTCTCCCTATTTGTTTGTTGTGTGGTGCAGGGTGTGGATTGTGCTTGCTTGTTGTTGTGCTTGTTGCGTGTTGCTTTGCATGGGGGTGCACAGGATGGCCACCTGACCTGTGACTTGATAGGGTGTGTGGATGTGTTGTTGGGGGTGGTGTGTCCCTGTGGTCTTTGTGCCATCACCTGTTTTGTTTGCAAATTCCGCCATAAGTGCGCTGGGGATGCTCAGACGTGGGTCCCAGGCACTCCACACCACTGGAGTCAAGCTAGCCGGGCTGATGAGAGGTGTTACCTCGAAACCGGTCCGGTCCTCGGATGCTTGATTCCGTTCTGGGAAGGACATGGCTTTTGTAGTTCGGACTGGACTGTTCCCATGGGGCACAGGGTCAGAGCTGATTTGCATACCGCCATTGTCTAACCCAGGGTGGTGTGGAGTGCAAAAAAACGATGGATTTGGGCCCAGATCTTTGGACTGGGATGAATGTGTGACATTGATCCACATTCGGTCCATCACCTGTTTTGTTTGCAAATTCCGCCATAAGTGCGCTGGGGATGCTCAGACGTGGGTCCCAGGCACTCCACACCACTGGAGTCAAGCTAGCCGGGCTGATGAGAGGTGTTACCTCGAAACCGGTCCGGTCCTCGGATGCTTGATTCCGTTCTGGGAAGGACATGGCTTTTGTAGTTCGGACTGGACTGTTCCCATGGGGCACAGGGTCAGAGCTGATTTGCATATCGCCATTGTCTAACCCAGGGTGGTGTGGAGTGCAAAAAAACGATGGATTTGGGCCCAGATCTTTGGACTGGGATGAATGTGTGACATGATCCACATTCGGTCCATCACCTGTTTTGTTTGCAAATTCCGCCATAAGTGCGCTGGGGATGCTCAGACGTGGGTCCCAGGCACTCCACACCACTGGAGTCAAGCTAGCCGGGCTGATGAGAGGTGTTACCTCGAAACCGGTCCGGTCCTCGGATGCTTGATTCCGTTCTGGGAAGGACATGGCTTTTGTAGTTCGGACTGGACTGTTCCCATGGGGCACAGGGTCAGAGCTGATTTGCATATCGCCATTGTCTAACCCAGGGTGGTGTGGAGTGCAAAAAAACGATGGATTTGGGCCCAGATCTTTGGACTGGGATGAATGTGTGACATTGATCCACATTCGGTCCATCACCTGTTTTGTTTGCAAATTCCGCCATAAGTGCGCTGGGGATGCTCAGACGTGGGTCCCAGGCACTCCACACCACTGGAGTCAAGCTAGCCGGGCTGATGAGAGGTGTTACCTCGAAACCGGTCCGGTCCTCGGATGCTTGATTCCGTTCTGGGAAGGACATGGCTTTTGTAGTTCGGACTGGACTGTTCCCATGGGGCACAGGGTCAGAGCTGATTTGCATATCGCCATTGTCTAACCCAGGGTGGTGTGGAGTGCAAAAAAACGATGGATTTGGGCCCAGATCTTTGGACTGGGATGAATGTGTGACATTGATCCACATTCGGTCCATCACCTGTTTTGTTTGCAAATTCCGCCATAAGTGCGCTGGGGATGCTCAGACGTGGGTCCCAGGCACTCCACACCACTGGAGTCAAGCTAGCCGGGCTGATGAGAGGTGTTACCTCGAAACCGGTCCGGTCCTCGGATGCTTGATTCCGTTCTGGGAAGGACATGGCTTTTGTAGTTCGGACTGGACTGTTCCCATGGGGCACAGGGTCAGAGCTGATTTGCATATCGCCATTGTCTAACCCAGGGTGGTGTGGAGTGCAAAAAAACGATGGATTTGGGCCCAGATCTTTGGACTGGGATGAATGTGTGACATTGATCCACATTCGGTCCATCACCTGTTTTGTTTGTCTTTGTGCCCTGCCCATGCCTTGGAGTGGCCCTGCTTTCTGTATTGTGCGTATGTGTTGACCTCAGCGGTAACGTGACCGGGAACGGGGCATTGCAGCTAGTTCGTGGTCAATGGGTGTCCCTGATGCAGAGGGGTGACTTGGTGGCAGGTGGGTGATGTGTGGGTGCCCTTGTGGATGTGTTGTAACCCCCAGCAGGATGTCTGTTGTGGTTTTGGACCCTAAGTCAGTGAGTTGTATTTATGTATTTGCGTACCTGCGTCGTCGTCCGCGGTGGCCCATTTGATGATAGTGCTGTGGCAGGTACATCACCGGATGCATATGTTGACTGGGTCTATGGCGTTCGGGTGGAGAGGACCGGGTCTCTTCTCTCGCGCTCCGCTGTCGAGTTTCCGTTGTCTCTGGTTGGGCAGTGTCTCCGCTGCGGTGCAGCTGCCTGTTTGGGTCATCCTAATTTGTGGAGCAGGGTGGACGTCATTCCGCACGGCGGTGAGTCTCGATTGGCTCCCACCACCATGGTGGCATATGCACTTTGATGGCGGTGCGCGTCGCTCTGCGGCGGATGGGAAATGACCTATGTTTTGCTATTCTAATATGGTGGACGTGAGTGCCGCTGCTGGCAGGCGAAAAAAGGCATTTTTACGCCCGCCAGCACCGCAGTGGTGCCACCACCCAACATCCAAATGGATCCCACCATGTCCCTTTCTGCCTTTTTTTGACAGGAAGGATAGTGATCCTATCAGTTAGGAATTACTCACTTCTTAAACAAAGGGGACCCTTATTTGTGGTGTATCCACTCACGCGGATGACTACCCGCTCTGAATCAGTATCAAGGGGAGTTAGGCCCAAAGGACCAGGCTCTGGCTGGGCTGTTTATTATTGTGTAGCAGGGAAGTCGGCCAGGACCTGTGTTATTTTGATGTTTCTTAGTTAACGCTCGACCAAACTATTTCTTTTCATTTGATCTGGTACTTTATTTATACCTTTTTCTTTAACTTTTTTTAAAGACTTTGTCGCATATTTGAAACATAAAGAGACAATAAAGTCGATATACAGAAAATACTTATGTACATGTGAAAAACATTAAATAACAAAATTGTTTTCTGGCTACACAATATAAATAAACATTGATGAGAAAAAAATCATTAGTGTGAAAGATCCTCAAAAAAACATCCTAATATGTTAGAAGTCTTATATTGTCTACTAGCTTACCCGTCGCGCGTTGCTGTGATCTTAGAAGAAAGGAAATTCAAGGAAACTCGTTATGATAACAGTATATTTACATTGTGTCATTGTTATTGAAACTTATTCATTTTATTTTTTAAAACATTTCTAAGTGTGGCTTGAGAACTGTGTCCCCGATTAGCTTCCAGTCTCGATTCTGGTTGCTTGTGTGTTTGAGAAGAAAGGGCTTGAGCAGTGCGTACTCAATCAGCTTCCAATCTTGATTCTCATTGCTTGTTCTTTTGAGAATTACGGGCTTGAGCAGTTTGTATTCGAACAGCTTCTAATCTTGCTTCCCGTTGCTCGTCTGTTTCTAAAGCTTGTAATGCCTTATTCTTTCATGCTTTTGATGTGGATTGACTAATCGATTTCCGTTTGGGGGTCATAACTGTTCACGATGCTCGCAAATTCGCGGTCTATTTCAGTATTTAAAAGAATATGAGCGCCCTGGGGCCGCTATTTAAAAAAAAAAATTGACAGAAACCTTCGCGGGAGTGTACTCGAAAACTTCCCAAAGTTTCATGGCGATCGGATGAATGGTGTAGTAATGCATAAAGGACAAACAGACAGACAGACATACTTTCGTTTTTATATATATAGATTGCATCTAGCGTTAAATCAGAAACGTCAAAATAACACATGTGCTGGCCGACTTCATTGCTACACACTTTCTAAAAGTGGCATTTTCAAACACAGTATTTAAAAACCACCTTAACCAAAAGTTTAATTAATACATTCTAAGTTCAAAGAGTCGAAAATTATTTTTTCTATCTTGTCTCTATTGCAAGTTATCTCTAATAAAAGAGAGAGGGACCCCACAGTCAAAGGGATAGGGTACCACAAAAGACTTAAGTCAAAAGTTAAATTCCCTCTGGGCAACTTAATGTAAAGACAAAAACTTACACATAGACATAAACATAAAAACATCAATTCACGTTCTTGAGATACCACTCCAAAGAAGCAGTGTAAAAGAAACAATTTTATGAAATGATGCTGTACAATTTATTCATATTGAAATACAATAAAACATGATAAAAAAACATTTTCTTTATCAATAATCAAAGAAACAATCATTTCTACAGTACTAGTTAAAAAATAAACAATAAAGGACCGACATTCAAGTAAGGAAAAATTCAAGTTCCTATTTGTAAAAAGGAGATACCAATAATGTAATCAATTCAGCATAGCATCAAAACTGTTATAAGTCAGTTTTAAGCGTATTTCTCCTTTATCTTTAGCATCGAGGCGTTTCGGTGGACCTTAGAATAGAACCACCTTCATCAGGAATATAATTATTGCCATCCCAGTCAATTCTGTAATTAAAAACATATTTTCATAAAATCAGCATACATATATAATGAGTTTTATACAGCACATATTGTATTTACAAAGCTCCTATATTGATCACAGTATCTCATGACACAGCCTATCCATACACAACATATACATATTTTGAAAACAGGATATCACAAAACATAAAAATAAACAGTACAATACTTAACACAAATATTTTTTCTTTAACATTTCCTATAGGAAGCGGTATCTTATACTCACAAAAATAAGGAGACATACATTTCTAACCATGTTCTACCTTACACAGGTAGTCAGACAACCACCTTAAATGTAGTCAAATGTTATGATCTAAGGCCTATTATGTGCCTATGTATCTTCATGCAAAACCTCCATTTCACCTGGTTTCTTTAATGCTGACACCATGGCTATTTACCATTATAATGAGTTACATCCCTGTACATTAAATGGTGGTCCATATGTAGAGTAGGTAACACTAATGGAGATGGTGACCAATGATAGCCGAAATAGTTTATCCTGAAGGGTATATTCCTTACAAGAGAGTGCAATACATGCACCACAAATTTATGACCTCGTCAAATCAAAAGCCAATGCTCCAGCTTCACATACCTTAAGAACTATTGTCTGAACCATTGAATGGGGCCTACACCTAGTTTCTTCCGCAAATAAAGTCTTGTTTCAGCGAGTAGAGGGTTAAAAAGTTTACCGGTCGTATCTACGACTCTAAAGATAAATGCATGACATAAACACATTAGATCTATGCATTGCATAATCAATCTCATTACTCCACCGACTGAGAGCTTGGAGTTCAAAACTTACTCAGTTCGCATATCTCTCGTAAGTACGATAACATGGTTTAGCAGTCCGGTTACAAACAGCGAGACGTTTAATGTCAATAATTTTTCACGCTGCAAAAGGGGAGAAAGGCATACTCATAACCAACCACTCTCCAATCTAATGATGTTCCAAAAATAAGGTGCATGAGTAATGTTTTACTTACTTCTTAGGATAACAATATCGTATATGCGTGCGGTGATCTCTATAGTCTCATTTCTGCGATCTCTTGTGTGGCAGAGGTGCGGTACCTTCCACCTGTGTTCGTACACAAAAGCTACATCCAAAGCCTAAAAAACAACAATAATTATAGTAGGCCGCCCATTAACACCACTGATTAACCTCTGTGACTCCAGTTAATGGCAGAAGATAAAATACTCACTAGAGTCAATGGTATTCAGTTTCTGACGGAGCTGGATATTTATTTCAATATTGTCTCACGGTAGTCGTGTATAATTACATGCCACCTACAACACCGGAGACAAAAACATATTCAGAATGCCCCATTAGCCTATTTGTATACTGCATTCTGTAAATAGCCCTGGATACTACTATATTTGCTCAGATCATTACCTGTGGCTGTCAGCTCACAGACGTACAGCGCGAAGTTCGACTCCAAATCTCAAACGGCCAGGACGCTGACTGAACCTGAATAACGATCTATATACTTTTACTACGTGCAAAAGTCTCCTTTCCGAATATCCGGGTCATCTTTAGATATTTACTTCCGGTACATGATCACTGTAGTCATAATAGAAAGAGGACTGCTCTGGGTCATAGCATAATAAACGTTAAACTAAACTTAAAATATACCCAATTGCTATGCTCCCAGTATAATAAAGCCAAACGGTAAATGTGAAGCATTCGCTACCTTATAATATCGCTCAAACGCCTTTAAGCGCTTACACTACTGCAAAAACAACTGACAGTAATCAAGCGGGTCTCAGCGCCTAATCACAGAAACACAAACAGTATATGGTAGTGAGGGCACAAGAATAGAAAAATAATAATTCACCGCATGTAGAGAGACTCTTCATGCACAAACATTGTTCATGTCCATAAATAGAGCCATAGCCATATATATGCGCCATAGCCATGTATAAAAAACCCGATCTAGCAAGAGCATTCATCTAACCTCGCATGTTGAAACTGGCCCTAGCAAGAGCATTCGTTTTCCCTCGCAACAATCATCCACTACAGGGATCAGTTACAAACGTATTCATTCTTCCCATATGGGCAACTTATTTATTTTATCAAACATATTCCTATATACTGTTGTTACACCGATATAAAGCTACATCAGCCTAAACATCATGGAAATGAAGCATCGCTCATTGACCTATTTTCCAACATACCCATCACACCAGGTCTCATTTGCATCGTGCCTATATTTTCATTTTAACTACTGCCACATTCTAAAAGTATACCTAGTTAATGATATGGGCCAACCCATATCAGATACATTGTGGTTCTGCTGTTGAGAGCAACTCCCCCTAAGATCATCTAGACAGCCAATCTAGATTGCTCCAATGATCCGTTCCCATTCTTCCCTAGAATTAAGACCTTTTCTTACGGTGTTCAGATAAGATATGTACCACTGCTCCCTACGTTTCCGTGTGGTTATTATATTGCCTCCTCTCTTACCAATTTTCACCTTCTCCAGGATAAACCATTTGAACTCATTCTCCCCATGTTTTTTCTCCCAAAAATGTGTCACAAGTGGGCAGTTATCTTTTTGATTTTTATGGCAGATCTGTGCTCTTGAAAACAAACACGAGCTTCTCTCCCCGTCTCACCAATATAGGCGAGGCCACATGGGCACATAAGGAGATAAATTATGTTTTTACTTCTGCAGTTGTTATGTGTTTTGCACTTAATGGTCATTCCGTTATGGGAAAATTCAGTGGCAACTATACACTGAGGACATATATTACATGTTCCACATCTTGAGTTCCCTACCACCTTAACATTATCAAGTGTTCTTTGGTACTCAACGGTCTCATCTCTGTATGTGTGAACCAAAAGATCCTGCAGATTTTTTTTTTCATATATGCAAACAGGGGTTTCTCTAAGGTAACCTCCTCATCATGATTCAGGATATGCCAATTTTTATTTATCACATTTTTAATCTGGTTACTCTTTTCTGAGAATTTGCTGACAAATACAACTTTATTTAATTGACCTTTCTCTTTATTTGTTTTTTGAACCAATGCTTCACGGTCATAAAATCTCGCGTTTTTTAATGAGTGCGACAGCATTTTCTTGGGGTAACCCCTATATCTAAACTTATTTTTCAGCACCTCTGCATGTTTATAGTAGTCCTTCACGTCAGAGCAATTTCTCAGACGAAGAACTTGGCTAAACGGAATACTCTCCTTCTGAGATTTTGGATGGAAACTTGAACAATGAAGGAGAGTATTCTTCGCCATTGGCTTAGTGAATAATTCAACTTCCAGAACACCATCTGAGTTCTTAATTGATATGCCCAAGAAATCAACCTTAGTGGTGCTATAAAAGGATGTCAATCTAAGATTAGGGTCCCCTAAATTTAACCAGGTCTAGAATTTCTCCACCAAATCCACAGTGCCTTCCCAAATGAAAAAAATATCATCTATGTAGCGGTACCAGCCCGCTACATTTTCAAAGAAAGGGGCCATTTCATTGTCTATATGCTTAGCTTCAAAATGCCCGACATAGAAGCATGCCAGACTACGGGCGCAGGTAGCCCCCATACTGGTCCCCTTCAGCTGCCTAAAATATTCATTTTTAAATAAAAAGACATTATTGGTAAGAATCAATCTCACGCAGCCAACTATAAACTCTTTATTTGCGCCACCCAAATCATGGTTGGCGAGGATCACATCAATCACATCAACCGTATCCGATTGGGGTATGTTGGTGTAAAGAGACTCAATGTCTAGGGTTACCAAACACTGAGTCTCTCCACAAAAGGTCTACCCTCAATCAGCGAGATGATGTGTACCGCGTCTCTCACATAGGATTTAAAAGTACAGACTAGTGGTCTCAAAAAATGGTCAACATACTTGCTAACCGGCTCCAGCAAAGAATCAATGCTACTAACAATAGGCCTCATAGGAGGATCCAGTCTATGTTTGTGCATTTTGGGTAAGCCATATATGGCTGGGGTCTTTGGTTCCTGATTATTAAGGAATCTAAACTCTTCCTCACATTGTCGTAATTTGACAATGGCCGGGTTAGCGCTTAGCTTTGCTACACGTTTTTCCCTTAACTTGGCTTTACTCGGAAACGCCATTTTGTATGCTACGGCGGCCATTTTAGGGAATGAGCGGCCTTGTGGTCAGCATGCCCTTTAGTCCTTTGTCCGTGCTGCTGACCACTCGAGTTTGCCCAGCAACAGGCTATTTTTAGTAACGGTCAAGCCTGTACATGCGCAGTCCCAACTGACCAGTCACCCCTCAGGAATGTTCCGCCAAAACTGACCAGTGGAGTTGTAACCCCTCCCATGAGTTGGCTGTGCTCCAAAAATGACCATATATGTACCTAAACTCTGTAACCTTGTACCGCCTATCTTCTTATTACCTGTAAAGTGTATAAAAGAAGGATTCGCACCAACGTTCCGTGTGATACTTCTTGCATTGCCGAAGGGTGCTGTAGGAATGTACCACCACCCCATGGGGTCTTAATAAACTTGTCTTTTGTACTTTTCAGTTTCCGTGCCAACAGTTCTTTTGGTGTAAGTGGGTATTTCTGCGGAGCATGTAGGCCTTGGGAACCCAATACCACAACATATATACCCAGCATCTTTTGCATCTGTCAAGAGAGCTAGACATTCACAAGCTATTTCAGTTAGACAGCTAGCATTCGTGCGAACATAGTGTTCTTTGACCTCTAATAATTGATACATCCTACTTTCATAATCTACAGTGTCGAAAACTACAACACCACCTCCCTTGTCTGCGGGTTTTATGGTTAAGGAGCAATCGTTCTTTAAATTATTTAAGACTTCTCTTTCATCTTTACTAATATTAAAAACATTTGGTTTTTTATCTTTGTCTAAAAGACTATGTATTCCACGTTCAACCGCTGCTTCAAATGCCTCTACATTTTTACCCACCATTCCCAAAGTTAGAGTGAAGGTGGATTTGGGCCTAAGTCCCGAAATATTCTCACGGTCCCTATTCTCTCTATCTTCAAAAAACCTTCTGAGCCTTACTTTTCTGAAGAAGGCCCGTAGGTTGACCATTTTTTGAGACCACTAGTCTGTAATTTGAAATCCTATGTGAGAAACTCTGCACACATCATCTCGCTGATTGAGGGTTTACCTTTTTGTGGAGAGACTCAGTGTTTGGTAACCCTAGACATTGAGTCTCTTTACACCAACATACCCCAATCGGATACGGTTGATGTGATTGATGCGATCCTCGCCAACCATGATTTGGGTGGCGCAAACAAAGAGTTTATAGTTTACTGCGTGAGATTGATTCTTACCAATAATGTCTTTTTATTTAAAAATGAATATTTTAGGCAGCTAAAGGGGACCAGTATGGGGGCTACCTGCGCCCCTAGTCTGGCAAGCCTCTATGTCGGCCATATTGAAGCTAAGCATATAGACAATGAAATGGCCCCTTTCTTTGAAAATGTAGCGGGCTGGTACCACTACATAGATGATATTTTTTTCATTTGGGAAGGCACTGTGGATTTGTTGGAGGAATTTTTGACCTGGTTAAATTTAGGCGACCCTAATCTTAGATTTACATCCTTTTATAGCGCCACTAAGGTTGATTTCTTGGACATATCAATTAAGAACTCAGATGGTTGTTCTGGAAGTTGAATTATTCACTAAGCCAATACTCTCCTTCATTTTTCAAGTTTCCACCCGAAATCTGAGAAGGAGAGTATTCCGTTTAGCCAATTTCTTCACCTGAGAAGAAATTGCTCTGACGTGAAGGACAACTATAAACATGCAGAGGTGCTGAAAAATAAGTTTAGAGATAGGGGTTACCCCAAGAAGTTGCTGTTGCACTCATTAAAAAGAGCAAGATTTAGGACAGTGAAGCATTGGTTAAAAAAACGAAGAAAGAGAAAGGTCAATTAAATAAAGTTGTATTTGTCAGCAAATTCTCAGATAACAGTAACCAGATTAAAAATGTGATAAATAAAAATTGGCATATCCTGAATCATGATGAGGAGGTTACCTTAGAGAATCCCCTGTTTGCATATAAGAAAAAAAAATCTGCGTGATCTTTTGGTTCACACATACAGAAATGAGACCTTTGAGTACCAAAGAGCACTTGATTATGTTATGGTGGTAGGGAACTCAAGATGTGGAACATGCAATATATGTCCACAGTGCATTGTTGCCACTGAATTTTACCATAACGGAATGACCATCAAGTGCAAAACACATAACAACTGCAGAATTACAAACATCATTTATCTCCTTATGTGCCCATGTGGCCTCGCCTATGTTGGTGAGACGGGGAGAGAAGCTCGTGTTCGTTTTCAAGAGCACAGATCTGCCATAAAAATCAAAAAGATAACTGCCCCACTTGTAACACATTTTTTGGAGAAAAAACCTGGGGAGAATGAGTTCAAATGGTTTATCCTGGAGAAGGTGAAAATTGGTAAGAGAGGAGGCAATATAATAACCACACGGAAACGTAGGGAGCAGTGGTACATATCTTATCTGAACACCATAAGAAAAGGTCTTAATTCTAGGGAAGAATGGGAACGGATCATTGTAGCAATCTAGATTGGCTGTCTAGATGATCTTAGGGGGAGTTGCTCTCCACAGCAGAACCACAATGTATCTGATATGGGTTGGCCCATATCATGAACTAGTTATATTTTTAGAATCTGGCATTAGTTAAAATGAAAATATAGGCACGATGCAAATGAGACCTGGTGTGATGGGTATAATGGAAAATAGGTCAATGAGCGATGCTTCATTTCCATGATGTTTAGGCTGATGTAGCTTTATATCGGTGTAACAACAGTATATAGGAATATGTTTGATAAAATAAATAAGTTACCGATATGGGAAGAATGAATATGTTTGTAACTGATCCCTGTAGTGGATGAGTGTTGCGAGGGAAAACTAATGCTCTTGCTGGGGCCGGTTTCAACATGCGAGGTTAGATGAACGCTCTTGCTAGGACGGGTTATTTGTGCATATATATGGCTATGGCGCATATATATGGCTATGGCGCTATTTATGGACATGAACAATGTTTGTGCATGAAGAGTCTCTCTACGTGTGGTGAATTATTATTTTTCTATTCTTGTGCCCTCACTACCATAAACTGTTTGTGTTTCTGTGATTAGGCGCCGAGACCCGCTTGATTACTGTCGGTGGTTTTTGCAGTAGTGTTAGTGTATAAAGGCGTTTGAGCGATATTATAAGGTAGCGAATGCTTCAAATTTACCGTTCGGGTTTATTATACTGGGAGCATAGCGATTGGCTATATTTTAAGTTAGGTTTAACCTTTATTAAGCTACAGAGCAGTCCTCTTTCTATTATGACTGCACTGATCATGTACCGGAAGTAAAGATCTAAAGATGACCCGGATATTCGGAAAGGACGGCTTTCGCGCGTAGTAAAAGTATAAAGATCATTATTCAGGTTCAGTCAGCGTCCTGGCCGTTTGAGATTGGGAGTCGAACTTCGCACGGTACGTCCTTGAGCTGACAGCCACAGGTAATGACCTGAGCAAATATAGTAGTATCCAGGGCTATTTACAGAATGCAGTATACAAATAGGCTAATGGGTCATTCTGAATATGTTTTTGTCTCTGGTGTTGTAGGTGGCGTGTAATTATACGCGACTGCCGAGAGACGGTATTGAAATAAATATCCAGCTCCGTCAGAAACTGAACACCATTGAATCTAGTGAGTATTTTATCCTCTGGCATTAACTAGAGTCACAGAGGTTAATCAGTGGTGTTAATGGGCGGCCTACTATCATTATTGTTGTTTTTAGGCTTTGGATGTGGCATTTGTGTACGAACACAGGTGGAAGGTGCAGCGCCTCTGCCACACAAGAGATCGTAGAAATGAGACTATAGAGATCACCGCGCGCATACACGATATTGTTATCCTAAGAAGTAAGTAAAACATTACTCATGCGTCTTATTTTTGGAACATCATTAGATTGGAGAGTGGTTGGTTATGAGTATGTCTTTTTCCCCTTTTGCAGCGTAAAAAATTATTGACATTAAACGTCTCGCAGTTTGTAACCGGAGGTGCTAAACCCTGTTATCGTACTTACGAGAGATACGCGAACTGAGTAAGTTTTGAACTCCAAGCTCTTAGTTGGTGGAGTAATGAGATTGATTATGCAATGCATAGATCTAATGTGTTTATGTCATGCATTTATCTTTAGAGTCGTAGATACGACGGTAAACTTTTTAGCCCTCTATTCGCTGAAACAAAACTTTATCTGCGGAAGAAAGGAGGTGTAGGCCCCATTCAATGGTTCAGACAATAGTTCTTAAGGTATGTGAAGCTGGAGCAATGGCTTTTGATTTGATGAGGTCATAAATTTGTGGTGTATGTATTGCACTCTCTTGTAAGGAATATACCCTTCAGGATAAACTATTTCGGCTATCATTGGTCACCATCTCCATTAGTGTTACCTACTCTACATATGGACCACCATTTAATCGACAGGGATGTTACTCATTATAATGGTAAATAGCCATGGTGTCCGCATTAAAGAAATCAGGTGAAATGGAGGCATATAATGGGCCTAAGATCATAACATTTGACTACATTTAAGGTGGTTGTCTGACTTACTATGTAAGGTAGAACATGGTTAGAAATGTATGTCTCCTTATTTTTGTTAGTATAAGATACCGCTGCCTATAGGAAATGTTAAAGAAAAGTTATTTGTGTTAGGTATTGTACTGTTTATTTTTATGTTTTGTGATATCCTGCTTTCAAAATATGTATATGTTGTGTATGGATAGGCTGTGTCATGAGATACTGTGATCAATATAGGAGCTTTGTAAATACAATATGTGCTGTATAAAACTCATTATATATGTATGCTGATTTTATGAAAATATGTTTTTAATTACAGAATTGACTGGGATGGCAATAATTATATTCCTGATGAAGGTGGTTCTATTCTAAGGTCCACCGAAACGTGTTGATGCTAAAGATAAAGGAGAAATATGTTTAATACTGACTGATCACAATTCTGACGCTATGCTGAATTGATTACATTATTGGGATCTCTTTCAATAATTATAAGTTCTTGAGCAGTTTCAATTATCAGGAGCATCCAATGTCTTCTACAGCGGTTAGAGATAAGTGCCCATGTTTCAAGAAATTTCTTACTTTCAATAAATAAACCAGGTTCGTTCCGCACCTGTAAGCCAATAGGAATGGTTCCAGATTTAACATATTCAACCAAAAAATCAGCATTTGCTTCAGTGCGAAGAAGCTTATTGTTATCAGTCAGTCAGTTATCAGTCAGTATTAATAGAAATCAGCTTAATACTGACTGATAACAATTCTGACGCTATGCTTTACTGGTATCTTCTTTTTACAAATAGGAACTTGAATTTTTCCTTACTTGAATGTCGGTCCCTTATTGTTAACTTATTTTTTAACTAGTACTGTAGAAATGAGTTTTTTCTTTGAATATTGATGAAGAATTTTTTTTTATTATGTTTTCATGCATTTCAATATGAATTAATTGTACAGCATCATTTCATAAAATTGTTTTTTTTACACTGCTTCTTTGGTTTGGTATCTCATGAATTTGAATTGATGCTTTTATGTTTATGTCTATGTGTAAGTTTTTGTCTTTACATTAAGTTGCCCGAAGGGAATTTAACTTTTGACTAAAGTCTATTGCAAGTAACACATGTAAGAATGTTACAGTGCAACCCCAATGATAAGCTTATAGGACAGATAGCCTTTTAATAGTGAAAAATCATGAATTACACAGTATTTCACTATCAAGACATGTCATACATACTAGTACATGACCTACCTTTTACATACACTGCACCCTGCCCATGGTGGTATATTGGGCCTACCTTAGAACGCCTTACATGTAAGGAAATAAAAGGTTTGGCCTGGCATGTGGGTGCATGTGGTAGGACAACATGGCAGTTCACAACTGCGTGCACAGACACTACAGTGGTAGGTCTGAGATACATTTACATGGCTACTCATGTGTGTGGCACAACAAGTGCTTCAAGTTCACAAGTAGCATTTCATTTACAGGCCCTGGCACACACTGGCACTTTACTAGAGACTTACTAGTAAATCAAATGTGCCAATCATGGATAACCAATCATTGTCAAAATGTATACAGAGAGCATATGCACTTTAGCACTGATCAGCAGTGGTAAGGTGATCAGAATCCTATAGCCAAACAAAAACAAGGTCAGAAAAATAGGAGGCAAAAAGCAAAAAGCTTGAAGATAAACCTGTCAAAAGGGCCAGTTCTAACATTTAGGTTTTAGAAGTGGGTCATTCGTTAGGAGATATGGCATAATTATATTTGAATAACACTTATGATGGAAATGAATAGATTATTAGTCAGCTGGTCACATCTCCCACCAACGATTTATCGGCAGACCAGTTTAATTAAAATGTCAATCCTCCCTAAATTGACTTTTCTTTTTAATAAGATACCTCTCAATTTTAAGAATATCTGGCTCCAAAAGCTTCACCGTACAATAGATTATTTTATATGGGTTGCAAAGGGTACAAGAATTGCATAAAGGAATTTGCAGAACAAGTACGATAAGGAGGACATTGCAGTCCCACATTTCCAATTATATGTTTGGGCCTTTCAGTTAAACAACTTTAAATTTCTCTTACTCGATAACGTGGGGTCTTGGAGTGAGACGCTTTGGGAGACCCTGCTGAAGGAATTGGAAAGGGAGCGACCACATTTATGTTCAAGTTTGGGCACCAAAAATACTTTTAAAAAATCAGACTAAATAAATAAAACCTATAAATAAACCTGATATTTGTAAAGGACGGACTAATCCCCCGTAAGGGTCTCAAGGCACTGGCGGCTATCGGGGAGATTGAGTAAGCTATTGCCCAGAGTCACATGATGCTGAGCTGATCTGCCTCCTGTGCTGGGGATTGAACCATGAGCCGTGCTCTCTGGTGTCAGATGCAGTGGCCGCTGTGCTACACCACCCCTAAAGGAGTTGCAGGCGGCAGCCCAACTGTGGGCACAGATCGGACGTTCGACAAACTTACCAGATCACAGTAAGAATGCCCCAATATGGGATTCCCTGGGTTCCCATTAATGTTTGAAAGGCGAGCTGGCAGGTATCTTAAGAGAAGCTGGCATCACCAAATTGGGTCAGATTTCTCAATAAAGCCTATTATATCCTTGGGAATTTTTCCAACAAGCAACCGAGATGACGTGCCCAAGTTCAAATTCCTACAACTACAGAGTTGGACCTAATTGGTGGATGAGTATAAAGGAGGAACACATAAACTGGAAGAGTATCTGATAACAAGCAAGCAACAAAAAGAAGGTGCTGGCAACCTGGTACGAGTTGATCATGGATATACAAGATAAAGGGCTAATCCTGCCAACCCATTTATGGGGAGAAATATTTTTGCCTTCAATCCCCAATGTCTTGTGGCAAGTAACTTTTTGTATAATATATAAGTTAGTTAAACCAGCAGATCTAAGACAAAACCATTTATTTTCCCATCACAGAGCCTACTGATCACCGAAAGGCTAGCGTAATTAAAAGGAGCAAAGGAAATGTTTTGCAATAAATGTGGTCTAACGAATGCCAATGATATCCACATCCACATGCACATCCAAGAGTTTTGGAAGGATATAAGTAAGTCCATGACAGACCTCTTACATACTTATCTCGAAGAATCATTCTTATTAGCCAGAATAGTGTCTTTGTTTTAGTAGTTAGGTTTAGGGAGAAGAGAATATATTGAGCATTGATACTGATAATGGAGACCTGTTGTACTTTCTCATCGGAGCAAGAGTGGGAATCATGGTCATCTCGCCAAGGCCTGGGAGCATCGCTGCCTAATAGAAAATCACCTATGAGGAGGTGGTCTGGCTGGATGGTTGGATGTTGCAAAGCATCATGGGATGATACCTGTGGTATTCATGTATCGAAGTTAGGGAACGTGTCCAGGGACTTCTACCTTGCCTTGAGAGAGAGAGAGAGCATCTTAGAACAAGCTCTGAAGCATTACGCTATCTGACTAATCTGATTTGAAGAGGCTTCTTAGGAAGGCTCCACATGCGGACACCTTAATAAATCTTGTCTTGGGAAATGCTCTGTAGGGAATGCCACGCTAGTTGTAGTGTAGGGACAGATTAATGCTTTACACCCACAAACTTCCAGTGCAGGTGAATCTCGACATCGATACCATTATTTTCTGTATTCTGGCACTCACACTGATTGTCTTGTGCATGTTGCACTGCCTCAACTTGTTCCAATATATTTCTACCCCTCTCCTTGGGGTGCCTGCTTGTCCGCCTGCCTTTGTAATAAAATAACTAAACTTAACTGGAAGTCTGTGATTCTTATGATTCATATTAAGTTGGAACTAAAATGTTTATTGGCTAACGATTTCTCTCCCCTCAATGTTTTCATGCTGACAGAAAGTACCATTTGCCTGAGGTTCCAGAGCAGATCTAGAACATGGAACCTGGCTCCTTCAGTTGCAATTACCGCCAGTGTCATTGCCCCTATGACAGTTACTATCACTTTAACTCCATTGAGCCTAGGCACTTGACATGTTCTTTTAATTAAATGAAGACTCTTGAAACTGAACTTTCTATGCCCTCTGGTAGACTCCTGGCCCTGGAGGAGGGTTGACCTCTAGAAAGCTTAGCATAGGAGGCTCACAGGATGCTAAGAGCATGCCAGTCTTCTCTCATATTAGCCCGGTGGAGGATGGCTGGGCCTCCCACTTTCATCAGCCAAGCAAGATCAGTAAGTGGAAGATTATGATCAATGTTAAATTCACTGCACAGTGTTCAACTACTGAAGGTTTTCTAGTGCGAACTAAAGGAGTGATATCAAAGCAAGTTCAGCTTGCTGAGCAGCATTTGTCCACTGATGGTCCCCTCTCTCTGAACTGCTCTATTTCATCCCTCTGTCCTGTAACTTTTACGGGTTATACATCTGGCCCTTGGTGATTAATAGAAGATAATCACATCAATTGGGTGGAGGCAGTTATGGTTTTGGAGATTTAAATTATGCATATGATCACAGTATTTTACCAATTAACTGCCACACATGTATATATATCTAAATTGTCTTAAAAACTGTTCTAAATATTGTTAGACTTGACATCCTCGGCATGGTATTCCCCAGCAGCCGGTTTTCCGTATTGGCAGAGAAGAGTTGGTCCTCTGCTAAAAGTCAGCTGAAGGAAAATAAAATGATTAAACAGTTTTATTATCATTTTATTTTTCTCTGGGTAGGGAATGAGAGGGGGAGTCGTAGATGCACTTGTAAGTGCACATGTCAGTTTGGCAGCCTGGCTCAGGCCAGCCAAACAAACATGCGCACTTAGGTTTCTCCAACCTACACAGCCGTGTTGGCGAAATAGCACAGACTCCCAGGCACTGTCTAAGCTGCAAACCAGGCCACTCAAACCGATCCCAGTGCATCGTTTATGCTAGGAATAATATTTCCCGCACGAGAGCAGCGTCGGGATTGGCATCTGGCAGCCTGCGCAGTGCGTAGCAGTGCACGGACGTCTGGAAAGCGAGTATTGGAATAAGGGAGCAAGTCAGCAGGTAAGTACAATTTTATATATTCTTTCACTGTCTTCCATGCTTTTTTTTGTATTTGCAGTGCTTCACAATGCAAGCAGAAGCCACTGGTATTCCCCCAACCCGTTTGCCTTCACTCCTCCTGTTTGACAAATTCATTGTTGTTGACTTTAGGAGAGGTAACCAGTGCTAAAGTGGGTTTACTGTTCCCTTCAAACATGTTGAAATTGGCTTACACCAAATTGGCACATTTAATTCACATGTAAGTCCTGAGACTGAATTGAGCTGCTAAGCTAACAGACATTTTTCGATTAATGTTAAAGACTGGTTCCTTTCCTTCATGTTGGAAGAAAGCCTCAGTGTTTCCTCTAATACAAAAAACTTCAGTTGATCCTATGTTTCCCATTAGTTACCACCTCATCTCCTGTTGCCTATGAAGGTCACAGAAAAAATGATGAACAAAAAACTAGTCATTCACATCCATACCAACAATTTTCTGGACTCAACTCAATTCAGTCTCTGTAGTGGCCACAATATGGAGATAGCTTTGATCAAAGCCACTGAGGAGATCAGGCTTTCCCTCAACCAGGGAGGAAGAGTGGCCCTTATCCTGCTTGATCTATCTGAAGCTTTTGATGCTGTCAATCATAAGCATCTGATGGATTGCCAGCTGACATCAGGATCATGAGATCAGCTTAGGATCTGTTCAACTCCTTCCTTCTTGCCCGAGAGCAGTCTTTTTCGACTGTGTGAATTTGTTTCACAGCCTTTCCACATCTTTCAGGGTCCCTCAGTGTTGAACACTTTGGATGGGTGTTTGCTTGCGTGCAAGTGGCTGCACGAAGATAGTTTTCTTCACAAATGTCCCCAAGTAACAGGAGCACACAGGAGGTTTGTTGATTAATTTATTATTAATCAAACAGGCAGACGCTTTTCAACATAATTTTGTCTTTATCAATGCCATTAAAAAAAATTCCTCAAACCTTGTTGTGCATTTGAATGTCATCAGAGATGTCACTGACCATGTAACATTTGATGTATTATGTGAGGACATAAGCAGTGCATTGCGGGCGTACGTTACAGTCAGCTCAAGTAATTATAACTACTGAATTTCACTGGTTTTGTACGAGTAAAATCTGAGCCTAACTATTACGTCCCTGTAACCTTTGTTTTTTCAGTGAATAGATATATATTTTACACTTACCTGCAAAGAACTCATCCTTTTGCTCCTTGCCAGAAAGTCCAAATCCCCCATTGGGAATTATCCAGATGCAATTTGGGTGCCTTTTTAAAGTTTGCACCTGGCTACCATCAGATCCAAGTGAATGATAATATAATTTCCCAAATGACATGTACATGCAGTTTACGATTTGGAAATAAGTAATCCCTATTTGCAATTCCATATTCTGCGAATCGCTAAATGCGATTTCTACTGGGTAGAAATTGTATCTTGCGACAACACATAGCCCTTTGTACATTAGGAAAGGTAGCTTTGCATTTCTTACAGGCCTGAATGAGTGATTTGGACCATTAAGAATTGCAAAATCCTTTTGTACATATGGGCCTAAGAGAGTTCAAACAGATCCTGCGATAGAACGAGTGACGTAAGACTCGTAATGCTTGAGAAATATTTATGCTGCTGTTGGTGACTGTAGTATCCGGCTGGATACAGTCTAGTGGTCAGCCCATGATGTCATACACTTTACACCCACCCACCACAGGCGTCACCAGTCAGGTGACCCTGTTAATAAAAGGAGCCGGGAGCACGTGCCCTCGGCCATTTATCTACTCTCCAATTGGTGTCCGTGGGCTCATTCATAAAGTATAAGGGCCTAGCGCCCAGCTACATTACAATGGCGACGAGGCTGGTCGATAACCCTGCGTGCCTGCTGCCAACTTTCTCCTCTCCCCCCTCCTGGGGGGAGAGGAATGACCTGGACTGGTGACAACCCCACGGCATTGTCAACGGCCACTGGCTACCGCATTGGTGATCAGGGGGACGCCACTCTCCACGGCGGCGACCGAGTCTAACTGCATCTCACCCCCTGATGTCAGAAGCGGAAGGGAGGTGAACAGGCGCTCCTGATGTAGGCGGGAACGGACAGACATTGCCTTGTTAATCTTGTTGACTCAGCCGGCCTTTTACCCAGCAGCAAGCTATCCCAGCCGGTTGTCGTGTGTCCCAATAAAGAGGTACCAGGGAAACACTCCTGACAAGAACTTGATGGCCGCAGAGCCAGAGGCATAGCGCCAGGACTGAAGGTACCAATGCGAGATGTGGAGCCAAAGGCCGCTCTTGCAGGCAAGCCCCACCCCAGCACAGCACACAGCCCGTAGCAGCAACAAAGCTTGCGACCTTGTCGTGACACAGCGCCGTCCATGCCCAGCGGCCCTGCTTGCACTCACCTGCAGAAACCCCGCTGTCAGCGCGTCAGCAGCCTCCACAGGCCGGGCTCGAGCGATGCTGGACTGCTGCCTGTCATCATACGGGCGCTACGAGGAGACGAGACACTTGCCAAGACTCTTGCAGCGCAGCAGCCGCCTGCGCATGGTGAGAGCGCTGACTTTCGCAGCAACAGTGAGGAGCGTCACGAGCGCCTAGGACGGCTGCCCAGCACTGCGCCGATCCAAACGGGGAGTGCCAGAGAAAGTACGAATGAGCACTGAGACGGGAGGTGCCCCGAGCAGAGACGTCCGGGCCACAACCAGCATGTGCGGTGTGCCCCATAGTGACTCACCTGCTGAAACGGAAGGGGCCTGATACCCCACTGTGCAGCACCCTGTCCCCGCATTTACAGACTCCAGCGCGAGGCCGGCGGCACTAGCGAAGGGTCACGACGCCTACGGCTGCACATCAGCGATAACAGAAGCCTGCGGTTCCCAGGCAGACCACTGGGGCCAGCGAGTTTGAGAACACGACGCTGCCATCTAGTGGCCATAGGATGTACTGCACCCCAATCGAAAACATAACAGCAAAGTGCAGGCCCTGAGACACACAGACTGTGGTGACCCCAAGGCTGAATGTGCTGCACCACTGACTAGGGTAATTGTGAAAGGAAGCACATCCAAGTTGGCAGCAAGGAAAGACTGGGGACACAGTGTGACCACACACACACCTGAAGTTCCATCCCGAGGCCACAAAGGCTGCCACCAGCCCAAGCCTAAATGTGGCAGGTGCACACTGTCTCACTCGCCACCTCCCAGAGCCAACACACAAGGCTGATTAAGGTTGAGCTGCACTACAATGCCTAGGATCCCCGCACAGTCTTCCCAGGTCCGTCACAGCAAGTCACCACGAGGACCGCAGCACCACCTGCCAGTTCCCAAGATGCAAAGCACGGAGGAATAGACGTGCAGCCTGGCCCAAGAGGACAGCTGGTGCACCCCGTGACTGTCAACCCTAGAAGCACCAGAGGAGACACCCTGACACCACACTACCCTGCAGGGAGTAATAGACTCAGTGAATAGAAGTGCTCAGGGCTCCAAGCAAGGGAATCCACACTGGTGTGTGTGCCAAGCATGCACCACCAATGGCTGCCCGGCTCTACCTCAAGCCGGGGCACTGCGGCACAAGCCCCACGAGCAAGAGTGGATGAGCAGCCAGAACCGTAACGTCTCAAAGGAACTGTCCCCACCAACAGCACAAGTAGAGACTGGTGGAGAGCGCGCACCACAAGCAGCTGCCTAGCGCCACCGCCATAAGCCAGGCACCACCGCAAGCTGCACCACAGGCACCCCAAGTGCCATATGAGAGCACCCAAGAAGGAAACGAAGTGCACCATGTCAGGGGCACGCAGAAAGCTGCGTTGAACCAGACAGCACAGGCAGGCGCCTAAGAAATTTGACAAGGCATCCCCACAAAGAAGCACAGCTGAACACAGGTAGGAGAGCAGAGCACACATCTCCACTGCCACAGCGAAGCCCATCAGTGGGCCGAAGACCACGCACAGTGTCCTCCCTCACACTGCCTCAAGACGAGTCGGCCGTGAATGCAGATGGGCATGAAGAAGCCGTATACTCCATGGGGCAAGCTGCGACAGGCGCTGACAGCATGGCGACACGTGACCGGACATCAGCACGCACAGCAGACAAGGAGCCCTTCACGCAAAGTGACCAGTCCGGACAAGCACACCGGAAGAAAGGAAGAAGCAGCTGTCATGACTGAGCAGCCCCAAGGCACAAGAACAATGCCTTTGAGCCAGGAGACCCAGATCACCACACAGCCCCTTAGGAAGGGGATGGTGCCAACGGAAGTCCCCATGAACCACATGCAAGTCCTACTGACAGGACATGCCTGTGAAAGGCCCGCAAAAAGGAAAGAAGAACAGTGGCACCACGCTACAGGCCAGACAACCAACACAGGTGTGCAGGATGGAACGGAGAAGAGCGACAGGACCAAGGATTCACAGCAGCACTGAGGAAGGTGTTTCATCCTCACAAGCCAGCCACCAGGGTGCAGAGACGTCACTGGAGACAGCTCCGCAGGAGGACCTACCGTAAGCCACTAGCAAGCGCTATCTGCGTCCTGGCCCCACTCTGCACAGTTCGACCGTCCTCTCACCTGTCAGCGGCTGCTCGGAATTGATTGAACCACACCTCACAGTGTCCCTGCTGGAAGACAATGGAGCAGTGCCACGGAGTCCATCAAGTCCTCCTCACTCCCCGAGGTCACCCCGACAGAAGACCGCCGCCTGTTTTCCCACTGAAGAAAACCAACATTCTGTCATCACCATCTAAGTGCATCATCGCCAGGGAGCATCGCACCACCCGAAGGAATCCACACACGCCCCAAACAGCCGGAGGTCGATGAGGCAAATCACCCAGGAACCTTCTGTGCACCTCAGTCAACCTACCGCCTGCCGGAGTCGAGCAGACCCGGCCATTGGAAGATTCTCCCTTGGGGACTACACAAGACTTGGCCGTGGCCCTGTTGGGAGTTCTGCAGCGACCCCTAGGCGTGGCCTACGCAACAGCCCGCGCAGCCCACGACAAGGGCCTCAACGGAGTTCCCGTGCGAAGGGAGTCCGAGTAGGAGAGTAGTCGGCCGCAGCTCCACGCCCGGCACAGGAAACACGAAGGTCACAGCAAAAGGCTGGTCACCCACAAGATTGTCAGAGGAAGGCGCAGAACCCGAGTCTGGATGGTGAGGATGCCCAGATGGAAATACCACCACCGGAGGCTACATGAGCGACTTAGCTGTGAGTCCGTTGGCAGTTCCCCAGCGGCGCCTCCGCGCTGCTCACACAATGCCCTGCACGGTCCACACGGTCCAATGGCAGCCAGCAGGAAAGCCATCCAAGAGGCTCCAGTGAGAGAGGAGTCCGGGCGAGAGAGAGGCAAGTCGGACGTCACTCAGAAGTCAGGGGCAAGGTAGACCATCGAGCACGCCACCTCCAAAAGAAGGCCTCGCTGCCAGAGATCGTCTCCAACAGCTGCAGGCTCTGCCATCCACCGAGCCCTGAGAGATCACCCAGCGTGGATTACACCTCAACTCCAGATGCACAAGCACTGAAACTCTGTACATGGACTTTCAACACCATGAGACCAGGCCGGTCTAAAGGACATCGCCGAAGCAGATGAAAGCACCCTGACCATGCGGTCCAAAGCTCTAGCGCTGCCTGGATGACAGCCTGAAGAGACTCATTTGGTGTTGTATATTGTTTATTTGTTTTCTTACAGGTTGAACTATTGTTTATTTTTTTATTATTAAAGTTTGGTAGGAATGTAGTATCCGGCTGGATATAGTCTAGTGGTCAGCCCATGATGTCATACACTTTACACCCACCCACCACAGGCGTCACCAGTCAGGTGACCCTGTTAATAAAAGGGGCCAGGCTCACGTGCCCTGGGCAGTTATCTACTCTCCATCTGGTGTCCGTGGGCTCATTCATAAAGTATTCGGGCCTAGCGCCCAGCTACTTTACAGTGACCTCTAAAAAAAATAATTGTGTACACTGTTATGTTATCAGACTGTTACACCATTTCTTCGATATTATCTGTTTAAGAATGTGTATTGTGTTGATCTTACGTTCCAGACTACAGCATCCGGGTCTGAAGAGTGTAACACTAAATCACCTCACAGTCAATAGGAAATTAAACTCTTTATGTTTTAGTCACTGCATCAGATGAACTATTAACCTTTTAGATATTATAGTCAGAATAAGAATCAGAAAATGCCATCCTGATGTTCACTGATCACTTATAATTTGTATCATAGGAAAGGAGTACATTTCCCACAGAGAATCAGCAGTGAGTTGTCTGGCATTTTATAGTCTGCCCTTTGACTTAATCTCCTTTGACTCAGTACTAGATAAATAATCATGCCGATGTACCAGAGCTCATCTGAATGTTCTGCAGATACCTTTCTGGATAGAAACTGTTATGGGATAGTTAAGTATTTATTTTAAGACATAAAATGCTGATTCAAAAACGTGCTTGTAGGTTATAGGTAGATTGGAGGTTAATTCAAATATAGAGATGAACTTATAAAATATATACAAAAAAGTTCTTTGTTATTTGTATGTAGAAAAATTGTCATTATTAACACCAATGAATCATTAATTCTATAAAGGATATTTAGGGGACAATAGCTATATCAAATGGTATTCTCTTTTTTAATCTTCTTTTAAATTGAAGATTCAAATAGCAATACCAAAAAGAAATAGGATTTGTGAAGAAATGAATAGCTCAACATGTATTGTAATCTCAAAAGACAAAATTGTGTAAGGGAAAAATCGTTTTTTATTTAAAAAAAAAAAAGAAATAAGGAAAGAGCAGCCAAAAGAGAATAAGAAGAGGAGTAGAAAGGAGTTGAAAATACAAAAGAGGCGAGGAAGAGAGAAAGAGTTGATTAAGGTACTGACGAGTGCGAATAAAGAAAATTATTGAAAGGCAACCAGTATAAAACAGATGTAATCTTCCGATGTAATGTTAAAAAAGAAACAGTGTGAAGTCTACCATCATCACTTATAACATTTCACCATGTCTACATAGAGAGATTAGAAACATATGTCTAATAAGAAAGCATCATTTTACAAGCAAGTGCAATAAAAAGCTCAAATAAAAAAAGTTTAGGAGAGAAAGGTTCAAAACTAGGTGCTAAGGAACCTAAATAACATTTTGGAATGTTAGTGGTACATACCATCTGAACATTTTAAACATTCAGACCAAATAGAGTACCAAAATGTATTAACATGAGAGCAACAATATAATAAATGTAGTAATGAACCAGTGTATATGGGGCATGAGCAACATACTGAAGAGGCAAATGGGTCAAATTTGGAAATAGATCCTGAGGTAGTAACAGCCCTATTGTAAATAACAAAATAGAGACTATAATTGTGTTGCAGAGATTTCTGGCACATATCAGCCTCACTACCTGTACATACCGACAGATACCTATTTATCCCTATATACTTTAACACTAAAAAGTGTTTGTGTGCACATGTCTTTTTAAGGAGCAAAACCAGCTGGTGAGCAACTGTCCTCTGTGCATCTGTGAGTGACATTTCCTTGAAAATAAGTGTCATGTAAGATCCTCCTGTTGCTCCATTGCATCACTGTGCAATGCTTAGCGCATGTTAAAACTATTTTTTGTTTGAGGCCGCAAAAGCATTATCGATTAGCACCTCTTTGTAAACTTTCGTACTGTGATCCACTGCCAAATTATTAGAATCAAAATGGGCCAGAGTTGACACCAAACTGGCATTTTGTAAGAACAGCGAAAAAGGCAGTGAGAAATTAGGTTTTTGGTTGACTAGGGTGTGAGGCTTAGTCAAGCAGCAACTGGAGTCCTTTTCTGGGTAAGGCGCAAACAAACTCCAAATGAACATGTGCTTAGCCCCCAGGTAGCTTTTCACGGAGCAGTCAGGCTTCACTAAGAGGCAATGTGTAAAGTATTTGTGCAACCCTGCAAACAATAAATAAGTGAAGACATGACACACAAAGATCCCACACCCGTTTAGAAAAATAGAGCTGTATTTAATAAATAAAAAAGACCCAAACTACAAAAATCCAATCAGTAAAACTAAAGTTATGAATTTTTATAGGGGAAAGTGAAAAATAGCACCTGAAAGCAGAAAGCACCAACCCCAGCTATCTGGTTGTGCTGGACCCGGTCAAAGTCACACGTTTAGGTAACCGCGATGGAACATAGGTTGAATATAGTTCCAGATCAGTCCTGCTGAAGTGTTACCATCTCAAGTTTTGTGCTAGGAGTACTGTTTGCATTGGACTGACCCACCAGGAGCATGGATAGCTTCATGGGCGGTTGTCAGAGTGGAACGAAGAGCAGGCCGGGCATCGTGGAAGGGTGGGCTGGTGGTTCAAATTTGCGGTCCTCTGTGAGTGGTTGATGCTGCAGTGCGAAGAGACAGACTGGGGCCAGCTCACACTGATTGAAGTGCGAGTGGCATGGTCTTGGTGTGCCTAGGCCCGTTTGTGGTCACGAAGAGCCCAAAAGCTTGATTTAAGAGCTCCGCTTGGGGTCTGGAACTTGATGCAGCTAGGTCCAGGAGCTGGTTGAGGGGCCTTTAATGTCCCCGAGGCTCAGATCAGCAGGCCAGAAGGCTAGCCCTTGGAGTCACTCTGGGCTCCTGGGTTCAAGATGATCTCTAGGCAAGAGGGCAGCAGGCAGCAGATTAGTACAGCAGATCAGCAATTCCTTTATTCCTTTAGAGCAGAAGTCCAGCAGAGTGGCAGTCCTTTTACAGTATCAACAGGTCGAGAAGTATACTGAAGTGGTGCTGTCTGTGCTCCAGTAGTTATGCCATTGGTGCCTTTGAATTGAAAAGAACTTTCTAGATGGTAGCGTTTGAAATGCAAAGGCATCCTGCCTCCCCCGTCCCAGCTCCAGACTAACTAAATGGGTATTCAGCCCTCAGTGTGGAGGCAGGACACAGCCTATTCAAGTGTAAGCAGGGCTGTGCCAAGCTCCTCCCACCCATCCTTCCAATGATGGCCCATCCAATCACACCTTAGCTCCCCATTGTGTGTGGCTGTCTAGGAGGAATACACAAAGCCCAACTGTCAACTAAACCCAGGCATGTGACCCAGAGACAGGCTGCATGCACACAATGGCCTAGCGGAAGCAAATCCCAACTTTCTAAAAGTGGTGTTTTCAGAATTATAATTTAAAATCCAAGTTCACCATAAGTTAGGATTTTAAATTGTGAATACAGAGCCACTAAACATGAAGGGATTAGCAGTTCCCATTTGGAAATTACACTCATAAAAGGTAATAAGGTAATACTTATGTTATTTAATGAGAGAGGTAGGCCTTGAAGTAGTCAAAATCGAATTGACAGCGTATCACTGCCAGGACATTTAAAACTTAAACGTATATCTTCAACTTCTTAAATACACTGCACCCTGCTATTGGGACTGTATGGGGCCTCCTTAGGGTTTTTCTTCCTTGTAATACAAAGGAGGGTTTGAGCCTGACAAAAGGTTTATTTTGCCAGGTCGAAATGGCAGTTGAAAAACTTCACACACAGGTTGTAGCGGCAGGCTTGAGACATATTTTAAAGGACAACTTAGGTGGGGGGCACAATCAGTGCTGCAGTCCCACTGTTAGCTTGTAATTTACAGGCCCTTGGCACAGGTAGCTCCAAGTTAATAAATACTTATAAGTATATTAAATATGAAAATTGGGTGTAAGTTAATGTCCAAAGTGTGGGGCTGCGTTTCAGCCCCACTCCAGTGGCAACTGGAGTGGGGCTGAAACGCAGCCCCACACTTTGGATGTTTATGTTCGTCACATGTGGAGTGGGCTTGGCATGTCAAGCAGTGAGCACGCCGAATCATGAAACCAGAATGAATAAAAAGTGTTATTAATAAGTACCAGGTGAAACAAGAGGTGTGCAACCCGTAACAATGTTATTTTGTAAGTTAATGTCACCATGTTTTATGGAATGAACAAAAGCGCTTCAGCACTGGTTAACAGTGGTACATTGCACAGAGTGCTAAGGCCAGCAAAAATGAAGTAAAAAAACCAGTAGGTCTGAAGGCAAACATTAAGGGAAAACAACATCATGGAAGTCAGGTCTAACATGAAGTTAACTGCTTGATGCCATTTTTGCTATGTAATTGTAAGATAATACAGAGTAACTACATATGTCTCCTTGTTTCAAATATTAAAGACAGAACTTTATTTCAAGTAAAATCTTTATGTTCTATTCCTTATTAATTACTTTGATTTGTTTTTACACCAAGTACCAATATTTTTTGATTCGCATTTCATATAAAGGAAGGTACCCACTATACAAGTCTTGAGGTCCAAGAGTGAGGGGGAAGAAAACAATTACTGTAGAAAAACTGTTGTCTTGCCTAAATTTCTTATCAAACGGCCTCCAGTAGGCTCAAAGTTAAGGCAGATCCACAGCACGACACTAACCAATTATACATATTTATATTTCTTTAGCACATTTTTTTTTAAGTAAACAACATTTTTTAATTATTTTTGTATAACTTTTTTGTATATTTGGCTCATACCAGTTCAATCTGATCAGAATAGTACATTAAATTCACATTGTTTTTAAAAAGATTAACACCATGTTATATTTCACAAGAGGAATGCAACATTATTTGCATGAAAGTGTTTCTTAGAGAGAAAAGCAAACTAGCATACAAGATTAAAAGAATAACATCATAAAAATGACAGAAACCCCACAAACAACCATCGATCAGTCATCTCACCAATCAAAACATTCTCACACACGCAACACACTCACACACACATGAAATTCTGAGGGAAACTTCTGTGTTTATAGTATGACGTACACTCTGTGGTTTGACTTAATGTAAGACTATCCACTGATGTGTTGTCGAAGGAAGATTTCCCCATACGGTTGGTCAACGCACGTTTCGGTGGTTAGGAGTTAAAGCCACCTTCATCAGGACCATACTGTTGGGAGGAAAGTCACAAGGGTGGGCGGGGGTTCTCTTGTACATCGAGTAGACCTTGTACATCTCAGTATATAATAGTGGCCTGCTGGTGCCAGGCAGGGTAGCAAAGTATAATGTCGTTCAGAACAGAGCGATCTGTGTACGTCTTAGTGGTACAATTGTATCCAACTCCTTATGTTGTGTGCAAAGAAATAACTCATCCATCTAGGAGGTGAAGTAGTCCACTGGTCAATCCTTTTTTTATGGTATAGTCTCAGTAAAAAAAAGTATAATTTAGGGTTGTCTTTTTATTTATTCATGAACATCTGCACCTGGTCTGTCCAACCTGCTCCAACATGCTATTTGGACTGGTATGAGCCAAATATACAAAAAGGTTATACAAAAATAATTTACAAAAGTTGTTTATATTTAAAATAACTTGTGCTAAAGAAAAATTAATGTATTTTGTATAATTGGTATATTTTGTATGATTGATTGGTGTTAGGTGTCTGCCTTGACTATGAACCTTTCTGGATGCTGTTTTGCTGAGACATTTAGGTCAGACAAGAGTTTTTCTATAGTAAATGATAAGCTTTTCATAACATAAATAAAAAAAGAAATATAAGTAACAGTGAGGCATATATTTTGACTTAATACTTTGGTGCATGCATCTTTAAGAAATCTGTCTCTTCAATCCCTCTGTGCGATGGAGGTTATAGTGCCAAATGAAATTCTCTTTTTTGCACGATTATAAAGATTATGAACAACTTTTTTATGGCCTGTTATAATAGCACTGTTGTTGCCAGAAAATGATGTGAACATCACTATAGAGGGACTTTGACTCTGCCCACATGTGGGGCATCAGGGGTACATATTTTGATTGGGCAGATGATGTATGCTTCCACAAAAAATAGAGTGCGCCCTCCAGACTGCTGTGATCATTTTGTTTATTTATCCATCTGTCCGATCTTGGCCGTTTAGGGGCCCATACATGCTATTGCAATGTTATTCTAGTATCTTTGATAACCAGATCATTTACACTGTTTCTCTCTGGTAGCAGCACGGATGGAAAGATGACTGTATAACATGAATGTTTAGGTCTGGCTTGACAGTACAACGGTCAAATGATCTTTTAATCTACAGCAATATTCTTTTATAGTTCTTTGTTTCCACACAAATATATACGAATTCCTATTTTATTACTTGCAATGGTTCACATTACCATATAGTATTCCTTTGAAGCTAGACCTATTGGCATTGCCCGTTCTTGTTTATATTCTAGCGTTAAAGTTATTACACAGTAGGATTCTAATTTAGTAAAAAGGATAAAAACTAAAAAGACGATTTTTATTTTAACTTATCTCTGCATGGGCCAGGCATTCTTGTATTTCTGATCAAGATATCAACACTTCAAACCTAAAGGAATGATGTGTTGATTGCCTCAGGAATTCTGCTACATGGACGAACATACCAAGTTGAAATCATGTGTATTTGCTTCCAGCTTCGTAAGATTTCCACATCCAGTCAATGTGGAAAGCTAAGAAACAGACGTACCAAGGGGAGGCCAGAGGCCGAATGATACAGGATTTTAATACTGAAGCAACTATTAAGATAATTAGCAGAGTGTGCACTTTCTGGCCGAGTCATTACAGAAGGAGGAGGAAGCGCTTTGCCCTCGAGCCCCATTAAAATTGTCCCATAAAATTCTTGACAATCTATTTTGGTCAGGCTGAATAGCTCCGCGGGTCACGGCGCAGCTGAACTCTCAAAGTGCTTACGATATGCCGGCTGCGCATACTGGCGGCCATTTTTACACATCAACGCCATCTCGAGCCGAAGCAGAGAGCTGGAAAGATACGAATCGCATGCTAACTGCAATATCCGAAATGCATTACCTTTCCACGCCATTGGAGTTTTATATTAAACTCCTACATGCAGAGAATAATAGCCAATCTGTAAACTCACGATGCTGCTTGTAAAGTTTGAGTGGCTGAGCACAAGATTAATATCACGCGCTTAACCTTCACCGTGCTTATTTATTTATTTGAAAGAGCAAACCTTTCTTCACATAAAACATTCGCACAGGACGGTTATTTGTAAGGACAGCTTGTTGCAATACACCAAAAACCCATTCTCATTTAAAATCATTTCCTGTTAAATTCTCTTGTCTAGTCACAACCATGCGTTTCTCATGTAGTGCCTTTCAGTATAAACGCTGCTATCTACCTGTCAAGATATATCATGAATTTTCTGAATTATAATATAATTGGGTGTTTAGTTGGAAATATTTAGGGTTTTTTATTATTTTAATTCACCTGAAATGACAACAAAGGTTGACAATAGTCTGACATTTTTTAATGATTTACAATAAAATGTTAATGTCATTACAAAAATCGCGGTATACACCCTGCGGGGAGAAATACAGCGGAATAATGTCACACATTCACACACATTTTTCATTTGAATACAAATCTTTTCCATTGGGTGTGAAACAGCATTTAGAGTATTTCATCTGTGATTAAGCACATCCAAACATATATTTTAAGGATATTGTATTTCACCAGGTAGGTACGAGTAACTAGGAATCAAGTTCAGTAGTCACAGAGTTCCAAGTTAACTTGCCTTATCGTTTTATAACGTTAGGGCTATTTCATTTCTATTAATGCTTACTTTACTCCCACATTACTTTTTATGCACTCCTCTTCATTTGCCCCATCCTTCCTTTTTGAAATTATCTGCTCGTTTCTTTCTCTTTTCCTTGTTATGGTTGAATCCATTTTCTGAGCTCTCATTCTTCCCTACCTCCCTCCAAATTCAAATATCTTAATTTTACCAATTCGGTCCATTATCAATGTGACAGTTCTTGTTTTGTCCTTCGTTCTCTGATATTGTTTCACAGACACTTTTTTACCGTGAGCGCCCCCTTACTTCTGGCCCGTTGGCATTCTTCTTTATCCCTATCTACTATACTTTAAAAATGTTCTTGGCTTCTCTATGTTTTTTTGTCACTGCACGGTGATCTGAGCAGGGGACCAACATATGAATCAATTCTCTCAGCAGAATCCTAAGTACTAGCGAGCTTTCTTTGTACATTCATACAGAGAACGTTGAAGGTTGATAGATGTTGTTACTGTATGCACACACAACTGCAGGGTGTGTGCGGGTGGCAAATTTGTCAGTGCCAGTGTTTGGAGATTACTGTTGTTTCTTGTTGTGCCATTGCCTGAACTTGGCTCTTATAGCTGTAAGCCAACTGTTAGAACTGGGGGTCTCTAGTTGGCAGACGTAGCTACCACTGTCCAAATAGGGACCTTGCTTCTAGTCAGGGTAAGGAGGAAACCCTCTGAGATAACCCCTGCTCACCCTTTAGGTATCGTGGCACGAGCAGTCAAGGCTACTCAGGAGGCAATGTGTAAAGTATTTGTACCAACACTCACAGTAACACAGTGAAAACACCACAAACTGACTCCACAACAGTTTAGAAAAATAAAGGTATTTAATCTAAACTACACAAGATCAAAACAACAAAAATCCAACATACACAGTTCAAGAATATGAATTCAAGAGAGTTCTTAAGGTTGTAAGGTAAGTTCTTTAGGTTGCGATAAAATAATCCACAGATGTGTGAAAAGTTCACAGTTGCGTCACGTTTACTCACAGTACCTTTTAAAAGCAGAAGCTGGAGCGGTGGAAAATAAGCGATGCGTTGCTCCTGAGACCCTGGGGAGGCGATGCGACAGCCCCGCTGCAGCAGTGTAGCGACGCATCCAGTCTGTATGGGGAGGAAGGCCACTTGTATGGATTCCGGTGCGTAAGTTCCGTAGGAATTTTGTTCTCGCAAAGGCACGATGCGGCGATCTCTGGAGTTGCCACGATCTCGGGGTGACGATGTGTGAACCAGCGGTGATCTTCTCTCTCGCAGCTCCTCAATGCAATGGCTTCTGCGACGACACTCGCAGCGACGTGATGCGGTCTGCAAGCAAGCAGTGCGGCGATCTCACCCCGCGACGACAGGTTCTGCCACGACACTCGCAGCGATTTCCGGCTTCCCGCACCGATCGGGTGCGTCCCACAAATGAAGGATACGACGGCTCTAACAGCGGTAACAGGCGCTGCGACGATCTCGACCTTCGTAGCGGCGGGAAACTTCTCGTACTGTCGGGGATGCGCTCCGCAAGCGAGCGATGCAACACTCTTCAATTGCAAAAGTCTCTCAAGCTTAGTTTCAAGCTTCCCAGCACAGGTACAACTTCTAGAGGCCCCACAACTGGATAAGCACTCTAGGAAGGACAGAACTCTTTCAGCAGAGTTCAGGGAAGGGGGGGTGAAGTCCTTTTGTTCCTGGGACTTCAGAACAGAGAGCCAGCTCTTCTCAGGCCCTTGGAGATTCCTTCAAGACAGGGGACACAGCACAACAGCAAAGTCCTTCCCCTCTCCTTGGCAGCAAAGCAACTGGCCAGTCCAGTAGAGCAACAGCAGGACAGTCTTCCTTCTTCAGATTCAGTTTTCTCCTTGGCAGAGGTTCCTTCTTGATTCCAGGATGATCTAATTTTCTGTTGTCAGGGGTCCTGTACTTATACCCCTAAAAGTCTTTGTTCTCTTTGTGCATGTGGGCCCTGAGCCCGGTCTGAACCAGTTCTGGGTGTTTCTTGAGTACTTTGTTTTCCTGGCTTCTCCTATCCTTTCAGAGTGAGGGGCAGGGTCATCAGCCGCCCAGCAGGAGGTGGAGCCAGCATTGGGGCAGGCAGGCACAGCCCTATTCAGGCCTTGGTGCTAACTCCTCCCACCACTCAGGTTGCAAATGCAGTCATTCAGACTAGGGCTGACTCAGCCAGCCTCCTGGGGAATCCCCAGGCCCTGTCACTCTCAAACCAGACGGTCAATACACAACCAGGCCAAGGCACACAGAAGGGTCAGACAAGAGAACAGCAACTTTCTAAAAGTGCTGTTCTCAAACACAGGATTTAAATACCACCTTTCCTAAAAGATGTGTTATTACATTCTGAGTTCAGGGATATTAGACTCCTATGTCCTATCTTGTTCCTATGAGAAGAAATGCTGGTATCCACTGTAGCCAGCATCCCCCATGTTAACCCATGGAGCAAGAAAGCTTTACAATAGTGAAAAACGAAAATGGCTGCCTTTCACTACCAGAGCATGTCACCTGCACCAGTACATGCTCTACCTTTCATATTCACTGCACCCTGCCCAGGGGGGTACCTTGGGCCTTCCATAGGGGTGATTAATGTGCACAAAAAGGGAAGGGTTAGGCCTGGTCAGTGGGGACAATGACAAGGAGGACACAGCAGTTCCAAGACTGCACACAGACACTGCAGTGGCAGGCGCAAGACACTCATGTGGGTGGCACAATCAGTGCTGCAGGCCCACTAGAAGCATTTGTCAGCACCGGCCCTGGCACACTCAGTGCACTTTACTAGGAAGTTCATGGTGATACAAATAGGCCAATCATGTAGATCCAGTCACAAAAACAATTTACACAGAGAGCATATGCATGTGGGCCGGTCACACCACGCACCGCGCACACTCCCCGTGAGTTAGCCCAGGCTGCCCCCGATCCTGCCGAGTGCCGCCGCTGCCCGCAGCTGTGCTCCTGGTCCTGACCACTGGTGTGGTATTTGCCTCTGTAGCGCAGCGTTGTTTTTCCCCTGTTGACTGTTGTATTCTCCTCTGTTGCCCTTATTGTGCCCAGCCCCTGTCCTCTGGTAATTTGGGTTTGTTTCCTCTGTTTACCGTCCTGTTGTGCCCAGCCCCTGTCCTCTGTTATATTTAGTTTCGTTTTTCGCTGTTTTCCCTCTTGTTGTGCCCCCGTCGCGTTTCCCGCCATCTCCCCGGTCCCCGCGGCTGCTCCCCTGCGGCCCCACCCCCTTCCCTCACTGGGTCCCTTCCCATCTTCCCATTCGCCGCCCTGCTCCTGCCTCGCAGCTGCTCCTCCCTCCCACTTTGCCATTTATGGCGGAGTGCACGCGTACGCGCAGCGGGCGCATCGTTTGCGCGCCGAAGGCGCGCTAAAGGCAAGCCCGTCTGCGCCCGTCCGCGCCTGGAGCGCGCCCAGCGCCAGACCCCCTGGCCCCCGCAGATTCCTTCCCACCCGCCGGACCTAGGATGCCGCTTCCCTCAACGCACTCAACACCGGCCGGATCCCCGGATGCTACCGTGCCACCCCGAGACGCACCCACGGATCTTTCTGCTGCCATTCCTGCAACTTCTCCTGCATCCGGACCTGCACCGCACCTGCACCCGCCAAGCCGAGCACCAGCAGCAACCACCTGAAGTGCATCCTGCTCAACACTCGCTCCGTCCACAGACATGCGGTGGAACTCTGGAACCTGCTCGACACCACAGCTCCAGACGTCGCCTTCCTCACGGAAACCTGGATGAATGCCTCCTCAGCGCCAGACATCGCCATCGCCATCCCGGACAGATACAAGATCACCCGAAGAGATCGCATCAATCAGACTGGAGGAGGCATCGCCATCATCCACAAGAACACCATCCGCATTACGACCGACTCACAGCCGCCAAACACCTGCACTTCCAGATCCACACCGACCCCAAGACCACCCTCAGAGGCACCCTCATCTACGGACCCCCGGGACCACGCACACAATTCAGCGAGGACATCAACGACTTCATCAGCCCGCACGCCCTCCCCTCCATTGACTACATCCTCCTCGGGGACCTCAACTTCCACCTGGAGAACAACAACGACCGCAACACCACCACCCTGCTGGACAACCTTGCCAACCTCGGACTCAAGCAACTGGTGACCACCCCCACCCACTACGCCGGCCACACGCTTGACACCGTCTTCTCCTCCAGCAAGGACATTTCCTTCAGCCATGCCACCGGACTCCACTGGTCGGACCACAGCTGCGTCCACTTCAGCTTCAGAAGGACCACGCTCCACAACCACCAGCAACAGGTCCCCTGCAGAAGCTGGAACAAGATCACAGCTGACCAGCTCGCCACATCGCTGAGCCAGAACCCTCCTGCCGGCTCAGCGAACCCAAACCAAGCCGCCAACAAACCTCACGAGGTGGATCAGCAACTGCGCAGACGACCTCGTCCCACTGAAGACCCCTCCCAGCAGACCCGGCAGCAAGAAAGCACTCTGGTTCACTGACGAACTCAAGAACTCCAAGAAGAACTGCCGAGCCCTCGAGAAAACCTGACGCAGAGACCCAACACCAGACAACATGACCACCCTCAAGCTCGCCACTCGAAAAAACCACCAACTCATCCATGCCACCAAGAAAACCGTATTCAAGGAACGACTGGACAAAAAGTGCCCACAACAGTAAGGAACTCTTCAACATCGTCAAAGAGCTCTCCAACCCCAGCGCCGGAAACAACAACATCACCCCATCGCAAGACCTCTGCAACTCGCTCGCCTCGTTTTTCCACAGCAAGATCGCAGACATACACAACAGCTTCAGCACACAACCGATGCATCCTACGACCACTCCAACGCCCCCCACCACCAGCCTCCGTGCCTGGACCCCGATCAACACCGAAGACACCATCCGCACGATGAACTCCATCCACTCCGGATCACCAACCGACCCCTGCCCCCACCACATCTTCAACAAGGCCGACTCCGTCATCGCACCTCACTTACGGGACATCATCAACGCCTCCTTCAACACCGCAACCTTCCCTGAGAGCTGGAAGCACGCCGAACTCAGCGCCCTACTGAAGAAATCATCAGCAGACCCCACGACCTAAAAAACTACCGCCCCATCTCGCTCCTCCCGTTCCCGGCCAAAGTCATCAAGAAGACCGTCAAAAGACAGCTGGCCGCCGTCCTCGAGAAGAATAGATCCCTCGACCACTCGCAGTCTGGTTTCTGGGCCAACCACAGTACCGAGACCGCCCTCATCGCAGCCACCGACGACATCCGAATCCTGCTCGACAATGGGAAAACAGTGGCCCTCATCCTCCTGGACCTCTCCGCGGCATTCGACACGGTCTGCCACCGCACCCTAGTGCAGCGCCTCAACAACATCTGAATCCAGGAGAAGGCACTGGAATGGATCATCTCCTTCCTCACCAGAAGGACACAGAGAGTCCACCTCCCCCCGTTCAGATCAGAAGCCACTGAAGTCATCTGCGGCGTGCCACAAGGTTCATCACTCAGCCCCACGCTGTTCAATATCTACATGAGCCCCCTCGCAGCCATCGCATGCCAACACAACCTCAACATCATCTCCTACGTGGACGACACCCAGCTGATCCTCTCCCTCACCAACGACACCGCCAGAACCAACCTACACGAAGGGATGAAAGACGTAGCCGAGTGGATGACGAACAGCCGCCTGAAACTGAACTTAGATAAAACGGAAGTCCTCATCCTGGGATCTACACCCTCCGCCAGGGATGACTCCTGGTGGCCTCCTGCCCTGGGCAGCGCACCCAAACCTACAGACCACGCATGCAACCGGGGCTTCATCCTGGACTCCTCCCTCTCCATGACCAGACAAGTCAACGCAGTCTCCTCGTCATGCTTCAACATCCTACGCATGCTACGTAAAATCTTCCGGTGGATTCCCACCGAAACCAGGAAGATGGTCACTCAGGCCCTCGTCACCAGCCGACTGGACTACGGCAAATCCCTCTACGCCGGAACCACTGCAAAACTCTAGAAAAGGCTCCAGCGCATTCAGAACGCCTCATCACGACTCATCCTGGACATCCCCCGACACAGCCACATCTCTGCACACCTGAGAAATCTGCACTGGCTCCCCGTCAGCAAGAGAATCACGTTCCAACACCTCACCCACGCACACAAAGCTCTCCACAACCAGGGCCCAAGATACCTCAACGACAGCCTGAACTTCTACACTCCCACCCGCAAGCTCCGATCAACCACCCACGCCCTCGCGTCCGTCCCCCACATCTGAAGAGCCACACCGGGAGGAAGATCCTTCTCCTACCTGGCCGCCAAGACGTGGAACTCCCTCCCCTCCCACCTCCGCCTGACCCAAGACCACCTCGCCTTCAGGAAGCAACTCAAGACCTGGCTGTTCGAGCAGTAGTGGACCCTCCTACCCCAAGCGCCTTGAGACCCTCCGGGTGAGTAGCGCACTATACAAATGCTTTAATTGATTGAGCACTGGTCAGCAGTGGTAAAGTGCTCAGAGTCCTATTGCCAACAGCCACATGTCAGGAAAAATAAGGGAGGAAGAAGCAAAAAGTTTGGGGATGACCCTGCAAGAAGGGCCAGTTCCAACACCAACCCAAACACATATTCAACTGCAGAACTGAGAGACTGGACCTGACCCGATATGGACATGATCCTTCCAGATGCAAGGTGATCAAAGGAGTTACATGAAAAGTTGCTGGTGCAGCCTGGGATGGAGGTTCTTGTGCACAACAAGCTAGGAGTTACGGAACTGGGGAGAGGTGAGTGGAGATGTATCCTTGAGGATGGGGGAGTGGGGTTATTGAAGTTCTGGTGGGAAGGTGGCATTGACATTAGATATAAGACAGTGGTGGTAGTGATTGCCATAGAGTGGGAGGAAGCCTGGTGGTGAAAACCTGACTACAACTTTTGCCTTTCTGCATCCCTGCATCCTTGCGCTTTTACTCGTATGTGAATGAATGAATTTGAAATTTATATAGTGCTCGAATGCCCAAGGGCGTCTAGGCACTGTGGCTAATACCCCAAGACGTAAGTATTTCAGGAACTGAACTTAGTTGTGTGAGGCTTATAATTCATATGTGGGGCAATATGTACCCTCTGGGGAATGGGGTGATGTTGGTCTGTTACCTCTGCCCTCATGAAGTGGTCATTTTGCGATTCTTCAGTGGTTATTGACATATCTTTAGAAAACCATGGTTAAATTTATCGGAATAAGGAGCTGTTGGAATTACTGACCTTTGTAGTCACTCTTTTTCTTTCTACCCAAAAACATACATGCTTTATATTATTTTATATACATCTCATATCTAACTCATTGTGTAAAATGGCTAGAATAATACACAACTTTCAAGGCATGTCTGAGAGGAAGCCGAAGGCTTGAAGTAGCCTGGCATTGGAAGGTGGACATCTGGAGCAAGTTGAGCAAGTGTTTACACTCCTGTTTATTACAAATGTTATTATGCCATTGATATAGGAAAGCCTAACACTGACCATATTGCTGCAACTGTTTGCCTAAATTGTTTCAGGAGACAGTGGGGGCATTAGGAGGCCTGGAGCTGTGTGGAGAACAATGTTAATAAACATTAGATTGTACCTATTAGCACAATGTTGCTATTTGTTAGGGTCATCTACTCTTTACGTTTTAATGCTATTCTTGACACTTTTGTTTTGCACATTAAGGCTTTTAACATATGTATGTTATTGAAGTCACCTAATGCAATTAAAAAGTCCCTATCTATTCACTTCTTTTATATTGTGCTTCTTTTATAATAATCTGTATTGTTTCTGGTATTTTTGACATGTGCTTTTAGGGATATTTTATATCTGAAGAAATATTTAATTGAATTGAATTACATATTGTATTATGCCATTGATATAGGAAAGCCTAACTCTGACCATATTGCTGCAACTGTTTGCCGAAGTTGTTTGAGGAGACAGTGGGAGTACTAGGAGGCCTGGAGCTGTGTGGAGAACAATCTGAGGAAATATCCATTATGACCCAGGATATGAGTGCTCTGTTGGAGCTGGAGGGGAGAATAATGCCCCTGAAAGGCCTATAAGTTGGTGAGTGCATTTCAGTTGATGTACTAACCTCACAAAGAGAGTTGAGGCACCCACAATCTACTGAACCCTGAAAGATAGATCGCATGGAATTGAAGACTCATTTCATGGACTGGTGAGGACTCTTAGGCAGAAAGAGACAAAAAGAGAATCAGTTCCATGTTGTGAACAATGAACACTTACAAACAATGTGTGTCATAATAAAGTTTGATCTACGTGGAAAACCTTCATAAAACCCACAAAATGTTTGAAGGATTTCCAAGAATTACATTAGCACTTTTATTTGTCCTGACCCTTTCCTTTCCTTCCCATTCCCCCTCCCCACCCTGCTTGATAGCCATTAGAATCTGTCAAGCCCCTTGTTGATAGTGTAAGTAGATTACTCGTCAAGTGGCTTAAAATGTTTCAAAATGAAGCTGTTTCATTGGACCTGAATCTGATGATGTGTGACTACATAAAGCCATGAAACCACCTCACTGGTTTCCCATCGTTGTGAGGACAATTCATAAGGCTAAGTAATCTAGAAGTCCTACGGAACTGAGTAGAAGAAATGTTTGTGTTGCTGGTCTACTGAAGGAGTGATTTTGATCCAAGCGGGCCAGGATGACGCAAGAGATGAGATTGTAGTGTGCTACACCACACAGGCCAGGCACTAGGAATTATTTGTGCCACTCCCCCATGCCAGATTAGTTCCAGTGTGCTGCTTCCCGTCTATGGACTAAATAACATGTTATTCACTTTTTATTTCACTGCACCTTCCTCCTCTTTGCCCTAATTCAAACATCATTATAGGTAAGGGGTAAACCCAAGTCTTGACCTGAGTACAACGTGATATAGGATAACAATGGTCCTCAAACCAGTCAATCATTAAGGTAAAGTCAATTTACAGTTTCATTTACCAATATGAGCTCAAGTTAATTCTGTGCTCCTAGGGAGAACAATGCTTCGCAGAATTAAACTAAATAAATAAATAAATAAATAAATAAAAAGGATGTGTAGCCACTGTATTTATGAAAAACATAATCAATTCATTACAATTCATAAATTTGATTCAAGAACGTTATTAGAAATATATATGTGGTTGCTCCCGAGGAGGAACCTGCAGAAAGAGAGGAAGTGCTCAGCCGTGCGTCTTCATGGTTACAGAATTATCACTGTCCTGAAGAAGACTCGCAAGCCAAGGCCCTACTATCCTTTGTGCCACAAGCCGAGTCCAAACGTTGACGACTACATAACTACACATCTGTACCCATCCACCATTTCAGTTTTACTTGCCGCAAAAAATGCAATCTGTGATTGTAAAGAAATGATGTAAAATACACCATGTAAACTACTGCTCGGCCAGACCTTCAAGAATGATACTTTGAATCAATTTGCACTAATTTTTTCAACTTTTTCCCTTCATCTCAGCTTTTGGGATTATTTTCCCACTCACTTACTTTACCTTGAGCACTTCCTCTCTTTCTGCACATTCTTCCTCTGGAGCAACCACATATATATTTCTAATAAAGTTCATGAATGAAATGTATGAATTGTAATAACAGGGTTCGGTTGCATCGTACTTGCAGGGCTGTAACCAACAACAGTAGGTCGGTCTGTCACTGTTCCTGACCGATGTCAGACAGACTAAGGTCCGTCCGACATCAGAATCGGGCCCGTTATGTTAGTTTTCATCACTTCTGGTGACTTTGCACAAGCACTTAGGGCAGATTCTGAGTGCGACATTGGTCAGGAGCCATCGGAATGGCTCGGTGGGAAAGGAATTCGGCCTGAACATTCTGATGCGGACGGAAGGGCTCTGAATTTCGGCCGAAATCAGAATCAGCCCCAAAGTGTTGATTAATCTGTCAAAAGGTGCAACTGCTCAGGAAGATAAATGCACACAAGCACAGCTTTGTTACAACTCGCCCAGCAAGCCCCTAAAATCCGTCCATTAATCTGAGCATAACAGCCGCAATCAGCCTCGCCACAGGCTGTGAACACCAGGAGGTCCCGAGACAAATGCAGTGAAAATCGAGTGACGGAGAGAGGAGATACACCCCAGTCATCGACTCGACAGCGCGGTAGGAACACTCAAAATAACGGCACTGAAAGATGCAGCCACAAGAGAACAACCACCCACAACACACTGGGAGCGATGCGGAGGCAGAAGGGATCACGGTTAACTCCTGCCACGACTGACAGTAGACGCGACCGGAAGCTAGCCATATCTGGTTACAGCGAGAGCCAGAGACGAGAAGGTGAGTGTCATCGGCCCAAACAGAGAGGCGGGTGGGTCACCCGTGGAAACATGGAAAGCCACCAGAACTATTGTATCTATGAGCTAAATATGACCGGTCCCGCCGAGCTGTGAGCATAGGGACCGGAGAAAATACAGTGCCAACCCACGAGCCTCGGCGGTGACGAGGGAACACAACTCATGCCTTAGAGGTCTAGTAGAAAAGAATAGAGCGGGGACTAAATTTATCGGTCGCCGCCCACTTGAGAGAGGTGGGGAAGATCCACGGCAGAGAGGAACGCAAGGGGGAAGAGACCAAAATCGAACAAGACTTGGCTGTCAAAACCCGACAAGCTGGACAACGCCTAGGCCCCAGAGCAGGTGGCCGAGAGTAGTCAGTCAAGCCCAAACATTCAGAATAACTTGACCATACCCAGCCAGAACAATAATGGCAGGAAGGAGAAGTGACCTAGTAACAATGCCAGTGAAACTCGACAAGTATGCATGACAAAAGTGTTCTCACCCAAAAGGAAAAGGACCCGAAAATGCGCACGAAGTGATGCACCCAACAGGAGGGCAATCAGATCGGAGCCTACATGACATATTGTCTGCCATCAGTACTGTCCGAACATCCCTGGAATCCAGGATGGACACAGTCTCTACGGAAGTCTTATTGATCAGGGCAGATATCCGCAAAATGAATGCCAGGATTAAGGAGGTGGAAGCTACATACAACTTATTAACCAAGGATAAATCCTGCTTAAAAAACAGATCACAGACCTCCAGGTCTGCAACGACAGGATGGAAAACCAGTTGGACGATTACGAAGGCAGGGCTTGGCGCAACAATGTGTGAATTTTTAGGCGTACCAGAACGTGCCGAAGGACAGGTGGCAGACATGTTTATAGAAGAGCTAATAGTGAAGCATTTTCAACCCAAAGGCCTGACCAAGTACTTCTCAATTCAAAGGGTGCACAGAGTCCCCGGGGACCGAACAAAACCTGGAGCACTACCAAGGCCCATACTAGCACGAGTATTTACGTTCAGAGACAGGGTTGCAGTACTGTAAGCGCTAATGCTCCAACCTTGTTATCCAAAGATCAAGGAACCACGCTAGTCCCAATTGATCAACTCCTTCACCGGAAACCACTCTCCATCCCCTTGGACCACAAGGGCTTACACCAAGCACCCTAGCTCAGCAAGCTTTCCCAAAACACCCTTTCCCCATTCTGACTTGGTTACGCGCTTGGAGGAAATATCTCTCCAGCTGAACCTCCTCACTACTGAACTACATGAACTGAAAGCCATTTCAAATGATCTTCTCCCCGCGATTAACTCCTTCCTCACCTCTGCAAACCTGCCTAGAACCTCCCCTAGTGTGAGTAAACACATGGACCAGTTTTTAGCAAACCATTCCCTTAGCCAATTAGCCCTCCCGCCCCAGAAGATATGAGACCTACCTAGCACCCAATGATCTCATTGACCCTCACAACTCTTACTCTACTAGGTCCAATAACAACATGATCCTGAAGATACAAATACAAACCATCCATGCTAATCCATACAGAGAACCTCCACACACTCTTAGAGTCATCAATAAAGACAACCTCAAGAAAGTGAACGTCATCCAGTCTCCTTCCCACACTGCTCCACGACGACTTAAATGTGTACTACTCAATTATAGGTCAGCCAGTAAAAACGCCTCCTCCTGTGAATACCTTTGTCTCAGCATCACAAGTATTAACCTGCGGGTGTGCAAACTTCACACTTTCTATCACCCCCCAGGAGACAAACTCACCTTCATTGAGCAACTAATGGAAGTCATCTCTGGCAATGTTGACTCAGCCTTGTCCCAAATCTTCCTTGGTGACTTCAAACTCCACTGGTTTAACCCTAATGACCACAGGGTAACGTGCCTTAAAGCATTTCTGAGTGAGCATGAGCTAATTCAGCACGGTGGCCAACCAACTCACATTAAAGGAGAAACTCTAGACCTCATAATCTCGAAAGGGCAGTCCATCACATTGGATACCATTACCCCTTGCACTTGGTCCGACCACCAATGGATCCTCTTTTATATTAACAGGGAGGTTTTATTGAGGAAGGCTCAACCAACTAAATCAAAGATCTGGAAAAGGGACAACAGATCAATAAACGCAGTTGAACCAGCAGCCCACTGTAAATCTGCCCTCTCTTCCCAAGCTGACTTGATTGAGGTTCCGTTACTAACTGCCTCCTACAACCCGATCATCTCCAACATCCTGGATGACATCACACCTTTCCAACATAAAAATCCTTCAATAAAAATATCCAAACCTTGGTACAATGACAACTTAAACATGGAGCGCTGCTACCTTAGGGCAGCTGAACATTCCTGGAGAGCCAAACCCTCCTTGGAACAGCTAAAACTTCTTAGAGATGTTAGAAGCTTCTACAGCCAACAAATCAAGAGCGCTAAGGCAGAATATGTAAGACACCAACTTGATCAAGCTGCAAACCGCCGCAAGAACCTTTTTGAGTTGTTCAAACAGCAATCAGTGATAGGCCTAAACCAATCTGACTCCAGAAGCAGCCCACCTTCCTGTGATGATCTTGATGCTTTCTTCACCAAGAAATCAAGACTCATCACCATTGAAATCACCTCTAAGAAGGCTCTACTGCCATCACCCGGTCGGCACCACTCCTTGACCTCTCAGAATAGCGCAAACCAATCAGTCGGAACACTAAGAACAATGTGTCATGGACACCTTTTCCCCATTCAGTAAAAAAGACATCAACAAGATTCTTCGGAACATCAATCCATCAAACCACTTCAGTAACCCACTGCCACCGGCCATCTTCAAAGAAATCAAAAATGTACTCATCCCCACCTGGACAAGGATTGTAAACGCTTCTCTATGACACAACACGACCCCGGAGTGCCTAAAAGCAGCTCAAGTTTCACCTATACTAAAAAAAACTAACAGAGATAAAACTGTCGGCAACAATTTCCACCCCATCTCCAACATCCCCTCTCTAGCCAAACTACTTGAAAAATTTGTACAATCCCAACTCTGTGCCCACATAGAGAATTTCCAACTCCTAGATCAACATCAATCCGGTTTTAGGAACAGGCACATTGCTGAATTGGCTCTCATGCATGGTATGGATGACATCCTCAAAATGCTGGACCAAAATGAATCCTGCCTCCTAATACTCCTTGACCTATCATCTGCATTAGACACGGTGAATCACGACAATCTCCTATCTATTTTGAAGAACAGAATAGGTGTCTCTGGTCGGGTGCTACAATGACAATGGTTCTCGTCCTTTCTTCTTTATCTGTATGTATAGAGATATGTCCCTAAACATCACTTGAACTTCTGAGTACTTGGCAATCTGTTGTTGTTGAAATATGTTGATCTCTCAACTGCTAGACACAAAACATAAATGTTGGACCTTTTTGTTCTAGGTTATAGGCATTATGTGATGTAACCATATATGTCCTAACACTGCACTGTTTTGTATAAATTACATATACAAAGTATTTAATTTGACAATATAGGCCACTTTAGTATTGTGTTTTTCTAATTTTTCTTATATGTAATTACAGATTTTAATCTTGTGGCTCCTGAAGAAGGCGTTTTCGCTGAAACGCGCGTCGAGTACTGTATCTTCACCCTGGTTGTGGGCACCACTGAATTTTAGATGGTGTCCTTTTTATGTATAAAGATTGAATATTGTGTTAGTCTATCTATTAACTGCATATCATTTTATTGCACTGTCATATAAATTCATTTTCCTGTTCTTTATATGATTTTTATTAACTATATTAAAAACATGTTTATTTTTAATTAATGATTGTTTGATTATTTTTAAATTGTATGCCCTTTCCTATTACCACTGGGTCCACTCAATTTGTTGTCTACTATTGAGAATACCTAGGAATTTTTTACATACATTTTATTTTCCCTGCCCTAGGAGTTTCAATGATCACTACCCAGGGGGTCCTTGTTTTTCTCATGTTGTTCTCGTCCTTTCGTCACCACAGATCACAAAGAATAAAGGCAAACCACTCCCTCTCCCAGCCCTCTAGAGTACCCATGGGTGTCCTCCAAGGGTCCGCCCTATCTCCTATCCTCTTCAACCTTGTCTTGGAACCACTAGCAAACTCTCTTAATTCCATGAATATTCTCTTCGATATCTACGAAGATAACACACAACTTTATTTGAAAATCTCCTCCCCGGACAACATCAACTCATCCAACACTACCCTAAATGCTATGCAAAATTGGTTAACGGAGAATCATCTACTGCTCAACACCTCTAAAACGGAATTCCTTTTCACTCCCCCTCCCCCCAAACCACATCCCCAAGCTAGACCTTTGGCTGAATCACCTCACTGTCTTCAACTGCATCCCTCTCATCATAGACTTAGCCAAAGCTCTCAGAATCACCCTGGAAAAGCACCTGAATATGAAAAATCATACCAGCAACATGCGTATGGGAGCTAACCACTAGATGAGGACACTTAGAAATATCAAGCCATTCCTTTCACAAAAGGACTTGATGCAGGTGGTACAAGCATTGGTCCTACTGAGGTTATACTACGGCAGCACTACGCTCTGTGGCCAACCCAAATACACTCTGGCTCTATTAAGGGCATCACTGAACGCTGCAGCCAGACTGGTCACAGGTACCAAACGAAATGAGCACATATCCTCAATCCTTAAATCTCTTAAATGGTTGCCATATGAAGCTCAAATTCAGCTAAAGATTGCCGTTCTGATGCACAAAGCCCTACATTACAAAACTCCCAGATGTTTAGCGCAAAACCTTGATTTATCCTCGGGGGGGGAGCCTCAAGAAGCACCATCACTCTCCTCCTGGAACGAGCCATCCTTAGGAAAAGAGAGCCTGTCTCTGAGCCTTCTTTGGGGCTGCCCCAAGGATATGGAACTCTCTCTCACTGGAAGTATGCAGAATCTCTTCAACAACTGTTGTCAAACTGGTTGCTAAAAGATTCCTAATGAACACATTTTTACAGTAATTTGTGCTAGAATCAACTGCTCGAAATCATTGATCCTACATCCATAGTACCTTGATGAGATGCTGCTCTTCTCTACTGCATTGTGAGCCCCCCTTGTAGCCTGTTATTTTCCTGCTTATTGTATCTCTCTCCTTGATTCATTTGTCTGGGAATCATAGGATTATTCATGTTATGTATTCCTACTGGTTGTTGATATTGGATCTATGCTCTTCTTTTCCACATGATTTGCCCCCTTTGGATAGTGCTATATACCTGTTTTTTGCATCACTCTCCCTGATTCATCTGTCTGGGAGTTATGCGATTATTCCTGCTTTGTATTCCTACTTGAGCCTCAATATTGGATTTATGTCCTTCCTTCCATTCTTTGTAAAGCACTCTGATATCCTTCTAGATCTTGTTTGTGCTATATAAAACTTTATAGATAAAAATAAACAGTGAGCACTGCACCCCGGGTCAGCCTTGCAAACAGCAAGATAACATTCTTTCCAGAAGTCACTCTGAAAGTGCAAAGGCAGTGCCGTAGGTTCCAAGAAGTCAAAAAAGCCCTTTGAGATAAAGAGGTAAAGTATTCCATGATTTCTCCCACCAAACTAAGGGTCGAGTCAGAAGGGAAGGTGTGGTTCTTTATCAACCCAGTAAAACATGGGACCGGCTTGATAGATGGCGCACAGCTGGGAAATGAACACATCAGGACCAGCGTGCAAGAGTAAACCGGGTCAGGCTGGAAAACAAAGGCAACAGTGGATAATAAAGTGCAACAATATCTACCAGCTTACAGTGCAGCAGTGAACAAACCCAGAAAAAACATGGGGCTGGCTTGATGGATGGGCACAGCTGGGAAATGAACACACCTGGACCATCTTGCAAGAGTAAACCAGGTCATGCCCGGAAAATGGGGCAACCGTGGATAATAAAGTGCAACAATATCTACCAGCTTACAGTGCAGCTGTGAAAGACCCAGGATGCCTGTCCCCAAACCGAAGCAAATTAGGATACTAAGGCAGTAAGAAGATAGATCAAGGACGAAAGACATAAAAGGACGCTTAGAAGAATGCGAGGACTGAGGTGCAAGTATAAGAGGGACTCATCCCTGTTAGATTAAGTAGCTAAAACAGGCTCTCAAACAGATAGGCACCAGGGTGGGATTGGACCACGCAGCATATTATTTCAAGGGTGGGCGATAGGCACTCTGCAAAGTTAGGGGGGGTGGGAGGTTCAGTTCCCATCAAGCAGGGAGGTGGGGATGGAGGGGGAAAGGGCAAGTTGGGGGGGGGGGAATTCTGTTAAACTACATTGCAGTCTTCATGGTGGGGAGAAGGGAACTCAGAGCAACAAAAATTGATGGAGCAAGGTTTCATACTTAAAGATACTTGCTCAGAATCAACCTTCTCGAAATAACAAGTAATGTATTAATCAGCATGTTTGTCTTACTAATTATTGCACCACACAGCATATTTAAGTAAGCTGGGGAAGCTTGCATATGTGTTTTTACTAACAGTAACCCAAATGCATGAAAATGGCCACCAAAACGCGGGAAATTCACTATGCATGCGTCTACCACACTCAAGTGGTCTATGTCCTTTCTGCTTTGGTGGGAAATCTTTGCAACTGCGCACTAGTATTAAAGATGGCTGCTTCATGTTTCACATACTTATGCACCTGCTGTTGCTTTGACTAAGCTGTGTTCGTTCTACTTAACTATTAATGCTATAGTTAAAATAAAGTAACAGGATTAGAGTAGAGATATGTGGTATTCAGTGCACAAATGTAATCCTTGTTCTAAAACTGCTTATCTTTGACTTTGCTACTAGTTTGTATTTGGGCCTGGAGAGTGAATGTAACTCCGTATTGAAACCCTCATCGCGCATTTGCAGGATTTCCAAGAGTCCTCAAGCAGTGGCATTGAAACCATGCCAGTGACAGTCATGCCTGCAATGCGCCTGGGAACCTCACCACATGAACTCTCCAGAGGAAGAGAAGAATATAAAATGTTATAAATTGTATGTCTTTTGCTACAATAATGCCCAGTGGAATAAAATCATGGGAAAGTAAATTATGGGCGGGAACAAGATCATGATTAGTGAATGAAATGATCTCATAACTGGTATGGTGTGATGAACTCTGCTCGCCTTTTGACCAATCAAATAAAGGGAATACATGAATTCGCAACAATGGGATGTGGTACATTGACCTGAAAAATGGAATAACTAATGTAGGCTTAGCTAGTTAGATTTTCCGACTTGTCTGAATAGCTGACCTGTCACTGACCTAACGCACTCAATAGGAGATCGAGAGCAGAGGTGCTCGCGGAACACTGTGTCAGAAGAATTGATAACCCAATCAGGGTTTTCAGGAAGAAGAATTGATAACCCAATCGGGGTTCTGAGGGAGAAGAATCGATAACCCAAACGCAGTCAGACTGTTAGCCGCAGAGAGGGGTGTGCTGCTGGCATTGCACTTTAGCTGAGGGTACCTGTCCTGACCTGCATCTGTCCTGTCCTGAATCCATATTGGTCCGCACCTGTCTTGGTTCTGGTCTGCACCTGTTTTATCCTGTTGGCACCTGAACTATCGGGAGTCCTGTTTCTTGTCCCAGCCCATAGCCAGGATTGGTCTTCACACCATTCTAGGTAAATATAAATCTGTGAGGTTATGTCATTGTATTGTTTACCTTTTCCACCTTTCCTCTCTGTTTCAATGCCTAAAGAAGCCTCGTAAAATTTCTGCATATCATTGCATTAATTATTTTCTTCCTTTAACTGCTTCTGTACGAATTCTGACATTTAAGAATCTTCATATATAAAGTGTTTAAACTTTTCCGGAGTCTGTGGTTATTTCATGAAGGTAAATGTTATTTTCTACCTGTTATTCTAACACCCTTGATCCCTTAGGACTTAAATACAGGTGACATGGAATGGTAAGTCAAAGTGTATAGGTACAAGTCCTAAAGTAAATTAAATTTCCTGATTGGCAAATTAGTAGAAACCCAGATTTACTTGTTCAAAGTCTGTATGTTTATGGGCCCAGGTGAGTATGGTAATTGAGCAGGTAACTCTGCGCACCATCAGTATTTCTTAGGTAGCAGAGTAGTGGTTATGGTTTAGTTAAGATAGGCAGTTAATTGTGCATTGATTATTGATTTGTATTGATTTTATGTATTAACCAAAAACCCGTTTGCATTGTTTTAAGTCTGTTTGGAAGGCCGGGGGCAGAATAGCAGGTGGTAAATGGAAGCCACACTGAAGTGAGGTCACTTGCCGATGAAGTAAGTGCGTAAAGTTAGGTAGAACTTGAGGCACTAATTAGGGAATTCTGTATAAATGTGTGAATAAGTGATAGCAAAGGAGTTTGCTGGCAAAATTTTGGTCTTATATCACCTAGAAAGGGTAAGCCTGAAGGAATAACAGGTTCTCTGATGCCTGTGTGAAGAGTAAGCGGAAGGGATTTACTTGTAGTGAGTGAAGGGTAAATGGAAAAGATTTACCCGCAGTAAAATAAACTACCTTTTCTTTGAATGTAGTCAATTTAACACAGTGATGAATGTTTTTGCATTGTTAATTAATGAAAATTGCATTTAAAAGTAAAATAAATTAAGTTTTCATATTACCTTGCAAAAGAGGGAGTCAGTCGCGGTACTGCACTGACATCACAAAGAGCCGCGCTGGTATTGGTTGAAACAGCGGGTGTGTAGCTGAGGTAATAATTGTAAAGCAGGGGTGAGTGCAGGAGCATGAGAACTAGCCTCCTGGGAAAAGCTGTGCATTTATTGGTTGAAATTATTTGAATTCTAATTGTTGATTGGTTGTTGAAAATAAGAAACGCGTTGGTATTGGAAAAACTTTTAAGAAAACAGTGAGTATAACTGCAAAGTCAATTTATCACTTAACATCGTATCTGGCATTTAGATCCATCATTTATAGGGAATCGTCCTGATAGAAAATATTTAGGATTTGCTAAAGAACAACAGAAGACCGTATATCATGTACGGAGAAAAAAGAAAAATGTAGCTTATAAGAAAATAAAGAATTATTTCAAAAAAGATAAAAACATTAAGACAAGAGAAGGGATTATTATTCGACCACCGAATAGGCCCACATCATACATAATGGTAGAAAGGGGCTTTCACGCCTGTTTGTGGTCAGAAAACTGGATGGAGTACACCAAGGAAGACGTTATTTTGGCATTTCCAGAAAATGGCACCTTTATTGTTAGAATTTTGTGCAATTTGAGAACACGCATGAATGAGTTAGATCCCAGACCTAGATTAACGCAGTATGAAGCATTAGAGGAATGGGAAAAACAGAAGCTTTTGACCGAGACAAGCGCTTTTGAGCGAGATAGACCCAGAAGCTACAGGAATTGGAGTAAATTCTATCCCTGATTGCCCAAAGAGACAAGAGATGAGCAAATTAAAAAATGGAGACAGTCTATGTTAGTGGAAGGATTGTATCCTGTACTAACCTTAGAAGAACCATCAGGAAACAAGTGTACAGAGAATGTGAGAAATTTAATGACTATTGGTGATTCAGAAGATGATTATCTGGAGGATTTGTTAATGAAAAATCCACCACCTTACCACGAAGAGACAGCTAGAGTTAACCCTGTTGCCCCGTTTTTGAAACCACCTTTGATTCCACAAGTTGTATATGAAACCTCATTGGAAAAGGAATTACAGGAAAGGGAAAGAGAAGCAATAAATGAACAGAAAAGTGAATTAAATCAGAAAATTATCCAATTGAATACTAGTCCTGAAGCTCAAACAATACTGGTAACTATAGGTCCTGTTGTTCCCTTGTATGGAGATAAACAGCCCTGTCCTAAAACTCCTGTTCTGACTACACTTGTAGTACAACCCAGAAAGGAAACCTTGATAATTGATGACCAGGCAAGTGAGTGCGAGTCAGTGATTTCCCTGATGGATCTACCTATAAGGGAACCTGTGGGTTGTTCAATCAGGAAAAGTACTTTTTGAAACTCTAGAGAAGTACAGATGGAAACATCTACAGGAACAAGAAGGGCCACAGTAGTAACCACAGAAGAAATAGAGAGGTGGACTCGAGAAGTAGAAAAAATGAAATCACAGCCAAAGGTATTAGACATTTTTAAATTAAGAGTTGAGCTAGAAAAGATGATTGCTGGAAATGTGGGATTGGAAAGGTTAAACACTTTGAGTTAAGAAAAATTGTTATTTATATTTAGAAGCATTACTCTAAACACAAAAACGTTTCATGAAAAGTTAATGAGTTTTGCATCAGAAATGGGGATTGACATGGTAAATCTAAACTGCTACAGAAACCTTACCAAGCTGAATTTTCTGACAAAGACTTAAAAAATATGAATGTGTCAGGATGAAAAATAAAAGAATTGTTGTCTTTGTTACAAAAAAGGGGTAATTTAGACAGATGGAAAGCTAGATATACAAACAAAAAGGAGGAAGCTCAGGCAAATCGCACTGCATCCGAATATGTACTAAAAGAATCCGAGAAAGTGGAAAGGTTGTATCCCATAAGAGAAGTGCCAGGAGGAGGTTATGTACATATTCCATGGTCCCGACAGGATATTTTGTCATTTACAAATGATTTCCCAAAACTTGGAGAGAAACTTGTTGAATGGTACAGGAAAGTCGAAAGGTTTGTAAAGGTCTCGAAGGTATTGCTAAAAGATTTAGATGGTTTATTCGACATTGTTGTTCCTGCAGATTTATGGACAGAATGTAAAATTGCTGTAGTTTGGCCCAATGATGAGTACCCCAGAGACTCAAAGACAGGAGCCCCGTCAGATGGTGTCATGAAGAAGTACCATCAAGTAATAACATATTCGAAAGGAACGGTACCCCCAAAAGAGACAGATTGGGCACGAATAGACAGACTACCCAAAAAAAGAAGAATCAGTGCATGCATATTATAAACGCCTTTTACAGTTATTCAAGCAGTACAGTGATTTTGGGAAAATATTGATACAAAAGACATAACCCATTTCATTTATCATTTTGTGTCAGGGTTAAGGCCAGAAATTTCACAAATGATTAAAGATCATAAAATATGCTGTCAGGCGAAGCGTGTCGGTGAAATTCTAAAATAAGCAAAATATTGTGGGGATAAAATTGACAATAGACGAAAGAATTTAGAAGAAAAAGTAATGTGGGCACAGGTAAAATTAGCAGAACAACAAGAACTCCAATTGAATCAATTGAAAAATAATCAAAGTCATGGAGAAGGAAGTGGGGGTAAACCAAGGGGAAGAATGAACAGACACAGAATGAGGTGTCAAGGAAACAGCAGCAAGAGGTAATACAAACCAGTTACCCTTTGCCCCTATGCCAGATTTTGGGAGTCAAGCAAAATACAGTGTGGATACCACAAATTGGGAGTGAACTGGTAGGAAAATCGTAGGGACATCACAGATTCTTTTGGAAGACACATGTTTCAAAAAAGATAGTTTCTGACGTGCCTGAGAGGGGAGGAAGAGGAATGGGTACTTGGCACATCCTTGTCGGTAGATCAGACAGGTCCATACATTGGGGGAAAGTTGAGGGAAATGATGTTACCTTTTTGTTGGACACTGGTGCTACCCGTTCTACTGTGAGAACAGCAGATGTTCCAATTTTACCCCTCTCGGGAGAAGCGATCCAAGTATGGGGCGTTCTAATAAACAAATTAGGACCCCTGTTACAGAACCCATGGAAGTAAGAATAGGCAACTTTAAGGAAATGAATAAGTTTGTCGTATGCAATTCTAGTCCAGTGAATCTGTTAGGTAGGGACTTACTATGCAAAATAAATTGCACAATCTTTTGCACCTCATGTGGTGTTGAAATTCAGACCCCAGATGAAGACATAATTTATAAACTAATGTTAGCGAAGCAGGAAACTGAAATTAAAAAGTTGACTTTAAAAGATTTACCAGAAGAATTGCAAAGTACTGTAAATCCTGATGTGTGGGATTTTACTGGAAATGAAGTAGGATTATTGGCAAATGTTGATCCCATAAAAGTGACACTGAAGGAAGGTGCAGTTTACCCAAATATTCAACAGTACAAAATGAGCCCAGAAATAAAAGCTGGTGTTGCAGCAGAAATAGAGCGTTTGGTTGAGCAAGGCATTTAAAAGGAAATAATAAGCAGTCCATGCAATTCACCTAAAATAAATAAAATTGTTGTCCAATGTTGTCCAATCCTGCAGTAATTCTGTATCAGATACCTTGGGGAGCCAGATGGTTCACTGTAATTGATTTATGCCATGCCTTTTTCTCCATTCAATTGCATCCAGAAAGCAAATTTTTATTCTCGTTCAAGTTTGACAAGCATGTTTATGTCTGGAATCGTGTTCCTCAGGGGTACCCTGAAAGCCCTTTGATTTTTTATCAGATTTTGAAAAAAATTCTTGATTCTTTGGTACTGCCTGGACAATCTGCCCTGGTATAGTATATAGACGATTTGTTGGTGGCGTCTAAGCCTCAAAATTACTGCGTTGTTGACACAATTGCATTGCTGAATCATTTGCCAAAGGTGGACATAAAGTGTCACCTGAGAAACGACAATTTTGCACCACTTCAGTAAAATATCTAGGGCACCAGACAGAAAAAGGGGTAAGAAGAGTAACATCAGAAGGAATCAAAATATTTAGAAACATGAATCTACCTCAAACACAAAAAGAGATCAGGATGTGTCTTGGAGTGGTAGGTTACTGCAGACAGTGGATTGTGGAAATTGCAGTCCTAGCTAAACCATTGATACAAATGACAAAGAAACAAGCAAAGGAACCAGTAGAATGGGATGAAGAGAGCATGACTGCTTTCTTAAAATTGTGAAACTGTCTGTGTTCAACTCCAGTGTTAGGAATGCCTGATTAGACGAAAGAATTTGCACTGTTTTGTGATGAACGAGGCAATAGTGCATTATCTGTGTTGACCCAAATACATGGCCTGATGCGACGCCCTGTGGCATATTTTTCTGCTACACTGGATCCTGTGGAATCTGCGTTGCCGGGATGCCTGAAAGCAGAAATCACAACTTGCATGAGTTTAGAACAGAATGAGTCAATCATAATGGGACATCCTGTAACTGTGTATGTTCCACATGCAGTTGTGATCCTATTGACAAGAACACACACTCAGTACCTGAACCCAGCAACACTGTTACCTGATTCACATTTTGAAGAGGTAAAAGAAGATGTCAAACATGATTGTGTTAACCTCACGGAATACAGTACTAAACCACACCCAGACATACAGGAAGAACCATTAAACGATTCACAGTACGAGTTACTTGTAGATGGTTCATGCATGAGACATGAGGAAGGAGGATTGAGTGCTGCTTATGCTGTGTGCACATTGGGTGGCATAGTCGAAGCATCCTATTTACCTGGAGTCAAGTCTGCACATGTAGCTAAATTGATTTCTTTAATAAAAGCTTGCAAAATTGGGAAGAACTGGAAAGTGATCATATACAATGATAGTCAGTATGGTTATGGGGTTATGCATGACCTTGGCCAACTTTGGATGTAAAGGGAGTTTGTGACGTCTTCAGGTACTCCTATTAAAAATGGACATTATGTGAAAGAATTACTTGAAGCAATGCAATTGCCAAAAGCAGTGGCTCTTGTCAAGAGTGCTGCTCACTAATCTGTAAATGACAAAGTGATAGCAGGTAATCGGTATGTGGACCAGGTAGCCCAACATTGTGCCAAACACAAAATGGCTATAAACTAGAAAATCGATGCATGTGGAAAGAGCTGCCAACGTATGTTGCTTGAAGGTGTGAGAACGTGGGAGGAAGTGAGAGACTTACAAAATGAAGCTGAACCAAAAGAAAAGGAAGAGTGGGAAAGAATAGGCTGTCAAAAGAGGGTTTGATATGGTGTTATTGTTTACCTGGATGGGAGACCTGTGTTACCAGACTGTATGCTTGCTCCTATGGATAGGATATACCACGGAGACACCCACATAGGTAGAGATGCAATGATTTGAGTGTTCAGGCAGACTTAGTTCAATGCAAGGTTCAGGAACATAGCAGAGAGTCTTTGCCAAAATTGGAAAAGCAGAAGGCCCATTTATAAGACTGCAACTTGCTTTCATTTAATTGCCCCCTTGACGAGGATTGAAGTATGTCCTTGTCATTGTCTGCCTATTTCAAAGCGGGTGGAAGGCTACCGTACCCTGAGGAATGATAGCATAACAGTAGCCAAACTTTTTAGAGTTTTTTTAAATTGAGAGAGCTCATTCCTAGGTTTGGTTTTCCAGTAACGATTGAATCAGACTGAGGGTCTCGTTTTAATAATGAAATAATTAGCCTAATCTGTGAAGCATTCAAAATTAAGCTAAAGCTGCACTGTACATATCTCCCAGAGGCTTCTGGAGTGGTAGAATAAATGAATGGCACAATCAAGTCAAGATTGGGAAAGATGTATGAATCTACCCGATTGGAGTGGCCTGTTTACCTCTTGTTCTGATGGGACTCTGACATATTCCAGACAAGAACACAGGCTTGAGTCCCCATGAAATACCATGAGGCAAGCATAGGTACCAAGACACAAGCTGATAAATATAACTGATGATTTAGTGATAGAGTACTACAAAGAACTGGCTGATTAAGTGTGTTCTATCTCTCACCAGGTTGGGGAAGACGCTGTTGCCAGACAATCAACTCTGAAAAGGGGGTGGTGATGAACAGAGTGTCTGAATTAAGCAGACCACTCTTACCCAGTCCAAAGATCAGGGCTTGATCCATCACCGTTATTTATCTCCCTGCACCATCCTAGCTCAGAACCTGGCTATATGCAAATCATTCTGTCCCTGGCCCAGTGCATCATGGGAACAGGGTAGACTAAACTACCAAGCCAATTCTTCACCAGAAAGGAGACAAGCTACCGGGGACCGGTTTCTGGCATTTCAGCCGTCTTCGGCCCGGCTTGCTTGAATCCTGATGGTGCAGTGAGAAAGGGACTCATGTCTGAGTATACCCTGCCACACCTATAGTGGCCAAAAACGATTCAGAAAAGGGGGTGGTGATGAACAGAGTGTCTGAATTAAGCAGACCACTCTTACCCAGTCCAAAGATCAGGGCTTGATCCATCACCGTTATTTATCTCACTGCACCATCCCAGCTCAGAACCTGGCTATATGCAAATCATTCTGTCCCTCGCCCAGTGCATCATGGGAACAGGGCAGACTAAACTACCAAGCCAATTCTTCACCAGAAAGGAGACAAGGTACCGGGGACAGGTTTCTGGCATTTCAGCCGTCTTCGGCCCGGCTTGCTTGAATCCTGATGGTGCAGTGAGAAAGGGACTCATGTCTGAGTATACCCTGCCACACCTATAGTGGCCAAAAACGATTCAGAAAAGGGGGTGGTGATGAACAGAGTGTCTGAATTAAGCAGACCACTCTTACCCAGTCCAAAGATCAGGGCTTGATCCATCACCGTTATTAATCTCACTGCACCATCCCAGCTCAGAACCTGACTATATGCAAATCATTCTGTCCCTGGCCCAGTGGATCATGGGAACAGGGCAGACTCATCGCATGGTTAGGACTGACAGTAGCTATACCGTATATAATGAGTGAGAGTAGACAAAATGCACTAGTTCACATGAACAGGTAGATAGCTTTAAAAAAGTAGATTTAGAAGCACCCAAAGAGGTAGAACTACACTATAGTAAAGCTAAAAACAGAACTGATTTGAATGTCTTTGCTAATTTGCTAGTACACTATGTGATTGCTATGTGTGCATGAAATTGCCCACATCAGTAGCAGAAGGGATTATCTATCATCACTTACCCCTGACATATGGTATATCATGTAGTATTTTAGCTAGTTTTTTTCACAGAACTGGAAAATTGCAGTATTACTATTCTAATTTTGATGTAGTTTTCTCTGAAATTCCTTTATGTAGAAATCTAAACCCTGTCCTTTGTACTAGAGACTCAACACATTTTATGGCTGAATATTTTCTAACAATGAACGCAATCGATATAGCTGAAGCACACAAGATAATCTAACATGCACACTACATGAGAAAGAAAATGTATTTTTAAATTTAGTAGAGAAAAGGAGACAGTATTTCCATAGAAAAGCCACTGGACAGAAATGTAAATTTCCCAAATGGGCTGAAAATAAAGAGTTTACCTCAAATGGCAAGACTCAAGCTGCTATGTTGCTGGATTTTGAAAAGAAAGGGAAACTCTGTCTCCATAGAGAGAAATCAAATTATTATAATAATATATTCATTGGTTCCAGTGAATGTGAATACAATTTTCAAGTAATTGAGGGTTGGGGTGTCAAAGATGGAACTGAACCAGTATTTCCTGGAATTTATAATATTTGTGGGAATATTTCAAGCTGCTTGGTCATTGGTAATGGAGTTGCTATTTCGGAATAGTATTCCCAAAGGTATATAATGTAAAAAGAATCACTGGACGCAATGAAGAAAACAATGGACTAACACGTAATAAAAGAGCTAGTTTTGCTGAAATAGTAGGTGATATATTTAGTGCATTGATACCTTCAGTGGGAGTGGTTCTGAATACTCAAAGAATTTGTAAATCTTCAACAGTGGTGGATCGCTTATCGACTGACACTGCTGGAGGTTTTCTGATGATCAATACCGAATTAGTAAGATCAATGTTTTTCACAAAATCGACTTACTCTTGATATATTATTGGCAAAAGAGGGCGGAGTCTGTAGAATGCTGAAATCTCAACATTGTTGCACATATATTACTGACGAAAGTATTGAAATCGGGAAGTATGCTAACAATGTTATACATTTGAAAGAAGAATTAAAACCGCTGGAAATTGATAGTGCATGGAAGAGACAAGTAAATGGTCTCTCCTCTGTAGGTAGTTGGTTTTCTAATGTAGGAAAACGTATTGTAGGTAGATTACTGATGCCAATAACAGGAGTAGCCCTACTGTTTTTAGGGATAATGATTTGGTGTAAGTTTTGCCAAAACAAAAAGACATATACAGTAAACAAGAAAGGAAAGAAAAGGAATTTTGAAGAAATTGAACTTGAAGATTTGAATGGGAATTTATATAAGAAAATGAAAAACGTCCGAATGAATAATGAGAAAAGACCTAATAGAATGTTTAAAGAAATAGAATTGGGAAAATGTTAAAAGTTGGCATCTGGTTCTGTAATTAGTGACAATATAAAATATCTTTTTTTATTATTGAGAATCCATGAGGCATAATAAGAAAACAATATACATGATTTTAATGAAAGAGAACAAAATACAATATAAACAATCCACCTAAATTGGCAATAGAAAGATAATATACAGATCGATTGTCGGATTACATAGCTTAGTATCTAATTGAATTAATTCTTTTAAATCATCAAATAATTAATGTTGTTAATATGAATATTATAAATATTAAGCCGGCTACCGCAAACAAAAAGGAGATGAGAAGAGAGTATAACAATTAAGAGCATTACCATAGCCATGGTCCTAAGGATCCAATGAGCTTACTACAATCTGCTACCACTCCAAGCAGCCACTGGTACCCAGATCTTCATCCCCACTTCTCTTAATTTTTTACCCTTGAGTTCATAAAGAGCCGCCTCGACATTATGTATTCCTAATAGCCCGGACAACCACATTTGGAAGGTTGGAGCCTATGTCTTTCCAACCTGCTGAAATTTAAATTCTAAGTACAGCTGTAGAGATAAAACTTAAAGCTTCAGTCTCAAGATTTAATTTCAATTTGCTTTCGCATCCGATGATCATGAGTGTTGGAGACAAAGTTATCTGAGCATCCAGCAACCCCGCCCAGAATGCTTCAATCTCTGTTTTAATTGATCCAAGTTTCTCGCACTGATAAAACATATGGATAATATCAGCCGGACCTTTACAGAATCTGGGCCAGTTGCTGTTCTCCCTCTTACCCCAATCATAAAGCTTAGAGGGGGTATAATACAAGTTAAATAATGTTTTAAAGTGCTGAGCTCTTAAATTGGAGGAGCGTAGGAATCTTCTATCCATTATAAGGGCTCTGTCCAGGTCAATGTCCGGATCCTCCACTTTTGAAGCCCAGGCTGCCTCAGTTTTGCCCATATCATCCTGGGATTCCTCCACAAACAGCCTATACACTCCATTGATTCTAGGTTCACCCCCCTTCAGATAATCCAGTATGTTACACCTCTCCCTTAAGATGATACGAGGCCTTGTTGATCTGATTGTACTGACCACCTGAGCATATTTCTGATCTTGGCTGCCCTGGAGGGAGTGCCTTTGTCTCAGTTCTTCCAGAGTTCTACACTCAATCCTAACCATAACTTGCCCCAATGTCAGGATACCCTGTCGCTCCCAGTGTCTCCAAAACCCATCATTACTTAGGTTAGGAAAGAGGCCCGAGTTCCAAAGTGGGGTGTGGTGATTATATTTAGAGATTGCCAGTGCTTTCTGAGCTGCTACCCAGACCCCCCATATCGATTCAAGTGTCTTGAGTCTCGATTTATTGTAATATCTTCTTTCTGTTCTCCTTAATAATACCCTGGTAGCCTCACTGCCAAGTAGCAATTCAAAGATAGATGGAATAACATCTTGTCTACTCGGGGAGTTTGTGCTATTTCCCACGGGATCAAATAATATAGCCATCTGCGTAAGAAGACAAGACCAATGATAGTATCTAAGGTTTGGGAGTCCCAAGCCCCCCCTTTCCTGAGGCAAAGACATATATTTCATGGATCTTCTAACCTTTCCATATTGCCACAAGAAATTCATAAAGATGGATTCTATTTCTTTGATGATTTTCCCCTCTATTTTAAAGGGGATCGACCGGAATTTATATAACACCTTGGGGAACATAGTCATTTTGATGACATTGGCACAACCTATTATTGAAAGTTGTAATGTATCCATTCTTTTCAGATTCTCCCTCATGGATTTCATGAGAGGGATGAAATTGTCTCTGATTATCAACTCCCGCTGTGCGTTGATCGTTATCCCCAAATAAACCATGGAATCAACGAATCTGGAGTCTGATTTATTTATATTCTTGGAGCAGAATACCTGCGTCTTACCCACATTTAAGCGATACCCTGATTGTCCACCAAATTTGCTCGTAGTGCCCACCACTTCATGCATAGCCGCGTCGGGATCGGTGGTAATGACAGCCAAATCATCGGCATATGCCAAGATTTTTGTTTGAAATCCCTTCGTAACTACCGGTTTGATTGCTGTGTTATTAATTATTTGGCTTCTTAGAGGATCAATATAAAGTGCGAATAAAATGGGTGAGCATGGGCATCCCTCCTTTGTCCCCCTCGTAATAAAGATCTTATCCGAGCTCTCACCCATCATTTGAATTTTCGCGACTGGGGTGATATACATAGCCTGAATAGCCTTCATAAACATCAGTGCAAACCCCATTCAGCAAGCACCCTCCACAGAAAATCCCATCTGACGCGATCAAAAGCTTTCTCCGCATCTAGGAGGATCATTGCGACCCCCCTCTCCCCGGGAGCATGGATATCAAACAACGTAATGGCTCATCTGATATGATCGGTGGTTCCCCTGCCGGGAATAAAACCATGCTGCCAGGGAGAGACCAGGGGCCCATGATCCGTCCTAAGCGTGTTGCCAAGATCTTTAATTTACTGTCCGCGTTTATTAGAGATATGAATCTGGATTTTCCGTGGGCTTGCCCTTTTTATGAAACACCACTATATTGGTGTTCATCCATGACTCAGGGAGTAAGCCTGTATTTATAATCCTGTTGAAAAGGTCTAACAGAAGTGTAGATGTTTCTTCAAATAAGCATTTATAGAATTCAATTGGTAGACCATCGGGGCCCGCAGCCTTCCCTGCTGCTAAATCTTGTAGGGCCTCAAAGAGTTCATCCATGGTGATGGATTGTTCTAAAATTTCTCTATTACCCTGAGCCACTTTGGTCCCTAATCCTGTCCACTCGATCATTGGTTCCTCAGTAACCGGATCTTCCTGATAGAGTGTTTGATAGTATCTTTTGAAGACATTTATGATGTCCTTTGGCTCCTCGTAGCTCCTACCGTGCTCTTCTATATGTGTAATATTATTTTTCGAAGCCGGTTGTCTAATACGTAGTGCCAATGCTTTCCTGGCTTGTTCCCCCATCTCATACATATTCCTTCTTTGTGCTTGATATTCAGCGGCTACTTTTTTAGCTAGTTGCTTTTGTATCTTGGCTTTAATAGGACTCACTCGTTTTAAGCTTTCAGTTCCCTGCCTTCCCTGGGATATATCTTTCCGGTGCTGTTCCTCAGCCACTGTTAATTTATTCATTAATTGCTCTCTCTCTAAGTTAAGTCTTTTCCAATTGCGAGACGTGTACCTGCTGGTTTCTCTCCTTAAGGCGGCTTTATAACTGTCCCAAACAGAGTTTCGCGATGCGCTATATCTATTTGCATCGAAAAAGGCCTGTGACAAATTCTTCATATGCGCTATATAGGTACTATCTATTAAAAGCTTCCTATCGAAAGTCCATGGTCTCATTGGTTTAGCTGGTCTGTTGAGTACTATTGTTAATAACAATGGATTAAGGTCTGATATTATCATGGGCAATTTACTGATTTCTACTGAGCTAATCTCTGTGGAGGAAATCATAAAATAGTCTAGCTTGGAATATTTCTTAAATGGGTGTGAAAAATATGTAAAGCCTGAATTCCCTGATTCAATACTACCACAGACATCCCTCAAACCGTGTGAATCCATCATTGAACGTACTGCCCGATACACCCGGGGTTTACGCCCGGTATATCCGGTTCCCCCTTCAAAATCTGCAGAGATATTAAAATCCCCACAGACCACTATGGGTGCTGGCCACTTGCAAGCTCCTTCTCCATACGGTCGAAGGTATCAGGGTTGTCGCTATTAGCCCCATAAATGCAGCAAATAGTGATGCCCAGATTCATTTTGCATAATTCCCACCGCCCTTTGGTGTCAGCCTTAAATCGTATAGCTCCCCCCAGACCCACCTCGCCAATGATAGCCACCCCCCTAACACTAGACATTTGGGAGGAACAAGAAAGAGTCTTGAATCCCTTTAGGTTTAACCAGTGCCTTTTACCCATGGTAAATGGGTCTCCTGTATACACATAATATCCGTTCGTGTAAATTTAACAAATTCCTCTAGTCTTCCCCTTTTTTTTCCCAATCATTTAGGCCCCCTGTATTCATAGAGCAAATCCTAAGCTTTGACATACTTCTTTCTCAGATCCTTCCTTCTATTCAGCCGTCCGTTTAGTATACTAAAAACACGTTTGTTTTGCCAAAACAAAAAGACGTATACAGTAAACAAGAAAGGAAAGAAAAGGAATTTTGAAGAAATTGAACTTGAAGAGTTGAATGGGAATTTATATAAGAAAATTAAAAACTTCCGAATGAATAATGAGAAAAGACCTAATAGAATGTTTAAAGAAATAGAATTGGGAAAATGTTAAAAGTTGTTATCTGGTTCTGTAATTAGTGATAATATAATATATCATCAAAAAGGGGATTGATGGAGCAAGGTTTCATATGTAAAGAGACTTTCTCAGACTCAACCTTCTCAAAATAAGAACCAATGTATTAATCAACATGTTTGTCTTACTAATTATTGCAGCACACGACATATTCAGTAAGCTGGGAAAGCTTGCATATGTGCTTTTACTAACTGTAACCCGAAAGCATTAAAATGGCCGCCAAAACGCGAGAATTTCACTACGCATGCTTCTACAACACTCACATGGTGTGAAGTCCTTTCTGCTTTGGAGGAAAATCTTTGCAGCTGCACACAACTAATAAAGATGGCTGCTTCGTGTTTCACAAACTAATGCACTTGCTGTTGCTTTGACTAAGCTGTGTTCGTTCTGCTTAACTATTAATGCTATAGTTAAAATAAAGTAATGGGAATAGAATAGAGATAAGTGGTATACAGTGCATTCATTTATTCCTTGTTCTAACATTTTTTCTCTTTGACTTTGCTACTAGCTCGCATTTGCGCCTGGAGAGTGAATGTAACTCCATATTGAAACCCTCATCGCGCATGTGCACGATTTCTCAAGCAGTGGCATAGAAACCCTGCCAGTGACAGTCATGCCTGCGATGCGCCTGGGAACCTCACCACATGAACTCTCCAGAGGAAGAGAAGGATGTAAAATGTTATAAATTGTATATCTTTTAGTACAATAACGCTAGGTGGAAAAAAAATCATGAGAAAGTAAATTATGGGCGGGAACGAGATCATTATTAGTAAATCAAATGATATCATAACTGGTATGGTGTGATGACCTCTCCTCGCCAATCACATCAAGGGAATACATGAATTTGCAACTCTGGAGGGTGGTACATTGCCCTGAACATTGGTATAACTAAGGTAGGCTTAGCTAATTAGATTTTCTGACTTGTCCGAATAGCTGACTTGTCACTGACCCAACGCACTGAATAGGAGATCCAGAGCAGAGGTGTTGGCGTAGCACTCTGTCAGTAGTATCGATAACCCAATCAGGGTTTTGAGGGAGAAGAATCGATAATCCAATCGGGGTTCTGTGGGAGAAGAATCGATAACCCAATCGGGGTCTGACTGTTAGCCTCAGAGAGGGGTGTGATGCTGGCATTGCACTTTAGTTGAGGGTACCTGTCCTGACCTGCATCTGTCCTGTACTGAATCCATATTGGTCCACACCTGTCTTAGTTCTGGTCTGCACCTGTTTTATCCTGTTGGCACCTGAACTATTGGAAGCCCTGTTTCTTGTCCCAACCCATAGCCAGGATTGGTCTTCACTCCATTCTAGGTAAATATAAATCCATGTGGGTATGTCATTGTATTGTTTCCCTTTTCCACCTTTCTTCTCTGTTTCAATGCCTAAAGAACCCTCGTAAAATTTCTGCATATAACTGCATTAATTATTTTCTTCCTTTAACTGCTTCTGTACGAATTCTGACATTTAAGAATCTTCATATACAAAGTGTTTAAACTTTTCCTGAGTCTGTGGTTATTTCATGAAGGTAAATGTTATTTTCTACCTATTATTCTAACACCCTTGATCCCTTAGGACTTAAATATAGGTGACAAGGAAAGTAAATTAAAATTCCTGATTGGCAAATTAGTAGAAAACCGGATTTACGTGTTCAAAGTGTGTATGTTTATGAGACCAGGAGAGTATGATAATTAGGCAGGTAACTCTGCGTGCCATCAGTATGCAAATGGAAAACAAAGGTTCGGTTCTCATCTCTGACTAGATGCAGAATAGACATCACAAACATAACACATTATGAAGACGATCCCGTCATACACGGAAAGATGACACTTAAACATAGGGAAAGGTCTCTCCAGCTCCTTACGTGGAATGTCAACGGGCTTGGGGACAAATTAAAAAGAGGGATCGTACTTCAATACATAAATCAACAGGCTCCTGTGATTGTCCTACTACAGGAGACCTACCTAGTAGGTAATACCCGCAATAATACCTGCAAAGCACTAGATAGATGCAGATACAACCTAGTAGCCCACTCGGAATTCACCTCTGGATCTAGGGGGACGGGTATACTTATCTGGAAAAATCACCCCTATATAATACACAAAACATTGACAAATACTCAGGTAGATTTGTTGCAATAGCCGGAACGTGAGGGGGGGGGGGAAATCGATCAACATACTCTCGGTGTAGATACCCCCTTCTTTGAAGAAGATGACATTGGCAGATCTCGGCAGACTCTAGCTGGACCTCCCAGAGGGTATCCTGCTGATGGGAGGGGAGGGGACTTTAATTTAACAGTAGACAGGTTATTAGACCGACCTCCACCTCGGGGAGGGAAGCATGACACGTCGCAACTGGCAGACTTTCTAACAGCCTTTGGTCGCGCCGATATCTGGAGACACCTCAACCCGAACACATAAGTACACATTCCATTCTGGTTTCCACGGTAGCCAGTCCTGCATTGACTACCTGCTGACATACATGTAGGAAAACTCTAATTTCATAGAGGCAAGGTGTTTAGTGAGGGGTATCCTTTACCACTACCCAGTCTGCACTCAATAAAACAACGCACCACAACACTGGATGCAATCCTGCATGTAAAAACAGAAATAATAAAAGACACAGACTGCTATTTTAATTAAAACACAGGTACAGTAGAATCGGCAAAATCCCTGTGGGGTGCATTTGGGGCAGTGATCAAGGGCTGAGGTCTTGCTCTAACAGTTGGCCACAAAAAAGAGAGTTAAGGGCACCGATGGAGGCACTCAAAAAGGAAATCCTGGAAGAAGAAGCAAAGGTAGCAAACACAGATGATGATTTACATAGACACACAATTAATATCAAAAGACTTTATTACTTGCAATTATTACGGAGGCAGCCAGCACCAAACAGAAGGCCATACAGCATGAAATATATGAACTGGGTGCCAAAACGGGCGTGAGGAGGAGCACACTACTAACCCCAGTAGGATCATTTACCTTGACAATACCGAGGGCGAAAAGTACGATACTCCCTCAGTCACCCATGGGTTAACTAACCCGTACTCCTCTCCTACACAGGATGAGGAACACCGAGGACTGGGAAGGACCAATCAGAACTGGCACAAGAGGTGGGCCGGCCCTTCAGAGGAGGAAGCAGGAACAAGACGGGAAAGACGAGGAACAGGAGGGAGAAAGCAGGAAGCAGACCGAGGATTCGGAAGAAAAGCACTGACAAGAGGACCGGACGTCCAACAGCACAGACTTCAACAGCATGGAGGAAGAAGACGCGGGACCCGATCCCTGAACTGAGGACTGGTGGACGCCCCCGAAGGACCCCTACACAACGCCTTAACTCTGGAGAGTTACGGCACTCATGATACGTGTACCGGGAGAGGGGTAGGAAGGGAGGGGGTAAGAAGGGGCTGTTTTCTTTGAGTTAGGATATCCCACAAGGAACGGGGGATTATATTTGTGTTGTATTTAAGGGTGGGGTGGGCTTTGTGGCTTGCGGACACCCGAGAGGGAACCACATGGAAAAGTGACCATTTTTCCTTTGGTGTTTGGTAATATTCAAGGGACCCACGAACAAATAACTGTAGTGCAATGCCGGTCCAGAGCCAACGTGCATTTAGGATTTAAACCCTCATTTTCTTAAAGTAGCCCCTGACGTTAAAGAAAAGAGACAAACAACTCATGTTTTTTGGGGGATTTCATTAGAGGAATCTCTGACTTTACTCTAATTCACTACCCTCAGTACGTTCTCTTGGGTGTTTTCTTACCCCTTTTCTTTCCTGGTGATGGTCCTATTATTTCATCAGCATCTTACTTTGAACCATAAATACTTACCGCCAGCCATCTCTTCTTTCCTTCGGTGCCCCGGGGATGTTACACCATTCACCTGAGAGAGATAATCCTGAAGAACGGAAGAAAGAAGACTACCAACCACAACTACTTATTACTTTATTTAACTTGTGTTGATCCTCAATAAACCACGCCATCATTGATCGACGCATAAGACCTTCTTGATTCTTTTTCCGCCCGTCCCTCTCACAACGGGTACATAGTTGGCCTGGCTGGAAAAGCCGGACTGGGCGCAGAGATGGGCCCCCCTACTATGGGGTGATAAGGGGGAAGAGTAGAGAGATCCGCATGAGATCGCAGATGCATTTGCCTCTCATTTTGGCCACATATATACATCTAGAACCACAACCATACCCACCGATTCTAGGGACATACTGGCCACCATCCCAGCCACCCCTTTGACCCCAGAGGACCGGGAATCCCTGGAGGGAGACCTCACAGAGGAGGAGATATTGATGGCCATATGGGGTATAAAATCAGGGCAAGCCATTGGACCCAATGGGCTCCCCACTGAATTGCTAAAGTTGTCTGCCTCTAAGATAACACCCCCCCCCCCTCTGCACTATGTATCAAGAAAGCCTCCAGAAAGGTTATCTCCCAGATAATCTAAGATTAGCATCAGTAGTTGTGATACACAAGCAAGGTAAACCGGCGGAGGAGTGTGGCTCCTACCGACCCATCTCACTGTTCAATGCGGAAACAAAGATTTTAGCCAAAGCATTGACCAATAAACTAATTCATATCATCAACAAACTTGTACACCCGGATCAGTCAGGCTTTATGCCTGGATGTGGCCCTGCCCTTAACCTCCGCCGACTAATGGAGTACTGGGAAGGAAAGACACAATTCAGGAAGACGTGGCCCTACCTTGGCAGAATGGCATTCAACACAATCGAATGGCCTTACCTATTTGCAGTACTGGAACGCATGGGCTTCGGACCTACATAAATCAAATGGATCAAACTTTTATATACTGACCCAGCAGCAAAAATAGTCATCAATCGCCACACATCTCAGCAATTCCGGCTGGGGAGGGGAACCCGACAGGGCTCCCCCATGTCACCTCTCATATTTGCTGTGATGCTTGAGCCATTAGCGACATGGGTGAGGGGAGACCCCATTATTGGAGGATGAAATGGACAGAACAGCATGAAGACAAAATCTCCTTATATGCTGATGACTTACTGCTATATGTAGCAGCCCTGGCAGCATCGATCCACAGGATCCTACATAAATTCGCGAACTTCTGTAAACATTCAGGCTACAATATAAACTGGACAAAATCCTCACTATATATGATCCAAGGGCCCGCACCGCGAACACCTTTAAACTTCAAAATGACTGAGGCGGCAACAGGATTCAAATACCTTGGAAACTCTATAACACCTGACTCTCTCCTCTTCCAGGATATCAGTCTCCAGTGCCCACTGAACATGGGATCACTGAGGGGGTGGGAATCAGACATGGATAGGTCCATTATTGCAGAAAAAGAGGTGTTCAAAAACAGAGGCTGCCCGAAGAAATGGGACCTAAAGTGTGATAATTGGAATGCAGCCGGTGGAGGATTGTGTATTTCTCTCATATATATACAACAAGGCGAGAGAAAGGGGATCGACCTACTATAATTGTGAAATGTTATAAGTGCATAAGATAAAAGATAATCAGGGATTAATTACGACACTGAATGTAATGCATATTGTCTATATAACGAGCCTACTGTAAGACTGATATTTGTTCAGATAAATAGTGTTAAAAAAAACTAAGCAAAAATCCCATAAATGAGTCTATACTCCAGACATAATTTCATATAAGAATACTGTCAAGATGAAGTTATAACTGTTGCATAGCTGTGATGTTTGTTACTTAATAATAGTCAGTGCACATTCTACTGCTTTGGTGATCTCTAATGTTGATTTCTGTGATAGTCATGGGAGGTTTACCAGCTGCAAATTAGAGAACTTATCGGTGCCATCTAATTTATGCGTAGTAAACTTGTAAAACCTAGGTGCAAGACACTATTGTTAGCGAACCTCAAACCATTTGATTACAATTGTCTTTCCAGTTGCAGAGGCCAGCCGACGAGACCATTACTTGGTGCTCAGTTAACTCACCTGGATAATGGATTGTTTTCTATTCTTCTTTTGTTTTTTACTCTGAATCTAACAATCATATTTGACTTCGGGTAGGTTTGAGTTGCACGCATAATATCCTGGATTTTCATGTTTGGTTGCAGTCAGAATTACCCTAACTACCCAACCCCTTGGAGTTCTATCCCTGCCTGGGCCAATCGCCTATCGATTGCTCTTGCATCTTGTCTCTGATCTACTTTCAGTGAACAGTTGTAGTCTTAGCCTTAGACACAAACAAATCTACCATGAGGTCGGTGGCCTTATACCTTGACCCTAGGATATTCGATGTCGCTCACACATAACTATTTTTAATACTTTACAAGTACACAGTATGGGTCTTATCAGTGACACAGTTGTGGTACAGTATTACACAAGTGTTCATTCTGAAAATCAATCACCCTTGCTTACAACTCTACTGATGCTGCCACTGAATGTAAAAAACTTAACACAATACAAATTTAAAAAGAAGGGGGCATATTATCAAGGGGGTTTATCTCCGCTTTTTTGGCTTTAAAAGCCAAGAAAGCGGAGATAAAATGATCTCCCTATTACCTAGCTGTCGCTAACACCAGTTAGCAACAGCTAGTAGGAGATAGCGACCATCTTGGGCCCCACTTTGCATGTCAGTGATATTTATCACTAATGACATGCAAAGTTGGCGTGCCAAGATGTTAGCGACTGAAAACAGTCACTAACATCGCTATCTCCTATTACCAACTTTAAGCACGAATATCTCCAAAAGCTAACACCTGCCCTCAGCAGTTCTTAGCCATGTTATGCAATGGGAGGTGGATAACATGGCTAAGAGCATTAGCTCTGTAATGACTTTTCAGCGATATTCATGCATTGCAGCGATTTTTATTGCATTTGCGATAAACCTTGGTAATACCAAGGTTTATTTGCGGTAAAAATCGCTGCAGTTCTGCAGTAAATTTTTGTCTCTAACCAAGCAATAGCGATACTTATCGCTATTGCTTGGTAATATGCCCCAAGATTCTCTCCCTCAACACCCATATGTAGCCTTACTTCAAGGAACTCAGGGGTATATTACCAAGCAATAGCGATAATTATCGCTATTGCTTGGTTAGAGACAAAAATTTACCGGAGAGCTGCGTCGATTTTCATGCATTACAGAGCTAATGCTCTTAGCCATGTTATCCACCTCCCATTGGATAACATGGCTAAGAACTGCTGAGCAATGTAAATAACAAGGACCCCCTGTTCAGAAACTTAATTCGCGGTACAGGGAAATAAACAGTGCAAACAAATTGGCAAATTAAAAGACATAATTCAAGGGAGAAAAGTAAGGAAGACACCAAACTAAATAATTAAAAAAGTGTAAAGTTTCATTTAATTAATCCACAAACATTCATGTTTAAAAACAATTAATAAAATACATAAATTATACACAATGAATTTGTTACAAGAACAACTAAATAATGCAGTGTTCAATATATCCCATAAAAGAATCCTATAACATAACATATATTTTGTGGCAAACAGATGGTATAGTTCGACGCGCGTTTCGGCGTTGTTTAGAACGCCTTCTTCAGGACCCACAATATTATCTGAAAAACATATTAATGCAAGGAAAAAACAGGGATCAGATTATTTTTTAATTTACATAAAAATGTACATGTGTAGTCTATATACAAACACAGTTATCTAAATTAATTACGGTGTCTAGTTCACTATAACTCCCTACTCATACAGCAGAATATTGCTGTACAAGGAACAAACTACAAATGTGTTTTTTGAGCAGCAAAAAATTCCAAAGGGAAGGAAAAGAATTAAGGGGAGGAAAAGAATATGTGAGAATACAGTTTCTCTAAAAAGTGTCTTCAGAGTACAGGTGTATGGGCATTGCTAATGTATGTATCAGGTAACCCATAATGGATAGGGATGTATTAAGATGTTTAGACTATCCTAAACACTCCATAGGTAGTAGTTACTCATATCAATTCTATAGCTCACTTACCAACAAAGTAGAAAGTAGGAAATGAGGTGGATGCTGCCCTTGTCAATCAAAAGTCTTGAAGAAACAGTATTAGTTTCTATTAAAAACAATAAGGAGATGTCAGAAATAAATATTCTCACGATGTGGGTCAAAATGTGTTAAATAATATGTAAAGAGACAGGTTGATATTCAGTATTGTAAGAACTTGGGGCAGGGTTGTTAATCTAAAGCACATCAACGATGTATAAATAGGGCGAACATAACTGCCTGTGCTTCACAGTTTCATGACTTAAAAGAACAAATGTAATATGCCGCCACAATAATGTTTCATTTTACTACCTACGCTTTACATATTCATGATATGAAGATGCAAAATTTAATACAATACCTAGTAGGGTTCATTTAACTATTAATACCTGTTTCTCTTGTTTCTGCTGTATCTAAACTGGTATGGTTAAATGGTAGAAAAAAGAGATACGCAAAAGAAGTCACCCCCATTATAAAAGTCAGGTCTGACTGTCCTTGGTAAGCTGATACTGGGAGGAAACTAGATCTGTCAATCCTAATACAAAATCAACTTCACTAAGACTATTCACACTGTCAACCTTACTTTCACACGGAAGGCGTGATAAGCAGTCGGCAGTAACATTTTTCTTCCCTGGAATATATTCAACTTTAAAATTGTACTCCTATAACTTAGATGAAAGACGTGCAATCCTAGCCGTCGAGTTCCAACCACCACCAGCCGATAGGATATGCACCAAAGGTTTGTGATCCGTTCTTAGAATAAACTCACTGCCCCAAATATAAATTCTATAGTGTTCAATGGCCCACACACAAGAAAGCAACTCACGTTCAATAACCGCATATCTGCGCTCAGTTTCATTCAAAGTTCTGGAGGAAAAGGCTACATTCCATTCTAACATACCATCTGTCTGAGATAGCACACACCCAAGACCGTACAAACTTGCATCAGTGGTGATGATGCACTTCTTTCCAATCCTAAATGGTTTCAAAGTCGGGGAATTAACAATATCATGTTTGATCTCAGTGAAAGCCTTTTCTTGTTCAGTCTCCCATACAAAATCGTTGCACTGTCTTAAAAGTTTTCTTAAAGGTTCCATTTTGGTGGCAAAATTCACAACAAATTTACTGTAATATTCACACATTCCGGAGAAAGAAAGAAGTTGTTCCTTATTCTTTGGGGCTGGAGCACTGAGAATAGCATCAACATTAGATTTTTTAGGAACAAGACCTTCCCCCGACAAAGTGTGGCCTAAATATTCAACTGACTTCCTAAAAAGTTTGCATTTGTGTGCCTTGAGGGTAAGACCAGAATTTTCTAATCTTTTGCACACAACACTTAAATGTGAACTATGTTCAGCTTCATATTTTGAGAAAATCAAAATGTCATCTTGAAAGCATTTTACAAACTTATCAAGATCTCTGAAGATTTGAAACATGACGCGTTGGAAAACAGAGGCAGCGGATGCCAACCCAAACGGCATCCTTCTGTATTGAAACAGTCCCATGGGAGTAATGAAAGCTGTATATTTCTTGGAATCTTCAGTAAGTTCAATTTGATGATACGCAGATCTAAGGTCTAAAGTGGAAAAAATCTGCGCACCATCAAACAAAGAAACAAGCTCATTGATATTTGGAAGGGGATGACAATCTATAACAATATTAGAATTTAGGGCCCTCAAATCAATGCAGACCCTTAATTTTTGGTCGGGTTTGCGCACCAAAACGATGGGCGAAACCCATTCAGACGATTCAATGGGCTCTATAATATTGTCTTTAAGTAGGTCATCTAACATTTCTTTTAGCTCATCCCTAACATTTAAAGGAACTCCTCTTAGCTTTTGTTTGACTGGAACTGCACCCTCTTTGAGAACAATTTTGTGTGCAAAATTTTCCAATCTTCCTAAACGGTCACAGAAAACTTTATTGAACTTTTCACTCCATGATATAATTACATTATCCTTTCCATTAACATCAGAAATAGAATTAATCATATCTTGTTCACTACATAAAGAGATGGGATCTTTGGCACGTGGATTTAACGTGATGCCAAGCTCCCATTGGTCATGCCAACCCAGTACATTGACTCCTTTGATAGCAATGTAAAGCTTAATTTGAGCTGACCTTCCTCTGAAACATAAAAGAACATTAAAGAAACCTTCAATATCAATCATATTTCCATTGAAACTTTCAGCTAATATATCTGAAGGTTGTAAATCAGATCTGCTACATACAGTTGTTAATTTTTCATTAAAGTACTCCCTGGTAATATTCGTCCATGGAGATCCAGAATCTACCATGAGTTCGATAGCAATAGATGAAATATGAAAAGTACATTTAGGAGATTTCCTACTGGTTGATCCAAGAATAGAAACAACATATCCACGCTCAACCTCATGTTTGACTTCATCAACAATACCAACGGAAGATACTTTAGTAGGAGTAGGAACAATAGATCGTCCAGTACGACCTTGAGAATTGTACCTTCTCTCTCTACATACATTGCTAAAATGTCCTAACTTGTTGCAAATATTACAAGTTCTGTTTATAGCAGGACAGCCCTGAAAGAAGGCTATATGTGATCTACTACCACATCTGTAGCATGAAAACGATGAATTACCAAAATCTGACCTTCTGTTATTGACACCAACAGAATTTTTATATTTAGACTGAAAAGGCATAACATTTTTGTCATCAACTTTGGGTTTAACAATACATACTTCTTCTTCTACATTCGTTTTACTAGGATTGAAATTTGTAGTTTGTTTAACTACTATATCCATCCACTTTTCTGACATTTCTGTGGACTTAGCAATGGCTATGGTTTCTTCTAAGTTAGGGTCACCTATACACCATAGTTTATCTTGCACCTTTTTGTTTTTAACATGAACAATAATCTGATCACGGATCATTTCATCTGCCATGGCACCAAAATTACAAAGTAAAGTCAAAGCTCTTAAAGCAGTGAGAAAATCATCAAACGATTCCTCCTGTTTCTGTGCTCTAGTATAAAATTTAAAGCGATTTAAAGCAATATTGGCGGTAGGCTTGAAACGTTTCTCTAATCTACCAAGAGCTTCAGTGTAAACGTTCACAGAATCACCACTTCCACTAGGCACAATAAATTGAGGTAACGTTCTAAAGATCTCTTGACCCTCAGAGCCCAAACAATGTAACAAAATGCTTTTTTTTCTCTCTGCCCCCATACGCTCCCCATCAATAGCTTTCATATAGTTGAAAAACTCCTCCTTCCACCTTGACCAGGGCATAGGAGGATCACCCTTAACCTGTAAAAATTTTGCAGGAGGATCAAATTGCATGGTGATAATAAAATTAAGTAAAACAAATAAATAATTGTAAAATACACAGTAAAATGAAGACAATTGTTGAAGAAAATGTACTTATGCCAATGTGGAATCACATAGTTTGTAGTAAATGAAGAGAATTGTAGACTTGCAGAACTGTAGAAGTTGAAGCTGTAAATAGCTTGTAGAACTCTTGCCAGAAATCCTTGAAGAAATAGAATATATAAAAAAATGAAAGTTAAGCTAAGCGCTAACATAGTAGTACACTTATTAGTGCAAGCGCTAATATAATGAGCAAAAACGGAAAGAAACAACGATCTAAAATGAAATGAAATCGCCGTGAATGCATTGCTAAGCAACGAAGCAAACAAAATGGAGGCACGTAACGTGCGTGATGATGTTTCGAGAGCGTGCGTGATGACGTTGTAGCGTAGCGTGATGACGCGCTACATGACACAACACGGAAACATCGAAGACCTGGTTGCTAGGCAGTGGCGTTGCAGTGGCGTTGCTTCTCCGCTTTGCAGACAATGATGTCAGTGGTTGCTAGGCAATGGCGTTGCTGCTCCGCTTCAAAGTGGATGATGAGTGCAGATTCTGAATAGACGAAGGCGTTGCCACGGAGATGGAAGCTCGTGGAAACGTCGCGCTGTAGGTAGCCATAAAGTTAAAAGATGCCAGCAGGCTTAAAAGGTCAGAAAACGGAAAAAAATTGTATTTTGAGTTGAATAAAGAGGAAATTGTAGGTAGTTTTTGGGAAAAACTTGCAGAAGATGGCAAACAAATTCCTCAGAGGCAGGCAGTTTTCTTCAAAGGCAGGCAGTCCAGTAGAAATTAGAAGAAAAACGTAAAATTATCCAAAATGGGTTCAAACTCCGCTCCTGTGCTGTAGATGGCTGGAGTAAGGTTGTCCTCGTCGCCAAAATTTGTAATAATCCAGGGAGGCTTGTAGTATTTAGAAGGTTTATTTAACAGCACAGCATCCAGTCCTGACACAGCAGGATACAGGTAACAACTGACTAACAGTAGAGAATGCTGTATGAGCAAAGCTCTGTTAGGAATGTAGAATCAAAAGGAAACATAACATGGCACATGCAATTAAAGGAGTAGAAGCACGAATAACCTAGGCACTTAAATGTACAAGATATAACAAAAAGCCTTTGCCTCCTCCACACACAAAGGAACCTTACACCTGGCCTATCCTGCCTTTTGTCACCCCAAACCATTTAGAGCTGAAGGACTGGGTTCTTTTGGACCCAGCGGTGCCAGGGCACAACACCTGAAACCTTCGTGGGTAACCTGCTCCGGCGTACAAGTCACAGAGACACGGGACACTTCCTTGGACGTCAAAGATTCAAGGTTTATTTGCTGCAGGGAACACAGAAGTCACAGGAAGTACATCGAGTGTAGTTCGGGGAGACTGCTTCAAATTGGTTCTGTGGATCGCTCCTTTTATACAGTTTTTACCCATAGGATAACATTGAACACAAAAGGTTTACAACCCGGTTCCCACATTTAGCTCCCAGAGGGGTCGCTTTGGTCACTTTGAAACACACGGTCCGGAACATAAGTGCGGAAACATTTGGCGGTTCCCAACTGTAAAAACCCATCTTCCCACCATTAGCAAATTCCAATCAGCAGTAAAGTAGATCGAAATAGGATCAAAGACAGGTGCAGAGGAAGACGGAGACAGTGGGGAGATCGGAAAGGGTGTAAAAGGGGAGGTATCGGGAAACACGAGATACAAGCATCAAAAGGACGTGCCTAATGAGATGCACGGCTGAGACAATAAGTCCGTGCGGCAAGATGAGCCTCGAGCGGCGCCACCTGCCTTACAGCAGCAACCCCCTCGTCATAAAGACACTTACAAAGAACATGTCTCTTCCGCAAATATCTTAGGAATCCCAGGGTCGCGAAGCGGACAGCGTCCGTTCGCTGGCTACTTGAGGGCAGGAGACAAAATGGATGCCGTATCTAAGATGGAACCCATGGGTACAGATGAAAAACCCACATAACAAACGAACGGTTTAAGTTAGCACAGCGAAACTGCGCACACTTACTAAACTCGTCATTTGCGGTTCATAGATACCAGACTCGACCATATCCGTGCGAGTCGAAAGCACCACTTATAATTGTCACGGAACCTCAGACGCTCCTTTTGCCCTCATGTAGGCAAGCACTAGTCGGAATCATATTCGATATTCATCAGACCATCGAGATGTCGTTGTAGCATAGCTCTGTCCAACCGAGTCCCCTTGGTAACAGATGGTTGTCTCATACACGTTGTAGCACAGAGGCCACATAAGGCAGGACCACACTGCACACAAAGGCAACACGTGAACAGGAACACTACCACAACTCCGATGATCATCAGAATCTTCCAACCCCAAGTCGACATCAGGCCCAAAAACCATCCAAGTAGCGTCCAATCCCCTACATCCACGTGTATGGATTCGGAGATCTTATGCAACTTCGAGATGGCTTGATAGACAGTAGGAGCATTATCTGGAATGAAAATGCAGCAGCTCGAATGGATCACCTTACATACCCCACCGCGATCTGCTAAGACGACATCTAAAACCATACGGTTTTGTAACGTCATAAGTCTCTCCGCCTGAAGTTCTGTGGTGATATTACCAAGAGCACTGGCAGTAATATTAGCTGTCGATTCTACCACTCGAGTCAAATGTCTCAGGTTCCTACTATTTACCATAGGTCCCCAAAACGGGAGGAAACCCTTGAAAAAGTCTCCTGCCTCTTGACCGGCAGTATCTTCTTCGCTAATTACGCCTCGTACAACTCTAGTCTTATGATAATCGGCATCTACAGTGAACGTCGGAGGCAACAGATTTGCAATGAAACATGTGCCCATGAAGTCTGCGGGCAACCATGTGTATGCACGATCATAACAGATAAAGAATGTACCCTTGGCAGCCAGAAACACAGGGGACGGGGACATTGGCACAATGTAGGTTTCAGCGCAAGCACTTTCTCCAAGTCGGGCTTGCGGACTTTGACCACGACCCATAAGACACAAATTACCAGTGTGGGGTACGACCCATATTGGAGGCGAGCTTTTAAGCCGCTTTTCACTAGTGAACATACTGTATTCCCCTCTACTTAGGACCTTATAGGCTTGTACCTCTTCTTCAGGGATAAGAAAAGGATCATGGATCTCATCTTCCATATCCTCTATTGCCATTGATAGCAGCTTCTGATACGAGGTAGGACCAGAGTTGGGGGAACGTGGTTCTCGAATGGGGTGGAAACCCAGTGCGCTTCGAAACATTGTTTGGAATGCTCGAGCTGACCCTTGGGAACTATACGGTAACACCAGATATGGAATTCCCTTACCCGTAGTATGTGGCATCAACCCACACACCCAACAATTAGTAGTGTTAACCACTAATTGATGCTGATGAAGGAGCTGAATAAAGGAATTGTTGCGGAATTCTACACGTCTAGCCTACTCGTGTTCCGGTAACATGTGAAAGGAATGGGGAGAAGCAGTAGTGGTAAGGTTAGGGTAAGGAGTAGGAGTAGGGGTAGCAGGTAAGAAGTAAGACATAGTATAATACACCCCACCCGCCAATAATGCAGAAGCAGTCAGAAACAACACAAACAATTGAAATATGAAACATTTGGTACGACTGAGTTGCTGCAGCTTGAATCTGTATGCCTGAGCTCCTTCCAAATCATTCAGCTTTGAAAATGCCATTCCCTACGACCGTCCGCAACGTTTCTTGACGCACTTCGTTCTGTGCAGCAATAGTCAATCCCCAGGAGTTCCTAGGAACCGACGGCCTTTAACCTAGCGTCAAGACCTACTGTCCAGAAGGAAGTTAGCGCGCGGCCCTACGGCCTTCAATACACAATATGTATATATATAGGCACAGTGTCTCTCAGCTGTGGAAGTAAAAGATACAAGGAAGAAGCTTGATATATGTACAAAAGATGTTCAATGATATAAATGTTCAAACTGATCACGGGAAATCGGGGATAATGCAGTTGTCAATATCAACAAAACAAGAAAATTTTATTTGTCCTTAGTGCGAGATCGCAAAGAATATCGATGCTTCCCGGGACGTGTCTGCTCGTCGAACAAAGGATCCGTTGAAGAGACAGCGTCCTGCTGATCAGTTGGTTGATCTGGTCTTGAGTCTTTTTCTGACAAGTGTTCAACAGTGGCTTTCTGCTGCGCTGAGTGTTCTCCAACAAGCTGTGCGTCGCTAAAAGGTACAAACGCCGACAATGTTTCTGTTTCTGTTGACGCAATGCCTTTCCTTACCCACGGGTCTGCCGGCAAAGGAATAGGGACTCGCTTACAATGGGTAGCATGTACCCAATTTTTCCGCCCCTCAAGACGAACGGCAGTCCTCGTGGCCAGGAGTACCTGGTAAGGTCCGGTAAATCGGGGGTCCAGATTGTTCTTGCGTGAAAAGTTGCGAGTAACCACCCAGTCCCCGGGCTGGAGCTGGTGGCCTGGACCCTCCGTCTGCGTCGGCAAGGCGTCGTAAACCTGTTGGTGAATTAACCTCAGTTTAGCAGTCAAGTCATGTAAGTAGTCAATCAACATCGGATACTCAAGATCAGAGAATATTCCTGGCCTAGGAACCCCCCACACATTCGCAGGACGGCCGAACACTATTTCATAGGGGCTAAGCCCTATTCGGGAGTGTACAGTCGTCCTAGTTGACAGTAGTGCTAGAGGCAAAGCGTCAGGCCACGAAAGACCAGTCGTAGCCTGAATCTTCGCTAGCTTTAGTTTAAGGGTACCATTGTATCCTTCAACTAATCCAGCTGACTGGGGATGATTGGCGCTATGGAATTTTTGATTAATTCCAAGGCCCTTACACACACTCTTCATCACACTTCCAACAAACTCGCTTCCGTTATCTGACCACACGACTCTAGGCATTCCATACCGAGGAAAATATTCCTTCAGTAGGATTTTCGCAGTAGACAAAGCAGTATTGTCTTTGAGGGGATAGGCCTCGATCCATCGGGAGAATGCGCAAACCACAACCAAAACGTATTTCAGGTTATTGCATCGCTCCATATGGATGAAGTCCAATTGAATCACCTCAAAGGGATATGAAGGAGGAGCAAAACTGCCAGGGGGAGTTGGGGTTCCTTTGCCAGGATTGTACATTATACACACCATACAATTCTTCACCAGACGTTCAGCACATTTCGTAATTCCATCATTCTTCCACACAGCAGCCAACAACTTGCAAATGCCTTTCGCGCTAATATGTGCCAACCCATGTGCCATTGTCACAACGGCCAGCACATACGCATCGGGCAACATCCATCTCTTCTGATCCGACAAATCAATCCAACAACCATTCGCATCCAACTTTCCCGTACTTTCTTTCCACTTCGTCTTTTCAGTCTCAGTGGCCTCATTCTGAATTGCTTTCACACTCTCAACAGTATCTTCACACATACTTGATTCTGCAGGCCACCTAACCGAACTCGTCACATACATTCGAGTGCTAAGGTTCCGGGCAGTCTCCTTAGCAATCTCATCTGCAAACGCGTTACCACGACCAACATCATCCGTCACTTTACGATGCGCACTACACTTAACAATCGCAACTTGTGCGGGCAAAGTCAATGCATCCAAAAGATCGTTCACAAGCTGGCCATGCTGTATTTTCGTGCCATGCGACGTCAAGAAACCACGCTCTCGCCACAATCGTCCAAAACTATGCGCTACACCGAAAGCGTACTGGCTATCGGTGTACACATTCACACGTTTCCCTTTTGCTAACACACATGCTCTAGTGAGAGCAATCAGCTCTGCAGCTTGGGCAGAATTCTGATTCAATCTTGCAGTCTCAACAACAGTATTTAATGTTACAACAGCATAAGCAGTAGTCACATCGCCATTCGGCAACTTAAAACATGACCCATCCACATACAGAGTGCCATCCGGGTCTTCCAATGGGGTGTTTTTAAGGTCCACTGGACCTTTTGTTTCCTCTTCTGTCCGCAAGTAACAGTCATGTTCTGCTACTTCATCTGACTCTGCACTAATTGGTAACAAAGTTGCCGGATTTAGGACATTACAACGTTTTATCTGAATATGGCTTGCCAAGAGCGTCAATTCGTACCCAGACAACCTCGCACTCGTCAAGTGCTGAGTTTTCGTTCGATTCAAAAGAGTATCGACTGCATGCGGAACCATCACCGTAAGCATATTATCCATGACCAATCCTGCTGATTGTCGGATGGAGACCGCAGCTGCCGCAGTTGCTCTCAAACAACTCGGCAATGCTCTAGCTACTGGGTCTAAGGTCGAGGAAAAATATGCACATGGACGCTGCTTACCACCAAAAGGTTGCGTTAGAACACTCAAAGCACAACCGTCCCTCTCGTGAACATATAACGTGAACGGCTTGCTGTAATCAGGGGTACCTAACACAGGGGCCGAACACAATGAGTCACGTAATTCAGAAAAACTTTTCTGACATTCGTCCGTCCATGGTAAAGGAGTTGAAACATCCTTGCACGTAAGAGCCACCAATGGTTTCGCTAGCAATGAAAAATTAGGAATCCATTGCCTGCAGTACGACGTGATACCTAGAAAGGCACGCACATCTCTTTGGGTTTGTGGCACAGCCATTCGCGCAATCCCTGCAATTCTCTCTGGGGTCAATCTCCTTCCCTCCTTTGACAATAAGTGACCTAGATAGGTTACTTCTTGACAACAATATTGGAGTTTAGAAGGTGACACCTTGTGATTCAACTCACAGAGATGTTGCAGCAACGACACTGTTGCAATTTTGCAAATGTCCTGAGTATCGGCAGCCACCAATAAGTCGTCGACGTATTGGATTAAAGCCGCACCAACCGGCAACCTAAACGCATCCAGTTGACCCTTCAAAGCTTGACTGTAAATCGATGGACTTTCACAGTAGCCCTGAGGAGCGCGTTTGAACCGGAAGCTACGTCCACCGAGAGAGAAACCGAAAAGGTCCCTGCTCTCTTCGGCAATCGGGATGCTGAAAAATGCATTTTTCAAATCAATCACCGAAAACCATGAAGCAGTGGCTGGAATCAGAGTCAGTAGCGCCGTGATGTCAGGCACAACAGGAAATTGAGGAACCACAATTTTATTTACCTCCCGTAAATCGATAACAAAACGATAAACAGGCGGTTTGGTAGGATCAGTACGTTTAAGAATGGGCAGTACAGGGCTATTGCACACGTTTCCCCGAGTCTCCTCAATAACATCTTTCTCGATCAGATCATAAATGATCGCTAACAAAGCCCGTTCACCATCAAGGGAGATACGATATTGGGGAATACGTGGCAGCCGCACATTAGCTTTCAACTGAACAACATAAGGGGAGATGTCAAGTAGGCCCACATCATTTGGACCCGTCGCCCACAAAGACGCAGGAAGAGAACTCAATTCCGGTGGAAGCTTATCGAGGGACAAATACATGGGAGAGACTACCCTCTCTCCTAACGTAAGCTTTACACCCGCAGGAGAACAATACAAAGTTGCATACAAGCGTTTAAGCAAATCCAGACCCAAAAGATTTTCGCCACAACCAGTGGTCAAAATCAACGGAGCTTGGAGCTCACGAGGCCCAATTTGAAGGGGCAAAGGGCGCGAAACTGGATTGCTAACGGGGGCGCCAGAGAATCCAACGGATACATTTGTTAAGCCAGACAAAGGTGCGCCAGGGAGTTTCGAATGCATAATAGAACTTTTCGCTGCACCAGTGTCCAACAGAAAAGGCTCAACGACGCCCGATGTAGCAACTGCGACGTAAGGCCCTCTCTGATCAACCGGAACTGATACCACTCCCTCTCCTTGTCTTTGGCTGTCCTAGTAATTACTGTCGTCAGTTCCCTGATCGACGTAATAATCGTCTACATTGTACTGCGCAGATCGTCCTTGCGATGATCCACGTTGATCGAAACAGTTATTAGAATTTGATGAATTGTCAGAGCGATCATTCTGAGCACCACGACCTCTACCACGTGATGCGTGCTGTGAACCACCACGACCTCCTTTAGACGAATTACCACTATTACGTTCATTTAAGGCAGGGATATTGAATTTAATATGTCCTTCCTGTCTACAATAAGCACATTGATTGTACCCTAACGAGGATCTTTGGAAAGAGGAATCATTACGCGGCTGCGATCGATTCGATTGCGACTGTGATCTATTCTGTTGGGGCGCATTCTGATTAGAACGTGGCGGATACGCTTGTTGTAACAACACTTTAGTTTTTAGCTCTTTCGTCTTTTTATCGGCACGATCATTCTCCTCTTTCTCTCTATTCTCATAATATTGTGCCGTAGCCAATATCTGAGCTGAGGTAGAAACGGCCCATGCACTCTCTGAATTCCTTAATTTATTGCTCAAATCGGGCAACAAGTTCGACACGAATTTATCCACAAACAACCTCTGTCCACCCTCAGTACCCATATCCTGCCCACTATGATCAATGAATGCTTCTTCAAACCTCGTAAAGAAATCGGAAACACTCTCGTCTTTCTTTTGTTTGCAAGCGGACAGCTTGTCCCAATTTACCCTCATAGCTGGCATAAGAGTCTTCATTAATGTTATTATCCGCTGAGGAAGAGCAGCAATCAATTGTTCAGGCTTAGCACCACCGACTTGCAACCCATCTGACGCTACAATGGCTGCCCAATCACCACCCAATTCATTTGCGTGATCTTGATGACGAATCTTAGCCCATACCGGTTGCGGTACGACGTTGCCAAACAACATGTCGATATCGGCAAGATTCATTATCGTAGCGTCTACGAGCTGCGATAATTCCTTGTAATACCCTGCAGGATTTTTGCGAGGGTCAGGCAAAGATTGCTTCACCTGTAACACTTCCGATCTTTTCCATGGGAGATGTATCCATACTCGCTGGAAATGCGGCGGAACAATAGGAATGGCAGTAGCATCGCCGGGCATCCACACTGGTGGAACTTCACGCATAGGATATTGGCCAGACTCGTCTTGTTTTTCAATATCCTCAACAAACAATGCATGAGGAATAGGAGCGGGACGAAGAGATAGCAACCGCTCAATAGCACGTCGGACATTAGTATCTACTATCAGTCCAGTTGCGAACTGAAGCCGAAGTTCAGACAGGGCGGTCAGCACCTCGTCAGGCGCATTGGCCGCTATCTGATCATGTAGGAACTTGCACATTTCATCAAACACATATCTCTGAGTTGGTATGTTGAATTGATTAAACGTTTCGAGGACAACACGGGGTGGATTTCTAAGAGGGTTTACCATCCAACCCATCGCCATATTATATAGTGCAACGCGTTCTCTATTACCAGGAAGTTGACTACGTCTCTGAGGACCATCAGATCCAGCAGACCCGAAAACAGGCCCGAGCGACTGAAAGAAGTTTGTCGCAAGGGGAGAATTACGATTACGAGTAGAGGGAGAAGAGTAAGACACAGGACTGACAAGAGAAGGAGTAGAGACAGTAGCAACAACAGGGGTTAACAACACAGGAGCAGCAGCGGGAGCAGGAGTATGTGGAAGCGGAGGAGCAGTAGGAATAGAAACAGACAAAGGAGCAGGAACAGTCGGAGGAGCGGGTGCCGGGTGAGGAACTGGTGGAGGAACAATAGGTGGAAGAACAGGTACGGCAGGGACCACAGGGGCTGCGGTACCCTGAACGTACGGAGGTGGCGACTTCATAAGATAGGACATTAAAGGATCCTCAACCGCCTCTTCCTTCTTATCCGACTCCGTAGGCAAAGCGGGATAGCATTTATCTATGGTCATACGCTGTAGCCTCTCAAACACTTCCTTATCCTTATCCTCCTTATCACGCTGAAACTGCTCAGCTTTCTTCACTATGGTAGCAACATTATCTCGCTGACTACGTTTATTCTGTCTGATTTCTTTCTGTCGGGCTTCTTTGCGCCACAACCGAAAGGCATCAAACATGGCCGGCCTTGATTTACGTTCGAACAATTTTATTTCCAAATTATCTAAGATCGACGCTTCGAAGCTACCGTGAGGTGGCCAACGAAGATCGCCGTCTTTCTTTGTATATTTAACCCAATAATCGTTAAAAGCAATCGGGCCTAGCCCATGTTTGCTATATAAGTCATAAGTAGGAGTTCCAACCGGAGGTATCGGACATGAGTCCTCCAGCAGGGATTCCGCACCACAAGGTCTAAAACAACTAAACAAAGTACTGCGACCAGGCATCTTGCACACTAGCCGAGTTTCACAAACTTCAAGGGTTACGGGATTTACCAAGTCCCAGCAAAGAACAAAACCCTCGGTCTTTGGCGGCTGCAGTCGTCAAACAATACAACAACAAAATACGCTAGCAAAGTGTCACCGACAAAAACACTCACACAGCGTACACAACAAAGACACTCTCTAAAGTGTCAACAACCAAGAACTCTGGGAGCGACCCACAAATACTTAACTCAAAGATCGATGGCGTCTTCAGGAAGGCCCGTCAATCGTCTCGCTATACCAAGGTCTACGCCAGGCGCCAAAAACAGGTCTACAGTCAGGGCAGCAGTCCGTTGCAGCCGTCAGGAGGCGGGAATCTTCGCGGGAAAAGTCTTCGGGCCACTTATTTCGACAACAGGATCGATGAAGCGGCGTGCACCTTCCCTCGGAGATTTCACACGAAGTTCCTCACGATCGTCGGGCTTGGACCGGTACCACTGATGCAGCCCCACGTTGGGCGCCAACTGAAGGACTGGGTTCTTTTGGACCCAGCGGTGCCAGGGCACAACACCTGAAACCTTCGTGGGTAACCTGCTCCGGCGTACAAGTCACAGAGACACGGGACACTTCCTTGGACGTCAAAGATTCAAGGTTTATTTGCTGCAGGGAACACAGAAGTCACAGGAAGTACATCGAGTGTAGTTCGGGGAGACTGCTTCAAATTGGTTCTGTGGATCGCTCCTTTTATACAGTTTTTACCCATAGGATAACATTGAACACAAAAGGTTTACAACCCGGTTCCCACATTTAGCTCCCAGAGGGGTCGCTTTGGTCACTTTGAAACACACAAGGTCCGGAACATAAGTGCGGAAACATTTGGCGGTTCCCAACTGTAAAAACCCATCTTCCCACCATTAGCAAATTCCAATCAGCAGTAAAGTAGATCGAAATAGGATCAAAGACAGGTGCAGAGGAAGACGGAGACAGTGGGGAGATCGGAAAGGGTGTAAAAGGGGAGGTATCGGGAAACACGAGATACAAGCATCAAAAGGACGTGCCTAATGAGATGCACGGCTGAGACAATAAGTCCGTGCGGCAAGATGAGCCTCGAGCGGCGCCACCTGCCTTACAGCAGCAACCCCCTCGTCATAAAGACACTTACAAAGAACATGTCTCTTCCGCAAATATCTTAGGAATCCCAGGGTCGCGAAGCGGACAGCGTCCGTTCGCTGGCTACTTGAGGGCAAGAGACAAAATGGATGCCGTATCTAAGATGGAACCCATGGGTACAGATGAAAAACCCACATAACAAACGAACGGTTTAAGTTAGCACAGCGAAACTGCGCACACTTACTAAACTCGTCATTTGCGGTTCATAGATACCAGACTCGACCATATCCGTGCGAGTCGAAAGCACCACTTATAATTGTCACGGAACCTCAGAGCCTTGACAGGGGAAGGACAAGGATTTTCCAGAACCCATTGTGTGGGTTGGACAGGGAGCCCCCAGCACAACATCTGGGACCAAGTATAAACATTGGACCTCCAGAGCCACTCTTCAGAACACTCCTGGACCTGTGGACATAACAGAAGAAGGTCTACTCTGCTGCCACAGGACTTCCCTGCTGCTGAGGACTGCGTTGCTATCTTAGAAGGAAAACTGGACCTGCTTAACATTTTCCCAGGCTAACATGAGTGACTCCAAGGGTCAGTTGGCTGATCCTCCCGTGTAATATACAGGGGCATAACAAGCTCCAGAGGCCTCCATCCAACTGCTTAGCTGACCTGCAGCACTGGACCTGCCCCGGCTTGCAACTGGAACTGTCAGCCCCCTGCTGGCTTTTGCTGGACTTTGTTTCTGATCCCCAATATGTGCCTCCGTAGGTCCTGGTCCTTGGCTGGTATCACTCTGAGTTTCTCCAAACATCCAGAGGTGACATTCAGACGTTTGGGCTCTCTGAGACCACAAACAGCCCCTTGACATCAAGGGTCTGCTGCCCACTATGACCACTTACACGGAGTTCCAGTGTGACCTGTTCTTCGTACTGCAGTGACCACCAGCGATGACTGGCAATGCAAGAGCTGCAACAGCCCGCATAACCCTCAACGCGAACTTCCAGTAACTACCATCCATGATTCCTGATCAGCTCTTTTCACTACAGTCACGACATCCCACGAAACGCGATCTGCTCTTTGAACTATGAAGAGGACTATCCACAATGCCTTCCCTACTCCTTGCAACCTGCACCACAGTGAATTGACCGCTATGCATCGGACCTTGAGAAGGCAACGTTTTCAGTGGGTCTGACTTGGTCCCTGTATCTGACCCGTGCTCCGTCGTGGTCTGCCTGAACTTGTGAATTTTCCTTGGTCTAGTATGAAGAGATGATCCCAAGTAGCACTCTGGCTTTTAGGTGATATTTTAACGAGAAATTTTGAATTTGCATATCTTCAATTCTACTGGTTGAATTTTTTTTCTGGTTTCATTTTATTTATTAAAATGTACACTATTTTTATAAATTGGCTTGGGATGTTTGTTTACTTTATCACTCGTTGTGTGCTGCATAAATACTTTAATTAGTTTTAAACATTGCCTCTAAATTAAGCCTGACAGTTCTAAGCACATGTTAATTAGGTGTCTTTTGTGGTTCACCCTGACAAATATTTTGTTTACTATTTGAATGAGACTTCCACCCCTCTGAACTAATAACACACATTCCTAAAATCATTCTTTTCTCCTTCAATTCCTCTAGTTAGTCTCTATTGATTCTCTTCTACTCTCTGACTCAGTTACTAGTTGTAATAACTCCTTAAGGCCCCGCTCCTATGGTCACCTGAGTGGTGGCCTCCCGAACTAGGCTCTGTCCCTACTCCGAAAGAGGTAGTAAAAAACCTGGGGGTTCGACTTGATCAATCCTTGACACTTAAAGATCAGGTCAATCAGGTGACTGGATCTTGCTTTAGGGTCATTGGACTTCTGAGAAGGGTTTTCCTTTATCTAGCGGACTGCCATAGGAAAACTTTAGTCCAGGCATTGGTAATCAGTAGACTGGACTACTGTAATGGGCTGCTCATCTCTACCCATTGAGGAACAACTTGGTAGACTACAGGTAGCCCAAAATACAGCGGCCAGACTGATCTTTAATGTTCCATCCAGATCCCCCTCACGCCCTCAATTGAACAAATTACACTGGCTGCCTATTCGCCAGAGGGTGAAGTTCAAGATATGCTGTACAATTCATAAATGCCTGTCTGGTGCTGGTCCTAAGTACCTATCAGAAATTTTCAGACCTTATGAGCCTGGTCGTTCTCTGCGCTCTCAGACCCAATCTCTGCTCCAAGTACCACGGATAAAAAAGGAAAGACAGGGAGGCCGAACCCTCTCCTACCAAGGCCCCACCCTCTGGAACTCGCTGCCTCTTACCCTTAGGCAAAATCCTAATTTGGCCACCTTTAGGAAATGCTTAAAGACTTGCTTGTTCCTGACCATGTAGATACCTTTCACTGCCTGATGGTTTTTCTTTCTGGATATAGCTTTGGTAAGAACACAAGCGCGGAGATACCCCTTCGGGGGTCGAATTCCTGCGCTATATAAGCAAATAAATAAATAAGGGTGAACGTCCCAGTTTTTAATAAGGACTAAACAAACAAAATGGAACAGGATTCATATTTTTAATGTCCAATGACATCTTTACCAGAAAATATAATGCAAGGTTTATATGGAGGTGAGACTCTCACATGCATTAGAATAAGAGCAACAGTACATGAAACTGTGTATTGAAATTTAACGCATTGCCATATAGATACACAAGTACACAGTTGCAGAGTCTTGATAATGTAATAGAACTTTGAGTTTATATTGATTATTCCCTATTTGCATGGTACTTGACACTCAACAACTAAGGAGACGATTTCAATGTCATTAGGAAAACCCCAAACTGGATTCGGATTAAGCAAATCCGTTTTGGAGCCTATGTTTTTGACATAATCGTCCACCTTTTTGGACAACCAAGTACGATGGGAGGAAGTGGTCGGGGGTGACCAAATTGGTTCCGAACACGATTCAGGCAGTCTGACTCATTCAGGGCGTTATCGTGCAGCTCAATGGGGATCCTTTCTGTACGAGCGAGTACGATGACAGATTCTGACAGCCATACTAAAGTGGTTTTGCTGCGACTAAACGGCTGTGGGAATCAGACATTGGGAGCCCATAGCAGGCCCCCCTTCAACCGGTGCCCTCCAAATCAGTCACGGGGGTACCCATGGGTCCCCCCTTTTCGTGCATGCACAGTGTGGCAGACACCATACCGTGCCCCCCACAGAGTGCACGCTTTTCCCCACCTACCCCACTTTTCAATGGGAGCCTATGTTGAGGTTGAGTGCACAGGCTGCCATTGAATTCAAAGGCAGCCTGACCGAACCAAGTCCGTAGACATACGGGCACATCGTAATTGATTGGTGAGACATCCGGAGTGCGATTTGTATGGAAAGCTTTCTGGAACCGACTTGTACGGAAGGCTTTCATAATGACATCGTAATCAGCCCCTTAGTGATGCCAAATGAAAAACCTATTTATTGCAAGCCACAGAATATGAATTAAATAGCCTCTTGGAACTTCGATTTTACTGACACTGAGAAAACAGAAGCATAGTGATAAAATGATTTTCCCCAAAGACATTTTCCTTAAGTGATTTGTAATTATTGACAAATGCCTTCCAAGACACACTTGTTCTGAGATTATCTTTTAACCCCTCCCATGCTCGTGATGGAATGGTTCTGTCATGAGCCTCGGGTGGGCTGTGCTGGTGACGGAATGGTTCCGCCACGGCCCTCTCGCCGCGCTTGCGCGGCCCAAATTCCGCGCCTGCGCTAACGTTCTGAAGCGCGGGCGGGGCTGTGACGGAACCGTTCCGTCACAAGCACAGCTCACTCGCGTGCCGTGACGGAGCGGTTCCGCCATGAGCACGGGACCGCCGCGGGCCCCCCCCCCCACTTAGCACTGAGGCGGAATAGCCGCCACAGTGGAGGGGTTAAAGGGCAGGCATGTAGATGTAAAAGTTTTCAAGAAAGAGTCTCACTTAGATTGAAAATCCACTTGATGAAGATGAAATAAGCCATCAAAAAATAAATGGTAGATTGACAGCAAATCCACAGTAATTGTCCACTGAGTAACAATTACAAAGGTTGCAAGACTCACTGACTGAGGTTTTGCTGCTGTCTATCAATTTCTGATCATAGATAATACAGTTTTCAACTCATGAAAGGTGTTTCAGAAGGTCAACAGCTGTGTACCCATTATTTTGAAACTAGCTATAAAGGAATGGAAATATGCAAATGGAATCTGATAAATTCGGGTTGGCAGATCTTTATAATTGACAATCTTGCAGTTTTTGTCTATTGTTAAAATATCCACAATGCACTGTTTTAGAATAATAATAACCAGAACTACTACCTGAAAATTGATTTCAGGATAGGACTTTTATTAAGGATGTGAAGTAAGAGATTTTGTTACAATCCTTGATACGTAGACCACCCAACAATGAGGTAATATTTTGTATGTATGAGTTTTTTGGTAGTATTTCTTAGGATAATTACATGCTGTTCATAATACAGATATGAACAGATTGAAGTACTGAATTCGAAATTGTTTGTGTATTTGTTCTTTTCTTTTCTTTTTTTCTTATTTCTTTACCTATCTTAAGATGACTATATATACAATAGCCTTGAAGAAGTGGCAGGTTGCCGCAAAACAGTTATTGGCTCAGGCTCAACCTCCCATAGATTTAGCTATGAATAAGATCAAAAGTGGTTACACCATTTGACTGAAATATTGTATGAACCAAAATCCTGGAATGTGATCAACATTTATTTGAAATAGCTATCGCATAGGCATATTGCAAATTTGTCTGTTAGGAATGTAAGAAACTAAAAACAATTGAAACAAAAACTGTTTTGTATTAATAGGCCTATTTGTGTTACATATTTATATTTGTTTAATAAAAGATAAAAAAGTTCATAGAAACCTGCTTTAAGAATTTCTTATTGCTTTTTCCAAGTGGGGTGAACCTATACACATGAATTTGTAAAATTGATCACTTCCCTTTTTTGATTAAGTAATTACTGTGTAAGTCAGAAACGTTAGTGACTGTAAAGGGTTTCATCGAAAAACGTTTTGCTTTTACCCGTACTTGCTTGGTAACCTTATCCTTGGATTTTATTTCACTGCCTCCTTTTCATACTGACCAATTCAACCGAAAAAGTTCGATTCACAAGCATTGGTGCATGAGTGGATATGACTTATTCTTAGATTGTCTATTAGTGTTTACTGGCATTTTTATAATCATTTGGCAAGTTGATAAAGTCTCTGAGGTTATTCGTAGATATATATCTCATTTTCATCCCTAATACACACACCACTCACCTGGAAAAAGTCCAGAAGAAAATCTGAAATCTAAGTAGCACAAGTTAGTGTAATTTCAGACATAAGAACTAATTATACAATCAGCGACAGACAGCACCAGTTTTTACTCCTGCCAGGAACTCACACAGCTAACATAACAGCTTATCAAGGCACGAAATGAATGCTTGGCTCTGCGGTTTTAATGAGCGTGTTAGAGGGCAAGCGCCACCTGTGTGGCAGAACCACCCAGGTGCAGCAATTAAAGAAGCATCTCGCAGAAAGTGAAAGGCGAAAGAGACACTTGAAGGTGAACTGCTTCCAAAGTTTCATAAACACATTTTGGACGATTTCAAAGATAAATTATCATATTTGCTCACTGCATTTTTAAAGGGGGTCCTTTCATGCGTATATATTCATGTCCTAAAATGACATTGATTTATGCGAAAGAAGGGTCAGTGGTGAAAGATAAGAGGATGGATTTTTATATACTAATGTTTTCATCTGTATGCATGGAAATAACCTTCTGCAAAAGTTCGCAATAAAGTAACTTACAATGGATAAAAACACAAATATTTACCAACGTGGAACGGAGACGCATTAAAATATTAACTTAAATTTCTATCCAGTAAAATTGAAATGTAAATGTATTGTAAATGTATTGGCATTTATATTGCGCACTACTTACCCGTAGGGTCCCAAGGCGCTTCGACCGCTGCGAAACCCTTCCTGGCTTCCCTGAGAGATGGTCCCTTAATGGGTATCTCCAGGGTGAGACCAGGCATCCCCGGCGGTCTGGTGGGGCCGTTAGTGAAGATGAGGCAAGCTAATGCCCAGAGTTGCCGAGTGTGATTGCTGATCAGAGTGGGCACCGAGGCGAGAGAATTATCGAGTCCGCTGACCCTGGTCCAGAAACCTGCCGCGCCGGGAATCGAACCCTGGTCCCGGGCCGTCCTCTGCTCTTGGGTCTGCCGCCTCTAACCAGTGAGCCACACTACTTCACTGCGCCAATTGTCAAATAAATGTAAATATGAGGCAGAATTTTTAATTAATAAACGGATGATGAATTATGTATCCAAGAAAGTATAGAAAAACATTTTTCCACTTTTATTAACCTAGAAAAGCAGATATGTTTTTAAGAAAAACAGGGGCATATTTACAAGGAAATGACGTAGCGCGGAGCTGCGGCAAATTTTACAGCACCTCGCTTCTCCATTTCTAAATCGCAGAGATGCCCCATACTTTCAACAATATCAGTCAGCCCTGTGTTTTCCTCAGCGCTGGCGCTAAAAATAGCTGCCTAGCGCCAACACATACACCCTTGCAGGGAATGATTGTTAATGTATAGGAAGGTGTTCCTTCCTGCACATAAACAATCCAGAAGGGTGATTTGTTACTTCTATGTGTGCTGCATTCTGCAACACACAAAGTAACAAATTGCTATTATTTAAGGATTTTGCTCTTTCTACCTGTGCTGCAGGATAAAGCACACTCAGCAAAAGCAAAAATGAGGAGAAATAAAAGCATTTCTCCTTGTTGCGTTAAATGAATGGTACACTTTTCAACAAACAGAAAAAAGTTGAGGAAATGATCCATGGTGCCTAAGGCCTGGAGAAAGATGAATTGTACATGTGAAATTATTGAGTAATGAATGTTCCATTGTTCGAGTTTATGTATTAACACTCTCCCTGCCAATTTATCTCATGAATCTGCTAGCAAAGTTGGTCTATAGTAAGGCCAGGTCAGCATCCTCCCCCTTCATGTAGATCAGAATTATAACTGAGCGAGAGAAAAAAGCCCCTCTGCCTATTGAAATTGGAACCTGGAAGTTGCAAATGCTCCACAGCTCCTTAGTAAAAGATAAGTTGTACTAATTTTAAAGACTACTCATGCCCCATTGATCGTACATTCTTATTTGGATTGATAAAAGAACGCACAAATTATTTGATGGTTGATAGCAAAGATGTATGTTAAAGTCAGCCATCCAATCATACCTGAATAATGGCTAACTCTAGCTAGATTGTTATAGAAAAATTGATTATTTCACCATCTTTATATATAAAGTGGTTTTCAAACGTTTAACCAACAGAATCTGATGGGAGCTGCTGATGAGGAGAATTAAGCTCTTGCCATATCAATCTCCCAGGAACTTGTGTGAGAATAAAATGACCAAGCCATATTTAGCTCTTCCACACCTTACTGGAATTGCCTGGGTGCTAAATATTTAATAACCATTAATAAAAAAAAAAAGCTCAGTGTTAGAAAAGGGGTTTCTGGTTGGCTAGGGTATACAACAAAGTCAGGCAGGACCCACCACTCTAGTCAGGGTAAGGGAGTTACACACACAAGATAACCCCTGCTCACCCCGTTGGTAGCTTGGTAGAACAGTCAGGCTTATCCCAGAGGCAATGCGTAAAGTGTTTGCGCATCCCACACACACATCGGTGACAAACAAGGGACACCACAAAAAGAGACACAACGCATGGTTATATAAAAATATCCTGTATTTTCCATAAAACACATTAGACCACAAACACATAAATCACTGTGCCACTAGGCACTTGTCATAAAATTGCATATAAAACACATTGGTCATCAATCACTAGGCCAACAGGCGATTGTCATAATATCATAGGTAGGGCAAAAGTATGCATTAACATATGTACTGCCCACTTCATCACAACACATCATGCTTAACATCACAGTGAAGGCAGTAGGTAAAAACTTATAACATGCCCATGTCAATAAAACATGAGGCCATAAAACGGAATTGCAGTAGTTAGGTTCACATAACCCACTATTTATCATTACATATAAATCTGGGATCTGGAAATTCGCAGGATATCTGAAAGGCCGTAGTATGAAAATCACATTTAGCTCATAACTTTGCTAAGGCCGCAGGGAGTACTGCACACCTATTTTGGCAAATGTGGTAAATCCCCACAGGGAATCGGGGGGTCTCCATCAAGGTTCCCCCTGTCCTGACAACCACGCCACATGACCCCAAGTATGTGCACATGAGGGGGGAAGGCATTCACCACCTATCCCCTCGAGGAGACCTCACTGGGTCCCCCTCATGCAAGACAATGTAGTGTGGTTCTCATTAATGGCAGGGGCTGCGACCGGAAGCTCTCCATTCACTCAGAACACTGTCCAGATATGCTACGCAAATACTCTTGCCGCCCGGTGCTGCAGTGCTGGATCTCACTGTTCCCATGAGTGGCGCTGTCAAAGGGGCGGTCTGCAACGGCCTGGCCAGGTCATGTGGGGAGGGAGACTCCCTTATTTACCAAGGCTACCCAGGACATCCTCGGCATGAATTGAAGGCATGATACGGCTGTCTTCGTACACATACCAAAGTCCTGAAAGGCAGAGAAAGGTGGGCATGGCTTCCCTCACCAGGTCCTGACCCCACTGTAGGCTGCGAGTGGAAATCCTTGGCTCTTCCTGGAGTTGGACCTTCCTCCCTGCTACGGCATCTCTCTCTTGCCGGGGACATACAGGTTACCTCAGCGCTGCTCGCTCGGGATTCACTAGAGACCCGACCAAAGAGCGAAACATGTTGACCTAATGTACTCACTATCACCTGCACTTACACTTGAGGTTCCGTGATAATCGTAAGGGGTGTTTTCGACTCGCCCGAATATGGTCGAGTCTGGTATCTATGAACCGCAAATGACGAGTTTAGTGGGTGTACGCGTTTTCGCTGTGCTAATCTAAATCGTTCGTCTGTTACGTGGGTTTCTTCATCTGAACCCACGGGTTCCATTTTAGATACGGCATCCATTTTGTTTCTTGCCCTCAAGTAGTCAGCGAACGGACACTGTCCGCTTCGCGACCCTGGGATTCCCAAACTTTTTCGGAAGACACGTGTTCCTTTGAGGGTGTCTTTATGACGAGGGGGATGACACTGCAAGGCAGATGGCCCCGCTCGAGGCTCATCTTGCTGTGCCGGTCTATTGTCTCAGCTGTGCATTCATTAGGCACGTCTCCTTTGATCCCTGCATCATGTTTCTGATAGCACCCCCTTACACTCTTTTCAATCTGTTCGCTATCCTCGTCTTCCTCTGCACCTGTTTCTGACTCTCCCTTGATTCGTTTACTGCCGGAATGGAATGCACTAATGGTGAGAAGATGTACTTTTACAGTTGGGAACCAGCAATGCTACTGTAATTATGTTCCGGGACCCTGAATACATGAAAGCGACCCCCTATGAAATTTACTGTGGGAACTGGGTTGTAACCTTTTATTTGCCATGTTGTCGTATGACGAAAAACTGTATAAAAGAAGCGATCCACAGATACAATTTGAAGCAGTCTCATTGAACCTACATGCTATGTACTTCTTGTGACTTCTGTGTTCCCTGCAGTAAATAAACCTCGAAATCTTTGACGCCGAAGGAAGTGTCCCGTGTCTCTGTCATTTGTACGCCGGAACAGGTAACCCACGAAGGTTTCAGGTGTTGTCCCTGGCACCGCTGGGTCTTAGAAAAACCCAGTCCTTCAGTTGGCGCCCAACGTGGGGCGGCATCAGCGGTACCGGTCCAAAGCCCGACGATCGTGAGGAACTTCGTGTGAAATCTCCAAGGGAAGGTGCACCCCGCTTCATCGATCCTGTTGTCGAAACAAGTGGCCCGACGACTTTTCCCGCGAAGATCCCTGCCTCCTGACGGCTGCGACGGACTGCTGCCTTGACTGTCGACCTGTTTTGGCGCCTGGCGTAGACCTTGGTATAGCGAGACGATTGACGGGCCTTCCTGGTGACGCCATTGTTCTTTGAGTTAAGTATTTGTGGGTCGCTCCCCAGAATCCTTAGTTGTTGTGGGTGCTTAGTTGTTGCATGGTTCCATTGCATTTGTGGTCCTTCGTATTTTGTTCTTAGTTGTTGTATTTGACGGCTGCAGTCGCCAAAAACCGAGGGTTTTTGCACTTTTGCGGGGACATTGTAATCCAATAACCCTTGACGTTTGTGAAACTCGGTTAGTGTGCACGATGCCTGGCCGTAGTACTTTGTTTCGTTGCTTTAGAGGTTGTGGTGCGGATTCCCGATTGGAGGACTCATGTCCGATACCTCCGGTTGGAACTCCAATATATGAATTATATAGTCGACATGGTGTGGGTCCTATCACGTTTAATGATTGCTGGGTCCGCTACACTAAAGATGACGGTGTCCTTAGTTGTCCACCTCATGGTAGTTTTGAGACCCCGATTTTAGATAATCTTGAAGCTAAATTGTTCCAAAGAAAAGCAAGGCCGGCCATGTTTGATTCCTTTCGGTTATGGCGTAAAGAAGTCAAGCAAAAAGAAATCAAACAGCTTAAACGTAATAAGAGAGAAGGTATTGTTACAACAATGAGAAATGCAGAGCAGTTTCAGCGAGACAAAGAAGAGAAGGAAAAGGAAATTTTTGATAGATTGCAACGTATGACAATGGATAAATGTTATCCCGCTTTACCGACGGATACTGATAAGAAGGGAGAGGAAGCAGTAGAGGATCCCTTGTTGTCATACCTACTGAAGTCGCCACCTCCAGACGCACAGGATACTATAGTGCCTGTGGTTCCCCCTGTTTCTCAACCTGCTGTTCCGGCAGCTGTTAATCAGCCTGCCGCTGGTCCTGTTCTTGCGAACCCCTCAGTCCCTATTCCTCTACCTGCTACTGTCCCTACTGCTCCACCGTCTATACCTTCTCAAGCTACCTTTCCCGCTACTTCCACTCATGTTTCAGAAAAGGGGTGGTGATGAACAGAGTGTCTGAATTAAGCAGACCACTCTTACCCAGTCCAAAGATCAGGGCTTGATCCATCACAGTTATTTATCTCACTGCACCATCCCAGCTCAGAACCTGGCTATATGCAAATCAGTCTGTCCCTGGCCCAGTGCATCATGGGAAAAGGGCAGACTAAACTACCAAGCCAATTCTTCACCAGAAAGGAGACAAGCTACCGGGGACCGGTTTCTGGCATTTCAGCCGTCTTCAGCCCGGCTTGCTTGAATCCTGATGGTGCAGTGAGAAAGGGACTCATGTCTGAGTATACCCTGCCACACCTATAGTGGTGCAGTGAGCTAAAAAACGGTGTTGGATCTAGCCCTGATCTCTTGACTGGGTGAGAGTATTCTGCTTAATTCAGAAACTCTGTCCATCACCACCCCTTGTTGTTAAATATTTTGTCCACCCTAAGCGTGGAAGGGTATACTCAGATGTGAGTCCCTTGCTCATTGCACCATCAGGATTCAAGCAAGCCGGGCCGACGACGGCTGAAATGCCAGAAACCGGTCCCCGGAAGCTTGTTTCCTTCCCACTGTAAGAATTGGCTTGGTAGTTTGGTTTACCCTGTTCCCATCATGCACTGGGACAGGAACAGACTAATTTGCATATAGCCAGGTTCTGAGCTGGGATGGTGCAGTGAGCTAAAAAACGATGTTGGATCTAGCCCTGATCTCTTGACTGGGTGAGAGTATTCTGCTTAATTCAGAAACTCTGTCCATCACCACCCCTTGTTGTTAAATACTTCCACTCATGTGGCTACTCCGACTGCTCTTGCTCCTCCTGTATTTGGTCCTCCTATTGTTACCCCTTTACTTCTCTCCTCTTCATGTCTGTTCGGCGACGTATTCCTAATATTGTTGCCAACGTTTACTCTCCTCTTGGACCGATTCTTGGGTCTGCTGATTCCGATGCTCCGCAAAGACGAAGTCAGCTTCCTGGTGGTAGGGAACGTGATACGCTATTTAAAATGGCGAAAAATTGGATTAAATATCCCCTTAAGAATTCTCCACGTATAGTTGTTGACACTTTCTCTCAATTCAATGAGCCAACACAAAGATTCATGTTTGAAGAAATGTGCAAACTCTTACGCGATGAGATATCAGTTGACGCGGCAGATGATGTGCTGGCCGCTTTAACTGAACTTCAGCTTCAGTTTTTGAATGGTATGATTGTGGGTAGCAATGTTCGACGCGCTATCGAGCATCTACTATCTTTTCGTCCCGCTTTGATGCCTCGTGCATTATTTAAAGACGAACATGAGGAATGGATGGCGACGCCTGGTCAGTATCCCATGCGTGAAGTCCCCCCAGTGTGGATGCCAGGTGATGCGACTGTTAATCCTGCTATTTTGCCACACTTCCAGAGAGTGTGGATACACCTTCCATGGAAACGATCGGAAGTTTTGCAGGTTAAGCAAACTTTGCCTGACCCTCGTAGAAATCCTGCAGGGTACTATAAAGAGTTGTCCCAATTAGTGGATGCTACGATAATGAATCTCGCCGACATTGATATGTTGTTCGGCAATGTCGTACCTCAACCGGTATGGGCAAAAATACGTCACGAAGATCATGCAGCTGAATTAGGTGGTGATTGGGCTGCGCTAACAGCGCCGGATGTACGACAAGTTGGTGGGGCTAAACCTGAACAGCTCATTACTGATCTTCCCCAGAGGATAATTACCCTTATGAAGACACTTATGCCAGCAATGAAAGTTAACTGGGATAAACTGTCTGCTTGTAAGCAAAAGAAGGACGAGAGTGTCTCCGATTTCTTTACGAGATTTGAGGAGGCATTCATCGATCATAGTGGCCAAGATATGGGCACTGAGGGAGGTCAGAAATTGTTTGTGGATAAATTTGTATCAAACTTGTTGCCTGAACTTAGCAATAAATTAAGAAATTCAGAAAGTGCGTGGGCTGTTTCTACTTCTGCTCAGATATTGGCTACGGCTCAATATTATGAAAATAGAAAGAGGAAAATGATCGTGCAGACAAAAAGACGAAAGAGTTAAAAATGAAAGTTTTGTTACAACAAGCGTATCCTCCGCGCTCGAATCAAAACGATTCTCAACAGCGGAATAGATCGCAATCGCAATCCGCTAGGTCACAGCCGCGGAATGACTCTTCCTCGCAGAGATCTATGCTTGGATACAATCAATGTGCCTATTGTAGAGGTGAGGGTCATTTAAAGATTGATTGTCCGGTTTTGCGCGATCGCAATAATAACAATTCATCTAGAGGAGGTCGTAGTGGTCCTCAACAGGCTTCACGAGGTAGAGGTCGTGGTGTTACTCAGCATCAAAATGAGCGTTCTAATAATTCCTCTGATTCCAATAATTGTTTTGATCAGCGTGGATCATCTTCAGGTAGATCCGCACAGTACAATGTGGACGATTATTATATTGACCAGGTTACTGATGACAGTAATTACTAGGACAGCTATGGACAAAGGGAGGGAGTAGTATCAGTTCCGGTTGATCAGAGAGGGCCTTACGTCGCAGTTGCCACATCAGGCGTAGTTGAGCTTTTTCTGTTGGACACTGGTGCAGCGAAAAGTTCCATCATGCATTCAAAACTCCCTGGCGCACCTTTGTCTGGCTTAACAAATGTTTCCGTTGGATTCTCCGGCGCCCCTGTTAGCAATCCGGTTTCTTGCCCTTTGCCCCTTACAATTGGGCCTCGCGAGCTGAAAGCTCCTTTGATTTTGACTACTGGGTGTGGTGAAAATCTTTTGGGACTGGATTTGCTGAAACGTTTGTATGCGACTTTGTATTGTTCTCCCGCGGGAGTAAAACTTACATTGGGTGAGAGAGTAATCTCTCCTATGTACTTGTCCATTGATAAGCTCCCACCGGAATTGAGTTCTCTTCCTGCATCTTTGTGGGCAACAGGTCCCAATGACGTGGGCCTGCTTGACATTTCCCCTTATGTTGTCCAATTGAAATCAAATGTGCGATTACCACGTATTCTCCAGTATCGTATCTCCCTTGATGGTGAACGGGCGTTGCTAGCGATCATCTATGATTTGATCGAGAAAGATGTTATCGAGGAGACACGGGGAAACGTGTGTAATAGTCCTGTGTTACCTATTCTGAAACGCACTGATCCATCTAAGCCTCCTGTTTATCGTTTTGTCATTGATTTACGGGAGGTGAACAAAATTGTGGTTCCTCAGTTCCCTGTGGTGCCTGACATTACAGCTTTACTGACTCTGATTCCAGCATCTGCTTCTTGGTTCTCAGTGATCGATCTGAAGAATGCTTTCTTTAGCATTCCGATTGCTGAGGAAAGTAGGGACCTATTCGGTTTCTCGTTAAGTGGTCGCAGCTTTAGGTTTAAACGCGCTCCTCAGGGCTATTGTGAGAGTCCATCAATATACAGCCAAGCCCTGAAGAGTCAACTTGACACGTTTGTGTTACCGGCTGGTGCGGCCTTGATGCAATATGTCGACGACTTGTTGGTGGCTGCAGACACAAATGATATCTGCAAAACTGCTATGGTGTCTCTGTTGCAACATCTCTGTGACTTACATCACAAGGTGTCACCTTCTAAACTGCAATATTGTTGCCAAGAAGTAACCTATCTAGGTCACTTATTGTCAAAGGAGGGGAGAAGGTTGACCCCAGAGAGAATTGCAGCAATTGCTCGAGAAGGTTGACCCCAGAGAGAATTGCAGCAATTGTCGAATGACTGTGCCAACAACTCAGAGAGATGTGCGTGCCTTTCTAGGTATCACGTCATACTGCAGGCAATGGATTCCAAATTTTTCATTGCTAGCGAAACCATTGGTAGCCCTCACGTACAAGGATGTTCCAACTCCTTTGCCATGGACGGAAGAATGTCAGAACAGTTTTTCTGAACTGCGTGATGCGTTGTGTTCGACCCCTGTGTTAGGTACTCCTGACTACAGTAAGCCGTTCAGACTATACGTTCACGAGAGGGAAGGTTGTGCGTTGAGTGTTTTGACGCAGCAATTTGGTGGTAAGCAGCGTCCATGCGCATATTTTTCCTCGACCTTGGACCCAGTAGCTATAGCATTGCCTAGTTGTCTAAGAGCAACAGCGGCAGCTGCGGTGTCCATCCGACAATCTGCAGGATTGGTCATGGATAATATGCTTACGGTGATGGTTCCGCATGCAGTTGACACTCTCTTGAATCGTACGAAAACTCAACACTTGACGAGCGCAAGGTTGTCCGGTTATGAGTTGACGCTTTTGGCAAGTCATATTCAAATAAAGCGCTGTAATGTCCTGAACCCGGCGACGTTGTTGCCAACCAATATGGAATCAGACGAGGTACCAACACATGATTGTTATCTGCGAACTGAGGAAGAAACGAAGGGTCGTGTTGACCTAAAAAATACTCCATTGGAAGACCCCGATGGTACTTTGTATGTGGACGGTTCGTGTTTTAAGTTGCCGAATGGTGATTTGACGACTGCGTATGCTGTGGTAACGTTAAGCACGTTGTGGAAACGGCGAGATTGAATCAGAATTCTGCACAGGCGGCAGAACTAATTGCCTTGACGAGAGCGTGTGTTTTGTCGAAAGGAAAGTGGGTGAATGTGTTTACCGACAGCCAGTATGCTTTTGGTGTTGCTCATAGCTTTGGACGATTGTGGCGAGAGAGAGGTTTTATGACATCGCATGGTACGAAGATCCAACACGGACAGCTTGTGAATGATCTTTTGGACGCACTCACATTGCCTAAGCAGGTGGCGATTATTAAATGTAGTGCGCACCGTAAGGTGACGGATGATGTTGGTCGTGGTAATGCGTTTGCGGATGAGATTGCTAAAGAGACTGCTAGAAACCTTGCAACTAGAATGTATGTGACAAATTCGGTAAGGTGGCCTGCAGAAACTGGTATGTGTGAGGATACTGTCGAAAGTGTGAAAGCGATTCAGAATGAGACCACTGAAACTGAAAAGACCAAGTGGAAGGAGAGCACAGTAAAGTTGGATGCGAATGGATGTTGGATTGATTTGTCAAAGAATCAAAGATGGATGTTGCCGGATGCATATGTGCTAGCTGTTGTGACCATGGCACACGGTTTGTCACATATTAGTGCGAAGGGTATCTGCAAGTTGTTGTCCCCTGTATGGAAGAATGATGGTATTGCTAAATGTACTGAGAGATTGGTCAAGAATTGCATGGTATGTATGATGTACAATCCTGGCAAGGGTACTCCTACACCCCCTGGCCATTTTGCTCCTCCTACATGTCCCTTTGAGGTAATCCAGCTGGACTTCATCCATATGGAGTGATGTAATAACCTGAAGTACGTTTTAGTTGTGGTTTGCGCATTCTCCCGATGGATCGAAGCCTACCCTCTCAAAGACAATACTGCCCTGTCCACAGCGAAAGTCCTACTGAAGGAATACTTTCCTCGGTATGGAATGCCACAGATTGTATGGTCTGATAACGAAAGTGAGTTTGTGGGGAGTGTGATGAAGAGTGTGTGTAAGGGCCTTGGAATTACACAAAAATTCCACAGCGCCAATCATCCCCAGTCAGCAGGTTTGGTTGAGGGGTACAATGGTACTCTGAAACTAAAACTCGCAAAGATTCAGGCTACGACTAGTCTCTCGTGGCCCGATGCTTTGCCTCTGGCTCTTTTGTCAACTAGGGCGACTGTACACTCTCGAGTAGGGCTCAGCCCATATGAGATTGTGTTCGGCCGTCCTGCAAATATTTGGGGGGTTCCTAGACCCAGTGCATTCACAAATCTTGAATATCCAATGCTAATTGATTACCTTCATGATCTGACTGCTAAACTGAGGTTAATTCATCAACAGCTTTTTGAAGCACTGCCGGCGCAGACGGAGGGTCCAGGCCACCAGCTCCAACCCGGAGACTGGGTGGTTACCAGAAACTTTGGCTGGAAGCGAAACCTTGAGCCGAGGTTTATTGAACCCTTCCAAGTCCTACTCGCCACAAGGACCGCTGTTCGTTTGGAGGGCCGTAAGCATTGGGTGCACGCCACCCACACCAAAAAGGTACCAATACCTTTACCAGCGGACTCGTGGGTGAGGACTGGCATCGCTGCAACAGAAACAGAAGCTTTGCCGAATTTTGTGCCGTTCAGTGATGCTCAGCCTATGGGAGATACTTCAGTGCAGCCAGATAACTTTGTTGAACCTTTGCCATTGGAGAATTCAAGATCTGAATTAAAGTTTGACCGATAGGACTCTGTTCCACAATCCGACCCATTGTTTGAAGAGCAGACTCGTCCTGGAAGAAGCAGATATTTTCTTTGTTCCAATACTAGAGACAAATAAATTTATTTTTTGCTTTCTCCTTTTTGAAATTTACGTTACCCCCATTATCACTCTGAACATTTTTTGAACAACTGTGGTTCTTATCAAATTCTGAGTTCTTTTCCACACATGTGTGTTTTTCCACAGCTAGGAGATTTTGTATATATTGTTTGATCAAAAGAACCTTACATCCGGGTTGACCGTAGGGCCGTGCGGGTACTTCCTTCTGTTTAGTAGGTCCTGACACTAGGTCGGAGGCCGTTGAATCCTAGGAATTCCTGGGGATTGACCATTACTACACAGAACGAAGTGCGTCAAGAACGTTGCGGACGGTTTTATAGGATGGCTTTCTCAAGGTTGTCGGAAGTGGAGAAGACTCAAGCGCAAAGATTCGAACTGCATAGGGTTGTACGTACCAAATGTTTTATGTTTCAGGTGTTCCTACTGTTCCTAACTGTTTCTTCGTTACTGGTGGGTAGAGTATACTATGCGATACAATCATTCTTGCCTTCTGCTTCACCTACCCTTTCCTCTGAACCTAAACCTACTTCCACTGTTTCTCCTCATTCCTTTCACATCTTACCCCAACACGAGCAGGTTAGACGTGCGGAATTCATGAATAACTTCTTTGTCCAGCTTCTTCATCAACATCAGTTGGTGATGAACACTACCAACTGTTGGGTGTGTGGGTTAATGCCACATACCACGGATAGGGGAATCCCGTACTTGGTCCTTCCTTACAGTTCCCAGGGTTCAGCTCGAGCATTTCAAACTATGTTTCGTAGCGCACTAGATTCCTACCCCCATCGAGAGCCACGCACTACAGATCATGGTCCTGGCCCATACCACAAGCCTTTGGCAAGAGCGATTGCCGATTTAGATAGGGATATCTTCGACGCATCGCTTATCCCAGAGAAAGAGGTGCGAGCATACAGAGATCTGAGTGAGGCTGAGTATAGCATGTCAGTGGGTGATCGGCAGCTTAAAAGCTCGTCTCCGATCTGGATCGTACCCCATCTCGGTAATTTCTGTCTGAAAGGTTTTGGCCGAAGTCCGCGAGCTCAGCTCGGGAGGAGTGCCTGTACTGAAACGTATGTTTTACCGACGGCCTCTTCCCCTGTTCTTTTGACTGCCAAGGGTACATACTTTGTCTGTTATGATCGCGCATATACATGGTTGCCTCGTGACTTTTCAGGCACCTGTTATATTGCGAATCTGTTACCGCCGACCTTTACTGTTTGGTCAGATTATCACAAGACCAGAGTTGTGAGAGGCGTGATTAGCGAAGAGGATACTGCCGGTCAAGAAGCAGGAGACTTCTTTAAGGGTTTCTTGCCGTTTTGGGGACCTATGATCAATAGTAGGAACCTGAGACAGTTGACTCGAGTGGTGGAATCGACCGCTAATATCACTGCAAGTGCCCTTGGTAATCTTACAGCAGAGCTTCAGGCGGATAGGCTTATGACGTTACAAAATCGTATGGTTTTAGACGTTGTTCTTGCGGATAGTGGTGGAGTATGTAAGGTGATCCATTCGAGTTGCTGCATTTTCATTCCTGACAACGCTCCAATTGTCTATCAAGCCATCTCGAAGTTGCATAAGATCTCCGAGTCCATACACGTGGACGTAGGGGATTGGATGCTACTAGGGTGGTTTTGGGGCCTGGTGTTGACGTGGGGTTGGAAAATTCTGATGATCATTGGGGTTGTTGTAGCATTTCTGTTCATGTGTTGTCTTTGTGTGCAGTGTGGTCCTGCCTTATGTGGCCTCTGTGCTACGACGTGTATAAGACGGCCACCTGTTACCAAGGAAGCACTGATGGATAGAATAATGTTGCAGCAACATCTGGATGGTCTGATGAATATCGAGATCGATTCTGATTCCGACTAGTGCTTGCCTACATGAGGGCAAAAGGAGCGTCTGAGGTTCCGTGATAATCGTAAGTGGTGTTTTCGACTCGCCCGAATATGGTCGAGTCTGGTATCTATGAACGGCAAATGACGAGTTTAGTGGGTGTACGCGTTTTTGCTGTGCTAATCTAAATCGTTCGTCTGTTACGTGGGTTTCTTCATCTGAACCCACGGGTTCCCTTTTAGATACGGCATCCATTTTGTCTCTTGCCCTCAAGTAGTCAGCGAACGGACACTGTCCGCTTCGCGACCCTGGGATTCCCAAACTTTTTCGGAAGACACGTGTTCCTTTGAGGGTGTCTTTATGATGAGGGGGATGACACTGCAAGGCAGATGGCCCCGCTCGAGGCTCATCTTGCTGTGCCGGTCTATTGTCTCAGTTGTGCATTCATTAGGCGTGTCTCCTTTGATCCCTGCAATCATGTTTCTGATAGCACCCCCTTACACTCTTTTCAATCTGTTCGCTATCCTCGTCTTCCTCTGCACCTGTTTCTGACTCTTCCTTGATTCGTTTACTACCGGAATGGAATGCACTAATGGTGAGAAGATGTACTTTTACAGTTGGGAACCAGCAATGCTACTGTAATTATGTTCCGGGACCCTGAATACATGAAAGCGACCCCCTATGAAATTTACTGTGGGAACTGGGTTGTAACCTTTTGTTTGCCATGTTGTCGTATGACGAAAAACTGTATAAAAGAAGCGATCCACAGATACAATTTGAAGCAGTCTCCTTGAACCTACATGCTATGTACTTCTTGTGACTTCTGTGTTCCCTGCAGTAAATAAACCTCGAAATCTTTGACGCCGAAGGAAGTGTCCCGTGTCTCTGTCATTTGTACGCCGGAACTGGTAACCCACAAAGGTTTCAGGTGTTGTCCCTGGCACCGCTGGGTCTTAGAAAAACCCAGTCCTTCACACTCACAGACAAGAGAGCAGCAAGAAAATACTCATTCCAGTGCAATATTTTTTAAAGAGGTCTTCCATGTCCATTGTATAAAATCTTACCACTCAGACTCTCGAATAAAACTCCGTTTCTGGGTACCGAGGGGGTAATTTTAATTCACTCACTCATTTTCGTACCCACACACCCGTACTCACAACTGGAGCATCACTCCTTGAAAGATCTCCGATAAAGATCCCTCTTGCGCCACCCCTATGAGGAGAAAACGCCCAATTATGAAGCATGACACCACATGGGTGTGTGAGGGTACTTTTTCCCTAAAAGAGGAATCCCCCCTCTTCAACAGAATCCAACCTTTACTGTGAGCAGTGTTGACTCACGAGTCTCTTTTAGCTACCAAATAGGTCTGCTTCTCTTCCTTTTCCTATTAGGAACAGTTACTCCCTAGTGATTACTACGTTGACTTTGGGAGCACTGGTACTGGACTATCCTTTCTATAATCTCCCGGTCCCCCCTCTACAGTGTATTACAATGCAGAGCACACCTCAACCCCTCTAGTGACTGTCTAGAGTGAATGCACATTGCAGCGCCTGTCACTCAAATGCCAGATGCTGAATACACAAAGAGCCAGAGGTACACAGAATGGTAAAGTAAGAAAATGCCCGTTTTCTAAAAGTGGCATTTTCAAACACAGAATTTAAAACCACCTTCACCAAAAGTTGTGTTAATAAATTCTGAGCTCAGAGAGCCTATATTAAAAGTTTCTATGTTTTCCCTATTGCAAGTTTAAGTGCATTTAGAGTGGTGGGAGGAGTTTTGCTTGTCTCCTTTTTCACAATGCTGTATCCGCCACCTGTGGTCATGCTGCACCAGGGAGGACACGACTGGTTTGGGCTGGGTTCAGAGATCCTTACACCAGCATACAAATATTGAAACAGCTTTTGTGTAACTTTTGAAACTAGTTGTTTTCCACTTGCACAGTAATTATTAGGTTGAATACTTTTTCCTTCTCATGAAAATGGGTCTGTGAGAATGCATACCAAAAAAATAGCTCAGTTGGGAGGCCTATTGTAGGCAGGTTCGATGACTTGTTTCTCACTGAGTCTATCCACAGCTCTACCCTCACCACAGAATCTGCTTGTGTAAGTACAGAGGGTGTGCATGCAACCATTTGGAAATGAATGTTTGCTATAATTTAAGACAGTACTCGTGATGACTTTTCATGCAAACTGGTCATATGCTTATCCTTTGCACGCACATTTTCCTTTTCTATTAACACACCATTTCACCCTACATATTAATATATCCAATTCTTTAAACTCTACTTATATATGTTTACGGTATTTCATAGATTTGCTACATGGAGTAAATGTATGACACAGAACCAGTATGCTCTCTAAGAAGTTACGGTTGCCCTTTGAATTTAATTTTTAGATGGTCCTCACTGAACACTATTTTGTGTCAGTGCAAAAAACATTCAGGTAGCAACATTGACACTAGAAGGCATGGGCCTGTAAACACGGTGAAAATCTACACTTACAGGCCTGTGACCACGCATAGGTTAGAATATACAGTACGCCTAAACATGCAACAGCTGCATGTGTTACACAGGAAAAAGTTGTTAAATTCCAATTTCGTAAATATACACATTTAAACATTCAAAAATGACTTCTCTGATATTGTAATTTTTAAAATTCCAGCACTTAGTGTATAAGGACCAAAGTTAAATAGATGCAAAATTAAATCAAATTGCTTTGTTTGTTGAGTATTCAATCACAATGAAGCTTTGTAATATACTGCAGCACACCTATAAAGAGGAAAATGCCTCTTCACAAAAACAATCCTGCTTATATCACAGGCACCAATGCAACATAACGAAAGCGTGTCTGCATTGGCACTAGGCAGCCAAAAGAGGGTCAGTGCTAGGAAAGGACAGGAATGTGTCGTATATTGGTCAATGTGGTGTGTTCCTGACCTTTTGATATATTGAATACTTTTGCGTGATTAATTAAACTAATTGCAATTAAAATTTCCCTACATTATGCAGTATCCAGAAACTGTACTGCAAGAATTATTTTTAAAGGTTCCAATTCAGCCTTAGTTATGTCACAAAGCCAGATCCATTCACCACAAATTGATCATATGAAGTAATACATAAAGTCAGTGAAGCATGGGGTTCATCGTGCATAGCTAATTACATTTGAAGCACATATAAAAAATACATTAACAATTACCATAACAGGATATTGCACATATTGCAGTTTAAAATGGCAACATTCAATAATTAATAATTACAACACATTAGAGAAAAGAGTAAAAAATGTGATAAAAATACATAAATAGTTTCTATAACAAGTTATTGCACACATTGCATTTTAAAGTGCCAAGGTGCAATATTTAATAATTCCATTGTATAAAAACAATAATTAAGTTCATCAATAATTACTGTAACAGGGCTTATATTATTTCAATCCTAAAAATTTCCCTTTCAGCCAACAAAGTAGCAAAATATATACGATACATCTCAAATTTGCAACGTAAAAACATTTTTCGGCTGCATTTCAAATTTTTATTAGCTAGCATAGCAACGGGTTGGATTCACCAGATAGTGACCTAATTAGTGCCTGGCAAGCTGATCTGACCCCCAAACCTCAAGAATAGTGGCTTCAAAAGAGAACGTTGGATGTTAATCAATTTAGGACGCACGCACACTATATCAATGACTCTTGTGGCCAACTGCATAGTCTACAATTAGATTCTGGCCACTGCTGTATCCATGACTGCGTGCCCTCTTTTGCTGGATTTATTCCCAATCGTAATTTAAAAAAAGTATTTTTTATTTTTGCTGAAAAATAAGCAGTCAAATATGGCTTGATTTGTGAAAATTGGTTTGACTTCATCACATACCATTCATTATTTTTCCCCACTAATGCATTTTTGTCCAGCTTTAGGGAATTCAGTTTTTTTTAGTAAGTTTATAGTTGGGCATTGTCAAGTCTTGCAGACCAATGTCCCTTAAGGAGGGTAATATATGAGATCTTTCCTTTTACAGCATAATCAGACTTATCTATTTCTTTCCAGCAGATGTTCCCTAGGGATGCAGGAGCTGATGAAAACACAGATTACATACATTTAAAAAATGCTCCTTCTGATACCGAGCACTGTCTCTGGAGCCCAAACTCTAATCTTAATCCTGCTTGGTAGACTGATTTGGAATCCCGAAGGTTGCTTTAAAGATCTTAACTACCAATAGAATCAGGAGCTTCTCATCTTTCCCTCTGGTAATGGGCGAGCCATATTGGAGGATTGGCTGTAGCTTGGCTTTCATGACTTTATGACAATAGTCATATGATTGACAATTCAAGGATTTTTTTAACATTTAAAACGTGGATTGAAATCACAGTTTAAGCCTTTTGATCTTTGAAATAGTATCTAAAGGAAATTCTATCATAAAACACCACCCCAAAATAAATATACACTTTAACAACTTCAATTGGGCCTGCTCTGACCCTCCATGTATTGAACGTTTGTGTTACAGATCTAATTTTCATAATTTTGGTTTTTTTAATATTCAGTTCAAGTCAATTTCTTTGTATGTAATCTTCGAAGGCAATCATAAGTCTTTGGGGGCCAATTGGAGTGTGACTCAGGAGGATAGTATCATCAGCATATTGAAGGTAGCTGATTTGCACTACTCCCAATCTTAGGGCGTGAGGATTAATAGAATCAAGATGCTGAGAAAGACCTGATAAAAATAAATTAAAAAGGCAAGGAGCAAGAGCACAGCCTTGCTTTAGGTCATTATATGTTCAGATTATCTTGATAAGGAACTACCATCACCCAACCTGACTTGAACCCAGATATCTGTATACAAACGGATAATAGCCTCCATTAAGTTCCTTGGGATATCCCACCCAAGCGATTTTTTCAATAGCAAATTTCGAAGTATTGAGTCGAAAGCTGCCTTTAAATCAACAAAAGCAATATACAAGTTTAGTTTTTTCAAGACAGCTCGCACAACAAGTAGGGTGAGTGCAAGCGTTCCTTGCCTTTATCTTTAACACTGCACAGCGCAATAAGGTGGCATGCTGTGTTGTGTTACATTAATTGTTGATAAGTATTGGCCCCGGTTTTGAACAGAGGATTGTGATCCTCCTATTTACAGCATTCATAATCAGAGAGTTATCAAATCCCAGATGTTTTTGAACACTGGTAGAACCTTCCAACCATTTTACAGTAAATTAATTGTGTTGCCTTATTTTCTTTTTTTGTCAAGAGAAATTGCAAGTAAAAAAATCTTCTAAGAATTGTGAACGATTTACATTCTTTATTTCCAGGAACCTGGGGGCATGCTTATCAAGGGATTTGTGACACCCTTGCTCCACGTAAGGGAGGGAGGATAATGCAAAAACCTATCATGAGATTAACTAAGCCACACAAGGCCATGTTGCATGTGTCTGCTTGGCTTGGTAAATGTGGAGTAATGTAATGCCTTGTGTTACTCTGCCCCAGGGAGAAGTTCCATGAGTTGAGTGTGGGTGTTCCCACTCATCCACCTATGGATTTTGAAGCACTCCCAGATTTACCAAAACAGTAGACCTGTGAATGGGTCCGAATGCTATGTCTTCATGGTGGAGGCGTAACAAGGAAAATTATCTTTATTTTTCCTTGTTTTTTCCTTTTTCTATGTGTGCTGCCTTCTGCAGCATAAGTAAAAGGAGGAAAAAGCCTTTGCGAATTGTTTTTGTGCAGGAAGGTGTCCGTTCCTGTGCAAAAACAATCCTTCCTATAAACATAGGCACCCCTGCACTATGGTGCAAGGATGCCTGCGTTGGCGCTAAGCAGCAGTTTGAGTGCCGGCTCAAGCAGAAATCAGGAATCCACTTTTCATGAAGTGCAACTAGATGTCTTCATGATTTGCATAAAATAATGAAAAATATGGACCCTGTAGTTTTGTACTGAATCACTCTGTATATTGCATATTGTGATGTATGACAACTACTCCCTAAACCGGTATTTTCTGTTAAAAATTGTAGCGTCCTACCCAGCCTGGGTATCCACCAGTGACTACACCACATGTGGAGCCTAATATTACACATCTTTATTCATCAGTGTGTAACTGTGAACTCAATATTCTCAAACAAGCTTTCATTGCATTCTGCTCTGACACCTACATCACAGAGTCTGTTTGGTGCCAAAAGGGATCCATAAAAACTTGCAAATGAGTATCTGTCTATCTATCTATCTGTCTGTCTATCTATCTATCTATCTATCTATCTATCTATCTATCTATCTATCTATCTATCTATCTATCTATCTATCTATCTTATCTATCTTATCTATCTTATCTATCTATCTATCTATCTATCTATCTATCTATCTATCTATCTATCTATCTATCTATCTATCTATATTTACTGAAAATAAATAATTTTACAGGGACGTTATAGTAAGGCTCCGATTTCTACAAACAAGTGAAATTCAACAGTTATAGTTTGTGAGCTAACTATAACTCACGCCCCGCAATGCACTGCATATGACTGCACATATTACATCACTCATGACATGGTCGGTAACATCACTGATGACAACACTCATGATATCTCAAATGACATCACTGATGATGTCCTGGACACAGACTGTCCTAGCAACTATTGACCTAGCTCGCTTCTCCTAGGAATTAGCAAAATAGTGGAGAAGCATGTAAATTCGGCGCGATCTACACATTTGGAATCTAATAATCTTCTCCATCCCTCTCAAACTGTCTTTCGCCCCTGCCAAGGTACAGAAACAGCTCGACTAGCAGTCCTGGAAGAATCCAGAAAGATTCTCGATGTAGGAGTCTCCTCGGCCGTGATTATTTTAGATCTCAGCACAGCCTTTGACATAGTCAACCACCTCATTCTGGTCCAACGACCCAGAGGTTTGGGGGTGTCCCGAGTAGCCTGGCTGCAATCATTCCAGGAGGAAAGATCTTTCTAGGTTTTCGAGGGTGAGGCCATCTTGAAATCTTGGCCCCTTCACTGCGGGGTTCCTCAGGGATCCTCCCAGAGCCCCACGCTTTTTAACACCTACATGGCACCTCTTGCGGATATCGTTCTTCCCTATGGGGTGCTGTAGTGACCGGATATTTTGTCCTATTTCTGAGTGATGGTGACTTTAGTCTACTACCATCTTAGTATAATGGATAGATCCCTATTTCGGCCTATTCTTAGGGTTAGCTTACTGACTTTGGCATAATAACATGCCCTTTCATCACTTTCGAGCCTGAAGGCCTATATTAGAGGATGGATCCTTTATTCCTGACATCATATTACCTATTGGTAGGGCTTGCTTATGTATCTTGATAGAGCTATGCGTCTCTTTCATCTTTTTCGGGCCTACAAGGCCCAAACGAGAGAGACTCCATTTTCCTTTCTGCCTCGGCTGCTCGAGGCGCTTGAAAATCAAGATTGATGTTTTAGTTATGAGCTGTTGTTCACTGGAGAGGAACCGGTCAGAGCTGGCCCTTATCGGAGGAATGTAAGCAGAGCTAGGGTTTTAGACAAAACAGCAGCTGGCCACTATGGGAGCGTCGGAGGCCTGGAGCCTAGTACAGGAATCTGGTGTGCGGCAGGTTACTGTCTGGAAATTTCCATGAACGAAGAGCTCCTTATATTATCGAGGTGTAGAGAAGAGAGGTAGCCAGATGACAGTTGGCAGTTGCAATCGACAGTTGGAGTTTGGAAAGATCGAAGACTGGCGCTCTTTTGGAGAGATCGAAGTTATATTGTGAGTCAGTCTGTTAGAGCAGTTGGAGATAGTTAAACATCGGAGTTAGAACAATCAGAGTGAAGAAGTTAGTTGAACAGATGGTTTCCAGAGCGGCTGACACTATATCATTAGATTGAAGTCTGGAGGTGAAGACAGTTCGTAGGAGAGAGAAAGCCAGTGCAAAGTGATCGGTGCAGAGCTGAGAAACAGAGAAGAAGAAGAGAGAAGGGTTCCAGTGCTTTGAAGGAGCATAGCGGTGCAGACGTGTATCCGTGGGTTCAGAGTATAATCTGAGATGAGCCAAGGCACAGACAAGAGAGGGACCCAGATGACAGCTAGAACCGGACTCCGTAATTATAAGGTGAAGTCTGTCCTGCTAATATAGTGTGCAAATATACTAACTCTTTCCTTTACTTTTCAGGCTATGCTTTGACTGTTAGGTAGTATTGTGACTTTGTAATACAATGTTTTCTTTGTCTGTTATTTTGTAATAAAGGGACCCCAGTTTGTAACGAACATATATATATTTGAGTATTGTTTCTATGATAGAGCTAACCTTTCTTTACAGCCAGGTGCCAGCATATGGAAGGATGGGCGATTCCCTTCCCACAGGTAACTGATGCGGGAGATTGATGTGAGTTTTATGTCAGGGAATAATTCTTCAGTGTAACAATTTGGCAGTTTTTGTGTGTGAGGATCGGATCTCCTATCTATCACATAAGGGATAAAAATGTATATAAGATAGAAGATACTCCCAGTAAATATTATGTACTTAGAAACTTCCCAATAGAGAGAGAGAGAGCAGAAGGTATTAATAGGACAGTGAGATTGCTCAGGATAGGGCGTTAGTGAGAACACCAATTGTGGATGGTGTATAGTGAGATTGCTCAAGATAGGTTGTTAATGAGAACACCAATTGTGGTTGGTGTGGTAGATTGAGCTGCTCTCCAATATGAGAAGGAGGGTAGAATAGGCCGAGCCAGATTGTCGTGGGGCTATAAGGTGAGATCATAGGATGAGACATGGAATTCCGTAGTTATTAGTGACTATTCTTAGTAATCCCTTAGATCTAGCAGTGTTTTTGATGGTATAAGCTTGTATATTGCGAATTCCCAATTCCCGGGTAAGTACTCAGGAACAGTTGTAAGTAGGGTCCGGGAAGGGATGGCGTTATGTTTTGGCCGGGTTGGTTGCATCTAGGTGAGTGGGTAATTCTTGGTCTGAGAATCCGGTCATTACAGGTGCACATTGTGACCTATGCTGATGACACCCAACTGGCTGTGGTGCTTAACCATTCAGACAGCGCTTCTACCTGTCTCTGTACCTTCCTTGAAGAAGGAGCCACTCCTATCTAAAATTAAATGATGATAAAACTGAGCTTAAGGTCCTTGGCAATCCTTCTCTTTTTAAGGCAGACATTATGTGGCCAGCTTTGATGGGCTCTGCACCTGCCCCCAAGTCAGAGATAAAAAGCTTTGGCTTCTGGCTGTACTTAGACCTCAGCTTTAAAGTCTAGGCCAGAAAGGTGGTGGCCTCCTGCGTTGGCATCAAAAGGATGCTTTGTAAAGTCCTTCCTCTGCTCCCCTTTCAGGCAAAAAAGCTCATGGTCCAGGCGCTTATTCTTTCATGCCTGGACTATGGCAACGCCTTATACCTCAGAGCCCTGAGTTCGGTCCTCGCTAAACTTCAAACAGTACAGAACTGCGCCGCACGGATCCTTATGGGGACTCAGAGCTGGCAGTCTACAAAACCTGCTATGAAAGCTCTCCATTGGCTCCCCGTCCAGGAGAGGGTCCACTTCAAGGCATTATGTATCACCCACAAGAGAATAGGAGGGAAAGGACCAGAGATTATTTCCTCTATGGTCAAGCCCTATTGAGCAAAAGGGTGAGTGTGCTCAGACGGGCAATATCTGGCCGTCGTCCCCGGAATCAAGAGAGCTAAAAGTGGTTGCCAGTTATTTTCATATAATGCTGCAAAATTTTGGAACTCAATTCCTCTTTAGCTATGAAGGGTACCGACTCCTATGGCCTTCCGCAAGCAGTTGAAAACATGGCTCCTTCCTTAGTGACTCACGCATAATACACCTTCAAAACAGTTATTCAGATTCTAATACAATACAGTGTTAACACATTATGGGTAAAAACATTAGGTTCATCAATATGTGATAGACATTGATGAATTGGTATGGTAATTCAAGCTTATTGATTACATTTCAACAGATGTTAAGCCATTTTTCTAATAGGTTATATAATAGAACAAATATGAAATGTATTTTTACTGTACATGATGACGTTTTGATATTGTGTACTTTGTAGTAATTTATCAGTCACCTAACGATTATTGTCATGTTCTAAAATGTAAAAATGTAAAGATTTGGTAGGTATTCGTGAAGCAGGCAAATTTGTCAAGGAGTGGCGAGTGTCAATAAAGTTTTGATATTGAGAATAACGTGATGTAGTCAGCTTGTAGTGACCATTAGATTGAGTCCTTTGTTGCTCTCATCAGCCATGTAAATGCATCATCAAAAGAAGACATGAAAACAGTAGTAGGACTATTTGTGAGGAACCTTGGTACCCAGTACCCCGTGAGTTTGGTGCTTATACTGGTGAGATCACGATTGCTCGTGAGTTTGGTGCGTAGAAAGAGACTGATAAACAAACAGTTGTCTTGATTAAGTGGCATTAGTGAATAGAACGCAATGTAGTTTGTTTACGGCTTCATTTGACTAAGTCCTTTGTTTATTTTCATGGCTATGTACAGTTGCCATCGTAAAAAGGTACTAAAATAGGAGTAGGACTACCTGTGAGGAATTATTTGCACCCGGTATACCGCTGGAGTGGCGTTCGAATTGGTAAGCTTGAAATCATGATGTTTGGCGAGCATGGGCGACAGAGAAAGACTTGTAACTGATAGTGTCTTCATTTAATTCTTACAGCGTCCAGTGGTTTTCAATTTACTCACTTTTATTGGGGTAACGCGAACAGTCAAATCTCAGGTGAGCTGGTAAACAGCTGGTAATAGTTTGGTTATGGATAAATAGTAACGTTATTATTCATTTATTTCTCAGTGATATGAGGTTTATTTTTTACTGAAGCATCGCCGTGAGTTAGGATGAAGTAGTAAGGTAAGCAATGACAATGTAATGAATTACACAGAGTTTATTTTTGAACAATGAATATTGATTCACATTCTCACAACATTTATAGAACAAGAGAGTTGGGATCTATGGAATTTATGGTGATTATCGTGTTATCACACATTGCATAGAGGTGAGCATCATTTCATATATTTTGGAATCATATGATTAGGTTACACTGTCAGATGTTCGACAGGTTCAAAAGACATTAGCTAAAATAAACTAAAGGCTTTTTACAGGAGACTGATATTGATTTTCTAAGATGAAGAGATCAATTGTTTTTGAAGTTGTCATACCAACATGCACATGACCAGCAAAATGTAGTACGGTGGATATTGGTAATTGTGGCAAACAAACATATGCAATTTTGTTCTTTTTTGATTAATGGCAGTTTGGAGTTGATCAGTTATATGTTTTTTTGATGATTTGAACAATTAATATTGTGCATCCTTTGTAAGCGTTCCCTCTCCAATTTTGGCATTTTGGCCCTGGGGAGGTGTTGGTTCCTGAGTTCCTGGTGAGTCCAGGGGGCCATCCTAATACAAATATTTAAGCCCCAGGGAGGTGGTAGCCCCAGGGACACAGGGTCTGTAAAGATCACAGACTTTTCAGAAATAGGATTCTCGACCCTCATAGTATAACTCCTTCCTGAATTATGGATAATTCATCTTAACGTTTTAGTATTTTTGGTATTCACCATCAATGGTGATAAGTTGTGTGTGACAGTTCCATGACTGATGTGTAAATATAACTTTAGCATGTCATTATTATGGATCATAGTAGTGATGATCTGGGCTACTGATATAGCAGCTGGAGTTTTTGATTGTACAATGAAATTAATGTAGGATTCATCCATCTTGGATAGGGCACTCTGGAAAAGTAGTCAGCAAGCTTTTGATCCTTACCATCACAATGCATAATGGTATAATTGTGCTCTTGAAATCATAGTCCACACCCTTCAATGCGAGGAGGTACCTTGGGTTTTGGATTGCCAAAGATTGTCAGTAAAGCTTAATGATCAGGTAACAGAGCGAAAGGATTGTTTGATTTTCTTGAAACTTCTCTTACATTCTTGTGACCACTTGAATGAAACATGTTTCTACGTTACCTCTTATAATGGAGCACTTATACTAACAAAGTGTTGTATTTATTTTGAACAGTAACTGGCTATGCCAAGAAATGTATGTATCATAGAAACATCTTGTGGAGGATCAGCATTTCACAAGGCTTGTACTTTTGCAAGAGTCAAACCTCAATCAGAAAAGCTCTGGCCAAAGAACTTTAACTTTCTCTTCTGGATCTCACACTCTCTGCATTCAAAGTCAAGCCTGCATCAATAAGTAAACAACATACTTGTGTGAGAGCTTTATCCTGCTCCTTCTGTGCAGCTCTGAAAAACAATATATAATTGCAATAATTGAGGGCATTAACAACAGACTGTACGAAATGTCAAATGACGTCTTGGAAAAGTTCTGCAGCTGATGAAATACCAAAATGACTCTCTTGTATCGAAACAGGCCACAATGTGTAGAAAAGATTGTAATGTACCTGCAATCTTCTTCGAGCTCCAACTGATTAGAACCTTTATTTAAATCAAGGCAAGAGAAAACCTTTGCACAATTTAATTGTGTTATCATGTCAAGAATGCGTGGACCTGGATAACGTTCTTGTGCAATTGTGTTATTTGCTTGACACATGTCAACACATATACATACAGCTCCGTCACTGTCCTTCATGGCCACTACCACTATTGGACAAAACCCATGGCGTTGGACCAGATGAATGCTCAATAATCTCATGCTTAAATAACAATTGAAGTTCTTTTTCAATAGCATCGTATAAATGAAAAACAATTTGCTTATGTCTTTGAGCAACAGGACAGACACCCTCATTATTATGCAACCTTACTTTGATAGTCTTGGGCTTTATAAAACAATGAAGGGAGCAGACTTACTGTTTCATAGTGAATATTCATCTTGTAGCTCACGGAAATCAGTCTCATATTAGCAGCTGTGCTGAAGCTGAGCAGATAGGCACTTGATGCTGTACCTTGGAGCACAGGGACGTGTGCTTGCACTCTCATTTTCTTGTGTTTAATTGTTGCTATAAATGAACCTTGACGTTTTATGAGCATTGGTGCAGCCAGTGGGTACACTTTGATTGTCAATGGAATAAGTCAGGGAAATGGAGATTATTCATTCTCTTCAGGCATTATGTTTATCAGTGCACCGTAGTTGAGGAAGAAAGGTATCAAGCTACTATTTATTTTCAAAGTAATCTTCGGGCAATGTTTGTATGACTTTGGTGCTTTGGCATGTTGACTTTTCTTTGAGTGACATTTTTCCTCACATGCGGCCAGTCTAACATGCACACATTTCTGTGAGACAAACATCCACATGGCACAACAACCTTTCTCTTGATATTGAGGTGGAAGAACTGTTTGACAATGATTTAATGATAATTGACTTCATTCAGTGTTGATTTGCCTCAATTGACGGCGCCGCTTGGCCTTGTGGCTGTGCATTGAACATTGCTTCTGGAATGTTCTGGCGGCCATTTTGTCTTCGGACAATGCAAACTTTTTCCTTCGCTTTAAAACCATCGCAAAATGGTTCTCTTTCCCACAACCTTTACATATCTGTCCCATGGCAGGACATTTACCTTCCTGTGGAAAAGAAAATTCACATCTGAAACATAACTTCTTCTTTTTTACATGTAGACATCACTTTGTGTTCATCAGTCTTTTACTTTGGCTTACTTTTTTATATTCATTACTGATTCACTCTGGGCACCTACGGCCTCCATGTCAGCCGCTTGTCTTTCAGCAGGCTCCTCAGCTCTGGCAATCATCAACACTCGTTCCAGACTAAAAGTTTCTTTCAGCATTGGTCATCTGAATTAATCTGACAAACATTCATCAATAATTCTAAGATGCATAGCTTCTTCATCATTAAATTCACTGAACTTACAGTGTTTGATGAGTGTATCGAGTCTCTCCACAAATTTGTCAATGGTTTCACCAACGTTTTGGCATTCTTGATTGAAAATGTATCTTTTGAAATCAATGTTTGGTAGTGGATTGAACTTGAGATTCAGCGTTTTTTAAAATCTAACAGCATGTGATTTCTTTGTCAGTTCGCTGCATTTTTTGTATGACTTCTTTCATGCCATCACCGGCAAGATTTTTGAGATACTTGATAATATTTATGTCATCAGTCTCTCAAGTGTATCAATGAACTCATCAAATGTCTCTACCGAAGCAGTTGTGTGTAAGGAAAGGAGGTATCCCCGACTAAAGTTCCTAAATCAGGATCACTAATGCGTTTGGAAGGACAATTATTTAGGAACATAGATTTCTACTGGACACAATCTGACTGTGACTCTATAGGTGCACCTAGAGTTCACCCCCTCATATTGCGGCTGCAATATCATATTGGTACACTTGGAATACACATCATGGCTTCCTGATGAAGGCTCATAGCCGAAACGCGCGTAGCAATGTTATATTATTTCTAGCCATGTTTTTCTGACCAATACCAAATATCCTTGTATATAGATTATATATTTTTTTCATATTTTGTTGCACTTTTTGTATCTATTTATGAAATGTATATTGATATCTAAATGTATTGTGGCGCATAACAAGTATAAATTGCACAATATCAGAATCAATGTTGGATCGACAATGAATGTTAAAAAGCTAGATCCTAAATAACTATATTAATAAATAAAGTACCTTTTTTACTACATACCCTTATGTGTATTGTCAATCCATAGTCAGTACCTTTTTCTGTCAGTTTGTGTCCAGTAGAAATCTATGTTCCTAAATAATTGTCCTTCCAAATGCTCTACCGAAGCAGTTCACATATTGCCAATATTTTGCTTTTTGGCAGCATTGAAAAGTTTTGGAGTATTCGGGAATGCAGCAGCGTGGGAGACCAGTGTGAAACATACTGACACCGCTGTTAGATCACTGTGACTTGGTTTAGGCAACTTATCTGTGAGACTTTGCTATGTACTGGTCTCCAAATCATCTTTAATGATAGTTTGAAATGTGACTTTCCTAGCTGCCATCTGAAAAATGTCACAATTCCAAGAATCACTGTGAAGTTGTTATGAGCCCCACTCATCAACTTTGTGAATGTAATGCTTCAGGTACGGATGTGTCCCTAAGCACAACCCCTAGCACGGCTCCCGGAGTCAACTTCACTGAGTACTGTGGTACGATGACTCTCTATAATGTATTCAGGAAGTCCTTTATTTCTTCTCTAATTGTCAATTAGCATTTTCTGACACCTGGTTGATTTCCACCTTGCAAATATTCTGTTTGCAGTGTTATTTTGCAAGCTATGATTATCAGTGGTTGCACTTTGTAAACTAGGTTGAATCTGCCTTTACCGCCAACACTCTGTATAATTTACAATCTTATCTTGCGGGGCAGCGCAGTGCCTTTATGTATGGCCGGCCAGCAGGTTCTTGACCCTTGATGTGTAGATTCTTATCATCACTTTCATTGTCTTCACCTGCTTTACACCGGGTGGAGCTACGGTTTGACTCCACGTGAATGAAGTGTTGATTTCGTATTTCGACAGCGACACATGCGGCATGCACATGCAGTTTTTATTAGCCACAGCAAACTCTCTGGGACAGCACTGTCATTCCTTTGGTTATTTATCCCCAATATCATTGCCAGATGTAGTGTCCTGCCCAGCCTGGGTACCCTCCAATGACTACCCCACACAAGGAGCTTAATAGTACATGTCATCATTCATCTACATGTACCTGTGAACCCAACATTCTAAAACTAGCTTTCATTTCACTCTACACCTATGTCACAGCTCTTCTAAGTCCATTCGGAGCCAAAAGGGTTTTGTCATAAAACTTGAAAGACAGTACAAATCTTATCTCTACTGGGTTTGTCTTAACTGCAGTGGCATGCTGTCAAACGTTTTGAAACATTCAAGCTATTTGTCTTTTTGTTTCAGATTTGTTTTTGTAATGTAACTGCCACCCTAGTAAAAAGACAACAGAGTGATGAATAGAGTAAAGCATAAGGGCAACGAGTGAAAGGAGATGTAGCTGGTTTGCAGATTGTGGATGCATTGTGATCTAATTTTTTTTAAACAGGTGTGTCTGCAGCCGTCTCCCCCCCTAAGGTGTGCTGTTTTCTAAGATAGAATGATGAATTTAAAGCATTTCATGAATTCTAACTTTAGGATTGTGTGACATAGGTTCATATATTTTGTAGAAAATTCAAACAAAACAACTTACATAAAACATTTTTGCACAGCATATTATACATATTATATCTGGAAAGTTGATAAGCAGCTCAAACGTTAATATTTTGCATTGTTTTCTATCTGATGTGATGGTTATCATTTGGTGTCTTCCTAAAGGAATAGGGAAGATAGTTGATCACTTGTTTAAAATAAATCTCCAAAATATTTGTCTGATACATTCACAAAAGACAAACATTTTGTAATTGACAGTGTTACTACCTTCGACTGAAGAATGGCAAAGGGCACACAGGCCTTCATAAACAAGGCCAGAAAAGTCTTTCATAGTAAAAGGTGAGATTATGTAGATGTTTCATTATAGGTATATTTTTGAAAAAAGCTCATTACAGTAGATACTCCTGCAAAACAAATCTGCAAACTGGAAAATAGATATACGGTTGTAGACATAAAGTGGCCTAGTCTCTGTTGAAGTTTGGGCTGACTGACGTTCAAATTAGTGGAACAGCTGGAGCTGCAGTATTTTACCCCTTAGACAGTGATAAATGGTTGCTTGTCACAGAACTTGTAAAGAAATCACTCAGTGTGGAAGCAGTTGTTGGTATATCTAAAGTAAACAACTAAACATAACACAATTACAGACCGAAAACAACATTCACAATTTAAACATACAGGGCACAATATAATATTTATTTATTTATAAGGCACTCGAATTACCTCATCAGGGTATCTCCGCACTAAGGCTGCCATAATCAACCAAGGAGGGACAAATCAGAACATTGCAGTTTTAAGCTACTTTGAAAACGCCAGGAAGTCCGTACAGTGATGTAAGTGCATGGGGAGTTGAATCCAGTAGCGTGGGGCTTGATGGTAAAAGTTTTGCCGCCCAAATGGATTTTCTTGAAACGTGGGGCTTGGAGAAGTCCTTTAGCTCCAGAACGGAGGGGCCTGGAAGGCAGATAACTGATGAATTTGTCGTTTAGGTAGCTGGGGCCTAAGTTGTTTATCGATCTATAAACAATACAACAGATCTTACATTTTATACTCTTCCGCGCCGGTAACCAGTGCAGTTTTTGAAGAAGGGAGAGAGATGCGGTTCTGGGGGTGGGGGAATTTGCCACCAGGCTGGCCGCGATGTTCTGGACTACCTTCAATTTGTTTATGGAGCTTTCATTAGCTGAAATCAGCAAAGCATTGCAGTAATCCAGACGATTTAGTACTAATGCCTGAATCAAGGTTTTCCGTGTGAAAAGTGATAAGAAAGGGAAGACTCTTCTGAGAAGACTAACTTCCTCAGTTGTCTCGCCAGGGAAGTAACATAAATGTTGAATAAAGTAGGGCTCAAACATGAGCCCTGTCGTAATTCCTTCGTCAACCTGGTGGTCTGCGAGTGAAAGGGGCCCAGGTTAATGGTCTGAGTTCTGTCAGACAGAAAGTTAGCCATCCACTTCAAGGCATTCCTTTTAAGGCCTATGTCCCCCAGTCTCCTGAGTAGAGTCTGGTGGGAGATGGTATTGAACACTTTAGACAGGTCAAGCAGCACCAAAAGTACAGCTTGACCATTATCCCACAGCAATCTTGTGTTATCAGTGACTGCCACCAACACAGACTCTGTACTATGTCTGGAACGGAATACAAATTGAGAGGAATCCAAACAGTTTGAGTATACAACAAATTCGGACAAGTGATTGTTGATGTGCTTTTCCAAACGTTTGCTTTGAAAGGGAAGCAGGCATATGGGGCGGTAATTTGTTACATAGGGACTTTGGGATTATTCCTGATTGGGAGAATATGTTCCGCTTTCCATTCAAGTGGGACAGTGGCTTCCTTCATGGAGCTGTTTAAGGTAGAACAGATAGGGCCGACTAGTTGTTTGGATAGTATGGAGGGCGATTTGACAATTTTTAGTAGAGCTTCAGTCACTTCCGTTCTGAGTATCGGGAAATTCTACAGAGTTAAAACATTAGGAATAGCCGGTGGAAGGTCGATCTTAGGGCCTATCTGAGAGCCATTAGCCAAAGTGATTTTATTGTAAATCATTTCAATTTCCTGGGTTAGATGGTTTGCTAAGTTGTCACACAAGGCTTGAGATGAGCCAGCTTCAATATGGCTGGGCTTTGGGGTGCTAAATGTTTTTAAAATCTGGTAGAGAGTTCTTGGAGTGTTCCCTGCGTGTTCGAGTTGTGATTCGATGTGCAGTTTGCAGGCGTTTTTCAGGTGTCAGTGGTACTGTGTTAGCGCATATTTGAATCCAGTGATGTTCGAGTTTTTTACACTGACTTTTTTCGAGCCGAAGGGTGGCAGAGTACCATGAGGTCTGATGGCGTTTATTAATAATAGGGCACTGTTTCAGGGGTAATAAGCGGTCCATAGTGGATATCAAGCTGATATCGAAGGAGGTTAAGCGCTCCTCTACACTATCAGATTCAGAGTTTTGTGAGGGAATGAAATCATCTTGGAACTCTAAGGGCATGAGGTTATGCCATTGTCTACAACTTCTTTTAGATTATGGTTTGGGAACAGTCTGTTCCTTTTACCGTTAATTCGGAACTTGATCATAGAATGATCTGACAATGTCTAGGGGCAAGTTGCCCCTCGAGAAATGTTGGAGGAGTTAGTTACAATTAGATCTAGCTTGTGTCCTGCCAGATGAGTGGGCTCAATATTTAATTTAGTTGGGTTGAGTGTGGACAGGTATGTCAGAAGTGTGGCAGCCCCTAGGCTATAAGGGTTTCTGGCTGAGATAACATCTGGGAGATGAGTTCCATAAGTTGTGGAGTAAAGTTAGAGAGTGTTCCAGGAGGACGATATGCTAGATCTCCTTTCCAGCTAAGTCATTGGTGTATATCAATTCTGAAGACTAAAATCTCCAGCAGGTCATTGCAAATTTGGTCTAAAATGGAAATATTAATGGGGTCTCTGTAGACGGTAGCTATTCCTCCCCCCACCCTATGCGGTCTATCCAGTTTTTGTATGTGATAACTATCTGGAAGTACCACTGCATTTGCAGGGTTAGAGCAGGGTTTAATCTAGGTTTCTGTCAGGAACCCTATATAAGGGTGTGTGGAGGAAAGCAGATCCCATATATTGACTGCGTGTTTGGGCAAAGATCTAACATTAGCCAAAAAGCAGTTACAACCTCCGCTGCTGTGGAAGGTCATGGGAGAGCACATCTTATCACTGGTACAGTGGGGTATATTTATATCCTGATCAGTAACAGTAGTATGAATCTGCGGCTGTGCTTGTTCCATACTTTGGAATTTGCAGGATCTACATGAAAAAGGACCTACTGCTTCTGCGGATGTAGTTAATGTGTGTTTTCTATCCATTTAGCGGCATAATAGTTTTTAATCCTGACCAGCTCCTGACTAGTGTAGGTGCGGAGAGCAATTGTCCTAGAATTGGGGCCAAACCGGCAGGGGTTCCTGCTCCTGGCGACATTCAGGGCGCAGATGGGCAGTAAATACACAAAACAGCTACAACAGTAAAAAAAAAAATCAAAACATCACATTGCATTAAGGCAGCACCAAAATACAGCAGCACAAAAACAACAGAAATATCATCTTAAAAAAATTCCTTGCGAAAAATAACCACAAAGATGTGACGCACACTGCCTCCTCCAGTTTTCATAGTATGGTAGTTTGCACAAAGCGCTGCCTTACTTACTATCAAGGTCAAAAAATATCAGAGATGTGTTGTGATACAGCCTTAAATTGTGAACACAATAGTTAGTTTTCCTATCTACAATTCATGGGGAGGAAAAACAGTGAAGAGAAAGTGGTAGATGATGACGGGGGCTTGTTAGCAGTCCAACCATTTCTCTGAGCAACCACTCTGGTGTCTGTGGACAGTAATAATGTGGACTGCCACTTAGAGAAGGAAGAATAAGGATCATGGGTTGATGTAAGCGATCGGCAAAGGCTGTGCAAGCATCTACATTCACATTTGCAAGCAATCTTCTATTCACCTTTGAATGGCCAGTCCAGCATCTATCCCATGGCAGGTGCCTTTCAGCAAGAAACAGAACCCTGGGAGACACATTCAAGAGATTCTTCTATCAAACCCAGGCTGTTAGTGGGGCATCGAGAAGGGCCCAGGTTCCTGAATGTGTGTGAGTACATACACGCTAAAAAAAAATCAATCTTTGGGTTAATGTTATAGTTAAGTGGAAATTATAAAAAAACACTGAAATTGATCAGCTATACTTAACTGAAGTACCAATCATGTTGGTCCTCGCCATGCATCACTTATATCCTTACATTACATCACTCATGACGTCCTATGACATAATTTACAACATCACTTATCAATGATGTCATCTAAAATGAGGTTTATGTCAACGTTTATGACAGCACTGTGCTTTGCATGGCACAACTAAAACTTATAGTCACTACAAACAGATGGACTCACCAAAGCACAAAAATATATTTCCAATATGAAATTTCAGCTTCCACCTTGCTGAGGTAGTATAAGAGGCTCAGTGACAACACAGCTGACACTGCTGGATTTTCGAAAAGAATCATAAGAGAAGATTCCATTCGGAATGTGGAATCAATGTAGTCCTGAGATCTCTTGAGAAATTCAGCTTATCTGGATGCAATAATTTTAAATGGTACATCTGGAGGTTTACTCTGACATCCAGTAGTTCTTCCTTTAATTCAAATCTGATAGAAAATGGTCCACAAGATTAAAACGATTGGCTACAGGCTGGTCAAGTTTTCTATTAATTATTGCTGATTTGGGGTGCCTGAATCGTGTACGAAGGTCATTCTCTGTCAGGCCCACATACTACTTTTACAGCTTTGGCATTGGCACTTAATCACATAAATAATGCATTTCGAGTGCCACCTAATATGCTGTTTATCCCTCAAGTACTTTTAGAAACAGGATTAGTGATGATGTTTGTAAAAGGTATTCACATATGATGCACCTTTATTATCACAGCAACAAACCACTGCATTTGTAAAAGCTTGCTTGCGTTCCGCTCTCATAATAAGAGAGTGTAAACTGTCGGCTCTGCGGTAAGTAGTGACAGAATCCCTTTGGTGGTTGGCTATCATCTATCAACTCCCAACTACAGAAACCTAATGCAAATACCTTTCCCTTATTATACACTTGTTGCTTACCACAGAGCTCCAAATTAACAATGTCTTAATATGAACCCTTCTCAAGCAGCAACTACAATTCTTCACAGGATGACGTCACCAGCAAACCCTAGATTTACCTAAGGTCAACCCTAGGGTAGCTTGGCATAAAGCAGTCAGGCTTAATTTAGAGGTAATATGTAAAGTATTAGCGCAACAATTCAGAAAGTAACACGTTGAAACCAAACATCAAAAGGATCGCACACCAAGTTACAAAAAATAGAGTAGTTTAAAAAAAAAAAAAAAGACCAAAACAACAAGAATCCTATTAGCAGAATGAAAGATATTGAATTTTAACGTTTTTAGTGAAAATAGCACTAAAAGGTGTAAAGTGGCAACTGTGGATATCTGACCATGCCAGATACGGATAAAGCCAAAGTTTAGGTGGACCGCCATGAACTCCAGCCTTCTACAGGGACCCAGCTAGGCACGCTGAACAAAAGTAACTTCAATCCTGGTTTGCGGAGCATTGCGTGAATCTCCAGCCGAAACGCTGCATAGGTTTTGAGATGTTGTGGGCTTCAGTGCGAGGGCCTGCTTCGTCATCCATGATCTCATTGACGGGGCTTGCGATGGAAAGCCTGGTGTCAAGAATGCGACATGGAGTCAGGGTGATGCGTCGGTTCCGACGAACTTCGGGTCTGCAATATGGAGGCAGGGGCGTTGTCAAAGCTGCCGTCAATGAGGGATGAGACGGCTTGTGTTAAGGATGCACCCTGTATCCTGGGTGGTGCAGTGGATCCCAAGAGCTGAATTGCAATGCAGGGCTTTGTGACAGGTCCAATCAATGTAGCAGCAGAGATTCTCCAGTTTTCCTCGAGGTTAACTGGATCCACAGAGGCTAGCAAAGCATCTTAAGGCCCCTTCCAAGGGTCCAGGACTGGGGTGGCAGCGCTTGGCAGGGGTACACATGGTAGAGTCCTGGTGTGGATGAAAGTTTGTTGGAAGCCTGTTAATTCCCTGAGGCTTCAGATCAAAAGGCCAGCCAACAACCATTGGAGTCACTCTTTGTTCTGGGTTCTGGGTTCAAGAGATGCAGGACCAGTCCATCTCATCCAGGCAAGAGGGCAGTAGGCAGCAGGATAGTGCACCAGGGCAACAGTTCCTTCAGAGCAGCAGTCCAGCAGAGTGGCAGTCCTCAAAGCATCACAGCAGTCCTTCTTCCTGGAGGAATATCCACAGGTCCCGAAGTGTACTGAAGTAGGGGTGTCTGAGGTGCAGCCTTTATACCCAGTGGTGCCTTTGAATTGGGGGAGAAGTTTCTAGAGGTTTCCCTTCGAAGTTTCCAGGTATGCTGCCTCCCCGTCACAGCTGCAGATTAACTACAAGGGTTATGCAGCCCTTTGTGTGGTGGCAGGGCACAGCCTATTCAGGTGTAAGTTGGGTAGTGCCAAGCTCACCCCTCCCATCCAGCCAGTGATGGCCCATCCAGGCACACCTAAGCACCCATTTGTGTGTGGCTGTCTAGGAGGAATACACAAGGCCCAAATGTTAACTACACCCAGCCATGAGACCAGAGACAGGCTAAGGGAAGAAATTGCCAACTTTCTAAAAGTGACTTTTTCAGAATTGCAATTTAAAATCTGACTTCACAATAAGTTTGGATTGTGCGCTGAGGGCATTGAGGGCACTGGCTACTCACACAAGCAGTGCCCAGGCCTGACCTTCATTTGCTGGTAGTTTATGGTGGAGTAGAGTCGGTGTTCACCACGTGGCGGGTGTCCACCTGCACCAAGGAGTGGATGGATACTTCTGCAAGGTGGTTCGCACTACTAACCCGTGCCCCATGCACTTTGCCTGTTATTGATTTTATCGTACAGGACACCATACTCTGAGGTGTCTGATTGACTCACCGTACCGGCAGAGGCGACAATCCTGCAGTCGGGAGGTAAGTCTTAACGCGGCACCTCACTCACACTCGGTCTATCACACATGGGCCTCCCTATAACCTTACAACTGGCTCTACCCTTGACAGAGCATGTGTTTACGTGCTGGTTTTATGTTTCATTTTTGTCCTTCGTGTTACCTAACAGTTCCTAGCGATAGACATGTCTTGGGATATATGGTTTGATAGCTTCCAGCTTTATGCTTTTTTAATGCAGCTGGGGTTGACAACCACGCCCCGATTTCATGTATATTTTGTGTACTATAGTGGCGTATAGTACGCCAATGAAATTTCTATTTGTAAGAAGTGAATGGGGAGGTTGTATGTGAACAGCATGCAATTAAAGGGATATTCACGATATCGTATAGGAGAACTTATGAGAACTTATGTATACTTTTGCATATTGTTTCAGTAGGTCTTTGAATAGCAGTACTGGAGCGACTGGATGTAGTCTTTTCCTGTGGTAGTTAGCAATTAGCTGCACCATTTAGTGTTGATATTTTCAACTTTCACATAGTAGGTCCTGAAGAATTGCCACGGTATTAAGCAACCATTAGGCAAGAAAAATTTTGACCCCATGAGATGAGCATAGCTTCAACTGAACCCACACGTCAGGGGAGCTGCCATTCTACACGTTTTTACCAAGGTGGATTACCAACCGGAATAAAAATATTATTTGGAATATTTAACCTTTTTTAAAGCACTCACAGCACTTCACTATATCTCGACACCTCCACGGGCCACATACCCCCACTTCATCATATGGCTAAGGAACAAAAGATCTCCCACAAAGAGCCCCTTTGCGGTGCTCGTTGGGTATTGCAGCGCTGTACCAACGAGGAGCAGGTCCAAATGATGAAGCATGACACCTAGCTTGCTGGGTGTGTGAGGACCCTAGTTCAGCAAGAGCGGAATCCCCGTATCCCTCTTCCTCCTAGTACTACCCTACCACCACCACCTACCTGTTGGTAGTTGGTCCACGTACCTAAGTTAACTAGGCACCAAAATTAGAGGAACAACATCCACTTTTGAATGCTAAAGCAGAATCACACCAGCTAAAGCACGCATTCCTCATCTGCCTATCTGTTACATCTTCTCACCTTAAAACTGTCTAGCATCACAGATGGAAAGTGAAGGTCTGTGGGCACTGTAAGGGGCCACCGGTTTTACAATCTTATCAGTGCTTGGAGTATAACTCAGCCTCCCTTGCATCGAAAAGTGGGGGTGAATCACTCTTGAATCTGGAAGTCTATTCCCTTCCCAGCTCTCTTTTGTCTCAGTGGATTGCTCGTTGGGAATATCTCCCCTACTGACTCTCCTGGCACTGACAGACTTTTTTTTCTTGCTCAGGGGTCGGCAGAAAGCCCACTAGGCACTAGGGATTTTGTGGAGAAATGATTTGAATTTAAGAGGTGCAACCCATTCTGCTATAGGGCCATGCCCCCATCTCTCAGAAGGCTATACAGTCTTTATGCCCCTCGGAGAGGTAGGTTTAGGGGATTTGCTTAAAATCTCCCTTTGCCCTGGTGGTAGACAGCCCTCAGGACACAGGGCAATGTTTGTCCTATACAAAGAGGGGGTGGGAATGCTGGTTCAGCCATCTCGCCTCTTATTTGTGAAGTAGAAAAATGAGGTAAATACGGTCTTTCTGTCCCTTGAGAGGCAGGGATGGGGTTTTGCCTCCAATATGCTCCCCTGAGGGTATAATGTCCTGTAGACACAAGCAACATGTTATTTCTGAGCAAAAAAAGAAGTAAGAATTTCCCACTCTATTATAGGCCCATTTCCCCACAACAAATGGGCCATTACAGTCTTTCTTCTCCTCTGGGTGGCAGGTTAGGAGATTTTCCCCTGTCTGGTCCCCAGATGTGGTGGAAAGCCCACTAGGCACTAGGGAATATTCTGTCGAATTATTTAAAAGTGCTGGGGCTGGTGCAGGGCATCAGGCAATGGGCCATACCCCTACATTCATAGAGGCATTACAGTCATTCTGCACAGTTTTCTCCAGTTAGAGGTTTGCCCATAATGTGTCACATAAGGAGGCAGGAAGCCTGCTAGACACCAGGAATGTTATACCAGCCCAAAAAAGAGGTAAGTAGCCCATTTGACATTGGCTTCACCCCCCACCCCACGAAGAGGCAATACAGACTTTCTGTTCGCCCTTAAGGCAAATTAGGACATTGGCCCACAAAGTACTAGGGAGTTTACCGTAGGTGAAAAAGGGGTGGTGTTCCCAATGTAGCACTCACACTCAGATTAGGCCATACCACGACTCTGAATGGGGAAAAATAGTGTTTCTGTCACACAGGGGTAGACAGATTAGGCTCATTTGGGAGTTTGCCCATAATTCTCCCCCAACAGAAGTAGTAAGCTCACTAGACACCAGGGATTTTATACTGAGGAACCAAATGGTATGGAATTCCCACCCTGGCTTTAGGAGGCAGATTGAGTGCAAACTCAGGAGGCTAAAAACCTACTAGGTACCAGGGACATCATATAAAAGCAAAGGGGTGTGGTGGTCAACCCGGCATACAAAAATTCCTCACCCCAAGAAGGGGGCAATACAGTCTTTCTGCTCCTCTGGGAGTCTGATCCCAGGTTGACCATGAATGAGGGGTTTGCCTGCAAATTTCAATTTTTGTGATAACAAGCCCACTAGACAACGGAGTTTTACAACAATGCCAAAATAAACTAAAGGGTTGGGACTGCCCAAGCACAAAAGAGGCAACAATCTTTCTGCTGCCCCCCACCCCATGGTGATAGGTAGTTTGCCCCAATTAGTTGTTTGCCCCGGGAAAGTAGAAATCTGACTAGACATGAGGAATTTTACATTTGGGAGAAAAGGGGTGGGGCGCCACACCCTGGCGTTGGCCTTTGCTCCCACACCAAAAAGGGAAAGAAAGTCTTTCTGGCTACCCCACAGGGCAGATAAGGGGTTTACCTCAATTTGCCCAACAGGTGGCCCAGAAATCCCTCTGGATGCTAAAATATCTTTTGATGAAATATTAGGATGAGTCAGGCCCATCCTGAAATCAGGCATCACTCAAACCCCAAAAACCTCACCACACTTTTTGCTCCCTTGGAGACTCAAGCATCCCTGAATGTATCAAAGTTCTTCTGAGTATAGCGTTTACATATGGGCTAGCAGAGCAGTGGTAATACCCAACCACATCTTAAAGCCATGCTGAACGATTGCAATAATTAGGCTCAGGGTCAGCCACCACACATGGAAGCCTACTAAACCTAGACAATTCTGAAAATTAGACCCCCTGAGTACTCCAATGTGGTGTGACTTGTGTGGATCTCATGACATGTTCTCTTTCCCAGAAGATCATGTAAACCTCAAGCTTTGGCTAAATACACAATTTTTCTCACATTTCTGTGAGCTAATGTTCTTGAAGCAGCAGGGATCAAAACAAGTGCTAAAAAACGGGTTTCAACCTACGTACATCTCGTCAATGTGGTATAGCTTGATATGGTACCTGTGCAACACTCAGCAAGGAACCGATGTTGTTTTTCTACCACAGTGCCATTCTAGACACAGACCCGCCTTATGAGGCCTAGTTACTGTCATATCACTGGGCAAAAATGCCTTATATATATTTGATGTTATTCTAAGTCTTAATTTAGGCAGAATCTTTATTACGGAAACATTGCTAAAAGGCAGGTCCAACCCCGATAGGGTCTAAACACTCCCCCCAGGATATACTACATCCAGAAGAGATCGACCTATACAGAAAGGAGGGGCATAGCAATAATTCATAGGAACACTCTGAAATGCACCAAGTTTGACATTACAGATCAAGATCAAGGGGGCAGAAAGCTTGGGCTTCTGATTCCAACTTGATATCTCGATGTCATTCGCAGGAGCTTTGATCTATCGGCTGCCGGGGACTAGTCTTAAGTATCTAGACACCTTGGGAGAAAGTTTTGGTACCCTGGTAGTCAGGTACTCTAACTTCAATATACTGGGAGATGTTAACCTGCATTTGGAATTAGCAGACTCTCCAAATGCTAAAAGTTTCAGAGAGATTATAGAAACTCTAGGACTTAAGCAGCTGATAGCTAGTCCCACGCACTGTGCAGGGCATACCCTGGATGGAATTTGCACCAATTCCACTAATCTTACAGTATAACCCCCGGTCACTATAACTTGGTCTGACCACAAATGTATCCCTTTCTGGAACAGATGTACCAATACACAACCGGAGAAAGATTCTTGCCAAACATGCAATAGAACCATACAAAAATGGAATAAAATGCTAACTAATCCAAGCCTGTATACAATGACAGAACTGGGCAAACCCACTCTAACAGGGGACCCCTCACTAGACACAGACATCTTATATGACTGGATGGCCATGCTTGCTAATAATTTAGCACCTTTGGCCACACCTGTAGGCTTCTCTTCGGCAAAAACTCTGCTCCCTGATACACCTTTGTGATAAAGGAATTGCAAAGCCAATGTAAAAAACTCCAACGGAAATGGAGGATAGAATACAAATCTGAAGAGCTTATTATTTTATAGAGGCAATCAGAAATTATCATCAAATCAGAAAAGAAGGCCCATAACACTAATCTAATCAAGCTGGCAGCATCTGATCAAAAAACGATCTTTACAATTGTAAAATCCTTTACTCACACCAGGATGTTCGATCACGAAATTCCGACGTCACAAAAACGATATGACCAGATCTCAAATTACTTTGATGAAAAGGTCAAAGACCTAAAGGAAGATTTTAAGCCAACTGACATTCAACCTGTAGAAAGAGCTGATGAGGATCTGGAAAACAAAGAGAGGCTCAACTCTTTCAAGGAGAGCCCACGAACAGTCCAAACAAGCTATCCTCACATGTAAATCAGGTTTTCCTCTTGACCCATGCCACACCAAAATCCTACATTCATTCCTCGACATTGTGAATCCAATTATTAATCAAATCATAAACTCCTCTTTTAGGCAAGCAACCGTACCCGACAATTGGAAAATCGCCTCAGTGAAACCCATCAAAAAAACAACTACCAGACCCAGCAACCCTCGCTAACCTTAGACCCATCTCTCTGCTTTCCTGTTTAAGCTGAGAAGTTAGTAAATACGCAACTTAATGACTTCCTGTTGCAAGCCAACATTCTACACCCCAGGAAATCAGGGTTTAGGTCTGACCATTGAACAGAGTCAGCACTGCTACATACTACGGAAAAACTAAAATTTGCTTAGATCAAGGCAAAATTGCAGTGCTGATTCTGTTGGATCTATCTGCAAGTTTTGACACTGTCTCCCATGACATCTTGGGAGAACAGTTAAATAAAAACGGCATCTCACACAAGCCTGGCTAACATCATTCCTGGAGAACAGGAGACAAATAGTACCCCTTTGCAATTACCAATCACAGAGAAACAGATGCGTTCTTGGGTTCCTCAGGGCATTGCCTTGAATTCAACACTTTTTAATATATATTTGGTACCTTTACTGGACTTGGTGGCATCCTTTGACATCGAATTGGTCTCATATGCTGATGATACTCAGCTTATCCTAACTCTAGATAAAGAGTCCACACCAGCAGAAGAAAACTTTCAGCGACGCCTCTCCTCTGTCTTTGAATGGATGAAATCTAACCACCTCAAGTGCAACAGCCAAAAAGCAGAGATCATGCTGCTTAGGAAATCTAACATATTCACGCCCAAACTGTAGTGGCTGACTTACGCAGTACCTCCCCCCCCCCACCCGAACACAGTGGACACTAAGAAGGACTTAGGCCCACATGCATCAATGGAAAAACTTGTCGCAAAAAGGCAGATTCTCAGAATCTGCCCCTTTGCGACCAGTATTTTTGCATTTGGGATGCATCATCCCAAATGCAATAATCGCGATTTAAGAAATCGCAAAATTGTGATTACTTAAATTGCGATTGCATTTGAGGAATCTCAAATTGAGATTACTTAAATGCAATGCATCAAAGTATAAAAATTAGCTATTTGGCTAATAGGGGGAGCAAATTACCATGACGTTGAACTTCATGGTAATTTGCTAAAACTTTGAAAAAATGCACTAAAGAGCATTTTTCAATGTTCCATTATACACACACGCATGCCCTTGGGGCATGTGTGTTGTGCAAGATGTACTCATATGCAGATTTCAGGGGTGCAACAGGGTGTCCTTTTGACACCATGACACCCTTGAAATTGCATTCTGAATTTGGGATTCTCTAATTGAGAATCGCAAATTCAGAATGTCTTCCCATTCATTCCTATGGGCCTCTAGGCCCATAGGAATGAATGGGGAGGTATTCCTTAATTGCGACTTGCAAGTTACGAGTCGCAATTAAGGAATGTTTAGAAATCGCTATTTTTTTAGCGATTTCTACATGCATAGGCTTTTGTGATTCCTTCATTGCGATTCCTTAAAAATCGCAATTAAGGAATCGCAGAAACCTACCTTGATGGATGTGCTCCTTAGGGATTAGATTTGACACTTCGCTCTCCTTTCACCAGAAAGCACTCTTGGTGGCCGGCACCTGCTTCTATATGTTCAAAACCCTAAAAAATGTTTTGATCTTCTTCCAGCTACTGCTTGTAAGGCAGTCACTGGGACCTTAATTCTGTCTCGCCTGGACTAAGGTAACAGTTTCTACGCAGGAGCAATGAAAATAACTTTGATAAAGCTACAAATAGTTCAGAACGCAGCAGCCCGACTTGTACTGAAACTACCAAGGGAGGCCTCAGACTCGAAGGCACTCCAAACCCTCGATTGGATGCCAATACACAAAAGGATCCTCTGTAAGATCCTAATAATCACCTTTAGAACAGTCAGCCTAGCTGGACTTAAATTCCTGACGACCAGAATCAAACCATATATTACCCAACGTCCTCTGAGATCCTCATCTGAAAGCCTCCTAGCACTCCCCTGCTTTCACCTAACGTCCAGAGGGGGAAAGTCAATGGCTGTCCTTGGAACAAAAGCCTGGAACTGCCTGCCACCAATTTATGCAGTCAGAACCCATGTTCAAGAAACTATTGAAAACCTGGATTTTCGCAGCCCCAGATAATCTGGTATTATCTATTATCTGACAGACTCCTGTTTGAGACTACTCTCCTCCATGCCTCATTTCAACCGCTTTCAGCGCCAAGATGCTCCTCGGAGTGAAAGCTGTGCTATATAAGTGACCTAATTCATTCATTAATTCATTAATTCATTCATTCATTCATTCATTCATTATGCTAATCAGTCTTGGTCCTGCTCCTATATTAACTATCCAGCTGCAACTGCCAGGCCAGGTATCCTCCAGATGGGAACATAACCAACCACAGTTGGATTTGTACTACTTCGGTCTCAAAAGTAAAGTATAGCTTGAGCTGACGATATACTCTGTTAGCCAGTGATTGGATGCGTTTGTAGGTTCATTTTCTTGTGGAAGATGAAGCCTAAGGGTTATATGTATTTCACAGTTGTAGGGTAGAAGGTCAGCACAGTGCCACAGTTGAGCCAGATTAGACTGGAACGACAGAATTTGATGGAAGGATTAGCAGGAACTCTCAATTAAGCAGATTCCTCATGGTCTGCACACACCACTGCTGTGGTGCTTCCTTGTTTACGTTTTGATTGTGTTTTTTTCTCTTGTGTCCCAGCCTCTCTATTTCTGTGTTAGTCAGTATTCCTAGTCTTATCTGCACTCTTCCTGAACTATCCAACTGCATGTAACCCTGTGCCTTTTATTCCAGTCCTACTATTATGAGCCCAGTAACTGTTCCTGTGTTCTCTTTGCCTTATGTTCTTTGTATTACAGTCCCGAAGCAGACCTTGTTTCCAGACCTCTTTTTCTTAGAGCCGAGTTTCTGTTTTGGTGTTCCTTTTTTGTTCCTTGTTATCTTATTTTATTCTTATTTTGTAATTTTGATTTTCATTGCTTCCGAAGTTGGGAGTTAGGCCCCAAGGCTTGTGCTGTTGGAACAGAGGATCGCTCTGCACTCCTTTCTCCATAGAACTTGCTGGTTGTCTCCCCAAAATATTTGAGATTAATTTGCTCCTAGCTTTCTTGTAATGTATTTTAACCAGACAGAGATCACTGTCCAAGATTTATGCAAACTGTCATGTGTGATCATTTGCCTATTGTTTCCCTTGTACCCTTTGCTGTAGTACTAGTGTTATATAAAAGCTTTACCTTGCACACTTTTCAGTTTCCCTCACAAAATCTTCCTATGTGTTCTAGGCCTTAGCTTCAGTCCTTCCTGTCTTTTCAGCTCTCAGGTATTTGTCTGTATATGTTTACCTCTCCTCTGGAAGCACCTTCCTTAAAGAGATCATACCATGACCTCTTGTCCAGTCTTGTTGCAAACTCATTCACACTCCATGTTATGCATTGTTTTCCCAAACTGTCAGCTTGCCCCAGACAGATTTAAGCTATACAATTTCTAGTCCTACAAAAAAACTTATCTCGCCACTAAGAAGTTGGCAAACATTTATCCTGATAAATCGTTTGATTGTGGCAGGTGCAGATCGATGAGGGCGCATTTCCTTCATATGGCATGGAACTAGATTAGAATTAGAGGGATTCTGTTCATGGTTGATAATTTGAGGATGGTCATCAGTGGGGTTCTAGAAAAGTCCATAAAGCAATGCCTATTAGGGATATTCCCTGTCAAATTATTATAAAATGAAATCACAAAGGCTGTCATTGGGTACTGTCCCAGAGAAGAGACATATAGAGATTCATTGAGACTGCCCCATTTCTCCAAAGTGGCCTGATATAAGAGGTACCCAATTAACTGGGCAGTGCCAGGTGAGCATATAAAGGGATGATAGAGTGGAGGAGAACCTTGCTGAGTGAGCGGGAATGCTAACTATATTGATAGTACCCTTGAATAATAGACCATCCTGAATGTGAGAACTGTACTGGGGGCTTGATGACGGGGAGTCTGGATGATGCAGGTCTTAAGAGGCATACTAACACCGTTATTGTGCTGGGAATTAAATAATATTAGATTGATTGATAAAGTTGATATTAGAGCACTCTGTAACTGACAGTCACAGTTGTTGATGAAAACTAATAAACAGAATTAAAAAAAAAAAGTTTGAGCTAAGCCTCTATGGATGTTTCCAGAAATTCCAAAAAGAAGGAACATTTGAAACTGAACTGACATTTTTAAGATCTTCAGAGACTGCTCCTGGTTTTCTCCACAGGGCTGACACCAGGACTTTTTGTGTGCTATCTGTTACTACGTTTTGTGATACATAGTCATTAATTATGATTGTTTTGTAGGGTGTAATGGACGAGCTTATCTCTTTGAGAGGTGTTGAGTGAATGGGTCAAAGAAAATGAGAGGATAGTTTGAAAGTTGATGTATCCTCAAAAGCCTTGCCTCGTGGTGCCTTGCAGAGAAAGGAGTTGTGTGAGTTCTGTCTGACCACCTTATTCGAAGTCATAAAGGATTCTTTCTCCAGTAGTGAACATTTAACCTACAAATGCTAGATTTCAGGTACCGCAGTCACAAACATTGACTGAAAGAAACTTGTAGAGAAAACTCATCAGCTCAATCTAAGGAGACATATATTGGGGCAAAGTGGTTTGGAGTCAGCGCACCATCCTACAAAGTTTCTTATCGTAGATGTTTTCTGGGTTTTAGTGGAATCTTTCACAGTGACTCTGAAACTATAATAAAGGGACTTCAGGCTATTGAAAAATGCATCTTACCATAAAGAGCAATATAAGAACGCCGAAGAAAGAGAAGCTCAGAAGCTGAAGGTCGTCTCTCAAATTACCAGCAACAAAAGGTGATTGATGATATATATGTGCATCAGAGGAAGCAAAGGACATTCCAATAAGTGACTGAAGCATTTAACGAGTGACAACCTGAAGAGAGGAAACCTCCCAAAGCTATGTTGAAACCTGAAATTCATATTGTAACCACTCCAGACTGCAGAAGACAGGAGGCAGATTATATTTCATTTCCCTAATGCATTATCCTGAAAGTAGCCATATTTTTTTTAAATGTGCATGTAGTTTTTGGAACCAACAGGTGGCCCAATGGGTAAAAATCGATGAACTACAAAGGGACCCATGGTACTCACAAATGGCTACAAAATAAGTCACACGTTCCACTCATCTCTTTTAAGTGTTGCACAGATGTTGGTCCTGTGTTCATTGTGTCTTTGGACTTCAGCTGCACTTCACTGATGAGGCACAGAACAAGCAAAACCGGTCTGGGGTTTATTGGATTCCCATTCAGTGGGAGTGAACCTGCCATTCTGGGCTGGTTGGTTCCTACTGGGACAGGATTAAGTCTTATTTTCTAATGGGTGGTCTATCCCTGGATTGCCATACTTATTAAAAAAGGGACATCAATGCAGCGCCAGAATAATACCAGTGGCTAAGATTAATTAAATAACTTTGCCCATCATGCTTCCCTTTTTTTTACTCAATTAGAGGCAAGCACAGAGTTAGAGAGCTGGCTTCAGGCCAGGCCAGACTGGCCGTAGCGTCCCGGGTGGTTTCTCGGTGGGCTGGAAGGGTCGGGGTCGCTTTTCGAGCAGTGGGGTCTGCTTTTGTTACAGGGTGCCGGTTTTGCAGCAGTGCTGCAATACCGGCCCCCGTAACAAAGCATCAGCAGTGCTTCACACTAGTAGCACCCTCCTCAACCACCTCCCAACCCCTTTGCTGGTGCATTTCACCAGCACTTCACACACACACACACAGCCAGGGCTGGTCCAGCGAAGTGCCACAGCTGGTTTGTGTTCCCAGTCAGGCCCTATCTCCGGGTAGGCTGGTGTTGTTGATACAGAGAAGATACATACATGAAGACGCTAACAGTGGGACTGGATAGGCTGGGCAATAACTCAGAGGACCTCCGACTGGGCCAATAGAGGATGGATCATTTCAGTTTGAGAGATGTGAACGTTCGGTATCAGGTGCATCTGAGAAAATGAAAAGAATTGTAGCCACCGGGCAAAGAAGGTTGGCTAATATCAAGGAATGATAGCAATGGAGTATAGCTTACTGGCCGGAGAGAGTTGGATTAAATCCTAAAACTGCCTTCCTTATATTCCAGTATGAGCTGCAGGTTTTGGAGAGATACCTCTAGTGGGAGCTTTCACGTTCCCTGCAAATTCAGAGGAAGAGTATCAGAGGAACTGCAATCCCATAGCGTCATTTTTTGACCAAAGCCCCCTTGGCCGACACTTGCACATCGGGTTGGCCTCACAGACCCATGCCTTACCAGACAACACATTTTGAATTTTCTATTCACACATAACATTGTGCCTAGGGCTCTGCTACTTAGTCAAGTTATCCCTTCTGTGTTAACATGGTAGGATGTATACAATACAGAATATATTTATCTATCATGTTTTATCTGTTACCTTATTTTAAGAAAAAATTATTCACTGATACTTTTAGGCTTTGATTATTTAGAGCATTTCATTACCAACATCAGTAATGGCATTCTCATTTGCGCAACCCAGCCCAGTACAATTGGCGTACCACTGTGACACAAAAATTGGAGAGTGTGCACCTATACCCCATTAATATCATTAAAATGAGTATCTAAGCACATATTATTGATAACAAATGTTGACGTTTTGTACGAATTCTTATACTGTATTATGGGACTAGTATACCACCAATCATGGGCACCATAGCAAGATAAGGATGGTATGTAATATAAGCGTCAGGGCCAATATAACTGGAAGGTACATTACACATGTGCACACAATTTAATATTGCTTAAAGTATTATTATTGCTGACAAACTTTGACACAGTGTGATGTGTACAGAATCAGTTTTGTGTTGTAATCTGTTTTCCATTTACTACTGTGACAATATATTATTTCTGTAGGGCACTGTACTTGAACTTGACAAAGGCAGTCTGAGCCAAAACGCGTTGTGCACGACGACATCAATAAACGCAGTTATTTTTCTGCAGAGGAGTATGTTTTTGCAACACCTGAACGGAATTACACCACATTTGAAATAAAGGTAGGCCTTGTTTCAGAAAGAACTCTTCTTTTTAAATTGTGTAAATCCGTTCAGTAGTTGCTGAGAAAATCAAAAAATAAATGTTTTGATATTTAGAGGCATGGAGGATCGGCGCACCCTCCTGACCACAAGCTTTATTCTAATTGAATGTCAAAACTCCAAACCAGGAAGTGTTGGCAACCAACTTGTGCCTCGGTAACCGAGGCACAACAAAACAGGGAAAGAAAGGTGAAAAAAAGAAAAGAGGACAGGGTAGAAACACCCTGACCCACTAGGCCTTTTATTAATTATATTCACGGGGCACACGCCCGCCCAGCTGCCCGGGGACCGTCACCCCCCAGGGCTTTTATTTTTTGCAAGATATACCTGTGTGAGGGGGACTCACGCCACTCAACACGCCCTGGGGACTGCCACCTCCCCGTGGCACTAATATTCAAATTTGGGGGTCCGTAACAGAGCCCCGAACCGCGGGGACCACCACCTCCCCGGGGCAATGCACATGTTGGGAGGGGGCCGCATGACCCCCTCCTGGAGCCCTTCTTGGCCTTGGGGACCGCCACCCCCCAGTGCAGGCTCCTGCAGTGTCCCTGGGTGCCCACCCCAGGATACTGCTGTTTGCAATGACATACCCGGAGCTGTGTGGCTCCCGCCCTGTCATTGCAAAATGCTTTGCTTCATTGAAGTGAGAGCAGGGAATCCTGCTCTTGCTTCAATGAAGCAAAGCAGATCGCTTTTCTACAAGGGGAGCTGCATGTTAGCAGCTCCCCATGTGAAAAAGCTATGCCAACTCCATGAGGAGGCGGGGAGCCGACAGGGACAGTGGGGGCATTGGGGTTCCCCCAAGGTCCCCAACGGAGAGGGCCGGCCCACAGGGGATGGGGTCCCCAGGGCCAGAAGTGGCCTGGGATGGCGGCCACGTGATCCTCTCCCCAATATTTAAAAAAATAAATAAATCAAGGCCGGCCCTGGGGGAAGGGGTCCCTGGGGGTAATAGAGGCCTCAGTATGGGGCCACACAGCCCCCCTCATAAAAAAGAATAATAATACTGTGGCCATGCCCCTGGGGATGGGGTCCCCGGGGCCTGAAATGGCCAGGGAGGAGAGCCATGTGGCCCCCGTCCCCATAATAAAATGACAAAAGAAAACATTTTAAACACGTAAAGGCCCGCCCCGGGGGATGGGGTCCCCGGGGCTATAAATGGTCTAGGGAGGGGGGCCACGTAGCCCCCCTCCAAATATTTATAAAGAAAACACTGGCCATGCCCCGGGGGATGGGGTCCCCGGGGCTGAATATATCCTCAGGAGGGGGCCTTACGGCCCCATGACATTTTTTTAAAGAATAGGGGTCATCCCCTGGGGGATGGGTTCCCCAGGGCCCATTAAATAGGAAAGGAAGGGGGCCACACAGCACCCTTCTTAAAAAAAGAAGACATTATTGTACCGGAGGCCCCGCCCCCTCCCAGCAACACTCTGCAAACGCTCCCTGTGGCGCATTTTATGTTGGGTAATTGATTCTGCTTAAATACTGGGGAATACTGGGGGACCCTGGGGGCCAATTAGCCCACCAGGTACATCCAGTAAGAGCCACAGGGCTGCATTGCAGAGAGGTGGACCAGGCCACGCCCCTTTTTACACCTCTCTGCAACGCAGCTCTGTGAAACTTACTGGAGGTACCTGGTGGGCTAGTTGGCCCCCAGGGGCCCTCATGTTTGAAAGGGAATAAATTCCCCAACTTTAAACACGCCACAGGGAGCATTTGCAGAGTGGTGGAGAAAGGGGGCATGTCCTTTGTCTACCTCTCACCAATCCCACTGCGTGATGTCAATTGAGATGTCATCAGTGATGTCATCAGTGATTTCACTGACCATGTCATGAGTGATGTAATATGTGACATCATCAGCAGTGCATTGCGAGTTATAGTTAGCTGAACTAACCATAACGGGGGAATTTCCATTGTTTTATACGTGTGAAATGTCCAGCTAACTATAATGCCCCTGAAACCTATGTATATATACATACATACACACACACACTCACATAGTACCTATTTCTAGAAGAAATAGCAATATAATTATTAAACATGCATATGGTAATGAGTATATAAGTACACTGGCAGATAATTTTTAACATCAAATACTCTACGACCTACATAGGAATGGTTTTATATTTGGAGAATGAACAGGCAAATACATTTGAGTAGCTTTATTGAAATAACTACGCTAATTATAGATATACATATAACTAATAAAAATGTAGGTATTAGTCTGTTTTCACAACCCATTAATTTGCATTAGGGTATCATGAATTGTTTTTTAAATGGTGATGTAAAATTTGAGAACAAAATGTTAAAAACTTTTCTTTTTATTGTGATGCGAAAACCTTTCTCAAGCAACAACCATGATCATTGCCAGTGTGAACCACACAAGTCACTATATTAACCTGTACTTAACCCCCTGTTTGCTCGGTACAAAAGCAGTCAGGCCTAACTTAGAGGCAATGTGTAACATATTTATGCTGCACTTAAAAGGTAATAAAATGAAAACACAACACAAGAAAAATCTCACACCACTTCAGAAAAATAGAGTATATTGTAATACATTATTTGACACCACAATGGCAAAAATCCAATTGGTAGAATCGAAGTTAGGTATTTTTAAAGTTTTTAGTAAAAAATACTGCCTAAAAGATCAAAGAGCCAACAGCGGACATCTAGTCACGCAAGACTTGTACAAAGTCTAAATTTACGGCTGACCGCAATGGAGCAAGGTTCGGATACACAGAGTGGATTGGGCCCATTCAAGGATTACCTGCAGACATAGAAGATTTTTTTTAGATGTCATATAAGGTAAAGTTCACCAGGGCAAGCCAATTGGTGGTGTCCTTAGAGGAGGCTTTGCCCTCGTGAAGCTGCTGGACAAAGTCACAGGGAAGATTTCTAAGTTAGAAATTTGTCAGAAATCACCAGTGGGATGAAGCTGCAGCTGACGAAGGGCTCCCCGAAGTCAGATACCCCTTCTACAAGGAGCTGCTTATAGGAATTTGCTGCTGTGGAGAAGAATATAGCTGGAGCCTTCATGACCGGTGATGCACTTTGGGAGAATTGACAAGCAGGTGGATCCTGGTCTCCTCACAGGGTATCCTGCTCCCGGGTAGCCATGCGCTGTACAAATGCCAATTCATTCACTCAGTTCTCAGGGCACTTTTTTGTTTTGGTTTTAGGCAGTTTGGCATCTTTAGAACCACGTCCAAGGGTCCAGGACTGGGTGTGCACCACCTGGAGTGCAAGACTCACTTCAGGCAAGGTCCAGGTGCATGGTTCAAGTTGTTGGAACTATTTGTGTCCCTATAGCTCAGAACAGGAGTTTAGTGAACTAGTCCCTGGGGCCCCACTCAGCAAGTCAGCCCTCAAGCAGCTGGGCAGTCACCTGAGGGTTCAATGCAGGCTCCAAGCAGTAAGGCAGTACTCTGAGATCTGCAGGGCAGCTGTCTGGAATATAAAGCATGCCTCAAGCAGTATGACTGTCCTCTGAAGGACAGTGCAGGCCTTCTGAGTGGCCTCCGAAGGTTCAGGAGTCCTATTTTTATACCTCATGCCAGCCTTGAAGTAGAAAAATCTTCTAGAGTTTTTTTCACACAGATGGTTCTGGAATGTCCTTCCTCTTTGCCTGGACTACAAGTAAGCTGGAATGACAAATAACTGGTGTGAAGTTCTTTGTGAGTACGCTGCAGCAGCTCCTTTCAAATGTAGGTGCTTCGGGGAACAGGTCCACCCTTGGTAGGAAGACCCATTCTGCCAAGATCTATTCCCTTTTGACTCACTGTCTGGGAGGAATACACAAAGGTCAACTGTGAAGCTAATCACAGTCATGTGACCGAGGATGCAGGCTGCAGACACCAAATAGTTAATTGCAACTTTCTAAAAGTGTCATTTTCAGAGTTGTGACTTAAAATACAACATTGCAGCTAAAGTTGATGTTAAATTACATTTCCTTAAAGGCCAAACATGATATTTCTGCTTGTTCCCAAATAAAACTTATAACCAATTAAATGTCATAAGCTAAGAAAATGTTATCCTATAGAAGAGGTAGGCCTCACACTAGAGAAAAATGAATTTTAGAGATTTTCACTACCAGGATATGTAAAACTTAAAAATACATGTCTGACTTTTTAAATACAATTCACCCTGCCGTCTGGGCTATTTGGAGCCTGTTTAGGGCCTACCTAAATGGTGACCTTTATGTATTAAAAAGGGAAGTTTAGGTCTGGCACATTGGTTATTTTACAAGGTTGAATTAGAGGTTCAGAAATGCACAGAAGAAGCAATTGCAGGCCTGAGATATGTTTTGAAGAGCTACTTAAGTGGGTGGCACAATACGTGATTAAACTAATTAGCTTATCCTAATTGCATATGTCAAAACCAACCTCCTCATTCTTGAGGTATAGAGTAAGGTATTATGTTTACAATTTAGAAGAGAGTATACATTGATATCAATGTTTATCACACACAAAGAACTAAATGCATGAATGTTTTATAAATGCACATTGACAGTGCAATTTACATTACTTGCATATGGTCGCTCCAGATGGAAGGATAAGCGAAAGAAGGTGCTCAAAAAGAGTGCCTGTGTCTGAAATTTTGGTTAGAGACGAAAAGAGGAAATAAACCTGGTACATATAACATAGATATCACAAGGAAGCATGTCCAATACTTTTAATGAACTTCATAATTGTGATGAGCCACGTGTACATGTTTTAGAGGAAAGAATGATACCATATGGAGGGCCTTGGCAGCCATTAACTATGAAAACTGGATTAGGACTTCCTGATACAACCAAGCACTCCCAAAGTTATTCATCTGAGCTAAGGCAGATAAAAACTAAATGCAGGCGTAAAGAACAACTTTGGAGAACTGATTATAGCTGGGTACATAAAAAGGACTATAATTTAGGGTTAGAGGAGTAAAGGCAGCGATAATAAATGCTAAAACTGTATATTTTAGAACAAAAATTCAGGCAGCCAAAAACTTCTAAAAGGAGCTTTTCAACATCATGACAAAGCTGTCAAAACATCCACAAGACAGCCAATTCTCTCCAGATCAAAATTTTGAGGACAAGATCGCCTCCTTTTTCCAGACTGAAGTCCAGACTTTTACAATGATCTTTGAAAGCACTGTCTGATCCCACAGGGGAAAAGGGCTTCCCGCTGGAGGAAACACTAACTCAATCCAGTTTGGAGCAATTTTCTTGGTTAGTGACAGAACGAGTATGAGATCTGTTAATACAAACCTAATCCGGCTCGCCTCTGGATCCCTGCCCTCTGTATATCCTGCACCTGGCTCCTGACCAAATTAGTGCCCCCTCACCCCCTGGTTATTGAGGTTATCAACTCTGGGACATATCCTCAGTCTTGGAAAAAGGCCTGTATCAGGCCTATCATGAAGAAAGTCACCTTGGACCCCCATGGAGGTGAAAAACGACCGCCCTATCTCTTGTCTCCCGTGTCCCTCTAAAATTTTAGAAAAAGCCATCAACTCTGAATTAATGGAATATCTAGATGGCAATCATAGTCTTGATGACACCCAACATGGTTTTAGAGCCCGACACTCTACTGAGTCAGCATTTATCATGGCCACTGAAGAGATTCGTAGAGTGATGGATGGTGGGGGAAGAGCTGTCCTCATCTTGCTTGACCTATCAGCTGTGTTTGATACTGTTAACCACGAGGTATTGACGCAACGGCTGAGGGCAATAGGTATTGAAGGGTCAGCTCTAACCCTATAAACATCTCATCTGGCATCTTGCAAACAACTGATAAACTGGGATGGTCTCAAGTTTGCAAAATGTGGCCTCTCATGAGGCATCCCACAGAGATCTGCATCGTCACCCACTTTGTTTAACCTTTACGTTACTCCTCTGGCCTGACTAATAAGAGAGCATGGTCTGATGCTTGTATCGTACGTAGATGAAACCCAGATAGTGGTTTCAGTAACCCAAAGTGTGAACGAGACAGTGGTTAGGTTTAGGAACTGCCTAAAGAATGTCGTGCAATGGATGAGCTCAAAGGTCAACACTGAAAAGTCTGAGGTGATTGAATTCGGGCAGAAGTCCTCAATTTGGAGCCAAGCATTGTGGCCCACTGAGGCTGAGAACTGCCCCACTCACGTAACCAAGGCCAGGAACCTTGGCTTTATGGTTGACAGTAATTTAAAGTTTGCCCAACAAACTAATCAGGTGTCATCTGCTTGTTTCTTCATGCTGAAAAACTTGCCTAGAATCCTTCCTTTCATTCCCTTACCCCATAGGAAAACGGTAATCGGGTCTTGATTCTTTCCGTAATCAATTATGGCAACACCCTCTACCTGGGAGCAAACAAAGGCAGATTGCCAAACTACAGGCCCGGGTGCTTTATGGTCTTCCCAAACATCAACCTACTTCGGCCACTATCAAATTGCTCCACTGGCTCCCGGTCCAGCAGCGAGTGGATTTCAAGGCTCTCTGTCTTGTACACAAGGCGATGTTTGGTGGGGAGCTGCCAACGTTCAGCTGCTATTCAAAAGGTATTCTCCTCAACGTTGCCTCAGATCAATGAAAACAGGTCTGATCCGGATCCCCAAAATAAAAAAAATCAGATGGGGAGGCCATGGTTTCCCGTAACAGGTAGCCAACCTATGGAACATACTCCCCATACAGATCAGACTGCAATCAAACAGGACCATCTTTAGGAAACAAATAAAGACCTGGCTCTTTCCCAAACTGGCAGATTAATCAGTGTGGCCCAGCATTCTGTCACTCAGCGCCAATACGCCTCGGCATTCACGCCCTTAATAAATAAGTCAGTCAGTCAGACTGAGGTGATTAGCTCATTAGGAGGCTTTCATCTACACTACGAGTACATGTAGAGCAACTGATAATTCATATAACAACATAACTAAGTCCCTCTCCAAGACCATTTCACACAAGGGTCTTGTTCATGATCCATTTTAGGCAAGGAGCCAGTTGACCCTGTCTTTTTAAAAAGATTAACAAATTCCTCATCCGAGGATTGAGAATTCCAGATTATGTTCTTTCTATTCTGTCACAAGTTCTGATAGAGACCAGCTGTTGAGGCTTTAACTGGCCCTTATCCTTTTGCCTTTTGGAGATGTCAATATTTCACAAAGTGTGAATTAAATTATTCATCCATAAAGGCAGACATTCTGATTGGGACTATTCCCCTTGCTCAATGAGATCACATTTATGATGTACAATAAATGTAACAGGCAGGTTTCCCTGTAATAGCGATGTTATATGTATGAGGTCAATTTCCTCTTCATGTTCACTGACCAAAATTTCCCCCTTTGAGGGAACAGCAACTAATTCTGCTCCCTCCGGGCGGGGGCAATAATTTGACCTTTTTTCCTGCCCACTTCAGTGCAAGCAGAAAAACTGATTAAAAGTCTGCTCCCAGCGAGCAGGGGCATTTTCAAAGCTCCTGCCACTGGGAGCAGACTTTGCGATTGCTACTGCTTGGTTGTAGTTTTGTAAATGCCCCTGTCAAGCAAGAGCAAACATATGTTTTGCTCCCCAGCTCTATGGGACATAGTTTTTGAGCCGGCCCCAGAGAATGGGGTCCCCAGGTCAAAAATTGCTGTGAACCCCCCTCACTTATAGTAGTCGGCCCCATAGCCCCATCCACATATAGACTAATTTTGGCCCCGGGGTGGGCTCCAAGGACCTTTGGAGGCTAAGGTTCTGGGGCTGTGCAGCCACCCTCCCCATTTGTTTAAATTTTATTAAACTGTTTCCATAGGAGATGCATTTTTTGTGTTGCTGATAACTTTGCCCAGTCTGTCGAATCTTCACAAAACCTAACAAAAAAGTGCTCCTTTTTGACTAGGTTGTAAATGGAGATTTTCAGGGTGGTCCTTCAGCATGAGCTGTGAAAAAGGGGGGTCTCTAAACATGTTTTCCCCTTCATTTTCCCATAGGAACTTTAGATTCTGCTACAGCAGAAACAGCTGAACGGATTTACACCAAATTTGGCAGAAAGTTAGATCTTGGTTTAGAAAGAGAGGCTTTTGTGTTTTGGTGTAAATCTACTCATTCGTTTTTGAGAAATGAAGGTAAAAAATATTGCAAATATCACCCTGCAGAGGATCTGTGAAGTGGACAGATCTCAAACTAAGGTTTGATTTGCTGCCACCATCTCAACCAGGAAGTGGTGGCAGCCTTCTTAGGACCCAGAACTCAGTCCTGAGTCCAAGAACGTATTAAAAGAAAAAGACATAAGTGGTCAGAGTAGGGTTGCCCTGATCACCTTGGCCTGGTGATGGAGATCCAATGTTTTTTTTCATTTTGTCACAAATTCACAGAGGCCTTGTGGCAATACATTTTTATTAAAGAGGTGTTGGCTGTCGCACTTTTTTCTTTGAACTCTCAGGGTGGATTAGATTGTGGGGGTTGATGCATGTTTATTTTTACTGTGTGGGTACCCGCCCCCCACTCCCCAGACCGTTTTCAGCCCTGGGAAATCCATCCGCCTGGGCCTGAAGTATTTTGTAAGTAACACAAGTAACAGATTCCACACGGCCATCAACTCAAATAAAGAATTGTAAAAGATACAATAGGAATTCACCTGTCCTTCCTCCTGCCAATCTGAAACGTCCACCTTAGTAGACTGGATGGACACGCTAATCACCTTCTTTGAGCAAAAGATCAATATTATTCATAACTCTTTTCCTAATCAGACCACTGGATATCATCACAACGTACCTGATAACAATCAGACACGTACCTTAAATCTCCTTTAAGAGTTCACTAAACTCACCTAAAATGTTGTCAGGATTGCCCTTTCCAAGGTCAAATCAGGTTCTCCTGACGACCCAGTTTCACCTCACATTCTTTCCAATATTGCCCCAGCACTCCTCAAAAGTCTCACTGACCTTTTTAATTTATCCCTAAATTGCACAACTGTTCCTATAAAATGGAAAGCAGCCAGGGTAAAACCTACCTTAAAAAGCCTTCCGCAGACCCTACAGAACATAGCAACTATCGCCCTATCTCTCTTCTCCCATATTTTGGGAAAGTACTTGAGTCCTTAGTTAACAAGAAACTCACAACATTTATAGGAAACCACAATTTGCTGGACCCTTCTCAATCAGAGTTCAGTGGAGCGCAAAGCACCAAAACATCTCTGATTGAGGTAGTTTACAATATAAGACTTGCCCAGGACAACAGACAGTCAGCCATGCTTGTCCTATTGGATCTGTCAGCTGCTATTGACACCATCTCCTACAGGACTTTAGTGCATTAACTGCGAGAGATGAGAGTCAGGGGAACTGCCCTACATTAGCTTAGTAGCTATCTAACAGACCAAACCTCAACAGAACAACTTGGTACTTTGGTCTCTCGCAGCTGGACAGTTCATAAGGGAGTACCCCAGGGATCCATTCTAAGTCCCACACGTTTTAACCTCTATGTGGCACTCCTGGCCAGGGTGATCACATCTCATGGGTTCGATACTGTGTGGTATGCTGACAACACACAACTATTATTTACTCTTGGCCCCGACTCAACCGACACTAGACTTAGATTTTAAAAATGCATGACTCACATTAACATCTGGATGCAAACCAACCACCCTCAACTCGATGCCAGTAAGACAGAGATCATCCTCTTCAGAAAGGCTCACAAATTCTGGTCCAGTGACAGGTCGTCTTAGAATCTTAGGGGCTCATGCATCAAACTCCCGTTTTGCGTTTCCAAATTTGCGAATTTTACCGAATCGCAAATATGGATTCGCAAAACGGGATGCATCATGGAAAGTGCAAAATATTTCCGATTCGGTAAAATTCGCAATTTTTACCGACTCGCAAATATTTTGTGACTTCAAAATTGCGAATTCGCAATTCCCATTGATTCCTATGGGCCAAAAGGCCCATAGGAATCAATGGAAATTGCGAATGGCACTTAGAAAATTTCATGGGTGCAGGGGGGGGTCCGAAGGACCCCCCCCTGCACCCCCGAAATGTAATTTGAAATGGATGTTTCACACACACATGTCCTAAGGACATGTGTGTCTGTAACATGACATCGTTTAAAATGTAAATTAGTACATTTTAAACATTTTTCGCAATTTACCACGAGGTTCAACCTCGTGGTAATTTGCACTTCCAAACCTTGTTCTCGCAATTTCATTTCTGAATGATGCATTGCATTTAAGGAATCGCAAATTTGCGATTCCTTAAATGCATTCGCATTCTGGAAAGTCGCAAAATCAGCGAATTCCATTCAGAAATGATGATGCATCTGAAAAAGCACTTTTGCATTCGCAAACGGCCGATTTTAAGGAATCGCACCGTTTGCGAATGCAAAAGTGCTTGATGCATGTGCCCCTTAGCCCCTGCACTTTTCCTAAACCCATGGTTTGCAACCTCGGAGTGAAGATCGACAACAAATTGTCCATGAAAGATCATGTTAACCATGTAACAACCACCTGATATGGACTACTGTGAGGCTTATGTAAGATCTTCCAATGGTAGTTAATTCAAGATAACCGCTTGTCCAGGGTTTTATCATGAATTGGCTCGACTACGGAAACGGAAATTCCTTAATGGCCAAACTTCAAGTTCTGCAGTGCTCTGCTGCCAGACTGGTACTAAATCTTCCTTCACGGTCTTCGTCTGTTACAAGTTTTAAAGTTCTCCATTGGCTTCCTATCAGGAATGAAATCTTTTTTCAAGATCAGCTGTCTCGTACATAAGACCATGTATGGAAACGGTCCAAGATATGTCGCCAAAAAACTCAACTGGTACTTACCTAACAGGACCCTCAGGTCAGGAACCAAGCATCTTTTCCCTCCTCTCAGGATTCGCACCGCAGGAATGGCGGTAGATCCTTCTCACATATTGCCTCTATTTTGTGGAACGAGCTTCCATTGCAGCTTCGTATGATTATTGATCATAATCAGTTTCGGAAAAGGTTAAAAAATTTGGCTCTTCTGATCACTCTTCTTCTCCTGCTGCCGTCTTTCAATCCCTTCTCTGGTTTTTGCTAGCCCTTTGAGACCCTCGGGTGATATGTGCGCTTAACAAAATCCCATGACTATGACTATGACTAGATGCACATAATATGGGTGCATAGTAAGTTAGCAACTGTTTTCTTTTTACAAGAGCATTTTCACTGAAACAATTACATAAAATAACATGTGTATTTGTAAGCGCACATTCACCCAAAAGGGTATCTTGGCTCTGAATAACAGATGTTTATTGTTAGCCAACTCAATGGTACTCATTTTTTCGACCTCAGCAAGATAAAAGTCTGAGTGGACACAATGGACTTTGAATCTCTGAACCTTGAGGTCGAAAACAAACCCATGTAGTGGATGCATTATTCCACTAAGCCACCAGACCCACTCTTAAATTATCGCTTTCTCAGGCAGAATGGCTGACCAAAAATATCAGTTATGGATAACTTGCAGCACTTAGCATTTTCTTTTCAGGCAGATTAGTTGACTTTGGAAAGGCGTGATTTTGTGAAACAACTTCAGTATTGTGCCTTTTCCTGTATATTTTACTTGATGCTCAATATTGTTTCATCAATCTCTTTGCTAAACGCTGCCTTTTGCAATGACAAGGGACATGTCCACAGAAATCTTATAAGGGCGTTCAAAACTCGTAGTGTCAAAAAGACACATTGCTATTGGTGGTCTCCGTGTAAATGAAAACTGTTCTGTTCAGTTAGAATTTTTTCATGCCCATGTGGAAATAGTAGGTAATGTAGAACACATGACTTCCTGGCAGAAAAAAATGTGACCTCTCGGAAAAACTGAAATATTATCTGTCCGGAAAACGGGAACATTGCGACCTCCAATGGCTCACTGTGGATATGTTGAGCTCCAGTGAGGTATACTTAACAATTCATGAACACATTTGCCCCAAAAAATGTCTCTCAGTGACAGGTTTATTGTGGAGATTAGGAATTTCCGTATTTATCTGACTAACACTCTGAATATTGATTACACTGCCCGCTCATTATAGCCTTTATGAGTGTAATAGAAAACGCGGGAAATCTATGCTGGCGACTGCGCTCGATAGCAATAATCGGGTCTATGAACAGCATTGTGTAACATGTTGTGATCTACGCCACTACAGCCTCTGTGCGATGAATCAATGATGTCACAAAGACGGCCTCAAATCTGTGGCGATTTATAACAGACCAGACAAGTGTTTCGAGCCTTCGATCAATAGCTGGGATGACAGGAGATTGTTCGAACGCAATGTTTTCATTCTAATGAAAAATGGATTTCTTACTGTCTATTAAACAAGCAGTTCGTGTCAGGAAAATTACTAAATAGATTCATATGTTTTAGAAGAGTGCAATCAATGGCCAGATGCGACCTGTGCTATAACCTAAAAAATGTTTATTGACGAGCAGAGTACAGTCTGATCCTGCTTTATTTGGCTAAATGGCAAAGGTGTGGAATAAAGAATTTGTGAGGAGTGCGGCAGCAATGGAGAGCTTTGAGAATTGGTGTAAGAAAGCAACTTGGTGCAATAGAGCCTGAAGTGCGGGTTTTACAAATGCTGCTAACACTAAAATGAAAGGACACCATGCCTGCCGCATTATGTATAATTGTTAACATCATATTGCCCCCCCCCCCCGGGGAATTTGGGGCCTCGGGAGGAAGGGTGGGGGGGAAGGATTAGACTGGGGGACAGGAAAAGGATTTGGGATGGTTGGGCTGTTTAGGGGGATTTGGGCTGCCTTGGGCTCTTTTTGGGCTGGGGCTATAAGAGCGACCATCTTGGGTCACTGTGCACCATTTGTGGGACAGTGACCCAGCAGCCGAGTAGCAGGGGAATTGTTGTGGCATAGTTGTGGCATAGTTCGTATTCTGTGGTTATTGGGGGAGTCGTGGTGCTTATTTGCACAGTTTCCGTGGGCAGGTGCTTTAGCACGGTCCGTAGTCAGGGCAGGGGTGGTGAGCCTCGGGAATCAGGAGAGCTGGTGCGGAGGTGCGGACGGCTAGAGAGGCATACCTTCGTTTGCAGTCTGGCAGAAGAGGCGATGACTGACCCCCGGGTGAGAGAGGCGCTCCGCCTCTTGGGAGAAGCAGGCAGGAAGGACCTGCTTAGCGGCGACGTTAGGGTAAGGCGCCGCGTCGCTCTGCCGCTGGCGTCGCGGCTTGTCAGCCGCCTCGCACTCGCGCGAGGAGGGAGGAGGGGGCGGGGGCACGTGGAGGAGCTGCGCGGGTGGCGGCCAGAGGGTGGCTGGAGCGCCGAAGCGGGGAGGGGGATCGGGGAAGAAGCGCGGTGGGGCGCGGAAGGCGCTGCTGGAGTTTGTGGAGGGAGCGGGAGGGCGGTGAGGTGCGGGCGGCTCCGGTGCAGCGGGAGGGAAACCAGCAGCAGGCGCGGGGGTGGAGAAGGGGAAGGTCAGATGGAAGAAGGTTGGGGGGTGCGCAAAAGTATAGGAGGAGTGCCAGGCTGGGGAGGAGGGAGGGAGACGGGGATCAGGGGCCGGTAGGACAGGGAGGGGGGATGCCCAGGGGGAAGAGGTACCACAGGTTCACTGGCAGGCCCGGATGTTGGGAGTGGAGGGGTGGGGGAGGGGCCGCCTCAGGGTGCGGGCGGGGAGGGGGGATCAGGGGGCCCACTGGGAGGGGAGGGGGGATATCCCTTGCTGATTGATGAATCGGAGGAGGAGGGGGGGCGGAAGGGGGGAGGGGGAGAGCGTGCTAGACTAAGGGTCATCGTCGGAGGGGGAAGGGGTCATGGTGGGTCCTAGCAGGCCGGTTTCACCGCGGGGGTTGAGGGGGGGAGAGGGGCAGGGGGGGTATGGCAGGAGTTGGAGGTGGGGCGGGGCAGGGGGAGGAGAGGCCACGGGGGTGGGGGCAGACGGTGGTGGGGCAGGGGAGGAGGGAGGGGGTGCCTCGGTGAGTGGAGTCAGGAGGGAGGGGGTGGCTGGGGCTAGCGAGAGGGGGTCTCAAGGTTGCAGTGCTTGCGGGGGTTCTGGGGTGGGCGCAACGGGGGGCCTAGGGGGTGCTGGGGGGAGGGGTTTGGGGTAGGGGGAGGGGGTGGGAGGCAGACCGGCGCGGCGGGGGGGCTTTCGTCAGTGTGGGGGAGGGGCGCACCAGGAGGTTGGGGGGGCGAAGGGGGGGGACTTTTCCTCAGCATGCTGGACGTCCCCGCTTTTTTCTTGGCAGGAGCAGTTGGCAATGAGCTCGGGTGAGCAGCATGCGGCTCCAACCCGCCAAGAGGATGGGCCGGCTCTGCCTAGTATGGGGGGTCGCGCTCCAAAGTGGAACCATGCACGTGATGAGCGCAGATGGCAGGGCCATGGGTCTCCAACGTTCCTCCCGATGGGTCGAGCCGGCCGCCGGGGTACAGGGACGAAGCACACATGGGGTAGGATACACGGATTACCAGGCGGAGCGTGGGAGGAGGGGGAGCGTGGATCTGGAGACACTGATGCAGGAGTGCAGGGACAAGGCAGGATTGAGCAAGGTGCACACAGAAGAGGTCCAGGCATGGCGGTGGGGGCATGGTGATGGAGATGTAGGGGGGGAGATGGAGTCAGAAGAGGAAGGGGAGCTTCGGGAGGGGGGGACGAGTAATGGTGTTGGCAGTGTTTTACAGGTACGCCCTCGGCAGATGATGCCGCGAGTGACGGCCCCCCCAACGGAACTGGTTAGGTGGCGGGATCCGGTGCGGATGCCAGCCTTGACGCCAGGTAAGGCCGGTGCATGGTTGGGGAGTGGCTTGAGTGGGCCTCATTCAGGCCAGGCGTCTGGGGGTGCGGATGGCGGAGGCCGGCTGTCTGTGGGAACGGATGCTGAGGAGGGGGATGTTGTGCGGTTGGTGAAGGGCAGGTATGTGATGGATGCCGGGGTGTGTACAGAGGCGGCAGGCGACGCAGCGTTGGGGAGCACAGGGGAGGCGGCGAAGTCCGGGGGGTCGGCGGTGTCCGGCGTCGGAGAGTTGTGAGTTGTGAGGTGCCGGTCAAGAAGCTGTCTTATATGGGGGTAGCGAAGTCACTGGGGGCGCATTTGTCACTGGCGACAAAAGAGAAGATCTGGAAAGGGGAGTATGTGGAGATTTTGAAGTTGCTTCACAGGGAATTGATGGCCAAAGAAGGTTCGAAGGAGGAGGAACAGAAATTAGCCAGGCAACCTAAGGTGCTGGTTACCTTTGAGAATTGGTCGGCCGCCTTCCTGATTTATGCCAGTGTCTACTGCGAAAAGTATCCAGACAGGTCGGTCGCTATGTTCTAGTATATGGATGTGGTGCGGCGGACGCAGGTGAGATACGGAGGTTATGTGTGGCCACATTATGACGAAGAGCTTCGGGCCGCATGGTGTCGGATCCGGAGGCCAAGTGGGGAGAGTTGGATGCTGAATGTATCAGCAGACGATGAGCGGGGCTAAGTTTGGCCGCACCATATACACGGCCAGTGGGTTGCCGCTGATGCCGACCCCCTTTACAGCCCGCCCCACCCGTGGGGGGGTGGGGTCGGCGGACGCCGGGAGTACGCACAGCGTCGGGGCCTGCTGGGACTTCAACAGGGGTTCCTGTCTCAGGCAAGTGTGCCGTTTTCGGCACGAATGCTCCAAGTGCGGGAGGCGACACCCGGTGGTGCGCTGCTTGAGGGAGGCCCTGCACAGGGCCAACAGCCGGCAGCGGTGCCAGGTGGGGGGAGAGGGGGAGGCAGAGGGGGGAAGTGCCCAGGGAAAAGGCTCGTACACTGGTTAGGCTGGACAGATTGGAACCTCTTTTGGCGGCTTATCCACGGGCGGAGGATACGGCCGTGCTGCGTCGGGGTTTCAGGGAGGGTTTTCGGTTGGGCTACGAGGGTCCGCGGATCACTCGGTGGGCGGAGAACCTGAAATCCATGAACACGCACAGAGGTATCGTCCGGGAGAAGCTTTTCAAGGAGGTAAAGGAAGGGTGGATGGTGGGGCCTTTCCAGGAGCCACCATTGCCGGATCTGATCATTTCACCGATCGGGGTGGTCCTGAAAAAAGAGCCGGGACAATTTCGCCTCATTCAGCATCTATCCTGGCCGGAGGGCGCATCGGTGAACGACTATATCTCGGCGGAGTTGGCGTCGGTGTCGTATTCATCCGTGGACATCGCGAGGAGGTTTGTGACGACGGCGGGTCGGGGTGCCCTCATGGCAAAATGTGATGTGAAATCGGCATTTCGGTTGCTGCCGGTACATCCGACGGATCATCAGTTGCTGGGGATCCAGTTTGAAGGCTCCTTTTTCATCGATAGAGCGCTTCCCATGGGGTGCTCCGTGTCGTGTGCATTGTTCGAGAGATTCAGCTCCTTTTTGCAGTGGGCTTTTTCCTGGCGCACAGGCTCTGAGGCGATGACGCATTACCTGGATTACTTCTTCCTGGTGGGTCGGCCCGGTTCGACGGACTGCCAGCAGCGGCTGGACAGTTTTACAGACTTGATGGGTTTCCTGGGGGTTCCTTTGGCGCCAGAGAAGACTCAGGGTCCCAGCACGGTGCTGTCATTCCTCGGGATAGAGCTCGACTCAGCGGCCATGGAAGCACGCCTGCCGGTGGAGAAGTGGGGGTGATGATGGACCTGGTGAGGGGCATGTTGGCCAAGCGGAAGGTGATGGTGCGGGAAGTCCAGGTGTAGCTGGGACATTTGAATTTTGCGTGCCGGGTGGTGCGGGCGGGGCGGACCTTTTGTCATCGACTGGGGCTGGCTTTGGCTGGGATGACCTGCTGCATCACCACGTGCGCCTATGGGCGGGTTCGAGAGAGGATCTGAGCATGAAATGAAATGAAATAAATGAAATGAAATGAAATGAAAAGCGTTTTTATTGAGCGCTACAGCTGCCCTGAGGCGTCCAGGCGCTAGGACTAGAACAGTGTCTTCCAGGGAGACGATCAAGGGAAAGTCAGGGTTTAGTTGAACAGAAAGGTCTTGAGCTGTTTACGAAAGCTCGCCAGATTGGAATTGCTTCTCAGATGACAAGGAAGAGTATTCCATAAATTGGAAGCATTTTAGGCAAAAGAGCGGCCTCCTGATCTAGCTCTATAGATCCTAGGGACTTTAGCCAAAAAGGCATTTGATGAGCGGAGTGATTTATTAGGCTGGTAGGGTAAAATCAGGGCGTGATTAATCTCTGGACCATTTTTCCAAAAGGCTTGGTGAGCAATACACAGTGTCTTGAACTTAATTCTATCCCTAATGGGGAGCCAGTGTAGAGTTCTTAGGCCAGGCCTTATCGAAACTCTACGTGGGACTCCCAGCAATGTGCGGGCTGCACAGTTTTGTGTCCGCTGTAGTTTTTGCAGACTGTACTCCGGGGCCCCGAGGTACAGGGAGTTGCTGAAGTCAAGGCGAGATTGAATTAAGCCTTGAACACTATCTGCTTCGTCTCAAAGGGAAGAAGAGGAAGGATTTTTTTGATCGTCCTAAGGAGGCCAAAGCCGACTGCCGATACCTTGGTTGCCTGAGTGTTGAAGGTCAACGATTTGTCCAACCACACTCCCAGACTTTTTATGTTATCTCTGGGAGAGGGGGGAGCACCCATGCTCATAGGCCATAACAGCTCCAAGGTGGTGGGGGCTGCAGGGCCTAGGAGCATGAACTCCGTTTTATCATCGTTGAGTTTCAGACAAGACATCGTCATCCAACTCTTAACCTCCTCCAGGCAAGTCGTTAGGTTGGTCTGTGGTTGACAGTCGTTCCCTCGCACAAGGGAGACCACTAGCTGGGTATCATCCGCGTAGGTAATGATGTTAATACCATGCGGACGGACAATCCCAGCCAGTGGCCTCATATATGCATTAAAAAGTGTAGGGCTCAGCGAAGAGCCCTGCGGCACCCCACAGCCTAACGGCCTGCTTGAAGAGACGGCTGAGCTTTCAAACACCTGGAAGGTGCGGTCACTCAGGAAGGACTTAAACCAGCCCAAGGCTTCTCCTGATATTCCCAGATCAGATAGACGGTTTATGAGGATTTTATGGTTTACCGTATCAAAGGCAGCGCTCAGATCGAGGAGGATCAATGCCACTGATCCTCCCCGATCCAAGATCTGCCTTGCCTCTTCTGTCACTGCCAACAAGGCAGTCTCCGTCCCATGTTTGGGGCGGAAGCCCGTCTGGGAAATGTAGAGCAGATGGTTACGCTCGAGAAACTCAGTCAGAAGAATGTTAATATGTTTCTCGAGGATTTTGGCAATCCAGGGAAGCAATGAGATCGGGCGGTAGTTGCTCAGATTGCCCGGATCCAGAGTGGGCTTCTTCAGTAGTGCCCGCACCATGGCATGTTTCCAGGCCGATGGCACCAACCCTGTCCTTATGGAAGAGTTCAGAAGCTCCAGAAGTGTGGGAAGAATGACAGTGTCAGCCAAGATCAATGCACTAGGGGGGGCCGAGTCCAGTGGAGAACCAGACTTTATTTGATGCATCAGGAGCTTGAGTGTTTCAAGATTCATCAAGGTAAAATTGGCTAAGCAGTTCTGAGAAGAGTTTCCTATTTTTGTATCTGGGTCTGAGTTAAGAGTAGAAAATTCTGTTACCGGATCCGGGAAGGAAAGATAAATTGCGTTTACCTTATGAAAAAAGAAATCGACTAGTTCAATACAACGGGAGAGTGGATTATGGTTGCCTGCCGGAGGAGATGGAATCGTAGTCAAGGTTTTTAGTATCTTATATATCTCCTTGGGTTTGGACTTAGCCATCATTATTTTTCCATTGTAGGAAGCTGATTAAGTGGCTTTAATTTCAGATTTGTACGTCCTAATGGCTTCCCTATAAGTGGCTTTATCCGCCTCATTGAAGGTCATACGCCACCTCCTCTCCAGTCTCTTACAGACACGTTTCCTCTCCCTAAGCTCCTCAGAGTACCAAGGCGCAGTTTTATTCTGCCTTTTTGGGCCTGATATGCGAAGGGGAAGAACGGTGTATAGAGAGCTTGTAATCCATTCGTTAAATAAATTACTACTGGCAGAAGGGTCACAGACAAGTACGGGTCTAGTGGTGTTAAGGATGTTAGACCAGTTGTCTATGTGAAGCTTGGGCCAGTTACGTACTTTACACGGAATAGGGATAGAGGAGGGTGCTTTATGTGTGGTCCAACTAAAGGGCACCAAAAAATGATCTGTCCAGGGGAGACGATTAATTGTGCCCACTATGAGATATTCACAGTTACTAAAAATCGGGTCCAAAAGATGTCCCTTGATATGTGTTGGAGATAAAACGAATTGCTCCAATTGCATTGCAGCTAAGCTTGCTGGGATTTCTATGGCGGTGGTGTTTGAGGTGTTGTCAAAGTGGACATTAAAGTCTCCAAGCAATGTAAAATTAGAGGGGGAAATGACCAGTTCTGCCACTACAGCGGGAAGAGCTGTTTGGAAGGTTTTGCATGACCCTGGAGGACGGTAAATAAGAATACCGGTGAAACTATCGTTGGGAGAGAATTCGATGGTGAACGATAAGCTTTCACAGTCAGCAATAGACTCCGGGGAGTAGCGACATGTATATATGTCCTTATATATAATAGCGACACCGCCACCTTTTCCCTTAGGGCGATCTAAACGGGCTATCTGGTAGCCTGGTATAAGGGCTTGAACCACGTCCGGCTCGGTATCCTGAGTCAACCAAGTTTCGGTCATGAAAATTGCGTCAGGGGCGAGTTCGTCCAACAGCAAGGCTATTTCTAGGCTGTGTTTTGGGATGGCTTTTCTGGGTCATTTCAACGGTGTGCCCATGGCGCCTCCGGAAGACTGGGAGTGGCGGGAGTGGCGGGACTCGGAGGTTTCGGCCTGTACTGGGCAGGCAGGTGGTGTGCGGAGCAGTGGCCGGAACATTGGCAGGCGGGGGGCAGGAGCATTGCGTTCTTGGAGCTGTTCCCATTGGTGGTGGCGGTGACAGTGTGGGTGCAGGATTTGTCACACAAGCGTGTTTTGTTCAAGGTGGACAACATGTCGGTGGTGCAGGTGGTAAATCGGCAGTCTTCACGGGAGCCACAGGTCTTGAAGTTGATGCGAGTTTTTGTCTTGGAGTTCCTACGTTTTGGAGCGGTAAGGCAAAGGGGCAAGTGGCGTCGGGAAGAGCAGGTGATGCGTTTCATGCTTAGTTTGATGGACAAAGGGCTTGCGAGGGTGACGATTACGGGTAAATTGGCGGGGGTGGCTTTCATAGGCAAGCTTTGGTGGGGTTATGCGCCGTCGGCGGGGGAGTTGGGGAGCGTGTTCTGAAAGGCTGGGAGAGAGAGAGGGGGGCACGGGTGCGTCAGAGACGGCCAATTACGGAGGCGATGTTGGAAGGCTTGGTGCGTTGCTTACCGGGGGTGTGCAGGGATCAATCTGAGGTGGTGTTGTTTTCTACGCTGATGTCATGGATGTTTTTCGGAGCCTTCCGGGTGTCGGAGCTGGTAGGGCTGAAAGGACGTCCGGGTTTGACGTGGAGGGAGGTGGAGTTGCATGGCCGGGAGATTGCGGTGCGGCTGTGACGGTCAAAGACAGATCAGCGGGGGGAGGGTACTTGGGTGGTGTTGGGTCCTGGGGGATCGGAGGCGGTGTGTCCAGCGGAATGGGGCAGACAGTTGGCGGACAGGCAGGTGCAGGTTGGTGCGGAGGTTTTTGGCCGGAGAGAAGGCGGTCGGGTGACGGCTGCTCAGCTGCTCTGGGTACTGCGGCACGCCCTAAGGTCTATGGGTGTGGACCCAGGGGAATTCGGGACGCATTCCTTTCGCATTGGGGCAGCGACGGAGGTGGAACGAAGGGGTTGGGGGAAGGAGGAGATTAAGAGGCTGGGACGCTGGAGATCAGATTGCTATAAGACATACATCAGGATGCGGGGGTAGGTGTGGAGTAGACTGCCATGTTGGGCCCGTGGCTTACATATTTATCTTTGCAGGTGCGGTGGCGGGGCCTACTGGGACAGCGATCAGCATTTACGTGGTGGGCCATTCATTTGTTAAAAGAGCGGAGCGGGCCGAATGGGAGAAACACAGGAACCTCAATTCGGAATTGGACGAACAGTTGTTTAGGTGTCATTGGAGGGTAAAAGGGGGAATGCGTTGGCCGGTTATGAACAATGTTGTGCGGGGGGGAGTTTGTCCAGATGTGGTAGTCATCCATTTGGGGGGAAAAGATTTGGTGCAGTGTGGCACTGGTGAAGCAAATGAAGAGGGATTTGCTGGAAATTAGGAGAAAGTGGGCGGGGTGTTATGTTATTTGGTCCGAATTCGTACCCAGGAGGTGCTGGAGAGGGGCGGAGAGGCCGGGGGCCATTGACAGGACATGGAGGAAAATTAACAGGGAGATGTGGGCCTTTTGTGAGAAGGAAGGTTTGGGTAGAATGGAACACCCGGAGCTGAGATATGGGGCGATATATTTTTTCATGGAGGATTGAGTGCATTTATCAAGATATGGGATGGAGCTCTATATTGTGCAGCTGAAGGAGGCAGTGGATCGGGCAGTGGGGGTGAGTAGGTATCCAAAGGTGCAGAGGCCCTAGGGAGGGTCGAAAGGTGTATGGGGCTTTCGAGTGGTGCTTTTTCCACGTTAAAGGGGGGGTAGGATAGGCAGAATGATTTGCCCTAGATAGAGGGGGAGGGAGTGTACATGTGGCAGGTGTTTGAACAGTTGAGGCAGGCATTTTGGTACTTGGTAATTATGTTTATGTTGTTGGCGAGGTAACTGTTTAGGGGTGGGGGTTGGTGTTTTGGTCAGGTATGTGCATATTTAGTTAGGCCTAGTTTTGTACGGCAAAGGCCAAGGATGTGGTATATTTTCAGGATGCACCTGTTTCCCAAAAAAAGCGGCCTATATCACACCTTAATATTGTCTCCAGTCGGTCTTTCCCCTCCCCATCTCCCGATGGGTCCCAATGGGGCTTTGCTTGCGGGGGTGGCCGACCGGAGGGAGGCTGGCCCCCCCGGGGAATTTGGGTCACCGGGAGGAAGGGAGGGGGGAAGGATTATACTGGGGGACAGGAAGAGGATTTGGGCTGGTTGGGCTGTTTAGGGGGATTTGGGCTGCCTTGGGCTCCTTTTGGGCTGTGGGCTATAAGAGCGGCCATCTTGGGTCACTCTGCACCATTTTGTGGGACAGTGACCCAGCAGCCGAGTAGCAGGGGAATTGTTGTCCCTCCCTCCCTCCCTTTAAGTCAGGTTCGTGGGGTGGTTAATGCAGGGGGGGAGGTACTGGAGTCCTGAGGGGTTTTGTCCGGTGGTTATAGGGGTTTTGTTGGGAGCAGGTGCCTTCTTTGGTTTAGGTGGCTGGAATTTTTGTCGCTGGGAGCAGGTGCTGGAAAGTTGGTACTAGAGTGGCGCTTTTTCCTAGTTAAAGGGGGGGTAGCATAGGAGGAATGATTTGCCCTGGATAGAGGGGAAGGGAGTGTACATATGGCAGGTGTTTAAACAGTTAAGGCAGGCGTTTTGGTACTTGGTAATTATGTTTATGTTGTTGGCGGGGGAACTGTTTAGGGGTGGCGGTGGGGATTTTGGTCAGGTATGTGCATATTTAGTTAGGCCTAGTTTTGTACGGCAAAGGCCAAGGATGTGGTATATTTTTAGGATGCACCTGTTTCCCAATAAAGCGGCCTTTATCACACCTTAATATTGTCTCCGGTCGGTCTTTCCCCTCCCCGTCTCCCGATGGGCCCCAATGAGGGTTTTACGGCATTATGTGTACAGTACATTATCCGCCAATTTTTGATAACAGTATCGTTGGATTTGGTAGCACAATTGTTATGAATATTCTGGAAAAGTACAAGTCCTTCAATGAAATGTTCTATTTGCAAAACCATTGCCGAAGGTGATGATTACGTTTCCGGATAGTTACCAACTTTAGTTTTTTACTCATATGTAGGGATGACTTCGGCTCACCTACCTCTCACTGTAGTTTTTTATTTTTCTACGAGGATATTTGGCCCCTGGAGCACGCCTTACTCGTTGGGTCGAAGGTCAGGTTCCGTCAAAATGTGCATTCTTGTTATCAACTAAATGTACCACCTTCTTAAGGTGACATGGCCGTTTACCACTTTGTGAGAAAATCATTTTGGTTATCAGATTTTTTCAATGTCTTTAATATATGTGATGTTTGGAAAGTGGTTTACTGGTTAAGGGGGGTTGGATCCTCACACAAGCTGCAGCTACAATTTTTGTCAGGGTGAAGTCCCACACATATTTATAACAATGGAGCAAAATGTAATACATTTTCTGAGAAGAAAACAACACAAATCCAATCACTAGAACCAAACTTTAAGCATAAAGCGTCAACTGCAGTTTTCTGGTCGTACTAGACTGGGACAAGTTCAGGATGACTGTAAAGGTGAGCAGGGTGACTACAAGGACCAGGTTAGTCCAGCTGAAAGAGTTACCTTCAAAGTCCACGGCAAAGAGTTCTGATTGTGGAGGAAGGCGTTGCATATGCTCATCAATGTAGCACAAAGTGCAGGCCGGGTATTACAGACGGTCATCGCTGTAGGTCAAGGATCCTGTTGAGCTTCGCTGATGGTGATGCTGGAGCTTCGCGTTGGTGTTCACCGCAAGCTTTCGATGCTGTAGCGCGAAGTGCATATCTTGGACTGCAGAGCGCCTTTGGCAGCCACTGCGGCGTGAAGAATCTGGTTTGCTGGAGCTTCAATCTGGCAGCATGGCAGCATTGATGGCAAGATCTCGGCATGAACAAGCCCATTCACAAAGAGTCTAATACTTCAGGAAAGCTCAACTGAGGCCACAACAGTCCAAGACCTAATGCACACCACTTAGGGGTTAGGAATTAACTCCAGCAGTGGCCAGCAGGGTTCAGGCAGCTGCAGTTGCAGGTCCAGGCAGCAGGTCAGCTGAGCAGTTGCAGGGATCCTCTGGAGCTTTTTATGCCCCTGTAGTTCAAAACAGGAGGTCAGCTGGCTGACACTTGGAGTCACTTCAGCCAGGGATGAAGGGTGCAGGTCCAGTCTTTCTTCTCAGCAAGTAGGGCAGATTGCCACAGAGCGGCAGAGTAACAATCCTTCCGGCAGCAAAGCAGCTCAACTGTCCTTCTTCTGTAGCCTTCACAGGTACAGGAGTGCACTGAAGAGTTGTGTCTGAGGGCCCTGTAGTTATACCTGGTGCCCACTTTAAGGTAGTGAAATTTCTAGAGCATTACCTTTGAAGTCCTTGAAGTTTCCTGCCTCCCCTGTCCCAGCTCCAGGCTGGCTGCATAACCAATGCAGTGCTGACAAGCCCTTTGTGCGAAGGCAGGGAACAGCCTATTCAGTTGCAAGTGGGGCTGTGCCCAGCTCCACCAATCCATCCTGCCAGTTGATGACCCATCCAGGCACTGATTGTGACCGGAGCCCACCCGGCAATCTAAGGTGAGGGAGCCAAGGTGGAGCAACACCAAAGGCTGCACAGCCTGCCCGCGACTGGAGAGGGCGTCCCGTTAGCCAAGCACCCGCAGCGGCATCCCTGGGCCGAGGAGACGGAGGGGGAGCGGGCCGTGCATGCGCTGTGGCAGGGCCCAAAGATGAGAGCAAATTTTTAAAGAGACAGGCTCGTTAACTCGCGAATGAGCGACTAAAAAGAAAGATTCAAGCGGCACAAACGGGCGTTTACTATACCTGGGGGCAAACGAGCAGGACGCTAGGCGGCAGCACCCCGCCGGTAGGAGTGTAATAAGCCAGACAACAGTCTTCCAGCACAGTGGGGCCCAGTTGGTGCATCGCCGGTGGCAGCACCCCACCTGGAGAACATATTTAGGGGCAGATAATAGTCAGCAGCACCCCGCCATCCCTAGGAAACGTCAGACATCACGTTCAACACAGCAAGGCCAACTTGGTGCATAACCGACGTCAGCACCCCGCCAGGAAAACCTACATTGGTGTAAACACTGGGCGGCAGTACACCGCCAGCACTAAGAAAAGCGGACTTCACGTGTGAGGCACAGCAGGGCCCAGTTGGTGCATGACAAGCGGCAGGACCCCGCCAGGAGTCTTCTCCTTCCTCTCCATCCCCCTCTCCCCATCTCACAAGCGGCAGAAACCAGAAGGCAATCGTGACAAGGGGCTGAGGGCGGAGATGGCAAAAAGGGGAAGAGGCAGGAAGCAGCAGGAGGAGCTAATTGGCCTGCTCCGAAGAATCAGAGCGGCATCAGACATACATGGTAGTGACAGGCTACAACGCCACCTTTTGGGGAATGGCGGAGAAGGGCCAAGCAACCAAAGGCAGGAGGAGTCCAGTGCACAGCCGGGCAAGAGACAAAGGAAAGTGCCAGCCAAATTCGCGGAGGCTGCGACCCACAAGAAAACGACCCGAACACGGCCCAGCCACCTGGACCTTCCACGGCGGCGGCTGGACCAAGCAATGTGGACATGGACACACCGGCAGCAAGTGAGCATATAAGCCCGATAGTAGCGGAATGTATCAGAGCAATGGCACCAATGTTTCTAAACAGGGGTTTGCAGGGAGCAAGTCACCCAGTAGGGGGGAGACAGGCGGACACAGGAGGAGTGATTGCGGTAGAGGACACAGACAAAGGAGAGCCTTCAGGGTTGCCGTGGCATTTAATTGACCCAGGGTCAGCCTAGCAATCCTATTCCGGCAGCACCAGCGCCAGAACCCTGTGCACGGCCTTCCCCGGCGCTGGCGTCATTGACCACCAGGGCCACAGGGCTCGCAAGCTAGATACCACTGGCAGTGAAGGAAAGCATTTGGAGGAAGGAATTCATAGATATCTTCTCGCTACTAGAGATACAGTTGGAGGGGTTGGACCTAACTACTTGCGATAAGAAAGACGAGGAGAAAAGGGAAAGACGGAACGAGTGCAAAGAGGGGAACTTTGACAATTGGCTAGACGCATTTATGATCATGGCATACATAATTGTGGTAAAATTCCAGCACTGCACAGTGGATCTCTGGCTGTATGAAACCAGCATCCATAATGCTCAAAGGCAATTTCCAGGCGTAGCGTTGCTCGAGTATGACAAGGGGTTTAGGCTGAAGATGTAGACCCACACAGAGATGGAGTAGAATGAAGAGGACTTATCCGGCTTCATCCATAAAATGATGGTAGCGTAGGAAGCTAGGACATAGTATGGCAGGAACAAGCAGTCGTTTCGCCGGCACGCCCACAGGGGAAGGGGGAAACCATTTCAAAGGCATAGGCAATTTGGCGCTGGGAAGGCATCACACAGCGACGGTCCACCAGCCATATGCTGGAAGTTGGAAACCAATGAATGTACATACGGGACAGCATGTAAGTTCCAGCACATATGCACCACATGGGGGGAGGGCACCCAGCGGCAGGATGCCAGCGCAGATAGGATCACAAAGGAGACAGGAAAGAGAACAATAAATAAAGAGGTAGGCAAGGGTGATCTAGGGAACAAAGCGGGGCATCAAGATTTCAGGCTAGCATGGTCCCCCATCAAGACACAAGCACTGAACAGTCTGGCCAACAGGTATCACAATAAGACAGACGCAACCATACTAGTAAATGGTTTCAGGGAAGGCTTTCCCATCCCTTTTAAAGGCACACTTCCCCCGGGCAGAAAAACAAACCTAAAATCCACCCTGCAACACCCAGGGATAGTAACCAAGAAAAATGAGAAGGAGAGGAAGCAAGGGAGAAGTGAGGGCCCCTTGCCCACGAGTATGAGCAAGGGTTTGGTGATCTTGCTACTAGGACTGGTTCCCTAGAAGTTAAAGGGGCAGTGCCACCTAATCCACCACTTATCCCAGAGGGAACATCGGTTAACGACGGGATTAGCACAGAGATATGCTCAGTACGCTACGCCACAATTGACAATGCCATTGACCTGGTCAGGGCAACAGGTCGAGGGACCCTAATGGCAAAGGCGGACATTGAGTCCTCTTTTTGCCCCTCCTCCCGGGGCATCCAGAGAGCTTTCACTTGCTAGGTTTCCAGTGGGAAGGGAATCTATACATAGACAAGGCAATGCCAATAGGATGCTCACTATCATGTGCCTACCCTGAAACTCCGAAGCAGATGCGGCGATACTGCCCACACTCACTGAAGTAATGCGATCGTGCATTTTCCTACAGCTGGCACACAGCACCCAACAGGACTTTCTGCCATTAAGCAAACAGAATTGAATTGTAAAAAAAGTGTGATACATTATTATCAAGACAGCAATGCATTATTTGTTTGTCCTGAAGATGATGCCCTATATATGTTGGCATCGAAACGTCGTCGACACCCAATCACCCTATGCACCAGACTCAAGCTATAACACATTGTGCAACGGTGTTAAATGATTAATTTGTGTCTGTCTATACTGAGTACAAGTGTACAGACCCATTTTGGCTTGCCTTTTGGCCAATTCTGTGTTCGTTGTTCTGTCTTGTGTTTTTTGGGTCACGGCTGTGCCCACTTGTCATCTGAATGTTTTATTTGATACTACTTTTGAAAAATATTATGAAAGTAAATTCTTGTCCGGCTGGACAAAAGACATACATTCTATTCTAGTGTATGGTTATCTATCACACTGTATTCTCCCTGAATAGGGACCACTGTTCTCTATAACATAACTTGAGATCTTTAGCACCTTCATTGAATGGGCATTCCATGACAAACACCCAACAGGGGGAAAGCACCATTACCTGGATGACTTCCTTTTCACTGGTCCAGCAGAATCTGCCGAGTGCTGAAGCACTCTGGCGGCATTCAAGACACTGGCTGGAGAGCTAGGGATCCCCCTATCACAAAAAAAGATGGAAGGGCAGGCCACTAGGATCACCATCCTGGGGATAGAACTGGACTCTGTGGCGAGTAACTCTAGGCTCCCGCCTGATAAGGTGGAAGATTTCCGGAAGGAAATTGAAGGCCTGCGCAGGAGGGAAAAGGCAACATTGCAGGATCTACAGAGGCTGATAGGCAAGGGTAATTCCGGCAGGCAGGGTATTTGCTAGGAGACTAACACAATTGACATGCAGCTTCACCCAGAAACACAACCACATCAGGTTGGGGGCCGAGGTAAAAAGGGACTTGGCGATGTCGAATTAATTTCTGATCGAATTTAACGGAACGTTAATTTGGAGGTAAGGCTGGCTGACGAATCAACTCGCAGCCCTTCTTACATTAGATGTGCCCTTTCATCTCTTAATATAATTAGGGATACCTCATGTTAAGGGCTCAACACATGCTCCTGCGTGTTTTTTTTCCTTGTCTGCCCCACCAACCGTCTTTTTATGTCAACCCTGTGAGGGGTGACAGTCTATTGTTACTCTCTAGGACAGGGTATGCGTGCATACAGTTGTTTCACAATCTAAGATTGCGCGTTGTGTTTCAGTGCACCCACTGCTCCAATGCACCTACTTTAGTTCCTCTAGGTTAACTTTTTGATTTTATGCAGGTATGATCTGTGTGCATACGCTAGATCGCACATGCTCTCTCCAGCGGATAAAAGAGTCTGAATAGTCCTCTTGTACTTTATTATCTGAGTGCACTCTAACATATGGATTGCGCATGAGGTTTCTCTACGACACCAATAATTTTTATTTAATTGTTCCTCATTATACCCGTACCGGGTGGGCTACATCAAATACATATCCGGTCATAATACCAAGCGTCTAGGTATTTTTTCTTAATATTTTTTCTTAGCATTTCACAAGGGTTGCCATACCAACAAGTAACTCTGACATAGCATCCCACCTCTTACAAACTTTCAGAGCCTCTAATAGTTGAGGCTTCAGTCTGAGTTTTAATCTGGCGCCCGATAAGTTATCTCGCGGTCACGTGGCTGCATCGCCCTCCAATCTGGTAGAAGTGATGCATTACGACGCGTTCCACGTCGAATTCGCTCCGATGGCGTTGACAATGTTTAGAACTTCTGTGCCTTTCTCCACCCCGATCTCCATGAGCACATTGTTCTTCGGGGTCTGACATTTGAGGGTTCATGCAGGGGCCAAGCGGGTGCCTAGCAAAGCATGAGTACGGCGGACTTAAGATAAGTACTTCTGTATGATGGTTGTCTTTTTGCTCAAACCTGTTACTAACTTCTTTTTACAGAGTGTGCCATTTCGCTACCACCCCCCTCCCGTGACCCATGGTGCTTTAAATAGAAGCGCATTCTGTAAGGACGTGCGGGGAATGAGATTTCGATATCAATTTATAATCAATTTAATAACTTATCTCATTCGTCAATTTTGGATCGATTTTTATCTGTCATTGAGTAAAAGACAAACCCCGCATGGGTTAGATAAACCCCATAAACTGACGCAACTCTGAAGGACCACTGACAACTGATGAAGTTTTGAAAGTTTTATATAAAAGTCAAGATTAAATGCGAATACAATCCTCTCAGGATAAATCTCAAAAGTATACAAAAGAATACAAAATCAATTCCAAATCTCCAGATTTAAAGCATCAATACAATGTGGTCTTGTTGCGTCATCTACAGAAAGAGAAATTTAATCAAGTTAAATCTGTCCCTACTCTATACTAAGTGACATCCCTACTTCGCAAGTTCCTAACCTAAAAAGGTGTCAGCAGTTTGACTCCCAAGGAAGTTCAAACTCTCTTAGCCTCTAAAGGTAACTTAAGTTTAAGAAACAGTACCCTTTCTGCCTACCCATCTGCTCTCTAAGGGTCCTCGGCCTACTGCTCTCTTGCGCTCTGATCTCTCTCAGCGCATCTGCTCAAGTCATCTGCTCTTCACCCTTCTCTCTCTTCTCGCTCTGAGCAATTCGCTTTCGCTGTTCCTTTCGCTAATTGCTATCTTCTCCCCGGGGTGCTGTCCCTAAAATACACAATCACAGTGTGGGTGGAACGCCCCTTCGACGCCCACCACGGACTTTCCCCGTGAGGTCATCTTCTAAATCTTTTCTTGCTTCGTCTCTTTCGCGTCGTCCGTTAAGTTGACCTTTCTTCTTTAGACGCCATCTTCGTCTTCTCGTTGGTGACTTCATTCGACATTACAATTGACACTTTCGGAGCACAAGTCAATAACCTCAGCAGAACTTTAATCTTTATAGTTATGTATATAACCTTTCTTGGTCCTGTGAATGGTCATTTCAAAACAAGACTCAACTTCCAAGCGTCTCTTATCACGTTTAGGCCATAAACTCCGTCCGGCATTGTCACCTTAAATCTAACAAGAACTAGACTTCTTGGCTCTTACGTTCACAGCAAGGCTATTCACGACTCCTGTGAGCCCACTAAATTACAAACAGCGGACTACCCTCCTGCGAACTCTTGGTCAGTCAGGTTAAAATCACAAATGACCTAAACCCTCCTAACATTCTTACAAGAAGCCTTCTACACAGTATAACCTTTAGCACACATTTATATACAATCGCATTTAGCAAATCCTTTACATATAAGTGAATACATTGTACATAAAATATAAACTACGTAGAGTATAACTTTATATTCTCATTTGTTACATCGCCGTATATGTCCTCTGCACATTTCTCCATGTTATATTTCACGCCGTTTCTCCATTTAAAGTTACACGCGTACATGAATTCTACCTTGCACGTTCTACATTTCGTAAGCATTTCTACACATTTCGACATTAGCCCACTACGTATACGGGCCTTCTAAAAATAATGCATGTTCAAGAGTAAAACAGTTACATTTCCTATATTACTTTTGATTATATCGGTTAGCTTTATGCTATAAGTGTCAACTTCATGTTACGATATACATTTCATTCCTACGTTATACGATGTGCTTGTAAATATGACTCATATATATGTTTTATTCAAATTGCGCTCTCTCAGTTCCCCCCTTTGATGACTTCTGGGAGTCATCACTAAATGCAATTTGAATAGCACCCTTACACAGAACTAGTTACAATATTCCCTCTTTTCATCATTTCGAGAGCTCTTAAGCTTTTGTACTGTTGATCTTGTAACGCAGCTAGTCTCCTTTCTTGTTCTCTCTCTGTTCTTTGTAACCGGTTCAACCTATACCATTTATACAATTTTACAAATCCTAATAAGGTGATTATGCAAATCAATACTACCAATACAGGTTTTAATATATACCATATTATGCTTTTACCAAGGTTGGCAAACCAACTCCCAACCTTTCCTACTCCATGACCTACTTTTTCCCAAACATTTATTCTTGATAAATCTTCGATCCCTTGATGAATCTGTGTAATGTTGCTTATGATTTTCTCAAGTGGTTGAATTATCAGGAATATAAGTACAACATTCCTGAACCTTCAAAGCCTTGCAAACTCCGCCTTCTTTTGCTAGCAATACATCTAAAGCAAGTCGGTTCTGAAGAACCATTGCTCTAATCGACTGCATCTCGCCTTCTACTAGCATTAATGACCTTGCAGTACTTGCAGACAATCTATCTACAACTGTAGCTAGTCTCCTGATCTTAACATCGTTAAGTATTAAACCTAACATAGGAAACATCGCTCCAAATACATCTCCTACTACTTCTACATCTCCTACTTCCCTCTTCGTTCTTGTCGAAGCCTTTCCCTCTATGATCGCTAAATCCCTTGCATGATATATTTTGGGGAAGACAATTGCCAAGTAACACGAACCATACCAATTATCAGGTAGTTTTACATAGGCATTCCCTCCACATACAAAATACACATTCGGAATAGCTTGCATCCCTTTCATGAAATCTTTCGTATAGTACTCTAATCTAAAAGCATGTTCGCAATTTACTTCACCTACAAATACACTCTCATAATACGTCTTGCTTCGAGTTAAACATAACTTTCCTTTCTGCGTTCTATCCAAAGCTATTGGACCATTGCTACCTTTCTTTTTATGTGCCTTCTCTTCTTCGGTCCAATCTGTTTTCCATTGTCCTGATATTTTTAGAATCTTCTGCCTTCTGTATCTGTCGTCTACTTGTCCTATAAACTTTTTCTCAACCTCTGACACTTTACAAGTTAGATTATTTCTGCGTGCGTATGATGTATCTAATGTATCCCAAGGAAGAAAGAATTTAGCTAGTCTATCCTCCTTTTTATAATAGTCCCACTTATTCATCTGTTTATAATTCGGAACTTCAGGCAGTACCGAATCATAATTTGAAAAGTAGTACTCAAATCCTTCTCTACCATAAAATATACTAAGCAGTAAACTACATGTTATCCCATAAGTCAGTGGGAGATGATGATATCGGATGTCTTCGTCTACGGAAGCCGGCAATTGCATACAAACATAGCAATCTTTGGCCTCCATGGCATCGATATACTCGTACAATAGTTTAGCATATGCATTTGACCTAAAGTTTCCCTGTGACTCGTCTACGTGTAACCTACGAGCTTCATTTGCCAGTAACGTCTTTTCACGGATGACATTGCTCTCCTCCTTCTTCCCCACAAGAGCAGGTCTCAAAGTCGTTACAGGCTTTACATCTGCTGTTTCTTTATCGCTTTCATGTCCTATTATGTATGATATTGTCACTACTGTAATTATGAGAAAAATTACTACTGCTATAAGTGTACCTACTATACATTTAGCTTTTCGGTTTGGGTTGCCGTTCTCCATGTTATCAAACAGCGTAGCTCCTTCTGTTGTGAAAAGGCTTTTCTTTTCCAGTCTTTGTTTGCTTTATTTGCTTTCTCAGTCTGTAAAGTGCTCTTTATCAACAAAAGTCTCTTTTTCGCAACCAATGTCTTTTTCTCTTTAGCAACAGACAACCCTAACCCTTCTCCGTCCTCTAAATGTAATCCCTAATTTTATTCTTCTTTCCACTCGGCGCTAGGTTATCTTCTTCTTTATAGCTTATATACAAAAGTATTTATGCATCAACAATTATTCTCGTACCTGCAGCTTTCACAACAATTTCCAATAATTCAAAACGAATGACTTTCTCTTCTTCCTCTGGAATTTGATGACCAAAAGTCGGAAACTGTAATCTATTTAGCACTAGATCTTGAATTTGACTCAAATATGGGGGTATGGGAAGTGTGAAAGTCAGTAATCCCTCAGTCTCGAGTCCAGGCGTCAACATCCATATCTCCACTGCCACAAATGGATCGTGATCGATTACTTTCACTTTCTTCACTCTCCCAGATTTCTGTCCCCAAGACATCCGCTAGATAAATCCACTCTGGGGTGGCGTACCTTCGGCAGGGCACACGTACCCTTCTCGATCTTCTTGGACTTTCAGTTCCTGAGTCTGTAGTTTCCTCTTCCTGATCCGATTCTTCAGCGATCGGGACAAGAGCTCTTTCTTGATCTGCTTTTAAGCTTGGCCTTCTCCTTCTCTCTGGCCAACTAGCTTCGTCACTCCTTGTCCTCCTGCTCCTTGTTCTTGGACTTGTCCCTTGGTCACTCTCAGCTTGTTCAGTATCTGATTCGATCTCCCAATTACTCTCTTCTCCTGAGGCGACTTCGGTCTCACTGGTGTCCTGACCTTCGTCGACCTGTTCCGTCTCAGTCTCAGCCTCTTCGATCACCTCCACAGCTTGGCTTTCCCTCTCTGTGGCTTCTCCGCTTTCCGCTGGATTCTCATCCGAGAGAGGAGCTGTTTCTTCTAGAGGTGTTGGCACTCTTCGGGTGTGTGAGGCATGTATCCAGTTTGGCAGGCCTCCACACTTTACTGCAGTATTCGTCACAAGTATGACTTGAAACGGTCCTCTCCAGCGCACGTCTAAGCAGTTCTTCCTGACGTGTTTTTTCACCAAAACCCAGTCCCCCGGACTCAGGTCATGGCACAAATCTTGTGCTGATGGAACCTCTGCAGCCTGGACCTGAAGGGACACAGAATTAACGGCATCAGATAGTCCCTTACAGTAGTCCAAGATCAAATCGTCTGTGATGTTCACTAGGGCTGCAGTCGGAACCGATGGCAATCTCATGGCTCTCCCCATTAGCACTTCATGAGGAGAGAGACCTGTTTTCCTATCTGGTGTACTACGTATGCTCATAAGAACCACTGGAAGTGCGTCTGGCCAACTCAGGGATGTTGATGAACAAACTTTGGCAAGTCTGGACTTGATTGTACTGTTGATTTGCTCTACAATCCCTGAAGCTTCTGGTCGATAGCTGCAATGTAGTTTCTGATCGATACCCAAAGCTGAACATAGCATCTTCACTATTTCGCTGTTAAAATGAGTTCCTCTGTCTGATTCCAAAGAGGATGGCACCCCAAACCTCGGTATTAACTCTCTAAGTAACAATTTTGCTACTGTAAGTGTATCGCACCTACGTGTAGGGTAAGCTTCAACCCATCTAGAAAATATGCAAACAATCACTAAAACGTATCTGAGTCTATTGCATTTAGGCATTTCGATGAAGTCAAGCTGCATTCTATTGAAAGGCCCCCCAGACCTCCCAATGTGACTCAATGTGACTGGTGTTCTCTTTCCTACGTTTAGCTGCTGACAGATCGCACATCGCTGACACACTGCTTCTGCCGCTACTCTGAACTTCGGGTTGAACCACGTTTGTCTGAATACTCTCACCATAGCATCTCTACCTATGTGTGCTGATCCATGCAATTTCCTTGCCATTGGACTAACAAGTTCATTTGGTAAAACTGCCCTCCCATCGGCAGAGATCCAAAAGTTCATCTCACTTCTAGTACAACCCGCTGTTTCCCAACTCTTTTTCTCATCATCTGGTGCATTTTCCTGAACACTCCTTAGCTCATCCCACGTATCTACCGTATCTAACAACATTGTCAATTCAGTTCTTTCTTGGATTCCCCCCACTTTTACATCAGTGTGAGAATATCCCTGTTCTGCGCAGTAACGTGCTACCTCATCCGCATAGCGGTTACCTTGTGACACAAAATCTACATTTTTTGTATGCGCAGCACATTTGACAACTGCAATGGCTGTCGGACCTTGCAATGCCTCTAACAATAGTCTCACGAATTCTCCATTCCTAATGGGAGAACCCGAGGAGGTCATGTAACCTCTTTGAGACCATAACTTCCCGTAATCATGAACTACCCCGAAACCATACTGGCTATCGGTGTATATGGTGACTCGAAGTTTGTCGCCTGCTAGACAAGCACGCGTCAAAGCGACAATTTCAGCTACCTGAGCGGAATGTACTCCTTCCAGGCAAGCGGCTTCTATTACTCTCGTAATTGTGCAAACGGCATAAGCTGCTCTCAGCTGACCGATATCGTCTCTTACGCATGAACCACCAACAAAGAAAATTTCATCTGGGTCAGTCAATGGCTCATCTACGATATCGGGTCTCGGTTTGGTGCATAGTTCAGTCACATGAAGGCAATCATGATCTGTACAAATTTCGTCATCGATCTCATTTGGAAGTGGCATCAAAGTTGCAGGATTCAAGACGGAGCATCTTTTTAGGGTCACATTCTCGGCAGCTAGTATGACTTGCTCGTAGCGTGTGAGCCTGCTATTTGTCAGATGCTGAGTCTTAGTCCTGGTCATTAACAATTCTACAGAATGTGGTACGTACACCACTAACTGGTGTCCCATTACCACGCTTTCAGAACGTTCAATGCTGACACCCGTTGCAGCTACGGATTTGAGACATCCGGGCAACGCTACGGCTACTGGATCTAATGTAGCCGAAAAATACGCTACTGGCCTACGCGCATCTCCATGTATCTGGGCCAAAACTGCTAAAGCGCATCCCTCTCTTTCGCAGCAGTAAAGCAAAAATGGTTTTGTGTAATCAGGCATTCCTAAAGCCGGGGCGCGACATAAGTCCTCCCTCAGCTGCAAAAACGCCATCAAACAATCTTTGTCCCATGGTACCGGATCACTTACTCCTTTGTGCGTCAGTTGTAATAAAGGTTTTGCCTTCAGTGAGAAGTTAGCTATCCACTGCCGACAATAACCGACCATGCCTAGAAACATCCTGACTTCTCTATGTGTTGTGGGCGCGTTCTTTTTCATGATCGCCTCTATTCTGTCTGGAGACACCTTCCGTTTTCCCTTTTCTATCCTATGACCCAAGTATTGCACTTCAGTCATACAATATTGCAGTTTACTTGGAGACACCTTGTGTCCATTCTCGGCCAAGTGATTCAGTAAGGTTATGGTGTCTACTCTGCAAGCTTCCTCAGTTTCTGATGCAACTAGGAGGTCGTCTATGTACTGGACTAGAACCGAGTTCTTGGGCAGTACTAGACTCTCAAGATTTCTCTTCAGTAGCTGGTTAAAGATCGATGGGCTTTCTGTATACCCCTGAGGGATACGACACCATGTTAAAACGCGATCTTCCAGCTTAAAAGCGAAAAGATACTGGCTCTCTTCATCTAAAGGAATCGAAAAGAAAGCCTGGCACAAATCTATCACGGTAAACCATTCAGCTTGGAACGGTATCTGAAATAATATCACTGATGGATTCGGTACCACTGGACAACATGAGACAACAATATTATTAATCTTTCGAAGGTCCTGCACTATTCTGTATTTTCCACTAGGCTTCTGCAAACCCATAATCGGGGAGTTACATGGACTTCCCACGATCTCTTTCAGTATTCCCTGTTTAATCATGGATTCGATCACAGGCTTTATTCCTGCAATCGTCTCTGGTGTCAACTTGTATTGTGGTGTTCTTGGATATTTGGCATTGAGTCTTACCAGGATCTTTACTGGTTCTACTCCTTTAATCAATCCTATTTCCTCTCCAGTAAAATCCCACACCTCAGCTGACACTTTCTCCCTCAAATCCCGTGGAAGCTCCTCCACTGTTAAGGTAGGATATAGTTCCACGCACTCCTGCGAGTTTACAACCTTAAAATCGGCATCCTCATCGTTGGTCAGCACTTCTACTCCTTCAGGCGTGCAATGTATTGTGCAATTTAGTTTACACAACAGATCTCTTCCTAGCAAACACACAGGGCTAGAATCACAGATCACAAACTGATGTTCGTCACTGTAATTCCCTATCCTTACTGACACTGGTTCGGTCAGAGGATTCGTCATCCTCTTGTTTGCGACTCCTACCACCTGAATCGTCTCTCCCGATATTGGCAGACCTGGGACTACCGCCGACCTCAGCGTGGATCGAGTGGCCCCCGTATCCACCAAAAAGGTTGTAGGACATCCAGCTACTTCAGCCTCTACGTATGGTCCTCTCTGATCTACTTCCAGGGCTGCACCTAGAGTACAGTCTTCTTCCCTATTCACCCGTGGCCCTGTAAGAGGATCAACGTAGTAGCATTCTTCTCCTCCCACGAACAATGGCATTTGTCTATAGGTTTTCCCTCCATTTGAAATGCGAGGTGGTTGAGGAAACGGGGCTCGAGGAGTCTGAGTCCCCCCTTTGATAAACTTTCCCTTCGGGACTGAGGCTCCCTTAACCACGTTGTTCTGTACCTCTTCCTCCTCTTGTTCTAATTCCCCTGTCTCAACATTGTAAGGACATTCGCGTCGCCAATGTCCCACCTCGTTACACTGATGACACCTCGTTGTCTTTTTCAGTGTCGCAATATCCATTCTCGGTCTCGGTCTTTCCTCCTCATCTCTGCTCTGATTATTCTGTTTCTTTGCTTGCGTTCCTGTTCCCTGTTGCTGTTGTCCACCCTTTCCGGCTGCTTGCATTTGTACCAGCATTAGCTTTTCCTTGAGTTTCTTCGCTTTTGAATCTATTTCATCGCTACAGTACCTTGCATACCTCAGAATCTCATCTAAAGGTTTGTTCTGCCAACAGATCAAATGCTGTTGTATCATCAGGCTTATGTCTGGCCTTAATCCTAGAACGAACTTCGACACAAACTGTCCTATGTCCTTAGGATCCATTACATCTAACCCACTGTATTGTTTAAATGCTTTCAGTAGCCTCTCATAGAACTCGTGAACTGTCTCTTTGGGCTCCTGAGTTGTTCGATCTATCTTAACCCAGTCTATGTCTTGCACTGGCACTTTCTCTTTTAGCCAGGTTATCACTCTTTCGTATTTTTCCATGACTCTAACTGATGGACCATTCGTCTGGGTATCTCTCGGAGGCTCACAAGTGGGCCATTCAATACTAAGTTTGCATGCTGTCCACAAATCTCCGGGTACTACGATATCGAACAACGTGTTCAAATCGATCCACAGCACCTTAGAGATCTTCACGAACCTCTCTACCTGCTTGTACCACTCTACAGGGTTTTCTCTTAACTTCGGGAAAGAGTTAGTGAATGCTGCTAAATCCCCCCTACTCCAGGGTACATGAACGTAGTTTCCGTTCGCGATTTCTCGCAAAGGGAAAGCTTCCATTCGCATTAGCTCTGTATCCTGGGACTTCACAATTGTACTTCTTCTGACAGATCCCCTCTTAGACCACTTTTCCTCCCATCTATCCAGATCTCTCCATATTCTAATACACATGATCAGTTCCCTTATGTGTACTCTTAGTCCAATTGTTCTACGTTCATCTAGATCTCGATCTGTGCAATTTAGCCTATGATTGGGCTGTAAAGCTTTGGTTTGTGACATGTCTATCATATACTTTTCTGCTAATTCAGATAGTTTTTCATGAGCTGCCCTTGCTTTCCGAGTAACATCTTTGGATAAGAACAATATTTCATCTGGTGCGTACAGTTCCAACCTCTCTATTGCCACTGTGCCGTCAATTATTTCATCCAAGTCTGATTTTAAGCTCATTACATCAATCCGTCTTGCTTTTATTTCAGCTCTCAGTATGTCAGTCCTAGGCGGTTCGCTCATACCCCTCTCACCTCCACTATGCGCCCTACGCCTAAACACGGGTGAGTTATGGGGAGTTTTCCTTCCATTTCTTTGTTCCCACCTCTCTAGATCCCAAGCTTTTCCATCTTCCCGTGGGGTGTGGTGGAACATTACTCCATCTCCCATCCCTACATTGCGCCTTTTCGGCTCGGTTTCTCCAGATACGAGATAGGATCCACCGTTCTGTTCAAAACCACTGTAACTCGCTTGCTGTCTGGTGTCGCTCAATAAACGATAAGGTCCTTCATGGCTCCCCATGCTCCCGCGATCTCGTTCCTGATCACCAGAAGTATGGCGAGACGTTTCGCGACTCCCTATATTCTCATGACTTCGCTCGCGTTCACCGGATGCATGGCGAGACCCTTCACGACTCTCCATGTTCCCGTGATTCCAATGTTGCACTGTTTCCCTCGGGGTATGGTGAGTGCATCTGAAAGTATTTCGGTACTCCTGCGTCCTTCGTTCCCCCTCACTAAAGGTGACGCGAGGCACTTCGCCACACCCTGCACTCCTGTCATCGCACATTTGCCTATTGCCGCTGATAGTAGGACAATTATTTCCTCTACATTCCTGGCTCTCTTTCTCCCACTCCGGGCTACTTTCGCCAGCTCCACAATGAGAGAGGATCCTGTTATCCTGGTCTCTCCACTCCGCTCCTGTTTCTGAATTTTTATTCCGCATTTCTTCGGCAGTATCCCACTCTTTCAGGTATTCCCTTAATTCCTTATGGGATTTCGGTTTTGGTCCCCTTAAGTCCATTGGCCCTCTTTGACCCCCCTGTTCTACCCAGGGACCTGTTGCGGCATCTAATGGGGTACTCCGACTCATCGGTGCTAGTATCTGCCTCTGAGGATTCATCATGGTATTCCTATTCTCCATCTCTGCCCTTTCCCTGTCCCATCGTGCCTGTTCCTCCTGCTGGACCCCTTCTGGGTTGTAGATTGACACAATAGGGCCTATGGTAACAGGTACCTGTAAAGCATCTGGCATTTGATAGGACCTTGCATGTTGCGTTTCTGGCACCTTCTGGACCACTAGTCTTCCCACTACCCTCTGTTCGGAACTAGATTGAGGTACTTCCTCATCTTTCTTGGTATCCCACTCCGTCACTGGGATCGATTTATATTCTCCCCATCTAGCTCCGTCTTCCTGTTGTAGTATGGGACTTGCGGCCCCTCCACTATACGGGGGTGGTCTATCTGTTAATAGCCTCTCTATCAGATCCTCCTCCGTCTCGCTTTCCTCATCTTCCTCTAGAGGTTTCTTTTCTCCCGTCACTTCTAGCATTGGGTACAGTTTGTCTGCTTCTATCTTTTGTACCCTCCACTTTTTGGCTTCCTCATCCCATTTAGCATCCTGCACTGCCTTTACTGATCGTCTCACTCTTTCTTGGCGCCTTTTTACGCTCTTTTTGTGTGCTGCTCTAAACCATGCACTAAGGGCTTCGAACTGTGTTGGCCTCGGTAGAGGTCTTGTTGCAAGCATTACCGCTTTCAGTTCGTTCAACACGTCTAGCTTAAACGTTCCGAATCTCGGAAACGTCAGTTCCTTATTCCCTTCAGTTAGCTTATTCCACTCGGAGATCCATAGTATCGAGTGTAAGCCTACATTTACTGCCATATGATAAGCTGGTGTGCCTTCTGGTGGAGCTTCTTCTCCGACATATAAGTTCCTTCTATTCCTCCTAAAGATTGCTCTTAAACTCTTAAAACACTTCATTTCGGTAATCTACAATTTTCCTTTTACTCTTCCTTGTTTACGTCCCGATGACAACCACCAACCAATCCCTACGCGGCTCTCGCTAAATCGGCCTATCCCAGCGCGACTCTACGCTGACCGACCAATCTCAGCGCGGTTCTACGTTGACATATGACAAACTAACCAATCTCCGCGCGGTTCTATGCTGACGTCACTCGTTCCCTCTGCAGCAGTTCTCCTTCTTTCTCAACTCGTCTCACGATCTCGCATGCGTTTTCATTCATACGCCGAAAAATGACTACTTCCGTCCAAGTGATCACTTTTCTCTGACTGTACGGCCACAGTCTAACTGTAATTGTCACCTCAACTGGCGAAACGTCTTCCCTCTTACGGTCAGACAATCGCCTCAAATGATAGGTTACTTACACACAGTAAACGTACGACCAGCGTCCGTTACTCATACACTCACTCTTACGCTCCCCCTATCATCGGTCTGTCGGGCGATCAATGGTACCTCATGACCCCCTTTCAATGGTAGACAAATTACTCTGGGTGTTCGATACACCCGAACCACTTAAGTCCTTCCCTGGAGCTTAAGATTTTATCCGGTTGCGCGCGCTCACAACCTTCCCTCAATCACACTACAGACATTCAACTCCACTTGACATTACAACACAAGTACAACATAAAATACCGCAATCTTACAACGTATGACCCTTATACTCACTCTCGACCGACTCTGCTGTTTTTCTCTCAACACACCGTCAGCACCGTCTTCGGCAGGGATTCTTCTTCTGGTCGTCGATGACTAGGGACCTTGGGGTAATCTAGACCTGACCTAGGTTGTCTTCCTCAAGAAGAGAACCATCTTTCTCTGCTACTAACTGCGGGGAATGAGATTTCGATATCAATTTATAATCAATTTAATAGCTTATCTCATTCGTCAATTTTGGATCGATTTTTATCTGTCATTGAGTAAAAGACAAACCCCGCATGGGTTAGATAAACCCCATAAACTGACGCAACTCTGAAGGACCACTGACAACTGATGAAGTTTTGAAAGTTTTATATAAAAGTCAAGATTAAATGCGAATACAATCCTCTCAGGATAAATCTCAAAAGTATACAAAAGAATACAAAATCAATTCCAAATCTCCAGATTTAAAGCATCAATACAATGAGGTCTTGTTGCGTCATCTACAGAAAGAGAAATTTAATCAAGTTAAATCTGTCCCTACTCTATACTAAGTGACATCCCTACTTCGCAAGTTCCTAACCTAAAAAAGGTGTCAGCAGTTTGACTCCCAAGGAAGTTCAAACTCTCTTAGCCTCTAAAGGTAACTTAAGTTTAAGAAACAGTACCCTTTCTGCCTACCCATCTGCTCTCTAAGGGTCCTCGGCCTACTGCTCTCTTGCGCTCTGATCTCTCTCAGCGCATCTGCTCAAGTCATCTGCTCTTCACCCTTCTCTCTCTTCTCGCTCTGAGCAATTCGCTTTCGCTGTTCCTTTCGCTAATTGCTATCTTCTCCCCGGGGTGCTGTCCCTAAAATACACAATCACAGTGTGGGTGGAACGCCCCTTCGACGCCCACCACGGACTTTCCCCGTGAGGTCATCTTCTAAATCTTTTCTTGCTTCGTCTCTTTCGCGTCGTCCGTTAAGTTGACCTTTCTTCTTTAGACGCCATCTTCGTCTTCTCGTTGGTGACTTCATTCGACATTACAATTGACACTTTCGGAGCACAAGTCAATAACCTCAGCAGAACTTTAATCTTTATAGTTATGTATATAACCTTTCTTGGTCCTGTGAATGGTCATTTCAAAACAAGACTCAACTTCCAAGCGTCTCTTATCACGTTTAGGCCATAAACTCCGTCCGGCATTGTCACCTTAAATCTAACAAGAACTAGACTTCTTGGCTCTTACGTTCACAGCAAGGCTATTCACGACTCCTGTGAGCCCACTAAATTACAAACAGCGGACTACCCTCCTGCGAACTCTTGGTCAGTCAGGTTAAAATCACAAATGACCTAAACCCTCCTAACATTCTTACAAGAAGCCTTCTACACAGTATAACCTTTAGCACACATTTATATACAATTGCATTTAGCAAATCCTTTACATATAAGTGAATACATTGTATATAAAATATAAACTACGTAGAGTATAACTTTATATTCTCATTTGTTACATCGCCGTATATGTCCTCTGCACATTTCTCCATGTTATATTTCACGCCGTTTCTCCATTTAAAGTTACACGCGTACATGAATTCTACCTTGCACGTTCTACATTTCGTAAGCATTTCTACACATTTCGACATTAGCCCACTACGTATACGGGCCTTCTAAAAATAATGCATGTTCAAGAGTAAAACAGTTACATTTCCTATATTACTTTTGATTATATCGGTTAGCTTTATGCTATAAGTGTCAACTTCATGTTACGATATACATTTCATTCCTACGTTATACGATGTGCTTGTAAATATGACTCATATATATGTTTTATTCAAATTGCGCTCTCTCAGACGTTTTTAATTTCTTGTGATTTTCTATTCTGCCCAACAACACTAGGCAGCTCTGCTGTCCGTTTTCCTTTAGTAACACGTGATAGCTTTAACTATTAGATGGGCATACCAACACCGTTTTGCCCCGATTTTCTAGCATAATCATGCTATGAGACTTGAGTAGGGACACGTGTCCCTGCGTCTCCACAGGGGTAATGTTAATCCCTTATGAGCACAAGTTCACTCTCTGTTTCACTTGTGATTTCGATCCGGCTACTAGCACAAAATAAGAGCACTTAAGCATGTTGATTTTACCCTACAACAACGGACATTGAAATATCTAATCGATTTGGTTCCCCCCCTTTTTTCATGTTTTGTCTGTTGTATGTTAATGTCTCTTTCTCACAGAATAAACTTGGTTCCACTCCAACACAATGGAATCTTGATATAGTGTTTTTTTCTGGTAACATTAGCAACCCCAGGTTAGGGTGGGCCTTAGCGCGACCATACCACCGGGGTTCATCACAGTACTTTATTACACTTTAATGCACTGGTCCTGACGAACGCCTGATATACCACTATCACATAGGCTGAAACATGTTGACCATGCATTAGGATAAAACTGGACTTGTAATTTTGTTCCATTATCCTATACTTTTGTTTTCAATCCATGTCCAATCGGCAAAACAAATACATTCCTTTTTTGACACAATTGTGACATTTTTAACCCTCTTAATTTTCACTTCATGTACAAAAAACCAGCTCCGCAGTAACCTCACATTGCAGCACACTAGGGTGGCATTCGGCCACTCCTGGTGGAGCCCGATGATGAAGCACGTCACCAACCAGGTTGGTGAGTGAGGGCTTTCAAAACAACCTAATGAGGTTTCTTTCACAGTCAGCCTAGACTGTGAGTTGTGTTACATGCTCGCTCCTATTCTAATTGTTATTGGTGTGAAGCTCCTCTGTTGTTCTTTTGATTTCTCCCGAGAAGAATAGGAGCGCCACGTTCCCATCCTCTCTTGTTGTTACAAGTAATCAATAAATCGAAATGTACACAGATGCATCTGGAAGCACAGGCTTTTGTGCAATCCTGGGGGACAGATGGTGTGTAGGACAGTGGCCCAACAGATGGCACAGACAAGGCAGCACCAAGAATATCACCTTTTTAGAGCTTTTTCCCATTATAGTAGCACTGACGATATGGGGTGGACAATAGCAGAACATGAAACTACCACTCTGGTCAGACAACAAAAGGGTAGTGCAGGCCATCACAAGGGGATCAGCTAGATGCCTGGACATGCTGCAACTAATACGTAGGTTGGTTGCATTGCAGTTGGCAACATGGGCCTTCGACCACGCCACGTCCCAGGGGTGAAGAAAGAGTTGGCAGACGGCCTGTCCAGGCAGCAGACAGACAGATTCAGGAGCCTGGCACCCAAGGCAGATCAGAACATGACCTCATTCCTAGAGCAGCTGTGGGAGCTGGCAGGATAGACTTGACAGAGCTGTTACGCCATGCACTCACGCCCAAAGCAACCAGAAGGTATAGACGGCACATAGATTTCACATGCCTCCGGGTATTACTTGGCGCACACTGGGCGTAATCACATATGAGTTCGAGCTGGTGCTGTTTAGGGCGGCTTTCGCCTCCGCATTCTTTGGGGCATTCCACATCAGCGAGCTAGTGGCACCAACAAAATGGGGAGCGGCAGAGAAATGCACACAGGCAAGCGATGTAACAGCGGGGGTAGAGATCTTACTGAGATGGTTAAAAACCGATCAAGCGGGAAAGGGAACTAGGATAAGACTGCATTGCATCAAAGAATGGAGGTGTTGCGCTGCGTGCTGCCTGCTCGCCTTCATGGCAGTACAACCAGCGGGCGAGTGACCCCTGTCCTAACACAGGGACAGAACACAGTTAAGCAGGTTTCAATTTATGACAGTTATGCACAACGCACTAGGCAAAGCAGGTTTGTGCCCGGCAGCCTTTGGGTCCCACTCTTTCATGGTTGGAGCAGCCACGATGGCAGCAATGCACAGGCTGACCGATCAGGGAATCAAGTAGTGGGGAGATGGAGGTCACGGGCCTACAGAACATACGTGAGACCCCAGCTGCTCTGAACCACAGGGCAGGCTAAGCAAGAATTGCGCTGTCCCCCCAGAGCGGGATGAACAGGGAGTGACTAATTTTCCTTGCTTTAACAGGGTAAAGACCACGCCTGGTATGGGTGGTGGGACACCCATTCATATCCCGGATGCCGACCTTGTGGCGGCAAGGGGGCAACAAGACACCTGGGTACCAGCTGACACTTGCATTTGGTGGTTCGGTCGGCGGGGAATGAGATGGGAACAGCTGCCGGAAACCCTCGAGGAATTGAAAGCAGACACGGCATGGCACTCCGATGTACTAATAATACACCTGGGGGCAACAACCTATGAAGGAGAACTCTCCTTCACAACATACAGAGGGAGGTCACAGAAATCACCAGGGTATTTAGGGGTTCGGTGGTAATATGGTCAGAAGTAATCAGCCGGCACGAATGGCGCGGGCGGAATCACAGAAAGGAGTCAAGAATTCCCACAAAAAACAGAACCTCGCAGTAAGCAAATATTGCAGGGCCAATGACTTGGCGTCAGTAAGGCACGGGCTCATCCACATGGGCCGCCTGGAATTATACGCCAGAGACGTCATGCACCTGACAGATGCCAGCATGGGCTTGTTCTAGAGCAACCTCGGGCGCCATGGTATTGGCGGGATGCAAGTAGGGTGACATCGGGCGTAGTCGGAGGATGAGCTGCCGGGAGACGGAAGCCTCCCAGACGGCATGGCAAAGAACAACGCAGATAATGGTTGGTAACGAGGCACACCGGAGGGTGGTGTGCCAGGATTGGACCACTAACCTTGAAATGCATCACGACTGGAAGAGCTGGCCCAAAAGTAGAGGGTAAGACCACTCACCTTCAGATGCCTCACGGCTGGGTGAGGCGGCTTACTGAAGAAGGGGGTAGCAGAAACTGAGACGACGCTCGCAGCCCAGCCCCCGCCGGATGGCAGGGCACAACCAGACAAGGTAGCGAGTCGTGGCCTAACTCCCGGTACAGAAGCTTCTCCTTCCCCCCACACAAGGGGAGCCCAAATCCAACCTATCAGCGGAAAAAGCCAAAAGAAACTAGACGGCAAAAGTATAAAAGTTTATGTATGTTGTCACTGTATACAGAAGCGTACGTTGATTTATTTTGCAGAGTAGGAAATGCAGTGGTGGAAATGTACAGATGTGGAGTTGGGGGAGAGTGCGAGGGTTATCGATGGCACTCGATAGTAATAATTGGGTCTTTGAACAACATTGTGTAACCAGTGATCAATGTCACTGCAGCCTCTGTGCGATGGTCAATGATGTCACAAAGACGGCCTCAAATCTGTGGCGATTTATAACAGACCAGACAAGTGTTTTGAGCCTTCGATCAATAGCTGGGACGACAGGAGATTGTTCGAACACAATGTTTTCATTCTAATGAAATATAGATTCCTTAATGATTATTAAACAAGCAGTTCATGTCAGGAAAATTACTAAATAGATTCATATGTTTTAGTAGAGTGCAATCAATGGCCAGATGCGACCTGTGCTATAACCTAAAAAATGTTTATTGATGAGCAGAGGACAGTCTGATCCTGCTTTATTTGGCTAAATGGGAAAGGTCTTAATTAAAGAATTTGTGAGGATTGCGGCAGCAATGGAAGAGCTTTGAGAATTGGTGTAAGAAAGCAACTTGATGCAATAGAGCCTGAAGTGCGGGTTTTACAAATGCTGCTAATACTAAAATGAAAGGACACCATGCCTGCCGCATTATTTTGAATTGTTAACATCATATTGAGGGTTTTACGGCATTATGTGTACAGTACATTATCTGCCAATTTTTGATAACAGTATAGTTGGGTTTGATAGCTCAATTGTTATGGATGTTCTGGAAAAGTTCAAGTCCTTCAATACAATTTTCTACTTGCGAAACCATTGCTGAAGGTGATGATTAAGTTTCTGGAGAGTTACCGGTTTTTGTTTTTTTACTCATATGTCGGGATGACTTCAGCTCACCCACCTCTCACTGTTTGTTTTTAATTTTTCTACGAGGATATTTGGCTCCCTGGCTGCACGCCTTACTCTTTCGGTCGGAGGTCAGGTTCCTTCAAAATGTGCTTTCTTGTTATCAACTAAACGTACCACCATCTTAAGGTGACATGGTCGGTTACCTGTTTGTGAGAAAATCATTTTGGTGACCAGATTGTTCCAATGTCTTTAATATATGTGATGTTTGGAAACTGGTTTACTGGTTAAGGCGGGGTTGGATCCTCACCCAAGATGCAGCTACAATTTCTGTCAGGGTGAAGTCCCATACGTATTTATAACATTGGAGCGAAATGTAATACATTTTCTGAGACGAAAAAACACAAATCCAATCACTAGAACTAGAGATATTACATTTTGAAGATTTAAGTAATAATAGTGCATTGAAGCATAAAGCGTCAACTGCGGTTATCTGGTCGTACTAGACTGGGACAAGTTCAGGCTGACTATAAAGGTGTGCAGGGTGACTACAGGGACCAGGTTAGTCCAGCTGAAAGAGTTACCTTCTAAGTCCACGGCAAAAAGTTCCAATCGTGGAGGAAAGGGGTGCGAGGATCTGGGCGAGCGTTGCGTATGGTCATCAATGTAGCACAAAGTGCAGGCCGGGTATTAAAGATGGTCATCGCTGTAGGTCAAGGATCCTGTTGAGCTTTGCTGACGGTGATGCTGGAGCTTCGCGTTGGTGTTCACCGCAAGCTTTCGATGCTGTAGCGCGAAGTGCATATCTTGGACTGCAGAGCGTCTTTTGCAGCCACTGTGGTGTGAAGAATCTGGTTTGCCAGAACTTCAATCTAGCAGCATGGCAGCATTGATGGCAAGATCTCGGCATGAACAAGCCCATTCACAAAGAGCCTAAAACTTCAGGAGAGCTCAACTGAGTCCACAACAGTTCAAGACCTAACGAGCACACTTAGGGGTCAGGAATTAACTCCAGCAGAGGCCAGCAGTGTTCAGGCAGGTTCAGTTGCCGATCCAGGCAGCAGGTCAGCTGCAGAGTTGCAGGGATCCTCTGAAGCTTATTATGCCCCTGTAGTTCAAAACATGAGGTCAGCTGGCTGACACTTGGAGTCACTTCAGCCAGTGATGAAGGGTGCAGGTCCAGTCTTTCTTCACAGCAAGAAGGGCAGATTGCCAAAGAGCAGCAGAGTAACAGTCCTTCCGGCAGCAAAGTAGCTCAACGGTTCTTCTTATGTAGCATTCACAGGTCCAGGAGTGCACTGAGGAGTTGTGTCTGAGGGCCCAGGAGTTACACCTTGTGCCCACTTTAAAGTAGTGAAATTTCTATAGCATTCCCTTTGAAGTCCTTCAAGTTTCATGCCTCCCCTGTCCCAGCTCCAGGCTGGCTGCATAACCAATGCATTGCTGACAAGCTCTTTGTGGGAAGGCAGGGCACAGCCTATTCAGTTGCAAGTGGGGCTGTGCCCCGCTCCACCAATCCATTCTGCCAGTTGATGACCCATCCAGGCACACCTAATCCCTATATTGTGTGGCTGTCTGGGAGGAATAAACAAAGTCCAACTGTCTGCTACACCTAGTCATGTGACCCAGTAAACAGGCTGCAGGTACCAAATGGATAAGATAACATAATGCCAAGTTTCTAAAGAGTGACATTTTCTGAATTGTGACTTAAATTACAATTTTACCATTACAGAGAGATTTACATTATAGTTATTTTGACACCAAGCTCAAAATGCCCACCTACTCCCAATTGAAAGTTATCACTCATTAATTGCAATAGGTGAGCCTCTTGTCATTTTATAGGAGAGGTAGATTTAGCAGTAGTGAAAAACAATGTTAGGTGTTTTTCACTGCCAGGACATGTTAAAGTCTAAAGCACACGTCCAACCTTTTAAATACCACGCAACCAGCCCTATGCGCTGTTTACAGTCTACCCTAGGGTGACTCATATGTATTAAAAATGAAGAATTAGGCCTGGCAAAAGGTTTCTTTTGCCAGGTTAAAATGGTAGGTAAAAACTGCACAAACAGGCTGCAGTGGCAGTCCTGAGACATATTGAAAAAACTACTTAAGTGGGTGGCACAATGAGTGCTGAAGGCCCTATTAAAGCATTTAATTTTAAAACCCTGGCTATATATAGTACCACTTAATTAGGGACTTATTTTTAAAGTTCAGAGGAGACTCTCGAAAGGCAAGAAGAAGTTTATTTCTGACATACAACCCCTGGGCACAGAGGTCCTTCCTACCTCTGTAACTGCCGGTCTCCTCTGTGTCCCCTGGATTCTACAATCCAGAATCCAGTGAACATGTCATCCAGCAACTAGGTAACTAAGATGCAGTTGCTAAGATACAACATATCTTCCTTTCTAATAAAATTCAAAGAAAACACAAAAACCTAAAGCGACCAGCAGGACAGCAGGGAAGCCTGTAACTACCATCCACCAGAACCATTAGCAATAGCATGAACAGAACTAGAATGATCATTCCACATTCCAATGATCATTTTAGTTCTCTTCACGTCTCAAGACCCAACACTTCTTCCCCCTTTTCTTTTACATAAGGATAGAAAAAGAAAGAAACCAAAGCATAAAACTGTAGAAACAAATTACAATTTTCGAAGTAATATTAGGTGTAACGATTGAAAGCAGCGCAAGAAATCGCATGTGCCACTAACCTGAATCAAATGCCCAGCAGGGATGACTGGATGATTGTCCTCGCTACCTCCCACTGCACAACACCCAATAATGGGAAAATCACCGCTATTGGAGCGCGCACAGCCGGAGGCCGCAAGGAATTTAGGTAGAAGGATGTGGGTGTCTCTGATCCCTTCAGTTCGGAGTCTAGGTTCAGCGGCTTTACTGGGAAGACCTCCCTGGAGGTGGGTGAGAAGACAGAGAGAAAAATCTGTAATTCTGTACTGCCTCGAATAACCCCAACATCCCCCGTGTTCCGGGACTTACCACTGTTGGGATTGGATACTCCGTGAAATGAAGTCTGGAGGTTATACTGGGAAGATATGTCTGATTCACAGGTGGTGAAAAGTTAACTCACTTTCCAACCCGGATCCAGCGAGGAAAATCTGGTAAGTATTTCTTTCCACGGTAAGTGTTTTTAGACAAGGCAATGTTTGTATATAAACCCAAAATACTCCTTTTGGGTAAGTATAGCAATAGCGTTGCGGCAGGCTCAAACGCACCTGTAGTTCTAGGATTCCAAATGATAACAACTAAGAGTAGTGCGACCTGCTCAAGTATTAACTTAGGCTTTTAAACGGACAAAAAGATAATAGGTAGCAGAAGAGAGCGAGCCCGCTCTCCTCGATGTTTCCAAACAAGCGCGGATCTGTTGTACTCACAGGAACGCGTTGGATCACTGATAATCTGGGCACGCAGGCACTTCGTCGTCGTGGCGGGTGTTTGCTCTTCTGACCACGCAGGCACTTCGTCGTCGTGGCGGGTCTCTGCTCCTGACAAGTAGGCTAGTCACGATTCCTCCAGGACAGAACTCCAGATGCACAAACATACAGGGAACGAACCAGGAACAGGATTGACAAGCCCCGTTTTGTTCCAAGGGCGGAGCTTAAGTAAGTTCTTCCCATTGTGCCTGTTCCCAGCGCCGCTTGGCCTTCTGGGACTGGTAGTTTTTCCGTAGATGACCTAAAACATGATGTCTGCGGCAACTTGCCGTTCTGCTAAGGGTGATCGCTACAGAACCCCCTCTCGAGGACTGCCGTCCCGGCGGTCGTCCTGGCTTACCGGGATAACGTTCATGGAAAAGCGCAACCAAATCAGGACAATGCAAATGATCCACAGGTTCCCATGTGCGGTCTTCGGGGCCGTAGCCTTTCCACTCGACTAAATACTGGACCCGACCCCGTACTATACGAGAATCCAGGATGGACCCTACTTCATACTCCTCCTGCCCTTCCACTTCCACAGGGCCAGGGCGCTCCGGCAACCGGACACTAGGTAGGCAAGGCCGTAGGAGTGATACGTGAAAAACTGGATGTATGGACCAAGACACAGGCAAGGAGAGTTTCATGGCCACAGAATTTATCACCTCGCAGATACCATACGGACCTATGTATTTAGGTTTCAATTTATTCACTCCTCTCAGGTGCAAGTTACGAGTAGAAAGCCAGACTTTATCGCCTACCTTATATTCGGGTTCCTGGGACCTTCGCTTGTCAGCAAAAGTTTTCTGGCCTTCTTGAGCCTTTTTCAAATTGTTCCGAGCCTCTATCAAGATTGCCCGGAGATGAGCGTGGTGTTCCTGGATGGCGGGAACTAGGGAATTAACAGGCCATTCAAAGAGAAGTATGTTTGGGTGGAATCCGTTCAGACAGAAAAAAGGAGAACATCCCAGAGTGGAGTGTACTGCATTATTGTACGCAAATTCCGCCAACCATAAAAGGGTGGTCCAGTCGGTGGCGTTTTGTAAGGTGAAACATCAAAGGTATTGTTCCAGGGTTTGGTTCAACCGTTCTGTCTTACCATCCGTTTGCGGATGGTAGCTGGATGATAGGCGAGCGTCTATCTGTAGGAAGGTACATAGCGCCTTCCAAAATTGAGAGGTGAATTGTGTACCCCGATCTGTTATCACCACACTTGGTAACCCATGCAGACGTACAATGTTTTGCAAGAATACCTTCGCTAATTCTCCGGAGGTAGGCAAACCCGGTAGAGAGATGAACTGTCCCATCTTGGTGAGATGATCTACCACCACTAAGATGACTGTTTGTTTCTCACATGGAGGCATTTCTACAATAAAATCCATGGACAAGGTATGCCAGGGTTTGGACGGAATAGGTAAAGGGTGCAACAACCCTGCTGGTTTAGCATGACACGATTTACCTTGCGCACAAACCGCATAGTTTTTTACATATTCCTTCACATCAGTACGGAATTGGGCCACCAAAAGGATCGTTCCACAGTAGCGATAGTTTTGTATACCCCCATGTGACCTCCCAGTACTGAGTCATGGGCCCATTCCATCACTTTGTTTTGCAGCTCAATTCGGGGAATGTATAAAGCATGGTGATGGTACGCTAATTGATCTTTTTCGCAGCCATGATCTGGCTCTTCAAGTACCCATGCGGGTATGTCAAGGTCGGAGAGGGCGATTTTGACGTCCTCAAGAAAGTCGTCTGAGGTGATTAACGAAATGGAGGCCTCAGTGTTCTCTATGCCCTGAAGTATAGAAGGTGTTTCAACAGGACTTAATGTGTCATCCTCCCCCAATCGAGAGAGAGCATCTGCCTTACCATTCCGAGTTCCAGGTCTATATCTGATAACGAAGTCGAAGTCGGAAAAGAAAAGGGTCCACCTCAACTGACGAGGCGTCAAGGCCTTTGCTGTTTTCAAAAACAGGAGATTGCGATGATCTGTAATGATCTCCACGGTATGCACGGCCCCAAGGAGGTAATGCCTCCACTCCTCACATGCTCTTTTAATGGCCAGGAGCTCCTTGTCCGTGATGGTATAGTTTATTTCACAAGGAGTGAGCTTCTTTGAATAAAACGCCACTGGATGAAGCTGTCCGGTGGTAGGGTGACGCTGTGACAGTATTCCGCCAAGAGCATTTTGGGAGGCATCTGTTTCGGGGATGAAAGGCAGCTGGGGGTCTGGATGCCGAAGGATAGGTGCTTGAGTGAATCTCTCCTTGAGGGTTTGAAAAGCCTTTTCTGCTTCTGCCCCCCATCTGAATAAAACATTTTTCCTCAAGAGGGACGTGATTGGATGTATTATCTTGGAGAAATCCTGAACAAAGCGTCGATAATAATTGGCAAAGCCAAGAAAGCTCTGAACGGATTTGACGGTCTGCGGTGTTTTCCAAGTAAGAATGGCCTCAACCTTTCTCATGTCCATCCTAAACCCTTGGGCATCGATCACATAGCCCAGAAACGCCACCTGTTGGATGTGGAAAAGGCATTTCTCAAGTTTGGCATACAAAGAATTTCGTTGCAGCCTCTCCAATACTTCCTTGACATGTATGATGTGCTCTGGGAGAGTGGCAGAATAAACCAGAATGTCGTCGATGTAGACGATACAAAAATACTCTAAACACCCCCGCAACACCTCGTCCATGAAGAACTGGAAGGCGGCAGGGGCGTTACAGAGGCCAAACGGCATCACCGATATTCATAGAGGCCGAATTTGGTTCTGAATGCCGTTTTCCACTCATCCCCGGTTTTTACTCTCACAAGATGGTAGGCCCCTCGAAGGTCGAGTTTAGTGAAGTACTATGCCCCTTTGAGTTGGTCCATTAGAACGGGAATCAAGGGCAATGGATAACGATTTTTAATCGTCACCCTGTTGATGGCTCGGTAGTCTATACATGGACGTAACTCTTCACAATCCTTCTTGGGAATAAAAAACATAGGAGAAGACACAGGGGAGGTGGAGTGTCTGATAAACCCAGTGGCCAAATTGTCATCGATATAGGTTTTCAGATACTGTGTCTCCTTTTCTGTCAAAGCATACACTCTACTACAGGGGAGATCTGCACCTGGAACAAGGTCCACACGGCAATCATATGCCCTATGTGGAGGCAGATGAGTAGCTTTTTTCTTGTCAAATAAAGAAGCGAATTCATGGTACTCAGCCGGTAAGACCGTGGCACAGCAGAATCTGTCGACTGAGCAGGCCCCCGCTAAGTAAGAGGCAGGCGAGGGTTTGGAAAAACTGTGGAGAATCTCCCTGTTCTGACAATGTTCATGACAGTATTTGGATGTCATCCTTACCGTGCGAGTTGACCAGCATACGGAAGGGTCATGTAAGGTAAGCCAGGGCATGCCTAGAATGAGCCGGAATTGAGGGGCGTCTATGAGGTCGAATTGGATGTATTCATAATGATTGGCTACGTATTCCATTAACAATGCCAGGGTATGCTGAGTCACAGGTCCTGACGACAGGACTGTGCCATCCACTGCCTTGACCATCTCGGGCATTATTTTCTTGTCGCAGGGGATACCCATTTTAATGGCATAAGCTTGATCAATATAGTTTCCTGTGGCCCCCGAATCCAACAGGGCGTCAACCTGGAAGGGTTTCTGATTGATCACATGTAGAGACACATTAATATTCATGTGTGCTACTGCAGGGTGAAGGGTGTTAGCTACATAAGGGGAGACCGGAGTGGACTGGAGTCTTGAATCAGTGGTCTCTGTCTGATCCAAGACCTTCAGTTTTCCGACGGCTCCTCCATCCTCAAGGTGGCCTGTGCTTTGGGAAAGGTGTTCTTCCCTGATGTAGAAGCCCGAGCTCTACATTCATTAATAAAATGTCCGCTTTTACCACAATACATGCATAATTTGAGTCTTCTTCTCCGGTCCCTTTCTTCCTTGGTAAGGGGGCCTCGGATTCCTCCTATTTGCATGGGTTCTGGCCCTTCTTGGGGCTTGGTTTTTTCCTCACCCGTTTGTCGGGGTCTAACTAGAGGATAGGAATACCTAGCATCCCCTCTGCTCCGATCCCCTCTCCTTTCCAACAATCTGTGGTCCAGTTGTACTGTTAAATCAATAAGTTCTTCACATGTAGAAGGCAATTGCACCACCTGAGCTAATACGTCCTTCAGTTCCCCCCGAAGGCCCTGATAGAACAGAGAGATCCGTTTCTGGGCCGGCCAGTCTGTCTCTACTATGAGACGATTGAAGGTCGTAATATAAGATAACAGATCCTGTGATCCTTGGCGTAATGTCATCAACTCCCGGTCTAATGATAACATGTGGGACTTTCTGTCGAACAGTTTTCGCAATTCAAGACAGAAATCGGCAAAATTGTGTAGTACAGGATCATTCCGTTCCAACAAAGGAATGGTCCAACTGGATGCGTTTCCTCCCATGTAGGACATTACGAAGGCGGTCTTGGATGATTCCTCCTGAAAGACTTGAGGCTTACAGAGGAAATGAAGGCGACATTGGTTTAGGAATGTCTCAAACTTTCTGGGGTCTCCATAATACCTTTCGGGAGGAGCTAGAGGTATGCCATGGGTCTGCAGTATGTGTACCGTGGGGGCGGCGTCCGTGGACGTAGAAGGGGCTGCAAACGTTCCTCCAGGTTGAAATGAAGGAGGAGGGGGCAAAGTAGCAGGCCGAATCAAAGGTTTGGCACTCGGCTCCTTATGGGCAAGATCGGACATTTCTCTGCGCAAGTCCGACACCTCCTTATATGAGGCTTGATTCTCGGCACGAGATGTCTGGACCTCGGTTTGTAACTCTGTGAAACTTTCCAACAAGGAAGTGAGGACAGTATTGGTATCCATCGTCCGGGCTGGTTAGCGTTCTTGGGCTTGTCAATCTGTAACGATTGAAAGCAGCGCAAGAAATCGCATGCGCCACTAACCTGAATCAAATGCCCAGCAGGGACGACTGGATGATTGTCCTCGCTACCTCCCACTGCACAACACCCAATAATGGGACAATCACCGCTATTAGAGCACGCACAGCCGGAGGCCGCAAGGAATTTAGGTAGAAGGATGTGGGTGTCTCTGATCCCTTCAGTTCTGAGTCTAGGTTCAGCGGCTTTACTGGGAAGACCTCCCTGGAGGTGGGTGAGAAGACAGAGAGAAAAATCTGTAATTCTATACTGCCTCGAATAACCCCAACATCCCCCGTGTTCCGGGACTTACCACTGTTGGGAATGGATACTCCGTGAAATGAAGTCTGGAGGTTATACTGGGAAGATATGTCTGATTCACAGGTGGTGAAAAGTTAACTCACTTTCCAACCCGGATCCAGCGAGGAAAATCTGGTAAGTATTTCTTTCCACGGTAAGTGTTTTTAGACAAGGCAATGTTTGTATATAAACCCAAAATACTCCTTTTGGGTAAGTATAGCAATAGCGTTGCGGCAGGCTCAAACACGCCTGTAGTTCTAGGATTCCAAATGATAACAACTAAGAGTAGTGCGACCTGCTCAAGTATTAACTTAGGCTTTTAAACAGACAAAAAGATAAAAGGTAGCAGAAGAGAGCGAGCCCGCTCTCCTCGATGTTTCCAAACAAGCGCGGATCTGTTGTACTCACAGGAACGCGTTGGATCACTGATAATCTGGCCACGCAGGCACTTCGTCGTCGTGGCGGGGGTTTGCTCTTCTGACCACGCAGGCACTTCGTCATCGTGGCGGGTCTTTGCTCCTGACAAGTAGGCTAGTCACGATTCCTACAGGACAGAACTCCAGATGCACAAACATACAGGGAACGAACCAGGAACAGGATTGACAAGCCCCGTTTTGTTCCAAGGGCGGAGCTTAAGTAAGTTCTTCCCATTGTGCCTGTTCCCAGCGCCGCTTGGCCTTCTGGGACTGGTAGTTTTTCCGTAGATGACCTAAAACATGATGTCTGCGGCAACTTGCCGTTCTGCTAAGGGCGATCGCTACATTAGGAAACACATGTCCAGCAAGGATTCAGACCATTATGGCACAAAATCACATAACCATTGAGATTGCTTTTTAACTTTGCTGGATCTGATAAACTCCTGTAAGTTAAGAAAAAAAACATAGATGCATATGAAAATATACAACTAAATGCGAACATAATCCTTCACCCAAACAGGATTGGATCTAACACATTCCGATGATCTGCGCTCTTGTGCATTGAATGAAGTGGTGTATGAAGATACAGGACCTTGGTCCTTTAACCAAGCATCACACTCCGACTCATTGCATTTGGTTACACTCCTTACGTTCCATCGCTTTCCATCACTCAGCCACACACTGTTACCCTTAACCTTAGTAACCTGTTTGGGTTTGGACCATCTTGACATGCTTGTTCCTGGATTACCACATAGCTGTGATCTTACCCATTCACCAATAGCAAACATTTAATTCTGTCATTGTGTCTGCATGTATATTCGTCTTGATAATTTTGTACTCTACACAAGTTTTCTCTAGATATTTTTTTCAAACTAGAATTGCACATCCACGCTGCCTTCACTTTGGTACAAGCTACATGACCTTTAAGAAGACTAAAAGGAGTCTCACCAGTAGCTTTATGAGGTGTATTCCGATAACACCATAACATCTCCTTTACAGCATCTTTGCAGTCATTACCACACGCATTAGCTAAGTGTACCCACTGCTTTAATATGCGGTTAAACCTTTCCACACAACCGTTTTCTCTGGGATTATAAACTGCTGTGGTGAGATGTTTAACTCCAGCTTCCTCTAAGTATTTAGCAAATTCGGCAGCTACAAATTGCGGTCCATTGTCAGATAGAAAATAATTTTGATAACCTTCCCTGTGAAAAAAACTAATTACATTGAAAGCCTTGATTTCCCTAACAAATGCAACTTCTGGCCATTTGGTAAAATAATCCATTAAAACTATGGCATATTTGTTGTCAATACCTCTGACATAAAAAGGACCATATATGTCAATTGCAACCTTTTCCCATGGTTTAGAAGGCAAAATAGTGGGCAATATAGTAGTTTAATGAGACTAGTGTTATTTATCACTGCACATGCATGCTACACAATTACGTACACATCTATCTATGTCGCTGTCCATGCCAGGCCACGTAAAAGTCGTATCTGGCTCTTCTCTTCATACTCATCATGCCACTGTGACCTTCATGCAATAATGTCAACAGTATGGCAGGTAACTCCGAATAAACCACTAATCTGTCCCCTCTTCTGAAAATGCAGTCAGCAAAGGATAAATCAGACCATATCATTGTATAATCTGTGAGTTCCCCTTTTTCAAAGGTTAATGGAATTGTATTTGCAGATAAACTTGTCACAATTTGTTGTAAATTAGTATCCTCAAGTACTGCTCGTTTCCACTCCTGCTTACTCACAGCACCTTTGCAAGATTCCTCTACACTTGCCACAAGCCATTTCTCCTTGTCCTCTTGAAAATCATCATTACTGTGAGATAGGGGTAAGCAAGATAGACAATCAGCATAAATATTTTTGTTACCAGGCACATATTTCAAATGAAAATCATAATCTTGTCGACGATACAACCATTTCACAATCCGTGGCATTGCTCTGGACGCACCCTTGGTAGTAAAGATGTCAAAAAGGGGTCTGTGATCAGTTCTAAGTTCAAATGTTGTCCCCAAAACAAATGTATTGAAATGATTGATGCCCCACCATCATGCTAGTGCCTCTATTTCGATTACTGAATAAGTTGCTCAGCTCCCTTAAGAGTGCGTGAGGCAAAAGCTATGTTGCATTCAAGTCCTTCTTTCCTTTAGATAAGTACAGCACCTAAACCATAAGCGCTGGTGTCTATCCCAACAATGGATGCATCACGTGGATCATATGGCTTAAGAGCTACTGCCTTCAATATATCAGACTTGATTTTATCAAACGCATGTTGACATACATCTGACCATGTAAACAATGTACCCTTTTTTATTAAAAGTCTTAAATCATGCACCTTGCTAGCAAAATGCTGAACAAATTTCTAATAATATTCAGCGAGTCATGGAAAAGAACGCAATTGTTCTTCGTTGGAAGGTACAGGAGCTTTTTCTATAGCTTCTAACAAGATCATTTTAGGTTTGACTCCATCATTAGATATTGTGTGACCCAGAAAATCTTTCTCCTTGACACCAAATTCACATTTTCCTGCACACAGAGTGAAACCAGCCTCTTGCAATCTGTTTAAAAATTTGTTTAAAATGCATAAAGTATCACCCCACACTAAAACATCATCTTGGAACACTCTCAAGTTGGACACACCCCTTAGAATACTGCTCATTAGCCACTGAAAGACAGCGGAAGCGGATGCCAATCCAAATGACTTTCGTAAATATTGGAATGCGCCTTCGGGTGTTATAAATGAAGTTAGATGTTTAGAATCAGGGTGCAACTTAACTTGATGGTAAGCATTTGATACGTCTATGGAAGAAAAATACATGGCGTTTTTAATACTCGCTACCATTTCATTGATACATGGTAATGGATGACGATCAACCCAGATGTTATTATTTAAATCTCACAAGTCCACATGCATGAGCAACTTGCCATTAGGTTTGTGTGCCTAAACAATGGGACTAAGCCATTCTGAAGCTTCTATAGGTTCAATGGGCCCGATTCACAGAACTAACTTAAGACAAAATCCTAAACTTACTACTTTTGGTATTCACAGAAGTTAGGATTTTGTCTTAAGTTTGTCTTAAAACAGACTTAAGACAAAATCCTAACTTAAGTCTGTCTTAAGTCTGTCTTAAGACCAACTTAAGACAAAATCCTGACTTCTGTGAATACCAAAAGTAGTAAGTTTAGGATTTTGTCTTAAGTTAGTTCTGTGAATCGGGCCCACAGACTTTAGCTCATCAATGGTATCCCATCCTCATCGCTACCTTTAAAGTTCAGTGGAGATGTTCTGAAGGCAAGAAGACGTTTATTTGTGGCATACAACCCCTGAGCACAGAGGTCCTTCCTACCAGTAACTGCTGGTCTTCTCTGTGTCCCCTAGATTCTATAACCCAGAATCCAGTAAACATGTCATCCAGCAAATAGGGGCCCGATTCACAGAACTAACTTAAGACAAAATCCTAAACTTACTACCATTTTCGTATTCACAGAAGGCACTTACTCATTTTGGTATTCACAGAAGACACTTACTCATTTTGGTATTCACAGAAGTTAGGAGTCCTAACTTTAGGACTCCTAAGTGCCTTCTGTGAATACGGAAAGTCTCAAAATTAGGATTTTTCTCAGTTTAGTAGTAGTAAAGTTAGGACTCCTAACTTTAGGACTCCTAAATGCCTTCTGTGAATACCGAAAGTCTTAAAATGTGGATTTTTCTCAATTTAGGAGTAGTAAAGTTAGGACTCCTAACTTTAAGACTCCTAAATGCCTTCTGTGAATACAGAAAGTCTTAAAATTAGGATTTTCTCAGTTTATTAGTAGTAAAGTTAAGAAAAATCCTAATTTTAAGACTTTCGGTATTCACAGAAGGCATTTAGAAGTCCGAAAGTTAGGAGTCCTAACTTTATTACTACTAAACTGAGAAAAATCCTAATTCTAAGACTTTAGATATTCACAGAAGGCATTTAGGAGTTCTAATGTTAGGAGTCCAAACTTCTGTGAATACCAACATGGTAGTAAGTTTAGGATTTTGTCTTAAGTTAGTTCTGTGAATCGGGCCCTAGGTAACTAAGATGCAGTTGCTAAGATACAACACTTACAAGTGAATTAAATGTGCTAATTGGGTGTAGGTAAATTTTACAATTTTTAAAGGAAAGAGTCCAAGCACTTTAGCACTGGCCACCAGCGGTAAAGTGCATAGGGGCATATGTATCAAATACCGTCATTGTGATTCTTAAATAGCGATTTTTAGAGAATGCTATTTGAAAATCGCAAATGGGATGTAATAAATAATTCACAAATATTTTGCGATTCCTTGGCATTCCTTAAATTGCAATTAGCAAATTGTGAATCACAATTAAGGAATACCTTCCCATTCATGCCTATGGGCTAGGAGGCCCATAGGAATGAATAGGAAGACATTCTCAATATGCGATTCGCAATTAGAAAATTGCAAATAGAGAATGCAATTTTAAGTCAAAAGGACACCCTGTTGCACCTCTGTAATATGTATGTGTGCACATGTGGCCCACGTAGATGCCCTAAGGGCATGTATGTGTGGCACATGGCACTTTGAAAAAAAAATTGCACAACTTAGGTGCTTTCAACATCGCATTTAAGGAATCAATGTAATTGCAAAATAGAGAATCGCAAATTTTACGATTCTCTAATTTGTGATGCCCTTTTGGGATGATACATCCCAAAAGTCCTTTTCCTGTTCGCAAACTAGCCGAATCTTAGAATTAACCCGTTTGCGAATGGGAAAAGGGCTTGATACATATGCCCCATAGAGAGGGTGAAGGCAACAAGTTTGAGGATGAAAGGGCGATGCCCACCAGTGACCCTTTCTCATGTAACAAACTAAAAACACGTTGCCTATTCTAAGATTTCACCCGCCTTTTAGTATCCTTATTTTTTTTTCTAAATCGGTGGAAGCTACAGCTTTTACCTTGGGTCAATGTAGGAGCTTCAAATGCAGATATAAAGTAAAGAAGCTTGGGCTTCTTCTACTACATATGCTCCCAGTTTGTCCTTGAAAGTTGAGTGTGAAGAACGTAAATGGCACCTCAGCTAATTATTTGCCTTCTTCGATTGAACAACAAGGTTGCTGAAACAGCGCAGTTAAATACTTCATTCTTCCCATTAGTGGCTTGAGAATTGCACCAACTAGTATCACTTTGTATGTGCATTTGTTATATGTCTTATTACCAAAAAACAACATGGCTTAACTAGGCCTGCAATAAATTATTTGCCAGAATCATCACAGTAATTTCGGTATTTACACTTTATTCTTTGACACAGAATTACAGATGATAACTGTGAGAAGTTGGCCTGGTATATCATGTCCACTAATTAAAGTGGGCACCTTGCACCAGTTCGAACAACCCTTATGGTGAATTAAGAGGTCAAAGATAACCTTAGAAAGCTATCCAAGTGGTAGCTGTGGAGGGCAGCCTTCAGGCTTAGTCTTGATGGAATTCTAAGCAGCTGGTTCTAGCAGAATTCAACCTTATTGTATTGGTTAAATGAAAGGAGAACCACACTGTAGTTATACAAATACGTATTTATTATTATAACACACTCTAAAAACTTCACTGTATCTGCTACACGCAGATAAACACAAAACACACAATACTGTAGCACAGAAACAATCGTAAGTAGCACTAATACACAGTGGGCTCCAGGGGAGACCAAACTATGTACTAAAATAGTGGTATAAGAACCACGACTCGAGTAAAGACAATGTCTATAGGTTGTAGAATCGGTGGGACCCCAAGGAACTACCCAAGGTGAGTAAGGAGGGACCCCACAGAGGACGGGTACAGTGTGAGAACACAACCGCGTGTAAAGTTTAAGGAACCTTCCCAGTCGATTACGAGGAAGCCCTTTAGATCATAGGAGGTTGGAGAGTCACCCCACTCGCGGATACCCTAGTACCAGAGTTAACTATCCAAGGGTAGCTGGGTGCATAGGGTAATGTGGTGTTGGAAACAGCCGTTGATCTTAATGGAGGACTTCAAGGAAATGCTACTGCAGGAAAGAAGAAAAGTGTCAGTAGGAATCCAAAGGTGGATTCTTAGTAAGAGTACCTGAAAGCAGAGGGGATAGAGTCTGGGTCACTCAAGAGTGACCAGGGGCTCAGTAAAGGAATGCCCACCGATGTCAGGTGCTTCAGGTGCATTGAGGGGGTTCTTGACTCTGCAGCCACCGGGAGCTGGAGACTTTGAGGATGACCAAGAGCCGGATGCAAACTGTCCCACAAAGGATATCAAATGCTGAGGGGTCGTTGTCTGGCTGGAGCACCAACAAACAAACCTGGGCAGCGGCAACCCACGAAAACGGTCAAGAAAGGTTACGGTCCAGCCCAGAAAGGACCAGGAGATTACCCACAGCAAGGGGAGCCGCGGCAGGCCTGGACCAACCGGGGGAGCCCAGGAGAAGAAATGTTGACCCTCAAGAGGACCCACAGGCCAGATGCACAGGAGTCACGTGTGGACCGTGTGCAGATTTACAAAGCAATGGCCCACAAGCACTCAGTGCGAGGAGGCCAGAGTTCTTTGTTGGAAATGTGTCCAGGGTTGGGGATTTTTGTAGCCCAATACACTTGTTCAGGAAACACCAACAAACATATGCACTCGCAAAAGTATGCAGTGCACAGGGGTCCGGTTTATGCGGTGCCCACAAGGGATGCTGGCCTCAGACTTAAGAGCCCATTAGGATCGCGGACGGACTTGCGTCCGTCCGCAACCCCAGAGTAGGAGGGAACCTCCGCATGGCATGCGGAGTTCAGTCCTGTGCAATTAGGATGTGACCGCCACCCTGGCAGTCATATCCTCTATTTTTAACATTGTGTCGGGTGCGGCTTCAAGCTGCACCCGCAGCAATGTTAAAAATGCACGCATTGCATTTGTATGTAGAAAGTGGCAGGCACCGCGCGGTGCCTGCCGCTTTCTGCATACAAATGCAGGGGGGTACCATAGGTACCCCCCATGTGCACCCCCACCCCCTCCTTCACCTAGGGGGCCCGCAACGGGCCCCCGCAGTGAAGTTACACATGCTTTTCCACAGCGGAAAAGCCACCACGGAAAAGCATGTATCAGAGCCCATCCTAATCTGGCTGACGGTGTCTGAAAGACACCGTCACCATATTAGTGCTTTTCCGCCACGGCGGAAAAGCTGCGGACGGAAACCAGGACCGACCAGCCATCCTAATGGTTCTTTGGTGGGTCCGCTGCGGATTTTCCGCATCCTCCGGGACGGCGGTGGCTTTCGCCGGCCCAGAGGATGCGGAAAATCCGCAATCCTAATAAGCCCCTTAGTGAGAGGGCAGATCAACCTCAAGAAACACAGGAACCCACCTCCTGTGTTGCTGGAGCCTTCCAAGTCCGCAGGAGCTCAGGATCAGCAGACCAGTCAGTTGTGTTAAGGTGCCTGCCAATGCGGGTGAGTGACTCCTTCACCCCAAGGAAGATAACTTCAGTTGTCCTTGATGCTTCACATGTCCAGCACGGAGCATGTATGGTGCACGGGCACAGATGATGCTTTGGACGGAAATGGAGACAAAGTCAGGCCCAGTTGAAGTCCAGCGAAGTCCAGACGGTCGAATATTAGTGGTTTCTTGTTCAGGATCTTGTCCATGTTGAATCTAGAGTACTACTTCCAGGTAAGCCCTTTTGTACCCACGGGAGAGGGTTGGGCTGATTCAGGCGACCCTCCCAGGGGAAGGTCAGCACAGTGGGGAGGATTCTCCCCTGTCCTTTGTCCAGTTTTGCACCAGGGCAGAAGCCAACGGCTCCCAGGACTGGTTTGAACAGGACTATGCACAGGGACCAAATGTGCCCCTTGTGCAGACTTTCAGGCACTTTGGAAGTGCACCCACCCAGCCCCAATACTTTAAATCCTGTCTGGGATGTGGTCACACTTCGCTGTGACAAGATGCCTATTATTCTGCCTTCCCCTGCTCTAGCTTGGCTCAGCAGCAGGAGGTCAGAATTGTGTCTTTGGTTGGCAGCAACCATTTTGTGCTGTCTGGGTAGAGAAGGCTGGTATCGGGAAGACCAAAGACTCCACGAAGCTCACTTCAGATGAGTGGAATTATACCTCCCAAAACGGTTACTGGTGTGGAGGTATGAGTCCAAGGTGTTTGATACCAAACACAACATGTTTTGTAGCAGCCATTGTCGAGATAACATTTTTCACTAGCATGTAATGCACCTCTTCCTATGTGTCTGGCTGCGTCACCGACAACCCAGGAGAATAGTCTCTGAAGGCTTTAGGGGTGTTCTGCTTATGCAGGGGCACCCTCTCACGTAAAACCCAGCATCCTGCCTTCAGGATTATTAAGGGCTGCTAGAGGGGTGACTGATAGGTTTAAAGTGTAGTGACATATAGATATAGGAAATCTACATCTTTTGAAGTAGTGCAAGCACCAGCTTACAAAGACTGAACTGGCAGGCCTGTAGTTCCATTTTGCATGGCCTCTCATGGGTGTCATAATACATGCTTCAGCCCATGGGAGGCCTCAGGTGTACCTATGCCTGGGTATATGTGAACCATATACCAGGGACTGACAAGGGCACCCCAGTATCCAATCTGGAGTGTACCTAAGTACATTGCATAACATTTTAGGGAGAAAGCAGACAGACTGGGTTCCTGATTAGCATAATCTCAGTCAGTCTAGTCAACAGTGTACAATCAAGCAAAAAGTGGGGGTAACCAGAAGAAGCAGATCCTACTTTCCTACAATAACGCATTTATGCCCGCTCATGCAATTAAGAGTAATGCAGAGGAAATAATCCTACAGCAAGAGCACATTTGGTGGGTGTGAGCAGCTGTAAGTGCTCTTCTGCTTTTCATGCTATTTTCTAACTGCAAAACGCATCCTTGCGTCCATTCCGCCAAGAAACTAATGCTTAATGGCAGGAGTAAGGTGGGAGAAAATTCATACCCTAAGTTTGCATTTAGGCTGCTATTTATGTGCTGTTGCATTTAATGCTATTTCTTCATACAAAATGCATCTTCGAGTCCAGTTTGGACAGTGGGGAAGGACGAAGGGAGGGGCATTTCCGTGCTAAGAAAATAGTACTGAAGTCAGAATTACTCTTCTTGCATAATTCAGTTTAATTTTCTGTAGTTGTGCTGAATTTTTAGGTAGTTCCTTGTGATTCTTCTACACAGAAATATGTGAGTTACGCCCAACTCGAGCTTTACCATCAGGGCTCTCGGAATGTATAATGGTACAGACACATGTTTACACACACCTTTACATAATGATATCTAATATACTTTATTTGCATTGCTCCATTCATTTCGAAAACCAGATTTAATAAGCATTCCACTACATCATATACCATCTGGATCAAAAGCGGTTCTTTTTTGTACATGTTATAATTTAAGTACTGGTTTAGCGATTATTTCTGGAAGGTTGCTGAAGGAATGTTTTATGTTAAATTTCAATGGAGAACTATCTGGTTGCTGGTCAGCACCGAGTGATGCTTGGCTGCTAAAATTTTCATTTTGTTAAACATTCATGGTGTCACGTATTAAATAATGCACATTAACTGCTACTGACTAAAGTTGATCTATATATTTTTCATGTATAAAGTTAGAATAATTTTACAACGCATATATTATTACATGCTATATTTTAATGGTGTATTTGAATGCTTCAAAGGACATTGGCAGACCGTTCGCTTCGCATTCATATATCATCATAAATATCAAAGTTGTGTTAACATTATTTTTAAATAATTTTAGCTGCTAAACTGTTTACCAAACACACATTTTTGCAATTTCTCCAAACAAACCGGCTACCGTGGCATAATTTCCTGTTCATTGTCGGTGTATGTAATTTACCATCATCTGAATACCTTCCTCCTTTCTTTAGAACTATGACAAATATTCTTTCAACATTAAAGCTTTGTTGGATTTGTGAACTTCTATTTTATGATTGTCTTTTTCAAAATTGAGATGTGCATAAGTCTGGGTGCTTTTATCAAGAATTCAATGACTTGTCTGTGGCAAAAGTAACGGGGGCCATATATATATAGATTATACCAGTGCCTTAACAATTTCTCACAAAGTTTTCCAAATGACATTGTTCGCACTGTTGAACGTTTGCACTATTCGCAAAATCTGCAAAAGACAAAAAAAAAATTCAACTGAATGGGGGGGGAAGGGGGGGGGGGGGGGGACAACGATTAGTACTAGCTTAAATCTTACTGCAAATTTTGGTGCAAAATTCTAAGATTGCCAGTCAAATTAGTCTAATCCAGGAGTGTTTAACAAATGTTTTACGAGTAGCAGTGTTGTCTATGTTATATAGCCTATTATGAATTTTACTCTTCTCATGCTGGAATACTATCATTCTGTTCCTGGTGAATATTAATACATCTCCTGGGAGATAGTTTGGGTTCAACCCCTTGTAGTTATTGCACATAGTAGAAAGACTTAGGGGTCTATTGCAATGTTGGGCGGATCGCCACTGCCCACATTGCGGTGGCGATCAACCCGAAAGAATCTCCTGCCTGCCTCCCATTTACCCCCAACCATATTATGATGGCGGGGGGTATTTCAGCGGACGGGAAAACCGTCCGCCGCTTTTCCGCCTGGTCGACCAGTCGACCGGGCGGAAAAGGGTTAACCATGGTGGGGGTGTCTGCTAGACACTGCCATCCATATTACAATGGCTGCGGGAACCAGCTTTTCCTTGGCGGTGTTACCACCACGGAAAGGCATTCGGTTTTGCCAGTTGGGGGCCCATTGTGGGCCACCAGGATGTTGGGGAGGTGGGGAGTACATGGTTTGCATGCGCGACGTGGCAGGCACTGCGTGGTGCCTGCCACGTTGTGCATGCAAATGCACAGATGTCTTTTTTGCATTGCGGAGTGTGCTGCTAACAAGAATTGCCCGCCGCAATGCAAAAAAGTCCGGATGCGCCAGCCAGTGTGGCGGGCGCATCCTAATTGTTCATGCGGGACCGCCGCACACATAGCAGGCGGTCCCATGTCCCGGTGCAATGGCAGGTGGACTTTGTCTGCCCGCGATCGTAATAGACCCCTTAGTTTTGGAAAATATATAAATGTTTAGGAACAACAAAACAGTTAAAAAGTCAAAATACAAGACAATAAAAATCCCACTTTTTAAAAACAGAGAAACATTTAATCCGAAATGACAGACAAATATGCAAAGTCCATTAGGGAGAACCGGAGATATGATTTTGAAATATTTAAATAAAAAAGCATGGGGGACGTGGCCAAGATGGTGACCTAGGTGGTAGCTCCCCGCTCTGCGCTCCATATCCCGGCCTCTTTTGTGCTCTACCACCCCGGTGTAGCAGAAAACCGAGTCGGGGGGCTGTGCAGGACCAGGGGGCGAGTGCTGGTGCCGGTCTGAGGCTCCCGGGTTGCTTGGGGCGCAGAGGAGGTGAATCGTTGCCGGCTGCCGCGAAATGGCTGCGGCCTGAGCTGGGAGCCGGTGGACATGTGCCCGGTCCTGAAGTGGGGCCTACTGTGGAGGCGAGCCAGCGCGGCCGGCTGCTGACGGCTGAGAGCCATCGGACTCTTGGAGCGGCTAAAGCGAGGTGTTGTGGCGGCCCTGGAAGGCAGCGGGTGGCAGGGAAGAGGCCAGCTGCCGGGGTCGCAAAACTCGAGGCTCGCGATCTGTGCCTATGGACCTGGGCCTGGCCTGGACGCGCCCCTTGCAGGCCGGTGGGCGCTGGGCCCGGTGCTTTATTCTGGAGGCGGCAGCAGTGTGAAAGCTGAGGGTGAAGTGTGGCGGCCCTCGCGGAGGTGAGACGTGATTGAGGCAGGCGAGCGGGGCTGACGCCGGGACGCCTGCGCCTATCCGCCCCATGACTGAAGACCCGGAGGTGAGGAGAGATCGCCGAAGGCTGCTGGGGGACTGGACCCAGCTCACAAAACAATGCTGGTAGGGCAGTAAGCAAGGCAAGATCTGGGTCCAGCAGTGACACCTTAGCAGCTAATTGGGACAGCGCGGGAGACTCTGGGAGGCCCTGATCCTTCGCCGGGACCCCACTGCGATTTGGCGTGGCGTGGGCCCTGCTTCCCCGCGGGGTCGGTCAGCCCTCCTGTGCCTGGGGTCTGAAGGGGCTCCGGGCCTTCAGCCCTTGCCTGCCTGAGAGTTGATAGAGTAGGCCCGGAGACACCGATGCAGCGCCCTTCACGGCTGAGGAGTGGGAGTGCCAAGGGTTGGCTGCCCAACGGCGGGGTTTAGCGGGAGGCCTGTCTGCTTCGGCTGTAACATTCCGCTAAAGGGCACCCCCATTGTGTCAGCTTGGCGCCACGACTGACCCCTCTTTGGCGGGACCACAGAACTAACCCAGGGCCCGATCTCAATCTCAATTGCACTAGTGTGTCCGTCACCCTCAAGAGGAGACCCGGCAGAGAGGCCTATGAGCTTTTTACCCTCCGAGGCATGAGCAGGCCATGGCTAATACCAGGAGGAAGGGAAGCGATCCCTCAAGGACATGTTCACCAAACCACCCTCCACAGGTGCGGATAAGGGGGCATCCCCGACGACATCGCGGTCGCCGCAGGCACTGGTGCCCGGTGAGAGCCCGGTTACGAGATAGTTCCTGTAGTCACTGTTTAACACTCTCAGAGAGGACTTTGGTCACTAAAGCAAGATGTCGCGGGTGATATCAGAGAAATCCGCCGGGACGTTGATGGTCTCGGGGAGCGCGTCTTCGCTGTCGAAGTGAACACCCGTTCCACCAGCGAGGAAACAGAGGTCTTGCAGCAGGAAATCATCCACCTGTAAGATCCACATCTAGACCTTCAGGCACACGCCGAGGACCTGGAAAACCGGTCTCGGCGCAACAACATTCAAGTTTGTGGCATTCCGTCCAGAGAAGAGGGGCCGGACATGGGGGGCTACCTCCAAGGCCTCTTCAGGGACATCTTAGGTGAGGAGGCCGACTTTGACATACGCATTGATCGGGCACACCGTGTAGGTCTGGACAGGCGAACGCTGGACCCTCCTTTGGACATTCTGGCTTTCCTCCCGGACTTTGTACTAAAGGAAAGCATTTTGAGGGAAGCCAGGAAGAAACAGCCACTCAAATATCTGGATCATCCTGTAGCCCTTTACCAGGACCTTGCATCCATTACTTTACAAAAACGGAAAGCCTTCAGGGACGTGACATCCTTCCTGAGGGATAAAGGGGTGCCATACTCCTGGCGGCACCCCTTTCGCATATTTTTTTAATGGAATGGCAAGCTACAGCAGCTGCGATCCCTTCAGGAAACCTGGGAATTGATCGACGTTGCCGCGTCGACAGTCGAGGGACGACTTGCTGATGGTTTGACACCGGCGCCCTCCTAGAACCGCCATGAAACTGGACAACCTGACGTCGACTCAAGAGAGGCAGCTTTAGAGACGATGAAGCATGATACCTTCCCTGTCGAGTGACTCTACCACAGTAACCGGGGTGTATTCAGCATGACCCTCATTCTTCCTACATTCCGAATGCCAGTTCTCGTAGACTTCAGTCGTTGGACAATAGTGATGGGTTTGGTAGCTTTGTTGGGGCTAGGGAGGGGGGAGGGAGCTGCAGGTTGTTGGACTTATGGCGTTGGATCATGGTGTTGGGTTGGGGCAGCTCTTTTGGGGTTAGGGAGGAAGGGGGGTGGGGGTTGTGTCGGGGGGGTTAGGGCAGGAAGGAGGGTGGGGCGGAGTTGGGGTGGGGTGGGCGGGGGGAGGGTGGAACCGGTGTGCATCAGGGGTTAGGGGGTGTTCAACATTGAGTACCATGGAGCCTTTGCATCATTGAGTCCCCCAAGGGTGCATCTCGCAGTTTCTTCCCCTGCTGAGCAACCTTCTACACTAGCACTAGACCCTAATTCTGTCTGATGACACAGGTTTTATCAATTAATGTTAAGGGGTTGAATAATCCAATTAAGAGACGGGCGGTCTTGTGTTACTTAGAACACTCTGGGCCTCTATCTGTCTACTACTGGACACACACTTACTGCCTAAGGATTGGCATAGAATGCGATCCGGAGCCTTTCCTCAGCAACTTTATTCATCCGGACCGGACAAGCGAGGGGGGGGGTAGCTATACTCCTTGCCCAACACTTTCAGGGGAGGGTTGGGGATAAGGTGGCGGAGGTGAAAGGAAGGCTGTTGGTGTACAGGTTTTGGGTTGGGGACGCTTCCATAGTTATTGATTTATAGGGTAATCTGAACGCAATTCCCTGGTCAGATCGGTGGACATCATCCCCGCTGTGCTGTCGGATCACGATGCGATTACGCTGACTATTGACTTGCGCTCGGCGAATCAAAGAAGGGGGAAGTGGCGTCTACAGGAGTCTCTGTTGCAGTGGCTGGACGCTTGCGGACAAGTGCAGAAATGCCTGAAGGATTACTTAGAATCTAACAACACTGGGGACACTCCGTTGTCGACAATTTGGGGCGCCCTGAAAGCGGTGGTGCGAGGTAAGCTCATTGCGCTCTCTGCAGCTGACTACTGTGCTCGTAAAGAAAAACAGGAGGAGCTGACAGCCAAGGTGCTGGAACTCAAGCGTGTCCACAGCAGGACGGGGGGGGGCCCGCGTATGTGGCGACAACTAAAAGCAGCCAGAGCTTAGTTGGCAAGTTTAGATCTCGACCGGGCGGAATGCGTCACCCTCCAGCTCAAGCACTCCTATTATATATGAGGAGACAAGACCGGGAGACTCCTTGCTAGCAAGTTGCAGGCGCGGGCAGAGCGCTCCAGGGTAGCGGCGGTCCATACCCCCGATGGGACGAGGGTCAAAGGGGATGAACAGATCGCGGAGGACTTTCGGGCGTTTTATACCTCTTTGTACAGCAGGGACTCCACTGTAGACGGAGCAGGGGTGGACTACCTTGGCTGTGCAGCGGTCACAGCTCTTAATGATTCTGGGGCTGCGGCGTTGGAGGTTCCCATCAGGGTGGACGAGGTGATTGTGTGATAGGGCGCCTCAAACAGCTGAAATCTCCTGGCCCGACGGGTTCTCGGCGGGCTTTTACAAGACCTTTTGTCAAATATTGGCACCTGTGTTAACACACTTGTTTAATTCCTTTAGGGGTCCGGGTTCGATTCCAGTGGACATGGTGGACGCTGAAGTCCTTGTCGTTCCTAAGCCCGGGAAGGATCCCACCGAATGCGCGGCATACAGGCCGATGTCCCATTTGAACTTGGATTTGAAATTATTCAGAGGGGTTTTAGCAGCGAGACTGGGCCCGCTCCTCCCAGGTATAATCGAGACTGACCAGTCGGGCTTTGTCCCTAACAGACAAAGCAGTGACAATACCAAATGAATCCTGCATCTCATCAATTCGGCCCATTATGTAGGACTAGATCATGTGGACTGGGGGTTCTTAGATAACGTATTAGCCCTTTTCGGGGTGGGAGAGCGCTTCCGGGCCTGGGTGGTGAGTCAATCAATCAATCAATCACGAGCATTTGTAGAGCGCGCTACTCACCCACAAGGGTCTCAAGGCACTGAGGGGGGGGAGGAGTTGCCACTGTTCAAACAGCCAGGTCTTGAGTTGTTTCCTGAAGGAGAGGGGGTCCTGGGTCAGTCGTAGGTGGGTGGGGAGGGAGTTCCATGTTTAGGCCGCCAGGTAGGAGAAGGATCTTCCTCCGGCGGTGGATTTGCGGATGCGTGGGATGATGGCGAGGGCGAAGCTGGTGGATCAGAGCTGGCGGGTGGGTGTGTAGAATGTGAGGCGGCTGTTGAGGTATTTGGGGCCCATGTCGTGGAGAGCCTTGTGTGCATGGGTGAGAAGTCTGAACGTGATTCTCTTGTTGACGGGGAGCCAGTGCAGGTTTTTCAGGTGGGCCGAGATGTGGCTGTGCCGGGGGATGTCCAGGATGAGTTGTGCAGATGCGTTTTGTATGCGCTGGAGTCTTTTCTGGAGTTTAGCTGTGGTTCCCGCGTAGAGGGTTTTTTCCTTAGTCCAGTCGGCTGGTGATGAGGGCCTGGGTGACCGCCTTCCTGGTTTCGGTGGGGAGCCACTGGAAGATCTTTCGGAGCATGCGCAGGGTGTTGAAACAGGATGATGAGACGGCGTTGACTAGGTTGGTCATCGTGAGGGATGAGTCCAGGATGATGCCTAAGTTGCGTGCGTGGTCCGTGGTGCCCAGCGCTGAGGGCCACCAGGAGTCGTCCCAGGCAGAGGGGGTTGGTCCCAGGACGAGGACTTCCATCTTGTCTGAGTTCAGTTTCAGATGGCTGAGCTTCATCCATTCCGCGATGTCTTTTATTCCTTCCTGGAGGCTGGCTCTGGCGGTGTCGGGGTCGTTGGTGAGGGAGAGTATCAGCTGGGTATCGTCGGCGTAGGAGATGATGTTTAGGTTGTTTTGGCGTGCGATGGCTGCGAGAGGGCTCATGTAGACGTTGAAGAGGGTGGAGCTGAGTGTGGATCCTTGTGGGACGCCGCAGATGACTTCCGTTGCGGCAGAGCGGTAGGGGGGAGGCAGACTCTCTGGGTTCTTCCGGAGAGGAACAAAATGATCCACTCCAGGGCAGTGCCTTGGATTCCGGTGTTGCTGAGGCGCTGTATCAGGGTGTGGTTCAGAAAAGGGGGTGGTGGCATATGGTGTCGAAGGCTGCTGAGAGGTGCAGGAGGATGAGGGCAGCTGTTTCTCGTTGTTGAGGAGGGACCTGATGTCTTCGGTAGCTGCGATGAAGGCGGTCTCGGTGCTGTGTTTGCTCGGAAGCCGGACTGCGAAGGGTCAAGGGAATTGTTTGTCTCGAGGAAGGCGGAGAGTTGCTTGTTGACGGTCTTCTCGATGACTTTGGCAGGGAACGGGAGGAGCGAGATGGGGCGGAAGTTCTTGAGGTCTGTGGAGTCCGCGGTGGGTTTCTTCAGGAGTGCGCTGAGCTCGGCATGTTTCCAGCTCTCCAGGAAGGTGGTAGAAGAGAAGGAGCTGTTGATGATGTCCCTGAGTTGGGGTGCGATGACGGAGTCGGTTTTGTTGAAGATGTGATGTGGGCAGGGTCAGTAGGGGAGCCGGAGTGGATGGTGTTCATCATGCGGGTGGTGTCTTCGGTGCTGACCGGGGTCCAGGAGCAGAGGGTGGTGGAGGATGACGCTGGTTCGGTAGTAGGGTGAGTGGTCTGTGCACTGAAGCTGTTGTGTATGTCGGCGATCTTGCGGTGAAAGAACAAGGCGAGGGAGTCGCAGAGTTCTTGGGAGGGTGTGATGTCGTTGTTGCCGGCGCTGGGGTTGGAGAACTCTTTGACGATGCTGAAGAGTTCCCTGCTTTTGAGGGTGTTGTTGTCCAGTCGATCTTTGAAAATTGTTCTTTTCGTGGTGAGGATCAGCTGGTGGTGTTTGCTGGTGGCGTTCTTGAGGGCTGTCATGTTTTCTGTTGTCTGGTTGTGGCACCAGGCTTTTTCGAGGGTGCGGCAGGTTTTCTTGCAGTTCTTGAGGTTGATGATGAACCACGAGGTTTTCTTGCTGCCGGGTCTGTTGGTGGGGTTCTTGAGTGGTCCAAGGTCATTGGCGCAGTTGGTGAGCCACTGTGTGAGGTTGCGGGCTGCTTAGTTGGGGTCCGACGTGTTGGTGGGAAGGTTCAGGCTGAGGGAGGTGGTGAGCTGGTCGGCGGTGATCTTGCTCCAGTTTCTCCGGGGGCCCTGGTGCTGGTGGTGGTGGGTCGTCGTTCTCCTGAAGTTTAAGTGGATGCAGCTGTGCTCCGTCCAATGAAGTCCGGTGGCGTGGCTGAAGGCGATGTGTTTGCTGGAGGAGAAGATGGGGTCAAGCGTGTGGCCGGCGTAGTGGTGGGGGTGTTCACCAGTTGCTTGAGTCCGAGGTTAGCGAGGTTGTCCAGCAGGGCGGTGGTGTTGCCGTCCTTGTTGTTCTCTAGGTGGGAGTTGAGGTCCCCTAGGAGGATGTAGTATGAGGAGTTGAGGGCGTGTGGGTTGACGAAGTCTGCGATGGCTTCGCTGAATTGTGCGGGTGGACCCGGGGGTCTGTAGATGAGAGTGCCTCTGAGGGTGGTCTTGGGGTCAGTGTGTATCTGGAAGTGGAGGTGCTCAGCTGCGGTGTGGGTGTCGTCTGAGTAGGTCGTGATGCGGATTGTGTTTCTGTGGACGATGGCGATGGCGATGCCTCCTCCGGTTTGGTAGATGCAGTCCCTTCTGGGGATCTTGTAGCCATCCGGGATTGCTATGGCGATGTCGGGGGCTGAGGAGGCATTCATCCGGGTTTCTGTGAGGAAGGCGACATCTGGTGATGTAGTGTCGAGGAGGTTCCAGAGTTCGACGGCGGGCCTCTGGACTGAGCGGGAGTTGAGCAGGATACACTTGAGGTGGTTGTTGCTGGTATCTGGCTTGGTGGGTGCGGTGCAGGTTTGGAGACAGGTGAAATAGCACGCCTGGCAGGTGAAGGGTCCGTGGGTGCGTTTCGGGGTGGCTCAGTAGCAGGCGTGGATCCGGCCGGCGTTGAGTCCATGGAGGGTGGCGGCGTGGAAAGTCCGTCGGGTGGGCTGGCACCGTCGAGGGCCAGGGGTCCTGGGACTGGGCGCGGTCCAGACACAGACGGGCGTAGACGGGCTTGCCTTTGGCGCGCCTTCAGCGCACGTTCGGCGTGCCAGCTGCGCATGAACGCTGCGCATATGCGTGGACTCCGTCATAAATGGCGAAGTGGGAGGGAGGAGCAGCTGGGAGGCGGATGCGGGGTGACAGCAGGAAGCAGGAAGAAGGGGCGAGCCGCGGGGGAGCAGCGGTGGGGAGCGGGGAGAGAAAGGATGGGAAACGCAGGCGAAGGGGCAGGACAGAAAACAGGACACCGAGCAATACAATGAAAACAACAGTCCCAGAGACCAAAGCAGGTCACAGAGCAATATATTGAAAGAGCAGAGCAATACAAAGAAAACGACAGGTACAGAACCTAACAACAGCAGCCCAGAATCCTTAGGCTGAAGGGCAGCATCGAATGCGGGGGAGCCTGGGCGCACTCACGGGGGAGTCATGCAGTATCTGTGGATCGACCGGCCTTGAAGCAGGGTCATGGGTCGCAGCTCAACACTGCGTGGACTCGGCCATAAAGGGCCAAGTGGGAGGGAGGAGCAACTTGGAGGCGGGAGCGGGGTGACGAATGGGCAGAGGGTACAGCAGTAAGAAGGAGCGGGGCCGCGGGGGAGCAGCGGCGGGGAGCAGGGAGCGGGGAGAGAAAGGGCGGGAAACGCAGGCGAAGGGGCAGGACAGAAAACAGGACACCAAGCAATACAATGAAAACAACAGTCCCAGAGAACAAAGCAGGTCACAGAGCAATATAATGAAAGAGCAGAGCAATACAAAGAAAACAACAGGTACAGAACCTAACAACACCAGCCCAGAATCCTTGGCTAAAGGGCAGCGTCGAATGCGAGTCAGTAGCGAGGAAGCCTGGGTGCACTCACGGGGGAGTCACGCAGTGTGTGGAGCGAACGGCCCTGAAGCAGTGTCAAGGGTCGTGAGTAGTTATGATAGACCTAGGGCGACGATCCGGGTTAACGGACTGTGCTCCAAACTTTTTGAGATTCGACGGGGCACAAGACAGGGGTGTACCCTATCCCCCCTACTCTTTGCGTTGTACGTTGAACCCTTAGCGCAGGGCATCCAGGACAACCCCCAAATTTCTGGCATCCCATTCGGGGGGGGAACAGCATACAGTTAGCTTATACACCGACGATATCTTGGCGACGCTCACCTCCCCCCAGTGGTCTGTTCCTGCTTTTCTGGGGGAGCTTGAAGAATTTGGCAGAGTATCAGGATACAAAGTTAATGTGGGGAAGTCTATGCTTTTGCCCCTGGGCCTCCATGAGGGCGCCCCTGCAGATGCCTTTCATAGGCTGGGGGGCTAGAGGGTGCAGGGTGAAATCCCCTACCTTGGCATCACATTAACGTTGTCCACTCACTCTATGCTCACCTGCAACTACACGGCACTCACCCTTCAGGTGACAACCGCTCTGCGTCGCTTGAAAACACACCCTTTATTGCTGCTGGGCAGGGTTGCAGCTGTTAAAATGTCTATATTACCTAAAAAACTGTATGTGTTTCAAACGATTCCCGTGATGCCTCCCATACATTACTTTCGTACGCTACAGTCTGAGATACAGCTTTTTATCTGGGGCGGGAAACAACAGAGGCTCAGCGGCGACTTAGCTTCCGTCCCACGGTGGAGGGTAGTCTTGGGATCCCCCACTTGGTGACTTATTACAAAGCTGCAAAAAACACAGTTGATGGAAAGAATGTAGAACCATGTCATACATTCACCCCAGTACAAGAATCTGGGCCTAAATCCATCGTTTTCTTGCACTCCACACCACCCTGGGTTAGACACTGGCTATATGCAAATCAGCTCTGACCCTGTGCCTCATGGGAACAGTCCAGTCCGAACTACCAAGCCATGTCTTTCCCAGACCGGAATCAAGCATCCAAGGACCGGTTTCTGGCTATCAGCCTTCATCAGCCTGGATAGCTTGACTCCAGTGGTGTGGAGAGCGTGGGACTCACGTCTGAGTATACCCAGCACACTCGGGGTGAAAATTGCAAAAAACACAGTTGATGGACAGAATGTAGAACAATGTCATACATTCACCCCAGTTCAAGGATCTGGGCCTAAATCCATAGTTTTCTTGCACTCCACACCACCCTGGGTTAGACACTGGCTATATGCACATCAGCTCTGACCCTGTGCCTCATGGGAACAGTCCAGTCCGAACTACCAAGCCATGTCTTTCCCAGACCGGAATCAAGCATCCAAGGACCGGTTTCTGGCTATCAGCCTTCATCATCCTAGATAGCTTGACTCCATTGGTGTGGAGAGCCTGGGACTCACAACTGAGTATACCCAGCACACTCGGGGTGAAAATTGCAAAAAACACAGATGATGGACAGAATGTAGAACAATGTCATACATTCACCCCAGTACAAGGATCTGGGCCTAAATCCATTGTTTTCTTGCACTTCATACCACCCTGGGTTAGACACTGGCTATATGCAAATCAGCTCTGACCCTGCGCCTCATGGGAACAGTCCAGTCCGAACTTCCAAACCATGTCTTTCCCAGACCGGAATCAAGCATCCAAGGACCGGTTTCTGGCTATCAGCCTTCATCAGCCTGGATAGCTTGACTCCAGTGGTGTGGAGAGTCTGGGACTCACGTCTGAGTATACCCAGCACACTCGGGGTGAAAATTGCAAAAAACACAGTTGATGGACAGAATGTAGAACAATGTCATACATTCACCCCAGTACAAGGATCTGGGCCTAAATCCATCGTTTTCTTGCACTCCACACCACCCTGGGGTAGACACTGGCTATATTATTATTATTATTATGTTTGAGCTTGTAAAGCGCACTGTTACCCGGAGGTTTCCTGGCGCTGTGTAACCCTGGGGAACCCGTCCTGGCTTTCCCTGTGGGATGGTCCCTGCTGGGAGTCCCCTAGGTGGAGCCAAGCATCCCCGGCGTTAGAGGGGCCGTTGTGGAGATTAGGCAAGCAAGTGACCAGAGTTGCCGAGTGGGACCCCTGATTAGAGTAGGCACCGAAGCGAGAATTATCGAGTACGCTGACCAAGTCCCCGACCCTGCCGCGTCGGGAATTGAACCCTGGTCCCGGCCGACTTCTGCTCCCGGGTCTGCTCCTCTAACCAGTGAGCCATGCAAATCAGCTCTGACCCTGTACCTGATGGGAACAGTCCAGTCCGAACTACCAAGCCATGTCTTTCCCAGACCGGAATCAAGCATCCAAGGACCAGTTTCTGGCTATCAGCCTTCATCAGCCTGGATAGCTTGACTCCAGTGGTGTGGAGAGCCTGGGACTCTCGCCTGAGTATACCCAGCACGCTCGGGGTGAAAATTGCAAAAAACACTGTTGATGGACAGAATGTAGAACAATGTCCTACATTCACCCCAGTACAAGGATCTGGCCCTAAATCCATTCTTTTCTTGCACTCCACACCACCCTGGGTTAGACACTGGCTATATGCAAATCCGCTCTGACCCTGTGCCTTATGGGAACAGTCCAGTCCGCACTACCAAGCCATGTCTTTCCCAGACCGGAATCAAGCATCCAAGGACCGGTTTCTGGCTTTCAGCCTTCATCAGCCTGGATAGCTTGACTCCAGTGGTGTGGAGAGCCTGGGACTCACGTCTGAGTATACCCAGCACACTCGGGGTGAAAATTGCAAAAAACACAGTTGATGGACAGAATGTAGAACAATGTCATACATTCACCCCAGTATAAGGATCTGAGCCTAAATCCACCATTTTCTTGCACTCCACACCACCCTGGGTTAGACACTGGCTATGTGCAAATCAGCTCTGACCCTGTGCCTCATGGGAACCGTCCAGTCCGAACTACCAAGCCATGTCTTTCCCAGACTGGAATCAAGCATCCCAGGACCGGTTTCTGGCTATTAGCCTTCATCAGCCTGGATAGCTTGACTCCAGTGGTGTGGAGAACCTGGGACTCACGTCTGAGTATACCCAGCACACTCGGGGTGAAAATTGCAAAAAACACAGTTGATGGACAGAATGTAGAACAATGTCATACATTCACCCCAGTACAAGGATCTGGGCCTAAATCCATCGTTTTCTTGCACTCCACACCACCCTGGGTTAGACACTGGCTATATGCAAATCAGCTCTGACCCTGTGCCTCATGGGAACAGTCCAGTCCGAACTACCAAGCCATGTCTTTCCCAGACCGGAATCAAGCATCCAAGGACCGGTTTCTGGCTATCAGCCTCCATCAGCCTGGATAGCTTGACTCCAGTGGTGTGGAGAGCGTGGGACTCATGTCTGAGTATACCCAGCACACTCGGGGTGAAAATTGCAAAAAACACAGTTGATGGACAGAATGCAGAACAATGTCATACATTCACCCCAGTACAAGGATCTGGGCCTAAATCCATCGTTTTCTTGCACTCCACACCACCCTGGGTTAGACACTGGCTATATGCAAATCAGCTCTGACCCTGTGCCCCATGGGAACAGTCCAGTCCGAGCTACCAAGCCATGTCTTTCCCAGACCAGAATCAAGCATCCAAGGACCGGTTTCTGGCTATCAGCCTCCATCAGCCTGGATAGCTTGACTTCAGTGGTGTGGAGAGCCTGGGACTCACGTCTGAGTATACCCAGCACACTCGGGGTGAAAATTGCAAAAAAAGCAGTTGATGGACAGAATGTAGAACATGGGTACTCACAAACTTTCTGTTGTGGGCCAAATTTAAAGTGTGGTTTGTGGCCGAGGGCCGCACCAGTAGGAGTGGGGTCAGTGGGGGGCGTAGTCAGTGGGAGGGGTGGGGCCAAAGTGAGAAAAAAAATCAAACCTGTTTCAAAAGAGACAATGCGACAATGCTGTATTTTGAAGATGTAACTACAAAGAGCACATTTTGATAATACATATTTATTAGCAGACAATAGCAATCTTAATATGCATTGCATAGCTTCATACACACTGTGACCCCAATTCCATCACAGTCTCTCTCTCTCTCTCTCTCTCTCTCTCTCTCTCTCTCTCTCTCTCTCTCCCTCTCTCCCTCTCTCTCTCTCTGTCTTTCTCTCTCTCTCTTCCTCTCTCTCTCTCTCTCTCTCTCTCTCACTCTCCCACTCTCTCTCTCTCTCTCTCTCTCTCTCTCTGTCAGTCGGTCTCTCTCTCTGTCAGTCGGTCTCTCTCTCTCTCTCTCTCAGTCAGTCAGTCTCTCTCTGTCAGTCAGTCAGTCAGTCAGTCAGTCTCTCTCATTCAGTCAGTCTCTCTCTGTCAGTCAGTCTCTCTGTCAGTCAGTCTCTCTCAGTCAGTCAGTCTCTCTCGCTCTCTCGGTCAGTCTCTCCCTCTGTCAGTCTCTCTCTCAGTCAGTCTCTCTCTGTCATTCAGTCTCAGTCAGTCAGTCTCTCTCTTTCTGTCAAGTCAGTCTCTCTCTGAGTCAGTCAGTCAGTCTCTCTCTCTCTCTCAGTCAGTCTCTCTCTCTCAGTTAGTATCTCTCTCTGTCAGTCAGTCTCTCTCTCTGTCCGTCAGTCTCTCTGTCCGTCAGTCTCTCTGTCCGTCTCTCTGTCCATCAGTCTCTGTCCGTCTCTCTCTTGGTCATTCTTTCGCTCTGTTAGTCAGTCTCTCTCTCTCTTTCAGCCTCTCTGTCTCTCTCTCTCTGTCAGACAGTCTCTCTACCTCAGTCAGTCTCTAACTCAGTCAGTAAGTCTCTCTCTTAGTCAGTCGCTCTTCGTCAGTCAGTTTCTCTCTCAGTCAGTCTCTCTGTCAGTCAATCTCTCTCCCAGTCACAGTATCTCGCTCTCTCTCTCCTAGTCAATCTCAGTCAGTCTCACTCTCAGTCATTCAGTCTCTCTCTTAGTCAGTGAGTTAGATATTTTAAACCTGTACTTACCCATATATATTTAACCCCACAATATACTGGGAGTGTATATTTAGGGTGCTCAATAATATTTATTTTTAATATTCTGTTACTATATCCTGCCCTGAGCTTAATTTGCAAATGAATGAGTGCCAGGACCCAAAGGTTATTTAAGAAGCCCGGCCTGCACTATCAGAGGTCGGGGTGCACAATACCAAGGCTGCAAAATTCCACCTCATGTCTCTTTAATCTACCCCAGACAGTCCCTGCCTCTTTATCTCACTCTTGTCGGTTTTATTTCCATTGCTGCTTCCTCCCTCTGCTAATATTTTCCGTCTTTTTCTTCCTCCTCTTTCTCTCCTTTTGTGCGTTTGTCTCTTGTTTGCATCAAAATCTGTTAAGGTAAAAGAAGTGCGGGTCCCAAAAATGAATGCTCGTGGGCCCTCCCACAACCACCGACTCAAATTAAGCACTAAATTCCTCCCTAAGGAGCGTCTCATCAAACACCTCCAGAAGCCTCTCTGTTCTTGCCTTTCTTGGGCCAAGGTTCGCGACCCAAAGGTATTAAGTGCTTTACATCAGCACCGGTTACGTTACACAAGGACACATAAAGAGGGGCACCTGTTTACCCATTCCACGGCATGAAGTCTAAGGATTGTTTCACATGGAACATGTTTTTAAACAAAATGGAAATTAACAAGATTTATTTCAAAATATTTATGTCCCTCCTAATTATGAGGCGTTGCTTTTCCGGACATGTAATTTACCAAATCTATTTCAAATGCCTCTGAAAATGACAAACAGGAAGTGCCTGGGGGCTGCGGTTTAATCGCAATACAAAAAGAAATGAATAATAGACCATCTCTGACCACAGCACTGGTGTAGTCATTGAGTGCTGCGAAGGGTTGATGTTATTTCAGAATCCGAAAGTGCGCGAGTGTAATCCTTTGATGCTGTGCGTGGCGTGTTATCACCTTTCACAGCTCATTTGCTGGCAGGCGGCAGGCACCACAGGGCGGCCCCCCTTAGTCCCGTCACCTTTCTGTACACACCACAGGGGGCGGGCGACCAGGGGCAGCTTCTGAAAGAGTCCAAATTGGAAGGCGGCAGGGGTCAAAAGAGGGAATTAATTAACAGCTCAGCCTGGATCTGAGTCCGCGCCGCTGCAACCGGCGGTGTTTGCGGACGCTTTTTAAAAACCAAAAAAACACAGGTACGTTGTGTGCAAGGTCCGCGGGCCGCCAAGGAAGGCTTGCCGGGCCGCTAGCGGCCCGCGGGCCGTACTATGAGTATCCGTGATGTAGAACAATGTCATACATTCACCCCAGTACAAGGATCTGGGCCTAAATCCATTGTTTTCTTGCACTCCACACCACCCTGGGTTAGACACTAGCTATATTATTATTATTATTATTATGTTTGGGCTTGTAAAGCACACTGTTACCTGGAGGTTTCCTGGCGCTGTGTAACGCTAGGGAACCCGTCCTGGTTTTCCCTGTGGGATGGTCCAGGCTGGGAGTCCCCAAGGTGGAGCCAAGCATCCCCGGCGTTGAAGGGGCCGTTGTGGAGATTAGGCAAGCTAGTGCCCAGAGTTGCCGAGTCAGACCCCTGATTAGAGTAGGCACCGAAGCGAGAATTATCGAGTACGCTGACCAAGTCCATGACCCTGCCGCGTCGGGAATTGAACCCTGGTCCCGGCCGACTTCTGCTCCCGGGTATGCTGCCTCTAACCAGTGAGCCATGCAAATCAGCTCTGACCCTGTACCTCATGGGAACAGTCCAGTCCGAACTACCAAGCCATGTCTTTCCCAGACCGGAATCAAGCATCCAAGGACCAGTTTCTGGCTATCAGCCTTCATCAGCCTGGATAGCTTGACTCCAGTGGTGTGGAGAGCCTGGGACTCTCGCCTGAGTATACCCAGCACACTCGGGGTAAAAATTGCAAAAAACACAGTTGATGGACAGAATGTAGAACAATGTCCTACATTCACCACAGTGCAAGGATCTGGGCCTAAATCCATCGTTTTCTTGCACTCCACACCACCCTGGGATAGACACTGGCTATATGCAAATCAGCTCTGACCCTGTGCCTCATGGGAACAGTCCAGTCCGAACTACCAAGCCATGTCTTTCCCAGGCGGAATCAAGCATCCAAGGACCGGTTTCTGGCTATCAGCCTTCATCAGCCTGGATAGTTTCACAGCAGTGGTGTGGAGAGCCTGGGACTCACGTCTGAGTATACCCAGCACACTTGGGGTGAAAATTGCAAAAAACACAGTTGATGGACAGAATGTAGAACAATGTCATACATTCACCACAGTACAAGGATCTGGGCCTAAATCCATCTTTTTCTTGCACTCCACACCACCCTGGGTTACACACTGGCTATATGAAAATCAGCTCTGACCCTGTGCCTCATGGGAACAGTCCAGTTCGAACTACCAAGCCATGTCTTTCCCAGACCGGAATCAAGCATTCAAGGACCGGTTTCTGGCTATCAGCCTTCATCAGCCTGGATAGCTTGACTCTAGTGGTGTGGAGAGCCTGGGACTCACGTCTGAGTATACCCAGCACACTCGGGGTGAAAATTGTAAAAAACACAGTTGATGGACAGAATGTAGAACAATGTCATACATTCACCCCAGTACAAGGATCTGAGCCTAAATCCACCCTTTTCTTGCACTCAACACCACCCTTGGTTAGACACTGTCTATATGCAAATTAGCTCTGACCCTGTGCCTCATGGGAACAGTCCAGTCCGAACTAACGAGCCATGTCTTTCCCAGACCGGAATCAAGCATCCAAAGACCGGTTTCTGGCTATCAGCCTTCATCAGCCTGGATAGCTTGACTCCAGCGGTGTGGAGAGCCTGGGACTCACGTCTGAGTATACCCAGCACACCCGGGGTGAAAATTGCAAAAAACACAGTTGATGGACAGAATGTAGAACAATGTCATACAATCACCCCAGTACAAGGATCTGGGCCTAAATCCATCGTTTTCTTGCACTCCACACCACCATGGGTTAGACACTGGCTATATGCAAATCAGCTCTGACCCTGTACCTCATGGGAACAGTCCAGTCCGAACTACCAAGCCATGTCTTTCCCAGACCGGAATCAAGCATCCAAGGACCGGTTTCTGGCTATCAGCCTTCATCAGCCTGGATAGCTTGACTCCAGTGGTGTGGAGAGCCTGGGACTCACGTCTGAGTATACCCAGCACACTCGGGGTGAAAATTGCAAAAAACACAGTTGATGCACAGAATGTAGAACAATGTCATACATTCACCCCAGTACAAGGATCTGTGCCTAAATCCATCGTTTTCTTGCACTCCACACCACCCTGGGTTAGACACTTGCTATATGCAAATCAGCTCTGACCCTGTGCCTCATGGGAACAGTCCAGTCCGAACTACCAAGCCCTGTCTTTTCCAGACCGGAATCAAGCATCCAAGGACCGGTTTCTGGCTATCAGCCTCCATCAGCCTGGATAGCTTGACTCCAGTGGTGTGGAGAGCGTGGGACTCACGTCTGAGTATACCCACCACACCCGGGGTGAAAATTGCAAAAAACACAGTTGATGGACAGAATGTAGAACAATGTCATACAATCACCCCAGTACAAGGATCTGGGCCTAAATCCATCGTTTTCTTGCACTCCACACCACCCTGGGTTAGACACTGGCTATATGCAAATCAGCTCTGACCCTGTACCTCATGGGAACAGTCCAGTCCGAACTACCAAGCCATGTCTTTCCCAGACCGGAATCAAGCATCCAAGGACCGGTTTCTGGCTATCAGCCTTCATCAGCCTGGATAGCTTGACTCCAGTGGTGTGGAGAGCCTGGGACTCACGTCTGAGTATACCCAGCACACTCGGGGTGAAAATTGCAAAAAACACAGTTGATGGACAGAATGTAGAACAATGTCATACATTCACCCCAGTACAAGGATCTGTGCCTAAATCCATCGTTTTCTTGCACTCCACACCACCCTGGGTTAGACACTTGCTATATGCAAATCAGCTCTGACCCTGTGCCTCATGGGAACAGTCCAGTCCGAACTACCAAGCCCTGTCTTTTCCAGACCGGAATCAAGCATCCAAGGACCGGTTTCTGGCTATCAGCCTCCATCAGCCTGGATAGCTTGACTCCAGTGGTGTGGAGAGCGTGGGACTCACGTCTGAGTATACCCACCACACTCGGGGTGAAAATTGCAAAAAAAGCAATTGATGGACAGAATGTAGAACAATGTCATACATTCACCCCAGTACAAGGATCTGGGCCTAAATCCATTGTTTTCTTGAACTCCACACCAGCCTCGGTTAGACACTGGCTATATTATTATTATTATTATGTTTGAGCTTGTAAAGCGCACTATTACCCGGAGGTTTCCTGGCGCTGTGTAACGCTGGGGAACCCGCCCAGCTTTCCCTGTGGGATGATCCCGGCTGGGAGTCCCCAAGGTTATGTTATGTTATGTTATTATTCTTTTATAAAGCGCTGTATCACCCCGAGGTATCTAAGCGCTCACAATGGACACATAACACTGGTAAGAACACGCAACCTCCCACTATGATGAACCCCAAGCTTCCAAGAAGAGCAGCGTCTTCAGGTGCTTTCTAAAAATGAGGAGATTAGTTTCTTTCCTCAATCTGACTGGGAGCAAATTCCATACTCGGGGGGGCCATGCTGGAAAAGGCTCTGCCACCCTTGGATACTAAACTGAACTTAGGGCATGTCAAATTACACGCGTCAGCAGACCGAAGGGTCCTATTTGGCACATATTTAGTCAGTCGATCCTTGATATAGACGGGGGCTGAGCCATGGACCGCTTTATGAGCGATGCATAGACTCTTGAATTTAACTCTCTGAGCTATTGGCAGCCAGTGTAGATCCTGAAGTAAAGGCGTTGCCCTTGTGCGCCGAGGCTTATTAAAAATCAGCCTGGCCGCATCGTTCATCACTACTTGGAGTCTGGCTAAAAGATTGTTAGGTAGGCCCAGATACAAGGAGTTACCGTAGTCCAGCCGTGCCAAAATTAAGGCAGAAACAGCCAGCCTAAGGGTGGAGACGGACAGCAATAAGGAGAATTTCCGAAGCTGGCGCAGTAGACCGACACAAGTGCCCACCACTGCCGACACCTGCTGTGTCATGGTCAGCAGAGCATCAATTTTGATTCCCAGACTTTTTACTGCTACCGCAGGTTCTGGACATGGCCCCAATTCAACTGGCCAGAACCGATCGTTCCATGGATCGGTAGCTGTGTTGACTGCCAAGACTTCGGTTTTGTCTGGGTTAATTTTCAACCAATTATCCGACATCCAATTAATCGTAAATTTGAGAATGTCTTGCATTCTCAAATAGGCGTTCGAAGAGTGTTCAGTCTGGATCAGAATTTGTGTGTCATCCGCGTAATTGTAAACCCTACAGTTCAACTTATTTAGGGCTGCAATCAGTGGCTGTAGGTATATATTAAAAAGCAGGGGTGATAGAGCTGAACCCTGAGGCACCCCACATGTCAATTTGGCTGGACTTGACACGAGGTCAGATAGTTGGACTCGCTGTGAGCGATCTTCTAGAAAAGAAGTCAGCCAGGCCAGGGCCGTACCCTGGATCCCAAAATCCTTAACCCGCGACAATAGTTGACAATGGTTTACGGTATCAAATGCCGCGGATAAGTCCAGAAGGACCAGGGCACATGGATTTCTTTTGTCAGCCTTCAGTCTCAAATCATCCAACACCGAAAGCATCACCAATTTGGTGCTGTGATGAGCTCTGAACCCTGCCTGATTGGGCTCCAAAAGAAGGTTGCTTTCTACGAAATGAGTGAGGGAGTGCAGGACATGTTGCTCTAAAATTTTAGAGAGAAAGGGTAGCTGCGAGATTGGCCTAAAGTTCTTAAAAACTTTTGGGTCGGCACCAGGTTTCTTTAAAAGGGGGATCGCCCATGCTTCCTTAAAGTTGTGGGGAACCCGTCCCTCTGCCAAGGAGCGATTCAGCAGGTTGAGAATTTTATCCTCCATGCCAGGCCAGCCCAATTTAAAAATTTTGGGCGGGCAAGGGTCGGCTGGGGATCCTGATTTCACCCGATTCATTATGGTGAATAGCGACTCCGTTGTGAGAGCTGGAAGGTCTATTAACGTACCCAGTGTTGATCTCGGGGATATGAGGGGAGGCTCAATAGAACAGGGAAAATGGGAGGTTTGGCTAATCTCTACCATCAGATCCTTTATTTTATTCAAAAAGAAGGCCTGAAAATCTTGACAGTCCTTCAAATTGAAAGTCGGGGTTGGGCCTTTCACTGTCCGCAGATCATTCAGGACTTTAAATATTTCTTTCTGCGGATTAGCCGCCTCTGAAATAGCCGTTTCGTAGAAATCGGCTTTCCTCAGGCGGATAGCCTTTTTATAATCTGTGAACTGTGTAGTATAGGCATCGCGGGTGGAGCCAAGCATCCCCGGCGTTGGAGGGGCCGTTGTGGAGATTAGGCAAGCTAGTGCCCAGAGTTGCCGAGTGGGACCCCTGATTAGAGTAGGCACCGAATCGAGAATTATCGAGTACGCTGACCAAGTCCACGGCCCTGCCGCGTCGGGAATTGAACCCTGGTCCCGGCCGACTTCTGCTCCCGGGTCTGCCGCCTCTAACCAGTGAGCCATGCAAACAGCTCTGACCCTGTACCTCATAGGAACAGTCCAGTCCGAACTACCAAGCCATGTCTTTCCCAGATCGGAATCAAGCATCCAAGGACCAGTTTCTGGCTATCAGCCTTCATCAGCCTGGATAGCTTGACTCCAGTGGTGTTGAGAGCCTGGGACTCTCGCCGGAGTATACCCAGCACACATTCGGGTGAAAATTGCAAAAAACACAGTTGATGGACAGAATGTAGAACAATGTCCTACATCCACCCCAGTACAAGGATCTGGGCCTAAATCCATCGTTTTCTTGCACTCCACACCACCCTGGGTTAGACACTGGCTATATGCAAATCAGCTCTGACCCTGTGCCTCATGGGAACAGTCCAGTCCGAACTACCAAGCCATGTCTTTCCCAGACCGGAATCAAGCATTCAAGGACCGGTTTCTGGCTATCAGCCTTCATCAGCCTGGATAGCTTGACTCCAGTGGTGTGGAGAGCCTGGGACTCACGTCTGAGTATACCCAGCACACTCGGGGTGAAAATTGCAAAAAACACAGTTGATGGACAGAATGTAGAACAATGTCATACATTCACCCCAGTATAAGGATCTGAGCCTAAATCCATTGTTTTCTTGCACTCCACACCACCCTGGGTTAGACACTGTCTATATGCAAATCAGCTCTGACCCTGTGCCTCATGGGAACAGTCCAGTCCGAACTACCGAGCCATGTCTTTCCCAGTCCGGAATCAAGCATCCAAGGACCGGTTTCTGGCTATCAGCCTTCATCAGCCTGGATAGCTTGACTCCAGTGGTGTGGAGAGCCTGGGACTCACGTCTGAGTATACCCAGCACACTCGGGGTGAAAATTGCAAAAAACACAGTTGATGGACAGAATGTAGAACAATGTCATACAATCACCCCAGTACAAGGATCTGGGCCTAAATCCATCGTTTTCTTGCACTCCACACCACCCTGGGTTAGACACTGGCTATATGCAAATCAGCTCTGACCCTGTACCTCATGGGAACAGTCCAGTCCGAACTACCAAGCCATGTCTTTCCCAGACCGGAATCAAGCATCCAAGGACCGGTTTCTGGCTATCAGCCTTCATCAGCCTGGATAGCTTGACTCCAGTGGTGTGGAGAGCCTGGGACTCTCGTCTGAGTATACCCAGCACACTCGGGGTGAAAATTGAAAAAAACACAGTTGATGGACAGAATGTAGAACAATGTCATTCATTCACCCCAGTACAAGGATCTGGGCCTAAATCCATCGTTTTCTTGCACTCCACACCACCCTGGGTTAGACACTGGCTATATGCAAATCAGCTCTGACCCTGTACCTCATGGGAACAGTCCAGTCCCAACTACCAAGCCATGTCTTTCCCAGACCGGAATCAAGCATCCAAGGACCGGTTTCTGGCTATCAGCCTTTATCAGCCTGGATAGCTTGACTCCAGTGGTGTGGAGAGCCTGGGACTCACGTCTGAGTACACCCAGCACACTCGGGGTGAAAATTGCAAAAAACACAGTTGATGGACAGAATGTAGAACAATGTCATACATTCACCCCAGTACAAGGATCTGTGCCTAAATCCATCGTTTTCTTGCACTCCACACCACCCTGGGTTAGACACTGGCTATATGCAAATCAGCTCTGACCCTGTGCCTCATGGGAACAGTCCAGTCCGAACTACCAAGCCATGTCTTTCCCAGACCGGAATCAAGCATCCAAGGACCGGTTTCTGGCTATCAGCCTTCATCAGCCTGGATAGCTTGACTCCAGTGGTGTGGAGAGCCTGGGACTCACATCTGAGTATACCCAGCACACTCGGGGTGAAAATTGTAAAAAACACAGTTGATGGACAGAATGTAGAACAATGTCATACATTCACCCCATTATAAGGATCTGAGCCTAAATCCATCGTTTTCTTGCACTCCACACCACCCTGGGTTAGACTCTGTCTATATGCAAATCAGCTCTGACCCTGTGCCTCATGGGAACAGTCCAGTCCGAACTACCGAGCCATGTCTTTCCCAGACCGGAATCAAGCATCCAAGGACCGGTTTCTGGCTATCAGCCTTCATCAGCCTGGATAGCTTGACTCTAGTGGTGTGGAGAGCCTGGGACTCACGTCTGAGTATACCCAGCACACTCGGGGTGAAAATTGCAAAAAACACAGTTGATGGACAGAATGTAGAACAATGTCATACAATCACCCCAGTACAAGGATCTGGGCCTAAATCCATCGTTTTCTTGCACTCCACACCACCCTGGGTTAGACACTGGCTATATGCAAATCAGCTCTGACCCTGTACCTCATGGGAACAGTCCAGTCCGAACTACCAAGCCATGTCTTTCCCAGACCGGAATCAAGCATCCAAGGACCGGTTTCTGGCTATCAGCCTTCATCAGCCTGGATAGCTTGACTCCAGTGGTGTGGAGAGCCTGGGACTCTCGTCTGAGTATACCCAGCACACTCGGGGTGAAAATTGAAAAAAACGCACTTGATGGACAGAATGTAGAACAATGTAATTAATTCACCCCAGTACAAGGATCTGGGCCTAAATCCATCGTTTTCTTGCACTCCACACCACCCTGGGTTAGACACTGGCTATATGCAAATCAGCTCTGACCGTGTACCTCATGGGAACAGTCCAGTCCCAACTACCAAGCCATGTCTTTCCCAGACAGGAATAAAGCATCCAAGGACTGGTTTCTGGCTATCAGCCTTTATCAGCCTGGATAGCTTGACTCCAGTGGTGTGGAGAGCCTGGGACTCACGTCTGAGTATACCCAGAACACTCAGGGTGAAAAATGCAAAAAACACAGTTGATGGACAGAATGTAGAACAATATCATACATTCACACCAGTACAAGGATCTGGGCCTAAATCCATCGTTTTCTTGCACTCCACACCACCCTGGGTTAGACACTGGCTATATGCAAATCAGCTCTGACCCTGTGCCTCATAGGAACAGTCCAGTCCGAACTACCAAGCCATGTCTTTCCCAGACCGGAATCAAGCATCCAAGGACCGGTTTCTGGCTATCAGCCTTCATCAGCCTGGATAGCTTGACTCCAGTGGTGTGGAGAGCCTGGGACTCACGTCTGAGTACACCCAGCACACTCGGGGTGAAAATTGCAAAAAACACAGTTGATGGACAGAATGTAGAACAATGTCATACATTCACCCCTGTACAAGGATCTGTGCCTAAATCCATCGTTTTCTTGCACTCCACACCACCCTGGGTTAGACACTGGCTATATGCAAATCAGCTCTGGCCCTGTGCCTCATGGGAACAGTCCAGTCCGAACTACCAAGCCATGTCTTTCCCAGACTGGAATCAAGCATCCAAGGACCGGTTTCTGGCTATCAGCCTTCATCAGCCTGGATAGCTTGACTCCAGTGGTGTGGAGAGCCTGGGACTCACGTTTGAGTATACCCAGCACCGTCGGGGTGAAAATTTCAAAAAACACAGTTGATGGACAGAATGTAGAACAATGTCATACAGTCACCCCAGTACAAGGATCTGGGCCTAAATCCATCGTTTTCTTGCACTCCACACCACCCTAGGTTAGACACTGGCTATATGGAAATCAGCTCTGACCCTGTGCCTCATGGGAACAGTCCAGTTCGAACTACCAAGCTATGTCTTTCCCAGACCGGAATCAAGCATCCAAGGACCGGTTGCTGGCTATCAGCCTTCATCAGCCTGGATAGCTTGACTCCAGTTGTGTGGAGAGCCTGGGAGTCACGTCTGTGCCCAGCTCCGGTATTTAGTAGAAGGGAGCAGACCAGAATCCAAAAAACTATGGCTTTTCAGGATAGGGCCACGGCACGCCTCTCCCTGTGGAGATTCCCTTTTTAAAACAAACTGACCGCCCCTCGTAAATACAGAAATCTCTGATAACTTGTTCAGCGTTGACGGTTTGGGACTCACTCGCTTTGCTGAGAAATCGCACGTCCTTCCCCTCACCTCTCACTCCTCTTTTTGATAACCCGGACTTCCCTCCCGGTACTGATGCACGAGCTTTCCCTCAGTGGCGAGACTTGCCTTGCAGATCTGCGGGTCACCTTTTTGACCTTCAGGGCTTCATTCCCTTTTCGGCTTTGCCAGACTGGGACGGAATTAAAGACCCCAAACGATATCAATACTTTCAGCTCCGCCACTGGCTAATCCATCCCGATGTGCGCCCCGGCGTTAGCCGTAAACTCACGACCTTCGCGAAATGGCGCCTGTCCAAGCACTCAGATCGTAAAATGATCTCTGAATTGTACCCCATGCTGCTCCCCCCGGCATGGTAGGAGAAGTCAGCAGGCCAAAGTCGATGGGAAGAGGAACTGGGCCGTAGTCTTTCACCAGCGGAATGGCAACAGATTTATCATAGGGCTCACCATTCTACACAGAATGTTGGAAGCAGGGAAGCCGCGGTCAAGGTGGCCCCCTATTGGCACCTGACACTGGCCCGTTTGCACCAATTTAACCCAGCTCGCAGCTCTGAATGTTGGAGGCGGTGCGGGGAAATTGGCACTTTGACTCACCTACTTTGAGAGTGCAGGGAGGTGCAGGGGTTCTGGGATGGAGTCCTTACAGATGTAGATTCTTACTTTGAAACAGAGATTTCTCGATTTCCTGCTTGCACTCTCCTGGGCTTACCTAATGCACTCAACTTCCCACTTAAATCTGTACGAGGAAACAAATGGGGATCGCCCTGGGTGCAGCTGACATCACATCTTATCTATCTGGGGCTCCAAGACCAGTCGATCGCATACAGGGTAGTTGCATAGGTTGTGGTATGTTTTGGCATGGAGCGCTTACAAGCCACCCTCACGGCCTCGACAGCCTCCTTCCGGGAGATGTGGTGCCCGCTCCTCGCATTGCTGTCTTAAGAATTTAATGAAGTGACTTACCCTAAGTACCTGTGACTGCTCAGACTCACAGAGGTTTCGACTCCTGTGGAAGGGTCGCAAGATGGATAATCCAAGGTATTTTTTCTTTTTCCTTGTTTTATGGCTCGTGGTACACCGGTTCCAGGGTTTTGGGGTGGGTCAGGGCGGAGTTGGATTGGGGGGACAGGGGGGGTGGTTCGATCGGAGTGGGTTGGGGTAGACACATTTATTGTTGGCCACAGCACCACAGGCATACATAGATCGGGGCAGATACTCCATTTCTGTACTGGGTAATTGTCCGTGGAATATCGAATCTTCAGGCGGGGGCCTTAGGTTTTGACTCTTGCATGTGGTCGTTGGATTTTGGTGGGGGCAGTGGGCGATACATCTAGATGTACTGTAATGTTGTCTGCCTGTCTTGATAAACTCAAAAATAAAGTTATTAAAAAAAAATCAAAAAGCATAAAAAAGTATGGCACCAAGCAACAATCACAGTGCGTGGTTGGCTGTGCTCCAGGCATACTTTGGAGCTCACCACAGTGAAGAACGGGTAGGATACACCAATCAAGTTGTTCTTGTCAAAGACTTACCTTCTTACATCTGAAATAGAAGTCAAAATCCTCCAGCATGGAAAAATTGCCAGCTGGACCTAACAAAGTCCTCTGAAAGCCGGATAGCCATTACAGGAGATGTGGCTGAAGCCTCTGATTTTGGTGGATCAAGCTCAGAGTGGAGGAATTAAAATTTGCAGCTCCTAAAACCCTCATGTCAGGAAGATACTTATTTGCCTTTGCCCAGTCAAGATTTCTACCTAGATATTGGACATCTTTGAGACGAGGTCTGACTGACTCACTGGAGGTGTTGAAAGTCCAAAAGCGTTCCCACCTTTTCACAATCACTAGAGTAGCTCCTCTTGGTCGCTTCTGCGGCTCCCAGGACCTCGGGAACCAGACTTAGAGGCCATGTCTCACATTGGTTGAGGTCACAAGCAAGGACTTGTCCAGGTCTAGTTGGCGCTCATCAGCTGAGCACTTCATCGAAAACCATCTAGTAGCTCATTGTGACTTTGCAGCTACACAGGAGGCCACCCATGTGAGCCTTGTTAGCCACTTGTTAGTAATGCGTACAGTGGGAGCAGGTCTAGGTCTTCACGTTTCAAATCGCAGGTACAGTCCACTTCTCCTCTTCCACAGGTCTAAACAGTGTTATTAATAGATGTGGGTAAGGTACAACATGTGTAGGATTTATTATGCAGACGGAGGAGTGAGTCCTTGAGACTCTCTAACCAATGATGAAAAAGCTCCATGGGCAAATATCCCCACTTTCTCAGCGCATACTGTTTGCTTTAGTGCAAACAATCCCAAAACTCTTCTAATCAAAATGGTACGGCCTTTATGCCCTTAGAAGTGGCTTGTGGGCCTGCCACATGTGTATTTAGGGAAGTGAGCAGTCCTATCCTCCTCAACTACATCAAACTGGTTCTGGGACCAGCTCACTGCTTCCACTGGGATGGTGCCAAAGTAGCTACAAATAGCCAGGAAACAAAAGGCTTATTTTCCCTAAGCCTCCCTTTACACCTATCAGTATCCGGTGAAAACACGGTCCCGGAGACACCAGAGAAACAAGGCATTCTCGCCCTAGCTCTTTTTCACTGTGTATGGTGCCGTATTAATCGAATTAGCCATTAAGAGGCATACTCAAACTCAGAAGGGATAGGAATGCGCCTTACATGGCCCGGAGAGAGACTCACTACCGAGACTTATATGACATTACCTTAGTCATAATATTAACACTGCTACCGAAACAAGAACTTGCACTTCATCGCTGTTAAACTAGGACCCACTGGATCGGAATTATCAGCAGTTCAGAGGTCCACGTTTTATATTACTCCGTTATAGCCCTGAAGAAGTCAAGGGTTCTACACCCCATTGATACAACAGGTGTTGGCTGGCTTGCGAAGCAATACACCATTAAAAATCAACATTTCAAAGAAAGGACACCAGTGTCTTCATGCTTGACCAACGGAAACTGTTTTATATTTTTCATCCACTCACATGCGTATGCACAGGACTTCTTGTTGTTTATAGTAACCCTGGGCGAAGAACTACGCTCCGTTCGCGGAGTTTGCGGAGTTTCGGAAACTCCGCGCTCCGCGGAGAACGTGAAGTTGTTGAATACTCCGCAAACTGCTGCGTAGCGTAGTTCTCGCGCGCTCAATAGCATTTTCGCGTGCGCGAGGATGCTTGTCGGTAAGATCGAGTTGCCGAACACGCAGAAACTGCAATCTGGCACAGAATAACTCGCGAACACGTTAGTAGTGACCAGAAATAAGGGGACGCGAGCGGGCGGGACAAACCTTATGGGTAACTTCGCACGCTACACATCCAGAGCATGCAGGCAATCAATAAATCAATTAATCAGGATATTTGTATAGCGCGCTACTCACCCAGAGGGTCTCAAGGTGCTTGGGGGAGGGGGGTCCGCTACTGCTCGAACAGCCATGTCTTGAGTTGCTTCCTGAAGCAGAGGTGGTCTTGGGTCAGGCGGAGGTGGATGGGGAGGGAGTTCCAAGTCTTGGCTGCCAGGTTGCCAGGTAGGAGAAGGATCTTCCTCCCATGGTGGATCTTCGGATGCGTGGCACGGCGGCGAGGGCATGGCTGGTCGATCGTAGCTGGCGGGTGGGAGTGTAGACGGTCAGGCGGTTGTTGAGGTACCTGGGGCCCAGGTCGTGGAGGGCCTTGTGTGCGTGGGTGAGGAGTTGGAACGTGATTCTCTTGCTGACGGGGAGCCAGTGAAGGTCTCTCACGTGTCCGGAGATGTGGCTGTGTCGGGGGATGTCCAAGATGAGTTGTGCGGAGGCGTTCTGGATGTGTTGGAGTCTTTTCTGGAGTTTGGCTGTGATTCCGGTATAGAGGGTGTTTCCGTAGTCAAGTCGGCTGGTGACGAGACGCCTGTGTGACCGTCTTCCTGGTTTCGGTGGCGAGCCATCGGAAGATCTTTCGGAGCATGCGTAGGATGTTGAAGCATGATGATGAGACGGCGTTGACTTGTCTGGTCATCGAGAGGGAGGAGTCCAGGATGAAGCCCAGGTTGCGTGTGAGGTCCATTGGTTTGGGTGCGCTGTCCATAGGGAAACCTAGGGCCTATTTTAGGGTTGGCATGGGGCCACCAGGAGTCGTCCCAGGCGGAGGGTGATGATCCAAGGATGAGGACTTCCGTCTTGTCTGAGTTCAGTTTCAGGCGGCTGTTCCTCATCCACTCGACTACGTCTTTCATCCCTTTGTGTAGGTTGGTTCTGGCGGTTCCTGGGTCGTTGGTGAGGGAGAGGATCAGCTGGGTGTCGTCGGCATAGGAGAGGATGTTGAGGTTGCTTTGGCGTACGATGGCTGCGAGGGGGCTCATGTAGACGTTGAAGAGGGTGGGGCTGAGTGATGATCCTTGTGGTACGCCCCATATGACTTTGGTGGCCTTGGATCTGTACGGGGGGAGGCGTACTCTCTGGGTTCTTCCGATGAGGAACAAGATGATCCACTCCAGTGCCTTCTCTTGGATTCCGATGTTGCTGAGGCGCTGCACTAGGGTGCGGTGGCAGACCGTATCGAATGCTGCGGAGAGGTCCAGGAGGATGAGGGCCGCTGTTTCCCAGTTGTCGAGCAGGGCTCGGATGTCATCAGTGGCTGCGATGAGGGCGGTCTCGGTGCTGTGGTTGGCGCGGAAGCCGGACTGCGAGTGGTCGAGGCTGGTTGGGCGAGCGCAATTGGTGATCCACTGTGTGAGGTTGTTGGCTGCTTGGTTGGGGTCCGTTGAGCTGGCGGGAGGGTTCTGGCTCAGTGAAGTGGTGAGCTGGTCGGTGATGATCTTGTTCCAGTTCCTGCGGGGAACCTGTTGCGGGTGGTGGTGAGTCGTGGTCTTTCTGAAGCTGAAGTGGACGCAGCTGTGGTCTGTCCAGTGGAGTCTGGTGGAGTGGCTGAAGGAGATGTACTTGCTGGAGGAGAAGACTGGGTCAAGCGTGTGTCCGGCGTAGTGGGTGGGGGTGTTCACCAGTTGCATGAGTCCGAGGTTGGCGAGGTTGTCCAGCAGGGTGGTGGTGGTGTTGTCGTTGTTGTTATCCAGGTGGAAGTTGAGGTCCCCTAGGAGGATGTAGTCAGCAGAGGCGAGGGCGTGCGGGCTGATGAAGTCTAAGATGTCTTCACTGAATTATGTGCGAGGTCCTGGGGGTCTGTAGATGAGGGTGCCTCTGAGTGTGGTCTTGGGGTCGGTGTGTATCTGGAAGTGAAGATGTTAAGCGGCTGTGAGGGTGTCGTCTGAGTTGGTCGTGATGCGGATGGTGTTCTTGTGGACGATGGCGATGCCTCCTCCTGTCTCGTTGACGCATTCTCTCCGGGTGATCTTGTATCCGTCCGGGATGGCGACGGCGATGTCGGGCGCTGAGGAGGCGTTCATCGATGTTTCCGTGAGGAAGGCGACGTCTCGAGATGTAGTGTCGAGCAGGTTCCAGAGTTCCACGGCGCTCCCGAAGACGAAAAATGGCTCGCGAACGGGTCAAGCAAGCTACTACGCATGCTCGCGGAGCTATGCGTAGTTCGCGGAGTGTATGTGCATCTTCGCGTAGCTCCGTGGAGTGCGGCTATGCGAACTACGCCCAGGGTTAGTTTATAGTCGGACTCAGGTCCAGAACTGAGGGTTTAGGGGTTTTTCCCTCACCTGCAGCACTGCATTTACTGTCCTTGTTTGTGCTAACTCCATGCTACCTGGCAAGCACCATTCCATACCCTGTGATAATTAACACCCCCCTTTCATTTGCTCCCTTTACACCCATTGTAAGACGTGTCATCCTTAGGTGGGGTCTTCCCCAACTTTCTGCCTGCTTACCTCTACTTTTAGCTGTGTATTTTTGTTGGCCTTAGGATTTTGAGAACTTTACCACTACCAACCAGTGCAAACGTGCATGTGCTTCTCACCTGAACATGGTGACATTGGTATATCCCTGACTGGCATATTTACTTTACTTATAAATCCCTTATAAAGTGAAATACTATAAACCTAGGGACTGTCATCTAAATGCTGCCAGTGGGCCTGCAGAACTGGTTGTACCACCCACACAAGTATCCTTTAAAACATGTCTCAGGCCTGTTATTGCAGGGCCTGTGTGTGCAGGTTACTGCCACTTTGATGTGAGATTTAAAACCAATTGTTTAGCCTTAAACTCCCATTTCATTACAGACATGTCAACCCTAAAATAGGCCCTAGGTTTCCCTATGGACAGGGTGTTGTGTAACTAAAAGGTAGGTTATGTACCTTTAAGTTTAACATGTGCTGGTAGTTACAAACAGCTACCTTTGTGTTTCACTACTCTGAGGCCTGCTTCTCTCATAGGCTGGCCTTCAGAATTTCTTAAACAACTATTACGCTGTAATTACTGATTAGAAAGGAGTAGGAAAATCATGTTTCATATCTTTGGAATGGTAATGGGATCTTTAGTGTTGAAGTGAGATTTGACATTACTATTTTAGAAATGCTATTTTTAGAAAATGGTAATTTCTCTGCTCTTCTCTTAGCTCTGTGTACCTGTAGCCTGGGTCCAAAACCCATCTGGGCTGGGTGACAGTTAACATTTGTGCATTCCCTATAGACAGCCGCAAAAGACAGGAATTATGGGTGTGACAGACGCCTCATCTTCATTCATCTGCATTCTGATTGTCTTCCTGAATAGGAAGGGAAAGAGGGAGCTCATTCTTACATCTGAATAAGCTGGGTCCTGTCCCCACCCAAATGACTGATTACCCCCACAGATAGCCTTGCAGACAGTGCTGGTATAAACGGCTATCTGTGTACTTTAGAGAGCTGCTTTGAAGTCACCCCCTACTTCAAAGGCACATTTGGGTATAAGTGCTGGGGCTCTGATCCTACCAAATCTGTACACTACTGGATCTGTGAAGAACACTACCAGGAGTAAAGACAGGTGTGCTACAAGTATTGCCACTGTGCTTGACTGTTCCAAGGAACTGCTTCACTGCTGTGCTGGACTGTCCCATGTTACCTGCTGATCTCTGCCTGCTGAGAACAAGGCCTGGACCCACTAACTTGAACCCAGATTGACTCCAAGGGCCTGTTAGATTGCCTCCTGTTTACGAAATCTCATGGACACAAAATACATCCTACAATTCTCCAGGTGCAGCTTGACTCTTCCATCCGTGAGTCATACCCGTGCCTGATTTCCCCCTTCAGTCCAGGCCTCAGAAGTGGGTTCTTGCAGCCTTGTCTACATTAACATCGTTGCAGCGTTGACTTTGCTCCAATTAGAACTGATGCATTGCCTTTAATACCGAAGCAGCAGCCAGTCGACAACATCAATTCTACAGCTGGCGCAGCTCAACGGACAGTGCAGGTTTACATCAATTCCGCTTCTGCATCGCAAAGGGGTTCGACACCTACACTCACCTCCTCCCTCGGATTGATGACGTGGTGCCGCCTCGAATCCTCACCTCGAGTCTTTGACATCAACACTTTGCTTCTATGGTACTTTTTAGTGGGACATATCTGAGTCCTGTAGCTGGCCTGTCTTTAATTGTTGTTGGTCTTAACTTTGGATCTACCCCAGTCCCTCGCAAACTCAAGTCAACTTTTAGTGAAATTGACTTTAAATCACTGTATTTCATGTATTTAAAAAATGCATATCTTGATTTCTACTGATTAGACTTCTGTTGTTTTCGACTTGTTTTACTCCGACAAATAATCTCTATTTTTCTAAACATGTGGTGAATTCATTATGTTACTGTTTGTGTGTGTTGCACAAATACTTTCCACATAGCATCTTAAGTTGAGCCTGCCTGTTCTGACCCTAGTTACCAGAAGTTGATCACATGTTAAGTTAAAGTGTGTATCTAGCTTACCTGTGCTAGCATTGTGGTCCCTACCTGGACAGAGTTCAAACCTCTGCCAAGTAGAAACCCAATTTCTAACACCTATCTATGATTGGGCAGGCTTTACCAATGTCCCTTTCACGGTATTGAAGTTCCTGAATCCTTCCCAGATACGTTTTTTGAGCTGATGTGTGTGACATATATCACAGTCAGGTCTTCTTGTTAAAAAGTCTAAGCCAATGTTTCTGCCTTGGGAGCATTTTACATACATCATTAAGGGGATGCACTGACAGGCCAGTCGCTAGTACACTAAATCTAACTAGCCTACTGGATGTTCACGTAGACAAAGTCTAACTTTTTAAAAGTCACCTTTACTAAATATTTGTTAAGAAATCAGAATTCACCACATAAATTAATTTTTCTTGAACATTAAAAATAGTTCTTGAATTATTCCTGTAGCTTGTGCCGAACCAAAGGTAGCAGTGTCCTTCACAGTGAGAGTTGGTTGTTTGTATCACTTTTTAAATACTAGGCAATCTACATATGGGCTGAAAGGCATACTTAGGAGACTTATTTCACACAGTTTAAGTTTAAACGTAAAATTCTTTCTTGTCAAAAAGCGTTATTTTGACTGGTTTAAATGCAGGCTTAGAAGCTATTAAAGTTAATCTACGTAATTTTACCAACTTAATGGGTGAAACGACATGTGCTACAGTCCATAGGTGGCATTTAACTTTTCCATGCCAATTTCCTATACCACGTAATGTGGCTTTAATAGCAGGTAAATTGGACCAACAAGGAGTTTGATAACTTTTCCATGCGTTAAGGGACGGTTTACAACATTTCCCCAGTATGCTGAGTAAAAAACCAGCAGTACTAGTCGGCAAACAACAACTTCTAAACTGACCATAAAGGCGGACTGCAAAAAGAGTTTCTCTTTTTTACTGACTTTAAAAACATAACTATCCTTCAAAGACTTGAAATGAGTCGATTAGTAGTTAGGCAGTCACCACCTGAAAATCTGCTGGTCTGGGTGAAGTGAAAATACATTTTGCATCAGCATATTTTAATAGTGTTGTTGGCTGATGATATAATCCACCTGCATTCTTCTAGAAACATAGGGGCATATTACCAACAACTGCGATAATTATCGCTATATTGACTTAGCGGGAATATTACTATCGCCGCCATTCACCTGTTTTTATCGCTGAGATACCTTGCTATTAGCAAGGTTTATCTCAGAAGCGATAAAAAACAGGCGGAATGCGTGAATATGGCTGTCAATACAGCGATATTCAGGCATTACCGTGACAATGCTCTTAGCCATGTTATCCACGTCTCATTGGATAACATGGCTAAGAACTGGTCAGGGCAGGATGTTAGCTTTTGGAGATAATCGCGCTTAGCGTGAATATTTCCAAAACTACGCCTGTGTTGATCATAGGCGATAGCGATTGCAGCGACTGTTTTCAGTCGCTGACATTTTGGCACGCCCACTTTGCATGTCATTAGCGATAATTATTGCTGACATGCAAAGCGGGTCCCAAAATGCCCGCTATCGCCTAAAAGCTGTTGCTAACTGATGTTAGCGACAGCTTGGTAATAGGGCGATAAAATTATCGCCGCTTTATCGGTAAAAAGTCCAGCTAAAGCGGCAATAATGGCCCTTGGTAATATGCCCCATAGTATAGAACATTGATAACCATGTGTTGTAGTGCAAAGATGACGAAGTGGTGCCTTGTGTTTGAGATACGACCACCCGTACAAATTTCATTGCAAGGACATCCAGCCATGGGTAAGCCAACAAAAATGTGTCTTTCAATACAAATGACACAGGTTATGTGATGCATTGTCACATAACCTTTCATTGGCCCTTGTTTGTCCTGGTGTCAATTAGGATTTAACACACAGAATGGTATTTTTATTTCAGTAGATTTACACCAATCAATATTTGCACTATCCGAGGCGCGAATATGCCCACTTTGTTTAGGAAATAGTGGATGTGTGCTATGCTAAACAAAGCAGTTTAAGCCCTTTGCTCTCATCAAGCTTTGGTGCAAAATACATTTTTTGCACATGGAAGTTGATGCCACTGCAGTTTGTGACACTTTGTACAAAAGCAAATTACAATTGGGCCATAATTTACCAACCCTCAATCTGGGAGAGTGTTACAAGATCATAAAAATGATAACATTGTAGCTTTGAAATTATGTGACATTCAACCAGTGTAGTCTGTTGAAATTCACACATCTCAGAAAAATGTGCCCTCTTCTGGGCAAACATTCTCTTTATATGTTGCCAGTTTGTGAAATGAACTTCCTGAGTACATACAACTGACTGTCATTTCAGCGCCTGAGAGATTTTCTCAAGATCCGCCTCATTGCCATCCCTCATTCTCACGTGAACTATTTTCAATTTTAGTCTACTATCCACTTACCACTCTCCTCTCCTTCAATATCATTAGCCTTTGCATTGAATTGAATTGTAAATGCCCACAGATGCTTCTGTAACAAGTGTACAGTGCTGTTGAGTTTTGCCTTCTGTGTAAATGCCCTAATAAAATAATTCCATTTATATAAACTTGTAGAGTTCTACTTAAATCATATAATATAAAGGTATATGACAATTAAATATAGTATTTTCTTGAATGTGCAATCTTCTAGTAAGTAAAGTGGAAGAAAATAGCAAGACATTGTGTTAGTAATTTGCACTTTTCCATTATATTTTGATACTAATTGCACATGCCATGTTTGGTATAGAATGGCATAGATACAGTGTGTGATTTGTATGGGGAATGTTTGGTAAACTTATGGGTATCAGTCAGCTTTTCCCCAACTGTTGGCCCAGCATAACTAATGCTTTGCAGCAAAGTGGCAGCATGGATTTTCTTTCCAATACAAAAGGCATTTTGCACCACTTTGCATCAAGGGGCATGTATGGGGGAGGATCACCGCATACACTCATATGATTTGAGGTAAAGCCTGACATAGTAAGGTATTCTGACTGAACTTTATGTCAAAAACTAACACCTAGTTGAAAAATGCATTTGACTTTTTGCTACATGGCTGTGTCAGGACTCTGCTCTGCAGCAAACAATATTTCCTTTTAATTTTCTAAAAGAAAATCCCAAGTTAGGAGTATCTTTTTGAAAAGGAATAAATATAATATACCCATGTCCATGGGAAACTTCTGCCAGGGTGGGGGTATTATAACCATTCTACTGTTACTTACTGCCATGGTGGTAAGGAGGGCGGACATGTAGCCATTTCCATCAGCCATTCTGTCAGCTGTCGGAGAAGTTTGGCCACAGCAGAGATAGAGTAGTCTCCGCTATGGCCAAAAGGAAGGTTCATCTGCAATAAAATCTGGTGAGAGAACCTTTATGTTGGCGGTATGTATACTCTGTTGCCATTGCAATGGAGCATAAATACTGCTAATTTATAAATCAGACCTGCATTAGTATTTTACCCATTGCACAACACAGTGAAACATATATTGTTGCAGCACTGTGTTGCGTGAAAATATAATACATTTGGGCTATTATCTGTTTCATGCTTGTAGATTTAGGGCCTTATTATGAGTACGGCGGTACATAGGACCTGTGGTGGGACGCGAACAGCTGCACTGGAGGTCCAACAGCCACATTATGAGTTTGGCTGTCCCACTGCCACAAGACTACTGCCACCACCGGGGGTCCGAGATCCCTTGGCGGTGGACAAACCTTGTTTGTGCCAACCATGCCTGAGGCCTTGCAATATGCTACACTCAGGGTTGTCTTTTACATTGACTGAAAATGTGGCTTCCCCTTTGGCTTCCATCTAAAAAATGTCACTATTCCGAGCATTGCCATCTGCTCTTTATTTTTCAAAGGCCTGTGAATTTGTTCTGAGCCCTACTCAGCAATTTTGGTGGCTAGCCACTTCACCAAATGCAGCAGTATGATGATGCTCTGTAATAAGTTGGGTAAGTGTTGGAAAGTATATTATTAGTAGTGATAAGTAGTGACTTACCACTAGTAATAAGGTCACAAACACAATAAGAGGGTCAGCCAAGGTCTCAATAAATTATTCCCTTGCTCAACCCTTAGTAGCTGGTAATGAACAGGCTAGCATAACTTATGAGACAGGCATATAAAGCATTTAAAAAACACCAATACATTGAATAAGGAAGACACAACACAATGTAAATGTAGTTCATTGGTATTCCCCTGTTAAATAACCCATTACTGGGCATCCCCAAGGTGAAAGCCAGGCATCCCTCTGCGAGGGGCCGTCATGGAGATTAAGCAAGCTATTGCCCAGAGTAGGACTCCATAATTGGAATAGGCACCGAGGCGAGAATTGTCAGGTCCGGGGAAATTTGAGCCCAAGACCCGCCGAGGTGGGGAATTGAACCCTGGTCCAGGCCAGACCTCTGCATCAGGGTCTGCCCCTCCAACCACTTGAGCCACACTTCTCCACAATATAAAAATCCAACTTCAATTTATAAAAATAGAATATATTTGTATGAACAAATATAGACCAACATGACAAAAATCCAATGTGGGTAACTAGAGGTATGGAGTTCTAAAGAATAAACACTCTATAGTGCTTAAAAACATTTAGCTCCACTTTGGGACATCTGGTAGCGCTTGACAGTGGCAAAGTCAAAATTAGAAGCTCGCGCTGATGGAACCCTGGTCCGATACGCTAAGCTGGAGGCCTGGGTCAAAATTCTATCTTCAGACAAAGAAAGATTTCCGGGGGATTTTTCTATCGATGTTGAATGGTCCTATCCAATAGACCGATTTAGATGCAACATTGTTGGATTGCTTCTCTGTGAGGCCTCCTCAAATCCTGGAATTCTGGAGCTCTGGCTCTTTCAGCTGGATGAACCTGAAATCCAAGCCGGGTCACAGTGGAACGTAGGTGGCTTGGCTCTCGACGTAGAGTCGGTCACCATATGGAAATTTTTGACAAAAAGTTCCCAAACTTCTGGAGCTTCCTCCTGAAGTTCATCTTGAGGGTTCAACGTGTCCAAAACACAAATCCAAGGGTCTGGAATCTCCTAGATGGTCCTTGGGATGTCAGGACTACAATTTCCACAATGCACCTGTCCAAATCCTTAAAAATCCACTGGATACACTCTAGGGTGTGGACTCTTGGTGGAGATGATGCAGGTGGGCTAAGTTAACCTGTAACTTGCAGAGGGTCCACTCCTTAATAGAAGCAAGGAAAAGTCCTTAGGGCTGTAGTACCAGATTTTGCAGCAGGTCCTTCTGAGTGCAGTCGTTTGGTTGCAGATCAGATTCCAGCAGGGCAGTCCTTTGTTGCTCGAATATGAATTTACCTTGAAAAAACAAGACAAGAGGCATTTGGCAAAACAGAAACAGTTGGTTTAATTAAACACTGCTGCCGGGAGTGCAGCAAACAGAAATGGGTCGGAAGATTGACTGAAAGTACAATCGATTTGAGAGTCATGATGTACATTTCTTGGAGCTTCATGAAACAATTCATATATAATTTTTAAGAAGAGGATTGTGGGACTAGTCATGGAATCATAAATGACTCCCACCTGATAACAATGCAAGTGGGTCTCGACCTTGCGTGAACACATTGAGGGCCAGTGCGTAATGTGTTCAGATGTCTGGCATGGGCAGCACATGATCACTGATTGGATGAGTGTTCCTTACTTCATGTGGCTTTTGACTTTTTGGTGTTTTGGGAACACGTGACCCTCCAGCCTTGTGAGCTTTATTGGGGCCAATCTTTTTTGGACCATTGTGGTGTTACTGTCTATCTGTGGGATTAAACTGAGTTTATTGTATTTGCCTGTTCTGCTGGTTATGTGGCCTAGATTGCAAGACCTGCCTGACTGCATATTTCTGACTCAGGGTTGATGGAGAGGTCATATCAGGTGATTTTGACAACATTGATCCGATTTCGTTTTTATCCCCGACATTTATCATAGTTTACATTGCAATCAATATTAACACCCTTTTCTCCTTGTTGTTTCAGGTAGAAGATGAGAAGCTATGCAGCTCTCCCATATTCATTCACAGTTTCTGGATATCAATCAGGGGGGCACGCCTGACCAATGGGATGCAGGGTGCCACCCAAGTGTAGGAACACTTCTTCCAAAGTGTGCCATTTTCTTGTCCCAAAAAGCACCATTCTCTTAAAATCCAACAATGAGAAAGTCTCTCCTTTGGGGTTAGATCTGGCTAAATCATCCCACTGACATAGCCCTTCCAACCCCCTGGCTAATCCTATTACTGAGGCTCCTGTGTGGCTTGGGGTGCAGGATGTGGATGTCAGGCTGTGCTGGTCCCAAAACTGTTATTCTCCTTTGAAGAACAGTTTGGCTCCCCACCCTCTTCCTGTCTTTTGACTTCTGCAGCTAAAGTTCTCCACCCACAGAAAATCTATTGTCTACTCTGACAAGACACTTCACACCTCATCAAACAGCTCTGGCTCAGCCTGGGAAAGGCTGGCCAATCAGGAGAGGGCACCTGGGAAGCTGGATTGTGGCTCACATAAAAGAGAGCTTAATACCTTATTTTCTGTAATAGTTATTATAAATCTAACAGTTGCAAGTTGTTAGACTTATTTTAAGTATTAATTAGATACCTTGAAATATATTTTTAGGTGGCTCCTGTCAAAATGTATACTTAAATAAATATGTTGATGTTGGTCTATGGAGCGTTACTACAATGGGGAGAAACAGAATTGACTGTTTTTCCTTCACCGGGCCTTATAAAGTAACTTTTATATTGTCCTGCTTATAGTTACAAGGCATCCTGCAACACCTAGGGGAGACCATAATGGGGACTTATAAGTAAAAACAATGTCATTTGAGAAATTGGAAGTACCTTTATTTCCCAGTCAAATTTGCAAATCATTTTTTTAAAGCAGTGTGCAAGGCAGGGCTGGTTTTAAAATGACATCAGACAACACAACAGTGCACACTCTAATGCAGGAAATCTGCTGGACATCCTAACCTCCCTGCCTTCATATATACTAGGAATTTATAGGTAGTTTGAATCCCCTTGTCATATTATATACTAAGTTTACAGGGGTCTGTCATTTCCAATTATAACTCTGCCTAATGCGCTATTAATCAGAGCTCAGGCCTTGGTTCAGCTTAGTGGATCCCAGGGCACAATCAAAGTCAGAGAACCAGCACCTAGTAGTCAAAATGGGGGCAAAAAGTGGAGAGACATTGCAAACAGTTGGTCAATTATTTCTTCGTTTCTCAATGTTACTTTGCACTTTCTGACACTTGGTTGATTTCCTCCTTGCAGCTCTTCGATTTGCAGGGTTATTTTGCAATATTCCATTATCAATAAATGTGCTTTGAAAGCCTGGTTAGATCCACCTTCACTGTTAACATTTTGTATAGCATATGACTTAATCTTGCGTGGTAGCTAGACACAATTATGTATGGCCTCAAAAGAAGGTTCTCGGCCAGAGATGTGTAGATTCTCTGCAATGCCTTTGTTATCTTCAACTGCTCCACAACGGCTATAGTTGCGCTTTGACTCCACATGCATTAAGTGTTGATTATGTACTTCTACGATGGCACATATGTCATGCAAGAGCAGATTTATTGGACCACAGCAAACTCTCTGTGGGAGCACTGTTGATCTTTGGGCTACTTAGTCCCTTTCTTGTCGTCAATTGTAGCATCTGCTCCAGCCTGGGTACCCACCAATGACTACGCTACATGTGGAGCTTAGTATTACACATCTTTGTTTCCAAATGCAAAAGCAGAAATAACTGTTAACAAGCAGATGAAAAAGAGTTCCTCAATGCCATGAATAAAAGGATATATACATCCAATCAAAAATTAAGTTAAAACAGGAACACACATTATGCTGTACATGTAGAAGCATAAAGAAGAAATACATAGAATCAGAAGTAGAAAATTAAAATAGACAAAAAAGCTACCCAGTCCTAAGCAATTGGTAAACCCAAAGTCCACCGTAAGGCTTGATTATAAGTTCTACTATTGCTGTGTTATTTAATGCATCTGATAAATAACAACACCCTGGTGTTCATTATTTATTGGATGGGATATATAACAGCAATTGCGTGTTTTCACTGGACAAAAGGGAATTAGGTGTGGATTTTGGTGCTTAGTGCTTCAAAACCTTAATGTCCTGTCATTTACTGGACACTTTTTCCATCTGGTAAATTTCTGCAGGTTTGATCCACCAAAATTTATCACTTGAAAAATCCACTTTTCGTAAATTCTGGCAAATGTTTAATTCAAACACACCTGTGCAAACAGAGGCCTTCAGGGGTGTTAGAACTGGGAGTCTCTATTTGACAGAGGTATGTACCACTGTCCAAATAGGGACCCTTGCTTCTAGTCAGGGTAAGGAGGAAACACTCTTTAGATAATCTCTGCTCACCCCCTTGTTAGCTTGGCACAAGCAGTCAGGCTTATCCAAAAGCAATGTGTAAAGTATTTGTACCAACAATCACAGTAACACAGTGAAAACACCACAAACTGACTCCACAACAGTTTAGAAAAATAAAGGTATTTAATCTAAACTACACAAGACCAAAACAACAAAAAATCCAACATACACAGTTCAAGAATATGGTTGCAAAAGAGTACTTAATGTTCTTAAGGTCAGTGATAAAATTATCCACAGTTTTAGCCACAGTACCTTTCTTAGCGATAAAAAAGTTCCAAGCACAGAAGCTGTAGTGGTGGAAAACAAGCGATGCGTCGCTCCTGAGACCCTGGGGAGGCGTTAGCGACAGCCCCGCTGAAGCAGCAGGCGTGTTGCGATGAATCCAGTCGGTATGGGGAGGAAGGCCACTTGTATGGATTCCGGTACGTAGGTTCTGTGGGAAATTTTTTCCCGCAAAGGCAGGAGGCGATGATTCTCGGGTGTTGCGAAGATCTCCGGGGCGACGCTGCGTGGTCCAGCGGCGATCTTTCTCTTGAAGCTCCTCGATGCGATGGCTCAGTGACGATTCTTGCAGCAACGTGATGCGATGATTTAACCCAGCGATGACAGGCTCTGCGACGATGTTCGCAGCGGCGGAAATCTTTCCGTTAACGAAGGGTGCGACGTCCTTAGGCAGCGGTGACAGGCGCTGTGTCGATCTAGGCTTCGTAGCAGTGGGAATTTTCTCGCTCGCCGGGATTGTGACACATTTTCTGTAACAAAGACTTTAAAAGCTTGGTTTCCAACTTCCCAACACAGGTACAACTTCCAGAGGCACCACACATGGGCCATACACTCCAGGAAGGACAGAACTCTCTCAATAGAGTTCAGATAAGCTGGGGGTGTAGTCCTTTTGTCCCTGGGACTTCAAAACAGGGAGCCAGCTCTTCTCAGGCCCTTGGAGATTCCTTCAAGCAAGGGGACACAGCACAAAGCACAGTCCTTCCCCTCTCAGCAAAGCAACAGCAGGGCAGTCCAGCAGAGCAACAGCAGGACAGTCTTCCTTCTTCAGTTTCAGCTTTCTCCTTGGCAGAGGTTCCTTTTTGATTCCAGGATGATCTAATTCTCTGTAGTCAGGGACCCTGTACTTATACCCCTAAAAGTCTTTGTTCCCTTTGTGCAGGAGGGCTCTGAGCCCTGTCTGAACCAGTTCTGGGTGTTCTTTGAGCACTTTGTTTTCCTGGCTTCTCCTTTCCTTTCAGAGGGAGGGGCAGGGTCGTCAGCCGCCCAGCAGGAGGTGGAGCCAGCATTGTGGAAGGCAGGCACATCCCTATTCAGGCCCAGATGATATCTCCTCCCACCACTCGAGTTGCAAATGCAGTCATTCAGCCTAGGGCTGACTCAGCCAACCTCCTGGGGAATCCCCAGCCCTCTAAAAGTGCTATTCTCAAACACAGGAGTTAAAAACCACCTTTCCTAAAAGATGTGTTCTTAAATTCTGAGTTCATGGATACCAGACTTTTATGTCCTATCTTGCTCTTATGGGTAGATATGCTGGTAGCCACTGTAGCCATCACCCCCCATGATAGCCTATGGAGCAAGACAGCCTTGCAGCAGTGAAAAACGAAAATGGCTGTAATTCACTACCAGAGCATGTCACCTGTTTTGTGCAATAAAGGCATATTGCTCTTTCTATGTGTGCTGCAGAAGGCAGCAATGCAGCACACATAGAAAGATATTTCTTCTCGGTTCGCCTCACCTGAGAAGGCGTACTTTTTTAGCATATTCCCAGGTCTACCAGCTCTGGAAATTCAGGGTATGCGTCAAAAACCAAGGAGTCAAGTGGAAACACCCATGGAACACCTTCCCAGGGTAGAGAGGAAGGCAACACAGTGATTTGAGCTGAATTGTCGCCTTGTGTGGCTTCATGTATCACATGTAAGGTTTTGCGTCGCTCTTGCAAGAGTGACGCAAACTGGCATTTCGATGTGTGTGTGTCTTAATCTGGCAACATAGCAGCATATAGCAATCTTCCTCTGAATGCATGAAAAGAATGTCATTTCTTAATGGAAATAAATTAAGAAAGATTAAGGGATACGGTATTTATAAAAAAAGAGATATTTATTAGCAACGAAAAGTGAAAACAGAAAAGCAGACTCTATTAGTACAATTATCCATTATGTACTGAATTAAAAAGAAATATGTGTACCATTTTTGTATCCTGCACTGAGCTTACAGGAACAATATTTTTTTTTTAAATGGCCTTATATTTTCGTAACTAAGATTTGCGAAATACATTTCTGTGGTCTACAACATTTTAGACGAGAAGACATTTAGTTCTGAAGTTCTGCAGCCACTGTAGCTTTCAATCTGTGATTGGCATTTTCTCAGGAAATGGCCTTATGACATTCTTTCCATCCATTTGGTAAGTATTACTGTAAGTAGAAAACAAAAGCATAATTGTGTTCTTTAATGAAAGCTTCTAAAAGCAAAAAAATGCTATCTTGTTATTTTATGATGCTGTGTCTCCACTTTCCTCTTTTTCCTAATACTAACACAAATTACTTTTGTCTACTGCTGTTCTGTAAAATGATGTTAGTCAATGCTAAACGCAATTATGATCCGCCTAATTAAAGGTTTAAATAAATAAACACAGCATGCTGGAAGTCAAATTGTATTAATGTGATCCTTTAAAAGCATTGCAAATGCTCAGTATATTGGGACCTTTGAATGAATTATACATAGACTTTTATGGATGGCTTACGGTAACTTCTGCAACACCACGGATTAAAGGCAATTTGTCAGATTTCCCCAGGACAGCAAATTAGAGATATGCGGTCGCCTTTTACGACGCTAGCGATTGTGCATTTTAAATGCGATAAATATTAATTTTCTAGTCTTGTAGTCTAACACGTTTCATTTAAATAGCATCGTACATCTAAACACATTCTGTTCATATTTCTTTTTTTTTCCATTTCTGGACCTTTTTTGTCCAACAAGGGCCATATCATACAGTGCAGCATTGCACATTTTCCTTGTTAGCGGTGTGCACACCTCTCAAGAAACATGAACATGAAAAGTGCACTGTATTAGATTGAATGTGCTGCCCCCAGGGAGCCGCAAACTTGTGCTGCCCTGCGGGCAGTGCACTCAAGTGAAATTTGGAGCAGCTTGAAAACAGCCGCTCTGTGTTTCACAGTGCAGGCTCAAGAGGGTTGAGAGTGCCTCGTGCAGGTGGGTGCGATGAGAGACTGCACCCATCTGCAGTGGAATGTCTAGGGGGTACATAGGGCATGGGGTGGGCGTAGTGGTTGTAGCGGGACTGTGCGGATTGCCACGGAGCCGGACCCTATCTCCCCACACTCCGGATAGCACCGCTACGCGCCACCCTCCTCCCGCCCACACTATTAATACATTATAAATAAGAATTTAAAACACCTTACCTTATGGGTGGCATCCCCGGGCTTCCCTACTTCTCCATCGCACCTTCTTCCGGAAAAATGTGCATGCGCGGGCGGGCGCCAGCACATGCGCAATCCTCGCGAGAAATGCGCATCCACAGATGCCCGCGCATACGCAGTTTTCAGGAAGAAGTCGCAATGGAGAAGGAGGGAAGCCCGGCGCCGCCGCTGAAAAGGTAAGGTGTTTTAAATTCTTATTTTTAATGTTTTAATAGTGCGGGCTGGAGGCTGGTGGGAGGCAGATGGGAGGCCAACTCCGCTCCGCCCCGAATGTGCGGAGATTTGCCTGTTCCGCCTACTGCGCGGAACGTGGAACAGGCACAATTCTGCACATTCCGTGGGCGGAACGGAGTTGAGTTGTCCCCCCACCCCATTTACCCCCTCCTGGGGGCTGCCATCAGGGGGCGCACTGTTAGCGCGCCTTCTGACAACTTCTTTACCTTGGCTGGCTTGGCTATAATACAGCGCAGATGCAGAGGCAATGAGGTTCACTGATTTGCATGGGGCCACACCCCCATGCTCATGAGAGAACGCCCTTTGATGATAGCATGGGCTTTATATGTGCGCCAGTGCTATCTGTATTACAGAGGGGTCCGCACAAGCGCCTCTGGCCCCTTCTGTAATACCAAAGTGCTCGGGTGCAAAAAGCTGGCACAAACGCCCATTGCGCCCCAGGACACTTTGTATAATCCCGCTCAGTTAGGCATGATTCGAGAGCACATATACCGCCATATAATAACTTACTATGGAAGAAACATTTTAAAGCACAAAATCAAAGCAATCTGTTCAGAAGATAGCCAAAATGTTTGTCTTTATAATAAAATGTGCACTGTGCATATAAAGCATGCATACATACCAGCACACATATTGGCATCAACTTTATAAATGTTCAAAAGACAGGTAGGTATCTGTGAGCAAATACAAATTCAGGTATCTATTAACACAGACCAACAGTCATCAGACAGCATGTGCAGTTGAGGGCATAGTGCAATATTAATAAATGAAGCAAGAAATAATGTGCCGCATGGAGTAAAAGGTGACATGTATATGAAGTATATGTACACGGGAGCACAGGCCATGTGCACAGAGGGTCTCAGGGTGATGTGCACTATTGAGATGCCGCTTTATGAAGCAGAGTAAATCAACAAAGTCGTGGGTGACGTGTCTGAGAGTACCATCAAGTGATGTGGCACAGGGAAGAGCGTACTGATGTGGCACAGGGAAGAGCACAGTGTGGTGAGAGAGGAGTGGAAGCTGCACATCATCAAAGGACTAGAGGATTTACATTTCTAATTGGAAATGCAATTAGAAATGTATTCATAGCGCTTACGAGCCCTGATGAGGCATTGAAGTGTTTTTGCAGTGAGTAGCACGCTACTCCGGAATCCAGGATTAAAAATTAGTGGGTTAGAAAGTTTTCTTTCTTGTGATGTAGTTGTGGATTGTGCTTTTGATTTCGTGTGTGTTTAGTAGACTTTGGGGTAGAGATACAAGACAGGATTGGATTTGAAAAGGGAAGTAGTGAGTTGTTTAGTGAGCAGTGGTCAAGTGTGCTTGTTGGTTTGGTGGCATGGTTTAAAAAGGTGGGTGAGAGATTGAGAAGGATGTTTGGGAGTTGATAACAGCCAGAGGGCTTGGGATGAGTCAGAGGGAGAAGGGATGGGAAGGACAGGATATCTTTTTTATAACAGCAACGTGTAAATAACTTATACATATATATATCTACACATAATGTTTGGTAGAGGTTTGTTTGCTTGATTAAAAACCTCTATATAACTACCAATATGTACATTGAAGTTGGAATATTTATATGGTCTGATGTCCACATTTATCATGCAGTAAATTGTCATGGTTTCCAATAATGGCAATTAACCTATATATACATAAATATGCACATAGCACTCATTGTACTTATTGGCAGCAGGCGTAACCCTCTATATACGCAACTATATTTACATAGAAGCAACAATTTCGAAATTGGCTGATAGACCCATGTATCCTGTGGTGAAATGGATAATTTCCCTAATATAACTGTACCTACTCTAATTATAACAGGAGGCATATTTCAGATTACAATGCCGATGACGTGGCGGTATTAACACCTAACCCCACAGAGGCAATCCACGAGATTGAATTAATTACCCGATCCTTTGGCTCCTATTCAGGGTATTCTCTGAATAGAGACAAGACAATGGTCCTGTGTACTGAAAATACATCTTTTGAAAGCCCATATAGAGTTAATAACGCGGTATATCTAGGTGTATCCATTTCTCCCAAAGTAAATGAAATTAATCAACTTAATTACAACCCACTCATTAAGAAAATCAAAAAAGATCTTAATAGGGTTAACAATCTTCACTTGTCAATTATAGGCAGAGGGAACTACCTCAAAATGAGTATTTTCCCGAAAATATTGTATTTTTTCCGGGCAATCCCATTCTTGGTTGAGAATGGTATTATTAATACTCTTGATTCCTGCATGTCAAAATTTATGTGGAATTATGGGAAAATCAGGAGGGCCTTGCCAAAGCTAACACTACCACAGCAAAGAGGAGGGCTAGCTATACCAAACCTGACATTTTACTTATGGGCAACTCTCCTTCAACAAATGGCCCCTCTTTTTGACACTAAACCAACTGTAAGCTTTATTCCAGGCCATACTATACCCTCAATATATGAATTGTTATTAGGGGATAAAGCCAGAGGATTGCTCTTAAAGCAAGTTGAACCCTCATATTTTAAAAAGATTAAATTTAAGATCAGTATTGATGCATGGAAAATCTGGAAACACACTAGTAAACATCTGATAATACCAAAATATACTAAATACACTCCTCTCTGGCACAGTTCAATTATACCAATTCAACTTAATGACAGCATTTCCAGGAAATGGGAGAGCTTGGGGATCGTGAAAGTAGGGGATTTCCTTGGTCAAGATCTTACACCATCATTTGAGGAACTACGGGATAAATTTATGATCCCCTTTACTGACTATTTGAAATATATACAAGTTTATACGACCATCTCACAACTTGTACCTTGAATAGAACTAAAAGGTATCCCATTTTTAGAATTAATAGTTAGGCGGACCACCAGGATAGGAAATATTTATGAACTACTGATGAATAACCACCCTGACGATTTAGAAAGGGTTGAAAGTGGTTGGGCCATTAAATTAGACAATTCAAATACTGATGTTGATATGTCCCTGATGCTATCCTCTAAACTGTTTTTAGCTTCTAACCTAAAGGCCCAAAATTTATGAAACAATATATGATCTTTATTATACCCCTGCAAAGTTGTTTACCTGGGGTAAAAGGCCAAACGATCAGTGTCCAAGATGTGCTCTTGGTCCAGCTAATCTTATACATATGCTCGCTGACTGCCCCAAGCTAGAAGTAATTAAAAAAAAGATCTCTGAATATTGGGCAGAAATCTTTGGGCATGAATTAAGGACATCGTCGACACTTTATGTTTTAGGTTATGATGACTCTCTTGGATACAGTAAGGAGGAAGTAATATCCGTTTTTCTAGGTACTGCTGTACTCCGAATCATCCTGGCAGCTCGCTGGAAAGAGGCTAACGCTTTTGACTAACTTCTGAAGTGGGATTGTTATCTCTGGATCTTATGTTTTCTGGTAGTGAATTCCATAGTTTGGATGCTTAAACAGAAAAGAATGTTCCACATGTTTGTTTTTTCTTGTATATAGGAATTATGAGGTGAGGAGTCCTTCTTGGGCGTAGGTTCCTTTGTTGTATGTATTAGTTGATTTTCTACCTGATTATTAGTGGTCTTTTGCCATGTATTCCTTTGTGCTTGCTATAAAGCAGCTTAAAGGAGGATCTTTGGGCAACTGGTAACCAGTGTAGGCTCCTCAAGAGGACCCGCCTCAAGGCACCCACAATAAAGGGGTGAGAGATGCATCCTTGTGGTTTTACATGTAGGATGGGTCTAGCAGCAGCATTCTGAATTATTTGTTGTAGTCTCATAGTTGATATAGTTGAGGCAAAGTAGGGACCATTTGTATAGTCAAATATTGATAGGACAAGAGAGTTGGTAGCTTGAACCTTGTGTGGAAAGTACTAGAAGATGTGTTGCACTGTTTCAATTGCTTGAAAGCTAGATGTGTCTACCTTGCCCACTTCATGATTCATTGATAGTTTGGTGCCCCTGGTACTTCCAATGTTTTATACCTCATTTGGTATTTTGAGAGGTGAACCAAGATCATGAGGCCAGGCACAGAGGGTCAAAGGTTTTTCACAGGTGTTCTCTGTTTTGGAGGCTTTGATTTTGCGGTGGCATGATGTCATCCATTGGTCAATGGCCCAGAGGCAATTAAAGAGTTTTGATGTTTTAATGTGCCTTGAGCTTTCCAATTTAAGAAATACATGCATGCCATCTGAAAAGTTATAGCACATGACGTCAAAACCAATTAACAGATCTGGATTTGATGTAGATTTTATAAAGCATGGGGGAGGGGAGTGTGGCTAGCCGCCTAAGATGGCAGACATGTCCCGGTGAAGCTCCAGACCCATCAGGGGGAAAATCCTGCTCTATTGCTTCAAATGCCACTGAGGTAGCGGGCTGCGCTTACCGTCACACCGATGAAGATCTGAGGTGGCACACAGCCGATTGGGCTGGAAACCTGCAGTGATGCAGCTGCTGTTGAGCCCGTTGGAGGCCGCGGGCGGAACGGCCTGCTGGTGGTGAGCGCCCGCGACCAGGACGTTGAGTCCCCTGCCTGTGCCCCAGCGATCGCGTCCTTCGGTGGGCAGAGCAGGAGTGGGCCCAGAGGCCTGCGGAGTACTGCAGAGTGCTGCGGCCTCTGCGGTCTTGAGTGGAGGCACGGACCCGGGGGCTTCCCGTCCAAAATCCACGCATGCTGGCACACCCTGAACGAGACCCTGGCAGTGAGTGCTCATCCGCGTTGGAGATCGGCTGGTGTTGGGGCTCATCCCATTTCCCCACCCCTCTCCCATGCAATGGCATCCACTGGAGGGACATGGAAATGGCTGCATTATATGGCAGTCAAGTGAGCAGTGAGGGACCCAATATAGTGTATCACTGTTGCAGGGGCAACTGAAGTGACTCGGCTTGGGGTGGAGTCACCCTCCTCCTTATTTCTGATAGAAGCGACAAAGCGGGAGACCTGCTCTGGTTCAGGTCTCTGCATAGAGGGGGCCCCTCCTTTATTCGTGAGGGCTGCGGATGCTGCTGCGGACCGACCGGGCGGCCTCTCCTGCACCGGGACTGGGGGAAGTTCTGGACAGTTACCTATATGTTTGTTTGGAAGATATTGTGCCCCCAGCCTACAATTTGTTCTCCCCTCCCCCGGCCTGGTGGTCGCCGCCACCTGAGGACCTGCTGTGGACCTGATTACATGGGTGGCGGCGGCATCCAGTTCTGCACTTTGAGGGATAGAGCTTTCTCCCCAAGCTGTTTGCAGTCTACACCGGGCGAGGCTGTTTCAGGCGCCTTTGATCTCACCTGTGAGTTGCCCTAGGGCCGCAATATCATCTCTGAGCCTAGCGGCTGCTTCGGACAGTGCTGCTGTGACCTGCTGGCCCCTGGGGGTTGGAGACTGAAGCAGAGCTCGAGTGTTGCTCCTTCTGAGGGTAAGAACTACACGACTGACGGCGAAGGGGGCCCCCCCTCCATGGCTGCCTACCCTACTGAGAATCGAGGACGCTGGATTGCAGTGGACGGGGACGAAGACAACAGCAGGGGACCACAGTGTGTACCACACAGCGCACATACCACCAACCTGGGGCAATACTCTGTGGGAACAGGAAAATGCTGTGGTCTGATGGCGGATCCCACGTATCGCTAAGTCTTGCACTACACTGATTGACAGAAGGGTAGAGATGTCTCCAACATAAAGCACCCCAGGCGATATCTGTGTCCCGGACCAGTTTCTGCTTACACGGTCATGCAGTACAACCACAGAGAACATTACCCGCAAATTACTCTTTTTGATCTCCAGTAAGCTGGGCAGCTTCCCCTTCCCCTAACAGTGCCAAAGTTGCCGGTCAGACGTTGGGACATGCAATGGGGAGATCCAGGGGAAAAACCATGGGCCCTTCTGGGGAGTTTGAAAAACCACCAGGCCAGGGTTCCCAGATGCCTCCTCCTCTGGGTCCGTTGAGACACCCCCGGACAAACTTGCCCTGATCCTCAAGAAGGTCAGAGACTCCCATAGAGCTATTGAACAACAGATCGGAACTCTAGCAAGTGGTCTCACTCTCCTTCGAGCAGATCATAGGAAACCTTCAGACATGGTCCAGGAACATGAGAAAGCCTTGGCTAACATAGAACCTCAGATGACAGAGCATACTACCCAAATAAAACAACTGCAACAATAAGTTAATGGCCTCCTGGACAGAGATGAAGACGCGGGAGGCAGGAACGGCTAGAACAACATCCGCGTAACAGGCCTTCCGGAGCTCAGCGAAGGTCCCAAGCCGGCAGACTTTATGGAAACCTGGTTCCGAGACTACGTGGCCCTGGAAGAATGTTAGATTTGGGGGTCTCTAGTTGGCACAGGCAGGTTCTTGTGACAAATAGAGACCTTGCCTCCAGTCAGGGTAAGGGCGTACACTCCTAGAATAACCCCTGCTCACCCCCTTGCTAGCTTGGCACGAGCAGACAGGCTTATCTCAAAGGCAGTGTGTAAAGCATTTGTGACCACATCCAGTAACCCAGTGACAACACCACAGATGGACACCACAGAGTTGTCTATTAAAAATAAGTATACTTGATATAGACGTAACACAAGACCATAAACGATAAAAATACACAATAATGTACTTAAGATGGTAGTTTTAGCTTAGTTCAGTTCTTAAGATGCAACACTTTGCATCAATGTACCTTACGATGCTTTGCGCTTCCACAACAAGTAATGTTGCATCGATGGAAATGCAGCAAAGTTCCGGTGCAAAGAAATAAAGACGTGAAGATCTTCCCGATGTGGCACGCTTCCCTGAGGATGCGAGGAGTCTCGGTTCGATGCGTCAGCTGCAGCGGCGACACCCTTGTTCAGCGATGCGACAGCAACAGCCTTGGCTGCGACACTCTTCTCAGAAAATTGCGAGAAGCTTCTGCACAATGCGACAACTACAGTGCCTACATTCAAGATGCGATGGCAGCAACTTCAACGGCAGCGCGCTTCTCAGGGGATGTGAGGCACTTTTCTAGTTTCGGTGCAATATGACAGCTACAGCGCCGACATCCATGATGCGAGGGCAGCAACAGAGACGGCGAGACGTTTCTCCCTTGTTGCGAGACTCTTCTACTGATGTGGTGCAATACAACAGCTACAGCGGCGACAACCTCCCTTGGAGTTGCGATGGCAGCAGCTGCGACGGCCACACGCTTCCTCTTCGTTGTGAGACGCTTCTCTCGATGCGGTTCAATACCACAGCTACAGTGCCGACATTCACGATGCAACGGCAGCAGCAGCGACAGCGACACACTTCTTCCTCGTTGAGTCGTGCTTCCAGCTCCTTGCAATACGCAGTCCCTCAGAAGGCCCAAAACAGCAGCAGGCACTTCCAAAAGAAAACTTGGGGGATGGGGGTGAAGTCTGTTATCCCTGAGACTTAAGCAGGGAAGTTCTATTCCAAGCCCTTGGAGATCCTTCACAAGTTGAAAGCAAAGTACACAAAGTTCTATTCTCCTTCCTTTGGCAGTCAGGCAACCACTGCAGGCCAATCCCCCAAGCAGCACTTCAGTTAAGGGATAGTCTCTCCTCAGTTTCTTCAGGTTCCTCTCCTCAATAAAGGTTTCTTCTTGTAGTCCAAAAGTGATCTAATTTCATTGGATCAGGGTCCCAATATTTATACCCCAAAATCCTTTGTTCTCTGAGAGGACAGGGGCTTTTGCCAAGTCCAAACCAGTTCTGAAGCACTCTGTTTACAGGGACGCCCCACAGGAGGTGGAGCCAGAATTGTGGAGGGAAAGCACAGCCCCAGAGGAATTTGTTGACATCATTCCTTCTCTTCTTTCACAGTGCAGGGCAGAGACCTCAGCGGCACCCCAGGAGTTGGAGCCAGCAGTGTGGAAGGCAGGCACAGCCCTATTCAAGGTTCAGGTGCAACTACTCCCATCCATCTAGATGCAGATCTCTCTATTCACCACTGGGCGTACTCAATAGGTCTCTTGGAAAGCCCCAGCCCTGTCACTCAAACTCCAGACAAGGAATACAAAACCTAGCAGAGGCAGGCTTGGATAGTTAGACAAGAAAATACCTACTTTCTAAAAGTAGTATTTTCAAACACAGAATGTAAAAAACAACTTCACTAAAAGATGTATTTGATCATTCAGCGTTCAGGCATACTAAACTCAAATTTCTACTGTGTTCTCTGAGTCAGATAGGATTATAAGAATGTAATAATCTAGCTGCCCATTCTGGCCTATGGATAACAGGTAGCCTTGCAATAGTGAAACACGAAAATGTCTGTAATTCACTATTAGGACATGCAACACACATCAGGGCTTGTCCTGCCTTATACTTACAATGCACCCTGACCTTGGGCCTACTATAAGGGTGTCTGATATGAAGAAAAGGGAAGGTTTAGGGACTGGCAAGTGGGTGCACTTGCCCAGTCAGTGTGACAGTACCAGACTGCACTCAGGCTCTGCAATTGCAGACCTTGACACATTTTACAAGGCTGCTTCTGTGGGTGGCACAACCAGTGCTGCAAGCCCACCAGCAGCATTTGGATTTACACGCCCTGGGCACACTCAGTGCACTATACTAGGGTCTGACAAGTAAATCAAATCAGTCAATAATGGAATCACTAATCAATGCATTCATGTACAGTAGGGAGCACGTGCACTGTGGCACTGGACAACAGTGGCACATTGCCCAAAACAACTAACACCAGCAAAAACCCATGAGGCAACAGTAAAAATGTAAGGGAGACCCACGCCAATGGTGCCAGGTCTAACAAAGGTCTATTCCCATACTTCAGTGTGGAGAGGGCACACAGGATTCCCACGGGAGCAAGAGAAGAATCTCAGATCCAATTTGAAAACCAGCGGGTCTTGCTTTACCCCGATTACATCATAATGGCGCAACGCCAAAGGTCCTCCTTCCAAGCCGTCAAGAAAAAGAAATGAGCGGCCTAGCAAAAATACGCCCTCTTATTCCCGGCCCGACAAAATGTTATTCATGAGCAGAAAACGTACTTTTTCGACAGCCTCAATGATGCGGAGGAATAGCTGGAGGCGATGGGACTAGGACTGAGCCAGGACCAGCTACCAGGCTCGCAACGACAAGGCTCTAAAAGACCAAAGAAATTTTACACCCGCCGCCACATGTTGGACACGCAGGACTCCGGAATAATTAGTCCAACACACAACCAGAAAATGACCGGCAGAGCAGAGGCTCTGGCTATGACCAGCTCCTTCCGTGAGGGCCACCCCAAGATTGTAACTGACTCAGAGGCTAGCACTATTAATTAATATTCGGAACATAGTATCAATCTGTTCCCTTCGGTAACGCCTCAGACTGTTGACAATTTATTCGATGATTGAAATAGCTAGGCCTGCTGATAGCCTATGGCCTATCTAATAACTCACTTGTGCCCTATCGCTGGACTGCCTGACTCACCAGTACCGTATTCAAATGTCTTTGCGTTGCATTAGATGTCATGTACCCCATAGTATGTCAAAGATATTGCACTGCTTGTATTGTATAACAACTAGGGCCCATTAAGTCTACAACTGAACCCTGGTTGCGGCTCCGTGGGAACACTGCCCCCTGCTACGTTCCTAAGGCCACACCTGAGGTGATTTCCTCCTCACTATAACATAATGAGGCTTGACAGACTAAAAAGGACAGGAGGAGGTATTGCCTGTATCCACAGATCAAACTTAGAAATTGGCCATTTTCAATCAGACCCTCTCGAATCTTGCGAATACCTAGGGCTCCACATAAGATCAGCTAACAAACAAATTTGCAACCAACATGCCTTATATCACACTCCGGGAAATAACATGATTTTCATTGACAAACCAATGGAGATCATCACTGCCAACTCCGGCAATGACATTAATAATATATTTCTAGGCGATTTTAATCTACACTGGGATGACAACAATGACAAACAGGTCAACGCCTTCAAAGACTTTCTGACTGAGCTAAATTTATCACAAGCTTGCCTACAACCTACTCATGAGAAAGGAGCAACATTAGACTGGATTATCTCTAAGAGTAACGACATCTCAATCCTCTCAATAGAACCATGCGACTGGTCAGATCACCACGCCACAACCTTCCTAATATCATCACAGGAGAAGATAAAAACCTCACAATCTAGCAAAATGAAAAGATGGATACGAGAAACCAGAGACTCGAATATAGATCTTCTATTGGAAAGCTGCAAAAGAGATCTAATCCCTCTTGACAACACGCAGAATGTGACGGATCTAACGAACCACTACACGTCCAAATATCGCAAATAGTCAACTCCACCTTACCACTCAAATTAAAAAAAGTCACGGAAAAGATTAGAAACCCTTGGTTTGATGGAATACTGAATGAAGATAGGCAAAAACTGAGAAGTGCAGCAAGAAAATGGAGACAACACCCGTCACCCCCCGAGCTGAAATCACTCAGAAAGATCAGAAAGGAATATACCAAAAAGATCATCAATTCAAAAAAGGAATTCATGAGATCCGAACTGGACAACGCCAAAAACAGACCATGGAAATTGTTTGAGATTATAAAATCACAATCAAATAAACAGGGAAAATCTGCCCAAGAAGTTAATAAAACACAACCAAGTTGCGAAGAATTCTCAACCTTTTTCAATAACAAAGCCAATGATCTGGAAAAAGAACTCAGGATCGCTGTAGATAACCCCAACTACAATACACCTACATCACAATATGCAACGAACTATACGAACAATGCGACAAAAAACAAAGCACACTGGGACACCTTCAAACATTTAGACCACATTGAGATTACCAAAACGCTCGCTGCCACTAAACCAAACATTCACTTTAACAACCCTCTACCATCAAAATGCCTGAAAGAAATCAGCCATATTATGATTCCAATATGGACTGAAATTATAAACGCCTCACTTTCCCAGGGGGTCCTCCCAGATTGCCTCAAGACGGGTCAAGTAGTCCCAATCCTCAAAAAACCGACAGCAGACCCGGCAGATCCAAATAACTATCGCCCAGTGACCAACATCCCTCTTCTTGCCAAATTAATAGAGAGATGTGTACAAAATCAGTTAAGCCGACACATCAACAACTTCTCTCTACTGGATGACTGCCGATCAGGATTCAGAACTGGCCACAGCACGGAAACAGCAATCCTCCACATAGTCGATGATGCACTTCAAGCTTTACATCACAACCAATCTTGTCTACTCATCCTCCTAGACTTGTCATCAGCATTTGATACAGTCAACCACGAAAAACTTCTAAACAGACTTCACACAGGATGGGAATCTCCGGCACTGTACTGGATTGGTTCAAATCATTCTTACAGAATAGAACTCGGAGATTCCTAGTAAACCAATCTCTTTCTCCTTCTTGCCCAAACTCAATTGAAGCACCCCAAGGATCGACTCTATCCCCTTCACTGTTTAACTTATATATCGAACCCCTTAAAGAAATCCTGCGAAATTTGAAAATATATTACCATATGTACGCAGTCGACACGCAACTGTACATCAAGATTGCATCAATGGAAGACACAACCATTATGAATGAGGCCCTCAAAATGACGCTAAAATGGCTAACTAGCAATCATCTAAAGCTAAACGCAAATAAGAGTGAATTCCTACTCATCGCACCACAAAAGAATCAAGCCGAAACAAAGGAATGGTCCAAAATGATCACAGCACTAAACTGCACCCTGACTCTAGTTGAGTCAGCGAAATCTCTCGGAATCACACTGGATGAACACCTTGATATGAACACCCACATTAAAGTAATGGCAAAAATGCACGCTTCCACCTGAACTACTTAAGAAAAATGAATTCATTTTTATCGGAGTATGACCTAAAACTTGCTGTGCAATCACTGGTTATCTCAAGAATTGAATATGGATGCACAACACTAGCTGGTCTTCCAAAAATGTCAATAGCTCCTCTAAAAGCATGCCTCAATGCAGCGGCCAGACTTATCACAGGATCGAGGAAATTTGACCACATATCCCCTCATTTGAAAGCTCTAAACTGGCTACCCTACGAAGCTAGAATACAGCTAAAATTGGCATGTATCACCCATAAAGCGATTCATCACAACACACCCAGATATCTTGCCAAGAAAATAGAAATATCAGGAGGAAACAGACCTGCCCGGAGTGCCAACTTTCTGCTGCTGAGACCACCTATTTTCAGGAAGAATAAAACCTATGAGAGAGCGTTCTCTGGTGCAGCCCCTAGAATATGGAATTCTCTCACTGCGAACATCAGAAAAATTGCGAACACTGCATCATTTAAGAAAGAAACTAAGATCTTTCTCATGAGCAAATTCCTCCCATAAGTAGGCAATTTGCCATTTGTAACTTTACAGTAGGAGTCTGTTAGATTACAAATCAGGACATTCATAGAAAATATCACACGATACGAGGTCACTAGTCGGAAGGCAATAGACAAACCAGGAGAGGAGAGAAATCAATTAACTACTACCTCACAACAGTATTATTCATGTCTTGAAAATTGTTGTAGCAGTCTTGTATCATTTCTATCTTATCTAACTAAATTGCTGTTTTTATCCTATGCCAAGTGATGTTAAGCGCTCTAATACTCAAGGGTCTAGTTCGCGCTATAGAAAACTGTTTATAAATAAATAAATAAATAAATAATGTCATAGCTCCAAACCCCCCCCCACTGAGTTCCATTGAGCCATCGGAACTCTGTAACTAAGTGATCGATAATATGGGCGGCAACACTGACCCCCCCACTTGTTTTTCCCTCGATTTTGTGGCCCTTTTTCCTTCTGTTACCTTTGTTGTCCCTCACCGCTTTGTCCCCTGTGGCCCCCCCGACGGCCCACTGCCCATTCGCTGCCCCCACCTCCCGCCTCCCAGCTGCTCCTCACTCCCACCTCCCCATATATATGTCGAAGGCGCGCCTAAGGCAAGCTCGTCTGCGCCCTTCCGCGCTCGGACCCCGCCTAGCACCAGAACCCCCGTTCCCCGCACCAGTCATGACATCCACCGCCACTAAACGCCAGCACTCTGCACGCTCTCAACTCCGGACGGAGCCACACCTGCTTCAATGCCACCCCAAAACGCACACACAGCCCCTTCACCTGCCGGAACTGCAGCTACACCAGCCTCAGAGCCGACGAACCACCCGCCAAGAAAGACCCCAACCACCTCCGATGCATACTACTCAACACCTGTTCCGCACGCAAGCATGCCGTCGAGCTCTGGGACTTGTTTGACACAACATCCCCGGACGTCGCCTTCCTAAAAGAGACCTGGTTTAATGACTGCTCCGCACTCTATATTGCCATCCAAGATGGCTACAAGATCATCCGTACCAACGGAGTCGGAGGAGGAATTGCCATCGTCCACAAGAACAACATCAGGGTCTCGACTAGCACCGACGATGCGCTCAGTACCGCCAAACACATGCATTTCCAGATCCACACATACCCTAACTCCACCCTCAGAGGCACCCTCCTCTACCATCCCCCGGTTCAGAGACTCCATCCCCGACTTGATCAGCACGCACGCCCTGACCTCCACCGACTACATCCTCCTCGGAGACCTGAACTTTCAACTTGAGAACAAAAATGAAAACAACTCCACTAACCTGATCGATAACTTCACCAACTTCGGACTGAAGCAACTCATCACAATGCCCACCCACTCTGCTGCCCACACGCTCGACCCCGTCTTCTCCTCAAGCCCGTAGGTCTCCGTCAGCCACACCACTGAACCCCTCTGGACCGACCACTGCTGAATCCATTTCACCTTCCAGAAGCCCACCACACACCACCGCACCCAACAGATCTCCCGCCGCTGCTGGAGCAAAATCACCTAAGACCAACTACACACAAACCTCGTTCTCAGCTCACCCACCGAACCCTCCAACACTGACGACGCTGCCCACAGCCTCAGACGCTGGATCGAGGACTGCGCCAACACCCTCGCCCGCTGAAGAAACCCCCCGCAAAGACACCAGCAAGAGGGCCAGCTGGTTCACCCCAGAACTCCTAGCCTCCAAGCAAGCCTGCCAGAAACTAGAGAAGAAATGGCACAGTGAACAAACCCCGGACCGCCACACAGCACACAAGGACGCCATCCGCAACCACCCCCACCTCATCAGGGGGGCCAAGAGGACCTCCTTGAAAGACCGCCTCGACAACAACGCACACAAAAGCAAAGAGCTCTTTAACATCGTGAAGGAACTCTCCAACCCCAGCTCCAACACCAATGACATCCCGCCGTCGCAAGCTCTGTGCGACTACCTCGCCACCTTCTTCCACTGCAAGATAGCAGACATCCACCACAGCTTCAACACCCAGACAGCCCCAACAGACAGCAACACAACAGACCCTCCGCACACCATCAACCACGACCCCTTTAAGCCTGGGCCAGCGCGAGCATCGATGACACCATCAAGACCATGCACACAATCCCCTCCGGCTATCCGTCAGACCCATTTCCGCAAAATGTCTTCAACAGAGCAAGTAGCTTCATCGCGCCCTACCTGCGCAACATCATCAATCTCTTCCTCGAGACCGCCACCTTCCCAGAGATCTGGAAACACACCGAGACCAACGCCCTACTCAAAAAACCTAAGGCAGCCCCAAGAGACCTCTTGAATTTCCGGCCCATCTCTCTGCTCCCCTCCCGGGCCAAGGTCATTGAGAAAATTGTTAACAGACAGCTAACCTGATGCCTCGAAGAGAACAGAATTCTGGACCATTCTCAGTAAGTGTTCCCCAGCAACCACAGCACCGAGGCTGCCCTCTTCGTCACCAACAATTACATCAGGACCCTGCTGGACAACGGCGAGACCACAGCACTCATCCTCCTAGACCTCTCTGCCGCCTTCGACACCATCTGCCACCGCACACCTCGCGCACGCCTCCACGCCGCAGGGAACCGAGATAAGGTTCTGGATTGGACCACTTCCTTCCTCTCCGTCAGGACCCAGAGCATCCACCTCCCCCCATTCCATTCCAAAGCATCTGAGATCATCTGCAGCGTACCCCAGGGATCCTCCCTCAGCCCGACGCTGTTCAACATTTACATGGCCCCACTCGCACATGTAGCTCGACAGCACGTTCTCAACATAATCTCCAACGCCGACGACATTCAGCTGATCCTCTCCCTCACCAAGGTCCCCATCACCGCCAAAGCCAACCTCCACGAAGAAATGAAGGCCGTCACTGACTGGAGGAAGACCAGCTGTCTGAAGCTGAACTCGGACAAGATGGAGGTCCTTCTCCTCGGCTCCATACCTTCAGCCTGGGACGACTCCTGGTGGCCGACGGCACTGGGGGCAGTCCCGACACCCACCGACCACGCATGCAACCTGGGAATCATCCTCGACTCAACGTTCTCAATGACCAAGCAAGTCAACACCATCTCCTCCTGCTTCAACACCCTCCGCATGCTCCACAAGATCTACAGGTGGATCCCAACAGATACAAGAAAGACAGTCACCCAGGCCCTCGTCAGCAGCAGACTCGACTAGGGAAACGCCCTTTACGTGGGAGCCCCGACCAAGCTCGTCAAATAACTACAAAGCATCCAAAACGCCTCAGCATGACTGATCCTCGACACACCTCGCCACGGCCACATCACCTCCCACCTGAGAAACCTGCACTGGCTCCCCAGCAACAAGAGGATATACTTCAAGCTCCTCACCCACGCACACAAGGCACTCCACAAGACCAGCCCTGCCTACCTCAACAGACGGCTCTCTTTCCACAGCCCCAATCGTCAGCCGCGATGCGCTTACTTCTCACTCGCCACCGTCCCGCGCATCCAAAGAGCAACCACTGCTGGGAGATCCTTCTGCCACCTCCCCCCCAAGACATGGAACACCCTCCCACTGAGCCTACGACAGACCCGAAACCTGCTGACCTTCAGGAGGATACTCAAGACCTGGCTGTTCGATCAGTAGCGCCCCTCCAGCGCCGTGAGACCCTTACAGGTATGTAGTGTGCTTTACAAATGATTGATTGATAGATTCCTCTGCTCCACCACCATAGCCATGCAGATCCATCAGTCCACTTATTTAGCGAAAACACTGTCCGATCACAGCCCCCTCGAGCTTACCTCGCCTGTGGTAGGGTACTGACCCCAGTGCCCACCTGGAGATTGGGACCACAGTTACTGGAGGACGCCCCATTCCGTACTACTCTATCCTATACCATTGATAATTATTTCTCTGAAAACTGGAAAACAGCTTTCTCCAACCTAATTAAGTGGGAGGCGCTTTATGTGGTGGGGAGAGGAGCCACAATCGGACGGATGGTGGGGGTCAGACAGGAAATACACCAGACTTTGATAAGAGTGGAGAATTTAATAACCACCTTAGAGCATGAAGCAGTGACAGACCCAGACAAACGGGATGCGTTACAGAGGTCTTGCATTACCAGCGCTGACACACTCGAAGCGTTGCAGGTTATAGACCACAGGGCCTTTCTGCAACGGAAACATTCGGAAGCAGATAGAGCTGGGATATTATTTGCTCGGATAGTACGGGACAGACCTGAACATCCCATTATTACTCATACACAGTCCAGTAGATCAGCCCACACACAACAAGAGATAAACAAAGCCTTTTGCACTTACCTCAGTACTCTTTACGCAGCCCCAACACATGACACTGACACCTCTAAAGATTACTTTTTACAAGATTTAACAATTCCCTCCCTACCGGCAGACAAACATGAAAACATAGTAGGCCCTATAACCCAACAAGAAATACATATTGTGATTAAAGGATTCAATCGTAATAAGGCACCTGGCCTAGATGGCCTGCCCATAGAATGTTATCAGATGTATTCAGATGCCCTGGTTCCAAATTGGAAGAAGTATATAAGGCAGCTCTGGAAGCCGGTCACTTTCCGCAATCCACTATGCAGGCCCTAGTCACTTCCATACTCAAGCCGGGTCGTGATAGCACAGACATTACTAATTATTCGCCTCTAGCCCTACTGGCAACCGAATATAAGATTTTAAGCAAAGTTCTCGCGAACCGTATACAACCCTATCTCAACACCTTCATACACAGCGACCAATGTGGATTTCTACCGAATCGCAGCACATCCCTTAATACTAGATGATTACACTATGTTATGCAAGCTACCCCAGATGCATATCCGCCCGCGGGTTGTCTGGCGCTAGACCTGCATCAGGCCTTCGTTTCCATAACCTGGGAGTACATGTTCACTGCCTACAATGCTTTGGTTTCCCTGGTGGCTATCTCAAATGGGTGTGCCTACTCTATACATCTCCCACAGCGAGAGCTCGCACCGTACAACATATCTCTTGCGAGTATGCGGTCCACAGGGGTACACGGCAGGGATGCCCTTTGTCTTCTCTGCTGTTTGTACTTGCGTCGAATCCTTTTTCACAATTTAAAGACATTACAGAACAGCATATAATGGATATTTTAAAATCTGTAAAGGCCGGGTCGGCCCTTGATCCATGTCCACCTAAAGTCCTTCCCCGGTCATCAACTTGATTGCGCCGGTGATAACTCATATATGCAATGCCATGTTTGAGACAGGGATTTTTCCAACTAGGCTGAAGAACACGCTTCTTAAACCACTTCTTAAGAAACCTCACCTGGATGCAGATGAATTGAAAAATTATAGACCCATAGCTACCTTGCCCTTTCTGGCGAAGGTTGCAGAAAAAGCAATGAACATGCAACTGTCAGAATTCATTCAGGAACATCGTCTGTTGGATGATACGCAGTTTGGTTTCCGCAAGCTGCATGGAACCGAAACTGCTCTCATTAAGGCCTCAGAGGACATAAGGATAATCAAAGACCAGGGAGGCACCGCAGTGCTAATATTGTTGGATTTGTCAGCTGCCTTTGACACGGTCGATCATGATATCCTGATCGGCCGTGTCTCAGCACTGGGCATCCAACACAGTCTTCTTTCCTGTCGGAGAGAACACAGGCAGTTAGTCTTGGGCCATTTCGATTGGCCAACCTAACCCTCCCCTGCGGAGTCCCTCAAGGCTCATCCCTAAGTCCCACACTCTTTAACATCTATGTGTCGGACCTAGCTAGAGTGATAAAATCTCATGGGATGAGCCTTACCTCTTATGCTGACGACACTCAGTTGGTGTTGGCCATAAATAGAGATGGTGACACTGTAGCAGAGTCTTTCCAAGGAGGCATACTGGCCATCAAGGATTGGATGGCCAGCAATTGCCTCAAACTTAACACTGAGAAGACGGAGGGGGTTATCTTCGGGAAACTATCACTTGTCTGGTCCAGCTCCTGGTGGCCTGCATCATTGGGGTCTATCTCAACCGGTCTCAAAGGTTAGGAATTTGGGAATAATATTTTATGACAACTTAAACTTTGTTCCCCATGCCAACCAAGTGGTGTCCACCGCCTTCGTTAAACTTAGAATGATAAAGAAACTAATTCCATTCTTACCAGAAAGTGCAGGGAAAACTCTGGTTAGCACTTTAGTAATATCGTCACTAGACTACCGTAATGGACTGTTTGCAAATGCACAATGCAGGGTTATTAACAAAATGCAGATGGTCCAAAATGCAGCTGCTCGTCTGCTTTCAGGGACTCCGAAATTCCAGTCAATCTCACATGTTATTCGGAATTACCACTGGCTAGCGATCAAGAATCGCATAAAATTTAAAACCGTATGCCTGACTTATAAGGCTGGTCACAAACAGGGCCCTCAGTTTCGAACCAAACAACTGATGTTCCACTGTCCCTCGAGACATCTTAGATCTAAGACTGTACTTCAGCTAGTGGTTCCCCGTACTAAGACAGTCTCCTGGGGAGATAGACGTTTTGTGGTGACAGCAGCAAAGCTTTGGAACACTTTGCCTCTTCAGTTCCGTTGAATTTGAATTTAAAAACATTTGTAAAGCGCACTTTTACCTAGAGGTTTCATGGCGCTGAGGATTTATTGAACCGAGATAACAACTGTAAGAGGACTAGGCTAGGAATGCTTGCAGGAAGAGATAGGTTTTTAAGGCCTTACGGAAATCAGCATAGAGTGGGATAGATCGGATGTTGGGAGGGAGGGAGTTCCAAAAGATGGGACCAAGAACTGCAAACTTCACCCCCCCCATCCTCGTCTTCCTATAACGAGGGATGGAAAGGAGGGATTGGGAAGATGAGCGGAGCTCTCTGGCAGGAACGTAGCTAGAGATTGCCGCATTTATGAAGGCTGGGGCAGTTCCGGCTCGGGCCTGGTAGGCAGTGCAGCCCAGCTTGAAAAGAGCCCTCTCCCTAATAGGCTACCAATACAAGTTCTTTAAAACAGAGGTGACATGATGGAATTTAGGGAGGCCATGAATAAGGCGTGCTGCCTGGTTCTGTACAAGCTGTAAGCGTCGCAAAGCGTAAGCTGGGACGCCATTGTACAGAATGTTCCCGTAGTCCAGCCGTGATAAAACCATTGCCATCACGATGAGTTTGAGAGCGGGAAAAGAAAAGAATCGAGAAATTTTCCGGATGGTGCGAAGGGTAAAGAAACAAGAGGACACCACTGTACTGATCTGAGTGTGCAAAGTAAGATTCTGATTTAGTGTGATCCCAAGTGTTTTAACAGACAGAGAAGGTGAAGGGGAGGGACCAAGTGAAGGGGGCCAGAACAAAGAGGTCCAGGGACTGGATGCACCCCCAGTCAGAACAAACTCGGTTTTGTCTGGGTTAAGTTTAAGGTGGTTAAAGTTCATCCAGTCCCTGATGAAGATCATGATTGATTGAAAATTAGAAATAGATACAGGAGAGTGTGAAAGGTTGAAGATCAGCTGGAGGTCATCAGCATAGTTAAAGACGGTGACCTCCAGACGTTTTAGTGCGAAGATAAGAGGAAGAATATAAAGATTGAATAAGAGAGGAGAAAGAGAAGAGAAAGAGAAGAGCCTTGGGGAACACCACATTGCACCTTGCGTGAGGGAGAAGAGAACCCTTCGAGATGGACGGCCTGGGTACGGTCACTCAGGAAGGAGGTAAGCCAGGCCAGGGGAGACCCCCTGATGCCCCCTGCCCTGGCACGGATGAGAAGGATGGAGTGGTCAACCGTGTCAAAGGCAGCGGACAAACAAGCAGGACCAAAGCCTGAGAATGGCCCCCGTCCATTCCCTCCCTAAGGCAATCCAGGACCGAGACCACGACCTTCTCGGTAGAGTGTCGAGGTCGAAACCCAGCCTGACAGGAGGCCAAGTAGCCGCTCTCTTCAATAAATAAGCAGAGGGCGGCAGCGACGTGACGCTCTGAGATCTTTCCCAGGTAAGGGAGGAGGGAAATGGGTCGATAGTTGGTCAAGGATGCCGGGTCAGATCCGGGTTTTTTTAACAGGGGAATGATTATTGCTGCTTTGTGAGGCTTAGGAACTGTTCCAATCTCGAGAGAATCATTCAGAAAAGACAAAGCGGGAACGGGGCAAGCCCGGAAAATTTCTCTCAAGATGAGTGCTGGACAGACATCTATCGGGGAACCTGATTTAACTTTCGTAGCCAGGGATGATAGCGCCTCTTCAGTCAGTTGGGGAATGTGGTCTAGGTGAAACCTATTGGGAGGGGGTTCAGGGGCCGGAGGGAGTGGAGGGGGTGGGGGTATGTTAGCTTTGATAGTAGCGATTTTCTCCACGAAATAATTATTTAGGGAGTCGCAGAGGGCTTGGGAGGGGGACGGTTTTAAAGAGGTTCTATCTGACAGGGCTAACTCATGAACAGTGGAGAAGATTTCTCTGGACTGGTTTCCCGATGAGAGTATTTTATCGGAAAAGTAGTCGGTCTTGGCTGAGAGAATTGCCTTTTTGTTAGCATTAAGCAGGAGTGAATAGTGAGCTTTTACAGTAGGGCAGTAAGAGCGCCTCCAAGCGGGCTCCGCCTGACGGGCAGCTAGCTTCTTGCCCTTGAGTTCGTCAGTGAACCATTTGTTCACATTGTGAGCGCGTTTCACAGAGACTCGTTTCAAGGGGGCTACCTGGTTACAGGACCTGGAGAGCCAGTCATTGATAATGGTAACCTGGGATGCCGGGGAAAGTTCCTCCAAGGTCGGGTAGGAGGTCTGAAGGCTGAGGCAGAGGGTAGGGATATCGGCCTTGCTCCAGTTTCGGGCCCAGATGTTCTTGGGGAGGGCAGGGCGTTTGGGGCGGCGAAGGTCTAAAGTGAACGCGATCAAAAAATTATCGGACCACAGACAGGGTGTAATGATGGGGGCAGAGACTGGAATGTTCAAGGACCAAATTTGATCTATAACGTGGCCCTTAGAGTGGGTGGGGGCGGATATATGAGAAATAAAATTTAAACTGAGGAGGGAATCTGTAAAATACCTAGATGCTGCATCTTCGGCAGGATCAGAGGGCCAGAAGTTAAAGTCTCCAAGGACCACACGGGGGAGTTATTAACTGTTAATGTGGCCAGAAGCTCCTCAAACTCAGTTAGGAAGTTGGGGGCGGGACCAGGGGGGCGGTAAACAAGGACACAAGTGATAGGGGTTTGAAAAGACGCCGAACGCATCACCAAGCATTCAGTTCCCTTAATAGTCGGACAGGATAGAATTTGGAAATGAAAGTCCGACCGAACAATCAAAGCAACTCCTCCACCTGCCCTACCCGGTGGTCGGTCTGCCCGTAGGGCGTAGTACGCGGAGGGAAGAGATGCCAGAATGTTGGGAAGGGAATCAGGACAGAACCAAGTTTCCGTCAAGAATAATAGATCCGGTCTGTGGTGGTCAAGAAAGTCGAAGAGTTCTAATTGATGTTTCACGGCAGATCTCGTGTTTAACAGATAGGCCGAGATAGCGACTCCAGGACATAGATGCTGGTCAGGTAGTGATGGGGAGAGGGGCGAGGGTATGGTGAAAGGAGGGGTAGGGGTAGGGGTAGGGGCGGTGAGGGGGACAGGCTGGGGCCAGGCGAGGCCAAGTGCGAGAATAGTAGCCACTGCAACAGCGCTAAGGGAGCCAAAGTTTTGATAAGAGCGAAGTTCATCAGAAGCATAAGATAAAATTTGGCCATAATGAGGTGCCCCTTGCCCCGGCCGGCCGCGGACGGGCGCAGATGGGCTTGCCTTTGGCGCGCCCGCTGCGGGCGTCCGCTGCGCGTGCGCATGGGTCGTCGCTTTTGAGGCCAGTCTGCTCCATTCTGCTCCATCACTGCTCCAATTTCGTAAGACAATAAAAACCTGGTTCTTTAATCAGTAAATCTAAGCTTTAACATCCTGCATAGAATCTGTAGCGCCGAGACGCCCAAGGGCATTTGTTTGAGCTTTATAAATGTCAAAAATAAATAAATAAATAAATAAAATAAATAAATAAACCTTTAGCAATAGCCCTGAGACAGTCAGCAGAACAGCTAGGAATACCCATTAATGGCACAGCCCACCTCACCTCCATATACGCAGACGATATTCTTCTATATCTTCGTGACTTGTCTGCTGAAGCCACACCCCTCCCCACTATTCTTTCCAACTTTGGAAAGATCTCAGGCCTTGTTACTAACTCAAGGAAATCACATGCCTTTTTCTTTCGGGAGGGGCCCCGCCCAGATGAAGTTTAATGTGGTTCCTATACTCTCCCCATAACCCACACCACGTTCAAATGTTTAGGAATACAAGTATACAGATCGCAGGCGGATCTACTGGAGGGTAACCTATTTAAGGCCCTAACGGCACTACGCTCGAGTGTGGTCTTTTGGACATCCTTGCTCCTTGCAGTGATAGGACGATTTGCCAACTCTAAGATGGTACTACTCCCTCGGTTATTATATTTTTTCATGAACTTTCCCATAGTGGTACTTCAGTCCACTTTCCGTACCCTGAACACTATTCTTGTGGAGCTCATATGGTGTGCGGGTAGCCGAAGAGTGAACCTTCAGAAGCTACAACTGGAATCTTGCAGGGCAGGTTTAGAGGTGCCCGACTTCAGTTCATACTATTATGCTTGTCAAATCCAGTGGCTGTCCTATTTGACAGCAGGGAGAAATCTACAATAAATTGGGTTTACGCCAAGGGATATTGACCGGAGTATGCTACATTCCCTCATCCTGCCCATAGCTAGGATTCCCCTGGAGGGATCCCCATTGCTGAAGACTGCGCTACAATGCTGGAAAAACGTTCTACAGTATACATCAGATATAACTCCTTACTCTACTAATGTCCCTTTACTGGGTATTCCCACCCCCGGGGATAGGCTCACAAAGGATAGAATATTCTCCCAGACAGAGGCAGGGTTGGAGGAGGTTGGTGCTTTTTTTGGCGATGGTAACCTGGATCACAACAAATTTGTACAGACTACTGGGGCACCGGACAGTCGGTATCTTCTACGTGCTATTGTATCACAATTATATTAGGAACACTTGGACACCGCAAAGCAGAGAGCACCGGCAACATGACCTGGTTCAATTGCTATGTTATATAGGAGCTGGGGGACATCTTATCAAATGGCTGTACACCAATATCAAGGCGCATGCTGGCATCACACTCACGAACCTAAGGACAAAATGGACAGCGGTCACAGGCTTAGAACTCACTGACAAAGCCTGGGCAAGCATGCTAGAACATCCCAGGAGGGTATCCCGCAACTTTAGGTTTAAAGTATTTTTTTGCAATATGAAAAGAAAAAGGACAACATTACAGACAAATAACCACAGGTGCACCCCGCGAATCAGTGCGTACGAGTCAGCATACACGTGAAGTCAGTTCTTGCAGTGCGACGGGCACGTTTGTGCCAGAGTCTTATGGCTAGCGCACCTGTGGGTGGGGACAAAACAAAAGGAAGGAGAAAGACAAAGAAACCCCCCCCCCCAACCAACTACCCCCCCAACCCCCCAACTCCCTCTCCCACCCCCTGTACTGTGCTATCAACCTTCCGCCTTCACACTGTGGCAGTGCAATATCCATCCCCCCCTCCAGCTAACTACTCGGCCAGCTCAGACGGGCGGGTCCGGCGGCGGCGTCAGCCGTAGCAATCTGAGATATCTAGGGCAAGTGATTTCCTTGAATTCCGATCTTAACAATGTGTGAAACGGTGCTCACAGCTCCTCAAATGTGTCCACCTCCCCCGCCACCACCAGGGACATCTTTTCCATGCCTAGGACATGCCACAATCTATGTAGCCAGCCAACAACAGTGGGAGGTGTGGTAGTGCGCCAATGAATGAGTATATTCTGTATTGCCGATCCTAGGGCGATCGCTATCTGCCTACCCTTCTTAGATCTTAGTGGGTACATTAAACCATTTGGCAAGCCCAGTAGAACACAGGCGGGAAAGCGGGGTCATTCCATCTCAAAGCATTGGTCAATCTCAGTCAGCATCTCCTCCCAGTAAGGAGTCAGCAGGGGACAGTCCCATAGTATATGAGTGAGTGTGCCAGTCTGACCGCAGTTACGCCAGCAAGTCTTAGGTATTGAGTGGTTCATTTCATGTAGTTTCTCGGGGGTGCGATACCAATAAGTCGAAATTTTTGTGTAAGTCTCCGTGAGCCCAGTGTGGTAGGCAGAGTGTCGCGCCCGGTAGGAAATGTGGTCCCAGTCAGTGTGGCTCAACGCTCGCCCCAACTCCCGTTCCCACCGCTCTCTTCCAGGGTTGTAGATGTGAAAGGGGGGAGGTTGCAACAACTTATAAAGGTCGGATATGAGCTTGGCGTCCGATGTGCGAGTTACCAGCCAACGTTCATATGCCGTGAGTTTCCGGTCCGCCAATGCTCGCACCTGCGGCTGTAGCGCCCCGTGGCGCACCTGCATATATCTCATGCGCTCCGTCTTGGGTAGACCGTAGTCCCGCCGTAGATCCTGAAAAGAGACCGCACCCTCCGGGCCATACATGTGGAATAGGGCAGAGCAACGGGCCGCTCGCCAGAGCTCAAAGGCCCCCGGTTCCATGCCTCGGCTAAAGTCCGGGTTACCAACTATAGGCGTGAAAGGAGAAGGAAAGGTGGTGAGGTCATGCCTGGTGGACACGGAGTCCCATACTCGGAGCGGGACCCGTGTTACGAAGGACGCATAGAGGTTGGGGGGGCGGTGGGCCCTCCGCAGGAAGGGTACCTCCTGCAGTGTCCTGCCAGCCACCGCCTGGTCCTGAAACAACCAATGTTTGTCCGATTCCCACCGGCTCCATTCTACTAAGTAGCGCAGTTGAGCAGCTTGAAAATACTTGTGTAGGTCCGGTATTCCAAGGCCACCAGACTCAGGCGCTAGCGTGGCTATGGTTCTCTTGAGCCTAGGTTTACGACCCTGCCACACAAAGCGTGTGATATCAGACTGAGTCTGTCCAAGCCATCCCTTGGGGGGTTGCAACGGGAGAGCCCGAAAGAGGTACAGGACCTGCGGCAGAAGGGTCATTTTCACCGCTGCCACCCTGCCCAGCAACGACAACGTGCCCTTGTCCCAACGGGCCAATTCCTCCTTGATCTTTTTACTTAAAGCCGTATAGTTGGCCGCAACCATAGCAGGAAGAGAGGGTGCTAGGAGAATCCCCAAATAGGGTACCTGATCCCTAGACCAGCTCAGCGGAAAGAGTCTCTGTAAGTCAGCTCTGGTGGCGCCGGACAGCGAAATGTCAAGGGCCGCCGACTTCCCAAGGTTTACCTTGAAACCCGCTACAGTCGCAAAGGTTTCCAGTTCAGCAATGCAAGCAGGCAATGACCTCCTAGGGTCGTCAAGCGTCAATATCACGTCGTCCGCGTAGAGACTAAGGGTGTGATGGAACTCCCCCATACGGACACCTGTGACATTGGGATTCTGGCGAACTCTTTGTGCGAACGGCTCCATATAAAGAGCGAAAAGCAATGGCGATAGTGGGCACCCTTGTCTGGTGCCTCTCTCTATTGGAAAGTGCCGAGAGCTGCATCCGTTCACCCTCACTACCGCGGATGGGAATCGGTAGCAATTGAATACCAGGTGCCTGAACTTCTCACCTATGCCAAATTTGCCCAATACCTTCTCCAAATAAGGCTAATGCACTCTATCGAACGCCTTCTCCGCGTCGATGGAAAGGAGCATGCGTTCCCCGGGTATCCGTGAGGCCTTCTCCAGTATATGGGTCACCCTTTTAGTGTTATCGACAGTCTGCCAGCCCGGTACAAACCCGGCCTGATCCGGGTCAACCATACCCGGGAGGTGGAGCGCTAGACGTGCCGCTAGAATACTGGTGAAAATCTTCAGGTCAGTATTCAAAAGTGAAATCGGTCGGTAGGACCCGCATGCAGTCCGGTCCTTGCCCGGTTTTGGGATCACCGACACCGTAGCCTGGAGGAACTCCTGAGGGATAGCGCCCGGCTCAAAGAACGAGTTAAACAGGCGCGTCAAAAGTGGTGCGAGGTCCTGGCAAAAGGTCTTATAAAAGAGAGGGATAAAACCGTCGGGTCCCGGGGCCTTCCCGTTTTTAAGTCGGGAGATAGCCGTGACCACCTCCTCAATCCGAATCTCCCGCTCAAGATATTGAGCCTGGTCCGGCGTGGGGGACGGGAGCGACACCGATTCCAGATAGTCAGCCTCGGCTCACGCTGAGGGGGGAACGCCGGCGTAGAGGTCAGCATAGTAACCACGGAAAACGTCCGCGATCTGACCATCCTCCGTAACTGTCCCTCCAGTGGGGTCCGCTAGTTCCTTCACCCGATGCTGCTGGTGCTGCACACGGAGTTTATGCGCCAGAAGCCGGCCACACCTGTCGCCGCCAGTGTAGTACTTATGCTTCAGGCGAAGTACTGCGTACTCCGCTCTGTCCATATCAAGCGCGGACAGGAGTTTCCTGGCGGCCTTAAGTTGCCTCCAGACACGAGGGGCTCCCGTCCGCTGATGCACCTGTTCTAGCTCCCTCACCTGGCGCGTGAGTTCGTCCTTTTTAAGCTGGCGATCTTTATTCTCCGCCGAGGAGATGGCAATAAACTCGCCACGGAGCACAGCCTTCAAGGCGGCCCATTGCGTTGCGCGGGTGGTGTCGTCGTTATCATTAATACGCTTGTATTCCTCTATGGACTTTCGAACCTGTTTCACCACCAATTGCTTGTGCAGCAGAGTGTCCCTGAGGCGCCAGACCCCTCGCGAGGGAGACACCGGAGGCAATTGGAAAGTGTCCTCCACTGGGGCATGATCTGAGAGGGACAGGACCCCTATGTCGGCGCCCGAGGCCAGTTCGTACATTGGGCCCGTCACCAAGAGATGATCCAACCTTGCATAGGATTTGTATGCGTGGGAATAATAGGAATATGCGCGGGTCGCGGGGTGGAGGCGGCGCCACATGTCGTACATATCAAGCTCCTCCAAACGGGTACGAACCGAGCCCGAGAGCTCTCTCGATTGTAGGCGCCTCTGCACCGACCTGTCCAGGGACGCATCAAAGACCATGTTCAAGTCCCCCCCAATCACGATGTGTCTGTCAGGAGTGGACGTTACGTCTTCCAGTGCCCTGTGTAGAAACTGATCCTGATGATCATTGGGGCTATATATGGAGCCTATAGTGAACATCAGACCCCCTGCTTTGATTCTATACGCTAAGAGCCTCCCCTTCTGTTCCGCTACCTTTTGTATGACCTCCCCTTTGAATCTCCTAGATATCATGAGCGCAACCCCTGCCGTCTTGGAAGTGCAGGAAGAGAAAAACTGCGTGGGGAACTTTGGGGTCCGTAGCCTGTGACAATCTCTAGCTAGCAGATGGGTCTCCTGCAGAAGACAGATGTCTGCCTGTGAGTCCTCCAGGAGGGACAGTACAGCCCTTCGTTTAACCGGGTTATTCAGCCCCTTCACATTCAAGGTAACAATCCTAAGGGCCATCAGTGAGGGGGGTACCAGAAAACGCTCATCAAGGCGGGCAAGGCCCACCAGACTAAACTCAGAGGCAGCAACGAGCAACCCCAGCACACAGTGAAGGCAAACCACCCCGTAGCACAGTACAGTCCCCGAACCCCCGAACCCCCAACAGTGTGAACCCCCCCTCCCTGGAACCCCGCTCTCCCCCCTCCTCCCCCACCTCCCAGTGAACCCCCAAACTCCAAACTTGCCCGTTCAACTCCCCCGCCCATCCCCCTCTCCCCAAACCAGGCAAAATACTTCATTGTCCCAGTCCGGTCCTCAGCGGACAAGGCCGTGGAAAGTCGTTCAAGTGGACGTCCAGCCACCACCTCCAACACCCCAGCCACCCCCCACCCCCGGAACCCCCGCACCTGCGATGAAGATAGGCTACTGCAGACTCCCCCCGGAGTAAGTTCAGGCCGTCAAGGCCACATCGCCATTCGCCGTAGTCCTGGAGGCCTCCTGTATGGCGCTAGACATTTCTGCCCGAATTGTAGGCGAGTCAGGTCTCGCGGGTGGCGGGGATTGCCGTCCCCGACCAGTTGCCAGCCATCTCTCGTGCTCCGCCTGCGACGAGGTGCCGGGGTGTCCGTGTCCGATGCAGTGATTCCCAGCACCCCGCATACATCCTGGAGGGACCGGAGCTGATGCAAAGTTCCATTCCAGCGAAAGATGAGGCGGAAGGGATGCCCCCACGAGTACTGTGTGCCATGCTCCCTCAAGAAGTCCGTAGCAATTTTAAAGGCCTTCCGTTTCTGCAGTGTTATTGTGGACAGGTCCTAGTAGAGCGCCACCGGGTGATCTCTGAAGCGGAAAGGCCTGTTGCCGCCGTGCTTCACGAAGAATCCGCTCCTTCAAGGGGAAATCTGGCAGGAAAGCCAAAATGTCCGGAGGGGGCGCCGAGGTCCTGCGAGGCCGGCCAACTCTGTGCGCTCTGTCGATCCGAATTCGGAAGTCTTCGGACTCTCCCAGAATTTCGCGGAACAGGGCTCCTAAGTAGGCGGCCGTGTCTTCCCCCTCCTCGTTGGATGGAACTCCTCGGACCCTAATGTTGTTCCGTCTGGACCTGTTTTCAAGGTCTTCGGCATGGGCTTGTAAATCGATCTACTGGTCCCTCAGCCTCAGGACCTCTTGTTGCAGGTGGGTGATTTCCTCGTCCCTGGAATGGCCAGCCGCCTCCACCGTGTTCACTCGTTCACCTAGGGAGTCCACCTCTCTCCGGACCTCCCGTACCTCCCCGGCCACCTCCTGCTTCAAGGCCTGAAAGTCCTCCCTCAAGGAGCTGAACAGGGACTCCAGGAACGACCTAGTCACCGGGGGTTCCCCGCCTTCTGCGCTCCGTGAACTAGTCGGGGGGCTCGGAGCGGGCTGGTTCCTGTCTTGCCTCGGGGCGCCTCTCCCCAGCATGTCCGGCAAAGTCCGGTCGCCCTTCTTCTGCCCCCTGGCATTCGACATCGCGGAGGGGTGGGGATCACGAAAGGCCGGGGCAGCGATCCAGCAGTGGGTGGCAATTCACACTGCTCGCGCCGATGTGGGACCACTCCCGGTGAGGCGCCCCCGCACGCCTTGAATGAAGGTGTATGCAACCGCTCCGCTCCCGTCCAAAATGGCCATCTGCACCGGCCCGGGGACCCAGCGCCGGAGTGGCGTAGTCTCGTCTCCCGGACTATGTATCGTGCTGCCCTAAGCGGAGGTCGGGGCCTTCCGGTGCACAGAGGGCCCTGCCGGACAGTCCTTCCAGTGATCGCTCCAGAACCAATATCCGATGATTCCGGGTAGGCCCGGTCTCGGGGGTCGCAGCAGTCCTACCCCACCGGTCCACTCGGTGAGCACACAGCCGGGGGCTGGTCTCGCAGATCGTGCGGCAGTTGGAACCGGCGACCGTGGGCGCCGGAGGGCCTGGCAGCGTCTAGCAGCGGTGAAAGGGGGGGCTCCGGGCCGGGCCACGTGGTACAGGCCTCGCGGCCTACCAGATCCCCGGGCTTGCGTAGGTACTTCCTGTCGACTCCGCCTCCGCTACCACCGCCAATGCAGCTCCGCTCCGCCGAGGAGGGTCGTCCCAGATCACAACGGGGACGGTCGCGGTATCGAGTCGCTCGCAATCTGTCGGCCCACTCCGTGCTACTGGCTGCCTTCGTAGGGTTACTGAGGCCTCGCGACCGAGGGGTCCGCGGGTCTTCCGGCAAGTCTTCCGGCGGCCCTCGCCTCGGCTTGTCCTCAAGCGGCTCCGCCGCCGCAGCAAGGTAACTGAGGGTTGCGGACTGCTCCACACCACCACGGGAAGTACTGGGTGCGTTTTCCGCTCGATCCGGGGGAGATCAGCGGTGTAGAAAGGTGCAGGTTTTCCAGGGGCTCGGGAGCTCACGGCAAGAGCGTCCTCTCAGCCCGCCATCTTGGCCATGCCCCTATCCCGCAACTTTAAAGTAAAATTTATACAAACAATGGTCCTACATAGATCATACCTCACCCCACAGAGAAGACATCAGATGTTCCCATAGGCCCAACACAGCTGCACCCGCTGCAAAGGCGATGAAGCAGACTTTATCCATATGCTATGGACCTGCCTATGTATATTAGATTATTGGAATGGAGTTTGTCATTCCCTGGGAGAAGTCACGCAACTGACCTAGAGTGTCTTACTGGGCTCCTTAGATGCACCAAAGCGCAGAAAGTTCAAAGACGTTTTCTGGATCTTTTTACTAGCCATCAGGGCCCTCACTATGAGATGGAAATATCCTAGATGACAATCATTGTCTAGTTGGCAAGATGATATGATACAATGGGGTGGGGCTGAGAGCGCGGCGCTTAGAAGAGAGGAGGCAAGAGGGTTACGGAAATTACCCATCTTTATGGAATTGGACATTATGTTGGAGGATTTTAAACACTTAGATCTAATCCCTGCACAACACAATCCCACGCAATAATCGACATCAACTCTTTATTGAACTTTCCGGTTTCTTTTGCTACTCGCACTACCACTCCCAGAATGCTGAGGGGCGATCCGGTGGAGAGGCCAGCGGTGTGCGCCCATCTTGCGTTCTACTTAAGGGCTTTTGCGAGCCTCCAAAGCCGACGGGCTTTTTGGGAAACGCACCTGCGTGCCGAGCAGGCAACAAAGCCCTTGACGGATCTACGGCGGCTTTCTTCACCACCCCTGAACTTTATCTCTACTGATGAGGGATACAAATCCCGAAACCCGGGCCATGTCTCGGGTCTAGAGATTACCGAACTTTCAAGAACTGATTTGCACCATCCAAGGTGATACACTTTGAACTTTCCGGTTTCTTTTGCTACTCGCACTACCACTCCCAGAATGCTGAGGGGCGATCCGGTGGAGAGGCCAGCGGTGTGCGCCCATCTTGCGTTCTACTTAAGGGCTTTTGCGAGCCTCCAAAGCCGACGGGCTTTTTGGGAAACGCACCTGCGTGCCGAGCAGGCAACAAAGCCCTTGACGGATCTACGGCGGCTTTCTTCACCACCCCTGAACTTTATCTCTACTGATGAGGGATACAAATCCCGAAACCCGGGCCATGTCTCGGGTCTAGAGATTACCGAACTTTCAAGAACTGATTTGCACCATCCAAGGTGATACACTTTGAACTTTCCGGTTTCTTTTGCTACTCGCACTACCACTCCCAGAATGCTGAGGGGCGATCCGGTGGAGAGGCCAGCGGTGTGCGCCCATCTTGCGTTCTACTTAAGGGCTTTTGCGAGCCTCCAAAGCCGACGGGCTTTTTGGGAAACGCACCTGCGTGCCGAGCAGGCAACAAAGCCCTTGACGGATCTACGGCGGCTTTCTTCACCACCCCTGAACTTTATCTCTACTGATGAGGGATACAAATCCCGAAACCCGGGCCATGTCTCGGGGCTAGAGATTACCGAACTTTCAAGAACTGATTTGCACCATCCAAGGTGATACACTTTGAACTTTCCGGTTTCTTTTGCTACTCGCACTACCACTCCCAGAATGCTGAGGGGCGATCCGGTGGAGAGGCCAGCGGTGTGCGCCCATCTTGCGTTCTTTATGGAAACATACCTGGCCTACACTGACCCTAGTCCACATACCATAGAGTACAGACAGAATAGGACACACAGTATCACGTGAATAACCCTATCAGGTGACCATCTGCATCAGATGCAACAGACCAGGTGGGGGGAGGGAACAGGAGGTGGGTGGGTACTTGTTAGATAGTTAAAGTTCATTTAAACATAAATATGCTTGATATTATTGAACACAATGTAATATTCTTGGCTCATTATATGACCAGACCTCTCATACCGCACAGGCGGATGACTGACAAAATATATTTGTAACCATAAGTTATTTCAAGGTCACATATGTGTTATGTATATGATGGAAACAACAAAAACAAAATACCTCATGTATCGAATGATCCTACTTTTATTCTGACGAGGTGTTTCAATAACGTATGTTTAAAAAAAAAGCACGGGGAGGTGATTGAGCATTGATGGACTCTTGCTTTAATCTTGCATGGTGTAGAAGAGAATGGGGGTGTTTGTATAATATTTGTTCTGTTGGTTCTTATAAAATGTGATTAATCAGCCGTAACAGTTTCAAGGCGCTGGGGTAGGGGGGTTTTGCAGAATGTGATCCAAATAAGAGCTGTGCCATCTATTCCGGCTTCCTCAAGTCTTTGGATGAGTGTAAGATGATCCACTGTGCCGAAGTTCACTTAGAGGTCCAAGAGAAGAAGGGCAGCCACTACATTCAGTCCACTGTGTTTTTAAGATCATCCCAGATAGAAATGACGGCCAATTCAGTGCCTCTTTTTTGCCAAAAACCAGTTTGGAAGTCAGAAAGTATTGAATTGTCTTTAATGAACTGTGATATTTGGACAAAAGCTGCTCTTTCTCTGAGGTTGCCCAGGAATGTTTGTTTTATTGATAAACTGTGCGATTACTTAAAATCTTTACAGTATAAGATACAATGAACTACAATAAAATGCAATGAAACACCCCCCCCCCCTTCTCGGCCAAAACCAAGTAAAACCATTAGTGCAACTATATAGTTACAAAACTAACTGTGTCCAATCAGGGTTCTATTAAAAGAATAAAAGTTTTGATTTCTCCATGAGACCACGCCTGCTAGAGTCTGAGAGGCGTATAGAAGGTTGACATCATCAGTCGCGCTGCGGAGACAGTTGACAGTAGGTAGATTCTGCATCAGACCCTTAGCCGACCCAGATTATTTGCCTCAGTTCGATGGTTCCAATTACTTTTCGATGTCTCCCTGAGTTAACTGTAGGCTGACAACTTTGGGGCGATGGTGAAAGCGCTAAGCCCACTGTCGGGGCCCATCGGAGCAGTAGCCTTTAATTGGGAATCGAGTGCCATTTTAACTTGATGGATGAACTTGCCGGCCCTGGCTAATAAGCAGGTTGTGGTTTCTGAGAAACACCAGTCCGAGGCCTCTCTGCATGTTCTATGGCCCAGGTTCCGTAATGCCGGACGCAGCAATCGCTGTCGGTCGCTACCCAACTTTGTGCAGCAACATAGCAGATGTAGCCAGGATTCTCTGCGATAGTTGCAAAGTCGCAAGCAATGGCTCCGTCTGCTCGTGCCCAATTTGGGTTAAAATCAGCGATCCTGAGGGCCAAAAGGCGCATAAACTAAATTTTCTGTCTTGCATGGGTTGTTAATGAGTCTTGCAGGTATGGTTGGGGTTTGCCGGGGATGTAGGACTTGTCCAGGGCCAGAGTTAGTGGGTTGTGCCGGAGCGAAGAAAGGTCAAGCTCAAAAGAGATGGACTGGACTTGACGCTTAACGGCTTGGGCCCAGGCGGAATATGGAATTTCGTGAAGATACAGGCTCCTTCCCTCGATTTTAAGAACTTCAATGGCGAGTTCCACCTTGGAGTGCCATGGGGAGCCTGCATCACCAAAGATGGTTTTTAGGAAGTGCTTTAAGGTGTTTTCGGGTGATTTTAGTACTCTAATAGTCTAGGAGGTGCTAGGTTGGCATCTTTCAGAGCTTGCCCCATGTCCGCTGTGTACAGATTAAAAAGTAGGGGGGCCAAGACGCACCCCTGCTTTAAACCAGAGTTGGTGGCAATTCTTGTGGTTGTGATTGTTGGGCTTAGTTTCACCTCATAAAGTGCTTTTATGGCTTTTAGCAGGGCATTGGGGAGCCCCCAGGTCTCTAGTTTTGCCCAAAGCCAGCTTCTGTTTACTCGGTCAAAGGCCGTAGAATAGTCTATAAAGCAACAGAACAGAGGCAACTTATTCCTCGTGTTAGCCTTCTTCGTGAGGTACGTGAGCACTATGATGTTATCCAGAGTGGAACTGTTAGCCCTAAAGCCAGTCTTTGAGGGCGGAAGAATGCCACTCTTATCCACCCAGGTCTCCAGGTCCTTTAGGAGAAGGCAGGCATATACCTTAGCTTCAATGTAAAGAAGGGCTATGAGTCTGTAAGTAGCCGGGTTCAAGCGATGGCCTTTTTTATGAATGGGGAATAGGATTGAGCCTTTCCAGGAAGTTGGCAAGATTGCGGTTGCGAAAGAGTGGTTGTATAAAGGAGTAAGTTTGGTTGCAAAAAAGGCTGGGGCGGTCTTAAAAACCTGGGCAGGGATCCCGTTAGGGCCCGGGGCGCCGTCAGTTCTGATGGCCTTGATGTGCTTTACTATCTCCGCTTCCGAAAATTTTCCGGGTCGGGTAGGTCTTAGTTCTTTTGTCGGGGCGCTTTCAGTTTTGATGGTAGCGGCTGCCGCTTTGGACCACGAGGTTTTGCAGGGAGTTGGCCGATTTGGCTCACTGGTATACAGCCCCTTTGCATACTGTTCCCACACTTTACCTGCAACACTGTTTTCCTTGTATGCGCCTCCAGATGACAAGCTGTTGATATAGCGCCAGAGCTTGCTGTTGTCTTTTTTATTGATTAAGGAAAACACTGTCAGCCAGTTCTGTTTGGTCCGCTTTCTTTTCAACTCCCAGATTTTCTTTTTGTAATTGGCTCGCAAAACGGCAATGGGGGCGCCCCTGGCAGATGGGAGCCTTTCTTATTTGCCCTAGCTGCCTTGTTGAGTGCATGCTTAATCTGTCTCAGGCTCTGCATTTTTAGGCGGCATGGCCTGGTGTCTTTTTGGCTGCTTCTTGGTTGATGAGTGTTACCCAGGCACTTCAGTATATCCTTGGTCAGTGTTTCCCATAGGTGTATGGTGTTCACACTGTCTTGTGGCCTTGGTTCTGCCACCCTATTGGCTACATATACCAAAAGTCTATGGCTGAGATTGGTCGACCATTTTATTCTTTTGAGGACTAGATGATGTTCTTCGCCTGTGGTCGTACCAATTACTTTGTGGGGGTCCGCCTGTACACGTGTCAGATTGAATAAGGCACGGAGGGGCCTGTGGTCGCTTTCGACTCTATCATCCACAGTGAAATTGCAAAGTTTGTGACCCAGTCCTTCATTGGTAAAGATATAATCTATTGTGGAGACATTCCTGAAAGTCAGATTAGCGGTACATGCGGGGTGGTTCATTTTATGAGTCCCGTGGGTGGATTGCAGATTGTAGTTTGCTAGAAGTTCAATCAATGGGGCTGACTTCTTACTTGGGGGTGCCACAGGGATCAGGTCCAGGCCTCTCAGGTTAAAGTCACCCGCTATTACTACATCATGGTGCAAGCGTCTTATTAGTAGGTCTTCCAGGGAGATAGTAAGTGATTCCAAGGCGTGAGGGGAATGAAGTTTTGCTGGGTTGAGATAGCAGTTGATTAATAAAAGCGGGCGGGGTGTTTGATCCGCTCTCAACCCTTCTATTGTGATGGCTTGCAGGTTGGATGACTCCAGATTTAGTTCTTTTACATTAAATTTGCAGGCATGGCTTACGAAGATGAAAAGTCCCCCTGACGGGCGACCAAAGATCATCCTTTTGGTTGCTGATTTAAAATGTTCGTAAAAGCCAGATATTGGGGTCGATGACCTCGCCCAGGTCTCCTGAATGCACAATATATCCCCCTGTGCAAGGTAATCAAGAGTGGTCATTTCCCTGAAAATGTTATTTAGCCCCGTGATGTTCCATGAGATGATGGTTAGCTTGCATTCTTGGCCCCTTGATGGAGTTACGCGTGCTCTATTTTCATGGGTGTAGGCAGGGTTAGGAGCCCTGTCTCCATGTGTCCTCCGTTTGAGCCAGTCCTTGCTGAGGCGGCTGCACTCTACGCTTCTTTTCTTTTAGCTGGATTTGTATTTTTAGCGGGGTTCTTGGCCTCCCTGATTTGGAACCCCTGTCTGGACTGGTGGATTTTGTGCCTTTGAGAACAGAGATAGGTTCTTGAAGGCCGTAATGAGGTCTGAGGACATGCGGGTATTTTGGTGCCCTGGGGTGGTGACTTCTATGCCCCATTCTGCCAGTTGTATTGCTTCGTTGAGGACAGCCTGTTGGGCTTGTAGATTCGCAAATCCGACTATGGTGGAGTCACCATGGGTGTCTGTCTCCAAGCTCTTAAACATCACCCATTCGATCATCTCCGAGGTTATTTGTGCCAGGGAGTCAATGTGGCCGAAGAGTCGAACAATATTGGACCTGTTCAGAATGACAAAGGAGCCTATGGCTGTGTATCTGGGAGTGAGCAGCAGCTCATGTATTTCTGATGGGTTTTTATATTCGATGGAGCATTGTTGTACGCCTTCTCCCAAGGACGTGGGCCTCTGATGAATTGGAAGTGGAAGGTTTTTATTGGAATCTCCTGGCCGCTGTCTGTCTGACGCCACGATTGATAGTCCTGCCTCTCTTGACGGTCCTTGCCACTCATCGTTGATTGCATTCTGGTGTGGGAGGTTTTTATATGTAACTCCTGGCTTCTGACTGCCGTATACCTCAGTTGGTAGTCCTACCAGGCGGGGCTGTCCCAGCTGCGTCCCCTGGTGTAGTGAAAGGTTTGTTTCTGACTTACGTTGAAGTGCCCAGCCAGTTGGGCCGTTGGCGCTAGGTTGTGCACCGATTACCACCTGTGAAGACCTTAATTGATCCTCCATGTTGGGTTGTTCCTCCAGGTGAGGGGTTAGATATCTAAGGGCCTCGTTTGGGACGAGAGGCGCATCGCTAGGCTTGTCGGTCTTGGGTGCGTGTGTAGGGATGAAGATGGGAAAGGGTGGTTTAAGGTTACTTTTAGTTTCGGTGGCGCCCGAGGTTATTATGGCTGGTGATATGTTCTTGCTTTTGACTTTAGATTTCTTTAGTTGTTTCTTTAGTCTTTTTTTGGCTCTCCTTTACAGCGGAGCAATTACACTAGTCGGTGCACCTTTGGCCTTCTCCGAGAGAGGTATGTTGACGGATGAGTCGTCACTTTCGGTGTCAAGGTCCAAGACCTCGAGGTCCCCGCTCCCTTGTTCTGCCAAGATGAGATTACTGCATGGCCCTACCAATGGATCTTTTGGTGAGCTGATAACCGCGGTGCAATGGTCGGTCATTTCGTCATGCACTTTCGTCAGAGCTGGTAACTTTTGTGCGGCTTGTACTTGAGGAGACCTCTCTCCCAGACCCTTGGCTAGTGCAAGCATGTCTTTTAGAACATCGGGTAGACTTGCCCATTTTTCTATAATGGCGGCACAAGAGTTGATATTAACCGCGTGAGCATATTGGGCTCCGAATAGAGCCTCTAGCTTTGCTAATTTATCATCTTGGCGCACCAGGTGCTGGTCAATTGAGTGCAGAAGATCGACTTGAACTTCCATCTTCGTGGACTGCCATAGTAAGGCCCTAGCCATGGTGTCTTGAACTTCTCTTATTACAGTCAGGTTTAAATCTTTAACAGTGACTTCGTCGATAGAGTCTTGATGTTGTGTCAGGATCAAGGGGCTCCATTCCTCCGTCTGCGATGTTCTCCCTGCATTGGTTCTACCTGAGTTTATAGGTGTGGCTTCAAGTGTGCGTTCTATTGACTGTTCTAATTTTTGTAGGAACGATGCCCTTAGTGTTACCTTACCCGGAGAGGTCGACTTCGTTATTGACCGGGGTGTCACCGTTGTACTCGGTCGCTTCCCAGTGCTCTTTGGGGGAGAGGGTGCAGTAGCCTCGTTTTGCTTTACAATGCCTGTCTCCGCGTATTTCCCCGCAATGGGTCTCGTGTGAACATCAGCTGTAATCCTTACCGGGCTATTCACTCTGGCGACAGGCTGGGGTCGTGCTTCTGGGCTTCCGATTTTTTCGGTATAGGCAGGCTCGGTGGAGTAAAGGCCAATTTGATCTTGGTTGGGCTTTGGCGACCCTGGTTTGGCACTGCCTTCGGGACCTGGTTGACTCATGTCCGGGGCTGTCGGTCCTCTGGGGGCCTGAAAGAATTGGGTAATGAGACCTTGTGGGAGGGAATTGCCAGAGACTGAGTCCTGGGATTTTTGGGTTCTAGTACTTCTAGTTACTCTTCTTTGTGCCGTGTTTTCAGGGTTCACCTCCATCCCCTCCTCCTCCGTGCCATACTTGGTCTTTTTGAGTGTCATCCTTTAGGGCTGTGAACTGGGGCTCTACGTGGTGAAGTTTGTTTACTTGTGTGCCTACTTGTTGGAGTATCTCTCCAGTGAGGGCCTTATATTCCTTGTATGTGTCTGGTTAGTATGTCTGGCTCTCCACGCAAACTGTAATGGTCAGCGTCTCTGCTGGGGGAGAGGGAGGCGGCAAGCGGTGCGCACAGGGTGGCCGCAGGCTGGGGGACCTAGTCAAGCAGCCCCTTGGTCCGCACCCTCGGCTCTTACTTCGCGACCGCCTCCAATGGCGGCCACGCTCGCCACCACCACTTACCTCCCACACTGGCTGCACAGACAGGCTCCAGGCACTCCAAATGCTCCAGGCTCCAGATATTCCAAATGCCCCAGTACTCCAGGTGCCTCCCAGTAGGCAGCACGGCTCTCAATGCTCGAAGCTCTCGGGCGCAGTTAAAATGTCTACACTGCACAATATCGCTCAATTACCGCACAGCTACACAGCGGCCCCTCCACACGCCGTACTCCACTCCGGCGCGGCGCTGTGCTCCGCGGTCGTGGGCTCTAGACGCCGGGTGGACTGCACTCTCTTTTTCTCGGCTAGGTGGGAGCTCCTTTCCTGCTCACCCTGGCTAACCGCTGGGGTCGCGCTGCTTTCCTCACTGTGGCGGGGGGCAGGCTCTCCTGTGACGGCTCCCCTCGCACTGCTCTCGCCGACCACCGCACTCTGGCAATGTCAGGGGTGAAGGCACTCCTGTGATGGCACTCCTGTGATGGCTCCCCTCACGCTGATCTCACCGACCCCCGCACTCTGGCGCTGTCGGGGGTGGGGGCTCTGCTCTGCTCCTACTGCTCCTGCTGCTCAGCCTTTTCGAGCCTCACGGGATAACGTTGAAAAAGGCGCTTAAAACTCTGTCCTGAGCCCTGAGAAGCGGCCTGCGGATGGCGGACGGGAGTCCCCACTAAGCCCCCACTGAGACCAGTGCGTGGGGTCCGGGGCACCTGGGGGCCGAAGGGTAGGACCGATGGTGGGCGGCAGCGGTTCGGCGTCCTCGCTCCCCGCACCTCACCTGGATTCTGTGATGAATGAGTTTGTGAAGAGCAGCAATGGGAGAAGAAAGATGCAAGTGGTGTATGTAGTAAAGCTTAGTGGGTTCAGCCGCTGCTGCAGAGAAGTGGTTCCAAATTCGAAGGTCACAGGTTTCAGTGTCAACTCATATGATAATACTTCCGGGGTGGAAGAAACGAGAACTCTTGCCCAGGAATGGGGCATTTGCCATAGGTATGTAGTTGTCAGAGTCTTTTTTTTTTTGTCCTCATACGCCTCTCCTCACCCCATACTGTCGCGAATCCACCCTGGGGTTAATCTATCTCATATAGCGGGCGTAGTGTTGTTTAGGAGTAAAATATACCTCGTTCGCCCTTCCTCCTTACAACAAACTTCCACCGAGATTCTAGAGAAGCTTAATCATAGGACTGTATCTCATCTAGGTCCCCCTCACCATCACCCATAGTGCTGTAAGAACGGAGTCCAAAATTTGCATCTCTTCTTATTCCGACCAGCCATATCTAGCTTTGCCATAACTCTCATAGCTCTTAACCAAGTCATTTCAGACGGAGGGTCCACAGATATCCACATTCTGCAAATTTCTCTTCGTGCAACCAAGATACCATAAAACACCAACTTCACTTTATGGTTATAGCCCTTACCTTGTAAATCTGCTTTTCCCGTCATAACAAGTTCAGGGCTTACCTCCAATTGTTGGCCCAGTACAGTGGACAAGCATTTACTCACTGCTTTCCAGAAATCTTCTATCTCTGGGCATGTAACAAACATATGTATATCGTCTTCATTCGGGCTATTGCATTTGGAACACCTCACTGTACCGCCGTCTCTGAATTTCGCCAGTTTTTTTGGAGTCCAATACGCCCTGTGGAGAGTGAACAAGTGGTTTCTTCTTAAGTTTGCAGGTTTAACCACCTTGTATAGAATCAACATAGATACTTGCCATATATCCTCCGTCGCAATCCTCAGCAAACACTCTCCGCACAGGGTCTCCGGCAATACAACGGGTCCATCTTCTAGATCCACTATCGACCAATACCACATCGCCACCTCTTTTTTAATTGGGGTCTCCAAAGTTAGTTTCTCTTCAAAAACATTATAGTGCCCGAGTAAGTTTTCCTTCCCGACAGCCCAGCTTTGTATCTGGAGGTATTTGAATTTAGAGAAGTTATGGCCCCACTCCTGTTCGCAGTACCTCCACGGTGCTAAGCTCCCTTCTATAAACAGGTCCCCCCATCTCTGAGGTCCTACTGTTTTTAATGGTGTTGCCAAAGCATCTTCTGTCCAACTCGGAGCTCCTGGTGTATCCCAAATTGGTGCCATTGCACTAAAGTACGGTATCTTTGTTGCCCTCCTGACTCTGTACCATAATATAGCTAGATCTTTCAAAACCTTTAACCTTATTTTCTTAAAGTATTTCGGGTCGGCAAATTTGTACATAAACGCACTTTGATTAATCTTCTCCATTCTTAACAGTGCTGAGAGTATTATGCCAATGTCTGAACTCCCTGGGGTTCCCAAAAGCATTCTGCAGTTCCTTAACAAAAAAGCCCAAGAGTAAATCGGTAGATCCGGTGCTGCCAAACCTCCTTTCAAGAGTTTTCTCCGGATTTTTTTCCAAGATAAACGTGATCCCTTAGATGCCCAAATAAAAGACCCAATCTCGCTTTGCGACTTTCTAATCTCCTCCTTCTCAAACATAAGTGGAATAGAGTCAAAAAGAAAGGTTAACTTGGGTAGAACCATCATTTTCACCAAATTAACTCGGCCGTATAGCGTTAACGGCAAATGTGCCCAGCCTCTCATGACCTGGGAGATTTCTTTCCTTGCTTTAACCAAATTTATTTTAGGAAGTTCCTTAATGTTCTGTGTTATTTGCACCCCTAGATATCTTATCTCTGTTTTACATGCTGTAACTCCTGCATTTAAGTTCCAGGACAAAATCTCAGTTTTATCCCTATTTAAAAGATATCCAGAAACCTCGCCAAATTCCTTCGTAATAGTTTCTATACAACTCAGTGATTGATGTAATTTAGGGGTAAAAATGACTATATCGTCCACATATAGCCCAATCTTTCTGCCCCAACCTTGAAACTTAAAATGAGGAATCAACTCTGCCTCGCTAAAGGTTCTATATAAAGATCGAACAAGAGAGGAGATAAAGGGCATCCCTGCCTTGTACCCCTCATTACTTTTATTGGTGATGTTAAATTCCCGTTTACTAAAACCCTCGAAGTGGGTGACTGATATAGCCATGTCAATACCGAGCCAAAATTGACCCCCATCCGTATATGAGCTATCAACTCTTTCAAATACACCCAGTTAACCCGATCAAATGCCTTGGCGGCGTCCAGGGAAACCACCGCCAAGGGAAGGTTATATGTAGCTGCTGCATCTATAATGCATATAAGGGAAAACGTTAACTCCTTTAGATACCTCCCTTTAATAAACCCCTTCTGATCCTTATGTATTAGATGTGGGACAACTCTAGCCAACCTATCTGCCAAGATCTTGGCAAACAACTTATAATTGCTGTTTAACAACGAAATCGGCCTATAGGAGTCCATATATTTTGGTGATTTCCCGGGTTTAGGAATAACAATAATGTTTGCCTCGTTCCATGACGCTGGGAGGACCGCAACACCTAAGAAGATATCATTAAAAAGTTTCGTTAATAGGGGTACCACGCTCCCTGCCACTGCCTTATAGACCTCGGCAGGAAGCCCGTCTGGTCCTGGAGCCTTCCCTTTCTTGACGCTTCTTATAGCCATCTCTACTTCTCCCAGCGTTATCTCTTGATCTAATGATTCCTGAAGCTCTTCCGTCAATGGTTTTAAAAGCTTTAACCAACTATCTATTGCCTGTTTAGCCGGAGCGAGATCCTCCCTATACACCTCTTCAAAATATCTATAAAATGCCTCCGCAATATCCTTTGTGTCAGTAACAAATTGTCCTAGTTCACCATCTTTTACTTCTTTAATTGTGCTACGTACCCGCTCACTCCTGGTTTTCCAAGCTAATAGTTTACTTGTAGCTTCACCATATTCAAAACGAGCTAATTGACTAGCCTCATATTTTTCCCTAACCCTATTAGAGACCACTATGGCAATTTCTCTTTTTAATTCTTCCAAATCTTGAACAATCTTTTCTTTAATCTCACTGCTCACTGCCTCCACTAGCGCTCCCTCCTTTTGACGAACTTCTTTTTCCAAAGATTCTACCCTACTAAAGTATGCTCTTCTTTTACTAGCCGCCAAAGCTCCCAATCTCCCTTGGAGAAAAGCTTTACAGGCCTCCCAGACAACATCAATTCCCGTTGACCCCAAGTTATGCTCTACAAATCCATCTATTTCCTGCCTGAGATTCTCTATCAACTCAGAGTCATACAATACGGTTCGATCCAGCCTCCAGACCGAACCCAAACCGCTCACCCCTATCTTAACCACTAAAGTAACTGCTGAATGGTCCGAGAGGTGTACCCCAACGTGAAAAATCTGTTTAGCTCTCTCCAACAGTCTTAAATCTATTAAAATATAACCAATCCGTGATCTGTGACGGTATTTTTTATTGTAATAGGTATAGCCTAATGTTTGACCTGACCTGTGTCTCCACACATCGCATAAACCAAACTGATCTATTACCCCCTTCACCCTATTTGACATCTTGCTATTAACCTGTGCCCTGCTGTTTGAGGATCTATCCAATTTATGATCCAATACCGTGTTAAAGTCTCCAGCAAGAATAATATTACCTGTAAGACCTACCATCTCTTTGATTAGTTCATCTAAAGGCCCCACAGCGTCCTGATTTGGACCATAATATCCTATGATGTTATATACGAGGCCACTAATTTTCATAGTAACAATCAGCCATCTTCCTTTAGTGTCAGCTACCTCCCCCTCAATAGTGCAGTCTACCCCCTGTCTGACCAACAATGCAATCCCTTTTGTTACCGCCGATTGTGGAGTATAAAAGACATGCTTCAGCCATCGCTGCGATTAAAAATTATTCTTGCTCTCCTCCCCAGTTAAATGGGTCTCCTGTAGAATCATAATATGTACTGAGAGATCCCTTAGGTACTTCATTATCATGTCCCTCCTAGACTTTACTCTTAAACCATTCACATTCCACAAAGTCAAGGTCAATTCCGCAACACCACCCCCATCGTCACATATCCCCTCGGAACTCACTAACACCCAGGTGGGAAAATAGCTTACGAGAACATTTTTTAACTTTTTCTTCTCTTTTCCCCCCTTCCCAACCCCCTCCCGAGCTTCCCCCCCCCACCTGACCCCCCTGACCCCATTACCCCCTCCCTGGAAAACCCAACCAGCTTCCTAAGGCCCTTCCAAGGCCTTTCGAGTACCCGTTACGGGAGGTGTGGCGTTTTCCTTCACAATCTTACTTATACACAAATAATAAGCCCCTATGCGTCTATGCGTCCAGTGCTATACCCATTCTTCTAGAGCCTTTTTCAATTACACATTTCCGGCCTGACATTGATCCAAAAAAGCATCAACATCCTCGACAAACCTGAAAGTATGCATTCTATTCTTCCACATGACTTTTAAAAAAGCCGGAAATTTCAATTGCACAGTAGCTCCCATACTTCTTAATGGCTCGATCCTTTTGCCCAGCTCCCATTGTCTGTTTGCTGTTACCACCGACAAGTCTGACCTGACCTCAACTCTAGAGTTATCTACCATCAAGGCTCCTTTCTTCAAGGCCGCGGCCAGAAGTTTTTCCTTTAGACTATATGTCAGGAAGTTAATCAAGATCCTTCTGGGTTTTGAGCGATTTGAATTCAATCTGAAGCGATCTCTATGTATCCTCTGAATATCCAGAGAGATCTCCTCCTCCGTTTCTTCTACCTGCAGTTCTGTTTTCAATAAATGAACAATGTACCCCTTTATATTTTCACCTTCTTTTCCTTCTGGCAGTTTCAACATTTTTAAATTGTTCCTCCGTTGCATATTCTCCAATCTTTCCAGTCTGTCCTCATGCGCCCTCTCCCTGGATCTAACTTCTTCCAATTCTTTGCTATTTTCCTCTACCTTATCTCTAATCTCCTGAGTTGTCAGAGTCTTGATTGTCTAGGTTAGTTTTTTTTAAAGGGGGGTGTCTGTATGCCTTATTTACATCTTCTGGGAGGGCACCTGTCATTAAAGTTGTTGACTGGTATTGTAACACACACAGGGTCATGTAGAAGTTGTTCACCCATGATATCAATGGTTGACAAGTAGACGTTAAGAGGTAGATAAGAGTGAACACTCTTTAGCAACCATATTGGAGCTAGAATGTGGAAAAAATGTGGCTACTCGGGCGACTATATTAGAGGGATTATGATGATGTTTCAAAGGGGCAATGATTTTACATAGTGTCACATTTGGCTGTGGCGGCTATCTTGGAACGAGGGGGTGTGCATTAGAAGTACTCATTTTGCCAGTGCTAACTCCTCGCACCTCAATTATTACAATCAAGTGTGGGGAACGAAAACCATGCACAGGGCTCTGGGCGGATGTCCAGGGGGTCCCACCATAATAGATAGTTCCCACACAGTAAATGCATTCTTTAGTAGTTGCAACAAGGAGGGGAAGGCATGTAGTCACTTTTTTGGGGGGGGAGGGGAGTTTTATGTGGCGCGAAATCGACCCAAAGATATCAGGTATCAGAGCACCTTACATGAGCACCAGTTTCGTTATTGATGGACACATTGATTTGTGTTAGGCATGGGGAGATTAAGTGATTCTAACCATAAGGCTACATCCTCTCCCCTTCCTGATGATTCCCTGGAGATTCGTGAGGTGATGGTGGTAAAGGCCCAGGAATACTAATGTATATTGCTGTCAGATATTGAGACAAAGAACCATTTGTATTGGCAGGATGCCCCATATCTGACTTTATGAGGGGGAGGTACTGTCACCTACCATACTTGCATATCAAAAGCTCTCTATCTGAGCACACACACAAGAGTTTTGACAGTAGTCCATAGTGACCCCACGTGGACTCGGGCCAGGGCAGGACATTCCAAACACCTCTGGGGGGTGGAAACCTCCAGAACTTTCTAATACTACAAAGTGGACACCAGGTAGAAATATTGGACCCTCAGACCCAACTCTTGATTATGCCTCAGAACCTGTGGAAGAACCAGAATCACTGCTGTGCTGCTTCTTTTTAGGAAAGACTGCCACTCTTCTGCCCAGTTACTCTGCTGCTGAGCTGCCCTGCTGTTGGACTGCAAGGAATGGCCCTGCATCTTGGGACCACGACCACCAGAGTGACTCCAACAGCAAGTTTTCTAGCCTCTGGATGAAAACCTCAGGGACAGAGAAGTCTCAATCCACCTTGAACCTAGCAACCGCTAAAAATATACTTCACAGATTGCCTCAAAGTTAAGCCTGACTGCTTTGTGTCAAGATGCCAGAAGGTTAAGCACAGGTTAATTTGAGGTTTGCTTGTGTTTCACCCTGAAAGAACTTGTGGTACCTGCTTGAGTTACACCCCCCCTCTACCAGTACCTACAATTAAATCACCCAGGAGAACTGAAGGGACAAATGAGCTAGACTCAGGAAGGCCCTCAATGCTAACAAATGTCCCATGGTCATCTGGGTACAGCTAGAGTTGTAACAACTAAGGGGCAAATTACGATGGTGGTCAGACGAGAGTTCAACCGACATCGGTGAGGGAATGGGACCAACTGACAGGTAGTCAGGGGTCACGTCCTTGAAATTAGGAAAAGCCACCATGGAGGTGGTTGAAAACATGACTGTTTGTATTGAGGCTTGTGATGCAGCCTGGATAATGGCTGCAGCACAAGCCCCAATGCAAAGAGGGATGTTTTTAAACACCCTGCACCCTGTGGCAAGCACCATGTAGTGCCTGCCACATGATGCAGGGATGTTCCCCCTAGGGCCCATAGCGGAGGGCCACAGGGGACCAAGTGCTAAGATCTTACAAGCATTAAAATCTTTCCATCCAGTCAATCAGTGATGCCCAAAAAATGAAGCGACTCAAAACTGTTTGATGTAGGAATATAGACATTTGCTGCATTCCAGGAAGATGGCTGGAAAGCTGCAACAGGGGAGTACAGCATATTTAGGGTATTCATAGAGGGTATAAATAGCAAGTGGCCACATCAGTATGGGTGAGGGAGCATTGGGGGCACATGAGAGTTGCCAAAGCAATCTACCTGCTAACTCTGGCTTGTCAAAACTGATCACCGCAAAGCCCACCTCACAGGTCTTTTGACTCAACACAATCCAATCGACAAGCATCATTATATTTACATGGTTACATGAAAAGAAGCTTCCATTAACTCTCCTGGACACTTTCTGAAACACCACCTTCAGTGGTGGTACATTCCCTAGAATAACATACACGGTGACCTTAGGTAGCGGTTTAATCTATTTAAAGATAGTTGAGATCTAGAGTTAACAATAAAGGGCCTCACAGAGGTAGGCATTTCTTGTCTGTGAGAAGAATTAATAGAGGTATCTTTGACTGGGAGTTTTAATGGTTTAATACGAATAACATTTCCGGGGGGTTGAAGGGTTTCACACTACTTAGAGGATTTAGGGGCAGGGGCACAACCCCATGATCTCCCCCAGCCAACCCCCTGCACCAACTTTAATGTTGGGGTGTGTGCAATGGTTTTGGTGACAGGTAAAAACGTATTAATTACATAATTTACAGTTTTGATACCCAGATGGTTAACCTCACTCAAGCCTAGACCTGCAATAATTTTTTGAACGTTGACTCTCTACAGTTAATAGATTCAGAAGAGCTCTTCAGTAAAAGCTCGACTTTACAGTAAAGTCTTCCAACATTGGGCCAATAGTTCTAATGAAAAGAGTTCTACCCCTTACAGTTTCCAGAGTATTTGTCATGTGCCCCAGAATACCCCCTCTCATTTATCTGCACACTCTCCATCCCATGCAACCATGAGTTTTTTTCACATTAGGATCTCTCTGTTTCCTCTTGCTTGCGGGAGGATCCAGCTCTGGTGAGACTGCCTCAGAGGAGTGCTGGATGTCTACACTCAGCATTGTGTTGCCAGCACCCCCTGACAGAGGGTGGTCTTATTAGCTCTAGTGAAAGTATTAGAGAAAGGGGGTAGACTCTGGCCAGTGGCCTCAATACATGAAAAACAAAGGTCTCTAATACCTCCCGCTATTTTGAGTTCTATCCACTGATGGTATTTCATCAGTTAGCACACCCACTGGAAATGTTAAGATCAAGATGTTTGAGAAACTTTTTTGTTTCCTCAAGTTAGGAGGGTTAACAGCATGCACAAGATTTTTTCACTTACCCATGGTGACATAATGAGCCAAAGTACTGAGAAGAAGGAAGAGTTGTGGCCTTGCCCGTCCTTATTACGGCCATAGAAATGCACTTATTGCCCGCTCTTGGTCCACTCCTGGTGGGGGAGAAAGTGCCCAATGGTACATGTACCCTCCTCCTCACCTCTCCCACCAACAGGGAGTTCTGGGATGCTTAGTCCAGTTCAGATGTCCACAGATAGAAACAGTTTCGCCTCAAAAGAGTCAATATTGATGGCCTGGCTGAATTCCTATTCTCTTCGTTTGTAGGATCATTAAGCACGCTGTTTGAGAGGAAGCCGGACATCCTCCGAACAATAAGTGCTCATGTAGGAGTCATTACTTATTTGTTTTTTTAAGACAAACCCCCACTTTGAGAGTTTCACTTTTCTCCAACTGTTGGGAATGTCCACAGTGGTAATTCCGGCAGCCATCTGTTATTCCAGGCAAGACTCTATACAACCACTTTGCATCAGATGTGTGGTACTTTTTAAACAGAAATCTAACTCAACGTGTTCTGATGGTACTTAGAATCCAGTGCAAATCATGATTGCAAAGGTGTTAAATGTGCCACCTTGCAATACCTTGTGTCAAGGGGGCATTTCATTGGTGGTGTATGGACGTTTCCTTGAAACCACCCAGTGGTTTTAATGCAAATCCTTATCTATGAGAATTGTAGACAGAGATTAACTCCAAATCATGCACCTGCTTGAGGCAGGTGTAACAAGGAGAAATGTTTTAATTGCTCCTCATTTTCCCGCTTTACGTGGGTGCTGCATTGTACAGCATTGAAACAGAGTAGGAAACATCTTAATGCATCATTTTCGTACTGGAAGGGCCCTTCTAGCAAAAAATGTATGCTTTTCACAACACAGATTCTTGTACAATTGTTCAGGTATGTGTGAGTGGCACATACCAGCCCAAAATAGTCTGTGCCAGTCTAGAAGAGAGGAGAACAGTGACACATCTGAAGGATGTGGATAAACCTACAATGGAGACAAACATGTAGTCTAGAGCTCCTGGCACGATTGGAGGCTTCTCAGTCAACAATCCGGACTGTGGGCTACATGGAACCCTTTGCTCTGACATGGCCCCAACCAAAGTGACTGCTGCTGCTGGTGGCCCCCTGAAAGACCACCTGCAGGGAGTATGCAGTGGGCACATGGGCCAGCAGGATTAATAGTTCTGCACATTTGATATATTTATATTAACTGTTAATATGGCACCTGTCTGACGTTGTTGATGCAGCTGCCGCACTCGCCCTTGAATTGGCGTACCAAGCAGTGGATTCTGCTGCCCGTGTTTGCTGCCCTTAACCTGATGGTGTGCAGCAGTAATGGGTGGGGTTATCAGGGCCTTATAAGCTGGTGTCTCTGACCCCTATAAGACCATGCAGATGCGGTTGGTGGAGGCGGTTAAGCTGTGAGCACTGCAGACTGGGTGTGGCACGGAGACCCTGCCGACAGGCCTGAAGGTGTAGAAGGGCTGATTCCTCTTCTGCTCATATCCCTCAAGGAGTTAGGGTTATGCGTCGCCCACAATCAGAGTGCAGGGATGCAAATGGAAGATGGCCACTTGAACCCTTGCAGCGGCAGGCGCCCTAGCGGTGGAACCATTGGGCTGATTGACTGTACCCTCCCACTGCGTGAGTGCTATCAGGTCATATCAGAGTGACTCCTGTTAAACAGCGGGAGAGAAGGCCACCTTTGAAGCATGCTGGAGATGGCAGTGGGCCCCCTCGATGAAAGGTAACAGCACTGGTGAGCCCACACATGCAGGAGAGTAGGGCCTCTGCGGTGATGACTCTCAATGCCTGATGCACCCTTAACTGTTGACTGGTGCTTCAGTCCCAAAGGACTTGGGTTTGTTGGACTCAGTGGAGTGAATACCTGATCTGTGGACCAGCTCCTTCATATCGGTATTTGCCAAGAACCTGCATGGGAGCATGGACCTTTGTTGAGGAGGCACTGGACTGAGTGGGATACATCTGCAGTGCCACTACCTGTGCTTTGAACCAGAGGCCGACCAACTGCCTGCTGGGGGTGGTGGATCTTTGATTTGATATGATGGTGGCTTTGGGGTTGCCAGCTACTGTGACTGTGTGGAACTGTGTGCACAACTGCACCTGTAAGCGACCCGAGTGGAACCATGGTCAAGCCATGAGTGGTCAAAGAGGGTCTCACAGAAGTGGTGACTGATGAAGGCCCCCAAACAAGGAGGAGGAATATGTGGCTAGGTCAGCACACATGGCCATGATCCTGAAGGCAATAAAGAAAAAAAAAAGTACCCAGAGATGCAGATCGCGGTAGTTGCAGGTGATGTGGGGCTCTTGCGAGAGGACCAAAGGAAGCTAGCTGACTGAGTCATGGACATTGAAGGCACTTTAGAGACAACTGTATCACACATGCACGACCTTAACAAGAGGGTGTTGGTATTGGAAAAAAAAACGAGACAGTTAGCTACTAACAGCCTGATTCATGAAAACCGAATTCTGCAATTTTTAAATTGCGATTTACAGCGAATCGCAATTTAGAAATCGCAGACCGGCATTCATCAAAATTAGCCAGAAAATAAAGCGATTCGCACGTGTCCGCAAAAAGCGTTTGCGATTTTCAAAAATCGCAGAAAAATTGCTATTTCCGTCAACATCTGTGTAGGAATTGCGATATCGCTAATTGCGAGATCGCTATAGGCGAGATCGCTAAATGCAATCTCGCAAAATCGCGAGATCACAAAAACGGGAAGTCGCATTTTGAGCACAGTGATGACATCACAACCAGGAAGCAGCCAGTTCCCACCCCCATTCAGAACAGTGAGGCTGATCTCGAGGCTGCATCTCACTGAGCTCCTTCCAGGACACCTCCAAACTTCAAAATCCTTTTCTTTTGTGACTGCAGCAATGGCAGAGGATGCAGCACCAGGGCCCAGCGACACCGGGCGCAGGCGGAAGCTCAAATTCTCTGAGCAGGAGTTGGAGCACCTGATTGACGGAGTGGTTGATAACCACCCAAAACTTTTTGGAAAGGACTCCAGGAGGGTGCCTGAGGCGGAGAAACGCCGACTCTGGCTTGGGATAGCCGCAAAAGTCAACGCTGTGGGCGTGGCACACAGGTCGCTGGAGGAGATGAAAAAGAGGTGGTACGACCTCCGAGGTCGTGCCAAGGAGAGGGTGGCAGAGAGGCTGGGCAAGACCCTGGCTACTGGAGGAGGAGATCCTACAGTCCCTCCCAACACCCCCTTGGAGGACGGCGTGGAGGACACCCTTGAGCCAGAGGCGTGCATAGGGGTAATCAATCTGGACTCATCCCGACCCACCCAAGACAGTCAAGGTAAGTGGAATGCGACTGCGACCCTGTCCCCTAACAATGGCCATGACCCTATAGCCTCCCATAATCATCCCAAGTCATGCAATCCATGCACTTTAGACCATGCCCAAAAGCATTGTGGGACATGTAGTCTGCCCACAATGTACAAGAACCCCAATGCAGCCAGACATGTCCCAAAGTACGCAATGCCACAGCCAGTCAGGGAATGTCAGCCAGCATGCATGTAGCAACTGCACATGTGACAGATACATGCAATTAATCCACGTCCACTTCCCCCACAGGTGGCGCTGACAACAGCAGCGACAGTGACAGGGTCCTCATTGATGAGGCACCAGAGGATGCAGAGGAGATGCAAACAGCCAGACATCCTGCACCATCAGGCGCTGCACCTATCCCCGCAGCCAGGGCAACACCATCTGCGCCACCTCCATCATGCGCTGCACCTATCCCCGCAGCCAGGGCAACACCATCTGCGCCACCACCATCAGGCACTGTACCTATTGCCGCAGCCAGGGCAACACCATCTGCGCCACCACCATCAGGCGCTGCACCATTGACAACCACGACCCCACCACCAGCAGGACCCTCTACATCTGGTGCAGCTAGTGCGGTGACAGTGCGCACACCCACTATGGCCAGCCAGCACAGCAGGCATGGCAGGGCTTGCCAGCAGAACACAGCACGCAGCGGCAGGAGGGGGATGGCTGTGCGCGTGCCAGGGCTGAGCATAGAGCGCCGGATGCTACGCATCCACCAACTGCAGGCAAGACGGCAAGGGGCGATCCAACTGCAGCTCCACAACATTGGCCGCAATGTGGCAAATGTGGCCGACAGGATAGAGCGCATGATGACTGCCATGGAGGCCAACACTGCTGCGCTCATCTCGCAGCACAACACCGCCCGCCGCCGCCACCACCAGCTACTTACGCGGCTATCAGCCTACACCCGCTCAAACTATGTAATTGGGAATGCCATCTCCCAGCTCTCACGACGGTCCCTGGCGCAGCAGCAGCAGATTTTGCAATGCTGTGAGGATGTGGTACGAGTCTTGGAGCAGGTCACAAGTGCCGTACTGGCACTCCATCCTACTGGGCCAGGAAATGTCGGTGGGGACGACACCAGTGAGGGCACCTCCAGTGTCAGCAGCCTGTCTGCCTCACAGGTTGGCGTGTTACGCCGCAGCACCAGGCCCACTGCAGGGGCACGTGCCATCCCAGAGGAACAGCCAGAGAGGCGATTGGGTGCTGCGCACCGGAGGCGCACTTGACTTTAATGTACATTGGCTGGAACATGCTGATGATACAAGCATGTCCTGTGTGTGGTTTGGAGCAGTATGTCGCAATACTGCTTGCATGTAAAGAATAGAAACATTACAATATTATTGTGCCTTCAACAATAATATTTATTCTAGCATCATACATCGGCATCCTGTCATTATTTCCATTGGCATGCAATTGTGATTTGTTGGGTGAGGGGAGTGGGTGCACTAGAAACTGTTCATTGTGATGTGGTTGCGGCGTCTGTGTCCTTCAGCGGGGTTCTCCCCGCGTGCATGACCCACATGTGCAGGTGGCCGGTCGTCCCCTTCCGACTCACTGCCAGAGATCTCTACAGGTATCCGGCGCTTGGTAGCAATGTTGTGTAGTATTGCACACACAGCCACAATGCGGCAGCACACATCAGGACTGTAGTACATGGCCCCACCAGTCTTGTGCAGTATGCGGAATCTGCTCTTCAGTAGCCCAAATGTCCTCTCAATGCAATTCCTTGTGCGTATGTGTGCTACATTGTAACGCCGTTGCTGTGGTGTAGCAGGGTTGAGGTATGGGGTGAGGAGGTATTCACGGAGGGCGTAGCCACTGTCACCTGAATTAGAGGAGCAGAGGGTGAGTGCCTGTGCAGCGCAGCTACTTCATCGCAGTGTAACATTGTGGGCCAAGTGTACTTACCAAGTAGGTGTCCTTCACCAAAGTCTCCCCTGGCCAGTCGTGTGTGGAGGCCGCAGTGCCGGAATATGAAGGAGTCATGTGTACGTGATGTATGTCTTAGCATTGCAGACCATCTGGATGTTGAGGGAGTGGTAGGACATACGATTGCGGTACATGTACTCCGTTGCAGCTGGTGGGCAGATGTGGATGTGGGTACAGTCAATGCATCCTATCACATGTGGGAAATGCGCAACATTGTAGAATTGATGCTTGGTCTCATCCAAATCCTGTTGGCTGGTGGGAAATTTGATGTGGTGGTGTAGCTGGGTCAGCATTGCGTCAAGGAAACTCCCTAGGCAGCGGGACATGGTGGGCTGGGATATCCCCCCAGCAGCCGCAACTATCCCCTGGAAGCTCCCGGAGGCCAGGAGGTGCAGACTACACAATACCTGGACATGTGTGGGCACGGCATTGGTCCGCCTTGTAGGGTGCTGCATCAGGGGGTCAAGGTCCTGAATTAGCTTGATGATCATTGGCCCATTCAGGCGGTACTTTGCGTATATTTGCTCTCTGGTTTGGCCCAGCAGGGTGACCCGCTGGCGGAATATCCTGTCCTGGATTCTGCGTCTCCTCCATGCTGCTCGCTGTAGCCTTCGCCGCCTCACCACCATGTAGAGTCCTGGCATTCTGAGACTCCTTATGCTGATGCTGCATCTCCTTAAGTGTGTTTGGTCAGGCCTGCACCGGTTACTGATTGGGCAACGGATTTTCAAAAAATGTTTTACAATGGCTTTGATGGTTACCACCAGCTTCGGGTTGTTCTTAAATTGCGCCTCGCAAACAGCGATTTTGGTTTTTTTCGCTATTTGCGATTTTTCATGATTACCGATTGCGATTGTATTGAGAAATCGCTATTTTATTCGCAGATTCCGTGGTTTATCGCAAATTCCGATTCGCTAATGGTCTACTGCCGGCATTCTGCGAATCTTTTAGCGATTTCGCTATTCTGTGTTTGCGATTTCGCAATTTTCTTGGTGAATACCGATTTTGAAAATTGCGCTCGCAATAGCATTTTCGCAGCTATTACGAGCGCAATTTTGCTTCATGAATCAGGCTGTAAATCTGCTACTAAAGATGCAGAGGGTAGGTCTTGTAGTCAGTCATAACATGCGCTTGGTTGGATTGCAGAAAGAGTGGAGAATCCATTGCTGGAAATCCATTTGGAGGAATGGTTAGCAAGCGCGGTTCTGCAAGAAATATTTCTTGGTGGAGCATGCACATAGGATCCCTATGAACCCTCCAGCGCCAGGTGCAAACCCCTGTCCTGTTATAGCACACTTGATGAACTTTTGAGAAAGAGATGTGATCCTTCAGGCTGTGAGAAAACACGGACCCTGGACAGATGATGGTCAAGAGGTTAATCTCTATCTGGATTACACCACTATGGTGCAAAAGCAAAGAGGGGTGTATGTTCTGGTAAAAAAAGCGCTGTGTCAGCTGCGCTGAAGTTTGCACTCCTTTTTCAAGCTAAACTGATGGTAGAACATGAAGGGAAGGCACACTTTATGACTACACAGCAGGAGGCCAGGGATTTGCTTAAGACGCAAGGGCTGCAACAGGGTCACTAACTGGCTGCAGTGGTCGGAGATGGCTGTTAAAACCAAGTGAATAAATTCAGGAATAACACAAGGAAGAACAAGGCTCTCGGAATAGATAAGCGCTGCACAAGTCAAAACCATGGTAGAAATCAAGCACAGTGAAAACATTTAGAGCAATAAAAAATGGAGGTCATTGTCACTGGTAGGGGCGGGAGAAGCTCAGACGACATTGAGACTCATTGTTTTGGTCAGGGGAGCAGCTTAATATCAGATCCGTATTGAGTAATAAGGTGGTGTTGGTCCCTCACTTGTCATCCTTGAATAGAGTAACCCAATACCCGGAAAACCTCCTAAATATGTTTGAATATGGCCGCTGCAATTTCTTCGTTATAAGCCTGTCTTGATGGAATGTTGTCCTTTGAAGAATGGCTTAATGACGCATTATAATACCCTATTTACATCAATGTGGCAAAAATCTTAGTGAAACTAATTCTGCCATCCTTCAAGATAGCAAGCCTATACCCATAGAAACTTATTAAACCCGTTCCAAGATGTCCACCGTGGTTTTCTTTTGTGCAAGCCCGCCTTGTTCGAAAGTTTCCCTTGCAGAATAGCTTGTTCGCACATTGGCGCGTTATAATATCCTTTTTCATTTTAATGTGGCCAGTATTTCTAATTTTAATAAGTCCCATGACATCAATTTTCCACAATAATCAAGGTCATAGGCTCGACGTCATGACGATGCCGAGTTCAGGGGTCATGTAGACGGGGAGCCGGGACCGGCATTCTCACTCCGATTGTATAGAGAGGATCACGAACGCCACACTCTGTCTTACCAGTAAGTTACAATGATGCGGTTTTTAGCAAAAATGAAGCATTTAGTTGGTGTTACTGGGACCTGGGTCGCTTTAGAATTGGTTCTAAAGGATTATTTTGTTATAGGTGTTTAAGTCGCTGTGGAGTCTGCCAAATAACCAAATTTGAGACGTCTAATTGTGGTTTTGATCGGAAGCAACTGCGTGTAAGTACAGCCCTGGGTTGTTAGTCTTTACACACTGACTGACCTTAAACACGTGCATATTTTGATTCATGTGATTGTATTTGGATTTTAGATTGATTGGAAAGCATTGTCTGTGTTGGTCTTCATCACCTCCGGCTGGAGGTTGTTGGTAAGACTTTTATTGTATATAGGTCTTAGACTTGGATGTTGTAAGGTGGTTCTGCACTTTGATAAGTGGTGGTATATGTGTGTACCTTTTGCACTTAGGTTGCATGTTTTGTTTTCTCTTTTGGGTGATTAGACGATACCTTACAGGCAAGGATGATTAGTTGAATTTTTTATATCTACTTTTAGATATATATGTGCAACTGGTCCTGATGATGGTCCTATGGATTTGCCTTAACCAACGAGGGACCGAAACGTCGACGCATGACACCATTTCATTTATATAATTGTTTGTAGCATGTCACAATGAATAGAATATGCTGAAATGTAATTCTTTTCACATGGTAGTGTAATTCTCCATGCAAAGAATATAAGATGTCAAATACTACGAGGAAAACAACATTTGTATATTGTGTAGTATTTTTGTTGCCATGCAATTTTTGATAAAAACAAAATAAAATAACAGTATTATACTGTATTTTCCTTGCTGTTTTATTAATCTAGGATCACTGCGGTGACAAATAAGTATTGAAGAAGACTATGTAAATAACTCCTACGGGGACAATTTGTTATTGTGTTATTGATCATACCCAGTCCTTGAGGGATTATTGGGTGGCTCTGTCTTGCTAGAGACATTGAGACTAAACATCGCTCCCATGAAGACTTGTTGTCAATTATGACTCCTGTGACACCAGATCAAATGGGTTAGATGGAGCCTAATATGTCTTTAAAAAAAGGGAAAACCTGATATTAATCTCGTGCAATGAGGGGAAATGTTTAATTTCTCCTTGTTTTTGTTGTTTTCATGTGTGATGCATTTTGCACCACACATGAAACAGCAAAAGGTCAATGATTGTTTATGTACAGGACCCCTTCCTGCACATAAACAATCATTTTAAAAACATGCAGTTTTATATCTTTTGTGTGTGTCGCATTAAGCAGCACACATAGAAGTTACAAAACGGCCTTTCCTGTACATAAACAATCTTCCCCTGCACAAAGACACCCTTGCATTTTGGTGCAAGGGTGCCTGCGTTGGTGCTGGGCTGCTAAGTGTTGCGCAGCGCAGGGGGAAACGCAGAGCTGCACAATATTCTTGTAAATATGGTGCAGCCCTGCGTTTAGGAGGTGATGAAGTGTGGCTTTGAGCCAGGAAGGCTGACGCCTCACTCCACCGCTTCCCTTGTACGCATGCCCCATAGTTCTTTCACACATGTGTTTTTTTTCTGGAAAGCACAGCTGAACCTACACACTGAAAATAACTTTTAAGCTTTTTGTCACTTTAAAGGTATCTATTTCAAATATGTATTATTCCACATTTCATGTATTAGGCACCCTACCATATGGACTTACAAGCAGAGTTTGTGGTGACATCATCATTATATAAAATAGGTTTTCTTACATGGCCTAGCCATTTTTCATTGCCAAGTGTTACTGTAGTGCTTTCAAATTACAACACAGAAGGTGTACAGTGATGCTCCTGGCTGCCAAATATGTCTTTCATACAAATGGGTGGTATAAAAATACAGTGAAGTGTATTACATAACTTCCATACCACTAATGTAATATTTCTTGCAGATCTGGCAAGTAAGTCAAATAGACCAATTGAGAATGGCAATGTTACCAATAACAATTTAAGGCCACAGCACACACTATGTCACAGAATAGAAATGCCACTGGCTCGTAATACCAGCAAAAACAGAGTCTAGATATGGCCAACATAAACTCCCTGAAAGAGTTACTTCCCAAGACTGTTTTAATATTCTTATCTGTGGCAATCTCATTATACGTAACAAAACCGTCCCACCTACCTTGTCAACATGTGTTTTGGATGTGGACGAGCATGATATTGAAGCATGCCTCAATTTGTGGGTGAGGGCCATTTTTGGCCGAAGATTTGCTCCGCGACCCAAGGGAATCAATTCACATTTCCATCGACCATGTTCCATTTATGAATGAAGTATAGCCAGGGATGGCACAGCAGTGAGAAACATATACCTCCCTCCCCTCATGTATGTAAATACAAACTCATTCATGACTCTCAGGCCAGACTAATACCTGACTGCCCATCCAAGAATCCCTTGCATACACTGTTAAGGTGTAAACTGCAAATTCAACCTTTCAAAATAGGCCTTCATGAAAGGCCCAACACACTCCTTTTAAACATTTATGAGTCAATCCAAAATAGGCATTACAGCCTATTAAGGGAGGGTGCATGACATCAAAGGGAAGGACTTGTACAGGTTTAATATTAAACGTCCTTGCAGAGAAAAAGGCCCGAAAGTTATTTTGATTGTAGCACATATTGCTATTTCCAGTTAGGAAACAGCTATGGTGTTCATTCTTGCAATCTTTCAAATATTTACCACAGACCCAATTAATTGGTAATATCTGATTTGAAATAAATATTTTAGAACAGTTACTTTTAAAACGTTGCCGGTTACCTGAGTAATAACTTGCTTCCAGTGCTCAGACAAAGGGAGTGGGTCTGGGGAGATCATTTTTTTCTCTGGCGAGCTGACCATCTGAGCTGTGCACAGGTACCAAATTAACTTTAATTGGGCCTTCTCTGTCACAGGCAGTTATAGCTAACAGCTGGGCCTGTCCTTTCCATTAACCCCATAGCCAATAAATCATCAGACCAGGTGGTAGAGAAGCTTCCCCCAGAAATGGTTTTGAGTGACCACAGAGAAGGGTTGCTACTTTTCCTGGCCAAGAAACTTTGGAATTTGTTTCTTTTGAGCAGTGAGTGGCACTATGAGATTGATTACAGCAAAATAAAAAAGAAAGTTTCGCAAAGAGGGTAGAGTCACTCCTAGAAACGGTTACCCCATTGGTGTGGGAGTTTCGCTCACCCACAGACTGGCACTGGGCATACATGTGGCACCTACAGTTCCCTCCTCAGATCACTTCTTCTTCTGGCCTGTGAAAGATCCAAAAAGGGATTGGATCTGCTGCCTGTGATCGGAGAAAAGCCTCAAGACTTGAGTCACTCTCCCTTTTGTACCCATGACAAAGAAGTGGACTTTGAGGGTCATAAGGCTGACCTCTGTTTTAGGCTACAGGGGCACAACAAACTTTATGCCTTTTCCTGCATTCCCAGATCACCAGCTCTAACTCAACATGACAAGGACCCTGTTGCTAAGCTCTGCTGGAATGGATCTTGACCATAGAGTGACGCCAGCTAGGTCCTGGACCCTTGGCTAGCGGCAAAATGTACTTCTCCTAACAAATCCTGAAACATGAGACTTAGAAACATTTTGCCAACTTTGTGCTCTGAGAACCATAGAGGACCGGGACCAACCTGTCAAGCCGATCTGAAGAAAGAAACATTCCAGCTGGCTCTAAGATTCAAATTTCTCCCACTAGGTTTATCTCTGCAGCAGCACGTCTGATTCAGCAGGGCCTTGCTGAGAAGGCATACGTCTTTTGGAGTCCTCTTCTACAGTATAAAGTCAGAAATCTTTAACAGGCGAAGGCTCAAAAAGTATCCAGTCATTGAGGTATCTTCTTTAGGCGCAAAATTCAAATTTTTCCTGCTGAGAGCTTTTCTGCCAAAAGCCAAAACCTTCACAGGACCTCATCCAATGGCTATCTGATGGCATGGATCCCTATTTCACCACAACCATCTGCCTTGCCCCACTGAGGATTTTAGACTTCCATACCAGAAACTAATGCCCTGATTTAGACTTTATCCAATGGAATTATCCATCGGTCCGATGGTAATTTTTATATCCGACCCGCTCTCCATCACCATCAGCCTTAACAAGCACTAAGGTACCGGTCAAGTGCAAGTAGATGATTGTGGTTGTCTCTTTGTGTTTGTGGGCACTATTCTTGCTGTAAATGTAAAAAAAATCATAACTCCACTTCTACCTATTGGAATTTTGTCATGTTCCCACCATTAAATGTATTGAAATGTACTCTATTGATTTAAATTGCTTTGGGATTTTCCTTATGTTATGTTTTGACTCCATTCCTGATTGAGTATAACATATATTCTTCACATGGTATTTCTGAGTTAAGCCTGTGTGCGCTGTGCCATAGCTATCAGGGGGTTGAGCTCAGGTCAATTTAGTGACTTTAGTGGTTCATCCTGATGAGGTTTGGGGTTATTGTTTTAATTGGGTACTCAACCCACTCAACAAATAACTAAATTATTTACAATGTCTTTGGAAGGAGCTGGCCTTGGAATAGACTACACTTCAAAGGTCATGTGGTAATATTCGAAGCCTTCATCACTGCATGGGTGCAGAAACTTCATTTAGGCATTATTTGATTTCTTAGAGGCAGCTCACTCTCTTTAGAACCTCAGACAACATTACAATATTGAAGTAATACACACTTGTGCTCGTAGTTCCAAAATTCTACATCATGAAGACAATAGCTTACTCACTATAACCAACCCAAGAACTTTGAACTGCTGATATAACGGATTGATACTTTCTTCTGTTTCTTGTGATAAAGAATACATTGAGAGAAGACTGAAATACCTCCACTATATAGAGATACAACCTCTGCATCTAAATGTCTGTGCAAACTGTGTACTATACCAGGTGTGTAGACCTACACCGTTCCCTTTGGGATAGAAAGTAACTGACTGCAGATCCCCCACCATTCAATTACCTGTTCCACTATGAGTCCAAACATCCACACTCAGGAAATAAGCACAAACCAATAAGGTTTCTCACCTGGGTAGGCAGAAAACTAAGGTTAAAAACAGGTAAACTAAATGCAACAACCACATTGGTAGGCCTCTAATTACCAAAGGCAGAGGTGTATTATTTGGTGCACAGATTGTCTCAGCTAATATGTCTCAACCCTCTGTGTTCTTCTCTCCATGCTGGACTCACAATAAACAACACACAATAAGAACACTATAACATTTGTTTTTTTAAGTGAATTTCAATGTTTTTTTCTAACTAGTACTCACGTTTGCTGAGTAGTAGAGAGAGGGGGCCAGGCCTCTGACCAGCTCTCTAGAATATTGCTGTGTTAGACTTACTGGAGACAACAGGAGGACTTCTGAGCCCCCGAGAACCCTCATCATCTAGGAGGACTTCATCCCCACCCAGTAGTATGCCAGGAGGTGTGTTTGCAGAGTGGGAGGGAAAGGGTGCATGGCCTCTGAAGTCCTCTTAGCTTTTGCACATTGTTGGACTTAATGGAGGCAACAGGAGGGCTTGTTGGCCCACAGACTCTCAGCATCTGTGGGACTTACTGGAGGTAACAGGAGGGTAAGTTGGCCCCCATGGACCCTCCTGAGTAAAGGGGACTTTATCGCCAATCAGCACTGTGCTAGGAGGTGCATTTGCTGAGTGTTGGAGAAAGGGGGCATGGCCTTCAATCTTCGTTTTATTTAAAATCATTTGTTTTTGGAATTCAGGGATGGAGGTGCGTGGCCCCACTTCCCCTGGGCCCAGGCCAATTTTGAATGGGTGAGGGCCGCCCAGCCCCCTCCCTGGGCCAATTTTAGTCCCAGGAACCCCATCCCCGAGGACCGGTATCTTGTGTGGGTGTCCTGGTCCCACCCAGGGCAGCCACTTGTTACAGTTGGGGACCTAGGTTGAAGCGTGGTCCCGGCCAGCTCCCCGCGTCCTGTTGGTGAGTAGGAATTGCTTTTGCACAGAACGAGCAATGAGCTCCCTCTGTCCAAAAGCAAATCCCCTCTACTTCCAGTAAGCAAGAGCAGTTTTTTCTGCTCTCGCTTGTTAGAAGAAGTGCATCATTTGCAATGCCTTGCCGGGTGTGGGAAAGCTCCTGCCAAGCCATAGCCAACTGCAGTGTCCCAGGGGTGGGCACCCTGGGACATTGCAGGGACATTGCAAGTGCCAGCCCTGCGTTACCCAGGGCCATCAATGGCTTTAGGGGTGCAAACTACTTCACCCGCCTCCTTTATTCTCTAATTGCAATGTAGCCCCGTACTTAATTTAAAGAGTTGCCCTGGGGAGGTGGTGGTCCCCAGAGCTGCAGGGGTGCCCCATGGGCCCCGTTCTAATATCACTTTCACCCCAGGTAGGTGATGGTGCCTGGGGCTGCATGGGGGATGCCCCTGCATTATTGTTTTGATTTACCCCGAGGAGATTGCGGTCCCTGGGGTTTCCGGGGGGCCGTGCGCCCTCGTAATGTTTCAATTTGCCCCAGGAAGGTGGTAGTCACAGGGGATGCAGGGATTGCCAAACATTCAACCTCCAAATTACTTTTTGCAACAATCCCCGTGGAGTTAGTGGTCCCGGGGCATATAAAGCCCCAGGAGGGGGGGCTCATGTGCCCCCTCCTTCATTAATACAATGCCCACAGGACCTAGCCCACCCAGGGGCCGATTTATAACACAGCGCAATAGGCTGCGCTTCATTAAAAAAAACAATGCCCGCTGCTGCAGTGCTATTCTTGCTGAAAACTTAAAAAAAAATGCTTTTTTGGCCTTGTACCTGTAGGCCCTCGCCCCCCTAAGAAGCCTATGGGGTCAGGGTGTTTCTACCTTGCTGCTTTCCTTTTTTTAAAATATTTTTTCTGTGACTCAGTTCAACTGTGTCACAAGATGCCTGCCAACATATCCTGCTTTGAGGTGTTGGCAGCCAATCAGATCTCAGCATGAGTTCGGGAGGGGTCGCGAATCCTCCGTGTCTGGAAATTTCTTTACATTTCTCCGCAACTACTGAACAGATTTACACAGTTCAACAAAGAGGTTGTTTTCTGTACCAACAGTCACCTTTCTGCCAAATTTGGTATAATTCCATTTAACAGTTAGGGCTATAGCTGTGTCTAAAGTTCCTATGGTATTTGACATGGGGAAAACAAGCTTTAGGACCCCCCTTTTTCTTGGCCCCCGCTTGACAAATCGCCCCTCTTACTAGTTTTGACATTTTTGCGAAAATTTGTCAAGCAACTCCAAAATTATTAGCAAATGAAAAAATGCTCTTCTTATGAAAACTACATCCTAACTATAACTACCTACTGATGACCGTCAGTAGGTAATAATTTATGTATATCTGACTTATTCTCAGAACCTGTATGGACCACATAATTCCCAAGTTGGAACAAACACCTTCAGCTGAGGACTGGATGAGCGAATAATAGCATACCCTTGCAGTACAAAATCCTATGGTCACACAAATTCATAAACATTCCAAACATTGTATTTATGCTGTACATCACACCACACTTCACCATAAGGAACATGTGAAGAAATGAAAATACGTTTCCTTGTTAGGACATGCTTCAAGCAGTCATATTTTTAATGCAAAGCCCATTCTGGCTATCCTTGTAGAATTGGTTTTGCTACAAACACTCTGGGGCACATTTACTAAGGTTTACATCACTTTTGAGGTTCAGTCCAGAGGAAAATCATTTTGGCATTTACTAAGCCATGCAAATGCACCTTGCATGGTTTGGTAAAAACAAAATATTGTGTAGCCTTGCATTACTTTGCGTTGGGGTGACATTACATGGGGGCGCCTGGGTGTTCCCATGCACCAACCCATGTTATTTTGGTTTATACCATGATTTACAAAGACTTGTAAACCTGGGTATGCATCAAAATGGCATGCCTCCCTGAACCATGTGTGATGAGGATAAATATCTTTGTTCTCATCGTTACTTCCTCATGCTATGCAAGCTGCATTGTGCAGCACACATAGAAAAAGGAAAATGCCTTTAATGATTGCTTTTGTCCAGGAAGATATCCCTTCCTGCAAAAAAACAATATTGTCTTTAACAAAGGTACCCTTGCACCATGGTTCAAAGAAGCCTGCATTGGTGGTAGGCAGACACAAGTGCACCAGCGCAGGGAGAGAGTTGATGGTATCCTAGTAGACATGGCACTTTTCTGCTCTCTCCCATTCACACAATGCAGTGTAGCAAATTGCCTGAGTGCACTGCATGGACTGCAAGTAAATATCCTCATTTGAGTGCTTGTACTGAATCACCCATGTTACATTCAAGTAATTTCCTCTTGACATGAAGTGGAGCAAAACAGGACAAATCTCTGTTTGCGCAGCAAGGAGAGCACCTTTCTAGCACAAAAAACTATTGTGATTAGAAGCAATCAACTTTCCAATAGTTTGCGCTTATTTGAATGACTTTGCATGACTTTGCTCTGGTGCAAACTCTTAGTAAATCAAGCAGAAATTGAGCAGAGCCTATGGCGCACTATCATGGACGGGGTGGCAATGGGCTGCACTGGCAGCAGAACTAATGTAGACCTTGGCCTTTATATTTGCAGTTATACATTATACTTTTCTTATCATGGACTAGTATGACGTCTTCCAAAAAAGTAAATGCAATGTTTCCCGTGACTGATATGTCTCTGAAAACCTTTTCTGTCTAATTTGACACAGCATATGGACACTCTCTGAAAGGTTTCTACATTAAACCTTAATGTCAGGACTTATTTGGTACAATCATTCTTCTTTGTTGTTATAATATTTATTATTGTCTTAAAAGTCACATAATAAATTCAATAAATACAGATTATAGAGAAACAACAGCCATTAAAGAGTACTGAGAGTACCATGATCTCTTCAGGGATAAAATATCAAGAAGCAAAAGCATTTAAAATCTCATATGAGGTATTTCATTGATTTCCCCATGATTAGCATCTATATAGTATATCATTGGCAGTTCAGTCTTATGGTATATGGTTATGGATTCCTTGCAGGTTAAGATGTTACAAGTATTAAACAGGGGTAGGAGTCATTTTCCAGGCACACCAGGGGGCATATGTAGAAGGAGTTAACGCTGCCATAGCATCAATTTCTTGACATTACAGCAGCTTTTTTTATCAGCATATTTACAAGTTGCTGCTAACCGCAGTTAAAACATTACAGAATTTGGTTACCCAAAAAACCCTTGTAGGCTTGGGCAGAATACAGTCCAGGGTAAGGGTTGTCTACAAGGGATTTTGGGGCATATTACCAACAACTAGCAATAATTATCGCTATGTTGGTTTAGCAGCGATATTATTGCCGAGCTGCAGCGATTTTTATCACTTAGGAACCTTGCTATTATCAAGGTTTATCTCCTAAGCGATAAAAATTGGCCGAAATGCATGAATATCGCTGAAAAGTCAACGATATTATTATATTTCTTATATAGCGCCAGAAATGACCCCCGAAGGGGTATCTCCGCGCTTGCCTTGGGAACCCGTCCTGGTTTTTCCCTGTGAGATAGCCCCTACAGGGCATCCACAAGGTGAAAGCCAGGCATCCCGCCGCGGGGGGCCGTTGTGGAGATTAAGCAAGCTTAATGCCCAGAGTTGCAGAGTGTGAACCCGTGATTAGGTCAGGCACCGAAGCGAGAATTATCGAGTCCGTGGACATTTGAGCTCAACACCCTGCCGCGTTGGGAATTGAACCCTGGTCCCGGGTCTGACCTCTGCTTCAGGGTCTGCCTGCTCTAACCAGTGAGCCACACTTCTCCTATTCATGCATTACCGAGCTAATGCTCTTAGTCATGTTATCCACCTACCATTGGATAACATGGCTAAGAACTGCTCAGGGGCAGGTGTTAGCTTTTGGAGATATTCGTGCTTAGCGCAAATATCTCCAAAAGTTGGTAATAGGAGATAGCGATGTTAGCGACTGTTTCCAGTCGCTAACATCTTGGCACGCCCACTTTGCATGTCATTAGTGATAAATTTCCCTGACATGCAAAGCGGGGCCCAAAATGGTCGCTAACTCCTACTAGCTGTCGCTAACTGGTGTTAGCGTCAGCTAGGTAATAGGGAGATCATTTTATCTCCACTTTCTTGGCTTTTAAAGCCAAAAAAGCAGAGATAACCCCCTTGATAATATGCCCCTGTGTTTGTTAACTGGTTCAGTTTATTTGTTAGCGTAAATCATTGAGTTTGTTATAGACAATCTAACTCAATCTAGGCACAGTGTTGCTAGATGGTAGGTGGTGTGGCATCCTGGATTGATGGTGAGGAGAGTTCTGGTGTTGTAGCAATGGAGTGTTCGAGCGGAAGGGTCCTTGGAGCAGGGCACGGTCTAGGGGCAGATGGACCCAGATGGGCTTGCCATTGGCACACCAGCGGTACGCCTGCTGCGCATGGCTGCACAGTGGCAGCAATCCTGTAGTACTGCATGGGGAACTGGACAGCTGGGAGGTGTGAAACATGGGGAAAAAAGATTGTGTGCCGTTTTGCACCACTTTTGTGACACAAACATGGTGCAAAAGCTTAGTAAATCTCCCCCAAGATTTCATGCCTTTAAAACAATTGATATAGTTTATGTTTTTAAGACTACTGGATCTGACATATTGACTGGCTTTATTTTTTTCTTTAGGTGTTTGTTTTAAAATCTGTTTGATGAAATGTCAACTACATTTCTGATATTTGCTTGTGCGTGTCCTATTTTTACTTGGTGGACAAATAAAATCAGCATGAATCCCAATGTTGATGCAAATGATATCCACCCAACTAAACACCAATGTTGTAAAGCAAAAACATTCTTTGTTAGAAACGACCTGTGGAACAGGCTAAAGCAGAACCAGATTTTATAATTCCACAATTTACAAACCATTCAAATGAAACTCATTTTTTGTATATAATGTGTTACAAAACATTGAAACAACAACCAGTAATGCCTCTTGACATATGTTGAGTGATTTGGCCAATCAATGTGCATCAAGCATCAAGCATAATGTACCTCAATGCAGTTGCCCATCATCAAAGAAGGTATATATGATAATGTTCCATTGTCATGACCTGAGCTGCTGTCAGTGCAACTAACTTGGCACCAGCCCTGCAGGTCTGTTTGCTGTTAGATATGATAATGTTCCATTGCCATGACCTGAGCTGCTGTCAGTGCAACTAACTTGGCACCAGCCCTGCAGGTCTGTCTGCTGTTCCCATCGAAACTGTTCCAAAGACATCTCGTAATGCAGCTGCAGTGCTTCCAAAGCCTGGGAGGACTGCCTGCTTTCAATGAAGGCTCAAGAACTCCTGTGGAGCAGCCATGCTGCTTCCCTGCATCCACCCAACAGAAACCTGTGAGTGATCCAGACCGCAAAACTCTGACTCTGCAAAACACCACTGCACTCATTCTCCTGAGCTCGAGCTGAAGTGGGCCAAGGGTGGCAGAGTGGTAAACTTGCAATGCAGAGACAAGGACCACATTGGACTTACACACCGTGGACTTCCCGATGCCTTTGTTTGCATGCCCCCTCTACCACAAGTGCTCCCGGTGACAAAAACGCCACACATAAAGACACCTCTGCACCCGTAGCCCCTGGAGAAGAGGACCAAAGGCATCCCAATGTCCCCAAGCATTGCAAGAGTTGAGCCCTCCTGTTGGTTTTGCCCGACTGGTCCAACAGTCTGAGCCAGCAGCCTCTTTTCTGATGGACCAATCTCCATAAACTTGAATGGGGCACCCGACACGGTGAGGCAACTATGCACCTGTCCGCCCCAATTTTGCCCGAAGTGAACTGTTGGTGCTGCCTTGGACCTTGCCCCTTACACATCTTAAGTTCAGTAGATTGGTCCCATAAGTTACTGTTGAGTGCCCAAATGTAACACATGTTTTTTCCTCTAGAGGTTAACATTACCACAAAGTGCTTCAATTCCTACTTAAAGTATCATGATCATGCGACGCTGCACTCGTACACCCCAGTGACAAAGGTGTCCTGTTGGTGTTACCTGGGACCTTGCCCCATACTCACCTTAAGACCCAGAGAATGGTCCTGTAAGTCATTGTTAAGTGAACGCATGCAGCACATGTTTTCCTCCTAAATTAACATTGCTGCAAATTGCTTGAATTATGATGTAAAGGGTCAAAAATCTGTTTTCTTCAAACAAGCTATTATAAAAATTACTTACCTTGTTTTGATGATCGTGGTGCCTAAGTTTACATAAAGCTATATGCTCCACAGTAATGGGGGAGTCTCCACACTCAGGGCAGATTCTGCCTCAAGTGTGCAGACACTCCAACAACTGCATGGCCTCCTCAATGAGTGAGGAGACCCTTTGTGAATCAGGCCCTATATGTTTACCTGTATGTTTTTAATTCAAATAGACACATGCCAATGTTGTTAAAGTATTCGCTTCACTGTAATATTATAATTCACCTTGCTTAAATATATTCATGTGTTTTCAGATTTAGGTTTACTTTTTCTAAATAATGAATAAGTCTTCTTAGAAATAAATATCTTGATTTCACAGTTACTGTCTTAAAATAATGAGCAATGTTTCATGAAATTTAAGTAGGTAAAAGCCTAGAGGGGCTTCACTATTAATTATATATTCTGAAGCTGTTCAACAGTGTTCAGACACAGTATATAAACTATAATGAAAGCCTTATTAGATAGAGAGAAACTTTAATCCAGGGATTTGAGATTGAGTCATCTAGTAACATCGAGTGTAAACTCCTTTCCTTCTTGAAAGCTACAGAGAAGATTCGTTTCAGTACTTAGCTTATCTACTGGTTCAAGGGCATAGCTACTGAGGCACAGAAACAAACACAGCAGCTGCTCTTTCTTTATTGAATATATCCCCCGAGCCATTGGACAAAGATTGCAGAAGCTTAACAAAGAGACTTGACAATTGGTACTTGCTAACCTCATACCTACCTTAGAAAATGACCATGAGGCTGCAAATGCTATAGTAAATAAGTGAATGAATCACTCCCTTGATGATATGATACCCACCCCTTTGGATGGGATCCTCGGGGAGAAGTAAAATGGCGCCAGCTGGAGGTGGTCATTTGGCAGCCCTCTGAATGAAGAGGAAATGAATGCACTATCTGACGGAACAGAATAGTCAGAAGGTGGATCTGGCTCTCCTACAGGGTCAATCAATCAGGTAATTGTTAAGTGTGCTACTCACCCATGAGGGTCTCAAGGCACTGGAAGAAGGGGGAAAGTAAGCAGCTCCGGCTAGTCAAAGAGCCAAGTCTTGAGGGTCTTCCTGAAGGTGAGCAGAGATGAGGTGTGTCTAATGTCGATCAGGAGCTCGTTCCAGGTCTTGGCCACGATGTAGAAGGCTCTTCCATCCGTTCTGGCTCAACGGCTGCACGGGGTTTCAGCGAGGTTGGCGGATCAGAGGATTCTCTTGGGTGCATGGAAGGAGATTCTTTTGTTTAGATATTGGGGTGCAGTGTTGTGGAGGCATATGTTGGCATGGGTGAGTAATTTGAAGGTTACCCTCTTCTCGACGGGGAGCCAGTGGAGGTCTCACAGGTTTTGGGAGATGTGTTCTTGTCGAGGGATGCTGAGGACGAGTCTGGCTGCAGTGTTCTGTATGGTCTGAAGTTTGCGGAGCAGAGACTTGTAGATTCCGGCATAGAGGGCATTTCTGTAGTCCAGTCTGGCGGTAATGAGTACGTGGATGACGGTCTTTCTTGATTCTGGGGAGATCCATTTGAAAGTCTTACGAAGGATTCAAAGGGTGTTAAAGCAGGTGGAGGCAACGTTGTTGACCTGACGGGAGAGGGAGGAGTCAAGTACAATCCTGAGGTTCCCGGCGTGGTCCGTGGGGATGGGGTGGCTTCCGAGAGCAGTGGGCCACCTGATGTTTTCCCATGCGGTGGGAGAGAGTCAGAGGACAAGAATCAGGACAGGGTCTAATCATAACGATAGCACTCCAGATACAAGCAGAGGCATGTCAGCCATAACTGCCCAAAAGATGGTTAAGAAGATTAGTTGACAGACATCAGGTGGTAAAGATCGGAAATGGAACTACTCACCACTGGAACAACTAGTCGGCACTCTGACTACACCTCCCCAAGATACTTTTAGCTAAAATACTCCTACACTGAATACTATTTTCCAATCATTATGACATCACATGGAAATACAACTGGATGGCAGCAAGTCTCAAGCTGCAATAAGAAATGTACAGAGTGCTGTCAGAAAGCTGGCTAAGGCATGTAATTTCATTGGTGAATGCCTGACTGACCTGGAAACAAAAACTACTTCTATCCAAAGAGATCTGGCAGGTACTCGTGTGCAAAAAGAGGCACACAAATAACAGCTTATTGATATACAATGGAAGCTAGAAGAATCAGGAGTATCGTCAATGATGCAATAACTTGGGGGTGTTGGAAGTGCCAGAAGGCACAGAGGAAACAGATATCCGTGCATATATGGTGGAACTATTATGTACTGCTTTTCCAGAGCTAGAAGGATGGAATTTGTCCCAAGAGGTGCAACAAGTCCATAGGTTGCCTTGTTCCTAGAAACAACTGGTTAGAGAGGACTCAAAGCCAGGAGCCAGCCTGGTATATTTGAGGAACTTTCTCCTGAGACAGTCAATTTTTGAGAAGGCCATGCCGGAAGCGAAGTGGATCAGTGGCAATGTTTAGTTCTTTTGTCAAACCTGACTTTTATCACATAACTGTTAAAAGACTGTAGAACTTGCTGTAATTAATTAAGCCTTTTCAATACAAGGGGGCACAATCATATCTAATTAATCTAGCACGTCTGAAGGTGATTGGGGGCCAGACACAGTTTTTCACTTTGGAAATTATAGCAAGGAATTCTTAATGGAAACAAGAGTGTAAGGATGGCTCCCCAGAGAAGTGTGGCTCAGGGGTTAGAGGCGGCAGACCTGAAACTTGAGTTCGGCCCTGGACCAGGGTTCAATTCCCCGCCTCAGCGGGTCTTGGGCTCAAAAATTCCACGGATTCATTAATTCTCGCTCCGGTGCCTTCTCGACTCACGGGTTCACACTCTGCAACTCTGGGCAATAGCTTGCTTAATCTCCACAACGGCCCCTCGCGGTGGGATGCCTGGCTCTCACCTTGTGGATACCCTGCCAGAGTTATCTCACAGGGGAATACCAGGACGGGTTCCCTAAGCAAGCGCGGAGATGCCCCAGGGTAAGTCGTGCGCTATATAAGTTTCATTCATTTCATTTCCCTAGGGCTACTGGAGTCGGTGCCCCTATTTTTTCCTTTTCCTTTTTTTTGTTGTGCTTTTCTTTTTCACTTTGTCTTCTGTATTTTATGCTTTTGCACTAAAAAACAGATAAGGAATTGGTCTTTGTAATGTCTTCTATAAGGGTAGCATTTTGTTATGTTTTAGGTAATGGTTAGGTGAAGAATGCTCATTAGTTATTTATAATGGCAGACCAATGGTAAGAAAGGCTTTCTGCATCTCACACATAGACCGATGAATGGTCTGTATACTTCTCAGGGTTGGGGCAGAAGGGAAGGTGGTGGGAGGGGCAGAGGTGTGGGAAGAGGGATTGGAGGAATATAGGGGAAAAATACAATCCAGAGAAGGAGCAAAGAAGGTTTTACTAAATTATGGCAAAACATAATTAAGAGAATAAATGCAATGTTTTTTCTGATATCGAATGGGTAGAATAGCCATATGTTCGGTGAATGTGGGTAGGCTGAGTGATAAGGCCAACCAGTTAAGGGTCACCAAGATTTTAAGATCAGCAGTCCCAGATATTATATGCAACAGGAGATACCTATCCCATGGGACATAGAGAAATGCTATTAATTAAAGGGTACACCTTATTCCCTGCTATACCAGAACTCCTATGTTAGGAGGGGGCAATCCCAGCTAGGAATAAAATGGGGCCAGTAAGGTGTGGCGTAAATTGGTGGACAAATATGGTAAATGGGCATTGGTAGAATTGGATATAGGATTAAAAGTTTACACTTTTTAGGCCCCAAACCAGGATGTGCTGGAAGACCTGGAGGTGGAATTAGTGTCTTAGTCAGATCCTCTGATAATCTGTGGGGACTTGAATATACATCGGCTAGTGGGTAGGCTTCAAACAAGTAATTATCAGGTAAAAAAATGCAAGTTCACAGGGCATTGACTTCACTCATGAATAGTCACAACTTGGTTGATGTGTGGAATGCCATACACTCTTTTGACCCAGGTTATACATATTTTTCTTGCCCTCACAAAAAATAAATCATGTTGGATTATTTTTTGGTTTCTGGTTGAATGTTAGATAAAGTAGGGATTATGAAACTGTCAAAGCTTGTGTCAGATCACATCCCCCTCTTTTTAGATGTTGTGATGCAAGGGAATTTTAAGGGACAGTACAAATGACATTTGAGATAAAATTACTGGTGAATACAGTGTTCATAAAGTATATGTGAAGTTGGCTGGTCGGCTATTTTGATATTAAAATGTATAACACCCCACAAGGTATTGTACAGGATGCTTTTAAAGCAGGACTGAGGGAGAGATCATCAGCCCTGTGGTGCACAATAGGAAGCAGCAGAAGGCTGAGATAAGGAGTTTGTAAGAAAAGGTAGTTAAATTGGAAAATTAACATGTGCTAAGGATTAGTCAGGGGTTGAATTTAGCACAAATTCAGCTTAAAGACACAATGGTAAAAGCTGAGATAAACAGTTACTACACTCAGAAGAATGCAGAAGGATTCCAGACTCATAAGAATAAGAGCTATGAATGTGGTGAGTCAGTAGGGAAACGTCTTGCTCTTCATTTAAGACAGAAAGCAACTAGGAACAATGGTACATCAATTAAAAGGAAAGATGGGTCATTTGCAATGAGTGTTAGTCTTATACTGTGTGTATTTGAACAATTTTATTAACATCTATGTAAGGATGACTGTCAGTTGTCTGGGATTGGGTTAACTTGGGGTGGACTTGGGTGGTGGAATAGTAGACCAAGTAGTTAGACAGGAATTGGAGGCTATTGTCTTACTTGCAGACATATTAGGTGCATTACATCAGCTTGTTTCAGGGAAGGCGGCAGTCCTGATAAAATACTGTTGGAACTATACAAGGTGTTTGAAACAGAATTAGCTCCCTTTCTTTTAGACTTGTTCTTAGGAGTAAAACAGAGTGGGCAGCCTCCTGAATCTTGGAAATGTACGGATATTGTCACTTTCCCTATAAAGGGCCGGCCCCTTGATAACCCCACTTGGTACCGACCAATATCCCCTATAAATCTGGATGCCAAACTGTATTCTAAGGTCTTAGTGGTAAGCTTAGGGAGGATCATAGATCTTCTGGTCACACCCTGGCAATACAGTTTTATGGAACTGCAAATCCCTGAATCCAGGGATCAAGAACCTAGCCCTTGGATGACTGGTATTCACAACACTCGCTGGAGTTGGAATAGTTAAGTGTCAGAAAGAAAACGTTTTCCTAATTGAGTCCCCTCACTCACCAGGGTTTCACCAGAGTGACATGCTTCATCAAGTCGGGGCAAAGTATCTGGTCCCCTATGTCTGACTGGTTGACTGATGACCTTGGGTATAGAGACTGGCTTGCTTCTGGTTTTTAATGGCTCTTAAATACTGCTATGCTCAATTAACTAAAAGGATGTCCGCCTCTCTTCCTTTTATATATGTTTTTGTTGCAGCGGCACTATATATGATATATGGGGCAATTATATATGCTGTTGCTGACCCTTTTTATATTTAAACTTATCTTGTATCATAAAACCATGCATGAAATCTTTGGATAATGTAGGGCGTATTTATTCTAACAGGTATGTTTTTTTATGACTATGCTTTCATTATGAACTCGATTGTATAATCTTATCTCTGGAGGAAAAAAAAGATGATATAGTCCACATTACTACGCTAAATAAGGGTATCAAAAAACAATCTGCCCCATGGTTGAATGAGCATTAGGGGCCAGAAGTAGGAGCCCAAATACCGGTCGGTAACGGCCGATTTTGGCCGTTACCGACCGCTATTTGGGTATTGTAATGTAGGGGGCTAGAAAATTACAGAATCGGTGTATTTACCAATTCGGTAAATTTACTGAATCGGTAAAATGCCGAATCGGTAAATATACCGATTCTGTAATTCAATATGTAGGTGGCACAGTTTACAGTGCCACTGGCACTTAGAAATTCATTATTTACCACCAAATACTATTGGGTGGTAAATTACGAATTTCTGTGTACATGCACATCTGTGCATGCACACCTGTGCCATGTGACACACATACATGCCCTTAGGGCACACATACATTAGGGCATGTATGCTTGCCACATGGCACACAAGCCAGAAACAGGGGTGCAACAGGGTGTCAAAGTGACCCCCTGTCCCCCTTGGAAATTCGGTATTTTTACCGATTTGGTAATTACCGAATCGGTATTTGCTATTGAATCCTATGGGCTTTTAGGCCCATAGGAATCAATGGCAAATACTGATTCGGTAATTACCGAATCGGTAATTACCGAATCTTAAGGATTCAGTATTTTTACCGATTTTTTTTCCTACATAGCAATTACCGATTAGTAAATACCGAATTGGTAAAATTCGGTATTTACCATTCGGTAATTTGCTATTACCTACATCTAGCCCTAAGTCTCACTAAAAAAGGGTGCAATATCTGGAGATAAAGTGGAGACTCAAATAAGATAATGATGTAACCTCTTCCATGCATCAAACGGCCCCCGGCCGTCTGACATCATGGGGGGTGTGTGGGGAGGACGGCCGGGGGATTTCCCGTCGAAGCGGATAAAAGCAGAAGGCAGCTATCCAGTTATATCATCAAGAGATAAAAGAGACTCAAGCTGCCCGTATGAAGACTTGTTGGTTAAGGCAACGAAGGCTCTGAGGAAACCGTTTCGGGTTGTAGAATCCCTCAATACCCTTACAATTGAAAATCCCATGAACAGTCCATGAGACGGATGAAGCAACGATCTTGCAACCTATTTCCCAAATAAAGTATCCTCTAGTTACACAGATCTCCGTAAGGGCAGGGCAGTTCCATTTACTTAACCAGAGACACAGTCCTTGTTCAAGATATAGATTGCCTTCATAGCTTCCTGCTAATCACAGAAGAAGCACTTCGAGTCCCGTTTGGGAAAGTGCAATGGGCCTCACCTCTGGAGTCTCCTCCTCCCTATATATTCTCTTGAATGGCATTTTTCCTACCCTCCTTTAATTACTAAGCCTCTCCATTTCCATAGGCTTAGTGCCTCCATAATGGACACATGTGGTGGTTAGGCCGCTGTAAACTATATAACAATTTCCTTCCTCCTAGCTCTGTAAAAGTTCTTGGAGGAGCACATCAACCAGCACCTCTCCTGGCATCTAGAGAAAAAACAGGTCTACAGAAGAGTGCCTTAAAGTGGCTCCAGTCTTTTCCAAAAGAACGATCTTTCCAGATTTGGGAGCCTCCTTGTTTTTCAGTGCGCTCACTTTAAAATATGGTGTCTGGCAAGGGTCGTCACTCAGCCCCACACTCTTTAATGTCTATGTTAGACTACTGGCCTCCATTGTTTAAAAATTCAGAGTGTCCATTGTATCCTATGTGGACTACATGAGGCGGTTGTCTCTTTAGCACTTAGGGGCCCGTTAGGATGGCGGGTGGATCGCCCCCGCCAGGCTTGCGGTAGCCACCGCCGGCCTGGCGGGGGCGATCCGCCCACCATCCTTGCCCTGAAAACCCCCCGCCATATTAGGAAGGCGGGGGGACCGCGGAGGACGGTAAGACCGTCCGCCGCTTTTCTGCCCCGTTCGCAAGGCGACCGGGGCGGAAAAGGTATAATATGGTGGCGGTGTCTATGAGACACCGCCAGCCATATCATGATGTGCCAATTTGAATGCCTTTCATGCGGAGAAACCCTGTGGGGGCCCGTTGTGGGCCCCCAGGTACTTGGGGGGTGGACATAGGTGGTACCTATGGTACCCTCCGTATTTCAAAGTGCAACATGGCAGGCCCCGCGCAGTGCCTGTCATGTTGTGCTTTGAAATGCACGACGTACATTTTTACCATTGCGGCGGGCGGCGTTTCAGCACCGCGCGCCGCAATGGTAAAAATACAGGATGCGCCCGCCACAGTGGCGGGCACATCCTAATGCCACCATCAGGACCCCCGTCCTTATGGCTGGCGGTCTCTTTTTCCGACGGGATGGCGGGTGGACAAAGTCCGCCCGTCATCCTAATGGGAGCCAATGTGTCTACTGGATTCATGCTTTTGAGAAAGTGACCCATTGGATGGCAAGCTGTTCACTGAAACTTTATAGATATAAAACAGAGTTAATGGTAGTGGGGAAAATGGCTGGAGAGTCCCTAAAAATGGACCTACCACCTTATCTCTCCAGAAGAATAGTAGTCCAGGCATTTATTCTGTCATGCTCAGACTACAGGAACTCCTTGTAGCTGGGCTCACCCAAACCAGTCCTAAAAAGACTTCAATGGTGCAAAATAGCGAGGCCAGAACAATCTCTCAGTCCCTCAGGCAAGGGTGCCTTGACCTCCTTACACTGAAAGCAGTGGCGAAAAGACAATTAAGACACTTTGCATGGCTCACAGGGTAGCCAATCACAGGAGACCCAATATGGTCAGGGCTCTCCTCACACTGTACACTCAAATAGGACTTTAAGGTCCTCGAACACTGGTCGCCTGACAGTCCCTCACATTCAGAGTGTCAGTTAGTGCATAATGCCATTTTCTTACATATCTCCTGAACTGTGGAAATCAATGCCTATCAGCTTGAGAATAGAACCCAATGAACGCAAATTTACAATGCTCCTTAAAACCTGGCTCTACTCCAAATAATTCCTCTACTCCATTAAAAGGTCAGGACACTGCTTACTCTCACAGCACTGGGGAGCTTTAAGGTAGCCACACTCTCTATAAATTGGTGAGTAGCCAAAATATCGAGTTTAAAATATTGATATACAACAATATCGATGTTTTAATTTCGATGGCACAGAATATCGATGTGCAGTAATATCAATGGACTATATTAATGTAATATCGACTTTAAGGTAAGTAATATCGAAGTTAGTAATATCGATGTTACTAATATCGAAATTTTGTTTAGTGTGATGTATTTTTATATTTATTTTATATGTTTGTTAAACATGTTTTTTAATGTATGTTTAGAAATTAGTAATTTTGTTTACATTTTGCGTTTTAGTATCAGAGCGGGTTTTGGGTTTATAGGGGAATAGGGTGGGAAGTAATTTAAAAATAATTAATTAATAATGTTTAAAAAAATATTCTTGATTAATAATTAATTAGTAATTCATAATTAATTGGTAATTAATTATTAATAATTAGTTATTTAAATTATTTTAATGTAATGTATTAATATTTTTAGTTTTTTGTTATTGTTAATCAATAATTAATTGGTAATTAATTATTATTACGTGATTAAATGATAATTAGATTTTTGGAGTGATTTATTTATGTGTAGTGGGTTGTGTGTTTATAGGGTAATAGGGTGTGAGATAATTCAATTAAATTAATTAAAGAGATTGTATTTATTTATTGGTATGTATTATTAATTAATTGTTAATTAAATAATTGGTAATGAGTATTTGTTAATGTATTTTATTATAATAATTATAAATAATTTAATAATAAACATTGTTTATTCCTATTGTAAATTTCTTGGTAAATAATTATTATTTGGTCATTAATTATTAATTGGTAATTAATATTTGTTAATTACTAAATGTATCATTTCATCAATTTAATAATATTAATTGTTATTATTGATTAATTGATATTTTGATTAATTGTGTTTGTTTGTGTGTGTAGTGTGTTGTGTGTTAAAAGGGGAGTAGCGTGGGAAGTAATATTTTGTTATTTAAGTAAATATTATTTATAAATATTTGGTATTTAGCATTTTTTTTTAAAATATGTAATTGATAAGTATGTTAATATAATGCCTACGCTATCCTGTACTTTCCCTACTGTTGCACCCTCTGGAGTGGGAATAGTAAGCTTTTACCCCCACGCTATCCAACGCTTTCCCTACTGTTGCACCCTCTGGAGTGGAAATAGTAATTTTAACCCCTACGCTATCCAGCGCTTTCCCTACTGTTGCACCCTCTGGAGTGGGAATAGTAATTTTCACCCCTACTCTATCCAGCGCTTTCCCAACTGATGCAATATGTGGAGTAAGTATATATATTAATTTATATGTAGAGTTTTGAATTCATTTTAAATGTATTTGCATTAAATATTAATTGTTAAATATATTTTAATGTTTATATCTATAATTTCTTTAATTATATGTATTTCTTACATTAATTTTACATTATTAATATATTTTAAAAAACGATATTTTTTACTTCGATATTTTCGTAAGACGATATTTTTTTCCGATATTTTTGTACTTACCTTTATGTAGATACAATTTCGATATTTTTGATGTTGATATTTTTGTATGTCTATACTATGTCTGTCGATATTATGTCATACAACCCTATATATAGTGGAGAAGTGTGGCTCACTGGTTAGAGGAGGCAGACCTGGAAGCAGAGGTCAGCCCGGGACCAGAGTTCAATTCCCGGCTTGGCGGGGTCTTGAGTTTTAAAATGTCCATGGACTCGACAATTCTCGCTCCGGTGCCTACTCGATTCACGGGTTCACACTCTGCGACTCTGGGCAATAGCTTGCTTAATCTCCACAACGGCACCTCGCGGCGGGATGCCTGGCATTCATCTTGCGGATACCCTGCTGGGGTTATCTCACAGGGGAATACCAGGACGGGTTCCCTAAGCAAGCGCTTAGAAGCCGGTCGGTGATTTGCGCTATATAAATTCCTGTACATTTACATTTACATATATTTGCAAAAGATATGATTGAATATTGCTTCTATGGTACAGAAAAGGTATGCATTTGTAAACCCTCTATGAAACTCGAGTTGGCCCCTCTTCATGCTAAGTTTAGATTAATTAGCCAAGGGAAGGAAGGGGTTGGGGATATTGATACCAAGAAATCTTAAAACTGAGTCACAATTTTACAATATTTTTGGGTTTTTTCTGCGTTTTGACAAATATAATTGTCAATATTATGTTTATTTTTTTTAATAACTAGAATTTATTTCGTTTGCACTAGGCTAGGATTTTGATTTTAATAAGTTTTGAAAATATATTTCAAGATTCCTGGTCTTTTTAAGTTTGAAAGAGGACTTGGGTTCCACTATTTCAGTGAGTCTTCCGGGACAGAGTGTTAGTCAATGGGAACCTATTTAATGGTCAGTGTTTTGTGTTGGGTTGCAGTGCAATAGGTTCTCAGTTTCATGTTAGGCGCTGGAGCCAAAGGGTCCAAACCTTCTTTCTGTTCATGTTAGGTAGAAAAGTCCAGAACGTGTATCAGATGATTGAAAATTAGAGACTTTAAAAGAGTAAGATTCAATGGTGAATAAATAAACAAAAAAGAGCACAGCAGCAAAGAGGAGGAGAGACATAAAAAGAAAGAAAGAGATCAATAGCAATATAGAAACCAAATAAGAAGCAAAGCATGTGTTCGCTGGTCCGAGTAAGTAAATTACGCCCAAAAAAGAAAGACTAAAAGAGAAAGAAATAAAAGTGAGAAACAGAGCAAGAAATACAAAACAGAAAAAAGGAGAGACACAAACAAATTCCAAGAGAAATGAAAAGAGCGAGAAAGAGACAAAAAAGAAGACAGAAAAGGACACAGGCAGAGAGAGAGAGAGAGAGAGAGAAACAGAGAATAGCCAACAACAGTAGCAAAAGGAAAAGCAAAGCATAAGAGCCATATGAACACATAACAGGCAACATAGTAAAATCGGAAAAGAGATAAGCTGAAAATGAAAACAAACTATATAAGCAATATACCAACCCAAGGCACAAAACACAAACACCAAAGAGGGACTAAGCATAGCTAATAAATAAATATGTTTTTATAGCAGAGAAGTGTTAACAGTGGCCATACACAGAGGACCACATACAAAGGCTCATTACTGCACCGTCTCTTTTTACCACTGGCACACTAAGCTCTACAGCTAAACAACAAAATGAGTCTGTGAAACTACTCAGATTAAAAAAGAATTAAATCTGTACTGATTAACATGAACATTTCCTTTTGGAATATTTCAAGGCAGGTACAATCCTGTGGGGTCTTCAGATAAGAACATCCATGGGATTTTAATTGAGGATCCTGAATATCACAAGGGATACAGCTGCATAGGTACTAAATACAGCACTGACTTAATCGTGTGTATAATTTAGACAGCGCAAAGACTCTCAAAGAAGCAACTTGAAGAGATTCTGTCATTAGAGCAAGAGCTGAAGTACAACCACTCATTAACGGATGGCAAAACGTTGTTAGATAAAACAGAGAAAGAAATTGCAGAACTCAAAGTATTCACCAGCAACCAAAAGAATAGAAACATGAAAGAGACAAAAAAATCAATTTGAAGTTGTTTATCTGTACTTGAAAGGTGAGTTCTATACTTGCCCTGATTCTAGAAGATTCCTACCGGAATACCAGGCTAGGTCTAGACATCAGTTCATTTCCTTCTCAGACACATCATCCTCCTTCACAGGAGAATAAGATGCTGTAGAAGGAACTTCAAATCAAAATCCACAAGTGAGAATCACTCAGCATACTTTTTTAGGAAGACGCCCCCAAAGAGGCAGAGGGAGGAACCGATATGCAACTCAGCCATGGAAAATGACAACCCATTGCAATATTACAAAAATCAGTAGCATCTCCCATTTTCAATCTTTCTAAGAGACCTCTCTCGGAAGCAGAAGAGAACATCCTGATCAAAGGGCTGTCCTTTGTTCCATCAAAGCGCATAGATCAAACTTTGTGCATTTGAAAGCTGAAACAGAATTCTGATGAAAAACACGACGTAAGGCCTTCCTCCTAGAACATGATCCTCCTCAAAACAATGAAGTCTCAGGAACATGGGACCATATTATCAAGCATGGGCAATACATTATCGCCGCTTTTATCGGCAGGAAACTGCCAATAAAGCGGTGATAATGGGCTTGATAATATGCCCTTGTGAATTCCCATAGAAGCCCTGGTTCTGGTGTTAACCTTGGCTTCTATGGGAATTCACAAGGGCATATTATCAAGCCCATTATCGCCGCTTTATCGGCAGTTTCCTGCCAATAAAAGCGTGATAATGTATCGCCCATGCTTGATAATATGGCCCATGATTCCGAAAGAAGTGCTAATTTCTGAACAGTCGATACTTACTGCCATAAGTTATCTTGCAAAGAAAAAGGAGTTTGCTAAACACAATCCGCCTGATTCATGCAGCAAAATTGCACTCGCAAAGGGCAAGATTCTCAGAATCTTGCCTTTTGCGAGTGCAATTTTGGCATTTGGGATTCACAATCCCAAATGCTAAAATCGCTAATGAGGAATTAGCAAATATGCGAGGATTAGCATTTAAGGAATCTCTATTAGAGATTCCTTAAATGCTATTCATGACACTTGCAAAAATTGCGATTTAGCAAAATTGGGCCGCTATTTACCGAGAGGTCAGACCTCTCGGTAAATAGCAAAAACATAGAAAAAAATGCTTTTAAAAGCATTTTTCTAAGTTGCATGTTGCACACACACATGTCCTTTGGACATGTGTGTGCGCAACACCTGTTCAAATGTGCATTTTAGGGGTGCTACAGGGTGTCCTTTGCACACCGCTGGCACCCTTAAAATCGCTATCTGATTTGCGAGTAGCAAATTGCTACTCGCAAATAAGGGATACTCCCCATTCATTCCTATGGGCCTTTTGGCCCATAGGATTGAATGGGGAGAAATTCCTTTTTTGCGAGTAGCAAATTGCTACTCGCAAATAGAGAACATGTAGGAATCGCTATTGATTTAGCAATTCCTACATGAATGCCGTTTTGCGTGTCCTCAATAGCGAGTCGCTATGATTCGCTATTAGGGCCACGCAAAACGGCCCGTACATGAATCAGGCTGAATGTGTCCAAAGATCATGGAGACATTCAGGCAGCATTAGAAAAGGACAAGTAAATAGTGATCAAACAGCCGGATTAGGGTGGCCCACCGTCATATGGTCAGTAGAGGATTACAGGAGAGAAGGAGAGAGACAAATTCTTAATCATGAGTTTTAATGTAAAATCCAAGGGAATCCAACCAAAGGTTTATATCTTGAAGTTGCTGCTATGGTGAAACAGGTATTCAAAGAGGGTTTAATTGGACCAAAGAAGTGCGAATTTTCAAAGGAAAATAATCATAGATGCCTGTCCTGTATTTACTTACTAAGCTACATAAGAACGATTTGACACCTTCTGGACATCCCATAGCCTCTGGCTGAGGCTCTGTATTAGAACCTATTGCCAAATATTTGGATGTCTTTTTATAGCTCTTCATGCAGCAGGTTCCATATAATAGAAGACCTGGAAATCAGCACTGACACCCAGAAACTAGTCACTTTAGATGTAGGGTCACTTTATACTCAAATACCGTAAGAAGATGGACATGAGGCCATTGAGATATATCTTGAAAAAAGACAAAGGCCACATCAAGTCCCTACTAAATTCATCTTGGAGTTGGCATGATTTGTCCTAAAGAAAAAAATACTTTCAATTAGGAGAGGAGTTCTTTGTACAAGTGAAATGGACTGGCATGCGTTGTCCCTTTGCTCCAGAATTGGAGTAGCCCATTTCGAGGAACGCTTTGTTTTTTGCATTTGGACCAACCAAGAAGATTCAGTGAGCCAGTTTTTCAACTAAATAACAGATCAGAAGATATAAAGTTGAGTCTCAATAGCAGCAGTAAAACCATCACGGTTTTGGATGTGGAAATAGTTGCTCGGAATGGGATGTTGAGAACCACACTACATACTAAACCAACTGACAGAAATAAGGCTCTTCATTATTCAAGCTAAGATCCTTGATGTCTTCGAGATAACTTGCCCTATGGGCAGTTTTTAAGAATAAGATGGAATTGTTCTGAAAAAGAAGAATATTTACATCATGCACAGAACCTGTTGAGTAGACTGAAAGAATGTGGCTACCCGAAAAGACTGTTGAAGAATTCCATGGAGAGAGCCGGGTGGACAACATGTAAAAAGTTGTTGACCCAAAAAAATAAAAAGACCACTGACCGGCTGGTTTGTGTGCCAACTTTTTGCCCACATACAAGTCATTTACAGAAACTTGTCTCACAAAATTAGCATCTTAATTTTAAATTGGATGTCTTTTGAGACATCTTTGTTTGCCTTGAAGAAAGATCATAGTATCTAAAGTCAGGTAGTATGACAATGCACATCACCATCCACACTCAAAAATAGTCTGAGACAAATGTTTAACTTGCGCCAGTAGAAGGACCTCAGAAATGTGACATATGCACATGCTGTTACCAAACCATCGAAGGTGCTGAGTCTGTCCATAAAGATATTAAATGGAGACATACAGATTTTTCAAATTGCAAAACTAAGGGGTCTATTAGGATGTTGGGCAGGTTGCCACCGCCCGCATGGCGGTGGCGATCCACCCACCATTATCTCCCGCCCATTTCCCCCGCCAAATTATGATGGGGGGGGACCCTGGCTGATGGAAAAACCATCTACCGGTTTTCTGCCGGTCACACAGACCGGGCGGAAAAGGGCTCAGATATGGTGGTCATCCATATCATGTTGGGCAGCGGTGCAGGGCTTTCCATGGCGGACACTCTGCCATGTAAAGCCAGGCGGATATCACTTTCGGGGGCCCGTTGTGGGCCCCCAGTAGTTGGGGGGTTGGGTGCGCACTTGGGGATACCCATTGTAACCCTCTCCATTTGCATGCACAATGTGGCAGGCACCACACAATGTCTGCCACGTTGTGCATGCAAATACACAACACACATATATTGCATTGTGGTGGGTGCTGCTTACAGTACCGCCCGCCACAGTGCAATGTATGCGTGATGCCACCGCCACTGTGGAGGTGGCATCCTAATTGGCGGTGCTGGACCGCTGCACCACTGGCGGCCGGTCCCAGCACAGCTAGGTTGGCGGGCGGACTGGAGTCCGCCCGCCAACTAAATAGACCCCTAAGAATGTAGTATATGGATTCAATTGCAACAAACTCTACACAGGGAAAACCAACCAAGAATATAAACAGAGAATTGCACAAAACTCGCCTTAGGCATAAACTCACTACTTCCCCACTAGTTGACCATTTTTTGGAGAATCGTCACTCTGAAAAAGATTTCCAATGGACAGTGTTGGCAGTTGTACCACCTGAACCAAGAGGAGGAGACTTAGAAATGAGAAAAAAATGTACCTTACATCGCTGTTTAATACAGTAATAGAAGGTTTGAACGGGATAAACAAACTCCAAAATTCATGAGGATTCTAAAAAATCCTGTTTGATCTAGGTATCAGGATCATCGAGTACTGTGTCTTAGGCAGTTTTTCGAAATATTGATAATCTTTAGCCCTCACATGTATATTAGGAGAGTTTGGATTAGTCCATTGTTTAATTGAAAATAACTTTTTACAGACCGCTTCATTCTGACTAATAGGTCATTCGGAAATTTAATTTTATTTTTCCATTTATTGAATCCGATACTACTAATCAAGTTGTCAAGTTGTGTGCACTGCATGTCCCATGGTGTTGTTGGGTTGTGAAAATAAGAACATCTACTGGATTTAGACATCACCAATGACCAGATTGGCCACTATCCACAACAGGGAGGAGAAAGGAGAACGTCGTATCTAACAGGGCCAAGAAAGTTGCATGAGAAAATCTACTTAAGAAAGTAAGCAGTGCGACTGAGAGTGAAATGTTTGGTTTAAACTGTTATTGTAGATGCTGCTGGTTCTACACTGGAGAACCAACAGCACTCATGTTTGGGTTTCAGGAAGAATCAACTGACAAATGTATGCTTCCTTCAAGGGTTGATTTTCTAAATTCAGAGTACAGGATTCAGAAGCGTTTAAAATGTAAGGAGGAGTAAGCATTTTCCGTTTGGCATGTTTGAGATGTATTATGACTCCAGTCAAGAATGCAAATAAATGATTAGCCTGATTGTGCAATAATGTAGTTTAGTGGCATCCTCCCTTTGATTGTGCATTGACAAAATTGGAGAGAAGCGTTGCCTACAGTCTGAAGTTCCTAACAAACATTTTTGAAAGCCTGAATTTGCCTGCTCACTTTGGACATGAGTTCATCAAGACTTCACAACTCTAAATGCTACCAACGATTGTCAGCAGACATCAAATGGTTTCTGTTCACTTGTGTTCAGCTTTATGAAAACATGTATTGGTCTGAACACTTATTAGCATATGCCTATATTTGCATATCTCATTCAAATCAATTCTCCCTGATAGATGCAGCCCATCACTGACAGGTTGGATGTACACTTCTACATTTAAGTGAGTGCATGAGAGTTTGTACTAATGATATGAATTTCCAGTTCCTTACAACTTAGCCAGGCAATTAAATAAAACCCTGTATTTGTTTTATAGAAATTATTGGGACATCCAATCAATCAATCAATCAATCAAGACATTTGTAAAGCGCCTTACTCACCCGTAAGGGTTTCAAGGGACTGTGAGGGGGGAATGATGCCACTGCTCGAACAGCCAGGTTTTGAGTAGCCTCCTGAAGTTCGTAGGTCTTCAGTCTGCCGTAGGAGGATGGGGAGGCTGTTCCAGGACTCGGCGGCGAGGTGGGAGAACAATCTGCCACCGGTGGTTGCTCTTCGGATGCAGGGGACGGTGGCGAGGTCAGTGGAGCGGAGCTGGCGGATCGGGTGTAGAATGTGAGTCGATTGTTGAGGTATGCTGGTCCGGTGTTGTGAAGTGCCTTGTGTGCTTGGGTGAGGAGCTTGAAGGTGATCCTCTTGATGATGGGAAGCCAGTGCAGGTCTCTCAGGTGGGGTGTGATGTGGCTGTGGTGAGGGATGTCAAAGATCAGGCGTGCAGAGGCGTTCTGTATGCGTTGCAGTCGTTTCAGTAGTTTGGCCGGGGCTCCCGCGTAGGAGGCGTTTCTGTAATCCAGTCTGCTGCTGACGAGGGCCTGGGTGACCTTTCTTCTAGTGTCAGTGGGGATCCACCTGTAGATCTTTTGGAGCATGCAGAGGGTGTTGAAGCAGGAATATTAAATGGCGTTTACTTGCTTGGTCATGGAGAGTGTTGAATCGAGGATGTATCCTGTGGTTGCGTGCGTAGTCGGTGGGTGTTGGTGCTGCTCCCAGGACTTCGGCCACCATGAGTCAATCCTGGCAGATGGGCTGGAGCCGAGGATGAGGACCTCCGTCTTGTCTGACTTCAGCTTCAGAAGGCTGTTCTTCATTAATTCAGCGACGGCTTTCAATCCTTTGTGGAGTTTGGTTTTGGCGGTGAGAGGGTCCTTGGTGAGGGAGAGGATCAGTTGTGTGTCGTCGGTGTAGGAGATGATGTTAAGGTCGTGCAGTCTGGCGACATGGGTGAGAGGGGCCATGTAGATGTTGAACAACGTCGGGCTGAGGTAGGATCCTTGGTTTACGCCGCAGATGATCAAAAAGATGCGGTAACACGTTGCCCACCAGTGCAGTCAGTCAAAAAATCTGACCTTTTACAGTGGAATTGCAACCCTGGCGAAGGCCCAACAGATTACTGCGTCTCAAGAAGCCAAAGAGATACGCATATGCCATGCGGTGCAAATATAACAAAGACAAAAGAATTCCCTTGCTCCGCCCTACAAGATGTACACAAGGTACACAAGTCCTTTTTGAAAATGTTCCATCCCTGATGAAGCCCTTCCCATAAAGAAGTGCCATTTAGAAGGTCGAAACAGTAGAGAGGCTCCATACAGAACCGAGTAGAAGCTAGGTCCTGAAATTGGACATAATAGAGCCCATTAAGTAGGGCTCTATCATCGAGTTCTGATTATCATTTTGACCTCTCCTTGGCCCAGAGAGTAGTTCATGTTGAGGAAAGAAAAGTAAAATCAGTCTTCGCATTTTTTCATTTGCTAAATTCAACAGGACTGCCTTTCGCCTGATGAATCTTCCAGGATGTTATATGTAATTTGGACCTCTGTCTGGCAACAGTGTGTTTGTTATATATATCTTTATTGAAAAAGCACTATATGTTTATGTTTTGTTGAATGCACTGTATATAATTGTTGATCACAATCTATAAGATTCTTTTGATGTATATAAAAGAAGGCAAGTGGCTTTTGCTCTAGCCTGTCTCGTGATGGGACTTCAGGTTTTGTAAAACCAATAATATGATTATAACCCAGGGATAATTAAAAAATCTTTGGGAAACAGTGAAGTTTTGATTTATGGTGTCAGAGGTTTTTTTTCACATTTATAAGGATTCCCATTTCTGTCCTGTCCTGAATTGAATCATTCCCCTGTTTTCAACCCGCAGATGATCTTGGAGGCTTCGGATTGGAACGGAGGGAGGCGGAGCTCTGTGTTCTGCCGGAGAGGCAGGAGATAGTCCAGTGCTTTGCCTGGGATTCCTGCATCGTGGCAGACCAAGTCGAACGCAGCTGATAGATCCACAAGGATGAGGGCCACGGTCTCGCTGTTGTTCAGCAGGGCCTGATGTCATCGGTGGCGGCAATGAGGGCGGTTTCAGTGCTGTAGTTGCTGCGGAACCCAGACTGGGACTGGTCCAGGATGGTGTTATCCTCTAGGTAGCGAGTTAGCTGTTTGTTGACAGTTTTCTCAATGACCTTCGCTGATAACGGGAGCAGGAAGATGGGCCGGAAGTTCTTGAGGTCCCTCGGTGTGCCTTGGGTTTCTTGAGCACGGTGTTGATCTCAGTGTGCTTCCAGCTCTCTGGGAAGGTTGCGGTCTCGAAGGAGATGTTGATGGCCTTGCAGAGGTGGGGTGCGATGGTGGCGCTGACTTTGTTGAAGATGTGGTGAGGGCACGGTTCTGACGGAGAGCCGGAGTGGATGGTGCTCATGGCTTTGATGGTGTCGTTGTTGTTGATATTGGTCCAGGTGAGTAGGGGGTCGCCATGGGTGGTGGCCTTGGGTCTGAGGTGTCGTTGGCTGCAGTGGTGGACTGGTTGTCAAAGCTGTTGTGGATGTCTGCGATCTTGCGGTGGAAGAAGGAGGCCAGGGAGTTGCACAGGTCTTGCAATGGTGGGATGTCATTGGTGTTGGAGCTGGGGTTGTAGAGGTCCTTCACAATGTTGAAGAGCTCTTTGCTGTTGTGTGCGTTGTTGTCGAGGCAGTCCTTGAAGGAGGTCTTTTTGGCCGATCTGATGAGGTGATGGTGCATGGCGTTCTTGTGGGCTACTTAGTTATCCGCTGTCTGTTCGTGGCCCCATTTCCTCTCCAGCTTTCGGCAGTTTTGCTTGGAGGTCTGGAGGTCCGTGGTGAACCAGCTGGCAGTCTTGTTGGTGCGTGTGTTGGAGGGATTCTTAATCAGGGCAAGGGTATTGGTGCAGTCTTTGATCCAGTGTCGGATGTTGCTGGCAGCTGCATTGGGGTCGGTGGGGTCTGTAGGTGGGTGTCGGGAGAGGGCGGTGTGTAGCTGGTCTTCTGTTATTTAGCTCCAGAAGCGACGGGGGATCTGTTGGGTGCAGTGGTCTGTGGCAAGTTTCTTGAACATGAATTGGACGCAGCGATGATCGGTCCAGTGGAGTTCGGTGGTGTGGCTGAAGAAGACGTGGGAGCTTGCGGAGAAGATGGGATCAAGCGTGTGGATAGCGGAGTGGGTGGGCGTTGTCACGAGCTGTCTGAGTCTGAGGTTGGCGAAGTTGTCATTTAACAAAGATAGTATGGGAGGACCATACTATTGGGTCTGCATTACAATTAAGGTACACAGTTTAGGGTCACAGACAATCGTGTTAAGCCCTCACACAACGAATTCACTAAACACTAAAACATACTATTATTTTTTCTTTTATTTGTATCTAGTTGTTCTGCGTTCTGAGGAGAACCCCCAAATTAATTAGGGTATGAAATGCGGCAAGAGTGTTGCACACCAGGAAGTGTGTTTCAAACAAATTATTGGTGTACAGGGACATGATTAGGTTGAAATGATGTAAATAATAGATCCCTCGAACCATTCATTGAATTGAATATATTTTGTCATGCTTCTAGTTTTTAAGCAACTGATAGGAGCTAGGTGAATGATTAAATTACTGTGGCTCTCTGTGGGCTATTTATTCAGAACCAGGATAAAGGGTTATTTAGGTGAACACGCAGATGTGAATAGCTAGTTGTTGTTTTTCCCATGTGTAAGTTATGATTTGCGTTAAATGTGTTGTGGGTTATTAATGTAATTGAAAACAAATGTGCTGGTATTGCTTTTCATGCATGTTGGCCAATTGTCTATGAGTTTTTGATGCAAAATGATTTATGAGTATTTCAGAATATCAAAAAATAAATGGTGGTCGCAGTAATTAATTTGCGCGCCCACGAAACAAGTGAATGTATTAAAGGATCGTAAGAATTGCCAATTCAATTATTGTTCTATGAATAGGATATGGCATCGAAATCATCTGTGGATCAGGCAGTGTCTGCTACTGAGCTCTAAAACGTTGTAGGACAAGTGGACGAGCACTTTTAAGACATAGTGATGTTCTTTTTTTTTTTTTTCATTTCACAGTATGATTTCTGTTGATGAGCAGTAAACCAGCCTGTCTTGCCAGGAAAACAGAGCACACACCAACAATTGTTCTTGCTTTTACTTTTTCTAGTAGTTTACTACTCTTTTCTTTGCCTCTTCCCAACTTATTTTTTCATCTCCCAGGCCTTCCTTGTTCTGAAAAGTGGAAAGAAAATCATTAAAGACCATGAGATGAAAAACAAAAGAGCTCTTGCCGGAGCGATCTTTAATGTTATTTCTATCCCCATTTTTCTTGTGGAATGCTCATATTGTACACTAATATTATTATTATTATTATTATTATTATTATTATTATTATTATTATTATTATTATTTCTTAGATAAGGTCATTATCATTACAAGTGGCTAGATACAACTGCCTATGTTTTAAAGCCAATGCACATAACAGATAGCAGTACCTTTGGCGCTTATATGCTATTACGATTCAATGCCAGACTGGACAGGGTTGGGAGCAGGGGCTGGCCAGCACTTGCTCCCATCGTGCTTTGGAAAACCAGTCCCTGCTGTGCACAGCCTCCATGCCAGCAAGCAACCCTGCTCACGTACTGCTTCCGCTGTGCACAGCTGTTCTTGGCTGCACAGCCCGGTCTATGACCAAACCATGCACCCATTCTTCCATGGACGATCAGCCCATCAGCCCATGGTCCATCCAGCCATTAGAAATTTGGGGGCAGATTTACAAGCCTCTTGCGTCATTTTTGCGTCACATTTCCCATGTTAAAAGTGACGCAAAAGTGGCGCAAGGAGCTTATAAATCTGCCCCTCGAAGTCTGACTATTCCCATAATTGCGCGTTTGCAGGACTTGAGGACTGCAGGTAAATAGTCAAACTCCCCAGTTGAAGTAATGGCAAAATAAATTAGAAGATGTGACTAACTGTTAAAAGAGCATTCTTAAACTAAATGTTTTTGAACTTCAGTAAATACAGACAGTGAACACATTCAAAGTAAACATTTCTCCCTAAATGTTTCAATGCATTTTAAACTACAAACATTGCAAACTCTGACCACCATGGTGTGCAAATCGGCATCAAACAAACTGATTTTAATACTCACTTAATAACACTGAAACATAACTGTTTACTGTTACTGCTGGACCAGCAAACATCCTTGTCCCAAAACATGTTTCTTTTTTATACTGACAATATAAACATTCAGCATCAAACAATCTGATTTTAATACTCACTTAATAAAATTGAAAACAACCTTGAACGGTTCCTAATGGTTTGCTGTTATTGCTGGGCCAGCAAATACCTGTGTTCCAAAACATGTTTCTTTTTTATACTGACAAGTGTCATATTTATAATTGTTATGTGCATTTTATGTACTCAAAATGTGATCGTTGAAAGTAGGATGTTCACACTTTAAAAAATCTTTAGTTTGCCCACTGAGCCAAGCATTAGAGGTTATCTATGAACTCCCAGCACTGGCTTCAAAGAGTGCCCTAGGACTCATGAGCAGTGAGATACTAGGAGGGGAAAGGAAGAACCGGTAGTTATAGTCATTCCAGGAACTCTAGTGTGTACAGTGTCTCAGTTGACATGGCAAGGTTCAGTGCTCTTCAGCTCTCACTTCAAAGGATGTTGAGCAGCGGTGCCTGCAGGATTGTCTCATCTGAAATGCATCATTACTATTTGATGCTAAGGGTCAATATTTAATGGCTGCAGGGATACCAGCCAGGGTTGGCACTAAGCTGTACATTTCTCCAGGAACTATAATAGGAGTTTTAATCTGGATATGTAATAAAATATGCGACCCTGATAACTCACATTTCATATATGTCATCACAACTTCATTTTAAGTAAAGAAAAAGTGTATCACAAAGGGAAACAGATGTGAGATTATAATTCTTCTTTCTTTGGATATCTACACAATATATTGATATTCATGAGAGTGAAGTCATATTCCTGGAATACACATAATGTTGTTTTCTGAATAAAATCATCAAAGTTCATTGCACAAAATGAACATCTTTAAATGTCAAACATTGCCAAAGCTAGTTGGTCTGAGGTTTATTTTGCAGTTATAAGCAAACCCTTATGGATTTGAGGTGACTTGTTAGAAATGCATTCGACAGAAGATCTACATAACATACCAGCAGAGAATTGTTACTACTTAAATGTACAATAATGAACAATGTTGCAACACGCATGTGCAGCGGTTTGCTGCGTTTCCATGGTCTGCACTGACTGTCACTCTCGCTGCCTCATTAAAACGCACTCTGTCACCCTGTAACCACTCAGACTAAATCACTCATTACTCACACTCATGAATTCATGCACCCATTCACATCAGCTCAGCCAATATATTCAGTCACAGAAACAGAGTCATGCACTCACTCTGCCTTACAAAGCACTCAGTTGCAGCAGCTCTCCTAATCCCCCCCCCCCCACTCACGCATAGCAGCATACGTGAATTCTCTGGTTGTCTCTGCGAGCACCCCTCACACCACCTCACACTTGACACTAACTAATGAACTTACTAGCACAAATGCACACTTAAATTCAATCCGTTTCATCATGCAGACACACAACTTCCTGAATTGCTTCAGGAAGCTGGTTGAAACATGATCCTATTGGCAATGTACTCTCGAAAGGGTTTTTAGGTTCCAGGGAAATTGCTAGACGCTCTGCTAACAGTGGACACAGTGGTTTAGGGCATGGAAAGGTCGAAGTGTGGTGCAACTGGGTGAGGGGATAAGCTCCGTAACCCCCCAATTATGTGATGGAAACTACCATCACAGTGCGAAATTTCAACTAGATACCCAGGCACACAAAACAGTGTGTCAGTGTGGACACGTATACACTTTGAAAAAAAAGCCAACAAAAAATGCTACAGGTTTCAACAGGTGTGGTTTGGAAACAGTTCGGTCTCTTTTAATTCTCAAGCAAGCCAGCCGACATGTGTTCCGTCGCATGTGTAATAGTCTTTCTGCGACTCTTCAGGGCGATATCTGAAGAGAGCTACCGGTATCGAGGGAGAAGGCTTGCGCTGCTCGCGATTGAAAACTGATGGGTTGCGGACATTGAATAAACACGTCCTTGGTGACCCTGTAATCATGATGTACAGAAGAATTTGATTGTTATCCTCGTAATAAGGCCACTCATGCCTCACACGTTTGATGCTCTGAAAATTAAAATTTGAAAAATAAAGAATTTGACTACTGCTACATATAATAAGGCCGATAATACCATTTACTATCTACCTTTGAACGGATAAATCACGGACAATATAGGAAGCTCTGCGAAAAAGATTTTAAAAAAAGAACGTGTGAATACCTTTCGCCCTGAAGAAGTCCTATGGACGAAACGCGTTGGCTACGTTTTTTTGAAGATTGTCAATAAAAGCAAGAAAAGAACTCTGAGTCCTACTGAAGTGTTCTTTTCGGATTTTTGTATTGATTACTATTGTTAAATGTACACTGTGTGGAGTGCTTAACCATTGTGCTGTTTAAAATTTTGTTGGGAGTCTAGGGTAAGCATGGGCGAATTTTGCGAATCTCGCGTTTGCGAATTTTGCGGATTTGCGAACTCGCAATCCGCAAAATCCGCGAATTCTCACGAATTTGCGGATTTTTTTTTTTTGTGTTCGCGCGGGTTTCTGCCAGTTTGCGAGGGTTTTGTACAATTTCGCAAAACGCGAACTTACCTGTCGGGTCGCAAGTTTCGCGAACTTGTTGTTTCTACGTGTCCAGCCTGTTTGGGACACTCTTCTTCATCACTGCCACTCTCTGTCACCACTGCCACTCTCTGACTACTCATGCCACCCTCTGGCCCACCCATGCCACCCTCTGTTTCATCACAGCACCCTCTGGTTGTCCAGTCAGTGTACATTATTGTGGCAAAGCAAGCACACCTTCCCTGCCTCAAGTGACCTGAATTAATTTGGGGCTGATTAATGTGTCACAGAATATTTTTTTAGCTGGCACCTGCTTCCTTAGTGCTTCCTGATTAGTGATCTTTTGCACTTGCTAAGTGCTTTCATTGTTGCAAAATTAGTTACAACACCTGCCCTGCCCCAACTGACAATAATGAATTAGGGGCTGATTAATGGATTTGAACTTCCAGCCTGGCTCCTGCTTGTCTCCCTTAGCTGTAATTCAGGACCTTTGTGGCATATGTGTAACTATTCTGAGGTTCAGAGCAGGGTCACATAATAGTTGCAACTGGCAACTGAACTCTGGAGGGGCCCCTCAGGAAGCACTACAGGAAATGGCTACTAATGATGAGCCTGAACTTTTGAACCTGGTAAGTAGTTTCAGTTTTGCTAAGATCGTATTCGTGCAATTTTGCGCTTATTCGCGGGGCGCGAAGTTGTACTGGGAAGCCGCGAACTCACGCGAACAGTGCGAGCAAGCCATAAAATCCGCTGCTCGCGGATTTGCGGATTTTGCGGGAGATTCGCGAATCTCGCGGATTGCGAATTTACCGAAAATCCGCAAAATCCGCGAGCGAAACGGATTTTCCGCCCATGCTTAGTCTAGGGGTATACGACTCCAGGTTTTTAGCACCCGCAATCAATTTATTGCATCAGACTAGATTGGATAAAGTGCAGTATCCTTGGCCCGATACCCCTGTTCTTGTATTCTGCACTATCTGAAGAGAGATGAAAGTTGGTAGTCGCTCCGCCGGTGATAATTTCGACCCAGCAGGGTCCGAGACTCGAGTGATTAATTGCCCGATGGGTAAAATTGAACCGGATAATAAAGAACACAAGTAATAGTTCTTGGACGTCTTCGAAAGCATGTGAAACCTGAAAAGTGTCACAGGCAATAATCCAGTTGTGTCTCGTGTGTAAATGACGCAGTGCGTGGCTGTCTTGGATGTCAAACCCTGTGGAGTAAGAAATAAATGCAAACGAGGAACGGATAACTCCTCGTGTTAATATGAACACGGCATCCCGCGGGCATGGAGCTCGCACAGATTACAGCTTGAAGGTCCTATTAACACAAGGAGTTATCCGTTCATCGTTTCTCTTCCACATGCGACGAAACACGTGTCGGCTGGCTTGCTTGAAAATTAAAAGAGACAGAGCTGTTTCCAAACCACACCTGTTAAAACCTGTTGCATTTTTTGTTGTATTTTCTTTTAAAGTGTATACATGTCCACACTGACACACTATTTTCATACTCAATTGTTGTGTGCCATTAGTAGTAGAAGCATTAATATTATTGGATCATGAGTGATCCTCACTCATGCATTCACTCACTTCTATCACCTTACTCATGCATTCATTCACTGTGTCACAAACAACCCACCAGAGACTCTCATCCACACACTCATTCAGCTCATCAGACTGGCACCAACACCTAGGAAGAGGATATCAGAGACAACCTGTGACCTTAGCCAAGTAGGCTTGGTGCACAATCACAGACTGGGACACAATACAGCGCCACAATGGCTGCATGCCGAGATGGCAAGTGAGCCTACATTGAAAAGGTAATCAATGAGAGTTACAAATGCAATAAGGCAATGGATGCATTGTGTCATTGTTGTATCCCGATTGTCTTTGCATTCTGCTGAGAACTCTTGGAGCCAGGGTCATTGGCCAGTATGGATTCAAGAGGAATCTGGGGCCTGTGATATGTGTTGGTGTCTTTTCACAACATACCTACTCCAACAAAACATTCCATGTTCTGCATGCTGTGCTATAATTCCATGATAATATTAAATGCTACCACTATTAATACGAATAGAATCAGGTTTGAACAAGAGGTTTCCTAGAGTGACTCAGACCCCAGTACCAACATAGAGGACCCTATGAAGTAGTTGACTTGAGTACATGAACCCTCACTCTAAAAAAATTTCCTTTTACAGTCGAACTGGCCAATCATAGGTATTCACCAGGAAGGAAGCAATTAATGATAGTGTTTTTTTCACACTTCACTTATGTAGTTTTCCACTTGTTCAATCACATCAATCTCAGTGGGGTGCAGCCCAAACACTCTTATATACTGCAGACAGATATTACTCCAGTGTTCAACAGTCACCCAATGATTCCATACTTTGGTATTAATAACTGAAGAGGAGGTATATAATATTCATTAGTGGCCCTCACCATACTAATGGATATGATCCACATCTGCGTCCTTGCAACCAATGAATAACTAGTTTTATTGGATATGTCTCTGGTCAGAAATGCAATTTTACAGGAGGGGAGCAATTTGACAGCATTGTCCTCCGCCTCTCCTTTACCTGTCCTTCTACCCCATACACTTTTGCATCTGTACATTTCCAGAGCTTGAGCTTAACTGTACTTTCAGCAAGATTTCATTCGAGGACTATTGGCTAGGGGGACTACGTTCTGAGGTATCTGATTTGTTTCCCCACGATCCAGAGAACTGCTCCAGTGTCACTTGCTCATTGGAACTAAGGTGCGTCATCCATCAATGCCATTATCAGTAGCGGCTTACCCCCCAGCAGAGTGTGGGGCGGTGGAATGCATGCTGGGGTAGACAGAGGACAAACTAAGGGGACGCAAAAAATTATAAATCAATAAATTACCTGCTGCATCGCCGCTCTTCTGCTCCGTTTTCACCAACACTGGCCAGAATCCCCTGCGTCCAATCCTAGCACTACTGTCATGATGCTGAAAGCAGCGTCAGAATTGGACTGAGAGCTTAGGATTTGTGCTTCCAGGTAGAATGGGAGCATGTGTTTGCTCTCTCCAACCCATCAATGCAGCAGGAATTGGAGACAGCTTCAATGTGCATGGCGATTTCCAAATCATCACGCACACTGATACAGTGTCCTGATCACCACTACCCCTCTATGACGGGCCCGCCCTCAGGCCTTGACCTTAGGAAGAAAAATAAAGCAATAATAAACACTTTTATTATTGATTTATTTTTAAAGTTTTGAGGCTGATAAGGGAAGCGGTGAGCCGCTGCTGGCCATTTAGCAGATTGAAAACGAAATTTAGATATATTGACCAAGTATTGAGGAATTTCCAGCTCCTTTTTGGTTGGGTCAAAGATTGGGTTGAAGCAATGGGACCAGAACTGTTCTAGGCCAGGAACTCTCCATGTTTTCTCACCTACTGTGCATTTTGTTATAGTAATCGAACTCCCACCACTAAGTAATGGAGCCATTGTGGCTGACCACTCTGAGAAGCCTGCAGAAGTTTCCTCCCATCCTCTATACAGCCTTCCAACTAACCAAGACTGGGAGACGTTTCCACCAGAACTGTCAATCTGTTCTTCCCTACTACCTTTAATTCTGAAATATTTTTTAATTGGAGTAAAAGAAGCATTTCTACAATTGACATACCTCCTTTAGCAGGACTGCTTCCGTTCCCGATGCCCATGTGCAACTTCCGAGTTAACAGTTTATCAAGCAACGCATTCTGATGGTGCAATGTGACCTGGTTTACTGCAAAGTGCCATAACCGTGCTTAGCATGGGCTAAACTAGACCAGAACGGTTTGAAAGGAGTTACTGTGTCACCTTAAACCCAATTTTGCAGTTCCTCGTTATGTGCTATGGCCACTTTTCCCCTGCTTCGAGCACCACTGAACAAAACAGTCGACTAACGTGGTTGAGAAATTAGCAAGTAGCCTTGTTGCTCCTGAAGAGACCATAACAGTCACATAGGGTAGAAACGTTGTTGAACCCTCCCTCTGGGTTGTTACGTCGAATTTAATCTCAAGGGATTCCACACTGACATATGCAAACCCTCTTCTGAATTTGTATCAATTAATGTATACAACCTAGGGGCATTATACAGTGTCCTTTATTTATGTTCCTTGTGTACATATTTACCATTGGAGCACTGCTTTGACTGCATTATAATCACTTATTTTGTTGCCTGTTACACTTAATTGGAGTGAACACATTACAAGATGAAAACTATTTCAGTCCTCTGTTTTGTCTTCTTTGAAATTAATTTTGATCCTATGAATATGTCTGAGTAACTCTGGGTTCCTTCTAAGACACATAAGAAGGTACAATTTTTATTGAGTCCCTCAGGACAATTGCTATATTAATACATGTTAGTTGGTCCACAGCACTTATTGTGCCACCCGTTTCAGTAGCACTTTCAAATATGTATCATGTCTGCCATTGCAGCCTGTAGCTCTGCTTTAAAACTGCAATTTCAACATGACATTTTTTTTATTTTTTTTTAAACAATTTATTGCACATATTGCAAATTACACTGCAATGCGCCTACAACCTGGAGACCGATGGCTAATGTTTGGAAGTCGTTTTACACAGCTGTATTGCCAACAACCTCAGCGAGATGGTTTCCATGACAGGGCACATGCAATATCCAAGCAAATTGTGTATAATCATAACAAAACTCCCAACCATATCCCATACTTCCAACTCTCCCCCCTCAACCATTGTTCCAAGTCTCTTATCTATGTCTCTTCTCACAGTAATTCTACGTCAGCCTTGTCACAACCATCTCAGCCTAGTCACCCATGGCTCTGCAAATACTAAGCGCTTCACGCATTCACCCACACGCACAAGTCCACCGGCTCTCAATCCCTCTGCAGCATGCCCTGTGATGAGAAGAGTTTTCAACCATGCTTAATCTAGTCAGCACAATGGTCTGCACCTCCCATGCGTAACCACTCTGTAAATGGTGCTCATATATTCAGACGGTCGAGATCTATCCGGCATAAGCTCCCAGAAAATCGTCAGCTGGTCCCTGCAGTATGTAACCTCTCTAATCCAGTCGCAAACCTGGGAGGTCTCTGTTTCCTCCAATGCATCGCTACTTGTCTTTTCGCCATTAGCAACAGCATCGCCACTAGTCTACGGTGTTCTCTCTCAACTACCTGTACGTAGCCTAGTAGTGCAAGTATCAGTGACTCCGTTATTGATCTACCCATAATCTGATTTACGTGTGTGAATATCTCTGTCCAATAGCGCGCTATCCTCCCACAACTCCAGGCCATGTGTAAGAATGTGGCGTCAGGAGAGCCACATCTCCAACATCTAGTGTCCTCCTGTAGGCCCATCCGATGCATTTTCACCGGGGTGCGGTACAGTCTATGTAAGTAATGTAAGTAAGATGTAAGTAATCTGCCACTAGAGGACACACTCTTCTGCTATCTGCCACTAGAGTGCGGTCGTGAGCAGCAGACAGGAGCTACGCAGCACGGCGAGGAGCCAGGACGAGGGACACGAAGGAAGGAAGGCGGAAGCAAAAGGAGAAGCAGAGCAAGCTCCCGAGGTCCGCAGTTGGTCGGTGGCGGTTCGGAGTGCGCCGCGGTGCCAGAGATAAGAGTGGTTCTCTGTGCGCCGCTCTAAGCTCCGAGGGGAAGCCGCCCTGCATTGACCTCGGAGAGATCTTTCCGGTTTCTCGGCTCAGCAGGTTCTGCGCATCGCATCTGAGTTCCGAGCCCCGAGCACCAAAGCAGCAGAGGGAGCAGTGATTCCGGTGAGAACTTTACACTCTGTTTCATTGACTTTGGCAGCTCTGGCCGCTTTGAACAATAAGGCGGCCATACCGATCCCACACAATATTAGCGAGTGCTGCAAGTTTTACTCTACTTTACATCTACTTCATTTTGTTTTGCTGCGGGTGGTATTACAGCCTGCACCACCTGTGCCTGGAGAAATGCTGCCCAGAGTCTGAAAGTCTGAGGTTGTGTTTGAGAAAACCAGCACAAGACTTTAGAATAAACGATTTGATTACTAATGCACACAAACTAACAATGAAATAACATACCCCCACAAGAGGACGTACCTTGACTTTACTACCAAGCTGCAGAGAGTCCAGTTTAAGCCGCTGGAAACACGGAGTTCTCACATTCCCTTCTACCGGATAGCCGGTTGCCTGTTGCTAGTACAATTGCCATCCCCGACGGAGGCAAGTGGCAGTGGTGAGCGCGGCAGCCATTAGAGGCAGTCGCAAAGTAAGAGCCGAGGGTGCGGACCAAGGGGCTGCCTGACTAGGTCTCCCAGCCTGCGGTCCCCCTGTGCGCTCCGCTTGCCGCCGCCCTCTCCCCCTGAAAAAAGAGGCTGCCCAGTATTGCACTGCTCACGCAGAGAGCTAGTAACTTTCCCTAGACTCACACAATAAGCTCAATATGCTCTAGGCCCTTACAGGGGACTCACCTCAACAACCAGGAATATAAGCAAGTGGGCCCTCCCACCCTCCCACGTCATATAGCCCCAGTTTACGGTGCCTAAAGGTGTGTAAAGACGCTTAAAAAATTCAAGACAAGCACGAAGGAGGAGGAGGAGGTGGGGGCAGAGGCGAACCCTGAAAACACGGCACTAAGAAGGACAACCAGGAGTACTAAAGGTACCAACCTCCAAAATTCACAGGACTCAGTCCCGGGCAAATCCCTCCCACAGGGTCTCATCACTCATTTCTTTCAGGCCCCCAGTGGCCTGATAGCCACGGACATGAGTCTACAAGGACCCGAGGGTAGAGGCACATCGAGGTTGTCAATATCGAAGCAAGACCATTCCCGCAGTTACTCTTGCGAGCCCGCAGACTCCGGAAAAGCCCTAAGCCCGGAAGACGCTCGAAGCAAGGAAGTCCTACCTCACTCTACTGTCAGAGCAAAAAGCCCGTTAAGGATCCTAGCTGAAGTTCAGAGGAATGCCTCCGAGGGTGTACAGGAGGAGACAGGTAGCGCAAAGCAAAAGAGGGGCACCGCACCCTCTCCCCCAACGAGGCCAGGGTCGCACCTGTGCACGTCAGTTACACCCCGGGCAACAACGGAGACAACCACCCCGAGCATGGCTGCGCTAACGGCATCGTTCCTGCAAAAACTAGAGCACTCAATAGAGCGTACACTAGAAGACACCCCCATACACCCACCCAGAATTAATCCCAGAAGCTTGCAGCAGACAGAGGCATGGAGCCCCCTGGGCCTAACACAACATCAAGACTCAGTCGATGAGGTCACGGTCAAAGAACTAAACCTGTCCATAATAAGAGAAGTGCAGGACACCATGGTCAGGGCCTTATTGTGGCAGTCCACGAAGATGGAGGTTCAAGTTGATCTGCTGCACTCAATCGCCCAGCACTTAGTGCACCAAGACGACAAACTTGCAAAATTAGAAGTGCTATTTGAAGCCCACGCGGTCAACATCAACTCTGGTGCCGCCATTATAGAAAAATGGGCAAGCATACCCGAAGTTTTAAAAGATATGCTCACATTAGCCAAGGGCCTTGGAGAGAGGTCCCCTCAAACACAGTTTGCTCAAAAGCCACCAACTTTGACGAGAGTGCACGATGTACTGAACGATCCCTGCACCACGGTCAGCAGCTCACGAAAAGGTTCGTTGGCAGTGCCATGCAGCAAGCTTACCATACCAGAACAAGGAAGCGGGGACCTTGTGGTTTTGGACCCTGACACCGATAGCAACGACTCGTCCGTCAGCATTCCTGTCTCGGAAAAGGCCAAATGTGCATTGGCTGGTGCAAATGCACCGCTGTCACGGAGAGCAAAAAAAAGACTAAAAAAACAACTAAAGAAATTTAAAACCAAAAGCAGGATCATACCACCAGCCAAAATAACTTCTGGCGCCACCACAACTGAAAGTACTTTCAAAACACCCTTTCCTATCTTCACCCTAAATCGTGCACTGAGGACCGTTAAGCCAAGTGATGTACCACCTGTCCCTTGTGTGGCCCCCAGGCACTCAATCCCTCCTCCGGAGGGCTACTGTAATGTGGAGGTTACTCCACAGCCCTCACAAGTTGTTTCCGGAGGACTTTCCAGCATCAATGGTCCAATTGATTGGTTCCCCCAACATAAGATAGAATCAACACGCCCACTGTATTTGGGAGCGCAGTTGGGACTGCCCTGTCTGGTAGGTCCACCAACTGAGGCTCCAGGTAGCCAGCAATCTGGAGCCTTATATAATAACCCCCCACACCCGAGCGCTCCTAACGATGAGCTGCATGGACAGTCAAGAGAGGCAAGTCCCCCAATTACGATCTCAGACAGACAGTGCCCAGGTGACCGCCACACAATCACTGCACATCTAATTCATCAGAGGCAGGAGTCCCCTGGCGCAGAGGCACAACGGCGCTCCCCAGAAAATAATAAGCCACCAGTTATTTACGAGCTGCTGTTCACCCCCAGGTTTACAGCCATGGGCTCCTTTGACATTCTGAACAGGTCAAACATCGTACGACTCTTCGGCCACATTGACTCCCTGGCACACATCACTTCGGGGATGATCGAATGGGTGAAGTTCAAGTGCCTGGAGACAGACACTCACGGTGATTCCACCATAGTCGGACTAGCAAACCAGCAAGCCCAAAAAGCTGTCCTCCATGAAGCCTTGCAACTGGCAGAATGGGGTATAGAAGTCACCGCCCCCATAGTTCCAAAATATCCGCACGTCCTCAGACCACAGTATGGCCTACAACAATCCATCTCTGTTCTCAAAGGCACAAATTACACAAGTTTAGATGGGGGAGTGAAATCTGGGAGGCCTAGATCCCCGCTAAAAATAAAAATCTTGCTCAAAGAAAAACAGCGCTTCGTCCAGCGTCCTCAGCAAGGACTGGCCCCCCAGAGGACACATGGAGACGGGGCTCCTAACCCCTCCCACTCATATGAAAACATCAGTCGCGCATGCCCATCAACAGGCCTGGATCGTAACCTTAGCATCATCTCATGGAACATTGCAGGGTTAAATAACATCCACAGGGCTACTGCCACCCATGACTATCTTGCACAGGGGGACATATTATGTATCCAGGAGACCTGGGCGAGGTCCACCTCACCAATTGCTGGCTTCCACGAATACTTTAAATGAGCAACCAAAAGGACGATCTTTGGACGCCCGTCAGGACGCCTGCAAATTTAACGTAAAAGAGCTATCTCTGGAGCCACCTGACCTACAAGCTATCTCAATAGAAGGACTGAGAGCGGATCAAACAACCCGCCCGCTTTTATAAATCAACTGCTATCTCAACCCTGCAAAACTTCATTCCCCACACGGCTTGGAATCATTTACCACTGCCCTGGAAGATCTATTAATAAGCTGCTTGCACCACGATGTAATCATAGTTGGTGACTTTAACCTGAGAGGCCTGGACCTGCTACCCATGACTACACCTAGCAGGAAGTCAGCTCAACTGATTGAACTTTTAGCAAATTACAACTTGCAATTCACCCACGGGATACAAAAAACACGCAACTGCGCATGGTCCGCCCACCCGACCTTCAGGAATGTCTCCACTATAGACTACATCTTCATCAATGCAGGACTGGCCAACAAACTTCGCAATTTTACTGTGGATGACAGAGCCGAAAGCGACCATAGGCCCCTCCGTGTCACATTCAACCTGACACGAGAACAGGCGGACCCCTACGCCACAATTGGTATGACCACAGGCGAAGAACACCATTTAGTCCTCAAACGAATAAAATGGTCGACCAATCTTAGCCACAGACTTAACGCATTCGTAGCCAATTGGGTGACTGTACCAAGTCCACAAGACAGTATAACACATCTATGGGAAACTCTGACCAATGACTTATTGAAGCACCTGGGCAACACTCACCAATCAAGAAGCGGTCAAAAAAATGTCATCCCAGGCTACCAAAAAAACTACAGTCTTAAGCTGGCTAAGCAGGCGCTTAACAAGGCAGTGAGAGCAAACAAGAAAGGTATCTACCCGCCAGGGGGGCCCCCCATTGCTGTTTTGCAAGCTAAGTACAAAAAGAACATTTGGGATTTGAAAAGAAAACGGACCGATCAGAACTGGTTGACACTGTTTTCCATAATCAAAGGCAAAGATAATAGCAAGCTCTGGCGCTACATCAACAGCTTGTCATCAGGAGGCGTACACAAGGTTAACAGTGTTGGAGGAAAAGTATGGGAACAGTATGCAAAGGGGCTGTACACCTGTGAGCCAAATCGGATGTCTCACTGCATATCCAGCTGGTCCAAGGCAACGGCAGCTACCATCAGCTCTGAAAGTGCCCAGAATGAAGAATTATATCCAACTCGATCTGGAAAATTCTCGGAGGCGGCGATTGTAACGCTCATCAAAGCCATCAGAACCGATGGTGCCCCTAGACCTAACGGGATCCCCGCACAGGTTTTTAAGAAAGATCCTGCATTCTTCGCTTCCAAACTTACTCCTCTATTTAACCACGCATTTGCAACCGCAACCCTGCCATCTTCCTGGAAAGGTTCAATCCTCTTTCCTATACATAAAAAAGGTGCCCACTCTAACCCGGCTAATTACAGACTGATAGCCCTCCTTGACATTGAAGCTAAGGTCTATGCCCGCCTCCTACTTAAGGACCTGGAAACTTGGGTAGATAAGAACGGCATACTCCCGCCCTCACAGACTGGCTTCAGAGCTAACTGTTCTACGCTGGATAACATCATAGCGCTTTCGTACCTCGCTAAGAAGGCCAACATGCGGAACAAGCTGCCCCTGTTCTGTTGCTTTATCGATTATTCAACGGCCTTTGACCGCGTGAACAGAAGTCGGCTCTGGGCAAAACTAGAGTCCTGGGGGATCCCCAGAGATCTTCTAAAGGCCATAAAAGCACTTTACGAGGGAACCTGGGTTCAGGTGAAACTAAGCGCTACATCTGCAACCACAAGAATTGCCACTAACTCGGGATTAAAGCAGGGGTGTGTCCTGGCCCCCCTGCTTTTCAACTTGTACACTGCAGACATGGGGCAAGCCCTGAAAGATGCAAACCTAGCACCACCCAGACTGGGGAAGCTGGTTCTGGGCACGCTCCAGTATGCAGATGATTCAGAAAAGGGGGTGGTGATGAACAGAGTGTCTGAATTAAGCAGACCACTCTTACCCAGTCCAAAGATCAGGGCTTGATCCATCACCGTTATTTATCTCACTGCCCCATCCCAGCTCAGAACCTGGCTATATGCAAATCAGTCTGTCCCTGGCCCAGTGCATCATGGGAACAGGGCAGACTAAACTACCAAGCCAATTCTTCACCAGAAAGGAGACAAGCTACCGGGGACCGGTTTCTGGCATTTCAGCCGTCTTCGGCCCGGCTTGCTTGTATCCTGATGGAGCAGTGAGAAAGGGACTCATGTCTGAGTATACCCTGCCACACCTATAGTGGCCAAAAACGATTCAGAAAAGGGGGTGGTGATGAACAGAGTGTCTGAATTAAGCAGACCACTCTTACCCAGTCCAAAGATCAGGGCTTGATCCATCACCGTTATTTATCTCACGGCCCCATCCCAGCTCAGAACCTGGCTATATGCAAATCAGTCTGTCCCTGGCCCAGTGCATCATGGGAACAGGGCAGACTAAACTACCAAGCCAATTCTTCACCAGAAAGGAGACAAGCTACCGGATAACACAGTAATTATGGACCACACCAGGGTAGGCCTCCCAAGAGCCTTAAACAGTCTCGCCACGTATAACAAGGAGAACGAGCTACTCAATAATGTGAGCAAGACTAAGATAATAATCTTTGGCAAACATCCACACAAAACAAAAGCTTCATGGTCTTTGGGGGAACACCGTATCACCACGGCCCCATCCTACAACTACCTGGGCACATGGGTATCAGAGAGGGCCACGGCACTCAAACATCTGAAGACGCTTAAACGAAAACTTGATAAAATAATTACATCTCTAAGACGTCTAAGCCACGGCCTGGCCAGTCCCTCTGCAGATCCGATGCTGACAGTACTTAGGGCTAAACTGATCCCCGCCATCACGTACGGCCATATAGCCTATCCAGGGGCTTTTGAGAAAGTGGTCCAAGCGGCACAGGTGAAAGCTTATAAGTTGGTGCTACGAGCCCCTAAACAGGCGCGAAATAGCAGGATGAGACTGGAAATGGGCCTGAAACGTCCTGAACTGGTACTACTGGGAGAACTGCTAAAATACTACATCAGAGTTCTGAAGTCGCCTGAAAACACCTTGAAGCACTCGCTAAAAATCATCTTTGGGGAAGAAGGCTCCCCATGGCAAGCCAAGGTGGAACCAGCCATTGACCTTCTGAAAATCGAGGGGCGGAATCTGCACTTACACGAAATCCCATATTCCGCCTGGGCAAAAGCCGTCAAGCGCCAAGTCCAGTCTATTTCCTTTGAGCTAGACCTGTCCTCGCTCCGGCCCAACCCGCTAACGTTGGCCCTGGACAAGTCCTACATTCCTGGTAAACCCCAGCCATACTTACAAGACTCACTAACAACCGAAGCAAGACAAAAAATTCTGTCTATGCGCCTCTTGGCCCTCAGGATAATGGACTTTAACCCACGTTGGGCACGCTCGGACGGAGCCACTGCCTGCCGACTTTGCCAATATCGCAGAGAATCCTGGCTACACTTGCTATGTTGCTGCCCTAAGCTGGCCAGTGACCGACAGCGATTGCTACGTCCGGCACTACGTATCCTGGGTCTCAGAACTTGCAGAGAGGCCTCGGATTGGTGTTTCTCTGAAACCACAACATGTTTATTAGCCAGGATAGGCAAGTTCATTCATCAAGTTAAATTGGCACTCGAAAACCAACTAAAGGACACCATCCCGAAGTGCCCTGTGACCCGCCGCCCTAAAGTTGGTAATCCACAGATAACACAGGGAGTCGCCGAAAAGCTGGGGCCGACTCAGGGGCCAATAAGCCCACAGTGCAACTTAGGATGTCAAACTTTTACACGCCTTCTAGACTCTAGTAAAGCACGGCCTCATGATGACACTAAAAATGTTAATTCCTTTTAGTATTAATAATGTACAGTACCAGTGCACACAGTCAGTATCGAGACCACATAGCTGCACCAATGGTCCCTGACCGGGGTAGGTCGAGCAGGGGGGGGGGCGTATTTTACTGTATTTTATCTGAATCAAAATGCATTTTTATACACTGTAATGATTTTAAGTAATCGCACAGTTTATCAATAAACTACATATATGTAAGTAATTAAAGTGCATCAGTCTAATGCTGTAGTTTGGCGACAGATATTCTAACTGCGTACAGCAGTAACTCCATTGTTCCTCTTTATTTGTAGTTCGGCCTCCACTTCCCACGCCTCCCTGGAGCTAGTGCTAGCCAGCGGGGATTCGCGCTGTGTGATACTTTAGATACGTGTAATAAGCTTTCGGGCGATGGGTTCGACAGCACGTTTTCTAGTGCAGGCAGGCTTGGAGGTTCGCTCGGGAAACTCCCGATAAGTGGACTTACATGCCGCTCTCAGCTGATAGTAGAGTAGCATATCTGAGGCAGTAGGGGCTTGCGGGTCGCACATTTCCTGCATTTTCAGGAACTCACCAGCCGAGAAGAGATTCCTGCCCTCAAATAAGTTGTAGGCCTGTGCCCTACGTGTGGTGGCTTTGTCAACCAGTGGCCCAAGTAGTGGATTGCTGCCCAGGGGCATAGACGGGGCATATAAGACCTCTTGGCATGCTCGCTGCGCGATACATTTCCATGCCCAGCGCACGGCCTCGACCCTGTCTATTTCGTGCCTCGGTCGTTTGTAATTTTGAAATACAGCCGTATCTAGTGGGAGGGGCGCTACTCTATCAATTTCTATGGCAACGTGCGGCTGGAACGGCGTAGCATGTTGCCAAAAAAGCAGAAACTGCGCCTGTGCGCTATAAGCATATAATTCAAAGTCCGGGGATCCCAAGCCCCCCTGTGAAAAGGGCAGTGTCAATGTTCTCCACGAAACTTAGGGTTGTTTGCCCACCCATACCAACTCAATAACCGCTGTGCGTAGGCGTTTGAAAAAGTGTGAGTTCAGCGGCATAGGAATGTTTATGAACAAATAAAGAAATTTAGGGAGAATTACCATCTTAACTATGGCTATGCGCCCCGTTAGGGACAGTGAGAGTGTTTTCCACCTCACAACCTTTCCCTCTAGCCAATCGATTGCCCTGCCATAGTCTGCTGTCCACAGATCCTGTATAGTTCTGCTCAATAAATGCCCAGATAGCGCACCTCTCCAGTCGCTCAGTTTAATGGGAATTCCAACGTGAAGGGAGTGGTGTCATCAGTTAGAGGTAGCAACGTGGACTTTTTCCAGTTAATTTGGATTCCTGTTAGACCCCCATATCTTATAAATTCTCTCATTACAACATCAAAATTGTCCCGATGGTTGGTTAGATAGATTGTCATATCGTCTGCATACATTGAGACAAGTATGCCCCTCGTGTGGAACCCAATGCTTCTATAAGCGTGGTGCTGGCAGAGTTTAGCCGCGAGCGGCTCTGTTGCAATTGCAAATAGCAAGGGTTAAAGCGGGCACCCTGTCTCGTGCCCCTAGTTATGCTAAAGGGTTGGGAGATTTGCCTGTTTACTCGAATTCTGGCAGTCAAGTTTGCGTACAAAACCTGGATCTGTTTCATAAAAACTGGACTTAGGCCTCACCTTGTAAGGAGGGCGAATAAAAACTTCCACTCTAAAGAGTCGAACGCCTTCGTAGCGTCTAGTAAGGCCGCCGTGGCCTGAACATGGGGTGCTAAAAAGTGGAGCAAGCCGAATAAGGTGCGTTGGTTGTGCGCGGTAGAGCGGCCCGGTATAAAACTGGAATGGTCTGTCAGAACAATTTGCGGAAGCCTGGGCTGTAGTCTGTTCGCAATTAATTTGGCATACATTTTCGCATCTATATTTATCAGTGACAGAAGTCGGTATGAATCTGTCCTGGTAGGGTCCCTGCCTGGCTTTAAAATAGTAATAATTGAAGCTTCGCGCAAGGTGGGGGGCAGCTCTCCCGTCTCCATAGCCTTTAGATACACCTGCAATAACCTGGGGGCCAAGATGTCAGCGTATTCCTATAGGAGTCCGCCGTCAATCCATCTGCCCCGGGGCTTTTTCCCCTGGTATGCCACTAATGACTTGCTTTATATCTTCCACCGTTATTGGCAGCTCCATATATCTGCGAGCCCCATCGTAGAACCATGCTAGCCCTATGTCATCTAGGTAGTCCGTAATGTCTGCCTGGGAGAGGGATGTTTTTGAAGTGTATAGATCAGTGTTGTAGTGTATGAACTCCACCAATATATCAGGCAGAGTTCTAAGTACTGCTCCAACCTCTGTGTGTAGTTCAGATATGTATGCGGCATCTCTAGGCGTGCACAACAGGCCCGCCAATGTCTTGCCCGGTTGACCGCACTCTCCATAGCGGCGAGCCTGGGTGTATTTGCACAAATATGCTGTCTCCCTATCGGCTTCTGTCTTGAGCTCTGTAAGCTTGGCACGTATACTGGCCGCGATTTCTGGTGACGCATTGCGCATCTGCCGACTCTCCAGGTTTCCAGTCGGCTCAGCGTATTTCGGACCCCCGTTTTGAGTACTATACAATCCCCTCTCGTTACCGCCTTAAAGGCATCCCATAGAACCCCCGGTGAGTCAACCGATCCCTCATTCATAGTAAAGTATTCCTCAATTTTGATACGGAGCTCCTCCCTGAAGACCTGGTCTCTTAGAGCACCCTAGGGAAATCTCCATGAGAAAGGCTGAGTATACGCCGGAGGGAGTCGCAGCCTTATCTGGGCGGGCGCGTGATCAGAGAAGGTACGAGCAAGATGCTTAGCATCTTCCAGTCATGTGTGTAGTTCTCCGGAGAGCAGCCAGAAATCAAGCCGTGACCATGCGTTTCTATGGTGCGTAAAGCAAGTTCCCTCCCTAACCGCAGGGTGGGTAGCTCTCCAGGAGTCAGTTAGACCCAGGTCATCTATTATCGCCTTTAGCGCTTCTACTGCTTGTGGGTGGTGTGTCCTAGAGGTCCCCTGCCTATCCAGTGTTGGTGAGAGTACTACAATAAAGTCACCCCCCATAGTATGGTGGCGTGTCCTATTTTGTGCAGCTGGTGCCATATATTATGGAAGAAGTCCGGGCTATCAGTGTTAGGGCCATACGTGTTGACTAAGGTCAGAGGCGTGTTGCATAGCGCTCCTTGCAGTATTATGTACCTGGCTTCTCTATCAATGACAGTGTCAGTTGTGCGCCAGTGTAGCCCTTTACGCATGAGTATTGCATCTCCCCTAGAGTAGCTGGAGTAGACAGCTTCCACCACCACCTCCCAACGTCCATGCTTTAAAATCCCCGCCGCTGTTCCAGTCAAGTGTGTCTCTTGCAGAAAACAGATATCTATCTTGTGTCTAGTGAGATAGGAGTGTACAAGTCTGGTTTTTCTGCAGTCATTGAGGCCGCGGACATTCCACATAATGCATGTCAGTGCGTCAACTGCACCTAGGCTAGACATCATTCATATAAGTGTAACAGTTCACCAGCAGATACCGCAGGGGCGCCACAAAGTTTCGTGCCCTGCGACTTCAGACAAGAACCAAACAGCCACAGTCCACAGCCGTATATGCAATGAGCCGAGTGACTTCTCCACCAACTTATTAGACGTTGGAACAAATGTACATTAAACAAACACCACAACTTCCCTCCCACCCACCCACACCAACCTCCCAAACTGGTTGTGTTCCCCCTCCTCCCCCCTCTCGTAACTGATACACCATCGAATAGAACATCCAGGCAATGGGAATCATCCCTGGGGGTACGTTGGGTCTTCCGGCATACTCCCCTGCACTCTTGGCAGGGTGGCCAAGCCGCATCCGGCACACACGCCCTAGCTTACCCCACCTGTAGTCACTGTCTTACAGCAAGTGTTCAATATAGCCCCCAATGAATTAAATCATGTAGTGCTTCTCACCTGGCGTTGTAAGGTTCATCTTACCCCAGAATGTCCGTTCATAGGAGCACAGTCTAACCCAATCTCTGCCTGTCTCCGCCACCGGCCACTCGTGCCGGTCACATATCAGTCTTTGGGGAGACTTACTTACCTGCCGCCACCGCCGAGAGTCATTCCAGGCCACAAAAAGAACTCGCCAGAGCTGACGCCCAAGCTGACGCCCAAGCCGCCACCGCCGAGAGTCAAAACCGGGCATTGGTAACCGCGCCGCCGCTCTGGGAGGACTACAACTCCCGGCAGGCCTCGCGGCGGCGCGTGGAAGTGACGCGGAACGCGCCAGCAGAGCGCAGACATCGGCATAAAGGGAGGAGGAGACCGGCAGAGCGGGGGGAGACTTACTTACCTGCCGCCACCGCCGAGAATCATTCCAGGCCACAAAAAGAACTCGCCAGAGCTGACACCCAAGCTGACGCCTAAGCCGCCACCGCCAAGAGTCAAAACCGGGCATTGGTAACCGCGCCGCCGCTCCGGGAGGACTACAACTCCCGGCAGGCCTCGCGGCGGCGCGTGGAAGTGACGCGGAACGCGCCAGCAGAGCGCAGACACCGGCATAAAGGGAGGAGGAGACCCGCGTCGCGGGACGCGAGCGGGACGCCGGGGGCGAAGCCCGGGCAAAGGGCGGGCCCTCTACGGCCCTCATCGGCAGGAGGAGGCAGGGGCCGGGCCAGAAACGCTGTAGGAGTCTCTTCTGCGATTTACCCTATAGTAATTCATTTGTGTGTCATCTAAATATTATTCACAGTCTGAGCAATGTCTAAAAAACTTGTCGGAGTACAACAAAACAAGATTAATATTTACCTGGTTCAGGCTGTCCAGAAAATCAACATGCAAAGGAGGGAGTCATTGGGGCTGAGCCTATCTCCTGATTTGCTTTGCCCATCACCACCTATATCTGCTTCTATTCTGTCTGATGGAACTATTACGCAGGATGCTCACAGTGCAGACTCTATTGCTGATATCATATCCCAAGTTATACCTGGAACTCCGGAGAATGCAACCCTGGCTTCTGAGGGCTTGCCCATTGAAGTTAACACAGACAATGATATTGATCACGACCTTGAGCAAGATACACAGTCACAGGTCTCCGTCCTAGATCAATCTCTCATAGGACATGCTGGTAGACCCAAACGACAATGTACAAAGAATCCTTCCAAGCGGGGGGGGTTTACGCTCAGGGACAAAGCGGAAGAGGGCAACCACCCCAAAACACAAACAAGTGATTCATGTTGAGGATCATCCGATCTGTTCCTCTGAGGAAGCCCTACTTGATAAAATCGCTGATCTTATTGAGATGAAAATCAATACCATTGTTAAACCTCTCATATCCAAGATTGATAAATTGCAAGCAGAGGTCAAGAAGCTGGGTGCACTCCAAAACACAGTTGCAAGTGGCATTGAAAAAATAACTACGATAGTTACTCATTCGGGTAACAATTCTAGAGGAGCTGAAGCAGGAAGTGATATGGGTGTTGGAGATGAAATAGAACTGCTTGGGGAGAATCCACCGCAACCAACCCTAACTGCTATAAATGAGGGTTTCATACCAGCATGCTCTTTAACAGATCCAACTCCCTTGGTTAACATTCCCCCTGCACAAATACAAGCACAAGCTCAAACTTATTCTACGGATCCCCTGCAATTCATCGTCGAGGCCACACCCGTGGTCTTGGTCCTCGCAAATGTTCCCCCATTGGAAGGGGGCATAGCGGAAAGTTCAAACTCACTCTGCAGCAAAGCCCTACATTGGTTAACTAGTAATATGCGGCTAGCACCAGGGGGGAAACATCATCTTGAAAGTGTTATTAAATCTGCAACCAGGGTTCCTTGGCTGGGAAATCGGCCCAAAAAATTAAAAGGGGACTGTGTGGCGGTGAGCTTTTCAAATCCAGACGTTCTTCCCAATATCCTTGCAAATATTTTTCCTCCCCAACGAAGAAGAGGCACTGTGGTTCCCCTTACCTTGAAATTTTTTTACGGGGAACAGCAGAACGTATCTTTCCCAAGGACCCCTGCCCCAGGGTGGGATACCAACTGGGACTCTCACTTCAGATGGGGTCAAGATCTAAGGAACAACGCATCAGTTCACCGTCATCAACCTCCAATGTTTAACCCTGTTACACAGCCACTTGAACTTTTTAACCGCTTTGCGCCACTTTCTTTTATGGACCAAAACGACGGACTTTTGCCAGCCGGAAACAATGATGTTGAGGGTCCACAGCCCGCTCCTGGCCCGTCAGCTCATTTTTCTGCAGGCGTGGGGGCTTGCAAAATTATGAGATGGAACATCGCCGGGCTTAGAGCTAAACTTTGCTGGACTTAATTAGAAACTACGATATTCTTGTTTTCCAGGAAACTTGGGAAATATCAGATTGTTTGGCTTTAGATGGCTATTCTCATTTTTATGTACCTGCAGATCCCAGTAAAGCAGGAAGAGCAAGGGGAGGGTTGGCTACATATATTTCACTTGATGTTAAAGGAAAACCAAGGTACATTAAGTCTAATTCTAAAAACTGTCTAACGGTTGAATTGACCTCACCAAACTCCCATCCTCTTTTACTTATAAATTTCTATAATTCCCCAGCCAGTCAATTTCCTACCGAGCATTTGGTATCCCTAGAGGATCTCTTATCCACTTATACTGTGAACAGTTCCCATGGGTATGAGGTGATCCTCATGGGAGATTTTAACATTCGCCCTTGCCAGGCGGGTTGTCAAAGAGATCCAGAGGAATCTTTTTTATACTCCCCTACGCCGCACTTTGAACATACACTTAGTGGTGAGGCTCTGGAACTACTTTTGGCTACCTTCAACCTTCATGAATCATGTACCTGCTCTAATGACTTGAGGTTGCCGACATATGAGGGCAAGGACCGAGGCACAATTATCGATTATATTTTCGTATCTTTTAGATTTCTATCTGAAGTATTTGTTTATAAAGTAATACCTTCTGTTTTTAGTGATCACAATCCCGTGATTTTAGAGCTTTTAGCCCAGGGAGTCTTGGGAAATAGGACGTCTGACAATTTCTGTGCAACAGACCTTGTGTTGAGAGATCAAAACCGAAGGCTTAAATGGGACCAAGTTACCCCTATAACTTTCTTACAAGATACATTGGCCAAGGTCGAAGGAGAAGTTGCCATTTTTTTAGACAACAAAAACTCTAGCGCTACTATGGTTGAGGCCTTCAGTGTTATCTGCCACCAAGTCAATACAGATCTGACTGTGAAGGCAAAGTCCAACAAGCTAAAGGGCCCCAAATGGTTCGATACAAACTGTTCCAAGGCCCATTCAACTTTACTTAAAGCCTTAAAGAACAAACCTAGAGACAGAGTATTGATAGCATCATTAAGGAAACAATACAACCTAGCTATTAGAAAGAGGAAATCTGAGATAAAAGAGGAATCCTGGAATAATCTGTTACTGCCTGAGACACAGAAAGACAGTGCTACATTTTGGGCAGTGATACATCACCCGTATTTTGTAGGACTAGATCATCAAAGAGCGGACTGTATTATCCCAGATGATCAATGGGTGACACATTTTAGCAATATTTACAGCCACACTAATACGACCACAGAATGTGTATTACCTCTTTCTCAATCGTCAAACTCCATCTCTCCTTTTACCCAGGAGGAGGTGAAGAAAGCTATCAACGATACACTCTGCAAAAAGGCACCAGGACCAGATGGGGTTCCGGCAGACTTTTTTAAGAGCGCCCCTGATTTTAGCTCAAAGATCCTAACTAATATTTTCAATGCTACAAGGGAATTTACCTTTCCCTCTAGCTGGGCAAACTCGACCATAGTGCCAATTTTTAAGAAGGGACAGAGGACAGATCCGGCTTGTTACAGGCCGATTTCCCTTATTGATTCGAGTGTAAACATTTTGGGGAGAGTCCTCTTATCCAGACTGACCCTGATTTTAGAGAGTAAGGGCATTTTATCCAATGCACAATATGGCTTTAGAGCCAAAAGAGGAACTTTAGATCAGTGCCTTAACTTAGAATTAATTTTAAACAAATACGTGATCGCCAAGGAGGGGTCATTATACATGGCCTTTATGGACCTCTCATCAGCTTTTGACCTGGTCAACAGGGCAAAGCTGTGGAGGATCCTCCTGGCCATGGGCCTTGACCCCCCTTTGGTTGAATACCTGGCTGAGCTACACAAGGACCTTATGACCTCGGTCAGAGTAACTAGGGAAGGAAGATGCACCTGTCACTTTAAGTCAGAGAGGGGGGTTAGGCAAGGGTGTATACTTGCCCCCCTCCTCTTTACTTTATACATCAATGATCTTGAGGCAGTAATGATAACATCCCACAGTGACATTCCGCGTGCAGGTGAGACAAAGATTCCTCTACTCCTGTACGCGGACGATGCCGTCCTTCTGGCACGCTCCGGAGTTGCGCTAAATAAACTCCTTGCATCTTTTGGGGCTTTTATGTTGTCACTGGACATGAAAATTAATACAGATAAATCACACGTAATGATTGCTGGACCCGCAGGCAGGAAAAGAAAGTCGCTAACATTTTTCTGTGCGGGAAAGGAGGTCAAGAGAGTCCCCTCCTTTCCATATTTAGGAGTGACTTTTGACGATAGGGGCACTTGGGGCCCCCAGCTTTTGGCCAAAAGCAGCGCTGTCGCTAGAGCGGCCGCAGGGCTGCTAGGGTTTGCCAAAAAACTGGGCGCCCGCCCCATGGAAATTATCATCAAAGTTTATAAATCTAAATGCTTGTCAGTTGCCCAGTATGGCTCTGTTATCTGGGGATATACTAGTTCTGCTAAAATACAGAATGTAGAGAATACATTTTTGAGATCTTTGCTTTCTGTTCCCCAATCAACTCTGACCTTTGCATTACACACAGAGTTAGGCCTGGGCTATATCTCCGATATTTTAAAATTGGCCCCAGTGATTGGTTGGATAAAAATATGGCTCAACCAGGAGCTCACTCTAAATCACACCATCTTAAAAGATTGTTTAGCCCTGGATAGAGCACGCTACATTCCTTGGTTAAGATATGTCAAAACGCAGCTTTCTTTGGCAGGCCGCCCGGAGCTCTTCTCTTCTCCAGACGGGATAATTTATGAAGATTTAAAATCAGTCAAAAACACCTTGGAAAACTTATATGCCATGGAGAGGGAAGATGTAGAGCTAAAAAAAACTATGGTCAGGAAACATTTCATGCTCTCCTCTGCTCCAGGAATGGAACCTTATCTCCTTTTGATTACAAATTCTTACCATCGTTTTCTCTTAACGAGATTTCGCTTTGATTTAATTCATTTTGTACTGGGTAACTTTAGAATTTGGTCTAGACCTGATGATGCTGAACCATGCAACTGTGAACATTTTTCAACACAGGACACCATGCACCATTTATCATGTTCTGCGGACATTACACTGAGATCAGGAAAAGTTATCTGCTCCCTATTTTACGTAACCAGGGCTTTATCCAGGTTAAACCAGCCCTGTTGTTTTTGCAACTTCTCCCTAATGTTAAAGTTGCTTTCTCAGTCGCTAGTTTTCTAGTTGCAGGTGCACGTTTAAACAAGCATCGCATAAGGCACAGGCACTTTATCTCTGAAAAATGAACTTCCTCTTTTTTCCCATTTATCTAAATGAGTCGTGTTTTAATAAGTCCTTCTTCTTAGCTCTTTTTAATATATTTATGTATGTCGTATTGTAGATTAAATGTTTTTATAATAATGACTGTATGTTTCTAAAATTTGTTCAAATTTTTTGTGCTTCAATGAAATTGTGATATGTAATATTGCTCCTTCTTTTATGATTTTCAATAATCGAATAAAGAAAATTGACTGACTGACAGTCTTTGTCGCTGAGTCCATCCTGCATTTGACCGTCGCCCTGCGTCTTCTGCAGTTTGTGTACCTTTGCCAATTGTTTCGCAATTGACAATGCAGCCTTGACGTCAGTAAAGAAGGTGGGCTTTCCCGCGCCCTGCACCCTAAGCTTAGCTGGATATATCAAGGCATATTTAGTTCTGATCTGCTGGAAGATCTTTTTGGCGGGAATAAACTCCATCCTCGCCGCCTGGACCAGTAGAGTAAAGTCCGGGTATAGGGCGATCTTGTTCCCCTTATATTGTATAGCACCTTTTTCACGTGCTAGACGGAGTATTGTGTCCCGGTCTCTATAATTCAACACTCTCGCCAAGATTGGCCGTGCTGGCGCACCCGGCTTTGTGTGCTCTCTCAACGAGGAACATCTGGGACAGACTGTAGCCGAAGAGCTCCTTCATCATATCTTCCACAAATAGTTCCATATTGGGGATATCTGTGGATTCCGCCACTCCAGTAATGCGCACGTTGTTCCTCCTCGATCGCGCTTCCAAATCCTCATTCTTTTCATGTTTGAGTTCCAGAACTTTGTCCATCCCTCGAAGTTTCTTTTCCACCTCAGTTTGACCCTCTTCTCTTTCGGTCACATGCGTTTCAAGGACACTCACGCACCCTTCTTGTTTATCCATGCGCTGGTAATTTTGTCCATACGATCAGCTAGGGAGTCCATTTTGGAGTCTATGCTCTTTAAACTAGTCTTAAGCTCTTGAAACATCAATCGCATGTCCTCCGCAGGGAGCTGGCTCGTGGCGCCCTCCTCTGCCTGGTCCCATCCCCCATCCTCCGCCTCAGCTGTTTCATTCCCTTTTCTCTCAAAGTTTATACGGGGTTGTCGCGTGTCCGGTTTTCTAATGGTGTCACTGGTCTAGGTGCAGGGAACCCACTAGAGTCCACAGGTCAGGCGCAACTGCTGAGTCACTCCTACGTGATATCCGCCGTGCAGTCTGCCCAGCACGCGGCTTGCACTCTTCCCCACGCTCACCAGACGTTTCTCTCGGCTAATGGGCATTGCGTCGGGCCGGAGGTGTCCACCGCTGCCCGATCTGCGTAGCCACCTGGTCCAGCAGTCGTGCTCAGGGAGGGGACGCGTGCAAAGTAGCGACTCAGGACTAGTGCAAACTCAGCAGCACAGTGAGGGTTACGCCATTACGGCGCCCCGGTCGCCAGCCCTCTCAGCTGCGTGCTTCCACTCCCTCCATGCAGGCCTCCTTACACTGGTATTGCCACGAGCAGTTTCCGTGGGGCTTGGCCACCAATGTGCGCTGTAGGCGCCGTCCTCGCACCCCCACCCGGGCACTGTGCTCACAGCCCTGTTTTCGATCTGCGGCGTTCTAGGATAGCCCCCCTAGGTTTTCTGCCGTCTCCTGTCTGTGGCCCACCAGCCTCCCTGGGCCTGTCCGATTTCCAGCAAATCCGCTAATATACACCGCCAGGGTCCACGAAATGGCAGTTAAGGTCAACCCACAGCGCTCCAGTACATTCCTGCAGCCTCACCTCCCCCGGCACTGACACCGTGACAGAGGGCGCTCAGTCCGCCTCCCGCAGTATTCCTCACCTCTGCCTCTAGATCAAACCCCACCTCCGGCTTCTGCACGCCGTCCGCTGCAACGGGGCAAATATTTGCTGCTTGGTAGGTGGGCAAGGTTATGGGCATCAGTCAGCCTCTCTGTCCCACAGCAGCATTATTGTCGCATCTCCGATAGCTGCCTCGATGTCTCCACTCACCCCAGCTCTTCAAGGAGGCAGCCTGCACCAGCACTTCCGGTCCACTTTCTCCGAGCCAGATGCCGCACCAGGTCCCGACGTCACACGCATCGCCCGGCCGCAGCCCCTCTGCAGCCAGCAGCCCGCCACACTCCGGCTCACCGGCACCCTCAGGCCTTCCGATTTCAGCTGCAGGGATCGCGGCGGCTAAGTTCTCGATTCCCATGTAGGGGGCTGTGTGCGGTATCCTTTTTTACAGATTAATGGCGAATATTTAGGGCTTGGCCGGCGGAGCCGCTTCAACTAGCAGCCATTCCGCAGCTCGGATAGGCCACGCCCCCAACATGACATATTAAAACTTTTGCCATTCCTAAACCTTTCTTTTTATTATTATAAGTCACCCATAAAGTAGGTCCTAGATGTCCAGGTGGGAAGGTGAATTGTATTCGAAAAGTAGGACATGTGTTTTTAAGTTTTACGTGTCCTAGGTTGTGAAAAACCTGTAAATTCATGTTTCACTACTGTAAGGCCTATCTGTCCCACTAGATAACATTTTGTTACCTTGTGCTACATTTAATAAGTGTCAAATTGTGATTGAGAGCAGGTAAGAATGTCATGTTTTGACTTAAATAAATTGTAATTTTAGATCCCCTTTAATGGTAAATTAACAGAGGCAGAGGATCTGGTTTGGGGGATTCCTCAGCTGGACATAGCCCCAATCAATAAGTGGTCTCAAGCAGCTACATTTATTAAAGGTCTTTGTTTGAACGGGGGTTACGTGCTCTTAATGGACGAGCAAGCTCAGACAGGATGGGTAAACATACATTCGCCAATGGTAGACATAGCAGTCGCATTGACTACATCCTGGTAGATATTAAATTGTGGCCTGTGGTTTCGGACATGGAAGTTAAGTCACGTCCGGAAAGTGACCATGAACCTCTGGTAGCGGAACTAAAGGACTTTAGTTTTGTAGGGCGGGTTGCACCCTTGACAAACTCCGTACAGGAGGCTGTCGTACTTACTAATGATATGAGGAGGGTTCGCCAGCCAAAGGTTTCAGTGGATGTGGAAGCACGTAAAAAGATCAGAGCCCTGGTCTCCAAGTCACTGGTAGAAATCGATAAGTGTGGTAATCAGGAAATGATCAATACAAACATTACAGACATCCACTCTAGTTTGTTTTTTTCACTAAAGTCATTGTTTATTAAGTATGTTGCTAACAAAGGGTATTATGAAGGTTAGGACAACCTCCAATTGGTTCAATGACGAGTGTCGCCAGACCCATGCGGATCTGTTTAAAGCTTTAAAACTAAAGAACCCAGCCCTAATTAAATCAAGTAGGAAGGCTTTTAATGATGCTACACGCTCTGCTAAGGCCGCTTGGGATGATGAACGTTGGACATCATTAGCTGAGGCCTGTGGCTCTAGGAACCTACAGCAGTTTTGGCACCTTCTCAAATGGGGTTTGCCACAGGATGATCGCCCAAGCTCGGCATCTGTTGAGCAACAGAAATGGGTGTGCCATTTTGAGGAACAGTTTAGATGCCGTAGCATTATGCAGGATACCATCAGCTGGCCACAATCGTTAGATTCACTTGTGTTCTCGGCTAGAGAAGTCGAATTAGTTCTGAAAGCTATCCCTAGGGGAAAAGCGCCTGGTCCTGACTGTATACCAGCGGACTTATTCCAACAGGACCTCGATCTTTGGGTACCATACATAGTGCAGCTGGTAAATGCACTGGCCATGGGTGCTAGGGTACGTGAATCCTTGGCAGGCGCAGAAATCTTGCCTATTTTTAAGAAGGGTGATCGGTCGGTTCCATCTAACTACCGCCCGATCAGTCTCATTGACGCGGTTCAGAAGATCATATCCTGTCTCGTTCTCTCCAGGATTCAGGCATGGCTAGAGGAGTATAATATTCTTACTCCTCTTCAAGCTGGGTTTAGACCCCACGTGAGTACCATAGATCAGGCATTTCGTTTTATGCTTTTGTATTGGAAGACGGTTACTTTGGGCAAAGGCATCCTATACGCGGCCTTCGTGGACTTAAGGTCAGCATTTGACCTTGTCCCGAGGGCCGGGTTGTGGAAATGCTTACTAGATATGGGCATGCCCCCCCCTTAGTACGTCTTATAGTGAATTTACATGCACATACCTATGCCTTTGTGCGCTGGGGCAAACCGGGGGAGGTGACGGAGAGATTTTCAGTGGCCAAAGGTGTCAGGCAAGGATGCGTGCTGGCACCCACCCTTTTTTCTCTATATATAAATAGAGTTACTAAGTACTACGATAATTATCCCACGGATGCCCCAAGTCTGGCTGGAATGAAAATCCCCTTGCTCATGTTCGCTGATGACACTCTTGTGATCTCTCAAACCAGACAAGGTTTGCAGAAAGCTCTGTCAAGGTTTGAGTGTTTCTGCAGCGAACATGAGCTAGAGGTGAATGTGTCTAAAACCAAATTTATGGTTTTAAGAGGGCACAAACAAATTAATGCCAGGGTTACCATGGGGGAAACCCCCTTGGAACAGACAAAGCATTTCACTTATTTGGGAGTTACCTTTAGTGAGACTTTAAGTTGGTCCCATCAGGTTGAGCTTAAGACCTTGAAGCACCTGCAGCTGGGTGGGGCACTGATTAAAGAGCATAAAGGCTCTTTTACCAGGCCAATCTCTCCGCTTATTAAGATATATGGCGGCAAGGTATTACCAGCAGTCCTATATGGGGCAGAACTCTGGGGTGGTAGCAATTTGGACTCACTGAGACATGCCCAAAATACATTTTTAAGAATGGCAACAGGTCTGCCCCAGTCATCACCGCTGATTCCCCTTTTATATGATTTAGGGTGCCAACCGGTGTAAGATCTAGCAAGACTTCGCCCTCTGACATTCTGGCGACGTCTCTGGACTACGCCGGAACTCCACTTCTATGCTAAAGCCTGCTTGGTGGTTAAAAATTGCAATGGTGCCACTAATATAGGCTGGTTCAGTGACCTTAAGGCTACCCTAACAGCTCTGGGGTATGGAGACCTGTGGTCCTGCCCCGAGTCAGTCATCTTTCCATCTAAAAAGGATTTAAAACGGCACTATTGGGATTGGGTGACTCACAATAGACATTTGAAGATGTGCTCTAGTAGTCTTACTGGTCTGTTTATTGTTCAGAAGGACACGTCCAAGCTGGAAAGGTATTGGGACATTATAACAAAGCCCATGGATCGCAAACTCTTCCACCAATTTAGATGTGGTTCACTTCCTCTTGGGGAATTTACTAAAAAGTGGGGAGCTGATAGGTCTGGGCACTGTCCTAAGTGCCAAGGAGTAGGGGAAAGCTTGAATCATTTTTTGTATGTGTGTCCATTATATATTGCCCCTAGAACCAAATGGCTAAGGCCGGTATGTAGAAGCCTAGGTACTAGATCGGCTGGTGAAGCAAGCAGAATTTTAAAAACCAACCTGGCCCCTGTAATTGTTGTGGGTGTTGCTAAATTTTTGGGGTGGGCCTGGTTGCTTAGAATGAGGTTTATTAAAAGCAATCAATCGGGGACTTAAAGAAGTGATTGTTTATCAGTTTAGGCCCAGTTTATCTCTGTTGAAGCATGTATGTATTTGAGTGTTATTGTAAATTCTGTAAATATGCAAACAGGAGCTGATTAGTTTGCCATTGATTTAATACTGGTTTTAGATGCTTTTTTATATGTATAAATTGTATTTTATGTCTTTTATGATGAACTAATCGAATAAAGACTTCTTGACATGGTAAATTCAGATCTTAAATCACTGTTCTAAAAATGCCACTTTTAGAAAGTGTGTTATTTTTACTTCTAGAAAGCTGGCCTTCTCCTGTGTTAACAAATTGTCTCTTCTGTCAGTATCCTTGGTCACTTGACTGTGCATGGCTCTGCTGTGGGGATGTGTGTATTCCTCAAAGACAGTGAGACAAGCGTGGATTAGATGTTAGTTGGGTGGGCCAACTTGCCAGGGTGGCTGGGCCAGAGCTATTGCCTGCCTCATTTACACTTTTTGCCTCAAGCACAGAAAATGAACCTGATGCCAGCCTATGGCACTCTTGACTTCTTAAAGACTTGAGCGGGGAGGAGGAAACTCTCCAGAACCAGATGTGGAGGTAGCATAGAGAAAGCCCCCACATCAAAGTCTGGCACCGGGAATAAATATTGGACACTAAGACCAACTCTTTAGTACACTTCTGGACCTGTGGAAGACTTCAAATGGACTGATTTGTACTCTAGAGGACTTTGCTATTGCCGGCTACCAGAGGACTGCACTGCGGGTTTATGATATGATAGGTGACTTATAGTGCAAAACAGCTACTCCTAGGAGTGGCCCAAAGCAGAACATGAAGAAGTTGGACAAGTGAAGATTAGGGATCACTGACAGAATATCGACAGTCAAACTATCGACTTACCAAAATATCGAGGTAAAAATATAGAATGACAGAATATCGACTTCCTATCTACAAATAGGTGAGTACAAAAATATCAACTCCTAGGAAAAAATATAGACAGTCAAAATATCGAATTTTTTCAATATCTTAAAAGTAATTTAAAAGTAATATAATAGTAAATATAATTAATTTAAACATACTTTAAATACTTAAATAAACTTAAAATTAATAAATAATTAATGTAACTTTAAAAAAATAAAAATTAATTTTAAAACATATATATATATATATAAATCAATACATATTATTAACAAAACATATACAATATTTTTTCCGTAGGATAGCAAGAGGGTTAAATTTACTATTCACACTCCAGAGAGAGGGTAAAAATTACTATTACCACTCCGGAAAGAGCAACAGTAGGGAAAGCGTTGGATAGCGTAGGGGTAAAAATTACTATTCCCACTCCAGTGAGTGCAACAGTAGGGAAAGCGTTGGATAGCGTAGGGATAAAAATTACTATTCCTACTCCAGAGAGTACAACGGTAGGGAAACCGATGGATAGCGTAGGGATAACAATTACTATTCCCACTCCAGTGAGTGCAACAGTAGGGAAAGTGTTGGATAGCGTAAGAGTAAAAATTACTATTCCCACTTCAGTGAGTGCAACAGTAGGGAAAGCGTTGGATAGTGTAGGGATAAAAATGACTATTCCTACTCCAGAGAGTGCAACAGTAGGGAAAGCGTTGGATAGCGTAGAGATAAAAATTACTATTCCCACTCCAGTGAGTGCAACAGTAGGGAAAGCGTTGGATAGCGTAGGGGTAAACATTACTATTCCGACTCCAGAAAGTGCAACAGTAGGGAAAGCGTTGGATATCGTAGGGGTAAAAATTAATATTCCCACTCCAGTGAGTGCAACAGTAGGGAAAGCGTTGGATAGCGTAGGGGTAAAAATTACTATTCCTACTCCAAAGTGTGCAACAGTAGGAAAAGCGTTGGATAGCGTAGGGGTAAAAATTACTATTCCAACTCCGGAGAGTGCAACAGTAGGGAAAGCGTTGGATAGCGTAAGGGTATAAATTACTATTCCCACTCCAGTGAGTGCAATAGTGGGGAAAGTAAATACTTCATATATAAATATAAATAACATAAATATGAATACCAATTACAAAATAATTAAAATACTTTACAATTGTATCAAATATATTAATTAATCAATTAAAATTACAAATACAAATTAACTAATAATAAAAATTACCTACTAATACTAATTATTTACCAATTACCAATTAATTATTTTACAATATAAAAATAAATAAAAAATAGACACAAAACAATATTTAAAAAATGTAATTACTTACAATTAAATTACTTCCCAAGCTATTCCCACAACCCTCTACAGAAATGAATGTAATTAAAGTAACATATTTATCAATTAATCAATTACAATAAATTACAAATTATATTTTAATTAATTACCAATTAATAATTAATTAACAATTAATTCTAAATAAATACCAATAAATAAAATAACATATTAACTTATTTATAATTACATTAATTCCCACCCTATTCCCCTATAAACCCACAACCCGCTACAGAAAATAAATTACTAAAATTAACATATTTATCAATTATCAATGAAAATTAATTACCAATTCTATTTTAATTATTTATAAAGTAATAATTAATTGACAATTAATTTTAAATACATACCAATAAATAAAATAACATATTTAATTAATTATAATTAAATTATTTCCCACCCGATTCCCCTATAAACCCACAACCTGCTACAGAAAATAAATTACTAAAATTAACATATTTATCAATTAATCAATTAAAAACCCACAACCCACAACCCACTACAGAATTATATTACACAAAATTTAAAAATTAATATTAACTTACCTTAAATTCGATATTTTTGTCTATATTATTATATTATGTCTTGTCGATATTATGTCCATTCTATATTTTTGAATTGATATTATGTCCATTCTATTCGATATTAAAATTTTCTAGTCAATATTTTGGTAGTCTATATTATGTCTAGTCGATAATATGTCTATTCTATATTTTTTACTCGATATTATGTCTAGTCGATATTTAAAACTCGATAGTTTGACTCTATACCGAAGATTAGCACTGCACAAATAGCCACGTTTTTAGTTTCATCCTCAACAACAGTGAGTTGTCAACTAAACGGAGTTCCAAGTCGAGGCACCCACAAAAGCTAATGATCTGCCTCTGGACTTTTGATACAGGTACTTAGGTGCCACTGCTTGCCATTTACCGGAAGAGCGTAGTAGTCTGGTATGGGTATAGAAGCTGAAACTGGTAATCAGGGCCCGTTTGGTACAAAGCATCATGTACCAGTGTCAGAGCCTTAAATGTAATCCTCTTTTTGATGGGCAGCCAATGAAGTCCCTGCAAATGGCCACTAGTGTGTTGTATTTTTGAAATATCCAGCAGAAGACAAGCTTGCCACATTCTGGATCAGCTGTAATTTGTCTAAGAGATATTCTGATATGCCCAAATACAGGGCATTGCCCTAGTCCGGTCTGGACATAATCAGAGCCTGTATAACCGTCTTCTTGGCTGAGAAATCGAGTAGTGGCAGAAACTACTTTAGTGACTTTAAGATCCCAAACCAAAGATCCTCTAGCTTGTTGACCTACAGACATGAGGACAGTTAATTGTCAAAGGGTATCCCCTAATTTGTAGGCCCACCTTGATCCCCTCGAGGCCTGCCTTGATCCCCGAGGACTACCTTGCTGCTACCAGAGGATTGCCCTGCTGCTTGAGGCTTGCCTTGCTCCTCAGAGGACTACCCCGCTGCTTGAAGGCCTGCCTTGCTACTTGAAGGAGTACTGGACAATTTCCTTGAACCCCGCGCCCCCAGAAGTGACTCCAAGGGCTAGTTGGTTGGCCTACAGGGACATAACTACCTCCAGGGAAATTGAACCCTGCACCTGGCCTCTGCTGGATTGAGTCCTAACCCCCCCAAGTGTTGCCCCAGGCCCTAGACTCTTGGAAGTGGCGTTAGAGGTGCTGCTCCTGCCTAACCCTAAAAGTTGGAACTTTGAGGAAATGTCATCAAAAAGTGCCGGAAGAACCGACAAAAGACTGTGACCTACCTGCCAGCTGAATGGCCCAAGCTGCATCAGCAATCTGCCTGACTTCATTGGTAGGACTTGCTACGTCTTCTCCACAGCAACAAATCCTGTTCAGCTGGAGCTATTGGTGACTTCATCCGATTTTGTGAAGCCCTCTTCAGCTACAACTTGAAGCTTCATCCAGCTGTTGATTTTCAACTGCCCAAAAATGTTTCTAAAAAATTGATAATTGTGCCAGGACAACCTTAATTCTTTTATTGGAGAAATTAAGGGAGACTATAAAAATATAACATCAGATATGCGCATCTATTGCTATGTAATTATACTGTAATGAATTTATGTGCATGTCACTTTGCAATGTGTGGAAGAATTACCTATATAGTTTGTGCTGGTTTTCATGAGATAAACCCAACACATGAGTTCCACACTCTCAAGTTTAGTACAAGCTAGAATAATAATTCAATCTCTATTTTTAAAATGTAATACAAATCCAATCAAATGGTAAAGTTAAAGTTTTGGCGAACTCTGTGCCCTTCACTTCTGCTAACCACTAGCAAAGTGCCTGTGCTCCTGTTTTAAACATTGTTGAATTGCCATATTCCTAATTAGCATTTAACTTGCCTATAATTCACTAGAATATAGTGCAAAGTGTATACTGGGCCACCTGTGAACTGCAGGACCTATTGTATCATTCACTACAGTGGCCAGTGTAGCATGTCTGTAGCATGGTAAAAACTGCAATGCAAACTGTAAAAGGAAACCATTTTTACAGGTCGAACAGCCTTTTATATATTAATCAATCTCCAGTGTTTAGGCCTTGTAGCCCACACTACAGTGTGTGGAATTGAAACGTAGGACAAGTGGAAATTCCATTTTAACATGTCCTTACAGTGATGAGCACCCAAAAGCTATTTTACACTATGGCAGGCCTAGCTGTTGCTTGTGGAAACCAATGTGCAGATTATAATATTAGTGCTGAGTCCCAGGTAGGTGAAAAGTTAGCAAAATAACGAAACTTTTTTAATAGCTATTCAAAGTCCAATTCAATTATGAAGTCATATGTTTAATAAACATTAGGGTAAGTTACCTTTAACCTGTCTGAATCTTCTGGAGGTAAATTTGCAATTGCTCTTCAACTTCTCCTAGCCAAGCATTAGTACTTGAAATGGTGGGCAAAAAGATATGAAATATGTTCTAGGAGCACTACAATAGGTCTCTGTGATTGATAAAATGAATGGGAAAGCATGACTCCTATGAGGTTCAGTAGAAGAGCAGGAGCTGTAGATTCTCCTTTTGCCATTACAGTGTTAAATCTTGCTGGACTGTCAAATCCTGCTTGACAATACTGCTTACATATGGCACTTGGGGTGCGAAAATGAGGTGGCAAAACAATTCTCGTGTATCCACTGTCTGGTTGTTAGGAAACTCTGCTTTTGTCCTACCAAAATTATTTTTCTGAGTTTTACATAAACAATTGGGGCACACTTGAAAGGATGGAAACAGGGTGGGAAGACAATTCTTGTGTATTCACTGTCAGCTTGCTGGAAAACACTGCTTTTGTTGTACCAAACATTTGTATCTGGGTTTATTGGGAGTAACATGGCTGCTTTAAACTGGACCCTAGCTGTTGGCCTTTGCCAGACAATCTGTGAATCTCTGAGGGGCCTATTATCAAAGAACAACGTTAAAATTATCGGCTCTTTAGCGGCAGGAAACTGCCGCAAGGCAGCGATAATGGGCTTGGTAATGTGCCGCAGAGAATTCCAATAGAAGCCCATGTTAACACCAGAACATGGGCTTCTATTGGAATTCTCAAGGGCATATTATCAAGCCCATTACCGCCGCTTTAGCGGCAGTTTCCTGCAGCTAAGGCGGCGATAATTTTAACGTTGTTCCTTAATATTATGCCCATAAGTGCCTCCACTAAGACCCTGGGAGCTTTAGAAGTGTACTCCTGGGGTAGATTAGGTCTTTAGATAATAAAGTCAGACAGTATATTTGTAGACTGGGATTAATCTGGTTGGTGTATATGACTCGTGAACAATTGCCATTAGCCATAAATTACACCCAGGTCCCAGGCCACCACGACCTGTTACTATCGTTAACATTTTATTCTATTGTTGGTACTATTTCGACTTCAAAACTTCAAACTTCAAAAATTCATAATATTGAATTTATGTAATGTTGGTTCCATTTTATTTCCTAACATTTACTCTATTTTTCCTATTTGGTTTGGGATTTTCATTTTGTTACATTTTGACTTTGTTGGTAGTGCATAAATGCTTTACATAATGCCCTTAATTAAGCCTGTCTACTCTGTGCCATATCTACCAGGGGGCTAAACTCACGTTAATGTGGTAACTTTAAGTGCTCACCCTAACAAGGCATATGATTAATATTATGATAATCCTAATTTGGTTTTAGCCGTGAGATCCAAGACCTGTATCTTGCCATATCACAGAGTGATTTACATTGAAATAGAAAATCAATTTTTAAATCAACAGCAGATATTAACTTTTTGGATCTTTAATTGGTTTTTGAACTTAATTGGGTCATTTAGATTTTATTTAGTATTCATCCGCCACCCTATATTTCTGCACCATGTGTTTTTCAGAACATGCATGTGGATCTGGCTAAAGCGGGCAGCCTTAGCATAGTAGAACTAAGAAGCATGTGCAAGCAAAGGGGACGGACGCTGTACAAGCAGGCCAAGAAGAAGGATTATCCCAATAACTTCAGAGCCAGGGAGAAAGTCATCAGCTACAGTGCACCTCAGAGGAGAAGAAAGATGAGGTTGAAGAGGGAAATGAGGAGGACATTGAGGAGGTCCCATTCCCAGAGGAGTGTGCCTCTCAAACAGCAACATCACCTCTAATGCCCGAGAGCAGTGTGTGTTCCCACAGTTTGCTCCCAATACAGCTGGAGTACAGGGAGACAAAGAGGGCATTCAAATTGCACCTGGCCACCATTACCCTTAAGGAGAATGGTTTGGCTGTTGCTGCTAACCCGCACAGAAGGTATGGTGCAATTCACATGTGAGCAGCTTAATAAACATGATCACTCTCCTGATAAAGTGAGATGCAGAGAACCTGTCTATTAGCATGGGTACAGTGGCAGGGCAATAAACTTTGAAGAAGTAAGTACATGTAAAATGGGTATAAGAGTCTCTTTTCTAACCAAACTATTTTATCTAACACAGTGTTGCAATGAGCCTACCCTCCATGAGCTCATTCATGGACCCGTCCTTAGAGCAGGGCAAGAGGGTGGGAATGAATGTGGCATGTTTTTAGGACAACATTGAACCACATCCGTATGGGTTTGAGGTGTTTTCCTTTGCATGTGATGAGTGCAGTGGCACATCTACAAAAAACAACTTTAACAGGAAGAACTTTCTTCTCGCTATCCATATATTATGTCTTCTTATTTCTCCCCTGATATGCATAATGCAATTTTAGTTTGATAAACGTCTGTCCACTAAAGAACCTTAAACATTTGCGAAACAATTCTGGCTAATTTCCCAAATTGGATATTGCATGCATCCATACTGGTGATGAAGAAATGTGATTGGCCAGTGAGGTAGTTTACTAGTGGTTTAGCTGCTGATAAAAGCCAGTGACCCTAGTTATGGACCTATGGAGGCTGAAACATGTTGACCAAGCTGATTGATTGGGTAATTGACACCCCCAATCCATCATGGTCTGTCTGATTCTAATCTTCTCTTAGACCCTCCTAACAATAAAGGGGATAGCATGGGAAGAATGTGCGATTAGTAACTCTTGTTTAGGATCCCAAACTCCAATACCAATGGATTCCATCATAAATACTCCCTGTTAGGACTGGGAGCACACTCATCACTAGATTTTTCTCTGACAAGTGTGGCAGGCCAATGATGTAGCTTGACACCCAGGATGGTGTGTAAGGCCTAGCCCTACGCTTTTATACAAATCTTTAGTTCTAATATATAGGGAGACAGACAAGACATCAGGTTTCCCCACTGGATACGGTTTCCTCCGGTAGATACCCTCTGTACTCTCACTAGTCTCATTTGTTTTTGTTGTTCTAGATGAGAATATTTCCAGAGGATAGTGTTAGTAGCAGGGACAGATGGTGTCAGAGAAGTGCAGGTAGTTTCAAAGGGGCATAGAACAGACAAGCACCACTGCAAAGGCAGTGAACTGTTCATTTTCTCTGGCTTATGCATGGAAGCCAATTAATGGATTCCTTAGTCTACTCTAGCACTTTACGCTGGTGGCTTGTTCAGATAAACTGCCTTTTCTGTGTGGTCACTGCAAAGTTTTTCATCTTTTGCTGGACCCTATATTTTTTCTCGTTTTAGAAATCACTGCACTTTCTACTCGCTAATCCGTAGTAAAGTGCCTGTGGTCCATCTTTAAGCATGGCTGAACAATTGGAATGCTTATCTTGCCTATACGTCTGTGGTATATGGTGCAAAGTGTACATAGTGTCTGGAAGTTACATACAACTAGTGATCTTCTGCACCTAATGTTTTATTCACATCAAAGCCTCCTTTTTAAATATTATTAAGTCATCTCTATGTAGGCCTTGTAGCTCACAAATCAGGGTACATTCTATTTAAAAACAGGAAATTAGTGTTGAACTTGCCCTTACAGTGACTAACACCAAAAAGATGTTTTGACTTTGACAAGTCTAACTGTCCCATGTAGAAAACCAGAATACAGATTAAAGTCAGTATAGTTTGTTATGGAAATGGGACAACGATGAAAAATAATTAAATAACAATTTTAATAGGTATTAAAAATCCAATGGAATGGTAAACCCGGATTTGTAATGAGTAATAAGGAAAAACAACGTTAATTTTCCCTGCCCGAAGCTCCTGGAAGCTAATTAGCTAATTCACATTTGCTCCCCAACTTCTCCTAGTCAAGAATTAACATTTGAATAGTAGTGAAAAATGTATGAAATGCCTCCCAGGAGCTAAACAATAGGTCCCTGTGATCGACCGGACGAACTGAATTTGCAGGGATGACTCATTTGAGCTCAGCAGAAGGGTGGAGGCTGGCAACATCATTTTTGATATTACAGTGTCAAATCCTGCTGAAGTGTCAAATATTAATTCACAGGTCTATTGGGGTTGGACATGGGGCACACTTGAATAGAAGAAAACAGGACATCAAGATAATTCCTATGTATCTCTTGTCTGGTTGATGGAAAACCCAACTTTTGTTCTTCCACACTTTTGGATTTTATTTATAACATGTCTTCCCTTGAAAGGAAGAAAACAGGATGTCAAGACAATTTTGCTTTTGGGTTTTTTGGGGCTACAGTGGCAGCTTCAAACTGAATGTTAGTGTTGGGTAATAGAGGACACTAGTTTTACCATAGTTCATTCCCCACACATGAGCCCAGCCCTCAGAGCCCCGGATTAGTGTGGCCAAAGACTTCTACCACCTCGAAAATGCCCAAAGTTGGTAGAGTTGGCCCCAGGAACTTTTAACCCCTTGCTTTGGGTTTGCCGATGTAGTGATGTCTCTTTTGGGCCCATTTTGATTCCACCTTAGTATAGCATATTAGATGTTTTAGGCTGCTTCTGCTTGTACAGCCGCATATAAAATTTTTGATATTGTGACATTAGTTTAAAAAAAACACTGTATATGTTGTTTTGTTTTTCAGTGCTTCTTATTGGGTTTCTGTCACCTAAAACACAAAACACCATGTTGTACTGCTTTCAGCTCGATCAGCAACAGCTTCTAACATTCTAGGCATAACACAGCAACACAGCTGCATCTTTCCAACACATAGTTTTATCATATAAACTCTGATTTGTCCCTTTGTGCGCAGAAATGAGAATTCTGGCAGACAGATCTGTCCTTAAATGGATGCACGCCAGGTATGGGGGACATTGCTAATCCCAGAGATCACTGATATATCACTTTGCTTACGCTGAGACCTGGACAGATTGATAATTTGCCATGGTTGGGATGTTCATTGTATAGAGTTTACTAGTAATGTTGATTACTTTGCTCAGTTGCAGGTGTCTACTAATCGTAGCACATATGCTTCATTATAGGCTGTGATAGTTTCGATAAATGTATTGTCAACTTACATTATATCTTTCCTTTGTTTAATAAGGGCATGTATGAGTGAGATACTAAAGGTGATGATCCGTTTCCCTAGTTCCCTTGGAGACTAGAGAGTCATGTTCTAGGTTTGCTAAAATCACCTGCTACTCCAGGAAGGTTAGGAGTTCAGGTGAGGCACAGTGAGCTAGTCTGGATGTGGGCTGCCAGGTACTGATGAGGTAGAGTGACACAGTCCCTACACGCTATCATCTGAAGTGACAAAGAAGATTCATTCCTCCTACCCACTAGGTCATGGCAAGCAGGAATGTGACGCTTCCAGGCACCCACTCTCAGAACACTTTCTGGATCTGTGGAAGAAGATAAGAGGACCGGGCCTGCTACATGTGACATGAGAGGTGCACTGAAGGACTGGACCTGATCCCTCTTGTACCAAAGACAAAGAGGTAGACTCCAAAGGTCATAATTTTGACCTCATCATCAAGCTACAGGGATACTGTTGTGACTTAAGTGTTTTCATACCTTACCCTTAGTTCTTCTTTCCACTGCTCAGTCAGGGTGAATGCTGGAGTGCTTAGTAATGAGTGGAATGCGGAATGCTTGGTGATGTCACAGAATGCATTGGGCTACTATTATCTACTACTTACCTACTTACCTGAAACTTACCTTGTAACTAAGTATAATAAACTCATTTTCTACAAACCTACTTTATGGCTACATGGACTTCTTTTACCCATTACACCAGATACAGAAATCTACAAAAATGCCTTTCTTTGCAACTGCCCATTTGAACAGTGGAAACTGGACCAGGACTGGACTTTGCAGTTGACCTGTCCCTGACATCCTGTGATTTTCTAAGTGGTTGTTCTGAGATATTTATCAGTTGCAATAAATTCTGCATACCCTAGTAGATTTTAACAGTACACATTTGCTAGAATTTACCAGAGAATACGACGTGGGCCCAAATTTACTAAAGGCTCGTGTTGCTCTTTTGTCATGTAAGGTGACGCGAGGGAAACGCAAGCCCTTAGATCAGATTTACTAAACCACGCAAAAGCCACCTTGTGTGGCTCTACCTGGCTTAGTAAGACTAGAGTAATGCCAGGCATCGACTACTCTGAACTGGGAAGGCAATCTATGGGTAGAGTGCGGGCGTTCCCACACATTCACCCACAGAAGAATAGTAAACTTTTCACCCTAGAAAGAGGAGAATGTCTCGGAGGTGTCCATTCTTGCACAAAAATAATCCTGCCTCCAACAGAGGTCCCCTTGAGCCATGGTCCAAGGGTGCCTGTGTAAGTGCTAGGAACCACTCAGTGCACCAGTGCAGGAAAAGAGTAGGATTGCGTCATATCTTAGTAAATATGGTACATTCCTGCTCTCTCTCTGTCATGCAGCATAGCAAGTTCTCTTGCTGCATTGGGTTGCCTGCCCTTTTAGTAAACCAGGGCCCTGGTATTTAGGGGAACATGCACATTTTGAAATAATAAGCACCTTCTACCCTGTTTCTCTAAATACTTGTGGTTATAAGATATTATAGAGAGGAATAAATTCTGTACACCCTTCTAGTGCATTTGTACTCAAGCCCTAACTGTCCTAAACGTTGTCAGACCTGAACAGGCCCTGCAAAGTTCCCCCGATATATGCAGCTAAGACCTCTCTTTAATCTCCATTTACCCCATCGATAAACTCTCATATCTAGGAATACTGAATGCATGGACTCTGCTAAAACTCTGAACTGCCCAACGTGATCAGTGCTGAGGTTTTAGATTCCTAGGGCCATATTCTCAAGAAATGGCGGAGAGATGCATTAGCCTTCTTGGCTTAACGCCTGTCTCTGCCACTTCGGAAACAAAAGGCTGTACCCTATTGTCAAGGATACGGTGCAGCCTTGCGATCCCCCCAACTTAGCACCAACGCAGGCACCCTTGCACCAGAGTGCAAGGGTGTCTGCAAGCAGGGAGGTTTGTTTATGTACAGGGAGGTGTCCCTTCCTGCACATAAACAAACCTTTCAATGGCAGTTTGTAACTTACATGTGTGCTACTTCATGCAGCACACATGTAAGTTACAAAACAGCATTTTAAAAAAAGCTTTGTTTATGTACAGGAAGGAACACCTTCCTGTACATAATCAAACCATGGCTTTTTGCTTAAAGCTGCCTTGTGAATAGGGCTAAGCTACCATCGCCACAACAACGTCACTGAAAGTGACGTTGTGGTTGCGATGGGGCTTGAGAAAATGCCCCCTAATTTCCTTTTTTTAAATCTAATTCTCTACGTTAATAAAAATGCATACCGTTTCCGTTCCAGAAAATGTCTATTTTTATTCAGATTCTTAAATGTAATCTTGCATTTACATATTTTTTTATGCGAGGATCAGCAGACCAATAGCTAAATAAAGTTGAACTGAAACGTAACTCAATTATGAATTAGACAAGTCACAGATATATTTCAGTATTTATTTCGTGCGAATGAAGACATCATAATTGCACAGCCATTAAGTTTGACAGAGTGGCTTTGAGAATTAGATGCAGAAATGTCAAGTGGCCTGTTTCACACAGCAGTTGTTACATAGCAATTATATAAATCTATGATTTTATTTCTATGCAATTTGACCATGGAACACTCTAAAGAAATGTGTGTTTGATTAAAAAGAACAGTGATGAACTGATTTTAAAATGTTTATTAGTGCATTGAGACAGAGAGAGCAAATTAACATTTTCCTGAAAAAACGTATATTTTGAATGAGAGTGATGCAATATGTGGTGAGTAACATTGAACCTAAAATAAAGCGTTCTGGGGACACATTTTCTACAGAATCGTTCCTTGCTCTTGCTCTATTTCGTTTCAATTTTTATTTGGTGATAATTGTAAATAATCTGTTCAATATGAAACGTAGGTCCCAATTACTTTAGATATTTACATGTGTGTTTTGAAAGAATCCTGACTTGACCTCTAGTTTAATCAACAGGTTTCTTTAGCATGCTTCAGAAAATAAACAGAAAGCAGCATGGACAAAATAGTAGAGCACGTTTAATGATCGCGTGGGCATTTTCGAAACAAAAAAGAAACAAGTGACAACAAATACGTGTGTTTCCTTCGATATTTAACAATGGGGCATATTATCAAGGGATTTATCTCCACTTTTTTGGCTTTAAAAGCCAAGAAAGCGGAGATAAAATTATCTCCCTATTACCTAGCTGTCGCTAACACCAGTTAGCGACAGCTAGTAGGAGATAGCGACCATCTTGGGCCCCACTTTGCATGTCAGTGATATTTATCACTATTGACATGCAAAGTGGGTGAGCCAAGATGTTAGCGACTGGAAACAGTCGCTAACATGGCTATCTCCTATTACCAACTTCTAGAGATATTCGCGCTAAGCTGGAATATCTCAAAAAGCTAACACCTGCCCTGAGCAGTTCTTAGCCATGTTATCCAATGGGAGGTGGATAACATGGCTAAGAGCCTTAGCACGGTAATGCATGAATATAGCTGACTTTTCAGCGATATTCATGCATTGCGGCCCATTTTTATCGCATTTGCGATAAACCTTGGTAATACCAAGGTTTATCTGCGATAACAATCGCCGCAGCTCAGCGGTAAATTTTTGTCTCTAACCAAGCAATAGCGATAATTATCGCTATTGCTTGGTAATATGCCGTAAAATTCGAAGTAACAAGAAGCTAGGCCACACTTCCTTCTGGCTGCCTTTCCAACAATAGAATACATCATTAATGCAATCGGAATTTCTTACACTTTTGCAGGTGCTAATGACACTGCCCATCACAAGCCTTTCACAAGTGCTTATTTAAGAAATTGTAGGGTGGGGGGATTTTAAATATACAAACCTAACCTCGAGGCACTGAAGAACTGTATGTTGCAACATATACCCAAACTGTGAGGATGGACTGACATGCAGAAATGTTTATAGTAAAAACTGAGGGCAATACATGTCAAAAATAAGGAAGAAACGGCACTGAAGTGGGGTGAAGCTGGAAGGAAAGGGGTACAGTTCAGGGGCGCTCTCTACCCTTTGTTTTCTGAAGGGGTCGGTGCGATTCTTTTTCCTGTGTTCAGTGCATTCATTAGCTCTAGAGACCATACTTAGCCAAGTCATGCAGTGCAGCTCCTTACAAAACAATGGGGGAACCCATCACTCCACCGGTTCTCGGTCAGATATGGTACAGAAATGAACTGGTCCGCACGGGAATGTTTAAAATTGGAAAATGTATTGCACCCAAAATCAAACATAAATTCACAAAAATATATGATCATTTCGAGATTTATATAATAAATCTATATATAATAAAACAAAAGTATGTCTGTTTGTCCTTTATGCATTACTACACCATTCATCTGATCTGCATGAAACTTTAGGAAGTTGTTGAGTACACTCCCGCGAAGGTTTCTGGCAAAACATTTTTTTAAAAAATGCTAAAAGTTGTTGAGTACACTCCCGCAAAGGTTTCTGGCAAAAAAAAAAAAAAAAAGTGCCAAATGTTGTTGAGTACACTCCCGCAAAGGTTACTGGCAAAAAAAAAAGTGTGTTAAATATCGGCCCCCGGCCCCCAGGGCCCTCATAATCTTTCCAATACTGAACGTTTACAGTTTCCGGTGAGACTCGCTTTTGCAATGACCATCAACAAAGCACAAGGACAATCGCTGCAAGTGTGTGGACTAGATTTGGAGAATCAATGCTTCTCACATGGACAACTGTATGTGGCAAGCTCACGCATCGGAAAACCTTCTGATTTATCTGTGTATGCACCAGACGGAAAAACAAAAAATACTGTGTATTACTCAAGCACTCGAATAAATAAACAGAATTAAAACAACACTTTAAAATGTTTTCCATATTAAAATGAATAACTTTCAATAAAAAAGACACAATTTAAATTAAATGTTATAATAACAACTTTCCTTAAATTTTCTTTCTTCTGAGATCGCAGCAACGCGCGACGGGTAAGCTAGTATATAATAAATATTAGGTCATATTCATATAATACACCAATTTAGATGGTTGCTCAAACGCACATGAAGGAATTGCTTGTGTACGGATGGGGTAGAGACAAATTGGGAAAAGGTTTAAGGTGTTAAAACAAAAAGACTACTTACCCTTACCTGCAGGAGGGTCATTACGAACAAGACACAGAGGGTTGCTACTCAAACCGAGGTAGAGGAACTTTTAGAGGTTTCAGACGATTTACCACCTTCTTTGACTCTTCAAGTGGTAGCAGCCGGGGCAGTGATACTGATTGACCAGGTCCTAGCACAGGCCACTATAATCAGGACTATAGATATCAGGCACAACCCCAGGGCCAACAATCTTTTATAGGGGACGGCCAATGGAGACCACCCAGGGGCAGAGACAATTATTGGAATCAAGACCAACCGAAAGGATAGGGCTGGGGTGCGAGTAGGAACAGGACAAGGACCAGATACAGGTCCGGTTCCGACAAGAGAGTCATTGAGAAAGTCAGACCAGGGATGCAGATCCACTTAATTGTCTGGGACCACAAGCCATCTCCTTGGTGGCCATAATCCCCTTGCTCACCAGTGTGGCCCTTAGGTAGACAGCGTACTGCACTGTGGCCACTGGTCCCTGGGCAACACTGGGGTGAGAAGCAACCCCTTTCTGCCAAGTGCCTGGACACTCTATCTCGTTGGCAGAAGCATATGGGATACCAATAATCTCAATACTCGAGGCTGGCCCTGTTACTTAGCAGCTCTGAGTGGGCCTGTAGGGCAATTGAAACCTGTACTTCATCCAAAACTTAAGGTGATCCACCCCGACTTTCTCCACACACACTGTGCAGCTGCCAGTCCCCATCCATTTCACCCCTAGCTTTGCACCAGTAGACCCACAACTGACAATTGTATCATGCAGCGGAGATGCTGACGGACAATCACTCATCTATCTTGCAAGCACCAATTCTGTTTGCTGGGAGTTGCTCCCAACCTGCAGTGCCCTATTTGACTGCCCCAGCCAGCTCTAATTCTCTACACTGAACACTCCAAAGGGAACCCTCCCTACCAGTTGTTCCACCATCCATAGACACTCCTGGACATGCCTTCTTCTGACACCTGGGCTGCTTGAAATGGACGCTGTGAACTATTGGATTGGTATAGGTAATAGGTATAGACAGGTATTATTTTAGATCCTGTCCCTCTTGTTTTTAATTCAATAGGTGTACTGTTTTAAATATCTGGAAAATTGTAATTACTGCACTGTCATTGTGTAGGGTTTAATTTTCGTCATAACTTGCTGTATCTGGCTGGAAACAGTGCCTTAGTAGTTGTGTGGATAACATCACCTGTAGTCTTTGCTTTCCTGTTGCCCTCCCCGGTCCAGCGCAGCATTTTTGCTGAATCAGTGGAGGGAGGACTACAATCTTTGTTCCCTCACTTCAGGGTGGCCATTTGCAGTCGCCATCTTAAGAAGGAGACGGTCTTGTCTCTTCTCTATGCTCCTCCCATCCGGTACTTAAAGCAGGAATGGTGCTGTTGTGCAGTGGTCGCTCTCAGCTCGGCGCTCTGCTGCCGCACCGTAGGCAAGCACGTCTGCACCCATCCACGCCTGGACGTCACCAGACACCATTACCCCTGGTCCCGGTCCGTTTTGCAGACAAGCTTATTCATGGGAATTTTTGCTTTCACTACAACCTAAATCATACCTGGTGCCCTGATTTCCTCTCCTTGCAATGCAACATGTGTGGGTTTGGGGTAGGTACATGCTCTAGGCTGCCGATTCCAGCTTCGGGGCGGGAAAATTATAAAATATGTAGCCTCAATTGTAGGTCTCTTGTCAAACATCATGCAGAGTTAATAAACCTCTTGCAAGATACCACACCGGATATTCTATTTCTCACAGACACGTGGCTTACCATTGATTCGATGGCCGTTCTGGTTTTGGCCCTACCGGTAGGCTGTACAATATGCACCCAGAATTGAACAGCCGGGAGGTGGGGGGGATAGCTATCATATTTAATTCAATGTACTCATGCAACCTCACTCCGCAGAATATCTCCGGCTGTAAAAGTGCTCTTTTTAAAATTTCACTGACCCACAACTTCTCTTTCCCTGGGTTGCTTATTAATCGCCTACAAGGTCCTTCGAAAGCCTTTCTAGAAGCCCTAGCTACTACTGCATCCACACCAATACTGGAATGCCAGGAGTACCAAGAGATTAACAATATCCTGGGTGATATGGCCGCCTGAACGGTGATGGATTAAACCCAGATCTGTTGACTGGGTGTGAGTGTTTGATTGGTTCAGATGCTCCGTCCATCACCACCCCCTTTTGTACCGCTTTGTTCGCCATAAGTTGGCAGGGTATGCTCAGACATGAGTCCCTGGCTCACTTTGCCGCTGCATTCAAGCAAGCCTGGCTGAAGACGGGTGTAATGCCAGAAACCGGTCCTAGGAAGCTTGTTTCCGGTCCAGGGAAGGCATGGCTTGGCAGTTCGGGCTGGACTGTTCTCATGAGGCACAGGGTCAGACTGATATGCATATGGCCATGTCTGAACTGGGGTGGCCGAGTGGGCTAAAGAACGGTGATGGATTAAACCCAGATCTGTTGACTGGGTGTGAGTGTTTGATTGGTTCAGATGCTCTGTCCATCACCACCCCCTTTTGTACCGCTTTGTTCGCCATAAGTTGGCAGGGTATGCTCAGACATGAGTCTCTTGCTCACTTTGCCACTGGATTCAAGCAAGCCTGGCTGAAGACGGCTGTAATGCCAGAAACCTGTCCTAAGAAGCTTGTTTCCGTTCCAGGGAGGCATGCCTTGGCAGTTCGGGCTGGACTGTTCCCATGAGGCACAGGGTCAGACTGATTTGCATATGGCCATGTCTGAACTGGGGTGGCAGAGTGGGCTAAAGAACGGTGATGGATTAAACCCAGATCTGTTGACTGGGTGTGAGTTTTGATTGGTTCAGATGCTCCGTCCATCACTACCCCCTTTTGTACTGCCAGCTAACGCAGCTGATGGTGGGACCGACACATGTAGCAGGCCACCTTCTTGATTCAGTATTTTTGAATCTACAGACGATGAAGCCCAATCCCCCCTCCCTATAGTCTTGATAGGTTATTCTCTCATCTCACTGTGGCTCTGTATAGATTGTCCCTGCAAATCCCCCGTCCATCCATTAAGAAGCGCCTACGGCACAAGTTAGACCCGACCACCTTCACATCCACCTTAAATTCGCTCCGCCCAGAATGAGCTACAGTTTTAGAAGCAGCTGATGATCCCTTCAAGGGATGGGTTAGTAAAGCATTGAACTGTTGCATTCCAGTAAAAATGACCACTGCCTCTATACTCCAACCCATGAATTTTATGATGCTGCTTTGACGGCAGAAAAGAAAAAAATTAAAATCCTAGAACAGACCTGGAGAAGCTCATATGATCCCACAGCAAAAACTGTATACAGGAAAGCAGTCAAAGTGTACAATAAACTGGTCCGGAAGACCAGGGAAATGTTCTACAGCAATATGATTGCCACGCGCAGCAACCCTACTAAAACAATATTTGTTCTTATGAAAGAAATGGTAAAACCTCCACCTGCTGCCAATAGCACCATATCTTCTAACTTTCAATGCATGACACTGGCAAAATTTTTATCAGCAAGATGGATCTTTTATAACACATTTTGTCAGGGGAAGGTTTTACCTGAACTTCAGGAAAACCTCTCTTGGGTTGCTGTGCCTCATCTCCTCCAGGATCTTCTGCCCATGTCCTCAAAAGACATGGAGGCTCTGTCGGCTAAGGTAAAATCAGGCTTCCCTGATGACCCTCTTAAACCAGACATCTTCTGGAAATTTCACAACTGCCCCCTATCGGAGGGTCTAGAGCTGATCAATAGGTCCCGGTCAGCAGTGGTGATCCCTAAATCATGGACACATGGCAAAGTTATCCCTCTGTCAAATGTCAAATGCTTTTATATAGCGCACTTATGACCAAAAGGGGTCTCAAGGTGCTTTGCAGGAGAAAGGCATAACCTACCAGAGTGAAGACACATGCAGGAAGACTTTATTTGGGGAAGAGCCTCGCCTTTAAACCCCTTCGGAACTCCAAATGTTTGGAGAGGGACAGGAGATAAGTAGGTAACTTATTCCATAGTTGGGGAGCAACATATGAGAAGGATCGGCATCCATTCCTGGACGTCCGTACTCTAGGCTTGGACAGCAGGAACTTAGAGCTAGAGCGGAGGGCTCTGGACGGGGTTTACCAGGCTAATTTGTTTGTTAAATAAGAAGGGCCGATGCCATGAAGTAGTTTATGAGTTAGACTCAAGATTTTGAAATGGCATCTTTGGCGCACAGGGAGCCAGTGCAGTTTTTTTAGAGTAGGTTTGGAGGCAGACCTAGGAGGCAGACCCAACACCAGTCTTGCTGCCGCGTTCTGAATGGTTTGTAATTTGGTCAGCAGATTCTCATTTATGGAGGCAAACATGGAGTTTCCATAATCGAGCCTACTGACAATCAGTCCCTGGACCAGGGGCTTTCTGGCTTCAGATGGGAGCCATTTGAAGATTTTACGCAGTTGCCGAAGTATGCCGAAACAAGTCCTAGCAACCTGGTTGACGTGAACCTTCATAGAAAGATCCCCGTCGAGCATGATCCCTAGATCTCTTACAGCTTCTTTAGGCTCAGTACAAGGCCCTAGATCATAAGGCCACCAGTCCTGAGACCAGAAGGTCTTGGCCTTGCCGAATAGTAAGATTTCGGTCTTGCTGCAGTTGAGTTGAAGTTTGTTATCACTCATCCAGTTGTTAATATGAATCATACATTGTTTAAAACTGGTGCAGGTTTCCTGGGAATTGGATCTACAGGTAATGAGTACCTGTGTATCGTCTGCATAAGACACTGTGGAGAAGCCATAGGATATTATGATATGGGCCAGACGGCGGAGATTAAGATTAAGTAATAAGGTACAAAGGATCGATCCCTGCCGGACCCCCACGGAGAGAGGGATAGTGGCAGATGCATGAGAATTCATCCTAATATAGGAGTAACGGTCCTTGAGATAGTCCTCGAACCAAGCCAAAGCATTGCCTCTGACACCAACCTCCCACAGCCGATGTTTCAAAATGCTGTGGGAGATGGTGTCAAAGGCAGCGGAAAGATCCAATAATACAGAATGGCTGATTCGCCCCTATCCAAGGAGAGTCGGATGTTATCCACTATTTCTATTACTGCGGTTTCTGTGCCGTGGGCGGCACGGAAGCCCGACTGGGATGGGTCGAGAAGTGCATGGGTTTCAGTATAGGAAGACACACGTTTGTTTACCAAATATTCAAGAACCTTGCCAAAGTAAGGTAATAGGGAAATTGGTCTGTAGTTGGACAAAATAGAAGGGTCACTATTGGGCTTTTTGAGGATTGTTCTAACTTGCGCCAGTTTCCAACTACTTGGGAAGGAGGCATTCTCAAAGGAAGCGTTAAAAATACTAGTCAGACCGTCAGCCAGCAACGGGAATAACTCACTGCACTTACGGGGAGCAGGGGATCATTAGGGGATCCTGACTTAATTTTTTGGAGTGCCAATAGCACTTCTGCTGGGGAAGTGGGCTCCAGTTCTATCATGGATGGAAGATCCGTAGTTTCAAGAGAGGGCTCAGAATTAAAAGAAGCCTCCCCGCTTGAAACCACTTTTTGAGGTGAGGAGGGAAATGAGGAATATAATATCTGGATCTTACTATGGAAATAGGAAGCCAGTGAGCTCACCCACTCCGAGGAGGGTCGAATTCAGATTGCTCGACCTGCGGAGTGGTAAACTCCCTAACTATTTTGTACAATTCTTTACTAGATTGGGAGGCCTTGTTTTTTCTTTGTGTAATGTAGAGAGATTTGGCTGCCTTTATATGTTTCATATAATCCAAATGAATTAGTTTATACTTTTTGCGGTTTTCAGGCTTTCTGAATTTACGCCATTGTCTCTCCGCCGATTTACAATCCGTTTTCTCTTGTTTCAGGGTCTCGGTAAAGCAAGGTGAGGCAATTCTTTTCAGATTTACTTTTGTTTCCGGTATAATTTCGTCAAGCGTAATTCTAATAGATCTTTCTAGTAGTAATAAGCTTTATTCGATTTTTGAATTAAAAATCATAAAAGCATCAACAATACAGAAATACTAACAAAAAAATACAAAAAGCATGGACATTTCATTTCATAAACACAATAAAAAGCCATCATTCAACAATTATTGTGCAAAATTCAGTTACCATTAAGAAACTTAAGAGTTTGTCCTATGTAATGTGAGGGGAGCTCGGATAAAAATCATATAAATCCCAAATGCGGATTGTGCCTTGTTTTTCACTTTCATTGGGGGTACAAACTCGTAAAAAGGGGGCAACATTGGTGTTTTTAAATTTAATAAGTACCAAATCCCCAGCAATGCATTTGGGCAGCGTCCCTAACCATCCCACCCTCCTGACACTCAAGATACCCCCATCTAGCCCCGGCGGCAACGGTCTATTCTTATTTAGCCAATAGGTGGCCTTATTTAACAAATCCTGCTGGGATTCGCGTGTTCCCTGAGTGAGGGCAGGGACCCCGGAGAGGACAGAGACATACGGGGCGGCCTCAGGGGGCAGGTTGATATGTGGCATTCTTGCCAGTGCGGATCTCGCCACAGTATGGGTTTTTGGTGCAGGTTTGACAGATACTTTGGGGCCTATATGAATAGGTTTGCGTAGTGGCTGTATTTGGATGGCCCCATTGCCAGATTAATGCGTTACGGGGGCGGTGGTAGGGTTAGGACAGACGCATGTGGCCATAATGGTAGCTGGAAGCGGGAGCTTTCTTATTACTGACTCAATGTTGGTCAGCCTTTCCCCTAAATCATTTATTTTAGTGACCAAGGGAGAGATAGTAGCAACCAGCAATTGCTCAATTTTGGCCAATAAAGTCGTGTTGGGAGAAAAAAGAGGGTCCTCTGGTATGTCCGCGGCCGGGTCCTCGATAAATGCTATTGGATTAGCAAGTGATGGTATGCTTGTATTGTTCCCAAAATTAGTTTCGATGTCATGCTTCCATCTATTGTAGGAACCCAGGGGTGCGGCATTTACTTGGCTATGAGCTTTGTCAGTGAGGCCATTAGCATTAAGACAAAAAGAGTCCACAGTTGGGGAGGTTATAAGATCAGGGGCGTACTTAGTACCGCACAGGGCGTTGAGATCCTCCCATATGGACATTGTGTTTGTAATAGTTTAAGGAATGTCAGGCAAAACAACGAAATGTTTAGGCACGATACCTCCCTCTGTGATGGAACCAAGCGGGGTGGCCCGTCCCGGCCTCCACAGGCCTCGGAGGGCCACAGAGGGCCCGCCCTTTGCCCGGGCTTAGCCCCGCGCTTCGTCCCGCGTGCGTCCCGCGGGACGGAAACAAGGAGTGTATTTATTAGGCAGGTAGGCGGGCAGGAGGCGGGGCCGGCAGGGGAAGAGTACCAGCTGTTGATGGTCCCAGGGAATGCTGGTACTCGCAGTCCCCGGCCGCCGCACCCGCCGATTCCCCGGACACAAAGAGCAAACAGGGGCAAAACAGCAGCAAACAGCAAACAGTCCCCAGGTGGACGGACGGCTCCTCCGGGCTCCCAAAGGGTCAGAGTCCCGACCCACCTGGAGCCGCGAGTCGCACCCGCGAAGCGGGGGCGGCAAGAGGTTGTAGCAAGCAGGCAGGCAGGAGGCGGGGCCGGCAGAGGAAGAGTACCAGCTGTTGATGGTCCCAGGGAATGCTGGTACTCGCAGTCCCCGGCCGCCGCACCCGCCGATTCCCCGGACACAAAGAGCAAACAGGGGCAAAACAGCAGCAAACAGCAAACAGTCCCCAGGTGGACGGACGGCTCCTCCGGGCTCCCAAAGGGTCAGAGTCCCGACCCACCTCGAGCCGCGAGTCTCTTTCTAATTGCATGGCCATTGTTCCAACATCATTAGGATTGCTGTCCGGAGGCTTAAAATGCATCTTGAACGCCTCGGGAGTCAGTTTATGCCAAGGTCGAATAAGCATGGATTCTTTATGGGCGGCAGTCTGTGACCTGGAAGGTATAAGAAGTTTAAAATGTATTAAGAAATAATCAGTCCAGAACATCTGCAAAGGGGGGTCACAATATAAATCAGTCATATTAGAAAATACTAGATCCAATAAATGACCGGCTTGATGGGTGGAGCCTTGAACCCGCTGAGTTAGTCCCCGGGTTTCCAAGGTTGAAATTAGATGACAGGAATCCACGTCATGTGATAGCTTAGCATGATGATTAAAATCACCTAATAGGATAAAATTATCTGAGGCCAACACATGGGAGTCTAAAATATCCAACAAATTGTTAGCGAATTCAGATTTACATCCCGGGGGTCAATATACCAGGGCTGCTCTACCTACCACTGCCATGTTGTATTTTATGTTAATTATCAGTATTTCAAGCCTGTCACTGGAAAGCGAGTCAAGGCGTGTAATCTCTAAGGGGGCCTTAGCGGCTACTGCGAGGACTCTCCCTCGTTTTCCCACTCTATCATGCCTAATCAGGTGGTATTCACTGGGGAATGCCGTGGCAATATCAGGGGAAGCCTGATTGTGGAGCCACGTTTCCGTAAAGAAACAGATGTCTGGCTTCTGATTGTCCAGTAGGCACCAATGCTCTAAGGAATGTTTAGGAATAGATCTTGTGTTAAGATAGAGAGCAGTGAGTGAATTAAGGTCTGTATTTATACTAATATTGCTTGGTTCCCGCAGACTCTCGGGCCCTCTGCTAAAAAAAAACAACACTGAATGTGTCTCTATCAAAGAATATCCACCCCATATAGCCTTGCTTCCATACCTTGCTAAAATCATGGAATTCCATGTTAACACCCTTTTGACTCACTATTTGGAAGTAAGCTCCGTCTTAGATAGGTCACAAAATGGTTTCCGGCCTAGACATTGCACCGAATCTGCATTGATTGCAGTTACAGAGCAGTTACAGTCCGCTTTGGATGAAGACAGAACGTCGTCATTGATCTTCCTAGACCAGAGCACAGCCTTTGACACGGTCTCCCATAGGATTCTGCTACATCGGTTAGAGGGGATGGGGGTCAAGGCTAAAGCCCTGGCATGGTTTGCGTCCTTCCTGGCTGATAGGTCCTTCCAGGTCTCTGCCCCACCTTTTACTTCTAGTGTTTATCCTCTTGGCTGTGGTGTGCCACAGGGATCCACTCTCAGTCCCACTTTATTTAATATTTATGTTCAACCTATGGCCCTTTGGGCAAAAGCTCGGAATATTGCCATGGTATCATATGCTGATGATACCCAACTGGTGTTTACATTCTCTAATAACTCCAAGCAAGACCATGCGATATTTCAAGACGATCTTTTGTCCTGATTGGATGGCGGATAACTGCCTGCAATTAAACTCCACCAAGTCAGTGGTGCTTTTGCAGGGCCGGGATACCCACCTATGTGGTAACCAATAGTGGCCCTGGGATTCCCCCAACCGAAAAAGGTAGTTAAGAATCTAGGAGTTTTGGTGGATGTTTGACCTGGCATAGCTTGGCATGATTACCCTGACGTTTTGTCTTCACCTCCTGTGAAGTTAGATGCTGTAGGTACTTGCCACTGCTAATCAGTGAGCAAGTACAGATGTTACGTGTATACATTATAGTGGCGATTGGTTGTCTCTGGTTGGTATGTTTGCCGTAGTGATGTGCACTGTGTGTGCCAGAGCTACTACTAAAGAAATTCTCAGAGAGGGAACACAGGTCTTCAGTGTAGGGCCTGCACGCATTATGCTTAATTAGCATGTTGTCCTGACAAGTGCTACCACTTGTCAGGCCTGACTTTCCCTTTTGCATACACATGGGGCACTCCTGTAGGACGTCCTGGGTAACCCCTAGGCAGGGTGCAATGTAGGTAAAAGGCAGGACCAGTGCCAGTGTGGGTGCTAGATCCTGATCTTGGAAAATACTCCATTTTATTTTCCCTGGTGAAAGGCCATCCTGCCCATAGGACAGAATGAGGGAGGCTGGGTGTAGTATTGTTAGCCTAGTTTCCCAAGAATTGGAAATGGAACAGTGAACTTTGGTATGTCAGAACTTACAGCGTCATAACGCATCTTTTTGGGTAGATGGTTTTGTTGCTGTGTGTCCAGAAAACGCTGTTTGAGAAAATGGCAGAGTTTTTGCTTTAGACCTTTTTGTGTGTTTCAGCAGAATGTGAATTTGTGTGCCTGGATCAGGGAGAGGTGAGAAAGGCTGAGGGAGGTCGTGCCCCAGGAAAGGGGTGGAGGCAGCGCCAGGCTGACCTGCACCTTGAGCAGGAATAAGGAAAGGCTTTGCGAGGTGAAAAGGCCTGGGTCAGAGCCATAAAACTATAGACCCATCTCCCTCTGAGTGATTAAAGATCCAGCCCCCCAGTATCAAAGAGAGGACGGTGATACTGGGGGGGTAGATATGCAACACTGATTTAGGATGGGGTCGGGGACCCCTGAGCATAAGGAAACTTCAAAGACAATGAGGGGTATAACTTGAAGAACTGTAGCCCTAAGACTTTAGTTATGTTGATGATGAAGTTGAGAGCGGTCTCGGTATCGTTCAGAGAAGTGCTGCCTCAGGAAAAGTTGCTGCATAGGCTGCGGGAGACACTTGACCCTTGCTTCATGATCTGGGGCTTGTGGGCAGTTTGTAGCTCTTGACTGAGGAGAGACTGAAGGGGCGCTGCAGTGGGTCGTGTGCCCCCTTCTCTTTGAGCAGGACTTTGCTGTGTGCTGTGTCCTGTACCCCAAGGGCCCAAGGTGAGCTGGCTCCCTGTTCGGAAACACAGGAACATAAAAGTTTCCAAGAAGTCTCAAGTGGCGCATTGGTGGGACTATGTTGTAGCAGCCTGAGACCTCCAAAGGGGTACCTAAGGTGATCGTGGGCACCTGGAGCGTATCAAGACTCTGATGTGCAGGATGCGTGTCTTGGTGCAGCTACAGGTGTTGGAGCGCTGGTGGATTGTGGGCATCGTGGAAGAGAGCTGAGATTCGGGACGCACAGGGGGTGCGTATCACAGAGCAGTCCAGGCACCAGTGAAGCATGCCAGGACATCGTGGGCACTAAGAAGGAGTGAGCCTCTGACATGTGGGTCGTCGTGTGGGGGTGCAGACAGGGCGTTAGTGGTACCTTGTGTGCACCAGGAGGAGAGGTGAGACGGAGACACGCAGTGGTCATGTAGTGGTGAGACCAGGGCGTTAGTGAAGAGCCCCTGGGTCATTGTGTGCACCAAGAAATGAGGTGGTTCTCCAGCATGCAGGGTGTGTGTGGGGAACTAGAGGAGAGTGCCTGAAGATTGTGTGCAGCCGGAGGTGGAGCAAGACTCAGATGCGCTGGGTGCGTGTCAAGGTTCAAGCTGAGGTGTAGTGAGATGCACCTAGTCATCGGAGGCCAGAGTAGGCACGAGTCTCAAATGTCCGGTGGTGCGTGTCGAAGGTGCCACTGGAGGTGCTGGTAAGGTGTATTGGGGAGCAGTGAGCACCTGGGAGCGAAAAAATCCTAACATAGCTAGGTAGGAGGCCCAAGTGATCTGGTCTTCTAAGGCAATGTGGGGTGGCACCAGTGTGGGGTAAAAGGCTACCTGAAAGAAGTTTGTGCTGAACGTTGGCAGCCCAGACCGTCAGCCCCGCAGTAGCTGAACTACCGTCCCGTGCGTGCCTTGCCCGTAGTGACAAGGTTCTAGAGTGAGGCCAAACCGCTGCTGCAGGAGAGGGGAGTGGGGAGTGGGTCGGGCCCCACCAGGGAAAGTGGATCATCGCCTGGGGCAGGGTGCAGGCTCGGAGGGACACTCTCTTGGCCTCTCGCTGCTGGCAGATGTGTGTGCCTATTGCTTTGTCCCAGATCTCGGCCAGTGCTGGTCCGGGAAGGGGCAGAACAGGGGCCAGGGACCGAATGGAACTTGGGCGTTATCGTGACGTTATTGTGGGACACCCCCGCGCCGCACGGCCACCAGCTGCTGCGTGTGCCCCATTGCCTGCCTTCTGCCTCGCCGCTGGCCTCGCTGCCGCCTTGGTCGCTCCCCTTTGGTTTTCGCCAGCTGTTTTGCCCTGAATTTGTGCTTGTTTTCTCGTGTGCCGTGTGATCGTTTCGTCAGCTGTTTTTTCATTGTTTTGCCCGCCATTTGTGCCTGTATTTTTGTGCTGTGACATCGTCTTCGTTTTCCTTCCTGTTTTGCCTATTATTTGTGCCCTCCATTTGTGCCTGTTTTATTTCATGCAACCTATGTGACGTGTTTAAGTTTCCTTCCTGTTTGCCCGCCTAACTCGCCGCCCTCCGATCTCCCTCCCCGCTTCCCGCTTCCCGCCACCGCCATTTGCCCCGCCCCTTTTCTCTTCTGTTCCCTCCCCGCTCCCGCCTCCCAGCTGATCCGCCCACCCGCGCACTTGGCCTTAAATGGCGACCGTACGAACGTGCAGCGGTCACGCGCAGCGGGCGCGCCGATTGTGCGCCGAAGGCGCGCCAAAGGTAAGCCCGTCTGCGCCCGTCCGCGACCGGATTGCGACCAGCGCCAGGACCCCTGGCCCCCGAAGACCCCGACCGACCCGCCTGACGTACTCCGCCGCCACCCTCATCGCACTCAACTCCGGCCGACTCCCAGATTGCCATCAAGCCACTCCACGACGTACCCACGGACCTTTCAGCTGCCAGGCCTGCAAATTCACCTGCATCCGGACCTGCCTCGCACCAGCACCCGCAAAGTCGAACACCAGCAGCACCCACCTCAAGTGCATCCTGCTCAACACCCGCTCCGTCCACAGACACGCCATCGAACTCTGGAACCTTCTAGACGCCACAGCCCCTGACGTTGCCTTCCTCACGGAGACCTGGATGAACACCTCTTCAGCTCTCGACATCGCCATCGCTATCCCAGAGGGCTACAAGATCGTCCGGAGGGACCGCAACGCCAACCAGATGGGAGGAGGCATCGCCATCATCCACAGGAACACCATCCGCCTCACGACCAGCACCGACAACACCCTGACCACCGCCGAACACCTGCATTTCCAGATCCACACCAACCCGAACACCACCCTCAGAGGCACCCTGATCTACCGACCCCCTGGACCACGCACACAATTCAGCGAGGACGTCGCCGACTTCGTCAGCCCGCATGCCCTCCCCTCCGCTGACTACATCCTCCTGGGGGACTTCAACTTCCATCTGGAGAACAACAACGACCGCAACACCAGCACCCTGCTCGACAACCTCGCCAATCTTGGACTCAAGCAACTGGTGTCCACCCCCACCCACCTCGCCGGACACACACTCGACGCAGTCTTCTCTTCCAGCACAGACATCGACTTCAGCCACGCCACAGAGCTTCATTGGACGGACCACAGCTGCGTCCACTTCACCTTCAAGAGAACGACGACCCACCACCACCAGCAACAGGCCGCCCGCAGAAGCTGGAACAAGATCACAGCAGACCAGCTCGCCACCTCCCTGAGCCAGCACCCTCCTGCCAGCTCAGCGAACCCCAGCCAGGCCGCCGACAACCTCACGAAGTGGATCAGCATCTGCGCGGACGAGCTCGCCCCGCTGAGGACCCCGCCCTGCAGACCCGGCAGCAAGAAAGCCCCGTGGTTCACCGACGAACTCAAGAGCTCCAAGAAGAACTGCCGAGCCCTCGAGAAAGTCTGGAGAAGGGAACCCACACCGGACAACCGGACCTCCTTCAAGCTTGCCACCCGGAAGCACCACCAGCTGATCCGCGCCGCCAAGAAAACAGCATTCAAGGACCGGTTGGACAACAACGCACACAACTGCAAGGAACTCTTCAACATCGTGAAAGAGCTTTCCAACCCCAGCGCAGGAAACAACGACATCACCCCATCGCAAGACCTCTGCAACTCCCTCGCTTCATACTTCCACAACAAGATCGCGGACATACACAACAGCTTCAACAACCAACCAACGCACACCATGACCGAACAACCACCCCCCACCACCACCCTCCACGCCTGGACCCCGATCAGCACCGAAGACACCATCCGCACGATGAACTCCATCCACTCCGGATCACCGACCGGCCCCTGCCCTCACCACGTCTTCAACAAGGCCGACGCTGTCATCGCACCCCACCTGCGAGACATCATCAACACATCCTTCGACACCGCCACCTTCCCTGAGAGCTGGAAACACGCCGAACTCAGCGCTCTACTCAAGAAACCAACAGCGGACCCCACCGAACTCAAGAACTACCGCCCCATCTCGCTCCTCCCGTTTCCAGCCAAAGTCATCGAGAAGACCGTCAACAAGCAGATGGCCGCCTTCCTCGAGACGAACGGATCCCTCGACCCCTCACAGTCCGGCTTCCGAGCCAATCACAGCACCGAGACCGCCCTCATCGCCGCCACCGATGACATCCGAGCCCTGATGGACAATGGAGAAACAGCGGCCCTCATCCTCCTAGACCTCTCCGCGGCATTCGACACGGTCTGCCACCGCACCCTAGTACAGCGCCTCAGCAACATCGGAATCCAGGACAAGGCGCTGGAATGGATCATCTCCTTCCTCGACGGAAGAACACAGAGAGTCCGCCTACCACCGTACAAGTCAGAGGCCTCCGAAGTCATCTGCGGCGTCCCTCAAGGTTCATCTCTGAGCCCCACCCTCTTCAACGTCTACATGAGCCCCCTCGCGGCCATCGTAAGCAAACACAACCTCAGCATAATCTCCTACGCCGACGACACCCAGCTGATCCTCTCCCTGACCAACGACCCCGCCTCCGCCAGAGCCAACCTGCACGAAGGGATGAAAGAGGTAGCCGAGTGGATGACGACCAGCCGCCTGAAACTGAACTCTGACAAGACGGAGGTCCTCATCCTGGGCTCTTCACCCTCCGCCTGGGACGACTCCTGGTGGCCTCCCGCCCTGGGCACCGCACCCAAACCGACAGACCATGCACGCAACCTGGGCTTCATCCTGGACTCCTCCCTCTCCATGACCAGGCAAGTCAACAACGTCTCCTCGGCGTGCTTCAACATCCTACGCATGCTACGGAAGATCTTCTGGTGGATCCCCACCGAGACCAGGAAGACCGTCACCCAGGCCCTCGTCACCAGCCGACTGGACTACGGCAACGCCCTCTACGCCGGCACCACCGTCAAGCTCCAGAAGAGACTCTAGTGGATCCAGAACGCCTCAGCCAGACTCATCCTCGACATCCCACGAACCAGCCACATCACCGGACACTGAGAGACCTTCACTGGCTCCCCGTCAACAAAAGAATCACCTTCCGCCTCCTCACCCACGCACACAAAGCCCTACACGACCAAGGCCCGAGCTACCTCAACAGCCGGATCAACTTCTACGCTCCCAAACGCCACCTCCGATCAGCCAACCACGCCCTCGCCGCCGTCCCCCGCATCCGAAGAGCGACTACAGGAGGAAGGTCCTTCTCCTACCTGGCCGCCAACACCTGGAACTCCCTCCCGACCGACCTGCGCCTGACCCAAGACCACCTCTCCTTCAGGAAGAAGCTGAAGACCTGGCTGTTCGAGCAGTAGCGGCACCCCCCCCCCCCCAGCGCCTTGAGACCCTATGGGTATGTAGCGCGCTATATAAGTGTCACTGATTGATTGATTGATCGTTGATCCATGTTGGGGCAACCGGTCGCGTAACTTCTAAAACCAGCCGTATGACACTTAACTATTGGACAACGTCTGACACTAGAGATGTTAACGAACTCAAGGGTTAGTGCACTACGCACTAGGGGGGTGAATCGGCATCCTCTGGGCCGGCGGAAGCCACCGCTGGCCTGGAGGATGCGGATTCACTGCCGCGGACATTGGAAACACCCACCACCACATTAGGATGGCGGTTGTATCAGTGGCGGATGGCAAGTCCGTCCGCCGCTGATCCGCGGGGTGTTGACCGCAATTTGGTGGCGGTGTCTGCAAGACACCACCAGCCAAATTACGATGTGTGTGAAAACATGCTTTTCCGCAGCGGTTTTCCGCTGTGGAAAAGCATGTGGAAATTTGCTACTGGGGGGCCCTTGCTGGCCCCCAGGGTGTCGGGGGTGGGGGAGTGCACATCGGGGGTACCTATGGTACCCCCCTGCATTTGCATGCACAATGCAGCAGGTACCGGCTTAAAGTGATGGTTGGGGATTAGAATCACCCAACCCACCGGAAACAACATTACCATTTGTATATGTGTGGAAGTTGTATTATGTGGTCATTTTGTATATCTTTCTATATAAAGTATACTTGTTTTATACAAACTTGTGTGGAGTCCATTTGTGGTTACATCATTGAGATTACTGTGGGCGTGGTTGCATATACTGAACACTCATGCCTTGGAGATAAGCCTGGCTGCTCGTGTCAAACTACTAAGGGGGTGAGCAGGGCTGTCTCGGGCGGTGTCCTTTCTTGCCCTAACGTGGGATTGGGGGTGATCCGGGTCACCACTTGACAACAACAGTGTGCGCAGGAACGCTGGCTTCTAACTGTGGACAATGCCCTCTCATTTGAAGGCCATGCTAAGTCAGTGACTGGCACCTGTTTCGGCCTCCTACGTGGCCTAAAACCTATTCTGGGATTCTTTAACACATTCCCCCGACAGATTATCATCCAATCCACCATGCAGTCTTGCTTAGAATATTGCATTAGGGCTACTACTCGGTGTAAATAAAGTTGTGACCAAAAGACTTCAACGGGCCTAGAATGTGGCGGCCAGGACTCGTTTTGCATTACCTAAGTACTGTCACACCCATCTCCGGCGACTCCACTGGTTGCCTATAGAACATAGAATCTACTTTAAGATGCTATATCTTACACATAAGATCCTGCATGGCACAGGCCTGCAAATTCTGAATGAATTGTGCTTGCTGTATGTTGCGGCTAAAGCCCTGCGCTCCACAGACCTACATTTGACCTGTGTCCCAAGAGTGTGCAGGACAAGAGATGGGGTGCTCGTTTGAAGCTGTGGCACCCGCCCTTTGGAATTATATCCCTCTTGCTGCTTGCAGCACGCAAGATCTTTCGGCATTTAGGAAAATGATCAAGACGTGGCTTTTCTCCAACATATAGTTTAACTCTCTTCCCTGTCAGCTCCTGTTAGTCTTGGCGCTGGGACGCCCCGTTGCTGGGGCATCCATGCACTTTATTAGAAAGTTAACATAACATAACATGCACACTGTGGTGGTTCTGCTCCTCTATGCTCTTGCTCTAGATATGGTAGAAGGGGACACAAAACAGACCAACTCAACTTCTATAAACCCAAAAAACTAGACATTGTGAACTCTTTGATCATGCAGGGGGGCACCAAAGGTCCTGAACTGGGCCACATGGAGGGTGCAGATGCTATAGTGGCAGACTTTAGGGCAGGCTTGTGAGCCATCGATGGTAGATTTGATGCCCTGGCTGGATGCCTCAACACTTTGGGAGAATGACTTGACTGCCATGCTATCAGGCTAGATCAAACTGACGGGCGGGTTCAGACTTACAGGATGAAGCTGCACAGACCACAAAACACTTGGAGAGGGTGGAAAAGTTATTGAAATCTGTTGTCCTTTCGAACGCAGACATAGAGGCAAGTGTGCCAGCATAACAACCTACGCATTATTTGGTTGCAGAACCCACAAACACTGAATGCCTTGATCTGTTCATTGATAGGTTACCAGCCGATATGCTAGGCAGACAGAACTTCATATCCACCTTTGTGGTGGAATATGAACACCATTCCCTGGGCCCTTGACCCAGCCCTGGCTGCTTTTGTAGACCGTCAATTGCCAGACTCCTCAATTTCTGGGAAGATGTGCTCAAGATAATGGTCCACTGCAATGGAAGGTCTCTACAATCTTGCTGTTGCCTAACTTCACCATGGTGGTGCAGGAGGGACGCCAGAAATCTGCAGATGTTAAGTCTACACTATGTAAAATGGGACTCTGATATGGCATAATGTACCCTGCGTACCTCAGGGTTGAAGTGGACAGCAAAGTCCACTTTTTTGACACCCCAACAGCAGCACAAACGTTCTGTAAACAACACTCAAAAGAGCATATGTCTTCACGACCCTCCACCCCGACCGCTGCCCACCAGTTTTGCACTACAGTGCCAGTGCTGACCTTTTTCCCATGGGCTGATATACACATCATACTGCTGGAATCTGTTGTATATCTCACCAGCGGACCCAGGTCCCTCACTCCATATGACCAAGTCCACAAGATGCCTTCGATTTTTGCTACCCAGCTCTTGATCAGTACACATTCCACCCACCATCTACAATGACCTGACCATAACTGGGCCCTAGTGTGGCGTTACCACCCTCCCCTATAGTATTAGGATTCACCAGGTTATTACTGGCCTTGTATGGGTGGAGGAGAGGGGAAGGAGGATGTTCACTTGTTTGTCTTCATATCTGTTGTTTCTCCATCACTTTCAACCACCTAATTGATTCATTCACATCCTTCTATGGCAAATTTATGGTCTTCTGAGCCAGGGTCTGTGAAGCTCACAATCATGTCTTGGAAAATCAGAGGCCTAAACAGCGGAAAGGTTCAAACGTTTTGCATTATCTCATTCGTCATGGCACACAGATCACTTTTTTACAAGAAACATACCTCTTCCCAGAAGATCCCACATGTTTGCAGTTCCATGGGGCCCACATCATTACTACTCCTGCTACAGCACATACTCAAGGGAAGTTTATTTTCTAATACATAAAGGTTTGCCATTCCCCCACACAGCCTCTATCATGGATAAACATGGCAGATATGCCCTGGTCACAGGTACACCAGCTGGTCACTCAATATTATAAGCTAATATCTATCCCCTTAATGTAGATTCTCCTGAGTTTTTTCCGGCGCTGCACACACTTGCTTGAGCGCATGGCTTTTGACCACCTGATCATAGATGGTGACTTTAATTTACAAATGGATCCAGCGCTTGACACCACCGTGACCTCCACAGCTGGTAAGCCCAGGACGCTCCTGGTTCTATGTGATACTTGTGACACATATGAATTAAGAAATACCTGGTGTCTGAAGGAAGACTCAACACTGGCGTACACCCTCTATTTTACCCCTCACAGCACATGGTCTCGCATCCATTTACTAGCTCTTGTCCCCAATGCTTTGGCCCTGGCTTGCCACTGTCCATCATTTAGCTTGTACACTCTTGGACCATGCCCCAATTCATGTTGCACTGCACATCCCATTTGGTGGAGACCTGGAGAGGCAATTGCGTTTAATGAGGGCTCAGTGTGCACATAAGCCACCCTGTGGGAGGCATTACAGGCATATATTAGGGCTTATGCATTTCTAAACACTCTGTCTTTTTGCAAGACATAAACAGGGGATGGTGGACATCGAGAAAGAGCTAACCAAGTTTGATTTAGTCGATGCACAATGACATAATGACCCCCGATCGCTTACTCTGGCCAAGTTGCTGACCAAACATCAGGACCTGGCTGAGCGTGAGGTCCTTTTTTAGGTAAATATGCCAGAGCTCGTATGTACAGGGAGGGTGAGCGTCCTGGGTGCATGCTGGTGAAGCTTCTCCTCCCCCCATGGGCCCCTCATAGATATCCAAACTATATACAGATGGAGGGTCAGTGGATACTACCAACGAGGAAGGTTTTGCAACACTACTCCAATATTACACACATCTATATCTATGCCACTCTGCTTTGCAATGGCACAGACGGCATACTTGGAAGAGAAAGCCATGGTATGTCTGTCTGACCCCACCCAGCGTCAGTTCCTTAGTGAACCCATTTCCAGTGAAGAAATCGTACAAGGCTCCTGAGCTGGATGGATTCACCTGGGAGTTCTACAAACACTTTAAGCACCTCCTTGCACCACAGCTGCTTATTATGTTTGCGCAGTCCCTAGAATATGGCTTTCTCCCACCATCCCTGTGGAAACTATAATCACTCCACTGCTCAAGCTGGCGAAGACCCACAATACTGTGGTTCTTAGAGACCCTTATCACTCCTAGATTTTGACAAGGTGCTTTCGAACCGCATTGCCCTCCACAAAGAACACATCATATCCCCTGCCTAAACGGGATTCGCCCCCCACCATTTCACAGCTTGACATGTTTTTTTCTGTTCTTACCAGGATTTTCACTGATGTTCCGGCAGTGATGGCCTTGCTAAATGCGGAGAAGGCGTTTGATTCCCTAGAATTGCACGCTATGCAGCCCAAGTGGGTTCTCCTCTTTAATAAGCCTTTTATCAGGGCGTTAATTTGAAAAAAATAACTGGGGGTGCTCTAAAAGGGGCGGGGCAAACCTCGTAAAGGGGCGTGGCCTATCTGAGTAGGGGCGTGGTCTAAATAAAGGTAACTAGTGTAGCAGTACCCCTTGCTCTGACAAGCCGTCAGCTCTACGACTCCTCAGAGGGTCATCAGATTTGGAATTCCCCGCTCAAGCTCGCTCTCTCCCCTCCTTATTACAGCTAGGCTATGGATAACGTCATAAACCCTCCCCAATACCCTAAGACTGGTTTCGTCATCCCAGGAAATGCCCAGGCAGGCACCTCCCGTATAATGTGGCTTCACGTGAGGCTGAGTGTACTAGAAGCACTGCTCCCAGAAGGCAACGCGGCTTCACAGTGGTGAGTTTTAACGAAGCCACCACCCCCTTCAAAACATGCCACAGAGTCCTCCTACAACGCGGTTCACCTGACATGACATCATGGCTTGACCTCCACTACTCAGTAGTGAGCAAAATGAGCATGCGCGCATCGATGTGCATGCTCTCACTGACGTCCAAGAAAAAATAAAGAAAACGGACTATCTCTGCGAGGCCCGAAAATAGAGCCCAGTAGAGACCCGTTTGGAGGCCCCCTGAAAATAACTGCCCATGCTCAGACCCAGACAGACCCACCCCACTTAAAGCCCTGAGTTTAGTAGTAGTTAGACCTAAGCTGCTGAGCCAAGTTGCCAGGGTGTGAAGAGCATCATGTCAGACAGAGTGTGCAAGATAGGAACAGGACGGCTGTGTACCCACACCCTGAGGAACTTACAACCCAGATGCATCCAGAGATGATGTGAGCTCCTGCGAGGTAGGAAGCAGGTAGTCTGACCCGCGCTTGGCTCAAGGCCTCTGTGTATTTGTGAGGCAGACAGCCTAAGTGCTCTTTCGGGAGCGTGTCACACGGATTTGCTGGACCGCTCCACCATTTTGCATGTTGATTCTCTGGCACTAAAGTAAGGGGGCATATCATGCAAGCAGCAACATAACACCACCACATAAGACATCAAATGTACACTACAAGATAATGCAGCGGGGTGAGTGTACTGTCGAGAGATCTGGGGTTAACCTTCAGGCAGGGCCTAGGATTTGCGAGGCCCTGGGCTAAAAGGGAATGTGCGAGGCCCCTCTGATGTAGATAAGCCTTGCAAGGAGACCCATTCACAAACACTGTGGGAGGCCTATTGTCCAGCATTTTGGCGCTCCTCACAGTTTTAACTTTCAACCCCCACAAGCATTTCTCACACCTTCAGTCCGATAGGTGTGAGAATTGCTTATGGGCTAAAAGTTAAAACTGTGGGGGCGCCAAAAGCTGGACAATGGGCCTCCCACAGTGTCTGTAAATGGGTCTCCTTGCAATTGGAGGGAGCGTCTACCTCCCCTATGCCTGCAGACACCATCCCTGAGAGGCCCGGGGAGGAGGCCCCTCCAATGGCCCTTAATTGCAAGGCGACACCTTTCTTTGAAATGGATCGCATGGGGAACAGCACACACCACCAGTGCGGGCCCCATGTGGTGGGCTGAGTGCGAGGCCCCGGGCAGCTGCCCAAGTTGCCCATGCCTAGCGCCGGCCCTGCCTCCAGGTCACAATGGTCAAATCTCTGCACAGCTACTCAGCCGTTTATCTTTCCACGTTTGATGAATTGATTTGGCTGGCAGTAACACCTGATATTTAAATAACCTGGTCTGGCTGCTCTCGTGGGGGTTTATTTCACAGTCAAGCACGCTAAAAAGTGCTCATGCAGACATGCGCAAGGCGTAAACGTGTGGGCGCTATAGATATTCTCTTCTGGTTTGCTCGCGTGATGGCTCTGCGTTATGCTGAAAGCAGTGCTGTCTTCACCCGAAAACACTGCCTGCGCCATTCTTCTCCGTGACCTATCGTCACCCTGAATACAAGGTCACGAGCCCTAGGGTCACGTGACCCGGCACAGGCACCGCTGGTAGTGAAATCATACTGCATTCCTGCCATTCCCGTCACAAAATGTTCCTGCTGTATTAGCATTCCCTTTGATTTTTCCGAAGCAAAAGGCTTGTCATGTAGGCAGAAATCCGGCAGTTTAGTTACATTTGACGGCCGTGCATTATTTGAGAAGAACCGCTCGGGTTTGATCCTCTGGGAAACCACAAACCGATATTGCAGTGATATTGCAGTGAAATGGGGTCTGTTTTATATTCTGCTCCCCGAGGATGCATGCTTTCACTGAAGTCCAAGAAAAAATAAATAAAAGAAAACGGACCAAAAATAGAGCCCGAAAGAGACCAGTTTCGAGGCTCTATAAAAATAACTGCCGGTGCTCAGACCCGGACAGACCCGGCCCACTTAAAGCCCTGCCTTTTATACTCCAGCCCTACAGCTCGCATCGAGGCTAGCAGCTCATTGACCCCTCCATTCCCTGTCACACATGGTACAAGACAGGACTGCACCCTATCTCCATTGCTTTTTATAATAACCAAGGACCCTCTGGTCCGGCACCTCCAAAAAAGCCACATGCATTGCGGATTACATTTATTAATAATGCTGATGATGTTGCTTTGTTTGTACGGCACCTGAAGACAACTTGCTCCCAATTCTTTGAGAGGTGCTCCGATTTGGGGCCTACTTTGATCTACAGATCAATTGGTCTAAAACTGAAATCTTTCCCCTCACTTCCCCAGCTGCATCCACAATGCACAATTCCACTGACTTGGTGCAATGGTCCAGTTAAGTGTTTAGGCACAAGGGTAGGAACGAGGCATTGTACTCATGTGATAAATTCTACCGAGAGGAACACCCTTCGCCTGCCGGCTCATGGGGCATGCAACAATTGTCGAACTAAGACCGCAATAGGTCAATATTTTTGACTATCAATTGAAACTCTATCACGTTTTCAATGGGGCCAGCTCATGCCCTGTAGCCCAAACTGACAGCCTTTTTTTGCTGCCAGTTTGTAGGACAGTAGGCTTACCACTTTACAAACCGAGCATTTCGCAGTAGGGACCATTAGAAGGTCCTGATGAGTAGGCAGTAGGGGACTGCCTACGAAACATGTTGACCAGGTAGTAAGCTAATTGCTCTACCACAAAACCCCCTAATTATTGTTCCCAGCCAGAGAAGTGAATAAAATATATTTTTTCTACTAGCCAGGGAATTTTAAATTTTTCCTTTTTATCACACACACTAGTTAGGTCCCTACACTTCACTGATACCACTTACACTGCACCATCACATAGCCTTTGTCACAACAACTAGTGCTCCCGCGTAGTTCGTAGGTCGTAGCACGCCCCACCCCATAGAGGGACAGGAAGACCCCTATGATGAAGCATGACACTAAAGGATTTTTTTAGTGTGTGAGGGGTATGTTAAAAAGCACACAATGCTCTCATCTTTTCATTTTATAAGAGAGAGCTTAGTATTTCACTGCATATATTAAAATAAAAATAAAAAATATCACCATCACACATTGATAGAATCCTTGTGTTGTTTTCTATCCCAAGGTTTATCAGTGCTGATATCGATGGCTTTAGTCACATAGGTCTTGGCACATACCCCACAGAATCCACACTGATAATGTCCTTGAACCAGTGACAGACCCCAGAGAGTGTTGTGTCTGTTATTTGATGTTTGTTTAGATATAGTATGGGCCTGTCTGTTTTTAAGATTACTGTTCCTTTTGAAGGCAAACAAGGGTTTCTGTAGGGATTGTTCTTCCTTATTTAGAATGTGCAAGTTCTTATGAATTACTTTCTTGATCTTGTTTGACAAGGAGCAAAAGGTTTGGATGCTGACAGGTTCTTTATTCAATGGAGTGCCTAACAAGTTTTCCCGGTTATTGTTCCAGGCTCTTTTTGCGGACTTCTTGACCAGAGGTGATGGATAATACCTGTTAAGGAGATTGCACTTCAGATTTGCAGCATGTTCATTGTACTTCTCTGTGCTGGTGCAATTCCGTCTCAGTCTCAGAAACTGGCTGAATGGCAAATTATTGCATAACGACTTGGGGATAGTAGCTGTTATAGGGCAGTAAGTAGAGCATTGCAGCCATGGGCTTCTGATAGAGTTTGGTTTACAGATGGTCAGCATGAGGGAAAATAAGGAAATCAAGAAAGGGTAAACATTATTTCCTGTAAAACTACAAAACTGCAGGAAGGCGTTTCTATGTATCAATATCAACATACACGCCACGGGTACTACTCAGATACCAGGCTTCCTTATGCCACACCCAAGATAGATCAGGCCACACCAACAACTCTAGCTTCTATACTACCCCGGGGGATCCGAGGGACATTCAAACCTTGTCCACTCCGTGTTAGGCATGGTGGAAACTTCAGCATATCCTGGGAGACCCGCTGTTTTTTTTCACCCGCTTTAACATTATCAGGCAGTCCCTGGTTTCCCATCACATGCAAAACTCTGGTCAAAAGCAACGTGGCACAATATGGCCTCCACACATTTGGGGACCTCCTCCCAGATGCTCAAGCCCAAATCCACTCCACAGATACTTTCTCTTAGTGTTGCCTCTGTGGCGCGCATTCTAGGGCCTGCCCCCACTGTGGTACAATGTGGAGAGCTACATTTTCCTGTTGCTAAATGGTGGCTGTGGTGCCCGGTACATATACATTAAGCACTGCAATATGTTTTCTATGTTTTTTCTTTCATTGTTCACTTTCCTTTATGTGTTCTCCTTTTTCCCTTCTGGATGTAACTATAGGGGACTACATATCCCAGAATCCCCACATAGCAGTCACTTTGGGTGGTGTTGCCTATGGGTGTGGTCATATCCCAGAATCCCCACACAGCAGTCACTTTGGGTATGGTTGCCTTCGGGTGTGGTCTGCCTATAAAAAGAGCCACACCCATTGGGCGTGGCTCACTATTCTGGATGCTGTGTGGGAGCAGCTCTCTCCTCTGCTGACTCGTGAGTTCATTCCAATTTACTTTGAGCCTGCAGGTAAGCCTCTGTTGTTTGAAGGCAACAGAGTAACTTTATTTCCTTGTTGGGATTCGGTGCGCTTTGTAGCTCATTTGTTGCATTCAGTGTTTGGCAGCACTTTTGCATACTACATTTTGGCAAGCATACAACAGTGCGCTCTGGAGTTTATTTTGACTATTGTATGAAAACACTCACACTTCTGATTGCCCGCTTTTGAATTCATTAAAACATTTTGTTGTTGAACATTAGGCCCAGCGATTACGATCTAGATCTCTGCTCATTTTGCTTATTGAGTTGGTGAACATAGGGAATAGTGCTCTGTGTTCATTTGGCATAGTGTATGTGGAACATTCGGATTAGTCTTTTGGTGCTCTTGGTATGTTGATTTTTCAAGCGCTTGGGCAAGCTTGCACAGGGGCTTATTTGTGTACTGTGCCATAATTATTAATATATGCTCTGTATATTATTGAACTTTACTATTAGGAAGGTGTGATTGTAACGCATTCTTCGGAAGTGTATTGTTTGTATAACTTGTATCACAGGCTCGTGATAAAGTAGAGACTCATTAGCAATAAGACTCAGCGTAGCAGAGTCTGGTACCTGAGAATTATTTATATAGATTGTTATTGTTTGTATGTTTATCTGTTTGTTTTACAGGTCTCCCTCCCAGCTGTTCACTTCCTCAAACCCTTCCCCCCACTTGGTCACTCTAACTTTCAGTGCTGTAATAGCATCCTGAATTGGAGGTACCGAGAGGTGGGCCCATACAGCAATGTACAGACTCCGAGGAAGTGGCGCCCTGACACTCTCTTCACTATGGCTACAGTCATAGACCGCTTTATAATGTACCTCATACATAGTGCGCTAAGAGCCAACATACAGACATACCTGCTAGCATCAGAAGAAATTCCTACCTTTAACCTTAGTGATAAACTACGCCAACAAGGGGGGGAGGTGGGGGCGACTGGTCTCAAAGCTTTACTATGCTAATGTAGCCTTACTACCTGTTCAGAATGCAAATTTCAGGGCTTTATGGATATGGAGAATATTCGTTTTTTATTGTTACTCTTGTTGTTTCATTGCATCTGTGATCAACTGGATTGATCACAGTACCCACTTGTGTACTCTGATGTCATAAGGGTGGCTTTTACACCTTATTGCGCATGGTACCATACTTCTTCCCTTGATATCCTATTATATTGACAGTTTTATCCTTACTCATGTCTACAGCACCAAATCTTCCTTACTATGGACTTCTGCACAGTTCTATGCACCAGTGCCACTGGATCATACATTGTATGATGCTATGATGCATTATATGTATGCATTTGTTCAGAAATCAATAAAAACATAAAAAAGGATAAAAGTTGTTACTTGTTGTCTGGTTGAAAATGTTAACCATGAGGATCATTTATCTTGAAAGTTGGAATAAAAAGTGGAGCGGCTAATGATGATGAAGACAACAAACCATGCAAGTGGTACACAAGCACATTGGAACCTAATGACTGTTATAAAGACTACAGTCATGCATTACTGTCGAGAAGGGGATATGGATTTCATTCAACATGTTGAAGTCTAGAGAAATGGCAAACTTTTGTTATAAATTTTGAAATTTAAAGCATACTTTGATATGTGTTTGAAGTCTAAGTCCAGATGTGGAGGGACCTTCATCCAATATTTGAAAGAGGGTCGAAATGTATTAATTATCTGGAAGTGGATAAAACCTGCTTTGCGTGTATTTGTTCTTCAGTGGAAATTAGATATAAAGGGGTAGGCTTAGTAAGGGTTTGTAATGCCTCAAAGTCACACAAAGCATTACAAAGTCTTGGTAAAGTATTTATTTTCCAGTGCAAATTCTTTTATGATGGAAAGATGTCCTGAAAGTAGCATGAGTGTTGCTCTGCGTTGCCTGTGTTATTACTTTGCATGACGCTCAGCCCAAGGTCATCGCTCAGCCCAAGGTCATCTGGCCACAGTCCACCGAACCAGAAAAGCCTGAACTGGAGGACGTCGCTTCTCGGTTACAGCGGCCACCACTTGGAACGCTTTGCCATTTCATCTTCGTTCTGAGACCAATCTCATGAAATTTCGCAAGCTCCTTAAAACGCATCTCTTTCCGCAATAACTTTCCTCCCTCCCTCCGGCTTTCACCTTCAGATGTTCTGCAATCCCAGCGCTGGGACGCTCACGGGCAGCCATGCGCTATATAAAACCTAAATTTCATTTCATTTCATTTCAAGGGAATGCTAAAAAGATTGTCAAAGCATAGAATTTTGTACTGGAAGGGTATCCTTCCAATACAAAGCCTGCATTGGACACCAGGCAACCATCTTTGCTTTATGGTGCAAAGGTGTGCGACTGGCGCTAGCCAGCCTGTTTGTGCACCAGTGCAGTGGGAGATAGCAGCAACACGTCACTATTTTTAATAATATCTGCCCTAATATGTTTGAATTAGTTAAATTTTGTTACGTGACGCTTGGTTGTGAAAGTGTCAAAGGTTGAACTAAGTCTTAGGAGTTTCTCAGACCATTTTGATTGTTTTTGGACTAATTATTAAGGATCCTCATTCTAAACATAGGAAATTAACCTAGTTTGTATAGAATACTCAAGGAATAAGGGACTTGCCTCAGAGCTGGTAATAGTGGGCATGTTCAAATCTTCAGTATATGGCAGTGTTAAAGAGTATTCAGCAAGCAAGCAGGAGATTTAGCTGAGCAGTCAAAAGCCTGGTATACGATATTTCTCTCTAACAGACATACCTTGGAGGAGAAGCTAACAATCCAGTGAGGGGTTTAGAGATATAAGAGTGATCTTGTGTAAATGATGCTGAATCTTTATCAGGCAAGACGTACAGTGGAATGAGCATATGAAGAGTAATCTGATGAATTCTGTAGACATGCTGATGTCTGGTATGCAGTATAACATAACTTCTAATGTGGTGGGCAGGACTGGGGAACCAAAAGAAGCTCCTGAGAAAAATGCTTAAATATACCCATTGCCTTTGTCTTTTTGCATAATCACTTCTTTCCATCCATCCATTCTCTCTCTCTATTCTCCCTCTCTGATGATTTGCTCTCAACATTTCTCTTCCTCCTTCTCTTGAAGCCTCCTGTGCCTGCTGCAATTACCCTGGATGAGCTGGGGAAAGTGACCAAGGGGGTTGGCCTTCCAAAATCAGGTTCCAAACTACACAAACAACAGAGTAGTGTGGCATATAGAGGTGGTATGGGCTTGCAAAGTCTGAAAAGAGTTCATATGGTGAAGGTGAATATTTTGTTAAGCACTAGTGTGAGTACTAAGACACTACTAAAATGCTTTAAAAAGAGTTGAATTTTCAAATTATCAGCATATTAATGAAGAACTGTGAGGTGGGAAAGAACCAATGCGAGTAGTTCTTTAGAACTTCCCCAGACCACAGAGGCTATACTTTATATTAATTGTTCAAAATACATGCTGTAGTTAATGAGCACACTCTGGTTTCTAGTTGATAAGAATAATATGAGTGGGTTTTTGGGATATAGAATGAAGCAGCCAGGATGATTGTAGACATAGATGTCAGAAGAAATACGATTTAAGTTTTGAAGGAGTTAATCCTTGGATAGCAGAAGTCAAAATGATATTATGAGATCTGAGATTCAACACTGGTATTGTGAGGCTGGAAATATATGTGCATATTACTCATTCATACATTGTAAGAGAAACCAAATGCGGTGACAATACCAGCAAGGTAAGCACTGCTGGTGATGAAGAAAAGTGGATCCAAGAATCACAGTTCAAGGAGTCAACAAGGTAGGAGGTTGTCTAGGAGTGAAGAGCACTAGCAAATAGAGGCAGATGATGCTATGGGTAGCAAGGCTTGTTTTCATGAAATGTCAGTTGACTGTGGTTTTCAGCCTAACCATGACAATTAAAAAAGTGATGTTAATTCAAGGTAATGCTAGTCTGCATCAGCATTTAACAGCTGGACCTGGTGATTCATAATTAGGCAACATATTCCTAGATGTACATTTTAAGTATAGTGCACATCAATGAAGAGTTTCTCAAGGAGGTCATGAAACTGTGACGTAACTCCTTGAAATGCACAGCTTAGGGTATTTTATTTCTTATAATACATGATCACACTTCACCCCTTCGCACAAAGTGCTTAAATCATTGGTGGCTTCCTCTTTCATATAATTGAGGTAACATGATTGCAGATTTGAAGACTAAAAGTAGAATCCCTAGTGTGTTTTTAATCCATCAAAAAGCAGTTAGTAATTCGTTGCAAAATGCTATTAGAATCAGTTTATTGTTAGTCAGAGTAAAGAATGTGGTATCTAAGAATGTTTGGAAACATGTTGGGAAATTCTATTTTTCTTGTAATGAGCTATAGTGTGGACACAGTTTTGTTTTTTTATTTGTGGAGGAGTTTGTGGAGTTTTTCCAACTCAGTGTTACGCTTTTAATGGAGAGTTTCAGCAAAACTCCTCTAACCCCATGTGGCGGAGTTTTTTCTCACGAGTGGCTCGCCAGCATTAAGTTGGCGAGCATGAGTAAGAATCGACATCCCCAATCATGATTTTTGGGTGCTATAATGGCACCCAGTAAGATTTTCTCAATGCGGCCGACACGGCAGGGCAAGGCTCTTTGTGGTGAGAAAGTGGCCACTCAGTCCTGGGGTTACAATTTAGCGTGAGCAGTATGATGTACAAATTTCCACCTAGAGACATAGAAATTGCCTGTAATAAGGAAATTAGAGACTGTTTTTTATACAGGGATTTTAGGCACTGACATATCTATATAAAATGCAATACTGGTATTATGGTTCCAAATTTTTAAAAAATTTAAATGGGAAAGTCTGGCCATAAACCTGATCCTGCGGCTAACAACCATTGAGCAGGTTGTTGTCTGTGTGTATTGGGGGTTGACCAGGTGCAGTGTGTTGGGCACACGGATAGCCCACTGCACTGCTGCACATGGCTGATGGCTCTGTGTGAGGGGACAGTTGGGCACCAGCTGGGGACTTGGGTGCAGGGCCAGGTTTCATCCAGGCCCTGTGGTGCACATCAAATGGCTGTGCACAGATAGCAGGTGGCCACCTGCTGGGGTTGAAGACTTAGCTGCCCAGAGAGGGTCAGTAAACAAGCTCTTCACCTGACAACCTGCTGGGCAAGGCACAGGTTTTGTGCATTGGGGGGCCGGGCACCAACAATGCATTGGTCACAGAATGGGGTTTGGACAAAATCTAAGGTATTAAATATTGTGGGCTATATATATTGTTAAAAACATTATTACTACCAAAATATTGTGGGAAGGACTACCGTTGGCAAGAATATATTTGTTGTGGTATATAATATCATTTTTGAGAATATTTTTGTTTTTAATGATCAGTTTCTTTAATATAGTAGTAAAAATATCCTTTTTAATTAAATATAATATATTTTAGGTAATACATTTCTTTTAGGTTTTAGTATTGCTAGTTAATTGTTATTAGTTTTTGTTAGTTTTATATAACATAGTTTGTAATTGTAAGTGCAGTAGTCATTTTTTTTCTACCATTAATTAGTTATTTATAGTGTGGAAACTAAGCTTGGGTGAATTTTGCGAATTTGCGTATTCACGAATTCGCAATCTGCAAAATCCATGAACTTTCGCGAATTCGCGGATTTATTTTTTTGTGTTCGCATGGTTTTCTGCCAGTTTGCGAGGGTTTTGTACCAGTTCGCAAACGCAAACTTACTTGTCGGGTCGTAACGGTCGCGACTATGTTATTTCTACATCTGGTTCATCACAGCACCCTCTGTTTCACCACTGTCACCCTCTGTCTCACCCATGCCACCCTCTGGTACATCACTGCCACCCTCTGGTTCATCACTGTAGATTATGGGGGGAAAAGCACACCTGCCCTGCCTCAACTGACATGAATTAATTTGGGGCTGATTAATGTGTCACTGAATTTGAGCTGGCACCTGCTTCCTTAGCTGTAAGTACTTCCTGATTAATAATGAGCTTGAACTTTTGCACCTGCTAAGTGCTTTCAGTTTTGCAAAATTCATTAGCACACCTGCCCTGCCTCAACTGACATGAATGAGTTAGGGGTTGATTAATGTGTCACTAAATTTGAACTTCCAGTCTGGCATCTGCTTCCTTATCTGTAATTGCTTTCTGTTGCAGTGTAATTTTTTTAACAGGACCTCTGTGGCATACTTGTAGCTATTCTCTGAGCCTGCTGTGAGGGTCAGAGCAGGGTCATAGAATAGTTGCAAGTAGGTAACTGAACTCTGGAGGGGGCCCTCAGGAAGCACTACAGGGAATCGTTACTAATGATGAACTTGAACTTTTGCACCTGCTCAGTGCTTTCAGTTTTGCATAAATCGTTTTTCTGCAATTTCGTGGGATTCGCGGGGCGTAAATTTGCACGAGATCGAATTCGGAAGCCGCGAATTCGTGCGAATATGCAATTTTTTTTGTGGTGTGTTAGTTTGCGTGGTTTTTTGCGTTTTCGCAAGCCGCAGGTAGCGCAATGAGGCGAAGTTACCCTATCGGTCGAACATGGGCATGACCATCTTGTTTGCGTGACGTATTTCCATTTCTGGGCGCTATGTGTAATCTCGCAAAGTGTGCGGCTCGCTAGTACAAGTTCACGTGTGATCACAGGGGAAATCTCACGCAAACTTACCCACGCGGTCGTGAACGGGCACGGCCATCTTGTTTTTCATTCATTGCTATGGTTCTGGGCATGCTTTCTGTATCCTCTCTGAATCTCTGCCATCCTTTGCTTGTTTGAAGTTTTTTTTTGATCTATTTTACTTATTATCTATCCCTCTATTATTCTAGCTGTATATTTTTGTGTTTTCTGCTACTTTTGGTTAATTTTAAACTAATTTTTTAAACTTTTTTCTTTTCGTCTTCCCTATTCTGTTTCTTATTTATTATTTACCTTCCATTCTGCCCAGACCATGGTAAAGGGAGCCAGGAAGCAGCCCGAGAAGGGGAAGGGTCCCGCACCCCGTGCGGGCGTTTGAGGGGGGAGCTAGGGATGCCATGGGAGATCTTTAGCGCGGAGGAGGTGGCCACACTAGTGTTCTATGTGCAGCGCCGCCTCCCCAGGACCTTCATGGCAGGCGGCAAGATCGCAAGCGGGAACGGGCTCCAGGAGCGCCGGAAGCGGTGAGAGAAGGTGTGCCGGGCCATGTATTCTTACTCTCGGATCCGGCGCACCTACAACCAGGCCACCCACCATTGGACGGATCTCCTGGACTGGGAACACGACTTGCTCGACCTGCTCGACATCGACATCCCCGGGCTTGGTGAGTAGTAGTAGCTATTTGATCACTACTCTGTTTTCTCCTGCTCTGTGTGTTAATATTATATTGCAAATGTTTGTTTTTTACCAAGAGCAATAATGCTGCTGATTACATTGTAGGTAAATTATATTTCAAAATCTTCTGTGCATTTCAGGTGCACTGCTCTCCTTCTCAGTAGCGTTGCTACTTTGCTTATTTGTTTTCGATTTTGTGTTCATTTTATTGGCCTGAGAAATGATGTATGAGTGTAGTTTACAGAAGTGCGTAATGCTAGACAATAAGGGGCAGATTTGCAATTACCGGTGCATCCCTGCAAAGTAGCAGGGATGCGCCAGTAATTGTGCGCCACGCCAACACCACCCATGGTGCGCCGTATTTACAATGCGGCGCATCATGGGCACAAAACATCACCGACGCGCTACGCATCTGTGCCGAAAAAGGCTGCGCATTGCTGGAGTTGTATCGCAACGATGGCGCAGCTCCAGCAATGTTCTGGGGTGCCCTATCTCCCCAATGCTGCGTCGAGCAGTACGTCTGCTTCAAGCAGGCGCAAGGTTTGAGTGACGCATCATTGTCCTAAAAGTGACTGATTGAAATCTTGTAGATTCCCCTCAGCCACTTTTAGGATGCGTTCCTGCGCAGGAACGCCCTCCCTTGCACCGGACCACCCCCTGATGACGCAGGACTTTACAACGTGATGCATCTCCCTTATGCATCACGTTGTTAATATACGCTGCACCATGGCACCTCTTTTGTTCTACCGCTGCACCACAAAAGTCATGCAACAACGGAGCAAAAGAGCCGCAAGGGTCTTGTAAATCTGCCCCTACAGACTCAAGTCCAGTCCTTCCTTTGTACACCTGGCAATAAGAAGAAATAGTGGTGGTGGATTGATAGTTTGAGTATTTTAATGACTGGTTAATGTAGTAGGAAACTTTTTAGTGTTGTTACTGATCTGCAATCACGATGGAGTTTGTCTGTCACTTCGCGTGCTGTGGACTCCTGCCTGCCAGTCCTCGGCGAACCTTTTTAGTAGTTTGTTTAGTGAGTTACTTTCCAAATCGACGGTCCGCAAATCAAGCAATACTAATATCGTAGTAGACTACAAGAGATAGGTCAATATATCCAGTGGAATAGTTGTCTATTTGCTATTGCGCCCAAATATTTTGTTATTGTTCTTTTGAAATGTTTCATTTGGTTGACAACAATCATCCATGTTTTCGGGTCTTTCTTTCTTTCATGTTGTACATCAGCTCTCCCCAGGGGCAAGAGGACAGAGGAGGAGGCTGCTGCTGCTGTACAAGGCCAGGATCGGTCAGGTGAGGGCTCCTTTGCTGGCCCCGGTAAGTTTTAATTTCAATATAGAGTACCTATTCTTTCCTAGTGTTCCTCATTTGATTTTTTCTAAATCGTCTTTGATCTTCTTGTAGACTGTATCTAAATTCTTATCCTTCCTCTACTATGACTCCCTGTGGTATTACTATATTATTCTTATTAGTCTGTCTGTGTAGCTAACGAAGATTGCACATTTGGCAAAAGGTGTTAAACGAAACTCCCATTCTAGTCAGCAATAGCTCTGTGCACTGAGTGCAGTCCTCTTGGATTGTCCATAATGTCTTTTCAAGTCTTCTAAATGTTTATGCTTTGACAATTCCCAACAATAAAATGTGAATGACCACCAAGAAAGAATAAGATACAACTTTACTTTTGGTTTGGATAGGAGGACAACCCATACTACTACTGTTGCAGGGACAAATCTGCACAAACAGAACTATGGACACTAAATAGTGCATTGTTTATCAATTATAATAGGCGCAGTTAGACTTTCCACATACCTCAATGATAACAGACTTTGAAGAACCCCCAATCTCGTTACTGACTAGATAGTGTGGCAGAGTCATTTAGCACCCGAATTCATCGATGATTGATCCCCAATGATGATTATCCAACGCAGGACAAGAGTACGGAGTCAGAGTCCAAAAGTGTCAGAGGCACGGACTCATGCTTGCAAATTGCAAAACCTTTTGCTCAGTCACTCTTGATCAAAAACCACAGAGTCTATTTAAGTTTTAAAGCTTTATTAAAAGTAAAAACATTTATTAAAATCAAGCTTGTCATAAAACATAAACGGTTGATTAAAAATGGAAAAGTGCTTAGTGATTTATTTCACACATTTATTGTGGGCGAGCCGAGCCCTCACCTGGTTTGAACTTTAATTTTACTTTTTGGTGCTGAATCGTTGGTCACTCCATCCTAGTGATGATGATCTGCTCTTGCTCTTGTTCTTAGAAGTGAAGCTTCTGTCTGTTATGAGAAAAATGGTGCGTGTTAAAAAGCAAGCATTCATCAGTTGTGCCAAAAAGCGCAGCAGGACCACACCCTTCCCTGGAAAAAGGGACATTTTTACTTTAGAGTAGACAGTCCCAAATTATTAGATTGGTTTCTGTATTCACATTTCTTCATTCCTAGACAAAATACTAGTGAGTGGTGTATGTCTATGACATATAACATTCTTAAATGTACTTTATAGGTGGAACATCTGGTGCCGGGCCCAGCGCAGAGGTGGAGGAGGACACTTCTGGGGAGGAGGCGGTGCAAGTGCCGGAGGAAACTGCTGTGCGGGTTGCCACGGTAGTGGCGGGCAGTGGTAAGCTCTTATATTCCTTACTTATTGAGATTGCAGACTGCAGAGTGTGCTCTCTGCACGGGTGTAGTATATATGTTCAACAGTTAAGTTACTATACTGTTAAGCAGACTTTCAAATTTAGAACAAAGTAGCCTCCTCTAAATTTACTTCAACTCAGCTGTGAATTTTTTTTTCGAGAATCCATATCAGATCTGAGATGAACTTGATGGATGGGATGAACAAAAGGTGAAAGAAGGGTGTAAGTAAGTGTGGAAGGACGAGTAAGTTAAAAGAAATGATGACTGACAAAGAAGAATGATACGTGTTTGATTGGTGCCCGAGGTGGCTGGGAAGGAATATGATGCATGGCTGGGTGAAGGATGAAGCAAGGATGGGTGGAATGAGAACAGCATGGGTGAGTGAAACAGAAACTGTATGTGTGCGCAATATATCCTTTGGTTGAAATTCAAATGCAAGTCAAGCACGGATGTATGGCTTGCGGTTTCCCAATTAAAATGAAAAGGTTGTTTTCCCGTGAGAAAACGTAAGGTTTGTCCAGATGAGAGACATGAAGAAGAATGATTGACATATAGTTTGAATGGATGGATGCCTGGATCATGGTACTACCTGACTCTTAGATAGCATATGTGTATCTAGAGAGAGTAGACGGTCACTGGATGAACTAAGTGTTACTTTGAAGAGCATGTAACACCACACCCGCACCTCCGTCCCAGTGCAGGAAAGGCAAGGAAAAGAAGTTTTAAATTAATTTTGTCCGAATACTACCATAAATAATAGCAGTAGTTTGTATTGCAAGCACAGCATATATCTGGTTATTACGATGGCCACTCACTACCTCTATTAATAAGTTTAGTAGAACTCGGTCATTCATGTGTGGATGTATCACTGTTCAATCACAGCATGTTTATAGCACACTACTCACCCAGAGGGTCTCAAGGCGCTAGGGGAGGGGGGTCCGCTACTGCTCGAACAGCCAGGTCTTGAGTTGCTTCCTGAAGGTGAGGTGGTCCTGGGTCAGGCGGAGGTGGGTCGGGAGGGAGTTCCAAGTCTTGGCGGCGAGGTAGGAGAAGGACCGCCCCCCTGTGGTGGCTCTTCGGATGCAGGGGACGGCGGCGAGGGCGTGGCCGGTCGATCGAAGCTGGCGTTTGGGAGCGTAGAAGTTGAGGCGGCTGTTGAGGTATCCTGGGCCTTGGTTGTGTAGGGCCAGGTGTCCGGAGATGTGGCTGCGACGGGGGATGTCCAGGATGAGTCGTGCTGAGGCGTTCTGGATCCGCTGGAGTCTCTTCTGGAGTTTGGCAGTGGTTGCGGCGTAGAGGGAGTTGCCGTAGTCCAGACGGTTGGTGACGAGGGCCTGGGTGACCATCTTCCTGGTCTCGGTGGGGATCCACCGGAAGATCTTACATAGCATGCGCAGGATGTTGAAGCACAACGAGGAGACGGCGTTGACTTGTCTGGTCATGGAGAGGGAGGAGTCCAGGATGAAGCCCAGGTTGCGTGCGTGGTCTGTTGATTTGGGTGTGTTGCCTAGGGCGGGGGGCCACCAGAAGTCGAAGGAGGTGTTGATGATGTCCCGCAGGTGGAGTGCCATGACAGCGTTGGCCTTGTTGAAGACGTGGTGAGGGCAGGGGTCGGTCGGAGGTCCGGAGTGGATGGAGTTCATTGTGCGGACGGTGTCTTTGGTGCTGATCGTGGTCCAGGCACGGAGGGTGGTGGTGGGGGGCGGTGGTTCGGTCGTGGCGTGCGTCGGTTGAGCGCTGAAGCTGTTGTGTATGTCCGCGATCTGTCCGCGAACTGTTCATTCAATAAAAAGCAAAGCACCTAAAGTCATCCCATATGTAAGCAAATACATACCATGTGCAGTGATAGATAATTAGATTATTTATCTTCTTCATTTTCCTTTTCTAGTATTCATTGGCACTGTAGGGTGAAAGTTAAATTAATTAAGCAGTAGCCCTTGTAACAGAGTATTCTCAGTGCCACCCGTAATAGAAAAGTAAGAGCATCACCACCTGCATGTACTAGACTGGTACAGTAACGCAAGTCTGTCTCACTCATTATGGCGGGCATCTGTTTTTCTCGGGTGCAAGTTGACTGCGCTGGCATTATGCCGGCTTGCAGAAGTTAACGTACCAATTTTGCTAAACAAGAGAGAAGAAGAAGAATAAGACAGGTGTACTGTTATAGTCGACTCTAATGGAGTGAGTCCATAGTGCTCGTAGAATTGATTCCTCAAACTCCCACTAATGTTAGAGCAAGCATGAAGAAGTTGGAGGTTAGATAGATACTGTCCACAATAATTATGTACTGCGCTTGCAAGTTGCTAGTTCTACTGTGACACAACTTTCTGCTGAATCATTTTGTGTTAATCTTAAAGAGCATTGGTTACAGACTATGTCTTTCTTTCTTCATATAGATGCTCCTTCCAAGCCAACACGGAAGAAGCTGGCTAAAAGGGCCCGGCAAGGGAGGCTGGAGGCGACTGTCGCCGAATATCGTTGGCTGGTGGCCCAGGAGGAGGAGGACATGCAGAATACGTCGACAACATCTATGGCGACACCTGCATCCTCCTCCACGCTCCCTGGGTCAGCGAGTCAGCGCAGCAGGTCTCCAGAGGTACGGAGCCAGGGTACCGCAGCCGCCGGCCACCGCCGAGCAGCAAAAAAAAATCAGCTACCCCCCACAGCAGTACCAAAAAAAGGTTGCACCACCTTTCACTCAGGGTGTCCTACCTCAAGCAGGAGCTGCTCAACACCAAAACCCTGCTCGAGACCCTCCGCAAGGAGCATAACGACCTGGCCCGAAAAGTCAACAGCAGCCAGCAGTAGAAGAAGACTGTCCCTTTCCCCTTTTTTTAAAGACTTCAGGGGGTGGGAATTGGGAGTTGGGTTTTTTGGACTTTTCACGGACATTCGTCGGGGTTAGGGAGTGGGGGTGGGTTGGGTCTTGCGGGAGAATATTTATGTTAGGGATATAAATATACTTTAAACGTTATCTTAGCATACATGGTTTTTTTACTGCTTTTGAGGCTGCTGGGTGGGGGTTTAACAGTAAGTTTGTTTTCCTGAAACTTAAGTGGCATCTTGATTCAAGTTGTGTAAATAATTGACCAAATGTTTTCAAAACTAAGTGCCTCTCACAGAGTAAGTGAATTCAATAGTCCTAAGACTTTACTAGTACTTCCGTCTCTCCTAATACTCCATTATACTACCTCCCCCCAAACGCTTATCTTACCTGTAATTTGTGTTTGGAAATAGGTCTAGGCACAGGGCTGGATGCACGGGAAATGGCGATTCAGGTTGGCAATACTGGGCGGATGAAATGTCATCATTGCGGTGGTACTAGTGGTGTTACACAGTGGCAGTTGCAGCATCTGAAAAAAAAGAAAATTAAACCTTGTTTGTCCTTACCGTAGCATTAGAACGGTACGATAGAGAATATAGCAGGTGAAAGTACACTAGAACAGTGCCACAATGTAGCCTAACAAATGGTAAAGTATTGAAAGTATAACTAGTACTTGCGTTGAATTTCTTTGACATTGGCTACTACTACAAGAAATAGTACTGAAGGTGAAGGACACAGCAGTGTAATAATTTGCAATGTCTAGGAGGAGGATGTTCTTGATGACCAATCAAGTTGATGGCGCACATGAAAATCTGCTTTCATTTGCCAATAGTGACTCTGTGTCAAGCTGAGTAAGAATATATCCTCGGATTCCTTCACCAGCCGTATGCTATGACCTTTTCCTCCCCAGCAAGTGTGTGGAATTATTGCTGTCATTTAGTCACACATCAATCTAAACCACACAGCCCCAGGGAAGAGCGTTAGGGTTTGGAAAATGGATGGGAATGGGGTTTTTTGGGAAAGTTTTTTTGAGAGAAGAAAAAAAGCGGAGCATGGACAAACAATAATTGAAGATAAACAAATCTTTGGGTACAAAGCTATCCATAAATCTTTTAAGTGACATAAAGGAAGTGCATGCACTACTGTATGCATGGTTAATGAAAAGTAAGTAGTACTTTCGACAACCGTGAATGAAAGAATGCGCCAGTGCAGGGCTGCAGTAATATTCATGCGTTTTAACTTGCCTATCTCTGCACTCAGAGAAACACTTCTTACATTAAATTAGGTTTAAAAAATAGCAGAAGTTAAACATATACAATGGCTGTAGGGATAAATTTATAAGCAGAGATCAAAGAAATGCAGAGTTACACTCATAGAAGTTCACAGCAATAACATTACTTAAAAGATAATTAGAAAAGAATGGATACTGTATCTGTATGTTGTTGTAGTTGTCCTGTTGAATTTGGTAAGTTGCATGCATACAACCATTCCTCCTATTAGCGGGACTCCTCCATTCCATCTGACGGTCCGTCCATCAATGTTGGTGACCAGAAGACATCCTGTCCACTGCCTGCCTGGCGGATGCTGAATTGCGGCTCGTTAATGTGAAGCCTGACTTCATCCTTTTTTTGCCATTGCACAGGCTGAAACCCGGCCTGTAATTATTGATGGAAAAACAGGAAGTGATATTAGAACACCACTGACAAATAAATATAAGGTATGTACGCTGTGTAGTGCAAAAAGTCACACTTTGAGTTTCCTAATAGACAGTACAATATTTATCAATGTGCGTACTCTGTCTGAGTCTCCTTTTGAAGGATAAATAAGTATGGGCGAATTAATTTAGCGGATCTTTCCCCTCAAGCTAGGTGTACTATAAACTGTGTTTTAGAACAAAATTAGACCTTCTCAGCAGTGCTCCCAGACCCTTACTAAACCCTGTTGCAAAAATGTAGAAGACCCCTAATCAGATCTCCAAAAACGAGGCCCAGTAGAAAATGGTGACAAAACGTACTTTGAAAGTAAAGTAGGCCCAAATCCCCCCTTACCCAAAATGGATTGTATTCAAACCACTTGCAAGCAAGCAAAAGTATCCATACCCAGCATTGCACCAAGACTCGAACCCCCCCAAACACCAGTAACCCTCACAAACAGCCCCCCAAAAACGGTAGAGTGAGCGAAATCTCAGAAAATGCCCAAACTTTTTCCCCAGTGATTGTCTCCAAAACACTTTCTTTCAGTTATTAGACCTTCCCAGCAATGGCCCCAGAACTGTCAACCCGGGTGAAAACAAGTTTAACCCCCTCAACAAGCCAAAAGGCAAAACCCGGTAAAAGCCACACTTAGAAAACTTTGGGCCTACCTTCAATTCAGTCCAAATGCCCTCTGCAGCTAGGCCCCAACTCCCCTTTTTCACCATGGATTTCCTGAAAAACAAATGCATTCAACATTAGACTGTGCCAGCAGTGCTCCCAGACCCCAAAACCCACCCTCAACAACCTAAAAGCCCGCCAAAGTTTTTTTTATATAGATTTTCCAAAACAAAGAAAGACAGACACACAGGAATAAAAGTGAATAAGGACGAAAAAGAAAGTTAGTGATTCATTGACTCATTTTCAGGGCTCGGTGTCAGGGAAGAAGAGCTCGTCCTCAAACTCTGCGAATTCAGAAGGGAGTAGGTCAGTTAACAGAGAACTTCCATCATCAAAGTTGGTGTCCTCCTCGTCTTCTTCCTGCGTGCAATCTCGTATTTTGTAATCTGGTGGTATGAGGTGCTGATTCATCATGATCATTGTTAACCTCTCCACATTTTTGGGCGAGAGACGGGTCCTTTTGAAAGTTACAATGCCACCAGCAGCACTGAAAACACGTTCAGAAGACACGCTTGCGAGTGGGCAAGACAAGTAATTTATAGCCAGGTTGGTGATCTCTGGCAACATATCTCTTTTCCCATGCCATTACGCCAATGGGTCATCATTAACATAAACCTCTGTTGAGTCATTCAGATAGTCCTGCACCATCGACTCAAGGTTTTCCTGGGATCCTCCACTTTGCTTACTTTTTTCTGGGACCTTTTGAGAAGCAAACCCAAGCTGAGTTAGCCAATCCTCTTCTCCAGACAATGTTACTGCTGTGTCTGGTGCAGATGATACGGTTGCTGGTGTCTTTAATGGCTGAGAGGGAAAATCACACACTTCTGCCACAGCCACAGATGCAGAAGTGGATTTTCTTTACTCCGGATGGCCTGCTGATGCTGATGTACTGCCTTTTCCTTCAATTTCCTGCCGTTCTCTTTCAAACCGACTGGCTGACACAGCTAGCCAATGTTTGTACTTTGTAACATCTGCGTCATCAAAAGGAAAGAATACTCTGCCTGCCACTGCCTTTTTTTACAGTGGATCCAGAATAGTAACACAAATATAATGCTGTTCTGTCTGGATCTTTTGAAGACGTTCATCGCAAAGTAGGCGCTGTAATAACTTCTCCGCCAACTCAAATGCTTCTTGCTTTTCATCTTTTTGAAACGTAGAAGACACAGCCTTCAGTTGGTGCTCTAGCATGTGCAACAATGGGATAGATTTTCCCAAATTACAGTCCTCCCTGCTGACTGCTCGCATGAAGACCTCAAAATGACAAAGCATGTCTGTCAGGCTTTTAACTAGCTTCCATTGCTCCACCTGTATCCTCAGGTCCATCATAGGTGTACCCAGTGTAAAGAAATATTGATCCACTACCGCATACTGCTCATACAGACGCTCAAGCATGTAGAAGGTTGAGTTCCAACGTTTACCACCTCCTGGATGAGTGCTTTCACTGGCAGTTTACGTTCATGTTGCAGGCTCCTCAGCTGCTTCTGGGCCTTAAAAGAATGGTTGAAATGTGTACACATTCTTCGGCAGGTGGTCAGTAACTCGCACACTGGACTTTCTTAACTCAAGAATTTTTTAACAACCAGGTTTATACAGTGCGCCAAACACGGCACTCTGAAATAGTTACCCTTATCCATGGCCTTATTATTATTATTATTATTGTATTTCTTATATAGCGCCAGAATCGACCCCCGAAGGGGTATCTCCGCGCTTGCCTTGGGAACCCGTCCTGGTTTTTCCCTGTGAGATAGCCCCTACAGGGCATCCCCAAGGTGAAAGCCAGGCATCCCGCCGCGGGGGGGCCGTTGTGGAGATTAAGCAAGCTTAATGCCCAGAGTTGCAGAGTGAGAACCCATGATTAGGTCAGGCACCGAAGCGAGAATTATCGAGTGAGTGGACATTTGAGCTCAACACCCTGCCGCGTCGGGAATCGAACCCTGGTCCCGGGTCTGACCTCTGCTTCAGGGTCTGCCTGCTCTTACCAGTGAGCCACACTTCTCCACTACTTTGGCACCAGTATTCGTGGAAACATAACCAATTGTGCGTTTTCTTGGGGACAGCCATTGAAAGACCTTTGTGTTAAACTCATGCAAAATGTTTTCTCCTGTATGACTTTTCTCCATGGTAAACATGGCTAGTGTTGCATGTTTCTGAGCAGCTTTAAAAACTATGTCCGGGTCAACACCTACGTTTAGCTTTGCTTTAACCCCTGAAAAAGAGACCCAGTGTGCAGTGATGCACATGTAATCAACGGCTTCGCAACTGGTCCACATGTCTGTTGTCAGATGTATAGTGTGAACAGCACTCCTCTGCAAAGCTGCCCCAATCACCTCCAGCACATCTTCATGTAGTGCTGGAACCCCAACTCTGGCAAAATAGAACCGACTAGGAACCTTCCATTTAGGGCAGAGCATTGCCACTAATTCAAGAAAACCCACCCCTTCCTCAAAAGAAAAAGGGAGAAGGTCCAGCGCTAGCATTTTAGCCAGCTTAGTGTTATACAGACGCGTTATTGGGTGGTTGCGTTCAAATGGCGCTTCTGAAAACAACATGCTTCTAATGGTGGGCTGGACCATTTTGCGGGATGATGATGATTTCTTCGACCCACTTACGCTCAGTGATGATGAACTTTTTCGCATTTGTGTCTCACTCTCTCCCACACTCTTAGTGTGGCTCATATATCTTGCAGGGGGTGTGCTGCTGACAGGGGTACTTGGTGTAAGTGAAGAAATGTTTGACGCTTCTTCCTCCTCGTCATCATAGGATGAAACATCAACGGATACAATTTGTTGACTTGCAATTCGGGCTGCCTTGTTCTCCTTTAGGTGCGCATGCCATTTGACAGTGTGCTGTCTCTCAAGATGACCTCTCTGGCCTCCGGTACCATAGTTGGTACCAAGCTTACCATGACTATTTCAAAGCTTACAAATGGTACAAATGGCTATGTTTTCCTTTGTTGGGCTAACACTAAAGAAGTCCCAAACTGCGGACTTCAAATGTCTGTGGAGGGCGGAGGAGGCGATACTGGGTATGCTAATGCCAGATGAAGTGGAGGATGTGTGTTGCCGAAATTTACAATGTTGTGCACTTACAGCACCACTACTTGAGGAAACGGAGGTCGAGGTGGATGGAGGTCCCTTCTGGCGAGAAAATATGGACACGGTCGGTGGTGGTGTACTAGTTAACTGCATTGGTGGTGGTCCCATTGCCATGCCACCAACATCACGCTCAGCAGCATTTCGGGATAGGGTTAAAATGTCTGTTTGCTGCATGCCCGCTGAGGCTGGAGTGACGTGTATGATGACAGCGTCGTCGTCGTGAGAGTTTTCATCAGCAGGAGTATACACCACTTCTTGTTCAGCGTCATCATCACACTCCATAACTATGAGACTTTCGGGGACCTTCCTTTTACGCTGAGCTACCTTTGTCAGATCATGGTGTGCCTCACTCCCAGACGGCAGTGTTGGTTCCCAATTTTCATCCATATCATCAGAAGGAAGGGGGCTTGAAGAAGATGTAGACACCATCCTTGATCATTTCCTTGCTAGGGATCTGGAAGACAATGAATGATCAGGAGGAGTGGCTTCCTCAAATGATACCTCGGCTTGAATGTCGATTTCCTGATGTGCCCCTACTTTGGGAGGAACAACTATTGTGGGCACTTGTGCCGCTCCATGCACCTCTGCTTGCGCATCTCCTTGCGCCGCCTCTCCTTCCACATGTACTTGGGCTTGTACTTGCACATGTGGTTGTTGTTGCGGCTGTGGTTGTTGAACACTCGTCAGATGAGTTACGCAACCTGTGTTGATTGAGGGATACTGCTACTTTCTTGCGATGAGCCAACATCACTGGTCGATTGTGTTTGAACAACTATACTGGCTGCCTCTGCAGCACTCAAAGGCTTGGACTTAATTTGGCATGGTGGTGGTGGCACTGAGCCCAATGGAGCGGAGGTGCTGCTCCCAGCTTGGTCCCCAGCAGACCCCACTGCTGCTGCAGGCGTACTTTTTTTTCCCAAAAAAATGCAGCGGTCGGCACACCAGTCTCCTTGGTAAGTGGCGCCACTTGCTTCTTCTGCTCCTTACTGGCAACTTTCTTGCTTGAGGAGCTACGGGCAGCTTTTTTGGGGCCATCTTCTTCAGATGTCAGAACAGCAGGCTGCAGTTGCACAAGTTGCAGAGCTGTCTGTGGCCACACGTGACGTTGTGCTGCACACACCGCAGCAGGAATTGTTCCTGGTACTGATGAGGAACAATGAGGCTGATGATTCGTCTTTCTGCACCTAAAAGCAAACAAAGCCAGAGGAACATCAGTTAAATAAATGTTGCATATGTAGCGCTTCAATTAAGAGTTTGCAAGTAAGCATTTTTATTGTACCCACCCCCCAAAATGGAAAGACGAAAAAAATACACCACTGACAGAGTACCCCTGGGCATAATGGATAAAAGCATGGCAGACTGGGTGCAGGCCTATGGCACAACAAAGCACACTGCCTGGCTTCAAAATGGCCCCTAGACCCCGACCACATGGCCAGGCCCTGCTTGTGGCAGTCCTCAAAATGGCCCCCACCCACATGGACAGGCCCCATCAACACCCCAAAAAATCGAAAATCACACAAAAATCACCACAATCCAATGCCATCCATGCCCTCCATGATGTTTACAATAAAGAGACCCCCAGAAAGACTCAGTCCTTTCACCACTGAGTACCCCTGGGCAAAAGGCCCCAACAACAACCAAAAGAATCGAAAAACACACAAAAATCACCCCAATCCAATGCCATTCATGCCCCTAAACAAACAACATCAACTTACTTGTGAAATTTCTAATCCAAAAGTGATCCAAAGAAAGTCAAAAAGGCCTCAAATACAAATATCCAGCAGCATCCACAAAAAGTAATCCTTCCAGGTCAAGATCCAAACCAAAGTGACCAGGACATGAACAAAGCACTGGGCGGAGCCTGCTGGACAGGAACAGGAAGTTGGAGACTGTGGGGCACCTACCTCCCACCCCCCAAAATGGACTCCTTGCAAATAAAAGTGCAGGCAAATGTCAACCTGAGGAGTTATTCTGATAAAAATCATCATTTTCAGAAGGTTTATGCTGCCTGCTGGTGAATTTCTTGTGCAGAATTGCAAATGTTGCAATTTCGCAAACGCGAGATTGTTGCTGCCCGCCGCATCTACGTGTTCGCAAATGTGTACTCCCGCGATACGTGATCACAGGCCTTTATGACTTACTCGCAATGACAAACTCTCGCTGTGCAAGGTGGCAAGCAGCGATGACGTAATCGCGGTCAACAAACTACCGCGGGATCCCGCAGCAAGATCCAAAAAGGCGCAGCACACGCAAAACATGGAGAAAAATAACTCTGCAAACGCTGAATGACGTTAAGTGAATGCCACACGCCACAATATTGTTTCACCAAGCAAAAAAATCCGCTGCATGCGAAAATGCGAATTTTTGGGAAATTCGCGGGAATTCGCGGATTGCGAATTTGCCAAAAAGCCGCAAATTCCACGAGTGGAACGGATTTTACGCCCATACTTAGTAGAAACGGGTTGTTGGGTGTCTATGGGCCTATGGTGGAAAGTTAGATCCATTATAAATAATTTAACTTTAACAATGTTTTTTTTAATTGTAAATTGGTTATTTATTTAAATATTAATTATGTTAATTGTTTAAGTGTTATATTAATATTTTTATTTTGATTTGTTAATTTTGTTGTACATTTGAATTTTAGTTTTAGTAATAGTAAGTTATATTTTAGCAGAGGGATGATAGGTTTGTAGCAGCATAGGGTTGGAAGTCAATTCAATTATAAATAATTAAAATGTAATGTTAACTGTGTTTATTATACATTAAATTAAATATCAATTATGCTAATTGTTATATTATTTTGTTATTTTAATTTGCTCTTTTATTTAATATTTAAATTCTATTGGTAGCAAGTTCTTTGTAAGTAGTGGAATGTTGCATTTGTATCAAAATAGGGGGGGGGTTATTTAAAGTCAAATGTATTTATAAAATGCATTATTTATTTATTTTATAACATTTGTAAGGCGCACAGCTACCCACAAAGGGTTTCCCGGCGCCGAATCAGCAAAAAACACAGGGCACAACTAGAGAGAGAACAGATCCGATAGCACATTATTTGTCAAACAACCAGGTTTTTACGCTTTTCCTGAAACTCCTGTAGTTTTCTTCTTTGCGTATTTGAGTGGGCAGTGTGTTCCAAAGAGTTGGACCCAGATATGAAAAGGATCTTCTGCCCATTCTAGCCCGTTTGTACCTTGGTACTGCTGATGTGACTGAACGAAGATTGCGATTGGGAAGGTAAGGCTTGGCAAGATCTTGAAGATACTTGGGAGCAGTCCCAGCTTTGATTTTGAACAGATAGCTCAGGGTTTTAAAGCGAATCAGGTTTTCGACCCTGAGCCAGTGCAGGTCCCTGAGATGTTTAGTGATCCTGGCGTATCTGGGGATTCTGCAAAGCAGTCTGGCCGCAGCGTTTTGTACCAGTTGTAAGCGTCTTATTACTGCTTTGTTTGCACCCAGGTACAAGATGTTACCGTAGTCAAGCCGAGATGTCACTAAGGCATTGACTACGGTCTTCTGGGTGGTAGGTGGCAACATCCAGACAATTTTACGTAGCCATCTGAGAATAGTGAAACATATGCCAGCCACTTTGTTGGCTTGCTGCACCATGGATAGACTGTCATCAATGATGACCCCAAGATTTCTGACCTGAGATCTTTACTGTTCCCTAAGAGGAGGATCTCTGTTTTCTCTCCATTTAATTTAAGTTGGTTGGCCGACATCCAGCAGAATATTTCATGAAGGCCTGTTTTAAGTGCAGATGGATCAGACGGGTCAGATTTGGAGAGTGAAAACAGAATCTGAGAATCGTCTGCATAAGTCATTAAAACAAGACCAAAGTTCTCTGCAAGGTTGGCTAGTGGGCGAAGGTACAAATTAAACAACAGGGGACTCAGGATAGATCCTTGTGGTACACCGTGGGGAGAATAGAAAACATCCGAACAGGCCTCAGAGGAGGTGATCTGGAAGGTGCGTAGGGATAAGTATGATTTGATCCATTCTAACGCCCTGCCCTCGACACCACTCTCCCCCAACCTGACAAGCAGTTTGGAGTGGGAGATGGTGTCGAAGGCCGCACTTAGGTCCAACAGGACCAGTGCCACCGTTTGGCCATCATCTCTGAGCTCTCTGATTTTTTCCGTGATCCCAAGCAGGGCAGTCTGCATTTCAATTTCATATTAATTTAAGCTTTAGCTTTCAATAAATAATAATATTTAATTGGATAATATGTCTATAGATTACTTAATAATTTAAATGTTTCATTTTTGAAGTATTTAATTTTTTTAATGTGGGCTGTGTTTTGTATGTGTATATGTAAAAATGTGTATGCTTATTAAGCATGCATTTTTTTAAACTGTTTATTTATGGCAATACAGTGGGAAGATATTAAAGTTCTAATATTTTGTGAATTAATTGTTTTTACATTTAATGGATTACTTGAAAATTGATAATGTATAAATTTACTTTTGAACTTTTTATATTTATTATTGTGTTTTCTTTGAATTATCAACTAATTCAATTATTAGTGTTTTTGAAATTGTGTCTGTTGAGCTACATTTGCTTTAATAGTTTGTAAATTAAAACATTTTGTATTTATTTTAACATTTTGTAATTTGTTTTAGTTAGGCAATTTAATGCATTTTACTTCTTTTTAAAATTGCTAATTGTTATTTACTTACACTTTTTTCTTATTTTCTTGACTGACATGGCATTTCTTTTTTCTGTGTTCCATAATTCTTTTTAATAGGTATTGAAATATTCTTAGTAAATGATTAGGCCTTCTTAAATGTAATACAGAAGCGACACAGGGCCTTATCATGACTTTGACATTCATCCCGTGGGCCATCATGCCAGCGCACCATGGGTTGATCGGCACAGCCATGCCGACACCGCCTGCTGGATTACAATTCTAATCCATGGTGGGCAGTGGCAAGGTGTTGCTTCAACAGCGGCAGTCTGTATGGCTCATTGGAGAGCCTTACATGCAGAGTGGCAGTGGCGGTGCTCTCTGTAAGTTCCTGCAAGGTGCGGCATGCACCATAACATGCATGTCGCACCATGCAGAAACTGGGGTGCATAAATTCATGGGGGCACAACATGTGCTCCCCTGCCTGCACCCCCCCTGGAGTGTGAGGGGCCTATTGCCTCTCTTCCACCTTTTTCTGGTGGTGGCACCACCATGAAAACGTTGGTAATGAGCCAACTCAAAAATATGCTTGCGGTGCTGGTTGCGGCACGATCAGCACATTTTTTTCCAGGCGATCTGGAGGCGGTTTGATCCCCACAGATGTAATACAGTAGGTGGTCCCACAGTGTGGCGGTTGTTGGACCGCCACCGTGACTATGGTGGTCCAGTGGCCCGCCATAGTCATAATAAGTATGAGGCAAATCAATGCAGCATGAAGCATGACTTTGCATCTCAACCCTCGCAGCTATTCATCGGAACTGATGCAATGCAAAGCAGTCTTACATAGCATCTAACATCACAGTATTCACAGCCCCTCATCGGAACTGACAATGCGCAATGCAATGCTTCTTATCAAGAGCATAAGGTTTAACTCTCAGTGGGACTAACCTAGTCCCTGTATCCGGTCCCTACTCCTTACTGTCGGCCTGAACTTGTGACTTTGTCCCAGTCCTGAGCAACTAGATAACCACAGCTGGAGTGCTGTGCTTTTAGGCACTATTTAGGCACAAACAGCAGCTGTATGCCATCATAGGCACCTTTGCATCTTGTTGCAAAGGTGCCTGTGTTGCAGGGATGATTGTTTTTGTGCAGGAAGGGATACACTGTGGCATTTTTCTCTTTCTATGTGTGCTGCAATGGAGCACACATAGAAAGAGGAAAAATGAGGAGAAATAAAGGTATTTTTCCACTTTTAAACCCTCCTACAGCTCCTCTGGGGAGGCATCAGATTCTGACGCATTCCCAGCTTTACAAAATATTGTACACATCATAGTGCAGCAAGTCATTTTGCTGCGCCGTGCTGCGTTAGTTCGGAAAGCACAGTAATGAGACATATTTACAACAATATGTCGCATCTCTGTGCTTCCCCCTGCACTGGTGCACAAACTGCTTCCATGCACCGACACAGGCACCCTTGCACCATGGTGCAAGGATGCCCATGCCGCGAGGGGATTGCTTTTGTTCAGGAAGGGTTCCCTTCCTGCACAAAAACAATCTGAAAGGCCGTTTTTCAACTTATATGTGTCTTGAATTAGCACACATAAAAGTTGAAAAACAGCATTCTTTCAATGATTGTTTATGTGCAGGAAGGGAACCTTTCGAGAACAAAAACAATTATTAGAGGTGATTTCCTCTTTCAATGTGTGCTGCAGAATGCAGACTGCATAGAAACAGGAAAAAACACCAAGGAGAAATGAATACATTTCTCTTGGTTGTGCCTCTCTACGCCTCCCCTGGGGGGGCATAGCAGTCACACGCATTTCCAGATGAATGATTCCTCATAAATCTGGAAATGTGTCTCGTTCCATGGGTATTGCGTGGGAACACCCACTGCAACACCCACAGAATGCCCCTGTCACGCTAAGTGCTGCGTGTTAAGGGGTCATATTTACATGGACAGGAAAAGACGCAAGGTGGCTTTTCCTGTCCTTGTAAATATAGGGCAGTGTATTGTGCTTGTAAATCTGAACCTGTAAATCTTGGGAAGTGTCAGGTTCCATGAATGTTGCTGAGAACACCCACAGCAATACCCATGGGAAGCCCCTTTCAGTCTGATTAATGTGTGAAAGTTGTCTATATTTACAATGCCATGAGAAATCACACAGGGTGACTTTACATGGCCTTCTAAAATGGGCAAAACCATTGCGCTGCAGTTGTGTCATAAAAAATGATGCACCAGCAGCACAATGGGCTTGTAAATGAGGCCCGTAGTGTGTATAATAAGCCTACTTGGTTCTTGTTTATGTTTATGTTTATGTTTGTACCATTTTTAGAGCGCGCAAATACCCGGGGTTGTCTCGGCGCTAGAATACAAAACCATCGCTGAGGTGATAAGTTATACTGGGAAGAGCTACGTTTTTAGTTTCTTCCTGAAATTAAGGAGGGTTGGGGCGGTTTTGATGTGGAGGGGCAGTGTGTTCCAGAGTTTGGATGAAGAGATAGTGAAACACCTGTCACCCCAGTTAGCTTTTTTTGTTCGAGGGACTTTCAGCATATGTGCCGAGGAGGAGCGAAGTGTTCTTGGGTACTCAAGCGGGCGGAAAGCTGCTCTGAGGAACTGTGGACCCACGTTATTGACTGCCTTGTAAGTGATACACAGGGCCTTAAACATTATCCGGCTCCTGACCGGGAGCCAGTGTAATTGGCGGATGTGAGAGGAAATGGTTTTGGATTTGGGAATGTTTAAGAGGACTCTGGCCGAGGCGTTCTGGACTGATTGGAGTTGGTTGATAACTTTTTTCTGAGCGTTCAATAGAAGAGCATAACAGTAATCGGTTTTAGAAAAAACCAATGTACTAACCAAGGTTCTGCCGGCCGATGATGGAAGGTAAGGGAGCAGTTTTTTTATTCTTTTTAGGATGTAAAAAGATGAGGAGACCACTGAATTGACCACTGAATTGACGTGATGCTGAAATGTCAATTTGTCATCAAATATGACTCCAAGGTTATGAACCTTGGTAACAGGTTGAGGTGGGTCTCCTAACTCCGATGGCCACCAGCGAGGGGACCAGATGGGGTCCAGCCTCCCGAATGTCATCACCTCTGTTTTGTCAGAGTTTAGTTTGAGACAATTAGATGACATCCAGGAGCTGATGGCCTCCATTCCCGTTTGAAAATTTGCTGCCACTGATGACCCGTTGTTGTGTACAGAAAGCACAAGTTGGGTATCATCAGCATAGGTTGTCAGGGCAATTCCGTAAGATTGTATTACTCTCGCTAAGTCCGAAACATAAATGTTGAAAAGTGTCGGACTTAGCAAGAAGCCCTGAGGGACGCCACAAGGGAGAGTGAAAGTCTGGGAAGTGAAATGGGCCATTTTGACTGTTTGGTGACGATCAGCTAGGAAGGATGCCAGGAGGTCTTTCGCTTTGTTTTTAACTCCTATAGCTGAGACACGGTCGATCAAAGTGACATGATCGACCGTGTCGAAAGCTGCAGATAGATCTAGTAATATCAGTACCGCGGCTCCTCCCTTGTCCAGGGTCGTTCTGATTTCGTCTGCTGCTTTAAGTAGCGCGGTTTCAGTTCCATGGCCCCGCCTGAAGCCGAATTGGGTCTCATCTAATAAGTTATTTTTGTCTATAAAATTAGATAGTTGCAGGTTCATCGCCTTTTCAAAAATCTTTGCTGGAAAGGGAAGACAGGCGATGGGTCGGTAGCTGGCAGGGAGAAGGGGATCAAGGGTAGGTTTTTTTAGGAGCGGCTTAATGATAGCATCTTTCCAGACTGAGGGGTAAATGCCTGTTGCGAACATGGAATTGCAGATGGACGTCAAGATAGGAGAAATGGCTTCAGGAATTCGGTTAAGAATGGCAGGGGGACAAGGATCTAGAGGTGATCCTGATTTTGTACCTAGAATAAGTCGATGGACTTGTTCCTCAGTAACAGCTTCGAAGAACGGGAGGCAAGGTGTATCGTTGTTAGAAGGAGAATTGATTGAGGTAACGGAGGGTGCGAGGGTGAAGGCTGAAAAAATATCAGTGACTTTTTCCTTGAAAAAATTTGCGAGAGAGTCGCAAAGGGATTGTGTTCCATTGAAGCAGGGGAAAGGTGGGTTGGAGAGATGAGTAACTACCTGAAACAGTTCTTTAGCTGAGTTTTTTGCCTGGGTAATCTGAGAGGTGTAGTAGGATGATTTTTCTATAGTAATAAGATCTTTATATATCGAGAGAGCGCTTTTGTAGGTAGTTTTTTCCGATTCGTTTTAGTGGCGGCGCCAGCGTCTTTCGAGGTTTCTACACTGTTGACGCTGCAGTCGAAGGGATTCTGTGAACCATGGAGCTGAAGGGGAAAGTCTGGTGCGATGGCAGGTTTTAGGGGGAGCTAGGGTATGACAAGCCTTATTTAGGCTGTGGAGATAGTTGACAGAAGCTAGAGAGGGATCCTGTTCAGTAGTGGTGATACTGTCAAGCAGCAAAGCTGAGAGATGGGAAGGTTCAATGTTTTTCCAGTTTCTTATAGTGATAGGAGAGTGCATGGGGGAGGTGCAAAATGGGGATTTGTAAGGCCCTATATTGAGATCGGTGTGAAGTAGATGAGGTAAGGGGTGCATCACTTCTGTTAAGCAGTTCAGATTACGGAGTTGTTCGGGAGTATAAGTGAGAATGGAAGATTTAGGAAGCAAATATGGCTCACCGGCATCAAGGGGGCTGACCTCTGGCGCGGTCTCGGCGCGGACGAGCGCAGACGAGCTTGCCTTAAGCGCGCCTTCGGCGCGCAATCGTCACGCCCGCTGCGCTTCCAGTGGGTGAGCATATTTTATAGGCAGAGAGATGAGGAAAAAAAGGGGGCGTGGCCAGCGTGAGTGGGCGTGTCCGCTGTGCCAGGTGGGGCGAAATAATTATCCAAACACTCGCCCGCAGCAGCGTCAAATCAGCTGAGCGGGGTGTCGGTCGATCAAGGCAGAGGCCAAGGGTGAGTAAGTTAAAATACACGTTATACAACAAACAGAATTAAAAGTTACAATGGTCCCTGTCGAAGCTCCCGGCTTTTTGCCTCAGGAGTGGTTAAGTAAACGCTGCGCTAGCAGTCAGCGCGCGTTTAAATAGAGGAGAAAGGGGGTGTGGCCAGCGTGAGTGGGCGTGTCCGCTGTGCCAGGTGGGGCAAAATAATTATCCAAACACTCGCCCGCAGCAGCGTCAAATCGGCTGAGCGGGGTGTCGGTCGTGTTCTTGTATTGAAGTCAGCCAAATTGTTTGTGCAGAGCCCAGTATTTGTTTTCTCAGGATCATGCAAGTTGCCTTCAATTGCCTTCACTTCACAGAGGAGTGAGTCTGCCTTTATGGACATATGGGGCCATATGTAGGTAAATGGCATTTATCAAATCGTAAATACCGAATTTTAACGATTCGGTATTTACAATTCGGTAAATGCCATGTAGGTAATAAATCTTTAAATATTACCGAATCGGTAATATTCAGTAATTACCGATTCAGTATTTACCGATTCGGTAATTGCCATTGATTCCTATGGGCCTTGAGGTCCATAGGAATCAATGGCAATTACCGAATCGGTAAATACCGATTCGGTAATTTTACCGATTTGTCAAGGGGGACAGGGTGTCACTTTACACCCTGTTGCACCCCTGATTCTGGCTTGTGTGCAATGTGACACACATACATGCCCTTAGGGCATGTATGTGTGCCACATGGCACAGGTGTACATGCACAGATGTGCATGTACACAGAAATTCGTTATTTACCATGCCATTGTATTTAATGGTAAATAACGAATTTCTAAGGGCCAGTGACACTGTTTCCAGTGCCACCTACATCCAAAATTTCCGATTCTGTACATTTACTGATTCGGTAATTTACCGATTCGGTAAAATTACCGATTCGGTAAATATACAGAATCGGTAATTTTCAGGCCCCCTACATCTGGAATTACAAATACCGGTCGGTAACGGCCGAAATTGGCCGTTACCGACCGGTATTTGTCCACCTACATATGGCCCATAATGTCTTCCAAGTTTCAGGAGGTCAGGTTCAGTGACAGAAGCTGACCTCTCTTTTTACTTGATCTGACAGCATCTGAACACCAACATCCTCCCCCAAAAGCCTACCTTTACGGCTTCCCACAGTGTTCCTGAAATACAGTGTAGGCCTAGGCAAAATTTACAGAATGACACAGTAGTCCACTTTTGGTAAATACACTGCATTCATGGTACAAATGTACCACAATTGCACAGAAACAATAGAATGCGAGCACCTGTGTACTGCTGTGCCTTTGTATTTTTGCACTATTTTTTTGCGTGAAATGTGTTCTTGGGTAACAAATTGATGCAAGAACATTTTACACTGAAATATAGTGCTAAATGAATGTAAAATGTAAAAATGTAAATGGATACTTGTATAGTGCACTACTCACCCGCAAGGGTCTCAAGGCGCTTGTACGAATACCTCTGTGGAACCCATCCTGGCTTTCCCTGTGAGGCATCCACTCCTGGGCATCCTTAGCATTGTGGGGGCTGTTGTGGAGATTAAGCAAGCTATTGCCAAGAGTTGCAGAGTGGGACTCCATGATTGGAATAGGCACCGAGGCGAGAATTATCAGGTCCGTGGAATTTTGAGCCCAAGACCCGCCGAGGCGGGGAATTGAACGCTGGTCTCGGGCTAGACCTCTGCATCAGGGTCTGCCCCTCTAACCATTGAGCCACACTTCAATGACACACTCGCATTTTGTGTATTACCAAATTACTTGGACTACACTAGTCTTATTCTTAGGATGGCAACTTTTTTCCATAGCTGATTCTTTTCAGTTTGGAAAACCTTTTGTGTTGTAACATGAGTTTATTATACGCTGACAAATCCTTCACAGTTTGCAATGACTTTTAATTGCAGATCCAAGCCAGTCGCATCACAATACAAAGGTTCCAATAAGAACACTGAGATAAAGTAATAAACAAAACATAGCAACCATCAGCCTCTTTTAAATCAGGCGAAAAAAGATGCGGTAGATTCCAGAAGATTCGAAGTAAAAGACAAACGAGAATGAAGAAGACAACCAGTCGGCTACTCCGTGATGAACAAAGAACCTGAAGGTTAAGGCACACATGTACGATCTAACTGTAGGGAAAAGGCGTATTAAAGACAACTTGTAAAAACAGAGGTTATACAAGAAAGGAAGAGGATGATCTCCATAAATTGCAGATCTTGTGGAGGGGGGGAGGGAGGAGGTGGGAATAAAACCATTCTTCGTGCAAACCCCCAAATACAATTGGATTTCCCTCCAAGCAGAATACTACCCAGGCAAATCGAACTTATCTGCCGATTGGAATTCCAGATTCCTTTCGGACTTCAGCAATTGGAAACTCAACGTCGCTGTCTTCGACTCACTAAATTCTTGCTGGGGTGCATTCGAAATAGACCTCTTTGCGAGCCGTCTCACCTCTCAACTAGAGCTTTACTTCAGCTGTATGCCCGATCTCGTTGCTCTAGCAGTGAACGCTTTTCTCCAATATTGGTCAGGGATCAGTGCATATGCCTTCCCCCCATTTGCAATGATCCAGGGAATCTTGCAGAAAGTGAGGCAAGAACAATGCTCTCTGGTCCTCATAACTCCATTCTGGCCGTCACAAGCGGCGGTTCCCCACACTTCTGGAGCTAACTTATGATCCTTCCTTTCTGATTCCTTCTCTAGAGGATCTCCTTACAGACGTATACAGAGGTCCTCACCCTCTGATCCTATCAGGGAGTTTGTATCTTCTTGCCTGGAGAGTGTCAGGAGATCTAACGAAGTCTCAGGACTTTCGACATCGACTTCTACTCTCCTCAGAGAGTTTTGGGCTCCGGGAACCCATTACAGATACAACAATATCTGGAAATCTTGGTTTCGTTGGTGCATGGAGAGGGATTTGGATCCCATACAGGCACCAATCGTTGATGTAGTAAATTTTATAGCTGAACTCTTTGACAGGGGATTGAGTTATAGATCAATCAATTGTTATAGATCCGCAATCTCTGCGGGTCAAATTCTCGTTAACGGCAAAACGATCGGGAAAAACTTAATTGTTTGTAGCGTTATGAAGAGTATTCGTATTAAAATACCCCAAACCTCATAAGGCTATTTTCTCCACCTCGATTGCCAGATGAGTTAAATCTACTATGTCTCTAGCTGGTATTGATATATCCAAATTTAGAGGTGCCATGGCAAGTAAGTCTCTTTGGTCCGGAGGTAAGTTGGATGAAATCCTTAAAGCTGCTGACTGGTCTAACGCTAATACCTTTGCAAGACAGTATTGTAAACCTATTAAACACATGTCTAATGTAGTTTTACAGGGCTACCAACATGCATAATGTAGCCTCCGTTCTTGTAATGAAATTGCGATTCTCCTATTAACATGCCTAGAGAATCTAGATTTCATTAAAGACACGGAGCCTCACATTATCCCGCCCATCCCGTTCCCTGTTTGGTTCTGGATGTAATATTTATATTCTGAGTGTCACTTGAATATAATGTATTTTATATTTATATTGAAATGTTATTTATGGTTGTTCAATTCATTTTTCAGGATTTTTTTGTTTATGATTACCGTTTTATTTTGGATACAATTTTCATTGTCTCCTTTCTTTCAGATAATCCGTCTACTTAAGCTACCTTGGATGTTTCATCACAGAGAAGCCGACTGGTTGTCTTCTTCATTCTTGTTTGCCTTTTACTTCAAATCTTCTGGAATCTACTGCATCTTTTTTCGCCTGATTTAAAAGAGGCTGATGGTTGCTATGTTTTGTGTATTACTTTATCTCAGTGTTCTTATTGGAACCTTTGTATTGGGATGCGACTGGCTTGGGTCTGCAATTAAAAGTCATAGCATAATGTGAGCCTCCGTGTCTTTAATGAAATCTAGATTCTCTAGGCTTGTTAATAGGAGAATCACAATTTTCACATAACTACGTGAAATCCTGTTACTTGTATTTTACACACATATAATTTGGTGTTGATGTTGAAATTAACATGGGACATAGCTTTTCCCATAAACATTGGGGAAAAGTCTCCATCAAATAAACCCTAACTGATATAAATGAATGGTGGGCTGATGAGAAGTGGGTGTACTCCCTAGTGTTAGAATGTAAGCTTTGCATGTGCTTACTGTTTACTAGACCTAGGCATGTTACAAAATGCAGCACACATATAAAGAGGAAGTATCAAGGAGAAATAAAGATATTTACCCTTGTTACACCTTTCTTGGGAAAGCGTATCTTTTTGGTGAATTTACAGCTTTACTAATTCTGGTTAATCTGGGAATGCCTGAAAAACCATGGGAATTGTGTGGGAACACCCATGGAATGATGCAACACAGCCATTGCACTGCGGAGCCTTACTCTACATTTATGGAGACACTCAGGGCCAAGTAAAGTCACATTGGGTGGCTTCATAAATCTGACTTAAGGTTTGCCGCAGTCACTCTTGCACCACATTGCATGGTGTTGTTGCTGAGAATAAAACAAACGTGCATGTGATAAGGCAGAAACAGAACAAACACCATTAGCATGCCACATAAAACCAGATCAAGGAAAGTAGCATGACCTGGCTTCGTGTGAAACCATGGCTCCAGGTGAAAACAAAGAGCTAGCTGAAAAATGCGCATCATATTCCCTTACCATATCGAAATTAAAAAAAATGGTCCTTCATGCCATCTAAGAAAACTAACAATTTCAGGTACCTTAGGAAGAGATCCAACAACTTCATGTGCATTGGAGAGGTGTATGCTAGCGTAAAGTGCACAGTGCAGTTCATTACACCATTCCATTGAGTTGGTTCAATAAGACCATACAAGTGCAAATAAAACAGATTACAAATGTACACGTTCATCTACCAAAAAGACTACATATGCTGTTAAACTACACGATCAATTAAAATGTGATCACTTTAATAGCTACCTTCTTCTAATTACAAATTCCGGAAAGGTACAGAGTGGAGCTGACAAATGCATGTATAAAAAATATCTATAGCCCTAAACTTCGGTTTCATTCGAAATTTTAGATCTTCAACTAATGTGTTTCTTTCAAAATAAAATGTTCAAATAGTTTAATTGACACTGTGTGATGCCTCCTCAAGATGTGGAGTTTTTTATGCGTTCATCTTAATGTGCCAAATCGAGGACAAGTAGCTTGTAACTGAGAAAACAATTCAGTCTTTAGTATTTGTTTTGCATATTCTTAAACCTCTGTGACAATCGTTAAAGCCTAGAAGTCGACAAAGGAGGGTAATCTGGAGCGCATTTAAAAAAGAGGCAAGACTGCACAAGAGTGTCTGAATTAACAGCAGGAGTGTTTGCTCCTAGAGCAAAATTCCAATAACATGTTTTTAGTTTATCACGGGCATCTCTTTGAATAGCAGTAGGATGAAGCCAGAAATCAATTAAACCCAGCTTCAAGAGCCAAGTTTTTATATGTAGTAGCCAAGGAATGTTGTTGACTATTTAGCCAGCAAGACCTTTTCAAGCCCGTGAGATTACAGTGCCCCTACAAGTCTGCCCCATATAGAATGGCCCCACATACTTGAGTCTTGTAAATCTCATTTGGAGGTGATATGGCAAAGGCACTCACCCTATTTGTAAATCTTATGATGGACCCTGCTCTTTGTTGTAAGATTGGTAAACTTTTCTCTGTCTGGGGTTTCCGATTGTGGGAGTCATTTATTCTTAAACCTAAATAATGAAACTCATAAACCGTGCCCATAGTCTTGCCTTTCAGACTAACTTGCCCTTTGTTTTCTCCTGGGAACTGAAGACCATGCACTTAGTTTCATTACAATTTATTTTTATGCCATGTTCTTTGCGGAAAAGGCTATATTTTTCCTGAAGTGTGGATAAGCCCCTCCCAGTTTTAGAAAGTAGCACTGTGTCATCTGCGAAAAGGAGGCTGGTATTTTGCACCTTGCCATTTTTGGTGAATAATTCTTTGCAGTTTAAGAGATAGGGAATATATCTATTAAAGAAAGTGCTTAGGGGCCAACACAAATCCCCAGGTCTAACGCCTCTTTTGATGGGCATATCTTTCATTTGCTCCCCTGCTCGCTTGCCCATGCTTATCACAGCAAATGATAGTTAGGGATATCATTTCTACTGTGCCTTCATAATCTAGGCTACAGGGAGTAGAGGGCGGAGAACCCAGTATGAAAAACCAAGGGGGTGGTGGCCATGTGAGCATACCAGGAGGAAGCTTGTCGACGATAGTGGCCGGTGCAGTGTCCCGTGCCCTCAAAGAGCCAGTCAATGCAAATAAACATGAATATTGAATCCTTCCTCATCAATTCCCCATAGTGTCTATATATATATCTATATCTATATATCCACTGAAAAAACCATAGGTTTTAGGCCATATATAGTTAGGGATTAGCATTTACAAAACCTTAATTTACTCGCACAAAGCCATTGAAATTCGCATATATAGTTGCAATAACTATATATCGCGCACCCGCAATCCACTGCTGATGATGTCACATATTACATCATTCATGACATGGTCAGTGACATCACTGATGACATCACTGATGACATCATCCAGTGACTGTATGTTTCTGTAAAGTTAAAATATGTCTTACATATTGAAGAATGAGTGGATGTATAAGTGTCTGGATGAAGGATTTAGTAGGTGCATGACTGACTGTATGAGAGAGTGATTAAATGTGTCTCACTGAGTGCATGGGTTAGTGACTAAACTGTCTTAATTTGTGCATCATTATATGTGTTGATCAGTAGCTATATGAGTAACTATATGGGTTATTGATTGGTTGCCCAAGTTTTTGTGCATGGGAGAGTGAGTGTGTGTGTGGGGGTGGCTGGGAGGTGTGTGACTCTGTGCATACATGTGTGAACAGTTGATTCACTAGATCTATGGGTTCAAAACTGCATGTGGAAACAGATGTATGGGTGGTTGACTGTGTACGAGTGTATTGGTGAGTGAATGGATATCTCAGTGCTACATGTCAAAGTAAGTACATATGTAAAACACAGTACATGTGAGAGTTCACATATATAAATTACTGTGTATAAGAGCCAGTGAATGTGTGAGTGGCTGAATGGATCATTGAAAACTTGTATCAGGAATTGTATAAGAGAGTAAATATGTGTTAGTATATGTTTGAATAAGTAAGGTGTGTATAACTGTATAGTTGAGGAAAGGGAGGTGTGATTGATTCAGTGCATGACTGACTAGGTGTGTGAGTAACTCCATGGATGAGTGACAGTCTGTGAGTGTCTGTTTACTCTGAGTGTATCTAAGGTTATATTAGAGTCTGAAGAGGTTGATCGTATTATCACATGATTGATGTCATCAGTGATGTTGTCAGTGATGTCATTTGAGTTGTCATCAGTGATGTCATTTGAGTTGTCATCAGTGATGTCATCAGTGATGTCACTGACCATGTCATGAATGATGTAATATGTGACATCATCAGCAGTGGATTGCGGGTGCGCGATATATAGTTATTGCAACTATACATGCGAATTTCAATGGTTTTGTGCGAGTAAATTAAGGTTTTGTAAATGCTAATCCCTAACTATATATGGCCTAAAACCTATGGTTTTTTCAGTGAATTTCAATGGTTTTTTAATAGCAAATATCTATAGCTGTAACATATATTCTTATTCTAATTCACAAATATATTTTATATTTTATTTTTTAAGCAAAGGACCCAGATGCATTTACAGTTTATCACTAACAATGTTCCAGGCTAATGTATTTTCACGGGAAATTAACAACTGTCCTGCAAGTAAAATATTCCTATTTCGTGAAAAAGGGCGTTTCTTCGTCCCATGAGGGAGCCGTTGAGCAAAAGAGACTCGGCCTGCTGTCTTAGTCGCTGATAGGCCTGCTTATCGGATTTTTATCGATCACTTTATGTTGCAACAGTGGAAAACAAAACAGCCCTTGCCCATTTATTTTTACAGCATTCCTGCGTATTATACCCTACCCCCAAACAGTATTTTGCCTGTTACCATAGTAGTAGTTTATGGAACACTTACGTCAGCACATAGGTTAAAAGTTCACCACAATATGTTGCTAATGAGTGAGCTTCAGCATTATACTTCAAATTATAAATATCATTTCTATTGATGACTGCTACCCCCACAAAAAAACAGACGTATGTACTTTTTTAATTAACTTTTATTAAAACAATAACTGGAACTATAACTAAAAGATAACACTACAATAAATAACTAGAACTATAAGTAACAAAACAATATAATAAACAACATATAATATGGAGTCCAAAATAAGTATTGTAGTTAATCTGCAAAACAAAAAGAAAATTAGTGTTTAAAATTAGATTGAAGTGACTAAATGAGATCAAATATCACAAGTCAAAGTAAAACTTGACAATATTTATATTTTTTTAAATCTTCGCAGTGTGCCTGAAACGCTTCCACTGGCATTGTACATGCAGACTTTGGTCCACCCTTTTTATCAATTTTTGCAGTTTGAGATATAACGTCCTACATGTGTTATTCATCTCCTACTTTCTCCTTTCAAATTCTCTTGTAAAGACCTTAACAACAAATACAGGGAACATTTTCTGCATATTTTTAATAAAGCATTTGACACAATGCATAGTAACACCGTATTTATTGAATGTTTTGAAATTAATTTTCACAAGTCTTAAAAAAGGTGAATGCAAGAAAAGTTACTTGCCGCATATGCAAGACTGCTTTCAAGAGGAGACCCCAATAAAAAGGACTGGTGTGGAACTGCAAGTATGCTGAAGCAGTTGCAGACTAAGAATCCGGTCAACTTTGCAAGGGAAGAGTTAAGGAGATTGAGAGCGGCTCCTTCTGCTTCATGAGAAGGCCCGAGTACCAGTGGAGCAACACCGTCAACCTCTAGAGCACAGCCTAATATTTGTCCCCAATTTGGAACCCTTTAAGAGAAAAAGTAAGAAGGTTGGGAGCTTTGTATGCCATCCTAATATCTAATTATCCATAGTTATACAGAGATCCGCCCTGTATCAGACTCATATGTACAAGTGTATATTGTAGATTATCTGCCACCGAAAACCTCTCAAGTACCTATATCCATTACTTTTTAACTTCGTTGAGTAGTCATATTGTGAGTATTTACCTTAAAGTTGTTAGTTTTTTATTGATTATTGCTCTTTGAGATATTCCCTGTCTACAAACAGAGAAGAATAGGAATATTCTGTCTCCCTTTGCAGATAGTGAAGGATAGGTAATGCGGACTTTTGTCCCCCGTATTAATCCGCCATGCCTGTTTTTCTCCCCACTGATTGATTGATTGGCTGGACATTTATTGTTCAGGGAATAGTTCTTTCGAGGTATTCTCTGTTTGCAAATAACGTGGAATAGAAATATTCTGTCTAGTCTTTGCAAGTAGTGAAGGGTGGGTAATGCAGACCTTTGTCCCCCGTTGTAATCTGTCATGCCCATCTACTCCCCACTGATTGAGAAACTAGTTCCACCCGGACCATTTATTAGAGGTACATCATCTGGCTCAAGCGGAGAGTACCCCTAATAAAGAAGACATATGTAAAATACGAAGTAATCACTGTATCCTGTTAAACAGAAACTTTACAATGAAACACACTTGAAAAAGAAGGGAAAGAAATCGAACAAAATCAGTAGGCCACTGATGAGTTTTTGACTTCGCTAGAAATAAGAAACATGGAAGTGGTGAGAGAAGCCAAGCTTGACGTTACGGCAGCCACGAGGTAGCTAACCTCCGCCACCCCCCCACTGCTCCAAGCATGTCTGTCCCACCGCCCGCCACGCCCAATAACGGTAACATGAAATAGATACAAATCAGCAGATACCTATCCCCATTCCGGAAACTCCCGAAGTGCAACAGGTCCACGGTTACGCCCATCCGGAAGACGAGGCCTCGACACGTGCAGGGCAGGGCCCGACTAGCCGCCATCAGCCGGAGAAGTCGTGGGATGGTCGGCCCGGAATGTACTGGTCCTCCCTTTCTCTTCTGGCGCCCTGCAGGCCACGGGGGGGGATGTCTTGCCTCTGCCTCCCACCCCCCCCTCTTATCGACTGGTCCGGACAACTCGGATATCAACGCCAGGTGTCGGCGTGGGGTGCGCTGGGAGGGAGAGGCGGCGCGAACAAGCCTCTCCAACCCCCCTCAGCTGCACCCCCAACGCTCCACTCACCCGACAAGGGTTCCTCCACTCTTGCGATGCAGCGGCGCTCCACTGACCCGACAAAAGGTCTCGTCCACTATTGCGAGGCAATGATGCTCCGCTCACCCAGCGGGGGTCTCGTTTACTTTTGTGGTAAAATGACGCTTTTGAGTTCAGCTAGAAAATGAGTCCTGCGTCCAGAAATGTTCTCCTCAACTTTGAAGATTCTATAAGAGCCACGGGGGCCCCCGACCCCCGATGGGGAATGACTGCCATGATCACCCACGGAACGACCACGACGTAGCCGAGGGACATCGGCGCGCTCATGCCGGCGCCGGCCTCAGTCTTGAAATGATCAAAATCCCGCAAGACTATCAACTTGATCAATTCCGGTGGAACACCAGTATGACCCGGTAGGAGAGATTGTTGCCTCCCACCCCACTTTGACTGATGGTTCATGTCGCCAGAGCCCTCTGCTACCCTTCAACGGAAACTTTTGGACTGCCGAAAGAGGTCCCGGTCCAACCACGAGTTGGTGGAGACATTTTGACAATACTTGGACCTTCCTGACCTCACCCAAAATGGCGCCGGTACAAATGAAACTCTCAACTCCTTGTTGTGCCCCGATTGCTCAGCCTTGATATCATGAGATATGTATGCAGTTTTTAGCACATGAATTGATATGGGATAAGACTGATTATATGTTCGGACAATGAATTGATCCGGGATGGGTATTGATTATACGTTCAAACAATGAATTGACATGGGACGGGTACTGATTACACGTTCGAACAATGAATTGATATTAAGTTCTAATGCATCATTGATTACTGTATTTATTATTGAAGGTTGGAATTGTCGACACTAATGGTACTTGCTCACAATGAATTATCGATATGATTTTGTTGCACTTGTCGCACTTTTTACTATGAAATCAATGACCACTGACTCTGTTATGTTTTCCACAAATACAGTTCCAGCTTGCTCCGTGGCCGGCCCACGGGGTTGTAGGCCCGTACTTGGGCACCAACATTTTTATTAAAGGTTTTTGAAAAAGCAAACGTTGTTGTAACGCGTAGATTGGTAAGTTTTGAAGAAATGGCCACTGTTTCCGAATTTTTTTTTTTTTTTTTTAAAAGCAGGTGAAAGGAAGCAGCTCAATTAGTTAAGGGTTAAAAAGTATAGTACGCAGAAACATTGAAAATATGAATGGTCCAGGTTTGTTGTATGTGTTTTTCATTTTTGTACAGCATAAAGCAATCGATAAAGATCCTGATATTTAGCCTCTACTTTATATGCTACCTGTATCAGGGAAGTTGTTTTAAATGCCCCTAAGCCACCCCGAAGGAATGTCACCTGGCCGCCCTAGTACGAACGAAAATGACTCTGTACCACTGTAGGTTATCTCTCTTCCTCAAAAATGACAAAAATTACTTTCTAGGACGTTTTGGACATTGATGATTTTCATATGATCTATTATTTAAAGTAATACTCATCTCTCCGCATGAAATTAATTTTCCACATGCTACACAAGTCAACCTCATCTGCCCAAAGTTCCTTTGCAGATTTGGGACCGTTTCCCTTGCCTCTGACTCACTTATTGCTAAGTCATTGGTGGATGTTTTTGCCGGTCGGGGGTTATCCACCAAATCTCGAAGTTGTGCTTTAGAATAATTAAGAGGGTGCCACCTCTCCATGTGCCGATGCATGGTATGATTACCATAGCTATATTTTTTTTCGGTCCCTCTCGAGAGTTTTTTTTTTGCAGATGAGGCAGGTAACAAACCTGGCATTAACTTTCTTTTCTTGAGAAGGAAAAGAAAAAAATTGCCAGATAAAATTCACTTTCACATGGGACGTTCTTGGCATTTCTTTCAGAAACTTTTACATCACTGTGTCATTTCTTTGTCTATCCTGGTTAAAGCAATGTCATGTTTAATATAAGCACTTCCACATAGGATTGGGTGTATTGTTATAAGGCATGCTTTAAAAGTGATTTAATGAAATGAGCGACATTTCACTGAGTGAGTTCAGCAACACTGATATATGAAAACATTGGTGGTAAATGATATTAAATGTTACATGGTGTTCTTTGCAGGAGTTTAAGTCCTTTGTTGCAGTGGCAATTCTGCCTCAGGATTAGGGGGCCAGGGGGCTGAGTGGTACTTGTATGATATGTAGAGTGAAATGACGGGCTCTCCTCATGAAAAATAAAACTCTGTTCTTGTGTTCCTGCTTCCAGCGCCCGTCTCTTTATTTGGTAACCGTTCAAGATGGGAACTAAGTGGCGTCTTGTGCCAGAAGCCTGGGCATCGGTTGTAATCTGGGCTGAATTTTCCTCAGCACGGGGTGTGATTTTCAGGGAAGAGCAGCGCATATGGGAGGAGGTTTATGGCCCATACATGAGAGAGAGAGCGTGGGTGACCACTGCATGGGGGAGATGCTTGCGAGGGTGGGGAGCCATGCTAAGGATCGGCGGCGTGCAGAGAGTGGGTCTGGTCAAGGCATCTAAAATGGCTGCTGTGCACGACAAAAGTGTGGCATTGGAAAAAAAACAAGATGGCGCAGACAATGTTTATCAATACGGATTAATTTATAACAATTATTTTTCACAATATATTTACTCGCAGTGTCAAAATGGCGGTCAACACTTCCTGATTTCATTCGAATCGAACGTTAACAGAAATCACGCAGCAAAAAAAAAAAACGCTCACGCGCAACCGCTGGAAGACAAGTATCAACATATATGAGCCTCCTCAACCACCCTCAGAAAACATAGGGGGTCAGGATACTTCTCCCATACCCCCTTATACCCAATACCCACATTGCTTTTCCTCCATCTTGTAATTTAATTAAATCGAAACACAAAATGGCGAATTCCCGTTTCGCTACCAGTTTGCGACCCGGTTCGCGAACCGAGAAGCGCTTCTACCTCGAAAAATAATTTTTTTTATTTGCCCCACGGGACCCTTTAATAACCCTAACATCATTCCTAGGGGGTCAAGAGGAGTCTACCTTGCCCCCTTTCATTAAAATCCCCCTTCGTTTTTCTCCTCCTCTTGTCTCTCGATCCTACCGAGAGACAACATGGCGGCCGCACCGGACTGTTTAGAATGGAAGGCGCCAACCCCCATCGGGGAATGGCGTCGTTAGTGGCAGCCAAAGGGCCGACCCGGAGCCGGGTCGCTTCCGGGTTGCGTGACCCGGAAGTGAGCGTCGCGTCAGGACCAATGGGAACAAAGGACGAGGTACGCCCCGGAAGTGTTAGTAGGGCGCGAGGCTTAAAAGCCCGCGACCGGCCTAGAGGCCCCCTCTTTGTCCGCTGATCATCCAGGAGTCGGACGTCTCCAAGAGAAGACACCCACCCACCCATCCCTATTAATAAGGATTCGATTAGGGCAGTAGCGAGGTTCCGGACAAGAATACCACGGGAACTTCTTGTCTAGAGACAGTTAACTCTGAACAGGTTTGCTAAATCAGTATGGACTCTGGGCTGGCGGGAGAGTTGGGGCCGACCTGCTGGTGGCCTTGGCTTTTCAGCCCTACCCCAGAGGCCGCTGGTTGCCCAAGTGGGCGCTTTCCTCACCTGCGGCTCTGTTGACCAGAAGGGGGTTAACGTATGGGGCAGGTGATCTGGATTGTGGCCTGCTGGCGCAACCCTGAAGTCAAATAAAAGGCCCAGTGGAATGGGCGGTGAATGTATATATTGTATTATAAGTGCAAGTTTATTCCTAAATACTGTATTTGAATATGTACGAATAAATAAAGAGATTGGTGGGTCAATGAGGTAATTGACCAGAGAACTTAAATTTTAATAAACAAGCAGCACACTGCAGAAAATCAAGTACGACTCCCGAGTTTGATGTGGGGTTGGGTCCTTGTAAAGCATGCAGTGTGGCGGGGGGAGAATGCACTTTGTCTGCCATCTATGTTGACAGACACCGGAGAGCCAATCAGCTTCGCTTCGCAAAGCTCCGTTACGCGAAAAGTACGCGATGTGGAGCGCTATCCGGGACGCTGTCACAGATATATCTGTTTTTTTAAACGTTAATTTCTCAAAATCCACTGGAGCACATATATTGAGACCCAGCAAAGGCACATCGGGCTAACAGTTCCTACAATTCTGCCAAGTTTCGTGTAAATCCATTCAGCCGTTCGAGCTAAAAGTGAGGCCAACCGCCCTATGGAAAAATGAATGGGAAAAACGCGTTTTGGGACCCCCCTTTTTTCTCGGCCCCCCCTTGACGAACACCCCCCCCCAAATTTTCAGGGGCTGCTCAGAAACAAAATGTGCCATTTTCCTGAAAATTTCAGACGATTCCGTCCACAAACGCCAACGTTATTAGACATAGAATTTTCAAAAGTTCCATAGAGAAAAAATCCTAACTATATATACCTACTGGCGACCGCCAGTAGGTAATATAGAGAGAGATATAGATATTATATATCTATATATATATATTCTTTTTATCCCAGTATCGTTGCGAAATAGTTAAATGGAAGGGCTACTAGGGGATGAGTATGAGTAACCTTGTCCCCTATCTCGTCTTTGGTCAGGTGCTGAGCATTAGTTAGTGTAAACAAAGCACTATGGAGTATTGATGAAGAAGGAGTCAATATGTATGTTTATTTGCACAGTATTTCTGTTGATGCTTGTACAATCTTGTCCTTAGCCAGGTTGATATTGGATGATACATGACTTTAAAATGTTAATGCTCTTTTGCATAGTAAATCAGTAGATGTTTGCACAATGCACTTTTTGAATAGTCTGTTGGTATCCAGCTAAGTTGACAGAGGGCGGCATATGATTTTAAATTATGCATGCTCTTTTGCACAATATGTGTTATGATGGTCAAACAATGCACTTCTGTATGATGTTCCTGCACTCAGCCGTGGGATGCAGGGTGATATTTGATGTTTAATCTCACTTGATTTTAAATTGCTAATGCTCTTTTGCATAGTACCTCATCGATTTTTGCACAATGCACTTTTGAACAATTTGCCTGCTCCTAAGACGCAGGATGGCCTATGATTTTAAAATGTCTATGCTCCTTGGCACAATTTGTCTTATGATGTTCACATAAGGCACTTCCTGCAGGATTGCCTGCAATCAGCTACAGGATATAGGATGGTGAATGATCTTAAATTGATAATGTTCCCCTGCATAATATACTTTTGGTGCACTCTTTGAAAGATCTTCTCCCTAGCCTGGTTAATACAGCCTTGTTCTTAAGTTTAAACTGCATATGGCTTGTCAGGTGGATACAGTATGATTTTTGATTTTAAATCCTATGATGCACGCACAATGCATTTTCTTGTGTTTTTTTTATATTGCTTGGATTGCGTATGTTGATGGTTTTTTAATAACTAATGAATTGATAATAAACGGAAACTGATTACTAGGTGCTGGTTTCCTGACTCTGATTGCGCCCTAGGCTCTGCTAACCAGCCCCATGGCCTGTACTCTGATTAAAAGTACATGCTTGAGTATAATTATAATTGGCAATGACAGACCCCTGTAAGTTTCTATTATTTAAAAGGGCAAGGTGTATTAAAGCTACCTATAAGACCCTAGTATATAATAGGGCTGAGAGGTTTAGAGGCCCAGTAGATTTTCTGTAATAAAGTATGCACTGCTGCGTCGGCTACTTGTCACGTAAATGCTAAACTTGCCTTGCAGGAGGCTTTAAAATTGTAATAATCCGCAATTTAACCTTTGGAATTAAAGGTACTTCCAAAGTGTCAAACTACCTCATTTTCAGATATAAGTGACCCCTACGGTCTCCCCTAGGTGCCCCAGGGAAAGAATGCCTTGTAACTATAAGCAGTGGCATTATAAAGGATGTTTCATACACCCTGGATAGAAAAAACTGCCAATTCTGTTTTTACCCTTTGTAGTGAATGACTCCATGGGCTAACATAGAAATAGTCTATTTAAATATATTATCTAACATTAGGAGAGACAGGGTTAGGAGACACTCCTCATCCCCATATAAAGATAATTTCAACAATAAAGGAGTGGCTATAGGCGCAGAACACAAAAGGAAAAGGGCTAGTGTTTGCAACCTGAAAACAAAAAATAAGAACAGTGTGTGATATGGTGAAAAAACCTTTTAGTTTTTAAAAAGTACCCTCGCTCACCAACCTGGTTGGTGACATGCTTCATCATAGGGTTCCCACTGGGAAGACCGAATGTCTTCCCGGTGTGCTACGACACCTGTAAATACAGTGGAGCTGGTTATTTTCAGTTGTTATGTGAGATTGTGAGTGGTGTATTAAAAGAGAGCAAACTAGTTCCAAAAATTTACTTTAATAGAGGAACAGTAAGCAATCGTTAAAAAACAAGTGAGGCTGACACGGGTCGGCTGTTAAACTGAGCCAACTATATCCTCAATGTGCAAATAGGTCAACATGTTTCTGCTTATGCTTGCCAATTAGGCTGAGCTTTCATCAGGACCAAAAACAAAAGAAAACCACCCGGGCGGTATACACACGCTAAGGTGTACCATAACTTCGGGGGTGTGTGCTTGTAACGAGATAATTCTCGCGGTTTTACCCAGACGTCCCTGGCATTTCCAGGTGCCCAAACCTGAAAAGGAGAGAAAGAGAACATACAGACATAACAATATTTATATATGTAAAATGCTCCCTCTCAAGGTAAACTGCCAACCGTGAAGTTTAGTGGGCCAGTTTTTTAATCACCACACCGTGTGCACCCACTAGTGCCCATAATTGTCACATTTCTTCAAAGGACAACAAATGGTCTGTAAGCATGCTTGTCTTAATAAAACATGCAACACATGAAGAAAAAAAGAGTTCAGCAAATTTCTTTATTAAACATGCCCTCTTTTGTATAGTGCACAAGTAAAACAATTTGTTCTTGTGTGTTTAATTCATTTACTTAATTATTGCTTTGTCCTAAAATACTTGTAGCTTGAAAGTCAATAACAAGCAATATATGATCTAGTTAGAAACCACCGAGGTATGGAAGACAATGTAAAAAAACTTAAAAACAAATTTACGTGAAGGCGAGCTCCGCTTTACTTCATGGGACTAGTGGCAAGGGTAATCTTTGCGTCAGGAAAGTCTGGGATGGGATTAAAGACACGGGGTGGTCGTCGATCGAGGAGGTAAACAGCAACATGCAAACCTCTAAACGATAAACCACCCGGTTCCCATTGCTACTTACTTCGATCCTGGCGTCTCCCCGCTAGTGACCTACTTCAATCACATCCACCGCCCTAGTAATGAGGATTGGGCTTATCCAGGATGTTGAAGTACGTAAGCGGAGGTCACATGACCCGCACTCCGTGAAACGTAGCCACGTCTCTTCTAGTTCTAAAAAGTGGAATTTAAAGGGCCAAAATATCAGCATTTGTTCACCATACTTAATTAGGAGGAACAGTCAGGCAGTTATTAGTCAGAGACTTGTTATGTCTTCAAAACTAGATGTCCCGTACTTGGAAATAGTTTGGGAGTTCTGTGGTAATATCCCTGTTTGTAATTTAATTTGTATGAGTCCCCTGCCCGACTCGTTATGTGTGAATGGTGATGTGCATAAACGAAAGATCACAGAACACGCGCTCCGTAGAATGGATCCGGGGCAAAACTTTATTGAAACACAACAAAATCATATTGAAAGTAAAAAGACATATAGAGCATTTCAAATTCGCTGTCGCTTCTTTCTTTTTATCAATATGATCAGCAAATTTATCAAATGTCACTACTGTCAGTAGTTTCAAAACCAAAAAACCCAAAAAGCACACCCAGACTTCTCATAATGGGAGGGTTAGACCACAGATGTCATAAAGACCATGATGCTACCTAATCAAAGTATTGTTTATTCTAGGGGTAGGCCAGTCTGTAATTAACAGACTGGTGGCTTAGTGCCGACAAATGATAACTGCACACATTCAGAAATGAGAGCTGTAGTGTTTCAACATCACTCTGGAGTAAAGGTGGAAAATGATCAGTGTCGCATCACAGTACCCCAAGGGATATTATGGTTAAGCCCTGTTTGGTGCTTAGACAGACAATATATCTATTGTTGTTCTTTTTCTAAAAGGGAGTCATGTATTCTAACATTACTCTGCATTTGTTCGATAATAGTCCACTTAATGTCATTGGCGGTATGTTTGGATTGTATAAAATGCGCAGTTAGTTTTGTGGTGTTTCTTTGACATCTTGCATTACTGCGATGTTCGCAGATACGCTGTTTTATTCTCCTAGTGGTCATCCCCACATATTGGTGTCCACAGGGACAAGTGACTAGGTACACTACGTTGCACGAGTTACAGTTAGTGTGCTAGCGTAGAGAATATTGTTTTCCTGGCTCCAAATTTAGAAATTTGGTGGGAGTGGTAAGATGACAAACACTACAACCACCACAAGGGCAGTGTCCAATAACTGGGGGAAGGTCCCAAGAATTCCGAACAGTCTGTTCATCTTCACTTTGCACGTTTTTAGGCCGTGTAAGGACTAAGGAATCTTTCAAACTTGTTGCCCTATGATAGGAGAAGAGGGGTTTCTCCCAATCATGGTTATTACTTTTCAGAATCCTCCAATGTTTGTTAATGGAAAGGCTCACTGCATTTGAAATGGGGTTATAGGTGGTGACACACGTTAGAGTTTATTCTCTTCTGGATTCTTGGGGTTATCCTCTAACAAGGCAGCTCTCTGTTGGTTCCTAGCCCTCTTGCAGCTTTTTTTCAGGATGCGTTCAGGATATCCACGATTGTGCAGTTTATTGGTAAGATCCTGTGCCTGTCTCTTGTAATCGCACATTTCGCTACAATTACGTCTGAGGCGTAAGTATTGCTGAAATAGAAGATTCTCCCTTAATGGGCGTGGGTGGAAACTTGAGAAGTGTAAAAGATAATTTTTTGCCGTGGGTTTATGGTAGGTTTTTGTACTTAACCAATTCCCCACTCTGTTTATAGTCACATCAAGGAAAATCATCTCATTCTTGTCGTAATTATGTGTGAACTTCAAATGTGGGTCACAGGTCTTAACCACTCAGGGAAATCTAGCAGGAATCCTTCTGTCCCACTCCAGATGACGAGCACATCATCAATGTACCTTCGCCAAAAGGTTACATTGGATGAGAAAGGGTTGGAGGTGTGTAATATGTACTTGCATTCGAAGTCGAATACATATAAACCAGCCACACTAGGGGCAAGTGTACTGCCCATTGACATCTCGGTGGCCTGTAAGTAGATCTCACTTTGATATTCAAAAAAATTGTGTTTCAGTGCTAAAGTTGCACAATCAACTATAAAATCCGTCGGAGTTGTAAAGTCACAATCAGATTGGTTGAGGGTGTCTTTTATTACCCTGATGATGTCATCCTGTGGGATACACAATACTAATATTTTCCCTCATAGCCTATATACTTTACAAATTGAAACACGGTTCATAATTTTTTTTCCCCAAAAGACCTTCAAAGCACTTTGAAGGTCTTTTGGGGGAAAAAAATTATGTACCATGTTACAATTTGTAAAGTATATAGGCTATGAGGGAAAATATTAGTATTGTATGTTTTTTTTCCTCCCCTCCTTTTCCCTAGCCATAAGTATCTTGAGAGGGGGTCCTGTTTTCATGTTATGTCATCCTGTGGGATGCAAGTATAGAGGCTTTTGATATCTACAGATACCAAAAAACAAGGTCCATCTGGCATCACAATATCGCGGAGCATGGAGAGTAAGCTTTTTGTATCTTTGATATAAGTGCTGGTGGCTTGAATTAAAGGTTTCAGGAAAAAATCACAGTATTTTGATAATGGTTCGAGTAACGAACCAATGCCGGAGACAATTGGATGGCCAGGCGGAGGCACCCTGTTTTTGTGTGTCTTAGGTAGGGTATAAAAATACGGGATTTTCCCTTCTGACATAGTCAGGAAATCGGCCTCCAATTTAGAGATGTAGCCACTGTGTTCTGCTTCTGACACCAAATCTGAAATTTCATCTCGAAGGGCCGGTGATGGATCCTCTTCAAGGCGTATATAGATGGTTGTGTTATTCAGAATGCGTCTGCATTTAGTATCATAAGCTATTGTATATTTGATCACTATTCCTCCCCCTTTGTCAGCGGCTTTGATTGCAATTTTGGTATTGGATTGAAGGGTTTGCAAAGCTTGGTATTCCGTAGCTTTCGTGTTCCTGAAGGGTGTTGGTTCTTTCAGTGATTCAAATTCATTAAAGACCGCTTTTTCAAAAGCTAATATTTCTGGTGGGACAGTGTGAGGGGGAGGGGTGAATGTGGATTTCAATGTAAATCCTGTGTCACTTGATGGAGACTGGGAGTCCTCAGCAGTCTGATTTTCAAAGAAGCTTTTCAATCTTAATTTTCGGAAGAACTCCGACAACTCACCATGTAATGTAAACGGTCAAGCCGAGCCGTGGTTATGAAACCTAGGCCTTTCTCTAGGACGGATGTTTCTTCGGGGCTTAGATCAACTGAGGATAAGTTAGTAATTAGGCTCTCAGATTGCTCGGGCCTGCTCATTGATCCTGGGTCTTGCTCCTCGTGGTGTCTCCTACTGCTTCTTCCTGCACCCAATGAAACTGATTGGTCCCTCTTCTTCTGCCCCGGTCCCTCCCCCCTCCCTAAAAAAGGTTGGCGGTACATGTTTTGTTGGTATTGGGGATAATGCATGGGTGGCGGATTCCAACCCATCATGGGTGGAAAAGGAGGCTGTTGAAATGACTGATGGAAACCTCCAGACTGTGGGAAAGGGTACCATGGCTGGGGTGCTTGTGCTCTTCTATTCCTGCCTCTCCCCCGTTGTCTGTTGCCCAAGCTTTCATTGCTGGACACACTGGTATTGGAGTAATTATCTCCTGAGGTGTCAGTATCAAACCCTGATCTATTAGGTGGTATATAATCAGGGCTGGCGTAGGGATAAACGTTTGCATATGAACAGCATTTCAGATCTTTTTAAAACGTTTGGGCTTTTGACTGAGACAAATTTTCTTTATTTTCATTTAGCTCTTTATTGAGCTCATCTAGTCTCTTTTTGTATCCTGTAAGGGTGGTTTGTCATTTAGAAGTTTGCATGTTGCTGTTTAACTCCTTGATCGACGACCCCCCTATGTCTTTTATCCCATCCCAGACTTTCCTGGCGCGAAGATTACCCCTGCCAATGGTACCATGAAGTGAAGCGGAACTCGCCTTCACGTACATTTTTTTTAACGTTTTTTTACATTGTCTTCCATACCTCGGCGGTTTCTAACTAGATCATATATTGCTTGTTACTGACTTTCAAGTTACATGCATTTTAGGACAAAGCACTAATTAAGTAGATGGATTAAAGACACAAGAACAAATTGTTTTACTTGTGCACTATACAAAAGAGGGCATGTTAGATAAAGAAATTTGCTGAACTGGTTTTTTCTTCATGTGTTGCATGTTTTATGAAGACAAGCATGCTTACAAACCATTTGTTGTCCTTTGAAGAATTGTTATATTTATGGGCATTAGTGGGTGCACAAGGTGTGGTGATTAAAAAACTGGCCCACTGAAGTTCACAGGTGGCAGTATACCGTGAGAGGGAGCATTTTACATATATAAATATTGTTTTGTCTGTATATTCTCTTTCTCTCCTTTACAGGTTTGGGTGCCTGGAAATGTCAGAGACGTCCGGGTAAAACTGTGAGTTTTATCTCGTTACAAGCACACACATCAAGGTTAGGGTACACCTTAGTGTGTGCATACCGCCCGGGTGGTTTTCTTTTCTTTTTGGTCCTGATGAAAGATCAGAATAATTGGAAAGCATGAGCAGAAACATGTCGACCTATTTGCGCATTGAGGATATAGTTGGCTCAGTCTAACAGCCAACCTGTGTCCGCCTCACTTGTTTTTTAATGATTGTTTACTGTTCCTTTATTAAAGTTAATTTTTGGAACTAGTTTGCTCTCTTTTAAATCATCACTCACAATCTCACATTACAACTGAAAAAAACCAGCTCCACTGTAATTACAGGTGTCTTAGCACACCGGGAAGACATTCGGTCTTCCCGGTGGGAACCCTATGATGAAGCATGTCACCAACCAGTTTGGTGAGTGAGGGTTCTTTTTCAAAACTAAAAAGGTTTTTTCACCATATCACACACTGTTCTTATTTTCTGTTTTCAGGTTGCAAACACTAGCCCTTTTCCTTTTGTGTTCTGCTCCTATAGCCTCTCCTTTATTGTTGAAGTTATTTTATTTAAATATATTGCTAGGAGCCACCTAAATATATACTTCAATGAATCTAATCAAGACTTAAAATAAATACAACTTGCCACTGTTAGATTTGTAATAACTATGACAGAAAATAAGTTATTTAACTTTGGTTTCTGTGAGACACAGTCCAGCTTTAAAGCTGCCCTCTCCTGATTGCCGAGCCTTTCCCAGGCTGAGCCAGAGCTGCTTGATGAGGTGTGAAGTGTCCTCTCAGAGTAGACAATGGAGTTCTTATGGGTGGAGAACTTTAGCTGCAGAAGCCAAAACACAAGAAATGGGTGCGGGAGCCAAATTGATCTTCAAAGGAATATGGCTGAGTTCCACATCCTACACCGACAGCCATACAGAGCCTCAATAATTTGAGTAGTCAGTGGGTTGGAAGGTGTATTGTAGTGAAATTTAGCGACACAAGTGGATTGACTTAGCCAGATCTAACCCCAAAGGAAAGATTTTCTCCATGTTTGATTTTGAGTAAATTGTACTTACCAGGACAGGACTATGCCACACTTTGAAGGAAGAGATCATATACCTAGGTGGCACCCTGCATCTAATTGGTCAGGTATCCCCCCTGCTAGACACTCAGAAACCATGAATTAATATGGGGGAACTGCACAGCTCCTCAGATCTGCTGTGTGAAACTGCAAGGAGTAGAAGGACAGCACTGTTGAAATCTGGATCTGCACCTGAAGGACTGCATTCTGAAGGGCTGCACCTGCTGCACAATCTAGTACACAATCTAGCATCTTTTTTCTTACATTGTCCATACAAATAACATTTTAAGGTGTGACCTTTTGCAGATATTTGCACGCACAACAATGCTGGGTTCATTTTTCTGAAACTAAACTTGTTTTCACATCTAGCTTCACACAACATTATCACCACGCCCTGAACATCATGTAGAAGGTCTTGTTAAGCACTACATACAAATATCAACTCTATCTTCATCCACGGGCAACAGGGCTATCTATATATCCATAATATCACTAATCTATGCATTCATCACAAAGCTGCTTTCAATTATAAAAAATGAGCATGCCGATAGATTAGTAGACGAGGTACTTCTGCTGACACTGAGGGTCTCTGCAAGCTGAGAAATCACCATGGAGCGGTCTGATGTCTTGTGACTAGTGTCCAGTTTGTGACCAAGACAGGGTCCTTCACTCTATCCCATCAGGTAATGGGGTTGCATCGCCTCTTGGGGGGATTTTTGGCTCTAAACCTATACACACTATAGGTACACTTAGAAGGTTTTGCATAGGAGTACACTTGATTACTGCCTTGTTTTATATACCTGCATATATACATTCTTTAGCATCATGATAGAACTGTAATTATTATTTACAGTTTTGGTGCTTGTAATCACGTTTATCTGCTTCTTTCTACTAATCATTGCAGCACACGTATTTTATGCAAGAATAACATTGGTTCAATAAATATTATTGAAAACATCCCACTGTGTATTCTCTGTATATTTCTCTCAGAATAAGTGAGCACGAGTCACTGAGTGAATGGTTCAGTACTGTTTTCCGCGATCCCTGTGGGGTCAGGGTTATCATGTTCAGTATTTGCCAGAAAAATATTCTTCCCTGGTAGGTTAGGTGGGCTTACAGTGGTAGTGTGAGCTACCTGGTCTATAGGATAACATATCCTGCGGGGGTGTCCATAATCAGTCTTGACAGCAAGCCCTTAGTTTATATTGTCAAAATAATGTGCAGGTCATATGGATTGGTAGGAACTGCACAAAACTACAGCCCTAAGGACTTTGCCTTGCTTCAAGAGAGCTTAAGGAGTGGACTCCCTGCAAGTTACAGGTTAACAGAGTCCACCTGCATCATCTCCACTAAGACTCCCCATCCTGGACTGCGTCCAGTGGACATTTAAGGATTTGTCTAAGTGAATTGTTGGAACTGTGGTCCAGACATCCCAAGGATCACCTAGGATATTGCAGACCCTTGAATTTCAGTTTTGGACATACTGAACCTTCAAGAGGGACTTCTGAAAGAAGATCCAGTAATTTGCTGGTTATGGAATCTTCTGTCAAAAAGCTCCATAAGGTGACCGACTTGATGTCTAGAGTCAAGCTGGATACCTTCAACATGATCCGGCCTGGATTTCAGGTTCTTCCAGCTGAAAGCTCTGGAGCTTCAGACTCCCGGGATTTGACCTAGGACTTGCGTAGACGCAATCAGACGAAATTGAATTGAAATCAGCCTGCTTGGGGGTACTACTCGATGTCAAGAGAAAAATCCTCCAGAAATATTTCTAAGTCAGAAGGTAAAATTTAGACCAAGGCCTCCCACTTAATGTATCTGGCCAGGGTTCCATCACTGTCAGCCTCAAACTTTAACTTTGTCATGGTCAAGCGCAACCAGATGCCCCAAAGTGGCAACAGATGTTTTTAAGCACTAGAAAGGTTTTCTTTTTAAAAACATTTATATCTTTACTATATTGCATTTTTGTCATTTTGGTGTCTATTTGTTTATACAAATATAATCTATTTTCATAAATAAGAGTTGGATTTTTATTGTGTGTTTTTTCTAATTTATTTAATGTACTGGTGTTTGTGAATGCTTTACACACACGTCTCCTAAGTTACGCTTGCCTGCACTTTGCCAGCTACCAAGGTTTGAGGAAAGGAATATATTATGAAGACCTTGACCCACCCTCTTATTGTTTTTGTGGCCTTATTATTATTTGTGAGTCACTACTTGTCACAACTAATAATCCACTGTCCAACACAATGCAGTGCAGGAACTAAAGTTGCTGCACTGAGTGACAGGGAGAGAGAAGGTGTTGCAAGGTGGTTTATTAGTAGGTGCAAATAGGTACCTACAGCTAGTAATAACGCCACAATCACAAATATGGTCCAGTCTGTTAGGAATTAGACGAGAACTTACCTTTTTCTGCCCTTTTTCTATGGGCAAGCATGAGCAGGGCTGCTGGTGAGCTCGCCCAATCGGCACGATTGCGGAGATATAAAACGAGCCGGCAGCCAGTCCTCTTTGCTTGGTTTCGTTTCCCGGTCTGGTTACCCAGAAGGACTTCAGTTTTTGTTCCTGTTTCCGCTGTTGTCTGGATCGTCTTGCCTTGCTTCCCCTCTAGGACTTGCTGCTTGCAGGCTTGCAGGTGCTTCTTGTGCTGGGACGTTGTCTTCGTTTCTCTCCTCATTGGATGTGGCTTCACTACGCTGACTGGCTTCTTTCTTTGTTCACGGGACTCACAGGTACATGGTTGCGTGTCTGTTTTCCTGTTTTGGAGTACTCCGTTTACTTCCTGGATTTCTACAGCCATCATGGTCGTTTTGTGAACTTCAGCCCATTTGGGTTCTTTTTAATCCCGGTTGCGAATTTTCATGGACACTTTTTGTTTCTTCTTTATTGGGGGGGTTTTCCTAGCTTGAAGAGTGTTTTTTTTTAATGTCTATATGAGACTTTTTTCCCTGGCATTTTTACTCTTGAAGAAACACGCATTGGAGATTGAGGACATGTTCTTCACCTCTGGTTTCCTTGTGAAAACGAGTTGTGACTCCATTTATTCTTGATAAATGGGTGATTTTGGCTCCTAATTTTAGTAAGGGTTTGTTTTCTTATGCTCCAAGCAGTGCCTGTTCATGCATGTCCATACGTAATGTATATTGAAATTATCTGAATCCCTGTTGCTTGTTTTCCTATAAGTTTGGGAGCAGCTACTTACCAGTAGTGTTGTGCCCAGGCGTGGATTCCTTGTGTTTTCCCTCTTTTACCCGAACCTCTGCCTGTGACCTGCTGGCGAGTTTGCTGTGTTGCTACGGGTGATAACTGCCTGGACAAGGGTAGTGGCCTGGGCATATCCTCGCTCCTGCAGTGTTGGGTGGAACCTGGTGGTAACAGGACAAAAAACCAAGCCCACAAATTGAAACACTGCCCGAGCGAGGATGGATGAGACTGGGAATAGAGTGGGGGAGGATGGGGTCTCTACTATGCAGGACTTAATGGGTGCCATTAAAGGCCTTCAGACTGAGGTACAAGAGCTGAGGCAGGAAATTCATGGGTTATGTCAGGTGTTAAGTACTTTTAAGGTTAGGGAGCAGGCTTGGGGTCAGGGTAGGGGGTCCTTCCTATAAGAGTCAGGGACCTCTAGTGCACCCGCTACTTTTTAGTTTGACAGGGCATCAGGGCAAGGGGCTAGTGGTAGCACTCCTATAGCAGTCACAGTTACAACTCTCACTCCTGTCCCTTTGGCTGTGCCAAAATGTTTTATGGGCGACTGTAATAAATATAGTGTGTTCATGAACCAGTGCCACCTGCATTTTATGTGCCGCCCCACAGCGTTCCCAGATGATTCTGCCAGGGTGGCTTTTAATATCTCATACTTAGCTTACGGCAGCGATGTGGGCTGTTCCGCTGGTAGATAGCGATGATCCTCCGTTGTATAATTACGTGGCAAGTGCGTTGTTTGTTTTAAAGCATGCATTTATGCACGCCAGCGACACTGAATTACAGAAATTGAGACAGGGTAAGCAGGATTTGTTGTCTTATGTCTCCTCATTTAATCATCTGGTTTCAGAGACACATTGGCCCATGGCAAAAAAGGACCTCTTTGTTTTACCAGGGGTTGAGCGAAGAGTTAAAAGACATTGTGTCTCAGGTGGCGGATCCTCCCAACGATTGTGCAGTCTTCTTTGACTTGGTGGTGAAATTGAACCACTGATTGTCTTAGAGACATGGGTAGAGGAATCATTTTCAGACCTCCCGTGTTGCAAATGTGAGAAGTGAAATTAGGGGTTCTGTGGAGCAGAAACAAGGGCCAGAACCTATTGAGATAGGTGGAGTCAGGGGTCCGTTGTCGAGTGAGGAAAAAGGGAGACAGCGAGCACAAAACCTATGTTTGTATTGCAGGAAAGGTAGACATTTTGCTTGCAAATGTCTTGTGAAACCATCTAGTTTGCTCACGAGAAATGCAGTGGCATTTGTGGGTAGGCAAGAATGTCCCATGGGAGAGGTTGCTTACAGTGAATCATATGAGCTATCTGGTGTGGTTCAGAGGGTTCCACAACATTTCCCTATTTCTGTCTGTTTGGTGTGATCCAACAGTAGTAGATCTACCTTATATGTGTTGCTGGATTCTGGGGCTCCAGGTAACTTTATGAACATACAACTATCAGAAAGGTTGATTGTTCCATGTGTGTACAAGGAACAACCAGAACCTGTAAGAGCTATTGATGGGATTGAGTTGTCCTCAGGTTCTATAACCAGTTGAACTGAACCCTTGTGTCTATTATGTGATAATGGACATTCTAAGACTATATGTTTTGATCTCATAGATGTTCCTTATAATTATTATTATTATTATGTTTCTTATATAGCGCCAGAATCGACCCCCGAAGGGGTATCTCCGCGCTTGCCTTGGGAACCCGTCCTGGTTTTTCCCTGTGAGATAGCCCCTACAGGGCATCCCCAAGGTGAAAGCCAGGCATCCCTCCGCGGGGGGCCGTTGTGGAGATTAAGCAAGCTTAATGCCCAGAGTTGCAGAGTGTGAACCCATGATTAGGTCAGGCACCGAAGCGAGAATTATCGAGTCTATGGACATTTGAGCTCAGGACCCTGCCGCGTCGGGAATTGAACCCTGGTCCCGGGTCTGACCTCTGCTTCAGGGTCTACCTGCTCTAACCAGTGAGCCACACTTCTCCACTTCTCCTTCATTTGGTATTGTTCTCGGGGTGCCCTGGCTGCAGAAGTATAACCCTAGGATTGATTGGGTAAGGCAGACAGTGATGTTAGATTTTGCCCACTGTTTACAGTGTTGCTATCAAGTCGCTACGGATTGGGTTATGCCTTTGACCTGTGCAGTGTGTGATTGTGGAGAAGTTGGTTATATTCCTGCGCCATATGTGATGTTCAGTGAGGTGTTTGATAAAGTTCGGGCAAACATTCTTCCGCCTTACTGATATTTTGACTGTTGCTTTGATTTGTTGCTGGGTGCTACGTTGCCCTGTAGTCGCGATTAAGCATTGTCCGAACCTGAGGAGCAACATTTGAAGGAATATTTGGATGAGATGTTGCCATCTGGTTACATACATCCTTCTTCTTCATCCGTGTCTTCGCCATATTTTTCATACCTAAGGAGGAGGGCAGTCTCTGTGCTTGTGTGGATTATAGGGCACTTAATAAGGTGACAATAAAGAATAAATATTCACTCCTGTTGATCCCTGTATTGTTAGACCAACTGAAGCATGCTACTGTTTTTACTAAGTTGGATCTGAGGAGAGCATACCATCTCATTTGTGTCTGTGAAGGGGACGAATGGAAGACCGGTTTTCGGACGAAGTTTGGTTTGTTTGAATAATGTGCCATGCCCTTTTGGTTTGTGTAACGCTCCTGCTGCTTTTCAGTTTTTATCAATGAGGTTTTGAGGGAGTATCTGGACGTCAGTGTGCTAGTGTATATTGAGGACATTTTGATTTTTTCTAAATCTATTATCGATCATGAGATGCACGTGTCACAGATATTGCAGAGGTTAAAGGAATACAATTTGCTTGTGAAACTGAAAACATTTAAATTCCATACATCAAGTGTGGAGTTTTTGGGGTTTATCGTCTCAGCTGGCGGTATTAAGATGGAGCCACATAAGATAGAGGCTATTGTCACTTGGCCCTCCCCTACTTGCGTGAAAGACATACCGGTCCTACTTGGCGTCGCCAATTTCGGCATGAGACTTTTTCCCATGGTATTTTTACTCTTGAAGAAACACGCATTGGAGATTGGGGACATTTTCTTCACCTCTGGTTTGCTAGTGAAAATGAGTCATGACTCCATTTATTCCTGATGAATAGGTGATTTGTGCTCCTAATTCTGGTAAGGGTTTGTTTTCTTATGCTCCAAGCAGTGCCTGTTCATGCATGTCCATAAGTAATGTATATTGAAATTATCTGAATCCCTGTTGCGTGTTTTCCTATAGGTTCGGGAGCAGCTACTCACCAGGAGTGTTTAGAAGGACTGTGCCATGCCGTGGATTCTTTGTGTTTTCCCTCTTTTACCCCGACCCTCTCCCTGTGTCCTGGTGGGGAGTTCGCTGTGTTGCTACGAGTGATAAGTGCCAGGACAAGGGTAGTGGACTGGGCATATTCTCGCTCCTGCAGTGTTGGCTGGAACCTGGTGGTAACAGGACACAGTCAAGCCTCAATAAATTAATCCTTCCTCACTCATTGTAAACTTGGCTCAGGAACCAGTCAGGAATCATTTAGGAGACGGGTGTGCATAGCATTTTAAACCACCAATAACAGTAAATAAGTAAGACCCAAAATACAATCAAAAATCCAACACAAATTTATGAAATATAGGATAGATTTTGATAATTAAAAGGACACCAAAATAACAAAACTCCAATGTAGGGAATCAGAGATATAATTTTTTAAAGATTAAAACTAATACTAGGGCTTAATAGCAAATAGGGCTCAAAGAGTAAAAAAAGTAGCGTTGAATGAGGACAAAGTCAAGCGTTCAGGTCACTCGTGATGTAACACTTTTGCACTTATATCCATAAGCCTTTTCTTGATGCAGGAAAGTGGTCCACAACACCAGTCAAGGGTTCCAACGTTCTGGTTTGCCTCTTGGTGTCTGGGATTACAACTGCTACAATGCAGCCGGTCAATCAAAGTAGAATCCAGGTGAAGATTGTCATCTTCAGTTGTCCTTGTTGTTAATGTTGTAGACAGCCCTTTCAGCACTTTTCTACCTGTTGCTGATCAGGGAGTCCACTCCTAATCCTTCAAAACAGGCAAATTACTTTTGTTGTGAAGCCTTGTGAGTACATCAGATACAGTCCTTATGAGTACAGTCCTCTCTTGAGCAGTACCAGGATCCAGCAGGGCAGTCCTTCTTCTCCATATGGTTCTTTCGAGTCTTTGAGTGTCAATTAACACAGAACAAGGGTCCAGAAACACCCAGGCAAATCCTTTAAACTCCAGGTGAAGCTGGTCACTCTGGCTTGTCTTGATGGAATTGATACAGGTGACTTATTGAAGCTCTTTTGTACCTGTTGCATACAGGGAGTCCACTCCTTAATCATTTTGAAGTCAGGCAAAGTCCTCTTTAGTGAAGCCCAAAGTGTGCAGCAGGTGCAGTCCTTACGAGTTTAGTCCTCTTGTGGTGCCGACCCGGGGTTCAGCAGAGCAGTCCTCCTTTCTTGATATTCCTAGGCATGGATCTGAGTTGCTAGGCAGCTCTCCCATATTTAATTCTGTTTCTGGGCTGACAAGGGGGGGCACCCCTGACCAACGGGGTGCAGGGTACCACCTTCTTTGGTGATAACTTCCTTACAAGTGTTTCATAGTTTTGTCCCAGAAAGCACTTCTCAACAAAAATCAAAATGCCGAAAATCTCTCCAGGAGGTTCAGGTCCGGCTAGCACAAACCACTTGTGTGGCTAACTTTTCCCTGCACTATCCTTCCAACTCCTCTCATAATCAAATTACAGGAGCTCCCATCTGGATGGGGGTGCAGGAAATGGGGATTGGTCTGCTTCCTGTATCTACTGTCTTTCTCTCCATTAAAGTCCAGTTTGGCTACCCAGCCCCCTTCCTGTCCTGTCATCTGCAGCAGTAGATCTCCTCCCACCAGATGCCTCTTTTGTATCAGCCCAGGGCACGTCACACCTATTCAAGGAAGGTTGAATGTTGGATCCTCCTGTCAAAGGCTGGACAATCAGAAGAGGCTGCTACAGGGCTGACTTTGGTATCTTTGGGAAACCAGTTTTATAAGGACTTTCCTGCCATAGTAATAATAAATGCAACCTTTGTAAGTTGCTGGATTTATTACAACTATTATATGCATGCTTTGAATTATATTTCTTGCTCACTCCTGTCAAAAGATATGCTTTATTAAGGTTTAATAAAACCTTCACATGTTAGTCTATGGAGCTAGCAATCTTTAATGGGAAACAACATAATTGGCAGTTTTCCATCACCAGGGTATATGAAACATATTTCATAATGCCCCTGCTTATTTTAACAATGCACCCACCCTGGTGGCACATGGGCCAGACCTTAGGGGGGACCTATATGTAACAATAAGGTAGTTTAAGACTTTGGAAGTACCTTAAATTCCAAAGTCGAATGTAGACATTGTTTTCTTTTTAAAAGCAGCCTGAAAAGCAGGGCTGGATTTAAAATGACAGCTGGCACCACCGCAGTGCATACTTAAGTGCATTGAACCCACAAGGCCGCTTAACCTACATGCCCTACCATAAACTAGGGACTTACAGGTAGGTTGTCAGTATTAATTGTAATTACACCTAATTACTATATATTTACTTTTTACCCAGAGCACTGGGCCTTGTTAGTAAAGCGCAGGGGACAATCAGAGCCGGGAAATAAGCATCTGGTTTTCCAAATGGGGGCAAAAAGTTAGGAGACACTGTACAAAAACCCTGGGGCATATTACCAACAACTAGCGATAATTTTTGTCTCTAACTTGTTTAGAGACAAAAATTATCGCCGCACATCGGCGATTTTTATCGTAGATAAACCTTGCTATTAGCAAGGTTTATCGCAAATGCAATAAAAAACGGCCACAATGCATGAATATCGCTGAAAAGTCAGCGATATTCATGCATTATCGAGCAAATGCTCTTAGCCATGTTATCCACCTCCCATTGGATAACATGGCTAAGAACTGCTCAGGGTAGGTGTTAGCTTTTGGAGATATTTGCGCTTTGCGCGAATATCTCCAAAAGTTGGTAATAGGAGATAGCGATGTTAGGGACTGTTTCCAGTCGCTAACATCTTGGCACGCCCACTTTGCATGTCATTAGTGATAAATATCACTGACATGCAAAGCGGGGCCCAAGATGGTGGCTATCTCCTATTAGCTGTCACTAACTGGTGTTAGCGACAGCTTGGTAATAGGGAGATAATTTTATCTCTGCTTTCTTGGCTTTTAAAGCCAAAAAAGCGGAGATAAACCCCCTTGATAATATGCCCCCCTGTTTTCTCATAGTAAGAATATGCCATATCTACAAAATACAGCACTACCTTGCTGTCTCTCCAGAACTGGTGCTCAATCAGGCTGCCGAGCACCACACACACACCTGTACACCATAGTGCAAAGGTGTCTGCATGAGTCCCAGGCCGGTTTGTACTGGAACAAGCGCCTTCCAGTAGAAAATTCCCAATCTGAATTTGCTACACAGTGCAGCACACTTGCAAAGGGGGAAACATTAGGAAAAATAAAAGCATTTCTCCTTTTTAACGCATGCTTCAAAGTGGCATTTTTTTTGGTTCAAAAGCCTGTCTACTATTATTAGTAGATATAGTTGTGCATTCAAAACCATGAGTGGTTGCATGGCCCCATTGTCGCAAAGTGTCACAAAACAGGGCTTTATGCTGCTTTGTGCAATTTTGCATTGCTTTGCGTTGCTTTCAGGCAAATACGTTTTGGGCTGGAAAGTAAATCTAACTAAAACATTTTTTGTAGGTTTGTATCACTTTTGTGACACACACTCTGCTCAGAGTGTTTATAAATCTGGCCCTATGTATTTGAGTTATCTCAATATGTTATCAGGGTCATTTGTAAATTTCTTTGTAGACAGACTTACCATAACTAATCCTTAAAAACTTGCTTCCTCTAACCAGAAGTGCGTGAATTGACAGAATAAAGATATTGTAATGTTCAATTGCTACCAGAAATCTTTTCATTATTTTTTTTCATATTCACTTCAGTTTTCCTTGAGAAAAGTCTAGAACATAACTTTTTTAATTTATAAAAAAAAGTTCATCTTGAGTTTCCTATAATAAAGTGAAAAATGTGAAAAGATTATTGTGAAACTAAAATATGACATATCCTTTTAAGTCGTAGACAATGATTAGGTGCAACACATAATGAACATTTCATTAATGAACAGGTGTTCCAGACAGATAATTATTAGTATAAATACACTATTAATAACACGAATTATCAAATCAATTCCTGCCTCCATTCTGCAGTCACAGGAAGCATGATTGCTCATGTTCTCGTATACTGTAATTACTTTCTACTGTAATTGTGTTCACCATTGCTAAATATGACTCTAAAATTTCCCTTTGCTAAAATTAACTCTTTCATCCCAGTATGAATAAGTATTTCTTCCTTAAGTACAAAAAGGAACTCTAATAACAGTAAATAACTCATAAAGTTATTTGGTTTGCACATCACAGAGTAGAAACAGAAAGAGGAAAAACTTGCTCACAGTTTCTGAGCTGTATAAGTAGAAAACAAAACACTAACTCAGAGGATTCGGGGTGCATAAAACAGAAATTCAGCTCTGCAGCTGCCCCAGCAGAGCCCATCATGATACAGATCCTGGACCTCAGTGTATTTCAAAGGTGGTTGAAAATGTGTACATTTATGAAACACTGAGGCTCCAGCCACATGTTTGGCACACACTGCCTGATAATGGGTTTAATTTAGATCTCGGCAGGTTACTCCTCACAACGGTGATGGATATCCCTCCACTCAAATATAAATCCCATAGGATATAATGGGATTTATATTTAAGAGGACTGGGTATCTGTCACCATTGTGATGGAGTCATTGTGATGGAGTAACCCGTACGCCGAGATCTAAATCAGGCCCTGATTTAAGAAGAAGAGTCAGATGGCTATCTGTAGTATTGAGCTCACCCTACCTCCGGCAGATGTCATACATGGGGCTGTGGAGACTCCTGTCCTCTTTTTGCAGGTGTGAATGTAGTTTTTGAAAACTACCCATCTTTTGTTCACATTAACAGATATCACCATCACATTCATTGTCTTCGAAAAAAGTTATGTTTTAGTTCCATAAATGATATTCTCTTTGAACTGTGATCTAGAATACTCACATACTACTGAGCTTGTGCCTTTTAGGATTCATTCCAATTGACTCCAAATATGTAATAAAATACAATCCCATGATCCCACACAACCAACCAAACATCACATCCATTAATAGTCCATCATTGTTGAAAGATGGACTAACACATTAACACATTTAGATGTCCTCTAAAAAGCAATAAATGATAAAAAAACAACTCTTCTTAGTGACACATTGACGGCCACACTAAAGCAACAAAAAATCCTTACACATCCTACTATCTCCGTACAGATGATTTTAAAACACCATCATTCCACCTAGAATGCTAAGTCAAATCACAAAAGGTAAGACAGCCAACAACAGATTTGTGCTTTACATCCTAAGACATATTGTCTAAAGGATGTAGTATTAGACTGCCACAAATCCCTTGAGCCTTGCCATATATTTGCTGACAAATCCAGACCTAAGACTCATCTTTCGTAACCATTCTCATTGAAGTGGGAGATGATGCTAATAGAAATAGATTAAAAAGCTGAAAAAAACACATACAATAGACAAAACCAAATGAGAAGCCTTGTTTTGAGGAGCAATTATACAGAAACTCTGTAAATAATTGGCAAAAACACCAACGATATAGACTAAAATAAATGCAAAAGTTGTTTAAAGTGGGGCTATGGCAAATATTTGTGGATGTTGCCTCTTGGTCATTTTGAACTAGATCACAAAACATTTTTTCTAGTGGAGTGGCAGAAAGTGACTACGGGGAATATGGTGACCACTCATGTGGGTTTAACCCCTTGGAATTACCGCCGCGGCGCTAGGGGTCTGGCGGGGCAGCGTGGCGCCACCATGCTCATGACGGAACCACTCCATCACGAGCAGCGGTGGTGCTGTGCTTGTGACGGAATGGTTCCGTCACGGCCCCGCCCGCTCAATAGAACACGCCGCGCAGGCACGAAATCAGCGTCGCGAAGGCGCGGCTGCCGGGCCGTGACGGAACTATTCCGTCACCAGCACAGCCCCACCGTGGCTCGTGACGGAATAGTTCCGTCACGAGCGCTCAAGGGGTTAAGCTACAGAGCATTCATAAGCATTATGTTTGGTTCACACTCAAAATTCGATCTCAAAGATAGTCAGCGGTGGAGGGTTAGGAGTATGCTTATCATTAATGATCAGATCTCTTCTGTGGTGGGAAGCTGTACCAACATCATCAGACAGCTACGGAAGCTAGCCCCCATTCTCTCTCAATCTATGATGCGCTCAATCGTAGCAGCCACTGTTATCTCGAGGATAGATTACGGGAACGCCCTCTATCTCGGCCAGCCGAAAACCCTGACAAATAGGCTACAGGTCGTCATGAACGATGCTGTACGTCTCAGCTTCAGGCTCCCAAGACGAACCAAAGCATCTCCCCTGTTACAGAGCCTGCACTGGCTCCCTATCAAAGAGCGAGTGGAATTCAAGAATCTGTGTACAGCTCATAAGGCAATCGACGGTCTGGCACCCGCCTACATTAAAGATCGCTTGGTGGTGTACAGTCCATTGAGAACTCTTAGATCTTCAGATTCTCAGTTATTGGTCTGTCCCCGGTACAAACTTGTAACCAAGGGAGGGAGAGCCTTCTCTGTGTTAGTTCTGCGCAGGGAAGGAAATCTCCTACGGTTTAGAAAGGTGCTAAAAACACTGCTGTTTAGAAGATCCATGAGTGCTACATAGGCTAGTGGATGCCTTCTCTTGTGATTGCTAAGTTATTGTTCTTACCATCAATTTCCGAGCGCCTAGAGACCTGCAGGTGATTGGGCGCAATACAAATCAAAAATAACAATAACAATAACAACAATAACAACAACATTTCAATGTATAATGTATGGGATTTATTTGAACCCCTTAAATTGAATAACTTTAAGAAAATCATAGGCATATGACTGTAATTGAAGTTGCTTACTTTTTTTCTGAATCTGGGACTTAGTGTGAAAAGAATCTTCTCGTGGGAGTTTAGCTTCACTATTTATGATTTTCCTTGTTGGAAAGAGGAGCTGGTAAGAAGCACAGAGAGATGCACAGTGCATTGACTTATTAACCAATAAGAACGATCCATGCCAACATCATACATCCCACCATGATACATGTGTAGTTATGAAGGAGGAGGGTGCTAGTCTATTTACTGGTAGGTGTAGTGATAGTAAATTACTTTTGCCCCTGATTTGATCACAGAAATTACATAACAGTGTATAAATCCTGGACAAATTAAACCCCTTTATGAGGAGTTTGGCAATGCTGCAGTGATATTCAAGCTCCTGAGATTATTAATATCAATAGTGTCAGTAATTAGGGGAATATGGGAATACAATGGTATTCTGCCTTTACACTCCTTCGTCCCCCGTGAAATTTAGAATTAGCTAAGGAATCAGGAATGCTGCACTCAAGAATTATGCCTTACTAACAGAGTCTTGCACATCCTGTGACTTCATACCAGATATTAGTTATAAGACATTTATTTGCCTTTCTTCATTTCTGTACGTCCCTCCCCCACTAATTGTTATATTAAGCAAAAAGTGAATTGGAATTCTTCTGGAATGTGTCCTCGTCCGATGTTAAGGCCTATAACGTTACCAACGAATATAAGTGTGCTAAAACAGGATTGAGGATCAGAATCTCTATTTATAAAGTTTTCGGTATCCTATGAAGGAAGATCTTAGATTAAATCATAGCTCAAATGGATGTTTCTTCCATGCCTGTGCTGTGATCACTGAAAAGACATGTCCTCCTGAGATTGAACTCCAAAACTTGGGTACAGTTACTAAATCCGCAGAGGCAGTATGAAGAAACCTAGACAGGATGCTTTCTTTAGAAATAGAAGAAATGTAGGACGTGTGGGACGCTGGATAGAAGGCCTTGTAGCACAGTCAGAGAGCCTTAAATCACCATCTTCTTTCAAAAGGGGAGACAGTGAAGTGTTTTAGTTTTAATGGAAACACTGTCAAATTTCTAAATGTCAGATATCAGTTGAGCGGACGCATTCTGAATTAATCTCTGTTTAATATAAACAGGAAGACTGAAATACAACGCAGTACAGTAATAAAGACTTCTAAGAATTTAGGTCTTTTTTAGTTCTTTCATAAGTTTAATGTTTAATGTTTAATGTTTACAGACTTATAGAGCACATGGCTGCCCGTGAGCATCCCAGCGCTAGTGAGAAAAGAAGAAGGTGAGAGGGAAGTGAGTTAGGTAAACAGCCATGTCTTTAAAAGTTTGCGAAAGGAGAGCAAGTTCAGATGAGCCCGGATATCCAGTGGGAAAGTGTTCCACAACTTGGAGGCATTGTAGGAAAAGAGACGGCCGCCCCTAAGCGTGCTCTCTTAATTCTGGGTACTGACATGTGGTGGAGGTGAGATGATCAAAGAACTCTATTGGTTGTGTGGGGGGTAATGAGCTCCTTCAGTATCGGGGGAGCTTTTTTATGCAGAATTTTATGTACAGTGCAGAGAGCTTTAAAATGCACTCTTTGTTGAATTGGTAACCAGTGGAGGGCTTTGAGGGAAGGTTTAGCTGAACAGTGGTTACGCGTGCCTGTAAGGAGACGGGCTGCCGTGTTTTGTACAACCTGGAGTTGCAAAATCACTTTTTTGGGGGCTCCAAGGTACAAGGCGTTTCCATAGTCCAGGCGAGACAATATTAGACCTTGAATCAGGAGTTTTTGAGATTGAGGGGGCTGCAGTGGTAGAATTTTTCTAGAGGACCGTAGGAGACCAAAGAAAAAAGTAAAAAAACAAGTACTCATTAGCTTTTTTATATAGTGTTCAAATAACAGTTTATTACTGAACAGCATCCCAAGATTACTGGTAGTAGTTGCAGGTTTGGGACATGCACCTAAAGTCTGAAGCCACCATGATGGGGGCCAGTATGAGAGGTTACAAAACACCAACACCTTAGTTTTCTAGGAATTTAGCCTCAGAGAGTTTGCATTCATCCAGCTGGCCACCTTCACCAGTCATTTATGACATTATTCCCGTAGTTCTCTAACATTGCCCTCCATATAGAAGATAATCTGAGTCTAATCCACATAGCTATACAAAACTGAAATTCAAAAGAAGCAATCAAATCCACCAGTTGGGCAGCATATATATTAAAAAGGGTCAGACTAAGTGCAGATTTCTGAGGGACACTGCAAGGTTCATTTTTAAAATCAGAACAGAATGAAGACTGCTGTCCATCTCTCAGGAAGGATTTAAACCATTGTACAGTATGGTCCTGTAAAGCAATAGCACTTATCCTTTCCAAAAGAACAGTATGTGACTTAAGATCCGCCCATCTTTGAATAAGGCGGGTGGACCGAAGACTTGGAAAGCAGGATAAGCTGTTGCCTTTATGATGGAGTAATCTGCCCTCCAAATTTTAAATTGGGGCCGAAGTGATTATTTTTGTCTCTGTTTTGCTGTCTCATCCTATCTAGAGTGTTCTCCATAAGATAATGCCAAACTGTAAAATGGATGCCTTGTTGGGGTCGTAATACCCAACCATGGCCAAGATCTTGATATCAACATTTCAAAGTTAAAATGTTCATCTCGTTTGGTCAGATGCAAGCGTTACAGTAATTAATGCCCTTTTAAATTGAATTATCCGCACATTCTATCTGTCCCTGCTTTATCAAAAACTGCAGTGATCTGGAAAACCACTTGTTCCCAGTGGCCTTATGCACAATGGAGCTCATTATACATGTAACCCTGTTTCGAATATTTGGTATGCGGACTAATTGCCTTGACATATCAATGGTTTGCGTCCTGAGTTGCAATCAGAAATGATTGATGACATGCCAGCACTGAAAGGGGGTGATGTAAGTCAGCAGCTGTTTCTGGTGACGTTGTGATGTCCACTATCCTTGTCTTGAAAACTGTCACCTTGCAATTATGTTGTGCCTGAACTCAAACACACTTGCCATGTACATGTGACAATTTGAAGATAGCGCAGCAACGTGGCATAGAACCATGCAAGAATGAGGATATCATATTTGACATAGGTGAATATTATGCCAGCTGTAACTTTTCTGAATCTTGCACAGTTCATAGTTGATGCTAATTTGCATTATAGCATCCAGGAATGCAGATCCTATCAACTACTGCATTGCTAGAGGTACTCTGGGAGATGTTTTTCAGCTTCCACAGCATGTGAAGTCACAGGGGGTTGGCTCAGGAGTGGTCTCTTAAGATACAAATGGCAGTTGATGGAATCACTGCCAGTGCAGAAGATCGGTGATACTTTTTTTTGTCCTTCAGGAGTGCTGCCTTTTATGACTAAAACAGCAGATATCCTACTCTATATAATGTGCTAGTTTGGGGTTGAGGTTGATAACATCTGAGTACTGGAGGCACACTGACATTTTTATTTTGCTCATAGTGATGCAGGTGTATTTTCGGTTTGTGTGACGTGCTATTTACATTATGCCATTATTTAAAGTTATATGTCCGGATTTACGAAGGGCTTGCATTGCCCTTGCATGGTTTTGCATGGCTTCGTATAGACAGAGTAACGCAAGGCAGTGCATGTTGCTGTCTAGCATCACTCTTCTCTGGAAGAGCTTTCCATGGGTGGAGTGTGGGGGTACCCACATATCTTAGTAGATATGGTTCATTCCTGCTCCCTCCCCATCACACAGCGTTTCGCAGCAAGTTGTTTAGCTGCATTGCCTGACTTTTTAGTACATCTGGGCTCCCCTGTACAGATGTGTTTAGATATAATATTGTGTTTGTTTATGATTCATATCCCATATCCATAGTGAGTTTGTATGTTTGGAATGGACCCTTGTGTGTGTAAATTGCTGGAACTTTACAGTTACCATCTTGTGCGCTCTCTGGCATAGTCCTTTTTCCTGCATAGGGTGTTGCTGCTTGCAGTAGTTGAGATTTGTGTCATAGTTATTAGCAGTGAATATCAGCAGTGGTGTTATCTTACAGGGATTACTATGTTGTTTTGCATGTAGGTAATGATATTAATTCAAAGTTATTGTGGCGTAATCCATAGTACATATTACATCATTATTTTTCTAATGCACACAAGGACATGTGTGGTTGGTGGTGCTAGAGTTTTCATGCAAGTCCTTGAAAATCTTCCAACTTGTAGGTACAAGGACATCCTGTTGGCTCTTTCATTTGTGCAACCATGTGTACCGTACCATCTGCCCTTCTGTGACCATCCAGTTAAACCAGTAATGAAATGAGAAGTTACATTATATTTTTCAATGTACTTGATGATTGTGTGCAATCATGTTGAGTGCTACCTTGTCTATTCAGCAACGTAAGGAATGTGACTTAAACCTGCTATTGTATTCAACTTTTTTGTGCAAGTCTGCGTGTTCATGTATCCTCGCCTGGCTGTCTTTGAAGGTCTGTTTATGTAGTTGTAAGGGTGCTGCCAGTGTATTTCTTAAAGTAAGTCCTTTAGGGGCACATGCATCAAGCATTTTTGGAGTCGCAAACGGTGCAATTCCTTAAAATCGGCCGTTTGCGATTCCAAAAATGCTTTTTGGAATGCATCAAGCATTTTTAGAAATCGCAACATTTTTGCGATTTCTAAAAATGCGATTGCTTTTAAGAAATCGCAAATTTTCCGATTTCTTAAAAGCAATGCATGATTACTTTTATAATTGCGAATTCGCAATTAGGGTATCAAATTTACCGAGTGGTTGAACCATTCGGTAAATTTGCAAAAAGTGTTAAAAACGCTGCAAAAGCATTTTTTACACATTCATGTTACGGACACACATGTCCTTAGGACATGTGTGTGTGCAACATGATGCGAAAACAACATTTCATGGGTGCAGGGGGGGGGTCATTTGAACCCCCCTCTCCACCCTTGAAATGCAATCAGGATTTGCGATTAGCAAAGTGCGAATTCGCAATTCCCATTCATTCCTATGGGCATTTTAGCCTATTGGAATGAATGGGAATTGCGAATTCGCACTTTGCTAATCGCATAATATTTGAGAATCAATAAAAATTGCGATTTTTACCGATTCTGATGCATGTGGGCCATAGTTTCAAATATCCTCTCTATGCAGACTAGAAAATAAAGAACTGTCCTAGCACTGGCATAAGCTCATTGGAGGCAATTCCATATTCCTCCACACAAAGGGGCATGTGTATGAGAGGCTTCTGTCGCGCTTGCAAAACGCAATGTGGTACATGTGTGACCCAAACCTCCAAGTCAGATTTTTGTAGCCACACAAACCCACTTGGCATGGCTCAGATTGACTCTAAAGATCTTTTGTAACGCAATGCGGGGCAAATAGCTGCGTTGCATACCCTGGTCTGAGAAGGCATTCTGTGAGCATTTCTTGGGTATTCCCATAGATATTGATGCATTCCCAGATTTACAAGAACTTGTAAACATGGAAATGCACCAAAATCTTACACATTCTCTGGGAAGGAATAACGAGGAAAGTTATCTCTATTTCTCCTTGTTTCTTTCTCTTACTATGTGTTGTGCATTCTGCAGCAGACATAGAAAGAGGAATATGCCTTCAAGGAATGTTTTTGTGCGGGAAGGTGTCCCTTGCTGGTAAAAACAATCCATAATGCAACACAAGCACACGTGCACCATGATGCAGAGGTGCCTGCATTGGCGCTAGGCAGCGAAAAGGGTGCCAGCGCATCGGAAAGGACACGATTTTGCCGTATTGCCTTAAATATGGTGCAGTCCTGAATTTCCCTGTCATACAGTGCAGCGCAGCAAGGTGACTTGCTGCACTGCATTGCGTGACTTTCTCAGAAATGACCCCCAAAGTCTCAACACATTCTGTAAGGTTTCAGGTTTCAATTTTACACTCAGTGAAACAAGGTGTGTGCCCATAATGGGCAACAAAAAGAAAAGGTTGAAGTCAATGTCAATATGAATATTGATACATTCATGCATATAAATGAAGTCACATCTTTATTGACAAATGATGAACTCCATGTCAACCCAGACTCAGAAATACGTAGTCAGGCAGGCGCTGAGACAAAGGCCTGAGGTCACCGATTGACAGATCAGAGGAGGGGTGACATATAGCCAACAGACAAACACGCTAATAGGAAACACCAGATCAATCGCATAGATAGGTGCAGTGGCCAGGGAGATAGACCCCAATAAAGCACACAAGGCAGGAGGTGAACGCGCGCCCCCAAAACACCATAAAGTCAGATGCCACATGAAGTTGGGAACAAATGGCCAATCAGGACACAGAACACACAGTACATGAAGTGATCATGCACTTCCCATGGCAGACATCTGGGCAAATTACCCACTGCCTGCATTGTGTCCATGCACGTTTGAGGCCCACCTTGATTCCTCATTGAATACATCGATTTATGGCACAAAAGACAGCGGTTTGTATTCCTTACCAATAAAAAACTATTTTATGCCATTTAATGAATGGTATAAAATCCCATGTAAGTTGAGACAGTCCTCAGACCCTATTCCTGTAACTTTTCTCCAGGCTGCTAATCAAACCAACTATTCCTGTTTTGCCAAACGCCTATTGTCTCTCATTTTTTCAAGGTATTTCATGTTTCATGCAACAAGTATGCTATTCACTTTTGAATCCAATAGTGGTACACAGTCAAAATATCGAGTTGATAATATCGAATTACCATAATATTGAGTCCTAAAAGTCGAAGGTAAGAAATATCGACAACCAAAATATCGACGATGAAAATATCGATTTATGTGTGTGTTAATAATATCGAAGACATTAATTTCGAAATATGTAATATCGAAGCTTAAAATATCGATAGGCAAAAATATCGATATTTAAAAGTGATGTTTTAAAGTATGTTAAGTAATGATATAGTAAAATGTTGTCTATATATAAGGTAATTTATAAATATAATTTAAATAATTTTAGTTATAAGTGTAGGAGCGGGATGTAGAGTTTATAGGGGATAAGGGTGGGTAGTGTTTTAAAAAAGTATAGTGTAATTATAGATTAAGAAATTTCTAATGTTCTTAGAAATTTACAAATTTCGAAAATTATAATAAATATTTGTAAAATACGAAATTGTATAGAAATTTATTGATTAATGTATAATTTTTTGAATGGTGTTTTTGTGTATGTAGTAAAAAGTATTGTAAATATATATTCATTATTAAATATTTAATAAAGAAATGTATAATAATTTTAGGAGCGGGATGTAGAGTTTATAGGGGATAAGGGTGGGTAGTGTTCTAAAAAAGTATAGTGTAATTATAAAATAAAAAATTTCGAATTTTAATCAAATATTCAAAATTTCGAAAATTATAATAAATATTTGTAAATGGCGAAATTGTATAGAAATTTATGGATTATTGTATAATTTTTTGTATTGTGTTTTTGTGTATGTAGTAAAAAGTATTGTAAATATATATTTATTATTAAATATTTAATAAAGAAATGTATAATAATTTTAGGAGTGGGATGTAGAGTTTATAGGGGATAAGGGTGGGTAGTGTTTTAAAAAAGTATAGTGTAATTATAAAATAAAAAATTTCGAATTTTATTCAAATATTCAAAATTTTGAAAATTATAATAAATATCTGTAAATGGCGAAATTGTATAGAAATTAATGGATTATTGTTTAATTTTTTGTATTGTGTTTTTGTGTATGTAGTAAAAAGTATTGTAAATATATATTTATTATTAAATATTTAATAAAGAAATGTATAATAATTTTAGGAGCGGGATGTAGCGTTTATAGGGGATAAGGGTGGGTAGGGTTTTAAAAAAGTATAGTGTAATTATAGAATAATAAATTTCGAATTTTATTCAAAAATTCAAAATTTCGAAATTTCTAGTAATTATTAGTAAATAGCGAAAATGTATAGCAATTTATGGATTATTGTTTAATGTTTGGTGTAGTTTATTTGTATATTTAGTGAAAAGTATTGTAATTATAAATGTAGTATTAAATTTAAAAATAATAAATTACGTATAGTTTTAGGAGCGGGATCTAGAGTTTATAGGGGTTAAGGGTGGGTAGTTTTTCAAAAAAGGATAGTGTAATGATAGAATAAAAAATTTCGATTTTTAAATAAAAATTAAAAAATGCGAAATGTAATATTATTATTCGTAAATTGCGAAATAGTATTGAATTTTATGGATTAGTGTTTAATTTTTGGTATAGTTTGTGTGTATTTTGTGAAAAGTATTGTAATAATAAATGTAGTATTACATTTTAAAATAATAAAATACGTAAAATTTTAGGAGCAGGAAGTAGAGTTTATAGGGGATAAGGGTGGGTAGTGTTTTTTAAAATTAGTATAGTAAAATTAGTATTATACATTTCGCAATTCATATGAATTTCTAAAAGACGAAATATTACATTTTTTTCCGAATTTCGCCTAGTTTTTTTGAAAAAAGTTTAGTTTGTGCAATGTTTGTACAGCATTATTTGTTATGTGTAATAATGGATTAGATATATAAAATCTGTATTATTTTATAGTTATATAAATAATGTAAAATGTTTAGGAGTGTCATGTAGAGTTAATAGGGGATAAGGGTGGGTAGTTGAATAAAAATTTCGACTGTAAAATATTATTTTACAAATTTCCCATTTACAAAGTTTCAAAAGAAATTAGAAAATATTTAAATTTAAAAAAAGTGTGCGATATAGGACATAACAATAATGATTTAAGTATAAAGTTTGATAGTGTGACTTTGGGTATATAGTGGGTATATTTAAGAATGTATTCTTGCCTTCATAAGCCAAACAGGAACAATTTAGTGATCAATTTAAAACATTTTATACAAGAAATTTGTAATATAAAATTTGTATGATTAAAATAAATATGTATTTTATCAATATTTACATTGTTTAACTGGGTATATAGTGGATTAAAACTGATAATGTTAGAAATAGTATGTTAGTTCATACAAAAATTGATAACGTATATTCATTATGTGGAGTGTGTTGCTATTAACTGTATTAAGTGTTACTTGTATGCAATTACTTGATTTAAACGGTGATAGCAGTAGGAATAGTAAAATATTAACGTTTAATGTCAACATTTACCCTAATTAAATGGTGATTGGATTTGGAATAGTAAAATTAATAAGTTCTGTGTCCAGCATTTACCCTAATTAAATGGTAATTGGAGTTGGAATAATACATTAAATAGGTTCTGTGTCCAGCACTTACCCTACCGAAATGGTGATTGGAGTTGGAATAGTAAATTTGATAGGTTCTCTCTCCCGCACTTACCCTAATTAAATGGTGATTGGAGTTGGAATAGTAAATTAAATAGGTTCTGTGTCCAGCACTTACCCTAATTAAATGGTGATTGGAGTTGGAATAGTAAATTAAATAGGTTCTGTGTCCAGCACTTACCCTAATTAAATGGTGATTGGAGTTGGAATAGTAAATTAAATACGTTCTGTGTCCAGCACTTACCCTAATAAAATGGTGATTGGAGTTGGAATAGTAAATTTAATAGGTTCTGTGTCCATCGCTTACCCTAATTAAATGGTGATTGGAGTTGGAATAGTAAAGTTAATAGGTTCTGTGTCCAGCACTTACCCTAATTAAATCGTGATTGGAGTTGGAATAGTAAATAAATAGGTTCTGTGTCCAGCACTTACCCTAATTAAATGCTGATTGGAGTTGGAATAGTAAATTAAATAGGTTCTGTGTCCAGCACTTACCCTAATTAAATGGTAATTGGAGTTGGAATAGTAAATTAAATAGGTTCTGTGTCCAGCACTTACCATAATCAAATGGTGATTGGAGTTGGAATAGTAATTTATTAAGGTTTACTGCCCAGCACTTACCCTAATTAAATGGTGATTGGAGTTGGAATAGTAAATTAAATAGGATCTGTGTCCAGCACTTACCCTAATTAAATGATGATTGGAGTTGGAATAGTAATTTATTAAGGTTTACTGTCCAGCACTTACCCTAATTAAATGGTGATTGGAGTTGGAATAGTAAATTAAATAGGTTCTGTGTCCAGCACTTACCCTAATTAAATGGTGATTGGAGTTGGAATAGTAAATTAAATAGGTTCTGTGTCACGCACTTACCCTAATTAAATGGTAATTGGAGTTGGAATAGTAAATTAAATAGGCTCTGTCTCCTGCAATTACCATAATCAAATGGTGATTGGAGTTGGAATAGTAATTTATTAAGGTTTACTGTCCAGCACTTACCCTAATTAAATGGTGATTGGAGTTGGAATAGTAAATTAAATAGGTTCTGTGTCCAGCACTTACCCTAATTAAATGCTGATTGGAGTTGGAATAGTAAATTAAATAGGTTCTGTGTCCAGCACTTACCATAATTAAATGGTGATTGGAGTTGGAATAGTAATTTATTAAGGTTTACTGTCCAGCACTTACCCTAATTAAATGGTGACAGGAGTTGGAATAGTAAATTAAATAGGTTCTGTGTCCAGCACTTACCCTAATTAAATGGTGATAAGAGTTGGAATAGTAAATTAAATAGGTTCTGTGTCCAGCACTTACCCTAATTAAATGGTAATTGGAGTTGGAATAGTAAATTAAATAGGTTTTGTGTCCATCACTTACCATAATCAAATTGTGATTGGAGTTGGAATAGTAATTTATTTAGGTTTACTGTCCAGCACTTACCCTAATTAAATGGTGATTGGAGTTGGAATAGTAAAATAAATAGGTTCTGTGTCCAGCACTTACCCGAATTAAATGCTGATTGGAGTTGGAATAGTAAATTAAATAGGTTCTGTGTCCAGCACTTACCCTAATTAAATGGTAATTGAAGTTGGAATAGTAAATTAAATAGGTTCTGTGTTCAGCACTTACCATAATCAAATGGTGATTGGAGTTGGAATAGTAATGTATTAAAGTTTACTGTCCAGCACTTACCCTAATTAAATGGTGATTGGAGTTGGAATAGTAAATTAAATAGGTTCTGCGTCCAGCACTTACCCTAATTAAATGATGATTGGAGTTGGAATAGTAATTTATTAAGGTTTACTGTCCAGCACTTACCCTAATTAAATGCTGATTGGAGTTGGAATAGTAAATTAAATAGGTTCTGTGTCCAGCACTTACCCTAATTAAATGGTAATTGGAGTTGGAATAGTAAATTAAATAGGTTCTGTGTCCAGCACTTACCATAATCAAATGGTGATTGGAGTTGGAATAGTAATTTATTAAGGTTTACTGTCCAGCACTTACCCTAATTAAATGGTGATTGGAGTTGGAATAGTAAATTAAATAGGTTCTGTGTCCAGCACTTACCCTAATTAAATGGTGATTGGAGTTGGAATAGTAAATAAATAGGTTTTGTGTCCAGCACTTACCTTATTTAAATGGTAATTGGAGTTAGAATAGTAAATTAAATAGGTTCTGTGTCCAGCACTTACCCTAATTAAATGCTGATTGGAGTTGGAATAGTAAATTAAATAGGTTCTGTGTCCAGCACTTACCCTAATTAAATGGAAATTGGAGTTGGAATAGTACATTAATGAGGTTCTGTGTCCGGCACTTACCATAATCAAATGGTGATTGGAGTTGGAATAGTAATTTATTAAGGTTTACTGTCCAGCACTTACCCTAATTAAATGGAGATTAGAGTTGGAATAGTAAATTAAATAGGTTCTGTGTCCAGCACTTACCCTAATTAAATGGTAATTGGAGTTGGAATAGTAAATTAAATAGGTTCTGTGTCCAGCACTTACCATAATCAAATGGTGATTGGAGTTGGAATAGTAAATTAAATAGGTTCTGTCTCCTGCAATTACCATAATCAAATGGTGATTGGAGTTGGAATAGTAATTTATTAAGGTTTACTGTCCAGCACTTACCCTAATTAAATGGTGATTGGAGTTGGAATAGTAAATTAAATAGGTTCTGTGTCCAGCACTTACCCTAATTAAATGCTGATTGGAGTTGGAATAGTAAATTAAATAGGTTCTGTGTCCAACACTTACCCTAATTAAATGGTGATTGGAGTTGGAATAGTAATTTATTAAGGTTTACTGTCCAGCACTTACCCTAATTAAATGGTGATAGGAGTTGGAAAAGTAAATTAAATAGGTTCTGTGTCCAGCACTTACCCTAATTAAATGGTGATAAGAGTTGGAATAGTAAATTAAATAGGTTCTGTGTCCAGCACTTACCCTAATTAAATGGTAATTGGAGTTGGAATAGTAAATTAAATAGGTTTTGTGTCCAGCACTTACCATAATCAAATTGTGATTGGAGTTGGAATAGTAATTTATTTAGGTTTACTGTCCAGCACTTACCCTAATTAAATGGTGATTGGAGTTGGAATAGTAAAATAAATAGGTTCTCTGTCCAGCACTTACCCTAATTAAATGCTGATTGGAGTTGGAATAGTAAATTAAATAGGTTCTGTGTCCAGCACTTACCCTAATTAAATGGTAATTGAAGTTGGAATAGTAAATAAAATAGGTTCTGTGTTCAGCACTTACCATAATCAAATGGTGATTGGAGTTGGAATAGTAATGTATTAAAGTTTACTGTCCAGCACTTACCCTAATTAAATGGTGATTGGAGTTGGAATAGTAAATTAAATAGGTTCTGCGTCCAGCACTTACCCTAATTAAATGATGATTGGAGTTGGAATAGTAATTTATTAAGGTTTACTGTCCAGCACTTACCCTAATTAAATGGTGATTGGAGTTGGAATAGTAAATTAAATAGGTTCTGTGTCCAGCACTTACCCTAATTAAATGCTGAATGGAGTTGGAATAATAAATTAAATAGGTTCTGTGTCCAGCACTTACCATAATCAAATGGTCATTGGAGTTGGAATAGTAATTTATTAAGGTTTACTGTCCAGCACTTACCCTAATTAAATGGTGATTGGAGTTGGAATAGTAAATTAAATAGGTTCTGTGTCCAGCACTTACCCTAATTAAATGGTGATTGGAGTTGGAATAGTAAATTAAATAGGTTTTGTGTCCAGCACTTACCTTATTTAAATGGTAATTGGAGTTAGAATAGTAAATTAAATAGGTTCTGTGTCCAGCACTTACCCTAATTAAATGCTGATTGGAGTTGGAATAGTAAATTAAATAGGTTCTGTGTCCAGCACTTACCCTAATTAAATGGTAATTGGAGTTGGAATAGTACATTAATGAGGTTCTGTGTCCCGCACTTACCATAATCAAATGGTGATTGGAGTTGGAATAGTAATTTATTAAGTTTTACTGTCCAGCACTTACCCTAATTAAATGGAGATTGGAGTTGGAATAGTAAATTAAATAGGTTCTGTGTCCAGCACTTACCCTAATTAAATGCTGATTGGAGTTGGAATAGTACATTAAATAGGTTCTGTGTCCAGCACTTACCCTAATTAAATGGTAATTGGAGTTGGAATAGTAAATTAAATAGGTTCTGTGTCCAGCACTTACCATAATCAAATGGTGATTGGAGTTGGAATAGTAATTTAATAAGGTTTACTGTCCAGCACTTACCCTAATTAAATGGTGATTTGAGTTGGAATAGTAAATTAAATAGGTTCTGTGTCCAGCACTTACCCTAATTAAATGATGATTGGAGTTGGAATAGTAATTTATTAAGGTTTACTGTCCAGCACTTACCCTAATTAAATGGTGATTGGAGTTGGAATAGTAAATTAAATAGGTTCTCTGTCCAGCACTTACCCTAATTAAATGCTGATTGGAGTTGGAATAGTAAATTAAATAGGTTCTGTGTCCAGCACTTACCCTAAATAAATGGTAATTGGAGTTGGAATAGTAAAATAAATAGGTTCTGTGTCCAGCAGTTACCATAATCAAATGGTGATTGGAGTTGGAATAGTAATTTATTAAGGTTTACTGTCCAGCACTTACCCTAATTAAGTGGTGATTGGAGTTGGAATAGTAAATTAAATAGGTTCTGTGTCCAGCACTTACCCTAATTAAAAGGTGATTGGAGTTGGAATAGTAATTTATTAAGGTTTACTGTCCAGCACTTACCCTAATTAAATGGTGATTGGAGTTGGAATAGTAAATTAAATAGGTTCTGTGTCCAGCACTTACCCAAATTAAATGGTAATTGGAGTTGGAATAATATATTAAATAGGTTCTGTGTCCAGCACTTACCATAATCAAATGGTGATTGGAGTTGGAATAGTAATTTATTAAGGTTTACTGTCCAGCACTTACCCTAATTAAATGGTGATAGGAGTTGGAATAGTAAATTAAATAGGTTCTGTGTCCAGCACTTACCCTAATTAAATGCTGATTGGAGTTGGAATAGTAAATTAAATAGGTTCTGTGTCCAGCACTTACCCTAATTAAATGGTAATTGGAGTTGGAATAGTAAATTAAATAGGTTCTGTGTCCAGCACTTACCATAATCAAATGGTGATTGGAGTTGGAATAGTAATTTATTAAGGTTTTTACTGTCCAGCACTTACCCTAATTAAATGGTGATTGGAGTTGGAATAGTAAATTAAATAGGTTCTGTGTCCAGCACTTATCCTAATTAAATGGTGATTGGAGTTGGAACAGTAAATTAAATAGGTTCTGTATCCAGCACTTACCCTAATTAAATGCTGATTGGAGTTGGAATAGTAAATTAAATAGGTTCTGTGTCCAGCACTTACCCTAATTAAAAGATGATTGGAGTTGGAATAGTAATTTATTAAGGTTTACTGTCCAGCACTTACCCTAATTAAATGGTGATTGGAGTTGGAATAGTAAATTAAATAGGTTCTGTGTCCAGCACTTACCCAAATTAAATGGTAATTGGAGTTGGAATAATATATTGAATAGGTTCTGTGTCCAGCACTTACCATAATCAAATGGTGATTGGAGTTGGAATAGTAATTTATTAAGGTTTACTGTCCAGCACTTACCCTAATTAAATGGTGATTGGAGTTGGAATAGTAAATTAAATAGGTTCTGTGTCCAGCACTTACCCTAATTAAATGCTGATTGGAGTTGGAATAGTAAATTAAATAGGTTCTGTGTCCAGCACTTACCCTAATTAAATGGTAATTGGAGTTGGAATAGTAAATTAAATAGGTTCTGTGTCCAGCACTTACCATAATCAAATGGTGATTGGAGTTGGAATAGTAATTTATTAAGGTTTTTACTGTCCAGCACTTACCCTAATTAAATGGTGATTGGAGTTGGAATAGTAAATTAAATAGGTTCTGTGTCCAGCACTTATCCTAATTAAATGGTGATTGGAGTTGGAACAGTAAATTAAATAGGTTCTGTATCCAGCACTTACCCTAATTAAATGCTGATTGGAGTTGGAATAGTAAATTAAATAGGTTCTGTGTCCAGCACTTACCCTAATTAAATGCTGATTGGAGTTGGAATAGTAAATTAAATAGGTTCTGTGTCCAGCACTTACCCTAATTAAATGGTAATTGGAGTTGGAATAGTAAATTAAATAGGTTCTGTGTCCAGCACTTACCATAATCAAATGGTGATTGGAGTTGGAATAGTACTTTATTAAGGTTTACTGTCCAGCACTTACCCTAATTAAATGGTGATTGGAGTTGGAATAGTAAATTAAATAGGTTCTGTGTCCAGCACTTACCCTAATTAAATGATGATTGGAGTTGGAATAGTAAATTAAATAGGTTCTGTGTCCAGCACTTACCCTAATTAAATGGTAATTGGAGTTGGAATAGTAAATTAAATAGGTTCTGTGTCCAGCACTTACCATAATCAAATGGTGATTGGAGTTGGAATAGTAATTTATTAAGGTTTACTGTCTAGCACTTACCCTAATTAAATGGTGATTGGAGTTGGAATAGTAAATTAAATAGGTTCTGTGTCCAGCAATTACCCTAATTAAATGGTGATTGGAGTTGGAATAGTAATTTATTAAGGTTTACTGTCCAGCACTTACCCTAATTAAATGGTGATTGGAGTTGGAGTAGTAAATTAAATGGAAAGGGGCGACCATTCGGTCCCCCCGAACGTATGGCGGAGTACCACGATCCCCCCGGGAAGCCATCTTGGGCGGGAGGCGAGTCTCGGCTGGTATGCCCGAAGCGGCGTAGCCGGGGCGCGCCTTTTCCCGCCCTGGAGTGGGCTGGCCTAGACACTGACGCGGCCGGCCACGCCCTTGGGGCAGGCAGGGGCGGGTTTACGCCCGCCCTGAAGACGGATAAAAGGAGCAACAAGCCAAGGAAGCATCCTCTTGTTCCTGTGCTCTGAAGCTGCACCACCTCGCTGCACGTGAGCTCGAGACGGAACGAAGAGCCAATTTTGAGCGTTGTAATCTTTCTTGTTTGTTTTGCAGATACTCTGTTGGAGAATGCCCAAGAAAGCGGGAAAGCGAATGACTACCGACCAGATGCTGCGTGTTCTTATGAAAGAGGTGTTCGACCTAAAGAGGCGAATGGCGGATAAAGACGAGGAAGGGGGACCGAAACGTCCTTTGGCAGGAGCAGCTCCGGGAGGAAAAGGCAAGAGGCCCAGAAGGGGAGCAGCTGGGGGAGACATCCCGGTTCCCTGTACCCCACTCGAAGAACCAACTCCCGTGCCGGAAGAGGGGAATCCGATTCCCGTAGTGGTCACCCCCGTGTCCGGGGAGGATATGCCGCCCGAGCTGGCAGCACAATTAGCAGCGTGGTTGGGTAAAGGTAGCAAGGGCGCCACGGCTGACGACGCGCAGGTGTTAATGAGGCAACTGAGTGAAACAAGGGAAGCGGCGGAGGCACCATCGCCGGCTGCGGCAGTAGAGAAGCCACCTGGGACAGGTCCAGTCGCAGATACAGCTTCCGGTTCAGGTAAGCGGCCATTGCCGATTGCGAGGGATGAGTCTGCACCCTCACGAAGGGAAAAGTTGGGTCAACATGTCCCTTTGGCTATTAAAGAGAAGATATGGGCAGAGGAGTATATAAACATCTTCTCGTTGCTTACCGATCATTATGAGATGGAGCATGTTAAGAGCCAGAAGGAGCTCATGCATCCGAGTGTTTGGCGCGCAAAGATGGCCGCCTTTAAGGTAAATGAAAACATTGGCAATTGGGGCTGAGCGTGGGGGATTTTTACATCCATCATGGGTGAACGTAGGCCCGAATTGCTGTCCGAATTGCCGATTTATCAGTCACGGATCATGGGGTATTCTGTATCACACGAGGGCAATCAATGGTTCTGTTACGATAATATTTTCAGAAAAGCGAAAGAACATGATAAAAACTTAACTTGGGATTGTTATGATTCTGTGTCTTGGTCCAAAATGGAAGATACTGGTATGTTGAAGTTGCCACTGGTAGGGAGTAGCGTGGGTGAATCCTCCCGCCAATATGCTGGGACGCCCTTTCGATCAGGTACGAGTAACGACAACCACTCGAGGCCGATCGGCAACGCAGGTAAAAGGGGGATTTGTTGGAACTTTAAAAGGGGTAAATGTACGAGGCCCCAGGGGTCATGCAAATTTAGGCACGAATGTGGTGGGTGTGGGCAATCATCCCATCCTGAGTCCATGTGCAGAGCCAAAACGGGTGATAACGGGGGTAGAGGAGGCGCCAAACAGGTCTGATATAGTCCGAGGGGCGCCTTTACCTACTCCGATTGATACCATGGCAATGATTCCCTGGATCAGCGAATACCCGGATCACGCTTCCGCTGGGGTGTTGCGGAATGGGTTTTCATATGGTTTCCGCATCCCAGTGGGGGAGTTTCAGGGTATAGCGAAATGTAAAAACCAAATATCGGTCTTGCAACATACGGCCGTGGTACAGGAAAAGATCGGGAAAGAGGTTACTCGAGGTCGAGTCGCCGGTCCATTTATTGTGCCACCAGTTGCTAACTTTGTTTGTTCCCCTTTAGGGGTGGTCCCCAAGAAGGACCCGGGTGAGTTTCGGCTGATACATAATTTATCAGGCCCACGTGGTCTTTCCGTAAACGATGCGATAGACCCGGAAGTGTGTTCGGTGCGGTACGCATCCTTCGATGAGGCCGTAGCCATATTGAATCGCCTGGGGCCCGGTGCGCTGATGGCAAAATCTGATATCGAGTCAGCGTTCCGGTTGCTCCCGGTACATCCAGACGATCAGCGTCTCCTTGGTTTCATGTTTCAGGGTCACTATTACATGGATAGGTGTATGCCAATTGGGTGCTCTATATCTTGTGCCTATTTTGAAAAGTTCAGTTGTTTCCTGCAATGGGTCTTCACAAAGAAGACGGGGTTTCAACATGTTATGCATTATCTCGATGACTTATTGTTTCTGGGGGCAGCCGGGGATCCGGAATGTGGACAGGCTTTGACTGAATTTTGTGTCTTGATGAATCAGTTTGGCGTGCCATTGGCACCTGGTAAGACTGTGGGTCCCTCGACTTGCCTCGAGTTTCTGGGGATCGAGCTCGACTCTGAAGAAGGTTGTTTTCGTTTACCAGGAGACAAAGTGTTAAGATTCAGGGCATGCCTGCAAACGTGTATAAGTGAGTCTAAGGTTAAGCTACATCAATTACAACTATTGGTGGGACAGTTGAATTTTGCCCTAAGAGTAATACCGATGGCCCGCCCCTTTTCCCGCTCGATCGCTCAAGCCATGGTCGGCCTGAAGGAGGGTCATCATCGCACAAGGCTTTCGGCAGAGGTTCGCCAGGACATGCGCATTTGGTTGGCATTTCTGGCGGATTTCAATGGTCGAATTGTCTGGAACAAACCGGCGGTGTCCTCTGAGGAGCTGGGGCTGTGGACAGATTCTTCAGGGAGCATTGGTTTTGGTGCCATATTCGGCACTCAGTGGTCGGCACAAAAATGGCCGTCATGGTGGCATGATAGTGGACTGACAAGTAACATTGCTTTTCTGGAACTTTTCCCCATTCTGGTGGCCCTGAGAACTTGGCCCGAGGGGCTCAGAGATCACTCTGTGGTATTCTGGTCTGATAACATGACCGTGGTTGAGTGTATCAACAGCCAGGCAGCACGATGCAAATGGATTCTGAGATTGCTCAAGGAAATTGTATTACTGTGTATGCAATTGAATGTGCTATTTAAGGCAAGACATGTGCCGGGGGTGATGAACCAGGCGGCTGATGCGCTTTCTCGTTTTCGTATGCAGGCCTTCTGGGGTTTTCTGCCCACAGCGGACCCGGTGGCGGCACCCTTTCCCGAAGCTCTCTGGTCTCTCGGTGCCCCGAACTTCGTAACCTCGTGGGAGAGAGTTTAGCACCCAGGACGAGGAAGGCATATGAAAGGGCGTTCCGTTCCTATTGGGCCTTTTTGGGGGCTGCTAGAGGGGAGCTTTGGGGCCAGGAGGAGTTGGTAGTGAAATTCCTGCTGTCTTTACATCAGGCAGGCAAATCAGTGGCTACGGCCCAGAGGCATCGGGCCGCCATTTCCTTTGTGGCTAGGGCTCATGGGATCCAGGACCCGACAGCGTCTTTCATTGTGCAAAAAGCGCTACGTGGGTGGCAACGCCTTGAGGGTCGCAGAGTAGATGAAAGGCGCCCGATAGGTTTGGATAGGTTGGCCCTGTTATTATCCATACTCCCTGCAACGTGTTCATCCCAGTATGAAACAGTGTTATTCCGAGCCGCTTTTACGCTGGCATTCCATGGGGCTATGCGGGTAAGCGAACTAGTGGCAAGGAACAAGCAGGATGTGATGGGGGGACTGTGCCGAGAGCACGTTCAGGTCAGAGGGGGGACAATGACTGTCTCGTTTGTCAGGTCCAAGACCGATCAGGGTGCGATGGGTGATTGCATAATCATACAAAGGATTCCCGGGTCCTCCATGTGCCCGGTGAGTTGTGTAGAGGAATATTTAGCACAAAGGGTGGCATCATGGGGGGGGACCTTGTTGAGACACGCTGACGCCACCCCACTGACGAGGTTTCAGTTTCAGCGGGTGCTTGCGATGTCGATTGCCGCTGCGGGCTTGAACCCGGGCGAGTTTGGGACCCATTCCTTTCAGATAGGGGCTGCTACAGAGGCTACAGCCAGGGGTCTGAATGTAGAACAAGTTAAACGTGTGGGGCGTTGGTCCTCCAATTGTTATAAAAGGTATGTGCGGTTGCACATGTTGTGAAGCTGTAATGATGTACTCACGCTTCTTGTTTTTGTTTGGTTTCAGTTGCGCAAGCCTACGAGGCGGGGCGGACTATGCAGTCGACCCAACACCGGGCCAGCGGTCAGACTTCACCGGCTGTGAAAAAGGAGGTGTGGGTCGTGGGCCACTCATACGTGAGGCGTGCCGCGGACGTATTCAAAGCAGGTGACATGATTCACGTGGCTGGGGAATACGGGTACAGTGTGTCCTTCTACGGAAGGGGCGGACTCTGTATTGATCAGTTTCAATCATTTTTCGAGGGTTTGCTAGGGCGGACGAGGTCACCGCCGTCTATAGTCATAGTACATCTTGGGGGCAATGATTTGGTCACCACTGGTAGACGACTTCTTCTTGAGGCGATGCTTTCCACTGTAAGTTGGTTAGCGAGGAGAGTTCCAGGGTGCACAATTGCATGGTCCCATATGATCCCACGAAAAGTATGGCGGGGGGCTATTTCTGTTTCTGCTCTGAATCATTCAGTAAGAAAAATTAATAACAAAGTGAGTAGGTTGTTCCGTTCCAATACACTGCATTCTATTTCGCATGGTTGTATTACTGGTGACAGTATGTATTTGGGGGATGGTGTTCATTTGTCCCGGGTGGGGAACGAGTTACTCATAGGAGACTTGATAGCTTGGCTAAAGACTTTAAGACATGACCTTTAGGTAGGAGTGTTGTGGGGGGTCCGGATAGCCGGTCAACTATCCGGCCTGTGGCGGTAAGGTCATGATCGGTGAGCACTAATTGGAAGATCCCTATGAGTGGGCGTCACCCATTACGGATGGGAGCGCTCGAGGGAGGTGGCCATTGGCCCCTCAACGGGGAGGCGGTCCCTTCTAAGGATGGGCCGCCGAAAGGAAAGGAAAGGCGGTCAAGGCCCCTTCCTGGGTAAGAGGGGCTACAGCCCCCTCCTGGAGAATTTCCCGGGGCCAGGACATCTGCGACGGCAGATGTGGTAAGTTGTGTGGGGTTTGGGGGGGGTCTACGCTACCTTCTAGATATCTCACACGAGTCCTCGGACGACCTTTAAGTGGCGTCGAGTTTATTGGGGCCCCCGTCAAGTCAAGGGAAATTGGTAGTTGCACTTGAGGTACACCTCTGTGCGGTCGCCCCTCACAAGTGAGGGGGATATTTCTGGTTTAGGGATCTTGACACCGGTTACGACCTTGCCGTTGGCCCTTAAACGTTAGGATGTACAATTTCAAAATTTCAAGTTAAATGTTTTGTAGGATGTTAGTTCGGCTAGGAGAACCTTTGTATTAGAGAATATGTTAAGGTTAGCCAAACATCGCAATGTGGTAATGAAATTGTACATAATATGAAACTGTTATTTTAATGTTTTAATTTTGTTTCATATTTTAATAAATACGGCCGGGAGGGTCACTCCCTCCCGTCTTCCAAAAGTTCAGAACTGTTTCCGGTTTCCCATCCTTGGGGATTGTGTCGAGAGGGGGTGGCGGGTATCTCAGCCATATGGAAAGGGGCGACCATTCGGTCCCCCCGAACGTATGGCGGAGTACCACGATCCCCCCGGGAAGCCATCTTGGGCGGGAGGTGAGTCTCGGCTGGTATGCCCGAAGCGGCGTAGCCGGGGCGCGCCTTTTCCCGCCCTGGAGTGGGCTGGCCTAGACACTGACGCGGCCGGCCACGCCCTTGGGGCAGGCAGGGGCGGGTTTACGCCCGCCCTGAAGACGGATAAAAGGAGCAACAAGCCAAGGAAGCATCCTCTTGTTCCTGTGCTCTGAAGCTGCACCACCTCGCTGCACGTGAGCTCGAGACGGAACGAGGAGCCAATTTTTACCCACCCACCAGCCCCTGAGGACAGCAAGTGGTTTTGAATAAAGTTTGATGTGTTAACTCTAAGTTTGTTTGCAGGTTCGGATTATTATCGTGATAACTTTGAATATGCAATAAAGAATGGTCAATTTGTGGTATGTTTTGCAAATAAAGTAATCCTGCTCTAGTGTTGATCAGTAAGCATGCTTTTAATAAAGTTATTGTTGTTACTGTCTTTTAAGTTAATTAGTCATTTAGTTTAGAATTGTCGTATTTATTTTGGTCGGGCGGTAAGGTCATGATCGGTGAGCACTAATTGGAAGATCCCTATGAGTGGGCGTCACCCATTACGGATGGGAGCGCTCGAGGGAGGTGGCCATTGGCCCCTCAACGGGGAGGCGGTCCCTTCTAAGGATGGGCCGCCGAAAGGAAAGGAAAGGCGGTCAAGGCCCCTTCCTGGGTAGGAGGGGCTACAGCCCCCTCCTGGAGAATTTCCCGGGGCCAGGACATCTGCGACGGCAGATGTGGTAAGTTGTGTGGGGTTTGGGTGGGGGTCTACGCTACCTTCTAGATATCTCACACGAGTCCTCGGACGACCTTTAAGTGGCGTCGAGTTTATTGGGGCCCCCGTCAAGTCAAGGGAAATTGGTAGTTGCACTTGAGGTACACCTCTGTGCGGTCGCCCCTCACAAGTGAGGGGGATATTTCTGGTTTAGGGATCTTGACACCGGTTACGACCTTGCCGTTGGCCCTTAAACGTTAGGATGTACAATTTCAAAATTTCAAGTTAAATGTTTTGTAGGATGTTAGTTCGGCTAGGAGAACCTTTGTATTAGAGAATATGTTAAGGTTAGCCAAACATCGCAATGTGGTAATGAAATTGTACATAATATGAAACTGTTATTTTAATGTTTTAATTTTGTTTCATATTTTAATAAATACGGCCGGGAGGGTCACTCCCTCCCGTCTTCCAAAAGTTCAGAACTGTTTCCGGTTTCCCATCCTTGGGGATTGTGTCGAGAGGGGGTGGCGGGTATCTCAGCCATATAGGTTCCGTGTCCAGCACTTACCCTACTTAAATGGTGATTGGAGTTGGAATAGTAAATTAAATAGGTTTTGTGTCCAGCACTTACCCTAATTAAATGGTAATTGGAGTTGGAATAGTAAATTAAATAGGTTCTGTGTCCAGCACTTACCATAATTAAATGGTGATTGGAGTTGGAATAGTAATTTATTAAGATTTACTGTCCAGCACTTACCCTAATTAAATGGTGATTGGAGTTGGAATAGTAAATTAAATAGGTTCTGTGTCCAGCACTTACCCTAATTAAATGGTGATTGGAGTTGGAATAGTAATTTATTAAGGTTTACTGTCCAGCACTTACCCTAATTAAATGGTGATTGGAGTTGGAATAGTAAATAAAATTGGTTCTGTGTCCAGCACTTACCCTAATTAAATGGTGATTGGAGTTGGAATAGTAAATTAAATAATTCTGTGTCCTTCCCCTATTTATATTATATGTAGATGGGTGTATGAATAATAACTTATATAGGTTCAGTGTATAGTATGTACTCTAATTACATGTGGTATATAGAAATAGATAGAACATTACATTTATAATACATTTGAAAAAGACATAGAAATGATTTTGCAATAGGTATAAGAAAATAATTACACACATTTATTTGAAAACAATTTTATTTATTCAACATTTAAAAATTACGACAAGATATACTTTTTATAAAGCAATGTTTAGTATAAATAATACAAAATAGAAGGAAAATGTTCTTTGAAAAATCACATTTTTGAGTAGTTGTTTCGAAAAGTACTTTTATTTTATAGAGAAAAAATGGTTAGTTAACATTATGCAATGTATGATACTAAACATACATATTTAAATTATTATTTCTTAATCAAACATAAAACATGTGTAATGAAAAACATAATTCACAAATTGTAAAAAAAATATAGTGCTATACAGATGATGATATTAACACATGAACATCTTTAAAAGTATAATATAACATTAAGATCTTGATTAGAACATTTAGATCATAATCATTGATTTTTTTAAGTATACAATATTGTTATGTATAATTATTATTATTAATAAATAAGTTTTAATAATAATAATTTACACATATTAGTCATATTGTAAAAAATGTAATCACAAAAACAAATACAATATTACACATTTAGCAATATACTTATTTTAATAAATATTACATTAAATATTAAAATATTTTAATACTTAATGTAATAAATATTAAAAGTATGTAAAATATACAATAATATATAGAAAAATAATATATTTATCTCACAATGTAGTATACAAGTTTTTGTACATTATACATAATTTCTAACCATATATATAACAACAATGGACATTTATAGTAGTACTTTTCACAGTTAGACATAATTCGGGTGTTTTTTTTTTGTAACCACTCTTTGTCTTTTTACGTTATTTTGGGAAAGGGAAAGTCGTGGTTGGAAGCAGGTTCACGTTTGAGTAGGTACGATTCTAGTTTTATCTTTTTAAAGTATTTTAACTAAAAATTAAAGGTAGTCCTTTGTTATTTAGGGGTTGGTAATTTAAGTATGACTATTTAGATATTATGGAGAGGACTTAATATGTATTTCCGTTATCGAGGTTTTGTGGCATTTGAAGTAGTTGGAGTTAGTGAGTCTGTTGTATGATTTAATTTAAAATTTAAAAAGTTGGGATGTTATGTTTATATATTATGCTATATTCGTTAGTGTTATGTCGGTGGGATTGTTTAGAGTTTTTTTTCTCGTATTTTGAAACAGCTATTTCTGTTTCCGATTACTGATTTTTTTTGGGAAAGGAAGTGTGTTTCAGTTGTTAGAACGGAGATGTATAATATTCTACCTTTATTTTTTGAGTTCACTGAAATCTTTATCACAGTTTAAGATTATAGTCGTCATTTTCAATGGCATTTCAAGAGTCGTTTTATTTGGAAGATGGATACATTTAGCACAGTTAATTGCAATATATAATCATAGCTTGTTCGAAGTCTATTATTATTTTCATTGGGAAGTAGTCAGAAGTTTGTTCTTTTATTTTTTGTAAAATTTCTGTATAAGTTGTGGCTTGTTTGTTCGGTAATAAACAGTATATGAATGGGATACAGGTATTATGATATTGCCCATGAATTGTGTATAATTGGTAGAAAGGTTTTGGGCATATAGAAAAAGTTCCATCCATCATCCAAGTAGCACTTTCTTTCAATTTTTTAATGTTGTTATTCGTTGCAAACATGATTATTCTTTTGTCTTTGCTATGATTATCATAAAAGATAAATGGTTCGTCATTATGAGTGATTACAAGGTCAGGTGGAATTATGACTTCCTCAAAAGTTCTAGGAATTGGTATATTGGGTCTACTTGCTTTTTTTGTCCTTGCTATTGTTCTTTTAATGGAAGCAATTGATGTTAACTGACCTCTTGCTTCTCTGGGAACTTTAGGTAGTAATTCTTTCAGAATTACGCTGCTAGGTAGGTCAGATGTGCTACTTAATTCTTTGATATTCTCGAGAGTGGATCTCACTTCGATTTCCGAAATGTTTGGTGGATGATTATGTTCAGTAGTATTAATAACACTTGTTTCCCTGGTTGTAGCACGCCCATAGCATTTATTGGAGTAATATTTCGTACATTTCCAATTCACTTTAAGGTCTTTTTGTTTCTCCTGAGTATAAGTGTAGCCCATATAGCATAATAAAAATGTTCCTTTCTGAGATGTAATAAATCTTGCATCATCAGTCATTCTTGAGTTCTGTTATCTAGAAAAGTTAATATAAAAATATTGTGAAAATGTGTAATTTATAAAACATTATAAACTAAGCATGTACTATTTCTAGTATCTTACTTACCAGCAGTAAAGTTGTATGTTTCGAAAGTAGGTGTAGTTTCAGTCAGATGTTGTAGTCCTATTGCCACGGTCTGTTGAAAAAAAGTGAAGTATGTTATAGGATATGTTTAAATGTGTATTTTTTTACAGTTTTGGTAGTCTCTAACGTGACTAAAAAATAAGTTACTTTATCTCGATTTTAAAAGAGACATTTGCAAGATAATAGTAACAGAAGTATAAAAAGAGTCAACTATTGTTATGGAAAGGGGCGACCACTAATTAAATGGTAATTGGAGTTGGAATAGTAAATTAAATAGGTTCTGTGTCCAGCACTTACCCTAATTAAATGCTGATTGGAGTTGGAATAGTAAATTAAATAGGTTCTGTGTCCAACACTTACCCTAATTAAATGGTGATTGGAGTTGGAATAGTAATTTATTAAGGTTTACTGTCCAGCACTTACCCTAATTAAATGGTTATAGGAGTTGGAAAAGTAAATTAAATAGGTTCTGTGTCCAGCACTTACCCTAATTAAATGGTGATAAGAGTTGGAATAGTAAATTAAATAGGTTCTGTGTCCAGCACTTACCCTAATTAAATGGTAATTGGAGTTGGAATAGTAAATTAAATAGGTTTTGTGTCCAGCACTTACCATAATCAAATTGTGATTGGAGTTGGAATAGTAATTTATTTAGGTTTACTGTCCAGCACTTACCCTAATTAAATGGTGATTGGAGTTGGAATAGTAAAATAAATAGGTTCTGTGTCCAGCACTTACCCTAATTAAATGCTGATTGGAGTCGGAATAGTAAATTAAATAGGTTCTGTGTCCAGCACTTACCCTAATTAAATGGTAATTGAAGTTGGAATAGTAAATAAAATAGGTTCTGTGTTCAGCACTTACCATAATCAAATGGTGATTGGAGTTGGAATAGTAATGTATTAAAGTTTACTGTCCAGCACTTACCCTAATTAAATGGTGATTGGAGTTGGAATAGTAAATTAAATAGGTTCTGCGTCCGGCACTTACCCTAATTAAATGATGATTGGAGTTGGAATAGTAATTTATTAAGGTTTACTGTCCAGCACTTACCCTAATTAAATGGTGATTGGAGTTGGAATAGTAAATTAAATAGGTTCTGTGTCCAGCACTTACCCTAATTAAATGCTGATTGGAGTTGGAATAGTAAATTAAATAGGTTCTGTGTCCAGCACTTACCATAATCAAATGGTGATTGTAGTTGGAATAGTAATTTATTAAGGTTTACTGTCCAGCACTTACCCTAATTAAATGGTGATTGGAGTTGGAATAGTAAATTAAATAGGTTCTGTGTCGAGCACTTACCCTAATTAAATGGTGATTGGAGTTGGAATAGTAAATTAAATAGGTTTTGTGTCCAGCACTTACCTTATTTAAATGGTAATTGGAGTTAGAATAGTAAATTAAATAGGTTCTGTGTCCAGCACTTACCCTAATTAAATGCTGATTGGAGTTGGAATAGTAAATTAAATAGGTTCTGTGTCCAGCACTTACCCTAATTAAATGGTAATTGGAGTCGGAATAGTACATTAATGAGGTTCTGTGTCCCGCACTTACCATAATCAAATGGTGATTGGAGTTGGAATAGTAATTTATTAAGGTTTACTGTCCAGCACTTACCCTAATTAAATGGTGATTTGAGTTGGAATAGTAAATTAAATAGGTTCTGTGTCCAGCACTTACCCTAATTAAATGATGATTGGAGTTGGAATAGTAATTTATTAAGGTTTACTGTCCAGCACTTACCCTAATTAAATGGTGAATGGAGTTGGAATAGTAAATTAAATAGGTTCTGTGTCCAGCACTTACCCTAAATAAATGGTAATTGGAGTTGGAATAGTAAAATAAATAGGTTCTGTGTCCAGCAGTTACCATAATCAAATGGTGATTGGAGTTGGAATAGTAATTTATTAAGGTTTACTGTCCAGCACTTACCCTAATTAAGTGGTGATTGGAGTTGGAATAGTAAATTAAATAGGTTCTGTGTCCAGCACTTACCCTAATTAAAAGGTGATTGGAGTTGGAATAGTAATTTATTAAGGTTTACTGTCCAGCACTTACCCTAATTAAATGGTGATTGGAGTTGGAATAGTAAATTAAATAGGTTCTGTGTCCAGCACTTACCCAAATTAAATGGTAATTGGAGTTGGAATAATATATTAAATAGGTTCTGTGTCCCGCACTTACCATAATCAAATGGTGATTGGAGTTGGAATAGTAATTTATTAAGGTTTACTGTCCAGCACTAACCCTAATTAAATGGTGATTGGAGTTGGAATAGTAAATTAAATAGGTTCTGTGTCCAGCACTTACCCTAATTAAATGCTGATTGGAGTTGGAATAGTAAATTAAATAGGTTCTGTGTCCAGCACTTACCCTAATTAAATGGTAATTGGAGTTTGAATAGTAAATTAAATAGGTTCTGTGTCCAGCACTTACCATAATCAAATGGTGATTGGAGTTGGAATAGTAATTTATTAAGGTTTTTACTGTCCAGCACTTACCCTAATTAAATGGTGATTGGAGTTGGAATAGTAAATTAAATAGGTTCTGTGTCCAGCACTTATCCTAATTAAATGGTGATTGGAGTTGGAATAGTAAATTAAATAGGTTCTGTATCCAGCACTTACCCTAATTAAATGCTGATTGGAGTTGGAATAGTAAATTAAATAGGTTCTGTGTCCAGCACTTACCCTAATTAAATGCTGATTGGAGTTGGAATAGTAAATTAAATAGGTTCTGTGTCCAGCACTTACCCTAATTAAATGGTAATTGGAGTTGGAATAGTAAATTAAATAGGTTCTGTGTCCAGCACTTACCATAATCAAATGGTGATTGGAGTTGGAATAGTACTTTATTAAGGTTTACTGTCCAGCACTTACCCTAATTAAATGGTGATTGGAGTTGGAATAGTAAATTAAATAGGTTCTGTGTCCAGCACTTACCCTAATTAAATGATGATTGGAGTTGGAATAGTAAATTAAATAGGTTCTGTGTCCAGCACTTACCCTAATTAAATGGTAATTGGAGTTGGAATAGTAAATTAAATAGGTTCTGTGTCCAGCACTTACCATAATCAAATGGTGATTGGAGTTGGAATAGTAATTTATTAAGGTTTACTGTCTAGCACTTACCCTAATTAAATGGTGATTGAAGTTGGAATAGTAAATTAAATAGGTTCTGTGTCCAGCAATTACCCTAATTAAATGGTGATTGGAGTTGGAATAGTAATTTATTAAGGTTTACTGTCCAGCACTTACCCTAATTAAATGGTGATTGGAGTTGGAGTAGTAAATTAAATAGGTTCCGTGTCCAGCACTTACCCTAATTAAATGGTGATTGGAGCTGGAATAGTAAATTAAATAGGTTTTGTGTCCAGCACTTACCCTAATTAAATGGTAATTGGAGTTGGAATAGTAAATTAAATAGGTTCTGTGTCCAGCACTTACCATAATTAAATGGTGATTGGAGTTGGAATAGTAATTTATTAAGATTTACTGTCCAGCACTTACCCTAATTAAATGGTGATTGGAGTTGGAATAGTAAATTAAATAGGTTCTGTGTCCAGCACTTACCCTAATTAAATGGTGATTGGAGTTGGAATAGTAATTTATTAAGGTTTACTGTCCAGCACTTACCCTAATTAAATGGTGATTGGAGTTGGAATCGTAAATAAAATTGGTTCTGTGTCCAGCACTTACCCTATTTAAATGGTGATTGGAGTTGGAATAGTAAATTAAATAATTCTGTGTCCTTCCCCTATTTATATTATATGTAGATGGGTGTATGAATAATAACTTATATAGGTTCAGTGTATAGTATGTACTCTAATTACATGTGGTATATAGAAATAGATAGAACATTACATTTATAATACATTTGAAAAAGACATAGAAATGATTTTGCAATAGGTATAAGAAAATAATTACACAAATTTATTTGAAAACAATTTTATTTATTCAACATTTAAAAATTACGACAAGATATACTTTTTATAAAGCAATGTTTAGTATAAATAATACAAAATAGAAGGAAAATGTTCTTTGAAAAATCACATTTTTGAGTAGTTGTTTCGAAAAGTACTTTTATTTTATAGAGAAAAAATGGTTAGTTAACATTATGCAATGTATGATACTAAACATACATATTTAAATTATTATTTCTTAATCAAACATAAAACATGTGTAATGAAAAACATAATTCACAAATTTTAAAAAAATATAGTGCTATACAGATGATGATATTAACACATGAACATCTTTAAAAGTATAATATAACATTAAGATCTTGATTAGAACATTTAGATCATAATCATTGATTTTTTTAAGTATACAATATTGTTATGTATAATTATTATTATTATTAAATAAGTTTTAATAATAATAATTTACACATATTAGTCATATTGTAAAAAATGTAATCACAAAAACAAATACAATATTACACATTTAGCAATATACTTATTTTAATAAATATTACATTAAATATTAAAATATTTTAATACTTAATGTAATAAATATTAAAAGTATGTAAAATATACAATAATATATAGAAAAATAATATATTTATCTCACAATGTAGTATACAAGTTTTTGTACATTATACATAATTTCTAACCATATATATAACAACAATGGACATTTAGAGTAGTACTTTTCACAGTTAGACATAATTCGGGTGTTTTATTTTGTAACCACTCTTTGTCTTTTTGCGTTATTTTGGGACAGGGAAAGTCGTGGTTGGAAGCAGGTTCACGTTTGAGTAGGTACGATTCTAGTTTTATCTTTATAAAGTATTTTAACTAAAAATTAAAGGTAGTCCTTTGTTATTTAGGGGTTGGTAATTTAAGTATGACTATTTAGATATTATGGAGAGGACTTAATATGTATTTCCGTTATCGAGGTTTTGTGGCATTTGAAGTAGTTGGAGTTAGTGAGTCTGTTGTATGATTTAATTTAAAATTTAAAAAGTTGGGATGTTATGTTTATATATTATGCTATATTTGTTAGTGTTATGTCGGTGGGATTGTTTAGAGTTTTTTTTCTCGTATTTTGAAACAGCTATTTCTGTTTCCGATTACTGATTTTTTTTGGGAAAGGAAGTGTGTTTCAGTTGTTAGAACGGAGATGTATAACATTCTACCTTTATTTTTTGAGTTCACTGAAATCTTTATCACAGTTTAAGATTATAGTCGTCATTTTCAATGGCATTTCAAGAGTCGTTTTATTTGGAAGATGGATACATTTAGCACAGTTAATTGCAATATATAATCATAGCTTGTTCGAAGTCTATTATTATTTTCATTGGGAAGTAGTCAGAAGTTTGTTCTTTTATTTTTTGTAAAATTTCTGTATAAGTTGTGGCTTGTTTGTTCGGTAATAAACAGTATATGAATGGGATACAGGTATTATGATATTGCCCATGAATTGTGTATAATTGGTAGAAAGGTTTTGGGCATACAGAAAAAGTTCCATCCATCATCCAAGTAGCACTTTCTTTCAATTTTTTAATGTTGTTATTCGTTGCAAACATGATTATTCTTTTGTCTTTGCTATGATTATCATAAAAGATAAATGGTTCGTCATTATGAGTGATTACAAGGTCAGGTGGAATTATGACTTCCTCAAAAGTTCTAGGAATTGGTATATTGGGTCTACTTGCTTTTTTTGTCCTTGCTATTGTTCTTTTAATGGAAGCAATTGATGTTAACTGACCTCTTGCTTCTCTGGGAACTTTAGGTAGTAATTCTTTCAGAATTACGCTGCTAGGTAGGTCAGATGTGCTACTTAATTCTTTGATATTCTTGAGAGTGGATCTCACTTCGATATCCGAAATGTTTGGTGGATGATTATGTTCAGTAGTATTAATAACACTTGTTTCCCTGGTTGTAGCACGCCCATAGCATTTATTGGAGTAATATTTCGTACATTTCCAATTCACTTTAAGGTCTTTTTGTTTCTCCTGAGTATAAGTGTAGCCCATATAGCATAATAAAAATGTTCCTTTCTGAGATGTAATAAATCTTGCATCATCAGTCATTCTTGAGTTCTGTTATCTAGAAAAGTTAATATAAAAATATTGTGAAAATGTGTAATTTATAAAACATTATAAACTAAGCATGTACTATTTCTAGTATCTTACTTACCAGCAGTAAAGTTGTATGTTTCGAAAGTAGGTGTAGTTTCAGTCAGATGTTGTAGTCCTATTGCCACGGTCTGTTGAAAAAAAGTGAAGTATGTTATAGGATATGTTTAAATGTGTATTTTTTTACAGTTTTGGTAGTCTCTAACGTGACTAAAAAATAAGTTACTTTATCTCGATTTTAAAAGAGACATTTGCAAGATAATAGTAACAGAAGTATAAAAAGAGTCAACTATTGTTATGGAAAGGGGCGACCACTCGGTCCCCCCGAACGTATGGTTGGGGGTCCGGATCCTCCCGGGAAACCATTTTGGGCAGGGGGCGTGTCACGGCTGGTATGCCCGAAGCCCTCTACGGAACAAGGAGCAATTTTGACCCACCCACCAGCCCCTTATGGCAATATTAGTTCTGCAATGAAGTAATTTTCTTTGATAAACATCTTCTTCCCTTTGTTTAGCGGTATACGAAGGTCTAGTTTAATGATATGATTAATGTCTGAAGGTACTGTTTTCTTGTAGTATAGACAAATATTGCAAATAAACAGGATGATTTTTTCTCCCTTAGTAGGTAATCAAATGTCGTATTTATTTTTTGGTCGGGCAGTAAGGTCATGATCGGTGAGCAGTAATTTCAAGGTCCCTAGAGGGGGGCGCCACCCACTATGGATGGGAGCGCCCGTGGGCAGGCGGCCATTGGCCCCTCCCACGGGGAGGCGGCACCCACTAAGTATGGGTCGCCTAGGGGAAGACGGCCATAGGCCCCTTCCAGGGGAGGAGGCGGCTATATGCCCCTCCTACGAATTTCCCGGGGCCCGGATATCCGCGACGGCGGATGTGATAGACAGTGTGGGGTGGGAGGGGGAGTCCACGCTGCCTTCTTACAGACACCTCACACGGGTCCTCGGACGACCTTTAAGATGGCGTCGAGTTAAAATGGGGGGCCCCCAACAATACAAGGGAAATTGGAGTTGGCACAGAGGGTACAGTCCTCTGCGCGGCCGCCACTCACACCGTGAGGGCGAGAGTTTTGGTAGTAGGGATCTGACACCGGTTGCGACCTTGCCGTTGGCCCGTAATGCTAGGATGTAAAATTTTAATTTAGAAAGTATGCATTTGCAGGATGTTAGACTCGGCTAGGAAAACCTTTGTACTAGAGATTTGTTAAGGTTAGCCAATGAACATGTCTTCATCGAAATGTAATAAATGAAAATTGTACATGATATGAAACTTTTATTTTAATGTTTTAATTTTGTTTCATATTTTAATAAATACGGCCGGGAGGGTAACTCCCTCCCGCCTTCCAAAAGTTCAGAACTGCGTCCGTCTTCCCATCCTTGGGGATTGTGTTGGGAGGGGGTGACAGGCATCCCGGCCATATAGTATATTCTATAGAGTTTATAAAGACTTGTTATGTTATATTTTTGTACTTACCAAGAGATTTAGAGTTGTAGCAGAATGTTTGTTCTTGGATGTGAATTATCTGTTTTCAGTTCTTTTGAGGTCTGTTTAGAGAGAAAGTTTCAGAAAATTATCAATGAGTTTATATGTTGGATAAAGAATAGACAATTTTTATAAAGCATTGTTACTTATTTGGTGAAAAGAACCTGGGATCACACATGTATTATGAGTTAAAGCAGAAGAAACATATTTAAGAACATGAATAGACAATTTTTTATAAAGCATTGTTACTTATTTCGTTGTAAAAAACCTGGGATCACAATATGTATTATGAGTTAAAGCAGAAGAAACACATTAGAGAGCATGATTTTAGGACACTACTTATCTAATTACTTTCAGTAAATAATTAAAATATGTAGATACCTTTTTTATACTCAAAGTGTCGAATATCTTGAAGTAGAAGTAGAACTTTATTTTTTTGTAGAGTCTGTTTTAAGGAAAAGTACATAGAGAAACAACCTTTTAGTTTAAAAATCTTGGTATATAAGTAATAGTTAATAAAACATTAGAAATTATTAACGGAGCTATATGATTACTTACTTGTAGTATTAGGAAGAATTTTCTTGCACAGAAGAATATAGATGTTGCTCCCAAAACTGGCAGTATGTGGTCACGAAGAATATTCCCTGCAAGTTGTATGGCTGTTTGTGACTGGTTTATATAGGGTATGCGTAATTAGGTTTGCAATTTGATTGGTCACATATGTTAAGACGAGTTACTATTGGTTAGTTTGAATTTTTTTAAGATAAAAAATTAAAATATATGTGATTAGATTGTTTATATAGAGGAAGATAAATGATGTTTTTATGGATTAAAAAACCCTTGTAATAAATATAGTATTTTTATAATGAGTACAATGTATAAAAAAATGTATGTTTACAATGAGTGTATATAAAAATATTGTAAGTGACAAAAAAAAAAGTTAGTAAAAGAAAATGTTAGCTAATAATAGTAAAATAAATTAGTGAAGTATTTACAAATGTGTGTATTACTAAGAGAGTAGATGTTTTGGTGTTATATATCAAAAAAAGAGTATTTTTAAGCTATCGATATTTTTAGGTAGACGAAATTAGTGCTATCGATATTTTAGTTTTCGATATTTTTGTAGCCTGCTATATGGAGTATTGAGTTTCGATATTATGGTAGTCGAAAATAATGTTAACGATATTTGTGTAGTCAATATTTTTGTGCATCGATATTGTGTGATCGATATTTTTGTTGTTTTCATGTTAAGTATAGGGTGTCGATATTAGTGATATCGATGTTTGAGACTCAATGTTATTGTAGGTCGATTTTTGTGAAATCAAAATTCTGTCAGTGATTCTCCAATAGTCTTTTATAATATTATATTTAATCACTATGCAAGTCGTAGAGATACTAATAGTAAAATATCTTTGTAAAAAGCAAACAATCATAAACAAAAGTGTAAGCTCATATTTGTGAATCAGGCACTTGGGACTCAACCGATAGACAGCTGCTGCACTAGGAAGTCTATGGGGCTGAATACGAGTGCGGGGGTCTTCTGACCGCAGCACTTCCTGGGGTGCTGCAGTGGCAGTCCATCATCTGGATTACGACTTTCAAAGATGTAACTGTGGTGGACCGCCGCCTGCGCCAGGGAACCACTGTTCCCTTGCGCTGGCCCAGCGGAGTCCCAATGTAACATGCTGATCAGGACTGGTGCAGTCCTGCTAAGCATATTGCGAGTTTCTGCTCCCCACCATGAAAAGGCTGGCACCTTGGGAATGCATTCAGGGGGGCACAATATGTGTCCCCCTGTCTGCTTATTCCCCCCAATTCCAGCACGGCCGTGCTGGAACATTTTTGCTGTGCCTGTTTTTCTGGCACTGCCAAAGGAAAGGCAAAAGGACCGCCGACTGCACAAGTTGAACTCGTACTCAGGTTGGCAGACCTTGTGTGGCTTTGGCTCAGCTGAGCCGGCGTAGAGACAGGTCAACTGCGCCAAAGTCATAATCAGGTCCTAAGATTCCTCAGCAGGCAAGCCTTATTTTATCGGCTGTAGGAAGATATTTGTGAATTTGTAGAAATTGTGTCCTCATTTTATCTTTCCCTTTATTATTTTGAGAACATTATGAACAAAAAACCTTTTCTCTCACACATGGATCATCAAATCCCATAAGATTATCAGCATTTTTAACAAGTCAACATAAACTTAGAACTTACCACAATTCCTAAAATGAAGAAAAACGAGAAAATGATTTATATGGCGAGTGAAATAAGTTGTAACCCTTCATATGTGTTATTTTTATGACTCTCAAAGTCAGTCATTCACAACAATGCAGTTCAAAAGGATAAAATTGCTGGGCCTTTGCCCAAGAATCCATCAGGTATGCTTCTTGTAACAATCCATCTAAAGAGTCCCATGAAAAACACATATCTAACAAAATTATTGGGAAAGTCACCCCAACATATAAGGTTCTGATTTACATTAGCAGTATTAACCGAGGCACCACTCCATAAATTCCATTTATTGCAGACACCATGTATTAATTACTACGCACGGAATGGAACACATTACAATGCCATTTACCAGAAACTGTGAGTGTATTTTTATCATATGAGTGTCTACTGAAAGTGTCAGTTCTGCCACATCATGTCAGAAAGTGTATTTCCTGGCTCTGGAATTTGATTGTTCTGAGCCTGGTGAATGGTTCATTGGTCTCCAATGACTTGCTATAATACTTTGTACGATGCTTTCTGCATAATTTATGAAGTAATCTCAATAACCCTTTAAAATATTGATTTTATTTATTGATTTTCTTCACAATCATTAGATATACTGGTTAATTGAGTGACTATTAGTAGTAGTGAAAATATGCTTTTGCATCCAAAACACTGTGGTACTGTGTGCAATTCATTTCAATACTGGAAAACCTTAAACTTCCATTCACAGTACATCTGTTTAAAAAAGCAAAAGATCTCTTCTAACTCTATCCTTTATTCTACGTGTACCTAGCAAACTCTCAGAAATAATTAAAAGGATTGGTGTCTGCTTATATTATGATATCAGGCTTGTGTTCAATAACGTAGGACTCAAGATAATTATTGCAAACTACAATTTGCAGCAACCAGTTTTGTGACTTAACCAGTACAAAAAAACATGAAAAGAGAATTATTGCTAATAACTTCCAGCCTTTCTCCATCTCCAAGTGCTTTCTCGGCTTGGAGTGGAGAAACATCTGGCCCTGAGTGCTGCTGATGGTGGAAGAGGTACAGACGAAGCAGCGGCTGTGGCTGCAGCCATGTGCTAGAGGAGAACTAAGCATACCACTTCTCTGAAGTGACACAGAGAAATTTGCATAGGGTACACCAAGCAAAAGGGGCCTATTTACAAACTAGACATGCAGTGCATTGTTGGGATGCGCTGTGTGACAAGGAAGGGCAGGAATGTGCCATATTTAAGTTCATACGGTGCATTCCTGCATTTTCCTCTGCATTGGTGCCCTTTCGGCAGTCTAGCAACAATGCAGACAGCTTTGCACCAGGATGCAAGATTGCCTCTGCTGCATGCATTATTATTTTTTGTGCAGGATGGGGCTCCTTCTTGCTCAAAAACAATCCTGGGACCATTAGTCATTCTTCTATGTGTGCTGCAGAATGCATCACACTTAGAAAGTTATGCCTCTCCTGGTAATGTGTAAGATTGTGTTGCATTCCCAGGTTTACATGTTCTTGTAAATCTGGGAATGCATCAAAATCCATGGGAGTTGTGTGGGAACACCCATGGAAAGCCGGTGGAATGCCTTACCAGAGCTGAGTAAGGCAACACAACGATTTGCGCTGCTTTGCTTTTATGGAGCCTCTCAGGGCCTTGTGTGGCTTCATAAATCTCACATAAGGTTTGCATCACACATGTACCACATTGTGTGGCATAGAAGGAATGGTTTTACCATGACATAAACGTATGCCTGAATGGTGATAGGTTTCTTCAAATCAATAAAACATATTGACAAATATATTTTTCACTCAATAATCCATTTACTGCTAAAGTGAAACCAGAAACAATGTATGACAATAATGTTCAGCATATTGACCTAAGTAAATTGGCTAGAAGTATAGTGTAGTGGGAGAGCCTAAAACTTCAAAAGCTGTGCCTTTGAAAAATGTAATATGTTGCGTGTATTACCTAGAAAGACTTATCTAAGATCATATGTAGGTTCTTGGGTGATGTCAATACTGACATTGACTGTACCTTTGCACAGAGGGATGGGAGGTCTGGCTACAGCCTACACCACAGCTTAATGCTGACAACAGGGCATGGTCTAGCCACAGGCTCAATGGGGTCAGAGTAGGCTCCCGGCCGCCTTTGTGTCCTTCCTGACATTTTCAGGATGCAAGCTTTATTGCCAAGCATTGTGTAATGCATGTCACAAAAATGTTCAGTTTCTTCCTGCACATCAGATTGCTCGGATATTTGCATCCTCCAAAGATCCACAGATCCTGCAGTGGATGAAGGGATTGTTTATTTTATTTTTATTTTTTACATTTTAGACCCTTGCGTCCTCAGATGATATATGGAGGGTTTATAAAAAGGATGGACTAGATATCCAAAAGTCTGTTTTTGGTCAACTCTGTGAAGCTCAATTAAAATGTTAACTGATTAGATTTACACTTTCAAGAGTGAGCTCTATTTTCATGCCAAATTTAATTTCAGGGCAGCATTTGTTGCTGCAGCGGTGAGTAAACTTTCCTTAGAAAGGTTTAATAGGAAACACAACATTTTGACCCCGTCTGTAACTCTTGCCACCTGAAAGGATCTGCTAAAATGTGTCATGTCAAGATTTGATAGGCTGATTTAATAAACTGTAGCTAATTCTCAAATGTGGTGGCTATTTTTCAAATTCAAATGATGTGGGTAAATTGTAGTGTCCTTTGGCAAGGTAATAGCATATAATCCCAAAACACAGTTTTCCTACATATACAGAAGGTGTCATCAAGATTCAACTTGTCCTCTGCTCCAAAAGAAAATCTACCAGTCCGTTTTTTTTTCTTTTTTACAAAGGGAGAGTTTCTACTGGATTTCACATGTATGCTTAAGCCTTCAAAGGGGTTATGTTTTCCTCTGATTAGCCCCTCCATAAGGGTCCATAAGACACCCAATCTCCACTGAGGACACCATCCGCCTGATGAACTCCATCCACTCAGGATCCCCCACAGACCCATGCCCTCACCACATCTTCAACAAAGCAGATTCCATCATAGCACCACACCTCCGAGACGTCATCAACTGCTCCCTCAACTCCGCCACCTTCCCAGAAAGCTGGAAACACGCCGAACTCAGCGCCCTTCTGAAAAAACCCACAGCTGACCCCACCGAACTCAAAAACTACCGACCCATCTCGCTCCTACCATTCCCGGCCAAAGTCATCGAGAAAGCCGTCAACAACCAGCTCGCCGCCTTCCTCGAAACCAACAAATCCCTCGACCCCTCACAGTCCGGCTTCCGAGCCAAACACAGCACGGAGACCGCCCTCATCGCCGCAACAGACGACATTCGAACTCTACTGGACAATGGAGACACAGTCGCCCTCATCCTCCTCGACCTCTCCGCAGCCTTCGACACAGTCTGCCATAACACCCTTCTACAGCGCCTCAGAAACATCGGAATCCAAGGAAAAGCACTGGAATGGATCACTTCGTTCCTCACCGGAAGAACCCAGAGAGTCCGCCTCCCACCATTCAAGTCAGAGGCCACTGAAGTCATCTGCGGCGTACCACAAGGATCCTCACTCAGCCCCACCCTCTTCAACGTATACATGAGCCCCCTTGTGGCCATCGCACGCCAACACAACCTCAACATCATCTCCTACGCAGATGACACCCAACTGATCCTCTCACTCACCAAAGACCCTAATACCGCCAAAACCAACCTACACGAAGGAATGAAAGAAGTAGCCAAATGGATGAAGCATAGCCGTCTAAAACTTAACTCAGATAAAACAGAAGTCCTTATCTTAGGAACCTCCCCCTCCACCTGGGATGACTCCTGGTGGCCAGAGGCTCTTGGAAAAGCACCCATCCCGACGGATCACGCACGGAACTTGGGCGTCATTTTAGACTCCTCACTCTCGATGTCCAGACAGGTCAGCGCCGTCTCATCATCTTGCTTCAACATTCTTCGCATGCTCAAAAAAACATTTCGCTGGATCCCCACCGAAACCAGAAAAACGGTCACCCATGCACTGGTTACAAGCCGCCTGGACTATGGAAACACCCTATACGCCGGCACCACCGCAAAACTCCAGAAAAAACTCCAACGCATCCAGAACGCATCAGCCAGACTCATACTTGACATCCCACGTAAAGACCACATCTCCAGTCACCTGAAAAAACTCCACTGGCTCCCCGTCAATAAGAGGATTACTTTCCGCCTCCTAACCCACGCACACAAATCACTTTACGAACTCGGACCCGATTGCCTCAACACTCGACTTTCCTTCTACGCCCCCCCCCGCCAGCTACGTTCCTCCAACCAAGCCCTTGCTACCGTACCTCGCATCAATAAAACCACCATGGGAGGTAGATCCTTCTCCTACCTGGCTGCTAAAACCTGGAACTCACGCCCCACTCACCTTTGTCTCACTCAGAACCATCTAGCATTCAGAAAGCAACTTAAAACTTGGATATTTGACAAGTAATCCCCCCACCCTTCCTCAAGCGCCTTGAGACCCTCTGGGTATGTAGCGCGCTATATAAATCCATTTGACTTGACTTGACTTGACTTATCAGAAACCACCCTCTGTTCAAATCCTACATGACTGCAGTGTCAATATTCACCTGTAGTCCTGCTCATAGTCCTCTATAGGTCTCAGGGTCAGGTAAGTCATTATCTACCCGCTTAGGTGGCAGTCTTTTTCTCTGGAGATGCATGCAACTCTGTATGATTAGGGATGTGGTAATGCTATCAGGTAATGTTGGGCAGTTGTTATGGACACTTCTTTCTGCTGGAATTGGGTCTTGTTCCAATAACCTCTGAAATTCAAAATCAGTCCAACTATGGGAACCGGCTGGGAAGATGACAACTTTTCAGGTATTTTCACTGTATTCCCAGGCAACAGACCCTTGTCTGATCTCCCAGTTTTACTAACTTCCATTGCATCCTGGATGAATCTCAAGTTTTTTAAATTAAAAAACACACACATTCTACCCATTTTCAATAGTACCAACCTCTGGGTACCTTCTCTCTGGCCAGATAACCTAAGTAATTACCCTGCTTCAATGGCAAAAGCTTGCAATTCAGGAGTTTATTTAGATAGTAAGCTGAACCTGGAACAAGTTACTAACATCACCAAGTGATGGTGTAGATTTTGGCAATTCTAGATCATGCCTTTTCTCTTTCTCCCCTGTAAGATCATTATTGCCTGTGCATTTGTCCAAGCTCTCCTAGACAATGGCAAGTCAGTTTAGGTAAGTATGCCTAAAAATAAATGGAACCAGCTGCAAAAAATCAAAATGGTATTGGTCAGGGCATTCTTTAATCTTGAGAAAGTTAACTCTTTGACAACTGCAAAGACTTCCTATGAGTAAGTGTATTCTGTTAAAACAGCCTGTCTAATGTTTAATATTTTCCATGAGCCTGCTCGAAATGTTTTATTTTGTAAACTTAAAAACCACATCTCTACAAGGAACCGTTGATCCCAACATCAGATATGCAAACTGGAGTGGCAGAGTCTTCGGTACTGACGGAGGTAATCTGTGGAAGTTAGATTCTCTCAGGAATTAGAGCCCAGATTCGCATCCTAATGTTCAGGCATTAAAAACATGGATATTTTGCAGAAATGCTGGTTAATCCATTCTACTTGAAATATTGCAAAAAAGCACCATAAGACTACCTCAGGGTTAAACTTGCATTATATATGCTTCAATAATTAAATATGAATAGGTGAGTCCTATAATTGGACTCAGTGATGGACCCAAGATTACATGACATTGGGTGCAGGGCCAGAATGGACACCATATCTGCAGAAGGCAGGTAAGAGACAAATTATTGGAGAATGTGAAAGTAAAAGTTTTTCAATTATACCACCCCTCCAAAAATTCCTGCGGATAGATTTAACACGGGAAGACAGCTTGGTAAGGGGAGCATGATGAAGTCCAAAGGTAAAGTGGCAATTCAGCATTTAAATTTGTTTTTAGTAGGTAGTACCTAAGGGTCAATGTATACAAAATGGTTGATCAAGAGTTCCTTATACATATATTTAAGATTCAATTTAGGATTATCAAACCAAATCATGTAATATAACTAATATTGATATTAAGCCTAAAAAATATACCAGGAGTCAGTTAATAAAATTAATAATCATAGCTCTCTAAAATGGGAAATTCCATACCACATTCCAAACTCATCAACGATTTTTCCATATCTTATTATATTTAACCGCCTGATTAATTTGTTTTGCATAAGTAAATAAAAAAAAACTTTACAGAACCCATTTTTAACTGCCTCTGAACACTTGTCTTTCAATACTCTAAAGTAAGAAAGCAGGCAACCATCTTAGTGAGAACCACAATATTCCACTGAACTCCTGAGAATGATGAAACATAATTCTTCACTAAACCAAACAGTATTGAAAGAAATACGTTTGGAAACAATCTGTTCAATTCAGCAATATGGCTGAGATACCCGCCACCCCCTCTCAACACAATCCCCAAAAGGAGGGAAACCGGAAACAGTTCTTGAAGTTTTTGGAAGTGGGAGGGAGTGACCCTCCCGGCCGTATTTATTAAAACAAAATTAAAACATTAAACGTTTCATGTTATGTACAATTTCATTACCACATTGCGCTGTTTGGCTAACTTTAACATATTCTCTAATACAGAGGTTCTCCTAGCCGAACTAGCATCCTACAAAACATTCTCTAGAAATATTGAAATTGTACATCCTAACGTTTAAGGGCCAACGGCAAGGTCATAACCGGTGTCAAGATCCCTAACCAGACTTACCCCTCCCACTTGGGAGGGGCGACAGCACGGAGGCTTACCTCAAGTGCAACTACTACCAATTTCCCTTGACTTGACGGGGGCACTTAAGAACTCGACGCCAGTTAAAGGTCGTTCGAATACTCGTGTGAGGTATCTAGAAGGTATCGTAGACCTCCCCCCAACCCCACACAACTTACCGCATCTGCCGTCGCAGATGTCACTGGCCCCGGGAAATTCCCCAGGAGGGGGCTGTAACCCCTCCTACACAGGAAGGGGCCTTGACCGCCTTTCCTTTACTTCCGGCGACCCATCCTTAGAAGGGACCGCCTCCCCATTGAGGGGCCAATGGCCACCTCACCCGAGCGCTCCCATCCGTGTTGGGTGACGCCCACTCATAGGGATCTTCTAATTAGTGCTCACCGATCATGACCTTACCGCCTACCAAAAATAAATACGACAATGCTAATAAAACCTACGAAAACATTGGTCACTACGACCGAAAGAGCATGCTTAAAATTCAACACTATATCGAATCATTTTAATCGCAAAACCTACACAACATACACCAGTCTTTATTATAATCAACATCAACATGATACTATCACAACCTGTAAACGAAACAGAAACATAATTATCGATCAACTTTATTACAAACAACTGGCTGTCCTCAGGGGCTGGTGGGTGGGTCAAAATTGGCTCTTCGTTCTGTCCCGAGCTCACGTGTAGCGAGGAGGTGCAGCTTCAGAGCACAAGAACAAGAGGACGTCTTCCAGTCTTGCGTCCCTTTTTATCCGTCTTCAGGGCGGGCGAAAACCCGCCCCTGCCTGCCCCGAGGGCGTGGCTGGCTGCGTCAGTGTCTAGGCCAGCCCACTCTAGGGCGGGAAAAAGCGCGCCCCGGCTACGCCGCTTCGGGCATACCAGCGGAGACGCGCCTCCCGCCCAAAAATGGCTTCCCGGGGGGATCGAGGCACTCCGCCATACGTTCGGGGGGACCGAGTGGTCGCCCCTTTCCATATGGCTGAGATACCCGCCACCCCCTCTCAACACAATCCCCAAAAGGAGGGAAACCGGAAACAGTTCTTGAAGTTTTTGGAAGTGGGAGGGAGTGACCCTCCCGGCCGTATTTATTAAAACAAAATTAAAACATTAAACGTTTCATGTTATGTACAATTTCATTACCACATTGCGCTGTTTGGCTAACTTTAACATATTCTCTAATACAGAGGTTCTCCTAGCCGAACTAGCATCCTACAAAACATTCTCTAGAAATATTGAAATTGTACATCCTAACGTTTAAGGGCCAACGGCAAGGTCATAACCGGTGTCAAGATCCCTAACCAGACTTACCCCTCCCACTTGGGAGGGGCGACAGCACGGAGGCTTACCTCAAGTGCAACTACTACCAATTTCCCTTGACTTGACGGGGGCACTTAAGAACTCGACGCCAGTTAAAGGTCGTTCGAATACTCGTGTGAGGTATCTAGAAGGTATCGTAGACCTCCCCCCAACCCCACACAACTTACCGCATCTGCCGTCGCAGATGTCACTGGCCCCGGGAAATTCCCCAGGAGGGGGCTGTAACCCCTCCTACACAGGAAGGGGCCTTGACCGCCTTTCCTTTACTTCCGGCGACCCATCCTTAGAAGGGACCGCCTCCCCATTGAGGGGCCAATGGCCACCTCACCCGAGCGCTCCCATCCGTGTTGGGTGACCCCCACTCATAGGGATCTTCTAATTAGTGCTCACCGATCATGACCTTACCGCCACAGGTCCGGATAGTTGACCGGCTATCCGGACCCCCCACAAAACTCCTACCTAAAGGTCATGTTTTAACGTCTTTAACCAAGCTAAGAAGTCTCCTATGAGTAACTCATTCCCCACCCGTGACAAATGCACACCATCCCCCAAATACATACTGTCATCATTAATACAACTATGCGAGATAGAATGCAATGTCTTGGAACGGAACAACCTACTCACTTTGTTATTAAGTTTTCTAACAGAATGGTTCAAAGCAGGAATCGAGATAGCCCCCCGCCACACTTTTCGTGGGATCATATGAGACCACGCAATTATGCACCCCGGAACTTTCCTCGCCAACCAACTTACAGTGGAAAGCATTGCCTCTAGGAGAAGTCGTCTACCGGTGGTGACCAAATCATTGCCCCCTAAATGTACTATGACTATAGACGGCGGTGACCTCGTCCGCCCTAACAAACCCTCAAAGAATGCTTGAAACTGGTCAATACAGAGACCGCCTCTTCCGTAGAAGGACACTCTGTACCCGTATTCCCCAGGTACGTGAATCATGTCACCTGCTTCGAATACGTCTGCGGCACGCCTCACGTATGAGTGGCCCACGACCCACACCTCCTTTCTCACAGCCGGTGATGTCTGACCGCTGGCCTGGTGTTGGGTCGACTGCATAGTCCGCCCTGCCTCGTAGGCTTGCGCAACTGAAAACCAAACAAAAGACAAGAAGCGTGAGTGCATTATTACAGCTTCACAACATGTGCAACCGCACATATCTCTTATAACAATTGGAGGACCAACGCCCCACTCGTTTTACTTGTTCAACATTAAGACCCCTGGCTGTAGCTTCAGTGGCAGCCCCTATTCGAAAGGAATGGGTCCCGAATTCGCCCGGGTCTAAGCCCGCTGCGGTAATAGACATCGTAAGCACCCGCTGAAACTGAAACTTCGTCAGTGGGGTGGCGTCCGCGTGTCTCAACAATGTCCCCCCCCATGATGCCACCCTTCGTGCTAGGTAATCTTCTAAACACTGTACCGGACACATGGAGGACCCGGGGATCCTGCGAATGATCGTGCAGTCCCCCATCCCATCTTGATCGGTCTTGGACCTGACAAAGGAGACAATCATCGCTTCACCCCTGATCTGAACGTGTTCCCGGCACAAACCCCCCACCACATCCTGTTTGTTCCTTGCAACCAGCTCACTTATCCTCATCGCCCCGTGAAATGCCAGCGTAAATGCAGCTCGGAACAAACATGCCTCGAACTGAGACGAGCATGTGGTGGGGAGTGTGGCCAGCAACTGGGACAACCTATCCAGACCTATCGGTCGCCTCTCATCTACTCTGCGACCCTCCAGGCGTTGCCACCCACGCAGCGCCTTTTGTACCACAAAAGACGCTGTCGGGTCCTGGATATTATGGGCCCTGGCAACAAAGGAAATGGCAGCACGATGCCTTTGGGCCGTAGCCACCGACTTCCCAGCCCTACGCAAAGACATCAGAAAATGTACTACCCATTCCTCCTGACCCCAAAGCCCCTCTCTCTCAGTCCCCAAAAAGGCTAAATAGGCCCGAAACGCCCCTTCATATGCCTTCCTCGTCCTTGGCGCTAGACTCTCTCCCACGAGGTGACGAAGTTCGGGGCACCGAGAGACCATAGAGCTTCGGGGAAGGGTGCCGGCTCTGGGTCCGCTGAGGGAAGGAAACCCGAGAAAGCCTGCATTTGAAAACGAGACAGTGCATCAGCCGCCTGATTCATCACCCCTGGGACATGTTTTGCTCTGAATATCACGTTCAGTTGCATACACAGCAAGACAATTTCTTTGAGCAGCCTTAAAATCAGTTTACAACGGGCTGCCTGACTATTGATGCATTCTACAACGGTCATATTGTCAGACCAAAACACGACAGAATGATCTTTGAACCCTTCGGGCCAGGTTCTGAGGGCCACCAGAATGGGAAACAGTTCAAGGAAAGCAATATTACTCGTCAGCCCCTCTTCATGCCACCATGGGGGCCACCTTTGTGCCGACCATTTCGTGCCGAAGATGGCGCCAAAGCCCATGCTCCCCGCTGAATCTGTCCATAGACCAAGCTCTTCAGAGGACACGGCTGGCTTGTTCCAGACGACTCGACCATTGAAGTCCGCCAAAAATGCTAACCAAATACGCATGTCCTGGCGGACCTCAGCCGACAGTCTCGTGCGATGATGACCCTCCTTTAGGCCAACCATCGCTTGGGCAATTGAACGGGAAAAGGGGCGAGCCATTGGGATCACCCTTAGGGCAAAATTAAACTTCCCCACCAATTGTTGCAACTGATTCAGCGTAACCTTAGATGCATTTATACATACTTGCAGGGCTGCCCTGAATTTCGACACTTTGGTAGCTGGTAAACGAAAACAACCCTCACTAGAGTCCAACTCGATCCCCAAAAACTCGAGGCAAGTCGTGGGACCCACAGTTTTACCCGGTGCCAATGGCACGCCAAATTGACCCATTAACACACAAAATTCAGCCAAGGCCTGGGCGCATTCGTGATTTTCGGCGGGCCCAAGGAACAGAAAGTCATCAAGGTAATGCATTACATTTCGGAAACCCGTCTTCTTGGTGAATACCCATTGCAGAAAAGTACTGAATTTCTCGAAATATGCACAGGATATAGAGCATCCCATCGGCATACACCTATCCAAGTAATATGATCCCTGAAACATGAATCCCAGAAGACGCTGGTCGTCTGGGTGTACCGGGAGCAACCGGAACGCTGACTCGATATCTGATTTCGCCATCAACGTCCCGGGCCCCAGGCGATTCAAAATGGCCACTGCTTCATCAAATGATGCGTACCGCACCGAACATACCTCTGGATCAATTGCATCGTTCACCGAAAGACCATGTGGAGCTGACAGATTATGAATTAACCGAAACTCACCTGGGTCCTTCTTCGGGACCACCCCTAACGGAGAACAGACAAAATACGGTACCGGGGGTACACTAAACGGGCCGGCGACCCGACCCCGGTTAACCTCTTTCCGGATCTTATCTTGCACTACAGTTGTATGCTGCAAGACGGAAAGTTGATTTCTGCACGTCCCGACGCCCTGAAAGTCCCCTACCGGGATGCGGAAACCATATGAAAAACCGTTCCGCAGCACCCCAGCAGAAGTACGATCTGGGTATTCACTGAGCCAGGGAATCATCGCCAAGGTATCAATCGGGGTTGGTAAAGGCGCCCCTCGGACTATATTAGACCTGTTTGGCGCCTCCTCTACCCCCATTCTCACCCGTTCTGGCTCTGCACGAGGACTCAGGATGGGACGACCCGCAATTACTACATTCGTGTTTGAACTTACAGGATCCCGGAGGCCTAGTACATTTACCTTTGTTGAAATTGAAGCAGAAACCCCTTTTCCCTGTATTGCCGGCAGGTCTCGAGTAATCGTCGGTACTCGTACCTGACCGAAAGGGCGTCCCTGCATTTTGGCGGGAGTATTCACCAACATTGCTCCCCACCAATGGCATTTTCAACATCCCTGACTCTTTCATTTTATCCCATGTCAAAGAATCATAACAGTCCCAAGTTAAACTTTTGTTATGCTCCTTTTCTTTCCTGAAAAGGTTGTCATAACAGAACCAATGGTTACCTTGATACGATGTCGAGTAACCCATAATTCGTGACTGATAAATTGGAAACTCAGGTAGCAACTCAGGCCTACGTTCCCCCAAAATCGATGTAAAAATACCCCAGGCATTGCCCCAGTTGCCAATATTCTCATTTACCTTAAAGGCGGCCATCTTCGCGCGCCAAACACTCGGATGCATTAGGTCCTTCTGACTCTTAACATGCTCCACTTCGTAATGATCGACAAGCAAGGAGAAAATGTTCACGTATTCCCCCGCCCAAATCTTTTCCTTTATTGCCAAAGGAACATGTTGACCCAATTTCTCTCTACGAGAGGGTGCTGACTCATCCCTTGCGATCGGCAATGGCCGCTTACCTGCACCGGACGCTGCTTCCGTCACTTGTGGCTTGTCTATCACTGCCGCCGGTGCGGGCACCTTGGCTGCGTCTCTTTTTTCACGCAACTGTTTCATCAGCGCCTGTGCCTCGGCAGCCGTGGCGCCCTCACTACTATCGCCCAACCACGCTGCTAGCTGTGCCGCCAGCTCGGGGGGCATATCCTCGTTAGATGTCGGGGTGACGACGACGGGGATCGGATTCCCCTCCATCGGTACCGGGGTCGGCGCCTCGAGCGGGGCAGAGGGAACCGGGACGTCTCCCCCGGCTGGACCCCTTCTTGGCCTCTTGGGTTTCCCTCCAGCCGGTGGACGCCCCGATCCCTCCTCCCCTTCTCGCTCCGCCAGTCGCTTCTTTATCTCGGACATCTCCTTGACGAGAACCCGAACCATCTGATCAGTCGTCATTCTCTTCGCGCCTTTCTTGGGCATCTCTCCGACAAAGTATCTAGAAGACAAAAGAAAAGATCAAAACGCTCAAAATTGGCTCTTCGTTCTGTCCCGAGCTCACGTGTAGCGAGGAGGTGCAGCTTCAGAGCACAAGAACAAGAGGACGTCTTCCAGTCTTGCGTCCCTTTTTATCCGTCTTCAGGGCGGGCGAAAACCCGCCCCTGCCTGCCCCGAGGGCGTGGCTGGCTGCGTCAGTGTCTAGGCCAGCCCACTCTAGGGCGGGAAAAAGCACGCCCCGGCTACGCCGCTTCGGGCATACCAGCCGAGACGCGCCTCCCGCCCAAAAATGGCTTCCCGGGGGGATCGAGGCACTCCGCCATACGTTCGGGGGGACCGAGTGGTCGCCCCTTTCCATTAACAATGTAAGATTCCATTGCCCATTGAATGGCCAAAAACTAATTTTCTAGAGTCCCATATGTGAGTTCATGGGGAAGTAGTTCACTTTCTAAAATAGTATAGGATGGAGACCATCTGGAAACTGGAGACAATAAAGCTTCTAAAGTGATACCTAGAGTGTTGGTTTGTAATACAAATGGAGGGGAATAGCAGGATAGCAAAGTCAGGTTCAGAAGAAAGAGAACATTCTACATCCGTAAAACCAGTAAAGAGGTATGGTAAATTGCTCATTTTGAGACAGATTAGATGAAATGACAATAGTACCCCACAAATCGAAGTAAGGTCCTAATCTATTCCTACTGTCTCAGGGAATTCAGCAACTGTTTTTAATTTATAAACCTAGGAATGAATTAGGCCACTGCCTTATAGTTAAGCTAAGTATCAAACATATCTGTCTGCAGGAGCACACTTGGAGAGTAATCAATACTATGTTTTCAAGGTCTTATTTCCAAATAGGTCTAAAAATTATATCATCTTAGTTCTTTAATGAGATCTAATAATTGGTCTATGGGATGCTGAAAATGTTGCTGGACTCAAAAGAAGACTTAAAGACAAAACCTTAAATTTAATTAGCTCATTTTGGAGTGGAGAAAGCTGCCACAAGTTAGATGGGGAACTAGTCAAAACTCTATTTTTAGGTTTCAAGTGTTGATATGGACAGCTTCTCTTTGTTTGTCAGTGAGTTTGTCCACTCTTGGCAAGGGAGTGTGTTAAAGTGAGAAACCGTATTTACTTGTCAGACTACGCAAAGGTATATTTTGCTATCTAATTTGAGAACCAAAACATTGACTAACCAGTCATTACTCAAGATTAAATTCTTTTAGAGTGTTGCATGGTTCCCAGTTCTTTTTTTACCATTTTTCTTCTAGCCTCTGGCAGCTGGTATTATTGTACTCTGACCGGTGTCCCAGGACTAAATTCAGTTTTTTGCTCAATTAGCGATGCCAGTACAGAAGGGAACACTTTGCCCTTTTTTTGCAATAACATCCTTAGGTCTTCTTTCTGGCATGCTAAATCAGAGCTCTTTCCACGCATTGTTTCCACTATCCAGGAGTTTCGACGGAGAAAATCTCATCCGTATCAGACTCAAAGTGACTTGAGTCACCCATTCAGCATTCAGTGTCAGTGTAAATTGATATGATTGTTATGAATAGTTGGGTTTTGATCATTTGTATCAATTATATAAGTTTCTGGGCCTGAACATTCTCTAACCTCTAACTTATTATGGTCTGTATCATTGGAGTGCAGGGTTCTAACTTTTATTCCCCTGTTATTTTGTCTTTCTTTCTATTTTGCCTTTTTTGTTTATCTTGGGCTTTCTACATCTTACTTGAAGCTATGGCATGGATACTCTGTATTGGTCTATTAACTTACGTACCAGATACCAGGGAGATCTTTCGCCTTCTCTGTCTTTCACAACTATAACCAGATATATTGCAATCTAAACCATAATTCCCATTACTTACGCTCATAATTGGCAACTTATGAAGTACATGTTTTATGGTTTTGTTAAAACTCTTTTCAAGGCTTAGTTTGTAGTTGGTAAACATCTGGTTTTCTTTGCTTGATCTTTAGTAGACAATGTAAGCAGATAATGCCTATGCTTGCCCTTGATTAGTTGACATCTCTGATGCTAATGCTATGCATCAAAAGAAAGGTAGATGAGCAGTAAAGGTTTCAGGTAAAGTTAAGACTTCAGGATAACAAGATGCCTAGTCAAGAACTACTAAGATCTATCTGTTCGTGAGGGTCCCAGGGGCCTCACGGTAATGATACCTATAAGTCCAAAAGGTGTTTGAATGATGGCTAAATTAAGTAAACACGCCTGTCATACAGTAGCTGAATTCTTTAATTCATAAACTGGGCATTGCTACAAATATGGATTGGCATTGATGTAAATCAAAGGCCAAGAAAATCATGGTAATATAAGCAGTTTTTTTTTCTCTACATCCAGATCGTCCTAAGTGATGTGGCTTCGCAGAAGCAGAACAACAGTGGTTTGCAGAGTCCAATAAATGTATACGCTCTGTTTTTGGCACCATTCAGTTGATCAATATTTTCTTTATTTAAAACTAGGGCCAGTGAGGAAAATCTGTAGTATCTGATTATTCTTGGGTTTGCAACATGACACATTGCACAATTAGGTACTGCTCCTATTCTCTAAAGCTGGTTCTTGTTTCTGTCCTCCAATCAGTGGGTGTATTTTAGGACTTGCCTGCCAATACTTGAACCCTCCTGCTTTTTTCACTTGTTTATATTATTGGCTGAGTTAATATTTTCATCTTGGTATTCCCCAGTAATTCTTCTTCAGAATACTGTCAGCTTAACTTTCATGTCACTCTGAATACACACATTGAAAATCGGTCACTCTCCCAGGGGTTTGACACTGTATTTGGTTTGATGACCACTGCTTTCAGGTTCACATCTATGTTATCATCACATACATAGGAATGTGTCCTGGATGGGTCTTCATAGAGCAGTTCTCTGACACTTTTATCCATAGGTTCATCTTGATTTCTCGTTGAATCATGTTGGCCTACTTGTCCCCATTTTGCACCTTCAAATTACTGAGGTCCAGTTTTTTTGTACAGTAACTCTTCCGTTAGTATTTGGCAGGGAGATATCAACTAGATGGGACCTTCCCCTTTCTCATAATTTCCAGAAATTGGATGGCACTTGTTTATCGTCAAAATGGATTGGGAAAGAGTATGCCTCTAGAGTCTGGAAGAGCTACCTCCACTGAATATGCTTCGGAGTGAGAAGTTTTTACCTTCACAATCCCAATGAGAGTTGGATTGAGATGGTAATGCAGCATAGACAGTGGTAAGGCATAACTGTATTGCTTCAGAAGAATTGTATTCCTAATACTTTCTTGGTGGTTATTAAGGGTTGTAGTCCCCAGGCCTCCATGTTTCTAGCTTTATAAGACAGCTGATTAAGAGCTTTACTTGGCTTCATCTAAAGGCTAGGGAATTATCACGTCAATGATTCTTCATAGTCCATCCTTTTTAGTACTGCTTTATTTATTTCCAGATACCCAATCATTTAATCAAGCTTGATAGCAGACAGCATGCTAGGTCTTTTGAATAATCCCAGATAATAATGATGCTACATAATGCGCTTATCTGTCTCTGGCTCATGGTGCATTGCAGGTGACTATCTCAAAGATGATACAAAATTATTATGGGTCTTTTCAATGAGTATATGTTTTCAGTACAGATGAAATAATTTTAGGATTGACCTGGTTTATGGCAGTTGCATTGGTCAGTTGGAGCAAGGATTTTCATGTTCGCCTAGAAGCTAACTGTTTAGCTTACAGATCCTGCAGACCTGCTCAAATTAGTGTTTATCCACCTGGGCTTGTTGCTGATGTTATTGTAAAGATTGAATTATTTTTTTATCATAGCATATTTCCATGGTGTTATAAGGTTTGATAATTGTACTTCTTCCACAAAAATTTTGCACTTTGGTAATAAGTATAAGTTTTCAAGCAAGGATGGTCTCTGATTCTTTATACTTTAGTCATCTTAAATATGTGCAAACATTATACCATGTAAATGTAAATGTATAGGCATTTATATAGCGCACTACTTACCCGGAGGGTCCCAAGGCGCTTCGACCACTGCGAAACCCTTCCTGGCTTCCCTGAGAGATGGTCCCTTAATGGGTATCTCCAGGGTGAGACCAGGCATCCCCGGCGGTCTGGTGGGGCCGTTAGTGAAGATGAGGCAAGCTAATGCCCAGAGTTGCCGAGTGTGATCGCTGATCAGAGTGGGCACCGAGGCGAGAGAATTATCGAGTCCGCTGACCCTGGTCCAGAAACCTGCCTCGCCGGGAATCGAACCCTGGTCCCGGGCCGTCCTCTGCTCTTGGGTCTGCCGCCTCTAACCAGTGAGCCACACTACTTCACCTAAATCTCAATCCTTTGAGCATCAGATCAGTAGATTAGTTTTCATTCATCTCTGAGGTCTCCCTCTGCATATTGAAGTAATGGGCTCCCATCTCCCTGTAAATAGACAGGGCCTCATTTAAGAGGCCTTGTGTCAGTTTTGCGCTTCCGATGCGTCTCTTTTTGTGACGCATCGGTGCCGTAAAGCATGTCTCCTGTTGCGCACTATTTACAAAGTGACGCATCTAAGCAGATGCGTCACTTTGTAAACCCCTGCGCTACATTATACCTGCATCAGGTATAATGTATGCAGGGGGGCGTTCCCCCACAAAAAACCTTGTAGAAGTGACGCAGTGAAATCTATGAGATTTCACTGGGTCACTTCTAGGATGCCGTTGCGTTAAAATCTTACGCCTGCCTCACAGGAGGTGTAAGATTGACGCAGGCCCTTTCACATGGGGCTTTCCCCAAGGACGCATTGCTGGAGTTGCGTCACTTTTGAGACACACTCCAGCAATGCGTCACTTTTGAGCCATACAGATACATGAGAAATACTGATGTGTCTGTAACTCCTTGTGACATGATGCGTCATACAGTAAATATGACACATCAGGTATGTCGCAAGGAGTGCACACTGAGAAGTGAGGCATCGCTGCTCTCATGCAGCGATGCGTCATTTCTCATAAATGAGGCCCACCATGTTTAATTAAGATATGCCTTGTCAAGACTTTTTCCAATACACTCTTGAGACTCCAATTGCTTGCAAATATAATTGGTTTATTCATGATATGCATCTCCAGGTACTTTATATCACATGAATTGACTAGCTAGACCTCCTTTATGCAGGGTTAGTTTCTACTTGGGCTCCACCCACATGTCTACAACGGTAATGGTTTTCCTCCTCTTGGTTACACCTTCAGAAGAAAGAAGCCCATTTGGGTAATATGTGCTGACCCCTGCATGGTAGGGAGAAAGCACTAGGCTTTCTTTTAAAACCCTCACCCACCAGTATTTCCCCTTGGTGGCATGCTTCTTCATGGGGTGGGTTCATCCTATTCCTCTGTGGATTGGAGCGTGCTATGACCTGCAAGTTACGCGGGAGGACTGAATGGGTTGCTAATAATGATAAGAAGTATAGGAGTAGAAAGGGTCCTTTTTGTGTAGAGAGAAAGTTAAACATATCTAGCTAGTACGAAAGTAACAACTTTAATCAGACCTCTGGGCTGTATGATTAAAAAGTGGGGAGGGAAAAAAGAAAGGGTAGTTTACAATGCACCTTGCATTCTATAGGTCTACATGTTTCAAGCCAATCCCTGTAGCGTTTCTTCAGGACGAGGATATGACTCCCTGATTCTACACCTGGAGCTGTTTTGGCACAAAATGGCCACACACACTCTGCATTCTTAACCTGAAATCCAAGCCAGGTCGCAGTTGAAGGTAGCCAGCTTAATTCTCGACGTCGAGTTGGTCACCTTATGGAGCTTTTTGACAAAAAGTTCCCAAACTTCACCAAATGTTGGAACTTCTTCCAGAAGTTCCTCGAAAGAGTTCAAAGTGTCCAAAACACAGATACAAGGCTCTGGACACTCCTAGATGGTCCTCCACAATGCACCAGGCCAAATCCTTAAAAGTCCACTGGACGCACTCCAAGATGGGGGCTCTTGGTGGAGATGAAGCAGGTGGGCTTTGTTAACCTGTCGCTTGCAGGAAGTCCACTCCTTATTCTTTTTTAAAGCAAGGAAAAGTCCTTAGAGCTGTTTGTACTGGGGTGGGGTTCACGGGGCAGTAACAGAGTCAGTAGGCTGGAAAAGTGCTTTTAGAGAGGGTTTTATTTTTAAGTAAGCCTTTTTTCTACGGTTGGACAGTCTTATGCGTGCAATCTCGTCAGGCTCCGTTCTGACGCCTCTAGGGAAACTCGGTAGTTCCAGGGTGTTCCGGCGTTGACCAGGGGGTGTTGCAGCCAGAGTGATGATGTCAGAGTCGACCTCCAGGCGAAGTCCGGGAGAGAGCCACCCAAAAGGAAAGGAACAAAAACAACGGTATCAGGGAGCCGTTCAGCACGCTCAGTTTATGGACCGGGAGAGAGGGAAACCTTGTGTCCAGTATTAAACAAACGAACGGCAGTAGTGCTCATGAGGGAGGGGGTCATGGGATCGACTAGGCGGTATGTACACAGTGGTCTAACCACTCCAACCCGCCCACCCCGCAACTTTTCCCCGTACCTTGGAAAGCCACGCTCCTCCCGCGGGAGCGTGGCGGGGCGCTTCGCGGAAACGTTGGCCTCCTGGCTTGCTGTCTTCAGCTGGTCTCGTCGTGGTCTGCTCCGCACTCGGTCTCCACTCCACACCGCTCTCGTCCTCCGGGGGAAAGTCTTCCGCTGTCTTCTGGGATCTTCCTTCTTTTGACGTGTCGACGTTCGAGATGGGCGGAGTCTCGTTCTCCAGGTAGTCAGGCTTAAAGGAGCACTGTCCAGTTTCTACCTCGCATCCCCAAGGATCCCCTGAGTTATGGTTGGTCCACTCCTCCACAGGAAGAGACGAAGGCTGCTGGAGGGAAAAGGGCGAGAGAGGAACAACTGACCACCAGTCATGGAAAATGGGCTCCTCATCCTTACTCTTACCGGGGTGACCCGCCGCCCCGTCACCCACCTTCCCCCCTGGATTCTCCCGATCGGGGAGAGGAAAGGCTCGTGAGAGATAGTCAGCATTGCCATTGTCCTTGCCCCGTTTATGTTGAACCTCAAAGGAATAGGGCTGGAGGGAGAGGAACCATCTAAGCACTCTGGTGTTTACTGTCCGGTTCTGGTACATCCATTTTAAGGGTGCATGGTCTGTTAGGAGGATGAAGGGTTTCCCTTCCAGATAGTATTGTAATTTCTCGATGGCCCATTTAATGGCCAGACACTCTTGTTCTACTGTGGAATATTTACATTCTCTAGGAAACAGCTTACGACTTGCATGCAGTATGGGATGTTCCACACCGTCATCTCCTCGTTGTGACAGCACGGCCCCTAAATCCACATTGGATGCATCTGTAGCAAGGATGAAGGTCTTCTCGAAGTTGGGTGATTCCAATACAGGGGCGCTGGTTATGATATTCTTTAACCGTTCAAAGTCATCCTGAGCCTCCTGGGAAGGTTGTTGAATTTCCTTAGGCCTGACATCCTTACGTAGAAGGTCCGTGAGAGGGGCAGCGATTTCCGCAAAGTTAGGTATAAAACGTCTATAATATCCGATCAAACCGAGGAATGCTCTTACGTCTCTTTTGTTGCTCGGAAAACCTGTGTTTTTGATTGCTTTGATCTTCTCTGCTTGCGGCGCGATGGTACCTTCTCCCAGTACATATCCCAAGTAGTTGACTGGTGTGAACGCCGCCAGGGACTTTTTCGCATCGACATGCAAGCCGGCTTGCTGTAATGCCGACAAGATGATGCTGATGTGTTTCAGATGCTCCTCCCAGGTTTTGCTGTAGATAACAATGTCATCTAGATAGGCTGAGCTAAATGACGAATAGGGTTTCAACACACAATTCATGAGTCTTTGGAAAGTGGCAGGGGCGCCGTAGAGTCCAAAAGGGAGGACTGTAAACTCATAGATTCCTTCTTCTGTGCAGAAGGCAGTCTTTTTTCGGTCTTGTTCACGGAGGGGCACCTGCCAATACCCTTTAGTGAGGTCAAGGGTGGTGATGAATACAGCATCGCCCAGCTTCTCCACCAGTTCGTCGACCCTGGGTATGGGATAGGCGTCAAATGTTGATATTGCATTAAGGGCCCTAAAATCCATGCAAAATCTCTTGGACCCATCGGGTTTCGGAACCATCACGATTGGAGAGGCCCACTCACTTTTCGATGGTCGGATCACACCCAGGTTCAACATATCCAAGACCTCTTTCCTCACATCTGCACGCTTGGCTGCTGGAATCCGGTAGGGCCGCTGTTTCACCGTTTTGCCTGGAATCGTCTCAATACAATGCTCCACCAACGTGGTCTTGCCCGGGAGGTCCGAAAAGATAGGTGATAGGGGTTTTAAGACATCCAAGAGACTCCCTCTCATCTTCGCCGATAGATCGGGGTTGACCACGAGGAGCCCTAGGGGAGATGTATCTTTGGACCTCAGGGGGTGCGCCATGTTTTTGCCCTGTGGAATGGGTCCTATCCACTTTTTCAACAAGTTAATGTGATAGCTTTGTGTTTTTGCAGGCGTGAGACGTAATCTATAAGTGGTGTTTCCTATGGTTTCCACCACTTCATAGGGTCCCATCCACTCCTTTTTGTTGGCCAGAGTGGGAAGGAGCACCAGCGCCCAGTCTCCGATCTTGAGAGTTCTTAACTTGGTTCCTCGATCATAATATCGTTTTTGTTTCTGTCTTTGTTGTTCCAGATTCGTCTCGGCAAGACCTCTAAGTTTCCCCAACTTAGCCCTTAACTGTGACGTGTATTCCAGGAGCGTCTTCTGTTCTTCGGCCTCCTGGGTTTCCCAGGTCTCTTTCGTGATTTCCAACAAAGTTCTGGGGAGACGCCCATATAGAAGTTCGAAAGCGGAACAACCTAGACTACTCTGCTTTTGTGCTCTAAGCACATATAGCGCCAAGGGAAGTAACCGATCCCACGAGGGTCCTTCCGTGGACAGCATTTTCTTCAATGTGGATTTCAAGGTTTGGTTATATCGTTCCACCAGGCCAACGGTCTGGGGATGATAAACTGATGTCTTAATATGCCGTATATTGAAAGTCTTACACACTTCCCTCATCAGGCGGGATGTAAAAGGAGTTCCTTGATCCGTAAGGACCTCTCTTGGAAATCCTACTCGTGCAAAGAGTTCCACCAATTTTTCTGAGACATTGGCGGTGGTAGGTGCTCGTAAGGGAAACGCTTCTATAAACCTGGTGGCGTAGTCGACTAGTACTAGGGCGTACTGGTGACCCCTGGACGACTTGGGCAGGGGCCCGATCAAGTCCATCCCTACCCTTTCAAAGGGCATCCCGACAATGGGCATGGGCTGTTATGGTGCAGCCGGAGGTCTGTGAGTGTTCCTTCTTTGACAAATGTCACACTTCTTGCAGTATTCCTGGACATCCTTGTAGATACCTGGCCAAAAAAAATGCCGAATTATACTTTCGGTAGTCTTTTCCTTACCGGCGTGTCCTGCTGTCAAATGTGCATGGGCAAAAAACAACACTTGTTCTCTGAAGGAGACCGGTACCAGGAGTTGTGGAGTACTTCCTGCTTCTGCTTCCCAATATAGGAGGTCTTTTCGTATAATAAACCGGGGAAACGGAGTATCAGGTTTATCTTGCGTAGCATGGGCGGCTTCCCATGCGTTGTACAGTGTTCTGTCCTCAGTTTGTGCAAACTTGAAATTACGGTCCATGATCCAAGGATCAGGCATTATGAAGGCTGGTTGAGGGTCCACCAGCGTTGGATACTGGATATTCAGCTTCTTCCTAAACAAGGCGAGAAACTCTGGGTTGTCTACCCCTAAAATTACATCCTCGGGGAGGGAGTCCACCACCCCTACTTTCACTAGACAGGCAGGTTTGTCTTTTGGTCGTATGATGACCTGTGCTAAGGGATACGGCTTGACGTCTCTATGGACACAACGAATATGAACCAGGGTGTTGGGGACGTACTGTTTGGGAAGAACCAGGCGTTCTTGAACCACAGATTGTCTACAGCCCGAATCTAGCAGAGCTCTCACCTCATTGTCGTTAATGGTTATACTCATGTAGAAAGACGTCCCCATCTCGGCGGAGTATAGGACAGTTTTTGGAAGATAGCCCACTTCCATAGGTTCCTCCGTCTGATGTTTCCGAGGACACATCCGGGCAATGTGGCCCCATTCGCCACATTCAAAACATTGCGGTCCACGAGTCATTGGGGATTCCATTCTCATTGGTCTGGGTCTGACCGGGTCTGTTACCGTCTTTGGTTTCTTCTCGAGTTTTTATTGTATCACGTGCTTGGGGTGTCTCTCTGTTTCCCTTCCCGACCCACGGGGTTGTGCTCTGGCATAATTGGCAGCCATTTCAATGGCTTGTTCTACTGTCAGTCCCGAATGTTGCCTCAACCACCTCTGCGACCCATATGGGAGGGCCTCCATAAACTGCTCCAAATAGATTTTGGCCAGTATTTCTTCTTTGGAGCTAGTCTCCGGCTTTAGCCATTTGCCGGCCAACATCTTAAGCCTGAAAAACAGTGTCTTGGGGTTCTCACCCGCAGAACCCTTCTCCTTGCGGAACCTTACTCAGTACGCTTCGGGGTCCAGCCCCAAATGGTCCAGAATCACATTTTTGATGAGGGTATAGGGAGCGTTTCCTGCAGGATTGGCTACCTGGTACGCAAACTGAGCCTCTCCTGTTAACAAAGGTGCCAGGAAAAGGGCCATTTCTCTTCCGGCCAACCCAGGGCTCTCGCAGCTCTTTCAAAATTCATAAGGAACTCATCCGGGTCTTCGCCATGTACATATTTCTGGAGGGCGATCCCTGAGGGATTAGGCGTATGGCTCCTGCTCTCTACATGCACTACGCCTGTGGGGGTCGTCACTGTCTTTTGCCTACACTCCAGTTGGGCTGTGACGGTGTTTTTAAACAGGTCTCGGGCAGCCTGAGCCGCTGTCAATTGCCTCTCTACGGCCCACTCCAGTTTTTCCTGCCCTTTGATTAGATGCTGGATAAGGGCGGCCATCTCGGGATCACAGATGGACTCAGATGGAGATCCCACTTCTGACACCACTTGTACTGGGGTGGGGTTCACGGGGGCAGTAACGGAGTCAGTAGGCTAGAAAAGTGCTTTTAGAGAGGGTTTTATTTTTAAGTAAGCCTTTTTTCTACGGTTGGACAGTCTTATGCGTGCAATCTCGTCAGGCTCCGTTCTGACGCCTCTAGGGAAACTCAGTAGTTCCAGGGTGTTCCGGCGTTGACCAGGGGGTGTTGCAGCCAGCGTGATGACGTCAGAGTCGACCTCCAGGCGAAGTCCGGGAGAGCGCCACCTAAAAGGAAAGGAACAAAAACAACGGTATCAGGGAGACGTTCAGGACGCTCAGTTTAGGGACCGGGAGTGAGGGAAACCTTGTGTCCAGTATTAAACAAACGAACGGCAGTAGTGCTCGTGAGGGAGGGGGTCAGGGGATCGACTAGGCGGTATGTACACAGTGGTCTAACCACTCCAACCCGCCCACCCCGCAACTTTGCCCCGTACTTTGGAAAGCCACGCTCCTCCCGCGGGAGCGTGGCGTGGCGCTTCGCGGAAACGTTGGCCTCCTGGCTTGCTGTCTTCAGCTGGTCTCGTCGTGGTCTGCTCCGCACTCGGTCTCCACTCCACACCGCTCTCGTCTTCCGGGGGAAAGTCTACAGGCATCTTCCAGGATCTTCCTTCTTTTGACGTGTCGACGTTCGAGATGGGTGGAGTCTCGTTCGCCAGGTAGTCAGGCTTAAAGGAGCACTGTCCAGTTTTTACCTCGCATCCCCAAGGATCCACTGAGTTATGGTTGGTCCACTCCTCCACAGGAAGAGACGAAGGCTCCTGGAGGGAAAAGGGCGAGAGAGGAACAGCTGACCACCAGTCACGGAAAACTGGCTCCTCATCCTTACTCTTACCGGGGTGACCCGCCGCCCCGTCACACTGTTGTACCAGATTTTTCAGCAGGTGCAGTCCTTCAGAGTGCAGTCTTTTGGGTGCATATTCAGATTCCAACTGGGCAGTCCTTCTCTTTGTAATTTCAGGCAGCAGATCTGAGGAGCTATGCAGCTCTCCCATATTTTTTCCACAGTTTCTGAGCATCAAGCTGGTGGGGTACCCCTGACAAATGGGGTGAAGGGTGTCACCCAGGTGTATTGCCACTTCCTCCAAAGTGTGGCATATGCCTATCCGAGAAAACACCCTCCTCTCAAAATCCACAATGGAAAATTCTTCTCCTTTGATATTCGATCTGGCTGAGCCAACCCACTAGTGTGGCTGCCTTTCAGTAACTCAACCCCTTCCAGCCCCCTGACTAATGTAATTACTGAGGGTCCTGTGTGGATGGGGATGCAGGATGTGGGGGTCAGCCTAGACCATGCTGGTTCCAAACTGTCATTCTCCCTGTGATGACCAGTTTGGCAATCCCACCCACTTCCTGCCTTTTGCCTTCTGCAGCTAAAGTTCAACGCCCATGGGAAATCCATTGTATACTCTGGTAGGACACTTCTCACTTCATCGAGCAGCTCTGGCTGTGCCTGTGAAAGGCTAGCCAATCCGGAGACGCCAGCTAGGAAGCTGGATTTTCGACCACTGAGAGGAAAGTTTAATAACTTATTTTGTGTAATAGATATTACAAATCTAACTGTGGGAGGTTGTTGTATTTATCTGAACTATTATTTAGATACATTAGATATATTCTGTAAATATTTATACTTAAATAAAATACATAACTTTAAGCCTATGGAGCCATTGACTACAATGGGGAAAATGGAATTAGCAGTTTTTCCCTCAACAGGGCTTATAAAACATATTTTATAATGTCCCTGCTTATAGTTAGAAGGCACCCTACCCCTGGGGCCCCTAGTGGTAACTTAGTGACTTATATGTAACGATAAGGAAGTTCGAGTTTTTTTAAGTAACTTCAGTTTCAAAGTCGAATTTGAATATAATTACAATTAAAAGCAGCCAGCAAGACAGGGATGTTTTTTTTACATGACAGCAGGCAATTCAGCAGTGCATACTTTAGTGAGGGAAATATACTGTGCCCTATATATACTAGTGCCTTATAGATATTTGAATCCCTCTTGTTATTTTTTACTAGGGCCTTATCGGGATCTGTCATTGCCATTTATAATTATACCTAATCATGTACTCTCAATCAGATCACAGGCCCTGGGTCTGAAAAGCAGAGCCCAGGGCATAATCAGAGTCAGAACGCCATCACCTTTTAGTCAAAATTGAGACAACAAGTGGGGGGACACTACAAAGAGGTCCCGATTTCTCACAGTGTGTCTATTGAAGTCTGTCTAAATGTGGCCAAAAGGCTAGAGAGCTGTTCACTTTGGAACGGGAAACACATTTGAGTCTTGGCATTGGCTCAACATCCTGGTATCCAGTCCAAATCACTTAGGGCATGACCGCTATCAAAATGGCATTGGAATCACTGCCGCCAAGTTGGTGGTCAGACCGTCCTATTAAGATGCATGCACTCCCATAGACAAAAGAATGTTGCAGTATTGTGTCAGGGGTGGAATAGGCCAAAGTGCCTGGAGGAGGGTAGACCACCAGATCACAATGTGCTGTACACTAGGGGCATAACACAGGCCCTTGCATCCCCTACAGTTCTGCAAAGCCCCAGCTGCAGGGGGCCCTCTCTGCACAGTACTCAGGTCTGAACGCTCCAGATAAAATGCAGTGCTGGCCCCTCCATGTACATTGCAGGTAAACTTTCGTTACGCCACTGCCACAACACAGACATGACTGGTGGTTAAGCCTCCACACCTGATCTGGCAGAAAGCGAAGAATATAAGGCACAAACTCACCTTTACTCACAGTCACACATCCTGTATAGCCATGGAGCTTGCCCTCACATCCTGCTGCTTGAAGAAGACCAACACCTTTGTGGATGCAACCAATGGAAAGCCATATACCTATATGTTCCCACTGACTCCTCAGTAAATAGTTGGTTCGCCATGGACATGTGAAGGTGTATGGTGTCCCTGGCCTAAACATGTCATGAGACCCCCTTTTCCCAATACATTGGAATGCATAATCCAAGCACTTCTCCATGAGAGCCTCTGTGGGCAGGCCCGCATCTAAAATTAAGAGTCAAGGATACTGATGTGTGCATTGATTGGTGTATTATAACAGCACCTCCCCATCAATATCACAGCTATTCATCTCTGTGATACCCTCACATTTACCACTTGCTAGGTCCAGTTGTCATATTACCTTCTGGATGGATGTTTCATGAAACTTAAACACACCCTCTCTGCTAAATATCTGTATTAGACTCTAACACATCCCCCAACATAAAAAGTTGGGGAATGTGATGTCAATGGGATGTCAAATAATCTCTGTAAGAAGCAACAAAGATCATTCTTTGGAGAGTAGGCTTCCTTCTATCAGGGGGACCCAAGAAAAAAAGGGCCTTTTGGCCCCAGTCCACTTTGCACATGCCTCAACATCTCTATGTTTACAGGACCTGTGGCTTGAAGTATGTCAGAGGCAACTAATATCATAACCAAATGCCATGCATATGTGGGGAATATGTAAGTGCAAGCAAAGACAACAAACACAGCACTAACAGCATTTGTCATACGCATATATACAGTAGGTGTAAGTTAATCACACTAAAAAGGACACATGTATATAAAAAAGTTTTAAATGTTATGGCTATTCACCACCTTCCATGTGTGGATAAACAAAGAACTAACTTGCACACATCAAACATATATCCAGTTTACATCATGAGGAGAACTGCATACTAATTGATGTTCACATTGCCCAAGACAAGCAGAATTACTTACCATATGATATCCCAAACAATGTATTGTCAGCCCCAGTTAGAATTGGTCCAACATATCCATCCTTGGGACAGTTACCTTTCTCTTGTGTAACTCCCGCACTGTTTCCAATGTCAGAATATACAAACCCCTACAAATGGATCAGGAATCAGGGTGAAACAAACTTGACTGAAGGCACACACCTCAAAGTAAACAATAACATCAAATAGTTAGAAATGTAATGGCAGGACTAATGTGTTCTAAACCAAATAAATAATGTATTACTCCAAAATGACCTGTTGGAGCAAATCATAAGCCAATGGCCAGCCCAAATCCACATTCTGGAACCTCCTTGCAATGGGACATCAATTGGGCATACCAGGCACCTCAGTTATCTTATTTGGGAGAAGGACGTTTGGATTAGGAAGGGGTGTGATTGGATAGTGAAGGTGGAACTTTGGAAGAGGAAGAGGTTCCTTTTCAAAATGTTGCTCTGCACTAGCACTTTCTGGGCTGAGACTTAAGGGGAAATTTTGCATGGAATGCTCTTTTTCGTATTCGGCCTTGTTCAGTGCCAAAAGTCATTCTTCTAACTCTGTTCAACACCCAGTATGTTGGGGCTCTAGATGTTAATGAGGTCACGTTACATAATGGAAGCAGCGCAAGGACGGACAGGGGCACCCTGCTGGCATGCTTAGGCAAGCCCATCAGCATCCGAAAGGGGGCGAGGGACTAGGACCTCTGCACGTTTGGAACATGTAAAAATACTAGCTAGCAGTATATTCATCAACATAACTGGAAACCCTTAGCAAATGGCCACAAGAGGCATGCCTGCACTCTATGGACCAAGCCAAACTTCCTGGTAGCTGTTACGTATGCAACTACTCCCCAGACTCAACCAAGCCTAAAGATTTATGGGATTTTAACCTTTCACCAAACACAGAGTCTATTAAGAAAAAGAGCCAACCATTATTTAAATGGCCTATGTATCTAGTTAGCTGTAGATAATATCCCTCCCTAAGCATAGAATGGAAGTGTTTACTTTTCTAGATGAAGGTCAGGCAGCCGATGTATTCCTTACAGAAATATGACCCAATGAGGAAAGCAGGCCTGATATTGCAGAAGCCCTACTATCAGGCTAAGCAATGAAAAGGAGTGACCAGGTACATAAGAAAGGGGGAAGAATTGCAATTATCATGAAAAAAGATTTTACGTTTACCCCAGTAACAATACCAGGTAGTGAATGTCTGGCCATTTCTATCGCACTTTCTCACAATTTCACATTCTCTGAGATACTGATATACCGGCCCCAAGGGCCAGTGGCAGACTTCTTGAAGCTGGTGCCTGATATAGTAGCTGCTTCTAGCCTGCGGTCAGCAAATTTCATAGTAAGGGGGGACCTGACACATCAATGTGTACAGGTTTTCAACTTTTTACACAATCTGTCAGTGATCCACCTTACTCAGTTATTTAATCTTCGATTAACACACAACAAAGGTCACATTGAGGACCAATTTTTATCTAACATACTTAAACTGACAGTAGGCCAACCTGTGCCAACAATCTCAACGACCATTACATGGCTCCATTCTCGATTCTTTAGATGGGGAAACTAGCATCAAGAGCCACACACTTTAAGACCTCCTGGCAATGGTCGAAACTTAATCCAACCAGGTGGGAGTAAACCTTTTGTAAATCAGCCCGGAGGTTTACTAAAGAAGCAGAGGTCTCGCCGTCATATGCAGGAGTAAAAATACTAGATCACAAAAAACCTGGAATACCTAATCCCTCAAAAAACGACATAAAAAGCTGAATTACGTTAAAACCTCTTGGTTTTCACCAGAGTTGTGGCAATTTAAAAAGAATGTAAGAAACATGAAAGGCAGTGGGAGTAAAATATGATGACATAAATAGACAGTTCTACAAAGCATAGTTGAAAAAATATCATCACACCATTAGAGGAGCCCGAACAAATGATCTTGCAGACAGGATGAAGCAATCTCCTAGCTCCTCCAAAGATATCGATAATACAGTGAAGTCTTTTCTTAATCAAGACACACCTGGAACTGGTCCTATGACATCAACAGAATTATATAAATCTCTAGCTAATCACTTTCAGAGGAAAGTGAAAGATATCTATGATACCCTATCAGGCTCTGCAGACTACATGAATTATTTAGATTACAGCTCTAGAGACATATACATCAAAACATTACAAGCTACCAAATATAGAGGATGTAATGGCCATGGCCACCTCAATTAAATGAGGCTCTCCACTTGACCCAGCTCCGATCAACATCCTATTGAACGGAGGAATCACAATGATTACCGCTCTGATGACGTTGTTTAATCTCTTCCTAAAGAGCTGTAGTGTACAAGTGGAATGGAAACATGCCATCATTCAAAAATATTTAAATAAATCTCATCTGGCTCCTGGGATAATAGAAAATTACAGACCCAGCTCCCTTCTGCCTGGTGTTATCAAAATGTCAAAGAAATCCATCAACGGGTACATCATCAATCAAATTCTCATCTGGCTCCTGAGATAATAGAACATTACAGACCCTTCCCTGCCAACTGGAAGAAGCTGGTGTTACAGGCAAGACCCTGAAGTGGTTGGCCTCATTTCTTGAGAAACGCGGATCCCAGGTCAGAGAGTGATTGGGCTTCTCATCCAGTCATCAGTTGTATTGTGGTGTTCCACAGAGTTTGTCTTTGAGCGGTAACATTTATTTTCACCCCCTACTAGATATCATATGTTTTTCTGGTTTCAAGGTGATATCTTATGCGGATGATAACGAGCTGATTGTTATGCTGTCCCCAAAATCTGTTTCCATGAGACTCATCAGCTGCTTAGAAAAGTGTCTGAGTGGATGGCAGCCAGCTGTCTTAAATTGAATGATGGAAAATCCGAGATTTTGATTTTAGGAAATAACGCTCTGGGATCAGATCGCCTGGCGTCCTCCCTTCAGAGAGCACCCATCTCATAAATTCAGAAGACAAAAAGCCTAGGGATGACCCTGGACAACCAAATATCCATGGCCTCTCCAGCAAAGAAGGTGGCTGACGGTTGCTTCCGCCTGCTGATTACCCTGAGAAAGTTTTAAAAAGGCTCCTAGTAGAATCACATAGAATCGTGATTCAAGGTCTAATCTTGTCCCGCCTTGATTCTGGCAACTCAATGTATTTAGGCAGCCCAAGATCAGTAAGAAATAAACTTCAGATCACTCAAAATGCTGCTGCTCAGATTCTGTTAGTTATTCAGAAAACACAATCTGCTTGCACTGTGCACAAAATGCTTCATTGGCTGCAGAGTGCAATTGAAATACTGTGCAATGCATAAGCCAGGCCCATCTGTTCTGCAGCAAAAAGGCCATTTCCTACTACGCTAACTGGGACCTGTAATTAAACAATTGTGGACAGCTTTTTGTTCCCAGAATTAAGAAAGCTAGAAGTGGAGGCAGTTTTTTTGTCGACATATCTTTTCCCTTAACTTGTCCTATTCACTTCCTTTTTATTCACTCACTCCTCTCCTTCCGATAGTGCTGGGAAGCCCGATACGGGTAGCCATGCACTTTATAGGTGTTGGAGAATAGAATAGAATGGAATGAAATAGATAGAATGATATTTGGGGGGAGGGTTCTGAGTTAGAAGGGGTCCAGTGATGCTAGGAAGGGGACGCTCGTAAGTGGAAGGGGTGATGGGTCAGGAATAGGTGTGGATTTGGCGGCGGAAATGTGATCTTGACTGTGGTAGGAGGAGGAAGCTTCTTTGAAGGAGTGGTAGGAGGTTTGGTAGCAGTGAGGGGAAGAGAAAAGGTAGGGTCTTCTGAAAGGAACTTGGGAGGGAGTGTGGGAAGGAGTTGGTACTTGGAGGGAGAGGAAGTGACTTTAAGTAATATGCTTGGGTCAGTTGCAGGTGCATGTTTTTCAGGGATATGTGCTGCAAGAATGGGTGTGTCTTGTTTTTCTGGTGTATGTTGGGTGCTTGAATGTTTGCATCTGAGTTTTTAGGTGTTTACAGAATTGGTGGTGTGTCTATGGATGTTGCTGCAGTGGAAGTGCTGGTCAAGGGTGTTTTGAATGGTGATGTTGTGCTGACTGAGGGTGTGTCTATGGATGTACTGGTGGGTGTGCATGTGGGTATGGATGCATCTGTGGTGGGTGGGGGTGCAAAGGTGGGTGGGTTTTATGGGCATGCGTGTGTGGTGTCCCCTGTCCTGCCTGGGGATGTGATGGGTAAGTGGTGAGAGTATGTGGGTGTTGTGTTGCCAGTAAGCCTGGCGGAGTTTGTGGAGTGGTGCTATGTGGAACTCCGCAAAGTGCAAAAAAACTCAATTGCTCTATGCAGAGCTCTGCAAGCGGCGAAGTGCGTTAGAAAAATGGCATTCACAGTAATTATCAGTGCAGGGTGTTTGTCCACGCTGTGAAATTATTGTGAACTGTACCATGCACAGCTCAAGCAGGCTCAAGCAGGCGCAAGCAGGCACTGCATCTTTTTTTTCCGCTTGACTAGATTTTCTACTTCTCAATTCGAACAAACGGTTTCTCAACTTCAGCGGTCGTGACCATACACAGCCACCTGCTTTTTTCCTGTTTGTGCTTATGTCCTGCTTGGGTCTGTATGGGTGGGTGCATGCAAAGGTGTGCGTGTGGTTTGGACAGATTTAGGAATAGGGGACAGGGATGGGAAAGGGGCAGAGGACAAACACAAATTTGAGAGGATGGGAGGCTGCGGTCAATGAGGAAGCCTGAGCCTGAAAATATCTCTGTCAGACAGACATGGCACTGTGAATGCCTACCAGGAAAGTCACCATCTGCTGCAGATGGCTGCCTTGTACCTGGATGGCATTCAGCAGCGCAGTCTTATCCACAGAGATGTTCCTCAGGAGTGCAATAACATGCTCACTCAGCACAGCAGGGGCACAGGGGCAGAGGCTGTGGTGCCTTGAGTGAACGGGGGTGGTTCCCCTCTTAAAGGACCATGCACAGGTAACTGGGTGGGGAGTAACTGAGAGGGTGAAGCTGGAACATGGGGTGGTTGACATGGAAGATGGCGGCAGATTTCATGTGGGGTCCGCCACCACACAGGAGTGTCCACTGGAGGATGACTGATAACTTCGTGAGACATTAGCTAGCCTCCTCCATGGAAATCCACATCCCTTCTCAGTCATTAGGTCCCTCTGTGTCACTAGGACCCTCTGTGTCAGAAGTACCAGAAGCAGAACCACGGTGGGCAGCTGCTTCCCTGCCAATGTTGTCCCTCTCTCTTTTGCCTGCCTGTAATGATGCTGTATTGTAAAATGAAATCAGTGTATTGCAACTGCAGTATCACAGCTGACCATGCAATGTTAACATTTGAAATGTGCACAAATTACACCATTTCCAAGATTCAAAACATTGGCTCCAACATTAACCTGAACAAATGAATTCATGGTACATAACCTGTAAACAGTTGCTCACAGGGATGTCATTACCCCACACTGCTACAAGCCCATGATTGAAGTCTACTCCATGTCATCTAGATGTATCTACTGGTAATGGTCCCAGCCTTCTACTCTTTCGCCCATTTTGGCTCCGAAGTGGACAGATCTCCACAAATTGGGAGGGAACAAAACATACTGTGAGCCAATCTCCAAACAAGGCACTGAATTCACCAAATGTGCACATATCTAATGACACATAACAATGTGTACCGCCTGTCACGTTATACAGCTATGTTGCAGCAATATGTGCAGTTGCAGACATCAGCTCTCATGAATATGATAAAGTCACACTATTGGAACATCAAATACATACAGTCCTCATCTATCCACTGTCACATTAATCCAGCGTAATGTGATCTGAAGTAGCTTTGCAATGTTTCACCTGTAGCAATGAAAAGTATAGTGCACGCATGTATGGCTAAATATTTGGGTGAATCTTGAACAAATGGCCACAGGATAAGTTGTCACATTGCCCTATTCCATCTTTGAACTGTCTGACCACTCCATTCAAAAGAACATGTGCCATTCAAGGTTCATGTGTCACAGTGACCATTTGTGACATCAACATGTAATGTAAGTTTGTTCCCAGGGTGTTAGAATATTACAGGCTACCTTGGTATTGATTACAGCCTGCATAGCACTCCCTAAAGCATGCGTCCAATCATTGAATGAACCTGCAAACATGAGCATGTGTCTCTCACATTACTGGTAATCCCAGAGTTATGCTTTGTAAAATCAAAAATTAACACAGAGTGAAAGTCTACCTATCATGTAGTTCATATCTTCACCATTTGAACATTCCCATAGAAATGTGAGTAATGGCTCAGGGCATGTGTCACACACTCACCACTGTGTACAAAGTTCTGGCTGTGGTAAAACATTGTTTAAATTACACAATTAACTCACAAAATAATCTCAGTGGCTACCACACATATGTCTGTTTGATTCAGACATCAACCTAAGATTGCGGTCTCATCATGTAGAACACAGGATTGTTGATGACTCAACTACAGGAACAGATTCACAGGCCAACATGTAGGCTCTGTTTCTGATTGCAGCAGTGACGTAGGGACAGGTATGTTATCACACATATCTAACTTACCAATGGGAACCATTGTCCAGTCACAGCTGAAAGGTGCATGTTATAATACGTCACTTGTGATAGGCCTACCATCACATGAATCACAGTATTGAGTGAGTATCACTCATTCCACAATGTAGACAATTGGTCTGTTTGGGACAATGGTAAGTCAAGTTATCTAACAACATGATCTGAATCATCACTTGAGTCAGCCATGTGACATCCCATGTCAGGTTCATGGATAGGTCACAGGCCATTGCTGTGCAGCAGCTTGATACATATACCAAGCAAATTACATAATTATTCACCTCTCACCAGACCTACATATCTGTATACTCCTCTTGTGCATTTGAATAGGGGCATGCCTCAGTTCAGATGGTGACATGCATACCTGTGAGATAAAAAAAGATGTTAACACCACTTGTACAACTTTGGTCATGACTTGCCCCCGTGTTGCTGCTATTGGGCCCTTAACTGCCCATCAAGGCTGGGATAGGCCACTGCAATATGTTAGCTATTAGGGGACTCATGGTGTGGCTTGTCCCCACACACATGATGGGAGGACAGCCCCAGCTGAACCTCCACGATCTTCCAGGTATAGCGTTCAGGTCATCCCACCTCTTGTGGCAATGGACGCTACATTACCTGTAGACCCCCAGGGTCTGCATCTTCTTTGTGGTGGCCTTCCAGATGTCATGCTCCTGATGGGTGTTGACCTGCATATATACAAGAGACAAAACAAACATTTTGTAACTGAAACTTAACGTACATCATTCTTTTATGTCACACAAGTGTGTTATATCTGCCACTGGCTGACACCAATAGTGAGCAAACAACATATGTATATTATACATGCTGAGATACACAAACCTCAATACACACTTCTTAACAATCTGCTTAATACCATTATCCCTGTTCATATATCTAAATTGCAAAGGTACCACACTCCGATTGTTAAGTCTTTACACACTCACTTTAAGTAACTCAGGAGAGATCTATCAGCCAGATTCATGAAGCCGAAATCGGCTCGCAAAGGGCCAGATTCTGAGAATCTGGCCCTTTGTGAGCGCTATTTTTGCATTTGGGATTCATCACTCCAAATGCAAAAATAGCAATTCTAAAAATCGCTAAATTGCGAATAATTGCATTTAAGGAATCTCAATTTGAGATTCCTTAAATGCAATTCATGAACCATTTTAAAATTGCGAATTCGCAATCTGGGGCAGCTATTTACCGCGAAGTGTAACTACGTGGTAAATAGCGAAAACTTAGAAAAATGCACTTTAGTGCATTTTTCTAAGTTGTATGTTACACACACACATGTCCTTTGGACATGTGTGTGCTCAACACCTGTGTACATTACCATTTCAGGGGTGCTACAGGGTGTCCTTTGGACACCCTGGCACCCTTGAAATCGCTTCCTTATTTGCGATTCGCTAATTGCGAATCGCAAATAAGGAATGACTCCCCATTCAGTCTTATGGGCCTTTAGGCCCATAGGATTGAATGGGGAGCCATTCCTTATTTGTGATTCGCAATTAGCGAATCGCAAATAAGGAAGCTGTAGAAATTGCAATAAATATTGAGCTTTCTACAAGAATCTAGTTTTGCTAGTCTTTAATTGCGATTCCTTAATAATCGCTATTAAGGTTTCGCAAAACATGACAATGATGAATCTGGGGGTATGTGTACTGTGATGTGAGCTACACATTAAAAAAGAGGACTACACGGTATTAGCTCTTGGTATCAGTTGTATTGCCACAGATACCCTGCCCTAGCCTGGGACATGCTTCTGACGGGCCACAGCTCATTATTAGGACTTGCTCTATGCAGGCTTAGCATATGTCTATACCAAGTCCCTCACGTTACCAACCTAGTCCAATCTCAAAGGTCAGCTTGTGGACACCCAATAAACAAACTCAATGCTGGATTGCACCCTGAAGGGATCTGTGATATATTGCTACCTCCCAAACAACATTTTTGAGAGCCAAAATGTAGGCTGATTAATATGCGTAGCTAGATACATTGCTGACATCATCCTCATCCGCTCTTGACAGAGTAAATACAGTCCTCATGCTGCTAAGGATATGCACATGGTTTCATATTTGGCATTATCAGATGTGTAACAATATTACAGGTACCATTAAATGTATGAATGAATAGATGGCTACATACACCCAACAGTGGTGATGTCACATCCACAATGTATAGGGCCCAACAATCACTAACATGATTGTCCTAGGTAGTGAGCTACAAATGATACAGCACCTTATAGACAAATAATGTGGCTCAGGAGCACAATGTAGCCTGTGAACATGGCAAATGTTGAGTTACACAGAGTTATATATGTTTTCAGTAACTCACCTATTCTTCTGGTGAGCCACAGAGCTGGCCACACTGGGAGAGGACCTAGTCTGTGAGCATTGCTGGTTCTTCTGCAGGGAAGGCGGTGGCCCTCTTCACGTTTTGGCCTGCCATAAATGCTCCCAGAGGTGGCAAACAGCAGCTGATGTGTAGGAGGTGTTGGTGGCAGCAGTGTTTTTAGGCAGGTGAGTTTTGAAACTGCGGTGTGCTTTTCCGCGGAATACGAGATAATTAGCAGAGATGGACACAGCTATTGGCCCATGACCATCACAATCTACAAGGTGTGCCTATGGCTCTGTTTATCATGGTGTTAACCGCCCATAGCTTGTATGACTGCTGCCTGCAGCGTCACAGTCAGAATTTTCCAAGATCCAGGCCAGGCAGCTGCCATGTGAACGGTTGAAAGTAGTGGATTTTTTTATTTAAATGTGTCAGCACCACTCATATGAAGGGGTTACATGTTGAAATGGGAAGTAATTCCTATCCATGTAATTTCATTGAAACTCAGCCTCTGTGGTGTTTGTTAGGGCATTATTGCTACACTAGCACAGCTCAGCATATACCACCATTGACGTTCATTTCCCCAAATATTATTATTTTTTAATTTAAAGATGCAAATATCACCTTTGTGAGGCAATGTTTTATATTAAATAGTTCATTGGCTATGTTGTGTAACATGTTTGTTTATTAAAACTGCACATATGTTACTCTGACCATTTTACTGATACTTCACAAATAGGTACCCTGAGAAAGGGAGGAGAAAGCAGTCTCCAGTGCACCTCCCATGTCCAGACCTACAAACCATGGAAGAAAGGGATGTTAATAAAACATTTCATCTGAATAGGCAAACTATTGTGATTTATGTCATCAGTAGGAGCCTGATCTCCAGCCTCACAACACAAACCTAACATGTATCCCACCAATAGTACAATTTATTGCAGAACACCATTTTTTGCCACTGGTTCATTACAATACACAGTCTCAATATCTGGTGGTATATCACAACCAATGTTCAGAGATGTGCCAGAAGTAGTCATTTCTTCTCCGATGTGACACATTGACAGCTACATCCATTTCACAAGACATGCGTATTTGGCAAATGTGAAGGGAGAGTTTTATTGATTTGCTCGCTTGCCACATGTGATTGGATCCACTGATGACACCCCTTTAGCTTTGATACCACCACACAACTGGGAACAGGCTTACTGTAAATGGAAGCACTTCCACTCATTTAACATGCAAGTTGTCTGCCTAGCAGATTTGCACAACTCATATGTCTGTGCCCGGTTCCCTGATTCTGCCCATGATTCCTCTATACTGCGTAACAGCACCATACCCCAGCTGATAGGTGGAGCCCTCCTCTACTCACCTGGAAAGTTATGCCAAATTGTGTGGCCTGCTGCATGCTCCACTACATCGCCCTGCTACGGAACATCCTTCACATCGCAGAGGATTTAGACCACTGTGAGCCACCAGGTGAGGACCATAAAAGGTCAAAGAAAGATGATAGTACTAAAGAAGAAGAAGGAGGAGACGTGCGTTAGGTTCTCATCATAATTTCTTTTTCTGAGTGTAAGCATGGTGTCAGTGCCTGGAGTCTTCCTAAGAAGTCGCTCCACCGTCCAAGGGTCAAGTAGCATAAAGCCACTATCAATAGAAAAGCTAGTTCTGAGATGTTCGCTCTCTGTCTCTCAAGGCAAGGAAGAAGTGGGCCTTTTCCCTAGTTCCAACAATCAATTTTCCACATGTAGCATTCCCATGATGCACCTTGCATCGCGTCATCCACTCCGGGTGCAGTTCTAAACTAGAGCACCTCACACAATTGTATTAATACATTTTAAAATTCTAACACCACATGCAAACATAATTTGCAAGATTATATGCGGATGCATTTTACAAATGAATATAATGCACCCCTACGAATAAAAATAAATTTCTGATTCATCACACTACAGATGTTACAGAATAGTAACCAGAAATATGAATATTTTTCTTTCAACAGCGTATATCATAGTATTAGATGTTTTTGTCAGAAAAGTAGACAATGGATACACATTTTTATTTAGAACTACAATGAAACAAAAGTGAACATAGAAGTATGGTTTGGATATAAACAAAAACAAAACGTGACGCATTCACAACTGAAAAGCGTTGTTTATTTTGGTCGCCTCCCATTATTAGAAGAGGAATTTGGAAAACAGCCCAGACTGCGCATCTGCCCTTATAATTTAAACTTCCGGGGACTGGATGTACAGGGAAGCAGTCTGTTTGCTGGCACGCGACCAAATGCAAAAGTGAGCACCTGCGCGGCCGCTCTGTGTTTGTTACCGCTGAGCAGGCCCATCTGTAAATATGTCCCACGTGCCAGCTTCCCTACTTTGGTTGTTGTTAGAGGAAACCAAGGGAGAATGATAAACAGCACCGAGAGACATAACGCATCTCTCTCTGTGTGATCGCCAAAAACCTTTTTTTCTCTCCTGCCTCGCGTCCCAAAGAGAATCAATGCACCCGAGGCAGGATGCTAATGTCCTAGGTCGATGTATAGCCGCTCCAGGGAGGGACAAACTCACTCCATGCAAACCCGCCAAATAAACTCCCATCCAGCTGATGAACTTCAAATGAACTGGTGCTGTGTCCAGTGTCCATCAAAGCGAGGCTGAGAGCGGCGAGGGCGCGCGGCGTTATCACGCCCGAGCAATTTTCATATGCCCTATTACACGGTATCTCAATTACTAACAGATGTCCACAGTCTTTGCTTAAAAGGAGATCGTTTGTGCTCAATTGAGTGATGGGACAATTAAAAGCAAATGACGATTTAATTTGGAAAATACCGACTCGTCAATGTAAGTGCCAATAGATAAAATCATGCACTACTGAATGCCAGTAGCCGACCAAGAAAGTTGATCAGCATTAGGAGAAATATTTTTTGTGCTTAACTTTTGTGAGAGCATTCAATCAGTGCAGTTTTTATTTTTATTCTCAGGAATGTTCCTTTTTTTTTAATGGAAAAGACATACACTGGTCAATGAGTGGAAAGTACAGCATGTAGTATAGGCAGGCTGATATTTTTTAATTAATACGGTGTTTGGCTTGTTTCTCCTCTCCAGAATATGTAAACATCTGTGATGCTAATTAATTTGATTTGAGTCTTAATCTACACAATATTGCAGCTCAACCTTTGTGAGGGATAAAAATCTAAATTATTTGGAAAATAGAACGTTAACAATGCCTGAGATACTGTCTTTTCCATTGCTGTAAAAGTCTGGGTTTGTAGAAGAGAGAGCCCACATTTCGCAAGTATGATAGAAACCCTACTCGTAATACACCACAGTTCAGATATGAGAAAAGTTTTCAAATTGTGCATTTCGTTGTCTAAAAAAGTATTAACGTGTCTCCATTCTACTTTGATCCAAGTGAAAGTAATGCAAATTCCGAAAGGCCATTTTGCACACTGGCAGCCAGCCATGCTGTATTTTTAGGCGATCCTCATGCTGAGGCCAGTATGTGCAACAAGCAGATGGCCGCTTTCCTCGAGACGAACGGATCCCTCGACCCCTCACAGTCCGGCTTCCGAGCCAACCACAGCACCGAGACCGCCCTCATCGCCGCCACCGACGACATCCGAGCCCTGATGGACAATGGAGAAACAGCGGCCCTCATCCTCCTAGACCTCTCCGCGGCATTCGACACGGTCTGCCACCGCACCCTAGTACGGCGCCTCAGCAACGTCGGAATCCAGGACAAGGCGCTGGAATGGATCACCTCCTTCCTCGACGGGAGAACACAGAGAGTCCGCCTACCACCGTACAAGTCAGAAGCCACCGAAGTCATCTGCGGCGTCCCCCAAGGATCATCTCTGAGCCCTACCCTCTTCAACGTCTACATGAGCCCCCTCGCGGCCATCGTACGCAAACACAACCTCAGCATAATCTCCTACGCCGACGACACCCAGCTGATCCTCTCCCTGACCAACGACCCCGCCGCCGCCAGAGCCAACCTGCACGAAGGGATGAAAGAGGTAGCCGAGTGGATGACGACCAGCCGCCTGAAACTGAACTCGGACAAGACGGAGGTCCTCATCCTGGGCTCCTCTCCCTCCGCCTGGGACGACTCCTGGTGGCCTCCCGCCCTGGGCACCGCACCCAAACCGACAGACCATGCACGCAACCTGGGCTTCATCCTGGACTCCTCCCTTTCCATGACCAGGCAAGTCAACAACGTCTCCTCGGCATGCTTCAACATCCTACGCATGCTACGGAAGATCTTCTGGTGGATCCCCACTGAGACCAGGAAGACCGTCACCCAGGCCCTCGTCACCAGCCGACTGGACTACGGCAACGCCCTCTACGCCGGGACCACCGCCAAGCTCCAGAAGAGACTCCAGCGGATCCAGAACGCCTCAGCCAGACTCATCCTCGACATCCCACGAACCAGCCACATCTCCGGACATCTGCGAGACCTTCACTGGCTCCCCGTCAACAAAAGAATCACCTTCCGCCTCCTCACCCACGCACACAAAGCCCTACACGACCAAGGCCCGAGCTACCTCAACAGCCGAGTCAACTTCTACGCTCCCAAACGCCACCTCCGATCAGCCAACCACGCCCTCGCCGCCGTCCCCCGCATCCGAAGAGCGACTACAGGAGGAAGGTCCTTCTCCTACCTGGCCGCCAAGACCTGAAACTCCCTCCCGACCGACCTGCGCCTGACCCAAGACCACCTCTCCTTCAGGAAGAAGCTGAAGACCTGGCTGTTCGAGCAGTAGCGGCTCCCCCCCCCCAGCGCCTTGAGACCCCACGGGTATGTAGCGCGCTTTATAAGTGTCACTGATTGATTGATTGATTGATTGTAAGAGGGTCTTGGCCCTATCATTTAGTGAGTGTTGTGGGTGTCAAGAGCGAAGAAAGCCTCATTCATGCGGTTTCCTATTACCTCTTACATGAAAGAATACAGCAGGGTTAGTGATATTGTGGTGCTCCAAGTTGTCCTTCTAGTGCTTTGATGGTTCCACCCATTATTTTTTTCACTGGCTTGTTGGGTGAGTTATGAGTTTTTCTGACCTGAGCTGGAAGTCTTTGGAATATATTCGCAAGAACGTGTTGCAAAATGCAGCATTCAACATCACTGCCTATCGCGGGAAAACAACTCCGTGACAACATGGAATTCACAACACGGCAGTAGCATGCAATAGTTTGCCGAAATTGCGGCCAATGCCCGTGACACAACCACCTCGATAGAGATAAAAACACAAACCCCAATGTGAAAAAACCTTCGATGGGCAAAAGCTTGATAAGAAAACAGTGACAACATGCGCGATGGCAGCAATACTAATGCACAATGTGGGAAAAAGCACAAGAACAGCATACGGAAAATGCCACAGAACAAAATTAATCAACAGAGGATTACCAAGGATGCACCCTTCCAACTGCAGAAGACAACTTGTACGCAACAACATCCAAGCACCGTGGAAGAGCAGAATCGACAGGCGGTGACACCGCATGAAAGAGACCAGTGGCAGACTCATTGGAGCCGCAGTAGCGACACACCCACCATGCAGCATATGCAGATAAGCAGGAGTGCACATCGACATTGACAACATTATTATTGTTATTATTGCATTTCTTATATAGCGCCAGAATCGACCCCCGAAGGGGTATCTCCGCGCTTGCCTTGGGAACCCGTCCTGGTTTTTCCCTGTGAGATAGCCCCTACAGGGCATCCCCAAGGTGAAAGCCAGGCATCCCGCCGCGGGGGGGCCGTTGTGGAGATTAAGCAAGCTTAATGCCCAGAGTTGCAGAGTGTGAACCCATGATCAGGTCAGGCACCGAAGTGAGAATTATCGAGTCCGTGGACATTTGAGCTCAACACCCTGCCGCGTCGGGAATCGAACCCTGGTCCCGGGTCTGACCTCTGCTTCAGGGTCTGCCTGCTCTAACCAGTGAGCCACACTTCTCCACCCCGGTACAAACAGCAACCCCTCCACATTTGAACACAGGACACAACTGGTTCCGCAAATGTGTACAACCTGGCAAGAAATCGCAGGGAAATGTAACATGACAATGTACAAGTACAACCTGTAACCTGCTAATATGTTTTATTCACACATACAGTGCAGTTGGACATCTTCTACTGTCGCATGATTGCCATGGATGGTCACAATGTGACGTGCTCATGAGAAGTAAGTGTCAATGATGCTATGCCTATGGGCCATTCCTGCCGCTGCAGCAATGGGAAGTGGGCCACCTGCCCCATCACCACCATCATCAGCTGGTACCTCTGGAACTGGGATCCATGGGGCCCTGGTGCGAACACAGCTGTTGTGCAACACACAACATGCAACGATCAGCTTGCACATGATGTCCGGGCTGTACAGGAGCTTTCCACCTGTGCCGTCCAGGCACCTGAAACGTAACTTCAACACACCAAATGTGCTTTCAACGATGCCCCTGGTGCGTATGTGGGCCCCATTGTACTGCCTCAGTGCGGGTGTGGCCAGGTCTCAAAGTGGTGTCATCATCCAAGGGCAGAGTGCATATCCTTGATCACCTGTGACAGTGCAGGCAGAAAAGAGTCAACACTTGGTTCGGCAGGATGTGATGGCGGGTCCACCAATCCAGTGGGGCCTGTGCTGTCCATGTGTGGGGTGAGTGTAAGGCAGCCCTCAGAGAGTAGCTGATGCTGGCAACAACTTCAACAGTCATCAGGCACTCAGAAATGCAATGTCATATCTACAAGGGGGATGACTCGAGTAGCACAGGGCTAGTGGCCCCGGATGTAAAGCAGCCAACACAGGCCCACTGCCATGGGACACTGACCTGCGGGAGACTGGGGTAAGGTCATGTGGGCAGAGCAGTGCCTCAAAATGTGTCATGGCTGCTTCTGCATCCGCACACGTTCAGCTGGTGTGTGGCTGTGGCACCATTAAATGTCTGTATTGAGTGCAGGGGTAGCCCAGGATGACCATGGAGTGGTGTGGTCGTGTCGTTTGACATGTAGAATGTGGTTTGGTCATGTGTGCATCCCCAAAGTTGTGCTTTGTGCGTTGGAGGCTTTGGGATGTGTGATGTGTGGTGTGCTGATTTGGTACTTACCAACGAGCAGTCCCGTTCCATATGTGCCATCGCGGAAGCGCTGGTTGATGATTGACTGTCAGAAGATGAAGGAATCATGCACACTGCCTGAGTAGTTGGCGACGACATTGGTGAAGAGCAGTGGTCCAAAATGAAGGAATGCGTGTGCTTTCTGTTGCGGAAGTGGTGTGCAGTATCCGCAGGGGGCACAAGTGGGACATGTGTGCAGCCGATTGCCCTCAACACAGCTGGGAATCCGGCTATTGCGTAGAAGCCTTGCTCTGTCTCCAGCTGTTCCTGGGCAGTGTTGGGGAAGTGAAGGTACTGGAGTATGAAGCTGAGGATGGCATCCAGAACAGGTGTGATGAACTTTGATAGGGCTGGTTGTGATACCCTTCCGACTCTGGCAGTTGTTGTTTGGAAGGTACCAGCGGCTTTGTCTGCGGAGGGATGTTGGGTCTCCTCTGTGTTGGTACCGTCAGCCGGTGGGCGATGTGGGTCATGATGCAGTGAATGGTTGTCCTTTTGAGTCTGTAGTGGGCAATTACTTCCACGGGCATCAGGTCTGTGAGAGTAGTGCATTTTCTGTAGGTCTGCTGTCTTACTCAGCGCAGCCTCTGTGGTTGTCCGGGGGAGCCGGGTCCGGGTCCTGGGGTGGTGGGTGTTGTGGCCCTGTTGAGGACCTGAGCTACATGATGCGTAGCTCCATGGGATCGTTTGTTCTTCGGTTATGGCTGTGTGCGGGGCTCAATTGCCTACTTCAGGTAGTCGTCCGGCTTGAGGCAGGTGTTAAATACCTGCAGCTATTGCCTGTTTTTGGTTCACTTAGCGGATCTGTTAGTTTGTTGTGAAAGTGGTGTTGTTTTTTTTGTGTGTTTCTGCACAGGAACGCCTACTCTGATTCTCATTAGGGTCAGTTGGTGGAATCCGCGGTGGTGTTAGGTTTTGAGGCAGTTATCGCGGGAATACTGACGATGTTTGCTGTTTGCACCAGCTTGTGAATGGGATGTCAGTTTTATCTCCACTTTTGATGCGTTAAGGTAGAGATAAATCGGAGGTAATCCCTTGTGAATATGCCCCTTAGTGTTGGGGAGTGCAAGTCTAAAACATTTGTAGATATTTTGTTTCTTAGGGTTTGCAAACTGAATACATGAATTTAATCGGAAACTTTGTTCCTCATGGACCCAGTAGAGCTAATTTTGAGCTGATTGATTTAATGACGATTAGAAACTCAGAAATTCAATTTCTAGTGCCCCCGACGAAGATACGCTGCTCTGATCCTGCTGGGAAAGAAGCAAGGTCAGTGACAATTTAATACAATGTTTCAACAGGAGAACAATTTTCTACATCCAGAGGTGGGATTTGTTTGTGATGGCTGTAGCCTGACAGACAGAACATGTCTGGTTTGAACGAAAGACTACAATCTTTCGAATCCTATTCAGGTGAGGGGTTCACTGCTTGGGAATTTCACCCTTCAATATCTAATGTGTAGTGTCGATTATATACATGGATAAGGTAGCAGATACAGAATAATAGTGTGTGTTCGTGGTCACATAACATAAGTTGAAAAGCAGTAAAGGGCCATAGATGGTAATCCCCATTGGCCTGGAAGTTTTCATCCCTTGTATCCATCTCCTGTACATCTCCTCCCTACTCCCTTTAGTGCCGGCTCTAGGGTGGTACAACCAGTGCAGCTGCTCTGGCGCTGCCTTTGGTGGAGTATGCTGTGTTTAAAAATTAATATTGGTTTAAAAGCATGTGAACTTTCTTGTGCACCCAGCAGTGTTAAGGCAACAATAAAAATGTCTAGATGACTCTGGTGCCCTCTCCCCCATACCCCCATACCCCCCTACTCTACCCTGTTCTGCCTCTAGACTCTTTCCTCTTTATTTCTCTTCTCCTTTTTCATCTCCCTCCTCCTCTTTGTCATTATCTTCTTCATATTTTCCCTCACCCTCCCACTCACTCTTGTTCTTCCCCCTTCCTCCCTTTCTTTCCTCAATCGCTGTCTTTCCCACTCTCCAGGGTATCATGGGCCCTGCTTGGGTTTGCGCATCTGCTTGGCACCACCGCCTGTCCTGTTGACGGTCCTTGTCAGTACTACAGGACGCCTTTTCCCCTCCTCTCCTTTTGGTCATACTTCCCCATTATGCACTCATGCTCTTCCCCTGCCCTGAGTACTTACTCGTGTTCATACTTTTACAGTGCTTTCTTTTTTACAGTGGGGGGATTGGAGCTGCCCCTCATCGTGGCCAAGTTATTTCATTATTAAAATTATTGCTTATGTTATATACAATGTGCGCTCCTCCCTCCCCTCCACGCATTACCCTCCCCCCTTTTTTCCTCCCCTCCCTTCTAGTATTATTTGTGCACTGTATGGTACTGTACTGTATGCATTGTTTTGTATTATACTTCTAACTCGTTATTATGTTTTCAATATAAAATTACAGCACAAAAAAACATAACTCTAGTGATTATGTGCCTACTGGTGAGGGTTCAGAATTTTGTCTATTGGCAGGTTTGACTCATCATAAAGTAGTTCAGAACGTTCATATGCCTTCTGCAAAGACCGTATACAATGCAGATAACAGCACTGAGTGTCAATGAATTATGAGTGGTGCTATACAAAAATAAATGTATGTCAAAGAGAGGCTAGGGAGATATGAGGTGCCATGTTGGAGAAAAGTAATGAGGGACTTCATGGAGAATGAGATCATGGGTGGGGGAATCAAAAATGAATGTTGTACTGGGTGACACCATCGCGAAAGCTGGCCCTGACTGCAACCTCTATAAAGCTCTCAATCGCTAGGTCTGCCTTATATATATCCTCATACATACATTGAGACACAGATGTGATGCAGAGCTTATTTTATAGCTTTCTAACATATATAGTGTGTGCCAGATTGATTACTAATCCCATTTCAACACTGACAATGGTAGAATTACGGATGTCCGCATGCAGTGCATGAAGATCATTCTGAAATTCTTCGTTGTCTCAATTGCCACATACTATTACAGCATCTTAATGATTTTACAACATGCCATAGTGGACCATGGCACATTTATAATTCTTCGTGAGTATCTAAATCAACAGAGAAGACTAGGTCCACTCAGTTAAATGGCACAGTGGAAGTTTAAGCAAAATCCACTGACATAATGACAGCAGCAAGTCACAATGCAGCTATTGTTGAACATGGGTTGTATTGAATATGCCAAGTGTATTTGCCTGTGATATGATCATGTACTGAGCTGCCACAGGACGTATCTATCAGTTAGTAGCCCAAAAGGAAGTGAAAGATTATAATGTTACTCAAAATACAGAAAGATTTGGTACAGACATTGTTCATAAGTTTTGACAACAATTGCCACAATTGAATGTCAATATGTATAGCAAAAATCAATTAAGCAGCCCAGGACAAGGCCCTATTAGTAAATGCTGCACAACCATATTTGGAGTGTCTGATGCAGATGTAGGCATTGGCTTGATTAGCAAAAATCTGTGCTCTTTGAAGTGCATCTGCTAGAGAGAGTACAGCCAGCAAACACACTGTGGCTCAACTACCACTCTCTTATCTCTCCAGGATGCTGAACCCACCCCCATGTGAGCTTTCATGCTTCCTTTGAGAGGTTGGAATTCATGGTGAGAAAACATAGATGCCAACAGAATCACTTGTGTCTTGTGAGTGATTTCAAGATGTTCCATGTTCAATGATCCCTGTCTAAAGGTGACATCAGGGAACATTAACTGTGAGCTACATCTTGAGTAGTGCAATGCATTGATAGATGGATGGATTAATGAATGAATGAATAAATGGATGGATGGAAACATAGATAGATTTAGATTGTATGAATGAAAAAAGACCAAATGACAAAAAGCCACAAGTAGAAGCCGATATGAAGTTCTAAAGAATAAAAGTGTCAATAGCACTTAGAAGCAAAAAGCACCTTTGGGGATTATCAGTTTGCACTGGACTGAAGCAAAGTCAAGAGTTCAGGCAGACCATGATCGAGTGTAGGTCGGATACAGGAGCCATAAAAGGCCCGCTGAACAAAATACTTTGATCCTGGTCACAACAGCTAAATGTGGGGTGCAGCTGAGCAGTGCGTCAGTTTCGATCTTGCAGTCGAGGTGATGCATTCATTTTCTCAATGCAACAGTGGTGATGTGCTGGGTCTGAAGACAAAGCTGAGATGTGTTGGTTCTGAAGCCCATACTATGGGTTTCTCTATGCAGTCAACGGGTTGCAGGATCTTCAGTAGGGGCAGAGGGTAGCAGGACTGCACAGCAGAAAAACAGTTCTTCCAGAGCAGCAGTCCAGCAGAGTGGCAGCCCTTATATCAGCACAGCAATCCTTCTTCCTGGCAGAGTTTATTTGCAGGTTTAGAAGTATCTGATTTGGTGGGGTTAGAGACCCAGTACTCACACCCAGTTCTGCCTTTGAAGTGGTGGAGACTTCAAAGATGGTATTTAAAGTGCACTGATGTCCTCCCTTCCAGTCCTGGCTCCAGTCTCACTACAGGGGCATATGCAACCCTTTATTTTGGGACAGGACACTGCCCATTCAGGTGTGTCAGATCCTCTCTTCCATCCTGCCCAGGATGACCTATCAGGATGCAGAGGGCCACTCATTCACACTTAACCTTACTTGTGTATAGCAGTCTAGAGGGAATTCACAAAGTCCAGATATCACCCACCCCAGATGTGTATTGGAGACAGGCCACAGACACACAGAGCTAAGAGATCAGAAATGCCATCTTTCTTAAAGTGGTACAAAAGGGGGTGGTAATGGACAGAGCATCTGAACCAATCAAACACTCACACCTAGTCAAAAGATCTGGGTTTAATCCATCACCTTTCTTAAAGTGGCATTTCTAAAACAGTAATCTAAAATCCAACTTTGCCAGCAAAGATGATTTATCATTACCATTCCAATGGTATTAAACATGACAGAACTACTCCATCTCAATCAGGAATTACAGCTTAAAAGTGTAATCAGTTATTCCAAATGTTATTCTATAAGAAGGGTAGGCCTCACAGCAGTGAAAACTGAATGTATGTGTTTTTCATTACCAGGATATGCAAAACTCAAAAGTACATGTCCTACCTTTTACTGCCTTAATGGCTAACTGGGGGCTTCCTCAGAGATGATTTATATTTAATTAAAGGGGAGTTTAAAGCTTGGCAAGGGGTTTTAAATGTCAAGTCAACATAGCAGTATAAACAGGCTCTGCAGTGTCAGGGCTAAGATATGTTTAAAGGGCTACTTGTGTCAGTTGAAAAAATCAGTGCTGCAGGCCCACTAATAGCATTTAATTTACAGGCCCTAGGCACAGGTAGTGCACTTTACTAGGGACTTACAGATAAACTACATATACCACTTGTAGATAAGTCAATTAAACCATGTTTAGGGGAGAAGCATGTGCACTTTAGCACTCATTAGCAATGGTAAAGTACTCAGAGTGCTAAGGTAAAAAAAATACAGCAAAACCCTCAAGGACCTGTCCTTATATGCAACCAGGGGCGGCCTTAGGCATGTGCAAGCTGTGCACCTGCACAGGGCCTCCAAACCCCAGGGGCCACCATGCCAATATATATCCTCACTATAATAATCCTCTGAGGATGGACACATATTTCCATGGCGGCCCCTGGCAGGGATTTGGCGGCCTCCGGCTCTGTTTCACTTCCAAACACCCTGACCCACCCCTCTTCACTCGCCTCCGCGCTCCGCCCCGCCCGGACTCCCTCTTCCGGGGCCCCCTACCTAGGCTCCCTGCCCAGGGCCATCATCAGCCTAGAGCCGCCCCTGATGCAACTTTTCACAATGTACATGTTTATTCCTGTTATCAAAACTAAATATTTAAATGACAATTAAACACATATGACAACTTGGGATGTTTTCTGATGTACCTTTCCAATTCACCCTAAAAGTGTATAATTGTAGTTTCTAAGGTGTAAAATGTCTTAAATATATGCTTTTGACTTTAAATGATAAACAAACTATATTTAATATTCTCTTGCAGGTTGCATAAATATATACAGCTTTTAAATAATTGGAGTGCAAGTGATAAATTATACACACTGCTTTGGCGTAGGAATCACTGAATAATTTAACTGCATGATAATGATGTATGCCTCAACAAAATACAGTTTGCTATAATTACAGTTTTATCTACAGGCCACTTACCCCATGTTTGCATTTTAATTTTTAGAAAAGGACTGAACAAATTGCTTCTAATTAATCTAGTGATCTCCGAACAGATTTGAAATGGAATATTCCATCAAATTCTGATAAACACATCAGCTCTGCAATATTATGTCTGAATGGACTACCATAGCATAATTAGTGTAAGATCTTGAGGAAGTCTACACCTTATAGTGGGTGACTTAAACCCATTATGAAACTATGTTGTTTATAATTATAGGAAATAATGTTTATGTTTTAGTGGAATGTTACAGAATGCTCTCTGTAAAGCGCAAACATATAGTAACAATAGCAAATGCACAAACCACATTTATTCTAAGAAAAGTGATAGGCCAGGCAACACCTGTGCCATGTACAATGCCAAGAATTGGCACTATCTCAACAGAATGTGGTGGTGAATAAGTACATCCATGAAGAATATTTGAGGCCTACTTCTCCATAAACAATTAATGCTAGCACCCATGTTTCAGTTGACCTATTAATTTACATTACAATAATAAAGAGTTATTATCTTGTTTGTTCTAGGGGTGGGTGGAACTCCCAGAGTTTCCCTCTGTGGAATTCCATAGAGTTACATAAAAACTCCACAAGTTTTCACAGAGTTTCACCAATGGGTTGAAAATATTCGTAGTGCACTGCTCGTGCTCCAATGTAGTGCCAGTAGTGTGGGCAGCACTGAAAAATGGTATACACCTGTTACAACGCAACTTTTACGACTACCTACCATTACAACGCAACTTTTACAACACTAAAACTTTTACAACGCATGTATTTACAATGCATTTTTTACAACGCAGGTACCTTTACAACGCATACCATTACAACGTAAGTATTGGTAAGTATTTTAAATGTTATATGTTTGGGGTAAAGGGGTATTTTAAGGGTTCAGGGTCAGTTTTTAGTTTTTGGGTAAAGGGGTATTTTTAGGGTTCAGGGTCAGTTTTTAGTTTTTGGGTAAAGGGGTATTTTTAGGGTTCAGGGTCAGTTTTTAGTTTTTGGGTAAAGGGGTATTTTTGGGGTTCAGGGTCAGTTTTTAGTTTTTGGGTAAAGGGGTATTTTTAGGGTTCAGGGTCAGTTTTTTGTTTTTGGGTAAAGGGGTATTTTTAGGGTTCAGGGTCAGTTTTTAGTTTTTGGGTAAAGGGGTATTTTTAGGGTTCAGGGTCAGTTTTTAGTTTTTGGGTAAAGGGGTATTTTTAGGGTTCAGGGTCAGTTTTTAGTTTTTGGGTAAAGGGGTATTTTTAGGGTTCAGGGTCAGTTTTTAGTTTTTGGGTAAAGGGGTATTTTTGGGGTTCAGGGTCAGTTTTTAGTTTTTGGGTAAAGGGGTATTTTTGGGGTTCAGGGTCAGTTTTTAGTTTTTGGGTAAAGGGGTATTTTTGGGGTTCAGGGTCAGTTTTTAGTTTTTGGGTAAAGGGGTATTTTTGGGGTTCAGGGTCAGTTTTTAGTTTTTGGCTAAAGGGGTATTTTTAGGGTTCAGGGTCAGTTTTTAGTTTTTGGGTAAAGGGGTATTTTTGGGGTTCAGGGTCAGTTTTTAGTTTTTGGGGTACAGGGGTACAGGGTAAAAATAAATTAAAAATAAATTTAAATTAAATTAATTAAATGAAATAAATTAAATTAAATTACATTAAATTTTTTTTACTTATACTTACCAATACTTAAGTTGTAATGGTATGCGTTGTAAAGGTACCTGCGTTGTAAAAAAATGCGTTGTAAATACATGCGTTGTAAAAGTTTTTGCGTTGTAAAAGTTGCGTTGTAATGGTAGGTAGTTGTAATGGTATGCGTTGTAACATGGTACATCCCTGAAAAATGTACCCTAAAGGCACCATGCAGGGTGCAAGAGTGCACAGCCATTCAGAGTTGGTTTTGCTGCAGCTCAAGTGGAAAATCTACTTGAACCGCAGCAAATCGACTTGACAACCACTCACAGCTGCCCATGTTAGAAAATTGCACATGGATCCAAAGGATCCATCCTGGTTCCAGTGGGCATACTTTTGTGTTTTTTATTATTTTAAGCACCGTAACACTTTGGCATCATGGTAATCCCACATCAGTGCTGTAGTGTGACCTTTCTTTCACATGAAGAATCAATATCTAGCATATTTAGATCTTAAATAAATGTATAGCAGGACGTTCTCATGAGTGCATAATTCTTCCTAGAAATCCCAAATATGACATTACATAAAAATGGGTTCATATCATATATATCTCTGTATTTATATAAAATTATGTGTGATCTTGCTTGAGTAGGCTGCTTCAGCGCCCCTTACTAAGAGTCTGCTTGAGGCTTACATTTGAGCAATCCTTTTATAATCTCGAGAACAGTGGAGCATATTTACTTCTAAAGTGGCAAAGCGTGGCATTAAACCACGAAGACTAAGAAGCCCCTTCTCTTTAGAAAGGCAGGGCTGCACCTTATGTACACAATATGTTGTAGCCCTGCTTTCTCCCTGTCCTAGCGCTAATTTCAGCTGCATAGCTCCAAAGCAGGCATCCTTGCACCATAGCACAAGGATGCCTGCATTGTGGGGAATGATTGTTTATGTGCAGGAAGGTGCAGCACACATCAAAGTTGCAACTTGACTTCTTTAAAATTATTATTTATGGGCAGGAAGGACACCTTCAGCACATAAATAATCATTCATGGTGGTTTCTCTTTCAATGTGTGCTGCACAATGCAGAACACATAAAAACAGCAAATACAAGGAGAAATAAGCATTTCATCTCGTTGGGCCCTGGTAAGACAGGTTTTCCCTTGTGTCCATTTTGGGCTTGGAAATATGCCTCAGTGTGTCTTGAGCCAAATCAAATATTATTTCATTCTAATTGCTAAACTGTGAGGTACCTACACAAGCAATCACCCTCCTGCTCATTCAGTCTAACACTACGAAGTCACGAGGTGTGCTGAGATGTCTCAAGATAATGAAAGAGATGACATTTTGTCACTATGTTCCTCTGAATTTCACTTCGGAGTTTCAGAGGCAGTGACTTCACTGACCATGTCATGAGTGATGTAATATGTGACGTCATCAGCAGTGCATTACACGCGCAAGTTATAGTGAGTCCAACTAACTATAATGTGGAATTTCAATGGTTTTATGTCAGTAAAATTTCCAGCCAACTATAACTGGTGTGAAACTGATGTTTTTTTCAGTGAATTTCAAAGGTTTTTCAAATGTTAATCCCTAACTATAAGTCTCAGTTTATAAGTAAGACTGTTAGCGCTCTAGTTGTTCTTTAGAACACTCTGTGACATTCTGTCATTGGGCTATATTTGGGATACATCTGGCTGATATTTGGGCTACATTTGTTATTTTTTGTCTCTGGTGGCCATCTTTGGGCTACATTGGGCTACATTGGGCTACATTTGGGCTACATTTGGGCTCAAACATATATATAGCCCAATGTAGCACAATATATATTTTTTTCAAAGTAAATTTTCGTAAAAACTACCTAAGCATATATCTTGAGACATAGCAAAGGCACATCGGGCTACCAGTCCCTACAATTTTGCGAAATTTATTTTTGCATATATATATATTTTTTTTAATTTTTTTTTTGCCTTGGAGCGCTCCCAGTGCACGCCCCGGTGAGCGCCCCGGAAAGCGTAGTTTTATGAAGCGCCCTGGGGCGCGCACCGGGGAGCGTCCTGTAAGCGCCAATATCGCGAACGAAAACATGATCGTGACGTATCGCGTAGCCGCGACCGCGTGATACGCACAGCGTAAACGCACCCGGAAGCACTTGAGCGAATACGATCGTGCAACATAGGTGTCCGACGCGCTTACGCGACGCACCCCGGGGCTCGTAGCGTGAGCGTGTCGGGTCATGTGACCTGAAAATAACACTTTTTATTGGTTCATAACAGTTTTGGTTTCATAATGATGAAGCCCCTGGTCATGTGACCTGAAAATAAAACTTTTCATTGGTTCAATACATTTTTATTCTCAAAAGGATGAAAGACCCCACCTTTTTTCCTTATTCTGACTTTGTCCTTTGACTTAGGAAGACCTGTTTGTACCTCTCTGTACCTTTTTGATCTTTATAATGGCTTCAGTAGCAGCAGCAGCTGGTGCATCCGCACCACCACCACCACCACAACCACCAAGAGGACCACCAAAAGATATCATTGGTGGTCTACAAGAGGAGGAAGAGGAGGAGGAGGAGGCAGAAGGGAGAAGATGGCTTGATGAACAAAATACCCCATACCAGCCAAGACCACACATTATATGGGAGTTTTTTTCCATCCCACAGGGGAAGAAAAAAGTAAATGCAGCCAAGGTGACTTGCAAAATCTGTGGCGTGGAACTTTCCAGGGGAAATCCGAACAAGAAATATTCATTTTGAAACAACACGATGATACGCCACATGCAGCGCAAGCATCCAATAAATTATTCTGCTGCAGAGATGAGGGAACTGGCCAGTAACCCTCCCCAATCCACAAGCACCACCTCAAAAAGGAAGCAACTCACTCCGTCTGCACCAGAGTGTGGTAAATAAAATTACTGTATCATTTTTAAAAGTCAAAAGAATAGCTCAATCAAATGAGAGGCAGAGTCCGTGGAATCTGAGTCATACGGGCTTTAATGAAATACCTCGAGGTATGGGACATCGAGTTCCATCACCACTAAGCTCAGGAAGGGACATTCAACATTTTATTAGCATCACACATTATATATAGTAAAACAGTATAATTGAATCGAATATAGTAGGCGTAACAGGTGAAAAGAGAGAGATAAGAACACATGTGCGTAACAGGAGGCGTGTAATTTGGCGTACACATGGGCGTGCACTTGACATGTCAGAGAAACGTCACATGAAACGTCACAGGTTGGAGGATGCTTTAGAGAAAGTTTGCAGGATCAGCAGAAACTCTTGACCTATATGCGCGCGCAACTGAGCATGACGTGTAACCGGGGAGAACTGGGGGCTTTGACTTTTGCACAAGTAGAAGAGACTAATGTCTGGGATGTCAGAACGACCTGCACCTATAGCATATCTGGTATCTTATGTTTGGAGGATGTAGTGTCTGAAGTAAAAGGTCTCTCGGGCAGAGGCCATTCATCACTGAATGCTAGTGCGTGCATATGAATCTTCATGTAGAGTGCGGGGGCCATGGGCCTACCATGGTAACGGGAGCAGTGAATTACTTGCATGGAGACAGGAAAGCAGGGCCCTTTGCTCTGCAGCCGGGAATATGTTTACCTATTTCACTAGACTGGAATGTGTTTTCGCGGAGGCTGAGCAGATAACTGTAGGCAAAATAACGTTTTGGCAGGCCGAGCCGGGCACCGCTCGTCTGTGCAGGATGTAAGGTAGAGGTCAGGGATGCATACCTAAACTGCAGCTTTCAGAGGCAGAAAAGAACTCGGAGCCTCGATTAAGGGCCTGGCTCGACTGGGCCAGGAAACATGGAGAAAACGTGTGCTTTATTCAAAAGTGTACCATGTAAAGACGTTGGCACCATAGGCCTAGAAGCCTAATTAACGTGGTTTTCTTGGGGAACTGTATAACTGACATGTTAACGTTGGACGCAAATGCATATGCGACTTTCTAGCATGCACGGAAAAGGAATTACATGACATACATGGGACACGTTTGTTTGGATGGGGTGCGAGTTGGGGACAAATTAGCTACCTGAAAATTTCTATTACCTCAAGAGGAAAGTGAGACGATGCCGTGCATTCAGCCACGATTTGCAGATTTCCGAATTATCTGTAAATATTGTGGGAAGACCATCTCCTACAAAGAACAAAGCGTAAAGCTCATCGTCCTTGCTGGGGACAACCATAAATGCCCCAATCAACCCTAATTATTTCTTTTCTTTTTTTTTTGCTCCAGTTGAGCCATTTTCAATTCTCTGTTTTTTTCGTTTCTCCCCATGAAAAATACAAAAAAAATATGAAACTGTTCAGAAAACCCCAAAAAAGTACAAAATGTTCAAAAAAACAATAAAAAAAATATAAAACAACAAAATGAAGAAAAAAAACAGTTCTTTTTAGAACTACCTCCAATTTAAAAAAAAAGGCTAAATTTAAAAAAAAACTCTATTATTCATTTTTCCCCATGGGACGCTCCCCGGTCCGCTCCCCGGTGCGCGTACCGGACGCTCCCCCCGCGCAAATCAAAAATATATATATATTTATTTGCCCCGCTGGGTCCTCCACATCAAACCTAGGGGGTCAGGGGGGTTCTACCCTGCCCCCTTATGGTCATTTCCCCCTTTGTTTTGGCCACCTCTTGTGTCTCGATCCTACCGAGACACAAGATGGCGGCCTCTCCGGACTGTTTCGAATGTTTACAGACACCCGAGAGCCAATCAGCTTTCCATGCGCAAGTCGCGTGGCGCTCCCGGATCGCTCCCCGGTGCGCGTACCGGGGCGCTGTCACTGATATATATATTTTTTTAACCTAAATTACTCAAAATCCACTGGAGCACATATCTTGAGACATAGCAAAGGCACATCGGGCTACCAGTCCCTACAATTTTGCCAAGTTTGGTGGAAATCCATTCAGCCGTTGGCCTAAAAGTGAGTTCGACCGCCCTATGGAAATTAACATGGGGAAAACACTTTTTGGGACGCCCCCTTTTTTCTCAGACCCCGCTTGACGAATCCCTCCCAAACTTTCAGGGAAGGACCGGAGCTCGACGAGGCAAATTTGAGGAAATTTTCAGGCAGATTCGTCAACTGGCACAAAAGTTATTCCAAATAGAATTTTGAGATTTTGCATTGAAAAAAATCCTAACTATAACCACCTACTGGCGACTGCCAGTAGGTAATATATATATATATATATATATATATAGGATAAGATAATAGATAGATAATAGGATTCCTCCTTCCTCCTCTCATCGCTGGGCACTTTGTCACGGGAAACGCTGTTCCTGACCGCTGTGTGCCGCCCCTGCTCGCCGGACCCGCTTCGCGGGTCCCGCTTCGCGGAGACACAGCGGCTGCCAATCTACAAGGGGCTTGACTTAACCGGCAGGGCTGCGAGGGTAGAGCAGAGGACTCCATAGACCAGGAGTCCCCGCGCGCCCGTTACCAGCTGGGCTCCTCTCCATGCCGGCCCCGCCCCCAACGCCGGGAAAACAGAAAAGGCAGCAGAGCCTTCCCTCCTTGGGTTCCTCCTTCCTCCTCTCATCGCTGGGCACTTTGTCACGGGAAACGCTGTTCCTGACCGCTGTGTGCCGCCCCTGCTCGCCGGACCCGCTTCGCGGGTCCCGCTTCGCGGAGACACAGCGGCTGCCAATCTACAAGGGGCTTGACTTAACCGGCAGGGCTGCGAGGGTAGAGCGGAGGACTCCATAGACCAGGAGTCCCCGCGCGCCCGTTACCAGCTGGGCTCCTCTCCCTGCCGGCCCCGCCCCCAACGCCGGGAAAACAGAAAAGGCAGCAGAGCCTTCCCTCCTTGGATTCCTCCTTCCTCCTCTCATCGCTGGGCACTTTGTCACGGGAAACGCTGTTCCTGACCGCTGTGTGCCGCCCCTGCTCGCCGGACCCGCTTCGCGGGTCCCGCTTCGCGGAGACACAGCGGCTGCCAATCTACAAGGGGCTTGACTTAACCGGCAGGGCTGCGAGGGTAGAGCAGAGGACTCCATAGACCAGGAGTCCCCGCGCGCCCGTTACCAGCTGGGCTCCTCTCCATGCCGGCCCCGCCCCCAACGCCGGGAAAACAGAAAAGGCAGCAGAGCCTTCCCTCCTTGGGTTCCTCCTTCCTCCTCTCATCGCTGGGCACTTTGTCACGGGAAACGCTGTTCCTGACCGCTGTGTGCCGCCCCTGCTCGCCGGACCCGCTTCGCGGGTCCCGCTTCGCGGAGACACAGCGGCTGCCAATCTACAAGGGGCTTGACTTAACCGGCAGGGCTGCGAGGGTAGAGCGGAGGACTCCATAGACCAGGAGTCCCCGCGCGCCCGTTACCAGCTGGGCTCCTCTCCCTGCCGGCCCCGCCCCCAACGCCGGGAAAACAGAAAAGGCAGCAGAGCCTTCCCTCCTTGGATTCCTCCTTCCTCCTCTCATCGCTGGGCACTTTGTCACGGGAAACGCTGTTCCTGACCGCTGTGTGCCGCCCCTGCTCGCCGGACCCGCTTCGCGGGTCCCGCTTCGCGGAGACACAGCGGCTGCCAATCTACAAGGGGCTTGACTTAACCGGCAGGGCTGCGAGGGTAGAGCGGAGGACTCCATAGACCAGGAGTCCCCGCGCGCCCGTTACCAGCTGGGCTCCTCTCCCTGCCGGCCCCGCCCCCAACGCCGGGAAAACAGAAAAGGCAGCAGAGCCTTCCCTCCTTGGATTCCTCCTTCCTCCTCTCATCGCTGGGCACTTTGTCACGGGAAACGCTGTTCCTGACCGCTGTGTGCCGCCCCTGCTCGCTGGACCCGCTTCGCGGGTCCCGCTTCGCGGAGACACAGCGGCTGCCAATCTACAAGGGGCTTGACTTAACCGGCAGGGCTGCGAGGGTAGAGCGGAGGACTCCATAGACCAGGAGTCCCCGCGCGCCCGTTACCAGCTGGGCTCCTCTCCCTGCCAGCCCCGCCCCCTCGGGGTAATCAGCCTTCCTATAAAGCAAAGGTAACAACCCCGCTGCGCGGGAGCGCGCGGGAGGGCGCCGGGAGAAGCCCGGGACAAGGGCGGGACCGTTTGAGGCCGTTCGAGGACGGAGAGGACTGGACTGGCCCATCCCTTTTCATCTGGTATTCCTGGATTCCATAGATTTACTTAGGGTCTTAAGATCCACCCTCGCCATTGTGTTCTTATTGCAATGAATTCAATGGTTACTCGTAGCAAAACATCTAAAGGTGGGTCACAGATTAGCGGTCCCATGGATGATTTTATTACACGTACCAACATAGCTATTGACAAAGAGATATCCAAACTCCAAAACCAGGTTTCGCTAGAATTAGATGCTGCTAGACGATTGTCCCAAGTAATTGCACTTTCCAAGAAATCCTCCCTAGGCCACATAGCTGCTTCTGTCACCCCTGAGCGCCCGGCCCTTCCACATTGTATAATTACTCAGGTCGATGTTCACCATTCCCCGACCCCGGCTACTTGTCAGGTGGCCTTAGAAAATAACGTTGAAATAATTCCACCAATACCATCTAGTATGCCCAACCCAACCTCAAGTGTTCCCTTTTTGAAAAATTTACCTAATATTACCCCAAGTGGCAAGCAACCAAAGAGGAAACGCAATTCTCGCTCTGCCTATTTCCGCAAAAAAGCGAAAATTGCTGTTCCCAAAGATCTGCCTTTAACTAACTCCGCAGCACTTAGTGCTGGCACAGAGCCTACTCTTAATGCGCAGCCACCTAGCGGGGGACAGGAAGGGGTTCCATCCATTCCCTCCACTAATATTCCAGCAGGTGCGGACCCTGAAGTAGATGGGTTAACTAATAATAATAAGGATTTCATAGAAGTGGTTTGGGAGACTCTCAAAAAACTGCTGTCACCCCTAGATTTAAGACTTTCTAGGATTGAAAACAACTTGCTAGAAATGGAGAAGAGCATTATTGCTTTGGCCACTCTGGGGTTGAAAACTCTTGAGAACCAGGGCATTACTGCTGCTGACCCAGTGTCACAACCCATTGCACCTTGCACCAACCAAACTTCCTCTAATGTTCCACCCTTAACAAAACCCGTCCCCAAACCTAGGACTGTTACGGTGGAGCAGGCTCGTGAAAAACCAAACGCCCCTCCACGGGACACTTCACGCCATCAGCAAAATTTCAAGCATAAATTACCCAACAGGTCGATTCCTACTGAATCCCAAGTCCCTCCAGCAAAAGACAACTTTAGAGGTGGCTATATTGACCTCCCCCCAGAGGCAAACGACTATGCGGTTGTTCTGACGGGTGTTCCCATGATAGGTGACGGTCAATCTGAAAATCACTGGTCGCTCAAAAATAAAATAATGCACTGGCTAAACGTAAACAGACCAATCCCCAACGGTCGAAGAAGTCGTGTATTAATGGTTCGCAGAACTCCCTGGGTAGGCCCAACGCTGAAATCTATCCCAGGAGACTGCGTAGTAGTGACCTTTGAAGATCCCCACACGGCGCATCACATTTGCATGTGGCCAAACAATGATGACTCCCTAGTTACACCTAAACCAGTATCCTTTTTTTATCCTCCTCGACCAAGTCGAACCCAGGGGGAAAATTGGACACTGGTCCAGCAACATCCATGGCTGAATAAGCCCCGTGGCCAGAAGGAGACCCTACTACATTGGAACGGTCTCTCCACGTACAACAGATTTGGGACCTTAGAGGAGGTGGATTGACTCCCAGTGCACCCAGTTAACCAACTTTGCACGGAAATCTTACCACTGCAGGGGCATGATTCCAAAGATTGCACTGGTTCAGAGTTTGTAATAAATAAAGCGGTGCGACCAACTAGCCTGCGGTTTGTAGGGGAACCCTCCACATCTGATACAATTAAAACTCCTGATAGGGAAGATTGGCGGTACCTACCTTATAGGTCCCACTCTGAAGCTACCTCTATCGAAGCATCAGGCCCTTCTTCTTCTGGTTGCCTTGTGACCCCTAACCAGCAATTTGAGCTACCTGTGAGGTCTCCTAAACTTGAGAATACGTTTGTTTCTCCCAGGCCTATTGTTCTTACCAATGCTTCTTCACCCGGTGACTCTGCCCTAAAAATCTTAAGTTGGAATGTGGCTGGTCTTGATCGTAATTTCAACAATCCTAAATGGAATGATTTCCTGGAACCATATCACATCTGTCTTCTCCAGGAAACCTGGTGCATGGAGCCAAGACACCGAGTAGGATTTTCTACTTTTTTTATCCCCGCTGCCCAGGAACAAGGTTCCAAAGGTCGCCCCTCAGGCGGCCTAATTATTTGGATCAATGTTGCATTGGACTTCAGAGCGAAAGTAAGAAACACCCAGTCACCTGATCTCCAGTGGTTAACGATAACCCACAAAGGGGGAAGAAGTTTGGAACTCTTTAATATCTATCTGAGGGGTGCCAAAGGTGGCGCATCCCATCTACCCTCTACAGGCCTAGACCACAATTTGGCCGCCTGCAGTGTGGACTCTTATGTAATGCTTGCAGGCGACTTCAATTGCTGTTTTGAACCCCTGGCCAGAGAAGACATCTTGGACACTTTTGAGGAGGATTCCAGGAGAGGCATTCCTATTCTTAGCCTTGACCCGATCCCTAAATGGTCGCAAAACGCCATCGAGATTAATGCTCTTTGCATGGAGCACAACTTGCGTGCAGCAAATGGGCGCTCCAAATCTGACCACTCAGGTGCCCACACCTACAACAGACCAGGCCACACATCAAGGATTGATTTTGTGATGCTCAACTATAACCTCTGGCAACATCACCAAGACATGGAGGTTATAGCGTCAAGTGATAGTGATCACAATTCCCTATCACTAACTATCTCATCTCCTTGGCAGGGTGGAAACCAAGGCCCTCCTGGCCACAACTGGAAATCTACCCACGAACTAGCCCCCACAAACTGTAGTAGGCGCCTGAAGTGGGCAAAAGTTTCAGCCGACGAAACAAGGATGGCCCAAGCCGGGACTATCTTGGAAGGAGTAGAGTCTCGGATGGACACCCCAGAGCTAACTGATACTAAGATTCTACCCCTATATACCGAGACTGTTTTGGCATTGAGTAATTTATTCATTGTTCCCCAATCTACCCGTAGGGGCCCCGCGAAACAAACAGCTAAGTGGTTTACAGGCAAATGTCGCGTAGCTAAGAGGGAACTTGTGGCCACATTAAAATCCAAAAATGCAGCTGATATTAGGGCCGCTAGGAAAACTTATAAAAAAACCCTATCTGTAGCCAAACAGGAATATGATTCTAATTTTTGGGGAGATCTAGTAGAGGCAAGCACCAGGAAGGACGCCAAGGGGTTCTGGGACCTTTTAAGATCCAGGGAAAAGCCAATTGACCAACAGCTCACTTGTAACATTCCAGGGGGCGTATGGTTTGACCATTTTCTGAAATTATATTCTGCACCTTCAGGTCCTTTCCAGCCAGGGGTCCCACCCACGGTTTCACTGCCTAAATCTATTTTTGCTCCCATGTGTCAGGCCGAGCTATTTACCAGCTTGGATGTTGAAAGAGCAATCCAATCCATCGTCCCAAACAAAGCGGCAGGTCCTGATGGGATCCCAGGAGATCTAATCAGGAATTACCCGTCCTCCTGGAGCAGATTAATTGCCTCCCTTTTGAATGAGGTATTACTGGGCGGTGCTTTTCCAGACTCCTGGAGGGGCGCTGAAGTTGTACCCATTTTTAAAAAAGGTTCTAGGGACGACCCAGCGAACTACCGGCCAATTAGCTTATTGGATTCTTCCCAAAAGGTGGCAGGAAAAGTGGTATTGGGCAGAATTAGTCAGTGGGCCGATGAAAATAATATCCTGTCAGATCTTCAAGCGGGTTTTAGAGCAGGAACAGGCACAATCGAGCAGACGTTCCGCCTTCTGATGATCTATTGGAAAGTGGTGGTGCTGGGAGGGGGCAGTCTGTACTTGGTCTTCATTGACTTGCGTACTGCGTTCGACCTAGTACCACAAGCACTTTTGTGGAACGTCCTCGATGGGTTAGGCCTCCCCCCCTACCTGCTCTCGCTCCTTGTAAAATTCCATGACAGGAATTTTGCCCAAATTAGATGGGGTACACAGGGAGAGAAAACATCTTGTATACCCGTGGACAGGGGCGTTCGGCAAGGGTGTGTGCTTGCCCCCACTCTGTTTTCTCTTTATATCAACGGAGTGGTGGAGCACTTACTACAGCAACCATCAGACGCACCCACCCTTGCTGGAAGGAAAATTCCGACGCTCCTGTTCGCGGACGATACCCTCCTTATTTCGAAATCCCCAATGGGCATCCAATCGCTGCTCTCCAGCTTTAAGGCCTTTTGTGATGAAAGGGGTTTGGCCATAAATATAGGGAAAACCACATTTTTGGTTCTTAATCCGCCCAAAAAATCTGTCTTTCCCCCGCTCCTAGATTCTGTCCCACTTGATCGCGTTAAAGAATTTGACTACCTGGGAATACGCATCAGTGACACTATGAGCTGGAAGGCACATCACCATGAAGTATTCTTGACACACAAAAGGGTGGCAGGTGCCTTGCTCAAGGAGCAGCGAGCCTCATCATTAAAACCTATTGGGGCGCCCCTGGACATCTATGGGGCAAGGGTTGTGAGCGCGGGACTTTACGGTGCCGAACTGTGGGGCACTCATAAAGTCGACACTCTGGCTCGCCTTGAGAATAACTTTCACAAAGACCTAATGGGGTTGCCCCACAGCACACCAACCATCCCATTGCTGCTAGATGCAGGTACCCGGGCTATCTGCGATCAAGCGAAACTACGCCCACTCCTGTTATGGTCCAGAATCTGGAACGTGCAGGAGCTTCGAAGTTATGCAGAAGCCCTGAATGACATTATGTCACTGCCGGGCTCGCATAAAATCATCTGGCTCAGAGAAGTCAAGAAGATGTTGCATAAATTAGGATTAGGAGAGGCTTGGGCTAATAAATCTGCACCCCCGAAACAACAGCTCAAAAAGGTCTATTGGGCATGGGTAGACAGTGAGAGGGTTTGCAGTACAACCCATTGCAAATCTGTATTACTGTTCTTGTCGATTAAAGAGTCACCGTCCAGGGAACCTTATTTGGATATTATCCAGAGCTCATGGGACAGATCACTGTACATCAAGTTTAGGGTGGGGGTGCTCCCATTATGCGAGTATGCGTCCACTTGGAAACCGCCGGCCCAAACCGTACCTTACTGCCCTTTTTGTGACCTAAGGATAGAGTCTGTGTCTCACATGCTGTTTGAGTGCAATGTTTATGCAGCCCCGAGACGTAGGTGGTTGAAGCCCCTCTGCAGGTGTTTGGGAACTCGTTCTCATCTAGAAGCACTGCGTATTTTACGTACAGACGCTAGACCTTTCTTTTCTACCTGCATGGCAAAATTTTTGGGCTGGGCCTGGCGTCTTAGGATTGCAAGGAAACTGTTAATCCAGTGACTGAGCCTTCACATTTAACATGCTGCTATGAAATGTTCTTATGCTGATGATTGTTGTTTTAATGTTTTTAAAAATGTATGAAATGCTTTTATGATATGATTTTTTATCGAATAAAGCTTATTACTACTACTACTATATATATATATATATATATATATATATATATATATATATATATATATATATATATATATATATATATATTCACTGAAAAAACCATAGGCTTCACACGTAAAAGTTGGCTTGACATTTCACTCAATAAAAACCGTTGAAATTCACCCATTATAGTTAGTTCAGCTAACTATAACTTGCGCGCCCGCAATCCACTGCTGATGAAGTCACATATTACATCACTCATAACATGGTCAGTGACATCACTCATGACATCATTGATGACAACACTGATGACATCATCCAGTGAATGTGTATCTTTCTGAAAAATAAATATTTTTTATATATGTATTTCTAAAGGTCGATGGAAGAATAACTTGGTAAAGAAGTGTCTAAATAGATGTTTTTTTTAGTAAAATTGATTGTAGACTAACTTATTACATGTATCTTAGTAAATACATGTATTAGCGAGTAATGTTTAAATATGTAAATATCTGTATCAGTGTCTCACTTTCTGTATAAGTGGCTGCATGGGTTGGTGAGTAGCTACATGAGTGTCTATATGGGTTATTAGTTGGTTTTTTGAGTATCAGAATGAGTGTCTGTATGGTTTGGTGGGGGGTATTACTTAGCGCACAGATGCATGAATGACTGACTCACTGTTAGTATGTGTTTTGAAGACAGCATGTGTGCAGGAATGTATGGGTGGATGAGTGTGTGTATGGGTGTGTTAGTGAGTGAATGACTGTCTCAATAGTATCTTTATGAGTAACTACATATGTTTTAAACTAGTATATGTGAGTATTGATGTATATAAGTGAATATATGTGAGCGTGAGAGATTGGAAGAGTTCCTGTATAAATAAGTATGTGTTTCTATAAGTGATTGTTTAAGAGAGTAAGTATGTATACATTTCTGTAGAAGTAAGTGTAGTGGTGTGTGTATAGCTGTATATGCAAGTAAATGGATGTTTGATAGTTTATTTGCATGTGTGAGTATGCGTGTGAGTAACTCTATCGAAGAGTATCAGTGTGTAACAGGATGTATAGGTGTATGAGTACATATGATGAGTGAGTACATGTATGAGTGACTATATAGAACTGTTGGTGAATGAGTGGATGTGTTTGTAGATGTTGGAATTACCTAATAGGTTGTTGTAACTGGTATTGGTATCTCCATTTTTTTGAGAATTTTAGTTTCTATTTTTGAATGTGTGTATCAAAAGTTATATTATGGTGAGAGGAGGTCTGCCACTCTTTCACAAGGATGATGTCATCAGTGATGTCATCAGTGATGTAATTTGAGATGTCATTAGTGATGACTATAACAAGTGTGAAACCTATGGTTTTTACAGTGAATTTCGAAGGTTTTTTAAATGCTAATTTCATTACAAGAACGGAGTCTCACATTATGCAATGACTTTTAATTGCAGATCCACGCCAGTCGCATCACAATACAAAGGTTCCAATAAGAACACTGAGAAAAGGTAAGACATAACACATAGCAACCATCAGCTTCTTTTAAATGCGGGTCCAAGCAGATAAGTAGCTCACTTCTTTCTCCCTTATTTTAAGACTATTGTCATTTAATATTCTTATGGATCTTCATTTCTGGGGAGGTTTAATTTAAGGGTGAGTTAATTCTCACATCATATTGCTATTGAATTCGTTTCTGACTATCTTTATGAAGGTTTACCTCACTTCCTACCCTCCCAACTCCCCGGATCTGCCATTTACGGAGATCCTACCCTCCCTTTCTCTCCTTTCATTTTCTAGGCCTTAGTTATGTCGCCTTATACCCCTTTTAGCGAGTCACTCCAGTTCAAGGTCCTTCCCCCTCGTGAGCGTGCATTCGTGTTCCCTCGCACTTACGCAGAGGCAGTTGCAGCCCTTTCGTCCGAGCTACGGGGGGAGTCGCAGCCTAGATCGGGCAGGAACGGAAGTAAGCGAGGGGTATGTTGGGGTTTCAATAAGGGAACGTGTAACAGGCAGTAGGGAACATGTAGGTTCCGGCACGGGTGCTCTGGTTGTGGTAACACCTCATACCCTGAAACTAGCTGCCGATCTAGGGCCAATGGCACAGGAGGCAAAGGGGGTACCAAGCAGGATTGATACGGTGCCCCGGAAGCATACATCTTCCGCAGTAGATATCTTGGCTTTGACCCCTTGGCTGAACAGATACCCTGATCATGCATCCGCCGGGACTCTGCGAGATGGCTTCTCATATGGCTTCAGGATCCCGGCGGGTGATTTTCGAGGGACCGCTTATTGTAAAAACCAATTGTCCGTGCAGCACAACCCGATGGTTGCCGCCAAAAAGATCGCCAAGGAGGTTTGCTTGGGGCGAGTGGCAGGACCTTTTGGTGACCCACCAACGGCTGATTTCGTGTGCTCCCCATTAGGGATGGTGCCAAAAAGGGACCCGGGGGAGTACAGACTCATTCACAATTTGTCGGCGCCTACGGGGGCTTCTGTCAATGAGGCGATCGACCCTGAGGTCTGCAGTGTAAAGTATGCATCTTTCGATGACGCAGTGGTGCTGTTGAATCGCTTGGGTCCTGGCGCTTTGTTAGCGAAATCAGACATTGAATCTGCATTCAGGTTGCTTCCGGTGCATCCCCAAGATCAGCGCTTGTTAGGTTTTACGGTTCAGGGGAAATACTACATGGATATGTGCATGCCAATGGGTTGTTCAATTTCGTGTGCCTATTTTGAAATGTTTAGCTCATTTCTGGAGTGGGTGTTCATGAAGGCCACAGGGCACCAACATGTGATGCATTATCTGGATGATTTCCTCTTTCTCAGCCCAGCGGGCACTCGGGACTGTGCACGGGCATTGCAGGATTTATGCGTGCTCATGCGGGTTTCGGGGTTCCATTGGCGCCAGTTAAGACAGTGGGGACGACTACCTCCCTGGAGTTTTTGGGCATAGAACTAGACTCCGTGGAGGGGTGCTTTCGCTTGCCGGCAGAGAAGATCGCCAAATTTAGGGCTTCCTTGTTGCAGTGTCTCCGGACCGAGAAGGTGACATTGCACCAATTACAGCAGGCAGTGGGTCAGCTTAATTTTGCATTCAGAGTGATACCGATGGCTCGCCCTTCCTCTCGATCCATTGCCCAGTCCATGGTAGGCCTCAGGGAAGGGCACCACCGCACGAGACTGTCGGCGGAGGTTCGCCAGGACATGCTCATTTGGCTGGCATTCCTGGCGGACTTCAACGGCCGAGTGTTCTGGAGCAAACCCCCAGCCTCGTCGGCGGAACTAGGCTTGTGGACTGACTCGGCGGGCAGCGTGGGGTTTGGTGCAATCCTCGGAAACCGTTGGTCGGCACAAAGATGGCCGGTGTGGTGGCAAGCAAACGGCCTTACGAGTAACATTGGTTTTCTAGAACTGTTCCCCATCTAGGTGGCTCTGTTGGCATGGCCGGAGGATTTCAGAGAGCGCTCGGTGGTATTTTGGTCCGATAACATGACCGTGGTTGAATGCATTAATCAGCAGGCAGCACGCTGCAAATGGATATTACGATTGTTGAAAGAGATTGTGTTGCGATGCATGAGATTAAACTTACAGTTCAGGGCAAGACATGTGCCGGGTGTACTGAATAATGAAGCTGATGCGCTCTCTCGTTTCAAAATGCAGGCTTTCAGGGATTGTTTACCCTCGGCGGTGCTAGTGGCGGCACCATTTCCCAAAGCACTAATGCAAATCGGTGTCCCGGACTACAAAACCTCGTGGCAGCCAGTTTAGCACCCAAGACAAGGAAAGCTTATGAAGGGGCGTTCCGCTCGTACTGCGCCTTTTTGGGCCCGGCGGGGAAGCATAGATGGGGGCAGGAGGAGTCCTTTGTCCAATTTTTAGTGGCACTTCATAGAGAAGGCCGGTCAGCGGCAACCGCAATCCGGTATAAGGCCGCCATATCATTCATGGCACAGCTCCATGGGATCAGGGACCCGACGGACTCCTTTCTAGTCAGGAAGGCTCTGCGTGGCTGGCGGCGCTTAGAGGGTTGCAGAAAGAATAACAGGCACCCGATAGGTTTTGAGAAGTTGACCACCCTGCTGGCTAAACTAGAAGAGACATGCTCCTCTTCTAGCGAGGTAATACTGTTCCGGGCAGCGTTCGCATTGGCGTTCTATGGGGCCCTGCGAGTGAGCGAACTAGTGGCGACAAATAAGAAAGAGACGGAGGGAGGTCTGCGCAGGGATCACATCCAAGTAAGGGGGGATTCTCTGCTGATCTTGATAGCCAGGTCAAAAACGGACCAGGAGGCCCAGGGGAATAGTGTTGTGTTGCAGCGCGCTCCAGGTAGTCCTGGTTGTCCAGTGAGGCATGTTGAGGCCTACCTAAAACAAAGGTTGACAACTTGGGGAGGGCCCTGCTGTGACATATGGACGGCACCCCGTTGATAAGATTTCAGTTTCAGAGGGTGCTGGCAATTACGATTGCAGCAGCGGGCTTGAACCCGAGTGATTTTGGGACTCATTCATTCAGAATAGGTGCCGCTACAGAAGCTACTGCTCTAGGTCTGCAGGCAGACGAGGTGAAACAGTTAGGCTGTTGGTCTTCGAATTGTTTCAAGAGGTATGTGCGACTGCACATGTTGTAAAGACTGATGAAGTGCACTCACGCTTGTTGTCTTTTGTTTGGATTACAGTTTCACGAGCCTGTGACGCAGGGCGGAAATTGGGACCGGCCCAGTATCAGCTAACCACCGCAACAGGATTAGAGAATGGAAATCGTGTGGTTTGGGTCGTGGGCCACTCATACGTGAGGCGTGCCGGGGACATATTCAAGACAGGTGATGTGATCCACACATCTGAGGAATATGGGTTCAAGGTGTCCTTCCATGGGAAGTGCGGCCTCTGTATTGACCAACTGCAAACTTTTGTGGAGGAATTATTAGGGCGGCATAGGTCACCGCCATCTGTAGTCATAATGCACAAAGGGGTCAATGACTTGGTAAGACTGGGCAGACGAGCACTAGTTGAGCACATACTTTCGGTAGTTAGCTGGTTAGCGAAAAGGCTCCCGGGATGTACGATTGCCTGGTCTCACATGATCCCCAGGAGGGTGTGGCGGGTGGCTTATCCACGACAGCGTTGAACCACTCGGTAAAGAGGGTCAATAATAAGATGGAGAAATTGTTTCGCTCTGCTCATCTCCAGAGCATATCTCATGGGTGCATCTGGGGCGATCACTGTTATTCTGATGATGGGGTACACCTGTCCAGGGTGGGTAATGATTTACTGATAGGAGACATGTTAGCTTGGTTAGTGGGTTTGAGGAGATATGACCTATAGGAGGTGTGGGGGGGCCAGATAGTCGGTCAACTATCTGGCCTGTGGTGGTAAGGTCATGATCGGTGAGCAGTGATTTCAAGGTCCCTAGGGGGGGGACGCCACCCATTATGGATGGGAGCGCCCGGGGGGAGGCGGCCATTGGCCGCTCCCACAGGGGGGGTGGCACCCACTACGGATGGGTCGCCCAGGGGGAGACGGTCATAGGCCCCTCCCAGGGGGAGATGGCTATATGCCCCTCCCCAGAATTTCCCAGGGGCCGGATATCCGCTCCGGGGGAAGAGAGTGCGGGGAAAGGGGGGGAGTCAACGCTGTCCTTTTTACGGATACCTTGCACGAGAACTCGGACGACCTTAAGATGGCGTCGAGTGAAAGGGGGCTCCCACGACAAGGGAAGTTACAGTTGGCTGCGAGGGTAAAGTCCTCTCCGCATGCGCCACTCACACGTGAGGGCGGGAAGTTGGTGATAGGGATCCGACACCGGTTAAGACCTTGCCGTTGGCCCTTAATGTTAGGTAGTACAAATTCGAATGCAATGCATTTGTCATGATGTTAGACTCGGCTAGGAAATCTTTGTATTAGAGATTTGTTAAGGTTAGCCTGAATACCTGTCTTCATCAAAATGTAATTGAAGTTGAATTTGTACATGATACATGAAACATTTTAATTTAAAGTTTTAAATTTTGTTTCATATTTTAATAAATACGGCCGGGGGTGTCGTTAGGCCGCCCCACCTTCCAAAAGTTCAAATCTGTGTCTGTCTCCTCCCATGGGGATTGGTGTTAGAAGGGGTGGCGGGCATCCCGGCCCATAATAGCAGAAGCGTAGCATGGCCTTGAAGCGCTGGCTCTATTAAACGAAGCGCTGCCCCATACCGCCTCGCGAATTTCGTGGAGCTTCCCTCTCACTTAGCGTGGAGCCCTGACTACCTCGGCTGAGGGTAACAGGCAAGACGCGCAGTACGTACATTAGAGGGAAGTTCCCTGGCGAGCCTCACGCTTCATGGGTGTCACCTAGGGACTTTCCTCACTCCATGACAGTTGAAAATCAGCTGTTTCTGGACGTCGGAGCTTCACGGTTTTAGTTCCCTAGTTATCAACAGAGCTAGTGACAAGACTTATAAAAAAAATTAAAAAGATCGTAAAGGGCTCTAGGCATTTGAATATTTGTGCCTATATGCTTAATCTCTTTCCTTAAGAATCCCTAATTATAATCAGCCCTTTTGCTTCAGCCCCTATACCTATATTGACAGTGGGTGAGCACAAATACCTATATTAACAGTGGGAGAGTACAAAATACAAGTAGGGATGAATAGTTTCTTACAAAAATATATATATATATATATATATATTAGAAGGGCAATATGGAAAACCTATCTGACTCAGATTCGGAAGGAAACAGTGCTACAATCCCTAACTTTAATAGGGAGGATTTTCGGACTATGATCCAGAAGGAAATGAAATCCTGTTTTAGGGAGACCTTTGCCCAATTCTCCCCTTATAAGAGAACAATACCTTCACAAGAGGATATGTCTGATGTTTTTAATGGTGAGAAAGTGGGTGCAAAACGTACCAAAAAAAGTAACAACACTGCTACCGAGACCCATGTGAGCACGGGAGGTCCTAGCACCTCTGATATTGTTGATGGTCTTAGCACCACAACATTTTTGGATTGTCTTCGCACCTCAAATAATAAGGATGTCTTTTATGACACACATCAATCGGGTGCCCCTTACGGCCCAAATACCTTGGATGCCCTTAGCGGCTCATTACCACCAAGTGCTCAAGACTTCCAGGAGGGCTCGGATGATGATGATGAGTTAGATCCAGACGAATACGTTCTGGACTTGGATGATGGGGATGTTGGAATTTTTGATGAGGAGTATGAAACCCCCTCTACATCCAATGATAGTATTCTATATCCCTTGGGAGAGGAGATGTTCTCCCCCCTAAATCTAAAGCATCCACGTTCCACACAATGGTCTCCCCAGGTGCATGCATCTAAATTTATAAAAAAATGGATTTGATTCCCTCTCGAAAAGGGGGACAAGGAATATTTTAAGGGCTGAGTGGTCAAGACCCTCAATCGACGAGTAAGCATGTTATGCTCCTAATTTGGATCCTGAATTAATTAAGTACCTCTTTAGACTTGGTCGCGACCCTAGAAAGGGTCTTTAAAAAGCGTTTAAAGGATGTCATGGTCGCCTACTGGATGTGGTTTGTCCACTTAGCAGAATTCTTGACTCTGCTGAGGAGTGTTACCTTAAAGGTACCCAGCTGGATACAGATCTAATAAGAGGTTGGAGTCAAAGAACCCTCATTCTCCTAGGCAATGCCAATACCAGCATTAATGCTGAAAGGCGTAAGCTCATCCTTTTTAAACTAGATCCTAAACTCACAGATATGGCCGAGAAAGAGCCATCTTCTAACCCAAAAGGGTTGCTCTTTGGTGAAGAGCTTTTAAGATCCTTGGGAAAGTATGTCTCAACTTTTACTGTAATTGATAAGGCACAAAAGAATATAAAAAGGATATTCAGCAATAATGTTTTCGGAAAGTCCGGAAGAAGGGGCCTTTCTTCCGGCCGTTTTAACCAGAACCAAAGGCCCTACCAGAGATCACGCCCCTTCGGAAGAGGCTCATACCAGAATAATTACTACAAAACCTCCAACCGTGGAAGAGGAAATCGAGTAAGAGGTGGAAGATCTCAATCATGTTTCTTGTCAAACCCTCCAAGTAAGTTCCCTTCATTTACTTTTTCCTTCTACCCCTCCAAAAGTGGGAGGCAGACTGAGACTCTTTCAAAAAAATGGGAGGAAATAACTCAAGATCCTTGGGTACTGTCCACAGCAATAGGCTTTATGATAGATTTTGTGCAAACTCCGTTTCAAAGCTCATTTCCAAGGGATATTCCCATCTCAGTAGAGAAGGAGAAAATAGTAGAGGAAGAGATATCCTCTATGCTCCAAAAAAGAGCGATATTAGAAGTTCCCTTGGATTCCCTAACCTTTGTAAGCTCTTTGTTTCTTGTCGAGAAAAAAGGAAAAGGTTGGAGACCGGTTATAAATTTGTAAGGCCTGAAAACATTTCTTGTTTACAGGAATTTCAAAATGGAAGGAATACATCTCCTAAGAGACCTTCTTCAAAAAGACTGATTAGTCAAACTAGATTTGAAGGACGCCTACTTCCCTATCCTGATGGCGGAAATACATCAACCTTACCTACAATTTCTTTGGAAAAATCATCTTTATCAGTTCAAGGCTCTCCCCTTCGGGCTTTCGTCCTCCCCTTGGTGTTTTACCAAGGTAATGAGAGCAGTAAGGGGTCAATGACTTGGTAAGACTGGGCAGACGAGCACTAGTTGAGCACATACTTTCGGTCGTTAGCTGGTTAGCGAAAAGGCTCCCGGGATGTACGATTGCCTGGTCTCACATGATCCCCAGGAGGGTGTGGCGGGTGGCTTATCCACGACAGCGTTGAACCACTCGGTAAAGAGGGTCAATAATAAGATGGAGAAATTGTTTCGCTCTGCTCATCTCCAGAGCATATCTCATGGGTGCATCTGGGGCGATCACTGTTATTCTGATGATGGGGTACACCTGTCCAGGGTGGGTAATGATTTACTGATAGGAGACATGTTAGCTTGGTTAGTGGGTTTGAGGAGATATGACCTATAGGAGGTGTGGGGGGGCCAGATAGTCGGTCAACTATCTGGCCTGTGGTGGTAAGGTCATGATCGGTGAGCAGTGATTTCAAGGTCCCTAGGGGGGGGACGCCACCCATTATGGATGGGAGCGCCCGGGGGGAGGCGGCCATTGGCCCCTCCCACGGGGGGGTGGCACCCACTACGGATGGGTCGCCCAGGGGGAGACGGTCATAGGCCCCTCCCAGGGGGAGATGGCTATATGCCCCTCCCCAGAATTTCCCAGGGGCCGGATATCCGCTCCGGCGGAAGAGAGTGCGGGGAAAGGGAGGGAGTCAACGCTGTCCTTTTTACGGATACCTTGCACGAGAACTCGGACGACCTTAAGATGGCGTCGAGTGAAAGGGGGCTCCCACGACAAGGGAAGTTACAGTTGGCTGCGAGGGTAAAGTCCTCTCCGCATGCGCCACTCACACATGAGGGCGGGAAGTTGGTGATAGGGATCCGACACCGGTTAAGACCTTGCCGTTGGCCCTTAATGTTAGGTAGTACAAATTCGAATGCAATGCATTTGTCATGATGTTAGACTCGGCTAGGAAATCTTTGTATTAGAGATTTGTTAAGGTTAGCCTGAATACCTGTCTTCATCAAAATGTAATTGAAGTTGAATTTGTACATGATACATGAAACATTTTAATTTAAAGTTTTAAATTTTGTTTCATATTTTAATAAATACGGCCGGGGGGGTCGTTAGGCCGCCCCACCTTCCAAAAGTTCAAATCTGTGTCTGTCTCCTCCCATGGGGATTGGTGTTAGAAGGGGTGGCGGGCATCCCGGCCCATAATAGCAGAAGCGTAGCATGGCCTTGAAGCGCCGGCTCTATTAAACGAAGCGCTGCCCCATACCGCCTCGCGAATTTCGTGGAGCTTCCCTCTCACTTAGCGTGGAGCCCTGACTACCTCGGCTGAGGGTAACAGGCAAGACGCGCAGTACGTACATTAGAGGGAAGTTCCCTGGCGAGCCTCACGCTTCATGGGTGTCACCTAGGGACTTTCCTCACTCCATGACAGTTGGAAATCAGCTGTTTCTGGACGTCGGAGCTTCACGGTTTTAGTTCCCTAGTTATCAACAGAGCTAGTGACAAGACTTATAAAAAAAATTAAAAAGATCGTAAAGGGCTCTAGGCATTTGAATATTTGTGCCTATATGCTTAATCTCTTTCCTTAAGAATCCCTAATTATAATCAGCCCTTTTGCTTCAGCCCCTATACCTATATTGACAGTGGGTGAGCACAAATACCTATATTAACAGTGGGAGAGTACAAAATACAAGTAGGGATGAATAGTTTCTTACAAAAATATATATATATATATATATATATATATATATTAGAAGGGCAATATGGAAAACCTATCTGACTCAGATTCGGAAGGAAACAGTGCTACAATCCCTAACTTTAATAGGGAGGATTTTCGGACTATGATCCAGAAGGAAATGAAATCCTGTTTTAGGGAGACCTTTGCCCAATTCTCCCCTTATAAGAGAACAATACCTTCACAAGAGGATATGTCTGATGTTTTTAATGGTGAGAAAGTGGGTGCAAAACGTACCAAAAAAAGTAACAACACTGCTACCGAGACCCATGTGAGCACGGGAGGTCCTAGCACCTCTGATATTGTTGATGGTCTTAGCACCACAACATTTTTGGATTGTCTTCGCACCTCAAATAATAAGGATGTCTTTTATGACACACATCAATCGGGTGCCCCTTACGGCCCAAATACCTTGGATGCCCTTAGCGGCTCATTACCACCAAGTGCTCAAGACTTCCAGGAGGGCTCGGATGATGATGATGAGTTAGATCCAGACGAATACGTTCTGGACTTGGATGATGGGGATGTTGGAATTTTTGATGAGGAGTATGAAACCCCCTCTACATCCAATGATAGTATTCTATATCCCTTGGGAGAGGAGATGTTCTCCCCCCTAAATCTAAAGCATCCACGTTCCACACAATGGTCTCCCCAGGTGCATGCATCTAAATTTATAAAAAAATGGATTTGATTCCCTCTCGAAAAGGGGGACAAGGAATATTTTAAGGGCTGAGTGGTCAAGACCCTCAATCGACGAGTAAGCATGTTATGCTCCTAATTTGGATCCTGAATTAATTAAGTACCTCTTTAGACTTGGTCGCGACCCTAGAAAGGGTCTTTAAAAAGCGTTTAAAGGATGTCATGGTCGCCTACTGTATGTGGTTTGTCCACTTAGCAGAATTCTTGACTCTGCTGAGGAGTGTTACCTTAAAGGTACCCAGCTGGATACAGATCTAATAAGAGGTTGGAGTCAAAGAACCCTCATTCTCCTAGGCAATGCCAATACCAGCATTAATGCTGAAAGGCGTAAGCTCATCCTTTTTAAACTAGATCCTAAACTCACAGATATGGCCGAGAAAGAGCCATCTTCTAACCCAAAAGGGTTGCTCTTTGGTGAAGAGCTTTTAAGATCCTTGGGAAAGTATGTCTCAACGTTTACTGTAATTGATAAGGCACAAAAGAATATAAAAAGGATATTCAGCAATAATGTTTTCGGAAAGTCCGGAAGAAGGGGCCTTTCTTCCGGCCGTTTTAACCAGAACCAAAGGCCCTACCAGAGATCACGCCCCTTCGGAAGAGGCTCATACCAGAATAATTACTACAAAACCTCCAACCGTGGAAGAGGAAATCGAGTAAGAGGTGGAAGATCTCAATCATGTTTCTTGTCAAACCCTCCAAGTAAGTTCCCTTCATTTACTTTTTCCTTCTACCCCTCCAAAAGTGGGAGGCAGACTGAGACTCTTTCAAAAAAATGGGAGGAAATAACTCAAGATCCTTGGGTACTGTCCACAGTAATAGGCTTTATGATAGATTTTGTGCAAACTCCGTTTCAAAGCTCATTTCCAAGGGATATTCCCATCTCAGTAGAGAAGGAGAAAATAGTAGAGGAAGAGATATCCTCTATGCTCCAAAAAAGAGCGATATTAGAAGTTCCCTTGGATTCCCTAACCTTTGTAAGCTCTTTGTTTCTTGTCGAGAAAAAAGGAAAAGGTTGGAGACCGGTTATAAATTTGTAAGGCCTGAAAACATTTCTTGTTTACAGGAATTTCAAAATGGAAGGAATACATCTCCTAAGAGACCTTCTTCAAAAAGACTGATTAGTCAAACTAGATTTGAAGGACGCCTACTTCCCTATCCTGATGGCGGAAATACATCAACCTTACCTACAATTTCTTTGGAAAAATCATCTTTATCAGTTCAAGGCTCTCCCCTTCGGGCTTTCGTCCTCCCCTTGGTGTTTTACCAAGGTAATGAGAGCAGTAAGGGGTCAATGACTTGGTAAGACTGGGCAGACGAGCACTAGTTGAGCACATACTTTCGGTAGTTAGCTGGTTAGCGAAAAGGCTCCCGGGATGTACGATTGCCTGGTCTCACATGATCCCCAGGAGGGTGTGGCGGGTGGCTTATCCACGACAGCGTTGAACCACTCGGTAAAGAGGGTCAATAATAAGATGGAGAAATTGTTTCGCTCTGCTCATCTCCAGAGCATATCTCATGGGTGCATCTGGGGCGATCACTGTTATTCTGATGATGGGGTACACCTGTCCAGGGTGGGTAATGATTTACTGATAGGAGACATGTTAGCTTGGTTAGTGGGTTTGAGGAGATATGACCTATAGGAGGTGTGGGGGGGCCAGATAGTCGGTCAACTATCTGGCCTGTGGTGGTAAGGTCATGATCGGTGAGCAGTGATTTCAAGGTCCCTAGGGGGGGGACGCCACCCATTATGGATGGGAGCGCCCGGGGGGAGGCGGCCATTGGCCCCTCCCACGGGGGGGGTGGCACCCACTACGGATGGGTCGCCCAGGGGGAGACGGTCATAGGCCCCTCCCAGGGGGAGATGGCTATATGCCCCTCCCCAGAATTTCCCAGGGGCCGGATATCCGCTCCGGCGGAAGAGAGTGCGGGGAAAGGGAGGGAGTCAACGCTGTCCTTTTTACGGATACCTTGCACGAGAACTCGGACGACCTTAAGATGGCGTCGAGTGAAAGGGGGCTCCCAAGACAAGGGAAGTTACAGTTGGCTGCGAGGGTAAAGTCCTCTCCGCATGCGCCACTCACACATGAGGGCGGGAAGTTGGTGATAGGGATCCGACACCGGTTAAGACCTTGCCGTTGGCCCTTAATGTTAGGTAGTACAAATTCGAATGCAATGCATTTGTCATGATGTTAGACTCGGCTAGGAAATCTTTGTATTAGAGATTTGTTAAGGTTAGCCTGAATACCTGTCTTCATCAAAATGTAATTGAAGTTGAATTTGTACATGATACATGAAACATTTTAATTTAAAGTTTTAAATTTTGTTTCATATTTTAATAAATACGGCCGGGGGGGTCGTTAGGCCGCCCCACCTTCCAAAAGTTCAAATCTGTGTCTGTCTCCTCCCATGGGGATTGGTGTTAGAAGGGGTGGCGGGCATCCCGGCCCATAATAGCAGAAGCGTAGCATGGCCTTGAAGCGCCGGCTCTATTAAACGAAGCGCTGCCCCATACCGCCTCGCGAATTTCGTGGAGCTTCCCTCTCACTTAGCGTGGAGCCCTGACTACCTCGGCTGAGGGTAACAGGCAAGACGCGCAGTACGTACATTAGAGGGAAGTTCCCTGGCGAGCCTCACGCTTCATGGGTGTCACCTAGGGACTTTCCTCACTCCATGACAGTTGGAAATCAGCTGTTTCTGGACGTCGGAGCTTCACGGTTTTAGTTCCCTAGTTATCAACAGAGCTAGTGACAAGACTTATAAAAAAAATTAAAAAGATCGTAAAGGGCTCTAGGCATTTGAATATTTGTGCCTATATGCTTAATCTCTTTCCTTAAGAATCCCTAATTATAATCAGCCCTTTTGCTTCAGCCCCTATACCTATATTGACAGTGGGTGAGCACAAATACCTATATTAACAGTGGGAGAGTACAAAATACAAGTAGGGATGAATAGTTTCTTACAAAAATATATATATATATATATATATATATATTAGAAGGGCAATATGGAAAACCTATCTGACTCAGATTCGGAAGGAAACAGTGCTACAATCCCTAACTTTAATAGGGAGGATTTTCGGACTATGATCCAGAAGGAAATGAAATCCTGTTTTAGGGAGACCTTTGCCCAATTCTCCCCTTATAAGAGAACAATACCTTCACAAGAGGATATGTCTGATGTTTTTAATGGTGAGAAAGTGGGTGCAAAACGTACCAAAAAAAGTAACAACACTGCTACCGAGACCCATGTGAGCACGGGAGGTCCTAGCACCTCTGATATTGTTGATGGTCTTAGCACCACAACATTTTTGGATTGTCTTCGCACCTCAAATAATAAGGATGTCTTTTATGACACACATCAATCGGGTGCCCCTTACGGCCCAAATACCTTGGATGCCCTTAGCGGCTCATTACCACCAAGTGCTCAAGACTTCCAGGAGGGCTCGGATGATGATGATGAGTTAGATCCAGACGAATACGTTCTGGACTTGGATGATGGGGATGTTGGAATTTTTGATGAGGAGTATGAAACCCCCTCTACATCCAATGATAGTATTCTATATCCCTTGGGAGAGGAGATGTTCTCCCCCCTAAATCTAAAGCATCCACGTTCCACACAATGGTCTCCCCAGGTGCATGCATCTAAATTTATAAAAAAATGGATTTGATTCCCTCTCGAAAAGGGGGACAAGGAATATTTTAAGGGCTGAGTGGTCAAGACCCTCAATCGACGAGTAAGCATGTTATGCTCCTAATTTGGATCCTGAATTAATTAGGTACCTCTTTAGACTTGGTCGCGACCCTAGAAAGGGTCTTTAAAAAGCGTTTAAAGGATGTCATGGTCGCCTACTGGATGTGGTTTGTCCACTTAGCAGAATTCTTGACTCTGCTGAGGAGTGTTACCTTAAAGGTACCCAGCTGGATACAGATCTAATAAGAGGTTGGAGTCAAAGAACCCTCATTCTCCTAGGCAATGCCAATACCAGCATTAATGCTGAAAGGCGTAAGCTCATCCTTTTTAAACTAGATCCTAAACTCACAGATATGGCCGAGAAAGAGCCATCTTCTAACCCAAAAGGGTTGCTCTTTGGTGAAGAGCTTTTAAGATCCTTGGGAAAGTATGTCTCAACTTTTACTGTAATTGATAAGGCACAAAAGAATATAAAAAGGATATTCAGCAATAATGTTTTCGGAAAGTCCGGAAGAAGGGGCCTTTCTTCCGGCCGTTTTAACCAGAACCAAAGGCCCTACCAGAGATCACGCCCCTTCGGAAGAGGCTCATACCAGAATAATTACTACAAAACCTCCAACCGTGGAAGAGGAAATCGAGTAAGAGGTGGAAGATCTCAATCATGTTTCTTGTCAAACCCTCCAAGTAAGTTCCCTTCATTTACTTTTTCCTTCTACCCCTCCAAAAGTGGGAGGCAGACTGAGACTCTTTCAAAAAAATGGGAGGAAATAACTCAAGATCCTTGGGTACTGTCCACAGTAATAGGCTTTATGATAGATTTTGTGCAAACTCCGTTTCAAAGCTCATTTCCAAGGGATATTCCCATCTCAGTAGAGAAGGAGAAAATAGTAGAGGAAGAGATATCCTCTATGCTCCAAAAAAGAGCGATATTAGAAGTTCCCTTGGATTCCCTAACCTTTGTAAGCTCTTTGTTTCTTGTCGAGAAAAAAGGAAAAGGTTGGAGACCGGTTATAAATTTGTAGGGCCTGAAAACATTTCTTGTTTACAGGAATTTCAAAATGGAAGGAATACATCTCCTAAGAGACCTTCTTCAAAAAGACTGATTAGTCAAACTAGATTTGAAGGACGCCTACTTCCCTATCCTGATGGCGGAAATACATCAACCTTACCTACAATTTCTTTGGAAAAATCATCTTTATCAGTTCAAGGCTCTCCCCTTCGGGCTTTCGTCCTCCCCTTGGTGTTTTACCAAGGTAATGAGAGCAGTAGCTTCCTTCCTAAGAGAATGGGGTGTTCGTCTTATTATTTACCTCGATGACATCTTGATAATATCCCAGGACCTGCCTCAGATTCGCATCGACCTGGAAACGGTTATGAATCTGTTGGAAAGTCTAGGTTTCATTGTCAACAAAGAGAAGTCTATTCTAACCCCCTCAAAATCTCTGGAGTTTCTGGGTTTCACTCTAGACACTTGTGATCTACTTTTACCTCCTTCCAAGATCTCGAAGATCAAGAAAGAGATTCGTCATGTTTTGAGACAGCAGGACATCCCTCTAAGGGAACTGGCAAGACTCCTAGGTCTCTTATCTTCTTCCATTCAGGCGATATTCCCAGGACCTCTAAATTACTGAGCCTTACAAAGAATAAAAAGAAGGGCGTTGTGATCCGGACTTTGGTACGAAGACCGAATCACGCTAGATTCGGAGGCCAAAACAGAGCTAAATTGGTGGTTGGAAAACCTGGAGGCTTGGAATGGGAAAGCAATTTTCGGTTCAGAACCGGACTTTGTTTTGGAATTGGATGCTTCCCTTCATGGTTGGGGTGCATGTTTCCTAGACCAGAATACGGGTGGCGTTTGGTCTCAGGAGGAGTCAACTCAGCATAAAAATTTCCTTACGCCCCTATGAGTTTCAAGCACTCAATACAGGGGCGTTCGGTTGTTCTGAAAATGGACAATGTCTCGGCAGTAGCCTACATCAATCTGTTGGGAGGTACACAAAATTACCCTCAGAGCGGAATACTGCCCAGGGAAGTCGAACGTTTCGGCCGATTGAAATTCCAGATTCCTTATGGACTACAGAGATTGGAAACTGAACGTTGCTGTCTTCTACTCACTAAATTCTTCCTGGGGTCCATTCGAAATAGACCTATTTGCGAGCCGTCTCACCTCTCAACTAGAGCGTTACTTCAGCTGAGCCTTTTGGATGAGTCATGGGCTTCCAGACAAGGAGAAGATATACCTGTGCTTGGAAAAGATGGTGTAGTTGGTGCATAGAACGGCATATGGATCCCGTGGAGGCACCTGTAGTGGATGTAGCTAATTTCTTAGCGGACCTTTGTAACTTAGGCCTTTGTTATAGAACACTTAATTGCTATAGATCAGCAACTTCTGCAGGACATTCCTTGTTAAACCATTTTTCTATTGGTACCGATCCCTTGATTCGTAGAGTAATGAAAGGTATAAGGTTAAAGCGTCCTCCTAAACCCAAATATAGGGGCATATTACCAAGCAATAGCGATAATTATCGCTATTGCTTGGTTAGAGACAAAAATTTACCGCAGAGCTGCGACGATTTTTACCGCAAATAAACCTTGGTATTACCAAGGTTTATTGCAAATGCAATAAAAATCTCCGCAATGCATGAATATCGCTGAAAAGTCCGCGATATTCATGCATTACCAAGCTAATGATCTTAGCCATGTTATCCACCTCCCATTGGATAACATGGCTAAGAACTGCTCAGGGCAGGTGTTAGCTTTTGGAGATATTCGCGCTTTTTAAAAAAACACGGGAATTGGACCTGGTTCCGCGAACGCCCGGACTGCTGCCGTCATTGCGAGAGTGTGCCGAGAGGATCGACCACGGAGGTAAACTCTGCGACTCTTTTGGCCAATTGTTGGTTTCCCCCTGCCGGCCCGTCAATTTTAAGAGCGCGTAAGTCTATGCCTCGCTATCGGTTGAGATATACAGACGCCTCTTTAGAGCCAGGGGCGAGCCCACTAAATCTATTCCAGGCTATCTACTGAGATGTTAAAAATATAGACACCTTCTTTAGCGCTAGGGGCGAGCCTACTAAAGGGTTGAAACGATCTAAACTATGGCGGCTACCCCCTAGGACGAATTTCCTCACGACGGGCTGGCCGTCCAAGTTTACCAACGCTAATTAACGTACGCCTTATTGCCTCAATTGCATGTGGCCTGCGGGTAACAAAACGCAGTGTTCCTATTGCTAAACGCAGCTGTCTCCGATTTGCAGTATCTCGAATACCACATCGAAGGACAATACCGGCTGGCCCCTGAATACCAAGTCACGCAAAAGAAACTCTCGGGAAACCATTGTCGACACTTGGATTCTCTTTGAATGAGTAAGTGCCTACGGTAGGAACGCATAGACTTTGCAGACATGTGTAGGAATAATTGAGAAAAGACCCAGTACCGACGTGTGATTTAAACCATCCCCTGGATCTCTTTTGACAGGGTGTGTCGTTTTATCCCGTTCGTATTTGAAGGAAGATAAGGAACTCGCAGCATAACGAAACTCGAAGTAGGCGTTTAGTGAAGCACAGGACCATATCAATTACGATCTATAAGTAAGTTTATCTAGAGGAATAGACCAGAAGTGACCTGGGAAAATGAGTGCCTGAGAGTCAAATGAAATATCTTTTTCTTTTCTTTGTGATTTATTGTTTTTCAGGGAGAACTACTTGAGCACTCTTTGCTGCCGATTCAGGTTGTCTTTCCTCGCGCCATGGAGAATTGTGAGTGATATCCTATTGTTTCCTATCTGTTAGCAAAAGCTGTTTCCTACCGTTATAGTAGTAACCTTCTTTTTGCTGTTACTGTTCACATGATGTTTTATTAAAATTCTCTTCTCACCTAGGGTTACCTTGCTATATGACCCATTTGGGCTTTCTCTCATTATAGTGTGCCTTTCTTTGAAAAGGCCCATATCGTGTTGTGCACACCCTTTGAGCTCACTGTTTGTGGTCTGTGATCTGAACCCTATATATATCCACAATAGGACTGTTTTTGGACGAGTTAGAAGAATTTAAGTAGACATTGCCATTTAAAAATAAGCATCATATTAAGAATACAACAGTGGCAGACTACGTAGAAAATTGTACATATAACAGTGGTGTTTTCTGCTCCAGAATAATTAAGGGAAAACTAAATTGTTACCCCAATGTTAAATTGTAAACGAGATCCTAAATGTTGTCTCTTTTCTTCATCACAGAGTGACCATGGCTATAGAATTGTGTTGTACCCCCATTCTCTGCTCCTCCTCGCATACATGCCCTGACGAAGGTGCCGCCGTAGAAAGGGCAGGGCACCTAAACGCGCGTCGGCGTGGTGACCATCTGTTCTGTTAATAATATCTAGTGTCCCCCCAGTGACTTGCTGAGTGGATACTTCAGAACTACCTCAGCGTAATTGTTGTGCGATGGGTGTTGAGGTTTTTGTATTATTTGTATTGAATGAATGGACTGAATGTTTGCAACGGTGTTGAGTGGAATTGGTTTTGAATCTGGATGAATGATGAGAGGGTGCTTTAGGGGGTTTATATGTTGAATTATTTATACTTGATTTCACGACTGATTTGTATATATATGCTAAGCAAGATGTTTTTACATGTGTTTGATATCACCTATATATGCTGAAAAATGAAAATAAAATTGTATATTTATTCTGAAACTGTGGTGAGAATTTAAATGTGTTGACCGTGGTCCAGTGAGCTCAAAGCTGTGCACTTTTTGACAATTTTGGGACTCTAAACGAGCCCGTAGATAGAAATATATAGGGCAGACTTTCTTCTCTAATGTGGTTCTGAATTTTTCCCCTGCCAGTCTGCCCTACATCCTCCACAGGGAGCCCCTATTTGTATTGGTGCCAGTCCTAGTAGAACCTTTTTGTAGTTGGTTTAGTGGTTACATAACTTTCCAAGTAGACGGTCTGCAGATCCAGCAATACTAATATCCTAGTAGACCACATCAGATAGGTCAATAAATTTAGTGCAATTGTTGTCTATTTCCCCGAAATAATTTGTTATTGTTTTTTTTAAATGTTTGATTTGGCTGAAAACAATCATCCATGTTTGTGTCTTTCTTTCAAGTTGTATATCAGCTCCCCCCATGGGCAAGAGGACAGAGGAGGAGGTAGTGGCGCCGGCGGAGCAGGAACAACAGGAAGGCCAGGATAGGTCCGCCGAGGGCTCCTCTGCTGGCCCCAGTAAGTTTTCCTGTTAATATTATTAATTATACATCCCTAACTTTTACAGCACCTATTTATTCCAAACCTTCCTCATAATTCTATTTTTCCTAAATCGTCTTTGATGTTCTTGTAGACTGTTTCTAAATTCTTATCCTGCCTCTACTATGTCTCTCTGTGCTACTACTAGATGAATATTAGTCTGTCTGTGTAGCTAGCTAAGCTTGCACAAATGGCAAAAGGTGTACTGTTAAACAAAACGTCTATTCAGCAATACCTCTAGGCACTGAGTGCAGTCCTCTCGGTTGTCCATAATGTCTATTGAAGTCTTCTAAATGTTTATGCTTTGACAATTCCCAACAATAAAATGTCAATGGCCACCAAGAATAAGATACTAGTTTACTTTTGATTGGATAGGAGGACATACTACTACTGTTGCAGGGACCATTCTGCACATACAGAACTATGGACAAGATATAGGGCATTGGTGATAATAGGCGCAGTTAGACTTTCCACATACCTCATTCATAACAAAGGTTGAACCCCCAATCTCCTTACTGACTAGCTAGTGTGTCAGAGTCATTATTTAGTTCCCGAATGCAGCGACAATCCCCAATGATTATACAACCCAGAACATAAGACTACGGGTTCAGAGTCACAGACTCATGCTTGCAAATTGCAAACCCTTTCACTCACTCACTCATGACCAAAAACCACAGAGTCTATGTAAGTTTTAAAGGTTTATGAAAAGTAAAACATCTAGCTTTGTGTGTACTCTGGAAAAATTTAAATTGTGCATTATATAAAAACATTTATTGAAATCAATGTCATATAAGATAAATGGTGAACGACTGAAAAGTGGCTGATTTCACACATTAATTGTGGGAGAGCCCCACCTGGTTGGAACTTAAAGTCTTGGTGGGGATAAATTGTTGATGACTCCGACTAACATATGATGATGATCTTGCTCTTGTTCGTAGAAGGGAAGCTTTTGTCTGTTATGAGCAAATGGTGCGTGTTAAAAAGCAAGCTTTCATCAGTTGTGTCAAAAAGTGTAGCATCACATGTTATGGCTAAGCATAAATAAAAAACACCCTTCCCTGAAGAAAAGGACATTTTTAGTTTAGACTAGAGAGTCACAAATTATTAAATTTGTTTATGTAGTACTAGTAACTTTTTTCATTCTTAAACAAAATAGGGAGTGGTGTATATGGCATCTAAAAATATTAAATGTTTTTTCTAGGCGTAACACCATCAACAAAGCCAACCACCAGTGCCGGGGCCAGCGCGAAGGTGGGCACTCCAGGGTCGGATGCGGTGCCACAGCCAGCAGGAACTGCTGTGGGGGATGCCACGGTAGTGACGGGCAGTGGTAAGCTGTTATATTCCTTACTTATTGAGATTGCAGAGTGGGCTCTCTGCAGGGGTGTATATGTTGTACAGTACAAGTACACTTCACCGTTAAGAAGACTTACAAATTTAGAACTAAGGGGCATATTATCAAGGGGGTTTATCTCCGCTTTTTTGGCTTTAAAAGCCAAGAAAGCGGATCCCCGTCCTCACCTACACATATATCAAGCTGCTGTTTGTGTGCTATTTCAAAGGTGGACAACCTGGAGCGACAATTTACACGCGGCAGTCCAGCCGCGGATTATGCACCACCCTGTTACCCTTGGGGGTCACGGAAGCAAAACAGCAGCCGTACATGGGATCGAGGACGGGCCCACTTGTGGGGTCCATACAGGACTTCATTGTGTGCTTTCCGCACCACACTTCCCAGAATGCACAGTCTCATTGGAACCTCCCATCGGCGGGTGAGTCATGTGAAATTGGAGAAGTGTGTCAGCGGGTGCGCACACCGCTTCCGTTAAAGCCCCTGAAGAGAAGCAGATGGAGATTCGAAACACGTCGGGCAGATCCATTACAGAGCGGCATCTACAAGCGGATCCCCATCCTCACCTACACATATATCAAGCTGCTGTTCGTGTGCTACTCACAAGGTCGACAACCTGGAGCAACAATATATATATATATATATATATATATACATATAGATATATATATATATATATATATATATATATATATATATATATATATATATATATATATATATATATATATATATATATATATATATATATATATATATATATATAATTAAGATGTGCCCAAAATTGAATTTCACATCATATGGAGCAAAAAAATGTTTACATTTCTTTTTTAATGTTTAATTGATTCCGGTTATGTTTTATCTGTATTGATACAGTTATATTAAATCTATACTCACTTTGCAAAAGAAAATTGTAGATTATGTGTTTTAACAATTTTCAAACATATTAGAATGTTCAAAACAAATGTTTAGAGTTGAACCATATACGCTAGTCTGTCTTCGGACACTTAACCCAAGGTTATAAGTATTTTAACCATGTTGATAAAAGGTCACATGACATACATTTTCATTCTATTGGTGGTTACTTGTTTAAATAACTGTTTGGAATTAACCACTTTTTTCTGGTGAGCAAGGAGACTGGATTTGCCGAAACGCATCAGATTGAGGCACTGTCGATTCACTTCGTATTGAAATAAAATACTCTGCACCTAAAAACGTCTGTATTACCTCATCTTTTACTAGGAAGTCTGCCAGTAAGGAGGAAATAAACACATAGTCAATTGTGGAGGCACAGCCACGCCCTCTGTATGTTGGTACAGTCATGCAATCATTATGGGATGCTGCCGCAATTTCCATAATGTTCACTAAATTGGAATAACACAGTTGGGCCAACAGTTCAATCCCCCTAATGCATGGACATTTATCTACGAATAGTTCGTTATCCAACATATCGATATTTGAAATCTTTTCATTAAAGTCACCTCTTACACATATGCGAGCTAACTGCTTGCAAGCCTTTGCTTTTGCAAATTCAAAATGAAGTTAAACAAATTATTAAAATTAATATTAGGAGCACTATAAAAATCATTCTTATAAAAATTAATAAAACAGATAGATACACCCTTAGTATTAATCCGTGCCTGAAAATTATCGTTCTTAGTGGGTAACACTTTAGCACTACCCCCTGCAGAAATGTTGATCTAAAATTGAAAGCCCGCCTGATGGGCAGCCCAGCTTGGGGATGGGGACAGTTTTATTAAAACATTCAAACCCTTCTTGATGCAATTCCCGGGTGGCCCATGTTTTTTGCAGAATTAAGATGTCATATTTTTGGGCTATTATTACCCATTCCTCCAATTCAATTTTAGATGCCAGGCCAGCAATATTCCAACTCAGGAAATTTAAGTTAGGATCTTTTTCAACATTTTCAGCAATAGGTAGACAGACTGGGCCTGAGCGTACAGGCCTGCCTGGGGGGAAAGGGTGGCTTCAGATAAAAGAGGAGCGTCCAGTCAATCCTGGTCTTTAAGGCCAGGCAGGGTAGAAAACCGATTAAGTACAGTCATTTGAGGTGCCTCCCGGGTTACCATATCTATCACAGGTTTATAAAAATAACCCAGTGGGAGCGATCAAATGAGGGTGGGGTGTGCTGTACCAGAGCTGGTCTTTTGAAATTGATGACTATACAATCACCCCTAATATTCTCTTGGGAAATACCTTCCCACCCCACCCTCCGTACCATAATTATATCATTAAAGTTTTCTGCCCGTAACCCTTTGTGTTTTCCGGGCCAGTCAGTGCATTTATTTCGCAATTGCGACCAGGATTCTGTTTGATTATTTCTAAGTGAGGGTACTCCTGCCAGGACCAATACATATAGACAGGCGGCTGGGGGGATACTAAGGACTTCCCTGTTGCCCTCTAGCAAGTCCCCACTTGGAAGATTGGGCAATCCACCCAGCATACTGTGTAAATTCATTTCATTTTCCTTTATTTCGATCAAATAGATCATAAAAGGTGACATTCAAAAAATTGAACAGTACAAAAGGTTATTGCGAATCTGTCAACCATAATTAAAAAGGCTTAACAGTTTCCTGGTGAACAAATCAGACAAATCAGGGGTTTACCAACATATATCACACATTATTTTTTTTAAATGACAGAGATTTTGTGCACTGTATTTCAGTTAAAAATACAAATACATTAAAAAAGTATTTTAAAACTGTGCCAAGTCTGTATCAGTGCATAGAACGAGTATGAATGTACCACATCGCAGTTAAAAATGTGGCTACCGCAAACACAATTGGGGGCGACACATCCGTTTTTAATATTCTGTAGGCAGGCAAGTAGTGCCTGAACCCCTGCCATGTTGGGTCTGGGATGTTTTTCCCTATGCCCGCAATGTTCCAAGATATTATTAATAACCTGGAGTAGACCTCGTCCCTGATAGGCGCTGCTATTAAGCTATAAATCGTACTTATATTCTCTACAGTTTTGGGATTTAGCAGATTTAGATTTAAATTTTAATCCCCCCCCCTCATTGGAGTGGAATCTGTAGCCAGAGTGACTGATTCTGTAGAGTTAAACACACTGGTATTTGCATGGGTGGAATCAGATGTTATTATTGTTTTACCCATTTTGTGTGTATCTCCCAGTCAATAGACCTCTTTTAACCCATAGAGTGGTGCAAAACGATTATTTGTAGCCACCCAGGGGTTAGGAGCATAGCCATCTGCCATCACCATTTGGGTGGGGATGTGGTGAGTTCTGTTCTGCCACAGTTTCCTCTTTCTATAGAAATAAGTAAGGTCTTTCGTGCAAATTGGGCCCTTGTTCATGTACTGATATTCTTCACAGATGAATCTCACTACTTTGCTGTCTCTGAACTTGACAATGATTATATCCCCTTGGGTGTCTTTTGATTTCCTGCCTATCCAGTTGGCTCTTCTAACAAGCATCACCTCTCCATTCAAGTTATTGGGGATTGGTCTGTTATTGTTCAACCAGAATGTCACTTGTTCTTCAGTTCTTGATAAGATTCCGATCTCCCATTTTTTAATTCAAGGACACCCGTAAGAACAATAACGTAAGGCAAGGACTCAGGTGGTAGGTCAACTGTGGCCAGGGGAACTCTTGTGATGCTAGCCTCTGTCTTTTCTTTGTTATTACCTACTTCTTTTGGGCAGGCATCAGTTTTGTGATCATCGTTTGCTTTGCATGGTGTAGTGTGCTGTATAGACTTATCAGAGAGCTTATTGTTCTGTTTTTTTTGGATGTTTATTAGTACTAGGGCCCTTTTGGACTGCCACCCTTGAGGTTTTGTTTACAATTGGACCAGCTGTGGGTCCCATAGTAGTAGTGGCTGGATCCTTTGGAGGAGGAACCATATTCTTTATGTGGCCTCTAACTTCCAATTTTATCAGATTTTTTAATGAGGTGAAGTTGTCAAGGGTTAGCGGTTCAAGTTTCTCCAATTTATTATTAACCATTTTGATCCTTTCAAGGAGAGGGAGAATCATTGATTTAACAACTTTTTCTATGTGTACCATTGACACTTCAACCTCTTCTGTGGAAGCCGAAGGGTCCTTCTCTACATAGTTAACTCTCGAGTTTTTGGTAGTAACCCTAGGTGCAGTGTCAGATGTTACTGGTGCTTTGGCTACCTGTACGCCTAGATCAGGTAATGAAGGATTCGTCGTTTTGACGACTTTTTGAAGCCTCCCCTTCTTTAGGGTCTTAATCCTGTTCCTTTGTGTAGTGTCCCTGATAGGTTCATGATTTAGGGCTTATGTGCTAAGTAAGACAGATGTACCACTGTCAATTGTTGAGCCGAACTCCTGGACATTTACTTGTTCAGCAGTGCCTGATCTGTGAGAGCCCTCCCTGGTGTGAGACACCACCAATCCCTCCAGTGCATTAGGTGACTCAACCTGCAGAGCTGGCCCTAGTAGTGAAGAGTTTAGGGAAAATGAGAGGTCTGTACTTAGATCAGCAGCAGGCTGCAAGTTAGGTGTTTGGGAAAGGCTACTACTATTGTGGTGTTGTTGTCCCACTAAGGTGTTTTGTGTGGATTGGTCATTAGGATTGCTAGAGTGATGAACGGTTCTAGGAAGTTCTATGAACGAGTCCACAAGTAGTGAAATGGAGTTGTCTGCCTGTGTCACCATGGTGTCAGATTGTATTTGTTGCAGACACATGTTAGGGGGCAGGGAGAGACGTCTCTCCGTGTTTTCAATGGCAGTAACAACCACACCAATTGTCTTTTGAAGCATCCTGTCAATTGCTGTGAGAGTGGGCAATGTGGTTGTACCATTCTTTTTCAGTCTAGAGCTTGATCTTGTTTGGACAGGAGTGTTTACCCCCATGTCGTGATATAGAGGACCAACACTTAGTTAATTTACAATACCTTGTAGGCCACGAAAGGGATGTGAGCAAATGGGGCCAAGAGGTGTGGCGCAGCCCGGCTTCTTCTGGCCCCGGACGGCCACAGACGGCCCGCCCTTTGCCCGGGCTTCGCCCGGCGCTCCCGCGCACTCCCGCGCAGCGTGGGACTGATCCAACAAAATAGAAAATATGGCGGTCCAGGGGCTGGGCTCACAGGGTGCGCAGGCCAGGTGTGTGTGGCCGTGCAGGGACTCCTAGGAGAGTGACTCCCTGCAGCGCGATGCTCCTCCCCTGTGTTACAGCCCTGCCGCCTCACGGGGACACCGTCTATGGCACCACCTGCAGCGCGATGCGGGTCCCGCGATGCGGCACCCACGAAGCGGGTGCGGCGAGGTGTCGGAGGGGCTGCAAAGCCCGCAGGTCCACAGGGCCAAAGAAATCCGCCAACCAGGGTGCAGCGTCCTCAGGTACGTTAGGGTTGATATCCGCGCTAGCAAAAAGGAGTGAAATGTCCCGTAGTCTCCAGGGATAGTGGGGCCTGTCAGCTGTATGCCGGTCCGGGGGTGGGGCTCACAGGGTGCGCAGGCCAGGTGTGTGCGGCCGTGCAGGGACTCCTGGTAGAGTGAGTCCCTGCAGCGCGATGCTCCTCCCCTGTGTTACAGCCCTGCCACCTCAGGGGGACAGTGTCTATGGCACCACTGCAGTGCTATGCGGCACCCGGGAAGCGGGTGCGGCGAGGTGTCGGAGCGGCTGCAAAGCCCGCAGGTCCACAGGGCCAAAGAAATCCGCCAACCAGGGTGCGGCGTCCTCAGGTACGTTAGGGTTGATGTCCGCGCTAGCAAAAAGGAGTGAAATGTCCCGTAGTCTCCAGGGATGGTGGGGCCTTTCAGCTGTTTGCCGGTCAGGGGCAGGGCTTACAGGGTGCGCAGGCCAGGTGTGTGCGGCCGTGCAGGGACTCCTGGGAGAGTGAGTCCCTGCAGCGCAATGCTCCTCCCCTGTGTACAGCCCTGCCGCCTCACGGGGACAGCGTCTATGGCACCACCTGCAGCGCGATGCGGCACGCGCAAAGCGGGTGCGGCGAGGTGTAGGGTTGATGTCCGCGCTAGCAAAAAGGAGTGAAAGTATATATATAATGCAGATTTAAACAACAAAGCAAACCACATTCACTGGATGATGTCATCAATGTCATCATTGATGTCATTTGAGATGTCATCAGTGATGTCACTGACCATGTCATGAATGATGTAATATGTGACATCATCAGCAGTGGATTGCGGTGCGCGAAATATAGTTAGTACATCTAACTATATAAGAGCAATTTCAATGGTTTTTTAAATGCTAATTCCTAACTATATAAGGCCTGAAATCTATGTTTTTTTCAGTGAATATATATATATATATTCACTGAAAAAACCATAGGTTTCACACCAGTTATAGTTAGGAATTAGCATTTAAAAAACCTATTAAATTCACTGACAAAACCAGTTATAGTTAGCTGGAAATTTTACTGATATAAAACCAATGAAATTCCACGTTATAGTTAGTTGGACTCACTATAACTTGCGCGTGCAATGCACTGCTGATGACGTCACATATTACATCACTCATGACATGGTCAGTGACATCACTCATGACATCACTGATGACACCATCCAGTGAATATGTGTCTTTCTGAAAAATAAATATTAGTGAGTAATGTTTAAATATTTAAATATATATATTATTGTTTCACTTTGTTTATAAGTGGCTACATGTGTTGGTAAGTAGCTACATGCGTATGTATATGGGTTATTAGATGTTTCTCTTAGTATCAGTATGAGTGTCTATATGGTTTGGTGGGGGTATTACTTAGCACATAGATGCATGAGTGACTGACTCGCTGTTTGTATGTGTTTTGAAGACAGCATATGTGCAGGACTGTATGGATGGATGAGTGTGTATATGTGTTTGTTAGTGAGTGAATGACTGTCTCACTAGTGTCTTTATCAGTAACTACATATGTTTTAATCTAGTATATGTGAATATTGATGTATATAAGTGAGTATATGTGAGAGTAAGAGATTGTAAGAGTTCCTGTTTAAATAAGTATGTGTTTCTATAAGTGATTGTTTAAGAGAATAAATATGTGTAATTTTCAATACAAGTAAGGTGGAAGTGTGTGTATAACTCTATATTCAAATAAATGGATGTTCAATAGTTTATTTGCACGTGTGAGTATGTGTGTGAGTAACTTTTGGATGACTGTCGGTGTGTAACAGGATGTATAGGTGTATCACTTCATATGATAAGTGAGTATATGTATGAGTGACTATATAGAACTGTTGGTGAATGACTGGATGTGCATATAGATGGTGGAATTACTGAATTGCTTGTTGTAACTGATATGGGTATCTCCATTTTTTTTTAAATTTCAGTTTCTATTTTTGAATATGTGTTTCAAGGGTTACATTACACTGAAAGGAGGTCTGTCACTATGTCACAAGGATGGTGTCATCAGTGATGTCATGAGTGATGTCACTGACCATGTCATGAGTGATGTAATATGTGACGTCATCAGCAGTGCATTGCACGCGCAAGTTATAGTGAGTCCAACTAACTATAACGTGGAATTTCATTGGTTTTATATCAGTAAAATTTCCAGCTAACTATAACTGGTTTTGTCAGTGAATTTAATAGGTTTTTTAAATGCTAATTCCTAACTATAACTGGTGTGAAACCTATGGTTTTTTCAGTGAATTTCAAAGGTTTTTTAAATGCTAATTCCTAACTATAACTGGTGTGAAACCTGTGGTTTTTTCAGTGAATTTCAAAGGTTTTTTTAATGCTAATTCCTAACTATATAAGACCTGAAAGCCCACCAGGAATCTCCAGTATGCGCCAGGGGACTGCATTGCAGAGAGGTGTAATGAAGCCACAACCCTTTTTACACCTCTCTGCAACGCAGCCCCCGTGCATGTTTGAAGAGGGGAAACTAATTCCCCTTGCATACTGGGGGCCCCTGGGGGCCTATTAGCCCACCTGGAACCTCCAGTATGCGCCTGGGGCTGCATTGCAGAGGTGTAATGAGACTATGCCCCTTGTTACACCTCTCTGCAACGCAGCCCACTGCCGCGTTTGCAGAGGGGGAACTAATTCCCCTTGCATACTGGGGGTCCCTGGGGTCAACTAGTCCACCAGGAGCCTCCAGTATGCACGAGGGAGCTGCATTGCAGAGAAGTGTAATGAGGCCACACCCTTGTTACACCTCTCTGCAATGCAGGCCACTGGCGCCTTTGCAGAGGGGGGACTAATTCCCCTTGCATACTGGGGGTCCCTGGATCATATCTGCCCAAACACCGATATTCCGAACGATTGTAAATGACTTTTCTTGAGAAACATTTGGATTTGGATTATCATGTCCTATACTTTGGAATTTTTGAAAGACTGACTTTGAGGATGCTATAAATTACTCAAGTCTGCCCGAATTGTGTGGGTAAAATTGATACCTAGTCACTTTTAATAAGAATATACTTATGTCTCGTCTAACATTTGGAAGAAATATCTAGTTATATGACAACGGGATACCGACATAACTTGAAGGAAATAAGAACGCCCTGAAGAAGTTCTGTTGTACAGAACGAAACGTTTCGGCTGGCTGTGGTACATAAACTTAAGGAAAATAAAAGCATTTGAATATACACCAAGATTCAGCGCTTCAATAAGTACTCTAAGTGATATGATTTGATTGGACTCATTGTGAAAGTGGTGCTGTGCCAAACTTTGGAATATTCTCCACTACTCTCTACTACTTACTCTCTCCCACTCTCTACTACTCACTCTCTACTGCTCTCTACTACTCACTCTACTACTTACTCTCTACTACTCTCTACTACTCAGTCTCTACTACTCACTCTCTACTACTCTCTACTACTCACTCTACTATTCACTCTACTACTCTCTACTACTCACTCTGCTACTCTCTCTACTGCTCTCTACTACTCTCTACTACTCACTCTCTACTCTCTATTACTCACTCTCTACTCTCTACCTCTCTACCTCTCTACCTCTACACCTCTACCTCTCTACCTCTCTCTACACGCACACATATAGACATATATGCATATATATATGTGCATATGCATTTATATATATGTATGTGTATATATAAAAAAAACAACTAAACATTTTTTTTTCTAATCAGCTACTTTTAAAACTGTCATTCTTTTTCCCCATGGTACACTCCCCGGTACGCTTACCGGTGCGCGTACCGGGCGCTCACCCCGCGAAAATCAAAAATTTTTTTTTTTTTTTTTTTGCCCCGTGGGGCCCTTTTATGGCCCCCACATCAAACCTAGGGGGTCAAAGGGGGTCTACTCTGCCCCCTTATGGTCATTTCCCCCTTTGTTTTGGCCACCTCTTGTGTCTCGATCCTACCGAGACACAAGATGGCGGCCGCTCCGGACTGTTTAGAATGTTTACAGACACCCCAGAGCCAATCAGCTTTCTCCGCGCAAGTCGCGTGACGCGCCCGGTGCGCGTACCGGTGCGCTTACCGGAGCGCTGCTATAGATATATATATTTTTTTGAACCTTAATTACTCAAAATCCACTGGAGCACATATCTTGAGACATAGCAAAGGCACATCGGGCTACCAGTCCCTACAATTTTGCCAAGTTTGGTGGAAATCCATTCAGCCGTTCGGGCTAAAAGTGAAATCGACCGCCCTATGGAAATTAACATGGGGAAAACGCGTTTTGGGACCCCCCTTTTATCTCGGCCCCCGCTTGACGAATCCCCCCCAAACTTTCAGGGAAGGACCGGACCGCCATGAGACCATTTTCCTGAAAATTTCAGGCAGATTCGTCAACCGGCGCCAAAGTTATTCAAAATAGAATGTTGAGATTTAACATTGAAAATTATCCTAACTATAACTACCTACTGGCGACCGCCAGTAGGTAATATATATATATATATATATATATATATATATATATATATATATATATATATATATATATATATATATATTACCTACTGGCGGTCGCCAGTAGGTATATATAGTTAGGATTTTTTCCCTATGGGATTTCTGAAAATTCTATGCCTAATAACTTTGGCGTTTGTGGACGGAATTGGCTGAAATTTTCAGGAAAATGGCACATTTTGTTTCTGAGCACAGACTCATGCTTGCAAATTGCAAACCCTTTCACTCACTCACTCATGACCAAAAACCACAGAGTCTATGTAAGTTTTAAAGGTTTATGAAAAGTAAAACATCTAGCTTTGTGTGTACTCTGGAAAAATTTAAATTGTGCATTATATAAAAACATTTATTGAAATCAATGTCATATAAGATAAATGGTGAACGACTGAAAAGTGGCTGATTTCACACATTAATTGTGGGAGAGCCCCACCTGGTTGGAACTTAAAGTCTTGGTGGGGATAAATTGTTGATGACTCCGACTAACATATGATGATGATCTTGCTCTTGTTCGTAGAAGGGAAGCTTTTGTCTGTTATGAGCAAATGGTGCGTGTTAAAAAGCAAGCTTTCATCAGTTGTGTCAAAAAGTGTAGCATCACATGTTATGGCTAAGCATAAATAAAAAACACCCTTCCCTGAAGAAAAGGACATTTTTAGTTTAGACTAGAGAGTCACAAATTATTAAATTTGTTTATGTAGTACTAGTAACTTTTTTCATTCTTAGACAAAATAGGGAGTGGTGTATATGGCATCTAAAAATATTAAATGTTTTTTCTAGGCGTAACACCATCAACAAAGCCAACCACCAGTGCCGGGGCCAGCGCGGAGGTGGGCACTCCAGGGTCGGATGCGGTGCCACAGCCAGCAGGAACTGCTGTGGGGGATGCCACGGTAGTGACGGGCAGTGGTAAGCTGTTATATTCCTTACTTATTGAGATTGCAGAGTGGGCTCTCTGCAGGGGTGTATATGTTGTACAGTACAAGTACACTTCACCGTTAAGAAGACTTACAAATTTAGAACTAAGGGGCATATTATCAAGGGGGTTTATCTCCGCTTTTTTGGCTTTAAAAGCCAAGAAAGCGGATCCCCGTCCTCACCTACACATATATCAAGCTGCTGTTTGTGTGCTATTTCAAAGGTGGACAACCTGGAGCGACAATTTACACGCGGCAGTCCAGCCGCGGATTATGCACCACCCTGTTACCCTTGGGGGTCACGGAAGCAAAACAGCAGCCGTACATGGGATCGAGGACGGGCCCACTTGTGGGGTCCATACAGGACTTCATTGTGTGCTTTCCGCACCACACTTCCCAGAATGCACAGTCTCATTGGAACCTCCCATCGGCGGGTGAGTCATGTGAAATTGGAGAAGTGTGTCAGCGGGTGCGCACACCGCTTCCGTTAAAGCCCCTGAAGAGAAGCAGATGGAGATTCGAAACACGTCGGGCAGATCCATTACAGAGCGGCATCTACAAGCGGATCCCCATCCTCACCTACACATATATCAAGCTGCTGTTCGTGTGCTACTCACAAGGTCGACAACCTGGAGCAACAATATATATATATATATATATATATATATATATATATATACATATAGATATATATATATATATATATATATATATATATATATATATATATATATATATATATATATATATATATATATATATATAATTAAGATGTGCCCAAAATTGAATTTCACATCATATGGAGCAAAAAAATGTTTACATTTCTTTTTTAATGTTTAATTGATTCCGGTTATGTTTTATCTGTATTGATACAGTTATATTAAATCTATACTCACTTTGCAAAAGAAAATTGTAGATTATGTGTTTTAACAATTTTCAAACATATTAGAATGTTCAAAACAAATGTTTAGAGTTTAACCATATACGCTAGTCTGTCTTCGGACACTTAACCCAAGGTTATAAGTATTTTAACCATGTTGATAAAAGGTCACATGACATACATTTTCATTCTATTGGTGGTTACTTGTTTAAATAACTGTTTGGAATTAACCACTTTTTTCTGGTGAGCAAGGAGACTGGATTTGCCGAAACGCATCAGATTGAGGCACTGTCGATTCACTTCGTATTGAAATAAAATACTCTGCACCTAAAAACGTCTGTATTACCTCATCTTTTACTAGGAAGTCTGCCAGTAAGGAGGAAATAAACACATAGTTAATTGTGGAGGCACAGCCACGCCCTCTGTATGTTGGTACAGTCATGCAATCATTATGGGATGCTGCCGCAATTTCCATAATGTTCACTAAATTGGAATAACACAGTTGGGCCAACAGTTCAATCCCCCTAATGCATGGACATTTATCTACGAATAGTTCGTTATCCAACATATCGATATTTGAAATCTTTTCATTAAAGTCACCTCTTACACATATGCGAGCTAACTGCTTGCAAGCCTTTGCTTTTGCAAATTCAAAATGAAGTTAAACAAATTATTAAAATTAATATTAGGAGCACTATAAAAATCATTCTTATAAAAATTAATAAAACAGATAGATACACCCTTAGTATTAATCCGTGCCTGAAAATTATCGTTCTTAGTGGGTAACACTTTAGCACTACCCCCTGCAGAAATGTTGATCTAAAATTGAAAGCCCGCCTGATGGGCAGCCCAGCTTGGGGATGGGGACAGTTTTATTAAAACATTTAAACCCTTCCTGATGCAATTCCCGGGTGGCCCATGTTTTTTGCAGAATTAAGATGTCATATTTTTGGGCTATTATTACCCATTCCTCCAATTCAATTTTAGATGTCAGGCCAGCAATATTCCAACTCAGGAAATTTAAGTTAGGATCTTTTTCAACATTTTCAGCAATAGGTAGACAGACTGGGCCTGAGCGTACAGGCCTGCCTGGGGGGAAAGGGTGGCTTCAGATAAAAGAGGAGCGTCCAGTCAATCCTGGTCTTTAAGGCCAGGCAGGGTAGAAAACCGATTAAGTACAGTCATTTGAGGTGCCTCCCGGGTTACCATATCTATCACAGGTTTATAAAAATAACCCAGTGGGAGCGATCAAATGAGGGTGGGGTGTGCTGTACCAGAGCTGGTCTTTTGAAATTGATGACTATACAATCACCCCTAATATTCTCTTGGGAAATACCTTCCCACCCCACCCTCCGTACCATAATTATATCATTAAAGTTTTCTGCCCGTAACCCTTTGTGTTTTCCGGGCCAGTCAGTGCATTTATTTCGCAATTGCGACCAGGATTCTGTTTGATTATTTCTAAGTGAGGGTACTCCTGCCAGGACCAATACATATAGACAGGCGGCTGGGGGGATACTAAGGACTTCCCTGTTGCCCTCTAGCAAGTCCCCACTTGGAAGATTGGGCAATCCACCCAGCATACTGTGTAAATTCATTTCATTTTCCTTTATTTCGATCAAATAGATCATAAAAGGTGACATTCAAAAAATTGAACAGTACAAAAGGTTATTGCGAATCTGTCAACCATAATTAAAAAGGCTTAACAGTTTCCTGGTGAACAAATCAGACAAATCAGGGGTTTACCAACATATATCACACATTATTTTTTTTAAATGACAGAGATTTTGTGCACTGTATTTCAGTTAAAAATACAAATACATTAAAAAAGTATTTTAAAACTGTGCCAAGTCTGTATCAGTGCATAGAACGAGTATGAATGTACCACATCGCAGTTAAAAATGTGGCTACCGCAAACACAATTGGGGGCGACACATCCGTTTTTAATATTCTGTAGGCAGGCAAGTAGTGCCTGAACCCCTGCCATGTTGGGTCTGGGATGTTTTTCCCTATGCCCGCAATGTTCCAAGATATTATTAATAACCTGGAGTAGACCTCGTCCCTGATAGGCGCTGCTATTAAGCTATAAATCGTACTTATATTCTCTACAGTTTTGGGATTTAGCAGATTTAGATTTAAATTTTAATTCCCCCCCCCTCATTGGAGTGGAATCTGTAGCCAGAGTGACTGATTCTGTAGAGTTAAACACACTGGTATTTGCATGGGTGGAATCAGATGTTATTATTGTTTTACCCATTTTGTGTGTATCTCCCAGTCAATAGACCTCTTTTAACCCATAGAGTGGTGCAAAACGATTATTTGTAGCCACCCAGGGGTTAGGAGCATAGCCATCTGCCATCACCATTTGGGTGGGGATGTGGTGAGTTCTGTTCTGCCACAGTTTCCTCTTTCTATAGAAATAAGTAAGGTCTTTCGTGCAAATTGGGCCCTTGTTCATGTACTGATATTCTTCACAGATGAATCTCACTACTTTGCTGTCTCTGAACTTGACAATGATTATATCCCCTTGGGTGTCTTTTGATTTCCTGCCTATCCAGTTGGCTCTTCTAACAAGCATCACCTCTCCATTCAAGTTATTGGGGATTGGTCTGTTATTGTTCAACCAGAATGTCACTTGTTCTTCAGTTCTTGATAAGATTCCGATCTCCCATTTTTTAATTCAAGGACACCCGTAAGAACAATAACGTAAGGCAAGGACTCAGGTGGTAGGTCAACTGTGGCCAGGGGAACTCTTGTGATGCTAGCCTCTGTCTTTTCTTTGTTATTACCTACTTCTTTTGGGCAGGCATCAGTTTTGTGATCATCGTTTGCTTTGCATGGTGTAGTGTGCTGTATAGACTTATCAGAGAGCTTATTGTTCTGTTTTTTTTGGATGTTTATTAGTACTAGGGCCCTTTTGGACTGCCACCCTTGAGGTTTTGTTTACAATTGGACCAGCTGTGGGTCCCATAGTAGTAGTGGCTGGATCCTTTGGAGGAGGAACCATATTCTTTATGTGGCCTCTAACTTCCAATTTTATCAGATTTTTTAATGAGGTGAAGTTGTCAAGGGTTAGCGGTTCAAGTTTCTCCAATTTATTATTAACCATTTTGATCCTTTCAAGGAGAGGGAGAATCATTGATTTAACAACTTTTTCTATCTGTACCATTGACACTTCAACGCTCTTCTGTGGAAGCCGAAGGGTCCTTCTCTACATAGTTAACTCTCGAGTTTTTGGTAGTAACCCTAGGTGCAGTGTCAGATGTTACTGGTGCTTTGGCTACCTGTACGCCTAGATCAGGTAATGAAGGATTCGTCGTTTTGACGACTTTTTGAAGCCTCCCCTTCTTTAGGGTCTTAATCCTGTTCCTTTGTGTAGTGTCCCTGATAGGTTCATGATTTAGGGCTTATGTGCTAAGTAAGACAGATGTACCACTGTCAATTGTTGAGCCGAACTCCTGGACATTTACTTGTTCAGCAGTGCCTGATCTGTGAGAGCCCTCCCTGGTGTGAGACACCACCAATCCCTCCAGTGCATTAGGTGACTCAACCTGCAGAGCTGGCCCTAGTAGTGAAGAGTTTAGGGAAAATGAGAGGTCTGTACTTAGATCAGCAGCAGGCTGCAAGTTAGGTGTTTGGGAAAGGCTACTACTATTGTGGTGTTGTTGTCCCACTAAGGTGTTTTGTGTGGATAGGTCATTAGGATTGCTAGAGTGATGAACGGTTCTAGGAAGTTCTATGAACGAGTCCACAAGTAGTGAAATGGAGTTGTCTGCCTGTGTCACCATGGTGTCAGATTGTATTTGTTGCAGACACATGTTAGGGGGCAGGGAGAGACGTCTCTCCGTGTTTTCAATGGCAGTAACAACCACACCAATTGTCTTTTGAAGCATCCTGTCAATTGCTGTGAGAGTGGGCAATGTGGTTGTACCATTCTTTTTCAGTCTAGAGCTTGATCTTGTTTGGACAGGAGTGTTTACCCCCATGTCGTGATATAGAGGACCAACACTTAGTTAATTTACAATACCTTGTAGGCCACGAAAGGGATGTGAGCAAATGGGGCCAAGAGGGGTGGCGCAGCCCGGCTTCTTCTGGCCCCGGACGGCCACAGACGGCCCGCCCTTTGCCCGGGCTTCGCCCGGCGCTCCCGCGCACTCCCGCGCAGCGTGGGACTGATCCAACAAAATAGAAAATATGGCGGTCCAGGGGCTGGGCTCACAGGGTGCGCAGGCCAGGTGTGTGTGGCCGTGCAGGGACTCCTAGGAGAGTGACTCCCTGCAGCGCGATGCTCCTCCCCTGTGTTACAGCCCTGCCGCCTCACGGGGACACCGTCTATGGCACCACCTGCAGCGCGATGCGGGTCCCGTGATGCGGCACCCACGAAGCGGGTGCGGCGAGGTGTCGGAGGGGCTGCAAAGCCCGCAGGTCCACAGGGCCAAAGAAATCCGCCAACCAGGGTGCAGCGTCCTCAGGTACGTATGGGTTGATGTCCGCGCTAGCAAAAAGGAGTGAAATGTCCCGTAGTCTCCAGGGATAGTGGGGCCTGTCAGCTGTATGCCGGTCCGGGGGTGGGGCTCACAGGGTGCGCAGGCCAGGTGTGTGCGGCCGTGCAGGGACTCCTGGTAGAGTGAGTCCCTGCAGCGCGATGCTCCTCCCCTGTGTTACAGCCCTGCCACCTCAGGGGGACAGTGTCTATGGCACCACTGCAGTGCTATGCGGCACCCGGGAAGCGGGTGCGGCAAGGTGTCGGAGCGGCTGCAAAGCCCGCAGGTCCACAGGGCCAAAGAAATCCGCCAACCAGGGTGCGGCGTCCTCAGGTACGTTAGGGTTGATGTCCGCGCTAGCAAAAAGGAGTGAAATGTCCCGTAGTCTCCAGGGATGGTGGGGCCTTTCAGCTGTTTGCCGGTCAGGGGCAGGGCTTACAGGGTGCGCAGGCCAGGTGTGTGCGGCCGTGCAGGGACTCCTGGGAGAGTGAGTCCCTGCAGCGCGATGCTCCTCCCCTGTGTACAGCCCTGCCGCCTCACGGGGACAGCGTCTATGGCACCACCTGCAGCGCGATGCGGCACCCGCAAAGCGGGTGCGGCGAGGTGTAGGGTTGATGTCCGCGCTAGCAAAAAGGAGTGAAAGTATATATATAATGCAGATTTAAACAACAAAGCAAACCACATTCACTGGATGATGTCATCAATGTCATCATTGATGTCATTTGAGATGTCATCAGTGATGTCACTGACCATGTCATGAATGATGTAATATGTGACATCATCAGCAGTGGATTGCGGTGCGCGAAATATAGTTAGTACATCTAACTATATAAGAGCAATTTCAATGGTTTTTTAAATGCTAATTCCTAACTATATAAGGCCTGAAATCTATGTTTTTTTCAGTGAATATATATATATATATATATATATATATATATATATATATATATATATATATATATATATATATATATATTACCTACTGGCGGTCGCCAGTAGGTATATATAGTTAGGATTTTTTCCCTATGGGATTTCTGAAAATTCTATGCCTAATAACTTTGGCGTTTGTGGACGGAATTGGCTGAAATTTTCAGGAAAATGGCACATTTTGTTTCTGAGCAGCCCTTGAAAATTTGGGGGGGTTTTGTGGAGGGGGGGGCGAGAAAAAAGGGGGGTCCCAAAACGCGTTTTTCCCATGTTAATTTCCATAGGGCGGTTGGACTCACTTTTAGCCCGAACGGCTGAATGGATTTTCACGAAACTTGGCAAAATTGTAGGGACTGTTAGCCCGATGTGCCTTTGCTAGGTCTCAATATATGTGCTTCAGTGGATTTTGAGAAATTAACGTTTAAATCAAGATATATATCTGTAACAGCGCTCCGGGCAGCGTTCCGGTTAGCGAACTTTTCGCGTATCGGAACTTTGCGATGCGAAGCTGATTGGCCCTCCGGTGTCTGTCAACATTCTAAACAGTCCGGAGCGGCCGCCATCTTGTCTCTCGGTAGGATCGAGAGACAAGAGGAGGCCAAAACAAAGGGGGAAATTACCATAAGGGGGCATAGTAGATCCTCGTTGACCCCCTAGGTTTTATGTGGAGGTTTTAAAAGGGCCTAGGAGGGTCCAAAAAAAAAATAATTTTTTTTTTGCGTGGTAAGCGCCAAGTTCGCGAACCGGAAAGCGTTCTGGGCAGCGAACTTTAAGGATAAAAGAATGATAGACTTTTCTAATACTGTATGTTAATTATTTGTTGTTTTTGTTCGTTTTTTTTATTTATTTATTTATTTTGATTTAAAAAAAATGTATTTATTATTTTCATAGTTCATTAAAACTTCCAGCATTATATCATCTGGTATCTCGTCAAACATGGATGTTTCTGTGTCTTCTAAGCTTTCAATAAATTGTTCATCAAAAGATTCATCCATAAAATCTTCATCTACATTTTCTTCAGTTGAAATGTCTTCTGATGTAATGTCGAAGGAAACATTAGTTTTTTCGTGCTCCCCTTCCATTTTTTTGCTGTAAATTGCATAAAAAAATAATTATATTAGAAGAGTTAGGGCACTGTTGGGTTTAAGTTCAGACATGTAGTTCTGTTTTTTAACAGTGAAGTTAAAGTAAGTAAATTCATAATTATAGCAGAGAAGTGTAAGTCAATCAATAAATGTAACAGAGGAGTTTATCTGTATCTATAACTATAGCAGGGGGACAGTAAATAATTATCAATAAACGTTGTTACAAATTAATTTAAAGTGCCACTTACATATTATCAATTGACTTTACAGGGAGGTGAAAAGGCTCTTGAAATGTAGTTCAGGAAGTAGCAGTGAAAATGGCTGTGTTTCCTTCTCTTCCTTTATATATATTCAGGTATATAACCAATCAAATGTCAGGTAATAAAAATTGTAAATGAAAGTAAAGTTTTCATTGGTTGTCAATTCCAATATTTTAGATGTGTTTTGTGAAGTAATTTACCTCAGGGTATTTAGATAGGTCTACAGACTAAATGGCTAAATGAAATTTCAAATAAATTTGTGAGAATGAAAGGGATTGTTATGTAGTATGAGCTAATCTATATTTGGTGAGAGTGTCTCTAGTCGATTTTCTGTTAATTACTTTCCCACCTTTTTTTAGGACCGCTTTCCGGAAAGCGGCCCGGTTAGCGAACCTTAAGCGTCACGGGAGTCCACCATTTTGTGTTTCGGTCGCATTAAGATACAAGATGGAGGGCAAATAATGTTCAGAATGGGTAGAAGGGGGCACGGTAGACTTATCTTGACCCCCTAGGTTTTCTGAGGGTGGCTGAGGAGGCTTATATGTGCGGAAAAAAACCTTTTTTTTAAAAAATTCTGCGAGGTTAGCTTTCGGTTAGCGAACCGGGGAGCGTATTTTGTGGAAAATTAGTGAAAAAAGTTAGAAAAAAATAATAATTGTGAGTGATTAGATGAAGGGTAGCTCTGAGAAGAGCTTTTGGGTTTATGGTACATTTAGGTACTTATAAGTAGGTACCAATGCACATTCTTAAATTCAGAATGAAAATTCTGTTGCCCTCATCTGAGAAGTGAACTCCATCTCCTCTGTAGATATCTTGCATGTAGTAACGCAAGTTATTATTGTACAGGGAGCCCATTCCATGGTCTCTCATGAAAGCTGAAACAGATTTGTTTACATGCTTCCTCGACTTCTCAATTTGTGGACAAAATTGGTTGGACCACCTCCATTTCTGTCTTTGGCATATATTGGAATATACCAAGGCAGTTTGAGGAAAAAGTGCCATTAATTGCTCAAAGGTGTCCTTTAAAAGCATTTCCAGACCTACCCCTGTCAAAGTGCCCAAATCATTACCTCCACAGTGCACTATTAACAGGTCAGGTTTTGGCAAATGCATAAAGGTTTTCACCAATGGTATCAATTGCTGACATTTTAATCCTCTTTGGCCCAACCACTTAATTTCCACATCTTGTAAATTGAGGTTGTGTAAATTTCTGCTCTCAGCATACCTTTGAGCCCAGTGGATGTAACTATGTCCAACAATCCAGACGTTAAACATGGTGGGAGAAGGTTGTGCTGCAGTCAGATGAAGTGTGGTAATGAAAGGGCAGTTGAAACAGTAGGAGTTTGTAAAGAAAAAAAACTGTGGATTTCCAATGCTAATGATTCATTAGCAGTGATTGGTGTATTTCCATTTCTGAAAACAGAAAGTTAGGATGCATGGATGTGTTCTTTGAAAGATGTAATTTGAATGGTCAAGGAAGAAACTTTTAATGAAAGATTGCACTGGATACGCAGGTGCACTGAGAGTTCAGAGTTCAATTGAAACATTGTTGTGTGAATTTGCAAACATGAGAGGTCTTCCAGGAGGTCGTTGCTATGGAAAAAAGGCAGAGAGGGCAGAGGGGGGAAGGGTTTTGATTTGAAAAAAGTGAGGGAAGAGTTATGATTGGCTAATATGAGAGATATGTGAAATGAATATCTGTATTTCTGTGCTTTCAATAGCTGCAGACTCTGGAGTGCATCCTTTTTCTTCTGCTGAAGACAATTTGGTGTATTTCTGAGACTGTTTTCAAAACTCAAAAAGTATTTGCTAAGGTGAGAAAAGATTTATTTATTTTAGATAGAGAATAGTATGAATCAAGGAGAAAATGATGAAGAAAGCTGTGTTTTTAAACTGTGGCTTTGTCTGTAGTGATATAGAAATAGATTTTGTTACTTTGAGAAATTGTAATTGCATATTCGGTGTAGCATTCTGGAATGCAGTTATACAAGTTATTGTTGTATATGAAGCCCATTCCATGGTCTCTTATGTAAGCTGAAACAGATATGTTGTTTATAAAAATAATTTTTGAAATCAATTACATTTCTGCATATGTACTGCTAGAGCTTCATAGGTTGTTTTGGGTCATATTTATAAGGCATTTGAGTGTCTTTGATGTTATTTTTTCCTTTTTAAATGGAAAGCGTTCCTCCTGGGGCCCTGAGCAGTTCTTAGCCATGTTATTTAATGGGAAGTGGATAACATGGCTAAGAGCATTTGCTGGAAAATGCATGAATATCGCTGACTTTTCAGCGATATTCATGCATTGCGGCCGTTTTTTTTCGCATTTGCGAGCAGTTCTTAGCCATGTTATCCAATGGGAGGTGGATAACATGGCTAAGAGCATTTGCTGGATAATGCATGAATATCGTTCACTTTTCAGCGATATTCATGCATTGCGGCCGTTTTTTTTCGCATCCGCGATAAACCTTGCTAAGGAGAAAATGATGAAGAAAGCTGTGTTTTTAAACTGTGGCTTTGTCTGTAGTGATATAGAAATAGATTTTGTTACTTTGAGAAATTGTAATTGCATATTCGGTGTAGCATTCTGGCATTCAGTAACACAAGTTATTGTTGTATATGAAGCCCATTCCATGGTCTCTTATGTAAGCTGAAACAGATATGTTGTTTTTAAAAACCATTTTTGAAATCAATTACATTTCTGGATATGTACTGCTAGAGCTTCATAGGTTGTTTTGGGTCATATTTATAAGGCATTTGAGTGTAATTGATGTTATTTTTTTCCTTTTTAAATGGAAAGCATTCCTCATGGGGCAAGTGTCTTGTAAATACGTTCCCACCTGCGCTTGGCAAATTTAGATTTTGATTATGGGAGTTACATAGCCATGTTAATAATGTTCAAAAAATGGTGTTAGGGCATTCCAGAAAATGCTTTCATGTGTCTCAAGGACATTTTCAGTCATTTCCTCTTGAATGCAAGTATACAATTGATTTATATGTTGTGTTTAAAAACGATTCTTTTCTATATTGTTATTTTTTCCTTTTTAAATGGAAAGCGTTCCTCATGTGGCCATGAGCAGTTCTTAGCCATGTTATCCAATGGGAGGTGGATAACATGGCTAAGAGCATATGCTGGATAATGCATGAATATCGCGGACTTTTCAGCAATATTGATGCATTGCGGCCGCTTCTTATCGCATTTGCGAGCAGTTCTTAGCCATGTTATCCAATGAGAGGTGGATAACATGGCTAAGAGCATTTGCTGGATAATGCATGAATATTGCTGACTTTTCAGCGATATTCATGCATTGCGGCCGTTTTTTATCGCATTTGCGATAAACCTTGCTAATAGCAAGGTTTATCTGCGATAAAAATCGCCGATGTGCGGCGATAATTTTTGTCTCTAAACAAGTTATCGCTAGTGGTTGGTAATATGCCCCCGCGTTTTTGTTTGCAGGAATCGGGAGGCGGGAGAGTAGCACTGAGGAGCTGCGCGGTGCCAAGAGGGAGTGCAAGCGAGCGGAAAGGCAATGGAGGGAAGCCTTTGATAGTCAGGCGAGAGAGAGATATCTCGTCAACAGAAGAGTATACCACAATTTGATCAGGAGAATTAAGACCGCCCACTATACCAGTAGAATAATGGATGCCGAGAACTCAGCGAAAGAACTGTTCAGTGTATACAAGTCTCTGGCTGTCCCCAATTCATCAGCGGGGCCAGAGGACTGCTCTGCGGCCACCTGTAATCGCGTTGCCGAGTATTTCGCCGACAAAGTGTCCAAAATTTACTCCGCCTTTCCCGCCCAACCAATGGTCGGAGGAGAGTTCGTAGCTCCTGATAGGGAGGTGAACGGACAAAACTTGCTGCTCAATTTCTCTACCCCGTCAGCAGAAGACCTGATTAAAATATGCAGGTCAGTGAAGTCAGGCTCCCCACGGGACCCAGCGTCTCCTAAACGGCTGGCCGACAGCCTGACGATACTAGAACCATATATCAGGCACCTGTTGGACATCTCCTTCAGGTCCAGCACCCTGCCTCGTGAGTGGAAACAGGCAGTTGTGCTTCCCCTCCGTAAAAAGCCCAACATCAGCTTCGAAAAGCTGGAAAATCTACGACCCATATCCCTCCTTCCCTACTTTTCGAAAGTGGCGGAGAAGGTGGCAAATTTGCAGCTAATGCAGTTTGTGGAAGAGACAAATCTCCTCCACCCCACCCAATTTGGATTCAGACCTCGACATTCGACTGAGTCGGCACTCCTCATGGCATCTGAAGCCATCCGACAGGGGGCCGACGAGGGCCATACCATGGCTCTGATCCTGCTGGATCTCAGCGCTGCATTCGACACTGTAGCACATTCCATCTTGCTACAGTGTCTGAACATAGCAGGGGTAGGCAACGCAGCGCTAAAATGGATTCAGTCGTTTCTGTCGGGCCGAGGTTTTCAAGTCAGGCAGGGCGACTGCTACTCCAGGAGAGTGGCACTGGACCAAGGGGTACCTCAGGGCTCGTCCCTAAGCCCGACGCTTTTTAACCTTTATGTTGCCCCGGTCGCCTCCATAGTTGAGAGACACGGCCTGCGCATGGTGTCCTACGCTGACGACACGCAGCTAGTCATCTCCCTATCGCGCGCACCCGGTCTTGCGGCAGACATCTTCAGAGCATGCATGCAAGAACTTGCTGCCTGGATGTCTGCCAACTGCCTTAAACTCAACGGCGACAAGACTGAGGTGCTGGTGGTAGGGGGTGATCGGGCGGCGTGGACGTCAGCGTGGTGGCCGCCTTGCTTGGGACCAGCTCCTACTCCCTGCCGGGAGACGAGGAATTTAGGTATTTGGTTCGATTGCGATCTGACCTTTGGTCCCCAGGTAAACAGGGTGGTTGGCACCTGTTTCGGGATCCATAAGACCATCAGGAAGGTATTGGAGCTCCTTCCCACCGAAGCCCGCAGGACACTAGTGCACGCTTTAGTCACGTCCAAAATGGACTACGGCAACCTGCTCTATTTGGGTACCCTTGAGAAAAACCTGAGCCGTCTACAGGTTTTGCAAAATGCCGCTGCCCGGCTGGTGCTCAAACTGCCGAGAAGATCAGCCTCCAAAGCCGCTCTCCAGGCCTTACACTGGCTCCCGGTCAGAAGCAGGGTGGAATTCAAGGCCCTCTGCACCTGTCATCGGATTATTAACGGCAGGGCACCCTTTCCACTTCAGGGTCTCCTGACTCATTACGAGCCGACACGCACACTCAGATCCTCTGGATCAGGGCGCCTTACCATTCCCAAAGTGACCAGAGCTAGGATGGGCGGCAGGTCCTTCAGGTATCTTGCCTCATCCAGCTGGAATAAACTTCCGGTTGCGCTGCGTTTGGAACCTACAGAGTCGATATTTAGAGCAAAGCTAAAAACACTCCTATATGTGAAATAACGGCCTCCCCTCAGTACCGCCTCTTACCATGCTCGTATCGGAGCGCGGGGATACGCCGTTGTGCGTCACCATGCGCTTTACAAGACCCCCTATTATTATTATTATTATTATTATTAAATCAGTAGTCTGACGCCTGAATCGGGAGGGTTGGCATGTCTGGATTCTCTACAGCTGGGGCCATAAACTACATCCGCAGGGCTAGGTGATAGCCTGGGACCGGCCTGGCATCTAAAATGGCTGCCGTGCACGACAAAATTGTGGCATTGTAAAAAAGGCAAGATGGCGCAGACAATGTTTATCAATAAGGATTCATTTATAACGAAATATTTTATCGCACTGACAAATTGGTGGTCAACACTTCCTGATTTCCTACGAATCGAACGTTAACAGACGTCATGCAGCAAAGAAAGAAAAAAAAGCTCACGCACAGCCGCTGGAACACATGTATCAACATATATGAGCCTTCTCAGCCACCCTCAGAAAATATAAGGGATTAAGATACGTCTCCCGCACCCCCTTATACTTATTAATTTAATTAAAACGAAGCACAAAATGGTCTCCCGCACCCCCTTATACCTATTCCCGTTTCGCCAGCAGTTTGCGGCCCAGTTCGGTGTTCGGAAAGCGCTTCTACCGTGAAAAATATATATTTTTTATTTTCCCCACGGGACCCTTTAAAAACCCCAACAACATTCCTAGGGGGTCAAGAGGGGTATACCTTGCCCCCTTTCATTAAATTCCCCCTTCGTTTTTCACCTCTTCTTCTCTCTCGATCCTACCGAGAGATAAGATGGCGGTCGCTCCGGTCTGTTTAGAATGTTGACAGACACCGGGGAGGCAATCAGCTTCGCATCGCAAAGCTCCGTTTCGCAGGTGGGAGCGTATTTATAAGAAACTTGCACCATGAAGAACGCTTTCCATTTAAAAAGGAAAAATAACATTATAGACACGCATATGCCTTATAAATATGACCCAAAGCAACCTATAAAGCTCTAGCAGTACATATCCAGAAATGTAATTGATTTCAAAAAATCGTTTTTAAACACAGCACATAAATCAATTGTATACCTGCATTCAAGAGGAAATGACTGAAAATGTCCTTGTGATGCAGTGCTGGTGCAAAAGATTTTCTATGTTAAATATTAAGTAGGGTGTTAAGTTTTTGATGACTGTTATTCATTTACTGTTTGGTAATAGTGGTTAATAACATTTTTTATTATATTTTTCCACAGATTCAACTGCAGATCTTTTTTAAATTTGAAAAATGCCTACGAAAAATAGAATTAGAAAGGCTAGAAAACGTCAAAGACAGCAGGATGATGTTTTATTGCAGCAGTCCTCTTCCCCAAATACTTATCAAAACACCGAGAAAGCTCCGGGTAAGAGCACAAAATCATTCTTAAAAAATATTTTTAGTAAAAAAAGTATTTCTCGCCAAAATGTTTCAGTTCAGAAAAAGAAGAGTAATTTAAATGGAAAGGAAAGACCCATCAAAAATGTTACTGGTAGAGGAAGAGATAACTCTGTGCATGATAGTAGAAGGAAACAACAGTTTAGGGACATTCGAAAACGAATGTTCCGTAACAGGATAATAGTTAATTTATTAAGAAATATTAAAAAAAGCCAACAGAAAGCGGCATTTTATAAGAAGAAGAAAAATGTAGAGAAAATTATTGATCATGCTTTTGAAATTAAGCGAAAGTTGTTTATTTTGGTAATCAATAGAATTAGGAAACTAAGCAAGGTAATTTCTGATTTCAAAACAAACAGTAGATGGAAGAGAGTAGTAAATCGTAGTAACTTTTTGAATTTTTTTCCGGAGAATGGATTCATAGTTCAAGTTCTGAGGCATTTTTTAATGAGGAGAGTTATTTTCAGGATAATGATTTGATGTTTGCAGTTGACACCAGTGGTCGAGCTTATGAAGTGAAGGATGGTTGTCCAGTTGAAAAAGAAAAACTTGTGACAACAGAGACAGAAGAGGTGCTAAGTGATGAGGTTTTAGGAAGACGTCCTAAGGGTCCTGTGTACATTTGGAAGTGTAGTTCTATTTGCAGTGTGCGACAGGTTTCCATCAATTTGCTTTGTGATTTTATACGGACATTTAATAAGAAAAGTTTGAAGCAGAAAATGAAGTTGTTGCAAGATTTAGATCCTTGCAGAGTGAGACAAATGACAGGTTTGCGTGGTCATTCACTGGCTTGTCTTTCCAGGAGAGTATGCCAGAGTGTTTTTCATCATTTCAGGATGGTAGCAGTGCATCATAATAAAGTGAGAACATTTGTGAGAATGTTGTATTATGCTAAGAGTCCAGCAATTATGCTTAAACAATTATGTGCTGCTCTTTTGCATGGTTCTGAAATAGATGTGAAGAATATTTGTGAAGAAATTGAGTTTTGTTACTTTAGTAGTAAAGATGAGAATGTTCAAATTGACCCTGAAGTAGAGGGTAATGTTGAAGATAATGTACAGGTTTCCAGTACAGATAATTTTCAGAAGGAAATTGCCACTTTTCAGATGAAATCAAGTGAGAGGCCTAATTTCACTTGTGTATGTTGTCGACGCACTTATTATAAGAATCAGACTAAGGTAGTGGATTTATATGCAAAAAGTGAAAGGGAAAATAATAGTGAATGGAAGGATTTTGCCACATACTTGATGGTAGAAAATTATTTTGATTTGGGATCGGATCAACGTGTGTGTACTTATTGTTGTAATAAATTAAACCAAAACCAGATGCCTGCTAGGGCAGTTTATAATAATCTGGAATTGGTTGAGATTCCTTCTGATTCGAAGGATTTAAATACTTATGAATGTATTTTGATTCAAAGTATCCATCCCTTTCAGGCTATTGTAAGAATGGAGCCAAACACAGGGAAGTTGCCTCCAGCAGATTTACAGAGAGGATTAAAGGGAAGAGTTGTTTATTTGCCTCTAGATTTGAACAAAAACATTAACACAATTGGAATAGAAAAAGTGGAAGAGGAACCTCTGGTTATCTTGGTTAATGGGGTTCCGACAAAGAATAAGAAAATATGGCAAGATTTAGTGGATGTTAGGAAAGTCAAAAAGGCAACAGTGTATTTGAAGACAAATAATAAGTACTATAAGAATGTATATGTTGCAGAAGAGGAAGTAAGTGATGAAGAGGATAGCGATTTGTGTGCTGGCCAAATTGAGAAAGTAGAGGCCTCAAAAAGTGAAGAAATATATGAACATTATAGTGTTCATCCTTTGCATTCCAAGGAAGTCATGGGGAATGCTATTGAGTTGTTTCAAATGAAACAAGCTAAAGGGAGTCCCATTAGTGTTTGGGAGGAAAGTTTGGAAGCTCGGTGTTTCCCACAGCTATTTCCCACAGGTCAAGGAGGAAGATATGATGAGCGATCTCATCAAATTCCTGCGTCTGAATACCGGACTTTACGATTGTATGGAGAAGATCCTAGGTTTCGTCAATGCATTCCCTATTTGTTTCATCTCCTGTTTGAAAGCGATCTGTCTGGACTGTCATATGCAGTTAACCACATCTTAAAAAGTGGTATACAGATGCGAAATATCTCGGCAAGGGACTTTATGCATAAAGTCAATGTCCAAGACAGTATTTTGGATTCTCACTTAATTAATCTCATGGCGTGTCAGCGTGGTACTAATGAGTACTGGTACCGTCGTCATGGTGATTTAAAATGTATGCTGAGGAACTTAGGAACTCCGACATGGTTCCTCACTCTCAGCTGTGCCGAGTATGGCTGGGAAGACTTACTTGAATTTCTACGAGAGGCAAATGGAAATATTGAAAACATTGAATTCAAGACACCTGGAGAACTGTGTTCTTTGGATCATGTGAATGTATGCAGGTACTTCAATCATAGATTTGAAGCTATGATGTCTTTCATCACAAATAAGAAGAATCCACCTCTTGGAGAGGTGTTGGATTTCTTCTGGAGAAAGGAGTACCAAGCAAGAGGTGCTCCTCATATACATATGTTGTTGTGGATCAAGGATGCACCTAAATTTGGAACAGATCCGGATGACTTAGTGATGAATTTCATAGAACAGTATGCTACGTGTGCTGTTCCAAACGCAACGGAGAAGAAAAGCCTAAGAGAACAAGTTCTACGTTTCCAAAGCCATCGTTGTGGAAAGTATTGTCGTCGTAAATTCAGAAACAAGGACAAGTTCTACACCAAATGTCGTTTCAACTTTCCACGACCGGTGATTTCTAAAGGAAAAGTGAACAGTTTGATGTCTTCACTGCGACATAATGTGACGAGGAAATCACCCAAAAATACATACAATTTGAAAAGGAATGAAGAGTCCAAGTACATCAACGACTACAACCCAGTGATTTTGTCCATGTGGAATGCTAATATGGATATACAGTTTGTGGGTGACAACTGTATGGCTGTGGCTCGGTATGTGACATCTTACATCACCAAAAAAGAAAAGACAGAACTGAAGGATATGTGGGAGGACATTTCCCATGAAAAGAGCCTCAGCAAGAAGTTGTACAGTTTCAGTCTGAAGATGTTGTCGCATTGAGAAATCGGAGCTTACGAATGTTCAGATCGATTGTCTTCAGCAAGTCTCTATGCCAAATCCAGGAGTATTGTTTGGGCGAGTCTTGGTCTTGCTGCAACGCGAAATCGGGTTCTAAAACCTGTCCGGGAAATTGAATATTTGGCAGAAAAGGAACCAAACAGTACCGACATTTTGAAGACCAACATGTTGGATACATATTATCCAAATCGAAGCAGTCACCTTGAGAATGTTTGTCTATATGAGGTTCTACAAAATTATATATTCAAGAGGAACATCAAAGAAGATATTGAGAAAGGAGTGTATGCTGTAATTGGAAGTGAGGGATGCCTGGTCAAGCAGAGAAAATGCCAATTAGTAAACCATCGAAAATTGAGTGGCGAATCTTCAGAAAAAAAGGAGTTTTTCTATTTAGCACTTTTGCAACTTTTCAAGCCTTGGCGTGCAGAAGAGGAACTGCTTGGAGATTTCCTCTGTTATGAAGACTCTTTCACTGCTGCTAAGGATAGCATAGAATGTCCTGCTTTTCCCAAATATCAAGAAATGCTAACTTTGGAAATTGAGCAGGAAGCAACGATTGCAGCCGAGATTGCCAGAGACAGTTCTCAGGACAGTCAGAGTTCTATTTCATTGAGTCAAGATCCACTTGGAGGACCTATTATCGAAAATGAAGCTGCCACTGCTATGAATGAAGTGGAAAGAGCCATGGCACATGCTCAGGAGGATTCAGTTAACTTAGAACACTTGGAAAAACAACTCAACGTTGAGCAGAGGAAAATATATGATGAAGTTACCAAGCAAATTGAGCATGGATTAAGTCATGAGAAGAAAGAGTGCTCATGTACATCGTTGAAGCCTGTCCTACTGTATGTGAGTGGAGAAGCGGGAACTGGAAAAAGTTTCCTCATTAAAGCAATTTCATGCTATCTGCAGGAAAGGACTGAGTCATCGCTGTCTTGTGTTGTCACCGCTCCTACTGGACTTGCAGCACATAACATTAAAGGTATTACTTTGCATCGTCTACTGATGCTGCCGGTGGAGCATGACAACAAATTACAATATCACAAGTTATCTGGGGATGCTTGCTGTGAAGTTTCAAGAGTCTTGAGGAAAATGAAACTACTTATCATTGACGAAGTAAGCATGGTTTCCAATGTCATGCTTGCCTTTGTGCATTTGAGAATGCAAGAAGTACTTAAAACTGAATATGATGTGTTATTTGGTGGCAAACACATCATTGTTTTCGGAGATCTTCTGCAGCTGACACCAGTAAAAGGAGAACCTGTGTTCAAAATACTCACGCATGAAGATACCAGGAAGTGCCTAGGGAGCATTGGCAACGTCAATATATGGTTAAACTTCAATTATGCTGAACTGCATGAAAATATGCGTCAGGCAAAAGATGAAGATTACAAGAATATTCTACAAGATATTAGAATTGGAAAAGTGACCGAGCATGGAAAAGAAGCTTTAAATGCACGATTACTTTCAAATTTATATCCCGAACAAGAGATTGTGGCTGAGAATATTTTTCAGAAAATTACTGAGAAGAAATCCGGAATATGTTTGATGCCAACTCTTGCAGAATGTGCCATCTTCAACAACAAAATGTTGAATTTAGAAAAGCAAGAGATTGTGAAACTTGAAGCTATTGACAAAATAGAGCACATGGGATCAACAATTATTTTGTCAGAAAATTTGAAATCAAAATTGGATTCATTAGAGAAGACTATATCTAAAACAGCGGGTTTTGAAAAGACTTTGAATGTGTGTTTAAATTGCCGAATCATTTTGACAAGAAATTTACATGTTGAAAGAGGTCTGGTAAATGGATCAATGGGTAATGTTGTTGATTTTGAGAAGTACAAAAATAGAGATGGAATAGAATTTTTAAAAATTACATTTGATGGCATTGAGGAAGTACAGCTAATTGGTCGTTGTTCTGCTAGGTTTTTGCTTGTTAAAGACTTATATGTTCGCCGTAAACAGTTTCCTGTTTGCTTGGCATATGCGGTAACAATTCATAAATCGCAAGGTTTAAGTGTAGACAGTGCATTGGTGAATATTGGCAGTTCTGTGTTCAAGGAGGGTATGGCATATGTGGCATTGTCACGAGTTAGAACTTTATCAGGATTGTACTTGATTGACTGTGATGTCACAAACATTTGTGCGGATTTAGATTGTGTTAAGGAATACAATAGGTTAAGAAGAGAGTATGCGCCACATTTGCCTCAATATCCTTTGTTTGAGAAACGTGTGGTAGGCCGCAAATGTAGAAATATCAGTAATAGTAGGGAGGTTGTTGCAAAAAGACTAAAAGTCAATGAACCAAAAATTGCTAGCAGAAATAAAGTGGATTCTGTTGAAGATGTTGTCGGTTTTCAATTTGAAAACAGTTCTGGTGTCAACTGCTATGCAAATGTAGTGGTTAATGTTCTCTTTTCACTAGAGAGTTTAAAAGAACAGATTCTGTTGAATTCAGAACAAATTTTATGCTGTTTATTGAATTCTGTTTTCGAGAAATGTAGCACTGATCGAACAAAAGTAGAAAGTGTGTCTGAAGTTCGTTATCTGTTTCAGGGCAAACAGACTTCTCTGAAAATAATCAGCAAGATTGTCAGGAGTTTTTAATGTATATGCTTGATGTATTGCAAGATGAGGGTGTAGATGTAGATCACCTGTTTGGGCTTTCTTATCAATGGCAGCATGACTGCGAGAATGGTAGGGTATCAAGTACTACTACTGTAGACTCAGAAAGATTTATATATTTAACTTTGCCAGACAGTAAATCAGTCTCCTTTAATAAGCTAGTAAATGCAGCGGATCACAACATGGAGTGTAGCCAATGTAAATCTGAAATGATGTCAACATTATTTATACGTAGATATGGACAGTATGTCATTTTAATGATTCAACGATGTAGGCCTGATGGATCAAAATTGTCAACTTTAATAAAAAATTTTGTGGCTTCTCAGCTTTCAATATCAGGAAGGACTTTTGTAACTGTAGCAATTATCTATCACGATGGTCCTTCAACAACATCAGGACAATATACAGCTTATTTAAAGTCTCGAAACGGCTGGTCATTCTGCAATGATTCCGTTGTAACTTTAAAAAAAAAATTGCCGTTTGACCTTAAAAATTCTTACCTGGTGTTTTTAAAACCAAAATTTTAATCAAAGAATCTCGGGATTTCCTGTGAAGAATTGCAAAAGGTTCATGAAGTAGAGGGAATGTAAGTCTGCAATGCTGTCTAGATTATTGGTCCAAAACTTTTAATTATAATGTCAATTTAAAAATCCAACTATATAAACCTGATGCAAGTAAGTCTGCTTCATAGTAAGCAGTATCAGTGTCATAGGAAAAGGAGAACATGAGTGACAAAGAAGGGTAAGATATTAGTAGTCCAGGATTGTGAAAATAATCTTAAATGTATTCTTTTTGAAAGTTGCGAAAATAGAAAATGTCGGGATTTGATTGGAAGAATTATAAGAGTTGCGAATCGCGGCAACATGATTTGGCCTAGTGGAAACATGTGATAGAATGAGAGAAGTCTTTTCTTCTATGTAACATATTTTTCGTATCAATGGAGGTTTTCTTTCAGAAAGTGGCGGGCTGAAAATATTTATAGCACAACAGAGTGAATGCTGTTCATAGGAGATCCTTCGACGTCATTGAAAGTAAGTTAATTTTAAGGAGTTTTGAAATCAGATTTCTTAGGTTGTATGGGTTTTTTAAACACAGTCATTTTGATTGTGTTTTTTTTTCCCCGCTGTTACAGGATGAATACCTTCAAGTCACTGATTTAAGTGAAATTTGATACATTCTGAGAACAGCAAAAATAAACCATATAACATGTATAATTAATGTTCTTCTGTTTGTACTTATGATATACATTTAGAAATGTGAGGTAGATATGGAGAAACTGAGTCTTCTGTAAGTGTCAATTTTAATGCTTACAGTGCTGTATTTCTGGGTACTGTTTTTTTTAAAAAAAGGAATAGGCCTCACCTCAAAGAAAGCTCTTCAAAGCACACATCTTATTTGCATCCTGAAACTATCATTTAAAATATTAGACACAATTTTATGATGGCTTTACATCTTTTTTGCGCTGCTATTGCATCACTATTGTGAGACATCAGCAGTGCAAAAGAAGTACCATGTTCCAAAATAGGTCTCAGTTCATCAGCATGAAGATACTGTTTATTTAAAATATATATCTTTAGGATTGTGTAGGGGACTTAGAGAAGCAGAGGCTCCTGTAAATGTCAAAATTGTTGAAAAAGTGTTTCTTCTTGAACCTTTTCCCTTTTCTTTTGTAATTTTTAAATACATGTTGTAATATTTTTGGAAATGTTTGTTCTCTCTTTTACAGATTGAAAGTATGAAAAAATATTTTAAAAAGGTAACAAGAATTATAAGGTAAATGTTTTCTACTCTTTTTACCCGCAATGCACTGCTGATGATGTCACTGACCATGTCATGAATGATGTAATAAGAGGATATAATTTAGTTCATTGGTAGGCCTTCACATTCTTTATCTGCTCTGTATTCTTCAACAAGTGTAAAATTGATCTGTAACCCTGAGTAGGTCTCACCTTAAACAAACCTCAGGAGACATCACACCTTATCGTCATCCTGAATTAATAAATAGATCTATTAAACACTATCTCTGATTTACTCTCTATAGCTGTCTTTCTTTTTACATTACTCTCTGTTTACTTCCCTTATACTAACTCTTCTTTTTTTAAAAAAAATATTTTTTGGGTTCGCTTCAAGTTCGCGAACCGGGCAGCGAACTTGAAGCGAACCAAAAGAAATAGAGCTTGCCAGAGTGCTAAACATTCTAGCAATTTTATTTGAAAGGGGAGGTAGTTCTGAAAAGAACTTTTTTTTATGTTTTTGTTGTTTTATTTTTTTTTTTTTTCAGAACATTTTTTGTTTTTTTTGTATTTTTAGAACAGTTTTATGTTTTTTTTGTGTTTTTCATGGAGGGGAAACAACAAAAAAACAGGCATTGAAAAGGGCTCAACAGGAGCAAAGAAAAAATTACTGCTTGGGTGCGTTAGGGCAGTTATGGTTATCAAACACCAAGTTGATTAAGTTTACGCTCATGTTGCCACATGAGAGCATAGCACCACAATGTATGCACGTAAACTTCATGTGCTTGAAGTTTGGCTGTATGTTTGGCACAGTTTCCTGTGCCTCTCTTACAGTCAAAGATATATTGGAAGTTGATTTGGCCACAGGAGTTGTCGGGGGATTATCTTGCAGGTCCCTTAACTCTGCCCGGCTGTAATTTAATGGATGCCACCTGACCATATGGCGATGCATAGTATAGTTGCCCATACTATACTTTTTCTCTGTGCCTCGAGATAATCTTTTTTTGCAAATTAGGCAGGTGGCATATTTGGCATTAACCTTTTTCTCCCCTCGAGGAATTGAGAAAAACTGCCAAATAAAACTTGTTTTCCTTCGGGAAACACGGGGCAACTCCTGAATAAATTCAGGTTCATCAGTGTCCTCTTCTTCTAAGTCGTCCTCTTCCTCCTCTCTGTTGGAGATGAATTGAGATGGTGGTCCTCTCTTGTCATGAGGAGGTTGAGGTGGTGGTGGGGGTCCACCAGCTGAAGCAAAGATAGAAGCCATTTCAATGAAAATGGAAAATGGTCTTTCTCTCACGAAGATGAAAGTCAGAGTGAGGAAAGAAGAAGGGGTTTACATGATTTGGGAAAAGCAAAAGTTCTGAACCAATGAAAAGTGTTATTTTTAGGTCACATGACCTAGTCATACATCATTTGGAAACCAAAAGTGAAATGAACCAATGAAAACTTTGATAAACAAGTCACATGACTTGTTCCGCTCACGTTACGCGGTGCGCGCCGCGTCCCGCATCGTTTCCGGTTCGCGGTCCCGAGCACTTTTGGGAGCGCTAAAGCGGCGCGTCATAAGACGCATTACACGACAATGATACGTCGCGCTTCCGCGACGCGTCACAGTTCCGCTAACGTAACGTTTACCGGTTCGCGTAATAGATCGCGGCATTAAGATGAGCTAACGGAAAGCTTCCCGGTTCGCTTACCGGAAGCGAAGAAAAAAAATATTTCAATAAAAATTATCAATAAACATCTAAAATATATTTTGGGTTTTAAAGAAGAATACATTTTACAGCTACAGATGTTAGCTTTCAAAAAACCAATGAAATTCACAGAAAAAACCATAGGTTATAGTCCATATATAGGGGCCGATTAGGATGGCGGACGGACTTGCGTCCGTCCGCCACCCTTGAGGAGGAGGGAACGTCCGCAGGGGCTGCGGCGTTCCCTCCGTCCTGATTAGGATGTGACCGCCAGGGTGGCGGTCACATCCTCTATATTTAACATTGCGGCGGGTGCAGCTTCAAGCTGCACCCGCCGCAATGTTTAAAAAGCATGTGTTACATTTACATGCACAAAGCGGCAGGGACCGCACGGTGCCTGCCGCTTTGTGCACGCAAATGCAGGGGGGTACCATAGGTACCCCCCATGTGCACCCCCCACCCCCCATTCACCCAGGGGGCCCGCAACGGGCCCCCAAAGTGAATGTCCGTATGCTTTTCCATGGCGGAAAAGCCGCCTTGGAAAAGCAGTTTTACACAAACATCATAATATGGCGGACGGTGTCTCATAGACACCGCCTGCCATGTTATAGCTTTTCCGCCGCGGTCGGAAGCCGACCGCGGCGGAAAAGCGGCGGACGGAATTCCAGACCCACCAGCCATCCTAATTTGGCGGTGGGTCTTTGGTGACTCCGCAGAGGATTTTCCGCCTCCTCCGGGCCGGAGGTGGCTTCCGCCGGCCCGGAGGAGGCGGAAAATCCTCCATCCTAATCGGCCCCATAGTTAGGAATTTGCATTTACAAAACCTTGAAAATTCAATGAAAAAAACATAGGTTATAGTCCATATATAGTTAGGAATTTGCATTTACAAAACCTTATTTTACTCGCATAAAACCATTGAAATTCCATATATAGTTAGATGCGCTAACTATATATCGCGCACCCGCAATCCACTGCTGATGATGTCACATATTACATCATTCATGACATGGTTAGTGACATCACTGATGACATCACTGATGACATCTCAAATGACATCACTGATAAAATCACTGATAACATGTCATTTGACATGACTGATCACATCACTGATGATATCATTCATGTGATAATACCATGAACCTCTTCAGACTCTAATATAACCTTAGATACAATCAGTGTAAACAGACAGTCACAGACTGTCAATCATCAATGGAGTTACTCACACACCTAGTCAGTTATGCCAAAAATCAATCACACCTCCATTTTCTCAACTATACAGTTATACACACCTTACTTATTCAAACATATACTAACACATATTTACTTTACTCTCTTATACAATCTCTGATACATGTTCACAATGATCCATACAGCCACTCACACATTCACTGGCTCTTATGCACAGTTATTTATATATGTCAACTCTCACATGGACTGTGTTTTACATATGTACTTACTTTGACATGTAGCACTGAGATATCCATTCACTCACTAATACACTCATGCACAGTCAACCGCCCATACAGCTGTTTCCACATGCACTTTTGAATCTATACATATAGTGAATCAACTACTCACAGATCTATGTACAGAATCACACACCTCCCAGCCACCCATACACACACACTCAGTTTCCCATACAAATACTTGGACAACCAATGAATAACCTATACAGTTACTCATATAGCTACTGATCAACATATGCAGCAGTTTGTAGAACAACAGATATAATGATGCCCAAATTAAAACAGTTTAGTCACTAACCCATGCACTCAGTGAGACACATTTAATCACTCACTCATACAGTCAGTCATGCACCTACTAAATCCTTCATGCAGACACTTATACATCCACTCATTCTTCAATATGTAAGACATATTTTAACTTTACAGAAACATACAGTCACTGGATGTTGTCATCAGTGATGTCATCAGTGATGTCATTTGAGATGTCATCAGTGATGTCATCAGTGATGTCACTAACCATGTCATGAATGATGTAATATGTGACATCATCAGCAGTGGATTGCGGGTGCGCGATATATAGTTAGCGCATCTAACTATATATGGAATTTCAATGGTTTTATGCGAGTAAAATAAGGTTTTGTAAATGCAAATTCCTAACTATATATGGACTATAACCTATGGTTTTTTCATTGAATTTTCAAGGTTTTGTAAATGCAAATTCCTAACTATATATGGACTATAACCTATGGTTTTTTCTGTGAATATATATATATATATATATATATATATATATATATATATATATATATATATATATATATATATATATATATATATATATATATATATATCACACAAACAGGAAAGCACAATTGAGAAAGGCCTCTGGAAGCTTCAATAAAAGTTCATTTAATATGCACTCGAAAACTTGCCAGCATACCAAACACAGGCAACAGGCTTCTCTGTTTAAATTGCTTTGCCAAACGCGTTTCAGGAAATCCATTCCTTTCATCAGTGGCAGGGAAAATAGTGAAGGCGTCGCGTTCAGCTTTCAATTTACAACACCTGCTCTTATGGGCGTGACACTCCAAATGCCTCATGGTGTTTGTAGTTCATTTTATCCAAGTGGATGCGATGCTCAGTCACTAAAAATAAAATTCAACTGTTTAGCCCCAGTGGGTAGATGCACTGTGTCCCATGCTTGGGCTGCCCTGCTTTACAGTTTTAAGTGCGAACTTGTTGCAGACTCCAGTCCTGAATTGCAGCCCACAATGCTTCCTTCCGATAATTTCAAGCTCCTGATTCCAGCTTGAACAGACCTGCATGATAACAGTGAGCCTTCCTCGTTAGGCGTGCAAAGCCCCATAAATCACACAAACAGGAAAGCACAATTGAGAAAGGCCTCTGGAAGCTTCAATAAAAGTTCATTTAATATGCACTCGAAAACTTGCCAGCATACCAAACACAGGCAACAGGCTTCTCTGTTTAAATTGCTTTGCCAAACGCGTTTCAGGAAATCCATTCCTTTCATCAGTGGCAGGGAAAATAGTGAAGGCGTCGCGTTCAGCTTTCAATTTACAACACCTGCTCTTATGGGCGTGACACTCCAAATGCCTCATGGTGTTTGTAGTTCATTTTATCCAAGTGGATGCGATGCTCAGTCACTAAAAATAAAATTCAACTGTTTAGCCCCAGTGGGTAGATGCACTGTGTCCCATGCTTGGGCTGCCCTGCTTTACAGTTTTAAGTGCGAACTTGTTGCAGACTCCAGTCCTGAATTGCAGCCCACAATGCTTCCTTCCGATAATTTCAAGCTCCTGATTCCAGCTTGAACAGACCTGCATGATAACAGTGAGCCTTCCTCGTTAGGCGTGCAAAGCCCCATAAATCACACAAACAGGAAAGCACAATTGAGAAAGGCCTCTGGAAGCTTCAATAAAAGTTCATTTAATATGCACTCGAAAACTTGCCAGCATACCAAACACAGGCAACAGGCTTCTCTGTTTAAATTGCTTTGCCAAACGCGTTTCAGGAAATCCATTCCTTTCATCAGTGGCAGGGAAAATAGTGAAGGCGTCGCGTTCAGCTTTCAATTTACAACACCTGCTCTTATGGGCGTGACACTCCAAATGCCTCATGGTGTTTGTAGTTCATTTTATCCAAGTGGATGCGAAGCTTCCAGAGGCCTTTCTCAATTGTGCTTTCCTGTTTGTGTGATTTATGGGGCTTTGCACGCCTAACGAGGAAGGCTCACTGTTATCATGCAGGTCTGTTCAAGCTGGAATCAGGAGCTTGAAATTATCGGAAGGAAGCATTGTGGGCTGCAATTCAGGACTGGAGTCTGCAACAAGTTCGCACTTAAAACTGTAAAGCAGGGCAGCCCAAGCATGGGACACAGTGCATCTACCCACTGGGGCTAAACGGTTGAATTTTATTTTTAGTGACTGAGCATCGCATCCACTTGGATAAAATGAACTACAAACACCATGAGGCATTTGGAGTGTCACGCCCATAAGAGCAGGTGTTGTAAATTGAAAGCTGAACGCGACGCCTTCACTATTTTCCCTGCCACTGATGAAAGGAATGGATTTCCTGAAACGCGTTTGGCAAAGCAATTTAAACAGAGAAGCCTGTTGCCTGTGTTTGGTATGCTGGCAAGTTTTCGAGTGCATATTAAATGAACTTTTATTGAAGCTTCCAGAGGCCTTTCTCAATTGTGCTTTCCTGTTTGTGTGATTTATGGGGCTTTGCACGCCTAACGAGGAAGGCTCACTGTTATCATGCAGGTCTGTTCAAGCTGGAATCAGGAGCTTGAAATTATCGGAAGGAAGCATTGTGGGCTGCAATTCAGGACTGGAGTCTGCAACAAGTTTGCACTTAAAACTGTAAAGCAGGGCAGCCCAAGCATGGGACACAGTGCATCTACCCACTGGGGCTAAACGGTTGAATTTTATTTTTAGTGACTGAGCATCGCATCCACTTGGATAAAATGAACTACAAACACCATGAGGCATTTGGAGTGTCACGCCCATAAGAGCAGGTGTTGTAAATTGAAAGCTGAACGCGACGCCTTCACTATTTTCCCTGCCACTGATGAAAGGAATGGATTTCCTGAAACGCGTTTGGCAAAGCAATTTAAACAGAGAAGCCTGTTGCCTGTGTTTGGTATGCTGGCAAGTTTTCGAGTGCATATTAAATGAACTTTTATTGAAGCTTCCAGAGGCCTTTCTCAATTGTGCTTTCCTGTTTGTGTGATTTATGGGGCTTTGCACGCCTAACGAGGAAGGCTCACTGTTATCATGCAGGTCTGTTCAAGCTGGAATCAGGAGCTTGAAATTATCGGAAGGAAGCATTGTGGGCTGCAATTCAGGACTGGAGTCTGCAACAAGTTCGCACTTAAAACTGTAAAGCAGGGCAGCCCAAGCATGGGACACAGTGCATCTACCCACTGGGGCTAAACGGTTGAATTTTATTTTTAGTGACTGAGCATCGCATCCACTTGGATAAAATGAACTACAAACACCATGAGGCATTTGGAGTGTCACGCCCATAAGAGCAGGTGTTGTAAATTGAAAGCTGAACGCGACGCTTTCACTATTTTCCCTGCCACTGATGAAAGGAATGGATTTCCTGAAACGCGTTTGGCAAAGCAATTTAAACAGAGAAGCCTGTTGCCTGTGTTTGGTATGCTGGCAAGTTTTCGAGTGCATATTAAATGAACTTTTATTGAAGCTTCCAGAGGCCTTTCTCAATTGTGCTTTCCTGTTTGTGTGATTTATGGGGCTTTGCACGCCTAACGAGGAAGGCTCACTGTTATCATGCAGGTCTGTTCAAGCTGGAATCAGGAGCTTGAAATTATCGGAAGGAAGCATTGTGGGCTGCAATTCAGGACTGGAGTCTGCAACAAGTTCGCACTTAAAACTGTAAAGCAGGGCAGCCCAAGCATGGGACACAGTGCATCTACCCACTGGGGCTAAACGGTTGAATTTTATTTTTAGTGACTGAGCATCGCATCCACTTGGATAAAATGAACTACAAACACCATGAGGCATTTGGAGTGTCACGCCCATAAGAGCAGGTGTTGTAAATTGAAAGCTGAACGCGACGCCTTCACTATTTTCCCTGCCACTGATGAAAGGAATGGATTTCCTGAAACGCGTTTGGCAAAGCAATTTAAACAGAGAAGCCTGTTGCCTGTGTTTGGTATGCTGGCAAGTTTTCGAGTGCATATTAAATGAACTTTTATTGAAGCTTCCAGAGGCCTTTCTCAATTGTGCTTTCCTGTTTGTGTGATATATATATATATATATATATATATATATTTATATATACATATACATATAATATATATATATGTATGTATGTATGTATGTATATATATATTCACTGAAAAAACCATAGGTTATAGGCCATATATAGTTAGGAATTCGCATTTACAAAACCTTATTTTCCTCACACAAAACCATTGAAATTCCATATATAGTTAGTTGCACTAACTATATATCGCGCACCCGCAATCCACTGCTGATGATGTCACATATTACATCATTCATGACATGGTCAGTGACATCACTGATGACATCACCGATGACATCTCAAATGACATCACTGATGACATCTCAAATGACATCACTGATGACATCTCAAATGACATCACTGATGACATCACTGATGACATCTCATTTGACATTACTGATCACATCACTGATGATATCATTCATGTGATAATACGATGAACCTCTTCAGACTCTAATATAACCTTAGATACAATCAGTGTAAACAGACACTCACAGACTGTCACTCATCCATGGAGTTACTCACACACCTAGTCAGTCATGCAAAGAATCAATCACACCTCCATTTCCTCAACTATACAGTTATACAAACTTTACTTATTCAAACATATACTAACACATATTTACTCTCTTATACAATCCCTGATACAAGTTCACAATGATCCATACAGCCACTCACACATTCACTGGCTCTTATGCACAGTTATTTATATATGTCAACTCTCACATGTACTGTGTTTTACATATGTACTTACTTTGACATGTAGCACTGAGATATCCATTCACTCACCAATACACTCATGCACACAGTCAACCGCCCATACAGCTGTTTCCACATGCACTTTTGAAACCATACATCTAGTGAATCAACTGCTCACACATCTATGCACAGAGTCATACACCTCCCAGCCACCCACACACACACTCAGTCTCCCATACAAATACTTGGGCAACCAATCAATAACCCATATAGTTACTCATATAGCTACTTATCAACACATGCAACAGTTTACAGAACAACAGACATAATGATGCACAAATTAAGACAGTTTAGTCACTAACCCATGCACTCAGTGAGACACATTTAATCACTCACTCATACAGTCAGTCATGCACCTACTAAATCCTTCATCCAGACACTTATACATCCACTCATTCTTCAATATGTAAGACATATTTTAACTTTACAGAAACATACAGTCACTGGATGTTGTCATCAGTGATGTCATCAGTGATGTCATTTGAGATGTCATCAGTGATGTCATCAGTGATGTCACTGACCATGTCATGAATGATGTAATATGTGACATCATCAGCAGTGGATTGCGGGTGCGCGATATATAGTTAGTGCAACTAACTATATATGGAATTTCAATGGTTTTGTGTGAGTAAAATAAGGTTTTGTAAATGCGAATTCCTAACTATATATGGCCTATAACCTATGGTTTTTTCAGTGAATTTTCAAGGTTTTGTAAATGCTAATTCCTAACTATATATGGTCTATAACCTATGGTTTTTTCAGTGAATTTTCAAGGTTTTGTAAATGCTAATTCCTAACAATATGGTCTATAGCCTATGGTTTTTTCAGTGAATATATATATATACATACATATATAAACATGTATCATCTGTATATCTATATAAATACAAACATAAATGCATGCATACATATACTTATATGCATACAGATGCATGTTATTTACATGAAAGTTGAAAAAACACTAATAAAAGCAAAGCTAAAAGCCACCTCATTACAAACAGAATGGCTTTAACTTAAACGAGGGCGAGATCTATTGCATTTTCAATGCTTGTTTACTTTGGTTCCATCAAGAAGGCATTCAGATGTGTCACACATTTGCCATAAATTCTGAATGTTAGCACTCTAGTTGCACATTAGATCACTGTAGTAAAGCTACTGCTCACCAGGGACGTCTGCTGCTGGTATTCAAAGTGCATGTTTCAGTCTGCATGTCAGAATTTTTTTAATGAAATAGAAGAGGATTTGAGAAGTCACTCAAAATGATCCCTAATTTTTCTTTCTGAAGCACTAATCATACTTTCTATGGCAAAATTAACCCCCTCATGTTGTTCGTTTTTAAATTGAGTGTTTTCAGACTTACCACTTCATTCCAATCAAGATGGCTTCTGGTGTGCCATACTTTTGTCATAAGTAAGACTGTTAGCGCTCTAGTTGTTCTTTAGAACACTCTGGGACATTCTGTCATTGGGCTATACTTGGGGTACATCTGGGTGATATTTGGGCTACATTTAGGCTCTTTTGTCTCTGGTGGCCATCTTGGGAGACTGTATGTCAGAATTTTTTAATGAAATTGAAGAGGGTTTGAGAAGTCACTCAAAATGTGCCCTAATTTTTCTTTCTGCAGCACTAATCATAATTCATATGGCAAAATATACCCCCTCATGTTGTTCCTTTTTAAATTAAATGTTTTAAGAGTTACCACTTTATTCCAATCAAGATGGCTTCAGGTGTGCCATACCTTTGTAATAAGTAGGACTGTTAGCGCTCTAGTTGTTCTTTAGAACACTCTGGGACATTCTGTCATTGGGCTATACTTGGGCTACATCTGGGTGATATTTGGGCTACATTTGGGCTCTTTTGTCTCTGGTGGCCATTTTGGGAGACTGCATGTCAGAATGTTTTAATGAAATAGAAAAGGTCACTCAAAATGTGCCCTAATTTTTCATTCTGCAGCACTAATCATACTTTCTATGGCAAAATATACCCCCTCATGTTGTTTCTTTTTAAATTAAATGTTTTAAGAGTTACCACTTTATTCCAATCAAGATGGCTTCAGGTGTGCCATACCTTTGTAATAAGTAGGACTGTTAGCGCTCTAGTTGTTCTTTAGAACACTCTGGGACATTCTGTCATTGGGCTATACTTGGGCTACATCTGGGTGATATTTGGGCTACATTTGGGCTCTTTTGTCTCTGGTGGCCATTTTGGGAGACTGCATGTCAGAATGTTTTAATGAAATAGAAAAGGATTTGAGAAGTCACTCAAAATGTGCCCTAATTTTTCATTCTGCAGCACTAATCATACTTTCTATGGCAAAATATACCCCCTCGTGTTGTTTCTTTTTAAATTAAATGTTTTAAGAGTTACCACTTTATTCCAATCAAGATGGCTTCAGGTGTGCCATACCTTTGTAATAAGTAGGACTGTTAGCGCTCTAGTTGTTCTTTAGAACACTCTAGGAGGCTGCAGTAGAACACAAAGGATTCAACTGACAGTCTCTGTCCTTGTTGGATGTACATGTTTTACTGAGAATGTCAGACTTCATTTTCACATGACTGAGAAAGATAATGTGAATTTACAGAAAATATGCTTTCAGTTTAGCTTATAGATCCCCTTCCAAACCACTGTGGGAAAATCATGAGATATTAGTTTTCTTTCAAACAATATTCATGATATCACAGCAGAAGGTTTTTTCACATGGTAAAATCACCTTAGAACCCACCACAATTCCTAAAACGAGTATGGTACCATCAACAAATGATTTATAATGTAACTAAAGTCCTAAAACCCTCTATTAACTACAATGCTTTTTAATGAGGTGCTATCATGTATATTGGTCCCAAGATGGCTGCCAACACTTCTTGGATGAAGTGCTGACAGCCAATCAGATCAGATGTGTGGTTAGGCTCCGCCCAGATATATATCTTTTTTTGAACCTAAATTACTCAAAATCCACTGGAGCACATATATTGAGACCTAGCAAAGGCACATTGGGCTAACAGTCCCTACAATTTTGCCAAGTTTCATGCAAATCCATTCAGCCGTTCGAGCTAAAAGTGAGGCCAACCGCCCTATGGAAATTAACATGGAAAAAACGCGTTTTGGGACCCCCCTTTTTTCTCTGCCCCCTCTTGATGAAACCCCCCCAAATTGTCAGGGGCTGCTCAGAAACAAAATGTTCCATTTTCCTGAAAATTTCAGCCAATTCCGTCCACAAACGCCAAAGTTATTAGACATAGAATTTTCAAAAATCCCATAGAGAAAAAATCCTAACTATATATACCTACTGGCGACCGCCAGTAGGTAATATATATATATATATATATATATATATATATATATATATATATATATATATATATCTCAAAGTTTTGTAGCACTTTACACTGAGCAGCACACCACTCCAGATCCCAGGGCTAGCAGGTTTCCTGCACTCTTTGGTTATTGGAATTACTCTTGCACTGTTAAGGAATGCAGAACACACCTTTACTGAACATTGTACTTGGTACAAAAAGTACCACAGGAGTTAGGTATTATCTTTTATGAGGGTCTGGAGTATGTCAATTCATGCACTGTTTGGCTATTTTTTTTTTCACAACCAATTTTATTGAGCAAATGAGCAATAAAAATGTGGCACCCCCAAGACCGGAGATCACCACAACGATATCAGTACAATAAATCACATAGATTGCAAATGTCCAAGCAGGTCTTAAGAATAGGCTCAGTATGAACCCCCCCCCCCAACCCACCCTACCCCCCAACCCGACCCCCCCCCCAACTCCCAAACTCCCCCCCCCCACCCCCCATCCACACGTGTACACACAGCAATAGAATAAAAGGTGTAGGTGCAGCGCGACTGGAGTGTCGCAGACTCGGGCCAACAATGTCTTTGCCATCAAATGTCCTCCTCTCGCTCCGCTGGGGGATCCAGTGACAGACCCCGGTAGTCGGCCCATCGCTTCCAAATTTTGTAGTGTTTGCGCGGGCAGCCCCTCGCCTCAAAGATCGGCCTTTCCAGGCCCATGAAGTAGTCCAGCCCAGCTCTCCACGCAGACAGGGGGGAGCCCTCACCTCCTTCCACGCTCGGGCCAGGTCCCGCTTGGCGACAACAAGCCCCAAAAGCAGCAGATGGCGCTTATATATGTTCCCACCGATGCCATCCATGACGTGCAATAATCCCAGCCGATGGGTGCGGGGAAGGTCCCAGCCCAAGACCTCGGACAGACAACTCCACACACCCCTCCAGAAACCAGACAGCCGACCACACGATCACACAGTATGTATCAGGGACCCAGGCACCGCCCCACAGCGCAAACGTTCCGAGGATGCAATCAACCCAGCTCTCCACAATCGTTCACAGGTATAGTAGGCCCGATGCAAGTATTTAAATTGAATGAGTCGGAGCCGTACAGCAATGGCGGTTCCACTTGGGGATTCTAGCGCCTCCCTCCAATCGTCCTCATCAAGAGGGCCAACGTCCACCTCCCATGCCGCCCGAAGAGAGTGTAGGGTAGAGGAGCAATGAATGACCAGCGTCTGGTATATCCGGGAAATCTTTCTGTCCCCCAGATCCCCCATAAATACCTTTGCCTCGACCGGGCTGAACTCCGGCAAAGAGTCTAGGTTGGCAATGCTCGGGGTGAGGGCATGGCGCAGCTGCCAGTAGCGGAAAAACTGGGACTGAGTCATCTGGAACTCTGTGCGGAGTTCCTCGAACGATTAAAGGGTAGTGCCGGACATGACTTGGCCCAGTAACGTGATACCTATTGCTTCCCAACCTTCAAAACCGGCCAGGGCTGGCAGCTCCGGGAGCAGACCATTGTGCCAGAGCGGCGTCTCGGCCGTTAACTTGCCCCACCAGCCCATGCGGCGCAGGGCCTGCCTCCACACAGCGAAGACCACTCTGGTAACCGACGGCAGTACGCGACGCAGGCGAGCTGAATACAGCATGGTGTGGAGTGTATTGTCACCCATAAGCGACCGTTCCAAGGCATACGCCGGGTCCCCCCTATCACTGTACCACCATTCATTAAGAATAAGCAGTTGGGAAGCCTGGTAGTAGGAGAGGAGGTCATAGGTGGCCAGGCCACCACAATAAGTAGATAAGAAGCACGTTTTCAACGCCACCCTGGCCGCACCGCCAGCCCACAGGAATCGACCCAGCACAGAATTGACCTGACAAAACCACTGTCGGCCGATAGGGTACGGGAAATTCTGAAGTTGATATAGCAGACGCGGAAGCGCCACCATTTTGAAGATGGCCGATCTTCCAAAGATGGTAAGTGGCATTCTGGACCAAGTCTTGACATCGGCCTGGACCCGTTCCCACACTGGCAGGACGCCATGACCCCAATAGAAATATGTCAAGGTACTTCAGACCATCCGTCGCCACCCGCAGTCCCGCAGCCCAGGGGTCAGTCACGACTCCGCCGCCCAGCACCCACAGGGTCGATTTATGAAGGTTGAGTCGAAGGCCGGAGATCTCGCCAAAGACGCGCATGACCTCCAGAACCTGGGGACCCGAGCGCTGTAGGTCGGTGAGAAAGAAAAGGACATCGTCCGCATAGAGTGCGATCTATCCACCAGGTTGTCATTCCAGACAAACCCGCGCAGCTGGGCATCAGCCCGCACTCGGGACGCCAGGGGTTCCATTGCAAGGGCGAACAGATACGGGGACAGTGGGCAACCCTGCCGAGTGCCCCGACCAATTCGAAAACGCCCGGAAGTGGCCCCGGCCACTCGGACTGAGGCCGTGACGTTGGTGTATAGCAATCGCAAGTACGACAGGAACACCGGGCCAAGGTTAAGGCGGGCCAATAGTGTAAACAGGTATGCCCAACTCACAGAGTCGAAGGCCCTGTCCATATCCACCAGTAGGAGCGCCGCCTGCTCATCCCGAGCGCCCATGGCGTCAACCGCCGCCTGCGCCCGCCGAATATTATGGCGAGTGGCCCTACGGGGCATGAATCCGGCCTGGTCAGGATGGACCAGGTCCGTAATAAGGGACAGCAGTCGGTTCACCAAGGCCTTAGCCAGAATTTTGGCCTCGATATTTAAAAGAGAAATGGGTCGGTATGAGTCATGCCTGTCCGGCGCCCTGCCCGGTTTCAGGAAAACTACGATCTCGGCATGGCGCCAATCGGGCGGCAGTTCCCCCTGGGCCCGTGCCGCCTCCAGCGCGCGCCTGTACTGAGGCCCCAGCTGGAGGTGGAACTTTTTGTAGAATTCGCACGGGTAGCCGCTCGGGCCCGGTGCCTTCCCAGTATTAAGCTGTCCCAGAGCCTCCATGAGCTCCTCAGCAGTGAGCGGGACGTCTAGCGCAGTTCTAGTTTCATCGGAGACGGCCTGCGGCAGCAGGTCATCAAGATAGGTGGAAATCTCCTCCGTCTCTAGGTGATCCCGGGAGGCGTACTGCGTCTCATAATAATGGGCAAAGCTAGCGGCAAGTATGGCCGGGTCCGTCACTACCGAACCGTCTTCCGCCGTGAGACCCGGCAATGTAAGAGGCTGGAAGGTTGCCTGACACAACCTGTGAAGCATCGTACAGGACTTGTCGCCCCATTGATAAATCCTGCTACGCGTGGCGAGCCACGCCTGCCTGGCCTCGTCATATAGGACCGAGGCGTAGGATTGCTGCGCCTGCAAGAGCTGCCGTACCGCGTCCTCGCCACCCCCATCCCGGCCACGCTGTTCCAACTCCTCCACTTGAGCGGCGGCGGCCGTAATGGCCTCCCGATGCTTCCGCCGGGCAGCTGCACACCAAGCGATATCAACGCCCCGTATCGTGGGCTTCAGCGCCTCCCACACCACCATTGCATCCACATCACCCACAAGGTTATCTCGCCAATAGTTATCAATCGCTTCACGCAAGTGATGAACATACTCGGGCTGCTGTAGATGCCACGAAGACATCCGCCAACAAAACGGCTGTCGCTTCGAGGGGAGGTCTATAGTAGCCACAACTGGGGAGTGATCAGACAGACCTCTGGGGAGTATCGCTGCGTCCCTCACACGGCACAAACAGGCACCAGGCACAAAAAGGTAGTCAAGTCTCGAGAAGGAACCATGCACCGCCGACACATACGTGAATTCACGCGCAGCAGGATGAAAGTGGCGCCACACATCGACCCAGCCCAAGCTATCCGCCGTTGCACGCAACTAGTGTGCGCGGCTGCAGGGGAGGGATCCACAACAACAGGCACCCGTCTCTGGCGGTCCGGGCCCACATCCATAACCTCGTTCCAATCACCCCCAACCACAGTTAACACATCCGGGATTTCACCCCATAACGTAAACAGTCTCTCGGACAGGGCCCACTGCATGGGAGGGGGGGCATAGACGCTACCAAAGACCACCGGCTAGGCACCCATCAGCCCCTTAATGAAAATATAGCGTCCCTGAGGGTTGATCCATTGCTTTTCATGCACATACGCCACCCTGCGATGAACCAATATAGCCACCCCTCGCGAACCCCTCGCGAAGCCTGCATGGTACACTTGCTGGAAGCCAAATCTCTGGAGGCTAAGGACCTTGGAGCCCAACATATGGGTCTCCTGAAGCAACAGCACATCTACAGCCTCCCTTTTCCCCCAGCGCAACACAGCACCACGTTTGATTTTATCAAGTATCCCCCTCACATTCCACGTTACAATACGAATGGCCTTATTAGGAGACACAGTCGTACGATCAGCCATCATCAAAACAGTCCCCTCCATCAGGCCCTCCGCACCACCCCGGTGCACCCCACCATCCACTCGATCCAGCAGCAATATACACGTGTGGTCCCACCCCCCCAGCCCCAACACCCACCAGTCCACCCCTGACCCAAACCCCCCCAAACATCAACAACAGAGCAACACCCCCCCTCGCCCCGCTCCCCCCACCCCTATACTCCATAGAACATTGAAGTATCTGTCGTGGCATGGAGAGACCCAGGTCCAAAACAGAGGACCTAGGGCCCGCCATACCAATGGATCCCAACACCCCGGTCATCACGCACTCACCACCCCCCCAACAACACCCACAACTCGTGAGGGTCTAAGGCCCATAGAAGCCGCCTCCCGAGCCCCACAGCATTCCCACCCGTAGCCTTAGAGTGTCTCAGGCGTATACAGACTGGCATGGACGAAGTCCCAATACAACAGTCTCACCAGCCGATCCATCACAAAGTAGGGCAACACATTACCAGACAGAACTAGGGTCCAGGCCCCACCAAATTTCAACTGCCAGCATCGGAATGTTCAGAGTCCCTCGTGCCACTGGTCTGCGTTGCACTAGCGGAGGCTGACCGTTTGCGCAATCTGGACCTCCGATGTTGTCCTTTTCCGTTTGGGCGGTTTGTCCGCTCCGGCGACGATCCCTGGGACCCGCCCGGGTCCAGCCCCGGTTGGGCGTGCGGCCTGAGTCTCACTCCTTCGTCGGTCCAACGAAATACCTCCTCGGGCGTATCAAAGAAATGTGTCCGGGACTGGTACACCACCCGCAGGCGGGCCGGGTACAGAAGAGAGTACTGGAGCTTCAGGCCCCGCAACTTGGCTTTGGCGGCCACAAAAGACTGTCTCTGCTGCTGTATAGTCCGGGAAGATCATAATGTTGTGATTTTCATAGGTGAGCGAACCCTTGTTCCTTGCCTCCCGCAGTATGACATCGCGGTCGTGGTAGTTCAAAAGCCGAGCTATAACAGGCCGAGGACGCTCACCCTCCGGCGGCCGCTGAGTCAAGGCTCTGTGCGCTCGCTCGATCATGAAGCACGCGGACAGTGCTCCTTCGGGGAGCCAGCTCTCCAGCCATCGGGTCAGTAACCGCTCCATGCCATCCTTCTCACACCGCTCCGGAAAACCAATAAAGCGGAGGTTGTTCCTCCGCGCGCGCCCTTCTGCATCCTCCACTCGGGCCGCGAGAGTCTTTTGGATGCACTCCACCTCCGTCATTCTTTTCTTCAGTGCGCCAATGTCTGTTTCGGTCACCGAGATTCGAGATTCGGTCTCAGTGATCCGTTCCACTGCATTGCGGAGGTCCTGGCGTAGCCGTGTAATGTCCGCTCCCACTGCCCCGATTTTAGCATCAAGCATGTCCCGGGATTGGGTGATGGCAGCAAGGATTGTTGCATTATCCGGCCCTGACCTGCCGCCGCCGCCAGGTGCCCCGGAGCCACCACTTGGCCCCGTAAATTTATCAATAGGGCCATGCTTAGGCGTGCCTCCGCCACCAGCCCTGGTCATGGCCGCTCTCAGGCTCAACGGGTCCTCTCCTTGGGCGGGGCGGACACCACCCGCGACGATTCTCAGCAGACCCTCGGGAGCAAATCCGCAGCTATGGGCGCAGGAGGCCTCAGGCCCCGGGTTGGGACGTCGGCACTGGTGTCCTCAAAGGGAAGAGTGACAGGGGCAGCCTCCAGGCCAGAGCAGTCTCGATGTCGCGAAACTCGAGGCCCCGGCTTCACAAGGGCGGGGCAGGCCTCCACCACGCCGTGTCGCCTGCAAGTGTCCTCCCAAGGCACAGCACAGGAATACAGGGCACCTCCGCGATCCGTGGGCAACTGAAGCTGCAAGGCCGGGCCAAAATCCGCGCCGCCGATGCCACCTCCAGCAGCGTGCCTGCAACCGCCACTCGACGTCCTGAAAATCGAGGTCCCCGGTTCACAGCCAGTCACTAGGCCGCACGTCGCCGCCGTCGCCTCAGGGTCCCAGAAGAGATGGAATCGCGGGATCAAGACACCGTAGAAAGCAGGACACTCTCCTGAACCGATGCCACTCACAAGGTACCAGCTGCGGGCTCGGGGGCCAGGATAAATGAGCAGATTATGTCCGGGCCGGCGGGAGCTCTACAAGGCTGCGATCGCCATCTTCGGCCGCCAAGCCACGCCCCCCCTGTTTGGCTGTTTTAATTGATGAGCTACAGAAAGCTAGGAATTGTTAGATTGCAGGGGAAAGACTTTGAAGCAGAGGTTGTGATCTTTGAAATGAGGTCTGGGTAATTTGCACAGAAAACATAATCGGGTTCAAGGCAAAACATACATGTGATTTAGATTAGGCCATGCTTAAAGAGAGGAGGCATGCAGAGGATGGAAAGTGGGTCGACAATTAGAGATTTTAAGTGACTTTTTATGCAGTGCTTTTAGGTATCTTGTAGACACACGTCACCATCCATTAGTAAATACAAATTGAATATGGAAATCTGATGGAGGAAACACTTGAAACAAGAATGTTGTATTTTAAATGTCAGTGCTAGAGATGCTCCTCCTCTTTCCTTGCAATAATCAGGGTAATTCTATTGAGTTGATGTTCAGTAATGCTTCTCAGGGCAGGTAGCACCGAGCCCGTCTCCAACTTAGAGCACTGACAAAATAAGCACAAGATGTTGCATGTGGCTATCATTTAGAATTCCTGTATCAACAATCAGACCCACAAAAGAAAGGACGTACCCAGAGACTGATCAATGGAAACTGCTGTCTCACTCGCACACTTCCCAACCACCAAACCTATAGTGCACAGGAAAAACTAGTAATCACCATTCTCTTCCTCATTAATTCTCTAATGGGAGCTGTGTATGCATTGTTCCTGTCTTCACTACGGTCTCCGCCCTCAAGCCCCCCTACTGCCTGGGGGGGGGCATCCCCACCCTCAACCCCGTTTTGTGTTTACAATGTGCACATAGTTATTCAAAACACCACAACATGAAAGCAATATGGTTATGCTCTCAGAAGATTTGTTCATCCAGTCATACAAGTGTGAATATCTATTTAAGATTTAAGGTATTTGGGTAGTTGTAAGGTGAGTTTAAGTCTTTCCACATTGAATTTGTTCCATTATATACAGGCTGTTGAATGTAAACCTGAGTTGCTCATTGGATTTAATCAGCTATTGAACATCAAATTAGTGTGATGGACATTGCTCTATGTAATGGGGACAGTACCTTTGATTTTGAATGACTCTTGTATGCTGTAATGCATGTCTTCTTCCTGTCCTGCTGTATGTGCAGGTCCTGAGATGCGTTGATGAAAATCGTGAGTTCCCAAGCTAGTTGTGTCAAATGTGGTTATGGTATATCCTATCAAGTCTGTGTGAGGAAGTGACTGCCACTTTCTGCCTTGAGAGCACAAGGTGCCCATAGATTGTGTAAACTACTCAATACTATGTATTCATATACAAATGCATACTATGAGGGCAGATGGAAATGTCTATGGTGACAGTCTCCCAACAGTTCACATCCCTAATGACCCCCAAACCCTATACACACAGCACCCCCTAAATACACTAAACATAATATAAAGTGGGGCATCATTATAGACCAATGCAGCATCACTAAACGTGATACTCTTTTATAACGAAATTCAATAAAGCTTTTTTGACTCACTGTTAATCTTCTGATTATCATTTAAACATTTCAAAACATTTCAATGTCTATAATTCATGGCTTTTCAAAGCATGTATATGAACCTCATTATGACGTATAACAATACATTGTTTTTCTTTGTCATTGTCAATAACGTATCTCAATTTCAATATACTGAGTGCATGAGTCTTGTTAAATAATGTTATTCATGCTACTATGCAGCATTCTGATCAACCAACAAATGTCTCCACACTTCAAAAACTGAAGGTAAAAGCTTAGGCTTATAAATGTGTCAGACATTTCCCAGGGTCATCAATGCAATCCCCTGGCAGACTTAGGGCTATTTTTTTTTAATACTAGCATTGTGGCCCCAATCGGGTTGTTGCCTTGCTGACAACCTGTGCAATGTTTCTCCTCTTTTGGGAGTCTTCCTGTCAGCAACAAAGAATATAAATGAACAGCTTTTTAGCCACTTGCAAGGGTTTATGGGGCATGCTTCATCGGAAGACATGCATAAGTGATGAGTGGTCGAGCACTCAAAGAAAGACAGTTCTATTTCTTTTCTTCAAACAAGAGGCTCACAGATCTGGGTTGAATCCAGGCTGGACTGTTCCCATGAGGCACAGGGTCAAGACTGATTTGCATAAGCTGAGTCTGAACTGAGGTGGCGAAGTGTGGTAAAGAACGATGATGGATTCAACCCAGTTTCTGAAAAGTCTCAGTGCTCCGTCCGTCATCTCCTTGTGTTTGCTTTGTTCACCCTAAGTTGGCAGGGTATGCCCAGAGGTGGGTCCCTTGCTCACTTTACCACTGGATTCAAGCTAGCCTGGCTGATGAGGGTTGTTACCCCAAAGCCGTTCCCCGGATGCTTGTTTCAGGTTCAGGTAAGACCTGGCTTGGCAGTTCAGGCTTGACTGTTTCCATGATGCACAGGGTCGAGACTGAGTTGCATATAGCTGGGTCTGAATTGAGGTGGTAAAGTGAGCTAAAGAACAATGATGGATTCAACCCAGATCTGTGACTGGGGGTGAGGGTCTGAAAAGTTTGAGTGCTCCGTCCATCATCTCCTTGTGTTTGCTTTGTTCACCCTAAGTTGGCAGGGTATGCCCAGAGGTGGGTCCCTTGCTCACTTTACCACTGGATTCAAGCTAGCCTGGCTGATGAGGGTTGTTACCCCAAAGCCGTTCCCCGGATGCTTGTTTCAGGTTCAGGTAAGACCTGGCTTGGCAGTTCAGGCTTGACTGTTTCCACGATGCACAGGGTCGAGACTGAGTTGCATATAGCTGGGTCTGAATTGAGGTGGTAAAGTGAGCTAAAGAACAATGATGGATTCAACCCAGATCTGTGACTGGGGGTGAGAGTTTGAAAAGTTTCAGCACTCTGTCCATTATCTCCTTGTGTTTGCTTTGTTTGCCCTAACTCGGCAAGGTATGCCCAGATGTGGGCGCCTTGCTCTCTTCGCCACTGGATTCAAGCTACCCAGGCAGATGCGGGGTGTTATCCTGAAACCGTCCAAGGGTGATTATTTCTGGTTCAGGGAAGATTTGGCTTGGCAATTCAGGGTGGACTGTTCCCATGAGGCACAGGGTTAAGCCTGATTTGCATATAGCTGGGTCTGAACTGATGTGGTAAAATGAGCTAAGGAACAATGATGGATTCAACCCAGATCTGTGAATGGGGTGAAAGTCTGAAAAGCTTCAGCGCTCCGTCCATCATCTTATTGTGATGACTTTGTTCACCCTAAGTTGGCAGGGTATGCCCAGACAATGGTCCCTTGCTCTCTTCGCCACTGGATTCAAGCTTGCCTGGCAGAAGAGGGGTGTTATCCTGAAGCCAGTCCCAGTGTGCTTGTTTGCGGTTTTGGTAAGATCTGGCTTGGCAATGCAGGCAGGACTGCACCCATGAGGCACAGGGTTCAGACTGATTTGCATATAGCTGGGTCTGAACTGAGGTGGTGAAGTGAGCTAAAGAACGATGAAGGATTCAACCCAAATCTGGGACTGGGGGTGAGTTTCTGAAAAGTTTCAGAGCACCGTCTATCATCTCCTTGTGTTTGCTTTGTTCACCCTAAGTTGGCAGGGTATGCCCAGAGGTGGGTCCCTTGCTCACTTTACTACTGGATTCATGCTAGCCTGGCTGATGAGGGTTGTTACCCCAAAGCCGTTCCCAGGATGCTTCTTTCAGGTTCAGGTAAGACCTGGCTTGGCAGTTCAGGCTTGACTGTTTCCATGATGCACAGGGTCAAGACTGAGTTGCATATATCTGGGTCTGAATTGAGGTGGTAAAGTGAGCTAAAGAACAATGATGGATTCAACCCAGATCTGTGACTGGGGGTGAGGGTCTGAAAAGTTTGAGTGCTCCGTCCATCATCTCCTTGTGTTTGCTTTGTTTGCCCTAACTCGGCAAGGTATGCCCAGACGGGGGCCCCTTGCTCTCTTCGCCACTGGATTCAGGCTACCCAGGCAGATGTGGGGTGTTATCCTGAAACCGTCCAAAGGTGCTTATTTCCGGTTCAGGGAAGATTTGGCTTGGCAATTCAGGCTGGACTGTTCCCATGAGGCACAGGGTTCAGACTGATTTGCATATAGCTGGGTCTGAACTGAGGTGGTGAAGTGAGCTAAAGAACGATGAAGGATTCAACCCAAATCTGGGACTGGGGGTGAGTTTCTGAAAAGTTTCAGAGCACCGTCTATCATCTTCTTGTGTTGGCTTTGTTCACCCTAAGTTGGCAGGGTATGTCAAGGCATGGGTCCCTTGGTCACTTATCCACTGGATTCAATCTAGCCTGGCTGATGAGGGGTATTACCCCGAAACCGGTGACAGGATGCTTGTTTCCAGTTCAGGGAAGACCTTGCTTGGCAGTTCAGGCTGGACTGTTCCCATGAGGCACAGGGTCAATACTGATTTGCATATAGCTGGGTCTGAACTGAGGTGGTAAAACGAGCTAAAGAACAATAATGGATTCAACCCAGATCTGTGACTGGGGGTGAGGGTCTGAAAAGTTTGAGTGCTCCGTCCATCATCTCCTTGTGTTTGCTTTGTTTTCCCTAACTCAGCAGGGTATGTCCAGATGTGGGGCACTTGCTTACTTTGCCACTGTATTCAAGCTAGCCTGGCTGATGAGGGTTGTTACCCCAAAACCGTTCCCAGGATGCTTGTTTCATGTTCAGGGAAGACCTGGCTTGGCAGTTCAGGCTGGACTGTTTCCCTGAGGCACAGGGTCAAGACTGAGTTGCATATAGCTGGGTCTGAATTGAGGTGGTAAAGTGAGCTAACGAACAATGATGGATTCAACCAAGATCTGTGACTGGGGGTGAGTTTCTGAAAAGTTTCTGTACACCGTCAATCATCTCCTTGTGTTTGCTTTGCTTGCCCTAATTTGGCAGGGTATGCCTAGTAATGGATCCCTTGCTCACTTTGCCATTGGACTAAAGCTAGCCTGGCTGATGAGGGGTGTTACCCCAAAACCGGTCCCAGGATGCAATTTTCCAGTTCAGGGAAGACCTGGCTAGCCAGTTCAGGCTGGACTGTTCCCATGAGGCACAGGGTCAAGACTGATTTGCTTATAGCTGGGTCTGAACGGAGCTGGTAAAGTGAGCTAAAGAATGATGATGGCTTTAACCCAGATCTGTGAGTGGCAGCGAGTGTCTGAAAACTTTCAGCGCTCCATCCATCATCTCCATGTGTTTGTTTCACTCTACAATTAGACATAGGCATGTATAGCAAGGAAGAGCATGCAGCAGTACCAGTGTAAAAGCATGAGAGATATTGCCAGCCCCAAGAAATACATTGTCTCAATAGGGTACAAAAACTTTAATGAGAAAATGTTGTTCAACTCAAAGACCTATATTTCACCTATTGCATCTGATTTCCTTAGAAAGACAACAACCCGTCCCATGGAAAAGTCAAGCATTTGTTTCATAAAAAAAGTTGGAATTTGTACATGCGCATGCAATAAAAACAAGTGAGTCAGGTGTAATGTCTTAATTGGAAAAAACTGATTTCTCAGATAGATTGAGGTGACGTTTCTACATTTTTTACTTTGAACTTAACTGTGCTGAGGTTTATTGTATTGAAGGAAGACTTTGCTCGGAACAAAAGCTCACTCAGCTGAACTAGTCATAAATGCTAACTTTTATGCTAAATTAAACATACTTTGTTCAACGTGTTTTTTCAAAGGATACCAATGAATTAGCTCTGGTCTTCTTTCAAGAACTCTGAAGTTATGCAGTAAAAACAATACCAGATATTGTGCAAAGGAAGAATGTTCATATATGGTCTCTCTTTCACAGATTGTTTGTCATTGTAAACTGCCTAACCCTATCAGTGTGTACACAGCTCCACCTACCCTCTTTGTGCCTATTAAATTAGGGACCTAGGGACTGACTGACAATAGTAAACGTGCACTTTTGTGTAAGATTGTTTTTTTTGGTATTCACAAACTACAAGTTGATAGTAAGTTTACAACTGCAGAGACTCCCAAGTCTCCATAGGAGAACTCAGCACATAAAAATATAGGAAAGGTCAATGAAGAACCAGGTACAAATATCAGGTGCAAAAGTCGGACGTTACTCTAGGAAATCTTATGTCTGAGCCCTTCTCAAAACATTTTGGAGTATTTTCACAAACTACATTTTGTAGTCTGTTTAGTAGTACTACAATAGGACTACTCATGTACTCCAAAATTTAATTCACATGCTATTCAGTGAAGAGTTTTACATATATATCAAGAATAAGAGTAAATTTGCACATTTAGTTTTAGTTTAAAAGAGCTTGTAAAGCGCCTGGTGACGCCTCCCGGCGTGTCCCCACGCTGTGGAGAGAGTGAGAATTGTGGAGAGAGGAACCTATCACAGATTATAGAGGCAAGTTTTCAATTTCTTCCTAAAGGAGGACTCATTACCCTCTAATCTGGTGTCCAGAGGCAGGAGGTTCCAGTGCTTCGCTGCCATCGTACGGAAGGATCTGCCTCCCATTCTGGCCTTTTTAGGACGGGTAATTCTGAGCAGACCTGTCCCCTGGGATCTGAGGGTTCTGTTGGGTTCGTATAGAGAAGCCAGGTCCGCCATATAGGCAGGTGCCTTATTATGGATGATCTTGTGACACCATAACAGGGCTTTAAAAATGATCCTCTTCTTGATTGGCAACCAATGGAGAGTTGCTAACGAGGGTCGTGAGGGAGCTCTACGGGGCAGTCTTAATACTAGGCGAGCTGCCGAGTTTTGTAGGACCTGTAATTTTTTTATATTTTTCTCTGAAGTGCCCAAGAGTAATACATTCCCGTAATCAATCCGGGAAGTTATAAGTGCCTGCGTCATAGTCCGTCTGGAGTTGAGAGGCAACAAGTCAAGAGTGCGGTTGAGTGTCTTCATCACTCCGAAGCACTTGCCTACAGTTCTCTTTATATGGCTATCAAAAGATAGCTTATTGTCCACCCAGACACCTAGATTCTTTGCCTCCCGACTAGGAGGGGGCAGGGGACCCAAGCAGGTGGGCCACCATTCTTTAGTCCAATTGGTCTCATTGCCTCCAATGATGATGACCTCCGTTTTCGTTCCGTTCAGTTTTAAACAGTGCTCTGTCATCCAAGATGCCAGCCTGCTCATACAGTTATTAAAGTTGTCGGCTTCCCTGGAGGGGGCTTGCGTCAGAGATATTAAGAGTTGCGTATCGTCGGCGTAAGAGACAAGCTCCACGCCGAACGATTGCACCACCTCTGCCAGGGGGGCCATGTATAGATTAAACAGGGTGGGACTCAGGGCCGAGCCCTGAGGCACCCCCTGTTCAAGCAACACGCTGTCTGAGAGGGACGTCCCTCTTTGGACTTGGAAGCCTCTATCGATCAGAAAAGCTTTCAGCGAACCCAGTGCCTTGTTGGTTACTCCGGCTTTGTTTAGACACTGTAGCAAGATGGAATGTGCTACAGTGTCAAACGCGGCACTGAGGTCAAGCATGATGAGGGCCATGGTCTTGCCCTTGTCTGCTCCCTCTCGTAGGGTTTCAGTGGCCCTAAGCAGATTATATCACATAAAAATGTAACTTTGTGAATTTGTGTCTTTACTTTTTGATGAGGGATACATTAAATAATGCAGAATGGCACTACAAAAAAAGTCCAGATATGCTAGTTTTATGCCAGCATTAGATCATACAACAGGATTGTGGAAACACAAGGGGGCATATTTACGTCTTCTGGCGCATCTCTGCAAATCAGCAGGGATGCGCCAGATCAGATGCGTCACGTAATCCTCCTCCTTGCGCCACCATAGTGCAAGGAGGGGCAGATGCATGACGCATCTTGTGGCGTACGGGCAGCGCATTGCTGGAGTCGTGTCGCAAGCACAACGCAACTCCTGCAATGCACAGCGGTTGCCCATACTCAACATGGTGCCTCACTTCTTACGCCTGCTTCAAGCAGACGTAAGGATTTGACGCAGCAGCGCCGTAAAACTGACTCAGTGAAATATTGTAGATTTCAATGCGTCAGTTTTATTTGGCTTTCCTGCGTGGGAACGCCTACCCTGCGACAGAATGCCCACCTGAAACCTGACGCAGGTTTCATGTGGCGCAGGGCTTTACAACGTGACGCATCTGCCTAGATGCGTCACGTTGTAAATAAGTCACAATGTGGCACATGGTATACGCCGTAAAAGTGTTGCAAGGGGCTTGTAAATCTGCCTCAAGGTATCTTATGGTTGGGGTTAGGTGGCACTCAAGGTTACTAAAAGCTACCAGACACTACATTCCGGAAGCTACTGTTTGTGATTCTCATGTTGCTGTTGTTTAACCAGTAGAAACTGGAATCTTTAAAAAAAGCGTACAACCCAATGTGATCGTCAATAACTTCCAATAGCCTACTACTTCAGGAGTGCTAGTTTCTCCCCCTGTTAGTGTTAGTATTTGTGGTTCTCTGGTCTTTAGAGGCGCTCTTTCTCTATAGGAGGTAAACTGTGATAACCTCTGTGGTAAGTGGCATTTGGTTCGGGACATTCCACCTGGAAATACTAGTCTTTATTCCAATTAAAAAACATTTGTATTCCAGGCCAAGGTTAGTCATAGAGGTATAATCATACTTAGAAATCAGTATTTCAGTCTGGGATCCGGGGTTCAGAGTCTGGCCTGTTGCCTAACTTCAGCAAAGTAAAGTATGGTCAATGGAACCCCCAGTTTTACTCATGGAGCTCTCATTTTAGTGTCAGGTGAATCCAAGGAGGTGACAGGGAATTATGGCAATTCAAGCTGGTTTCTTAGTTCACATTCACTTGCTGGTGCAGAATATTCTAGTGCAGTTGATTGACTTGGAAGGCTAGCTTGTGTCATCTCTTATGAGGGGTCCATGAGGGCTAAGGGTGATCTGTAGCATTGCCATCTGATATTTCTTGCCTAGCAGTAAACTTGTTGTCTGGCCATTGAAACCATTTGCAGAAGCAGAATGTAAAACTCTGCTGCCACAGCCTTATGGGTTTGTGATGAAGAACTAACAACCTTTTATCAGGAATGAGGTGTGGCCCAGCTGATCACAACAACTAGTCTACAATAGTGTATAAATCCCACATGAACTCCTGTACCCCGATTTATGGCTAATAAGGATGTCTGGATTCTATTCTCCTGAAGGGGTCTAGGTTTAACTGGATAAGACAGAGATGGGGAGAAATAGATATGAGCGTGAGTCCTACAAAAGCAAATCACAGCTAGTTGTCAATGATGCTAGTTTTAACATACTCTTCCATAGCACCTCTCTTGAACTTGCACCCAGCTGAACAGATCTTTTAGCAGTTCTGCTTCATACTACCTGCTGTTCAATTACCAGTACAATATAGAATCAAAGATTAAAACAAGTGTCTCCATCATGTAATCATCTCCTTAAACTTGCTTTGAAATAATTATGTTGGATTCTCCTCAAGTCTACCTATGAGGAAGACACTTTGATGCTCCCCATTGAGACTCTGTGGTGTGAGTCTGAAGTTTGAAGAATAACATATCCAGCTCCTCCAATGAGCTTGTGATAACACTAAACATCTTCCAGAGATTTCTCTAAACAAGTTAAGTCATCCGTATGCAAAGGATACACATGACAATTGTAAAGGGATAAGAGATTCAACAAGTAAGTCTGTAGTGGCACCTCTTTTCTGGTGGTTTAAATATCCCAGGTGCAAGATGAAAGCCATATAGATAATTAGTTCACACATGATTTTTTAAAAGCCTGCTTTGTAATTGTATTGATACCTGAACGATTATGAATAACCCAGAAACCAATGTTTATGTTTTGTAGCAATGCAATGATATAAATTCCTTCATTGTGGATTGGATGACTTTTTTTAAAAAAAAGGGGCAATAAGAAATTATTTTACACCAAAAGGTTCACCACTTGTGTGAGCTAAAAGACTATACATTTTTAGAATATGTACTGATACTCCACAGAGGGAACAGTAAATATGAACTGAAGTCAAGTGTACCAAAGTCTCATCATATTAAAACAGAGATAGAGGATGACCAACATGCCTAGAAAGCCCAAATTGGAATAATTTGTGCTAAAAAAAGTGAAGTGAGAAATAGTTGTTATCAAAGTTTGCCCTTGAAAGCTTATGAGCGAAAAGCTTACATGTCCTTTACAGACACTATTTCATGCAGTGTATATAGAGCAATTGGAGCAGTGATAATTACAGGTGAGATTATTTGGATGGGTTTGTAGTTTAGACCACACACAAAATGAATTCTGAAAAAGTAGAGAAACATTGATTACCATGGCCTTGTCGGTACTTACTATGTTGGCATGAAAATGATATCCTCAGTCATTGTATGCGTTTCCTGTTTGCTAGAGAAAACTTTGTAATTTGGACAGATTGTGAAATTAGATGTGAGGAAACTAAGGTTCTTGAAACTGTATGAGAAGAAAACACAGCTATTCAGTATGGCTAATACTAGTAACCGGTATTGATAAAAGGCTTGTATTGCATTATGCCCTAGAGTAAATAATGTAGGCCATGATGAACCAGTGATTCGCCAGTAGACTAGTTACTGTAAATGGAGCAGGGAAAAAAGTAAATGAAGAATTCCTAAAAAAAAAAAAATGCAATAATTTTTATATATATGGTTACAGAAATAAGTGGGAGTATGTCAAAAAAGTATGTTAAGGATGCAGTCTTAGCAATTTATTGCTTGTATCGTATTTTATTATACACCACAGATTACGAGTTTCTCATACTTAGGATACTGATGGTTAAACAACAAAACCCTCATACGCTATTAGAAATCGCTTAGAGTAATCACAAAAAGTAAGAACGCAGCAAGATATAAGGGTTATTTGTTGTGAGCTTTTTTGAGGAAAAAGAGGAACAAAAAGAACAAATAATTAAGGTAGAACCCGCACAGACCTGAATGTGCCTTGTTTAGCGCCTTGATCTGTGTGATGCCACTGTGGTGGGACACCAATATAGCATGATCGTCAAACATATAAGACACACTGTACAAAGGTCCAAGTCAGTATGATGATGCGATCTCTCATAGGACAAAGTATGTATTATAACTGTCTGTTGGATACACTGAAGGTCACACATCTGTGAGTACTACACTCATTGCAGCAGCCCAAAGCTGGGTTGTAGCAAACTCCCAATGACTAAAAAATATAAATATTTGCTCCAAAGAGAAGGTGCCTTTATAGGGCATTTCGAAGAAAGAGAAAACAGACTACGCATGGCTCCGTAAAACTATGTAGTCCACATTTTTGAGAAGGAAGTACCATTGTGAATGCCAAATCAAAGCTGGTATTGTGACTGGACTTAATATGTTGAAAGCATAATGCCACAGTCTGCAAAAAATATTGTAAAAAATATCAAAAAGAATATTAATCCCTTTTGTAGTACAAAGTGGACATCTCCAGTGGAGATATGTTGTTTATAATAGAGAAAGCTATAGCTTGTCATATGTTAGCGGTGCAGTGTTACATAGGTGTTAAAGAACCATATCCAAAGCAAAACAGTCATAGAAGAGTTAACAACCAAGCACCTTGTAGTGAAAGGAGTGCACCATAGTTGATCAATAGGTTAGAGTGAAAAGGTGGATTACTATTTGGAGTGGATGGGAGCCCACCTAAAGGTACAATGTCACTATATTATAAGATCCAGTAAAAATGTCAGTAACTTGAACCTGAGTTCAACCCCTGGTAGTAATGGCACAGAGCAGGCAGACGTAACTTAGGAAAATGTGTGAAGCATTTAGAAGTACCAAAAGAGTTGATAAATACGGCACATTGAAAATCCCTCCCTAGTTTAAAAATTTTTAAAAATAATTTAATGCACAAAATGACAACAAGATAACACAAATCCAATAAGGGGAACCATAGATGTGAATTTTAAATGCAAATAGCGACAAAAGTTGTTAAATGCCAATTGCGGTCAACTAGTTGTTGTAGGCCAAGACTAAGGCTTGATTTGAAGCACAATGTGATGGAACGTAGGTCGGGTACACTAACCAGGTTCAACCCGGTTGGAGGTTTTACATTCTGACCTGATGGTTTTTCTAGAAGTCAAAGTCCTTCAGCAGGGCAAGGCAGCAGGATGCATTCAAGAAGAGCTTCACAACGTTGGATAGGTCCAGGTGAAATCATTTGTTTAGGTGGGAATGTTCAAAATTCCCACTTAAGGAAGTCCTCTCACTTTCTGGAAACCTTTGGCGCCTTTCACCATTCTGGTCTTCTACATGTGTGCGCTTCACAAGGATGGATACTTTCTCTGCGAAGTCCCACTGGAATGGACTTGCTAATGCTAATGCTTATGCTAATTTTAGGAGGGGTACACAGCTAAGTGTCTCAATACACCAGGAAAAGAATTTGGGAGTGAAGACTCGCAGAAGCAACCAGGAGGGTCCAGGACAGGTTCAGTTGTAACTGATCAGCTCTGGGCTATTCAAGGAAAGGGCTTCTACCTTCTGCCAACTTGTGTCCTTATTGTGCCCATCCAAATTATCCTCGGAGTCAACTTCATTGCCCTAACAACTCTCTATCACTTCACCTTTCTAGCACAAATTAATCCCCCTTAGGGTTTCTAGAGTTGCAGGGGTTACCAGCAGATATTGAAGCCATTGTCGCTTTACAATTTGTTATTTTTATACCGCATTAGGTAAACGAGATATGTCCTAATAAACATGAAACATTCTATCTTTTGCACTCAGCACTGATCACAGCCCTGGTGTGGAACAAACACAGCCCAAGAGACCCACCTGCCATTCCGCTTGCTGCAAAGTTTAGAAAGTTTGGCTAAACATTTTCCGTAATAGGGGCTGATGCACAGAACTAATTCACGGCAAAATCCTATACTTACTACTTTTGGTATTCACAGAAGGCATTTAGTAGTCTTAAATTAGGATTTTGTCTTAAATTAGGATTTTGTCTTAAATTAGGATTTTGTCTTAAGTTAGGATTGTGTCTTAAATTAAATTTAAGGCACACTTAAGTTAAACTTAAATGTAATTTAAGACAAAATCCTAATTTAAGACAAAATCCTAATTTAAGACAACATCCTAATTTAAGACTACTAAATGCCTTTTGTGAATAACAAAAGTAGTAAGTTTAGGATTTTGTCGTAAATTAGTTCGGTGAATCAGGCCCATAACTCCTAATTTGTGCCTGCAATCTGAAGATATTTTGTTCCTACATTGTAATGAAATCTAAGAGTAGCAGGTGTTGTCGTGTTGTAAATTATGTTGACAGGTAAATATTTTTGAATATTTCATCTGCTAACCCTCTAATGTGGAAATGGCCCCAAGATAGAGTGCTCTTGAAAATAATATTTTAATTGGAGGGCTTTAATTCTTCACCCAATTCAGGTCGAAAGAGGAACAATGTTAAATCCAAGGCGAAGAATATGTGCCTGCAATACATTTCTGTTCGTGAATTATTCATCCACAGTGACATAGGCGACTCTCCATGCATTTTGAATTAAGCAGAATTGATTTTTCACATTTTATGCTCAGTCGTACAAGTGTTTTGTATTTTACTTCTTAACAAGTAACGTATTGATTGAACTTCATTGAACATATGTTTTATTTAAACCTTGGCCTTTGTCAGCAACTTATGTCTTCTGCTCAAAATGATCTTCGCTGACTTTCCCCTGTCTCTCAATGTTGAAGGTGAATTTTAATGGAAAGCGCGGGAATGATAGATGCGAAATATGATGTTATAAACTTGCTGAGCTGAGTTTGAAGGTGTGCATAGCCTTACATATCTTGCTAGTCCATCTCTTTGCAACGATACTGAAATCAATAAAGCATGGTGCTGCTCGAGCTTGCTGAGAGGGAGTTTTTGTCTCGGGTTCGATATGGAGTTACAGAATAAAAGTTAGAAATAGTAACAATGCCATTCTGAGGCATTTGATGCAGACAATGGGCAGGATCCACCAACAATTAATGCATCTTTAAATTGCAATTACCCATTTGTAATTTGCATAAGAGATGCAGTTACTGTTGTTGCTTTGCACAATGTAATAGAATTATGCACAGGAATGTATGCAAATGCTAGGGTTCTGGGCACGTTCCACTAAAAGTACTTCCAGTTTGTAAGCTGTCTAGCCAGGAAATGTATATGAGCTAAGGGCCTGGCTGTGTCCTAAGAGCCAGACCACAAGCCAAGCCATCCACATATTTGGCATGTAAGTGATGCAACAAGCCACAGGTAAAATATGATAGACAGAGCCACAGCCGATGGATTGAAGCCGAGCCAGACACTCCCATAATATTGCTTAGCCACCATTAATGCAACTAGCAGCAGGCAAGACCTACTGGGCAAGGCCAATAGATCACTTTCAAAACAAAGCTTAGCGCATGCTAGCACTTCACCTCTGCATATGTTCAGCATGCAGGCTAAAACGAAAGATTTGCACTGTAGAGTGAAACAAACGCCAAACCATTTACCAAATTGACCTGCACGGTCATCTCCACAAACCAGCATGATGTAGGTATAATTATCATGATGCATGGGACATTACTTTTAGGCAATAGTGAAATTCATGCTTTACTTGGCAACTCTTTCTTTTTTTAAGTGGACCCCTCTGTCTCTCGTTTCACAGTGGTCTTAGAATGGAATAAGTAGTTTATAACCAAACAATGACAGCATGCGGAACATTAAGGCTGGTGCACTGACACAGGGGCCTATACTGGCACTAGTAATCTGACAAAGGGCCACCATCATTGTCAGAGGGTGCTTAAGGGTTGCAACAACACATGTATGCAGTCAATAATACATGCAAGTGACACAAAACAAGGGAACCAGCAGGGGGCACTGATACTGGCTAGCTGACGCTAGTGACACAAAACAAGGTAATACGCATGTACACTGGCACTGGCTACCTGGCACTAATGACACAAAGCAAGGTAATCAGCAGCAGGCGCTGATACTCGCTAATTTGCAATAGAGACAGAAAACAAGGGAAATAGCAGGGGCCACTGATAGTGGCAAGCTGGCACTGACACAAAACAAGTGAACCAGCATGAGGCACTTTTACTGGCCAACTAGTACTAATGACACAAAACAAGGGACCAGCAGGGGGCATTGACACTGGCTAACTTGAACTATTGTCACGAAACAAGTGAGTCAGCATGAGACACTGCACTGATACTTGCTAGCTGGTGCTAGTTACACAAAACAATGGAAATAGCAGGAGGGACTGATCCTAGCCAGTTGGCAATAATGACACAAGACAAGGGAAACAGCATAGGGTTTTGAAACTGGCTATCTAAGTGTTTAATATCGTTTGCAAAAATATAGCTGTTAAAAATATAATTTTTTAAAATATTGTTATGTATTTTAGTGTATATTTTATATGTATGTGATGTATGTTTTTTGTATAAGAATTGTTTGTATTTTTAATATGTGTTGCATTTTTAGTAGTTATTAAAACATTTTTTTAATTCTGCTTTTCAGTTCTGTACCAGGTTGTGGGCTTATAGGAAAATAGGTTGGAACGTAATTGAATTATATACAAATATTAGCTTTTTTGAATGTCTTAATATGTATTTAATTGAGATTTTATATTTTTAAATGTGTAAAGTAATTTATTAATAATTAATGAAAAATTGGCTGGAAATGAATTTTAATTGGCAATTAATTATTGTAATTGTGTGATTCATTTTAGACGTGTGTTGTAGTTGTGCTGTTTATAGGTGTAAAAGGTTGGAAGAAATTTATTTTAAATTGATGAATTAATAATTGGTTGTTAATTCATTTTAAATAATTAATAGGTAATTAGTTATGGTATTTGTGTAATTAATGTTTGGTGTGTCTTTTGGAGTTTTGGTGGGTAAAGGGTGTTAAGTATTTTATTTTGTTATTATTAATTGTGTGTTAATTGATATTATTTAAATTAATTAAAATGCTATTATGATAATTGTGTAATTAATTTTAGATGTGTATTATGGTGTTTATAGGAGTAAAGGGTGGAAATTAATTTGTGATTAGTTAATTAATTTAAAGTTGTTAATTAATCTTAAGTATTTCATATTCATTTTGGGTATTTGTTTTTATGTGTGTTGTTTTAACTTTTGAAGGGTTAAAGAGTGGGTATTAAATACATTTTAATTACTTCATTATTAGTTCCTAATAGTAATTGTTTTTAATGTAAAAATATCTTTTAATTGTGTTTTTCTTATTTTCTAGTTTAATTTAGGTGTGTGTAGTGGATATTCTAGTGTTAAAGTGTTAAAATGTGTGTAGTTAAATAAAGTTTATTACTTTTTCTATTAATAATATTGTTTTAATTGATGATCAATTATGTCAATTATAGAAGTACATTTAATTTCAAATGTTGTTTTTGGTGTGGTGTTATAGGGTATGAAGTTAAATAAATCCATCTGTGTATTAATCAATGTTTTTGTTTGTCAATATTTTCTAGTTTAAAAAAGTATATTATTTTATATAATAGTTGTACTTTTTTTGTTATATGTAATGAATATTATATGTTTTCTTTTTATATATTTAATATATATTTTGTTATAACTGTTTGAGTGTGAATAGTAATTTTTGTCTCTTCGCTATCCAACACTTTCCCTTATGATGCACATACTGGAATAGGAATAGTCATTTTTACCTCTCCGCTATCCAGCACTTTCGCTACTGTTGCACTCACTGGAGTGGGAATAATAATTTTTATCCCTCCACTATCCAACACTTTCCCTACTGTTGCAGTCACTGGAGTGGGAATAGTAATTTCTACCCCTGAGCTATCAAGCACTTTCACTACTGTTGTACTCACTGGAGTGGAATAGTTAATTTTACTCCTACGCTATCCAACACTTATCCTACTGTTGCATTTAGTGGAGTGGGAATTGTAATTTTTACCCCTCTGCTATCCAACACTTTCTCTACTGTTGCACTCTTTGGAGTGGGAATTGTAATTTGTGCCCCTCCGCTTTCCAACACTTTCTCTACTGTTTCTCTCACTGGTGTGGAATAGTAAATTTGATCCCTCTGCTGTCCAACACTTTCCCTACTGTTTCACTCAGTGGAGTGATTATAGAAATATATTTAATATATTTGATTTTTCATTTTTTTAATATTGTTGATTTATTGTTATGATTTGTTTTCTATCTGTATGATTTTTTTGTTGTAACGGTTTGAGTGTGAATAGTAATTTTTGTCTCCCCACTTTCCAACTCTTTCCCTAATGTTGCATTCACTGGAGTAGGAATGGTAATTTTTACCTCTCCGCTATCCAGCACTCACTGGAGTTGAATAGTAATGTTTACTCCTCTGCTATCAAGCGCTTTCCCCACTGTTGCACTCACTGGAGTGGGAATAGTTAATTTCACCCCTCCTCTATCTAAAACGTTCCCTACTGTTGCACTCACTGGAGTTGGAATAGTAATGTTTACCCCTCTGCTATCCAACACATGCCCTACTGTTGCACTCATTTGAGTGGGATTAGTAATTTTAACCTCTTCGCTATCCAACACTTATCCTACAGTTGCATTCAGTGAAGTGGGAATTGTAATGTTTACCCCTCTGCTATCCAACACTTTATCTACTGTTGCACTCTTTGGAGTAGGAATAGTAATTTGTGCCCCTACGCTATCCAACACTTTCTCTACTGTTACTCTCACTGGAGTGGAATAGTAAATTTGACCCCTCCGCTGTCCAACACTTTGCCTACTTTTGCACTCACTGGAGATGGAATTTTTACTCCACCGCTATCCAACACTTTCCCTACCGTTGCACTCAGAGGAGTTGTTATAATAATATATTTAATATATTTGATTTTTCATTTTTAGAATATTGTTGATTTATTGTTTTGCTTTGTTTTTTAATTTGTATGATTTTTTTGTTATTACTGTTTGAGTGTGAATAGTAATTTTTGTCTCTCCACTTTCCAACTCTTTCCCTAATGTTGCATTCACTGGAGTGGGAACGGAAATTTTTACCTCTCTGCTATCCAGAACTTTCTCTACTGTTGCACTCACTGGAGTTGAAATAGTAATGTTTACCCCTCTGCTATCAAGCACTTTCCCTACTGTTGCACTCACTGGAGTGGGGATAGTTAATTTCACCCCTCCGCTGTCCAAAACGTTCCCTACTGTTGCACTCACTGGAGTTGGAATAGTAATTTTTACCCCTCCGCTATCCAACACTTTCCCTTCTGTTGCACTCATTTGAGTGGGAATAGTAATTTTAACCTCTTCGCTATCCAACACTTATCCTACAGTTGCATTCAGTGGAGTGGGAATAGTAATTTTTACCACTCTGCTATCCAACACTTTCTCTACTTTTGCACTCTTTGAAAAGTGTGAATAGTAATTTGTGACCCTCCGCTATCCAACACTTTCCCTACTGTTGCACTCACTGGAGTGGGGATAGTTAATTTCACCCCTCCGCTGTCCAAAACGTTCCCTACTGTTGCACTCACTGGAGTTGGAATAGTAATTTTTACCCCTCCGCTATCCAACACTTTCCCTTCTGTTGCACTCATTTGAGTGGGAATAGTCATTTTAACCTCTTTGCTATCCAACACTTATCCTACTGTAAATTTTACCCCTCTGCTATTCAACACTTTCCCTACTGTTGCACTCACCGGAGTTGGAATAGTAATTTTTACCACTCCGCTATGTAACACCTTCCCTACTGTTGCACTCACTGTAGTGGGAATATTTAATTTCACCCCTCCGCTACCCAACACTTTTCCTACTGTTGCACTCACTAGAGTTAGAATAGTAATTTTCACCCCTCCGCTATCCAACACTTTCCCTACTGTTGCACTCATTTGAGTGGGAATAGTAATTTTAACCTCTTCACTATTTCACACTTTCCCTACTGCTGCACTCACCGGAGTGGAAATAAAATACTTTACCCCTCTGCTATCCAACACTTATCCTACAATTGCATTCAGTGGAGTGGAAGTAGTAATTTTCACCACTCCGCTATCCAAAACTTTCCTTACTTTTGCTCTCACTGGAGTGGGAATAGTACATTTTACCCCTCTGCTATCCAACACTTTCCCTACTGTTTCATTCGCTGGAGTGGGAATAGTAATTTTGTCCCCTCCTCTATCCAACACGTTCCTTACTGTTGCACTCACTGAAGTGGGAATAGTAATTTCTACTCTTCCGCTATCCAACACTTTCTCTATTGTTGCACTTTTTGTAGTGTGAATAGTCATTTGTGCGCCTCTGCTATCTAACACGTTGCCTACTGTTTCTCTCACTAGAGTGGGAATAGTCAGTTTTACCCTTCCGCTATCCAGCACTTTCCCTATTGTTGCACCCACTGGAGTTGAAATAGTAAATTTTATTTCTCCGCTATCCAACACTTACCCTACAGTTGCAGTCACTGGAGTGGGAATAGTTATTTTTAGCCCTTTGATATCCAAGACTTTCCCTACTGTTGCACTGACTGTATTTTGGATTTTAAGTTTTTAAATATTTTTTAATAGTGTAATGTTTTAGTTTATTATAGATTTTCTTTTTTTAATATTTTAAATCATTAATGTGTATTCACATTTTCTATATTTTAATCTTTTAACATAAATTAAAAATGATACTATATTAATTGTTTTAAAATTAAATATATATGTATACATTGTTATGTTTGTGTGTTTATTATTAAGTCTATTTGTTATATTTTATTAAAATGTATATTACATGTATTTTATGTTGTTAAAATTATATTTAACATATTTAATTTATATTATTTTATTTTATATTCATATGAAATCAATATGTTTTGGGGAGATTATAGGGGTATTGTCCTGATTCCAACAACTACACAGCTGGTGTTTTTTGGAAATTCTATGTATGTGCCGTTACTGAGTTGATGGAATGGATGATTGCGGGATTTGTATCCAGGGACATGATCACATTCCTGAGTTTCCTCTACTTTGCTATTACTACTGCAGCCTGTCCCTTTTATTTTTATTTGGTTTCCTCTATTTTCCTTCTTTTTCTTTGATTCCTGTTTCCAATGTACAAAATTGTTAGTTTTTCATGTATGTCATATTGCATCCTGTTTATATGCTTAAAATGTCTCTTCGAGCTTGTTGTTTGCAGACACAAAAGAAAAAGAAAATCAATAAAATGTGTTTATAAAAAAATATTTTTGTAGTCCACATTTTTTATTTGATATTTTTTACTTTGATGTTGTGTCAGGGAACCTGATGGGAGACCCTGATGCAGGGATAATGACACTGTTTTATGGACAGTGGCACAAGAACATTGGGTCATGCTCAGGGAGCTGTTGCCCAGAGAAGAAAAGAGAATGCGAAGGGAAGTTATGGCACTATTTTTACACTGATTTCACCAACTGTCACTCACCAAAAAAAAAGACCATTTAAGGAGCAGCGCAAGAAACCTCAATATCAGAATGCAGTTTTTGCATATTGACAATAAAAGGGATCCCAAAATGTCTGCCGAGTTGCAATTCTTTCTTTGGACAACAGTCTAGAGCAGATCTTGGCTATACAAAGACCTTTTCGTACTTTTATTTAAACTTACCATGGAGTGAGAGGCGGTACATTTGTGCTGTTCCTGGAGATAATATGGAAAGTGCTAGAAGAGCAGCGTAATGCTGGAGATTTTTCAATGTGTTCAGCAACACAGCAGTCTGTTTGAAAATTAGGAGCCTGGTTGGAGTGTACCGTGGCTCTCTCACCTTAACTCTTGCAGGCAGTTGGCATAGTCAGTTTCTCCCCTAGCACTCATGGCTAAATCATCTTCTCTATGTAAAATGTACTCCAAATACATTCCCATGAAATATGAGAGCCCGTTCGTTTCACATAGTGAAATTCCACTTACTTTAGGGGTCTTATCAGGATCCCGTCTGCACCTATGCACTGCCATAAAAAGGGGCCATGCTCATCTTTTCAATTAAACTGCACTGTCTAACACAGTAACTTTACTAGCTAGTGCATGATTCATCATGAATTAGGGGCATATTTACAGGAAAGTGGTGAAGTGTGTTGTTAAGTTAAGAAGGCTAACGACACGCTTTATCACTATCGAGACGCAGGGCTGCGCCATATTTGCACTGCCTAGTGCCAACGCTGGCATCCTTGTACCACTGCAACATAATGCCTTTGTTGAGGGGAAGATAGTGCATGTGCAGGTAGGTCACCCTTCCTGCACATACACAATCTTTAAATGCCGGTTTGTAGCTTCTCGGTGCTGGTTAATGCAGCACAAGTTGCAAATCTGCATTTTTTAAATGATAAACAATCATAGATGATCTGCTGTTTCTATGTGTCCGCATGAAAAGAGCAAAAATGAGGAGAAATAAAGCATTTCTCCTCATTTCGCCTGTTTAAGACAAGGTCTTCCCAGGTCTTAATTTTGGTGCTGACTCCTATTTACACTGCCCTTTTAAATAGGAGGCAGAGTCAAAATCAATGGGTGTTGCAGTGGAACGCCCAGAATAACACCCATTGCCCCTCCTTTCACGCTAAACGAAGCATGAAAGGGGGCCTTATTTACAAGGCAGTGTTAAGCCATGTGGCTTAACGCTGCCTTGTAAGTAATCACTAAGTCACTGAAAATGACGTTGTGGTGGCAATAGGAGCTTGTAAATATGCCCACCCAGAATGAAATCATGATGCAACCCTAGTTGTTTACCCGACAAACAATGCATGTGGATGTGAAATAAAATGGAAAACATATGAGAAATACAATTTATATATAAAATACTATATTAAATAATAAAATATTAAAACATCAACAATATTAAAATGATTATTAAAACTAAATATTAAATACAAATATGAAAAAGCTCAGAGAAATATTTGAGTGTTAAATATGATTAACTTGAAAGCCAGAACTTCCACTGTTCTGCCCCATGTCCAATACATAAGATTGCGTTCGGGCCTATTTCCTGAGTTTACACGTCCAATCGGCAAGCAGAACTGTCTACTGATTCGGTTTCATCTAATCAGAAATTGAAAATTTCTGCTAAAAAATCCGCCATTGACCGTTTATTTTTCACGTGCGTTTACAAAACCATATGAATATGCATTCTGGTCGTTATATTGGCTGAGAAACATCACTTAATAAAAATGTTAACAGTCTCATAGATACTCACAATGGGGAGTTGGTTGTACACAAATTATTAACTCTTTTTACTAATGTTAGTAATTTAAAATAAATACTACCTAATTAAATCTAAAATGCACTTGTTAAGAAAGTGTCTGTTCTCTTGGAAGCTTCAAAAAATGTGCAAAGGTTTTCACCTGCAGCAGGACTGTCCCAAAAAGCACCCTTTCACAACAGTTTCACACTATGTGAATTTTGCATATAACTTAACAATCATTGAAAAAGTTCAGTACGACTGGACAGCAATTATGCAAAATATAACCATCGAAAGCATAATTCTACATGTATTACATAGCATGAAGGTCATTTTGGCTACATGTGTCAACAAGAACTGTGCGCATGGAGGTTTTCCTGGAGCTTGGTACACTTTTGTGTACTTTGGGCCATATTTACTAACATTTCACGCACTGCAGTGTGGCAAGGCAACTTTGGGGCATATTACCAAGCAATAGCGATAATTATCGCTATTGCTTGGTTAGAGACAAAAATGTACCGCTGAGCTGCGGCGATGTTTACCGCAAATAAACCTTGGTATTACCAAGGTTTAACGCAAATGCGATAAAAATCGCCGCAAAGCATGAATATCGCTGAAAAGTCAGCGATATTCATGCATTACCGAGCTAATGCTCTTAGCCATGTTATCCACCTCCCATTGGATAACATGGCTAAGAACTGCTCAGGGCAGGTGTTAGCTTTTGGAGATATTCGCGCTTAGCGCGATGATCTCCAAAAGTTGGTAATAGGAGATAGCGATGTTAGCGAATGTTTTCAGTCGCTAACATCTTGGCACACCCACTTTGCATGTCATTAGTGATAAATATCACTGACATGCAAAGCGGGGCCCAAGATGGTCGCTATCTCCTACTAGCTGTCGCTAACTGGTGTTAGCTACAGCTAGGTAATAGGGAGATCATTTTATCTCCGCTTTCTTGGCTTTTAAAGCTAAAAAAGCGGAGATAAACCCCCTTGATAATATGCCCCTTTGTGTGCTGCATTGCGTCAAAGAGAGACATCATAAATGTTCCAGATTTACAAAGAAATAGCACATTTCTGTTGCCTCCTGGCACTGGTATACTGTGTGCTGCGTGGCTCTTATGGAGGCAACAATACACCTTAGGGTGCCTGCGTTACAGGTGGGATTGATTGATGCTTTGGAACATCCATATTCCCACCTTGAAATGCTTGCCTGCTACAAGGTAATGCAACACAGTGATGTGCGCCGTCTTGCGTTACTTTAGATTAACTTGACCACACAGAGCTGCACAGGGTTGCTTTACATGGCTTAGATGATCCCACTAGAGGACTTGTATTGCCTTGTGAATATTTGCACCATGTAAGGGCAATGCAAGCTCTTAGAAAATCTTTTATGATGGATGGCTTAAAAGTCAATATTACACTTCAGGGCAGATGTACAATTTGTTCACATAGTTCACTGCAGCTGCAGCAATTGCTTCACTGAGCTATGGGAAAAGTAGAGGGGAGGAGAGCGCCCTATTTTCTAAAATAAGGCAGTCAGTACCCCTCCTCTCTCACTAGTGCCAGTGCTGAACTCAGCTGCATTGCGCCAAGGAGACACCTTTGCGCCATGGTGCAAGGGTGTCTCTATAATTCTACCATAGGTTTTGTACTGGAAGTAACCCTTCCAGTACAATTTACTATGCACAGACTCACTTTAGCAATTTTCCCACTTTGTATGTATGCAGTAAAGTGCAGCACACATGCAAAGTCGGAAAAGGAAGGAGAAATAAAAGCATTTCTCCTTCCTTGCGCCTACTAAAAAGGGTGCAGTTTTCTCACACTAAACCTAATCTACTTTGTTTAGTAAATTGTGCTTAACTTGAAAAACATTGGGTGGGTGCATGGGAATGCCTGTGCCCCACCCTTGGTACGCCGCCATGGCGTAAAGTAAAGCGTAGCAGTGCTTTGTGCTGCTTCGCATTACTTTTCCATTATTTCCAATAAGAAAAAAGGAAATTGGGCAAAAAGTTTTTGAGCTGTTTTGTGGCGCAAACATAGCACAAAATCTTAGTAAATCATCCCCCTACATATCTTGGTGCACATGTTTTCAGGAACAGTATGTGGGTGGCTGGGTACATTATTCCTGGAAGTACTTCTCTATGATGTTGGCAAGTTGAAGGTCAAGAAGAGACAGTCATGTAGAACAAAAGAGAATGTATCACCAAATTGACCTAATTCCTACAACTTAGAATGCACAACGCTGCTATGTATATAGTTGGGCCTTTGAAAGCTGCCTTTTAAGGCGGTATGTGTAGCCTCCTAGGTATATATTATAAGTTTGCTTTTCCCATGTAACACTGCAGAAGGGATTTCTAAGTTGTAGGAAAGTGGATAATCAGTTAAAGTGGTTGATAGCAATCTTCAAATAATGAAGACTTTCCCTTACTGGATCCAGGTGGGTCTTAATAATTTAAACCTGTAAAACATTTACCAGTACAAAAACAATACAATATCAAACCCACTTCAATTTATAAAAATAGAGAAATGCACAAATAGACACCAAAATGACAACAATCAGATCGGTTTCAGCCTGAATTGTTTTAAGTCATTTTTTAGCTCAGTGATGGACATTTTTCTTCGTTTGGCGAAATCTATGCTCGAAGAGGGGGGAATACCAGAGTCCTTTAGACAAGGAAACATAGTCAGCTTTCTGAAAAAAGGCAAGAACAGCGAGGATCCAAACTCCTATTGGCTGATAACATTGTTAAACTCTGACTATAAAATCGTTACTAAATTGTTGTCACTCCGGATACATCTGGACCAGAACGGTTTTATCGCTGAAAGGCAATTAGCATCTAACACACATATCTATCGGAGGTGTTAGATTATTTTGAGACTCAAAGGGTACCCGCGTTAGTCCTTCTGCTAGACGCCAAGAAGGCTTTTGACCTTGTTGTTTGGGAAACCTTGTTTCTAGTTTACTTTGGTATTTCCTCAAAGATCACGGCCCTGATTCATAATTTGTACTATAATGCGGAAGCAAATGTAATTGTTAACAACTAGGTGGTTGGACGGATCAAAGTAAAATGGGGCACAAGACAAAGGTGCCCTTTGTCACCGGTTTTGGTTGCCTTTTTTATCGAACCATTGGCGATAGTTATAAGAAATTGCTCTGATATCCTTCCCCCATTCCATCTATGGCAAAATTGAAATTATACGCTGACAATATTATGCTACTTATGAAACCAGAAATATAGGTTCAGGCCAAAGTCTTCCAAGTGTTTGAAGACTTTGAGGTGCTTGGGGGGTAAAGCATTAATAAAAGGAAGACTGAAATTTTACAATGCAGTGGTGCAGGTTTGGATCTGCACCCCAATATCCTTGCTTGCATCAACACCCATGCTAAACGATAACTTGGAGTATATTTCTCTGAAAGAGTTTCCGATTTATATCATCTAAATTTTCTTCCACTTTTGCGGAAAATCCAGGCCTTGTTTTCACGCTGGAACTCTTTGCCGCTATCTGTTTTGGGCCGGGTCACCTTGGATAAAATGTCTGTTCTTCCTCTGTTTAATTTTTTGTTTTCAATGATTCCTTGTTGCCTGTCAAGCGCCTTTTTCACCCAAGTAGAGTCTATGTTTACATCCTTTCTTTGGGCAAAAAGATCATCACGTATCACACTCAGCACTTTATATGAAGAACTGGACCAAGGATGCTTAGCCCTCCTGAACCTCAGGGAGTATTACTATACTTATTTTGCTCTGTATTTGTCTAGATTTAAATCTCAACCTCAGTCAAATCTTTTTATTATTTGCTTTATGGTATTAATGTGTAAGGAAAGTCAAATCCATTCCTCATTGTTTATTTCCCCATCCCCTAAGCGGGTTCGCTATAAGTGCCTTCACTGTTTTTTTTTAAAACGACATACACTTTATAAAAGATATTCTATTCCGGTAATCAATTCAACCACTTCACTAGCTGATATTTTGCCATTAGCAGGGATCACACAATCTTCAAAACTCACAATAAAATGGGCATCGGTAGGATTTTGTTAGGTTTTAGACTTTCTGAGGAATGGAAAATGGCTGACCATGATCGAAATAGCACATTTAATAGTTAATGACTTTATTCTTTTGGGGTAATTTGCTAATTGTCTCTCAAATTAATGAGCAATATCAGTTAACTAACAAACTTTTAGAAGATCCATCAGTGAGGAAACCAGGGGCATGGAAAAAGAGCTTAGCCTCAGTCAGGGCCCCAGACCTTGGGCAGAAGGCTATTAAAAAATGGAAGGATTGTGAAGACCTAGAAATCTCATCTAATCTGTGGTCATCTATCAACAATCTTAATTTCAACACGGTTCGAGGTGCGAACTGGGGTAGGATGCTTTTCTTTAGCAAATGGCAACTTTATTGAACCCCTTTATCTTTGTCGAAAATGTATGCCAATCATTCACCACACTGCTTTCGTTGGGGCTATCTTTAAAAACTGGTTTTTTGCCCTGTAGGTTGCTGCCACGACCGCCACGATTGCTGGGAAAACAGTCCCAGGAGGTACTGCACCGAATTCTTCTGCCTGCCTCCTGCCGCCGACGGGGACATAGACTACATTCCCCAGCGTCCTCCAGTGCTTCCAGACGCTGAGCAGCGCATCACTGCCGGAGCGATTTAAATCCACCCGAGGGCTCCCGGGATGTGCGCGGGCCAAGGGCGGGTCCGTCCCGCGCCCGTCAGAAGCCGGAAGAGGTCAGGCTGGGCAATCCCCCTAACCTCCCCGGATTTTGGAAACCCGCTAGGAACCCCTGACCATTTGCCCTACCGCCTGGGCTTTCCTTGTCATATATCTGAAGAGGTGAGGTGAGGACATCTTTATTGTGCCCCCGCTGTGACTGTTTATAGTCTAACATCTCAATATAGTTGGGGGAGCAAAACGACCATTGTGGACATTGGGGAAACACAAAGGAGTGGAGTAGAAGCCTTATAGTGCCTCACAGACTTTGGACTCTGCTGCCTGGGTGGACGGTTATTGGGTTATCAGGGGTCATTGGTGATTTGTGATTTGCTTATCTAGTAGGATGAACAGGAGGAAGTCGAGGGATTCTATGGTGGGGGAGTGCAAAAGGGACACTAGATGCATTTCTAGTGAGGGCGGATTCATTATTAGTGCACGAGATCCAATTGGCTCTCACTGGACTCGTTTGCATCACAGAAGAGATCATCGATGGGGGCAATAGTATTGGCCAGGTCACCTAAAGTCGACAACCCAGTAGATAAAGATACTGTAAATGGCGATTATATTGCCAATAGCCCAGATGTTGTGGTTATAGAATCACAAGTGATAGAATCATCAGTACAGGCAACTGAGATATTACAGGTGTGGTTGTGCATGATAACATCAGCAGGAGAGTGAGGGGGGTTGTGACCCACAAATAGTATCATCTTGTGGGCTATGTCAGATGGAGGGAATCCCAGTCTTGGCTGCATCTTCAAATAAAAATGGAGAAACCTTAAGGGAAGGTGGGGAGGTGGTCACTCGATCAAATAGGGCACGAATAGATAAAAACGAGACTGGTCAGGTTACTACCCTGTGGTATTGGGTTCTCCAGGCCTACATACTCCGCAGAATACCCTCTACACCATAAGAACAGTTGGCACGGAAACTAGAAAATGCAAAAGACAAGTTTATTAAGACCCCATGGGGGGGTGGTACATTCCTACAGCACCCTTCGGTAATGCAAGAAGTATCATACCGAACATCGGTGTAAGTCCTTCTTTTATACAGTTTTACTGACATTAAAAGATGGGCGGTACATGGTTACAGAGGTTTAGGTACATATATGGTCATTTTTGGAACACAGCCAACTCATAGGAGGGGTTAAAACACCACTGGTCAGTTTGGCGAAACATTCCTGAGCGATGACGAGTCAGTCGGAACTGCGCATGTGCGGGCTTGACCGTTACTAAAAATAGCCTGTTGCTGGGCAAACTCAAGTGGTCAGTGGTACAGAGAAAGGACAAAAGGGCATGCTGACCACGAGGCGACGCATTCTCTAAAATGGCCGCCGTAACATACAAAATGGCGTTTAACAACTATGGTCAAGATAAGGGAATAATGTGTAGCAAAGCTTAACGCTAACCCAGTCATTGTCAAATTACGACAACCCCACAAATGGACCCATTGGCAAAAACCAAGCGAACTCGAGAGGTGGTGTGTCAAAATGAGAATATTAATTCCATGAGGAAAGGCGCTCTAATCTCGGCCAGGGATACAACACAGAAGGGCAATTGGAGAATTCCCAGTGCACAAAATGTAGGAAGGCAGGTAATGTGGGGGGTGAAGGTGCAGAAATGTGGTCCAGGCTGGAAACAATGTTCAGTACTCACCTAGGGCCCCTATACGAAAAAATTACCTTAATCGAAGAGAAAGTGACTATGTTGCTTGCCCAGACCAGTAATCACATTCATGTTTTAATGGCACATACAGCAGATAGTTTGAGGGTTCAGAAGTTTCTGCCCTCCTAGGGGCTGTGCTGCCCCCGGAGAGACGCAGAAACACAACACAGGGTGGTGAACAACAGCAGGTAATAAAGGAGTTTGCTAACAAATATTTATTGGGAGGATCCGGGGTGGGTAATACCCCAAGTGTAATACATGATATGAGAGATACTAGTCGGATAAGAGAGGGATCTGAGGATCAGAATCTGAAATCACAAGGGGGTTTGGAAAATAGAGGGTATCGAGCAGAAAAAGTACTAGCAAGACTGGATAGTCAGTCCGTGCAAGATGACTGGGTTAGGGGCTCTATGGCTTTGCCTGTTATAGATCTTTTACCAGCAGCTTGCCCTTACACACTATTCTTGACAGGGGTTCCCGCGTGTGGTGGAACTAAAGAGGAAACTTCGCAAATGTTAATTAATAAGTCGGCCCATTGGCTGAATAGGAATCTGCAACCTAATATCGCCAATCACAGGCACATTCTAATGGCAAGACGGGTGTCCTGGATTGGCTGCACCAGGAAGTGCTTTCCGGGAGACACTGTGATTTTAAACTTTAGGTTCCCTGGACTGGTACAAGATCTCCTTATTCAGGGCAAGGGGCTCTTTCAAACAGAGGACGATTCGACTATTAAGATGTTACCACTGGGGTTCTTATATAGAGATTGATAGGGAATAAATTCCAGTGATAACCAGAGGACTGTCCAGGCAGGTTATGTCCGAGGTGCCACCTCGGTTCCCTTATCCAATCGATATGGTCTGCTTGCAAAAGTCGCAGCCTTAGATGATATCGATTGAGGCAAAAAGAGTAAATTATCCGGGGAGGATGGAGCTCTGTATGCTGCATCCCTGAATATAGGCGGTGGAGGGACACCACAACCACAGGCCGAGGGGCCTATGTCACAGATTACCGCTGGAGATTCTCAGGGTTTCACAAGGAAAGGGAACACTCTAGCAAATAGTACCTCCCCTAGGCTCGCGACCTGGTCAATATCAGAATGCCCACACACTCATAGATATGGCTCTATTGAGATCATCCATGGAATATAGCTGGGCTTTCATCCAAAATTTCTAACCCGGAATGGCTACTTTATATAAAGCGCTTCCAGGTCATCTGCCTCCAGGAAACATGTCGACTCTGTAGGGTTTACAAAATGTACTTTGTCCCGGCGTGTAGGAAGAGCGAAGGGAGGTTTAATCATATACGTGGATTTAAGCCTTAGGGGGAGGTGGGATGATGTAGGATTGGACTCAGAATTTGCGCAGGGGGTAAGATTGTGTATGAGGGGCCTCAAGCTAATTTTTATAAATGTTTATAATGCTGTATTATCAGGACAGTCGATAATAAGATTTAAGGAATTGGAGCGTAGGGTAAGCGGGATATATGAGCAGGGGGGCATGGCACCCCAGGTGGCACTATTAGGTGACTTTAACTGTCACCTATGCCCAAACGTGGAAACTAGAACAGGGGAATGCTCCTTATGCCCACTAGAGGAGGGACCGCATCTAGAGCACACAATAGAGGGAAGGGAATTAAATAAGTTGCTAGGATCCTTCGCCATCTCTCATACCATGGATCTGATCAAAATAGGGAAGAATGGTCTGGTTCACACAACTTTTAAAGGAAGAGGCTGTGCCTCTTTTATTGATTATATTTTTGTTTCTATTATGTTAAAGACCAGGATCCTAGGGTTTCAGATACAACCAAATATATTTAGTGATCAAGTGACTGTTGATAACAAAGTTTATTTAGACAATAGTCTATAAACCATACAAAGAGCAATGGATTACTCATAGTGATAAAATATCTTTAAAACTAGTGATCACAACCCACTGGTTATCTCACTTAGGGACCGAATCTATCCAAGCCCCCTCCTTCTATGGGGAAGAGTGGCGTCTTATCAGCTACTGACCAAGGGAGGAGACTCAGATGGTCTCAGGCAGATGTTGATGCCCTCTATAGAGCTTTACTAGCGGATATGCAACAATGTGTGTGGAAGTGTTTAAACCCTCTGGTGAATGGGGCAGAGTTGGTTATAGCATATCAAGACGTCACCAAGCACATTGACAGTTCACTCAGGACCAAATCCCATAGGATGAGAAAGGTGGTACCTAGGAGGTTCGATCATGATTGCTCTAGGGATGCAAAAGAACTGAAGCGGGCCCTAAAAATAGTCCCTAGGGAAAAGAGTAGGGTGTTCTGCTGTCGGGCACTCTATAAGCAGGCAGTTAAACGCCGTAAAATCTTTCTGCCACACCAGGCTTGGGAGAACATGAGGGAAGCGGTAGAGTCAAAGAACATGACTTCTGGAGGGTTATTAATGAGCTTTGCTTCCAAGAGGCTAATAAACCAAAGATAACAAATCACATCCTTCCAGAATCCTGGTATGTTCACTATAGTGGGTTATATAATTATGGTAGGATAGAGGACCATATAGTGGCTGAGGAAGGGGGCGGGAGGAATGGTGGACATATAAAATTCTCACCCGGGTGAAATACAGGCAGGCATAGAGGGGCTGATTAGGAACAAAGCCCCAGGGCCTGACGGGGTTCTCCCTGATCTTTTCCTGGGTGAGGTACAGTTGTGGGCACCAATCCTGACCAGAGTCATCAGTGCTGCCTTAGAGTCAGGCATGCCTGCGTCATGGTCTACAGCCACCATTGAACCCATATTTAAAAAGGGAGACCAGGATAGCCCACTGTGTTACCGCCCCATCTCCCTAATTGATGTCTCATTGAAAGTTTTAGGCAGAGCAATCCTTAACCGTTTATTAGACTGGGCGGAAGAAAATCATATACTTACTGACACCCAGTATGGGTTTAGATCATGTCGCTCGACGACCGACCAATGGCTCAACTTATATCTATTGACAGCCAAGTACACCGTCACCAGTCAGGAGACGGTGTACTTGGTAAGAGGAAATTCCAATATACGATCGGGCCACACTACCTGAAAAAAAGTGCAGATATTTTCTTATTTGGGGATTTTATTTGATAACCGCCTTGACTTTTAACCCTTTTTAGATGAGAAATGCCGGTCCTTAGTGAGTTGTACCGGCGCTATCATGAATTTTGCACACAGGGTGGGTCACTGGTCACCGTATCAAGTCTTAAAATTGTATAATTCAAAGTGCTGTGCCAAAATACTTTATGGTAGTGAGGTTTGGGGTTTCATTAACACACAAAGTGTCCATATCGAAGAGACAAAAACTTAAGACAAGTGTTGAGAGTCCCGCAAAGTACACCGTCATCTATCATCTATGAGGAATTGGGTATTACCTATGTGAGAGATAGGTCAGAATTAAAACCCATCACGTGCTGGATTAAGATTTGGACTAACCCCCAAGCATCACTAACCAAGGAGATTATAAGGGACTGTTTGGCACGAGATCAGGGAATAAATATCCTATGGCTGAAGTATGTGAGGGAATGTTTTCAGCCCTGGGGTGTGTAAACTTTTTAATAATCCAACAAAATTATTACCATGGGACATGGCCTATGTTACTACGGTATTCACAAAATACGTGGCTGACCGGAGGGAGGACATTTAATTGAATAAACCCTCAGTGAGAGCTCACATCTTGACCAAATCTTGGCCTGGCATTGAAAAGTATCTGTCTTTCATACATACCGCTCAAGACAGATTTTTAATGACACGCTTCAGGCTAGACTTATTACATCACAGTCGAGCGGTGCTGGCAGGTTACACTAAGACCACAGAGTTGAAGGGCCTGTGCGACTGCGACCAACGGTCTCTGCAGGACACCCTTCACTTTGTGCTATTGTGTGCTTACTACGAGCACCCCAGGAAGCGTTTTTTAAGAAGTATTTTTAAAAGGGGGGTTTCAAGCAGGCCAAGGTGGCTTTATTGTTTTTAAAATTGTCTTCAGAGGTGCTAACCCTTTTTTCTACTGTTAACTTCCTAAGGTCGGTAATGCATTCTAGAAATACCAGAGGAGAGGTGGGCGTAGTTCGCGTAGCCGCACTCCGCAAAGCAGTTCTCGAGCTTGCGTAGTAGCTTGCTGGTCCCATTCGCGAGCCGTTTTTCTTGCTCGGGAGCGCGTAGTGCGTGTTTGGGGCGCTGTCTGCGTGTTCTGGAGATTGTAGCGTGCGACCTTACCCATGTGGTGGGCTATGGGCGCAGCCATCTTGTTTTTTCAATTGTCCCGCCCGCCCGCATCCCCTACTTCCTCTTCTGGGTCGCGAATAACACGTTTGCGCGGTGCACGTCTTGTTCGGGAACACAACTACTTGTTCACTTGTTCAGGCGTCCGAATGACGTTATCGCGTTCTCACAGTCAGGTTGGATTGTGCGGCCGGATTCCAAACATCGTAGCGAACGCGACCGGGAGAGAAAAGCGAGAAACCGAACGCAGAACCACGGTAAGTCATTACAGCGAACTCGAGAATGCTATTGAGCGCGCGAGGAAGAAAAACTACTACGCTACGCTGTAGATTGCGAAGTAGGCGACAGCTTCGCGCGCTCCGCGAAGTGCGAAGTTGCCGAAACTTCGCAAACTCCGCGAACGGAGCGTAGTTCTCCGCCCAGGCCTAATAATTATACTAATTTCAATAACGCTAGGTCATAAGTCCTGTAAATGAATTGTGTGGGCAATGGCACTTTTTAAAGAAATGCAAACTCATTGGGCCAACTTGTCATGAACATGAACTTTTGCAAGAGTGTTAAAATGTTATCTATTGGTGCCAATTCCTTTTTATGGACTGTTAGGTACATGTATTTTATGCCGGGATAGGTTTTATCGTGTTATTTATGTCATTGAAGGTTTTTTATTGGTACTTTTATGGTATTGTATTGATGCAGAATAAAGTTTATATGATGACATATTCCTTTCTCAACCCTTGATAGCTGGCAATGAGCAGGCAGTCTTAACTTAGGATACGGGTGTGTAAAGCATGTACATTAAATAAGTAAGACACAATACAAAATAAAATCTGACACCAATTTACAAAGTTAGACAACATTTTTCTGAATAAAGTAACACCAAAACAACAAAGATCTAATGTAGGGAACCAGAGATATGAATTTTTAAACCAGCACACTGGTGTGGCTAAGATTCCTTAACACTCCCCTCCCAGCCCCCTCACCAATTTAATTACAGGGGCTCCTGAGTGGCTGGTGGTGTAGGATATGGGTGTCCGAAAGTGTCAATCCTCCTTTGAAGGCCTGTTTAGCTACTCCACCCTCACCCTGCTTTCTGCTATTGCTATCTTCCCACAGAAAATCGTCTGTATATCTAGCATGCCACTTCACACCTCATTAAGACTGCTAGGCTCTGCCTGGCAGAGGCTGGCCAACCAGGAGAGAGCATCTTGATGGCTGGATTTTGGTTTTCAGAAAATGAACTAATTCTATAACTCATTTTCTGAAATAGTTATGGCAAATCTAACAGTGGCAAGTTGTTGGATTTATCAGAACTATTCTTTTAAGTCCTTGAATTATATTGCTAGCTCTTTCCTATCAATTGTTAGACTTTATTAAATTATTCCCATGTTAGCCTTTACAGCCAATGCATTACAATGGGGAAAAACAAAATTTGGCAATTTGTCCCTCACCAGGGTATATAAAACATTATTTATAATGCCCCAGTTTTATTTACAAGGCACCCTACCCCTGGGTCACCTAGGTTGAGACCGCAAGGGTAACCTATCGGTAGAAATAAGGCAATTTACTACTTTGGAAGTACCTTAAATTCTAAAGTCGAATTTGCATAGAATCTTTTTTTTAAAGCAGCCTACAAGTCAGGGTTAGATTGTCAATTGACATCAGGCACCACAGTCGTGCACACTTAAGTGTATTAAATATACTGGGCATCTAAATCTACATGCCCTAACATATACTTGGAACTTACATTGGAGAAGTGTGGCTCAAGTGGTTGGAGCGGCAGACCCTGATGCAGAAGTCTGGCCCGGACCAGGGTTCAATTCCCTGCCTCGTGGGTCTTGGGCTCAAATTTCCCCGGACCTGACAATTCTTGTCTCGTGCCTATTCCAATCATGGAGTCCCACTCTGCAACTCTGGGCAATAGCTTGCTTAATCTCCACGATGGCCCCTTGCAGCGGGATGCCTGGCTTTCACCTTGGGGATGCCCAGTAATGGGTTATCTAACAGGGGAATACCAGGACAGGTTCCTTAAGCAAGCGCTTAGAAACCGGTCGGTGATACAGCGCTATATAAATCAACTACATTCACATTTACATTTACAGGGAGGTTGTCAGTACCAATTGTAAGTATACCTAATTACCATGCACTTTTAATCAGAACACAGGCCCTGGGTCTGGTTAGCTGAGCCCATGGCACAAACATAGTTTGCAAAACCAGCCTCTAGTAGTCAAAACAGGGACAAAAAGTGGGGGAATGCTGCAAACAGGTCCTGGTGTAGTGTAGTTCCTATATTCCCAATAGGCTCTGCACATTGGAATAATATACACTTTAGATTTGACATAGGACTGAGGTCAGTATGTCTCTATCGAGTATATTAAACCTAATTGAGTGTGTGCCAGCTAACTCAGAGGTCAATAGAAACTTTCTCAAATAAACAAGAAGGGATTAGTCTCTGACAACTGCATAAACATGACAACTTTCATCAGAGTTGTGAAAACAATAGATAACTTTTTCACTCAGTCAATCGTGCATGCTTAGTTTCTACAGGGTTGCATAGAAATAGAGAGACAGGCGTTTCAATAAAAAGGGTTTATTGAACAGTCATTTTTCTCATGGAAGAGATATGAACTGCTACAATCTTTAGACAGAATGCAAAGTATAATGCGTACAGCGTAAATAGTAATATAAAATAAGAGGTGTGGAGCAGCAGCTAGGGCGACTGACTCCGGAATCTGGCGATCACTGTTTGATCCCCGGCACCGGCAGCAGATTAGCCCAGCACCATGTGACTCTGGGCAATAGCTTGCTTCATCTTCCCGACGGCCCCCAGCGCCTAGAGACCCTTACGGGTGATTGTGCGCTTTACAAGTGTGGATAATTACATCTACCCCAGTGTACCTAACCTAGGTCTAGTACAAGGAAAGAAATAGGTGTTTCTCTAGGTTCTAATCAGCTCCATACTTTAGAATGGGAGAGGCTGGTATCTCTTTCTTGGGACTCGATTTCCCAACACCCTGCAAGGGGAGTCAGAAACACTGGAGCTGGATTTCTCGTCAGGAGTACAGCTTCTAGTTAGTGCGTCAGTTGGAGAGTTGGCTTCCTTTGAGACTTGCTGTGGTGAGCTGTGTTGAGCAAGTAGGTAGTCGAACTGCACCGAACCACACCGTGCTTTGCCATAGCAAGTGAAGGTATATTTATACCTTGAAGGTGTTTAGGAATGCCAGTATTGACGTAATGTCATGCATATGAACATCATGAATGAACCCCTAAAGATTAGATGTTCAAGCATAATAAATGAGCTCTTGGAGAAATCAATATCTAAACAAGGGGAAGTCCCTAACGGCTTAAGGGTCTGGTTTTCCAGAACTCGTTGTGATGTAGATGAACGGATGGAAGTAGCCAAGCCTGTATTTGGGTAGCATGGACTATGCCTAAATAAGGACTGCAAATAAGGGCAATGTGAATTATCCCTATATAAGGGCATAAATTGGGAAAATTCATACAAAATCTAAATCGACATACAACACTGGTTTCCCACACTGGTGATGTCACTGTATTCTAGAAGACAGCTCAAGATAAGGGACAGCAGCAAGAATAAGACACCACAGAAAGCATAGTGTTTTCTTTCATCACTTAATCAATCAATCAATCAATCAATCAATCAATCTTTATTCGGTAAACAAAATCATCATAAAAGAATCCCAATCAAATGTCAATAATATTAATTTCATAGTTAAAAATAGACAATACAATTTCATTCAAAGATATCAACAATTAAACAATTAATTCAATTGATCTGGTCTCAACTTTTTGGACACACAGACAGCTTGTAAAAAAGATAAAAAACCGAGAGAATCATCCTTCCGGAGGGAAGCATCAGAAGGTGCATCAAAGCAGGCTTAACTTGTTTGAAATTCAATGATTTCAGCAAAGGGTGTAAAAAATGCTTCCTAGGGCAGCTGAGGTAAGGGCAAAACATAAAGAAATGCAGCCTATCCTGCGGAGACAAATTGTCACAGCTACATGGAGCCCTCCCCTCTATGCGAGCACATCCTGATCCAGCGTCAGACAATCCTCAAGAATTAAAAGGCTTAACTTCAACTCCGCCCTACTCCAAATCTTGATCCAGCACATGAACATTCTTAGAGCTAATACGTCTGAGACATTATCAGGACCCAGTTGCTCAAGTACAGAAAATGATGGAGTTGAATGGGGGACCTGGATCAACTAATGCAAAAAAGGATTCTCCATAGTTAGAATTCCATCAGTTTAACATAACCCCAGACTTCACTTCCATAGCTCACCTGCGACATAGCCTTGACCTGATCCATTTTTAAGAGATCCCTTGGTACCCTAGGGCTAAACCTTTGAGCCAAGCTAAAAAAAATACCCCCATCGTTTTTACGACCTTAACTGAAAAACCCAGTAAAAAAATTGGACAGTAAGATTGTGGCTTCTCTTTATCCCCCTTCTTAAAAATGGGGACAGTCACCGCAGTTGACCAAGAGGGTAACAGCTACACCTGCACATCCGCATTCAAGACCTTGTTAATAAAGGAGCCCAGATGTCCTTTAAACAGGTCAGGTGGTGAATTGTCTGGGCCCAGGGCCTGGTTGCTAGACAGGGCTAGAATGCCCTTTGTAACTTCATCTAACGTGGAGACCAAATAGATACCAGCAGTCTCAGATGCAGCATGGATAATAGCCCTCCCCTCAGCCCCCTGCTTCCAAATGTCTTCAACATGATCCTTACACTGTTAATCTGAAATATGATGACATAAATATGGACCAGAGCCCTCAGCAAAACAAGGCCTATTAACAACACACGTGAAGAGAGCACTGTCCCCAGTTTTGCTTGCTTGACTAAGCTTCTCTCAGGCTAATTCCTGTAAATTATATTTGCACAGCTTTTGCTTCTGCTTATACTCCATCCTATCATTTCTAATCGGCTGCCCTTCCCTCAGTATTTGCTTCAACGTATCCTTCAAAGGTCACAGGGATCTGGAGCAATCGATATTGAACCATTTAGGGTTATATACCCCCGATTGGTAGGGCCTTCACAGTCAAGAGTTTGCCAACCCCCAAGCTGTGCCTTTAAAAGCTTCCAAACCCCCACCCCCCTCCAGCCTCACTATCCAGACGAATATTAACCTCCTGTTGGCAAGTTACAAATAGAGAAGTTTGGAGGTGTTGTGGATCCACCTAGGACCATTTCCAGCCTTCTTCCCTGGTCCACGGCCATAATGCTCCTGAGGGTACCCCTTGACTGATATGATTTAGGCATAAGGGATGGTGGTCCCTAAAAGGTACAAAATAGGTAATGTAACCCTAAAGGCAGAAGATGTTATTGATTGCTCAAGTTTCTTGGAGACTAATTATGTGAAAGTATTTAACATGACACAACCACCTAGGGTCACTAAACTTTGATGAAAGACCTGCAATGTTCCTGGACTGCATCGTGAGATCCTTCAACTGCTGAGAAAGAACTACCGGAGACACGCTACGGGTCTCACCCGCCTGAAGAAGATCACATGGATTCAGTCAGTCACAGGTCTCCAAACCACTCAGAGGAAGGAATCTATAGGCAATAGGCACAAAGGTGGTTGACCTTGACACTGGGTAATTAGTAGCAGGGCAAGGCTCACCTGGAGAGATGAGAATCTTCTAAATTAGATAGGATACCCAGTCTGTAAAAACAAAAACCGACAGCAAGGCAACTATCCCTGGTAGGTCTGATGTTATTTGGGGGCGGCAGCAAGTATATTCCCAGCTAACCCGGGATTATTAAAGTTAACCACCAAACAATCTCACCGCCCAGGGTTTTCTGTCTTTTCCAATCCAGCCTACCCTCCCTGCCATGATAATGGAATCGCAAACTCCCACCTAAAAGAGAGATGAGAGCTATACCAATGCATTACCTTATTCTTAAGCTCCTGAAAAGATTACCTGGTGGAGCCAGTGTACAGGGGCACATTTCCCAGAACAATGACGTAGAGGGTTGTTTCTGGGGGCACATTTAACACCATTCCATTCTTGCTTTGAGGCACTGAGTGCTAACTCCCCCCTAGCACAAATGACGGTGAGGGGCATCAACTGTGACAGAACCCTGAGAAACCTCCGATAGCCCTGTCTTTAGTGCAGGACCATGCGGCTCTTGTGGTAAACCCTTCCCCAGACTCCCCTCCAACCTGCCTACTCCTTGTTTGCCAGTGAAAGTAGTTATAGAACCGTATCCTCAATGCAGGAAATTCTCAGCCAGATTGGAACCAACTTGTTGTTCAATAAAATGTCCTAGTCCCTCATCAAAGCACTCCTGAGGAAAGAGCCCTCTTCATCTCCAGCTGTAATTGAAGTAGGTCGAACCTCTGGCAGATCCTCTATTAGGGGCTGGGACGATACACAAGACTTCCGTTTACGCCTTGAAGTGATGACTGGAGTAGGAGAATTTATGAGTCTGCCCACTCTCGAAGTTGTCCATCCGAAATCCTAACAATTCCCCAATTGTCTCCTATCCCTGGTAAGCGCCTCCTCACTTGCATCAGCTAGCAACTCGCAAGGGAGTGGATAGGAAATGTCTCTATCCAGCGAAAACCTTCTTTCTGAGGGTATGATTTCCTTCGATACAACCCCTGCAGCCCGATGGGGAAGGGCTTTTATAGATGATACACGGGTGGCAGCAGAATTAGGCATCGATTTAGGATGGGGACTTTTCTTTTTAACCATTTTCTGAGGTAGTCTTTGAAACCATTTAGCCCCTAATCAAACTGGGTGCCCACACCCTGAAAAGTAACTGAGAAGAATAGAAAAAATGAGGGTTGTGAAGCAACAGAATGAAATTTGAAGCAACTAATTTTAATTTAGCTGAATCAAATTTATTCTAAACACTGGTTGGTTTTTCTTCTAACATTAAAACAGGACAGAATTTCTCCTCAGTAAAAATACTAATGTTATTCGTGAGATTAAGTCTATCCAGGAATTCCTGCATTACCATATAGTTTTTTTAAATGAGTTCCATTTCAACACTTGTCTTAAGTTATACACTTCATCATAAACCATCATCTCAACAAGGAACGTGCTGCGATGAGGAACAACACGACCAGAGGAGACGGTAAAGTTGCCTGTCAAATTATCCAGTGGTTCAAGAGCTTCTAATGAGCAAAGCATTTTGCAGCATATTCAAGGCACAAGTAGCCATTCTGGTACATATGTATCCTTTTTTAATGTTTATGTACTCTCATTTCTGTGCAGCCCTGCATGAACTGAAGCTCAATAGTCCTTGCATTTGATCTCGTTCAGGTTCCATGCCGGGAGAGAGATGTGTCACTAGAATATGTATCAATATATCAAATGCTGATGACTGCAATGCGCAAGGTGACTGGATACAAACTATTCCTTCAATTTTGTCAGAGGTTTCTCGACATCAAATATCTATCTTTCCAACGGGGGTCTCATCCAGGCATTGAGAAAAACATGTGTACCCTTCAGATTTCACGGTACAATTATTCATGGAAGCACCCCTCACTAACATTTCAAAATATGCATAGGCTTCCTAAAGGTCATTTGAATAAACAATTAGAACTCACATATACCATTGATTAATTATATTCAATTAAAATAATAATGGCATAATGATGATGGTTCACTTAACCTCATTAGTTCAATAAAAAATAACAAACGAAGACTCCAGTCGATTAAACATGACGTGTTTATGCACAGATGTCATCAACATTTAAGTACAGAACTCGAATGCCTGAATTACGTGCTTGTCAATTTTTATCATTTCATAAGCATCAATAAATCAATAAACTTAATTAGAAACATGTTTCTGCATGCTATTCAAAAGAAAATAATTGTCAATTAGGAGTATTACCCCTATTTAACAAAGCTGTTTCAATATTTTTTTTATATTAAAATATAGAGAGACGACAAGAATTAAGTTTACTTCGCATATCTAGAGCTCGAGATAATTATTGAGGCACAGATTTACTGACATTTTGCAGTAAACGTGATAAAAGAGGCTGGTAGATATTTTCCAACTCACTGAAGGTGCAGTTTGCTCCATTCTGCATTGCTATGAAAAGAAATGTGATGGAATACAATGGCTTGCATTGCATTGTGTTACATTTCGTTCTGGGCGGCGTTCCATGGGTGCAGCATGGGCGTTCTCATGCGTCAACCTATGGATATCATGCAATCCCATATTAAGGAAGGTTTTTAAACCTAGGATTGTGTGAAATCGACATGCATTCCGGTGGATGGCCTTATGAGGAGAAAAATCAAATTTTCTCCTCACTTTTCAGCAGCACACATAGAAAGAGGAAAATGCCTTGAGGGATTGTTTTTGTTCAGGAGGGTATACCTTCCTGCACTAAAACAATTCCTCTTGTAGCACAGGCATCCTTGCACCATGGTACTAGGTTGGCTGTGTTGCACAAGGCTGCATGAAGGGCGTCAGCGCCATGAGCGAGCAAAAATATGCCATATCTTAGGGCCCTAATATGAGTTTGGCTGTGTGGGGTAACACACCACCGCCCTTCCTCCACACCCCAAAACCTCACCGCGAGCCACGTGATTATGAGTTTTCTCATGGTTTGGCAGGCAGTCCCTTGGCGTTTCAATAGTGGTGCCCATTAAAAAGGCTCAGCAATATAAACCCCAACGCCCATTCCTGCATGGCATTGGCTGCCCAGTCCATGCTGTGCTGGAAAGGGTTGTATTCAGGCGGGGGGCACACCATGTGCTTCCCCTGCTTGCATCCCCAGTCCATGAGGGTCACCGCCAGCATACTGTGCCCTCAGATGCTGAACCAACACCAGGGTTCACGGATCCTTGATGGGTGCACCGGTCCTATGGTGGTCCAATCCACATAGTTGTAATACGGCAGTCGCACCACTGGTGTGGTGGTCCCCGACCGCCACCACATCTCTGCTGAGAGTTTGGCAGTCCTAAGGCCCTCCCTAAGTAGAAGTAGCATTTCTTCTCCTTCCCTTTCACTCAACACAGTGCAACAAGTTTTCTGCACTGGGTTGAGTGAAAGTTTGGTAAAACTAGCTCCAACTTGTATATTCAGATTCTATATACAGAAATATTTAAAGACCAGTGTCTTCAGTCCAATAATATGTATTTATACTTGATACAGAAATCATTAGTTTTCCTCGTAACTGGTCTAACTTTCATTGTCAGAACCCTGTAGTGAGGTGCTCGGATATTTCACACATAATATTTTTTCATGAACATAATATTTTATTTAAACTTAGTAGGAAAACACAAAATGATATCACACGCAACAAATAAGAGAAGCAACATAGATGGAGAAAGTAACATCTGAGTGCTATATATCACAGAGCTGTGCGTTTTGCCTTGAAACATGATCGGAAATTGGGAGGAGTAAGAAAATCATTGGACAGCACAGGACGCATGTCAAATTAGTCCTATGCACAGAGGCTGAACATGCATTCCAAGCATCAATTTCAAAGTATCCGAATCTTGTATCCATGGATGTACTTTCATCATTTCTAAGGTCGCAGGTCATCTTTGCCTGTGTAGTTACATCGCTTGTGCAACTATCAATTACACACCAACAATCTTAACATCCTGCTGTCAACATTGCGTTTTTATTTAATTTGGATCTTCATGGGAAGTGTGTCCCCACGTGGCCTGATGGAGTCAACATGTTCAGCTAGCCACAGCCTTTATTGGTGCTTGCAGGTCACGTGGGCATTGTAACACATTTATAGCAAAGGTATTTTTGGAGTTTAGGAAGAATGGAACTGCAATGATTTAAATTTAGGAGAACTTAAATCTCTGTTTGGTCATAGGTAAGTCACAAATAAGACAGCAAGCACGTTTATAAAAAAAACAATTCATATACCAACATATTGAATTTAAACAGTTTATCAAATTACTTTTGGTCAATTTATCCTAAAGATTAAGGACTCTCTAAAAGCTGAAGCTTCAGTCATTTGTGTGTTCTTCTCCTGTACGAGATCAAAACATCTCCTCTGCCAGCGTTTTCTCAAATTTTGAGCTAATCTTCCACTTGGTTACTACACTATATTAACAATCCCAAACTATTTTATTATATTTCCTTTAGTTTATTTTGTCAATAAAAAGTTTGGTTCTTATTTCTTTCATCTGCCTTTTTTACTTGGTGATTCAATATTATGGGGAGCTATAGACTCCCACCTGTTCATTTGACTATCCTTTCATTTGCAGTACATTTGTACACGTCTTCTCTAGTGCAATGTAAACTCTCCATATATAATGCCATTAATTGTATGCTGAGGATGACAACAACTATCATGAAAAGTCAAGTTACTGAATGTAATTTTGCTGGAAGAAATTTTTTTAGTATTTTGTTCAGAAACACTGTGAGAAATTGGGTTGCTGGTTGTGGTTTGTTGAAACCCTACTCAAGCAACAGCCTCAATCCTTGTCAGGGTGAACCACAAAAAGTTACTAAATTAACCTATGCTTAATCGTCTGGTAGCTTGGTACAAAAGAGGCTATGTCTACAGTATTTCTATGCAGCACACACATAGTAATAAAGTGTAATCACAACACAAGGAAAACCGCACACCAATCTAGAAAAAAAAACGAGTCAAAGTTTATAAATTATTTGACACCAAAACAACAAGAATCCAAACAGTAAAACTGGAGATATGCAATATCAAAGAATACAGGTTAGCATTGCATCTAAATGCACAACACGTGGTTATCTGGACATGCGAGACTGGGAGAAATTTCCAGGTTCAGTCCATCTGTGAAAGAGAACAGACTCGATAAAGGGAACAGGTTACTTCTCCTGAAAAAGTTTCCTTCTAAAGTCCAGCTTGCAGAGTTCAGCTTGCGGAGGAAGAGGCCACGAGTAGCAGGAACAGCGATGCGGATGACTGTCACTTTAGCACGGAGAGCAGGCCAGGAGTTGGAAACAGTTGTCGATGTAGAGCGGACAAACTGTTTGGTGTCGTGGATGGTCATTACGGAAGATTTGCATTGGCGAGCAGTGCGTGTGTCGATGCTGTATCGTGAAGGGCATGTTGCCGGTTGTTGCTGTAGAATCAGGTTCAGTTTAGTATAAACAATGGTTCTGTCGGGCATGCCAACTGACTTCTCAATATATATCCATCTTTCCAAGGTTGTCTCTTATTTAGTTAAAGGTTATTTTATACAATCATGAAATGACGGCATTTGTCAAGAAGCAAATCCCATACCAAGGAGAACAGTATAACACTATAATTTTGATCACTGAATTAGTTTCATTCATGAAAGCCTTGTTTTTGATACATATATATTATTCAAAACAATACAGCATTACTTCATAATAAACGACGCATATAAATACAGTGCGTGCAAAGTGACATGTGATGCACTTGTGAGAAAGTGAATTATATACAACAAGTGAGTGAGGGGTGGAAGGGGAGAGGGTTTGTGGTGTTTTTTACTAAACACTTTACAGGCCAGTTTCCATATTTAGTTATAATACAATCAGTACGCCACTTCACTTGGCCTTAATAACTAAATGTTCTGAACTGGTCCGTTGGTGGTAATAGCGTCGACGTTTCGACCCTTGGACGCCTTACTTCCGGATCTAGGATGGGTCTTCTTCAGGACTTAAGAGGATGGGGTAGTGAAATTGTGCCTGTTGGTCAAAGGGAATAGGCCATCAGGACAGGATTTGTGTGAAGTAGTAAAATTGATTAAAATACAGTGAGCACTCTAATTAACCATGCACTCACCTATGGGCCATTGAGATAGGAGCCCAGTAGGTGTTCGGAATAGTCACCCTTCAATTAGAGCCATCCGGCTTCTAGAACATTCGGTTCTGTTGAATTAAATTAGGGAACGATGAAATCAATTGCGCTTCAACCCAAGTACTAAGGTTAATATTGTTGCGATTAAAATGGTCCGAACATCTACTGCTAGTACCAGACTCACCCTGACGATTGAGAATAGCGAATCCCTGTATGATTTCCACTGCTGGTCGGGACGTTCCTTATCTATACATCAGCCGCAACAAATTGAGCGATCTGAAAAAAGAAGAATTGGAGGGAGCTGTCAGTGCGCTCAAAAAAGGCATCACATTATTTAACTAACATCCTTGACAGAGTCAAATTGCCAACTCTAAGCATGGGGGGCAGTAGGAAATCTCACCTGTTTTTTTCAGATCGTTGAACAGCCGTGCGCTCAGGATAGGAATCCCTCTGTGCGCCGCACTAATGCACAGCCTGCAACTCGCGAAAGTGATTGCCGGTATCGGCAAGTATTTCGTACCTCGAGGACGCAGTGACGCAGATCCTCGTTGCCAGGTAACCGAAATGCCACATGTACGTGAGGAACGTCCTCGTCACTGGGGCGGCCTCGTGTTCCTGGTTGCTAAGCAACCAAAATGCTATGTCTACGCTATTACCACCAACGGAGCAGTTCGGAACATTCAGGTATTAAGGCCAAGTGAAGTTGCATACTGATTGTATTATAATTAAATATGGAAACTGGCCTGTAAAGTGTTTAGTAAAAAACACCACAAACCCTCTTCCCTTCCACCCCTCACTCACTTGTTGTATATAATTCCCTTTCTCACCAGTGCATCACATTTCACTTTACACGCACTGTATTTATATGCGCCGTTTATGGTATACAACCTTTACAATGAAACTTTTACCACGCACTACCATTACAACACAGTCATTACAACGCAAACCATTACAACACATTGCGCTGGGGGCGCTCTAGGATAGGGAATACGTTTAATTTACTATCCAACACCTTCCCTAGTGTCCACCGGGACTGGAGTTGGAATAGTAAATTAAACTATTCACTATCCAGCACCCCAAAGCGCTATGCGTTGTAAAGGCATGCGTTGTAAAAACCGCGTTGTAAAGGCATGCGTGGTAAAAGTATGCGCTGTAACGTCATACATCGGCCGTTTATTATGAAGTAATGCTGAATTGTTTTGATTAATTTATATGTATCAAAAACAAGGCTTTCATGAATAAAACTAATTCAGTGATTACAATTATAGTGTTATACTGTTCTCCTTGGTATGGGATTTGCTTCTTGACAAACACAGTCATTTCATGATTGTATAAAATATCCTTTAACTAAATAAGAGACAACCTTGGAAAGATGGATATAATCTGTTGGCATGCCCGACAGAACCATCGTTTATACTAAACTGTTCTGCCCAGGTTCTGAGGGGTACTGGGTTACCCCATAGTGATATACAGTAGAATCAGGTTCATCGGAGGTGGTGTCAGTGGTTGGCACAGGTAGCCCAATCTTGGTGTAAACAGCCCACTTCATGGTTGTGGAGATCCCAAAATTTTAGAATTCTTTCTTTTCGTCAATGAAAAGCTAAACTGATGGTAAACTAAGGGTCCAGGATTTGGAGGCTCCTCTTGGGGATCAGGAATTCACCCCACCAGAGGTCAGCAGGGCTCTGGCAGGTCCAGGTGAAAGTCCAGGGAAGTCCAGTGCTGCAGCCTAGCTGGAAAATTACAGAGAGGCTTCTGGAGCTTGTTGTGTCCCTGTAGGTCAGAACAGAAGGTCAGTCAGCTGACCCTTGGAGTCACCTCAGCCTGGGATGAAGGGTGGAGATCTAGTCTTCCTACTCAGCAAGCAGGAAAGGCATCAAGCAGCATGGTGTCCTTCTTCTGTAGTGTCGACAGGTCAATGAGTGTACTTAAGACTGGGTCTCAGGGTCACTTTTTATACTTTATTATACCTGGTGCTCATTTTAAAGTAGGAGAAGCTTCTGTAGTTTCCTCCTACAGAGGTGGCTGGAATTTCTGCCTTTCTGGCCTGGTCCCAGTCTGTCTGGGGGCACAATAGTCTGGATTGAAGTATTTTGTGTGAGTTGAGCCAGTGTCTTTGAAGTACAAGTGTGGTAGGTGACAGCTCCGCCCTCCCCATCCTGCCATAGATGGCCCATCCTACCAATTCCCAGACCCTCTATTCTGAAGCTGTTTGAGAGGAATGTCTGACAAAATATCGACAGACAGAATATCGACCTGCAAAGATATCGGAGCAAAAATATCGACAGCAAAAATATTGGAATCCTATCTTCATTAAGGTAAGTACAAAAATATCGAAAAAATAATATCGAAGTACAAAAATATCGGAATCAAAAATATCGTTTTTTAAAATGTATTAATAATAATGTAAAAATAATATTTAAATACATATAATTTTACAAGTATTAAATAAAAATATTAAATCAAAATTAAAACGAATACATATACATTTAAAATAAATAAAACACCTAAAAATGTAAAGTAATTTTAATTTTTTTCATCTAATTTATTTGATGTAATGTAATATTTTTTTGTTTTTACCCTGTACACCTGTACCCCAAAAAACCAAAAATGACCCTGAACCCTAAAAATATCCCTGTACCCTAAAACCCAAAACTGAACCAGAACCCTAAAAATACCCCTTTACCCAAAAACTGAAAACTGACCTTGAACCCTAAAAATACCCCTTTACCAAAAAACTGAAAACTGACCCTGAACCCTAAAAATACCCCTTTACCCATGAACTGAAAACTGACCCAGAACCCTAAAAATACCCCTTTACCCAAAAACTGAAAACTGACCCAGAACCCTAAAAATACCCCTTTACCCAAAAACTGAAAACTGACCCTGAACCCTAAAAATACCCCTTTACCCATGAACTGAAAACTGACCCTGAACCCTAAAAATACCCCTGTACCCATGAACTGAAAACTGACCCTGAACCCTAAAAATACCCCTGTACCCAAAATTAATTAATATTATTTAATTACCAATTAATTATTAATTAACAATAACTATAAAGTAAATATATAAGCACATTTGCTGTAATTAATTTAATTTAATAATTAATATTATTTTGCACAATTAATTAATTAAGAATAACAATAAATTATCTATAAAAAATTACTATAATTAATGTAATTAAATAATTATTAATAATTAATTACCAACTAATTAATAATTATAAATATGTAAAAAATTATAATAATTAATTAACTAATTAATAGAAAATAATTACCAATTAATTAATAATTAAAATATGTACAAACATATATCAATTAATTAATTATTATTAAATTACTTCCCACCCTATTCCCCTATAAACCCATAACCCGCTACAGAACATATTTATCAATTAATAAATTAATTAAAAATAATTAAAAATTAATTCTCAATTAATTAATTAATAATTCCTACTAATTAATAATGAATTTAACATAATTAAATTACTTCCCACCCAATTCCCCTATAAACCCACAACCCGCTACAGTAGTAAAAGACAATATTTAATTAAATAACTTTAAAAATAAATAATAAAACATAATAAATACAATATAATATACACTAAATATATTTAAAAATTGATATTAGTAACATCAAAGTTATTAATTTCGATATTATTAACATCGATATTTACAACTTCGATATTACTGATATCATACCAATATCGATATTTAGACTGTCGATATTACTTACCTTCGATATTTTTGTATATCGATATTTAAACTTCGATATTTTTGTATATCGATATTTAAAAATCGATATTTTGTCTGTGTACCGTTTGAGAGGAATAAACAAAGGCCAACTGTCAAATACACCTAGTCATTAGACCCAGGAAACAGTCTGTAGTCACCACACGGTTAGGAAAGAAAATGTCAGTTTTTTAAATGTGCCAGTTTCAGGATTGTGACTTCAAAATCCTGACTGTACCATTAAAGAAGGTTTTAAATTACAATTCCTCAGGCACCTTACATTGCTTTCCTACCTGATCCTATTCAAAAGTTATTCAGTTTAACAAGGTAACCCAATGTTATTGTATGGGAGAGGTAGGCCTTACAAAGTGAAAAATGAAGTCTAGAGTTTTTCACTACCAGGGCATGTTAAACTTAAAAGTACATTTACAAATTTCAAGGCAATGCACCCAGCCCTATTATTATTATTATTATTATGCTGTTTTATAACACGCTCCATTACTGCCGGAGTATCCTGGCGCGAAGAAGAAAAAAAACAGAATAAACAGCCTACCCTACACAGAACAAAAACTAAAAGGCTTGTCGAAACAAATGGGTTTTCAACCCTTTTTTAAAAGAAATAAAGTTCACAGTAGCTCGCAAGGATAGAGGGAGCTCATTCCAAGCCAAAGCGGCCTTCACCGCCATGGATTGCCCTCCCAGCCGAGAAAGCCGGAAGAGCGGGACCTGAAGCAGATGTTGAGCGGCAGAGCGCAAAAGTCGCTTAGGAGAGTAGCGCCTAAATCGTTTCATCAGGTAGGCGGGGCCTTGTCCATAGATAGATTTGTGGGCCAGGGTCAAAATTTTAAAAGTAATCCTCTGGGAAACTGGTAGCCAGTGCAGACTGCAGGTGATTCCTAGCGCTGACCCGACTGGGGATATTACCCAACAGTCTGACGGTTGCGTTTTGGATCACCTGGAGACGTCTCACCATATAAGCCGGGGATTCACTCAGCAGGCCATTGGCATAGTCAAGTCGCGAGAGAATTAAAGCTCTTGCAACTGACTCTCTTGCTGAGGCAGGCAGATAGGGGAAAACTTCTGCAATGCCTTAAGAGTCCCGAAACAGCCTCCTGCCAGCTTCTTGATATGCCCCTCAAACCGGAGGTCTTCCCCAAACCAGACCCCTAGGTTCTTGGCGAGGACATTGACTGAACCGGGCATCGGGAAACCGGCCGGCCAAAGTGCTTCTCTAAAGTTAGGGGGGAATTGACCGTAGAGCAGTATTTCCGTCTTATCCTCGTTGCACTTCAGTTGCGCGGAGGCTAACCAGTTGAAAACCGCGGATAAACAAAACTGAATCCGCTCGGTATCTAAGACAGCACTGGGCCAGGTGAACAACAGCTGCGTATCATCGGCATAGGCGATGATTTTGGCCCCCAAATGTTCGGCAAGCTCAATCAAGGGGGTCAGGTATACATTAAAGAGAAGAGGGCTCAAGGTGGAGCCCTGAGGGACCCCAGTCATGAGGGGCTTAGCCGAAGATGAAAAAGGAGGGAGCCAAACCTGTTGCGATCGAGATGAGAGAAAGGAGCGCAGCGAGTCCAGAGCGAGGCCAGCAACCCCAATGTCCGCAAGTCTAGTGAGGAGGCGTTGGTGCGGCACCGTGTCGAACGCGGCAGAGAGGTCCAATAAAATTAGAGCTGCTCTGCCGCCACAGTCCAGACACTCCCTAACTGCCTCAGAGATCTCCACCAAAGCAGATTCCGTGCTGTGCGCAGCACGGAAACCAGATTGAGCAGGATGGAGAGCCCCAGATGATTCCAAAAACTCATTAAGCTGCCGGAAAGCCAGTTTTGCTCCTATTTTTGCCATAGCCGGGAGCAGGGAAATTGGGCGGTAATTGGCCAGCACTTCAGGGTCTGCTCCAGCCTTTTTCAGCAGGGGAAGTAGCTTAGCTTGTTTCCAGTCACCAGGATGTCAAGGGCCTACTTTGGGTGTGACTTATATAAATTAAAAGTTTATGATTGCCCGGTCAGAATGGCAGTTTAAAACTGTGCATACAGGCTGCAAAGGCAGGCCGAGGATATGTTTGAAAAGCTACTTAAGTGGTGTCACAATCAATGCTGCAGGGCCATTAGTAGCATATAATTTACATACCTTAGGATCCGGAAGTACAACTTTACTAAGGACTTACAAGTAAATTAAGAGTATCAAAGTTTGTAAGCCAGTTTTACCACTTTTAAAGGTGAGAGGACAAGCACATTGGCACTGGTTAGCTTTGGCAAGGTGCACAGTGTCGTAAAGACCAGACAATAAGGATTCAGAAAACAGGAGGGCAAACGTTTTGCTGATTACCCTGCAGAGGGACAAGTCAAACAAATACTTATTTGCAATGCATTCATTGAGTTAAGCAACAAAATCAATAGCATGCGTTAAAAATGTATATTCAGTTGTTCAACAGGAGTGGCGGTCTAAACAACATGTATATATATACTTCGGTACATCCTTAATATTGAATGTCAAAAATGTTCCCTTTGCAAAAAACGTGCAGGTCTCAATTACTAAGATTTCATGCACAGCAGCAAAAACTAGGAAGTTGCTGAACTGCGGATAAAGTAGCAAAGGTCCAAGGATTTTAAGGCTTTGGACAACACTTGAATAAGTAAGATTAATTGGTGGGTGGAGACACACTCGAAGCTCTGGATTCTTGGGCTTCAAATTACGGAAACAGTTTTGAGAAGTGGTAAGTGTGATCTCCACATAAAATTTAAATCAGTTTTCCGAGATTAATATCCGTTCTTTCCAGATCGTGATATGGAGGACAGAGACATTTTTGTTTGCAGCGAGATTTCTTTATTTTTATTCACAGAACAAGGACAGCCGACACGTGTTTCGCCCCCTCTTGGCGATTTGCGCCGGGGCTTTCTCAAGGCTAAGTAGGTTAAATCACGTAGACAATTCTCATTTCCAGATATGTACAGAGTCCAAAATATAAAAGTATAATTCTTCAATTGTAAAACATTTCTAGTTAGGCTAATGCCCCCAATCCTAGAGTCCTCCCGGCATGATGGTTCTTCGGTCGAATCCTCGCGAAGTTGCTGAACTGCATTGCATGAAAGAGAGAGAGAAGAACTGTTTCATATTTACAAAGATACTGTATAGTTCTGCTCTCTCCTAGCTCTGGCGCACACTTGGATACTTAGAACCTGCAGGCACCCTTGTGTCGTGTCGCAAGTGTGCCTGTGTTGTAGTCAGGATAGTTTTTGTGCAGGAAGGGATTCCTTTGTGCACAAAAAATATCTTTTAAGACTTGTTCCGTTTTGTATGTCTGCAAAACTGTGTTACCAAGTCGTTTTATATATGAGTTTTCTTCAAAGTACCTGGATGGATGCATGAGAACATGCTTCACTCATTTAACCACTACCTGACGCAAGGATAATGCATGGCAGCGTTATAAGCTGCGTTGCAATACTTTTTTTTTTACAAAACCAGGCAAATTACGTTTTCCATGCTTTGTAAATCTCAAAACAGAGGGTGCAAAAACAGAACACAGTCAATTCTAGGTCATCAAGGGCACTGACAGTATAAAGAGAGCAGATTCCCTTTGGTCAGCACCTGGGAACATTCCATGTTTGCATTGGTTTCTGGCTTGCCTTTACCGTTCATATCTGGCTCTCACTTTGTTTTCTTCCCTTTAGGCTTTCCTTTTGTTCCTTATTAGCTGATTCTGTTTGCATCTTCCTATTTATAGAATGTGCTTTATAGCAGACATGCCTGTCTTTCCTCTGGGACCAAGGAAGGTCATTGGTGTTGATTGGACACATCAAATCTTCTAACCAAAAGCAGGTGAATGCGTTACAACTTTAATGTTTTACTGACTTTTCACTGTGACTATTTGTTGAATTTGAATTGTCATACCTGTTGTTTTTTCCACCCTTTCTGTAAAGATGTGGTTTGTGCCTAGGGGAATATTATTCCAAGAATACTAGGCTCTGAGAACTACTCTGCAGCCTCCGGACTAGTGCCTCTCTGTCCTGGTCCCATCCTAGGTGCTGTGGGCTAACAGTTTTCCTCCCAGGGAATTAGATCAAGTAGTTTCCCACCAGTTCCTTGACACGCCTGAATTACACATAGTATGTAACTGAAATGGTCTATTGACATGCATCTTCCTGCATAATATTAGTACCCTAATCCACTGAATTCCCAATAAAATCGTTCCTGGTCTGACTGTCTTAGAATATATTGTTGCACTACTTTGTTTATGGCATAACTAATATTTCCTCCTACAAGATGTTTGGTCAACTTTTAAGTCTTCTCATTTCAGTGAGTGCTGCTAGCAATGACTCCTACTAATTTATTGATCAATCAGACGAGTCTATTGATCTTACTCTGGTTCTGCATTATTCTAACTTTACGGTTGTTGCCTTCATCTACAATTTGAGGATTCTGTTTGTCCACAGTAGCATCGCTAGTCGCTGACTTAGAAGGTCTCCAGTTACTGTAATCAGTTTCTTTGCTACCACACAGGTGTGGGCATACACTCGACCATCTAGCTATCCCTTTTGGGTCCCCATGTGTAAATCCATTTGAACTATTTTTCTAGACAGAGAGTCAGGTTAAGGAAGTGGGCTAAGGTTACCTATGCCTCCTTTACCAATGCTTCAGTTGTGAACCCGCCTAGACTCTAAAATGTTATTACTTTAGTAACGCTTTGGTAGAAGACAGGATATCTGGAGCATTGGATCAAATATCACCAGTAGTTGATAGGATAGCATGGAGAACCAGGTCTAAGGCGGATTAGTTTAATGAGGAATTAGCTACACTAAAAAAGAAGTGATGTGTGCATATCTGGCATAACGATTTTGTTAAATCCAGTAAGGACATCTATCGCTCAGCTGTAAACTTTTATGATAGGCTCATTGGGCACGCCAGACGTGAATTTCATGCTAATAAATTTTAGCAGGCGCAGAACTCCTCAAGATACATTTTTTCTATTATGAAATCGCTATCCTCGATGGATTGGGTTTCCATTATTTCTCTATCCTCGGAAGACAGATGTAATGCTGTTGTTATATTTTACTTGGACAAAGTAGCGTCCATCTACTCTTCTTTTCTGGAGGCCGCCAGAAATGCCCCTCATCTTGAGGTCTGGTTTGGGTCCTCTACTGGCCATGATAGGCTACGTCAGTTGAAAATTATGGAGATGGATGAGCTACAGTCTCTTCTGCAATCTATTAAACCTGAATCTCCTGCTGTCCCTGCCGCTCCAGATATTTTGAAGCAAGGAGTAGAAGAACTTCTTCAAGTGTTCAGAGAACTTATCCATAACTCTTTTACAGTGGCTCAAGATTCTAAGAAATAGAAGCACGCTTCAGTGGTCTCACTGTTCAAAATTCCCTCTATTGACAGCAGTAAACTTGAAAACTAAAGGCCAATCTTGATACTTCCTTTTCTTTCGAAAGTGGCAGAAAAGTATATTAATCATCAGCTTTTAGTTTTTACTGATGCTACAAATGTATTGCCCAAAACTCAGTTGGGTTTCAACCCCCGGTACATCTCCTTTGCTCGCCTCTGAGTCCTTGTGTCACATCATGGATAAGGGTGGCACTGAAGCGTTGTTTTAGCTGGACCTAAGTGCAGCCTTCAACACTGTATCCCACGACCTCCTACTAAAGAGGGTATGGAGCTTTGCTGTTGGTCGCATGCCTTTGCAATGGTTGTCATCCATCCATCAGGGTTGCTTTTTTTCAGGTCCTGCAGAAACCTTTGTGCTCTCAGGGTCTTCCACTTAAGCACAGCAAGGGTAGCACCAGGCTCATCTTTTAGCCCAATTTTATTCAATCTTTATATGCACCTCAGCTGGTATCGCCAAGCACCACAATTTTGGCATCTTTTTTGTATGCTGATGATATGCATTTGATTGTCACCTTCTGCAGAACTCTGCCAGAGTGTCGATATTTCTTAAGGCCTGTCCGATGGAGGTGGCCCAATGGATGGACCTCAACTGCCTGAAATTAAATGGGGGTAAGACTGAGGCCCTAATCTTCATCAGGCAATCTTCAATTTGCTCCCTTGACTGGAGGCCCTCTTCACTCACTAAAAGGTTAAAAAACTAGGCAATTGATTTGATGAAAACCTCACCTTTGATAGCCAGATCATGGCCTTGGAAGGCAAATGCTTTTTGATTTTAAAATCCCTTAGGAACATTACGAGCCCTTTGCCTGAATCTACCCAGAAAACAGAGGTCCAGGCACTCACTGTCTCTCGGCTGGATTACTGTAGCATTCTTTACCTGGGAGTTACCCAGTCTCTGCTCATGAAACTCCAGCGTGCTCGGAACTCTGCAGTGCGGCTTATGCTATATCTTCGTAAGCGAGCCTCTATGGGTATGGCATTGCGCTAATTGCACTGGCTCCGTCTGAAGAAATCTTCCTCTTTCAAATCACTCTGTTATTATTACAGGGCATTCATGAAGACATAGTGCCAGCTATTTGCTCCCACTTTTAAGGCCCTACCCCCTTTAAAGTACCTTAGGTCCTCTGGAACCTTGCTATCTCAGGGTCCTTGAGTAAAGAAAGTCCACATTGGGGGCAGCTACTTGCACCCAAGTTGTGGAATTCTCTTCCGCTTTATCGCAGGCAAAGACTGAGGTCTGTTCTATACAAACCTGAAAACCTGGCTCTTTAGATAGTCTGTCTTTTATTCTTGGCCTTCTGTAATCCTTTTGGGGCTTAGACTGAATAGCGATGGGACACTTGTGTCGAAGTAACTATCATGTTCTAGAAGCTTCATTATTAGTATACTTGTCATTATTCATCCTGTTACTGATCTTTGTTTCAGAAATGCTTAACTTGATGAATCACATTAGATCCCTTTGATTGACTCTAGCAGTAATGCTTTGTTTTCTTTTTTTGCACTCTCACATTACCTAGAGCTTGGAGTCTATCACTGGAGGACACGCTGCAGGATGACTAGATTCCTTGAGGTGATACTGTTAAATATCAAATTAAGCAGGTAAGCAGCAGCGCTTTCAACAGGTTTGAGCGCACTAACAAGAATTGAATATTGCTAGAAGGGCACTGCCTAGATAGTTCGAGGCTGTACCCACAAGAGCACGGATATCCTACAAGACCAGATTTTCGCACTAAATCTCGTAGAGTGGTTTAGGAATAGTCACTCAACAACAGGTTCTGCCGCTGTGGCCGTGGCCCACCCAGGGGGCATGTCCAGTCTTTTGTTCTGCCCCTTTAAGGCCTCAAATGGAAATGTAGTCAATGAGCCTAGATAGGTGTCCTGATTATGGACATGGCCAGTCTTCCCTGACAAGGGGCAGCAGTAGGGTCCAAGGCAGGAATGAGACCTAGTAATCAGTGGCGGCCGCTGCATAGCTAAAGTGGAGGTCGGGAAATGGGGATTAATGGAATAATACAACTTACCTGTTGAAGCCTGTCACCTAGGTGCACTTCTCTGACTCTCCTCCTGGCTGTCACTGGGGCACAGGCTCCGCACCTAATCTTGGTGCTGCTGTCATGTTATACCCGGTATGAGAGCAGCGCCAGGATAGGTCTGGAAGGCCTGGTTTGCTGCTCAGACAATGCCTGGGAGTCTGTGCAGCTCGGTCGGAGCAACTTTAGTGCGCAGGTCTGACGGCCGGCCAAACTGACATGCACACTTTTCAGTGCCCATCACTCCACCCTCGGCCATGGTTCAGGCCTGCCCTGCCCTACACTGACAGTGGATCAGTAAATCAGCAGAAAATAAAAAGATAATATTGTTTCATTATCATTTTATTTTTTGCTGACTAAGTGGGGCGTTACTCCTCCGACATTACGGAGGAGCCGCCCCGGCTAGTAACACAAGGAATCATAACACACTGACACTCATGCTTTACTGAAGTTGTCAGCAACTCCACTTTTCTGATGCTCTGTGTTCAATACACATGGGCACTGCGGAGGGGTTGCTGCATTTTCTAATTGTAACTCATTGAGACCTCGGCCGAGATGCCAATCAGACATGCTCTGTGGTATGGATAAACCATACATGTGTGAATACTGTGAACCCCAGTACACATTCATCTGTAAGAGACAAGGACTATCTGAATAGACTTACATTAGAGGAGAAGCTATTTCCAGCTGAATGTTATCAGGGACCTGCTATACCTGCCTAGGCCCACAACTGTGAGCTTGAATGGTATCACCTGGAAAAGCGTACTGCGGAGGCTGTACGCCTCACACTTGGGGGTATTTCCTTCATAAATCTGCAATTCTTTTGTCACAGCTGTGATGGTAGCTTGACGACAATGTAACATTTTCATGGACTGGGACAGAGGCACACATTATCAATAATCAAACCACCTCAACAAATCTCCACTCTGTTTGCAAGGTTTGTAATGCTGTAGTGGAGCAGATTTCCCCAAACCCTGCACCCAACCTTAGAACTTTGGGCTGTGACCTATTCCATGACTGCTCTAGAACTGAAAATTGTCTCGATGAATTTTGAGCTGTGCCCACTGCATCCAGACTTCATGAAAATGTCCAATAGACTCAGAATGATGGGGCAATGGTGGCAGAGGTCGGCAGGTAGGTGAAAGCCTATGTAATGAAATTAACTATATGTGTAGCTCTTCCTGACGAAAAAACTGCATGATTCTTAGGCATACAATTCAGTGCTTAATTTGAGCCTATAGTTACCAGTGGTCGGCACTGCACTTATTTGTCAACACCACAGCTTGAGACAGTCTGCCACAAGGAGGCGCTGTCTCACTAATTTAGAGATAACCACAACAATAGTTAATCATTAAATCAATGTACGTTAAAAATGACTATTACCTGCCAGCCAAGCCATGCTAATAGCTTTGGTGGCCTGAAACACTTCAAATTGTAACACAGTGTGATGGTTGGTAGTTGTGTTGTTACCAACATTGGCAGTATCACAGGGACAACGCGCAAGCTGCAGTGTCCTCACGAACAGAACCCTGGCACTTGTTTTGTTAAAAATTAAGCCATGGGTATACTCCAAAACGGTTTTGTTAATTAACAAAAATGCATACATCTACTCCAATTTTAAGCGTAAACCGACTACGTGTAGATGTATCCATTTGTTTGTGGCCAGCGTGTTATCTGTGCATCATACATCAGCCTTTGATAACAGTAAGGTGTGCTTAAGCCATATTGAGAGCACAATACGCTTTCAGGTATGTAGGTATATCCAGCAATTGCTTTAAAGAATTCTGTTTTCACCTTAGAGAAAAGGAATCACTGAACGTGTTTCCTTGAACATATGAACCAGCTACCAAGGGAGCCTCAGCTTTCATGTAATACAAGCATGGCTCTTCCCTGACCCTCACTCAGGGACCACCTTTATTGTGTTAGTTATTACTTTGATCTATAAAAAGGTCTGAGCTGCAGTTTACAGCCTTTCGGTGTCTGTAAAAATAAGAATGCAGGTATCAGAATGTGCAGTGTTTTATCTTCGAACAAACATTGCTATCAGGAAGTGACTTCATTGGATTTTAGATCTCGGAAACCAAATAAAGTACTGCTTGGATAGCAGGCAAAAACATGCATTAAAACGATGCATTGCATAGAAGAAGGAACGGAGTGTTATGACACTCAATAAAGTAATACATTGTGAAGTTGGATTAGCAGGTTATGTTCAGTTGTTTCGAAATGTTTGTTTGGCGCAAATGAAAGTGTGGCATTCTTCAAAAAACAAGGAAACCAAAAAAATAGATACTAAAACATCGGACAATTTCATTTTTTAAGACTCAGGGGCATATTATCAACAACTAGCGATATTTATCGCCAAATGAGCTTAGCGTCATATTTTTTATCGCCGCGCATCCCCGGATTTTATTGCAGAGATAACGTGCCATTAGCAATGTTTATCTCCAATGCTATAAAATATCCGGCGATAGCGGCGAAATGCGTGAATATCGCTGGAAATACAGCGATATTCACGCATTATCACTAATAGGGACTTAACCTGAATATCCACCTCCCCATTGGATATACAGGCTAAGAAGGGGTCTGAGCAGGCGCTAGGTTTTGGTGATATTCGCGCTTAGCGTGAATTTTTTCATCGCTACACCTGCGTTGATAATAGGCGATGTCATTAGCGATAAATATCGCTAATATGCAAAGCGGGCTCAAAACCACTCGCTATCGCCTACAAGCTGTCGCTAACTGCTGTTAGCGACAGCTTGCTAATAGGGCGATAAAATTATCGCCGCTTTAGCGGCGATAATCTCATTTCGCCCGCCTTGATAATATGCCCCTCAGCCTTTTAAAGCCAACAATTATAGTTCAAGGAATGTGTAGAAGCGCATTAGTCAAGTTTGTTGTCTTGAAATAAAATCAGATGGGGAACAGTAGACCATCTATTCTCTGATCTATGGTATCTTTCAGTGTCCAATGTCACCTTGCCCAGTGAGACCTGCCAACTTTGAGCTAAAGCTCACCTGTGAGAGGAGACGAGGGCTAAAACAATGGGTACTCCCAAACATATTCCCAGGGGCTGGAAAGTTTGGTCTGTGGTGTGACCGAGAGCCACATTCATGCCAGCAGGTTGGCGTGGATGGGTCAGAGGGTGGAGAGTGGATGTAAGTGACGCAAAGTGTGTGCATCTAGTGACTGCACTGCATTATGTGAAACCAGTAAACCTGCATCAATCCCTGCAATCCCACTTACCAAACTGTTTGATCCTAGGCAGTTATTTTATTTCACTTCCTCTCCTTTTTCATCATTTTAACATATAAGAGAACCTCTAAATGCATGACTTCAGGATGTGTGCTGTACAAAACCTGCTCCTCACTTTGATTTAATAAACTAAAATGTTATGTATAATAGCAACACAGGCCACCCAAAGGATGTACAAAAGAAATTACTTGCCTCTTAGTTCACTATTGACATTGTTGTGGTGGGGGGATGGGGGAAGTAAATGCTTCTAAAATCATGTTTGAAAACACATATAAAAATACTTTTCAATGCCCTGATAAAATGTACTAAGGTGAAATGGTTCAAATGGTAATGACATGCACTATTTTTAAATTTGAAGAGACCCATCATATTTTGACACTTTTGCTGAAACATGTCTTAAAAATGAAGGTGTTTCTAAAGTTCAGTAGTGCAGGACACGACACCTTCTTTTTTACTTTAGTTAACATATAAATAAATGCTTTTTTATGCTCGAGTAAATAGTAGCCCATGCTGGAGGTGATTGGGGGGGGGGGGGCGCATGTAAAGGTCGGGAGGGCCGCATGCAGCCCCCAGGCAGTACTTTGAGGATCACTGGCTTAAATGGATGGGGCCTGGGAAGTAGGCAGATGCTTGCTGCTTAGCCCATTATTTAATGAGTCATGAGGGGCGAGGTTTTCTATCGAGTGCTGAAGTCCCCCAGAAAACCTTCACAAGCTGCTACTAAAGCCCTGTGAATTTTGTCCACACCCCTACACACATCAGCTGTGCTCAGCCTCCAAACACAAGTTGGAAAACCACACTTAATAGGGTTTCAAGCTCATGTCATCACCCACAGTGTGATATCAGTTTCTCACCAGGACACCACAGAGCAGAGCCGATATTATATGACATGCGGTAACAATGTGTGCGGGGAGTTCTGCCAAATGTCTGCCATCTCCATGTCCACTCCCTGCAGCTTCGCTCAGCCTGACTGGAGTTGCTACCTCTCTCCCTCTATGCGGTATTCAGCCATTGTGTCTACTCCTCACCTCCCTCTCCCTTTTTCTGCTTTTATCGCTTTTGTAATGACTATTCTAATTTTTACCCTCCCCTCATCCAACATTCTCTGTATTTTATCCCCTATTAATATAATTAATGTCATTGCTGTTTAACAGGGCTGTACTATATGAAACCAAATAGATCCATATATAGAGAATAAATGCAATAGGTGCAGTGTCCTGCAAATTGGATGCTGTTTAAAGATGTGTGTCTTCTATTCTTTCTGGGTGTGTACGTGGTGGGGGCTTCTAGTCCATTGTCCATTGTGTTGGTTATTTTTAAAGACTGAATTTGATTGATAGTGTTATCGATTTAATCGAATGTGAGCACTTCATGTAACCTATCTCTAGTCTTTTTCTGCTAGATACAGGGGAGTAAGCCTATTTAAGGAGCTCATCAGTTCCATTAGAGCCCCTCCTGGCATCAGTGCCATGCAGTTTTTCATAGCAGGCAGATAACACACATACTGTTTTCTTGTTATTCTAGGCATTGCCCCTTGTTTGATCCCTAGATTTCCCACCCATTTAGATTTCTCTTCCCTCCATTTTTAGTCAGAAAATCCGCTGTCAAGCCTACTTACCAAAGTAGCAATTCTTTCACTCCATTCCATTCTTTTTTATGTTGTGTTTGTTTTAGTTGCTGCACTGTTATACTCCTCTTGTGTGCAAGCCAGACGACGCACGTTATGTGGTTCATGGTAAGTCTCCAAGGTGTCCTCTATCTTACAAGATTTGCCTGAAGTGTCCTAATCGCTTCAGCTCCTGTTCACTGTGGACAATAAATGGAGAAGAAGACATTTTCCCTTGAAAAGAAGGTGTATTGCTGCCAGTTAATGCCTGCCTGCCTATATATCAGTTAGCCCTACAATCGACAGGAAGACTGAGAGACCAAGGTCGATCCCCAGCCTGCCTACCTGTCCATTGCATAATTCATCACCCCTTTGAACTTTGTCTGCATAGACCATTTGCATTCCAAAAGTCTACATTGCATGGTAAAATCTCACCCTTCTCCTCTTCATAACCTGTACATAGAATAACGTGAGAGTGATTATGACCCTAAATTGTCTTTGGTATTGCAGGTGAACACCTACAACAACATAGCTAGCAATAGTCACTTGCATGATAGCTCTGTGAGATCTATAGTCACTGTGAGCATCTTTAGCAATATGTAATAATTTGCAGCTCATTAATGTTACATTGTTATTAGTAGCAAAATAGCTCTTTTGGCATGATCATCCACATTTCTGTGGAATAATGCTGCTGGTTCTTTGACTATGTGCACAGGGACTAGCACATCAGTTTCTTTGGGACCTCATGGAGGGAGTTACTGGCCTTGTGGAGCATCATTCAGCTACTGCCTTCAGCCTCCAAAACTGGAGGAATCTCAGCTACCGCCTGCTGCCTTACCCCAATGTGGATGTTTGACTTTGTTTCAGAGACTTAGTCAGAAGGTAAAACTTCTGACCAGGTTGAACCAGATTTCTGTAGCTGACCCGTGCTCCATCGTGGTCGGCCTTAAATTGAGCCTAAGTTGCTGTCAAGTGCAACAAGATAAATGTGGTTGCTACTCAACACTTTTTGAAGCTATTTTTTTGTTTTTTACTCTAGAAATACATTCCCCAGTGTTCCTTATTAGACTTTTGTCATTTTAGTGTCATTTTGTACATTGAATTTGTATTTAATTGGTAGTGTGCTGTGTTTTCAACTTTGTAACTGTTTTGGTGCTTCAAAATGCTTACATCTTATCTTAAATTAAGCCTATCTGATCTGTCCCGTTGCTGCCAGGGCTTGAGCTCAGGTTTACATTTCTGAAGCATTTACTGGACCTAACAAGAATAATGACAATATTACTTGTGGTGGACTACCATCCACCCCAACTGTCAATCAACTGTCTTCATCAGTAAACTGAGTACTATGAAACTGGCCAATAGTAAGACCTATCATGTCCATCGCTTACGAAAATTAGGAAGTACTGAGTAAAGCAAGATTGTATTATTGTTTTTGTTCTCCAATTCTTTCCACCATTTTGTGCTACCTTTCCTTGTTTAATTGAACACTATGCATATGGTGTTCAAAGATGTTTCGAACCAACTGCAGTCAGCTGACTGATTGTATACATAGTAAATCTAACTCATATATCATCTGCACTGCAGTCTCTTGTTCTGCTTTTAGTACTGGAACAAATGAAAATATTAAAGATGGGTTGCTTGGCTGGCAAGCCGCATTTGTAACGAGCTTTGACAACTGCAATAGGTGCTGTCTTGGTAAGTTAGTGTAATGGTTATAGTCTATGCCACAGTACCAAAAAAAACATTTTGCTAAACGTGGCAGCAATATAGTAGGAATACACATTTTAAATGTATAAGAGCATTTAAACTAAAAAACTAATTTTCCATTACAGGTTTTTTAAACGAACAGTATAAGTGGTACCTAGCAGAGAGGTGTATTTCGAACAATGATATAATGTTTTTTAGTTTTACCACACATCAAAGGAAAATATTCTTATTGGAGAAAAGAAAAGGTACGATTGGCGATAAATTACTGTAATCGCAGGACAAATTTAAAACACAGACGGATTACTAAAATATTTTTTACATTGAATAAAGAATTGAAGAATAGATACAAAAAAGCACGAGCAAAGTAAAATACTTTCCCACTGGCCCTAGAACATAAGTGCACTTCTTTTTAGGCAGATTTGTACATGTGAACAGTGCAAGAGAAGCCGTGGTTAAATGGGACTCCATTTTGTATTCAGTACAGATTGCACTGAACACTTCCATTTATTTGCGTTAGAACCGTAGGTATAAGAAACATGACTTCATGCAATTTTTTAAGGATGGCAATTTTCCAGTGTTCTACATTTATTCATTTTCGGACCAGTGACTATCTGCATGCGATGCTTCAGAAATACAAAATAATTATATTTACAGAAAGTAGTGGTGTTGAAATATTCCTTGCATCTTAATCATGTTCAATAGACTGTTGTGATTTCAATTTCTAAGGTGCACAGGGGCGTGGTGAGATATTAGTTTGGAAGAATGTCTTTTTTACACAACGGTGAGACATTGGCATTTTAGGGAGACTTTAATTCAGCCCTGTAAACTGAAATCAGAGTCCAGGTGCTGTGGAAACTTCACCATAACATGCAAACCGTCTACTCTCTCGTCTTCCGATCTGTGGGGCATATTATCAAGGGAGTTTATCTCCGCTTTTTTGGCTTTAAAAGCCAAGAAAGCGGAGATAAAATTATCTCCCTATTACCTAGCTGTCGCTAACACCAGTTAGCGACAGCTAGTAGGAGATAGCGACCATCTTGGGCCCCACTTTGCATGTCACTGATATTTATCACTAATGACATGCAAAGTGGGCGTGCCAAGATGTTAGCGACTGAAAACAGTCGCTAACATCGCTATCTCCTATTACCAACTTTTGGAGATATTCGCGCTAAGCGCGAATATCTCCAAAAGCTAACACCTGCCCTGAGCTGTTCTTAGCCATGTTATCCAATGGGAGGTGGATAACATGGCTAAGAGCATTAGCTCGGTAATGCATGAATATTGCTGACTTTTCAGCGATATTCATGCATTGCGGCGATTTTTATCGCAAATGCGATAAACCTTGGTAATACCAAGGTTTATTTGCGGTAAAAATCGCCGCAGCTCAGCAGTAACTTTTTGTCTCTAACCAAGCAATAGCAACCAAGCCCACTTTGCATGTCATTAGTGATAAATATCACTGACATGCAAAGTGGGGCCCAAGATGGTCGCTATCTCCTACTAGCTGCCGCTAACTGGTGTTAGCGACAGCTAGGTAATAGGGAGATAATTTTATCTCCGCTTTCTTGGCTTTTAAAGCCAAAAAAGCGGAGATAAACCCCCTTGATAATATGCCCCTTTATTTTTTAGCATAATCATAGAAAGATCGAACAGCATATGGTGACTGAAAGTGACAGCTCTGGAATAGTCATCCATTCCCCAAACTGCAAACAGGGAATCAAATAAGAAAATACATTATTTGCTAGTAAGTATGGGATGACACATGATTGCAATGAAAATACTCAAGCCTTTCACTTTAGAAATCTCAAAATAGAAAATTTAGTAGGACAAGCCCTGACGACTTAGGGACATTTGGAGCAAAGTCCACACACTATTCCATTCCGTCTCCTCTCTATATGCCTCAACACAGCCTCCTACAGATGACAAAGGAGCTCAGCCTGGAGGAGAGCACTCTTAGAACCATTAGCAGTAGAAGTGGTGGCGGCAGACATAGTGATGAACAGACACGTTATGGAATTTCAATGACAACTATGGGTCTTGGATGAGAAAGTTGCCAACCAGAGGAACCCCAAAGAGCAAAGACCGATCCATGATATGCTGGTGCCTGATAGTTTAATAAAAATATTTAAATGTCAGCCACTGGGTACTTACTTAGTGAGCAAAATATAAGCACTGAAGTAAAACTAAAGCCTAATGCAATTAAGACAACATTATCCAAAAGGTATTCTCAGTATCTGGTGAGAATGGCATCAACTATTGGTCGGTTGCCTTGGTATTCATCTGTAGAATGCCCTGTGCATGCAGAACACTGATGTATTACTGAGTTGGCTGTGTGTACAGTCCGAATCTTTCTTATGGGAGAAAGATTTCTGGTCCCTGAAAAATAGCCTCAAATTAATTGTATTTAGAGGTAAGCGCACATTCCCTTGCAAAGTGAGTGCCAAAGACAGGGGAACATACTTCAGTGTCAAACAAAATATCAACAGATACATAGGGAGCTGCCTGTATTCTGCAGAAAAATAATTAAGGTAAGCACAGCTTCTGGTTCCAGGGCAATGTTGCCCATACATCTAGAATATGAAGCTTAGGGGGAATGTTTAATTACTTATTTTAAGCCTAGTTATCTATAGTGAGACTGAATCATATAACATATTGTTAGTCCTGGGGTTAGGTGTTCAGACTAAACCTGCATGAAACAGCCAGCGGTAGACCATAAACATTCATCCCTTTGGGATACCAGGACCTCTAACCACCAAAATCTATGTTGGTACTATTTGTTTTAAAACAGGGCTAAGAATTTATGAAAGAACAGCTGGGGTTTTTCCTAAAGAGCTGGCTTACAGGAACAATATCAATTCTGTAACATTGCTGTATGCTTTGTGACTAGTCAGGGTATGGATTTCATTAGTGACACAGGTGCAGTGGCAGTGGGACCCTGGTGAGTGAGAGGCTCACTGGATTTCAGGTAATTCTGAGTTTACCATCCAACTATAAGAAAAGGGGTTTATTCTCCATACTTGATTCATGGTCCCTGTTACTAGTGCTGTGCCACTACTTCAAAACTAAGGGCGTGTTAAGGAGTTTGGCGGTCCATCGGACTGCAAAACATGTGGTAACATCCCTGGACCGGCAGACTGGCAGTCCACCTACCATATTACAAATACGGCAATGGGACCGACACAGGCCTGCCGCTACTGCTGGGGATCATGAATCCTGGGGCGGTGAGAGGTTCTATTATGCTGGCGGTGCCGCTGCGGCACAGCCGAGCATATTAGGAGCTTTACTGAGATGAGGCTGACATGGTAACTGTGGCAGTGAGGAAAGAAAGAGGGTCCTAGAGGGGCCCATGTAGCCTCAGGGCCATGGTGAGCCTGCAGGGGGCACATGTTGAGACTCCTTGTGAACAGTCACCCCCCTTCCTGCATGGCATGGACTTGAAAGTCCATGCCACACAGGACCTGTCTCTTGTGTCCCCATTGGGGTGCCATTTTAATAGGCACCGCCGTGGGAACGACAAAGGACTGCTTGTCAGACCATGAGATACTCGTATTCTGGCCGGAAGGTGGCGGTCGAGTTTGGTGTTTATGGAGCAGGGCACTGGCATGGCGGCCTGCTCCAGGACCAAAACTGAAATTTGGAGCCAATTGGTCTGTGCAAGAGTCCTTTCAAGACTTTAGCTAAATTACTTTGCACTAGGCCAGACTTTTCCACTGTACAAGCACAAAAAACCTAGGACTGGTGAACCTAATGTGATCTTATGTGATTCTATGTGATTTAATGATACCTCTTTTATGAAAGCTTGTTTGCAAATCATAATATTGAATTTTTAACGAATTGTCTTAAGGAGTTCTGCTCCTGTAGATTGCTTCCATCAAACAAAAACACTACAATATTTGTGACTAATAATTATCAGTAAAAGCTGCTGCCAGTAGAGAACTCCATGGGAGACAAGGTAAAATGAAAGGCACACACCTGAAGGTAAAAATACCAACCTAGTGTTATATGTAAGTGGTTGAAAATTAAATGTTGCCTTGGATTTAATATCAAATATAACTTTGATATTTAAAACGCGCACACCTGTCAGGCATTGAAAGGTTTACTCGTAGTCATAAGTGCCTCCTGACAGATATGATTAATTGCACAGTAAAGAGACATATCATAGCAGATAGAGGTATCACATGATAATCCTAGCAGGGCCATTAGGGACAACCCCATGGAGAGACGCATGTTTCCAGAGACTCCGCTGCATACCGGAGCGGAATCCGCCCTTCTGAGAATTATTCTCTGCAGTATATGAAGTTTATTCTAGCATCTCGCTTGGGAAATTTCAGATAAAGAACAGGTGCTGTTCTATTTATAAATTCACCGCTTTCCGTGTTTCCAAGTCAATTTTGTTAGCCCTAATCACACTGAAAGTAACGGGTGGATTTTCAACGCACTAAAACAGCTCAGACAGGTGATCCCATTTAAGAAAATGTAGGACACTACAGGGAGGGAAAGAGGGGCTGAGATGTTTTATTTTCTCCGAGCAAGTGAGCCTGCCGATGTCGTTAACTGGGAAAGCTTTAAAAAGCCTTTCTTATAACTTTGGTAGACTGTGCAATGCAAAAATAAAGACAACAGGAGTGAACTAGAAATGCAGGCAAACGAAAGCCATTAAAAAGACGAGTGGAAGGAGAGATGAATATGAAGATATCGATTTTGGTGCATAAAATGACATAATTTAACTTTAAAAATTACATTTTTAGTGACATATAAGCGACATTTAGAAAATATAAAATTTTCTGAAGCGCATTAGCAGACAGGTAACATGCTACACTATGGGGGTGGTGCTTGGTTGGAAGAGTGTTGAATTGCAGTGTGGCCTCTGTGGTAAGAGTTTTGGTGTAGTACATGAGTTACCAGAGATGTGCTCTTATCTCCAAGATCATTGCACCTATATGTGTAAAGGCAGGAAAAGAAGTGAGAGATGGAAACAAAAGCACTTTACCTAAATTTATTACTGTGCCTGATTGTGGGTCTCTGAAGGATCCACACAAGAGTAACAGAGGAGCTGCCCTTGGAAAGTCCTTGATATGGTCAGTCTTGCAGATGATCTATAGATTCCAGCTGTACCAACAAGTGGGAAAATCTAGGCAGGCGCTATATGCAGCCAGCATGGTGCAGCATTCCAATATTATAGTCCTAGTCGAAGCGGCGAGGATCAACCCCCAGGCTTGCACAGGAGAGACAGAGCTGTAGTGGGAAACAGCCTTTTACAATGTGGGCTGAGCCACGCACTCCTTTTCCCTGCAAGTGGAACCATGCTTGCCTCAACCACGCATATGTCTTACCCACACATATGCACAGTTAAGGCAGTGCGCTGTCTAGATGCGTGGATGGGTGGGCACAGGAAGAGGAAGGATCGGGAGAGGGTGTCCCTGGGGGATATCTAGTAAGAGGGTCTGGGGCCGGGTTTTGGGGGGTTGGATTGGTCGTTTTTAGGGGTGGATGTAGTTTATAGGGCTCGGGGGGGATCGGGTTGTTCTCAGGGCTAGGGTGTCAGGATTGTGTTTAGGGATCAAGGGGGGTCTGGGTTGCTTTAAGGGCTCAGTGGGATTGGGGTTGTTTTTAGGGCTCAGGGTGTCAGTGTTGTTTTTATGGCTCGGAGGGGTTAGGGTTGTTTTTAGGACTCGAGGTTGGGTTGTTTTTAGGGCTCCGGGGGTTCTGACTTGTTTTTATGGCTGGGGTTTGGGTTGTTTTTAGGGCTTAGGGGGGTAGGGTTTTTGATTGTTCAAGGTGGGGAGGCTGGGATGTGATCTTTATTACACATGTGCCTTTATCAGTCAGACATGCCTTGCCACATAATTGCGTGGTAAAGGCATGCATAGTAGAGCAATGCGTTGTTCAGACGCATTTGTTGTTCAGGCAGTGTTGAAGAAGCATGCATGGTTTAGCCATGTGTGCCTCTGTCATACAACTAGTTGTATTACATGCTCTTCTGTCACTTCTCCAGTGTGGGTGGACCAATCAACAAGAATAAACTGGTTACAGACAACCAAAGTAAAACATCTGCAAGGTCTATAGACTATGGAAAGGAGAGCAACTTCTGCCAAAATCTGGTTAAGGGAGTGTTATCAGAGTGGCCCCATTTTGTCAATGAATAAACACAGCCATTGCAAACAATCTAAATAATCTGTTTTAGAAGTGGCAAAGTGAACCTTCTGCATACACCAAAAACATGTAGATATTTTAAATTCTCTTTCGAGTCTACTCAGGATTGTTAGGGGGAATCCGTGGACATTCACTCATTACAAACAGCAAGGGCATAAAAGTCAAAATCGCATGAGAAGAGTAAATGAGGGAAAGACATGAGGGAAGTCACAAGCTGCGGCTTCAGCCTAATGTCCACCACTTTGCCACCATCAGTTGGCAGTGCCTGGCATATTTTGAACGTTGCTTTAATTGTCTACATAGGAATGACAAGTGACCAGAACATGGCATGCACTGCTTACAGACAGGTAGCATAAATGAATATAGGGCCCTATTCACAGAACTAACTTAAGACAAAATCCTAAACTTACTACCATTTTGGTATTCACAGAAGGCACTTACTCATTTTGGTATTCACAAAAGGCACTTACTCATTTCGGTATTCACAGAAGTTAGGAGTCATGACTTTAGGACTCCTAAATGCCTTCTGTGAATACCGAAAGTCTTAAAGTTAGGATGCTTCTCAGTTTGGGAGTAGTAAAGTTAGGACTCCAAACTTTAGGAATCCTAAATGCCTTCTGTGAATTCCAAAAGTCTTAAAGTTAGGATTTTTCTCAGTTTAGGAGTCCTAAAGTTAAAGTTTTGAATAAACCAATTCAGCTCGAGTATCTTAATGGACGGCAGGATTTAAATATCAGTGAAATACCAATGATATACAATACGGGATTTTGGTTAATGTATAAACATATACATACAAAGAATTAATGTTTAGGGGGTCATTTTTGATTACATTGTTATTTTGCATAAATATATATATTTGTACAAATATAGATATTCGTTCACAGTGCATCATTTCAACATAAAATCTTAGTAAAATACTAGTTTTGTTGAATCGATCATATTTGACCTCTGCACAATGATGTATATACATAAGTAAAACCATATAATTGATGACATTGTACCATTTCGTCCTCAAAAAGTTTTTGTAAAATACAGAATTTAAAATTTACACTATAGGGTGTCACATATCGTAAATCAAATCAAATCCAAACTGTTAATAATAAAGTGCAAGTGCTGTTTTTTGGTATTGTACCAGATTGTGCAAATACGCTCATCCGATGTGCAAATTTCGCAATCATATATGTGCAAAAATAGCAGTTAAATATGCAAAAACCGCAAAATGTGCAATATTTTAAATTACTTGACAGTTCTAATTACAACATATATCTGTATGTTGAACAAAAAGTACCCTAATTGGTAAATAGTATAAGAGGGATGTTAGGGTACACCCTGTCATCCTATATCCCCTAGTTCATAATCCTGCCCATTGACCTAATTGTATATTGTTTTCCATAGTCCTATTCCGTAGAAAAGTGAAAAAAATATATATATACTTTGTATAATGAATAATATTACTAGATTGACTGGAATTAAGGATCCACCACAATCTGAATATTTTCTGTATGTGCTCCCCAATAATCAATGATTTCTTATAGTTAACAACATCTTCAGATTTAAGAAAACTGAAATTGATAAAATCAATCTACTCTCCACCTGATGTTCCCACAGTTTTTTTCCATCAAGGGAAATTGGTGAACCCGTCCCTATAGTTTTTTGTATTGTGTCCATGGCTGCAAGCCTTGCAGGTTTTACATCTATAAAAACCTTTGTTCTCTTGCCACCAGGTTGATTTAGTATAGGGTTCGGAGTTAGTGACCACCACATGATCTCGAAGGGACGGTGCCCTGCTGAATGTGAGGGAGACTTGTTTAGGGAGATTGCTGCCTATGACAGAGTCATGGGTAACCAAAGGCCAGTGTTTGTTGAGTATTTTCCGGAACTGTTGGTGTTGTCTGTTATATCCAGTAATAACTCTAAAGCCATTGTTATTATCTGGAGCTTCAGCTGCTGGATTGTCTGATGTCTCCTCTGATCTATCGCTATTCCTAGTCAGCAGCTCCTCTCGAGAAAGAGCCATGGATTTATCCTTGGCCCTTTGTATCACTTGGTTCGAATAGGCCGCTCCAAAAAATGGCTAATGCTCTCATCCTGTGCTTTCTTTAAGTCACATGGGTTGCTGCATATGCGTCTTAATCACAACATTTTCCCGTAAGGGATGCTGGATATTAAATGCGGTGGATGGGCACTGGCTGCATGCAATATGCTGTTACCAGCAGTTGCTTTTCGAAAGATCCTAGACTCTAACTTGTTGTCCTTTATATACAATTCTGTATCAAGAAAAGTCACGCTTTCCTGGCTTAGTGTTGCTGTGAATCTCAAATTTAGTTCATTTATGTTGATACTCTCAATAAAATGTAATGCCTCATTCTCACTGCCACGCCAAATAACCAAGAGATCGTCGATAAAACGAAACCACGCAACCAAATTGTTGTGAATGTTATGGCGGTATTCATGGCCTAGGACCAGCTCCTCCCAAGCTCCCATGTGCAGACATGCAAAGCTCGGGGAGAAGCTGGCCCCCATTGCCACTTCCTGTAGCTGACGATACAGTTGTTGATTATATAGAAAGACATTAGTGGTAAGGCAAAATTCCAACATCTCAAGGAGCATAATGTTATGATCCTCAGCACAAGTACCCCTTCTGGACAGATAATGTTTAACCGCATTCATGCCATAAGTATGCGAGATGCTTGTGTAGAGCGATGACGCGTCTAGGGCAATCAACCAATCACCTGTGACCACTTCAACATCCTTAATTTTTAACAAAAAATCCCCTGTATCTTGAACATAGGAGCCTAATTGTTGCACATACCCCTGTAAAAAATAATCAATGTAAACAGAAGTGTGTTCCAATAAACTACCCCTGGCAGATATGATCGGTCTGCCTGGCGGATGTAAGGGGTCCTTGTGAATCTTGGGGATAAAGTGTAGGATTGGTGTGATTGGATTGTCATTTGTCAAGTACTTGTACTCAGCTTCAGTCAATAATTTGCATGATTTCCATCTTGAGAGTTTGCGATGGTATTCTGCTTTCATCAAGGCTAATGCATTCATCTGTATGCGTTCATAGCATGTACGGTCGTTTGATTGAGCATAGGCTTCCTTGTCATATTCAACTTTAGACATAAGTACAACGTTGCCTCCCTTATCACTGTTTCTTACAATTAAGTCTTTCTCCTTGCTTAATCTCGCAGTGAGTGATTTATATTGATGAAGCTGTTGGTTATATTTCCTTTTGACTTTTCCAGTCTGTATCTGTAGGTCCTTTAGATCAGCTACCACATTTTCATGAAAAATGTCTAAATTATCACGGGGTAATATTGGGCAAAAAGTTGACGGTGGCCTAAAATGAGTTTCATTTGAGATTCTATTGCCTCAATTATCAAAATTATCAGAGTTCTTGGTCACAATATTCGTGTCATCATAACCAGCTCCTTCCGTAATCCATAGTTCTGTTATAGTTCGTGTTCCCTGTGATATTGTCATTCTATCACTCCCAGGGTCAGTGATCTGGGTTCGGATGTTTTTAGATTTGTCCTTCAATGCATAGAACTTGCGGAGTTTTAGTTTCCTAACCGCTTTGTATATATCACATCTCGTGTTTGGATAATTGAAGTTGCAAGGTGCAGCATATGTGAGGCCTAAACTGAGTATCTTTTCCTCTTCCATGGAAAGAGTCAGCGTTGTTAGATTCACAACAGTCCGATTATTTTTCTCATTAATCACTGTTGGGCTGCACCTTTTCTCCATTTTCTTTGATAACCTCCTCTTTGAGGCTCGCAATCTTTGGCGCCTCCGGAAGTTATTGTGTTTTCGCCTTTCCCAGAACGAGTGTGAGACCTCAAGGTTTTTAGTCTTTCTTTGCATAAAAAATCGATCTCTTGACCTGGAGTAGGTTTGGTTAAACCAGCTGCCTGTTCTGCTCTATGGCGATCTGAATTGGACTCAGTTTCGGGGTCAGAACTGAGAGTTGCAATCGAGGAGTCACTTAATGTAGTGTTGTCCTTACGTTGCTGGATATTCTTCACCTTTGGGGGAGGTTTCGATGCCCCTTTACGTGCTGCATCGTATTTGCGTGAGAAAGTGAAGATTTGTCCCATCTCATAATCATTCCGATCTCTTTGAAATTTATAAGATTTTCTGTCTACGATTTTTGCTTCTTCTTTTTTGAGGCGCTCATTCATTAACTTGAGTAGTCTTTCCCTCTCATCTTCCTCCCCCAAAGCATTTAGCTCCTCGTGGATTGCTGCAATTTCTGTTAGTAACCTTGCTCTGTCAATATCTGCATATTTAATCAGAACTTGAACTTGTCTGCGTGAGGCTTCAAGATTCATTTCGGCCCATTCTTTCATCAAATTAGGATTGGGTTCATCGTATGTTGGAGCTGTTAAGATTCTAAGCCCGCGGGGTATACGGTTCACCTCAATATACCTTTGCAGGGATTTTGATTCCCACCATTTAGCCTGTTCTTGGCGGGCTTTCTTCTCAAGAGTTTTAAACAGTTCCTTAATTGCTGAGGTGCTGTTACTACTAGCGTCATTAGTGTCCTTTCCCCGGATGTTAGCGGGGAGAGGCGCGTCATCGGTAAACGTTGATGCTGCTAACGTTTCCCGGTCCCGAACATTGTCACCCAACATTTTTTCTGCAATACTAAAACTTTACAGGCGGCTTGTTGGCTCCCGATTCAAATCCTCCGGGGGACAAAGCACCAATACCGTTTGATTAGCTTACTTGGTCAGACGCTGTGTTTTACCGGATCTCAAACTCTCCGGTTCTCCGCCCGAGCCCGAGCAGAGTTGCGCGACGACCAGTTTCTCCGCTCTCAGTTAGAAATTCCTTCTGGTTGGTGGGGTCACAAGTCTTACTCCTTCCGGAGTTACAGCCAACTCGAAGACGAAATCCAAGAGAATATTTCGATTAGCCGATGACCAACGCCGAGCAGGGTCCCGTGTGTAAGCTGGTTCGAATCCAACACAGCTATATTTCGTACATTCCGCCGTTCCACCTGGCTTTGAAGTAGCAGCCAGCCAGGCAAAGCACCACTCGGACACGGACCAGTAAGGTTTTTTTTTTTTTTATTTAGTTCAGAAAAACAGTCCATGACGTTTCGGCTCCCACGAGCCTTGTTCACATGACAATGTTTGTTTGTCGGTGTCCACCTTTTAAAGTGCCAGTGATGGGTACATTGATTGCACATGTGAGTGTCTGAAGTATGGACATAGAAAACATACTCAGTTAAAGTTTTGAATAAACCAATTCAGCTCGAGTATCTTAATGGACGGCAGGATTTAAATATCAGTGAAATACCAATGATATACAATACGGGATTTTGGTTAATGTATAAACATATACATACAAAGAATTAATGTTTAGGGGATCATTTTTGATTACATTGTTATTTTGCATAAATATATATATTTGTACAAATATAGATATTCGTTCACAGTGCATCATTTCAACATAAAATCTTAGTAAAATACTAGTTTTGTTGAATCGATAATATTTGACCTCTGCACAATGATGTATATACATAAGTAAAACCATATAATTGATGACATTGTACCATTTCGACCTCAATATATATATATATATATATATATATATATATATATATATATATATATATAGCACAAACGAGAAGCACCAGATTTAGGAGGCCACACACCTTGATGAGTGTTTTTATTCCTGCTAGGTTATATTGCACAACAGCCACAGACGCACTCAATTCTTCTTGCCACAAATATAACCTTACGCGTTTCGGGCGTCACGGCGCCCTTATTCACAGGACTTGGGGAAATGTGAAAAAGCAATTAACCGCACTCTGAAATAACAGTTAAATGTCCCGCCTACTGGGCGTCACAGCTTAGTGCACTCTGGTATTTCGAGTTCATTGATAATTGATGACATTGTACCATTTCGTCCTCAAAATATATGTATATATATTTATATATATATATATATATATATATATATATATATATATATATATATATATATATATATATATATATATATATATATATATATATCCCCAGTAGGTAGTTATAGTTAGGACCTAGTTACCATAGGAAAATGGCAACATTCAATTCTCAATAACTTTGGCGATGGTTGACGAATCTTCGTGAACTTTACAAAACTAGTTCTTTGTTAATATCAGCTCCTATGTTTAAAGTTTGGGGGTGATTCGTCAAGGGGGGGCCGAGAAAAAAGGTGGGTCTCAAAACGTGTTTTCTCAATGTTAATTTCCATAGGAAACTTTACACAAGGTTACAGGTCGTACGGGTAAACGGAATTACCCCAAGATTGGCAGGAAGAAGGGTATTGGTCTAGAAAGCACGCTTTTGTTTATCTGGTGTAAATTTGCTCAGTAGTTTTTGAGAAATATCGAAATTTACAGATATCGATATATGGGAATTCTGCCATCTGATTGGCTGCGAGCGGTGCAAGCGGTTGCAAATAGGAAGTGCTGGCCGCCATTTTGTGATACAGTTGAAGCGAGTAAGGGGGAAAAAAAGGGGAAAAGTGGGAAAGAGAAGGGTAGGAGTACTGTAACGTCTGTGGGGTGTTTAGGGTGTGCTAGAGAGGGGGTGTGAAGCAAAGTATTCACCCCTACCTGTGTGAAAGTGGTGGGCTAGGAAATTAAGTGAGGTATTGCCTAGAGTCTGATGCTGCTAAGGTGAGCTTGTGCGGGACTCGGGGATTAAAGCATCAGCCCAAATTGTGTATCTTATGCTGTGAAGTCATGTGACGTGGCTGCTGCACTACACTTGTGGAAGTAGTGTCAGAATGTTTTTATTACTACTAGGACAAACTACTGACCGGTACTCTTCTGAAAGTCCTGGGGTACGGAAAATATGTGAAGTATTGTCTAGAGTCTAAACTGTGTGTCATATGCTGTGAAGTCATGTGCTCTGGCCGCTGTGCCACATTTGTCCAAGTACTGTCAGCATGTAGTTATAGCTACTTGGATGAACTTTTGTTTCGAACATTGTAGCTTGTGTATGGTGCTTAAGGGGCATTATAGAGGGAGAGCGAAGGTAAATTAACGCGTATCAAATCAATTTGGTATTTGTGAAGTGCTAACTACTCACTCCTACGGGTCTGATGGCGCTGAAAGCGTAAGCTGAGATGCTGATGGACTCGGGGTAAAGCAGTTGAACTGCTGACCCCTACCGGTCCAAATGTGCTGGGTACGGATATTAAGTGAGCTATTGCCTAGAGTGTCCTGCTATTGAATTGAGCTGCTGCTGGACTCGGGGATGAAACCGTTAGCCTAAACTGTGTGTGCTTTGCTGTGAAGTCATGTGGTCTGGGCGCTGTGCCACATGTGTTCAATTTATATATGGTACTTAGGTGGTGTTGTATAGGGAGTGTGCAGGTAAATCAATACAGTATTTGTAAAGTGCCAACTATTCACCCTTATGGGTGAGTAGAGACGGGGATCAAAGTGAGAGTTCTGTGCTGCAAAGTGAAATGGTCTGGCCGCTGTGCCAGAGCAGTGTGGGAAAAAAAATTTGGGCGAGGCTCCGGGAGTTGCCGTTATCTGACCCTAAAATGGCAGGCTTAAGTTGTAAGTTATAGGGTGGCTCTAAAAAGAGCCTTTGTGTTCATTATTTGGAGCTACATAGAAGTACGGATGCACAGTTTCAAGTTATGCAGGAAAACTCGGTTTCCTTGATCTGTGAAGTGTACTCCATCCCTTCTGTATATATCCGCCATATCAAAACGTATGTTGTTGTTGTAGATGGAGCCCATTTTGTGGTCTCTGAGGTATGCAGACACAGCTTTGTTGACTTTCTTCCGAGATTTTTCAATCTGAGGACACAATTGTTTGAACCATTTGGCATGTATTGAAATATACAAAGACTGTTTGAGGCAAACGTAACATCAATTGTCCAAAGGTGTCTTTCATAAGCATTTCCAAACCTACCCAAGTCAATGTGCCTAGGTCGTTTCCACCACAGTGCACAATGATGAGGTCAGGGTGTTGGAGATGCAAACAGGTTTTAACCAAAGGCAGCAATTGGTGCCACTTCAATCCTCTCTGTGCAAACCATTTAATGTCCACATTTTGTAAACCTAGGTCTAAGTCAATACGTCTCTATTCTGCAAACCACTTGCACCAGAAAACATATCTATGTCCTACGATACACACTAGCATGCAGTTCCTTCATAGGATAAGAGATATGTTTAAAGATGGGGATCTAGTTTCTTTTCACATACAAAACTGTACCGGATTGAGAGATGAAAAACATTGTTTTTTAAAAGTATGGTGCACATTTGTTTTGTGGAAAAGCATCTTTGTGATTGGGTAAGAAAAAGAAGTTTGAACGTGGAGTACATATTATAGGATAAAATTTGCTCAACTCAACCACACCTGCTACGTGCATTTGGAAGGCACTGTTCGAAATTAAAACAATTCTGAACTTTTAACCTTGAATATTCGAGAAAATGTTGCAAAAAAATATTGTTAGGTTTAAAAAAACTGAGGAACTTTTAACCTCCACATGTTGTAGAAAGTTTTAAAAAGTTTGTTAATAGAATACGTTGCATTTCTGACTTCTATCTGTACTTGAATATTAATAAAATTGTTTATATGGAAAATTAGAAAGACAGTAATAGAGAGAAGTTTTGAAAGCTAAAAGAATCAAGGAACTATTCTAATTTGCTCTTTATTACCTACTGGCGGTCGCCAGCAGATAGTTATAGAGTTAGGACAGAGTTTCCATAGGAAGAGCATTTTTCGTTTTGCTTATAACTTTGGCGTCATTTGATGAATTTTCATGAAATTTTGAAAACAAATACTTTTTTTATATCAGCTCCTATGTTGAAAGTTTGGGGGTGATTCGTCAAGGGAAGGCTGAGATAAAAGGGAGTCCCAAAATGTGTTTTCTCTATCTTAATTTCCATTGGAAAGTATGGACAAGGCTTCAGGTCGAACGGGCAAACAGAATTACCCCAAATTTGGCAGGGAGAAGGGTCTTGGTGTAGAAAGCACGCTTTTGTTTATTTGGTGTGAATCCGTTCAATAGTTTTTGAGAAATATTGAAATCTATAGATATCGATATTTGGGAATTGAGCCATCTGATTGGCTGAGGCGTTACGAGCAGGAGCTTGCTGCTTATTGGCTGTGATGGTCTTGCAACTAGGAAGTGTTGGGTGCCATTTTGTGATTCTGTTGAAGCGAGTAAAGGGAAAAAAGGGAAAAAAAGTAAGAAAGGAGGGTAGGAGCATTGTAAGCTTTGTGGGTGAGTGGGAAGCAAATTAGTCACTGTTACCAGTCTGAAAGTGCGGTGTTGCTCAGAGTAATATGGTGCTGATATGATATGGTGATACACTCGGGTATGAAACCTAGGGCCCCATTAGGATTGCGGGCAGAAAACCAAACCGACTGCCATGGAGGCAGGAAACAACAACCTGCTGGTACCGCAGATAAACCGGCGATCAAATTAGGATAAACTGCCAAAAAAGACTGACCGCTGTGGTAGTGGGCAAACCAAAACCGCCCGACAGGGGCAGTGACATCCAAAATTTGACTGCGGCGGTCGGAAACTCTGAGGAAAAGCTACAACCCGCCGCAAGCAAAACTGAGACACCGCACGGGAAATTTGGATATCCCCTATGGTCCCGTGGTACAATCCGCTGTTACCGACCGCCGCCGTCACACACAGGAGTAAATGGGAGAGACAGCGGAAGAGCTGCAGCATAGCCACTGCAGCGGACGGTGAATGAAAAACATGGCGGAAGACGCTAAAACACTGCAGCAATGCCAACATTTACACAAATCATGCCCTCCAACTACCCAACCACATACCAATGAAAAAACAAATGCCAAAAAATATATCACTCCATGGACAACACCCACAACACAACTGACATCAAAATCTCATTTGGACACAGCTGAGTATAAAACCAGCCCCTTTACTGACCACAATCATTTGCAACACTCCAGAAGAGAAGGCCATACACCACATCTGACAGGAGAGGCAAAAGAACACAGCACACACACCACCACCACCACCACTACCACCATCACTACCACATCACACCAGCACCAACTATTCCCAGCACACAACACACCTCACACATCAACACCACACCCACCACACCTACCCCTGCACCCACAAACACTCCAAACACCACGCACCATGGCAGCACAGAAAATGCCCAAAATCACAGAGAGTGAGTTGACAGTCATGGTAAACGAGATAGTGAGAGTGGAACCACAACTGTTTGGTAGCCTCGTCCAACAGACATCATTAGCCACAAGGACACAAATGTGGGAAAGGATAGTACAAAGGGTCAATGCAGTAGGGACCACCCCACGATCCGAGAAGATCATGAAGCGGTGGCATGATCTCAAGAGTGTTGTCAAAGAGAGGAGAAGAAAGAACCGGGAGCTGACTGAGAGGACTGGCAGTGATCCTCCCATTCCACCAAAAACATTCACACCATGGGAGGAGAAGGTGCTTGCCATACTGCATCCTGAGAGTCTCAAAGGAGTATCCGGGGGAATGGAGGCTGGTAAGTTAAAAGAAATGTTAACCAACACACTGATATATACCTTCTTGCACAACCCAAACACCATTGCACTGTTCACCCTCACCTAACAGGTAGGTAGCCATCTTGCTTGGGAGTCCTGTTTAGGGGTGGGAGGCCTGTACTACCATTCCCACCATGCCCCCTGTCCCACACCCCAGCAGCATGGAGCCCCCCCCACCCAGGGGCATGTGTCAGCCATTGCATTGTTCACCCTCACCTAACAGGTAGGTAGCCATCTTGCATGGGAGGCCTGTTTGGGGGTGGGAGGCCTATACCACAACTCCAACCATGCCCCCTGTCCCACAGCTGAGCAGGATAGAGCCCTCCCTCCCCCAGAAGCATGTGTCAGCCATTGCACTGTTCACCCTCACCTAACAGGTAGGCATCCATCTTGCTTGGGAGGCCTGCACCATGCCTCCCACCATGCCCCCTGTCCCACAGCCTACCAAAATGGACCCCTCCCCAATACCAGCCAGGAGCATGTGTCAGCCATTGCACTGTTCACCCTCACCTAACAGATAGGTATCCATATTGCTTGGGAGGCTTGTTTGGGGGGAGGCCTGTACCACTACTCCCACCTTGCACCCTGTCCCACACCCCAGCAACATGGAGCCCTCCCTAACCAGGATCATGTGTCAGCCATTGCACTGTTCACCCTCACCTAACAGGTAGGTAGCCATCTTGCTTGGGAGGCTTGTTTGGGGGGAGGCCTGCACTACTACTCCCATCATGCCCCCTGTCCCACATCCCAGCAGCATGGAGCCCTCCCCCACCCAGGAGCATGTGTCAGCCATTGCACTGTTGCCTCTCACCTAACAGGTAGGTAGTCATCTTGCTTGGGAGGCCTGTTTGGGGGTGGGAAACCTGCATCACTACACACAGCACCTATTGCATGCAATGCCTCGATACATGACATGTACCAGTAATTTATGTTCCTATGCACCATGTAATTATGCCCAGTATTGCACTTAATGATAATAGTGACAATCTCACAATTGTGTAGTGTACAGACAGTCAATGACATGCACCAAACAGAATACTTGCACAGTGCCCAACACTGAACATTCCCCATCTAATCCACAGGTGATGAAGAACTCACTGCTGACGACAACAATGACCAGCAGAGCCACCCCCGTTACATGGACTCTCGGATGTTGACTCCCAGGATAGTTTTGACAATGAGCTCCAGGCCGGCCCATCTGGTGTGCCAGGGCCCAGCAGGTCCCAGGCCCCCATCCTTCCCACCACCGGGGCTGCTGCTACAACAACAGCACAGCAGACCCCTTCAGTCACGGTCTGTGCTTCAACAGCTGCCACATCCGCCGCCACCACCATAAGTACCACTTGCAGCACCCTCCCTGTCCCAGGGGATGACCAGTACATAACAACAACTGTGGAGGGCAGGGAGAGTGTGCGTGGACCCACAGTGGTGAGGCAACTGGTCCGTGGGAGCATGGCAGGTGGGAGGCCCAGGGTCACCCCCAGACCACAGGAGGTTGGCACACCATCCCTGGACCACTTCACCAGAGTCATCAGGGCATATGAGCAGGTCCAGGGACAAAGTGGCCGGTCTGACAAACTATTTCGTGAGCTCAACCTGCTGATGAGGTCCATCGACACATGCATGGGACAAATGGTGGAACTCATGACCCAGCAAGTGGCGTTACTGAGGGACAGGCCAGCATCCCAAACAACAACTCCGCCCCATCTGTTGTGCTGCAGGAAGACAGTGCACCATCCTCCCCTGCACCTACAGAGAGGGGTGAGTCCTCAGACGCAGCTGGCGATGCAGCAGGCTTCCCCCCGCCAAAGCGATCAAGGGTACATCCAAAGAAGAGCCTGGGAGTCTCTGGTGGCAAAGCACCAGCCACACGCCAGTCACAGAGTCAGCCCTGATGGCAACCCTCTTCCCCACTGCATTGACTGTTTGGACTGTTCTTCCCAACACTGCCTTGTCAATAGCACCTGTCTGTTGGACTGGGTCACCACATCCATGTGGTGTCTACTCTTGCATCTCATCTACCATGACTGTCAACTCACTGCTCCATCACCACCTTCATGTAAATATGCCCGCACCCCTCAAATGTTACCTTTGTAAATAAAATACCTTACACACTTCAATTTGTGCAGTTAGTTTTTGTCGGCAATATCTACAGTTTTGAAAAGGTCCATGATGTATCCAAAAGATGTACAGTGGGTAGGCCTGGAGATTTTAGAGGCACCTAGGGAGACACAACAGAACAACAGTCACTGGCGTTAGTGTGTCATCACAGACATAACACTACACAAAACATCCACATTAGTCTACAGGCAGACAACACAATGTGCAGCAAGTGTCACCAAGCAGAGTTCTGTATACGTCCACATGTGAAATGTCACTGCCACATTTCCACACACAGGTTACTCAACAAGTGCCTTTCTGTAACATTCGTGCATAGCCCTTCCCAACAACTGCAATTACACCACACAATGTACAAGTCGTACCTCGTCACCCACCTTCAGGTGAAGTAGCGGGTGATGAGCTATTGACGCATGTCAACTCCTTCCTCCTCTCCACTGTCCACATCACTGGACTCAGGGCCCTGAACAGGCAGGGGCCTTGGGTCCTCACCATCATCCAGGAGCAGGGGAATCCCCTTGTGAATGGCCATGTTGTGCAGCATACAGCATGCCACAATGAACTTGCAGACCTTCCCAAGCGAATATGACAGTGCACCTCCAGTCCTGTCAAGGCAGCGGAATCTTGTCTTGAGCAGGCCAAAAGTCCGCTCAATGACACGTCGGGCCTGCCATGGGCCTCATTGTACCTGACGTACCTGGATTCCGTGGTGGGCTCAGCAGCCATGGACGGCTAGGATATGCAGAGTCACCTGTGAATAACAAACATGCATTGCAATGTTGCACATGCAGAGGGCAGCACGTTACACACACAGCACACCATAGCACACCATAGCACTAGGCATGCTCACCCACAGCCCAAGCACGCTCGGGAAGCAGATTTGCCATCATCCGGGGCACCATGCTGTTCCTCAGGATGTACGAATCATGGGCTGAGCCGGGGAACCTTGCACACACATGTACCTCATAACCCTGAATCCTTTGGTGTATGTCAACCCCCTCCCATAAGTAAGGCGCCACATCTCTGGGTGTGTGTACTTCTCTCTCAGCACTAGACACTACATTATTGCTGGCACCATCTGAGCTAGACTCCACTGCCAACCCAGCCAAGCTCAATTCATAAGCTGCATACATTTTTTTCCTTGGGCTAAGGCCCTCTTGGTCTCAGCCCTCTTCAGTTCCTGGTCAAAAACTCTCAGCCTTCCCTGAACAGCAAGAAGCCACACACATTTCTCTGTTTCACCCTCACAGTCAGAGAAGCCTTCCTCCTCAGAATCATCTGGTAGTGTTGCTTCCCAACGTATAAACTCATAGGCATGCAGGCACGCCTCAAGATCCATCCTTGTGGACCCTCTCTCCACAGGCAGCCCCCTCTCTTTGCAAAAAGCTTTTTTCTCCTCCATTGTGTAGATATACAGGTGATAAAAGTTGACTTCCATTTTGCCAAATCTTCACAGGCACAATACTAACCAGAGTTTCAGTATCGGAAAATACTTCTAGGAGGACACCAGGAAACAGAAACAAATAGCATGTTGTTGCGTAGTGGTCTGCACTAAACTAGTAATGCACACCAATCACTGTTGGTCAAGTAAAAATACAAGTTCCAATCCCACCACTGCCACCAATGTCAGAAATGGGGGTCTCTAATTGGCAAAGGTAGGTACCTCTGTCAAATAGAGACCCTTGCTTCTAGTAAGGGAGATACACACTTTAGATAACCCCTGCTCACTCCCTTGGTACCTTGGCACAAGCAAACAGGCTTATCCCAAAGGCAAAGTGTAAAGTATTTGCACCAACACTCACAGTACCAAGGTGAAAACACCACACCAGTTTAAAAATATAAAATATCTTTATCAAAACTTAACAAGACCAAAACGACCAAAAATCCAACATACACTGTTAAAAATGTGACTTTCAAAAGGTTTCAAGAACTTGTAGAATAGAAAACTATGGATGTGTGAGTTTTACACAAAGCACCTGAAGATGCGGCAAAATTTACAAGGCCAAACAGCTGCAGAGAAAGAAAGCATTGGAAAACACAGCAATGCGTCAGTTCCTGAGTCCTTGGGGAGGTGAGGCGACAGTTCTACTGCACACAGGAGAAGTAATGCGTTGATTCCAGACTGTAGGAGAAAGTGAGGCGTCGAAATCCAAGATGATTCTGGTCTGCGGGTGATGTGTGGAAAACTTGACACACAGGCACGATGAATGGAAATCCAGGATGCGGCGGTGATCAATGCGGTGGCATCAAGTGGCACTGCATGGGTCCTCTTCAGGCACGATCCCTCGATGCGCCAATTTCTGTGGTTCTTTGAGTTTCTTCTTTCTTCCAGCACCCAAACAGCAGCAACAACCTCCAGAGGCCCAAAACTGGCACAGCCACCTCTTGTCAGGCCAGAATTCACAGCAGCAGAGTTCAGGGGAGCTGGGGGTGAAGTCTTTGTGAACCTGAGAGTTCGGAACAGGAGGCCAGCTCACTTCAGGCCCTTGGAGATATCCTTCAAGCAGGGGAAAACAGCACAATGCAAAAACCTTCTCCTTTCCTTGGCAGAAACAGCAATTGCAGGCCAACCAAAGACACACAGCAAGGGCAGTACTTCTCCTCAGTCTCTCCAGCTCTTCTCCTTGGCAAAGGTTTCTCTTGAATTCCAGGAATGATCTAAAGTCTGGGGTTTTGGGTCTGATACTTATACTGTTGTGTAGTTCCTATTTTCCCTATAGGCCCTGCGCATTGGAATAACAAAAAAACAGCAGTGTAGACGTAGGAGTGCGGTCTTCTAGGTCTCTACTGACTATGTTAGACTTAATTGGGTTTGTACCAGCTAGCTCAGAGGTCACTGGAAACCTCCTTGACTGAATAAGAAGTGATCAGCTTCTTTAGCTCAGACAAGAAGGGATTCAGTTTTCCAACAACCGCATTAACATGACAACTTTGCTCCTCAGAATAAGAGTCAATCTCTAGAGTCATGTGAAACAATAGACAGCTATTTCACTCAGTCAGTTGTGCAGAATTACTTTCACCATTTATGCAGAGAATGGTGAGACGGGCGTTTTCAATAAAAAGGTATTATTTATTGAACCTTCTTTCTTCTCATGCAAGAGAAATGAATTGCCACAATTGCAAGAATTGTTATTATAAAAAGTGCGTACAGTAAGAGCTGTATTACGAAATAATACAGTAAAAGCATTGATATGGTTCCTTAGCCATAAGATGTTTAAAATGAATAAAATATATACAATCATATATATATTGGCTAACAACCTCAACTGGTGCTTCTAACTACGCCTACCCCAGTGTACCTGACCTAAGCCTAATACGTGGGAGGAAGTAAGTAAGTAGCAGGTTAAGTTTAAGTTTGTTTTTGCCAAGAGCTTGCTTCAAGAATTCTCTCTAAGTGTTTAGTCAGCACCGTACCTCTGGAACAGAATGTAGGAGGTCTGGTTTCTCCTCTCAGGACTCGATATTCCAGTCACCCGCAAGGGTAGGCTGGAAACGCCGGAGCTGGATTTTCTCGGCAGGAGAAAAGACAGCGTCTTCCTCAGCGCGTCAAGGAGGAGGGGCAGCGTCTGTGGGCTTCTCCATCTGCTGGGCTCTCTGCAAGGGGACAGCTGCTCTGCTCCAGTATTCACCACCACCGTGTTTGCTTAAGGCAACGTTGGTATTATTTATACCTGAAAGGTGCCAAGTTTGACGTAAGTTTTTGGACATAAGATGTCAATAAAGAGGTCACTAAGAACTAGTCGTTCTTACAGTGCTCGTTAGGAGTTCTATTACAAATCAAAACAAAGCAAGCAGGGCTTTCCCATGTTGCTGGAGGTTTGGTATGTGGCAAGAACTCAGTGTGCTATCTAGGAATCTAAGGAAGTGACTTCTGCTGTATCATGGACTGTCATGGACTGCAGAGGCGACTTGCTAAAATATGGTTCTGAATATTATGCCATTATAGGGATATGTATTGATAATAGCCGTATAGGGGCATAAGGTCATGCTATATTGATCGGGGTCCTAGATAAAACACAACATCCACTCCACGAATTTATGTCCATTAAATTACTAAAACTAAAGCAATAAGATGCGCGTGTATTCCTACCCACCCCAAAATACATTTTGTATTTGAAATTGAGTACATGAAATACATGAAAATGAAGATAGGTGCTGTACATTTTTAAGCATAGTAATCATTCAAAAATTATTGCATATGTAATCAGTTGAACGATTATGCGAAAAATTACACATGAAATGTCTCTTAATACAGAAGAAGGGCGAGACCATTCCATCACATATAAATACAATTGCTGTAAAATGTGCTAGAGGCCGATGTAATATATTGTCTCTGGATGTACTAAAAATAGAAGCTCTGTTCTTTATGAATAGTTCTACTTTAAGCAAAAGCATTCGTGCCAGAAAAACGGTAAATATTTTGAAAAATTGTCTGATTAAAAAAAAAAAACATTCTTCCATGGGGAGCGAAAAAATATAGTTTCAGACGCTTTTCAGTAGTTTTTGTTTATCAAAACTGAAGGCCGAATTTCAGAGTTCATGGGAACGCTGTGCGCCGGATTGTTTTCCAAAATTCATTCTTACTGTTCAGGGGAGAACATCATATCAGACAGGCTCTCAAAGAATAGGTCTACATATTCAGTTGACAGTTGGACCAGGTTCGATAGTGCAATAACCTGGCAGTTGTGAGAATGATTGCTATCATCGGTGTCTGGATCAGCAATGCTCACAGAAAGTCGTACCAGGGTGATGCTGCTTTCATTTCTCGCTTCACTGCCGCCACCTAGTCGTAGCGCAGGAGTCTCAATGAATGCCGTCATCAGGATTGGTAGCCGCTGGGGACAACACGATGCATGAGCCGTTACAGGACTTAGCAAAGTATTGACATCCATTGGTACTGCTGATGGTAGTGCAAGACAGGTGTCTAACACGCATTCTTCTCCGCATAGCATACATCGAAGCACAGGTAAGATGCAGGTCTGCCATATAGGTCTGAATGAAATAAACCAGGTCATGTTCAGATCTCTCAGCCGGGCCAATCCAAGGACCTTAGTTATTCGGTCCCGGTAGCCTATTGCTAGGATTGTTTCTTCCATCCTTGCCGGAGTCATGTCTGTGTTTTGGCTTGCCATATCGGGATAGAAGGGTCAAAAATAAAATGCCTGCTACGAGCCCTAAAAGTAGTGGTAGGCCGCCAAAGACAGAATGGACAAAATTGGGAATAATGCCCAGAACTGCTTTGAATGGTGTTAGCAGTCCCGAAAAAATCGTCTTAAATACATTCGAGATACCTACGGCATCCGACATATTTAGGATTTGGCTGAGCATTTCTGTGAAATGCACGGGGCAATTTGTTGATAAAAGTTCATGTATCTCCGATTTTGTCCTTGCAACTCAGAGATCATACATCTCTTTTGATGACGTGATGGGCACTGTTGTCTGCAAAAGCACAGACTTCATTCTGCTTAAAGTATCAATTCGTATAGAAGAGATTTTCAAAGGAGGCCATATCGGAGTCTCGGAGTCTCCAGGGCCTTTTGGAAACAATGCTTGCATACAGCAAGTGACCATGGAAGTCACGCTTACGAGATATGCTTTCCCTGGCACCAAGCCACAACAGCTGTGGTCCGTTATTAGAATGTAACTCCCGTTAGAAAGCTGCCTAAAGAATGGCTCTATCTGCGTTGTAGGTATGACGTGCTGGTGGCGTGAAAGGTTGTTTGAAGTCCCTTCACAGGCCCCATGTAAGTTAATACCCTGGCACAAAAGTATACTGCTTAGTGAATATTTGCAATTTTCACCACTAAGAAATAAATTTCTGTTGTCGTCACTATAGCATGTGTGTGGATATAGTAATTTCCATGATGACTTAATGTACCCTTTACCCAACTTTTCATACTGGCCTGCCGGTATATACTCAAGGCAATTTTTAAAACGGAAAGTTGTTATCGGAATAGTGATAATCCCATGTATTATCCATTCAATGACAGGTCTTTCTGACATTGTCAATGGTAATCTCTCAAGTTTTTCAATGCTCAGAATTGTATAGTCTGCTCCTTTTTGGGCCAAACTGATTTGTTTATCAGTAAGGTTACAGACAGAAAACAGACGTTATGTTGATTAGACACCATGGCACATAGCCCGAACGCAGATTTTGCAACGTCCAGCCTAGCTGTACAATAGAACGTAATTGGGACTGGCCATGTTGTAACATTAGCAGGTCCTGATCTATTATATCGATGGCAGATGATACAATGCTGTCCAGTGAATATATTCTGGAGGACAGAGTCATTAACCCATTGTCCACAACAGAAAGTGATTTTTCCAAATGAATACAATCAATTTCTCGTATTTTTTCTGCTGTTTCAATTTGCATTACTTTCCATGCCTCGTTGTATGCCGCATATACACTTGCCGCTATGAAACATTTTTGACGCTGTTTGCGTGGTCCCATAATGAAATCACGCAAGTCAGCACCTTCTTTAAGTAAAGATAAGTATTGCTTAATTTCTGCCAGTGTGGATGTTTCGAGCCATTCAAGGCAGAGTTTCCCTACACTGTATGTTGTTACTATCCCTGGATGTTGTCTCTGGGAGTATCTAGGGTCTGGTCTGGTCAGTTTTAACCCCTGTGTTTTGTTCAGGAATCTATCTTGACAGTTATTAGTGTCTGTTGGCCAGATTAACCACTTTTTCCAATCAGGATGTGTTCTGTTTTGAAGTAAAATTTTGGATACGTCTATTTCAATATCTGTGCTAGCCTCATCATGTATTGTCTGTGGAATAGACGGTTTGTTTAAGTCTTTTATCTTAGCTAGGCCAAGACATGTGGTTTGGTGAATTGTGTCATTTAAAACAGTATTTGTTCTGGGATCATGCAAACTCGAAATAATGCTTCTAGACCTTGTACTTGCCAATCTTTTGTACCCCAAATTGTTTTTGTTTCAATGTTGTTTTTCCAGAAATCAAAACCAAATGTAACCATTTTTTCATAAAATGCTTCTGAATATATCAATTTAGTATTTGTCAGCATGGTTTCGTCCCTGTCTTATCCAACAGTTTATAATAAAATGTTTCAGCATTACTTGTGTTAAACCCTGAGAAGTATTGGAATTTCTCGTAAAACGTTTTTGAACTACTTTTTGGTGGTGTTGCACAATGTTCCCATTGGTTATATTTATAAACATTTCTAGATTGAGCAGATTTATGCAAATAATGGTCTCCGTAATGGGTGAAACAGAACATCTGTTCATAGTTAGATGAACCTTGTAAATAATCATGTTCTGTAAATTCTGCTGACATCACCAAATCCGACATCATATTATTTATACTTTCAAAATCCCAATCATCAGAAAATGTACTCGGTTTTACAAAGTCACTTAATGAAACCTTAAATTGGTGAGGATATTTCAAGATTTCGACCAGGCCATATATTTCATAGTCAGTCTTGTCCCAAATTACCCCGCCGGGTATTGGAATGGCTGTGACATTCACTGATGATAGTTCTCTTTTCTCGATGTGTGATGACTTATGAGGTTTTAGAACTAAGTTGATGTTCTGACTTGCTGTGTCCATTGAACTGTATTTTCCCTCAATGAATTTTCCCAAACAAAGTATCATGATGAGCCAAAGTAGCAGTAAAAATACACCTTGCCCAAACCAGAACTCTAAACATGGAGAAATAAGATAAGTTTCCTTGAGTTGATGAACTAGTTCTATTGCCTTTTCTGTAAAAGTCTTTGTTTCTGGCATCACTTCAGGGTCACTTTGATCTTCAGAAAAGTTATCGAAATTGATGAAGTAACCAGAGGCAGTTCTGTCGATTGTAGGAATAGCATTTCGTATTTGATTTTCATTGGCACATTCTGATGCCACATCATTGTAGACAGGTGTTTCACGATGAACTGTTTCAATTTGAGCTTTGTTGCATAGTCCTTCTTTGTGCACTGTAGGTTTATCAAATGTGATTAGTCTTTCAGTTTGAACCTCTTGGATTGTTGCAAATTTGGGTATTCTGTTATTTCTTGGGAGTCCACTTGGCCTACTATTTATTATAGGCCACATGCTTGTGGTTTCACCAGGTCGATGGATACAACTCGGTTCTCCTTTTTACCAGCAAGGGGCGGTAGTACTACTGATCTTGTTCCGTTGATACTTAAGACAGGTACTGCTTTTCTGTAAGAAGGCCCAAATTCCTTCTTTACCGCGATCTTTTCCCTGACCAGATCCCCAATCTTTGGAATCCAGACAGGTCTTGCTGGAACAGGTGGTGTGTCTTCAGTGGTTGTTGGCTGTTGTTTTAACTTTATGTTGCTCAGGGCTTTTCTTGTTTCATTTAAGTCCTGTAAAACAGCTAAACGATCTTTGATGTCAAAGTTTTTATTTTCATCTTTTACCACTGAAGCCTGACTATCAAGATCCTGAATATACATTTAAGTTCTGAACAATAGTTCGTTCGGGCTGAAACCTTTTAGAGAATTTCTTGGCAAGTTATTAAGACTACGTTGGACACTTGTTAGATGTTTGACCCACCCATCACCCAAACCTAATACCTTTGCAGTTATAGATTGCTTTATGTCTCGGTTTTTTCTTTCCACTACACTGTTTCCCTCAGGATGGAATGGACAAGAGAATCGCAATCCACTGCCCATGCTGGTTATAAGCTCGAGAGCTAAAAGCAGGACCCTGGTCAGAATGAAGCATGGCAATTGCGTATGTGCCGATAAAGACTCGCAAATCTTTTATAACCGTTTTGGCGTCAGCCGAGCGCTGGGGCCACATTCATATGAATCTCGTACAGGAATCCACTGCGACCATGATATATGTATAGTTGCCATCCCATTGTAGGGGACCGCAGTAGTCCAGGTAAACACATGCTAATGGTTTATCTGAGATGAGAAGAGGTGTCTGCGCTGGTCGTTTCACTGTTGATACTTTCATTTTTTGGCATATTTTGCATTCTAGTCCATATTTCTTAGTTTGTATTCTCATATGAGGCCACCAATATCTCTGTTTTAGTAATGATATTGTTGCGGAAATGCCAGCGTGTGCAGAAGCAAGCCCTTCGTGTGCCGCTATTATTAGTCCTAACCTGTGTTCCATGTTTGGAATTACCCTATCCCTTACTCCAGGGATTCGAGCAAAAGGAACATTATTCGTATCTGTTAAATATGAGTACTTTTCTGGAAAGCCTCTCGGGAGTGTTTCTTTACTATCTTTTACTGGCGCACTGACAGCTTGTAGTATATCGCTGTCTATTTTTGTTTTTGACCGGGTGATAGCAGCTAAGGAAGCCGTTTGCACAGCTCCCTTCGCGGCTTCATCAGCCAAAGAATTCCCCGCAACGTGAACGCCATCACATTGATGACTCAGAGTATGTATCACGTGAGTCTTTTGTAGTTCCTTCTGTAAAAGAACTACTTGTTCCCAAAGCATTTTATGCTTGATTGTGCCAGCTTTTGCATCTTTGAACCCGTTTTCAACCCAATTCTTCAAGTATTCATTATAAGATTGAACGCAATAATATGAATCGCACACTATAAGTGTGAGGAATTCGCGATCGGTATTTTCAAGCACCATCTTAAATGCTAATAGTTCAGCTCGCTGAGCTGTACAATCTCCTAGAGATTGAGTCTTAGTGACCATTGGTCTAAATTTCCCTTTGTGCCAACGACCTTTAACAATCAGCACGCAGCACTGTAAGCTTGTTTACCCCCAACTGCGGGTTGTGCCGATCCGTCTGTATATATGATACATCCGTATTCTTCTAGAGGCAGGATTTCCAGTGGCAGAGGACATTCATATTCATATTGTAAAAATTCCTGTGTCTTTAAGCTAGGATCAAATTCATATACTATGTCTGTTGCAGCAAGAGAATTAACCCATTGGATCCATCTCGGATGCAGAGCTTTAACATTTGGGATGCTCGCTTTAGTTACTGCTTCTAAAGCAGGTATAGGTGTAACGATTATTATCCATTTACCTTGTGCTAGGGCTCTTTCTTTTGCTACAGCAGTCTGAACCGCAGTTAGAATTTTTTCTGTTGAACTGAATTTTATTTCAGCTTTTGTGTACAAATGTGATTTGTAAGCTATTGGTACCGTTTCTCCCTCATTAGAGGTGAGGTACATGAATCCGCATCTTCCTGGAATGACCCGGATTACAAGGTTTCGTGTATTGTCACGTGTTTCTAATTTTGTTTTAGCTAACATGTCTGTTTGCAGTGATCTCAAAATTTCTGTGTGTTTTTGAGTCCAGTTGATTTGTTTAAAATCAGGTTTTATTAATTCATAGAGAGGTTTAATCCTCTCTGCATAATTTAATTGTGTGTTTTTGAGTCCAGTTGATTTGTTTAAAATCAGGTTTTATTAATTCATAGAGAGGTTTAATCCTCTCTGCATAATTTAATATGTATGTTCTTCCAAAATTCAGGAAGCCTAGAATCGATTGTAAGTTCTTCAGCGTTTTTGGTGCTTGGAGTACAGCGCACTTCTCTAAGAAGTTGTCCGCCAGGCTTTTCCCTTCACTTGATAATTCGTAACCTAAAAATAGTACTGTTAGATGGGCAATTCGAGACTTTTTATAGTTGAATTTGTAACCCTCTGCCACGAACCCAAGTATTATGGTGTTCACCCTTTTCAAGTGAGTATCCAAGTCGTCGTCTGTGAGATAGATGTCATCGACATAAGATAATGCCTCATCATCATATATTTGTAGTAACTCTGTTACTTGGGCTGAAAATAATCCTGGGCTATTCTTGAACCCCTGTGGGAGCCTACAGAAATTTTTCTGTGACCCCATTATTGAGAAAGCGGTCAAGTACCTGCTTTATGGTGCAATATTTTGACAAAAGAACCCATTAGATATGTCTAATGTTGTTTTGTATTTTTTCCGAACTATGTTATTCATCAGTGCCGCACTGTGCGAGTTCTGTACCGCAAATGTTTTGCAACACGAGTTAAGATGTCTGTAGTCCAAGACTAGACGATATGAATCGTCTGGTTTGGAGACAGGAAACAAAGGATGGTTCATTTGAGAGGTGCATGTTTCAATCACCCCCTGGTATTCAAGTTGATCTAAAATCTCCCATACCTGTTTTTTAGCTTCTTGCTTAATTGGATACTGCCTTTGTGCAGTAGGTTGACTTTTTAACTGGATTTTGTGAGGAGGAGAGTCCTCATCCCATCCTACATGAGTCTTATATAATGCAGGTGCTTGGGCTACTGCCCATTTCCTTGCATATACATATTTAGTGTGAATTGGAATGTGATTGGAGACGGCAAGCATAATCATTTCTTTGCCATGAGGGCACTCCCTGACAAACTCTGGGGGCCAATCTTTCTCAGCTAACAGGATGTCATAGCCTTTTGAGAGGTTATCCCAAAATAGACCCCTTATTTTCCTAGTCTTATCTCCCTCTATACGCAGTGTTATTTCGTATATCTTATGAGGTTTGCTAACTCTGGTGTCTGCAGTTTCTACTTGAATGTATTCATTCGTGTCCACTGTCTCCAGATGATTCATCAGGATCTTGCGAGCTATGCTGATCTCTGCTGCACTGTCTAGCATTGTCTGTGCCCACTCTCCGTTTTTCAGCTGTGTCCTCAGTATTCTCGGCATGTTCGATTATTCTAATACTGGCTACCTTCTTTCTTGGAAATTATAACTTTTTACTTTGAGCAGGTTCCTTGTCTTTGGACTTGGTGTGCTCTTCTGGGTCTGACCGTCCTCTTCTTTCCGATTTCTGCGAAAAAGATCGAGAGGGACGTGTATCAATACTTTGATATCTATCAGGCTTTTTCAAGTTATCCCTATTTCTAAGGTTGTATCTTTTTTCAGAGTGCTCCCTTTGGGGAGACTGGTGTTCTCGAGTCGGAGTTCTTTCCCTCCGCCAAGGAGACCTTCCTCTGGGCTGGAAAACTTTTCCCTTGGGAGTGGATTGTTTATTTCCATCCCAGCTCTTCTTTGGAGTATTTTGATTATTTTTAATAATAATTTTTCAGGACTTTCGAGTAGTTGGGGTTTTACCGGTTTCCCACCCAAACTATCTCTACCTAATTCCTCATAGCATTTTTCTATGATTCTGGCGAGCTCAAATTCAAAATTCAAAATTCAAAAAGTCTTTTATTCGATTAATCATTTTGATAATCATAAAAAGTACACAAATTGTTTAAAACACATCATCATGAGTAAGGCGCATTATTGTTATTACAATACATTATTACAGTACAAGTTAAAATAAAAGAATAAATGAGAAAGAAATACATTGGGGTTCGCAGAACGTGATAAATACAGATATACAGATGTTCAAGTAGGGATTAGATCTATAGCTTTGCGAGTTGATAGGCTTAATTTCAAAAACATAGCTAAGCTTTTTGCCACATATTGAGTATCAAGCTGTTGTAGCGCTAGAAACGCCGGGCGACAGGTCCTCAACCCCATCTGGCGCAGCACTGGTGAAACCCAGCGCCTACGTATTTCAGTGTAATAGTGGCAAAACAATACTGTATGCATGGTTGATTGCGAGGATACTTTATCACAAGGACATTTCCCCAGATCATGAGTCCAAGTTGACATTTTTGGGAAAGAAACCAAACGAAAAAACAAATTAAATCGAAACCTGGTTAATAAATACCTTTCGTGATTAGTTATGTAATATGTAAGGTAAGGCTGTATGCCTGGTGACACTTGAACCATCAGAATATGTGCATTAGATTGCTTGGAAACTTCACCAGACAAGCGCAATTCCCTTAAATGACTGAGACATAGGTTTTTCAAGGATTTTCTGCTTATCCCACTGATAGAAGATGGCTCGATAATATACTCAGTGAGATCCAGATCTTTCAGGATGTTAACCACGTACGCCAGCCACGGGATGTTTTTCCAGGCTGACAACTCTAAACATTCAGAAATCAGGGCACGTGTAAGATGGCATTGTGGTTTGGACCAAACACGGTGCCACAGGAGTACAGGTTGGCATTTGATGTAATCTACCAAATAGTCAATCCCGAGCTCGATGTGACATCCATAGGTGGGGGCACTCTGTGGGAGGGCCAGCAGATATTTGGTAAAGACATTTTGGACTTTTTGCAGTTCCATAACATTAGCATAACCCCATACCCCAGCTCCATATGTGGCGATACTCTGGCATTTGGCTTGGAAGATCTTAAGCAGCGCTGATGGAGTTGGTTTACCCAATTTTCTGGAAAATGAAACAAGGGCAGAGGTAGCTCGTTGAAAGAGTAATTTTCTGGTTACCAATGCCCTTTTCCATGTCAGGTGGTCATCTATTAAGATACCCAAATAGGGGTATTCCCTCACACGTTCCAGTTTGGTGAGCTCGATACAGAGATGTTTGGAACTTTTTACCTTGGGCCCGGAGTGCATGACAAAGGTCTTGGTCTTGTTCACCTTTAGCCCAAGCGAAAGCATGTAGGTACAATATTTGTCCAGCTGTTTCTGGAGCTGTACTAGGGTCCTAGCAAAAAGTACAGAATCGTCAGCGTAAAGTAACGCTGGAATAGGGCGATGATTAATGGTAGGTAGATCCTGACTCCCTTCTAGCATGGCTTCTTCCAAACCGTTAGTGTATAAGTTAAACAGGAAGGGAGCCAGGACACAACCCTGCCGTACTCCACGAGTTACTGGAAAGGAGGATGTTAACTCTCCACCCCTTCCATATCTTACGCAAGCCGAGGCATCTGTATAAAGCTCGCGCAAAAATTTGATGAGGGGAGGATCAACACCCAACTCCTCCAGAATGGACCACAGCTTGACGTGAATTACGCAGTCAAACGCCGCACTAAGGTCGACGTAGACCATGAATAGGTTGCCCCGTTTTACTCCCACGTATTTCCCAATAAGAAGGGTGAGATTCAGAGCCTGTTCGACAGTACCCAGTCCCTCCCGGAATCCATATTGGAGGTCAGTAATGATGTTCTTTTCTGCCGCCCAATCCTGTAAACGTTCCAGAATTAGGCGACCCGCGACCTTACCCAATGAATCCAGGAGGGAAATGGGTCTGTAGCAGGCGGGATTGTTTCTTTCACCCTTCTTAAAGATTGGGAGGAGTATCGAGGAAGACCAAGAATCCAGAAGGCCGATGTTTAAGACTGCGGCCATCAGCTGCGTGATGACTGGGGACCATAGTTCCAAGTTACATATGAATATGTCGAGCGGTGCACCATCCGGGCCCGGCGCTTTACCTGTTTTAGAGGAAGAAAGTGCACTTATAACCTCTCCTAGGGTAAAATGAAGATCAATTGGATAAACCCTTTTTGTTGGGGAGTCGGTTATTGAGGTGGATTGTGCAGAGTGTTCCGGGGGTTGATCACTAAAGATCTTGGAAAAGTGAGACACCCACTCGTCGGCGGTCACGGCCACATCCAGGTGTTGGTGTGAGCTAGCCTCCAGCAGGAATGGGGATTTAACAATCTGCCAGAACTGAATGCTGTCCTTACTCTGGCAGCTCTCATGTAATTGGGCCCACAGTTTATTTTTATGATCTTTTTTGCAACTCGTTTGGGCCTGCTTGTATTCTGTTCTTAATTTAGCTACAGTATCTTTATCTCTATTTGGGTTGTGAAGCTCTTTTTTTAAAGCGGTTAGGGCTTTCCGACAAGCCGTGTTGAACCATCGAGGCTCAGAGTGATTACCTGGATTGGGCTTTCGGGTTAATACCTTCTGGATGGTATTGAGGATTTCTCCAAAGCTAATAATAATTTGCTCATAGGAGGAGTCCTCATCGAGACAGGTGGAAATCCAGGGGAGAGCCTTAGCTATGACCTTACTTGAGGTAACTGATGGGTCAACACTTGACCATTTCACAGAGTAACCGTTTGTTTTATCCATAGTCAGTGCTTTTTGGGTCAGCAAACTCTTCTTCGGTGTATTGGGAGCAGTCGTAGGTAACTTGATCTTAATACTGTTAGGAAAATGATCGCCGGCTATTTCTGAGCCTGTAGTAAATTGGTGAAGCGTACCCATTACAGGATAAGAACATAGTATAAAATCTATGGTGCTACGACAACCCCTGCCATGAAAGGTAGGTCTAAATTCCACAGGTGGGTTTACGAGTTCATTTGCGAACATCACTTCTAGGGACATTATGCTATCATTAAAAGAGTCTCCTACAGGGGTATGGGTAAAGTGGGTCAACGGGGAATCATGTTCATCTAAGAGGCCACAGACAGTTTTCTTATAGTTAGGGCACAGTTGTACATTAAAATCCCCTCCCCATATTACATTGCTCATAGCTGATGGATACTTAACACGTTGTTCAGTTATATACAAAGAAATATCAGACACAGTCTTTGCACAATCTGCTGGTGTTAAATTGTTGTAAAAGTTTATAAGAGTGTAAGATGTACCATTTTTAAAAGTGAGCAAAATAATTTGATAATTTGGTGTAGTACGTAAAGTTATGGTTTTCTTTGCTGCTAAAGTGTTAGAAATATAAACCACAAGGCCCCCCATGGGTCTACCATGTGTTGTTGGACTGGCTGGGGAGTGAAGTGTTATGTATCCTTGTATATGCAGTGGGTTAATTGTCCAGGTCTCTTGCAGGCAAATTATCTGATGCGTGATGACAAAGTCTAACCAAGGTGCCAGTACAATCTTGGATCGGAGACCTGCAACGTTCCAGAATATTATTGAAACTAGGTGGAACGACGGGGTTTCAGTACCATACGCTGGGCATCCTATATGCGAAGGAGTCTTAGTTATTGCGCATGGATCGAAATTTGGAGAGAGGGACAGGGTGTCACCTTGCGTGTTACATATAATAGCGGAACTGGGCTGAATATCAGCGCTTTGACAGAGGTTTATATCATCTGTGGCAATTGTAGCTAATGTGATTAATGGTGACTTTATTTGAGTCGATGGACTTGGGAGTTGGAAAGAACTTACAGGCGACAAGGATAGAGGGCTGGTGGGGGATGTATTCCTGTCTTCCAAGACGGTGGAGAGTGGTGGTCAGTCCACCATTTCTAGGCAGTCAAACCTATTATAAGTAGGGACGCCCCCCCAATCTAGGTATGGCGTGTTATCTCTACCTCCTTGTCCTGCCCAGTTTGACCAATCCGAGTTACCATTCCAGTTGCCTACCTGGGTCCAGTTCCACTCGGGGCTTGGTTGCATGGGTTTAGCTGGAGGATAGAAAAAGGCTAGTCTTTTAGTGCCGATTCCCTCAGGGGATGTTTGGGGACCCCAAGAGGAGATCAACTCAACAGTTTGGGGGTCCTCAAAGTTTATGATTATGCAATCTCCTGGGATCGTTTTTCGCTCCCTCCCGATCCACGGGACTCTGCGTACCGAAACAATTCTGTTATTAGAATATGGAGGAAGTGGGCGATTCAGTGACAACCAGTGGATTATTTTGTTTTTTAGGGACCATCCCGGTTCTTCAGAATTGGTACGCAAAACTGGGACCCCGGTCATAATGATAATGTACGGGGTCGCTTCTGGGGGAAGGTGAGCAGGCCGGGCTCCGTTACGTCTTGTGTTATAAGGGACGTTTTTTGAGGCTGGGGTTTTTGTCGAGGATTTTGCCGGGGTTGTAGTGGTTGTTGTGACGGGTTGGGCCTGTGCTACAGAAGGAGCAGGACGTGAAGAGATGGAAGTGTTTTTAGCTGCGATATTAGTTGGTATTTGCTTCGCTGGTTTGCTAGGTGATTTGGTGGAATTCTGGTGAACCACCGCTGTGGTGGTCGCCACTTTCTGTGGTTTGGATGTTTGCAGAGAGTTGGTTTTACCTGCATTTTTAGGTTTTGAATTTTGAGGTTGAGGCACTGGGATTGAGGGTGTTGGGATTATGGTCAGACTTTTCTGAACATTTAAGTCATTTGTTAATGAGGCTAATGATTTTAGAATTTTCGAAAGTGTTAGCTCAATGGGTTTCAGGTGTAACTTGATTAAAGCCTCTATAGACACCAAAGAGAAGGTCTCATGTGTCCCGGGAGCCAGTCCGCTATGTAAATTGCCACTTGGGTTTTGGTTAAGTGTGTCTGTCGAAAGATTTATTATTTCAGGCGCTGTGGTAAGCGTTAACTGTTGAAACAGTGCTGGGTAAGATGGGGATAAAGCTGAAGGAAGGGGGTGATCTGAGGGGGGTATCAGGGAATCCTGTTGTATGATGACGTTATTGTGGGGGGTTTTTTTAGCACCCTTTTTCACTTTCCTCTTTTTCGGAATGGCCCCCTCCCTCTGACCCCTTGCATTTAAGGAGGGAGAAGAAGGAGAATCCTCCTCGGGAGGGATAGTAAAGAGAAGTGGAGTTCTCTCGAGTGACGGGGGAGTATGTGGTGCAGAAGAGGGTGAAATGTGAGTAGTGGAGAGATTGATGGATACTGATAAATCCACTATTCCAGGGACAGTATGAGTCTCCAACTGTAAACCAGCGTCTACAGAGCGTTGCGGAGTTTTGGCTGCGGCCAGTAGTCCCAGGGAGGAGCGTCTGGCTGCGGCCAAATCCTGGGAGACTCTCCTTTCAAGTAAAAGAACACCTTGATTTATGGCATCGTTTGCTTTAGCAATAAATTGATCTATAGGCCCTTTGACCTGTGCAGCATGGGTAGGCTTGGTGTTTCTAGTAAGCCTAGGTGACATGATACGAAATTAATAAGTATAGCGCTAAGCTAGTTAACCGGAAAGTCGAGGTTTACAATACAAGTACTACAATAACAGCACAGAGGATACGCTATCAAGGGGGTGGCCCAGTCCAGTCTTACCCGGTCTAGAACGGGCTTAAACGGGCCCGCCCTTGGCCCGGGCTTCGCCTCGCGCTTCGTCCCGCGCGCGTCCCGCGTTGCGTGAGGGACTGTTCGCTTTATTGTGATCGTACTGGGGGGCGTGGCCGCCGGAGGAAGAGGCACCAGCTGTAAGGAGTAGAGGCTGCTGGTCCTCGCAGTCCCCCGGTGAAGGCAGCAGGTAGCTTAAAGGTCCAGCGCACGCTGGGAGCGTGCAGGCTGTCCGCCGAGTGCGGAGAAGCTCCCACCAGCGGCGCGACCTTACCAGAACTGCTTAATTGTTAAAATGCACCCTCCGTGTGCAGCGATAAAGCTTCCTCCTGAATGGCAAAAGCGGGTTTGGTCAAATGAGCGGCACCCGCGGAGCGGGTGTCGCGAAAAGTAAATAGAGCTGATGGGAGGCGTGGCCGCCGGGGGAAGAGGCACCAGCTGTAAGGAGTAGAGGCTGCTGGTCCTCGCAGTCCCCCGGTGAAGGCAACAGGTAGCTTAAAGGTCCAGCGCACGCTGGGAGCGTGCAGGCTGTCCGCCGAGTGCGGAGAAGCTCCCACCAGCGGCGCGACCTTACCAGAACTGCTTAATTGTTAAAATGCACCCTCCGTGTGCAGCGATAAAGCTTCCTCCTGAATGGCAAAAGCGGGTTTGGTCAAATGAGCGGCACCCGCGGAGCGGGTGTCGCGAAAAGTAAATAGAGCTGATGGGAGGCGTGGCCGCCGGGGGAAGAGGCACCAGCTGTAAGGAGTAGAGGCTGCTGGTCCTCGCAGTCCCCCGGTGAAGGCAACAGGTAGCTTAAAGGTCCAGCGCACGCTGGGAGCGTGCAGGCTGTCCGCCGAGTGCGGAGAAGCTCCCACCAGCGGCGCGACCTTACCAGAACTGCTTAATTGTTAAAATGCACCCTCCGTGTGCAGCGATAAAGCTTCCTCCTGAATGGCAAAAGCGGGTTTGGTCAAATGAGCGGCACCCGCGGAGCGGGTGTCGCGAAAAGTAAATAGAGCTGATGGGAGGCGTGGCCGCCGGGGGAAGAGGCACCAGCTGTAAGGAGTAGAGGCTGCTGGTCCTCGCAGTCCCCCGGTGAAGGCAACAGGTAGCTTAAAGGTCCAGCGCACGCTGGGAGCGTGCAGGCTGTCCGCCGAGTGCGGAGAAGCTCCCACCAGCGGCGCGACCTTACCAGAACTGCTTAATTGTTAAAATGCACCCTCCGTGTGCAGCGATAAAGCTTCCTCCTGAATGGCAAAAGCGGGTTTGGTCAAATGAGCGGCGAGCTCAATTGGTTGATCTGTGATATCTGTTTCTTTCAAATTTCTGGCGGATCGCCACAGAGGCTGCTTCTCCTTTTATATTGGCTAGTAATATTGCCGAGACCTGCTTGAAGTCTTTCAGTAACTTCATACCAAGAGTTAAAGCAGGTTCTCGACCGTATTCATTCTGAATCTGTTTTAGCACATCTGGTATTACCGCTATGGACGGAACACCATGTGTTTTTGTGTAAATGGAAGCAAAAACTGTACCCCAAGTGTCACAGTCCTCCACATGTGGTGCGACCCCCATTGGAAGGCAGATAGTCAGAATTCTGTGTTTCTCAATAGGGGTAGTATTCGAGAAATACTGCCTCTATTTGAGTAATTTTCTGTGCTAACCAGAAAGGGATTTGTTCCCGTTTTATGGGTGTTTTACCAAGACATGATTGTATGTTTTGTGGTGTAATTTTATTTGTGTTCCCCTGATGAGGGGTCAGCTGTGGAATACTAACAGCTGTTTGGACTGTTGCAGTCCGCATTACATATTGGACTAACTGTCTATATATTTTAATTAGTCATTTTAGCTGTGCTAAAAGTTCTTCTTTTGACATTTTCTCAATGTCCGGATGTGGTGTGTAGCTGGCTAGAACCGGCCACGTTGCTCCTGGTCCACCTAGTGGACCTAGCCTGGTAATGTGATCGTTATGTTTTAGGGCGCCTTTAAACCAGAGCAGGTGCTCTTGGTATTTTAATGGAATTTCAATCTCCTCGAAAGGAGCGTACTCTTCCGGTTGATTCTCTATTTTGTAATAGTGGAATTCATGTGTTGTAGCGTTTGCCGCTGGAAAGTTTATCCATGAATAGAATACCTCTGTCTGCCGATATTCGTGTGCCTCTATCACGAAAATGACTGTACCGCCTTGAGCTGTCAGTCTGTTTTCTATAAGTTTTAACGTTATAGATTTTATTAAGTTTGCCAGAATGATAATTGAATTCGGTTCATTAATTCCTGTATCATCGGGACCCCGCTGATTCACATCTACTGCGGCTTCAGCGGTCCCGTTGTTTTCTCCTGGCATTGTATAACTGCAAAAATTGCAGAGCAGGTCTCCAAGGAGACAAAGATTAGGTGCACAATATTCTGGAACACTGTATCCTTCAACGTTGACTAAACCAGAAACTCTACATAGGAATGTCTTCCTACTATGTTCCGGCGGATTTTAACCTTTCACCAACTCCAGACGTCTATTGGAGTATTTACTGGAGAAGGGTGTCTGTGTGAAAGAGCACGACTGAGTTACTCTAACGTCTTGCGTTAGTTTTATCACCTTACCAAACTTTGGGTGCCATGTAGTGTAGTTCCTATTTTCCCTATAGGCCCTGCGCATTGGAATAACATAAACAGCAGTGTAGACGTAGGAGTGCGGTCTTCTAGGTCTCTACTGACTATGTTAGACTTAATTGGGTTTGTACCAGCTAGCTCATAGGTCACTGGAAACTTCCTTGACTGAATAAGAAGTGATCAGCTTCTTTAGCTCAGACAAGAAGGGATTCAGTTTTCCAACAATCGCATTAACATGACAACTTTGCTCCTCAGAATAAGAGTCAATCTCTAGAGTCGTGTGAAACAATAGACAGCTATTTCACTCAGTCAGTTGTGCAGAATTACTTTCACCATTTATGCAGAGAATGGAGGGACGGGCATTTTCAATAAAAAGGTATTATTTATTGAACAGTCTTTCTTCTCATGCAAGAGAAATGAATTGCCACAATTGCAAGAATTGTTATTATAAAAAGTGCGTACAGTAAGAGCAGTATTACGAAATAATATTGTAAAAGCATTGATATGGTTCCTTAGCCATAAGATGTTTAAAATGAATAAAATATATACAATCATATATACATTGGCTAACAACCTCAACTGGTGCTTCTAACTACGCCTACCCCAGTGTACCTGACCAAAGCCTAATACGTGGGAGGGAGTAAGTAAGTAGCAGGTTAAGTTTAAGTTTGTTTTTGCCAAGAGCTTGCTTCAAGAATTCTCTCTAAGGGTTTAGTCAGCATCGTACCTCTGGGATAGAATGTAGGAGGTCTGGTTTCTCCTCTCAGGACTCGATATTCCAGTCACCCGCAAGGGTAGGCTGGAAACGCCGGAGCTGGATTTTCTCGGCAGGAGAAAGACAGCGTCTTCCTCAGCGAGTCAAGGAGGAGGGGCAGGGTCTGTGGGCTTCTCGCATCTGCTGGGCTCTCTGCAAGGGGACAGCTTCTCTGCTCCAGTATTCACCACCACTGTGTTTGCTTAAGGCAACGTTGGTATTATTTATACCTGAAAGGTGCCGAGTTTGACGTAAGTTTTTAGACATAAGATGTTAATAAATACGTCACTAAGAACTGGTCATTCTTACAGTGCACGTTAGGAGTTCTATTACAAATCAAAACAAAGCAAGCAGGGCTTTCCCAGGTTGCTGGAGGTTTGGTATGTGGCAAGAACTCGGTGTGCTATCTAGGAATCTAAGGAAGTGACTTCTACTGTGTCATGACTGTCATGGACTGCAGAGGCGACTTGCTAAAATATGGTTCTGAATAATATGCCATTATAGGGATATGTATCGATTATAGCCATATAGGGGCATAAGGTCATGCTATATTGATTGGGGTCCTAGATAAAACACAACAATACCCCATAATGTCTTTGTTCTCCTGGTGCAAGGGGCTCTGAGCCCAGTTCAAACCCGTTCTTGGGGCACTCTGCAAGTGCACAACAACATCCATTGTCAGTGTGAGCCTTGGCTCCAGACACACCACAGGGGCGCGGATACAGCATTGTGGAAGGCAGGCGCAGCCCTATCTAGGTACAGGTGCTCCTCCCCCAACCACTCCAAATTCAGATCAGGCCAATTCAGCCTAGGTCTGACTCATCCAGACATTTCAGTGGTTTTTTGAGTTTCCAGCTGCCAAACAGCAGCAACAACCTCCAGAGGCCCAAAACTGGCACAGGCACATCTTGGCACACCGGAACTCACAGCAGCAGAGTTCAGGGGAGCTGGGGTGAAGTATTTGTGACCCTGAGACTTCAGAACAGGAGGCCAGCTCACTTCAGGCCCTTGGAGATCTCCTTCAAGCAGGGGAGAACAGCACACTGCAACAATTTTCTCTTTCCTTGGCAGAAACAGCAATTGCAGGCCAACCCAAGACACACTGCAAGGGCAGTACTTCTCCTCAGTCTCTCAAGCTCTTCTCCTTGGCAAAGGTGTCTCCTGAATTCCAGGAATGATCTAAAGTCTGGGGTTTTGGGTCTGATAATTATACACCATAATGTCTTTGTTCTCCTGGTGCAAGGGGCTCAGTTCTGGGGGCACTCTGGAAGTGCACAACAACATCCATTAGCAGTGTGAGCCTTGGCTCCAGACACACCACAGGGGGGGCGGATCCAGCATTGTGGAAGGCAGGCTCAGCACTATTCAGGGACAGGTGCTCCTCCCCCAACCACTCCAAATGCAGATCAGGCCTATTTAGCCTTGTTCTGACTCATCCAGACTTCTGGTTGCACTTGCCAAGTCAACATGGCAGTTAACAAACTGCGCACAGGCACTGCAGTGACAGGCCTGAGACATCTTTTCAGGGCTACTCATGCAGGCCCACTACTAGCATTTACTAGGGCCTACTGGTAAAACAAATATGCCAATCAGGGATAACCAATCACAAAAAGAGTTTACACAGAGAGCATACTCACTTTAGCACTGATCAGTAGTGGTAAAGTTCCCAGAGTCCTATAGCCAACAAACAAACACAGGTCAGGAAACAATAGGAGGAAGAAGCAAAAAGTTTGGGGATAACCCTGCAAAAAGGGCAATTTTCAACACAGCGTGATAGCCTAATTTCTCATAACAAGAGTAAGACGAAATTACTGAAATTATGTAAGATTGCGGTGTCATTGTGGAAATTTCACCCAGGCATATTTTACAGGTGTTGCTCTTTTTTTATTTATTTTTAAACAATCCCGTAGGTGATCTTTACTTTCACACCCACTTTGCCTCCTTCCATTTCCAACCTACCGTTGTGTCAATCACCTCGCATTCCGAAACTGCTGACCTTCATTACCTGAAATAATCCTTCCACTTTATGAAATCAAGCCTTTTCACTGCACTTCCTAAGAATCCGTCTGATCAAAGCTCTCATCCGGGGCTGGTGCTAGATATCATGAAAGTTTAGCTATTCTTGATTGCAGAGCAGCCATTACGCAAACGGTACTCCAGGGGGCGGCTTTTCACGACTCCTGTTCATTCATCATTACTTTAAAGATGTTACATCCGTAATTCCTTTGAGCATAGCTTCTGTCAATTCCAAGACATTTGCGCACATCTGTTTTAATTTCCTTCGAGCAGTGTTTGTAGTTGATCAAGTGCTCTTCTTTAGCAGTTCATGACAGTTTCATTAACTTTGGAGGCACGAGCTGCATATTTATTTTCGGAGTAATGAAATGCAAGGTTGGTTTTACCTCCGACTTCAAAGGAACGCGCTGGAACCTTTACTGCAGGCTAAAGTTTCAAAAACTAACACATTTAAATAAACATACCCTCTACTTAGAAGAAATCAATTATGAATGTGCCGAATATTTTTAGAATGTAACATTTTTCCGTTTTTTCAAATACGAATGACTGAGAATCTATCATTTCTTTCAAATTTTAAAATGGAGGCCAGTAATATAATCCTCTCAGAATAATTATCTTAAAAATGACTAACTAAAGTGGAACGTCTGACGGAGAAAAATAATCTTAACTATGTAAGATAGAGTCAGTGACAATAATTCGGAAAGTAATTGAATATATGAATAATATCCTTTGATATTTAGCTGTGCAGGTAAAAGAATTTGCTTTCATGTTTGGATATAAGACTTTAATATTACTTTTGATATAACTCTTTACATTTGCTTACATGTTTGGATGTAACACATGGAACTTTAGACATAGAAAGTATGGCATTAAAAACACACGCGGCGATTGCTTTTTACACAGTGCTATCCTGCGTGAACAAACTAACAAATTCCACGCTTATACAGGCCGAAAAATCCAGCAGGTAAAATAAAATCCAGGCCAAGCTTCAAGCAACGTCAGCCCTTATGTCTGGCTACCATCCAACCCGGTTTTAAGGGTATGGAACACCCCCCCCCCCTCACCCCCCCCTCTCCCAACTAGCACCAGCCTAGTACTTAATTTGAGGATGAGATTGTGGATGGGGCGCCCATTTTTGGGGACTGGCACTTATTTTTCCTCATCAGATGTTTCCTGAGAGCAAGAGAGGGAAAAGCAAACAAAGAGGAAAGGAGAAAGTGAAGGATGGAAAATGGTCTTTATGGGACAAAGCAGGAACCTGCAAGAGTGAGATAAGGGGGCAGGCAGTGTCTGGTCGTGAATTGAAGAGGAAGGAGGTGGATACCAACTGCACAGCTGCTGTATTTGGCAGGCTGACATGTAATAGCGCCGGCCACGGGCTTCGCATCAGAGGTTTCGGGCAGCAGCATTTATTCTTTCACAAATAAAGCACTGAACCAGCCTCGCCTGGCACCAAAACCTTCCTCACCACTGCCTCCTACTGTCCGCTTTCATTTATCACCTACTCCAAGCATTATTTGAAAGGAAAGGTTATTTCTGGGCACCTGCCCTCCACCTACTAAAATCTTGCTCACCAATAATCAAGACTGCAGTACATTTGTAAGTCTTAGCTGCAAACATACCTCCCAGAGATTAGATGGGAGCTCATATGCAGATGTTAGGGAAATTATATGACTTTCACAATTGAATAAGCTTGAATTCATTACCACTTTCAGTGCATCATTAAAAGGGGAATCCTGAAAGTTGCTGCAGTGTTGAGACCTATGTAGACGGAATTTAAATCAGTTGTTTCATAATAAATCATGTCATTTTCTTGATTTGCCATGTCAGAATACAATGGATGAAGGTGATGCCATTGACATGACATATTTTGGGGCACATTCTCAAGGACTCATCGCCGATTTAGCAGCACTATTCCACCACTAAAGTGGCAATAGATTTATCGCCCTATTCACAAGCCTGAACTAACAGCCAACGCCGTCAGCTTACCTGCGATAGAAACATTGCCACGGCTGACAGCGACAACTAACACTAATCATCTACAGAGTCGGCATTCCCGTGCAAAAACTCACAATAACACTACTTCCCGATATTCTCAACGACCAGCCAGATCGGCGATTTAGTCCAAAAACAGGCGATAAGGCATGTTAGCAGCAGGGACTTAAGACCTGCGTTTTTCTGGACTTAAGTAGGACCAAAACCTGCAGTATAAGGGGAGCCCAGCCCAGAGCCAAATCTGAAGACCAACAGATGCTATGGAGCTACTAATCATGCAGCTTGGAGGCCCAAGAGACCAGCACCAGACAAATCCATTCCAGTCCGGGACTCCAGGCCTACTGCATCATCACAGGCTTCACACCCGCTCAGCTCTTCAGGTGGGCCTACCTCAGTGCACCACAAGTCATCGCCACGTGGCAGTAGGTCCGTCCCTAACACAGTGCCTCGGGTGCCACTACCTCTGTGCACCACAAGTCATGTCTAGCATCCAGGCCTATTGCATCATCGCAGGCTGTGAACCATCTCTGCTCTTCAGGTGGGCCTACCTCAGTGCACCGCAAGTCATCGCCACATGGCGGTAGGCCTGTGCCAGATGCATTGCCTCAGGTGCCACTACCTCTGTGCACCAAAAGTCATCGTCCCGTGAGCCTACCTCACAAGTCACCCTCCAGCAGCCAACAGCATGTCCTCGGTAACGCCACAGTAGCCCTTCACAGTCATGGGCCACCCGCTCTAGGCAGGCCACTGGAAATCCTGGGTGGAACGTTTGGAGACGTACTCTGAAGTGCACGACATCCCAGCGGCGCGGCGGTGGCCCATGCATAGGCGTGTGAGCAGTGTGAAGAAATGGCCCGGGGCTCCGGCCGTCATTCAGTTCTGGGCTCTGGGCATTGTTCAGTTCTGGTCGTGAGTATATTTTGTAGTGTCGGCGCCACCCAGCCCTTAATCGACAATGTTGCAAAGTCGCATGCAGCTGGAGGGCGGGCTCGACCGAATGGATAATTAAAGGAGTGTAAGACCGCTCAGGGTCTTGGCTCATACATGCCAATTGTTGTGTGTGTATCTTTATTGATGCAGCATGAGCCAAAGGCCTAGCCTCAATCGCAGCGCAAGTTCAGCCAGCCCTGAACTCTACATCTGTGTCCACCCTATCCTTACCATAGGCCTACACACAAATGGCCGCCCACCTTCAACGGCCAACATTACAGCATGCAGAACCACCAATTTACACTAATCTCACTTACCTCTCACAGGTGATCAAGGATATGCACTCTGCCCGTGAATGATGACACCCCTCTGAGCCCCGAACACCCCGGGCCAGAGGCAATACAATGTGGCCCACAAATGCACCAGGGGCATTTTTGAGCGCACATTTGGCATATTCAAATCACGTTTCAGCTGCCTGGACATCACAGGTAGAAGGCTCCTGTACAGCCCAGAAATAGTGTGCAAGATGATCATTGCATGTTGTGTATTGCACAGTATATGTGTACGCAATGCGCCATGGATCCAAGTGCCAGATGCACCGGACGATGATGAGGAAGATGAGTCAGGTGGACCACACCCCACTGAAACTGCAGCAGGAATAGCTCTAAGGAACACAATCATTAAAAATGTATTCGCATGAGCACATCACATTGCGACTGTCCTTAGCAATCATGGAATAGTACAAAATGACTACATGAACAGCATGTGCAAATAATTTGATTGCAACACACATTTCCTGTGTTCATGTCAGACCTCTGCATTAGCACATCACTCTGACAAGTGTAAGTGCAACATTAAGGGCTAACAATCTCACGAATAGCAAATAGATGGTGGGTATGTTGCCGGCATTCGTTTTCCGTGATAGACTGTGTTACGTAAAATTGCGTTAACCTAGGTTGGCGATAATTATCACACGTTCTTGAGAATATCCCCCATTGAATAATCTAAAGCCAAACATAATGCACCTATTGATGTTGTACATATGTATATTTTTCAAACTGTGTGCATTATTCTATGATCTGCAATGATTGAGTCCCTGCAAGATCACTTTAGTCTTCCATTCATCCTTTTGAGGTTCTAAATTGAGTATCATTACGCTTGGCAACACCTGTCACTAGCCGTCAAGTGTTAGATATCAGTATATGCAGCACAAATTCATGTACAGTAGGATATTTCATGGTGTGTGCTGGAGGTGAACCAGGAGGATGGTCTTCTCCCCCAACATTTCTTGGTAGCTTGGAAGTAAAAAGAAACTTTCTTTTCTGCTAGCTGACCTCTAGGTTATCTAAAAGGCACAGGTACTCAGGAAAGTCATTGCACACATGTCAGCCTAGAACTCAGATGGCATTTAACCCAAATCTGGCACTGCAAAAAATGACTGGATGGCTATCAGAACGTGTCAGCAGTGCACGCTGTAGACAAATGCTTATGTGCAGAAATTTGGTGTATTAACTGAACTTAAACATGGCTCAACTCACATAAAGTTAAAAAAATCTAGTAGCTGGAAAAGTAAAAGAAGGTTTAAGTTAGGGATCCTGGGCTTACTACCAGTAATTGATGATCAAGAGGTAGTTCTCCTCACAGATCATTGCCTCGCCTTTCTCCCCTTCACAGTTCCAGAGAGCTACCATTGACCTAAGCGTGAATATATGCAAACTATACTAGGCGGGGTGTTTCAATTTGGGATCGGAGTGGGCCATGAAGGCTCACACGTTTGCATCATTTGTGTATAGTTTTACATAACTGAATAGTATGTTACCATAAATTCGGGCAGAATGTAGCAGATGATAGATAATAAAGTCAGGCAAATTTCGAAAACAAATATTATACAAGATGTTTTGGGAAATCCAAAAAAACAATTGGCTCGTTGAAGGAAAGTAATTTCTCACTATAGCATGCTGTCAAGACTCTGTTGGGATACTGTTTAAAATTCATGTGATAAGTGTTATAGTGATAATGTGCTGAAAATACAGGATGTTTATATTAAATATACATAAAAAACGTGTAATCCTTCCTGGGGAAGGATACATCTGTGTCTTGCCAGGGGGAAGACATTAAGCCACTTGTCAATCACTCTGGAACAAGTTCTATTTGCAGTAGTTTGTCTCAAACCACTATATTGCATGGCCTGAACACTAAACATCTTGGGATACCCATAGAGCAATAAGAATAGGCAAGACATCATTTGTACATTCCAAGCAGAGGTGATAAAGCACTAGAAATTCCAAAGCCCCTTTTATCACACCCAAATCTGCCTAAAATAAATACCTAGATTTCACAATCAGTATGCTGGAGACAGTTAACTGATTGCCTTGTTAGTCACTTCTTTCTCAAGATGATTTGTTCCATATTGTATGAGATTACGACACTCCACGGAGACCTCATATGCATTTGCAATTTCAAGGAGACATTTTAATAAGAGTCTTCAATATAAAGACCGTTACTGGAGGAATGGGTCTTAAAGTATGAATAATATCCTGTAATGTCATTGGAGTGTCCAACAAGCAAAAGTATGGTGGTCTAATTAGATGGTTAACCTCTATTTCTTCTCAAGTTCTATTTCTTTAGGAGACTCATCTTAAACAATTCACCAAATCTTTTTATTCCTAATATAATTCAAATGCATATTTTGCTTCTTCTGGGTTGGCAGTAAGGAAGGTAGCAAATTATTTTGGGCAACTGATAGACTGGGAGACTACTCAAGTTCAGAGAGATCCCATTGGAATGTGGATTGCACTTGGTCTGAATGTGATTTGTTATGTCCCGATAATGGATGATCCCAAAGCTATCATGCAGATTAATGATTAGGCTAGGGGAGCGGTGGACCCTATAATCCTTGGCAGGGACTTTCATTTTATCCAGGATCTGGTAAGGGATACTTCGAAAAAAATAAATAAAAAGCTAAAGCCTAGCACTAAAAAAGTATTGGATGTAATTAAGCAAGAGTATCAACTGATTGTCCCACGGCGCAGGACCCATGGGAATTTCACAATACACTTGCTACTTTCACCAATTTCAGTCTGCCTCTCATATAGATTACTTTCTTATCTCCTGCTCTCCTAATTGTCTGGATTCAGAAATTTGCACTAATTTATTGTCAGATGAAGAATCTGAAAGTAAATTAGCCCACATTTCTGGTTGATTGATATTGAACTAGAAGTAGAAGCAAGAAAAAGGGAAAGGGAAAGATCCGAGTGGCAAATGGATCGCGTCCTTCTCTCCAACCAGTAATGGTAATTGTTGATAAACATGAAAAATGTATTGAGGAGTTTTTCCAAGTGAATAAGGGCACTGCATCACTTTTTTTCAGTCTGTAGAGCTTTCAAAGGCAACAATGCCTGGCCAGATGGTGGCATTTATGACTTCACAGTCTAAAATTCAAGGGGCGCACATAGCTGAACTCCAATCTGCAGTTGATACCGCTTTGCCGATGAAGATCAGTTCTTTGGGAAAGTAAGATTTAGTGGATTTGCAGCCGGCCGAAGCCAAGCGTGAGCTACAGGAATTTTTTATTATAGAGGAAACGAATAGCTTCTGGCTGTTTCACCACTGGGTGTATGAGGAAAGCCAGATGGTAGGGAACCTCCTGGCTTGGTCAACCATGATTAAGCAGGAGGCCGCATTAATTACTGAGTTGCAGGAATAGGGGTCGGGGGCCTTGATCTACAAAAAGAATAAGTTGTCTAAAATGTTTTTAGAGCACTATAATAATTTGTATGCTACCAAATATACTGTCTCAAAAGAAGCAAGGCATCAGTATTTTCATGCTATTAAATGACCACAGCTGGCAAACATGCAGGTAGAGGGATTAGTAGCTGATATTACAGCATTAGACATCTGGCAGGCATTGTCGTCAAAGCCTTGTGGGTAGGCTTGTGGTGATGATTGTCTTCCAATAGAGTTTTATAAAGCATTCTTGGAAGAGCTAATATCTTTTTGATGATGTGTGTTATTTTGTAAAAAAAGGAGGAGAGGTTCCATCAATTTATAAGGAATCTACCATCATCAGTTTTGTTAAGAAAGGGAAAGAATCCCGGAGATGTTGACTCATAGAGACTGATTAGTTTATTATATCCTGATTATAAAATGTTAATGAAAATTACTCTGGCTGCTCAGAAGGCTTTGTGGCAGGCAGGCTGATCTCATCTAGTACTGGATTCATATTCCACGTATTGGATTTTTTAACACAATTCAGATACCCACACTGATAATGATGGTTGATGCTGAGAAAGTATTTGACCCAGTAAGTTGGGATGTTCCTTTTAGGGCCGCAAGAGATTTGGCTTTCAGGTTCAGGTCTTTATTAATTCTAATTTAGCAGGGATGGTCAAGATAAATTGCGGAAACGGGCAGGGTTGTCTTTTGGCCCCTGTATTGTGTACTAATTTTATTGAACCATTGGCTGTAAGGATTAGGGTAAACTTGGGTAAAAAAGCACCAATAGCAGGAATGCCTTAGTTAAAATTGTTCACAGATGACATCATTCTATATTTCGAGCCTGAAGAACAAAATATTAAAATGGCATTGGCAGAGTTTAATTAGTTCCAATCGATTGGGGGATATAAAATTAACCATAATAAACAGAATTGCTCTTATTTAACACCTCTTTTAACATTCTTCCTTTTAATCTTCAGCAGCAAGCTTCATCTTTTAATATGATTCATTACTTGGGGATGTATGTTACTAATTAGTATGCAGAGCTTTACAAATTAAATTAGGGGGCAATGTTGAAAACGATTAAAGACTTATTAGGCAGTTAGACACTTCTTCCTCTTACATTAATAGGCCGAGTAACTCTGATAAAAATTTCTATTTTACCTATGCTGATTATTCTTTTAACAAATGTCCCAATAAAAAATAATAAGGCCTATTTTAAAGAATTAGAAGCACTCTTTCAACATTTTATTTGGAACAGGATGATCTATTGGGTTAAACTTCCAGTGCTTCAACTGGATATTAATCAGGAGGGTTGGTACTGCCTCAGAATCGCACATATTACAAAGCCTCTCTTATAGATATACTAGTCTGTTTAATTGACACTAAAGGATCCTTGGATAACTTTTTTCTGGAAAAGATGGGGCAGAAAGTTGGATCTTAGCTTCCAGTTTTTACGAAGACAGCAAAACTTCTGAAAAAAAACTAAATACAAAACAATACAGGAATATTGCAGTATACTTCAGGCATTCTATTCCATATATGCTCATTCTTCAGGGTACACATATATGCATTTTAAACAATGCTAAGTTGTGGGCTTCCAAATACAGAACAGCCATTTTGTTTTGGAAGGCTAGCGGTTTTGAAGAATTGAGCCATTTTCTTGTGGGGGAGATGTACTTCTTGGCAGTATCTTCTGCTAGATGCGGGGATCACAGCAAGCTTTTCTTTTTTTGAGTATCAGCAGATTACGCACCTACTGAAAAAATACTGTTGTCCGTCTAGAACAGGCTCCTCCTCCGCAATAGCCGCCTTTTTTAGAACAAAGCTAAGGGGGGGGGTGGGAAATTGGTACTGATTTTTTTAGATAAGATTATTCAGGCAGACTGAGGTCGAGTGGCAGTCGATCTCACAATTAGGCAATAAAGCCTTAATGGCTGCGAATTGTGAAAAAAAAATCACGCTGGAAGGCATATTGTACTCCTAAAGCCCTTGTTAGAATGTATCCAGGATTGGAGGATCGTTGTTTTTGCTGCTAGCAGCTGAGAAGAGGCAATTGGCTGCATACTATTTTTACCTGCCAAATATTATCGCAGTTCTGGGAGAAAGTATTTGTCGCTCTAAGCATTGGTTTGCAGAGAAGAATTGAACCTGAGGCTGGCATGACATTCTTTGGCTTGTTAAGGCAGAGGCAATATTTGCTAATGGTTAAAGGGTGAGGGGCCATTTATCGCAATTGCCTCTCTAGGAGCACGATCTTTGATCTTGCAGGACAGGAGAACAACTAGAGTACCAACATATCTAGAGTGGCATAATAAAATGAACCAAACAAAGAAATTTGAAGAAGCCTTTGCAAAAGGGTTGTCGCTTTTAATAGATTTACCACTGCATGGCAATATATGGATGGAATAGAAGGTGTTGACGCGTAGGATGGTGGAAATTATACCAGAAAACATTGTGGAATGAGGATATTCCATGTTAAATTGCATAGGGCCATATGTATGAAGTAAATATGCATTCTCAAAGGCCGAAATTTGCAGAATTTCGGCCTTTGCGAATTCGAATTAGGAAAATGATATGTATGAAGTAAATTCTGGTGCAAAATAAGGAATCACAAAATTTGCGATTCCTTATTTTGCAATTTCATTTAAGGAATTGCAAATTTTTCGATTCATTAAATGCAATGTATGAAACCCCAAAAATTTCCAAAATGCCCTTAAGGAATCACAAATTACTACCAACTTCTAGTTGGTGGTAAGTTGCGATTTCCTTTAAAAATGCACATTTCAGCATTTTTCAAAGTGCCATGTGACGCACATACATGCCCTTAGGGCATGTATGTGCGCCACATGTGCACCCATGCATATTTCAGGGGTGCAACAGGGTGTCCTTTGAACACCCCCGCACCTTTGAAATTATTCTCAATTTGCGATATTCAAATTGCGAATCGCAAAATTGAGAATACCTTCCCATTCATTCCTATGGGCCTCCTGGCCCATAGAAATGAATGACAACGTATTCCTTAATTGCGATTCGCAATTTGCTAATCACAATTAAGGAATACTAAGAATTCGCAAAAAAAAGCGAATTTGTATATACATACCAATTTGCGATTCTGAAATAGCGATTTCTTAAAAATCGCTATTTCAGAATTGCAAATCGGTACCTTCATACATATGGCCCTTAGGCACAATCACACTTTATATTAGGATTATTAGCTTCTAGTTGGAGTGGAATATGGAATGATACACTTTATTAAGGTTTAGAATAATATTGTTTGTATGATTTTTTTTAAAAAACATATTAATATTAATAATTATAATATATGGCTACCTTAGGGACAAATGCACTTTTTTAAAGTTATGATGTATTGCACTTGTATACATATGTAAACTTTATTTGGTTATTACAACCATCCGAGTATACTTCCATAAAACATGTAAAAACAACATAATTTGTTTAAAATTAGTAAAAACTACAAAACATACATGCCAATTGCTTGACTAAAAATATTTTACAACCCCCAAGTTAAATAAATCAAGCCAAGGTAAAAATATGTAAAGTGACACGTGCTTTACAGACAATGCAATGCAAATGACAACTATAAACATAAAATAAAAACATGATGGGTAAGATGACAATCACATATCCAAGATGATAATCAAGGAGGAAGTAGATTATGAATTAGCATTTAAAACTATATTATATATAAGAATAATAAAAAACATGTAGCATACATCCAATTACCTATAGTAATAGTAGATCACAGCACCCAGAGCAGTTAGGTTACACCAGAAGGTAATGAGACTGGTGCTACAGAAACACTGAAATGGTAAGTAACAGCTAAGGGCACATAGCAAAGGGTGCAGAAGAAAAACACATCACGTAGTCAAATACCAAGATGAATATATAAAACATATTCAAAAATATTAAAAATGATTTCATAGACCGTTGCCCAGCATCTTTTAAAGTTGTTCTTCGGGTGTGCCAGGATGCCTCTAGATTTTTGCTTACAGTTAAAACAATTTTAAAAGAAGTGTCAGTTTTGAGGATCCTTAGAGCTACCATATATTGAGTTATTTCCAGGTCACAACATATCGGGAAGATGCACAGCGAGAGATCAAATACTCTGGGCAAAAAAAAAAAAAGATTTAAATAATTCTCGTTGCCCAGTTCAATCATAGGACAAGCCATTCCTGTTCTCTACCCCGTTACTGGGTAAACGTTCTTAAAGGAAGAGTTCAAAAACGAAATCGTAAATACAGACTCTTGGCTAGAAAAAAAGGGTATTAATTCCAAATATTGCTCAAAAGATGGTGTAAATTTGTGGTCAAGAAATGCTTTAGTTAAGGAACCAATTGAGCGTCAATTTATGTGTTCTTTATTGATATGAGCCCAGTGAATAGCCTGCAGTACGTTCAAATCTGTCTTATTAATTCCGATAGGGTCAGCCCAATAACTCTATAGTTCACCTTCCCCAACTACATGCATACAAATTTGACCTAATGGAGTGATCTTGCACCTGGCATCTTTAGTAGTTCTGCAAGCGAGTCCTTATAATCAGCTAACTCAGGTGTACTCCAGAGACGGACCCAATAGACTAATATTTTTAATTCAGCCACATCTGCTATTCTTTTTAATACCAGTTCAAAATACTATCGGATAAAGGGAGAGCTGGGTGGGGGTTGGACCAATTTTCTTGCAAAGTGGTTTTCAGCAATGGCAAGGGGCTGGACATCTGCATAGCCCGATTTTTCTGCGCCATAGAGCACAGCCCTTGCACCTTAGAACAATATATTCCACAGCTGGTGATACTACATGAGACACTGTTCGCCTATGCATCCTATTTATGGCCGTCAACCTATGCTCGATTAAGAGGCCCCAGCCACTTGTAGTTTTCCATAAGTCGCACTCCTAGATAATCAAAGTTATCTACCCTTTCTAGCACTTCATTATCCACTTCTCACCCCCATACCCTGCACCATAAATTTGGTCTTATTAACATTTAGCTCAAGTCACCTGGATTTACACAAATTAAAAAATCTGTTAACTAGAATTTGCAGGCCCAAGGGGGTTTTGAGATAAGAAGGGAGTCATCATCAAATATTAAAATGGGTACCTTCCTATTTTCAGAGTAGGGGAATCATTCCTACAATTTTCTAGAATTTCAACAATATCATCCATATACAGGGAAATAGGTACAACACAATTTCCAACCTGAGCAACGCTAGCAATTGTAAATGTCCATAACAATAACACCCTTTTCCAAATTGTAAAGTTTTTGTTTCTTCTTTATTGTTCCAAGTTCATGTTTTTTTCATAATGCATCATTTCATTGTTCAGTCCAACCACAGCGTGCAAATCATAAGGAGTTCTTCAGCAATAGAAAAAGCCAACAGATCTTGCCAACACGTGTTTGGTCTGGCACATATGCCAACGACTTCATCAGGGCAATGAAATATATTACAGAAATGGCAACGCAAATTAAATGAAAAAAGTCCAATAGTCAAACGACCCAATAAATTAAAAAAACGGCGAGCAGAGTCATGGTATCAATCCAAAGCGCGTGTTTTCTAACGGCGGGAAAATAGGTAGGTGCCAGGACACAACCTTGATTCACCCCACATTCAATCGGGATAGATTCAGTCAACTAACTATCTGGGCGCCAGCGAACCTGGGCAAAATTGGCCTCATGCATTTTACTTAAGAGTTGTACTAAGTTGCCTGGGACTCTTAGTTTTGTTAGAACATGCCATAACTTTGAACGTGGAATAAGATCAAAAGTAGCTCTTAGATCTATAAAAGCCATATATAGCTTTTGTTGCTGTAATAAAACTGCTTTCCAATATAAAATTGAAAATCTAAAAATCTGATCAATGGTGCTAACCTTTGGCTTAAAACCAGCTTGAAACGGTGACATTATCTGTACATTGTCAAGCACGCTTATTTCCCTGTAGTTAGCGGGTTGCTTGCATCACCCTTTTTGAATATGGTTATGATCTCAGCTTCCTTCAATGTTTCTGGTAATTCTCCCTTTTGCAGGAATGGCTGTTGATAGCACATTCAAATAAATTGTCCTGATTCGAGGCTCCGATTTAAAATGATCTCCTGGAAGTTTGTCTGGGCCTGGTGCCTTAGCAATTTTTAATGAGTCAATTGCACTAGCTGTTTCTTCTAGGCTAAAAGAAAGGGGTACTGTTTACTTCTCGATCTGGGTTTAATAACAATGTAGCGCATCTTTGGCTTTTGCTATATCTACAATCAATGAAAACCTTTGCAGTATAAAGGATCGAAAAGTGTGCCACCCATTTTTCAGGAGATATATTATAACAAGGAGATTTCGTACTTCCTGGCTTAGATAGTGCTACCAATTTCCAGAATGTTGTAATGTCCTAAGTTTTACTAGCAACAAGCAAATCTTGCCAAAGATTTTCCAACCCAGTCCCGCTTGGCCTAGTTCAGTTGGACTTTCCAGGTACATCTGGCTATGCTAATATTAGATCTATCCCCTTCTGTGATGGCCAACCTTAGAGAACTCTTTGCTAATTTACGTGCATGTTCAAACCATACATTGCCCTTAGGGATATTGCAAGACAAAAGGTTGAGACTAGGTAGCAAACAAATCTTGCTATCAGACTTGGACGCTGGATAATCGCTAAGACTACATAGCTCGCCAGAAAGTATGACGGGATCGCTGTCATCCGAGTTATATGATTGAGGCATTCGAACACCCCCTTCTTGAAGGTTATCCACCTTATCACTAATACTCTAAGTATGTACTAAACCACATAGTGATTCATTACAAGAAATAGAGTGAGGAGTTCAGTTAGCCCTGATTTGCTTTAGTGTACACACTTAAGAGGTTTTTATAGTAACATTAGTTAATGTACAAGTTCTGTGTCCTTGATCAATACATGCTGGTAAGCGCAGGTTATTACTTAGTCAATCGATTGCATTCAAGGACGATAAAGGGTAGAGTAGGGGCATAACAGTATCCCTTAGTGCCATAAAGAGCTGAGGCCTGGACCAGTCTCCCATAATATCAAGGGGGGAGATGCTTTTAGCTGTATGTCCAGTTGATTGCCCCTGTATAGATAACAGGTGCGTTGTTCAAAATGTATAAGGTTTTCAACCAGGCAGTTAGAACACAAGACAACATGGCAATGATCATAGGACGATGTAATAACTTAACCTATTTTTGCATAGACTATATCTGATGTAATTATGGATAAACAGTTCAGTTCCCACCTTATCCAGTGGATCACCCAATTTATTAATGCATCAGTGTGCTCAGGGATGCCTTGCTTCAATTTTGGGACCTGTATCATGTAAATCGATCTATTGGATCTGTTTCCGATTCTCATTATGCCGAAAGGGCTGGTTGTTGGAAGGGCGTTGACGCCCAAGCGTGGAGAAGTATATTCCAAGGTTGGCTGGTTGATACAAAGGTCCTCTATGGGGATACTTCCTCTCATCTGATTGGATGCCTGGACACAATGACATAGTTTTTTGAGAGTTTAAGTGGGGATCGGTATAAGGTTTGAACGATTCTTTATGCTAATTATGATCAGAGCTTTTTGGAAGAGAGCTGCCACACAAGGAAATAGTGGTTTGGGGGTATAGAACTTCCTATTGACAGAAGTGGAATTCAAAGTTAGGCCCCTACTTAATGAGTTGACTGGGTTTGCCACTTGGGGGAACTATCGAGGTGTTCTCTTAAACATTGGTTTTGCAATTACACCCTCTACAAGTACAGGATATTTTAGAATCGAGTTCCACTACTTGCACAGTTAAAGATGATACTTGATGATGAAAGTCATTCAGTTTGCTGAGCAGCAAGTCAATGTTCACTGGTTCTAAGCGAACATTATGTGATCCTGACATAGGCAAAATAGTAGATGCTTCTGATGAATGTGTGACAGGCGTAAGTGTTTCCACAGTCTGATCAAGGAGTCAAATCAAGTAGTCAAGACGATTGTAACAAGGCATGCTTGAAACAATGGTAAAAGTGGGATATAAAGAACAAGTAGTCTTAGCCAGTTGATGTGTGTGACTAATATGGCTATTAGCCCTGAAGTTAGAGAAAGCGTGGGCTGAAGCACTTGATTCATCCTGCTTTTCTGTATTTGACTGAGAGAGCTCTATAGATTCCTCAATTATAGGGAACATTTTAGCTCTGTTGATCTAAAACATATCTGGTACTTTTGGCAATTTGCCCTTTCCCCTTTTGTTGCTTGTATCGAGGAGCAATTCTACCTCTCCAATTAATGTGTCAATATCCACTAGGGTGGTGGATTCAATTGGAATAGTCTCAGATCTATTGGTCCCAGGCCTTTTCAAATTCCTATCATGAAGCCGTGGTTCACTGTGTCCCCGGCCTTGCGTTTACCCATTGTTAATTTATATTATAAAGGGAAAGGCTAGATAAATGACTTATGTAGCTTGGAGATAACTTCAAAGGCGTCTTGCAGGTGAAAGCGTATGGGCCAAGCCCAGCCTCTACCGGACAAACACGGGCCCGGTTTTGGCACAGTCATGGCATTGGCACATGCCTGGGCAATTCCCGTGCCGAGGGACTGCTGCAGTAGGTTTATGGAGGTGACACCTTCTGGTCCTTTCCTCCACCAAAGGTACGCTGGGGGACCGAGTCCCACTGCGAAGGAAGTGCCCCTACAGTAGGGAGCAGGGTGCAGGGATACAAAGTCCTGGAGAGCAGCCCGCACCGCAGGACTGCTGCAGTAGGTTTATTGAGCCCCCCTCTTTTGGCCCCTCCCTGCACCAGAGGTACGCTTGGGGACTGACTTCCACCCCAGCAGGAAGCACCTAGGAAGCATGGAGCAGGGAGACAAAGTCCTAGAGAGCAGCTGAAGCACTGAAGAAAAATTCTTTATATGAGTATTACAGTATTCTTGTTTTATGGACATAATTTCTGTCTACTTTACTTCCGTCACGATGCATTTTATGTCTAAAAATGTTTCAAATGATGATGTTTATTTTGAAGGAAATATTTGCAATTAATTTTTATGATTGAATGGAACACCTTATGCGTCTGCTCAATAAAAAATGTTAAAACAAATATTATACATCTTCCTCAGTCACAAATTGGTCTATGTAATTTCTGATAGGATTATTGGATATCATTCTGTTTGGGAAAGGATTTTGTGCTAATACCAAAAGAGACTAATTGATAGCTGGCCATTTCAATGCTACTTATGTGGGAACTTTAGAGAGCCTCTCTAAGGATGTTAGGTAAAAAGGAACATAGGGTATTACAGAACCACTGTACTCCATTGACCAGAACAAAACAGTGGAGAACGTTTTAAGGGACCAGGCACTGTAATATGGTTGAAGTAAATAGAATGAGTACTTGAAGGATATGAAGCAGCTAAGACAATGTTCAGCAGATTGGAAGGAGTACCACTAGCTATGGACCAGATCTATACTTTGGCGGATGGTACTCTTGAAGGAATATTTCTTGAAACTCCATTAGCATCAAACGGAGGCATCAATTTACATTGAATGGATTGTTTCAGAGGTATCAATGCACAACCAACCCTTACAATTAGATGGACAAGGAGAATGAAAAACAGCATTGGTCTATCTCTGTTTGCACTTTCCAAAGTGAATATCAATATCACATCAAGCAATGTGTCCCATATGAGGTTAAATGGCAAACCATTTTATCCTCAATATGTGATGATACCTCTTTTCATGAGGATACTTTTCTGTCCCTGCTGTCAAATTAGAGGCTCACCACCAAACCCTTGCTGTAGGACCAGGCTGATTATGGGGACTTCATCCTCCAGCAGGCTTTGTGCCAGGAGGCACCATTATTCCTTTCCCACATCCCACCCAGTGCTTATCAGTGCAACACTCTCCCACTGTGCGGAACATGCATGGGCCACACCTAGGCCAAGGACATGCCTGTCCATGCCATTCGGAGCCCAGAAGAGTGAGCTGGGCTACAATTCTCATATCTAGCCTAAATGTTACTGTCAATTATATTGCCTATTTAAAAGTGCCCCCTTCTTGATGCTTTAACAGGCTATTTTTTATCACCTAAGAGTGTTTGTTGCTGCTTTTCCACACTGATCAAATTCAATCTTCAACGTATAAGATTAAACGGGGAAAAGGAAGGCTGCAGATTTAGCCAATAGCCCCCCATTGCAAAGAAAGGTCCTAAATCAGTCAGAGGGAACTGCATTATAGACAGAATTTATGCCCTTCTGTAGGAATCAGAGGTGATATTAAATCCTCCTACTTATCCTGTTTTAACTGCTTCTCCAAAAGCACATCTCTGCCGGCAAAGAAACAAAGATTAAAGAGGAGGGTTTCTGAAATTTTTACTTAGTTGAAGAATTGAGCATCATCCCCACATGCATCCTCTTTAAGAATCTCTCCGAACTCAAGTATTGTTGATCAGAACTCTGGGGACAGTGTCTTATGTTTTGTTAATCCAAATGTGCATTGTGAAAATAGGTTTGCCCCCCTCTATATTCAGGATGATGGCGAACTTGGTGGGGAACAGAGATTAACTAGTGACCATGATATCCAGCCTAGGATATCCATGAAAATAGACAAACTAGTGGAGGTGATTAAGGGGTTGAGGGACAATTTCCGAGATCTGAGACTGGTTATAAAAATCCTAGAATGGAAAATGTATAAGCTTAGGGTGCACAAGAGTGCCACTAAGATGACATCACCTGTTGAGGTCTACTGGGAGAATATATTCCTTACCCAGCAGAGGGTCTTGCACCCGGGACAGCTTTTCCCCACTCCAATACTAGAAGAACAGTGGAAACATCACATATTTAGATGCTTCATCCAGGAGGGAAGGGAGGATGTTGGACAGCTTGGGCAGTACAAGGGAGTCAGACGTATTTGATGGGGTACCAAAGTAGGAATGTAATGATCACTATAAGCTTACTCATTTCTACCATCAGCAAAAAGGGAGAGTCAATGTTAAATGGGATACAGTCACTCAGATCGCCATCCTTGAACTAGGGCCATATTTTCTTGGCCTAAGCCCCTAAAGTATTCCAGGGGTGCAGGGAAGACCAGTACTCCTTAACCAACAAAGTTATCTATTGGTTTTAGAATGTAAAGAGTTTCTGCTCAATTGTAAGCAGCGAGATTATGAGAGTAGAGAGGATTGAGACCCCGGGCAATCCTTGTCATCTGGTAAGAGTGGTATTAAAGGACCAGGGCTTGGTCAACGGTATTTTGTCTATGGATGCTAGCAGAATATGCAGTGAAAACACAAACATCCGAATTAATTATAGAGATCGCCTAGAAGCCCAATGTGACCCAAGACTAGTAGCCCAGGTATCGCACTGGTGTAGCAGGTTTGGTGATGTTGACAGACTGAGCATAACCACTTTTTGGAAAGAGCCTTTAGTTAGCCAACTCAGTGGGTCTGAAGGTATAGCAGCAAAGGCCAGGGTTAGAGTGAGTCCTTTGATAATTGAAGAAGGGCATAATTCAAGCCGATTAGGAGCTACCAGTTCTGTGGTGGGCAGCTGGAGGTTTGGTCCCCTTCAAACCCTTGCTGAATTGGCTATGCTCACTATACTGGAGGGGGCACTCACTCGTTGCACTCAGTACCTCGGGATAACTCCAAGAAGCCAATTAAAATTCTGTCCTAGTAATAGGCTGGGATAGGGCCGAAGCTGGGGGACATGGACCGGGGGTAGGTTATAGACGAGCCTTGTAATTCAGTCACCTATGGGAAGACCCTTGGGGAGTTAGCAATATGGGTAAGGACAGGTTTACAATGCTTAATAAGAGACCAGTTATATCCCTGGATGTATTGGCAGTTAGGGTGGACTTTTATAGTGGCACTTTGTTAGGCCTGTCAACCTTAAGGTGGCCTTTCACCCAACGTTTTGCTTTTTGTCTCCCATTCTTGCTGTATCTTTTTGTTGACTTTAGGACTTTGAGCACTTTACCTCTGCTAACCAGTGCTAAAGTGCATGTGCTTTTCTCCTAAAACACGTTGATGTTGCTATATACCTGAATGGTGAAGTAGTGTGGCTCACTGGTTAGAGGCGGCAGACCCGAGAGCAGAGGACGGCCCGGGACCAGGGTTCGATTCCCGGCGCGGCAGGTTTCTGGACCAGGGTCAGCGGACTCGATAATTCTCTCGCCTCTGTGCCCACTCTGATCAGCGTTCACACTCGGCAACTCTGGGCATTAGCTTGCCTCATCTTCACTAACGGCCCCACCAGACCGCCGGGGATGCCTCGTTTCACCCTGGAGATACCCATTAAGGGACCATCTCTCAGGGAAGCCAGGAAGGGTTCCGCAGCGGTCGAAGCACCTTGGGACCCTCCGGGTAAGTAGTGCGCTATATAAATGCCTATACACAATGGCATAATTAGTTGACTAATAAGTACCCTGTAAAGTGGTATACCATATTCCCAGAGCCTGAATGCTACTAGTGGGCCTGAAGCGCTGGTTGTGCCACCCACTGAAGTAGCCTTTCAAACCTGTCTAAGGCCTGCCATTGCAAGGCCCGTGTGTGCAGTTTACTGTCACTTCAACTTGCTGTTTAAAGCCACTTGCTATGCCTTGAACTCCTATCGTATTGCTTATAAGCCACCCCTAAGTTAGGCCCTAAGTGACTTTAAGGGCAGGGTGCTGTGTAACTGAAAGGCGGGGATTCCTTACAATTCCTTTTAAGCAGTAACCCCTGATTGGAAAGGAGTAACTACTTCCACTTTAAAATCTTTGGAATAGTGGTGATGAAGCCTCTTTAGTGGTAAAGTTGGATTTGACATAACCATTTTAGAAATGCCGTTTATAGAAAGTTATCAATAAAGGAAGGCAACCTGGCACTCGATTTTTGAGCCGCTATTTATTCAAGCAGACCAAAGCTAAGACTAATCAATTCGTAAGCTTTAATTGTCATAGTCACATCTTATTTATCATGTTTGACACATTTAAAAAATCATTTGTCACATGTCAGAGTTAAATATACGCTCAAATACAAAAACAACTGTGATACATTTAAGGTGCTTCAAAACAGACACATTGTGAGAAAACCCCAGACATTCATGAATAATACACCAAATTAATGAATAATACACAAAAAGACTACACGTTATGCAGAAATTACACCAGAAAGATCTTAGTATAAATACAAGTCAGTTCCACATGGCCCTACAATTTGGCGCAGTTAAGGGAACTGTCACCACATGGGAGAGATACTGCTCTGTGGGGAACAAAAACTTCTGCAAACCCTCTCCAGAGATCCGTGATTTTTTTTTATCAATACCCTTTGTGGCAAAAAAGGATAAAAGTTGCCGACGCGTTTCCAATCCAGAATCACAATTTAAGGGATTTTCATCAGGGCATAAAGCACAGTGTAACCTGTGAATTTAAAATTAGATGTTAATAGGTTACCTAAACAAGGATATTTCCTTTCTTTAATATTCTATTGTTAGCCGTAATCTATTCACACAATTCGTACCTGAATTCGACACATTGCACCTTTGATGCTTCTCACAAGGGTTAATAATCTCGTTTCCGGCACCTGAAATCAACCAGGCCATTGCCATTCAGTCATAGATGGCATACAAAGTGCACTCACCCCCACATACCATTTTCTCCACCCCCTCAATAGAAACACCTGAGTCATGTTTGGTTTTCACAGTGTGTACATTTTTATTATATTACAGTTCTGGGCAATTACTCCATTGGCCTCTTTTATTTATTGTAAACTCTTTAAAATACTTGTTTATCAACATCACTGTATTAAAAATACTCACACATATATACATAGTCATTCTATTTACAGCCCATTCTCCAAGGGGCCTTTGCTTGACCTTCGGGCTGTGCCAGCAGGCCACAACCAAGGTAGCCTGCTCTCCTTAAGTTAACCGCCCTCCGGTCAACAGAGCCGCAACCAACGAACGGCTTCCAGGGTAGAGCTAGAGAATCCAGGGCCACCAGCAGGTCAGCCCCAAATCTCCCGTCAGCCCGGAGCCCATGATGATTTTTTAGACCTGCTCTGGGGTAAAAAATGGCACTGACCAAAGGAATCCCTGTCATATCTCTTGTCCAGGACCCCGCCTAACTGAAGCCCTAATTCAGGGATAAGAGGGTGGGTGACTTCCTGCGCGACATCCGACTCCCGGGAGGTGCGGGTGAACAAAGAGGGGGCGTGATCTGCATCGCTGGCTTTTCAAGCCTCGCGCTCCTGGACTGTTTCCGGGTCACTCTGACCCTACTCCCTGATGCACTTCCTGTTTCATTAAGATGTCCCTTTCCGGGTCGCGCGACCCAGAAGAGACCCCTACCCTATGTGGCCCTTTGGCTGCCACTAACGGTGCCACGCCCCTTAGGTGTGGTGGCGCCCTGCATTCTCCATAGTTGTTTTATAGCCCAAATCTGTTGAAAGTTTGTAAAACCTACTTTTATGTGTGCAGGTGGGGACCAAAAGGTCAAGCCTTCAAAAGGGCACGAAATTTGATATTTTCCATGATTATTTCATGACAAGTCCCACATTCACTGGAATAAACATTTAATACACGTATTTCACTGTTGTTATGTTTATATGTGATATCCCGCTTATTCAATATTGCAGTGAATGCACTTACTTTTACTAGATAAGCACTTGTGGCCGTCGGAAATTAAAGGAAGCCTCATTCAGCAAACCTAGCCTTTTCTCTGCAACAGAATAAATGATTCTAACTTATTCCACACTGCATTCTGTTTAGAGCGAACTGCTACTTAGTAACAACCCTAAGGCTGTACACGGGCAAGACAGCTTACTTGAAAGTTGTCTGTGCCAACGTTTAACTAAGTTCTCTCGCCGCTGGTCTAAAGCGACGAGGGTGTATCTATATCCTGTTATGCAGGAAATACTCGGTCAGTAAAATGCGGTGGCTTCTGGGAATTGTGTTCTCTCGCATGATAAGGGTACGACCTCTTAGCTGTTGCAGGGCTATCTTTCTAGTATTGCGACTCAAATTTGTGCACCCTTTTATTTTTTAACAAACATTTTAAACCTACTTGTGCAAAAGTTACCAATTATTGTTCATGTAGACTATTTCGAGGATAGATGGCTTTGCATGATCCCCAGGAAGTGACCAACTGCTCCTGATATTGTTGTGGGAATTGTGCACATAGACAGAACTATGTACAGGAAAACCGGACCTCAGTGTGTAGGGGCTAAGCCTTCCTACTGCCTCAGTACCCAAAATCCCAGAACTGACTAGCTATAGTGTTTCATTCGTTCTCCTACATAATCATGAAGCTACAAAGGATTAGACAACCCAGAACACAACACTCTCTATTCTCTTGGGAATCACGGTAGTAGGACGTACCCTTTCGCTCACGGATACTTGTCCACAATAAGAATTGACAGAGTCACTGTTATAGTTCAAAATATTTATTTTAACAATAGTGCTCTATAATGCAGTATACGAACCACTACCAGCAGCAAAATGCATAAACATAAAACCATTACCATTGTAGCAAGTCCATACAATATGAAAGGGGGTGTCATCGTATACAGACAGTGGATAAAGGACTATAAGGCCTACCCACCCTCCCCTTGGAAAGAAGAAGTTTTATTATATAAAGGAAGGTCTCTTGGCTTTGTCAGCAGGCCCCATACCTTACTGCCTAGATGGTAGTTTTACATCATAGGAACAACATAGCTCTTCTCCCTGGAAAGGTCCCTATCCAAGTGTGTGTTAAACCAATATACAATTCCGTAATATCAAAGCTTGAGTTTCCAGCAGCCGCAGCTGTTAGCATGTTTTGTCTAAGTGCTAGGGACTGACTAGAACAGAATAACAAGCGGCATTGTTTATCAACCTTGCAAGCTGTGTTTAGACTAAACTCCAGCAACAGGCAGAGAACGCAGAAAGCAGACAGTTCTCATGTGAAAGGCACAAACAGAGTCTTGCAAAATAAGGTCATGCAGAGGGCATGCTAACTTAGCAATGTCAACAGTGACCCCAACGGCCAATAACACCCGCCGCATGGCAAGGTCATAACATATAGATATAAAAGACCCAAACAGAGTTCAAAGACAAGCAGAGTCAAGAAGCGCTCGAAAAAAAAATTGGGAAAATAAAAGATAAAAAAATTAGAATATAAAAATATTGTTTAACTGTTGTTCATTGAGAATGGTATTGATTAGGAGTTGCAGAATTCATCAAAGTAGGTGAACACAAGAATGAATGCAGTCCATTCCAAGAGGTCATCCCTTTCGGTCATAGTAAAAAGGATGCCATCCGATCAAGTAAAAAGAACAAATGATGGACACAATGAAGAACAATGTCATACAGTAACCCCAGTACAGAGATCTGGGCCTAACTACATCATTTGAATCATTCAGCATTCTGTCCTTCATTTGTTGCAGTTACACTTTTCACCCTAAGTGGAATGGGTATGCCCAGACGTGGGTCCCTTGCTCACTGTGCCACTGGATTCAAGCTAGGGAGGACCTGGCTTGGTAGTTCGGTCTGGACTGTTCCCATGAGGCACAGGGTCAAGACTGATTTGCATATGGCTGAGTCCAAACTGGGCTGGGGTAGTGGGAAAAAAAACATGGATTCAACTCAGATCTCTTGACTGGGGAAGAATGTTTGAATCATTCAGCATTCCGTCCATCATTTGTTGCAGTTACACTTTTCGCCCTAAGTGGGATGGGTATGCCCAGAAGTGGGTCCCTTGCTCACTCTGCCACTGGATTCAAGCTATCCTGGCTGATGAATGGTGACATACCCCGAAACCGCTCCCAGGATGCTTGTTTCTGGTCCAAGGAGGACCTGACTTGGCAGTTCGGTCTGGGCTGTTGCCATGAGGCACAGGGTCAAGACTGATTTGCATATGGCTGGGTCCAAACTGGGGTGGTATAGTGGTAATGAAAACAATGGATTTAACCCAGGTCCCTTGACTGGAGAGAATGTTTGAATCATTCAGCATTCCGTCCATCATTTGTTGCAGTTACACCAATCAAGTAGCTTGAAGGAACACACATGTTATTCCTAATCAGATGCCTCCAAGAGCATATCCAGGCAACTTGCGTGATATTCAATGAAACTCTGTTGCAAGAGGTGCTGTGCAGCTGCACAGCTATTCCACTCAGCCAACACTTCAAATGCAGCTACACGCGCCATACCATCTTCCAGAGAACAGGCCTGGTCATGGGCCACAATTGGACCCATTAACAGGTCATAATCCAGATCCGAATATGACTAATAGGAGAGGCATAAATCCAAGGCCCAATAGAAAGGGCACCGCTGGCAGTAGAACACAGGTTGCATGCAAGTGAAGTAGGCAAAGTGAAAAGTTAGTCCATAACTCAGGCTATGCGTCGCTAGTTGCAAGCATCGAAAAAAGTGCTGCATTCGGTCACAGTACAGTTGCAATTGGCCGGGTCTGTGCAGTACCACAACATGGGCAGCCATTGTGTAACAGGAGCAGAAGTATCAGCACACCAGCCACCAGCGTCAGTATTAAGGGGAACCCTCCGAAGGTGCTGGAAAAAATAGAATTTATAAAGGCCGGGATTACTCCAAAAATCATCTGAAAAGAAGTCACAAGGCCAGATCCCACAAGTTTGAAGAAATGAGCATGGAAGTCTGTATCAGACGCATTAAATATTCTATTTATAAGTTCTCCAAAATGAAGTGGGAGATTCGTGTTCAGCAGTGACTGAATCTCACTAGATGTTCTAGCCACCTGCAATTCGAAGGTCTCTCGAGCCGAAGTGAGAGCCACTTCTTGTTGAAACAATAGTGCTTTGAGTCTGCTTCATTTATTGAATTCTGTTTTCAAAGTCGAAATGGAAGGCCAAATGAAACTATCTATAGGCCCATGTGGAGGCGGAAAAAGCACATTGATACAACAAGTAACACGCTGAGAAACTGTTACTATATACGGGATGCCTGTCTGTAAGCCACTCAGAAAAGGGGGTGGTGATGAACAGAGTGTCTGAATTAAGCAGACCACTCTTACCCAGTCCTAAGATCAGGGCTTGATCCATCACCGTTATTTATCTCACTGCACCATCCCAGCTCAGAACCTGGCTATATGCAAATCAGTCTGTCCCTGGCCCAGTGCATCATGGGAACAGGGCAGACTAAACTACCAAGCCAATTCTTCACCAGAAAGGAGACAAGCTACCGGGGACCGGTTTCTGGCATTTCAGCCTTCTTCGGCCCGGCTTGCTTGAATCCTGATGGTGCAGTGAGAAAGGGACTCATGTCTGAGTATACCCTGCCACACCTATGGTGGCCAAAAGCGATTCAAAAAAGGGGGTGGTGATGAACAGAGTGTCTGAATTAAGCAGACCACTCTTACCCAGTCCAAAGATCAGGGCTTGATCCATCACCGTTATTTATCTCACTGCACCATCCCAGCTCAGAACCTGGCTATATGCAAATCAGTCTGTCCCTGGCCCAGTGCATCATGGGAACAGGGCAGACTAAACTACCAAGCCAATTCTTCACCAGAAAGGAGACAAGCTACCGGGGACCGGTTTCTGGCATTTCAGCCTTCTTCGGCCCGGCTTGCTTGAATCCTGATGGTGCAGTGAGAAAGGGACTCATGTCTGAGTATACCCTGCCAGTATAAGAATTGGCTTGGTAGTTTGGTCTGCCCTGTTTCCATGATGCACTGGGCCAGGGTCAGACTAATTTGCATATAGCCAAGTTCTGAGCTGGGATGGTGCAGTGAGCTGAAAAACGGTGATGGATCAAGCCCTGATCTTTGGACTGGGTAAGAGTGGTCTGCTTAATTCAGACACTCTGTTCATCACCACCCCCTTTTCTGAATCATGTCTGTAAGCCACAGCAGTTGTTGTTATTCAAAAGAAGAAAACTGCCTTTAGAAAGCAATGTGAGAGAGGGACTTATTGCTGGGACAGGCATTCCTTTAAAAAAACAATCCAGATTAGTTGCGGACACATTACAAGCGCCGTGCAACTTCACTTGTTTGCAAACTAGGGAATGTCCTATTGTGGAATCGCAGTCCTCCCGTTAGGAAAATGTTCATACCCTCCCGTTGACGTCTGTAGGTGAAAGGTAGGGACCATAATTCATGGAGAAAGGCCCTACCCATGGGTTCAAGGCGGCCAATTGGAAAATGTTTCATGCAAGATTTAAATTGAAATAGCGAAAATGACAGAGAGATAATGCCATGAATTGTCAGTCAAATACTTTATTCGATAAATAAATATCATAAAAAGACATAGTACAATACCACACATGATTACACAGAAAAAACAACTTAGACAAAAATGTCATTATGTCAGTGTAAATGTTATACAGTATAAATATGTCTAAAAATATGATTAAAAGTAACCGGGGCTTTTGACCTATAAAAAAATCATAAAAACAGACAATATAATTCATAGAATATCAACAGGGATAGGTGTAACCTTGGCAATCTTATTCCTTATCCGAGTAGCAGCAACTAGAAAACTAGCAACATGAAATATTATTCGTGGGGAATTTAATTGTTGTAAATAAAGAAGGGCTGGCCTAACCTGTAAAAAACCCATCTCCCTCAGAATTGGGAATTTTTTTCTTATTTCGTGATAGTATTTGCAGAACATAATAAAATGTAGGGTGTCCTGAATCTCCTCTCTCTCGATGTCCAGACAAGTCAACGCAGTCTCATCCTCCTGCTTCAACGTACTTCGCATTCTCAAAAAGATCTTCCGCTGGATCCCCCTTGAGACAAGAAAGACTGTCACCCACGCACTGGTCACGAGTCGACTGGATTATTGTAACACACTATACGCCGGAATCACAGCAAAATTACAGAAAAAACTCCAACGCATCCATAACGCATCAGCGAGACTCATCTTAGACATCCCTCGCCAAGATCACATCACCGGACACCTAAAAGGCCTTCACTGGCTTCCCGTCAACAAAAGAATTACATTCCGCCTTCTCACCCACGCAAACAAGGCCCTCTACAATCTAGGACCCGAATGGCTCAACACTCGACTGTCCTTCTACAAACCCACCCGCCAACTAAGATCATCCAATCAAGCCCTCGCCGCTGTCCCGCGCATCCGAAAATCCACCATGGGTGGCAGATCCTTCTCCTTCCTTGCTGCCAAGACCTGGAACTCACTCCCCACTCACCTCCCCCTTACTCAAAACCACATCTCCTTCAGAAAAGAACTTAAAACCTGGCTATTCGACAAATAATGAACCCCTTACCCAAGCGCCTTGAGACCCTCTGGGTGAGCAGAGCGCTATACAAATACCCGAACTTGAACTTGAGAAATCATCACATTGACAAGGATCAGCCCGCTCTGGAAGACACCAATTTTTAAAACAACCAAGAGAAAAATTAATCAGATTAAAACGAAATCTTGTTAAAAGGTGCCGGTGAAAGGGGTGATTAACTATGGTGAGATAAGGTTCAGGGCATGGGGAGCTAATTAGGGCAAAATTAGTTCTGATGGTTGGTTTCATCAACTCTACCTCCTCCCGCTCTAGAGAGAGTAAGTTCATCATAGCGTTTTTGGTCAATCCGATGTCCTTTCTCACTATAGTGTTGGGAGACGAAAAGAGTTCTGGACGTCCCAACTTGTGAAAAACAGATTTAATATAAGTCAACCAAGGAATTTTGTTAGACTTATCCAACTTCAAACAGTCCAATATTATAGTGTGGCTCAAAGTGATTTCTTGGTTCAACCAAGTTTTCAACCAACATATTAGCGGGGCTATTTTAATTTGGTCTGTTACATATCCGAGCCCCAGCTCAGTATGGATAGAGAATGTTGGAGAAGACTGGGGGACAGTCAGAACTGATGCCATGAATTAACCCTACACCTGAATCGGTCCACGAAAGAAAACGGTAAGTGTTCTAATTGTTCAATGTGTAACAGCGAGTATGTAGCGTTTTTCATGGACAAGCTTCTCTGATTATCAGTTAGAATAAATGGTAAAAGCAAAGTAGAAGTGTTCAAATAATACCATGGTACTTTTCCCATTTTGAGAGTATGTGAAGTCCATGCAAATTGCATAACAAATCGTAATTGATTTTGACTATGAAATAACACAGATACATCACTTTGAACAATGTCAATAACAGACAAAACAATATTATCTACAGTATAAATGCGGGAAGGCAGTGCGTTTATGCTATTGTCGACTACTGCAAGAATCTTCTCCAAATTTGCTTTGTCAATTTAGCACGGATGGAATACTGCCTTCATCTGAGATGATTTACATATTTTATTATAAGAGGCATAGATAAATCTTTTTGATCTGGAAGCTTTAGGATCCAAGAGAAAATCAGCCAAATTGATGTCACTTAACAAGAGTGACAGGTGATGTTTCACAGACGAAAGTGTGGAGTGTTCCAACTATTGTTGACACAATTTTCCCACTGAATATGTGATGACCGAGTGGGTATCGGGGTTCAGGTCTAGTTTGTGTGAAGCAAGTAGCATCTCTTGGTAAGGGGACGTTCCCCTGAGCACAGCGTAGAACCCACAACCTGGGTATTAAAGTTGATGAAAAACAAGAACACAAACTTTTGTCCTCAGCAAAGTGATATAAATGTGCTGCATTTATTGAATATTCAATATTATGGTCTTCATATCAGAACTGTCACAGTGAACTTTGACAACATCAGTCAAAACATTTGGGTATATATCTCCTGATGCATTTCGGGCTATTTCAGCCCTTGGTTAGGGGACATGTTCTATAAAAGATTTAAAAGCAATGATTGTAAGTGGGCACCAAACCAAGTAAATAATACTAACATACTGTACTAAGCATAAACCAACCGAGTGCAAAAAGAAATAAACAGAAAGGATGTGTACAATATGAGGAATAAACGCATATAACGCAAGTACACCCCCATGTTAACACGAGGCCAAGCTCAAATGCATGCGTGATACCAGAAACAACAAAACTTAAGGGTGAATAAGAAGAACACAACGTGTTAGCGGTGAGCTATGAAAAGCAAAATTGTGTATCTGATTGAATCTCCAGACAGGAACATCAGTAGTGTGTTGAATAGTGAATGGAAAGCCGTTACCAAAAACCTGATGACAGAAAGACTAAACGGGTGACTTGAGACATGATAGTGTACACAGGGGGAAAAAATATGTTTGAGGAAAAGAAGGTCCATTTTAAAGCTCCAATAGTTGCAGTATCTCCTTTCTTCCCCCCCGGTGGCGACAATAGGAGTATGGCTATGGTAGCACAGGTACAAAATGTACATCTGAATAAATCGTTGCAGATTCAAGAACAGCTGGTAGACATGTGAGCAACATTTCGGTCCCTAGAGAAACAACAAGGGAGGAAGTTGAGATAGGGAGTGTTGCATTATGTGGAATCCAATCGTCGTATTTCCAGGGGCGGGCGAGGGTAGCTTTTTAGAATATATCTGGGCTCCAATCCAAGATTAATAACCCAATCTAGGGAGACTTTATCAAGAACTTTGATATTATGTGCCTACAGGAGACCTGGACTTTGGAGGAAATTCATCTTGATGGTTTTAGAACGTTTCACCTCCCAGCGGGTCGATCGAGTCATGGGAGGCATAAAGGCGGATTTTGTGTGTACGTTACCAATCTGTTGGGGACTGTGGGGATAAAAATGGTAAAATCGTCAAGCTGTTATCAAATTGTTGTCATCAAAGTGTCTCCACTGGTTGAATTAGTTATCATTAACATGTTAATAACATGGATAAGGGTTCCGCTATTGATATGTTACATGATCTTAACGAGGAACTTAAGAGTTTAAGTGATAACCCAGGGAAGGTTACCATCTTTATATGGGGCAGGGATTTTAATAAAAACCTCTGCCAACAGTCCTTGTGCGAGTGTGGCGATTGGGAGGTTGATGACATGGACCACCAGCCCCATTTTATCCATTCCAACGGGGGAGACAGTTTTAATGAAGTTATGGCAACACACAACCTAGGATTTGCAAACATGCTGTGTTCCCCACCTGTTGATTTCAGCCCCACATTTGTAGGAAGAGGTCATAGTACTTTGATCGATTTCATTATCCTTTCTAACTGTTATGCAACAAGGACAGCGGATTTCGTTACACACACAATTGGGATTAGTGACTATCTCCTGCTTAGCATCAATATCTTATTTCCCCATAAAAAGGCAAGTTCTCTGGTTGAGAGTTTAGCCTGGACTCAAGGGTGTGTGCTGGAACGACAGAATGGGTTTTCTTTACGATGGGCCAAGAGCAACCCAGAGGTTACTAATTTGAAAATAATGATACAGGCAACAATCCCAATATTAAAGTGCCTGCAAGTAGATTCATCATATACTGATATATTGGGTTCCTTTTCTGACATTACCAGGGTAATCCAAAAAACTCTGAATCGCCCATGTAGAGATTTAAAACCCAAAACAAATGGATGGTTTGACTCTAATTGTACTAAGGACTATTCCCTTTTAAAAACGGCCCTCCAAAGAACCTCGAGGGAAAGCGAGGAAGTTAGGAGGAGCAGGAAGAAATACAACCAAGCGAGAAGTAAGCGCAAGAGGGAAATTAAAGAACAGGCCTGGACTAATCTGTATGAAGCCTCGCAAATGAGGGACTGCTCCCTTTTTTTTGGGTAGCTGCCAAGGCACCTTTTTTTATATCGGGGGACGGAGCAAGAATTGAGGTGGCTATGTCTGAAGATTCATGGATTGATTTCTTTTCAGAAGTGTACAACCCAGGGGGAATAAACAAAATAGTAGCTACAGAACATGACATCCAGGAGGGGTAGCAAAATTTGTACCAATTAATATCAACATTAGAAATGAAGAAGTCCTTGCAGCCATAAAAGATAGTAAGGGAGGCAAAGCACCGGGCCCGGATGGGACCCGATCGACTTATATAAATATTCGACTGAGCTTTGGTCCCCTTTATTAACCCGAGTCCTTCAAGCAAGCTGTGAGAAGGGTTTTATCAAATTCTGTTCGATAATCTTCCCCATTTTAAAAAAAGGGGATACGGGACAACCCTGCTTGTTACCGCCCCATATCCTTGCTCAACTCATTCATGAAAGTCGCAGGCAGTGTCATCTTGAACAGCCTCCAACAATGGGTGGAAGACAAGAATGTCCTAAGCCCAGTTCAATATGGGTTCAGGGAGGGGCGTGTCACTGTAGAGCAGGTGTTAAATTTCTCCATTTTACAAGGAAATATATTCAGGCAAAGAAAGGTAAATTGTACGCAGCATTTGTCGATTTAACGGTGGCATTAGACTGCGTAATTCATAGCCGGGTATTCCAGATTTGGGCAGATCTAAAGGTAGATCAGGTACTTATATTATTTTTAAGGCAACTGTATGCAGGTTCTATGGCTAAGGTGAGATTTGGCTTAAAAGTAGACCAAGACCTACCACGTAAGAAAAGGAGTTAGACAAGGCTGTGTCCTTGCCACTTTCCTTTTCACTTTATACACTAACTAGCAGCCCGCCCCAGTGTTGCATGGGGGCAATGAGGCTTCAGGGCCAACCGCCCGCCCAGTCCCCCGCCTGCCCCGACATTGTCCGTGCATGCCCATGCACGGACACATATCAGGCCCCCCTCCCGCCCTGACTCCCTCCCACCCGGACTCACTCCCGCTCCCCTCCCGCCCCGACTTACTCTGCCCCCCTCCCGCCCGACTCACTCGCGCTCTGACATTTTCCTTTACTGCTGCCTCTTCCAGGTGATAGCACTGCGAAGGTCCTTCTTGCCTCCCCCTGCATCACACAGTCTCGCACTGAACTTTCCCTTTCCTTACCTGTGCCGCCGCTCCTCACTGCACAGCCGCTCGTCACTGCACTGCCGCTCCTCCTTCGTCGTCATCACGCACGTCGCCTCGCGGTCATCACGCACGTTGCGTCGCGGCCAGCGCTAGGTCCCGGCCGGCGCTACTTTCAGGGAACTATTTTGTTTTCAAACTTTAATTTTTTTAATTTATTTTTTTTTAAAATTTATATAGCCTATGTCCATCTACACACCCTGATATTTTCATTGATGTATCGGGTGTGTAGATTGGCGCTGTGGTTCCCGAGTTTACCTGGCCAAAAGATGCAAGTTCTCTCTTTATAATAGTAGTATAGATGACTTGGAAAAGGAATTGGTGGCCAGAGTATGAGACTCACCCAGGTTAAAAACAATCAGATTGTCTTGCTCTTGTATGCTGACGACGCTGTTTTAATGGCGAGAACCCAAGTTGGTCTTTAGACGGCACTTGACATCTATATACATTTTATGGATAGTCGGCGACTGAAACTTAACGTTAAAAAAACCTTCGTTATGTCCTGCGGTTGAGGAAAAAAGAGATCTTTTCCCTTGCGCGCTGGTAGTGAGAAAATCGCACCTACTAAAATATTCTAGTACCTAGGTATTGTTTTAGAGGGATTAGGATCCTGGGGACCAGCCATAAAAAACAGGACATTGCTGTTTGAAAGATCAACGGCAGCCTTAATGATATTCGCCAAAAAGATGGGGAAAAGGCCCCCGGAAATCCTATTGAAAATTTACCAGGCCAAATGCATTAGTGTAGCTGTATATGGAGCAGGTGTATGGGGAGTCTATAATACATCACCTATTCAAAGGGTAGAAAATGTATTTTTAAGATTCATTTTTTTTATCTATTCCTCAAAGTACATCTGTTTTTAACTGTCACACAGAATTGGGGATTTGCTACATCAGTGATGTAATTAATATGCAACCCCTATTGTTATGGCATCGAGCATGGACCTCACCTGATCTAGTTTTAAACAGGGAAATAATCAAAGATTCTATGGGCTTAGACCAGGCCACAAAGATCCCATGGCTGAACTGCATCTGTAACCTCACTAATGATATGGGGAGGCCCAAGTTTTATGTTAAACCAGACTCTTTATATATTATATCTAGGAAAGATTTAAAGGCACTCTGTTGGTATCATTTTGATACCCTAAGATTAGGAGTGGAGCTAAACACGAAAACTGTAGTACAACATCAACTTACCTGGTCCCAGCCTCAATTCAACCTTACCTGGTCTGATGTCAAGAGGGGTTTGATAGGTACATCCTGACCAGATTCAGATTTGATTACTTCTTTCGTTTAATTACCTTTCCTAAAACAAATGATTGGTCCAGAAAGCCCCGCAAATGTCCGTGCGATAACCTATCTGATCAAACTACATTGCAAGTGATATTTCTATGTAAGATTTCTTTATCAGAAAGGGCTAGATGGATTAAACCTTTCTTAAAGCAGGGTTCATGGCGACAATGTCGCACGGCCCTATTGTTTTTACAACTTCTAAATGATATGTACTGTGTTGGTATAATAACCGGTTTCTTAAAAAGTATCTTGAGGAAAAGGAAAAGTTTAACTTGTTTTTAACACTTTTTACGGATGTATAATTGTCATGAACTGTAATTTGTTTGACTTTATCAATTATTGAATGAATTGTCGTTTTTATGATTTTTTTAAATTGTGAAATCGAATAAAGCTTTTCTACTACTACTGCTGTACACCCAAAGCGACATCAGTATACATATGAACAAAAATAACATGCTCAGCACGGGGTACTCACATGCAGCACAGATTCTTGTGTTTAAAATATGTGAAAATTGTAACCGGGATTGAGAGTCCTGTGATATGTAGAAGACAAGGAAACCAGTAAAAGAGGACTGGAGCTGGTCACCAAGTGAATTAACGAGCGCCATGATGGAACGGTAAAAACGTTTACCTTTTTCACCAAAACCATGAAACTAAGTCGCACCACAAATAATGCATAACAATGATAAAAGTAGAATCATAAAGATTAATAGACAGTGTGCCAGTCCCTGAAATAACCAAAAAATACAGGGTGTCTGCTGCCAAGCACCATCCTGGACCAATGAACATACTGACATGTCATTGTTTAATTTTTTTTAACAATGTTGCTCAAACGTGTGGGCAGAATACAGATAGATGTAAGATATACATCGCAAAATTGGGGAGGAAGAAAGTAAAACCAATGTCTTGACCGATGTTCTAGGAACTAGTGGATACCAATCAAACATGACAGTGAGTGACAGAAAAGTGAAAAAATACATTAAGACAAAAATACCAAAAGTGTGAAAGTAGGTACAAGTTTGAGAAAGTAAAGAACAAGGGCTGAAACAAGAAAAGAAGAGACAAATAGGAAAATAGTCAATCCTAAAGTAAATAAGCTAAAAAAGGCTGACAAAGAGGAAAACGCTAACAAGGAGAGAGAGAGAGTTACAGGTAGCACAATAATTCTATTCTTTCATTCAAGCCATATGGCTTTAGTATGGCTTAAGAGAATTCAAGAATTTGATCCAATGATTTTCCCTCTGAAGGAGACAGTTGTTATTGTCTCTACCTTCAATTCTTTCCACTGTTTCCAGTAACAGAAATCTGAGTTGAGGTGTTGTGGTGATGTTCTACAAAGTGGGTGGCCACTACTGATTTCATGTTTTTTGTCTTGATACAGCTCTTGTGCTCAAGGATTCTTGTCTTTTCTTTTGGTTTTGCTCACATAGACTAAGCCACAGGGGCATTTCAACAGATATTCAACGTTGGCAGTGTTACAGGTAGCAGTCACTTTTAAGTTGATTTTCTTCCCTCTCATGGGATGTGTCATCCACGATCCTTTAATAATATTATTGCAATTACTGCAATTGTAACCCTCTGTGGGTAGTTGTTTGAATTTCTTTAGGTGGTTGGATGAGCAATTCCTTAACATTCTTACCTCTGTTAAATGCGAAGATAGGTTTTTCAGAAAAGAGTCCCTTGAAACCTGGTTCCATGGCTAATATGGGCCAATGTCTGGTACTTTTTTGTTTGAACTGGTGACTCATAGTAGAAAATCTAGACACCACCACCGTCCAGTTGGGGACCGACTTCTGGGTCTTGGTGAGTACGTCAATCAATGTTTTTGAAGCACTGCGAGATTTAGCTTGCTCCAATATGTTCTCAGGATAACCACGTTGTGCAAATCTCATAGGCATAGCATACGTTTGTTCAGCACAGGATTCTGGTTGAAATACAATTTGTTTGACTTGCAACAATTGTGAGTGTGGAAGATAATTATTGAGGGATTTTTGGTGAAACTGTTAACATGTAAGAGATTGTTCCTGTCTCTGGTTTTTCGAAAAATATTGGTTTCCAGCTTGTTGGAGATTCTACTGATCTGGACATCCAGAAATGTCATGGTATTTTGATGAACCTCAAAGGTAAACTGAATCCTGTTGTTGACTTCATTCAAAGCATACAGTGCAACAATCAGCTTCTGCTGTGACCCTCTTCATAAGATAAAAATATCATCAATGTATCTAAAAAAATTAAGGCATGTTCTTTCTGGCGTTCGAACTCAAGATATTGTCTTCCTTGAATTTATGCATAAAAACATTAGCATACACTGGAGCAGCGCAGTTGCCCATGGAAGTCCCAGCGAGTTGTAGGAACCACTGGTCTTCCCACTTGAAGTAGCTTTGATAAAGTGTGAAGTGGAGTAATTCCATGAGGAAAATTTGCAAGTTGGAATCAAGATTTGAATGTAGTAAAACGTTTTCAATGGCAACGATGCCCAAGTCATGTGGAATTGAGGCATATGTCAACTTTACATCCACTGTGCATAGCCAAAGTTCTTCCTCCTACTTAAGTGTGATTTCGATGATTTTGGAAATTAAATCTGTATTGTCTCTGATGTAGGTTCCCATGTTTAAAACAAAAGGTTGCAGGTAATTGTCGAAAAACTAGTCAACTGGTTCATGAAGACTTCCTCTCGTGGAAAAGATGGGTCTGAATAGTGGTTGATGTTGGCTCTTATGTACTTTTGGTTACATGTACATTACTGGTGATATTGGATTAGTTTGTCTTAAATTTGGATTTCTTCCAAAAGTTAAATGACAATATGTCATGTTTGACTAGAGTTGTGGATGTATCAAGGTTTTTGCGGCTCACAGGAGCCATAAATGTGCTTCTTTGTCTAAAACTTTTTAATAAATCCTCCTCTTGGACTCTCGTTGTTCAGCAATGTTTTGAAAAAGCTTTCTCAAGCCTAAATTGTGCATGAGTCTGAATAAGCTGATCTCCGTGCTCAAGAGAGTTGGTGTGACATGTTGGTACAAAGGTTGCACCTTTTTGTAGGGTTTTGATGTCAATTGGGCTCAGTGTGGAGGAAGAGATGTTAATTACCAAATTGTTAGCTTCTAATTCTTCTTTCCCTGAGTCTCTTGCTGGTTGCTGGGAGGCTCTTCATTTCTGTGTTCTCTTTTTTTTTCTTTGTCTCCTCCTTGGTTGTACTTGTCTCTTGAACCTTCCTCTAAAAAAGAGACACCAGAGGTGTGTGGCTCTTCTGTACTAACTATGATGGAATGTTGCATGGGTGTTGTTTGCAAAGGTCTTGTACGGTTATCACTGTCTGAAGATGACTTTTCAGTTTCGGTATTTTGACTGTATGGTCGATTCTGTCTACGTTTCACGTAAACTTCTGCCCATGAGTACATTTCTCCCAGTTTGTAATCAATGGTATCACATTTGTTACTTGCGTATTTTGCTTTGGTTTATTTCTTGTGTGTATTTGTTCAGTTGCACATTACTATCTTTCAAAATTTTGAAAAATCGCCAGTGTCCATCATGTTGGTAAGTTCAGTTTTGGTTTGTGCGATATCCTTGGAAAGATCTTCGAGAATTCTTGACAGTTCTTCAATAATCAATAGAATATGGTCGAGGGAACACTTTTTAAGGACAGCATACCACTTCTCGAAAAATCTTGGACTGTTTTTACAAAGTAAAGGTTTTAGTGGGATCCGTAGTCCTCTTGGGATTCTCTGTGCACAGTGATATCTTTTGTGTGTGCTAGCGTGCAATCTCTGAATAATTTCTCTCTTTTTTAGATAAAGTAATTTTCTAATGTTACACTCTTTATTTTTGGTGCCAGATAATGGTGTGGTTTCCTCTTGTATCACAGCGTAAATCTTCATAGGGTCTTCATCAGCGAATGCAAATGTGTCTGCTCTGAGTTCAGTCAAATTGGAAATATCTTCATATGCTATGATGACTAATGTGTTGGTGTGCCGTGTTCTGAGATCAGAATGTTCATGAACGAAGAAAAGGTTAGAACACGCACTACTGGGTAGTGCGTATTCTAACTTTTTCTAGTTTGCGTGAAACCAGTTGTTGCGTTATAAAAGCGCAGTTGACAAGCATTAGAATTGGTCCTGAAGGGTCAACATCAGAGATATTGAAACTGTCATTTTGAAAAAGAGCTTTTATGACATCCTTTGTGTAATTGGTGTGTTTCCGCCAATTATCATACTCATCCAATGAGGTAGTGAACAAATATTCAAATTTTTTAGAGTAGCCAGGCCAAAACAAGTAGTTTGGTGCACTGTGTCATTTAAAAATAACATTTGATTCGGAATGAGGTAAGCACAATGCAAAGCTTCGGTCCCCTTGACCTGCCAAACCTTAGTGCCCCAAATCGATTTCACATCAATGGTACTTTTCCAGTGATCATAACCCTGTAAGGCAAATTCAGTTCTAAAAGAATTTGAATATATTAACTTTTTGTGTCAACATTTTTTTTGATTGAGACAGCAATTTCAATTTAAAAAAATAGGAGTCTGGATTGGACGTGTTGTAATCAGTGAAATAGGTGAACTTATTTTTAAGTGTTTTTGAACTTTTCTGTCAGGGTGTTGGACATTGTTGTTACTGTGTGTAATTAAAAGTAGGTCTTAAGGTGTTTGTTTTGTGCAAGAAATGGTGGCCATAATGTTGATAACAGAATAAATCAGCATAATTGGCAGTATTTCAATACAAATCTTCAGCATCAAAAGCTAGGAGAACCTTTTTAGGCTCGTGCATTACAGAACCTAAGGACTCCTCATGCAAGCTTTTTGCTATATTGAAGTAATTTACTAATCCTAGGGCAAATGACCCACTCCCGCCATCTAAGCAGGAACTATGCAACAACCTAGCGACACACTTCACTAATAAAATTGACATAATTTACCACTTTTTTGGGCCAGAAGAAATTGAGGGAGTCCCCCTCCAGGAAAACCCGGCTTCCCCGACTTTAGAATGCTTTCGTTTCATTACCAGTGAACAGGTAGGCGCTCTATTAGCCCAGGTGAAACTGGTTTCAGTTTTAGACCCGGTACCACCTGCCGTTATGTCAGAATTATCCTTGGTCTTAGCCGACTCACTTACAGAGACATGTAACATCTCAGTACCGATGTTGACTTTCCCACGTAAATGGAAGAACGCATGTCTTAAGCTTCTGCTAAAAAAGGCCACAGCAGACCCTATGGACCTCCAGAACTATAGGCCAATATCTCTCCTTCCGGGCTGTTCTAAGGTCTTGGAGACAATAATTAATCAACATCTTTCCAGGTATTTATAACAGAATAAAATACTAGACTCATCCCAGTCTTGCTTCCGTGCCTCTCACAGCACTGAGGCTGCCCTTTTATAGGTTACGGATACGCTTAGGATGTCATTGGACAGGGACTCCCCAGTCATGCTGCTACTGCTTGATCTGTCGGTGGCCTTTGACACCATCTCTCACCATATCCTGTTGAACAGGCTTAGGGAGATTGGTGTCAGAGGCCTGGCATTTGACTGGATTCAGAGTTAGCGGACAGATAGAACACAATGTGTGCAGTTGGACTCATTTGTGTCACCTACAACTGCAGTGGACAAGGGGGTCCCACAGGGCTCTATACTGAGCCCCATGCTGCTCAATCTTTATGTTGCTCCCTTGGCCTCTATCTTCAGAAATTATGTTTTTGAAACCATCTCCTACGCTGATGATAAGCAGTTGATAGTACAAATTGAGAAAAACCCTGCAGACACTAGGGCTAAGTTTATTGCGTGTATGATGAATATAGCCAGCTGGATGATGAAGAACGTTTTGCAACTTAACTACTCTAAAAAGGAGATTCTGTTGTTCGGCAAGGCAGAGGAACTGTGGAGTGCCAACTGGTGGCCACAGAATTAGGAGAAGCCCTTGCCCCCAGGGGCTGGGCCAAGAACTTATGGGGTCAAAATAGATAATAAACTTTCAATGGAAGAACAGGTAAAAACTCTTGAAGGTACCTGCCATGGGACCATGCAGTTACTCAGAAAGATATTTCCCTGGATTCCATTGAACGCTAGAAGGACCCTTATCCAGTCGCTCTTTTTTATGAGCCGCCTCGATTACGGCAATTCCTTGTTGGTAGGAATTAGGGAAGACCTGCTATCTAAGCTGCAGGTGGTGCAGAATACTGCAGCCCGTCTGGCTCCTAATAAACCAACACGAACTCCTTCTCTCCCTCTTTTGCGCCTTTCACACTGGCTCCCTGTAAAGAAGCGTGCCTCACTTTCAAACTTCTCTGCATGGTCTATAAGTCTCTGTACGGGCTGGGCCCAGCCTATCTGACGAACAAAATCGCATGCCACGAACCTGCGCAACAACTTAGATCCAGCAATCGCAGCCTGCTCCGTGGTAGGAGAATTAGGAAAATGTAAATGGGGGGTCGGGTATTTTCTTATCTGGCCCCCAAATATTAGAATGAGCTCTCCGAACCTCTCTGTGCCTGCACTTTAAACAATTTAAAAAGGTGCTCAAGACCTGGCTATTCTAAAGAATGCACAGTCCTCTAACCTCCATCTGCCTCCTTCTCTGGGTGCCGAGAGATCCCCTTGGGGATGATTTGTGCGCCTTACAAATGAGTAAAATAAACATTTGAAAAGCACATTTCTGCTGCTGTGTTCAAATGTGATTTGTATGCAAAAGGTACTGTGTCACCTTCGTTGAACGTTAAGTACGTGAAACCCACCGTCCCTGGTACAATACGTATGACCAGGTTCATAGAATTATCACGCATCAACAAGAAGTTATTCTCTAGCCGTTCAGACTGCAAAGATTGTAGAATAGAGCTTTGTTCTAATTCCCAGAAGGCAGAAGTAAATGTAGGTTGTATCAATGCATAGAGCGGTTTGATGCACTGGGCATAATCAGGAATATATATCCTTCCAAAATTCAAAAATCCCAGCAAAGACTGAAGCTTCTTCGGTGTAGGAGGTAGCAATTGTGCACATTTCTCCAGAAAGGGGAGGGCTAACCGCATACCTTAATTACTGAGCTTTTAGCACAAAAAGATTACCGCAAAGCAAGCAATGTGTATGTTAGCAAAATTAAATTTGTATCCATAGTTGGCAAACAACCAAATAATTCAGTAAACTCGGACAAGATGCAGTATCAGTTCGTCATGTGTCAGATAAATATCATCTATGTACGAGAACACATCTAGGTCTATGCTGTGTTACAAAGACACCACATGCAGCAAAAGCCCCGGGGCTATTCCTATACCCCATAGGCAAACGTGTAAATTGTTTCTAATTTGTGATGCCTGTAAATGCTGTCGGGAGCCAAAATGTAACTGAAGAAAGCATTGGATATATCTTGTGTTGTCTTATATTTTTTATGAACAATGCTGTTCACTAGCGCAGAGCTGTGAGTGTGCTGTACCGTAAATTTACAACAATGACTATTCAAATTTCAATAATCTAATGCAATGCGTTATGAACCATCCTGTTTCAATACCAGAAAAAGGGGATTATTCATTGGTGATACGCAGAAATTATTACACCTTGATATTTCAATTGAGTCAGAATGTCACAAACAGGAGCTTTAGCCTCCGGCCTGATTGAATATTGTGGTTGTGGCTGTGGCATAGATCAAAATGGAGTCTCGTGTGCCGGCGAATCTCTATCCCAGCCCATTTGATTACGGTACACTGCGAGGGCAAGGGCTAAAGCCCATTCCGATGCGTATGCCTATTTAGCGTCCTCTCTGGGACGTGTGGTGAAAAACCCTGAAGTATCACGTCTTCCCCTCTAGAAGTGGCCAAAACAAATAGTGGAAGCCAATCTGCCTCCGCCAACAAAATGTCATTAGAAGAAGTGAGATTTTCCCAGAAAACCGCCATAATTATATGCTGTATTTCGCAGAGTCTATCCGGGGGAGCAATTTGAGTATCTGCTGTTTCTACTGTAATAAATGTATCAGTTGCTCTCGTCTACAGACAGGGTTGCAGTGCCACCCACACAATGTTAACCTCCGATGCGCTGTCGAGCAGAGTCACTGCCATTGCCAGTCTAGGAGTAGCGTCCTCACCGTCTGAGGCATATTTTGCTGTTAAAGCAGCAACTTCTTTTGATACAGGGGCCCAAAACAAGGCAGTCCCTCTTATTTCGCCTTCAAGTCAAACTGGCCAGGTTGATCCCGTCCATGTTGAGTGGTCGCACCTTTGTAGTGATCCTATTGCTCCCCTCCACTATCTCGAGAGTTCGTTGAGTCCTGTAAAGAACAATGAGAGAAATGACCAGGGACTTGAAATCGATCGGGAGATTTAATTTGAGCAAATCATAAGTTTGCTCAGAAGACTCAGGTGGCGGTAAACCAGTACGCAACCCTTGCTTATGTTGTTGCTGCCCCTTTTTTTTGTTTTTCCATTTCTTCTTAGTAAAGAACGGGGGCCCATCCTTTTCAGTTTGGGCTTTTGTTGAGTTTGAGGTTGAGTAAAAGACTCAGGGCCAGATGTAGGTGGCCCATTACCGGTCGGACACGACTGAAATTAACGAATTTCTTATGTAGGGGGCCGAAATTAAGGATTCGGTTTAGGAATCAGTAAATTACCAATTTCTTAAATACCAATTCGGTAAATTACTGATTAAGCATGGGCGTAAAATCCGTTCCGCCTGCAGATTTTGCGGATTTTCGGTAAATTCGCAATCCGCGAACTCTCGCCAATTTGCCGAAAATCCGCAAATTCGCACGCAGCTGATTTTTTTGCTTGGTGATACAATATTGCGGCACGCCGTGTTCACTTACTGTCATTCAGCGTTTGCCGAGTTGTTTTTCTCGATATTTTGCATGTGCTGCGCCATTTTGGATCTTGCTGCGGGATCCCGCGGGAGTTTGGCGACCGCGATTACGTCATCGCGGCTTGCCACCTTGCACAGCGAGAGTTTGTCAACGCGAGTACGCCGTGATCACGTATCGCGGGAGTTCGCAATTGCGAACACGTAGATGCGGCGGGCAGAAACAATCTAGCACTCGCGACATTACAAAATTTGCAATTCTGCACAAGAAATCCACCAGCAAGCAGCATAAACCTTCTGAAAATGATGATTTCTATCAGAATAACTCCTCAGGTTGACATTTGCCTGCACTTTTTTTTGCAAGGAGTCCATTTTGGGGGGGGGGGGGGGGAAGTGCCCCACAGTCTCCAACTTCCTGTTCCTGTCCAGCAGGCTCCTCCCCATGCTTTCTTCATGTGCTGGTCACTTTGATTCGGATCTTGACCTGGAAGGATTACTTTTTGTGGATGCTGCTGGATATTTGGATTTGAGGTCTTTTTGACTTTCTTTGGATCACTTTTGGATTAGAAATTTCACAAGTAAGTTTGTTTGGGGCATTATAGTTGCTGAAACTACAATTTTGGGATTTTTGATTTTTGGGCTGTTGTTGGGGCCTTTTGCCCAGGGGTAGTGAGTGGTGCATGGGCCTAGTCTTTCTGTGGGGTGTCTTGAATTTAAACATCATGGAGGGCATGGATGGCATGGGATTGTGCTGATTTTTGTGTGTGGTTTTCGATTTTTTTGGCTGTTGTTGGGGCCTTTTGCCCAGGGGTAGTGAGTGGTGCATGGGCCTAGTCTTTCTGTGGGGTGTCTTGAATTTAAACATCATTGAGGGCATGGATGGCATGGGATTGTGCTGATTATTGTGTGTTTTTTGATTTTTGGGCTGCTGTTGGGGCCTTTTGCCCAGGGGTAGTGAGTGGTGCATGGAGTGAGTCTTTCTGTGGGGTCTCTTTAATGTAAACATCATGGAGGGTATGGATGGCAGGGGATTGTGCTGAATTTTGTGTGTTTTTTTTATTTTTTTGGGGTGTTGATGATGGGTCTGGCCATGTGGGTGGGGGCCATTTTGAGTGCTGGTACAGGCAGGCCATGTGCTGGGGGGCAAGGGGCCATTTTGAATGCAGGCAGTGTTCTCAGGCCTGCACCCATTTTGCCTAGCTTTCATCCATTATGCCCAGGGGTAGTGAGTGTTGCATGGGCCTAGTATTTCTGTGGGGTGTCTTGAATTTAAACATCATTGAGGGCATGGATGGCATGGGATTGTGCTGATTTCTGTGTGTTTTTTGATTTCTTTGGCTGCTGTTGGGGACTGGCCATGTGGGTGGGCGCCATTTTGAGGGCTGGTACAGACAGGCCCTGGCCATGTGCTGGGGGCAAGGGGCCATTTTGAAGGCAGGCAGTGTTCTCAGGCCTGCACCTATTTTGCCTAGCTTTTATCCTTTATGCCCAGGGGTAGTGAGTGGTGCATGGGCCTAGTCTTTCTGTGGGGTGTCTTGAATTTAAACATCATTGAGGGCATGGATGGCATGGGATTGTGCTGATTTTTGTGTGTTTTTCTATTTCTTTGGCTGCTGTTGGGGCCTATTGCCCAGGGCTAGTGAGTGGTGCATGGGCCTAGTCTTTCTGTTGGGTGTCTTGAATTTAAACATCATTGAGGGCATGGATGGCATGGGATTATGCTGATTTTTGTGTGTTTTCCAATTTTTTTGGCTGCTGGTGGGGCCTTTTGCCCAGGGCTAGTGAGTGGTGCATGGGCCTAGTCTTTCTGTTGGGTGTCTTGAACTTAAACATCATTGAGGGCATGGATGGCATGGGATTGTGCTGATTTTTGTGTGTTTTTTGATTTCTTTGGCTGCTGTTGGGGCCAACATGGAGCAGAAGAAGCAAGTTACCAAGGAGACTGGTGTGCCGCCCGCCACATTTTTTGGGAATAAAAAAAAAAGTACGCCTGCAGCAGCAGCAGCGGGATCTGCTGGGGACCAAGCTGGGAGCCGCACCCCCGCTCCATTGGGCTCGGTGCCACCACCACCACGCCAACTTAAGTCCAAACCCTTGAGTGCTGCAGAGGCAGCCAGTCTACTTGTTCAATCACCATCGACCAGTGATGTTGGCTCACCGCAAGAAAGTAGCAGCAATGTCCCTCAATCAACACAGGTTGTTGTAACTCATCTGACGAGTGTTCAACAACCACAGCCGCAACAACAACCACATGTGCAAGTACAAGCCCAAGTACATGTGGAAGGAGAGGCAGCGCAAGGAGATGCGCAAGCAGAGGTGCATGGAGGGGGAAAAGTGCCCACAATAGTTGTTCCTCCCGAAGTAGGGGCACATCAGGAAAGCGACATTCAAGCTGAGGTATCATTTGAGGAAGCCACTCCTCCTGATCATTCATTGTCTTCTGCATCCCGAGCAAGGAAAAGATTAAGGATGATGTCTACATCTTCTTCAAGCCCATCTCCTTCTGATGATATGGATAAAACTTGGGAACCACCACTGCCGTCTGAGCGTGAGGCACACCATGATCTGACAAAGGTAGCTAAGCGTAACAGGAAGGTCCCCGAAACTCTCGTAGTTATGAAGTGTGGTGCTTAAGAAGAGGTGGCGTATACTATTCGTGCTGATGAAGACTCTCATGACGACAACGCAATCATCATATATGCCACTCCAGCTTCAGCGGGCATGCAGCAAACAGACATTTTTACCATAGCCTGAAAAGCTGCTGAGCCTGATGTTGTCGACGAGGAGGCAATGGGAACACCATCATTGGAGTTAACCAGTACACCACCACCTACCGCTTCCATATTTCTTTCTCGCCAGAAGGGACCTCCATCCACCTCAATTAGTGGTGGTGCAATTGCACAACGTAGTAAAGTTCGGCAACACACATCCTCCACTTCATCTGGCATTAGCAGCATGACCACCAGTATCGCCTCCTCCGCCCCCCACAGACATTTCAAGTCCGCAGTTTGGGACTTCTTTAGTATTTGCCCAAAAAGGGAAAACATGGCCATTTGTAGCATTTGTAAGCTTGCAGTTAGTCGTGGTAAGCTTGGTACCAACTATGGTACCGGAGGCCAGAGAGGTCATCTTGAGAGACAGCACACTGTCCAGTGGCTAAAGGAGATCAAGGAAGCCCGAATTGGAAGTCAACAAACTCTATCCGTTGATGTTTCATCTGATGATGATGAGGAGGAAGAAGTGTCAAACACTTCACTTACACCCAGTACCCCTGTCAGCAGCACACCCCCTGTGAGCCACACTTAGAGTGTGGGAGAGAGTGCGACACCAATGTGAAAAAGTTCATCATCACCGAGCGTAACTGGGTCGAAGAAGTCATCATCATCATCCCGTAAAATCATGGTCCAGCCCACCATTAGAAGCATGTTTTTTTCAGAAGCGCCATTTGATCGCAACCACCCACTGACGTGTCTGTATAACACTAAGCTGGCTGAAATGCTAGCTCTGGAACTTCTCCCGTTTTCTTTTGTGGAAGGGGTTGGTTTTCTAGAATTAGTGGCAACGCTCAGCCCTAATTGGAAAGTTCCTATCCGGTTCTATTTTGCCAGAGTTGCGGTTCAAGCACTACATGAAGATGTGCTGGAGGTGATTGGGGCAGCTTTGCAGAAGAGTGCTGTTCACACTATACATCTGACAACAGACATGTGGACCAGTGGCACTGCACACTGGGTCCCTTTTTCAGGAGTTACAGCAAAGCTAAGGGCAGGTGTTGACCCGGACAACGTTTTCAAAGCTGCTCGGAAACATGCAACACTAGCCATGTTTGGCATGGAGACAAGTCATACAGGAGAAAACATTTTGAAGTAGTTTAACACAAAGGTCTTTCAATGGCAGCCCCCAGTTATGTTTCCATGGATAATGGCGCCAATGTAGTTAAGGCCATGGAGCTGGGTAAATATTTCAGAGTGCCGTGTTTGGCGCACTGTATAAACCTGGTTGTTAAAAAATTCTTGAGTGAAGAAAATCCAGTGTGCGAGTTAGTGACCACCTGCCGAAGAATGTGCAACCATTTCAGCCATTCTTTTAAGGCCCGGAAGCATCTGAGGGGCCTGCTACATGAACGTAGAATGCCAGTGAAAGCACTCATCCAGGAGGTGCCAACACGTTGGAACTCAACCTTCTACATGCTTGAGCGTCTGTATGAGCAGTTTACGGTACTCGATCAGTGTTTCTTAACACTGGGTACAGCTCTGAAGGACCTGAGGCTAGATGCGGCGCAATGGGAGCTAGTTAAAAGCCTGCCAGACATGCTTCGTCCTTTTGAGGTCTTCATGCGTGCAGTCAGCAGGGAGGACTGTAATTTGGGTAAAGCTATCCCATTGTTGCGCATGCTAGAGCACCAACTGAAGGCGGTGTCTTCTATGTTTGAAAAATATGAAGAAAAGCAAGAAGCTTTTGCTTTGGCGGAGAAATTATTACAGCGCCTACTTGGCGATGAACGTCTTCAAATGATCCGCTCAGAACAGCATTACCTTTGTGCTACTATTCTGGATCCACGCTACAAAAAAGCACTGGCAGGCAGAGCATTCTTTGCTTTAGGTGACGCACAAGTTTTAATGTACAAACATTGGCTAGCTGTGTCAGCCATGAGGTTTGAAAGAGAACGGCAGAAAATTGAATGAAAAGGCAGTACATCAGCATCAGCAGGCCATCCCCAGTCAAAAGAACCCACTTCTGCACCTGTGGCTGTGGCAGAAGTGACCTCTCAGCCTTTAAAGACACTGGCAACCGGATCATCTGCACCAGACACAACAGTAACATTGTGTGAAGAAGAGCATTGGCTAACTGAGCTTGGGTTTGCTTCTCAAAAGGTCCCAGCAAAAAGTAAGCAAAGTGGAGGAACCGTGGAGAACCTTGAGTCGATGGTGCAGGACTATCTGAATGACTCAACAGAGGTCTATGTTCATGAGGACCCATTGGCGTATTGGCATGGGAAAAAAGAATTGTGGCCAGAGATCTCCAACCTGGCTATAAACTACTTGTCTTGCCCACTCGCAAGCGTGTCTTCTGAATGTGTTTTCAGTGCTGCTGGTGGCATTGTAACTTGCAAAAGGACCCGCCTCTCGCCCAAAAATGTGGAGAGGTTAACAATGATCAAGATTAATCAGCACCTCATACCACCAGATCACAAATTACGAGAATACACGCCGGAAGAAGACGAGGAGGACAGCAACTTAGATGAGGGAATTTCTTCTCTGTTAGGTGACCAACTCCCGCCTGAATTCACAGAGTATGAGGACGAACTCTTATTCCCTGACACCGAGCCCTGAAAATGAGCCAATGAATCAATAACTTTCTTTTCCGTTCTTATTCACTTTTATTCCTGTGTGTCTGTCTTTCTTCGTTTTGCACAGTGAATATAAATAAAAACTTTAATCACCTAATCACAAAAACAAGACCATCAGCAGAACTGTCTTCACTTATTTGCTTATTGATTTGAAGGTGCCGCAGTCTGCATTCCTCAGGTTCACAAGTTCACAAGAACATGCTCCTCTATCCTCCTCCTCCAGACTCCTATTTCCCTCAAAGCAGAGGACTGGATTACGCCCAATGAAGAAAGACTCTGCACTTGTGGGGGTGTTCTACTTCTTTGAGGGTGAGTTGGCGGGTCTTGGGGCATTGCTGGGAAGGTCTAATACCGGATAAAACTGGATTGGACAAAATCAGACTTGAAAACGTTTTTGCCTTTTTGCTCACTATCATGTTTTCGGGGTCCTGTTTGGGGGGCTTCCTGGTGTTTGTGGGTGGGTTTCGGGGTCTGGGAGCACATCTGGCACAGTCTAATGTTGATTGCATTTGTTTTCTAGGACATCCATGGTGGAAAAGTGGAGTCATGAGTTGACCTAGCTGCACAGCGCGTTTGGACAGAAGGCCGAAAAATATTGTAAGTATGAGATTTTCCATTTTTGATTTTTGGCTGTTTAGGGGTGTTGTGCTTTTTTGCGGGTGGGTTAGCGGGTCTTGGGGCATTGCTGGGAAGGTCTAATACTGGATAGAAGTGGTTCGGACCAAATCCATGCTGAAAAGCCTTTTGGCATTTTTTGTAACTTAGGGTTCGTTAGGGTTAGCACTAGCAGCAGTATTCCATGTGCTTGGGGGGTGTTCTAGATTTTTGCAACTGGGTTCTGGGGTCTTACAGCACTCGTGGGAATGTGTAATCTTGGTTGCAAGTGGTTTGAAGAAAATCCGTGGTGGCATTTTTTGTAACTTAGGGTTCGTTAGGGTTAGCACTAGCAGCAGTATTCCATGTGTTTGGGGGTGTTCTAGATTTTTGCAACTGGGTTCTGGGGTCTTACAGCACTCGTGGGAATGTGTAATCTTGGTTGCAAGTGGTTTGAAGAAAATCCATGGTGGGAAAGGGTGGATTTGGCCTAGTTAAAGAAAGCGTTTGCCACTATTCTTAACTTAGGGCTCATTAGGGTTAGCAGTATTTTATTGCATATGTTCGGGCGGGGGTTATAGAATTTTACAACCAAATCCATGAGGAAAAAGTTTTTGCTTTTTCTGACATTTTGCTCAATTTAGCGTTTTCGGGGGCCTGTTTGGGGGGCTTCCTGGTGTTTTTGGCTGGGTTTCGGTGTCTGGGAGCACTGCTGGGTAGGGATATTTTTGATTGCAAGAGGTTTGAAGCAAAACCATGGTGGCAGAGGGGAGTTAGGGCCTAGCTGCAGAGCGCGCGCGGAGTGATTTTGGAAATTGGCTTGAAAATGACTGAGTGCCCATTTTTGAAGTTTTACTTTTTGGCTGTTTGGGGGTCTTCTACTTGTTTTCGCCTGGGTTGACGGCTTTGGGGCCATTGCTAGGAAGGTCTAATACCGAATAAAAGTGGTTTGGACCAAATCGGAGGCGAAATTATTTTTGCGTTTTTGCTGACTTGCTTGTCTTTGAGGTGCTCTTTGGGGGGTTCCGGGTGTTTGTTGGTGGGTTTTGGGGTCTGTGAGCACTGCTGGCACAGTCTAATTTTGATTGCATTTGTTTTTAAGGAAATCCATGGTGGAAAACGGGAGTTATGGCCTAGCTGCACAGCGCGTTTGGACAGAATTGAAAGAAGGCCGAAAAATATTGTAAGTATGAGATTTTCCATTTTTGCTTTTTGGCTGTTTGGGGGTGTTGTGCTTTTTTGCGGGTGGGTTGGCGGGTCTTGGGGAATTGCTGGGAAGGTCTAATACTGGATAAAAGTGGTTTGGACAAAATCCATGCTGAAAAGCCTTTTGGCATTTTTTGTAACTTAGGGTTCGTTAGGGTTAGCACTAGCAGCAGTATTCCATGTGCTTGGGGGGTGTTCTAGATTTTTGCAACTGGGTTCTGGGGTCTTACAGCACTTGTGGGAATGTGTAATCTTGGTTGCAAGTGGTTTGAAGAAAATCCGTGGTGGCATTTTTTGTAACTTAGGGTTCGTTAGGGTTAGCACTAGCAGCAGTATTCCATGTGTTTGGGGGTGTTCTAGATTTTTGCAACTGGGTTCTGGGGTCTTACAGCACTCGTGGGAATGTGTAATCTTGGTTGCAAGTGGTTTGAAGAAAATCCATGGTGGGAAAGGGTGGATTTGGCCTAGTTAAAGAAAGCGTTTGCCACTATTCTTAACTTAGGGCTCATTAGGGTTAGCAGTATTTTATTGCATATGTTCGGGCGGGGGTTATAGAATTTTACGACTGGGTGGGGTCTTGGAAAACTTGTTGTAATGTCTAATTTTGATTGCAAGTCATTTGAACATAATCCATGGTGGGAAAGGGGGGTTTTGGGCATACTCTCTGAGTGCGTTTTGACACGATTTGAAATTAGGCCTCTATGAGGTAGCAGTAGTATTCTGCACGTTTTTGGGAGGGTAATGTGGGGTGTTCTAGATTTTGGGGATTGTCATCTCTGATAGTGACAGTATAATTTTTGCACTACACAGCGTGCCTTACATATTTTTTTCTCCGAGGTGTCTTTAACAGTTACTGTTGTATTTTTCCATCATCAATTACAGGCAGGCTTTTACCCTGTGCCATCGATGTACTACTCAGGCTTACAATTAGCGATCCGCAAATCTGCATCAGGCAGGCAGTGGACAGTGTGTCTGGTCACCAAGATTGATCGACGGAGCATCCGACGGAATGAAGGAGTACCGCGAATAAGAGGAATGGCTGGATGCATCGACTTCACAAATTCAACGAGACAACTACAAAAAACAGTAACAGTATCCAAAATTCTTCTTATCTTTTAAATTATATTGTTGTGAACTTGAACTTACTTCTACGAGTGTGACTCTGACTGTGCGTTTGTTTGATCTCTGCTTTAAATTCATCCCTCCCTCCAGCAATTAGATACATCTTTGCTATGTTTAACACTAATTTAAAGTGTTTATTCTCTCTGAGGGCAGAGAAGCAAGTGAAATTGCGTAATGACTGCATCCCTGTACTGTCAACTTGTTTCTTCGTAGTTCCTAGTAAGTTGCAGTAAGTAGTAGTACTACTTTTCAGTAACCTAACCATCCATTTACTAAATATGGCATGCAGTAGTGCACTTACTTTATGTCCCTTTCAAGATTTATCAATATCTTCTAATCCAAAGATTTGTTTCTCTTCATTTGTTGTTTGACTGTCCATGCTGTGTTTTTTTTCCTCTCTACCAAACTTTCCCAAAAACCCCCATTCCCATCCAATTTTCAAACCCTATCCCTCTTCCCCCGGGCTGTGTGGTATTTCATTGAGGTGTGACTGACAACAACAATAAATTCCACACACTTGCTGGGGAGGATAAGGTCAAAGCAACCAGAAGTTGATGTGCGCCATCGTGGATTGATAAGAACATCCTCCTCCTACACAACGTTAACAAGCAACAATGAAATGATTAATGCTTACATTATGTTGGCACTGCTTAGGCTAGGGCACTGTTCTGTACCGTACTATCTATTGTACTGTATCTAATGCTACGCTCAGGCCACTCAATGTTTAATTTCCTCTTTTTTTCATATGGTGATACTGCCAGTGTGTACCACTACTGCTACCAGCACAACAATGATATTGCATCCGTCGAGGATTCAAGTCAACAACCAACCTTATTCACCAACCGTGATTCGCAAATCACAGGTAAGATAAGCATATTGGGGAGGTGGTAGAATAATGGGCTAGGACTAAGTTTGGAGGAGAGCAGAGACTAACAGTACTACTAGTAAAGTACAGTAGTAGGGCTACTGAATTGACTAACTCGGTTACTTGCATTTTGGTACATTTCAGGACAAGATGTTTCATTCATGCTGGTAAGTTTGAAAAACCAAACGTCCAGTAACCACCGCCAACCCCCACACAAAATAATATGAGCGCGTATACGGTGTTTTTGAATGAAAAATATAATTATTGAGAAATATAAATTATGGATGTTGTTGTCGTCACAAAAATAGAATTACCCCAACTCACCCCGCTCCCTAACCAAACCAATGTCCAAAAATCAAAAAGTACCCTTTCCCAAAAACCCAATTCCCAACCCCCCAACAGTCTTTAAAAAAGGGACAAGGGGGGACAGTCACTTCCTCCGGTGGCGTTTGGACAGCTGGTGCTGCACGTCTCGCAGCTCTTTGTGGAGGTCCCGGACCTGGCGCTCCAGGTAGTCCACTCGCTTTCGGAGGCGGCGCTGGCGTACCATCTAGGCTCTGGGGGGGCACTGTTGTTTTTGCTGCTGTGCGGCGGTGGCGGTAGGCTGTCGGGCCACGGCTCCGTTTGGCTGGAGGCTTGTGGCTGATGGACCAGGGGGCAGTGGAGGAGGATGTGGAGGTTGTTGTAGTTTCCTCCTCATGCTCGCAAGCCCACAACCGTCGATACTCGAAACAAATAGCCTCCAGCTTACGGGCCCTGACCCGGACAGCCATCTCCTTACGGGTGAGCTTTTTGGGAGTAGCATCTATGAAAAAAGAAAGAAAAATACTGTAGCCAATAGTCTTTAACTTAAAGTCAAAATATTTCAACAGGAAGTTGACACTCAGTAACACCAGCATCAGTAACACCAGACATTTGACCTCCTGAGGCACAGCCGGGAGAAAACTGCTTAATATTTTAAATCTTGTGTGATATTGTGTTTGTTTTAACTCCCCCCTCCCTGGGCACTTACTTATCTCTCCTCGCTCTGGGCATCCCCGCGCAGCCGATGTTATCGCTGCCGCTGGATACATTCTTGACGCCATTTCCCTGCTGCCACAGGTGACGCCCACTGCATCAGGCCACGCCCCGACCATTGGTCCAATAAAGCGCGCTGACTACGAGCGCGATTCAGTGGACATTTGACCTCCTGAGGCACAGCCGGGAGAAAACTTTGCTTAATATTTTAAATCTTGTGTGATATTGTGTTTGTTTTAACTCCCCCCTCCCTGGGCACTTACTTATCTCTCCTCGCTCTGGGCTTCCCTGCGCAGCTGATATTATCGCTGCCGCGGGATACATTCTTGACGCCATTTCGCTGCTGCCACAGGCGACGCCCACTGCATCAGGCCACGCACCCCGCCGATAGTCCATAAAAGCGCGCTGATTACGAGCGCGATTCAGTGGATATTTGACCTCCTGAGGCACAGCCGGGAGAAAACTTTGCTTAATATTTTAAATCTTGTGTGATATTGTGTTTGTTTTAACTCCCCCCTCCCTGGGCACTTACTTATCTCTCCTCGCTCTGGGCTTCCCCGCGCAGCCGATATTATAGCTGCCGCGGGATACATTCTTGACACCATTTCCCTGCTGCCACAGGCGACGCCCAATGCATCAGGCCACGCCCCCGCCAATAGTCCATAAAAGCGTGCTGACTACGAGCGCGATTCAGTGGACATTTGACCTCCTGAGGCACAGCCGGGAGATAACTTTGCTTAATATTTTAAATCTTGGGTGATATTGTATTTGTTTTAACTCCCCCCTCCCTGGGCACTTACTTATCTCTCCTCGCTCTGGGCTTCCCCGCACAGCCGATATTATCGCTGCCGCGGGATACATTCTTGACGCCATTTCCCTGCTGCCACAGGCGACGCCCACTACATCAGGCCACACCCCCCTACCTCCTCTTCCGGCATATCAATGTGCATTTCCCGGCCGCGCAACGGACGAGCGCAGCGGGCGGTGCGCCTAAGGCAAGCCCGTCTGCGCCAGTCCGCGGCCGGCCAGGGCCAGGGGCCAGTACCCCTGCACGATCTCAGGTAGACCTCTGTTACTCCCGCCAGGAGCTATTAGATCTGCGAATATGTACTGAGTGCAGTTGTTTTCCTGTTAGGGACTGTGCCACTGGTAGCCCCGGGAATACTTGTAGTCGCTGTGGTTATTCATTCAGCTACTGGAAGGCCTGTAATGGATTCACCAGAAAGCTCGGCTGCGCATTAATTAACTGCAGGTCCCTCAGGAAGCACGGAATAGAAGTGCGGGATCTACTTGAGCTTAGTAAATTAGATATCCTGTTCTCCACCGAAACTTGGTTGGACGAGGAGTTGTCCCCCGAGGTGCTGGAAGCGCTCCCCCTAGGTTATGGCATCTGTAGGGTAGATAGACCATGTGGGAGGGGCGGAGGGATTTCGGTTATTTATAAGCACGGGATTAAATGTACTTTGGAGACCATTTCAATATCTGATAGTGAGGCGGGGACCTTCACTATATCTGTCTCTAAAAACTATATAATTAAAGGCCTCCTAGTATACAGACCCCCTGGAAGCAGTAGTCAGTTTGCTGCCAGTCTCATACAGAACATACTATCCCCAGCTTTGCGCTATGAGAAATTTCTGTTGTTAGGTGATTTTAATCTTCATTATAACGAGGCATTGAGCATCCCGGCCCAAGAAGTCCGCACCGATTTATTAACTTTGCAAATAGTTGGACATACGTTAGACCCTATTTTCTGTAACTGGGACTCCCTCACAGTTGATCCCCCAGAACCAATGGTCTGGACGGATCACTTCTTGGTACCATTTCAGATCAACCACTCCCCAGGAATAATCCAAGGGAAAGGGGATGGTACTCTTAAGTTACAGAGGCGATGTGCTAAGTTTTCCCCTGCAGATTTTAAGGCTCGTTTGGAGCAGGGGGGACCACCGGAAGGTCTGGGCCTAACAATTGATGCGGCGTGTGAAACACTCGATCGACGCATCCACGCGGCTCTGGACGCAACAGCCCCATGGTCTAATAGGGGACCCATGCGGCGAACCAAATCCGCATTGTGGTTTAATGAGGATCTAAAAAGGGCTAAGACTGTCTGTAAACGGTATTAAAGAACCTGGAGACAGGAATATTCACCAGACCATGAGAGGGAATATAAGTTGACTCTTAGAAAGTATCATGCTCTGATAAGGAAAACTCGAGCAGATTACTACACTGAAAGGATTACTCAGGCTGATTGTTCAGCCAAAGAACTCTTCACAGTATATAAGGAATTATCCTCTTTGACTTGTCTGGAAGAAAGAGCAGCGACCTCAGTGCAATCTTGCAATCAGATAGCTGACTACTTTCATAATAAGGTACAGGATATCTGTGCTGCCTTTCCCAACACGGCCAGAGCATGTTCCAGTGATCAAATTTTGCTGGATGAGGGACTTTCAGTCACAGATAAGCTGCGTGCTTTTTTGGCCCCTGACATTGATGAGCTAAAAAAGGTGTCTGGAAGTGTAAAATCAGGCTCTCCCAGTGATTCGGCCCCAGCCAAAATTTTGAGAGGCAATATGGAGACATTAGCGCCATATGTCAGGCGTCTCCTGACACTGTCGTTTGACTCTGGTAGGGTCCCAACGGTGTGGAAATAGGCAGTGGTACTTTCACTTAAGAAGAAACCACAGATTGGCATCACCCAAATGAGTAACTTACGGCCTATCTCACTTCTTCCCTATATCGCCAAAATAGCGGAAAAATTGGCCAACCAACAACTCACGGCTTACCTTGAATCCCAACAACTCTATCACCCCACTCAGGTGGGCTTCCGTGCTCTCTATTCCACGGAGTCTGCTTTACTCTACTCCACGGAGATGCTACGGAAGCATGTGGATGAGGGTCAAACTGCGGCACTGATTCTTCTAGATCTCAATGCTGCGTTTGACACTGTGGCTCACCACACTTTGCTTCAGCGCCTGAAAGAGGGAGGAGTCATTGGCAAGGCGTGGCAATGGCTGAAGTCCTTTCTCCTTGGTCGCAGTTACTGTGTGGAGCAGGGGCCCCAAAGATCCAGAGCTATCGCCCTGAACCAGGGAGTTCCCTAAGGCTCTAGCCTCAGTCCCACTTTATTCAACCTCTATGTTGCCCCAGTGGCATCAATCGCGGAGAAACATGGGGTTGCTGTGGTGACCTACGCGGACAATACTCAGCTGGTTGTAGCTCTTTCGCAGCCAGCTGAGCAGGCAGCTAGTCAGTTCGAAAGAACAGCCCACCCCACCCACTTCCAAAACCAAACCGCTCTATAACAACCTTAATGCCTGGAACCCAACCACCACTGAAGACACCATCCGCCTAATGAACTCCATCCATTCAGGTTCACCAACCGACCCCTGTCCCCACCACATCTTCAACAAAGCAGACTCCATCATCGCACCCCATCTCCGTGATGTCATCAACTGCTCCTTCAACTCCGCTACCTTCCCAGAAAGTTGGAAACACGCCGAACTCACTGCCCTTCTGAAGAAGCCCACAGCTGACCCCTCTGAACTTAAGAACTACCGCCCCATTTCCCTCCTCCCTTTCCCAGCCAAAGTCATTGAGAAAGCCGTCAATAGCCAGCTCGCCGCCTTCCTTGAATCCAACAACTCCCTCGACCCCTCACAGTCCGGCTTTCAAGCCAAACACAGCACCGAAACCGCCCTCATTGCAGCGACAGATGACATCCGAATGCTACTGGACAACGGAGAAACAGCTGCCCTCATCCTACTCGATCTCTCCGCCGCATTCGACACAGTCTGTCATAGCACCCTCATACAACGCCTCAGCAACGTCGGAATACAAGGAAAAGCATTAGATTGGATCATCTCGTTCCTCGCCGGGAGAACCCAGAAAGTCCACCTCCCCCCTTTCAAATCAGAGGCCACCGAAGTCATCTGCGGAGTCCCACAAGGATCTTCACTCAGTCCCACCCTATTCAACGTGTACATGAGCCCCCTAGCATCCATCGCGCGACAACACAACCTCAACATCATCTCCTACGCTGACGACATCCAGCTGATCCTCTCCCTCACCAAAGATCCTAACACCACCAAAACCAATCTTCATGAAGGCATGAAAGAAGTAGCCGAATGGATGAAAAACAGCCGCCTAAAACTCAACTCAGACAAAACGGAAGTCCTCATCTTAGGATCATCCCCCTCTGCCTGGGACGACTCTTGGTGGCCATCGGCCCTGGGCACAGCACCCATACCCACAGACCACGCACGCAACCTGGGCTTCATCCTAGAATCCTCCCTCTCGATGACCAGACAAGTTAACGCCGTCTCATCCTCCTGCTTCAACGTACTCCGTATGCTCAAAATAATCTTCCGCTGGATCCCCACCGAAACAAGAAAGATGGTCACCCACGCACTGGTCACCAGCCGACTGGACTATGGAAACACCCTCTATGCCGGAACCACACCCAAACTACAGAAGAAACTCCAACGCATCCAAAATGCATCAGCCAGACTCATATTGGACATCCCTTGCCAAGCTCACATTACCGGCCACCTGAAAGACCTCCACTGGCTTCCCGTCAACAAAAGAATAACGTCTCCTCACCCACGCTCACAAGGCCGTCTACAAAATAGGACCCAAATGCCTCAACACCCGACTGTCCTTCTACACACCCACCCGCCAACTAAGATCCTCCAACCAAGCCCTCGCTGCAGTTCCACGCATCCAAAGATCCACCATGGGAGGAAGATCCTTCTCCTACTTGGCGGCCAAGACCTGGAATTCTCTCCCCACACACCTCCGCCTCACCCAGAACCACATTTCCTTCAGGAAGGAACTTAAAACCTGGCTGTTCGATAAATAATGCACCCCCTTCCCCCAAGCGCCTTGAGACCCTCTGGGTAAGTAGTGCGCTATACAAATTCCTGAACTTGAACTTGAACTTGAACTTGAACTTGTTTACATCCTGCCTCCAGGACCTAGCCAATTGGATGTCAAACAACTTTCTCAGATTAAACGGAGACAAGACGGAGGTGCTTATCGTAGGCAGGTCTCCGTCTGTTTGGACATCCGCATGGTGGCCCCAGACTTTGGGCCCTTTACCCCAACCTAAAGTTCAGGTCAAGAACTTGGGTATCTGGATGGACTCGAAACTATCTTTTGAGTATCATACTAGACGTGTGGTCGGTACTTGCTTTGGCAATTTCCGTTGTTTGAGAAAGACGCTCGATCTGCTCCCAGTGTCAGCAAGGAAGGCCCTGGTCCATGCCCTGGTTACTTCCAGGCTGGACTATGGGAATGTCTTATATTTTTAGAGCTAAAGTGAGATGCCTCCAACGATTGCAAGGTATCCAAAATGCTGCTGCACCCCTAGTACTGACGCTGCCAAAAAGATTATCTTCCAAAAAGGCCTTGGGGACGCTTCATTGGTTACTAATTAAAGAGCGTGTCTAGTTTAAGATCCTGTGTATAGGTCATCGGATCGCTCATGGCAAGGGCCCTAGCTTCCTGCGGAATCTGCTCACATTGTATAAACCCACTAGGCTCCTCCGTTCGGAGGGCACTGGGTTAATGTGCATCCCAAAGATCAGCAGGGCCAGGATGGGCGGCAGATCCTTCTGCCTCCTGGCGGCCCGGAGTTAGAACACTCGCCCTCTCAGACTCCGGATGGAGCCGTCCGAAAAAGTTTTCCGTAAAGAACTCAAAACACACTTGTTCCCTAAGTATTAATTTTTTTTTCGTGAGCTGTACTAGGGATCTTTTAGGCCACTGAATAGCGCGGGGACACACTGGCCAGTGTAACCAGGCGCTCTATAAACTCTGTATATATATGTATATATATATATATATCCTGCACTCCGTTTGTCTCCAAGCTCGCGCAGCTCGCACAGCCAGCAAGCAGACTCCGGACACGGACCTCGAGGTGCTTCACAGATCTTTATTTGGCAGAAAGAGTCACAGGCGTTTCGGCTCAGCGGAGCCTTGATCACATATATATATATAAGTAGCAAACACAGTATAACATTTTTAAGATAACGGACCAGGTTTTTTTTGATTGTCGATCCACAACTGGCGCCTCCCGTATGTGACGTTATTTATAATTTCTAACCACTATTTTGAGGGTGCCCCAGATAGGAGGAAGAACCTAAACCTCGAATTAGGACCAAGATCCAAACATAATTGATACAGCAGGCATCTGTACACACGTCGCCTTTTACAGAGTAAATGCTATTGGTAATCAAAGAACACAACCAATAGACAAACAATGTGGAGGTAGTCTTGATAGAAGTTTTTCTTCAATTCAGATTTTATCTACCACGCCCAGCCAACACGTGTTTTGTCAGGGCTAGTAGCCTGCGACTTCATCAGGGCTCCCGCGGGCAGCGGTTCCAAAGCTATTGCCACAATGGCTAGGTCCTCTCAGCCGGTTCTAATTCCGACCCAGCTACTGGGTACTGTCGAGGTTCTAGCTGATTCGTCTCAGCCGTCCGTGTGATGGTTAATACCAAAGATGCGACACACCATAGGAGTATCCGTGTGAGCGGCAGGTTAAGACGTACTGCTTTCCAGCGTCTCCGCGTGTAAATGCGGGAGTCATTTACAGTTTACACGCGGAGACGCTGTAAAGCTGAGACGGCTGAGACGAATCAGCGAGAACCTCCACAGTACCCGGTAGCCGGGTCGGAATTGGAAGCGGCTGAGAGCACCTAGCCATTGTGGCAATAGCTTTGGAACCGCTGCCCGCGGGAGCCCTGATGAAGTCGCGGGCTACTAGCCCTGTCGAAACACGTGTTGGCTGGGCGTGGTGGATAAAAATAAAATCTGAATTGAAGAAAAACTTCTATCAAGACTACTTCCACATTGTTTGTCTATTGGTTGTGTTGTTTGATTACCTACAGCATTTACTCTGTAAAAGGCGATGTATGCACAGATACCTGTTGTGACAGTATAACATTTTGGCATGTATCTTTCCGCCATCTTTGTAAGCCTGTGACATTACTGGGAGTTTCAGGAATTCCACTAGCAGCACTATGGGTGGACTCACTACTACATACATAGTCAGAGAGTACAAAAAAAAGGCCTTTTTTTACTTTTTTTCTCTTGGGTTGCAAAATAAATCACTGGTACGTGAACTTGTGCTCATCGCCATAATGGCAGCTCACTCTGCTTTCACCCAAGAAATACAGACACAGGCCATGATGATGCAGACTCGCAGTACTTTAAGCAGTTCATGCAAGTGGGGATCTGAATGTCTTACTTTTCTATAGGGGTGGCACTGCCACTGGCCATACTTCTTCCACTCAGCGTCTGCTCTACTACATCATACACCTCTGCTATCGACGAGGAGGATAAAGAAGATAACATCCAGGCTTCAAAAGTACGTCTATGATTCTTCTTGATGTCTCAAATGTTCCAAAATGTATTTTTGTCAAAAACCAACTAACACCATTTCCATTATATTTTGGAAAGCACTGTCTTCTTATGTTGAATTGCATTCAACAAAACCATTCTTTACAGTCATAAATATTAAGACTCGCTCGTCCTTCGTTTCACCCTTCTTTAACTTTTCGTTCTTCACATCCCTAAACTTCATGTGATATGACTTGGCTTCACAAATCACAATAAAAATGTGCCAGCTGAGTTGAAGTGAAATGGAGGGGGCCATTGGTTACCAGAGAAGTACCGCAGCTAATGCTATTAAAAGTCAAGGTTGACTGTCTTCTACGTGATAGCCCAAAAAGTAGTTCTAAATTAGTAAATGTTCTTGACAGTACAGTGTACTTTTACTAGTGTACTGTGTACTACTGTACAGTACATCATATACTCATTTCAATAAGTACGGAGTATAATAACTTACCACCGTCCGCCGCCGCTGAGTCTTTCCCCCCAGCTCCTCCTGTTGGCGCCGCCCCATCCTGAGTGGACCCCTCCGCACTGCTGGCCCTGACACTGGTTGTCATCTGTGCCGCGTCAGATGTTGTGACGTCTAGGAAAAACATGTCATATTTTCAGATGCATACACAACGCCCTATTTTGTCTCGTAATGGAAGAAAATGTTACATTACAAATTTTTTTTAATACTGGGATTGAAAAAAAGTAACGGTTTTGGGGAGGGTGTTAACCTTTTATATGCTTATTCCATTAAATGCTACACTTGTTCTCATGACAACTGATGAATGCTTGCTTAACGGGCACCATTTTTCTCATTACAGAAAGAAGATTCCATTGCCCTTCTGCCAGACAATTCTCCAACTACTAGTAAGTCATCACCAGCAGTACTGTGTTTTCATTTCTTAATTGAAAATAAAACTTTAAAACTAACAAACACTGTGTGGTTTTTGTTTACGAGTGAGTGAGCGGAAAGGTTTGAACTACTGCACTTGGCAGTCATGTTTCAGTGACTCAGATAGGCCGGGACTCGGAGGTAGTCTTCTTCTGTTCTTCTGGGTCGTAAAAATCATTGGTCAGACATTCTAGATAGTTGGTCAGGGGATTGGGGGTTCAACTTCTGTTCGGACTGAGGTATGTCGAAAGATGAACTGCACCTATTATCTTGTCCATACTTCTTTGTGTGCAGAATAGTCCCTGAAACACTAGCGGTATGGGATGTGCTCCTCTCAAATCAAAAAGGACACTGCTACCTTTTACTTGGTGTAAACAATTATATTTTGTTGTTGCAAAGTGTCAAAGCACTTACATTAAGAAGACTGGAATAGACAGCAAGGGCAACCCAGAGGACTACACTCAGTACCTAGAGCTATTGCTGTATCAGAGTTTTGTTTGACACCATTTGCCGAATGGGCAAGCTTAGCTACCTACACAGACCGAATCATAATTGTAAATAGTTGTAGCACAGAGAGTGATGGTAGAGGCAGGATAAGAATGTAGAAAGTAGTCTACATTACAAGAAGATCCAAGACTATTTTGTAAAACATAGAATTATTAGGAACCAGTTTATAATAAATAGGAGCTGTAAAAGTTAGGGAAGTATAAGTATTAAGATAACAATAAGACAACTTACTGGGGCCAGCAGAAGAGCCTGGAAGGGACTGCTCCTGTCCAACTTCTGCCACCGGAGTCTTTGTCGCCGCCGTCGCCTTGCCCACTGGGAGTTGCTGCTGGTGATCATGAAATAAAGAAACGCAACATGGATGATTGTTTTTTGGGAAATATTTGATTTCTTTGTACTCAATCTAAAATTATGTCGCGGAAACAAATTAACATCAATTGCATCTGATCTGGTCAACTAAGAGGATAGTAGTACAGTATTGCAGGATTCGCAGACCGTCTAATAGGAACGTTATGTAATTCACTAACTACATCAACAACAAAAAGGTTCTACTACGACTGCCAACACTCAGCAGCACGAGACGTAGCGTGCCAGACACAGTCCGTCATCATGATTGCAGACCACTAACAAATGTCCTAGAACAAGCAATAAATAGTATACTCAACGTATCAATCCACCACTACTCTTCAAAGTGGCAGCAGCAGGAGTACAAAGAAGGACTGGACTTGAGCCTACTGTCTCTAGCATTACGTAGTAATGCTCTCAAATGACTAAAAAGTTGCAAACAAGTAAGCATAGTAGCAACGCCAATAATCAGGCGAGCACCTGCAATGACAGAAGCTATTTAAACATTAATTTACCTGCAATGTAATCTAATCACCAGCATTGGTACTCTTCAGCAAAAAATAGATTAGCAATATAACAGAGCAGAAGGAAAAAAAGTAGTTATTAAATAGCTACTTACCAAGCCCAGGGATCTCCACACCAAGCAGGTCGAGCATGTCATGCTCCCGGTCCAAGATGTCAGTCCAACGGTGCGTCACTTGCTGGTAGGTGCGCCAGACCCCAGACTCCTTACACATGCGCCGGCACACCTTCTTCCACAGCTGGCGACGCTCCCGGAGGCCGTAACCGGAAGCAATCTGCCCACCTGCTGCCACGGTCTTAGGGAGGTGGACCTGGAGAAAAACCAGCAAGGCGGCCACCTCCACCGCAGAAAAGATCTCCCTGGGCTGCTCTTCCTCCCCCCTCCAACGCCCGCAAGGGAGCCGGGTACGTGGGGCTGGGCCCTTCATCTTGCCCTTGTCGCCTCCCTTAGCCATGGTCCTGGGCACAAGAAGATGGAAAGAAGAATAGGTGTGAAAAAAATAAGAGAGAGAGCAAAAGAAATAAAGTAGGTAATAAAGTAACAAAAAGTTAAAAAAAACACTAAATATAGATGTAGGAAATTGAAGAGAGAGATAATAAGCAAAAAAAAAATAAAGTTCAGAAAAGCATAGGATTGCAAAGATGTAAGGTGGATAGAAAGGTAGCATGCCCAAAACCATAGCAGTGAATGAAAAACAAGATGGCCGCGCCCATAGAGGACCGCTTGGGTAAGTTCGCGCGATATTTCCCCCGCGAGCATGCAAAAACGCCCACGAATACGTAATCGCGCACCGCATACGACGCGAACTTGCAACGAGCCCCCGGAAACGGAAACACGTCACGCAAACAAGATGGCCGCGCCCGTACACGACCTCATGGGCAAACTCGCGGCCCGCGAATAAGCAAAAAACCGCCCGAACATGCAAAAAATAAGAAAAACCGCCCGAACATGCAAAAAAAAGAGAAAACAGCAAATTCGCATGAATTTGCGGATTGCAAGTTCGATTTCGCGTTCCGCAAATCTCGCGAAATGGAAGAAAAACACATTTTGGAAAACTGAAAGCACTTAGCAGGTGCAAAAGTTCAAACTAATTTGTAACCATTCCCGGTAGTGCTTCCTGAGGGGCCCCTCCAGAGTTCAGTTGCCTACTTTCAACTATTCTCTGACCCTGCTCTGACCCTCAAAGCAGGGTCAGAGAATAGTTACCAATATGGCACAATGCTCCTGTAAAAAAAATAACTGCAACACGAAGGTCTTACAGCTAAGGAAGCAGGTGCCAGACTTAAAGCACAAATTCAGTGACACATTAACCAGCCCCAAATTAATTCATCTCAGTTGAGGCTGGGAAGGTGTGCTTTGCTTTCCCCCGATAATCTACAGTGGTGAACAAGAGGGTGGTAGTGGTGAACCAGAGGCTGCTGTGATAAACCAGAGGGGGACAGTGAGGATCCAGAGGGTGGCAGTGGCAAACCAGAGGGTGGCAGTGATGAACCAGAGGGTGGCAGCCTTGAACCAGAAGGTGGCAGGGATGAACCAGAGGATGGCAGTGGCAAACCAGAGGGTGGCAGTGATGAACCAGAGGGTGGCAGGGATGAACCAGAGGATGGCAGTGATGAACCAGAGGGTGGCAGCCTTGAACCAGAGGGGGACAGTGATGATCCAGAGGGTGGCAGTGGCAAACCAGAGGATGGCAGTGATGAACCAGAGGGTGGCAGGGATGAACCAGTGGGAGCTGTGATAAACCAGAGGGTGGCAGCCTTGAACCAGAGGGTGGCAGGGATGAACCAGAGGGTGGCAGGGATGAACCAGAGGGTGCTGTGATAAACCAGAGGGTGGCAGCCTTGAACCATAGGGTGGCAGGGATGAACCAGAGGATGGCAGTGGCAAACCAGAGGGTGGCAGTGATGAACCAGAGGGTGGCAGGGATGAACCAGAGGATGGCAGAGATGAACCAGAGAGTGTCAGCCTTGAACCAGAGGGGGACAGTGATGATCCAGAGGGTGGCAGTGTCAAACCAGAGGGTGGCAGTGATGAACCAGAGGGAGGCAGGGATGAACCAGAGGATGGCAGTGATGAACCAGAGGGTGGCAGCCTTGAACCAGAGGGGGACAGTGATGATCCAGAGGGTGGCAGTGGCAAACCAGAGGGTGGCAGTGATGAACCAGAGGGTGGCAGGGATGAACCAGTGGGAGCTGTGATAGACCAGAGGGTGGCAGCCTTGAACCAGAGGGTGGCAGGGATGAACCAGAGGGTGGCAGGGATGAACCAGAGGGTGCTGTGATAAACCAGAGGGTGGCAGCCTTGAACCATAGGGTGGCAGGGATGAACCAGAGGATGGCAGTGGCAAACAAGAGGGTGTCAGTGATGAACCAGAGGGTGGCAGGGATGAGCCAGAGGATGGCAGTGATGAACCAGAGGGTGGCAGCCTTGAACCAGAGGGGGACAGTGATGATCCAGAGGGTGGCAGTGGTAAACCAGAGGGTGGCAGCTTTGAACCAGAGGGTGGCAGGGATGAACCAGAGGATGGCAGTGGCAAACTAGAGGGTGGCAGTGATGAACCAGAGGGTGGCAGGGATGAACCAGAGGGTGGCAGTGATGAACCAGAGGGTGGCAGCCTTGAACCAGAGGAGGACAGTGATGATCCAGAGGGTGGCAGTGGTAAACAAGAGGGTGGCAGTGATGAACCAGAGGGTGGCAGGGATGAACCAGAGGGTGCTGTGATAAAACTGAGGGGGACAGTGATGATTCAGAAGGTGGCAGTGGCAAACGAGAGGGTGGCAGTGATGAACCAGAGGGTGGCAGGGATGAACCAGAGGATGTCAGTGATCAACCAGAGGGTGGCAGTGATGAACCAGAGGGTGCTGTGATAAACCAGAGGGGGACAGTGATGATCCAGAGGGTGGCATTGGAGAACCAGAGGGTGGCAGTGATGAACCGGAGGGTTGCCGCGATGAACCACAGGGTCCCTAACAGGCTGGACACGTAGAAACAACATGGTCACAACCGTTGCGACTACACAAGTAAGTTTGCGTTCCCGAACTTGTACAAAACCCTCCCGAACTGGCAAAAACAGCAAATTTGCACTAATTTGCTGATTTTGCGGATTGCGAGTTCGCAATTCGCACCAATTCGCGGATTACTGAATTCCTAATTTAGGGAGCACTTAAATGAGTGCTTATCCCATGTTAGGATTCGTCATTTACCACCAACTACAAGTTGGTGGTAAATAATGAAAAACCCCCAAGAAGCAATTTAATGCAAATTGCTTCAGTGCCATGTTGCAGACATACATGCCCTTAGGGCATGTATGTCTGCAACATGTGCACCCATAAACAATTGAGGGGTGCAACAGGGTGTCAAAGTGACACCCTGCTACCCTTCAATGTTTTCCCCCTTTTACCGAATCGGTATTTACCGATTCAGTAATTGACATTCATTCCTATGGGCCTCCAGGCCCATAGGAATGAATGGCATTAACGAATCAGTAAATACTGATTCGCTAAATACCGAATCTTAACAATTCAGTAATTTTTACCAAATTTTTAGCTACATAGCATTTACCGGTTCGTAAATACCGAATCGGTAAAATTCGTTATTTACGAATCGGTAAATATTATTTACCTACATCTAGCCCTTAATTCCCAAACTATTGCATCCGAAGGCTTTATAAGCTTTAGCGATAATCTTTGGTAATTCACACTGTTTGGCTGCATCAGCAGCAGCCTCCAAGCATTGCACCACTTGCAAGCTTACTGCATCTCCTTTTACATTAGCTAGGATCATATCGCAGACAATATCGAACACTCCCACTAGTCTCATCCCCACCTCCAGAGCCCTATGTTCATTCTGAACACGTTTTATCATGGAAGGGAGAATGGTCATGGAGGGAATGCCAAAACACATCGAATATACCACTGCAAACATTCTACCCCAAGTAATACAATCAGCTAACTAGGGAACAAGGCCTTTAGGTAAACTCATGGTCAGAATCGTGTGTTTCTCCACAGGAGAGTTATTTGGAAATACAGCTTCGAGTTGTTCAAATCTTTCTACAAGCCAATAAGAAAGTTCATACTTATTTTGCGGATGCTTGCCTATCACTGAAATAATCATGACAGGACTGATAATTACATCACTGAGTCCCGGTGGGTATGCAGCAACTCCAGGTGATCCGACCTGTATGTTGCATGACATGAACTGTATAACAGCTCTATGGACATATATTAATGAAGTATGCAATATGTGTAGCTTTGCGACAGGAACCTTAAGATAATTTGGATGTGGGGTATGCCCAGCGAAAACAGGCCATGCGGCCTCACACTGTTACAGGGTGTAGAAGGGTGCCATTATGCCGAATGGTATGTTGCCAAGCTGACAATGGAACTTTAAGACATCTACAAAGTCGATAATCCCGCGGAAGTGCAGTGGCAGTATATGTGTGAAAGAAATGATCATTTCCATCCACTGCTGGAAAGGTGACCTGAGAATAAAATACCTCAAAGCGGTGAGCTGCATCCGCTTCAACAACAAAAATAAGAGCAGCATTAGCATTAGGGACTCAATGTTGAGTCAAATAAGCTGTTATTGAAGCGCGGTTGGGGGCCGTTATGGCAAACGCCATTCTGAAACAATATTATAACAACCTACTAGCAGCTGCGCAACACTGTGCTAGAAAATGATAAAGACCTTTTAAAAATTTAGACTTGAAAAACCTATAATATTTCAACAAAAGGAGGCTAAACCGTCACATCCGTTTCCAGAAACTGAAGTGAGGGGATTGTGGACAAGCACAAGTCTCGCAGATAAGTACCAGACCAAACATTGGCAGCATCATTCCCAGGAAGTGATAAACTGCTCCTGATATTGTTGTGGGGATAATGCACATACACAGAACTATGCGCAGGAAAACAGGGCCTTGGTGTGAAGTGGCTAAGCCTCCCTACTCAGTCAGTACCCAAAATCCCAGAACTGACTCAATCAATCAATCATTGACACTTATAAAGCGCGCTACATACCCGTAGGGTCTCAAGGCGCTGGGGGGGGGGGGGGTGCCGCTACTGCTCGAACAGCCAGGTCTTCAGCTTCTTCCTGAAGGAGAGGTGGTCTTGGGTCAGGCGCAGGTCGGTCGGGAGGGAGTTCCAGGTCTTGGCGGCCAGGTAGGAGAAGGACCTTCCTCCTGTAGTCGCTCTTCGGATGCGGGGGACGGCGGCGAGGGCGTGGTTGGCTGATCGGAGGTGGCGTTTGGGAGCGTAGAAGTTGACTCGGCTGTTGAGGTAGCTCGGGCCTTGGTCGTGTAGGGCTTTGTGTGCGTGGGTGAGGAGGCGGAAGGTGATTCTTTTGTTGACGGGGAGCCAGTGAAGGTCTCTCAGATGTTCGGAGATGTGACTGGTTCGTGGGATGTCGAGGATGAGTCTGGCTGAGGCGTTCTGGATCCGCTGGAGTCTCTTCTGGAGCTTGGCGGTGGTACCGGCGTAGAGGGCGGTGGTACCGGCGTAGAGGGACTAGCTGTAGTGTCTCAGTCATTCTCCTATATAATCACAAAGCTTTTGCTTTTTGCTCACTCACTCATACTTGTCCACAATAAGAATTGACAGAGTCACTGTTATAGTTCAAAATATTTATTTTAACTATAGTGCTGTATAATGTAGTATATGAGCCACTACCAGCAGCAAAACGCATAAACCTAAAACAGTTAGCATTGTAGCAAGTCCATAGACTATGAAAGAGGATGTCATTGTATACAGACAGTGGATAAAGGACTATAAGGCCTAACCACCCTCCCCTTGGAAAGAAGAGGTTTTATTATATAAAGGAAGATCTCTGGGCTTTGTCAGCAGACCCCATACCTTAGTGCCTAGACTGTAGTTTTACATCATAGGAACAGCATTGCTCTTCTCCCTGGAAAGTTCCCTCTGCAAGTGTGTGTTAAACCATCATACAATCCTGTAATATCAAAGCACAAGTTCCCAGCAGACGCAGCTGTGTAGCATGTTTTGTCAAAGTGCTATTGACTGACCAGAACAGAATAACAATGGGCATTGTTTATTGACCTCACACTCCTTGATCTGAATAAAATCCAGAAACAGGCAGAGAACACAGAAAGCAGACCGTTCTCATGTGAAAAGAACAAACAGAGCCTTGCAAAATAAAGTCATGTAGTATTGTACAAAAAAAGCAGCATCATGGCAGCAGAGCTCATGCTAACTTAGCAATGTTGACAATGACCCCAACGGCCATATGACAATATCCTCCATTGTGTGCCAAGCTTTCACTTTGCTGACTTTCATTGTCCTGTTCCACATTGACTGGAGGGTCTATGTTGGACTTTGGACTCAATTTACGGTGAATTTACTTTTGAAGACTTCTACGAACACTACCAACTCCTCTCCACACTTTGTTTTTTATGTTTTGCTGAGCACTCACCCATTGTGCAGATTGTAATAATTACATCACGCACTAAAATAAATCACTTCGTACAAAATACTTGCTCATGTCGTGACTTTGAATGCCAAATGTACAGAATGAAATGACACACAAAATCACAAAGAAGAAAGTGTCATCAACTTTGTATTAGGAATCACTTCAGAAATGTTAACTACTTGCTTGTGAGTTAGCGTAACCTGACAAAGAATGATAGATAGTCACAAACAGGTTATCACATAACCCATATTAGAGCATTAGAATGTTGAGAGCTCCATTGACAACAATGCAGCTCCAGAGATCTGTAATCACTGGTAAAGGTGCTTTTGGTATTCACAGAATGCACTTAATACTTTGGTATTCACAGAATGCACGTACTGCTTATGGTATTCACAGAATGGATTTACGACTATTAACTTTACATCCGCACTCGGGCCAGATGTGGAGATTCCGGCCCTGAGGTGGAGATTCCGGCCGGTGGCGGAGACTTAGCCATGGCCAAAATCTCTACAACTGGGCTGGAATCTCCACCTCCCGTCCGGAATCTCCACCTCCGGTCCGGAATCTCTGCCACCGGACCGGAATCTCCGTTCACCGGACCGGAATCTCCAGTCCGTGTGCAGACGTAAAGTTAGTAGTCGTAAATCCATTCTCTAAATACCAAAAGTAGTAAGTGCATTCTGTGAATATCAAAAGTAGTAAGTATGTTCCGTGAATACCAAAAGTAGTAAGTTTAGGATTTTGTCTTAAGTTAGTTCTGTGAATCGGTCCCTAGGTGTTCTAAATTCCACAAGCTGCCATGAGCAATCCATTCTATTGTTTTAAAATCACACTTAGCTCAACAGTCAAGCCAAGGTGAAGAGCTGAGCAGTAGCAATGACAAATCCTCCAAGTCATGAACAATTTTGTGAAAAGTCTCAACAAATATCTTTCAATTTATTTGGACACCTTTCCATTGTTGAATGGGTAAATAAATCTGCTGGAAAACATCAAGAAAACTTTGCTGCACATGAACTGGATATACTTGAAGAGCATAGGGTTGAAACCAACGCTAGAACAGCAACAAAGGGGGTGACTCAAATATTCAGAGACCGGTTGGTAGAATTTGGGTATGTGCCAGACTTTGAGATGAAACCATTGCCTGAACACTGTAGCCTTCTGAGACATTTTTATGCAGAGGTAAGAAATGCTAAGGGGGAATGTTACAGTAAGGAAAGCCTTATATCAGCAAGGGCTGGACTAAATAGACAAATTAATAATCCTCCTTTTAGAAGAGCTGTTAATATTATGCATGATGCTGTATTTGCACCCGCTAACAATGCGTTAGTAGCAATTAAAAACCAAAACGTTAAGAAAGCAAAGATATAAGTATGAGAAAATAATTTATATCAGCACCGGACTTGTCATTGATAAAACACTGTGGTATCTTGAACTGTGATGAACCTATTTCCCTGCAGTAAAAAGTTTTTTTTATTTTTTTATACCCAACTACATCTTGCGAGACGTGGCAGGGAGGGATTATGGGAGTTGCCTAAAAATGCTTTCACCTTCCAAGTAGATGAAAACAGCCAAGAGTATGCAACCTTAACTTTTAATGAACAAACAGAAAACCACAAAGAAGTACATGAGAAATTAAGATACCAAAACAGAGGTTGCATCTATGCCCAACCAGGCAATGATATGCGTCCTGTGAAATCTTTGAAATTTTATATTTCCAAATTGCCCAGAGATTCCACGTGCTTCTATGTTCAACCTAAATAATTTACTGTGGAGGATGATGCAGGTGCCTCTGTTTGGTTTTTCAAGAAGCCTCTTGGTAAAAATACAATTGGAGGACTAATGAAAGAAATCAGCAGAAAAGCAGGATTAAGTCACATTTACACAAACCATTGTCTGCGCACTACAGCTGTGCCATTGCTTGCAGATTATGGTCTTGAAGCTCAACAGATTATGACAGTCACTGGACACAAAAACAAAACCAGTTTACAGAGTTAATGGAAAGCTTCATCTGAAGATCAAAATATATGGTCCACTGTAATAGCAAATGCATGTGACAATACTAAGAAAAATATATCTAACAAATACATAAATTGGCCAGAAACTTGTGTAAAAATAGACGACAATCCTTCTTTGAAGATACCTGGAAGCAGAGCAGATCACAATATAAAAAAAAATATCTCCGATGTTTTCTCGCACTGTAACACCACATTTAATGGCAATGTACAATTTTTTATGAAATGAAGTCTAATAAATGAAAGCTTACTGTAACAAATTATTTCTGATGGTTGCCATGCTTTGCAAAGTTCCTTTTTTCCCAAAAGTATTAGTGTGCATGTTTAACTCCAAAATTCATAACTTGTTTTTCCATGATTTAGTACTGTAATTGTAGCACAAAGTGATGTTAATAGTGTAATACATAATATTTTTTCACAAACTTAGCTGTCTGTTATTTTTTATTCTCCCTATCTGTATACAGTTTCATACCACTGTTAAAGTCCTTAATGTTCAAGTACGGTTGTGAATTGTCTGGTTTTTTTTCTGTTATGGCATGTTTTAAAAAAAAGTGTGGTTAAAGTACGGCATTGGAAGTAGTTCATATCAATCTAATTTTCTTACTTGAAACAGCCATTCTTTGTCTCATCTTCTACTAGTGCTAAATCTGAAAAATATAATCTTAAGCCTTTCACTTTTAAATTGGTGGCAGCTTCAGATGTAGAGAACAAACCATCTTACAAAGTACCAGTAGTTGTAAGGGGCATTTAAAGTCAGGCTTTTAACAAAGGGCACCTCTAAAAATGAAAGTGAAAGGTTGGAAGTGTTGTTTGTTTTAAATGCATATGAAAAAGGCATGTAATTCAGAAAGCACAATGCCTCATACAGGACAATTTGTGAGCATTATTGACCCAATATCTGTATAGCCATTGGGTAGGATGGGAAAACAAACCCATATACCCAGTGCTGTCTGTTTGTGACAAAAGTGAACTTAAATTCCAGGCTGATGGAGCTAAAACATCACGCTGGCAACTAGCAGCACATTTGGCCAAGCGTTTAAGTGGATGAAGAAACTGGGTGATCTCTCAAAGTGGTGTAGTCGATGTAATTAAGGGCATGGCATGGCTTAAAAACACACAAGCTAAAAATCTGTGCTTAGCTTAGTGTGCCGCTCGGATGGTATTTTTGTTTCTTCTGTCATTACATCCAGATATCTAAATAGAAAGACAAAAACCCTGCCAGGGCCGATAAATAGGTCCCATACAGGGATCCTGACAATGGAATTGCGAGTGACTAAGAACACCTGTCTGAGCAGTCAATGAATAAACTTATGATTCCAGCCACTATAGGAAAATGTACAGAAGTTTTATTTACAGTACATAAAAAGAATACATTCTGCATAAATAAATGGTAAAAAAAATATCATCAAAGAAAGAGGGTAAGCAGTTAAGTCATAATAACAGGTCCCACATACTCCCTCAATCACTAAAAAACATTCATTCTCTTTCAGCGCTTCAAGCATTCAATTCATTCATACTCCAATCTAACGTAGACACATGACATTCTATGTAAATACAGTTTTAAACTAAAGCCACAAGGTGCTGCAATGAGAATAAGGAGGCAAAAAGCAATTGATGGTTTTTTAGAGATAATACTGCATAAGTGCCATCCAGGTAGATTGCGCAGACGCGCGTTTCGATGCTTAGCCTAGTGGGGCTGCATCTTCATCAGGGCGAGGGAGACCTTGGGGGGCAGGGACAAAGCAATGATGAACACACTGCGGGGGGGTTGGAGCGGAGGTGAGCCTAGCCGAGTAAAAAGGTCAATAAGTGGGAGACAGGTCAGCCGTGCACACTCCAGGGTTGAGCTGATAAGTGAAGGGGTGCGCTCCGCTAGGCAGTCTCAGTAGATAGGAGGATGAAAGCGTATGGTCCTGCGGGATCCTGCAGAATGGAATAGGACGTAAGGGCGTCAACCGGCGGGGTGAGTAAAGTTTAAAGCCCAATTTTTCTTAAAGGTCCTGGGGGATCAAACGAGCCACTGAGGGGTGGGGCAGCAACCGGTGCCACAAGGCGTAGTCTTTGTAATGCCAGGGGCAAGAGAGCGAGTTGACCGTGGGTCAAGTACTGGTCAAGGGCAGAGTCCTGTAATGGACTGGCTGGTCATATCCAGGTCCTACTGGTTGGGAAGGGTCGCAGAGCAGGGGATTCCAGGAGTGGGTTCCTCATGGGGCGGCGAGCATGGCGGACCGCACAGCGGCGTCTTCAGTGGTTCCCAGATGGACGTCCATCTGGGAACCACCCAACCAGTAGGACCTGGATATGACCAGCCAGTCCATTACAGGACTCTGCCCTTGACCAATATGTCATTGATTCTTACTTCATGCCTAGCAAACAGGCTTATATTTCCCATTTCGATTCTATTACAGAGCATTGGCTAAATGTAAAATGTTTTCAAAAGACAGGCCTTTCTTTTTTTTACAGACACACAGTGGCAAATAGAAGATCAACGCAACAGCTTGGGGGTCAATGACCCTAAAATCTTAGCTTTTTTTTAAACAAGTTACCCATATAGAAATAGTATTGCGTTTAGTAAAATACATATTCAATTTAACAGGGAGTTAAGTTTGGTGGAGAAATGCTAATGACATAATTGATGCATTGAAAGTAGACTCTGGCCTCGATAAACTCGCTGTTTATGTATAGCATCAAACTCAGTGAGAGGCAAAGAAACTGCTGCGAAGCTGAATTTAAATTAACTGAATTACTATTTTAGAAAGACTACATGTACGGGCACATGTACAGCAATATATATTTATGTTTTTAAAATGAGGCAGACACTTTAACAAGCCTCCTTATTACTCTAAAAAGTGAGCCTCACTTACCTTATTTAAGTAAAACTGGGGCGCTTTCTAGCTTTCGGAGTTGAACAACATGGGGTGGGCTCTTCCTTATTTACAAAATGTCCACTTCATACCAAGCGCAAACAACTTTCCTTTGCCTGGCGTTCTTGAATTTGATTTTATGAATACCCTGTCATCCTCTTCCTAATTAGGTCAAGAGATGATCAGAAAGCAATTACAGACAACTTTAAATGTGTCCTCTGCTGTACCTTCACGCAGTGGATGGAGTCAAAGGGCCATATGTATCTAGCCTTTTTTGATTCGCAAAAGGCCGAAATTCGCTGAATTTCGGCCTTTGCGAATCGCAAAAGGCCTTTGTGCATGTTTTGGTATGTATGAAATATTCGCAAAATAAGGAATAGCAAAGATTTGCGATTCCTTATTTTGCCATAGCATTTAAGGAATCACAATTTTGCGATTCCTTAAATGCTATGGGCCTCATTTACGAAAAGTGACGCATCGCTGCGTGAAAACAGCGATGCATCACTTTTCACTGCGCACTCCTTACGACAATCTTGATGCGTCATATTTAATGTATGACACATCATGTCGCAAGGAATTACAGATACGTCAGTATTTCTGACGGATCTGTAAGCACAAAAGTGACACATTACTGGAGTGTGTCACAAAAGTGACGCAACTCCAGCAGTGCGTCCTTTCACATGGGGAAAGCCCCATGTGAAAGGGCTTGCGTCAGTCTTACGCCTGCTGTGAGGCAGGCGCAAGATTTTCACGCAACAGCGTCCTAAAAGTGACGCAGTGAAATCTCATAGATTTCACTGCGTCACTATTACGAGGCTTTTTGCGGTGGAACGCCCCCTCTGCATACATTATACCTGACGCAGGTATAATGTGGCGCAGGGGTTTAAAAAGTGACGCATCTACCTAGATGCGTCACTTTTTAAATATGGCGCAACAAGGAGCATTTTTTACACCACTGGTGCGTCACAAAAAGTGACGCACCGGCGGCGCAAAACTGACGCAAGGCCTTCAAAAATAAGGCTCTATGTATGTAGCATTTTTGGGCTGCAAATTATGGTTAAGAATTCGCAAATTACCACCAACTTGTAGTTGATGGTAACTTGCAAATTCTTCAAAAAATGCACAATTTGGCATTTTTTAAGGTGGCAAGTGATGCACACACATGCCCATAGGGCATGTATGTGCACCATATGCACACTAATGTACATTTCAGGGGTGCAGCAAGGTGTCTTTGAAACACCCCTGCACCCTTGAAATAATTCTCAAATTGCGATTAGCAAATTGCGAATTCGCAATTTGAGAATTATTTCGCAATCATTCCTATGGGCTTCCTGGCCCAAAGGAATGCATTGGAAATTATTCCTTAATTGCGAATTCGCAAAATACGAATTCGCAAATAAAAAAGATTAGGGAATCGCTAAAAAAAGGCGAATTTCTTCATACATACCATTTTGGGATTCCTAAATAGCGATTCCTTAAAAATCACTATTTATGAATCGCAAAAGGGTTTGTTGATACATATGGCCCTCTGGTGCGGTATTTAACATAGCGGCAGCCACCATCGTCCGCCAGAAACGAAGGTAGGCCTCTTTATTTTCCTGCACGCGCACCATGTGCGGACCGAGCTGCAACTACATTGTTTTCATTGTATGGGAAAGGTGTTGTCTACTACGGGCCAATGCTCTAATAGCCTTATAGCCCTCCGTAGCAGGGCTATACCAGCTATTAAAGGCCTGCTGCCTTGTTAAAGTCCCTCACCTTCGGCTCAGGCCTTTAATAGCCGGTATAGCCCACTACGGGAGGCTATAAGGCTACAGTACATGGTACTGATTCAATTTAAGTCCACTGTCGACAAAGATAAGACCATTTACAAGCAAAAATAACAGTCATTGTCAACAAAACAGATCATCATGGAACATATTGTGTTTCAGAATATTCTTTGGATGTGTGAAAACAGACAGGGCACACCTCATTGTGGATCACAGGTTTATTCTCCTGATACAACCTTGTGCCCATCAGTTTAGAAGGAAGTGCATATCAGGGATTTCCACAGCTGTTCAGTGTTGGAGTATGTCACAGCATCATGAGTCTGGTGAGGTCACAACTCTGCAGTTGTCTTGGCAAAGTAGCCTAGTAAGAAGAAACAGAACAGAGTCAGGACGACAGGACAAATGTAGTTCAATTTTGCAAACTATGTCATCTGATGTACAAGATTTGCAGTGTGAACACTAGCTAGGTTTCATGGTAACACTGTACATGTTAGCTTGACCATTTAAAAAACTCATCTTACAAAGAAACTAAGGACAATTTTCAGACACACAAAAGCATACATACACATTGTCCACCAGCGACAGAACAACAAACAATTGGGGGTAGTCATCTCCTCTCTTTGCAAACTTACACTCATGTGAAAAGATTGTGGATAAGCTGTTGTCTCAAATCCATGCCATCATCATCACCACTTTCATCTTGTCCGAGTCCAGAATACTCCCTCGCTGGTGGCTGCTGGTCTCCATCGTCCTGTTTGAGAGGTATTTCCTTCCTTATAGCCCAGCTGTGGAGCATGCAGCAAGCTGTGATCTTGCACACCTTCAAAGGGCCATATTGGAGGGCCCTCCCATCCGATCCAAACAGTGGAATCTTGTCTTCAGGAGGTCAAAAGTCTGCTCCATGACTCATCGGCTCCTACCATGGTCTTCATTAAACCCCACTTCTGCAGGGGTGACTGGGTTACGGAGTGGTTTCAGCAACCAAGACTGGTGGAGGAACCAGAGTCTCCTACTTTGAACACAGAAAATGCTTCTGTTGTCTCACAATAGAGCACTATCTGACATACAAGCAACACACAACACAACATAAACATACATCATCATCTACCAACATGCCAGGCCAGGTCAGCTTGCAGCTGAGGCATCAAATGGTGGATGACACTGTTTCTCAGGATGTAGGCATCATGTGCTGTGCCAAAGAAACATGTGCAGACGTAGGAGTTCAACATGTTAGCCAAACATACCACCTGGACATTGATTGTGGTAGGACAAATGCAATGTCTTTGCCATCAATAGAGCCAATGACATATGGTATCCGTCCTAAGATATAGGATTCCCCCTTGATGATCTCCAGGTGTTGGGAACTTTATGTATGTGTCCAGGTAATGGAGCAAGACCTCCATAATATCACGAAGGACATGGCTGAAGATGGTTTGTGACATTCCACCAGATGTTGCCACTGTGTTTTGGAAAGAACCAGTGGCAAAGAAATGTAATGCTGCCATAACCTTCACTTTGGGCGTCAGCGCAATTGGATAAGCGCATCCAGGTAGCAGATGAGGTGAAAACTGCTCAGACAACTGTTCAATTATTGGCCTGGTAAATCGACATTTCCTGATTGTGTCATGTTCTTGCATGGTCTGTAGGTCTTTAAAGGGCCTGTAGACTGGAGGTCATCTGCGATAATTATGTGTAGAGTGTAAACACAGATGGTGTCAGGTCACAATGTACAAAGCAACATTCATTGAGACAAACAAAACATGAAATGTGAACACAACTGAAGCTACTGAACTTTGGAAATACACATTTTAATAAAAAAAGGATGACCGTAGATATATATCATAGTATCACAACCCTTCCCACAGAGGTTACCAAGGTATGGTGACACAAACATTTGAGTGCTGTAGTATAAAAATCTCTAGTGTCGGTCACCATTAATGTGATCAAGCATCACATAATATACAATTCCCAACAAAATCAGTCAACATTCATGTTTATGAGAACAATTACATGATTAAAAGGTACAAATAATAGGACCATGTAACGCCAGAGATGTGTGACAGCTGATACAACACAACGTCTCACAAAGTTAAGCATGCCCACCACTGTCACTGGGTGGACACTGTCATGTTGTCATGTCTACATTACACATACAATCACATACACAAATCATGTACAATGTTGGAGTTGCAGATACATGTCATAACACCATCCACTTAAGTCTGGGATCATTGTGTCATGTGCCCATCAAGGTTAGCTCCTCATGGGAGTGTGTCCTATTCATTTAAAGGTACATTTAATTAATAAAAAACTGCATCCACACATGTAATGCGGACCAATACATCAGTAACAGTAGTGTGTGCCCTGCCGACCGATTATTGAAAGAAGGCAGTATTCGCATCTGAACCGATTCAGACTCAGCCATAGGCTGCAAGTTGCTATGGTGATAGACCGGGTGAGTATTCAAAGGACGCGGTAGCTGCCACTGAACCAATTCTGACACAGCCATAGGCTGCAAGTTGCTATGGTGATAGGCGCGGATGAGTATTCAAAGGATGCGGCAGGCGCACTCCAATAGATTCGGACACAGCCATAGGCGGCAAGTTGTTTTGGTGATAGACGCGGTGAGAATTCAAAGGACATGGTAGCCACATCCGAACTGATTTGAACACAGCCATAGGCTGCACGTTGTTATGGTTACAGACCCGCATTTCGATTCATATCCTCATTGCGTGTTAACTGACTTGGTAACCTTCAATCACCAATGTATCAAAATCACTCATGGTGATGAGTTCTTGAACATCGCGGAAGACGTGTTGTCTGCAAGCAATGTTATTCTTTGGACTGATTCAGAAAATACTACCGATGTGTATCCATCGCTTTGGCAGCATGAAATTAAGACTGCCTCTGCTTTTAGATATATGTCTGTCTGTTCCCTAACAACTTCACTTGCCTGCACTACCAGCATCATTCCTGCACCTCCCCATCTCTCTGCTGCTATATCCACATCTTCTGGGAGCTACTATGGCACATACAGTGTACAGGGCCCCACCTTTCACAGAAGAGGAAACCCATGCCCTACTGGACACCCTCCTGCCACTGTACAGCCAGCTGTATGGCGAACCAGAGGAGCAGGTGAGTGATGATCACACTGCGTTTCCTTTGGACATGGGCAATTACCATGCACTACTAGCATTAGGAATCTCATAGGCAAGCATGTAAACTGTTTTTAGTAAGTTGAAAAGTGTGTAGATGACTGTTCTGTGCAGGCACACTGCTGTAGAAGTGTGTGTACTGGGGTAAACATCTTATCACTGTTCTCATGGGATGGAGTTATCATTGAACACAGGACAACTGCTCATAATACCACTTGCCTACCCCTTAGACATTGTTGCCAATCTGACCATGACCTATGTGTACAAGTGTCTGACTCTGGAACATGTCACTAAGGGCCTGTCACCATGTCATCCTTACAGGTCAACTCCCATCAGAAGGTCAAGATGTGGAGGACCATCACACGAAATGTGCGCTCCGTGGGGTTCGAAACTCGATGAGTCCGTCATTGCCGCAAGAGGTGACAGGACCTTCGAGGCTTGGCCAAGAAGATTGCAGAAGTCCAGCTGGGCCTGTAATTTCCAGGCCAGAGAGGCGGGCGCTGAACTCTGACCCTCCTTATGCTCCGCATCTTAGCGGTGGTCTTGCCTGTCCTGGATGGGCAGTTAAAAGCCACACAGCAGCATGGAGGGGGTGAGTACATGCTCATCTTTCTAAACTATCATACACTCAAACACGTCATAAGCCCCCTTTAGTGCAGGTAGCCAGAAAATCATGTCTGCCCCACAAGTTACAGCCTTGTACTCAAACTATTCAACGCGATTCTTACAATCTCACACTGGCGCTGCCCTTCTCACATCCACACCTACATGCACAGCACCACTTTTCATCACTATGTACACAACACCTCTCACATAATTAACATGCAAACAATGTACTGTACTCATCACCTCCTCAGCAGATGTCAAACATTACATGTCAAATGGACCGCTCTCATTACCAGTTGCACCCTCAGTAAGGTCTTGGACTGCACTCCTATGACAAGGTGCAGCATCACAGCCCACTCTGACATGCACACGTTATAAATCACCACATCTCACAACAAGACACTTACATTGCTCAATTAATATGTCCTCATTCACATATCACCACACATCCACCCTACTCTGCTTGAGGTCTACAGATTGTCATTTCTAAAACAGATGATACACAGATCAAAACACAACATACATCATCTATACAACACCACACATTTCACCGTTCAGCACCGTAAATTACACAACTGGTGTGCACCCTGTACATACACTTCTTCACTTTGTTAAATATGACAAGTTTAAACTTGTATCACAGTGCCCTGTCACATCCACATATGACCTCCATGCTTAATACCCCTGTTGACTTATGCATATTAACAACTATCTTCAAACATTGAAACTGTTCTGTTACAGTCATCTCTCACAATGGTGCCAAAGACTACAGCTCTTATCTCCTGCCATATTCAAACTTTGTCTAGCTTGTTGTACCCCTTTCACATCTGCCTATTCCTACCATACATTGCACAGGATTTAACCCGTCTTACAATCACCCACACTCTGAATCACACACCTGCATGTAAAATCACTCACATTGGGACAATGTTGATACTCTATGTCTCACACACGAGAACTGCCTATGAACTTAACTTAAGTATCTGTGGTCTTCCTCTTCAGATTCAAATAGCATCCTAGTGACCCCGCAGTGTGATAGGTTACATTAACAGAAACCTTAACAACAGTCAGTGCAGTAAAACAAGAAGAGGCTCCTGGCTTGGACAGAATCCTGGGTTATTTATATAAATCTAACACCAATATCTAGGTGCCATGAATTAATATTATTACAAATGCAATTAAAGCTTGTGCCTCAATGCCTCAATCGTGGAAGTGGGCCGAGATTGTGCCCATATTTAAAAAGAGTAGTCCCAGTGATCCATCTAACTTCTGTCCAATAAGCCATCTGGATAACCTCCAGAAGATTTTTGTAAACAAATTCTGGACAGGTTAATGGAGCAGGATACAAACCCTCAGCTATTGACTAAGTCTTCAGATTCATGCAGAGCAAGTGGAAGACTGTGGATCTAGGAGGCAAAGATCTATTGGTGGCTTTGGTAGATCTCTCTGGTGCTGTCTCTTTAGTAGGCCTGGGTGGTGAACTTTGCTCAGTTCATGGAGTTTGCAAGCTTTCTGCACTTCTCCTTCCGTGGAGCTCGCAGAGTGCAGAAAACTGTGCTTCGGGATGTGCAGCTGAGTTTTTTCCCCGCTCGCATTTGCTAACTGTAAGTCTGCGAGCGCGAGCTGCCGCTCCGGTAGAATTTCTACCCAAGCAGCAGGAATACCAGCACAAACTGCAGTTTGGACTGCACTAGAATACTCATGGAACTTCGCTGAGTTTTTTGTAACTTCGCAGAGTTTCGCGTAGAAAAACTCCGCAAACTACGCCCAGACCTGTTATTAAGTCCCTAGAGGAAGGTCGTGGGCTACTCTGTGAGAAATGGGGGTCCCGATAGAATTAATAAACATCATTGTACATCTGCATGAAGAGATCAATGATAGGATTCGCTATGGTACTATGGGGGAATTAACGAACCCGGAAAATGGTTAACAAGAGTGTCCGACAAGGCTGCGACCTGGCACTTACACCCTTCCTCCTCTATATCAATAATTGCAAAGAGTATTTACCCAAATGTGTTAAGGATTTCCCTTCATTAGCTGGACAAAAAATCCCTGGCCTATTTTATGCAGACAATACCCTTTTATTAGCCAAAACTAGGATGGGGCTGTAAAACTTAGTGAATAGCTTCTGCAGATTTTGCAATGATTTGCTAAGACTCAGTTGATGGTTTACACAAAAAATAAGAGGCTGCATGGTTTGGTTTCATTCAATAACAAGATACTGGAAAGGGTTGCTGAGACCAATTATCAAGGTGTGAGATTGGCGTACTCTGGATCCAGGCTCCCCCAGATAGCAGAAAGGTCTCAGGCCACAAGCCACCAAGCTGGGGCCATAGTCCAATGGTTCCCTGTAAATCCTGTGAAAGATATTTGTGACATGCAGACAGAGGTTGCAGCCATATATGCGGCAGAACTCTGAGGCCAGTGTAATCTGAGCATCCAGCCTGTCAAGGAGAATAACCTTTTCAGAGCTATCAGAGGGATGGGGAAGGGGACCCACCTGTTGCCTCTAACTGTGGATCTGGAAACCCATCCTTTTGTTGAGCTTGCAGCCCTAAGACTGTTAGTTCATTGGGTCTAGCTGTGGACTATGAGCAACCTGCATAGTTAAAGGTCTGGTCTCATGGATGTTCTTCAGAGCAGGCAAGTAACATCGAAGATTGGATGGCTAAAGAATCTGAGAAGTGCACGGCTTGAGTTAGGTTTCATAGAGTTTTGGGACAACCCAGGGGATATCCCAACAAATGCTGCCTCAATGGAACACTGACCAAATGCTTCAGAATGTGTAAAGCTATACGCAAGGCTGAAGAGTACATTAATTATTTTAGACCAATTCGTGCCCATAGCTTGTTCCTGTAGTATAGGTACAGTACTCTCTCCATTGCTGCCTTTACTGCACACTGCGATCCACTTGTAGATGGTGCCAAAAGTTGTAGATTTTGTATTTGCACAGATGAGACAGATGAACACCTACTTTCCTTCTGCTCTGACTATGCCTTGCCTAGAGGAAGATGGATTGCTCCTTTATGTATAAGTCTGTCAGTTTCAGATCAAATTATTGCACTTAGGATCTGCAAGAGTGAATCCACCAAATTGGTAGTGGTGTCAGTCTGTAAATGTCTTTATGCAGCTAGGGCTATCAGACCAAAGATTCACTGACACTACAACGGTTTGATTGTGAGGCTCAAGTGTTTTTGATTGTTATTCTATGATTTTAATGTATTTCATTTTATGAATTTGGATAAGCCAGAGTTTTTATCATTCATATGTTATCTTTATTGTTTTATCAAATTATGGAATTATTGTAATGGATATCATACTGTTTTATTTCTTGAATGTAGTGGAAATTCAACATTTCAATATCAATGTCAATAAACTTTAAACTTTACAATTCAATTTCAGAAAGCTTTATTCGACAGCATGTCATAAAAGCAAAAGTATACACCCTCTTATATCATAAGTCATAATCATCATAAATACTAACCAAGTAAAAATACAATGTTAAAAAGTTATTAAATATTATGGCTGTCATTTTCAGGTTAAAAAACTGTTATTCTAGAAGAAAAGATTAAAACTAATGAATACAAAAACATAATCAATCATCTTACTTAGAGTCTTTAGTAATCATTGGCTGGTGTCCAAATAATTTAAAGTGCGTGTGCGTATAATCCAGGCACACCTTAAAAATTTGGCAACAGCAATCGCTAAACAAGGTGAGCAATCAGTCTCCAGTATCCGTAGCGCCTCAATGCATCTTAGGGTGCCCATATTAATACATATTGGTTTTAGCCACTTGCTACGAGGGCGTATATAGAGGGGACATACAAACAGCATATGGGACACATTCTCAATCAAGTTTTTACAGTTATGGCATTTGTCATCCCGATTTGCCGACCACTTATAACTGAAAGCTTTTATGGGTAGGGTTCCAGCTCTAAACTGGAAAAACAGCTTTCCGTCAAGCGGACTCTCTATAATACCCCAGTAAGCTTCACAGAGTGGGCGAGCTAAAAAATCAAGGAACCTTCTTGTTAGATTATTGTTTATACAGGTACTATTGGTGGACATCCAAATCATTTCCCAATACATTTTTTTTTAATTATTTTTGACTGAAAGCTTGGGACATCGGCATCCACCCATAGATGATCAAGCTCCAACTTTATTAATAAGCCCCTTATCTCTTTAAGCCATTGGATAGAGTGAAAACAGTCGGCCCTGATGATATCCTTTAGTGCAAGGCCATACTGCGCGAGTTCTGGAGTTGTCCAGATATGCCTCCAGTACAATAGGGTCCGTAACCGTGCTATATCCTCAACTTTTTTCCTGCCAAGATCATATAAAAGCAGAATGGTAGGAATACTTTGGGGTACCCCGACTAAGCAACGGAGGAATTTATTCTCTGCTGTTGTCAGTTGGGTTAAATTGGTGAATCCCCAGAGTTTGGAACCATACAGAGATGCACTTATGACCGTCATGTTATAAATCTCTAGGGCAGGTGTAATTGGCTTTGTAAAGGAAGCTCTGTGCTTTTTGGCTAAGGCACCCACTAGCTGGTGAAATTTTAAAACAGCCATGTCAATGTGGCTTTTCCAGCCCATATTGCTCTGGAGAGATATTCCCAAATATGTGAATGCCTCTACCTGTTCTAGTGAAGTTCCATTAAAATTAATTGTACCTTTGACGGTTTTCCGCTGACATGAACTTGGTTTTTGAGGTGTTTATCTCATGTCCATGCAGTTGACAAAATTCTCTGAACGCAAAAACAGCCTTCTGGAGCCCACTCGGGGTCCGGGAAACTATCAACGTATCGTCCGCAAACATGAGGACAGGCACGTGGGCCCCAGCCAAGATCGGGGCATCAGTGGGGGAACGGTTAAGATGGTCCACAATACCGTTGATGTATAATGAAAACAGAGTGGGTGCCAATACACACCCCTGCCGAACACCACGCTCGACAGGAAATGAGTCTGTCACCTCACACTGCATCCCCCATCTGATTCTGGCATAGTTGTTCTCATGCAGGCGGACAAGGAGAGTTAATAGTTCCGGAGATATCCCTGACTCAGCGAGAACCCTCCAAAGTTTGGAACGGGGGACTAGGTCAAAGGCCGAATTTAGCTCTACGAAGACCGCATAAAGAGTACCCTTGGTCAGGGCCACGTTCCTCCAGTACAGTACCAAGAAATAGAAAACTTGGTCAATTGTACATGGCCTAAAGCCGGCTTGATATGGGGACAGGATATTGTGTTCTTCTATCCATTGTTGCAATTTGTTTTGTACTAAAGGACCCATAAGTTTTTGAGCTGAGTCTATGAGACTGATGGGTCTATAGTTACTGGGTAGGGATTTGTCACCCTTTTTAAAAACCAGTATTATTTCGGCGCCTTTCCATGAGGGTGGGATTGGCGCACCCCTAGCCACCGAGTTAGCTAGACACTCAAAATACCTACACCAAGATGATTTATCACTTAAAAACACGTCAGCAGGGATGCCATCCATGCCTGGGGCTCTTCCCCCAGTCACACAATCTAGGGCCATGCTAACGTCCTTGGCTGTAAAAAGCTGATTCTGATAAAAAATAGTTGGGGGAAGTGGGCAGTCTTCTTCAGTACGGTTTTGTGCATATTGTGGTCTGAAGAAGTCTACCCACTCTTTTTTGGCAACGTTATTTTGGGGGGCTTCAGCTACACCTCCTCTGTCCCATTTCACAATGGCCCAGAATTGTTTTGAATCCTTTGCTCCACAAGCTAGTTTCAAGTCACGCCATTGGTCCTCATCCCACTGTTTTTCAGCTGCCTTCTGACCAAGCCTATAGATCTCTCTTGCCTTCCTTCCTTCTATGGGATTCTTGCTCCTTATTTCTATACACAGATTTTGGCGGGCTACTTTACATGCATTGTTGTACCACCCTTCTTTTGGTGATTTATTGTTTCCCTTGTTTGGTTTTATAGTTTTCCTAAAAAATATTTGTAGTTTTGTGAATAAGTGGGTATGTGCCTCAATCATTATTTGGGGAAAGTCTAACTTGTTAATGTGTGTATTTAATTTAGCCACTTCTTCAGCAACCATGTTTTTAAGGGCCACCAGTTTCTCAGGTTTCTCAATGAAACTCCCCCATTTAATATGACGCATATTATTAGAAGCGACTATGTCCAAGGTGACCTTCCCACACCCCGGATTCAGTTCTTTAGACCCCATCTGCACTCGGTAGTCCATGCAGAGTGGGTTGTGGTCGCTTTCCATCCTGGTTTTAACCATCATGTCTATCAGGCTGTACCACCCCCTTATATCCACCAGGATGTAATCTATGCGACTGGAATGCCTACCATTGTCAAAAGTCTCTTTACCCATGCGATCAGACGGGGTGCGACCATTTGCTGCTTTAAGCCCTCTAACTAGACATAGGGCCTTCAGCTTTATTGCTACAGCTCACCATCTTTTTATAGCAGGTAGTTTGAGCTGGGGAACACCCCATTTACTGTCCTCTATAGCGAGAAACTGGTCCTATTGACCAAGGGGTTCAAAAGTGGTGTTAAAGTCTCCACCTACTATGGTAGACACCTGAGTTGGAAGTACCTCAAGCTGCTGGTCAAGAGCTGAGATTGCCTCAGATGTTTGTCTCCCTCCTGTCCCCCTCGCATAACTATTAAATATAGCCACCTTTTGAACATTTTCCCATGTGATTTTAACTGACAGGATGTCATTCGAGAAAGGACTAAATTGATGTATCTTGCAACATAGGGCTTGTCGGACCCAGATGATCAGGCCCCCAGCTGGCCGACCTTTGGATTTTTTGGTTGCTAACGCGTGGAAATTAAGGAACCCCACACGATACACTGGAACCATGGACCAGGTTTCCTGGAAAAGGATGATGTCGTACTGGTCTACAAAACTACACCATTCGGGGGAAGTTATCTTGTTATCAATTCCAGCCAGATTCCATGAAAGAAGAGCCACCCCTGGCAGGGTGCTCGATGGATCCTGCAGGATTTCAACTGCTAAGATCGCGCCCTCAGTCACTAGTTGGTGTTCAGTGATTATTGGCACGAGGCAGTTGTTCTCTAGGGGGGCCTCATCTGTTTCGGGGCAATTATATTCCCCGAGTGGGTCCGAGCAGGTTGATTGGCCACAATTTCTGCTCTCTATTCGCTGTCCAGTATGGTAAGATCTTTCCATTGAGGTTATGTGAGGTGTAGGGACCATGTTATTTTGTGGCTCACTCCTACCCTTAGGACTGTGCTTTCTACCAATCTCTGTTACCACCATGATTTCAGATCTATTGGTCCTCAAGAGTCAATCGCAATCATTCAGACCGGACAAGGCCCCAAACCGATTTTCCAGTCTAATACCACGATCTCTAAATTGGGCATCCCTCCCCTCCATTCTCAACACGGGGGCACATTTCGAGCATGATCTACTAGGGTTCACTACGCTCCATCTTCTACTGTAGAAGAAATCAAGGGTTAATGGGATAATATCAGAATCCCTACGTTGTGGTGGGAATAAGTTTGCCAATATATTTGGGAGTACCGCAGGACTAGAAAAATTCAAGGCTATGCAGTCACCCTGGAATTTTTTTGGGTAATCCCCAAGCCATGCTACTCTTCTGGCCATAATAATTTCCCCTGCTAACTGCTGTTTTCCCCATGATGATATCTTCATGTTTTTCGTCAGCCAGTGGAGTGCTTTATCAATTAGAGAGGTTGTTGACTCTACCTTCCCAGGTGTTAAAATAGGAGCCCTTGCCAGGACCAAAACTAAAGGAGAAGCTTCAACTACAAATTGGAACAAGTTGCGCTCTTGACGTGGTTCTTTGTGTGTTATTGGGGAGACCTCTGTAAAAGCAATTTGAGCCTCCTCACCTACTGGTGGCTGGGTGGGTGGGGGTTGCTGTACTGCATTCCTACTATCTCCCTCCCCTCCTCCAAGGTGAGCCTCGTGATTTTCACAGCCATTTGACACCAATGCTGATAGGCCACCTAGTTCTTCCAGTGTCTTGTTAAGGAGGGTACCCAGTCTATTGACTTCTGCAGTAAGCTGGTCGACTTTAGCCACAAGGGGTTTAACAATACCCTTGATCTTCAAGTCGAGCATGCTTGCTAATTTTTTTATTTGGTCATCCTCCAATTTCTCTGTAACACCCTTCCCTAGGATAGCCTCAACGTTGTCTGAGGTTTTGGGTGCAGAAGCTTCTTCTAGCAGAGCGTGACCCCCCTCGTTTAGACTGCGCTTTCCTGCATGCTGTAACTGCTCAACGCATGGGAGTCGGTCGATTCTGTTCCCTAGTATCCAATGATAAATCTAAATCCAATGTAGGCGCAGTGTTTAGCTCAGGGAAGTCACTAACAGATAAATCAGGATTAAAAATAGCGCTACTATCTTCTCATGTCGTTAGTACAGGTGACGGTTGCGCATTAGGCAACGTGAGGGATGTAGAAGATATGGGGGAGCAACTTAACCCTAGTGACTGCCGTCTCTCACTGTTAATTTTGCTCACTACCTTTACCATATAATTATCCAAAGTATTTGACACTAGGGAGCCCTTTTGTTTAGACATGTCCGGGAATAATAGAGATTGGTGTCAGTACAACGCGATGTATTACAACGCGTTCCGTTACAACGCGATTTTTACATCGCAAATACCATTACAATGCATGCCATTACAACGCATGGCATTACATAGCAGATACTTTTACAACGCATGGCATTACATCGTAAGTATAGGTAAGTATATCTTTTTTAAAAAAAATGTAATAAAGTTAATTAAATTAATTTAAAATAATAAAAATAATATAACATTTTTTAAACAGTAATTAATTTAATTATAGTAATTTAATAAATATTAAAATTGATATTAATTTAATATATTTAAAATAATCTAATTAATGAAATATAAAAAATTTAAAAATAGAAAATAATATAATGTAATTAATTACAATAAAGATAATTATAATTTAATTAAATTATAAATAATACATAATATAATTATATTTAATATAATTAAAAGAATTTAATTAATTAAAAAATTTTAAATAATATAATTTAATTATAATCGTTTATTAATACAATTAAATTAATAATTGTAAATATAGTTATTAATTAAATTAAATTAAATAAAATTAATTTAATTAATTTAATTTATAATTTAATTATAATCGTTTATTAATACAATTAAATTAATAATTGTAAATATAGTTATTAATGTAATTAAATAAAATTAATTTAATTAATTTAATTTATATAAAGTCGTAATACCCCTGTACAACAAAAACCAAACCCTGCCCTAAAACCTAAAAACACCCCTGTACCCCAAAACCCAAACCCTGCCCTAAAACCTAAAAACACCCCTGTACCCCAAAACCCAAACCCTGCCCTAAAACCTAAAAACACCCCTGTACCCCAAAACCCAAACCCTGCCCTAAAACCTAAAAACACCCCTGTACCCCAAAACCCAAACCCTGCCCTAAAACCTAAAAACACCCCTGTACCCCAAAACCCAAACCCTGCCCTAAAACCTAAAAACACCCCTGTACCCCAAAACCCAAACCCTGCCCTAAAACCTAAAAACACCCCTGTACCCCAAAACCCAAACACTGCCCTAAAACCTAAAAACACCCCTGTACCCCAAAACCCAAACACTGCCCTAAAACCTAAAAACACCCCTGTACCCCAAAACCCAAACCCTGCCCTAAAACCTAAAAACACCCCTGTACCCCAAAACCCAAACCCTGCCCTAAAACCTAAAAACACCCCTGTACCCCAAAACCCAAACACTGCCCTAAAACCTAAAAATACCCAAACACCCCAAAACATATACATCAGTACCCCAAAACATATACTCCTATACTCATACTTATTTTAAAAAATACTTAAATTAATATATTTAATTTATAATATTTAAAAACGAAATAAATATTTTTTAATAATTAATAATAATTAAATCAATTATAAAATATTAAATAAAAAAAATAAAAAATTAAATACTTACCAATACTTACGATGTAATGGTATGCGTTGTAATAGCATCTGCTATGTAATGCCATGCGTTGTAATGGCATGCATTGTAATGGTATTTGCGATGTAATAGCTGCGTTGTAACAGCATTACGTTGTAAAAGATGCGTTGTAGCGGTAACACACCGAATAATAGTGAGGGTAGTGCAGTTAAGAGAAAGCGTTACCTGGATACACAAGATAAAACACTATACCCAACGCAAGTACTTAGAAGGTCTTTAGAAGTAAATCTCACAGTTTAGGAATCACAAGGGTCCTCACAAAAGTATCAGGGTCCCTGGCCCAGCCCAGTCGCGTCCTGTCCCGGACTGTCACAGACTGTCCGCCCTTTGTCCGGGCTTCGTCCGGCACGTCCCGCGCGCGTCCCGCGGGACGAGGGACCAAGGAAGCCTTTATGTGCCTCCTGGTGCTTCCTATTAGCGTCGGCGGCGTCCTTGCCGCGATGGGGCTGCTGGGAAATGTGGTTCTGAAGGGGCCTGGCGGAGCCAAGCCCGGCCGGAAAACAAGCGGAGCAATGCCCGGCTCACAGGTATCAGTACAAGGATGCAGGGGCTTGGCGGAGCCAAGCCCGGCCAAGAAGGTAGAGTGGAGCAAAACCCAGCCCTCAGGAATGCAGCGAGTCTCAAAGTAAGGCCCCCCCAGCCTCAACACCAAGGGAGCCTTTATGCGCCTCCTGGCGCTTCCAATTAGCGTCGGCGGCGTCCTTGCCGCGATGGGGCTGCTGGGAAATGTGGTTTTGAAGGGGCCCGGCGGAGCCAAGCCCGGCCGGAAAACAAGCGGAGCAATGCCCGGCTCACAGGTACCAGTGCAAGGATGCAGGGGCTTGGCAGAGCCAAGCCCGGCCAAGAAGGTAGAGCGGAGAAAAGCCCGGCCCTCAGGAACGCAGCGAGTCTCAAAGTAAGGTCCCCCCCGGCCTTAACACTAAGGGAGCCTTTATGTGCCTCCTGGCGCTTCCAATTAGCGTCAGCGGCGTCCTTGCCGCGATGGGGCTGCTGGGAAATGTGGTTTTGAAGGGGCCCGGCGGAGCCAAGCCCGGCCAGAAAACAAGCAGAGCAATGCCCGGCTCTCAGGTACCAGTGCAAGGACGCAGGGGCTCGGTGGAGCCAAGCCAAGTCCGGCCAAGAAGGTAGAGCGGAGCAAAGCCCGGCCCTCAGGAACGCAGCGAGTCTCAAACTTTACATTTATAGTGTTCTAGCTGATGTCTATGATCTTCAATTAATTCACAGAAACAAAATCCAGAGAATCAATCATTATAAAGCCAAAATAAATGCAAAAATGAAATGCGTACAAAACAAATTTACACAGGAAAAGCACATTCCTTGAAAACCATTAAACACCACAAAAATCAAAGTTAAAAAAATGGTCTATGAAAACTTTAAATTTCTCCCACTTAAAATAATGACTCAATTTTCAGATATAAATTTAGCAGCATGTCTACCAGCCACTGCAAGCCACTGCGAGCAAGATGACTACTGTGTGTAAAGATAACACTTCAAAATGGGAGAAAATTAAACTGTAGAGTTACCTTTGTGTTTAAATGGATTCCATAAAAATTGCCAATTAAATTTTCTCCCATTTCCAAGTGTAATATTTGCAAACAGCAGGAATTTTGGTCCCACTGGCCTGCAGGCATGGAGCCAGAGTTCTAAAATAATAACACAGCATTTGTTTAAATGGGAGGAATTTAAAGTGGAGAACCATGCTTCATAAAATATTATTATGTATGTATGTTCAAATGTTCAAATGTTCAAAATCTTTATTCGGTCTAATTAGAAATAGACCATAAAAGTTCATAAAATACCATACAAATTCATAATATCACTGAAAATGTAACATTTTTACACATAGTTAAAATAATTAAAAAATATAAGCATTAACATACTTTTGAAGCTTCATAAATCATCAAATGTCCAAATTTGCAGGCAATAATTGATTCAGTTCATGTGCAAAATTCGAGGCACCAATACACTCATAGCGCTGTCAGCCAAGGCCAAAACAATTTGGGAAAACAAAAAAGTCAAAAACGGGTCCACTGTGTGCTGCTACTGGCGCAAGAGTTAACAGGGAAGACTCTGCATAGCACCACCTGTCAAAGATAGGCTCAGTATGTGTCATGTCTTTCTAAGCATAAAAGATCACAGGAAGTTACCTTCCTCTGATGGATACAGGCTTATAGTTCAGTCTTCTTGAAAACTACAACATGCATATAGCAAATCAATACAATAAAGAATTATAAAACAATACAGAGACCTGGGTACAATTATTCTACCATACTTTTTCTAGCCCGAATGTTGCTGAATTAAAATAGGCAAAGTGGTAACAAGTTTTAAACAAAGTTAAAAATTGTAAGTGGAGCAAGGCTACTCTACACTGTTTCAATCCTAGTTTGCGTAACAAAGGGTTATCAGCTTTGGAAATACTGCTAGGTTCAGCCATCAAAGTAGATAAACCCTGGATTTCTAGAGTGAACAGAAATTTATCTCAGCCATGGAATACAAAAAGCCTTATCCAGGCAGAGACAATCGAGGATGATATCCCTACATAGTGTTGCTGCTGGGTTTGTCCAAATGCTAACCAATAGCAAAAGAGGCTCTAAAAGGACCTTGTCAGAGATAAAACCCTTGGTTTAGCTCAGATTGATTGATACAACTAGAGGTAATAGGAGGAAAGTTTTACTTTTGCCAGAGAAAACAGTTTACCTCTGCCTGTAAGGAGCAGCTTTTGTTACTCCCCCTCACTCTTGCACCATACGTAGCTATACTAATGCACTGGGAATTTTACACATTCAGTGCTCGCAAGATAGTCCCTCTGGATCCTGGTTTAATAAGATTACAAACTGTCCCTGCAGTTCTAGTAAGCTTACGGCTGGATTGAGTAAGCTTCCAGGAATTCCAAGACCCTGAGGAACTAACGGTCAAGCCTAGATAACAAAGGTTATCAACAATTGTTCATGCTTGCCCCTTAATAAGGATTTTATTTAACCTTAATTTACCGGGTCCACAGGATATAATGTGCAGCTTAGTGTAATTAGTGTTGAATTCAAGATCTTGCATGAAGATAGCAAAATGCTCCACCTGCATTAGGAGTAAGAGCTAGCAGGACAGCTACATCCGTGTCGAGTAAAGCATGCACCAAAGTGCCAGCTATTTTGGGTGTATTTAATTGGGTGGATGTTAACTAAGCTGTTAGTCAATTTGTATAAAAAATAAAGAGTAGGGGTGCCAATCTGCACCTGTGCTGCAATCTGCTCTTCAATGGGAAATCAGATGAGAGCTCACTGTGAGCATTTAAACAGACTCTAGCTGAAAGATCTGCGTGTAAAGAGTAAAGGAAGTTCACCAGGGGAGGGTACACTCCAAGGTCTAGCAACATTAACCACAACTTGATTCTATTTACTGAGTCAAAGGCAGTGGACAGATCCATAAAGGTGAGATAAATAGGACAACATCTGGCGTGGGTGTAGTTGGAAATTGTCAGAGTGTGGTTCTGTGAAAACGGGCCTTGTCTCGTAAGGTCATGGTTTCGTCACGATTTTGGTGATGTTGAACCGTATTTGGTACGTTCGGCTAATATGGAGTGAATTTGTCACGTTAAATTAGCGAGTTCATTACGTGTTTGGAGATTTCGTCTCGAACATGGGTTCCATTTTGTTTTTGAGTCTCCATTTTGTGTTGCCATCACGCAGGTCGACGAGTGTGGTCGAACGAACGAAGCGGCCTGGCCTTCATGTGTTGGTATACATTAACAGGGTCTTTCTTGACTTCGAGGTGAATTGTAAGGATCTGATTCCTTCACCTGAAGCTGACCCTGCCGAGTCAATTTCCCTGATTTGATCATTGTCTGAGATTGCCAATCACTGTTCAGGACATCGTTAACTTTTAGTCTCCTTACACATGCCTTATCTTGCTCGCTATCAGTCATTGTTCCCTTTTCTATGCTCTTTACTACATGCATTGTGCCATTCAATTATGGATTTGTCCGGCTTGTGGAGATTGGATTTGGGACATTCCCAATGATTAACTTTGGGTTGGGATATTGCAAACTGAGCTTTTCGTCATGTGATACTTCGTTTGAGAATGTACCCTATTGGTTAGAATTTTGCGCAATGGGTGTGTATGTTCGAAATGTGAATATGGTGTATAAAAGGAGATGTCTTGCTCTACAAATTTGAGCAGTTTCCTGAAATACTCCATGCTGTATTTTTAGGATCACTGTTACTGGCTGCAGCTAATATATTTGGTCTCTGATGCCACTCAGAAGTATTCCGTGTCTCTGTTTACCAAGACAGGTGAATCCGAAGACTTTGGGCGTGCCCCTGGCGCCGATGGGTTCTAAAAGCCCGGTTCTTCAAGAGCCAGGTTCCGACATTGTTCGGTTGTATATAAATTTGGACGAAAACCAAATTGAACAGCAAAAGAATGCCCTTGTCAGCAGCATTTAACTAAGCAGTAATATATGACTCTGCTAATGATTTTAATTGTGCTGTTGATAAGTGATAAAGGGCGATAACACTTTGGAGACATTCGATCACCCTTTTTAAATATTGTCACTACAGTTGCAGTGGACCAGGAAGGAGGAATAGCAGTTGTTAGGCAAGAGTTGAATGTTTGGTAATAAGGATACCCCATATCTCAGGTATACATTTAAACAAATCCACTGGTACCCCGTCAGGGCCTGGCGCTTTCCCACCTGTGCTGTGTTGGATGGCCAGTTTAACTTCCTGCAAAGGTATTAAGAGGGACAGTTACACAGAGAGGCTAACATACTCACATCGTCCTCAATTTCATGGATAGGGGCAAAGTGTGTAACCCAGTCTTAGCCTAAAATATTGTTTTGCAAGAAAGGATTAGTAAGAGAATTCCTTGTTCTAATTTGTTTTATTAGTTCCTAAAATGACTTACTGTCCTTCTCCAAGGCTCCGCTTTCCAGCAACTCCCAGTCCCATTTATATAGTTCCCTCTTACTGTGTGAGAGAGTGGCTTTATATTCGCGACGTGCCTGAAGAATCGCAAACCGTACCCTCTGCATTGCATTTAAGGCTTTATTCAAAATACAATTCGCCATCAAACCACTTAGAATCTACATTTACTGGGTGGATTGGCTTAAGCATAGACTCCCTAATACTACATGTTAACCTGTTATAATGTAAGGCATCAACTCATGTGTACTATCTGCTAGGCAATTAAGAAACAAGCCTAGAATGGACAATGATTCTAGGTGTTCATTCAGACGCCATACTAATCTTAGTCCGTCTGTTGAATGTTGTGTGATAGAAACTCAGTTAATGGTACACAGATGTCTCTAAATCAGTAACAACATCAAGACACAAAGGGCATTATGGTCTACGGGTAAAATCTCTCCTTTAGAGAACCATGATATAAGATTGGAGCTTACAAACATATAACCAATTATTGAAGCTCTTCCCTCCCCCTCTACTAGAGGGAACCACACTATTGCCCCCTCCTAATACCTGAAGTAAATCAACCGGGCCATGAGCAGGGACCCTCTGCTCATGGGACCCTCTGGCCCCCTTGCATCCTGGGCGATAACATACTCATCTATAAGCTCAACATAAAGTGAACTGACAGGCAGCTGTTGATGTTGAAAGTTCATTTCAGTTTGCATGTCAGATTGTTTAACTGAAATGGACGGGGAAGATATTTGAGAACTCAATGAAAATGGATCTTTATTTTAGCTTTCTGAAGGACTAACTGTAATTTGGATGACAAAAAGAAACCCCACATTTTTACGCATTTGTAAAGGAAATGTTTTAAGCTTTACAGCTTTGATTCCATCAAAATGTTGTTCAGGTGTGCAACACAAATGCCATAAATAAAGAATGTTACTGCTCTAATTGTTCATTAGAACATCGTGGTAAAATTCAGTTGTTTACTAGGGGAGTTAACCGAAGGACTGCTACTGGTCTTGGAAATACATTTCAGTCTACATGACAGAATGCTTTATCAAAATGAGTGGAGACGATATTGGAGAACTCATAGAAAATATGTTCTAATTTTAGCCTTTCAGAGCACCAAGTTTTATTAGTAAGACAAAAAAACCCTCAGGTTGTTCCTTTATGAAGGAAATGCTTTAGGTTATACAGCTTCAATTTCATCAAAAAAGCTTCAAGTCTTCTTTACTTTTGCTATAAATGCATAAGGTTAGCGCTCTAGTTCTTCATTATGTGAAGCTGCAGTAGAACACTAAGGAGTTAACTTTCAGACTGCTGCTGGCATTGAAAGTATGTTTCGGTCTGCATGTCAGAATGTTCCGACACGATGAGAGAGGTATTTGAGAACGCATGGAAAAGTGTTCTCATTATAGATATCTAGAGGACTTACCATGGTTTCTAAGACATACCAATCCCCTCATATTGTTCATTTCTAAAGGGAATGCTTTAAAGTTTTACAGGTTTTATTCCCTCAAATTGGCTTTAGGCGTGCAACAGTTTTGTCATAAATATAGATATATAAATATAGACTGTTAGCACTCTAGTTGTTCCTTAGAAAACCGTGAGAAGCTGCAATAGAACACTTGGGAAATTAACTGACAGACTGCTGCTACTGTTGACAGTACATGTTTTACTCAGAATATCAGACTGAATTCTCACATAGCTCAGAAAGACTTCATGGCGTTATGGAAAATCTGCTCACATTTTCACGTCTGGAGCTCCTTCCATAATATCTTAGAGAAACTCACAATAGAAAGCAGTTTTCTTTCAAATATGGTTCATCAAATCCCAACAGAGGTTAAGCATTGTTTTAACCAGAGAAAATTACTGTAGAGTACACCAAATGTACTAAAATTATATGCTACCACCAACAAATGATTTATATTGTGGTTAAAATCTGGTATCACCCTTTCTATGTGCTCCTTTTAGACACAGAGTCCCGTAATGGTTGCCCTAACATGTTGGTCATGTTGTGGTCAGCCTTTTGCCCGTCCCCCACATGCCCTTTGGGATAAAGAAGTGCTCACCCTGCCTCCTTATATTTTTTTTAACTCATTTTCAGGATGCAGCAACCATTTTACAGAGGCCTGTAAAGGCTATTACAACAGATTGTTCAGGTTGAGACAAGCTAATAGAGATTGACTACTCCCTTTTAGAGTGAACAATTTTAGCATATTTGGACACCAACATTCCAGACAAACCTTTTTGTTTAAACCCTAATGAGCATTGGGAGCACATTTTAAACCCAACTTTCTTGAAAATGGCTGAACAGATTTTCATCAAATCATTAAAAAAACATGACTTTTGACAAAAGTTCTACAGTTTTCCAAATTTGGTTTAATTCTGTTTAGCTGTTTTATTTTCTGTAGCTATGGCAGAAAATGTATATTTTTGACCGCCCCATTTTTGTGAGCCTCCAATTGACCGATCACTCTGAAACTTTCCAGGAAGGACTTGAGGTCGATGCACTTTAAATTGTTATTAGCAAGCCAAAATATGCTCTTCCTTTGGAACGTCTGACCTAACTATAACTACACAGTGGCGATGGCGGCTATGTAATAAGGTCATACATATATTATTCTCCTATGCCATATGAGCGAGTGGTGGAAAGTGTAATAGCATAGAGTGGGGTGATATAGAGTGGAGCAGCGGAGAGTGAAGCACGTAGAGGGGGTCGCGTATAGGTAGGCGAGTGGCATAGATTGGAGTGGCATTGAGTGAAGTTGATTAGAGTCCAGTGGCATAGAGTGGAGTGGCATAGAGTGAAATAGGATATAATGGAGTGGCGTAGAGCGGTATACAGTTGAATGCCATAGAGTGGAGCACACTATGGTGAAGTGGTGTACAGTTGAGTGGCGGTGAGTTGAGTGACGTTGAGTCGAATAGCAGATAGTGGAGAGGCCTAGAGAGGAGTGAGGTGTAGTTGAATGACATAGAATGTAGTGGTGTAGAGTGGAAAGGCATAGCGTGGAATACCTGAGTGTGAAGGGGCATGGAGTGGAGTGGCATTGAGTGGTGTGGTGTATAGTTGAGTTGGATGGATTTAAGTGGCATAGACTGAAGTGGTATACAGTGGACTAGTGTAGAGTGGAGAGCTGTAGCATGGAGTGGTGTAGAGTGGAGTGGCGTACAGCTGAGTGGCATATAGCAGAGTAGCACTGAGTGAAGTAGAATTATTTTGAATAGCATAGAGTTTAGTGGCATAGAGAGGAGTGGCATAAACAAAGTGGAGTGGCATACAGTTTGGTGGTGCAGAGTGGAGCGGCGTAGAGTTAAATAGTGTAGAGTTCAATGGCATAGAGTGAACTGCCAAAAAGTGGAACGCCATAGAGTGGAGTGTCGTATCTTGGACTAGAGTACAGTGTCTTGGCACAGAGTGGAGCCGCATAGAGTGGAGTGGTGTAAAGTAGAATAGCATAACATGAAGTGGCATAGAGTGGAATGGTATAGAGTAGGGTGGTATAGAGTGGAGTGGCATAGAGTGGGGTGACATATAGTGGAATGTCATATAGTGGAGTGAAATAGAGTTGAGTGGCGTACACTGGAGTGGTGTACAGTGGAGTGACATACAATAGGGTGGCATTGAGTGGAGTGTCATTGAGCTGAAATGCAGAGAGGAGTGGTGTACATTGGAGTGGTGTATAGTGTAGAGGTATAGGGTGGAGTGATGTAAAGTGGTATAGCATAGAGTGGAGAGGTATAGAGTTTAGTGGCATAGAGTGAAGTAGCATAGATTGGAGTGTCATAGACTGTTGTATAGAGTGGAATAGTGTAGCATGGAGTCAATTAGAGGGAAGTGGCATACAGTGGAGTTTTGTAAAGTGGAGTTGTGTGGAGTGGAGTGACATAGATCGGAGTAAATGAGCATGAAGAGCTGCTCATTTTGTATTCCCTGCAACGGCATGGAGTATCCCATAATGCCCTTCGGCGGCTTTTTATATACACTTTTGTTATCTTGGTGGTCCCCATAGAAGGAGGAGGGGCACCAACAAGTATTTGTTTTATGTTGTGGGTGGCTAAAGTTCTCAAGCAACATTAAAAAAACAAAATACGTTTCCTGGGTCATTAAATCCATGAACCCAGGATAGCTTGCCATTTCCTTGTAAAGTATTCCCAGCTGGAGCTGTATGCTCTTCAGCTGGGGCGCAGGGCACTCTTGTGTGCATTTTGCGGGCTGAAAAATGATAAAAGAAAGACCCACGACATGGTGATTTTTTTGATAAAACTTTATGAAACACGGTTTCAGCCAATCACTTTTATTAACCATTCCATTTTATTAATAATGAATTATTTATTTAAATATAGTTATTGGTGATTTTTTGTCAAAGATAATAGGCCTACTTTATATATGTTGATGGAGTGTCCCCAGGACGAAAAGTAATAGAAGAGTGGCAATTGTGCTGAGTTGTGTTACTTTGGGTTTCAAACCACAAGCCAATACAAATTGTGATTAAATGTAAATCAAACACCAAAACTATTTATAAACTTGGGCAGAATATAGTTGTCTTCCGTGTATAATTACACCTTGAAGCCATCATGTTCTGTTGTGCGTGTTTTACAACTAAACCCCCAAAGCACGGGGTTTGTTTTTGAAAATGAAAAACTCAGTGGTATTAATGAGTAGGCAGGTTTTTTTTCCTGCATGTGGTGGCCATTGTGGGTTTTTTCAAACTGATTCCACCATGGCTCGTTTGACATAATGTAAAGTTGTGAATATAATATCAACCACAATCCAGCAAGTATTTTACAACCTTTAAGAGTTGCTTATAATAATAAATAGTTTTAAGAGTATGGTCTAGTGTATGAATTTATGAACTACAATTCATTTGCATTTTATTGAGTGTAATGACCACAAATATAATGTACTCTTAGTTCCTATAGCAAAGTCTTTGATTTATTATTTTAATTGTTTCGCTAATAATATGTTTGGCTTTTACCTTTTTGCAAGTCAAATAAGATAGATGATTCTCAGAATCCTTTAACTGTTCTTTGGAAATTTGTTTTCATAACATTTGCTTTAGTTAATTTGTTTTTCTTATACTCGGGCACATTAAACGAAATTCTCATTACTTCAGATGCAAGAAACAAAATGAAGCTAGCATCCCAGAATACAAAGTATGATAATGCCAGCAAATGATACTTATCCTGGTTGTTCTCGATTTACAAAATCACGTTTAATAAAATTATAACGTGTTCTGCTTAAAACAAATTATGTTATTTTCCATTTACGTTAATCAATCACATGTCTCAAAACGTTATATAATACTTTATAGAGTTTGACATTATTGAATTGGAAAATAAATAGTAAAGCCGCTTGCATAGATGTAAGATAGACGGTGTAGGTTCAAGCAATGAATTAAAGAGAGGCAAAGTCGAATCCCATGACAGAGAGCTCATTCTAAACGGAACAGAGCGAGGGAGGCCAACATTTTCTGCACTTACCTTTATTAGACATATAATCATGATGGAATAAATGCCCTAATAATTCTGATATATCATGCATTTAGTCCGTAATTCTGAGTTCATCACCACCAATACCTGTCTAACACTTGCTTAAGACCACTGGAAAAGCACCATTTCCCAAGTTCGTTCTTTGTTTATTAAAGCATTGCTTATAGTGCACTGAATCCTGAATGCAATTATTCACTAGCCAGCAGCCAGTGGACTGACCCCATGTTCGGTGGTCTCGGTTTTGGAGGCTAAAAAAGCTGATGGTCGTCCCGTTCTGTATCCCTTGAGGTCGTCCATCATTGCGCCTAGTGTGGACATCATTGGAATAATCCAGGGGCCTCATTTATGAAAAGTGACGCATCGCTGCGTGAAAGCAGCGATGCGTCACTTTTCACTGCGCACTCCTTACGACATTCCTGATGCGTCATATTTAATGTATGACGCATCATGTCGCAAGGAGTTACAGATACGTCAGTATTTCTGATGTATCTGTAAGCGCAAAAGTGACGCATTGCTGGAGTGAGTCACAAAAGTGACGCAACTCCAGCAATGCGTCCTTTCACATGGGGAAAGCCCCATGTGAAAGGGCTTGTGTCAGTCTTACGCCTGCTGTGAGGCAGGCGCAAGATTTTGACGCAGCAGCGTCCTAAAAGTGACGCAGTGAAATCTCATAGATTTCACTGCGTCACTATTACGAGGATTTTTGCGGGGGAACGCCCCCTCTGCATACATTATACCTGACGTAGGTATAATGTGGCGCAGGGGTTTAAAAAGTGACGCATCTACCTAGATGTGTCACTTTTTAAATATGGCGCAACAAGGCGCATTTTTTACACCGCTGGTGCGTCACAAAAAGTGACGCACCGGCGGCGCAAAACTGACGCAAGGCCTTCATAAATAAGGCCCAAGGGGCCTCATTTATGAGGCCCCTTGCGCCATCTGAACTTCACTTTTCATGAAGTTCCGTGGCGCAGAAGCCTGCGTGGTATTTATCAGGCAGCAGTACGCCAGTTTTTGTGCCGTACCTCTGCCTGATAAATATCAGTCCCTTTAACGCAGTGTGCTGCGTTAAAGGGGCGTGCAATGGGTGTTGCTGGGGGCGTTCCCAGCAACATCCATAGCCTTTTGACACTGCCCCAGATGTACGAGAAATCGTAACTCGGAAGCAGTGCCAAAAGCTTACGCCTCCCCAGGGGAGGCGTAAGGGAGGCACAACAGGGAGAAATGTCTTTATTTCTCCTCGTATTTCCTTTTTCTATGTGTGCTGCATTCTACAGCACACATAGAAAGAGGAAAAGCCTTTTGTGATTATTTTTGTACAGAAAGGTTTCCCTTCCTGTACAAAAATATTCTTCCCCGCAACGCAGGCACCCTTGCACCATTGTGCAAGGGTGCCTGCGCTGGCGCAGGCAGCCCATTGTGCGTCGGCGGAGGGGAAAAGGACAGGAATGCGCCGTATCTTATAGATACGGCGCATTTCTGCCCTTTTCTTTTGCCGTAGGGAAGCGCAGCAGGAAGGCCTGCTGCGCTTCCCTACCGCAAAAAGTCATAAATGAGGCCCCAGGTGTGTCCTCTGCAGGGGTCTTGTCAGCTTCATCCAATGTTGGATTTAAAGGAGCAGAAAATGTTTCAAGAAATGGCTGATTCAACGTTACTGCACCGTTGCTTACATCATTTCCACCCTGATGGAATAGCCAGGCACTGCTTGCCAGCTCACGCCATCTTAAAAATGCAGCAACACCATCTAACAAACCATCACGGATGGCACACATGACTATCAAGCTGACACGTTTGCCTTCTTCGGGGGCTTTCAGCTCACCTACAGCAAGGGCATAATAAGAATGGGCATTTAAAAAAATGGAAAAAAAAGAAAAAAATACAAGACAACAGGAAAGAAACCCCCACGTGCACCATTCCTTCCCCAGCCTTTGCTACCCCTACAGCCACATTTTTGTTTTGTCCTTGCCTTTAATCTTGTACAGTGCTGTGATACCTTCCAGCAAGTTTTGCTGTATACAACTGACAGGCAGCAATTCCGTATTTAATGCAATAGTTTAGTGGATTATCGCGGTCTGGCACAAGCTGCATCCTCTTATTCTTGCTCTTTTTGGGGCTGCAGATCATCCCTTTAATGTTTCACTCATTCCCCGGAATTAGCAGTGAAATGCGACTGTAAATGTGGGGCATATTATCAATGAGCCATCGCCAAGTAACTGCACTTTTTTACAGCAAAAGTGGCGATAAATGTATCGACTCATTCACAAGCTGGTGCCAACAGCCCATAGCACCAGTGTACCCACGATAGCAGCCGCAAAAACATCTCAACAGACGACCCCGGCAACTATCGATAATGAGATGCAGAGTAGGCGGTCCCGTGGCAAAAGCCACGACAACACCACATCACAACATTCTCAACGACCAGCCAGATTGACAAAAAGACCGCAAAACATGCGATAACGCATGTTAGGTGCAGGAAAGTAACACCTGCCCTAACCCGGTGTAAAGTCAGATAACAACCTGCACCAGAAAAGGGAACCCAGCCCAGAGCCACACCTGAAGGGCAACAGATGCCATGGAGCCACTGATCATGCAGCTCGGAACAATAACAGGGCCACAACACCCACCGCCACCACCCCCAGGCCCGCCCCCCCCGGACACCCACCGCCCTCCCCACCCCAGGGACCAACACTGAGGCAGTGTAGACAAAGACAGTGACCCTAGAAGATGCACCAACCTTACAGACCAAACACCAGAGAATGTCATTGCCCACCACATGCTCAAAGGTACAACCCACCTCCGCGTCTTGACCACCATTGTCCACAGGCTGACGGTACCAACACAGCGGACAACCAACATCCCAACTCAGACAAAGCTGCTGGCCGTGATGCGCCTGTTGGCCTTTGGTACCCTCCAACCAACAACTGCCCGAGTCAGAGGAGTCACATAGCCAGGCAAATCCAAGTCCTCACAACGGTTGTGTATGACACCATCAGCTTGGTACCCCATTATCTATACTTCCCACACACTGCGCAGGAACAGTCTGAGACCAAGCAAGGCATCTATGCCACAGCTGGCTACCCACACGTGCCAGGGGGCAATTGACTTCACACATGTCCTACTAGTGGCCCCTGCTAACGCTGCACACAATAAGCGCAACAGAAAGCGCACATATTCCACCAATGTGCAGGCACTAGTGGACCACCGGGGACTCTTTACCAATCTCATGGCCAACTACCCGGGCAGTGTGCATGATTCATACACCTCCGACAGTCCATCATCAACCTGCACTACCAGGATAGTACCCACGGAAATGCACTGCTCATTGGCCAATACCAAATACACACACCACACACCTCAACTCCACAATCATGTAACTCACAACACAGGACATGCACACGTCGCAAGCTCACATACAACAAGCACACCCACCAGACAGACAGCACATATGACTGTGGAAACGTAGCCCAACCGTGTACATTACGGCATGCCACCTCAGCCAAACATTAGCAGAATGTCGGAAGAGGTGGGGACCAGGCATGTGTGAAGGGTACAAGTGACAGATGAATGAGAACGTACACAGTGCCAAGTGTGGCGTGAATGTGATGGCCAGACTGTGGTATGCAGACCACACAGACATATCCATGTTGACACACACCGCTGGTGTTTGGAATGTGATGGACAGTAGATGAAACAATGTCACCCCAGCCAGTGGGGAATGTAGCTTGTTACGTTCCCCCCATAAGCGCGAGCAGAGTGGGCTGGCCCGGTGTATGCCAGGCCAGCTTAGGGGTATGAATAAAAGACACATGATTCTGGGCGAGGTCCTCTTCAGGAATGCCCAACCTTTCTGCCAGGGCGGTGCCTCTCACCCCACCACGAGGCCGACACCATCGCCGTGAGTGGGGTTGCCTGCAATCCTAGGCTCCTGCTGCACCCTGGGAAGTTGGTCACTGAACCCGTCCTGCCCGCCCCTGTGCACCTCAATGCCCACCTGCCGACACCGACATGTGTCAAAGAGGGCCCACCACGTGCCGGTGCAATCTCCAAGCCCAATGCCGGCCATCCTGGCAACCTGCTACGACCGTCACGGCCTCCGTGAGCAAGGCACGCAGTACTCTTTTCTCGTTTACGTACTCTACCGGCTGACACAGTGGACTAGTAGGACACACATTAGGAACTGAGTCTTGATTACACCATGACAGAGCACGTTAATTATGGCTGCATTTATGTCACTATACTCCCTTCGCTGTGGTAACACCGGGTCTTATTATTTCATCACAACCGCAAGATTCTGTGGGACCACGTGGACTACTGCCCTCGGCCTACGCTGCGCTCAAGTAGGTCACACAATTAGAACTGAGTATCGATTTTTCAAAGGCAGAGTACATATCATTGTACGCAAGGTGAGGCGTAAGAGGAGGCTTTGCATATGGGAGGAAAAACGCATCATTGTTACAGAGGTGATCGAACACTACCGACAACTGCTCTTGGTGTCACTAACACTGTGCATCGCTAGCCTATGACATGTGGCTGTGGGCCACTGCTGACCACTGCCTCCGGCCTACACTGTGGTCCAGTAGGTCACAGAGTCTTGATTTAGCAATTGCTGAGGTCATAACAGTGTACCAACATCATTGCAGACTGCATCCTCTCCCAGCCCCGGTGCCCTTAAGTCTTTTCCCCGAAATTCATGGACACTCTCATAGGTGGCGTCTGAGTCTATGGACTATGGGTAGTTTTCATCCTCATGTAGCTGATACCAAATTGGTGACAGCAACGAGACTGTGGCACTCCACTCCTCCATTTGCTGCTTCTGGATAGCATCATGCCCTGGAGGACACCTTCCACTTCCCCCAACAACCCCCTGCCACTTTCACCGACCACATCGATGAGGACCCGCTCAGTCTCTGTGGCCCTACCTCAGGAACCGCAAGTCACCGTCCCATGGCGGGGTGCCAGTACCAACCGCTGTGCATCCGAGCCCACTAACTATGTGCTGCTCAAGTCAGGGAACCTGGAAGAATGAATATTGGATGACCTCTGTGACAGTGGTCTTGGGCTCATCGACAACATGTGTATGTGGCCCTGTGCTGTCCGCTGCCTTCGGCCTCAACTGCGGTCCACCAGGCTCACACATCAAATGAGTCCAGACGTAGCATCACCTCAGGAGGCACACGCCACCATCACCAGGGGCAACTCAAACCAGCATCTGCCAGAGTTGAAACAGTGGTACTGGCAGACTAACAGAGTTGCTCACACCTGTTGTGGATGCCATCAACTGCCTGATCCCCTGCTCAGCACTTCAGGTGCCACTGACTCAGTGCACTGAAACCCATGGACCGTTGCTGATTGAGTTTTGTGCTGTGGAGTGGTTGCACAGCAATGTCCCCTCAGGCAGTGTGAGAGACCTGGGACCTTGATGAGGAAGATGATGCAGGTCTAGCACACCCCACTGCATCTGCATCAGGAATATCCTGAATGGACACAATCTTAGTCATTTTCATCACATGAGTGCGCTCAGCTCTAGTGCCCCAACCTCAGTGCACTGCAACTCACGGACACTTCTGTTTGCATGTTGGGTGACCACTGTACTTGCTCTGGCTCCCTCCATGTTGCTCAGCAGTTGAATTTGGTATGCAGGTCTTTTCAGTTTCTGTTGCACTGGTGTCCACTGTTCAAGTTGTTGCCAGCACCAAGCACTCCGTGCGGGCTGGCTTACACTCACCCCACACACATCCAGCACAGGCTTCACTGTACATGTGGCCCTGCCAATAAAGGGGCCGGGTGCACGTGCCCGCAGCCAGTTCAACATAATATCTGCGTGTGTCCCTGTGGTCTTGTTGTATGCATGAGGGCCCTATGCCCTGCGACATTACATTGTGCTGTGTATAGCTGGCGATGACATGTCACCGCAGGCAGCGGATTGGAGCTTGGACATTTAGCTTTGTCATCACCCACTCAATTCATAAGGGGAGTGGCCTGGGCCATGGTACGCAGAGCCAAAGTGGGTGTGTGACTGATATTTGTATGCCCCTGGGCATGGTTCTGTAGTAGGAATGAGCATCTGTATGTGTCTCTATGAGAGTGTGGGTCTCTTTTGTGGGGTATAGGTGGTCCCTGAAGGATAATACACACATAGTATGTGATCTAGTTCGCCTTCCATGGGTTCGGACCCCACCCGCACCTGTTCGGCCACCTCGTTTTGGCGTTCTGACACCTGGCATTGGGTGTGGGTGATTGAAGTGTTGTGAGCCAGCCATGCTTGCGGGTGCTTCCTGCTGTGCGGTCTGTTGCATGGTCTGTGTTCTCCTCTAAGTAGCTTGGCTGCCCTGATCCTGGTTTTGGGTTGCGTGGGATGTCCATGGGCTGTTGTTGGGCGAAGGTGTCAAATGTGTGGTGGTCCTCTCCGGCATCACTGATGTGTGGTCTTCTGTGCTCTTCTGGAGGTGGTATGTGTCACTCTGCAACGTGAAGAGGAGATGCATGTTGACATTGTGTCGACATGTTTGTTGGCGCATTGTTCTTGTTTACATGCAGACTGTATGACAATGTACATTGTGACTATTTGAGAGGTGCAGGATTTTAATGCGAGACCATGTACATTTGGACTACATGACAGATGAGAGGTTATACGCGTACATTTCCATTTCACAGTTTACAGCTCTGTCAGATCTAGTAGGCCTGTTTCTGCGCGTGTGCGGAGGTTGTTGTGTCTTCTTTTCTGCAGTGTCGGGTTTGCGCATTGTACCACATTGTTGTCAATGTGCGTGTGCTGTTCTTGCAATGTGTGTGAGTTGGAGTGTGCCACGGGGATCAGGAACATGATCCAGGGTCATTGTGGGTGTGCAGTGGGCTACACCTCGTGATGCATGTGTGCCATTGTGCTCCCCCCGTCCCCCAGTCCCTGGTCATTACTCACCCTGTTGATGTTGTGTCCGGGCCTCTCGAGCTGTGTCTGTACTCCCCATTCCTTGCACCATCTCCACACTGATGACTGTGGCCTCCATTTCATCCAGCTCCTCCTGTGGCGCAGGACTCTCACCTCCTGCCGCTGTTGCTATCTTCCTGTTGGCAGCGGGTTTGTGCCTAGTTTAGATTATTACATTATGCCTGCGCCTCTTGGCCTCCTCGACAATCAGTCTACATTCCTGGTGGTCTACTTATGGGTCAGTTGATGGTGGTGTTCTGTCACCTCTGTGATGCTGGTCTGGTTTTGCTGCGGACTGCACCCCTTCTTCCTCTCCCTCTTCTCCTTGGCCGTCCCCGTTGTTCCTTGCTGGTGGTCTGTGGGGGTTGTAGGGTTCCCGTTGGCCTGTGCGCTCGGTCAGGGTGCATCCATGTTGCTACACGCTTTGGATTATTTCTGGTGTGTTGTTTCTGTAGTTTTAATAGTGCATTTTCCTGCCAGATGTGTGAGATTTCCAGGCCTGTCGCTGGTTTTCGCTGCTATTTGTACTCCTAATGGCCACATCGCAGGTTTTTTTGTGTTTGCATTTTGCTTTTTGCGGCCTGGCATTGATTTTGATGCGGACATTTGAAGTGTTATCTGGAGACTATCACATGGTACCGCTGTGTTGAGAATGCTTCGTTAACAGGGCGTAATTTTCCCGCAACAGACTGCGATGTTGGAAGTTGCGTTAAATTACTTTTGCAATGGTTATCACACGTTCTTGAGAATATGCCCCTGTGTTTTCTAAAGCAGATGGTGTTGCCCGCTATATCCAATCTGTGGCCTCATTGGGTGTCCAACACAAAGAAACAACTAGTCCATGCATGAATTTGTGCTTGAAGAGGTGGTGGTGGTTGCACTAGTCTTGGTGTGTGTAGAAATCTCTACAATTTGCGTTTCTATCATCTATACATTGTGGTGCTCTGGAGTTCCTTTTTTCACTTATCGAAGTTGTGGGTATTGAAAATATTACAGGGAGTCTTTTAAGTAACCCTGGGCGGAGTTGGCGGAGTGGGGCTTCGCGGAGCTACGCGAAGTGGGCGAGAAACTACACCCACCTCCGCACTCCGCGTAGCCCCACTCCGCAAACACCACTGGTCGCCAGCCCCGCCACCCGCCTCCCTCCCGCCCTCCCTAAATACTTTCAAATAAAGGAATCGATAATTTAAAAAGCACTTACCTTGCCGCCGCTGCCCGCCGCGTCCCCGGGGCTCGCTATCTTCCGTCTTCTTTAGTAATGCGCATGCGCGGGCGGCCGTGCATGCGCATTTTCTCGTGAAAATGCACATGCGCGGCCGCCCGCGCATGCGCATTACTAAAAAAGACGGAAGACGGAAGATAATGAGCCCCGGGGACGCGGCGGGCAGCGGCGGGCAAGGTAAGTGCTTTTTAAATTATTTGATTGCTTTATTTGAAAGTATCTAGGGAGGGCGGGAGGGAGGCGGGTGGCGGCCAGCTACGCTCCGTCTGCGGAGCGTGCGTAGTGCCGCCTGGCTCCGCCAGCTCCGCAAAATGCGGAGTGGGCGGCACTACGCACACTCCGTGCACGGAGCGTAGCTTGCCGCCCACCCCTACTTTTAAGGGACTACATTGTGAAGAATTCTCCACTCTACCCAAGAGTTAGTCATGATCACTGAATTAGGAGGGAGTAAAGAAGTCCCTATTGAGGAGATTTATTGGGTGGTTGATGATGGTATAAATGAAAAAGTATACGGAGTATAAATGTAAATGTATTTATATAGCGCAAATCACTGACCGAGGTCGGTATCTAAGTGCTTGCTTAGGGAACCCGTCCTGGTATTCCCCTGTGAGATAACCCCAGCAGGGTATCCACAAGGTGAACGCTAGGCATCCCACCGCGAGGGGCCGTTGTGGAGATTAAGCAATCTATTGCCCAGAGTGTGAACCCGTGAGTCGAGAAGGCACCGGAGCAAGATTTATCGAGTCCGTGGAATTTTTTAGCCCAAGACCCGCCAAGGCGGGGAATTGAACCCTGGTCCAGGGACGATCTCAGCTTCTGGGTCTGCCGCCTCTAACCCCTGAGCCACACATCTCCAGTATAGTGCAGGGTGATGAGGATGCCTGGATGCAGGCAATCTCTTCCGGGTAGGAGGCATTATAAGAGATCCCTTTAGATCTTTTTGTGGAATCGAGCATAGTTTACTGCTACTTGGTTTTTGTATGTATCAGTGTACTATGGTTTGAAGCTATTAAAAAAAGGCTACATCGTTGAGGCAGGGACTCATCAGAGTGTATACATGCAGTATTCTTATAACCTAAAATGTCTTGGAGTCCCTTCACTTTCATTTTGACATGATCATACTACACTGTCTTAATCCAATTCCGGGCTGATTTTAAACCATATCTGTTATGATCAAGGACAACTGGTAGAACTCATTTAACAGGTTACTAAGGCAGAGGACAACTTTAGCCGATGACCAGTTATTAGAAAATCAACTGGGCTTGCAGAGGTAGGGGAGAGAATAACTTCTTGAATAGCTGTATCCCAATGCTGAGAACACATGAATCAAGCGATGTACACATAGCAACACACCGGGGGGCTGATGTATTAAAGTCTAAATTGTAAATCGTAAAATACAAAATGACAAACTACACTTTCTGAATCGCAAAATAATATGTAGGTTGCAATGTCAGTAGCAAATATTGATTTCTTCATTTGTTTCTAACTAATTTCCAATTTGTGATTCTGTATAATATGCAAACTATGAATTTTGTGTCACGACAACTGATGGCATCAAAGACTGCAGGGAGAGGTGCACATTTTACAGGAAATACAAAAATACAACAGAATATCAAGCCAGACCAGCAGCCACAGGAGGAGGAGGTTGGGAAGAAAAGAAGACAACTATTTATTGACCAGGAACTGGAGATCCTGTGGAAAATGTGTGTCAGAGAAAGATACTTTGTTTGTCAATGCTTCAATAACAATATTTAGGCCTGTATCCAATAAACAATGCTGTGAGGGTCACCAATAGTACTGCTGAAGAAATTACAAAAATGTGGTAAGAACCTTTGTGGAGGACCAAAAAAGAAAATGTGAAAAGAGGCAGGACCTAAACAAAATCTTTAAAAGAAGGGGTCCTAGGGAATCAATATTTAAAGACCAGACAGTGTTCTGTCCCCATCCTACAACTGAATAATGGCAGAACATCATCATCTGGGATTTGTTGTGGGTTTGTTGTGGGTTGCTTGACTAATGCAGCCAACAATAGTTGATGAAAAAGCTGTACTTGATTCATAACCCAGTGATTGATACAGCCACAATTTAATTGCAATCAGTGGTGCTGAGGATTTGCAGTACAAAAAGGTGAAAACGTGCAAGGGTTAAAATTGACTACTAAGACACTACAGTAACTTTAATAGACGCTATCCTAGTGTCAAATCTAAAAACAGAGTGCTGACAGTTTGAAAAAATAACTGTCATAGCAATGAATTGGCAGGTCTACATGTTTCAGCCACAAGGATATCATGTATCCTCCCTTTCCTCAGGACCAAAATATTACAATTCTACTGAAAATGTGGTATTAAACTGTGTAAAACAAATACAACAATTAAACAATTGGTGCAATACACCCTACCATTCCCTGTGAGTCCCAAATGGTGGTCGGAAACTTGAGTTCATTCCCATCGGTGTGTGGGAGTACGCCTCACATCAACTGGCAACTGCCTTGGGCTCAGTATAGCCTGGGGTACCGACGGACAGAGTGGGGCCTCATTCACTGAGCAGTTGCCAGGTGAGGTGAGGTGTACTCCCACACACGGATGGAAATGAACTCAAATTCCTGTATTATCCGACCACCATTTGGATAGCGTCTATTAAAGTTACTGTAGTGACTTAGTAGTCAATTTTAACTCTTGTGCGTTTTCACCTTTATGCACTGCAATCCACAACAAATACCAGATGATGATGTTCTGCCACTATGGTGGACTGATGGGATTCCTTTTCATTGTGTGAATATGTATTCTTCTTTTTGACCCAGACATTATAGTCTTTCTGCCAACTTTTGTCTCACTGTTTGTAGACCAGTAGTTTCTTTGTGTTTTTTCAACAAGAGGCAGGATACATCAGCAACAGGTAGATAACCTAGCACTCAGCAACATTCATCAGGAAACAGTGGCTTCAGAAAAAACTTCTTCAAGAAGAGAAGAATCTATCGCTGAACCACTGGAACTATAGCTGACATTTACAAACGCAACTTCTAATTCTACTGCACCTGTAACTACCCCAGTAAACACCGAGGGACATATTTACTTGCATTTCATGCAGCATAGTGCAGCAACAAATGTTGGTGCGGTGTATTCCTAAACCCGGAAAGAGCAGGACTGCACCATATCTAATTTGATATGGCACTGCTGCTGCCATCTTAAGCGCTGGTGCAATTTCAGGTTGCCTAGAGCCACACACACAGCTTTTCACCACAATGCAAAGGTGTAAACATGGATCCTGATTCAGAAATGTAAACTCACATGTTTATGAAAGTTTGCTTGATCTCAGTATTCACAAAACTGCAACCTAATTGTAAGTTTACAACTGCACAGACTCAGCAGTTGAGGGGGAGAACTACGCACATAAAAAGAGAGGCCTGCCCTATCTTTTTTCTCAATTAAGTTGCAGTTTTGTGAATATTAAAAAAGAGTAAACTTATTTAAATTTGTAAGTTTACCTTGTCAATCAGGCCTGTCAAGTCTAGCATCAATTTTGTGCTGAAAGAGACCGTCCCCATGCCAAAGCCTTGCTAAAACATACTTTGAATTTTTGCCTCTTTGTATATGTACTGTACCATTGAGAGAAAAAAAATATTTTCATCTACTTTGTACTCCCTCAAGGAGGTGTAATTTTTAGTACAAAGCTTTTCTTCAATATGTTAGTTAATGGGGTTTTGCATCAAACACCACAGGTGGACAGATATGACTGTCCATGTACGACCCAACAAATGACATGATGACACAAAGTAATGCAATGTAGTGCAAAGCACTACTTGAATGGACAGTATGCCAATGTAAAACCCATTTTGCTCTGGAAAGTAAATGGTGTAGCAAGAATGTGCATCAAATTATGTCACATTTTGTGACTATACGCTTCCTCAATGCCTTGATAAATCTGCCCCTAAATCAACACCAAAGACTCTTAGACATAGGACTAGTCATCAGTCATTAGACAGGGAGAGAAGTCCCTCTTGGCAACTTGTCCAAGAAATGTTAGGTGAGGTACTGATTGGCAGTGCTACTTTAACACAATTTAATTATTTCGAAAACTCTATGCTTTTGATTCAATTAAGGATGGGTAGAGCTAAGTTCAACCTCAGTAGGAGGGATGAGGAGCATACATAGGAAAATGAGTGGAAAAAAAGTAATTGGTGTCAGCCATTTTAAAATATATGTATGGAGAGCGGGGAATCACTAGCCCCCCGCTACCAAGTCAATTTAGGGTCCTGGTGATTCCATCCCCCAGTGCTCATTATATTTACAGGGAGACAGACATATGACCCCCTCCCTGAGTCGTTTTCGTCTCCTGGGACCCTATGCCCTGGTGAGCAATGAATTTAATATAGGGAGGGTGGTGTGCTGCCACCTTCCCCGAGCTAATTTATTCCTGGGGGCCCCATCCTGGGGACCCAATGTAAATATTAAGGGTAGAGGGTTTCTTGTTTTCAGGCTTCTGAACCCCATCCCATTGGACCCACGTATTATTAAGGGTAGGGTGGCCACGTAGCCCCCTCACCAAGCCTTAAAATGGCCTCAGGGACTGCATCCACCAGGACTGTTGCCTAAATTAAAAGAGAAGGGTGACCTCCTCACTGAGCCTTTAATGGCCCAGAGGACCCAAACCTTTGCAGCCAGCCCACTGACTGTGTCCTGGTGAGCCCACCCCAGGACGCTGTATTTTCTCTGCATGCAATACAGTGGGCAGGAAAACATGTGCCTGCCTCCCTCTTGCGGGAGCATTTTCAAACCTACTGTCAAATGGGAGCAAAGACTAAGTCTGTTCCCAGGCCTTGCAAGCTTGAAAAATGCTCCTGTGGCTAGGAGCGGATTTATGATCTGTTTCTCTGCCCGCACTTTTGCAGGCAGGGAAACAGAACACATGTTGCTTCCACCTGGAGGGGAGCAATGCTGGCTTTCATAGCATGTGGACTTCTTTACTGTTAGCCAAAGGGCAGAAAACATGGTGTTTGTTCGATTTGTAAAACATTAGTTAGACGGGGTAAGCTTGGTAGCAACTATGGTACCGGAGGCCAGAGAGGTCATCTCAAAAAACACCACACTATCGAGTGGGAGGCGCACCTAAGTAAGATCCAGGAAACCAAATGAAAAACAAATCCAAATGTATCCATTGATATTGCATCTGATGATGACGAGGGGCTGATTTTGCAGGGGGGAAGTGAAGAAGCGACGGACATTTTTTCTGGTACACCCAGTAGCCCTGGCAGCAGCACTGCAGTGGTATCGCCCATACCATCTACCCCTGCAACATGTATGAGGCCCACTAAGAGTCTGGGAGAGACATCAATGCGAAAAAGTACATCACTGGGCCTAATTGGTTTGAAGAAGTCATCATCATCATCACGTAAAATGGTCCAGCCCACCATAAGCACAATGTTTTGGTCGAAGGCGCCATTTGAACCCAACCACCAAACGGCACGACTGTATAACGCAAAGCTTGCTAAAATGTTAGCGCTGGACCTTCTCCCTTTTTCTTTCGTGGAAGGAGTGGGTTTTCTAGAATTTGTGGCAACAGTCTGCCCTAAATGGAAGGTTCCAAGCCGGTCCTATTTTGCCAGAGTTGCGGTTCCACCACTACATCAAGATGTGCTGGAGGTGATTGGGGCAGCTTTGCAGAAGAGTGCTGTTCACACTATCCACCTGACAACAGATATGTGGACCAGTTGGCAAGCGCTTGATTACATGTGCATCACTGCACACAGGGTCTCTTTTGCAGGGGTTAAAGAAGAGTTAAAAGTAGGTGTCGACAAGGACACAGTTATTCAAGCTACTCGGAAACATGCAACAGTAGCCATGTTTGCCATGGAGAAAACTCATACTGCACCTAACCTTTTGGAGGAGTTTAATAGGAAGGTCTATGAATGACTGCATCCAAGAAATCGCATAGATGGTTATGTTTCCACAGATAATGGCAGTAATATAGTTAAGGCCATGCAGCAAGGTGACTATTTCAGAGTTCCTTATTTGGCGCACAGTATTAACATTGTGGTGCAAGATTTCTTGAAAAAAGAAAACACAGTCAGCAAGTTACTCACCACCTTCTGAAGAATCTGCACAAATTTCAACTATTCTTTTAAGGCCCGGAAGGAGCTGAGGAGCATTCAACATGAACGTATACTGCCAGTCAAAGGACTCAACCAGGAGGTGGCAACACGTTGGAACTCAACCTTTTACATTCTTGAGCATCTGTCTGAGCAGTGGGGGTAATAAATGATTATGTCTTTAAACTGGGTTCTACTATGAAAGACATGAGGCTAGAGTTGGAGGAAGGAATCTAGTTGCAAGCCTGACAGACATGCTTCGTCCTTTTGAGGTCTTCTGGTGTGAAGTCAGCAGGGAGGACTGTTCTTTGGGCAAAGCTATCCCATTGTTGCGCATGCTAGAGCACCAACTGAAGGCGGTGTCTTCAACGTTCCAAGATGATGCTGAAAAGAAAGACGCATATCAGTTGGCGGAGAGGTTATTAAGCCGCCTAGTTGCCAATGAAAAGCTTAAAAACATACATACAGAACAACATTACATTTGTGTCACTATTCTGGATCCACAGTACAAAAAGGCAGTGGCCAGCAAAGCATTCATTCGTTTCGATGAAGTAGATGTTTCAAAGTACAAACATTGGCTAGCTGTGTCAGTCACTCGGTTCGAAAAAGAGCGGCAGGAAATTCAAGGAGCCAGCAGAAGTACAACTGAATCAGCAGGCCATCCGGCGTCAAGTTCCACTTCAGAATATGTGGCTGAAGGGAGTCACTTTCCCTCACAGCTATTAACGACACCAGCAACCGTATCATCATCCTCACCTGCACCAGGCCCAGCCATAATATTGTCGGAAGCAGATTGGCTAACTCATCAAGGGTTTGCTCTTTCCAGTGCTGCAAAGGCCACAGATTGTATGCAAAGTGGAGAAACCGTGGAGAACCTTGAGTCAATGGTGCAGGCCTATCAGGATGACCCAACAGAGGTCTTTGTTAATCAGAACCCATTGCTGTATTGGTTTAGGAAAAGGGCTCTATGGCCACTGATCACCAACCTGGCTCTAAATTATTTGTATTGCCCACTCGCAAGCGTGTCTTCTGAACGTGTTTTCTGTGCTGCTGGTGCCATTGTAACTTTAAAAAGGACCCGCCTCTCGCCCAAAAATGTGGAGAGATTAACACTGATCAAGATAAATCAGCACTTCATACCACCAGATTACAAAATACATGAATGCACGCAGGAAAAAGAGGACATCGACTTAGGTGATGGAAGTTCTTCTCTGTTAGCGGACCTACTCCCGTCTCAATTCATAGAGTTTGAGGACAAGCTCTACTTCCCTGACTTTGACATTTTCCATTTTTGCTTTCGGCCTGTTTGGGGGTGGGTTGAGGGGTCTGGGGGCATTGCTGGGAAGGACAAATTTTGGATGCAAGTGGTTTGGAAAAATCCATGGTGGAAAAGGGGGGTTTGGGCCTAGCCCTAGTTGCAGAAAGCGTTTTGGCACGGTTGAAACTTAGGCCTAGTAGTAGTATCGCATGTTTTTGGGGGGCTTCTTGGGGGGTTCTAGATGTTTGGGGTGGGTTGAGGGGTCTGGGAGCACTGCTGGGAAGGTCTAATTTTGTTCTAAAACCGCAGTTTACACTTTATACCTAGCTTGAGGGGAAAGATCCGCAAATTTCGCCCACACCTATTTATCCTTGAAAAGGAGACTCAGAGTACGCACTTTCAAAATGATGCTTGTATGTATTGTAAATTTGTAATACTGTCGACTCTGAAACTGAAAGTGTTATTTTTGCACTACACAGCGTACCTTATATTTTTTTCTCCATGGTGTTTTAATATCACTTCCTGTTTTTCCATCAACAATTACAGGCCGGCTTTTAACCTGTACAATGGCAAAAAGGATGAACTCAGGCTTACAATTAGCGACACGCAATTCAGCACCCGCCAGGCAGGCAGTGGACAAGGTGTCTTCTGGTCCCGAACATTGATCGACGGAGCGTCAGATGGAATGGAGGAGTAACGCGAAAAAGAGGAATGGCTGGATGCATGCAACTTCCCAAATTCAACAGGACAACTACAACAACATACAGTTACAGTATCAATCTTAAGTTCTACCTAACTTTTAAGTAATGTTATTGCTCTGAACTTCTATGAGTGTGACTCTGTGCATTTGTTTGCTCTCTGCTTCAATTTATCCCTCCAGCCATTGTATACTTTTGTCTTTGCTATTTTTTAAACTAATTTAATGTACTAAGTAGTTCTTCTCTCTGGGGGCAGATAGGCAATTGAAATTGCGTAATTACTGCAGCGCTGTACTGTCACATTGTTTCTTCATAGTTAGTACATTGTAGAAAGTACTACTTACTTTTCAGTAACCTATCCATTTAGCAAACAACTTCATGCATGCAGTAGTGCATGCACTTCCTTTATGTCCCTTAAAAGATTTATGGATAGCTTCGTATCCAAAGATTTGTTTATCTTCATTTGTTGTGTGTCCATGCTGTGTTTTTTTTCCTCTCTCCACAAAACTTTCCCCACAAACCCCATTCCGATCCAAGTTTCAAACCCTAACCCTCTTGTCCCGGGCTGTGTGCTTTTCATTGAGGTGTGAGTAAATCACAACAATAATTCCACACACTTGCTGGGGAGGATAAGGTGCAAGCAACCTCCTCAAATCAATTTTAAGGCAGCTAGATGAATCCTAGGATATTGTAATTCAGGTGTAAAAAAGAACAATGAGTATTTTAATATAAATTCTGAATTTCATGCCCTCCTTTGATTGCATCCATCGTCAACATCTCCTCCTACATGTCAATAAGACTTGTTGTTACGCTGCTGTGTCACTTTTCTTGTTGTAGCCATAATCATCCATGCAATTCTTTTTTCCCCATACTTATCTTCAGCATTGCTCAGGCTACTGTTCCTTCTAATACTACTCTCAGGCCACTCAATGTCTCACTTTGTTTTTCATATGCTGCTACTGCTAGTGTGGTACCACTCCTACTAACACCACAACAACGGAATTCCGGTCCGGGATGGCGTAATCACCATTTGCCATGCAGCCAGCGCTGTGCCTAGCTCTATTCTAAAACACGAATCACAGGTAAGATAAGCATTTTGGGGAGGTAGAGTAATGGGCTAGGACTCGGAGGAGAGACTGACAGTAGTACTACTAAAGTACTAGTGGGCCAATTGAATTCACTAACTCTGTTAGTGGCACTTTTGAAAATTTTTGGACGTTTTAGATAATTCATGCTGGTAAGTTTGAGAAAACCAAACGTGCCGTAACCCCCGCCCACCACCCCACAAAATAAGATCAACGCGTACACTATGTTGATGTAAAATGAATAATGATATATTTCCCCGAACAAAAATAAACTAGTCCCACCCCTTCCTACCCCAAACAATTGTCCATTTCAAATAGTCCAGTAGTCCCAACTCCCGATTCCCACCCCCCAACAGTCTTTAAAAAAGGGGCAAGGGACATAGTCACTTCCGGCGGTGTCTCGTCAGGCGGTCCCGTTGCTTCTTGCGGAGGTACCGGAGCTGTTTTTCAAGGTCGTCCACCTTATGCTCCAGGTAGTCGACTCTTAGGCTTAGTCGGCGCATGTGTGCATTCCAGGCTCTGGGGGGGGGCAGCTTCTGGTGTTCTTGCAGCTGAACGGTGACAGGGGGCTGTCCGAGCACGGCGTCATGATGGAGGCTGTTGGCTAGTGGACACGGGAGAAGTGCTGGCGGAGGTTGTTGACGCACCCTCCTCCTGTTCGCGAGCCCACATCCACCCGAATGGCCTCCATCTTCTGGGCCCTGGCCCGGACAGCCATCTCCCTTCTGGTGAGCTTTTTGGGAGCATCTATATGAAGAAAGAAAGGAAAATAATGTAACCAATACTCTTTACCAAAAAGACAAAATAATTCAACAGAAAGTTGTCTCACAGTAACACTAGCAATTTGCAAGCACAGTATAACATTTTGGCATGTATCTTTCCGCCATCTTTGTAGGCCTGTGACAGTGGGAGTTTCAGGAATTCTACTACCAAGCAGCACTATGAACTCAATACATAGTCAGAGAGTCAGAGAGTACACCAGTATTCTTCTTTTTTTCTCTACTTTGGCGAAAGAAATTACTTGTACGTGAACTTGTGATAGCCGGCATAATGCCAGCTCAGTCAGCTTGCACCCAAGAAAAAGAGACACAAGACATGATGACGCAGACTTGCCTGCATTACTTTAAGCAGTATATGCAGGTGGGGATAGGGAAGCTCTTACTTTTGTATAGGGGTGGCACTGGCCATACTCAGTTACATCAAGGGCTACTGCTCAATGTAATTTATATTTCGCACTGCCCACCCACCCCCGGGGCCTTCAGTACTACAAAAGGAAAATGAAGATTATTCAGATCACATGATCTCTTTGCTTACATGATGGATGACTTTAGGTGCTCTGTTGTGATAGATTGAGTGAACAACAGTGAAAGTCCACACAGCAGAAAGAAAATTATGAACATAGGGAGTGAGTGTGGTAACCATAACTGCCAGAGGAAGGGGCTTGACTTGATATAATTGTCAACTATATTATACATACCCAATATATGCTGTGCTTGCAAAGTAAACTACTGTACTGTTACTTTGGGCAAGAGAGAGTTTCTGAACAATCACAACTTGTAGTATTTAGATTTCCTCTGCTTTGCAACTCTGGCACGGACATGCTGTTCGAACAAAGTAACACTCTTCATGCACTGAGCGTCTGCTCTACAAACACCTCTGCAGTTAATGAGGAAGAAGATACCATGCAGGATTCCAAAGTACATGTCTATCATTTTTCTTAATGTCTCAACTGTAACAACTTTACTTTTTCTCAACAACTAAATAAAACCCTTTTCATTTTATTTGGTAAACAACTGTCTCGACTTGCATTTGAGTTCCACCAAAATGATATATTGCAATGCACACCACGCATGAATTTTCTGATTGACCCACACAGGCAGTCATTTTTTCTTTCTCCTCCAACCATCCTTGCTTCAAGCAGCCATGCATCTGATTCCTTAATATCATCCACTTTTGCTTGCATTCAAAAACACGTATCATTCTTTAGTCATAAATGTTACGACTCGCTCGTCCTTCCATTGACCCTAAGTTCTTTCCCTTTTCGTTCATCACATCCCTCAAGTTCATCTGATAAGACTTGGCTTCACGATTAAAGTTTCCCAGCTGATATGAAGTCAAATAGAGGGGGCCATTGCTTACTCAAGAACTACCGCCGTTAATGCTATTGCTAAGTCAAGGTTGACTGTCTTCTATGTGATTGGCTAAAAAAATGTAGTTCTAAATCAGTAACTGTTCTGTACAGTGTACTCGTAGTAGTGTACTTTCAACTGTACAGTACATCATACACTCCTTTGCGAGCCTACTCTAAAATGTCAATAAGTAAGGAGTATAATAATAACTTACCACCATCTGCCGCTGCTGAGCCATCCCCCTCAGCTCCTCCTGGTGGCGCTGCCGCATCCGCCGCTTGAGTGGACCCCTCCACGCTGCTGGCCCCGGCACTGGTGGTGGTAAGTGCTGTATCTGATGTTGTGACGCCTAGAATTTTTTTTTCATATTTTTAGATGCCATACACCACCCCCTACTTCGTCTCGTAATGGAAGAGAAAATGTTGAACAATTTTTAATTATTGGGACTGAAAAGAAGTCACAGTTTTGGGGAGGGTGTTAACTTATATGCTATACCGCCCACAAAACCACACTCAGAGGCACCCTCATCTACAGACCGCCAGGACCCCGCACACAATTCAGCGAAGACATCGCTGACTTCATCAGCCCACATGCCCTCCCCTCCGAGAATACATTCTACTGGAAGACCTCAACTTTCACCTAGAAAAGAACAACAACAGCAACACCTCCACCCTTCTGGATAATCTGGCCAATCTAGGACTCAAACAACTCATAGACACCCCCACCCAGGACTCAAACAACTCGTAGACACCCCCACCCACAACGCCGGACACACACTCGATCCTATCTTCACCTCCAGCAAGCACATCTCCTTCAATCACACCACAGCACTCCATTGGACGGACCACAGCTGCGGTCACTTCAACTACAGAAAGTTCACGACCCACAACCCCCCACCACCTATTCCGCGAAGAAATTGGAACAAAATCACCACCGAACAACTCTTCACATCGCTTCACCAAAACCCCCCCACCAAATCATCGGACCCAAACCAAGCAGCCACTAACCTCACCCAATGGATTACCCAGAGTGCTGATGAACTTGCACCCTTGAAAAACCATCTAATCAAGCAAGGTAGCAAAAAAGCCCCCTGGTTCAATGATGACCTTAAGAAATCCAAGAAGCTCTGTCGTACTCTTGAGAAAGCCTGGAGAAAAAACCCAACCACCGATAACCTAGCCACCTTCAAAAACGCCACCCGCAAACACCACCAACTAATCAGATCCACCAAGAAATCAGCATTCAAGGATAGACTTCACAACAATACCCAAAACAGCAAGGAACTATTCAACATCTTCAAAGAATTCACTAACCCCACCGCCGGCACCAACGACATCTATCCCTCCCAAGACCTCTGCGACTCTCTATCATCATTCTTGAACAACCAAATCGCCGAAATACATAACAGCTTTGAAAACCAGGCCGAAGACCTGTCCACCCCACCCTTCTCCGATCCAACACCGTCCTCTAACAACCTTTGCGCCTGGAACCCAATCTCCACCGAAGACACCATCCGCCTGATGAACTCCATCCACTCAGGATCGCCAACCGACCCATGTCCCCACCACATTTTCAACAAAGCAGGCCCCATCATCGCACCCCATCTCCGCGATGTCATCAATTGCTCCTTCAACTCCGCCACCTTCCTGGAAATCTGGACACATGCCGAACTCAGCGCCCTTCTGAAGAAACCCACAGCAGACCCCATCGAACTTAAAAACTACCGCCCCATCTCACTCTGCCCATTCCCCACCAAAGTCATTGAGAAAGCCGTCAATAGCCAGCTAGCCGCCTTCCTCGAATCCAATAAATCCCTCGAACCTTCACAATCCGGCTTTCAAGCCAAACACAGCACCGAAACCGCTCTCATCGCAGCAACAGATGACATCCGTACACTACTGGACAACGGAGATACAGTTGCCCTCATCCTACTTGAACTCTCCGCTGCCTTCGACACAGTCTGTCATAGCACCCTCATACAACGCCTAAGCAATGTCGGAATACAAGGAAAAGCTCTAGACTGGATCATCTCATTCCTCGCCGGAAGAACCCAGAGAGTCCACCCCCCCCCCTCAAATCAGAGGCCACGAAGTCATTTGATGCGTACCACAAGGATCATCACTCAGTCCCACCCTCTTCAACGTGTACATGAGTCCCCTCGCATCCATCGCACGCCAACACAACCTCAACATCATCTCCTACGCAGACGACACCCAGCTGATCCTCTCCCTCACCAAAGACCCGAACACCGCCAAAACCAACGTACACGAAGGAATGAAAGAAGTAGCCGAGTGGATGAAGAACAGCCGTTTAAAACTGAACTCGGACAAAACGGAAGTCCTCATCTTAGGCTCATACCCCTCAGCCTGGGATGACTCTTGGTGGCCACCAGCCCTGGGAACCGCACCCACACCAACGGATCACGCACGCAACCTGGGCTTCATCCTGGACTCCTCCCTCTCGATGACCAGACAAGCCAATGCCGTCTCATAATCCTGTTTCAACATCCTACGCATGCTCAAAAAAGTCTTCCGCTGGATCCCCAATGAAACAAGAAAGACGGTCACCCACACACTGGTCACCAGCCGAATGGATTACGGAAACACCCTCTACGCCGGAACCACAGCCAAACTACAGAAAAAACTCCAACGCATCCAAAACGCATCAGCCAGACTCATACTGGACATCTCTCGTCAAGCTCACATTTCCAACCACCTGAAAGATCTCCACTGGCTCCCCGTCAACAAGAGAATAACGTTCCGTCTCCTCACCCACGCACACAAAGCCCTCTATGACCTAGGACCCGAATGCCTCAATACTAGACTGTCCTTCTACACCCCCACTCGCCAACTTCGATCTTCCAATCAAGCCCTCGCGCAATTCCGCGCATCCACAGATCCACCATGGGGGGAAGATCCTTCTCCTACTTAGCGGCCAAAACCTGGAATTCTCTCCCCACCCACCTCTGCCTTACTCAAACCACTTCTCCATCAGAAAGCAACTAAAAACCTGGATATTCGATAAGTAAATGCACCCGCCTCCCCAAGCGCCTTGAGACCCTCTGGGTGAGTAGTGCGCTATATAAATTTCTGAACTTGAACTTGAACTAGCCATAACATGCAACTCTTTTTTAGCACAACTGATGAATGCTTGCTCTTTAACGGGCAACCTTTTTATAATTACAGACTGAACCAACTACTCCTCATCACCACCAGGAGGACTTGAAGTTCCAACAAAGTGAGGGCTCCCGAGTCCCGCAGAGTTAATTCTGAATGAGGTATGTGGAAAGTCAAACTGCACCTATCATCAACAATGTCCTGTTTCTCTTGTACATACTTCTGTATGTGCAGAATAGTCCCCGAAACACTAGCGGTATGGTATGTGCTACTATCATATCAAAAAGCCAACTACTAGCTTATTCTTGGTGGACATTGACATGTTCTTGTTGGAAATTGTCAAAGCACTAACATTAAGAAGGCTGGAATAGACAGAAAGGGCAACCCAGAGGACTGCACTGAGTGCCTCTAGAGCTATTGCTGGATCAGAGTTTTGTTTAACACTGTTTGCCGACTGGGCAAGCTAAGCTACCTACACAGACAACTCATAAATAAAACTAAATAGTAGTAGCACAGAGAGTGATGGTAGAGAGGCAGGATAAGAAAGTAGAAACAGTCTACAAGAACATCAAAGACTATTTTGTAAAAAATTGAATAAGGAAACTGTTTGGAATGAATAGGAGCTGTAAAAGTTAGGGGAGTATAATTATATTAACAACAGAACAACTTACTGGGGCCAGCAGAAGAGCCTGCAGAGGACCGTCCCTGTCCAATCTGTTCCGCCGGAGTCTGGGATGTTGCTGCCTTGCCCCTGGGAGGTGCTGATAATCATTAAATAAACACAAACATGGATGATTGTTTTTTTGAAATATTGGATTTCTTTGACCACAATCTGAAATTATCTCGGGGAAATTAGCAACAATTGCACTACATGTATTGACCTATGTGATCTGGTCAACTAGGACGATACTAGTACAGTATTGCTGGATTTGCAGACCGTCTACTTGGAAAGTTATGTAAATCACTAACAAAACAAACAGCAAAAAGGTTCTACTATGACTGCCAGAACTCAGCAGCACGCGACGTGACAGACACAGTCCATCATCATGATTGCAGAGCACTAAAAAATGTCCTACTACTAATAACAAGTCATAATATACTCAACCTATCAATCCATCACTATCTTTTCTTCTTAGTGGCAGCAGGGGTACAAAGGAAGGAATAGACTTGAGTCTCTAGTCTCTCTAGCATTACGCAGTTCTGTAAAGTACTACACTCATACATATTCAAGCCAAATAAGCACAAAGTTGCAAACAAGTAAGCATAGTAGCAACACCACTGAGGAGGCGAGCACCTGCAATCACAGAAGCTATTTAAACACTATTTTACCTCCAATGTAATCAAATAGGCAGCATTCTTGCTCTTTGGAAAAAACATATATTAGCAATATAACACAGAGCAGAAGAATACAAAGTAGTTATTAAATAGCGACTCACCAAGGCCAGGGATCTCCACGCCTATCAGGTGGAGCGGGTCCTGCTCCCGGTCGAGGACGTCGGCCCACCTTTGCGTCGCTTGGTCGTAGGCGCGCCGAACCCCCAACTCCCTCTGCATGGCCCACACACCCTATCCCACGGCTGGCGATGCTCCCGGAGGCCATACCCTCGACCAGGCCTGCCCCCTGCTGCCACGGTCTTAGGGAGGTGGCGCAGAACAAAAAATATAAGGGCGGCCACCTCCACTGCGGTGAAAATCTCCCTGGCCACCACTTGCAACCCCCCCAAACACCCGCATGGGAGCCGGGTGCGGGGTGCGGGACCCTTCCCCTTACTCTTCTTGGCTTCCTTTGGCATGGTCCTGGACAGTTGAAGAAAAAAAAATATAAAAGAATAGGGAAAAAGTCAAGAAAAGAAAAGAGTTTAAAAAAGTAGCTTTAAAAGTAACGAAAAGTTGAAAAAAACACAAGATATAGATGTAGAAAAATAGAGGGATAGATAATGAGTAAAAAAGATTTTTAAAAAGTTCAAAGAAACAAAGGATTGCAGAGATTAGGGGAGGATAGGAAAAGCTTGTCCAGAACCATACCAATGAATGAAAAACAAGATGGCCACGCCCATCGAGGACCGCGTGGGTAAGTTTGCACGATATTTACCCCGCGAGCATGCAAAAACACACTCGAACTCTTAATAGCGCCCCACACACAACGCAAGCTTGCCAATTGCACCCGGAAACGGAAAAACGCAAAGCGCACAAGATGGCCGCGCCCATGTACGACCGCATGGGTAACTTCGCGGTCGGTGCGCTGCAAGCGGCCTGCAAATACGCAAAAAACCCCGCGAACATAGATAAAAAGAGATCCGCAAATTTGCACAAATTCGCTAATTCTGCGGATCTCAAATTCGATTTCGCGCTAATTCGCGGACCGCGAATTCGCAAATTTTGCCCATATTACTCCTATTTCTCCCCAAGCAACAAGTTCGGGCAGCGACGTGGGAACAGACAAGAGTAATGATCCAACGCGAGCTGCTGAAAGTGGCAAGGAGGTGGCATTGCCGGTACTAGGGGAAGGTACTATACTCTCCAGGCGCGATAGCATGTTGCACAAAGTGTGAAAGAATTATTTTGGGCCGGAAAGTATGTCAATATGTTTTCTTTGCTAGTCGATAACAGAGAAATGGAGTATGCAAAGACCCAGAGGGATTGGATGTTGCCTAGCGAATAGCATGCAAAAATGGCTAGATTCAGAGTGGAAGAGACATTGATTATCTGGATTAGGGCTTTCTCTGTGCTTGGGGCAATCACGGCCGAGCGCTCTCCAAATTTGCGGGCGGAATTGGCATGTTACCAAAGTAGGATAGAAATATGGGGAGGGAGGTTCGAAAGAATATGATTTGGCCTTTAGGAAGGCAAGAGAGTTTGACACGACATTATCCTGGGATAGGTTAGACGGTGTTTCTTGGTACGGTCAGTTCATGGCCGGGCAACCAGCCAGTGCAGGCCCTAGCACAAGCTGGAACAAAGGCTTTCCTTCTAAACCCCAGCAGCCCTTTTGGCCAGCCCAGAGTGGAGACATGTCTAGTAGAGCGGGGGCGGCGGTTGGCGGAAGGGCATGTGCTGAGATTTTAACAAACGGTCAAGCAAAGGAAGGAGACGCAAATTGTATGGGTTGTAGGTCACTCGTATGCAAAGCGTGCGAAATCTGTTTTCTTTGCATGTGATTATAGACGGAGGGTAGAGCAGGGTGGTTCAAAGGTATCCTTCAATGGAAAAGGGGGTCTTTGCCTCAGTCAGTTTAGAGGGTTCTTTCTAGAATTGCTCGAGAGACACATCCCACCGCCGGCAGTGGTCACTGTACACATGGGGGACAACGATTTGGTAAAATTGGGCAGAAGGGTCCTGGTGGAGGAAATGATCTCTGTAGCGAACTCGGTAGCAAATAGACTCCCAGGCTGCACCATAGCATGGTCCCAGATGATTTCTAGGCTGCAATGGAGGGGAGGGGAATCTGTCTGGGCATTGAATCACTCGGTAAAGGGGATCAACAACAAGATAGAAAAGCTTTTTCGGGCACCTCAATTACTGAATATCCCAAATGGGTGCATCTGGGGTGAACAATTGTACCTACAGGACGGGGTTCACCTGTCCAGGCCAGGGAACGAATTGTGGTCAGAGAACATTGTACCATGGTTGGTAGATTTCTCTAGGTAGGCATGACCTTTTAGAGTAGGAGGTTTGGGGGGACAAGATAGTCGGTCAACTATGCTGGCCTGTGACGGTAAGGTCATGATCGGTGAGCAGTCAATTGAAGGTCCTTAGGGGGTGTCACCATTTTTGAATGGGGTCACCCAGGGGGAGGGGCCAATCGTATCGTCTCTCCTAGAACTCCAGGGGCGGGGTATCAGCTTGGTTGGATGGGTGCGGGGGAGCGGGAGTCACGCTTTCTTCTTTGGCCTGGTTAGTCACCCTTCACCTACACGATGACGTCAGTAAATGGCGCAGAGTGAAAGGGCCCCCTTTTTGATCAATCGAGTTCGTGGAGCGTATGGGGGTAACCGGGAGGGGGGAGTACTCTCCCGGTAAATGGGCCCTCTGCGCACGCGCAGTCATACTTGAGCACGTAGCTGGTAATAAGGATCTAACACCGGTTAGCGACCTTGCTGTAGGCCCAAAAGCTAGGATATGCAAAATTCATACGTAGGATGTTCGATTCGGTTAGGAAACACGCTGTATTAGACATTTGTTAGGGTTAGCCCTTTGATACCTGTCTACATCGCTTGTAATCTAATGTCAGAATTTTGTATATTAATGATTATGTAAATATTGTTTATTTCAATTTTAATTGTTTTAATTGTTTTAATTTGTTTCAATAAATATGACCGGGGGTCTTGAGGGCCCCTGCCTTCCAAAGAAGTCATAGTGAGACTATTGCTTTTGGTGTTGTGGTGGTGGTGCACAAACAGGGAGGGGATGGTCGGGGTCTCTGACCATAATTCCACTTAGCATTTCCACCGTGGGCTAGATCATTTCCGGAGTCTGGGATTTCGAGGCAATGATTGCTGCCTGATCACAAAAGCATGTTGGAAGCCATGGATTCGGAAGGAGCCTGTAAAACATTTAAAAAGAGTGGAGAGACGAGGAGAGTTGAGAGAAAGCTGTCCCCGTCCATCCGGTTCCAGCCAAACAGACAGCAAAAAGCAGAAGCAACCCCACAGTTTGCCACAGACCAGCAACCACTGTGCAGGAGACAGTAGAGCACCACTGAAGGATCATGGCACTATCCTGGCTTAGATTTCAAAAAAGAGGGAGACAGAAAGGACACTATTTACCACACAGTATTGGTGGAAGGTCCAGTAACAGCTTAGTGTCCTGTACGAAGTACTAGAGAGTTACACCAAAAATGGGGGTTGCTGTACTGTTCCTCGAGAAGGTAGAGTTAGGAAAGTTCTTACTGGCGTGACAGGGAGGGGGAGAGGGGATGTTATTAATACCCTGGGGAATCCATTATGTTGGATTTATTTGCCTCACACACCCCGAGGAGTGTCATGCTTCATCATCGGCGGTTGCTCCTCGTCGGGGAGGCGGTGCAACCCCCGACGGGCACACCTCAGAGAGGGGCTCTTTGGCGGAGATCTTTTTACCAACTGCCTGTAGGTGAAGTGGGGGTATGTGGGCGGGTAGGTGTATACCTCTAGTGAGGTGACTAAAATGTAGATAGGGGTACCTGAATTGACTTTTATTCTGGGGGTCCCCTAGCATTTTTGGTGTAACTATCCTGGCTTCACTTCCTCTACTTCCGTGATGGGCTTTTACCGCTGCTACAAACACACATAATGGCTGCTGGCTGAAGACTGAGCAATGGTTTTGCATCTCTGTATTTTCAGTGTGAGCGTGACAGCCCTGATACGTATTTTCACATGTGCCGAGGCTTAGAGTTACCAGAACATAAGTAAATCTGTTTGTATATGTAGGGACAGAGCTGATGAAAGCAATGATCTGTGAAGGTGATGCAATTGTCATTGAAATGAGTCTTTAAGCCCTCTGCCCAGTGCTTTCAGTTTGCAGCCTGTATAAAGACCCTTGAGAGGGCAGAAATAAAGGGAGGTGGGACTTACCAGCAAGCACTGGCACAAACGACCACAACAACTAACTGGTGTTTTATAACTTGTTCAGCTTACATCAGAATGCTTCCAATATATCTGGAAATTCTTGTTTGCATTGTTTGGGGTGGGTTTGGTTATCAAAACACTTGGGACATATTTATGCACTAAATTACAGATAGCAATGTAGAGAGGGCAATGACAAGTGTACACCATGTTTTCTCTCATCATTAATCATGAATGGGATAGGGATAGGTATATTTGGGACTGTCCTTGTCATTTTTTTTATGTTTTAAGCAGATTCAATGTACATATGACAAAACACTAACCAAGAAATGCTCTCACTTCTGGACCAATGCACTGAACTATGAAGACAGAATCACTAAAAAGATGAATTTGGAAGGCAATCACTAAGCTCATGCCATTCAGAAAACACATCTTTGTTGAAAGGCTTCATCATAAAAGGGCATTGTGAATAACACATTAAAGGCAAAACCACTGCAATGTTCCACTTCTGGTGAAAGCTCAATAACACCGCCCCCTCAAAGCACGCATAAAATCGTCACAACAGAGTGTAATCTTATGGTCCCCTAAAACATATTTGGGGATCCCTCGTTTTAAAATAATTCAAGCCTTCGTGATTTAAGACTGATTAATAAGTGAAACTTTCAGAAGGTGGAGTATAGAAAACCCGTGGGAGAAATGGCGATCTGCAACTACACCGTATCTAAGGTATCAGTCAAGCATAGGTATACCTTCAGGGTGAGCAGACGTGGAGGTAAGAAAAGTATGGGCCTGATTTATAGTTCGGCGAATGGGATAGGCCGTCATACACATGACGCATATCGTGTCCGCCATATAACATGTGCCATAGGCTAATACACTTTTAATATAGCGGATAGGACATCACTTACGTTTGTGACGGACTATCCCATCCGAAGAACTCTAAATGATGCCCTAAGTCTAAACCGGCTCCATCTATTTACCTTGATGAAATAGTAATGTGTGGGAGAGAAAGGTGGATGATGATTGTGAGGTATGGAGAGAGAGAGAGAAGGAGAGAGGGAAAGAGAGAGAGAGAAAAAGAGAGAAAAAGAGAGAAAAAGAGAGAGAATGAGAGAGAAAGAGAGAGAAAGAGAATGAAGGAGAGAAAGAGACAGAGAGGAAGAGAGAGAAAGAGACAGAAGGAGAGAGAGAAAGAGAGTGAAGGAGAGAGAGAGAAAGAGAGAGAAAGAGGGTATTTATACTGTTTTCATTAATTTACCCATAGGCCCATAGAAAGTGAGGGCCCTGTACAGTTGCTTACTTTACAAATGCCTTCATACGGCGAGAAAGAGAGCAAGTCAGAGAGAAAGAGAGAGAAGGGGAGAAAGATACAGAGAAGAAAAGAGAAAAAGGAGAGAGAAAAAAGAGAGAGAAAGAAGGAGGGAGAGAGAGAAGGAGGGAGAGAGAGAGAAGCAGGGAGGGAGGGAGAGTGAGAGAGAGGAGAAAGAAGGAGAGACAGACAGAAAGAGAGAGGGAAAGAGAGAAGGAGAGAGAGAAAGAGAGAGAGAGCTAGAGAGAGAGGGAAAAAGAGAGAAGGAGAGAAAGAGACAGAGAAGATGAGAGAGAAGGAGAGAGAGAGGCACATTATTGTTGCACGTTTCATTTTCAGAGAGAAACGAAACCAGCCATTTTCCCTGGAGGTTATCTCTTAAACTACACTTTGTATATTCTTCGCAAAACACACAATTACCAAGAAAAGAAACAATCTAAACCCTGCAATCCGTCGGTAAACAGCAACGTCCTCTTGACACTCAAAAACGTTGCCAAAGTCAAGGTCGTGCTGACCTCTAAATGTCATATTAATAATGATGCAGTACTGCTCCCGTCAAGTGTATTCTAGATGTGAATGATATCAGGACTTGATAAAGCATAATTTCAAAAGAGAAATAACATATTTTCAAGAGTAAAGTGCATTTGCCAATCATGGCTAGAAAATACAGTGTATCAGAGTAATTGGCCACAGGTAAACTTATCTTTGTGGCAGAAATGGTCGTGCTTTTTACCGTACACCCTCATGTATGTTGCACCCACTTCCTTGCAATTCCTATAGTACATGATCATAAAGGCTAAAACTGCTTTATGATTTTTTATACTAAGTCATAACATTAGATATGATTACGCATACTTAGGGCCAGATGTAGGTGAAATAGATTTATTGATTTTTAATTACCGAATTTTATCGATTCGGTAATTAAAAATCGGTAAATCTAAGGGGTGGATATGTAGGTATTCCAGATGTGCTGGAATACCGATTCGGAAGAATTCGGTATTTACCGATTCAGTAAATACCGAATCGGTAATGCCCATGCATTCCTATGGGCTTTGAAGCCCATAGGAATGCATGGGCATTACCGATTCGGTATTTACCGAATCGGTAAATACCGATTTACACAAGGGTGCAGGGGGTGTCACTTTGACACCCTCTGGCACCCCCAAAACAGGCTTGGGTGCAATGTGGCCGGCATACATGCCCTAAGGGCAGGTCTGCCTGCCACATGGCATAGGTGTGCATGCACACATGTGCATGCACACCGGACTCGGTATTTTACCATCAAATTGGATTTGATGGTAAAATACCGATTCGGTAAGGCCTCTGGGACTCTGAAGAGTCCCACCTACATCTGGGTGCCTCAGAATCGGTAGATTTACCGAATCTTTATTTTACCGATTCAGTAAAATTACCGATTTGGTAATTTTACCGAATCGGTAAAATAATGCCCCCTACATACCTGTCACCCATTTACCGATTGGTAACGGCCAAAATCGGCCGTTACCGCTCGGTAAATGGCCTCAAACGGCCACCTACATCTGGCCCCTAGTTCGGTTCAACAAGCTTTATTCAGTATGTAGAACAACCAGAAAAGTAACAAATATATGTATACAAACAGATCAATCCTATTGCTAAAAACAAATTTGGATACACAGAAACGATCCAGTTAATTAGTTACACTTAATTGATTTTAAAATAAATGACATAAAAACAAATCCCAGGGTCATTTAGTGCAATTAATACATTTATAGCAGCATTAGTTGTTGTTACATTGTGCTTTTTAAGCAATGGTTTTAAATAGATAAGTGTAAAATACAAGTAAAAATCACAAAAGAGTAGAAAGTGCATAGGGCTCTGTTTGGCGTGCTCACCACATGGACATAGGGTTATAGGCCGCATTTTCATTTTAGGGAAGGCAACTAGGTGATTAACAATTCCTAGTCTCAGCCTTTATTAATACAAAACAATGTGAGGGTTTAGTAACTAAGGACAGATAGCTTTGAAAACCACCACTATGCACAATTGTTTTGTAAAACAAGTATGTAGTTTTCTTCCCAACTGTTCTCATGCGCCTCTCGTTTTTGTGGGCCAAGAATATATCCTTTATTTCCTGCTTGGACAGACCTATCACATGTACTGGGTTTTCATAGATCTTAATCTTAAATAATTCATTATGTTTATCCGTGACATATTTTATCCAAGGGATAGATAGACTATTGTCCAATTGTAAGCAATCCTGGATAATTGTTTGAGTGAATTTTGTCTCGTCCATGGCCCAGCTAGATCTCCAGGGCATTAATGGTCGCTTAGCATTCAAGTCTGATAGGTATCTAATTACCACTTCTTGGTGTACTATCTCTGTAGATGCTGATGGGGCAGACATAACAGGTGTTTTAGGATCGAATTTCCTTCTAGTTGTATGCCGGACTGGTAATGTGACCCCACACCCGGCACCATATAATGCAATGGCCTTATAAATATCTATCATGTCCTTAATTCAGCGGTCTCCAAATTTTGATTCAATTCGGACCCCATGTGCACTCTTTAGTATCTTTGAACAGACATTAGTTAATTTGTGAGACCGTTACCATTGCCTGAAAAAGTCAGTCCCAGCACGCAGCACGGACATGGAACTTACTACCACTTGATGTAAAAAACAGCCCAACTCTGGAGATATTTAGAAAGAAAATCAAGACTTGGCTTTTCACCGCATAAACTTCACTAACTCCAGACCTGCACCGGAAACTGGACAATTCATAGCGCCAAGACACCTCCGGGCATTCGTGCGCTTTAGAAATGGACAAATCAAATCAAATCAAATCATAGCAACAATTATTAACAGTTTCCACTCTAGTGCTGTCTATAAAAAAGTTTTTTTGCTTCTTAGGTTTTAAACCACATACCATAGTGAATGTTTTTGCTTTGTTAATTGCCAACTTCCTACTGATCATAAAAGCTCTAAACTTGTCTATTAGTCGTTGTAGGCCGACCGGGGTTCTAGACAGAAGCACAGCATCATCTGCATTAAAAAGAACAAGTATAGCATGAATAGCATAACCTGCAACTTGGGGTGCATCTGCCTACACTGACTTAATGGCTGTGTCAACCTTGTTTATAAATAAAGCAAAAAGCAATGGAGCTAAAACACAGCCTTGGTGGATGCCTCGTTTGACCTCAAAATTTGGGGTGAACTCACCAATGTGACCATACCGAACTCTGGAGTTTTTTTTTAAATTGTCTTTATTGATTTTGCAACACTATACAGAACAAAGGCAAATTATGCCAACTTGTAGCCAGTGATAGCACAAACATAACACATATCACAGATATAAGCATATTATTCCTGTTTCTAGTCCACATTGCAATTATCGCATGGTAATGTCACTTTATCCCAGATGTCAGGGCATGTTCCAGCGACAAAATAATGTATAGCGGTAGGGGTATATAAAAAAAGTAAACCAACTTAGGCAGTGCGTTGAATATCCCCAAACAGATACAGAGCCATAAGGGAGCCATCAATTAGACACATTAACCATCTCATGACAGCGTCCCATATGAACAGATAAAGCAGTTTTTACAAACCCACCGGCCCCTCATTGTGACCTTCATCTTGCACTTCCTGGTCTGTAGTCGACCTTGTCCATTCCAAGAAAGATTCCCATATATCGGTCGGGCAGGACGCGGAAGGCATCTGCTCCCAGAAGAGCTTTAATTGAGTGTGCCCATAGGTTACATACGTTAACCAATTTTTGAAGTCTGGGACCCATTTCCTACCCCAGCGGATAGCAACCTGCCTGCCTGCGAGCATAGAGCAGTAGAAGGGCATGCAACCTACGCCTCTTGGGCACCATGTATTGTAGTAGTATTGTATTGTAGGTGTGCTTGTATAGCGCGGTCCTGTCGCCCCAAGGGCATCCTGGCGCTTGAGATCCGGTCAACAACACTTCCACTGCTCAGACATTCCTAGGGAAGAGATGCGTTTTTAGGGCTTTCCTAAACAGGAAGTAGTCCCTTTGACTTCTCAAAGGGAGTGGCAGGGAGTTCCAGAGTTTGGCCGCTGCGACACTAAACGAGCGGCCACCCATCCTTACTCTCTGGAACCTCGGAACCACAAGCAATTGTGCCGAAGAAGAGCGAAGGGACCGCGAGGCAGAGTACCAAGCGAACATATTCTGCAGTGTCACTGGGCTCTGTCGATGTACCGCCTTAAACAGTAGGCACGCCGCTTTATACAATACACGCAAGTGCACCGGCAACCAGTGTAGGTCCCTTAAGGCTAAGGTGGAGGAGCTAAGGTTAGGGCGAGAGAGAGCCAGCTTAGCGGCCATGTTTTGCACCCGTTGTAACTTCCCCAGCAGATTTTTTGGGGCCTCCAGAAGCAGCGCGTTGCAGTAGTCTAAACGACTCAGTATGGTCCCGCGCACTACTTCCGGCCTGGCCTGCTCAGGGAGAAGGGGCAAGACTTTACGCAGCATGCGTAACAGCATCATGCACGTGGAGATGGTCTTATCAACATGCATGTCCAGCTGTACATTTGGGCTGAAAATCACCCCCAAGTTACGAACTTCCCCCCCGCGGCCGACACTGTCTCGGGGAAAGTAGATGGCCAGAAGTTCTCCGGAAGTACCCGAGGAATCCGGTCCATGGAGCAGTGGAGCACCCCGGTCTTTGTGCTGTTGAATTGCAAGGAATTGGCCTGAAGCCAATCCGCTGTAGCTGCCATGCAGCGATGGAATGTCTCCAGCGGGACCGCATTATTTCCTTCCAGGAAGAAGACCAGCTGGGTATCATCAGCATAATTGAAAGCCGAGATACCAAAAGATTTTATAAGCTGGACCAGAGGGCGGAGGTAAAGATTGAAAAGTATAGGGCTGATGGCCGAGCCCTGTGGAACCCCCTGCCCTACTTTCCGCAACTCCGATCGGAAAGGGGGAAGCGGGACCATCTGCTGCCGGTTGTTGAGGTAGGATACCAGCCAGTCTCTTGCCCCCCTGTGACCCAGCATTCCTCCAGCCTCCTGATGAGGGTCCGATGGCAAACCGTATCGAACGCGGCCGACATGTCGAGCAGCACCAGAAAGGCTGCCCGACCACTATCGACACGCGAACAAAGATTGTCAAGTACGGTTACCAGCGCGGATTCTGTCCCATGCGCTGGATGGAAACCAAACTGTGTCTCATCGAACCACCCGATTTCTTCCAAGAAGCCTGAAAGGGAGCGGGTCGCCAACTTTTCCACGATCTTAATAGGAAAAGGGAGAAAAGAGATCGGCCTATAGTTGGAATGACAGGCGGGGTCCAGAGTCGGTTTCTTAAGCAGTGGTGACACGACTGCCAGCTTCCAGCACTCGGGAACTGTTGCCGAGTCCAAAGACTGGAGGCAGATGGAGTACAGAGGCTGGAAGAGTTCCGCCTGAAATGTCTTCCAGAATTTGGGTGGCAATGGGTCAAGCGGAAAACCCGATGACACCGTTCGTGCCAGGCTGCAAAACTCCTCAAAGGAGGGAATGGGGAAGCGTCTTAGTTGGGGTCGACTGGACACAGCTTCCGGAGCCCCCAAGCTGGAGGCATGACCACTCAGCTGGAGTCGACTGGGCGAAGTGTTCGGGGCTGCCCGGGCTGCATGGCTAGAGGCAAGCCTACTCAGCCGGGTTTGACCGGCCACGACGTCCGAAGCTTCCAAACTGAGGGCATGTCCACTCAGCAGGGGTCGACTGGAAGGAGTGTCCGGAGCTCCCAAACTAAGGACTGGGCCACTCGGCTGGGGTCGACTGGGTGACCCGTCTGGAGCTCCCAAGCCGAAGTCAGAGACATCCGGCCGGGGTCGACTGGACAGGCTGCCCGGAGCTCCCAAACCGAGAGCAGGAGGCACTGGGTTTTTTAAGCCTTCCATGATCTTAACGATCTTCTCCTCAAAGGCACTCGCCAGGGAGTCGCACAAGGCCTGTGACGCAGGGACAGTGTTGGCCGCGCACACAGGGTGGGTCAAGTCCCTAACGATTTTAAACAGGGCTTGTGACTTGTTGGGCCACCTGGTTCAAGGTGGTTTCCAGAAAAGCCGCCTTAGCCAGCCTGATCTGCACCTTGTATTCCTGCAGTACCAGCCTAAAGGAAGCCCTCGCTGGGTCCGAGTACTGCTTCCTCCAGGCTCTCTCGGCACGTTTGCAGCTCAACTTCAGCTGCCGCAGCTCCTAGCCCCGTCTGTTTTGTATCTTGTTCAGGCGCCGACCTTCCTTCCAAGATAAAAAACAGACGGGGCTTGATAGGAATTAAATAATACACTTGCAATCATTTAGTCCATCATGTGTTATTCCTAGTCATAGCACCCCATCATGAATTGCAATATGTATCTTGTGTCGGTGTTGACAAGTAGGCGAATGTAACCATCAGTTTGTCCACTTGTTTATTATTATTCAGGACTGGTGCCTCAAAATTAATTCTGCTGAGGCATTGTATAGTTGTCCATGTGATTTTCTATGTGACAATTCTTTTGTAAAAAATTCTTTGTTTGACATGTTCATTTCAGTGTATTGAATGTATGTATGTTTTTGTTTAACAGTTCGTGGTTTTTTGATGTCATAAAAAATACTTTTCAAAAATTTCTTTATAAAATAAGAATTGACTCAACGTAATGGTTGTCCAACCTAGTAATTGACTTGACTAGGCGATGCATTATTTGTAATTTAACCTGCTCGGCCATTTGCTTTTGTTTACCCTATAGTAGTGTTCCAGGCCGGTCAGTGATAGGACCCAAGCCTTTTTTTGTTTTCACCATTGTCGGGGGGGGGGCATCAGGGAATCCCTCATACATCCCACGACACGCTGTGCGTATCTGGTGGTATAAAAACTTTTCAGCAAACAGCCCTATACCTTCCTCTGAATCTAGAGGGGGAGGCCTGAAAGTACCCTCCGGGTAAATATCAGCAAAAGTATACAGTTTTAGAGCATCAATTAGGGCCTTACCAACACCTCTCTCCATGCACAGTAACATAGGGTTATATTCCAATAACATTGATGGCGCATATAGCGTCGTAATATCTGCCCGTTTCTGCAGTTCACGCCATACCCAGCACAGTGTTCCAGCAGTATCAACATCTTCCCCCAGACGCCTTGCGGTGCGATACAATGCAACAGCCAGTGGTACTTGAGCCACCGCATCCCTCCCAACCGCAACATGGGGCTGAAATGGGGTCTCACGTACCCAGAAATAAAGAAACTGAGCCTGCGCGCATAGAGCATATAGTTGCATGTCAGGAGCCCCCAATCTGCCCTGCCTTAGGGGAAGGGTCAGAAGGTCCCAGGACACCCTGGCCTGTCCACCTGCCCAAACCAAGGACAGCAGCTGTGAGCGCAGGAGCCCAAAAAAATGCTTGCTAAGAGGTATCGGCACGTTCACAAATAAATAAAGACATTTAGGCAAGATGACCATCTTCGTCAGTGCCACCCTACCTGCCACAGATAGCAGCAGCTTAGACCAAATAGCAACCTTCCCTTCCAGTCATAAATAGGCCCTACCAAAGTTTAGGGTCCAAATGTCTTGGCGGTTCCGACTTAGCCACACTCCCAAATATTTAACTTCAGTGGCCTCCCACCGCAGGGGGAACTCAGAGCAAACCTCCCTCTTTCTATCGGTGAGCGGGAAGATCACTGATTTCTTCCAGTTGATAGATATACCTGCAAATCCCCCAAATCTTATAAACTCATGCAGCACTGGAGCACGGTTCCCCTCCGGGTTGAGAATGTAAAGGTTTACATCGTCCGCATATAGTGATATCAAGAGGCTACTCGTGCTAAATCCTATGCCTCTGGCGGTATGGTGCTGTCAAATCCTTGCTGTTAATGGTTCCATAGCTATGGCAAATAATAACGGCGACAACGGACATCCCTGCCTCGTTCCCCTTGATATTTTGAAAGATTCTAACACCATGCCATTCAACCAAATACGGGCCCTTGGAGCCTCATATAACAGCTTTATTCGCTTTATAAATAGAAGGCTGAACCCCATGTGTTGTAGTACCAAGAATAAATATGACCACTCCAAGGAGTCAAATGCCTTAGTGGCATCTAGGAATATTGCTGCAGCCTGAACACTAGGATGCAGGTAATGTATAACTGAGAATAACATGCGCAGATTATGCAACGTCGACCTCCCTGGGATAAATCCCGATTGGTCCGCAATCAGTAGTGCAATTATTGGCAACTTGGCATATATCTTGACATCGACATTTATCAAAGATAGTGGCCTATAGGAGTCTAGTTCTATTTCGGCCTTTTCAGGCTTTAAAAGCGTAATAATCATAGCTTCCCGTATGGACTGGGGCAAGATGCCCGTTCCCAATGCCTCTTCATATACCACAAGTAATCTAGGTGCCAGCTCCTCAGCATATGCTTTGTAAAAGGCAGTGGTTAGACCATCCGGACCTGTGGCCTTAATGAACGGAAGACTTTTAATCACGTGTATAATCTGTGGTTATCTTTAAACCAAGCAAGTGCAAAAGATTCCAGGAATTCTAACATGTTGTCGCTTTCTGACACACCAGTCATTTTATAAAGGTTGGAGTAGAAATTTCTTTTGTCTGTATTCTGGTCTATCGACCCCCGGACTGTATGCCTCTTTTCCCTCATCAGTTTGGTGACTTGGTATCAGGGCTAGTCATTAACTCGGCCAAAATTCTTATTGTTGGCGACTTTAATTACTGGCCCTATGACTCCCGGGTGAGCAGCTCTTCTGTTGATTTTACTGACCTTTTAGTGAGTTTAAATTGTAGCCAGCATATCACGACTGCCACTCACTGTAAGTCTCACATTTTAGACCAAGTCTGGACAGCTAACCTTGAGATATCTCCTCCCTTAGTGTATCCCTGTTCATGGTCTGATCACTTTTTTGTTTCTTTCTCTATTAATCTTGCTTTGGCTGCCCGCCCGACCCCCATTTCTAATTTCACTGCCCGTAACTGGAAGCATGCCGACCTTACGGAGTTTCATACCATTCTAACTGCTACTGCCCCTAGGGAACAGAGCTCGCTGATCGATCAAGTCAGCTCCCTTGATCATTGGTTGACATCTGCAAGTGATATAGTAGCTCCTCATAAAATCATTAAAAGTAAACGTCCTCACGACGCTCAGCGTTGGTTCACTGACCAACTAAAATCTGACAAGCTGTGCCTTCGCCAAGCTGAGCGTCGCTGGCGGCGTAATTACGACCCCGAAGCCAAGTCTGAATATGCAGATCTATTGAAATATTATAAAAAATCTATTCTATCCGCGAAATCCTCTTATTTTTCTCAAAAAATTATTGATTCTGCGTCCAAGACTAAGGAAATTTTCTCCATAGTCGAGGAGCTTACCCTGCCAGACCGTGTCACCGCACAACCCTCACCCTCCTAGGGCCTGTGTGAATCTTTGAACTCATATTTTTTGGATAAAATTGTTACCATCAAAAAGAATATCCCTCCTTTTTCATCACCCACTCCCCCACCCCTGCCTCCTATGAACCTTTGCCGACTAGAGGCCTTTCCTCCCATCTCTCGGATGGATTTTATCTCACTGTTACATTCTGTGAGCTCTGGATCCCCCAATGATCCTTGTCCCCCTCAAATTCTTAGGGACATCTTTCTGGCTTGTCCAGACCCTCCGCTGTCACTACTCAATAAATCGCTTGCTACTGGCACTGTTCCTGAATCCTTCAAGCAGGCGGTGGTTGTCCCCATTTTAAAAAAGCCAGGGGCCGATCTGTCTGTCATGAGTCATTTTCAACCTATTTCTCTCCTTCCCTATTTGGGGAAAATCTTGGAGGCCTATGTCACCCGCTGTCTCAGCTCATTCATCGAGAGCGCCTCCTTTTTGGAGAGTCATCAAGCTGGTTTTCGTCCAGCTCACTCCATCGAAACCGTCATCGTAGCGGTGATGGATGTGCTGAGACAGGGAGCCGACAAGAACATCGCCCAGGCCCTTGTCTTACTGGACCTGTCGGCCGCATTTGACACAGTCGATCATGCTATCTTGATCGACCGTGTCAACAATGCCGGCATCCAGGGTATGGCCCTTGCATGGATTAGATCTTTTCTTCACCATCGCCCTCAGGCAGTTCACTTGTCCAACTTTTCTGCCCCCTCAGTCCTTTAGTTTGTGGTGTCCCTCAGGGTTCCGCTTTGTCCCCTCTTTTATTTAATCTTTATATGCAACCCCTTTTGGTCTCCCTCCGTCACGCCCCTGTTACTATTTTGAACTACGCGGACGATCTTCAATTGATCTTTCCCGTGGATTCATCCCCCACTTCCTGCTCCAACTTTCAATCAACCATGCTGGAGATCTCAGAGTGGATGCAGTATAGCCAGCTGAAGCTTAACCCTAATAAGACGGAGTTGGTATTGATGGGTGGGCCAGCCAATCCTTGGAATTCCAGCTTCTGGCCCCCCACCCTTGGGCCTCCACCCTGCCCTGTCAAGTCGGTAAAGAGCCTTGGTGTCATTATTTCAAATGATTTGTCTATGAGACCTCAAATCAATGCAGTAACATCATCCTGCTTTTTCCACCTTCGCAGGATCTGCAAAATTCGTAGGTTCCTTACCACTGAAGCTTTTATTTTGGTTATTATGGCCTTGGTGACGCCACGCATTGACTATGCCAACTACCTTTACGTAGGTACTCCAGCCTATCATCTTTACCGGCTATAGCTGGTGCAAAACCAGGCGGCTAGATTGGTATTCCATCTCCCGAAACACCAACACATTTCACCCTTGTTGAACAGATTGCATTGGCTCCCGGTGGCCTACCGATGTCAGTTCAAACTTGGTTGTTTGGTGTTTAAAGCCCTCATCGGCCAAGCACCTGCCTTCATTATCTCCAGCCTCCAGCGCTATACTCCATCTAGAGCACTCCGATCCACCTCTGACAACTTGCTGACGACCCCTAGGTACAAAAGGAAAAAGCATGGTGGTTCATGTTTTTCCTTCCTGGCCCCCACCCTGTGGAATTCTCTTCCCTCGTGCTTTAGACTCTGTCCTCAGTACGATTGCTTTTGTAAACTACATAAAACTCACTTTTTCAAGCTAGCCTACTGAGCCCTCTACAGTACTGTCTCCCCCTCACCTGTCCTGAGCGCCATGAAACCTTTTGGTGACCGTGCGCGGTATAAATGCTTTTACCATACCATACCATACCAATCATGAAATGCCTTCAACACTCCCTTCTGGCCCCTAATGTTCTCACCATCCATATTATTGATCTTGTGCACAAACGTGGTATCTTTCATTGGTTTAATCATGTTTGCCAGTGTGTGTCCTGGGCTCTCTCCCTCACCATATTGTTGGGCCTCCGCATATTTACCAAGGAATTTCACCTCCCTATCCGCTTCTTCCTCAAATTCCAACAATTTGGCTTTTAAAAGGCCTACTCTCTTGGGGTCTGTGTGCAGGTGTATCTGACTCTCTAAATCTTTGATTTCTTTTTCCAACCTAGTCAATGTCCTTCTAATGGCCTTTAACACTCCTGCCTGTCTTTCAATACACTGCCCTCTTATAACAACATTAAAAGGCATCCCATAATGTAGCTTCAGTATCCACTGAGCCCACGTTCGTGTCAAAATACGACTCTAGTCCGTTCGTATTTCCTCCCTAAATGCCTCATCTAAAAACGCGTTCTGGGGTAATCGCCAGGCGAAAGCACTTGAGGGAACCCCGGGCAGGGACAGACGGAGGACGCAAGGTGCATGATCTTACAGCGAACGCGCCGCATGAGACACCTCCACCGTCCAAGTCGCAACATCTCTCGATACCACCCAGAAATCTAGTCTGGGCCAGGCCTGATGCTGAGTGGATATACATGTTCACTCCCTCAAGTCAGGATGTCGTTCTCTCCAAATATCCAAAAGCCCCCCCATCTAACATTATAACCTGTAGGGCTGTGCGCGCTTGGGGATGTAAAGATCTAGCAGTGCCTAATCTATCAGCAGCATCTGAGATCACAGCATTAAAATCTCCACCCCATATCACAGTTTGGCATCCAAGTGCTCTAATCCTAAACCACAGTTGTATGAAGAAATCAGGGGAGTCCGTATTTGGACAGTACACTGCAGCAAATGTCACCTCCCTACCACCCAATCTTCCATTAAGTATGACGAAGCGACCCTCTGGGTCTACATATGAATACGCACACTTCCAATCAGCACCTTTCGTGATGAGAAAAGCAACCCCCCTACCATAGCTAGAATATATTGCTGAGTACACCTCCCCCCATCGGCCATGCTTAAGTCTCTGCGATGGCGTCACATTTAAATGTGTTTCCTGCAAGAAACAAATATCTATAGCATGTCTCACTAAATATGCATGGTACAAGTCTCGCCTTTCGGCCATCATTCAACCCTCTGACATTCCAAGTTATAATGTTCAAAGTCTGACTGTTAGTCATCATTCCATCAAACCAATCTTATAGCATTGCCCATTCTGGTTATCACATGGTACTAATTAAACAACAGTGGGTTGTGATGGACAGAGTTTCTGAATTAAGCAGAATACTCTCACCCAGTCAAGAGATCAGGGCTTAATCCAACACCATTGTTTAGCTCACTGCACCATCCCAGCTCAGAACCTGGCTATATGCAAATTAGTCTGTCCCTGGCCCAGTGCATCATGGGAACAGGGCAAACCAAACTACCAAGCCAATTCTTTCACTGGGAAGGAAACAAGCTTCCGGGGACCAGTTTCTGGCATTTCAGCCGTCTTCGGCCTGGCTTGCTTGAATCCTGATGGTGCAATGAGCAAGGGACTCACGTCTGAGTATACCCTTCCACGCTTATGGTGGACAAAATAATTAAACAACAGGGGGTGGTGATGGACAGAGTTTCTGAATTAAGCAAAATACTCTCACCCAGTGAAGAGATCAGGGCTTAGTCCAACACCGTTGTTTAGCTCACTGCACCATCCCAGCTCAGAACCTGGCTATATGCAAATTAGTCTGTCCCTGGCCCAGTGCATCATGGGATCATGGGAACAGGGCAAACCAAACTACCAAGCCAATTCTTTCACTGGGAAGGAAACAAGCTTCCGGGGACCGGTTTCTGGCATTTCAGCCGTCTTCGGGCCGGCTTGCTTGAATCCTGATGGTGCAATGAGCAAAGGACTCACGTCTGAGTATACCCTTCCACGCTTATGGTGGACAAAATAATTAAACAACAGGGGGTGGTGATGGACAGAGTTTCTGAATTAAGCAGAATACTCTCACCCATCACCACCCCCTGTTGTTTAATTATTTTGTCCACCATAAGCGTGGAAGGGTATACTCAGACGTGAGTCCCTTGCTCATTGCACCATCAGGATTCAAGCAAGCCGGGCCGAAGACGGCTGAAATGCCAGAAACCGGTCCCCGGTAGCTTGTTTCCTTCCCAGTGAAAGAATTGGCTTGGTAGTTTGGTTTGCCCTGTTCCCATGACACACTGGGCCAGGGACAGACTAATTTGCATATAGCCACGTTCTGAGCTGGGATGGTGCAGTGAGCTAAAAAAAAGGTGTTGGATTAAGCCCTGATCTCTTGACTGGGTGAGAGTATTCTGCTTAATTCAGAAACTCTGTCCATCACCACCCCCTGTTGTTTAATTATCACATGGTACTAGCAGTACTTCTGTGTTACTTTCACGACTATGACATTTTGGCACATAACAAAAAAAAACAATCCAACCCCATACCCACCCACCACCCACACCAACCCCCCAATCAGGTTGTAGCATATCCCTCCCATTAACAATTTCGGTGAACATCAAACAGATCTAAGGGAACCTTCCCGAGGGGGCGAGGGTAAGCTGGCGTGCTCCCCCATTTTCGCAGGGTGGCCGGGGTATGACAACTATGCTCCCCACACGATATGGGAATCGGTGAAATTATTTATTATATCCCAGTGTCGGGGGGGGGGAGACCGCACACACCTACGCCAGCACGCAGCAGTGCAATAACCATGGTGCAGAGCAAAGCAATGTATCCCAACAGACAAATCATCTAATACTGATATTTAAAGAAAAAAGAGCAAAAGAATAAAGTTTCTTCAATCATTGTCACTCAGCCTGGCAGATGGCAGTCCGTCTCCATGTCTTCTCTTCTTGGACCCCTTGCCAGCAACATGCTTGGCAAATTTAAGCACAGATTTCACGTCCGTGAAATAGTGCGCAGTCCCGTCGTGTGACACTTTCAATTTCGCAGATATAACAAGGAGTACGGGATTTGCACTTGTAGCAGGAGCTGCTTAGCTGGCAGGAATTCCCTTCGAGCTGCCTGTACTAACGGGGTAAAGTCGGGATAAAATGATATGGAGTTTCCCTGGTGCATAATCTGGCCTTTCGCTCTCGCTAATCTCAAGATGGTGTCTCTATTTTGGTAATTCTGCAACTTTATCAGAATAGGTCGTGGCGTACCTCCCACTGGCGGCTTTGGGCCCAAGGTTCGATGCGTCCTCTCCACAATGAACACCGTTGAAAGGTGTAGGTCGAACAGTGTATGCAGGAGATCCGCCATATAATCCTCCATTTTGGACATCGCTGTCGTCTCCGGGATGCCCGTGACGCGGAGATAACTTCTGCGAGAACAAGCCTCTAAATCATCATTCTTCGCTCGTATGACTCCCAGCAGTTTATCCATTTGCAAAAGCTGTTCCTTAGTCTCCGTCTGAAATTCATAGGACTCTACTTGCCGGTTTTCCAGTCTATCCAGCCGAGTCTCATGCACTGACACTTGGGTTTTCCCTGTGTCCAGTTGCTGAGTTAGTGTGTCTAGTTTAGAATCAATGCTCTTGAGACTTGTTCCCATCTCTAGCAGTAGGGCTTTAACATCATCATCTCCCGCTTCAGAGTGCGCGTCTATATCGGAACCACCCTGCTCCCTAACCTCGGTGTAGGTCTGCCTAGTCGAGCACTGAGCGTTAAATGTGATCGTTGGTTGTTTGGGATCTTGTTTACCCATAATGACCCCAGATGGAACGCCGTGCCCCAACCACAGCCCTTAGGAGTTGGTTCATGTGCGAGATAGGTAAGTATCCAGCGAGCACACAACTTCACTGCCTACAAGCTACTTTTCGTTGTGGCCTCCCGTAGTAAATATTCAGAGGGGCGTGGCAGTTTCACCACCTCGCAAACCATGCATCTCGTATTTCTTCCGTAATACAGCGTGCCACCATCGATTGCTCCAGGCCATCAACTTCTCGTGCCTTATGTTCTTGCCCCGTTCAGACGCGGCAGTCATCAGCTACGCATCAATCACCTCCCACACCATTCCTCCACTGCAGAATTTAACACACTTTTCGGGGTTCCGGTTGAAATTTGGCCTCTACTGCGACTCCAAGCACTCTCAGCGCCAAGTTTGCCCCACCTTCAGCAACTTTATGTGTCACTACAGCCACTGACGCAAATCGGCAGTTGAGGGCAGCACAGGTGGCGTCCACGCCCAACTCGTACACCAGCCACACCCTGCAATCCAAGTTGTCGACGTAACACCCTCTCCCAGAGTTCAATAGCAAAAAGTATCACTGCCAGACTCCCATCAATCAATTCAAGGCCCCGTGCAGAAGTTTACCACTGCCATTGATGTCTGTGAGGGTCAATATACTTCTCCCTCCACAGCGAGTTGTGGTACTATTTTACAGCGCTAGCGTTATCCAAGCTTCAGACATGTATAATATGTCCGTATACAGCGCACTCATGCTTCATATGCCAGCGTCGCCCCTGCACCTCTGAGTCATCAACCTCCGGATAAATGTCCCACAGGGCGCCCCAATTTCGACAAGCTTCCTGCCTCTGGAAAATGTCACCCAACGCCCTCCTGTCGTTTTCTCAGCAGGCCACCACTCGCAACACAGTCATGCACACCTCGCATGGCCTTATCTCCTGTCCGCCCGATGGTTTTCCGTGTCCGCAGCAGGCCAGCGAGCTCACGGCCTCCAGCCGCACTCACCTCCATAGGCTCGATTTTGAAGACAATCCGGCGGCTGCCGGTGTCGGCTCTCGCGTCTCTGCTAGGTCCCGCAGTGCCTCACTCAAGACCTCAGCAAATCAGCGCTGCCGCCTCTCGTTTTGCACCCAGCTCGTGTAGCGGCCGCCTCCCCGCCGGCGTCTGCTTTTAGCATCTCTCCACCAACGTTGGAAGCAGGATAAATATAGGATGATTCCCCCGGCCGGCGGAGCTCACTTAGATAGCGGCCATCTCGCAGCCCGGTTAGCCAGGCCCCGAACTCTGGATGTTAATCTCTCATACAACCTTACGAGAAAAAAATATAATAGGTTCTGGAGCACCAAGGTTAAGCAAAACTGGCCAAAGGATAGCATGGTCAACAAGATCAAAAGCACTACTGAGGACTGCAAAACATAAATACAGGCTCCTTTGTTTTGCACACCTATATTTACCTATTAAAAGCTCAAAATTGGTACATTGCTCTGTCATACCTACCCCATTTCTGAAATCATATTGTGCCAATGATAAAATATCATTCTCAGTGACCCACTCCTCCAATCTTGCTAATAAAACTCTACTCATCACTTTTACTGATGAGTCTAAGAGTGAAATGGGGTGCTAGTTTTTAGCTTCTTATTTATTCCCTTTTTTATAAATGGGAATAATGACCGATTGACCCCATGTAGGTGGTGTGCCCTTAGTCACTGCTAGACTAAAAACTCTAGTGATTACGCATAGTCGTTGAGTGCCAAACATATTTGCTGTATGTGATAGGGAATTGTTTTTGTCCAGACATCTGTATTTTGTAAATTTATCATTTGACTAGGGACCTTATTTAGATCTTCGCAGAGGGTTTACTCTGTCACAACTGGGATAGATATTCCATCCACCGCAACATAAATCTCATTATATCCTATGGAAATTTTATTTCGGCAGACGGGATATCTGTCACATTTTGACTGAATAATCTGTCCGCCAAGATCTAAATTAGGCCCTAAGTTAAGAGTTCTAAAAATTCCCTCCTTACTAAAGAGCTGTTGTCCTACAGGATCACTCCAGACCTGCAGCTCTCTCTTCACACTAAAGCTCCTCAGAGGTAAATGCACCACTGGATTTCTTGCTGCTCTGAATCCATCCACGAGGGCTTGGCCATCTGAAACACACAATCTACAGATACTCATAGTCATGAACATCCCTTTCTCTCAAGCACTTTTTGTAAGAAAGGCAAATCTCCCACCATGCTGGTCTTCAAACCTAGCTTTGAAAGGATTCAGGGGTAGAGAGAGTCGAGTCCCTGGTACGATGGTGCCCTTCGTGCCCTGAAGGGTGCCTGTAGACGGGCTGAGAGGGCCTGGAGGAAGACCTATGGAGCTGATTTAAAAGCTGAATATGCCAGGTCCGTTAAGCTCTACCATCGGGCTATCTGTCGAGCTCGAGCGGCTTTTTACGCCGCAGAATTCCGGAACAGTTCTAATCCGTCAAAAGCCATTTTTAAGGCCGTAAAAGATCTCATGGTAAAGCGGACTACCTCTACGACCGTAAGTTCCCTTTCCCACTGTGAATCCCTTGCCTCCTATTTCCTGGGGAAAGTCCAAGCTATTTATCGGACATTCCCTAGCATAGGGTCTGGTTGGGAAAGCACCAGTGGGACCCCCCATCAGACTACTCTGCTTGTCTTCCCCCCCTCACCTTGGACGGGTTTGATAAACTTGCGCTGCAAGTCAAATCTGGATCCCCATCTGATCCAGTAAGGCCTGCTCTCTTTCGAGATCAGGCTTTTATGGGACGTTCAGCTGTATGTTCCCTTGTTAACCTGTCCTTGGAAACGGGAGTAGTTCCAGCTAAGTGGAAGCAAGCTGTGGTGTCCCCAATTATCAAAAAGCCCTCCCTGGACCCGTCCAAGCCTGAAAGCTATCGCCCCATTTTGTACCCTGGCCAGCCAAGATCACAGAGGCCAAGTCAATCTGGCCCTGTCTGAGCATCTTGTACGGACCAATGCCCTCGACCCCACACAAAACGGCTTCCGTGCCGGCCATAGCACGGAGACCGCGTTACTTGTGATGGTGGAACATCTCCGTGCAAGGCTGGATGCTGGTCAAACGGCGGCGCTTATATTGTTAGACCTTAGCGCTGCCTTTGACACGGTAGACCACAGCATCCTCCTGCATCGGCTTGAGGAGACTGGCATTGGCGGTCAGGTGTTGCAATGGTTCCGCTCCTTTCTAGATGACCGCTCCTTCTGTGTTGCCATCCCTCCCTTCAAGTCCAATTTCCAACCGCTGGCCATGGGGGTTCCGCAAGGGTCCTCGCTGAGTCCCACGTTGTTCAATCTTTACGTGAGACCGCTGGCTGATGTCGCTAGGCAGTGGGGCCTAACTTTGGTCTCATATGCCGACGACACACAGCTGGTGGTTACTCTCAGCGGGGACGCAGAGATTGAGGCCCCTAGGTTTCAGTCTGGACTGAAGGCGGTGGCTAGCTGGTTGACAGGCAACTGTCTCCAGCTAAATGCCACGAAAACGGAGGTGATGGTTGTCGGTAAGGGAGTGGAGTTGTGGGGTGACCAATGGTGGCCCTCAGAGCTGGGACCCACTCCGACCCCGGTATCGGAGGTGAAAAACCTGGGGGTTTGGCTGGATGCGGGCCTTTCCTTTGTAGGGCACACTAAAAAAACTGCGGCCTGTTGTTTTGGACTGCTAAGGGGCTTGAGACCTGTTCTCAAGTTCTTTGACGCCCCGACCAGGCAGCTAGTGATCCAGGCAACTATCATCTCTCGCCTGGATTATGCTAGCTCTCTTCTGGCTGGGGCCAACCAGGCCGAGTTAACCCGTTTGCAGCGGGTTCAGAATGCTGCGGCGAGGGCGATTGTTGGCTTGCCCAGATTCAGCTTGGTGGCAAATGTCCTTCGTTCCCTACACTGGCTCCCTGTAAGGAAGCGCATCCTCTTTAAGGTTCTGTGTCTTGCCTTTAAGATTCTGAGAGGTATAGGCCCGGAAATCTTATCTATCTGTCTCTCCTTTTACGTTCCCACCCGTACCCTCCGCTCCCAGGGCTTGGCCCTTGCTGTGCTCCCCAGATTCAGGCTCAGTCGCATGGGAGGCCGCTCGTTTAGTGTTATAGCCGCGTCAGCATGGAACTCCCTTCCTGTTGAAATCCGCCTGCTGGAGGACCTCTTGACTTTCCGGAGGGCTATAAAAACATTCCTGTTTTAGCTATTTTTATGTTCTTCCTATTCCTGTTGTGTTATGTTCTACCTTGTCTCTGCGCCGGGACGCCCCTTGGCTGGAGTATCTGTGCGCATAATAAATTAATATAACATAACATAACATAACATAAAGTGACTCAAAATATAATGAATGTCATATAGGTTTAACATTATAAAATATCACTTCAAAGTGAGGATGCCAAGAATTCACTGACATATGTTGCTGAATACAAATAGCTTGATGCCTTACATAATTCCATTATCTTGTTAATAACCCATAAGATATAAAACTTTTCCAGTTATTTAGAGACAGTAGATCCCTAGTTACTACCCGTAAAAGTATTCTTATGTAATACAACACAGAGTTCATGAAAACCCTGGTAATGTTAACAATTTGAGAATTATCTGTTAAATCTTTCATACATAGCTAGATTGGTCCATTTACCAAGTATTTCGGGTGTGGAAAAGTATATGTTAATCCCCTATGTATTTCATATTCAGATAGCAGCATGATAGATGGCTAAAGGAAAATATCGTCACATAGAATACATTTATGGAGCTCTTTCCTCAGCTAAGATTAAAAGGGCTAGCACAGTGTAGCCACTATAAGCTCTTGCAAAAAGTGATTTGGGTCTGTAACCCCCAGTCTCCATGTTTTAAATAAGATCAGCTGCTGTGCAGCTGGGGAAAGATGCTATGTGCCAATTGCACATAAACATATGCAGACGTGTTCAAGATAAGCAAGGAGCAAGGAAAATGCTGGCAAATAGGGCCTGGACTAAATTAATATTATTTGGTTGGAGAACAATAAGGAACGCACTATTCCATTTTGATGTGGTTTCAAATGTAGTGCAGAGGGTGCATGCCAACCAGGTCTCCTGTGCCAGTGCTCCTTTCCTAAAACAAACTCCCAATTGGTACGTCTGTCCTCTGTAAGTCCTTAGTAAATGGTGCCCTAGGGCCTGAAGGCTGAAGAGGGTCCTTTGGAACCCACCTCACAGGGAGCATACAACTGCCCTTGCTACATGCATGCCCCTGTGTGGGAGTAAAAGACAAAGCTGACATGGCACACTGCCTTGGTGCTATGCCACCAAGCCATGCCAGGCAGCATAGTTAAGTCAATCACCCCTCTAGCAGGCCTCACAGCACTAAGGCAGGGTGCACTACACAACAAGTGAGGGCATATCATCATGACTAGATATGCCCCTACAATATTGGGCACCATCTTCTGATATTATAAGTGCCAGTGAAGCCATTGAGAGTACCTGGGCTGGGCGCTCGACAACTCAATTTCCACAGCAGCATGATCGCTTTACTGAATACAGGAGTGTTTGGTAACAAACTACTCATTTTAAAAATCCAACGCAATGGCCAGTGTGGGATTTATTGTGCCATGTACCCAGAGAGCACCTCAGAGGTGCCCCCTGAATCCCTACCAACCCTGGTGTAGTCTCTGCCCGGCTGTAAACAGACAGCCACCATCAGACAAGTTTCTAGACCCCCTGGGAGAGAGCCTCTGCTCTCTGGGACAGGAAACAATGAACATCCTGCGCAGAGGTGCCATGCCTCCTCTGCCAAAATGGGCTAGTGTTCGAAGAAGGGAAGCTTCAAAATCCTGCAGCCTTTGTAATGCAACCCCCAGCCTCTGCTACTAGCAGCAGATGGAAGTCCCTGGATTACACCCCAACTTAAGGCAGGAAAACCAGTGGGAAAATTAAAAAAGATAAGATGTGTGCTCACCTCTGTAGAAATATGGTCCACACGTCCGTAGGTTCTTAAATGGTATTTATTTGGAAAGGAAAACAGCTTGACATCCACAGGTGGGAACAGGATAAATAATCAACCGCTCCCCACAGAAACTCCTCGCATCCCGCGACATTCTGCATGACCTCACAGATTCCAAGACACGTAGTCATGACATGAATGGAATACCACACACCTCCCCCCTTAAAATAAAAAAAAAATAAAAAAAAAAAAACTAATAACGAATAAAATCCTTGGGCCTTATTTATGAAGGACTTGCGCCACAGATGCGTCACTTTTTCCCATGTTAAAAGTGACGCACCGGCGGCGCAAGTCCTTCATAAATAAGGCCCCTTAAATTTAACAGGAGTAAATTTCACACGAGAACTTCTGCAAGAAACATTTGAAAACAATTAGTGGAAACTTTGGTGGGAACCCCATCAAGAACAGGAGAATTAAGAGTAAAATCATCAGAAACATTTACATGAGTAGAATTATTAGAAACACAAACATTGGTTGCATTGTCATGACAGTTGCTTGCACCCTGAGGAGAAAGATTATCAAAAACCTCATGAATTCCAGAAAAACAAGAATCATCATTTACAACATGTGGGCAGACAGAAGGCTTGAGATTAGAGGTTAGAGATTGTTGTAAAGCAGGCTGAGAAATATCAGATTTACATAAAGAAATGCGTCGAAAATTCCAAATCTTACCATCTACAACTCTAACAGCTTTACTGAAGACCTCAGTAACCGCAACAGGAGAAGACCATCTAGAAACACCTTTGCGAATTTGACCACCAAACTTCACACGTACCAAATCACCAACACGTAATTTAGGAGAATTGGTTTTCTGGCCAGAATTCTGTGACATTTTCGCTTGGTAATTACTAACACGATCTCGTACACCTTTCAAATCCAATTCCAAGTAATCACTATCCAAGGATTTCAACTACCAAGGCATGAGCTTAGAGGCTGGTTTCCTACAACGTAACATCTTGAACGGAGAAATCCCAGTCACAGAATTGGGGGACATACGGTAAGTAAAAAGTGTAGCTTGCAAAGCTTCTCTCCATTTCAAACCACTGCTTAAAGCTAATTGACAAGACTCCTTAATTACTCTATTAAAACGCTCAACCTGACCGTTTGCCTGAGGAAAATAATTAGAAACCCTCTTGTGAACAATACCACAGCTGGAAAGAAAAGATGAAAAAATAACGCTGACAAACTGTGGTCCATTGTCGGAAATAATTTCCTCAGGCAAACCTTCTCTGCAGAAAACCTCATTCAAAAACTCTATAATGACATCAGAGTTGACTCTTTCAACGATTTTCAACTCAGGCCACTTAGAAAAATAGTCGACCAAAACAACAGCGAACATATCCTTGCCAGACTGGTAATTAAAAGGACCGATAATATCGATTCCCAATTTACGCCAAGGACTTTGGGCAAACTCAATGGGGGTAACACCAACAGAAATAGGTTTAACAACTTTATCACTAAGGGAACAAGGAGTGCAATTCCTGACCCATCTGTCAATCATGGCGTCCATACTAGGCCACCAGTAAAATTCTCTAATCCTCCTCTTGGTGGTAGACATCCCCATATGCCCCTAATGTGCAAGTTTACAGATAGACTCTCTAACATTTTGGGAGAAACAATTTTATCAGACCTAAAAACCATGCCAAAATTTTCCATCAGTTCGTCCCGAACTTTAAGAAGGAAGCCAAATCACCGCTCAACTTTCTATCTTCAGGCCAACCATTGCACAAAAAGGTTTTCACCTTCAACAAGATATCATCTTGTTGCATCGCATGTGTCCACAAGGTTTCAGAAATTAAACAGGATTGATCACTACCAGAAATAATGTTAACATCACCAAACGAAAAAGCAACATCACACTCTTCGGAGTGGAGAGAAGTAGAACTGTCACAGACAGGAAAACGAGACATGCAATCCGCATGAACATTTAACCTTCCAGGAACATAAACCACCTCACAACGATATTCTTGCAACTTAGCAGCAAGCCTCGCTAGGCGAGCAGTAAGAATCCTACCGCCACCAGCTGATAACATGCTCACAAGAGGTTTATGATCCGTCCTTAAAGAGAATTTAGTACCCCAGAGGAATTGGCGGAAATGCTGGACCGCCCAAGTACAAGCAAGTAACTCCTTTTCAATTGTGGAGTAATTGAACTCAGCACCACGTAAAGTCATTGAAGCATACGAAACAACATACTCTCCAAACTTATCTTTCTGCATCAAGACTGAACCTAGACCAACATTGCTAGCGTCTACACACACAATGCACTCCTTATTGACAGAAAAGGGTTTTAGAAAAGGTGCCTCAACAATTTTACTCTTGAGAATGTCAAAAGAAGCCTGTTGATCACTACTCCAAACAAATTTAGCCTGTTTCTTAAGTAAAGATCGTAAAGGATGAACAATTGTGGAATAATTCTGTACAAATTTCCCATAGAACTCAGTTAAACTAAGAAAAGACAACAATTGTTCTTTTGAAGTAGGAACAGGAGCAGAGGTAATACTTTTAACATGGTTGATTTTGGGCTTGATACCATCACTAGAAATTTCATGGCCCAAATACTCAACCTTAGATTGTCTAAATTTACATTTTGAAAATTTCAAGGTAAGACCTTTTGCTTGTACATTACTTAACACAGAACGAAGATTGCAATCATGCTCTTCAACATTCATACCAAAAATTAGGATATCATCTTGAAACGCTATCGCACCTTTACAATTCTTTAACAACTCTTTCATCAACCGTTGAAAAACAGAGGTAGCACTAGCCAGTCCGAAAGGCATCCTTAAGTATTGGAACATGCCTTCCGGGGTAACAAATGCAGTTAATTTTTTTGAATCTTCGTGCAATTCCACCTGGTGGTAAGCACTGGCCAAATCAATTGTAGAGAAAATAGTGGCACCAGAAAGGGAAGAAATTAATTCGTGGATATTGGGAAGAGGATGTTTGTCAACCCAGATTTCTTGATTAAGACTGAGAAGATCCACACATAAGCGGAGATCTCCGGAACTCTTAAGTGACAAAACAATCGGAGAAACCCACGGGGAAGATTCAATGGGCTCAATGATTTTTTTCAAGATAAGATCATCCAAAATTTCCCTAAGCTTGCTCCTGTAGGCTAAAGGAACGTTCCTAACTTTATGTCATTGTCATTAAGAATTATCTTATGTTTAAAATCTGAATATTTACCAAGAGAGTCTTGGAAAACATCAGGAAAATTCAACTTGAGGTCATTTACAAAAGCAGAATTCTCAGAAACCTCAATAGAATTAATTTCAGACAACGAATGAGCATTCAAATCTACGAAGCATACAGGGGGATTGGCATTGGGATTAAGTGTAATCCCCAAATCGCGTTGATGTGGCCATCCGAGGATAGCAACACCTTTAGTAGCAACATACACTTTACCTTTGGTGATTCTGTCTCTGACTTGAATGGTAGCCCAAAAGAAACCCTCCAAATTTATCATTTTTCCAGTGTAACCTCCAGGATGAATATCAGGAGATAGTAAAACTCTATCTTTCCACAAGCTATTAAATAATGACAAACCAATGATAGTATACCATGAGCAAGAATCTATCATTAAATCAATGGAATGGTTGTCAATAAGAATGGGACAAGAGGGAAATTCTTTTTGTTCTACTTCGTCAACAGAGAGAATGCAATTAAAACTATGGAGGACTTCTTCTTCTTCTTGCCAAATGTAATTAATTTTTTGAACAGAACGACAAACACTGCCAAAATGTCTTTTTCTTTTGCATTTTACACACACTCTGTCCCAAGCAGGACACCCTCTGTAATTACCAAGATGATTAGGACTTCCACACCGATAACAAGCAACATTTCTTTTGGGAACAATTTTGTTATCAGAAAAGTTCTTGTTATCTACAAACGTTTTGTCAAGATCTTTTTTAAATACACCTTTAGGATTTGACATTTGGTTTTTAACTAAAAAAACTTCAGGTTCAGAAATCGGTGGTTTAGATGAAAGCGTGGTACCACGAATTTCAGACACAAATAATTCAGATTGCTCAATTCCCTTGGCAATATTAATTACTGCACTAAGGGAAGATTCTGTGCCCAACCAAAGTCTCTCTTGAATTTTCTTGCTCTTTGTACGCATCATAATCTGGTCTCTAAGAACCTGTTCATAAGAAATTGTTTCAAAAGCACAAGAGCAAGCTAAAGAACGTAAAGCAGAAACATAATCCTCAATGGACTCATCTTGTTTTTGTACACGAGAGTAGAACTTGAACCTCTCCATGACAGTATTAATTTTCCTGCCAAAACGAATCCTCATTTGTCTGGTAACTTTCTCAAAGACATCAATGTCTTCGGCATCATCAATGGGAGGAAGATTGTCAAATTCCTTGATACCGGCACCACCTAAACAGTGTCTCAACAGAGCTAGTTTACGTTTGGCAGAGCAACCATCCTTCTCCAGTACATCAACATAAGCCAAAAACATTGGGAACCATAAGTCCCATTCAATGCTAGGATCACCAGCAATTTGTAAAAAATTAGGAGGAGCTGCAATGTTGGACATGTTGGAAACGAAATAAAAGTGTCACTTTTAAAGAAGGAAACAATGAAACATGAAAACAAATCTTGTAAATTGAAGAAGAGATACCTTATTGTATAAACAAGTCTTGCGCCAGTAAAATAAGATGAGTAAAAGATTCCATGTAATTTATAGAAAGATGCAAGCTGGAAAACGAGTTCTTGAAAAAAAAAAACGAAAGAAAACAAAATTCCAAGATGGAGGCACGTATATGACGTCAGCGCGTCATGAAGGGTGAAAGTTGGATCCCACAATGCTTCGCGATGTCCCACAAGGCTTTGCGGTCGTCAGCCGATCATCAGCCGTCAGAATGGGCAGTCGCGAGGGAAGAACACGGAGATACAATTGAATAACGCGCTCGTCAACGGTAATTGCGCTTGCAGTGACAAAATGCGCAAAGAAATAAAGGTAAAAAAATGTTACCAGTAATGTTGTCGAGGCTAGGTTGTAAGAAGCAAACAGGAATAAAGTAGATAAGGATTAAATTCAACTCCGGTTGAATTTTGAAAGTGAACGTTGTTTTCCAGTCCTTAAGATTCTTAGAAGAACTCCCAATCGTCGCCAAAGAAAGTGTAGAAAGATGGTCCACACGTCCGTAGGTTCTTAAATGGTATTTATTTCGAAAGGAAAACAGCTTGACATCCACAGGTGGGAACAGGATAAATAATCAACCGCTCCCCACAGAAACTCCTCGCATCCCGCGACATTCTGCATGACCTCACAGATTCCAAGACACGTAGTCATGACAGGAATGGAATACCACAACCTCTTCCAACCCCACCACTAAGGTGGGGGAAGCAAGGTGAACCCCAATTTTCAGTCACTGCCATCTGAAGATAGGAAACCCTTCCAATCAAGGCTAGACCTATGCCCCCTCCCACCAGAGGAGGGGCATAATAAAGGGTGTAGTCACCCAAGTTAAGGAACCCATAGGCCCTACCTGCTACTTCCCTAAAACGCCTTCTACATTCTCTATTTAGCAAGATAGTGTCATGCCAACACCTCTTGCCTCCACCTCTAGTCTCCTCCTTCACCCTGAACATGTGTGCAGCCCAGGGTAGTGCTGCTATGCTGGTTCTCAAGTGTATTTCTCGGATTAAAACCCACCCCTGCCCCATGCAACAAGCACGTCACAACAACCATGTACGTAATATGGGGGATAATATATTCTCTGATAATGGTCTTCTGGAAATATATATCATGTTTGTACTTTGTTCTTATATTGCCTTTCATTTTGTGTTCTACGTTGCTTTGCCCTTGAAAACAAATGGTAACCAAATGCTGCATGGAACTCACGATTGTGTTACAAGATGCGGCATGAAACTCAGCAGCAGTATGCTTTCAAAGTACAAAGTTCAAGTGACGTGCACGTTACGTTGCGTGCAATGTCGGGCGGCCATCTTGGGTGTGGCAAGACTATATTTTGCCACACCCACATTCTGGAAGGCACTTAGCCTTCCACCGGTTGTCAAGGAGACAACACCCTCATCTGGTCTTCGTCGCGGGATCCTTCAGCTTTCCAGCTCACTTTGGTTCTTCAAAAGTACAGTGCTTGGGATCTCAGATGTCGCAGGACCCTGGAAAAGAAAAAGAAAGCTGAAGTGAACGTTTCCTCCAATCTAAGGCGCTGAACACAAGAAAGCAGGAATCGAGTTCTACTGACATGTAGATTTATTTGGAACAATTTTTGGAACGTTTTTTCTTGTAGGGGAAAAACATGGAACTTAAAGACTATTTTGAAAATTGTGAATTCACAGAACATAAAAAAATCGTTATTTGATGCAAAATCTCAAGACTGTAAAATTGGGATTCTCTCAATGAGAATAAGACTGTTGTAGGTTTGTTGTGCATTTTCTTCTTTTACACAGGTCGTGATGGAGCACTTTTGTGGTGGCATGTTACAAGTCAGTGTCATATAAGAATGTAAAATAGTGACAGTGTTGGGTATTAGTAAATGGATATTGGAAAACAAGTAACTTATTCAATTGATCCTTAACTCATAGACTGGAGCAGTGCACGTTTTCCTTATTGCAACCACGTCTACGGACTACTACGCCACTTTCCCCCCTCTGCTTCGAACAAGACAATCATGAGACTACAAGGGCGGTACTCTTTACACTCCTAGATTGCAGGTAGGAGACTTCTCAGATTGGATAGGCCTTTTAATAAGGAAGAATTACTACAAAAGTGAAACCCTTTCATTAAAAGACTCTTTAGTTATGAATTGCCTTGTTGCCTCACAGGTCGACAACAGGAATCAGACAGCTTCCAGAATGCGGCGCTCCTCCCCGAACCCAACCACCTAGCCTTAATGAGAATAGCAATGCACTGGTTATAGGTTAGGGTGCTGGGAAGTGGGCTCATAGCGTCTCTGGAAAACTACCAAACAAGCATCTGACAGGTAAGAGTGCTTGTTGTTCTAACAGAAGGCTAAGCCCACGACTATCGTTTCACCCAGCCGCTATGAACCCGACCTCACAGGTTTCATTGCAGGATATAGCTGCAATGCTAGCTGACATCAACTCTGAGAATGCAGCTCATCGGAAGGACATTTCTGCTTTGCAATAAACATGCAAGCTTCAAATGTTCCAGGTGCAACCACTTGGAGCTTTACTACCACGCAGAAACCATTACCTAAGCCACCTACTTTTCAGCCAGCTATAGAAACATTGCACAGTAGCTCCTTTTTTCACCCACTCAAATACAAGTTGTCACTCCAGTCACAATCCCTTTAGCATCCACAGAAAGATTTTATGGTGATAGTAGTAAATACACTATCTTTTTGAATCAGTGTCATTTGCACTTTATAGCCTAGCCGACCGCTTTCCCAGACGATTCATCCAAACTAGCGGTCATTTTATCGTATTTAGGGGATGCAGCCTTATGGTCTTTACCCTTTGTGGAACGAGACAACCCAATTTTAAATGATTTTAGGAGATTAAAAAATACCATTAATTACTGAACTTAAAACAGGGTTCTTCAGATTTATTACATTACATCTCACAATTCAATAGGTTAGTGATCGAGGCAGAGTGGCCAGAGGAGAAATGGGTTTCTCTTTTTTATCGCAGTTTAAAAGAAGAATTAAAAGACATGGTAACACAAATCTTAGATCCCCAGATGATTGTGAAGAATTCATCGAATTAGTGGTTAAACTCAATCACTGTTTATCAGAGCTCAAAGGCGAGAAAGGACGAGCAGACCATAAAGGGTAAACAACCTTTACAATGAAACTTTTACAATGCACTACCATTACGACGCAACCATTACAACGCAAACCATTACAACGCATTGCGCTGGGGGGCGCTCTAGGATAGGGAATAGATTTAATTTACTATCCAACACCTTCCCTACTATCCACGGGGACTGGAGTTGTTATAGTAAATTAAACTATTCACTATCCAGCACCTCAAAGCGCTATGCGTTGTAATGGTATGCGTTGTAAAAACTGCGTTGTAACAGCATGCGTGGTAAAAGCATGCGTTGTAACGTCATACATCCACCATAAAGTATCTATGTTGAGGAAAAAACTTGTTTTAAATAGGAACCAGTAACTAAGGTAGATTTAGGGGAACCTATTCGGATAGGTGCTATCAAAGGCCCCTTACTAAAGAAGAGAAGGAGAAGCGAAGGAAATTAAATCAGTGTCTCTACTGCGCTAAATTTGGGCATTTTGAAAAGAGTGTCCTACTCGTCCCAATAAACCTAAAAGCAAGACCAGTGATGTTGTAGTAAACCAAAAGTCGGAACACTGAACAGCTCAACAAAAAATGAGGTCAGTTTGTCATGTAAGCATACTAGTTTGGCCTCCACAGTTCCCAAAGTTTCTTATCAGCACCTTAGTATCAAAGTAACCTTACAGTCTCTGGCCTGTAAAGAAAAAACTTGGTACGTAGATGCCTTAATAGATTCAGGCAATTTCATAGACACTCGGTTTTTACAAGAACAAGGCTTAAAAACTGGACCCAAAGATTGAACTGAAGTAGTTAGAGCAGTGGATGGTAAGGAGTTAACATCTGGACTAATACAACACCATACAGAACTTTTTACTATGACGTGCTCCACCAAACACAGTGAATGCATCACCTTCGATATTATTGACACATGTAGAAAAGGGTAGGGCCGATGTCGACCATGAACCTTTTAAGTATTGCCCGGCGCTACCCGCCTCTCATACCACTCGAATCTATCAAACAAAGAGGCAGGCGCTGGAGACTGGAAGGCAGGAAACAGGAGTTTATTTCGACGGAGCAGAACACATCAAATCTGACAACAGGGTATCTTCTCGAAGTGCTCTAACCGCATCTCTGAGGCCTGGCCTCTTATACACAGGTTTATGGCTTTATTACATGAAACACATCTTTGTCAACACTTTGATGTATGGAAAGACATCCTTGGAATCCCCGTTACAAGCCCGTTCCCACACACATTTACAGTAGAAGTCCCCACCCCGGTCTCAACAGGTGAGGACTGTCGCGCAGCTGGACATTCCACCGATTCCCGGAATGCATGCGGCTGATCGGATCTCATGGGGTGGGTGCTTTGATCAGTTGTGGATCCTTTGATGGGAGAAGCTTCCTATTGTATGGGGGCAATAAACTGCATCCGCAAGGCCAGGTGGCGGCCTCGGAACGAGCAGGACAATCGGGCACAGAGGAAAGGGGGTTTATCAAAAGATACGGGATCAAGAAAGGGATGGAGGGAGGTGTTTAGCTGGGAACGGGATGTGGTTCCGAGGCAGGGTTGCGCTGAAGGGGAGGTTTATAGCCCAAGCATGTGAGAGCGGGGGCTGTTGGCATGCGGGGGGTGTTTGCGAGGTTAGAGGGAGAGAGAGACGCGCTGGCTATCGACAGTGGGCAGAGAGGCCATGGCATTCAAAATGGCTGCTACTTACGCGCACATACAAGCCTGAAAAGGGACAAGATGGAGCCGATAATGTTGATGTCGCAAACTAGATTTTAACAGTCCTCCCTTTTCAACATATCTAGCCAGCTTGTTCGTCAATGTCTATCCTCGTTATATTTCTAACCTCGACATCGTAAAATGCTTTCATGGGTTCGGTTTCAAAGTCCAGAGTTTTAGGGCAGATACAGTTTGCACATAGTGAACACAGAGGCGGCAAGCATTGAATACCCAGGCAGAATCCACCTATTACGACGATCGGTATCAGTATGATCATAAATAACCTCCACCCCCAGTTCTTCCCGGTACTCCAGAACCAACCACCAAGCGACCATTCTTCTTGTTCCTGGTGAACTTCTGAGGAGAGTCTGTGGAGGTGTTCAATGGCTTTGTACACTGAGGGTGAATTGTCCGGTATGTAGGTGCAACAGCTGGACCCAATGATACGGCATGCTCCTCCACGATCCGCTAGAACCATATCTAGAACAAGGCGGTTCTGAAGAGACACCAGGCGGACCACTTGAAGCTCGGCTGTATTGTTCGCAAGGATGCCAGCTGTAATGTTCATTGTTGTTTCAACTGCCTGGGTCAAATGTCGGATGACACGGCTGTTCGCCATCAGACCCCAGAGTGGAACAAGTCCCTTCATTGCGTCGAGGAACTGTGCTCCGGTGGAGTCGGCTTGCTCAATGTCTTTTGCTCGTTTTTGTCGGTGATGGTTTGCTGGAGCCACATAGGTCGGAGGAAGGATGAAGGCAATGTAACAGGTACCCCCCCAGCCTTTGGGGAGCCAGGTATAAGCCTTTGTACCACAAACAAAGTACATATTCGGAGAAGTGACAAAAGTGGGTGGATCAGTTGAGTCCAGAGTTCTGGTGATGCGGCAAGCGCTGTGGCCTACCAGCTGTGCCCCAAGCCCTTCGATGCACATAAGGCCTGAGACATTGACGACGGATAGGGCCACAGTGAGGGTGGCATCTGTTCGTTTCCGGAGGTAGGAGAAGGTGGGTCTGGTTGGGTTGTTGAACACCTGCATTTCAATCCGTTCTTTGACGGGGATGTCCATATGAATAGAGTCGTTGGATGTCAGGGGCAAAAGTGTGCAGCAGTCCTCCCTGTTTTGTTCTGCCAGACCCCATGAAAGAAATGTGTCATAGTTCTGCTGGAAGTGGCATTATCCCAGTAGCTTTCTTGCAAGAGGATCAGCCAAGCAAGGCAGGAGCCGTGAACTGAGAAAGGTGAGGGGATGAAGGGGATGGAATGTCCAGTGGCGTGGGGTAGCAACCCACAGATCCAGCAGTTGGTGGCATTGGTGGCAAGATTGTGCTGGTGCAGCAGTTGCACGAAGGAGTTGTTCCAAAACTCCTTACGTCTTTCTCGGAGTTGGGGTGAAAGAGAAGCCAGGTAATGTTCTTTCATTGTGGTAGGCTGTGTAGTGGTCAGAAATGTCTTATGAGCTGGTGCGCTCACTTCCATGATCTAGAGGGTGGTCATGAGGAGGAGGCAAAAGAGAAGGGCGAGAAAGAGTGCAATAGTCTTTGAGCCGTGGATTTTGTCAGTCTTTGGGTTTCTGTAGTGAATCTTCCGACGTCCGGTTGCTTCCATCATCTTCGTGCCGGGGGCTTCCATCATCTTCATATCGGGCGCTTCCATCATCTTCAAGGGGCTCGGTAGTGGGCAGAACCACAAACTTCGTTTGGCTTCTCTCCTGGCAGCCTTAGTAGTGTTAGGCCACAGCTCTCAGAATTATAACTTAGTCAGTGGTCTGCTTAGCCGAAGCTCCCTCCTTTCGTCGTAGGTTATACCCTTCTCTGGATGGCACAGTGGGATCGGGAAATTCTGTCAGCTCAAGCGGCTCTTCATCAGGGTAACAGCTCAGGGATGGTCGATCTTTGTTCAGGGGTTCTTCTTGGGTGTTCACGTCTTCGTTCGTCGTCAGGGTTGAGGAGATCTTTTTGCAGTGGTGTGCATGCAGCCAGTCGCGTTTCCCCTCCACTCGAAGAGCTGTTCGGGTGGTGATCAAGACTTGCCAGGGGCCCGTCCACCGAGATTCCAGACTCTTTGCACGCTGGAAATTCTTGACTAATACATAGTCACCGGGTTGGATATTGTGTCCGGGGCCCCCGGAAGCATCAGGAATGGCATGCAGCACCTGTTGATGGATAACAGACAGTGTCTTAGTCAGGTTGTACAAGTAATCAGACATTAGGACGTCCGGGACGTCCTAAATGGAAGTTGGTTTTGGTGCAGACCAGACGCTCATGGGCCAGCCGAAAATGACCTAGAAAGGTGTCAAATGGTGTTTGGTGGGGGTGGAACGCATTGATAGCAATGCCAGTGGGAGAGCGTCTGGCCATTTCAGTCCTGTGGTAGCCACTATCTTAGCTAGTTTGAGCTTCAGTGTGGCATTATGTCGCTCAACTAGTCCAGCAGATTGGGGGTGGAAGACTGCGTGGAATTTTTGTTTTACACCCAACCCCTTCAAGATGAGTTGGATAACTTCGGCTACGAAGTGGGGGCCATTGTCGCTCCACAAAATTCGACAAAGGCCATAACGAGGGAAGAATTCTTTCAGTAGTACCTTTGCAGTGGCAATGGCAGTGTTGTCGCAAGTCGGATAGGCTCCACCCATTTGCTAAATGCTCACACGACAACAAGTACATACTTCAGACCTTGGCATCTTTCTAGTTGGATGTAGTCCATCTGCAGGACTTCAAATGGATGATTGGGAACCCAAAACCTCCCCGAGGTACTACAGTTCCTTTCCCAGGGTTGTGTTGCAGGCATATCAGACATTGTTGGACCAGACTTTTAGCAGAGTATGCGATCTTGTCATTGTGCCAAACTTTGGAGACAAGCTCGATCATAGGGGCAGATCCTATGTGTGCGGAGAGTGTGCCATGGTCATTATGGGGATCAGGTATGAATCGGGTAGCAACCATTTGTTTGTGTCTTTTGTTCACCAGCAGCCTTCATCGGCTTTCAGTCCCACCCGTGCCCATTCAGTCAATTAGTGTTTTGAGCTGGCCATTTGGATGTCTCTAATAGTTTCCCTAGCGTCCGTCCATTTTTCTGCTTGTGACCTGGTCACATACATGCGTGTCGTTGTCCTATTTTCGGCTGTGGTTCGGGCAGTGATGTCAGCCAGTGCATTCCCCTGCCCAATGATGTCTGTCACCTTTTTGTGTGCTTGGCATTTGATTACTGCAAGTTGTTTGGGAAGGAGGACTGCTTCAGTCAGAGCAGAGACTAGATCTCCGTGTAAGAAGGGTGTGCCGTGCGAGGTCAGGAATTTCCATAGGAGCCCAAAATGATGAACCACCCCGAAGGCATACTGGCTATCGGTGTAAATGTTTGCTGTGGTTCCTGCTGCCAGGATACTTGATCGTGTGAGGGCAATCAGTTCTGCTGCCTGTGCAGATCGTTGTGTGATGCGGGCTGTCTCTACTACGGTTCGGGCCGTGGTAACTGCATAAGCAGCTGAGGTGGTGCCGTCGGGGAGTTTGATGCAAGAGCCGTCCACCCACAGCTCTCCCTCAGGGTCTGGGAAGGCTGTGTCTCTGAGGTCAACCCTACTCCTAGTCTGTTCGTCCGTGAGGGTCACACAGTCATGTACAGGGGACACATTGGGATCGTTCTCTGGTAGGGGCAACAAAGTCGCCGGATTCAGCGTGGTGCATCTCTTCAGGGTGATGTGGGGGGCAAGCAGAGTCAGTTTGTACCCAGTCAGTCGTGCACTAGTCAGATGTTGGGTCTTAGAATGGTTCAGGAGGGTGTCAACCGCATGGGGCACTAACATTGTGAGGGAGTTTGAGAGCACGATCCCCTCACTTTGTCGGATAGAAATAGCAGCAGCAGCTACAGCTCGAAGGCAGGCAGGCAAAGCTCTGGCTACGAGGTCAAGAGTGGCAGAGAAGTAAGCGCATGGGCGTTGCTTTGGGCCAATGGACTGGGTCAAGACAGACAAAGCACATCCCTCCCTTTCGTGAGTGTAGAGGGAGAAGGGCTTCGTGTAATGGGGGTTCCTAGGACGGGGGCTGAGCAGAGGGCATCTCGTAGTTCTGTGAAGGAGGATTGGCACTCAGGGGTCCAAGGGACTGGGAAGGGAACATCTTTAGCCAGCAGAGAAAGCAGTGGTTTCACAATGAGGCTGAAATTTGGCAACCACTGTCGGCAGAAGGAAGTGAGGCCTAGCAGGGAGCGGACTTGTTTCTGGGTTTTAGGGACAGGGGTCTCTAGAATGGTCTGAATTTGGTCGGGGGTAAGCTTTCTTCCGTCTTTGGACAAGAGGTGGCCTAGGTAAGTGACCTGGGGTTGGCAGAATTGCAAATTCTTTTTGGAGACCTTGTGGCCATTTTCTGCAAGGAAGTGCAGGAGTTGGATGGTGGCTGTGACTGCAAGTGGGGTGGTGTCGGCCGCCAAAAGGATATCACCAACGTATTGTATCAACACCACTCCATCGGGTAACTGGACTGCATCCAGTTGTCTCTTGAGGGCCTGACTGTAGATGCTGGGACTTTCAGTGTAGCCTTGGGGTGCTCGACAGAATCAATACGAGCGGGCTTTTAGGGTGAAGCCGAAGAGGTATTTGCTGTCTGGGTGTATGGGGATAGAGAAGAAGGCGTTCTTGAGATCAATGACAGTGAAGGAGGTAGCAGTGCAAGGAATCAGAGTCAGAATAGTGGTGATGTCTGAGACTACGGGGTACTGAGGTACAACTACTTTGTTGACCTCTCGTAGGTCGATGATGAAGCGGTACGCTTTCTCATCTCCTTCTCCTTGCTTTTTTATAATGGGTAGGATAGGGCTGTTGCAAATATTGCTAACTACTTCCTCTACCACTCCTGCATCTATCAGGGACTGGATAATCTTTACCAATGCCTTCTCACCCTCAGGCGATATCCGATATTGTGGAAGTTTTGGGAGTATTGCGTCCTGTCGAACAGTTGTGTGCACTGGGTCGATCATCATACGTCCTACGTCCGAGTCAGTTTTGGCCCACAGATATGGAGGTAGAGTGTCAAGTAGGGACAAGTCAGAGTCAGAGATGGAAAACATGCGTCGGGAAGGACAAAGTCTGAGCAGAGCCGGGTTATCATACAGAAAGACCGGAACTCCATCTTGCGAACACCTAATGGTAGCTCGGAAATGTTTCAATAAGTCAAGTCCCATAATGGCATCAGGGGTGTTGGATGAAAGCAAAAATGTTGTGTCAGTGATGTTATTTTCCAAGTCAAAGGAGATTGTGTGGACAAGGGGTTAGTGGAGGGCGTTCCATCAAAACCTATCGATGTTACAAGTGAGCCAGACAAGGGTGCCCTTGGAATCAGTGGTTTAGATAACGCACTACGTGTTGCGCCAGTGTCTACCAGAAATGGAGACTTCGTACCCAGGACCTTAGCGGTGACATAAGGACCTTGCTGGTCAACATAGAGCTCGACTGGATCCCTCCCTTGCCCTTGGCAGTCCTATGCGAAGTCGTGGGCATCGTCGCAGTCAGACTGTTGGTACTGATTCTGTCGGGGACGGTCAAATGTGTTCGGTCTGCTTGACCTGTCGTTATTTGTGTCATTCGTGGACCCTCGTCCCTGTCCCCGATTTCTTGGTCCACCCGCTACATCTCTGGTGTCCCTATTCCTATTCATCTCTAACAGGACCAGACCTGGGATTTCCAATGGCCGAATTCCTTGCAAAAGGCACACTGGTCCTCACCAATATCTTTTCGTCCAACATAGGGTGCGGGTGTATGGTCTTTAGGGGGTGGGTTTCTAGGAGCATTCGACTGGTAATTTCCTTTGTACTGCTCTCGTCCTATAGTTACCCCCTGCAACTGTGCGATCATCACCCTCTCCTTCAAGTCCTTTTTCTTTTTCTCAGTCGCCCTGTCGTTTTCATTTTTCTGATGCTCATAATACTGGGCCATCTGGAGGATAGCCGCGGGTTTGGAGGCTGCCCAACTACTCTCGCTAGCCTGTAGTTTCTGAGAGATCTCCTGTGACAGACCTTTAACATAGTTCTGGACAAACAGATGATGTCCGGTTGCAGTGGTCATGTCCTGGCCGCTATAATCGGAAAACACAGTTTCGAACCGGGAGAAGTATTCTGACACATCTTCCTGGGGTTTCTGGCGGCAGGCCGTTACTATCGACCAGTCCACCTTCTTTTCTGGGATCAGGGTTTTCAGTTTCTGCACAATTTTGTCTGGGAGTTCTAAAATGGATTTCATAGGTTTCTGTCCAGGCTCTCGTTGTCTATCTATGCCATCGAGTTGTGACCAGGTATGTCCGAACAGCTCAAGGTGGTCGATTTTCCGGATTTGCTTCCACACATCAGCTGGCATACATAGCCCGAAAAACAAATTGATGTCAGCTAGGGTCATAATCGTTGAACCTAAGGCTGTACCTAGTTCAGTATAAAAGGCAGTGGAGTTTTTCCGTAAATCGGGCAGAGATTTTGCATCTTGATGGTTAACATCATCGTGTGTTCCCTGACCTCGTGGGGGAACCCAGTAGGGAGCAGCCTCTCTCATAGGCATCATGGCATTAGCTTGTTCTATTTGAGGTTCGGTCGCTACAGGAGTCGTAGGTTTAGCTTCCAACCCCTGTTCAGTGAGGTGCCGGAAAACTTCAAGTGTACGTGCGAGGAGGTCCATCACGTCACACTCGCTCTCATCCCCGATGTCAACCTTTCTAGATAGAGTCGTTAGGCTCTTCGGACCTTTGTCTCGGTATCGGTCCTCATAAGCATTTAGGGTATGGTAACATAATCGCACAACAAAGTGCCGTCGGTGGCTCCCAGCATATGTGTTGAACATATCCATTATGTACTCCTCACTCTCCTTCCGTTCCACTAGTGTCTTTACTATCTTGTCGATCCCTGCTCGCTCATCCTTGCTCAACCTGTTCATTCTAGTGGAATCTGTCTTTCGGGCCTCAGGGTCGTCTAATACTGTTGCTTGCGCTGTATCGAGTACAAGGGGCTCGGCCGGCGGGGAGGCCATGAGGACCGAGGCCCTGGTGCTAGTCTCATCTGTGCTTGGGGGCGGAGCGTGCTGTACTAAGGGTTGGGAATGGGCATATGGAGGGGGCATGTAGATGATTGGAGGACCTACTAATAGATGATCGTTTGCTCGCTGTTTCGAGGGTAACTCAGGGTAGAGCGTAGAGGGTGTTCTGACAGGACACTGACTCGATGTTTCAGACTCTTGCTTCTGCTTGGCCTCCTCTCTCTCCTTTATCTCTTCCTCTAACTTTCTGGCAGCTAGGTGAGCTGCTTTTCGTAGTTCTTTCTCTAATCTGACTTTGTTTCTCTTTTTACGTTGTTCTGTTTCTTTGCGCCACATGTCGAGAATATCAAGCATAGTGGGCGTTGTCTTATTGTTGCCTCATGGGAATAGTCCAGCCCTAACTGCCAAGCCATGCCTTCCAGTTCGGACTGGACTGTTCCCGTGAGGCACAGGGTCAGACTGATTTGCATATGGCCATATCTGAACTGGGGTGGCGGAGTGAGCTAAAGAATGGTGATGGATTAAACCCAGATCAGTTGACTGTGGGTGAGTGTTTGATTTGCTCAAATGCTCCGTCTATCATCCCCTTTTGTATCGCTTTGTTCACCCTAAGTTGGCAGGGTATGCTCGGACGTCAGTCCCTTGCTCACTTTGCCACTGGATTCAAGAAAGCCTGGCTGATGAGGATTATGAATCCGAAACCGGTCCCAGGATGCTTGTTTCCGGTTCAAGCAAGACATGGCTTGGCAGTTCGGTCTGGACTGTTCCCATGAGGCACAGGGTCAGACTGATTTGCATATGGCAATGGCAAATACTTTTTCTGTAATTACCGAATTGGTAAAAATACTGAATTGCCAAGGGGGGCAGGGTGGTACTTTGACACCCTGTTGCATCCCCGTTTCTGGCTTGTGTGCCCCCTAAGGGCATGTCTGTGTGTCACATGGCACAGGTGTACATGCACAGATGTGCATGTACACAGGAATTCGTTATTTATCATGCAATATTATTACATAGTAAATAACGAATTCTTAGAGGCCTGTGGCACTGTTTGCAACGACACCTACGTATAGATTTACTGAATTGGTAAATTTACCGAATCGGTAAAATTACCGATTCGGTATTTCACAGAATCGGTAAATTTACCGAATCGGTAAAATTCTGGCACCCTACATCTCAATCACCAAATACCGGTCGGTAACGGCCGAAATCGGCCGTTACTGACCGGTATTTGGTGAGCTACATCTGGCCCTAGGGGTGGTGCGACAATGATGGAATAGCGCCAATAGACAACTTGGGGTGCGGCATCATACGCACCTGAGATCCTATTATGGCTCTGTGAGGTGCTACCGCATGGAGGGGATTGGCAAAGGTTGCAAGACTGGGAAGAATTGGGGATTTCCAGTCTTGGGGACCACTATAAGAGGGAATCCTCATACCCTTTCAGGATCTCATGGAAAGACATGACATTCCCGGGCTGGACTTTCTCCTACATGCGGCACTGATGGCAGCCATTCGCAAGCATTGACGGAGAGGGCTGGAGGAGCCGCAGGCCTTCCTCCCCTGTCAATATGTGTTCACCTCGGCAGGGAGGGTTAAGGCGGTCACCTGCCTTACGCAGGGTTCTAGGTCTCCATTAGAGGGACTGCACGTTGAATGGGAAGCGGATCTGAGGACGCCCATAGAGGAGAAGACGTGGGAGATGTTGATGGAACGGGCATGGAAATGCTCCAGGAACTCAAGATTTCAACTAATACAGTTTTATGTGTTCCACTGAGCGTACCTGACTCCTTTTAAAATTACTGAGTTTTTTGGATCCCCACAGCCTGCCCACGGTAAAAAACTGGAAAATGCCATGCTTCTCCACATGCTCTGGAAATGCCCCCTGTTACACGGGTTTTGGCAGGGGTCATGGCCAAGCTACAAGGGGTAATGGATAGGGAATTGCAGCTGAGGCCTGGAGTTTGCCTGCTACATTAGTTTCCCCATCCAGCTTTTAATAAGCTCACCAGTAAATTCATAGACCTAGGGTTAGTCCTAGCTACACAAGAAATTACTAGCCACTGAAAAGCGGTCACTGGGCCTGATGCAGCAAGATGGTTACGGGAATTAATAAAATGGGTGGACTGTGTGGGGATCTTCCGGCTGCAGATGGCTCGGAGAACCAATAATGACAAATTGCTTCAGGTGGCTAGGGCCTGGGTGGCGATGGTGGACCAGCTCAAGACCCCAGCTGACGGGGATGACTGACCTTCTGAAAGGGGTGACTTTTCCTACTGATATAGAGCTTTACCTTGGTAAAGTGGGTGGGGAAGGTGCCGGGTAAGGTGATTAACCTGGGAGCATCCTCCTCGTGGAGACCTCGATCACTGACACAGAACTTGGAAGTGGATGACAGGAATACAGGCTAGACGGCGTGAGAATTGAAAGAGGGAAACTGCATGTCTGACAGGGGGGGCCTGGGGGGAGGGGGGAAGGGAGGGAGGTTGTTGTGGGTTGATAGTTGTTTATATGATGTGAAGAGGAATGAGATTGTGCGCAAGCCTAGAGCAATATGGACTTACTGCCCAGTACAGCATTGAAGGTTGTAATAGCATAGACAAATCTACTGCATAGATGCATACATGAAGTAATGAGGGCCGAGGGCCAAGATTGAGGTAGATGGAGAAGGGAACAGACATGACAGGACCAACAACTGTCAATCATTATACGATGAAATGTGCTATGCAATTGAACAATGATTGTCTAACTGATTGAAAATTTGATTGAAATCTGTTTTAAAAAAATGAGTGATGTCATAAATATTGTCGTTTAACATGTCCTGAGTATTGTAACATGTGAGGTCAAAAGTAGTGCAAGTAATCCAAAAATTGATGGATGGAATGTTTGGATTAATATCAGCAACTGGTGATTACTTGGGGTTACATCCAAGTCCATCATTATTTCACACACCACTCTACCTCTGATTGGACCCAGTGTCAAGTCTTCACTCACCTGAAATCCAGGATGTTCAACTTGAGAGATGAGACAATTATTCTCTATGCCCCTTGAAATCTATGCCTGTCCAAGCCATACGTAAAACACAGTTTAACAAAAACAGATCTCCTGGGGAAGGGGAAAATGGGACAAAATAAAAAAGAACAGAAAGAAAACACTCTGCGAGATTCAGCTCTGGGTCAATGCAACTCATTCTCCACTTGATGGTTCATAACCAGGCACTGTATAGTGCAGTTCTTCAATGATCAAGCATCTATATGTAAAAGATAATAACATTAGAAGTCCCTAGTAAAGAGTACTGGGTGTGCCAGGGCTGGTGATGACAAATGCTACTAGTGGGCCTGCAGCACTGATTGTGCCACCCACATGAGTAGCCCTAAAATGGTGTCTCGGGCCTGCCACATCAGTGCCTTTGTGCAGTCTGTGAACTGCCATGTCCTACTGGTCAGTGTCCCCACTGACCAGGCCTAACCCTTCCCTATTTGTGCACATTGGTCACCCCTATGAAATGCCCAAGGTACCCCCCTGGGCAGGGTGCAGCGTATGTGAAAGGTAGAGCATGTACTGGTGCAGGTGACATACTCTGATAGTGAATTACAGCCATTTTCATTTTTCACTATTGTAAGGCTATCTTGCTCTATAGGCTAACATGGGGAATGCTGGCTACAGTGGCTACCAGCATATCTTCCCATAGGAACAAGATAGGACATCAAAGTCTAGTATCCCTGAACTCAGAATTTAATAAGACACCTTTTAGGAAAGGTTGTTTTTAAATCCTTTGTTTGAGAACATCACTTTTAGATTCAGCCCTTGATTCAGACATTCGGTCTGCTCCCACTCTGACTGCTTTTAGGAAAAAAATAAAAACATGGCTTTTTAACCAGTAACTCACCTTCCCTTTCACCCTGCCCTCATTCATAGCGCCGAGACGCCCTTGGGCAATTGTTCGCGCTCAATAAATCACAAACATAAAATAATAAATGAATAAATAGAAAGTTGCTGTTCTCTTGTCTGCCCTTTCTGTGTGCCTTGGCCTGTTTGTATATTGACTGTCTGGTTTGAGAGTGACAGGGGCTGGGGATTCCCCAAGGAGGCTGGCTGAGTCAGCCCTAGGTTGAATGACTGCATTTGCAACTTGAGTGGTGCCAGGAGATAGCACCTGTGCCTGAATAGGGCTGTGCCTGCCTTCTACAATACTGGTTCCACCTCCTGCTGGGCGGCTGATGACCCTGCCCCTCACTCGGAAAGGAAAGGAGAAGCCAGGAAAACAAAGTGCTCAAGAAACACCCAGAACTGGTTCAGACCGGGCTCAGCGCCCACTTGCACAAAGAGAACAAAGACTTTTAGGGGTATAAGTACAGGACCCCTGACAACAGAAAATTAGATCATCCTGGAATCAAGAAGGAACCTCTGCCAAGGAGAAAGCTGAAACTGAAGACGGAAGATTGTCCAGCTGTTGCTATGCTAGATTGGCCTGCTGTTGCTTTGCTGCCAAGGAGACGGGAAGGACTTTGCTTTGTGCTGTGTCCCCTTGTTTGAAGGAATCTCCAAAGGGCCTGAGAAGAGCTGGCTCCCTGTTTTTGAAGTCCCAGGAACAAAAAGACTTCACCCCAGCTTCCTGTGAGCTCTACTGAGAGAGTTCTGTCCTTCCTGGAGTGCGTGGCCCATGTGTGGTGCCTCTTGAAGTTGTACCTGTGTTGGGAAGCTAGAAATCATGCTTTAAAGACTTTGCTACAGAAAAGTTATTGCAAGGAAATTCCCGCCGCTATGAAGGCCGAAATCGTCGCAGTGAAATCCATACAAGTGGCCTTCTTCCCCATACAGACCGAATTCGTCGCAACACGCCCGCTGCTGCAGCGAGGTTGTCGCTTCGCCTCCCCAAGGTCTCAGGAGCAACGCATCGCTTGTTTTCCACCCCACCAGGTTCTGCTTTTGGAACTTTGTCACATCTAAAGGTCTGAGTCTGAGTATATGCATCCCATTTGGGGGTGACACACAGAAGTAAGCACAGCCCAGGTAAAACCCATGACGAGTTGACCTTGTCATGAGCACTGAAGAGGTTAGTCAGGTAGCATTTGAGTCCATCATTATAGAATGGAGCTGTGAGCTCTCTGGTAGTGATCGCTAAGTGCCCTTATCCAGAGACACATGGAGATATTGAGATGCCATTTTGGTCAGCATTATTCTGTTCAAAAGTGCAGAAAAAGGCAATTTTGTGCATGGTTTCTCCCCAATGTTTGGGCATCTATTTTTCTGGAATTAGAAGTCTGTGCACTTTACTCCTGCTAAACAGTAATGAAGTGTATATGTTCCCCTTTACATAGTTAAATGGTTTACCACTTAGTAACTTATTTAACTTGCATATAAGTTCCTAGTATACACTATATAAAACGTACCCCTTCCCTGGACTATAAATACCTCCCACAGACTGCAGCACCTATTATGCCAGCCACAGACTGGGCCTGGAAAACATGGCATCATGTCTCCTATGTGTAGCCTGACCATAGAAACCTAACAACATGCTGTCAAATTAACCGTTTGTGACAGTCAGGAAACCCTGCTTTTAAATATTGACAAGTAACCCATAAGTACACGTTGTTGTCCACAAGGTACTCAGCCTATTATTTAAAAGTGATTCCCTGAAAAAATTGCCATGGTCCTCGAGTAACTAGCCGTCACAAGCTACATTCAAGGGCGGGGTAGCTGAATCCTAGAAAGTGTCAACATGCAGATTAGGTATTTTAATCTGTAATTTATGACAGGACAGATGAAAAAGCCATTCAAAGGCTATTTTTCATATTTATTACAATCCAAAGTTATGGTAAAGTCAGATTTCCATAAATATGTATGGAAATTATCTTTGGAAAGTTCCATTTTACCTGCCTGAACCTCTGTTAAACTAAATAAAACTAGCCAACTGGCAACTGGTCTGTCAGTGCCTGGTCTTAATGAGATGTGAAAACTGCTCCCCGAGCAGGCACAATGGAGAGCGTGGGTGAAGGGGTTTTCTTCACCTTGCAGGAAGACCAGGGTGGACCTAGGATCTTAATTAACTTGTAAAGGGGACTACCCTTTCACAATTAAATTTAAGTTGACACCTGAAGAAGGCAACCCTTTGTCCCCCATGAAGGCTGGCAGCAGACCCAGTGGGAAGGGACCCACCCCCAGAACTGGTATAGAATGAATATAGATGAGGGGACTGCTCATTTCCCTGACCACTTTTTGGGAGAATGCACAGGCTCTGAACAAGGTTGGAAGGGCTTCTCCAGCCTGAATTGTCGTGTAGTTTCTACAAATCCGCACTGCTGCATTGGAGATTTAGCGCATTGCATTTTTTAACAGTTAACTTTGATTTTAATCACCTTGCTCCTACCTGATCGAGCACCCCCTTCCCCGGTCCACCCCTGACCTAGTCAGATTGTTGTGGAGATAAGGCGCCCCGGAAGTGATTATTACTTCCTCCTCGCTTGCCGCGCGCAGGTCAGCAGGCTAGCTGTTCTGTCCTGCTATAAAAGAACGATGCCTATCCATTCGCGCAGCGGACGCGCTCAGCGGGAGTGCAGAAGGCACACCAAAGACAATCCCGCCTGCGCCTGTACCGGGCCCAGGGCCACTTCCCCTGGGCAGCCCGGCCAGTCAATCTGTAATGAACAATTGCAGTATACATCTGAACGACTGACATCTATAGGTTCATCCTGTAACTATTCTACCAACTGCCACAGTTTTAAAATCTGGAACCCTGCTTGTCAGCACGCAAGTGCTTTCCTAACTGTAGCTTCTCCATGAACATTCAGCAGGCAAAACATTACTCAGCCTGCACCATCCTCTCACCCACAAACATGCAGTTGGCTCTGATTAAATGCTCGCTTCCTACCAAAACGCAAATACGAAATCCAGTTTTTCATTTAGAATCAAAAACTAGACATCCTGATGATAACTGAAACCTGGGAAGATCCGGCTGTGGGGCCTGACTTCCACACTGCTTCACCAGAAGGATACGCGATCTGCAGATTTGATAGACCAAATAAAAAAGGAGTAGGGCTTGCTAACATATATTGGGAAATCTTTGTCATCAAAGCTGAACCAACCCCCACCAATATTTGCAAAACATGTTACTTCTCCATTACAATCCCGCAATTTCCGCCTTTCAAAGGTATTCTACTATACCGACCCCCAGGATCTTGTGCGGAATTCTTGTCCTCTTTAGGCAACTTATTAGAGTTAGTCGCAGGTGAAAATAACTTCGCCATCTTAGGAGACTTTAACTTTCACCTGGAGTCACAGGCCGACCAAGACACAATACCTCGACTGGCCGAATTAGAGGCGATAGGCCTCACTCAAATTGTCACCTTACCCACCCATTCTGCGGGACATGCGCTAGATGGAATCTTCTCCAACCATCCATGCCTTGACCTAAGGGACACTCTGCCGCTACCTTAGATAGGCCATCACGCTATTCTCTTTGACATTAAATTTAGCAAAAACCCCTGCACCCTCATAAAACCCCAACTCCCTAGACAGTTTAAAGCCTGGAGTAATATTGATTCCCTATAATTTTATTCCTCCTTATTTACAAATCAACCTGACCTTCCCCCTACTGACCCCGAAGCAGCGGCCATCATATACACGAGCTGGATTAATGATGCAGTTACCACATCAGTACTCATCAAACGCAGGTCCAAAAACCGAGCCTCTGTCTCTGCACCTTGGTTCTCGGAGGCCCTAAGATGCGAAAAGCAGATATGCCAGCATCCAGAACGCAGATGGCGCTCACACTATTATCCTGCCAAGAAAGTTCTCTACAAACAATCCCTCACCAACTACACACGCCTCCTGATTTCAGCTAAAAGTTATTTCTATTGTAATCAAATTGACTCGGCAAAAAACTCGGCCATATAATTGTTCTAAGTAGTATCCAAATTGGTAGGGCAGGGCTAAACCCCCCTATTGCTGCCACTCGGACACTTTGCAACTCACTAGCCACATATTTCCAAGAGAAAGTTTGCACCATCCATAACAACTTTACTCTTAACAATTCCTCGATCACTTCCTTGGCCAACCCCAACGAATCCAGCACACCAACAGATCCCCCATGTATCTAAGAAAACACATTACTCACACTTCCCAAACCCTATTTTTGAAGAATTCAATCAAATCCATCCGGTCCTCATCTCACATCTCATATCTTCCATGAAATCAGGGTCCCCCGAAGATCCATGTCCGCCTGCCACCCTTAAGCTCAATCCTCATCTCATAGGATCCAGTCTGGCCAAAATAATCAACTCAATGTTCAAAACCGTACCATACCCTTCCACATGGAAAAAGACGGTGATCAAGCCACTCATAAAAAAAGCCAACCTTGACCCAGCTGACACAGCCAGTTACAGACTCATTACTTCGCTGCCTCTACCTGCCAAAATTGCAGAGAAGGTAGGAACTCTCAATTGACAAGTTTTATCGAGCAACATCACTTACTAGATGACACACAATTTGGCTTTAGACGGGGACATGGCACGAAAACCGCCCTCATCAAAGCATCAGATGAGATCAAAAAAATCATGGATGCTGGTGGAGCGGCGGTTCTCGTCCTGCTGGACCTCTCCGCAGCATTTGACACGGTCGACCACACCACCTTGATCGACCGTATGACTGCACTAGGTATTTATCACAACGCGAGGGCCCTCCTCGCCTCTTTCCTGGCTGATCGCTCTCAATCAGTCACGCTGGGCAAATTCTCCTCCCCCGCATTCTCTTTTCCATGTGGGGTACCCCAGGCGTCCTCGCTAAGCCCAACACTATTTAATATCTACGTGTCGGACTAGACGAGGCTCATAAAAACATACAACATGGCGCTTACCTCATACGCGGACGACACCCAACTAGAGTTGGCACTACATAATGATGGTGCAAAGATCGTAGCCAACTTCCAGAAGGGAATGCTTGCCATAAGCTCCTGGATGACTGACAACTCCCTGAGATTGAACTCCAGTGAATCGAATAAAGACCTCTTGACTGACTGACTGAACTCCAGTAAGACCAAAGTTATGGTCTTCGGTAATCTCTCACCATCTTGGTCCGCTCTTTGGTGGCCAACTGCCCTCGGTACGCCCCCCTGCTCCAGTGGCAAAGGTTACGAACCTTGGAGTAATTTTTGACGCCAAACTGACTTTTATGCACCGTGCCAATTCGGTGCTATCTTCCACACCATCAAAATCATAAAGAAACTTTTACCATACCTCCCTTCCTCAACAGCTAAAACTCCAGCTGATTCAAAACGCAGCAGCTAGGCTGCTGACAGGCACTCCTAAATTTAAGCCCATCTCAAGCGCAGTCCGCCAACTTCACTGGCTACCAATAAGAAGCAGATCCAAGTTTAAAGCTCTCTGCATCGCTTATAAAGCCATTCACAATAATGGTCCTGACTTCCTCAAACAGTCTCTCCGACCCTACAATCCGCCCGGACAATTGCGTTCCTCCAACACTTTCCTTCTTACTGTCCCCCACACAAAAAAAGTCTCCTGGGGCGACAGATCCTTTATAGCTGCCACTACCAAACTCTGGAACATCAAGACCAGCCACATCCTCCTCATCATTAGAAAACAGATAAACGCTTGGCTCTTCAATCAATGATTCACTATGTTTGCCATCTTGTATCCAGTCCATCAGCGCAGAGACACCTTCGGGTATTTGTGCGCTCTACAAAATGCATAAATAAATATAGACAAGCTAACTCACAGTGCCACTGCAAGCCCCTCTAACTTACCAAGGAGCAAACAGTTTCTGACAACCACTGAACATGACAACCCTGATTCCGTAGTCACTCGTGCTCACTTGTTCTCAGAGAAATATGCAGGGAATACACCGTGGGATGTTATCAGTATTATTTACTGAACCAATGTTCTTCTTGCATAAAATAGGTGTGTTGCAATGATTCTGAGACAAAGCAAATGAGGGAGATTACAAGCACCTAGAGAGTAAACAGTTGACACATTTCTATTGAGGTGCTTAAGTAATGAATATATGCAGACATATATGCAAAAATGGTAATCTAACAAACACATACAATTTGAACCCTACGCTATGTCTAACTAGAGAGTATGTATGTGTAGAGCCAAGAATCCCCATTAGGGATGATCCAACCCCATTACTTGATGGGATAGAGTGAATTATCCCATCTTAGTCTCAAGTTGGAAACCCCTCACGGAGTGTCATATCGGTGTGTAGTGATTTCTCAGCATGCAGGGACCTTCGAGGTCAGCAGAAGTGCCTCCTTTACAATCTATCAAGATACCTATTATTTTTTTTTTAAAAGCAGCGTTCGCAATGTGCGCACTAGAATAATGATGTTATGGATATGTGGATAACACTGTCGCCCTGTGGATCAAAATAGGATGACCTAATGCATTGAGAGGCCTAGTACATGATGTTCAGGACATCGTGACAATGTTGGGCCAAGCAAGTAGTTTCAGGGACACAAATCCAACATTGTCATACATGCCAATGTGTGCAAAAGGTCAGTGCTGAGACTTTATTTTCTTAGGACAATGTGAGGAATAAGCTGCCTTGATACATGGGCCTAACTCAGGAATATAACAGACTGTTAAGAGTAATGTGCACTGTGGGAATATTTGCAATAGGGCAAACATGAACTGCTGTAAACGTGAGTAGAGTTGCCCCAAGTAATTTTAACCTCATTGGTTAGAGAGAAGCCAGGAGTCCCAACCCCTCACATGCTGGTGAAAACCATAAATATGGCACCTCAACGTACCCTCCTCAGAAGTCTTTCTAGCCCGGCAGAAGAACAGAATTTGTTTTGAATTTGAATTTCCTGACATTTGGAGGACCAGGACCAACAACTACCAGAGTCAATCTGGGGAAGGCAAATCCCCCAAGGCTGCAGAAATAGGTGAGTGTCACTTGGAGTCTCTTTGATGCCCTTTCATCAGGATGTCAGTAAGAAGTTACACTGCCTTTTTGAGCCGGGTTCAGAGACAGCCTGCTGCCTTGCACTGCTGGATAAATTCAATGTCCAAAACAAAGACCAAGGGGCTAGTGACGGAGTACCCTCTGTGCCAAACTGTCTGTCTGCCACCTAATTTCAAAGCGGGACGACTTCCAGGGTTACACCAATGGAGTCAAATTTACTCTGTCAATGTAAACCTTTCTTCAGTGGCCGGAGGGAGTAGCTGCCATTGTGAGTACCGCATTGACAGTCTTCAGATGGTCAGGACAGCTTGTCTTGCCACTGTATATGGAGATGTCTGCCAGGCTGGAAGACATCAGTAAACTTGGACAGTCAAATAAAAGCTTGCTTGGTGGAAGGCCTGTTTGCCATTACTCCTTCTGCCAAACCGTATATCAGGCCCTAAATTCCACAGTAGAAAATGGAGAAAGGAGTCAAAGTATCCAGGTGAAATGACAAGTTCTCTAGAAGTAAAACTCAAACTATTCCTACCAAAATCAAAAGATTCAGCTGGAGTTTGCTCAAAACCTATTTAACTTCATTGAGACCTTCCTGGATATACCCTCCCGCCTTGCCCCACTGAGAGATTTCAAAAATCCTTGACTGGGCCGTCCCATTTGGTGTATCTGACCTTGAGATCCATTGTGGTCAGCCTCAAAGTGTAAATAGGTTTCAGTCTGCATTTAACTCTCACTTAAAACTTTAAATCCTAACCATGGAGTGGAGCGTGGCTCTGCCATCATAAGGGGATTATGGTGCCTTCCGATGGGCTCCTGGAGCCTGTTGGAAGATCATCAGAATCTCACCTCCGGTTTCATCATCTCCGGTCGCCATCATCGTAATACGGCAGTTAGACGGAAACCTATAATTTTGTGCCCAAAGCCTCCGACAGCTGGTCAGAGGCTTTCCTCATAACATCATAATTATGCCCATTGTCTCTATTCTTTTAACCCCTTTGCTGCGGGGGGTAATTCCCCCACTGTGCTGGGGGGCAGGGTGCGGGGGGTGCGCTGACAGCGCCCCCATGCTCATGACGAGCTCAGCTCATCATGAGGCACGGCGCTCCGGTGCTCTCGTCACAGCTGCACCCGTTCCCGTGGAACGCTCAGCACAGCAGGGAAATTATCCCCGCATGGGAGCGTTCCTCGGCTCATGACGAGCTGAGCTTGTCATGAGCACCGGAGCACCGTGCCTCATGACGAGCTCAGCTCGTCATGAGCATGGAAGGTGTTAATTTGGTTTGTGATTTTGCCCTAAATTAAGCCTTTGCGCTCTATGCCACAGCTACCAGGGGTTGAGCTTTGGTTAAATCACAGACTGGATGGTTCACCGTGGCAAATGATTGTTATTATTCCTAAAGTTGGGCGGCCACACACACACAAGAACAATCCACTTTCTTTCAATAGGCATACATCCTCCATATACACCACCACTCAAAGCAAGTGATTACCTAAGAAAAGTATTAATCTATCTGGACAAGAATCGGGATTTTTTTTCAGAAAATGTTTGATTTTCAATAAAAGCGAAAAGTATTATGCACTTTGCATCTTTATTTTGGCCAATACTGATGAAGAATGTGAGCCTCAGTTTGACAGCTTGTATAATCTGCTCGGATTGATTCTCTGAGAAGAGCTGTTTCCGACACACATAAACATAATGTGTAGCGAAAGTGTGTGGCGAAACTCAAGCGAAATTGTTTCAATAAAAGTATGGATTTTGAGTTTCTGTAGTTGAAAGCTTTTATTACATTAGAAATGAAATAATGAAGAAGACATTTGGAAGAAAACGAAACATCGTAAAGAATTCCGCACTGAAAAGCTTGATATTTTCATGCAGGGAAGCCGGGGCTAATGTGAGCATTTCATTTTGTTCACGCAGTGCCAGTCTTTTTATATCTGCCAAGAATACCATAAGAGGAAATTATAAATATGGGGAGAGCTGCAGGTGTCAGTAATTGATCCATGTATGATTTTAAACGTGCTGGCTTATCAGGAGGAGCATCACAGATGGTTAAAAAGCCTGAAGCAGAGGGGGTAACTCTGCGCCCTTCTGTGAAGAAACACACTCCAATGCATTGGTGCAGTATTCAGCGAAATATTAGATTGAAGATGCCTTACACCAGACGCATTTAAGCCTCCTGGGAAAGGAGGCGTAAATGCGTCTGAATATATCTAGAACGAATTCTTTGTTACTGAAGTTATAGCACATTTCTAATAAAGACATCGCTCAGTTAATTGATTAATAGACATTTTCGAATATGTTTCAGTCTCCAATCGATTAAAAAAACAGGTTGGATGCTTAAATCTTCTAGTTTATTTTAATTTGAATTTACGTCTTGGTAATACAGAAAGAGGCGTGAGCCCAAAATTTGGAGGCGGGTGAGGAGTCCTTTAACTGTTCAGTAAGATGCTACGTGCATAATAAAGAAACCAGTGCGGTGAGGCTATTTTGAAGACTACACACCACCCTGAGATGCTCGCAATTATATAGGTTTACAGGAAAAAACAAGCATTTGCAATGCAATTGGTCTCGCCTTTGAGACCTCATATGTATTTGGCTATGCAGCACATTAGCCTGGGTGCTGAAACATCTACTGTTCTTTAACATGGAGGTAAAGTAAGCACCAAACTGCAGAACACACCAGGGATGGGAACACATGGAGAGAAATACTACCTATCAGCGGGAAATTGTATTGTCCAAAGCTCTGTTTTTAATATAAAATCAGTCCCTTTGGTAGTCATATCACTGAAAATACAAGATTTGAAAAAAATATCATTGTCTATGGGTGCTCATTGAATATAACTATCTATGGCCTGGAATCTAGGGGCATATTATCAAGGGGGTTTATCTCCGCTTTTTTGGCTTTAAAAGCCAAGAAAGCGGAGATAAAATTATCTCCCTATTACCAAGCTGTCTGTGGTAAATATATTTTACCTATTCATTTTTGCCATATAATTATCAATACAAGACAGCTCATTAAAATGAGAGGCAGAGTCCGTGGTATCTGAGTCATACGGGCTTTAATATTATGCTTCGAAGCAAAGGATATCGGGTTCCATCACCACGCAGGTTCAGGAAGGGACATTCAACGTTTTATTAACATTACACATTATATATAGTAAATCGTTACACTTGAATCCAATACAGTAGGCGTAACAGGTGAAAAGAGAGAGATAAGAACACATGTGCTTAAGAGGAGGCGTGAAAAGAGGCGTACACATGGGCGTGTACTGTACATGTCAGAGAAACGTCACATGATACGTCACATGTGGGTGGATGTAAAGTGAGAAGTTGCAGAATCAGCAGAAACCCTTCGCCTATATGCGCGCGCAACTAGTATGACGTGAAACTGGGGCATTGACTTTAGCACTAGTGGGGGAGACTGATGTCTGGAGTGTCAGGGCAACCCGTACCTATAGCATATCTAGTATCTGTTGTTTGGAGGATGTAGTGTCTGAAGTAAAGGTCTCTCGGGCAGGGGCTGTTCAATACTGAATGCTAGTGCATGCATACGTGTCTTGGTGCAATGCGCGGAGCCGGGGGCCTACCATGGTAACGGGTTCAGTAAATCACTTGCAAGGAGGACAGGAAGGCCGGGCCCTTTGCTCTGCAGCCGGGATTATGTTTACCCATTTTACTAGACTGGAATGTGTTTTCGAGGAGGCTGAGCAGATACCTGTAGGCAAAACATGCGTTTGGCAGGCAGTCCAGGCCGACCGGGCACCGCTGCGCTGGCAGGAAGTAAGGCAGGGGTCAGGGATGCGTACAGCTTCGGAGACAGGAGAGATGAGGCAGAAAAGCCTCGTTTAGGGGCCTAGCTCGACTGAGCCAGGAAACATGGAGAAGACGTGTGCGAATTTCAGAAGTGCATCACATAAAGACGGTGGCACCGTATGCTTAGGAACACAATTAACAGGATTTCTTGGTATGGTTGGATAGCTAACATATTAAGGATGGACGCAAATGTATTTGCGTCTCTCTAGCATGAACAGAACAGAAGTTACACAACATACACGGAACATGGGTGCATGGATAGGGTGCGAGTTGGGGGAAACTTTGGCTACCTGAAAATTTCTATTACCTCATTCCCTCCTTGGACCCTACTACACCCTTTAGGATATATCTATATTCATGAGACCATCTATCTGTTCATAGAGCATCATTTGTTCATCTTTCTTTATTCGGGAACGGGAACGTGCACTTGGATGGGGAATACAGACTGTGGCGCACAAGCCGCAAATCGCTGGCCCACATTGCAGACAGAGACAACAACTGAATACTATAGCCAATATTATTCCTAGGAACGATAGCAATTTCCATCCCCAGGCGGATATCACACTCCAGAACCAACCGGACCAAGACCAGGAGCCTGGATTCTGATGCATCTGATGGGCTATTTCATGAAGCCGAGTTATGGCCGTATACACGGATGGTGTGTTATTTGGAATAAACACGCAACAACTGGATCCGATGACTCTACAAGCTCCCCCCCTATCTGCCAAGATGACGTCAAGGACAAGGCGATTTTGAAGAACAACGAGTCTCATAGCAGACTGTTCCTCGGTCAGGTTACCTAAAGCAGAAGCAGTCTCATTCACTACTGCTTCTAGTGTTCTGGTCAATTTGCGAATTAGTTTACTATTTGAGACAGTGCCTATGAATGGAAAGAATCCTTTATTGAAATCTATATATTGTTCTAATGTAGTTTCAGTCTGATCGACAATCGGGATCTTGATCTCCCTTCTATGTCGTACATGAACAAGATGTGAATTTCTGTGATAATCAGGCGGGGCTAGGAAAACAGGTGGCAATAGGAATGCAATATAGCACGTCCCATCCCAATCAGGGGGCAGATGAACATAAGCTGTATGTCCACAAATGAAATAAGAATGGCGAGAGGCTTTGAAAGTAGACTTTCCTTTGTCCCTGAATCTGACCACAGTATTACAATCACTGTGTCCTAAATGTACTGAGCCATTCTTTCTGACGCATAATTCACCCCTTACTGGCAAAACTGTAATGAACGGCAAGTTTGAATTAGTCTCGGACTGGACGTTCAGGATCATGAGGTTGAGGGGGAAGTTACCTAATGCATACACTTCATTTTCTAGGTCGGTCCCAGTCCTTTGTGGGAGACCGTCTGCGTCTGGGAAACATGCTTTATTCATGACTGTATTCAGGTTCCCCCATATCCAATTGCCTTGGGAAACTTTGGACTTACTATCCAGGGAGGACATTAAAGCAAACCATGCACCACACGAACCATTATGTGTGAACGGGTAAGGAAAAAGAGGCAGAGCTCCCTTGTACTTCTGATAGGGAGGGAGTCGGCCACATACCCAGCAATTGGTGGCATTGCTGGTCTGGTGAGTGTGATGTAACATACGAATAAATTTATTATTGCGCATTGCTAATCAATAGGATAACTCGTGGGGAGGCAGGTGGCTGAAAGTGTGTTCCATAGTGTCATTAGAGGAAACATGTACATGTGAATCAAGAGGGAAAAAAATGGGTAACATTAAACTTATACAGATTATCGTAAGACTCAGAAGAAACATTGAGATCAAGGCAATTATGCATCCGCTGTGCAAAACTTTACAGTGCTTTTTCCATTTCTCCTTTCGCCTATCTCCCTGACTACTGGGGTCTATTCTATACATGTCAGAAACCTGTCTAACCGCTTCACCCGAGGGGGACTTAAACAATTAAACGCTGTCTGACTTACTAGACCTCAGCTTCGCTCGATACTCCTCTTGGGGAGTTGTCTCTAGCAGGGGGAGTTTAGTATCAGTCTCTGAAAAGGGGCAGTCCTTAATTGGCAAGTCTGGACACAGTCCGTGAACTTTTTTCACATGGCTCGAATGGAGCCATCCCTTTCTCCCCTCAATTTTAACTGCAGTTCTTGTAGATAATAAAACCAATTTTGGCTGCTTCCATCTGGGTTCCAGCGGACTCTTCCGATCAAAATTCCTAATCAGCACTAGATCTCCCGGGCGGACTTCATGCGGCTTTACTTGGGTGTTGTCCGGAAAGGCAGCTGCGACCTGTGAACGACAAGATTGTAGTGCAGACATCAAGGAAGCTAGGTAATCTGTCAGCATACAACTGTCAACATCAGTAATTCTATGGGGCAGAGGCGTCCCCCACATATTCGGAGGCCTACCGAAGACCACCTCATACGGGGATATCCCTGTCCTGGAATGAGCTACCATTCGCATGTAAAAGAGTGCAACTGGCAAGGCAACTATCCAATCTACTCCTTTCTCGGCACAGATTTTTGCAAGACGGGTTTTCAGGGTCTGATTGTGTCTCTCTACGAGACCTGCGGCTTCGGGATGTCGGACACAGTGGAACTTCCATTGGTAACCTAACAGAAGTGAAACCTGTTTCATGAGCTCGGACGAGAATGGCTGTCCATTATCAGAGTACACGACACGGGGCAAGCCGTACCGTGGGAAAAATTCACGAACCAGCTGCTTAGCAGTGGTCGGGGCAGTGTAATCTGGGACTGGATATGCTTCTGTCCATCGGGAAAGAGCACATACGACTACGAGGACATACTTGAATCCTCGACATCGGTCCATCTGGATATAATCCATCTGGAGGACTTCAAAAGGATGGTCAGGAGGATGAAATCCACCCTGTTCCACGGGGACACCTTTTCCGGGATTGAACTGACAACAGATCATGCAAGTACGCACTTTCTGTTTTGCTGCTGCTCGTAAATGTTTGTTGTACCAGAGATTTTGTATACTGTCTAACATGGCTTTCTCTCCTAAGTGTGCTGGACTATGTGCTGTGTTAATGATGATTTGAACCATAGAGTCGGGGAGGAACCATGTGGCTCTTCCCTTCGTCATCCATCCCTGATCTGTATGGATCCCTCCTTGTTCAGTCCATTTCTTGATTTCGTCTGGTGTTGCATGTTTCTGTATGTCGAGTACATCTAGAATGGGATCCTTAACCGTCAGGCAATGTGTCAGTGTAGTCGGATCAGTCTCTGTCATGTCAGTCGGGATATCTGTCTGAGCTGTGAGTTTGGCTGTACGATCTGCCAGGTCGTTGCCCTGGGAAATTCTGTCAGTGACTTTGGTATGTGCTTTGCATTTCATAATGGCTATGGCTGTAGGCAAGTGTATTGCTTCTAACAGGGCTTGGATGAGGGGACCATGCTGGATCTTGGTACCGTGAGAAGTTAAGAAACCTCTCTCTTCCCAAAGGACTCCGAAGTCGTGAACGACTCCGAATGCATATTGTGAATCAGTGTATATGTTTACTTTTTTGTTCTTGGCTAATATACAGGCTTGGGTCAGAGCTATAAGTTCTGCTGCCTGAGCAGACAGTGTGTCAATGCGATGTGTTTCTAGAATTTCAGTTTCAGTGGTCAATGCGTAGGCGGCCACTAACTCTCCTGTGTTTGTTCTCATACATGAACCATCCACATAAAGTGTCAGGTCTGGATCAGGTAATGCAATATCTGTCAAGTCCTGTCGGGGCTTTGTTACTGTATTAAGGACTTCTACACAGTCATGTGGTGCTGGATCTGTTGTACTCGAGGGTAACAATGTGGCTGGATTAAGTATGTTGCAGCGTCTGATTTCTATGTGTGGCTGGAACAGTGTCAGTTCATAACCTGTCAGTCGTGCTATGGTCAAGTGCTGAGTCTGGGTTCGGTTCAGTAGTACTTCCACGGAATGTGGAACCTGTACTGTCAAGGGATGTCCTAACACTATTGAATCGCTTTGTCTGATAGTTAGAGCTGTCACTGCAACTGATTTTAAGCACGCAGGCAGGGCCTGGGCTACTGGATCCAATGTACTGGAAAAATAAGCACAAGGCTTATGGTGTCCTGCTTGATCTTGTGTGAGAACGGACAACGCAGTGCCATCGCGTTCTGTGACAAAAAGTGTAAAAGGTTTGCTGTAACATGGTGTCGCTAGAACTGGTGCTTGACATAAAGCTTTCTTCAAGTCTTTAAAAGCTTGTGTATGTTCCTGAGTCCAAGGGAGGACAGTCGAAGTCGCTGCCTCCTGCGTAGTCAACTGTATAAGTGGCTTGGCTAGAAATGCATACTGGTGAATCCATTGTCTGCAGTACGAAGTGAGGCCAATAAAGGCCCGTACTTCCTTTTGAGTCTTGGGTTGTGGCAGATGTGCTATTAACTGGATACGATCTGGTGTCAACAGTCTACCCCTCTTGGACAGCAAGTGCCCAAGGTATACCACTTGCTGGGCACAGAATTGGAGCTTCGAAGGGGACACCTTGTGCCCCTTTTCGGCAAGGAAAAACAAGACTGTCAGTGACGCGCTCTCGCAGTCACGTTCGGTCCGTGCTGTGATCAGTAGATCATCAACATACTGTAGTAGAGCAGTGTTAGTAGGCATGTGAATACTGTCTAGTCGTTTCAGGGCTTGGCTGTAAATACTGGGACTTTCCGTGAACCCTTGAGGTGCACGTGCAAATTTAAAACTTCGGCCATTTAATGAGAATCCGAATAAATATTGGCTTTCCGGGTGAATGGGAACACTAAAGAAAGCGTTCTTAAGATCGATTACAGTGAAGAACGCAGCTTCGGAATCAATAGCAGTCAGTAGTGACAAAATATCTGGAACCACTGGGTACTGTGGTACTATGCATTTGTTGAGTTCCCGAAGATCGATCACCAGCCGATAGACTGGAGGTGCATTTGGGTCAGTTCGTTTAAGAATCGGAATGATTGGAGAATTACATATATTGGAGTCAGTTTCTACGACTACTCCTTGGGTAATGAGTTCGTCAATAATTTTCAGTAAGGCTACTACAGCCTCGGGGGGCAATTTGTATTGTCGGATACGGGGCAGTACAACACCTTGCTTGAGGGTGACACGATAGGGAGTAATGTGCATACAACCTACATCAGTTGGACCTTGCGCCCATAGATGCTGTGGAACATTCTGCAATCTGACATCAAAATCTCTCAACACATAATGGCCCTTGAAATCACGAAGGAACAGTCTCACTCCTTCCGGAGAACAACATATAACAGCTCCTAGAGCTTTCAGTGTTTTAATACCAAGCCGGTTTTCAGGACATGATTTCGTAAGCAACAAATCTGTAGTATGGGACAACGGACCAACTGCAAGGGGAACTGGCTGTGATACTTCGTTGACAATAGGTTTTCCTGAAAATCCAAGGGAAACATTCTGTGAGCCTGAGAGGGGTGCCCCTGGAACCTCGTCATGACTAATGGTAGTTCTGCTCGCCCCTGTGTCAATCAAAAGTTTTCTCTCTTTCCCTAATACCTGACTATGTACATAGGGACCATCTTGATCTACAGGAACCTCGATAAGGGGCAAGCCAACCTCCCTCTCTAGGCTGTTTCATGTGTACTGCTGATAATCGGGGTAATCTGACTGTGCATACTGGTACATTTGTGACGTGACATGTTGAGTTGCAGCAACAGGCTGGGGTTGGGGTACAGCTACTGTCTGTTGCTGTACATGCTGTGGAGGTTGAGGATTCTGTGGAATATTCTGTTGAGCATGTTCTGGTCTAGGCGGACGTGGTCTTTCTTTAGTTTTGCCTGTAGCAATATTGTGTCTGAGAACGGCACAATCACTTATAAAGTGACCTGGCTGCTTGCAATAATTGCAATTTCCTTTAACAGGACCTGTAGAATGATTAGTCTGTGTGTTCTGCGTGTTACCACCCTTCTGACCATTTGCTGGTACAGACTGGGCAACTAGTACTTTCATTTTCGTGTCTTTCATGCGTCTCTGTTCATGATCGTGTTCCTCTCTAATTCTGTTCTGGTGGTACTGTAACATCTGTAACATTTGGGCAGGCGTATTAGCTTGCCATGTACTTTCTACTTTCAATACTCTGTTTTTGACCTGGGGCAAGGAATTCTCTACTAATTTGGTCACAAAAAGATGTGGGAATGACTCGCTACTTGTTTTCAGGCCACTATTGATAATAAAACATTTCTCGAATCTCGAATAAAAATCACTAGTGTCTTCGTCTTGTTTTTGTTTGCAGGCTGAGATCGCATCCCAATCCTCCTTTTTAACTGTCAATAATCTAGCCAAAACCTGTACTAATAATCCTGGTAGTGCTTTAGCTTTCTCCCCAAGACCTACACCTGGGGTTCGTCCATTTTCCTCGTTTTCTAATTCAGTCCAAATAATCTTTTTATCACCCACCTCCCATTCTTTTTCTTTCAGTTTTTCGTAAATCCCTGCTGGCAACAATACTTTTAGCATTTTAAGGATGTCGGGATACGTGTAATCTCCCATAAGTAACATGTCTTTTAATTCACGGTGGAAGCCTGCAGGATCTTTATCGTGACAAGGTACGATTTTCTTCATTTCCAATAATTCCATTTTAGTCAATGGAGTGTATACGAATACGCGTTCAAGTGTATCATCTGGCTTCCGAATTGGATGTACTTCTCGTAAGGGGTTCTGTCTATCTAGGTGATATGGCTGTCTAACTGGGGGTGGAACGGAAACATGACGTGGAGTCAGGAAAGTTCTGTATTTATGACGTTGTTCTAAAATAATATCAATTAAATCAGTACCTAGGCCTCTCCATCTTCTCAGGAGTAAGTCTTGCAATAAATTATACAATGGACCTAGATCGGATTGCTGATTTTCATATAAGGTAATGAGATGTTGGGTCATGTATATACCAGCTAGTCGCTGTTTTTCCGGAGTAAGGCTTAGAAATGTTTGCACTACTAAATCATCTTGATATATACTGTCATCCCCGGCCCATTGGACTGCCGACCGGGCTAGTTCCTGATCACGTAAGGTATTGAGTTCATGATAACCTATCCTTTCCTTCTTTATTTTATCAGTAACTTGAAAAACATGTTCAAGAGAACATTGCTCTGGTATCGGGGAAAGGAATCGTTTTTTGTTTTCTGAACGAATGGATCTGTCAATAATTCTATCAAAAGAATACTGTTTAGGGAGTTTCACTCTACCTACGTACGCGATTGTATCCTGATTCCCTACTGGATTATCTATTTCTTCCTCCTCCGAGGATTCATTCTTGTCTGACTCGGCTTCAGCCTTCTGTCTTGTATGTATTGCTACTATTTCTTTACGAATCTTTCTGGACATGGCATCTATACAGGTTTGTTTATCATGTTTACAGTCTGCAATATTTTGACTCCATTTTGTCAGTACATCCATCTCTTCCTGAACAACACCTGTCTGATCTTGTTCCCTTATCAAACAATTAATCAAGAATCTTAATAGTAAACCCTGTGTCTCAACTTTCTGATTTGCCATGGCTTCTCGAATACATTCTGGCTTCTCCCCCGTTCTAACAAAATGATATATGTTGTCTAGATGTTCTGGCATGTCTGGTAATAACATCAGATAATCTGTAACACGTTGTAGTCGTAACGAGGCTAACATCATATCTCCTGTCTTGCCCGGTACTGGATCATATCTACAATCCGTAAGATACTGTTTAAGTTTTTCATGAGGCATTGCTTTTGGAGTACGCTGTGTTGCTAATTCTCTCATTGTCACTCGATGTAATTGTGGTGGGGTGTGAAGTTGGCCTCCTATGGCACCTCCTGAAGCAGAACCATGAGCATGACTTGACGTCATGGGGTGCGGGAAAGGTACATGTATCGGGGACTGACTCTGGGTTGCATCTGTAGCGAAAGGATTGAGAGGACCAATAGTAGGAGGACCAGTGGCACCAGCAGTAGAAGGGGAAGTGACAGCAGGTGCGGGAAGTGAATCTCGTCGTGGAGGGGTCGTGGCTTGATCAGCCGGAACATGCTGTGGTACATTATTAGCAGGTTGTGCGGGTATATTGGTATATGCTGGAGCTACGTCATCTAAATAGGAAGAAAGGAAAATGTCTGCTGCAGTCTTTTTGTGACGGAGTTTAGTCGGAACCAATGGGGGTGGCAAGTTATGGGGTACTTCCGGGGTCGCTTTGGGCAGGCCCTCGGCCAGAACTGGATACATGCCTGTAATGAGTGCATTTCTTTGGCAGTCTAATTGTTCTGATCTGACCTGTTCTCCTTCCTCTATTAACTCTTTTTCTCTGGCTTTTTCGGATTCTTCTCTACTTCTCTCTGCTTTTCTGAATTCTTTTTCTGTTCGTCTGTGTGATTCTTTACGCCACAATTCTATGGCATCTTTCTGGGATTGCCTGGCTTTCTTTTTCCATAATGCTTCTTCTACTCTCATGATGCAATCTGCATCCCATGTCCCTGAGGCAGGCCATCTAAACTTCTCTTCCAGATTCTTGGTGTACTCCACCCATAAGTCTAAATACAGCACAGCATCTAAGCCGTGTTTGTGGTACATAAAATATCCTGGAGTGTCCCGAGGTGGGATGGGAACTGCTTCTTCGAGTATCCCTTTCCTAGTACCTATCTGACGTAATTTAGAAAACAGCGGCATGGTCGAATTACCTTAAACGTGGACACAGTAAAACACAGTAATGAAATAGCAAAACAGTCACTCATACCACAACATTAAAACACATTAAAACATGTTACCTGATACACAAAAACACATAAGAGCCAGACTGCAAACTCAAGTTGCAACACTAGAATACTGTATCACTGAATTGCTAGACTAGATGCACTGCTAAAACAGTACAGACCGGTCTCGTAAAGAGACACGTCGGACCGTATCCACCTAAGTGAACACGTCAGGACCAGATTGTGTACCCAAATCTGTCTTTACCGAGCACAAATTAATGAACCCGTCTAGATGCGTTCCCAACAACGGTACTCACCGGGAAGCAAGAAAACTGAAGGCCTCGGAACGGAAACTGGACTGGACTGGACAGCGTCAGGTGACGATTCTCCTACGCATGCGCTTCGGAACAGGTGGGCCTCCGGACACCTCGGACCTTGCTCTCTCGACTAGGGCTCTGGTCGGGATCCTCCGCATTCCTCACTGCCTCGTCTGGACGCCGGACCGCATGTCTCCGTCTCCCTCGTGGACCCGAGGGAAGATAGCGGGAAAACCCGCAAACGTGCACGGTTTCCGTCGGAGTTGTAGAAGGGGTCAAAGGCCGCGTGACTTCACCGGCGTGTGGGGAAGGGGGGTCCCTGTTCGGGCGCCAAATTATGTGGTAAATATATTTTACCTATTCATTTTTGCCATATAATTATCAATACAAGACAGCTCATTAAAATGAGAGGCAGAGTCCGTGGTATCTGAGTCATACGGGCTTTAATATTATGCTTCGAAGCAAAGGATATCGGGTTCCATCACCACGCAGGTTCAGGAAGGGACATTCAACGTTTTATTAACATTACACATTATATATAGTAAATCGTTACACTTGAATCCAATACAGTAGGCGTAACAGGTGAAAAGAGAGAGATAAGAACACATGTGCGTAAGAGGAGGCGTGAAAAGAGGCGTACACATGGGCGTGTACTGTACATGTCAGAGAAACGTCACATGATACGTCACATGTGGGTGGATGTAAAGTGAGAAGTTGCAGAATCAGCAGAAACCCTTCGCCTATATGCGCGCGCAACTAGTATGACGTGAAACTGGGGCATTGACTTTAGCACTAGTGGGGGAGACTGATGTCTGGAGTGTCAGGGCAAACCGTACCTATAGCATATCTAGTATCTGTTGTTTGGAGGATGTAGTGTCTGAAGTAAAGGTCTCTCGGGCAGGGGCTGTTCAATACTGAATGCTAGTGCATGCATACGTGTCTTGGTGCAATGCGCGGAGCCGGGGGCCTACCATGGTAACGGGTTCAGTAAATCACTTGCAAGGAGGACAGGAAGGCCGGGCCCTTTGCTCTGCAGCCGGGATTATGTTTACCCATTTTACTAGACTGGAATGTGTTTTCGAGGAGGCTGAGCAGATACCTGTAGGCAAAACATGCGTTTGGCAGGCAGTCCAGGCCGAGCCGGGCACCGCTGCGCTGGCAGGAAGTAAGGCAGGGGTCAGGGATGCGTACAGCTTCGGAGACAGGAGAGATGAGGCAGAAAAGCCTCGTTTAGGGGCCTAGCTCGACTGAGCCAGGAAACATGGAGAAGACGTGTGCGAATTTCAGAAGTGCATCACATAAAGACGGTGGCACCGTATGCTTAGGAACACAATTAACGGGATTTCTTGGTATGGTTGGATAGCTAACATATTAAGGATGGACGCAAATGTATTTGCGTCTCTCTAGCATGAACAGAACAGAAGTTACACAACATACATGGAATATGGGTGCATGGATAGAGTGCGAGTTGGGGGACACTTTGGCTACCTGAAAATTTCTATTACCTCATGTCGCTAACACCAGTTAGTGACAGCTAAAAGGAGATAGCGACCATCTTGGGCCCCACTTTGCATGTCAGTGATATTTATCACTAATGACATGCAAAGTGGGCGTACCAAGATGTTAGCGACTGGAAACAGTCCCTAACATCGCTATCTCCTATTACCAACTTTTGGAGATATTCGCGCTAAGCGCGAATATCTCCAAAAGCTAACACCTGCCCTGAGCAGTTCTTAGCCATGTTATCCAATGGGAGGTGGATAACATGGCTAAGAGCATTTGCTCGATAATGCATGAATATCGCTGACTTTTCAGCGATATTCATGCATTGCGGCCGTTTTTTATCGCATTTGCGATAAACCTTGCTAATAGCAAGGTTTATCTGCGATAAAAATCGCCGATGTGCGGCGATAATGTTTGTCTCTAAACAAGTTAGAGACAAAAATTATCGCTAGTTGTTGGTAATATGCCCCCTAGGGAATGCTAAAGTGATTCTGGTATTTTACTGACCTCTGCTGGTTGTTTTCTATCAAGAAAGTTAAATTGAGGGGGCGTGGCCAAGCACAGGCAGAAGATGGCCGTGCAGTGAGGGGGATCCGCCGACCGTCCAAGCCCATGGTTATCTTGTCTATTGATCCGTCTTGCCCTTTGCTCGTTTGAAGGACCGGAACACTAACGGAGCCCATCCTGCTTGCTCCGGTGACTGCAGCTTGCAACACCGCGTAGAAATCGTTCACGGAAGCGTCGGCCTGCACCAGGGCCTGAAGCCGGGAACCACAGTGAAGTGCCCTGCCAGGCAAAGAGCTCTGTCCTGCCCGTCGCCACCCGGCAGGGGTGCCACGACTTGGGAGCCAATGCAAAGATCTCTGCCCTGCAAGACCTAGGCGGTATCCAGGAGAATGTTGCACACAGGTGGTGTCTTTGCAAGGGGTGCAGTGATCAAGTCCTAAAGCGGAGCAAGACTCCTTGATTGTGGTGACACAGGGCGCGCCCGCCGCGGGGAGGACAATGGCGGCAGCGCGTCCCTAGCGGAGGGACCCTCTTGTTGCCCCTGAACTATCGGGACCTCAATCTGCCCCTGGGACTGTCTGTTGCTGCCTTGGGGCCTGAGGCTCGCACCCCCTGCTGACTGTGACCCCCTGATGAGATGCTCTTGGCCGCCTTCCCTCTAATTTATATGTTTATATGGTGTTCACTCATTGTCAAGCAGGCTGCCGTGATCTACGGCAATAGTGGAATCAGCCACAGGAGACCTGTCAGAACACCTGGCGCAAGGGATATTGACCTATGGGAGGTGCCTACCCCCTCTACCCTAGCATTTGTACTTTTGTGCAGGTGGTGCAGCAAGACTCAGCATGTCAGTGTGGCTTGGTGTATCCAGCAGCGCTCACCCGCCTATCATTACCAGGGACTGTTGTTCTGCCTGTGCTGCTAATTTGGATAGTGGGGCCACTCCTTTGTTGGGGGATTCGGCCGGGGGTGTGGAGCATGTGCTAAGGGCCCCCCCCCTTCATTTGGGGATGTCTGATGTTGCCCCGAAAGAGCAGTGCATACGCCTGAGTCTGCCCCCAGCCTGCCTTATCCTTAGTAATATCATAGCCCAACATTGTTCCTGGGGCATGGCTTCACAGCCCCTTCTGCATTAACCGCAGGGGAGCCTGTGGTTAACACAATCAGGAGGGGTAGGGGGGACTGGAGGTAGCGGCAAAGTCAGGATCCTGCTGCAATGCGCCAGAGGAGCAGCGGGTGTACGGGGATATACCTGGTGGACGCAGCTGCCGCGTGGTGGGTACTGGGAGCAGAGAGCCCCTGAAGGTGAAGAGTATCTTCTGCCTGCTTTGTCCCTGACATCCTCGCTCAGCCGCAGAAAGGTCCTTGATATCCTACCCAGGGACCCCTAGCTCGAGCGGTGTGGAACAGTTCATAATGGAGCGCAATAAATCTACAGGAGCCCGTGGCCCCAAGACCACGCCGTCAAACAAACTGGACCGCTATACTGTCCCCAAGGATGAGCAACAGAGCAGATCATCCAGGGACTCTGGATCCAGGGGACCGGGCAAGGAGGAACAAGAAATTTCACTAAAAGATGTAATGGCCGCCATCACTGGAGTCAAGACGTCTTTGGACACTGTGGTAATCGAGGTCAACCTCATTAGGGCGGACATGGGTACACTGAACGAAAAGGCCAAACAGGTAGAATTCACGACGGCTAGCCTTGTTGAAGATGTCTCACAGCTCCAAGGGGCAGTTAGGGAACTCCAGGACTTCCGCAAATTTACTGACCTTAAGCTGGATGACTATGAAGACCGCCTGCGTCAAAATAACCTACGCATCCTTGGGGTTCCGGAGAAATCAGAGGGGCAAACACCGGACCTCTTTGTTGAAGATCTCATCCACAAACATCTGCAACCGAAAGGCCTTAGTAAGTTCTTTGTCGGTGAGCATGCCCACAGGATCCCGAGCGGCATTCCCAGACCGGGCGCTCCCCCGCGGTCCATGTTGGCGCATGTCTTGAACTTCCGAGATAAAGACGTTATCCTCCAAAACTCCAGGGCTGGCGCCCCCCTGCGCTATGAGAACTCTGACATTTCCTTTTTTCCGGATTTTACCCAACGAGTACATCGACAAAGACGTTTGTTTATTTCAATCAATCGCGTCCTTAGAGATCAGGGGATGAAGTATTCCATGCTGTTTCCTGCCCGTCTCCATATTGACTGGATCGAGAGCAGGAGAGCAAAAACCTCAGTCGACCAGGGAGGGGGTGGCACTGACAATAGCCAACCGGTCTGAGTGGTTACCAGTCATCTGGTTGAGCTGACACTTTTTGCTCTAAGCGGTGGGTGAAGGGAGTGGGTGGGGGGCTTCTGGTTTCTTTGTCGTTTGGTAAGTGAACTTACTTGTATCTCTTTTATTTGTTTAGTGCGGGTATACTGTAGTCCTGTTGGGCTGAGACGGTGGCAGATTGTGTCTTCCCCCCCTAGGGTTTTTCTTTCTTCTTTTCTGAAATCTTTTCTAGGGTGACAGGCACTCTGCAAGTTTTTTCATGGGCAGTTCAGAGCCCAGAGGGCAGGGCAGCAGGATGGGTGGTTGTTGGGAGGGATTGTTTAATTTTTTGTTTGAAGTTTTGATTACATCAGCAACTGCAACTGACACATTGATTGGGGGAGAGACATGTCATTTAGTGAATTGCGTAACATTTGGATATGGCACCAGTTAGGGAGAGTGTGGTTAAACTGCTGAGTTGGAACGTTAATGGGCTGGGGACAAGATTAAGCGTAGTGTGGTTCTCCAATGTATTAGACGCCAGGCCCCGGACATTGTCTTACTGCAAGAAACCCATCTAGTTGGAAATACATGTAGGGTGCTAATCAGAAGGGGCTACGTCTTACTTGCACATGCAGGGTTTACCACGGGCTCCCGGTGAATTGGCACAGTGATCAAAAAATCCTTTCCTTTTGTGGTGCAGGACACCTTGGCGGATGCTGGAGGGTGGTATGTTGGAGTCTCGGGGACATGGCAGGGTCACCCCGTCACATTCCTTTTGATTTATGTGCCCCCGGGCCTTCAGGCGACCACGTTCAGGGACTTGGATATACTGATGCTAGGGGTCCCGAAGGGTCTTTTGGTGCTGGGAGGGAATTCAATTCTGTGGTTTCTGGGGATCTAGATCGACACACTCCGCGCGACCTCACTCGTTCGCAAAACTGGTTGCCCAACTTTCTGGACTCCATGGGACTGGTGGATGGGTGGAGAATTTTTCTCCCTGACACATTCCAGTGTACCTTCCACTCCGGGGCTCATGGGAGTCTATGCAGAATTGGCTATTTTCTCTTACCCGCATCCCAAGTTCCCCATGTCCGGGAGGTTAAACACCTGGCCAGGGGTATCTCAGATCACTCGCCGGGGTGGCTCCAGTTGACATTCGGTCACCAACAGGTGGGACAGGTGGCCCCCATCAATCAATGGTATCTGTGTGACCCCCATATTCGGCGAGAACTCCTTAAGGCCATTGACAATTATTTCAATGAAAATTATGGCTCGGTGGAATCCCCCGAGTGCTATGGGAAGCGTTTAAGACAGTGATACGGGGCCAGGCCCTTTCCATAATCTCCAGGAAAAAGAAGGAGTTGGTGGTGCTGGAGGCGGAGGTAGGGAGACTGGAAGTGGGTTTAGAAATGGACATCACGCCCGGTAAGCTCCAGCTTCTCAAGCTCAAACAACAGGAATGCAGGGCACTAGCGACAGACCAAGAAAGGGCCATGGGTAGAGCGGTTCAGGGACGACTGCATGAGGTGGGTGACAAGGCCGGGAAACTCTTGGCATGGTTGGATAAGAAAGAGTGGGCAAGCAGACTAGTACCTGAACTCCGAAGACTAGAGGGCAACTCCCTGTCAGATCTGCAAGCAATTGTGGACTGCTTTGCGGCCCACTTCAAGGTTGACTATACCTCGGTAGCCCCATACCCCATAAACGATTACCCCCAGATGCTTACGGACATTGCTCTACCCAAATTGTCGGAGGTCGACCTCGACCTCATGGACAGTGGCATGTATAACGATGAAATCAATCAATCGTGAAATTTGTATAGCGCATTACTCACCCGATAGGGTCTCAAGACGCTGGGGGGGGAGGGGTCTGTTACTGCTCGAAAAGCCAGGTCTTGAGTTGCTTCCTGAAGGAGAGGTGGTCCTGGGTCAGCCGAAGGTAGATGGGGAGGGAGTTCCATGTCTTAGCCGCCTGGTAGGAGAAGGATCTTCCTCCGGTGGTGGCTCTACGGATGCGTGGTACGGTGGCGAGGGCGAGGCTGGTTGATCGTAGCTGGCGGGTGGGCGTGTAGAAAGTCAGGCGGTTGTTGAGGTACTTGGGGCCCAGGTCGTGGAGAGCCTTGTGTGCGTGGGTGAGGAGTCTGAACGTGATCCTCTTGCTGACGGGGAGCCAGTGCAGGTCTCTCAGGTGGCTGGAGATGTAGCTGTGTTGGGGGGTGTCCAGGATGAGTCGTGCGGAGGCGTTCTGTATGTGCTGGAGTCTTTTCTGGAGTTTGGCTGTGGTTCCGGCGTAGAGGGTTTTTCCGTAGTCCAGTTGGCTGGTGACGAGCGCCTGGGTGACCATCTTCCTGGTTTCGGTGGGGATCCATCGGAAGATCTTATGGAGCATGTGCAGGGTGTTGAAGCACGATGATGAGATGGCGTTGACTTGTCTGGTCATCGAGAGGGAGGCATCCAGGATGAAGCCCATGTTGCGTGCGTGGTCCGTTGGTTTGGGAGTGGTGCCCAATAGCGGCGGCAATACGGTCACTCAAGCCGGGTAAAGCCACTAGCCCAAACGGGCTACCAATTGAATTGTACAAGCTGAAACCAGACAAATTGGCCCCGTACCTGAGAGCCATGTATGAGGACTCGAGGCAAGCGGGCGTTTTGTCATTAAACCAGCGCACGTCCACTATAGGTACTACTCACAAGGAGTGCAAGCCTAGGACTGAATGTGGTTCTTACCGACCGATATCCCTCTTGAGCAGGGGGCCCAAGATCCTGGCTAAGCTCCTTGCTACTCACCTCTTGACAGTGATTGGGACTTTGGCCCACCCGGACCAATCAGGTTTCCTACCGCACGGTAACACAGCACTGAACCTACTTAGGGTCCATGGGGTATCGGACAGGGCCGCCTCTATATTGGAACCGGCGGTTATAGTTTCTTTGGACGCAGCCATTGCCTTTGACACCATTGAATGGCTGTACCTGTGGGCGGTTTTGGAGAAGCTGAGGTTTGGTCCCAAGTTCATGCAATGGGTGCAGTTGATATTTTCCCAACCTATGACCCAAGTGGTGGTTATAACAAGAAGTCAGCCGCCTTCAAGCTCGGCAGAGGGACCCGCCAAGGCTGCCCACTGTCCCCATTGCTGTTTGCCCTAGCGTTGGTGCCGTTGGCAGCTTGGATACGTCAAGATCTAATGCTCAGGGGTATGCACTGGTCCTCAGACTGGGAAGACCGGATTTCCCTTTATGCGGACGATGTCCTTCTGTGTTTGTCCTCTCCTAGTAGGTCCTTGACAGCGGTTTTAGATATCTTCACGATCTTTGGACGATACTCCGGTTATTCCATAAACTGTAGTAAATCCCTCCTGTTCGTAGTGGCGGGCAAGCCTCCGATCCCGCCACACGGGTGCCCACTACAAACATGTACCGAAGGGTTTGCATATCTGGGAATCTTCCTTTCTTTGGACCCCTCTCTTCGCTATTCCCGTAACCTCCAGCCCCCGCTGCTCCAGCTGTGCAAGGATATCGCCAGGTGGAAGTCACTTCCCCTGTCCCTGCTAGGTAAGGGGGCCCTTTTTAAAATGATGTCCCTGCCCCGTTTCCTGTAAGCCCTTCAGAATGCTATGGATCCGAAACCCGCATCATATTTCGGATAGGTAGAAAGTCTCCAACAACACCTAATATGGAACGGTAAGCCCCGCATCGCTCTCTGCAAACTTTCCCTGAATTGGTATGATGGAGGCATCAGCCTCCCGGATATCAAATTGTATTACTGGGCGTCTAACCTGTCCTCCATTAACCATTACAGCTATGCCCAGCCTCCCGACCCGGGCTATAACATGGATAGATGACTCCTCCCTGGGAGGAACCCTCAGTAGGCCCATTTATTGTAGTTACTGGCAATATCCCCTTACCGGCCCCACAAAGCACGCTGTACATGTTTGGCAAGTGTTTCTTAAGGTTAAGGGACATGAAACCCTAAGAGACAGGTTGACTACTTTACTACTACTAAATTGAGAAAAATCCTAATTTTAAGACTTTCGGTATTCACAAAAGGCATTTATGCGTCCTAAAGTTAGTAGTCCTAACTTTACTACTACTAAATTGAGAAAAATCATAATTTTAGGACTTTCGGTATTCACAGAAGGCATTTAGGAGTCCTAAAGTTAGGAGTCCTAACTTTACTACTACTAAATTGAGAAAAATCGTAATTTTAGGACTTTCGGTATTCACAAAAGGCATTTAGGAGTCCTAAAGTTAGGAGTCCTAACTTTACTACTACTAAATTGAGAAAAATCCTAATTTTAAGACTTTCGGTATTCACAGAAGGCATTTAGGAGTCCTAAAGTTAAGAGTCCTAACTTCTGTGAATACCGAAATGAGTAAATTCATTCTGTGAACCCAAAAGTAGTAAGTGCATTCTGTGAATGCCAAAAGTAGTAAGTTCATTCTGTGAATACCAAAAGTAGTAAGTGCAATCTGTGAATACCAAAACAGTAGTAAGTTTAGGATTGAGTCTTAAGTTCATTCTGTTAATCGGGCCCTGTGTGTTGAAGGTGATTGTCAGTCCCAGACTACCTTCGAAGGGCAGCAGAATAAAATATTATCAAAGAAATTGTTCATGCATGTGCCACACAGTGCTTCTTTTATGAATGGCCTCCCCACACTCAGTAGAAAAATCAGCTGATTTTAGTAAAGACATACACATGAAAATACATTCCTTAAGCATTGTGGTGGAAGTTTTTCAATCAGCCTAGATAATGGTGAGGACTGAGCAGTCAGGAGGACAGAGAGTGTGCTAAATACAACTACTTGTTCCTGTTAGCTGTCAGTCAATGGGCTACTAGGCACGTAAGTCCTTCTACTATGCTTTCTTGGAAATTATACACATGGACTGTGAATATAAACATGAGACCCGCTCCCGCTCAAGATAGATCTACGCGAATTTAGATGTGCATGGACCAGACATCCATCTTCCTGACCTAACGCTGCATGATGCCCATATCTCCAAAGCTGGGACTGAGACTGATGCCCTGCTACATTTCCTTTGGCCTGTGTGGTTGCTGCAGTCCCTGCCTTTCTGAAAGCCCCCAGACAGCACAAGATTCAATAGACAGTGACATATAGGCACAGATTTACTATGATGTTGTGGTTGTGTCACTTTTGTGGTGCAGCCCCTATGCAAAATAATTGTTGTAGTTTACTAATCTAAGAAAATCCATGTTGTATGTCTTTATGTGGATAAGAAAATACAATGTGATGCAAGGCATCACCTAGCACAGCTTGGGCATTCCCATGAACACACCCATATATTGATGAAAACCCAGTTAGTTTCACTTTAGGTTGCGAAAAAATCTTTTTAAAGTTAGTTTGGAATACAGGACACCTTATGATCTAAAACAAATCAATTAACCAATCAGTACATTTGTAAGGTGCACTACTCACCTGTGAGGGTCTCAAGGTGCGGGGGTGTTGCGACTGCTCGAATAACTAGGTCTTGAGTAGCCTCTTGAATGTAAGTAGTTCCTGGGTCTGCCCCAGGAGGAAGGGAAGGTGTTCCAAATTTTGGCGGCGAAGTGGGAGAAAGATCTGCAGCTGGAGGTTGCTCTTTGGATCCTGGGGATGGTGACGAGGGCGAGGTCGGCGGAGCAGAGCCGGCGGTTCGGGGTGTAAAAGGTGAGGCGCCTGTTGAGGTAAGCCGGTCCGGTGTTGTGGAGTGATCCTCTTGTTGACGGGAAGCCAGTGCAGGTCTCTCGTGGGGTGTGATGTGGCTGCAGCGAGGGATGTCGAGGATCAAGCGTGAAGAGGCGTTCAGTATGCATTGTAGTCGTTTCAGGTGTGTAGCCGAGGCTCCTGCGTAGAGGACGTTTCCGTAGTCTAACCTGCTGCTGACGAGGGCCTGGGCAACCGTTCTTCTTGTTTCGGTGGGGATCCACCTGTACATTCTGCAGAGCATGCAGAGGGTATTAAAGCAGGAGGACGAGACGGCGTTCGGTTGCGTGGTCATGGATTGTGTTGAGTCTAGGATGAACCCTAGGTTGCGTGTGTGGTCCGTGGGTGTTGGTGATGCTCCCAGTATGGTCGGCCACCAGGAGTCGTCCCAAGCCGAGAGGGTGGAGCCTCAAACATCAAACTGAAAACTTTCGAGAGTCTTACGTGGTATGTTCCTATCTATGTATCATGCAGCCCAGCAGCCAGCATGAGCAATATATGAGTTATTGCACACATAAAACAAAGGAAAGAAGAGAATGGGGAAATACAAACGTTTATTCTTGTCCTTCACAACTATCTTGTCACAGTTAAAGTATGATAGTGGCCATGTGCTAGGGCTTTCTTGTGAAACTAACTGCAAGTCAACTTCTCCCAATGCTAAAACTCAGATAAGTCTCAGACAGGGCATGCATGTCTGCCCCATCCCATGGCAGAATGTAATCAGGTGCTGTTATTAGGACCATATGAAACTGAGGCAAAAGGCGACAGGCTACGACATGAACTGTCTGAGCTGCAGAAAGCCACCACACCAGCTGAAAACATAGTGAACTGAAAGCACGCCGTCTAACATGTTCTACATCACTCAAAAATGCTTCTTTCTTCCTATGAGTTGACAGTTGAGCAGCATCCAGCTTAGCAATGAAACAGTTAAAATGTCTTCCTCTAATGCATGTTCTAGTAATATGTATTTGTGACACAACCGTCACAGATCCTCTTCCAACCTGAAATTATCACAAGCATTGGACACCCTCAACAAAGTACTTGACCTTTGAGACACCCAATGCGAAAAGCATGAACATGTTCTGCTCTCTACCATTCTTTTCTGGCCCAAGGAGCACGGCCTTGCTTCCTACCACCCCTGAGGGTAGAGCCTTCTGCCAGAACATCTCAGAGGGTTCATGCCCAGATGCTAATGCGGTGGCGGTAGAGATGAAGGAAGAAGCTATGGTTTTCTGGCATTTATGGGGCCTTATTTATGAAGGCCTTGCGCCACCGGTGCGTCACTTTTAAAATGGGAAAAAGTGACGCACCAGCGGCGCAAGGCCTTCATAAATAAGGCCTATGGTATTTTAGGCTACAGTTGTATTTTTTTGATGTCGAAACACGTTGCCTATTCTGCTAGTATTATTATAGGCAAAAAAGGACAGAAAGTGGCCACATCTCCCTCTTTTTCCTTGTGCCTAATATGCACAAACCATTGAGACATGGCAATCTTAACTTATACAAAACTGCGTACAGGGGTTTAGAGGTTTTTCAACCAGACGAGGTATGGACAAACCAAAACTACATCATACCTGCTAGAACTTATGGGCATGGAACTTGGCAACTGTTGCTACAGAGTTCTGTCTTCAAAGGAGATATGCCAATGGTTGATGAAGGCCAGAAGTTACAATTATGCACCACTCCAATAAACGATGGAAGTATATTGAAATGTTGTGCATTTATTTATGGAGGCAAAGCCAGATTGCTCACAACTGACTTTCCTTTAAAAAAAGACTGAGGCAAAAAGATGGATGATGTGGTAAGGTAGATTGATAGAGATCAGATTGGCAAAATCGTGCCAGATTTAAACCTATGTGCAACAACACTAACAGAAGGGAGACTGACATCCTTTAAAGAAGGCAGGAGGTATAGGCTAGGCACTGATTTCCCCTTTCTAATTAAAATTGTTTGATGGGCCTCTCTAGACAGAGACAGCATGGTCATGTTTATATTCAAGTTAGAGCCAACAGGTTCCCTTTATTGATGCGAAGACAAAAGCAGACTGCATCTCATGCATATTGATCACCTTGACAAAGCCTGTAAACGTATCGTTTTTGATTCTGAAAACCCCTATGTTTTCCACTAGGCCACGTAGAGCCATTGCTGGTTGTTATGATTAAAACTACTGGTGCAAAATTTTTCACATGGTAACACACAAATAACACAAGCAGACTCAATCTACAGGGCACGTTGTCTCCTACCATATCTATTTAGGATACATAATTTGCATACTGGTTAATCTGCAAGGCACCTTTTGGAGGGGTTCCAGTTTCTAATTCCACCTGCAATGTTGTGAATATTTGTTACTTTGGGAATAGTATTAGTTGCATGTGCAGTAAAGTATTTCCCCTTATTAAAAGACAAGCAATGGTCTGATGCTGATTTATTTTGTGTTCATTTTCTGTAGCTAATTTCTGAGATTCTAACCCACAACACCTCCTTGATTTGCCTGAACTCCCTAAGAAACACAACAAATCACGTTTTTTCATTGAGGAATCAGACAACTACTTCCTGTTGTGAATTCATTGACAAATACTGTACAGGGAGGGGCTATACAAGACACCTTCAAACAACAAGGCTAGTTGAGTTAGCGCTAAGGATGTCTTTTGTACATTTGCAACTTTACATTATATATTTATTTTCATGTGAATTAAAATACTTTCTTAATTTTTAAAATCAAAAACACTGAACAGTGTGGAGATATTCAATGTGTATTTGTTACCTTTAGTTGCTTTAATGATTTTTTTACCTTACTTTTTTAAATTATTCAGTTGCTATTCAGATTGCGGCAAAGTATTTTGACTTTCTTATTAGAAGTTGGGAAATTCTTGCTTCTGTCACAAAATCCACAACCATGATCCATAACCCTTTGAACTTGAAGGAAGATAAAATGGAGATATTGGTTCCAGGAAATCATAATGATCAAAATGTTTCGGTTACTATCAGCAGTAATCTTACCTTCTGCTAGCATGTCAACAATATAGTACATGTTTCCGGCGCACTTAAAGCGAGAAAGCAAAAGACACGCAATTGATGAATGGAATGCAGAACAAATAAAAACATTCACTCCCAGTCAAGAGACCTGGGTTTAATCCATCATTCTTTTGCTGAAAATGCCACCCCAGTTCAGACTGGCCATATGCAAATCAGTCTTGACTCTGTGCCTCATGGGAACAGTCCAGCCCGAACTGCCAAGCCAGGTCCTCCCAGGACCGGAATCATGCATCCTAGGACCGGTTTTAGGGTTTCACCCCTGATCAGCCAGGATAGCTTGATTCCAGTGTCACAGTGAGCCTGTGACCCACGTCTGAGCATACCCGGCGCAATCAGGGCTAGAAAGCAAACACAAAATATTGATCGCAGAAGGCAGAACAAATCAAAACATTCACCCACAGTCATGAGATCTGGATTAAATCCATTATGATTTTGCTCACCATGCCACCCCATTTCAGACTTGGCTATATGCACATCAGTATTGACCATGTGCCTCATGGGAACAGTCCAGCCCGAACTGTCAAGCCAGTTCCTCCCTGGACAAGAAACATGCATCCTAGGACCAGTTTCAGGGTTTCACCCCTCATGAGCCAGGATAGTTTGATTCCAGTAGCACAGTGAGCCCGGGACCAACGTCTGGGCATACCCGGCGCACTTAGGGAGAGAAAGCAAAAGACAAAATATTGATGGGCAGAAGGCAGAACAAATCATTATTTTTTTGCTTACCATGCCACCCCAGTTCATACCGGGCCATATGCAAATCAGTCTGGGAACAGTCCAGGCCGAAATGCCAAATCAGGTCCTCCCTGGACCAGAAACAAGCATCCTTGGACCGGTTTCGGGGTTTCACCCCTCATTAGCCAGCATAGCTTGATTCCAATGGCACAGTGAGCCCTGGACACACGTCAGGCAGTACCAGTGCGCTTAGGGCGAGAAAGCAAAAGACACACAATTGATGGATGGAATGTAGAACACATAAAAACATTGACCTCCAGTCAAGAGATCTGGGTTGAATCCATGATTCTTTTTCTTGCCATGGCACCCCAGTTCAGACCTGGCTATATGCAAATCAGTCTTGACCCTGTTCCTCATGGGAACGGTCCAACCCGAACTGCCAAGCCATGTCCTCCCTGGACTGGAAACAAGCATCCTCGGACCGGGTTCGGGGTTTCACCCCTCATCAGCCAGGATAGCTTGAATCCAGTGGCACAATGAGCCCGGAACCCACATATGGGCATACCAGGCCACTATCTCATCCTATTTGGATTATAGGATCTTGCTTAAAACCCTTTGCATGGTGCACAAGACTCTGGCTGTCACTTAATATGAGTGTCTCAGTTCTAACTTCAGCCCTAGGTGCCTTCTCACATTCACAGTTATTTTTCTCATGCGCTCTTGGGGGCCTATGTACAAGGGAAGTGGCAGAGCGAGGCGTTAGCCTTCCTGGCTCAGTGCCTCACTTCACCACTTCAGAAGCACGGGGCTTGGTGTAGCCCTGCGTTTCCCCCTGCGATGGCGCTACACTTAGCAGCCTAACGCCAACCCGTCTGTGTGCATGGTAAGATTACATAAACAATCTTTAAATGCTGTTTTGTAACTTCTATGTGTGCTGCTTAATGCGGCATACTTAGAAGTTGCAAAACTGCATTTTTTTAAATGATTTTTTATGTGCAGGAAGGGGGACCAACAATAATTGGCCTTTTGCTGTTTTCAGCATAAATGAGGAGAAATTAAACATTTATCCTGGTTGCGCCAGGGTGACCAGGTTTTCCCTGTTCTTAATTCTGGCGCTGTCTCCTATTTCCACCTCCCTTGTAAATAGGGGGCAGCTTCAAAATCAATGTCGCGGTGGAACACCCACAGCAACACTCATTACCCTTCCCTTTCTCGCTAAGCATAATGGGAAGCTCGGCCTTATTTGCAAGGCAGCGTTAAGCCACATTAAGTGGCTTAACACTGCCTTGTAAATAGGGTAAAGCCCCTATTGCCACATCCTAAAAAATTATGTTCCCGTGGCGATAGTGGCTTGTAAATATACCCCTTGCTTGTGTCCGTGATCCATGCTTTCTTTGGTCTCATTCCTGTTCCCAATACACCAGAGGTAAAAGACTGTGGCCATGTGAGTGTGGGCGAGAGCTGTGCCTTTGAGATTGCAGGGAAACACATTAAAGCATGGTCAATTGCCATTGCCAATGCTTGTTACTTTCATTAATTTAAACTGTGATGTGATAACATTGTTAGATTCTATAGCAGTGATAGGCAAATGCAGAAAGGTGGTAGAATAAGCTCAACCTAGGCTTGTACATTGGCCACCTCTGTTCTACCACTAGGACAAAGGCAAACTTGTTAAATGTTACCAAGGATGGGCATTTGGTCCAGTGATTGATAGATTGCACTTTCACTGGTGAAACTAGATTAAAATATCTTTTTTTAAACACATGATTGAAAGCCAGTAGGATGTCTGTGGGGGTCAATGCAGAATAAGTTAAAGGGTAGTGAAATTAAGCCTAAATAGCACCGTAAGTCCCTCTCTTAGTCCTACAAAAGCCTCGAATTTGCTAAGTGGTGTTAGGAGAAGGGTTAGTGAAGGTACTTACATAAAAGCCCTGCTTACTTCCTCTTCCTGCTGCGCCTTTCATCTCCCCTGACTCAGGCGAAAGCACGACAAGGGGCAGCTACGCATGTCAACAAGCCTAGGGTGCAGCATGTGCAGTGGCACCAGGGCCCAGAAGCCTGAGGGGTCCACTCAAGCCTGATTATTGCTGTATTTCAGAGCTCCAATAGAAGTCAGGGGACAATATCCTTCCTTGCACCAGGGCCCATGACTCACGGGCTGTGCCACTGGGCGGTGGCGAGTGGCCACAAATTAAGGACATGGGTGGTGGCCGGGCGATTGGGGCAGAGAAAGAACTATGCTCTTCATAGCTCTGCCCTTCCTGGAGTTATTGAGGTCTGATACAATTGTAGAAAAGAGTGAGTTACTGCGGTTTGGGTTTTCCTGTGACTGGAAAATATCGCTCACTCTAACACCATTATTCATAGCCCATTCAATAGTGTTTGGTTATGGGCAGCAGTTTTAAAATGATTATCCCTCCACCCTAAGCATAATTTTATGGATAATCTCATAGTTTTTCATCAGAAAGCCACCGAGTTGTTCACCCTCATTACTTTTTGAAATTGCATACCGACTTCTGTCAGGAGAGAAGCATTATTTTCCCACATCGGGTTTCTTCCTGGAAAGCAAATGAAGTCCTCCATCGCTCACCCTGGGCTGATTGCTTCTATCTGTTCTCCCCATCCCGCGCACTGCATTTCCTGCTGACCCAGCTCATGTTTTAGCAAACAAATAATAATCTTTTGCAGGCAGCGCGTTTGTTCCGTCAGCGCTGCTCCTGTTGTTATTCCAGCTCTGGAAATATGTCTTTCTTGCTTGAAAGGATCGTGCCAGCCAATCGGAAATACTTGTCAAAGAATTCTACCCAGGGGTCAACTTGATTTATTGATAAATACTCATAAAAAGTGTCTGCCTGATGTAAGTGGTAAATAACGAAGAGAAGCCTTTATTAGTTCATCGTTCATGGCTGTAGCTGATTTTGATTCATGCCTTGCAGAATCTCTGCATCATGTTTGATATGTGAATGTCTCGTGCTAGCACTTTTGAAGCTGCTGTCTACCATACAGAATTTGTGAAAATGGTGATATATAGCTAATTTCTCCTGGCAGTGACAATTATCATTTTTATACATAGAAAAAATGAATTTGCTGGCCTAAAACAGACTTATGCTTGTCAGTATTATCCTGTATTTACCGACATTCAAAAACTTGCATTTAAAGTGGTGTAGGCGTTGTGGCTGCTATTTAACAGAAGTGGGGGGCAGAATGGGGTTGGGTATTGGTGAATAAAAAATAAAACATTACTGACCAGCCAGACCATGTTTCTCCTCTGTCCTCTTCTGTTCCCGACTCCCAGCAGCACACAGGCTTCCAGACTCTCCTAAGCCAATCACGATGCTGCTGTCATGCTCATACTAGCACTCGTCATGATTTCTCTGAGTGGCCAGGTTTGCCGCTCAAACAGTGCCTGGGAGCCTGGTACTGTTCTCCACCTGTCTGTCCAACACAGCCGGTTGGAGAAATGTTAAGTGCGCATGTCAGTTTCGCCATCCTAAGACATCTGGCCAAACTGTCATGCACACTTATAATGCACACCACTCCTCCTTGAGTGAGAACAGACTAGCCCCACCCCACCCTAAACACTGTATTATTATAATTTTATGTTTCCTTTTTGCACTGCTCAGAGGGCAATGTGGCAATGCTTCTCCGCCTTAAAGGAGGAGCTGCTGCTGGGTGAAGGAGTGCCTAATATACCTAAATATGTGTGATTTTTAAACATTTAGGCCATATTTATCAAAGGCAACACAAAACCTCAATTGCTATTTATCAAGCCACGCAAGGCTACCTTGTGTGGCACTGCGGTGCTTAGTAGATCTGGAGTAACGCAAGGCAGTGCAAGTCGCTGCCTTGCGTTACTGCTCCCCAGGGAGGCGTTCAATGGGTGGAGCTTGGGTGTTCACACACATCCACCCATGGATTCTGAAGCATTCCCAGATTTACCCAAACGGTTAGACCTGGGAGTGCTTTAGAATGCTGCACCTCCCTAGCTGCCAGATGTAGGTAAATATCATTTACCGATTCTAAAACACCGAATTTTACCAATTCGGTATTTTAGAATCGGTAAATGATATGTAGCTAATGATTCGGTAAATTTTACAGAATCTGTAAAATTCGGTAAATACACTCAATAAAAAGCACAAAATTGCTGTTTAAAAGGTATTCGGAATTTACCACCAACTAATAGTTGGTGGTAAATAACGAATTCTTAAATGTAAAAAGCACTCACTTGAGTGCTCTCTAAATAGAGGATTCAGTAATTTACCAAATCGGTATGTTAAGAATTCAGTAATTTACCGATTCCTTAAGATACCGATTCGGTAAATTACCGAATCCTACAATTTGGCCACCTACATCTGAAAAGCCTAATTTCGGTCGGTAGCGACCGAAATTCGTTAATTTTGGCAGTTACCGACCGGAAGTAGGCTTCCTACATCTGTCCCTAGGGGAGGTGTAGCGAGGAGAAGTATAATTGTTTCTCCTTGTTTTCTCCTCTTTCTACTTGTGCTGTATTCTGTAACACACATAGAATGAGGTAAAAGTCTTAGAGGATTGAATAGGTGCAGGAAGGGACACCTGCTTGTAATGCAGGCATCCTTTTTTATTTGTTTGCCTTGTTACCACCCTTCTTCTTACGAAACCGCCCTGGGTTTTTAACCTCATTTGCTGGATACCGGGGGAGGAAGGGGGTTGATAAAAGCTTAGAAAACAGAGGCCCCCACAACCTGAGCACCCTCAATAACTACTGGAGGCCCTCCTCCCCCAGTCACGCCATGAAACCCTGTACCCTATCTTACTGCATGCACAGAAAAGATTTCCACCAGTCGATGCAGATAAAGGCTTAATCATTGGACTGTAAAATCAAAACAAAACTCCAACTTTCACTCATATCCTACTAGGAAAAGGCTTTCAGAAATTGTATCTTTTTCTCGTCTGATCCGAAATATCCAACTTAGCAACAAATCACATTGATTGTAACCAACCGCCCTCTGTTGGGGTGACAGGGAAGACCCAAAGTTTACATAGCTCTTTTCGAGCCAGAAGCACAGCATAAAATACAAGCTTTGCACTGTCACTCGTGCGCCTACCTTGCAGATCTGTTCTTCCAAATATAACCAGCTCAGCGCTTACCTTGATCTGCAAACCTAGGACACTTGACAGGCAACTACTCACTTCCTTCCATAAAATCTGAAACTTCAGGCACTGCAGAAACATATGCAGGTCATCTTCATTCGGGCTTCCACACTTAGGACACTCCACCACTCCACCTGAGCCAAATTTCAAAAGCCCCCGTGGAGTACAGTAGGCCCTGTGCATTGTAAAAAAATGTTTTATAAAACATAGGCTCTCTGGTAGCATGAAAGGACCATCCTCAATCTCGAGCATCAGCCAATACCATAATGCAATTTCTTTTTTAAATGGAGGATTAGAAAAAAGCTTCCTCTCCAGTTCATTAGAGGTTCCTATTAAATCGCCCAATACCGCATACCAGCTTTGAATCTGAAGGAATTTAAATCTAGAAAAACTGGGGCCCCAATCCTCCTCACACTGACCCCACGAAATTAGTTGTCCATCCAGAAACAACTTCTTCCATCTCAAAATACCCATCTCCTTTAAGGGTCCAGCCAATAAGTCCTTAGTCCAAAGTGGATTCGCTGGTGCGTCCCATATTGCCTAAAATATGGAATTTTTAAAGCCCTTCTGATTCTATACCATTCTTCCGCCATATCCCTTAAAACCTTTAACCTAACCTTCTTAAAATATTTCGGATCATCACATTTGTACATAAACCCATTTTCAACACTTTTCTGTTTCTTCAGCATCTCTCTAAACATTCTACCTATTTCTGTATCAATAGGGGTACCCAGTAGCATCCAAGAATAAAGCTGCAAGTCTGGCAACACTAATCCCCCCTTCACTAGCCTCCTCCTAAAATTCTTCCAAGAAAGACATGGCCTTTTGACACCCGAAGAAACAAACTAATCTCACCCTGCAATCTTATGAACCACTCCTTCTTAAAGGTCAAGGGGATTGTTTCAAATAAAAATGTTAGCTTCGGAAGCATCATCATTTTCACCAAATTTACACAGCCACCCAATGTGAGAGGTAAGTGCATCCAACCCCGTAGACTAGCACTAATCTCCTTTCTATGCCTTTCAAAATTAGTTTTAGTAAGATCAGCTATAATTTGGGTAATCCTAACTCCAAAATACCGCATATCGTTTTTGCAGGGAAAACCCTCAATACTCATATTCCAAGCCATAACTTCTGTTTTGTGCTTGTTAATATAATAGCCTGAAATACTTTCAAACTCACTAGTTATATCTAGGAGACAAGTCATGGTTTGTTGTAATTTGGGTTTATAAATCATAATATCGTCAGCATAGAGACCAATCTTCTTGCTCCAGCCATCAAATTCAAATGGCCCGATACCCTCAGTACTCCTTATTTTCCGAGCCAATGGCTCTATATATAAATAAAAAAAAGGGGAGACAGAGGGCACCTTTGCCTAGTTCCCCGCATAATCTGAACTGGCTGGGCCAACCCCCCATTAACCAACACTCTAGCTATGGGGGCTTGCTTGAATCCAGTGGCAAAGTGAGCAAGGGAATCACGTCTGAGCATACCCTGCCACACTTATGGCGGCCAAAAGCGGTACAAAAGGGGGTGGTGATGGACGGAGCATCTGAATCAATCAAACTGGAATGCCATAAACCGGTCCTCTGAAGCTTTTTTCCGGTCCAGGGAAGGCATGGCTTGGCAGTTCAGGCTGGACTGTTCCCATGAGGCACAGGGTCAGACTGATTTGCATATAGCCATGTCTGAACTGGGGTGGCAGAGTGGCCTAAAGAACAGTGATGGATTAAACCCAGATCTTTTGACTGGGTGTGAGCGTTTGATTGATTCAGATGCTCCATCCATTACCATCCCCTTTTGCACCGCTTTTGGCCGCCATAAGTGTGGCAGGGTATGCTCAGACGTGAGTCCCTTGATAACGTTGCCACTGGATTCAAACAAGCCGGGCTGAAGACGGCTGGAATGCCAGAAACCGGTCCTCGGAAGCTTGTTTCTGATCCAGGGAAGGCATGACTAGGCAGTTCGGGCTGGACTGTTCCCATGAGGCACAGGGTCAGACTGATTTGCATATAGCCATGTCTGAACTGGGGTGGCAGAGTAGGCTAAAGAACGGTGATGGATTAAACCCAGATCTCTTGACTGGGTGTAAGTGTTTGATTGATTCAGATGCTCCGTCCATTACCACATCCTTTTGTACCGCTATCTGTCACACAGCAGAGAGCAGCAATGTGTCTTGCTGTGATGCATGAAATAATGATAGATATGGCAGTTACTCCCCCAGGATTACTTCAAAGAGGTTGTAATTGAAATCCCACTTAACCCCTTGTGTGCTTTAGGCAGCCCCCGGCCATCAGACGTCAAGGTGGGTGTGTGCTGATGATGGCCGGAGGCCATCCTAATCCCGCCCACTAATTAAAACCCTTGCACAGCGTGAAAATTTGTGCAGTGCAGCAGGGTTTAAAGGTAGTGCACTCCCACACAGATGTAAGATTTAGGGTAATTGTAAATGTGTCTAAGTGTGTTTCCTATCATTTATATGCAATTTATCTTAGAGCTGGAATGCCCAGACACAAATGAAGCAACAACTTTAGGAAGGAGCTGCAATCAGGCCAGGTTTTTTCAAAAGCAATAGTGAAGAGGGACATAGAATAAAATATTGAGAGGAAAAACTTTCTAAAGTTAATTTATAAATATGGCAAGTGTTTTTAAAATAATCTGATGTGTTCTACTCACTGTATGAAATAAGTAAATTTATCGCCTGCAAAATAGCTGTAGATGCATGATTTTAGTTTCATAGGCTTGGGAAGGAAAGGTTAGTCAATGTTCTCAATATGCGTATTTTAAAACCAGACATAGTTGCAAGTTACAAGAGTTGTAATAGCATATTTTACTAAATCCGGACAGAAATACTTCTCATTCTTCAAGCTAGTGTATGCTGATAAATCTATACTGCAAGCTAAGCTCTTATAGGCTGAAAGACTCTCCATTGGTCCCAATTCAGAATTTCCCCGTAACTATTATGGACAGGTCTGGCTTTTAAATTATCAGTAGTCCTTACCACAATATTCCAAACATCTCCAAAATATTCACTGGAATAACAGGTGGAAACATTTGTTTGCCAGGCCATTACCACAACACCCCCATAGCAGCAAAAGGCTTCAAGAGAGCTTTTTGGAACTCAACAGATTGTGGGTGATATCACCAGCAGATTATTACCAGCACACTGCTTGTTCATTTTAGGATTGCTCGGTATGAATTTTATTATTGCTTTGTCAAGTTTTTATTATGGTAGCCATAGTCTTGCATAGTTCCCAATTATTGTCCAACCTTTATTTCATGGAGTTCCCAACTTTTTTTACAAAGGTTTTCCTGCGAACTGGTCATATTCGCTTGAGCGTGCCAATGCTGCCTCATAAGTGCAGTGGCATAGCTACACCTTAGACAGCCCTGAGCGGCCCCAGCCTTTGCCAACCGCCGTGGCCTTAGGAAGGGTGCTGGCCCATATATGGAAGAGAAGGCGGTACGGCAAAAGTGTTAGTTCTGGTGGTTGCCGTCAGAGACTGCAGGCAAGACCTGGGGGAGGCCGTTGCACCAAAAAACTTGTGCCACCGAGGGCGTTACCCCCTCCCCTCCTTGCTACACCACTTTATTTGTGGTAATTGGTGTTAAAAATGTATATACTGTATTCTGACATATTAACTTTTAAAACAATTTTTCTTGTGATATTTGAAGCTCTGTGCTTGTTTGCAATATCTTATTTGCTTGAACCAGCCTAAAGGGAACACAAAAGTCCAGATTTCTATGAGAAAACCTACATGCAGAAAACTTTGGAAACTACAGAAGAAAGTTTCAAATTCATAAGAACAAAAACGAACTTCTCCCACCCTTAAAATTTACCGGACATGTTTACCTTTCCAGAGCATGACTGCCATGTGTACATGAGGTAGAGAGATGATCAAATGCTACTTTTCAAAATCAAGAAGCACTGTATACTAATGTTGCTCCCCCCTGTCCACTATATTAAAGAAAACACTTAACAATTTCTCAAGAGATGAAAACCTACTTACTCCGCCAATCTTCTAAACTAAGGGGCTTATTTACAAGCCCCTTGTGCAGCCTGTGCTTCCCTTTTATTGACCCTCCATTGGAGTAGAGTTCAGACCCATATCTACGAGGCCACGCATCCACTTTGTGTCACTTTTTATGACCTCATAGATATGGTGTAAGGCAATGCAGCACAAGTCTCTGCATTACCTTACACTGCGTCAGGGGATCATTGCATGTGCATTGTGGTGGGTTTTCCCACATAACACACATGGGGTTTGATTCATTCACAGATTTACAAGGATCTGTAAACCTGGGAACTATACGCCTCCCAGGGGTGGCAAAAAGTGGAGAAAGATCTTTATTTCTCCTTGTCTTTTCCTATGGTACTGAGTAGTTAAAATAAGAAGCAATCTCTACAGCAGCCTAGATTATCAGTATTGGTCTTTGTCACTGTACGTGTGTGTGGGCTCTTGTCTTTGTAGCAGACTACGGGGTACATTCACAAGAATGTGTGCTAAATATCACCAAAAAATGCTAACGCACCTTTGCTCATTGCAGCCGATCGCAGGAATATAACCCTGTGTTAACGTGGAATTCACAACACCGCGGTACCATGCAATAGTTCGACGAAAACACTGCCAATGTCCACAATACAACCACCGCGACGGAGATAAAAACACAAACCCCAACAGGAAATAACATGTGAAGAGCCCATTCGTAATGAGGAAAGCAAGGATAAGCACCGCCAGGCCCGCGACACACACAGAAGTGAAAACCACACTGCCCGAAAGGGAGAAGGGTGAGCCAAATCAGAGCCAAAGGGACATCCCACACACAATGCAATACACACACATAGGAAGCATAGCATCCCAACATCAAACACAATGTGGTACAAACACCAACATTTGCACAAACGAACACAAGACACAAGTGCACCCTCCTGTGGCCAGGAAACGGACATAAGCACCTGGCAAAGCATGAAACAGTGACGCAAGAATGCACAAGTACAAACCCACAGTCCTGATGGGGTAGCAATTCACGTACGGCAGGGAGCCAGAGAGTTCGTGACACACACATTGGCATACAAATTAACACATTTGGAGACAACTGAAAGTGCACAAACTTTATCAGCAAGTGTGTGTCAGTACGGCCAAGAAAAGTGCTACGATATGCAGACCAATGCAGGAGCATGCCTGGATGAGGAACCATGTCCACCTCAGGGGAGTCCATCGCCAACACAAGTCTATACCAAGCCGCATTGGTTGTCCACGCAAGGAACATGTGTCCAGGACAATGCAGCCATGTCCTCTCTCGACTTGGGACATGTAACCAGATCCACCACCTGCAAACAGGCATCGGGACATGTGCAATGGGTCACATCCAGTTGTGGCTGCAGGTACCTTGTCACTCTTGCAGCAGCATAGGCCAATAGCTCCAATAATTCGTTTTCCACCACATCCGACATGTTGTTGACTTAATCCATCAGCTGACTCGGACAGATGTGCTGACTCCAACCACTTGACCCAATGCGCACAAAATCCCAATCAGGTAGTGGCACTATGTGCTAACTGCATACAACGACTTCCAGTCCCAGTTTCCAGACTGCATGCCAAACATCCATGCATGTCATAAACGGGCATCACAGTGTCACTCCTGGTCATGGGCCAACAGGGGGCACACACAAATGTCAAAGTCCAGGTCAGCCATCGTGACATTGGAGAGGCAGACATCCGTGGACCATTCGAATATGCACGAGCGACAATGCAACACAGGCTGAACGCAGGTGACGTCCGCAAGGCGGAAGCTCAGCCGGTAATTTATCCGCAGCACTGCCAGGGGCAGTGCCCCAGGACATGCAGCAGACATGCACGCTACAGCTCCACGTGACTGGAGTCGAGCATGTGTTCGGGATGGTCTGCGATTGCATCATTGTCACTGCTTGAAGCGGCACTGGCTTGCCTTGCGCCAGACCTGTGGATGAAATGGCACAGCTCATGCAATGAGCAGTGTCTGGGTGCAATGGGTGCAGGCCTGGTACGGGGTCGGAGTACTTGTGATGGCCATTGCACACACACTAACTACCATCAAGGACTCCTGCATGTGGGATGTGTACACATTGGTCCCACATCGGGCAGTGAGTAGTGTGGGAGTCACAAGCAATGCTATTGTATCTGTCAGGGGGTGTTGGCCACATGCAAGTTCCTGCTCGGAGCTGCAGATGTGCTACCGCCTGATGGTGCAGACAAAGGACCTATCATCCCTACAGTAACTTTACCATCTGCATGCATACAGAAAATGTACAGAGGCATGTTGTGGGTGTCGTGAGATGTCTGCGACCCTGGGAATCATGGATGCTATGCCCAGCACGTGGCACACGAGCGGCCCCACTGTGTGTTACATGGCCACACAGCTGCTCCTCCCTCCCATAAGCTCCCTCACTTGCTGCGCTGCATTCCTATGTGTCCCCGTCTGTGCGGGCCCGCCCTCCTGGTGCATGCTACATTGCAACATCGACTACTGTGGCCCTGGTGGCAACTACACTCCAACACAGAGACACACTTACCACACCTCCAGGATGAGGCCAGGTCCGAGTCATGCCCTGCTGCCCCTGCCGAATCTGCCCACCCCTGCGGTGACCTGACGTACGCTGGACCATCATACGCCTCTTATGCATACAGGGTGGTGTGTGAGCAGCAACCTGTCCAGGATCACTGCGAACACCGAGGTGACATGGTAACATCGGCTGACGACAGCACACTGTGACGTTGCAGGACCAGTGCCCATCATGCTGACACAAAGACCACATGGACACACTTGCTCAGATGGTGTAGTTGGCTATGTGCATGTGTAAACGGCCACATTTATTAGCAGGCACACATACCGAGTGACACCTGTGTTGGATGCGTGTGGGGTGTGTGCACACCAGCTGACAAGGGCTGCCTGGGTGCAGTCAGAAATCAACAACAGTGTACATTGTAACGGTCATAACCATACAACCATAAAGGCCCTATGACTTGTGCTGCAAAGAGTTAGTGGCCCCGGATGCACTGCAGCAGACACGGGAACACCGCCACAGGACACTGACCTGCGGGAGACTGGGGTAGTGTCATGAGTGCAGAGTAGGTTCCCATAGATGTGAAAGGAGTTAGTTGCAGAGTGTTTTGGTGGACAGTGGAGGGTGTACCCCAGGGTATGATGCAGAGGGCAAGACCACGCTGAAACCGTCACTATGGTGGAGCTGAATGGAACAGACACATGCCGGGCACCAAGTCCGATCCAGCCAGATGAAGATGCAGGAGACCACCAGGCCATAGACTCAGCCACCACCAATCTCCAACTAGAAATTGCCCTTGACTCATTGCACACGGACTTCGTGGCCCTAGATGCACTGTGGCCAGAACAGGCATATCTTCCAGGGACGGTGACTTGCGGTGCAGTCAGGTGGGCCATGCAACCTGAGCGGGTCCTCTTCAATGTCCGAGGTGTATGTGGCAGAGGGTTGCGAGGGACAGTGAAAGGTGTCCTCCAGGGTATGGTGCAGAGGGTGGAGGCTCTCTGGAAGCAGAAAAATTGAGTAATGGTTTGACATGGCATAGTTTTCGCCACAGAGTCAGTATCACTGACATAATGGCGACGACAAACCCAGGCCCATGGATTCAGTCGCCCCCAGAGTCCAACCAGAATGTGTTGTAGGTCTTGGGAAACAGACTTAGTGGCACCGGGTCTTAAAGGGGATGCAGTCTGCGATGAGGCCTGTACAATTACATCTAGTTTGCCATAAATGAATCAAGGCTGAATTCAAAATTGTGTGTGACTTATTCGACCGCAGTGTAGGCGAGAGGCAGTGGTAAGCACCGGCAATTCCCCGGGTGTCGCCGGCTTAGGATGGATGGCCCCACATGCCTGCGTAGTTCAGGTTCAGTGGCACCACGGGACACAGACTTGGGTTGAACAGGGTTAGTGGCACCACGTGTAGCCGATTTGTGTTAAACAGGGTTGGGAGCACCACGTGTCGCAGACCTGCCATATGGAATTATGCCTCTCTGATCGAAGGGGGTCTCGTGATGTGGCCGCTGCCACAGACTTTGTGACACTGCCATCAGGACATAGTTCCACATGTGGGGCCTACTGGGCCGAAGAGGACACCAGTCGAGTAGGTAAATGAAAATGAGTACTGTGCGCCAGCGTCGGGAGGGCCAGGGATGGTCTGCGGATGTTGCAGAGGTCGCGGGCCTGGTCATTGGAGCTTGCTCCGGCACATGGTGAGCCCTCTTTGACACACGCCACTGTAGGCAGGTGAACGGAGCCTCGTTGGTGTGTACATTTTAAAATGTAGATTTGCAGCCTACTGCACGATGTTTTAATAAAATCCGACAGTCCTGTTTAGTCCTGCTAAAGCTCCGGTGTATAGAATATACAGCTGCACGGGACATTAGAATGTCGGCCGCATCCATATTGTAAAGTGATTACTGCGATTCGACTTGTGTATCAATGTGTTTGAGCCTGAGATCAGCTAGGGTAGATTAAATGATTATTTGGATACTACCCCCTTTTTTTCATTTCTATAATGTCGCAAAAACCCGACAACATCGGATTAGCCAAAACTCTATCATAGAGCGTATACAGTATGATTTAACATTAAAACTGTCCACCAACAATGACCAGTGAGTGTTTTGGTCAACAAGGCTAATAATGCAGAATGTTTGGGAAACTCTTGTGACTTCTCCTTAAAATAAAATATATAGGCAAATGTATAAGCAAGAAATAATAACTTGTGTATAAAATGGGAAATGCATATACGCATATTGGATATTATCAGCTTACCAATACATCTATATTATCTATAAACACAGATACCGCCACAGCATTTTTAATCTCTATGGTGCAAACCATTCCATCTACCTGGGACACCTGTTGGCTTCCATAAAGTAAAAACCAAGGATTTAGTTACACGGAAATTTGATCTAATATAGGGATAAGTAATGTAATCCAATTCTTGTTCTGCTTTACTATCCAATCACAGGGTACTTCAGCGCAATAAGATAATTCTTGAATCGGTATCAGCGCTAGGAAATTGACTTTATGCGCCTACATGATTGAGGTACAAAAATGTGTTAAAAATGAGGGTGGTTTTTATGCCAACACTCGAATTAACTTGTCTATCATGTATAAACAACGTGCGAATTTGATTCCTGATCTAATTCTTTTTAGATCACTGTTCTAACCATTAAAGAACTAAAACATTGAATGTTAACCTAAGGCTTCCCTTGGGCCAAAATGGATACCCTGCGGACAATTTCGATGATGACATAGAATTGATATTATTCAGGAAGTGTACTCCTTAATTATGATATTATTTACTTAATTTGTTTAAATTGTATCTTTGAAATGTTTTCCAGTATGTAAATGAAGAATTCACTCTTGATCTAATTTGATTTACAAACTGTATCTCCTGAATGTCATTCATGATGTAAATAATAGCTGTAACTCATAATTTTGTATATGTTACTTTACCACTATTTTTTGATAGTAGTTCAACTAAAAGGTATTCCTAAATATCTTCCGTTATTCTTAGGAGTTGAGAGCTCTTTGGGTGTTATATATACCAAGTAGATTATACTTTCATTGGGTTGAGTCAGTTTAAAAAAAAAATTTAATCTGTTATAATTTTTAGGGTACTCAAGATATGAAATCCATGTCCTAAGGATGGTCTCCTACACGAAAGAATAGGGACCGAAACATCGACTGTGGCTTTATCTACCATTGAATAGTTAATTAATGTTGTGTTAGGTAGAAAAGCTTGAGCAATTGATATAACAAGGGCTGTGTGGATTAATGATTTTACCCTTTTACATCTTTGCTGTTTATCTTGTACCCAACTTTTTAACTCGATTCGAAAAAAGAAAAAAAGATTAAATACTCTTTGTTTATATACACCCTTTTTTTCAATCTCCCTTTTTGCTCTCTCTCCTGACTGATTACTCACAAGTAACAGCTTTGAATATATGTCATTTTTGTTGTTGCATAACCAGCACTAGTGGGTCCAAATCACTAAGCTCACACGATCTCATCCTGTAAGTGATTTCAAAATTCCTGTGTTTATTAAAATCCCTTGAAGGTATCTTTACCCCATCATACTGCACGATTAGCCTGCCTGCTACCAAGTATCACAGCTATTGGATAAAAAATGATCCTGGGGTCCATACTGTCAGTACACATGTTGACGCTCTACTCGCGAGCACGACAAAAATCATTAGACCTGGGGCACCACCTGTTGTTTCTGACTTCCTTTAAGAGCAAGGATTAGGCTCTAGACATGAGCAAGTCTGTGGTTACAGAAGAATATGGTCGCCTATCAAGTAAGAATAAGGACATATTTCATAAAAATAATTATTGGATCACTACCTTACTCCCGGAGTCTCTCATGAGAGAGAGGTCTATCCTCTTTCTTATGAGCATCTGCAAAATACAGAGAAAAGAGGTCAAGAACCACTTTGTCAAACCACTCATTCTTTTTTCTGCTGCAATGAGTTCTCTTTCACTTGAATTTTGTCCCTCTGCGGGCAGATCGCAGTCCCCCAGGGCTACTGCTACCAGATGTCCACTATCCAGCCCAGTAATGAAGGGTATATATCTCCCTGCACCGACACTCAGGTTCTGTCTTAACATCCTCACATCACCACGAGCCCTGCAGGCATTTCAGAAAATAACGTACACTGTGTTTAGGTGTCTCTCCGGTGGCCATGACCTGTTATTAATTACATTTTACTCTAGCACTGCCGCTTGGACAAAGTGCCCACTGTCTGACTGGCAAAATGGAACACAGATCCTTGGACCTTCCACATTTCAAAGTATCTATCCCTGGTATCTGGTGATACCAAAGGGGATGATGGACAGAGAGTTTGAGCAAATCAAACACTCACCCCCAGTCAACTGATCTGGGTTTAATCCATCATCCCCTTTTGTATCGCTTTGTTCGCCCTAAGTTGACAGGGTATGCTCAGTCATGAGTCCCTTGCTTACTTTGCCACTGGATTCAAGCTAGCCTGGCTGATGACGGCTGAAATGCCAGAAACCGGTCCCAGGAGGCTTGTTTCCGGTCCAGGGAAGACATGGATTTGGCAGTTCGGGCTGGACTGTTCCCATGAGGCACAGGGTCAGACTGATTTGCATATGGCCATGTCTGAACTGGGGTGGCGGAGTGAGCTAAAGAAGGGTGATGGATTAAACTCACATTAGTTGACTGGGGGTGAGTGTTTGATTTGCTCAAACGCTCCTACCATCCTCCCCTTTTGTATCGCCTGGTATCTGGTGAGAATACATGCACCAAATCTCCTAAAGATGAAGGTTAAAATGTACAAAAATTATTTCAAGTGTTTGATCCCTGCCTACAAGCAGCCCTGGAGCTGCATGAGTAACTGCAAATCTTCAGATGTTCCCTTGTGCCTTAATCCGGGATTTGCATATTGTAGATGACCCATATCTGATAGCCAACATTTACATTTTTCGGACGAACACATCATCTTTCAGCCATTCATTTTTTTAAAGAATTACTAAACCTCTAGTCATATTTCTCATTGTAATGCTTTATCATAGTGTATTCTAGTTATTGCATGTCGTTTATGTGATACATGTATCTGAGTTTCTAAACCTACATTACCCTCCAAGAGTAAGCCTTGGCTATTTGTTCTTGCTACCCTGTGATAATCAAATCACAACAAACATTGACAAAGCCAATTGGTGTGTCTTTATGTTATGAGAGTGTTTGGTACTAGTTGGACAACTTTGTCTTTGCTGTCCCCAGACTTCCCATAAAATGCAGCATCCTGGGTTAAAACAATAATGAGTAGGGCCCCTTTGCTGAGTAGGCTGCATTTGCAAAGCTAAGCCTACCCTCAAGGAAGAGTGTTGTGAAAAAGAATCAGATGATTGCATCAAGAATAGTGAACGTCAACACATCCAGAGCAAAATATGGCATAGTAGATACTTTTGAACTAAAGTTCGTAAGTTCGTAAGTTCTTTGCGTACTCGCTTTGAGTCCTTCGGATTCCAGAGAGCTTTCCTGACACTTCATCAACGAAGGACACTTTTCCCATAAATGTGCTGAAGCACTATGACCTTTTGTGGCATACTAGAAAGTGCCATATATCCACTTCTGTATGTAAAAGATGGGGAGAAAGTAGCAACAAAGACAAACCTCTGGTTTCAACATCCAAGGTGCAATATATATAAGGACACTTGGGTATCATAATAGGACAGGGTATCATTTCACATTCTCAGATATTTTTGTTGTTACGTGGGAGGGGAACTCCATAACAAAAGATACAAATTCCCTATTGTGATTTAATTTAATATTGATTTCATAGAAAGTCTTACAGATTTAAAACGTATTGTAATGTTTTTTTAGGTAATAATACCGGCATGTGGCAACCGTGTCTAATAAATCTACAAATGTGTGTCCGTCAAGGTTTAATGCTTGCTGTCAGTATAATTATTTGCATGAATCTTATAGTATTTGTGCCCCTGATTAAATTCCCATGCGGCTTATACACATTAAGAGCTATAAACCTGTATGTCATTTTTTGTTTTATTGAATTATTTAAACGCAGCCCAACAATTAGTAGTATTTAATTACACATACATATAAATAGTCTCACATCTCATCAAGTAAATTATGATTAATTGTTCATTGAAGCTCCCACAGGAATATAAGAACAGCGGGTTCATGCAATTTGCATTAATATCTGGACTTTATTTTTCTCCATTCATTTTTCTTCATCCATTTCCTACTTTGCACAAAGGAGAAAAATAACATGAAAAGGTACAACTGTTTTTTGCAGTAGTGCGATGAAACAATAGACATTTCAGTGGTAGTGCGACGAAGCATATGGCTGAGATACCCGCCACCCCCTCTCGACGCAATCCCCAAGGATGGGAAACTGGAAACGGTTCTGAACTTTTGGAAGGCGGGAGGGAGTGACCCTCCCGGCCTTATTTATTAAAATATGAAACAAAATTAAAACATTAAAATAACAGTTTCATATTATGTACAATTTCATTTCCACATTACGATGTTTGGCTAACCTTAACAGATCTCTAATACAAAGGTTCTCCTAGCCGAACTAACATCCTGCAAAAACATTTGACTTGAAACTGTACATCCTAACGTTAAGGGCCAACGGCAAGGTCGTAACCGGTGTCAGATCCCTAAACCAGAAATACCCCCCTCCCTTGTGAGGGGGGCGACCGCACAGAGGCGTACCTCAAGTGGATCTACCAATTTCCCTATGACTTGACGGGGGCCCCAATGAACTCGACGCCATTTAACGGTCGTCCGAGGACTCGTGTGAGGTGTCTAAAAGGTAGCGTAAACCCCCTCCCAAACCCCACACAACTTACCCCATCTGCCGTCGCAGATGTCCTGGCCCCGGGAAATTCCCCAGGAGGGCCTGTAGCCCCTCCTATCCAGGAAGGGGCCTTGACCGCCTTTCCTTTCCTTCCGGCGGCCCATCCTTAGAAGGGACCGCCTCCCCGTTGAGGGGCCAATGGCCACCTCCCCCGAGCGCTCCCATCCGTAATGGGTGACGCCCCCCCATAGGGATCTTCCAATTACTGCTCACCGATCATGACCTTACCGCCCGACCAATATAAATACGACAATTTAACTAAAAACTAAATTACACAACAACCATAACTATTTCACGTATGATTACTGATCAACACTAATGCGGAATTATTTTATTTGAAAAAACAATACTGTAAATGACCATTCTTTATTGCATACTCAAAATAACACGACAATCATCACAACCTGCAAGAAATAGAGTTACCACATCAAAACTTTATTTAAAACAACTAGCTGTCCTCAGGGGCTGGTGGGTGGGTCAAAATTGGCTCTTCGTTCCGTCTCGAGCTCACGTGCAGCGGGGAGGTGCAGCTTCAGAGCACAGGAACAAGAGGATGCTTTCTTGGCTTGTTGCTCCTTTTATCCGTCTTCGGGCGGGCGTAAACCCGCCTCCGCCTGCCCCCCGGGGGCGTGGCCGGCGGTGTCAGCGTCTAGGACAACCCACTCCAGGGCGGGAAAAGGCGCGCCCCGGCTATGCCGCTTCGGGCATACCAGCCAGGACTCGCCCCCCGCCCAAGATGGCCTCCCGGGGGGATCGGGGTACTCCACCATACGTTCGGGGGGACCGAGTGGTCGCCCCTTTCCATATGGCTGAGATACCCGCCACCCCCTCTCAACGCAATCCCCAAGGATGGGAAACTGGAAACGGTTCTGAACTTTTGGAAGGCGGGAGGGAGTGACCCTCCCGGCCGTATTTATTAAAATATGAAACAAAATTAAAACATTAAAATAACAGTTTCATATTATGTACAATTTCATTTCCACATTACGATGTTTGGCTAACCTTAACAGATCTCTAATACAAAGGTTCTCCTAGCCGAACTAACATCCTGCAAAAACATTTGACTTGAAACTGTACATCCTAACGTTAAGGGCCAACGGCAAGGTCGTAACCGGTGTCAGATCCCTAAACCAGAAATACCCCCCTCCCTTGTGAGGGGGGCGACCGCACTGAGGCGTACCTCAAGTGCATCTACCAATTTCCCTTTGACTTGACGGGGGCCCCAATGAACTCGACGCCATTTAACGGTCGTCCGAGGACTCGTGTGAGGTGTCTAAAAGGTAGCGTAAACCCCCTCCCAAACCCCACACAACTTACCCCATCTGCCGTCGCAGATGTCCTGGCCCCGGGAAATTCCCCAGGAGGGCCCGTAGCCCCTCCTATCCAGGAAGGGGCCTTGACCGCCTTTCCTTTCCTTCCGGCGGCCCATCCTTAGAAGGGACCGCCTCCCCGTTGAGGGGCCAATGGCCACCTTCCCCGAGCGCTCCCATCCGTAATGGGTGACGCCCCCCCATAGGGATCTTCCAATTACTGCTCACCGATCATGACCTTACCGCCACAGGCCGGATAGTTGACCGGCTATCCGGACCCCCCACAACAACTCCTACCTAAAGGTCATGTTTTAAACTCTTCAGCCAAGCAATGAGGTCTCCTATGAGTAACTCATTCCCCACCCGGGACAAATGGACCCCATCTCCAAAATACATACTGTCCCCCTTGATACAACCATGCGGAATAGACTGCAGTGCATTTGAACGAAACAATCTACCCAACTTGTTATTTACTTTCTTCACTGAGTGGTTCAGAGCAGAAACTGAAATCGCCCCCCGCCACACTTTTCGTGGAATCATATGGGACCATGCAATTGTGCACCCTGGAACTCTCCTCGCCAACCAACTTACAGTGGAAAGCATTGCCTCGAGAAGCAGTCGTCTACCAGTGGTCACCAAATCATTACCCCCAAGATGGACTATGATTATAGACGGCGGTGACCTTGTCCGCCCAAACAAACCCTCGAAAAAGGATTGAAACTGGTCAATACAGAGCCCGCCCCTTCCGTAGAAGGTTACCCTGTACCCGTATTCCCCAGCCATGTGAATCATGTCACCTGCCTTGAATACGTCCGCGGCACGCCTCACGTATGAGTGGCCCACGACCCACACCTCCTTTTTCGCAGCCGGTGATGTCTGACCGCTGGTGCCCAGGTGTCGGGTCGACTGCACAGTCCGCCCCGCCTCGAAAGCTTGCGCAACTGAAAACCAAACAAAAACAAGAAGCGTGAGTACATCATTACAGCTTCACAACATGTGCAACCGCACATACCTCTTGTAACAGTTCGAGGACCAACGCCCCAAACGCTTTACTTTTTCAACACTCAGACCCCTGGCTGTAGCCTCAGTAGCAGCCCCTATCCGAAAGGAGTGGGTCCCGAACTCGCCGGGGTTCAAGCCCGCGGCCGAAATTGACATCGCAAGCACCCGCTGGAACTGAAACCTCGTCAGTGGGGTGGCGTCAGCGTGTCTCAACAAGGTCCCCCCCCCATGATGCCACCCTCTGCGCTAAATATTCCTCTACGCAAACAACAGGGCACATGGGAGACCCGGGAAACCTCTGAATGATTATGCAGTCCCCAGTCACACCCTGATCGGTTTTGGACCTGACAAACGAGACAGTCATCGTCTCCACCTTGACCTGAATGTGCTCTCGGCACAGTCCCCCCATCGTATCCTGCTTGTTCTTCGCCACTAGTTCGCTTACCCGCATAGCCCCATGGAATGCTAGTGCAAATGCGGCTCGGAATAACACTGTTTCATACCGGGATGAACACGTTGCAGGGAGTACGGACAATAACAGGGCCAACCTATCCAGACCTATCGGGTGCCTCTCATCTACTCTGCGACCCTCAAGGCGTTGCCACCCACGTAGCGCTTTCTGCACCACGAAAGACGCTGTCGGGTCCTGGATCCCATGAGCCTTTGCCATAAAGGAAATGGCGGCCCGATGCCTCTGGGCCGTAGCCACCAATTTGCCTGCCTGATGTAAAGACAGCAAAAATTTTACGACAAGCTCTTCCTGTCCCCAAAGCTCCCCCCAGCAGAACCCAAAAAGGACCAATAGGAACGGAACGCCCCTTGATATGCCTTTCTTGTCCTGGGTGCTAAACTCTCTCCCACGAGGTTTTGTAGTTCGGGGCACCGAGAGACCAGAGAGCTTCGGGAAAGGGTGCCGCCACCGGGTCCGCTGTGGGCAGAAAACCCCAGAAGGCCTGCATACGGAAACGAGAGAGTGCATCAGCCGCTTGGTTCAGTACCCCCGGGACATGTCTTGCCCTAAAGAGCACATTCAACTGCATACACAATAACACAATTTCTTTGAGCAGTCTTAGAATCCATTTGCAACGTGCTGCCTGACTATTGATACACTCAACCACAGTCATGTTATCAGACCAGAACACCACAGAGTGAACCCGAAACCCCTCCGGCCATGTTTTCAAGGCCACCAAAATAGGGAAGAGTTCAAGAAAAGCAATGTTACTCGTCAGCCCGCACTCGTGCCACCATGACGGCCATTTTTGAGCCGACCATTGTGTACCAAATATGGCACCAAAACCTATACTCCCCGCCGCATCTGTCCAAAGCCCCAGCTCCTCGGAGGACACCGCTGGTTTGTTCCAGACAATTCGACCATTGAAATCCGCCAGAAATGCCAACCAAATGCGCATGTCCTGGCGAACCTCTGCCGAGAGTCTCGTGCGGTGATGTCCTTCCTTCAGGCCGACCATGGCTTGTGCAATCGAGTGGGAAAAGGGGCGGGCCATTGGCATTACTCTCAGGGCAAAATTCAACTGGCCCACCACTTGTTGCAATTGATGCAGATTTACTTTCGTCGCACGAATACATGTTTCAAGTGATGTCCAGAATTTTAACACTTTTTCCCTGGGTAATCGAAAACAACCTTCTTCTGAGTCGAGCTCGATCCCCAGAAACTCGAGCAAAGTTGAGGGACCCACAGTCTTACCTGGCGCCAATGGCACACCAAAATGATTCATTAAGACACAAAATTCATGTAAGGCTTTTCCACATTCAGAATCCCCGGCTGCCCCCAAGAACAGAAAGTCATCGAGATAATGCATAACATGCTGAAAACCCGTCTTCCTTGTGAATACCCATTGTAAAAAACAACTGAACTTTTCAAAATAGGCACAGGATATAGAGCACCCCATTGGCATACATCTATCCATGTAATAGCGACCCTGAAACATAAAACCAAGGAGACGCTGATCGTCTGGGTGCACCGGGAGCAACCGGAACGCTGACTCGATGTCTGATTTAGCCATCAGCGCCCCGGGGCCCAGGCGATTCAACATGGCGACGGCCTCATCGAAAGATGCGTACCGCACCGAACACACTTCCGGGTCTATCGCATCGTTCACGGAAAGACCACGTGGGGCTGACAAGTTATGTATTAGCCGAAACTCCCCCGGGTCCTTCTTGGGGACCACCCCTAGAGGGGAACAAACAAAGTTAGCAACTGGTGGCAAATCAAATGGACCGGCGACACGACCTCGAGTCACCTCCTTCCCAATCTTTACCTGAACCACCGCCGTATGCTGCGAGACCGACAGTTGGTTCTTACAGTTAGCTACACCCTGAAAATCCCCCACTGGGATGCGGAAACCATATGAAAACCCGTCCTGCAACACCCCAGCGGAAGCATGGTCCGGGTATTCGTTGAGCCAAGGAATCATTGCCATGGTATCAATCGGAGTAGGTAAAGGCGCCCCTCGGACTATTTCAGACCTGTTTGGCGCTTCCCCTACCACCGTTATCACCCGTCTTGGCTCTGCACATGGACTCAGGATGGGATGACTGCCCACACCCCCCACATTCATGTCTGAACTTGCATGACCCCTGGGGCCTCGTACATTTTCCCCTGTTAAAATTCCAACAAATCCCCCTTTTACCTGTGTTGCCACTCGGCTTCGAGTGGTTCTCGTTACCTGCACCCATCCGAAAGGGTGTCCCAGAGGATTGGCGGGAAGATTCACCCCCGTTACTCCCTGACAATGGCACTTTTAACATTCCTGAACTCTCCATTTTCTGCCAAGAAACGGAGTCGAAACAATCCCATGTTAGAACTGGGTCGTGCTCTTTAGCTTTTCTAAAAATATTGTCATAACAGAACCCCTGATTACCCCCGTACGCCAGAGAATACTCCATGATACGTGACTGATAAATAGGCAACTCGGTCAACAATTCGGGCCTGCGCTCACCCATGATGGAGGTAAAAATGCCCCACGCTCTGCCCCAAGTACCTATGTTTTCGTCAACCTTAAAGGTGGCCATTTTTGCGCGCCAAACACTCGGATGCATGAGCTCCTTTTGGCTCTTCACATGCTCCATCTCATAATGGTCGGTAAGCAAAGAAAACATGTTCACATACTTATCCGCCCAAATCTTTTCCTTAGTTTCCAGTGGCACATGCTGGGCAACTTTCTCCCTTCGTGAAGGTACAGACCCCTCCCCCGCAATCGGCAATGGCCGCTTACCTGAACTAGATGCTGCACTTGCTGCCGAACTTGGGCCTGCTGCACTTTCAGCCACCGGAACCTGTGGGGGAACAGAAGATGGTGCCTTCGCAGCCTCTCTAGATTCCCGCAGTTGTCTCATTACCGCCCGGGCGTCGTCAGCCGTGGCGCCCTCACTATCTTTTCCCAACCACGCTGCTAATTGCGCCGCCAACTCAGGAGGCATATCTTCCCTGTTTACGGGGGTGACCACCACGGGGATCGGATGCCCCTCCTTCGGAACCGAGGTTGGCTCTTCAAGCGGAGTATCGGGAACCGGGGTTTCCCCCCCAAGTGCCCCCCTTTTGGACCTCTTGCCTCTCCCGCTAGGGACTACTCCTGGCAAAGCTGGTCCGATGACTTGCCTCGGTCCTCCCTCCCTGTTCTTAGCCGCCATCTGCTTCTTCAAATCGGCTACCTCCTTTATGAGCATGCGGAGCATCTGATCGGTCCCGACCCGCTTTCCGACCTTCTTGCCCGGCATTCTCAAGCGAAGATATCTGTAAAACAAAGAGAAAGATTACAACGCTCAAAATTGGCTCTTCGTTCCGTCTCGAGCTCACGTGCAGCGGGGAGGTGCAGCTTCAGAGCACAGGAACAAGAGGATGCTTTCTTGGCTTGTTGCTCCTTTTATCCGTCTTCGGGCGGGCGTAAACCCGCCTCCGCCTGCCCCCCGGGGGCGTGGCCGGCGGTGTCAGCGTCTAGGACAACCCACTCCAGGGCGGGAAAAGGCACGCCCCGGCTACGCCGCTTCGGGCATACCAGCCGGGACTCGCCCCCCGCCCAAGATGGCCTCCCGGGGGGGATCGGGGTACTCCACCATACGTTCGGGGGGACCGAGTGGTCGCCCCTTTCCAATAGATATTTCAGCTGTTGTGCGATGAAACGGTATATATTGTTCAGGAGTACGCAGCTCAACGCGGAATTCAGTCTCTCCTGCGTTTTCTCAAATAGACATGGCTGTGATAGGTGAGCGCCCAAGCAAAAGCAATGGCATCTTCATTCCTATTGATAGGAGTCGAGACACCAGTAAGATGGCCGACAGATTGGTCACTCCACGCCAGCTTGTTCTGGCACTCATCAATGACTTCTGCACATGCTGTGCTCTAGCCTCTGACATGTCATTACATGGGTGACCTTTCTATAGTGTTCGCTTCAGCAACTCTGACTCCATATCAGTGGCTTTGAAAGGTAGGCTGATAAAATAACTTCTTCAGCTGAAATTCTTGAAATGTTCAAAACCCTACGTGCTAAAAATAAATATAAAATGCGAATTCTCCCTCAAAAATATACGAAAATGTTTGTGTTCAAAAGGGTAATACATCTAGTGGATGCACATGCAAAGTGCTCTTGTTTTTACATTTTTTTCTGAAAGCAGTTAGGATTTTTTACTAGAGTGTTGTTATTGAGAAGGAGAAAATGATTACATTTATGTCTACTTTGTGTGAAATGATTCTGTTTTGTGGGGTAGTGTTGTATATTTTCTTTAATTTGAGTTATTTCTTTGTAAAAATCATGTAGGCCTCAACCACAGGACAACATATTATTAACAATTATTTATGAGTAATATAAAAGATAAAAACACACAATTTCATATAGTTTCATAAATAATTCACTTATATACAGTTTTAGTAAAGTACTAAGGGCCAGATGTAGGTGGCCGTTTGAGGCCATTTACCGAGCGGTAACGGACGATTTTGGCCATTACCGATCGGTAAATGGGTGACAGGTATGTAGGGGGCATTATTTTACCGAATCGGTAAAATTACTGAATCGGTACTTTTACCGATTCGGTAAAATAACAATTTGGTAATTTTACTGATTCTTAGGCACCCAGATGTAGGTGGGACTCTTCAGAGTCCCAGAGGCCTTACGGAATCGGTAGCCCATAGGAATGAATGGGCATTACCGATTCGGTATTTACCGAATCGGTAAATACCAAATTCTTCCGAATCGGTATTCCAGCACATCTGGAATACCTGCATATCCACCCCTTAGATTTACCGATTTTTAATTACAGAATCGGTAAAATTCGGTAATTAAAAATCGGAAAATCGATTTTACCTACATCTGGCCCTAAAGGATTTTAAAAAGACAGAAACAGATGAAATAATCACGTGGAGATATGATTAGGAGGTGGAATCTTCGGAAGTTTCAAATTTGTATTGGATAATAGCAGTCCAAGTAATTGGGTCTATTATCGAAACTATGCTCAGCAGACAAATACAGCATGGTTTACGTCTTGTTTGGCAAAGTGGCATACATTACATATACAATCTCTTAAAGGCAAACATTCCCAACCTCAAATAACTGAGCTGATCAACATCGGTTCTCAAACTAAGCCAGTGTTGAGAGTCTGTACTAAAGCTAATATTTAACATTACATCTTTGTCAATTGTGAAGATCTACGAATTCCAATCTTCTACGTCTTTCAGAGAAATACATTAGATTTGTGGCACCACCTGAAAGTTGGAGTAAATTCAAGTTTTTCATTTTTCAATCAAGTTGCACTCAATCTTTCAAGGAGCCCTCTATAGTACGTAGTATAGGATAAACCCCTCTGAAGATGACCGCCAGTCCTCTTACATGGATATATTAATTAGACAGAATTTTGAATCTCAATGATTGGACTGAGTTGACTTTCTCGTTTAGCAAAGTTAATGTAATATTTTCCCTTCAACATAACCTAAAAATTAAAACTTTCAAGAGGCATATATTCAAAACTATAAAGTAGAGTTGAAGGGGATTTTGCAATTTGTCTTTGGAAGAGAAATGATTTGTATGTAACTCAAATTAAAATTTAAAATAATTCCTAAGTTACTGTACATATTTGCCTTTTCAAATTTTTCTCCCCTTAGATACTAATTAAAAAAAAGTATTTTAACATACATGTTTAAAGTTATGATTTTGCTTTTAACAAAGTTAAAGTCTAAAATTGTTTATCAGTATGCTGCTTAAGTGTTTTTAAAATATTTTGCAATCCTTTAGTGGTTAATTGGAAAAGTGTAATGCCACCTGCATACATTAACATATGCAGGCAGTGTCCACATATTAAGGGATGAGTAGTATAATTGGTATGGCACCTATTTAGAAAATCATATAAATATAATGTTAAAATAAATTGGGGCTAGAAGACAGCTCGTTCTCAGCTGGAACACAAGAAGAAAGGCCACTTTCAGCACCCATCACAATCTTATACCAAGTTGCAGTATGCAATTCAGAGTTAACCCCTTGGGCACGGCTGCGATTCTGCGCCTGTGCGGCACATTGATGTTCTGTGATTCTGAACCCGTTTCATAAAGGTGGTGATATCGTGATGACTTTGGTAATAGCGGACCTGCAAATGACGAGTGCGGCAAGCACGAGTGTTTTCGTCATGATCGAGTGACGGATTCACTATGAAATTAGGGATTTCGTTCTGAACCTTCGGGTTCCATTTTGTGTACGGCAGCCATTTTGTGGTTGCCCTCACATAGGCCGATGACTACGGCCGAACGAGTCTTTGGGACACGTACACCTTTAGCTGACTTCTGTGTGACCTGAGTGAACTGACTCCGTTGCCCGAAGCTAACTTGCTGAGCCAGTTCCTTGTCCGGCAGCTGGTCAAGATAGAGATCAAAGAGCAGGACATTGGTGAGTTTATGGTACATGCACACACCCTTCTATCTTGCTTCTCATCTGTTTCTGTTCCTTCTTTTATGGCCTATTTATGATTTGGGTTTGTGGTCTTTATTATGGGTTCGTCCGGCCTGTCCGAGCAAAGAATGTTGCACATTTCCGTGTAATTGATGGTGGGCTGGACAACTGAAAAGTGGGCTTGTTCTTATGTGAGACCTTTTGCAATGTCATCTGTGATTGGATAGTTTGTAAATAATTGGTGCTAGTCAGGAATGTGATCCTTAGCATAAAAGACGATGTCTCGCAATATGAAAATTGTGCAGTCTCTAGCGAACCACCTGTGTCGTGCTTCGTAGACTTCTGTTCCTGGTTGCAGCCAATAAATTTGATCTTTGACGCCACCGAGAAGTATCCCGTGACTCTGTATTCTAAGACAGTTGAACACGAAGACATTGGGCGTGCCCCTGGCGCCGCTGGGTTCTAAAACCCGGTTCTTCAGTTGGTGCCCAACGTGGGGCGACTTCAGTGGTACCGGTCCAAGCCTGAAGATCGTGAGGAGCTTCGTGTGAAAATTCTGGAGGAAGGCCTACCACTTCATCGTCCCCTGTATGTCATCGTAGTCCGAAAGTCTTTAATGCGAGGTTCCCCGCTTTCCGACAGCTACGAAGGACTGCTGCCCTGACTGTCGCCCTGTCTTGGACCCCCTTTGATGATTTGTAGAGCGAGACGATAGACGGGTCTTCTGGTGACGTCATCAATATTTCAGTTAAGTATGAGTGGAGCGTCTCCCAGTCCATAGTTTTTGGGTATCCCTTTGGGATCTTTGATTTGGTACTTGCAAGCTCAAAAGCCGAGGGACTCGTGTATTTGCGAGACTATCGAGTTCGATAATCCCTTGAAGTTTGAATCTAGACTAGTGAGCGAAGATGCCTGGTCTTAGCAGACTTGGAAAGATATTTTGTTGTGGTTGTAATAGGGATTCCCGGTTGAAGGATTTGTGTCCGATACCTCCGGTTGGAACTCCGACTTATGAGCTCTATTTAAAACACGGCGTGGGCCCCATCACATATAATGAAGTGTGGGTTTGCTACACTAGAAAGGATGGTGTCTTAAAATTGCCCCAACATGGTAGCTATGACACTGAGATTTTAGATAATCTAGAAGTTAAACTGTTCAAGAAGAAAGCCCGGCCGGCGATGTTTGACTCTTTCCGCCTCTAGCGAAAGGAAGCCAAACAGAAATAAATTAAACTAGCAAACAGAAATTAAAGAGAGAAGGGTATATCGATAATGCAGGCTGCTACACAGTTTAAAGATAACGAAGAAGAACAAGCGAGTGAGCAGTTGCATAGGCAACGTAAAATGGAGATCGATAAATGTTATCCAACTTTGTCACCCCTTCAGCAAGATGCAATGAAGGACCCTGAGAAAGATCCTTTGATGTCACATTTGTTGAGTTCTCCACCCCATTATGTGCAGAGTGCTACAGCACCTCCGCAACCTTTAGTTGCGCAACCTCCAGTTGCTTTGCCTCCTGTTATTGCACAACCGCCAGCTCCTCTTCAGTTGGCTCCTATTACTCTGGTGCAGCCTTCTCAAGGGCCGCCGACTTTGCCTGCTGTTCCGCCTCCAATTTCTACGACTTTGTCTCCTGTATTTCTTACTTACTCTGATTCTCCTTCTTGTACTACTTTTACGTATACTTTGTCTCATTCTGTTTTTCCTCCTGTTCTTGCGACAGCTTCTCCTTCTGTTCGACAGAGAATGACCGATACTGTTACTGGTCTTTTGTCTCCTTTCTTTGGGTCATTAAGTATGACCCCTGTTTCAGCGCGTAAACAGTTGCGGAGCTAAATGCCTGGTCCCGAAGAGCGGGAAGTATTGGATCATTTAGCGCGTAAATGTGTTACTAGTTCTTTGAGATATGATTTAGAGTCTGTTATGGATGTCTTCCGCCAATGGGAAGCACCAAAGCAGAGATATGTCTTTGATACGATGTGTACTTTCCTTCGTGAAGAATGGGAAGATGGTGATTTGGGACAGACTCCTTCTGAGTTGTTCCGTCAACAGTCCGAGTTTGCGAAAGGTATGATTGTGGGTCTTGATGTGTAAAAAGCAGTTGCGACATTGCTGTCGTTTAGAAATACATCTCCTTCTCAGCCGTTGTTTGAGCCTGATTCTTCCGTTTGGAGAAAAGTGCGACAATATCCAATGTGAGAGGTTCCTCCGGTGTGGAAAGAGGCAGTTCAGGCTGATGCTAATGCTGGTATTGCTGCTGTGGATGCTCATTTTCAGCGTGCTTGGGTACATGTTCCGTGGAAGCGAGCTGAAGTCATGGCTCTTAAGCAGACTTTGCTTGACCCCCGTAAAAAATCCTGCAGGGTACTATAAAGAGTTATCACAGACAGCAGACGCATGTATTATGAATTTAGCCCATATAGACATGTTGTTTGGGATTGTGGTTCTTCAGCCCCTATGGGGAATGATTCGTCACGTGGATCATGCGCAAGAGTTAGGTGATACATTGAATAATATTAGTGCTACCGATGGTCGACAAGGTGGTGGTGCTAAACCTGAGCCTTTAGTTGCAGAACTCCCTGGTAGGATGATTAATTATATGAAGACTTTGATGCCTGCTATGCGAGTGAACTGGGATAAATTGTCTGCATGTAAGCAGAAGAAGGACGAAAGTGTGTCTGATTTCTTCACAAGGTTTGAAGAGACGTTTACAGACCATAGTGGCCAAGATATGAGTACGGAAGGTGGGCAACGATTGTTTGTAGATAAGTTTGTGGATAACTTGCTTCCAGAGTTGTGTACTAAGTTGAAGGATTCAGAGAGTTCGTGGGCTGTTTCTTCGTCGGCGCAGATATTGAATACTGCACAGTATTACGAGAATAGAGATAAGGATGAGAAAGAGAAAGCAGATAGAAAAACTAAAGATCTGAAGACGAAGGATTCTTTTGCAGCAAGCGTATCCGCCTAGTAACAATCAGTGCGATTATCAGCAACCTCAGCAGTTTCAGAGAAACTCGCAAAGGTTTGAGTCTTCTCAACCGAGTCTTCCTGTAGGCCCTAATCAGTGTCCGTATTGCAAGGAAGAGGGTAATTTCAAGAATAGTTGTCCGGTTCTGTTACAGCGCATCAATGGTGCTTCTGGTGTGAGAGGTCGAGGTGTTCAGCAAGCTCCAAAAGGTAGGGGACGTGGTGTGTTCCCTCAGAATACGCGTTCTTTTCCTCCACAGAATTCTATGAACTGTTTTGATCAACAGAATGGTGCGTCTGGTAGGACGACTCAGTACTATGCTGACGACTACTATGTCGAAGGTGAGAATGTTGATGGTAATGATTGCTAGGACAGCCATAGACAAAGTGAGGGAGTTGTGTCAGTTCAAGTAGATCAGAGTGGACCTTATGTTGAAGTGATTACATCAGGTGTGTCAGAGCCTTTTCTGTTGGATACTGGTCCTGCGAAGAGTTCTATCATGCACTCTAAACTCCCTGGTGCACCTTTGTCTGGCTTGACGAATGTTTCAGTAGGTTTTTCTGGTGCCCCAGTTTGTAATCCGGTTTCTAGTCCTTTGTCTCTCTCTGTTGGACCTTGTGAATTCAAAGCACCCCTCAGGTTGTGGTGAGAATTTGTTGGGACTGGATTTGTTGAAAAGATTGTATGCGACGCTACACTGCTCTCCTTCAGGAGTACAGCTTACATTGGGTAAGAGAGTGATCTCTCCGATGTATTTGTCTAAGGATCGACATCCATTGGAATTGCGTTCTCTCCCTGATACTCTTTGGGCTACTGGTCCTAATGATGTGGGTCTTTTGGAGATTCCACCATATGTTGTGACGTTGAAAGCGAATGTTAGATTGCCACGTATTCCTCAATATCGGATTTCTAGTGATGGTGAAAGAGCGCTTCTAGCGATCATTTATGATCTGATCGATAAGGGTGTGATTGAAGAAACGAGAGGTAATGTGTGGAATAATCCGGTTTTGCCTGTTCTGAAGCGTACCGATTCTTCGCAACCGCCTGTTTGTAGGTTTGTGATCGATCTCCGCGATGTGAATAAGATTGTAGTTCCGCAATTTCCTGTTGTTCCAGATACTACTGTTTTGGTAACTATGATTCCTGCTTCTGCTACCTGGTTTTCGGTGATTGATTTGAAGAATGCTTTCTTCAGCATCCCGATTGCCGAGGAGAGTAGAGATATTTTTGGCTTCTCTTTAGGAGGCCGAAGTTTCCGGTTCAAACGCGCTCCTCAAGGTTATTGTGAGAGTCCATCGATCTATAGTCAGGCTTTGAAAACACATCTTGATACGATTGTCTTGTCTGATGGTGCTGCTCTTATTCAGTATATCGACGATTTGTTAGTTGCTGCTGATAATGAGGAGATTTGTAAAGAAGCTACTTTGTCGTTGTTGCAACATTTGTCTAATCTCCATCATAAGGTGTCTCTTTTGAAGTTGCAGTATTGTCGACAAGAGGTGGCCTACTTAGGTCATCTCTTATCGAAGGAGGGAAGAAGATTGACCCCAGAAAGAATTCAAGCAATTGCGAGAATGAGTGTGCCAACCACGCAGAGAGAAGTGCGTGCTTTCTTGGGTATTACTTCATACTGTAGGCAATGGATTCCAAACTTGTGAAGCTTCTGTTAGCTCTTACTGTCCGAATCCTATTCCGTGGACTGACGAATGCCAGAAGAGTTTTTCTGAATTGCGTGATGTGTTGTGTTCGGCTCCTGTGTTGGGTACTCCCGACTACAGTAAGCCTTTTACACTCTATGTTCACGAGACAGAGGGATGTGCATTGTCAGTCCTGACACAGCAGTTCGGCGATAAACAACGTCCATGTGCGTATTTCTCATCAACTTTGGATCCGGTAGCTAGAGCCTTGCCGAGTTGTTTGAGAGCTACAGCGGCTGCAGCTGTTTCTATCCGACAGTCTGCTGGTTTGGTGATGGATAATACGTTGATTGTGATGGTTCCACGTGCAGTGGATACCTTGTTAAACAGGACCAAGACACAGCACTTAACTAGTGCTCGGTTGTCAGGTTATGAGTTGACACTTTTAGCGAGTCATGTGCATATAAAGAGATGTAACACGATGAATCCAGCTACGTTGTTGCCGATTTCTGTAGAGACAGATGTCTTTGAACAGCATGATTCCTTCCTTAGGACAGAGGAGGAAACGAAAGGGAGAATAGATCTTAGGGACACTCCTCTTCCAAAGTTGAAGAAATTAACTTTAAGACGAAATTGTGTAGAAAACTGAGTAGGAAATGTTTTCTAATAATGTGCTTTTTGATGCTACTTAGTATGATGATGCTTTTGGTGGGATATATTACTTTCTATTTTCAGGTGACATTTGCACCCACTACACAACACATATTTTCTTCTATTGTGTCTTCGCATTCTTTTCACCCTTTGCCTGAACATGAATCCACTAGGAGATTGGAATTTATTAATAACTCCTTTGTTCAGCTTTTGCACCAATACCAGCTAGTAGTAAACACCACTAATTGTTGGGTGTGTGGCCTTATGCCTCATACTACCGATAAAGGTATTCCTTACCTGGTTCTGCCTTTCAGCTACAATGGTTCAGTGTGGGCATACAGAACAATGTTCATCTATGCTCGTGAAGTTTACCCCCTGCGTTCTGTGAAAGACAATCCAAAGAATAGTGCTCTAGTCAAGGGTATAGTAGACATGATTAGAGGAATCGACTCCTATGAGACTATCCCGAGAGATGAGACACTAGCATATATTGGATGGAACGTGACTGAATATGGTGTTAGTCTGAGTGGAAACCAGCGAGCGACAAGATCGTCTCCAATTTGGATCGTACCCCATACTGGTCATTTTTGTCTGCAAGGTAATGGCAAGAATCCAAGAGTTCAGTTAGGGAAGAGTATCTGCACTGAGACGTATGTTTTTGCGTCCCAGTCTTCCCCATCGTTTTTAACAGCTAAGGGTACCTATTTTGTCTGTTACGATAGAGCATATACATGGTTGCCCCCTGACTTTTCGGGCACATGTTATGTCTTGTTCCTGTTGCCTCCCACATATAAAGCTGTGGCAGATTACCATAAGACGAGAGTAGGTAGAGGTGTCTTCAGTAAGGAAGATACCGCTGGACAAGAATTGGGAGATTTTCTGAAGGGTTTTCTGCCGTTTTGGGGACCAATGGTTAACAGCAGGAACATACGGCATTTGACGAGAGTGGTTGAGTCCACTGTAGTTGAGACTGCCGGTGCCCTTAGTAATTTGACTGCTGAGCTCCAGACAGATCGCCTTATGACTCTCCAGAACAGTGTTGCGTTAGATGTCATACTTGCAGATAGAGGAGGGGTATGTAAATTGATTCAATCGAGCTGATGCGTTTTCATTCCAGACAACGCTCCTACAGTGTACCAAGCCATTTCCAAGCTACATAAGATCTCCAAGTCTATACATGTGGACGAAGGAGATTGGTCGTTAATGGGATGGTTTTGGGGATTGTTATCCACCTGGGGATGAAAGATTCTGACGATCATTGGGAAGGTATTAGCCATTCTTTTCCTGTTCTGTCTTTGTGTACAGTGTGCTCCTGCAACGTGTGGCCTTTGTGCTACTCCGTGTGCGAAGAGACCTGTCCAGAGAGAGCTACTAAGTAATAGGATGATGCTACAACAACATCTTGATGATCTGATGAATATAGACCTGGATTCAGACTGACGTGACTTTAGGTTATTGCCTATGTAAGGGCAAAAGGAGGTCTGAGGTTCTGTGATTCTGAAACCGTTTCATAAAGGTGGTGATATCGTGACGACTTTGGTAATAGCGGACCGCAAATGACGAGTACGGCAAGCACGAGTGTTTTCGTCATGATCGAGTGACGGATTCACTATGAAATTAGGGATTTCGTTCTGAACCTTCGGGTTCCATTTTGTGTACGGCAGCCATTTTGTGGTTGCCCTCACATAGGCCGATGACTACGGCCGAACGAGTCTTTGGGACACGTACACCTTTAGCTAACTTCTGTGTGACCTGAGTGAACTGACTCCGTTGCCCGAAGCTAACTAGCTGAGCCAGTTCCTTGTCCGGCAGCTGGTCAAGATAGAGATCAAAGAGCAGGGCATTGCTGAGTTTATGGTACACGCACACACCCTTCTTTCTTGCTTCTCATCTGTTTCTGTCCCTTCTTTTATGGCCTATTTATGATTTGGGTTTGTGGTCTTTATTATGGGTTCGTCCGAGCAAGAATGTTGGGCTTTTCCGTGTAATTGATGGTGGGCTGGACAACTGAAAAGTGGGCTTGTCGTTATGTGATACCTTTCGCAATGCCAACTGAGATTGGATAGTTTGTAAATATTTGGTGCTAGTCAGGAATGTGATCTTTAGCATAAAAGAGGTTGTCTTGCAATATGAAAATTGTGCAGTCTCTAGCGAACCACCCGTGTCGTGCTTCGTAGACTTCTGTTCCTGGTTGCAGCCAATAAATTTGATCTTTGACGCCAGCAAGAAGTATCCTGTGTCTCTGTATTCTGAGACAGGTGAACCCGAAGACATTGGGCGTACCCCTGGTGCCGCTGGGTTCTAAAACCCGGTTCTTCAACATTCTGATCGCGGGTTTGGTCATGACGGCCGGGAGCCGTCATCAGCACACGAGCACTGTGTGCCATGACAGCTCCCGGCTGTCATCAGCATGGAAGGGGTTACAAGACCACTAGAGATTTCTAAAGGATTTCTAAAGCCGCCCATTTCTGCCAAGAGCATACGTTTGTCTACATTGCCAAATGAGGTGGAAAAGTCAATAGAAATTGCAAAGACAGCTTGACATCTCTGCCTAACTTGATTAGATGAATTATTTCTAAATCCAGATTATTCCACATGTATAATAGATTTTTTCTGCTGCCTAGTTCTAGTATACTTTTACCATGTAGAAGGCAATATATCTGTAATTTTGAGAATTGCTTTGCAATCTTTTTTTCATATGTAGGCATAATTACACTGCCTTGTCAGCTGTTTTGAATGATGCCTTCAATATAACACTTATTCAAGACAGGGTACATGAAATCCAATGTTTTTTTTTTATTGCAGGCATTGGGATTTGATTGGTTCCCATTGTGTTGTATGGTCTTTACCAATCTGGTTGTCCTGGTGGACAAAAATAAATAACTGTAAGAGAATTTGAATGAGAAAATATGTTTATTTATTTATTTATTTAACTTGTAACACGCAACAGCTACCCGCAGTGGGTTTCCGGGCGCTAGGGATCGACTCAGAAGAAAGAAATGTCAGGTAATAACCAGCAGACCAGGGCAACGGGGGTAGATCACTCAAAGAGCAAGGTCTTAAGTCCCTTCCGGAACCGCAGCAAATTATTCTCCAATTTTAGAGCAACTGGTAAAGTGTTCCAGAGCTTGGGACCTAGGTGAGCGAAAGACCGCCCACCCATTCTAGCAAGTTTGAATCTTGGGATTACAAAGTCTCCATTCCCAGAAGATCTAAGGGTTCGATGAGTCCTATATGGTTGAACTAAGTTCTGTAGGTATTTAGGGGCTATCCCCTGCCTAACAAAATTCTTCTATGGTAGCAATTGTTTGAATTGGATTATAGAAATAATGATTGGGTGTGCTCGGGTGTAGTGGATATAAAATTGGGTCAGGATTCTTGAGATCCATAGACTGATTGACACCATAGTGTGTGGGTGTAACAACACCCTTTTAGAGCACCTCCTACTTGCGAATTTGCAAGAAAAGAATTCTTTCTGTCGGACTCAGATAGTCAATAGATGTGCAGATCAATTTAAGCAAACCCACTATTTGTGTCCAGGTGTCTTTTTTAGACAAGGGTGGTCAGCAACAAAAAGGAAGGTTCAAACCATCATGGGAAATGCGAACCCCAAACCGGTTCTAGAAGTCATAGAAACCTGTACTATAGGTAATTTGCCACAAAACAACTTTCCAGAGATGAAGCGGCTGTCTTAAACTTAGAATTTTGTAGAAAGATCAGATTTAAAGCCTTTTTTTGCCAATAATGAACCAATGACAAACAGGGAAGTGACTGTCTTTAGAAATAAATCTAAATGTATTCCAACTCAAAACATCCCTAAACAAATATATGCATTTGAACAAACTTTACTATCCTCCTTCAATAAATAAAAAAAAGCAACAAGGTATGTTCATAGAAACATAAATCTGAAGCAACAAACAGCTAAACAAATTCTTACATTAGATACTTCAGTGGTTATCAAACAGGCCGAAAAAGGTGGGCAGAAGTTATCTGGCCTCGCGATATGTAACTTAATGAAGGGAGAGGCCAGGTCAACAATCAAACCTGGTACCAACCAGTCAAAGAAGATCCAGTCCAGTCCATACAAGACATAATCTCTAAAATTCTACAACTAGGTACCAAAGGAGGGTTCTTGGGACCCAAAGAACATGACTTTTTAATCAAAAAGTTCCTGAGAACCCCAATATTGTACTTCTTGCCAAAGATTCATAAAAATCTTGAAATGACCCCAGGGAGACAAATAGTTTCGGGCCGTGATTCAATTTTAGAGCCCATTTCTAACTATGTAGATTTCTTTCTAAAACCGCTTTTGAAAGAAGTACATTCATATCTACGAGGCACAACAGACTTTATTACAAAAGTAGAAGGTACACCATTTGACAAACAGACGTCACATCGCTTTACACACAGATACCCCAAGACGAGGCACTAGAAGTGATGGAACTACATTTGGAGAGTAGGGAGCAACCCCATAGTGTCCTAACAACATTAATATTACAACTAGCAGAGGTGGCTCTTAAAAAGAACTATTTCGAGGCGGCGTGGCTGACAGCCGAGCAAGATGGCTGCCTAACCGAAGAGCTCCGAGGACGGCGTAGTCCTTTAAAACAATCCGGCTAGTGATCTGACACATGAAGGTGCTCCAGGGGCCTCTGCTGAGTGTGGCAGGGTATGCTCAGACGTGAGTCCCTTGCTCACTTTGCCACTAGATTAAAGCAAGCCGGGCTGAAGACGGCTGGAATGCCAGAAACCGGTCCTCGGAAGCTTGTTTCCGGTCCAGGGAAGACATGGCTTGGCAGTTCGGGCTGGTTTGTTCCCACGAGGCACAGGGTCAGACTGATTTGCATATAGCCATGTCTGAACTGGGGTGGCAGAGTGGGCTAAAGAACGGTGATGGATTAAACCCAGATCTTTTGACTGGGTGTGAGTGTTTGATTAATTCAGATGCTCCGTCCATCACCACCCCCTTTTGTACTGCTTTTGGCCGCCATAAGTTTGGCAGGGTATGCCCAGACGTGAGTCCCTTGCTCACTTTGCCACTGGATTCAAGCAAGCTGGGCTGAAGACGGCTGGAATGCCAGAAACCGGTCCTCGGAAGCTTGTTTCCGGTCCAGGGAAGACATGGCTTGGCAGTTTGGGCTGGGCTGTTCCCATGAGGCACAGGGTCAGACTGATTTGCATATAGCCATATCTGAACTGGGGTGGCAGAGTGGGCTAAAGAACGGTGATGGATTAAACCCAGATCTTTTGACTGGGTGTGAGTGTTTGATTAATTCAGATGCTCCGTCCATCACCACCCCCTTTTGTACCGCTTTTGGCCGCCATAAGTGTGGCAGGGTATGCTCAGACGTGACTCCCTTGCTCACTTTGCCACTGGATTCAAGCAAGCCGGGCAGAAGACGGCTGGAATGCTAGAAACCAGTCCTCGGAAGCTTGTTTCCGGTCCAGGGAAGACATGGCTTGGCAGTTCGGGCTGGACTGTTCCCATGAGGCACAGGGTCAGGCTGATTTGCATATAACCATGTCTGAACTGGGGTGGCAGAGTGGGCTAAAAAACGGTGATGGGTTAAACCCAGATCTTTTGACTGGGTGTGAGTGTTTGATTAATTCAGATGCTCCGTCCATCACCACCCCCTTTTGTACCGCTTTTGGCCGCCATAAGTGTGGCAGGGTATGCTCAGACGTGAGTCCCTTGCTCACTTTGCCACTGGATTTAAGCAAACCGGGATGAAGACGGCTGGAATGTCAGAAACCGGTCCTCGGAAGCTTGCTTCTGGTCCAGGGAAGACATGGCTTGGCAGTTCAGGCTGGACTGTTCCCATGAGGCACAGGGTCAGACTGATTTGCATATAGCCATGTCTGAACTGGGGTGGCAGAGTGGGCTAAAGAACGGTGATGGATTAAACACTGATCTTTTGACTGGGTGTGAGTGTTTGATTAATTCAGATGCTCCGTCCATCACCACCCCCTTTTGTACCGCTTTTGGCCGTCATAAGTGTGGCAGGGTATGCTCTGACGTGAGTCCCTTGCTCACTTTGCCACTGGATTCAAGCAAGCTGGGCTGCAGATGGCTGGAATGCCAGAAACAATTCCTCGGAAGCTTGTTTCCGGTCCAGGGAAGACATAGCTTGGCAGTTCGGGCTGGAGTGTTCCCATGAGGCACAGGGTCAGACTGATTTGCATATAGCCATGTCTGAACTGGGGTGGCAGAGTGGGCTAAAGAACCGTGATGGATTAAACCCAGATCTTTTGACTGGGTGTGAGTGTTTGATTAATTCAGATGCTCCGTCCATCACCACCCCCTTTTGTACCGAGGTCTAGGACCAGGCGGCAGGAAGCAGAGTGAAAAAGCGGCGACTCCGACGTCAAGGAACGACAGAAACCGGGTGAACAAACTGCGGCCTTAAATCGAAACTGAGACCAGGGCCTCGATTGATCCTGGAAGCCCGTGAGCAAGGCGAGAGGGCGGTGAAGTGAGTTGGGTGTTGGCCCGCCAACGGAAGACACATCCGATCGGAAAGGGGTGTGCGGAAGCAAAGACACCCCCGAGAGACCCAGCAGTATACCGAGTAAGGGGAAAGGAGGCGTGGAAGTGGCAGGGGCGTGGAGAGGCCTACATCCCACACGGCAGCCGAGAGCTCAATTAATTACAGGCAGTGAATGTGTGCAGCCAGAAGTGGGTGCGGGCACAAACCCCTACAGCAGCTGGAGCGGTAGTGTTTTTTTGTGCTTTGTGGTGCCCATCAGATACCAACCCTCCCCCCCACCCCCCTCCTCATCCAGTGGGGTGAGAGCGCTCAGACGCGACAGCGAGCACGGGACCATGCATGACTCCAGTTACCCCAACGAATATTAGCAGCACAACGGGTTAAAACGCCACCGAAAAGCACACAAAAAGTGCAGGCACGGGCTCAAGACTAGAGACAATAAAAACGCACACCCAGGGATCTGGGGGCAAGGTCACAGTGGCCATTCAAGCCGTGCCTGCTGTGGACAAGTTGGTGTGGGACTCCACGTTCGGAGGCCGGAAGTTCCCACTTTCCAGGAAAGCATACAGCACTACACGGCGCGACATCTAGTGTGCTAGCGAAAACAACATGGTGGGACGAGGCCCACGAAATCAAAGTACGCAGGCCAAGTTGGACAAATTTACCTACGAAAAAAGCTCCCTGCCACTGCCGGAGGGGCGCGCCTCATCGGGCAAAGGATCAGAGGGCGATGGGGCTAAAAAGATTACATTGGAAGACATTACGGCGGCCCTTTCGAATGTACAAACCACAGTGGGGACTATATCAACGGATGTCACTCTACTCCGGGCAGACTTTCAAAAAATGGCGGACAGAGTCAAGGAGGTGGAGATCGTCACAAAATCATTAGTGGCAGATACAGGGAAACTACAAACAGCCTTATCCAGACTCGAAGCGGAAAACAAGCAACTAGCGGAAAAGCTTGACGATCAGGAGGGGTGCTCGCGCCGGAACAACGTCCGCATTCTTGGCATTCCGGAAAGCTAGGGAACTCGGGCCATGGACCTATATGTGGAGGAGTTGGTGAAAACGAGACTACAACCAAAGGGTCTCTCCAGTTTCTTCTCTGTAGAAAAAGCCCATACGGTCCCAGGCGGCCGGCCTAAACCGGGAGCTCCCCCCAGACCAGTTCTCGCCATGATCTTCAACTTCCGAGACAGAGACGCCATCCTCCAAACGGCGAGAGTCTCCCCACCGATTCGAATCCATAATTCGACTGCTGCCTTCGTCCCGGATTATACAGTGACGGTGTCCCGGCGCCGGCGCAGTTTCTTGGAGGTCAAAAAAGCTCTGTATGCACAGGAATTGCCATACTCCATGATCTTCCCTGCAAGGCTCAGGGTTGTGGCGGAGAACAAGACATGGTTCTTTGAGACCCCAGAGGCGGCCTATGACTGGTTGGAAGGATGGCGGCGAGTGGGCAAGCAGCGTCGCAGGAATAGACATCATCAACGCCACACAGGGGAGACAGAAGCAGGAAGCCAAGAACTACGACATCCTGATCCGAGTCAATCACCAAGATTGGAGGCAGAGGAAGGAGTTCAAGAATAACTCGGTTTCCCCGATCAGACCTGGGAGTTCGTTTCCTTCCACAATGAACATGGTCCTGTCACCTTGGACACTGGACTGAAGCAGGCCCTGGAGGGGAAGAAGGACTGTAGCTTCCTTGGACCCTTTACCCCTGTCAAGCAAGTACAATGGTTGGGATAGGGAAGAAGCATTCTGCTGAGTTGGGGTGGCGGGCAGTTTTAAGCCCGTTAAGCAGGGAGGCAGGGTGGGTGGGAGGGATAGAGGGGGGGAAACGTTCAGAATTTTTGTAGTTATGTTCTTATTGGTGATGATTTTGACGGTACGACAGAGACTCAAAGGGTCAACAGCTCCTTAACTGTGAGGGTGAGGCAGCAATTCCCGATGTTTGCATACTGCACCCATGGCAGGAGAATCACATCCTGACGATACCCAGACAGTAGTTCAGGACACCCGAGTCACCGCATTAAAGGTAGTACATTGGAAAGTCCGAGGTCTGGGCGATAAGATAAAGAGGGGCTTGGTACTACAGGCACTGAAATGCGACTGCCCCATGCTGGCCTTATTGCAAGAGACACACCTTATAGGGACGGCGTGTAAAGCATTGGACAGATGGGGGTATAAAATGGCAGTACATTCCGAGTTCTCGTCGGGATCCAGAGGGACAGGCATACTAGTGAAGAAAAACTCTTCCTTTATGGTGCTCCAAACTAAAACAGACGATCAGGGGAGGTTTGCAGTGGTGCAGGGTCAGTGGGAGGGCAGGCTCCTTAATGAGGTATTAGTTTACATCCCACCAGCGCTACACTCAGTGGCACTTCCAGCACTCAGTGAATTCCTCCTGGCCCTCCCAGAGGGTGACTTTATCATCGGGGGGGACTTCAACACTATGCTGGATGCCACCATTGACAAATACCCGCCTAAAGCCCCACCACTTGGTACCTCTCACCTCCAGGGTTTCGAGGAGGCAATGGGTCTCATAGGCGTCTGGAGGCACACACACCCCACAACATGCCAATATACATATCACTCAGCCGTGCATAATAGTCTGTCCAGGATAGACTATTTTCGGTTGTCGGACACCAACCTACCACATGTCAAAGAGGTAAACATTAAACCCAGGGGTATCTCTGATCACTCCCCGGTCATACTGACTTTCTCCTATCATCGAACAGTGCACTGGAGGACCTACCCTATTTACCCCGGGTATCTTCACATTCCCCGCATAAAGAAGGAACTCTGTGTAGCCACAAAGTATATCTTTGAAGAAAATATAGCATCATTTAGTTCGCCATCAATAGTATGGGAAGCATATAAGACCGTCCTTAGGGGGCAAGCCATAGCTTCCATTACAGGACATAAGGGAGAACAACAGAAAGAACTCACAGAGCTTGAGATAGCACTGCAGGCAGCAGACTCGGAACACTCTGCAAATCCGACACCAGACACAGCACACGCTCTACACCTCAGGCAACAACAACATAGAGAGCACCTGCAGGTTAGGACGGAGGCCGGTATAGCGGCGACTAGACACAAAATATACGACGTAGGGGATAAAGCCGGAAAACTGTTGGCGTGGCTGGATAAGCGAGTGACTGGCACTAGGGGAATACAGCACATACGACAGGCAGAGGGCTATCTCATGACGGACCCAGAAGACATAGTGAGCACACTGGCTGACCATTTCAGGGGGGTTTATACACCGACATCTGAGGTGCCGGAGGAGGAGATAGTAGAGTTCCTACGACACATAGACATGCCGACACTAACTCCTGAGGCAGCCCAAGACTTAGAAACGGATTTTACGATTGAAGAGTTACTATTAGCTATTAGGTCGATACAGTTGGGCAAAGCTCAGGGTCCCAATGGGATCCCGATAGAATGGTACAAACAAATGGCGGGAACCGTGAGCACGCCTTTACTGGCAATGTACAAGGAAAGCTTAGAAAAGGGCGAGCTGCCGCCAGACTAGAGGATAGCGACGATAGTGGAAATCCCAACACCACCTGGTAAGCCCCCGTCTGACTGTACCTCCTACCACCCTATATCGCTGCTAAATGCGGAAACAAAGATTTGGCTAAATTTTTGGCAAATAGATTGCTGACTCACTTACCCCACTTGATCCACCCGGACCAATCGGGCTTCATGCCTAATAGAAATATGTCACTCAATCTCCGGCGCTTACCTGGGGCGCTGGCGAAGGCGCCATCACTAGCAGAACCGGCGGTGATACTATCATTAGATGCGAAGATGCCTTCGATATGGTAGAGTGGAAATATCTCTTTGCCATCCTGCCGCGCCTGGGGTATGGCCCACTGTTTTGTGCATGGGTACAGCTTCTATACACAAACCATTTGGCTCGGGTGACAGCTAACGGACATATATCAGGTGAGATACCGTTGCAGAGAGCGACGCGCCACGGGTGCCACCTTTCACCGCTCCTATTCGCGCTGGTCCTGGAGCCCCTGGCGACACTGATCAGAAAGACTCCATTATTAAATGGGATTCAGTGGAAGAAAGGGTGGGAGGATCGTCTTTCGCTTTATGCAGACGACATACTAGTGTACCTCACAGACCCGGAACGCTCTATACCGGAACTCCTTACCATATTTTACACTTTCGGGAGAATCTCAGGGTACATGATAAATTGGTCTAAATCTGTCCTCTTTGTCTTAAAAGAACCAGCGCCACTTCTCCCTCCCAAATTCCCACTAGTAGTTACCACTGAATCCTTCAAATACTTGGGGATATACATTACTAAAGATCCAGCAGAGTTTTTTTCCCAAGAATCTGGCACCCCCTCTGGAGCGCCTGTGAAGTGATACATCACACTGGGCATCCCTACCCCTCACGCTGCTGGGTAAAGCGGCGTTATATAAGATGATGGCCCTACCTCGGTTTCTTTATGCACTAGATAATACACCGTTCGTAGTCCCACCCCGGTATTTTAAACAAATAGTTGCACAGGTCTCTGCGCTCCAGTGGGGCCATCGTCCTGCATGCATAGCTCAAGCAAAACTGCATAAAAGTTGGTACGACGGCGGGATAGCACTCCCCGACATACAATCATATTATTGGGCAGCACACCTTAAGGTAATTAATCAGTGGCTTCATGCGCCTCAGGACGACCCAGTTTATCGGGCGGATAGAGCCCAACTTTGCACCAATAACATGCTAGCGGTCTTATATAACAGAGGGCAAACATCGAAACTAGAAGGCCCGACGAAACGCACAGTGGCATTATGGCACACAGCACAGGCACGGCTGGGATGGAGAGGGGTTATCACTAAACTTACTCCCCTTTGGGACACCAAAAAACTAGGACAACTGCGCAACAGCAAAGGATTTGAACAATGGGACAATATAGGCATCTCCACGGTGGGCGACCTGTGGGAAAAGGGAACGATAGTACCTTTTACCCAGCTTCAGCTGCAATACAACCTGGGCCCCACCGAAAAGTACAGATACATACAGATAAGTCATGCACTGCTGGCGGTGCTACCGCCAGAGACCGAGGTCCCGGAAGCTGCTCTGTTGGAAGACAGACTGCTAACTGTTCACATGCAGAAGCGGGCCACTTCCCTCACATATAGAAAACTAATCAACAATCTACCAGACCCGACAATATCCTTACGGAATAAATGGGTGGTAGAGGTGGGAGAAATAGATGTCTCGGAGTGGCAGGAGCCCCTGGCATCACCCAAAGAGGTGGGAATCTCTGCTAGACTTCGGTTAGTGCAGCTAAATATTTTGCACAGACTATACTACACTAGGACCACACTACACAAAATACATAGGGCGCAACATCCATATTGCCTGAGAGGATGCGGGGAGGAGGGGTCACTTATACACACACTGTGGGAATGTGCAGTTATAGCAGATTATTGGCGGAAGATATTGCGTACAATGTCGCAGACGATGGGGGTGTCACTTTTGCCTAAGCCACGTAAATGCCTACTCAATATATGGGAGCCCAATGACCTCACACGCCATGGAAAAACATGGGTCACGTTAGGGCTCATGGTAGCAAAACGGAATATGGCACAGAAATGTGGTGCTGTGGAAGTACCTTCACTGGCCAGTTGGTGCAGAGATATGGATCTGATTATGGTGACCGGATGAACAGTGTATACCAAACGGAAGAGCCCCCGAAAATGGACTAAAATCTGGTTCGCCTGGAATGCATATAGAGGGGACATCTGTGATCCAATACCAGATTTGGACGGAGATAGTTCAGAGGAGGAGTAAGGAGAGGGTGGGGGTGGGGCAAGGTATGGGCTGTGTTAACGAAGGAGAGAGTGCAAAGACTACTAATTGCTGTTGATGTCCTAATGGCAAAGAACTTGAATGTTTGTAACCTACCCAAGCTATATGTCTTACTGTATGCTGTCACTAGGATTGATATGTTGAATAACTACAATAAAAATATATTACAAAAAAAAACTATTTCAGATTTGAAGATCAAAGTCAAAGGCACCGCAATGGGATTTCCTTATGCCCCAGAAATGGCGGTGTTCTTTATGGCTTTATGGCTTTATGGCTCAAAATCAATTGAAAATAACAATCCTTTCAGAAGTAAAATAATACAGTGGTTACGATACATCGACAATATCTGTCTCCTGTGGCAGGGGAGCCAGATAGAGCTGAAGTCGTTCCATGAATGGCTGAATGCCCGACACAAGGACATCAAGTTTTCTGTACAGTCTAGCAAAACTAAAATGACTTTCCTAGATGTTGAGTTCACTTCATCAGCGAATCAGTTAAAAACATCTCTCTATAAAAAAGAGACGGATAAAAACTAGCCCTGGGCGTAGTGTGCGTAGTGGGGATTCGCGGAGCTACGCGAAGTGGGCGAGAAACTACGCCCACCTCCGCACTCCGCGTAGCCCCACTACGCAACCACCACTGGCCGCCAGCCCCGCCACCCGCCTCCCTCCCGCCCTCCCTAAATACTTTCAATTAAAGGAGTAAAATAATTAAAACGCACTTACCTTGCCCGCCGCTGCCCGCCGCGTCCCCGGGGCTCGCTATCTTCCGTCTTCCGTCTTGTTTACTAATGCGCATGCGCGGGCGGCCGCGTATGCACATTTCTCACGAGAAAATGCGCGAGGACTAGAAGCGGCGTACACCGCGATCACTTCTAAAAGAGGTATGCACACGATTCTTTGTAACCGCCAACTGAGAAACATTGTTGCAAGGGCAGATTTAGTAAACAAAGTCTATTTCTTCGCAGATAACAAGTGCTGGTATAGAAAAACCCTAGAGACATGAGGGATCCAGGAAGAATCGCTCTATTAACAGGTACCTATAAATGTCAAATGATCATAATGGATAAGCGAAAGAAAATAAAATACAAACCTATGTTTAAAAAGACTCCAACACGTATATATGTTTTGAAGGGTGCGACAAATATAAATGCCTGCAAGATCCAGCATAGAAACAAAAAGCTGCATATAAGGTAGGAAACAGTAAATGAATGTTCCTACGTGGACGAGACATCCTACATAAATATCACTGACAGGCCTTTCTGTTTTTTAACACAAGGTCACCAAACGAAGAGACAACCCGTGGTATAGCCCTCCAAAGCTTGATAAGAAGGAAGACCAATACTTCTGAGGTATAACTGACAACATAATGATAAAGTGTTAGTAAAACCAAAGTAGAAAAGTAATGAAGTCCCTAACATTTGTTTTTCATGCCACACATCCTTTACAGAAAATTAAAAAGCCCTGATGAGAATCCTGGTACTGGACGCCTAGGATTTAAAACGATTCGGCACATCTATAAAGCACAGAGGAATGATGATTTAAATTCCAGTCCTCAAATCAAAGATTAATTTCCCATGTTTATTAACTCTAAACAGTCTCCCTGTGCTAAAACGGATATCATATACAGACATTAAAAGAAAGTCTAGGATCATCAATCCGTCCTACAGTTGGTGGAATAAGATAAAAGTATTGGATGTCTTTATGTATTGTTTATTTTTTCAAAATGTTTTGTAAAAGTGTATTGTGATGTATGATATATAGCATATTCTATCACTTATGTGGATTTGGAATATTTTGTAAAATGTTTGTATACATAATGTAGATATTATAGGACAATGCTCTCTTTGATGTTGAACGGATTCAATGAAAAACACCAAGGAGAAAAAGTAAAAGGTATAAAAAAATTACTGGTACAAATAAAAAAAGAATGTGTTTGGCCATTAAGCGGAAATTATACATGCTTTTATAAAAAACTTGAGGTACAGGCTTATCCCCCCTTTTTTAGGGCTCGCCCCTTTTCTATTTCGCAGAAATAGAAAACAGGGGTGAGCCCTTATGTCGCTGATCTGCTTCTTTCCCCAAAGGTTCTATTCAGGCAGCTGATTGGCTCTCTTCAAGCCGGACTCCCAACAGTTCACGATAAATAGAATCACGTGACAAGCTCCTCGTGGACGAGCTTGCACGATCCTTCCCCCTGCCAGCAGCATTTAACACATCAAAGGCTTCGCTGCCACATCAAAAATTGAAGCTACGATCAACGGCTTCCACTGCCCCGCCCCCCGCCGTCACTTATTCAGGGCCGCAGGCCCTGCCTCCCTTCCCGGCTCTGCTGTAACCACATGCTACTGGACGCTCGTCACTTATTCAGGGCCGCAGGCCCTGCTTTGCTTAATCCGTGTACCCTTTTATTGCCTCGCTTCCCGGCTCTGCTGTAACCAAATGCTACTGGGCTCCCGTCACTTATTCAGGGCCGCAGGCCCTGCCTCGCTTCCCGGCTCTGCTGTAACCACATGCTAATGGACGCCCGCCACTTATTCAGGGCCGCAGGCCCTGCCTCGCTTAATCTGTGCACCCTTTTATTGCCTCGCTTCCCGGCTCTGCTGTAACCACATGCTACTGGACTCCTGTCACTTATTCAGGGCCACATGGCCCTGCCTCGCTTCCCGGCTCTGCTGTAACCACATGCTACTGGACGCCCATCACTTATTCAGGGCCGCTGGCCCTGCCTCGCTTAATCCGTGCAACCTTTTATTGCCTCGCTTCCTGGCTCTGCTGTAACCACATGCTACTGGACTCCCGTCACTTATTCAGGGCCGCAGGCCCTGCCTCGCTTCCTGGCTCTGCTGTAACCACATGCTACTGGACGCCCGTCACTTATTCAGGGCCGCAGGCCCTGCCTCGCTTAATCCATGCACCCTTTTATTGCCTCTCTTCCCGGCTCTGCTGTAACCACATGCTACTAGACTCCTGTCACTTATTCAGGGCCACAAGCCCTGCCTCGCTTCCCGGCTCTGCTGTAACCACATGCTACTGGACGCCCGTCACTTATTCAGGGCCGCAGGCCCTGCCTCGCTTAATCCGTGCACCCTTTAATTGCCTCACTTCCCGGCTCTGCTGTAACCACAGTGCGCACTAATGAAATGCACCTCGAGAGTCACAGTTAGTTCTTTGTCCTCCATTTGCTTCAAGCACCTAAATAAAGTATTTCTTGTTCAAAAACGGTTAATATGAACAAACGCCACTCAGCCATGCAATGCTAATCTCACCCACGCAACTCTACTCACCCACGCAGTGCCACACTCACCCATGAAGCGCTACTCACCCATGCAGCTTCACTCTCACCCACACAACGCCACTTTTTATTATTGCTCGCAATTTTGGCACTTAAGATGTGAGAGCATGCCACCCACCCCTCCCTCTCTGCATGTGTTCTCCTCCTTTTGTCAAATTAATTTGCATAGTTGTGCTTTAGTGAGCCTACAGTAGTAGAGCACACAACGTGAAGAAATGGCATAAATGTCAATGCAGTACAGCTTTACACCACCCACTTGTGGGATTTAAAAATATAATATCAGAGTTGGCAAGCAACCTCTATTTTACAGGCCCTGCTGCAGTTGTATCATGTCACACTTCACGGCCATCTGTCTGACTCACAGACTTTCTCCCCCCAGCATTCTCTAGCGTCACACTTTGTCTCATTTCACACACTACCCACAGCCACAGCCACATTCCTACTCTGATGCACAAAACCTTCACAGTGTGTTCTTAATATTCTTTAAAAAAAAAAAACTAGACCTACTCACTATGTTCTCTTAACCACTGAACATTTGTAACAAACAAACACAAAATAAATCTACAATTGTGTGGTCCATCATGTTTTTTTTTCAAAGGGAGGCCTGGGGGGGTGTGTTGACAAAACCACAGCAGGAGACTGGAGTGTTTACAGTTCAGCCATTAAGATTCTTATCTGTTGGCGGGCATCCCCTGTGAGATGCAAACATCAGCTGCAAATGTGTGGGTGGGACATCATGTTTTTAAGGGAGGGATGGGGCCGTCGGTCACGAAACCACTCCAGGATACTGGCGTGCTTTAAGTTGAGCTATAAATATTCTTATCTCTTGCCGGACATCCCCTGTGAATTGCAAATAGGAACTCAAGGACAAGAAACAACGGAACTTCCACAGTCACATCAGGCATTGTAAATGTTGTTTCCCGACTTGGTCTTTGCTGTTTACGTACTTACCTCAAAATCTAAGAGGAAAGTTTCATTATTTTGGTACATTTGATGTACTGCGCGCAAAGACACTTAAAACTCATCCGCCCCCTCATATTCACACGCCGTGAAAAATTCCTTCCTTAATACCATTTCTTATTAGATTTTTACGTAATTTTTCAAAAGGTCGTCTTTCCTTGACCGTTATTCAACTTAAATGTTATTTTCCTTCGATTCAATGATATTTTTAAAATTATTTCTGTCCCCCCTTAACTCGGTCTCTCATTTTTTTCATCTCTCAATACAGACGCCAACTCCCATCACGCTCTGCTCCCTCTAATGTGACTCTCGTGCACAACTCACATACACACGTACGTGCCCTTATCACACCAACAAGTCCCCACAGTCACCCACGCAGCGCCACTCTAACATATGCCTCGCAACTCACACCCACGCAGTGCAACTCGCACCCACGCAACACCACTCACCCACGCAATGCCCAGCCAGTTAATGCAAATCACCCACACCACCGGACGACAATGCACAGAAGTGTACATCAAAGTCATACAATGTACATGCTGTATTACAATGACCTGTTATCTATCAAAGGTTAACGACATGCACAGTGGTCAGCCTAAAGATAAAAAGTACAAAACAATTTCACAATACGTTCAAGTACTGTACTTCAACATAAATTAAGGTATTCGAAAAATTAGGGAAAGGAAGCTGCCCTGTATACTTGCAAACCGGATATGGTTCAGTGAACAGAAACCACTTCAAAAATATGAAAACGCAGGAAACGTGCGAACATAGCGCTCAACCATAAGTGCAAAGTTTTTGCAGCCTTCGTTGTACTGTTCAAAGATAGCTAAATAAAAAACAGTGCATTTACTGCCATCTTTAATAGGAAGCAATGTGTGCTCAAGTCCAAACAGAAGGTGTCACATTTCCACTAATTAACACTATTAGCATTGTAAATGCCAAAGTTAGACTTTTTCACAAGTTAAAATAAAAAAAATAAAAAAACTTTGTCATTTACAATAATAATCCCTTAAACTTTACTAATGCGAGCCCTATTGCATTGCAAATGCTTGTTCTACATAGTAATATGGCCCTGCCTAGTCCTTGTCCCTTGGGCCTAACTCTCCCTTTTTTCAACTAGAGGGCCTGCAGCACTTGTTTTGCCCCCAGTTAGGTATCTATGCAAACCTGTCTTATGCATGCCATTGCAGCCTTTGTCTGCATTTTCAACCTGCCATTTCGAGCAGGCAGAATAAATCTTTTGCCTGGCTCAAACCAGCTTTTTTATTACATATAAGTCACCCTTAGGGTAGCCCTAAACACGCCAGAGGGCAGCGTGCTTTGTATTTAATAAGTAGGCCTTGTAATTTTAAGTTTTACATGTCATTACAGGGAAAAACACTTACATTTGTTTTTTACTACTGCCAGGTCTGCTTCTCCCTCAGGATAACATTGGAATTACCTTATTAAATTTAATAAGCTATAACTTCCAAATGAGAAAAGAGAAAACGTTTATGTCTGGTGTCTTTGACAATTTTAATGAAAAACCCTCTTTTATGGTAAAGTTGGAATTCAAATTACAATTTAGAAAGTGGAACTTTTAGGAAGTTGGCATTTTCCTGTCCTAGCTTTTTAGTATTTGCAACCTGTCTCTGGGTCACATGGCTAGAAGTAGTTGGCAGTTTGTCTTTGTTTATTCCTCCAAGAAACTCACACACAGTAAAGAGCTTAGATGTGCCTGGATGGACTATCACTGGCAGGATGGGAGGGCAGAGTTAGGCACAACCCCACGTACTTCTGAATAGCAAAGGAAATCATTGCAACCCTCCTGTAGTTAGCCTGGAGCCAGGGCAATGGAGGCAGGAACCATAAACATAAACACTGCAGTAGGAATCCTCTAGAAGTTTCTCAATCTCAAAGAAGGCATCAGGTATAAATATTGGACCTCAGACATCAACTCTTCAGTACACCTATGGACTTGTGGATACTACAGAGGAAGGACTGCTGTGTTGCTTTGCTGCCAGAAGGACTGCCACTCTGCTTCCCTACCACACTGCGTCTCTGCTGCAATGCTGGGAAAGAGCATTGGAACTGCAACCTTCACCCCAGGCTGAAGTGACTCCAAGGGTCAGCCAACTGACTTCCGGTTATAAGCTACAGGGACCTAACAAGCTCCTGAATCTCCCTGCAACTGCCCAGCTGACTTGCTCCAACCGGACTTGCAACAGGACCTGCAATTGGACCTGCCTAAGCTCTGTTGACCTCTTTTGGAGTTAGTTCCTGTCCTGGACCTTTAGTGTGCCATCGGTTGAGCTCTCCTGAATTCTGTAACAAGAGGGTCAATACTCCAGTATTGGGCCTATGAGCACTCCATCTAAACAAGTGCACTTCCCATGAAGGTGTAGCAAACCTCTCCCTTTACAATGCCTTGGAAAATGGAGAATCAGTCCTAGGCAGAAAGCATGGACCTCTGGTCACTTTCTTCTGGCACACTGCCCTCATTATGTATGTCTGTAAGTGTGTGTGGTTCTGTCTATATGGAGGTATTGAGTATGAGAGTGTGTTGTGGAAGTATTTGTGCTGTGGGTGTGTACATTTGTGTATCAGGGGTGAGTGCCTGCATGCGTGTACCATACAAATCCAGGTTGTTTCCCTGCATGTTCCAGTCACCCCTAATGATTTGTTGAATGATGGGTACCAATAAGTTGGGTAATACAAAACATTTAATTCAGCTCCAAGATGACCCTATACTTCAAATACAAGATGCATGTTCTGCCTGTAGAGCAGGAGCATTATAATAGCATGAAATTCCCATTGTCATGGCAAGCGAATGGGAGAATACTGATGTGGAGTGAACACTATTTGTTTACACTAGATGAAGCAGCTTGTTCAAGGGTCTTGTGTTTGAAATTTGAAACAAGGTAAGGTTTTTAAACACTGTTGGTGACGCAATAGTTCTAGGGATGAGGGGACTTGCGTACCTTTTTCTTGAAATCGTATTGGAAATTTCACAAACTTACACTTTTAATGGGAAACTAGGTTTGCTGGTATCTTGTGTGATTTTTTGTAACAGACATTTTCAGTGAGCCTTGTCTGCCTGGACAGAACATTACACAAAACCATATAGTGCAAAATGTAGTGTACCACTGTGCTTCATGGATTTTCTCTGGTGCAGTTTACATTTCTTCTATGCCTATGCAGAACTACTTGGGAGTGGAACTGTAATGCTGGAGGTAGGCCAGGTTGTGCTTAGTGATGCATTGGTGGGTTTAGTATACTGTGTGTCCCACTTCCTGTATTTCTGAGCTGGTATTTGGAATGGTCTCAGAAATCTGAAGGGAAGAAGAGAGAGAAATGGTTGGAGGTGGGTTCCTTTTCATGTACCACTTAATGTAGTCCTGTAGAAACAGCCCTTGTGTGGGGTGATGCTCCTCACAGCAGGTTAGTTCCCAATCTGGAGCACCCAGTACAGAGGCACGAATAGGTGTCAATTAACTACACCTGGCTATGAACAGGCACAAAGACAGTGATCGGGAGAAGGACACACAGGTGCTTTTACCTAAAGAAACCTCTCACTCTGAACACCAGATAGGAGCCCCCTTCACCCCAACCTATTACCAAGCACTGGAAGAAGGACCTAATCAAATTTCAATGGGGGCATTGTCTCCTTTGTCCACATTTCACTTTCTACTGTCTACGTCTCCTCCCACCTGCATTCTGATACAATTCCAATGTCTGGGAAAACAACATCATCCCAAACTTGTGCAAAGGAACAGGCCTGGGACTTTGACAATGGAACCCACAGTCCTTCATCATGAAGTTTGTTTATATATACCAAGCACATATCACAATAGCCACATACACAAACACACATAAATGCACTTGGATAGGATTAGATGACAAACACAATATAAGTCTGAGAGCACATTGGTGAGATTCTCTCAGCCAGTGCTGAATGCTTTATTATTAGAAAGTGAGTAAAAAAACAATAATTTATTGAATAGTGGCAGAAAAAAATTAAATGGGACCCTTTCTTTTTCCTATGCCAACTCCCCTTGAGCAGTACAAAGATTGGGATACCCTAGACTACATTTATAATGTTTCTTTTCACAGCTTACATTCTCTGATTATTATCTCAGCAATACTTTTCTCATTATATTCATAAAATTCTGCATGAAAAATTGACCTTGACATACTTTCTTGCTTACCTTCTGTTGGGCCTGGCCGTCACTGCAGGGTCACCCCCAAACATTTTGTTTATTACCCTCTACTTTTTTGTGAAATTCATTTTTGTTGGCCTGAAACTTTGTGCACTTTACCACTGTTAAGTAGAGCTAAAGTGCTTTTACTCTCTGCCTTAAGCACAATTGGCTTACACCTGACTGGCTTATTTAATTTTTTGTGTAGTGCCCTTGTAGAGTGGTATACTATGTACCCAGGGCATGTAAATTAAATGCTACTAGTGAGTGTGCCTCTCTTATTGTGCCACCTACTTATGTAGCCCTTTAAAACATGTCCCAGGCCTGCCACTGCAGCCTGAATGCAGTTTTAAACTTTTATTTGTACTTGGCAAACAAGCCCCCTTGCCAAGCCAAAAACTCTTCTTTATTACATATATGTCACCCGTCACCCCTAAGGTACGCACTAGGTAGCCCAATAGGGGAGTGTTCCTTGTAACTGAAAGGCTGGATCCATACTTTTTCATTTTACATGTCCTGGCAGTAAAAAACTCCTAAATTCATTTTCACTACCCTGAGGTCTACCTTTCTCTTAGGATAACATTGGATATTCCTTATTACTTTAAATAAGCTGTAATGTTCAATTAGGAGGAGGGGGCTATGTCATGTTTGGTAACCTTAACATTGAATGAGAAACTGTATTTAATGGTAAGGTCAAACATTTGATTTCCAATTTTAAAACAACACATTTAGACAGCTTGCATTTTCCAGCATTTTGCCCTTTTTGTGCCAGCAATTTGTCTTGGGTGAGGGTCACATCACTGGGCGTAACTGGGTGTAACTGACAGTTAGACTTTGTGAATTCCTACCAGACAGTCACACAATAAAGGAATTAGGTGTGCCTTAAAGGGCCATCTGCTGGCAGGATGGCTGGACAGAGCTGAGGACAGCCCCACTTGCAACTGAATAGGGAGTGCTCTGCCATTACTCAAATGACCTATCATCTACACATTGTCACTGCAGCCAACTTGGAGCAAGGGCAGAGTAGTCAAGAAATTCCATGCACTTAAAAGTCACTGTCCAAATGTTTCTCTCGCCTTCCAGAAGGACGGCACCAGGGTATAATATAGGACCTCAGACAGCAACTCTTCAGCTCACTCCTGGACCTGTGGAAGGACTCTCAGAGGACTGCCTGCTGCTGTGAACGCTATGCACTTGACAAGACTGCTTAGTGAGTCCTGAACCCGTAAGTGGTGTCCAACTAGTCATGGACCCTGGGTTGTGGTGCTAAAGTTGCCCAAATGGCCAATTTCTAAAACAAAGGACTTGGAAAACTTTTGGCTAAAAACTGCTCTGAGATCCAGGAGGAGATCAGGAGGAGACCAAGACCAACCACCTCACCTTACTGTCCAAGGTGCATTGAAGATCGGATTGACCTTGCTTCTACTGCTACATTTTTCTCCGTAGCAGGAAATGCTATTCAGTGGTCTTTCGTCTAAGGGTAACAGCTTCAAAGAACTGTCTTCAGCTACAGCCCTCTTCCTCATCCCACTTGAGATCTCTGATATCCCAAAAAGAGACTAGGGGTCTAATTTAATTGTTGGCAGATCACGTCCTGATATCATTGTTTCGACGGTCATCTAGTCCGCCGACTTGTTGGTCCACCTACTGTACTTAAGATGTTAGTGGGTTCATGGGCAAAGGACTGCCACAGTCCCACTGCTTCTGCCAGGAATCTTCGTACATCAAGGGCAGGAATGGTGAAGGACTCTAGTCAAGAGTCCGGCTGAGCTAATTATAATGTGTCTTTCCATCGAGTCAACTGAGGAGTTTAGCCCTCCTACTTTGAGTTGGTGGAATCATAGGAAACAAAGTAAAAAGGATATATTTTTTACTGTCTTCCTCTTCCATTTCCATCTTCAACTTCATCATCCAGTTCCCTCCTTTGCTTCTCCGACACCACCACGACGCCAAATGACTCTATGTCACTGAGATTCAAGGTAAGCTACTTGTACTATTGTCCTATGTATCGTGTGTTGACAATTGCTGTAGCCTCATGTAATTCTGCAGTGCTCCTACTTATCAAGGTAAAATGAACACACATTTATTGACACTAAAAAAAAGTTGTTGTGGTGCTTACGGTGTTGTGCTAGTAGTGTCTGTGTGTGGACATTTGATAGTGAGTGTATTTTTGAATAAGTGGCATGCAGTATGTAACAAAAGGGACATAACAAATTGCTCACATATGTTTTTCATGCAAACATGACATATATGTGCATTGACACATGAATGAGTTGTACTTACCAGTCTTCAATCCACCACGAACTCACTCCATCAGCAAACTACCACCAGGACACAATGGGATGATCTAAATTGCCTTTGTACAAACTCACCAGCCTGACAGTAACGGAGTGCTGTTAGCCAGCAGAGAAGACCTCTGCTGCGGCGGTCTACAGACTATTGCTACAACATCTAAATACAGCTGCCAGATCGCCATCAACTTGATGGAGTACTTCAAACTACTGTGGCAGCGGGACAACAGTAGTCCCGTCAAGATCTAAATCATGCCCTCAGTTCGAACGTAAAAATCATCACCGCTTCAACCCAAGGCTTCCCGACAATAACGCTCCCCCCCTTGGACACCGCCTAGAGTCTCGGGCCACTGAAATTTACCTTCACAGAACATTATTCTCTGAATTTCTTCTAAGTCCGAAGATAAGCACTGACCGGGCTCTATCAGTCCCTGGTGGAGGATACTAAGATACTCTTCCAGGAGCTCTTAAATGGGTTCCTGGATAGTTCTCTTGAAATATTCAGGGTCATCCTAAAAGGTTGAACTTGATTCTTTAGTGGCTCGCCTTGATAGGCTGGAAGGGAAATTAGAGGCTTTAAAGGCCCCAAGATGCTCAGGTGCAGGGAATGTTCTTCTATCTAACTCAGAGCCTCCACAGCACAGCAGGCACACATTGGACCCAATTAATCTACTTCACCTTATGTGCCTTCTGTTCCAGAGACCAGTGGGAGTCAGAGCTTATAGAGCAAACCAGGGGGACAAGGTAGAGTCAATAGCATGGTACAGAACCCAGAAAGTAGGGCAGGAGGTATTCTTCAACTATCCATTATGATAGACTTTACATAGGTTTCCCTCAACTTCCTCCAGCATGCCTGCTATATCTGATTGTCCCTAAAGAGGTCCCTGAAATGCCCCTTGCACAAGTGAAAACGTTTAGAATTTAAAGAATACAACCGGTCCATTGGTTAAAAACCAACACCAGGTGGCCCAGGTCCTAACCTAAGACATTTTATCAGTCAAAAGCGCACCCTGGCTCAGTATTCATCCTAAAGATTGTGCCAGGAAATGTGTACAGGTGAACATTAACACTGCTCTAACCATGGAACCTTTTCTGGGACGACTAAATCGAATTACTTTTTTCCCAGGCTAATTCAAGGCTCTATCTTTGGGTTATTCTTTTAGGCCTCCTGCTCATACGTACTTTATAAGGGATGTGCCTAGGCCTGATAGTAGTCATGATATTCTTGCCAACACAATTTTCAACATCACCACGAAAAACTCCTTCTAACCTCTTTCCCTTTTGGATGGCCAAGACTGATGGTGTCTGAATCTGGCATCTAATCTTGTTAGATCTCTCTCGGCCATGAGTGTCCATAAGTGAGTCTCCGATATTCAACCATTATACCTAGCCCAGATTCCATCAAAGACATCTCTGGCTGCTCTGCAGACCCCTCCCCTCATAAGATTCCAATCTGATGCCTATGGGTCATCCTCATATTTGGGAGATAAACAGGGTGATCAAGCCATCGAGACAGTAGCCACTACAAACCCGGATTTTATGAAGGGATCATGTACCCACATTGTAGATCTGCCTACCTTAACAGAACAATCTCTATTGCCCCTACCTCAAGATCACAAGACAAACCTTGGAATATTCTCTCCTGGAATGTCGCTGGTATCAACTCCAAGTTGTCAGATCCGGACTGGGGGACATTCATTGATTCATTTGATACATGTATGCTGCAGGAAACTAAAATGGGAGGTTGTTTGCAAAGACCCAATGTGCTGGCCCAGGTCTATTGCCAGGTTGCTGACACTCTGGAGGTTCTGGTCTCTAGTAGGTCCTGAATCCCTGCTCTTGTTTCTATCATTAAGACCCATGAGAATTAGTTCATGACTCTCAAAGCCTTCCTCAGCAGAGATGTTCGCAAGGCTCCTAGGTTACATACTAGCTACGTATGGTTCAATAGCAGCCGGAGAAAGTTATGGCACACTCTAATACAGACCCTAAAAGCTGTCAACAGGCAAGACATCATTATAGACAAGAAGCACTATAAAGAGACACTCTCGCAGGTCAAATTAGTTTGTGAACGAGAGATGTGTGAGGATCTGGTTGTGGCTGTCAGGGCAGGGAACACTAAATCCTTTTAGGGGAGAGTGACCCATGGTAAACGCAATGCCATCACTTGTGTCAATTGAAATCTCCAACCTCAGACCTGGGTGGATCATTTCCCAAAAATCTATGCAGCTAAGCCAGACTGTGGGAGCAAAGTTGGAAAATGTCACTTCCCGCTTTTTAAGTGAAAGTGCTCCTCTGATTCTCAAGCATAAGCAGATTGTGATGCTCATAAAGTGCCAGGCCCTGTCACCATCCCTGGGGATCTTTTGAGAACATAAACTTTGATCTGGGTCTCCTATTTCCAACTGACTTGTTGCATGCTCCCTACTGGAAGGTGGTCAGATTCCTAGGTCTCGGAAGATTGCTAAAATTGTTTCAATTTCTGAAAAAAGCTGCAAAGACAACCCAGGGAATTCTAAGCCCATCCGCCTTATTGACACTTACCAGAAACTCTTCTCCCTTCTTCTTTCAAGCAACTTACTGGATAGGGTGTAGGACAATTCCATTCTTTCTGACATGCAGGAGGCTATAAAAAAAAGTGGTAGCTCGGTGGATTAAATCCTTCTCTTTTATGTGCTTACTGAACAAGATGTACGCTCAACAAAGGTCACTTGTATGTGGTCTTTGTCGACTTAAGGTCAGCTTTGGACTCCATTCCCAAGGCCAAGCTGTGGGAAGTTTTAAAAAAGATTGGTGTTTCTCCCAACCTCATGTCTGCCTTAGCCAGGCTGCATGCTCATAACACTGCTCGAGTTATATTTGGCAACAATGGCGAGCTTACAGACCCTTTTAATATTGAAACTGGTATCTCAGGGCTGTATGTTGGCCCCAACACTATTTACGCTTTATATCAATGACTTAGTCCAAGCACTTTTTTTCCCTGAAATGATGCACCTAAATTGGGTCCTCGCTAAATTGCAATCCTGCTCTTTGCAGATGATTTTAATTTCTAAAACTCTCCCCAGTGCAGGCAATAGTTGCTCGCTTTTTAACTTTTTGAAGCACTCAGGGTCTCAAGATCAACATCAATCAAACTACATTTATGCCGATTAATCCATGTTAAATGGCAAGAGCAAATATTACTGGACAGGGTGTTCCTCTTGAACAAGTGCAGGAGTTTGTATATTTGGGGAGCTGTTTATCTCCTAGTGTGATCTGGTCTACGCACATTGGAAAGAGTACATTGAAACTTCAACAAGAAGCTGGTGCTCTGTTGAAATTGCATAAGAAAGCCCATACATGTTCTCTTGCATCAGTGGTATAGATATATATAATCTTAAAGCGAAAAGTACAGATATGTATGGTACAGCATTGTGAGGACATGCCAGGATCGATGACGTTTGTTAAACTACAAACAAATTTGTAAGGAGTATCCTTAATCTCCTGCAGTACTTCCTGTTTCCCCCAACTTTTTGATGCGGGCATCCCTCCGATTAACCACCCAAATAGGACACGACCTATTATGGACTGGCATAGCCTTTGGTCAACAGATGAAACCTATAATTCTACTTTAAGGCACTACTAAAATCCCCGGATTGTGAGAAGATCACCTGGTTTGCCTATATTAAGTCAGTATTACATGAAATATGCTTGTCTTCATTGTGGGATACCCTTGGTCATAGTGAAGCTAGTACCTCACTCCTTGATTAAAGATTGCTTAAAGGAGCATTTGTAGCTGAAGGAACTGAAATGAGTCAATGCGCAGAGCCTACAATATAAAGATCACCCCTGGTTATGAAGCGTTTTTTGATATGTTCCCATGATACCCCATTGTAACTTTATTTAAATGGAGGTACTAGCCCCCACATGCATCAAGCACTTTTTCATTCGCAAACAGTGCGATTCCTTAAAATCGGCCGTTTGTGAATGCAAAAGTGCTTTTTGGGATGCATGAAGCAATTTTAGAATTTGCAACATTGTTGCGAGTTCTAAAATTGCGGGTGCTTTTAAGAAGTCGCAGATGTGCGACTTCTTAAAAGCAACGCATCATCACTTTGACAAGTGAAAATTCGCACTTAGGGTTCCAAATTTACCGAGTGGTTGAACCACTCGGTAAATTTGGAAAAAGTGTTTAAAATGCTTTAAATGTTTTTTTTTCAACATTCATGTTACGGACACACATGTCCTTAGGACATGTGTGTGTGCAACATGATGCGAAAAATACATTTCAGGGGTGCATGGGGGGGTCCTTTGGACCCCCCCCTGCACCCATGAAATTTTCTAAGTGCCACTCGCAATTTGCATTGACTCCTATGGGCATTTTGGCCCATAGGAATCAATGGAAATTGCGAAAATTAACTTAAGAATTCGGTATTTCTTTGGGATTCGGTAAAAAATGCGATTTTTACCGAATCACAAAGAAATACTGAAAAAAATGATGCATAGCATTTTGCATTTCCTAAATAGCGATTCCTTAATTTTCGCTATTTAAGAAATGCAAAATCCTAGATTGATGCATGTGGGGGTAGGTCCTGCCGGTAAATAGCTTTGGTGATAAATGGGGGTTGAAGTATTGTAGTTCTGGAAAGTGCCCCTCTTGTAATCTAGCGGAGGAAAGTCTTCATCATTTTGTCTTTTATTTTTCCGCATATGCCTGGCCACACAATGATCAAAGCCTGAATGTAAACTCTTGGGTTTCAGTCAATGTGTGCCTGCACTCTGCACTTTACGCTCTGACACTAGAGAGATGATTGTTGTTACATACTGCTTGACTCATCTGTATTCGTAGTGCAAAAGTGATGAAGTGTTGATATGTTTTAATGGTATTTTTCTTCTTTTTATTCATATGAGCTCTTCATTTTTAGATGTATTGCATCTGTATTTTCACTGAATGCTGTTTTTAAATATGTTTGTGCTGTTCCGTGTCCTATTTATCTTGCGTTCTTATGACAAAGGCACTGACACTTTGCAAGTGATCTATAGTATTTGTAATTTGTTTAACTATATTGATTGTTTTATATTTTTAACTTTGTTACAATGTGTTTTATATTTTTAACTTTGTTGCAATTTCTTTTATGGATCATTACATCAGAAATAAACATGCTTTGATATTGGAGATTACATGTTCATATTTGGTGGCCCCTGAATAAATTCCAACGTCAGTTTTAAAGGTAAAGCTGTTATTTAAGATTGATTGTCACAAGGCTCTTCAGGCAATCACATATCAAATTGCATTACTTGATGCAAAAATCACAAGTATTTGAAAAGGTAGTTTAGCAGCGACTAGATTTGTGGGCGTAAGGTTATCACATAATTCCTACTTATAAGGCAGATTTTAAAGTTAGCAGAACACCATAGGACAATGCGTTCTTTAGTAGTTGGCTGGACTGTTCACTAAAGTGTCAAAGAAGCTCCACTGCTGCTTTGTCATCTTCTGTGATGTATTCAATAAGTTGGACCATAAAGTTTAATGGTCAAAATTGAAGCGCTTTAAAATTCCTGATGGGCTTTTTGCAGCCCTCCAAATGTTATATTCGTGAAATTTGTTGCAAGTAGAATTAGATGTGAATTTCAGTTTGTCCAGCAGGTTCAAGTTCTCTATAAGGCTCATGCATGTCTTTGCATTGATACAATTCACGTTTGAGGATTATTTGCCAGGCTTTCATGATGTTGTGGCCAATGCACATTCTTTCGGGTCTAAAGTTGTCATGCACTATCTTTCATGCCTTCTTTTTACAGCAATGGGATTGCGATTAGGAGTGAGCGAACTTCATGCAATTTGATTTTACGTAATTATATATTTTCTGGAAGAGTACACAAAATGTAATTAATTATGCAAAATGGAAATCTGTTATTTAACCTCTTTTCATTGTAAAAAATAGAGTGAAAAACTCAAGAGTGATGGGCTATAGACTGTTTGGGGTTTTCTCATGCCGTCTTGATATGATTTTGCCACGAAAGGCATTTCATTTCTAATGGTGCGCAATGCCATCATTTTGCGATTTTGTGTATCAAGCATAATGCAAAATTCTCAAAATAACGTGAATTATGCCGGTATGATTTAGATTTCGCACAGGCCTAATTGCAAAGAAGTTATGTTTAGGAAATTCCAGCTATGGATACATTTGCCCAGTCGCTGTTTGTTGGAAATTAGGTTTCTGGACGGCAGAGAAATGCACCCTGTCCAAGCAGGAACCACAATCTTAGTCAGGGTAGTCACCCTAAATTATCCTGTGCTCACCCTCTGGTAGCTTGGCACAGAGCAGTCAGGCTTAATTTAAGAGGCAATATGTTAAGTATTTGTTCAACACGTCATGCAGCAAGATAGGGAAAAAAACACAAAAAGATTCCACACAAGGTTAGAGAAAGAGATTATGATTTTATAAATAAAACAAGACCAAAACAACAAAAATCCAATGTGCAGAAGATCGAGATATTCATTTTTTTAAGAATAACTGCCAAAATAGCGCTTAGAAGTAATTTGTGCTTAAATGGGGTTATTAGGTCGAGCTAGACCGGGTCAAAGTCAAAAGATCAAACTGACTACAATGGAGCATGGGCTGGATACAGGGACCCACTTAGGCCAGCTGAACCAAAGTATAAGGATAATCGGTGCAGCCAAGGCGATGCATCAGTGTCGAGCCATGTATTGGACGAGATGCGCCGGTTTTCTACATCCAAATGATGATGAAAGTACCTTAGGCCTCACTTCCAAGGGTTCAGTACTGGAGTGGCACCACTTGGCAGGACAGACTCACAGCTTACAGAGGTCAGGTGCAGATACTGTTGGTTCAAATCTTTGATATTCCTCAGACTTGGGAACAGGAGGCAAGCCAACAAGCTCTTGGAGTCACTGTGTAATATATCACAAATGGAGACCACTTCTAGAATGTGACCAAGTCAGTGTGAGGTGCCGGGTAATTACAAGGGCATCTCACAAAAAGTGATGGACTGGCATCACACACCACCAGGTGTCATGCTTCATCATCTGCCAGTCCTCGCCCTCCAGAAACCCCCTTTGGTGGAGGACGGGCATACACCTGACGACAGGGATGCACTTTCTAAAGTGAGTGGGGGCCCAAAAGGAAAAGTGAGTTTAAAAAGCCATCAAGAGTTCCCCAATGTAATTTTATTTAGTGAGGGAACCAAGTGGGATCTAAAAACAAAAGCGCGGTGAATAAGAAAACAATCATCCAATCACCACTAAGTGAATATTAAAGGGTAGGTCAACATGTTTCAGCCAAAATGTCCAAAGGGTACATGACTTTCATCAGAACTGAGTTGAGGGGCTCCAATCTTACCATACTGTACTGGTAGTGCCACTCTGTGGATATGACCTATAGTCTCTATCCACTCAGGGTGTCCATTGACCTATAAAATGTCAAAAGACAGTAGTGAGTCAATATAGTTTACGTGTGATTAATGATAATCATACTTGGTCTAGTCTGTGTGATTCTGTACTCTCAATAGAGTTGAATCTTCAATAAATTTTATTAACAGTGATTTCCCTGAAAACAAAACCAAAAGAGCAATCATTCATCTTACCCTCTGGGGGGGGGGGGCGAATTGCCCCATGGGAGGCGAGGGTTAGGGAGTACCCAGTGATCACACTCGCTGGAGAGAGAAAGAGCAAAAAAGGAGGTGTAGACCATATTCTGAGGGATCAGAGTAATGGTGCAGGCAGTAGCAGCATAAAAGGACAGAAACAGCAACTTACTGAGTGTTAGGTAATTCCCAGTAGGACCACCTATGATGTACGTCTCTCTATTCCTCCCCGACGACAATAGGGATTCTGAAATGAAAGTTTATATAGTACGGCCCATTCCAAACTAATGATGCACAGGTGGATTGGTTGTCGTAAGCATGGGCGCGCTAGTCAGACGTAGTGTTTCCTGTGTCCGAGACGGACTCGCTATAACACAAGTCTGATAGGATTGTGTGCCTGGAAGGGGGCGTGATGATACGGCGCTTAGTCAGAAGACGTAAGACATCCGGTGTCCCAGGTGGGCGTGTGTCTGATGCCTGGATGTAACACACTTCCAATATAGTAGTTTTAGGAGCGAGCACAAGAAAGACTGTGTGCGTCCTATGTTAAAAGGTAAGAGTGGAAGTGTTAGGGCAATTCAAACTCAATCTGTACTATAAGTTTCCGAACATCTTCCTCGTAATGACGTGGATAGCCCCTTTCTCTATTGGTTGTAATGGACACGTGATGGAATACGTAAGCGCCCATTCAGTGCATCCGTGTTTCGTAGTCATGGGAACACGAAGCACTCTATGCAGGTAATCGGGAAAACCTTGTCCCGGCACCGGGAGACGAGGAGAGAGAGAGAGAATAAGTCTCATAAGCAGCTGTATGATGGCATCTGAGTGTCCGATAAGTGCGTTTGAAATCAGGGAACTTTCCATTTAAACGTATGCATAAAACCCAGTACTGGACTGTTGAAGTAATAGGTTTTACCATGCAATCTATGATGGTGCATCGTGCACAACAATGGGTGCACCTACGAGTCATAGGAGGAAGCATGTATTAATAGAACAGGTGAGATACATCCACTGGAGTGTATTGTTATGCAGTTTCTTAGGGTGGAGCCAAACTTTGTCTATTCAGAAAGCTTTAATTAGCCCCATCTCAGAAAATCCTCAGTGTCCTAAGATCGGACACTCAGAGGTTAGATCTGTTCATTTATTCATTTGCAGCCATGGAATGTCGTCATTAAGGCCAAGTTTGGAGGTGTTAAGCCTGAATACCCAATGTTGTTCTCTCGCATGGAGGGCATGTGAACGATTCGTTGTTTCATTGTTCAGTACTTCAAGTACAGTCCATTTCAGATCTGAATCTTTATGATTGCTTTCCAAAAAATGTCTAGTGAGTTTGGTGTTATCCTTCCGTCATCTGAAGGTGCTGTGGTGCTCGCTGATGCGGACTTTCACCTTTCGCGTGGTCATGCCAATGTATATTTTCCCGGATAGGCAAGTTAACATATATACCACACATTCAGTGTTGCAGTTGCTGAAATTGTTTAGAACCCAGGGTCTGCCAGTACCTATATCCACTTCTTTCATACTGTCAGTGAATTTGCATACAACACAGCCACCGCATGGGTAATGGCCCACAGGTCGTTGATGGTCCCATAGTGTTAGTTGAGTGTCTCTTCCCTGTGTGATGCTTGTTGTATGTACCAGTTCATCCTTGATGTTACGACTTCTTTTGAAGGCAAAAAGGGGTTGTGCCCAATCCGTCTGGCCCGAGTTGAGAATATGCCACTTCTTAGGGACAATGTTCTGGATTCTATTAGAGGTGGGCGTGAAAGTTGTTACACAAACTAGTCTGTCAGTTTTCTCTTTTTGTGTAGTTTCCAGTAGTGACTCACAATGGTTGTTTCTTGCTCTTTTTTTGGCTCTAGTTATCAGTCTCTTTGGATAATGTCTAGTCAGCAGCTTCTTTTCCAAGTCGTCTGCTTGTGTTATAAAATCCGTTAGATCTGAACAGTTTCTACGGATCCTTAAGAATTGGCCCACTGGGAGATTTTGTCTCAAAGCTTTAGGGTGGAAGCTCTCATAGAGTAACAGACTATTTTTGTCTGTGGGTCTGTTGTGGACTTTGGTTCGTATTCCTTCAGTGGTAAGACTGATGTCTAAGTCCAGGAATATGGCGTGTTTTTCTTCAATCTTATGAGTGAATCTCAAGTGCGGGTCAATTCCATTCACCCAGTCCACAAAAAGGAGTGCTTCTTCTGTAGTACCTCTCCACACTATAAGGACATAATCTATGAATCTTTTCCATGTTTTCAGATTCATAGAAAAGGGATTAGTGTCTTTAAAGATGTTGTCCTCCTCGAATTGCCGGACATACAGGCACGCCAGGTTGGGAGCAAATGTGCTCCCCATCGACGTGCCTTGTATCTGATGATATATAACGTTATTGAATTCAAAGAAATACTCCGTTAAGGCAATTTCTGCGCAGTCTATCACAAAATGCTGTGGTGTGACATAGTTCCATTCCTGGTTGAAAAGTATCTGTTCGACGACTTCCAATGTTCGTCTCTGTGGAATGCTTGTATAAAGCGCTTCGATATCCATAGTGATACAAATGTCTTCCTCTTGGGTGATGTCCATATCTCGGAGATGACAGAGGACATCTTTGGTGTCTCGTAAGTATGACCTCGATGTTTGGACTATCGGCTTTAGAAACCAGTCGCAAAATTGTGAAAGGGGTTCTAACACAGAGTTTATCCCCGACACTATAGGCCGGCCAGGAGGTGGGAATACATTTTTGTGTATTTTTGGCAGGACATGAAACCTCGGCATCCTGGGGTCATCGTTAGTGAGGAAATCTGTCTCATTCCTTGTTATCCAGTCAATCGTCAGAGCTTTGTGCACAATATACTTGATCCTGTTCAGGAGGATATTAGTGGGGTCTCTCTGGTGGATTTTATAGCTGTTGTTATCAGCGAGTAACAAAAACACTACGATGGGGGAGGACCTAGGGGAGGTTTATAGACCACACTCTGGATACAATCCCCAGAGAACTTATAAATAACACTAGGTACCAGAGGGTCTCAAAAGAAGGTGCCCAGGAGTATAAAGAAGTAACCCAAATCACCCGCACCGCTAAATCAATGCAACACAGGAGATTCTCAAAGGATGAGGAAAAAACCCATCAGTCACCATTCGGATCCGCCCCTCATCATTTGGGATTTTATCCGAACCACCCGTCTGAGAAAATCAGTGCCACACTAAGAGGTCAACCCGGTGGTTAGGGGGTTCCTCAGAGGATATGAACACTAACAGTGTGGTTTACCACTCGATGATAATGAGTGGACAAATACATGGGACTGGGGTGCGCAGTGCAAAGAAAAGTGGGTGAAAAAAAGAAACCAAGAAAAAAGAGTGTACTAAAATTGGTTTAGAATAGGCACAAGATGATATTTATTCTGTGCGTGCCTTCAGCACCAAGATTAAAATTATGTGCGACCTAAAGCAGTCTGATTATGTAGACTGCCTGAGGTTGGGATGGTCAACATGTTTCTGCAATATACGGACTGCTACGTCCTTGCATTCATCAGGACCAAAAACTGAACAATTTGAGCTACTGCACAACGTGAAAAATAATAATGAGTGAAGTGAATAAAAGTGACACAAGGAAATGTAAAACAAGTGCTTACAGTCACCTGAATATTCCGCGTGCCCTTACAATCAGTATCGATCACTGTGGAAAGAGAAAGGGGATAAGGGATATGGGTATAACTATCAATAACTCATGGGCTATAAAGTAAGTCCATAGTCTATGGATCAAGCTAAAAGTCACACTACAGGAGTTGATCTAAGTGCTCTTGATAATAGAGCCAGTTGTTATACTTTTGGGAAGAGATTTCATTTGCCCAAAAAATCGTGTAGTCCTTACCTTGATCTGTAAGGTAGACCGGCCTCCCCCCACCTGGCAGCGGCTCAGGGGAAGATGAAGCACCGCTCTAAAAAACATGCAAGCCACATGTCAATTACAGTATGCACAAGACAAACAGAACACCCCTCTCCGCCAATAGCCGGTTTGCAAATGGGACTTGCATCTCTCGTTATTAGTGCTCTTCCCTTAAGTTACCAGGAAAGAACTCTCTCGCAACCACGAAACTCGTGCCAGAGAGGGACAACTTGGCGGCAAACGAAGGGGCTACATGGCTCAAAGTGAAAGGGGCTCGCCTTACCTTTCCGTCGGTACTCCGGGGCCGGCGTCCTGGCCGACTGGGGAGGTACCGAACGGAAGGCGCGAGGCTAGTTATAACACGCGCTGCCTTTGGTCGCGTAATCACGTGCTACGCGTAGCCGCGCGACGTGATTGGTTTTAACAAAAATGCCAAAAGCGCGCTCATTGGCTCACCCGTCTTAGGCCGTTGAATGGTTGTAGACAGACCACGAGGGGGAAGTAAACAATAACAAATGCCGATGGCATAACGAGCGAGACTGCGGAGCAGCTGCTAGGCAGATAACAGAACGTCATAGACAGGAAAAATTCTCTAAAGGGTGTATTGCAACATGGATGTCAACAGTACGGGTAGTTTTGAACAAGTCGGCCATAGGAGACGTAATTTATAGGGCCAGTATGTTGATATCAGACGGCGGCAGAAAAATGTACTCTGCTGCTCAGTAGATGTATTATAAAGTCCGATTGGAGTAATTTAGAAAAATTGAAGACAACCAAAAAAGTATAAGAGAGAGAGTATCACATACAGTGTAAAGAATGGGCCACTGGAGATGTAGTTTGTTGGGCCAATGTGTTGACAGCAGAATGTATTCAGCTGCTCATATTGTTATATCAATAACAATAGATTCAAGTTTTACACATAGGCGTATCGCCTGCAGTATGAACAAAATAGAAGGAATAGTTTTAGGGCCAATATTTATACTGAGGAAGAGGATACAAGTATGTATTTTACTGACAGTGTTGTTATCTCTGTGGTAGTCAATCCGCAGTAAAAAACAAGATGTAATCAAAGGTATCGGAAGAAAGGCTATAGTGTGGACCAAGGAATATCATCATTCAAACCCTCTTTATGTGTCTTGAGTTTTAGTACCCATTTCTGCTCTTTTTTCATTAGGTACTTAGCTACATCCGATGTATGAGTTGGAATAAATGGTTGTTCCAATACAGTCCACTGGAATTCTGTGGCTAGATGTTTTGCCTCCAAGAAATGTGCAGTCAATTTAGTCGCTTGTCTAGCGCAGCGGATGGTACTCTTGTGTTCCGATATCCATGTGCGGACCTTCCGTGTGGTCATGCCCACGTACTTCAGGCCGCAGGGGCAGGTGATAAGGTAGATCACGTGATCGCTGTTGCATGTGGTAAATTTTAACTGCTTCCAGGGTCTTGAAGTGCCAATATCAATCTGTAATGATTTAGTAGTCTGAGCACACACCTGGCAATTGCCACAGGGATGATGTCCCTGAACAGGAGGGAGATTCCACAGTGGACCTATCGCTCTTGGAGGGTCTTCACGTGGTCTGGTGTGCACCAGTCTATCTCTGAGATTGGGGCCCCTCTTGAATGAAACCAGGGGGCGGGGAAGGGTTAAACGGCCTGAGTTTAGTATTGGCCAGTGTTTTTTGACCATACTTTGAATACTGTTGGAAAGATTCCCAAAAGTATGCACAAAGGTGAGTCGATCCAACGTAGCCTTGGGAGGTCTCGGTTCCAACAGAGCTTCACGATTGTTGTTCACTGCCCTTTTCAAGGACCTACACACAAGTCGAGGGGGATATTTGCGAGCAACCAAATGCGTGCTCAATTCATCAGAATGTTTTTCAAAAGATGCCTTAGTTGAGCAGTTCTTATGAACCCGTAGGAACTGGCTGAAAGGAAGGCTCTCCCTTAATGCTTTCGGATGGTTACTGTTGAAAAGTAACAAAGAGTTCCTGGCAGTGGGCTTTCTATAGAGTTCAGTTTGCAGCCCTTCAGGTCTAGCAGTGATGAGAAGGTCAAGAAAAGCCAATTCATGTCTACCAATTTCGACAGTGAACTTGAGATGGTTATTTCTGCTGTTAAGCCAGCCCAGGAATTCCAAGCAACTGTCACTAGAGCCTCTCCACACAACAAAGACGTCATCGATATACCTTTTCCAGGTCTTAAGGTTATCGATGAAGGGATTCAAGTCATTCAGTACATGATTTTGCTCGAATGAATGGACATAAAGATTTGCTAAGCTAGGGGCATAAACGCTCCCCATGCTGGTGCCCGATGTTTGCAAATAAACCTGTTCTTCGAATTGAAAGAAATTTTGTTTCATGGCCAAGGTGGCACAGGCCATTATAAATTGGACAGGAGTAATGCTGTTCAATTCCCTGGAGTCAAGTAGTTGGTGCACAACATCCAGTGTCTCATCCTGCGGGATGGAGGTATAGAGTGCCTCCACGTCAAAAGAGACTAGGAGGTCAGTATCCATATCAAATTCGATGTCAGGTATAATTCTTAACAAATCAGTGGTGTCTTTGAGATAGGTGGGCATCTCCTGCACCATCGGTCTTAAAAAGTGATCCACAAAGGTGTACAGAGGTTCCAGGGCTGATCCTATCCCAGAAATTATGGGGCGTCCTGGAGGCGGTCGAAGCTCTTTATGAACGTTTGGTAAGGTGTAGAAGTATGGCATCTTCGGGTGTTCAGTGCATAGATTATCAGCGAGTACCCTCAAGCATTCATCTTGGTACATGGTGGCATCTAGTATGACCGTGGCTCCGCCTTTGTCTGCGGGTTTGATTACGATCTCTTTGTTTTGTTTCAAGTCTCGTAGGGCCGATCTTTCTCCTCTGTTGATATTCTGGAATCCTTTCTTATCATTGAAATCGATTTTTTCAATCTCAGCAAGGACTGCCTGTTCAAATGCTAAGACATTGCATGGTATGCTTTGCGTCGGAGGCGAGAAGGAGGATTTGTTCCTAAGGGTGGTATGTCCATCTCCCTCAGATGCACTGGCATCCGAGTCTCTGAAAAAGGTTCTCCGTTTCATTTTCCGAAAGAACTGGGCGAGTTCAGCATGAAGAGTAAATGGATCATTCTGTGGGGTGGGAACAAAACCCAGACCCTTTTGTAGGATGGATTCCTCATTATTGGAGAGCTGGTGCTTACTTAAATTAACAATATTTGTTATGTCCGGCTCGTTGATCGGGCATTGCCCCTGCCTCTGCTCCTTTTTACAGCCCCTGTTTTTTCTTCCATGGGTTCCCCCCAGTGTACTCTGGGGCCTCTTCGTGGTTTTTGTTTGCCTCTTCCTCTCCCCCTGCCCCTGAATAAAAAAGGCTGGGGTCCTGTTGGAAAACCAAACCCTGGTGGATAATATGGTTGTTGCCAAAAACCATACGGGTTATTAGGTGGTGCAAACATCTGTTGGTTGGGGTATTGTCTGGGCCGTTGTCCTTGACGTGGTGATGGTCCACCCCCTTCATCGCTGCTACCAGTGGAGCTTCGATCAACCCCTGAGCTAAAGGTCCAATTCTGAGGTGTTGGTCTGGCCCGCTGTTGCCTCTTATTTGTTTGTGGTTCTGCTGCCTTATCGTAGTACTCCTCAGTAGTATAAGGGTAAATAATATCCCTCTTAAATTTGAGGACATCCTTCTTGAGTTTGGTGATGTTCGATTGTGTTAAGAATTCACCATATTCAGAATGGTCCTTGTTAATGTCGTCCAACTTCTTCTTGAAGACTTTAATATCAATGCTTGTTTTTAGAGCGTTCTCGCTTTGTTGAATTTCTACCAGTAAAGCATCTGCTAATTGTCTGGCAGTATTTATGATCAGGACTAACCAGTCCTTAGTGCATTTCCATGCAATACCAGACCAATTAATGCGAAATGTTCTTTTGTTTTCAAGTGATGCCCATCTAGTCCTTATCACCCAGGCAAGGGAATAGCAGGAAGCAGGGCAGCTCAGCAAAGTGGAAACATCTAGAGAAACCATCAGCATTGTTGCACAGAAAGGCAAAGTTTAGCAAACCAGCAGTCCAGCATAGTAGCAGTCCTTTATGCAGCACAGCATCTTTTCTTCCTGGCACAGCAGTCACAGGTCCAAAAGTGTACTAATTAGTTAGTACCCGAGGTCCAGTACTCATACCCAGTGGTGACTTTGAAGAAAGCTTTGAAGTGCACAGAGGTTCTCCCTTCCTACCTGGCTCCAGACACACTACAGGAGGGTAATCACTCATTTGTGTGGGGATAGATCACAGCCCTTTTAGGTGTAAGTGTCAGCTCCTCCCTCCTCTACTGCTCAGGATGGCCCATCTGCATGCAGATGACCATTCAGTCACATCTGCACTCTATATTTGTTAGTAAGAGGAAAGTGAGCAGAGTCCTTAAACCAGCAACATCAAGGTCAGAAAAGCCTGTCAGGTCTGACATTATTGTTTTTTTAAGTCGGAGAGCACTCATTAAAAAAAAAATAACTTGGTAGTAAATTGAACCCCATTTGTGTTCATTTCTGAGATTAATTTCTTGTGGGCAGCTTTGTTTTTTCAAATCAGAGCCGACCTAGAAGAACTAATTTTGCCTCATGGACATGAACGTCTTTTCCATCCACCCTGGGTTGATCTCACCTTTATGGGGAGCTGGAATGAACAAATAAATAGAAACCATAGGTAGTCATTCCAAGGGAAAACAAAGGGTATGGGAACATTAATGAATTTGCCTTAGAATAATATAATGTGAAGGATTTGGCCTTCTCTATGGGTAGCTAGAGAGGTCAGCTGGGTAAGGCCTAAGATATCCATGGAGTCAATCAGTGTTAAAGTGTTGGTACTGTTAGAAGAATCTAACCAGCTGTTACAGTCTTCCAGGATGATTAAGTTAGAGTATTTGAGCACAAGGGAAGATAAATTAGGCTAAGGCAATGTCAAGTTTGTGGTTGGGGTAGAAATGAAGAAATTAGGCTGTAGCATTAGTTTAAAAAAGTGTCATCAAACACAGAAGAAAGGCCACCCAAAGGAACCAAAAAGAGGCAAGAATGTAACATAAATTCCAGAGCTATTTCGACTTGATTGAGAGTCTTTTCTAATAAACTAATAGCCTTCTGTAATGGCAAGTTAGAGGCCACAAGAATCTAAAATCTATGATTCAGAAAAGATAAAATATCTAGAGTTGTGACTTATTAAACATAGTGAGTTACTAGTGTGGCATACAAGGAATAAAACCTTCAGCAACCTGCAGTTTACAAATTGTCTAGAGGGCGCAACATACAGTTATGTGATGGTGGGTGATGGCAACTCAGGCATTCCTTTTGAGGTTGAGCCATTCTGCAGTGAGGTAGTATAGTTTTTTGTAACATATTAAAATGACAGAAGTTCTTCATGGATGTAGCACAAATGAGGAGGGCAAGGTGCTGCATATTCAGTGTTAGGAATTGCGTTTCTGGTTGGCACAGGCATGCACCCTGTCCAAGCAGGTACTACAATCCTAGTCAGTGTAAGTCAGAAACACACTTCAAATTAACCTCTGCTCACCATCTAGTAGCTGGCACAGAGCAGGCAGGCTAGCCTTAATAGTCAAAGTGTAAAGTATTTGTGCAAAAATTCAAACAGTACCACAATGAAAATATTACAAAACAACTCACCACCAGTTATAACAAAATAGATTGTAATATTACAATTAAACCAGACCAAAACGACAACAATAAAATAGTTAAAAATTGAGATATTAACTTTTAAAGAATAAATATTAACATTGTTCCTAGAAGCAACAAGTGCATGTGGTGGTTATCTGTTCATGCTGGACCGGAGCAAAGTCACGAGTTTAGGCAGACCACAATCGAGCGTGGGCCGGATACAGGAGCCATGCAAGGCAAGCTGAACAAAGTGCTAGCGAGATGCGTGGTGCAGCTGAGCGATGCGTCGGTGTTGATCCAGTAGATTCTACACCCCGTGGTGGCGATGAAATGGTTCTGAAGGTGATGCACCGAGCCAAGAGGCTTTGGTTTCTATAGATGATGCACCAGGTATCTCCACACAGTCGAGGGGATACTTTGATCTTCCCACACTGCAGCAGTTGCGGCGCATTGGTTCTAATGCATCAATTCTTTAAGGCGATGTACTGGTTTCGAGTGTGATGAAATGATTCTGCTCCCACAGAAGAGACAATGCATTGGTCCTGTTACACGCAGACAGGCAATGCATCTGTTCAACTGTAGAAAGCACCTTAGTCCACTTCCAATAGACCAGGCTCAGGAGCAGGTGGTGAGACATTGATATCACTGAATCTCAAAAACAGGAGGCAAGCCAACAAGCCTTTAGAGATCAATCCGGTTTAAAGACGATTCCAGATTCCTGCTCAGCAGGGTCAGAGGATAGCAGGCATCAGGGCAGCCCAGCAGAAAAGCAGTTTGTCCAGAGCAGCAGGCCAGCAGAGTGAGAATCCCTCTTCCTGACAGAATGTCCAGAAGGGCCAGATTTGGTGGGGTCAGAGACCAAGTACCTATACTCAGTTGTGCCTATGAAGTGGAGGTGACTTCAAAAAGGGCTATAAAGTGAAGAGAGGTCTTCCCTTCCCTGGCTCCAGACTCATTACAGGGGGGTGTAATCAATCCTTTGTTTGGAGATAAGACACTGCCCATTTATGCGTAAGTGTCAACTTCTCTCTCCCAGCCTGCACAGGATGAACCATCAGAATACAGATGGACACTCAGTCACACCTATACTTCCTTTGTGTGTGGCTGTCTAGAGGGAATAGACAAAGTCCAGAAGTCACCACCCAGATGTGGATTGGAGACAGGCTGCAGGCACACAGAGCTTTAAGAACAGAGAAATGGTAGCTTGCTAAAAGGGATATTTCTAAAATAATAATGTTAAATTCAACTTTGCCAGCTAGTCCTTCTCATTCAGAAAAACAGCTCAAAAGTGTAATAATGAATTCCCCATAATAATCTATGAGAGGGGTAGGCCTCACAGTAGTACAAAAACAAATGTTGGTGTTTTTCACTACTGGGACATGCAAAATGTAAATGTATATGTCTTACCTTTTAGTTACACAGCACCCGGCCCTATGGGCTACCTATGTCCTACCTTAGGGGAGACCTATATGTAACAAAAGGGCAGATTAAGGCTTGGCAAGGGTTTTTAAATGCCAAGTAGACATGGCAGTGTGGCTTGCACACTCATTTGCAGGCCTGATACATGTATAAAGGGCTAGTTGTATTGGTGGCACAATCAGTGCTGCAGTCCAACATGTAGCATATAATTTACAGGCCCTAGGCATAGGCTGTACACTTTCCTAGTGACTTATAAGTAAATGAAATGTGGCCATTGTGGATACATTAATTAAACCATGTTTAAGGGACCAGAGTCCTAAAGCCAACAAAAACGAGGTAAGAAAAAGAGGAGCCTTAGGCAAAATATTTGGGATGACCCTTCAGAGATGACCATCTTCCAACACCCCAACAATTGTCGCTCCCGAGGTGCGCATGGGCACAGATGAACTACTTTTGCTGCACCTTTGGTGCACTCCGGGGCACACTTACTGCATGAACACTCATCTTGTCTCTTCAAATTTTCATTTGTAGTATTGCAGTTGAACCTCAGGGGATGCTATAAAGGTTGTAGACAATATTATTGTGGCTAATTGAGTTCTTAATATCCTCAAGTGTCCAATATATTTCATTTACTGCTTAATAGAAACATAGAGGAAACAGTGGCATCAAATGTCTCACCTACATTGAATATATTTCGGTTATAAGTGGATAAATGGATCCCATTGCCAGTGGAAATGGATGCCTGGGTGAGCCTAGTTAAGACGCTGATATCTTCAATTCAGTTTTTTTTTCAGAAACAGTGTACTTATTTGCAAAATACAACTCCATTTTGTCTTGACTTGTGTAGGTTTGCAGGAGTACTGGAAGTTCTTCAGAGACACTGATATACTTGAGGACTGCTGCAAGGGTCAGAGCTCCAAACCTATCATATTTCCCTATTGCCCACCTGCAACACATTGTGTATTATTATGGTGATGATGAATTAATGGAAAGACGACATTTTGGTGTGAATGACCTCTGTGATATGTGTGCTCTTCCATATTTAATTCAAATGCTGAAACCTCTCCAATACTGTGGAACCCCAGGAGGAAAAACGTTTCTGTGACGCAATCCAATGCTGATGTGCTCTGCAGTCCAGTATTTACTGACTTATTGCAATGAGGTGCTTCCAATGGTATGTGAAGATGTGTTCACTGGGCTTGCCAATGGTGTGCACACTAAGATACAGAGGTTTATGGATTTCACTTAGAGATCTGGCCAAGATATGGAGAACATATTTAACAACTTTAGTAACACACAGGGAATCACTGAGAGCCAGCATGTTGTGATCCAATATCTCAAGAACCCTGATTGATCCGCACTTTTATTTTTTCCATATACATTGGTGTAGTGATGGCTGTTGGGTTGTTTACACTATTACTCTGTATACAAGAAGGTGTAATTCCATAAGTGTTAATAAAAAATGAGACCAGGATTTACTATGCAAATTTACTGAGGACCAGGGGAGAGACATTTGCGGGCACTCTAATTCTGTTTTGATTAAAAGATATTTTTAAGGTAAAACTGTACAGGATGTTTTCAATTGGCTTTCTAGTCCCTGCCTTCATGAACATACCATGAAAAGATTTAACTTAGAAACCATTTCTAACTTTGCAAGATGAGCTAATCCTGACGAAAATCTTTATCACATCGTCTGGCCTTGCTCTCTGTGTGATACATTTTGGTCTAGGAATCTTTGGGACATTGCCGATTTACAAAGATTCATATTGACTGTGAACCTTTGATTGTTTTAGTAGGGTTGTCTTCTAAACAACTAATTTATTGCACTTTATTGGACTGGAGCTACTATTTGTGCAATGTTGCATTGCTCTGTGGTGGATGCGCAAAACACCCCCTAGGTAACATCCTGGGTAAAGGATTTGGCCATGCAAAAAGTGGGAGTGTAGTAAATGGGTTCCGCATATTACTCCACTAGGTTTTTCCCTTTTGACTATATGTTTTTTTGATTTTTTACCGTGAGTGAGACACAGTACATGAGTCTCACAGTAAATTCATGGTAATTGAACTGAGTGTGTTAACTACCAGTGGCAGGCTTTTAGAATAAGGTTGCTACAGCACAGCTAGGGTAAAAGGCACTAGGCTAGTTACATGTGAACATGTGTTTGTACATGTGTGGGCTGTGAGTGAGATATCATTGGTCACTTCCCGGTATCTGTGCACAGGTGTCCTGTCACAGAAGAGACCCTGCAAGGATAGGTGCTGACCTGCGGTAGGCCTTCTAATATGGGTGGGCATTCTTAGTGCAGGTCTGTAGTGTTTTCCCCATATTGTACATAAATGGGCAATATCTGCCTAAAGTACTGTTCCACCCCACTGAGTCCAGCGTGATATAAAATTGTCGCAACACATGCACGCTAAGTTTGAATTTGAGTTCCCAATAAAAAGGGTCAACATTTTCAAGGACTTCTGGATTTATCTTAGCTTTCTGGCTCGGCTCAAAATCAGAATCAGGTCTTCGTCCCTTTCTACTAGGCCAAGTTAATTACTCGGCTCCCCAGCAAAGGGAGCAAAAGAGCAAAGGCTACGCCACATAAAACCGGGATGATGAGGCATCATTGGATTGGCCCGTTTTGCCTGGTCACTAAAACTTTCCATCCCCCAATTGGGAGGGGATGATAGCGGAAAGGATGCCCAGGTGAAAAGAGAAGCCAGCTGAAGGCCTGCAAAGATGGAATGCAGACTTTGACTCCAGCTTATTCCCAAGGCTAGGATTAGTCTCTTCAGGGCCAAATGCCCCCTCAGTACCGGTTGGGGAAAACACCTAGACTACAATGTCCCCTACAGGTGCCCTGCAAGATGCCCAGGAGTCCATTGGGTCTGGCGAGTGTGAACGGGAGTGTGTTATGCTGACTTGTTACAGAAGAGCTGCACAAGATGCCCCCACCAGTAGGAGGGGAGCACCAAGTGCCAGGCAGAGGAGAAGACTAGCGCAGGGAGCCAGAAAATTCAGCTCTGTGCAAAATGTTCCCTTTTAGAGTCCAGAAGGTCTGCTGAAAATGCTCATGCCAACCATTGCCAAATGAGTCCAAGATGAAAAAAATCAGCTTTACTAGGCCAGAGTAATGCATTTTTGAAGATTTGCCAGGCAAAATAGAGGAAAACAAGAAACCGAGCATGTGGGGCTCCACCCGATCTCCTTTTCAAACCAGGGCCGTGGGTCGGAGCAACAAAGAGTAAATTCTAACATTAGCAGCAGAGGAATTGCTGGTTCCTGCGCAGGGCCGGACTGGTAACCACAACCAGCCCGGCAAAGTGCTCGGCCGGCCCCCCTCCCCACTTGGAGGTGGGAGCTGCCGCCGAGCTCTTTGTTGCAAAAACGGCCCTGTAACAAAAACAGCCCCTAGGGGCCCAAAACCGGCCCCCACCCGTGCAGCGCACCGGGGGATTGCCCAGTGCCCGCTATGGCCAGTCCGTCCCTGTTCCTGTGTGTTGCACCAGAGGTGCATGTGCGAATGGGGAGTGTGAGGTGCAGCTGGGAGTGGACTCCAAACAGTATACAAAATAAACATAACATATAAAATAAAAACAGAGGAAAAAATGTGACGTATGGTCGCTAAATAGATGACTGAGCTTAGTAAGTTGCTCATTTCATATGCACTGAGGTTTGTGATGAGCCCACCACAATGCCCAGAGAGGGTTTATTTAGACGTTTCATTTTGCATGTGTCGACAAACTTAGCAGTGGCACCACCAATGACTTTGCAAATATGTCTGAATACTGCTAGGAGAACAGCGGCCCATAAGAATATATCACAAAAAATTACCCAAAGTCTCTAGGGTTATAACCTGGTCCTCCCTGGCCGGAAACAAGCATCCTGGGACCAGTTTCAGGGCATCAGCCTTCATTAGCCAGGCTAGCTTGAATCCAGTGATGTAGTGAGCACTGGACCCACGTCTGGGCATACCCTTCCCATTTAGGGCTACATATGCAAAAGCGTGATCAGCCAGGCTAGCTTCTTCTTGCATGTTTTAAGGAGAGGGCATACACACTGGTTAGCAGTGGTAAAGTGCATGGAGCCCTAAAAGCAACACAAACTAATTCAGCAACATAGAAATGGTGAAGGCAAAATGTTTGGGGTACTACCACAATGGGTGTCGGGTCTAACAGCCATACTCCTGCAAGACTGCTGTTTTAGAACAATAATAAGCTTTGTGTCCCAGCACAAAGGCATGACAGTGAAGTCTATTGTGACATTTGTGCTTGAGGTCCACTCTCCAGTATAAATTGATAAGCAAGGAACACCACCCAAGGTAAAGCCACATAAACTGTGCAGCTTCTTGGAAATGGCTCTTTGTTTGCATGGAAAAGTCATGCAATAGTCCACTTGCCCGTTGCTTGAACCAGGTTTTATTTGGTTCAGGATTCTTCAAGAAGCCTGACCATATTCATAGATATGTTTAGCTTGACATAATTTGGTATTGTGCATGTGTCAATATTTGTTGAAAATTTTATTTTGCCCAAGACTGTTTATCAACTCTGCCTTGTGTGTTGCTTGGGAAACATCCATTGCAATGCAGTTATTACATCAGACTGCTTTTACAACACAACTGTTACAACACAACAGAATTTCCGTCACATGCCATTACAACGCATGTCACTACAACACATGCCATTAAAACGTATACCATTATAGTACATGCTATTACAACACATTATAAGGTAAGTAATGGATATTTTTTAGTTTAAGGTTGGGTATGGGTTTTGGGGTAAATGGGAACAGTATTTTTTACCCCTACGCTAGCCCACACTTTCCCTACTGTTGCACTCACTGGAGTGGGAATAGTAATTTTTACCCCTACACTATCCAACACTTACCCTACTGTTGCCCTAAAAGTAATATGAGTTGTAATGGTGTGCGTTGTAATGGAAAGTGTTGGAATAGTAGTTTTAAAAAATGTGTGGTAAGGTCATACGTTGTAAAACCATGCAAAGTAATTGATTGCATTGTAACATCATATATTCGTGTTGCTTAGTCAGAGTACTCAATTTTTTCGTGATTTTGCAATTTTTCAGTGAATGTTTCCGAAGGAACGCAATACCCACTATTTTAAACACATTTTCCATGATAAAATGTAGTGGTAAGTGTACATCGCGCGGACACCTGCACAATGTCTAAATGTGCTTTATTGTTCATGCGCATGCCACGCGCAATGTTCATGCTGAATTGTTATTGTTCAGATATGTGGCTCATGCATGGTGGGTCCATCAGTGAGGGTTCTAGTGATGACTGGTAGTCACCGTTTGGCTTTCTGCTGGAAGGGAGCTCCGTGTACTAGGTGAAGTAATTTATTAATAAACTTCTACTTGAATTCTCCTGGATTTCCTGGATTAACATCATTTAACATTTGGCGAAGAGGGTGGGGTAAGAGTAATTTATTAATAAACTTCTACTTGAATTCTCCTGGATTTCCTGGATTAACATCATTTAACATTTGGCGAAGAGGGTGGGGTAAGAGTAATTTATTAATAAAATTCTACTTGAATTCTCCTGGATTTCCTGGATTATCATCATTTAACATTTGGCGAAGAGGGTGGGGTAAGAGTAATTTATTAATAAACTTCTACTTGAATTCTCCTGGATTTCCTGGATTATCATCATTTAACATTTGGCGAAGAGGGTGGGGTAAGAGTAATTTATTAATAAACTTCTACTTGAATACTCCTGGATTTCCTGGATTATCATCATTTAACATAAAAGCTGACATTTTGTCAAAGGATGGGACAAATTACTGTCTCAGAGCTACACGAATGTTTGACAGACAGAGCAGAAAGGCAGCTCCCTGCCCCTCCTCCTCCCTACTACAGTAATTGGTAGGGGGAACAAGGACTCTAGTGTGTCTCTTAGAGACTGAGCAGGACTAAGAGAGCATATCTCAATGCCTAATTGAACAGATAAATTAACCTTTGATGCATAACAGCATTGGTGTCCCAGGCAGATAAGCGTGGTGGAGCTTTGGGGTGATTGTGGTAACTCAGTTTACATCGAAAGCAAACCAATTGAAAACTAATGAATGACATTAAAATAAAGTAGTGCAAAAATTCTGCTAAAAGTGCAGTGATGTGGCGCAAACGTTCCCATATTTTGGCACAACATTGCCCTGTGTCTGTTGCAATAAATGCACAGTACATCTAGGCCTAGGGTTCTTAGGCTTCACACTGAGGAGCAGAATCCGGACAAAACTCTGTGGGATGTTGCTGAAATGACATCTGCAGTAGAATTAATTGGATTTTTGCTGTTATCTGTTGAGATGTATTTGCGTTGTTTACTGTCAATGGCTTTTCTTGCCTGAGGGCTGTGAGCCTGTGTGCAGCTTATGGCACTTAACATGTAAATAAAAGTCAAAATCAAATTCTTTATGAAATGAGGACCTTCTGTGTAGTGAGCTTATTTTAGCATTTGCTTTATTCTTTTTTTCTCCCGCCGTCTCTTAAGTGATAACGTGTGCTTAGAAAACAGCAGCAATAACTGCTGCATAGTCCGCAGATGCCCCTCTAGGAACCACTGCTGTATTTTATGTATTTGAGCACAATTCTGATCTTTGTTAACACCTGCTTTGACATTCCAGAATGAGTGCGAAATTCAGACAGTAGAAGGTCCCGAATTGTGTAATTTCGTTCAGGAGTAAAGAATTAAGTAAAACCCAAATGATATTATCCCTCATTACTGCATTACCAAACTCAGAGGAAAAATCCCCCCAGGAATAAACTAGGGATAAACCACTGGAGCCGCATAGATTTTGCTCCACGCTTATGCTTCACAGAAACTTTGGGCCTCATGTATGAGGCTGTGCGTCACTTTTACGCCGCCGGTGCTTCACTTTTTGTGACGGACCAGTGGCGTAAAAAATGCGCCTTCTTGCGCCATATTTACAAAGTGACACATCTAGGTAGATGCGTCACTTTGTAAACCCCTGCGCCACATTATACCTGCGCCAGGTATAATGTATGCAAGAGGGGGCGTATTGACGCAAGGAAGGGCCGTAGAAGTGACGCAGTGAAATCTATGAGATTTCACTGCGTCACTTTTAGGATGCCGTTGCGTCAAAATCTTGGGCCTGCCTCACAGCAGGCGTAAGACTGACGCAGGCCCTTTCACATGGGGCTTGCCCCATGTGAAAGGACGCATTGCAGGAGTTCCGTCACTTTTGTGACACACTCCAGCAATGCGTCACTTTTGCGCTTATAGATATGTCAGAAATACTGACCTATCTGTAACTCCTTGCGACATGATGCGTCATACATTAAATATGACGCATCAGGAATGTCTCAAGGAGGGCGCACTGAGAAGTGACGATTCGCTGCTTTCACGCAGCCATGCGTCATTTTTTTCTAAATGAGGCCCTTTGTTATTACATATACTCAACCATATAATCTCTGTGCCTAATTTTATCAATGTGAAGTGAAGCATTCAAATGTACTCCTGAAGTGTATTCTCTGTAGAAAATTAGAGATTTATGAAGGTGTGCACATTAATGTTTAGCTTAACCATGAAAACACATGGCTCTCATTTATATACTTATGTCTCAAGTCAAACATTTATTTGATGCATATTGCATATGTCAACATGCAGCAATATTCATTTTGCAGTTATGTTTATGTACATCTATAGTCATGTAATCAAAGTGCACATTGAAAATGCTTAATTGAAGTTAGCTTGACTGACTAGGCCTTTATATTTGAACATTACATTTATTTTTCCTTGCTTTGCATGTTTTTTTCCTTTTCAGGTGCGTTTTAGGGATTTCAAAGCTAGAGAAGGGAGTATTTAGTATTAGAGATAGTGAGGCCAGAGAAGAGAAATATTGGCAAGAACGAAAGGAGAGAGAATAACTGTGGTAGGAATGCCTGCCACCCACAATTCCAGAGGATACTGAGAATTCTGCCCTGAGTGACAGTGAAGGTGAAGGACTTGCACTCACCCCGGAGTGGATACACTTTGCTGCTGAGGAGACAGAAAAAGAATTTGGAGATTTTGAGGCTAATAGTGCAATTCCAATTGAAGCTCCTTGAACTAGATATTGTGTCTAAATTGAGTTTTGCGTTTTGAACTTGCTTTGCCATTGAATAGACTGCCCAGATGTATCATTAATCTGATTCACTGAGCTTGTCAAAAGGAATCAAGAAGATTACCTCGGCTCGAGGTGGCTGAAGGAGCATGAGGGTGTCATTTAGAAGAACAGGGAGTAGAGTTAGGTAAGACTCATGAAGATTTTGTTAATACCTTAATTATATTTTGTGTGAACTTTCTTTGCCATTTGTACAGGTGGAAACCGACAGAGAAGGCTCTGCTGCTGCTACTTTCCACCCAACGGTCTGATTCCAGAGAAGTTATGATAACCATAGTTGCAGTAGGTACACGTTAAGAGGCATGTTAGGAGCTGTAGTTGCAGTATTAATTGTCCCACTTGCGGGATTGTATTCATCCACATCTTATAGTTTAGTGAAGACTACGCCTACTAGTATCCGTGAAACCACACTTATACTGTTGGTACTTTGCGTTCATTGAATGTTAAAGAATTGCCTGTAGATTCATCAAGAGGAGATGTTTTCTCAAATGCTAATTTTAAATTGCTTTATGAATATATTGACACTATGGATTGAAGGGATTGCTACGTTTGCATACAATTACCTGCCTCTGTTGCTGAGGGTATCATGTACCATAATCGTTCTTTGACTGATGTTGTTACTTGCAGCCTTTTGATGAGCCTTTTCTATGGACAGGGTCAATTCTAGTATTATTTTTTTAAATTATAATTATATTTTTTCAAACATTCCCATACATGATAATTTGAATCATCACCCCAGTGCTAAAGAGATAGTAATACATTAAAGAGTCTTTAACCCCACCATGACATAAGACACTACCTATGCTCACCAAAAGAATCTGACCTGTATTTTTATAGATGTTTGTGAGAAGATGGCCTGGCATATGCTGTCCACTATTCTAGTGGGCACCTTGCACCAGTCCAATCAACCCTTATTGATGGTAGGTTTAAAGACAACCTATAGAGAAAGCTACCCTAGTGGTAGCTGTGGAGAGCAGCCTTCAGGCTTAGTCTTGAAGGAATGTACAGCAGCTTGTTTTACCAGTCTATATTCTCATGAATGACTAAATGAAAAGAGAACCACACCAGGTATATATATATAAAATATATGTATTTATTCTAAACACATCCCTCTAATCTCTATATGAGGCTATAGGCAAAAGTACATTCAGTAAACTTGTTAGCACACAGTAAATTAGCACAATATATGTTGAGCCCTAAGGGCGTACCAAACCATATATTAAGAAACTGAAATAAGAACCACAACTGACAGAGATACAAGGCCTGGTGCTTTTAGAAACACTAGGGCCACCAGGAACCACCCAAGGTAGTGACATAGAGGACCCACGCAGGACGCATGCAGTGTCAAAACACAGCCGCGAATCACCATTTACTTCTATGGGGAAAGTCGCGGTCGGAATTTTAAAGATAAAGGACATTTAGAAGAGGACTTGGAGCAAACCCCTTTAGAACTAGGCTGCTCGAGAGTCAATACCCACGGGAGCACCAGAGTACTCAAGTTGCCTCACCCAGGGAAGCCGGGTACATAGGTGTCATTTGGTGTCTGGTTTAGTCGTCGATTTCAATGGCGATCTGCTGCAAAGTGCTGCTGGTGACCAAGTAGAAAGTGTCCGGAGGGATCCAAGCCTGGATCAAGGATGAGAAGAACCTGGAAGAAGAGGGGACAGAGTCTGGGTCACTAGCCAGTGACCAGGAAGGTGATGAGCAGATGCCCACCGATGTCGGGTGATTTCAGGTGAAGAAGGTGAAGCTTGACTCTTCAGCCACGTGGAACAGAAGGGGTCACGGATAACCAGGAGTTGGATTCGAGCTGTCCCACAAAGGATGTTGAGTGCTGCGGTGTCAGTTCCCGGATTGGACCCAATAAGTCTTGGTAACAGCAACCCACACAGAAAGCAAAAATTGGCTTTGGTGCAGACCAGCAAGGTCTGAGGGACTCACCCCTTGGTGGGGAGTCAGGGCACTTCAGGAGCAACCAGGGAAGCCCAAAGGAAAGGAGAGTTACCTTTGTGGGGACCCACCAGTTGATGGACCAGGGATCGTGAAGGAGCCGCAAGTGGAAATGCTAGAAGCAGGCCCACGGAACACGTGTGGATGGTAGGCCCACAATCGTCAGTGCAGTTGGTGCTCGGGGCTTGGACTACAAGAAGCCCAACGCACAACTCCGGGAAAGCTCGGAAAGTTGATGCAAATGTGCACGGTGTCCAGGAGTTCCAGTTTCACGTCACTAGGGAGGTCTGCAGATCTCAGCTTTGCTGGTATCTCGTGTCGGCCTCTGAGAAGTATGGAAGTTCATGTCCTAAGTCGCAAATATGTCGGAGTCCAGCAGGAGCTTCGGAAATGCAGACCAGCGAGATGCTTCTTTGGTGCTTGTTTGAACAGGGGAGTCACTCCTTGACCCTAAGGGAGATTCTTCCGTCTTCCAGTTGTGTAGAATGTCGAAGTTCCAGGATATATGTTGCAGAGTTTTTTCCAGGTGTAATCTGAAGTCTTAAGGACTGGGGTCCCATACTTATACTAAGAAAGGGGGTTGGACATACTCTGGGGACCCACCTACGGGAGGGTCAGGGAAGAGGGGTAGTTAAACCCATTTTCTTTGTCAAGTTTCGCACCAGAGCAGGGGCTGAGTGCCCCTGCAACCGGTTTAAACTGGGGTATGCACAGGGAAACCAAGTGTCCCCAGCACTGTCTGAAAAGCCTTCTCTGTATGCACCCTCCCAGCCCCAATACACTAAAACCTGTCTGGGAGGTGGTTACACCTCCCTGTGACAGGAAACCTATTGCCCAGGCCTCCCCTGCCAGAGTTTCATCCAGCAGCAGGAGGTCAGACCTGTGTCCGTGTTACCATGTAATTTGGGACCCCCTCTAAAGTTTACTTATATGACCAGGGAAAAGAGGGGACTACGCGTATACACAAAAATAACAAGTTTCCCCATGGTCAAATCTTAGTTTCTTTTATGGCATTGCTCTCAACAGTTGTACAAATAGCTTTCAATTTAGTCCAGGGACACCAGTGTGTTTCTTCTTATTTAGTTGTATTTTATTACTTTTTTTGGAGAAAGATTTATCAAAGTGTTATTAAAACAATTTTTTCTTTTTTTTGGATCTTTTTCAGACTTGAACATCAATTCATCAACATATATAATAATACATTTCATCTAAATAAGTGCAAAAATTAATGCTATACTAATAACAATCTATACAGTATTTGCTCTGTGATTTTAGCGAACTAAGTAAAAAACTAACAATTACCCTGTCTCACACACCAACTTTCATGCACACCACTCATTCATCCAGTATCCCAGTCATACACATTCTAAAACAATTTCTAAGGTTGAGGCAACCCGGAACGTCGGTGTTTTAGTTGCACGCCAGGTCTGTTGCACGCCAGGTCTGTCACACGCCAGGTCTACGCGCGTTTCGGTGGGTTAAAAGCAGACCTGTGTCTGTGGCATCCATTTGGTGATGCCAGGGCTCTTTTAAACTGTTACCGGTTAGACCAGTGTGTACATGTCTCTCCCTCTAGAAGGGTGGAATTATACTCCTGCCGCCAGGACTGGTGGAGGGGGGGGGGGGGGGGCGGGGTAGGATTCCAAAGTGTTTGACACCAAACACGAAATGTTTCCATGCAGTCATTCCAAAGTTAGCATTTACCGCAAGGTTATAATGCACTAAAGAGTATATGGTGTGGCTGCATCACAAAACAGCCTCGGAGAATAGGCTCCGAAAGCTGCAGAGGTGCCCAGCTCATGCATGGGTATCCTCTCACACAAAACCAATCACTCTGCCTTCAGGATTGAAAAGGCCTGCCATAGGAGTGATTTTTAGGTTTATACGTGTCAGTAAATAAAGGTAGATATAGGTAACCTATATCTTAGTAAGGGGTGCATGCACCACCTTACCCAGGCTGCAGGAGCAGACCTGTGGTGCCATTTTGGAAGGCTTCCCAGGGGTGGCATAACACATGCTTCAGCCCCTGATAGGCCTTTGGGGTACCTATGCCCTTAGTACCTAAGGTACTATGTACTAGGGACTCACAATGGTAACCCAGTACCCAATCTGGAGTGTACCTAAAGTACATGCAATCGTTTTAGAGAGGAAGCAGCTAGGCTGGGGTCCTGCATAGCAGAGCTTCAGCCAGACTAAAGTAAAAAAAGAGTGGAACACCAGCAAAAAGTGCGGGTAACCATAGTAAACAGATCCTACTCTCCTACAATGTTGAGCAGAAATTTCTACATTTACTTGAAGAAAGAAGCAGAGATATGGAATCTAAGTCAAAAGCAGACAGAGACCTGAAGAATCAACATTCGTGGGCTAGAGAAAAATATAGAGCATCAAGTGGCAGGAAATCAAGCAGCAATGACATTGGATTGGAAAAGTAAAGGGAAATTATGCATACTTACAAATAAATCTCCAGTTGAAACTAAAGTCATGGGGAAGAGTGAATGTGATCACACCTTAGAGGTTAGCGGAAATTGAAAATTATTTTTGGCAGATAAAGATCCTGTTATTCCTGGAGTTTACTATATTTGTGGAGACATGCATATTTCAAGTTGACCAAAGGATAGTATGGCATATGTTATGTAGGTGTAGTTTTCCCAAATATATATCATGTGGAACATTTCAGTGATCCTGTATGGGAATTGAATTCCAGATCTAAATGAGGTGCTAGTGCTGGAGAAATAGTGAGAGACATTTTTGGTGCAGTGATTCCATCTGTAGTTGTGATTTTAAATGACATAAGCATTTAAAAAGCTGTCCACCATAGTGGATAAACTGACCACAGGAACAACAGGAGCTTTATTGGTTGTAGATACCTGAAATAGTAACTATGAGATCCATTATTTTGCAATAAAGACTTCCTTTAGATATTCTCCTCACTGAAGAGGGTGGAGTCGGCAGAATGCTAAAAGTCCAGCAATGCAGTACCTACATCCCTAACAAAAGGGGATGATGGACGGAGCGTTTGAGCAAATAAAAAACTCACCATTCTTTAGCTCACTCAGCCACCCCAGTTCAGACATTGCCAAATGCAAATCAGTCTGACCCTGTGCCTCATGGGAACAGTCCAGCCCGAACTGCCAAGCCATGTCTTCCCTGGACCGGAAAAGAGCATCCTGGGACCGGTTTCGGATTCATATTCCTCATCAGCCAGGCTATCTTGATTCCAGTGGCCAAGTGAGCAAGGGACTCACGTCTGAGCATACCCTGCCAATTTAGGGCGAACAAAGCGAAACAAAAGGGGATGATGGACGGAGCGTTTGAGCAAATCAAACACTCACCCCCAGTCAACTGATCTTGGTTTAATCCATCACCATTCTTTGGCTCACTCAGCCACCCCAGTTCAGACATGGCCATATGCAAATTAGTCTGACCCTGTGCCTCATGGGAACAGTACTGCCCAAACTGCCAAGCCACGTCTTCCCTGGACCGGAAACAAGCATCCTGGGACCGGTTTCAGATTCATAATCCTCATCAGCCAGGCTATCTTGAATCCAGTGGCCAAGTGAGCAAGGGACTCACGTCTGAGCATACCCTGCCAACTTAGGGTGAACAAAGCGAAACAAAAGGGGTTGATGGACCTACATCCCTGAAAAGAGCAAAGACTTGAAGCCGTATGTGAAGAACATTATTAGTTTGAAGGAATAACAACAGATAAGTGCGTGGGAAGGACTTGGAAATGGATTTGCTGCTGTAGGCAAATGGTTAGGAAACTTGAGAAGTTGGAATCTTGAAGCACTTGTGATAATTGCTGTTTGTGCAATAATTTGTTGTTGCAATCTTTAAGGGGCATACAGTTGCACACGTAAGGCAGGGATTGGAAAGAAAGAGAGGTGATTTAGAATTAAAGGAGACTCGGTGTAGATACTATGATGACACAAATTTATAAAACCCATGAGGTATTGATTGGTCCATCTGATAAGGATACACTCTTGATTGTGATGGCTATATTTACAATCAAAAGGGGGAAAGGAGTGGTGTAATCTTTGCTCCACCCTTACACAGTGTTCTATATACACTCAAATATATACTCTCAGTGCCTAACTTTATTAACATGGAGTGAAGCATTCAAATGTATTCCTGTGTGCACATTAATGTTCAGCTGAATCATGAAAACATGTAGTTCTCATTTATATATATACTTAAGTCTCAAGTCTTATTGCATTTATTCGAAGCATATTGCATATGTAACCATGAACATATTATTCATTTAGCAGTTATTTTGAAGTAATATGTGCATCTGTGGTCATGTTATAAACATGCACATTGAAAATGCTTAACTAAAGTTAGCTTGTATTTCTTCTTGCTCTACATGTTCTTTTCCTTTGCTGGTGCATTTGTGTGATTTAATAGCTAAAGAAAAAAGCATTTTGTATTAGAGATAGTGAGGCCTGAAAAGAGAAATCCTGGCAAGAATGGGACGATTTAATGAGCAGAAGACGCCTCCTCGTCATTGTGTATGAGGAACAGAGGGAGACCCAAGATTATTGTGTCTATCCAAGTTCTGTCTGATGGGAAAGTCTGGAGATGTTGCCATTGCATAATGTCAAGTTTTTTTTTTTAATTTCAAGAAGTTTTTATTGGTTGTTTCAGCATCAACATACAATGAGTAGATCCAGTAGCATAATTAGAGTCAGAATTTCACGGTCTAAAATTACTGTACGCTCCTTTACATCAATAGTAAATGTCAATACAAAAGTACATAGCTGATATCTTGCAGAAAGTAGCAGAGCATGTATCTTATACTCAATAACATTTTAGTAACAGTCATTTTATTCCAACAACATTTTACTCATTCAGAAGGAAAAAAAAATATACCATGATAAATAATACAATGATGGGAGTCTGCAAACACATGTTAATGGATCGTGAACGGTGTGGGACCATTTTAAGGTGGCTTATGTGTCGTGAAATAGTTGTCAAGAGTCGACCACAGTTTTCTCAGAAAACTGTGGTCGACTCTTGACAACTATTTCATAATGTCAAGTTTAATGCCATTGGTACCTGCAGAGAGATATGACTAACGTGAAGTAACTGTGTGTTTTTTTTACTAACATATGTCCTGTTGGAGTTTGGGCAGATCTCTTTGGATTTAGAGAGATGCAAACCTTGTTGCTTCTTTTCTACTTGTGAGTGTGGCTTTATGCTAAACACGTGTTCTTTTTTAGAAGATTTCTACAGAAATCTTCACTATGCTCACACCTTCTCATTTTCCTGTATTCTTTGAGACTTTTCCTTATGACCTGATTGTAATTTAGATCTAGAGACCCATTCATGTCTAGGAAGGAGTGGAGTTCCTAAAGGAACACCCGTTCCTAATTCTTGGCATCTGTAATGTTCTGTCTGTCATTACTATATGCTTCATGCTATCGTGTCAGAATTTGCTTCAACGCCTTAATTTCCTTGTCGTAATTCTTTACGTTTAGAACATGTTCTTGATTTATGTATTTATTGGAATGATTATAAACTTGTATACCCATTTTACTTTAGTAACCGATTCCTAGTCTCTATTGTGTCGCCAAATCGTTTGCACAAACTTTAAATTGTTTATGTGAATGTCGACTCCCTTTCACATTTCAGTCAACCAGAAAGATCAATCAAGTGAGACGTGGTAACTGCTTCTTCTGTGCTCCTGCCACTAAGTCCCTCATTAAGTATTGTCTCTTAATTACAGTAGGGCTAGTAACAGGATTTACCTGCCCCATTGGAATAATAAGATCTGTGGAAACAACGCAGACCCGTTAACATTTACTCTGAGGTTTAGGCTGATGAAGCAGTCAAAGTCTTTGGCTGCAAATCCAGTCCAAAATGAGTAATTACAAGGTAAATCAGCTGTGTAATTACTGATACCCCCAGTAATGCCTAATTTGCGAGAGGATCCTCAGGGACCAAGCCATAATGTATTGGCTTTTTCTCACTCCCAGAGTAACGTATATCCCCAGTATTGGTAACTCTGGGGAGTCACTACAAAAAACAACAGCTTGAATGGGGGTCTAAGGGCAAGATTAACAACCAGCTAGCAGACACATGCCCCAACCGTACATATTACAAACAAGAAATGTCTGAGGGTCAAAGAAGCGGATCAATCGTGTAAAGCGTTCAGAGCACAACTAAAATATGACCAAATGGTGAAAGAAAATATGTGGATGTGGGAAAGTGAGCACTACATCTCTAGGGCTAGGAAAAAATACCCATCAGTTCCCGCTCGGTACCGCCCTTTTGTCATCATATGGGTTCTCCTTATACCCAGGAGAAAATGCTTTCTGTCACTGGATGTTAATGTGACAGGCGCTCAACCATTGATAGACATGCATGTAGATGGATGATACCAAGAAAAATGTCTAGAGGGGTAACTGTTTTGCAGTGCAAGAGTGAAAAAGTGAGTGAGTGAGGTATATAAAATTGGATAGAAGTGAGTAGAATGAAAGATTTTTTAATAGTATCTCTCAATTCTTCAATGCTTAAAAACAATGTGAAAAACCAACAGATTTAATAAAATATCTGTTTGCAGGAAACATATGTGGCTACACGATTCCGCCGCTGATTTCTTCAGGACCAGTATATTTGCAACTGCACTATTCAATAATAATAAAAGTTATATCACCTGTGGATCCCAGGTCATACTAAATGTCCTCCACAGCACTGAGGATTCGTAGTGTCAAGGAACAGGATACACGAAGATCCACATAAAGAAAAAGACAAATATCACAGAGTTGGCACAGCACACAGTACATGTTGTTTAGTGTGTCAAAGTAAGTATGGTCAGTTAACCCATTACTCGAAAAGGATCCCTTTACCTATTAGGTAGGAGGATCATGCATCACCCCACCTGGCTGCAGCTCAGGTAAGTGGAGAACCACTCTAGTTAAAAAGAATAGGAACATTCAATCAAAAGTTACTCTTCTAATATCAATGTAAAAGATGGTAGGTAATGATACTTCACAATAGTGGATGATGCTATTAAAGACCTTTTAGGAAGAAAAAGTAGCATCCCAGGCCTTGAGCTATTTTCATTTGTAGTTTTCACTTCCTGATTAGCTCAATAATTTATCACCGCACCAGGGTTCACAGAGATACACACTCTGTAGTTAACTGAAATTATCATAGTTGGCAATATAGTGGGCACATTTATGTAGATAACTCCTAATGGCCCCTCAATTCATATGGGTAACGACCAATGGCAGCGCACTCATTAGGTACTGGCCACACTCTGTACCCGATTTTGCTAGGCATACAGGTATACATTCACAACATATATTCGATTCATTTCAGCGTATAAATACAACTTGTTGAAAGGACATCGATGTGGATGTGTCCTTCTGATATCACATTCATTCACTCCCATGATAACACGATATCGATAAACGTGCGGTTAGAGATTAACAACGTGCACTCAGCATCTAAACTGTTCTTATTGGAGGCGCATTATGGTCGCTTATGGAGCGCATTCATTTACACCCTTTGTGGCACGATATAAAAAAACGTGCAGGTTGACATTCTTGCCTTTAGTAAAATGAACTGGGGATTTTCCATAAGGTAATTCTGCATTACCAACATCTTCAGCATGCAATACTTTCTGGGGCAAAATAACTGCAGCACAATTACTGCTGTGCATGTATTGTGGGTCTAGATGCAGTATGTTTCTTCCCAGAGGGAATAACGATAAACAGATGTAACTACTGTGAATAATTGAAGTCATCACTACAATGATGATTATAGAGACTGTATTTGTCAGCTCCAATCAAAATGATTCAGAGATAGAGTACTGAATTATGTTTTTTTCATTCCTTTGAACGATGCATTGTTCTGTTGTACTTTTCTTTTCAACCAACCAGCTATTGAAAGGCTTTCTAAGCATCCTTTAAGTCTGTCATTCTTTCTTCTATCGGATTCACACTCCACACACAATGATCTACATTTCTTTTATGTTAGGAGTTGCTTACAGAAAACTGTCTTACCATTTTGACAGCTTAAGCAAACAAGGATGAATAAATACATGTATTTAATGTAGGATGCTGAGAATTCAGTAACCAACGTTTCATGCACTTAGTATGCAAATATGTGTCAGATAAAGGGCAGACCAAGAGAATTGAACATAAACGTTTCTGGCAACCTTTTTATTTTTCGTTGAAGAGACTCTTAAAGTTTGAAAAACTGACTGCGTAAAACACACCGAGAGAAATGCTTTTAACATCAAGGATTTCTATTCTATTCTTCTGGATTTCTAAAGCGCATGTCAACCCAGAAGGGCCTGTCAATGCTACGACAGTATTCAGGTGAAATAGCCTAGTGCAGGCATGTTAGCTGAAGGGAACAGCTTTCAAGGATTTTCTGAGTTTTGAAGCAAGGTTCAGGTGAAGCAGGTGAAGCAACTCCCTCCACTCCTGGTTTTCTTAATCTTGGAGACTGCCATCAATTTTTTGTCTGTTGAACACAGCGCTCTCACAGGAATGTAAGACCTTAGCATTTTTTAAATCACCCAAGGTCCTTTTTTGTACATTGCTCATTGAACCATGACTTAAACTAGATTCTCTTCACCAGTGGGAACCAATGTAGACTAACCAGGGCAGCGGTGGCTGACTGATGTTTGGGTATATTCAGTAGGGTACGAGCTGTAGCATTTGGTATTACTTTATGTTCTTTTTCCTTCAGATGTGGGGCTCCTTAAACATAGGGATTTCCCATAGTTGAGTCTAGAAATTGATAAGCCTTGCACTACTACTCTACGTGATGTTTCAGACAGCTGTCAGGGTCCTGAGTAGTCCAAAGCAGTTTGATGCCAATTTCTTTTCTTGGACTTTCATGGGGAGCTTGCTATCAACAACAAAGCCCAGGATCTTGACCTCTGATCTGGGGTTGGGTTGAGTGCCAAGAGGATCTGGCCAGTGTATCTCCCTACATCTGGCCGGATTGTTTCCCACCACTAGCCCTTCCGTCTTCTCTCAATTTAATTTCAGACTGTTGGCCGACATCCTGGCTACTACATGCCTTAATCAGCTATTAAGTTGGATGGGTGATTTTTCTGTTTGCTGATAGACAATGTGTGGGTCATCCACGTAAGATAATATCGAAAAACCACATGTTTGAACAATCTCTGCCAGTGGGAGGGCTTACAGATTAAACAGAATGGGCTAAGTGAAGAGCCCTTAGACACCCTACATTTCCAAGAGTGACATTTGGGCTTCATTGCCTATTCGCACTTGAAATGTTCTGTGTTGAAGAAAGGAGGAAAGTGATATTTGTGCTATTTCTGCAATGCCTGATTTTTCCAGCCTTTTAATCAGTATTTGATGAGATTATTTCAAAAGGCACACTCAGGTCTAACAAAAATAAGTATGCAGAGCGGCCTTGGTCCAGGATGGCTCTTAGTTCTGCTGTGGCGATAAGCAGAGCCGTTTCTGTGCTGTTTCCTGGTTTGATACCTATTTCAGAAGGATGTTGAACCCATTTGTTAGAAATCGGGTCTCCAGTTCACAGAGGTATGCACCCTGTCCAAGTAGGGACAAGTCACAACACAATCCTAAATTATCTTGTGCTCACCCCTGGTAGCTTGGAATACAGCAGGCAGGCTGAACTTAGAAGGCAATATGTAAAGTATTTGTGCAATAACTCATACAAAAACACAGTAAATACACTACAGAAGGACTCCATAAACATTTAGAACAATTTAGAATATTTATCTAAGAAAAACAAGCCCAAAACAATAAAAATCAATGAACTAGGAGTCGAACTATTGAATGTGAAGAAATAAATACAAAAAAGTGCTTAGAAGCAGGTAGCACAAAAATGGTTAATTCAGGTCATGAGGGACCCGTGCAAATTGTGTTGGATCGCAGGCCGGCTACAGGGAACCAATTGGGCCCGCTGAACACAGTACCTTGGTTCTGCTGTGCCGGGAGGATTTGGGTGCTTCTTGTTGCTTGGCATCAGATTTGGTAAAAGCCATCTTCCAAGGCTTAGAACTTGGAGTAGGCACCTAAGGCAAAGGTAGGACTCACTGAAGGCAGAGTCCGGGAGCACCAGCAGACCTGCAGGAAGTCTTTTGTGTCTCTGACACTTCAGAAACATGAATCAAGCTAACAAGCCCTTTAAGATTACTTTGGACGGAAGGCAGAGTCCAGCTCTCCTTCCAGACAGAGTCAGAGAGCAGCAGGTTGCAGGGCAACCAGCAAGAACTCAGTTCTTCCAGAAAAATAGTCCTGTTGAGTTCTTTGCACAGTACCCCATGTCTTCTGACAGAGATTCAGTGTAGATCTAGAAGTGGCTAATTTGATGAGGCCAGAGACCCAGTACTTATACCCAAATGGGCCATGGATGTGAAGGAAACTTCAAAGAGTGGTTTGGAAGTGCACCATTATCCCTTTCAGTCCCAGTCCTCACTCCAAAACACAAGTAGGGTTTTATCAGTCCTTTGTATGGTGTCAGGCCACTAACCTTTGAAGGGTATGGGACAGACCCTTCGTCCCGTCTGCCCAGGAGACCCAACCGAATGCAGATGAATGCAGATGGGTGCTAAATCACATCCAGCCCTTTCCTGCGTCTCTGACTGTCCAGAAGGAATGTACAGAGGTATCTGTCACCTACTCCAGACATGCATTGGAGACAGTCTGTAAGGCATACAGAGCAGTTCGGGCAGAAAAATGTCCACTTTCTAAAAGTGGCATTTCTGAAGTAGTAATGTTAAATCCAACCTTACTATTAAAGAAGATTTATCATTATCATTCCAAATATAGGAAATATGAAAAAGCTACTAATTTCTGATCAAGAACTATAGTTTAAAGGTATTTTAAGAAATTCCTAGTTCTAGCTGATCGGAGAAATAGGCCTCACAGCAGTGGAAAACAAATGTAGCTGTTTGTCACTACCAGGAACACGGAAATACATGGCCTGCCTTTAACTTTCATAGTGCCCTGCCCTTTGGGATACGAAGGACATTCCTTAGGGGTGACTTATATATATAAAAAGGGGAGTTTAATGCTTGGCAAGTAGTTTTAAATGCCAAGTCGAATTGACAATAACCTGCACTCACGCAGGCACTGCAGTGGCAGGCCTGAGACATGGTTAAGGGGCTACATATGTGGGTGGCACAATCATTGCTGCAGGCCTACTAGTAGCATTTCATTTACAGGCCCTGGGCACATGCAGTGCACTTTACTAGGGACTTATATGCAAATTAAATATGCCAATTTGGTATGAGCAAAAGCTACAATGTTTAGTAGAGAAAGCACAAACACTTTAGCACTGACTAGCGGTGGTAAAGTGCACAGAGTCCTAAAGCCAGCAAAACTAGTACTGAAAAATGGAGAATGCAGGCAAAATGTTGGGAAAAGACCCCCTAAGGCTGTCAGGTCTAACAACAGATTCCGTCTAAAAAAACTTTCCAGTACTTTTCTGAGTCCTGGAAGAAGGGATATAGGTCTGTAGTTTTTACATTGTAGGGGGTCTCCTGTTATGTATTGCTGAATTTCTCCTGTGGTGTAATGGTAAGTATAGGAGCCAAAATGTGATTGAGTGGATGTACCTATTGCCTCTAAATAGACTCTTGGGAACAATTGGACCAAATGGATCAAGGAGAAATGAGAGTCTGTTCAACCACATAACAACAAATATCCACTGAACTGTGAAATGAAACACTTATACAAAAATATGTTTAGAAACCATAACAAAAAAAGAGAAATATTGCATACTTCCTGAATGTTGTGTTTTATGATTTCTGCACATTTTTTCTCTCACACTGTTATATTCCCGAGTTAGGCCCATGTTGCGAAGCAGCTTATTTCTTACATTGTCCTCACAAATAACATTTCATGCTGTGCTCTTTTGCACATATTTGAATGCACGATAATGTTGGATTAGTTTCTCTGAAACTAAACTTGTTTTCACATTTAGCTTCGTGCAACATTATCACAACACCCTGAACATCACGTATAAGGTCTTGTTTCACACTACGTACACATGTCATCACTATCTTCATCCACTGGGCGACAGAGCTATCTACATATCCATAACATCACTAATCTATGCACACATCGATAGGCTGCTGTTATTATAAAAGATGAGCATCCATATAGATTAGTAGAGGAGGTACTTTCACTCACACAGAGGGTCCTTGCTTGCTGAGAAATCAGCACAAAGTGGTCTAACATCTCATGAGGGTTTTCCAGTTAGTGACCAAGACAGGGTTCTTCACTATATCCCATCAGGTAATGGGGCTGGATCGTCCTTTGGGAGCATTCTTGGTTCCACACCTACACACACTCTAGGTTTACTTAGAGTAGGGTTTGCATAGTAGGAGTAGGCTAGACCCGTAAGCAGAGGACGGCCCGGGACCAGAGTTCGATTCCTGACGCGGCAGGGTTGTGGACCAGGGTCAGCGTGCTCGATAATTCTCGCCTCGGTGCCTACTCCAGTCAGGGACCACACTCGGCAACTCTGGGCATTAGCTTGCCTCATCTTCACAACGGCCCCCCAGACCGCCGGGGATGCTTGGTTCCACCTTAGAGATACCCATTAGGGACCATCTCTCAGGGTGAGCCAGGACGGGTTCCCCAGTGGTCGAAGCGTGGAGATACTCCTCTGGGAGTCGATTCTAGCGCTATATAAACCCGCAATTAAATTAAATTAAATTAAATTAGATTAATGCCTTGTTTCTATACCCTATTTGATCAGGCAAGGGATTACACCCAGGACCTGTGGCGTGCTGACTCAAAACTATCCTTGTTTCCTCTGACACATTTAATGTAATGTACTCTGTTCGACATTATGTGAAATGCTGGTTCAGCGAGAGGTTTTTGGAGTTTTCAGAAATTGATGGCACTCAACAGTTTACGATATTGTAAAGGAAAAAAAATACATTGGTTTGGAAATGTTTTAGTTTTGGTGCATCTTGGTCAGAGGAAAACCACAACATCTGAAAAGGAAAGGGTGGGCAGAGACCCCCTCTTCCGAATTGATCAAGCAAAGTCCAGAGCACACAAAATGAGGGTGAAATATTGTGAAGTGTATCACAAATTTAAGCAACAAAGGATGAGATCGTCACCAGAAAGTATTCTCTCAAAGATTTTTATTTCTTTTCACTACTGGTGCTCCTATCAGAAGGAGATCAACCAGGGAAAATGGCCAAACGACACGTGTTTCGTCAGCGGATAGTTATCCATGACACTTCAGGGCTGGAATGAAAATGAATAGTATGACAAACTGTACATAATTACCTACGCACAGTAAAATGTGCTGTGCAAGAGAGAGGGCACCAAGTGTTTGTGGAAACCAAAAGGGGGGCAGGGCGAAGAAAAGGGGTGAGTGTATGAGCGGGTGACTTATTAATCTTTAAACATTATTTACTGATGATATATAACAATAGTGACATCACAAAAGTGTGGCGTTATAACAAATTTACAAAGGACCTTATGTGACAAAAGTGATATTCCATAAGCGGCGTACCGGTCGATAGAAGCAAGAAAAGTAACATATAAAGGTTGCCAAGTTTGAGCCAAATCTAGGCAAGTTCAATGTCTCTAGATTTAAAAAAATATATAATAAATCGTTGCTCCAAAAAAAAAAGTGGATATGTGAGTGCCGTGAAGTGGGTGACAGGAATATCAGCAACATAATTATTACAAAATTAAAATGGTGTAAGTTACGGTAGTTAAAGAAAATGTTTTAACCTCTATTGACATTGACTGTGCACATAGCAAAGTTTTACATGAAAAGGAGAATACCATATTGTTATCATACAATTATGAGTATCTGTGGAAAAAACGGGGCGGGAAGAAACGAAAGAAAATGGAAACAAATCGAGTATGAGTGGTTCATGAAAAGGATTTTGAATTATTCTAGTCGAAAGACCGAAATGGCAAAAGACACATTATTTTGAAATGTATTGTGACCCTCATTATTCAATAAGAAAAATGGAAAGTAGGCATGACAATGTGTGTGTAACTTGAATTTCCACATAACTATTTCACAATACCGTTGTTGGAAAAGCATGCGGAGAAAAAACGACATTTAGGAATGTTATGTAATGGTGTCACGAGGCAATTTTACATAAAACAATAGAAAGAAAAAGGTGTTTGCTAACAAGCGTAATCATACCTGATCTCTTGTGAGACAAAGCGGTATCTACAGGGTAGAAAAGGGAATGATTGCCTACAGATTTGAAACTGAGCCTAATCAGCAAAGTTGACTGAAAAGGGGAGCGTCAGTGATCAAAGTAAAAAGGAAAGTGTAAGTAGATGAAGAACTCACAGGGGGACCGGTGATACTTCCAACCCGGTCCAAGTCGGGTTAACGTAATAGAACAAGCCGATTGGGTCGTTTCTCAGGAGAATATCGTCTTAAGTCCAAAGCTGTGCGATAAGTGTCCTGATTGTTAAGGAACCCCCCCCCCTTATTTTTTTTTCCTTGGAGCCATTGCTGTGCTCTATAGACTGCATTACCCGCCCGTCCTCCCTTTACACTTTTGGTGCCTGTATTCATGTTTATCTGCTTCTGTCTGGTGATCTTTACAGCACATGCATTTTATGCAAAAATAACATTGGTTCAATAAATATTATTGAAAAAGTCCCACTGTGTATTCTCTGTATTTTTCTCTCTGAGAGTAAGTAAGCACAAGTGACTGAGCGAAAGGTACTGTACAGTTTCGTAGATCCCTGAGGGGTTAGGGTTGGCATGTTCAGTGGTCGCCAGAAACCATATGCTCCCGGGTAGGTTAGGGGGGCTTATAGTGACAACGTGAGCTAGCTGGTCTATAGGCCAACTTATCCTGTGGGGGATATATGGAATCAGACTGGTTACCAAGCCCTTAGTTTATTTTTTCCGAACAATTCGCATGTCATGAATCACTGATCCTAAACACATCCAGCTCTAACATGAGCAGTTTTTGCCCAATCAAGAAACCCACCCCTATCCCGTGCTACCAGCACTCCAGAGTATCATGAGTAATGATGTGTGACTTTATTATTCATTTATGCATTTTATGAGGATAATGCTTTTGGGTGTTATTGTACATTTCTTTTGCATCACTTTAATGGTTTTGCCAAGTGCTGTTTATTGCCAATTGAAGAAGCGCTGAATGGAACTGGTGAGGAGGTTTGGTTCAATATTCAAGTTGTAAAGTTGCTGGCAGGCGAGTGGGCTTGGGGTTAAACAGACGGGCGGGAGAATCTTCTGGAGACGCTCGCGCACGCTAGAAAACGGTGCGCGATGCGTCATTGATCTCTGGGTGTGGCTCTGCTATAAAAGGCCACACCCAACGTTGCTCAGCGCTTTGCCTTCTGCCACCGCCCTCAAGAGGATCATCTTGGAGAGCCCTGGGATCCGGAAGACGACAGCCAACGCCCTTGCAATCTCCGAAGGTCTTCATCCCGGCTTCGCGCATCTGGCACATGAACCTGCAAAAGAAGAACACGGAAAGTTTAAAGCTAAGTGAATACTTTCTTCTTTGTTTGTAGCACCAGGCGCCCACCGCAAGCAAGCAGCAATTGGTTTACAGAACTTGAAAACTTACCTGGACAATAATTCAAAGACGTTTTTGGTGAAACTTGATTGTAGAGACATTCTGATTTAGAAAATAATCTGGAAGGAAAAAACAAATAAGGCTTTGAGAAGTATCAAAGCGAACTTTTGGGACAATAGTTACTGATGAATGTTGTTGGCAAAATTGTCTCTTGTTTAGAATTGTTTTTACCTAGGGAGTGAAGGAGAAGAAAGGCACAACTGGGAGCACAGAGTAAGTGGCATACAAATTGTTAGGTGCAGTGATAAGGTGTTAAGCAAACATTAGAAAAGGAAGTAACTTATTCTCCAATACTTGCTTTTTAGGAGTAACTCATCTTCTTAACAACACTTTCACGTCACAACAAACCTTCTCAGCTCCAATCCTTCACGACGACAACACGGACGCGACGCCTAGAATTTACCAGTCGCAGGTAGGCTTTTTTCGTAAAAGTTAGTTAAAAAGGACACTGTAAGAAAAGTTAGTAGGGTAAATGATTTAGTAATACAGGAATAGATATTACAAAAGTTTTCTTTGTTGCCTCGCAGGTCGACAACCAAGGAAACAGGTAGCGTCCACGATCCGGCCTACCTCCCTGATTTCTATTTGATTACCTAAGTGTTTAAAAACAAATCACTAGGAGTTGCCTAGAATTTGGGGAAGTTGGTCCATAACGTCTCTGCGAAATCCATCTACAAGTGACCACCAGGTAAGGGTGCTTGTAACCTTGACAGAAGGCAAAGCCCACGACGATTATTTCGCCCAGACGTTATGGATCCTTCCATCTCAAATTCTTTGCAAGATATAGCAAATATGTTGACTGCAATACAAGCTGAAAACGCTGCCCTTCGTAGAGATGTTACTGACATTCAAAACAGCATACAATCCGGTTCTAGTACTTGTAGTTTTTTTCCCAACTCAGAAATCTGTGTTGAAACCAGCAACGTTTCAGCCAGGGTTTCAAACCTTGCATTCAAGTTCTAGTTCATCTACAGCACCAACCCAGATTCAAGTTGTGACTCCTGTACCAGTTCCCTTGGCACAACCTGAAAGATTTTATGGGGACAGTAATAAGTTCTCAATCTTTTTAAATCAATGTCACCTACATTTTATAGCCAAACCTACAGCCTTTCCTGATGATTCCTCTAAAATAGCTTTTATTCTGTCTTACTTAGGAGGTGACACAGCTTTATGGTCAGTACCAATTGTAGAACGAGATGACCCAATACTCTATGATCTTCGACAATTTAAGAACACAATGAAAAAATTGTTTGCCAAACATGTCTTTGTTCAATCCGCAGATCATGAACTATTACATCTAAAACAAGGTTCATCAGACTTAATACACTACATATCTCAATTTAATAGACTTGTTATTGAAGCCCGCTGGCCCGAGGAGAAGAGGGTTTCCCTTTTCTACAAAGGTCTTAAAGACGAGTTAAAAGATATGGTCACGCAAATTTTAGATCCACCAGATACTATAGAGGACTTCATTGATTTAGTGGTAAAATTAAATCACCGTTTATCAGAACGCAGAGGGGAGAAAGGAAAAACAGAATCTAAAGTGTTTTCTTTTAAGGAAAGATACAACAGTGTAAAAACTGAAAACACACCTAAGGTGGATTTAGGAGAACCTATGCAGATAGGCACCATCAAAGGACCTCTGAGTAAAGAGGAAAAGGACAAAAGGAGGAAATTGAATCAATGCCTGTATTGTGGAAAATCAGGCCACTTTGTTAAGGAATGCCCAGTACGCCCAAATAAACCTAAGGGTAAGAACTCTGAGGTAGCTTTAGTGCAGCAGTCGGAAAACTAACTGGCTCGACAAATCAAGAGGTCAGATTGTCGAGTATGATATCTAGTTTGGCCTCAATAACTCCTGAAATAACTTCTCATCATCTTAGTATAAAGGTTACTTTGCAATCTCTTTCAGAAAAGGGGAAGGACTGGACGGTTGACGCTTTAATCGACTCAGGGGCCACAGGCAATTTTATTGACACCTTGTTTTTGAAAGAATTAGATTTTAAAACAGAGTCTAAACAACATCCGGAAGTGGTTAAAGCAGTAGATGGTAAAGAATTATCGTCTGGACTGATTCAATTTCACACAGAAACCCTTTTAATGACATGCTTAAATAAACATAAAGAAAACATAACCTTTGACATCATTGATGCCCCTCAATTTAGCTTAATTCTAGGCATACCCTGGCTAGTTAAGCATAATCCTAAAATCAATTGGGTGGAGAAAACTGTGCTATTAGATTCAGAATATTGTAAATCATCTTGTTTACTGTCTCATGATTCAAAATTGCTGATTCAAGGTAGTAATTTCCCCTTGAATTCAAAAAGTGTATTATTGTTGGAAGGAGTTCCTAAAGAATATTCTGATCTTCACGATGTGTTTGACAAAAAAAGGCCAACACTCTACCACCTCATCGGGATTTCGATTGTCGAATAGATTTAGTGCCAGGGGCTACCTTGCCGTGTAGTCGAATATATGCTCTCACCGAGAAAGAAAACGAACACCTAAGAGACTATTTAGATGAATATCTGGCCAATGGATTTATTCGACATTCTAAATCTCCTGTATCCTCCCCTCTCTTTTTCATCCCTAAAAAGGAAGGTGAGTTGCGTCCTTGCATCGACTATAGAGCTCTAAACAATGTCACCATCAAGAATAGATATCCACTTCCTTTAATTCCTACTCTATTAGATCAATTAAAAGATGCCACCATTTATACTAAATTGGATTTGCGAGGAGCTTACCATTTGGTCAGGGTTCGAAGTGGAGACGAATGGAAAACAGCATTTCGTACCAAATTCGGTTTGTACGAATACCAGGTCATGCCATTCGGGCTCTGCAACGCCCCTGCAGCTTTCCAATTTTTTATAAACAAATTTTTAAGGGAATTTTTGGATATTTGTTGCATTGTGTACATAGATGATATTCTCATCTATTCTAAGAACACCACAGAACATGTACAACAAGTAAGAGCTATTCTTCGAAAACTTCTTGACAACTCCTTGTACATTAAACTCGAGAAAAGCACATTTCATACTACAAGAGTTGAATTTCTGGGATACGTCTTGAGTCCAGAAGGTATCGAGATGGAGCCAAAGAAAATTCAAGCAGTTCTTGATTGGACCAGCCCCTCCTCAGTAAAGCAGATACAAAGTTTTTTGGGTTTTGCTAACTTTTATAGACGCTTTATCTGTAACTTTTCTCACATGATAACCCCAATTACTAGGCTACTAAAAAAGAATATAAAGTTTGAATGGAGTAACGATGCAGAAGAAGCCTTTCAAAATCTTAAAAGACAGTTTACTACAGCACCTGTATTAATGCACCCGGATCCTTCCAATCCCTTTATAGTTGAAGCAGATGCTTCTCAGTTTGCCATCGGTGGCATTCTATCTCAAAGACACAAAGAAACAGGTCAGATGCATCCAATTGCATATTATTCAAGGAAACTGACCCCTACAGAGCAAAATTATGCTATAGCTGACAAGGAGTTGTTAGCCATAAAAGCAGTCTTCGAAGAATGGCGCCATTACTTGTTAGGGGCAAGACATCCAATAACGATCTATACGGATCACAGAAATCTACAGTTTTTGCGTTCAGTTAAAGCTCTTACTGCTAGACAATTACGTTGGACATTATTTTTTAATGATTACAACTTTGTAATTACTTATCGTCCCGGAAAAGAGAATCTAAAAGCAGATGCTTTGTCACGTTTGGGAATCTTAGAAGAAAAAGATTGTTCTTCTGAAAAAATTCAACCGGTACTGCCAGATCATTGCTTTAAAGTTGGTGTAATTGCTACTGATGTAATGGAAGACATAAAAAAAAAAAACAAGAAAAAACGTTACAAGAATGGTATGATTTGTATCCTTTGATGCAGATGAAAGATGGTTTGTTGTATATGAATGAGCAAATTTTGGTACCCACACAAGAACTACAAAATAGAGTGATACATTTACATCATGACACTTTAATGTCTGCACACCCAGGAGTAACTAAAACCAGTCAATTAATTAAAAGGAAATTCTGGTGGTCTTATTTGTTAAACGATGTAAAATCTTACATTGAGACTTGTGTAGTTTGCACACAGAATAAGACACAACATCAAGCACCTAATGGTCTTTTACTTCCTCTCCCAATCCCGCCTCAACCTTGGCACACAATATCTCTTGACTTTATTGTGGAGCTTCCTAAAACCAAGGAAGGTTTTAACACTATTTTAACTGTGGTTGACCATTTTTCTCGAATGGCTCATTTCATCCCACTAAAGAAAATTCCTTCTGCAAAAGAGTTAACTCAAATCTTCTCTAAAGAAGTAATTCGATTGCATGGTATTCCTTCGGTAATAATTTCTGATAGAGGCCCGCAATTTGTTTCTCACTTTTGGCAAAACTTAGGAAAAACTTTAGACATGGACATTCGCACATCTTCTGGGTATCATCCCCAAACTGATGGCTTAACCGAAAGGACCAATCAAACCATAGAACAGTTTTTAAGATGTGCTTTGGCAGAAGAAGAAAAGGAATGGTCAGATATTTTATGGGTCTTGGAATTTGCTTTTAATAACATGGATAATTCTTCCACCACTCTTTCACCCTTCTTCTGCACTTATGGATTTCATCCTAAAAATATCCCGGGAACAGTACAAATTCCTTCTGCAATACCGTCATTGGAAGATCACATTAAGAAATTAGTTCATGTTCAAAATCAGGCTCAATATCATTTAGCCCAAGCAAAAGAAAGTCAAAAAGAAACTTCAGACCTACACAGAAAGCCACCACCTAAATATTCTATCGGAGATAAGGTGTGGTTATCAACAAAGAACCGAAAAATAAAAATTTGTAAAAAATGTTGTCCCAAATTTATCGGTCCATTTGTTGTTAAGAAATTAATAAATCCTGTTAGTATTAAACTAACTTTACCAACCAGGTATAAATTTCATCCGGTATTTCATGTATCATTGATTAAACCTTGTGATCCTGTGACTAGATTTAAAAAGAATCCCGCAGCCATACATATTGATGGAGTTCCTGAATTTGAAGTTCAAAAGATTCTAGATTCAAAGAGAATTCGAGGGAAATTGTTTTATTTAATACATTGGAAGGGTTATGGTCCAGAGGAACGAACCTGGGAACCTCTTTCAAACTTACAAAATTCTCCTTGATTACTTAGAAGTTTTCATCTTCACAATCCAAACAAACCGAAACCTGTTCCACAGATTTTGGGAGGGCTCTTGAGAGGGGAGTACTGTCATGAATCACTGATCCTAAACACATCCAGCTCTAACATGAGCAGTTTTTGCCCAACCAAGAAACCCACCCCTATCCCGTGCTACCAGCACTCCAGAGTATCATGAGTAATGATGTGTGACTTTATTATTCATTTATGCATTTTATGAGGATAATGCTTTTGGGTGTTATTGTACATTTCTTTTGCATCACTTTAATGGTTTTGCCAAGTGCTGTTTATTGCCAATTGAAGAAGCGCTGAATGGAACTGGTGAGGAGGTTTGGTTCAATATTCAAGTTGTAAAGTTGCTGGCAGGGGAGTGGGCTTGGGGTTAAACAGACGGGCGGGAGAATCTTCTGGAGACGCTCGCGCACGCTGGAAAACGGTGCGCGATGTGTCATTGATCCCTGGGTGTGGCTCTGCTATAAAAGGCCACACCCAACGTTGCTCAGCGCTTTGCCTTCTGCCACCGCCCTCAAGAGGATCATCTTGGAGAGCCCTGGGAGCCGGAAGACGACAGCCAACGCCCTTGCAATCTCCGAAGGTCTTCATCCCGGCTTCGCGCATCTGGCACATGAACCTGCAAAAGAAGAACACGGAAAGTTTAAAGCTAAGTGAAAACTTTCTTCTTTGTTTGTAGCACCAGGCGCCCACCGCAAGCAAGCAGCAATTGGTTTACAGAACTTGAAAACTTACCTGGACAATAATTCAAAGACGTTTTTGGTGAAACTTGATTGTAGAGACATTCTGATTTAGAAAATAATCTGGAAGGAAAAAACAAATAAGGCTTTGAGAAGTATCAAAGCGAACTTTTGGGACAATAGTTATTGATGAATGTTGTTGGCAAAATTGTCTCTTGTTTAGAATTGTTTTTACCTAGGGAGTGAAGGAGAAGAAAGGCACAACTGGGAGCACAGAGTAAGTGGCATACAAATTGTTAGGTGCAGTGATAAGGTGTTAAGCAAACATTAGAAAAGGAAGTAACTTATTCTCCAATACTTGCTTTTTAGGAGTAACTCATCTTCTTAACAACACTTTCACGTCACAACAAACCTTCTCAGCTCCAATCCTTCACGACGACAACACGGACGCGACGCCTAGAATTTACCAGTCGCAGGTAGGCTTTTTTCGTAAAAGTTAGTTAAAAAGGACACTGTAAGAAAAGTTAGTAGGGTAAATGATTTAGTAATACAGGAATAGATATTACAAAAGTTTTCGTTGTTGCCTCGCAGGTCGACAACCAAGGAAACAGGTAGCGTCCACGATCCGGCCTACCTCCCTGATTTCTATTTGATTACCTAAGTGTTTAAAAACAAATCACTAGGAGTTGCCTAGAATTTGGGGAAGTTGGTCCATAACGTCTCTGCGAAATCCATCTACAAGTGACCTACAGGTAAGGGTGCTTGTAACCTTGACAGCGCAGGTACTAAGGAGTGGGAGAATCTGCACGACAACACAATTATGCTTTATCAAGGTAATGAACATATTACTTACTGTTAGTTTTCAATACCCTGGGCCTTAATCCTGCCTGTCACAATCAATACCATATATGGAGTCCCCATCTCCCAGATAGACACTTATTCCTGCTACAACAAATGGAAGTCTTTATTCAGTTGTTATACCTTTCTCCCTCCTCTTCATATCGCCAGTCCCCCCTCTTTGTAACATTATTTCATACCAAAGTTCAATTTGAGGAATAAGGAATAGAACCAGCTGCTAAACAGGACTCTGATACGGAAAATTAAGGTCCAGGTTAATAAAGCTTAGTGGTAAGTAATATGTTCATTGACCCTCAACCCCTCCTCCCAGTCAGAGTCAACACAGTATAAAGATTTATACAATATTATATTCTGCAATTCTTCAAATACAAACAAAACAATTACCAATACATTAAAATGCCGATAAATACAGCAGACAACTTTACTTATAACATTTTAAATAAAAACTGCTATTTACTCCATAAAAGACATTAGCACTCAAGACCTCTAGACCCAAATATAATATTGTCTACCCCTTTGGTAGACCTCACTTGTAAACCACCTATAGCCTGCAATTTTCTACCAAATAAGATGTAGAAATAGCTTGCCTTGACCACCTAATTAATGAAGCTGTTGATAGTTTCTTACCCTGTTTGGCCGGGTCACAAGAAACAAAAACAAAATTCAACTTTCAAAAGTCCAGAGAGATTGGAACTTTGTCTTCTCCTGCGGACAGGTCAAGTGGAACAACAATCCCTTGCTCTAAATGTTCAGAGCGTTCTCTGTTGATCTCACTAGTGACCTCCAAGTGTATAACCTAGCAATTTCTAGCCCGTAGGCTACAGGTTGTGTTGACCCTTGCCAGGTTGCTGAGGCATGTGGGGTCTTGACCAATAAGTGTTGGGTTTTTGAAGGATTGTCCGGATGGGAAGTGCCATCAGTGTGGGTGGGCTGGGGGGGAATGTTAAATTCCAACTGCACAGATATGGCAGGCATATCTCACCTTGGATACAAGTTAAACCGAATGAGTTTAATACTACATTATCCACTTTTTTGTAGATAATAAATATGCCAATGTATGGTATAACCGAAAAACAGTATTGCCGGATCTGGGGATGTATTACCAAAGTGCTTTGGGGGCGTTTGCACCTGATTTGCGTGCCCCTGGGGCACTTTAGTATTACAGAAGAGGCGCAGATGCTTGTGCTGCCGCTTCTGTGATACTGAAAGTGCTGGTACACATACAGAACTGTGGCTTCCTCAAGAGGGCGCCCCCTCATTTGCATGAGGGCCCCATGAAAATGAGGGAATCCCTTTGCCTCTGTGCCCGCGTCGTAATATAGATGTGGGTGCAGAGCCAAATAAACTGTCAGGAGGCAAACTGACATTGCGCCACCTAAAAAGGGGACACTGACAGTCCGTCCCCTGATAGCAGCCTCCTGGAGGGGGAAAAGGTAATCCTGTGGACCGCTCTGACATCCCCTTGTAGATGGGTGCAGTCACTCACTGGACCCGCCAGTAACAAGATTTCGAATCCCCTGTAAAAGTGCAGTCGGGTTGCCCCCCTGCACTGTGAAAACATGGAGTGGCTTCAAAGCAGCTGCTCCATTTTTTACAATAATGCGCTGCCCAAGGGCAAAGTGAGTTTGCGAATGCCCCATGAGCAGCCTATTCACTATAACTCAGCACATTTTCCTAGTTAGAGTTGGACACATCTTTTGAAAGGTGCACCCAGAGCTAACCAGGAAAATGCACTGTATAGGAAATAGAGCCCCTGGAATGATAGATGCCTGGGTAACTCCAGGAAAAAAGAGTTTGGACAGGCATCATGTCAGTTGGCCCTGCTACAGGAAACACACTTCACCCAACGTTCGGCTCCCCTGTTTGTAAAAACAAGGACATCCCTTTGCTTTACATATGCCAGTGAGGTTGCCATCTTAGACTTCTGCACTAACACTCGGCCATTATGTTATCCTCTGGGGAAGATTGAGGACTGAATAAGTTAATATAGTCTATTGTTATTGCCCCAACATTAATGACCCTGCCTTCTTTAGCACTCTATGGGAAAGGATGCTCTCTACAAATCCAGGTACACTATGGGGGGGGGACAGATTTCAATTGCACTCTTCTAGACAGCATGGACAGATGTAGGATAAATACAAAAGTGCCCTCATTAGACTCATTAGCCTCGAAGCACCTTTCTCTAATGATACAAGATCACAAATTGGTGGATGTTTGGAGGCAATGTCATCCCCAGCACAAAGAGGGACACAATACATGATCCAGGCTTAATTAGTGACTTACAAAAGAGATGTAAACACATACGTATATATTTCCAGTTTTACCTGGGCTCGGTGGACAGTGAGGGGGCAGTGTGAGAGGTTTTTAAAGCTGCAGTTCGGGGGCTCTGCTTAGCTAAATGTGGTGTTATCCTAAAATCCCTCCGTGTACATGTAGCACAGAGTGAGAATACAATTAAAACTAAGAGGACTCCACCGATAATGCACAACCTAACCCTTTCCAGAGACAAATCACAGAAAAGGTCTCTGAATACTCTGAAACAAGGGAGACGAAGTGTTGATTTCAGTGGAAATATGCTAGCGCCAGAGTTTATAGGGAGGGGGAGTGACCGGGATGAATGTTAACTGCTAAGATAAAATGACCCTTGGCAACCAATGACAAAGTACAACTAGTGGATGACAATGGCACAACTCATCAGAACACGGATCAGATTATTCAGACAGTTCCAGTTGTATGCTTCCAAGGGGACACCTCCTTACCAAGCACTGGCCAACTACCTGGACACTAGGAACTCCTGAGGCGGAAGTCGGGAGATTGTTCTTAAAATAGCACCATTTGCTCTTTGTTATTATTTGCACAAAGTATTTTTTAATCCTGCTCGGTTTAGCTCTTAAAAACTTGATCAGCTATGCTGACGACACACAGCTCGTGGTCTCTCTTAACCAAGCAGAATTGTCCCCAACAAGCTTGAGTGTCTGTTTAGAGGAAGTCGCTAATTGGATGAGTCAGTCCCAACTCAAGCTCAACGGTGAAAAAAACCGAACTTATGCTTTTAGGCAGGCAGGCTTCATTTAATGCTTCCATACTATGGCCACCATGCATGGGTCCGGGTCCAACTCCAAAAAGTGAAATCAAGAGTTTGGGACTCTGGCTAGATGAGGAGCTCTCTTGTAAAGTCCAAGCTAGGAAAACAGCGGCCACCTGTTTTGGACTGTTAAAATCTATATGGAAAATTCTGCCCCAGCTACCTGAAAAGGCCAAAATAATCTTAGTCCAAGCTTTGATTTTAACCAGGCTCGACTATGGAAATGCGATCTACCTGGGAGCCCTGACTTCGGTTATCTGTAAGCTCCAGGTGGTCCAGAATTCAGCAGCCAGGTTGTTGACTGGCATTAACCACCCTTCCTCAACCAAGCCTGCATTAAGATCACTTCACTGGCTACCCATAAAGGAACTTATTTACTTCAAGGCCCTCTGTATTGCCCATAAAAATCTTCAGGGCAAAGGTCCTCCAATCCTTGCCAATCTCATTAGACCCTTCAAAATGCCTAGAAATCTGCGGTCCAATGATTTTAATCTGGCAGAAGTTCCCAGAATCAGTAAGTCTCGCTCCGGAGGTCGTCTTTTATCTTATAATACATCAAAGCTGTGGAACTCCCTGCATCTCTCCCTTTGTCAAGAACCCAACCTCCTCACTTTTCGCAAGAAACTAAAGACATGGCTCTTCCCTTAAACTAAAAAATAATAATGGAAAATTTTAGGAACAAACTTAATTCTTCTGTCTCCCTGTTGTTCCAAGCGCTGGGATGATTTCGGGTAGCCATGCGCTATATAAGAACAGTTTTCATTTCATTCCCTACAGCCTTAGGCTGCTGTCTCTCCTAAATTGTGAAACCAACATTCTGGCCAAACTAATTGCTAACCACCTCAATCTTTTGCTGTCAGATTTGGTTCGTCGGGACTAGTCCAAATTCATCCTAGGCCGTTCTACTGCCCATAATCCGCACACTATCTTTGCCATTCCGCAGGTCCTGAACCCTGTTCTTAATGTAGTGACGGTATTCCTGGATGCTTCGCCTGCATTTGATTCCTTAGAACAGAGTTACCTATTGCTATTAGAATGGGTCCACTGCAGGCCTTTCTTGAATGTGTTCGAACTCAACACCCTCAGTGAAAATTTTTATAAATTGTGTCAATCCTTATGCACATCACTCATGGTACGAGACAGGGATGCCCACTATCTTCGATTCTATTTGCGATGGCCTGAAAAATGCTGTCAGCGAAGCTCTGGCAACATTATTCAGACTATGCGATTTGCTACACTAGTTGACATCAACTTATATCATTATATGCTGACAACATGAACTTATATTTGAGAGACACGAGTAAATGCCTCAAATGGAATTCAGAGAGAATGCACGCACTTTGAAGCCCAGTCAAGAATTGTCATTCGCTGAAGCAGATACATAATCGGCCCCAAACTAAGAGTACCTGTAATTTCCATTGGAATTCCCATTAGAGTGGTGTAGTGACTCTGTACCTAAGCATTTGTATCAATAGGAAAATGGTCGCAGTCTTCAAAGAAAATTATGGCAAGGCACTCTATAAAATGACTTAGCAGATCTCCAGATGGAGAGTAGAATATGGCTGAAAAGATGGTATTCCTCCTGAGGCTAATATGCCTTTTTATCAACATCCCAGTGCCATTAACCAAATAGTTTTAGTTTGTACAGATTGGTACATAAGTTTTTAAAACTGACCTGGGCAGTGAAACGGTCAAATATTAGATGGCATACCCTCCCTTGGGGGATTTGAGGCACCAGAGCCTGAACTATACTACCTCTGCACTAAAGCCCATTTTGTAAATTGTTGGTTTCACCCAGTTACCTTCTTTTTGCACTTGGCAGTGGAAATTGATGCTGCCTACCCCACACCATCAAAATCGCTAATTGGAGCCCTTGGTCTGCATTATTAACTTGGGATTGCGACAGTAGAATGCGCCTCCACGGCCTAGATTGAATTGGGTAAGCAAATGGGCAAAAAGGTCCACTTCTTACCCTCACTTCCTACCGCTAGCCACTATTACCAGTAACATAGAAGCCTAAGACGATTTCCCATAGTTCTGCATGGGGATTTAGTACATGGGGAAACCTCTATGAAACAAGCAGTTCATCTTGACAGTATTTACTGGAAACAAGCCATGCACTTCCTTTCACAGGCTGAAAGGGGCAAAGGATGCCTCCAAGGAAGGCCTTATCCAGCTGCACTCTAGAAAAACAGTGTAAAGCAACCAGCGCAAAGCAATTAATCTCTATATAGTATGTGTGACTGCATTGGAACTGAGCCCAGAGCCTAATTCAGGTTGGAAGAAGGAACTAGTGGGCTTATTTACAAGCCCCTTGTGCAGCCAGTGCATCACTTTAATATGTAAATGCGTGACGTACTGGCGGCACAAGGGGCTTGTTAATAAGCCCCCTAGATTTTGACATACCTGATGGGATGGATGTAGGTTGTGGGTTTCTGAGGTATGGTCTCACCTAGCAGTAGTGTAAGTAAATTGTTTATTTGGACTGTGCCCATCAAATTGGATATATACACTAAATAAATAAGATTGCATTAAAAACAATATAAAACATGCAATAGAATTAACCAAGAAATGCCTTTAACAACCTTCCCAGTGCACATTACATCAACGAATTTCAGGACTTATTACAAGCCCCTTTCGCCCATATTTTAAAGGAAACGTAAAGCCACCCTGCGTGGCTTTCTTATCTTTGTGAAAATGTGGGCTCTTTTCACGCAGCCCTTTGCGTAAAAGGGGTGTGCCACGGAGGTTTCTGTGGTTGTTCGTGCTGTCGTATTCAAAGATTTACAAACTTGGGTAAACCTGGCAATGCTGCAGAATGCAACACCCCCTAAGGGATACGTAGGGAGTAGCAACGAGGAGAAATGTTTTAATTCCTTTTTATTTTTCCCTCTTTCTGTGCGTGCTGCATTCTGCAACACACATAGAACGAGAAAATTACCTCTTGTAATTTCAATCTCCCCTGAAGCGCAGACACCCTTACACCATGGTGCAAGGGGGCCTGCATTGGCGTGTGGAAGCCAATTTTGAGCCAGCGCAGGGGAAAGCACAGGGATGCAACAAATAATTGTAAATATGTTGCATTCCTATGCTTTGAAAGGGACTCAGTGCAGCACCGTGCTGCGCTGAGTCACTTTCTTGTAGGTAAGGCCCACATTGCTTCTTTTCTATACCAAGAGGCACCGTTCTCAAAGATCGATAATAAAATTAATAGTATGGCTGATAGATAATGCAAACTATCGAACAATAAAGGAACATTAACATTTGCACTACGGAATATAGATGTGCATTGATCACCCTCGTCCAATAAACCACGTACTGTATCAGTCCCTGATTACTAAAGATTAAAAGCAGAGCAAAATTTCCCACAAAAGCATACCCATGAGTGTATTGGGTAACTCTGATTGGTATGGGTAAATATGTTAGCCTGCCATGATTTGATTAAATAGCAATTAGATCTCTTTATGATCAAATAACAAAAGTCAGCGGGCCTTCATTCCCTACAACACACATTTTGTTTGATTATTTTTGATCTCGCCTACGCAGCGCGCATTCGCTGCTTAGGACAGAGATCTTTAGCCGTCGGCACAGCTTTGAGGGCCAAAACATGCACCCGTTGCATTGATTGCAATGGCAACGCGTGCACGTCTAGTGATTCCCTTGCTGGAGCGCGCAGTGCCATATTGTGGCGCCATATGGTCGCAATCATCGGGTCATGCTGCACGCTCCCGCAAGGGAATCGCTCAGGCCCTCTCCCCTACTGCCGCGCGAGGAGTGTACTTTTTTCTACTTGTTCTTGCTTATCCTGTCGGGGTACCTGTGGTATGTAGCTTCTTGTTGGGGGTCTGATTCTTCATTCATCAATACCATTTCTTAATCACCACTGGCTCTCTTTGATGTATTACATTTATATTGCACATGCATTACCAATATCGTCTCCAGACACGCATTACACATTTCTCGCTCCAGTAGAATTACTGTTCCAGTCTCTCTTTGCTCTCACTCAAAATTTTTACCGCTGTTTTATGTCTCTACCTCGACCCATTCTAGTCTTTCTTCTCTCTCTACTTCCGGCACTCAGCTTCTGAACTCTTTCGGCGCCTGCGCTGTCGACGAAGCCTGACCTTGATCGGAGTCACCATGTTTTCTCGCACCAGTGTCTTGGTTTTACAACCGCAATGGTAATGGATCTTTTTATTAGTAGTGTGTTGTGAACTCGAGTAAGGTGGGGTGGGCGGCAGGGTATTCGAGGGCTGGAACACGCAATAAAGGGCTCTCTTTTTGTCAGGAGAACTGCAGTACCACAAACGCAAACCGCAGGAACCTTCATTAAACCCCTCTGTTGGTTGTTTATGAATAGTGATTTAAGAAGGCTCTGATTCCACAGCGGAGTGTGCTTGAGGATGAACGTTTGTTAATGCCTCCTTCTTTGTAGATCGATCACCATCATTTCATGCCCTGGTCATTACCGGAAGATGGCCATGTCAGCCAAAAAGCCCTTGCTTTAGATCACCCTCATTTAGAGGATACCACGCAAACTAGGTAAGTGCCTCCCCTAGTTTGGAATCAGTGCCACTCTTCCTTCAAATCTTCATCACCCTTTCGTTTGAATAGAAACATCCTTCAAAATAAACTGGCAGGGACTTCCTCGAAAGCTCAACAGGCGTTTATGTACCCAGCGAGAATCTACCCTGCCAAATTACGCCAGTGACTAAGAACGCTACAAATGTTTACGACTGTAAAATGTGTCATGCAAATAAACATATTGTGAATACTGTCTATGGCTTTAGGAAAGCACAGCTCTGCTGTTAAGCGGGAGGATCAGCAGAGCAGCATAATCTCAATTGAGGTTACCTTGTGCCCCTCCGCTTCCAGCTGAATGAACAACCACCACCTCTCATGTCCCCAGTGAGGAAAATGTTAATGTCACCAGTAAAGAAACTGAATCCTCTTCATGCTATAGTGAATATAATCTCATAAAAAGAATGACAGCTGCAGACCAACGTGTTTCCCCATTTATAACCACCACCTATTTCTCTGTACCATTGCTTCAGTTTCATTTTAGGTTTTCCTGAATTCTGCTACACTACGGTGGGTTGGTGACTACTCTGTTAAGTAGCCAACTTTCACGAGCACTCCAATTCAAACTTTATGGCTGATATTTTCTTACTGTTAATATTGACCAATTGATATTTAAATACTGTGGGTTCTCAGATAACTTCATTTCGTGCAGCTTAAACACGATACTTGTACGGCCCCTTGTTTTCAGCTGTGGCATAATTCCCTATAAGAATGCCAGGTACCAGCTCAGACATACAGTAAATAGGGACACAGGATGCTGCACACACCTCACATACAATCAACATAAAAGAGAACAACCATTTCGTTATAGAGGAACAACCATTCACAATCACTTAATCTCCATCAAATCCAGTTTACCAACTCAACGGACAATGACCTGTGAAACTCCCTTATACCCGCACAGGCACACAAAGAAAGCAAGAAGTCACAGCTCAGGGATATGGGGACAGAGATTGCTACACAGTGATAGCTAGCTGACATACTCCCCATCTGCCTCGTGTGTGGGATACATTTATTTTCCTTGTTTCTATTGAAAAAGACTCTGATCGAGCAAACACCATTGCATTGTTTCCGATAGAAACCCTACTCCTTGCTCTAGTAGTCGTAGTTCTGTATCCCCGGAAGGACTTTTCCTGTATTCTTAGCCTGGAAACCTCTTGTCCCCGATGTAGACGCCCTGTTACTATCTCATTGAGAAAACTTTGCCTTGTTCCACATTTAGGAAATACCATACTCTCCCTCCTCTATGGTCCCTTCTCTTGCCCCGTTCTGCTGCTGTAAACTCCCCCCCCCCTTCCCCCCGACCCCTAGTACTGCATGTGGAGGAAAAAAAAGCTTTCCATGTCTCCAGTGAGGAAACTGTACCTCCCTGCCTGCCTCCACTCTTCTCATCCTCTTAAAACGTCATGGAACCCACCTCTCAATATCTACATCAGGAATCGTTCTCCGCACCCTGTCCTAATTTATTCAATGTTATTTTGCAGTATTTGATGAAGAGGACCTGATACTTGGTCTAACATTCCTGAGTGTAACCTTGAGGGCTTCTTTGTTTTATCTTGTTCTGACCTTTAACGCCTTAAGATCTTTAAAAGCTCCACGCCATCCACAGAAACAGTCTGCTGGTGTTTCTATAGTCTTAAACTTGGCTCCCATATTCCAGAATCAAACTATCAATCCTTAATAGTTCTGGGTCAGCAGATGGTCCCCTTTCTGTCCTAGTTTATATTCTATAAGTGTGACAGGTTAATGCAGGTAAGAGTGGTAAATTGCTATAGAGTCCACTGCGGAGAACGATGAGATATACATCTGTATCTTGGCTGGCTTGGCTTCATCTTTTAGTGGTCGATAAAGCAATCTCAGTTGAGTTGGATAACATTCAGGAAACAATTCCGTTTGTGTTGTGCTGTGGGTGAATGGGTACTATTAAGCAGATTGCCACGTATGCCTGAAATTCAGTCTAACATGCATACATTCACAAAGGGTAATTTTGTTCAGTTTAACAAAAGGGCGGCTGTACAAGTGCACTGAAAATCTAGGGCCAGATGTATCAAGGCTTTTGCGACTCGCAAAGGCCGAAATTCGCAGAATTGTATGAAAAAATCGCAATTTAAGGAATCGCAATTATTTGCGATTCCTTATTTTGCCATAGCATTTAAGGAATCGCAAATTTTGCCATTCCTTAAATGACATGTATGACACATTTTGAAATAGCGATTTTGAGTTAAGACATCGCAAATTACCACCAACTTGTACTTGGTGGTAATTTGCGATTTCTTTTAAAAATGCCATATTTGGCATTTGTGATGGTGGCATGTGACACACATACATGCGCATAGGGCATGTATGTGTGCCACATGCACACACATGTAAATTTCAGGGGTGCAGCAGGGTGTCTTTGCGACACCCGTGCACCCTTGAAATAATTCTCAAATTGCGATTAGCAAATTGCGAATTCGCAATTTGAGAATTATTGCACTATCATTCCTATGGGCCTCCTGGCCCATAGGAATGCATTGGAAATTATTCTTTATTTAGGAATTGCTAAAAAATAGGGATTTTGTACATACATTCCGTTTTGCCAATTCTAAATAGCGATTTGCAAAAAATCGCTGTTTAGGATTCGCAAAACGGAATCATGATACATCTGGCCCCTAGTGAATTAGAATGGCTTTGAGTGGAAGCATAGAGCTCGTTTGAACTGCATCTTTACCAGCTAGTTTAGCCTTATCACTTTTGCATTGACTGTTACATGTTTTCCGACATTTTCTTGCACGCCTGAAAAGTTGCTAATATTGCTAAAATATTTATTTTATTTATCAGGGGCAAAGTAAGGAATATGGCAACCTTGAATGAAAGTAGGTATTCTCATTTTAACATTCGATATTCTGTGAACAGTTGTCGAGTAATGGACATAAAATACATCTGCAGTTAGGATTGGCGGTTTCTGCCATGTCCAGAACCTTCATTATGCTCTTGTTATGAGATGATTTCTGCTATTGTAACCATCAGATCTTTCAGTTTGTATTTTAAGTGCTTTGTCTATTTTCTTGATTCTGTGTTTTTGTCCCGTGAGCACCCTAAACATTGCCCCTTTTCATCCATGCCTTAGTTACAAGACGCTTGAAGTCCATCAAAAGCACTCAGAAAATTACAAAGTCAATGAAGATGGTTGCTGCTGCAAAGGACACTAAAGACGAGAGAGCTCTGAAACCTGCCAGAGTGTATGGAACTAGTACGCTTGGTTAGAGAGTCCGAAACCCTTTCTCTTCTGTTGTCCTACCCAAACAAAACATGTTACTTTTTCTGCTTAATGTGAACCTCTTTGGTAGTTGTCTGTTTGGTTCTTTGATTTAAGGTATAACCCATTTTATGTGCATAAAGAAAACTGGCAACACCATCTACTACAAAACATATTTTACCCTGAAAATGTACATAATATGTTGAAAATACCCACCCCTTCCTTGGTACTGCATATGAAGCTACTCCTTGGAACAACCCACTTTAAGAAAATAAATAAGTTACTGTTTAAGACTCTGCAAAATGCCATGCGAACTTTAGAGTTTCTCATTTCCATTAATAAGACATTCCACAAAGTCTGGCCTAGAGCTCTTGGCCTGCTCTTGTCAGCCGAAGCCCCACTGTTAGACCTGGGGTTACCAGTCCACAGGATGATAGCATGGCACAGAGTTGGCAAGGCTAAACTCCAAGGCAATTTGTGTTATGCTTGCATCACACCCCCATCAGTAATTCAATGCCCATCCACCAAAAAGAATGACGCTACACCAATTTAGAAAAATACATTCCTTTTTATAAAAACACTTTAAAGAATCTCTCTTGGTTCTTCAGATGTGCAGAAACTTATCACAGGTTATAATTCTACTTTTATTCTGACCACTTATATGCTTTACATTACTTCCATTGTCCCATTTCCCCAGGATGACAGTATATCAGAAGAACATTGGCAACCTAGCTTCTCAGCGTTACTATCAGATTGAATAAGGAATCAGTCAGGTTAACACTTCCTTATACAGAAACCAATTTGTACATTACCCCGACGATCTCATTGGCAACAGTAGCTGGAAATTTACAGATGCTCTGTCAACAGTTCCCCCTACTAGCATATTTGAAAACTGGGTGTAGCAGCTGTCGATCTAAGAGAAAACAGGAAGATTACTTTTTCAAATCACACAGATACCTAGCTTTTACGTTGTCTAAATAGGCTGGCCTGCGGGCTACAGTAATATCTCTCAATGCGTTTACATAAACCTTGTTATCAGATGTTTGCACTTATATTTGATCTCTTCCTCTCCCCTCACAAACCACTCTTAGGAGGGTCGTCGCTAGACGCACCAAGTCCAGCGCTTAGGGGACACTGCTTGAGGCACAGTCAGTTGGGTGCTCGAGTCCTGAACTTAAAGCGACACAGTCTAGGCCTTTATTCCTGTCACCAACCAGGGCCGTGTGAGATTTTTCCCCCACCGCTCCCGCTGGGTTAGATTTCCCCTATTACTTTCTCGATAAGGCTCTGTCCGTTAGCGTTTCATCGGCACTCAATCTGGTTCCTCAGCAGAAGGGTTCCGTACCCGTTGACTCACTCGAAGCTGGAGGACTACGCTTTTCTTCTCTGCTGGCTCCACATGCTTGGGACTCCGCCTCTGCTCAGATTACCTCAGCATCACCCCGCCTCTTCCGACGTCGCTGCGGGCCTGCCTCCGGACTTCGCTACGGCTTCCGCCCTCCTCACGATGCACCCGCCGACCTCCGCTCCGTCTTCTTCAGCGAGGGTCTCCGCAGGGAGCGACAGCTGACACCGGATATTCTCTGCAGTGAGTGGGATCTCACTAGTCAGGTCTTTGCTCCTCTTCCCCAGCACTATCCCGGCCTTCTAGGTTTCAAGCCGGTGAGAAAAAAGCACACAGTTCTGCCGATTACCAAACTGCTGGCAGTATATGAGTCTCACCACACTGCCGATGGATTCCTAACAAACAGGTTTGGGGAAGTCTTCAGTTTCTTTGCTATGATGAGGGTTCCCACTGAGTTAACTTCTCTCCGTTTCCTCCCGCAGCAACTTAAGCTCGTTACTCCAGGGGCAAAAGGAATAAAGAGGGAGAATCTTGGGTCTAACTGTAATTTCCTAATGGTAGGGTTTGGTCAACAGGTGAGGGGTAACGTCATTACAGGAGTAACGCCGGCCCTTAGGTGAATCTAGCTCCTCATAGTGCGTCTTCCTCCTCACTAGGTCGCCTCACTCCTCACCAGTTCCACCCCACGCCCTCTGGTCAATCTACTGCACAAAATGGCCGCCCTGACACTGGCATTTTATAGGCTGACCCCTGGCTACCGGACTCAGCTGGAAGGTTCCAGAACCTTCCCAGTGTAACCCTATGGCCCTGCTCCCTGAGGTAAAAATATGTGGCAGTTACAAGCCACCATTTTGTGTGTCTATGTGCTTATCAGGTTATGTGGACAACAAGGCCTCAAAAAAACTAGAGGGGCAAGGTGGCACCTAGCCCCTAGGACAACCCCAAAAATTCCAGTGGACATAAAAATGAAAGCTTAGGAGGCAAAAAGGGAACAAAATAAATAAGTAATAGGAGGGACCACCCAAAGGGCTGACAGGTCTAACACCCACCATTAGGAATAGTGAAGCTGAGCATAATATTATGGCAGGCTTGTAAATAGTACATTTTTTCTGAAGACACCTAGACCCTGGGCTTTTTACAACTCCCATTCATAACGGTCGTCTAAAACCAGACAGAAAGCTGACCAAAAGAGCAATATTCCTTATAGACCTGATCTTTAATGATGTGCAGTTGTTTAAATCAATGTAGTACAACATTTTGAGCCAGTTCATTCTCTCAATATAAAGATGCATGTAAAAAAATCTGCTTGTTTTAGGTAGTCTACTTGAAGTACAACGGGGGTAATGTTAGAGTTTAAACATTAATACACCATAGTATTATCAAAATGTTACTATCTATTGATACAACAAGGTGAAATCACTGTCAAAGTGTCTAAGGAATGGTTAGAGGTGAAGGCACGGTGTTGGAAGGACTAACTTAACTTGATGATCTCATGTATCACTTTGGTCAAAAAAACTTCTGACTGCAACTTAGAGTGTGTCTGTTTTTCAAGCGGACAGGGCAAATCACCCCCAAATGTTTGTGTGCCAATATTTAGCTGACTTGGGCAGTTGTCAATTATATTTAAGATTTGAAAGCTCCTCCACGTTACCCAAACAGGGCTTGGTTATCTTTAGATCTGAAGACTACTCTCTCCTCTTACAAATAACAGGGCCCCAAATACAGTCCACCCCCACGGCCCAAATATGAGGAGGTAGCAACCTCTGACCTCCTGGGTATTCGAAGACTACCAAGTTGCTGAAAACTTATGGGGAAGAGAGTCTTGATATCTCATAACACAGTAACTCCTAAAAGAGGTTCCTGCTCTTAAGCCAGCAATATCTCCTTACACAAAATTAACCAATAACAGATTTTTGCTTTGATCTGCATAGCCACACCATTTATGTCAACGCCTAAATCAGAGTGCTTCAGATATCTAGTTTGGTGGCTAAGAGGTCTAATACAAGTGCTGCATCGATCTGTGTTTGTAACTATGATCCCAGGTTCTAGCCACGGCCGATGCACTTCGTTTTTCATCCTTCTGCTGTTGATAAAATGAGTACTATTGAGTTGGGTACCTATACCCAACCATTTTCTCTCACAGCACTACAAAATACCGTTTTTTTGTTAATACAGCCATTGTAGCACTGATCACATTTTCTTTTGTTGTCCTATGCTCCGATACTTTTGTGAGACAATTTAAGATTATAGTTCGTCTTAAATGGTATGACAGTGCAGGCAGTTGTGACACTGCTGTGCATAACCTATTCAACTTATCTTCGCACCACCATTTTAATCATATATCTGTATCCTAAAATTTAAACCACTACCTTTATCACCACCTATAGATCTATCCTCATCCTACATGGTAACTTGCAAGTGGTCCAATCTGCAACATCTACTACCCCTCTTTGTCTAAAATGTATAATGATCGACTGCTTTATTTATACGTTTTCCTTTCCTCTAGATTTCAGTAGTTTTGTAAAAGAATCTGGGTTATAAACATTTCCTTGGCATTCTTCTTGCATTAATACATTTTTCAGAAGATGGCCAATCAGTACCATCAATGAGAGTATTAATGAACTGTTTCACTTTCAAGCCGTTTTGTCATTTTCTGCTATGCCTGCCTTCTTTAAATTAGGAATGAGTTAAAAGCTACCTCTATGTCAGTTCTGGCAATGCCTTGGGTGAAGTGAGTATATAGATAGGGGCAAACATTTTATGCATTTTGAGAACCTCATGTTTAAAGGGGAGACTATGTTTCACAACAAAAATGAATTGATGAAGATTGCAAGTTGCAGTGCACAGTAAAACATGGTCTATTCTTTGTCCGTTTATACCTGTGGATTTCTCATAGTGGACAGAGAGAGGCTTTCTCTAATTCTACACCACTACCATTGGAAACCTTAACCTTTGACACTGTTATAAGTCTTCACCCATAGACCCAAGATAAAACCTGTTGTACGTTTTTAGGTCTTGGTTTTGACAGTGAATTTGTCCTTCAGACCTGTTGCATACACGGAGTTGATTTTGGATCTGCCCCATTAAAACATTGTTCCTCAACCAGCCTCTTTTAGCCATTGCCATGAGACTTTGTTAATCACGTATTTGCTCAGCTCAGTATACTATTCATCTGTCTGATGCCATTGCTTATTTGGGTGTATCCTTCTGCTTCCACTTGAGGGCTTGCATTTACCTGTATGAGACTTTATTTTACAACAGTAGCCCTCTGTGTCCTCTCAGCTGGCTTCCATATGTGGCTCTGTGATGTGTGAATACTGCGTATGTTAGCACATCAAACCCAGACCTATTGGCTTTGTCAATGCTAGTTTTAAATGCTTTAGTTTTTTCTTCAAAAGATATTTTATTAGTGTTACAATTTTCAAAATACACCAAGGTTTAATTGGGTCTTTAATCAAAGAAGAAACAGAATGCCCTCCCTCACCTACGTTCTCCAACAGGTTGACCGTAAAATCACATCCCCTCTCGAAGGTCGGGGTCATCAACAAGTCTCAATGACACCCCATATGTGTCTTTTGAGTAAACATATTCTACTAGAGGCTGCCACATCTGTTCCTATTTGCTGCTTTAATCATGTAAATCCCATGTTAATTTTCCTTGGCTAACAATTGCAGGAAAGTGCCCCTTTTTAGGTCTTGCCTTAGGCAGCCCAAATGCGCTGCTCTAGGAGGGCTTTTAGCCATCGTTCTTCACTTTTCAAGCACTCCTCTCCTTTTGCATTCTGCCAGCACCCTCCTACCCAATAGTCATCCACCACCATGTCCACCACCACCACGTCCACCACCACGTCTACCACCACAACCACCACGTCCAACCACCAGCTCTTCCACCTCCACCAGCACCACCTCCACCTCCACCACCACCACGTCTACCACCACCCCACCAGGTCCTCCACCACCACGTCCTCCACCCCCACGTCCACCACCACCTCGTCCACCACCACCCCGTCAACCACCACCCCGTCCGGCACCACCACCACATCCACCACCATCACCATGTCCACCACCATGTCCATTGCCACGTCCACCACATCCACCACCACGTCCACCACCATGTCCACCACCACGTCCACCACCTCCACGTCTACCACCTCCTTGTTCACCACTACGTCCACCACCACGTCCACCACCACCACCACGTCCCCACCGCCACGTCCAATATCACTGCGTCCTCCACCAACATGTCCTCCACCACCAAGTCCTCCACCACCTCATCCTCCACCACCACCACCACGTCCTCCGCCAGCACCTCGTCCTCCACCATGTTCACCACCACGTCCACCACCATGTCAGCCACCACCACCTCGTCTACCACCATGTCCACCACCACCACCACGTCCATCACCACCACCCGTGATGGTTAAAGTGTCACTGGAGGGCAGGGGTTATAGGAGTGTCAACCCTGGCTGTCCATGGGACATTTAAGGATGCATTGAGTGCAGGAATAGGGGCTAGAAGTATCACACCAGACTCAAGAGACATTTTGAAGAGGTGCAATGACACAGGGGCTCCTGTACAAGTGCACACAGCATCTCTACCTCACAGTGGCATATCTGCACAAGCCACTCACTCAAAACAAGCATGGGCATAGCCAATAATTCTTGCCTTTGGGACCTTATAAGTGTTTAGCCATGAAACACTTGATGTTGTTGCACCAAGGATATTGTGCTGGATAACTAAACACTTATAAGGTCCCAAAGGTGAGACCTATTGGCTATGCCATTGCTTGTTTTGAAAGCAGGTAGTGCTCCACCACCTTAAAATAAACATTCTTTAAACTTTCTGCTATTTCCAAAAGTTGAGCTCTTAACATTTTTGCCCATTGCAGCTCACTGTTGCACACAGGAAATACACGTTTGGATGTGAGGCACATAGCAGTTTATACCAGAAACTCAGGGTCAGTTTTTGTGCACAAAATTCCAGGATGGCTGGCTAGATTCTGTTCTTTCTACCTGTGGCATAACACCTTTCGGAAGGCTGACATATTTTATTGACATTTGCCTTCACTCTTTTCTCAGTTATGGTTTTGCTGTCAAATATAGGAATTCCCCCGTATATATTTCCAGCAAAACATTAATCAGAGCCCGTGTGTGCTAACCACCTGCAGGGTGTAAAAAAAATGCGAGACTTTATTTATATAACCCTCCACTGCCATGGGTGCCCCTTTAGGACATGTTCCATCAAGGGGTTCCTCTCACCATGCATAAAATTACAGTTGTCCAACCCTGAAAGGAAAGTCACTTCCGTTACTGGGACATCTGGGCCCCTGGCTGCCCTCTACAGCAATGAAGTCACTTCTGGGGGTCACGTGTGTTGTGACATCCCCTTGGTCATCTGATAGTCACATGCTTATGGTGCTACCACATGGTTAGGGCTATGTGGCATCCCTCAAGGAAACAGAGCCCCTAGAGATCAGGTGACCACGAGGTGATGTTCTAGAGTACGCCTCATTTTTGTTATGCTAAGAATTGTATTGTATGTCATTGCATTTAGATAGCGCTTACTACCCCATACGAGTCATCAAAGCGCTTTTTCAGCAAGTAGCATGCTACTCCGGTGCCAAAAAAGGATTAGTGATGAATTAGTATGGTGAAAAATGAAATTAATTTGAGCAATGGATATGTTAGTCTGTTATTTGGATTGAGAAGGATAGTAGAGGGACAGAAGAGGAAACGGTTTGCATTTATATAGTGCATACTACCCCTGATGATGTGTTGAAGCGCTTTTTGGCAGGTAGCATGCTACTCTGGAACCAGAAAAGTATTAGTGGTAAATTAGTCTAGGGAAATATGGAATTAATTTGAGCGGCGGACATGGTAGTCTGTTATTTGGATTGAAAATGCTAGTGGAGAGATGGAAGAGGGAAGGATTTGCATCTATATAGCGCTTGCTCCCATGATCAGGTGTTCTAGCACTTTTCGGCGAGTAGCAGGCTACTCTGAAACCCAAAAAGGTGGTGGATTTGTGTATGGAACTATGAGTTAACTTGGTTTGAGTGGCATGCATGTTAGTCTGTTATTTGGGTTGTAAAAGGAATAGTGGAGGGATAGAAGAAGGAAGGGTCTAGACATTCTATTTTTTGGGAAGTTCATAACAGTAGGAGGGAGTTTGGGATGAGTTAAGAGGAAGGCGGAGGGGGGAAATTCAGAGCAAAGGGTTTAGAAAGGCTTATTTGGGACATCCGAATAGTAAAAGAGGTGTGAGATCATGCAAGGAGGGTTAGAGGAGGGAAGAGTCTAGAAAGAGTTGTTGTAGGGATCATAGTAGTGGTATGGGGTTTGGGATGAATGGGAGAGTGGAATTAGAGGACATATTGAAAGAAGGTATAGTGTGAGAAATAAGGTATTGCATTGGAAAGAGTAGTAGAATGAGGTTTGAGATGAGTCAAAGAGTTGAGGTAGAGTACATATTTAGAGGGGTATAGGGTGAGAAATAGGCTAGTGCATTGGAGATTGTAGTGCAATGATGGTTGAGATGAGTCAGAGTGGAGGTAGAGGATATATTGTAAGAGATAAAGGGTGAGATATAGACTAGTGCATTGGATATGCTGAATTAGAAGAACAGTAATAAATATAAAGATACATAAGTACATGAAACCTATATCATAAGTACATGGGAGTACATCGGTATAAGGACGTTGATACATGTAGATTAAAGTTGCATTTCATAAACTCAGATTTTCAAGTGTTGATTTACTTTCATTTATTTTTATTTATTTTTTCTAATTCAATAGTGAAGCAATTGAAGATAAATCATTATGATAAAAAAATGTACTTATTCATGCAGTCACCTTTATACATGTTAAACATAGAATAATGTAACTATAAGTAATATGTACATTTGTTAAGCAGAACTAACGATTATCTATATCTTTAAAAACGTAATTATATTATACATGTTTATACAAAGCAGTACACATATGTAGGTACACATCAATAGTCCAAATTAATGCTTATATACAGATGGATATCATGTATTTTTATTTTTTAGCACGGTCTCTATTTTGGAAGAGCCAATTCTTGAGTAATCTTCTGAAGAGAAGGTGGTTATTGGTGGATCTCATGTTTGGGGGTAGAGAGTTTCATAGTTTGGCTGCTTGAACAGAGAAAAATATGCCACTCATGTTTATTTCTTGCGCTATAGGATTTTGAGGAGAGGTGCCAATCTAGAACTAACATTCCCTTGTTGAATGTATTTGGTTATTTTCTTTCTGATGAAGAGTAGTCCTGGTCCATGTACGCTTTCTGAATGATACAAAGCAGCTTGAATGTGGATATACTGGCATCAGGTAACCAATGTAGGGCTTTCTAGGAAGGGGAGATGTGGGCTTGCAGTTTTATATGTAAGAGTAGTCTGCCAGCAAAGTTTTGAATCCATTGTAGTCTTTTCATAGTTGTTAAAGTTGATCTGTGGTAGAGGCTATTGGCGTAATTGAGTTTGGACAGAACAAGGGAGATGGCAGCCTGGAGCTTGTGTGGGAATCCCAGGTAAGGGAAGATGCATTGCAGAATTGTTATGGTAACAAAGTTTGATATTGCTTTTTTCCCACCTGGGCATTTACTGATAGCTTGGAGTCCATGATCATTATGAGGTTTCTTACTTCTTTTGATACTTTAGGCAGTGTTCCCAGATCATTAGGCAATGTGCAAAAGGGCCACAATCTTTCCATTCGCCACATATGAGTATTTCTGTTTTGGAAGCATTCAATTTGAGATAGCTCCATGTCATCCCTTGATCCAAGGCTCTGAGACAACAGAACATTGATGAGTTTCCAATGTCTTTAGGGCATTCCAGTTAAAGGAGTATTTGTGTGTCAACTGCATAGTTGTAGCATGAGAGGTGAAATTGATTGATCAGTGCTGGAAATGACTTCATTTAGATGTTGAAATGCATGGGTGAGATGATGGAGTCTTCAGAGATCCCTGTTTTTGTGAAGTACGGTTTGGAAGAGAAAGTGGGGTATGGATGACATTAGTTCTGTTGTGAAAGTAGGATGTGATCCAGTCGAGAGAAGGCCCCTCTATGCCGGCTTCGTAGAGTCTTTGTATCACAGTGTCATGGTTAACTGTGTCAAAGGCAGCAGAGAGGTCTAAGAGAAGTAGTGCAGCAACCCCGTTCGGGTCAACTGTGTTCTTAAGGTTCTCCCAGTTTTCATACTGTAGTAATGGGCATATGTATGAATTTTTTAGTTCTTCTGGAAATATTCCAGTAGTTAAGGAATTGTTGGTGATTCTTCTTACTGGTGTGGCAGCATAGGTTGTTAGAAGATTTTCCTTGAAGGATTGTGGTGGGCAGGAGTCAAACAGCCTGATAGCAGACCTGCTTGTTTAACCAGGTCCATAAAATCATTGTGCGAAATTTGTTGGAAGGAATAGAGAGGCCGGGATAGCACATTCTTGGATTTTTTGGGGGAAAATGGACTATGCTGTAGGTTTTTCTGTGTTTTACATATGATTCCAACGTGTCTGCTTTGGCCTTATGATGTGCCAGTTTGTCTGAGAAATCTTGATTAATGGGATGATCTCCTTCTAGGCAATGTGGTTAGCGAAATTCTGTGGGAATTTTACAGAATTCTTTATTTGAACATTCAGCATTTTCAATTCTGTCTAAATATTATGCTTTTTTTATTTTTTTGATGGCTGGCTTGTATAGCCTGTTAAGTTTCTGTAGGCAAAATGTGTCTTAACTGGTGTTTGTTTTTGAGCATAGGAACGTTGCAGCGCTCTAATTTGTTTGTTTTATCTCTGTATTTCTCCAAGATGTCTGTTTTTTTAATTCTGTTGTCTTGCTTTTAGTCGTATTAGGACATCAAAAGGTTCCTGTACCCACACATATATTTTTGAATGGAATTTATTGTGTCTATATCTGTATTTGATGATAGCTGTTCTTCTAAGTGTTCAAATTTGTGTTTTGTCCACGGTTGATGCAAGTAAGGGGGTTTTAGGGATGTCGCTTACTGTTGCTTTATGTTGGAAAGCAAGCAAATGGTGGTCTGACCACGTGATTTGAGTCATTGTTTGAAAGGTAAGTAGTTATGTATTCGCAAAAATGACATCTAAGATGTCTGCAGCAATGTGTGAGGGTTTGGGAGCGATCTGATGCAGGTCCAGTGCATGTGGCCAGTAATGATTGCTTTTGGATAGGGCATATTGGGTTTGTCAAAGCAAATGTTGAGCTCACCCAGAATGCATAGGTTGGAGTGTAGTGTGATAAGATTTGAAACATTGTAGAGAAGTGTTTCTAGGAATATTGTATTGCTAAGTGGAGGTCTGTAGGGGAGCAAGAAGTTACAGGAGGTAGATGGTGTAGGGTTGCATCGGGTGAAGAGGGTCTCACAATCTCGCATGGAGATATCGTCAGTTTTAGTTGTATTTATTGTTTGCCTGAACACAACAGGTAGGCCACCTCCTCTTTTGCCTGTACAATTTTTCGGGATAGTTTGATAGCCTAGAATAATGGCTTCATGTAAGACTGGAGCCATATCATCTCCCAACCACGATACAGTCATGAAGAGTATGTCAGGTTTTGTGTCAATGAGGAGGTTGTAGATGTGATGCTTGTTTTTAGAAAGCGATTAAGTATGAGTAGGCAGTTTAGAGAATGTGCTTTGGTGATAGTGACTTTGATTTATAGAAGAGTGAGCAGTATTCTGTGGGCTTGAAGCAGGTGTGACCTTAGTGCTGGTATTAGCTGTATGAGGAGAGCAATAGTATAGCATGTCTGTAATGTATTCCCTGCCCAGCAGACTAAGAAGGCATTTTGATGGGTCTGAGTGTGTAGGTGGTGGAGATGGTGGTTGACAGTGAGTTTGTGAGCTGTAATGTTTTTGTAGTGTAGCCTTGTTGTGCAGTAGACATGGAAAAAGAAAGTTGTGAGGAGTCGCATGTTGCTTATTGTGTTTGTGTCAGTTTAGAGTGGTAGGTGTAAGAGTTCCGGGTGGTGTGCAGTTTGTGAGGCACTTTGTAAGGCTCTAAATTGTCCAATGGGTGAGAGGCAGTTAAAAGGGAGTTGCTGTTTATGTGTTAGGTGTGGGGGAAGAAAGCTTAGCATTAGTGTTTGTTCATAGCTTTTATCATTTGTGTATTCAGGAAGGTGGGGGTGGGTGTATGTTTGTAGTTCATGATAGTAAGGATTATGTGGTGTTGAGGCCCTAAGCAGCCTATGCCAAACCTAGAAGCTGTCCTCCAGAAAGATATTGTTTGGTCATTATGTAGAGATACAGCCAACTCATCAAAAAGAGGCCTTTGATAGAGGTTTGAACACTATTGATGGATATTATCGTAGCCTTACACCAGAGGCAATGTGTAGTAACTGACTCCAGGTATCCCTGATATATCTGAGATAGATTTATTGAGTTAGTTAGAAGTAGATGAGTTGTAGAGTTACAGCCCCACCAGGAGCAGTCTGTTTGCTGCTCAGACCATAATCCAACTGACACACTCAAGCATCCAGGCACCCACACATTCCATTCAAGACTAACACACTAACATTCTATGCATCACATTCACAATGGCTGAGCAGCAGGGAGAAAATAACCAGATAAATGCATCACAGGTTACAACATACCTTCCCTTCTACCACAAAACAAACATGGAAATCACAAAGAAGAAAAAGGTTCAAACAAGGAGAACCCCAAGAAATAAAAACATGGAAAAGTCGAGAAAAATCAAGAAGAACGTGAACCCAAACATGAAGGGATCATAGCAAATATGCCAAGAAAAATCAAGCATGAGCAAGGAAGAAAATACACTAGAGATATGCAAGAGTAAATTCAAGAGAAAATGAAATGAAAGGTTAAGACCGAAGTACAAGAGGAAGGAATGCGAACTCAGAGAATATATACATGAGATATACAAAAAGTACATGCAATAAAAATAAACAATGTAGAGGAGATGCAAAGATAAATATACAGAAAATGTTTATTACCCACCCATCATCCACCAATAATTGAAAACAAAACATTAGAAATGGGTGAAGGAGACCCGAAATGACGTTCCCCAACATGCAGGTGAATAAATGAACCAGAAACATGGAACATCTACACTAAACATGGACAAAAAAAAATTATTATGGGGAAAGAAATGTTGACTGCTAACCATACAGCTAATCAGGCCTAGAGCCAGACAACCAACGAGTGTGCACAAAGTACGCACATACAATGATACACATGGGACTCAAACCCATTAGCAGCCCGAAATGAAGGTTAGAAAAGTGTAAAGAACAATAAAACACATGGGACTCATACCCATAAGAACCTCTAAATGAAGGTTAGAAAAGTGCACAGAACACAAAAACACATGGGACTCGTACCCAAAAGAACCCCTGTGAGGATATTAGAAACATGAAGGAAGCAGCAGAAAACATGGGACTTGTGCCAATTAGAACCACGTAGATGGGACTAAAACCCACTACAAACTGCGTAGATGGTCTAAAACCCACTACAAAAACATGGGACTTGTACCCATTAGAAACTACGTAGATGAGACTAACGCCGGCTACAAACTGCGTAGATGGGACTAAAACCCACTACAAAAACATGAAACACCAGGTGACTACACCATGAACTGTGAGGATGCACTGAAAGAGACTAAAACACATCAACAGTGACAAGAGAGAGACACCCCTTAAAAACCCCCTCTTGTAAGGGTAACGTGTCATTAGGATTGAGGAAATAAATTGTGTGGAACTACTTAAAAAGATGTGTACCATAATGCATGCATGTCAATCAAAATAAAACACAAGAACATAAAATGATACATTCTACACATTCTGAGACTAAGATACAAAACATAAATGCATAACATAACATATCCGAATGAAACAAAATGACCATTAACAAAATCCTTCTCTGGAGAGCGACCTCTCACCCGTGTCATGCCATTTTGTTATTTCAAATACTTCACTCACATGTCCTGGAAAATTGTTCACCCTTGAGCAGCCAGGAGCAGGTGAAGACAAGCTCTAAGGCAGTGCAGAGCATAACAAAAACTGTATGCAGCACACTGTAAAACCTACTGATAGACTGCATTGTTGCCAAATCAGCATGTCACAGCACTGACACTATGAACAAATGAAATAAGAAAAACATCTCAAGGAAAATCCATGATGTGAAGAACACAGAACCTGGTGGTATGAGTATAAACACACTGTCACTGAACATAACATGTTCACCAAAGAGAGTGTGCATCACCCTGCTAGATGGTGTAATAAGCAAAGATAGTGCAGTACTTACAACTTTGGCTTCCGGCTGTACCTCAGGTCGGCCGGACTGCCCATGGGTGGGCAGAGGCGCTGCGGAGGCCCGGAAGGATTGTGGACAGGGGCGCTTTTCTCTCCCCCCCACCCCCTGCAGGGACGCAACAAGTAACTTAACTCCGCAAAACGGAGGCGCAACGCTAGCAGGAGCAGGGGCCCATAGAGAAACGTCAGCTCGCCCCTGGCCTCGGCGGCGAGCGCCCGAGGGCCACGGATGGAGAGGGTGGGATTAGGTTGCCGGCACCGGCACCGGAGCCCCGAGGCAGAGTCGGCTGGGCTGCTGTGATGTGCTGCACCGGAGGCACAGAGAGCCAAGCGTAGGCATTCCCTGGGATTCCCCAGTACGAGGAGTCCTGCAAACGCCTGGGCTTTGTGGCAAAAAAGATGCTCGGCCCCACCCCCCCCGGATTCAAAACTCAATTCAAAACAACGCCGATAGCGCATTCAAGGGTTATGTTTTCCTGCTGGCTGACAGAAGGTTCTACTTGACTTTATAAGGTAGGAAAACTCTCTTTTGTGGCCACGACTACATGGATCTATAGCCCTCTCCTAACGCAAGGGGCTTGACGAGATTAACTGAGCAGTCGAGTATGCCTAATAAGAACGACCTCAAATCAGACCTGTCAAGGTAAAGACACCTTTGTGACATTTAACCCTACTTCTACCTCGCTTTATGCACTCTCATGTTATTTGTTATATACTTTTAAGATGGTTTAGACCAGGGGCTCTTCTGGCCTAAAATGGCTGAGGTAATAAATAACACTGCCAATGGTCCTACCCCTAACACCAGTCACTTCCATTGCAGTTTAAATTCATCTCCCCTGACTGCAACTCACCACAACTGAAATAGGACTACCTTCTCTCCACAGTCTCACGAACAAAGAAACAGGACTACTCTGGATGTCCTATAGATCCCCCCACAGTCCTAATGAACAGTGAAATAGGACTACATTGATGCTCCCACATTCAATGGAAACAGACAATGGACTTCATAATTGGTCAATAAGTTCTCCCAATGAGTCGCCCATATTAGACTGGAGGGGCTGCAAGATGGCGTCCGGAGGATTGTCAAAGTGCTGGAGACGAGCGGCTGAGGTACTGTGAGGCTTCGGGTCCTGAGTCTGGCAGCTATGGTGTGCAACCGAGATACTAACAGGGACATTGGCATCATGATAGGGGTGCAAAAGTAAGGTGTTGCATAAACTTAAATAGGCGCCTTGCTGAATGCTTTGCGCCCCTCCCCCCCCTACAATGCTGGGGCGCCGGAAGTGTGGAGACCGCGAACAGTGAAGGCATGCAGTCTGGGATATGCCGCTGGTGCTAGGGCGCACAAACTGATTGCACCTGGAAGCTGCCGACTGGAAAAGGAGTTCTTAATGGGACACTGGCATCATTGTGAGAGCACGGAGGTGGGGTGATGTGCAGGCTGCAAGGCGTGCTGTACTGTGTGACTTGCGCCCTTCCCCCTATGCAATATTGATGCCTTGGTATTGTGCTGACCACGAGTGGTGTATGATTGCAGACTGGAGCTCTACTGCTGGACTTGGGGCATATGACTTGAGGGGCCACCTGCATACTTTTGTATGATGCCCGGTGGAGCTACCTCACTAGCTATGGGGAGATTGACTCTGGGCTCCCTCCTTTGACTATCACCTACCCAGCCAGACTTCGGGCTAATGCTCCCGCGTCTCTACTGACCTTACCTTCACCCTCTCCCTTCCCCCAACCCTCCCCTCTCTCCGCTCCTACTCTTTCCAGCTTCTGTCCTCTGCCCTCACATGTCCTTTTTCCACACCCTATTGTTCTGTGAACCTCTTCCCTCGCCACTTGAGACTGAACTATTTTGTCTGATGCCCGATGGAGCTACCTGGTTTAGCTATAGGGGAGATGGGCCATGGATTCCCTCCTTGGTCGTCACCTACCCAGTCGGTCTTTAGATAGACCTTTTGTCTCTACGGTTGTATCTTCCCTTATCCTCACACTCTCTCCTCCCCTACCCCCCACTACTTTTTCTCTCCTTTCTCTCCTCCCCTAATGTATTGCCCACTGTTTGATTTAATGTTTACTTGTTCTTTTTCTGGTATATTGTTGAACCACATTGTTGCGCTTCCTTTCGTCTCCCCTGTCGCCTCCTCCCGCATCCTCCCTCTATTTATGTCTCTCCTTCCCTCCTCTCTCAATGTATTGAGACTGAACTATTTTGTCTGATGCCCGATGGAGCTTCCTGGTTTAGCTAAACGGGAGATGGGCCGTGGATTCTTTCCTTGGTCGTCACCTACCCAGTCGGTCTTTAGACAGATTTCCTTTCGTCTCTATGGTTTTTCTCTTCCCTTATCCTCACTTTCCCTCCTCCCCTACCCCCCACTACTCTCTCTCTCTCCGTTCTCTCCTCCCCTAATGTATTGCTGATTGTTTGATTTATTGTTTACTTGTTGATCTTTTTCTGGTATATTGTTGAACCACATTGTTGCACTTCCTTTCGTCTCTCCTGTTGTCTCCTACTGCACCCTCCCTCTATTTATGTCTCTCCTTCCCTCCTCTCTCAATGTATTAAGACTGAACTATTTTGTCTGATGCCCAATCGAGCTACTTGGTTTAGCTATAGGGGAGATGGGCTGTGGATTCCCTCCTTGGTCGTCACCTACCCAGTCGGTCTTTAGGCAGACTTCTTTTCGTCTCTGCTTATTGTCTCTTCCCTAGCTACTATCCTCTCTCCCCGAAATCTCTCCCCCTGCCTGCTACTCAGCCTACCCCCCTGTCCTTTGTGTCCTTTGACTAAGCACTCCTCCTCCCCTTGTTGGGGAAAGTTCCAATATTTATAATCTGGAGTCTCAGCGAACCCGCTGAGTGAGTCCAGTGCGCCAAGGGAGCCACTCACACTTGAGGTATGGTATGGCACCCCTTGCCAAAGCACTCTCTCTCCCCTTTTTGGGAAAGGATCCAGTATGTAGGCCTTGGAGTCTCAGAGACCCCTCTGAGAGAGTCCACTGTGTAAAGGAAGCCTCTCACAACAGAGATAGGGAAGTGATACCACTTTCCCAGGGATCACAGCTTACTGGACTTTGGACGTTGCCTTGACTCGTCTACCGGTTTGTGTCGCCATCACCCTTCCCCTCCTCTTCCCATGCTGTGTCTCTCACCCTCCCCTCCTCTTTCCCGCCTTCATTACCTGTCTACTTCCCCTGCTCCAACCCCCCACCCCTGAATCTCTCACCTTGCCCGCTGTTTCCCCTTACGTATTTGTGCTTATTGTTTATCTCTACCTTGCAAGTAACTATGTTGCCATGCTCTAAGAACTGTGTAACCTTTGTAATGATGTAACCTGTAACTATGATCTGATGCTCATGTAAAGCGCCCTGATACCTCCGGGTCTAACCAGCGCTATATAAAACTTTAAATAAATAAATATCGACACACAGTCACAGTTGAAATGGACTGAACCATGGCAAGTACAAGAAAAAATAAATATGTTTCCGATGGAACACTTGATCTGTACAGAAGGAAATTCACCTACAGAACAAACACAGCACAGCTGATGCACACCCACGCTGAAGACCACAACGTTGCAGGCTTCTTCTGCTAGGTGAGACTGTAGAGTGCCTTACCCAACCAAGATGCAGAAAAAAGAGTTGCTGGCCCTCACACTGGTTTATTCTCTCAAAGTTTTGAGAACACAAACAAAGGTAAATCTTCTGTCTGGTTGGGTTACTTTATTTCAACCCTCTTGAAATTTTTCAATACTTTTTATATATTTTTTTCATGGGTGAGAAAAACACTTTACAAAAACATTTACACATATTTACAACTATTATACAACTAACATATATACAAATGAATGGACATTTATACACAAACTTCTTTTACACAGAAAATATAGCGATTATATATCCACAAATAATTACTCTTTGCGAAATTTCAAACCACTATAATACCCACAAGGTCAAAAAGGAGGCAACAAGAATTACATTTTCTTTTCTTGGAAATTGTATCAATTCAAGGACTAATAATTTTTGATGCCTGTTTTGCCGACGCTTTTCGAATCTGGGAAAAATCGCAGATTCTCCTCAAGGCTCTTTCAATGTAGTAATCTTCATAAATGGGCGGCGCGGTCCCGTGGTCCAAATATTCAAGTGGGGCTGTGAGCCACGGTCTTTAATTGTAACAGTGAACCTTAATCCGTAGACACTGTAAGGCTGTAGATAATTTCACACTGTAGTTGGTATGCTTATGGAGCAGTGCCGGTGATATCTGTGGTTATTTCAAATTGGAGTGGAGATCGCCGGTCACATTGCTGTTACTCCTTATCTAACGCTGCCGAAAGCTTTATTCAAAAGCGGGGAACAGGATTTGAGCTCCTCCAGTCTTGCAAATGTGGCACACAGGCCCAATATTGTACTCTGTCTCAATAGCACGTCTATAGGCAGCGTTCCTCAAAGTTATAGATGTTAAAAAGACACAGAGGACAAGAATGTCCAACGCGGAACAGTGCAAAAACGAAAGGGGATTACACCTGAAATGGTCAATACTGAGTTTGGATATCAATCAGAATGCAGCTTCTTTATAAAAGCAGAAAAAATATCAATAGAAAGGATGTGACTCCCAGGCAAAGGCGCGCATGTAAACTTCGATCCAACCAAGATGGCAGCACCTACCAGACGGAGAGTCGGTGGCTCTAGGTGCATGCATGCACCAAAAAGTGCAGCGCAGTAGTAAAGATGAACTGGAGCGGAAGATCGTTACCATTGGAGATTCGAGGGACTTCATGTAGGCATGACTGCGAGCATTCTATGAGGTAAGACTCACGCCTGTTACACACAGCTAGACCAGAACATTTCACCTTGCACCAAGATGAGCCTCACAGCTGGTAAACAGGACAACCACGTGCATATCTCGCGCTGAAGTATTGGTTTACTTCAATGTTCGAACAGCGGCGGGCATCATAGAAATTCCATTTTTTTAAAATGGAGTACTCAGTACATTTTCGGCTAAAGTTGGGCTGCCGGTCCCGCACCAATATTCTGTTAAGTATCAGGGCATGCTCTTGTTACAATTTAACAATAACTCCAAAATGCTGACGTTTAAAAATGTAGCCACTAATTCCAGGCAATGACTCACAAATAATTCTGTGTTGAACAATTGAGCTATTATTCTTGTGCTGAGTTGTAGAGCATTGTCCTGCGAGCTGTAAGCACTTCACACTTCTGTTGGGGTTGGTCAGTGTGAGGAAAACAGACGAAGAGCAGAGAAGGTGCTCAGGATCACACTTGCTGAACCAGTCGAGGAAATAACAATCCTGTTAGCAATCCTTTAGGCCAAAGAAGTACAAGCAGGCTGGGGCTGTCTGGTGATGGTGGGGCTGGCACGCCTTGTTCTTCAGACTGAAGATTTCTTCTTAGTTTCTGTAGCTTTCCTTTAGAGATGTCCTGTTTCAGTAAAACCTGTTTAAAACACGTGTAGTTTTGTTTCAAGAACCGTCACCAGAAATCTGTAGTGATGAAGTCTGTAGCCAGGATGTAATTTGAAGTGGATTTAATGAGACCAGTTACATGTAGATGAGTAGTAGAGATACAGGCCCACCAGGAGCTGTCTGCCAGCCGCTCAGCCCATACTCCGACTGACACACTCAAGCATCCAGGCACCCAAACATTCCATTCAAGACTCTCACTCCAACATTCCATGCATCACATTCACACTGGCTGAGCAGCTAGGGAGAAAATAACCAGATAAATACAATACAGGTTACAACAGAATGGAACAGAATACTTAGCAGAGCGGTCTTAAAGAGGGTGGTCATGACTTCACTTGTTTTGAGAAGGAGGTCTGCCGGCAGTTGAACCGTAGAAATTATCAGCAAAAAGAGCTGTGGTTGGGGGGACGTTGAAAAGGTTAATGCCATAAATTGTAACTGATTATGCGGTTCAAAACAGACTGAAAGTTCCTCAATCCAAGACAAAGAGTTGCATAAGAAATGTGTTTGTACCTATAACATCACAAATTTTGAAAAGGAAGCTCCAGGCATACCCTATGATGCCATAAGACCTGTTAAATGTTTTGCGGAAATTGTTGTGAGCGTGCGGGTCACACATGACTATTATGAGCTCTGTCGTGGTCCTAATATTAATGATCTGCAGCAGGATGCTCACAAGTCTCAACATGACTCATACCCTTCAAGAACAATCTGTCATATATGGAGCTTGCGATACCCGAATAAAAGTATATAAACTGTTACGTTTGGTGTATGGTTTGTCCAAGAAACAGAAAAATGTCCACCCTGATGTGATTAAGGTCTTGCAAACCACACTCAAAAAGATCTAATGATCAAGTGAGCCCTGCTCAAAACTCTGTTGTATGCAAGGTTTGTGCCCAAATTCTGTTAGAAAGATGGCAGAAAGGGCTTTAGAAAGATGTATGTGCAATATTTATTATAAAAATAGACGAGTCAGCTCTTTAGCCCTGTCAATATTGTTTTAAAAAATGATGAGTCACTTGGTATCGTATGATTACTGTCTTATTAAACATTACCTACTTACTCTTTTTTAAAAATGTATGTTTATTGGCATTTGGCATATACTTCGTAACGGTACAGCAAAAGCGGTATCAAGGCAATTATGCAAAGTATAGGATCTATAGTTATACTAAGGTTGAGTCGCTACATGCAGTGTTAGCCCAACCCTCCCTTGTGAAGTACATATGGTAACAGGTACATTTTTACATACAGTAAAGGCACTGGCATTTCCATAAAACCTACACACTCAACTGGTCTTTTCTTTTGTGACAGCTTTTAAATCAAACCCTTCCAACCGGGAAGGTTCCCCTAAAGAAAAACCCCATCCTCCTCCCAAAAAACAATTCAAGTGGTGGTGGCGACAAGTCTCTAGTATTCAACAATCATAAAGTTGGTAGTAGCATTCCCTGAAAAGAAAAAGAAACGCACATCAAAAAAGACAAATAACAAGTACAAGCGTGAATAGTAATTGAATGTAAGTATATCGGGGTGCTACGGTAGGTGCTATTCCCAACTACCCCCGAAACCTATACCCACCCTAAAACTTAAAAATCTCCATCACTAACCATATAATGGGTTGTAAAGGCATGCGTTTTAATGACATGCGTTGTAATGGCATGCGTTGTAATTGCATGCAATGTAAAGGCACTTGCATTGTAAACGTTGTGTTGTAAAGGCATTGTAATGTAATGCCTGCGTTGTAATGGATGTTTCCCACTGATGGTCTTTGTTGAGTGATAGGCAGATCCTTTAGAGATAGTGCAGCCACGCAGCAGATTCGTGCAGCTGGAGCGCCTTTGAGGCAAGCCCATCTGTGCGCATCCCCGCCTGGACCGCGCCCTGCGTCAGGCACCCTGGCCCTCCCAACGCCGCTATGACGCCCACTTCCTCAACGCCGATGGCGCTTCCTCCTTCCTCCTGCTTCCGGGCCACACCAAAGCTCTCCCAAGGACCCTTCTCCTGCCAGAACTGCAGCTTCACCGGCCTCCAAGCCACCACAGAACCCACCAGGGAAGGACACAAAAACCTCAATTGCATACTACTTAACACCCGCTCCGCACACATGCACACCATCGATATCTGGAACATACTTGCCTTATCCTCCCTGAACGTAACCTTCCTGACAGAGACCTGGATGAACCCCTACTCAGAACCCAACATTGCCATTGCCATCCCGGATGGCTACAAAATCACCTGCAGGGACCGCACCAACAGAGTTGGAGGAGGAATCGCCATCGTCCACAGGAACACCCTCAAGATCATGACCAACACCAATGACACCCTCAGCGCCACCAAACACCTGCACTTCCAGATCCACATAAACCCAAACTCCACCCTCAGAGGAACCCTCATCTACAGACCCCCAGACCATGGCCAAAGTTCAGCGACGCCATCACTGACCTCGTCAGCACGCACGCCCTCGCTTCCACTGACTACATTCTCCTCAAAGACTTGAACATCCCCCTCGAGAACACCCACAATAGCAACTCCACCACCCTGCTCTACAACCTCACCAACATCGGACTCAAACAGCTCGTCACGACTCCCACCCACTCCACCGGACACAAGCTTGACCCCATCTTCTCCTCCAGCAGCAACGTCACCTTCAGCCACACCATAGAGCTCCAGTGGACTGACTACCGCTGCGTCCACTTCACCTTCAAGAAACACATCACACATCACAACCCTCTATGGATCCCCCACCGCAGCTGGACCAAGGTCACCAAAGACCAACTAATCGCCACCCTCACCTGAAACCCACCAACCGAAGCTGTGGACACCAACACCACTGCCCACAACCTCAGGCAATGGATTGACGACTATGCCAACACCCTTGCCCCAATCAAGCAACCCTCCAACAGACGCATCAACAAAAAAGCCATCTGGTTCACCACTGACCTCCAGGCATCCAAACAGACCTGCTGAAGACTCGAGAAGAAATTGTACCACAAACAGACACCAGATAACAACACAGCCCACAAGAACTCCATCCGCAGGCACCACCAACTTATCGGAAGCACCAAAAGGACTTCCTTCAAGGAACGCATCGACAACAATGCACACAACAGCAAAGAGCTCTTGAACATCGTGAAGGAACTCTCCAACCGCAGCTCCACCTCCAACGACTTCCCGCCATTGCAAGACCTCCGCAACTCCCTGGCCACCTTCTTCCACTGTAAAATTGCAGACATCCACAACAGCTTCAACACACAGAACCCCCCGGGAAGTCACTGACACCACAGAATCACTGCCCCCCCCGCCCCAGCCACACTGACCTCCTGCTCTCCTGGACCCACGTCAACAATGAGGACACCATCAAAACCATAAGCACCATCCACTCCAGATCTCCGTCCGACCCCTGCCCTCACCACATCTTCAACAAAGCAAGCACCATCATCGCACCCCACCTCTGCATGATCGTCAACATCTCCTTTGAGACTGCCACCTTCCCAGAAAGCTGTAAGCACGCTGAGATCAACGCCTTACTCAAGAAATCCAAGGCGGACCCCAAAGACCTCAATAACTTCAAGCCCATCTCCCGGCTCATGTTCCCGGCAAAAGTCATCGAGAAGATGGTCAACAAGCAACTGACACGCTTGCTCAAAGAGAACAATGCTCTAGACGCATCCCAACTAGGATTCCGCAGCAATCACAGCATTTAAACCACCCTCATTGCCGCCGCAGACGACATCAGGACCCTGCTAGACAACGGTGAAACTGCGGCCCTCATGCTCCTGGACCTGTCAGCTGCCTTCGACACCTTCTGCCACCACACCCTATGTACGTGCTTCCACAACACGGGGATCTGCGACAAAGCCCTATACTGGACCACCTCCTTCCTTAACGGTAGAACACAGAGTGTCCGCCTCCCCCCTTCCACTCAGAAGCCACCAAGATCATCTCCGGCGTACCCCAAGGATCATCAATCAGCCCGACACTCTTTAAAGTCTACATGGTACTGCTCGCCAACATCGTCCAATCACACGACCTCAACATCATCTCACACGCCGATGACACCCAGCTGATCCTCTCCATCACCACTGCCAAAATCCAACCTCCATGAGGGAATGAAGGCAGTTACAAATGGTTGAAAAACAACTGCCTGAAGCTGAACTCGGACAAGACGGAGGTCCTCATCCTCAGACCCACCGCCTCTGCCTAGGATGCCTACACTGGCTCCTCGTCAACAAGACAATCACCATCTCCTTACCCACGTTCACCCACGCTCACAAGTCACTCCACAACACCAGACCAGCATACCTCAACACACGACTCACCTTCTACACCCCGAACGCCAACTCCCCTCCGCTGATCTTGCCCTCGCCACCGTCCCACACATCTGAAGAATGACCACCGGTGGAAGATCATTCTCCCACCTTGCCTCCAAGACCTGGAAAACCCTCCCCTTTGACCTACAGCAGACCCTGTATCTACTGACCTTCAGGAGACTCCTCAAGACCTAGCTGTTCGAGCAGTAGAACCCCCCCCCCCTCCTCAGTGCCTTGAGACCCTCATGGGTGAGTAGTGCGCTTTAGAAATGATTGATTGATTGATTGTGATGCTGATGGCTCTTCTTGTAATCAGAGGTCATGTCCAAATGGAGTACAGGATTTTTCTGGAAGGTGTCCTGGTCGAAGGCTCGCAGGCTGTCATCACCAACAGGATCCACATTCAGTACATCCTCCCCATTTAAATACATATATTTTGTTGTAAATCTGTGTTAGATGGAGACATGATTAATCTGGTTGAAATTCCAACTTCCTACTAATGCCATGTCAAGTCAAAATGTATTCTTAGGACATCTGTTCCATATAGGGCAAGAGGCTAAGTTGCAGTGTAGTTGCCTTTCAGATGGCAGTATCTCTGCATTGTTCACACAACCACTGTGTGACAGGGGTGATCAGTAGAGTCATGACACATGTTGCAACACAGTTACACAGCTTGCTGGCCCTGCCCTTCCTGCATGTGTGATGTCATGTACACTTGGTGATTAGCTTTTTTTTCATGATGCCATACTGATAGTGCTTTGACGTATTGACCTAATCCCCAGGGTGCCTCCATTTTCTGTGACCAGTACTCATCCCCAACCTCCTGTGAAAGGGAAGTGGGTTTGCTCATGAATTTGTAATGAGCCTGCATTCTACCTTTCACACAGTACAGCATGCCACTCTGCCCTCAAATGAACCCACTGGGCAAAGACACTGTAGTCGCGAGAGGACCTCAAGCAGCTAACCAAAAGAGGCAGGCAAACAATGCAGTGTGGCCAAAGATTCTGGTCACTGGAGGTGCTCGAGGTTGGGGCTACTTGGAGCCTGACAATCTGTGAGGGCATGTACTTGCCATGGATTTATTATTTGTGAATACTCATGTGATTTCATCGGAAACATAGTTAGCTCCATATTTGTGGACATTGGGCACTGTGTAGCAACTCTGAGAGTATGGGCCAGGTCACACTAGGTAGATTGCTAACACTGATACTCAGGTCATCATTGACAGAGTAGGTCCTCTGCAGAGTTTCGCACATCTTTTTACTCATACTCCATCACTTGTACGTCTATTTACCTCTTCTGCCATACCTGATTTTGGGCCAGGCACTCAACTTACTGCCACACACTGATGGTAACTAGATGATGATGCATTGACTCTCATGGCCCTACAACACTAAGAATATGTGTGACCATATCAATTGGCCTGACATGACTAGCTGTTTTTGAGGGCTATGGGCTGAGCTGTAACTTACATGGTAGTAGTGCTATAATTGGTGACACGTACCTAGCCAGGTTTCCCACACAACTGGGTCCATCAATCTCAGCCTCATACCATCCTTGACTCTCGTTCTTTGTGGTAGAAAATTAGTTCATCCTATACCTTGGCAGATACCTGTTTCATAGCCTTTGACTTTGACATATGTGGCATGGTGAGACATATTGCCTTCAGATTCCCTCCTGCCACATGCTACATCTTCACTCCTTCCCAGCTGTGCCACAAGTGTGAGACTGTCCGATAGAACAATGCATGTGTCTTGGTCAGGGTACTTTGCAGTACACATATCCCTTCCCACCTCCTTGATATGCAATATCTCACCTTTCAGATACAGTGGCAGTTTGATATGCTCAGCCAGTACCTACAATGCACTGTGCTACCAGGGGCCCACACATCATCTTTTATTTCAACACGGCCCTCTGGTGTACATCACTTGCCTTCACATCCAAACCCAGTCTGGTAATGACAGGAGTTTGGCAGGTCCCTAGGTACCTGTGTCCTCTCATCACCCTCATCAGGACAGTTGTGTGTTATGTAGTTTCATGCATTTTAATATACTCATTCGTTTTGGAATGTTCCCATGTATTAATCCTTCACATGCCCCACACCTGAACCCCCCTCTAAGGTGTGCAGTTTCTCCTCAGACAACCCCATTGCATTATATTGGTTTACCATCATCCAGATTTGTGTGCATGGGCTCCAGTTACACACTGGGGCATCATGGTGCAAGGTGGCCAGCTCTGTAACCGGTAGGTTAATGTGTCCATGCATGATTTGCTGTTCCAATCCGGGCCTCATTTAAGAGTTTTGGATGCAGGGCAGTGCATCAAGTTACTTTGTTGCGCTACCCTGAGTCAAAATGGAAAAAGCAGAAATGCACAGTATTGATATATGGCACATTTCTCTCCTTTCTGCCTGCAACGGCACACAATTTGATTCCTAGTGCCAATGCACGCACTCTTACATCATGGTTCAAAGGTGTCTGCATTGTTGGCTGGATTGTTTTTGTGCAGGAAGGAAACCCTTGCTACACAAAAACAATCCATGGAGGAGTTTCCTCTTTCTAAGAGGGCTGCAGAATGCAGCACACATAGAAAATATGCCTGGGCAGAGCTACCAAAAACTCAGCCAAATTCCTGGAGTTCAGTGTGCGGATGAGTATTGCAAAACACTCTACTCCCATCAGCATATCTATCTATAATGTAGGGGTAAACAGACAAAATATCGAATGGACATAATATCGAGTACAAAATATAGGCTGGACAGAATATCTAATGGACAGAATATAGACATCAAAAATATCGTTTTGAAGGTAAGTAATGTAATATCGAATTTTAAAATATAGATAGTCAAAATATCGAAGTACATAATATAGGTTAAGAAAAATATCGACATTTTAATAATATCGAATTATTTATAGTGTATTTTATGTGTTAAAAGTGTTTATTTATGTTATAATGTAATTTAATTAATGAATTTAATGTTATTTAAATTTTGCGTAATTTAATTCTGTAGAGGGTTGTGGGTTTATAGGGGAATAGGGTGGGAAGTAATTTAATTATAATTAATTAAATATGTAAATGTATTTATTGGTATTTGTTTATAATTAATTGTTAATTAATTTTTATTTTGTAATTAATTACATTTTATTTGCCCATTAATTTTATTTAATTGATTAATCGATAATTATGTTAATTTAACTAATTCACTTTCTGTAGCAGGTTGTGGGTTTATAGGGGAGTAGGGTGGGAAGTAATTTAATTATAATAAATTAAATATGTTAATTTATGTAGTGAAATTTTATATTACATAATTAAATATGTAAATGTATTTATTGGTATTTGTTTATAATTAATTGTTAAATTATTTTTATTTGGTAATTAATTAAATTTTAAATTGATTTTAATTTTAAATTAATTGATAATTAGGTTAATGTAAGTAATTTAATTTCTGTAGTGGGTTTTACCCCTATGCTATCCAACGCTTTCCCTACTGTTGCACTCTCTGGAGTGGGAATAATTATTTTCCCCCTACGCTATCCAACGCTTTCCCTACTGTTGCACTCTCTGGAGTGAGAATAGTAATTTTTACCCCTAAGCTATCCAACGCTTTCCCTACTGTTGCACTCTCTGGAGTGGGAATAGTAATTTTTACCCCTACGCTATCCAACGCTTTCCCTACTGTTGCACTCTCTGGAGTGGGAATAGTAAGTTTTACTCCTACGCTATCCAACCCTTTCCCTACTGTTGCACTCTCTGGAGTGGGAATAGTAATTTTTACCCGTACGCTATCCAACGCTTTCCCTACTGTTGCACTCTCTGGAGTGGGAATAGTAAGTTTTACCCCTACGCGATCCAACGCTTTCCCTACTGTTGCACTCTCTGGAATATTCATATTTACCTCTACGCTATCCAACGCCTTTTCTACTGTTGCACTCTCTGGAGTGGGAATAGTAATTTTACACTTCCGCTTTTTTTATAACTTTAAATAATTATTTAATTATTATCAGGTAATTCAAGTATTTTTAAGTATATTTTTAATATTAATTTAATTTAACATTGTTTTTAATAAAGTCGATATTTTTACAAACTATATTTTTGTAAACAATTTTTTTTACTCGATTTTTTTGTACTTACCTGTTTGTAGATACAAAGTCGATATTCTGTCTGTCGATATTTGGTCGCCGATATTTTTGGTCGTCGATATTATGTCCCTCGATATTATGTCAGTGATCCAATGTAGGCTAGCGTAGAGGGCTGCCCTTCTGCTGCTAATTCAAAATGCATACATGTAAGTGCATTAATGAAATCTGGAATCAGACACCAATTGTTGGAATTTAGAAATTGCGAGAACATTCAATTCATCTGAAAAGACAGTGCCAAGATCTTGCTTAGATTCGCAAGGCACAATTAACGTAACATGATCGGATGTGTTTACAAAAATTGCCTGCACAGCTCTCTCGGCTCTCACAGACATAAAGCTGATGTGGAGAAGACCAAATAGAAAAAAAACTAAATTAACAGAGCCTCGCATTGTATTTGTACTTTACTAGAATGTAGCCCCCAACTCAAAATAGTGAACAGAAAGGAGTTATATGGAAAGCCATGACCATTTATGGGCCATTAATTATGCACCTGTTGTTGGATTTTCTGGTTCACAACATCAAGATGTTATCCTCTACTCTTTTCCAGGGATCTAAACTGAGCCTGCTTTGGCGTATGCACCAGCAAAAGCCAGTGAAGAAGTGATGCATCGAGCAGTAGTGCTTTCAGGCACAACTGGGCTCCAGCCAAGGAATATCAGGCATGGTGCCCAGGGATGGGAGGACCCCATATTTTCTAAGGTGCACTTTTGAGGAAAATAGGGGCCATGCAGCAGTGGAGCTCGATCTGTTTCCTGTGCAGAGGCACATGCGGGGTCCAGTCTAAGTCGGTGAGGGGAACTACTGTGCTGGAGAGAAGCAACACTGTGGTAATGGAGGGGCGCCAGGTATGCTATGAATCACAGGTTAGTGGCAACTGTACAGCTGAAACTCATGCTGGATGGTGCTCGAGCCCTGCCAGTAGAATAGTCTACTTACCAGAACAGATCCCGTAAACAAGATCACTTACGGGTGCCGGCTCACAGACTAGCAAAAGCACTGAGCATCTTGGTCTGGCATTACTGGAGCCCACCCATAGATAGAAAGCTGTGTATGCAGCATCTACATATTATTGCCAGCGGGCATCTGAGCCACGCAGCCAATCAGGAAGTGTGATGTTTCACAAGCCTATCATAAGCCACAATACAATGTCCGCGGCACCTCAGTCACAGCTGACAAGACTTCCCACGGCCAACCTCTTACACTTAGGAGGTCTGACATGCGGCATGTCCTGCTGTAATTTTTCACTCCACATCCACTACCCGAGTCCCCAATGACTGCAGAATTCAATGCATCATAAGACTGACCTAAATGTATGTGCAAAAGAGGGAACAGAACAGAGTTCCTGATATGTGAAATTGATCTGCCTCAAGGAGACATGCGAGATGCACATAGGGAGGAAACCCACGGAAATTTAGGGGGGCACCAGTAAAACTCTGCAACGTGGCAGAGGTGGAGTTTTTCAGTACACTGCACTCGAAGCGGAGCACAAAGGGGAAAAACTACGCAAGCTCCGTTGGCGGAGTGGAGTTTGCCACCCACCCTTATAGAAAGAGTAATAAATGATGAGAAATTAAGCTATTTCTCCTAGTTATGCCTCACCTGGAGAGGCCTACATTTTTATACATTCCCAGGTTTACAGATCTTTGTAAATCTGCGAATGTGTCAAAACCCATAGGTCATGCATGAAAAAACCCACCACAACGACCATGGAACAACTCGCTTTACACTGCCTTGCCTTACTCCATATCTATGAGGCCATGCAAAGCCACACAAGGTGGTGTCACATCAACTCATACGATTGAGAGACCTGTACCACCAGAGTGATGTTCCAGTGGCACTGCCCTCTTGTAAATGAGGCCCCAAGTTAGTTGTTTTGTATTGTGGGACTGTAGTTCTGGTGACGCGTGTTATGCATTCCACTGCATGTGCCAGTATACAAAGGTGAACCGGGACAGGTGCTGAACTTGACACATGGAAGGAATAAACATGTGGGAGCAGGTCTGTGCCACATTTGACTTGGAAAGAGTAATTACTTAATCTTCCTCCTCTTGACCATTATGCCTTCTCTGGGTGCACATATGCCCAGGTTCACTAGATTCTAAGGCGGCACACTGCAGCAGCTGCATATGCTCCACTGCGTGAGAAGGTAAGAGCAGGAGAATGCCATGTTTACAGGAATTTGGCACTCTACTCCCCTCTCCTTAGTGTTGGTGCAGAAATATGCTGCTGTGTACCATGGACACACCTTTACCCCATAGAGCAAGGGTGTCTCCCTAAGTTTAGCACAGGTTTTATACTGGAAGGGGATTCCCTGTTGGACCGGTTGTTGCCGTGGTCTTTTCCCTGCACCTGGATCTTCACTTGCTAGCGCAGCTCCTCGCCGGACCCGCTTCGCGGGTCCCGCTTCGCTGTGTGGTGCGAGGCGCTCCGTGAACTGAGGGGCTTTGTTTCCTGACTTTGGACTTGGGAGAAAGGACAGGCAAGTTCAGGGCTGCGAGCGGACCCGCAGGGACTCTAACTTCCAGGAGTCCCTGCGTGAGGTCAACCCACAACACCTGGGTCGCTCTCCCTGACTGCCCCGCCCCCTGCCCCAGCATTGAAAGCAGCCTCCATCTGAAACGCCGTGGGATTCCCTGTTGGACCGGTTGTTGCCGTGGTCTCTTCCCTGCACCTGGATCTTCACTTGCTAGCGCAGCTCCTTGCCGGACCCGCTTCGCGGGTCCCGCTTCGCTGTGTGGTGCGAGGCGCTCCGTGAACTGAGGGGCTTTGTTTCCTGACTTTGGACTTGGGAGAAAGGACAGGCAAGTTCAGGGCTGCGAGCGGAACCGCAGGGACTCTAACTTCCAGGAGTCCCTGCGTGAGGTCAACCCACAACACCTGGGTCGCTCTCCCTGACTGCCCCGCCCTCTGCCCCAGCATTGAAAGCAGCCTCCATCTGAAACGTTGTGGGATTCCCTGTTGGACCGGTTGTTGCCGTGGTCTCTTCCCTGCACCTGGATCTTCACTTGCTAGCGCAGCTCCTCGCCGGACCCGCTTCGCTGTGTGGTGCGAGGCGCTCCGTGAACGGAGGGGCTTTGTTTCCTGACTTTGGACTTGGGAGAAAGGACAGGCAAGTTCAGGGCTGCGAGCGGACCCGCAGGGACTCTAACTTCCAGGAGTCCCTGCGTGAGGTCAACCCACAACACCTGGGTCGCTCTCCCTGACTGCCCCGCCCCCTGCCCCGCCCCCTGCCCCACCTCTTCCGCTTTATTATTGCATTGTGATCCCGCAGCGCGGGAGCGCGCGGGAGGGCGCCGGGAGAAGCCCGGGACAAGGGCGGGACCGTCTGTGGCCGTCAGAGGCCGAAGTAGGCTGGGCTGGGCCTACTCTCTTGATCCTGCCGTTTGCCATCAAGTCCCTAGCACAACAAGCTGATAAATTGCCCCATAGCTATTATCTTATTCTAAGACACCATGCCGTCCCCGGCAAGGGAAAGTACCCCCATAAGGCAGGGAGGAGCAAAAAACATGACCCTAGAGAATTACTTTCCTCGGGCTGGGGGAGATGTGGACAAGGAGAACACACTTAACCGGCTCAGAGCTGAGCGGAGAAGCTCTATAGATAACTTGAAAGGTAGACCTCTAGGAGATTATCCTCCCACACCCAGCGAAGATTTGACATTAATTGAAGATGTTCCGATCCTGCTTAGGGATTTTACGAAAACGCCCCCAGTGGTACTTATGAGCTCAACCCCAGTGAGTAGCACAATCCCAAGCAGGGGGACGATTGATCTAATTTCTCAACCTCCCCCAGCATCGAAGCCTAGGAAAGCCAAACCAAAACTAGCTGTAGCACAAGGGGTACTTGGGCCCCCCCCAAACAAACGCAGGAGGAAGTCGAGGTGCGCCCAGGTAAAAAACAAACCCAAGATTCCCCATTCCGACTTTGGGAAGTCATTTAAACCCTCCATACCGACTGTGACAACAGTGGATGACTCACATCCTAAACCCGCTGCACAGGATGGTGTGGCCCCTGCCCTGACCAAAGAGCCTGCTAGCAACATTGTTAATGCCCCCCTCTCTGTTGCCCCGCTGGGTAATTTGGAATTCCTGCTCAGGTCACTTTTGTTACCAATTAGTGAAAGCATCAAAAAAGTGGAAATTAGACTAACCATTCTTGAGGCTACACTAAGTAGTATGAAAATTTCGGCCAATTCTCATGAAAGGGCTCCTAAGCCCACTGTCACCCCAACAGCTCCGAAAGAGCCGCCAAAAAGTGTTACGCATCTTGCCCCCTCACAGGTTGCAACTGCGGCCGCCCCATTACAAACTCAGAGGAATAACCCTGCCCTAAATAAGCCATCTAACCCCATAGGACCTATCCCCCCTGCAAACTCTGCTCTCCCAGTACAGCCCATAGATAGTGTTGCACCAACCCCACTAATGAAGCTTCCCCCCAGGCCACGTAGACCCAATTTACCACCAGAGGCGAATGACTTTACAGTAGTCATGGCGGGTGTCCCACCGCTAGAGGTAGGTGAAGCTGAGGATTTCTGTGCCCTAAAAAGCAGGGTGATTAAGTGGTTAAATCTGAATAGACCCTTACCAGTACACTTAAGCAATGAAATCATAATGGTTAGAAGGGTGCCTTGGGTAGGGAGAACACGTAAATCCATCATAGGGGATTGCATATTGGTGAGCTTCAGGGATGCTGGAACAGTCGCTCACATATGCCAGGGGAAGAACAGATCACAGGTGTCAACAATTCAAACACTCCATGTGTCCTTCTTCTTTCCCCCCATCCCAGCCCCTGTACACGTGACCCGTCCATATGACAACTGGGAAAGGGTGGGCCGGAGGGGTGTCCACCACGAGTTCAATCCCAGGCCATTATTTAGCCGCCCAGAGCCACCTTTCCACACATTTAATCGGTTTCATTGCCTGGATGGTCTTGAGGGGGTAGATTGACAAACAGATAATGGTACATGGGGAGCAGGGGGTATAGGGGTTTTAAATGATGAGCTGGAGAAGCACAGCCCTGAGGCAAAGCAAATGTCATCTAGTTGTGCCCGGATGCATGTGCTGGATGAACCTAGGGCTGTAGATATTGCATGTATAGGAGGTGCACAGGGACCGGAAATAGAAAGACAAGGGCGTGAATCACTAGGAGGGCCTCAGGGAGGAGGGGTCCAGGAGGGTGAGGCAATAAAAATCATCTCATGGAATATAGCTGGCCTGGCTGGAAAATTTAATAACAAAGAGTGGCTTGACTATATCAGAAAATTCCATGTAATTTGTCTGCAGGAGACCTGGGCCCAGGAGAATAACTTTCATTTGCAAGGGTACAAGTGTTTCTTTGTACCCGCTCAAAAATCAAGATCAGGGAGAGCCATGGGAGGTTTAGCTATTTATATAGATCTGGGCCTCCCGGGAAGTTACACTTGTCTTGTTTGGAATTCCCACAGGATTCAGGCAGTTAGGTTCTCTGGGAAAGGTCTTAGATTTGTTGCAGTAAATCTTTACAATAATGAGACAGCGGGATCCAACATCTCTCTTGTTACTGAATTAGATAATAGGTTGGGCCAGGTCATAACAGGCCAAAAAAAGGGGCAGTCATATGGGTTGGTGGTTATGGGAGATTATAATTGCCACTTGTGCCCGGTACTGGTCCAAATAAACACAGATTGGTCCCGATGCCCCATGGAGAAGGGACCGCACTTCTCTCATACGCCGTTAGGCTCGGCTTTTAGAACGTTACGGCTTAAGTATGACCTTGAACACACCATTAACATGGTAGGGACGCAGGAGGATGGCACACTCCCCCCTACATTTAAGGGTCGAAGATGCTCTTCCTTCATAGATTACATTCTGGTCTCAAGATCCCTAATAAATAAGACAACCAGTGCAGGGATTGAATGGAGTGGCTTTAGCGACCATAACCCTCTTGTCTTGGAGCTGTTGTACAGGGTGGGTCTAAGTATTAGAGTCCAACGCACCGTCACTGAGAGAGCAACAGACCAGGGCAGGAGATTAAAATGGGCTAAAATAGATGGGGAAAAGTTTTACAAGGGCCTGGTGGACGCAGGCAAACTCGCCATCAATGACTGTCTAGACACAGAAGTCCATGGATCGAGGATAATGGAAGCTTTCGACCAGATCGCTAATCTGGTCGATGGTTTACTAAAGACCAGTGTGCCACTCAAGAACCACGGGAATCCCCGATGGTTCGACAAAGACTGCTCCAAAGCTTTGAGGGAGCTGAAAAGCTGCCTTAAAACTAAACCAAGGGTCCCCCATAAAGTTAAGGTGTGTAGAGAAATTTATAAAAAGGAGATTAAGAGGAGGAAACTCGCCTTGCAGGCGGAAGCGTGGGCAGATTTACGAGAAGCAGGGGAAAGAAATGATCTAGCAGGTTTCTGGAAAATAATTAATAACCCAACTTTCCAGGAAAAAGATACCCCAGATATAGGGGCCAACATTCTCCCAGAGCAGTGGGTCACCCACTATAGGAGCCTATATAATCATGAGCCTGGTTCTACTGTAGAGCTACTGGCTATTCCAACTGAGGCTCCATTGGTAGAATTCTCCATTAACACCTTGGCTGCTAGGGGGTTTTCCCGTTCTGTGCTGAGTTTAATGGATCCCCATTGTTCATGACAAGGTCAACTCGTCATAAGCACAGGGCAGGTAAAACCCATGACGAGTTGACCTTGTCATCAGCACTGAAGGGGTTAAGGAGATCACTGCAGGAATCGAGGGCCTGACCAAAAATAAAGCTCCGGGGCCTGACGGAATCCCCCCAGATCTGTTCCTGAGTAACATCGAACTCTGGGCTCCCCTAATGACAAGGGTTATTAATACTGCTATTACCTGTGGCCTGCCCCCGTCTTGGTCCACAGCAGTAATTGTGCCGATTTTCAAAAAGGGCAACAGGGATGACCCAAAGTGCTACCGCCCGATCTCCCTGATCGACGTGTCAGCAAAACTCTTGGGGAGGGCAATTCTTAATAGACTGTCCGAGTGGACCGAGGAAAAAAACATCTTCTCGGACACTCAATACGGATTTAGGGCAGGGAGGTCCACTAGTGACCAGTGCCTGAACCTTTATATGCTGACTGCCAAGTACACCATGGCTAGTGATGAATCCGTTTACATGGGTTTCATGGATCTGGCAGCTGCATTCGATCACGTCAATAGGGAAAAATTGTGGGGTATGATGTTTAGTACGGGGATAGAGAGTGGTCTAATTAATATATTGAGGGAACTGCATAGTGACACCACCGCTAAGGTCCGTTTTAATAGGGAGGGGGGGCTGACTAGCTCGTTTCCTTGTATGAGTGGAGTCCGACAAGGCTGCATTCTTGCTCCCTTTTTGTTTTCCCTTTATATTAATAATCTGGAGCAGTTTCTGCTAGGTTTGAAGGCAGATTGCCCAAGGGTTGGGTCGCGTCATATTCCTGTTCTGCTTTATGCAGATGACGCGGTACTGATCGCACGCACGCCAAGGAGCTTACAAATCTTGATTGATGGATTTGTTAGGTTCATGGGTGCCTTGGACCTTTCTGTTAACCTGAGTAAATCTTATGTGCTCCTGGCGGGGAAAAAAACTACCTCTAAATTTACATACACAATAGGGAGCCACATTGTGGAAGAGGTTAAAACGTTCCCCTACCTTGGTGTAACATTTGATGGTGCCTTGCGGTTTGATACCTTGGTGGAGGAACTTTGTGGTAAAATGATTGCATCTAACGGGGCAATTGCTAGCTATGGCAGGAGGCTAGGAAGATGGTCTCCGGAACAGGTGATAAACCTGTACAGCTCTGTATCATGCTCCAAGGTAATCTATGGGGCAGAAGTATGGGGCTTTGTCAATACCACTAGTATCCAACGAGAGGAAAATAAATATTTGAAATCACTCTTGAGGGCACCACAAAGTACTGCTGGTTTGATTGCCCACAGGGAGCTAGGGAGACCATATATAGAAGATCTGATAAAACTGAGGCCCATTATTGCTTGGTTAAAAATCTGGGTCAATCCTGATGCGACACTTAGTAGAGAAATCTTATCGGACTGCCTAGAGAGAGACAAGTGTATGCGCATCCCCTGGCTCCTTTATGTGAAGAACACCCTACAGGAGCTAGGTTTTGGAAACCTCTTTACTCATCCTGCAACTATTGCAGTCCAGAACAAACTGCAAGTAGGGAGAATTTTTCTAGAGCGGAAAAACCTACGCAGAGATGAGGCTGAAGGGTGCAAAAAGACAGTGAGGGCCCATCACCTAGTGAAGAGCGTGGAAGGTATGGAGCCATACTTGTACCTCATGTATAATGCACAGGATAGGTTCTTGATGTGCCGTTTCAGACTGAACCTACTCCCATTTATGTTGGCATCACCAGCGGGATTTGCTACATCAATGGAACAGAAGGGGCCCTGCGGCTGCGACAACAGGTCTCCGCAGGACTCCCTTCACTTTGTTTTACTCTGCCCCTTTTACTCAATGCCCAGACGCAGATATCTTGTAAACCTTTTGAAAAAAGCTAATTTGGTCCACGCTAGGGAGGCACTAGTATTCTTACAGAAAGCTGCGGAACCCTTAATACTGTGTAGCATTATGAATTTTATTAAGGTAGCACTTCGTTTAAGGCTTACTAGAGGAGAAGATTGATTGTTTTTATTCTAACTTTTAAGTGTTAAATATGGCTATATTGTTGTATTTATGTGTTGCAAATTCACTGTACAAAGAACCTTGATTGTTTAATGACTTTTTACTATGTATATATAAGTGTGCTTTTATGGTGTTTTTTAATCACCGAATAAAGATTCTTTGAATTGAATACTGGAATGATATCTTCCTGTACAAAATATTATGCTTAGACTAACATTTTATGTGTGTAGCACAGTGCAGCACACATGTACATTGAAACAGAAAGGAAACAAAAATAATTTCTCCAATATAGTGCCGATCTCAAATGGGTGCAATTTCCTGATGCTAAACCTTGTCTACTTTTTTAAATCATATAGTGTTTAGCATCAAAATCATTGGGCTGATGCATGGGAATGAGCATTCACTACCCATGGTATGCCCCATCAGTGCTAAGTAATGCATAGCAGCACTATTCACTGCTTTGAGCTAATTTCAAGAGAATTTCCAGCACAAGTTTAGCACTGAAAGTAAATTTGTAAAAAAAAGATTAAGCATCAATTTTGAGATACAATTATGGCGCTGAAACCTAGTGCGGTACATATACCCCTTTGTGTGCTCCATGACAACAGGAGAATGCCTAACCCATGCTAAGCAGTGGCATTTCTGAATAGAGAGGTTCCTATAGTATTTAGGTCTCCACTCACCAGATTCCAGTTAGCATAGAAAACACATCCAGTGTCCAGCTTCATACTGTTGCGTAAACAAGAGAGGGTGCCAGGGTATGTGTTTCTCCACTGTTCTGAAGGGGAGTGCTACAGCCATACCGTGCGCGCCTTATGTTAAAACCCCAGCACCCCATCCTAGAACATGAACTTGGGGTGCAGGAAATTTGCTCCACCTGATTAAGCAATCGCTCAAGCAGAGTACCAAGGTAAGCATAAATGGCATTTAATAAGTAGAAACATCGTTTGAACAGAAGTGTTCTCACAGAAATGTGTGACACTTTTGATCTGTGAACGAGAGATGCTTTCTTCTCGTTACCAAGGTTCAGTCAATGTCGTGTATGATTTTGCATGTGAGGTATGCCCTTGATACCACTTTCACACAGATCACCAATGAGATGTATATCACCTAATATGTGAGGGAAAAATGATATCCATCCCAACCAATCCAGAGCTAAAATTAAAACATGTACAGAAAGTAAAAACTTCACTAAATATGCTGCTGAGCATACACATGTTCGGCAAATATCATTTTGTGAAAACAGCACTATGAGAAAAGACAGATATCATGGGAGAGCAGGATGACAGCTACAAGGAAGCTGATCACACTCCAGAAATATTCCATGAAATGGTGAAACTTTATGTGTAAAATTGAAACAATCTACTGGATGTTCAAACATTACATTTAGGAATGTGTTCACTTAACCTGAGAGGAGATGTGGCAAGATCAAAAATCCCATGTTTTCTGGTGGAAAGCTGCTTGAGATTAAATATAAAACCATCATAAGGTCTGGCCAGTTGTAGGACCATATGTATCATGCATTATACCGGTGGCGAATCGGGCCGTTTCCGAACCATAAAATGTATTTTGGTGGGAGTGAATTGTAATTTACAAATCATAACATGTTACTGAATCGCAATTTGGAATTGTGAAGGCATACTAATTCTGAATTAGGAAGGGGCGTGATTAGGGCATCCCTTCCTAATACCGAATTGAAGTTGTATGTATGAATATTTTGTGACCAAAATCCGGTCGCAAAACATTAGGGGGCAGATTTATGTTAACTGGCGCATCCCGAGGGATGCGCCAGTTAACATGCGCCACAGTGCGCCACAGCTACGCCACCCATGGTGCGCCGCATTTATGATGCGGCGCACCATGGGGCAAAAACGGCACAGATGCGTGACGCATCTGTGCCGGAAATGTGGCGCATTGCTAGAGTTGCGTCGCAAGCGCGACGCAGCTCCAGCAATGCTCTGGGGGGGCCTATTCTTTCAATGCTGCCTCAAGCCTTACGCCTGCTTCAAGCAGGCGCAGGGTTTTGGCGCAGCATTGCCCTGAAAGTGACTGAGTGAAATCTCATAGATTTCACTCAGCCACTTTCAGGAGGCGTTCCTGCGCAGGAACGCCCACCCCTGCGCAGGAACGCCTCCTCATGGCGCAGTGCTGTACAACGTGACGCATCTCCTAGATGCGTCATGTTGTAAATAGGGCGCAGGGATGCGCCACGTTTCCGTGCCGTTGCGTCATGCAATGGCGGCGTAAACGTGGCGCAAGCCCTTCATAAATCTGCCCCTTGCATTTTACCACCTACTTCAAGTAGGTGGCAACCCATTTGCAAATGGGAAGAGGTCCCCAAGAACCCCGTTCCCTTTGTAAATGGTAACGAAAAAGTTGTTTCAGAGCAGGGAGTGGTACAACGGATCACTGCCTGCTCTTAGAAAATGAAAAGAAAACCTTTATTTTTCTTTTTTAAACACACCCATTTTCTTCTAAGTAAAATGGGCTGCATTTAAAAAAAATATTCCTTTGTTTAAAATCAATCATGGACATGGTGTTCTGCGAATCCCAGCAGACCACCATCCCTGTGATTTTAGCAATTCATAATGGATCGCAAATTGTGACCTACCTCATTGATATTCATGAAGTAGGTCAATTTTTGACCGACTTGGAATTGCTAAATGAAACTCTTACATACAATAGGAATAGCAATTACCTAATTGGAATTCTCAGAGAATCTCAATTAGGTAATCGCATTCCCACTATTTTTACATCTGGCCCATAGGTCCCTAAACCTTAGGGTTGTGTCTGCAGCTTCCATAGAATCTTTGTCCTGAAGATTCCATGTAAGGCGGCTTCAAGGGAGCTGGACGAGAAAAAGCGGGGCTGGTGGTCATCACCCAGCTGTGTGGTCTACTACAAGAAATATACAGACTTTCACCCACCTGATCTGCTTCCCATCCCCTGCTTCCCATCCCCTTTTCAGTGGTGATGAGTCGGAGCAAAGCATTATCAGTATCGCTGGTGGCCTGCCATACTTGCTGGATCAGTCAAGAGTTGACTGAGGGCCTATAGTGAACTTTGGAGGCGCCATCACTATTTGCATGTTTCTAGACTTCTGGTAGTCCACTGAGAAGCGCACTATCTGTATTATTCCTGTTTTGTATTAAGGCCAGTAGCATTTTGACTTTATAAAACTCTAACTGGATGTATCACACCCACCATTTCGAAGTCTGCCATTTTTAAGTTAAGGAGAATCGGGATATAGGTGGTAATTTTACAAGCTGGAGCAGGTACATTGTTGCAATTTAAATGACAGGCATTTGGGGTCAAGAATTGGAGGAAAATGTAAATTTTAAATACACATATAAGTTACAAGGCCCCCATTGAGCATTTAAGTGATTGTGTGGTGAAATTTCATGCCTGGAAAAGTGTATCTAATGTAAGAAAACATCCAGGTACATATATCACTCAATTTTCAAGCTACACTTGTACGGTCTGTTAGTAGAATGGAAGGCATTCCTCTTCAGTCACTGTTTTTAGAGATGCCTGACAAGACGCCTTTGGAGTTGACACGATGGAAGGGATCATTTGAAGGATACTTAGATATGGTGGATTGTGATACCTTCTCCAATATAAAAAAAGCCTTATTGATACACAATTTAGACCCTGAGGACAAAACAATTTAAAAAAACATTACCTTTAGTTGATGTAAGAGTACAAACTTGCTTAAGTGAAACTGGTGAACATGCTCCAACTGACATTATTGATGAATATGCAACAATTATAAAAGCGTTAGACAAGTTGTTTTTGCCAAGCAGAGGTCACTAATGCATGATGAATCAGTGGATGACTTTGTGTCCGCATGCAACACTTTGACCCTCACATGTGTTTATCGCAATATGCATGATTCAATTATTTGTGACCAGTTAATTAAGGAAGCATGCAATAGAAAGTACACGATTAATTACTGTCTACGGAAAATCCAGATTTGAAATCTGCCATTAGGATTGTGAAAGCAGTTGAGAATTCTGATGCCTACTTCAAGGATCTATCAGTCCCTAGAGACAAGAATGTGTACAGAGAGATGGAAAAGGAAGCAGAATGAAAACATTGTTGATCAGTAAACCAAAAACATTTTAGTATTTTTCAGGTGTGGTAGTAAAAATCAAACATGTGTGACTAAAAACTCTCCAGGCGTATTTCAAACACACTTCTGGTGCAATAAGAAAGATAATTTTTCCAGGGTGTGTCAAATGTCACGCAATTCCCTAGTATCAAGCATTGGAAAAGAGAGATCCAGAATTTGGATGAAAATTATGTTGTCCTCAATGTGAATAATCAAGAAGAGCATAAAGCAGCACTAGAAGAAGGATCTCTCAAGAATTTTGTTTTAAACATAAGGAGTAAACCTCTTAATTGTAACATCTGTCTAAATGGTGGCAGATTTGGATTTCCCTTTCACCATTGTGGGTTTGGAGGTGTTTCAGAAAGCACATTCCCCAGAATTGCCATCCAATGAATAACTGTTTGGTTATGGGAGAACCAAGATTGAGGTTGAAGGGAAATTTGATGATCGATTAGAATTTGAGAACAAAAGCGCTAATCCACCATTATGTGGCCAAGTTTGGATCAAATCTATTAGATTTGAGTGATCAGGTTAAATTAGATATAATTCTTGGAAAGGGGCGACCACTCGGTCCCCCCGAACGTATGGTGGAGTACCCCGATCCCCCCGGGAGGCCATCTTGGGCGGGGGGCGAGTCCCGGTTGGTATGCCCGAAGCGGCGTAGCCGGGGCGCGCCGTTTCCCGCCCTGTAGGGGGTTGTCCTAGACGCTGACGCCGCCGGCCACGCCCCCGGGGGGCAGGCGGAGGCGGGTTTACGCCCGCCCGAAGACGGATAAAAGGAGCAACAAGCCAAGAAAGCATCCTCTTGTTCCTGTGCTCTGAAGCTGCACCTCCCCGCTGCACGTGAGCTCGAGACAGAACGAAGAGCCAATTTTGACCCACCCACCAGCCCCTGAGGACAGCCAGTTGTTTTGAATAAAGTTTTGATGTGGTAACTCTATTTCTTGCAGGTTGTGGTGATTGTCGTGTTATTTTGAGTTTGCAATAAAGAATGGTCAGCTACAGTATGTTTTTTCAAATAAAGTAATTCTGCACTAATATTGATCATTAATCATACGTGAAATAGTTATGGTTGTTTTGTAATTGAGTGATTTCAGTTAAATTGTCGTATTTATTTTGGTCGAGCGGTAAGGTCATGATCGGTGAGCAGTAATTGGAAGATCCCTATGGGGGGGCGTCACCCATTACGGATGGGAGCGCTCGGGGGAGGTGGCCATTGGCCCCTCAACGGGGAGGCGGTCCCTTCTAAGGATGGGCCGCCGGAAGGAAAGGAAAGGCGGTCAAGGCCCCTTCCTGGATAGGAGGGGCTACGGGCCCTCCTGGGGAATTTCCCGGGGCCAGGACATCTGCGACGGCAGATGGGTAAGTTGTGTGGGGTTCGGGAGGGGGTTTACGCTACCTTTTAGACACCTCACACGAGTCCTCGGACGACCGTTAAATGGCGTCGAGTCCATTGGGGCCCCCGTCAAGTCAAAGGGAAATTGGTAGATGCACTTGAGGTACGCCTCTGTGCGGTCGCCCCCCCTCACAAGTGAGGGGGGTATTTTCTGGTTTAGGGATCTGACACCGGTTACGACCTTGCCGTTGGCCCTTAACGTTAGGATGTACAATTTCAAGTCAAATGTTTTGTAGGATGTTAGTTCGCCTAGGAGAACCTTTGTATTAGAGATCTGTTAAGGTTAGCCAAACATCGTAATGTGGAAATGAAATTGTACATAATATGAAACTGTTATTTTAATGTTTTAATTTTGTTTCATATTTTAATAAATACGGCCGGGAGGGTCACTCCCTCCCGCCTTCCAAAAGTTCAGAACAGTTTCCAGTTTCCCATCCTTGGGGATTGCGTCGAGAGGGGGTGGCGGGTATCTCTGCCATATGATCCTAACCATCCGAATTGAGTTATATCTAAAATGCAGCTATTGGGAAATGTGACAGTTGCATCAATGTAACTAACATGGATATAATACAAGACTTTCCCAATGTTCCTAGTGAAAAAATTGAGTAAATTAGGTAGTTTGCAGCACCAGGTAGTATTCAATCAAAAAGTCACCATACAGGTGTGTTTAAATAAATGTTAAAAGAAATTATGTAACTGGAAGTAGAAATTGCACTCTACAAGGTGTAACCTTAACCTTTATAATTACCAGTGAAACCAATGTCAGTCCCAAATTTGAATCATACAACATATTCTTCCATGTAACATTTCCCCTTGTCTAGTGCAAGTACTGTATTGTATCACAATTAAATGGTCACATTATTTTTTAGGTGTAATACATTTGTGTTTATTCGTATCAGTAATCAAGGTGAAATAAATGCAACTGTGGTAACACTTCAAAAAATAATTTCAAACATATATTTGTTAGTGCAAGTGTACATTATCAGGGTGAATGGCTGCACCTAAATACACATGACCATCACATACTATTTAACCAGTGTATGCACTTAACAAAGTAAACATCAAAACGATGTTGTTTTTCCTGCCATAATTGTGAATAAAAATATGTACTTCACATTTTAGTTATAAACATTTCTAGGAATCAAACAATTGACAAGGAAAATAATGTCAGTACAACTTTGGTGAAATCATATGCTGGTTTACTACAACAAAGAGATATGTCTCTCAAATAAAACATTTTAATAAAAGGCAGTCCAATATATCATACTGTCCAGTGCACTGTTGTGCTGTTACCTCCTAAATACCTGCCCATGGGAACTTCCTCAGGAAGGGGCATCTGGAAGACAGAGAGCAGGAACCTTAATATTTATTTGTGGGGGATTTGGGAGGGTAAGTGTTTGATTTGAGAGAAGAACTTTGGCTTTGTGGGGTGGGTTTAGCTTTGGGAGGGGTGGTTTTGGGTATGGGAGGGGTGGCTTGGGATTTGGAAGTGGTGACTTGACATTTGGGAGGGGTGGAATGGGGTTTGAAAGGTTTCAAGGCATGGTCAAATAAATAATCTTCACAATGAAAATTACTAAGATGTCAGGAAGGGGTTGTGTTTGGGAGGTAGAGGGAGTGGCAGTGAGTGATATGTGTGTGTCTGTTGAGGTTGCAGTTGCATGTGAGTCTGCTGTATGTCATGTATGTTTGGGTGTGTGTTTCTTCCAAGGTGTATGTCATTCAGGTGAAAGTGGGTGTTTGTTTTTTGTGGGTGTTGTTCCTAACATATCTGTGTATGTGGATACGTTTGCTGTTGATGTGCTGGGTGTGGTTGTGGTGCTAGTTGATGTGGTGGTACATGTGGGTGTGGTGTCTGGTTGTGCTGGTGGTGGTAGAGGATGTGATGGTGCGGGTGTTATCTGTGGGTGTGCTAATGGTGGTTGTGGTTGTAAGGGTGGTGGGTATGGTGGTGGAGTGGTAGGTGTTGGTGTAGTGGGTATAGTAGATGTGTGTGTGCTGGTGGTGGTGGTAGAAGTAGAGGTAGGTTTGGGTGTGGTGTATGTATGTTGTTGCCCATGTTTTTTCTTATATATGGGTGTTGGAATGGGTCAGTGCAGAGGAATGAGTGTACATAGGACAAGGCTGGGAATAGGGAATTGGGATGGGGAATGTGACTGAGTTATTGCACAAGTTTGGGCTTGTTGGGAGGCTTGATCAGTGAGGAAGCTAGACCTGTAAATACTCTGCAGGCCAGACGTAGCACTATGAATGTCTTCCAGGTAAGCTACAATTTGATGCATGTGGCAAAAAAGACCCTGGATGGCATTTAAGAGTGCTGATATTCCCTAGGGGGTCAATAGCCTCCTCACTCATCGCAGACAGAGGTATAGGGGCAGGGGGTGAGGTGCCCGCAGTGAAGGAGATGCCACCCCTTTTAGGGGGGGGTAAGTTTGGTCAACTGGTGGGGGAGAAGGAGCGAGGGTGGAGATAGGTTTCAGGTTGGTGGAGAAGAATGCAGTTTGTAGAACTCCTATAGGGTCCGCCACCACGAGGGAGTCCTCGCATGTTGAGGCCTCTGAAGATGATGTTGCTGAGCTGGCAACCTCCGATGCATTTCCCTCACCCTCCATACCATTGGTTCCCGCTGTGTCGGTGATCTCAGCACACAAACTACAGTGGATAACTGCTTCCCAGCCTACGTGGCCATGTCTCCTCTGCCTGCACCTGATGATGCTGAAATAACATATACAATAGCTTTATTGAATCTGTGTAAATAGAACTGATCATGAACTTTGATCACAAAGCAGTTTCACCTGCTTCAAGGCTCTCAAACATTGATTCCACATTAGCATAAGCTCATGCATAAAGGCAACATTTTCAGAAACCATTTGATCACACTTTTGTAATCCCTCATGATAGCTCATATATCATGCATGATCTTGTCTCTTATCCATGTTTAGTGAACTATGTTACCAGAAAGGATATAAACCAAAAATACCTTTGCACAGGGTGTTTATAAGGCCCAAACATCTGCATTATTTTCATTCACAAAAAGTTAAATATGAATGTATGTGTGTCACAAATACTACAATGTCGTAACAATATTTGTATAAGGTGAACGTCTGTGTCCCTTGTTTGGGCATTCCACAATGGTAACACTTACTTCAAGTAGCTCATCAATGTATCATGCACTCGATATCTATGCAGTTGAATTAAAGAAACATTTTTGGGGTGGATTGTCAAATGACTTCTATAGTATAAGTAAATACATAGGACTTGATACATTTCTAATCCACTTCAGTAAAACATTCTCATATTTGACTTCTAAATATCTCTATTTATTTGAAGTTTGTTTTACCCTTCAGAAATTGTTTTTTTCAAATATGCTGGCTTTCATATTAGGTGAAATTTGGTACAAATTCACAGTAAATATTATATACACTGATTCGTATAATTGTCACTTCAAAGATTCAAATGTAAATCACAAAATGCAACTTATGACATATTGATACAAAGCTTCATTTGCCTGATGATTTATGAGTTGGGCCTGATTTTGAGTTTTTCAGATGAGATGCTCCTACATATATATGATGGAACATTCCATCTGCAAAAACCCCTTTACCTATTCCATTTTTCTACATCGCTGATTTATCATCTGGACTTAACAAAGGATATTGAAAAAGTATTTTGGGTGTGTGTTACTCTGTCACGCCTGTGTACACATTCATGTCAGTGTTGTTCCAAAAAATGTAGGCCTCTCACAAATATTTTCCCAAAAAACAGACTGACTTACGTACATACTTGTGAAGGGGTAAGAAAGCATGCAAATCTGTCACTTATAACATGAATGAAATAGTATTTTGCAATCAACACATATTTGGGATGTGTTGGAATATACAATGTAGCCATTTAGTCTGATGATACTAGACATTTTGGTTCACTTGCTGGACTCTTGTTTGTGCATGAAACCAACCTACCAATGTGAAGTTTGGAACTTCCACTGTTTCATACGTGCATTTTATGCTATGGCACCTGTAATAGGGCTAAACTTACATCATTCAAAATAGTGAAGGAGCATCACAACCGACACAATTTATTCTAGCAGGTGTTTGGTACAGCTGTCCCTTTTAACATGAAACAACCTCAAGTATATTTGTTGTTAAGGGCAGGCATGTGTCAGCTGAAACCAGTCTTTTGATAGTCAAGTCAAAAACTTTATTTGGTTATTCAAACAGAAACAACCATAAAAGCACATTTGATAAAATACACAATAAAACATGAAAAAACTAAAAACACATGTTTAAAAATAACAATCACATTTAGGCGAGAAAAGTAATAACAGGAGTACTAGCAACTAGCCCTCCATGCTATTTCTAAATTTTAGGGCTGATTTTAAAAAGCCAATTACAAATAAAGTTGTTTCGTGATTTAGCAGTTGCAGATAACAGACTGCAGGTGTAACCTGGGTAAGGTTCATTTTTTTTAAGGATGGGCTTAAGATAAAACCTCCGAGGTAAACATAAAAAGAACAAATAAAAAAAAGTGCATCAAATCCTGCGGAGACTCATTGTCGCAGCCGCAGGGCGGTAGCACTTGTCCTCGGTGGCAGCCCTTTGGGATGGCTAACAATAGGTGGAAGAGGTCCAGTCGGACCCTAATTAACAAATAACGATCAAAGCCCAACATCGGCCAGGATAAATAAGGTTCCATATGTGGTGTAGTTTTCAAAATGACATATTGCCGGACACTACATTTATTTAATTCCACCTCTTCACGAGACAAGTATTGTGAGAGGGAAAAAGTGTTCTTCACAAACTCTACGTCAACAGCCCTAATAGAATTTGGCCTTAAAAAGAGCTCTGGACGCCCCATACGGAAAAAACAGTCTTTCAAATACTTTAGCCACGGAATTTTAAGCATATTTTCCCAGGATAAGGCTTCTCTCAGTAGTAGGTAATTTAAGGGCAGGTCTTTATTTAGCCAGCATTTTAACCAGCAAATTAGTGGTTGTAGTGCTATGGTATCAATTAGAAAGGGGAAACCAGATTCTTTGTGCACTATTAAGTTGGAAGTTCTCCTTGTGACCCCCAACAGCTGTTTCAAAAAGTTATTTTCTGCCACCACCAGGTCATTAGCTGCCACATATTCCTAGAGTTCACTTCCATAACAGCCTATCACCACACTCTTAGCCTGGTAGATCTTTAACAATGCAGCAATTGGACGTTTGCCCATTTACCTGGCAAAGTTAAAGATGGCCGCATTTGCCCGGGTTATCTCCCCTCTTTTCCTTATACTTCCATCTGTGCATTTAAGAGCCCCTTAATCTAACCTTTTTTCCCGTAGTTTTAGAAGGTTGCCACCCAAAAGAATTCAAACTGGGCTGTGGTCACTGTATTGGTTCTCCTGAATTTCAAAACCTAATATAGATTGTACAGAGACCACTAGAGAGAAGGATATGATCAATATAAGATCCCCCCATGTAGACTTTATATGTAGGTACCAATTGAAGCATACAATCATCCACCAGAGACATGGCAGGGATTAAGTCGAACTCATTTGTGTGCAGGTTCAACAAATCACCCCGGTAAGTATGTTCAAAATGAAGGCCCTTCATCCTGTGACAGCCCAATGATCCTATTACAGTGATCTTTGGATTCCTACAAGGGCGTACATTAAAGTCCCCTGTAATAAGGATTGGATGGGAGAGGCTCTCACAATGGTTCCTAACAAAGTTGCCCAGATCAGCAATCATACAGTCCCCTTTTGGGTTTACAGCGTTATAAAAGTTAATCAAGGATAACGTTTCCTTCCCTCTTTTACCCGTCAATACTTGGATGTCAGTGTTACAGGTAGGTATCACTTTGACGGTACAGGACAATGCTAAATCAATGTACACAGCCAATCCCCCTGTAGCTCTGCCACTTTGTGACGGCTCTGCTGGTACATAAAAACTTTTATAACCTCTATAAATATGTCATTCTCTACCAGCCAGGTCTCTTGCAGGCATATCACCAAAAAGGATTTAATGAAAGCTATCCAGATCGGATCCTTGGCTTTTCCAGCTAACCCAGCGATGTTCCAAGAAATTACATTATACTTAGGCTTTCCTGTTTTCAGTTTCTATTTTTGGTAAATTCTGGTGGGGTTTTTTCAGTGTTTTCAATATCGTAAAAAATTGTTGTTATCAGTGGTTACACATTTTCGCGCCACTAAAAACAACAGAAAAAGTGTTTTTCCGGTGTTTATGGAACATTTTACTTTTATTATTGAATGCTTTCTGCACTGAAAGAACATGGTATATAGACAGTGTACTTATAGTGTATATGAAGTCCAAATAGATTTTTGCAAATTAATCTTGCTGTAGTACACCATACAATACTTCTTCAGTGTGTCTTTGGGTCATGTGCGCTCGCTCTTTCCTTCCCATGTAACCTTCTGTGAAAAGGCCCTCTCAGCATTCATAGCCAATTGGGCTAAGAACCATCAGCTAGGGGACATAGTTGGGATGACTCTTTCTTTGATGCCACATAAAGCTTGAAATGATAAATATTTGCATTTTAGTTCCTGTGCATACAGTGCACCAGAATGGACTAAAAAGTCAATAGCATACCTCATTAACTCTTAAGATTGTAAAGATGCTTTCAGCATACCATCTAACAAGTGGCAAGGATCTACTACAGGGAATAACTTCAGCTCGGGTATCAATTTTGACAGGTCATCACACAACTTTTTTATATACGCAGCTGAATCCCTGCAAATACAAACAATATCACTCCAATCTTTGTTGAACTTGGAAAGAACCTTTTTTGCAGAGCATTACAAGTGACACTGCATGTTTTCCACTAGTCTGGTGTCATGTTTTCACCACTATCCCATATATACTTGTCACTATACCTTGCATTGAATGTTTAAAGCCTGAGGTGTTGGCAATTCACCTACTATCAATACTGACTCACTAGAAACTATGGTCTGATGTATTAAGGATTTTTACCCATTCTGTGGGTAAATATGATGACACATATTTGGAAAGATGTTTATAAAACCAGCAATTTTACCTATCAGTGAAAGAATCAAATGCAGCCAAAATATCAAATATGATTTTGATATTTCCTGATTCTCTATAGTTTATAAAATAATTAAACTAGACCTAAAACATGAAACTAAACCCTGCATCTTTAGACCAAAGGCCACAAAACTGAAAAAGTAAAAGGAAGAAGAAACAATACTTTAGTGGCATCCCTAAAGAACAAAACTCAAGCAGAATAATGTTAGCCAAGTCTTTCTTTCTGCTAGCTTGTATAACAAAGGTACATTGTATTGACCCCTTTAGGAAGAAAAAAATGACTCTTTCACTCTCTTTTTCCTTTCTTGGAATGGCATATATTTTGTGGTTGTCCAGGTGTTTTTTCAGTGTTTATATGTTTTCACTGGTGAGAGCTATTTTTCTATCAGTGGGGTTTTATCAGTTATTATAGGTTTAAACCTAAAACCCCACAGCCTAATTATACTCCAAAGCCTTGGGTTCTACTGGGGCCAGAACTCGAGCTCCTATTACGCTTCCAGGGCGAGCGTCATTGTTAGCTTCAATACTATCCCTTGCAACTAAAAGAGGGGCACATGAGGTTTGAACATTTCCCATCTCGGTTGGTCTCTCAGGATGTACTATATTTCCCTTGTCAGAGATTCCAGGGGGGATATCACCAGGGGAAAAAAGTCAATCAACCATCTCTAATCCGCTATACCTGTTTTGTGTAGGTAATTGACTGGAGCTACGTGGGTGCTCGTGCCAATCAACAGCCCCCATCCCTCTGCCCGACGCCTTACTAGAGACCAGTCCCTTTCCATATCTAAATTACGAGATGGAGGGGAAAAATAAGACAATGGGAGAGGTTGAATTGAAGAGCTAATATTGGGAAGTGCCCCATTACAAATATGACCTACGATACGAGGTTCCCTGAAGTTTAAGAGCACGCAATCACCTTGAATATTTTTTGGCATGTGCCTTACCCAGGGCACCCTACGCACCATCCGAATTTCACAAGTAACATTATGAGGGAGTGGTCTGTTTCTATTCAGCCAGTCAGCTGCCTTATTTTTTAGTGGCATAAATAATTTCTTGTTAGGATTAATCAGCTCGGGTACCCCAGTTAAAACAACTGTGTACGGACTTGATTCGGGAGGTAAGTCAACTCTCAACTTTCTAGGTGGAACAGAATCAGGTACATCCCAGGGGGTTTCAATAGGCTTAGCAATGGATTTATCGGCATCTGCCTCTGTAGATGTACCAGCGGGTAGTAGCACAGGAGCTGACGGCTTATCTATGTTGCCCCTTGAAAAAGATGGAACTTGGGATGAAGTCATAGCCTGCGATACCCCCCCTGTACAGGATTCTGTTGACCAATACCCGGGGACAACCCAACTAGCCTGGTATTGGCCGCAATATTTGATGTCACTCTTGGCTAGCCGGAGTTCAATTTGTAAAAGCCTGTCTTCAAAGGATTTAAAAGAAGTCTTTAATAGGGAACCAAGTTTATCGAGATCAAAGGCCTCCAATGCCATAGCTGTACCAGCAAGTTTAGATACACACGGAATCGGTGCAGGCGGCAATGAGTTCCCAGATAACACTGATTGATTCACAGGCACATTTCCCAAGCCCGTTAATAGTGAATTACTGTTACTGGATTGTTTGGCAACTTTGGGCCTTCTTCCTCCAGAAGGCTCATTTACCCCCCGCTTCCTGTTCGGTATTGCTCCCTGTAGCTTCCCTCGCATTTGTCTGGTCTGTGGTCCGTCGGGAGAAATATAATTACACACTATACCATTTTGTGTAGACGAAGATAATTGAATCTGGTCATCCATCGAGAAAATATCCTGAGCCGGAGTGGTAGGAGGATGGACTGTCACCGATGCCTCTAAAATGTTCATTCAAGGAGATGTCTCAGGGGTAGGGCATTAGCGAAATGTCCCATGGATGATCTCTTTGCCTGAGCAAGGTCTTGTGAGACCCTCCGCTCAATGAGGATAATCCCTTGATGTATAACTGAATTAGCCCGAGTAATAAAGTTGTCAAGTGTCCCCGTTAAGGTCCCACTCTGAGGCACACCCTTACTTCTACCACTTTCGCGTACAGACATCTTACAGTAATATCAAACAGCCCAGCAGGTACTTACAGTTCAACTTTATGGCATTAATGTATGGGTGGCATGAGTAAGAGGGGTGGCCCGGTCCGGTCTCCAATGGCCTCGAACGGGCTAAAACGGGCCCGCCCTTGGCCTGGGCTTCGCCCGGCTCGTCCCGCGATGCGGAGTGCTGATCTCCCTAAAAGCGCCTCCTGGAGCGGTATTGCGGCGTCAGTAGCGCAGCACCGCTGGGGCTTCTGGATATTGCAGTCCCAGCACGGTGGCGGCGAGGTCTGTGGTACTTGTGGCGGCGGTGGCGGTAAGTGAAATCCCCGCTTCACCTCTCTGCCCGTCAAGACTCTTGACGGTGGAGGTGGCGGGAATTATAGACAGCTCCTGACTCTTTTGATAGTGAACAGAAATCAGGCGGTATCCTTTTCCACAAATTCATATACAAAACACTTCATCATACACATTGTCCAAAAATTAGAAGAAAAGTCAACCTATTTTACAAAAAAGATAGAATTAGCCAAAAACTCCACTAAAGAATTATTTAAGACAGTTAAAACCCTGTCTAATCTACTCGTATCGGACAATTCCCATGTCAACTAAACCTGTGAAACACTGTGATACGTTTCTTTTAGGCTTTCACCTCTAGGAAATCTAGCTCAACTAGGGTCACTAGTCAATGCCAACTGAATGAAAACCAATGACTTTTTAATAACTTCTCCCCACTTACTTTTGAACAAGTCCTGCAACTGCTTCTCAGCATCAAACTTGACTCACCCAATGAGCCCTGGTCCCCTAAAATTCATTATCAGGTAACAGAGGTGATCACTGCTCACCTCACTCCATTCTAAATTAAATATTCCACTCTGGAATATTTCCCAAAACCTTGAAAATGGCTTCCATCCTGCATTTGATTTTTAAAAAAACACGGTTTTCTCCTCATGAGCCCAATAACTAGTGCCCTATTTCATGCTTACCCCGCCCAACTAAAATTTTTGACGAATTACTTAATCTTCAGCTATCAAATTTCATCAACAAAATAAATTTCCCAGATATAGCACAATTCCGTTTTTGTAAAGATCACAGTACCAACACTGCCCTTATAATGGTAGCAGAAAATATAAGAACAGTCATAGATCGTGGTGACAAGGCTGCCTTGATTCTTTTGGATCTCTCGATAGTTTATGACACTGTCAACCATAGGATCCTTTTGCCACTGGAATCAACCTTTCCTGGCTGAAGAAGGGTGAAACACCAAAACCGGTCCTAGGATGCTTGTTTCCAGTCCAGGGTGAACCTGGCTTGGCAGTTTCGGGCTGGACTGTTCCCATGAGGCACAGGGTCAAGACTGATTTGCATATGGCTGATTTCAAACTGGAATGGTATGGTGTGCAAAAAGACGACGGATTAGGCCCAAATCTCTGTACTGGGGTGAATGTATGATATTGTTCTGCATTCTGTAAATCAACTGTTATTTTTGCACTTGATATGTCTGCAGCATATCATCTGATAGTCCTAACTGAGGGTGCCAAGCAACTCATGTCATTAGTTAACCCTGAGGGAGCCTTTGGTTAAAAACGCATGCCTTTCGGTCTAAAGTCAGCCCCCTCCGTTGTTCAAAGGCTCATTATATTGATGTTTCAAGGACAAGTGGGTGTGTTATGCTTCCAATATGACATAATGGTGTTTGGTGAAGACAAGGATGAGCATGAAGAGAAAGCCTTGTCGATATTGAAATATTGAGATTTAACATTACTTGCAGACAAAGGCAAGTTTGAAGCCAGTGGTGGTGACTATCTTGGCCACCACATTAGTGTTAAAGGCATGAAACCTAAGGAAAAAATTATCAAAGCTATTCAAAGTGCACCAGTCCCTGCTAACAAGGAACAGTTTAAATCGTTCTTGGGATTAGTAGAGTACTATTCCAAATGTGTTCCACATTTTGCACAGGAAACTGCACAGCTGAGAAAATTGTTGAGAAAAGGATGTGCATTTTTCTGGAGTGAAGAGTGCCACCAAGCTGTGGAAATAATTGGAGCAGATGTAGCGAACACTATGCCTTTGAAATTGTTTCATGCTAAAGACATTAGAATTATCATAACCTATGCTAGTAATGATGGTTTGGATGCTGTGTTACTTCATAGGAAGGTTGGGAGAGAAAATACAATTACATTTGCCGCTAGATCTTTGCAAGGATCACAATTGATATACTCCACCACAGAGAACTAGTAGTGGGGTACACAGTATTTTAGAACTTATGTATGGGGTATTCCTATTGTTTTTGGTGAGGATTAGGGAACGTGTGGTATTTAAAGCACTCTGTGTTGGCCACCATATCCTACAAAGGAAATGACCTTCTTACCTGCACAACCTGCTTACGCGCTACCACCCAACCCGTCAACTGAGATCTAGCGGGACAAGGATGGTGCTGGAGCCTAAGTTCAGGAGAGTAAGAATGGGAGGGCACTCCTTTCGTGTATTGGCTGCTCAGAAATGGAACAAACTCTATCTGGAGCTCCGGCTGGAGAAATCAGAGCTCAAGTTTCTTAAAGAACTGAAAACATTCCTGTTCCCTAAAGCGTAGGGCCAGGCTCTGCTAGGGTATGTTTGAGTGGGTAGTATCAGCAGTTGATTGGCTTTAATGCAGCAGTCCATAGCGCGGGGACACACTAGTACAGTGAAACCAGGCGCTTTATAAGTTTAAATAATATTAATAATGATTATAAACTATTGGTAGATCTTCTCAGTACAAAGGTAGTAGGTAGCACCAAATGCAGAATTGCCAAATGGCAATATCGGTTACAGGAAAATCATTTCTGGATTGTGTATATTCCAGGGAGGAAGAATGTAGTTCTAGATTTGTTAACTAAATTACCTTTGGATGTGGAGTGTTTAGGTTTTAGTGATGAGGTATTTTTACTTACTAGAGATAAGGTGCTAGTGTTATACATGTGTGAGATTTCAGAGCCAGAATGTAGGCATGCCTTGGATCAAGATGACGTTTTGTCCTAGGTCAGGATATGGATTGAAAGGGTTAGCCTAACCCTAAAATCCTGGATATGGCATATATTCCTTATAAGCACATGGAAATTGTGATGAAAGGTTGGTAAGAAGGTTTTAACAGTTGATGGTGCCAGCCAGTTTGAGAAGGAAGGTACTTGATATTGCCCATGAGGGGCATTTAGGCATAGGTGCAATGAAATTGGAAAGGGGCGACCACTCGGTCCCCCCGAACGTATGGCGGAGTGCCTCGATCCCCCCGGGAAGCCATTTTTTGGCGGGAGGCGCGTCTCGGCTGGTATGCCCGAAGCGGCGTAGCCGGGGCGCGCTTGTTCCCGCCCTAGAGTGGGCTGGCCTAGACACCGACGTAGCCAGCCCCGCCTCCGGGACGGGCAGGGGCGGGTTTACGCCCGCCCTGAAGACGGATAAAAGAAGACGCAAGGCCTGAAGACGTCCTCTTGTTCTTGTGCTCCGAAGCTGCACCTCCTCGCTACTCGTGAGCTCGGGACAGAACGAAGAGCCAATTTTGAGCGTTTTGATCTTTTTCTTTGTCTTCTAGATACTTCGTCAGAGAGATGCCAAAGAAAGTTGCAAAGAAAATGTCGACCGACCAGATGGTGCGGGCCCTTTTCAAAGATATGGCAGACATAAAGAAACGGTTGGCTGAGCGAGACGGGGAGGAGGGTTCGGGCCCTGCGCCGGCTGGAGGGAGACCGAAGAGGCCGAGAAAGGTTCCAGCCGGTGGAGACATCCCGGTTCCCCCTGCACCGCTCGAGGCGCCGACCCCAGTTCCAATAGAGGGGAATCCAATCCCCGTTGTCGTCACCCCGACGTCCAAGGAAGACATGCCCCCCGAGCTAGCAGCACAGCTAGCAGCTTGGTTGGGGGATAGTAGTGATGGCGCCACGGCTGCCGAGGCACAGGCGCTGATAAAAGGGCTTCGTGAGAAGAGAGAGGCAGCAAGAGTAGCTGCGCCACTGGCGGGGATAGACAAGCCGCAAGCGGCAGAAGCTGCGTCCAGTTCAGGTAAGCGGCCGTTGCCGATTGCAAGGGACGAGTCAACACCCTCTCGTAGAGAGAGATTGGGACAACATGTGCCTTTAGCCATAAAGGAAAAGATCTGGGCAGGGGAATACGTGAATATTTTTTCCTTGCTTGTTGATCATTATGATGTGGAGCATGTGAAAAGTCAAAAGGACTTAATGCATCCGAGTGTTTGGCGCGCAAAAATGGCCGCCTTTAAGGTAAATGAGAACATCGGCAATTGGGGCAATGCATGGGGAATTTTTACATCGATTCTGGGGGAACGTAGGCCCGAGTTGCTCCCTGAGTTTCCCGTTTATCAATCACGGATTATGGGTTACTCGACAACATATCAAGGTAACCATTGGTTTTGTTACGACAATCTGTTCAGGAAGGAAAAGGAACATAACAAGAGTTTGACTTGGGATTGTTACGATTCTCTAACATGGGATAAAATGAAGGAATCGGGAATGTTAAGAATGCCATTGGTCGGGAGCAATGTTGTTGATTACTCCCGCCAGAATGTGGGGACGCCCTTTCGACCAAGTACGAGCACCGACGACCAGTCGAGGCCCGCGGGCAATACAGGGAGAAAGGGTTTCTGTTTTAATTTCAACAAGGGGAAGTGTACTAGGCCACCGGGGTCGTGTAAATTCAAACACGAATGTAGTACGTGTGGATCATCCCATCCTGAGTCATCGTGCAGAGCCAGAACGAGTGAGAATGGGGGTAAGGGAGGCGCCAAACAGGTCTAAGCTAGGCCGAGGGGCGCCTTTACCAACCCCGATTGATACCCTGGCAATGATTCCCTGGCTCAGCGACTACCCGGATCGGACTTCTGCCGGGGTGCTGCGGAACGGTTTTACAAATGGTTTCCGCATCCCGGTAGGGGACTTTCAGGGTGTAGGGATGTGCAAAAATCAACTTTCCGTTTTACAACATACATCTGTAGTACAAGACAAAATCCAGAAAGAGGTTAGCCGGGGTCGGGTCGCCGGCCCGTTTAGTGTACCCCCGGTACCAGATTTCGTTTGTTCTCCGTTAGGGGTGGTCCCCAAGAAGGACCCAGGTGAGTTTCGTTTGATCCATAATCTGTCTGCTCCCCATGGTCTTTCGGTGAACGACGCAATTGATCCGGAAGTTTGTTCGGTGCGATACGCATCGTTTGATGAGGCAGTAGCCATCTTGAATCGCCTGGGGCCCGGGACGCTGATGGCAAAATCAGACATCGAGTCAGCGTTCCGGTTGCTCCCGGTACACCCAGACGATCAGCGTCTGCTGGGATTCGGGTTCCAGGGGTCATTCTACATGGATAGGTGTATGCCAATGGGATGCTCTATATCATGTGCTTACTTTGAGCAATTCAGTACTTTTTTGCAATGGGTGTTCACTAAGAAAACGGGTTTCCGAAATGTAATGCATTACCTTGACGACTTTTTGTTCCTTGGCCCCGCCGGAAATCCCGCATGTGCACAGGCCTTAGCTCAATTCCGTGCGTTGATGGGTCAGTTTGGTGTACCATTGGCACCGGGTAAAACTATGGGTCCCACGACTTGCCTCGAGTTTTTGGGGATCGAGTTGGACTCAAGGGAGGGGTGTTTCCGTTTACCAGCCAGCAAAATCTGTAAATTCAGGGCAGCCCTCCAAGTATGTTTACATGTATCCAAGGTTACACTACAGCAGTTACAACAATTAGTGGGAAAGTTGAACTTTGCCTTGAGGGTGATCCCAATGGCTCGCCCCTTTTCCCGCTCAATTGCCCAAGCGATGGTTGGCCTAAAAGAGGGTCATCATCGCACGAGGTTATCGGCCGAGGTCCGCCAGGATATGCGGATTTGGTTAGCATTTCTGGCGGACTTCAATGGTCGAGTCGTCTGGAACAAGCCAGCCATGTCCTCCGATGAGCTTGGGCTATGGACAGATTCAGCAGGAAGCGTAGGTTTTGGCGCCATCTTCGGCACAAAATGGTCGGCACAGAAGTGGCCCCTATGGTGGCACGAGAAGGGGCTGACAAGTAACATCGCTTTCCTCGAACTATTTCCCATTCTGGTGGCCCTTAGAACCTGGCCAGAAGGGTTCAGAGATCATTCTGTTGTGTTCTGGTCCGACAATATGACCGTGGTAGAATGCATCAATAGTCAGGCAGCCCGTTGTAAATTGATTTTGAGGCTGCTCAAAGAAATTGTCTTACTGTGTATGCAACTGAACGTGGTATTCAGAGCAAAACATGTCCCTGGGGTAATGAATCAGGCCGCTGATGCACTGTCTCGTTTTCACATGCAGGCTTTCTCGGGTTTCCTTCCTTCAGCGGACCCGGAGCCGGCACCCTTCCCCGAAGCTCTCTGGTCTCTCGGTGCCCCGAACTTCGTCACCTCGTGGGAGAGAGTCTAGCACCCAGGACGAGGAAGGCATATGAAGGGGCGTTCCAGGCCTATTTAGCCTTTTTAGGGGCAGAGAGAGGGGGACTTTGGGGGCAGGAGGAGTGGGTAGTACTTTTCCTGATGTCTTTACGTAGGGCTGGGAAATCGGTGGCTACGGCCCAGAGGCATCGTGCCGCCATTTCCTTTGTTGCCAGGGCCCATGGCATCCTGGACCCAACAGCGTCTTTTACGGTACAGAAAGCGCTGCGTGGGTGGCAACGTTTAGAGGGTCGCAGAGTAGACGTAAGACGACCGATAGGTCTAGACAGGTTGTCCCAGTTGCTGACCACACTCCCTAACACATGCTCGTCCCCGTTCGAGACCTGTTTGTTCCGGACTGCATTTATGCTGGCATTTCACGGGGCTATGAGAGTTAGTGAGCTAGTTGCAAGGAACAAACGGGATGTGACGGGGGGATTGTGCAGGGAGCAGGTTCAGATCAGGGGTGATGCGATGATTGTCTCCTTTCTCAGGTCCAAGACTGACCAAGATGGGAGGGGGGACTGCACGATCATTCGCAGGATCCCCGAGTCATCCATGTGTCCGGTTCAGTGCTTAGAAGATTACCTAGCACGAAGGGTGGCATCATGGGGGGGGACATTGTTGAGGCATGTAGACGCCACCCCGCTGACGAGGTTTCAGTTTCAGCGGGTGCTTGCAATGGCCATTGCCGCAGCGGGCTTGGACCCGGGTGAATTTGGGACCCATTCCTTTCGTATAGGGGCTGCCACAGAAGCTACAGCCAGGGGTCTTAATGTAGAACAAGTGAAACGTGTGGGGCGTTGGTCCTCCAATTGTTATAAGAGGTATGTGCGATTGCACATGTTGTGAAGCTGTAATCATGTACTCACGCTTCTTGTCTTTTGTTTGTTTTCAGTTGCGCAAGCCTACGCGGCAGGGCGGACTGTGCAGTTGACCCAACACCAGGCCAGCGGTCACACATCACCGGCTGAGAGAAAGGAGGTGTGGGTCGTAGGCCACTCATACGTGAGACGGGCCGCAGACGTATTCAAAGCAGGTGATATGATTCATGTACCTGGGGAATACGGGTACAGAGTGTCCTTCTACGGAAGGGGCGGTCTCTGTATTGACCAGTTTCAGGCATTCTTTGAGGGTTTGTTAGAGCGGATGAGGTCACCGCCGTCCATAGTCATAGTACATTTGGGGGGCAATGACTTAGTTAACACCGGTAGACGACTTCTCCTGGAGGCTATGCTTTCCACGGTAAGTTGGTTAGCAAGGAGAGTTCCGGGGTGTATAATTGCGTGGTCTCATATGATCCCACGAAAAGTGTGGCGGGGGGCTATCTCGATCCCTGCTTTGAATCATTCCGTTAAAAAATTAAATAACAAAGTGAGTAGGTTGTTCCGTTCCAAGACATTGCATTCGATCTCGCATAGTTGTATTAATGATGACAGTATGTATTTGGGGGATGGTGTGCATTTGTCGAGGGTGGGCAATGAGTTACTCATAGGTGACTTCCTAGCTTGGTTAAAATCGTTAAAACATGACCTTTAGGTAGGAGTTTGGTGGGGGGGTCCGGATAGCCGGTCAACTATCCGGACCTGTGGCGGTAAGGTCATGATCGGTGAGCACTAATTGGTAGATCCCTATGAGTGGGCGTCACCCAACACGGATGGGAGCGCTCGGGGGAGGTGGCCATTGGCCCCTCAATGGGGAGGCGGTCCCGTCTAAGGGCGGGTCGCCGGAAGTTAAGGAAAGGCGGTCAAGGCCCCTTCCTGTGTAGGAGGGGTTACAGCCCCCTCCTGAGGAATTTCCCGGGGCCAGGGTCATCTGCGACGGCAGATGCGGTAAGTTGTGTGGGGTGGGGGGAGGTCCACGATACCTTCTAGATACCACACACAAGTATTCGAACGACCTTTAAATGGCGTCGAGTCTTAAGTGCCCCCGACAAGTCAAGGGAAATTGTTAGTAGTTGCACTTGAGGTAAGCCTCTGTGCTGTCGCCCTTCCCAAGTGGGAGGGGTAAGTCTGGTTAGGGATCTTGACACCGGTTATGACCTTGCCGTTGGCCCTTAAACGTTAGGATGTACAATTTCAGTGTTTATAGAGAATGTTTTTTGTAGGATGCTAGTTCGGCTAGGAGAACCTCTGTATTAGAGAATATGTTAAGATTAGCCAAACATCGCAATGTGATAATGAAATTGTACATAATATGAAACGTTTAATGTTTAATTTTTTGTTTTAATAAATACGGCCGCGGGAGGGTCACTCCCTCCCACATCCAAAAAACTTAAAGAACTGTTTCCGGTTTCCCTCCTTTTGGGATTGTGTTGAGAGGGGGTGGCGGGTATCTCAGCCATATGGAAAGGGGCGACCACTCGGTCCCCCCGAACGTATGGCGGAGTGCCTCGATCCCCCCGGGAAGCCATTTTTTGGCGGGAGGCGCGTCTCGGCTGGTATGCCCGAAGCGGCGTAGCCGGGGCGCGCTTGTTCCCGCCCTAGAGTGGGCTGGCCTAGACACCGACGTAGCCAGCCCCGCCTCCGGGACGGGCAGGGGCGGGTTTACGCCCGCCCTGAAGACGGATAAAAGAAGACGCAAGGCCTGAAGACGTCCTCTTGTTCTTGTGCTCCGAAGCTGCACCTCCTCGCTACTCGTGAGCTCGGGACAGAACGAAGAGCCAATTTTGACCCACCCACCAGCCCCTGAGGACAGCAAGTTGTAGTGCAATAAAGTGAATTTCTAAGTATGTTCTTTCTTTTCGTTTACAGGTTGTGAAAATATCAGTTTTGTTGTTTATCATAATAAAGTATGGTGAATATCGTTTAGGTTGTTACGATTAAAAGGACTTGATGTAGTGTTGTTTTTGAGCATGCTCTTTCGGTCGTAGCGAACAATGTTTTCATAAGTTCGAATTGTCGTATTTATTTTTGGTAGGCGGTAAGGTCATGAACGGTGAGCACTAATTGGTAGATCCCTATGAGTGGGCGTCACCCAACACGGATGGGAGCGCTCGGGGGAGGTGGCCATTGGCCCCTCAATGGGGAGGCGGTCCCGTCTAAGGGCGGGTCGCCGGAAGTTAAGGAAAGGCGGTCAAGGCCCCTTCCTGTGTAGGAGGGGTTACAGCCCCCTCCTGAGGAATTTCCCGGGGCCAGGGTCATCTGCGACGGCAGATGCGGTAAGTTGTGTGGGGTGGGGGGAGGTCCACGATACCTTCTAGATACCACACACAAGTATTCGAACGACCTTTAAATGGCGTCGAGTCTTAAGTGCCCCCGACAAGTCAAGGGAAATTGTTAGTAGTTGCACTTGAGGTAAGCCTCTGTGCTGTCGCCCTTCCCAAGTGGGAGGGGTAAGTCTGGTTAGGGATCTTGACACCGGTTATGACCTTGCCGTTGGCCCTTAAACGTTAGGATGTACAATTTCAGTGTTTATAGAGAATGTTTTTTGTAGGATGCTAGTTCGGCTAGGAGAACCTCTGTATTAGAGAATATGTTAAGATTAGCCAAACATCGCAATGTGATAATGAAATTGTACATAATATGAAACGTTTAATGTTTAATTTTTTGTTTTAATAAATACGGCCGCGGGAGGGTCACTCCCTCCCACATCCAAAAAACTTAAAGAACTGTTTCCGGTTTCCCTCCTTTTGGGATTGTGTTGAGAGGGGGTGGCGGGTATCTCAGCCATAGAAGAGTCAGAGAGGAATTTTGGTGTGCCAGGGGTTGATAAAACAGTGGAGAATTTTGCGTGTTCGTGAACATTGTATTACTAGTGACAAGAGTAATTCTACCAATCCGTCCTCTGTGATTCTTATAGAAGTGGACATACCCTTGACTATATTGGGTTTGGACATCCCCGGGCCTTTTAAAGATCCAGGGGATGGTTCCAAGTATGCTGTTGTGATGATTATGTCTAAATGGCCTGAGTTTCGTTCTAAAAAAAGACCTGCGCCATGATAAATTTTTTGCAAAATGTTTTTAGCACAAAAGAGTATCTCAGTGAAATTGTAACCGATACTGAGGCTCAATTGGTCTCTGAAAAAATGAAGACATGGTTTAGTCAAGCAATTTAATCGCACATAAATGGGCTAAAAACAGTTGGGAATGGTCAATAAATTAGATGGAAATCGGGCCATGAGTGCAATGTTATGGAGTATACATTCTACACCCAATGAGACCACTGAGGTTTCCCCATTTGTCTTACACAGAGAACATCTTCCAGGATCTAAGCAGAAAAGAGAATGGATGGGACATGTCAATATTGATTCATCGAAGTTAGGGATGGCGGTAGATGTACTGACTTAGAGAGTTGATCAGAATAATGGTCTCCTGAGAGGAGGGTGGGATGAATAAATCCAAGGAGCTTGATAGGGGAACAGGAGGACTAGCATCAGAGTTGGTAGAGAAATTGTCAAAAATGTATTCAACTTTATGGCGAAATGTGTTGGCCAGTAGGTTACAGGAAGGTAGACTAAAGTCATTAGAGGCTGAGATTAGAAAAGTAGTACGTTTTTTAACAGTAGAATAAATTCCTAAAATGTGTTAGTTGCAGCTTCGATTTTGCTAGTGAAATAAGTGGATTTATGTGTGAAGATCAGGGCTCTAAAATCTGCTGCGCACTATTTGTAAGCAGTACGTTTGGCTTCCGATTAGCTGGACCACCATAAGTGTTCTTGTCTCTGGCAGTGTTGCTTCTGAACTCAGTGTAGAACCATGGAGCAGGGGCTTAAATATTTGAGATCTGATTTGTCTCAGAGGAACTAAAGAAAGAGCTACTGTATCCAGCCAGGACGTATATTGATTGACTGCAGACTCAGGGACTGCCTCAAGAACAAGAGCGTAATTGATGGGAATCTACGAAAATCGGTTGGCCTGAAAAGTGTGCCAGGCTCGATATGATGCCCAGGAAGTAGTTTTGGCTGGGCTGATGGGTCTATAGCTATCAAGAACTTCAAAGAATGGTAGGATTGTTACAGAAAATCCCATCAAGAGTGTGACTGTGTAGGTGTGCGGATTCAGGAACCAGCTGGGATAGAATTAAAGCAACTTACCAGTCGGACAATTCCTTTGACTCCGTAGGAATTGCGACACCGTCAATGAGTATCAGACAAGCTGAGAAGGCGTACCTACCAGAAGAATATACTACAACAGGCAAATACGAGAGCTAGAAACAATCCCAGTGCAGCCCTCCTTGAATTAAGGGACAGACCCAAATCCGAAGCCTTTACATGTGTCACTACATTTACGCCCAGTTCCAAGAGGATCCAGAAAGTTATAAAGACGCATTAGGGCATTCAAGGAACAGGCACATTTACAACAGGTCCCCCACCACTATTTGCATTCAAACATACCCAGAATTTGAGGGACCACTTAGTCCGCACTCATCCTAAGACACCCCTTCCGAGACAACCAACTCTCTGGGAGCTACCACCAGTGGTATGACATTTCCCGTGTGGCTCCTGCTCTGTCTGCACTCACACAACAGCTTCCAAACAGATTGACCTCGGACTAGCTAGACACTGGCAACAAACAAAACAGCAAACAATGTATCTACACTATCCTATGCCCATGTGGTAAGAGATACCTAGGCATGACCACAAGACAAGTCAGGATAAGGATAGGTGAGCACAAGAGTACCATATGATGTAAATAATCTAACACCAAGCTACTCAATCACTTTTTGGAGTATAATCACACCCCAGACAGCATTAGGTGGACAATCATTGAATCGAACCCCAACAGGACCAACAGAACCCTATTCAGGCAGGAACAACGGTGGGTCCACAGATTGAGGAGTGGCACAGAGGAACTTAATGATGAGCTACCTATGGTGGAGTTAAGGACTTAGAGTCGGGGCCCCTTCTCTATCACAGTGAATTGACACAACCCCCCACAGGTATTTCATACCTGTAGCATCAGTGTCACTCAGTGCCCAAAGTGTACACACAGAGAAAACATACTTTGAGACAATATCACATTTCCCACCTTGGAGCATCTAACTGAATCAGTCATGGCATGAGGATGTCCCCTTTGGCAAAACTTTCTTTTTTTAAAGGGCATTTAATTACTATACCTTGGATACTACCCTGCCTATGCCACACTCAATGTGTGACCTCTCTCACAATTTGACTCTAAGCTATTAGCATGCTTTCCACATCTGTGGCTAAGGCGAGTTAAAGCCACTATTTATGACATGGAGATGAGTAGTTTATGGACATCCCCTGTAGACAGTGCTTTTCCATCAAAGAGCGACTTCAAAGCAGCTTATTGGAACTCACTTGTTATAAAGCGGTTTGCTGCCTTAACTGGTCCTTCCCTATCCCGAGATTTCCTTGAGCTAAAGTACTAAGTGGAACTCGAAGGGTACTGGGTTCTAATCACTTCCCCAAAGATAGGAAACTGTATCACCAGTTTAGGGTGGGGTCTCTTCCGATCAATGTATATACCAGTAATTGGTGTATTTCTAATAGTAGAAAACGCATATTTTTGCCAAACCCACAATGAATCTTTGGCTCACATTTTGTTTGCCTGCCCAGCCTATAGTACTCCACGGGCTAGATGGCTGAAACCCTTATGCTCAAATTTGGGTACTAGGTCCAGTTACGGGGGACTTAGGATCTTAAAAACGTCTACCAATGAGTCCATAGTGATTGCTGTTGCTAAGTTTTTAGGCTGGGTGTGAGTGATTCGTTCTAAAGAGAGGTGTATGAGCTAAGTGTTGTTTGTAGCTCAGTTAGACAGTGTTTAATCCCTCCTTGCACTTTCTTGTATAAAATCGAATGAAATGGTACTGGTTTGCATGTAGAACTTTGGTATCTTGACATCCCAGGCGGCAGTCTTTGTAGGAGTGTATTTTGTTAGTTTTAAGCTATTTATTATACAATATGAAATACTGAGGAGTTTTAATAATGATATTGTACAAGGTATTTTTATGTTAAAAATTGCAAAACCTTTTTATATAGTTCACTGCACTGTTATTGCATTTACTATTGTCTTTCATGATTTTATATCGAAATAAAGACTTTTTGACTGACTGTATTACCAGGTTTGGACTAGGAACCAGTACTAGAAGTTCTTTTTAGCGCAAGAACGCATATACACCTAACAGTTTAGGTACCACAGGCACACAGGGCCCTTCTTTCCCTGATCCCTGTTCCTTTTCCCCTCATGCCACCCTTTTTTCGTTCCTGACGAAGCGCCCTTGAATCCCTTATGGACCTACGAGAAGTGCAAAACATGTTGGCCACTCTGTGTTTTTAATACAAACTTGCACGGATGCTGAGAGCAGCGGTAAAATACTTATCTGCCCTCCATATTTGTTCCTGAGAGGAGCTCCAGCATCCACACTCATTTTAACCTTAACACTCGGACCCTTGAATAAATATTGGTTTCAGGTACCGTCTGGTAATTTTAATTCACTCATGCATTTACCTCCCTAGGCCCACACACCCAAATGCCCAACTGCACTGTCACCTTAAAAGATCTCGATAAAGAGCCAACTCGGGGGCCTGTGGAGGACAGCAGTGCCACCCCCATGAGGAGCAACGCCTGATGATGAAGCATGACACTTGCAAGGTTGTGTGAGGGCACTATACCCAAAAGGAGGGATTCCCCCGTCACTCTTTATAACCCAACCTCATTGAGACTGATCACTCTCATATTTCTCTCTCTCAACCACAATTTGATTGTTACTCTCTTGCGACCTTAGGCACAGCTACCCCCCAGTGTTTATTAGGCTAAAAGCAGACATAATGTGGAACAAGAGAGAAGTATCACTATCTGTAGCTACTTCAAGATGAAAATTGACATTCCCAAAGATAGTAAGATTTCTGGAAAGAATGTTTACTTCAACTAAACTGCAGATACTCTGAGCAAATTTTGACCACAGGCTAGGAGGTTGGTAGACAAATAGGCCTTTAAAGACCTTATCTGAGGAAAGGTCAGCACAAAAGGACATGACCTTGCATAACTATGAGGAGATAGGAGAGGTACCAACCTTCAGATTTGATTTGTGAATAATTGCTAGTCCACCTCCCCTTTGTTTTAGGCGTCATGTCTGGTGACAGTGTAGTCAGCAGGCAGAGCTGCAAGGAAATACGAACAAGAGGAACTGTTTGCCCAGGTTTCTGTAATATATACAGGCAAAGGATTTTGTGCATCTATTAGCAGGTTGAACTCAACACTGTGTTTAATGATAGATTGAACATTTACTAGGAGACAGAGAAGTGTATTACGATGTTTAACGGAAGAAGTAACCGAATGCGGCTAGTGACTGGATGACCTGGAACGCACTGGAAATGCAAAAGAAGAGTGGGCAGTTGATGGGACACAGCCCAAGGTCATGTTTACAGCAATGTGATGGATTACCTGCTGGCGTGAGAGAGAACAGTGCATCCCTTGCATACTTGGTTTTAGGGTGGCTGTCTAAGGCAAAGCTGGCAGGGTGTCTGCCATTGGCTACGGTCCGGACATGGACGGGTGAAGACGGGCTTGACTTAGGTGTACTTTGAAGTGGTTGATATAGCCCGTCATGGGGGGGGGGGCATAGCGGGGGAATGACTCTTGCGCTCGAGCAGCGCTAGAGTGAAGAGCAGATCAAATGTAAGATTTAAAGTGAATGGGCAATATAAAATGGAACCAGGATCCAGAAACCCCTGGAATTAGTTGCAGGCTCCCCTACTGGTGAAACAGAGGTAACTAAAATAAAGATGACGAAGGTAAAAACATAAAATGAACAAAACAAAAGTGTTTACCCTTCTGATATAGTGGATCATTAGGCTGGGAGCCAGGCCCCTCTCAAATACAAGGAAAAAAAAGCATGGTTAAAGCACAGTCTTTCAGTGTACTGCACAGCTGTACAGACATTCTTTGATGCGGTTGATATAGCCCATCATGGGGGGCTATGGTAGGGGTGTGGCCAGTGCACTCGCGCATTGGTAGAGCAAAGAGCAGATACAATTTATACAAGGTAGTAGTGAAAAATATGCACCAAGCATCTGATGTGGAATATGGATATAATTTAAAGGACATAAGATAAGGAGTTTTGACACAAGACGGTAAACAAGCTTGGTACAGTTGACCTATCAATAAACTGATTCTGCCTCAAAGCACACAAGCACTACTAAAGGATAATTTCATTGCAGAAGACCAATCCATAGATTGTTTAATGCCTACACTAAAAGTGTGTACCACGGTTAATGAAGAACTACTAAAATTGGAAAACAGCCTATTTTGGAGATTACAGCTAATGATAAAATGGAACACCAGGGAGTAACATTACTACTAACTGAAAAACTACAAACAAAATTGGATTTTTTGGAGAAATCTGTATTGAAGACTGCAGGTTTGGAAAAGTGTTTACGTGTGTCTATATACTGTTGTGTTATTTAATGGCGTATTTTCAATGAAGAGGAAGAGTTAGTAAATGGTGCTAAGGGTAAAGTTATTGATGTTATTAATTTTCCAAACAGGGATCAGATCGAATATTTGGTTATCAAATTTGATCAGAATGATGCAGCAAAGCAGATTGTGCATTGTGTTGTACGTTTTTTGCTTGGAAATGCTTTGTGTGTCCGATGACAGCAGTTTCCAGTGTCTCTATTGTATGCTATAACTACCCACAAATCTCAAGGTTTAACTAGAGAGACAGCTTTTGTGAACATCAGTAGTAATGTATTTAAAAAAGGAATGGCATATGTTGCATTGTCTGGATTAAGAACATTGTCAGGTTTGTATTTGATGGAATGTGATCACAAAGATGCTAGTGCAGATGGAAATTTTATAAAGAGTACAATCGGTTAAGAGATCTATATGCTCCTCATTTAAGACAATATCCTATTTATGAGAAACGGATGATGTGTCCAAAACAAAAGCCTACAAAAGGCTTAACAGAGCTCCAAGAAATGAAAGAAAACCAGAACAATGTACAAGGTGCTAAAAAGAAAAAAGTGCAAACTGAGGGAAATATTGTAGGACATCAGTTAGAAAACAGTTCAGGTATCAACTGCTAAGTAAATGTGGTTCTCATTGAAGTGTTTCATTTACCTCATCTTGTTAATCAAATTGAACGAAACAGTGAAAAAAGGTTCTGATCTTCACTGTACCATTTACTCCAACAAATACTAAGTAACAGAAGTTTAATACATTCTGCTTCATGCATTCAAGATGTTTTGAATACATCTAGCGGATCAGTAATATTTAGTCTGAATATACAGCAAGATGCACAATAATTTATAATAATCATTCTGGGAGCTTTAGAAGAAGAACAAGAAAATATTGATCACTTGTTTGGACTAAGTTATAAATGGGACCACTAGTTTGAAGACTGCTCATTTACATCTACCACTGATATAAATACTCGGCGACTTCTATACTTAACACTGCCGGATGGCAAAACAGTGTCTTTTGACAAATTGATTAAAATAGCAATTAAAAATATGTCCTGCCCAAATTGTGGACCAGAGGTAACATCTATGTTGCAAATACAAAGAAGTGGAAAATACCTCATATTAATTATGCAACGATGTAGACCAGATTGCACAAAATTAGAAACCGAAATTACAAACTTCAAAGCAAGACGAATATCTAATTCAGTAAAAACTTACATAACACTGGCTATTTTTTTCATAAGGGAGCTAATATAAAATCTAGACAGTACACTGCCTTTTTAACGTTTAAAAGTGGATGGACGGATTGCAATGCTAGCAACATTAAATTCAAAGTGGAACTACCTTCCAAACTACAAACTCTTCTTTATAATAGCAGCTGCAAATCAAAATTCTAAGATTCCTGAAAACACATTTTCACTCTAGATTTATTAAATAGACATATTGATACTTTACAAGGTAGGTAGCACATAGGCTATAAGTAATAGTCCTACATGCATAAAAGGTAATATAAATTATACTTAGAACTTTTAGTGAGCTACATGCACATTTACAGGCCTATATACTTAATCATACAAGCATTCTCTCACCCTCCTTTATTTTATTTTTGAAATGTATAGAGCCCGCAGCTACCTCCCACTGAGGTGTCCAGGTGCTAAGGCAGCAGATTCACACAGATGCACAAAGACTAGGTACTGTTCAAAGGTCAGGTTTTTAGAGCTCCCCTGAACGCTGATTCTGGTTTTGTATTCATAGAATAAAAGGCATGGCATTCAAGAGCTCTGCAGCTCTGATCGCAAATGCTCTGCCGCCTACCCTGGCCTTATGAAAGCGGGGACTAGTAAGCAATTTCATGTGATTTGATCTTTGGGCCCGGTCGTGTTGGTAACTTTGCAATCTAAGTCTCAGATATGCAGGGCCCAAACCCTAGTGGCCCTGTAAGCCAGAGTATGTGTCTTAAAGGCAATTCTCCTACTGACGGGAAGCCAGTGATTACTCCTCAGATGGGGAGAGATGGAATGACGGAAAGGGACCTTACAGACCAGCATTTTGAACAATTTGTAGTCTGCGGGTCAGATATGCTGGAAGTCCTAAGTAGAGACTGTTAGAATAGTCCAGGCGGTATGTTACCAGGACATGGACTACTGTCCTCCTGCAGTCCAGCAGGAAGAAGTGGAGGAATTTTCTCAAAGCTCGCAACTTCCAGAAGCAGGAAGAGGAGATTTGATGAATCTGGGTCCTGCTAAACAGAGCATTATCAAATTTGAACCCCAGATTTCTCACCGAGTCCACAGGATCCGGTGGGGATTCAGTTTGGGTGGCCGCCAGAGCTTAGAAGGTGGTGGGACAGGCAATTGAAAAAGAGCACCTAGGTTTTCTCTGAATTCTACTTTAGACAATTTTGGGTCATTCAAGCCGAGATGTCACATAGGCACCGTCTAAAGTTGGCAAAAGCAGGCTCCGATTGTTCTTTAAAAGTGAACGTCAGCTGGGTGTCATTAGCATAGGAGATCACTTTCAGCCCGAGAGTCTCGACCAAAGTTGCAAGTGGGGAGAGGTAAACATTAAAAAGGAGAGGGCTTAGTGCCAATCCCTGGGAACCCCACAAACAATGGACTCCTGGGAGGAGACAAAGGGACTCAGAAAAACTTGTTGTGAACGGTTCTCCAAGAAGGATCCAAGCCGGGACAGAGTAGTGCCTCGAACTCCCAGACATTTAAGTCTTTCTAGTAAAATAGGATGGGCAACAGTATCGAAAGCAGCAGACAGGCCAAGCAGTACTAGCATTGCTGCACTGCCCTGGTCTGTGGTCTCGCAAACGCTCTCCGCCACATCTAGGAGTGCGGTCTCTGTGCTGTATCCAGCTCTAAAGCTGGATTGGGAGTCATGGAATCGATCGAGCACTACCTGCTCAAGGATTTTAGCCTGTGGCGGCAGAAGGGAGATAGGTCAAAAAATGTATATTCAGCATGGTCGGCATCCAGATTTAGGGGCTGGGCAGTAGGAATGCTTGTTCACATGCTGCTGGGTAGATGCCTGATCTCAGAGAAGAATTCCAAATCTGGTTCAAGGGGGCATTGAGACAAGGGGCCGGAAGTTTAAAAAAAATGGGCCGGCGTGGGTCAGCCAGAGAACAAGATTTACATTCATACAGTTTCACATCCAGAGGTAGTGCGTGGAATTCAGACCACGTCTTAAGACAGTCAGGGGTTGCATTTTGCTTTGGCGTGACATGTTGGATAGGAAGGTGGAATAGATAGTTTAGATCACACCCTGAAAAACCTTATATAAGTATATACAAAAGCAAAGACCAGTAACACTACCCAACAGACACTGTTACAACATCTAATCATTCATTCACAAACAGACACACAACTCATATGTATCTAGTAGTAATTCAGGCACTTCTAAACTAACTAAAGTAGTACAATAGTACATTTTAGACCCACAACACAATCCATACTGCCCCTTACATATACGAAATAGCCAGTGATATACCAACAAACTTAGTTACATATAGAAAACATATCTTCATATAGGTACAATCCATGCCAGGCCCTTAGATTCAAAATTGCAGAGCCATTTAGTCACAAATAGAGCAATAAATGTAAGAAACTGTCTTACATATAAAAAGAGAACTACACATGCGCACTAACAAACTCATTCAGATAGCTGGTAAAAAATTTACACTATCAAGTAAATCATTCAGAGATATAGACCTTTAAATGTGTGTCAGACCTAGTAGAGTTGACACTGTCTCTCCACTTCTACTATTAGTTTTAACCTGGTGTTCTACCACATAAAATTCACACCTAAGGTAGGCTGTAGCTAGGTCATAGGGCACGCTATTATGTGCTTAAAAGCTAACACATGTAGTTATATGTTTTAGTGAGCTATATGCACACTTACATGCTGATATGCTAACTCATGCTTTCAGTGTTACAAATTGAGTTGAATCCTATGTAAGTGCATAAAAAAGGGAAGACCTACTAATATATCCATGCAGACAATGTCACAAGCATCTGAACTTTCACTCACATGCCCAGACACAACTGTTATGAATGTAGTGCTACCTGAGGCAGTGTGACACTCACCCAAATAACCCATTCATTACTAACACACCCAGAGACAACCCATGCCAGTCAGTAAACATATAGTCAACAGCCTCAAACAGAGTCAGCGGTGTAGAAAGAAACGTCCTTACAAATTCAGAGTCACTGAAAGGAAGTGAAATACTCCAGTAAATAACTGACACTGCCAAGTGAATCATCCAGAGAAGTAGGCCTTTCAATATGTCCTAGGCCTATCACACTTGAGCTTGTGCATGCTGTTCTACTGTTCACCTGTCTTGATATTTGAAATCCCCTGACAACCTTTAACCTGCTGTTGTACTACTGCTAGGTCGACTTGGTATTTAAAATTGTTTCACAAGCCTGAACCAGCTGTTCTACTACTTTAAAGTCACCACTAAGATAGGCTGTAGCTAGGCAATAGAGTAATCTGCTATGTGCATAAAGGCAAACCATGTAGTTAGAAGTTTATGAGGGGACAAGGTACACTTTCAGTCACATATGCTGACTTATACATCATGGGGCAGATTTATGTTGTGTATGCGCCACGTTTGCGTCACGCAACTGTGGCGTAAACGTGGCGCATCCTTACGACCGATTTACAACGTGACGCATCTAGGCAGATGCGTCACGTTGTAAAGCCCTGCGCCGCTGGTGGGCGTTCCGGCGCAGGGTGGGCGTTCCGGGGCAGGTGCGCCTCGCAAAAGTGGCTGAGTGAAATCTATAAGATTTCACTCAGTCACTTTTAGGCCAATGCTGCGTCAAAACCCTGCGCCTGCTTGAAGCAGGCGTAAGGCTTGACGCAGCATTGGTCAGATAGGGCACCCCCGAGCTTTGCTGGAGCTGCGTCGCGCTTGCGACACAACTCCAGCAATGCGTCACTTTTACGGCACAGATGCGTGACGCATCTGTGCCGTTTTTGCCCCATGGTGCGCCGCATCATAAATGCGGCGCACCATGGGTGGCGAAGCTGTGGCGCACTGTGGCGCATGTTAACTGGCGCATCCCTCGGGATGCGCCAGTTAACATAAATCTGCCCCCAAATGTTCTGCTTTGAGTACTATCTCATGTAAGTATCAAAGGACAGAGCTACTAATACATCCTCTCATTCAGTGTGTTAAGCTTCTGCACCTTCACTCACATGCCCAGAAACACCACCTATGTATCTAGCACTAATAGAAGCTGTGAGACACTCAGGGGCAAATTTACAAGCCCCTATCGCCAGCACCACGTCATTCTCAGTGACGTTGTGATGGTGATAGGGGCCTTGCCTTATTTACAAGGCAGCGTTAAGGTACTTAACATGGCTTAATGCTGCCTTGCAAACAAGGCACCCTTTCACTCTGTCTATAGTATGAAAGGGGAGGGCAATAGGTGTTGCGGTGGGCATTCCACCTCAACACCCATTCATTTTAAATCTGCCTCTTATTTACAAGGGCAGCGTAAGCAGAAGGCAATGCCAAATTTAAGACCAGGGAAAACCTGGTCTTAAACAGGCGAAATGAGGAGAAATGCTTTATTTTTCCTCCGTTTTGCTGTTTTCATTTGTGCTGCCTTGTGCAGCACACATAGAAACAGCACATTGTATATGATTGTTTATGTGCAGGGAGGTCCCTCTAACAGCACATAAATAAGCATTTTAAAAAAATTGCACAGCCAAGGTTCCAAAAAGAGGAGTAATCCAATATTAATCAAAAGTAGGAGAACTAGTCGAGTCACAAGTTGAGTTTATTCCAACACTGTGATTATTCAAATTTCAAATTTAAGTTTAAGATGTTGCAGCATCAAATACTTGGGTAAATCATGTATGCTCAAACCCAGTGCATTTTGATTAAGCAGGGCCCTTCATCAGGGGAAATTGCATCTGAAAGTAATGAAGCAGGAAGCACATAGGTCAATCAAGAATAAGGGATGAATTGACAGAAAGAGAATTCTGGAGGTGCCCAAAAGGTAATTAAAAAAAGTGGTGAAAAATGCTTAAATACAATAAAAAACGAGGAAAATTAGAACTGTGACAATTATGATATATGTAACCAGTATAACAATAGTGAGAATAAACATGAAATCAAATTGAAAGCAGGAAAGGTGAGGAGGAAAAGCTTGCAGCAGGTCCAGTGACATTCACGTGTATGGTGTATTCAAGAAGTAAAAATATATAGATCAAAACGGTGTGGACATGCGATAATAAAATGTGCAAAGAGAGAAAATCTAAAAGAAAAGAAAGCTTTAATCATACCCTCAAATTCGTGAGTGTTATGAAGCTGGTTCAAATAAAGTTAAAGCCAGTAGCATGCAAAGAACGATTAATAAAAACTTAAAGACAATGGGAGATATTCTCAAGAACGTGCAACAAACATCACCAAAATAGGTTAAGGCAATCTTTCATATCGCCGTCTATCGCTGGTAAATAACTCTGTGCTAATGTCCTATTCACAACACAGCGGTAACATGTGATAGTTTCCTGATAACGTGCCAAATTGTCTGCGATAAAATCACCGGGATGGAAATAAAAATTCAAACCAGAACGTGAAAAAAGTTGCGATGGGCCCAACCATGATAAGAAAATCATTGATAAGCAGCGCCAGGTCTGCAATTCACACATGCCAGGAGGGAAAAATCACTATAAAAGCAGAGAAAAAAACAATAACAAAAACAAAACAACTGCGAAGCACAATGGAGGTAGCTGGAGCAAGTACTGAGGACAAACAGAACCCCACAAGCCCCACAGAGGACCAGCCTGGTACTTCGGAGTCAGAGAAGGGCAAGGAGACACTACAACAGTATCCTAAACCCTAAAATACTACACTACACAAACACTACAACACCACCCAAAAACCTAAAACACTACATTACACAAATACTACAACACTACCCTAAAACCTAAAACAGAACACTACACAAACACTACTACACTACCCTAAACGCCAAGACACTACACTACACAAACACTACAACACTACCCTAAACCCTAAAACACTACACTACAGAAACACTAGAACACTACACTAAACCCTAAACCACTACAATACACAAACACTACAACACTACCCTAAACCACTACCCACACTACTCCCACCCCTACACTGCCATAAAACGTAAAACACTACAACACTACAACACTACCCTAAACCACTACCCACACTACTCCCACCCCTGGCACAATCACCCTTACCTCTCTTTCCTCGTGGTTCCTCTCCAGCGTGGCTGTCTCTGCTCTCGGTTCCTGCTTCCTGCTTCTCGTCGTGGGGCGGTGCACGCCGGTGTGAGGAAACGGAAGAGCTCTGTTTTTTTCTCACAAGGAGGTGGATCACCATTACATCGCATGCGTTGTAACAGCGCATGCTATGTAAAAACCCGCATGCGGCCTAGAGGCGCTGGAATGATGTGAAGCGCAAATCAAAGCAAAAACTCAGCAACAACCAGAAGGCAGCAATGCAGACTGGAGGTGGGAGCCCAGCGCCACAGGAGGAGGTGGAGGAGATGGAGGAAATGGTGTCCACAGTCATCAGTGTGGAGACGATGACAGGATTTGGGGGACCAGACACAGCTCAACATGACCTGACACAACAGCAACAGGGAGAGTAAAGACCGGGCCTGTGCATACTCACAATGACTATGGATCATGTCCCTGACCCCCTTGGCTCACTGCAGCACACCTAGAAAAAACAAGTAGGCCCCCTTTGACTATGTGCCCAGAGAGGGCCCTTTCCACAGATCACCAATCTCACAACTAACCCATGCACATGTGCTAAACTAAGCAAAGCGGCGTGTCTGTGAGCAACACTGACAATGCAAGTGACACTGCATGACGAATAGCATTGCTGCAGTCAATATATTATGACATGTTGTTTGCTACAACACAGAGGTGGCTGAGTGTGGACAACATCTGTAAAGCAGCAGGTCTCACCCTGACACATCCATGTGCATAAACAACCCCTGATGTCAACAAAACATCTGTGGACCTACCATGCCGCAGACTCCCAACTCCCACCAAGAGCCCAATGTACCCAAGTATGCAACATCTCAGCACTGTATAAGCACAAAAGTCAGAGGCAACGCATGAAAGGGATAAAGTGCAGCAAAATCAGAGCTGCAAGGCTGCTCACCCAAAATGCAGTACACACACATAACATTCAGAGCACATCAACATTGACAACAATGTGGTACACACTGCAACACATTTACAATAGAACAGTAGACACAACTGGTGCTGCTTGTGTGTAGAAACTGGCCAATCACATTTGGCATAGCAGGAAACTGTGAGTTGATAATGTACCAGTACAATCACACATCTGTGATGTTGTCGCAATGTTCACTCTCCCGCATCAAATAGGCAGCTCCTCCCATCCAGTCACAAGGTACACTGCCATGCAGTCTGTATGTAAACATGTACAACCCGTCAACATACATGTGAACACAGTGTTAAACTGCATCTCCCCTTCACATTGCAGAGGGACAATAAACACCTCCTGCAGAGGAGACCTAACAACTCTTCACTGAAGGCGAAGAGGACCTCCTCACCTTCGACACTGACACCCTCCAAGAGCTCATGGACAGCTTCGGGACCCCACCTTCAGGAGCAGGGCAGCAAAGCTGCATCGATGAGACCCCACCCCCTGCACAGACCAAGAAGCAGGAAGCACCAACCACCACTGCTGTCTCCCAAGATGCCCACGAACAACACATGGCCTTACAATGACATGTGTTAGGGTACCAGGAAAAGATGGCTGATCAGGTACAGGTGGGGTTCGACCGCATGGCACCCACACCAGATGCCATACGTGGGTGTAAGTCCCATCAGGTACCACTTACAGTCCCTAAGAGACACCCACAGTCCCCCTCAATTGTCTCCAATGATCCATGGCTGAAATCGCTGGAGTCCTGACTCGGAGACAAGAACAACTGTCTAGTGAGAGTGGCTGCATCTCCAGAGATATTGGTTGTCCGCTTTGTAGGTATCATCAGCCTGTGGGCGATGTGGGTCGGGATGCGGAGGATGGTTGTCCTTTTGTACCTGTAGTGGGCAATGACTTCCTCTGGCGTTGAGTTTCCGAGGATGGTGTGTGTTAGGAATGTCCGCTGTCCTGTTCTGTGTAGCCTCGGGTGTAGTCCTGGAGGAATGGTCTGGGGGTACTGCGGGTGGTGGGGGTGGGTGTTGTGGCCCTCTAGGGTCTCCGAGCTGCATGATCAGTAGCTCCATGATATGTGTTGGTCTTCAGATGTGACTCTGGGCTAAACTCCCTTTCATACTGCAGGTAGTCGTCCTGCTTAACACCAGTAAAATGCAGGTGTTAAATCCCATCTGCTAACGCGCCTTATCGCCTGTTTTTGGATCGCAGATCTGACTTATCTTTGAGAATATCGCAAAGTGGTGTTTTTGTGTGTTTTTGCATGGGAACGCCTACTCTGCATGTCATTAGCGTTAGTTGTCGCTCTCATCCGTGGCAATGTTTTTTGCGGAAGCTATCGCAGGAAAACTGGCGAAATTGGCATTTTGCACCAGCTTGAGAATGGGGCGATAATTCTTTTGCCACATTTGCGCTAAAGTGCTGATAATTCGGTGATAAGTCCTTGAGAATATGCCCAAATGAGGGATGCAAATTAGAGTTATGCGTGATGTTAGCCAGAGTGTAAAACAATAGCACAGTGTGTTCCAAAGATCTTACCATCATAGGTAAACAAACAGGATTTCGGTGTCCTGACCAGCGAGCATGGAGTGTTCAGTGAACACTGATAGTGGTGCAGAAGTTAATATGCAATTAGACAACGGAATAAGTAAACGGAAAAAATGAGTGAAAAGTGAGAGCCATCTTGAAATGGACAACAGCAAGCGGTGAGTTGTGAACCTCTAAAGAATTAGTAGGCAAAAAGCATTAGATGTAATGAAGAAAGGATAAAGTTTGGTGAAAAGTATGAAACAGTGAAAGTAATTATGGAAGGATGATATAGAAGAAATAATTGATCAGAAAGCCTGGGAAAGCAAGTGCAACATAAGATATAAATAGTCAATTAGACAACGGACCAGCTGAATAGAAAGAAAAACGAGCAAAAGGTGAGTGCCATCTTGGAATGAACAACCGCAAGAGGGGTAAGTTGATGCACACACTGTGAAGCTAAAAAACATAATAGGTAGACAACATAGGATGAAATGAAAAGAGAAGGTAAGAAGGGTAGAATATGGTGAAAAAGTGTAAAACAGTCATATTAATCAATCAGAAAGCATTACAAAGCAAGTGCAAAATAGGATATGAAGAAAGCTTTTACAACAAGCAGAGCATAAGTTATGGAAGACGACACACATATTATAGGAAGCAGCTGAATTCAACACGATCAATCAGTCCATTAAGCAGAAGGGTATCCACTATCCAACAATTTCATCCAGTAGGTTGGTCTCTGTAGGGGGAATTCTCACATAAAGTCAGTCTCTAACACCATGAAATGAAGCTGGCTGATGTTATGCTTCTGTGTCAAGAAGTGTGAGGCTATAACAGATTTTAGGCTAATGTTGCTTTTATGTTAATTGGGCCTGGTCTTGATTTTTCATTCACTTTTCCCAATGTATGCCAGACTGCAGGGGCATTGCAATAGGTACACCATGTTTTTGGTGTCACAAGTGACAGCGATTAGTAGCTTGATTTTATTCCTTTGTGTGGGTGAGTTCCTTTAATGATGTTGTAGTAATTATTGCAATGTAGTCATGGAATAGTGCCTTGATATGGACGGTTGATATTTCTCCATTTTAGTGTACAAAGCATTTCCTGGAAGTTTTTCCAGTGCTTATGTTATGTTCCATATAGGTAACCAGATATAGGACCGGGTAATATCACACGCCTTGACCTACATTACCTCCCCTACATTATACAGTAACAAGCCTTTTAGGAATGAACATTTGCCTAGTTCTAGTCCTGGGCACAATAGGAGGGTTTCTCCCTGAACAATAGCATCCTATAAATTCATCAATAGACTAACACAGTATGTATAAATATTTATAAGGGTTCTTGGAAACCAGGCAGGGGCTGTACCACCGGCATAATATCTATGTACAAGGTTCATCCCATACATCATCCTCAAATACAACAATGGCTAATAGAAGAAACCAGGGATAAAGGATCCCTAGATACTTTCTGTATAAATACAGCACATCTCACTAGTGTTAGCTACTAGAGGGAACCAAGACTTCCAGGCTGACACAACCGCCAGAGATGCTGAGGCTCCTGCATGCAGACGCTTCAGTTGACAGTGGCTTGATACATTCTTTGTGGGGTGTCCAAATTGAGACCAGGATGGGGTCCCACACTCTCTCACTTCAGGTAATGGGGTTAGACTAAAACCTAGAGGAATTCTTGGCTTCACACCTACTTACATGCTAGGTACACTTAGGTACATCTAGATATTATGCATTTTATATTTATGTATGTATTCAATAATATTGCACAATGGTAGAACTGTACTATCCTTTTATATTCACTGTACTGCTAATCATATATATCTGCTACTGATTATCGGTTGTTGCAGCACATCTATTTTACACTAGAAGAACAACTGTGCAATAAAATCTTATTGTAACACGCCTAACTATTTCTTCTGTGTAACTCTCTGAGACCGAATAAGTGAGCATGAGTGACTGAACAAAAAGTAGTACATAGTTTCCACGATTCTGAGGGATCAGGGTTGTCATGTTCTGAGGTTGCCAGAAACCTTTCACTCCCTGATAAGAGGAGATTCTAGTGGCAATGTGAGTTAGCTAATGCAAACAGGCTAACATTTTCAGTGTTGATGCTTAGAGTCAGTCTGCCACCAAACCCACAGTTTATGTTATATGGAACGCGCAGATCCTGTTTGGTTAATATGCGCTACAAGGAGGAACTAGCTAAATATAAAAAGATGATCATCGAGGAAAAAAGAAAATTCTATAGTGAACAAATTAAAACCGCAAAGAACTGTAATAAACAACTCTATCAAGTAGTGAAGCAACTTGCAGGGAAAGCACCGGATGATGCTCCTCCCCATCACTCATGACATCACTGATGACACCATCCAGTGAATGTGTGTCTTTCTGAAAAATAAATGTTTTATATATGTATATGTAAATTTCGATGGAAGAATACATGTTTAAATAAGTGTCTTAATGGATGTTTTTTTTAAAAAAAATTGATTGGTTAACTGGTTTATTAAGTGTATCTTAGTGAATACATATATTAGCGAGTATTGTTTAAATATTTAAATGTTTGTATCAGTGTTTCATTTTGTGTATAATTGGCTGCATGGGTTGGTGACTGACTCACTGTTTGTATGAGTTTTGAAGACAGCATATGTGCAGGACTGTATGGGTGGATGAGTGTGTATATGTGTGTGTTAGTGAGTGAATGACTGTCACACTAGTATCTTTATCATTAACTACATTTGTTCTAATGTAGTATATGTGAGTATTGATGTATATAAGTGAGTATATGTGAGAGTGAGAGATTGAAAGAGTTCTTGTTTAAATAAGTATGTGTTTCTATAAGTGATTGTTTAAGAGAGTAAGTATGTGCAAGTTTCCTTAGAAGTAAGGTGGTAGTGTGTGTATAGCTGTATATGTAAATAAATGGATGTTCAATAGCTTATTTGCATGTGTGAGTATGTGTGTGAGTAACTTTTTGATGAATGTCGGTGTGTAACAGGATGTATAGGTGTATCACTACATATGATGAGTGAGTATATGTATGAGTGACTATATAGAACTATTGATAAATGAGTGGATGTGTATGTAAATGATGATAATACTGAATTGGTTGTAACTGGTATGGATATCTCATTTTTTTCGAAAATGTTAGTTTCTTTTTTTGACTATGTGTTTCAAGGGTTACATTATACTGAAAGGAGGTCTGTTACTCTGTCACAAGGATGGTGCCATCAGTGATGTCATGAGTGATGTCACTGACCATGTCATGAGTGATGTAATATGTGATGTCATCAGCAGTGCATTACACGTGCAAATTATAGTGAGTCCAACTAACTATAACGTGGGAATTTCAATGGTTTTATGTCAGTAAAATTTCCAGGTAACTATAACTGGTGTGAAACCTATGTTTTTTTCAGTGAATTTAATAGGTTTTTTAAATGCTGATTCCTAACTATAACTGGTGTGAAACCTATGGTTTTTTCAGTAAATTTCATAGGTTTTTTAAATGCTAATTCCTAACTATATATAGGGCCTCAAACCGATGTAACTGTGCATGAGAGCCAGTGAATGTGTGAGTGGCTGTATGGATCATTGTGAACTTGTATCAGGGATTGTATAAGAGAGTAAATATGTGTTAGTATATGTTTGAATAAGTAAGGTGTGTATAACTGTATAGTTGAGGAAATGGAGGTGAGTGATTCTTTGCATGACTGACTAGGTGTTATGTATACACTGAGTGTATCTAAGGTTATATTAGAGTCTGAAGAGGTTCATCGTATTAGCACAAGAATGATGTCATCAGCGATGTGATCAATGATGTCAAATGAGATGTCATCAGTGATGTCATTTGAGATGTCATCAGTGATGTCATCAGTGATGTCATTTGAGATGTCATCAGTGATGTCATCAGTGATGTCATTTGAGATGTCATCAGTGATGTCATCAGTAATGTCACTGACCATGTCATGAATGATGTAATATGTGACATTATCAGCAGTGGATTGCGGGTTCGCGAAATATATAGTTAGTGCAACTAACTATATATGGGAATTTCATTGGTTTTGTATGATTAAAATATTCATCTAACTATATATGGTCTGAAACCTATGGTTTTTTTCTGTGAATTTCAATGGTTTTTCAATAGCAATTATCAATAGCTGTAAAATAGATACTTCATTAAAATGAATAATGTATTTTATATTTATTTAATACAATTTTTTTATGTTTAAATTATTATTATTTTTTTAATTTTTGCCCCGGTGCGCTCCCGTTACGTGCACCGGGCAGTGCACCGGTGAGCGCAAGTCTGTTTAGCGCCCCGGTGCGTGTAATGGTGAGCGCCCCGTCAGCGAAATTGCCGCGAACGAAAACAACATTGTGACGCGCCGCGTAAGCGTGACGTATCGCGTAACCGCGTGATGCGTTCTTTCGGCGCACTGCGTAAACGCACCCGGAAGCGCTCTGTGGCGCGACCCGGAGCGCGAAACGTAAGCGCGCCGGAGCGCGTTACGTAAGCGCGTCGGGACATGTGACCTGAAAATAGCACTTTTCATTGGTTCTCAACTTTTTTTTCTCCTCATTCTTACTTTCTTCTTTGAGAGAGCAAGAGCTATTTGTGAGCAGAGAAATGGCTTCAGTAGTAGCTGCAGCCGGTGCACCCCCACCACCACCACCACCACCCAGAAAGGAAGGTCCACCACCCCAGATCTGTCCTGAAGTTGAAGAAGAGAAGGAAGAAGATGATGAGGAGGAACAGCCTAGGAGATTCTTGCAGGAAGAACCTAGGGAAAGGCATATGAAAGTGCATTTTATATGGGAGTACTTCTCCATCCCTGCTGGGCAAAAAAAAGTGAATGCCCCACATGTCACCTGTTTGATTTGCAACCCAAAGAAAAAGTATTCCTTTGAGAATTATACAATGATCCGCCACATGAAGAGGTGGTATCCTAACAATTTGGCACAGGCTGAGGTACGGGACATGCTTCAGAAGAACAGAGATCCTCAGGCCAGCACCTCCACAGGTGAAATTTCGGTTGGAGCACCAGAAGGGCGCGAAATGATGCCAAACATACAAAATAAATTTGGTGGATTAAAGATGGTCTGCATTTATTGTGGAAAGACCATCTGCTACGGGCAACTAAGTATTTCCCTCATTAATGATGCTGTAGACAACCACCACTGCAGCAAGAAAAGAAAGCAGTAGCTTTTTTTTTATTTTTTGCTCCTGTTGAGCCACTGTTAATTCCCAGTTTTTTGTTTCTTCCCTAAAAAAATATAAAATAGTTCATAGAAAACAAAAAAAACAAAAAATGTTCAGAAAAATAAAAAAAACATAAAACAACAAAAATAAAAAATAAGTTCTTTTCAGAAGTATCTTCCAATAATAAAAATGTGCTATCATTTTTTAAACTCTTACATACTTTTTTTCACTTTCTTGCGCTTTCCGGTGCGCGCACCGGTAAGCGCACCATCCGCTTACCTATATAGGCCTCCTAAGACCCCCTCAGGAAACCTAGGGGGTCAGGGGGTGTCTACCATGCCCCCTTATACCCATTCCCAACTTTGTTACTTTATCACATACACTTTTTTATATTTCTACTTCCAGTCTGATACCATACACTGCCCAAAGATAAAATCACTGTTAAAAAATCCAAACTACCTGTCTAAACTTAAACCCAACAGTGCCCTATCTCTACTGATATATTTTTTTTTAATGCAAATTACAGCACGAAAATGGAAGGAGAGCAAAACATTTCCTTCAAAGTTGTTCTGGAGAGCAACAATGAAAAAGTTATTGAACCCAATGATAACTTAGAATTCATGGATGAATCACGGGACTATGAACTACTTCAATGTGTACAATCAGTAGATTTCCTGATTCAAAATGAGGACATTTCCGACAATTAAATATTAGAAGTTCTGTTAAATTTGGAAAAAGAATCTGAAAAATAAATTTATATTTAATAATTCTAAAATTGTTTCAGACATTATTCATTTTTATATGTAATTCTTAAACTAGTACCAAATTGATTATAATGTAAAGTCAGACTTATAGTATACTGTTCAACTTTTTTGTGTTACATAGTAAGTTTGCTCATAGTTACTTCCTTTCTCCCACTATATTATCTCCAATGTGTATTTAACATCTCTTTAGCATCTCCTGCCTCCATGTTGTTTCTGCTTTCCTGACACACTATGGTATGAATTCCATATTCCTCAATAACTTCGGTAACAACATGCAAGATATCTACAAAGGAGACGGTGTATATTAAATTTTAGACGCTGCATTGGTACCTACATGTTGGTACTTAAATAAATGTTAAAAAAACAACAAAAAGAGCAATTAATAAACATACAATTTTAGAAAAGTCTCTCATTCTTTTTTACCCATGGTACGCTCCCCGGTACGCTCCCCGGTGCGCGTACCGGGCGCTCCCCCAGCAAAAATCGATTTTTTTTTTTTTAAATTGCCCCGCGGGCCCTTTTATTGCCCCCACATCAAACCTAGGGGGTCAGGGGGGGTCTACTCTGCCCCCTTATGGTCATTTCCCCCTTTGTTTTTGCCACCTCTTGTGTCTCGATCCTACCGAGACACAAGATGGCGGCCACTCCAGACTGTTTCGAATGTTTACAGACACCCGTGAGCCAATCAGCTTTCCGCGCGCAAGTCGCGTGTTGCGCCCGGTGCGCTACCCGGTGCGCGTACCGGGGCGCGCTTACAGATATATATATTTTTTTTGAACCTAAATTACTCAAAATCCACTGGAGTACATATCTTGAGACATAGCAAAGGCACATCGGGCCTACAATTTTGCCAAGTTTGGTGGAAATCCATTCAGCCGTACGAGCTAAAAGTGAGGTTGACCGCCCTATGGAAATTAACATGGGGAAAACACGTTTTGGGACCCCCCTTTTATCTCGGCCCCCGCTTGTCAAATCCCCCCCAAACTTTCAGGGAAGGACCGGGGCGCCGCGAGACCATTTTGAGGAAATGTTCAGGCAGATTCGCCAACAGACGCAAAAGTTATTCCAAATAGAATTTTGAGCTTTGACATTGAAAAACATCCTAACTATAACTACCTACTGGCGACCACCAGTAGGTAATATATATATATATATATATATATATATATATATATATATATATATATATATATATATATATATATATATATATATATATATATATATATATATATATATATATATATATAAATAAATATATATATATAATATATATATATATACATATATTTGTTTTCTTTATTTCATATACATTTAGAACCCAATCAGCCTGATTCATAGTGCCCTTTTGCGAGTTTGAAATAGCGAATCATAAGGAATCGCTATTCCAGACTCGCAAAACGACATTTATGTAGGAATCGCAAAAACAAAAGCGATTCCTACATATTCCTTATTTGCGATTAGCAAATTGCTAATCGCAAATAAGGAATAACTCCCTTATAAAATAAGGAATAACTCTCCATTCATTCCTATGGGCCAAAAGGCCCATAGGAATGAATGGGGAGTATTCCTTATTTGCGATTAGCAATTTGCTAATCGCAAATAAGATTACGATTTAAAGGGTGCCAGGGGTGTCCAAAGGACACCCTGTAGCACCCCTTAAAAGTAAATACGAACAGGTGTTGCGCGCACACATGTCCAAAGGACATGTGTGTTTGCAACATGCAACTTAGAAAAATGCTTTTAAAAGCATTTTTCTAAGTTTTCGCTATTTACCACGAGGTTTGACCTCGCGGTAAATAGCGGGCCGAAATTGCGAATTCGCAATTTTAAAATGGATGATGAATTGCATTTAAGGAATCTCAAATTGAGATTCCTTAAATGTAATTCATCGCAAAATAGCGAAATCGCTATTACCGATTTTTGCATTTGGGATGATGAATCCCAAATGTAAAAATAGAGCTCGCAAAGGGCCAGATTCTCAGAATCTGGCCCTTTGCGAGCCCATTTCGGCTTCATGAAAGTTAGTCACTTATTGAGTTTTATTTCCTGAACAGAAATATTGAAATATGTCTTAATTAGGTTACAGTCCTGTGATTCACTGAGTGATTGATTTACTTTTTGTAAAAACACAATGTATCGTTCTTTAAATAGAAGTCTGAGTTACATCTACCAAAGTAGTTTGCTTGTGAACATTGCAAGTGGGTCACTGTTTTTTTTCTTTTGAATTTTCATTACTTTTCAAGCTTCTTTTGGGCCTTTCGTCCCATGAGCTCTGGACTACCTTGATTTTAATAACATGTCATTCGTTTGCCTCAAATGTCAAGTTCTGTTTGACATCCTGTGTCAAGTGAGAGAAATACGAATTGTTATAAGGACACTAAACAGCGTGAGCCAGGGTTAGAAAATAGAGGTTTTTGTTCTTAATTTTCAAATTTATTCTCGAGAAACTTTTTCAGGATTTTGGATTAGGTCAGACAATGCAGCTCAATGTATTACAAGTGAGTTTTCTAAGGAAAGGATGCGTGGCACTGGAGAACACAGTTAAAATTGCAATGCTTTTTTATGGAAACGTACTACTACATGAAATGCGCACCTGTGCTCACGTTTACAGAAAGTAGCATGCAGATGTGTTTAAGTGAAAAACTAAGAACTGCACCTTGGTGCAAAAGAAAGCGTCTGAATTCTGTAACAAATTTGTACTCGAGCTGTACACTCCACTACAAATTCTCCGCCCAGTATAAGCCACTTAAAATATTAAATTAAGCAGAAATTAGGGGTTTACACGTTGAAATATAAAGGCTTATTTACAAGCCGGGTGCGCATTTGGAATGTCATTTTTGTGACCTTCGGCAGGGCAGAGTGCAGAGCCATGTCTAGAATGCCATGAAAAGTCACTCTGCCTGGTTTTTCAAGGCCTCGTAGATATGGTGTAAGGCAACTCAGCGCAAGTCTCTGTGTTGCCCCACACTGCGTCAGGGAGGAGGGCCATGGGTGTTGCAGTGGGTGTTCCCACTCAACGCCTATGGTGTTTGACACATACCCAGATTTACAACACAGCATGAATCTGTGAATGCATCAAAACCCTGTGCTTTTTTGTTCAGGAAGGTGCCCCTTCCTGCATTAAAACAATCATGTTAACCACGCAGGCAACCTTGCACCATGGTGCAGGGATCCATGTGTAAGCGCTAAGCAGCCATTTGTGGGTCACACAGTGAAAGAGGAAAAGAATGCACCACATCTCATTGATACAGCACATTTCCTACTCTTTTTTTTATCCAGGGCAGTGCAGCAAAGTCATGGGCAGCACTGCCCTGCATCAAATGGGTGTTATAGATACTCATAGCACTCAATTTTCCAATTGCTAGCAATTTGCAGGTAGTTTCATTTGGCACTAAGGGGCTCATATACAACAAATTAACACAGGGCAGCACTGTATGTAAGTTTGCTGCTCTGCCCTGCATCAAAGGCAAAAGAGGGGAATGCACACATCTAACATACCGCACATTCCCATCTTTGTCCACAGCGCTGGCAATATGGCCGAGATACCCGCCACCCCCTCTCAACACACTCCCCAAGGATGGGAAACCGGAAACAGTTCTGAACTTTTGGAAGACGGGAGGGAGTGACCCTCCCGGCCGTATTTATTAAAATATGAAACAAAAATTAAAACATTAAAATAACAGTTTCATATTATGTACAATTTCATTACCACATTGCGATGTTTGGCTAACCTTAACATATTCTCTAATACAAAGGTTCTCCTAGCCGAACTAACATCCTACAAAACATTAACTTGAAATTTTGAAATTGTACATCCTAACGTTTAAGGGCCAACGGCAAGGTCGTAACCGGTGTCAAGATCCCTAAACCAGAAATATCCCCCTCACTTGTGAGGGGCGACCGCACAGAGGTGTACCTCAAGTGCAACTACCAATTTCCCTTGACTTGACGGGGGCCCCAATAAACTCGACGCCACTTAAAGGTCGTCCGAGGACTCGTGTGAGGTATCTAGAAGGTAGCGTAGACCCCCTCCCAAACCCCGCACAACTTACCACATCTGCCGTCGCAGAAATCCTGGCCCCGGGAAATTCCCCAGGAGGGGGCTGTAGCCCCTCCTACCCAGGAAGGGGCCTTGACCGCCTTTCCTTTCCTTTCGGCGTCCCATCCTTAGAAGGGACCGCCTACCCGTTGAGGGGCCGATGGCCACCTCCCTCGAGCGCTCCCATCCGTAATGGGTGACGCCCACTCATAGGGATCTACCAATTAGTGCTCACCGATCATGACCTTACCGCCCGACCAAAAATAAATACGACAATTTAACTAAAATTACTCAATTACAAAACAACCATAAACCATTTCACGTATGATTACTGATCAATACTAGTGCGGAATTACTTTATTTGAAGAACATACTGTAGCTGACCATTCTTTATGGCATACTCAAAGTAACACGACAATCACCACAACCTGCAAGAAATAGAATTACCACATCAAAACTTTATTCAAAACAACTGGCTGTCCTTTGGGGCTGGTGGGTGGGTCAAAATTGGCTCTTCGTTCCGTCTCGAGCTCACGTGCAGCGAGGGGGTGCAGCTTCAGAGCACAGGAACAAGAGGATGCGTTCTTGGCTTGTTGCTCCTTTTATCCATCTTCAGGGCGGGCGTAAACCCGCCCCTGCCTGCCCCTAGGGAGTGGCAGGCCGCGTCAGTGTCTAGGCCAGCCCACTCTAGGGCGGGAAAAAGCGCGCCCCGGCTACGCCGCTTCGGGCATACCAGCCGAGGCTCGCCTCCCGCCCAAACATGGCTTCCCGGGGGGCTCGTGGTACTCAGCCATACGTTCGGGGGGACCGAATGGTCGCCCCTTTCCATATGGCCGAGATACCCGCCACCCCCTCTCAACACACTCCCCAAGGATGGGAAACCGGAAACAGTTCTGAACTTTTGGAAGACAGGAGGGAGTGACCCTCCCGGCCGTATTTATTAAAATATGAAACAAAAATTAAAACATTAAAATAACAGTTTCATATTATGTACAATTTCATTACCACATTGCGATGTTTGGCTAACCTTAACATATTCTCTAATACAAAGGTTCTCCTAGCCGAACTAACATCCTACAAAACATTAACTTGAAATTTTGAAATTGTACATCCTAACGTTTAAGGGCCAACGGCAAGCTCGTAACCGGTGTCAAGATCCCTAAACGAGAAATATCCCCCTCACTTGTGAGGGGCAACCGCACAGAGGTGTACCTCAAGTGCAACTACCAATTTCCCTTGACTTGACGGGGGCCCCAATAAACTCGACGCCACTTAAAGGTCGTCCGAGGACTCGTGTGAGGTATCTAGAAGGTAGCGTAGACCCCCTCCCAAACCCTGCACAACTTACCACATCTGCCATCGCAGATATCCTGGCCCCGGGAAATTCCCCAGGAGGGGGCTGTAGCCCCTCCTACCCAGGAAGGGGCCTTGACCGCCTTTCCTTTCCTTTCGGCGTCCCATCCTTAGAAGGGACCGCCTACCCGTTGAGGGGCCGATGGCCACCTCCCTCGAGCGCTCCCATCCGTAATGGGTGACGCCCACTCATAGGGATCTACCAATTAGTGCTCACCGATCATGACCTTACCGCCACAGGCCGGATAGTTGACCGGCTATCCGGACCCCCCACACACTCCTACCTAAAGGTCATGTCTTAAAGTCCCCAGCCAAGCTATCAGGTCTCCTATGAGTAACTCGTTCCCCACCCGGGACAAATGAACACCATCACCCGAATACATACTGTCCCCTTTAACACAACCATGCGAAATAGAATGCAGTGTACTTGAACGGAACAATCGATTAACTTTATTATTAATCTTTATTACTGAATGATTCAGAGCAGAAACTGAAAGAGCCCCCCGCCACACTTTTCGCGGGATCATATGGGACCATGCGATTGTGCACCCTGGAACTCTTCTCGCTAACCAACTTACAGTGGAAAGCATTGCCTCAAGAAGTAGTCGTCTACCAGTGGACACCAAATCGTTGCCCCCAAGATGTACTATGACTATAGCCGGCGGTGACCTTGTCCGCCCTAACAAACCCTCAAAAAATGATTGAAACTGGTCAATACAGAGCCCGCCCTTTCCGTAGAAGGACACACTGTACCCGTATTCCCCAGCCATGTAAATCATGTCACCTGCTTTGAATACGTCCGCGGCCCGCCTCACGTATGAGTGGCCCACGACCCACACCTCCTTTTTCACAGCCCGTGATGTCTGACCGCTGACCCGGTGTTGGGTCGACTGCACAGTCCGCCCGCCTCGTAGGCTTGCGCAACTGAAAACCAAACAAAAAACAAGAAGCGTGAGTACATCATTACAGCTTCACAACATGTGCAACCGCACATACCTTTTATAACAGTTCGAGGACCAACGCCCCACACGTTTAACTTGTTCGACATTCAGACCCCTGGCTGTAGCCTCTGTAGCAGCCCCTATCCGAAAGGAATGGGTCCCAAACTCGCCGGGGTTCAAGCCCGCAGTGGAAATTGACATCGCAAGCACCCGCTGAAACTGAAACCTCGTCAGTGGGGTGGTGTCAGCGTGTCTCAACAAGGTCCCCCCCCATGATGCCACCCTTTGCGCTAAATATTCCTCTACGCAACTTACCGGGCACATGGAGGACCCGGGAATCCTTTGTATGAGTATGCAGTCCCCCATCGCACCCTGGTCGGTCTTGGACCTGACAAAGGAGATGGACATTGTCTCTCCTCTGACTTGAACGTGCTCTCGGCACAGTCCCCCCGCCACATCCCGCTTGTTCCTCGCCACTAGTTCGCTTACCCGCATAGCCCCATGGAATGCCAGCGCAAAAGCGGCTCGGAATAACACTGTTTCATACTGGGATGAACACGTTGAAGGGAGTATAGATAATAACAGGGCCAGCCTATCCAGACCTATCGGGCGCCTTTCATCTACTCTGCGACCCTCAAGGCGTTGCCACCCACGTAGCGCTTTTTGTACAACGAAAGACGCTGTCGGGTCCTGGATCCCATAAGCCCTTGCCACAAAGGAAATGGCTGCCCGATGCCTCTGGGCCGTAGCCACAGATTTGCCTGCCTGATGTAAAGACAGCAGGAAATTTACTACCCACTCCTCCTGGCCCCAAAGCTCCCCTCCAGCAGTCCCCAAAAAGGCCAAATAGGAACGGAACGCCCCTTCATATGCCTTCCTTGTCCTGGGTGCTAAGCTCTCACCCCCACGAGGTTTCGTAGTTCGGGGCACCGAGAGACCAGAGAGCTTCGGGAAAGGGTGCCGCCACCGGGTCCGCTGTGGGCAGAAAACCCCAGAAGGCCTGCATACGGAAACGAGAAAGCGCATCAGCCGCTTGGTTCATTACCCCCGGCACATGTCTTGCCTTAAATAGGACATTCAATTGCATACACAACAAGACAATTTCTTTGAGTAGCCTCAGGATCCATTTGCATCGTGCCGCCTGGCTATTGATACACTCAACCACGGTCATGTTATCAGACCAGAATACCACAGAGTGATCTCTAAACCCCTCAGGCCAAGTTTTCAGGGCCACCAGAATGGGGAACAGTTCAAGAAAAGCAATGTTACTCGTCAGCCCACCCTCATGCCACCATGACGGCCATTTTTGAGCCGACCATTGTGTGCCAAATATGGCACCAAAACCAATGCTCCCTGCCGAATCTGTCCACAGCCCCAGCTCCTCGGAGGACACCGCCGGTTTGTTCCAGACGACTCGACCATTGAAATCCGCCAGAAATGCCAACCAAATGCGCATGTCCTGGCGAACCTCGGCCGAGAGCCTCGTGCGATGGTGACCCTCCTTCAGGCCGATCATGGCCTGAGCGATCGAGCGGGAAAAGGGGCGGGCCATCGGTATTACTCTCAGGGCAAAATTCAGCTGTCCCACCAATTGTTGTAATTGCTGCAGCTTAACCTTAGACTGACTAATACACGTTTCCAGGGATGCCCTGAACCTTAGCACTTTTTCTCTTGGTAAACGAAAACAACCCTCCTCCGAGTCGAGCTCGATCCCCAGAAACTCGAGGCAAGTCGAAGGACCCACAGTCTTACCTGGTGCCAATGGCACACCAAAATGATTCATTAAGACACAAAATTCATTCAAAGCCTGACCACATTCCGGATCCCCGGCTGCCCCTAGAAACAAAAAGTCATCGAGATAATGCATAACCTGTTGAAACCCCGTCTTCCTTGTGAAGACCCATTGCAGGAAACAACTGAACTGCTCAAAATAGGCACAAGATATAGAGCACCCCATTGGCATACATCTATCCATGTAATAGTGTCCCTGAAACATGAAACCAAGAAGACGCTGATCGTCTGGATGTACCGGGAGCAACCGGAACGCTGACTCGATATCAGATTTCGCCATCAGCGCACCGGGCCCTAGGCGATTCAATATGGCTACGGCCTCATCGAAAGATGCATACCGCACTGAACACACTTCCGGGTCTATCGCATCGTTTACGGAAAGACCACGTGGGGCTGACAAATTATGTATCAGCCGAAACTCACCCGGGTCCTTCTTGGGGACCACCCCTAAAGGGGAACAAACAAAGTTAGCAACCGGTGGCACGTTAAACGGACCGGCGACTCGACCTCGAGCCACCTCTTTCGCAATCTTCTCTTGTACCGCGGTCGTGTGCTGCAAGACTGACATTTGGTTTTTACATTTCGCTAAACCCTGAAACTCCCCCACTGGGATGCGGAAACCATAAGAAAACCCGTTCCGCAACACCCCAGCGGAAGCGTGATCCGGGTATTCGCTGAGCCAAGGAATCATTGCCATGGTATCAATCGGAGTAGGTAAAGGCGCCCCTCGGACTGTTTTAGACCTGTTTGGCGCCTCCTCTACCCCCGTTATCACCCGTTTTGGCTCTGCACATGGACTCAGGATGGGACGCTTGCCCACACCCACTACATTCGTGCCTAAATTTGCATGACCCCTGGGGCCTCGTACATTTACCCCTGTTAAAGTTCCAACAAATCCCCCTTTTACCTGTGGTGCCGTTCGGCCTGGAGTGGTAGTCGTTACTCGCACCTGATCGAAAGGGCGCCCCAGCATATTGGCGGGAGGACTCCCCCACACTACTCCCTATCAATGGCAAATTCAACATACCAGTATCCTCCATCTTCGACCATGACACAGAATCGTAACAATCCCAAGTTAAGTTTTTATCATGTTCTTTCGCTTTTCTGAAAATATTATCGTAACAGAACCACTGATTGCCCCCATATGACACAGAATACCCCATGATCCGTGACTGATAAATCGGCAATTCAGACAGCAATTCGGGCCTACGTTCGCCCAGGATGGATGTAAAAATCCCCCACGCCTTGCCCCAATTGCCAATGTTTTCATTTACCTTGAAGGCGGCCATCTTTGCGCGCCAAACACTCGGATGCATGAGCTCCTTTTGGGTCTTAACGTGCTCCATTTCATAATGATCGGTAAGCAACGAGAAGATGTTTACATACTCATCTGCCCATATCTTCTCCTTAATAGCTAGAGGGACATGTTGACCCAACTTTTCCCTTCGTGACGGGGCAGACTCATCCCTCGCAATCGGCAATGGCCGCTTACCTGAACCGGAAGCTGTATCTGCGGCTGAGCCTATCCCAGGTGGCTTTCCTCCCGCCGCAGCCGGCGTGATAACTGGCGATGCTGCCTTCGCCGCCTCCCTTGTTTCATGCAGTTGCCTCATCAAAACCCGTGCGTCGTCAGCCGTGGCGCCCTCGTTATTTTTACCCAACCACGCTGCTAATTGTGCTGCCAGCTCGGGCGGCATATCCTCCCCGGACACGGGGGTGACCACCACGGGAATCGGATTCCCCTCCGCCGGCACCGGAGTTGGCTCTTCGAGTGGGGTACAGGGAACCGGGATGTCCCCTCCAGCTGCTCCCCTTCTGGGCCTCTTGCCTTTTCCCCCCGGAGCTGCTCCAGCCAACGGACGTTTCGGTCCCTCTTCCCCGTCTTTCTCCGCCATTCGTTTCTTTAGGTCGGTCACCTCTTTCATAAGAACACGCAGCATCTGGTCGGTAGTCATTCGCTTTCCAACTTTCTTAGGCATTCTCCAACAGAGTATCTGTAAGACAAACAAGAAAGATTACCACACTCAAAATTGGCTCTTCGTTCCGTCTCGAGCTCACGTGCAGCGAGGGGGTGCAGCTTCAGAGCACAGGAACAAGAGGATGCGTTCTTGGCTTGTTGCTCCTTTTATCCGTCTTCAGGGCGGGCGTAAACCCGCCCCTGCCTGCCCCTAGGGCGTGGCCGGCCGCGTCAGTGTCTAGGCCAGCCCACTCTAGGGCGGGAAAAAGCGCGCCCCGGCTACGCCGCTTCGGGCATACCAGCCGAGGCTCCCTCCCGCCCAAAAATGGCTTCCCGGGGGGCTCGTGGTACTCAGCCATACGTTCGGGGGGACCGAATGGTCGCCCCTTTCCAACAAATGTCTGCCTAGCGCCAAGGCAGGCACCCTTGTACCATGGTGCAAGGGTGTCCGCATTGTTGGCACAATTGTTTTTGTGCAGGAAGGAGCACCTTTTTGAACAAAAACAATTGTTACGCCTCCCCTGGAGAGATGCATGATTGTTATCCAATCCCAGATTTACACTGTGTTCTAAGTCTGGTAATATGTCATATACTATGGGCGTTGAATAGTAACACCCACTGCAACGCTCATTGCATGCCTCCCCAACGCAGTGTGAAGGAACACAGTGACTTGCGCTGTGTTGCCTTACGCCATATCTTTGAGGCTATGAAAAGCCATGCAGGGTTGCTGGCACTGTGGCGGCCGGCACAGGTAAAAGTAGTTCGGCGGGTAAGGGGTGGGGGGGTAAGTCGACAGATGGCAGGTTAGTTAAATTGAAATACAAAAATCATTAAAACCACTTACCTTACATTCAGCGATGCAACGAGTGTAAGCTAAGTGGTTTTATTAGTTTAATTTAATTTTAACCAACCCGTCTTCTGTTGACTTTCTACCTCCATCATGCCCTGTCCTGCCTCTGCCCCCTCACATCCCACTCAGCACTTTTAAATGTGCCAGACACCACTTACTCTGCACTCTGCACCATCGGAACATCAAAGAATTGGCATCCCAGTGGCACTCAGTACTTGTAAATAAGCCCCTAAGAGTCCAGGCAAAGCTAGGAGTTGCTAGTTAAGTAGCTTTGACTTTCCATTCAATCCTAAAGCAGTTTGCACTATTTCCACTGCGTTTCATTCTATTCCTATAAATTATCAGTGCTTTGGCCGTACTGGTCGTAAAGTTATTTGCAGTTGCACCTGAATCTACTTTTCACAGCAAATTTTTCTTTGTTTGGCATTTGCTTTCTCGCCCTAAGTGCGCCAGGTATGCCCAGAGTTGGGTCCTAAGCTGACTCTGCCTCTGGAATCAAGCTATCCGGGCTGAAGAGGGGTGAAACCTCGAAACTGGTCCTTGGATGCTCGTTTCCGGTCCAGGGAGGACCTGGCTTGACAGTTCGGGTGGACTGTTCCCATGAGGCACGTGTGTGTCTTTTGCTTCCTCACCGTATGTGTAAGATATGGCACAATCCGATTCTCTCTATTCTGGCACTCAAAGGATACCTTACGCCAATATGGGCACCCTTGCACCATTGTGCTTGGGAGTCTGCATTGTAGAGATGATTGTTTTTGTGTAGGAATGGACACCTTCCTACATAAAAAAGTCAGTGGAAGCTATTTCATCTTCCTATGTGTGCTGCTTCAGGAAGAGGAAAAAACTGGGGGAAATACGGTTATTTCTTCTTATTGCATCTATAGTCTTTTGACGCATTTCCAGGTTTACAGCATGTTGTAATTATGGGAATGTGTCAAATCCCATGGATGTTAACACCCACTGTAATGCCCATGCTACCCCTCCCCAGCACATTAAGGCTGTGTTGCCTCACTCCATATCGACGAGGCCATGTAAAGCCATGCAGGGTTGCTTTACGTGGCCTCATTGATGTGGGTCTGCCCAGTGCACCACTGGAACATGATTAAAAGTGACGCTCCGGTGGCCCACTCGGCTTGTACATAAGCCTCTTTGTTTATAATGTATTTCGCTATTCACTCGTTTATATACCTTTTTCTGATGTCTTATGTTTGCAAACACTGCATGTAACACGCACAAACGCATCATTATGACTTCGCTAATTATGTTATGCGGCCATTTTCCATGGTGAATTACGTGTCCTCTATTCTTCCAGACTTTTCTGGAAAAGCCTATTTTAATGGGATTTTAACCTTTCTTTTATGAAGAGAATTTGTGCTTTGATGATACTTTTTAAATTGTGAAGGTGCAAAGCAATTTGATAAAGAACAGTGTGTCCTTCATTATAAGCGATCCTTTCATTTTTGTGTATAGCCTTTCACATTAAGAATGTGCATGCTGGGATTTTCTGCATGAATGTAAGCATCCCCTTTCATTCCCGCTGTGCTGTATCATGTACTGAGAGGAATAAAGATTAAATCTGACCTTCACTTTTGTAGAGCAGCGGGACTCTCACTGTAATCACATTTCCAGACGAGGAAAATATTTCCAATACAGCAATTCATTAAATTAAAAGACGAGCTTGGGTTTGTTATTTTTTGAAGCCATTTGCCATTGCTCTTCCTCTAAGGGTAAAACATTGGCCAGCGGTCGTTTTTCAGAAGGAGTTTTAGTTTGCAATGTGCACCATCATTTGTTACAGTTCAGCATTTAGTATGTATAATGGCATGTTAAAAAAAAGTAAAGTGCTTGAACTATTTCAATTACAACTGCAAGCCACATTAAAATTAATATTTTAGCATCATTGAGTGTACATTTCACACTTTTAACCCCTTAACTGCTGGGCCTTTGTCTCCCCAGTGCTGAGCCCATTTTTGGCAATTTGGAGTAGTTCACACTTAGGGTTCCATTAAATGGGAAATAGGCAAAATACTGCAAAATTTTTGAGTTAAAAAAAAAATAAGGAAAAGTGTTCTACTGAAGTCAGCATTCAGGAACATTATGTATCACAGCTTTGGCATTTTTCTAAGAGGTAGCCTATTTCCCCTAATGTTGTTCCCTCAACCTACTTTTAGTTTGTGTTGGAAACCAGTGAGAAACCCAGGGTGAACCAGAAAAGCTATACATGTCTAAAAAGTAGATACAATTATGAAATTAGCAAGGGGACATGTGTGTAGATCCCTCAAGGTTTTCTCAAGGGAAATAACTGTTGAAATAATGAAATATTGAAAACAAGTAGAAAAAAACGGGCATTTGTAACCACATTTTTATCTGTAATTTTTGGCACAATTGCCGTTTTGCAAAAACAATGTACAATTAGATCCGCTAGACGCTTCTGGTTTTGGGGATGTGTAGGGTTTGTAGGCTCTCCAAGAATCCAAAGGACCCTGAGCCAACAACTGAGCTGAAACGTACAGTGGTTCTGCGTTGAATACCGAGTAGAAACCGATTCTTATAGCGAAATTGGCAGAGAGAAGAACTTGTATGTGGCAAACCAATGCATTTCTAAAATGGGCACATATTATGTAGTTTAGGAGCAGTGATAATTTGTACATCTCTGAATCTGTGGGTACCCATACTAGCGTATGATTTGATGGTATTTTTCTTAATTTCATGTGATTTTTAGCTAAATTTAAGCTAAATTGGGTAATAAAAAGTTGAGGGATCCATCAAACCACACTTTCCTGGATTCCTCTGTATGTCTAGCTATCAAAACTGTCTAGGTTTGGTTGGTTTCCCTTGATGGCAACTGAACCCAGGACCAAAAACGCAGGTGCCCCCCTTGCAAAAACAGGTTGTTTTTCTGATAGATAATTTTGATGTCTCCGCAATAAGTTTTGGGCCCGTCCCTGTCGCTGATACGTGGCTCAAACACACAAATGAGGTAGCATTGTTACCAGGAGACCAGCGGGAATACTGGGTGGTAGGAAATTTGTGCAGTCCTAGTGATACCACTACTTTCCCTCACAGAAATGTGAGGAAATGTAGCTTTTTTTTTTAGCTAAATCTGATGTTTGCATGGGATTTTGGGTAAGAAAACATTGAGGGATCCAGGCAAGGCACACCTCCCTCACTTCCCTTGAATGTCTGGGTTTGGTGGGGTTCCCTAGAGGGTCCCTGAGCCTGGAGCCAAAAACACAGGTTCCCCTCTTGCAAAACAGGTTATTTTGTGAGGATTTGAAAACCTCCACAATATGTTTTGGGTCCTTCTGTGTCTCAGGCACTTGGCACACTCACACAAGTGAGGCACCGTTTTTCTCGGGGGACTTGGGGAAACACTGGTTGTTAGGGCATTTGTGGTTACCTGCAGATTCTCTGATTTTTCTGCACAGAAATATAAGGAAATGTTATTTTTAGGCAAAGCTTGAGATTTGTAGGGGATTCCCGGTAAAGAAACGTGCTGAAAGTCAGGAAAGTCGTGCATCCCTGTACTCCTGGTATTGTCTAGTTTTCAAGTCAAGTCAAGTCAAAAGGTATGTTTATTATGACCTTAGTCATTTAAACAGGTGCAAGAGAGTATCAAAAAATTAAAACATTCACATCAAGACATTTAAAACATTATAACATTAAAATCCGTCAAATATAAGTTAAAACTCTTACACACACTTCTTCCGTTGCCGACAACCATAAAATTGCATTTAAATTAGCATTCTGCATTTATGAATAAAACCCATTCTACTCCCTTCTGCTAGACTAATTTCATTAATTTAAAATGCTTTAGAATCTACATGTTATTCCCGGTTTCTTAGATCACTCAATGCTGCTTTTATGTATTTCCCAAGAGCAATCGCAATATCGATGGTGGGTATTTCAGTTAATAAGTTAGCTGCCTGCGCTCTAGAGCTTATAGCATATTTTAGGAACACGGGTCGTAACCACAGTTTCCGCTGTTCCAGTAATGACAGGCAATCAAGAAGGATGTGTACCAAGTCTCCTTTGCACCCCAAATTACACTTACAACATCCATTTTGATCTAACAATTTCATTTTCAGATCTTTATTTGTTAACAATGGGTTTATACCAACCCTCAGCCTTAAGATCTCCTGCTTAAGGCCGCGGTTGGGAAGGATGTCTAGGTAGGGGAACCAGTTTTCATTTATCCAAGCGCCCATCATATGTGTTATTGATTTCTTTTTCGTTAAATATTCCATATCGGTCATTCTCGATATTTCCTTCCCCTTTGATTTCAACTCACTCCTAGTACAGAGGAGTTGATGTGTTTCCTGGTTCACCTCTACCTTTAATCTTTTACAAATTTGGGTAACTCTTTCCCTACACATTTTTGCCCATTTTAGATTACTCGATAGGATTTCCTTTTTGCACCATTGTGCTACTTTTTGTCCCTCAGGGTCTTCCAGTCGTTTCCAAAGTCTGAGTACTGCCATTTGAGTTAGTGTCTCCCAGGACTTTGTGCCTATTTCTCTTCTTATGGCTTGCACCATTGCAGATTGTGTAGAGAGAGGAGTCCTTTGAGGCATTTTCCCTCTACCAAGTCCCAGGCTCCCTTACCGCTCAAATAAAGGATTTCTGCCCCATACAGAACTTGGGAGGGTATCATTGCCTCAAAGGCCCTTAGCATTGGTCTGTGCGACATCTCTCCGTAATCCCTATTAAACATTTTTAGGCCGCATATCGATGTGTGTGCTTTGGCTTTTTGTGTATCCAAATGCGTATCCCATTTTAGTCTTTTGTCAAACCATATACCTAGGTAGCGATACTCATTCACCGTCTCCAGTTTAAGCTCACCTAGGTACCAATTGAATCTGGTTAATTTTTTCCCAAAGCAAAGAACTTTAGTTTTATCAAGGTTGACAGTTAGAAATTTACTAACACAGTATGCGTTGAAGGCATTAAGCTTTCGCTGGAGGCCTATCTCTGTCTGGTCTACTATAACCAAATTGTCAGCATATAATAGGCAGGACACCTTGTTTCCGTCCATTCTAGGACTTGCGCTACCCTCGACCTCTAGATGGGCCGGGAGGTCTGACAGGAATATAGAGAATAACTGCGGCGCTAGCACGCAACCCTGTCTTAAACCGTTGGAGATGGGTATTTTTTGCGTTAAAGAGCCCTCCGTATCCTTGATGACTTGCGCCCAGTTCTCATTGTGTAATTCCTTTATCATTAACAGAAGGTCACTAGGAATATTTACTTTCAATAGTGTTTCCCATAGGCATGCACGATCAACTGAGTCAAATGCTGCTCAAAGTCAACGAAACAACAGCATAACTTGCCATTTTGTTCCGTTGACTTCTTCGCCATCGCCCACAGTGCAAAACCATGGTCTATAGTGGAGTGTCCTTCCCTGAATCCTCCTTGTTCTATAGGGACAATCTGGAGCTCTTTTACCCATATGTTGAGTTGGTTCAGTACAATTTTAGAGAAAACTTTCTCTCCTATATCAAGGAGGTTAATCAGGCGATAGTTTTGTGGTGCCTCCATGCTTCCTTTCTTATGGATGGGCCTAATTATTGCACCCTTCCAGTTAGATGGCATTTTGCCTTCTGTTAATATTATACTAAACATCTGTGCAAAAAATCTTGCCCACCAATTTATGTCTGACTTTAATAATATTGCTGGAAGATTGTCAGGACCTGCTGCTCGGGATAGTTTCAGCTCTCTTATTGTATCTTCTACTTGTTTTACGTTAAATTTAGCTTTAAGGTCTGCTGATATTTCCTGCCATTTATGTGTCACTACCTGGGTTATAGGGGCTCTTGCCCCATACAATTCCCTAATATACTTCTCCCATGCGGCCTCGCTAACTACACATTTTAGTTCCCCATCAGAAGGGCTAAGGGCTGCCTTTACCAATTTCCAAAATTGTCTGAGGTTTTTTTCCTCAATCGCTTCCAGCAGATTTGACCAACATTTCTCTTTAAATGTCCTTTTAGCGTCATTTACCATTTTTTATACTCTCTTTTTAATTGGATTACGTGGTCCTGTCTCTCCTGGATGAAGTTCTTTTTTTGTTTTCTTTGTGCTGCCCGGATCTCCCGTTTTTTGGATTGACACTCCGCTGAAAACCATTTTACTCTACTGGGTGGTTTCCCACTAGTATTTTTGACCCTTTTCAGTTCTATTCTTAAACACCAGACTACTTCCTCTATTTTTCCTATGAACCAGTTCAAGGTTTTATTCTCTAGATTTTCCGGCTTAATTTTAATTTGCATAGCTAACGGTTTTGCCTGATATTCCTCCGTGAGTCGTGTCGTCACACGTCTTGGGTACTCAACCTCCTGGGGGATCACTTTATCTCTGGGTAAGCTTCTTCCCCCTTGTATTGTTAGGTATAGAAGGTTATGGTCACTAATCTCTTTTTGTTCCAACCTAAATTCCCGTACTTGGGGGAAGTTCCATGCATGTAAAAACATATAATCAATTGGGCAGTTCTGAGAGCCTATTTTAAAGGTTTTCCCTGCTGGGCAGTCATTATTCATTCTTCCATTCAAGCATTGGAAACCCCTGCCTCCTAGGAAATATACCAGATCTGATTCCTGTTTTGATATCTCCCCTGCTGGGAACCTTGCTGGATTTATTCCAAACACCTCTAACATTTCTCTGTTCCAAGTATCTGCCTTTTTTGGGTTAAGTTTATGATTGAAATCCCCCATTATTATCACAGTATCCAATACGTATTTTTCTGCAACAGAATCTACATCTTCTTTAAACAGCTTCATCTCATTCTCATATTCTACGCCATTATCCCACTGCATGTATACATTCATTACAGTCAGCATTTTATACATCTTTTCCACTGTCAATAGTTCTATTCTGCTAGTCAGAACTCATTTACATTTCATTTTTATCAGTTTTACTTCTCTGAGCACTTTCGTTGAAACCAATGTCATTAATCCCCCCGACGGACGACCATAGTTCTTTTTCTTAGCCGGGCGGTTTAGTTGTAGGTATCCTTCGTTAATCGGGGTTTCGTTGCATGTCCTGGTCTCTTGCAGGCAGGCAATGTCCACTTTATTTACTATATTCTTTATAGTTTCTCTCTTTTTCTCATTGCCTAGCCCATTTACAATCCATGTCAGGAGACCTAGACTTTGCGACACCCCCTCATCCTATTCTACCTCACTCATGCCACCCTCTTCTCCCTCGGCCTCCGTATGACTCTCGTTTAGATCGAACCTTGGGCTACTACATTGTGACCAATTACCCCATGGGTCTTCGTTTCATGTATTGTCTATTTCTATGTTCAGACCACTTTGGTTCCCTTCCTCATCTTTATATAATTTCACCTGCCTTCTCCCTAAACCTGCATGATACTTTAAGAAGGTATTGTCATTGGGGGCTTTTACTTCCCTCTCCGTAATTATTCTTATTCCCAGGTGGTTTATCTAAATGGTTGCTTTGAGGATTGCCATTTTTACCATGACTGAGTGTAATGATACTTTTGTTATTTCTTTACCATTTCTGGTCTCCACGAAACCAATTTGCCGAAGATCGCTTGTACTGATCCCACATAGGCTACTACATTCTGCGAAGACTTTCAAGATCTGTGCTCTATTCAGGGGATTCCTTTTCCTGTTCGTACTCCCATTCGTACTTCCCCTTTTCCCCGGCTGCATATGGTCCAAATACACCCATTTATTTTTCTCTCTCTCTTGTACTTTTTTGGGGGTTTCATATTGATGCTGTCTTGCCTTTGGTCTCTCTGACCGCAGCCCATTGTTTCCCGTTCTTGGTATTACCTGATCGTGTGGGCTTTCGGCTCTATGACCCCTATTTGGTTGTCCTAAGGCTATTCTTACTTTCTGTTTCGTAACACAGGGTGTTAATGGTTTCTCTTTTGTGACCTTTGTTCTCTAATTTTTTCTTGGGTTTATCGGGGTCGTTCTTAGGTTATACTCCCCTTGCCTTGGTCTATTTGGTACGTCTATCGGGGCTGATGCGTTTAGGTCTGCCTGTGCCTCCCTCCCTATATTCCTCCCTTTTCTCCCTTTTCTCTTTGCTTATAAGGCTTGCTCTCTCTTCTTTCTACCCCTACTCTTAAGGGGGGCCACTGTATACACCCCGCGCCTTTTTATCAGCATTGGGCGTCTGGAGATATATACATTTTCTGATGCTTCCACAGAGTCATTTGTTAGCTTTTGGGTTATTGGTTGTGAGGATCCTGCTGGGCTTCCCGCGGATACCTCAACCAGTTCAATCTCTACACTTTCATCAGTCGGTTGTTCAGTGTCAGTTGGGCTTTGCATCCTTGGCATTTGGTTCTTTATCCCCACTAGTTCCTCTTTGATCCTTTTTAAGTTCGATTTCTGAGCTTTCAGTACTCCATTATTTGATAGAGTTACTTCAAGGATTCCTTGTAACGTCTTTTGTAACATCAATATCAGGTCCACCAATGAAGAAGTGGGTGTTACAGAACACTCCGGGTCCTGTGTGTGGTCTCTGCCTGGGTTTGTATGATGACCTGTTCTTGTGGGTTCTTGCTGTGGAAGAGAATTTTTGGTGCCTTGTTGTTGAGGGGAATGGGCTGGCTCACCGCCCCAAATAAGGCTCTGGCTCTGTATTTCATGTCCCCTTGGTTCCTCATTTCCCAGTGACTGTAATGAGAATAGTTTTGGTGACGATGAGAGCCGGGGAGCTGAGATGTAGATATTTTGGCTCTGGAGCGTCAGGTTTATTAATACAGAGTCCTGCTTCCATATCGGGATTCACCACTGCTGCTTCTATCATTCCTTCTCCCTCCGCCCCATGTTCTTCCGTATCTTCCTCGGGGTCCGGTCTTATTACTGGCTCTAAAGATTTGTAGTGTTTCCCTACAAAATCCTTTATAGCTTTGGAGGTTAGCGTATTGTCTTTCTGTTTGGAATTTGTTTGGACACAGTCCCCTTTAGCCTGTTTGGCATTTTTAATTGCCCTTTTAACTTTTCTTTTCTTGCGTCGCCCTTTATTATTCTCCGTAAATGAGGCCTGGCTTTCTTGGCTCTCTTCCAATGATATTGAGACCTCTAATATTTTACTCTTCTCTGGGCTATCTTCGTTACGCTGGATTTGCCCTTTTTTCGGTCCCATTTCTTGCTTTGGTTGCCTAATGTGTAGTGCAGCTATTTCTCGTTTCGTGCGGTCGTTTCTCAATTTTAAAAGTTTAAAAAGGAATAACTGTAACTTTACACTTACCTCTGTTGTGCCTTATGCCCACCGGTTTGCCTGCCTGCCGCCCCTGTTATCCTCTCTTGCGATATCTTCTGGCTTTTTCCTCGCCTTGTTCTCCTTATACTGTTTCCTCTCTCGTTTTGGTTTTCAGAGTTCAACAGTTTTCACTGGTTTTCACTGGGCTCCCCCCCCTTACAGCAGTGCCTCTGTTGGTTTCTTAGGACTCCTATTCTCCAGACTGGGCACCCTGTCCACTTGTGCTTCCGTGGGGGTTGGGAGCTACTAAACAGTAAGTCGGCACTCACGAGTGCTTGGTTCTGTGTTTACTGCACAGCCAGGGGTGACTAGGGTGCTCTCCCAAACTGCACCCTGCGCTGCCCCACACTCCACTATGCTCGTCCTGGGTGCAGGGTGCTGATTTTCGCACCCCCTAGTGGCTTTCCAATCTGGCTTCTCGTCGTTTACTACGACGCACCGTCGGTCCGCAGTCCTGCTCCGCCCCCTCCCTGTACTATGCGTTAGACACACGCCGCGTGTCTAGGGGGGCTAGAGCGGCAAGAAGGAGTATCCGGGCTCACCAGTGATCCTTGTTTGGCGTCCTCTTCCAAGCGAGCCAGCACTTTCCTCCTGTGCTCTACCATCCGCTTGGTCCGTGGTCCGTGGTATGTGGTGTGTGATCCGCGCTCCGCTCTGCGATCAACTGATTGGGTCTGGCAGGCAAGGCTAGGCAGGGCTTGACGACAACAGAGAGAATCACAGTTGCTCACATGTCTAGTTTTCAAAAATGTGCAGCTTTGCCTGGGTGATGGCTGAGTTAGGGAATAAAATCCACAGCTTCCCATAGTTACAAAAAAGAAAAGGCATTCTTGCTAAGAGCCATCTTACCTCCACAGATATAATACTAATTGGTTAAAGTTATTCCACCACCTACACTGTTTGGTTTTAGTACGTCCAGAACTGCTGGCTTCAAAGCACAAATACTTATCAAAGTATCTAAATATTGAAACCAAGCCTTCTGAAGGTGAGCTATAAAGCCACTTCAAGGCTTCAACTTCTTTATGGTCCATTCACTTGACATTCACACACCAATCACAAGTCTTTCATACCGCCGGCCACAAGCCCAATCCAACAGGATCTGTGCACTCACATAAAAATGCCACCATAAAGCAATGACCAATCTTGTTCATACGTGACAAAAGAGAATCAGTTTCACTACATTTTACCACCTGTCAAGTTACCACCTCCTTCTTTCTGAACATTACAGAATGCATGCCTAGTAAACCTTTACTAATGGCTCCCTTGACAGCAACATGAGACTCAGGAAGACATGTCTTCCATGTGCCTTTAGTGCCCCCACTGTGTTAAATCCAACTCCTTCCAGTTTGTGGATGCAAGTTGGGGGTGTCCAAGTATGCCTTCCTCTGAGAGCTCATTTCTCGAACTGAGTGAGCATATCTACCATTGAAAGTAAGGGGAATACTACGTAATTTCCCTAAAGTAATAAACCGCACAGACTTCCACCAACACTTTTACCTTTGCTTTGAAAGTGTGAAACTCAATTGCTAGCTTGTATCAAAAGGAATACTAAAGATGTGAAAACATCATCATACACAAAAGTGTGCCCTGTACCATTGTTCAATAACATTAGCTACTAATTGAGTTTGCACACTTTCAAAGCTAGTCGAAGTGTTGCTGAATAAGTACCACTGGACAGTTCTTTGTCTCTGGTTCTTGTGGACAATCAGGGTGGTCCTTTTGTTGTATACATAAGTTCACTAAAAAGCACTTCACAATCTAGACAAGCCTGTCAAATGTTGCCATATGGTACTCTGTGACGACATGGCTTATCTGCTATTCACAATTATGTGAAGTCTGGGGACTATAATGCACTTGTCAATCGGCAAACAGTACACCTACCACTTTCTGACAGTGGATAAAGGTGTCGAGCAGGCCATAAGGAACACCATGATTTCCTCAAATATAGATTAAAAAAATCCGTAGCTGCTTGCCTAGGAAAGTAGTGGCCTATGGAAGGTCGCTATTCATGCACAGCTATTGAAAGGTTTACATAATGGCATTTCCGCTTTAATCAATTTCCCAATAGTTCATTTTTGTATGCTACAATGTAAAACAATAAGGAAAACTCAGGGCTGCCCGAGATGGTCACTGCGGTCAGTAAATATGACTCTCCTGCCTCTTTCCATGCTTAGAGGAGACTTTACAGCGATGACATGGTGGAGCCTTTTTAGGTGTTGCAGGAATGAGATTAGCAAAATCTTGCTCCTTCAGCCTTACCGCATCCTCCAGAGCATATGAAATGGAGTCTTCTGCTTCAGTAGGGCTAAGACTTTTAATAGCTGACAGCGGAAAGTCAAGGAAAAAACATGAGTCTTCTTAAGGTTGTCTTACGATAAACAGCATACAGATTGTATGTTGCCATCTCAATCAGGTGGGTGAACAGTGTCTTGCACCAAGTGCGAGTTTTATGATTCACATTGTATGACTGAAGATCCAGGTCATTCTTATTTACTCCGCCCATGACTTGTTGTAATCAAGTATAACGCATGGGCTTGTACATTTTGGCCATCTGACCCCAAACCATGGCAGGAGAAGATCTGGAATTTCAGGAGCTTCTTACAAACAAGCTCCTGCAGTAATCCTTTTTCGGTGGCAATGAACTGTACTTCAGGCTACAGTGCCACCCTTTTACAGCTCACTGAACAACTCTAGTCCCATATAGAATTGTCAACATAAAAGTTATAACTTTGTGAAGGAGAGGCTGGACTAGCTCGCATGCAACATTCATTGTCACGTCTAGAGTGGGAGGGCACCCTACAGGGTTGGGAGTGGAGTCCTTAACTGTATACACTCTCAAGCTACACACATAGCCAGTCAAGAACTCACACCGCATGTACAGCTGGATGCCATAGCAAACCTTTTTACTCACAATCTACTGCCAGAACAGCAGCTGCCCTTTGTACAGCTGCAAAAAGAACACATGACAGATGTAAGAATGCTGAATAAAATGACAATGGACGAATACTCAATTGTTTACATTTTGTTTAAAGACCTCAAAAACAGTCATAATTTCTTATTCCAGTGGAATGAATATATATATTCTGCTGTTACAGGAACAGAATTGCTGCATTGCACTTAGACCCAGCACATCTCCATTCAACCTGATGCATCAGAACCACTGCTTTGCCACCGCTGCTAGAGAGACAACTGACGCATCCCCTTGACTGAGTGGAGAAACACAATGCATCACACTCACAACCAATGCATCTCAGAACCAGATTCTTCCTCTTTGGAATCAGCACATCACCATTGTTACGTGGAGAAAATAAATGCATCTCTTTGACTGCGGAATTGACACTGATGAATCACTTGGTTGCAACCTGCATCTTGTGTTTGCAACCAGGATTAAGGTACTTTTGCTCAGCGGGAGCTGCATCGGTCCTGTGTCCAGCCAACACATTATCCCTATCAACTTGATGTCTTGACCTGTCTCAGTCCAGCATGACCAGTTAACCCCCATAGGTGCTTATTGCATCAAGCATCTATGCGCTATTTTCATTTTTATTCTTTAAACCTGTGTATATTGACTTCTACTTACTAGATTTTTGTCACTTTGGTCTTGTTTTATTTATTTATAAATACTTAATTTTGTGGTGTTTTCACTGTGTTATGGTTTTAAGTGTTGCACAAATACTTTATACATTGCCTCTTAAGTTAAGCCTGATTGCTCTCTCTAAAGCTACAAGAAGGTGAGCACAGGTTCATTTATGGTGTGTATCTCAATTACCCTACCTGGGATTGTGGTCCCTGCTTGGACAAGGGTGCATAACTCTGCCAACCAGAAATTCAATTTCTCATCATCAACTAAACATGGGCAGACTTTATTAGGATGTTAAAGACCACTAAGCCAGGTGATTTTTTGATCTTACACTTAGATCCCTTTTAGAAAATAAAGTGCAAAATTCTACTTTGTATTCACATTTGGCTAGGTGTATTGGCCAACACAGGATAAGCTATGACAATACCAATACAGAAAACCCACCAATGATTTGGTCCTTGTCAGAGCCAACTATGAGTAGATAGGATAACACTGCAACATGAGTAGACAGGATAATACGGAATTAAAGAGCTAATATGAGATGTTTTTTAAACGAGTTTTAGATCAATGTAACTTTGTGATGAAATAGTAATTGTGTGTTTTCTTCTAGAACTGGTCCTGAAGAAGTTTTTTTTTATTAGTTTCTCCCAACCGAAACGCTGCGTCGACCCCTGTTCTTGTGAACATTTTAACCAATATTGTATTTTTGTGTATATGTTTTGATCCTATATGTTTTTTAATCAATTGTATAATTTATTTTAACATTACAGTAAGAATATTTCTCTTTTGAATAAACACACATATGTATTTTTGAAAACATTTTGCCTGTCTTGTCTATATCTGACTAATAGTGAACATGTTATGTGATATGTATATGTATTAGTTGCTTTATAGTGTTGGCATATATTGAGTTTGATGTCTCTGCAACTTGTGAGGTTTTGATTCATTGTGAGATTGGTATTCTCAAAAATAGGTTTGGGGCACTACCAGATTAACAATAACCATATTTATGGTTAGCCAGTGGGACCCTCTTTGTTCCTTACCATTACTCCCCTATCACCCAGATTAAGAAGATAAGGGGGCCTCCTTTACTTTACGTGATAGTGCAAAATGGCCATCATATCCCTGCAGCTTGTTGTCAATTCAGGTACAAAAGGGGGTTGGGCTGGACTGTTCCCATGAGGCACAGGGTCAGACTGATTTGCATATAGCCATGTCTGAACTGGGGTGGCAGAGTGGGCTAAAGAACGGTGATGGATTAAACCCAGATCTTTTGACTGGGTGTGAGTGTTTGATTGATTCAGATGCTCCGTCCATCACCACCCCCTTTTGTACCGCTGTTGTCAATTCAGGCTGCATAGAAGGTGGGTTTTAACTGCTTTAGGGCTCATGAAGAGCCGTTGATGTCGACCAGTCTACCTGCATTGGACGGTGGACTTCAACTGCTTATTCACAGTTCCAGAACAGAAAATATCTCTGATAAAAACGAATATACTTTATTGAATAGCGCAGCACACTCTCTTCACTGATGTAACACATCAAAACAAAAGTGAAAAAAGACCGCGCTAATGGAATCTGAGTGATCCACAAATGTCTTACCACACAGTGTTCCTACACACCTCCCAAACACAACAGTAATTCTCCCAGTAACAATGGTGTATTACTGAGCTAATTCCCGTGAAAGGAAAGGCTCCCTAAGCCTCCTAAGACAATGAAACACCAACATTTTGCCTTGCAGATTGACCAGTTCCAGTGATGTGTGTAGCAGAGATGTTTAGGCCAGGTCTCAATCAGCATCCACGGAGACCTGCCAGGTCCAGACATTTAGGAAAGCAAGGTACCTAGGGTAGTCCTGGGTGGTGAAGGTTGCAAGGATCCCAATACATTTTCTTGCCCATAAAACCTTGCAATCACCAAGCCTTTGCTAAATCACAGACTTTTCACATATTTCTGTAATGGGAAATTCTGGACTCTGTGAAGATCCCAAAAAATTCCTAACACTCAGTGTTCCCACACTTCTTGTGGAATTTTAATTTGCGATCTGAACATCATCTGCGCCAGCTTGTCACCTATGTACTACATGCACGGCGGCTATTCTAGGTCACCTATTTACTACGAGCACGGCAGCCATTTTAGGTATCATGGTCTCCCTGTCCACGATCGAATCGCCAGCACGTCCCTCTGACCCAGCAAGCATCCTCCGCGCACCCTGGCTCCCCCTCCCTCCTCCTCCTTATGAGCATGACCCTTCTGCATGACCCTGTCCTTGGGAGTCACGCCAACACCTGACCAACACCTCCTCTCCTCCCATGAATGCCCCTCTGTTGATAAACCTCCCTCCTGCGCTGGATTGTCCACGCAGCATGAATACCACTCCATTGATGGCCCCTCACCCCGTGTCCGACTGTCCACACAGGTCCGAGGCCATTGCATAAGCCGGGAGATATCATTTACTGCCCTTTATTGTATGAGGTCGCTCTCCTTCAAAGGACCCTCTATTGATCCAGGCCTCCCCACCCCCCTGTGATATGATCAGGCGCACACATCCTAAGACTCGACGGAACACTCAGCTGCGTGATGGCCCCCTCCTCTTATCAGCAGGTTGAGGACCTCTATTGTGAAGGTATATGGGGGTGGGATTGACACTAGGATTACGGGGATGTCTTTTTCTTGCTTTACAAAGATCTGATTGTATTAAAGAAAGGTCACATGCCATAAACCAGTGTATAAGAGGCCAGGCCTCCGAGAGGCTGTTAGAGCACCTCGAGATGATACCTTGTTGTCTGATCTGATGTGTTCTGCTCCGTCGGAATAAAACTTCTGTTTCCTGCCTTCTGGTCTCCGGCGCCTGCCTCATTGCTTGGTAAACTTGAATGGTACAAGGGCGGTTAGCGCCGGGCAAATCTTGAGAAAGGTCCTAGCCCTACCTTTTTCCACAATTGGCGTCCCAAAGCGTGGGGCCCATCAGCGACACGTGGATCCAGTGGGAGAGGTCCCGATGACAGAGTGAACGACTGCAACGATCGGGAAGAGCTCGTGTCCAATAGACCCTCGTCTGACAGCCGATCATCCGACCTTCACTAGTTCTGAACAGACCTCTCTCGAGTGATCTACGGTCCTGACTGGGAACCATCAGGAGTGCCGCGAACAACACGAAGGAGAGAGGACGATCGGGCGCTGGATCCAGAGGACAGGAAACAGTCCATGCGGTCCGGGTAAGGTCGTGTAAACACGACGAATTGAGGAAAATTGTTTTTGTTTGGATAATACTAGTATTACGCTTTGTTGAAACCCTCTGGAGATTCACTGTCTGCAAACGGGGAAAAACAAACAGGCTCTCTCTTTGCAAGCAGTGAAGGATAGGTAACGCAGACTTTTGTCCCCATTGTAATCCGCCGTGCCTATCTTCATCCCCCACTGTTTCCCGAACTGTCGTTCGTGGATTATTGTCTGGAGATTCTTTGTCTGCAAACAGGGAAGAACAAGGTCTCTCTTTGCAGGTAGAGAAAGAGTGGGTAACGATAACTTTTCGTGCCCACTTATTCTCCCCACTGGATTGTTTGATTGGCCGATTATTCGGTATTGGTTCTTTTGAGGTATTCACGGCCTCCAAATAACGTAGAATAGAAATATTCTGTCTAGTCTTTGTCCGCCGTGATAAGATAGGTAGTGCAGACTTTTGTCCCCGTTGTAATCCGTCATGCCTGTCTTCTCCCCACTGGTTGGTAGCCTGTTTAGCCCGGACCGCTTATTAGAGATGAACCATCCAGCTCCACTGGAGGGCACCCCTAATAAGGACATGTTCACTAAGTATGGACTAGTCGCTATAGCTTACACTAAACTATGGCATAAATATACGAAAAAGAACCCTGAAAGTCAGTGGCCACTGATAGGTTCCTTTGACGAAAATAAAATAAAAACATTAGAAATAGCGCTCCAGAAGAATAAAACCACGCCCACTATGCTCGACAGTATCGGCATGTGGCGCAAAGAAACGGAACAACGAAAGAAAAGAGAAGAAGCAAAAATAGGGAAAGAATTACGAAAGGCAGCCCACCTAGCCGCGAAGCAACTAGAAGAAGAAATAAAAGAAAGAAAAGATACTATGCAAAACCAAGAATCAGGGTCGACAGGCCAATGTCCTGTTAGGACCCCCTCTGCGCTCTACCCTGAGTTGCCCTCCAAACAACGGGCGAACGATGAGTTACTACTAGGTCCCCCAATCATCTACATGCCCCCTCCATATGCCCCCTGCCGACAAAGCTTTCACGCTCCGAGTGTGAGCGAAAGCGATCTCAGTGCTAGTGCACCAGCCCTTACGGCCTTTGCACCAGCCACATTAACAGCCTCATCAGACGACCCCGAGCCTAGCAAACAATCACCAGCCAGACTAAATAGGTTGAGCAAAGATGAGCGGGATGGGATCGACAAAATAGCAAAGACATTAGTAGAACGAAGGGAGAGCGAAGATTATACAATGAGCGTATATAATTCACATGCCGATAGCCACAGACGCATTTCATCTTGCGATTCAGCTACTACACCCTGAACGCGTATGAAGATAGGTATCAGAGTAAGGGACCCGCTAAACTAACAACACAGTATAGGAAAATTGATGTTGGAGACGGGACTGAACGTGAGGCGACGGAGCTCTTCATGCAAATGCTTGAGGTCTTCCGCCACCTCGCGGAACAGAAACCAGAAGCCAAGGTTACGGTCCCTGAAACAACCTCGGCAGAAGTAGCCAATACTATGATGCCTATCAGAGAAGCGGCTCCTTACTGGATCCCGCCACGGGGCCAGGGAACGAGCGATGATATTAATAACGAAAATGCAAAGGGAAGGGTTGTGTACAATTGGGTTTACCAACCATGGGACCGACAAGATATCCTAACCTTTAAGCAAACCCTGCCCGACTTAAGAAAGAACCCGACAGCATTTTATACCGAATTAGGCACAGCCTTGGGTTCGACAATAATGACTTTAGCAGATATTGACTTGTTCTTTGGGTTATGTCTGCCGGCTGACGTGTGGAAGCAAATCCGGAAGGCTGACCACACGGATCTGTTTGGACATACCTGGGACCAACTCGGTAAACTAGATAGACAGCGAGAGCCGGGGAGTAAACCAGTGAAGGACATACTGGAACTCCCAGATAAAATAGTTCAGAAATTAAAAACACTGGTCCCGGAAAGAAAAGTAGACTGGTCGATAGTCACGGCCTGTCGACAGAAACCCCAGGAAGATGTGTCAGAATACTTCTCCCGATTTGAGACAGTGTTCTCTGACTACAGTGGCCAAGACATGACCACCGCAACCGGACAGCACCTGTTTGTGCAAAATTATGTAAAGGGACTAACACAAGAAGTCTCCCATAAACTGCAGACGAGTGAGAGTAGTTGGGGGGCCTCCAAACCTGCAGCTATCCTTCAGATGGCTCAGTATTACGAGCACCAAAAGAATGAGAATGATAGGGCGTCCGAGAAAAAGAAGAAAGATTTAAAGGAAAGGGTAATGATAGCCCAGATACAGGGTATAGCGCTAGGACGGGAACATCAAAGGGGGAACTACCAATCAAACACCCCCAGAGATCTACCTCCTAAAGATCACACCCCAACATCCCACACTGGACGGAGAGACATTAGCAATGACCAATGCGCCTTCTGCAAAGGGTTCGGCCATTGGAAAACCCAGTGTCCGGTTCTGCTAGAGATGAATAGAAATAGGGATTCCAGGGATGTGGCAGGTGGTCCGAGGAATAGAGTACAGGGACGAGGGAACTCCAACGACACCAACAATGACAGATCAGGAAGACTGAACACATTTGACCGTCCCCGACAGAACCAATATCAGCTATCCGAAGGTGAAAATGCCCCCGATTTTGCATAGGACTGCCAGGGGCAAGGGAGGGATCCAGTCGAGCTCTGTGTTGACCAGCAAGGTCCTTATGTCACCGCTAAGGTCTTGGGTACAGAGTCTCCATTCTTGGTAGACACTGGGGCGACACGTAGTGTGTTATCAAAACGACTGATTCCAAGGGCACCCTTGTCTGGCTCACACATAACGTCGATAGGTTTCGACGGGACGCCCTCCACTAACCCCCTGTCCGTACCTATTACCTTTGACCTAGAAAACAACACTGCTGACGCGACATTCCTACTCTCCTCCAACTCCCCTGACGCCATTATGGGCATTGACTTACTGAAGCATTTTCGAGCTACCATTAGGTGTTCCCCAGATGGAATACGAGTCATCCTGTACGACAACCCAGACATGCCCAGGTCCCCTCCCCCGCGACACATGTGCTCCATAACTGACGCTGACCTGTCCTTGCTTGACACCCTGCCTCCGTACCTGTGGGCCAAAAATGACTCTGATGTGGGACGAATGATGATTGATCCTATTCACATAACTGTACGACAGGACGCTATGCTCCCGAAACTCCCGCAATATCGGATATCCCCAGAGGGTGAGAAGGCACTGGTAGCGATCATTCAGTCTCTGGTAGATGCAGGAGTGGTTGAAGAGGTGGTTAGTAACGTCTGCAACAGCCCAATCCTACCTATTGTTAAGAAGCAAGGTGAAGGAGATGAGAAAGCGTACCGCTTCATCATCGACTTGCGAGAGATTAACAAAGTAGTTGTACCCCAATATCCCGTAGTCTCTGATATCACCACCATTTTGACCCTCATCCCGTCCACCGCCACCACCTTCACTGTTATCGACCTTAAGAACGCGTTTTTCTCTATCCCCATCCATCCAGACAGCCGTTACCTCTTCGGCTTCACTTTAAAATCCCGCTCGTACCGATTTTGTAGAGCTCCCCAGGGGTACACTGAAAGTCCCAGCATTTACAGCCAGGCCCTCAAAAGACAGCTGGATGCCTTCCAGCTACCAGAGGGAGTGGTGTTGATCCAATATGTCGACGATATCCTTTTGGCGGCCGACACCACCCCGCTTGCAACGACAGCCACTGTCCAACTCCTACACTTCCTTGCAGAAAATGGCCATAAAGTCTCCAAAAAGAAGTTGCAGTTCTGTCAGCCACAGGTGACTTACCTAGGCCATCTTCTGTCCAAAGAAGGGAGGAAACTTACCCCTGACCGAATCCAAACCATCCTAGACACCCCCATCCCAAAAACACAAAAACAGGTCCGCTCTTTGGTTGGCCTAACCTCTTTTTGCAGACAGTGGTTGCCTAATTATAGCCTCATTGTGAAACCATTACTTGCCCTGCTGACCAAAGATGTCCCCTCCCCGCTTCCTTGGACCACTGAGTGTCAAGCCTCCTTTAAGGAATTGCGGGATGCACTCTGCTCAGCACCCGTCCTCGGAACGCCGGATTACTCCAAACCCTTCTCCCTCTTCACCCACGAAAGGGAGGGATGCACATTGTCTGTCCTGACTCAATCGATTGGCCCTAAGCAGCGCCCTTGTGCCTACTTCTCCGCCACTCTTGATCCTGTAGCCAGAGCTTTACCTGCCTGCCTTCGAGCAGTAGCTGCCGCTGCTGTCTCTATCCGTCAGAGCGAGGGAATCGTACTTTCCAACTCCCTCACTGTATTAGTGCCCCATGCAGTTGACACGCTTTTGAACCAGACAAAGACCCAACACCTGACTAGCGCACGACTGACAGGGTACGAGTTGACTCTGCTTGCACCCCACATCACACTAAAGAGATGCACGACTTTGAATCCTGCCACATTGTTACCCCTGCCTGAAAACGACCCCGACGTCCCTCCCATACACGACTGTGTGACCCTCACAGACGAACAGACTAGGAGTAGGGTTGACCTCCGAGACACTGCTTTCACTGACCCCGATGGAGAGCTATGGGTAGACGGCTCATGCATCAAACTCCCAGATGGCACCACTTCAGCTGCCTATGCAGTCACGACAGCCCGAACAGTAGTTGAGACAGCCTGCATCACACAACGATCTGCCCAGGCAGCAGAACTGATAGCCCTCACCCGAGCATGCATCATAGCCGCAGGGACCACCACGAACGTATATACGGACAGCCAGTATGCCTTCGGAGTGGTCCACCATTTTGGGCTCCTGTGGAGGGAGAGGGGATTCCTGACGTCCCACGGTACCCCAATCCTCCACGGAGATTTAGTCTCCGCTCTGATTGAGGCAGTTCTCCTCCCCAAACGATTAGCGGTGATCAAATGTCAGGCACACAAAAGGGTGACAGACTTAGTCGGACAAGGGAATGCATTAGCCGACATCACTGCACGAACCACAGCTGAGAATAGGACGGTGACACGCATATATGTGACCAGGTCACAAGCAGAAAAATGGAGTGACACAAGGGAAATGATCAGAGACATACAGTCGGCCAGCACCCCTCACGAACTGACTAAGTGGGCAAGGGTGGGTTTGAAGGACGAAGAGGGTTGCTGGCGAACAAAGGATGCAAACAAATGGTTGCTGCCCGACTCATACCTGATCCCCATACTGACAATGGCACATTCCCCCGCACACATAGGATCTGCACCCATGATCGAACTCATTTCCAAAGTCTGGCACAATGACAAAATCCCCGACTCAGCCAGACGCCTAGTTCAGCAGTGCCTTATCTGCCTGCAACACAACCCCGGGAAAGGAACTGTAGTGCCCCGGGGAGGGTTTGGGACCCCCAATCACCCCTTTGAGGTCCTTCAGATGGATTACATCCAACTAGAGAGATGCCAAAACCTGAAGTATGTACTAGTCATTGTATGTGCCTTCAGTAAATGGGTAGAGGCCTATCCAACCCGTGACAACACTGCCATGACTACTGCCAAAGTACTACTGAAAGAATTCTTCCCTCGCTATGGCCTTTGCCGAATTTTATGGAGCGACAATGGCCCCCACTTCATAGCTGAGGTTATCCAATTAATCCTAAAGGGGTTGGGGGTGAAGCAGCGGTTTCATGCGGTCTTCCACCCCCAATCCGCCGGTCTAGTGGAACGCCATAATGCCACACTGAAGCTGAAACTGGCAAAAATAGTGGCCACCACTGGACTTAACTGGCCGGATGCCCTCCCACTGGCCTTGTTATCAATGCGCTCCACTCCCACCAAGCACCATCTGACCCCCTACAAGGTCGTGTTTGGGCGACCGATGAATCTCTGGACTGCTCCCAAACCGACCTCCATTCATGACGTCCCGGACGTCCTACTGTCTGATTATTTGTGCAAGTTAACTAAAACGTTGTCTGTCATTCATCAACAGGTGCAGCAGGCCATCCCCGATGCTTCCAGGGGCCCCGGCCACGACATCCAACCGGGAGATTTCGTATTGATACGAAATTTCCAGCGAACCAAGAGTCTGGAACCTCGGTGGACGGGCCCCTGGCAAGTGCTGATCACCACCCGAACGGCACTCCGAGTGGAGGGGAAGAAGCACTGGCTGCACGCGCATCATTGCCGAAAGGTCTCTGCAAACCTGGCCACGACAGAAAACGTCAGCACCCAAGAAGAGCTCCTGAGCAAGGACCGACCGATATTGGACTGTTATCCCGATACTGAGGCACTCGAACTTGCAAAATTCTCTGATCCCACTGTGCCATCCAGAGAAGGGTATTTCCTGCGTCGAAAGGAGGGAGTTTCGGCTAAGTAGGCCACGGACTAAGTTAAATCTCAGAACGGTGACCTAAACACAATCAAGGGTTGCCGGGAGAGAAGCTAAACGAAGTCTGTGGTTCTGCCCGCTACCGAGCCCCCTTGAAGGTGATGGAAGCGCCAGATAAGAAGATAATGGAAGCGCCAGATAAGAAGATGATGGAAGCAACAGGAAATACCCAGTATAGAAATCCAAAGACTGACAACTTGCACAAATCAAAGACAATCGCACTCCTCATTGTCTTCCTCTTCTGCCTCCTCCTCATGACCTCCTTCTGGATTCTGGAGGAAAGCACACCGGCTCATGAGGCATTGCTACCTACTGCACAGCCGACCCCCCTGAAAGAGCATCACCTAATCTCTCTGTCGCCTCAGCTCCGAGAAAGGCGCAGGGAATTCTGGAACAATTCCTTCGTGCAACTGTTGCACCAACACAACCTTGCTGCGAATGCTACGAACTGTTGGATCTGCGGGTTGCTCCCGCATGCCACTGGACACTCTATTCCCTTCATCCCTTCACCCTTCTCAGTTCACGGCTCTTGCCTCGCCTGGCTGATCCTCATGCAAGAGAGCCACAAGGACAAGGACAACGCCACCTCCAGCCGGACAGCGTCACACTTCTACTCTGGGTTCTGGCTGAACAAAACAGGAAAGACTCCTACTGCCCTGTGTCCTGCGCTCGCCGGCGCCACCTTCCTCAAAGACATTCCAGCCAAGGAACGAGTCGAAGTACAGGTGCTCCACAATCCAGCCAGAACCACCTTCTCTCATCTGCAAAAACAAACTACCGCCACTCTAACTGTGGCCCTGTCTGTTATCAATGTCACCGGCCTTGTGTGCCTAGAAGGCCAGGGAACGCAACTGGTGGGTCACAGCGCCTGCCGAATCACCAGAACATTGGACTCAGCTGACCCCCCTTCCTTTGTTGCTTCTCCGAACATGTACTTTGTGTGTGGCACCAAAGCTTACACCTGGCTCCCGAGAGGTTGGAAGGGCGCATGTTACATTGCCTTCGTTCTTCCACCCACATATGTAGCCCCTGCCAACCATCACCGACAGAGGCGTGCAGATGACGTTGGACAAGCCGACTCCACCGGAGCACAGTTCCTAGATGCAGCAAAGGGACTTGTTCCTCTGTGGGGCCCAATGGCAAACAGCCGTGCTATCCGGCACCTGACCCAGGCAGTAGAAACAACGATCAACATCACTGCCGGTATCCTCGCCAACAACACTGCGGAACTTCAGGCGGTCCGCCTTGTGACCCTTCAAAATAGACTTGTCCTAGACGTGGTCCTAGCCGACCGAGGAGGAGCATGCCGCATCATCGGATCCAGCTGCTGCACATACGTGCCTGACAACTCGCCTTCAGTCTACAAAGCCATTGAACACCTCCACAGACTTTCCTCAGAGGTTCACCAAGAACAAGAAGGATGGTCGCTTGGGAACTGGTTTTGGAACACTTTGAAGAATTGGGGTTGGAGGTTGTTTTCCTTCGTGCTGATACCTGTTGTGATCTTATGTGGGTGTTGTTTAGGTATCCAATGTCTGCCACCTTTGTGCGGCCTTGTTTCTAACTGTATGTGCCCAAAGACTTTGGACTTCCGAAATGAGCACATGAGTCCCCTCTATGAAGTAGAAATACGTGGCCTTATGGGGATAAATCCAAACTGACAAGTTGGCGAGATATGTTAAAAGGGAGGACTGTGGAATTTTAATTTGCGATCTGAACATCATCTGCGCCAGCTTGTCACCTATGTACTACATGCACGGCGGCTATTCTAGGTCACCTATTTACTACGAGCACGGCAGCCATTTTAGGTATCATGGTCTCCCTGTCCACGATCGAATCGCCAGCACGTCCCTCTGACCCAGCAAGCATCCTCCGCGCACCCTGGCTCCCCCTCCCTCCTCCTCCTTATGAGCATGACCCTTCTGCATGACCCTGTCCTTGGGAGTCACGCCAACGCCTGACCAACACCTCCTCTCCTCCCATGAATGCCCCTCTGTTGATAAACCTCCCTCCTGCGCTGGATTGTCCACGCAGCATGAATACCACTCCATTGATGGCCCCTCACCCCGTGTCCGACTGTCCACACAGGTCCGAGGCCATTGCCTAAGCCGGGAGATATCATTTACTGCCCTTTATTGTATGAGGTCGCTCTCCTTCAAAGGACCCTCTATTGATCCAGGCCTCCCCACCCCCCTGTGATATGATCAGGCGCACACATCCTAAGACTCGACGGAACACTCAGCTGCGTGATGGCCCCCTCCTCTTATCAGCAGGTTGAGGACCTCTATTGTGAAGGTATATGGGGGTGGGATTGACACTAGGATTACGGGGATGTCTTTTTCTTGCTTTACAAAGATCTGATTGTATTAAAGAAAGGTCACATGCCATAAACCAGTGTATAAGAGGCCAGGCCTCCGAGAGGCTGTTAGAGCACCTCGAGATGATACCTTGTTGTCTGATCTGATGTGTTCTGCTCCGTCGGAATAAAACTTCTGTTTCCTGCCTTCTGGTCTCCGGCGCCTGCCTCATTGCTTGGTAAACTTGAATGGTACAAGGGCGGTTAGCGCCGGGCAAATCTTGAGAAAGGTCCTAGCCCTACCTTTTTCCACATTCTCTCAATAAAACAGTTCCCCAAATTTTCCCCAAATAAATGCATAAAGTATATTAATTATATTGGACCTCATAACAGCAGTTTATTTGCTAAGACTATGAATTAGATAAAGATGAAGCAGAATTTCAAAGGACTCAATATATTTCAAAAAGCAGATTCATACTACACAGTTCTTAAATTGCAATATATACAGAAATGTGAAAATGTCAGTTGATGTTCTGCTGAGATATGATGCTCTGCAGAGATGTCTAGAGAGTTCATTTACAAAAAAAATGCTGTCATCCTCAAGTACCAAGCTAATGGTTTCCACATTATTTAGTTCAAGAAAATGAATCCTCAGTGTGCTGACCATGGCAGGATTATCCAGATTACGAACCATTTTTGAAACCTAGATAGTCCATTATAGCACCACTTCATGACGTGGCCGGCTATATTAGGTAATTACAGATTCAACCTACTGCTAGGTAGGATATTTGCACCCCTCTGCAGCAGGTACATTAACGTAACAACTATTTGGTTCCTGCAAACAAAATAATGTATTTAGAGCAGATACATTTTCCTTATAGGCTACATTTCACAAGAGGACGATGGGGGCTGGAGCAATGTCAGTTTTAACCTGTGCTAACTTTGCCCCAGTAATATGCACTAATAAAAAGACCATTCCAGATTGGAATGTTGCGAGTTCATGCTTGGCCATTCATTCTGTGTGGCTGGTAGGTTTAGTTAGTAACAACGTTTTATGTATCAGAAGAAAAGAAATGTCATACAAGTCACTGCCTTAAGAACAACATAATTAAATATCATGTACGGGTGTGCAATTTCTTTACACAGCAAAGTCTTGTTTGGCATACCATTTGTAAAAGATGAGAAGGGAGTTTAGCGAACTGAATTCTTGGCTTCTCAACTGTGACATAGAACTAGTGTGGGACCAAAGCAGTAGCTGCTCGTGGAGGGAGTACTGCGGGCTGGTGGGCAGGGCGGGGGAGGAGCAGGGTGGGGTGTAGTAAACTGCGGCATGTGGCCGAACAGAGGTAACTAAACAAATAAATAAAAACACAGAATTTCATTGCGCACACTGCATTGCCAAATGCGATGCAGCGCGCACAACTAAAAATTGTTTTATTTATTTATTTGTTTACTTATCTCCATCCAGCTGTATTCTGTAGTTTACTACACCCCACCCTGCTCCTCCCCTGTCCTGCCCCACTGCCTTGCAGCACTCCCTCCACATGCCGCTACTGGACCATAGTTTATATCTGCTCCTCACACACAACACTGTGGAGTCCCACAGGGGTCCATTATTTCCACATTATTATTCAACATCTACCTAACCCGTTTACCAAACCTGATGAAATCACCCAACCTCGCCTGTTACAACTATGCAGATAGTACCCAAATACGTTTTTTAAAGGATGGTCTGGAAGACCTCTACAATTTATGACATGATGGCTGCCTTCGGGTCATAAACATATGGATAATGAATAACCATCTAAAGTTAAATACTGCGAAGACAGAGATTATGACCTGCGATAAAAAAAGATACCAGCCTACTGTGGCGGTTGACGCCATGTGTCCCGATATCGGGCATGCAGTGCCGCCAAAATTGATCACAGCATGTGCCGATTAGAGCCAGAGATAACAGTCTAGTGTTCCCTGATAGCATGCTAATGACCCCGTCCCATAGCCTCAAAGTATGGCTGCTGAAGCAAATTTATGACGCGCTCAGGAGCCAACGCATTTGCCAGTAATTAGAAATGGTTTCAGCATTTTGGTCGCTTGTTATGAACTATACACTTTCTGGCTTGGATTATCTTGCTTCTTATTTTTTGGAGACTTGATACCCAGGCTTGAAATATTTCACCTTTTGTTTTCTGGATAATAGATAATCTACGAGTCATTATTGTTTTAGTGACTGTAGTGAGCCACTCACCTGAAACTCCAGGTGGTTCTAATACAACAAACAATTTATTACAATTCAAAATAAAACAATTTATACAATAATAGTGCCCAAAGGCACATATGATCTAAAAACGATAAAAAATCACAATTTGTTTAAAACAATTAGTCAAGAAATCACAGTTGTTGTTGTCGACGCAGCGTTTCGGTGAATCAGTGATAATACCTTCTTCAGGACAAACAATTCTATAAGAAAACATTACAATTAGAAACATTCCATTATGCATGGAAATCGGCATCCTATTACTCTTTGCTCCTAGACATTTTTTTGCTGTTTATTGGGCACATTTTTCACACACATTTAAGAAAAAGGTTTTTGATAATCACAGTTGGGTTCTATGAGGTACATTCCTGAGGGCATTTGGAATATATGACTATACACTTGGTTCTTAAGACATGAAGACATAAAGTCCTCATATAGGTAGCTTGTAAAGAGAAAATCATACAGCATACCTGTGTGTTACTTTTTCAAATTCCTCTCTCTTTCAATTTGGAGGAATGTTTTGAGTCGAACTCAATCAGACATGAGGAGCTTCTGGTATCTTTAAATTCCAGATTAGCAGTCCCTTGGTAAAGAAATATTTGTGATTACATCACTTGTACATTTCAATTCGAGATTACAAAGGTTTGCGTTTTTCACAGGAGCCACTAATAGTTCTATGCTTATTTACCTTATTCTATCAGGAGCTTTATGTTGATGAGGATACCGGAGGGGGGCCACCGTGTTGTATATTAAAAACACTGTAGAAATGAAAATGAAGGAAATGGTCTTATATTTCAAAAAGCGACTATGTTATTATTTGCACGGTTTATCTGTTTGTTGGAGTGTCCTTGAAATAGTTTAAACTGAAAAAGAGTAGGTCTTGTCTGATTTGATTACAGGGATAGAGGGCGCCCTTAGAGGCATGAGTAAACCTTTGTTTCATTTTAGAATTTATAGGACTCATCAGATAACATATCTATTATGACATAAGAGATCAGTTGATTGATGGTTTAGGCCTTCAGGTTATGTCTAAGGTTCTACTCACCTATGAATGGGAATTTTTATCCCTTATTATCGTGCCACTGGATGCCTTCAATTCTGCCTGCAGCGTCGAATATTATCAATAGTGGTTGTTCATCAATCCAACCTGTATGGGGTTATATAATAGCCGCAATGGGTACTCTTATACAGTTGCTAAAGCAGTATTTGGTATTGCTGCGGAGCTATACGTGATCGTTTTATAGTATCAGCATAAAAAAGGATAGACTCTTATGTTGTTTATAACCAGTTAACACTCCACTGAATTTGGAACATCTATGTAATTTTTGGGGAACTCGGTGTAGGAAGGAAAGTATTTAAATATCCCGCTATTGTACTGCTATGCCATGTGCGATAACACGGCCAGTTTACGGCTGTGCTGGAGTTCCACAGATATGGACAGAGTTTCTTAATCATTAATGGGCCGGTTTGTTCTGCCGCTGTTATCGGGTTTCTAGGGGAAATGTTAAGTTAAAAAATAGGCAGTTCCCGAGTTGGGTTGATATACCGAAGATTTGGGGCCACTCTTACCTTTTTATTAGTAACCGGCCTCCCTGCTCCCCTCTCGGTCCTTTCCGCATCGGGTTACGTGGACGATCAGCCAAATGTATACATCGGCGTTCGTCGGCTTCTTTTTTAAGACAAGTTTTCGCGGGAACAAGTGTTAATTAGATGACGCGGTTTACCCGCGTCTTCTCCCCGTTAGACTTGTTAGACTTGGGAACTACAATTGTAGTTCTGTATGTCATTAACGTATCGTGGTGGTAGATGTGCGCATGTAAACACTTTAGCGCATTTGTCTATGTTTAGGTGATATTTGGTTTGATTAGAGGAGCTTATCGCTACTTATTTATATTGCCGCTATATATTCTTTAAATTAACTATATGCAGCTTCCTGAATGAAGATGTGAGTTATAAATAAGTGATGCTTATTTATAATCAAATATATCGAGGGGGTGATATTTTATACGGATGATTTACTGATGGTATTTCATTATGTTCCATGCTAAGGAACATTGGTCCGAAATAAATATCTATTGCTTGTCAGTGATAGGAAATCTCGAGGGGGTGATCTATTATGCGGATAGAATGCTACTGGTGTTTCACTATGTTCAATTCGAAATAAATATCTATTGCTTATCAGTGATAGGAAATCTCGAGGGGATCATATATTATGCGGATAGAATGCTACTGGTATTTCACTATGTTCAATTCATATATTATTATATTAAGAGGAGGTAGGCTATTACAGTCACTCGACCTGAGCACGAACTCGTCAGTGGTGCCTCCTGTTTGCGCGTGTAGATACGTAAATAATGTCTGGGTTCAGGATTATTGTAGAATTCTTTCCCGGTCTTCTCTTGAATTAAGGCCATCATTCACTGAGTTGAAACGGGACATATACAATTGCTCGCGTTTTTTCCGTTTTGTGTTAATGTCACCGCCTCTCATGTTTTGGGTGATATCTCTAATCCACACCATTTTAATTCTTCAATTTTATGGCCAGCTGTTTTCCAGTGATCTGACAGTGGGGCCCCTGGTTTGTTGCAACGTATTGCAGATTTATGTTCATTTAATCTGAGTCTAATTTCGAGTGATGTTTCGCCAATGTAGACATATTCGCATGGGCATTTGATTAAATATATTACATTTTTGGATCTGCAATTTATAAACGATTTGATGTGATGTTTTGTTTTTTTGTGCTCAATGTGATTGCCCTTGATAACATTATTGCAATTTGAGCATTTGCTACATGGGAATGTTCCGACCGGGAGTGGGTTGTTATCTACAGTTCTTTGGGCTTGGGTTGCTTCTCTGTATGTGTGCACTAGGCTATTCCTGATTGGGAATAAGCACGATTTCGTCCAGTTGACTTTCAACCCTGCTACCACACTTAGGGCTTTCAGCAGCGATTTTGCACCCAGCAGGGCTTCTCTCGTATCTGCCAAGAACAATAATAGGTCATCTGCATAAAGTGCGATATAGTGAAATTGCCCATATACGTCCAGTCCCTGGTATGCATGCCCCAAACGGGCGTGCGCCGCAAGTGGTTTCATCGCCATAGTGAACAACAACGGGGAAAGGGGACATCCCTGGCGTGTGCCCCTACCTACTTTACATGCCTCAGAGATCACCCCTCTAGTTCGCACCCTGGCCGTGGCATCTTTGTATAACAGGGCCGTCCAGCTCACAAAATCTGGACCCAACCCCATCGTATGCATGACATGGAAGAGGTAATTCCATTCCAGGCTATCGAAAGCCTTTTCGATGTCTACAGCAAATATCGCTGCAGTGTCCGTCTCATAAGTGTCGGCCTCCAGAAAATGCAGGAGCCATTTTATATTAAGCGCCGTGTTGCGGGTCAGAATGAAACCGGACTGATCGGCATGGATCAACGTGGACATGTGGGTCAGCAGCCTAGTTGCTAGGATTTTGCTCAGGATTTTGTAATCCAGATTTAGCATGGATAAAGGGCGATACGCCGTTCTATCCCAGGGTTGCTTTCCCGGTTTCAATAACGGGATAATGATCTCCTCCTTGGTGGATTTCGGTAGTCCGCCCAACCGTTTGGCCTCATTGTGGAGCCACGTCAGTCGAGGCGCTAAGAGGTCTATATAAGTGAGGTAGAATTCCACCGGAAAGCTGTCTGATCCCGGCGTTTTATTCCATGCCATACTTTTGATGGCTACTCTCACTTCCCTCACATGGTTGTTCCTTCCCAGTTGTTTCGCATCTTCCTCTTCCAGTTCCGGCAAATCTAGACCCCTCGTGAAGTTCTGTAATTCTTCCACTGATGGCAGCACCCTACTACGGTAAAGCTCCGTATAGTAATCAAAGAATAGCTCATTTATTCCCTGTTGATCAAAACAGGCTACCCCAGACTGATCTCTCAATTCTAATATAACCGATCCGCGCCTCGCAGGGTTAGCCAACCAGGCCAGAAGAGCTCCCAATTTATCTTGCTCTGAGTGTGCCCATGTGAGGTAGGCTTTGTAGTTAAAGCACCGTAGGCGCACTACAGTTGCTGCAACTGTCTCCTTAGCGTCCAACAGCTCCTCTTGTTTTTCCGGCCGTTCTGGCCGTTCCAATTCTAGGGCACGCAATCGCTCTTCTTCCCGTTTGACATCTTGTAGTAATGTCTTCCTGGCCCGTGATGCCGCCAATATACAACTTCCTCGTACCACTACATTATAGGCATCCCATTCAGTGGTCACCGATCCCTTAGACCCTGCATTAAGTTGAAAATAATCTTCAATGGTCGTGGCTATAGTGGTTCTGAATACCTGAGCTTCAAGTGCTTCTGGCCGCAGTCTCCAGGTAGGAGTTCTGGGGCGCAGCCGCGTCCATTTCAACCGGGCCATCAGCAGGTTATGGTCAGAAATAGTGCAAGTCAGGTATTCGCTACTGCTGATTTCTCCATGCACTTCAGGGGAGCATAGGAAAGTGTCCAGGCGGATGTGCAGTTCATGAAGGGCAGAAAAAAAGGAGAAATCCCTATCTAATGGGTGCTGCGCTCTCCAGGTGTCAATCAAACCCCAAGTCCGTTGCCGGTAAAGCGCGCCGTCGCCAGTTTACCCGCTGGTGCATTCCGTAATGGTGGGTGTGAGCGATCTAGATCAATGTCTGTGACACAATTAAAATCACCTCCCAGTAGTAAAGGCCCTAATAATACTGATGCCAATTTATGGGACAGCAATGAGATGAAGGCTGGTTGGTCCACATTAGGTCCATATAAACATCCAAGAGTTATCTCCCGACCATCTAGCTTCCTCTGAAGCACCTAATACCTGCCCTCCGGGTCTATCAATGGCGAGGTGCACTGAAAGGGAACTCCAGCTCTTACCCAGATAAGGACCCCCCCTTGCATACGCCGAGTGTGTAGTGTAGTAAACTTGACCCCTCCTACGGCGTTGGAGCGCCCTCCCCTCCAGTGCAGTGAGGTGGGTCTCCTGGAGAAATGCAATTTGTATCCCTCTACGCGTCATGAAGGAGTGTATCTTATGTCGCCTATGCATGGTATGCATACCCCTCACATTCCATGTGAGACATTCATTTCCTAGTGTGTGTCCCATTGCTGTTTCTCGTGTTCCACCCCCTCCCCTCCTCTGACACGCCTAGTTCCCCTAAATTCGACCCCACAAACCAAACAATTCAAACAACCCCAACTCCCCCTCCACAGGACAGGCATCCACTGCGGCGTCCCCATCCAAACAATAAGCACGTAGAAGGTCTAATCAGTTCAGGTTGCCTGGAACTCCAATTCAAGAATCCCAGGAGTCCCCACCCCCATGTGAACATTTCCCTACTCTGGTCTCCCCAAGCAATTTCCCTGTCCTCCCCGTCAGCTCGATCCCCACATCAGGCACATCAGACACGAAGTCCAGCATCCAGGACTCCACCCCAATACCTCATAAAGACAGGCTGGTCGGGTAACAGTTCCATCATCCGAACACTCCATCTGCCGTTTGTTGATTGACAACTGGCAAGTCCGTCTCCGAGAGCCCATGGCCACTGCTGGAACCGGGGCTATGCTCTCCACTTCTCGTATGCTCCGATGCGTTGCTGGCTGGGCTAAGAGTTCCCTGGATGATAGCCGCCACCGCCAAAACCACCTTGTCACGTTCTTGCCACCAGTGTGTAGGGGAGCTTGGTCGCTGTCTTGGTGATGCGGCAGGGGAGCCGCGCCAAGGCGAGGTCGCAGTTGAAGATCGTTCTCCAGATGCTCCAAGAGCTTGCTTGAGGTGTGAGGAAAAAGTGCTTGTTACCATCAGCATTGACCCGCAATCTAGCAGGGAACAGCATTGCATAAGGAAGGTGTAGTGCCCTCAGTTTCTGCTTCAGCGCTAAGAAGGAAGCTCTTTGCCACTGCACTTCTCTGGTGAAGTCTGGAAAAATCATTATTTTACTGTTGCCGATCTCCCGCTCGTAGAAGGGGGAAGAGGCCTTCAGGCGCCACCTCCGCTTTTAACCAAGTCTCCAGGAACTGTGCGGCATCAGTTCCTCCCTCTCTTTCCAGAATCCCTATTATTCGGAGATTATTACTTCTGGAGCGCCCTTCGCTGTCCTCTGCTCACACCTCCAGCACTCGGACCCTCTGCACCGCCTCTTTGAGCTGTGTTTGTAGGGGATCAACCGTACTCGGAGTGTCCTTCATGGTCAGCTCATTAGACGCCATCCATTCCTTGAGTTTCCGGTGGTCATCTTTCAGGAGAGAGAGGTCAGATCCGCTGGAGTCTATGCGTTTCTCCAGGGCCGCCCTCGAGGCCACGATGGCCTGCATGATGTCGCCCAAGGAAGGATCTCGCGATTGAGTGGAAGCACTATTCCCTGGCGCCAATTCCTCGTGGTCCAATGATTGTCCTGGGTCATCCAACCTCAGGGTCTCAAACCCTCTCTTTTTGGTCACTCTGCCCATCTTGGGAAGTACAGTGAGCGTCCGGTCTCTCAGCACCCACTCCAACAGCGCGTTACTGGCCCCCATGCCAGTGGTCGAAGCAGAAGACTCACCCCTGCGGAGGCTGCCGAGAAGCAGTTAATCTATGTAGCGCCGTAGTTCCCTTCCAACCGCAGGTCTCCTATAGCTGGTGACTCATTGAGTTTGTGCTTCGTTCTTCTTCATTGCGAATGTGAGCCCGGACAGCGTCTCTCAGGGCGCCTCAACGGGGGGTCTCACGCTGATCAGTGACTACAGCTGCTCGAGATTTCAGCTCTCACCGGCATATCTTGAGGCCTCTTCCGCTCTTCCTCGTTATTCGCCCCACACCTCCTCAGCTCCAGGGGGGTCCTAGTCAGACCTCAATAGTCCATCGCCTGTGGGTTCTTTGCTTTAGGTCGAGTCCGCCTGGTCCAGCTGGATCCCGTGGCTAGCTTGCAGCCAGTTAGTGTCACCCAGTGCTCGTGGCCAACCTGAACTCACCGTTGCAGGTCAAGCACCCTCGCCGCCGTAGAGCTGCAGGGTTATCCCCCTTTCAGGCCCTCACGCTGCTCTCCAAGCGCTGAAGTATTGTGCCTCGAAGTGCAACACGGGCGCCGTCATCTTGGGGTCAGGCACTCCACTGTGTGGACATCTGTGGAGCTCCCCTGCAGATTTTATTCTCCCCATCTCACTGTGGGCATGTGTGGGCAAGTGATCTGCGCTCACCGCTTGCTGTGCTGGACCTCCACAGGCGCGCCTTCATCCAGTGGGGGACCAAGGTCAGGCGCTCTTCTCTCGTGCTCTGGCCGCCATTTTGTCTCTGAGTTATGCCGGCAGCCCTGCGCTCGGTAAAAGTTATCCCTCGTCCCTGGAGGGACCTGAATTCGTGCCGAACCACTTCCAGTGAGGGCACTATGCTGTCCACAGCCCCTTTTGGGGCGGGGCACCAGAAATGATGTCAGGATACCTGCTGGAGTAGGGCAGCTGCGGAGGAGCTCCGAGGTCCGCTGCCACCTACATCGGCGTCCAAGCCACGCCTCGCTTTCCATATGCCTCATCCTCATATACAGACACATTGCACTTTACTGGTCCTCAGGAGGGGTCTTGAGCGATGGGTTATGGCTGCAGCAGCGGGATTAGATGTCACACAAACTTGATGACGCCACTCTATTCAGAGTAGACATATTATAAGTACACTGTTCCCCACTTTTTCATTTGTACTTGGGTGGTTCTACGGTGGTATAGTGTTTTAATTAAGATACACCAGAGCACCACGACTTAGATAAGTCTGGGAGGGAGTTATAAAAGTTTTAGGTGGCCCCTTTAGTGTTGGACACACAGATTCTGGTGAAAATATTGATGATCAGGCCTATTGTTGGTTTACAATGCGTTGAGTGGGGGCTGGCCTGACCATTTTATCCCCCTTTAGCTCCTAGTGTGTGGTTGATGTTAAGGAGGATAACCTATTCTTTGCCAGAGATTCTTATAGTTCTGTAAGTTCATACAAAACATTTCTGGCCCACACTAACACTAATAACATAACATTCAGTGGTGGAGAGCGAACAGTAAATTACACCGTTTGCATTAACATAACATGTATCTTCAACAAGGCTTGGCCATCACCTGTACTGTGCATCCAATGAACCAGCCATCAAGTAAACTGGGGTGAAATACCTATAGAGATCTGTTGCATGCTGTGGTTCAATCAGAGGACTTTAATTGAGTCCACCACAGCTGGTCTCTTATATCTATACACTATGATTGCATCTTCATATCGCACAATGACACTCAGATATGGGATGATATTAACAATGCCCTTTCTGGCAGGCGCCTCTACTTCTCTCTCCCTCAAACTATGAAAAACCAGGTCCACAACTACACACACAATGTCTGATTGAACAACACAGTACAGTAATCTACTAAGCAGACTATATCAGAAGCTGTTCAAAGCTGCCAGTTTACTAAAAAACCACAAACTGTGCATCTGTGCCTCTTACATTTCATCATTCACCACACGGCTACGCCCAGCATCTCATAACATGATAACGGCACCTTGATAGTCATCAAGCACTACATGGAAACACTTTCCCACATGGTATTACAAAACAAACAGAACACGCTTCCAATCACACACCATCTTTTATGGCGCAGCTTGCTACCCATGTAGGTAAGTGCTTCAGTGGCACACATAGGCATAGAAAGCCATATACATAAGTGCAATATAATATGATATTTCTCATTTGTTTTGATTCTAATAAAATCGTTGTTCCCATCACACTTTAGAATCTAAAAAACAAAATGTGTTTAATTTGAGCTTTCACAAGCACTGGTATATGTTTAAATATTAGTAGAGTTAATTTACAGGTATTTAAATTTGTTGTGAATTCAAAACAAACTGACATTCAACAGTATTTCTTTTCAGATTTGTAAAGATGTTGCGTACAGCAAGGGCACTGAAATTATGTGCTTGTGCAGTTGCAGGGTTTTCTGCATATTTATGAATTTGTCCCCTTTCCTGTATAATCCATCATCTGCTGCACAATCTGCAGATTTTACCAAAAAACAAAGCTTATTTCTAGCTCAAACAGAACAAAAGCTACAAAAAACACTGAAACACATGCAGCTGAACAGTGGAAGGTCAATCAGATGGCAGATGTCTGAGACTCCTGTGAAGGAGCTCCAAGGTCTGGGATAACAATCAAATGAACATCTCTGTCCTCACCCACATATCATCCCACAAAACAGTTGTGTGCAGGTCTTGAGCACACAAAGCCTTTCACCACGTGTTAGAAAGTGGATTATTAGTAGTAATCAGTAGTGACTTTCCACTAGTAATAGGGCCACAAACACAATAAAAGGGTTGGTCAAGGACTCAATAAATTATTCCCTTTCGCAACCCTTGGTAGCTGGCAACAAGCAGTCATGCGTAACTTAGGAGACAGGTGCGTAAAGTATTTAAAAACACCAATACATTACATAAGTAAGACACAAAACACAATACAAATCCAACACCAATTTATAAAAATTGATTAAAATGACAAAAATCCAAGGTAGGGAACCAAAGATATGAATTTGCAAAGAATGAACATTTTCTAGTGCTTAAAAACTTTTAACACCACATTGGGACATATAGTCATGCTTGACCAGGACAAAGAAACATTTAAGGCTGACACGATGTATCCATGGTCAGATACACCAAGCATGAGGCCCCGTTCAAAATTGTACCTTCGCACTGGTCGATTTTCTGGAATTTTTTCAATTGATGTCATAAGCATAGTTCTGAACAAACCGTCTATAGTACCAAGTTAGGCCAATGTATGCCTATCCTGTGTCTAGGTTGTATGACTTACCCAATCAACCATAGTCTGTACCTTGGGCTGGAGCGATTGCGCATAGCCTCGCCCTACAAGATGGCCCAGGTACCTCACTCTACTCTGCCCTATTTCGCACTTACTTGCCTTAATAGTCAGGGAACCCTGCCTGCTACAGGGCCTGAAGCCCTTGTATCTCGCTAACAAGCTCTCTTCCGAACCCGGCACAAACTCTCAGGTCCAGCACTGAGCATTTGCTCCAAATTCCCAGAATCAAAAAGGCACGTAGCGGTGGCAAGGCATTCTCCTATCTTTCCCCCCTATTTTGGAATAACTTGCCTTCTCAGTTACGCACGGGTCTCAATTTGGCCCAATTTAGAAAGATGCTAAAAACCCAACTCTTCTAATCCTCCCCATGGCTCTGACGTTACTCACACTCCTCAGCGCCGAGATACCCTCATGGGTGTTTCAGCGCTATACAAATCAATAAATATCAAATATCAAATATCAAAGCACTTCTTCAGGTGGGGCAAGTGATCCTTCCAGTTGAAACTTACACAGCTATATCGTCCAAATAAGCTGCACTGAACTGCTCCAACCCAGACAGGACCCTGTTCACCACCTTTGGAAGGCGGCTGGGGCATTCTTTAAGCCAAAGGGCAGTACTTTGAATTGGCAATGTCCCACTGGTGTGGAGAATGCTGACCTCCCCTTTGCTCATTCAGTGAGGGCAATCTGCCAGTAGCCTCAAGTGCTATAAAAATTTATTCAGGTAATTAAAAGCCCCTAACCTATCAACGAGCTCATCAGCTCTAGGTATACGGTGAGCATTAGTCTTCATGACTGCATTAAGTCCTCTGTGGTCCACACAGAACCTTAACTCTCCCCACCCTGGGGATTAGGTTCAGGCACCATTGGTCTGGCCCATGGACTGTTAGAGGGCTAATTACCAACTGTTCCAGCACCTTAGCTGCCAGCCTTGAAGATGTCTCGGACATGGTCAGACAACTTGTACAGTTTATTTTTGACAGGTAGCTGTCATCAGTGCCAATGTTGTGGGTACACCAACTGGTGATTCCTGGGTTAAACAACAGATGAAAAACCGTGGGTCTATGAAGCTGAGCACTAATAGAAACTGAATAGTCCTTCTCAATTCAGAAGAGTCCTCTTAACAGGGTACTAACTTTACTACTCCTAAACTGAGAAAAATCCTAATATTAAGACTTTCGGTATTCACAGAAAGGTATTTAGGAGTCTTAAAGTTGGGAGTCCTAACTTTACTGCTCCTAAACTGAGAAAAATCCTAACTGTAAGACTTTCGGTATTCACAGATGGCATTAAGGAGTACTAAAGTTAGGACTCCTAACTTCTGTGAATACCGAAATGAGTAAGTGCCTTCTGTGAATACCAAAATGAGTAAGTGCCTTCTGTGAATACCAAAATGGTAGTACGTTTAGTATTTTGTCTTAAGTTAGTTCTGTGACTCGGGCCCAGTGTGTATGCAGTTTCAAACAAATGACTGCCATAGTCCAAACAGGTGACAGGTCTACATGTTTCAGCCTATAGATCAGTTCTGATAGAGGCTTTCATCAGGACCTAAAGTTTGTATTGCTACTGCAAATATTGTGGTAGTCCAAAAACCGATACAGTCTCAATAAAGTGGTTGGTACAATACAACTTACAGTCACCTGTGATTCCAAATTGAAGTTGACTGTCACAGGAGTATAATTCCTACAAATTGCTCATATAAACATAACTATTACTGTCCTAAAAATGCTCTATATGCGATATCATCGATCATGATTTCGCCAGATATTTATCAATAAGTAATCTACCTATGGTGTACAACAAATTATAATATAAAAATGTTTTTGTTGCTTACTCATCTTTATGCTGGTGCATTCCTCACCTCACCTGGCATCCGCTCATGAAGTGAGGCACTGCTCTGTGTGAAGGTTAAAATTAAAGACCACATTCAAAGTCTACACTCACATAGAATATGGCTACCTATTGTGAAGTATTGTTACACACGTGCACATACAAAGCTGAATTACAAGTAAAAACCATTACCGACAATGTGAGATTTCATATACTATTGCCCATTCACATGGACACTTAGCACCAAAGCATGTGTCTATTCTGATGTGTTTCATCAACAAACTACTGCAAAGGCATCTGTATTGAAAACATTGTTGATAACTTGAATGAAGCCATGTATTTCAATGCTGCTATGTAGAATGTAAATAACGTAACCCCCTCAATGCTGCAACACTAAATGAATTGTGTGCAGCAGGAGGACATTCACAACCTTGCTAATCTACGATGCTAATTGAAAAGTAGGTATTCTATAGATAACAAATCGCACTCAGCGCCATAACTACTAGATGCAGCTGTAGGCGAACAAGTGTGCAAAAAGTCACGAGTGTTTACAAAGATGCAAATTTACGAAAGGAACACCAAGTGGCAGCTACCTTCAATGTAAAGCTGCGCCCAAAACACTATCTTGTAAAACAAGGAGACTGGTTAAAAAACTGATTAAAAAATCAGACCTTCCCTGTCCGTCGGTACCCCTGGCCTGACGTGAGATGGAAGGGGAGGTAACCATAGGTAACTATGTTAAATAAGGAAAGATAGATGCTGATTCGCCGCCAGTGTAGTCACATGTATCGTGCTCTGATAATGCGTCATCCACGGACTCCGCACGTCTACGCGAGTCCTGGGTAGTGTAGTTTTCATAGATAATATAGTTTTGAAGCTGTTTTAAAACTGCCAGAAACACTTCATATAGCTACGTAATTCTGGTTGATGTTATGAACTACTCATCAACGTGGATTGGGAAGGTCCATGTGCTTGTTGTGAAGGGTGAGATGTGCGATAGTCAGTCACCTATACAGACTACACATTCCCCCATGAATCCTGGGAATTGTTGTAAGACCTACCAGATCGTGTTTTGATTCCTGAAAACCGTGTGTCGATCTCTAAAAAGTGGATCTATTATCTCAGTGTGTCCTCATTAATAAGCATACTTGGAACAGAACAGAGGTCTACGTTCCCCTTATCATTTTGCATTTATTTCATTATATATGCCTGTCTAGACATAGTTTAACAGCACAGGTCTGGTAATCAATAGCTCTATTTTACTCTTGTGAAAACACAATATTCCCTTAGAGCCTTGTATATCACCGCATAATTCTTACGTACACCAGATGAAGATCCTTCACAGCCTCATACATACAACCTATGGATGTTATGATGCCTCCAAAGCAAATTCCCTCTTGAAGGACTGGGTTCTGCTAAGACCCAGCGGTGCCAGGGATAACACCTAAAACCTTCGTGGGTAACCTGTTCTGGCGTACAAATGACAGAGACACGGGACACTTCCTTCGGCGTCAAAGATTTGAGGTTTATTACTGCAGGGAACACAGAAGTCACAAGAAGTACAACACGTGTAGGTTCGAGGAATCTGATTCGAATTGTATCTGTGGATCGCTCTTCTTATACAGTTTTCCAGCATAGGATAACATGGTGCACAAAGGTTTACAACTTGGTTCCCATCGTAAAAGGCAAAAGGGGGTCGCTTTCATGTATTCAGGGCCCGGAACATAATCACAGTAACATTTGGTAGTTCCCAACTGTAAAAACGCATCTTCCCACCATAAGTACATTCCAATCGGTAGTAAACAAATCGAAGGAGAGACAGAAACAGGTGCAGAGGAAGATGAGAACAGTGAGCAGATCGAAAAGGGTGTAAAAGGGAAGGTACCAGGAAACACGAGTTGCAGGCATCAAAGGGGACGTGCTTAATGAATGCACAGCTAAGACAATAGAGCGGCACGGCAAGATGAGCCTCTTGCGGGGCCATCTGCCTTACAGTGCCATCCCCCTCATCATAAAGATACCTCCAAAGGAAACGTGTCTTCCGCAGGAGCTTGGGAATCCCAGGGTCGCAAAGCGGACAGCGTCCGTTCGCTGGCTACTTGAGGGCAAGGAACAAAATGGATGCCGTATCTAAGATCGAACCCGTGGGTTCAGATGAAGAAACCCACGAAACAAACGAACAGTTCAGGTTAGCACAGCGTAAACGCGTACACCCACTAAACTCATCATTTGCGGTTCATAGATACCAGACTCGACCATGTTCGTGCGAGTCAAAAACACCACTTACAATTGTCACAGAACCTCAGACGCTCCTTTTGCCCTCATGTAGGCAAGCACTAGTCGGAATCATAATCGATCTCGATATTCATCAGACAATCCAGATGCTGCTGTAACATAATTCTATCCATCAATGCTTCCTTGGTAACAGGCGGCTGCCTTATACATGTCGTAGCACAGAGGCCACATAAAGCAGGACCACACTGCACACAAAGACAACACGTGAACAGGAATGCTACAACAACCCCGATGATCATCAGAATCTTCCAACCCCAAGTCGACATCAGGCCCCAAAACCACCCGAGTAACGTCCAATCCTCCACGTCCACGTGTATGGACTCGGAGATCTTATGCAACTTCGAGATGGCTTGATAGACAGTCGGAGCGTTGTCTGGAATGAATACACAACAACTCGAATGGATCACTCTACATACTCCACCTCGATCTGCTAAGACAACGTCTAAAACCATACGATTTTGTAACGTCATCAACCGTTCCGCCTGAAGCTCTGCTGTAATGTTGCCAACGGCACTGGCAGTTATATTAGCTGTCGATTCCACCACTCGAGTCAATTGTCTCAGGTTCCTACTATTGATCATAGGACCCCAAAACGGAAAGAAACCCTTGAAAAAGTCTCCTGCCTCTTGACCGGCAGTGTCCTCTTCGCTAATCACGCCCCTCACAATTCTAGTCTTGTGATAATCAGCGGTGACTGTAAAAGTCGGTGGCAACAAGTTTGCGATATAACAGGTGCCCGCAAAGTCAAGGGGCAACCATGTATATGTACGGTCATAACAGACAAAATACGTACCCTTGGCAATCAGGAGAACAGGGGAAGAGAGCATTGGTAAGACATACGTCTCAGAGCAAACACTCTCTCCAAGGTGAGCCCTCTGATTTCGGCCACGGCCTTTTAGACAGAAATTACCAAGGTGGGGTACGACCCATATTGGAGACGAGCTCCTAAGCTGTCTCTCGCCCACAAGCGCACTATACTCAGCCTCACTAAGATCCCTATAGGCTCGTACCTCTTCCTCTGGGATAAGCGATGGCTCATAGATATCCCTATCTAAATCTGCAATCGTTATTGCCAAAGACTTATGGTACGGACCAGGACCAAAGTGTGGAGGACGTGGCTCTCGATTGGGGTAAGAATCTAGTGCACTTCGAAACATTGTTTGTAATGCTCGAGTGAACCCTGGGAACTATAAGGGAGGACCAAGTATGGAATTCCCTTATCGGTGGTATGTGGCATTAACCCACATACCCAACAATTGGTAGTGTTCACCACTAACTGATGCTGATGAAGGAGCTGAATGAAGGAATTTTTCATGAATTCCGCACGTCTAACCTGCTCGTGTTGGGGTAAGATGTGGAAGGAATGAGGAGAAACAGTGGAGGTAGGTTTAGGTTCAGAAGTAGGGGTAGGTAAGGCAGAAGGCAACAATGACAGTATCATGTAATACACCCCACCCACCAATAACGAAGAAACAGTTAAAAATAAAAGGAACACCTGAAACAAGAAGCATTTTGTGTGTGCAATTCTACACAACTCGAATCTTCTAGCCTGAGCCTTTTCCATGTCCATCAGCTTCAAAAAAACCATCCTCTAAAACCGTCCGCTACGTTTTTGACGCACTTCGTTCTGTGTAGCAATAGTCAATCGCCAGGAGTTCCTAGGAATCGACGGTCTCTGACCTAGTGTCAAGACCTACTAACCAGAAGGAAGTACCCGCGCGGCCTTACGGTTCACCCGGATGTCAGGTATGTTTAATCAACAGTATGCACAAAGTCTGCTAGCTGTGGAAGCAAAACACATATGTGGAAAAGACTCTAATCTACAAAAAATCACCAATATATATAGGTGTGTTCAACTGATCAGTGATAATGGGGTAACGTAAAGGTCCAGGGGAGAGAGCAAATATTCAATCTTTATTAGTCTTTTTAGGGTTGGAGCGGAGAAAATATCGGCTTCTCCCAGGACGTGTCTGCTCGTCAAACAATTGGTCCGATGATGAGACAGAGTTCTGTTGATCAGTCAATTGTTCGGATCTTGAGTTTTGTGATGACAAATGTTCATTAGTGTCGTTCTGCTGCATTGAGGTGTCTCCGACAGGCTGAGCGTCGCTAAAAGGGACGAAAGTCGGCAACGTTTCTGTTTCAGACGAGGCAATGCCCTTCCTCACCCACGAGTCTGCTGATAAAGGTATAGGTACCTTTTTAGTATGGGTGGCATGCACCCAGTTTTTGCGTCCTTCCAAACGAACAGCAGTCCTCGTGGCAAGGAGCACTTGGTAGGGTCCAGTGAAGCGGGGCTCAAGGTTGCGCTTCCGTCCAAAGTTGCGTGCTACCACCCAGTCTCCAGGCTGGAGCTGGTGACCTGGACCCTCCGTCTGCGTCGGCAGTGCTTCAAAGACCTGTTGGTGAATTAACCTCAGTTTAGCAGTCAGATCATGAAGATAATCGATCAACATTGGATACTCAAGATCAGAAAAAACACCGGGTCTAGGGACCCCCCAAACATTCGCAGGATGGCCGAACACTATTTCGTAGGGACTGAGCCCTAATCGGGAGTGTACAGTCGCCCTAGTTGACAGAAGAGCTAGTGGCAAAGCGTCAGGCCACGAAAGACCAATCGTAGCCTGAATCTTCGCTAACTTCAATTTGTGGGTGCCATTGTATCCTTCAACCAAACCCGCTGACTGAGGATGATTGGCGCTATGGAATTTTTGAGTAATTCCAAGGCCCTTACACACACTCTTCATCACACTCCCCACAAACTCACTTCCGTTATCAGACCATACAATCCGTGGCATTCCATACCGAGGAAAGTATTACTTCAGTAGGATTTTCGCAGTGGACAGAGCAGTGTTATCTTTGAGAGGGTAGGCTTCAATCCATCGGGAGAATGCGCAAACCACAACTAAAACGTACTTCAGGTTGTTGCATCGCTCCATATGAATGAAGTCTAGCTGAATCACCTCAAAGGGACATGAAGGGGGAGCAAAATGGCCAGCAGGCGTAGGGGTTCCTTTACCAGGGTTGTACATCATACATATCATACAATTCTTAACCAATCTCTCAGCACACTTAGTAATACCGTCATTCTTCCACACAGGGGACAACAACTTGCAGATACCTTTCGCACTAATATGTGCTAAACCGTGTGCCATCGTCACAACAGCTAGCACATACGCATCCGGCAACATCCATCTCTTATGCTCCGACAAATCGATCCAGCAGCCATTCGCATCCAACTTTCCCGTACTCTCTTTCCACTTCGCCTTTTCAGGCTCAGTGACCTCATTCGGAATCGCTTTCACACTCTCAATAGTGTCCTCACACATACCAGTCTCTATAGGCCACCTAACCGAACTAGTCACATACATTCTAGTGCTAAGGTTCCGGGCAGTCTCCTTAGCAGTCTCATCCGCAAACGCATTGCCACGACCAACATCATCTGTCACCTTACGGTGCGCACTACATTTAACAATCGCCACCTGCTCAGGCAATGTAAGTGCATCCAAAAGATCATTCACAAGCTGTCCATGCTGAATCTTAGTGCCATGCGACGTCATAAAACCTCTCTCTCGCCACAATCGTCCAAAACTATGTGCGATGCCAAAAGCATATTGGCTGTCGGTAAACACATTCACCCGTTTCCCTTTCGACAACACACACGCTCTAGTCAAAGCAATCAGCTCTGCCGCCTGAGCAGAATTCTGATTCAATCTCGCAGTTTCCACAACCTTTCTCAATGTTACCACAGCATACGCAGTCGTTACATCGCCATTCGGCAACCTAAAACACGACCCATCCACATACAAAGTCCCATCGGGATCTTCCAAAGAAGTATTTTTCAGGTCCACACGACCTTTTGTTTCTTCCTCCGTTCGTAAGTAGCAGTCATGAGGTGCCACTTTGTCTGATTCCATACTAATTGGCAACAAAGTCGCCGGGTTCAGAACATTGCAACGTTTTATTTGAATGTGACTTGCCAAAAGCGTCAACTCGTACCCAGACAACCTTGCACTCGTCAGATGTTGGGTTTTCGTATGATTCAAAAGAGTGTCAACTGCATGCAGAACCATCACCGTAAGCATATTATCCATGACCAATCCTGCAGATTGTCGGATGGACACTGCAGCTGCCGCTGTTGCTCTCAGACAACTCGGCAATGCTCTAGCTACTGGGTCCAAGGTCGAGGAAAAATATGCACATGGACGTTGCTTACCACCGAATTGTTGCGTCAAAACACTCAACGCACAACCTTCCCTCTCGTGAACGTATAGTGTAAACGGCTTACTGTAGTCAGGGGTACCTAACACAGGAGCCGAACACAACGCGTCACGTAGTTCAGAAAAACTTTTCTGACATTCTTCCGTCCATGGCAAAGGAGTTGGAACATCCTTGCACGTAAGAGCCACCAATGGTTTCGCTAGCAATGAAAAATTTGGAATCCATTGCCTGCAGTATGACGTGATACCTAAAAAGGCACGCACATCTCTCTGAGTTGTTGGCACAGTCATTCGAGCAATTGCTGCAATTCTCTCTGGGGTCAACCTTCTTCCCTCCATTGACAATAAGTGACCTAGGTAGGTTACTTCTTGGCAACAATATTGCAGTTTAGAAGGTGACACCTTGTGATGTAAGTCACAGAGATGTTGCAACAACGACACCGTAGCAATTTTGCAAATGTCCTGAGTATCTGCAGCCACCAATAAGTCATCGACATATTGGATCAAGGCCGCACCAGCCGGCAACACAAACGCATCAAGTTGACCTTTCAAGGCTTGACTGTAAATCGATGGACTCTCACAGTAGCCCTGAGGAGCACGTTTAAACCTAAAGCTGCGACCACCAAGGGAGAAACCGAAAAGGTCTCTACTCTCCTCAGCAATCGGAATGCTGAAGAACGCATTTTTCAGATCGATCACTGAGAACCAAGATGCAGAAGCTGGAATCAGAGTCAGTAGAGCCGTAATGTCAGGCACCACAGGGAACTGAGGAATCACAATTTTATTCACCTCCCGTAAATCAATAACAAAATGATAAACAGGAGGCTTAGACGGATCAGTGCGCTTCAGAATGGGTAGCACAGGACTATTGCACACGTTTCCCCGTGTCTCCTCAATGACGTCTTTCTCAATCAAATCATAGATGATTGCTAACAGCGCTCGTTCACCATCAAGGGAGATACAATACTGGGGAATACGTGGCAGGCGCACATTAGATTTCAAATGAACAACATAAGGGGAGATATCAAGCAGGCCCACGTCATTGGGACCTGTCGCCCACAAAGATGCAGGAAGGGAACTCAATTCCGGTGGAAGCTTGTCGAGGGACAAGTACATAGGAGAGATAACTTTCTCACCCAATGTAAGCTTTACCCCCGCAGGAGAGCAATACAAAGTTGCATACAGACGTTTCAACAAATCCAGGCCTAAAAGATTCTCACCACAACCAGTAGTCAAAATCAAGGGAGCTTTCAGCTCACGAGGCCCAATTGTAAGGGGCAAAGGGCACGAAACCGGATTGCTAACAGGGGCGCCAGAGAATCCAACGGAAACATTTGTTAAGCCAGACAAAGGTGCGCCAGGGAGTTTCGAATGCATGATGGAACTTTTCGCTGCACCAGTGTCCAACAGAAAAGGCTCAACGACGCCCGAGGTGGGAACTGCGACGTAAGGCCCTCTCTGATCGACCGGAACTGATACTACTCCCTCCCTTTGTCTATGGCTGTCCTAGTAATTACCGTCGTCGATGTTGTGATCGACGTAATAATCGTCTACATTGTACTGAGCAGTTCTGCTTTGTGATGATCCACGCTGATCAAAACAATTGTTAGAATCAGAAGAATTGTTGGAACGATCAGTTTGAACACCACGACCCCACCACGTGATGCTTGTTGAGGACCGCTACGACCTCCTCTAGATGAATTACCACTGTTTCGATCACGCAAGACTGGACAATCGAATTTCAGATGACCCTCATTCCTACAATAGGCACACTGATTGTACCCCAAAGAAGATCTCTCAAAAGAGGAGTCATTTCGGGATTGTGACCTATTCGACTGAGACTGCGATCGATTCCGCTGTTGCGAATCGTTCTGATTCGAACGTGGAGAATACGCTTGCTGCAACAGCACTTTCGTTTTGAGCTCTTTCGTCTTTTTATCGGCACAATCATTTTCCTCTTTCTCTCTATTCTCATAATATTGGGCCGTAGCCAATATTTGAGCAGAAGTAGAACCAGCCCACGCACTCTCAGAATTTCTTAATTTGTTGCTTAAGTCCGGTAACAAATTAGACACAAATTTGTCCACGAACAACCTCTGACCTCCCTCAGTGCCCATATCCTGACCACTATGATCGATGAATGCCTCCTCAAATCTCGTAAAGAAATCAGAGACACTCTCGTCCTTCTTTTGTTTGCAAGCGGACAACTTGTCCCAATTCACCTTCATAGCTGGCATAAGCGTCTTCATACGAGTGATTATTCTCTGAGGGAGATCGGTAATGAGCTGTTCAGGCTTAGCCCCACCAATTTGACGGGTGTCTACTGCCACAAGAGCAGGCCAGTCACCACCTAGCTCGTTTGCATGATTTTCCTGACGAATCTTCGCCCATACCGGTTGCGGTACGACATTACCAAACAACATATCGATGTCAGCAAGATTCATTATCGTAGCATCCACTAACTGAGACAATTCTTTATAGTACCCCGCAGGATTTTTGCGAGGGTCAGGCAAAGATTGCTTTACCTGCAAAACTTCCGATCGTTTCCACGGAAGATGTATCCATACTCTCTGAAAGTGTGGCAGGATCGGCGGAGCTTGAGTAGCATCACCCGGCATCCACACTGGTGGAACTTCGCGCATGGGATACTGACCAGGCGCTTCTAGCGGTCCCTCAATATCTTCTACAAACAATGCTCGAGGCATTATAGAGGGACGAAAAGACAGCAACTGCTCGACAGCACGTCGAACATTGCTACCCACTATCATTCCGCTCGCAAACTGAAGCTGAAGATTAGTTAGAGCAGACATTGTATCTTCAGACGCATCAACCGATATTTGGTCACGCAAAACCTTGCACATTTCCTCAAACACGAACCTCTGTGTCAGTATATTGAACTGAGAGAACGTGTCAATCACCACACGTGGAGGATTCCTAAGGGGATTTTTCATACAAGCCATCGCCATATTATATAGACAGTCACGTTCCCTACTACCGGGAAGCTGACTTCGCCTTTGGGGACCATCGGAACCAGCGGACTCAAGAATCGGTCCAAGAGAATTGAAGAAGTTAGCAGCAACAGAAGGGACACAACGTCCAGTAGACGGGGTAGTAGAGTAACCCAATGGGGTAACAAGAGAAGTATCAGAAACAGAGGGAACAGCAGGAGAAACCAGGACAGTAGAGGCAGCGGGAGCAGGAGTATGAGGAAGTACAAGCGGAGGAGCAGTAGGGACAGAAGCAGGCAGAGGAGCAGGAACAGTTGGAAGTACAGGAACAGGAGCAGGTTGGGGAACAGGGACAGGGGGAACCACAGGAGCTGCGGTACCCTGTACATACGGAGGTGGTGACTTCATGAGATAGGACATTAAGGGGTCCTCTGTAACTTCCTCCTTCTTATCCGTATCTGCCGGTAAAACGGGATAACACTTATCTATAGACATGCGCTGCAATCTATCGAAAACTTCCTTTTCCTTTTCCTCCTTATCTCGCTGGAACTGCTCTGCGTTTCTTACCGTAGTAACAATACCTTCTCTCTTATTACGTTTAATCTGTTTGATTTCTCTCTGCTTGGCTTCTTTACGCCACAACCGAAAGGAATCAAACATGGCCGGCCTTGCTTTTCTTTGAAACAACTTAGCTTCAAGGTTATCTAAAATCGGAGTATCGAAACTACCATGAGGTGGCCAACTAAGGACACCGTCTTTCTTAGTGTATCGAACCCAACACTCATTAAATGTAATCGGACCTAATCCATGCTTACTGTACAGCTCATAAGTTGGAGTTCCAATCGGAGGTATCGGACACGAGTCCTCCAATCGGGAATCCGCACCACAACTTCTAAAACAACTGAACAAAGTACTACGGCTAGGCATCGTGCACACTAACCGAGTTTCACAAACGTCAAGGGTTATAGGATCACAATATCCCTACAAAGAGCAAAACCCTCGGTTTTTGGTGACTGCAGACGTCAAATAGCACAACAAAGAACAAAGTACCAAGGACCACAAATGCAATGGAACCATGCAACAACTAAGCACCCACAACAAAGGATTCTGGGAGCGACCCACAAATACTTAACTCAAAGATCGATCGCGTCACCAGGAAGGCCCGTCTATCATCTCGCTGTACCAAGGTCTACGCCAGGCACCAAAACAGGTCTACAGTCAGGGCAGCAGTCCGTCGCAGCCGTCAGGAGGCGGGGATCTTCGCGGGAAAAGTCGTCGGGCCACTTGTTTCGACAACAGGATCGATGAAGCGGGGTGCACCTTCCCTCGGAGATTTCACACGAAGTTCCTCACGATCGTCGGGCTTTGGACCGGTACCACTGATGCAGCCCCACGTGGGCGCCAACTGAAGGACTGGGTTCTGCTAAGACCCAGCGGTGCCAGGGATAACACCTAAAACCTTCGTGGGTAACCTGTTCTGGCGTACAAATGACAGAGACACGGGACACTTCCTTCGGCGTCAAAGATTTGAGGTTTATTACTGCAGGGAACACAGAAGTCACAAGAAGTACAACACGTGTAGGTTCGAGGAGTCTGATTCGAATTGTATCTGTGGATCGCTCTTCTTATACAGTTTTCCAGCATAGGATAACATGGTGCACAAAGGTTTACAACTTGGTTCCCATCGTAAAAGGCAAAAGGGGGTCGCTTTCATGTATTCAGGGCCCGGAACATAATCACAGTAACATTTGGTAGTTCCCAACTGTAAAAACGCATCTTCCCACCATAAGTACATTCCAATCGGTAGTAAACAAATCGAAGGAGAGACAGAAACAGGTGCAGAGGAAGATGAGAACAGTGAGCAGATCGAAAAGGGTGTAAAAGGGGAGGTACCAGGAAACACGAGTTGCAGGCATCAAAGGGGACGTGCTTAATGAATGCACAGCTAAGATAATAGAGCGGCACGGCAAGATGAGCCTCGTGTGGGGCCATCTGCCTTACAGTGCCACCCCCCTCATCATAAAGACACCTCCAAAGGAAACGTGTCTTCCGCAGGAGCTTGGGAATCCCAGGGTTGCGAAGCAGACAGCGTCCATTCGCTGGCTACTTGAGGGCAAGGAACAAAATGGATGCCGTATCTAAGATGGAACCCGTGGGTTCAGATGAAGAAACCCACGAAACAAACGAACAGTTCAGGTTAGCACAGCGTAAACGCGTACACCCACTAAACTCATCATTTGCGGTTCATAGATACTAGACTCGACCATATTCGTGCGAGTCAAAAACACCACTTACAATTGTCACAGAACCTCACTCTGAGTCTTCAAAAAAGTCAAAGCAAATAAGCCAATTGAGATTCAGGTATAGTGCGTACAAAACTATCAGTTTATTAAAATGACAAATAATAATATTTAAAAACACGAGGATCAATCCTCCTGCTACCTGAGTTCTAGTCAATGCAATTCCGTATCCTCTAATTTAAAAAACAGCTTACATGTACCCAAAATACAATCACAATACATGATAAAAACAAACCATACAAATAACTACACAGGAGGAAACCCTATTAACACAAGGACAATTCAGTTGTCTTTAAAAGTTCCAATTCTATTGTTTAGGGAAGAAAACCAGGTGAGAGCCTTGCTCTTATCCTTATTGTTCTTCCCTGATGGATTCCTTGTACAAAAGAGTAGTGCCGACACGTTTCGATGGTATAGGGGAAATATATACAACCACCTTCTTCAGGAGAAAGGTTTTTACGGGATAATATTCCTCCATCTAAAAAGAATATACATATACATACACAACGTTTAGTGATTCACCACACAACATATATATAAACTAACATTACAATATAGTGTGACATATCATTCTTGTTAAAAAACATGTAAAATCAATTTTTTTCTAATCAATTGAGAACCAAATAGACAATATATAAAAAGACAAATTCATTCAACATTTTTTCATAGTACTCCAATATACCACCTAATGCATTAGAATTTCCAAAGCAATTGTTCAACTAAAACTAAGGGCCCGATGTACGTAAATCTCATTTACCGACTCTAGAATACCGAATTTTACTGATTCGGTATTCTAGATTCGGTAAATGAGATGTAGGAAATAATTCGGTAATTTTTACTGAATCGGTATGATTCAGTAATTACCGAATCGGTATTTACTGATTCGGTAATTGCCATTGATTACTATGGGCCTTGAGGCCCATAGGAATCAATGTCAATTACCGAATCGGTAAATACCGATTCAGTAAAATTACCAAATTGTCAAGGGGGACAGGGTGTCACTTTGACACCCTGTTGCACCCCTGATTCTGGCTTGTGTGCCATGTGGCACACGTACATGCCGTGATTCTGGCTTGTGTGCCATGTGGCACACATACATGCCGTAATGGCATGTATGTGTGTCACATGGCACACAAGCCAGAATCAGGGGTGCAACAGGGTGTCAAAGTGACACCCTGTCCCCCTTGACAATTTGGTAATTTTACCAAATCGGTATTTAGCGATTCGGTAATTGACATTGACATTGATTTCTATGGGCCTCAAGGCCCATAGGAATCAATGGCAATTACCAAATCAGTAAATACCAATTCGGTAATTACTGAATCATACCGATTCAGTAAAAATTACCGAATTATTTCCTACATCTCATTTACCGAATCTAGAATACCGAATCAGTAAAATTCGGTATTCTACATACATACATGCCATTACGGCATGTATGTGTGCCACATGGCACAGGTGTACATGCACAAATGTGCACGTACACAGGAATTCGTTATTTTCCACCAAATATTATTTCGTGGTAAATAACAAATTCTTAAGGGCCTGTGGCACTGTTTTCAGTGCCACCTACATTTACCGATTCGATAACTTTACCGATTCAGTATTTTACCGTATCGGTAAATTTACTGAATCCGTAAATTTACCGATTCTGTAAATTTTAGGCCCCCTACATGTCAAAAACCAAATACTGGTCGGTAATGGCCGAAATCGGTCCCTGTTGAGCCACTTTCCTAAATAGACCTCGAAATCCAGCAGTCAAGGGGACTTTACTATAGAAGTATATTTTGCTCTGGATTGTTTTAAATGCATTAATTTTACAGTTAGCTTTTGAGTGATATAACCTATTGAATTTAGTGGATCTGTTTGATGTCTCCATGCCCCACAACTCTTCTTATTGATACTAACAAACCCAAATCACAGCAATCTATTCTGCACTACCTAGAAACAGATCACTTTGAAATGAAACTCTGTTGTGGAAAAAGATTTCCTGATTGGATGTCCGGCCTGTTAGTCTTAGGGTAGTCTTCCTCCAACATTTTGCCTTCATCCCTCCAATTTTTGATGAATTTGTTGTTGGCCTTAGGACTCTGTGACTGCTGCTAACCAGCGCTCAAGTGCTTGTGCTCTCCCTTATAGGCCGTGAAAAATAGACTTACAACTAATTTGCATATTTAATTTACTTATACCTCCCTTGTAGATTGATATACCTTATCCCAAGGACTGTAAATTAAATGCTCATAGTGGGCCATTCCTGCACTTATTTACCACCCACTTAAGTTACTCCTTTAAACATGTGTTTGGCCTGTTGTTGCTTCCTGAATGGAGTTTTAAATTGCCATTTCAACTAGGCAATCAATATAAACCCCTTGCCAAGTCTTAAGTGCCAACTTTATTGCATATACTTCACCCCTAAAGTAGGCCCTAGGTGGCCCATAGGGCAGGGTGCATGATAATTAAAATAGTGGACGTGTGTTTCTTTGTTTACTATGTTCTGGCAGTAAAAAAACTCTGAAATTCATCCTTCACTATTGTGAGACCTACTTCTCTCATAGGATGACATTAGGTTACCCTAGTACATTTAATAAGGGCTAACTTTTGTTTGGGAACAAGTGAGCATTTCATGTTTAGTGTCTGCGAAATTGTAATTGAAAAGCTTCTTTAATGGTAAAGTTGGATTTTAAGTTACAATTTTGAAAGTGCTACTTTTAGGTTTCTACTAAATTGGAGCAGTGTTGGGGCTGTCCAGATGAATGTAAAAATGTTGTTCCACATCCTGGGTACATAGATGGAAAATGCATGGTGTGTAGTTTTTTTCTCTTTTTTACACTTCTTAACCTGGTTGTGATGGCATTGTAAATGATGTAGCTGGTTTTGAAGATGGCACTGGCCAGCAAGCAGAGCCCACAGAATTCCATCAAAAGGGGCATGATGTGATGGATATTTCTTCATGCCCTTCATAAGCTGTGCTGCGGCGTGCAGGATGCCCACAAGGGGTGCTGGTGTGTAGTCTTTCTAGGCATGGGATAAGGCATTACCACAATCTAGATACATGAATATACAAGCACAAACACACATGCACACACTAACTCAAAGTGGCCAAATATTACAAACCAGCATTTTACACATTTTACAACTTAATAAAATAAATTGCATCTTGCAAATATATTTTTTAGGAAAGGTATCAGTTTGTTGTTTTTGTGTGGATGAATGATTCATACGTGCATGTGTGCCATATGTATTAGGTGAGAATAGTGTCCCTTGCGGAGGATAATAGACAAACTAGATTGATGTAATGCATTAAATAACACATCATGTTCATTGATTTGTTAACAACTAATGATCTATATGTTAGCAATGTTACTTTCATTCCATATGAACTGCAGAGGTGCATGAGGCTATGTCTTCCTCTATCACAAAGGAGGACAGGGTGCAAAATGTAAAGTGAACGCTGTTATTGATTTTCTAACAGGCTTGCAAGTCATTGATTTGTTTGTAACCTAGATCGTCTAATAGAACAATACCACCTTGACATGAATGTTTTTCTGGCTTAAAGTAAACATAGCAATTATACAGAACACATGTTAGTGCAGGAAAATCATCATGCACATGTCTGACTCTTGCATCTTATTATCGAGAAAAGGAGAATTCCCACTGAGGAATTGTTTGTGTATATAGATGCCCGGCAAAAATATATCTAAGATCGCAGGGTGCATGGACGACGTGGAAATACCACACATTTATTTTCCATATAATTAAACAATAAAATCAAAAAGCGTTGCATATCTTGTGCATGTTGCTTTATCATTGTTTAAAATACACCTGTTAGGAAGCATCATTAGGCCGATGTTGCAAACCATACACTTCCAGTGATAGCTGCAGATCTACATGTGTCAAACAGTTGTGATCAGAACACATCTCTGATACTCACACAAAAATGATCTGAAAACGTATAAAGAGCTGATTAGCAAACAACACAGCCTGTTAAAAACTAAAATTAAAGATTGCGGAATGATACAGCAGATCAACAGGGGCAAAAGGACCATCATCTGGAACCATGAATTAAATATATGTCTCCTGATCTCTGGAAACGATTTTTCACTTGTGAGCCCTCCACCTTATTAACCTACTTTGCAATGGATCAACAGTGGTGGATCAGGCTTACAGGCTCTGAAGTACTTCATTACCATTTGGAAGATCATTTCAAGTTTCTTTCAATCGTTTCCCACATATATGTATTTTGTCAGGATATGCTGGTCAAATACGTTGTGGGAGAAGTGTGGGGTGCGACAATTATTGCATAACTTGTAATCTCGGTCCTGCACAATCTGTTGTTTGTGCAGGGATGAAAATGTATCTTTTGTTTATAATCAACCCATTTGGGTTACCTTTTCATTGGTGGCTGGCAAATAGATCCAATGTAGTAGTTGTCTCTTTTTCAGGCGATCCGTCAATCTCTCCGTTCTATTTGCAACCACCCTTGGGCATGATTTAAGTTAGAGTACTCACAATGGAAAATCAACAGGAAAATGGTTTGTAGTGACTAACACACACCCTAAAAATCTTGCTGTGAAACCAAATCGGCAAAAGAGTGGGGAAAATGTTGGCAAAGAAGACAAGTAGAAACATTCTCATGAGTCCCATAAATCGAACCATATATTTTGACAGGCCTGAAAAAAAATTGAAGGTGCAGAAAAACTGTATCCAGGGTACAGGTTATTTGAACCAGCTCAAAAATATCATAGGAAAGTGAAAAGGGATCTTGACATCATGCGGAATAAAAGCTAATTTGCAACAAAGGTCTTCTATATGAGGAATACATGTAAGATGTAAATAGAAAACAACTGGGTAATTTTTCCATCCTGCAAAAATTGCTAAAAGGTTCTTTGAAAGATGACAAATGTGGTAGTTGGATTGCCATCTCACCAATAGCACCTGCCCAGTGTGTCAAAGTAGGAATATGACAAAGAGTATCATTTAGCATTGCAATAAGATCAGAAATGAAAGTTATTCAACATTAACTACTGATAGTGCTCTGTAGCAAGTATTTTCATCACAGTGCCTTTTCATAACGATCATCTTAGTGGTAAATAAAATAAACAATAAATAATTAATACACAGGTTGTTGCAATGCATCTGATTGAGAAATAAATTATATAATGAGATAAAAACCACTGTTCATAAAAAAAGCTTTGTGCAATAAAGCACAAGGCACACCACCACCAAAAACAATTCCTAAAGGAAGAATACACACTGCATTGGAAGATATAATTAAACACATTTAAAACAGTTTTTTTTAACAATTATTCTGCTAAACTGGCAATGTTTAAATATGTTACTCCATTTACAGGTACTCCCAGTCAGGATATAAATGACAAAAGTTGTTAGTGATGGCCCATTAGAAAGTGTCTCACGGCTGCTCATCTCTATAACACTTAAAACAAAGCATGATGTTGGACATTGCAGCGTAATGGCGGATCCTTCTTGAGCTCCTCTTTCCCGCGGACCTGATATCTTTCTACGAGCCGCTTCCACATTATCTTCACTTCTCAGAGCGACTGAATTCAGCGTTGGAAGATGCGGTGCAGAGTCTGTAGGTGTCTTCGGCGTTTTTCTGTGCTAGACGCCTGAGTTACGGCTTGCATTAATTTCTTCACATCGCGACGCGGGCGGCCGCCATTTTGAGCCGCCGCGATCGCGTCTCCTCAAACGGCGGTAATTTTGAAAGATAATGTGTCCTCTCATGGCTCCTACTTTATTGCTCATGATTTGAACTTTAATATTTATTCATATGGCTTTTTGCACAATTTCTGTGGCAACTGTTCTGCACCTACTCAACAGTGTTGACTTTGCGTTGCCCCTCACCACAGGATGGATGTAGTAAGCTGTTGCTTTCCCCTGCTACGCATATTATTATTGGCAATGTATTTTTTCCAGTATATTTTTGGCGAATTTCTGTAAGGAATGCTCTGAGATGACAGCAATCTTCAGATTTCATCATTTTATTACATGGTTAAGGGGGCTTATTACTACAAAATGATTTCCTGTTCCCCTACAGCGAGTTGCGCCTGCACGGATTTGAATTTTCTAGATACAGTATAATTTGCTTCCATTGGCATTTCATCTAATGTTGTGGTTGTGTGCGGCCGCTAATTTTATAGCCGCTGAGCGCACCCTCTTCAGTGCCACACAGACTTATGCTGTTACTTTCCAGTCGCACATTTTGTGGATGATTAAAGTTTCAACCCCTTGTCTCTGACATCTCATTTTTTCATCTTTTCTTTGAGTGTTGGATTGATCATTACTATTAATGTCTCTCCTTCAGATTTTTTATTTTTGCATTCTATGAGTTTTACTTCACGTTTGCACTCCTTTTAAGCTTCTACTTCGCTGCATGAGTTTGCTGCATTCTTCACAGAGCCCAATTGCTTCCACTATGGCTAATGATTCACACTCCGCCAGGTCCTCTGTCATGGGCATGAAACCAAAGTGAAAAAAAATGATCCACCATCTCCTATTCATTCCTCTCAGAACCCTGTCTGGACATCGGGGGTCAGTTGAAGGTGATGATGAAGTAGGCCGAACCAAGCAGAAACAGGCTGTTTGGCGGAGATGAATGCTTCTGCGTCCTTCTTACCACTAAGGCAGAATCATCCGCATCTTCGTCCACTGCTGTTTCATGTGCCTCACATGTGGGTGGTGCTGGCTTTTCTCCTGCAGTCTGTGGCACTTACACTTTAGGGGATGTGAGAGTAGTGGTAGCAGAAGCATGGATCAGCGCTGGTCTTGTGGCAGCAATGCCATGAGGATTATCTTGCGTTTATTGAGGAACCCAGCTCCTGCTCGCTGGTGTGCAGCCGTGGCAGCCACAATTTTCCCCTGCGCCCGCTCCGTAGACTCCATTAACCTCCGCATGTTTCCCAACTGCTGTGTGACATCGCTAGAGCAACTCTTACTGAACAGTTGTTCTATTCTCTGAGTCAGAGCTCCAGCGATGTCAGCCATGGTCATTGGAGAGCAGGGAGCAGAATGTGGATGTCCGTTAGGAACAGTGAGTGGTCCCTGATGGGACTTAGACACCCACGTATGGCATCTAGTTGGGCTGCCATGTGGTCGAAGTCCACCCGCACCTATTCAACCAGATTCTCCTGGCACCCCAACACATGGTGTTGGAAGGCCATGTGATCTGGGAGGCAGCTGTGGTTGTGGGTGCTGCCTGCTGTGTGGTCTGTGCAGGGGGTGGGATCTCCTCGTAGCAGCTGGGCTGCCCTGCTCCTGGAGGTGGGGTGCAGAGGCTCTCCACAAGCTGTTGGAGGGCATCACAGTCGAAGCTGTGGTGGTCCTCTTTATCAACCGAGAAGAGAGGTTGTGGCTGCTCTGCAGGAGGTGTTGATTCACCCTCTGCAATGTGAAGGAGAAATGCAGTTTAACCCTTTCGACGCGGCTGGAATCCACCCACGGTGCAGGCGAATTCCACACGTGCGTGGTTCAGACGGCCCCCGTCCATCTGACGCTCACGCCCACCATGACGTCGGACGACACATGCAAAGGGTTAACATTGTGTTCACAAGTATGTTGTTGCATTGACATGTTTTCATACAGACTGCATGACTGTGTAAATTGTCACTGTTTTGGATGAGATGCCTAATTGATGGGGGTCAGTGGACATTTTGACAACAAAACGTATGTGTGTTTGTCCTTTTACATAGTCAACTCACATTTCCCGGCAATCCCAAATGTGATTGGCCAGTGCCTACAGCCAGTCGGCACCAGTTAGGTTCTGTGTTCTGTTGTGGACGTGTTGCAGTTTGTACCACATTGTTGTAAGTCCTCTGCATGTTACGTGTGTGTGCTGCATTTCGGGGGAGTCCCCCCTGTAGCTCTGATTTTGCTGCCCCTTCTCTATTTCATGAGGTGTGCCTTTGAATTCTGTGCTTATGGAGTGCTGAGATGTTGCATACTTGGGCACATTGGTCTCTTGGTGGGAGTTGGGGGCTGGGGCATGGTTTGTCCGCTGATGTGCTCAGCTAAATGCGGAATTTGCGAAATTGCCTTTCGCAAAATGTCGCAAATTTTGCGTGCTCGCTGGGATTTCGGGGGCAGGGCTTCTTTGTGAGTTCACATGCCTCTTGTGTTTATAAAAGATCAGAGAACCTATCAGAGCAGCAGATGAGGAGAAAGAAGCTCCTGGTCACAGGAACTGCACGGGGATTGCACTCATGAAAGTCAAAGATGCAAATGCCTCCATCAAGCATCACAGCTAATTTCGAGGGTAGATATGGGGAGAAAGCACTCCTGCCCAGCCTCGACAAAGCTCACAATTTTTTTGGGCTGATTAATGAGTTACTGAATTTGAGCTTAAGCACCTGCTTTATTTATATCTGTAAGTGCTGTATATATCTTCCTGTTGAGCTTTAATTTTTGTCATAGAAGCATCGTGCCAGAATAAATCTTGCCCTGCATCTTTATCCAAGAAGATGCCACTGTTTTGTGAGATACCACTACTCAACTGGAGTACTTTCTACAGGCTAATCAGTAAGTGCTACCTCGTTGGGTAAATGTATAGTGCTTTACTGTTTTTCCCACACTACAGCTGGGTAAAGGGCCAGAAGAGTTGTCTCCAGTGACCATGTGTGTGTAACTTTGCCATCTCACCGAAGGGTGCCAGGGTCCCTTGAGTGAGCTGTCCATCATAGTGGGTAAAGTGCGGGAAGAAGTTCACATGCCTCTCGTGTTTATAAAAGGTCAGACACCGATCAGAGCAGCAGATGAGGAGAAAGAAGCTCCTGGTCATAGGAACTGCACAGGATTGCGCTCCTGGAAGTCAAGGATGCAAAGGTCTCCAACATGCATCACAGCTAATTTTCGGGGATAGATATGGGGAGAAAGCACACCTGCCCAGCATCAACACAGCTTCTGATTTCTTTGGGCTGATTAATGAGCTACAGAATTTGAACATAAACTCTGGGTACTGCTTTATTTATATCTGTAAGTGCTTCCAGTTGAGCTTTAATGTTTGGAGCACTGTACCAGAAAGAATCCTGCCCTGCATATTATCAACAAAGATGCTTCTGTTCCGCCGTGGATCGCAGAAATTTTGACATTTTCACGTGCCGCCCACCCCTACTAAATTGTACATGTGTGCCATTGTGCCCATTTCCCTCCAAGTCCCTGGTTGTTACTCACCCTGGTGCTGTTATGCCCAGTCATGTTGAGCAGTGTCCAGTCCCCCAACTCCTGCCACTGTCTCCCCACTGAAGACTGTGGACTCCATTTCCTCCATATATCCAGATCCTCCTGTGGTGCAGGACTCCCACCTCCAGTCTGCATTGCTACCTTCCGGTTGTTGGTGAGTTTCAGCTTGGCTTTGCACTTGACATCATTCCAACGCCTCTTGACCTCTTCCATTGTCCTCTTCAGCACTCCCACTGCATCCACCTTGTCCACGATGGACTGTCATAGTCCATTTTCGGTTGCCATTGCAAATAGGGCTTTGTACATTTAAAACATCTTTTTTCAGGTCGCAATTAGGCGAATTCTGTAAATTGGGCTGTGTACATCTGGCCCTAAGTCTTTAGTCTCTGAGCAATCCATTCAAGTGTCACGGTTGAAAGGAATGGTCTGGAGTAGGAATACACAAGAAGCGTTGGAGGAAATCACATAAAGGGCATGGAGGAAAATTATATAGGGGCACATCCTTTGAGATTACGAAATAGCGAATTTGAAGGATTCGCTATGTGGTAATCACAAATGCCTATGCATAAAAGATTTGCCAATATTTATGTGAATCCAAATTGCAATTCACTATTACTGAATGCATTCCCATTCATTCCTATGGGTCTATAGCCCCTGAGGAATGCATGGTAATGCATTCGCAATTTGTGATTACCAACTTGGTAATCACAAATTGTGAATGCAGTTGCAAGGATGCTAGGGGGCCTAAGGTCCCCCTGATGCACCCCTAAAAAAAGGTAAGTGTGCACATGTTGCACACACACATATCCTAAGGGCATGTGTGCACGCCAATGGCACTTTTCTGCATTTTTTAAAGGATTCACAAATTATAATCAACATGAAATTGATGGTAATTTGCGATTCCTAAATTCAAAGCTGCATTTTGGAAATTGTGATTCCCTAAATGCACTTGCAAATAAGGTAATCGCAAAAATTGTGATTACCTATTTTGCAAATGCAATGCCTTTGATGCGAATCATGGAACACTTAACTGAGCACACAGGTCACAAGTTCACCACACAATGTTGCTAATCCAAACAGCAAGTGTGCTGGACTTTTTAAAATTTTCCATAGGAACTTTTAATCGCAGCTACAGACTCTGGTAAAGAGCTGGTAAAGAGTTAGCCTCAGTATTATACTTCTAGTTGTGAACATCATTTCTACTTTTGATTTTTAAATCTCTTCTAAGCATATGATTATCACACTAAATAATAGTGAAATGTCAGAAAAAGAAGACGTATACACTGAGGTTTTTAAAATAAACTTTTATTAAAACAAAAATGAATAATAAATTGAAATGAAACTTTAACATAACAGTATAATGAACAAAATGTGAGATGGACTCCAATGGTAGGAGCGTACGTAGCCTGCAAAACAAAAATGAAAATAAGTCTTTATAATTAGATTGATGTGATTGAATGAGGTGAGAGATTACATCTTTACAAAAGGCAAGATCGTTTTTTCTCACATACACACTCAGGGTAGTGCACCCTACCCCTCCCACAGAATCACCCTCAACAGGAGTTTGTAGGACAGGGCTGCTTGTAGGCTTAGGCCTATCTTATCGTATAGATTGTATTTAAAATGAGACAGATATGTGACTGAATGAGGTCAAAGATCACAAATCAACATAACACTTGGCAATATAGCTTATTCGCATGTGTGCAGTGTGCCTGATACTTCCCACCCCTCTCGTAGGCCCACGCTGAAGAGGTGTCTGTAGGGAAGTGCCTGCTGGGTCAGATCTACAGTATGGTCCAGCAGGTCTTTAAAATGATTCAGAGATGCGACAGAATTAGGAGAGCTATCACAACATTATGCAGGACAATACTGTTTATTTGCAGCCCGCTTAATTGGAGGCATTGTGTATCTAGGCTGCTCTGCTTACCTTCTGCAAACACTGTTTTCAGCAGAGCTCACAACTTGAATTCTGTTTTGGTTCTATACTGCAGACTGTATTAAATTCAGCCTTGATTTATTTATGTGCAGAATGGACAGCAGCGTTTATAACTTAAAAAGAGAAGGAGAAACAATGTTAGAGAGAGGGAGAGAGAAAAAGACAGAAAAAAACAACATTGAAAGTGTGAGAGAGAGAAAGTAAAAGATGGAGCAGGAGAGGTGGTGTTGATACTGGAGAAAGTCTTCGTAGCTCACCTTTTTGACTCCGGTGTGTGTCCAAGCACGTGCTGGTTCATGGTGCACCCTCAAGTTTTGTGATCTGAAAGATAGTGTAGAGTTAGTAATAGCAGAGTACATACAACTGCACTCGTATATTTCTGCGTTAGGTAATTGTACATTCATACGCAGTCAAGTTGCTGCACACTATCCACTCTCTCCACCCACAGGTGACGTCTTGTTGCTTCGGAAACAAGCTTCTTTGCTCACCTTGTGCCATTGCCGTGATTCAAAGAGGGTCCACCACGTGTTGTTATGATGGCCACGAATCATCGCTGAATCCTCAAACGTTGAGTTTTGGAGGTGTTGGGGGGAACGCCAACCTGTAAGATAAAAAGGAAGATAAGATTGTGCGTCATTTGTTTAACAAAGGAGATAGGAAGTGAGAGAGTGACTGAAAAGAATATTCGCAGCTCACCTTTCTGTCACTGGTGTGTCTTCCACCACGTGCCGGGACATAGTGCACCCTGAAGCTCTACATTTAAAAGATAGTAAAAGAAAGATGTTATGATTGGTAATTGCCACTATCTTAATGTGGAGTAGAATAACATCGCCCTTTCACACACCTTCCCTCTGCATTAAAAATACAACTATTTGTACAGTTCCAACTTGTTTAATGGTCTTCGACTTATGAAGAATTAGTGAAGCAGTAATGTTTTCCATCCAGTTATAGAAAACAAGTGGTGTGCAGTGATACACGTGGTTTCAATCATCACGAGCGACGGACTTTTGACCAACTATAAAAACTTTCCTGCTATAGGAAAAAAAATAAAAATGCAAAAAGATACGGTACATAGGACTGCGTACGCCTAAATCGCTGCATCGCCTTTTTGTATCCGGTCTACTGCACCCCATCTACTTCCTCTGCTGCGCACCCAGGCCTTACTGCTCACCTTTTTGCAGACAGGACATGTTCTACATCATGCAGTCCCGCTCTGCCACCAAGAAGTCTCACATTTGGTGCTGAGTCTTGATATCGCTATGGGAAAGGACATACTTGTGCACCCATCATCATCGCAGGTTCCTCTCCTGCTCAGTCCTTGTGGTACCACTAACTCAGTGACCAAAGAGGCCACCACGTGGTGGAGGGCCCTTTGTTTGGTAGTTCAGGCCTACATGAGGCGTCCGAACCACCAGGACGGGGCATCATAACGCTTGCGATGGGAGCAACTCTAAAATGGCGTGGAGCACGTGCGCCCCATCTTTTTTATTGGTAGGATCACGTGTGTTGTGACGCCTGTGCCGAATGGGTGTGGTGTCGTGTATACCAGCCATGAGGGAGTGTGTGTGTGCAGTTCTGAGAACTAGACCTGTAACTAAGAAATCACTACAATAGAAATCTGGGCCATGTAGCGTTGTTGTGTTTTCCTGGAAGCGTAAGCGGAGTGGGCTGGACTGACGTATGCCAGTGTTGCGCGAGGATGTGAATGATGAATCCGGAGCTATGGGAGTGGTTCTGTCATGAGCTATATGAGAAATCAACTGATTCGGGTGTCTGTGTTGTAGTGCTGCCGTCACCCGGGTCTTACACGTAAATGTGTCATTATGGGGTCGATTAGGATCGCGGACGGACTCAAGTCGAGGAGGAGGGAACTCCCGCAGAGGCTGCGGAGTTCCCTCCATTGCAATTAGGATGTGACCGCCAGGGTGGCGGTCACATCCCCTATATTTAACATTGCGGCGGGTGCAGCTTCAAGCTGAACCCGCCGCAATGTTAAAAATGCATGCATCGCATTTGCGTGCACAAAGCGGCAGGCACCGCGTGGTGCCTGCTGCTTTGTGTGCGCAAATGCAGGGGGGTACCATAGGTACCACCCATGTGCACCCCCCACCCTCCCTTCACCCAGGGGGCCCGCAACGGGCCCCCGAAGTGATTGTCTGTATGCTTTTCCACGGCGGAAAAGCCGCCGCGGAAAAGCATTACTCTTACACCATCCTAATATGGCTGGCGGTGTCTGATAGACACCGCCAGCCATGTTAGTGCTTTTCCGCCGCGGTTGGAAGCCGACTGCGGCGGAAAAGCTGCGGACGGAATCCAAGACCCACCAGCCATCCTAATTTGGCGGTGGGTCTTGTGAGGCTCCGCAGAGGATTCTCCGCATCCTCCGGGCCGGCGGTGACTGCCGCCGGCCCGGAGGATGAGGAGAATCCTCCATCCTAATCGGCCCCTATGTCTGCAAAGTCCCACAACATGGCCAACATGGAAGGTACGGGGAATCACTGATCCTACATTCATCCATAGTTGCACACATAAAAGATGGTGGACATGACTCATTTCTGCGAATATAAATGTTTGTTGTACATTCCGTGGAGTGTTGTAGCTGTAGTAATACAGGAGCATGACAGCTTCAGGTTTCAGTTTTTGGCACATGAATGACAGTTAATATATATATGTATGTGGTCATTCGGGTATACTGTCGAACTTGGTGCTGGAAACCAGTGTTCAAGCGTTGGAGTGGTGTCCACATCCTGTTATTGTAGAGAAATGACATAATCTATGCGTGCCTGAAAATGTACTGTAAATACGGTGCTCACGTTAATTGAAGGCATAGTTTTGGGTCGACTTTGCGCTATATAAATATGCTAAAAAAAAATTCGAGCAATAGCACACACTTATGAATTTACTTTGCTTGCAGTATTGAAATGATCCAGTTTCTAAGTTCGTATTTGTAGAATGAGCTTGAGAAAGTTATATAACCAAAGTTTTTGTTACTGCCAGAGGTAATATGGTTGCATACGCTGTTTACAGCACAATATAATGTGGTAGGACCCAGGAGCAGAATTTTACAAACATAATGAATACACAGACACAGATAGATAGTTGAAGTGGGTACGGGCACATGTGCTCGACTTCATTTTATTACGTTGCTGTTGGTATCAAGTACAATAGTAATCATGATTTTATACATAGATATTTAATCATAAACGGTTTATGACTTCTGCTGTACAAATGTAGGAGCACTACATATGAAAAAATATACAGAAGATTCTATCGTAAAGGGTTCATGAGTTGTGGTGCACTGAGGTAGGGGCAGTTTGTGTGGAGCCTGCGATGATGCGTGGTTCAGGCAGACCCCACTGGTAAGAATATGTTTTAACTACTGAATTTTGCCTGATTAAGGCCACGAGGCAATTATTTATGGTTTACTGCGTTAGTGGTACGTCTGGTGTTTAGCGTGTGCTCACCCTGTGATGATGCATGGTCTGAACTAGCTTCACACAAAGCATTGACTGTTGCATACTGGACTGCATGAACTTTGAGGGGAAAAATAGCATTGATGGTTATCAATTGCTATGCAAACTAGGTCTACTAATTGCTCCCCAAAACAAATTAAATGATTGCACCTCATGCAGTGCATTCTAACTTTCCCAAATTGGGGACGTATGTATGGTGGCAATGTTGAAGGTGATGCCCCAGAGGTACTTGGTATTGCCGTTGGTGGAGGTATATTTTGGCGCAGTCTTCTACATTCTTTGTGAGCATAGTTCACCAGATGCAGAGATTGAAGGTGCTTGCGCATACTAGCAGTGCCACAGGAGTATTTTTTGTCTCTGCCTTAAATAAATAGAGGCTGATTTCAATCCTGTCTGTAGTGTAGATCCAAAGCTGAATTCACGTTGGGAACCCTACTGTCTGCAGTGTACATCAAAGGCAGTAGTCAGCACAGTTATAGAAGAATGCTTTTTTTCACTTATTTTAACTAAATCTGAATACATACAGTATAATCGTTACTGCATTAAGTAAATCAAGGCTGAATTTCCTACTGTCTGTAGTGAAGATGCAAAGCTGAATTAAAGTTGTAAACCCTGCTGTTCATAGTGTAGATCTTACGCAGTAGTTGACACAAACATCGAGGAATGCTGTCAGATGCGGTCTTCCTCAGGATCTGTCGAGTCGATATAAGGGCCCACCTCTCGATACCTCAAATTCTGATTGTATTAAATACACAGAATATTGAAGTAATCAAGCGGGGGGAAAAGGGTGTTGGGAAAGGAACTGCGGGGAGGGAGATCTGAAAAGGAAAAGTTAGTGCTACAAGTTTTCTCCTAATGATTCCTGAAAACTTCTCAGCAAAATAAAACACAATGATAAACTCTCAAGACTAAAGACTATTCAGATGATTATTCAAAAATCATCAAAAGCAAGTTTAACCATGAATTGGTATTCTCAGACTCAGTTGCCTTTAAACAATAATAAAACTCTATGACCCTTTGGGCTTGTAAATACCTTCTCACATCAGTATTAATTATTTGCGAAATTGTAAATATTCTCTTTACATCATTACTAATTCTATGCAAATTGTAAATCTTCTCTTTCTTCAGAATACAGTGTTATTTCTTTCCATCTTGTACATTTCCTTTTAGCGTTTCAAAATAACCTTAGCGAAATAAAATTCTTGTGTCTTTTCACATTGAAATAAGTACTGCAAATTAAGTTCCTTTGCTTTTTCACATTGAAATTACTGCAACAATTAACTTGTTCTAAAACATTCTAAAGAACACAATCTTCCTTAAAAGCAAGGTCTAACTTTTCAATCCTTTTTCATGAATAGCGCCAATCTTTTACATAAACAGCGTCAACCTTTTACATCAAAAGCGCTAAATTTGTACTTAAAATAATCAAGCCGATCCTACCTATAGAGTACGACCTACTCTATACATCTGGAAAAAGGGTGTGGCTGCAGGAACTCCAAAATCCTCAAGGACAGCTACTCCAAACTTCTTTCCAGCAAGCTTCAGCAGCGAACGCCAACCCAAAACGATCCTTCTGAAAAAGATCCAAAGAAATCTTCCAAAGCTCTTTTTCCAAGCAAGAGCATCAGGAGGAAGCTGCTACTCCATAGAAATCCCCAGAATAGTGAGCACAGGGGTCTGGGCGTGGTCGCGTACATTGACGTGATCACGCCCGGTGATTTTCCCTTACACGCGTCCATTGAAAAAGCCTACGCATCTAGCGGATGCGACCGCTTGGCGAATACCACGCATCTCGCGGACGCGTGTAAGGCCGGTTGCCCTTTCTCACGCATCTCGCGGACGCGCTGAGGTTGCCAAACCTCACGCATCTCGCGGACACATTTAGAATGCAAATCTCACACATTAGGCGGACTAAGGTGATTTGCAGAGAACATTGGAAACACATTATATCATTGTGCACAATTGAACCACCACTTTCTTGAGGAGAAACCATGCACCTTACCACACAAGTGTCGTGAACATGGCACATGGCGTGGGGCGGGCCCTAGACCGCAAGCCGCCCTAATAATCCTGACAAATGCTTTTTGTCACATCCTTTAACAAAATCTGAGGACATAGACATTGTGTCTGCCTTAAATAAATCGATACCAAAGGGGATGATTGACGGAGCATTTGAGCAAATCAAACACTCACCCCTAGTCAACTGATCTGGGTTTAATCCATCATCATTCTTTAGCTCACTCCACCACCCCAGTTCCGACATGGTCATATGCAAATCATTCAGACCCTGTGCCTCATAGGAACAGTCCAGCCCGAACTGCCAAGCCATGGCTTCCCGGGACCGGAAAAAAGCATCCAGGGACCGGCTTCAGGTTCATAACCTGCATCAGCTAGGCTATCTAGAGTCCAGTGGCAGAGTGAGCAATGGACCCACGTCTGGGCATACCCTGCAAACTCAGGGCTAACAATGCAATATCAAAGGGGATGATGGACGGAGCGTTTGAGCAAATCAAACACTCACCCCCCCAGTCAACTGATCAACCACCCCAGTTCCGACATGGCCATATGCAAATCAATCTGACCCTGTGCCTCATGGGAACAGTGCAGCCCAAACTGCCAAGCCATAGCTTCCCTGGACCGGAAACAAGCATCCTGGGACCGGTTTCGGGTTCATTACAATTCATTATATCGATGTGAATTAAACATGAGCTGTATCGGTAGTGTCTGGTAACGACCTACTATCAAGCTAGATCTAATATAAAATTCTAGTTTCTAATCTGGCTTCAATGATATTTCATGCACTCATTATGGTTCTATATATGGCACCATAGCTTTGAAATGCTCCCACCAATCGATAATATATTGAAACCTATTCCTATAAGTTCCTAGGATTCCAGCCCATGCCATTCAGGATACACATACTGCTGCTCTACAGAGACAGTCTGCCATATTTTATGATAATCCAAGGATAAGCTGTTTTTGCAAATATCTTGCTAGTTAGTGATTTTACACGATATGAATAATGCACTCTTGATAGAGGAATTCAGCAGTAATAGTACGCACAAGTCTGGCACTCCACAAAAATACCACCCCTGTGATTAATTTAGAGTGCAAGTATATGGAAACACTATTAATCTCTGATTTATGTTGAAAACATGGGCAGTCATTTTAGGAAACACTAAACATATTTATACAGTCCTGGAGTAGGTTTTGATGACTGTACAGCAGGGTTTTAGGAGGGAACGAGAGATTTTTAAAGATAGTAGCCTGGGTAGAGAATCATAATGTTGAAAGTAACTGTAGACACTTCTTGAAGTAAGTATAGTTAATTTATTTAAGAGCACAGCAGCAGGTAACCCAACGCCTGCTGACCAAACTCCTAACTGACTGTTGTAGAACATCAGCTGTGGAGTCAGAACACAGATAGGCATTCTGGAATATATGAGGTGAGGACATAGAGAAGAAATATGATCATAGAGTAACAATGTAATTGAAATGATTTACAATGCATAACTTTATATATTTAAGAGAAATCGGGTCTGCACATAAGGAGCATGCCCTTGGAGAATAGATTTTCAGCCCTATCGGGCCTCAATGACTGTGACTGACCGCTTGAGTGGGAGAGTGAATTGATGGATTGTGCAGCCACCATTCCATATGAAGAGATTGTCATCATAGAGAGGTGCGCACCTTAACCTACTCCCCTCCTTGCTATTAAATCTGTAGAAGGGAAAGAATACTCTAGGGGGAAGATGGTGCATGACTCACCCAGGTATTTAGCCCCTGCCGCTATTGGTCCAATCGACCGTAGGGCATGTAGCCCTCCACTTAACCCACAAAATCCTCTATGTAGGCAACATTTGTTGCAGAAATGAGGGTTGGTGTAGCTAAAGAGGCCCTCCAGCTCTTATCATGGAACTTAGCGGGAATCTCAAGCAAAATTGAGTCCCCAGAATGGGGGGAGTTCATCCAGCTCCATGATGTAATTATGCTACAGGAAACCTGGGCAGTGCTTCCTGTTCACCAGCAAGGGTTCCTAAATTTCTTTATTCCTGCAAAAAAGAACCCCAAGGGGCGCCCATCAGGGGGATTAATTATATGGGTATGTCAATCTCTGCAATGTACCGTAAGAGTGAAGCCCGTGAATAACTGTGATATACTATCAGTTGTGATTACCTGGGGGGATAGTTCTGAGATGGCCCTTTTTAACATTTATGCCAGGGGAGTTCCTGGGGGTAAAGGCTCAGATGTGATAACAGTACTAGAGAACAACATGGAAGCCCTGCCACAGCATACTACAATCATGGTGGGGGGTGATGTGAATACCACTTTTGAACCCCTGGGTCCGGAAGATAGCAAACTTTCCCAAGAAGAGGATGTCAAATGGGGAATACCGCAGCTAGACTTACCCCCGATAAAAAAGTGGACTGAGGCAGCTGTTCAATTGAAGAGCTTGTGTTTAGCCTGGGGGTTGAGGGCTGCAAATGGACGCACTCTCTCAGACCTACATGGTGCTGCTACTTTTGACAATATCAGGGCAAGTAGTAGGATTGATTATATCCTTGTAGATGTCAGAGACTGGCATAGGGTTAGGGATATGAGGGTCACCCCTAGAGTGGAGAGTGACCATAACCCGTTGTGTTTACTCTTCCAATTAAATCATGGGGTAACAGTGCCAGGCTTGGGCATGGGATTCCAGCCCTTGGATATAATTCCCACTAACAATCACCGTCATATGAAGTGGGGTGTATTGTTAGATAGACCTGAAAAATTGCAAGACCTAAAAGTGGTGGTGGCAAATGAAGTGAGAGGTTTACAGAATCGATGCAATGACATTGATTTTGCTAAACTAATTGAAGAGACACATCCCAAATTCTTCTAAAAAATACAGGGGTTCTTTTTAAAAGAAGTTAAGCAGAAAAAGGGTGCGTATCCTTTGAAAACGGCAGGATGGTATGATCAAACCTGCAGAAGGGCGAGACAGAATCTAGGCGTAGTATTAAAAAGTAAAAATAGAGAAGAAGTCCTGAAGGCTAGGGACGAGTATAGAAAAGCCCAGACTAGGGCGAAACGATTGTGGGACTAAAGCCAGTGGCAGGAATTAAAAAATGCTTGTGCAGCTAAACAACAAAAAGAATTTTGGGCAATTATAAAATGGGATAGGGGCGGAATAGCTGAATGCCCAAAAAACCATGTGGCAAAAGAATGTTGGGTCGACTTCTTTAAGCCAAAATACTCCTGCCCAATGTCCCTTGAGTGCCAACCCCCACCGACCATAGTACTATACAAAGAGGAAGTATTAACCAAAAATGATGTAAGTGTTGCAATGGACGGGGTGACTAGTGGGAGGGCACCGGGCATCGATGGCATACCGGCCGATGTATTTCTATCGGACCGGGATAATTGGTGCCTGTATTTTGCAAGGCTCGGAAATTCTATAGCACAAGGAGCAGCAATACCTGCCTCTTGGAAAGGCGCAGAGATCATTCCGGTCTTTAAAAAAGGAGATAAGGCCATACCATCTAATTATAGACCCATCAGCCTAATCGATTCAGCGCAAAAACTGATGGGTAGAATGATTCAAAATAAAATACAAGACTGGATAGACGAAAATGGAGTTCTCTCGCCATACCAAGCTGGATTCCGCCCCCTAACTAGCTCCATTGACCAGGTTTTCCACTTTTTAACTCTATATTGGAAAAATGTTACCCTGGCAGATGGTCCATTGTATGCTGTCTTTGTAGACCTAAAACAGGCATTTGACCTGGTTCCCCGGCAAAAATTATGGAGCGTGCTAGGCGAACTTGGAATGTGCCCCGAATTATTGTCATTACTAGTGCGTATGCATGAGGGCAACTACGCCAAGATTAGATGGGGGATACAGGGCGAAGTCACTGATTCCTTCCCCGTAGAGCGTGGGGTGAGGCAGGGGTGCGTCCTGGCCCCCACCTTATTTTCTCTCTATATCAATGGAGTAGTCGACCATCTCAGGAAATCACCTACTGATGCCCCTATCTTAGACGGAGTACGGGTCCCGGTACTTATGTTCGCGGACAACACTCTATTGATATCGCGAACGCCTAGTGGGCTACAAAAGACAATTAATGCCTTTGGGGACTTTTGTAAGGTTCGGGGCTTGGAATTAAATACTGCAAAAACCAAGTTTATGAATATGAACCCTGCTAAGTCGTTTAAGGGGGCAATGTACTTTAACGGGCCGTTCTGGAAGAGGTGGATGCATTTACATACTTGGGTATTAATTTGCAGGGGAATATGCAATGGAAAGCACATATTGCTTCCGCGGTTGTAAAGTTTCATCAGCTGTCAGGGGCTATAGTTTTGAAGCATAAATCTTCATTGACAAAACCTATCCAACCTGTTATGGAGATTTACAGCATGAAAGTTCTTGGTGCATGTCTTTATGGAGCAGAACTATGGGGGTTCGCCAACATCAGTGGGTTGACGGTCGCAAAGAACACATTTCTACGTAAGCTGATTGGACTCCCGCAGAGTACCCCATCCATCCCTCTCCTTTATGATCTAGGGAGGAAAAAAATCGAGGACCAGGCAAGGCTGCGCCCACTACTATTTTGGAGGCGCATAAAGACCACGCCTGAACTGGCACACTACGCTGCCGCACTCATGGACATCGTCAACACTGATCGGTTCCATAAAATTACATGGCTAAAAGAAATCAGGAACTTACTTAATAAGCTGCATCTTGACCACCTATGGACAATTACTGATCCTGCAGCTTTTCCCTCTAAGGATCTGTTAAAGGAAATGTACTGGGACATGATACATGGCTTGGTTTTGTCATCTAATCAGCCTTCGGTGTTAACAACCCAGTATTTGGAACACAAATTAGTCCCAACTTGTGAACATTATTGGGACTTGATCTTAAAAGCATTGGACAGAAAGCTGTACTTTCAGTTTAGGGTGGGCTGTTTACCGCTTAATGCATTTACATTAAAATGGTCCCCTGATAACGTTAACACCTGTGCTTACTGTAAGGACCTTGTCGAGGATATACCTCATTTCCTGTTCGCTTGCCCCCTTTATGCGGCTCCAAGGCAAAGATGGTTAAAACCCGCATGTAGAAATCTAGGGACTAGATTACATCAAGAAGCGCTTAGAATCTTAAGAACAAATTGCTCGCCTTGTCTCACCATTGCACTAGCCAAATATTTGGGCTTGGCATGGATTATACGCACCCGCACTTTATCTTAATGAATTGTGTTCAATATCTGCAAAATGTTTTTAGATGATATTTTACTCACTTTTGCATCTGTTCTCTAATTTTTAAAAGGTTGTATGTTTTAAAATTACTTTCGACAGCACTTTATGTTTAATGTGTATTTTAATTGTTGTCAATTAGATATAGTATTTATTATGTATAGAGTAGGGAGAAAATGCTTTTATGACAATGCTGTTGAATAAAGCTTTGAAACTTGAACTTGAAACTGAGGTATAAAAGATAGCCACAGATCTGGGCCTTTATTGAAAAAGCTGGTGGTCTGCTATCTTTTATTACAATACTTCCTGGGGTGGGGCAGGGCTTGGGGGGGTTTATAAAGGAAATATGTTGTGGAGGGCACCCAGCCCACTTCCCCAAGATTTTCATAGACCCCTGGGGCACATCCCCCAGGGCTGTTTGTTTAAAATGAGGATCCAGAGTAAGTCTTTGGCGGTGAACTCCACTTCGCTTGTGGGGTTTGCCTAGTTTACTGCACTCCACATTACATGGAGCTAGCAGAATTCTGAAAAACTCTGCTTTGCATTGCAGAGCAGACTTTTTTCTTCACTCGTGTTTGTCAACATCAAGTTGGTGAGCGCGAGCGAGGAAAATCCACCTCCCAGCAAAATTGTTCCTCATTCGTGATCCTCAACATCAAGTTGGAGGAGGCAAGCGTGGAAAATCAACCTCCTGTTGAGATTTCTCAATGTGGGCGGTCAGATTTCTCATTGCGAGTTGTTGCGTATGCTCGTGTCTGCTCGAGTTGAGAAACAGTCCATTAGCGTTGAGAAAGCTGCCACTCGAGTAAAAATCTATTGAAGCAACAGAAAGGATGCAGCGCCCGCTTGCACTGTGCATGGTGCCGTTCGCAATGATTTCACAGTGCGGACAAGCACCTGGCACTGAAAATCACTGCGAACTACCATTAGCTAAAGCTCTCTGCTGCTTGCGGACATCCGTGTAGCGCTGAAGAGTTTTTCTGCACTTTGCGGAGTTTTGCATTGCGGAACTCCACAAACTATGCCCAGGCTTATTCCAGAGACCCAATCCTCCAGGGCCATTCTCAATTTTAGGAGAGGGGGCCTGCAGTTACCCTCCCTAAGCAATAGTTAGACCCCAGGGACCCCCATCTCCAAGTGCCCATTCAAAGCAGTAGACTCCATCATCAGAGGGCAGCCAAAAAAATCTAAACACAAAGAATAATAATAATACATGAGCACCAGAGCAGATGCTTTTAATTTAGAATTCACTGCTCCACAAAAGGAGCACCCTATAATGCCCTGCAAGGACTTTTTGTTAATTTATTTCTATTTTAGTGATGCTCCTAGGGGGGTGGGGCACCATCAAGCATTTCCTCAATGATGCAACATTGAAGCTGGAGCTCTATGCTTGTCAGCTGGTCAGCTGGAGTGATAAATGAAAGACTACAAGATATGTTAATGCTTTTTTTATCAAAATGTTTAATGAAAATAACTTTTATTAAACATTGCACTGTGTGAATTAATGATATATACATGTGATTATAATTAATGGTGTTTTTGACAAACACATGTGCTTTATATATATATGCTGACCCCTTCATAAACCCTATAGGCACAGTTATAATATTGAGGTGTTCCAACCTTTTGACATAGTCAGTAGGTCTACCAGGCCCTGCACCCGTTCCCCACTGTGGAACCCAACAACTAAAAAAAAAGAGAATTATTTACCCTGTCCAAAATGAGAACATTACTTTCCCAAACAAAAGCCTGCATTTTTTTAAAACATTAGCATTTGGTTTCAGACTCTAACCTACTTCTTGGCAATTTTAATGTCAAGAATAAGAATAAGAGTAAAAATTACTATTCCAACTCAAGAGGGTGCAAAGGTAGGGAAAGTGTTGGTTAGCGTAGGGGTTAAAATAACTATTTCAACTCCAGAGGGTGCAACAGTAGGGAAAATGTTTGATAGCATAGGGGTTAAAATTTCTATTCCAACCCCAGAGAGTGCAACAGTAGGGAAATTGTTGGATAGTGTAGGGGTAAAAATTACTATTCCAACTCCAGAGCGTGTGACAGTACGGAAAGTGTTGGCTAGCGTAGGCCTAAGAATTACTATTCCAACTGCAGCGAGTGCAACAGTAGGGAAAGTGTTGGATAGCATAGGAGTTAAAATAAATAACTAAATAACAATACATTATTTAACAATACGAATATATAATTACTTAAAAATGTATTACCAAATCATTTTTAAAACCAAAAACAATCATTATAAAAAATTTAGCTATTAATAATTAATTCACAGTAGATGATTGATAAATACCAATAAATTATGATTAATCAAATGTAGTTACCAATATTAATAATGAACAGTAAATTGGTTTACCCCCACAAAATAATTATTAAAACGTTATTACCAATTATTAATTAATTAACAAAAAATTCATTATCAATACTCAACAATAAAATAAATAATTACTTAATTATAATTAATTTACTTCCCAACCTATTGCCCTATAACCTCACAACACACTTCAATCATACATTAATACACTTAATATAATCACCAATTAATCAATTAATAAAAAATAATTACCATATATTTAAAATGAATTGCCAAATAATAATTATTTACTATACAATTATCAAAACCAATAAAATAAATATTTACTTAATTACAATTAAATTACCAACCACCCTATTCCCCAATAAACCCGCAACCCGCTACAGAACTAAAATGCAAAATGTATTTGAAAATAATAACTAATTCCTAATGTTTTTAATTAATTTACTATAATTAAATTACTTCCTACCCTATTCCCCTATAAACCCACAACCCGCTACAGTACTAAAACACATAATGTACTTAAAATAAATTTCACTTACTTTTACAAATGTAATATATATATTCGAAAACTAGTACAATAATTAACAAAAATATAAACACAAACATATAAAATACACAATAAAATACATAACACTAATATTAACCTCATAGATGCGGCGCAAATATCCCTCCCCAGTGCTGCGCTGTCCATTGGAGCTAGTGCTGAATGGATGTCCAATGGTCGTGCGCAGCACTGGGGAGGTAGTGCTGCCGTCGGCCAACGCCCCTACGCAGCACTTAAGGAGTTAATATCAATATCAGTAACATCAATAGTTTTGCTATCGATATTACTCACTTTGAGATTAACAAAAATGATATTTCTTACCTTCAGGTCGATATTTTGGTTGTTGATATTCTTGATTTCGATATTCTGTCCCTACGATATTTCCAACACGATATTCTTGTAGGTCGAAATAAAAAACTATTTAGACTGTTTACCTGTTTGGGGACACACAACGTATTGATAATCAACTTCAAAGCTGCTAGAGCAAGGACCACATTTCCTTATCTCTTCCCTTCCCACAGTGTTAATATCTCCTAAGTAAATATTTACATAGAAAGAAAAGTTTGAAAACCTAGGGCCCCTGTCTCTCATTAAACCTTTTGGAGGATGGGAAATCCCTCTGAGGGAAAAGAAAAAACATGGCGACAATCTTTTTCTTTCACTTAACCTGCCACAGATCAGGATAGTTAGGGGAAACTCTAAAACACATATTGTCACGCAGAAGTACACTCACATCATATCTCTGTTAAACAACTCTAACAGGGCGTGGTCTAGCGCTGCGGCAAGATGGAGGCTTCGATTTGAGCTCCGCTCGGACGCGAAGCCCCTAAGCATATTTAAGCCTCTATTTCTGCTCCTTGTTGCAGGTAGATGCAGGAATTAGTTTCCTGAAAGGTTGTAGCGGCATATGAAGCTGCTTTGTTTCGTACAACAGACGGAACAGTGACAGCGGAGGCAATTTCCTCTCATTCAGACGCGAGCTGCCGCTATTTTGTATCGGCCGCCGCTCGCTAGAATCTCTTCAGCCTTCGCCTCAGGTAACCAGACCTCCTTGGCTCAATAAAAACGCCTGGCAATGTGACTCTTTTTTTTCCTTCTGCTCTGCTTATGCTTTAAACATTACTCCCTGCATTTTCATAATATGTGGCCTCGCTTCAGGAATACCTCACTTTTTGCTATTGTGTGAGGCTCTCCTCCTCAAGATAGTGTTTTCATCCATGCAGTAGCTGTTTTCTATCAAGAATGGATATCATCTGCATACATACAACAAGCTCTGCATTATTTTCTGTGGACTTTCCACATTATTATGATATTTTTGTCTGCAGTTACATGCCTTCTTGCATATAAGGTTATGCCTTCTATCTTATCCTTGTCATACCCTCCAGCACCTAACAGTTTTTAAGCATTTGATTTACTAAATGCTCACCAAGCATGTGCTGTACTGCGAATGGAATATGGTATATATCTCTGCTTTTGTTTTCTCTGCCTCTTCTTCAACTAAGATGTGTTTCTTTTTAGCGTATGGGCAGACTAAAATCTTTATTAAGAATCACATCTCATTCTTCACGACGTTCCAGAATGGCTACCGAGGCACCACTTTCGGCTAAAGCCATGTCTACACGTACTAAACCCAAGAGAGCTAAAAATGACCCCCCCTTCACCCATCTTTTCTTCTAAAAATCCCGTTTTGGACACCATTTTCGATGAAGTGAGGGGGTTACAATCTTTTATGTCTACGACAAATGAGAAACTTCAACAGATGTATTAGTATGGAATCAAAGGTTCTGGATATGGAACAACGCATTAATGATGTCTCTACTAAGAATCCAATCTTGGAACAGGAAATCTATCATCTCAAATTCCACACTGAGGCCCTTGAAAATCAGAATAGATGCAATAACCTACGCCTGTATGGCCTACCAGAGAATATTGAAGGCACAGACATGCTTCTTTTCCTTAAGACATTCCTACCAGAACTATTAGAACTTCCTTCATTGCACTCATGAAATATTCAGCATGCCCATAAGCTAGGTCATCTTCAACCAAATGCCTCCAGGCCTAGAGGAATTATTATGTTGTTTTTGGAATTTAAAGACGTGCGTGTCCTCACAGCAGCTAAAACAAAGCGCTGTCTCATTTGGTCCGGACATACCATCTATCTGTCACAAGATCTCTCCAATGCGACTAATGCGTGAAGAAAGGACATTTTGGCTCTTTGTCCTCAAATGAGACAGTTAAATATTCGTTATGGCATTTTACATCTATGCCTTTGTAAAATTACTCATGAGGGTTCTTCACATACTTTTGATGATCCTTCTAAACTGAGAACCTTTGTACATAATCTGCTTCCGGCTCCTCTCCTCATCGCTAACTTGCTTGTATCTGTTCCTTCTCTTTTCTATGATGGCTTTTCATAATTCTATTCTTTTTATTTCACTCTGTGTCTGTGCAGTTGCGCCGCATGCAGCAATCTTTGCGGCTTTCTTTTAGAACTGGATCTTTTTCCTTGATCTACCTTCTCTTTTTCTATTCTTCATCTCGTGCCCTGCATTCCACCAGTGCAGGGCTACTGAAAGTCTTCAAAGTAAGAAAGGCGCGGATGGGGGGCAGGTCCTTCCGGTATCTGGCAGCCAGAAGCTGGAATGGACTGCCGTCAGAACTGCGCCAAGAGCCATCCGAATCCAGATTCAGGGGGAAACTTAAAACCTACCTCTTTATCCGCTAGTCTGGCACTGCGACTAGCCGCCTGATTCTGTTACTCCCACTTGTCACAGCGCAGGGACAGGCCGGTGTGCGTAACCAGGCGCTCTACAAATCTCCCTATTAATATTTTATTTTATTATTTTTTCATCTTCTTTCATTCTTTTTGTTGTTGTTTCTTCCTTTTAACTATATTTCATATTTTGCATGTGTTCATTAGTGCTGTTTATTGGATTATGATGTGTTTTTTACTCTTAGCTTATGTATGGTGTTCCTCTCCTTTTAGCTGTTTCCTTACAATGTGTCATCTCCTTCCATGTAACACTTTCCCAACCCGCCATTATGTGTAATTTTTTCACGTGGAATGTTCGTGGTCTTCGACACCCCATCAAAAGGCAAAGGGTACTTTCTCATTTCTCTAAATTAAATGCTAAGGTCTCCTTTATTCATGAAACGTATTGTAATGATACTGAATTGCTCAAATTAAAGCGGCAATGGGTAGGTCAAGTTGTGTTTTCTCCTTCAGTTGGTAAATAGGGGGTGTTGCAATATTGTTTCATAAATCACTACAAGTGCAAATTTTGTCTACACACGATAATGATGGAAGATAGGTAATTGCTAAAGTTGGTATATAAAATAAAGAATTAGGGGTCCATTAGGATGGCGTGTGGAAAACCACCCCGTCTGCCATGGAGGCGGAAAACAACCGCCCGCCATGACCGCGGAAAAACCGGCATGCGAATTAGGATCAACCGCCACAAAAAACCAACCACGGTGGTAGCGGCCACAAGAAAACCGCCCGACGCGTGCGATAAAAAGGCAAAACTCTGACCGCGGCGGGCGGAAAAGCAGCGGAGAACACAAAAGCGTCCACAGGTACAGCGGAGACACCGCACGGGAAATTACGGTATACCCGAGGGTGTTGCGGCCGGAACCGCCCACACCGACCGGCGCGGTCGCACCCAGTAGTGAATGGGAGAAATGGCGCACAAGCAGCAGCAAAGTCACCGCTGCGGACGAACATAATAAACATGGCGGACGATGTGAAAACACTGCAGTGATGCCTAACACTGCATAAACAAAGTAGCCCTGCACCCAAAATATACAACACACATACACAGAAACATAAATAACCAAAATCAATACACAGAACCACAGAACCACTCCCACAACACACCTAACCACCTAAATCCTATTGGACACACCCACAACGCTGAGTACAAAGCCACCCCCTGCACTGACCACAATCCTTTGCATCACTCCAGAAGACAAGGCCATACACCACATCTGACTGGAGAGGCAAAAAAGCACATCACACACATCCACCAACCAGCACCACCACCACCACCATCACACCATCACAAACAAACCCCCAGCACACAACACCCCACACACATCATCACCACACCCCTGCACCCACACACCCCTGCACCCACAAACACCTCAACCCCCCCACACCATGACATCACAAAAAATGCCCAAATTCACCGAGAGTGAGTTGACAGTCATGGTCAACGAGATTGTAAGAGTAGAGCCACAACTATTTGGTAGCCTGGTCCAACAGACACCATTAGCCACCAGGACACAAATGTGGGAAAGGATAGACCAAAGGGTGAATGCAGTAGGGGCCACCCCAAGATCCAAGAAGGAGATCATGAAGCGGTGGCATGACCTGAAGAGGGTTGTCAGGGAGAAGAGGAGCAAGAACTGGACGCTGGCAAACGTGACTGGCAGTGGCCCTCCCATCCCACAAAAGACATACACACCATGGGAAGAGAAGGTGCTTGCTATCCTTTTGCCTGAGAGTCTCACAAGAGTAGCCGGGGGAGCGGAGGCTGGTAAGTACAGACAAATGTCCAACACCACAATGTGAATTACCTCCTTGCAATACCCAAACACCATTTTACTGTCCATCCCCACCCAACATGTAGCCAGCCACCCTGCTAAGGAGGCCTGTATGGGCGAGGGAGGTTTGTACAACAACTCCCACCATCCCCCCTATATCAAAGCTGTGCAGTATGGAGGCCTCCCCCACCCAGGAGCATGTGTCAGCCATTGCACTGTTTGACAAACAGACTTACAGGTTGGTAGCCATCTTGTATTGGAGCACTGTTTTCAGGTGGGAGGCCTGCACTACTACTCCCACCATCCCCCCTGTCCCAGACCCCAGCACCATGTAGGCCTCCCCCACCCAGGAGCATGTGTCAGCCATTGCACTGTTTGACAAACAGACTTACAGGTTGGTAGACATCTTGCATTGGAGAACTGTTTTCGGGTGGGAGGGTTGTATCACAACTCCCACCATCCCCCCTGTCCCACACCCCAGCAGCATGGAGGCATCCCCCACCCTGGAGCATGTGTCAGCCATTGCACTGTTTGACAAACAGACTTACAGGTTGGAACCCATCTTCACTGGGAGTGTGTGGGAGGGAGGGAGGCCTGCACTACTACTCCCACAATCCCCCCTGTCCCACACCCCAGCAGCATGGAGGCCTCCACCACCCAGGAGCATGTGTCAGCCATTGTACTGTTTGACAAACAGACTTACAGGTTGGTAGCCATCTTGTATTGGAGCACTGTTTTTGGGTGGGAGGCCTGCACTACTACTCCCACCATCCCCCCCTGTCCTACACCCCATCAGCATTGAGGCCTCCCCCACCCAGGAGCATGTGTCAGCCATTGTACTGTTTGACAAGCAGACTTACAGGTTGGAAGCCATCTTCACTGGGAGTGTGTGGGAGGGAGGGAGGGAGGCCTGCACTACTACTCCCACCATACCCCCTGTCCCACACCACAGCAGCATGGAGGCCTTCCCCACCCAGGAGCATGTGTCAGCCATTGCACTGTTTGACAAACAGACTTACAGGTTGGAAGCCATCTTCACTGGGAGTGTGTGGGAGGGAGGGAGGCCTGCACTACTACTCCCACCATCCACCCTGTCCCACACCCCAGCAGCATGGAGGCCTCCCCCACCCAGGAGCATGTGTCAGCCATTGCACTGTTTGACAAACAGACTTACAGGTTGGTAGCCATCTTGTATTGGAACACTGTTTTCGGGTGGGAGGCCTGCACTACTACTCCCACCATCCCCCCTGTCCCACACCCCAGCAGCATGGAGGCCTCCCCCACCCAGGAGCATGTGTCAGCCATTGCATCCTGCACACTCACCTAACAGGTACCTACCTACCGTAATCCTACATGAAGTGTGTGTGGGGGTCCTGCATCTAGAAAACCAATGAGAACTGCACGCAATGCATCAACATTCAACATGTATGACTCCATGTGGTCCCTCTGCACAATTAAATGTTACACGGTGTTGACATAAATTGTACTAACGATGACTGCATATATAACTAGTGTACAGACAGATGATGACATGCAGATGACACAAACATTGATCACTCCTCATCTATTCCACAGGTGATGATGAACTCACTGCTGAGGTCCTCACCAACGACCAGCAGAGCCAGTCTCCACCCCCGCCACATGGACTCTCAGATCTCCACTCCCAGGACAGTATGGATGATGAGCCCGAGCCCGGCACATCTGGTGTGCCACAGACCCAGAGGTCCCAGGCCCCCATCAGCCCCACCACCACCTCTGCTGCAACAACAACGCAGCAGACACCTGCTGTCATGGCTTCTGCCTCCAACACAACAACCACCGCCACCACCGCCACTGCCACTGCCACCAACACCACCAGTACCACCAGTACCAACTGCAGCACCCTCCCTGTCCCTAGGGATGACCATCACACAGCAACACCTGTGGTGGGCAGGGAGGGAGTGCATTGGCCCGCAGTTGCGAGGGAAGATGTCCGTGGCAGCAGAGCAACTGGGGGGGCCAGGGACAACACCAGACCTCGGGAGGAGTGGACACCATCCCTGGACCACTTCATCCGAGTTGTGCAGGCCTATCAAGACGTCCAGGGACAAAGTGGCCAGTCAAATGAACTATTAAGGGAGCTCATTGTGCTGATGAGGTCCATTGATAACCGCCTGGGACAGGTGGTGGACCTCATGGGCCAGCAAGTGGCTTTGCAGAGGGACAGGCCTGTGTCCCAACCACCACCGCCGTCCCCTCCTGTTGGGCCGCAGGATGACAGTGCACCATCCTCCCCTGGGCCAACAGAGATGGGCGAGTCCTCTGATGCCGCTGCCTATTCAGCAGGCCCCCCACCACCAAAAAGATCTAGGGGGCATCCAAAGAAGAGCCTGGGAGTCTCTGGAGGCAAAGCACATGCCACACGGCAGTCACGGAGCCAGCCGTGAAGACAACCCTCTCCCCAACTGCATTCACTGTTTGGACTGTCTTTCCCCACATTGCCTTGGCAATGGCACATCTCTGTTGAACTGGGTCACCACATCCATGTGGTGTCTATTCTTGCATCTCTGCGACCATGACTGTCAACTCACTGCTCATTCCCCACCTTCATGTAAATATTCCTGCACAATTCACATGTCCACTCCCAAAATAAAATACCTGGCACTCCAGATTTTGTGTAGTGAATTCATTAGTGCATTATGTACATAGTTGATAATGTCCATGATGTGGAAAAATGTTGTACAGTATGCAGGGCAGGAACACTCTGTAGCACCTAGGGAGACACAACAGAACAACAGTCACTGCTCTCATTGTTGCAACACACACAGATCACTGCACAATAAATATCCTACACATCAGACACATACTACACAATGTCTACCAGATGTGCACAACTACGGTCCAACATGCATCTCTGTACGGAAAATCTTTTTCACCAATACCACACATAGGTGACAGAACATGTGCCCATTGGTTACATCCACGCATAGCCATTCACAACAAAAGCAACTACACCGGACAATGTACCCGTTGTACCTAGTCACCCACCTTCAAGTGAAGTAGCGTTCGATAAGCTGCTGGCGCTGGTCAACTCCTTCCTCCTCTCCACTGTCCTCATCACTGGATTTTGGTCCCTGAGCAGGTTGTGGCCTTGGGTCATCACCATCATCCAGGAGCAGGGGGACCCTCCTGTGGATGGCCAGGTTGTGCAGCATACAGCATACCATAACGATCTTGCACACCTTCCCAGGCGAATATGCCAGTGCGCCTCCGGTCCTGTCAAGGCACCGGAACCTTGACTTAAGCAGTCCGAAAGTCCGCTCGATCACCCGTCGGGTCCTGCCATGGGCATCATTGTAGCGGATGTCTGCTGGTGTCCGGGGATTCCGTAGTGGGCTCAACAGCCATGGGCGACTGGGATATGCTGAGTCACCTGTGAACGGCAAACACACATTGCAATGTTGTACAGCCAGAGTGCAGCAAGTGACACACAGCACGCCATTGCAGTAGTGAAACTCACCCACAATCCAGGCACGTTCGGGATGCAGATTCTCCATCATCCGTGGCACCATGCTGTTCCTCATGATGTACGAATCATGGGCCGATCCAGGATACTTTGCACACACATGTGAAATTGTCATGTCCGCAAGGCACACCACCTGCACATTCATGGAGTGGTAGTGTTTGCGGTTCCGATAAATGTGCTCAGTCGGCTGCGGTGGCACCGACTACATGCGGTATGCCCCCAAGGGCATAGAAGTCACCCTTCACAGCAGCCAATTCACGTACCCTGGGGAAAGGTATTTATCGATTGCGATATGGCATCATGGCCGCAAGAACATCTCTCAGCACCATGCTGAACATGGGCTGCGACATCCCACCAGCGTTCGCCACGGTCTCCTGGAAGGAACCAGTCGCAAAAAAGTGGAATGTCGCCATCACCTTGTAGGTGGGTGTGAATGCCGTAGGATAGTGACAGCGAGGCTGCAGGTGGGGCTCCAGTAGATCACACAGGATCTTCAGTGTTGGTCTGTCCAGCAGCACTGTCAGGTGACGGAGCAGATTTGGCCTCCTCCTAGTCAAGGAGTGAAATGAATATGTCAGTGACAAGCAACATGACATGAGCATGGCACAGAGCATCAATGATGTAATGTGAAACAAAGGAGTACCAGAGAGATGCATGGCACTTCAGGTGACTTGGCTGGCCAATAGCTACACACAGAGGGCACGCCTCTCCAGTGACAATACACAAGTGCCACAAACACATATGAGACAGTGGAAGTGGAAATAATGGATTAACAATTCACATGTGCATACAAGGTGCAGCAAGACCCGCAAATGTATTGTGATTCGCCATGTCCATCATACCCATCTGGTGTACCGGCCCCACCTCAATGCATCATGTAAAGTCGGAACACATTAATCAACACAATGATCACAGTAGCAGGGACACTTCCGGTTGTGTGCATGAGCAGTTGTGAATGCAGAAGTCTTGTCCGATACAATGCAGTGACAACATCCAGGTGAAGGTCTGACATGACATCATTTACACCAGCTGGAGTCTGTCAATCATGTAAATGTAAATGTATTGGCATTTATATAGCGCACTACTTACCCGTAGGGTCCCAAGGCGCTTCGACCGCTGCGAAACCCTTCCTGGCTTCCCTGAGAGATGGTCCCTTAATGGGTATCTCCAGGGTGAGACCAGGCATCCCCGGCGGTCTGGTGGGGCCGTTAGTGAAGATGAGGCAAGCTAATGCCCAGAGTTGCCGAGTGTGATCGCTGATCAGAGTGGGCACCGAGGCGAGAGAATTATGGAGTCCGCTGACCCTGGTCCAGAAACCTGCCGCGCCGGGAATCGAACCCTGGTCCCGGGCCGTCCTCTGCTCTCGAGTCTGCCGCCTCTAACCAGTGAGCCACACTACTTCACATCATCAGACATCAAATTCATCACTAAAATGGATGAACAACTGGCCAAAGTGTCTCACACTGAACGTGCGTCCACCTGTGGATAACATGGCTGTGTGGCATCGTGTGTACAATGATGTGCCCTTCACCATGTTGCTGCAGGGTGCTGATACAGTGGCCTTGATTGTAAAACACAGCAATGTGTACGAACATGGCAGTAACTACCACCGGTCCCCGGTGGTGTGACCCCAGCACCACCCCCTTCAGGAGTGTGTTAGCCATTGGCATATGGACGTGTGTATATGGCACTGGTATGCTCCGCCGCATGATTCTCGGAACCTACCGCCGGTCACCGGCGGTGTGACCCCAGCACCACCCCCTTCAAGAGTGTGTTAGCCATTGGCATTTGGACATGTGTATATGGCGCTGGTATGCTCTGCTGCATGATTCGAGGAACCTACCGCCGGTCACCGGCGGTGCATCACCGCCATGGGGCATTGCATGAAGCCAATGGCATCGATGATGGCGTTGGCATGATGCAGATTTGAAAGTCGCGGAAGGTGTGCTCCGCTACCGCGGAGGCGGTCATTGGATACATTTAAATGATGCACCATCGCGGAAGCGCACCCCGGGCGCCCGCGGAGCGTCACCGCCATGGAGCATTGCATACAGCCAATGGCATCGATGATGGCGTTGGCATGATGCAGATTTGAAAGTCGCGGAAGGTGTGCTCCGCTACCGCGGAGGCGGTCACTGGATGCTTTTGAATGAGGCAGACCCGGACAACCAATTGAAGCAGCTTTCCAGCTTCCTAACGACCACAGGGGGCTGTAAATCTGTGGGAGTGAGCCTCACATTCCCACTGCTCACAGAGCCTGCTGCCTGAGACCCTGTCCTGCTGCCTGAGACCCTGTCCTGCTGCCTGGGACCCTGTCCTGCTGCCTGAGACCCTGTCCTGCTGCCTGGGACCCTGTCCTGCTGCCTGGGACCCTGTCCTGCTGCTTGAGACCCTGTCCTGCTGCCTGGGACCCTGTCCTGCTGCCTGAAGCTGCCTGAGACCCTGTCCTGCTGCCTGAAACCCTGTCCTGCTGCCTGGGACCCTGTCCTGCTGCCTGAGACCCTGTCCTGCTGCCTGAGACCCTGTCCTGCTGCCTGAAGCTGCCTGGGACCCTGTCCTGCTGCCTTATACCCAGGCCTGCTGCCTGAAGCTGCCTGAGACCCTGTCCTGCTGCCTGAGACCCTGTCCTGCTGCCTGGGACCCTGTCCTGCTGCCTGAGACTCTGTCCTGCTGCCTGGGACCCTGTCCTGCTGCTTGAAGCTGCCTGGGACCCTGTCCTGCTGCCTGAAGCTGCCTGAGACCTGTCCTGCTGCCTTAGACCCTGTCCTGCTGCCTGGGACCCTGTCCTGCTGCCTGAAGCTGCCTGGGACCCTGTCCTGTTGCTTGAGACACTGTCCTGCTGCCTGGGACCCTGTCCTGCTGCCTGAAGCTGCCTGAGACCCTGTCCTGCTGCCTGAGACCCTGTCCTGCTGCCTGGGACCCTGTCCTACTGCCTGAAGCTGCCTGGGACCCTGTCCTGTTGCCTGAGACCCTGTCCTGCTGCCTGGGACCCTGTCCTGCTGCCTGAAGCTGCCTGGGACCCTGTCCTGCTGCCTGAGACCCTGTCCTGCTGTCTGAAGCTGCCTGGGACCCTGTCCTGCTGCCTGAGACCCTGTCCTGCTGTCTGAAGCTGCCTGGGACCCTGTCCTGCTGCCTGAGACCCTGTCCTGCTGCCTGGGACCCTGTCCTGCTGCCTGAGACCATGTCCTGCTGCCTGGGACCCTTTCCTGCTGCCTGAAGCTGCCTGAGACCCTGTCCAGCTGCCTGGGACCCTGTCCTGCTGCCTGAGACCCTGTCCTGCTGCCTGGCTGCTGCCTGGGACCCTGTCCTGCTGCCTGAGACCCTGTCCTGCTGCCTGAGACCCTGTCCTGCTGCCTGAGACCCTGTCCTGCTGCCTGGGACCCTGTGCTGCTGCCTGAAGCTGCCTGGGACCCTGTCCTGCTTCCTGAGACCCTGTCCTGCTGCCTGGGACCCTGTCCTGCTGCCTGAAGCTGCCTGAGACCCTGTCCTGCTGCCTGAGACCCTGTCCTGCTGCCTGGGACCCTGTCCTGCTGCCTGAGACCCTGTCCTGCTGCCTGAGACCCTGTCCTGCTGCTTCAAGAGCCTGCTGCCTGAGACCCCTGCCAACTCACTTCCGCCACAGGCCTGCCATATCCACAGTTATGTCAAGAACAGAGAAAATCCGTGCCAGTCCATTCACGAGTGAGGAGCTGGATGTCCTTGTGGACGGGGTGCTGGAACAGTACCCACAGCTGTTTGGTGGTCCCAATGTTGTGGTAAGTCGCCATGAAGAGAGCTGCAGGGCAGGGTGGTGTCAGACGTGTAGTCGTGCTGCTGCAGTACCTGCTTGGGGATGTGGGGTGATGACATACACTGACAGACAGGCTGTTTCCTGCTCGAGGTAGTGTGTATGTTGCAATGTGAGTCTATCATAGGCCTGTACTCGTATGTGTGAGTGGGGGGTGTTAAATTGCCGGCCATACAGACCCAACGGTTGTTAGCCTTTTAGGTGCCAGGACAGTGAATGCTTGTGAGGAAATTTCAGGGTGCCCCTGTAGTCAGAGTCAGTGTGAGCCACAGAGTGGGTTCAGTGGCAGCATATCCAAACCTTGAACATCAGCCAACTTACATGCTACAGTTGCTTCACACTCATTAGTAGATATACCCCATCGGTGCCCTGTGCAATTTCCGATTTACACACTGCTGTCGATGCATTTGTGTTGAGGCAATATTCCTTTGTGTGCATATCATGGAGACTAGGGACCACAATGTGTGCATGCATACACTAATGTTGATGCCATGCAGAGGGTACGCCCAGTTCTGGAGGGAGGGAGGTTACTGTGAGTCCAGAGTCTGTGTCTGGCTGCTGTAATGATAGATGCTGACATCTTAAAGAGTGTTACTCTCATGCCTGCAGCTCAAGGTACACCAACGTAAGGCCGTGTGGAGGGCCATTGCAGCAAAGGTGCGAGCCCTGGGGGTATCAAACAGACGTCACACACACTGTCACAAGAGGTGGGACGAAATCAGCCGACTGGCTAAGCAAGAGACAGAGATGACCTTGGGTATGGTACCACGCCCATGACGTCGCACCATGACTCCGCTGATGGGACGCATACTGGCAGTGACCAATCTAGACCTGGATGCACGTCTGAAGGAGCATCAGCAGCAAGACAGAGATGGTGAGTATCTGGGGAGGGAGAGTTTGTCTGGCAGTGGATGCATGTGTACAGGGCCAGTGCCAGCGGTGACACATGTGATGTGCGTGTGTTGCCATGCTGTGTCATGTGATGTGAGTGGCGACTGTGATGTGTGCCTGTATGAGGCATTGGGCCACCATGGTCTTACTGTTCAGCCCATGCATGCAGTTCTCAGTCCTTGACAGATTTTTTGTGTCCACATGGTCTCTCTGCTCTGTGATGGTGTGGGGAGTCCATATTGTGCCGAACTGCACTGTCCATTTGATGAGTGTCACACCATGTCTTTCTACTTTGCATGCATCCATGATGATTGAGGTAGCCTGATTGCCACATGGTGTTTGCTATGGCCTAGTTGGCATTGTGGCATGTGTAGTCAATACAGGTGTGTGTGGTCCCCTCTGGTTCCCTGTAGGGGTGTAAGTGGTGATGTGTGTTGTGGCTACATCTTGTCCATGGGGCTGGTCAATGTGGGCAGGGGGAAGACCATCCATGGGCAGGGTGTGGTGCTGTGTGGCATAGACATGCCTCACTCCTGGAAGTTTGTCTGTATGACAGGCACTGTTGTGGTCTATATCATGTGTAGATGCACAGTGTTTGCAGGGTGTGGTGGTTATCATGTAGCTCTAGGCCTCTACTATGCTGAATTGATCTGCAATGGTGTGTACAAATGATGACACTTACACAAACCTGTTTCTCTCACTAATGCAGATTCGCAAGACACCACAGCGGTACATGATCCTGACACAAGTGGTGGCGAGACCAGCATGACAGCGGCAGCGGAGGCAAGTGAGACTGAGCCAAGTGACACTGAGAACACCAGCGCTCCTGAGGGTGACAGGAGTATGCATGAGGAATCTGTAGCTGAGACACAAAGAACCACTTCATCTGATGCCGGCGGGGATGCATCCCTGTTTGCAGGCACAGCATCTGACACCCAGCGGCCAGTGCCCAGCCTCCCATCCACTTCCTCTGGTGCTGCCTGTATCCGTGTTACTAAGAGGAGACATGTGACATTCACACATGGCACCGCTGCCCCAGCACCTGTTGCCCCTGCTGCCCTCAGTGCAGAGTGCGTAGAGCTCCTGCGGCAACTTTGAGTGGGCCAGACCGCCCTGCTCAATGCCTTCAGTGCCCACGAGAACAAATTAGGCCAGGTTCTAGCATTCATGGAGGGCATACACTCTGACGTGGGTGGGCTACACCGCACAGTCCAGTCATTGTCAGCCACAGTCACAACAGCCCTCCAACAGGCACATGGTCCAATTGCAGCTCAGGTGCCAGTGACGACCACCCATTCAGTGGCCACATCAGATGACAGTGTCCACTTGGGACATACGTCTACTAAACGGTACAACACTAGGAGCACAGGTCAGACACAAAGCAAACAATCCCGTACACAGACTCCAATCCCAAAGAAGAGCAGGTCCCCCCCAATATGCATGGACAAGGTGAAGTCACAGAAGAGTAAGGCCACAAGAACATTGTCCCAAACATCAGGCTCACATGCTGCAGAGGCATCACCAGAATATGACTCACCGATGCCCACAGAGGATGTTTGGCATGTCATGGCTACACCTGGGGAGAGCACAGGGACACAACCACCCACCACACCGACACCAAAAAAAAGTACATCGAGGCAGGTGGATGAGGGCCCTGTTGGGAGCAGCCCAATCATTGAGGCAGAGGAGAGCCCTGTTGTGACCAGCCCAATGGTTAAGGCAGGGGAGCCCAGTGTTGTGACCAGCCCTGGCAAGGAGGGACAGGAGGGCACTGTGGACACCACTCCTGGGGGAAGTGGTAAGGTGGTCCCTGTGAGGGGTACACCTTCCGGAGAGGGTAAGGTGGTCTGGAGGCGTAGCCAGCCAAAGCGTTAAGCAGGATCAAGCACATCACCTGAGGGAGTGCCAGTGTCTGCCCCTGATGTGGGACAGTTGGTGTGTGTGCCTATTGTGCCATCTCCACTTCCCATCAGACCCCAAGACAGGCAAGCCATTTCAAGTACCAAAAAAGTGGAAGGGCACCCCTTCAACCTCTCCCACCCACACTGTGTCAAGGGTGTGCATGACTCCACCTCCATGTGCCACGGTGCCACCTGGTCCACACAGCCCTCCACCTTGCAGGCCCTCTGTTATTGCAACATCACATGGCCCTCTGTCACACCAGTCAAGTAGACCTGCTGTCCATGACACGCAGCCAGGTCCCAGTCCGCATGACAGCCAGGAGTGAGTTGTCAACCCCCTCATATGCTTGTGCCACACACAGGTGTGCTTGTCAGGACCATTGTTTGCAACCTGGGTGTGTTGCTAACCCTGTTGCTCTGATGTGCTGTGCTCTCCCCTGTGCAGCCTCTCATGTACTTGCTGTCTCCCCTGCCGTGGACTCTGGGCCTTTTGCTATGATGTGCTGTGCTCTCCCCTGCCATGGACTCTGGGCCTGTTGCTCTGATGTGCTGTGCTCTCCCCTGCCACAGACTCTGGGCCTGTTGCTCTGATGTGCTGTGCTCTCCCCTGCCAAGGACTCTGGGCCTGTTGCTCTGATGTGCTGTGCTCTCCCCTGTGCAGCCTCTCATGTACTTGCTGTCTCCCCTGCCATGGACTCTGTCGTTCGTGTTTCTGTATGACCTCTGCATAGTCTCTGCCATTTGTACATGATTGTGTGGCTTGCTGTTGTCTACTGATGTTGTATTGCTACATCTGTGCAATATATGAATAAATACAGAAACCTCTGGTGTGTGTTTTCTCAGTCTCGTTGCTGATTGTAATCCTTTTCTTGTTTACATTTGCTTCACTGTGTACCATGCTCCATTTTTCAGTTCACCATTGCTAGGCTCTTTGTGGGCATCTTATTTTTATACAGGGGTGATGGTGTCTTCAGTCCATTCTGGCACAGCTGATGTTGTACTCTGTAATGGCTATTTCACAGACAATGCTATTTTCTTGTTGGTGATTAGCTATTGCTGCATACACTGTTCACAGGTCACCTTGGGAGGACATTGGCAGCACAGGGTGTGCATCTGTACAGTGGTTTTGTAGCTGTCTGTGATGTCATGGGGTATGTGTGTGTTTTCCTTTCTGTGTGCCCAGGCGTGTATGTGTATGGTCATCTTGTGTTGGCCCTTAGTCCAGGTGGCATGGCTCACATGGCATGTGTGGTGTTGGGTGTGGCAGAGGTGTGCAGTGTGAAGGGTGTTAGTTTGTGGTGTATGTATGTGTGCCCCTGTATGGTGTGAGACACACATGTGTGAGCCAGGAGTTGTATGCCTGTTTTTGGTTTTGTCTTGCCCTGTGTGGATGATTGTATGCAATTGTGTGGGCTATGGGGAGTGCACTGGTGTTGTGTGTTAATTCTCAGCCACTCCTGCAGTGCCTGTGTCCCTGCCTTCTGCATTCTGCGCATGTGTTGACCGCGGCGGTGACGTGACTGTGACCGGGGCGTTGCTGCTGGTTGGCGGACGTTCAGTGTTCCGGATGGTGTGGAGTGCCTTGTAGTGAGGTGGGTGATGTGTGGGTGCCCATGTGGATGTGTTGTGTCCCCTAGCAGGATGCCAGTGTGGTGCTGGGGACCTGTGTTGGCATGTGTGTTGTGCGGTGCATATGTGTAGTGGCGTACCTGCGTCGGCGTCCGCGGCGGCCCATCTGGCGATAGTGTTGCAGCAGGTACATGACCGGATGCATGTGGAGGGCTGGGTCCATGGGGTTCATGTTGGGTTTCGGCGTTCGTGCTCCGCTGTCGACTTTCCGCCTGCTTCAGTTGTGCGGCGTCCCCGCTGCGGTGCGTCTGCTTGTTTGGCCCATCCTAATTTGTCGGACGGGGCGGACGTCATCGGGCGTGGCAGAGGGTTTCGATTGGCTCCCGCCGCCACGGTGGCGGGCGCACTTTGATGGCGGTGCGTGGCGCACCTCGGCGGACGGGAAATGACTTGTGTTTACCTATCCTAATGCTGCGGACGTGAGTTCCGCAGTTAGCGCGCGGAAAAAGCTGTTTTTCCGCCTCACCACCACCGCGGTGGTGCCACCGCCCGCCATCCTAATGGACACCTTAGTTCTTTTGAACATTTCTGGTCCAGTCAGACCTGATCTTGAATTTTGGAATGCCATCAAGATTTTACTTGCTTCTATTGATTGTCCGAATATTGTAGTTGCTGGTGATTTTAATCAATGGTTAGACCCCTACTCTGACAGAAAATCCAAATGTAAATTTAATCCTGATAAATCCCACAAAGCCTTTCAATCTACTATTGCCTCTCGATCATTAGTTGATGCTTGGAAACTTGTAATGCTGATTCCCTTGAATTTACCTTTTTTTCGAATGTTCGTCCATCTCGTTCTAGATTGATTACATTTTGATTGGTAAATGCCTACTTCCATCGCTTTTGTCATCAGAGATTGGATCTATTTTCATTTCTGACCATGCTCCTGTTATTTCTGTTTTGGACCTTTCTTTAAATTCCCCCAAATTTAGCAGATTGAAATTATATAATTTTTTATTGTCTGATACCGCTTCGAATACAGAAGCTATTAAATTTATTAATGAGTTTTTCACACTTAATAACCCTTCTGACACCTCTACTGCTAATACTTGGGATGCTCTTAAGGCCTCTTTTCGTGCTTTTACTATTTCATATGTTACAAAGAAAAAGGAAATGGCTTGAAATATATATAAAATGTTATTACAACAACTGAAACTTTTGGAACATACATATTTTACCTCTAAAATCCCCCCCAACACTTCATGAATTGATTAAGGCAAAATCTGAGCTTAATAAATTGGCTACCGTTGATGCTTGTAATGTCCTTCATAAAATCTAAATATCATGGGGGGTAACAAAAAAGCGACGAGATGTTGGCCAACTTCTCAAAAATCTAATCTGAATGTAAAAATATTGGACCCAATCTAAATGAATCTACTAATACTCTTACTTCATCGGATGAGGATATTGCTTATGTATTTCATGAGTACTACCGGTCACTATATTCCGATGATACGAATCCCTCCCCTCAAAATTTAGATACCTTCTTTTCTGACCTCCCCTCTCCCCCATCCCTACCTGATGAATTTGACTAATTGTAGAGAGATGTTACTTTACAAGAGGTAACTGATGCTATTAAATCTTTGAACAAGTTAAAAGAACCAGGGCCTGATGGCCTTTCTGTTGAATTTTATTCCGCCTATTCCTCTATTTTCATTTTCAAAGCTTCTGGTTCCTTCATGAAAGCCTTGATTATTCTTATACCCAAACCCTACAAAGACCATTCTCTTTGTAAAATCTACCATCCTATATCATTAATCAATTATGACTGTAAGCTATTTGAAAAGATTCTTGCAACCCGCTTGGAGAGTATTATCCCATTACTGGTTAATACTGATCAATCGGGTTTTATTAAAAGCAGATTGGGCGTGGATAATGCTCGAATGTTTGCCAATGTCATTTACTTAAGTAAGAAAATTAAGTCCCCTCTAGCTACACTATCCTTAGATGCAGAGAAGGCTTTTGACCAAATTAATTGGCGATTCATGTTTAAAACACTTCAGTGGTTTGGATTCGGCCCAACTTTTATATCCTAAATTAAACTGTTATATTCTCACCCCAGAGCTAGTATTTTTGTAAATAACTGGTTCGTCAAATTTTTTTTCCTATCTTGAGGTACACGCCAAGGTTGTCCTCTTTTACCCTTATTATTTGTTCTATGCCTTGAACCATTCCTTGAGCGTATCCGTGTTCACTTTCATAAGTCTGGTCTCACTCATAATTTTCTAGAAACTAAAATGTCAGCTTACGCTGATGATATATTATTCTATATGTCTAATCCTCTCACTTTCCTCCCTCCCTTTCTAGAAGAGGTTACATTATATTCCAGTATTTCAGAATATTAATTGAACTTCTCAAAAACAAAAGTACTACAGTTGAATTCCTTATGTTACCAATATATGTTTAAAGATACTAATTTTACTTGTTGTCCTACTAAAAGAAATTACCTTGGTATTTGTTTTTCCACTACTTTGACTGTCACAATTAAGCATACGTTTAATGCATTAATCAATAAGATTCAATCACTGTTACTTTCCTGGTCACCTCTTCATTTATCTTGGTGGGGAAGACTTGACACCATTAAAATGATGATTGTCCCTCATATCCTATATACTTTATCTATGTTACCATTTCGAATCCCCCTATTATATTTTTCACAAAACAATTCTATTTGTACCAAATTCCTTTGGAGTAAAAAGCATCCACGCATTTCCTTTGCTAAGCTTAAACGCCCCAAATCTGAAGGAGGTGTGCGCTTTCCTGATTTCAAAACATATTACTCTGCATTTTTAATCAGACAATTTTTTGCCCTTTCCTATGATTTTGGTAACACTCCTATACCGAGATGGATTTCATTTGAACGTTCTTTATTAAAAGATTTTTCTTTTCGTAATATAATTTATATGTCTTATTGTACATTAATAGCTAATAATCCTATTTCGAAATACTCCCAAAACCTACTATATAACATATTTGTTGATGGCCTTGGCCTTCTTCAATGTTTTGTATCCTCTACTATTTGGTACAACAAATACATTAAATACAAAAGTAAATCATTCTACTACAAACATTGGAAGGAGAAGGGAATTATCTTTGTCCATCAAATCATTCATCAGAATTCTGTCATTTCCTTTTCAATGTTACAAATGCAATAACATTTACCAGATACTTTCCTTGTTGAATATATTTTAATATATTCATATTTAATAGAATTAATAGAATTTCCCCTTGTGTCCGCCCCCCCCCCCCTCGAGTTATTTCTTGCACACCTAGGGGTCGATAATTCTTGTTAGGACACGCCAGCAGCTTTAAATCATTTTTCCCCGCTTCCCAGGTGTTGCTTGGCCGGTTTCGAGGCTAAGTCACCGGGTCCCGGGTTGTTGGTTTTGGCGGCCATCTTAGGTTGGGCGCTATTGAACGAGCGCTCTACTCGCTCTATTTAATGAAGGGCTCTCCACCAAATCGGGAGATTGCCCATACAGACGCTTAAGGCTGCTCCTGAGCGGTCGTTTTTACTGGAAACGCTATTTTAGACTTTTTAACAAATAAGCCTGCAATTGTGTACAGAATTTCCCCTTGTGTCCGCCCCCCCCCCTCGAGTTATTTCTTGCACACCTAGGGGTAGATAATTCTTGTTAGGACACGCCAGCAGCTTTAAATCATTTTTCCCCGCTTCCCAGGTGTTGCTTGGCCGGTTTCGAGGCTAAGTCACCGGGTCCCGGGTTGTTGGTTTTGGCGGCCATCTTAGGTTGGGCGCTATTGAACGAGCGCTCTACTCACTCTATTTAAACGGCCAGTCATGCCTCCGCGCAGCGGACGCGGACAGCGGACGCGCCGGACCTGCGCCGGAGGTTCGCCAGAGGTGAGCCCATCTTTGCCCATCCGGGGCCTGGGGCCAGAACCTCTGGCCAGAATGTGGTTTACTCAAGGGCCGCTCTATTACAACTTAATTTGGGCAAGTCCCTTCCGGAGCCGGCTACCCTACACCGGCTGGGCTGCGAGGGTCTGCTTATGTCACCTAGAGGCGCCAGAGGGCGCCAGCGCATGCCCAACATACATACCCTGAGCTACGGTCTACTGAATACTCGCTCTCTGCAGAGCCATAGGTTAGAGGTTTTTACACTCCTGGAAGACGGGGAGTTAGATGTCCTCGCGCTTACCGAAACATGGCTGGAGGACTGCTCAGCGCCCGACTTGGTGGCGGCCCTCCCAGATAACTATTTGGCTATTCATTTTAACAGGGAGGGAGCTAAGAGAGGAGGAGGAGTAGCCCTTCTTTATAAGTCATGCCTCCGTGCCAATAGGTTCCTCTTCGAAACCCTTGGAGGAGCTGAGGTTATGGGGGTTAAGCTCAGGAGGGGAGCAGTCTGTGTGGTGTGCCTGGTGGTTTATCGGCCACCTTGGGCATCGCCTGACTTCCCTATCCTCTTTGTAAGATTGGTCCAGGACCTGTGTACAAGATACGATAAATTGGTGATCGTTGGAGACTTCAATTATCACTGGGAAAAGTCCCCTAAAGAAGGACAAGCATTACAGATCGAGTGGCGATCTCCTCCTTAGGTCTCATCCAACAGGTTAAGGGACCAACACATGAGAAAGGTCATGTGCTCGACCTAGTCTGGACCACCATGCCAGCTCAGGGTATCACGGAAATTCTTCCTTGTGCTTGGTCTGATCATTTTTTAATTAAGGGTAGACTCACATTGAGGGGCCCCCTGTCCAAACCTGAGGAGGGCTGGAAAACGGCCCGCAAATGGAGAAACCTTGATGGGGAAAAACTGGTCCACCTCTTAGAACACCATCCCTCAGACATAGAGCAGGATGCCAACGTTGATGCTCTATGCAGACATCTTCAGCATAAACTGGGGAGTGCCATTGATGTGGTGGCACCTCTCCGCAGGATGAAGAAGGTGGCGAGAGGAGCCGGGGCGCCTTGGTATAATGATTCCCTTAGAGAGATGAAACGCGGGGTGAGGAAGAAAGAACGGGCATGGCGTAAAAAGTACGACGCTATCTCCAAACAAGAATATACCTCATCCTTAGCCCAGTACAAACTAGCCATACAATCAAGGAAGGCTGCTTTCTTTGAGGAAAGAATAACTACTGCTAGAAATCCGCAAAAAGAAATCTTCCGGGTCCTGGCGGAGCTCAGGGTGAACAAGGAGCAAAGTCCCGAGTTCACCCAGGAGGACTGTCAGAGGTTCCAGGATTTCTTCGTAAAGAAGATATCCGATATCTTGGATGAAATTGCAGAAACTGCACCCCTCGAATGTCCGCACATACCGGACCTCACTGGCCCGCTAAACATTCCACCTCTAGCTGAGCTATCCCTTATTTCCAAACAGGAATTACTTAAAATCACAGGCCGTGTCAAATCAGGCTCCTTGGTGGACCCTTGCCCGCCTGACATATTCAAGATGGCAATGCCAGGAATAGAGGATGAGGTTCTGCACCTATTGAACACCTCTCTCCGGACAGGACGGATCCCTTCAGCTTTTAAAGAGGCTCGCCTGATCCCTTTATTGAAGAAACCTGGAGCAGACACAAAATGTCTGAAAAATTTTCGGCCCATCTCCCAGTTGCCTTTCTTGGCCAAGGTAATTGAGCAGCATGTGTTAGCTCTATTATCGGGCCATCTAGAGAGTAACAACCTGTTGGAGACCAATCAGGCAGGGTTCCGTGCTAATCACAGCACGGAACTAGTTATGCTATCCATCTTGGATGAGCTAAGGATGCGAGCTGATGTAAAAACACTGAGCGCCCTGGTACTATTGGATCGCTCCGCGGCGTTTGACACCGTGTGCCATAAACAGCTTCTGTCGCGGTTGAGATCCTTTGGCGTCGTGGGTACAGCTCATGCATGGCTCTCTTCATTTCTGCAGGGCAGGACACAACGAGTACAGCTGGGGGATCTACTTTCTACCCCTGCTCCGATCACCTGCGGGGTCCCCCAGGGATCTGCCTTGTCTCCACTACTTTTTAACATCTACCTGCAACCACTAATTGCTCTCCTGAATAGGATGGACTGCCTAGTGTACAACTATGCCGATGACACCCAGATAATCATCCGGCTGGATGATGGTCCAGGAGCTCCCACCAGGCTACAGGACATACTGAAAACCACAGTCAATTGGATGTCCGAGAACTCCTTAAAAGTCAACCCGGATAAAACGGAAGTATTACCCATTTCCATCTCGGGTAACCCTTGGAGTGATAAATTTTGGCCAATGGAGCTGGGTGTACCCCCAAAGCCGGCAGTTGCAGTCAAAAGCCTAGGCCTATATGTGGATAATAAATTATCCATGGAAAAACAAGTTACCACCGTAGTAGGCACCAGTATAGGCTTGTTAAGACAACTTAGGAAGATCGCGGCCCTACTCTCATTCTCTACCTTGAGACACGTGGTCTCAGCCACAATTCTGGCTAGGCTGGACTACGGGAACTCCCTTTATTTAGGTTTGCCACAGCGGCTGCTGGACAAACTACAGGGAGTCATGAACGATGCAGCTAGGTTGATATTTAAAAAACCCAGAAATGCCCATGCCTCTCCCCTGATGCAGGAGTTACACTGGCTACCAGTTCGCCAGAGAATTGTCTTCAAAGGGATGTGCATTGCTCACAAGGCTTTGCATGGCAAAGCACCAAAATACCTAAAATCCCGACTATCCCCTTACATACCGGGTAGGACTTTGCGTTCGTCGGACGCCACTCTTCTGTCTCAGCCCCGCTTTAAATTGACCACGGTGGGGGGCCGTGCTTTCTCCAACACAATCCCAGCTCTATGGAATAAATTGGATCCAGAGCTCAGGAAGGAGAGTAATTTACTTTCCTTCAGAAAAAAATTAAAAACCGCACTTTTCAAACAAGCATGGAGCAGACCTTAGGTGCACAGCTGGTTTCAAGTGAATATAACATCTATCACGTAAATATGGTCAGACAGCGCTTAGAGACCCCTGTGGTTATAACGCGCCATACAAATTAAATAAATAAATAAATAAATAAATATCAACAGCTCTGAAATCTCACTTAACTACCTTCGACCTCTCCTGTGTTTCCACCTCAAAAATGCCACCTACACCGCTTTATAATATTTCTCAAGAACATAAACCTAAAGCAGCTAATATTTATAAACTACTATCATTTCATATTACTGAACGACCTAAATCCCTTACAGAATTAGCCTGGGAAACTGACTTAGCTTTCTCAATACCTGTTTCTGATTGGGATAAATTATGGTCTAAGTTGAACAAAATTTCAGCTGCTGTACGCATTACTCAATAGCTCTACTTTATCTATAATAGAGCAGTGATAACTCCTGTTTGTACATCCAAGTTTTCCCCTACCTCAACTCCCTTATGTTGGTCTTTTTCTAATTTTACCGGAACTTTAAGACATCAAATTTATGAGTGTACTAATGTTTTGAGCTTTTGGCATTCTATTTGGTCTACCTGTATGAACATTTTCGAATGTAATTTAACGCTATCATTGCAAAATGTTTTTCTTGGTTCATCTTCACCTGATTTCGAAGATTGTACTCCTATATCGCTATTGTTTTACCTATTTATAGCGTTAGCTTAGAAAGTTATTATGTGAGGTAGTGTGGCTCACTGGTTAGAGGCGGCAGACCCGAGAGCAGAGGACGGTCCGGGACCAGGGTTCGATTCCCGGCGCGGCAGGTTTCTGGACCAGGGTCAGCGGACTCGATAATTCTCTCGCCTCGTTGCCCACTCTGATCAGCGATCACACTCGGCAACTCTGGGCATTAGCTTGCCTCATCCTCACTAACGGCCCCACCAGACCGCCGGGGATGCCTGGTCTCACCCTGGAGATACCCATTAAGGGACCATCTCTCAGGAAGGGTTTCGCAGCGGTCGAAGCGCCTTGGGACCCTCCGGGTAAGTAGTGCGCTATATAAATGCCTATACATACATGCTGGAAAGACAATTCCAAATTATCCTTATTGACTTGGTGGAATTTCATTTGTGATAAACATTGAATTGCTACTGTCTCCTCTTCCTCTTTACCCCAGATAATTAAATCTGATCTTCATTGGTTACCTTTCACAACTTATCTTCCTTCACATGTCTTAAATACTTCTCATCTTTTCTGTCTTTGTTTCTATTGCCACCTTATTTTATCCTATACCTTTTTAACCCCCTTCTTATTCTTTTTTATGTTTTTTTCTCTCTTCTTTTCTTTTATTTCTCCCCTCTCTTTCTAGTAGAATTTAATACTATTGCATTCTTCCATTATTTGCTCATCGAATATTTTTACTTTGTTTTATTGTTCTGATAATGATGTTATTTTTTTCTTTTCTTTTTCCTGTTTCTCTTGTTATTCTGAAAACTCAATAAAAATTCTTAACCCCTTCGATGCTGATGACAAAGCCAGCTCGTCATGGGCGTTACCTGCGTTACGCGCATGACGAGCTGGCTTTGTCACGTAACGCGCGATTTTCGAATTTTCAGCTCGCAGCGGGAAAACCGCTAGCACGCATGCGGTTAAACCAAAAAAAACAACTCTTACAGTTAGTTAAAACTGACCTTCTACATTGTTTAACTATTAAACACTCCGCCATCAACTTTCATTTTCGAAAAGCAACATTTCAATGTGAATAGTTATTTCAGTTATCTAAACAGAAGGAAAAATGTATTTAACGTTTTTTACCTCCAATATCTGACAGCACTGACGTTGTCAACCTGAACTACAAAACTCAATTGATCTGGGCCCACTTTACTGAGATATCTGAAAGTGATCTTTTTATTACTGTTGCCAAAGGGAAATCCACAAACCAGTTCGCCAATGCGGTGCGTGGCAACATTAAAAAGGAGTTTTATAGCCAGCTATTACTCTACTTTACATCATAAAGTAATCCATTTCTCTCCAAGATCTTACTCCCCCTGAAGACATCTTCGAGAATTTTGCTGTCCACAAAAATCTTTTGTGGAACGATGATTGAAAGTTGTGTTTCCTTCCAGATGTCCCTGCATGTCTCCTTCTCCTGTATATGGTAAATGTTAACTCTAATTGTCAGCAGGTTTACAGCGGATGTACGCTGTTACCACGCGATGTATTACATCGCCGTACTTTACAATGCGTATTTTACATTGCAAGTCGTTACCACAACTTGCGCTGTAGCGGTGCTGGACTTAGGAATAGTTACATTTACTATTCCAACACCAGCCTACGTACAGTAGGGAAGTTGTTGGAATAGTAAATCAACTATTCCTTAGCCTAGAGCCATGACTTGCGCTGTAAAAGACGCGTCGTAACTGCACTGCGGGGTAACATCCGCGTTGTAAAGGATGTTCCCTGGTTACAGCAGAGAGGCTGCCTGCATAGAAGTTGTGAATGATTTGCTAGGTTCCTCAACACCAGAAATTTTTGCCTCCAGGGGCTCATTGACCCTACCACTGCTTTTGACATTGTCCATCATTCCTTTTTGAGTAACATCCTCAAAGACGGAAAGGGCATTGAGGGTGTACTGCTTGCTTAAATAGTCGACCTCATACGTTTCCAAGCATTTCCTGCCTTGTTGGTTTAGAGCAAGATGTCCCCCACTCAGTTTAATCTCTATGAGGAACCACCTGGAACCACGGGGGGCATTGTTAAGAAATCTAACAAATGATCTTGAGCCTTAGCTATGGATTACAAAGTAATGAACTATCAGCAAGAAAGCCCTATACTGCCTAATGTTGAAGAACATCCTTGATTATTCAGTTGACCATAGTCTCTGTACCAACTTTTCTGGGCAAGACTGGCCCTCAACTTCTCCCCACACAGCTGTAGTCCAGGAGAGTTAACAGACAGAGCTAAATGCAATATTTCAAACTGCTCACCAACCAGCATTTGAGAGCACTCATCAGTATCTTTATGACTAGTATAACTAAGATGTATGCCCGAGTCAGGAAAACAACGTACTTACGGGCATATTATCAAGGGAGTTTATCTCCGCTTTTTTGGCTTTAAAAGCCAAGAAAGCGGAGATAAAATTATCTCCCTATTACCTAGCTGTCGCTAGCACCAGTTAGCGACAGCAACAGCTAGTAAAAGATAGCGACCATCTTGGGCCCCACTTTGCATGTCAGTGATATTTATCACTAATGACATGCAAAGTGGGCATGCCAAGATGTTAGCGACTGGAAACAGTCGCTAACATCGCTATCTCCTATTACCAACTAAGCGCGAATATCTCCAAAAGCTAACACCTGCCCTGAGCAGTTCTTAGCCATGTTATCCAATGGGAGGTGGATAACATGGCTAAGAGCGTTAGCTCGCTAATGCATGAATAGCGCTGACTTTTCAGCGATATTCATGCATTGCGGCCGATATTTTTTTCACGCTAACCAAGCAATAGCGATAATTATCGCTATTGCCTGGTAATATGCCCCTTAGGTGTTTAAAATTCGGAGGATGGGCTACTCCATCGATAAATGATGGATATCCTGTCTGCCACATTCCAAGTTTTGTAGACTATTATGCACTGGATACTCTCACGGGGGGCAAGTAGTGTTCTACAAATCTATTGATTGATTGATCAATTGATGCACTTGTAATACCGTGGATGGGACATCAGCCATATTTTTAAAGGGTGTCCTGTCTGCCAAACTCTAGGTAAGTCCCTTAGAAAAGTTTGACTAATAACAATAAAACAAGGAATATCGACTTGTGACTGCAGCCATTGGTGTGCTTATTTGATGGGTCCCATAATCAAAATCTCAGTGTTAATCCTCCTGATAGACTGTTCCCACCCTTATATATAGAATGAATGATTCTAAGATGACAGCTAGGCAATACTCCACATGTTGAAAGAAAACATGGTATCTCCTTCCTGGGTCTTTATGTGCTCTCTCAAAGTGTAAAGTCGAGAGTGGAAAAAAAGAACACGCGAGGCTTGTAGCTGTGTCAATTCACAAAAGCACCATACACAAATAATTTACATCATAGACCTATCGTAATGATCTTTTCTGGTTTGAAGCAGAAATGAATGCATGTATTATGCGCCTGCAGGACATAATTCATTTAACTCGATATTTCTCTGACTAAGTCGTTTATTTTCAGATAGTGTAACTCAGAAACAGTATACAAGGCTTGCACTTTTTGTTTCTGATATGTCTGAAAATAAAGCACTTACTGGAAAAAATACTGGGTTAAAGGAATTCACTTTAATTCCGGCAGGCGTTCGGCTCTGCACCGTGCAGGAAAAGAATTATTTTTTAAACATGGGGTTACACAATGATGTTATCACCTTTCTTTTTCATGTTCCACTAATGATTGTCATCCTCTTCAATACCTTTCACAAGGATGTTCAGGATAGTGCCAGATTTTAATCGTTAGACTTGTCTATTATTCAGGAAATTGGGAGAACAAGTGGCAGCCAGGGTGACTGATTCATCATCATTAAAACAATACAACACTTGAATTCTTCATGTAACCTAGCACCTGCAAAAACAATGCAGCAAAACCTTGTGATTAACAGCTAACATTACAAGAGTTTTCTTTATCAAATTAAAGTCAACAGACGGTAGTTAGAGGGACACCCCACTCAGTGTTTTACTGAGAGGGTAAATGGGTCCTTTTTGTAGTGTCGCGTTTTAGTCTCCGACGTGATGACGCGGTGCCCCGAGCCAGAACACAACGACTCGTGCAGGCGCAGTGGGGAGAGTAGAATGTGCGCGAACGGCAATTCGGCAGAAGCGACCGGAGCTGTGGCGAGTTAAACGCTCGGCGCTTCCTGTGATAGTTTTTCCTTGAATTTAATAAAGGAACTTGTCGCTACACCTGGCAGTCTCCCAGTGATTATTGAGGGGCAATTTACTAACATCATAGTGGCGACGAGGAGTGGGATAGCCCCCACCTGGTCCTCTCCAGCAAGCCATCGAGCAGAACGGCGACACAACCACCCCAGCACAGAGGAATGGTCGGATATAGCTGAGGGGAGGACAACCAACTGGGGACACACAGGAGGACAAGCACGCTATTCACAAGGAAGCGTGGCAGCAGCGCAGAGACTGGCAGCCTAAGATCCACGTGGCTCTAGACCAGAAGCCCGAGCTCCCAAGGCAACAGGTGAGCGGGGAGTGCACTCAGCTGAGACCCTGGCAGAAAAGGGAGACAGAGACACCGGGGACGACAAGGAAAGCCGCCCCAGCAACTCATGAGGTGGGAACACCAGCGCACCCGGTAGCCCTAAAAGCCCTGGGGACAACTCAGATCGAGAGGGAAGTCTCAGCGCACCAGGCAGCCCTCGAAACCGAGGCGAAGGGCCAGGAAGTGCACCCAAGATGAGCAACCAAATGACGGCCCTCACCGCACCTGTCCCTTTCCTACCCAGACCAGGAGAACTCCTGATGAAGTGGGAGGACTGGAGGGAATACTTCAAAAATGACATGGAGGCGTTGGAAGATGAAAATGGAGAACTTTTTCCTAGTGCCAGGAAAAAAGAGGTTACTGCTGCATAACCTGGGCCCAGGAGGCGTGAGAGTATTTGCAAACATCGTACCAGCGACAAGACAAGCTGCAGACGATGACGCTTTCAAAAACGCCCTGGAGGATTTGGACAATCACTATCGCCCCGCAGTGTGCGTGTCCATCGACAGGTACAACTTTCAACAAAGGAAGCAGGAAGAAGGTGAATCCATAGACGATTATGTAGCGCCGCTGAGACGGCTAGCCATCACGTGTAATTATGGACAGCTCCAGGATGAATATATCAAGGACCAAATAGTCATGCACACCACAAACAAGTCGGTCCAGGGCAAGTTGTGGTCGCAGGGTGAGGCGTCCCTGAAGGATGTCATCGCAATGGTCAAGAAGGCGGAGCTTTCAAAACGTTGCGCAGAAGCGGCGAAAAAAAGAGCACCCTTCGAGACAAATGGTCAACAAAATAGACGAAGCTCCATCTTCATTCAGGCAAATGAGACCCACAGGAGAAGGGAAGCACGAATCTAGATGGGCAGGAAAACCAGGACCAGCTGGAAAACAATCCACGGACAACAAATTCTCTTGCTACCGGTGCGGGAGCACAGCACACGCAGCGCAGGATAAGCGGTGTCCAGCTTTTCGCGCCAGATGCTCGTTCTGCGGGCTGGTTGGCCATTATGAGAAGGTGTGCCGCAGGAAGGGAAAGAAATCCATGGTGAAATGCATCAATCAGAGCCAGGCCGAAGACCTAACGGAAGACGACCTGGAGGACGATGACATGGTCTTATGCGTTGAAGAACAGGCACTGGATGTGGCAGGCAAACGTTCGGACAAACCGCGAACGGACATGCTGATCGAAGGAGTGAAAGTTCACATAGCGATAGACTCGGGGTCGCCGTACTCCATTTTCCAAAGGTCCTTATGGGAAGAAGACTTTGTGCCCACCCTCGGCCCGCAGTTGCAACCACCTGACATTAGACCGATATCGTACACCAGCAACGCCATCCCTATGGTGGGGTTCCGCACCTTGAAATTTGAGTTCAGGGGAAGGTCGGCGATATGCAAACTGTACGTGGCGGAACGAGGACCCTCCGTACCAGGTTGGAGAGACCAGGGTGACCTTGGGATAAAATTGGACCCAGGAGGCAAAGAACAAATACTGCTGACGGAGGACAGTCGGTGGCCAGATCTAGAGAAACTGAAACAAACCTTCCCAAAAGTGTTTGGAGGCACGGTAGGAAAACTAGACAAATTTGTGCACAAGATTCTGCTCAAGGAGGATGCTCGCCCTGTGTCCCACAAAGTCAGGAGCATTCCCATTGCCGTGAAAGATGCAGTCCAACAGGAACTACGAAGACTGGAGGAGCAAGAGATAATTGAACCTGTCGACAGCTCGGAATGGTTGGCCCCCTTAGTCGTTGCCAGGAAACCAAATGGCAAGGTACGTCTATGCGTGGACCTACGCGAACTCAACAAGTGTCTGATAGTTGAAAAGTTCCCATTACCCAGAATAGAGGAAATGTTGGCAAAAATGAGAGGAGTGACATGATTCTCGACTATCGAACTGACCTCCGCGTATCATCAAATTGACTTGCACCCTGCGAGCAGAAGGCTCACCTCCTTCATCACGCCCTTCGGGTGTTATCAATTTCGCCGAATGCCATTTGGGTTGGCATCGGCGGCTGCAGTCTTACAAAAGCTAATGCACCGCCTGTTCAAAGACATTCCTGGCGTCCAGTACTTTCAGGACGACATCTTGATAATGGGCACAAGCCGAAAGGACCATGATGAAAAACTAACCAAAGTATTGACAGTGCTCCAAGAGAATGGCCTCGCCGCCGAGTGGAGCAAGTGTAAGCTGGGCATGTCAGCGGTCACCTATCTAGGACATGAGTTAGGGAGTCAAGGAATCACACCGAAGAGACAAAACGTGAGAGCCATTTGTGACGCCATGGCCCCAACCAACAAAGAAGAGGTGAGGTCATTTTTGGGAATGGCGGAGTATTATAGCAAATTCGTCAGACATTTTGCCACCAAGACCCACAGGCTATGACAACTGATCAGAGACAAAGCAACGTTCCAATGGGACGAAGAAGCCCAGAGTGAATTTGATGAACTGAAGAGCAAGATAAGCCAAGCAATACCCCTACATGGGTACGACCCGATGGGTCACACGATCCTGACAACAGATGCAAGTGAAAGAGGTTTGGGGGCAGTGCTAGCGCAGGAGAGAGACGATCACACAGTGGAAACACTCAGCTTCCCTCCCGGGCGCTGTCGCCCACTGAACATAAATATAGTGTAATTGAGAAAGAGATGCTCGCGGTCACGTGGGCCATGTGCAAATTCAGACAATTCTTATGGGGCAAACGGACCACAAACCACTGGTCAAGGTGCTGACCTCCAGCGGACATGACACAGCAACACCGCGCATTGCGAAAATGACACTCAAGCTGCTTGATTACACATACGACGTTGAGTACTTGCCGGGGACACGCAATAAAGTGGCAGACTATTTGAGCAGGGCCTCTGCCATGGAGGAAGCACCGTTGGTCCCACTAGGCACAGACGAAATGGTAGCTGCAATGGCTGACTCGGAGAAGAATATCAGCAGGCAAGAGTGGGCCCAAGCCTACGAAGGAGACTGCGAAATGGAGGAAGTCAAGCAATTTTTGATCTCTGGATGGCCAGAAAAAAAACATCTTAAAGAGACTATGAGGAAGTACTATGAAGTGCGCGAGGAGTTGTCAGTGAGTGACTCAGGGATCTTCTTGTACCGAGGAGATAAGGTAGTCCCGCCAACTACGCTGATCCCACTGCTGTTGAACCAACACCATGAAGGGCACCTTGGCATCGTCAGGACGAAAATGGGCGTGAAACAAATGTACTGGTGGCCGGGTATGGACAACCAGATAGAGCAACAAGTGAGAGAATGCATCCAGTGCCAAGGAGCGGACAAGATCTTGAGTCCGTTAAGATCTTGACCCTTGCTTTTAAGGCCCTGCATTCTATTGGACCGAATTATATCAGGAAGAGTATGTCTTTTTATGCGCCGAGGAGATCTCTGCGGTAGGCTTTGTTGGCCAAAGCTGATGTCCTGCCAATTAGACTTGCCAGGATCGGAGGGCGCTCCTTCCGTTATCTGGCAGCACGTTGCTGGAATGAGCTTCCTGTCTCTTTAAGGAAGGGTAACAGTCTCCTTTCTTCTAGAGTAGCTGTGTTGTGTTTCTCTGCCTCAGTTCTCTTTGACAAAGCACCCGGACACCCCTCGGGGTAGCCGTGCGCTATAAAAGAGACATTACATAACATTAAGGCCCGCCTTAGGGATGTTCGAGCAGCCCCACAACCCGTGGGAAGATGTGGCGATGGACATATTGGGTCCGGTGCTCGATTCCAGAGGAACGGCTAAGTACCTATGCGTGGTTATAGACAAATACTCGAAATGGCCGGAGGTAGACGTGCAGGAAGTCATGGACTCCGACACAGTGTTGAAATTTCTGACTTCAGTATTTCTCCCGGAAGGAATGCCCAGAACGATCTTGAGTGATAACGGGCCCCAATTCACGTCAGAGAAATGGACAAGGTACATGGAGAGGAACAGAATCAAGTCCAAGCACACAGCTGTGTACCATCCCGCTTGCAACGGACAAGTGGAAAGGTTCAACCGTGTCCTGATGGGGTCCATTCAAGCCGCAATAATACAAGGAAAGGATTGGGAAACGGAGATCCAAAGCATGCTGTGGGCCTACAGGATAACTCCGACGGGACTAGGTTATAGTCCCTTCCATATTTTGAGAGGCAGACTCCCCTTTACTAAGGACAATGTGGTCTGGAGGGAGAAGACAGTGACGAGCAAGTGTCACCCGCTGTGGTACAGCACAACCTGGAAAGGGCTCAGAGGTTGTACACGGACCATTATAACAGGAGGCACAACACCAAGACCACTGATCTGGAAAAAGGGGAATGGGTCAGAGTCAAACTTGCAACGATCAAAAGGAAAGGTGAAAGCAAATACAGCAAACCCCTAAAGGTGGAAGAGGTGTACAGAAGAGCGGCATTGCTCAGTGATGGCAGAGTGTGGTCCCAAGATCGCATGGCGAAAATCAACCGGATCATGCAGTGGCCTGCCAGCAAGAACGAAGACAATGAAGATCAAAGACAAGCCTGCAAAGTAGAAGAGATGACGGGGGTAGGAGAGACTCAGGAGTAAGGACAAGTCCAAAGAGACAATGAAGGGTTTGAGGAGGTCAGCACAGGAGGCAGGGCGGCTGATAAAACAACTGCTGCTACTGAGAAAGAAGTGGAGACACCGAGGAGAGCAAAGAGCCCTGTGTGTGAAGGAAACAAGGAAGAGTCCACTCCGGTAAGACGCACCCGTGCAGGGACGGCTGTGATCCGGCCCTCTCGATTCAAAGACTATGAAGTTAATGACTGTTGAACTGGGGACTTGAACCGTTCTTTGTGTTGGAAAAAAAGGGAGATATGTAGTGTCGCGTTCTAGTCTCCGACGTGCTGGCGTGATGACGCGGTGCGCCGGAGCCAGAATGCAACGACTCGCGCAGACGCAGTGGGGAGAGTAGAATGCACGCGAACGGCAATTAGGCAGAAGCGACCGGAGCTGTGGCGAGTTAGACGCTCGGCACTTCCTGTGATAGTTTTTCCTTGAATTTAATAAAGGAACTTGTTGCTACACCTGGCAGTCTCCCAGTGATTGTTGAGGGGCAATTTACTAACATCACACTTTTCAGGATTCTTGGTTCCTCAGGCACCAACACTGGGCAGTAACTGTTTCATTGCCACTGCAGTGCAAGCTCTGCCATCCTCCTCCTTAAATAATATATTTAATTGATCGGTAAAGGTTTGATGGGAATGTAACTGACATTGTTCACACATATACAATGCGACAGCAAGATATGAACTATAATTTGGAGGCACTGTCCCTGAGATCAGAAAAACATGCGAAAAACATGGGATACAAAGTGTTTCAAAAGGTGAACCTAGAGATGAAACTTTGCTCTAACAGATATTAAAGATGCTTTGACATTTGCCGGTCTGGCTACCTTGTGCAATGTGGTTTATATGTTTGCTCTTGCTTTTATTCTATAAATACAAAAGTCATGATTAGCCAAATGTATCTTTAATATCAAAGAAGAGAGGGCAATTTTCCTTTTAATTACAATTGAGCTTCGTGATTTATGGTCTAATTTCCTCTTGTCTTTAAATAAAATGCAATTTTCTTTCCACACTCACAGAGTAACCCACAAATGTAAGTCTGCAGAAATTGACTGTGGTTCTTAGGTCATTAAAAAATAAATCCTATTAAACTTTCTTTAACTCGATTCATATGAATTTAATCTATCAATGCTCAAAGGCATTCTATAGTCATCGAAAAAGAGAAAGGGCAAAAAGTTCTAGATGGGTTAGAAATCTAAATTGATGAGATAATAAATAGACTCCTCGATTTGAGTAAGGCTCCCCTTTAAATTAAACTCCCTCGAATAATAGATAGCTATGACAAAGGTCTGGGTAAATATAGGGTAAACCGATGTTGCTTTGTCAGAATGTGTATGAGATCATTTTGAATTTAAGATTGCTTCTTTTGTAATTGTCAAATACTACGAACGCAGAAGAATGCTAATGGTATAAAAACAACATTACTGGTAGCCAAATTTAACGTCTGGGGGTCCTCTTCCACAAAGTGACCATAGTAAGCTCTAATTAAAGACAGGTTTTTGCCACTATATGTTCAGTGTTTTCGCTTTACTTGTACTGCTTGCTGCAAAAGGTATGTGCATCAAACATTGCCTTGTTTACTATGAAGGGCATATATTAGCACCACTTGAAAATGTCTTGTGATCTGGCCAATGGTTTTAAGTTGCTACAGTTTTAAGTTGACTGGGGTCTTCAATAGTTGGCGCCTTATTTATGAGAAGTGACGTATCGCCGCATGAAAACAGCGACGTCACTTCTCAGTGCACCTTACTTGCGACATGATGGATGCATCATATTTACTGTATGACCCGTCATGCCGCAAGGAATGACAGATACGTCAGTTTTATTGACATATCTGTCAGCGCAAAACTGGTGCATTGCTGGCGTGTGTCGGAAAACAGAAGCAACTCCAGCAATGTGTCCTTTCATGGCTATGCTTCAGTCTTATGCCTGCTGTGAGGCAGCCATAAGATATTGACACAGTAGCGTCCTAGAAGTGGCACAGTGAACTCTGATAGATTTTACTGCGCCACTTCTACGATGCTTGGATGCGGGGATCACCCACCCTGCATACATTATACCTGACGCAGGTATAATGTAGTTCAGGGGCTTACAAACCACCACATCTGCCTAGATGCTTTACTTTGCAAATAGGGCGCAATGTGGCTAATTTTTTACGGTGCTAGTGCATCACAAAAAGTGATGCACCAGCGGCGCAAAAGTGTTGCAGGTGTTCATAAATGAGCCCCAGTTGAACAGAGTGAACAGCAATACTTCACCATTTAGATACGGGTAAATGCTTCTCACTTCAACTTTAAAAGAAGATGCTGATTTTGGCATGAAATGTAGCTGAATTTATTCACATGACCAAAGTAAGTACAGAACACAAAGAACACAACACTATAGCAAAACAAAAGGACTAATAAAAGCCCAACAAAACATAGCAGAAACAGCACAATAAAACCATCAAACAGGCATTACAACAACCACAATGCAATAATATGAAAGAAACAGAAACGCACAAAAAAAACAATGTCTGACCACCACATCACATGTATCAAAATTGATATACACAAATGATCTTTTTACACATTACATTCTACACAAACCTGCTTTCATATGGTGAGAAACTTTGTTTTCTGCCTCTTCATGCACCAGTAACAATCATTACGCTGCATGCATGGATTCTACTGGTAAAGCAGATCTATGTGTTAGGATTACAGGATGTTAAGGTGTAGGAAATGAATCTCTCTGCAATGTCAGAACCTGTTGGCCAAAATCCTAGCTAGCTCACAGTGTCTCATCTGAACTCCTAGCCTTCCTAGTGAAACAGGTAATTTTGGCAACCTGGAACAGGACCCTCTAGCCCCCAAGAGAACCGTGGAAACAGATCCTCCACTTTCGTTACTTATTCAATCATTCATGCCGTGATAAAAACAACAAAGAAATGAAGAAAGTTTACAATACATTTATTGAAACTATCATAGTCTATTATGAAGCAAATGTGCTGCAGACATTAGGCAGATGCAACTCAACAAAGTAATTTGCATTAGTAACTAGGTGCACAGGATAAATATCTCAACTATGGCAAATTACATATCTGGCTAAATCTACCCTCACTGTATGAGCACAAGGATATACTTGAGATCTCTGGGACTGGCCTCAGACCCCATACCTGCAGTATGTATTTAGATGGCCTACATCATGACTTTAGACTTCATTTACACTGGGCTGCATGTCAGGCACTGCTGTCATTCCAGAACAGTCCTCTCTTCTGGAATTCTACTCTCTACCCCCCAAAGGGAAAGGGCACAGTTCATATGATAAGAACTACTGTGTTGGTGGATGCAGCTGTTTGACCATGTTATGTCTAACATTAGGAGCTGTTCCTGAACGAGCAGAGAAATACAGTACACTATGGCCCTAATTATGATGAGACTTGGAAAGCCTCTGCACTCTCCGAGTCTCATTGCTGGTTTCAATTTTGACTTCTGCATTACAATGAAAAGCCTGTGAGATAGAGACATTAGGGGCCCCTAGTAGGGCCCTCTTCACCCTGCAGCATCTGGGTGAGGGTCGAGGGGGGCACCTATGATGGCCCCTGTTAATCCCTGCACTGTGTAACAGACACTGTCACGAGGTGTAGGGATGCACAGATTCTTTCATTTCTCTATGAGTTTACGGGCACTAACACAAGCTCCCATGGAGAAATGGGAGTATGGGACATCACCATGTGCAGTCGCATTGTAATGCTGTGGTCAGGACTGCCGACCAGTGGTTTGGCAGTCCTAATTACTCAACGGTGTTGGCCAGACGTGAGTCCTCACAACAACGTAATTAGGCCCTATGTTGTGATGTATCTGGAGCAACCTTGTACAAGATGTGCAGACTGAATCCAAAGAAGAGTCCCTGAATTACAAACAACATGCACAGCATGTTTTTAAAATAATGTCGTGAAAACAAATGTGTTATATATGGCTATGCAAAGCAAAGTCTGCCTAAAACGCCTAAGGGCCCAATTCTGATCTCGTCCGGAAGGCCCTCCCAGAGCCATCCTTAGCCTTATCTTCCGACTGACTCGGGCGAACCAAATGACGAAGTACGATATGCAAATTTCTCCAATTTCAAAAGGACTCGTACGCTCCAATTCAGCTCCTTTCAGTTTCCTTATGAGCAGGCTCCATAAATGCTGAATGGAGTCTTCCGGAAGCATTTCTCAATCAGATGCCGGTCAGCCAAGTACGATATGCACTTCCCATGTGCCAAACAGGTTGCCACCTCCAGAACGTTACAGTATTCGGAAGGGGAGTCTGTCAGCTCCAATTCGCGCCACAACACGATTCCTGAGAACGAGATGGTGCAGCCATGTATCCTATTACACATATCATCCCTATACTGTATGCCTATGGTTGATACTACAACCACAACCGCCGTGTTCGTCACAGATGGTAAGTCAGACACCTAATATTGGGGGGTGGCTGCCTAACACTACCAGCGTTGTCCACTCCATAGGGGAGTGGATGCCTAACACCCCCAGCATTGTCCACCCCATAGGGGTTTGATGCCCATCACTCCCACCACTGTCCACCCCATCGGGGGGTGGATGGCTAACACTCCCACCATTGTCTGGCTCATAGAGGGGATGGATGCCAAGCACTACCGCATTGTCTGATCCATTGGGGGTTTGATGCCCATCACTCCCACCATTGTCAACCCATAGGTGGGTTGATGCCTAACACTATCAGCTTTGTCCACTCCATAGGGGTGTGGATGTCCATCACTCCCACCATTGTTCACCCCATAGGGGGTGGATGCCTAACACTCCCACCATTGTCTGCTCCATAGAAGGGTAGATGCCCAACACTACCACCGTTGTCCACCCCATAGGGGGGTGTATGCCCATCACTACCACCATTTTCAACCCCATAGGGGAGTGGGTGCATAACACTCCAAGTGTTGTCCACGCCATAGTGGGGTGGATGTCTAACACTGCCAGTGTTGTCCACTCCATAGGGGGTGGATGCCTGACACTCCCACCATTGTCCACCCCATAGGGGGCAGATACCCAACACTACCAGCATTGTCCACCCCATAGGGGGTGGATGCCCATCACTCCCACCACTGTCCACCCCATAGGGGGGTGGATGGCTAACACTCCCACCATTGTCCGGCTCATAGGGGGATGGATTCCAAACACTACAGCGTTGTCTGACTCATTGCTTGTTGGATGCCCATCACTTCCACCAATGTCAACCCATAGGGGGGATGGATGCCTAACACTACCAGCTTTGTCCACTCCATAGGGGTGTGGATGTCCATCACTCCTACCATTGTCCACCCCACAGGGGGTGGATGCCTAACACTCCCACCATTGTCTGCCCCATAAAGGGGGGTACATGCCCAACACTACCAGCGTTGTCCACCCCATAGGGGGGTGGATGCCAACCACTCCCACTAATGTCTGCCCCAATAGGGGGTGGATGCCTAACACTACCAGCGTTGTCCACCCCACTGAGGGGTGGATGCCCATCACTACCACCATTGTCATGCTACATTGGGGTTTCGGGTGCAAACCCCCAGCAAAGTTTATCCATATTGTGGCATGGGGGCAAACCTCCCCAGCACTGTAGTGACAAGGTGGGGGATGTGGGCCTCAGCCCCCCAGCATGGTGCAGCAAGAAGGGGGTTTGGGGGCTATCCCCCCAGCAATGTAGTGAGAAAGTGAGGGATGTGGGCCAAATACCAGCAGAAGTGTTGAGGCAAACTTTGTTTGGGGGGGATATACCCTCAGCCAGGTTCAGCTAATCTGTGCTTTAGGGGGGGGGGTAGCCTTCCCAGCAATTTCTAATTGGACAATGTGACATGTGACCATCCAAAATGCATTAACAGACACATTTGGGGTACGAGTAGTAGGGAATACAAAGGATTCAATCCCCAATTTCTCTTTTATATCAGATTTAGTCCCACAATGTGGCAGCACCGTTAAGTGGCAAACTTAAGAAATGTTCAGACTGAAGATGTAGGAGGCCCAGGGCCAGTAGAGAAAGAAACAAAGCACACCATCCACTCAATGCCCATCAAAGACAGGTGAAATACACAGAGGAAGATGGACAAAGACAACAGACCAGCCACCCACTGCAGCACAAACACAACATGTGTGTGAGTGTGGAAATTGGCTTAGCCTGGGTCGACACACACGATGGGGGGCTTTACTCCACAGAGCCGTATGTGTGTTGAGGCCAATCATAAAGTCTGTCATATGGGGCTTGGATTGGCAATTTGGGAAATCAGCCATTTGTTGATGAGCGGGTGCACCAGAGTAACATGGGGGATCACCAAATACCACATCAACAGACTGACTCACTTCCACAGTCCCGACCAGGCCACAACAATGTGGTGCCAGTATGTTGTCTGCTGAGCCGCTAAAATTCAAATTGAGGATGGGGGCCAGACTTTGGAACAGACTCATTGTTGCGTACTGTGTCACATATCACATACACACACATAACTCCCAGGGCCTGGCTGGTACAGGGAGGCCGCATTGGAGGTAAGGGCCTTGTTGGGAGCCAAGTCACATTTGGCCAGTCTAAACTCCATCCCCACTTGATCATCAGAATTATGCTGCTTCTAAAAATCCCCAGACTGGTGACATTGCAGAGGCTACCATGACAGCGTGAACCACTGGATGTATGACAATGAGTCCATGATTGACCAGCCATCATTGTGATACCAGTACAACCATGGATCCATGTCCTGTTGGGTATAACCAATGGGGGAATCTCACCATCAGGTAGGTACACCCAACATGCCACATAGGAGGACAAACACACATTTGATGGTGGAACAGGAGGTGACAGACGCACATATGTATGTGACTTAAAGTCACAGCATCTGCCACCCACAACATATATTCAAACCCTGCAGAGCAACAGAAGTACACCCATTCACAAAAGGATGACATTGTGATGAGGCGGTGTACACTGAAGTACAGAGGAGACTGGCCCTGACACCATACAAGTACACAGACACACAAAAACGGAATCCCATTACAACAAACCAGAAGTGGTTGTTTCAAAGATGTCAGCACTACATGTTTAGACCATTTTCCTACTTGCTGTGCAGAAAACATCGATCAACACCAATGTAGGAGACTGTTACAACGTGTGGCCTGGGGGTGTTGGACGCAACTCAAGATCATAACTTGTGCACTGTCAACATGGTTGCATGTCTTTCACAGCAACTCTGAACTAGCTACAAAAGCACAGCGTGTGCAGCTCATTACTAATGCCATGTTCCCAATGCAGAGTGTGTACTGCAGAAGACTTGGAAGACAGGAGTGGCCAGATAGAGGATACAACAACAGGGTTTGTAGGCTCCAAATAAACAGCCACATGTGTAAGATAATCTACCTACCCTGGTGACAATGCAGGGGTGAGGGGGGGGGCTCAATATGTGGCTCACAAACCCAATCCACATAGTTAGCCACAAGCCATGGGAAATGTGTACATCCGATGAGGATGGAGTACATGTGCAGGATGGAAGATGCATTTGACACATATGGCACTTGAACACTCTCTGAATCCTGAAATCCGTCAAGGAAACCTACAAATAAGACATGTTGCCCTCAGACTCCAGAGCGGGTACAATATTCTGATTGCAAGCACTCTTTGATACCTACAAGACCCACACCTGCCAAACCAGATGACAGATTCAAAGCATGCTGATAATACAAAAACAAATGAAACTGGGTGAAATGTTTCAGTGCCACATGTGAGTTTGCTCACAGTACCGGCTTTTGTTCTCAGCACAACCAGGGATTTCATTACAATGACTCCACTCTACTGGTGCCCCCCACCTTGGCCAGTCAAAGTCAGAATGCCATGATTACCCACATGTGTGTAATCTACTGGAAAGTGCATGGATGCTTATCTGGACTAGTTGGAGCACAGGTGACACATCAACAAACATACATGCATATTCACCTGAGGGGACAATAACCCCCTTGAGCAATGTGCTGCCAACTAATGTTCCTGTGTAATGACTTAACATCAGAAGCAACCACCACCTCCATCTAAGGGCACCTTCACAGGGAATTGAGGAACAATCATTCCCCACTTCTGACTACAAAGTGCAACTTTGCACGTATGCCCACACATGACTCACACAAGCCAAGGCTAGGTGGAGGCTACTCCTCCTGTGATGCAAATAAGTACTGCATACACCAGTGTACTGACGGTGACCATCACAAAAGCATGCATGAACATACATTGGCAGACAGCAATCTTCAGCAGATGTGTCACACAGCCACAGATTAACTCTGGGAACTCTCACTACCCACAAACATGCACACGATCTACCCATATGTACAAGTTAACGTCAATACAAGTTGTGCATTAAATCAACACATGCAGGAATGATCCCTCATAACTTACAAACACATAAGCACATCATAAGCCTCCTCTGGTTCATCTAGACAGAGAAACATATCTGCCCTATGATCTCCAACCCGGTAAACATACCATTACAACCCAAGATATACAAACACACATGCGTGCGGCCCTCAACACATCCACACCTACACTCACAGCACCACTCTCCATCACAATGTACACAACATCTCTTAGATACATGCTATGCACACAATATAGAGTACACATTCCCTCATCAGCAGATGACAAATGGTACTTGTCATATGGACCACTCTCATTACCAGCCGCACACTCATTGATGCTTTGGACTGCACTCATGCCACACCGTGCAGCATCACAACACACCAAGACATGCACACTTCACACATCACTACATCTCACAACAAGACACATACATAGTGCAATGGCTGTGTACTCGGTCCTCTGCATATCATCATGTAATCCCTCAAAACACTTGTGGAAAATATGCATACACACAACGTACTACAACTTGATAACACCTCACATTTCACCATCCAGCACAAATTATTATATCACTGCTGGCATACCTTCACATTCACAAAAACACTCTGATCCAAATGACTAGTCAGACCTTGTCTAAATGTTTCCCTGTCATATCTACATATAACTTCCATTACCAATTTCCCCAGGATTCATGCATAGTATCAACAAACATCACTCATGCAGAACTGCCCTGTTACATTCAAATCGCACATTAGTGCAACAGACCATTTCTTTCATCACATGCCACAATACAACCTTCTCCAGTGGGATATCTCCCATTGCATCCACACATTTCTACCACGCCTTGAGCAGGGTGGAAGCATTAAAGCGAGCTCACATACTCGGATTCACCCCCCGCATGGGAAGCGCTCAAATAGGGACAATGAGCACACTCAATGTCTTTTACACAACAAATAACAAGTCACATACCACACCTCCTAACACCATCTCAAATTGTCCTGCTACCATCACATAGGAGTCGACACTCCATGCATACTAAAAATACACCAGTCTCCATCACCTCTACCCTTGTATGTACCAGCTCAGCACTTGCAACATCAACTTTGCTAAACACACCAGCAGCTAGGGTGCATCCATCATTTATTATCACTCCCCTGTGTGCCAATAAAGAGCATAGAAGTGACACAGGCTCCAGTGGCGTCTGCATGACAGATAAACACACTACACACCTGTGCACCCACACTCCATTATGCTGGACACATGTCGCACACGGGCAAACCACATACATCCCTGTAGCCCCATCACAGCTTGGTGTGACCAGGTACGGCATCATGCATAGATCAAAAGGACAACATTATTGGTCAAGCACAAATCCCAACACACACAAGATACTTGTGCCCAATGACATGAGTGGTGTGGGTGAATGATTGAAGTCAAAGCATATACAGACAAAATATTCAATAAACGTGATGTAGCCAGACCAAAGCAGGCTGGCACAACTTCCAATAGGTTGAGATAGCAATGGACTATTCAGCCCACAGAACTCTTCTCAAACAGGAACATCTGCAGGGACTTGAGTCTTTGGAGGAAAGGGGGTCTGAAGATGGTGATTCCTCCTCACCTCACACACACCAAGGCTTTAGGATATGTCACAGATGAACACAAAGCCATGAGGGGAATTCCTGTGGCAAGCTTCTTCTTGGCAGGGGTATACAATGTCAGAAGGAGACTCAGACATGGCTCTGACACTTACAAGTCACATAATACTTCCATCAGTTTGTGTAAATGGGTGTGTCCAAAGTCACCAGCACATAGTCACACTTCATGTGTACCCAGTTGTACTGATGAGACAGCTAACTTGTTGCACATCACAGAGCTATACTGCAAGGCCATCCTAGACAGTTGCACTTTGGAAGACTTGCACAATGTCTACCAATGTCAGCTCGACCTATGTGCAAAAGTGTAAGTCAAAGATGGTAGGTGGTAAATGCATGTCACCCTCATTGGCCAAAACTAAGTGGATGATGAAACTCGGCAAATGTAGATAATGATGACTCAGATACTTACTTTCATAGATCACATATGCCGTGGACCACATGCAGTCCATGACATCACGACATCGTTGTATACCCATGACAAGATCTGCAAATTAATGACAGTTGACCTATGAGCAAGTTGTGGGACACCGAAAGCAACAGTGAAAAGAACATACCTTGCTTTATTCAGCATTACACAAATGTGAATACTTCCACAAAAAAAATAAAGGCCAAAGGGCAGTCCATGTGTTAGAGTTGTGGAGGGGTCCAGGACTAATCACCCTCCATTGCTTGCCTGCACTGCAACCACAAGGGGACACCTCCCCTCGGAGGGGCATCTATGGGGGGGGGCGCGGGGATTCCAGGCACCGCAGGGACGGGACGAGGGCGGTGGTTAGGGTTTTGGGAGGTATGGGATGTGGTGTTATGTGTGTGTCTACTGCAATGGACTGGCCAGATTGGAAGGGATGCACTGCAGTGGCAGGATGAGACTGAAGGGGGGCTGTTGGTGGTGATGTGCTTTTGTTAGGGGGAGGGCTTGACCTTCTTGGGAATGTGTAATGGTGTGTGGGGAAAACAGTGATGGGGTCTGAGTTGTGCCTTTCAGGAGGGGGGTCTGAGACCAAAAGGAAGTCAATTTGGCAAGGGAAGTGTGGGTTGGTGGAGGGGTTTGGATTTTGAAGATCGGAGATGTACGGATGGGAGGATCTGTGGTCTCTCTCTTAGGGGAGGGCATGCAGCCAGGTCTGGATCTAATCTCTGGGGGGTTTCCTCTTCCCCTTGCTAGGGTGATTAGATGGCTCAGTGGGAAGAGGCCAAGGTCACAGAGGAAGACCTGCTGGGAAGAGGGGGTTGGAGGATAGTTGAGGGTAGGGCTTGTGGAGGCAGAGGTAGCTGTGGAATGTGGAGTTGCTATGGATACATGTGTGAGTGATGTCAGTCCCTTGAGTGTTTGTGCGTGCATGTGTCTGTTGCTGTGTGTGCACGTGCCTGTTTGAGTGTGCTTTGGTCAGGTAGGGTAGTGGGGACTGTGGATGGGGCAAAGGAAGGAGGGGTGAGGGACTACTGGATGAGGGATACTGCTGCCATCAGTGAGGAGGCCAGGGCCTCATTAGATCTCTGTAGGGCAGGCATGTCTGATGAGATGCCCTCCCTGTATGACACCAATTGTGTCAAAAGACTTGTATGTGCATGGAGGACATTCAGCATGGATGTCTGCCCCACCTGGATCTTCTTCAGTATATCCACGGCCTCCACACTCAGGGCAGAAGGGGAGACTGATGCAAGGGGTGCAGTACTTGACACGAAGGAGACATGCTCCCTAACACAGGAGTGTCCACCGACACTGTGAATGGGAGCAGCTGTGAGGGTGGAGATGTTGGTAGTGATGGTAGTGGGGTTGACTCCGATGTTGTGTGATTCAATTTGGGAGCACCCCCCACCACCACAGAGTCATCACTGGAGCTGGAATGGTGTTTGGCTGCTGTAGAAATCTCCAACCTGCCCTCAGTGTAGCACCCTTCACCCTTCGTGCCACTGGGTCCCTCCTCCACCTCCACACTCGACCCAGTCTGGCTAGTCGCTTCCCCTTGGTCCTTGGAACTGTTTCCTCCAGTAGCCGGTGTTGAAGATGTGAACAAGGATGCCAAAGAGATTCACATGAGGGTTCACAGATAGAATAGTGAATCCCAAAATATCTCCATACACAAATATCGATGCAAAAATATCGATGTAAAAGACATCCTACATTTAAAAGTGCAAGTACAAAAATATTGAAACAAAAATATCGATGTACAAAATATAGTTGTTCAAAATATCGATGTTTTTATTTAAATAAAAATTAATTTTAAATATATTAAATAGTAATATTTACTTTAAGAAAATTATTTAGATTTACAAATATAAGAAAATAAATCTAATTAAAAAAACATTTAAACATACATATATAAAAAGTATAAAATATGTATATCTTTAAAAACTATTAATAAACTATTAATTTTAATGTATTTTATAATTTTATAAATATATAAAAAAGGAAAACACATAAATATATATATTTACATACACTTATAACATAAAATCTGATTACAAATCCCATCATATTATAAATTAAAGAATTACAAGATTCAATAGTCTTCAAAATAACATTTTGCACTCCATTGAGTGCAACAGTAGGGAAAGTGTTGGATAGTGAAGGGGTAAGAAATACTATCCCCATTCCAGTGAGTGCAACAGTGGGGAAAGTGTTAGATAGCAAAGGGGTAAATATTACTATTCCCACTCCAGTGGGTGTAACAGTAGAGAAAGTGTTGGAAAGCACAGGGGTAAAACATATTATTCCCACTCCAGTGAGTCCAACAGTAGGGAAAGTGTAGAATAGCGTAGGGGTAAAACTTAATATTCCCACTACAGTGGGTGCAACAGTAGGGAAAATGTTGAATAACGGAGGGGTCAAAATTACTATTCCCACTCCAGTGGGTGCAACAGTAGGGATAGTGTTGGATAGTGGAGAGGAAAAATTACTATTCCCATTCCAATTAGTGCAACAGTAGGGAAAGTGTTGGATAGCGGAGGGGTAAAACTTAATATTCCCACTCCAGTAAGTACAATAGTAAAGAAAATGTTGGATAGCGGATGGGTAAAAATTACTATTCCCACTACAGTGAGTGCAACAGCAGGGAAAGCGTTGGATAGCGGAGGTGTAAAACTTAACATTCCCACTCCAATGGGTGCAACAGTGGAGAAAATGCTCACTGGAGTCAGTTCAAAATTAAGAAACAAACAAATTAACAACAGCAGAAAAGATTTTAAAAAACAAAAAATAACACATCTATAAAAGTTTTAAATTATTACAAAAGATAGCAACAGATTAGAATGTTGAAAAGACCTAACAAATACCTAGAAACAATATTTTACAAATTAAAATAGAATTTTAAAACAATAAACAGTTTTTTAATAGAAAAGTTGTGCAAACAAAAATATTATTTATTACATAAATGTGATATTTTCTATTTCCTATCCTATAACAGCATACAATTCACAACCCACATTTTTTTAATATAGCTCCATTATTAACATAATTAATTATCAATTGAACAAAAAAAATGTATTTACGCCCCAAACAGTACCCCTGTAAAAACAAAACACACACACAAAATGACCATAAACACTTACCATAAATATTTATCAATTTATATTAATGATCAACTAATTATTGATTAATGAAACATAAATTATTTTCCACTCTCTACCCCAATGAACACCAAAACGCACACCTAAAAAGAGTCAGTATTGGTGGCCGCTCCTTGTGTACGGTGTGTGTAAAGCGACAGCCATGCCAAGCAAGCAGAAGAAGTACAATGCGCGCTTCCCACCGAGACCTGAGCAACAGGGCTTATGTCCGGTGGAGCTGCTACATAGCTGTAGAGAAGATTGTTCCCGGCTCACCCCGTTGACCATCACCTACCCAGCCGGACATTGGGCACAGTTCGCCTTGTCTCCCCGTGGTGTTGCAACTCCCTCTCTGTCTTGTTTCTATTCCCTGCCCCACCTTCTTCTTTTACTTCTATCCTCATAGCCTATACATCTATTTTAAACTGTTTTTCCAGATTGTTGAGACCTGAGCTACATGGCGGATGCCCGATGGAGTTGTTAGACAACTAATGAGGATATTGGCCTGGGTTTCCCCCTCGACCGTCACCTACCCAGCCGGACATTGGACACAGTTCTTTTTGGGAAAAACAGGACCCCTGCCTTAAAGGATAAACCCTAGCAAGGTATAGTATTCTTTTGAAAAGGAGTGAATGAACACACCGGGTTATGTGTACTTGTACTTCACGAGTAACCTAGACATGCATACTTTGATAAATCATTTTCCACCCATTGATATCTGTTTTGTTTTATTTCATTTTTGTATTCGATATTTGTTATTTTTTTCTCTAATTTTCGGCTCTTTACATTTTTTTATATAAACACATTTATGTAGTTTTGTTTGGTACAAAAGATCAATTTACATATAATACTTTACAGTGATTTTACATTAAATAGTTCTTAAAATATCATCACAAGTTATAACTTAATCCTTAAACGCAGAAATTAATTCCTTCTAGAAGCTGACCACATGAACATTGGACACTGCCACTACACAGGACATAAGTGACACACATGTCACAGACAGAAAGGGGCACACCTGGGCATCAACTGATCATGGGACATAGTTACCCTTTGAGACATAAGTGTTGTTTTGATATACTGACACATGAAACAAATGGGTTTGCTTATTTTGAACAGCACATCACAAAGTTAAGCTAATTGTAATATCAACATAAGTAGATAACAAAAAACAACTATGGCTGGGGTGCTCCTAAGGTATATGACACCTACCCACTAAAGTATCATTCAGTCCTAGGATTCAAATGAACCCAGGTCAAACATATGTATACATGTATATGTATATGTATATACAACACCTGAGCACACCATATCATTATTTCAAATTAGAGTAGTATCAGTATTTTTCTAAGAAAGTCAATGCAATCTCAGCTTCCTGTATGTTCTTAATCCAAAAAGTCTCAAAGGAGAGTACAAACAAATCTTCTTAGGTTGAGATCTGGTTTTAATACCCACAGTTCACATAAGGAAAGACAGCAGCCGACGCACGTTTCGCCCACAGGGCTCTTTCAAGGCTGCAAGCAAGATGTTTTTACATATCTATCAGATAGTGAAAACTTTCAATCTGATTGAAAAATTGCAATTGTCAGTTGGGCATGCAGAATACCTTGTGACTTAAGATAATCAACCTAGTTGTATTCCAAGCACTTTTGAACCAAATAAAGTGATTATAGGCAGACAGAAACACCCTAGTGGATCAAGTCTCCCAGAGACCATGAATTTATACTGGTGGAAAAAAGAACCAAGAATGTTGGCCATCTACAGTATTACAGGACCAAGGGAGCAGGATGCAAATTGTTATGTTTAGGTGACTGTATACTGTACACATGCATACCTGGAGAGATGGGCCTGAATGCGATAGAACACTATCTGGACTGTCGCCCCATAGAATGCTATGAACACACACAAATGCAACTCTTTCAATATCTTTCTACATAATGGTCGGGGGTTTCGCCAAAAAAGGGGTGTGGCGATTGGGGCGAAATTTTCCCCGTCGTACGCAAATCTGTTTATGGGATTATTCGAATTGACACATATTTGGCGCAATTTTCCTGAACATCTATCACAACATATTCTATACTATGGACGCTATATTGATGATGTCCTGCTTTTTTGGGCAGGATCCAAACAAGAGTTAGATACATTTTGCACATTTGTCAATGCCAATGACTTCAATCTATCATTCACCATAAAGTCTAGCACTAGACAAATTAACTTTTTGGACATTACAATCATTGGAGATAAGGAAAAATTAATGACCATACCATACAGAAATTAAACGGTGTGCAATGCAACTCTGCACGCAAAGATGCACATCCACCCTCACAGATTAATGCAATACCATTTGGTGAGATGTTACGCACCAAACGGAATTGCAGTGTAGAATCCGCACTAAATGAGGAATTAGATAATGTGGAGCGGAGATTCGCACAGAGAGGCTACTCCCCTTCTATCATCAAACAGGCAAGGAATAAGGTGAATAGAATCAAGAGGTCCACCTTGTTGACAAATAAAAGTAAAAGAAAAAAGAAATTCGAGAACATTAATTTCATTGCGCCATACTCTAGTACAAGTACTGATGTATATAAGATTCTAAAAAAACACTGACACTTACTTACACATGATAATGATCTCAAAACAGTAGTAGGTAACAATCCTGTCATCACACATGCCAGGGTAAAACTTTGAGACAATATCTGTGCCCAAGCTTTGTATCACCGATAAGCACTAAGACTTGGTTAAGCTGTACACAAAAAGGTTTCTACTGTTGTAGGAATTGCAGTATTTGCTGCTTTGGGCTACACAGAAAGACAGAGTTCAAATACAACACAGAAAAAATAAACAGAATCAATAGTTTTATAAACTGCAACACAAAGTTTGTAGTGTATTGCATTGTATGCGTATGTGGCAAAATATATATAGGAAGTACCATCAGAACCCTAAAGGAAAGAATACAGGAGCACATACGTGCGATCAAGAACAATAACACTCAATATCCATTAGCAGTACATTTTACTACCACACATAATGCCAACGACATACATAAACTTGGCTTTCATGGCATTGAGAACCTTAACATGGGCCCAAGTGGTGTTAACAAACTGTCCTGCTTACGCAAGACAGAGAGTTTATGGATCATAAAACTACGTGCTGTAGAATGTGGAATCAACATTCTTAAAGATCTCCATGAATTTCTTTAAATGAAGAAGCAACCTGAATGATTATGCTGCTGTCATACACGTACTTTATAACATGTGTGTGACTGTACAATTGGACCACTTTATCTGTGTATGTCAAAGGGTGATATTTGACATATAAGCCAATGCAAATGTACAAGAACTTACTGTAATCCCTGACTTTTGATGTGCACACTAAAGGATAATACCTAATATGAATCAATAACAAGTGATACTGGATATGACCATTTATAATCCTCATTGGTATAGTAATACTGTAGAGGTATCCCTACAACTGTATTCTCAGATTTTCCCTCTCAAAACTTTTTATTTATATAATGTTTCCTTGTTCTATGAAAGTACTTTGGCATCATCAAGCATAGATTGTAATGGTGGACATATGACTGCTGGTGTCCATGGTTTATATTGGTGGAACAATTTTTGTATAAACGCGATGACTGAGATTTAAGAAAAATTACTGTTCTAGCCAACTGCTGAGATAACTATTTATTGAAACAATTAATCCAATCTGGACCACAATTGTTTGGTATAACTATTTTCTAAGCAGCACCCAAATTTGCACATAATCGATTTGGATCAAATTCCCTCTAAGATACTGAGACTCAACTGGTCTCTAAATTAGAAATGGATAGATTTCTGACATTTCGATACATAAATCCGCCGCTTTCAGCAATGGCAGCCGCGGTACTACAAACGTCTATATAGTTGGAGTGGACAAGTCCACTTTCTACTTCTACCACAGCACTCGCGTCATCGCGTAGTACATTAGAGGCGGGATGTTCGAGCCGGCACCAAACAGGAAGAAGAAGCACTAGTCGGCTCTACGCTGGATGTTGAAAAGAACTTAAGAGGTTAGGCGAATGCATCAATGTTTCGGGTCAGGTTGTGGTTTAAGGCAGGATTTGCCTTATAGATGTCGCGACTTGCACGTATCATGGTGGGACTTTCGTGGATGGCAACATTTGAAAAGAAGGTTATTGGGCACTTCGGGTAGGGGTTAGATCACTCCACTCGTCATAACCTTAACCTTAATAATACATACTTTTGTATCGGACCTGTCGAATGGATAATAACACATGAAATGAGGCTTCGTGCGATATTTGGCAGAAACCGTTTTTGACAAAGTATAACATTATAGACAAGTCAAGATATCGTACATGATCTAAATAATGATCTACGGTAATAATTTCTCCTTCTCATATTGGTTAGGAAGATGTAATATTAATAAATATGCTTAGATTAGTAATGCCACGGCAGCACACACTCTCTTGCTGACTGTTCTTTTCTTTCTTTGCTGCCACTCTGGTCTCGTCTCACACAAGTGTAACCTTGGATTCGGGAGGTGTACACGTTATATAGGATGGATTTGAATCCTAATACTGAATGGTGACTTTGGAAGAAGACAAGCTTTTATCTATTGGGGCCACAACTATCATATTGATGGTAAGGCTGAATGCTCTAAAACTTTACCATTTTTATCTCTTTCTTTGTATAAAAAAAAATCTTTGTGCAATGGGCATATATGTTTCCCCTGAGTTCCCACCACAAGGGTTTAGCATATTAGACATTGGCCAATTGTAGCCCGACCCCCTTTCTTTTCTTAAGATGTTTTACTCCCTGTGGCAAGCCTATATGATGCACTGGCTTATAACGAACAAGAATTCAAAACTTATATGAGACATTTTTCTTGCCCAGTAATGAACATTACTAACAATGATGCACCGATCTATCAGAAATAAGAATGCTCAACTGGCATGTGACACCATTTTGCACAGTAAAGAATATTATTAACATGGTTGTCATTTTCACAGAGTGATAATAGGAACTCCAAATCCTAACATCAAGCGTAATTCTTTCGCTACTATCCTTGGGGGACTCTATTCCATCCATCCAAGAAGAAGAGTGCGTATTTAAGAGAACACTGACATAACAACAAAAGCTTGGAATATCAAACAAATAGGTGAGAATCCTCATACTAACAGGTGCATGTTCCTTGCACCTGGTGGAGTTCATGGTCTCAAATTGGTGTAAACATTCTGTATACAGTCACCTAAACATAACAATTTGCATCCTGAATTGTGCTGTGTGCTCCCTTGGTCCTCTAATACTGTAGATAGCAATCATTCTTGGTTCTTTTTTCTACCAGTATAAATTCATGGTCTCTGGGAGACTTGATCCACTAGGGTGTTTCTGTCTGCCTATAATCACTTTATTTGGTTCAAAAGTGCTTGGTATAAAACTAGGTTGATTATCTTAAGTCACAAGGTATTCTGCATGCCCAACTGACAATTGCAATTTTTCAATCAGATTGAAAGTTTTCACTATCTGATAGATATGTATAAACATCTTGCTTGCAGCCTTGAAAAAGCCCTGCGGGCGAAACGCGCGTCGGCTGCTGTCTTTCCTTATGTGAACTGTGGATATTAAAACCAGATCTCAACCTAAGAAGATTTGTTCGGACTCTCCTTTGAGACTTTTTGGATTTAGAACATACAGGCTGCTGAGATTGCATTGACTATCTTAGAAAAATACTGATACTACTCTAATTTGAAATAATGATATGGTGTGCTTAGGTGTTGCATATACAATTGTTTTGATATACTGACGAGCTGTGAGAATGGCAGCAGGCTGAGGGAGTACAACATGCATGTTAAAGATAGTTTTGCAACGTGCTGTCTTGCATTCATCTGACTATCCAGGTTAGGCAAGGCCACTGCAAGGATCCATAGCATGTAGGGTGTCAGGGTACGACATCCCCCCCTTTTGGGAGGAGATGAAAGCTTCAGCTGAACCCTTGCAATCCTCCGTTTCCAGCCACGGAGATTCTTCCACCTCTTCTGGCAGTGGCGGGTTCAGCGTTTGAAGACCTCCACGGATCAGACTGCTCGGATAATGATCTGCCAGATCTCGGTCTTCTGATGGGAGTCGACCTGTAATAATGACATGGTGAAACACCATTACTCCACCTGCTTCTTGCTTCTGAGTCACACACTCACACACATAGCTCATGGTCAGAATGGCAAGGATGTCTAAGGGGTAGGCAAGTGGCATCATGGGTAGTTGTCCTGTGTGCAATTATCCCTCCAAACCAAAAAAACAGTGCTCAGAAGTCTACCACAGAACACACACTAGTACAGCACTGTACCTGGCCAGAACCCAAATCTACACACTGTAAAAATAACATGAACTCTGTTTGCATGCTTGCCCTTGGGTATCCCAATGTAAGTAGTGCATGGTTGTACACATGCTAATGAAAAAGCAGTGTGAGCCCCATCACAACAATGAGAGCCCCCTCACAGATCCCCCACCTAGGCTTGGACACAGTCCCAGGGGATCATTGGGTTAAGATATGTTATGTTTACACATATTCACTACTTTGTTGGACTGTGGTTCAGAATGTGCATTGTGGTAATTTACTGTTTGTAAATCTACTGTGGCTGTGTCTTGTACAATGCAGACACTTCATAATTTTGTTTGCATAATATTTAGCTAAATAAACAACAATGGGGACAATGTGGGCTTAATAAATGTCAGCCGTACTAGCCCTGGGTAAAGCTAGAAGACTAGAGAGGTACGGTGTTCCTGGATGGCAAATTGACCACTCAGTGAGTACTCAGAGTTGTGAGGAGGTGGGGAATCCCTCCTTTTGGAACTAGGACCCTTACACACCCAGCAAGCTTGGTGTCATGCTTCATCATGTGGGTCTGCTCCTCATCGAGCCGGCGCTGCAATGCTCAATGGGCACCCATAAAGAGGCTCTTTATCAGAGATCTTTTGTTCCTTTCCGTATAGGTGCCATGGGTGTGAGGGGCATAGTAAGATATAGATGTAGTGTGCGGGTTAAAACAGATTAGGGAATCCTCTATAAATATTTTTATTCTGGAGAGGTCACACACTGATTAAAAAGAAAAAAGATGAAGGAGGGTGACTCTTTTGTTTTAATTTGACAAAAATGTAGCTCTACCCCTTAGTGGTCAACATGTTTCTCAACTGTAAATGTCCCTAATAGACCAATTGGCGATTCCTCAGGACCAGGTGACTAAATGAAAACTATCAACAGTGTGTGGTGTGGTTCTTCATACCACTTCTTCTCTCTGTAGGAATTTGCCCTGGGGACAAGATGGTAGTTGAAGTCAATCCAAGTACTATTCCTCCCACATAGTCCAACAACCCCAACAGGAACTGTGCCTACTTGACAGTGAGTGGAAAAGTACTGTCAAGAGATGGCTGACACTGGGGACTGGTGTGAGGATGGGAGTTGTGGGCAAATCAAACAGCAGGCCCCTGTGTCAGACATCTTGACAGTATATTTCCTTTCACTCTCAGGGACTACCTAGTCACAGGTGTGCTGTTTGGGCTGCCTGGGAAGGTATATGTAGGGCACGGAATGATGGTAGTTGAAGTCAGTGCAAATACTCCTCATCCCACATTGCCCAACGAGACCACCTGGTACTATGCTTAGCCTACTGCCAGTCGCTAGTTTCCATAGGACAAGCCTTTTTTGACATGGCCATAACTTTCGCATTGTTTGACTAATCTTCATAAAATTGTACAAAAGTGTCAAAGTAGATTCTGGTTGTCATGGAAAGTTTGAGGGTGATCTGTACAGTGCGGACCAAGAAATAGAGGAGCATTTGTAATGCTAATTTCCATAGGAACACGTTGTTGAACCTCTAGCCGGAACCGCTGGACAGAATTACACCAAATTTGACAGATAGGAAGAGATTGTGCTTCTTTTATCTGCTGCAAATCCGCCCAGTAGTTTTAGAGAATAGTAAGCCAAAAATTATTGATATTTCTCTGGCCATGGATATTTCACTTTGGTTTCGCGCTGAATTGAAAATGCGTGCGCCAGCAGGGATGCTCTGATTGACTGTACCTAACCTGAACAAAAAGTTGCTTCCACCTTTGTATAGTCCAGGAACAAATCCTGGGGCTGAAAATCTGTGGGAAAGCCCACATAAGGGGCCAGGGCGGAGATACTCTGACCTCGTGTTTGAGAAATGGGTGTGTTAATGACAAAAATGTATATGTCCATAATTGATTTTTGTAGTCACATATGAGATTCAGGATGATGCCTTGGCCACCCTTGTGGACCCCTGTGTACCGTTGTGGGGACATCTTGAATATTGGTGAAAATATATTTAAACAATATATATATATTTGTATACACTTGCCTGTCACTGTCACACACTCATGTATGCACTCACAAACTCCCTCAGACACTTATAAACACATTCACATATCCACACACATACTTGTACATTTAGTAACAGACCCACTCAGATACTCATGCATCCTCTCCCATACCCATACCCATTTAGATACTCATGCACGCACTCACAGGCTCATTCAGAGAGTGATGCACCCATGTAAAGACCCACTCAGAGATTCAGGCATCTACCTCGAGAACCACTCATAGACACTCGTGTACTGCCTCATACCCACTTAGAGACTCTTACACCCACTCAGAGTCCTATCCGGGCAGTCATGTACCCACTCTCAAACCAACTCAGATACTCATGCCCAATCTTACAGACTCACTCGCAGGGTCACACACCCATGTACAGACCAACTTAGAGACTCACACACTCACATACAGACCCACTCACTCATGTATATACTCACTGACCCACTGAGACACTCATACACTCTCTTACAGATCTACTGAGACAGTCATACACCCACTCACACACCCACACAGCCACAGCCCCGCTCAGAGACTTATGCACTGAGTCACCCAGTCATACACTCAAAGACTCAAACACCCACTCAATGATTTACTCAGATATACATGTACTCATTCATTCTCCCACTCATAGACCCTTTGAGATACTCATACACCCATTCACAGACCCACCAGACACTCATACAGCCACTCACAGACCCACTCAAATACTCACAACTATGCAGTCACTCACACAGCCACTCATAGACACACTCAGACACCTATGCACCAAGTTAGTTATATACTCAGAGACTCGTGTACCCATGCACAACCACACTCATAGAACCATGCACCCAGTGACAGACCACTCAGACACTCACACTACCAATCATACACTCACTTAGAGAGTCATGCACTAACTCAGAGATCTACTCCTACATTAATGCACCCACTCACTCACCTAGTCAGACACCCACTTCGACCTTCATGTATCCACTCACAGATCCAGTCAGTCATATACTTACAAATGAACAAAGACACCCATGTACCTACTCACAGATTGAGTGAAAGACGTATGCAACCAATCACTGATCCATTGTGACGCCGATGCACCCACACATAGATGTACTGAAGCAGTCAAGCATTTTGTTACAGAAGTATTGATAGATTGATCCATCATCTCACAGATCTCCTCAAATACTTATACAGTTAATGAGAGACTTAGTGATACAGTGAAGGGAGTTGCACATGCTATTATACAGTTGTTTAGATAGTAATATATTTAGTATTTTGCTTATAATTCATTTTGCAGTTATATGTTTTGAATGAGGTGGTGCCTATTGAATGTTTGCATTTGTTTTGTCATTTCAAACATGATCGCTATCATCGCAATACCATCACAGATTTTATCAAGTTATAAAAATGATGGGACAAATAAATTAACACAATTTTGGCCTCTTGTGTGGCTCTGATTTAAATAATGCCTTAAAGTGGGTTTTCAGTATCTGAAATATATTTGCTGATCACAGATTCTACACAGTAAATGCGTCAATGTTGTGCCGGTTTAAATTATTATTAGTTATTAATGTACTTTCTGACAAACACAAATCAAAAATAAAGTTGCATACAATATAAATATAATATACAATATACAATTATATAAAGAAAATAAAAAATCTTGGCTAAAATAAAAAAATGGACGTTACAATTAAGAAATAGAATTTAAAAAAACCTTAGAAGTTCACAGGAAAAGAACAAAGGTTTCATGGATGTTATAGTAAGGAAATAGCATTTCAAAAAGCCTTCGAAATTCCCTGAAAAAACCAAAGGTTACATGGATATTATAGTTAGGATGACATTTCACTTGAGCGAAATCAGAGAAATTCAACATTTATAGTTAGCTGAGCTAACAATAACTTGCGTCACAGCAATGCACAGGTTATGATCTCACATATTACATCACTCATGACATGGTCATGCAGATTTAGTGTAAATGCTCATGCAGATTTGCTCGAATACTAGAGCATATTAACTTGGTCGACAGCTAAATGCTTGTAGCTTGGCCTCTGGCAGCATTTTGTTCTTATTTTGCTAAAATTGCGTTTTTATGTGTATTTAAATATAATTGCTGCTCTGATCTGCTCGATGTTGGGAGTGCCACGCCGAGAGCCCTCGCCATTGCAGACGATTGTTGTTCTCCTACGGTCGTTGGTTACCCCCATTGGGTCCTTCTGCCTCATATCAAGCTCGCCACCCGGAAACACCGCCAACTGATCCGCATCGCCAAGAAAACGGCTTTCAAGAACCGACTGGACGACAACGCACACAACTGCAAGGAACTCTTCAACATCGTGAAAGAGCTCTCCAACCCCAACGCCGGAAACAACGACATCACCCCTTCGCAAGACCTCTGCAACTCCCTCGCCTCCTACTTCCACAACAAGATCGCGGACATACACAACAGCTTCAGCACTCAACCGACGCACGCCACGACCACAGCAACACCACCCACCACCACCCTCCGCGCCTGGACCCCGGTCAACACCGAAGACACCGTCCACACGATGAACTCCGTCCACTCCGGATCTCCGACCGACCCCTGCCCTCACCACGTCTTCAACAAAGCCGACGCTGTCATCGCACCCCATTTGCGGGACATCATCAACACCTCATTCGACACCGCCACCTTCCCCGAGAGCTGGAAGCACGCCGAACTCAGCGCCCTACTGAAGAAACCTACAGCAGACCCCACCGAACTCAAGAATTACCGCCCCATCTCTCTACTCCCGTTTCCAGCCAAAGTCATCGAGAAGACCGTCAACAAACAGCTGACCACCTTCCTCGAGACGAATGGATCCCTCGACCCATCGCAGTCCGGATACCGTGCCAACCACAGCACCGAGACCGCCCTCATCGCCGCCACTGACGACATCCGAGCCCTTATGGACAACGGGGAAACAGCGGCCCTCATCCTCCTAGACCTCTCCGCGGCTTTCGACACGGTCTGCCACCGCACCCTAGTGCAGCGCCTCAGCAACGTCGGAATCCAGGAGAAGGCGCTGGAATGGATCGTCTCCTTTCTCGAAGGAAGAACTCAAAGAGTCCGCCTACTCCCGTACAAGTCAGAGGCCACCAAAGTCATCTGCGGCGTCCCTCAAGGATCCTCACTAAGCCCGACTCTCTTCAACGTCTACATGAGCCCCCTCGCGGCCATCGCACGCCAACACAACCTCAACATAATCTCCTACGCCGACGACACCCAGCTGATCCTATCCCTGACCAACGACCCCGCCGCCGCCAGAGCCAACCTGCACGAAGGGAGGAGAGAGGTAGCCGAGTGGATGACGTCGAGCCGCCTGAAGCTGAACTCGGAAGTCCTCGTCCTGGGCTCCTCGCCCTCCGCCTGGGACGACTCCTGGTGGCCCCCCACCCTGGGCACCGCACCCAAACCGACGGACCACGCACGCAACCTGGGCTTCATCCTGGACTCCTCCCTCTCCATGACCAGGCAAGTCAACGCCGTCTCCTCGTCGTGCTTCAACATCCTGCGCATGCTTTGGAAGATCTTCTGGTGGATCCCCACAGAGACCAGGAAGACCGTCACCCAGGCCCTCGTCACCAGCCGACTGGACTACGGCAACACACTCTACGCCGGAACCACCGCCAAGATCCAGAAGAGACTCCAGCGCATCCAGAACGCCTCAGCCAGACTCATCCTCGACATCCCACGACACAGCCACATCTCCGGACACCTAAGAGACCTGCACTGGCTCCCGGTCAACAAGAGAATCACCTTCCGCCTCCTTACCCACGCACACAAAGCTCTCCACGACCAAGGACCAAGCTACCTCAACAATCGCATCAACTTCTACGCTCCCAAACGCCACCTCCGATCCGCCAGCCACGCCCTCACCGCCGTCCCACGCATCCGCAGAGCCACCTCAGGAGGAAGGTCCTTCTCCTACCTGGCCGCCAAGACCTGGAACTCCCTCCCGGCCGACCTGCGCCTGACCCAAGACCACCTCTCCTTCAGGAAGAAGCTCAAGACCTGGCTGTTCGAGCAGTAGCGGCACCCCCCCCCCCCCAAGCGCCTCAAGACCCTATGGGTAGGTAGTGCGCTCTATAAATGTCTTGATTTGATTTGATTTGATTAATCGAGTAGGTGCTTGTAGCTGCCCACTGGGTTGCCACTCATGCCATGCCTCTCTGCTGCTTTTGAGCCTCCCACTTTCGCTACTAAACCTGCTGGTTGTGACTGCCTTTGCTCACCTTTCTCCCTGCCCGGGAAGGGTGACCTGGTCTTCCGCGGCTGCCTCGCCCCTCGACATCCCGCTAAGCTCCCCCATTGAGGCCTGGTAACCCTCACCACATTTTTCCTCGTGTGTCCTAGGTTTAATAACCTCAGGGTGTTAATCACAGTCTGAGCCCTACGCTTTTACCCTACTGCTGATGCACTTTTTATTTGGCCTCTCCCCTCCATTTTGTATGCTACTCACTCTCCATAATCTCTGATGGCTTTGCAAGATGGCGACTCGAATACCTCAATCAACATGAAAAAAAGGACTCTCCTAACACAACTCTGCAGAAACTGAGGTAGGACTACCATGATCTATGCTCGATTAAGGACTGCCACTTTTCGATCAAGGTCTTCCATAGGTTCACTTGGATAATAGAAACGTTTTTTAAAACAAAAAAAATCTTCCCTTTACTGATGATGATGTTTTCTTAACATGTACTCATCACTAGTATTGGCTGCCATCCATTTAATTTTTGTATTCTTGTTCTGATGTTGTTGCTTCTATACGATGCCTTGAGTACTACACCTGTACCTGTTTTCCCTTTACTCTGTGTTGATGACCACCATTTTTCAATATTTCATTGTACTAGAACTCTCCATGTACAATTCCCTTCCTAAAATCTCCATTCTTCAAATTGTGTTGTTCCGGTTCTCAATATTCCCTTATTGTGGATATTTTTCATTTTTAATTATTTTGACATATCTCCTCCCCTATTACCCTGCGTTGGACACTCCCCATCTTGAATATTTACTCTCCAGGCCTCACTCCCCATAGTGCGTTTTTCTAAATCGTCCTTCCTTTTCCTTCCCCTTTCTCATTTAGCTTCCTACCATGTCCTCTCCCATTTCCCTCCTCATGCCCTGTGATCCTTATTTTGTCAGACACTGTCCCAACTCAAGGAGCATCTAATATCCATTTAATCTTTGCAAAAACGCCAAGAAAAATTTCAAACACAAATTATTGATATGCCACCCTAAAATGCTAATAGTCAATACCTACCACAGCCTGTCGTCTCCAATTAAAACAAACTTTATTGTCTACTCCAAACACCCCACTAACTAAATAGAAAAACACTTCCCTTCTCCACCTTCCTAGCAAAATTCCGTATGGATTCAAACTGTCAACCACCCCATCCCTAGATTTTTACAGGTAAAATCGACATTTCCATATTCAGAGCAGGGAATATTTTTATTCAAGCATCTGAATACCACCTCAACATTTTTGACAACCATTTCAATACTGTGGCCTATCAACTCTCCCAACTGGTTTATAACCCCTCAGTAACCCAATTCCCTGACGCCCATATGTCTTCTGCCACTACCCCAGTTTAGGCCCTCCTTTCCCTACCCTTCCAAACCTCACTCATTTTCTCTGATGAGGCTTCTCTCCTCTGCGGAGGACCCCCCCTGATACCCCAATACCATTTGATCTCTCACCTACTCTCTCCATCGATTGCTCCCCTCCTACCCCTACCATCTTCCTTGACTCTCCCCCTAACTCTTTTCCTTCTCACTTGCCCCCTCTTGGGACTCCCCCTGCACCCGCCTTGATGTCTAATTCTTCGACCCCCTCCTCCTACTCCTACCATCAATCGCTTGCCTCCTGCCCCTACCATCTTTCTTGACTCTCCCCCTAACTCTTTTCCTACTCTCTTGCCCCCTCTGGAGGCTCCGTCTCCACTCTCCTCTACGTCTAATTGTTTGACTTCTCCTCTTACCATCGACCGACTCCCTCATGGCCCTTCCATCTTCCCAGATTCTCCCACAAACTCTTTCCCAACTCACATGCCTCCCTGGGGACTCCTTCTGCACTGTCTTCTATGTCTAATTCTCCTACTCCATTTCATTTTTTTTTTTTTTTTATTGAGATGGTTCCGGGTATCAAAGTACATAAAACAACAGGATAAGATCAGAGATTGAAATTGATACATACATCTTACATTTGCAACAATAAAAGACCAGGTTAAAAAAGACACAGAGGTCACACAATAATGAATATAAACAGTTAGATTAATTAAAACCAATAGATCTCTCAATCTTACTTATCTAACTTCTCTCCATTTTTTGAGGGGAGCCCAGATCTTTTTGCCAAATTCCCTCGACCTCTTTCCTTTAAAATCATACAGACATTCCTCTATATTATGAGTTCCCAGGAGCCTCGTTATCCACATCTGAAACGTGGGGGCCACAGAGTCTTTCCATCCAGCCGATATTAAAATCCGAAAAATGGCCAATGACAGAAAAATAAAAGCTTCAACATCTCGTTCTATCTATAAGTTACCATCCCTGCAGATCAAAACAGTCGTTGGGGATAGAGTAATCTGTTGCTCTAGCAGCCCCGCTAAAAACCGTTCAATTTCTTTGAGAACTGGGGTAAGACTCTGGCAGTGGTAAAACATGTGGAATAGATCTGCAGGGCCTTGATCACACCTAGGACACCTGTCATTTTCTCTCTTACCCCACATGAACAACTTGGCAGGCGTAAAGTACAAATTAAAAATAGTCTTATAATGCTGGGCCTTCAGATTTGACGCTCTCAGTATTTTCTTATTCAACACCAACGCATAATCGATGTCTACATCTGGATCCCCAATTCTTTGAGCCCAAGACGATTCAGTTTTTTCAATGTCATCTCCCAGACCCTGCTGAACATAGCTATACCCAATTTTAATCTTCTTGCCACCTTTCCTTACATAATCCACAATTGGGTTAATCTCCTGAATTGCAATCCTGGGTCTGATTGGCTTGACTGTTTGTTCCAATTGTCTATATAATAGCCATTGGCTGGCTGGTATACCATAATTTTGCTGTAGTATATCAAACCCCATTAACTCATCGTCAATCATAACGTCCCCCAGACATCTAACACCCAGCCCCTTCCATAACCTACTATTGCTATTCTGGCCTAGATGAACAAAAGGATTTGACCTCCAGAGATCTAGTGTGCTATTGATTTTTGGTATCTTCAAAAATCTCATTATTGACTTCCAGGTCCCCCAGGCACTGAGCAGCACTTTGCTTCTAATCCTTTTGTAATATCTATAGCTGATTTCTCGTGTAAAGAGCCCCAGTGCTCTTTCACCTACTAACAGCTCATATATGGTGGGGGTTCTGTACATACCAACCAATAAACCTATTTCTTCATAATTAAATAGGACATTCATCTGCATCATTAAACAAACCCAATGATACAGCCTCAAATTTGGTGCCGACAGTCCCCCTCCCTCCAGAGGTACAGATAATCGGGCCAGTGACCTACGTATTTTACCATATTGCCACACGAATTGGGAGAAAACAGCTTCCATTTTCTTCAACAAGCCCTCATCAACTAATAAAGGGATAGCGCAGAATAAATACAGTAATTTAGGGAACATTGACATTTTCAGTACATTCACCCTACCGATCAAGGATAAATGTAATACATCTATTCTTTTTAGTTCTTTTTCAATTGCCGCAATCAAGGGTACATAGTTCTCCTGTATAATTTTATCAACATTCGCATTGATCCTCACCCCAAGATATACTGCAGACTCCACATACCTCTGATCAGCTTTATAAATATTGTTTGTACTGATTATTAATGTTTTTTCTTCATTCAACTTATAACCGGAACAGGCCCCATATGCTTTAGCCAGTTGACTCAATTCCACCATTGCTGTCTGCGGATTAGTGGTAACAATTGCCAGGTCATCTGCATATGCCAATAATTTGGTAGTATGACCATTTACTATTACTGGGGAAATTTTATCTGAGGATAAGATTTCCCTAATCAGGGGATCTATATAAAGTGAGAAGAGTATTGGGGAACAAGGGCATCCCTGACGAGTACCTCTCCTAATTACCACCTCCTCCGAACGCATACCCATAGCTGTAATCCTAGCAACCGGATCTAAGTACATTGCCTTGATTGCTTTCAGACACTTTTCTCCAAAGCCTCTTCTGACGAGGACATCCCATAAAAATTCCCATACCACGCGGTCGAAGGCTTTCTCCGCATCGAGGAGGATCATGGCCATTTCTCCCCCCGTGATGGCCATAGCATCAAATAGCGAGATCGCACGCGAGGTGTGATCGGTGGTACCTCTACCTGGAACGAATCCATGCTGCTACGGGGAGACGATCTGGCCAATGATCCCCCCAATCTCTTTGCCCACACCTTAGAGTATAATTTGGTGTCAGCATTTATTAGGGATATTGGCCGATAGGAACCCGGGTTCTTCTCTGGTTTCCCCTTTTTATGAAAAACCACTATGTTGGTCTCTTTTCAGGAATCAGGAATATCCCCGGAGCAGATTATGTCATTAAATAAGTCAAGCAATAATGGAGCAATTTCCTCCTCTAAGCTCTTATAAACTTCCAGCGGGATCCCATCTGGGCCCGCCACTTTCCCTGCTGCTAGATCCTGTATTGCATTCCTTATCTCATCAATGGTTATATCCTTTTCCAGCTCCTCCCTACTTTTATCGTCTAGAACCGGGCATGCAGGCCCAAACCCCCCCCCGCCTCCTGGTCATATAATTTTTGATAACATTTCTGGAACACTCCTACTATCTCTTTCGGGTCTTAGTACTCTATCCCATTATCCTCAATTCTGGGGATATTATTTTTATTATTTTCTTGCCTAATCCGCAGTGCTAGCACTCTTCCAGCTTGTTCCCCTGTCTCGTAGCGCCTTGCTCTTGACGCCTGATACTCTCGGGTTTCCTTTTGTGTAACCACCCTCTGGATATCTCCCTTAATCTCAGCCATAATTCTCGCCGTTTCCCTACCATCCTGGCCTAGCCCTATTTCCTCAATATGCCGTCTCTCTGACATCGCCAACTCCGAAATGAGTTTCTCTACTATATTTCTATCCTCCTTCCTTAACCTGGCAGAACAGCTTATCGTTTCCCCCCTTATGGAGGCCTTAAAGGCTTCCCACACCCCATTACGGGATGAGCTATATCTGTTGGCGTCAAAGAACTCTTTCGCCCATTGTTTGAGGTGTTTTACAAACCTATCATCATTTAACAGTTTCCTTTCGAATGTCCACCTTGTTGCTTTCCTCGAGATATTGTCCACTTGGTATAGTAATATCAGAGGATTATGGTCAGATACTGTTCTGGGAAGCTTGGCAATTTTAACATTACATAGCTCCCCTACCGAGACAAAAAAGTAATCCAACTTAGAGTATTTCTGGCAAGGGTGCGAGAAATAGGTAAAACCTGGATCAGCAGGCTCTTTTTCCCCCCAGACTTCTGCTAACCCATGCGACTGCAGTAAGGAGCCTAATGCCCGAAATACCTTGGGTTTACGTCCCGTATATTTAACTCCCTGCCTCCAATCAACCGAGATATTCATATCTCCATAAAAAACAATGGGGGTCCCCCAATCTGCCAGCTCCTCTTCCAGAACATCAAATACTGCTGGATCATCCTCATTCGAGCCATAAACCACACATAATGTAATACCTAGATTCAGTTCTGCTAGAACCCATCTGCCAGTCCCATCAGACTTAGCGCGTCTCACACCCCCCACATTGCATTTTCCCACAATGGCAACCCCCCTTGTCATTGAGGATTGCGATGAACACCCTAACAGAGCATAACCATTCATATTCAATAAATTCCTTTTTGCCCAAGGCAGATGGGTCTTCTGTATATACAATATATCTATAATATTAAACTTAGCGAAATGGCTCAATCTCTGCCGTTTCTTCCAGTCATTTAGCCCCCACTGCATTAATAGTACAGATCTTAATGTGTGATATTAAGATCTGACTGCTGCATCCAATCTGACTGTTCTTATCCATTATTCTGCTAAATACCGACTCCTTGCCCATCACCATCTCGATTCTTTTTACTTTTCTTCCCCCTCTCCTCCCACCCTTCCCCCCTCCCCTTCCCTCCCTTCCCTCCCTATACCCCCTCTGACCCCTCTAACCCCCCCACTCCCTCTTTTCAGAGGCGCTCAGACCTGCTGGTCTGTGCACGTGATGGCTCGCAGTTGAGACCGAGGAGATTTCTGATAATCTATAAGGAAAAAACAAAACCTAACCCTTTTAAGTTAGAACCCCCAACTGTTGCGCCCATGTCCCCACCACCCTACACACCACACCCCGCAAACCATTCCTGATAACCATTCCCCCCCTTTTTTTTTTTGTTGTTTTTCCATCAAAAAGTCCTCTTTAACTTATTTCCCTTTTAAACCAGTTTCCTTATTCTAGCCTATCAACACGTTGGGTTTAGGCTCATCTTTAACCATTAGATCCCTGGTCACCTCTGCTCTTCAGTGTGTTGCTAAACCCTTTGTGCGTCCAAATACTCCTTGGCTTGCACCTCGGAAGAGAAGTACAAGGTTCTACCACCGTTAATTATTTTTAGCTGCGCTGGGTTAATCAGATATGCCTGCATACCCTTGTCCTGAAATGGTTTTATCATCTGCCTTAGTCTCCAGCGTCTCTCCACGGTAACATGGCAGAAATCTGGAAAAAACAAAAAAGGTGAAACCATCCACATCCTTTTTCAAGTCCGGTCTTGCCCTTTCTGATATTGTCTGCCTCAGATTGTAGTTACCCAGAAAGATAAGGATTGTTCTGGGCTTATCCCCCTCCTTGGCGTTTTTATGCATTTTGAAAGGGGTGCGATGGGCCCTTTGGATCTCCCTTGCCCAGTCCCATCCCTTCAGCTCTGTGAAGGCATGCTCGAACAGTTTGGTCACAAAAGCTCTCATGTCCGACCCCTCTGATCCCTCCGGAATCCCCAGTACGCGTAGATTATTCTGACGAGACCTATTCTCCAACGCCTCCAGCTTCCATTGTACATCTGTCATCTGTTCGCCCTGGAGATCTACCCTGCTTGAGGTGGCCGCTGTCTCTGCTTCGGTCGATACCACTCTCTCCTCCAAATTTGTAACCCGATCTCCCGGATTCACACACACTTTAGTCAGTTTTCTTACTACCCCTTGCATTTTTCTCACCGCCGCCTGTGATTTGCGACTTTCTTGGCGAGCCTCTTCCCTGTGCGCGATTATCTCCTGGTGTATCACCTCCAGAAGTGACATCTGTACCGCTTCCCCTCCCGGGCTCTCGAGTAGGGGGTTAGTTGTTGGATAATCCCATCTGCGTCCCTGTGTTTTTATGCTCCTGTATTGGACTTCACCACCGTTGTTGGAGGGTTGAAATCCTCCTGGTCCAGGTCACTATCCGTGACTGAGCCACTGGCTTCTTGCTCCAGGCTGTTGTCTTCCTCAGACCATCCCCCCCCCCTCCGAAACCGAGAAAAAAGCCTTGCTAAGAGCTTCCTTCTTATCGCCCGCCTCCTCCTCCAACACTGGGGGGCCTGTGTCTATGTCCAGGGTCACGGGGGTATTCTTATCAGCTTCCCCCAGAAGGCCAGCATTCTCTTGTAAGTTTGTTAAGACACTTAACTGAAGTGGGGTGTCCACTATATCTTCCGTGGCCCCTCCACCGTCTTTCGGGCAACTAACCCCCTCAGACACCTCAGCTGTGGCCTCATTATTGGGATCTTTTTCCTTAATAACTTTTAGAAAAATATCGGAAATAGGAGTAGTACCTTGTTTGCCCTTGATTGCTGCTTGTTGCTGCACTGTCTTCCTCGCGGGGGCCGTTTGTTTTTTATTTTTATTGCCTTCATGTTCCTTCTCCGCAGCTATCTCTGCCAACTCCGCTGCAGCTTTCCTTCTTGAAGCTGCCTTAGCGCTTGCACTCGCTTTGGGGGCCATAATCTCCCTTCTCCGTTCTTTGTCACCAAATTGCTCGCTGGAGTCCAGTTGACCGCTGCCTCTTTTCTTTTCTGCCTCCGCGAGCTCCAGGATGCTCCGCGTCTTTTGCCGCTGGTTCGCCTGCCGAAGCAGCTGATGCCTCCTGAGCCGCGAACTCCGTGAACTCCGCTCCGCTAGCAGGCCTGCTCCGGGTACGTCTCCTGACGTGAGCGACCTCAGTGCCTGCGTCAGTTCCAGAAGGAGCCATTTGAGCAGGCGGCAGCAGGTAAGAAGCATACAGCAGTCGCTCGGTTTGTTTGGTTACTCTGCCGTGTTTACAAAGTTAATTTTCCGACACCTTTCGCAATCCTCGTTGGTGTGGGTTAGTGAGTGTTTAGCCGGCAGCGCCCTGATTCCTGATCTCAAAACCGCATCAGAACCGCATCTCCTCGGCCTCACTGCTACCCGGCCGTCCTACACGGCCGCCATCTTGCCTCCTCCAAGATCACCCTCTCCTACTCCATTTCAATAGGGCCATTACTGATGTCCTGGACCAAGTCGCCCCACTCAAACTAAAACAACAAAACAAAATCCAATCCAAATCTTGGTTTAATCCTGAACTCAACAACAAAAGAAGACAACTTAGACTATCAGAAAGAACATGGAGATAATACCCCTCACCCTCCCATCTTGTCCTCCTCAGATCTGAAAGATCCACTAATAAAAAGTAAATTTTCAATGAAAAGGCTTCTTTCTTTTGTGCTCAACTTGATCTTGCCAAAAACAGGCAGAGAGCTGTTTAACATTGTAAGTAAACAAACAGCTTCAACTGAAAGATGTAAAAAATTGCCAACTTCCTCTCGGATAAAATTGCTAACATTGATCAATCCTTCCCTCAAAGTCTGGTCCTGCCCAGCCCCCAATTTGCCATAGACATAGCCATAGACATACCTCCTTGTTCGGCACCGTCCCTACCACCTAATCCTCCCATTCACCTACCCATTCTAGCTTTGCCCAGTGACATCCTTTCCAACTTACAACTGAAAAACAACACCTCCTGGTATAATTTCTTTCCTATGACTGAGCTCGAAGTCTTTAATATTATTGCTAAACTAAAGCCGACCTCGCACACCAAAGACACGCTCCCTTCTAACCTAGTTCATAACCTTAACAACATCATAGCCCCTTGTTGGCCAAAAATCATTAACACGCCTTTTGCAACTGAATGCATCCCTGACTCCTTCCAACTCTGACATATCGCTCCCATTCTTAAAAACCTTACTGCTGACCCCACAGATCCCAACAAACTCCGCACTATCTCTAACCTACCACGTCTTACTAAAGCCCTTAAAAAATATGCATTGCTTCAACTGGACAACCACATAGTCAAATTTAAATTACTTGACTCCTTTCAATCCCGTTTCAGGAAAGGTTGTAGTACAGAAACCTCCATGTTGAACATTGTGGATGACATTCACAGTTCCCTAGACAATGGAGAGGCTTGCCTTCTTATCCTCCTCGACCTCTCTGCAGCTTTTGATATAGTCAACTATTCTTCCTTACTTTTTAATTTGTTTAAAGCTCACTTTGGCTTTAATGGTTTGGTCCTCAAAAGGTTCTCTTCCTTCTTCCAGCACAGAACACAACAAATAAAAATCAATGCTTGCCTCTCCAATCCTATCCCTGTCTCCCTGGGTGGCCTCCAGAGCTCCATTCTCTCATCCTCTCTATTTATGGAACCCTTACTCTCATTTTAAAACAAGCTGGAATGAACTATCACCTTTATGCTGATGACACCCAACTCTACTACAGGTTCAAATCCCATTCTGACTTACTTCATTTAAACAATACAGTGCGCAAGATCCAATCCTGGTACTACTCCAACCATCTTAAATTGAACCCTAATTAAATGGAAATTCTTCTTTTCTCTCCTAAAAACGACTGTCTCCCCATCCAAGGCTCCACTCACCTTATCGAACTCAGCAAAATCCCTATGGTTCACTCTTGACAAAAACCTGCCTCTGAAGGGCCACATAAATAACGCGGCCAAAAGAGCACTGACACCTTAAGAAAATCAAACCCTTCATTTCTCTGGACAACTTCAACTGGAATGTCCAATCACTAGTCCTCTCTAAATTTGACTATGACAACGCTATCCTCACCGGAACCCCTAAAGTACACCTAGCCCCCTTTAGAGCTGTGATTAACTTGGCAGCCAGGCTCATTAGTGTCCGTAAACGATTTGACCACATCTTGCCTGCCCTCAAACCCCTAAATTGGCTGCCCATCGAAGGAAGATGCTTTTATAAGACTGCCTGCATCACACACAAAGATCTTCACCAATGAACCCGGTCGTACAATAAAACTCAAAAAAGCAGGCTGCTCCAGACTGATGAGAACTGGAAGCACCACTGCGCTCCTCTTTGTCCCACTACTACTAAAAAATGAAAACCACATAATCTCACTCCTTCTCCAGAAATGCCCTGAACATCTGGAATGCCCTCCCGAGGGACCTGTGCTGCAATCCCTCCTACCACAGCTTTAAAAGAGACCAAAAATATCACCTTCTCAACAAATATTGGAGTCTATAATCACTCCTTTGACCTTGCTTTCTGTTTCCCTTGCATGGTTATATTTCTGTTTACCTGCTTCTCCCTTCGCTCTCCCTTTTTAAACATCCTCCTGTTTACCCTGACCTTATCCTCTTTTACCCTCCACCCCCCCTCTCCTACCCTTGCCCCCTAACTCTACAATTTGTTCTTCCCAGTTGATACTCTCTTCTCTACTCTGATTCGTTACCCCCATTTTATTATTTAGATGTATATAACCTGTGAACCACCCATAATTTTTCCCACCCTTAACTTAACCCCTTTGCCGCAGGGATAATCCCACCGCGGCGCTGGGGGGAGCGGGGCCTGCTTAGCGCCACCGTGCTTGTGACGAGCTCAGCTCATCGCACTGCATGGTGGTGCTCTGCTCATGACGAGCTCAGTTCGTCATGACTACACCCGTTTGCGTGGAACGCTCAGCACAGCATGGGAATTATCCCCACGTGTGAGCGCTGCGCGGGTCATGACGAGCTCGTCATGAGCACAACGCAACCGTGCCTCATGACGAGCTGAGCTCGTCATGAGCACGGGAGGGGTTAACGAGAGATGTACTTGCTTGTTTTGTTTGCCCTGAACAATTGTTTTTTTGACTGTTTCTGCTCATGTAAAGCACTCTGATACCTCCCGGTCTAGCTAGTGCTATAAAATACCTTTCAAATAAATTGGTAAACATGCTTTGTGACAAGTAACCCTGGGCAGAGTTTGCAGAGTTGCCCTATGCGGAACTCTGTGAAGTGGCAAAAAAACTCCCTGGGAAAATGCAGTTTGCAGTGATTGTACAGTGCTGGATGATTGTCCACACTGTACAATCATTTCGAACTGCACCTTGCACAGTGCAAGTAGTTCCTTTTTTCCTTTTCTGACAATTGAATAGATTTTTACTCGGGCGGCACGGAAGGAAATACATTTTTACTCGAGCAGCAGCTTTTTCAACGTGAACATGCAGTTTCTCGCAATGAGAAACCTGACCCCCTTGCGTTGAGAAATCTCCCCTGGAGGTTTATTTTCCTCACTCACCATCTTAATGTTGACGATCGCGAATCAGGAAAAATGTTGCCGGAGGTAGATTTTCGTCGCTCACGCTCGCCAACTTGACGTTTAGTGAATCTGACCAAGGAAAAAAACTCTGCTCCACTCAGCTAAGCAGGGTATTTCGGAACTCTGTGAGCTCCGCATAACACAGAGTGCGGAAAACTCCTCAAACTCCTCAAGCAGAGCGGAGTTCACAGCCCAGGGTTAGTGACAAGTGCATGGAAAACCATACGAATCGAGTTGGCATATTATTTTAGTCCTTTAGGTACAGTGGACTAGAGGGAACTGAAATAGATGATGGATGATGAAGTAGAGATGTTGGAATGAAATATTTGAATCACATGCAGGTAAGTAATTGGAAAGTGGGTTACTAGTAGTGACAAGTAGGGACTTACCACTAGTAATAAGGCCACAAACACAATAAGATGTTCAATCAAGGTCTCAATATTTTTTCCCTTGCAACAGTGGCAGGCTGGTGGATTTATCATAAGTATCATTTCAAGTCCTTGAATTATATTTTTAGCACCTTTCTATAAATAGTCATGCTATATTTAACTATACCTATTTTAGCCTTTGGTGCCAATGGTGCCAATGCATTACAATGGAAAAAAACAAAATTGGCAGTTTTTCCCTTACCAGGGCATGTAAAACATATTTTAAAATGTCCCTGCTTATAGTTACAAGGCACCTTACCCGTGGGGCTCCTAAGTGGGGCCTTAGGGGTGACATATGTAAAACTAAGTTAGTTTACAACTTTGGAAGTATCTTTAATTCCATAGTCAAATATGCATTTAATTCTACTTTCGAAGCATCCTGCAACACAGGGTTGGCTTTTAAAAGGACATTAGGTACCACAGTATTGCACACTTAAGTACATTAAGTCTACTAGGCCCCTAAGCCCACACGTCGTACCATATAGTTGAGACTCACAGGTAGGTTGTCAGTACCAATTGCAATTATACCTAATTACCATGTACTTTTAATCAGAGCACTGGCCTTGGGCAGGTTAGCAGAGCCTAGGTGTAGGAAAGTAGGATCTGCTTTCATGGTTACCCCCACTCTTTGCTTGCTGTCAGTATGTTTTTGACCCAGTCTGACTGGGATTCTGCTAATCGTGACCCCAGTCACTGTGCTTTCTCCCAATATTGACCATGGTAAGTACTCTGGTACATCTGCAATTGGCTACTCTGGTAAATTCACAACTGGCTACTGGTGTACCCTTGTAAGCCCCTAGTATATGGTACTAAAGTTCTCAGGGCATAGAAACACCATGGGCATGTATTGTGCCACCCATGGGAATCCACTTAACTGTGGATACAGGCCTGCCATTGCAGCCAGCGTGAGTTGGTGCTTGCAACTCTCATGACAGATATAAATTCCCTTATAAATGATGTCACTACACGTAAAACCTATAAGTCACCCCTGCGTCAGGCTCTTCAGTCCTGAGGGCAGGGTGCTTGGCTATAAGTGTGAGGATGCCCCTGCATGAGCAGGACACCTCTACAAACACTGGAGTCAGCTATTTTAATACATATAGTAGACATCAGTCAGTATGAGATGTCTAACTATATAATGGCTGTACCAAACTGGGTCATGTTTGGTATCAACATGTTTGAATCATACCCCAATGCAGGTTTTAGTGTTGGAACTATGATCCCATGTACTGGGGGGTTCCATTAGGGTACCCCCCTGTACTCCTGGTAACAGCCTTTTCAGGGTCTGACAGCAAGCTTGTGCTGCTTCCTATGACAGACACAACTCTGTCCTCCAGCTGTGAGCTAAGCTCAAGCAAGGAAAGGAAGAACAATAGGTACCCAGTCACAAGAAGGTATGACCACATCCCAGACAGAACTTCGTGTATTGGGCTGGGGCACTCACCAGTGCCAACAGACTGCTTTGAAGGGCATCTTTGGTGCCCTCCTTGCATACTCCAGTTTGATCCAGTTCAGGGAGCCCTTGGCTCCATCTCTGGCATGAAACTGGACAAAGGACATGGGAGTATGCTCCCCTTTGATCAGTCCTTCCTCTGGGAGGGACATTTGATATTTTGATATTTGATATGGGTATTTATAAAGCGCATACATTCGCTCCGGAAGGAGCATATTGGCGCTAGGCTTGTGTGCAGTAGATGAATGAAAGGTGATACGTGGTGAAAAACTGGATCTAGATGACTGCCAATACAGAGGTGTCTGGTTGTTGGTACACCCATGTCTTAAGGAGTTTTCTAAAAAGGCTCTCCTTTTCAATTAATCTAAGGTTGACAGGTAGGTTGTTCCATGCCCTAGCTGCCAGAACAGTGAAGGTTTTCCCACCCCTAGTTTTGTACTTAAATCTTGGAATTGTGATGAGATTTGTACCAGAGGATCTCAGACATCGCGAGGGGTTGTAGCGTGTGAAGCGATTTGCAAAATAATAGGGCCCTGTGTTTTTCATGGTTCTGAAAACAGTAAGAAGAAGTTTAAAAAGAATTCTTTTGTGTATTGGTAACCAGTGGAGGGAATTCAGCGCCGCTGAAGCTGATGACCTTCTGGGGAGTCCCAGAACCAATCTAGCAGCTGCATGTTGTATGCTCTGCAACTTTCTAAGGGTGGACTTTTTCACTCCAGCCATTAATCCATTGCAGTAATCAAGTCGGGAGAGTATTAAAGCTACTGCGACTGATTTTCTAGCTGCGATGGGGAGGAAATCAAAGATTTTTTTTAAAGATTTAATAAGTCCAAAACAACGTCCAGCAGTGATCCTGACGTGGTCATCGAAAGAAAGAGATGAATCGAATTGCACGCCCAGGTTCCGTGCTGAAGATACAGCACTGGGTGGGGCCTCAGATCCTATGGGCCACCAATCTTTCGGGCAGAAAGATAGATCTTTACCCAGCGGTATGATTTCAATCTTGGCACTATTGCATCTTAGATGGTTTTTGTTAAGCCACTGAAAAAGATCAGAGAGACAATTTTGGAACCGCGAATCTGCGTCCGTACACTTTTTGTCAATAGTGACGACAAGTTGTGTGTCGTCAGCGTATGACGTGACGAGGATCCCATGAGATTCTATCACAGCGAGGAGGGGAGCCATGTAGATGTTAAAAAAGAGAGGACTTAATATGGACCCCTGGGGCACTCCTGATGTGATGGCTTTCTCGCTGGATAGATAGGGACCCAAAGACACAGTCTGGGACCTATTAGATAGGAAAGATTTAACCCATGCCAGGACTGTGTCTGTCACGCCGATCTCTCGAAGTCTGTTGATCAGGATAACATGCGAGATTGTGTCGAACGCTGCTGTTAGATCAAGCAGGATGAGGACGGCTTGCCTTCCCTCATCCTGCAAGAACTTGATGGAGTCAGCTACTTCGATCAAGGCTGTTTCGGTGGAGTGACCGGAACGAAATCCCGACTGTTGAGGATGCAGGATGTTGTGGGTCTCCACAAATGTTTTTAGCTCTCCATGTACTAACTGTTCCGTGATCTTACCAAGGACAGGCAGTAGTGAAATGGGGCGCATGTTGGTGAGATCAGTGAGTTGAGATCATTTGAGTAGTTTCAACCCTTCCCTTACGGTACATAAAGACTTAGTTGTGGGTGGGTCCAAAGATTCATTGACTCAAGACTGAAACCACAGCAATGTTTGACCGACTGGGCACTTGGACATTGCTGGACTTCACCTGGAACTGAGTCCGCATCAAGGAAGACTCCTGCTATACCTGGTCTCGCTGTTCTGCATGTCTTCTTTGTCATCTGTGCCTGTGGTTCCTCCAGGTTCTTTGACAGACCTGTGGGCATCAAGAACATCTGATGTAGGAGCTACGTGCGCATCCAAGATGGCCGAGTAAGTTTAGGGCTCCCGAGACCCTCGTAGCCCCCCTACTATATCCAGTCGTTTATCCTGTATACTTTGGAGTGCTTATTGCAGCGGAACCGTGGGAGTGTCGATTGCTGAAAATTGTATCCCGAACATGCCCCGGGGACCAGAGTTAGAGGTCCGGACAGTTTGGGTTCTGTATCTCTTGGAACCCCGGTGTTTGAGTAGGCGCTGTGCCCGAGTTGTAATGCGACAACATCGGCTCTGAAGACCGGAAGCGACTGGCCCGGTCTCGCGACTCCGAATTTGGTTTCACTTTCGATCTCGCTTGGAACTCCCTGATACCTCATCAAGACCCACTCCGGAATAGTTGATACCCCGATAGACGACAGACGATCCTACTGTGAGGGCGCATTAACGGAGTGCAAAATTGTGGAATCGGGATTGAAGGTTTTTGCTGCATGTCGCACTAGTCATTGTGCCGAGGCCTAGGATCTTTGCCAACAGCACGGACAAGCAGATGGCTGCCGGACATTCCTAATGAGTCATCAGTAGGATATTGGTCTAACTACAGAGGCTATCTATCGCTCCTGCCTTGAATCGAGCGATGAACGTTGTCCCACAATGGCGGCTAAGCCGGATGGAGATAAGCGACAACTGAAGTCCACCAGAGGTGGGAGGTATACTCAAACTAACAACATGGACCGATATGCACAGACTAAAGGGTCACCTAGTGGAATCGGAAAGTTGCAAGAAGGAGCGAAGGAAACTTCTGTGCTGGAAGCGGAGCGACGCTACAAGACGTTATGGTCGCCATTGATGGTATCAAGTCCTCTCTCGGACAACAGATGGACACCCTGGCTCATAAATTGGATGCTGTATCAATTGAGGTGAATCTGATTCGGACAGATCTCACGAAGACAAGTGAGAAAGTTAAATCACTTGACATCAAAACTGCTAGTCTTACTGACAATGTAACCGAACTGCAATCAGAGGTTCGGAATTTGCAGGCCTCGAATGATCTGGCTATCCGTAGACTGGAAGATTTTGAAGGACGGGCCCGGAGGAACAACGTACGTCTTATTGGAGTGCCGGAAATGCCGAGGGGCAAGCGGCAGATCTCTTCATCGAGGAACTGGTACTTAATCATCTGAAGCCCAAAGGTCTGAGCAATTTCTTTACTGTCGAGAGATCGCACAGAGTTCCTGGAGGTAGACCGCGTGTCGGTGCCCCGCCTCGACCTTTTATTGCGAGAATATTTAATTTTAGGGACAGAGATGCGGTCCTCCAGGCCTCCAGATCGGGGGGCCCCTTGAAATATGAAAACTCATCCATCATTTTTTTTCCGGACTTCACACAAGCGGTCCGGAAGCAGAGAATGAGCTTTATGGGAGTTAAGCGAAAGCTTCGTGACCAGGGACTCAAGTATGCCATGCTATACCCGGCCAAGCTGAGAATTGAACATAATGAGAAGGCTTATTTCTATGATAAGCCGGAGGTTGCAGCGGACTGGTTGGACACCTTAACTGTCAGCATGAACCCCAGAGACAGAGTGGAGACGAAGGAGGGGGCTCGCACGGACAAGAATAAGTACTCTTGCTGTGGGAACCGGGGAGCAATTGGGGACGGACTACTTCTGTATTCTTTCCGATAAAAAGGTTTCTTGACACCGTAAATATGGGGGGTCAACGGGCTATCGGTGGGTCTCTCCCCTCATGTCTGACATAATATCGACAGACAGAATATCGAAATACAAAAATATCGGCACAAAAATATCGACATCAAAAATATCGGAGTCATATCTTTATTAAGGTAAGTACAAAAATATCGAAAAAATAATATCGTAGTACAAAAATATCGAAATTAAAAATATCGTTTTTTAAATGTATTAATCATAATGTAAAAATAATTTTAAAATACATATAATTTTACAAATATTAAATAAAAATATTAAAACAAAATTAAAACTAATACATATACATTTAAAATAAATAAACCACTTAATAATTTAATGTAATTTTCTTTTTTTTAATTTCATTTAATTGATTTAATGTAAAAAAAAAATATTTTTACCCTGTACACCTGTACCCCAAAAACCCAAACCTGACCCTGAACCCTAAAAATATCCCTGTATCTCAAAAACCCAAAACTGACCCTGAACCCTAAAAATATCCCTGTACCCCAAAAACCCAAAACTGACCCTGAACCCTAAAAATACCCCTTTACCCAAAAACTGAAAACTGACCCTGAACCCTAAAAATACCCCTTTACCCAAAAACTGAAAACTGACCCTGAACCCTAAAAATACCCCTTTACCCAAGAGCTGAAAACTGACCCTGAACCCTAAAAATACCCCTTTACCCAAAAACTGAAAACTGACCCTGAACCCTAAAAATACCCCTTTACCCAAAAACTGAAAACTGACCCTGAACCCTAAAAATACCCCTTTACCCAAGAACTGAAAACTGACCCTGAACCCTAAAAATACCCCTTTACCCAAAAAACTGAAAACTGACCCTGAACCCTAAAAATACTCCTTTACCCAAAATTAATTAATATTATTTAATTACCAATTAATTATTAATTAACAATAACAATAAAGTAGATATATTAGCACATTAGCTGTAATTAATTTAATTTAATAATTAATATTATTTTTCCCAATTAATTAATTAATAAACATTACTCTAATTAATGTAATTAACTAATTAATATCAATTAATTACCAACTAATTAATAATTAAAAATACGTACAAAATTATATTAATTAATTAACTAATTAATATAAAGTAATTACCAATTAATTATTAATTAAAATATGTACAAACATATATTAATTAATTAATTATTATTAAATTACTTCCCACCCTATTCCCCTATAAACCCATAACCCGCTAGAGAACATATTTATCAATTAATCAATTAATTAAAATTAATTAAAAATTAATTCTCAATTAATTATTTAATAATTCCTACTAATTAATAATTAATTTAACATAAGTAAATTACTTCCCACCCTATTCCCCTATAAACCCACAACCCACTACAGTAGTAAAAGACAATATTTAATTAAATTACATTAAAAATAAATAATAAAACATAATAAATACAATATAATATACACTAAATTTATTTAAAAATTGATATTAGTAACATCGAAGTTATTTATTTCGATATTATTGACATCGATATTTAAAACTTCGATATTACTGATATCATACTAATATCGATATTAAGACTGTCGATATTACTTACCTTCGATATTTTGTCCCATCGATATTTAAACTTCGATATAATTGTATGTCGAAATTTAAAACTCAATATTTTGTCTGTGTACCCTCAGATTTATCTTTTTTGGTAGTTTAGCTTAGATGTGGGGGCGACAGGCACACTGCAAGTTGGAGAGGCTTGAGAGTCATAAGCAGGGGCGCAGGTAGGGGGGTAGTGCAACGGGAGGTATGGTGGGAGGTTTGGTTTTTTGTTCATTTTTTTTGTTCTCATGTTCTTTGTGTTTTTCCAAGGAATTGTATTCCGAGATTGTTTATTGATGTTGCAGGGATTGGAGGGGGGTTGGACCTTCTTTATGTTCTGTGATGGGGGGTAGAGGGTTAATAATTGCAGGTTTATATAGCGCTAGGATCGACTCCCGGAGGAGTATCTCCGCGCTTCGACCGCTGCGAAACCCTTCCTGGCTTCCCTGAGAGATGGTTCCTTAGTGGGTATCTCCAGGGTGAGACCAGGCATCCCCGGCGGTCTGGTGGGGCCGTTAGTGAAGATGAGGCAAGCTAATGCCCAGAGTTGCCGAGTGTGATCGCTGATCAGAGTGGGCACCGAGGCGAGAGAATTATCGAGTCCGCTGACCCTGGTCCAGAAACCTGCCGCGTCGGGAATCGAACCCTGGTCCCGGGCCGTCCTCTGCTCTCGGGTCTGCCGCCTCTAACCAGTGAGCCACACTACTTCACTACGAGTACTTCTTGCGAGTTTTGAGTTGGAATGTGAATGGGTTGGGGGATAAAATCAAGCGCAGTGTGGTTTTGAAATTCCTTAAAAGACATTCTCCTGATGTTGTCCTACTCCAGGAAACGCATTTGGTAGGTAATGCATGTAAGGCGATGCACAGGAAAGGCATCCGGATGGTTGCGCATGCCGGATTTACTTCGGGGTCCCGGGGAGTCGGTATACTTCTTAGAAACTCTCTCCCATTTGTAGTTGACTCCGTAATTGCGGATGAGAGCGGTCGATATATAACAGTGTCGGGTAGTGGGAGGGATACACTATCTCCCGGGTCTCTATTTATATCCCCCTGGGCCTACAGGCCACTACCTATGTTGACTTGGGTAAGATTGTTCTAGACCGCCCTAGTGGCTTGTTGATTCTGGGTGGTGATTTCAATGCTGTTGTTTCCAGCGCCATGGACAGGTTTCCGCCCCGGGATGTGGGACGGATGCAGAAATGGCTTTCTGATTTTTTAGAGACTCTGGGTCTGGTGGATAGCTGGAGATTGTTTCATCCTACTCAGCGACAATATACCTTCCTCTCTGGTGCCCATGGTAGCCTCTCTCGATTTGACTATGCCCTAGTACCGGCAGCCCAGGCGTTGTATATTACTGAAGTGAAACATCTAGCTAGAGGCATCTCTGATCACTCGCCGCTCTGGTTCAAGTTTGAGATGACCTTGGGTTCCGGTGGTAGGATCTCCCCCATTAACCTGTGGCACTTGCGTAATCCCAAGATTCGCAAGGAACTGCTACAAACGTTGGAGCCCTATTTTCAGGAGAATGAGGGGTCGGTCTCCTCGTCGATTTCGTTGTGGGAAGCCTTTAAGACAGTGATTAGGGGTCAGGCTTTGTCCCTGATTGCGGGAGTCAAGAAACAGAAAGAGAAAGAGGTGATCAGAGTGGAATCAGGTATAGCGAACATCGAAAAGGACATAGAACAGGAAGTAACCCGGTCTAGGTTACATGTTTTGAAACGTAAGCTGCTTGAGTACAGGACGTTGGTCACAGACACTGCTAAATCCTTGAGCCGAGAACAGCAAGGGCGTCTTTATGATGTTGGAGACAAGGACGGTAAACTGATTGCTTGGTTGGAAAAGAAGGACAGAGCGGATCGAGTGGTGCCTGAGATTGAGACGAAGGAAGGGACTTATGTTACTGACCCACAAGGGATAATAGATGGTTTTGCGGATCATTTTAGTACAGTTTACATTTCTGTCTCAGATAGACTGGAGGAGGATTCGTATCTACTGTTGAGGGATATTCAACTTTCATGTTTGTCGGAGGAGGATCGCGACCTCATGGATGGTAAACTTACCGCTGATGAGATTGCCTTGGCAGTGCTCTCTTTGAACTCAGGGAAAGCAATAGGTCCCAATGGTCTCCTGATCGAGTTGTATAAACTTAGACCAGATAACATTGCCATCTATTTGAAAGACATGTTTTTGGAAGCCCGAGAATGTGGAGTGTTGCCCCGAGACCAGAGATGGCCTCGATAGTAGTGATACCTAATGAGGGGAAGCCGAGATCCAAATGTGCTTCTTATAGACCGATCTCATTGCTGAACTCGGAACCAAAGATATTGGCTAAAGTGTTGTCTAATAGGTTGGTCAAGATCATAAGTAGTTTAGTACATCCTGATCAATCTGGATTCATCCCACATAGGAATACGGCATTGAACCTAAGGCGGTTGCATGGAGTTCTGGGCAGGGCACATACATTGCGAGAACCGGCCATATTAGCGTTGTTGGACGCGATGATGGCCTTTGATACGGTGGAATGGCCATATCTCTGGGCTGTATTGGCTAAATTCAGATTTTGTACTGAGTTTATTAATTGGGTGCGCTTGTTATACACTGAGCCTCTTGCACAGGTTGTAGTAAACAATCGTGTCTCAGCGCCATTTTGTCTTGGGCGGGACACTAGACTGGGGTGCCCGCTTTACCCTCTTTTGTTTTAGTTGGCTCTTGAGGCCCTAGCAGCTTGGATTCGTTGGGAGCCCTCGACAAAGGGTATTCGTTGGTCCTCGCAGTTCGAAGATCGTATTTCATTATACGCTGACAATATATTGCTTTATTTGACTTCTCCTAGGAAATCCCTTTATGTTGTTTGTGATGTCTTGGCCTCGTATGGTAGGAATTAAGGATTGGTAATAAATTGGACAAAATCCTATCTTTAAGTGTTGTGTGGTGATGCCCCTGTCCTCCCTCGTAATTGTCCTATTCAGATCGCTCAGAACGGGTTCAAATATCTCGGGAACTATGTTTCAATGGATCCCATACTTCGATATGACATGAATCTCCTTTCTCCATTGACTCGGCTGAAGAGTGATGTAGCTGGCTGGAACAAACTTCCATTATCTCTATTAGTACGGGCGGCCCTTTTTAAAATTATGTCCCTACCCCGATTTCTTTATGCCCTCCAGAATACCTTGGATGTGGTACCATCTAGCTATTTTCGAGAAGTAGAGGGACTGCAGGGTAGCCTACTTTGGGAAGGCAGAGCACGTATAGCGTTGGCCAAGTTGACGCTCCCATGGTACGATGGAGGTATTGCCCTCCTAGATATTAAGAGATACTACTGGGCGTCACAGTTGGGAGCTATAAATCATGGTATCTATGGATCCAATATGGATCCTGGCTATGCAGTGGATAAATGGCTGCTCCCTGGCGGTGATTACAGTAGAGCGCTGTACACCAAAACTGTAGAGAAGGGTTTAACTGGACCCACTTATGTTGGGGTGAGCATATGGTTCGACGCTCTTTGTTTATTGGGATGGAAGACCGTCTGACTCGGGCTACCCCGTTATTTGGATCGGATAAGCTGGGCAGGTTGTAGAACTCGAAGGGTTTTGATCGATGGGATTTGATAGGGATTACCACTGTGGGGAATGTTTGGGTGAAGGGAAGAGTTAAAACATTCACTGAACTACAAACTGAATATGAACTGATGATATACTTTCGCTATGTGCAGGTGCGACATGCATTGAGGTCGGTGTTCCCTGATGGGGAAGAGATACCGGAAGCTTTCCCATTAGAAGATCGAATACTGGATGGGCATTTACCAGATAGCACCATTTCTCTTATTTATAAAAAGTTGATAAACCATAGAGCAGATCTCTTAGTGGACTTAAGGGATAAGTGTACGCAGGAGAGTATCGAAATTGATGATGAAGATTGGCAATCAGCAATTTCTTCCCCTAAGGAAGTTGCGATCCCAGCAAGATTGAGGCTTGTTCAATTGAAAATACTGCACAGGGTCTATGTCACTGGTCCGCGTCTGATTAAAATGGTTTTAACGGAAGATGGTTTGTGTAAGCGGGGTTGCGGCCAGTTGGGGACGTTTCTTCATATCCTGTGGGAATGCCCATATATGATAGACTACTGGAGCAGTGTCCATAATGTCATGCAGGAAGTGACAGGTGTGGCTCTTTTACCTGAAGCTAGGAGATGTCTATTGAATATTTGGGAGCCGACAGACCTGAACACTGCACAAACTCGATGGGTCACTCTAGGGGCCATGATTGCTAAGTGGAATATAGCACAGCTGTGGGGAGCGGCTAGGCCACCTATGCTAGAAGGATGGATAGAAAGTATGGCTTGGTGTATGTTCCGTGAGAAAACTGTTTATATGGCACAGGGTCACCCTAGAAAATGGACTAATGTTTGGGGACCCTGGAACCAATACAGAGGGAATATATGATTACCACCTGCAATGGTTGTTTTTGATACTCCTCTTTCCCCATGACCCTTACATGTTAATTTGCCTGATATTTGTGCTCCACGCCGCCCCCACCTGATTACTATTTTCTGTACCATTTGTTGAAGTTGTTACCGACCCTCTTCTGCAAAATGCAACAATGTCTTTCTTGATGCCTTGTTTTAATAAAAAGAATTATAAAATAAAAGAACATCTGATGTAATCACCCTTGGAGGGAAGGAGTCACACCCCTGCATCTGCTGGCACCGCAACAAAGATGCCCGGTCTGCTGCTCCTGTGGTCCAACAGATTTCTCAAGGCTCAGCAACACAAGTGGTGGTTATGCAACTCCTTTGAGGCCTGATCTGCCCTCTCTGCAATTTTTAGGTCAGTATCCCTCATCAGAACTGCTGAAACCGAACCCAAGTGCACTGTGTCAACTTGCTGTTGCCAAGACTTGGAAGCTCTGCACCCCAGTGATCTCCGGGCTACAATAAGCCCCATCATCTCTTCCTCCTAGGCTCAGCACCCTTACAATATCCTCAGAACCATGGGCCTTTATCTTTGGTGAGCTGCTCGAGGTCCTCTTATGACTACTGTGCCTTTGGCCTGTGAGTCCTCTGGGGTCTTCTCCTGCTCCATTGGGCTCCCCTGGAGCAGGAGAGCCCAATGGCCGGCTGGTCAAGGAATCTTAGACTATATATGATTCCATTGTGATCTATATATATCATTTTTCCCTTATTCATGTATGCTCAGGACCACTTGTTGTTTTGATAAATACTTGCTACCCATGGTCCCGAGTGATTAAATGGGTTCCCCTTGTCCTCTCTAATGCCCCTGCTTGCTCTGGCATGCTCTGACTCTGCAGCTGTTGGTGAGTCACTTAGACCCTGCTGGTTCCAACTTTGCTCTGTCTTTGCTCTCCATGTCAGTTGTGGCTATCAAGGTTTTTTTGGTGCTGCCGACTGACATCGGCCACCTAGTCACCGGCATCCGACATGGGATAGCCTGTGCATGGCTCCTAGTCTTCCTTAGCATTGCCTGGTCCTCACAACTGCAGCGAAAAGTTAATCTTCAACTCTTCTGAACAGTCAGACATTGGAAGGCATGGCTCTTTTATGCCTTCTGGTCACTCCTGAGTGGGATACACTCTGTCCCCTCTATTTCAAGTTCTGCACTTACAGAATACACCCTTGGATTCCACCAGGCTTCTTCTCCTTTTTCTCCTGAGGCACTTTTTTCCAAGTCTTTCATTGTTATCTACAGAGGTTTCTGATGTCTCTTCATCCCTATTCACCTGGATTCCCTGGTGTAGGTAACCTGGTCCTAAGGGCATCCACTAGTGGGGCGGCTCTCCAACCGTCCATGCTCCAAGGGAATTCTACAGAGTCTCTCGGAATTGTTCTTCTTCTGAAAAACTACAACTGAAACTTCTCCTTTGATTTCCACTGGTCACGCAGCTGTGCTCTCACTTTACACACAGCCTAAATGGCTTTCCTAAGTACTTACCTTGGGTGGTTCCTTGTGTCCCCGGCTCCTCTGGGTCTTCTGGTTCAAGCCCCCCTTGTGACCACTGTTTTGGTGCTACTTACCTTATTGCATTTGAAGTATTATTGTATGTTTGTGTTGACATGTCTGGGTGGGAGATATACCAATGTGTTAGCGAGTTTTGTGTAATAAATAGAAGTCTTTTTAAATGTAAATTGTGTGGTTCTCTTTCATTTAACTTACATCCTGAGGTTACATTGGTAAAATAAGCTGCTTAATACGCCTTCAAGATAAGCCTGAAGGCTGCTTTCCCCAGCTATCACTTTGAGAGCTTTCTATGGTTATCAAAGACCATTAAAATCAATATAAGAGTTGCCTAGATTAGTGCAAGGTACATCACTTAAATAAGTGTGCACTATATACCATATACTGTCCTGCATGCCCAGTCTCGCCGTGGTGTGGGGGTAGGTGCCTATAGGCAACGGCCTCAATCAATCAATCAATCAATGACATTTATAGAGCGCACTACATACCCGTAGGGTCTCAAGGCGCCTCGAGTTCACCAGGTAATTATCCAGAAGCTCAGGCCCCACAAGGACAGTCTGTGGGGACCACCACCAGGGATTTAGGGGCTGAATTCCACGCAGGATTCCTACCTGCCTTGGTAATTGACCCGCAGGTTGTATATCACACACCTTCTAGCCTGGACGGTCTTATCATCAGTTTATGAGCACAATTAGGTCCTGAAGAATTGCCTACAGGGCATGAAACATGTTGACCATACTATAGGCGAGGGTCGAACGAAGCCAAACTACCTTGCTTTTGAGTTCCGGTACCCCTCCCTTCACCATTTTAACAAGGCAGTTAGCCACATGAATAAAGTTGTCTGAGTGGACTATACTAACCTTTTTTAAAAACACTCCTTCACGCTCACTATCTCACCTTTTAGGCCCCTCACACGCACTCAACCGACGGCCAGGAACAAAAGAACTCCACAAAAGTGTAACACCTAGTGCTACCCGTCAGGCATTGCAGCGCCGGCCTGACGTTGGAGCAGGAGGCCGATGATGAGACAAGACAACCATCTAGCAGGATGACAACAGTCGTCAAGCTAATTAGTTGTGTGAGGCATCCTAAGTTCCGACAAGGGATTACCTTGATTCCCTGACGCCTTTTTCACACATCCATTCAGAGAGAGAGAGACTACTCAGCCATACAAACATTATCCTTTGGGGAACTTTGTACATCACTTGGTTACTAGTTTATAGGACACGTACACTGGACCCCCATAAATATTGTCCTTTTTGGTCCCTCTGTGTTGTTGAATTGCAACATATACTAAGCCAGCCTCCTACACCAGGACAAGGCTACAATCAGAGTCAGAAAACCAACCTCTAGTAGTCAAAATGGAGACAAAAGTTGGAGGGACACTGCAATCAGGTTCTGGTTTCTCCCCCCCCCTTCAGCCAACAGCTCAGGAGAGGTATTCAGTCAAAATATCAAGTTTGAAATGTCGACTTACACTAATATTGAGTTTTATATATTGTGACACAGAGGTATCGACAGCAAGAATATCTTGGTCGAGAATATCGACTTTAAGGTAAGAAATATTGCTTTTAGAAATATAAAAGTCATTAATATCGGTTCCAAATATATATTTGTTTCAAATGTTGATTTGTTGATTAGTGTTATGTATTTTAGTATATATTTTAAATGTTTGTGATGTATTTTGTTCTGTAAACATTGTTTAGTTTTCCAATATATGTGTTACATTTTTGGAACTTATTAATTTTATTTTACTTATATTTTGCTTTTTTCAATTCCATAACAGATTGTGGGTTTTTATGGGAATAGGGTGGGAAGTAATTTATATATAAAAAATGTCTTTATTAATATTTATTTAGTTTAGATTTTGTAATGTTATTTGTTCTTTTGGCATAACTTTTAGGTGCAGGTTGTAGGGTTTATAGGGGTAAAGGGTGGGAAGTAATCTATTTATGATTAATTAATAATTAGTTGTTATTTCATATTAATTAATAAATTGACATTTGATTATGGTAATTGTGTAATTAATTTGACTTGCCGCTTGTGAGGTTTTTAGAGGGTAAATGTTGGGAAGTAATGTATTTGTAATTATTAATAATTAGTTGTTAATTAAAATTAATTAATTGACATTTAATTATGTTAATGGTGTAATTAATTTTACTTGCAGGTTGTGGGAGTTTAAGGGGTAAAGGCAAGGATATAATTTATTTTTAATAAATCAATGAGTGGTTGATAATTAATATTAAATAACTAATGTACAATTAATTAGCGTAATAGTTTAATTATTTGGTGTCTGTGGCTTTTGTCTTTATAGGGCTGAAGGGTCGGGAGTAAATACATTTGACTTACTTTATAATTAGTTGTTAAATACCATAATTGAAAAAGTTTTTAATTGTGTAACTAGTTTTTTACAGTTTAATTTTAGGTGTGTGTTGTGGGGATTATAGATGTAAATGGTCGGAAGTTAATTACATCAGGGGTCAATTCCGATTCGGGAAAAAAAGCGTCCATCTGAATCGTATCTGGAGCCCTCTCCGTACGAATCGTACACGTCCGCCCGAATCGCGTAGTACGATTCGTACGGACAGTTTCCGTCCGTATCGTCGCGACCCTTACGAATTGCACTGGAGAATCCATACGACTCGTACCTTCACAGTGGACCAAACGATTCGTACACATGCTGAACGACCCGACGAGTACGATCCGGACCGTGGAATGGAGACGCGAATCATGCGGTACATGACAGGTAAGTGCAATTCGTACGGAGAGTCACACATTTACATACACACTGTACAGTGCGTACACCCCATGATCTCAGGGGTACGGTGCGCACCCCTGCGATCATGGGGTGTACGCACCGTAATCCATGATCGCAGGGTGTACACACTGTACACCTTGTGATCATGGGGTACGCACCGTATACCCTGCGATCATAGGGTACGGTGCGTATACCCCATGATTGCAGGGGTACACACCATACCCCTGCGATCATGGGGTGTACGCACGGTACCCGGGGGGGTCCGTTCCGTACCTGTTTCGAGGCGTACTCTGCTTTTTTGACAGTTTTCAGCTCCCGTAGGAAAAGAGACGTACAGAGGGTTGGCGGGACGAATCATACTTGCTGGGTAGGGAAAACCTGCTTCGAACCATACAAACGTCGCTTGCTGCGTGTTTCGGTGCGATTCGTACATGAATTCGAGTCGTACGGTTCCTGGTACGATTCGTATGGGGAACTGCATTGGGTGAGAATCGTACTACGTCGTACGTACGGGGACGTTGCAGGGTACGATTCGTACGGGAAAAAGACTCCGTACGGCTATTCGGAGTGCTTTTTCCCGAATTGGAATCGGCCCCCTTATTTGTTTTAATTTCTGTATTAATTAATCATATTTGTTTAATTGATAATTAATTATGTTAACTATGCAAATAATTTTTTTTTCGTTGTGGGTTGTGAGTTTAGTGGTGTTATAGAGTATGAAGTGAATAGACTAAATTCATGTAATAGTTCATGTCTTTGTTAATAAATAATTTCTAAATACAAATAGTTATTTGTATGAAAATAATCTTTCTATTTTATTTATTATATTATGTGTAGGTATATGTGATATGTATTTAACATTATAAAATATATATATATATATATATATATATGAGGCATACAACGTCTTGAACAGCTGTCGAGCAAAGACGAGACAAACCCTTGGATGGTGCAAAATTCGTTTATTGGAGCCCAAACACCATATCAACCATGACGCGTTTCAGCCCGCGAAGGGCCTTGATCACATGACAAACGCTGAACAGGTAAGGTGACCCTTTTAAAGTGCTATCATGCAGGAAAAATCTGGAAAACCTAGAAGAAAGACTAATGTCAATTCCTCCATATTGCCATCAACCCCCGTTGTACACTGGCTCATTAGCAAACAAATGATAATGTAAAATACAATTATTACAAGTAGTTTAAAGATGCATAATTTGATAAAACAGTAAAAAGGATAAAAACATGTAAAAACTAAGGATTGAATTCATTCAATATCCAAACAGTTTTCTATATACACGCTCTACCCTGCTGCTTGTTACCAAGGTTTTATCTGTAATGCGTCAACCTACATAAGGACACCATTGTCATTGGACCTGGATTTAACTTGATAATCAAAATCAAACCCTGTTTAAAACTTTTGCCCTCTTATGCATAATATGCCCTATTTCTGTTTGCATAGCCAATGTTGCTATCGGGGTGCAATAGAGCCCGAGTGGGCCAAATGCTTTTGTGCAAAATAGCAATTGAATATAGTTGCTTAAATAGACTGCACAGTTCATCAAACCAATCCACGCTAGATCTAACCCAGTGTTAAAATACTTGAAAAAAGTACCACACTTGAATTTAAATATATCAATAAAAAACATTAAAAAAACAATAAATTGATATGAAGAGCAGCATATGTACAGATATGTAGTCAATAAATAAGTAAATTTCATGTCAACCGGTATCATTCATAAATAGGTATACAAATCTTCACTAGAGTTCATTCCGATAGGGATCTTACAATTGAACAGTATTATGTGTCTTGTTTCCAACTTTCTTAGGAGTGCCTCACGGTCACCCCCTATCCTTAAAGGAGGTACTGTGTCGATCAAAAAATATTTCAACCCTTCCGGATTCTTGTTATGGGCCTCCTCAAAATGTCTTGCGCCTGGGTACGCGATATCGCCGTTGGTGATGGCTCTTAGGTGCTGGAGTATCCTCTTGTGTGCCGGTAACTTGGTACTACCTACATACCGTAGGCCACAAGGACACTCCAGCACATATACCGCATACTCGGTTTGCAAGTTACCTTGCCTTGGATGCGCACTGGTTGGTTACTAAAGGGGATCAAATACTCGCTTTTACTGATTCCATTCTTCCATGCTTTGCACACAGAGCACTTGAAAAACCCCTTACTGCCTGATAGCCAATCACCTGCTGGTCTAATCTCAGGACTGCTGGATACTAAGCTGTCACGCATGGATCTTGCCTTCCTGAATGTAATGTTAGGAGGGGTACCCAATTGCTCTCCTAGAACTTGATCGCTAGCAATTAATGACCAATTACTGCGTACCAACTTACGGATAGCCTGATGTTGTCTGCTATACATAAGAATCAGTCTGGTTTCGTCAAGCTTGGTGAGTGACGCCTGTTCGAGCGGTGCTTCTGATTGCATTCTTTCTACCGCGTTCGCTGGACACATAGCGTTATCTACAACCTCTGGCCGATAACCTCTCCTAAGGAATCTAGCCTTACATTCATTTTGGGCTACTCTGCAATCTAAATCTGAACTACAGATCCTTCTAATACGCAACATCTCACCATATGGGATGCTACGTATTAGAGGAGCCGGATGGTGACTAGATGCGTGAAGCACGGCGTTACCAGCACATCTCACCATATGGGATGCTACGTATTAGAGGAGCCAGATGGCGTTACCAGCAATTGGCTTTCTAAACAGTCTAGTACACAGTTCCAAGTTGTGGATGTAAATTTCCACATCCAAAAAGCAAATAGAGTAACAGCTCACCTGACTAGTGAAGCCCAAATTCAATGAGTTACAATTCAAATCATTTATGAATACAGATGCCTCCTCCTCACTGCCATTCCAAATTATCAGAAGATCATCAATGTAGCGCAGCCATTTGACGACCTTGGTATCAATCGTACTACGTCGTACATACTGGGATGATGCAGGGTACGATTCGTACGGGAAAAAGACTCCGTACGGCTATTCGGAGTGCTTTTTCCAGAATTGGAATCGGCCCCCTTATTTGTTTTAATTTCTATATTAATTAATCATATTTGTTTAATTGATAATTAATTATGTTAACTATGCAAATATTTTTTTTTCGTTGTGGGTTGTGAGTTGGGTGGTGATGTAATAGTTCATGTTTTTGTTAATAAATAATTTCTAAATACAAATATTTATTTGTTTGAAAATAATCTTTCTATTTTATTTAATGTACTATGTGTAGGTATATTATGTGTAGGCAATATATATATATTACCTATATATTACCTTTGGCTGGGTCAGCGGGTCAATGGCAGCGTCACATGATGCTGCCAAAGAGCGGAGGAGAGTAAGCATGTATCTAAGCAGTACGGTGTTTTCTCACAGCAGGAATTGCACCAACAAGCGGGGCAGAGACCTGAAGATGGGGTACCTAGATTTTATGGACATTGTGACTGGGGGACAACGTACCCACTGTGGTGAAATAAAGCACGAACTACGTCTCCCAAGATGCCGTGAGGCCACGCCCTATGGAGTGGGAAGATGTTTAAAATCAAGAGGTGCTTTCAAAACACGTTTTTCCCTCGCACTCCGAACAAGCCACTGATAAAGAGACTTACTCGAAACGCATCTGGCTGTACCATGGTGTGATTTTTACCTTTCTAAAGAGTCTTGGCTGGCAGGTTGCAATTCAAGAATAAATCTCTGTTGCAATCAATTTGGTCTCCCCTGGCTCTTCCGATTTTGGGAACTGCAAGTTTTGGATATATTTATATATATGTATATATATAAAATATTTTATATGTTTGTTTAACGTTTTAATAAGTTTATTTGTTATATTTGATCAAATGCATATTAAATCAATTTTTTAAAAATGTGTTTGATTCTTTAATATATTTGATATTTATTAATTTATTTTATACATATATAAAAGAACATTTTGTACAACTATATTTATAACATTGATATTTATTTTCTCTGTATAGGATGTAGATATTTTTTACATCAATATTTTGGTCACAATATTTTTGTATGAGGATATTTTGGGTGTGGATATTTTGTCAGTGTACCCCAGGAGACTAAGCCCAATCCTTGGAGAGTTTTTCCGGTCTTTCAGGTGAGGAAGAAAGTGAAGAAACCAGGCTGTACAATATCAAGGCCTACTCTGCCTTACATCCTCATGTCAAGCTTACTTGCTCTGGGGAGCTGAGCCATCTTTACAGTAACAGGACACCTTTTAAACAAACTTCATTTCAGCTATTTCCTTTTTTTCCTCCCTTTTTTGTTTGGGGAGAGAGATTACAACCTCAATTATCCCATGGGGTGATACTTAGCTTACCCACTGAGATTACCCAATACTTGAGCAACCCCATCATGACCAACAGGGTCAGAAGGCCTAACCTTCTTTTGGCTAAGGGGTCTGCCTCCCATGCAAGGTACAGTGCTGCCACGAAGGCCAGCTCCCAGCAGAGGCTACTGACAGCTGTCAGAATCTAGGACCACATCCTAAGCTCTCCACTGACAGGTGGCTGAGCTGCTTTAGGGGCAACTGTGGGTTCTTGGAACCTCTTCTACAGTTCAAAGCGGGAAACAGCCACATCGTTTCACAGACACCTTTCTTTTACTCTACCGTCTGTCAAGGCAGGGGCGGCACCCTGCTGCTTGACAGCTGCCTGTCTGTTCAGGACTTACTTTTGTTCAGGTGAAGCCTCACCAGTGTCAAATTTAGGTTTCTCCCTTACAGTGACAGAAGACCCTTAGCACACTGGAACTTTCTTTAAGAGCGTCTTACCTTTCCTCTTCTTTTTCCCTTTCTTTTGGGATCCCAGATGCCTAACTGTAGGGGCTAACTTCCCAGGATACTTGGGTAGGGGGGGTGCCCTGGGCAAATACCCCACTTGGGATCAGACCAAACTCTGGGAGGTCATTACCCAGGGCACAATCTAAAGAGAGGTCTGCACTGACTACCACCTCATACCATCTAAGGGTACCCTTCTATTCTATAGGCATTATGGATACAGGTTTGGTTGCTACCCCTTCCGTTCAGGTCTCTCATGACTCATACATGTCTGGGGATATGAACCTGTCAATAACAAAGTGTGACTGGCACATATATCTCACAAGGCAATGGCAGGGTATCCATTCACCTGAATGGAGTGGAAGTGCCTATTCCCATCCTAGGAGATCACCAGTTTCTCATCTGGACCTGTCTCCCAGCAAATTCCTAAGAGGACCTCCTCATCTGAGAAGTCCTTCTCTATGGCTACACTGGCCAGCATAGTGATTACCACCTTCTTGGAACAGACGAGGTCAACCCTGCAGTGACCTGACTGCTGACAGTCAAAGTACACTCTGTTGTCCAAGTACTTTTTCAACCCTGGATTCCCCTGCCTCTGCTTCACAGAGTTAGGGTGGGATCTACCCTCCTTCTTGTTTTGGTTCTGGGTTACCAAGGGAGTAAGCATGGGTGAATTTTGCGAATCTCGCGTTCGCGAATTTTGCGGATTTGCGAACTCGCAATCCGCAAAATCCGCGAATTCTCGCGAATTTGCGGATTTTTTTTTTTTTTTGTGTTTGCCACTCTCTGTCACCACTGCCACTCTCTGACTACTCATGCCACCCTCTGGCCCACCCATGCCACCCTCTGTTTCATCACAGCACCCTCTGGTTGTCCAGTTTTACATTATTGTGGCAAAGCAAAGCACACCTTCCCTGCCTCAAGTGACCTGAATTATTTTGGGGCTGATTATTGTGTCACAGAATATTTTTTTAGCTGGCACCTGCTTCCATAGTGCTTCCTGGTTAGTGATCTTTTGCACTTGCTAAGTGCTTTCATTGTTGCAAAATTAGTTGCAACACCTGCCCTGCCCCAACTGACAATAATGAATTAGGGGCTGATTAATGGATTTGAACTTCCAGCCTGGCTCCTGCTTGTCTCCCTTAGCTGTAATTCAGGACCTTTGTGGCATATGTGTAACTATTCTGAGGTTCAGAGCAGGGTCACATAATAGTTGCAACTGGCAACTGAACTCTGGAGGGGCCCCTCAGGAAGCACTACAGGAAATGGCTACTAATGATGAGCCTGAACTTTTGAACCTGGTAAGTAGTTTCAGTTTTGCTAAGATCGTATTTCTGCAATTTAGCGCTTATTCGCGGGGCGCGAAGTTGTACTGGAAAGCCGCGAACTCACGCGAACAGTGCGAGCAAGCCATAAAATCCGCTGCTCGCGGATTTGTGGATTTTGCGGGAGATTCGCGAATCTCGCGGATTGCGAATTTACCGAAAATACGCAAAATCCGCGAGCGAAACGGATTTTCCGCCCATGCTTACAAGGGAGTCGCTTTAGTGGTATTACCACCTCCCTCCTTAGGTGTTTAAGGGCCTAACTTTCTCTTCTGGAGTCTCCCCTATGGTGCTCTTGGTTACATAGGTTTGCACCCACTCACCAGAGCCAGCCCTCTGGGACTAGAATGCTTTGAATCTACTGGATGCTGATGTAAATCTTCTGAGAGGCTACTAACCAACAAGGTAGCCCAACTGGACCTACACTGAACTCTAAGTGCAGCCACTGTAAGTTTGTTCAGGTGAGCCAGATCTAACTCCAATAGGACAAATTTAGAAAAATCAAAAATATGTAGTAATAATCAGTTAAGTCCAAATAAAAAACAAAGTTTAGTTCTGAATCCATATAGGGGATTTTTAAAGATCTTTACTTAATGTTCTATATGGTGTAATTTAAGCACAAGTACGTATTCCCATCCCTGAAAGCCATATGTTGGTAAGTGGGTTATTAGAAGTGATAAGTAGGGACTTGCCACTGGAAATAAGGGCAAAAGAAGGTTCAGTCAGGGTATCCATTTATTATTTGCTTGTTCAGCCCTTGGTAGCTGGCAACGAGCAGGTAGGCGTCACTTAGGAGACAGGTGTCTACAGAATCTGAAAACACCAATACTTTAAATAAGTAGAACACAACACGCATTACAATATTTTGTTGTATTTTATACATTCAGCACCAATATATAAAAATGGATTATATGTACATGAATAAATAGACACCAAAATGAAAAAAATCCAATGTAGGGAACCAGAGATATGAATTTTTGAAGATTAAAAGTAAAACTATCACTTAGAAGCAAAAAGCACTCAAAGGGTTAAAAAAGGTTGTGCTCGACCGGGACCAAGTCACATGTTCTTTACCTTACTTTCAGAAGTGTTCTGTGATGCAGAAATGTGATCCACAGCACTAGCAAAGGATTAAAATGTTCTAGTTTGCCTATTGGGGTCAACTCCCACAATGCACTTGGTCATCTAATGGAGTTTTTCTTACAAAAAATGACCCAAACTTCTCCAAACGTCTGGAAATTGTGCCATAAGGTCTTCTTGAGTGTTAAAAGTATGCAGAGCATCAATCCATAGGTCTAGAAGCTCTGAGATGGTCCTTGTAATTTTGGGACTACAACTACCACAATGCACCAGGCCAGATCCTTAAAAGTTAATTGATAAACTCAATGATGGCAATTTCTTGATTGAGATGATGCAGGTGGGCTCTGTTAAACTGTAGCTCTCAGGTAGTCCACTCATTAATGCATGTGAAGCAAGGCAAAGTCCTTAGGGCTGCAGTACAAGATTGTGCAGTAGGTGAAGTCCTTCAGAGTGAATTCCTTGCAGTGCAAATCAGGGTTCCAGCAGGGCAGTCCTTTTCCTCCTTGCGGTTTCAGGCTGATGATCTCAGTTGTTAGGCAGTTCTCCCCTTTTTATCCACTGCATTGTTCGTGGGCATCAATCAAGGGGCACCTCTGACTAATGGGGTGCAGTATGGTGTATTCTTGTCTCAGTGAGCATTATTATTCCACAATCATAAATGAAGAGAGTCTCTCCTGAAGAGTTAGATGTGGCTAAGCCAACACACTGGCGTGGCTAAGATTCTCTAACACTCCCCTTCCAACCAATTACTAATCTAATAAAAGGCGGTCATGTGTGGCCGTGGGTACTGGATATGGAGGTGAGCCTCTGCTGTCCTGTAGTGTCATTCTTCATTTGAAGACCAGTTTGGCCACTCCACCCTCATCTTACCTTCTGAAGTTTCCATTCTCCTCTCACAGAAAATACTTTGTCTCTCTAGCAAGCCATTTCACATCTCACTAAGACAGCTTGGCTCAGACTGACAGCGGCCGGCCAATCAGGAGAGGGCACACGGAAGGCTGGATTTTGGGGTACAGAAAAGAAAGTTCTAAAACTTCCTTTCTGTAATAGTTATTATAAATCTAATAGTGGCAAGTTGTTGGATTTATTGTATCTGTAACTTTAAGTCCTTGAATTATATTTGTTGCTCTTTTCTATTCATAGTTATATTAAAGTACACCCATGTTAGCCTATCAAACCAATGCATTACATTGGGAAAAACAAAATTGGCAGTTTTTCCCTCACCAGGGCATATAAAACACCTTTTGTAATGACTGTGCTTATAGTTATACCTTGGGGAGACCTTATGTATAAATAAGGTACTTTGTACTTTGGATATACATTGAATTCCAAAAGTCGAATTTGCATATAATTCTACTATAAAAGCATCCTGCAAGGCAGGACTGAATTTAAAAATGACAGCAGGCACCACAGTCGTGCACACATCAATACAATAACTTTACGGGGCCTCCAAAACGACATGCCCTACCATATACTAGGAACTTACATGTAGGAGGTTGTCAGTACCAATTCTGATTATACCTAACTACCATGTACTTTTAATCCACGCACAAGCCTGGGTCTGGTTAGCAGAGCTCAGGGGCCAATCAGACTCTGAAAACCAGCACCAAGTAGTCAAAATGGGGGCACAAAGTGTTAGAACACTGCATTTTTCTCACATTAATGTACCTTTGACAAAAAGTAACATTCTTCAAATATGATTTAATTTACACTATGCTCAAGTAACAAGGATCTGGCTATCATTATTGCAACAATTGGAGGTGCACTGGGGCCCTGAGTCCCAAAGGTGTGTGGAGACCACATATAACGAGATATAGCTGTCATTTAGTACAGAACCTGCCCATTGTTATTTCTTACATTACGTGTTCATACATAACTGTGGCTTGTGGCAAATTGATTGACGGTCAGACCTTAATTTTCCAAAACTGCATGAAAGTGCTTTACCATATTTTTTATGAGATTCCTATTTTGGAAAAGTCGGAGAGCAGAAACAGGAGTGCTTTTTAATCAGGCTCACATCATCTTGAGGTTTGTGGTGCCCTGAAGAGAGTGAGCCTTGTTTCTTTGGCAGAAAGGCAGAGTAACCAGTTAAGTACCACTTGGCACCCCCTCAGGTTAAATTACACCCATCCTTCAAGCAATGTAGGGCTTGATAGCACCCTATTGCCAACCTTCTTATCTTCGACCACCTTCATTTTCATGGGCGCTTCCCAGTGCTTAATTTGTGAAGGCCTTAACCTGACTTTGCTCTGAGCAAGAGTGAGAAAAACAGATATTGGTGAAAGTATGAAAATAAATGTACTGTTATAGTGGCTAGGAGAAAGCAGGGATGAAAAAATAGCAAGTTAAGTTAAAGAGGCAGGAGGTGTTGGGGGGTGGAACAAAGAGGCATTCCAGTAGGTAAACCATTGTCAAAAAAGAGATGTGGCACATTACTCCCCTTGGGTCTGACTTCTGTCCCCAAACAAAGGAAAACTCTGCCCACAAGGATATCAGCCAATAGAGGCCCATGACAGCTGTCAGTGTCAAGAACCAGGCCCCCGGCCATACAGGGGCCACTGTCCTCTGTGGTTTCTCACAGTGGGGGGACTAATGCCTGGTGGCTTGCATCCTTTTTCCCCTCCACCTCCCACCAGCTCAGGGTTGGCCTCTAGAAACAGTTCCTTCAACCCAGGAGGTCAACAGAAGTCAGAGGTGAGCACACCCTCCCCCTGCCCTTCAATATGGACATCTGCACCCTCTGGTTGGGAGGGGGACACCCAGAAAACTAAACTGTCCATGGCACCCACCTCTTTAAGTTCTTCTGACACCGGGGGCAACTCATTCCTCAGAATGTAGTGAATGAGCATCTGGGGACTAACTATGACCGTCCTCTGGGTTACCTCCACAACCCACTCTGGGGACACCAGGGACACCTAGCCTCTGTATGGCTCAGCGGAGGCTAATGCTTCCACAACCAGGGTCTGGCTAGCCCCAGTATCCCTCAGAGCAGTGAGTGGGACCCCATTCACTTTCACCTTGTGGAAGTGGTGACTACCACCTTCCGGGACCACCAAATCACTCTATGAATCTATTCCATAGCTGAGGTAGATCATGACATGTTCTAAGTATTGCCCCTGGGACTACTTTTCCCTAACACCACACTGGACACTAGTGTAGAATTCCAACTAGTGGGTGTTTTCTTCAGACACACAGCCTGCTTGCTTGTTTCCTAGTTGGGAACAATCAACGCAGCTGGTTGGAAATGGGGTGCCCTGGGCCACAGCCCACCGGAACCTCACTTCTTCTTCTCAGAAGGGACATGGAAGACCTTTCCTGTCCCCTTAACCTGAGACCTGTCTGGGCCTCTTGTCTTCTGACCTTCATCGCCCTCTACTGGGGGAGCCTTAACCACCCTTCTTGGGGTCACTCCATGGCACCTTTTTGGACACTTTGGTGCTTAGGCAGATTTCCACCTCCTCAGCAAGCTTCCTGGAGTCAGCAATCTTGCTGTCAACTAGGTGTAGGCACAGCTCCAAAAAACAAATATCAAGTATGTGCTCCTTCAAAATCAAGTTGTACGGCCTTGAATATTCATCAACCTTTGCTGCCCCTCACCCAGCCCTTCTTTGCCTTATTGGCATAATCTAAGCAATGTACCCATGTCTGTGATGAGAACTGGTGGCTGCCCTTGACTACTTCTTAGGAGTCAGTCCAAAATTACTGAATAGAATGGTCTTCATTGTGGTGCAGTGTGGCTGGTCCCCCACCTGCAGAGTGTATCCCTCCCCACTGTAGGCATGTACCTCCACATGTTTCCTCCTCCCCAGGACTTCTCTGGGACCTTGTACACACATTTAATAGGCTGCAAACCACTGTCTATGTCATCCCCACTACATAACTGGGCACCAAGTCCTTTTATTTCCATATTCTTACTTCTCCAATGCACACTGCATGTATGCTGCCACCATTATTACTGGAGTCCACCTGAAATGCACTGATGTTCGTCTCTCTGAGGTTTAGCTGATGGAAATCTTCTTCTCCTCAAGAGCTAACCAATTTTCTTCCAGAGCTTGTTATTTTTCCAATTTTAATTTAACATGCTCTAGTTTCAGCTTACCTCTCCCCCTCCTGTCTCCCAGCTCTTCTGGGGACAAGTGTTAGGATGAAACACTGCTCTGTGCTCTAGGAACCACCACTGCTCCTGACAAGTTGTTGGTCCCCTTATCAAAAGACAGTCCCAGATCAACCTCATAATTCAGGATCAGCTTCTCAACCTCCTCAATTTATTTCTCCTCCTATTCTGGGGTCCCAGCCCCTGCATTAAGGGCCTCTGCCCCGGCGCTCAGTGCCTTCACCTAAGGGAGAGGTGGCTGACTCCAGATCACAGGGTTCATGATTCGATCCCCAGCATCAGAGGCAGATCAGCCCAGCGCCATGCAATAGCTCACTTAAACTCAATGATGGACCCCAGCGCCTTGAGACCCTTAGGGGTGATTACTTCGCGCTCCACAAATGGCAGGTTTATATTTATTATTTTGCGGCTCCACCTTACTGGTAAAGCATTTAGTGGACAGGCCAACATCCTTACGACAGTCTTTGAGCTGGATCACAGTGTAGGCTTCCAGCTTGGACAGTTCAAAATCTGTCATGCAGGTGCATATGCTCCTTCTCCAGTTAGATACATGGTATTTGCACAAAAGGCCAATTAGGGAGCATTAAAAAGGGTTCACATTAGTCTTAGTATAGATTAGTAGTGTACACTAAATTACTAAATGATAATGCACAAACACAAATCATATTCTCACTGCTGATCACCAATGTTAGAAATTGCCTGTGTTCTGGCTTAGGGTAGATCTGGCCTGGCAGTTCAGGCTGCACTGGTCCCATGAGGAGTAGTGCCAAGACTAATTTGCATATAGATGGGTTGAAACGTGGTGACACGGTGTGCTAAATAATGATGGATTGGGATGCAGCACCAAATCATTCCCAATGATTGAGATTGATTCAAGCATTCCATCTATAATTTTTTTTCAACAGGTTCCATTAACAGCATTGCGTTTTTTTTAAAATGTTTTTATTATCAGCACAAAATGCAAAAAAATCACAGATGAATCAGTTATGTCTTAAAGAAAACAAGTACAGTGTGGCAGAAAACAGTTTCTACCAATGCAGTGTAAACACAAAAGGTTTTCAAATTTAAGTAGAGACCTAGTGCCTCTAAGTCGAGCCAAGGCCGCCTCCATACCATGAATTTCATTAACTAAAGACCACCCCTCCATAATATGTGGCGATTGTGGGGAGATACAGGCATGAGCAATGGTGAGTTTGAGTCAAGATAATAAAATAGTGATTAAAGCCTGTTGAGGTAGGGTAGTATCATGTACATCTAAAAGTACAGTTAAAGCAGAGAGTAACGGTGGCCTTACCAATTTCATTTTCAAAACCTTATCCAACGCAGACCAAAACTCATTTTAGGATGGGCAGGAAAATAGCATATGTTCTATGTTGGCACCCACAGTATCACATTTCGGACATTTAGTAAATCATTATATAAAGCATTTGGAGACCATTTAAGAATCACTTCGCGGGTATAGTATAACAAACAAGAATTTTTAAATTGTTGCAATCCTTAACTCCCCGATTGTACCAGATTATTAATTTGTGAAAGAGAATGAGAAATCTGATCTGGATATATCGTCAATATGAGTTTAGAGCTCCACTTCTCCGCTAGTTTAGAGCAATCATGCTTATTATAAGAGATCAAGTAACTATATCCTGTACTTATTAATGATTTTGTCTTAGACGAGTAGAAGCAGTCCCAGATATCAGAAACTGAAATCTTCAGGACTTTCATCCGGCGTTTCAGAAAATCATGTATTTGAATATACTTGAACCTCATAGCCTCGTTCAAATTATATACGTTTTTAAGTGCTAAAAAATCTAGAAAACCATTAGAACCATAAAGATCCCCCAATGTTACAATTCTGTGAGTACATACTTTAGCCCGACCATCATTAAATATCCCGGGAAGTCCCGGATTTCCCCAAAGTCGTAGTTTTGAATGGAAAAAAGATGTTTTAGAAAAGAGCAGAATGCTAAACCAGATCTTAGCGGTGTCCTTAGCGGTCTTAAATTTGACCCTTTTGTAGTAATTTGGGTCGTTCAATTGTAACAAAAACATTCTAGCATCTAAATTCAACATAATGGTATGATAAAAAAAATAGCGAATCAGAATTAAGCAGGGAGCGGAGGCAGCCAATAAAAGTAGCCCAAAAGTACAATTTAAAATCTGGAAAATTAAGTCCACCTGTATCTAAAGATCCTTTAAGTGTTGACAAGGATCTATGCACCTTCCGGTATCCCCATATAAAGCTACTGAAAATTCCGTCGAGCTTTTTAAAAAAAGCATTATTAAGTGCCAATCGAATAGAACGAAATAAATAAAGAAATTTCTGCAGTATTTTCATTTTAATCACATTAATTCTATTAATAATGTTTAAATGGAGTTTGTGCCATTTTTTTAATACCACCTCGGTTGATTTTAAAAGAGCATCATAATTTATAGGGATTATGTCACTAATTTTAGATGAAATTTTAACCCCTAAGTAATTAGCAACTCTGCAAATCCCAGGGACGGCACCCGAAGGATTGTAATTAACCACTATTTGAGTTTTATTCACATTTAGCTTGTAGCCGGAGACATCTCCAAATCTTTTAGCCTCGACCAATATACCCTCTATAGCTGTTGCGATATTGTTAGAATATATCGCAATATCGTCCGCATATGCAGTAATTTTCAAGCAATGTAGCCCGACCTGAAATGGAACTATCCTGGGCTGTGCCTGAAGTGCAGGGAGAAATGGCTCCATTGACAGGGCAAAGAGCAGGGGTGACAGCGGGCACCCCTGCCGAGTGCCCAGAGAGATCGTAAAAGGGGAAGATGACAAGCCAGCATAACAGATTTTAGCCATAGGCTAATCGTATAGGGCCCAAATCCAACTAAAGAATTTACCCCTGAAACCTATAAAGGACATCACAGACCAGAGATAATCCCACCCCACTCGGTTGAAAGCTTTTTTCGCATCCAATAAAATCATACCTAGTGGGGTGGATTCCGTCTCTGCCATATCAAAAACCATAATAGAGTATTAATGTGGGTCGTTGTATCCCTGCCTACTACGAATCTGTGTTGTTGCGCATTTACAATCTTAGGAATAATCGTGGCCAGCCTATTTGCCAAAATCTTGGCAAAGATCTTAGCGTCAGTGTTAATCAAAGAAATGGGTCTATACAACCCACATTCATCTGCTGGCTTGTCTTTTTTTTTAAAAAAGATCATTTTGGCAATATTCCAAGAATTTGGAGCTTTCCCGGTTACCCCTATAGATTGCATTACTAAGAAAAAAAGTGGAATTACTTCCTCGATACAGATTTTATCAAGTTCCACCGGGATAGTATCTTCCCCCGATGTTTTTCCCATAGGTAGAGATAAAATAGCCTGTCTCATCTCTAACTCTGTGTCTCCTCCGATAGATACTCTAAACCAGGTAAGTTAAATTTTTCCTTGATATTATTCTCCAAATACTCTATGAGGTCTGATGCAGGGGGCTGATTCTCCGGAGTATACAAAGTATTATAATACTCCGCAAATTGCGCCAAAATCTGTGCCGGTTGGTTGTAAGTGACTTGGTTCAAGCATTTAATACTTTTGATAAGGGTCTGTGCTCTATCATCCGCCACTTTGTATGCCAATATCTTACCGAATTTATCTCCTCCCTCATAATGCAAAATTTTGGCCTTGTGTAACTTAGCACAGCTCTTTTCAATAAAAGTTAATTTAAGGTTGGACTTAAGAGATCCAAGTTTTAGCCCTATTTCTACCAAATCGGGGGAGCACTTTCGTAGAGCCTCGGCCAATAATATTTCTTGAGCCAAAATACCCGATATCAATTTGGTGTTGATGTTCCGGCGTTCAGAGTTCTGTGCTTAAACATGTATTGTTGCGCGTGCCCTCTAATACTGGCCTTACAGGTGTCCCAAACGGATATGTGGGGTGCCGAATGAAGATTTATTTTAATAAATTCACAAAGGTGTAGTTTAAGCTGCAAATTTACATTTACAGCATTGTGACTTAAATCTGACTTTTCCATTAAAGTGGTTTTAAATTACAATTTCTTAGACACCAACCATGATATTCCTACCTACTCCAAACTGAAAGTTTTCACTTATTAAATGTAATATTTAACCCAATGTTATTCTATAGGAGAGGGGGCCTCAAGTAGAACAAATTAATTTGAGTGATTTCACTACCAGGACATGTACAACTTAGAAGCAAATGTTCTATGTTTTAAATACATACACCCTGCCCTCTGGGCTGTTTAGGGCCTACGCTAGGGGTGACATATATATTCAACAGGGAGGTTTGTGCTTGGCAAAAGGTGTATCTTGTTAGGTCAGAATGGCAGTTTAAAACCTAACACACAGACTGCAATGGCAGGCCTAAGTCATGTCTACCGGGCTACTTTAGTGGGTGGTACAGTAAGTACTACTGAACCATTTATAGTATTTAGGGCCAGATGTAGGTCACCAAATACTGGTCGGTAACGGCCGATTTCGTCCGTTACCGACCGGTATTTGGTGATTGAGATGTAGGGGGCTAAAATTTTACAGAATCGGTAAATTTACTGATTCTGTGAAATACCGATTCGGTAAATTTACCGAATCGGTACATCAATATGTAGGTGGCACTGCAAACAGTGCCACAGGCCCCTAAGAATTTGTTATTTACCATGTAATACTATTGCATGGTAAATAACGAATTCCTGTGTACATGCACACCTGTGCCATGTGGCACACAGACATGCCCTAAGGGCATGTATGTGTGTCACATGGCACACAAGCCTGAATCAGGGGTGCAACAGGGTGTCAAAGTGACACCCTGTCCCCGTTGTCAATTCGGTAATTACCGAATTGGTATTTACAGATTCGGAAATTGCCATTGGTTCCCATGGGCCTCAAGGCCCATAGGAATCAATGGCAATTACCGAACCGGTAAATACCGATTCGGTAATTACCGAATTATACAGATTCGGTAAATTAATCGGTAAAAATACCTACAAAGCATATACCGATTTGTAAATACCGAATAGGTAAAATTCGGTATTTACGAATTGGTAAATGCCATTTACCTACATCTGGCCCTTAATTTATAAGCCCAGTGTGGATTTAGTAACAGTTTCCTCTGAACTTACAAGTAAATTATGTATGCTGATTGGCTGTAGGACAGTTTTGTAATGCTTAAAGAAGAGTGCAGAAGCACTTCAACACTGGTTAGCAGTGGTAAAGTGTGCAGAGTCCTAAGAGCCAACACAAACAGGTTCAGAAAACAGGAGTCTGAAGGCAAAATGATTATGGATGACGCTGAATAAAAGGCCTTGTCAAACACATTTATCCTGGCTCTGCAGGATAATTGATTAAATGTATTAAGAATAAATACTTCATCTTCCAAAATATAATGCATATACTATTGCAAGTAAACAAATTCTCAAGTAATGTCTGTAATATAGAATGTGCCTTTTACATATGCACCTATGAAAATTACTTTCATCGCTGGAATCAAGGTAATAGAGATTAGTTAAGTGACAGCAGATAGGCCTTATATTAAAATGATTGTTAATTGAAGTGTAAATGCCACCGGGCCGGTTGAAGTGCCACCTGTACTTTTTCTACCATGATACTAGCAAATAACTGAAAATAGTTACAGATGTCACAACATGTCTTTGTTTGTTTCAAGATCTTTATTTCAGCAGTAAGACACATCCATAAAAGCACAATAAAGTTATACAAAACATCCTTGAAACAAAATAAAAATCACAGTTGATCATTGATTAAAAAAAACAAATACACAGTAAAATACTCTGAATAAAAACATAGGCAAAACACAATAATAAGCTATCGAAAATCTATTTGTCCTCTCCTACTAAGCGCACATTTTAAAAAGGAACAGCAGAGGGCCGAGGAATTTAAAGATGTAATGTACAACAAGGCCTCTGTACATTTTCTAATGCCACAAGCTGTAATTAATTGAACTAGAAACTTTTTGGACAGGCCCCTATAATATTGACAAAGAAAAGTGAAATGGATAAAACTCTGAGAGGAAGACTCATCACAGGGAAAAATTAACATATTAGTATAATTATATTGACCCAGTGGAAATTCAAATACACCCTTACCAAGCCCAATCCAACCAGGACAGATAAGGTTCTATAAGGGGGCAGGGGGGGGGGGGGTGAACAGGGGGGGGTAGATTGGAAACTCTCATATTCCCTAACGTAAAGTTACTCTCTGCGTAGTCTATTCCTGGTTGTTAACACATTCTTAACTCAAGAAATAGCAGCCGTGGATATGCAAGTAGGGGCAGGAAATAAATGCATCTTTACATAGTCCCATATTTTATGTAATGAGAAGCTCATTGTATATAAACATGCAGTTGGCTTTCCCAACAGTTATCTTTACCATAGACAAAATTCTAAACAATAGGCCTATAAGATTTATAGGGCCTCAATTTTGTAGGCCACCTTTGGGCCTCATTACAATGTTGGTCGGACAGCATTTCGACTGACTCCTTGTTCTAATCGGGTTCGTCGAGTACGACCGACTGATTACAGTGTTTCCAAACAGCCTGTATTGCGACAAACAACACAGGCTCCCATTGAAGAAAGGGGGGGTTGCGGATAGCCCTGCGCCCTATGGCAGGCACCCCATGGTGTCTGCCACACTGTACATGCTTGTAAAGAGGGGTCCCATGGGTACCCCCATGGGCCCTGTAATGAATGTCGCTGCTCACCATCAAGCCACAACCAATACCCCAACACTCCCTTAAGACAGAAGTAAAACTCAACACTCTTTTAAGCTGAGGTACCTTTCACAACCACACCTTTTAAATAGTACACTTTGCACAGCACCCCAAAAAACAAGGCAATTACGCAGCACTTCCTTATGGCAAGGCAAGAAAACAAATACAAATGTATGGAATAGAACATGCATACGTTTATTAATGTAACATTTATCACAGATTAATAAAATGTTAAAAACGGTAGGCCAGATATATCAATCAATGCAGATTCAAAGAAAAATATTGATTAATGCAATGCTCAAAAAAGTAAGCCAAATATATCAGTGAATGCAAATTCTCAAATGTTAATTACCTACAATTAACAATTAGAATAAAATGTAATATGTACAGGTAGCAGAGAGTAGAGAGAGAGAGAAAGAGAGTGAGAGAAAGAGAGTGATAGAAAAAGTGGTTAGGAACACCTCACCGACTGATTCTGCAACATCCTTGCCAGTTCTTCAGCTGGGGAAGCCCTTTCTCAGCCCAGGTAAGAGTATCAGTCAGGACTCAAATTCCATCACCAATCCACAGCAATTTGTCTATTCTGTGGTGAACTTCTGCTTGGGCTGCAAAGTTTTTAGCTTTAATACTATTCAATTTGAGGCGAAGCTTCTAGCAAACCGCACCCCTTTCTAATTAGACAGAACTGAGCTGGCTTGTACCAGTCTGCGTCAAGGCCAAAAAGAATGGCTGGCCAGGCCCTCTATTATGGCTTCATTGCACATTGCACATTCCACAGATAAAAACCAGCTCTCTCTGGTCACTGAGGTGCGAAAAAACAAGTGAAGAGGGAAAAAGACCTTGAATGTAAATTGCAAGCACTGCTGTGTTGGCACGAGCAAGTCAACATCAGATATGAGCCCATGTCAAAGCACGCAGAAGAAAGGCAATATCAGAAAGCAAGATGACTTGAGACCATACCAAAGCCAATAGTCAAAGTCAAAGAACAGGATGATATGAAGCCATGTCAAAGCCAATAGTAAGCACTTATAATATAAGTGTACTGTCCTATTCTATGATAATTCCCACTAAAAGACAATAAGATTACAGAACAGAAGGGAAGCAGGCATATGCAGCACCATCCTACATTAAGGTTAGGGTAAAATAACACACCTAAGTCAGGGAAAATGGTGGTATTTGAGGCTTATTATAGGGTGCCATACTAAAAGAGTGGCTCTTTTACTACTTTCCAGCCCATGACCCTCGACTATCACCATTCACATATATAAAAAAACACGAAATCTCTCAAGGAAAGACACCACCACTAGGGAAAAAATGCATTTTTAAAATACATATTGAAGCAATAACTCAAGTGAAACAGCATGGAGGAATAGCATGGAATGGAGTCAACAGTCAATATATCCACTTATAGCGGCCCATCCCTTGACTGAAGACTCCTATAATACATAAGTCCAAAGTCCACCACTTGGGGATGAAGCATAGATAAAAGATTAGGCACACACTAAAGGCAACAACATAATGATACCAAGATACATATCAAGATACATATCACTACTGCTATCCCACCTAGAACAGAGGGAAGTTTACCAAAATTTGGTAACCACCCAAACAACCAATCCCACCATCCCTTTTCCACATCCTGCTTGACTTCTTTGGCTAATTTGTTTCAAGCATCAATATGGGATTGGATTGACTTAGAATGATCTGACAGATTAAAGTAACACATTCCCTCAAATTCTGAGCATCCATGATCATGTTAGAACAGTATATAATTAATTGCAACTCTGTTCTGTAATATGGCGTTTCTAGTACCCGTGCATCAAATCATAATTCTGTTAAAGCAATTGATGTATGATAAATAATTTTCACCATTAAACATGCCAATCTACTAATAGTTCTAGAGTTATAAATGGCTAGGCCTGGAATTCCTAATAATGAAGCAGCTAAACTAATATATTCAGATTTGGATAGTAAATGAACTTCAGAGTCACAATAATAATACAGCATTTTATATAGCGCGAACAGCTACCTCACGAGGACGTGTCCCGGCGCTGAAAAGAACACAGTTAACCAAGAGGACTGAAGTGAAGATGCCTATTGCGATTGGGTAAGGAGCCAGGCTTCTAGCAGTCGCTTGAAGCAGATTTCAGAGGGGATACTGTGCAAAGGGGTTTTTTAGAAAATTAGGACTAGAAGGGCGCGCTGCCTGGGTTAAGACGTTACAAAGTGTGTGAGGAGCAAGAGTGTCGTTATGTAGTGCGTGAAGAGCAGACGGCAAAACACCCTTAACCGTCCAAACAAGTCAAAAGACAAGGCAAATTAACAGAAATAAGCTCTCGCAACTACAAGTTTGTTCATCAAAACAAGGTACAATGACCAAAAGTTAAAAAAGAAGCGCAGAAGCAGGTTCTTTGTTGTAAGTCTTCTTGTCACAGCAAGATGTTTAATTTTCTCCAGACTTGAAAATAATACAGTCGCCATGTTGGCGACTGTATTATTTTATTTTGTATTAACAAACTTGTAGTTGCAAGAGCTTATTTCTGTCAGATTTCAGAGGGGGCTTGTTGAATTGCTGTGGGCAATGTGTCCCACAATGTCGCAACATTTGCCGAAAAAGTTCGACCCCCCCAGCCGAGCCCTTTTCACTTGAGGGGCAGCCAGCTGAACGCGGCAGTTGGAACGAAGCGCACGGGCCTTGAAGTATCTCGGGAGCCGAGCTTTCAAGTATTTAGGGCAGGTGCCATACAGAGATCTAAAGGCCAACGTCAGTGCCTTGAATTTGATTCTGCCGGCAACTGGTAGCCAGTGAAGTGATCGAAGATACGGAGAGAATGAGTGCTTAAAAGGAATCCTCATTAACAGTCTCGCAGCCGCATTTTGGACCAACTGAAGCTTTTGAATTAAGTATTTTGGTAAGCCCAGATAGAGGCCATTGGCTTAATCCAGCCTAGATGTCACTGTGGCATGGATTACTGTTTTACGGCAACTCTCTGGAAGCAGCCTCAGAATCTTGCGAAGATTCCTTAGTTTACTCAAGCAGCAGCCAACTTCTTGTTGGATGTGCGAGGTAAAAGACAGACTGTCATCCCACCGCACACCCAGATTTTTTGCCGTTAGGCTGGGAGAGGGGGCTTATCCCATTTCCGCTGGCCTCCATAGCTCAGGGGGTGGAGGGAGGCCTTTCCCAAAAAAGATCACTTCCGTTTTATTGGCGTTGAGCTTTAATTTATTCGTGTTTATCCAACAGGCCACATCTTGGAGACAGCCCTTGAAACTCGAGAAGGACTCCTCCGACACCTCTGAATACGGAAATACCAATTGGGTGTCGTCGGCGTATGAAATTGCCTTCACACCCCAATTGGCAATTAGCGTAAAGAGAGGAGGGAGGTAGATGTTGAACAAGAGGGGGCTGAGTGCCGACCCTTGAGGGACACCACAGCTGAGGACTTTGGGTGTTGAAGATACAGATCCCAACGCCACCTTCTGTGTTCTCTGGGACAGATACGAGTATATCCACCCCAGTGCCTGGTCCCGGATGCCAATCTCAGCCAGTCGCATCAAGAGTCTAGCATGATCAACCGTGTCGAAGGCGGCCGACAGATCCAGGAGTACCAGCATCGCTGAGCTTCCTGAATCCATCGACCACCTTACTGACTCTGCCACCTCAATTAATGCTGTCTCTGTGCTGAAGCCAGGTCGAAAGCCTGATTGCGTCTCATGCAATATTTTGTTGTCTTCAATGAATTTGCTCAGCTGGCGCTGTATTATTTTCTCGAACATTTTTCCCGGAGCTGCTAGCAGAGAGATCGGGCGTAAATTGCTGAGATCTTTAGGATCACCATTAGGTTTTTTTTTTAGCGGGAGGAGGGTAGCATGTTTCCAAATGTTCGGGAATCCCCAGAGATGATGGACGTATTCCAGATCTGTTGTAGTGTGGGGGCCACAAAATCAGCAATGGTGCTCCAAAGTTTAGGAGGACAAGGGTCGTCCGGCGAGCCTGATTTGCAGCAATTTAGCTCTCGCTTGACCGCCGTCAGGGGTATCGCCTGAAATTGAACTAGGGTTTCACACGCCACCTCTTTGATGGCTAAATCTATTTTCACTGTTTTTTCCTCTGGCCCAAAGGACTCATAAACCTGTTTAATTTTCTGGTCAAAAAACTCTGAGATGTTTTCGCATAAAGTGAATCACAGGGGGACCTTCCTCTCAATACATTTAGGTTTAAAGAAGGACTGTACCACCTTAAAGATCTGTTTGCTAGATTGCTCTGCTTGCTGGATTGAATCCATGTAAAATTGATTTTTTGCCTTTCTAATGCTTCCTTATATCTAATTTTTTCTAAGGGCCCTTAGTTAACTCTCCACAGTCTCTCCAGTCTCTTACAGGCTGCTTTCTCTACTCTGAGGTCCTGAGAGAACCAGGGGGCGGAGGGAGAGTCCCGTTTAGATATTGCACGTGAGGCTGGAGCAATGGAAGATACCATATTCCCTACCCAGTCATTAAGTAGCTGTGCATCCATATTAGCATTTGAGGTGAAAGAGGGGATATTCTGAGGCAAAACAGGGCCCATGATATCAGGGACAAGCTTTTTCCATAGTCTCTTCATGAAAGAGCATTTGCTTGAAGCAGGACTATCCGCAGCCATATTTAGTTTAAATGGGATCAGTGAGTGGTCTGACCAGACTAATGGTATAGGTGCCTTCGCCTTTACGTCACTAATGTTGGAAAAAATTAGGTCAAGCATGTGACCCGCTCTGTGCGTGGGGCCGTCATTAATCAGTCTCAATTTAGCTGTATTTAGTGGGGCGCAATCCGCTTTGTCCATGTGAATGTTAAAATTCCCGACCACAATGAATTGAGGGTGGAGGAGGGAGCTCTGAACAATTGTCTCCAGCAGAGTTGACAAATTGGGATCCTCACCGCCAGGTGGGCGGTAGATCACTAATTCCGCTAAAGACAGCTGAGGGCTTACCTGAAAGAAAAAGTGTAGTCCCAAAATTCCCTGAATCATGGTAGGGGCCGAGGATGTTAGTGTAAGCTGTTCTTTAAATATGACAGCCACACCTCCACCTCTTTTCGTGCCTATGCGGTTCGAGAAACATATTTTATATCCCATTGGTACTGCCAGCGGGATGGAGGTCATATTATCCTCATTGAGCCAAGTTTCTGTTAAGAACAGAGAGTCCCAGTCATGCTCTTCTAGTAGCTGCCAGATATCATCTGTATGTTTAACTACGGATCTACAGTTCAGAAGGCCAGATCTTTGTTGTTCGGCAGCTTGGGTTTCATAAACCTCATAGCGCCTATTGGTGCCAGTGATATCCCCCAAGCCCCACATGTCTGGGGGAGAGCGGTAGTCTGAAGATCTGTCTCAAGAGTACAGCACTCTGATGCTGTATTAAGAGCCCATAGGTCAGCCCTTGACCACACGATCCTACCCTTGCGCGCACGCTCACCGGCAGCATGCCTGGCCCCGGCCGCGGTCTGGTCGCGGACAGGCGCAGACGGGCTTGCCTTAGGCGCGCCTTCGGCACGCCCGCTGCGCTCGTCCGCTGCGCGTCCGGAAGATGCACATATTAAATAGGAAGTGAGTAGATAGGGGGGGCGTGGCCTGATGGTTGTGGGCGTGGCCTGTGTGCCCGGGGAATGGCGGCAACACACTCAGTATCCCGCGGCAGCATTCTTAGTGCTGCGCGGTAGTGCCCAAGGGAGAGTGAAGGTAGGAATAGTATTAAAAACACAATAATACAATCAAATTTTTAAAATGCAGCGAAGCGTCTCTCCCGGCTTCCGCCTCAGGAGGTCAGCTGGTTCTGGGTCGCGCTAGTGAATCAGCATGCTTTAAATGCCCTGATAGGAGGGGGGCGTGGCCATATGGGTGTGGGCGTGGCCTGTGTGCCCGGGGAATGGCGGCAACACATTCAGTATCCCGCGACAGCGTTCTAAGTGCTGCGCGGTAGTGCCCAAGGGAGATTGAAGGTAGGAATAGTATTAAAAACACAATAATACAATCAAATTTTTTAAATGCAGCGAAGCGTCTCTCCCGGCTTCAGCCTCAGGAGGTCAGGGTGTTCTGGGTCACGCTAGCGAATCAGCGCACTTTAAATGCCCTGATAGGAGGGGGCGTGGCCAGATGGTTGTGGGCGTGGCCTGTGTGCCCGGGGAATGGTGGCAACACACTCAGTACCCCGCGGCAGCGTTCTAAGTGCTGCGCGGTAGTGCCCAAGGGAGAGTGAAGGTAGGAATAGTATTAAAAACACAATAATACAATCAAATTTTTAAAATGCAGCAAAGCGTCTCTCCCGGCTTCCGCCTCAGGAGGTCAGGGTGTTCTGGGTCGTGCTAGCGAATCAGCGCGCTTTAAATGCCCTGATAGGAGGGGACGTGGCCAGATGGTTGTGGGCGTGGCCTGTGTGCCCGGGGAATGGCGGCAATACACTCAGTATCCCGCGGCAGCGTTCTAAGTGCTGCGCGGTAGTGCCCAAGGGAGAGTGAAGGTAGGAATAGTATTAAAAACACAATAATACAATCAAATTTTTAAAATGCAGCGAAGCGTCTCTCCCGGCTTCCGCCTCAGGAGGTCAGTGTGTTCTGGGTCGCGCTAGCGAATCAGCGCGCTTTAAATGCCCTGATAGGAGGGGGCGTGGCCAGATGGTTGTGGGGGTGGCCTGTGTGCCCAGGGAATGGCGGCAACACATTCAGTATCTCGCGGCAGCGTTCTAAGTGCTGCGCGGTAGTGCCCAAGGGAGAGTGAAGGTAGGAATAGTATTAAAAACACAATTATACAATCAAATTTTTAAAATGCAGCGAAGCGTCTCTCCCAGATTCCGCCTCAGGAGGTCAGGGTGTTCCCTTAGTGACAATGGTCACTAAGGTTAACAGCATCTCTTGTATTCCAAGCATGTGATGCCGTATCTAATGGAAACATCATCAAACCTAATCTAGTGAAGGTACATGGTCCTCCTGTGATGTTCGCTGGAATATATGTATGTGTTACATTCCCGCATGAGAATAATCACCCTACAGGCAACTTGACATGCCTGAAATGACTGGCAGCAGATACTACATATTTGCACACCATGTTGTTTTGCACGTTTGCAAAAACATTGTCATGTTTATGTCGACATTAAACTTCTTCCTGCCAAGACATAATGAGCACCTTTAGTAATGATTGTTGGGCTGCAAGTTAAATTGTAACAGGTGCCGGCTTCAGTAATGTTCAATGTGATTACTTGAGTCATGTTCTTCCAATCATTGTCAGTAGTTTCTGGACAAAACTGGCAGAATTCATATGGTAAGAGATGAGACTTCACATCATGTTCATCTGCAGCCCTGTCTGCATTTTTGGCATTAAAGATTTGCAAAAGCACTTCAACAGGGATAGGCATAGCTACGAGGCATGTGGAAACAATATCCATGGCGCTCTTCATGTTGGACATGCAGAAGTACGATCTGTTGAGGACTGTCTGTGTGAGGTAAGACCACACATTATCAGGTTGAGTCAGCAGCATTGTCAATCTGCACGGTCGGCTGGCCACTTCGGGGTAAGGGGCTCCTCGTCCCTCCCGGCCCCACATGCACACGCCCAAAAGGACTCCAACAAGCACAAACAGAGCACAGACATGCCATTCTGTGATCTAAAAGAACAGAAACAAAAACAGGTATTACTCATTCTCGCAAGTAACATTTGTCAGCAGGCACATGTTCCCATCTTTCCTGTCCTGGCCTCATAATCAATAGGATGTTGTCCTTTCCTGTTGCAATGGTTTCTGATTGTTCAGGGGGGTCTATTTGGAGACTCTACCCACACGTTGGTGCCTGGGTTCTTATTGTACGGTGAGGAGGGCTGGGGCAGTCCCCTTTTTAACTACCCCTTCGTTCACTGGCAACTCTGTCTCCAGATTGTATAATCAGATCTGCATCACCACTATTAAGTCGGATGACTTTAGGATATCACCCTGATAGTCTGCATCAATAACTCCTCCCAGCACTAGGATGCCCTTTAGAGGCAATCCAGATCGAGGAGCAATCAAACCAAAGTGCTCTGGGGGTATCTGAATTCCCACTCCTGTCTCAATGAGTGTGATGTCTCTTGGTTTCAATCTGTACAATTTTAAAACATGCAGGTCAAGACCTGCAGCCTCCAGTGTCGCTCTATATGGAGCCAAAGCTCCAGGAACTGTCTCCCAGTAAAGAATGATATTAGTGGCCGCATTCGCATTAAAGGTGTTTCTGCATTTGCTAAAGGCCTATTATTCAAAATCTGAAAGGCTTCACTCAAACAATCTCTCCAGTTCTTTAAAGAGCCATCAGACAACTTCCTCAATTGATCTTTTAACAATCCATTCATGCGCTCAATCAAACCCGCAGCCCGTGGGTAATATGAGATGTGAAAGTTCCAGTTAATATTGTGTTGCACACAATATTCCTGCACCAATCTGCCTTTGAAATGAGACCCATTGTCACTTTGGATCTGTAATGGAATTCCATAATACAAAATCATTAAGTCTAATGTTTTCAATGTATTCACCTGAGTAGCACGTTTACATGGAAACACAAGCAAATATCCAGAGTATGTGCCCACAGCTGTGTACACATATTGACATCCTCGACTAGTTGGCAGAGCCTTGATGTAATCTATCTGCCAAATCGGCGCTGGTAATTTTGCTCTCCCTAGCTGTCCTCCCACTATCTGTAAGACTGATCTATGTTGGGCATACTGACAGACAGGACACTGAAAAATCACGGTTTTAATCAAGTCTAGGGAATGTGTATCCCTCTATTCTCTGCCCACCTGCTAGTAATCTGCTCTCCAAAGTGTCCGCACTTCTGCTGTGCCCACTTCGCAATACCAACCAGGTCAGAATCCTGCGTTGCCACTTTGACCTCTGAAATCTCAGCTTTTTCATCTGTGAAGGAATTAAACCAGCGGTCAAGGGAGTCGGTAAAACAATGAGCAACTACATGATATACAGTAACTGTACTTTGTGTTAACAAGGTCCAGATCTGTTTCCAAAATTCCTTTCCCCACACCTCCTTTGCATTAATCATCCAAATATGAGCGTGCCACGTGGGAAGCCAAGTTACTAACCCATTGGCAGTGGACCATGAATCAGTGTAAAAATGACATGTTCCTGGCAATTCTTGTTTCAATGCTTGACACACAGCATATAGTTCTGCAAACTGACTTGTCTTTCATTCTCCAGTAGTGGTCAACAGATTCTGGGTCACAGGATTGTATGACACTGCCTTCAATTGCCTCTTAGCTCCTACATACCTGGCTGCACCATCAGTAAACCACACATGCTTCTTATCCTCCACAGACAAATCGATAAATGGCTTACCCCACTTTACAGGAGACTCCTGTATTTCAGGTACATCATGCAACACCTCTGTCTCTTCCATTGGCGTCTGCGCCACCTTTTCATGCAACACCGGGGTGCCTTTTGGACCTACTCGGGCCCTATCCTGTACATAGCACTTCCATTTGATTATGCTGGCTTCCTGTGCATGTCCAATTCTGTGAGTCTTGGTTGAACTTATCACCCACTGCATTATAGGAATCTCAGGTCTCAGAATCACATCGTGCTCTAGGGTCAATTGCTCAGTATCCCCCAGAGCCCAATAGCAGGCAAACAACTGTTTTTCAAAGGGGTCTCTTCAGCGTCTGGCAATTTCTTTGCCCAAAATCGTAAAGGTACTTTCGGTATTCCCTGCTTCTGCCACAAACTCCAATTGGCAAATGGTCCTTGTACTGTTACATTCAGCTCAAAATCCCCCTATCGCACAGGCCACAAATCCAAAGCGTGCTGAATAGCCTCTTTGCCAATTCAAATGCAGTCTGCTGCTGCTCCCCCAATCAAAAGCATTTTTCTTTAGCGTAACTGTGTACAAAGGGGCCAAAATCTGTCTTAAGTGAGGCATGTGCTGTCTCCAAAAACCAAACAAGCTAATGAACCTATGGGCTGCTTTTCTGTTTCGTAGCACTGCAAAATCTCTGATGTTTTGTTTCACTTGGGGCTTCACCTCTCTGTGTCCCTGATGCCACTGGATACCCAAAAACGCCACTCTCAGAGAGGGTCCTTGTAATTTGGCAGGATTTATTTCCCATCCTTTACTCTGCAAATGCTTCACAAGTCTGTCTAACTGAGTCCGCACTTGTTCCTGTGTCTCTCCCTGTATCATCACATTTCCACTGTAATGACAAAGCTGTACTCCAGGAATAACTGACACTTCATCTAAATGCTCTGCCACCAGCCGGATTGTGGGACTATGCAGGAACTTGTGGTACATTTTTAAATGTCATTTGTCTACCATTCCACGAGAAACTGAATTGCTATTGAAAAGAAAGCATTGGCAATGTCAACAGTTGCATACCATGTCCCAGGGTGCTTCTGTATTTTCTTAATTAAAGTGACAGTGTCTGGGACAGTGGCAGTTAAGGGAGGTGTATGCTTGTTCAATTCGCAATAATCAACTGTTTTGCTCCAAGTATTATTACTCTTGCACACAGGCCACACAGGGTTATTCCAAGCGGTAGTGATCGGGATCACCACCCCTGCCTCTGTTAAGTTCTGTATGGTTGCACTGATCTCTTCGTAGCCTCCTGGAATTCTGTACTGTTTCAAATGAATTACCTTCGTACCTGAGGTACCTTCACTGGGGGAATTTTCAAGTGACCCACCCTTACAGTGCCAACTAAAATGTACTTCTTTGATCCAAATTGATAGTATCCATCCGAGTCATTCCCTTCAAAATATCAATTCCAATAAAATATTCAGCGAGAAGCATAATCAATACAGTTTATTCTCTTTTTGGTATTCTCCCTATTTTCATTTGAATCTTTGTTTGCACTTTACCACCTAAGCCTGTGCCTGTGAAATACTGTCCTTTAAACTTTCTGGGATTTCCATATATCAAAGTGGCCTCCGCTCAGGTATCTACTAGGGCTCGGGCTTTCTGAACATTACAATGTTTCCAATGAATTTCTATGTCAACATAAGTTCTAGTATCTTTGCGAGTCCATCTCTGTACCGGAGCTTGACCTACTTCCTAATCTGCCTTGTATCTATCAACCTTTGCCCAAGACAAATCTGGGTATAATACTTCATAGCTTCGAGGGAGGAATTCTTCCTCCCTCCGGTTCTCAGTGAGCCATTCGCTTTCTAAATCTCTCCCCTCCTTCCTGCTTGAACATGCAGGTCTCTCCACCTCCTTCTCCTGTTTCCCGTCCTCGTCCTCATCTGCCTGTCTTTGGGTTTTATTTTATTTATTCACTTTCCTGCTTCCTTCTTTTTTGTCCAAACCTCTTTTCCGGTTCATCTCTCACAGACTTTAAGTATCTATTCCATCGATCTTCTGCTTTTCCACTCCATCATTCAACAAAGCAAAGAACATATCTCTTCTAGACAGTCTGTTATTTTCTGTACGAGTCTCAGACCTGGAAGCTCTTTCAGTCTTCATCCAGTCCCCCAACTCTCCTAACTCATGGACTGCCTCAACCACCTGCGCCAAAGTGTTACCAGTTTAATTGATTAGCAAAGACATCATCACTTGTTTATAGGCAGGGGAGCTGTGCAAATTATTCTATTTTGCACAGACGCATTCAACAGCCCATTCATCAACCTATGAGCATTGTCCAGAAAAATAGCAGTTTTCATCACCTCCTCATTAAGCCTCTGTATAACATCTCTCAATGTATAACAAGGTTTGTCAATCATTGGCAAGTTTGACTCTGTACGGTATTTATGACCTCATCCGATCACTAACAACTGCAACAAGCTGATTTAAATATTGTCACTGTAATTCCTAAACTGCTCCTGCACTGTAGAATCAGAACTAAGCAACAGAATTTCACTGCGTCTCCATGATCTAACATTACACCAGCAGCGCCCAGATCAAACAACCTAACCATCCACGTAAGCAGAGACTCTCTGGGTCTCTGTCGAAATATTTCTGAAATGTCATTAATCTCCTGCTGAGTAAAATCCTCCATAGAGTCCATCGCAACTCTCTGTTGATAATTAGGACCACCTTGGATATTTCGACGATATATGGGCTGCTGCTGAATCACATTACATTCTATGAACTCACTCTGCTTGTCAGCCTGGCTACGCTTGTCAACTTAATCACTCTCTCCAACAGAGTCTAAACATTCTGAGGAATCCCAAATATTTAAATCCCAGTCAATTCCAACCTACTTTTCTCTTGATAACCCTTCCTCTCCTTTTCCTATACTTGTATTGTGAAATACAAACTGCAGCCTTTTCTGATACAGGCTGGTAGGTTTCAAGCTTACCTTGCAATAAATTATTATGACAGGTTAACATGATAGAGGTATTTGTGCCTTCAATATACCGTTTCTCTAATTTCTCCCTTTCACTTTGCAACAGAACATATTTTTCATGGATGAGACGATATGCATTTAAAGGGATCTAACCTCTTCTTCCTAATGTAGAGAGTTCCTCTCCCCTTTTCACAGGCACTTTTTGCAAACACGCAAACACTTGCGCTGGACCAACATCAGCTAACCTCTCACTAGAACCAGCACAATTAGGCCACTCATGAGCCAATGCACTATATGGGACTACCTCCCATCCAGGAATTTCAATTGGTATCTGAGAATCTGCTCTTGATTTCTGAGAAAACATATTTCTTCCCCTTTAAAATCAAAGTTTGAATTCTGTTTTTGCCGTCAAGATGTAATGACTCAAGCCACACCCAGTACCCCAACACTCCCTTAAGACAGAGGTAAAACTCAACACTCCCTTAAGTTGAGGTACCTTTCACCAATGCACCTTTTAAATAGTACACTTTGCACAGCACCCGCAAAAGACAAGGCAATTACGCAGCACTTCCTTAAGGAGGGGCAAGAAAACAAATCCAAACGTATGGAATAGAACACGCATACGTTTATTAATGTAACATTTAGCACAGATTTATAAAATGTTCAAAACAGTAGGCCAAATATATCAATCAAAGCAGATTCAAAGAAAACCATTGATTAATGCAATGCTCTAAAAGGTAAGCCAAATATATCAGTAAATGCAGATTCTCAAATGCCAATTCCCTACAATAAACATTTAGAATAAAATGTAATATGTACATGTAGCAGAGAGTAAAAATATATATACATGAGAGAGAGAAAGAGAGGGATAGAAAGAGAGGGGTTAGGAACACTTCACCAACTGAATCTGCAACATCCTTGACCACTATTCAGCTGGGGAAGCCCTCACAGCCCAGGTAGGAGTATCAGTCAGGACTCAAATTCCATCACCAATCCACAGCAATACGTCTATTCTGTGGTGAACCTCCGCTTGGGCTGCCAAAGTCTCCAGCTTTAATACTATTCAATGTGAGGCGAAGCTTTTAGCAAACCACACCCCCTTCCTTATTAGAAGGAACCGAACTGGCTTGTACCAGTATGCGTCAAGGCTAAAAAAAGTAGATGGCTAGGCCCCTGTATTATGGCTTCGCGGCAGAGTATGCACATTCCACAGATAATATCCAGTTCTCTCTTGTCAGTGAGGTGCAACAAAAACAACTGAAGAGCGAAAAAGGCCTTGAATGTGAATCACAAGCACGGCTGTGTAGGCAGGAGCAAGGCAAAATCAGACATGATGCCATGTCAAAACCAATCGTAAGAACTCTTAATTCCGAGCACGCAGAAGCAAGGAAAAGTCAGACAGCAACATGAGATGAGACCAAAGAACAAGATAATATTAAGCCATGTCAAAGCCAAAAGTAAGCACTTATAATATAAGTGTGCTTTTCTATATTATCACAATTCCCACTAAAATACAATAAGATTACAGAACAGAGGGGAAGCAGGCATATGCAGGACGATCCTACATTAAGGCTGGGGTAAAATACCACACTAAAGTCAGGCAAAATGGTGATAGTTGAGGGTCATCATAGGGTGCCAAACCACAAGAGTGTCTCTTTTACTATAGTTCCCAACCGGAGGCCTCCGGGTTAAGGTGGGGATGCTACAGGTAAGTATGGGACGAAAATTCGTTTAGGTCGCGGAATTTGCGGATTTTCCGCAATTTTGCAAACCGTGAATCTCGCGAAATCGCGGAAAAATCGGTGAATCCGCGAGCGTGCCAATTTCTTTTCAGAAAGCACTTACAGGGTTACAACAGGTGCCCAAGTTGAAGCTAATTTCTTTGTAACCATTTACAAAATGGTTACAAAGAAATTAACTTCAATTTGGGCACCTTCTGTAACCTGTAAGTGCTTCCTGAGCGGCGCCTTCTTGCCTACTTGCAACTATTCTCTGACCCTCGAAGCAGGGTCAGAGAATAGTTACAAGTATGGTACGAGGCTCCTGTCCCAAAAATTAAACCTCAACAGGAAGCACTTACAGATAAGTAACAGGTGCTTTAGTTGAAGCTGAAATTCAGTAGCGTTTTAATCAGTCAAAACATTAGTAAGCACGTCGAGGCTGGGCAAGTGTGCTTTAACCCCATCCCTGCCGTAGGAAATTAGCTGTAATACTCGAGGGAGGTCTTTGCATCCATGAGTTTCTCGAGCGCGATCCCCTTGTAGTTCCTGTGGCTAGGAGACTGCTTTCTCCTCACCTGCTGCCCTGCTCGCTCTCTGACCCTTTACACAAGAGGCATGTGCACACGCATAGAAGCCCCGCACCACACTAGCAGTATCAAACGTTTTTCTCGCCCTTTCCCAACTATGATGGACAGCTCACTCAAGGGACCTCGGCGCCTTTTGGCGTGTTGGCAAAGTTACAGGCACACATGGTCAGTGGAGACAAATCTTCTGGCCCTTTACGCAGCTGCAGTGTAGGAAAAGCACTATACATTTACACACCGAGGTAGCACTTACTGATTAGCCAGTACTCCAGTTAAGTAGAGGTATTGCACAAAACGGTGGCATCTTCGTGGATAACTATGCAGGACAGGATTCATTCTGGCACGAGGCTCCTGTCACAAAAATTAAACCTCAACAGGAAGCACTTACAGATATAGCTGGTGCCCGAGTTGAAGTTCAAATTCAGTAACGTTTTTAATCAGCCAAAACATTAGTGAGCACGTCGAGGCTGGGCAAGTGTGCTTTAACCCCATCTCTGCCATCGGAAATCAGCTGTAATACTCGAGGGAGGTCTTTGCATCCATGAGTTTCTCGAGCGCGATACCCTTGTAGTTCCTGTGGCCAGGAGGCTGCTTTCTCCTCACCTGCTGCCCTGCTCGATCTCTGACCTTTACACAAGAGGCATGTGCACACGCATAGAAGCCCTGCACCACACACTAGCAGTATCAAACGTTTTTCCCACCCTTTCCCAACTATAATTGACAGCTCACTCAAGGGACCTCAGCGCCATTTGGCGCGGTGGCAAAGTTACAGGCACACATGGTCAGTGGAGACAAATCTTCTAGCCCTTTACGCAGCTGCAGTGTAGGAAAAGCACAATACATTTACACAACAAGGTAGCACTTACTGATTAGCCAGTACTCCAGTTGAGTAGAGGTATTGCACAAAACGGTGGCATATTCGAGGATAACTATGCAGGGCAGGATTCATTCTGGCACGAGGCTACTGTCACAAAAACTAAACCTCAACAGGAAGCACTTACAAATATAGCTGGTGCCCGAGTTGAAGTTCAAATTCAGTAACGTTTTTAATCAGCCCAAAACATTAGTGAGCACGGTCGAGGCGGGGCAAGTGTGCTTAAACCCCATATCTGCCATCGAAAATTAGCTGTAATACTCAAGGGAGGTCTTTGCATCCATGAGTTTCTCAAGCGCGATCCCCTTGTAGTTCCTGTGGCCAGGAAGCTGCTTTCTCCTCACCTGCTGCCCTGCTCGCTCTCGGACCCTTAACACAAGAAGCATGTGCACACGCATAGAAGCCCCGCACCACACACTAGCAGTATCAAGCGTTTTTCCCGCCCTTTCCCAACAATGATGGACAACTCACTCAAGGGACCTCGGCTCCTTTTGGCGCGGTGGCAACGTTACAGGCAAACATGGTCACTGAGGACAAATCATGTGGCCCTTTACGCAGCTGCAGTGTAGGAAAAGCACTATATGTTTACCCAACGAGGTAGCACTTACTGATTAGCCAGTAGAAAGTATTCCAGTTAAGTATGGTGCAAATCGCAAAAAAAACCTTGATTTCGTGGGAAAATCTGTGAATTTGCGGATTTGTTTGCGATTTCGTGCGAATTCGCGACCACAGATCTGCAAAATTCGCCCATGCTTACCTACAGGTCCCCAAAGTCAGTTTCTGACATCCGTTCCATGTCAGACAGATCAATTCAGAAAAGATGTCCGAATCCGACATCATAATACGTAGGTTACAAACACTATCTGTAGAGCTGTACTATTCGGTGGCTCCTATCGACTCAGAGTCTCCGAATGGTGTCTGGAACCGAGTCGGAAAGATCGAACGTTTACCTTCTATAGTAATCGGTCGGTCTGAAATGTTTCCGAGTCAGTCGGAAGCATGGGTTACGACATGGGTTAGGAAAATCTGAATGCGTTAGGAGCCATTCCGACCGACATCGTAATGAGGCCCTCAACGTTTTATCAATGTCCACTCAAAGATATTGTCTGACTATACTGTGGATAAAATATTGTGAGTACAAATCTTTTCTGGGCAAGAATATCAAGGGGATGTCTCTAGTCGTTTTACTTTGTTATAACAATATTGAGGTTTAAAATATGGTTTACAATAATATTATAGTTATTCAGTTGTTTTAGATTGCTGAATTATTTTTTAGGCTATTAGGTTGATTGAGGGCCTGGCTATGTAATGTGTCTGGATGTTTCTATAATAATTATTATCACTTAAGGAGGATTTCATTAAGAATAATTTGTTTGCATTTGTTGTAATCATTTACTTTTTAAATGGTTTTGGTTTGAATATTGTTGACTAATTGTTACATCCTTTTGAACATTTTCTAGAATATTCTAAGCATAATAATTTTCATAATTATTGTATTTATTTTAGTGTATCAATATTCAATTCTCTTTTTGTTTAGGATTTCTAGCACATTAAGAATAATAATTGTGTGTTCATATTTCAAAAATGTATAATATTTTAATAAACGTAAACTCTGCTTTATATATGTTAATTATTACTAGAGTGGTTGAATTGATTTTTATTTTTTAATTTAAATATTTATTGTGAAATGTTATTAAATTGTTATTTGTACGTTACATTTATTTTCATCTAAATTTTAAACATTATTGATTAACACAAAATATTCAAAAATGCCCAGATAACATCAAGAACCTTCAGTGTCTTTTTTACGTATAACTTTACATAACCTAATATACCATAATGTGATGTAACTCTGTCATTTGCTGAACTATATAAACAAGTTCTAGCCAGTCTCAATCAAATAATAATAATCATTCACGCATGAATGGTATCCATCTTTTAATGAAGTTTCATATGTTTTTGAAACACAATTACTAGAGGGCCAATCTATTTGTGCACGCATTTATGGTGGCCAAATAAAAATTGAGGTTCTTGTGCTTTATAAAAATCCATTACCAGGTGACAACTGTATATAAATGTGCATTCATGACAGCTATTTTAGAATCATTTGGCTTTGCCAATGCTGGGGTAGACATTTAACAAGCAGTGACTAAGCCAGAACATGAACATACTGGTGCCAGATAGCGGGTGGCAGTGAAGGGGCAGGGGGACACATCCTGGACCTTGGGAAGAGGGGATGTGAGGGGAGGCGAGTTGAGTTTAATAGAATAGAAAGTGGGAAGTTTACCACAGGGGACGGCTTAAAGCACCTTGCAATTTTCATCTGAATTGTGTGGTTGTAGGGACCCAGACAATGGAAACTTCTGGACAATGGAAACTTCTAAAGAATGCAAATGTCTGAAGGGGGCTTACCACATTTTTCTGTTCTGTCTCGCATAAATGATTGTATGTCAGTAACAGTTCGTGTCAGGGAAAGGAGGGGGGTGGGAGTCAGGGGTGGTGGATGCGGGACAACAGAGAAAATAAAAAAACTTACCTGCCGCCCTCCAGCAATACACTCTTCTAGTCATCTCCACTGAAGGCCGGCCCAGGCTCCCAGACTCCCCTGAGGTCAATCCTGAAGCTGCTCTCATGGATGGGAGCAGCTTCAGGATTGGCCTGAGCGCCATGAATTTGTGCTCCTAGGCAGACTGGGAGACTTTGCCTGCTCCCTCTGGTTGCAGAGAGCTTCAGTATGCATGCCAGTTTGGCTGGGCGTCTCTGGCAGTCCTGTGCACTGACCAGTCCACCTACAGTAGTGTCACCCCTCAGGCCCCGTTCCATAGACTTGGCACAAAGTCATGTAGAAGAAAAATAAAATCATAACAAAACAGGTATTAAGAACGTTTTATTATCATTTTATTTTTCCTGTTTTTGAGGGAGCTGGGGGGGGGGGGGTTGACACGCCACCATCATAGCGGAGGAACCGCTGTCTGTATGCCATTGGCAAGTGTAGTTCTAACTTGTCTCTACAGGCTAACCCTAAAATGACAGAAAAAGGAGAAATAGGTAACTAAGGGAGGATGCAGGGATGAAAAAGAACCTACAAGTGAGAGCTAGAGAGACTACGAGTGCAGGTTGATGGAAAGAGGTGGAATCAAAACTAGGCAGAAGTTATATTTGGCACTCAAGACAATTGACAGTGCTATGTACATGGCCCATAGAAAACCTTGGACCCCTTGCACTTATTATTTTACCAATTAGTTTTACCATTAATGCTCACAACCTTCAAATACTAAACTATCGTTCCAAAGTGCACACCCAATACTTAACCTGCAGTATATTTCCCTGCTCGTTGTCACACTGTTCTTTGGCACAATCATATCACATGCAGATCAATAGTTAATAAATATATAGACTATCTTAAATTTCTTTGAATGTAGGGTCATGCAGTTCACAGTATATGATGATGCGTATTGCATCCTGGTAAAATAATGTATTTGTTGATTTAGTAGTTGTCAGGCCTCCATAACACATCCTACCCTCCAGGTCTCATTACATCAGACATTCTCACACGCTCTGCAAGAAGCAGCGCATGCCGGGAAAAGAATCAGGGTTGACACATCCCTAGCAGCAAAGACTGCGCTACAGGGTGTCTAGTTAGGTAGATATGGCAGCAGTGAATCATTTGCAGTAGCACTCTGGGTGCACTCGATAAGGCACCCAAAACAGTACACGAAAGCAGCAAAGGCATTTTTTTGATTGATATGATTTTGAGTTCAAATAGCTTTATTGCTTAGTTAAAAAATCAGAGTCAAATATATGGAAATGAAGAGATAAAAAGAACTTCAAGACAAAGAGCAACTGGACTGGGATAAAAATATGTCAAAGTTATCATATAAAAATGATCAGATAAATGCCATGACAGATAATAAGTATTGTAAATTTATCAAATATTAAGTATAAATCCCTGAAATTTGAGACAGATGGAGTGTCTACATATATCACAAAAAAGTCATGTGGGAGTTGTATTAACCCCTTCGATGCTCATGACCGAACGGTTCCGTCATGAGCGTCGGTTGGCCTGTGCTCATGACGGCACCGTTCCGTCATGAGCCCGTTGGCTCATTAGAACCTTCAGCACAGCGCGAAAATTCGCGCCGCGCTGAAGGTGTTAATTGATAAATAGGATACATCAGCAAGAGGAAAGAAATTGAAGAAGGAAAGAGAGAAAGAGGAAAAATACTAGAGGGAAGGGAAAGGGATGAGATGTCAGGAAGTGACATCCACTACACTTCTGAAAAAATTAATTAGGAAACTAAATCAAAAGGATATTGAGCTACCAACTCCTGAGAAGACAAATCCTTATAGTTATCCAAAGACAACCAATCATTACAAGCAATTGAAGGTAGATATTGCTTTTTTCAACAAACGTTTGAGCTCCACAAAGATATTAAACTCATGACCACCAGGTATGGTAAGATATGAGATGAAAAGAGTTCCATTCTTTTGACTGCAGTGGATAAGAGCAAATCTAAGAGCTGCAAATCCATATTGTCTAGAGGTAAAGGGGGTAACTGTAGTCCATGGACCCAGCAAAATCATAGGTAAAGAGAGAGCTATAGATGTATTAAAGATTAGTGATAGATGCTTCTGTATCAGGCCCCAAACTGAATTTTATAGTGTACATTTCAAAAAACATATTTGATGGGTGCCTGGTACTAAATTATTCCAACAAAGATCACTATCTCGCAACTTTAACTTATACAAGTGAGCGGGGGTCCAATGCAAGAGTTTCAGGGCCTCATTTATGAAAAGTGATGCATCGCTGCGTGAAAATAGCGATACGTTACTTTTCATTGCGCCCTCCTTGAGTCATGTTGGATGCATCATATTTACAATATGACGCAACATGTCTCAAAGAGTTACAGATACGTCAGTATTTCTGACGTATCTGAAGGCGCAAAAATGACACATTGCCGGAGTGTGTCACAAAAGTGAGGCAACTTTCACAATGGGTCATTTAACATGGACACGTCCCATTTCAATGTGCCTGCGTCAGTCTTATGCCTGCTGTGAGGCAGGTGTAAGATAGTGACGCATTTGCATCCTAGAAGTGTCTACCAAAAGGTCATCAATACGAGAGAAACTAGAATTTAGAGGGGAGAATAAAGTGAAGTTGCTACCTGTAGGATTGTGTAATCCCCAGGCAACCAAAAAATGATAAGGCGCATACATATTAAGTATATGTTTGTGTGCTCTCGCAGGTCAAAATGTAAAAGCAGAATGTCAATCCAAAAAAGGATCAAAAGGAAGATTAAAATCACCTCAAATTCTTCATCTTGAATTTTGTAGAATAGCAGCGTGTTTTTTTATTTATTGCTCGCCTGAAAAGTGGATCATATAAATTCATAACATATAGATCATCTGAACCATTAGTCAGACAAGTAAGTAACCATCTACCTTTGTTATCATGTTCAGCTGCAACTATAGACAAACCAGAACCTTTAGAGATAAGGGATATAACCCCGTTTGTCTTCCCAGAAGCTTCGGAACATGTAACATCTAGTACCTAATCTTTCCTCATAAGAAGAGTTTCTTTACAACCTATCTTAGTTTCTTGAAATAAGACCACATCACCAGATAAACTTTTGCAATAATCTAAAATTTTGGCCCTCTTAACATGGTGATTAAAACCCCTATTATTAAGGTAAACTACATTTAAACAGGCATTGATATACATGGATCATAAGAGTGAATACGTCTGATGAAAAAGTACACGAGTAGTTAGAATATTATTAAAAACTAAAGGAAAGTAAGCAGATATCCCAACAATAAAGTTGAGATAAAATGAATTCATTAAGAGTAGGAAGAAGAAGTCTAACCCCACCAGGGGATATCTGTAAGAGATATATTGCATGGGGTATCTACGGGAAGGAGCAACAGTAGAGGCTATCAATGGCAGTGTAGACATCTCAAGAATAAATAAGTTGCATAGCAACAGGACTAGCTACCTTCTCAAATGCATAACTATATCACATACATCTCTTGCTAGTAACAAAGGGTAACATGAGACTGAAAAAGTATAATATAGCTGGAACATCTGAGAAAAGATTACATTTCATAAGCAAATAAAACATGACTATAATAGCACATAAATACCAGCGTATACCTATTGCAACCTATCCATGAAGTTATTTCAGATAAGATCTAAAAAGGTATGCGCAATATATAAAATAATTACTAACTGTAAAGTAATAGTAAGCTATTCACATACATAATGATGATGTAATTCATAAATGAAATACCATTGATTGTGGCGCTGAGAATAAGGCAGATCATTAAAGATCAGTGAAGATAGTAAATAATATATGAAACAGGTCACCAAACTCCTATAAATAAAGGGAGCGAAGACAAAAGATAAGAGATAGAGAAAAAGATAGAATACTTAACTAAACTAAAGAGGCTATTAAAAGAAATATAAAGATAATAAAAGAAAACATGTCATAAACAATACCATTAGAACAAATATTAGATAAGAAATTCAATGTAAATGGAGTGTCTATCATAAGATGTCATTTCATAAACAAGTCAATCATAACTGTAATAACATATAAATTTCAGTTTAGACATACTTAAAAAAAATAACTACATCGAAAAATGATCAAGAAAATTCCAAATTGATACATATAATACTATAAAACAACTATACAACTATCATTTCATTGGTGATCACTGATGTCATTAAATAATATAATTTAGTGCGAAGGGGGTGGTTTGGTCCAACTAGGGCCAGGCAGGATCCGAAATACTTTATAAAGGAAAGTAAGCCTGGCCTGCTATTCAAGTGGCTGTTTCAAAGAATAAACTCACTTCGGACAATTTATCTTTTTTGCATGGTCTGGGTAATGTAATTACCAACGTTTTTTTTTTAAAAGAAGAAACGTTCACAAATTCAACATTTTTTCAAGAAGTGTCCGTGGAAAGACACACCCCACCTAATTCTGTAGTTTCAAAATTAAATATATAACATTTATTGTGAACAAAATAAATCACATTTATTAAGACAAAACAATATGAAGCAACAAAGCCAGTCAAAGATTTAAACCATAAGCAACAACCACTTTTCCTAGTGCATCAAAATACATACAAAATACAGGGGTTTTGCACTCCTAGGTTAACATTTTTAGACCCATTGAGCATAAAATTCAACCACCCGATTTGGGTGTGCCTAAAAAGAAAAAGAAAAGAAAATTTCTTTTCTTGAGTCCCTTCACTCACCAAGGGTTGCCCCTAGGTGACATTCTTCATCATTGGAGCCATCCCAAGCATCTACTGCTTGGGGCGTGCTGCGACTTGCAAAGGATATGTAGGAGCACTGGATTGTGAATCTATATATAGAGCAGTGTACGGGGGAGTGGTGTATTGTGCTAGTTTAAAAATACCTAACCAGTAAACCAATGTTTTATTCCTGCTTTTAGTCGGTAGGATAAAAAATGGGTTAGATGAAATGAAAAGTAACTGTTATGTGGTTAAAGTCCCTAATAATATGTAGACATGTTTCAAGGTGTCCCCTATACCTTTTCTTCTGGTGGTGATGGCTTCTTGATTCAAGGTAGAATTCTAAAACCTCAAGGGCCTCATCCTGTGGTATTTGTGTGTATAAGGAAATTACATCAAATGAGACCAGTAATTGGTTTGTATGGTCAAACTCAGTGCTTTCTATTTTATTGATGAAGTCCATGGAGTCCCTCAAGTATGAGGGAACGTGTTGAAGAAATGGTTTTAGGAAAAAATCAACATATTTGGATAAAGGTTCCAAAAGAGAGCCACAACCCGACACAATTGGTTTCCCTGGTGGTTCTAGTAAATCTTTGTGAATTTTTGGGAGGAAGTAAATCACAGAGATTTTTGGATTCCTTTTGAGTAAAAATTCATTTTCCTTTTTTCCCAAAAATCCTTTTTCAAACCCATTTTTTACCAGGTCAGTAATGATGTTCTGTAATTCCCGGATAGGTTCCTCATTTACTTTTCTGTGCCAAGTTTTGTTCTCTACTTTCTTTCTACCTTCTTTCAGATACATATCTCGTGACCAAATGACAATAGCTCCTCCCTTGTCAGCTGCTGTTATAAGCACTGTTTCATCATTTTTAAGATCTATGATGGCCTTTTTCTGGCCCCTTGTTAGATTGTTCTTTGTGAAGAGTTTCTGTTATTCCAACGTCTGTAGTGATGACATGACCATTTGTATAAATGCGGAGACTTCTTTTTGGGATTAAATTTGAAGGAGGGATGAACCTCGATTTGTTATTCAGCCCTGTGGTCTCTTGTGCGGATAAAAACGTTGGTAATGAAATTATCCAGACCATGCAAAAAATATAAATGTTCTGAAGTCTGTTTATTCATTGAAACAGACACTTGAATAGCAGGCCAGGCTTATTTTCCTTTATAAAATAAATATTATAGGACATGTAGACAAACTACCACCGAGATAAAGGGCACAGATAAAAGATAAGAGGTAGAATAAGAAGTCGAATAAAATGTTGAAAACTTACCTATAGCAAAGGAATTAGAAAGAGATAAAATAACGATGAGTAAGAGAATAAGTACATACATACAGTCATTCAGTTAAAACAGTATACCTGAAAGGAACCATGGGCTAGATATAGGTAAATTAGATTTACCGATTCATAAATACCAAATTTTACCGATTTGGTATTCATGAATCAGTAAATCTAATGTAGGTAATCATTCGGTATCAAAAACCGAATCGGTAGGATTCAGTATTTACCAATTCGGTAATTACCGAATTGGTATTTGCCATTGATTCCTATGGGCCTTGAAGCCCATAGGAATCAATGGCAAATACCGATTTGGTAATTACCAAATTGGTAAAAATACTGAATTGCCAAGGGGGACAGGGTGTCACTTTGACACCCTGTAGCACCCCTGTTTCTGGTTTGTGTGCCACATGGCGCAGGTGTACATGCATAGATGTGCATGTACACAGGAATTCGTTATTTACCGCCCAATAGTATTGGGTGGTAATGTTAGGGTTTGTGCACAGCAAAGAGCATGTCCCCTCTCATTGCACTAGTGGTCTCTGTGATAGCTCCCTTTAAACATACTACTGAAAGCCTTTCTTGTTATCTCAGCCACTCCCTAAGAATTCTGTGTATGTTGTTCAATGTATTCACAAGTTTGGACATTGCTGTCTTGTTTGCACATTGGACCTTGCTTTTACCAAGGCTTATTTAGAAAACATTGGACCTTGCTTTTACCAAGGCTTATTTAGAACACTTCTCCCTAGGCCATGTGTTACTTCAACTCATTAGTTTAATAACTGAAGCTATGTACACCTGCTTGTGAGAACCACACCCAGTTCTTCGAACCACACCCAGTTCTTCGAACCACACCCAGCTCTTTGAACCACACCCAGCCCTGTCTATAAAAGGCATCCCCTGAGCCTCACCCAGTGCTTGTGCTCGTCTACCTCCCACTTACCTGAGAACAGATCCTTCAGCGCTGGCACTCCTGCTCTCTCCAGACCTTCATTGACTTCAACGGGCGCGGCTTCTGGCTCTTCCTTCTTCTGGTTTCTGGCTACTTCTTGCCTCAGCCCCCACTGCAATCGACCTGCAAAAGAGAAAGAGGTCAAGGTTAGACTGATCAGTATCCCTTTTCAGCAACAAGTAAGTGCAAAACCTTTTATTACCTGAAAGAACTTTATCAGCGATTTCTGGATTCATGTAAAGACAATTTGGAACAAGATATCTCCAACAAACTTTGTAGTTCAAACCCTTTGTTACAAGAATACTTTGTGGAACTTTGTGAAATAAACATTGTTTTACATGGAACTTTTTTAGGAATCGAACAGAGGAAACCATTGACAGCAAGGAAAACAGTAAATAAAGGACTTGCACAAATTACCTGCTGTATTTTGATGTAAAAGTACAGTATTTGTTTTATAAAAAGTCTGGAAATGTGTGAAAAGTGAGTTTGCTATTAAGAATTTAGGCTTTAGTTATATTTAGGTGAATGTTAGACGTTGTTAATTCTGCTAATGATATTCGTTTGACTTTACAGAAGTTTTACAGTTATAGAAAGCACATCCCAGAACAGTAACACATTCCAAACCTAGAAGCTTGAGACCAGGATCCAAGAGGTACTTTTAGAAGAGAATTTCTAATAAGATTAAGGTTTAGTCAGGAACACATTTAGGGATAGGTTGCACTTATCTGTTCTTTGTTTATGTTTCATTAGGCACCAGTTTCTACAGAAGTCTGAGAGGGCCGCAGATTTTAGCAGCTCTTCTACAGTGGAAACGCAAGAATGGTGTTGTCTCTCTTTTTTTATTTTATCCACTTCCCCCCCTCCCTTGAGTTTCTGGTTCTTAGTGCACTGTTTTAAAACTAGTGTGCTGGAACAAGCAGTTTCAGGGTGGGGTCGGACTGTCTTCAACCTCCATCAGAACTGAACAGAAACTCAGGTGAGCTGGGCTTTGACAGGTAAATAACGAATTCTTAAGGGCCTGTGGCACTGTGTACTGTGTCACTTACATCTGGATTTACAGAATCGGTAAATTTACCGATTATGTATTTTACCGATTTGGTAAATTTACTGAATCGGTAAATTTACCGATTCTGTAAATCTCAAGCCCCCCTACATGTCAAACACCAAATACCGGTTGGTAACGGCCGAAATCGGCCGTGAGCGACCGGTATTTGGTCTCCTACATCTGGCCCCATATCAACTAGGTAGACCAACATTATACAGTACACATCTTTAGGGATGTAATCCCAAATAGAACTAAATACAGCTCAGGGGATAGCATTTTATTGTAAAAAAAAGTAGAGTGTGGCTAATCTAGAGTGAGAGAAGCATCAGTACAATTACCACAAAATATGTATTAAACTCAAAATCTAGCAAAAACTACAGAGATTGCAAAAACAATATAAAATAGAAACAGCATGTACACTGTATAAATTGAAAAACATTAGAAACTGGCCAGGTCAATAAATACAGATCATTAGGGGCGAGAAGTACCAGGAAGAGAATCTGAGTCCATCTGAGATTAAGATTGATTATCGAAAAACATCGAAAGAACCAAAGCTTTATAGAAAATCTGTGGACAACCTTTGAAAATGATCCAAAATCTTGAAGGTCCAGAAAAAGAGAATGGAATGTTCATATCAGTGAGCTTGTTGCGCAGATTCAGGAAATCTTTGTGACAGATTACAGTGTCTCTGGCAAAATCTTGTGAAATAGAGATTCTATGACCTTCCCGTTGTTTGCATTGTCTTGATCTTCCTCATTTGTGACAGAATTTGATCTGTATGTTGATGGTACAAAGGTTTAAAAATCAATGGCCTTGGAGGAGACATTGTTCTGGGTTTAAAAGTTGGGACCCTGTGAGCACGTTCTAGCTTAAAGTCTTTTTTGAAAGAGAGATTCAGGGCATTTGGGGTCCATGTAAGCAAGAAGTCAATCACGGAAGGAGCAGACTTCTCACTCCCCTCCGGTAATCCAAAAATACGGAGCTTACTTCTGCGATTCCAATCTTCCAGTTCTGTTAGATCTCTCCTTAACAAAGTAATGAAACCCTCCAAATTTCGGATGTGCTTTGCTTGTTTGTTTGTGAAATCGTCCACATTACTTATTCTCATTTCTGCATTAGAAATATCTAATGAAAGATTTTTAAGGTCATTATGAATTGCAGCCACATCCACCTGAAGCAGATCTGTATTCTTTTTGGTACTCATAGCTTTTTCATGGACAGTATTGACCTTGAGTAATATACCTTTTAAAGTTGAGGCAGACTCTGGACTAACCTTAGCTGGTGAATCCGGGGTTGATGAGGTCAGCTTGGAGCATTTCAGGTTCCCTTTGGAATCTCTGTATTTAGTGCTAACACCCATACCATCCGCCATTGGGTAAATTTGTAATAACCATGACCAGATAGTGTAGTAGTCTATGTGTTGATTCTGCAGCCCTTCTGCTTGACATCCTCTCTTATGATGTCATTGTCATAGAAATAGAATTCTACCATTTGAATCTGTGTTGCACTCAGACAGTTCCTGGAAGCTGTGGAGACATACAGTCAATAAACTCAGAGTTCCCACTAACTCTGGTGTAATGTGATTACTTCAAATTGGCGACGAGGATTGTCCCTGTCTCCACCCACGTTTGTATTGGCGTATTTCCATCGTGTCAACAAGCTCTGTGGTGAATTCAAAAAGAGTTCATCAATACTCTTTGGAGATTAACAAAGTCACGCTTGATTGAAACTGAGAAACCTTTGGATCTAGGTGAGCCAGTTCGTAAAGACTATCTATTTGAAAGAAGAACTGTGAATAAGTGTCTCATTAAGACTGTCATAGGCTGGAAGGAAAGATTGCATTAGCTCGAAGGAGAGTGTGTTTTTCTGGACTGAAAATCTATTGCGCAGACTTCTCTTTGGAAGTCTATTGCAGTGACATTTCCTTGTCTTGCTTTCAGTGACATTTTCTTGTCTTGCTTCCTACAACTATCGAAGGAATTCCCTTTTTGACACAATGTCATTGCAGCAAGTTTTCTATTTGGTTCAGCGTGATTCCAGCGTTATTCAAAAGTTCATGTAATCCAACGGAAACGAGGGAAAGCTTACCTCTCTGTGTGATTCTGCTGTTTTGGGAGGTAATGGAACTGTGGTGCGCTCTATTTAAAGTGTGTCCCACTGTTTGGCTGGCATCGTGGCAGTTGGCTATCAGGAGAGGAGCGATCTTTCATGTCTGCCATCTGTTTTCTTCTGGTGCTGTCGTCGAATCTTCAGGGGGAGTCAGCGAAGGTCGCCTCTGGCGCGAGAGTGTACGTCAGACTCTCTATCTTCTACAGAATCCTACTCCTCTACTCCCCGCGCAGTGCGCGTCTAGCAGTAAACTGAGTGAAGAGGGTTACTAAGCAATGCTGCGCGGAAAGCGGAGTTTGGCGAGTGTTAACACTGATCGAACTGAAGCGGCGGAGCGGATAAAGACATCGGGACATCTGAGAACAGTAGGTGGATGAAAGGAAGGTATTCACGTGAGGGATAAAACATCGCAAGAGGAATATATTTAAACCGAGTAGCGAAACTGTGTGCTTTTGTTTGTCTTCTGGTTCTCCCTCAAGCTTCGTTCCCTCAAGCGTCGTTCTGTGGAACAGGAAGCAGCTCCCTCGATCCTGCTCTTTTCATTGTTAACTCACAAGGTGTATTTAAAGCTCACGTCAGCTGTATTACTTCACATTAAGAAAAAAAAAGCTCTTACTTACATCATTTGTCTTTTGTACTGCGGAACAGCCGTGAAGCCTTTGAAAACGTTTCATAAGGATTTTTTTTTTTTTTGCTTATCTGCATAATTTTCATATATTATGATTGTTCTTGTACTTTTGTTTACCTTCTAATGTGTACATTTCACAGTATTGACTAACCTTCTTCTTTTGCAGGTGTTTGTGTTTAAATTTTGCACAATGCAAAATGTTCAAGCTCCACCTCCAGTTTTACAGCTTCCAGGGAATCCCCCGGTTAAATGGAATGTTTTTTTGATATTTTATTGGATTAGGGAGCACTCCGTTCACCCTGTTTTACTGTTATTCTCAATGGTGCTACGGTTCCAGGGTTTGTCAGTCCCTAATGGTTATAGCTTGTTTATGTTGGGTGTGTAGGCCCAACGAACCATGCACTGTTCACTTGGTGCTATGCACCTAAACTTATTTCATTTGTTCAACAGAAAATAAACCTTATTTGATTTCAGTTTCTTCTTTTTTATTTTAACTTCTTTTATCTCATTTTATCATGTATGTGCATTGCTGCACGATATTATCAGCAATTATTCATATTTCATATACAATCAAAATAACAGCCAAAATAACATTAACATTTCTTATTCATGTTATGCTTTACAGTGCCATATTATATACATTTCTTTGAAAGAGCCCAATGCATTTCGGCACTGCCAAAGTGCCTTCATCAGGGGCGAACCTTAGTACGTTGTACTCAATGCTCTAACCGTTGGTGTTGTCGCTTCAAAAACTCCCTGATTATCCAAAACTCTAACTTTCTGTTCAATACAAGCGCCGCGCTCTCTCTCTAGTTCAGAAGTCTTTCACTCCGTGTTACTCTATCTCGCTGTTACTTCCAAGAATTATTCTTAGAAGTAACAGCGAGATTGCAGTGGACAAAGGGCCCTGGAAGTAGAGCAGATGTTTTCCTCCTTAACAGGAAGTTCTATGGGGCTGTATCTCAGCTGTGGTCAGAGATTACTCCTCCTTGCCTAGCTGAAAGATTCACACGACTAAGGGGCTACTTACAAGTCTGCGGGCCATAGACCCAGACTTGGGGGGCATGGCAAGGGGGGTCTTCTGGCCAACCTATTACAACTTGGGTGGTCGGGCCACCCTGTGACTGCCGTAACCACCAGGCATCAAAAGATCCTTGGCGGTGGCATGTTCGTCTTGATGCCGCAGTATGCTTGGCGGAACCGCCATAGTCCCACAAAGGATTTTATGAGTGTCCTCTCTGCTGCGGATTTCATTGTGGTTCCACCGCCATGATAACCATGGCAGAAAGAAAACAAACAGGCCCTGCAGGGCCTCCTTGTGAATCTGGGCCTGGGGATGCATGCAGGGGGGCACATGCTGTGTTCATGCACCCCAGTACCTGCACGGCACTGACTGCAGCAGTCCAATCCTAACAGGTACTGATATTGACCTTCCCATTGTGGTGCCTATTTCATAGACATCACCGTGAGAAAGCAACAGACCTGCCTACAGACCAGGAGAAAACTCCTAATCTGGTGGGTGGTTTAACCACAGGTTTGATGGTGCATGCAGTCTTGCTCCCGCACCAATAAACTCCTATACAGGCCCTTCGTGCTGAGCATCAATGCCGTCAACCTACATCACCACCCCTTTTGTACCGCTTTTGGCCACCATAAGTGCTGCCATAAGTGTGGCAGGGTATGCTCAGACGTGAGTCCCTTGCTCACTTTGCCACTGGATTCAAGCAAGCCGGGCTGAAGACGGCTGGAATGCCAGAAACCGGTCCTCGGAAGCTTGTTTCCGGTCCAGGGAAGACATGGCATGGCAGTTCGGGCTAGACTGTTCCCATGAGGCACAAGGTCAGACTGATTTGCATATAGCCATGTCTGAACTGGGGTGGCAGAGTGGGCTAATAACCGGTGATGGATTAAACTCAGATCTTTTGACTGGGTGTGAGTGTTTGATTGATTCAGATGCTCCGTCCATCACCACCCCCTTTTGTACCTCAACCTACATCAAAAGCATTACTGACTTGATGGGAGCAGCACATGTTCAACAGATTCACCGGACTCGATGCCCTGTAACACCCAATGGCAAGCTTAATCAGACTCAACTCTGAGCAGAATCTGAGCAAGAACACCAACAACCTTCATCAATGGCATCACCAGACCCAATGCTCTCTGATCGACTACAAGACCTCAAACAGAGGTTTCCCATCATCATCAAGCCAATCCTTAGATCCAGCTTGTTGATGACCACCCTTTCTCCAGAAAACTTTATAAATCAGAAAGTAAGCTTTCCACCCCAACAAACCTGGGCCCTCTTTCCAGCTGGCGATCCATTGTGCCTTAACTTTTGCCTAGTGCGATCAGATATTTTTGATTGCCACTTAGCTCTTTTAATTGCTATTTTGAACTCAAACTTTGAAAAACCATATCTCTGGTTCATTTGTATTGGATTTTTGTTCTTTTGGTGTCACTTCAGTATTAAAATATTCTCAATTTTTCTATATTAGTTGACATTTTCTTCTTTTGTGTTTCCCCTTTATTTTTGAGTGCTGCATAAATACTTTAGCCATTTCCTCTCAAATTAAGGTTCGCTGCTCTGTGCCACAGCTTCAAGGTGGTTGAACACAGACCTATTTAGTTACTTTGAGGTTCACATGATAAGAATTGTAAATATCATATGATGTCGGTTCTCACCCATTTCAACTTTAACTCCAAGTCCTTAGAAAAGTGATAAACAAAGGTTATGAATCCTGGTAGGCGAAAACTCTGAAATGGCAGCTGTAGATCCTTATTGCCATTAGACAGTAGAAGACACCCAAAATCCCAGAGACGTTAAAGACCAATTGCTTCTAAAACTAGGTAATATTGTGAGTTTATAGAATCTGCAGTCAATAAACAAGTTCCCTTTCAACATTTATTGTGCTTTTTAGGTCTGTGAGATTTCTAGATATCCCTCAGCTCATTATGTTACCAGAAAAGTGCAGCCATATCACAGTCAGGCGAAACATTAGTGTCATCTGGTAAGAAGGGCCAACTCAACATGGATGTTCTACCCTTGAGTGCATTTTCAATGAAGCAGAGGCCCCCACTATTCAAAGAATGTCTTCTTAGAGCCCGATTCCGACTCTGGTCCGTCCGACATTGGCTTGGAACTGGAACCGGAACTTAATCCGAACGCCCGCCTCTCGTCGTTTCCAGCCCAGGAAGTAGGATGCGACCTAACCCTGTTCGGTCGCATGCCTATTCTTTACAATAAACCCTTTCTGAGCAGGATGTATGCTCTCATTGCAAAGAGCAGATGAGCAGGTCATCTCTGCAAGCAGTGGCAGGCACCCCAAGGTGCCTGCCACCGGATGCCGGGATTAGCTAGACCGCGATACGGCAGCCTTGCACCCATGGGGGCCCTGCTTGGGGTCCTCAAAGGCAGCTACCCAAAGCCTTTCTGTGTCGGAAAGGCTGACACAGGAAGGCAGTGGGAAGCTGCCATCCTAATCCCACGGACAGAAGGGATTACTGAGTGCTTTCCGAATGGTGGACGGGCTCCGAGCCCGTCAGAGGCCATCCAGAAAACCGATTTAGATTCCCTTCTGACCGAGCCTATCCAAATGGGTCAGTCGGAAAGGAATCCAAATGGGCAATTCCAATGCGGGCAGGAGGGTACCGACGAAACGGTCAGAGCCATTCCAGCCCGGATCGTAATCGGGCCATTAGTGTTGGAAGCTGCACTGTTTCTTTTCGGCTGTTGTCAACAGTAGTTCAGTGAATTCACTGAGCTGGTTACAACAGTTCCTCCCACTGGTGCTGGTCGCCAATGGTAGTGAGAGGCCAGCAGGTACAGCACATGCAGGGAAAGCTGTGGGACAGCAGCAGGTTTAAGTTTTAAGTTAAATAATAGAGAGTGAGTGTAGCTGTAGTTTTGGCTGCCTTCATGTTTTGCAGGGTCTCTGAGTTGAGCTGGTGTGCCTTGATCTTGTTTTTAGAAGGTCATGGCTAAAAATGGCTCACCGCACACAGTCTTGGGGGTCGGTGGTTTGCATTGATTTGCTCAGGTTTTTTTGTACCAGTGTGAGTAGAGCAGCTGTGTCTGACAGATATCAGCATGTACGTTGTAGTCTGATTTTCTAACAATGTACTGAGTCATAGAATGACTACATATGCAGCTCCTTGCCACGTCAACTCTCTTCCCAACACCCCTGTTCAACGTTCACTTCCCAACGGAATGTTCTCAAGTGGAACATTGCCCTTATTAGTAATGATTGCCGTTAGTCCTCCAACAGCAGAGGGGTGATACGCTTCTAATACTCCTTTGAGTAGAACCAAGACCCACTGTGTATATATTTTTTTAAAAAATTGGCAACAATACACCTTTCATACAGCTACGCTGTCAAGCCAGACCTAAAAAAAAACCACAAGAGTTCACATCTGCATGACGAAGTGCTGATGTAGGTTGATGGATCCATCGCTGCACGAGCCACCTTCATCCGAGGGGTGAGAGAGTTCAGATGCTCATTGCTGCTTGTGTCTCCTGATATTATCTGCTCCTCTTTGTCGCTAAGGAATGCGGGATGCTCCATCAGCTGTGAAATGACATCTTTTTTGGACTGTGACACATTCCTAGTAATGGATGCACTTCTGAATTGGGGGGCACCTTGGTCTTTCTGACTTGAGTCACCAGCTCAGTAGTGTGCAGAAACATGGCCTCAATGGTAAGGACTGCCCCTGTCGCTCACCCACACCTGTGGCGTTATGACATCTTTTAGCAGACCCAAGCTGAGCGTTGGTTTTCTTTTGGGCACAGTGAAGATCTGAGCATCGGGCCAGTGGCTGGCTCCATCAAGCCTTCCTGTAGTTGACTTAATAGTTCCTCCGTTACTTGATATTGTAGGTGTCCTAGAAATACGTAGACACTGTAAGGATATAAGGATTATTGTGTGCACCGAAAGTTAAATTAATACCTGGCATGTGCTAACAGTGCACAATTTCCAGGTGCCAAACATGAATCCCGCATTCCTTCACAACCAACAATTTCAACACTTAAAATGGCACCTTAACTCTTTTTGTCAAGAAGGTTTCTTCTCTTTATAGATAGCATAGCTATGGTAACGAAGGAAACTGTCCCTAAGGAGGTGTAAAAAAAGGAATAGTGGCATTTAAAAAAAAATAAAGCTGAGTAAATTTACTTGTTAGATTCAAACCATGTATAATTGCATACCTTGCTTCTTAGATGGAGACCCATGCCCGGTTCAATGCCGCCTGTGACGTCGCTGTGCCTAGAAAGCTTACCTCCCTTTAAAAAGTCCCTTTAGTTTGGAATAGCACCAGCACAGTTTCCACACCTTAACGAAAAAGGCAACCATGTTCATCTACATAAGAAGATACCTGTGGGGATGCTTCTAAAAATTCGTTTTTTTGTGCCAGGCCTGGCTTTACCCCAGTGTACACGTAGTGCTAAATATTAAAGTTACATCTTATAATGGGATGGAAAAAGGACGCAAATCCGACAGATGTCTGTCCTCACAGTTCTTGCCAGAGAAATTGCCTCCCAGCGCGAGCATCAAATCAGTTGGCAGCACTTCTACGCACCCTGCAATAACAGATCATTGGTTAGATTAACCCGGCTCAGATGGGCCTGTTAGACTATCCTTAAATTATGTAGAAATAATTCGTTCTTTTTTAATGTAGGGATCAAAAATGCATGTGTTTGCCATTAGGAGGAAAGAAAATCACTCCATCGGGCTGTAGAATAACAGTTGCATTTTCCTGAGATATGGTAAGAAGTGATTTCTCATTAGAGAAGGCATGCTGCAATCTTCAGCTGTCCAAACCTCGGGAAATGGATAACCTTGAAAAACCTTGACCTGTCATTCTGTTACCAGTACCCACTCAGGGAAGGACAAGGCATTTTAAGCAAAGAGAAAAGCTAACAATCTTCATTTAACTGAGGCCTAGTATGCTTATTGTTACAGACAAGACAAAATAGCCCGAAACGATGAACACTTCTAACAGTTCAGTTGATTAAGGTCACTGGTGTGCCTCTGGCGGCTTTACACTGCAAACGTGCGCCAGTTTGGCTCAGCTGGTACTTCTGTCATTTATAATTTAATATTTTCATATTTGCTCCAGAATTTGGAGCCGTGACCACTGAAAATAAGGAAGTCTTCGCAAACCGGTTGCAAGTGTCTGTTTTGTGGGGTTACTATTATTATTACTATTATAGATCTGTGAATAGTATTTATAGGATGATTTGAAACTATAAGGCTGTGCTATTTTCTGATATTTTCTTCTCTAATTTCGTCCGATTGTTGTTAGCAGATTATCTAGAGACCTGGGTGCAAACTGGTTATGCTTTAGCGAGATTATCAAAATCACCTCAATTATATGGCGCTGCAACCCTAATTAAGAACATGTGAAATGTTTACATGGACTAACTGACCATGCCATTAAAAGAATGACTGGAGAACCCGATGCATTTGGCCACAGAACTTTCTTCCAACTAATTCTGAACTTCGCCTTCTCAATCCGTCTCCGTAAAGCGCTTTAAGAAACAAATTCCCGTTATCTCTTACACTTCTTGCACTTTCGTGCTAAGATGCACCAGTTCTGATCACTTCCTTGAGTAGCCCAGCTGTACAAAAACGTCAACTCACAAAGCAATGTGATAGTAGTTTAGAGGTCTCTGAAGTCTCAAAAGTGACTGTATCTGATTTCCAAAATGTGTGGTTATAAAGAATAGCTGGAGAAACTCCTGTTCTGGGCAATAAGCCCACGGGAGTATCTAGTGGATGTGGGTGACAGATTACATATATTGAATAACACAGGGCATGTATTAGGGCTTCTAGGAGTCCAGAGGATAAGCCCTCACAAAGCACTATCCCACATGATGAAGGTGTATCTAGACAGAGGCTGCAGAAATAACACTCATCTTTGTTATTCACAGATCCGTGCCTGCAGCTCAAAGCCAACCATCAAACATCACCAGGAATACTCCGGATAGGTACACAAAGCAAATATTTAGCAAGAAGGAGTTTCATGAGGGTGTGGCCCAGCGGCGAAGTAAGATGGCTGCAAGCTAAGGACTCTCCTAGACTCACCTTCTCCTTCCGCATAAAACTGACTCAATAATCTGACACCCGAGGGTGGAATCAGCTGCCGAAAGACCCGCAGAGCAAAAAGAGCCTACGATGGGGACAATCCGTCACGTAAATCCAAAGAACTGGACACGCCTGATATCGGCCTGTAGCTGGTGGAAAGCCGAGGCCTGGAGTGATCGCGTGCCCCGGACCAGCGCCTCATTGGACGGACTACTCTTTGCGGGATATCTGGAGGGGTGCCCGAGGACACGATCTGGCTCGCTTGGGGGAGAAGCCCATTGTGAACACCGGAGTTGCGCTGCAGCCCCCCGACTAAACTCAGCGCAATCAGCTGTTGGGCCCAAGATCGGCGGGAGGACCCGGGGGCCTTATGGGTATCGCCGACGGCAACCACATGACAATCCGGCCTTTGCCCAGTAAAGAGAGTTGAGCCCTGTCTGTATACAGCTCACAAGGAAAGAAGTGTGTATAATATTGTGATGCAGTCTAGTGGTTGGCATGGAGCTAGAGGGAGGAACAGGAACAGGAGGAGCTAAGGGGACGAGCTTAAGGCAGTTAGAATAGGGATGAGGGCAGTAGCACATAATAAAGGCTCCATTAAAAAGAACATAAAGATTGTCTGTCGTGATTTGTAGCACGACACTACAGCTGGCGACGAGGGTGGGATGGTGCTGTCTGTCACCTATAAACCTCTGAGAAGAAGTGTCCCATCCTGTGTAGCGCAAAAGAAGAAAGCGCTGTTGTGACACGTGTGTCTGCCCTGGGACCGCCGCCTAGATCAGAAGGCCAGCGGCATTTGCCCCTACTCCGTGATCGTCCGGTCGCGTGGAGCCCTGAGGACGAAGCGCAGTCAAGCGCTGGAAGCGTTTGATGTGAAGCGCCGGTGCGGGCCAAAACATGGCCCACCCCCGATGCGTGCAAAATGGCACGTGCCTAACGAGAAGAGATCGGGAGCCCACCCCGATCCTACCTGGCTGCTCCGGTGTCCAAGGAGCATCTGAGGAATCGCTGAGGCTCTGTGCTGCCTAAAGAATATTGGTTGCCGGCGAGTGCCGAGGAAACTTGTGAGCCTGGAGAGTGAATTGCATCAGTGGAGGACGAGATTTCCAGAACGGCGGCCATCTTGAAGTCAGACGGCCGGAGAGACATCCCCTTGTGAAGTGAGGAGGCGGCCATCTTAGAGTCAGGCCAAGCAGAACTTACAGAAACAAGCTTTGGCAAAGACCAGGAACACACATTGGTACAGACGAGAAGCAAGCAAACAAGCATTGGTAAATGCAAAACAAGCATTGGCAAAAGCAAGCAGCAAGCGAACAAGCATTGACAAAGACCAAACAAGCATTGGCGAAGACCAAACAAGTATTGGCGAAGACAAGAGACAAGCAAACAAGCATTGGTAAATGCAGAACAGGCAGTGGCAAAAGCAAGCAGCAAGCGAACAAGCATTGGCAAAGACCAAACAAACATTTGCGAAGATAAGCAAACAAGCATTGGTAAATGCAAATCTAGCATTGGCAAAAGCAAGAAGCAAGCAAAGACAAGATATAGGCAAACAATCATTGGTAGATGCAAAATAAGCATCGGCCAAAGCAAGAAGCAAGCTAACGAGTATTGGCAAAGACCAAACAAGCATTGGCGAAGACAAGAGACAAGCAATCAAGCATTGGTAAATGCAGGACAAGCATTGGCAAAGGCAAGAAACAAGTAAACAAGCATTGGCAAAGACCGAACAAGCCGTGACAAAGGAAATAGGCAAGTACACAAGCCTTTTCAACCACAAAACAAGCATTGAAAAAGCAAGCAAACAGGCATTGGTAAATGCAAAACAAGCATTGGCCACAACAAGAGATAAGCAATCAAGAAATAGCAAAGACAAAACAAGTATCAAGCAAGCAACCTTGGTAAAGGAAGTAAAACAAGCAGTAATAACTGCAAGTGAACAATAAGGAACCAGCCTTGGCAGGTTCAGAGGAACAAGCATTGGCAAATGTAAACAAACAAATGTTAGCAAACGTGAAGGAGCAAACATTGATAAACACAAGTGGCAAACGGAATGAAAGAATACGCATCAGCCAAATGAAACAAGCACAAGCAAATACAAGGAACAAGCGAAGACAACAGCGCAATAGAACAAGCACAAGCAAATGCAGATCCCGAATGTAACAAGCACGAGCAAGGACAAGTGCCAAAGTAAACGTTCAGCACCACGTGGAGACAAACAGTTAAAAGTAACGGGAACTAAGAAAATAAATGATCCAGAAGCATGAGTAGATGAATGTCAAGGAAGCCTTCCCTCCTCGATGAAGTGATTGGATAACCTGCTCCAAACCGGAAAGAGACAGATGAGTGAACAAGATGTCAAGTGTGCCAGGCACCTTCACGGAAGAACACCACAATGAGGGAGGTACCCAAAGACCAGTGAGGGACTGGGTAAACCAATATGCAAAAAACACAAAGAGTCCCTAGTTGGTGGGGGTATATACCCTACAGCGTAGACTGACCCAACCAAAAGGCTCTAAGGGTAGCTACGATGTCAAGGACAAGATAGTCTTTAGCATAACATACACATAATTTACAAATAATTTACAAATACAGGCTAACAGTCAGTATAGGAACCCTGTCTACAAAGCACCACATTAATTAGGAAACTATAATCTTTACCAGTGTAAAAAACAATTTATTAAAAGCAATACAGTTTAAGTTCGCATTCATAAAACAATTATACATTCAAACATATATTAATAAACCAAAGAGTCGACGCGGCGTTTCGGTGTCTTGTTTCGATGATAACACCTTCTTCAGGACAGGTTTTTTAGTTAAAAAAATCTCTAAAAGGTAAGATTAAAAAAACATAATCAACAGGGGCCTATTGTATACTGACGTTAGCATTGTTATGACATTATTACAAAATATGAACTGTACACACAAAACAACATTCGTGATCTCTATATTCACATTTGTATATTCAGGAAAACAATCACTGTTCTCTTTTACTTTTTTTATCCATTTTAACACCCAAAAAGGTTACATCATGTCTAGGGTTGTTAATTATTACACCAGCAGTGCAAGTTTGATACACATAACCACATTTGATACTGGTGACCAAAGATATTGTCTAAGTCATGGTTTTATCCTTCTGTAGATTCACTGTTAGCTTGCATTACACATACCCTTTTATCCCAACAAGATTAACTTATTACTATCTTATAGTTATCCTTATGGTCCCATGCAGTTTCTCTTTTATCACTTAACAATTATAGACCTACCTCAGAAATAGAGGGATTTAGGGAATTTGAGGTCTCATGAGGGTACAGTTTTTTTCAGTCATTAGTCTGACTCTCATGGACTTATCTTCCTTTGATGTAGTTTAAAAACAATTTTGTTCCACCTAAAGGGTAAATTACTCAATTCAGATGAACCCAGATTCTATTACACTTAGAAAACTTCTACCTCCGTGATAGATATAGAGGTTCATTACCTGGATATAGGTATTCAATAAAATTATCTGTGCTGTATCAGGGGTGACCACCGTATATCAATTTGGCTGTTTAGCATGTAACTGTAAAGGGCAGAAATACAATATTCCTATTATTAAGACATAACGTGTGAACCAGAGTCTTGTTGGTTAAGGTCAGAAAATTACCCATGATTACCTTTAGTTGTATCGGGTTGGGGATTATCCAACTTATCTCTTGTAGGTAGCGGTCTTCAGATTTGTTACATTCCCTTCTACCAATTCGCTTACTATTCCTTCTTAATTCTCAGAATAGTGCTGTTAATAAATGCAAAAAATATAGAGATATTTATGAGCTATCTAGCTATTATCTTAACTTTTAGTTATGTCTTCAGTTTTTAGTAACTTATTGTGGCAGTGATGTAACTACCTGCATTGGATCAGTTTTTACATAATGGGCTCATTGGTTAGATTATAGCATATGCACGTATCAGTCTCTTGGTAATACCGTGGTTCTATTGTGCAGGTATACCCAGGTGTCATTCTTTTCTGCTGTTTAACATTTAAATTCGGACATATTGTGTACTACCTATACTTTTCCTGGCAGCAGGAGCTTTAGCCAGGATTCAAGATTGTTTGCAATGGTATATATCTGTGTTTACAATCATCATATTCCATTACTCAATGGGCTTTGAACATTCATTCATATTAAGATAGTAGCTTCTCCTCTTAGTGTAACATTATGTTTTTGGGCTCTACTTGTTTGCTATTATGTTGTTTCTAGAGCCCCCTTACCCCCCTGCAGATATATAATGGGGCGCTAAGATATTCACATAGTGTAAAGCCCACATCTAGGGTGCATCAGCATTAATTAGAGGATAGCGCTTGTTCCATAGTTCTTACCTTTTTCCTGTGCATCGGCCTCCCTGTCACCTGGTCCTCATACAGCTTCCCCATGGAATGAATGTTGCTTGCTACAAGCTCCCTTATATTGGGAATTTGGCGCCATTTTCTACATCGTTAAGCGTATGTGCTGTGTTCTATATGGTAGATCTCTGTATAGAACGTCGCCCATTTATAAATGTCCGTACTCAAGGTCTAAGCAGTACCCAATCTAACCTTGTTTCTTGATATTCTCTTCTTATTCTAATTTTAGGAAGAATTACAGAAGTTTCTTTATTGTTCTAATCGCCCATTTGCTATGTTTAAATTTACAATAAAAATATTGGCGCGCGATGTATATATACTGTGAACATTTTTTTTTGATGTCAAATAGTATCCCGGATTTTGCCTATTTTCTGAATCACTTCGTTTTATATTAGTTTTTAGTGTATGACTATATGCACTCAGCGTATGCTATTTTAAGGAACGTTATGTTGTGGATTGTGTAATCCCGTTTTTTTAGGGTAAATCGTCGGCCATCTTGGAGTGTCTAGGTTCCCAGCATCAGCATGGTCCGAGAGCTCCTACGGTTATAGATCCAAGTCCTCTATGGCAACCCCAATGTTCCTTTGTGCAAAATTGACTAAATGTCTTACTACACTCGGTATCTTGGTTTTTTGGAGTATGGTGTGGACATTGTTATATCGCGTTTTTTCGCGAAGATTGCGTCGGCCATCTTGGAGTGTACAAACCTCCAAATTTCTATTATGGTCCGAGATTTATATCTGCTGCAGGGTTAATTTTTTGCAGCATCCCTGGTGTTACGTTATGTGGATGTTTTAACAGACTGCATGTGTTACTAAAAATAACTATAGAGGTGTGGGGATTACGTAATCGCGTCTTTTCAAGATAATTGCGTCGGCCATCTTGGAGTGTATAAACCTCCAAACTTCTATTATGATCCGGGATTTATATCTGCTGTAGGATTAAGTGTTTGTAACATCCCTGGTGGTGCGTTGTGTGGATGTTATAACAAACTGAATACGTTACTAAGGATAGCTATAATGGTTGCGGATGCACCAATCTAGTAAAAAGTCACGTATCTACCGAAAAATATGTCAGCCATTTTTGTGCAGGGAGGCTACAAATCCGGACTTCAATATACCTCCTATGATGTTCTTATTTTCCTAGGGGCTAGAAGTCTTTGAAAAATAATAAAGTAAATGATGTTTATGTTATAGTAGCATATTGTCTAGGGATCACAACAGAAGCTCAATTTTTTGTTATGTAATAGAGAATAATACAGCAATGGATGCTTATGTTACAGTTGCATATTTATATAGGATTCCTAACAGGAGCTAAATTTGTTGTTTGGTATTAGTAATCACATCAGGGCGTCTCATATAAGCCAGACATAATGTTCTGGTCTGTCACTACAAACTACCATATGCTGGACTATAATGGACTTTTGTTATGGGGGTGTCTATAAGACCCTCTCCCAGTCTTCTTTACTATTAAGACCCTGTCGTACGGTATTAAACTTTGACATATAAAACTGTTCACGTTTTTTCCGCTTGGTGTTCACATCTCCACCCCTTGTATTCATTTTTATGGATTCAAGAACACACCACTTAAGATCTTGGTTGGTGTGTTTGGCCAGTAACCAATGGTCTACCAAGGGTGCACTGCTTTTTTTAGTTCTTATTGCTGACCTATGTTCGTTTAGTCTAATTCTTTCTTCCCTGGATATTTCCCCTACATAGGTCAGATTACAGGGCCACTGAATGAGGTAAATGAGATTTTTTGACCTACAGTTGTAAAAATCTGCAACTTTGTGATTTGTGCTGTTTATTTTTATTTCTGTGCCTTTAATGATATCCTTACAGTTGCTACACCCACTGCATGGGAAAGTGCCTTTGGGTAATGGGTTCTTATCTATGGTCGTTTGTCGTTCATAATTGATTTCCCTATATGTTTTTACAAGGCTATTTCTGATTGTTTTATTCCTCCTGTAGGAGAACATGGGCTTCGGAAGGATATTGCCATTTTGGTTGGACACCAGATTCCAGTTCCTATTTATTATGTTCTTAATTTTGTTGTTTAAACTGCTATGGTTTGTTACAAAGATAAGTGGTCTGTCTGTTTGGATTTTCTCCTCTTTATTAAAGAATTCATCCCTGTTGTAATATTTAGCCCTTTTATAGGAATGGCGGATTAGTTTTTTAGGGTACCCTCTTTCTAGGAATTTTTCAGTGAGGATTTGAGCATGTTTATCATAGTCTGTATTGTTGGTACAGTTTCTTCTCAATCTTAGAAACTGTCCATATGGTATGTTATTTTTTTGACAGGCCGGGTGGTGACTATTGAAGTGTAACATTGTGTTCCTGTCTGTAGGTTTCGTATACAGCTCCACCAAGAGTTTGCCCTCACTGTGTTTGATTGTTATGTCTAAAAAAGCACATTCCTGGTTGCTAATGCTATGCGTGAATCTTAAGTTAATGTCTCCTAGGTTAAGCCAGTCTATAAATTCAAGAAGAGTTGCCTCTAAGCCTGTCCAAATGAAGAAGATGTCATCAATGTAACGTGTCCATTGTGACACGTTTTCAAAGAATGGTGCCAACGAGTTGAAGATATGCTTGTCTTCAAATCTTGATACGTAGAGACACGCTAGGCTCGGCGCACAAGTGGCCCCCATGCTTGTCCCTTTGGTTTGCTTGAACAGGGTTTTTTCATACAGGAAGATATTATTTTTGAGTATCAGTGTTGCACACTCAACTATAAAGGTTGAGTGTGCATTTAAGTCCTGGTTACCAATTTGCAGCATGTCGGCCAACATGTCTATAGTGTCGTCCTGTGGAATATTAGTATATAAGGCCTCTATATCTAAGGAGACCATAAACTGGGTGTCTGAGTTAAAAGGAAGACCTTCAATCTTACCGATCATTGATGTGGTGTCTTTTATGTATGCCCTTTGGCTTTTAACGAGAGGTTGCAAGAAAATATCAATATATTTACTTAATGGTTCCGTTATGGAGTTGATGCTTGACACAATGGGTCTCATTGGAGGGTCTAATATATTCTTGTGCACTTTTGGGAGACCATATAGCGCAGGTGTGGTGGGGTGTTCATTATGTAGGAAGTGGTATTCTTCTAGGCAGATGACACCATCTTCCTTTGCCCATTGTAATAAGCTTGTAATCTTATCTGCCAGTGCTTTAAGTTCCTCTTTTGTGGATGGGCAATAATGTTCCTTATTGTTAAGCATGGAGTACATGCGAGCATTGTAATCCTGGGTATCCATTATAACAATGCTCCCCCCCTTGTCTGCTGGTTTTATGGTAATTGAAACATCCTCTTCCAATGATTTAAGTGCATTTCTTTCTCTAATTGAGAAGTTGTGTTCTACTCATTGTTTTTTATCTAGGAGTTCAGAAATACTTTTCTCCACACAGTGTTCAAATACCTCTACATCTTTTTTTACCATATTAATTTGGGGAGTCCATTTTGACCTAGGTTTTAAGCCTGATTTATTCTCATTTGTATTCCTAGGTTTACCCTCAAAAAATGCATTTAGACGGACCTTTCTAAAGAAACTTTGTAGGTCGTGTTCTAGACTATATTTATCAATAGGATTTGCTATGGCAAACCCTAAGCCCTTCTCTAAAACACTTTTGTCATCATCCGAAATTAATCGGGATGACAGATTGATAATGGGTGCTTTCCTATTTAATCCCAGTTCTTCTTGATTCTTGTGTTGTAGTGACGTGGTTGGTATTGCTTCTGGGGGATATATGTTCCCCTCCCTCTTCCTCTGCCCCTCTGGGCACCGAAATTCTTTTGACGTTCTTCTAAAAAAGGAAGACTCTGTCTTGTGTTATTACTAGCTGGGTCTACATCTTTACTATTATCTTGTTGTGCCTCATTTTCTGATTCAGAACTTGTATATGAGGTGTCAAAGAAACGAACTTTTCTATTTTGAAAGTTTCTATTTGTATTTGGCTGAGTCCACTGTTTCCTGCTATTGTAGTCTTCCTGAGGTTTATCATAGAAATCCTTCTGCAGGTAAGGATAGACCTTTTCTATATCATATTGTGCCACATCCTTTCTGAATTTATTGGATTTTTTGTTAGTCATAAATTCAAGGTACCCTGCTATGTCTGCTTGGATGTCTTCCAGTTTACGCTTAGCGTCTTCTAGTGCATCACAGTCCTTCAGTTTGGCTTCTAGTTCTTCTATTTCGGCTCTCTCTATGACAAGGACATCTTGTGCTGTCTCAATTATAAGTAGCATCCAGTCTCTGCTACATCTGTTTGCTATTAACGTCCAGTTCTCAATGAATTTTTTGACCTTAACAAAGACTCCAGGTTCATTTGTTATCTGCAACCCCTTAGGGATAATACCTTTTTTGCAGTATTCGATCAGAAAGTCAGCATGTAGTTCTGTCCTTATAATTTTCTTTTTGAGGTTCCATGATTCTCTCCATTTTTCATCTTTACTGTTATCAATGATTACAGTTGGAGTTTTTTTAGAGGCACCGTGTATCAATTTATTAAATTGGTCCTCTGAGAATCCATATGTTTTAATACCTTCCATTTTTCTATATCAGAACGAAAAAGCTCCCCAGCTAAAAAGCTGTATTGACAATGAGGGAGGTACCCAAAGACCAGTGAGGGACTGGGTAAACCAATATGCAAAAAACACAAAGAGTCCCTAGTTGGTGGGGGTATATACCCTACAGCGTAGACTGACCCAACCAAAAGGCTCTAAGGGTAGCTACGATGTCAAGGACAAGATAGTCTTTAGCATAACATACACATAATTTACAAATAATTTACAAATACAGGCTAACAGTCAGTATAGGAACTGCAAGTGAACAATAGGGAACCAGCCTTGGCAGGTTCAGAGGAACAAGCATTGGCAAATGTAAACAAACAAATGTTAGCAAACGTGAAGGAGCAAACATTGATAAACGCAAGTGGCAAACGGAATGAAAGAATACGCATCAGCCAAATGAAACAAGCACAAGCAAATACAAGGAACAAGCGAAGACAACAGCGCAATAGAACAAGCACAAGCAAATGCAGATCCCGAATGTAACAAGCACGAGCAAGGACAAGTGCCAAAGTAAACGTTCAGCACCACGTGGAGACAAACAGTTAAAAGTAACGGGAACTAAGAAAATAAATGATCCAGAAGCGTGAGTAGATGAATGTCAAGGAAGCCTTCCCTCATCGATGAAGTGATTGGATAACCTGCACCAAACCGGAAAGAGACAGATGAGTGAACAAGATGTCAAGTGTGCCAGGCACCTTCACGGAAGAGCCAACAATTACCTGCAGCTAACATGCGACTCTAAAGGAAGCGAGCCACGAGTCACGCATAGTGTAGCTGAGTGGTGGCCATTCTGAACTCAAGAAATCCACATTCATTCACTGGTGCCTATTGCGACAGTTGTGCAGCTTACCAACCTCAAAGGAAACGGCCAGACCAAGGATCATGGCTGAGAAAAGTCAGCGAAGAAGACAGGAGCAAAGTGAACAGTCCTGTGACCATAGCCGATCAGAATTTTCCTCCCTCCTGGCGGTGGGAAAAGCAACACAACGATCCAATCCTTGCATTGAAGTGCCGCCCCTAGTGACACAGACGGACACTCGGAGTTTGGGTCTTGAATGGAACCGGTGGCTGGAATCACTGGACGATTTTCTTGAAGCAATTGGTGAGCAAAGAGATAGAAAATGTCTGATACTACTCCTCCAGCTGGTAGGTTACGAGGGCCGCCGCTTAATCAGAACATTTCTTGAAAAGGACACAGAGACCTACGAAAGACTCCAAGAGAAGCTATGTGCCAATTTCCACGCACAGGTAGACGTGGATCATGATCGCATCGCCTTCAACACAGCACGGCAGGAACCCAGAGAATCATTGCCAAAATTCATCACCCGGTTGCAAAGTTTGGTACCATGCTGCCATTTCAATACATTTACAAATGAGGAAGCAGTTCGGCTCCGGATAATCGAAGGCTGCTCAAATTCTAACACGAAGCGCAAGATCCCTCGAGGGCATTGGTCGCTAAAGGAAATCATCAGAAAGGCCGAAGTTGGAGTGCGGGTCAAAGCAAGTAACATATCAAAAGAATTGCACCTGAGTGCAAGACACAAAGATACGAGGAAAGAGACATCTCTCATGTCTGTAAATAAAGCCCCAGAAACAAACAAAACCAGAAAGAGGGAGAATGAAGGCAGACCAGAGACAATACAGCGGGAGAGACAAAGTGACATGGAATACTCCGAGTCAACAATACAAAAGACAAACTCAAGGAGTCATTCACCCTCAAGGAGTCATTCAAAGAATGGCACAAATTATTCTGAAGAGGATGAAGCGTCAAGTGGGACAGATCGCACCCATGGACAAGATGGCAGCCTGCACAACAAGCAGGTAAGAAAGACAAACTATAGAAGATTGGACCAATCATGTCAACACCCCAAGCATCCCACTATTCGCCAAATTCTGTAGATGAGTCCAAGGAGGCATCAAGCAGTGGGACATATCATCCCCATGGCACGGATGCCAAGGCACCAAACAAACGAGAAGAAGAAGCAAATCACATAAGGCGGAGTGATTCACTCAGACACCGGAGAGGCGAAGACAAACACACTCATGACACCCGAGACAACGAGGAAACTGAGAGGAGGCCATTATCATTATACGAGAGAGGCAGAGACGAAGTACCCTGGGATCAAACACAAGAAACAAACATGTGGTTATCAAACAGATAAGATGGCACTGAAGCCACTTCTAGAAAGGTACCCAGAGAAATATCCCAAAGAGAACTCCGACTCTAGGAGCAACCCGTCACGGCCTACCTGTGTCAGAAGTCTACCATTCAAGACACACCCAAAGGAACGTTCTCGAAGGAAATCAGCAAAAGACTCCTCCAATTCAGAAAGCATGTCTGTTCGATCCTTCAGGTCACCCGAGTCATGGTTCCAACAACGTCCATGGCATCAATCACCCGAACACACCATCGAACCAAAGGACATTCTTCACATCAAGAGCAACCTATCTCACACCAATGTCTCTGAATACCCAATCACCCCACAAGACAACCTGTCATGTCAGTCGCAGGCATGTCAAGACATAAAGGATATACCATCACCCCTGATGGGGTCAGCGAGGCTGACTCAAAGGACCTACCGAATGAAAACAGATATAAGGGACATTACACACAGGATGAGAAAGGACTATCCAGTCACACCGCAAGGAAACCTGACGTGTTGATAGAGACAAATCATCATCAGATGAGAGGGACACATGCACATGCTCAGTTAGTCAACGGGTTCAAAGTGTTCACCAGTCCCAAATGCGAGTGGGAGTGGGTGAGACAACTAGCGGCAGCAAATGAGTCCCCGAACCAAACTAGAATGATCTTTCCAAATGGTGCATCACCGTCTGGTATGCATGACGCTGAACCGGAGGACAGTGCTGCCCTCGACTGGACAAGACAAAAGGAAGTAAAATTATATGCCGGTTCTCGGAAGAGAACCAGAACAACATCCTCTTATGAAGGAGATCAAGCGTCAATCGCACAAGAGCCACAAAGGAAGACAGACTGCCGCCATCACGCTGAGCCCTTCATGGTCACCTCACAAGGGGAAATCACGATCCCCTCGGAGACTGAAGATGAGTGGATAACCCAGAAGCCGGTCGGTAACCGCCATGAATCTGGCAACAAGAAGATCACACAAGACATTTCACAATTTCAAAGATGCACTCCTGCAGTTAATGAGACTTTTGTCAAGGCAAGAGAAAGCCACACCATGAAACTGGATATGTGTCTTCATAGCTTAAACGGGCGACCTACAGACCCGTGTGGGTGATTGAGGAACTATAGATATGGTGGACGTTAAGTTTATTTTGTTAACAAGGGGGAGATGTATTATCGTGATGCAGTCTAGTGGTTGGGATGAGCTAGAGGGAGGAACAGGAGGAGCTAAGGGGACGAGCTTAGGGCAGTTAGAATAGGGACAGGGACGAGGGCAGTAGCACATAACAAATGCTCCATTAAAAAGAACATAGAGTTTGTCTGTCGTGATTTATAGCATGACACTACAGTGTGGTTGTGGTGGCGCACTGAAGACAGTGACACTGTGTGGTGTGGACGGGGACCCAGATGCTGTGAGCATAGCTCGGGCATCACTGCGGCCCCTGCCGGTGCTGTGCGCGGAAATCAGGGGAGTGCATTTAGAGGCACAATCGGAAGGAGTGCGGCCCAAAGGGTCCTTGGCGGACCAGCCATGAGGAGCATTAGTACTGGCCCGCTAGTAGCAACAGTCGATTACCAGACAGGCGTTTGAGTAGCAGAGGACGTGTGAAGAATATAAACCCTGACTGGAGACTTGAGCCTGTAATCATGAGTGGCGGCCCCCCTCCCGGTGCCGGTGCCCCCATGGACCCATGATACGGGTGGAGGCTGGGCCTCACCAACGGGGAGATGACGCACTAGACCAAGGACACCACCTGACAGCTGGAACTGGACTGCCGCCTTGGCCCCGACATTGCTCTCTGGCGCCAGAGACGGACCTGGGAATAACACCCGCTGTGGACAACCAAGACACAGCTGCGGTGGTAACACAAGAGGGGGCGGGAGAGCGGGGACTGGCAGCGCCTGGAACTCAGCAAGCACCTCACCAATGCCCAGGGGCAGCTGCCAGACCCGTGATACGGTGACCCGCGCTCACCCGACACATATGTCAAACACGAGGGGCCGTAAGACCACTCAAAACAACAAACTGTACAGATACACCTGCCCGAAGGCAGCCATGACCGCACAAAACCCACCTAAAGAGAAATCTGGGGAAACACTGGATGTAGGAGCCCCAGAGCACACCTTGAAGGATGTGCTGAATGCTTTTGGAGGGATCTGTACATCATTGGAGCAGAGAATGAATGCGATCTCCTCAGAGGTCATGCTAATTAGGGCAAATCTGGTCACGAACTGGGAGAAGGTTAAACAACTGGAGATCACCATGACAAGCCTCATAGATGATACTAACCAGTTGCAGATTGAGGTACATGAGTTACAAACATTTAGAAAATTCGCCGAAGGAAAGCTGGATGACTACGAAGGCTGCAGTAGGTGCAACAATGTACGCATCCTTGGTGTGCCTGAAAAAGCAGAGGGACAAGCGACAGACCTATTTGTGGGAAGCCCAATCACCAATCACCTTCAGCCCAAAGGCCTATCCAACATCTTTGTTGTTGAAAGAGTCCATCGGGTGCCGGGAGGGCGACCGATACCAGGAACCCCTCCTCGCCCCATACAGGCAAGACATCTGAATTATCAGAACAGAGACATTATATTACAAACAGCCATAGTAGCACCACCTATACGACTTGACAATTTGGAAGTCAGCTTTTTTCCGGACTTTACTCTGGTGGTTTAAAAGCAGCGTAGATCATTCTTGGGGGTTAAAAAGCGATTGAGAGACAAGGGCCTCAAATACGCCATGTTGTTCCTGGCACGGATTAGGGTGGAGGCCGGGGGGAGAATCAGGTTCTTTGAGGCTCCAAAGGACGCTGCTGGTTGGCTGGACGAGTGGAGAGACCCAACGGATCATAGCTCCCAGCGAGACTAGGAGGTACCAGGGGTCTGGCCAATTGACTTGTGTTTTTTAGATACTGGTGGAGCCCCCAGTTTGTATAGTCTATCTGTAATAATGTATGTGGGGTGTGTGACATAACATACCAGTATGTGGCCTACTGACTCGGGGTGATACATTTACAATACATTGTGGTAGGGAGGGGAGGGATGGAGGAGAGTGTACCCCCAATTTTCTTCAATTAGTTCCGCTTAACAGGCGACAGGCACTCTGCATTGTTGTAATCATGGGCAGTTCGGAGCCCAGAGTGCAGGGGAGCAGGGAGAAGGGGAGCTGGGAGGGGTTCAAGCACTGTTTTTAAGGAATCATCAAGGCATCGCAATCCGGCAACACAGACACATTGGTGACGTGTGAATGCCCATGAGTACGCAATGGGACAAAGGGTTTAAATTGATGAGCAGGAATGTTAATGGTCTGGGGACAAAGTTAAGGGAACAGTGGTGCTACAAGAGATACGCCCCTGACATAGTGCTATTTCAGCAGACACATCTGGTGGGGAACTCGTGTAAAGCCCTCAACAGGTGGGGATACAACCTTGTGGAGCATGCAGGCCTCACATCGGGGTATAGAGGAACAGGCATATCACTGAGGAACTCCTTCCCCCTGACACTTAAATCTACATGGGTGGATAGCGGGTGGAGATATGCGGGCATCACAGGACAATGGGTAGGGAAGGTACTGACCCTCATGGCGGGTTATGTGCCTCCGGCTCTCCAGGAACTTGCCTTTAAAGACCTGGGATCCATTTTGTTGATGATCCCAAAAGGACTTCTAATAGTGGGAGGGGACCTAAATGTAGTGGTAACGGCACACAGGACAGAAGCACGCCACAACAGCTTCGCCCTTCCAACAGCTGGTTACCAAATTTTCTAGGTGCTTTGGGGTTGCAGGATACATGGGGTTCATTTCACCCTGACACCACCCAATGCACCTTCCATTTGGGTGCTCACAACAATCAATCCAGAATAGATGACTTACTAGTTCCCCCAGACCACTAGCAATACATACAAGACGTTAGGCACATGGCGAGGGGTATATTTGATCATTTGCCATTGTGGGTGCACCTGGAGGTGGGCCATCATAGAGTGGGATGGGTAGCCCCCATCAACCCTTGGCATCTCCGCAATCCGGTAGTTCACAAAGCACTACATACCACGTTCGAAAAATACTTCCTAGAAAATGTTTGATCAGAGGCCTCACATCGGATACTATGGGAAGCATTTAAGACGGTGGTTAGGGCCAAGCCTTCTCCCAAATAGAGGGGGTGAGAAAGGAAAAGGTTAAGGAGGAGGACGCGCTAGAGACGGAGATCTTCCAAATAGAAGAGGAAATGGCAGAGAGGCCTAGCCCAGACACCCTACACATTTTACAGTTAAAATGGGATGGTTATAAGCCTTAGTGACAAACAGGGCCAGGGAAGAGAGACTCTAGGCAGAATCTACGATCAAGGGGATAAAGCTGGGAAATTGATTGCATGTTTAGAAAACAAAAGCTAGCAAGTAGACTGGTGCCCGAATAATTGATAAGACGCACACATAATCACAGACCCCCAAGACTCTCAAACGCATTTGCTAACCACTTCAAACAGATTGTTGTGCCTCCCAGAACCCTTACACAATACTTGACTCTACCAACCTCGTTCGAGATATAACGCTGCCTAAACTCTCGGTGTCAAAATTAGACTACCTGGAGGGGGCACTCACACCGGATGAGGTGGCACAGGCAGTTCGGGGGCTTAATTCGGGGGAGGCATCAGGACCTAATGGTCTACCGATTGAGCTCTATAAATTCGGGGCAGACACTCTTGCCTCCCATTTGTGTAAAATGTTTGAGGAGAGTAATGAGCTTGGGGAGCTGCCTCAAGATCAAAGAATCGAAAACTTAGTGATGATCTACAAGGAAGGTAAAAGCCGGACAGATTGTTCCTCTTACACGCCAATCTCCCTATAGAATGCAGAGCCAAAGATCTTAGCTAAACTCCTCGCAAATAGACTGATCAAGGTCATTAATAACCTGGTGCACCCGGACCAATCAGGCTTTCTGCCTTAGCGTAACACTGCGTTGAATTTATGCAGAGTGCACGAGGTGATGGGGAGGGCAGCCACCATACAGGATGAGTCTCATTCAATAAACTTTATTCGGTTTACATAACAGAAAACCATAAAAAGCTACAATTAATCTTAAAAAATGTACAAAGCACATAAATACATGACTGGACATACAATACAAGTATTCCAATTTATATACAAAGATTATGGAATAGAAAGGACTCCACATTATTACAATTTAAAAATTAATTAATAAAATACAGCATCCAACTTTTTAGGGTTCCAGACAATTTCTGTACCTTAGAGAACATTTCAGGAAGCCAACCACAAATGGAATACATTCTGGCTTTAGGACGGGGAGAACCTGTAAAAAATGTAACTTTTTTAAAAGAGATTTTAAAAAGAGTCTCCGAGGGGCTTCGTAAAAGTTAAAAAAGAACACAAAGTGCAGCAGATCCTGTGGATACATACTATCACAGCCACAGGATGATAACACTTGTCCTTTGTGACTCCCCTTCGGTACGGCTAATAATAGATGGAATTAATCCAATCAGAACCTGATCAGTAGGAAACGCTTGTGAGCCGACAAAAGCCACGAGACATATGGCTCCATTAGCTCCGTAGATTTAAGCATCATGTGCTTGCGGACACTATTTTTTGACAGTTCCAACTCCTCTTTTTTTGCAAAATAAAAGATTGTTTCACAAAAGCCACATCTGCCCTAGTAATACAGTCAGGTATTAAAAAAAGGTCCGGACGCCCCAACTCTCTAAAGCACCCCATTAAGTACATTAACCACGATATTTCGATCATGTGGTCCAGGCTCAAAATCTCTTTCAATGACTCTTGTGTAAGGCCAAGATCTTCATTCAGCCAATATTTGAGCCAAAAAGCAATGGGCGCATAGCCAGAATATCGCAGATAAATGTAAGGCCAGTCTCTTCATGAACTATTAAATTCGCAACTGTTTTAAAAGCAGCTGTTTTAACAAATTGTTTTCTGAAACCTGGATACCCTCCAGACCTGTATATCCCCACAATTCGCTGCCATAGCTGGCAATCGATACACTCTTGGCTTGATAAATCTTTATCATTGTAGCTATTGGGCGCTTGCCCATTTTAGTTGCGAAATTAAAATTTGCTGCATTGGACCTGGACACCTCCCCCCTTTTCTTCTTAAGTAGAGGGCCCCAATCTAGATAGTCGTCCAGTAGGACCCACAAATAGGAGAAGGTCAAGGTTATGGGCACTATTTCTCCGTTCACCTTAAAGGTGTACTGCCTCTTGGGGTACAGCCCGACCTCCATTGCGTAGGATTTTGAAATATGTATGGCCAGTTCTCGATCGGCCATTAATCTACGAAAGGTGTCAAGCAAAATCTGTAGGCTTTTAGGGGTACGTGCCAGGAGAACCACATCGTCTGCATAAAGCAAGACGGGCAGGCCCCTGCGTCCCACATACGGAAAATCAGCCCCAGTTTCTAAAAAGATCTTATCTAAGTCTTTGATGTAGAGGTTAAAGAGAAAAGGGGCTAAAATACACCCCTGGCATACACCCCTTTCTGTACTAAAGTCCCTGGTGACCCTCAAATCCTGAGCGTATCTAATGTTTGCCCTAGTGGCTCTATGTAAATCCAACAGAAAGTCCACCAAATTTGCCTCCCCCCAATGGCCCTCATGGACTGCCACAGCTTCCCCCGATTGACACAGTCAAAAGCAGAGGAGAGATCCATGAAGACCATGCAGATTGTCCCCTGGCGGGCAACAGTGTACTTTCCGAGGATCAGATAGAGATTAAGGCATTGTGCCATGGTAGAGTGACCTGGGCGGAACCCATACTGAATATCAGAAATAATCTTATTTTCTTCCGCCCAGGCCGTCAATCTATTTAATACGTCTCCACCTACGACCTTAACCACAGAGTCGATAAGGAAGATCGGTCTGTAATTCATAGTGCTGTTACGATCTCCCTTTTTAAACACTGGAACAATTGTGGAGACACCCTATGACTCTGGACACCTTTCCTTAGCAGCTGCATTAAGCACTGCCACCAGGATAGATGCCCAAATGGAGAGATAAGATTTAAAAAGGTCCAGTGGAATACCATCCGGACCTGGTGCCTTATTACACGAGAGACTGGCGATGCCTTCCTTCACTTCTCTTTGGGTAAATACAACTATGTCCTTATTTTGGGTTCTCGCTTGCAACCGGGGTAAGGTTGAGGCACTTTTAAAAGTACACCCATTCCTCTTCCTTTATATTAGTGCCCAAATCCTGAGCTCTGTCCCGTTTAAAAAGAGGTCTATTAATAAGGCTCCAAAATCTAGAACTACTAGATAGAGTTGAAGGATCTAAGAGTTCCCGCCATGTGGCCTCCTTCAATTCTGTTTTGCAATTGGACAGTAACTTTTTATAATTAATGCGAAGAATGCGTATCTGAGATTGGTCCCTAGGGTTCGCTTTCAATGTGGCCTGTACTTCTCTAGCAGCTTTGGAGCATAATGGGTTAAACCACTTAGGGTCCCCGGTAATACTTCTTTGGGCCGGGCCGGGGCAGATAACAATGTCCCCACCTTAGAGACAATCCCATTGAAAGCATTAAGAATACCCATAGCAGTACAATGAGATTTCACACAGTGAGAAAGTTCTGTTACACAAGATTCATACAGCTTTTCATAAAAAAGGGACAGGGTTACTTGGGCCCATTTAAGCCATCGCCTACCATCAGTAAGCTTCAGAGTACCTGGAGCTATCACCCTATTCTGCCTTTTCAATATACTCCCCCCAAGTACACACACACAGGATTATGGTCACTAAAGGCACTCGCTAATATTGTAAACCCCAATAAAAGGGACTTAACGCTTGTAGAGATCAGGATATGATCTATAAAGGATCCACTGCTGTGACCTTTAAAAGACAGAACCTTTTGTTTACTAGATGGTGCTGCAAAGTTAATGGTTGAAAACAAACCATATTCATTGAGCAAATCGTTAAGAACATCTCCCTGAGTAGAGTGCTCAAAATGGAGGCCCCGGATCCTTGGACAACCCAAATCACCCATGTTAGTAGATTCAGGATTCCCACACAGGTGAAAATTAAAGTCTCCTACTGTCATAAGGCTATTTCTAAGGGGGGCACAATACTGCTTGACAAAATTGTCCAGCTGAGTTATCTTACAAACTCCTTGTCTGTGCACTGCATTATAAAAATTGATCAGTCGCTGACTAAAGTTTCCTCGCCTTAAAACAATTGCTTGAAGATCACTATAAGCAGAGGAGATATCCTTAATCCTACAATTCAAGGAAAAGGAAATAAAAGTAACCAGGCCCTCCCTTGCTCTTCCACTAGCTGCTGGAGTTGCAGGGACAAAAAAAGCTTTATGCCCCTCCAAAAAAAGATTACAGTTAATCAACCATGTCTCTTGGAGACAGATCACAGGGAAGTGCCTAACAAACTGCTGCACCCATAGTGGGTCTACAATCTTCTCCGCCAACCCCTCAATATTCCAGGATAGCACATTATAATCCTGGATCTTAAGTTGGTCCTCAGAGGGTGCAATAGGTAGATCCTGCACTGGCAGCTCCTGATCCAATTGCCCCTCACATATTATGCCCTCTAATGACTTAGCATTTGATAACACTGATGGCATTTGGATTGGGAACCCAACATTCGGCAAAATAAAATCAACAGTCGCAGACATCTAGGCTATTGGATATAGTTGAACTTCGTTTTTACTTAGTCAGTCACAATCATTCAACCCTGAGAGAACTGCAAATCTATTTTGCCCATGAGCAAAGGAAGAGAGTTAAAAATCACCCCAAAGATGATCCCTTTCTACCCAGGGGTTAAAACGACTGGTCCTACACTGCTCCACTGGCTTATGGGGCCAAGTATGACACTCTGGATTCAGATTATTCTGTCTAAGGTTCTCCACCTTATAAAAATATCCCAGAGGCAGTATATGAATACCCTGGCCCCTATATGCCAGACCAGCATTGACCTCCCTGAAGATTCTCTCTACGGGCAATGGGTTGTTAAAATTCACAACAATGCAGTCCCCCCTCCTTGTTTTCCTGGAACTTCCCAACCAGGCAACACAACGAACCATGCTGATGTTATGCACGGTCATTGGGGCAGCAACAGTATTACAGGACAGCCAGTGAGTAACCTTATTTTTAAATTGAACATAATCCTCCTTTATTCCAACTGGGAGAGAAGGCACATTCCCTAAAATTGCCACCAGCGGGGTTGATTGTGGGGGTAGATCAATAACTGGTAAATTCTGTTGTACATCATTGTTGTAATCCAGTGACATGCCCCCTTTCTTTCCAACAACATCAGGAGCTACACTGGGTTTCTCTACTGCATGAACTCAGTCTATTATCAAACAATCAGGAGTCTTATCATTCAGCCCCCAAGCACTGCTAGTAATCATATCTGTGACAGATGGAGCACAGTTATTTAATGGACAGGGGGCTCCAACCTTCCCCTCTATAGGCACCTTCGGCAGTTCATTATTTGAAACAGAAGGGGTTAATGCTGCACAACTACGGTTTTGAAGGGATTGTATAATATTGTGCTGATCTGTTATACTTTGCTCAATATTATGTAAGTTATTCATGATTGGGCATAATTTATCATCCAAAATGCTGCATAGAGTGGATTTAAACACTTCAATCAATGGAAGATCAATCGCAGGCGGGACTGCCCCAGTTACTGGTGCTGGAATAAATGGTGCAATAGATTTGTACTTTTTTGCTTGGCTGCCCATTTCTTTTCCTTTTCTTTCAATGCTGCCAGTTGAGCGATGTGCCCCCCCAAATTGTTGCGGCGAATTAAAGTTACTAGCAGCCTTACTAGCAGCCTTACTGGGAATGGGAGTGGTAGAGGTCAGTCTTTTTTTCCACAACCATTCTGCTAAGATCTGGAGGGGCAGCCCCCTGCCTATTTATCACAGTAACAACAGGAGACAGGGGCATAGCTAAAATATCATGCTCGGACTCCAAAACGGGGGAGAGCACAACCGAATCTTGAATGCCATTCCCCAACCCCTGTGTATGTATGGTGCTCGCAATCTCATCTGTACAAATATTTGATTGATTTATATCCCGATCAAGGGCGGTAAGGAGCTGCCAGTAGGTGATCTAGATAGGCGTCTATTTACCATCTCGATCTCCCTGTCTATCACTGTCGCAGCTCTAGACAGGAAGGCATCCATAGTGGTCACAGTTACTCTTGCGTTACCCAAAACCCCATCTTGATTTGCCTGTGTCTTGCGCCTTCCCATAGTTGGTACACAAAAATGGTGTCCCGGGCTTGCCTTAAACAAGTAAAACCCCAAGAATAAGTATCATTCAACAATTTTACCACTAGGTTCCCTCAAAACAGAGCTACTATATGAAAGCGTATAGATGTATCCAATATCTATTGATTATAATTGAAAGCCACTGTGTACAAAAAAGTCCTCGGTGTCCCTGGTGTCCGTAACAGCCATCACCCTCGGCAGGCATGTGGCTAGAAAACGGGATGAATTAAACAGCTTCCGAAGTCTGGTAGCAGTTAGCACCCCAGCAACAGTTGACCAGTTGTACTGCGCGTAGTCATTAATTATACCTTATATTCAGCGCTGTTCTTGGCGGGGGGCCAGCCCAGTCTCCTCCTTGCTCCTGGCTCCGAAAGGGGTGGGGCTCCTGGTAGTTGTAGTCCTTTTTCTGGGGGCAAACAGCAGAGACCCGAGCAGGCGAGTCCAATAAGCGGGCAGCAAAGGTGAGGCAGGACAGAGGGTGAAACTTGAACTTGAAGTAGTTGTAGAGCAAAAGTTTCTTAATAAGCCTGCAAGTGGCAGCTGGATTGAGGCTCCCAACCTCAACCTCCCAGATTTCTGCCGAAAAACCATGTAGTCCCTGTGGAAAAAGGGTAGGGCTATGATCTTTTTCAAGATTTGCCCGGCGCTAACCGCCTTTGTACCATTCAAATTACCAAGCAATGAGGCAGGCGCCGGAGACCAGAAGGCAGGAAACAGAAGTTTTATTCCAACGGAGCAGAACACATCAGATCAGACAACAAGGTATCGTCTCGAGGTGCTCTAACAGCCTCTCTGAGGCCTGGCCTCTTATACACTGGTTTATGGCATGTGACCTTTCTTTATTACAATCAAGATATTGTGAAGTAAGGAAAAAACATCCCCGTAATCCTCGTGTCAATCCCACCCCACATGCCTCCACAATAGAGGTCCTCAACCTGCTGATAAGAGGAGGGGGTCATCACGCAGCTGAGTGTTCTGCCGATTCTTAGGATGTGTGCGCCTGATCATATCCCCTGGGGTGGGGAGGCCATGATCAATAGTGGGTCCTTTGAAGAGGAGTGACTTCATACAATAAGGGGCAGTAAATGGTATCTCCCGGCTTAGGCGATGGCCTCGGATCTGTGTGGACAGTCGGACTCGGGGGAAGGGGTCATCAAAGGAGTGGTATTCATGCCGCATGGACAATTGAACATCGGAGGGATGGCTCATCAACAGAGGGGTATTCATGGAAGGAGAGGAGGTGTTGGTCAGGCGCGGGCGAGGAGAAGGGTTATGCTCATGTGAGGGAGGGAGGGGGGAGCCAGGGTGCGCGGAGGATGCCTGCAGGGTCAGAGGAGCGCGCTGGCAATCGATCGTGGACAGGGACACCATGATACCTAAAATGGCTGTCGTGTACATTGTGCGTGGGTGACAAGCTGGCGCAGATGATGTTCAGCTCGTAAACTAAAATTCCACAGTCCTCCCTTTTAACATGTCTCGCCAACTTGTCAGTACGGATTTATCCCCATAAGGCCACGTATTTCCACTTCATAGAGGGGACTCATGTGCTCATTTCGGAGGTCCAAAGTCTTTGGGCACATACAGTTAGAAACGAAGCTGCACAAAGATGGCAGACATTGAATACCTAAACAACACCCACATAATATCACAACAGGTATCAGTACGAAGGAAAACAACTTCCAACCCCAGTCCTTCAAAGTGTCCCAAAACCAGCTCCCAAGCGACCATCCTTCTTGTTCTTGGTGGACCTCCGAGGAAAGTCTGTGGAGGTGCTCAATTGCTCTGTAGACTGAAGGCGAGGTATCTGGCACGTAGGTGCAGCAGCTAGATCCAATGATGCGGCATGCTCCTCCTCGATCGGCCAGGACCACATCCAGAACAAGGCGGTTTTGAAGGGTCACAAGGCGGACCGCCTGAAGCTCAGCCGTGTTGTTAGCCAGGATACCAGCCGTGATGTTGATCGTTGTTTCTACTGCCTGGGTCAGGTGTCGGATAGCGCGGCTGTTCGCCATTGGGCCCCACAGAGGAACAAGTCCCTTTGCGGCATCTAGGAACTGTGCTCCAGTGGAGTCGGCTTGTTCAATGTCATTTGCGCGCCTCTGCCGGTGATGGTTAGCAGGGGCTACATACGTGGGGGGGAGAATGAAGGCAATGTAGCGGATACCCTTCCAACCTTTCGGGAGCCAGGTGTAAGCTTTGGTGCCACACACAAAGTACATATTTGGAGAAGCAACAAAGGAAGGGGGGTCAACTGAGTCCAATGTTCTGATGATTCGGCAGGAACTGTGACCCACCAGCTGTGTTCCCTGGCCTTCGAGACACACAAGACCTGTGACATTGATAACAGACAGAGCCACAGTCAGAGTGGCGGTAGTTTGTTTTTGCAGATGAGAGAAGGTGGATCTAGCTGGATTGTGGAGCACCTGTACTTCGACACGTTCTTTGGCTGGAATGTCTTTAAGGAAGGTGGCGCCGGTGAGCGCAGGACACAGAGGAGCAGAGGTCTTTCCGGTTTTATTCAGCCAGAACCCATAGTAGAAGTGCGACACCGTCTGGCTGGAAGTGGCATTGTCCTTGTGGCTCTCTTGCATGAGGATCAACCAGGCGAGGCAGGAGCCGTGAACTGAGAAAGGAGAAGGGATGAAGGGGATGGAGTGTCCAGTGGCATGCGGGAGCAACCCGCAGATCCAGCAGTTCGTAGCATTTGCAGCAAGGTTGTGTTGGTGCAACAGTTGCACAAAGGAATTGTTCCAAAATTCCCTGCGCCTTTCTCGGAGCTGAGGCGACAGGGAGATTAAGTGATGCTCTTTCATAGGGGTTGGTCGTGCAGTGGGCAGCAATGCCTCATGAGCCGGTGTGCTTTCCTCCAGAAGCCAGAAGGAGGTCATGAGGAGGAGGCAGAAGAGGAAGACAATAAAGATGGCGAATGTCTTTGATTTGTGCAAATTGTCAGTCTTTGGATTTCTATAGTGGGTATTTCCTGTTGCTTCCATCATCTTCTTATCTGGCGCTTCCATCATCTTCTTATCTGGCGCTTCCATCATCTTCAAGGGGCTCGGTAGCGGGCAGAACCACAGACTTCGTTTAGCTTCTCTCCCGGTAACCCTTGGTTGCGTTTAGGTCACCGTTCTGAGATTCCACTTAGTCCGTGGCCTACTTAGCCGATGCTCCCTCCTTTCGACGCAGGAAATACCCTTCTCTGGTTGGCACAGTGGGGTCAGAGAATTTTGCAAGTTCAAGTGCCTCAGTATCGGGATAACAGTTCAATGTTGGTCGATCTTTGTTCAGGAGCTCTTCTTGGGTGTTGACGTTGTCTGTCGTGGCCAGGGTCGAGGAGATCTTCCTGCAGTGGTGTGCGTGCAGCCAGTGCCGCTTCCCCTCCACTCGAAGTGCTGTCCGGGTGGTGATAAGCACTTGCCAGGGGCCCGTCCACCGGGGTTCCAGACTCTTGGTCCGCTGGAAGTTTCGTATTAAAACGAAATCTCCCGGTTGGATGTCGTGGCCGGGGCCCCTGGAAGCATCGGGGATGGCCTGCTGCACCTGTTGATGAATGACAGACAATGTTTTAGTTAACTTGCACAAATAATCAGATAGTAGGACGTCCGGGACATCATGAATGGAGGTTGGTTTGGGAGCAGTACAGAGGTTCATCGGTCGCCCGAATACAACCTCGTAGGGGGTCAAATGGTGTTTGGTGGGAGTGGAGCGCATCGATAACAAGGCCAGTGGGAGGGCATCTGGCCATTTAAGTCCAGTGGTGGCCACTATTTTCGACAATTTCAACTGCAGTGTGGCATTATGGCGTTCCACCAGGCCGGCGGATTGGGGGTGGAAGACTGCGTGAAATCTCTGTTTCACCCCCAATCCCTTTAGGATTAGTTGGATAACCTCGGCTATGAAGTGGGGGCCATTGTCGCTCCATAAAATTCGACAAAGGCCATAGCGAGGAAAGAATTCTTTCAATAGTACTTTGGCAGTAGTCATGGCAGTGTTGTCACGGGTTGGATAGGCCTCTACCCATTTGCTGAAGGCGCATACAATGACTAGCACATACTTCAAGCCTTGGCATCTCTCTAGCTGGATGTAGTCCATCTGAAGGACCTCAAAGGGGTGATTGGGGGTCCCGAACCCTCCCCGTGGTACCACAGTTCCTTTCCCGGGGTTGTGCTGTAGACAGATAAGGCACTGCTGGACTAGGCGTCTGGCTGAGTCGGGGATTTTGTCGTTGTGCCAGACTTTGGAAATGAGTTCGATCATGGGTGCAGATCCTATGTGTGCGGGGGAATGAGCCATTGTCAGTATGGGGATCGGGTATGAGTCAGGCAGCAACCATTTGTTTGCATCTTTTATTCGCCAGCAGCCCTCATCGTCCTTCAAACCCACCCCTGCCCACTTAGTCAGTTCGTAAGGGGTGCTGACCGACTGGATGTCTCTGATCATTTCCCTTGCGTCAGTCCATTTTTCTGCTTGTGACCTGGTCACACACATGCGTGTCACCGTCCTATTCTCGGCTGTGGTTCGTGCAGTGATGTCGGCCAGTGCATTCCCTTGTCCGACTAAGTCTGTCACCTTCTTGTGTGCCTGGCATTTGATCACTGCTAGTCGTTTGGGGAGGAGAACCGCTTCAATCAGGGCAGAAACCAGATCTCCGTGAAGGATAGGGGTGCCGTGGGACGTCAGGAATCCCCTCTCCCTCCACAGGAGCCCAAAATGGTGAACCACCCCGAAGGCATACTTGCTGTCTGTGTATACGTTCGCGGTGGTCCCCGTGGCTATGATTCATGCTCGTGTGAGGGCTATCAGCTCTGCTGCCTGGGCAGATCATTGTGTGATGCAGGCTGTCTCAACTACTGTTCGGGCTGTCGTAACTGCATAGGCAGCTGAAGTGGTGCCATCTGGGAGTTTGATGCATGAGCCGTCTACCCATAGCTCTCCATCGGGGTCAGTGAAAGCAGTATCTCGGAGGTCAACTCTACTCCTAGTTTGTTCGTCCGTGAGGGTCACACAGTCGTGTATGGGAGGAACGTCGGGGTCATTTTCAGGTAGGGGCAACAATGTGGCCGGATTCAAAGTCGTGCATCTCTTTAGTGTGATGTGGGGTGCAAGTAGCATCAATTCGTACCCTGTCAGTCGTGCGCTAGTCAGATGTTGAGTCTTGGTTTTGTTCAGAAGGGTGTCGACTGCATGGGGTACTAACACAGTGAGGGAGTTGGAAAGTACGATTCCCTCGCTCTGACGGATAGAGACAGCAGCGGCAGCTACTGCTCGAAGGCAGTCGGGCAAAGCTCTGGCTACAGGATCAAGAGTGGCGGAGAAGTAGGCACAAGGGCGTTGCTTTGGACCTATAGACTGAGTCAGGACAGACAATGCACACCCCTCCCTTTCGTGGGTGAAGAGGGAGAAGGGTTTGGAGTAATCCGGTGTTCCCAGGACGGGCGCTGAACAGAGGGCATCTCGTAATTCCTTAAAGGATGCTTGACACTCAGGGGTCCAAGGGAGCGGGAAGGGGGCATCTTTGGCCAACAGGGCAAGTAGGGGTTTTACAATGAGGCTGAAATTGGGTAACCATTGTCTGCAAAAAGAGGTTAGGCCAACCAAGGAGCGGACTTGTTTTTGTGTCTTTGGGACGGGGGTGTCTAGGATGGTTTGGATTCGGTCGGGTGTGAGTTTCCTCCCTTCTTTAGACAGGAGATGGCCTCGGTATGTCACTTGTGGCTGGCAGAACTGCAATTTCTTTTTGGAAACTTTATGGCCATTTTCCGCAAGAAAGTGTAGGAGTTGAACAGTGGCTGTAATTGCAAGTGGGGTGGTGTCGGCCGCCAAAAGGATATCATCGACATACTTTATTAACACCACTCCATCCGGTAGCTGGACAGCGTCCAGCTGTCTTTTGAGGGCCTGGCTGTAAATACTGGGACTTTCAGTGTACCCCTGGGGAGCTCTACAAAATCGGTACGAGCGGGATTTCAGGGTGAAGCCGAAGAGATAACGGCTGTCCGGATGGATGGGGATAGAGAAAAACGCATTCTTGAGGTCAATAACAGTGAAGGTGGTGGCAGTGGATGGGATGAGGGTCAGAATGGTGGTGATATCTGAGACTACGGGGTATTGGGGTACAACCACTTTGTTAATCTCTCGCAGGTCGATGATGAAGCGGTACGCTTTCTCATCTCCTTCGCCTTGCAGACGTTGCTAACTACTTCTTCGACCACTCCCGCATCCACCAGAGACTGAATGATCGCTACCAGTGCCTTCTCGCCCTCGGGCGATATCCGATATTGTGGGAGTTTCGGGGGCATAGCGTCCTGTCTTACAGTTATATGAATAGGGTCAATCATCATTCGTCCCACATCGGAGTCATTTTTGGCCCATAGGTACGGAGGCAGGGTATCAAGCAAGGACAGGTCCGCATCAGTTATGGAGCACATGTGTCGTGAGGGGCAGGATTTGGGTATGTCTGGGTTGTCGTACAGGATGACTCGGATTCCATCTGGGGAACACCTAATGGTAGCTCGAAAATGTTTCAGTAAGTCAATGCCCATAATGGCGTCAGGGGAGTTGGAGGAGAGCAGAAATGTTGTGTCAGTGGTGTTGCTTTCTAGGTCAAAGGTGATAGGCACGGACAGGGGGTTAGTGGAGGGCGTCCCATCGAAACCTATCGATGTAATGTGTGAGCCAGACAAGGGTGCCCTTGGAATCAGTCGTTTCGATAACACACTACGTGTCGCCCCAGTGTCTACCAAAAATGGAGACTCTGTACCCAGGACCTTAGCAGTGACATAAGGACCTTGCTGGTCAACACAGAGCTCGACTGGATCCCTCCCTTGCCCCTGGCAGTCCTATGCAAAATCGGGGGCATTCTCACCGTTGGATAGTTGGTATTGGTTCTGTCGGGGGCGGTCAAATGTGTTCAATCTCCCTGACCTGTCATTGTTGGTGTCGTTGGTGTGCCCTCGTCCTTGTCCTCTATTTCTCGGACCACCCGCCACATCCCTGGGGTCCCTATTTCTGTTCATCTCTAGCAGAACCGGACACTGGGATTTCCAATTGCCGAATCCTTTGCAGAAGGCGCATTGGTCATTGTTAATGTCTCTACGTCCAGTGTGGGGTGTTGGGGTGTTATCTTTAGGAGGTGGATTTCTGGGGGCGGTCGATTGGTAGTTCCCCCTTTGGGGTTCCCGTCCTACCGCTATACCTTGTATCTGGGCTATCATCACCCTTTCTTTCAAATCTTTCTTTTTTTTCTCGGACGCCCTATCATTCTCATTCTTCTGGTGCTCGTAATACTGAGCCATCTGAAGGATAGCTGCGGGTTTGGAGGCCCCGCAACTACTCTCGCTCGTCTGCAGTTTTTGGGAGACCTCCTGTGACAGGCCCTTCACATAGTTTTGTACAAACAGGTGTTGTCCGGTTGCGGTGGTCATGTCTTGGCCACTGTAGTCGGAGAACACTGTCTCGAATCGGGAGACGTACTCTGATACATCTTCCTGGGGTTTCTGACGACAGGCCGTGACTATCGACCAATCTACCTTTTTCTCTGGGATCAGTGTCTTTAACTTCTGAACTAATTTGTCTGGGAGTTCTAGTATGTCTTTTACTGGTTTCCTTCCAGGCTCTCGCTGTCTATCTAGTTCACTGAGTTGCTCCCAGGTGTGCCCGAACAGATCTGTGAGGTCAGCCTTCCGGATTTGCTTCCACACATCAGCAGGCAGGCATAACCCGAAAAACAAGTCAATGTCCGCTAAAGTCATTATCGTTGAACCCAGAGCTGTGTTCATCTCGGTATAGAACGCTGTCGGGTTCTTTCTTAAATCGGGCAGAGTTTGTCTAAAGGTTAGGATATCTTGTCGGTCCCATGGTTGGTAAACCCAATTGTACACAACCCTCCCTTTTGCATCTGCGTGATTAATATCATCGTTTGTCCCCAGACCACGTGGCGGAATCCAATATGGAGCCGCTTCTCTGATGGGCATCATAGTGTTGGCTACTTCTACTGAGGTCGTTTCAGGGACTGTAACCTTGGTTTCTGGTTTTTGTTCCGTGAGGTGGCGGAAGACCTCAAGCGTCTGCATGAAGAGCTCTGTCGCCTCACATTCAGTCCCATCTCCGACATCAATCTTCCTATACAGTGTGGTCAGTTTAGTGGGGCCCTTACTTTGATACCTATCTTCATATGCGTTCAGGGTGTGGTAGCTGAATCGCAAAATGAAATGCCGTCTGTGGCTATCGGCATGCGAGTTATACATGCTCATTGTGTACTCTTCGCTCTCCCTTCGTTCCACTAGTGTCTTTGCTATTTTGTCAATCCCATCCTGTTCATCTTTGCGCAATCTGTTTGATCTGGCTGGTGGGTGCTCGCTAGCCTCGGGGGCATCTGTTGGTGCTGCTAATGTGGCTGGTGCGGAGGCCGTGAGGGCTGGTGCACTAGCGCTAAGGCCGTTCTCGCTCGTACTCAGGGCCTGCAGGTGTTGTTGGCAGGGAGCATATGGAGGGGGCATGTAGATGATTGGGGGACCTAGCAGTAACTCATAGTTCGCCCGCTGTTTGGAGGGCAATTCAGGGTAGAGCGCAGAGAGGGTTCTAACAGGACATTGACCTGTCGACCCTGATTCTTGGTTTTGTGCAGCTTCTTTTCTTTCTTTTATTTCTTCTTCTAGTTGCTTGGCGGCTAGGTGGGCTGCCTTTCATAATTCTTTCCCTATTTTTGCTTCTTCTCTTTTCTGTCGTTGTTCCGTTTCTTTGCGCCACATGCCAATACTATCGAGCATAGTGGGCGTGGTCTTATTTTTCTGGAGCGCTATTTTTAATGTTTTTATTTTATTTTCATCAAAGGAACCTATCAGTGGCCACTGACTTTTGGGGTTCTTCTTTGTATATTTATGCCATAGCTTAGTATAAGCTATAGTGACTAGTCCATGCTTAGTGAACATGTCCTTATTAGGGGTGCCCTCCAGTGGAGCTGGATGGTTCATCTCTAATAAGCGGTCCGGGCTGTACAGGCTACCAATCAGTGGGGAGAAGATAGGCATGACGGGTTACAACGGGGACAAAGGTCTGCACTACCTATCTTATCACGGCGGACAAAGACTAGACAGAATATTTCTATTCTACGTTGTTTGTAGGCCGTGAATACCTCAAAAGAACCAATACCGAACACTTAATGTACGGTCAATCAAACAATCAATGGGGAGAATAAGTGGGTACGACGTGTTAAAGTTTTGCGTTACCCACTCTTTCTCTACCTGCAAAGAGAGACCTTGTTCTTCCCTGTTTGCAGATAGAGAATCTCTAGACAACAATCCACGAACGATAGTTCGGGAAAACAGTGGGGGAGGAAGATAGGCACGACGGATTACAATGGGGACAAAAGTCTGCGTTACCTATCCTTCACTGTTTGCAAAGAGAGAGCCTGTTGTTTCTCCGTTTGCAGACGGTGAATCTCCAGAGGGATCAACAAAGCGTAATACTAGTATTATCCAAAACAAACAATCATTTCTCAGTTTGTCGTGTTTACACGACCTTACCCGGACCGCATGGACGGTTTCCTGTCTTCCGAATCCAGCGCCCGATCGTCCTCTCTTCTTCGCGATGTTCGTGGCACTCCTGATGGTTCCCAGTCAGGACCGTAGATCACTCGAGAGAGGTCTGTTCGGATCTAGTGAAGGTCGGATGATCAGCTGTCAGACGAGGGTCTATCGGACACAAGCTCTCCCGATCGTTGCAGTTGTTCACTCTGTCGTCGGGACCTCTCCCACTGGATCCACGTGTCGCTGATGGGCCCCACGCTTTGGGACGCCAATTGTGGAAAAAGGGTAGGGCTATGACCTTTTTCAAGATTTGCCCGGCGCTAACCGCCTTTGTACCATTCAAATTACCAAGCAATGAGGCAGGCGCCGGAGACCAGAAGGCAGGAAACAGAAGTTTTATTCCGACGGAGCAGAACACATCAGATCAGACAACAAGGTATCGTCTCGAGGTGCTCTAACAGCCTCTCTGAGGCCTGGCCTCTTATACACTGGTTTATGGCATGTGACCTTTCTTTATTACAATCAAGATATTGTGAAGTAAGGAAAAAACATCCCCGTAATCCTCGTGTCAATCCCACCCCACATGCCTCCACAATAGAGGTCCTCAACCTGCTGATAAGAGGAGGGGGTCATCACGCAGCTGAGTGTTCTGCCGATTCTTAGGATGTGTGCGCCTGATCATATCCCCTGGGGTGGGGAGGCCATGATCAATAGTGGGTCCTTTGAAGAGGAGTGACTTCATACAATAAGGGGCTGTAAATGGTATCTCCCGGCTTAGGCGATGGCCTCGGATCTGTGTGGACAGTCGGACTCGGGGAAAGGGGTCATCAAAGGAGTGGTATTCATGCCGCGTGGACAATTGAACATCGGAGGGATGGCTCATCAACAGAGGGGTATGCATGGAAGGAGAGGAGGTGTTGGTCAGGCGCGGGCGTGATTTGCCAAGGACAGGGTCATGCAGGAGGAGAAGGGTTATGCTCATGTGAGGGAGGGAGGGGGGAGCCAGGGTGCGCGGAGGATGCCTGCAGGGTCAGAGGAGCGCGCTGGCGATCGATCGTGGACAGGGACACCATGATACCTAAAATGGCTGTCGTGTACATTGTGCGTGGGTGACAAGCTGGCGCAGATGATGTTCAGCTCGTAAACTAAAATTCCACATCCCCTGCAGCAGTGGCCTACCAAGCGTGCCGGGCACACAGCCGCAGTTCACAACCCCCCCTCGCAACTCACACCTCTGTGGCTCCGCAAGTTGGTCTTCACGGCCAGCACTCCTGCCACAAGGGGCCAGTACAATGCGATATGGAGGAGAACGGCTGGAGAAAAAGGCATCAGGTGAGAGGTAGCGGGTCACTGTGTTGCGAGTTTTGGGTCTAAGGCAGCAGACGGGAGGCGGTAAGCGGCAGGTAGCAGCACAAAATTATCAAGCTGGGGCCAGGACCGGGGCAGTGAGCAGCGGCCGAGCAGCGGCCGAACAGCACGAAGCAGGCGCGGCACGGGGCTCCTCCTCTTCCTATACAGGATGAGTCGGTGTTGGTGTCCCTGGACGCCTCCATGGCATTCGATATGCTCCAATGGCCACATCTATTTGCAGTTTTCGAGAAAATGGGTTTTGGGACCCAGTTTATCCAGTGGGTGTGACTCCTCCCTTCAAAACCACTTGCCCAGATAATAGTAAACAATACAAAAGGGGGTGGTGATGGACGGAGCATCTGAATCAATCAAACACTCACACACAGTCAAAAGATCTGGGTTTAATCCATCACCGTTCTTTAGCCCACTCTGCCACCCAAGTTCAGACATGGCTATATGCAAATCAGTCTGACCCTGTGCCTCATCGAAACAGTCCAGCCCGAATTGTCAAGGCATGTCTTCCCTGGACTGGAAACAAGCTTCCGAGGACCAGTTTCTGGCATTCCAGCCGTCTTCAGCCTGGCTTGCTTGAATCCAGTGGCAAAGTGAGCAAGGGACTCACGTCTGAGCATACCCTGCCACACTTATGGCAGCCAAAAGCGGTACAAAAGGGGGTGGTGATGGAAGGAGTATCTGAATCAATCAAACACTCACACCCAGTTAAAAGATCTGCTACCCCTCTTTGTTTGGAACATAACATCTCCTCCACCCAATCTATTTAATAAAGGCCTGTTTACAGACCGGGGCTTCCAAATGAGTTTCCTGCAACAAGTAAATGTGGGCGTCACCATTTCTTAGGAACTCGCAAACCCGAAATAACTTTCTACCCCCTCCAGACCCTTCACATTCTAGGAGGTAAGTTTTATCTTAGATGACCTACTCATGGCCTACCCATAAGAACCGCACATCTAGAGCTAAAAATAAACCTTCTTTAATTTGTCTGAGGACAAGTTTTCCAATTTCACCCTCCTCCTCCTCCCCCCTAGCACCCTCCACCCAAGCCCACCCCCGAGGAACCCACCCTCGATGCTTGCCATTGGAACCGCCTTTTGGGAACCCTCCCTGGGGCAGCACAGCATCTTGTTATCCAGCTAGAAAACAGAAGAAAAGTCCATTCCTATTTATATCCGATATAGCCCATTGGCCGCCCTTTACATATTTTGAATTTGTATTTTTTTCCCCTGTTCTTCTTTTTTCGTTCCTCTACATTTTTTCCTCCTCTTATTTTCCTTTTTTTTCCCTTACTCTTTTTTTTTTTATTTATCTTTCCCCAATAGAAAACTGGACCCCGCCAATTTGCTTCTGACAATCTCCTCACCCCCTCATCTGAGACAAGAGAATGTCTACATCTTCGGGTTGACTGAAATTATACATCTTATTTCTCCACATAATTTTTAACAATGCAGGAAACTTCATTTGAACCTGCGCCCCCAGAGTTTCTTATTTCGGGCATTCTGGAGCCTAACTCCCACTGCCTTTGTGCTGTTCTACCCCTGATGTCCGAACGAATTTGGTAGGACCCAGCCTGATGGTGAAGAGCAGACTGTGTTAGAGACCTCACCAAGATTAGCTCGATTAGCTCTTTTATACTGTAGGTCTGAAAATTGACTAAGATTTTCCTGGGGGCTTTTCTATCCGGATGCAACCTAAAAGGGTCCCTATGGACTCTTTGTATTTCAGCTTCTAGGTCCATATCTGGTCGGTCTTTTAACACCCCCTCTTTCAACAGCTTACATACGAACCCCTTATGTTCTCCATCTCAGCCCCCTCCGGTATCTTCAGAATCCGAAGGTTGTTCCTACGGGCCTGCATCTCTAACTTCTCCATATTCATATGTAGGGATCAGTTCTGGGTTTTTAAAGCGTCTATATCTTTGGAGTTCTCTTGGACAGATTCTGATAACGATGAAACTTTAAGTTGAGTGATCCCGTACGTGTGCATATATCATCCAATTTTGATTCAAGGGCGTCACACTTATCATGAATACCCTTCTGATTTGCTTTGGATATCTCGAATTTAGTCAGGGGATCCCCCCCTTTAGGCCTGTAAAAAGGAGCCTAGGCTGTCACTGTCCTTGTTTGCCTGTGCAGTGGTGTCTGTATGAGGTTTTTTTGCTTTGGACTTGGACTTGGACTGTTTCCAGTGCTGTCATACCTGGGGGCTGTTTCCAGTATTTCCAGTATTACCCGTTGCCAATTCCTATAAGGCTTGTGGAACTAAAAGGGCCACAGGAGGAGAAGGGGTGGTTGTAATGTCAGTACTAGAGATGGTATTACTTGGGCAGCTAGAGGGATCCACATGATTGAACATCGATAAGTTCATGGTGCTGTCCCCAGTTGCCCTACTTGAACTCTTCTCCGGACCGTCCGTGATTTCCTGAGTCAAGTCAAGTCAAGTCATAGAATTTATATAGCGCACTACATACCCAGAGGGTTTCAAGGCGCTTAGGAAGGGGAGGAGGATTACTTGTCAAATATCCACGTTTTAAGTTGCTTTCTGAATGCTAGGTGGTTCTGGGTAAGGCGAAGGTAAGGGGGGAGTGAGTTCCATGTTTTAGCAGCCAGGTATGAAAAGGATCTGCCTCCCATGGTGGTCTTGTTGATGCGAGGTACAGTGGCGAGGGCTTGGCTGGAAGAACGTAGTTGGCGGGAGGGGGTGTAGAAGGACAGTCGTGAGTTGAGGCATTCTGGACCGATGTCGTAGAGTGATTTGTGTGCGTGGGTAAGCAGTTGGAAAGTGATCCTCTTATTGACGGGTAGCCAGTGGAGGTCTTTAAGGTGACCAGAGATGTGTTCGTTGCGTGGGATGTCTAATATGAGTCTGGCTGAGGCGTTTTGGATTGGTTGGAGTTTCTTCTGGAGTTTTGTGGTAGTACCTGCGTAGAGGGTGTTTCCGTAGTCCAGTCGGCTCGTGACCAGAGCGTGGGTGACTGTTTTCCTTGTTTCGGAGGGGATCCAGCGAAATGTTTTTCTGAGCATGCGAAGAATGTTGAAGCAGGAAGAGGATACGGCGCTGACTTGTCTGTTCATTGAGAGTGAAGAATCCAGGATGACGCCTAGGTTCCGTGCGTGGTCTGTCGGGATGGGTGCTTTTCCAAGGGCTTCCAGCCACCAGGAGTCGTCCCATGCAGAGGGGGATGTACCTAGGATGAGGACTTCTGTTTTGTCTGAGTTCAGTTTCAGACGGCTTTGTTTCATCCATTCGGCGACTTCTTTCATTCCTTCGTGTAGGTTAGTTTTGGCGGTGTTGGGGTCATTGGTGAGAGAAAGGATCAGTTGAGTGTCATCCGCGTACGAGATGATGTTGAGGTTGTGTTGGCGTGCGATGGCCGCGAGGGGGCTCATGTATACGTTGAAGAGGGTGGGACTGAGTGAGGATCCTTGTGGTACGCCGCAGATGACTTCAGAGGCCTCGGACTTGAATGGTGGAAGGCGGACTCTCTGGGTTCTTCCGGTGAGGAACGAGGTGATCCATTCAAGTGCTTTTCCTTGGATTCCGATGTTATTGAGGTGTTGTAAAAGGGTGCTGTGGCAGACTGTGTCGAATGCTGCAGAGAGGTCAAGGAGGATGAGGGCGACTGTGTCTCCATTGTCCAGTAGAGTTCGAATGTCGTCTGTTGCTGCGATGAGGGCGGTCTCAGTGCTGTGTTTTGCTCGGAAGCCAGATTGTGAGGGGTCGAGGGATTTGTTGGCTTCGAGGAAGGCGGCGAGCTGGTTTTTGACAGCTTTCTCGATTACTTTGGCCGGGAATGGAAGAAGCGAGATGGGGCGGTAATTTTTGAGTTCGGTGGGGTCCGCTGTGGGTTTTTTCAGAAGGGCGGTGAGTTTAGCGTGTTTCCAGTCTTCCGGGAAGGTGGCGGAGTTGAAGGAGCAGTTGATGACGTCTCGGAGGTGCGGTGCTATGACGGAGTCTGCTTTGTTGAAGATGTGGTGAGGACACGGGTCTGTGGGGGATCCTGAGTGGATGGAATTCATCAGGCGGATTGTGTCCTCAGTGGAGATTGGGTTCCAGTCGTTAAGGGTGTTCACGGGGGGAAGATGATCAGCAAATGGTAGGGTGGGTTGGTTTCCGGGTTGGTTGTCAAAGCTGTTGTGGATGTCTGCAATCTTGTTGTGGAAAAATGAGGCTAGGGAGTCGCAGAGGGTTTGAGAGGGGGTGATGTCGTTGGAGTTGGCCGAGGGATTGGAAAATTCCTTGACGATGTTGAAAAGTTCCTTGCTGTTGTGAGCGTTGTTGTCAAGGCGATCCTTGAATGCTGTTTTCTTGGCTTTTCGGATTAGTTGGTGGTGAGTGCGGGTGGCGTTTTTGAAGGCGTCCTTGGTGCTGGTGGTTGGGTCTTTTTTCCAGGCCTTTTCAAGGGAGCGGCAGAGTTTCTTGGACTTCTTGAGATCATCGTTGAACCATGAGGCCTTCTTGCTGCCAGGTTTGTTTTGACGTTTTTTCAGTGGTGCTAAGGTGTCAGCGGAGTTGGATAACCATAAGGTGAGGTTGGCGGCGGCTTCGTTAGCGTTAGAAGAGAGGGCTGGGGTGTTTTGAAGGAGCGATGCGGAGATTTGGTCCGTGGTGATTTTGTTCCAGTTTCTTTGCAGGGTAGGTTGGAGGTGGATGCTGGGTTTTGGTTTGTTGTAGGTGAAGTGAACGCAGCTGTGGTCAGTCCAGAGGAGGTCCGTGGTGTGGCTGAAGGAGACATGGTTGCTGGATGTGAAGATGGGGTCGAGTGTGTGACCTGCGATGTGGGTGGGGGAAGTGACTAGTTGTTTAAGTCCGAGGTTGGCGAGGTTGTCCACGAGGGTGGCGGTGTTGCGGTCGTTGATCTTTTCGAGGTGAAAGTTGAGGTCTCCCAGAAGGATGTAGTCTTTGGAGGGGAGCGCGTGTGGGGTGATGAAGTCCGTGATGTCTTCACTGAATTTTACGCGGGGTCCTGGTGGTCTGTAGAGGAGGGTGCCTCTGAGTGTGGTTTTGGGGTCGATGTGGATCTGGAAGTGAAGGTGTTCGGAGTTGGCGAGGTTGGCGTCAGAGCTGGTTGATATGCGGATTGATTTCTTATGGACGATAGCGATTCCTCCTCCTGTGTGGCTGGTACGGTCTTTGCGAGTGATCTTATAGTCTTCAGGGATGGCAATGGTGATGTCTGGTGCGGAGGAAGCATTCATCCATGTTTCCGTAAGGAAGGCGATGTCCGGAGAAATGGTGTCTAGTAGATTCCATAGGTCAATGGCGTGCCTGTGAACTGATCGGGTGTTGAGAAGGATGCATTGTAGGTGGTTGGGGTCGGGAATCTGTGGTGTGGTCATAGCGGAGATGTTGTCGGTGCCGCTGAATTTGCAGGAGAAGCAGGAGAAAGGTCCATGGGTTTGTCCAGGGGCGGCTTGGACGCAGTTGGGAGCGCTACCGGGGTTAAGGGCTAGGAGGGTGGCGGCATCGTAGGTAATGCGGGGGGGCTGGGAGGGACGGGGGCCAGGGGGTCTGGCGCTGGGCGCGGTCCAGGCACGGACGGGCGTAGACGGGCTTACCTTTGGCGCACCTTCGGCGCGGGTTGGGCGCGAACGCTGCGCGTAAACGCTGCGCGCTGGGAGAACTGTCATATATGGGTGGTGGAGGGGAGGGGCGAGGGCGTCTCAGCTGGGAGGCGGGGCGGGTCACGAAGGAGGACAACAACACCCAAAATGGCAGCGGAGGGGTCAGCGGAGCGGAGCGCTTGGGGCGAAATGCGCTGATACAATACAAAATGCTTAAATAAAGACAAATGTGCGTTTAAAAATGAAATTTCTACAAAGCGGCAAGCAGGGCACACTGCAGGCAGTCAATCAGGGTCAAAGCGGACAAAATGCTTAAACAAAGACAAATGCGCGTTTAAAAATGCTATTTCTACAAAGCGGCAAGCAGGGCAAACTGCAGGCAGTCAATCAGGGTCAAAGCGGACAACGATACCACTGTTCGCCAGGGAGGCAGGGGAGCGACCACTCTGCTGGGAAGCGAAGCGAGTCACAGCGCGTTGAGGACACGGAGCGCTGTATCTAGGCAGTGGGAGGGCGTCTCAGCTGGGAGGCGGGGCGGGTCACGAAGGAGGACAACAACACGCAAAATGGCAGCGGAGGGGTCAGCGGAGCGGAGCGCTTGGGGCGAAATGCGCTGATACAATACAAAATGCTTAAATAAAGACAAATGTGCGTTTAAAAATGAAATTTCTACAAAGCGGCAAGCAGGGCACACTGCAGGCAGTCAATCAGGGTCAAAGCGGACAAAATGCTTAAACAAAGACAAATGCGCGTTTAAAAATGCTATTTCTACAAAGCGGCAAGCAGGGCAAACTGCAGGCAGTCAATCAGGGTCAAAGCGGACAACGATACCACTGTTCGCCAGGGAGGCAGGGGAGCGACCACTCTGCTGGGAAGCGAAGCGAGTCACAGCGCGTTGAGGACACGGAGCTCTGTATCTAGGCAGTGGGAGGGCATCTCAGCTGGGAGGCGGGGCGGGTCACGAAGGAGGACAACAACACCCAAAATGGCAGCGGAGGGGTCAGCGGAGCGGAGCGCTTGGGGCGAAATGCGCTGATACAATACAAAATGCTTAAAAAGCGGTTTTCAAACGTAATAGGGGGAGCACTACTTGCACGGGCGAGACTAACTCTGTGGCCCCAACTGACCCGCCACCTGCTCCATTATTTTAAAGTAAGCCTTGGTATCCCCAATCTTTTCTGCTTTCTTTTTACGTGGAGTTATTAGAGTCACCCCTCCTACCCCCTCTGAAAGGTCCAGAATGCCCTAAGTCTTCAGCTCCTTCTGGGACCGTAATTGGTATCTATTCCTACTAGGGAGAAGGGGTCCCTTCTGTGGAACCTGTGTGAGTGGTTCTACCCTGCCTTTACTACCACTCCCTCTAAGTTCAAACTGCTGACCAGACCCCCCGCTTCTTCTGGGAGACTCTGTGCCATTACCGCTCCCCCTCCTGCTCCCCCACTCCTCGAGGGAATATCTGAATGGCAGTGGGTGGAAGCCTGATCCATGCAGTCCTGCTCCCACTCCCACCCTGCCTGAGACCACCTTACCGGGTCAACACGGAATGCGGTGGGACACTGAAAAAATGTGGCCACCTCTCACTGCGAGTAGTCTCTGCACTCTAGCCCCAGAAACCTGGTTTTTGCTGAAGCAGTCTGGGCAGAATTAAAAACATGGTCTGACGCTCTCTTAGTCCGTCGAGAAGCCTGGACCCAGCCTCCTGCTCTGCCTGCTCCACCTCCCGGCCCATCCCTGTCTTTCCCTGGGTCCTAGAGTCTTCCACGGCGACCCGCAGACTTGAGAGCCCCAGCAGCCGCCGAAATCCGAAAGAAAGAAAAAAAGGAAACAACTCAGCCCTCCGTGATAGGCCGGGAAAAAAAATCAGAATCCCTGCTTTTAACCGGTAAGTTTTGAGAGCATAACTCCATTTAATCATGCAGTGTCAATCATGCAAGCGCTGTATTGTCCGCCGAGCTCCTGTGACCGGCGTCATCCCGCCGCCATGTTCCTCGTCCTTAAAGCTTAAGTGTTAGCAGATGAGCTACCTAGGGATTCATCTAACCCAGAAACTGACAGATATACCTAGGATCAGCTGGGAGAAGGTATCTAAGGAGGTCTGCAAGTTATTACTGAGAAGGGGGAATCTGCCGCTGAATATTTATGGGAGAGTTAATCTCGTAAAAATTACGATTTTGCCCAAAATAACCTTTTTGTTTAACACAATTCTACTACCTTTTAATTCTAAGAATCTTGCTACTCTCCAAGGGAATATCGATATGTTCATATATGCTACAAAGAACCTCAGAGTAGCTTGGAGGAAACTAAGGAGAGGGTTGAAGATAGGAGGTTTGGCCCTACTTGATTTACTTTCCTACTGTCATGCCTTCCATTTTAAGAATTTTAGAATACTGGCCAACAAATTAGATTCTTCCTCGCAGGGCCTCTTATTTATGGCAATGCTATACTATGTGCTGCAGGGACAGGAATTCTTGGTAACCCCAAATGTTACAAACATGTCTTCCTTAAGACCTGTTAGCTGCTCTTTAGAATTGGGGATATATCAGGAGAGTTCTGGGGATACTGTATTACACTTCACAGGCTCTAATTTGGGATTCGCCTGGCACTCATGACTGCCTCCTGGATCAATTGAGTCAGCCACTTAAACTAGATGGTATTGCTGTCTGGGGTGATCTCTGTAAAAACTCACAGCTTATGAACTGGGAGTCCCTTTCAAATTTGACAAATGGAACTTTAACAAGATTTAAGTTTTACCAGCTCTATGCTTGGTGGGCAACACAATCCTGGGGCAATGAGGAAGCCAGTATGTCCGTCGATTCCATTTCCATAACTGGCCTATGGAAACGTGAGGTTTCTTTCTGGTATAGGGCCCTCATCGGAGCAGGGGACTGTCTGGACTCCGAGTTGGAGAACCTTTGGGGTCATGTTTTTTCAGATAACAGAGAGTAGCTACGGAAAATCTGGTGCGACCCTTTCACTATGTCCCAGACAGTGGTCAAACCAGCGACTCTTAGGAAGGAACCATCTCTATACTGCCTATAGAGTGTACTGGACTCCGGCTAAATTATAGAAGGTGACCACAAGGATATATTACTGCCCCAGATGTAAGCACCCGGCTGCAGACGACCAACATATGTTCATGGGATGCCCAAAGATTGCTCCATACTGGACTGTGGTATGTGGCTTCTTGGAGGAGGTTCTATTAAGGCCAATTGAAGTTAGCACTAGAATAGTTTTTGTTGGTCTACTGTCGGATTACTGTATGAGCACCCCTGTTTAAAAAATTGTATTTTACGCAATAGTCATTGCCAGAAGGGAAATTTGAAGGGTTTGGAAATCTGAGGCTCCACCTATATTCGTGGATTGTCTTAAAACTTCATCATGACTAGCCATTCAGGGTATAGAGACAAAATATCGACTCCAAAATATCGACTGGACATAATATCGAGTTTTAAATATAGACTGGACAAAATATCGACTGGACATAATATCGACTACAAAAATATCGTTTTTCAGGTAAGTGAAGTAATATCGACTGTATAAAATATAGATAGCAAAAATATCGATTTTTTAATAATATATAATATTTTATAGTGTATTTTTATGTAATAATATGTGTGAATAGTGTGTATTAATGTTATAAAATATTTTATTAAATGAATTTTGTTTTTATAATAATTGCGTAATGTAATTCTGTAGCGGGTTGTGGGTTTATAGGGGAATAGGGTGGGAAGTAATTTAATAATTAATTAATTAATATATGTTTGTTAATATTTTTAATTAATAATTAATTGATAATTAATTAATATTAATTAGTTAATTAATTAATATAATTTTGAACATATTTTGTATTAGTAAATAATTGTTGATTAATTAATTGTAATTAGTTAATTACATTAATTAGAGTAAATTTTTAATATATATAATTTTGTGTTATTTTTAAGTAATTAATTTGGAAAAAATAATATTAATTATTAAAATAATTACAGCTAATGTTCTAATATATTTACTTTATTGTTATTGTTAATTAATAATTAATTGGTAATTAAATAATATTGATAAATTTTGGGTAAAGGAGCATTTTTAGGGTTCAGGGTCAGTTATCAGTTTTTGGGTAAAGGGGCATTTTTAGGGTTCAGGGTCAGTTTTCAGTTCATGGGTAAAGGGGTATTTTTAGGGTTCAGGGTCAGTTTTCAGTTCATGGGTAAAGGGGTATTTTTAGGGTTCAGGGTCAGTTTTCAGTTCATGGGTAAAGGGGTATTTTTAGGGTTCAGGGTCAGTTTTCAGTTCATGGGTAAAGGGGTACTTTTTAGGGTTCAGGGTCAGTTTTCAGTTCATGAGTAAAGGGGTATTTTTAGGGTTCAGGGTCAGTTTTCAGTTCATGGGTAAAGGGGTATTTTTAGGGTTCAGGGTCAGTTTTCAGTTCATGGGTAAAGGGGTATTTTTAGGGTTCAGGGTCAGTTTTCAGTTTTTGGGTAAAGGGGTATTTTTAGGGTTCAGGGTCAGTTTTCAGTTTTTGGGTAAAGGGGTATTTTTAGGGTTCAGGGTCAGTTTTGGGTTTTTGGGTAAAGGGGTATTTTTAGGGTTCAGGGTCAGTTTTGGGTTTTTGGGTAAAGGGGTATTTTTAGGGTTCAGGGTCAACAAATAAGATTGTAAAAAATTATTTTTATTATTTTCATTTATTATTTAATTATTATAATTTAATTTAAGTCGTTTTAAGTATATTTTAGTAATTCAAATTTAATATTAATTTAATTTAACACTGTTTTTAATAAAGTCGATATTTTTTACATCTATATTATTGTTAACGATATTTTGTACTCGATATTTTTGTACTTACCTGTTTGTAGATACAAACTCGATATTTTGACTGTCGATATTTTGTCCACGATATTTTGGCAAGTCGATATTTTGTCCCTCGATATTATTTCAGTGATCCGCCATTCAGACCTGGATGAAGAACTAATACTGGTCCTATGATTATGCCAGAGAATTGTTGTCCGGTCCTCCCAAGTAACTTGTGCTTTGTCTAGTCTGGTGAACGGGAGTGGGATCAGGAGACAGCCTTACCTCTAGGCGAACTCAGTCTGCTCGGCACAGACATCCAGGGCGGTTATTTAATATGTTTGTGTGGAAGAAGCAGATGGACCCCATCTAGAGTTTACTTGTTCTGGTGGCATGTATGAGAAATGAAAGAAATTAAAAAAAAAGACTTAAGACAGATTTAAGGCAGACTTAAGACACAATCCTAACTTTACTACTAATAAATGCATTCTGTTAATACCAAAAGTAGTAAGTTTAGGATTTTGTCTTAAGTTAGTTCTGTAAATCAGGCCCTCAGTGTTGTGCCTGTGGAGCTGTCCTAATCCAAAGCAGCACCCCAACAAAGTTGCTAAGTGGGGCTCAGAACAACTCCGAATGTTTCCAAAGTGCAAAGCCCCTAGAGCGGAAATCAGAATTGTGACTGGTTTTCTTCTCCAATGGAGGTCAAAGTTCCATCGAGCGTTAGAGATGATCTGGATGAAACAGGTTCAAGTGGGCAGCAGGCAGTGTCAGAAGGAACTCCCCCCTCTGTGTCAGCCAATCTCGTAAATGGTTACAATGCTGAAACCTTCTATACCGCCAAAACATTGAATATTGTTGACAGATGGACTGCCTGGATAGAAACATTTGATGATTTAATTGATGTGATAAATGTAGCAGATAACAAGAAAATTATCAAGTACCTTAAGAATCTTTTGCTGGTACAGGTGTGAAATAAGTCATAAAGAAAATGCTGCTGGCTGATAAGCACCAACACTTGGGATCCCCTTTTGGAAATATCCCTGTTAGCAGCAGCCTCTGCCTACAACCGATTTCTTAAAAAGTAACTGGTTGAGCTCTACCATCTCTTCATATCTTTTTTGCATTTCTGTTAACATTTGAACATTCGCTCTTACCTGTTTTTGGACATGAGAGTTTTCCTGCAGCCCTGGGAACATCCGGGAAGTTGTTGCAGAGCCGATCGAGTCCAGCGCGTCTCCACTCAACGCCATCTACTCGGGATTGTTGGGGACTGGGCCGACTCTTGGCCGGAATTCTGGAGATGTGAGAGGGGAGAGGATGGCTGGTCCGAGTGTCTGGGAGTGGAACGGTGTGATGAACTGCCCCCCTTATGAAGCGGAGGACGGTTGCAGCTGGAGGATCAGTGAAGCATCCCGCTTAGGCGTGTTGGGCTCTCCCTGCTGGCCCCAACCGGAACCCAGAGAGTGAACCCTCGCCCTGACCAGGACCCAGAAAGGTGACCCTCGCCCTGACCAAGCACCGGGACACCGGAAGTGGACCCCCCAGGATTCGTTGTTAACTCCTAGAGGTGGCCGAGGTGGTGGAGCAGTGTACGCCGACTACCCAGGATGAAGGCGTGGTGGGCTCTCGCGGCTGGCTATCACTGTCGACCCCCGGTCCCGATCATGGATGTTGTCCCCAGAGCATAGACAGTTGGGCACGAACGTCGAGGTGCGGCACCATCGACCCCACACACATTGGTTTGTGGGTTGCCATATGCTCCGGAGGACCGAGTGATGGGATCCCGGGCGTCCCTTCTTCTGCTGCCCGGGTCCTACTTGTGCACACAGCGGTGGCTGCCCTTTCCTCTGGGACTGTGCGGTATATGCTCGTGGCCCGCAGGAGGAGGCGGTGGGTCTGCGTCTTGCATCTTCGTTGGTGAGTGCATGGCGCCCCTTGCCTGGGGTGTGGAGGCGTTCGGTGCTGCAGCGCAATCCGGGGGTTGCCGATCCCAGTGCGGCGGTTCTTTGGGACCGAGTTGTTGATGCTCCCCGGAGCAAGACTTCCTAGGTCCCTCGTAGCTTGCATCGTTGCACAGCCCGCCCACATGAAAACAACTTATTTCGCCACATGAGCATGTTCTTTGCTCATTGTAGTTTTCAAGGAGTGACTAATGGGTGATTGCTAAAGGCTAAGTATATTGGCAAATCACAGACTTCAACCTACAGGGGTCACTCTTCTTGATCAGTCTTTCACCCATTTCTAAGATGGCAGTGGCTTTTGACTTTTATTCACTCAAAATAGCCGAGATCGAAAAATAGTTCCTTAAGGCTCAAGTGCACTATTTTTAGTGCTACATACATTGCATTTAAGGAATCGGTATTTCCGATTCCTTAAATGCAAGAGCAAAATAAGGAATTGCTATTTTGCGATTCCTTATTTTGCATGTAGTTATGAACTCACCTACATTGCACCCAGCCAAATACCAGTCGGTAACGCTGAAATTCTCAGAATTTCGGCGTTACCGACCGGTATTTAGCCACCTACATCTGGCCCCAAAGGTTTTTGCGGTATGGCACATCAGGTGAGTATTTAAATTTAGGTATCTAGTGGTTGCGCGTGATATATATCCAGAGAACGCAATTAACACAGGAAGACGGACGGACATACTAACTGACAACATTAAAGTGTCTCTGTTAGCAAACTGCCTCATGGATCCGATCTTACACCCACTTCTGACCCTAGAAAAAGAGTAAAAAAGGCAGAGGCAGTAGTTGCGGAAATGGACATACTTGCGTCGCGGTTCCAACGGGTAGCTTGCGCATGCTTGTACTCACATTTGTTTGGCGGTATATATCATTGCGACCTACATTTTGGACCGGATCCCGCCGTTTCTGGGATGAGGAGGGTCTGACTGCTAGAAGTAGGAAGTACGGAGGAAGAGGTCACGTGATCACGAGGCTTGCACGTTCCAGGACCCAGTACGCTAACCTTACGTAGTCTATGGCATAGTGTGAGGATGTGCATGCGCATTGAAGTGCCTGAAACTGGAGCGCTCGTCAAATGAACGCTAATGCAAGGCCTGTGGACGCTGTTGCGCATTAATAGGGTATAATTCTGCATGTGAAGTGGGCTGAGTATCTGGTCCTTGGGCATATCATGGCATCATATTCACAAAGGGAACTGGTGCTGAAAGAGTGATTTTGTGTGGGCTCCACCTCCGGTGTGTCCTAAGGAGGTGTGTTTAAAGAGATGTGTTAGTGCTGGGGAGTGTCTCATGTTCACAGGGAGGCCATTCCAGGTCTTAGCTGTGATGTAGGAGAAGGCTCTCTAACGAGTTCTCTGTCTGCAGATGAGGGGAACCTCTGCCAGGGTTGAGGTCGGCAGAGCAGTGGTTCCTCGTGGGTACGTGGAAAGATACTCTATTGTTGAGGTAGTTGGGTCCATTGTTATTGAGGGATTTGTAGGTGTGGGTTAGCAGTTTGAAGGTGATCCTTTTTTGATGGGTAGCCAGTGGAGGTCCCCTAGGTGTTGGGTCATGTGCTCATAATGCGGTGTCCCGAGCACGAGTCTGGCTGCAGCGTTCTGGATGGTTGGGAGTTTGTGTTAGAAGAGTTCTGTTGACTCGAGCATAGAGGGTGTTGTCATAGTCCAGTTTTCTGGTTAGGAGTAGGTGGGTGACAGTCTTTCTGCTTTCGGAGGGGATCCATTTGAAGGTCTTACAGAGGATGCAAAGGCAGTTGAAACTGGTGGACGCGACGGAGTTGATCTGGCAGTTCATTGAGAGTGAGGAGTCAAGGATGATTCCAAGGTTCCGAGCATGGTACGTCAGGGTTGGTGGGTTCATGAGGGCGGAGGGCCACCAGGTGTTGTCCCAGGTGGAGGTGCAGGGTCCAAGGATGAGGACCTCCATCTTCTTTGAGCTGAGCTTCAGCCAGCTGTCCTTCATCCAGGCTGCCACGTTCTTCATTCCTTCCTGGAAGCTGAGTCTGGTGTCTTCGGGATTCTTTGTGCGTGAGAGAATGAGCTGGGTGTCTTCTGCATAGGATACGATGCTGAGCCCATGCTGTCTGAGAATGGGGGGGAGAGAGGGCATGTAGATGTTGAAGAACGTCAGGTTTAGTGATGATCCTTGGGGTACTCCGCAGTTGATGTTGGTGGGTTTTGAGAGGAAGGTAGGGAGTTTGAACAGGCACAGTCAAAATGTCAGAACCACGACAGGCAGGTGCAGTCATTAATCGCTAGATCTAATGTCATCATACCATCTGATGTATGGGAACTCGTATAGCCGGGTAATTTGTTCTGTTTCTTCACAGTAGCGGGAGCTGACAGATATTGAGTGAGTCTTGCCAGTGCACTTCCCAGAGGTTAGCAAACAATCCTTTCATCCTGTTCTAGAATAACAGACAATGGGTTCTGGCTTATGGTCTGATTACACAAGATCATGGACTGCAATTAAAATAAATTCTTTGACAGTGATAATGGACTGCTACATGCAGTTCTTACAGCAGCCCCAGCCATTCAGAATATTAATGCCACTATTGCAAGTGACCTATACAGAAACAAGGACTTACCTGAAATGTAAATGAACCCAGAGAGAATTTCATTTAACCAAAATGATGGATTATCAGCATACACTTGAATGGAAAAAATCATGGTACAAGTTAGGCTACTTTGTGAGTATCTATCATTTAATAATTGAATATCGCATTTTGAAGTCTGAATAAAACAATACATTTGCATTGGTTGGTACAATAACAAAAGAAAGATAGCAAGAGCAACTAACTGTAGTTTTGTTTTCACTCTCTTATAATAAATCAGTTGTGAACGTGGTGATGCAGTGTTCACAGACATGGTCATGTAAAAGAGAGTAGGGGTGATAAAATACAGAGAAAATATGCAACTAGTGAAACGTGTGGTATGTATAAAGGATCAAAAATAATCATGTTTTTCATGAAGAAGCCTTCTACTCTATAATTTTATTAGGCATTCAAAAGAAAACGTTTCCAGCTCTTTTTTTAATGGAGTGTGAGTTTGTAGTGCTTCATTGTAGCTTTTGTGGTGTTTCTCTGTATTTAAACTGTAGGGGAAACCTGCATCAAAATGCGCTTGCACAAGGGAGAGCCTTTGGGGAACATTATGGGACCTAGGGGGAAACTAAACTTGGCAGAACCTAAATGCTCGATTCTGGATCCACTGTGCACCCTGATGAAGGTCAGGATCCTGGGGTTACAGATGAGCAGTGCCAGGCTCCAACTACAGAGGCTCCTAGGAAGGACTATCGCACAGGGATCATAGGTCTGTGGAGCCGCATGACAGAAGCAATGCCTTGTGTTAGGTAGGAGCTCCCGAGGCGAGTTCAGAAGCATTGCACTCTCCTACGCAGTAGCACAGCAGGAGCTGTGATGGGCTGCGGACAGCCAGCAGGGACTGCAAGCAGTGCCATCTTAACACATTGGAACGCTGGGTATTTGCCTGGGGTCGCCACAAACATAGGAGCCCAATGCAGACCAGAATTTATCTAAAATTTTCCGTTAAACACTTTTATTCCTGTGAGTGTAGGCAGGACTCAGTGCAGTGCTTTCCCAGGTGCCTTTAATGTTGTTAAGACGACCCTTGCTGCAGGAGGTGTGGGGCCTTCATTATGCTCCCCAAAGTTGAGTTCGTTGGTGCTTGTTTGGGGCATAGTATCCAATTAGCAAAGAAATTTACCAGAGAGTGGATTTAGAAAAATGATAAAGAAACAGCCCAAGGCTCCATAAAAGCAGCAATGTGGGCTGGAATCATCTAGGGCAGGCACCGCACATGCTCAAATATTGGCATTTTTGGTTTCTTGGTGACCACGATATCAGGATACCGCCAGAGAAGCGGTTCCTGGCTGTGTAGGTCTGTCAGGAGGCAGTGAGCTCCAAAAGCCCCTCGTTTTTAGGTTGAGCCTAGAGCAGCATATGTGCGGCTTGCTCGACTTTTAGTAAGGGGGTTTTCAAAGTGCTACCAGAGGCTTTTTCTAGCCTCAAGCTTGCGTGCACATGCGTGTGCAAGCGTGCAGCCGCCATGTTGGTTTCTGTCAAGGCTCATTAAGCCTTGCATGCTCCAGCCCATCTGCAGCCACACAATCTGTTTCTTACTTCTGTTTCCCTTATTTCTTCCCAGGCCATGTTTTATCTTGCGCAGGACCTTATCGCAGGTTTTATTGCGGTTATCTTCTGTCTCTTATCCATCCTTCCTCCTAAGCAGGTGCCCCGCATTCTAGACTATTCACGGATCTCGTTACTTGCCCAAACTCTCACTGATGTATTTACTTTTCTTGTGGTGTTTGTTGTCAGCAAATCTATTTATGTTGTTGACTTTTTACTGTATACACAACTTAAATGTTCTCTGCTTTAACTTGGATCTGTTTCGTTTTCAACGTGCATTGTGGTGCATATTTTTCTGAGTACTTTTTCTTGGAGCACATTGAAAAGCAATTGTGCCGCTGAATGTGGATTCTCAGTTGTAGTTTAAATTGTAGTTTCATGGCGAGCCTCAGGCACCCTGGCTACCAGAGGTCTCTAGAATTCTGGGTCGTTGTGTTTCTCAGAGTTTACTTTGTACCGGAGCAATAGAATCTGGCATTTCAGTGCCACTTGAGTTAAAGCAATGGGGCTCAGTACAACTTCATTTGAATAAATAATACTTGGGCGGCATTTCAGCTACATTTAAGTATCAATAATTCTGGTGAAGGGGAATTCAGTGCCATTTCAGTTGGAGCAGATGTGCGCTTGTTAGTTTAGTTGAAATGCCATTGGCTAAAATAAAATTATGAACGCAACTCCCATAATGCAGTAGGTTTTTAACCCCTTCGGCGCTCATGAGGGAGCTGTTCCATCATGAGCGTCAGTTGGGCTGTGCGCATGACTGAACCACTCCGTCACAGCCCCGCCCGCTCAATAGAACCTTAAGCACAGCGCCAAAATCCGCGCTGCACTGTACGGTTAAACTGAAGCTTAGGGCTGTAAACATGATGCGGACGGTGGCATGGAATGTACCACTACACCTGTGGGGTAGCCCTTTGTTGCGAGGTATCACCTCAAACCCCCACAACAGAAACAAACCCTTCCAATGAAAAACAAGCATTGGCATAGCCAATAGGTCCCACCTTTTGGACCTTATAAGTGTTTAGTTATCCAGCAATATCCTTGGTGCAACAACATCACCTGGTGCATGGGTAAACACTTATAATGTCCAAAATGTGAGACCTATTGGCTATGCAAATGCGTGTTACATTTAAATTGAAACCTTAGGTTTCCCAGGTTGAGAATGTATACCTTTGGGAGACATTTTACAAAATGGTATGGCTTTTGAAATGTGGGGGTCATTCTTTACAGACTCTTCGGTTGCTTAATCAGCAGGTGTAAAAAAAGAAGCAATCAAACAATGCACAGTATTGAATATGAAAATATTTTTATGATAACTGTATTACCAGAATGAATGCAGATAGCATTGCAATATGGCCATCATGAAATGTTTTAATTTTGATTATATCATAGTTAGCTATTAAATATTGTGGTTTACACCCTGATGACGCAAGTAGGCCCTACCCCTGTAACCTGCACCCACTGTTTTGTGCTAAGAAAATGAGGGGTTATTGTGGTTTTAGAGTGCATGGCGTGATGGTATACAGACTGTTAGAGCATTTCCACTGTCTATAACTTTTTCCTTTGTATGAGAAAAGCATGGACTGGACAAAATTTAGTAAATTGATTTCTCAGTCTGACAGCCCCAGATAAAAGCGCACCAGATTAAAACAAACATGCACATCAAATAATTGTAGGTACAACAACACAGGTCTCGCTTGATTGAAATACTGGTCAGACAACAGGGGAAGAATAAAACGGTTCCACAAGTTTATATGAAGGGCAGAAAATAACAAACAGCATACTGTCTGAATTGCAACATGGTCGGATTACATGGTACAGGGTTCAAATCAATCACTCTCCCCTTGGGAATAGCCAGTAAAAATGTGTCATATTCCACCTAAAGTGAGTCACTAGAAAACGATGAGGGCAGCGCATGTCAAGCTATATATATGGTTCTATGAACAAAGAAGATTTGAGCAAATTATAAGCTTGCACAGATGATTTGTTTATTGTACGTGAAACTCTCTTATATGATTTCCAATCCCTGAAAGCCATTTTGGTCCCAAAAAATCACCTTTAAATATGATCTCATGGCGCCCAGCTTATCAAAACATATTTTAATATAGTTCAACCACAGGACTTTATGTAAAAAATAAAAAAAAAATAACAGTTTTTAATTGCTGGGTTGCCTGTGGAATACCAGTATACCAGATCAGACATTTTATCAGAGCAGTAAATAAATCTATTAAATGCAAAGTTGGATGAATGACAAAGAAAAGGTGTCCAAGTGAGTCACCTCTCCTGGAAGCCACCGGAAGACAAAGCAGAGTTTGCTGCCACTAAGACTCAGTGATATTCCAGCATTGGATTTCCTTCCAAAGAGGATTAAAGGTGGAGAAAGAGAAGACAAGAAATTGCACCTATGTTACCAGATAGATGAAACTTTGCAGCACGTCATATGTATCTGGCCCGCCCTGGTAATATATCAAAGAGATTTGCAAAGAAATGTATTTAACAACCTAGGGATCAGGTCTTGCAGGTCCGTACAGATGGAATCACTAGAGCCAAGGAACACAATGCTGAACATTTGACTGGTACAGTTCCTCAATATTTTTCAGACCCTTGCCCAAGCAGATTTACGGATACCGGTGGGACAAGAAGAATGCACTTGACACTAGGGGCAGATTTACAAGCCCCCTGCGCCACCAGTACGTCATTTTTCGTGATGTACTAGTGGCGCAGGGGGCGCAGGGGGCTCCTCCATATTGACAAGGAGAGGAAAAGGCACCCTGCATGACTTTTCCTCTCCTCGTAAATATAGCCCCATCACACGCAGCACTGTGCATGGAAGGGGCGTTCCATGGGTGTTGCTGTGGGTGTTCCCACGCAACACCCATGGAACAAAACACATCTCCAGATTTACGAGAAATCGTCAATCTGGAGATGCATCTGAATGCTCCTCCACCCTAGAGGTGGTATAGTGAGGCGCAACGAGGAGAAATGTTTTCATTTTTCCTCTTTTTTCCCTCTTTCAATGCGTGCTGCATTCTACAGCACGCTTTGAAAGAGTAAAAAGCCTCTTGTGATTGTTTTTGTGCAGGAAGGTGTCCCTTCCGGCACAAACACAATCTCCACATGACGCAGGCACACTTGCACCATGGTGCAAGGTTGGCTACGCTGGCGCATAGCTGCATTTTGTGTGCGTCAGTGCAGAGGAAGCACAGAGATGCTACATATTCTTGTAAATATGTCGCATCTCTGTGCTTTCCAAACTAACGCTACATAAGAAAAAAATTACCTATGCCTCTAGTGACTTCACAACACTTATTCACATGAAGTCAGATGAACGCAAACTAATAAGCTTAACTTAGCAGTAATTTCTGCCTTTTATTTCATTATTTTTTTTAATGAATATCTTTGATCACAAAAAGAACACATAGTCAACTAAATGAAATACCACATTAGTACTTACACAGTGAATATGAACAACGTGAAAATGTGTTTTGACATACAATTACAAATAAACTCATAATAATCAAACATCAATACAAACGAATGAAATGTCACATAGAACAATCAATATATACACAATACGAAATACAAAGTTGTCATACAAAATGATAAATTAGACAACTAGCACCCTTATATTTAGGATAAATCAATTCCTCTGAAATATCATGGACACAAGGGGGTGTATTTGCAATATTTAACCAAGGATTTGAGTTCCTTTGTCTGCCGACGCGTTTCAAGTGCCGGTTAAATCAATTGCCGCACTTTCATCAGGGCTGGATTAGTCTTTCTCACGAACAGACTGTGACAAAGAAGGGGGAGAGGGGTTTGAGTTTTTATTAAAAAAGGCGCTTCCCAAAACCCTAATTCTTTCTCTATCTGAACAAGTTAGTGGTCACATACCTGCATTATGCCGGTTTGATGTGACCATCAGCCATATGTAACAAGCAGTGGTTGCCACTCTGCAATAAAATACATTATGAATGACTTGCTGCACCGTGCTGCGTTACTTTGATGTAAATATGCCCTCAGGTATTTATGATCATGGTGGGCTGCTGGGGCCTTTTACTATTGCTGTTTTCTGTCTAGTCAGATTGAGTTTTGACACCAGCATGCCTGTTGCACCTGGCTAAATACCAGTATTTTTCAGTGAAATAGCATTTTGCTTAAGCTGTTCTGGTTTTAGCAATCAATGTTTGGTACTTTTGCATTTTTATGTGGGAGCCCGTTTTTCAAGTCCTACCTGCCAAATACTCCTACATACTGCTGCGACATGAGGCTGCTCACACCAGGGGGCTGCACGGTGCTGTTGGCGCCACGTAAGACGGAGTGTTGCCCGAGTGCCGCTGCCGACTCACGCCTGCTGGGGACTACATCCCCCATCACCTCTTGCGGGACAAGCGTCACGCCACACGCCGAGAGCGCCAGGAAGCGCGGATAAGGAGGCTGGGGCTCCCCCAGCATGGGAGCCTGTTTTTCAAGTCCTATCTGACAAATACTCCTACATACTGCTGCGACCTGAGGCTGCTCACACCAGGGGGCTGCACGGTGCTGTTGGGGCCTCATAAGGCAGAGTGTTGCCCGAGTGCCGCCACCGACTCACGCCTGCTCGGGACTACATTCCCCCTCACCCCTTGTGGGACAAGCATCATGCCACATGCCGAGAGCGCCAGGAGGCGCTGATGAAAAAGGCCGGGGCCCCCGCAGCGCGGGAGCCCGTTTTTCAAGTCCTACCTGCCAAATACTCCTACATACTGCTGCGACCTGAGGCTGCTCACACCAGGGGGCTGCACGGTGCTGTTGGGGCCACGTAAGGCGGAGTGTTGCCCGAGTGCCGCCACCGACTTGTGCCTGCTGGGGACTACATCCCCCATCACCCCTTGCGGGACAAGCGTCACGGCACACTCCGAGAGTGCCAGGAGGCGTTGATAAGGAGGCCGGGGCTCCCACAGTGCGGGACGCGCGCTGGCGTGCCCGGCACTGCCCGGGCAAAGCCTGGGCCAACGGCGAGCCTGTCCGCACCCGTCAGCAGCCAGAAGAGGCTGGGCTGGGCACCTCCCCCTTCATTTGAGACTTTGGATTTTACTCTCTTCTTGGGGCCTGGTCTGTCGTTTTTTAACCTAGCATATATTTTTGTTTTGTAGCATTTGCATAAGTTGTGATATATAACTCTTTAAGCTGCCATGAGTAGTGGTCATCGCAAGGGGGTTGGTGGTTCAGGGGTAGCAGGTACCTTGGACACTTTTCTTACGCATGCGGAGTCCGTCTTAATACATGCAATAGAACATCTCGGAACAGCGCCTATCTTTAGAACCTTTCCGTGCCTCCTCCGAAGCCCTCTTACCAGGCCCTTTATTAATAGAAAATATTCTATCTATCCCTGTTTTGCCAGTAGTTTTTGAGTCCTCACCTTCCCATTCTAATGAAGCACTGAATACAGCTAGTACACCACCTTCTATATCCCCCTGTGATAAGGTTCTCACCCGTCAAAAAAGACCTGTGCAAACAAATGCTTGGGAAAGTATTAAACCTAACAAAAAAAGGAAAGCGTGTGCTTTGCCACAAACTACACATCAGGTTAACAAAGTGGCCAAAACTAGAGGGACAGTTCGGGGTAATAAGGGTAGCCCTTATGTTCCTATGGCCCCAGGTACCCCATGCCCTGTAGGTGGTGGTGACCTGGCCAGTACTCTAACGATTTCCAGGACTCCATTATAGCAAAATCCGAAGAGAAACTTGTAGTTTTGCTTAACCCCTTAATCACTAAATTGTCTGGCATTGATCTAAGACTGTCCAAGTTAGAGCAGCACCTTTTTTCCTTAAAGCCCCCCTTGCCTAATGGAAACTCTGGCAGCCTACTTGAATCAGTTTTAGCAAAGAAGCCCTCAACAAGCCTCCCAACTGCTGAGTCAGGCTGCTCTGCAAATACTGTAGTGTTAGCCCCTTCTGTAAATGCATGTAACGTGCCGATTATTACACCCAAGTCTGGCCAGAGGAGGGAATATGAAGGGCAACAAATTCAGGGGATGCCACAGGGTGGGTGGGTGAGCCAAAGTGACGCCCTAAATTTACCGCCAGAAGCTACGCCCTATACAATTATACTCTCCAATGTGCCAGCCCTTTCACCAGGGGATGGGGAGCACTGGACTTCCCTCAGGAATAAGACACTTCATTTGTTGAATTCAAGAACTGGGTTGGGTAACCACCTATTTCGGGAATTCAAAATGATACACAGAGTTCCATGGGTAGGGAAATCACAGAAATGTTCCAGAGGTGACTGAGTTGTGTTGAATTTTGGGTCATCACTGATAGGCAAAACGATCTTGGGTAGGGCAGGGGCCAGGTATCATAGTAAGGAGTCTATTAGTATTTTCCCTTTAGTGTTTTCTATCGCAACACTGCAATGCAAAAAACACGAAGGGAGGGACGTAGGGACATAGATCTGATACAAGGCACCTATGATTATAATATGCCAATTCATAACAGATTTCAGATTTTCTCTGATTTGGAGGAAATAGATTGACTTTGCCCCCAATAGCTGAGACGGTACCGGGAATAGGGCCCAGGGGCGTCAACAATATAGATAGTTACCCCTTATCCTAATATAATGGACACAATTATGTAATGCCTTCTGGACCACCAGCGAGTGGTATGGGAAGGGACTGCTATTTAGAAACAGTAGTGGTCCATTCACAAAAAGGGGATGTTTCTGCTCTGGAGAAATGTGGTTCAAGTCAGCAGTCAGGTCCTAGCCCTAATCTTTGTGACACAGTAGTTACTAAAGTAGTGTCATGGACGTTGCAGGGCTTTCACAGAAAATAGCCTGTGTAGACTGGTCAAAGTTTATTGAAGAGCAAGACATATTGTTCTTCCAAGAGACATGGGCCGTGGACCAAGTATTCCGCCATGGATACTTAAATTTTTCAAAAGCAGTGAAACAGGGGCAGTAAGACAATGCGAGCAGTTCAAGTTGGAAGAGATCATCATTGATTCAGAGGACATTCTTATAATTAGGTTGCAGGGGGCACAAGCCATAGACTTGTTATTATTCAAGTCTACTCAAGGGGTATGCAAGGCAGTAAAGCTTACCCAACTGTGGCACTTTTAGATTCTCTTTTTAGTAGAATACAGAGGTGATAAACATGTAATAATAGCGGGTGATTTTAATTGCACTTTTGAACCCCTTTACTTTCATGATAATACTTTTAATGAAGAGGAGGATGCAGAGTGTTCTATTCCAACGTTGGATCTTCCTGTAATAAAAAGGTGGAAGAGTGCCGCACTCCAGTTGAAAGTTTATTGCCTGGAACAAAGAGTTAGGGCAGCTAATGAGAGAACAGTCTCCGACAAACATTGCATGCCTACCTTCAGTTTTGGGCAGCGTACCAGCCGAATAGACTTATTTTTTAATAAACAAGGAGTTCTGGTCTAATTTAAATGATATGGTGGTTTGTGAACGACCTGAAAGTGATCACAATTCACTCTTACTGTCCATAGGTTTTTTGACCTCGCCCCATGGAGTAATGCAAGTTCCATCCATAGATTACGTTGAGGCTCGATTGTCTAATGACTCTAGGTGTGTAAAACGGGTGAATGTGAGGACAAAGGCAGAGCACATGGAGAAAATGAGCAATTTGGTTGTTAAAGCCATAGGTACCTTACAGAGTTGTGTTACACAGGAAGCGCTCAATTCCACTGCCGTCCAGGTCCATGAGGACCTTTTTACAAAGCTTAAAGCTTATTTTATTACAAAAAGGAAGAAACCCATGATTAACTCTGGCTACAAAGCTGCCGCCTGGTATAATTCTTCCTGTCACCATGCCTATAGGAACTTAGCAGTGGCAGCTAGGTTGAAGGATAGGGATGAAATTTGTAAGGCCAGGGCAACATATAAGGCTTCCCAAAATTCTGCCAAAAGGGATTGGGATGAACAACTCTGGGCAGAATTGCTCAGTGCATGTTCGGAGCGAAATATGACTGCCTTTTGGCACTTGGTTAGTGAGGCAGAGGGTCACCTAGCAAGGTGCCCACGAATCATGTAGAGCCAGACCAGTGGGTTTCTTATTTTAAAGAACAGTTTGCAAGTGTTGGAGAAACACAAGACCAGTTGGAATTGCCTTCTCCTATTTCCACTCTTTTCTTTAGCAAGAAAGAAGTGGAAACTGCATCACTTTTAGTTTCTAGAGGTAGTGCGCCGGGGCTTGATTGTATCCCCTTTGATCTGTTTCTCCATGATATAGATATGTGGGGGTCCTATATTCAATTTCTAGCGAATGCCATCGCTAATGGAGCACCCATACCTGCCACTTGGGCAGGCGCAATTATCCTCCCCATCCACAAAAAGAGGGATCATTCTCGACCTGGGAACTATAGGCCAAAAAGCTTATAGATTGTATTCAAAAGTTGTCTGCAAGGTTGGTATTGGGTAGAAGCCAGGCATGGTTGAAAGAATGTGCAATTTTATCCCACCTTCAGGCGGGGTTCCGGCCGTGCACCAGCAACGTAGATCAGGTGCTAAGGCTTATTCTTATATACTCGTGCGTCGTAGTACTAGGGAGAGGTACAATTTACGCAGCATTCGTTGACCTTAAGTCGGCCTTCGACCTCATCCCTCGTCCTAAGATGTGGCGTAGTTTCTCGAAGATTGGTATGCCGCTGGATATTTTTGCTTTATTGATTAAGTTACACGCTGACGACCCAGCGAGGGGGCGTGGCTTGGACGCCGATCGGGATGGCGGCGTGAGCTCGCAGCTCCGCGCGGAATCCCGCTAATTCTCCTGTTTTTCGGGACCCTAGGCGACCCGGAGACGACGTTCCTGCCCTCTGAAGTGTAAGGGGACAGCTGGACGTAATCGGTGAATCGCTGGGGGACTGCTGGCCCCGAGGAGATCGAGGAAAAGGCGGCCGAGGTGTAGTCCGGGGTGTGAAGAAAATGGCGGCGAGGAGGTCGGACGGTCCCGAACTTCAGCCTTGAGTCCGGCTGTCGCCGAGCAGAGAGGGACCCTGAACCCGGCTGCCCAACGCACTGGGATTGGTGGCGCGAAGCCCTGAGACCGGGGGACGCTGCCCGATTCACCCAGGAGATCAGGGGTTCTCGTCGACCACCGCCCTACGACTCATCCTCCCCCCACAGGCCCAGTGGGGGTGACGGAACGGAGCCCGTCCGCCTGGTCATTGCTCCTGAGACCATTGGCGGTGACATAGCACTGCCCGGTGCCCGGTGACCGGCACGGACCCACGGGGGAACCCGCAGTACGGGTGGCCGGACTTGTGACGCAGCGCCCTGACATGGCGGCGATCGGAGGGCCGATGCCCGGGAGCCGCGAGGGGGACTCGGCGACATCGACCCAGCTGAATGAGAGTCCCTCCCCGGAGCTTGACCAGGAACAGCGGCTGAACCGGCGCTTGGATGCCATCCTTGAGGCGATCACCTCCACTAAGGAGGCGTTGCACAATGATATTGCCCAAGTGGCCACGGGCCTGGGGCTGCTACGCGCGGAACACGCGAAGCTGGCGGATCGGGTCAAGGATCATGACCAACTGTTGCTGGACCTGAAGCCATCGGTGGTGACCGCGGAGCACAGGATTACAGACATTTTGGCCCGACTGGACACTCTAGAGCGGAGGGCGGAGGATGCCGAAGGCCGCAATAGGCGGAACAACGTGCGGGTCGTAGGCCTGCCGGAACGGATTGAGGGGGAGGATGCGGTGGCCTACATGGAGAACTGGTTCCGCACTGTGGTGGCGCCGGAGGGGCTTACTCCATTTTTCACTCTGGAGCGGGCTCACCGGGTGCCCGCTCGCCCGCCGGGGCTTGGCCGCCCCCCCCGACCAATGGTGGTGCGGCTCCTCCACTACAAGGACCGAGACCTCCTCATCCAGCGGGCCAGGATGTCGGGCCCTTATGAGGTGGAGAACAGCAAGGTAACGATCTTTCCGGACTATACGCAGGCGGTCCAGAAGGACAGGGCATCGTTCCTTGCTGTGAAGAAGGAGCTCAGGGAGGAAGGCATTCAGTACTCCTTGCTCTACCCGGCCAAGCTGCGGATTATCATGGATGGCACCACACACTTTTTCCAGACTCCGGACGAAGTTTGGCAATGGCTTGAGTCGTACAGGGCAGGGACGGATAGGACGCACCAAAGTCGGCGAGACCAGCCCAAGCAGCCCGGGTGCGGCAGTCACAACGCATCAGGTCCCGCAACAGGCGCCAGCGGGAGAAGCGGGAGGCTCAAATGGCGGCGGAGAAGAGGGATGCACTCGCGGCGACGGCGGCCATTACAGGGTCGCAACAGAACAGTGAACGGGCCGAAACGGACTCGGGAGGAGAAGGCAGCAGAACAGGAGAGGAACTTTCGGAGGCAGAGAGCCAGAAGGGGCCGACGGTGACCCCACAGACTTCGGATACTATTTTCTGCGGCTGAAATAGACTTGGGACTAGATCGGGACTTCATGGTAGGGTGATATCCTGTCGCTGGAGGGCGGGTTGCCGGGTGGGGGAGCTGAGTGTATCGGAGGGGATGAAGGGCGGGACGCGGGCTCCGCTAGCTGGGGTTGGCGGCGACTCACCCCCCCTAGGCCCTTAAGGTCGACTGTGGTGGAGACCACAGGGTAAGTGTGCGAGAAGTTGGATCAAGGTTTGGATGGGGGCGGCCATTGGGTTCGTGTGCTCTGTCCTGGGGAGTGGGGTTTGGGGAATGTTTCAGTTTTGGGGTTGTTTGGGGGGGGGCAACTGCATTGGGGGGGTCATGGGCCGTTGTTGTTTGATTCGGACTGTACGGAATTGGAATGGGGACATTACCTAATTTGAAATGCCTAACGTGGAATGTCCGGGGGCTGCGGACTATGGTGAAACGTCACAAAGTACATGCATACCTGGTACGCAGGGGGGTTCAGATAGCTATGCTCCAGGAGACTCACCTCACCAAAAAAGAGTGCGCTGCCTTGCAGAAAAGATGGCGGGGCCAGGTTTTTGGCACCACTTACTCAGCGTATGCCAGGGGGGTCTTGATCTGGGTGAGGGCGGGGATACCCTTTCAAGTGCTGAATCAGGTAATAGATCCGGATGGCAGGTTTGTAGCGGTGGAGGGGAGATTGTATGGGCGGGATGTGGTTTTCTGTTGTGTTTATGCGCCGAACACTGACCATGGCCGATACTTTGATAGCCTCTCGGGGTCCTTGGCCTCTTTCCTGGCGGGTCCGATAGTGCTAGGGGGGGACTTCAACTCGATTACCGATGTGGCTCTGGATAGGTCCCATCCCCCCCTAGTAGACTCTCCTGTGCGCAGGCTGGCCGCGCACAGGAAGGACTGGCAAGAACGTTGGGGGCTGCTGGATGTCTGGAGGGAGAGGCACAGGGGAACCAGGGATTACTCCTTTTATTCCGCTCTCCATGATTTACATGTCAGAATTGATTCGGTGCTTTGCGGGAGCTCCCTAGCCCCATTGATTACCCATGCTGAGTACCTTGCTAGGACGATATCCGATCATAACCCCCTGTTGGTGCATATTCAATGGCAGAGGGAGCGCTCAGTAATACCAACATGGCGGCTTCGTCCGGAGACGCTAGAGGATTCTGTGTTCGACGATGCGGTCCGGCAGGGCATTGATAGTTATTTCGGTGCGAATGAAGGAACGGCGACGAGTAGGTCTACTGAATGGGATGCAATGAAAGTGGTGGTGAGAGGGGTGTGCTTGGGCAGGTTCTCGAATGCTCGAACGACTGTGCTGAATGACTTAATGAAAGCGGAGGAAACTTTGAGGGACCTGGAGCGCCGCAGGCCAACTAGGCCAGGTCTACAGGCCCAGTTATTGGAGGCGAAGGAAGTGGTAGCCGCGGTGACGGAACGTTTGAGATGTTATGACTATAGGCAGTACATTATCAGGGCACACGCAGAAAGGGACAAGGTGGGTACCCTCTTAGCCAGATTAGCTAGCCCGGAACTTAGGGGTTGCCCGATCCTCAGCATTACTAACGCGCAGGGAGAGATGGTGTACTCCCAGGCAGCTGTATTGGACCGCTTTAGGGGTTACTATGAGGAATTATACCGGAGTCAGTTGGGAGTGGGGGTTCAGGACATCGTGGAGTACCTGGGGGAGAGGCCGCTTCCGGTCTTGGACGAGGACGACGCGAAGGACCTGGGTAGCCCGATCACGCTTACGGAAATTCGAGTGGCTATCAAACATATGGCCCGTAACAAGACGCCCGGGGTGGACGGACTCCCAGTCGAGTTCTATCAGCACTATGTAGACGCTCTGGCGCCCAGGCTGCTGGTGGTGTATACGGAGGCCTTCGAGAAGGGGGCATTGCCTGGCTCCATGCGGGAGGCCTTGATAGTACCACTCCTCAAGCCTGGCCGGGATGCCGCGGACGTGAGGTCTTATCGCCCGCTGTCCATGCTGACGGTGGACTATAAGATCCTGAGTCGCATCCTAGCCACTAGATTGGCCCCGCACATGACGGGCCTGGTGCACAGGGATCAAGCCGGGTTTATACCCACGAGGAGCACGGCGATGAATATCCGCCGCCTGGTGGGAATAATGGACGCCATCTTGGATGGGGAGGGAACGCCGGCGGTTCTGTCCGTGGACGTCGAGAAGGCCTTCGACAGTTTGGAATGGCCTTTCTTGGATGGAGTGCTGGAGCGGTTCGGCATGGGCGATGGGTTTCGAAGGTGGACGAGGGTCTTGTATACCTCGGCGACGGCGAGAGTTCGATTGGGCGGCTTGGTATCTGCCGCGTATCCGGTGGGCAGGGGAACACGACAGGGATGCTCTCTCTCCCCTCTGTTGTTTGCCCTGGCGATGGAACCCTTGGCGGTCCATGCGAGGTCAGGCGACCGATACGCGGGAATAGTGAGTGATGGGCAATGGCATTATATATCGCTCTATGCAGATGACCTGCTCCTGTACCTAGCTGACACTTCGGGGGCACTGGCTGGAGCGATGGATCTGCTGTCCGAGTTCGGCCGACTGTCGGGCCTTAAGGTCAATTGGGCAAAGACCTGCGTGTTTCCGCTGAGAGCGGGATCGCCAGCCCCTAGCTGCGACTTGGGTGTGGCATGGGAACCCTCTTGCATCACCTACTTGGGTGTCCGCATTTACCACTCGGCTGCTGACCTTTTGGAGGGTAACATTGGCCGTTGTGTCCGGTCACTGCGGGGTAGCTTGTCTTTCTGGTCGACCCTCCCGCTGACAGTCCTGGGCAGGATAGCATTGTTGAAAATGGTGGCGCTCCCCCGCTTCCTTTATTATTTCCGAACGCTACCTGTCTGGATTCCCCAGGGGGTGTTTAGGGAACTGCGGTCAATGATTATTGGCTTTCTGTGGGGGCATGGCCATCGCAGAATAGCCTTGAGCACGCTACTTCGCCCCAAGCTGGAGGGGGGCATGGCCGTGCCCGACCTTGAGCTGTATTATCTGGCGGCGCAGTTGCAGGTCCTTACGCAGAACGTAGCCAGGGTGTTCCGGGGGCCGGAGGAAGACCGGGGTCGGGGGATACAGCGCCACGTGCTGTCGTACATCATTATGCAGCAACGGCTCGAGTTACGGGCCCTCACCATGGAGGAGCGGACGCTCCGGCTGAGCTGGCAGAGGAGCCTTCGGAGAGCGAGGACATCGCGGCCTTATGCCCCGGAGATCCCGATCGGGATGTTGACGGCTTTGCCGCACGGAGGGGATTGGTCCCCGTTGATGGACTGGGAGGACGCGGGGTTGCAGGTGGTGGGTGACTTGTATATAGATGGGGCGCTGGCGCCGTTCGACGTGCTCCGGGACTAGTTCGGACTGCCTGAGGGAGGCTTCCTACTACACGCGGCTGTAGTGGCTGCCATGCAAAAGCACTGGAAAGAGGGGCTCCTGGAGCCCGCGACGACTATGGCATGCCAATATGTGGTGATGGCGGCTGGTACATTCAAAGCTGTGACGTGCCTCCATAATAGGATGCTGAACGAAGGGCTGGAACCACTCCATGGGCTCAAAGCTAAATGGGAGGGGAGCGTTGGCCGGCCCATACCGGATACGGCATGGGGCCATATCCTGCGACGCACGTGGAAGGGCACCAGGAACGCACGCTTTCAGCAGGTCCATTTTTATGTGCTCCATAGGGCCTATTTAACTCCAGAGAAACTACAGCGGCACTTTCGGGTGCCGGATGCCTGTTGCCCCCGGTGCTCGTCCCATGGGGCGGACATGGACCACTTGTTTTGGGGGTGTCCACAACTGGGATCTTATTGGGCGGAGGTAGGGGAACTCCTGAATGAAGTGACTGACAGGGAGGTAGAATTCGACATGGCGGCGTGTCTATTGCTCTGGTTCCCGCATACTAAGCACACCAAGGTGACAAGTAAATTCATAGACCTGGGCCTGATATTGGCTCAAAGGGAAATATCGTGGCACTGGAAGGCCAGGGGGGGTCCCTCACTGCGTAGATGGAAGAATGAGTTGCTGCGATGGTCTGACTGCGAGAGCGTGCTCCGGATGAAGCAAGCAGTGAAGTTGGGGAATGAGAAAGTTCTGGATGCGGCGCGTGCATGGGAGTTAGTGGTACAGGCTCTGCGTGATGCTTTGGTTGAGGATGAGGACGGCGAGGACTAAGCCGCTGGACACCGCGGGGCGAACACAGAAGTATCTCAATACGCACTGTAGTGGAACCATCCAGTTCAGTAGAGCGAAGCACACACCTTAGCAGTTGCCAGGGGGGGGGCGTTGGGGGGGTTAGTTGTAGAGGGGCTTGGGGAGGGCCGGAAGCCATTGGAGGGTTGCTGGTGGAGGCCTTGGAACTACTGGGACAGGGGGTATTGAGTGGCGGGCAGACTGATTGGGTGGGACGGCCTGGCACGAAGGCCCGAATAGCCTAGAGTAGGCCCCGACGGGGGCAATTACGTTGATTCCACGGAGATGGCTGACGGGAATGTTGTTGCGGGTGGGGGGGTAAAAGCAGATACGTAAAACGCCCTCCGCCAGGGTCCCAATGGGACGTACACTGTGTTGTGTTCCTCTCGAGCGATCTGATATGCCGCCCGGCCTCCGGGATGCGGGCTGAATGGCTGTGTACAACTGTGAACTGTCATTGGACGGGGGGAGCCCACAAGTGCACTGGCTGTTTACTTTTTCCTGCTGTTTATAACTCTGCAATAAAAATATAATTTAAAAAAAAAAAAAAGTTACACGCTGACAATTCTGCCCAGGTCAGATGGGATACATGGGGCAATATTACCAATAAGTTTCCAGTCGAGAAGGGGGTGAGACAAGGGTGCGTGTTAGCACCAACCCTCTTTTCAATATATATCAATGGGGTGGTACAGTATTGTGAGAACTTTGCCACGGATCACCATCCCTGGCTGGTTCCAAGATCCCCCTTTTTACACCTTGGCTGCTAGAGGTTTTCCCCCCCCCCCGGTGCTGCATTCCCAGATTTTCCATTGTTCATGACGAGCTTAGCTCGTCATCAGCACAGCTCAACCATGCCTCATGACGAGCTGAGCTCGTCATGAGCATAGACGGGGTTAATTTTTGCCCACGACACCCTTATTCTTTCCAAGACATGACAGGACCTTCAAAGAGCCTTTCCGAGGTTTGAGGAGTTTTGTGAGGATCATGATCTTCTTGTAAACATGGATAAAACGAAATAAATGGTCCTACAAATCAATAAGAATACTGTGGGTTCTGTCAAAATGAAGGGGGGAATCCTAGAGCAGGCAGAGACCTTTTCATATTTACGAGTTACAATTGACAAAAAAATGAGTTGGAAGCCACAAATAGACCTGCTTACAGTCAAGTACGCACAATTGTCTGGTCCTCTGTTGAAAGAGCAAAGGTCAAAGCAATTGTTCCCTTGCTGCATATTTATACCTCTAAAATTGCCGCCTCAATCCTATACGGGGCAGAGTTTTGGGGTTATGCTAACCTGGACCACTTGGTGGTGGCCCAGAACAAATTATTGAGGTCTATAATTGGCCTTCCGCAGTCTACCCCGCTATTACCCCTATATTTGGATCTTGGTTGCCAATCGATTAGAGATGTGGTACACTACAGGCCGGTTACCTACTGGAGGAGGCTTTGCGTTATACCAGAACTATCACACTATGCACTGGCCTTGTTAGAAGTTAGGGAATTGGATGTTTACAGAAAAATCATATGGCTTCGATGTGTCAAAGATATACTTAGTGAGATGGGGATGAGCTGCCTCTGGACAGCACCTGCCGAAAGCACATTTCTATCCAAAACTGAGCTAAAGGCAGTGTATTGGAACATGATAGTTACGAGGCAGTTCTCAGTTAATAATAATCCCTCTTTGTCTAAATTATTTCTTGACACTAAGTATGAGGTTATTTATGAGAGCTACTGGGATCTAATTACTTCCCCAAGAGATAGGAAACTGTACTGTCAGTTTAGGGTGGGCTTGATACCCACAAATGTTTTTACCAACAAAGGGTGCACTTCCAACAATAGTAACTGTGGCTCACATCCTTTTTGCCTGCCCATTGTACCATAAACCTAGGACCAGATGGTTGAAACCTATATGTTCAAACATGGGGACTAGGTCCAGCAGCGAGACATTTAGGATTTTAAAAACATCACTGGAAGGTTCCATTGTCATCGCCATTGCAAAGTTTTTGGGCTGGGTATGGGTGATACGTTGGAAAGCAAAAACGATTGTGTAAAAGTTCTTGTTTATGTCATGTAGGTTCCCATTAATAATCTAGCACCTTGCACTTTATTGTTTGATTGTGTCACTCATGATGATTAATGAAGGAATGTTATTTTAGACTATACCATTGATAGGGTGAGACTTAATGTTTTAAGGTATTTATTGTCATATCATAAAACTTCAGGGTGATCATTTTTGGATAAACAAGCATGTGGAAATCCTCTGTTTTTATTTCCTGTATGTTGATATAACTTTTATGATTTTTTTTTTTAAATCAAAATAAAGTTTTGACTGTCAAATACCAGTATTTTTCAGTGAATTATCATTTGGCTTAAGCCTTTCTGGTTTTAGCAATCAATGTTTGGTACTTTTGTATTTTTATGTTAGATTTGCTTATTTTAGCCCTAGAATCTCTGTATCCAAGACCACTGTCCAAAAAATATAAAATGTGTACTTGTAAAGTGCACGCTCACACAGAAGGGTTCCTGGGCACTGAACAACAGATGTTTACTGTTACCCAACAGTACTAATGTTTTCAACCTCAGAAGGATGAAAGGCTGAATGGACCTGACAGGATTTAAACCTTTGACGATGAGGTCAAACACAGGCCCCCTACAGTAGACACATTAGTTCACTAAGCCACCAGACCTAGCAAATGTTGCCTGGTTACATTTCAGCAATTTTCCCAAAAATGTGCATATTGCGTATGCCTTCCTGGTTTTAGATACCAATGTTTAACACTTTTGCACTGTAGGTTAGATTTCCATATTGTTGCCCGAGCAACTCTGCATCGAACACACGCTGACAATTCTGCCCAGGTCAGATGGGATACATGGGGCAATATTACCAATAAGTTTCCAGTCGAGAAGGGGGTGAGACAAGGGTGCGTGTTAGCACCAACCCTCTTTTCAATATATATCAATGGGGTGGTACAGTATTGTGAGAACTTTGCCACGGATCACCATCCCTGGCTGGTTCCAAGATCCCCCTTTTTACACCTTGGCTGCTAGAGGTTTTCCTCCCCCCCGGTGCTGCATTCCCAGATTTTCCATTGTTCATGACGAGCTTAGCTCGTCATCAGCACAGCTCAACCATGCCTCATGACGAGCTGAGCTCGTCATGAGCATAGACGGGGTTAATTTTTGCCCACGACACCCTTATTCTTTCCAAGACATGACAGGACCTTCAAAGAGCCTTTCCGAGGTTTGAGGAGTTTTGTGAGGATCATGATCTTCTTGTAAACATGGATAAAACGAAATAAATGGTCCTACAAATCAATAAGAATACTGTGGGTTCTGTCAAAATGAAGGGGGGAATCCTAGAGCAGGCAGAGACCTTTTCATATCTACGAGTTACAATTGACAAAAAAATGAGTTGGAAGCCACAAATAGACCTGCTTACAGTCAAGTACGCACAATTGTCTGGTCCTCTGTTGAAAGAGCAAAGGTCAAAGCAATTGTTCCCTTGCTGCATATTTATACCTCTAAAATTGCCGCCTCAATCCTATACGGGGCAGAGTTTTGGGGTTATGCTAACCTGGACCACTTGGTGGTGGCCCAGAACAAATTATTGAGGTCTATAATTGGCCTTCCGCAGTCTACCCCGCTATTACCCCTATATTTGGATCTTGGTTGCCAATCGATTAGAGATGTGGTACACTACAGGCCGGTTACCTACTGGAGGAGGCTTTGCGTTATTCCAGAACTATCACACTATGCACTGGCCTTGTTAGAAGTTAGGGAATTGGATGTTTACAGAAAAATCATATGGCTTCGATGTGTCAAAGATATACTTAGTGAGATGGGGATGAGCTGCCTCTGGACAGCACCTGCCGAAAGCACATTTCTATCCAAAACTGAGCTAAAGGCAGTGTATTGGAACATGATAGTTACGAGGCAGTTCTCAGTTAATAATAATCCCTCTTTGTCTAAATTATTTCTTGACACTAAGTATGAGGTTATTTATGAGAGCTACTGGGATCTAATTACTTCCCCAAGAGATAGGAAACTGTACTGTCAGTTTAGGGTGGGCTTGATACCCACAAATGTTTTTACCAACAAAGGGTGCACTTCCAACAATAGTAACTGTGGCTCACATCCTTTTTGCCTGCCCATTGTACCATAAACCTAGGACCAGATGGTTGAAACCTATATGTTCAAACATGGGGACTAGGTCCAGCAGCGAGACATTTAGGATTTTAAAAACATCACTGGAAGGTTCCATTGTCATCGCCATTGCAAAGTTTTTGGGCTGGGTATGGGTGATACGTTGGAAAGAAAAAACGATTGTGTAAAAGTTCTTGTTTATGTCATGTAGGTTCCCATTAATAATCTAGCACCTTGCACTTTATTGTTTGATTGTGTCACTCATGATGATTAATGAAGGAATGTTATTTTAGAATATACCATTGATAGGGTGAGACTTAATGTTTTAAGGTATTTATTGTCATATCATAAAACTTCAGGGTGATCATTTTTGGATAAACAAGCATGTGGAAATCCTCTGTTTTTATTTCCTGTATGTTGATATAACTTTTATGATTTTTTTTTTTAAATCAAAATAAAGTTTTGACTGTCAAATACCAGTATTTTTCAGTGAATTATCATTTGGCTTAAGCCTTTCTGGTTTTAGCAATCAATGTTTGGTACTTTTGTATTTTTATGTTAGATTTGCTTATTTTAGCCCTAGAATCTCTGTATCCAAGACCACTGTCCAAATAATATAAAATGTGTACTTGTAAAGTGCACGCTCACACAGAAGGGTTCCTGGGCACTGAACAACAGATGTTTACTGTTACCCAACAGTACTAATGTTTTCAACCTCAGAAGGATGAAAGGCTGAATGGACCTGACAGGATTTAAACCTTTGACGATGAGGTCAAACACAGGCCCCCTACAGTAGACACATTAGTTCATTAAGCCACCAGACCTAGTAAATGTTGCCTGGTTACATTTCAGCAATTTTCCCAAAAATGTGCATATTGCGTATGCCTTCCTGGTTTTAGATACCAATGTTTAACACTTTTGCACTGTAGGTTAGATTTCCATATTGTTGCCCGAGCAACTCTGCATCGAACACCGAAGTCCAAAGGTTACTATGGTTAAATATCAGCACTTTTCTGCACATTTGCACATTTCTTTGGCCTTCCCAGTTCTGGCAGCGTGGGCACTTTTACACGTGTGTGCTTGACTTGCTTATTATTGGCTTAGCAATCCCTGTATCAATGACTGCCGTCTAAGCGAGAAAGAGTGTTTTACTTGATTGATAATTTTATTTCAAAGCCTTTATCCATTTATATGATCTGTTTTTCATGTTTAAATCAATGTTTATGGTTTTTATTGACTAATAAACACATTTACTTGTAATGACAAGACGCTTGAGCTCCGTTTCAGGTCTTAACCATACAGTGAGACATAGGAATAAAAACTGCAATTGCAATACATCTGACAATATGGCTGAGATACCCGCCACCCCCTCTCAACACAATCCCCAAGAATTGGGAAACCGGAAACAGTTCTGAACTTTTGGAAGGCGGGAGGGAGTTACCCTCCCGGCCGTATTTATTAAAATATGAAACAAAATCAAAACATTAAAATAACAGTTTCATATCATGTACAATTTCATATCCACATTACGATGTTTGGCTAACCTTAACACATATCTAATACAAAGGTTCTCCTAGCCGATACTAACATCCTTACAAAATGCATTTCAAATTGAAATTGTACATCCTAACGTTAAGGGCCAACGGCAAGGTCGTAACCGGTGTCAGATCCCTAAACCAGAACTCCCCCCTCAATTGTGAGGGGCGGCCGCACAGAGGACTGCACCTCATGTGCCATACCAATTTCCCTTGTCTTGACGGGGGCCCCTGTTAACTCGACGCCATGTACGTGGTCGTCCGAGGACTCGTGTGAGGTGTCTAGAAGGTAGCGTAGACCCCCCTCCCCACCCTACACAACTTACCACATCTGCCGTCGCAGATGTCCTGGCCCCGGGAAATTCCCAGGAGGGGCCCGTAGCCCCTCCTATCCAGGGAGGGGCCTTGACCGCCTTCCCTTTCCTTTAGGCGTCCCGTCCTTTAGAAGGGACCGCCTCCCCGTTGAGGGGCCAATGGCCACCTCCCCCCGGGCGCTCCCATCCGTAATGGGTGACGCCCCCCCCTAGAGATCTTCCAATGACTGCTCACCGATCATGACCTTACCGCCCGACCAAACAATAAATACGACAAGACTAATGACTAAAAGAAAGAGACATTCCTACTTAAACAGATCAAGTATCAACCCTCTAAAACATCTAAAACATTACTAATCACTCTGATGAAAGTCTTTAATAAAGCATACTGCACAGAGTTATCCACTTTATTGCAACCGAATCACAAACTTTATTCAGAAACAACCTGCAAGAAAACAACTACTACGTAAAAAGACTTTATACTACAACAACTTGCTGTCTTCAGGGGATGGTGGGTGGGTTCAAAATTGGCTCTTCGTTCCGTCTCGAGCTCACGTGCAGCGAGGAGGTGCAGCTTCAGAGCACAGGAACAAGAGGATGCTTCCTTGACTTGTGGCTCCTTTTATTCTTCTCTGGGCGGGCGTAAACCCGCCTCCTCCCGCCTCCAGGGGCGTGGCGGACGGCTTCAGTGTCTAGGACAACCCACTCTTGGGCGGGAAAAAGCGTGCCCCGGCTACGCCGCTTTGGGCATACCAGCCGAGACGCGCCTCCCGCCCAAAATGGCTTCCCGGGGGGATCGGGGTACTCCACCATACATTCGGGGGGACCGATTGGTCGCCCCTTTCCATATGGCTGAGATACCCGCCACCCCCTCTCAACACAATCCCCAAGAATTGGGAAACCGGAAACAGTTCTGAACTTTTGGAAGGCGGGAGGGAGTTACCCTCCCGGCCGTATTTATTAAAATATGAAACAAAATCAAAACATTAAAATAACAGTTTCATATCATGTACAATTTCATATCCACATTACGATGTTTGGCTAACCTTAACACATATCTAATACAAAGGTTCTCCTAGCCGATACTAACATCCTTACAAAATGCATTTCAAATTGAAATTGTACATCCTAACGTTAAGGACAAACGGCAAGGTCGTAACCGGTGTCAGATCCCTAAACCAGAACTCCCCCCTCACTTGTGAGGGGCGGCCGCACAGAGGACTGCACCTCATGTGCCATACCAATTTCCCTTGTCTTGACGGGGGCCCCTGTTAACTCGACGCCATGTACGTGGTCGTCCGAGGACTCGTGTGAGGTGTCTAGAAGGTAGCGTAGACCCCCCTCCCCACCCTACACAACTTACCACATCTGCCGTCGCAGATGTCCTGGCCCCGCAGATGTCCTGGCCCCAGGGAGGGGCCTTGACCGCCTTCCCTTTCCTTTAGGGGTCCCGTCCTTTAGAAGGGACCGCCTCCCCGTTGAGGGGCCAATGGCCACCTCCGCCCGGGCGCTCCCATCCGTAATGGGTGACGCCCCCCCCCTAGGGATCTTCCAATGACTGCTCACCAATCATGACCTTACCGCCACAGGCCGGATAGTTGACCGGCTATCCGGACCCCCCACAAAACTCCTACCTAAAGGTCATGCTGTAAACTCCTCAACCAGGCTACGAAGTCTCCTATGAGTAAAGAATTCCCCACCCGGGACAAATGGACCCCATCCTCTAGATACATATTGTCTCCCCTGATACAACCATGAGGAATCGAATGCAATGTACTGGTACGGAACAGTCTACCCAACTTGTTATTCACCTTTTTCACAGAATGATTTATAGCATACACTGAATTAGCCCCCCGCCATACCTTTCGTGGAATCACATGGGACCATGCAATCGTGCACCCTGGAACTCTTCTCGCCAACCAACTTACTGTGGATAGTATCGCCTCGAGAAGTAGTCGTCTACCAGTGGTCACCAAATCGTTGCCCCCAAGATGTACTATGAGTATAGATGGCGGTGACCTTGTCTGCCCTAACAAACCCTCGAGAAACTGTTGAAACTGGTCAATACAGAGCCCGCCCCTTCCGTAGAAGGTCACCCTGTACCCGTATTCCCCAGCTGTGTGAATCATGTCACCTGCTTTGAATACGTCCGCGGCACGCCTCATGTATGAGTGGCCCACGACCCACACCACTCTTTCCGCAGCCGGTGATCTCTGACCGCTGATTCCCAGGTGTCGGGTCGACTGCACAGTCCGCCCCGCCTCGTAGGTTTGCGAAACTGTAACCAAACAAAGACAAGAACCGTGCGTACACGATATCAGCTTCACAACATGTGCAACCGCACATACCTTTTGTAACAATTCGAGGACCAACGCCCCAACTGTTTCACTTTTTCCACACTCAGACCCCTGGCTGTAGCCTCTGTAGCAGCCCCTATCCGGAAGGAATGAGTCCCAAACTCGCCCGGGTTCAAGCCCGCGGCCGAAATTGCCATTGCAAACACCCGCTGAAACTGAAACCTTGTCAGTGGGGTGGCATCTGCGTGCCTCAGCAATGTCCCCCCCCATGATGCCGCCCTCTGCGCCAAATACTCCTCAACGCATGCCACCGGGCACATGGGAGATCCGGGAATCCGCTGGACTACTACACTGTCCCCGATCGCCCCCTGATCGGTCTTGGACCTGACAAACGAGACAATCATCGTCTCCCCTCTTACCTGAATGTGCTCTCGGCACAAACCCCCCCGTATCCTGCTTGTTTCTTGCCACCAGTTCGCTTACCCGCATAGCCCCATAGAATGCTAATGCAAAAGCGGCCCGGAATAACACTGTTTCCGACTGGGATGAACATGTTGCAGGGAGTACGGACAGTAACAGGGCCAACCTATCCAGACCTATTGGGTGCCTTTCATCTACTCTGCGACCCTCAAGGCGTTGCCACCCCCGCAGCGCTTTCTGTACTACGAAAGACGCTGTAGGATCCTGGATACCATGGGCCCGCGCCATGAAGGAAATGGCGGCCCGATGCCTCTGGGCCGTAGCCACCGATTTGCCTGCCCTGCGTAATGACAGTAAAAATTCTATGACAAATTCCTCCTGGCCCCAAAACTCCCTCCTAGCAGAACCCAAAAAGGACCAATAGGAACGGAACGCCCCTTCATATGCCTTCCTTGTCCTGCGTGCTAAACTCTCTCCCACGAGGTTTTGTAGTTCGGGGCACCGAGAGACCAGAGAGCTTCGGGAAATGGTGCCGCCACCGGGTCCGCTGTGGGCAGAAAACCCCAGAAGGCCTGCATACGGAAACAAGAAAGCGCATCAGCAGCCTGATTCAGCACCCCTGGCACATGCCTCGCTCTAAAGAGCACGTTCAATTGCATACATAGTAAAACAATTTCCTTGAGCAACCTCAGGATCCACTTGCATCGTGCTGCCTGACTATTGATACACTCAACCACGGTCATGTTATCAGACCAGAACACCACAGAGTGATCCCTAAACCCCTCAGGCCATGTTTTCAAAGCCACCAGAATAGGGAACAGTTCAAGAAAAGCAATGTTACTTGTAAGTCCACACTCGTGCCACCATGACGGCCATGTTTGCGCCAACCAATGATTGCCAAATATGGCGCCAAAGCCTATACTCCCCGCCGAATCTGTCCACAGCCCCAACTCTTCGGAGGACACCGCCGGCTTGGTCCAGACAACCCGACCATTGAAGTCCGCCAGGAATGCCAACCAAATGCGCATGTCCTGGCGAATCTCAGCCGAGAGCCTCGTGCGGTGGTGCCCCTCTTTAAGACCGACCATGGCTTGTGCAATCGAGCGGGAAAAGGGGCGGGCCATTGGCATTATCCTAAGGGCAAAATTCAACTGACCCACAGTCTGCTGCAATTGATGCAAGTTCACCTTAGTTTCTCTAATACATGCTTCAAGCGAAGCCCTGAATTTCCGCACTTTTTCTCCTGGCAACCGGAACCAACCTTCTTCGGAATCGAGCTCTATTCCAAGAAACTCGAGCGAAGTTGATGGCCCCACAGTTTTGCCTGGCGCCAATGGCACACCAAACTGTCTCATCAGATCACAAAATTCTTTTAAAGCCTGTGCACATTCTGTGTCCCCGGCTGCCCCCAGAAACAGAAAATCGTCTAGATAATGCATGACATGCTGAAAACCCGTCATCCTTGTGAATGCCCATTGCAGGAAACAACTGAATTTTTCAAAATAAGCACAAGATATGGAACAGCCCATTGGCATACATTTATCCATGTAATAGCGCCCCTGAAACATGAAGCCCAGGAGACGCTGATCGTCCGGGTGTACCGGGAGCAACCGGAACGCGGACTCGATGTCAGATTTGGCCATCAGCGCTCCGGGCCCCAGGCGATTCAACATGGCGACTGCATCATCGAAGGATGCGTACCGCACCGAACAAAGCTCTGGGTCTATTGCATCATTAACTGACAAATCCCTCGGGGCTGACAAATTATGTATCAGTCTAAACTCACCCGGGTCCTTCTTGGGGACCACTCCCAAGGGTGAACAAACAAAATTAGGAACTGGTGGCATGTTGAATGGTCCCGCCACCCGACCCCGGGCTACTTCTTTCCCAATCTTCGCTTGCACCACTGCCGTATTATGCAGGACCGATAGTTGGTTCCTACACTGTGCTTTACCCTGAAAATTCCCCACCGGGATGCGGAAACCGTAAGAAAAACCGTCTCGCAACACCCCAGCGGAGACATGATCAGGGTATTTGCTGAGCCAAGGAATCATTGCCATGGTATCAACCGGTGTAGGTAAAGCCGCCCCTCGGACTATGTCAGACCTGTTTGGCGCTTGCCCTACTTCCGTTATCACCCGTTTTGGCTCTGCACATGGTCTCGGGATGCGAAGACTGTCCACACCCCCCACGGTCATGCCTAAACTTGCACGACCCCTGGGGCCTCGTACACTTTCCCCTGTTAAAGTTCCAGCATACCCCTTTTTTACCTGTATTGCCGTTCGGCCTTGGGTGATGCTCATTACTTGCCCCTGTCCGAAAGGGCGCCCCGGATGGCTGGCGGGAAAACTCACCCCCGCCCCCCCCCCAACAATGGCGCCTTTAACATGCCTGAGTTTTCCATTTTTTGCCAAGAAATGGAGTCGTAACAATCCCACGTCAGGCACGTATCGAACTCTTTAGCCTTACGAAAAATATTATCATAACAAAACCACTCATTGCCAACATATGTCTGAGAATATTCCATAATACGTGACTGGTACACAGGTAACTCGGTCAACAAGTCAGGTCTCCGTTCCCCCATAATCGAAGTGAATATGCCAAATGCTCTACCCCAGTTACCTATCGTCTCATCGACTCTAAAGGCGGCCATTTTTGCGCGCCAAACACTCGGATGCATAAGTTCTTTCTGAACTTTCACATGCTCAATCTCATAATGATCAGTTAGCAAGGAGAACATGTTTACGTATTTCTCAGCCCATATCCGTTCTTTGACTTCCATCGGGATATGCTGAGCCAATTTCTCCCTTCTCGAGGGTACAGACCCCTTCCCCGCAATCAGCATTAGCTGCTTACCTGAGCTAGAGGCTGTAACCGCCGTTGCCGCTGAACTCGTGCCAGCTGCGGGTTGCTCTACTGGAGCCTGCGGGGAAACAAACGGACAAGGAGGTTTCGTGGCCTCTCGTGACTGCCGCAACTGCCTCATTAATTGCTTGGCCTCCTCGGCCGTGTCCCCCGGAGCCACGGAACCCCCGCTGCTATTACCCAGCCATGCCGCCAACTGGGCGGCCAACTCCGGGGGCATGTCCCCCTCGTCCACTGGGGTAACCACAACGGGGATCCGCTGGCCCTCGGCAGGAGCCGGCGTGGGAATCTCCGCTGGTCTAGGAGGGCTCGCCGGGGGAGCCTCCGGAACTGGGACCTCGTCCTCATTTGACCCATTCCTGGCCCTCTTCCTTCTTCCGGCCGGGGCCTCCGTCGGGTTGGGTCTTTTTGGCCTTCCCGCACCGTCTCTGGCCGCCATTTTTCTCTTCATCTCTGCCATGTCTTTCACCAACATCCGGAGCATCTGGTCGGTGCTGACCTTTTTTGCGACTCTCTTGCCCGGCATTTTCCCCACGTCGGTGAAAGGTCCTGACGCGATTTGTAATGCCCCCCCCTGAAAGAGAAAAGAGAGAAATTACAAAATTCAAAATTGGCTCTTCGTTCCGTCTCGAGCTCATGTGCAGCGAGGAGGTGCAGCTTCAGAGCACAGGAACAAGAGGATGCTTCCTTGACTTGTGGCTCCTTTTATTCTTCTCTGGGCGGGCGTAAACCCGCCTCCACCCGCCTCCAGGGGCGTGGCGGACGGCTTCAGTGTCTAGGACAACCCACTCTTGGGCGGGAAAAAGCGCGCCCTGGCTACGCCGCTTCGGGCATACCAGCCGAGACGCGCCTCCCGCCCAAAATGGCTTCCCGGGGGGATCGGGGTACTCCACCATACGTTCGGGGGGACCGATTGGTCGCCCCTTTCCAATAGCCCTGGTCAAATTCCTCACGTGTGATAAAAGAGGCAGATCCTTGCAGAAGGGATGAAAGACTGTTTAATAACATATTTTCAGATGTTTGTAACACAGGGGAGTTGGTCCCACCCCTCAATCTTGCCGCCATAAGCAGCGATGTGGATACCTTTGGCCGTGTAAATGTTCAGCAGTGCCTCCATTTGTTTGCGACCGAGTCTAACAGCGAAGTCAAAAACGCGTGGAATGCTCCTGGCAAAGATATGCCTTCTGGAAGTTCCAAGTGTATATTGATATACTATTATAAAGCAGGGCCACTGAAATTGTGTTGTAGCTGAGCACAAAATCAGCCTCAGGGTTGATTAAGTTATGTTGCTTTAGAGCAGGGGTCTCCAAACCGGTCCTGGAGGGCCGGATCCATGCCAGATTTTTAAAATTACTACATGTATCTCAATGGGGATATCCAAAAAATCTGGCATGGATCCGGCCCTCCAGGACCGGTTTGGAGACCCCTGCTTTAGAGGTACGTTTTGCGGTTCTATGCAGCACATTCTCTAATGTCTAGTTCACCCAAAATAATAATTGTGTGGTGCACAAAAACTCAGTAACACTATTTTATCAACAATAAAAGTGACTCTCTGGGCTGCGCTGTAACATTCAAGACATTGAGGGCGTAGAGCAGTGCTGAAAGTCTTGCTGCGCTGCGCTGTCCTATGCCATTGTGAAAGAGCAGGAACACACGGGGCCTCATTTATGAGAAATGACGCATGGCTGCGTGAAAGCAGCGATGCGTCACTTCTCAGTGCGCACTCCTTGCGACATTCCTGATGCGTCAGATGTGATGTATGACGTATCATGTCACAAGAAGTTACAGATACGTCAGTATTTCTGACGTATCTGTAAGCGTAAAAGGGACGCATTGCTGGAGTGTGTCACAAAAGTGATGCAACTCCAGCAATGCGTCCTTTTTACATGGGGCAAGCCCCATGTTAAAGGGCCTGCGTCAGTCTTACGCCTGCTGTGAGGCAGGCGTAAGATATTGACGCATTTGCGTCCTAAAAGTAACGCAGTGAAATCTCATAGATTTCACTGCGTCACTTCTACAACCCTTCCTTGCATCAATACGCCCCCCTGCATACATTATATCTGCACAGGTATGATGTAGTGCAGGGGTTTACAAAGTGACGCATCTACCTAGATGCGTCACTTTGTAAATATGGTGCAACAAGCACATTTTTTACACCACTGGTGCATCACAAAAAGTGACGCACCAGCAGTGTAAAAGTGACACACCAGCAGTGTAAAAGTGACGCACAGCCTCATAAATGAGGCCCACGTTATTCAGGAAATATGGAGCATTCCTGTCCTTTTTTCTCTGCCTGGCGCTCAATTTGCTGCCTACTGTCAACGCAGAGCCCACTTGGGTGCAAGGGTGTTTGCGTTGTATGCAGGATTGTTTTTGTGCAGGAATGGCCACTCTTCCAGGACAAAACAATCCTAAGAGGCATTTTCCTCTTTCTATGTGTAAACTGCCTCGCACATAAGAAGAGGAAAAAACGAGAAATAAAAATATTTGTGCTCTTCACGTCGTGCTCTGGCGAGGTGTAAGATTTTGCTGCTACCCCAGGGATGTGAGATTAAGCAGATCTAGGGTAGCATCAAAATCCATGGGTGTTGTGTGGGAAAACCAATGGAATGCTTCCCTGGCGCAGAGTAAGGAAACGCAGAGACTTACGCTGCCTTGATGATGAAATGAAATGATTACGTACTTGTATAGCACCCGTAGGCATCTCAGCGCTTGTACGAATACCGCCATGGAACCCTTCCTGGCCTTTCCCTGTGAGGAGCCCACTCCTGGGCACGCCCAAGGTGAAGTTAGGCATCCTCAGCGTTGTTGGGGCCGTTGTGGAGATTGAGCAAGCTATTGCGCACCCCCAAGGTGAAGTTAGGCATCCTCAGCGTTGTTGAGGCCGTTGTGGAGATTAAGCAAGCTATTGCCTAGAGTTGCAGAGTGGGACCCATGATTAGAGTAGGCACCAAGGAAAGAAGTATCAGGTCCGGGAAAATTGAGCCCGAGACCCGCGAGGCGGGAATTGAACCCTGGTCCCGGGCAGACTACTGCAGCAGGGTCTGCCGCTCTAACCATTGAGCCACACTTCTCTACTTTCCTTACATTATATCTATGAGGCCATACAAAGCCATGCGAAGTGGCTTTGCATGGCCTCAGATATGTTTCAGAGGCTTGCGTTGCCAGAGCATCAGGAAATGAATTAAGAGTAAAATGTTTGGGATTGTTCTGGTGTGTGAAAGCTGTCTTGAAGTAACTTCTGCTCTGAGAGCGGTGCCTCTGGTGTATCATGAATAGAAGGGGTGATCTTCTTATCGAAGGGTGAAACAACATTTTCATGGCGAAGATGGGATCACTTGAATTACATGTATAAAGATTTCATCCATGCTGGAACCTAAAATGAGCCTTTGCAAAAATGTAAAAACAAGCCTCACGCTGTTGAGGACTTAAGTAGAAAGCGGCCAAGGCGGCGTTATTTAGGTGCAGGCACGACATCCTGCTCTGAAACCAGCTCCGATCCCACCCACTGGGGAAATGCCAGTGTGCCCGATTGGCCAGTCCAGCCCTGATTAATGTAAGGTTGAGAGAAACTGTAGGCACAGTTCGCTCCCTGTTCCTATCCATCTACCAGAGACTGGAAAAGGTTATTCATTATTTCAGTATCATTATTTATCAACCTAACGCCTAAGTGCACAGGAAAACTGGAAGGTGACTAGTGAACGTTTGCAAATCGATGTGTGCTAGAACCAATATTTTTTTTGTTTGAAAATTTGCAAATTATGCTGCAGATGGTTTGGTATGAAGCTGGTGTGAAGAGTCCATAATTATATGGAAAATGCTGCGGCCAAATAACCGCATAATTTCAGTTACAATTATAATGTAATACCGAATGCATTATTTCTTAGGCACAGAAGGGCATCCGTAAAATTGCGAAGCGGAAAGAATGAGAACATTTGACCTCAGTTGGGGAAAACAGCTGTAGACAAACACACTCTTTGCCTAAATCATTCAGAAATGGAATGCAGATTTTCTTTTTAGACTTATCACTTTTGGCAGGCGTCGGCCACCTGACAATTTTCACTTTCCTAAACATATATGAAAAGTGAATATTTATTTTAGAGGACAGAAGTCACTCAAAGGCTTGAAATACTAAAAATTGATTATGAATATTTGCACCATCTGCAAACGTTTGCCTGAAAGCGTCTCTAATATTAGTGAAATTCTTTTTGAAAGTCCTGCACATTGTGCTGCCCTTTCATCAGACATCATAAAAGGTATGTGTTCAGCGCCCGCCCATCACCGGTATGCAGCTACTCCAAGCCCATATATAAATCATCTGCCAAATGCCTCTTGACAGAAAATTGACTGGAAAATTACTTGTCACCTCAAATTTGTGTCAGATTCCCTTTATTGCTACTTGCTTGAAAATAAACAGTATGTTGTGAGAGGATGCAATTGCTTGTGAAGCCGCCCGAAAAGACCATGTAATGCTGAAAAACAAACAATTGTAGGTTTGCTGTAGAATTCTATTTGAGTATAAAATGAAAGCATTCCACAGGAAGATCTAAGAATGGTATCATTTTGTCCATCTTTGAGCATGTCCTTTGGTATTATTTTTTTGCGACAAATTCAGTTTCTGTATCTAAGGATGTGAAGACAAAAGAGGATCTCATGGTTTTATTTGTACTTGCTTTTCTGTAAAACACACTATTGAATTATGATTTAGCAATGTTCTTTTCCAGATTTAAATACTTTTTACACCTAGAAAAAGGCACAGTTTATACATTTATAAGAGCAATTGGGTTTTTGGTCGACTGCGGTGCTAGCTCTGGTCAGGCAGCAGTCACAATCCCAGGCAGGGTGAACGATGAGAAGTCACTAAATTAAACTGTGCTTAACCCCGGGTAGATTAGCGCAAAAAGCAGCCAGGCTTAACTTGGAGGCGATGTGTAAAGTATTTATGCAGCACATAAACAGTAATAAAGTGAAACACAAGACTAGAATAATCCTTCACCAATTTAAAAACGACAGTAAAATGTAATATATTATTTGACACTAAAATGATAAAAAATCTAATTAGTAGGACCAGGGTTATCTATACTACTATTATAAAGAGAGAACACAAACATTTTGGCAAGGTAAACTCGGGAACCACAGCGCCAATCGACACACCGAATACATTGTTGTAATCCTCAGGGTGTGCAGATGGACATAGGCTATAGAAAATAAAAAAAACGTAAATTTAAAAATATAACTTTAAAAAAAAGTAGTGCCCTGAAAGTAGCGCCGGCCGCGACGCTGACGGCCACGACGTAGCGCTGGCCACAACCTACGTGATGACGAGGAGGAGCGGCGGTGAAGTAAGGAGCTCGGGGAGGAGCGGCGGCTCAGGTAAGGCTCTGGGACAAGGGACGGGAGGGAGCCAGTGCGGGAGGTTGGGCCGTAACAACTGTGGTAAGGCTCAGGGTCTGGGGGCAGCATTTCAGGCTTGCGTGCACTCCCGCCCGGCCCCCGCCCGCCACGACATTGTCCGGCACACAGACAATGTCATGGCGGGCAGGGGCCGGGGGGGAGTGCACCCAAGCCTGAAATGCTGCCCCCAGCCCCCTTCTGCCCCAGGCAACGTTGGGCGGGCTGCTAGTATATTTTAAAAGCAAAATGACCAAAGCTTCATCCGTGGACAGCTAGTTGCGTGAGACTTTGTCAAAGTAGAAAAATATGGCATATCGTGATGGATACAAGAAGTGGATTGGGCCCGGTCAGCGCTTACCTTCAGAAGTAGAAGAATATTCAGCGGTGTCAGAGGAGGGAGCGTCATCAACAGGAAGCTGCTCGACAATCCTGCTGTGATGATTTCTATGTTAGGACTTGATTTATATATGGGCTGAGAGGTTATTTAGCAACAAAATTTAAGTGCGTTTGGACCTTAAATTTGGCCATGGCGGAGACTAGTCAGTCTCTGCCATGAACAAAATTGTCAAACAGTCCTGGGGACTAAGGGCCGTCGGAGAAATGGTTTCATGTCCACCTGCCCATTTTAAATGGGCAGATGTTTAGTAATTTTTTTTACTGATCTTACCACCAGGTAAAACCTGTCAGTAAGGAACAATAAAAGGATTCTAATGCTCCCCTCACCATAGGAGAAGTCTCTCATGGCAAGGATGAGCATTATTTAGTTTCTTTAAAATAAAGAAAATCCAGTTTCAGGGTTATCTTTTTAAAAAGAAAAGAAGAATACTGTTTGATGTGGGGCTGTGTCCTTCCAACGCGGTCCTGCAGCAAACATCAAATTGCATTGATAGCAACCATCATGACGGCGGTTCCTACCAATACCTTTATAAATGAAATCCTTCTTGGTGGTCATTAAGAAATCTGGTGGGAGAAGTATTGTCGGACTTAAAGTTCACTGCCAGGTCAATGGAGAATACTCCATCCGCCTGGATTGAGTATTCCCCATTCTCCATCCAGGCCTGGTCTTTAGTCTATTTTATGGAAGTCAAAAATCTCTAGCAGGATGAGGAAGGAGGTTGTAGCTGGTGAGAGTTCCGGTAGGCCAGATACCCCTTTAGCGAAGAACCGCTGAACAGGATTTGCTGCTGCAGAGAAAAATGTAGCTGGAGCAGCCACAAATTCTGTCTGATAGGTGATGGATCAAGAAGCTAACTGTTCTCGGTCTTCTCTCGGTTCTCAGAGCCACAAATTTCCCAAGTTTAGGATTTTGGTTATCTAGGCACCTTTGGGGGTGAACAACCTTTACAGCAAAACATTTACAATGCACTACCATTATAACGCAGGCATTACAACGCAAACCATTACAACGCATTGCGCAGGGGGGCGCTCTAGGATAGGGAATAAGTTTAATTTTCTATCCAACACCTTCCCTAGTGTCCACGGGGACTGGAGTTGGAATAGAAAATTAAACTTTTCACTATCCAGCACCCCGAAGCGCTATGCGTTGTAAAGGTTTGCGATGTAAAAACCGCGTTGTATAGGCATGCGTGGTAAAAGTATGCGTTGTAACATCATACATCCCCTTTGGGACCACCACCAAGAGCCCAGGACTGGAGGGGCACAATTTGGGGGGTCAGAATTAACTCATGCTGGGTTCAGGTGCAAGATCGGATGAAGATGATGGAAGCCTGTTATGTCCCTTTGTCTCTGAATAGGAGACCTGCAAACCACCCTTGAAGTCACCCTGATAGTCGTGGGTTCAGGTGAAGAAGCAGGACTCAAGAGCAAGGCAGGCCTATAAGAGTTCATGTCAGTCTATAGGCAGTAAAGAAGTCCTTCCAAGTGAAGCAAAGCAGTCTTGTGGAGTACTCAACCGGCAAAAACAGCAAGCAGTTTTCTGACAGTCCCTATGAAGGTCCAGAAAGTGAAAGAAAGATTGGGTCTGAGGGCACTATTGGCATTTCTAATGCCTACTTTAAAGTTAGACTGTTCTGAAATTTCTCTTTGCAGTGCTTGGATTTTTCTGAATCCCCTACCCTGGCTCCAAGCTGGCTGCAGACAGAATGCATTGATGACAAGCCCTTTGTGAGACTGCAGAGCAAAGCCTATTCAGTTGCAAGTGGGACTATACCCAGCTCCAACCCATCCTGCCAGTAGATGACCCATCCAGGTACACCTAATCTCTCTATTGCTTGACTGCCTGGGAGGAATCCACAAAGTCCTAACTGCTGACTAGACCCAGTCATGTGATCCACAGGAGAATGCAGCCAGAAAATGGCTAAAGGCACGAAAATGCAAACTTTCTAAAAGTGCTATTTTTAAAATTGTAATGTAAAATACAACTTTACCATGAAAGAGGATTTTGCCTTAATATATCCTTGATGCCAAACATGAGATGCTTATCTGCACAGAATCAAACTTCAACACCTATTAAATATATTAAGGCAATCCAATGTTATCCTATGGGACAGGTTGGCCTCACAGTATTGCAAAACGAGTTTTTCAATGCTAGGACATGTAAAACTTAAAAGCACATGTCCAATCGTTTAATTACAATGCACCCTGCCCTATGGGCTACCTAGGACATATCTTAGGAGTGATACACGTGTAATAAAAGAGCAGTTTAACCACTTGGATGCTAAGGGTATCCAGCTTATATAATGGAGATTTCCATTGAAATGAATGGGAAAGGCATGACGAGTTACCCTTGTCATTAGCAGCGAAGAGGTTAAGGCTTGGTAAGGAGGTTATTTTGCCAAGTCATCCTGGAAGTTTAAATCTGCATTCAGACTGCAATAGCAGAGCTGTGATATATCTTCAGGTACTACGTGAGTGGGTGGTACAATAAGTACTGCAGGTGCACTAGTAGCATTTAATTTAAAGGTCCAGGGTATATGGTATACTACTCTACAAGGGACTTAAATACAATATGCCAATATGGTGTAAAACAATTTTACAATTTTTAAAGGAGAGTGCACAAACACTTAAGCACTGGCCAGCAGTGGTAAAGAACACAGAAACCTAATGCCAACAAAAATCAATTCAGCAACAAAATGGAGGGTAAAGACAAACAATTTGGGAGGTGATACTGCAGAGAGGCCCAGGTCCAACATTTTACCATTGATTTACAGGACTCTGATAACAGTAAAAGCAATCATGGGAAAACTGATCTTGTGAGTGAGTCATGCACTAAAAAATGTTAAGCATTGCTGATTTTTCTACATTTTCAATGATGTGTTAGGAGTGGTTAGGAAATCTCATGTGTATTTCATGATATCCCAGTCATTTGCGTCTTAGTGGGTATTTAAAATTAGTTTTAAATGAATTGGTAAATCTTATAGGTACATTACACCAGACAAACCGAGAAGTAAGTGTTGCTGAAAGTTTGTGAATGTGTGCTAGCAAGAAAAGACATGACCCGGGAATTCATTCTAATCTAGAGGAAAATGACTCCAAAAGGTGAAATAAAATGTGTTTAACATATGTTCAGTAATTCAGGGCAGGAAAACAGATCAAACGATTGCTTCTGCCCGAAGGGAGCAGCCTTGTGAGCTGCTTCCTGCGGATGGGAGCAACCTGGCTCCCGCACTATGCAGGGATTCGGCTAGGGCTGGGGCTCCCCCTGTGGCACCCACCTTTAATTATCCATGGTCCCGGGCGGGAGCTGTGTATCCCCTTGTGCTCCAACTGATACCAGTCCCTGGGGGATAGTGTCCCCAGGGGAAATTCAGCCATGGAGGGGGTGCAGGTGCCCTCCTCCTGAAAATGATGACGGGCCCCATGGGATAGGGTCCCAGGTCAAACTTGGCCCAGGGAGAGTGGGCCACATTGCCCTGAGGGATGGGGTTCCTGGTGCCAATTTCATTTCAGGAAAGGGGGCTGCTTGATCTACCTCCCCTTAGAAAACACACAGCTTTGAGGCATGGGGCCCCCAGTGCCTAAAGAGGTTGCAATTGGGGATGTGGCCCTCTCCCCTTTTTCAGATGCATGTACAGCCTTGAGGGATGGGGTCACCCAGGGCCTAAAAATGAATCAGTAGGAAGCTGTCTGGCCCCTCCCCATTTTTAGATATATGTATGGCCTATGGGGATGGGGTCACCAGAGCTTAAAGAGGTTTGGGGAGGAGGCTGTATGGCCCCTCTCATTATTTAAATAAGTGGTCCTGAGGGATGCGCTCTCCAGAGCGGTAAAATCTCAAAGAGGGAAATCGTACGGCCCCCTCCACTTAAGTTTTAGAAATTACTCAGTGGGTGGGGTCCTCAGGGTCTAACAAGACTTAAGGAAGGGGGCTGCATGACCCAGTTTCGGGGTTTCACCCCTCTTCAGCCAGGATAGCTTAATTCCGGTCAGCCCCGGACCCACGTCTGGACATACCTTGCTCACTTAGGGCGAGAAAGCAAAAGACACACAATTGATGGACAGAATGCAGAACAAGTCAAAACATGCACCCCCAGTCAAAAGATCTGGGTTAAATCCATCCTTCTTTTGCTCACCATGCCAACCCAGTTTAGACCTGGCCATATGCAAATCAGTCTTGACCCTGTGCCTCATGGGGACTGTCCAGCCTGAACTGCCAAGCCAGGTCCTCCTTGGACCAGAAACAAGCATCCTAGAACCGGTTTTGGGGTTTCACCACTCTTCAGCCAGGATAGCTTGATTCAAGTGGCACAGTGAGCCCAGGACCCACGTCTGGGCATACCTGGGCAGACCTGGCACACTTAGGGCGAGAAAGCAAAAGACACACAATTGACTGAAGGAATGCAAAACAAATAAAAACATTCACCCCCAGTCAAAAGATCTGGGTTAAATCCATCATTCTTTTGCTCACCATGCCACCCCAGTTTAGACCTGGCCATATCCAAATATGTCTTGACCTTGTGCCTCATGGGAACAGGCCAGCCCGAACTGCCAAGCCAGGTCCTCCCTGGACCAGAAACAAGCATTTGCTTGTCTTAGGGTTCTGGGAACTTTACCACAGCTAATCAGTGCTAAAGTTCACTCTATACTAAACCTGGTAACATTGGTGTATGCACAATTGCCATATTTCATTTACTTCTAAGTCCCTGATAAAGAGCACTCTATGTGCAATGATTATGGGGAGCAACCTCTTGGAAAAGGGTTGTTCCCCTTGAGGCTATTTTTTTTTAATATTTCCCTCCCCCAGAGGGCAGATCACCTGTTATTAGGCCAATTGGCCATCTGGGGGAGCGGAGGTCCACTAGACACCAGGCAATGCTTGTTGTTTATTTCGGGGTAGTAGGCCTGTGGGCAAGGGTAATTCCCCTTACTGGGTAAATGTTTGGGCTGTTTTCTGATCCCGGGTGCAGATCATCCAAATTTTTAAGGCCCAGCTGCCCCCATGGTGTGCAGAAAGTCAATAGACACCAGGGATTTTATTAATTTGTATGTTGGGGAGCAGCCCTTTTTCACAAGGGTCGCTACCCTTTTGGGGACTAATATTTTGGCCATTTCTGCCTCCCTTGTGGGTAGATTGGCCTTATATTTTAGGCCCATCGACCCCCAAGGGGGGCAGATGCCCCTAGAACACCAGGGATAATTTTTATGTGGCACAAGATGTTTGGGGAGTGGTCCCTTAGACAACAGTCACTCCCCTTTTGGGGGTTAATATTTTGACAATTTTTGCTCCCTTGGGGGCAGATCAGCCTTATATTTTAGGTTCATCTGCCCTCAAGTGGGACAGAAGACACTAGACCACCAGGGATTTTATTGTACTTGGCGCAACATGTTTTGGGGAGTGGCTCCTTGGGCAAGGGTGACTCCTCTTTTGGGAATGAATATTTTGGGCATATCTGCCCCCCTTGGGGTCAGATTGCCCATATATTTTTAGGCCCATTGTCCCTCAAGGGGGGCAGAAGCCACTAGAAAGCAGGGAAAGTTTGTGAAGTGAAGTGTAGTTCGGCTGATGGTCTGGGTGTTCAGGCGTGAGGTTGGCTGTGTGTGGACTGGTGCTTGGCTGGCAGTGTGCATCTGACATTTGAATGTTGATGGGTAGAGGTTATGGTGTTTGATAATGTTAACTGTTTTATTTCTCTTCAACATTTGCATTTGATCACCTGAGATTGTAATGTTTCCTTCCTCCTATTTATTCTAGTGCAAATGGTATGTTAGCAGCATGTTTAGCTTCTGTTTTATTGTGTGTGAAATTCTCCTTGAATTTTGCTACTGTGTGGTCTTGTGTGTAATTTTCTTTTCTTTTTCCTTTATAGTGGGACATTGTTGGTGCTTTCTGTGTCTGTGTTGAGTAGGTGCTGGTGAGTCTAGCTGTTTCTGGCAAGTGAGTGGCATTGTTTATTCCAAATATAGGTATTTATGTTGTTTGTATTGATTTCCCTTGCCTTTCAGGCTACCAGTAGTTTTACATTGTGGTTGATAAAGCCACACTTTGTTGAATAATTTTTTTACATTGTTGGATATTGTTGACTTACTTGCCAAGTTACTTTTCTTAGTTAGGATTAAAGACGCAGGATTACTGCTCTGCAGGTTGTTGATGTGCTTTTCGAGTCTTCCTCTGACCATGATTATGAGACTAACTCTGCATCTGAGGCAGAAGAGGAAGTCCAAGATTCTGGCAGTGAATTTTCTGTCCCAGAGGAATCATCTGATGATGAAGCCACTCTCAGTAGAGATAAACTGCTGCTTTTAGAGGAGGACAATGATGTGCCAATCAAAGTTCTTTTGCTTAATGGGCCCTGTGGTGATCCTGATTCAACCCTGTGCTCCATTGTGTTTGGCCTGGACTCTTGACTTTGTCCCGGTCCAACGCAACTAATTAACTCTGTAAGCGTGTGCTGCTTCTAAGCTCTAGTTTTGTATTTCATTTTTAATCTTTAACTTCTTCTGATTGGATATTTGTTATTTTGGTCTTGGTGTATTTATAAAATTATTCTCTATTTTTCTAAACTGCTGTGGAAACATGTTGGGGAGTTCTAACTGTGTTACTGTTGGATGTGTTGTACAGATACTTTACACATTGCCTCCCTGGTTAATCCTGACTGCTCTGTGCCAAGCTACCAGAGGGTGAGAAAATCCCAACAGTTGGGGAGCAGTCAATTTCTGCAATAATAAGAGCTATGGAGGACCAAAATGTTAAAGTTTTCATTTATTTAATTCCTCCTAACATCATCCATGTTCAAAAATCCTAATTTTCCCCAAAGTTATTTTCTTGCAAACAAAAGTAACACAAAAAAGTAACAAAATACATAAAAACACCTTCCCTAAAAAAAATCATTTTTATAACAGCCAATTTGGTTTAACCGCTTTGGTGTTCACGACGGTCGGGAGCCATCATGAGTTACAGTGGGGATGTGCTCATGACGGCTCCTGGCCGTCGTGACACCCACCCATGATGGAAGTGCTGCGCTCCCCCGTGGGACATCGATCATCATGCCTCCCCACGCCCCCCTCCACACCACCAAAGCCATTTGCTTCCAGCATGTAGGGAATCAAAGAGGTGAGTATTGCCTTGTGGAAGGTGGAGGTATTTTTTAAAGGTATCAGAAGAAAGAAAAGGTTTTTCCTTTCCTCCGATGTCTTTAAAAAAGAATTCCTGCGATCGTGCAGCAGGAATGCTTTTTTTTTTAAATGGCCAAATTGTGTCTGGGAGCAGCCCCTTGGGCAAGGGTCGCTCCCCTTGGGGGAGAAATATATGCAGTTGGGTCTTCCTCCCTTGGGGGGTGGGGCAGATTGTTATTATTTTGTATTAAAAATAGGTGTGTGTGCCCCCTCTAGGCCACCAGGGATTTTTTTTAAAAGCCCAAATTGTGTCAGGGACCGGCTCCATGGGCAAACAGCACTCCCCTTGGGGAGGGAAAATATATGAATTTGGGTCTGCCCCCCCCTTAGGGAGGGGGCAGATCGTTATTATTTTATACTAAAAAAAAGGTGTGTGTGCCCCTACTGGGCCACCAGGGATTTAATTATTTTTCAAATGCCCTGTGTATGTCATGGAACGACCCCTTGGGGAACAATTTGTTTAGTTGGGTTTGCCCCCTTTATGGAGGGCAGATCTGATTATTTAAAAAAAAAACAAATACGTAGGTGTGTGCCCACTAGGGATTTTTTTTAATTAAATTATGTTTTTGGGGAGCTGCCACTTAGGCAAGGGTCGCTCCCCTTTGGGGATCATTTATTTTGGCAGTTACTGCCGCCTTTGGGGGCAGATTGGCCTTGTGAGTCTAGGCCCATCTGCCCCCAAGGGGGGCAGAGGCCATTAGACACTAGGGATTGTTTTAGTGTTGTTGGGGAGCGGCCCCTTGGGCAAGGGTCACTCCCCTTTGGGGAGCATTTATTTGGGCCGTTTCTGACCCCTTGGTCGACCCAAATAAACAAATAATTTTATTGTATACCCACTAGGCCCCCAGGGATTGATTTTGTGTTGTTGGGAGTGGCCCCTTGAGAAAGGGTCGCTCCCCTTTAGCGGGTATTTATTGTGGTAGTTTCTGCCCATTTGGGAGCAGATTAGCCATATCTTTTCAGGCCCAACTGTCCCCTAGGGAGGGTAGAAGCCAGTAGACACCAGGGCTTTTTAAATGATGGTGTTGGGGAGTGACCCCTAGGTGAAAGGGTCGCTCCCTCTTCATGAGGGTGCATTTCTGGGCTGGTTCTGCTCCCTGTGGGGGCAGGTCAGCCTTATTCTTTTAGGCCCACCTACCACCTTTGCTCGGCTGGTGTGTAGTATGTAGACTACTGCATTATTTGCATATGTGATTGTAATGTTGTATTTCTCCTTTTTATTCTAGTGTAAAGCTTTTGATTCCCGTTTGCCATTTCGGCAGTGGTTGTTTTGCAGTTTTGCGTTGTTGCATTTTTTGGAAAGAAAAACTTTTGTTGTATATACTCCAAATGAGTATTTTGTAAGCGGTGTCATAATGGCAGCATGTTTAGTTAGTGTTTTGAGCATGAAATTCTTTGCAATGTGTTTTTCATTGTCTTATGTGTAATTTTCTTTTCTTTTTCTTTTTTAGTGGGATATTGTTGATCCTTACTGTGTCTGTGCAGAGTAGGTGCTGGTGAGTCTAGCTACTTCTGGCAAGTGAGTGGTATTGTTTTGGAGTATATACGTCTTTATTATAAAGAAGCATTTTGTCTATTACTCATTTTACAAAGTTTTTGTTGTTGTTGTTGACTTGTTTGACAAGTTCTAACAACAAGGAGGGACAGATTAAGGACAATATTTACCGGGGTCCAATGTATGTGTCCTACAAACTAGATACCAATAGAATGTACAGAGTTCCCCACCAGAAGGGAAATAGATTAAAGGAGTGACTCTCTCTCTGAAGGTTGTTTGGTCGTGCAACAGGGAATAAGGTAATCCCTTGACGGAATTAAGGATGCCTCACACAATTAAAAGGCTGGACGACTATTGCCATCCTACCTGATGATTGTCTTGTATCATCATTGGCCTCCTGCTCCAGCGACAGGCTGGCGGTGCAATGCCTGCCGGGTAGCACAGGGTGCTACTCTTTGGTGGAGTTCTTTTATTCCTGGCCAATAGATGTGTGTGTGTGAGGGGCCTAAAGTGTGCAATAGTGAGCATGAATGTAAGGTTAAATGGGGTCAGTAGAGTCCACTAAGAAACCTTTATTGATGTGGCTCACTGCCTCGTTAAAATTGGTGAAGGGAGGGGTATCGAAGCACAAAAGTAAGGTGATTTGGCCTCGTTCAACCCTCGCCTATGGTGCGGTCAACATGTTTCATGCCTCTAGGGCAATTCTTCAGGACCTAAGTAAGCTCATCAACTAGGAGGAAATTCAAACAATTTGAAAGAAATTTCGCATACAACCTGCGTGGTAGAAGTACCAAGGCAGGAAGGAGTCCTGCGTAGGTTCCCGCCCTAGGTGTGGGAGGAGAGGAAAAGAAGGACTCAATCATTCCTGGAACCATCAAGTGGAAAATTACAGGGCAGGAATTTGCACGCGGAAACATCATGCAATGGTGGGTATGGCTCAATGGCTCATACCAATACATAGTGAAGGTGCGAGAGAGAGAGAAAACAGGGGAGGGGTTACACCGTGTGTGTCATATGTCATCAGAGATACAAATACATTTATTCAATATACATCATGTGTTACACTCCATGCTTGTCACTCATCTGTGTATTACAGCCAAGGGGTAGTGTAATTGTTAAAATTTGAAAAAATTGAGAAACGAGCCATAAGCCCTTCAATGGGGGAAGGAGTAATGGGATCACCAGGGTGGAACACTCGAAAGAAGTTCTTATCCTTAATCCCTGAAAGACGGTCCCCAGAGACTGTCCTTGTGGGGCCTGAGCTGTTAGGTAGTTACCTAAATGAGAGGGGGGAAAATTTTGTTTATGGTCTTGGTCAGGAGAAACAAGACGGTGTTAAGTGGTCCATTTGGTGGTTACACCTTCAGGATCGCCAATTGGTACCACAAACAGACCCCATCGTGTTCGTTGACCACACCTTACCTTGTTCGCTCGAGGCACTAGGCTTGTAAGCACCTACCCCTACCACGGCGGCGAGATCGCAGGACAGCCGGTGGATCGGTGAGAGGCTGAGCTGCTTAAGAAGCAGACTTCCGCGGGCACCATGAGTGGGCGTGGTCCGTGGAGCGTTGCTGGGTAACGCAGCCAAGCGTGGTGTGGAAAGAGAGGGCGGTCAGCAGCAATGGCTTGCCAGCGTCCAAAATGGAGCGCCATCTTGGAGTGGAGCAACCCTTATTATGGCGAATGAGAAGGGTTACTTTACGGGTGGGGCATTATCCAAGGAGGTGTAGGTCCCATGATCAAACATGAGTAGCGTTTAGGTTGCTTTGGCAGATGTTGGGGCAATCTAAGCATGGTTTATCTGGCTAGCATATTCCAAGGAACAGAATCATTGAGACCATGTGTATCTGTCTGCAGACGATGCACCCACCGCTGTTCCATTCTATATAGTGCTTGTTGGTTGATAGAAGGGTGGCATTCAAGGACAGTCCATTGTATGCTTTCCGCCGAGTGACTCTGTTGTCTGCAGTGTTCATACAGCCGGGTGTGTGTCTTCTTACAGCGGATGTTGCTGTTATGCTCCATGATGCGTAGTTTTACAGTGCGCATCGTCATACCGATGTAGGTCAACTTGCATGGGCACGTTAACATGTAGATGGATTTGGAGCTATTGCAGTTCGTATGTTTGTTAAGGTGCCAGGTAAAATCATTAGGCAGTTCTATGGTTTTTCCCTGGATTGTCTGAGGGCATACCACACATGATCCACATCGAAAATGGCCCGTAACAGGGGGCAAATCCCAGAGAGTGTTCAGAGGATGAGTGCTCGTCTTTTTAGGACGAGTATGGATAAGGGTGTCCTTAAGGTTGGATGTCCTTTTAAATGCAAACCGGGGCCGAGGTATGTCTAGGCCTGCCGTATTCAAGATTCCCCAATGCAAATTCACAGTCTTCTTGATAAACGCAGAGTTTTTTGTGTAGGACGTAACACATGTGATGGTGTCATCTTTCTCCTTAGTGTGGACTTCCAAGAGCGAGTCTCTATTGTTGTTAAGTGCCCTTTTTAATGATTTCTTGAGAAGTCTCGTCGGGTACCCCCTATCCTGAAGTTTATGTTGTAGGGTATTGGCTTCTTGTTTATAGTCTGTTACTGAGGTGCAGTTTCTGCATAGCCTTAAAAATTGCCCGAAAGGCAAGTTGTCCCTTAAGGCTCTGGTGTGGTGGCTTTTATACAGAAGCAGGCTGTTCCTGTCAGTTTCTTTCTTGAAAAGAGTAGTGGTGATTTCTGTGGGATTTAACTTGATTGTCAGATCTAAAAAAAGGAAAGAATCTTCAGAAATCGTACCTGTGAATTTCAAAAAGGGGTCTTGAAGATTAATCCACGTGCAAAAGGCCTCACAGCTGGTTCGATCGCCTTTCCAGAAGACTAGAATATCGTCGATGTAGCGACGCCAAAGGGTGAGGTTTTCTCGGAACGGGTTCTGATCAGATGGGTAGATGTAATTTTTTTCAAAGGTCGCCATATAAATACAGGCCAAGCTCGGTGCGAACGTAGAACCCATCGAAGTCCCGCGGATCTGATGATAAAGCTGTGACTCGTATCTGAAGAAGTTTTCTGTTAGGGCTATGTGGGCTAGTTCCATGATGAAGGAAATAGGGGTGGGAGAGGACCATTCTTCCAGCCGCAGTGTGGATTCCACAGCCTCCAAGGTGGCCTGTTGTGGGATGTTAGTGTATAATGCCTCTACGTCTAAAGTTAGGAGGAGGTCAACATCTTCTCTGCCGTCCACTTCGTTAATCAGACGGAGGACGTCTCTGGTGTCTTGGAGGTATGATGGAATTTGCCTAACCAAGGGTTGAAGAAAGGCATCGCAAAATTGAGATAATGGCTCCAGGAGTGACCCTATTCCGGAGAATATGGGTCTCCCGGGAACTGGGGTGGTACCCTTGTGAATTTTAGGGAGGGTATGAAAGTAAGGCGTAACGGGTTTCGTGGTGGTAAGGAAGTCAGCCTCTTTCTTGGTAATCCATTCGTTTGTCTCTCCCTCGATTATGAGGCTCATGATGGTAGTCGTCAGCCGTTTAGTTGGATCTTCAGTGAGGGGTCTATAGTGAGTATTATTAGACAGTTGTCGTCTGCATTCGCGGTCGTAGTCCTCATAGTCTTGGATGACCGTTGCTCCCCCCTTGTCTGCTTGTTTGATGACAATGGATTCATCCTTACCCAGATTGGTGGATGCTTGTCTTTCTGCAATCGTCAGGTTTTGAAATTGTTTGACGTATGGTTTGTTCTTCAGGCTTGTCAGGACTGCTCGTTCGAATGTCAAGACTTCCGGGGGGACCATCCCATCTGTGGGAGTGAAGGTGGAGGGTTTTCTCAATCCATTGTCTTGACTGGTGGGCTCAGGTTTGTCATCAAAGAAGGCACGCAAGCGTACTTTCCTAAATAATTGTTTCATCTCAATCATCTCCTGGAAGCTGTCTGGAGTGGGTGTCGGGACAAACCAGAGACCTTTTTCCAAGACGCTCTTCTCCGTCGATGAAAGGACTTTCTTGGAGAGATTGACAATTAGACTCTTCTCCCCCTGGAGGTGGTACTCCTGGTTTCCATCGTGGTTTGTGGTGTCGGTTGGTCTTGCCATTGTACCCCTTTCTGTCCGCCTCGCTTTCGCCCTCTACCTCTGCCCCAGCCTCTGCCTTGAAAAGGTGGCGGATTCAAAGGGTAAAACTGCGGAGGACCTTGTGGGAAGAATGGGTACTGCCAGGGTGGTGTCATATGAGGCGGGCCATGGAATGTTGGACCTTGTTGGTAGCCTTGCTGCCAGTTGGTGCGTTGTGGGACCCGAGTGTTTCTTGCAGGATAGCCTCCACTGGAATCGCTGCTCGTGGAGCCACGTCTATTAGTGTTGTCTGAGTTATCATCAGAAGAGTAGTTGTTCCTTTTCCCTTTAAAACCATCCTTAAGATAGGGGTAGACTTTCTCCTTTTCAAATTTTGTGATGTCTTTTTGGAGCTTAGTTGTTTTTTGTTTTAAGAGAAATTCGTGGTGGTCTGCCATTTCCTGGTTAATCATAGCTAACTTAGTGGTGAAGGCTGCTTTGTAATTTTTGTTAATGGCGCTCTTCATTGTGGCTTCCAAAGCTGAGATTTTTTCAAGTAGGGCATCAGAAAGGCGCTTCGCTGTTTGTGAAATAAGGAAAAGTAGATCTTTGGTGCATTTGCAGGACACCTGGCACCAATCGACTTTAAATTGCTTATCCTCCAGAAATAATTTAGGGATAATATTAACGATTAGTCCCTGTGGGGCTATGTTGCTCCTCAGGTATTCAGTCATCATAATACCATGAATCGTGATTCTTATGAGTTCTTTTTTCATCTCGGTTAATGTCAACCATTCATCATTGGACGTGCCAGATGTAGAGGCAGTCGGGTTGGTCAGCAATGGTGGCGCTGTTCTTAACGCTTCGGCTATGGCATCCTCATCGAAACTCAGGCCCGGTACATCCTCCATAGTAATGGAAGATGGTTAGGGTAAGGAAGGATATGCTAGCCAGAGAAGTGCAGGCTCTGATTCTGGAATAATCAGTATTACTGATTAGAGAAAGGGCCAAACTAGTGAGAATTTTTCACCGTTGGTAACCTGAAAAGTCCCGTGGGGGAAACCCACGCAGAGGAATTCTAACAACAAGGAGAGACAGATTAAGGACAATATTTACTGGGGTCCAATATACGTGTCCTACAAACTAGATACCACTAGAATGTACAGAGTTCCCCACCAGAAGGGAAATAGATTAAAGGAGTGACTCTCTCTCTGAAGGTTGTTTGGTCGTGCAACAGGGAATAAGGTAATCCCTTGACGGAATTAAGGATGCCTCACACAATTAAAAGGCTGGACGACTATTGCCATCCTACCTGATGATTGTCTTGTATCATCATTGGCCTCCTGCTCCAGTGACAGGCTGGTGGTGCAATGCCTGCCGGGTAGCACAGGGTGCTACTCTTTGGTGGAGTTCTTTTATTCCTGGCCAATAGATGCGTGTGTGTGAGGGGCCTAAAGTGTGCAGTAGTGAGCATGAATGGAAGGTTAAAAGGGGTCAGTAGAGTCCACTAAGAAACCTTTATTGATGTGGCTCACTGCTTCGTTAAAATTGGTGAAGGGAGGGGTATCGAAGCACAAAAGTAAGGTGATTTGGCCTCGTTCAACCCTCGCCTATGGTGCGGTCAACATGTTTCATGCCTCTAGGGCAATTCTTCAGGACCTAAGTAAGCTCATCAACTAGGAGGAAATTCAAACAATTTGAAAGAAATTTCGCATACAACCTGTGTTGGTAGAAGTACCAAGGCAGGAAGGAGTCCTGCGTAGGTTCCCGCCCTAGGTGTGGGAGGAGAGGAAAAGAAGGACTCAATCATTCCTGGCACCATCAAGTGGAAAATTACAGGGCAGGAATTTGCACGCGGAAACATCATGAAATGGTGGGTGTGGCTCAATGGCTCATACCAATACATAGTGAAGGTGCGAGAGAGAGAGAAAACAGGGGAGGGGTTACACAGTGTGTGTCATATGTCATCAGAGATACGAATACATTAATTCAATATACATCATGTGTTACACTCCATGCTTGTCACTCATCTGTGTATTACAGCCAAGGGGTAGTGTAATTGTTAAAATTTGAAAAAATTGAGAAACGAGCCATAAGCACTTCAATGGGGGAAGGAGTAAAGGGATCACCAGGGTGGAACACTCGAAAGAAGTTCTTACCCTTAATCCCTGAAAGACGGTCCCCAGAGACTGTCCTTGTGGGGCCTGAGCTGTTAGGTAGTTACCTAAATGAGAGGGGGGAAAATTTTGTTTATGGTCTTGGTCAGGAGAAACAAGACGGTGTTAAGTGGTCCATTTGGTGGTTACACCTTCAGGATCGCCAATTGGTACCACAAACAGACCCCATCGTGTTCGTTGACCACACCTTACCTTGTTCGCTCGAGGCACCTGGCTTGTAAGCACCTACCCCTACCACGGCGGCGAGATCGCAGGACAGCCGGTGGATCGGTGAGAGGCTGAGCTGCTTAAGAAGCAGACTTCCGCGGGCACCATGAGTGGGCGTGGTCCGTGGAGCGTTGCTGGGTAACGCGGCCAAGCGTGGTGTGGAAAGAGAGGGCGGTCAGCAGCAATGGCCTGCGAGCGTCCAAAATGGAGCGCCATCTTGGAGTGGAGCAACCCTTTTTATGGCGAATGAGAAGGGTTACTTTACGGGTGGGGCATTACCCAAGGAGGTGTAGGTCCCATGATCAAACATGAGTAGCGTTTAGGTTGCTTTGGCAGATGTTGGGGCAATCTAAGCATGGTTTATCTGGCTAGCATATTCCAAGGAGCAGAATCATTGAGACCATGTGTATCTGTCTGCAGACGATGCACCCACATTTGAAATGGTACCTCAATTGCTTTGGTTGGCCAAGTACCCGCGGCAGGGAATGGCCCAAAACCTATTGATGCTACATCAAATTTGCTCATCACAAACAAACCTGGTTTTGCAAGGGGGTCCCATGAGTTTTTGGCACGGGGCTTGGCGCCCATCTAGGGAAACCTATAAATCCCACAGATTTCTGGGAAATAGACAACTGTGGGAGTCCAGGGAGGTATGGCTTGCGTGGGTCCCCCAACATTCTCTTACCCAGAATCCCCTGCAACCCTCAAATCCTGCAGAAAAAATATATTTTTTCTCAAATTTCTGTGTGGAAAAGCTCTGGAATCTGCGTGGATCCACAAATTTCCTCCCACCCAGAATTCCCCAAGATCTCCCGATAAAAATGGTACCTCATTTGGGTGGGTGGGTCAAGTACCCGTGACAGGTAAGGCCCAAAACCTATTGAGGCAACATCAAAATTACCTATAACAGACGAACCTGGTTTTGCAAGGGGGTCCCATGAGTTTTTGGCCCTGGGCTCGGCAGCCATCCAGGGAAACTTACCAAATCCACACATTTCTGAAAACTAGACACCTGGGGGAGTCCTGCGAGATATTGTTTGCGTGGATCTCCCAACATTCTCCTACCCTAAATCCCCTGCAAACCTCAAATTTCACAGAACAAAATCACCTTTTTCTTAAAATTTCTGTGTGGGGAAAGTTCTGGAATCTGTGTGGTTCCACAAATTTCCTCCCACCCAGCGTTCCCCCTAGGTGTCCAGATAAAACAATTTTTTAGGTTTGCAAGGGATTCTGGGGAACAGAACCTGGTGGTAACCAGTCAAGTCACCCCATTCTAGATTTCCCTTGGTATCTAGTTTTCAGAAATGTATAGGTTGTATAGCTTTCCCAAGGTGCTGGCAGAGCTAGTGTTCAAAAACTACAGCTAGGCACTTTGCCAAAAAAGGGTAATTTTCTAACAATTCTTTAGGTTTGCAATGGATTCTGGGTAATAGAACCTGGTGAGAGGCAGTTTAGTCACCCCATCCTGGATTCCCCTGGGTGTCTAGTATTTAAAAAATGTATAGATTTTCTAGGTTTCCCTAGGTACCAGCAGAGCTAGTGTTCAGAAACTACAGCTAGGTACATTTTCATCGTGAGAATGTGGTGTGTTCACGTTGGGTTATCAGCCATTTCCTGTCATGGGCAGTATGTCTACCCACACAAGTGAAGTACCATTTTTATGAGGGTAGTTTACATTTGTAAAGCCAATGTGTTTCTCTATTGACTTTTGACGATTTTCTGCCTTCCAAATGAAAGACATTGTGTAAAAAAGAAGTCATTTTGAAAAATGACCCATAATTCTCATGCTAGGATGAGTATCCCCGATTTCAGAAATGTGTAATAGCTACTGTTTCTAAACTCAATATTTTGTTCCCATTTCAGAAATACATAGGGGTCTTTCATACGGATTTTTCCATGTATATATTTTCCCACAATATTTGCTAAATACCCGGTACGTAGTAAAAAGCCATTGCAATTGCTGCTCAGTTTTGGCTCTGGGTTCGTCAGGTTCTTGATAACCTACAAGTCTTATATAACCCCACAACCAGTAAGGTCCAGTGTATGTAACGGTATATTGCTTTCAAACAGCTGTCATAATTAGAACAAGTTACAGGTGAAAGCGTTATCACAAAAGGCTGTTTTCAACTAATTTTTAATTTTTCCTATATTTAACTGTTAGTTTCTATAAAGAAACCATGATGAATCTACACCTTGCTGAATTCAGATTTTTTTCTATTCAGTAGCACTTTATTCCTTTAAAACATCACACAATTGCTTTTTGTCTACCTTTAAAAATGTAAAAATTTCCAGGATCCATTAGTGCTGTAATACCCATTTCTACCATTAACTGGAAGAAGGTTGAAAGCACAAAAACATAGCAAAAATAGGCCATGTCCCAGAAAAATGACAAAACTGTGAAAAAAAATGTTGGTTTTCTTACAAAAGTCAGTTATTCCCTAAAAGCTGGGAAAACTGTGATTTTAGCCCCACCAACCCTGTTGATCCCATTTGCAGGGGAAATATATGTGTAGTAGAAGTTGTGGATATAAATTAGTAAGTGTAAATCAATGTCTCAGTTTTCAGTGTGTTTGTGTTTGTATGGTGAAATAGTCAGTGCTTTTATGTGTGTGTATAAGAGTAGGTGAGTGTGTTCAAAGTGTGAGTGCATGCTTCTGACTGAGATAATGCCTTGTGCAATAGTCTGTGCAATTGAAAATGGTGAAGTATGGTGGTTTTTGAACATGTTTATATGTGTTGGTGTAACAAGGTTACTAGATGACTATATCGGTAATTGAGTCAGTGTCTACAGAAACTGAGTGGATGTGTATGACTATTTGTGTATATATTGGTGCAGTTATGTATTTATGTCATTGACTGTGAATAAATGACTGTGCCTCTGAGTCTACATGCATGTCACTGTGGGTGTGACAGTTACCAGTTGGGTATGTGTATATATGAAGGAGTGTATACTTGTGTACAGAGTGTCAACTCATATGTCTGCATGTTTGTGTCAGAATATTGTAGCAGGGTATCTGTTCTCCCACAGAACTGTGCACAGAGATCTAGAACCTGGGTGAGTTAGGGTGACCCAAAACTCACCTTAGTATCAGAAATCCCCTTACCGAGCTAGCTACAGTGTCTCATTGGTTCTAATAAACTCCCAATGACTTAGACAATCCAGAACATGAACTTAGGGAACCTCAGGTATCGTGGAACACATGAACACTCTTTCGTTATATAATCATTACAAACCAAAACTGGGAGTCAAAGAACACACGTGCAAGTTTGAAATGTTTATTTTTCAATGCAAGGTTCTCAAACGCAGTATCTTATATAATACCAACATACATATTATAAAAATCAGAGTTATCAGCATAGTCACTAGTCCATAATAAGCGAACGGTGATAGCATATTATAATGCAAAATCTATAGAAATTCTGTGTCACCTATATTTCGCGCACCCTATTTAGCATACTATATTATATCTAAGAAGGTCTCATTTGGGTTTTTAGCAGGGCGGGCCCATACCTCTAATGGTTAGTGGGAGAAGATCACATCAACAGCTACCAGCTCTCTGCATGCGAAGCATCAAGTGTGTTGATTCATTCCCATTAACTCTATCTTAAACCTGCGTAGAGCCCAATGTTGGCAGCAACATTATTTGTGTTATGTCTAATGTGGTGCGAGGATCAGGCCTTCAGCAACCTTGTGTTAGGTTATTCTTAGAGGGTGCAGTTCTCAGTGTGCAGACAGTTGTACCAAGTGTACCAAGCACAACTGATATCAGAGCAATAACATATTATTCTCAAATAAATCACATCTTTCGTCTAGGTTGAAAGCTACAATAACAATTAGGTGTCGTGTGCAAACTGAAGCCGAAGGAAAATATGTCGTTTAAACATTTAATAAACTCATGCTAACTTAACACAATATATAGAAACGCAGTAACCATATGACACCTCCCCATTGATCCGAGGACGGTCAAAAAAGAAAAAAAAAAATCCAATACTTTAAGAAAGGCAAAACATGAAAGCAGAGTTCAACAATATTGAGCCACGCTAAATGTACGTAAATGTATGTATGAATTAATAATACAAAATATGTATGAATGCCTATAGTGGCCACACAAAAATATAAAAAAAACTTGAACTGGAGGCCATTTATAAAATCATTGGCCCAGAACATATAAAAGTCGAATGTTCGTAACAGAAAAGGCACCATTCAGAATTACTAAAAAGTCACGTGCCATAATAGTAAAAGTCTCCAAAGCCACTCATGGGTGGATAGAATATGCAAAATAGGTAGCCACAGCTTTCAACATGAAATCACTGTCATGTTCCGAAAACAGTTCAGCCATCCAATTAAGCAATGGGAAAGAACATACGTGCTCCTCCAGCACCGAATCCTCTAGCAACATCAGAGGACAACTCAGTGGGTTCTCGAGAACGCTATGTGCCAGAAAGTCATGCGCCGCTGCGGATATGTCCCACTGACCCATTAGTCCATGCACCACTGCCACGGCCATAACCCTTTCGCCAGAACAAACCAACTCGTGAGCAACTACGGGGCTCATCAGCTGATCAAAATCGACGTCAGGAGAAGTCGTCAAGCAGAGACACAAATCAATGGCCCAGTCGAAATCACAGCTCAGGCAATGAAACACAGGCTGGACACATGTGAAATAGGAAAATCGAAATGATAATCCAAAAGCCGTGCTTAAAGTCGCACGCGGCAAGGCGCCATAGTAATCAAGCATCCGGTTGCGAAACAGTGTCAGAAGGGGCTGAGCGGCTCCTTGCGCAGGATGGGCATCCATGTTTTATAAAGCAAAATATCACCAAAACGCCTGCAGCCAAAGCCAGCAAAACAGGGAATCCGCCAAACAAACTTGCGAATATAGAATGAAAGAACACAGGGATAATACCAAATACTTTTTCAAACGTAGTCACGAGACCACTGCTAACCAATTTAAAAAAATGTGCAAGTCCAGACGTGGAGGAGGCATTAAAGATTTGATGAACCAGCTCGCAGAAATGAAACGGCAAGTCAGTATTTAAAAGTGCCTGCACCTCTGTGCGTGTGTTAGCTATGTGAAGGACATAAGTTTCACGGGCCGAGCAGGGGCCACTTCTTTTTGAGACAAAAGGGCTCTTATTCGGCTCAAACCATTGAACTCTGCTCTCAAGGTTGGGATGCGCGGCCAGATGGAAACATCTGAATTCCCATGCGTGGGTGGATATAACACGTTCTTGCAACACACCACACGTTCTGATACAGTAACCACATAGGCGATACCGACCATTAACCCAAAACACTCCTCGTTATTCAAAAGTAAATAACTACCGTTAGTCAATAAAGTGAATGTGGGAACTATTGCAGGAACCGGTGTGCCTTTTAAAACACAGGCTAAATTAGGCCGGTCCTGATCACAAGAACCATGCAACTGGATGTGCCTGCATATCAGTGAACGGTCAGGCGACTGTGTGCATTCTTCACCATTCAGATTCACTTCCTTCCCTTCCTTCAGACATCTGTATGTGTATGGTAAAGACCATGTCTCATGTAGGAAAGCACTGCCTAGTGGTTCATATCGCCCTATAGCAATACATTGCATACAATTTGAAAATGTATACAGAGCAAAAGGTAAAGTAATAATACCATGGATAAGCCATGTAGCAGCAGCTGCCTCAGCAACAGAAAAGGGCAAAGATTCTAATTTCTCAATGTGTAACATAGAAAATGATGCATCTCGCATGGAAAGCAAGCGCTGCTTGTCAGTCAAATTAAATGGGGCAAATAGTGATGAGACGTTCATGTAACTCCAAGGCACTCGGCCAGCTTTCAGAGTCTGTAGTGTCCAAGCAAACCGCATAACAGAACGCAATTGATTTTGACCATGATATAATAAGGACACTTCATCATGCACAATGTCAACAACAGAAGAAACAATATTGTTCAACGTGTAAATTCGGGAAGAAAGCATGTTAATACTGTTATCAACAACTACAAGTACTTTTTCCAAATTTGCTTGGTCAATTGCCCTTAGGGGCTTAGCAGCCTTTCCAAATTTCATTGTAAACTGCATAAATCCACCGTTTAGATCTACCCTTAGCCGGGCCTTTTATAAAATCATTTAAATCCACACTTTCAGTTAACTGAGACAGATGTAGTTTAACTGCAGCTAACGTGGAATGTTGTAACCAATTCTGACACAGTTTCCCCACAGAGTAAGTGGTGACAGTATAATCAGTTTCAAAACGGGGATCTGGTCTGACTTGTGTGAACCCTTCAGCCAACCCCAGAAAGTGACGTTGGCAAGAATCAGCCCTTCTTTGCCACAACAGCCAACCCTTTGGATCCAAACTGGATACATTAAAGGATGAATTGTGTATTAGAGACTGTATCTCACAAATAGATAAACCAGAAAAATTACCCCAACCTGAATATTCTTCTAATTCGGGGATGATTGGTGTATTTAATTTTTTAGAAGTAGCCAATCCAAAGCATGTTGTCTGGGAAATAGTAGTATTTAGAAACAACATGTGATTCGGGATGAGACATGCACGGTGCAAAGCCTCAGTGCCTTGTACCTGCCAATCTTTGGTACCCCAAACCGATTTAAGGTCAATTACTCCCTTCCAGAACTCGTAGCCATCTACAGCCAACTTGTCTAGAAAGGACTTCGAATACAGCAACTTTGTATCGGTAAGTCTAACTTTGGACATGGACTTTTGTGTCATTCTGAAGTAAAATGACTCAGGATTCGATTTATTAAAATCTGTAAAATAACTGTATTTTTTCAGAAATGTACTGGAGCTTCCTATTAATGGAGCTGGGCAGTGTTCCCACTGCGTGTAATTCACAGCATCCCTCCTGGAATTTGTCTTATGGAGAAAATGATTACCATAATGTTGGAAGCAAAACAAATCACCATAATTAACAGAATCTAAGTATAAGTCTTCAGCATCAGAAGCTGCATAATATTTTAAATCAGAGAAAAATGCTTCTACGGCCTGAATATCCCAATCACCAGAATGTATATTTTGTTTAATCACATCCCCCATGTTTACTCTAAGCACATTCGGAACATTAATCACTTCAGTGGGGCCATGTATTTGAAATCTAACCGCATCCCACACAATCCCATCAAGGACAGGCCAAGCAGTAATGTTGACTGTATTCATTCTTGTTTCAGTCTGTGTGCTGAATGTGAGGAGGAAAGAGGGGCCAATGTTCCATTAAGGTACGGAATTCCTGTTCTTTCTTTAACATAGTGACCATCGATCAGGCGGAAAAAATAAAACACAAAACCAATTGACATAAAAAGGTAAAATGAAAATAGAATCAACCAAATGTATGTCCAAGGGGGAATTAAAAAATGTTTTTTAAATAATGTGGCATATTTTGCAATAGTTGAGCGTTTCTTCGAAAGTTCCGAAACAGAGTCAAAAGAGAATCTGGACTGGTCAGCCAAACGAGTCTGCAAATCCGGCATAGATAAGTCAGCAGGATAGGTGTAGTTCAGTTCATCAATGTTAGTAACAGGAATAGTATTTAATAAAGGACTGGATATGGCAGGCATCTCGAGGGACACCTCCTGTTCTGCACCAGAAGTTATTGCCAGCATAGAATGCCTCACCATGGTAGGACAGGAAACAGCCGGTGTCATGCTTTGAAGAATCGGCCACCCTGTGTGTCTTGACATTGTCAATAGAAATAAATCTGTTTTCCTTACAACCTGGAAGTGGTGGTAAAATGACTGTTCTTGTGCCCTTCACTCCAAGAACTCGAACCGGTGCACGATATGAGGGACCAAACTCTTTCTTGTTATCGATCTCCTCTCGAACCAGTTCTCCAACTTGGGGTAGCCAGCCAACTACCGGGCTCTGCAACGCATCATCCGATGTGGAGGGCAAATGTTCCTTAGCTAGACTGTCTCTGGTCTTTTGTAGATCCTGTAAAACATTGCAATGTTCATCTAAGTCAAAGGCCGCGGCCTGGGCCTTGCAGTCTAGACCGTCGAGGTCAGGTACATACATCTTGATACCAAAGAGCATCTCGTACGGGGTCCCCCCACCCAGAGACCTTCTAGGGAGATTATTAATGCACACCATTGAGGTGGGCCAACCAGTTTCTGCCAGTGCCTATAACTCGAGCTGTCAAAGATTGCTTTAAGTCACGGTTCATTCGTTCCACTACACTATTACCCTCGGGTCTGTACGGACTCGAAAACTTGACTTGGACCCCCAACGAAACCATAGCATCCTTATACGCCTTAGAGGCGAAAGCCGGACCCTGATCCGAATGGAAGGTACCACAGGCAAAAATCCCTATAAAGACTCGCAAATCCTTGATGACAGTCCGTGAATCAGCACTCCGATGTGGCCATACCCACACAAAGCGTGTGCATGAATCAACTGCTACCAAGATGTACTTGTATGCAGTATCAGAAGAAAATGGACCGCAGTGATCCAAATAAACGCATCCAAGCGGTTTATTAGAGATGTACAACTGTGTCTGAGGCGGACGCGCTGCAGTTGAAGGTTTGATCTGCTGGCAAATGTCACATTGAAGGACATAATCGCGCGTCTGTTTGTACAGTCCCCGCCACCAGAACCTTTGTTGTAGCTGAGTTACAGTGGCTGAGACGCCCGCATGCGCAGACGCCACATCTTCATGAGCCGCTGTAATCAAAGCAGCCCTGCGATCCGAGTCGGGAACTAGACGTTCGCCAACATCAGGAATTTTCACATAAGGAACCTTTTCCGGACTTAAGTGGTATGTGTATTTAGAAGGGAACCCCGCAGGATATATACCTCCCTTCTCGGAGGCAGCAACAGCTGCCAAGATGTCATCATCTATTTTGCTTTTGGACCTCGTGACTGCTGCAACTAAGTATTTTGATACCGCTGACTTCGCTGCTTCATCAGCAAGCGAATTACCAACAGCGTGGACCCCCACGCGCTGATGGCCGAGAGTATGAATCACAAACACGAGTGGCAACTTCTTTTTAAGTTCTGCCACTCGGACCCAGATCATTTTATGTTTTATTGTGCTACCTTTGGAATTACGAAATTCATTCTGAATCCAAAAGAACAAGTTTTCATTGTAAAACTGGACACAGTAGTAAGAGTCACTTACGATCAAAGTCGTCACACTAGGATCTGCGTACTCCAATGCAAGCATCAGAGCGCGAAGCTCTAATTGTGCGGTGCAGTCCCCAAGCATCTGCGTGTGCACGACACTGGACTTGAACTCATCGTTCAACATGGCACCGACCACAATGGCGCATGCGGAAACGTAGGCATGTTTAGAGCCATGCGCAACCTGCGCCGAACCATCAGTGTAAATGATGCAATGGAAATCCTCCAACGGCCGCATTGCTAAAGGAGCAGGATGAACAAATTCATACTGTAAAAACTCCTGCGACCGTAAAGTGGCGTAAAAAATAAACGTGCCATCCTGGGATGTCAAGGATGCAGCCCACTGAATCCACCGAGGGTGCAAAGCTTTGAAATTTGGTACACTGGCTTTCGTAACTGCCTCCAAGGCAGGACACGGGGTAACAACCAACATGCATTTTCCTTGTGACAGGGCACGTTCTTTAAGAATTGCCATCCGTACAGCCGTTAAAACCTTCTCCAGAGTGGAAAAACGCAGTTCAGCCGAAGTGTACAAGTGTGACTTGTAAGCAATAGGTACCGTATCCCCTACATTAAAAGTCAGGTACGTGAAACCCACCGCCCCAGGGATAATTCTTATCACCAGGTTGGTCTGGTTATCACGAGTCTGTAAGTATTCAGAAGCGAGCAAATCAGCCTGCAAAGACTGCAGAATGGCTGAATGCTCAGGCAGCCAGCATGATTTGGAAAAAGATGGTTGTATCAAAGCATACAAAGGCTTGATACGCTGGGCATATTCCGGAATGTAAGTCCTCCCGAAATTCAAAAAACCCAGCAAAGATTTTAATTTTTTCAGTGTTGTCAGAGAGCGCAACTGTGCGCATTTCTCCAGGAAGTGAGGTGCCAACCCTTTTCCCTCGTTGTTAAGCTCGTAGCCGAGAAACAACACTGTGTACTCTGCAATGTGCGACTTTGCAAAGTTAAACTTGTAACCTATGTCTGCAAAGTTACAAATTATGCTATTTACTCGACACAGATGCTCCCAAAGATCGTCGTCTGTGAGATAAATGTCATCCACATACGAACAAGCAACTGGGTCGAAGCCCTCCAAAAGAGAGACTATGCGGGCGGAGAATACTTCAGGACTATTCTTATAGCCCATCGGGAGACGCCGAAACATTTTTTGCACACCGCCGCATGTAAAGCTGGTCCATTGGGAACTTAGACCATCTAATCTATGGGCATAAAAACCATTGGAAATGTCAAGCGTGGTTTTGAACCGTTTATGCTCAAGACTATTCACTAAAGCAGAGCCATGAGTATTCTGTACTGCGCAGTTACGGCAATGCGAGTTTAAATGCCTATAATCCAAAACCAAACGATATGAGCCGTCCGGCTTGTTTACAGTAAAAAGGGGGTTATTCATCGGTGACACACACGTTTCAATTACACCTTGATATTCCAATTGTTCAAGGATAGCCGCGACTGAAGCTTTGGCTTCACGCCGTATGGGATCTTGAAGTTGAGGCTGCGGCTGAGACCTTAAAGGAATCTCGTGGCTTGGAGACAATTTATCCCAGCCACATTGATTGCGGTACACAGCCGGCGCAAGCGCCAAAGCTCACTCTTCTGCAAAATGCAGCGCCTCCACTCTCGATACAGTGTGCGCGAAACTGGGGAGGATCACCTCCTCCCCTCGCGGAGCTGCGAGAACAAAAGGTGGGGGCCAGTCAGCCTCCGAAAGCAAAATGTCATACGTAGACGAAAGATTTTCCCAAAATACCCCTTTTACAGTTCGCTTTACAGGACAATTTCAAAAAGACGTTCAGGGGGAGCAACATGCGTATCAGCAGTTTCAATTACAACATAAGTGTCAGTCGCTGTCACCTTCAACAGTGGACGGAGGGCCTCTCTAACTATGGCAATCTCTGCCGCGCTGTCCAGCAAGGTCAGAGCCCACGTCAGATTCCGAAGCCGCGTTCTCACTATCTGGGGCATATCGATGCGCTGTCAAGGCGGCGACTTTCTTCGTGGCAAACTGTGGTCTCTTGGGCGTAGTCCCATCCTGCTGGTATACCCAAACAATGTTTCACCAACTATAACTAGGAGTATGCAATGTGCAGCCACATTATTGTTTCTAAAGATAACTTAGAGATACAGTTAAACAATGAAAAATGTTCACCTAATACTATATGATATGTGCAGTCTAAGCCTTAATATTTCAACCTCTGCTTTGTAATAATTCACAATATACGTAATCGGAGAATCAGTTGTTTACATAGATTGTTTTTACAGAATATTATGGACATATAAACCCCGTAAACAGTATATTTTACAAAAAATAGATAGATTATTTCAAATCATGTATATTTAACAGATAATGTAGCACCCGTTCTGAAAACAGATGTAAGAAAAAAACACAGCAATTTAAACTTCCATCAAATATTTAAATTTTTTTTAGTTCTCAGACAGTGCTGTCACAATAAGTAGATCCTCAAATCATATAAAAGAATCCAAATGTGCACAACACTGGCAACATTTAAAAGAAATGTGTGTCATCCTTGAACTATAGAGGAAAAATCATATTGATTTTCAAAACCCCATGAAGTATGTGTATATCAAACTGTAATTTTTGGAGATTAATAGGCTGCATGAGGCTCGTATCCAGAAGATACACACTATATTTTAAAAAACATTTCTATAATACAGTTATCAGAAGTTCCTCCTGAACGTTTAGAACTTGGTGTTAAAACTGGTATTCCTGGTTGGCTGAGGTATGCACCCAGGTCAGGCGGGAGCCACTACTCTAGTCAGGGTAAGCTAAGTACACAATAAAAGATAGCGTGTGTTCATCTTGGTAGCTTGGCACGGAGCAGTCAGGCTTATCTAAAGAAACAATATGTAAAGTAAATGAAACACGATGAATACACCATGAAAAAGACTCCACACAGATTTACAAAAATAGATTATTATATTCTGACTAAGGAAAAAACAAAATGACAAAAATCCATAGCATAGAATTTGAGATATTGAACTTCAAAAGAATACGTGAAAAATAGCACTTAGAAGCAAATAGCGCTTTGGGGGTAATTTGAAGTCACACTGGACCAGGATGAAGTCAATGTTCAGGTTCACCATGAAGGAGCACTGTCTGGCTACAGGACCCATGCAGGTAACCTGGGGTGGTGAAGTGAGCTAAAGAACGATGATGGATTCAACCCTGATCTGTGACTGAGAGTGAAGGTCTGAAAAGTTTCAGCGCTTAGTCCATCATCTCCTTGTGTTTGCTTTGTTCGTCCTAATTTGGCAGGGTATGCCCAAACGTGGGTCCCTTGCTCACTTTGCCACAGAATTCAAGCTAGTTTGGCTCATAAGGGGTGTTACCATGAAACCGGTCCCAGAATGCTTGTTTCCGGTCCAGGGAAGATCTGGCTTTGCAGTTCAGGCTGGACTGTTCCCATGAGGAACAGGCTCAAGACTGATTTGCATATGGTTGGGTCTGAACTGGGGTATCGAAGTGAGCTAAAGAACAATGATGGATTTTAACCCATTATTATGACTGGGGGTAAGTGTCTGAAAAGGTTCAGCGTTCCGTCCATCATCTCCTTGTGCTTGCTTTGTTGACTCCGGTGAACGAAGCACCTTTCCTTCTTGCAAGTACTTTGTCTCATTGGGAGACGCATTGATGTCGATTCCGTCGGTCGAGGATGCTTTGTTTCTTTTCCACACAGTGATGGTTGTTCTGAAGGCGAGATGCTGGACCAAGATGCGTTGGTTATATAGAGCGATGTGCAAGGTTGGGCCTAGCAGTTGACAGATGTGTCAATGTCTCTGAGCAGCTGCGACGGCTATGCATGGTTCCAATGAGTTGGCTCTCAAGGAGCTCCTTGGTTGCGAGAGAGTATTTCTGATTTTTTTCTCGCAGCCAGGTCAATGACCCAGTTCTGCTACACGCAGACAGCAGACACCTCGATGTCCATGTTGCAAATATCTGGGTCCACATCCTGTGAGCCAGGAACAGGAGGAGGAGTAGAGACTTTGATATCCCTGAATCTCAAGCAACAGGAGGCAAGCTAACAAGCCCTCTGAGCACACTTGGGAAAAGGCATAGTCCAGCTTCCATTTAGCAACAAACAGAAAAGCAGGCCTTCCAGCTTAGCAGTCAAATTGAGTCCATTAAGCAGCACAGCAGTTCTTCTGTCAGAGCTTCCGTTGCAAGTTCAGGAGTGTCTTATTTTAGGCGATCAGAAACCCAATACTTGCAACTAAAGGTGTATTTGAAGTAGGGGGTGACTTCAAAGAGTGGTCTTTGAAGTGCACAAGTATTCTTTCAATCCAGCTCTGTCTGCCAGGCTATCAAAGACCTTTTTCTCTGGACAGGACACTACCTATTCAGTGAAGTGATACCTCTTCCATTATATCCTGCACAGTCAGGGCCATCAGAATGTAGGTAGATGGGTACTTAAATACATCTAGCCTTCCTGTGTGCTATCACCCGTTGTATTAGAGATAGGCTGCAAGACACACAGAGCAGTAAAGTGGCATTTCTAAAATAGTAATATTAAGCACAACGTGGCTATTAAAGAGGATTTTTCATTACCATTCCAAAGATATAGAACATTATGCAGCTACACCTTTCTGATCAGCAATTTTGGCTTAAAAGTGTATTATGGAATTTCAAATGTTGGCTAATGAGAAATGTAGGCCTTGCAGTAGTGAAAAATAAATTCCGCTGTTTGTCACTACAAGGACATACAAAACTTAAAAGTACATGTCCTGCTTTTTACTTACCCAGCACCAGGCGCTTAGGGCTACCTGGAGTCCACCTTAGGGGTGTCTTATGTTTAATAAAACTAGAGTTTATGGCTTGCCAAGCAGTTTTAAATGCTAAGTCAAAGTGGCAGTAAAATACACACACACAAGCACTGCAGTGGAAGGCCTGAGACAGGTTTGAAAGGCTACTTTTTTCAGGTGGCACAATCAATAATGCAAGTAAAATGTAAAATGTAAATTGATACTTGTATAGCGCACTACTCACCAGCAAGGGTCTGAAGGTGCATGTATGAATACCGCTGTGGAACCCATCCTGGCTTTCCCTGTGAGGTGTCCACTCCTGGGCACCCCCAAGGAGGAGGCCAGGCATCCTTAGCATTGTGGGGGCCGTTGTGGAGATAAGGCAAGCTATTGCCCAGAGTTGCAGAGTGGGACTCCATGATTGGAATAGGCACCGAGGCGATAATTATCAGGTCCGTGGAATTTTGAGCCCAGGACCAGCCGAGGAGGGGAATTGAACCCTCGTCCCGGGCTAGACCTCTGCATCAGGGTCTGCCGCTCCAATCTTTGAGCCACACTTCTCCACCTGTAGCTTAGCTTACAGGCCTTAGATATATATTATACCACTTTACAAGTGACATACAGTTAAATGAAATATGCCAATCATGCATTCACTAATTACACACATTTAGAGAAGAAGTACATGCACTTTAGCACTGGGCAGCAGTGGTAAAGTGCACAGAGTCCTAAGGCCAACATAAAGGTTCAGCAAAATGTAGATCCAAAAAGCTAAATGTTTGGGGGAAGATTACCCCTTGCATGATAGGTCTAATACTTGGGTTGAAGGAAAATAAGATAACAGTTTGCCAATTTCCAAGGTAATCTTAATTTGAATTTCAGACAAGTGTCATTGCACTGTTTCCTTCCAGACTCACTTTTCAAATATTCTTTGTAGTGACCTGACAAAATACTGTCTCCCTGATGAAAAATGATGGCAACTGTAGTGTATGTGTTGCCTCCTTCGGGGCTGGGGGCGTGACCAGGCAAGATAGTGGATGGGACACTTTCTTAGAGAGTTCTGCTACTCGAGCTAACATCCTGCATAATTCAACCCAAAACAATGACTTACTAGAGGCTGGAGACTCTCCATGACCCCCCAAGACCACAACTGAACATAAATTGTTCCTGTGGAGCCCCTACTACCAGCTAGCAGTGCTGAAGGTGAGGACTGTGTGGTGAGGTCTGCTGTGGACTGGTGTAGTATTTGCACACCTGGATACTGCTGTCTCCAGGCATGCAAATACAACATGCAGATACAAGATGCAGATGCAACGTTCGGCCCTTGTTTCCCTGCTTTACCAAGATGTGGGAGGCCATGAGAGGTGAGGGTCTGTGGAGCTTCTGCTGCACCCCTTTTGGAGGACTCGTAGGACTGTAGAGCAGCACTGAGCTAGTCCCTGGAAGGAGGCCAAGAACACCATACTCGCTGATAAGCGGGCAAAGAGTGAGCTGGAGTGCTGTGGAGGTCGGATTGCTTCCTAGGCAGCAGTGGTAGCGGAGTGCTGATGGAAGATTCAGTGTAACTGGGCCCTACTTGCCAGTTACCTTTTACTAAGAAGGATGAGGCACTTCCTGAGAACCAGTTAATGTGAGGAGCTTGGCATATGGTGCATAGCGTTCAGACTCAACTACGTTTGGTCTCCCATCCCCCTCTGCAGTGAAGGGATCTGTAACAGACTACTGCTCCTGGGGCCCTTCTGATAAGAGATGCACCTGGACTGTTGAGACTTTGGTGGCCTTGCTGGTCATTTCCTGGAACCCTTGTGGAGGAGAGGGGTCCTCAGGTCATGGAGCTGACTAGTTGCTGCGAGAATGGGCACGGATAGAGCAACTAGGAACCTACAGACTAACACCATCACCCAGTGCACTCAACGTTGGGGCCCCTAGTCCTACCTGTCAAAGTGGTGCCAGGATGGTGGATGAACAGTGGGGACAGGTGGTGTGCCTACCAGAGCAGATCTCTTGATGGCTATACATGGATCCAGAACAGCTTGGTAGGGCAAGATAGAGCCCATCTCAAAAGAGGTCCACATGCTCTGCGCAGACCTCCGTACAGTGTGGATAATGTCAGGGTAGCTTAAAACTCTATAGAGGACCTACAGTCAGAAATGAAAACACTTCAGGAGCAAGTGCAATGCTTTTAAAAATGTGTGCAGCAAGTTCAGTGGGATGTGTTACAACACATGAAAAATGGGGGAAAGGAAGGGAAAAGCATCCTAGCTCACTCCACCACCCCAGGTCAGACATACGAGTCAAAAGCACAATAAAGTACTTAGAAAAACGGGCAGGAACAGAGCGGTGCAGCAGCATAGAAAGAATTGGTCCTGTGGCCTGTTATATAAGAGGTAAAGCGATACCAAAGGGGATGATGGACGAAGCGTTTGAGCAAATAAAACACTCACCCCCAGTCAACTGATCTGGGTTTAATTCATCATCATTCTTTAGCTCACTCCACCACCTCAGTTCAGACATGGCCATATGCAAATCAGTACGACCTTGTGCCTCATGGGAACAGTCCATCTGGAACTGCCAAGCTATGTCTTCCCTGGACCGGAAACAAGCATCCTGGGACCGGTTTCGGGTTCTTAACCCTCATCAGCCAGGCTATCTTGAATCCAGTGGCAAAGTGAGCAAGGGACCCACGTCTGGGCATACCCTGCCAACGTAGGGCAAACAAAGCGATCCCAAAGGGGATGATGATGCCTTTGTATTCTAACTCTGGAAGCTCCCTGGCGTTGCTGAGGGCTGCATTCCGATCCCTGTAATTAGGACGTTTGGCTATGATTGGTCTTGGAGGGGACCCCAGGACCTTCCTGGGGGCAAAGGATCTGTGGGCCTGTTCTACAATGAACACTGTAGAAAAGGTGTCTATGCCAAAGAGGGTGACTAAGAGATACTCCATGAATAGTTCCATATTTGGAATGTTGGTGGAATCATCAATACCAAGCAGTCCAATGTTGTTGCACCTTGATCGCACATACAAATCCTCCATCTTACTTTGCACCACATCTTCTGCATATGATACCTTTTTTCTATGGCATCAAGTCATTCTGTATGCTTGTCAAGGCGTTCAGACATTCTGTCCACATGGAATGTTAATGCATCGATTTTGCCATCAATTTTGGTTAGACTACATTGCATTGCCGACAGTATATACCGGCTCCACCATAGCGCCACCTGCCTCAGAGCCAGATTCCGAGGCCTTCAAATCGAGCTCCTGCTGCCTAGTCATTTTACACGTCAATTTGTCTGTGCATGCCTTCTTATTCCAAAGCTACGTGCCCCTTTGCCAGTTAATTCTTGTAAAGAGTGGGCACAAGAAGCTGTCCGCCACCAGCAGATCAAGAAATAGACATGTCCAAGTCCCCATGAGGCACCAACAGGACTGGTTGTTCCGTTTTGTCTATCGCTGGTTATTCAGCAGTCATGGCCTGCGCTACCGATTGGAGACAAGCGCACTATTCACTTGTGAGGCACAGTGACAGGGTGTTAAATTGTCTGTGCGGAAACTGAGGTTTAAGAAAGAGGAGGGGAAGAGAACGCTCATCGCACCACCTAATAGATGAGTCACACAGAGCTCACCCTTGCAATCTCTGCAGGCTTTTATCCACCCGTTGTGGTCACAGATTCCCTGCTCGCCGGTCCGTGCAGCCGTTCCTCAGGGACTACACCCTCGATAGAGATCGAGCTGACTTTGACTCTCCAGAAATCTTATCAAACTTATGGACACTAGCCGCACCTCCCAATGTCACACAGGCCTCACCTATATTGCTCAGATGAGGGATAGCCTCTGTTCTTCTGCGACACGAGCGCAACACAATCCCCTGTATTGAGCACTAAGAGGTCACATGGCCAATCCTTCTTCACCAAGGGACAGTAGCGTTGGGAGCGATCTGGGCCAAGGAACGAGCCCCAAGGGTCTCACTTGGGCGTGTAGGATCCCTGTTCGCAGTGGCAGAGAATTTACATTTGTAATGTCCCCTGGCCAGGTGGCATGTCGGGCCTCACGGCAGCCCAGCAAACACGCCTCCGGTAGCCCATTGGGGAAGGAAGTCAGGATACCCAGGCAGCTGTGGACAGCAGGATTCTGTACTCAACACTGGTTCCCCCTGGATCAGTCTGGCGCACCGAGGATGCACACCACTTGCCCAATGTGCATCGTGGCTTTGCACTGGGCCGCAGAGGGAGCACGATCCCAGGTCACCAGTGATCCTCCGCTCCTCAGTGTAATTGGCTTTATTTTTGACGCAGGTCCGTCCGCCATCCTAATAGGCCTCTAAGTATGTCTTCACAACATCCTTTCATTCATTATATTTATCAATTACCACAAGCATTCACTGCCCCTATAGAGCCAACCTTAGTCCCAAGTATATTCTCAAACTAAAATGTGATGCTTACACTATTTTATTTATGTAAATTCTTTTTAAAATTAAAATTTCGGAAATAGTCCCGAAAGGTACAAACAATTAATATTTTAAAAACTTTAGCACAATTTATACATTCCACTACGCGTGGTCATAAAATGATACACAAACATATTAATGAAAAGCATGAAACATAATCATAAAACAACACATAAAATATCATACCCCACTTTGAGAATAGTAATAATTGTCTAATTAAACATCAATCTGATCCAATAGCCCTATGTACTTTAAAAAGAGCACTTTGTACAGGAATTCCCTTGTTTCTCAAAGTATCTTGGCTTTTTTGGGATTCCTTGTTTTAACACAGGTATCGTCGCATTTCGGTGGTTGAGACCAATAGATATGGGTCCAACAACATTTCATATAGGGTCAATTCTTTCATTGGACAGAGTTATATCTATACACATAAAAATGAAAAAAAGATCAGCTATACATATCACCTTACATTTTAGCATTAATCATAAGCCACCTTGTTTTTCAAACCTCCCCTTTGGGATATCCTAGATCTTACTAAATCCTAGGTGAGGGTTTAACAAGAGGAAGACATGTCGCTACTACCTATATACAATAGCGGTTACCTCCTGGAACACCTCTCATAAAAACTAATAAATGTTGTCATAAGTATAAAGAGAGCTACACAAAATGCATTACATTTTAATTTGGAATATAGCGGGAATTCAGACAGTTTACCAGTCCTTGAAGCCCAACAATCATACATCTTCCCTTGTCAATCATTATGTATTAAATGGTCTCCTATTCTGACCTTAAATAATGCCTGGTAGTTCCGTGATTGGATGCGATCCTGCTATAATCTTGTTGGTTGGCGCTCAAAGTTTTAAATTCAATTGCTAATGCAGGATGGAAAATGTATATATCACCCATTCCATGTCTATTCACGCTTTATTCTCACTGTTTTTATTTGTTATTTATCTATTGAAGGTATCTTGTTGCCACAAATTACTAACTGGATAATGTATTAATATCCACATAGACATATATATCTGTTGCGGAAATAAAATCAAAGAAGCTCTAATAAATGAGTCTCCTATCTTATTGCCCCTTCTTGTTTATATACTTCATTATCGCGTACCTTTTATTTAAAATATTCACTCCCGTGTCTGATATGGGGAAGCCGAAAATTCCCCGTATTATTTTTGCCAGGTTGACTCTTGATTTGTCTTTCCCAGGACGATCGGAGGTTTGAAATCTGTGGACAATATCAGAAAAAACACAGCCCGACAAGTCCCTCCTATTTACTTCGGTGGACTACTTTCTTTTTCTTTTTCATTTTGTATGATGTCTTGTGATTCATATTGCTATAGGTTGTTATTTATATCTCAATATTACCTTATCCCTGCAGTTTCCCCCCTTGCGCTAAATACCTTGACATTTATTTACATTGGGATGTTTTGCGTGAGTTAAATAATGCATTCCTCGGTTACACCATGATTTCCCCTTATATTCTATCTTCTGTGAGCCCATACTTTTTTCTTTTTTACAGTGATCCAGCGTCACTATAGAAATTCTGTCTCACATGCGTCACCATTCACTACCCAATACTCACTAAACTAATCAATACCAAGGCCCATATGAACAAGACAGAAAATCATGAAGCTGAATCATGTGGCCTAATTAATCACACTATCAAACTCATATATACATATTTACAACTGCAGTATAACATTTATATTCATGAAGTATCAAAGAAACATTTAATTAGACCACTGAGGCCAATGAATTAAGCTAATGGTAACAACTAAATAATCAAGACCAGCTTGACGTTTCAAGTCTTTTATTTTTAAAATTTCAAAGTTTTCAAATCTTTATTAGCTCATTTATTAATTTCAAGCATTTTTATTAAATCAGTTTTAATCATTAGATTATTGGCTCAAAAGGTCCGACACTTCAACATTGCACAGAAATAACGATTTAAAGAAAACATCAACCCTAAACCCTAAGTTAAGCTTTCTGACCTGAAAGGTAAAGAATCTTTTATTAAGCAATCATGCCTTACGTGTCCAAAGGAAAACGGACAGCACTTCGCCCTCAGGAAACAGTCAGCCCCGCTCCCCTCAAGAGGCCAGGTTTTTATACTTTTCTTACTCACTAATCTAACTAAAAACGATATTTTTACAGAAAGCAGCAACCTAATTGGTTGTCATCCATCAGACCACGAGAGGCCAACGCATCACTACTAGTGACATCATTATGTCATTGTCCATTGACACGAAGCAACACTGACTTCCCAGAGTCGCAACATTTAACTAAAAGTTCAAATTTATTTCCTTCAGGATTTTATCCAAGCTGCCTCTACACGCTTCCTTGGCCTTGACGCTTTTGCTTTCGGAGCTAGATGTACAGATCGTCCATTGTTTGAGCTTCTGCACGTTTCCGTGGAAGTTTTTCAATGAGAACACCATTACTGTCGTGCTCAGCTCCTTTTGTCAGGCCAACCAACTTTTCATTAGAACTAGGCCTCAAACCTTTCACTCGAGCTAGTATTTAAACAAACACAAAAAGGCGATTAATTCAAGTAAAATAAACCCTTCTGTTACCAACCCTTCATTGCTAATAATTAACCCATTAATATATGTAACCTAGCAGAAGCAAACAAATAAAGCAGCACATTTAATATCTACCATTCTTCTTAATATCTAGCTGAATTCTTTATATATCTGAAAGAGTAAAAAGATTGACAAACAAAACATAGATAAACAGTCACAACATAAGACAAACACATAAGCACACATAATGAAAGCACATGCCATAAAATGATCAGCCGCATTAATAGTGACAAGGACAATAGGACGAACAAGACAATATTAATCATGTGTTACAAGACAAACTCGCAAATGCAACAAGAGCACGTAATGTTAGTCCCACGTGTTTGTGAATGTAATTTTACTCTAAGTTTATTTAATTAAACAAGTCATGCAACAATTCATTAATAAATTAGTTCATGTTACAGAGAATTAACTTCGCGAGTCAGAATAAAATGAATTCTGAAACTCGCTCCATAAACAGCTCCCTTACACTCCTTAATGTTGATACTGTTACATTTTCTACCACCTATATATGCGGGGGGAATCGGCGATACCGTACACATGCGACATCCCTTTCTGTTCCTATTGAGACGCTGTGTTTACAGCTTGCTCAATAGTTACTTGTTGTATTCATCTAGTATGACGTTGGGGTTTACACTAGGGGGGACATCAGAAAGCGGGCTAAGGGCAGCAGACCAACCTGATTAGCGGAACACTTGCTGCCATCCACGCTCCTGGGGCCCCGCCGCTGTTGCTGGTGACATCGCATGGCCGCAGAGGGGGGAAACTACAGCTCCCAGCAAGCTGTGCGGCCAGCACGCCTACTTCCGTCGCAGCGCGCCCGGAGGCGCTTAAAGACGGATAGCTCCATCCGCGTCGCGGATGCGCGTGGACTCGCATGGGCGAAGCCCGGGCAAAGGGCGGGCTGTCATTGGCCATCCAGGGCAGGAGGAGGCAGGGCTGGGCCACCCCCTTAAGAAACACTGATGGGTAAGCGCAAACAACTGTGTAATGGGGATCAAGGGAACAAGAAAGCAAAAATACCAAGAAAAGCAGACACTATAATATCATATTTGACATCAGCTGTGGGAGTGATTGCAAAAGAAATTGGTATTGCGGAAAAAGAGCTAGGAATAACATCAGCAGTGAGTGAAGAGGCTGGTCTCATCCAGGAGGGGGGTACACAAGACTTTGCATCCATACAATCTGTATCCCAGGCGGGTCCAAGTCCTGCATTGCCTGTAATAGCAGAATCAAGTGAAGGTAGTCAGGCACTTTTGCCAACCCAGGAGGATATACAGACTTCAACGGCCCAACCGGGCAAGGGGGGCAGGCAAACGAAGAAGTGCAACAGAAAAACTAAGCATATCAACAACTTACTGCCAGATATGGAGGATGAACTGGTTAATAGACTTAGTACTGAAATTGAAGGGCTAATTAATCTACATCTAGAGCCGGCTTTGACGAGCATCGCTAAGGACATTGTGGAAGTATTAAATACTTGTGTCGCTGGACTATTAAAGAGATGCGATGCTTTAGATGCCTTTGTCCAAGAGTATCGTGGGCTTTTAACTAGAATACCACCCCCACAGAACCTGCACTCAGTGAATATGGGGCATAGTGAGAGCAGAATAAATGTTACACCAAGTCAACATCATCCAACAGTAAATGTACCTGTTGTTAATATCGCCCCAGTCGTGCCGGTCCGTGATGTGATCGCTAGGTCTCTTCCTCCTAGGGGTAGTACTGTAGAAAAGTATCAAAGGCCTACTCTGGCCGGTTTACAGCACCATGCTAAAGATTTAATTGAGCCACCCTGTAAATTTAAATTACACCTCCCGACCCAAGCGGCCCCCTTAGTGGCAGTGTTAACAGGGGTTCCCCCGTTGAGGAAGGACAGGGGTGAAAGCACTCGGGACTTAATGGAAACAACCTAGACCTGGTGCAATAACTATTCTAGCGGTGACATAGATATAGCTGCCAGTATAAATATGGTTAGAAGAGTAGGATGGGTTGGCTTACAAAGGAAGTCGCTGGAAGGGGATTGTGTTGTAATACATTTTAAAACCCGATACATGGCAGACCGCCTTTTCTGGGATTGTTCTGACTTGTCAAACTCGGGCATTAGGCCCCTCCCCCTGGGCTACTTCTATCTCTATCCACCTCCTCGCAATGGGGTATGGCAGCCTGCCATTCCAGTGGCCAGATCATCTGTACCCCATATAAATGTTCCCAGTCTCTCACAGTCCACGCTAGAAGTCGGGAACCCACCTCGGGTTGTTAATAAAAACACAGAGACTCCGAACGACTTGGGGTTTACTTTGGCCAACTGTTTCTCCCCACTCTCAGGAATGGAGGAGAACGATTGACTAAGTAATAACCAGGTACAGGCACCCCCAGAAAGGATTCAAGCCTCATCCTGTAGAATCGTGAGCTGGAACGTAGCTGGCGTAAGGGACAAAATGGGGGATGAACACTGGGAGGGGTTTTTAAAAATATTCGATATAATATCCCTCCAAGAGACCTGGGACATAGTTTTTCCCTGGATGGTTACTGCCACTTCTGTATTCCGAAAAGGGGGTGGTGATGAACTGAGTGTCTGAATTAAGCAGACCACTCTTACCCAGTCCAAAGATCAGGGCTTGATCCATCACCGTTATTTATCTCACTGCACCATCCGAGCTCAGAACCTGGCTATATGCAAATCAGTCTGTCCCTGGCCCAGTGCATCATGGGAACAGGGCAGACTAAACTACCAAGCCAATTCTTCACCAGAAAGGAGACAAGCTACCGGGGACCGGTTTCTGGCATTTCAGCCGTCTTCGGCCCGGCTTGCTTGAATCCTGATGGTGCAGTGAAAAGGGACTCATGTCTGAGTATACCCTGCCACACCTATAGTGGCCAAAAACGATTCAGAAAAGGGGGTGGTGATGAACAGAGTGTCTGAATTAAGCAGACCACTCTTAACCAGTCCAAAGATCAGGGCTTGATCCATCACCGTTATTTATCTCACTGCACCATCCCAGCTCAGAACCTGGCTATATGCAAATCAGTCTGTCCCTGGCCCAGTGCATCATGGGAGCAGGGCAGACTAAACTACCAAGCCAATTCTTCACCAGAAAGGAGACAAGCTGCCGGGGACCGGTTTCTGGCATTTCAGCCCTCTTCGGCCCGGCTTGCTTAAATCCTGATGGTGCAGTGAGAAAGGGACTCATGTCTGAGTATACCCTGCCACACCTATAGTGGCCAAAAACGATTCAGAAAAGGGGGTGGTGATGAACAGAGTGTCTGAATTAAGCAGACCACTCTTACCCAGTCCAAAGATCAGGGCTATAAGCGTGGAAGGGTATACTCAGATGTGAGTCCCTTGCTCATTGTACCATCAGGTTTCATGCAAGCCGGGCCGACGACGGCTGAAATGCCAGAAACCGGTCCCCGGTAGCTTGTTTCCTTCCCAGTACAAGAATTGGCTTGGTAGTTTGGTTTGCCCTGTTCCCATCATGCACTGGGACAGGAACAGACTAATTTGCATGTAGCCAGGTTCTGAGCTGGGATGGTGCAGTGAGCTAAACAACGGTGATGGATCAAGCCCTGATCTTTGGACTGGGTAAGAGTGGTCTGCTTAATTCAGACACTCTGTTCATCACCACCCCCTTTTCTGAATCATTTTGTCCACCATAAGCGTGGAAGGGTATACTCAGATGTGAGTCCCTTGCTCATTGCACCATCAGGTTTCAAGCAAGCCGGGCCGACAACGGCTGAAATGCCAGAAACCGGTCTCCGGTAGCTTGTTTCCTTCCCAGTACAAGAATTGGCTTGGTAGTTTGGTTTGCCCTGTTCCCATCATGCACTGGGACAGGAACAGACTAGTTTGCATGTAGCCAGGTTCTGAGCTGGGATGGTGCAGTGAGCTAAAAAACTGTGATGGATCAAGCCCTGATCTTTGGACTGGGTAAGAGTGGTCTGCTTAATTCAGACATTCTGTTCATCACCACCCCCTTTTCTGAATCATTTTGTCCACCATAAGCGTGGAAGGGTATACTCAGATGTGAGTCCCTTGCTCATTGCACCATCAGGTTTCAAGCAAGCCGGGCCGACGACGGCTGAAATGCCAGAAACCGGTCCCCGGTAGCTTGTTTCCTTCCCAGTACAAGAATTGGCTTGGTAGTTTGGTTTGCCCTGTTCCCATCATGCACTGGGACAGGAACAGACAAATTTGCATGTAGCCAGGTTCTGAGCTGGGATGGTGCAGTGAGCTAAAAAACGGTGATGGATCAAGCCCTCTTCTTTGGACTGGGTAAGAGTGGTCTGCTTTATTCAGACACTCTGTTCATCACCACCCCCTTTTCTGAATCATTTTGTCCACCATGAGCGTGGAAGGGTATACTCAGATGTGAGTCCCTTGCTCATTGCACCATCAGGTTTCAAGCAAGCCGGGCCGACGACGGCTGAAATGCCAGAAACCGGTCCCCGGTAGCTTGTTTCCTTCCCAGTACAAGAATTGGCTTGGTAGTTTGGTTTGCCCTGTTCCCATCATGCACTGGGACAGGAGCAGACTAATTTGCATGTAGCCAGGTTCTGAGCTGGGATGGTGCAGTGAGCTAAAAAATGGTCATGGATCAAGCCCTGATCTTTGGACTGGGTAAGAGTGGTCTGCTTAATTCAGACACTCTGTTCATCACCACCCCCTTTTCTGAATCATTTTGTCCACCATAAGCGTGGAAGGGTATACTCAGATGTGAGTCCCTTGCTCATTGCACCATCAGGTTTCAAGCAAGCCGGGCCGACGAAGGCTGAAATGCCAGAAACCGGTCCCCGGTAGCTTGTTTCCTTCCCAGTACAAGAATTGGCTTGGTAGTTTGGTTTGCCCTGTTCCCATCATGCACTGGGACAGGAACAGACTAATTTGCATGTAGCCGGGTTCTGAGCTGGGATGGTGCAGTGAGCTAAAAAACGGTGATGGATCAAGCCCTGATCTTTGGACTGGGTAAGAGTGGTCTGCTTAATTCAGACACTCTGTTCATCACCACCCCCTTTTCTGAATCATTTTGTCCACCATAAGCGTGGAAGGGTATACTCAGATGTGAGTCCCTTGCTCATTGCACCATCAGGTTTCAAGCAAGCCGGGCCGACGACGGCTGAAATGCCAGAAACCGGTCCCCGGTAGCTTGTTTCCTTCCCAGTACAAGAATTGGCTTGGTAGTTTGGTTTGCCCTGTTCCCATCATGCACTGGGACAGGAACAGACTAATTTGCATGTAGCCAGGTTCTGAGCTGGGATGGTGCAGTGAGCTAAAAAACGGTGATGGATCAAGCCCTGATATTTGGACTGGGTAAGAGTGGTCTGCTTAATTCAGACACTCTGTTCATCACCACCCCCTTTTCTGAATCATTTTGTCCACCATAAGCGTGGAAGGGTATACTCAGATGTGAGTCCCTTGCTCATTGCACCATCAGGTTTCAAGCAAGCCGGGCCGACGACGGCTGAAATGCCAGAAACCGGTCCCCGGTAGCTTGTTTCCTTCCCAATATAAGAATTGGCTTGGTATTTTGGTTTGCCCTGTTCCCATCATGCACTGGGACAGGAACAGACTAATTTGCATGTAGCCAGGTTCTGAGCTGGGAGGGTGCAGTGAGCTAAAAAACGGTGATGGATCAAGCCCTGATCTTTGGACTGGGTAAGAGTGGTCTGCTTAATTCAGACACTCTGTTCATCACCACCCCCTTTTCTGAATCATTTTGTCCACCATAAGCGTGGAAGGGTATACTCAGATGTGAGTCCCTTGCTCATTGCACCATCAGGTTTCAAGCAAGCCGGGCCGACGACGGCTGAAATGCCAGAAACCGGTCCCCGGTAGCTTGTTTCCTTCCCAGTACAAGAATTGGCTTGGTAGTTTGGTTTGCCCTGTTCCCATCATGCACTGGGACAGGAACAGACTAATTTGCATGTAGCCAGGTTCTGAGCTGGGATGGTGCAGTGAGCTAAAAAATGGTGATGGATCAAGCCCTGATCTTTGGACTGGGTAAGAGTGGTCTGCTTGATTCAGACACTCTGTTCATCACCACCCCCTTTTCTGAATCACTTCTGTATTCCAGCAAGACGGAGTAACACAGGGATAGCCAAGGGGGGGTTGGTCATATTGTTCTCCTTAGAGCCAAAGGGCTCGCTCACCCAACATGATTCAGGATGTCATAATTGTCTGGTAGTGGAATTATTATAACTCTATGGAAACTGGTAGTAATTTAGACTCGTTAGAACAGTTTCTTTTAACTTATAGTTTAAAGTCAAATTCTTTTGAGATCCTATTGATGGGGGACCTTAATACTCACCCTTGTGATAATCCTTGTGGGAGTAAGGTTTATGAGGGCCCACCGTTTTCTGCCCTGTCTCATTTTGAACATTCTAAGTTGGGTGAGGATTTGGAACTTCTTTTAGCCAGCTGGAACCTCTATGAGTCGGGCTGTGTGGAGGCTGGAATAAGGATCCCATCGTTTAAGGGGACAGACAAAGGTACAATCATAGACTATATATTTTTAACATCGTCTATGTTATCTAATGTTTTAAAATATTCAACAGAGGTTTCTGTTCATAGTGACCACAATCCTGTGATAATTGAGCTGGCACCAGGGGATCTCCTACCCTTTAGGCCTACATCCCAAAAGGGTGTTGGGGATGCGTCCCTAAAGGATCAGGGGAGAAGACTGAAATGGTCCAAAGTGGTCCCAGAGACCCTTTTACCTAAGGTTCTATCTAAAGTCGAAGTAGAGGTTAATACTTGTCTGAACAATGAGTCTCAAGGCCCGGACATCATTAATGCATTTAATAACATCTGCGCACAAATAAACCAAAGATTATTGATTGATGGAAAACAGAAACCCAAGACTTGCAAAAGATGATTTAATAGAAGTTGTTCAAACGCACATGCTGCCCTCCTTAAAGCTTTGAAGGTTACCCCCAGGGACAGGGGGCTTATAGCAAGCCTAAGACTCGCCTAAAAACAAGTACAAATTGCGAGAAAACTAGAGCTGAAGGATGGGCCTTTCAGCATCAATCAGAGTTAACACTGAGGGGCGATGCACTAGACACTTTCGGTCAGAAAGGGGGGTCAGACAGGGGTGTATTCTGGCCCCCCTTTTGTATACGTTACGTTACATATTAATGCACAACTGGGGGAGGTATCGCTGGACATACCACGTATAGGGGAACTGGGTATACCAGTTCTCCTTTACACGGATGATGCTGTCCTCTTGGCCCGCAGCGGGGTAGGCCTGCAAAGGCTGCTAGATGCCTTTGTAAGCTTTATGGAGAACTTGGATCAAAAGATCCCTGATTGCAGGGAATGTAAACGGGAAAACCAAAATCAAAACCTTTCTCTGTAGTGGAGAAGCAGTCTGCAGGGTACATACATTCCCCTATCTGGGAATCGTTTTTGATGAAAAGGGTAGTTGGGGCCCACAAAACAATAGCCGCAGCACGGCATTTGCGAGAACCATTTCAGCACTCATGGGGTTCGCAAAAAAGTTAGGGGCTAGACCAGTTGAAGCTCTTACAAAGGTATACAGAGCCAAATGTCTGGCGGTCGCTATGTACGGCTGCCAGATATGGGGCTATACTTCTCATGATAAAATTCAGTTAATAGAGAATAAATTCTTGAGAGGAGTTCTAACTGTCCCACAGTCTACCCCCACCTTTTCCATTCACACCGAACTGGGGGTAGGATATGTAATTGATCAAATTAAATTACCACCACTGATATATTGGCTGAAGATTTGGTTAAATCATGAAATTTCCCTAAATCACACTATATTGAAAAATTGTATGGCGCTGGACAATGCCAGCAAAATCCCATGGCTGGCTTATATAAAAATAGGTTTTCATAAAATAGGGCGCCCGGACCTTTTTTCCTCACCCAATACTATAACAAAAAAGGATATCACTCTGACAAAAAATGCCTTGTTGAATATGTTATCATTAGAGCGAGAGGAGATAAAACTGAGGAAACCATTAGCAAGAGCTAACTATGCCCTAGTCAGCTGTCCAGGCCCTGAACCATACCTGACTATAGTGAGCATCCCATACCATTGGCCTCTCCTAATTAGATTTCGGCTCAATCAGATTGATTTCTCTTTGGGCTCTTTTGGAACCTGGTGTCCTCCCGAGCCGGCCGATCCCTGTAAATGTGACAACTTTTTGACCCAGGACACCCTACACTTCTTTATGTTTTGCGATCGCTACCATGACTGTAGAAAGAAGTTTCTGTTCCCAATATTGAGGGAGGCGGGATTCACACAGGTTAGGCCAGCCCTTCTGTATTTACAACAACTTAACTCACCCCGAATAATGTTTTATGTCGCTAGTTTCCTAGTTGCTGCTATCCGAATCAGGAACAAGAGCATTATGCCACCACTGACCTTAAGTGGCCCCGATTAGGACGTATTTTTACATTGTGGTCTTATTGTAGAGTATAAATTATTGTAGTTTTTATAATGTTTTTTAAGACTGTATTTATGTATGTGTAAAAATATGTTCATCATGAATTTTCTCATTTTAAGATTTTTATTGTGTAATCAATTGCTTTCTTATTTTACTGATTGTACCATGTCTTTTATGATATTAAGTTATCGAATAAAGTAATTTGACTGACTGACTGTCACTGGGGGTGGGCGGAAGTCACGGAAAGGCACGGAGATTGAATCAATCTCCGTGCCTCTCTGCATATTTCCCGTTACATGCCACTCGCCGCCCGCCTCCCGCCCACTTCCCACCCGCCTCCCGCCCGCCTTATTAAATTATATTTAAAAAACTAAAATGAAACTTAAATAAAACTTACCTTATTGCAACCGCATCTTTCCCCATCGTGGCTTCATCTGGAAACTGCGCAGGCGCAGGAGTCTGCGTATGCACATTACTCACCAGGACTGCGCATGCGCAGTCTCCCATGCATGTGCAGTTTCCAGATTAAGCCACGATGGAGAAGGATGCGGGCGCAAATAGGTAAGTTTTATTTAAGTTTCATTTTAGGCTTTTGTTTTAAGTATAATTTAATATGGCGGGCGGGAGGAGGGCGGCGGGTGGGCGGCCAACTTCCGTTCTGCCTCCGAATGTGCGGAGATTTGCCTCAAATCTCTACCTTCTTTGCGCCAGGGCAGAAGAGCAAATCTCCGCACATTCCGTGGGCGGAATGGAGATGTCGGCCCACCCCATGTTTACACAAGAATTTATGCAATATTAGCCAGCACATAAAATGTGTTTCTTACATTTTTTTTCTATTGAGCGATTTAAAAGTTACTTTCCTGTCTTTGTTTCCATACATTTAATCTCCTCATCTGTGTATCGCGGTCAGCTTTGCTCCCCTCCTTATTTCGATATGCCGGCGAAGCTCACCCAGATGCTCTATTTACGTTGGGGTTATTTAGCCCGAAATGGTTCTACCCTCACGAGAGGAGATATGTACTCTTACCGAGGACGATATGTTCTCAGGCTTGTCTGGCGGCCCTATTGAAATAGGTTGCCTAGATTGTCCCCCAGTCCCTCTCAAAGGACGCGAGAGGACGATATTTCCTTGCGCATGTGTGGCGGCCATATTGGAATAGGTTGCCGTGATTATACCCCACTTGCTGTAGAAAGATGTAAGAGGCATGTTTTTTAAATATTATACAACACATATTACGGATGAATGTAAATAAATGAAAGTCCCTTGCCTTCTTGTGTATATCTCTTTATTTAACATTTTTAAATAGATCCATCTTCTTCATGTATTCATTTTATGCTATAATTTTGTTAATCCTTTACTCTTTTTTTTTAACCTATTTATAAATAAATGTAAGTCCTGCCTGTCACATACATAAATAGAACCATACATCAGTGGTATTTTTACACTTCCAAAGTGGCAGTCGTGAATGCACATCTAAAGCTTAAATCGATGGATCTCATCATATTAGCATATTGTTGTAATGTCTAGACCTCCTCCCTTTACATCTTTTTCATCAATGAATATGTCTCTCCATTTTAACGTATATATGGGTCTTTCAGAATGATGTATTTTTACATTACTTCTCCGTTGACACCTATTTCTAACTACCACTTTGTTCTTCGTCAACATTAATGTATGCCCTCAGCGGGAGATATGCTTATTCTTAATAGAAATTTTGGACTCTCAAGGTTAAAATATAGTTTCCCAGTCCTCTCTAGTGTTCGAACCATTTCTGATGGTATTGAATTTTACCATAAACCACTGTTCTTGTTGTTTTCTATGTTTATAACTATTGCCTATTCTTCTCTGTTCCATGATCTTCTCCAAAACCAAACATCTTATATCATTTATACTGTGTTTTTTTTCCTTCCAGTGGTTGACTAGTGGAGCATTTTCTTTGTTTGTGTTAATGGCTGACTTATATTCACATATTCTGAGTCTAAGTTCTCTACCCGTCTCCCCTACGTAGCCCTGTCCACATGGACAGAGGATGAGGTAGACAATGTTTTTACTCCTGCAGTTGTTAAGAGTACTGATTACATGTTTAGTGGAGTTTAAGGCTATATCTTTCATGACTAAACAAAGGTCACATATGCTACAGTTACTACATTTGTGGCTCCCCCTGGCTTTACTACCAGTGATGGTTTGTTGGTGTAAGCGGGACTGATGGACTCACAGATACCGATTTTGGTTTCAATTCTTTTCTTCTGGGGCTTTGTCTATAATAGGGTAATACAGCTTCGGGGTCTTTGTCTGTTGGCGCCTGTCCTTTCAGAGAGGATCTTCCCTTCTTCTTCCACTCCAGGTTTCCACCCGAGTCAGCCGCCGGTCCGGAAAGCAATAAAACAAGTAAAAGAAACAAGGACTTGGATTCAGTCTAGGGTTTTCCGCTATTGCTACGAGGGAAGGGGAGTGAGGGAGCACACAGTGCACAAAAGATTTTAAGCAGGTGAAATACGCGCAACCGATAACAGCTGTCGTCTGCCGAGAAGTACTCAGGGAAAGGGGTGGTGAGGGGAGTTGCCGGAGTGAGAATTACAGGAGTTTGAGTCCCTTCCTCCCTGCCCAGCCTGAGACTCGCGCACGTACCTGGGTGAGCCACGCGTCTCCTGACGAGTGGCTGGACGAAGAGTGGAAACGTTGGCCTCCTGGCTCTGCCGTCTGTTGCATGGTCCTGTCTCTTCTGTGGTCCTCAGTCTGACCTTCTTCGGCTCGTTTCACAGCTTCTTCCCTGTCTCCTACTCTCGCTCGCGTCGGGTCTCCCTCCTCCTCCGTTCTTCCTGGTTTTCACCCTCACCCACTGTGACGTCCCAGGGGACGGGGTCTTCCGCGAACTCAGCCCAGTTAAAGTAACATGGTCCTGAGTCCTCTGGCTGTCGGAAGAGGGTTGGTCCTGCCGTGTTCCAGGTTTCGGGTTGCTGTGAGGGGAGAGGTAAGACCGGCATAGTACCATCAATACAGTCATTGCTTTCCAATGTCCTGGACTGGATGCCCCTGGCACAGTTGGGTTTCCACTTTATCTTCTCTATATGTGTAGACTAGACTGCTGCGCAGTTTCTTATTTTTCCTATAGGCGAACATAAATTTTGGGAGGCATATTTCTGCTCTGTCATTTAAGATTTTCCAGTTGTAGTTTATTATGTTTTTTACTTTATTGTAAGAGGAACAGTTACTGTCTTGTGTCAGTTCTTGTATGCCAAAAACATGAACTGTGTGGAATTAATTCTACTTGTTCATAAAAATATTGTCTGTGAACGTACCAATATGCTAGGTGCTTTATCACCCCTTATTTGGTGCGTCAGTAGCGGTTGCTCCCCTCGCTCCCCTCGCTCCCTGGCTCCTGCTGACATCGTAGCGCATGATTTTCAAGTCTGACTGAACTGGTATCGTAGCGCTTCATTGTTTTCATTGTTGCATTGTCTGTGCATTATCTGGTGATATAATTTGCACAGCGCTCCGTCCTGACCATCTGTAATTGCCGCATTGCCTTATCAGAGCGTACGCTACAGTATTAGCATATTGCAGCGCTTGTGTACTAGCATAGCGCTTTAACAGGCTCGCATTGCGCTCCTCTGTTCTACCTGTGCCTGATTGTGCCTGCGCCTCTACCCACCCCAACCTCGTCCGGTTCCCTATCGTGATTGCTGCCATCTTGTTGTTGTTGTGCCTTTCAGCCCGCCCCTCCACCCCGATCCCGACTCCCAGCTGGCCCTCCCTCCCACAGGAAAGGTTAGGCCGATCTCATCGACCAAAGCGCTGTGACCGTCCTGACTCCGTCAGTAGCGGTCGCTCCCCTCGCTCCCCTCACTCCCTGGCTCCTGCTGACATCGTAGCGCATGATTTTCAAGTCTGACTGAACTGGTACCGTAGCGCTTCATTGTTTTCATTGTTGCATTGCCTGTGCATTATCTGGTGATATAATTTGCACAGCGCTCCGTCCTGACCATCTGTAATTGCTGCATTGCCTTATCAGAGCGTACGCTACAGTATTAGCATATTGCAGTGCTTGTGTACTAGCATAGCGCTTTAACAGGCACGCATTGCGCTCCTCTGTTCTACCTGTGCCTGATTGTGCCTGCGCCTCTACCCACCCCAACCTCGTCCGGTTCCCTATCGTGATTGCTGCCAACTTGTTGTTGGTGTGCCTTTCAGCCCGCCCCTCCACTCCGATCCCGCCTCCCAGCTGACCCTCCCTCCCACAGGAAAGGTTAGGCCGATCTCATCGACCAAAGTGCTGTGACCGTCCTGACTCCGTCAGTAGCGGTTGCTCCCCTCGCTCCCCTCGCTCCCCTCGCTCCCTGGCTACTGCTGACATCGTAGCGCATGATTTTCAAGTCTGACTGAACTGGTATCGTAGCGCTTCATTGTTTTCATTGTTGCATTGTCTGTGCATTATCTGGTGATATAATTTGCACAGCGCTCCGTCCTGACCATCTGTAATTGCCGCATTGCCTTATCAGAGCGTACGCTACAGTATTAGCATATTGCAGCGCTTTTGTACTAGCATAGCGCTTTAACAGGCTCGCATTGCGCTCCTCTGTTCTACCTGTGCCTGATTGTGCCTGCGCCTCTACCCACCCCAACCTCGTCCGGTTCCCTATCGTGATTGCTGCCATCTTGTTGTTGTTGTGCCTTTCAGCCCGCCCCTCCACCCCGATCCCGCCTCCCAGCTGACCCTCCCTCCCACAGGAAACGTTAGGCCGATCTCATCGACCAACGCGCTGTCACCGTCCTGACTCCGTCAGTAGCGGTCGCTTCCCTCGCTCCCTGGCTCCTGCTGACATCGTAGCGCATGATTTTCAAGTCTGACTGAACTGGTATCGTAGCGCTTCATTTTTTTCATTGTTGCATTGTCTGTGCATTATCTGGTGATATAATTTGCACAGCGCACCGTCCTGACCATCTGTAATTGCCGCATTGCCTTATCAGAGCGTACGCTACAGTATTAGCATATTGCAGCGCTTGTGTACTAGCATAGCGCTTTAACAGGCTCGCATTGCGCTCCTCTGTTCTACCTGTGCCTGATTGTGCCTGCGCCTCTACCCACCCCAACCTCGTCCGGTTCCCTATCGTGATTGCTGCCATCTTGTTGTTGTTGTGCATTTCAGCCCGCCCCTCCACCCCGATCCCGCCTCCCAGCTGACCCTCCCTCGCCCCTCCCCCTCCACTACCCACCTATGTCGAATGCTTTTGCGCGCAGCGTTCACACGCAGTGGTCGCGCCCCATGTGCGACGAAGGTGCGCCAAAGCTAAGCCTGTCTACGCCCGTCTTCGCCTGGACCGCGCCCAGCGCCAGACCCCCTGATACCCGCAATTCCCATTCCACCCGCATAACGTACGACGCCGCTTCCCTCTTTGCCCTCAACCCCGGACGCTCACCACAATGCTGCACAGCTACCCCAGGACACACCCATGGTCCATTCGCCTGCCACTCCTGCAAGTTCATCTGTATCAGGACCCACACCAAATCCACTTCCCCCAAACACAGATCCGACTCTAACCACCTAAAGTGCATCCTGTTGAACACCCGCTCAGTCCACAAACACGCCACTGAACTCTGGGTTCTACTCGACACTACATCGCCGGACGTCGCCTTCCTTACTGAAACATGGATGAACGCCTCATCAGCTCCCGACATTGCCATAGCCATCCCGAACAATTACAAGATCATCCGAAAAGACCGCACCATCCAAACAGGAGGAGGCATCGCCATCGTCCACAAGCACACCATCTGAGTCACGACCAGCTCTGACGACAACCTTGCGGCCGCCGAACACCTTCACTTCCAGATCCACACCGACCCCAGGACTACACTTGGAGGCACCCTCATCTACAGACCACCAGGAACCCGCACACAATTCAACGAAGACATCACTGACTTCATCAGCCCACATGCCCTCACCTCCGAGAACTACATCCTACTGGGAGACCTCAACTTCCACTTGGAAGAGAAAACCGACAGCAACACCACCACCCTTCTGGAAAACCTGGCCAATCTTGGACTCAAACAACTTGTTGACACCCCCACCCACTTAGCCGGACACACGCTCGACCCTATCTTCACCTCCTGAAAACACATCTCCTTCGAACACACCTCAACTCTTCATTGGACGGACCACAGCTGCGTCCACTTCAGCTACAAAAAGACCACGACTCACAACTCCCCACAACCTATTCCTTGAAGAAACTGGAACAAAATCACCACCGACCAACTCACCACATCGCTTAACCAAAACCCATCTGCCATTTCATCGGACCCAAACCAAGCCGCCACCAAACTCACACAATGGATCACCCACATCGCTGACGAATTAGCACCCTTGAAAAACCACCAGATCAAACGAGGCAGCAAAAAGGCACCCTGGTTCAACGATGACCTCTAGAATCCAAGAAGTTATGTCGCACCCTCGAGAAAACCTGGAGAAAAAACCGAACCACTGACAACCTGACCACCTTCAAGGACGCCACCCGCAAACACCACCAATTGATCAGATCCACCAAGAAATCAGCATTCAAGGATCGACTCGACAACAACGCCCACAACAGCAAGCAACTATTCAACTTCGTCAAAGAATTTACCAACCCCACCACCGGCACCAACGACATCACCCCCTCCCAAGACCTCTGCGACTCTTTATCCTCTTTCTTTCACAACAAAATCGCCGACATACATAACAGCTTTGAACACCAGTCCGAAGAACTGTCCACTCCACCCGCATCTGATCCAAAACAGTACTCTCACAACCTTTGCGCCTGGAACCCAATCACTACTGATGACACCATCCGCCTAATGAACTCCATCCACTCAGGTTCTCCAATCGACCCATGTCCCCACCACATCTTCAACAAAGCAGACTTCATCATCGCATCCCATCTCCGCGATGTCATCAACTGTTCCTTCAACTCCGCTACCTTCCCAAAAAGCTGGAAACATGCCGAACTCAGCGCCCTTCTGAAGAAACCACAGCAGACCCCTCTGATCTTAAGAACTACCGCCCCATCTCACTCCTCCCATTCCCTGCCAAAGTCATCGAGAAAGCAGTTAATAATCAGCTCGCCGCCTTCCTCGAATCCAACAATTCCCTCGACCCCTCACTGTCCGGTTTCCAAGCCAAACACAGCACCGAAACCGCCCTCATCGCAGCTACAGACGACATCCGAACGCTACTGGACAACGGAGAAACAGTTGCCCTCATCCTAATTGACCTCTCCGCCGCCTTCGACACAGTCTGTCATAGCACCCTCATACAACGCCTCAGCAACGTCGGAATACAAGGAAAAGCTCTGGACTGGATCATCTCGTTTCTCGCCGGAAGAACCCAGAGAGTCCGCCTCTCCCCTTTCAAATCAGAGGCCACCGAAGTCATCTGCGGAGTGCCACAAGGATCATCTCTCAGCCCCACCCTCTTCAACGTTTACATGAGTCCCCTCGCATCCATCGCGCGACAACACAACCTCAACATCATTTCCTACGCAGACGACACCCAGCTGATCCTCTCCCTCACCAAAGACCCTAACACTGCCAAAACCAACCTACACAAAGGAATAAAAGAAGTAGCCGAATGGATGAAGAACAGCCGTTTAAAACTTAACTCTGACAAAAAAAAAGTCCTCATCTTAGGATCATCCCCCTCTGCCTGGGATGACTCTTGGTGGCCACCGGCCCTTGGTACAGCACCCATACCTACAGATCACGCACGTAACCTGGGCTTCATCCCAGACTCCTCCCTCTCGATGACCAGACAAGTCAATGCCGTCTCATCTTCATGCTTCAACATCCTACGCATGCTCAAAAAAAGCTTCCGATGGGTCCCCATCGGAACAAGAAAGACAGTCACCGACGCACTGGTCACCAGCCGACTGGATTATGGAAATACCCTTTACGCCGGTACCACAGCCAAACTACAGCAAAAAACTCCAATGCATCCAAAACGCCTCAGCCTGACTCATACTGGACATCCCCCGTCAAGCTCACATTTCCGGTCACCTGAAGGAACTCCACTGGCTCCCCGTCAACAAGAGAATACAGTTCCGTCTCCTCACCCACGCACACAAGGCCTTCTACGACTTAGGACCCGAATGTCTCAACACACGACTGTCCCTCTACTCACCCACCCGCCAACTATGATCATCCAATCTAGCCCTCGCCGTAATTCCGCGCATCCACAGATCCACCATGGGAGGTAGATCCTTCTCCTACTTAGCGGCCAAAACCTGGAATTCTCTCCCCACTCACCTCCGCCTTACACAGAACCACCTTTCCTTCAGAAAGCAGCTTAAAACCTGGCTATTCGATATACAATGCACCCACCTCCCTCAAGTGCCTTGAGACCCTCTGGGTGAGTAGTGCGCTATACAAATTCCTGAACTTGAACTTGAACTATTCCTTGTTCCATGTTCCTGTCTGATCATGGAGTCCGGCGTGAAGGTTGGACCTGAAACATGATCAGAATCTATTCTAGAAAGTTAGGAAACATGTGGTCCTGATTCACAGAACTAAGTTAAGACAAAATCCTAAACTTACTACTTTTGGTATTCACAGAATTGTGTCTTAAGTTTGTCTTAGGACAAACTGAAGACAGACTTAAGACAGACTTAAGACAGACTAAAGACAGACTTCAGTTAGGACTTTGTCCCAAGTTTGTCTTAAGTCTGTCTTAAGTCTATCTTGAGTCTGTCTTAAGTCTGTCTTAACTTTGTCTTAAGTCTGTCTTAAGTCTGTCTTGGGTTTGTTTTAAGACAAACTTAAGACAAAATCCTAACTTCTGTGAATACCAAAAGTAGTAAGTTTAGGATTTTGTCTTAAGTTAGTTCTGTGAATTGGCTCTGTAGTATAGTTAGTTCTGTGAAATGTCTCCGTAGTATGTGGACCATTCATCAATTGTGGTCCGGAAACCTGCGGGAGAGCAAAGGTTATCTTATCAGTGTGTGTGAGTCGATCCACTCGGAGGGTAGTTTCATGGTTGAACCCAGAGTGCACTTTTGAGTGGGTCCTGAATCATGACAGAGTGCTGGGCCCTTTTTATGACTGTGACTAGGAGGATGTGTGATTTTTCATAGAGATGGTAGCGAGGTGCATTTGTGTACAGGAGCATGCATTGTTTAAGTGACAGCGGAAAACCTTCTTATTGTTGCGGCTCAAGGGAGATTCAGCATGCCAGTTTCTAAGCTCGTATATGGTGCTAAACAGACTAAGGGGCATATTATCCAGGAACAGTGTTAAAAATATCACTGCTTTAGCGGCAGAAAACTGCTGCTAAAGTGGCGATAATGGGCTTGATAATACGACCTTGAGAATTCCAATAGAAGCCCATGTTCACATCAGAACATGGGCTTCTATTGGAATTCTCAAGGGCGTATTATCAAGCCCATTATCGCTGCTTTAGCGACAGTTTTCAGCCGCTAAACCAGCAAGGGGCCATTGAAAATAATAGGTTAAATCAAAGACCATAGAGGGATCAATACTTTGGTTTCTTCCATTTAAATGTAATTTGATTGAGGGTCTGGGAGAGATCACCCCAATTTTGATTTCCTTGCATAGAATGCAGCCATCAATGTTGGAATGGTGCTTTCAAAATTCATTAGGCCTTTGATGAGACATGTTCTTGCATGTAGGATTCTGTAGAGAGACCACCACCCTGACTGTGGGGTCTCCTATTGTAAATTGTAGGGAAAGTAAAAAGTGTATTTAACTTGTTGAAGACATTTTTAAAAAATCACATCACAAATAATGTACTTTTAAATTAAATGTTCAATTAATTTAAATGCATTAAATTAAAAAATATTTGTTTTATGTTTAATTAAATATTAAATTCCCACCTAAATCACAAAATATATATCGCGCATTAAGCATTCTGGAATGATGTACAAAGCGTATCAAAATAATTTTTGTTATATTTTAATAACAGATAATGTTACAGTAATTTATAAAACCCAACAATGTTGTGAAAATATGTTAGAATGAAATAATGAATATGTTTTATTTATATACATTTGTTAACATTAAATAATATTTATTTATATTTTAAGTCCCTACTACCATTAGTTTCTATATGAGGGCATTGCAGTAGCAATGGTTAGCCATGAGTGGTGTTGGACTTACTCCAGCTCGAATATGGAGTAGTTTACTATTGATTGTGGGCCGTTTTCAGTGACTGCAACTAAATTATGAAATACTTTACCTGTGCATATTGCTGTCCTGAAGTATTTCTCAGTTTTCTGCAAATCAACTTAAAACCTGCCTCTTTTTTTCTTCCTTCAGTGTAGTTCCTTGGTCTCCTTACATGCGCTCGTGCTTTGACACCTTTGAGTTTAGTGCACGTTACAAATCTCATTCCAATTAAAATTCCAATTCTTTTTGGATGAAGTAACTTTAGAAGTGCAGTTTGTGAATAACAATGAGCTTACTCTTCTGTGGCCAGGTGCATGTCCTCCCTAATCCTCACTAAGTCCCTCCTTACTCCTTCCTAAACCATACTCATTTACTACCTGGGGCCGGATTGCAAGTTGTTTAATATCAGCATTAGAGCTTGGTTTATCAAAATATGCATACATTAACCTGTTCACACAATTCCAAGTTGTTTGTCGCATGAGTAAATTACATGTACAGAAACATTTGCTATATATTTTATCACACGTTTTATTTAACACATGTGATGTTTACAAAATGTGCTAATTTATGTACGTCATATTTTTGCATGCAGTAACTAAAACCCAATTCCAAATGATGTGGTATTGTGAAAGCAATAGGAATTTTGCATCAAATACACAACTGGTCGTTACTAGGTGGCATTTTTTTAAAGTTGTGTCATTCAGAATAAAAGTGTGTTTTTTTTTTAATTAAGGGGTCGATTATGATGCCTGTCAGATGCACATCTAACCCGCATTGTACCGGAAGCAGACCGCCCGACAAGGAGTCAGAGGTCCCTCTTCCAAGATTATGAACTGACTGTCGGATCCTGTACTTTTTCCACTGCGGCTTGTGGTGCCGCTTCAGCACAAGCCGCAAAGGAAAAAATGCAGAGTTTAAACATCCCTAAACCATGTGGTAGGCACCATGGGGTTCCACATGTGCCTCCCAGACCCCATAGTGGAGGGTCAGGGGACAAGGGGCCTCCACAGTCACTTTACGCCTGCCTTTTCATGGGAGGCAGACAGTCATGAAAGGGCAGGTAGAAAGCGAAATTGTAATCCGACGGGGGAGCCAAGGCTGGGTCTGCTGCCGTTTGTGGATTACTTTTCTGACCACTGTCCTGATGGGCTCGAAAGCTGAGTGGTATTCCCCCTTGGGTTATACAGCGGTTGGACAGAAACCTCTGATGTTGGGCGGAAAGCCTCCAACGAGCTGTCAGATGACTTTCCGCCCAACATCATAATTAGGCCCCAACTATGTAATTATTGTTTATTATCAGTTACAATTACTTTCTTATAACAATGATTGATTGTGCGCTTAATTATTTGAATCTGTAAATAAACTCTACATATTGGGCACTATTGTGCTATTACACATCTCATAAAATATTAATTAATGTATAAATTAATGCATTCATGACATTTATTTAAATGTACATTTGTAAACATTTTAGTGCACTGCAAAACGAAATATTTGCACAATTTTTGACAATGCAAAACAACACGGAAATGGATTTGTAGCAAATACAGCATGCAATTGTTTTAATTATTCAAAGCAATATTACCATTACTAATGCATGGTAACTTTTTGGAAGCAGGTTCAACAACTGGGTCAAGTAGTAGTGTTGCTGTTGATGCTTGCCTCAGTTTTCTTTGGGAAAATGTTTGAGAGGATAGTGAGGTGGACATAGTAGTTGGGGTATAAGGTGTGGCCATTTCCAAAGCTGCAAATTGTGTCATTTATTGTCTTTCCAGTAGTTGACCCAGGGTATTCACGGCTGACCCAGTTGAAATATGTTCTTCCACCATTTGACGACTGTTAGCGAGTACTGATGCTGTCTTGCGGTTTGTAGCACAGGCTTTGGACCTCAAAAGATGCCATTTGTTGTGCACCTGAATCCTTCATGTGGTGCAGCTGTTCCTTTGGGTATCTCTGGTGTAAGGAATATCAGATTTTGAAAATTTCCACGAGTTGTTCTTGTCCTTGTCCTCCCACTGTTTCCTTCTGTGTTGGCTTAGAACTTGTCACATTTATCCAGATGTTGTTTCAAGCTGTTCATCTTCTTATATATGTAATTGCTCTATTTTCAATTAGTGGTGTAGTCAATTCATTATCAGTTGTTTGTATATGAACTGTGTGCTATGGGTCTGGCTCAGTGTGTATAAATTCAACTGCAATCATTTGCTCAGGTGGTATTAGGTCCTGCACTCCTGTACTTATTTTTATTGGTGATACTGTGTTAGTAACCATTGGGTTGGTAGTGGTGTAGACAGTCTTTTGTGACATGTTGCTTCTTACACAAATACTCAGAAGAAAGCTTGCTGCAGCAATTTCCATTGTTTGTAAAGTGGCGGTAGGCACTTTTGTTGGTTTCTTCAAATGTTCTGAATGTGATGTTAAATTAGTCTTGGCCTTTTCAGCAGTGTTCTCATTTTTCCTTGAAATGGTACGACCTGTGTTTCTTTGTTTTACTTCCAATAGCACGACATGATTTGTTTGTTGAAATGGTTTTGGAAGTGTGCCTTGAATTGGCAGTTGTCTTCTTTGGTAATACAATCTTAGTAGTATTGCCATTTTTTATAGGAGCTGAGGATGGGCCACCTGTTCATGTCGAGGCACAATCGTCTTGTTCATCCCCAACTTCAGGGGGCAGTGTTCAGTAATAGAATATAAAACATGTTAAATTGCACTAACCACATCTTGTGAGTGAGAGCACAAAAGGAAAGCAAAGCACAAATATTTCAATATTTGTGTTTTCAGAATAAATTGAATACAAGATTGAATGATCCGGATAATTAGTTGGTGCTATAAATATTGTGCCATCTTGTGTTTCGTGATAGGCCTATTTATAGAACAGGAAACAGGCTAAGGACAAATATGCAAAGTGCACAGACCACACAACACATGTAATGAAGTTGTTGTGTGGCTCTTTTGAATGAGAGGACTAGAGAAGGACTGTGCCATATTTACTAACATGTGCTATTATTGTGCTCTCTCACTATTCCTAGTGAATAATCATGTTGCCTACCACCATACAATCATCTTTGCTCATTATACCAAAGGAGTGTGCATCATGTATAGTCCTAACAGTTTACACTTCCCCTCACATATACTTTTTTACACAACGTTAAAGTAACACAAAGGAAAGAGATGATTTGCATTTCTGTCATGCAATTTTCTAATGGAAGATAAACATCTTCTTTGAAAGCTACCTAAATTTAAATACTTAGCACATTTTCCCTGAAGTTTGGTGACGCTATCTCCTCACACAATGTTACCAAATGTGGCCCCTACTTCTGAAACCCACTTGGGGGGTAACATATAAAAAACTAAATATTGTAAATCAAAAGATGTTTTTTGCACTTAATGATAACGTAACTTTTTTTAAAAGTCATGCCCACATTATTTGCGGGCCGAGGAGCTAATAGACATTTTGGACATGACCAGGCAACTTGTAATGATGTGCAAATGTAATTATATTCCACATTCCTATATATTATATATTTTGTACCGAAAATAAAACCATAAAAAATACATACTTTGTGCAACGCTAAAATTACTAAATCTGAATAGTGTACCGTTTAGCAACCATGCATGCTCATTTGTCTGTGTAATGGTTGCTTTATGGTTGAACATTCATACATAAAACATTCATACATTATGTTTTTAAAGTTAAGACTTTATCATACCTGTATTTTCTTCATAGCCTCCAACATCGTATCCACCACTGATAACATTGAGACCCGACATCTCCATTGTAGAAAGCACTTTCTCTTCCCAAGTTTTGAATGCTATTGTATTGGGAACTCCCACCTTGTCATCCTTTTCTTCTCCAGCACAGTTTCAGATACCCGTCTCTTCAGGTCCTGAAAACGTTTCTTCAGTCCTCCACCTCATGGCTTCAGGAGTAGTGAGCTTCTCGCCTAAAGTGCTTCGACACCTCGTCAAGGCTTGTAAGCGCTATATAAATACAATTGCAATATAATACAAATGTGGACATGATTACACTTCATTGACTTCTTTCCAGATATAGGTTCAGACTTTACGAGTTGTATTAACATCAGGTACCCCAAAATTATATTGTGATGCTTTACCACACCATCAGCAAGTGCTTCAAGCAATAGCTCTGAAATTTTAATTTTCGTTGCCTGCTGACATCCATCCTCTCCATATATGTCCTTTATTTGAAGGACTGATTAATCCTCTTGCAGGATGGATGTAGATTTCACATTCACTTCTTTCATTTTATCATCAATGGGTAAACAAAATCACAAAATCGAACATTGTTTCTCCAGTCGTTTTGGAATATTTGTACAGACTCCAGATGATTAAATAATGTCTGCATGCATGATTTCTATTGTTCTACAAAGAAATTATAATGAGGAAATACTCGTTATGATCCGTAACTCGTTAAATGGCTACTTACTATACTTTAGCTCACGTGCATAACTTTGCGTGTACAATATTTTACACATTAGTTAAAAAGAAATGTGGTAAATAATACTTATTATGTTGCGATATTTAGCACAGGCACCGATTCCATAGCAATATCACAGGGTTCGGAAAAAAACATCATAACCACGTGATATTTTCTGCATGAAATTGTTAATTAACACATGCAATATTTCTCTGCGCATTTACGCACCACTAGTAGTTAGGCCCTTAGTAGTACACTTACATGTGTGAAGATATCCCCATAAAAAAAATTGGATAAGGGGATATAGGGATTTACACTTGTATCATTTTTAATAGCATTTTGTATTGCTATGTTCTTACTTCTAATGCAATATAAAAAGCATTTTCTCAATTGGCTGTCAAATGTCTGTCATAATAAAATGCACATGCACATAAAATCATAAGCGATCAAGCCATAAATGACATAGTAGTTTTTTGCATTTTAAATGTCACACACATATCTGTACGTGCACATTCATAGCATGATACATCAAGGAAACATATTCCATATATAAGCGTATGATCCTGTTTCATATGCACGTATATGTAGAATATCAAATTTCCTTATGGTGAACTATGATAGAAGAGCATTCTTTTAGTGCTTACTGTGCCTATACAGGCCAACATTCAAAGCAATTAGTATTACACAAAGTAAAGGGTTTAGCCACTGTCAAATATCCATAACTCACAACATATGCACATGTTCATGATCTTTTTTGCTGTTAATGTAAAATGTGTACATTTGGGACACATAAGATAAAGGAATATGGCTGAGATACCCGCCACCCCCTCTCAACACAATCCCCAAGAATTGGGAAACCGGAAACAGTTCTTGAACTTTTGGAAGGCGGGAAGGGAGTTACCCTTCCCGGCCGTATTTATTAAAATATGAAACAAAATCAAAACATTAAAATAACAGTTTCATATTATGTACAATTTCATTTCCACATTACGATGTTTGGCTAACCTTAACAGATCTCTAATACAAAGGTTCTCCTAGCCGAACTAACATCCTACAAAACATTTGACTTGAAATTGTACATCCTAACGTTAAGGGCCAACGGCAAGGTCGTAACCGGTGTCAGATCCCTAAACCAGAAATACCACCCTCACTTGTGAGAGGAGCGACCGCACAGAGGCGTACCTCAAGTGCATCTACCAATTTCCCTTGGACTTGACGGGGGCCCCAATGAACTCGACGCCATTTAACGGTCGTTCGAGGACTCGTGTGAGGTGTCTAAAAGGTAGCGTAAACCCCCTCCCGCACCCCACACAACTTACCCATCTGCCGTCGCAGATGTCCTGGCCCCGGGAAATTCCCCAGGAGGGCCCGTAGCCCCTCCTATCCAGGAAGGGGCCTTGACCACCTTTCCTTTCCTTCCGGCGGCCTATCCTTAGACGGGACCGCCTCCCCGTTGAGGGGCCAATTGGCCACCTCCCCCGAGCGCTCCCATCCGTAATGGGTGACGCCCCCCCATAGGGATCTTCCAATTACTGCTCACCGATCATGACCTTACCGCCCGACCAAAATAAATACGACAATTCTACCTAACTTACTAAGATTACAAAACAAACATAACTTATTACAAGCATAAATACTGATCAATCCTAGTGCAAAATTACTTTATTTGCAAAACATACTGAAAATAACCATTCTTTATTGCATATTCAAAATTTCACTACAATCATCACAACCTGTAAGAAAAAAGAGTTACCATATCAAAACTTTATTCAAAACAACTCGCTGTCCTCAGGGGCTAGTGGGTGGGTCAAAATTGGCTCTTCGTTCCGTCTCGAGCTCACGTGCAGCAGGGAGGTGCAGCTTCAGAGCACAGGAACAAGAGGATGCTTTCTTGGCTTCTGCTCCTTTTATCCGTCTTCAGGGCGGGCGTAAACCCGCCCCCGCCTGCCTCCGAGGGCGTGGCCGGCCGCGTCAGTGTCTAGGACAGCCCACTCTAGGGCGGGAAAAAGGCGCGCCCCGGCTACGCCGCTTCGGGCATACCAGCCGAGACTCGCCTCCCGCCCAAGATGGCTTCCCGGGGGGATCGTGGTACTCCACCATATGTTCGGGGGGACCGAATGGTCGCCCCTTTCCATATGGCTGAGATACCCGCCACCCCCTCTCAACACAATCCCCAAGAATTGGGAAACCGGAAACAGTTCTTGAACTTTTGGAAGGCGGGAAGGGAGTTACCCTTCCCGGCCGTATTTATTAAAATATGAAACAAAATCAAAACATTAAAATAACAGTTTCATATTATGTACAATTTCATTTCCACATTACGATGTTTGGCTAACCTTAACAGATCTCTAATACAAAGGTTCTCCTAGCCGAACTAACATCCTACAAAACATTTGACTTGAAATTGTACATCCTAACGTTAAGGGCCAACGGCAAGGTCGTAACCGGTGTCAGATCCCTAAACCAGAAATACCACCCTCACTTGTGAGAGGAGCGACCGCACAGAGGCGTACCTCAAGTGCATCTACCAATTTCCCTTGGACTTGACGGGGGCCCCAATGAACTCGACGCCATTTAACGGTCGTTCGAGGACTCGTGTGAGGTGTCTAAAAGGTAGCGTAAACCCCCTCCCGCACCCCACACAACTTACCCATCTGCCGTCGCAGATGTCCTGGCCCCGGGAAATTCCCCAGGAGGGCCCGTAGCCCCTCCTATCCAGGAAGGGGCCTTGACCACCTTTCCTTTCCTTCCGGCGGCCTATCCTTAGACGGGACCGCCTCCCCGTTGAGGGGCCAATTGGCCACCTCCCCCGAGCGCTCCCATCCGTAATGGGTGACGCCCCCCCATAGGGATCTTCCAATTACTGCTCACCGATCATGACCTTACCGCCACAGGCCGGATAGTTGACCGGCTATCCGGACCCCCCACTCCTGCCTAAAGGTCATGTTTTAAACCCTTCAACCAAGCTATGAGGTCTCCTATGAGTAACTCATTCCCCACCCGGGACAAATGAACCCCGTCCCCCAAATACATACTGTCCCCTTTGATACAACCATGCGAAACAGAATGCAGTGTACTTGAACGAAACAATCTACTCACTTTGTTATTTATTTTCCCTACGGAATGATTCAGAGCAGAAACCGAAATAGCCCCCCGCCACACTTTCCGTGGGATCATATGGGACCATGCGATTGTGCACCCTGGAACTCTTCTTGCCAACCAACTTACTGTGGAAAGCATTGCCTCAAGAAGAAGTCGTCTACCAGTGGCCACCAGATCGTTGCCCCCAAGATGGACTATGATTATAGACGGCGGTGACCTTGTCCGCCCTAACAAACCCTCGAAAAAGGATTGAAACTGGTCAATACAGAGCCCGCCCTTTCCGTAGAAGGACACCCTGTACCCGTATTCCCCAGCCACGTGAATCATATCACCTGCTTTGAATACGTCCGCGGCACGCCTCACGTATGAGTGGCCCACGACCCACACCTCCTTTTTCGCAGTCGGTGATTTCTGACCGCTGGTCCCCAGGTGTCGGGTCGACTGCACAGTCCGCCCCGCTTCGTAAGCTTGCGCAACTGAAAACCAAACAAAAACAAGAAGCGTGAGTATATCATTACAGCTTCACAACATGTGCAAGCGCACATACCTTTTATAACAGTTCGAGGACCAACGCCCCACACGTTTTACTTCCTCTACACTCAGACCCCTGGCTGTAGCCTCAGTAGCAGCCCCTATCCGAAAGGAATGGGTCCCGAACTCGCCGGGGTTCAAGCCCGCGGCCGAAATCGACATTGCAAGCACCCTCTGGAACTGAAACCTCGTCAGTGGGGTGGCGTCAGTGTGTCGCAACAAGGTCCCCCCCCATGCTGCCACCCTCTGCGCTAAGTATTCCTCTACGCACACCACAGGGCACATGGAAGAACCGGGGATCCTCTGAATGATTACGCAGTCCCCGATTGCACCCTGATCGGATTTGGACCTAACAAACGAGACCGTCATCGTCTCCCCCCTGACCTGAATGTGCTCCCGGCACAATCCCCCCATCGTATCCCGCTTGTTTTTCGCCACTAATTCGCTTACCCGCATAGCCCCATGGAATGCTAGTGCAAATGCGGCTCGGAACAACACTGCTTCGTACTGGGATGAACACGTTGCCGGGAGTACGGACCATAAGAGGGTTAGCCTATCCAGACCTATCGGGTGCCTCTCATCTACTCTGCGACCCTCAAGGCGTTGCCACCCACGTAGCGCTTTCTGCACAACGAAAGACGCTGTCGGGTCCTGGATCCCATGAGCCTTTGCCATAAAGGAAATGGCGGCCCGATGCCTCTGGGCCGTAGCTACTGATTTGCCTGCCTGACGTAAGGAGAGCAGAAATTTCACTACAAACTCTTCCTGACCCCAAAGTTCCCCCCTAGCAGTACCCAAAAAGGCCCAATAGGAACGGAACGCCCCTTCATATGCCTTCCTCGTCCTGGGTGCTAAACTCTCTCCCACGAGGTTTTGTAGTTCGGGGCACCGAGAGACCAGAGAGCTTCGGGAAAGGGTGCCGCCACCGGGTCCGCTGTGGGCAGAAAACCCCAGAAGGCCTGCATACGGAAACGAGAAAGCGCATCAGCCGCTTGGTTCATCACCCCCGGCACATGTCTTGCCCTAAACAGTACATTCAGTTGCATGCATAACAACACAATTTCCTTGAGCAGTCTCAGAATCAATTTGCATCGTGCTGCCTGACTATTGATACACTCAACCACGGTCATGTTATCAGACCAGAACACCACAGAGTGATCACGGAACCCCTCGGGCCAAGTTTTCAGTGCCACCAAAATAGGGAAAAGTTCGAGAAAAGCAATGTTACTTGTCAAACCGCACTCGTGCCACCATGACGGCCATTTTTGAGCCGACCATTGTGCGCCAAATATGGCACCAAAACCTATACTCCCCGCCGAATCTGTCCACAGCCCCAGCTCCTCGGAGGACATCGCCGGCCTGTTCCAGACAACTCGACCATTGAAATCCGCCAGGAATGCCAACCAAATGCGCATGTCCTGGCGAACCTCTGCCGAGAGCCTCGTGCGATGATGACCTTCCTTCAGGCCGACCATGGCTTGTGCAATCGAACGGGAAAAGGGGCGCGCCATTGGCATCACTCTCAGGGCAAAATTCAACTGACCCACCACCTGTTGCAATTGATGCAGGTTTACTTTTGTTGCACGAATACATGTCTCAAGGGATAACCTGAATGTTAACACTTTTTCCTTGGGTAATCGAAAACAACCTTCTACCGAGTCGAGCTCGATCCCCAGAAACTCGAGCAAGGTCGAGGGACCCACAGTCTTACCTGGTGCCAATGGCACACCGAATTGATTCATTAAGACACGAAATTCATGTAAAGCCTGTCCACACTCGGGATCCCCGGCTGCCCCCAAAAACAGAAAGTCATCGAGATAGTGCATAACATGTTGAAAACCTGTCTTCTTTGTGAATACCCATTGCAGAAAACAACTGAACTTCTCGAAATAGGCACAGGAAATCGAGCACCCCATTGGCATACATCTATCCATGTAATAGCGACCCTGAAACTGAAAACCAAGGAGACGCTGATCGTCTGGGTGTACCGGGAGCAACCGGAACGCTGACTCGATGTCCGATTTTGCCGTCAGCGTCCCGGGCCCCAGGCGATTCAACATGGCAACGGCCTCATCGAAAGATGCGTACCGCTCCGAACACACTTCCGGGTCTATCGCGTCATTCACGGAAAGACCACGTGGGGCTGACAAGTTATGTATCAGCCGATACTCACCCGGGTCCTTCTTGGGGACCACCCCTAGAGGGGAACAAACAAAGTTAGCAACCGGTGGCAAATCGAATGGACCGGCGACGCGACCTCGAGTCACCTCTGTCCCAATCTTTACCTGTACCACCGCCGTGTGCTGCAAGACCGACAGTTGATTCTTACAATTTGCTACACCTTGAAAATCCCCCACTGGGATGCGGAAACCATATGAAAACCCGTTTCGTAACACCCCAGCGGAAGCATGATCCGGGTATTCGTTGAGCCAAGGAATCATTGCCATGGTATCAATCGGGGTAGGTAAAGGCGCCCCTCGGACTATATCAGACCTGTTTGGCGCCTCCCTTACCACCGTTATCACCCGTTTTGGCTCTGCACATGGACTCAGGATGGGATGGTTGCCCACACCCCCCACACTCATGTCTGAATTTGCATGACCCCTGGGGCCTCGTACATTTCCCTCTGTTAAAATTCCAACAGATCCCCCTTTTACCTGTGTTGCCACTCGGCTTCGAGTGGTACTCGTTACCTGCACCCGTCCGAAAGGGTGTCCCAGAGTTTTGGCGGGAAGATTCCCCCCCGTTACTCCCTAACAATGGTACCTTCAACATTCCTGTACTCTCCATTTTTTTGCCATGACACGGAGTCGTAACAATCCCAAGTCAAAATCGGGTCGTGTTCCTTAGCTTTTCTAAAAAGATTGTCATAGCAGAACCACTGATTGCCCCCATATGCTACGGAATACTCCATGATACGTGATTGATAAATTGGCAACTCGGTCAACAACTCGGGCCTGCGCTCTCCCATGATGGAGGTAAAAATGCCCCATGCTCTGCCCCAAGTACCAATGTTTTCGTCCACCTTAAAGGCGGCCATTTTTGCGCGCCAAACACTCGGATGCATGAGCTCCTTTTGGCTCTTTACATGCTCCATCTCGTAATGATCGGTAAGCAACGAAAAAATGTTCACATACTTATTCGCCCAAATCTTTTCCTTAACTTCCAGTGGAAAATGCTGAGCCACTTTTTCCCTTCGTGAAGGTACAGACCCCTCCCCCGCAATTGGCAATGGCCGCTTACCTGAACCAGACGCTGCATCTGCCACCGAACCTGGGCCTGATGCGTTAACAGAAGATGGTGCCTTCGCAGCCTCCCTAGATTCCCGCAGTTGCCTTATTACTGCGCGGGCGTCGTCAGCCGTGGTGCCCTCGCTATATTTTCCCAACCACGCTGCCAATTGTGCCGCTAACTCGGGAGGCATATCCTCCCCGTTCACGGGGGTGACCACCACGGGGATCGGATTCCCTTCTTTCGGCGTCGGGGTTGGCTCCTCAAGTGGGGTATCGGGAACCGGGGTTTCCCCCCCGAGTGCCCCCCTTCTGGACCTCTTGCCTCTCCCACCGGGGACTGCTCCCGGCAAAGGCCGTTTCGGTCTTCCCTCCCCGTCCTTAGCCGCCACCTGCTTCTTCAAATCGGCTACCTCCTTCATGAGCATGCGGAGCATCTCATCAGTACTGACCCGCTTCCCGACTTTCTTGGGCATTCTCAGACGGAATATCTGTAAAACAAAAAGAAAGATTACAACGCTCAAAATTGGCTCTTCGTTCCGTCTCGAGCTCACGTGCAGCAGGGAGGTGCAGCTTCAGAGCACAGGAACAAGAGGATGCTTTCTTGGCTTCTGCTCCTTTTATCCGTCTTCAGGGCGGGCGTAAACCCGCCCCCGCCTGCCTCCGAGGGCGTGGCCGGCCGCGTCAGTGTCTAGGACAGCCCACTCTAGGGCGGGAAAAAGGCGCGCCCCGGCTACGCCGCTTCGGGCATACCAGCCGAGACTCGCCTCCCGCCCAAGATGGCTTCCCGGGGGGATCGTGGTACTCCACCATACGTTCGGGGGGACCGAATGGTCGCCCCTTTCCATTCTCTTATAATACAAAGAGATAACTGACCCAGCTTTGTGGTCTACATAATGGGTTATCTATGGAGGTAGGAGCAACAGAATATATGTAAGTAGCAACACTAATAACCAGAACAAGAACATCCTAGAACTGTGAGAAATGGATATATGAATTATCCATTTGTATCTGATGTCGAGGGGCAAATGTTTGGTAGATAAGTATTGTGTAGATGAAGACATGGTAGTAGCTAACGTATGCTAAAGAGTGTCGATTCTAGATGTACAAGGAAGGACTAGAGACTTCAGAACCCAACAACAGCATTTTAGGGTCATAATCTAATCACCCAATATGTACCTGTCACATAGTCACACACTAGGTGAAAACATTTGAAAGCCAGTGAGTGGAGAAAATAGGAAAATATTTGTGTCAAGGCAATAATTATAAATAAAGCATGTTATAGTTCTACAAATTTGCACACATGGTAGTGGCTCAGTGGACTAATGTATATTCTGCAGAGATCTGAACACTAAGGGGCCCATTAGGATGGTGGGCAGTTTTGTCCGCCCGCCTTCCCGGCGTAAAACGTGACCATCCACCATAAGGGCGGCAGTCCCATGGGGGCCATTGGGATGCACCCGCCACACTGGTGGGCGCATCCCGCATTTTTACTATTGCTAAAGGCACCGCCCGCTGCAATGCTAAAAATGCACATAGTGCACTTCAATGCACAACGTGAGAGGCACCGCATGGTGCCTGGCACGTTGTACAGTGAAGTGCAGGGGGCACCCTCCACCCCCCCCCCGAGTCCCGGTCAACGGTCCCCCACAAGACATTCCTGCATGCCTTTCCGTGGCGGAAAGCATGACCCCGCACATACCCTAATAAGGCTGGCGGGTTGTAACAGACACCGCCACCATATGAAACCCTTTTCCCACCTGGTCAACTCCTTGACCGGCCGGAAAAGCAGCGGATGGCCATTCCATCCGCCGCGGTCCCCCCGCCATAGTAATATGGCGGGGGAAATGGGTGGCGGTGGGGAAGGATGTCGGACGAATCGCCACCGCCATGACATCCTAATGGGGCCCTAAGTCAGAGGGTTGAATCCTAGAAGGCCTACTTTGTCTTGCATTCTTCCAAAATTGTTAAATCGAGTTTCACTGGTTTTGGTATCGAAAACATATTGTATTCATGGACATAATTCCCCATTTGATGAACCTGGCATTTATAGTCACACATAATATGTTACATTAAATGAAAGTATATTGATGGTAAGGTGTAAGGTCTTTGTTCTAATGACAAGCTGTCAACAATAAGGGTGCACTTGTTTATTCCCTTCTGGTCTCTGTAGCTCCCTTTAGTAGCTTTCTAATAATACAACTACAGCACTCTTTTTATACAATGTTTCCTGCAGAGACTATAGTGCAAAGGAACTGTAAAACAGGAACGCCTATGTGAGAGGAAAAACATTCAAACATCACACCAAAAGTGGTTGTAATGTAGTGCAATGGTTAAGATGTTACGGGAGAGGTATCAGTTTGTCACCTCTTCCCATGAACTCTCTGAGTTATACTGGGCTGATCGAACCAGCCATTATCCTAATTCATGATTAGGAGCAGGAAACCTTCTCGAGCCTTTCAGAAACAGCAGCAATTGTAACTATTCCCTTGTAGACATCGACCTGTTGTGCACAGTGCTTTGCCATACGGGCTCTATGGATGTGCATCAAGCTACTTTTACGTCTAATAATGCTGTATGGCGTTTTATGATCCGAGTGAAATATCCCGATTCATGCCCTTATATAGGTACAATTCACATTGCCCTAATATTGGCATAGAAATCATACCCATATTTAGACATAGCCCATGCAGTCTAAATACAGGCATGGCTACTTCCACCCGTACCAAAACATCACAAGGATTTCTTTGAAAAACGGTTTAAGCAGTCAGGGACATCCCTTGCTTGAATATTAATTTGTCCAAGAACTCATGGAGTTTACAAAGAACTACCATTCCCTTGGGGTTCTTTTCTGACGTTATTATGCCTGACTTTACATCAAGCTAGGCACCTTCAAGGTATAAATATGCCTTCACTTTCTCTAGCAAGACACAGTGGTTCGGAGCAGCTCGACTATCTACTTGCCCAATGCAGCTCGCTACAGCAAGTGCTGAAGGAAGCCGACCCTCCAGCTGACACACTGATCGAGAGGCTGCATTTCTCTCAGTGAGAATCCAGCTCCAGTGTTTCTAAGCTCCCCTCGCGTGGTGTTAGGAAATCGAGTCCTGAGACAGAGATACCAGACCTCCTTCAATTTAAAACTAAGTTATTGAGCTGCTTAGACCCTAAGTGAAATCTTGGATAGATTCTTGGCAAAGAAAACTAAACTTCTGCTACACCACACTTTCTTCTTCCCTCGTACTAGACTTAGGTTAGGTACATCGGGGTAGGCGTATTTTAAACGCGTATTTTAAAAGCACCAGTTATTTATATATGTATTTATCTATGGTTTAGAAACCATACAATGCTTTTACAGTATTATTTTATAATACTCTTCTCCCTGTACGCATTATACTGTGCAGCCTGTATTACGATTGTAGCAGTTCACTTTACTGGCATGAGAAAGAAGCGGTTCAATAAATCCCTTTATTGAAAATGCCCATCTCTCTATTTCTCTGCACCTCTGATGAAACAAAGCATGCACGATTGACTGAGTAAAATATCTATCTATTGTTTCCATGACTCTGAAGATACGTTTATTCTTGAGGAAACAAAGTGGTCATGTTTATGCGGTTGTCAGAAACTAATCCCTTCTTGTGTATTTGAGAAAGTTTCTAGCGACCTATGAGCTAGCTGGCACTCACAATTAAGTTTAATATATTCAATAGAGACCTAGTAGACATAAGTCCTACGTCAAATCTATAGGATATATTATTCCAATGCGCAGAGCCTATTGGGAATATAGGAACTACACTACAATAATAATAGGTACACTGTTAGAATACAATAAATATAGGATCCAGAAAACAAAACATGGTTCCATAAACAAATTATTCTTGCATTGCCAGTGTTTCTGAAACACCATTAACAGTGATGCCTGGTGTTAAGATCTGACACTTTTACTGTCTGATGAAGAACTCTTGTGGTGAGTCTTGGTGCTAATCTCTGGTGATAAACTGGGATGATCTGATGGGTGCCAATGATCCGAGGAATACATATACTAGGACAAGGTTGAAGTCAGAAGAAAGGAAATTGGATTTATGCAGTAATATTATGAATGTTGACAGGGTATACAAGCTTTATTGCACATGGTATGTTTTTGTCTTTTGTATTCATTGCTACTCTTATAACAAAAACAAAGAAATGGAAGAAAATACTTAAAACACCTCTGGTGGTAGAATCTAGGATTGTGTTTTTGTGGTGTATCTTGGTGGTGTGTTCTGGAGGTGACTTCTGACTGTGGTGGCCTCTAGTGGTGATATCCGGTCGTAGTCTATGATAAATAGCCATAGCTGTGAATTTTAATGGCAAGCTTCAGTAATGTATCTAGTGGTGAGCTTTGGAAGTAACAATTAATCAAAAAGAGGGATTAGGGATTGGGATATCTGTTTCATTCCCCAGGGTAAGTAGATAGTTAATCAGAAAGGAGAAACAGACACTTGTTACACTTCTAGACCATTGGTATAGAAAATTTTAGAGTAACCTCAAAAAACTCTATGCTGATGTGGTTGTGCGGTATATCTGATTCATCCGCCCCGCATTCGGGTTGTTGGCAGTTATCATTGGTTACTCTAAAGTAGTGGTATTGCCCGCCTCAGCCCGAGGCACCTCTGGTCTATTTTGAAGTGTCCAGAGAAGTGGAGAAAAAGTGTGCAAAAATAAATTCTCGAAAAAAGGAAGAAATGGTTAAAAACTGGAAAGTCACCCTAAGAGACTTTTAATATTGGTGTGATTTCCAGATTGGTTAAAATGGTTTCGGTACTACTTAGTAGATCGAGTTACTGGATCAGAGTAGTTTTATATATACAACGTCGACATGTTTCAGCTCTCTGGGCCCTAGGGGTCTATAGAGCTTTCGTCAGGACTCACACACATATAAACAATGGACTTTTTTACTCACACCATTTGTGTAGTTTTAAGTAGTAACCTGTTTTTATTTTTTCAGGAATAATGGCTCCTCCGGTTTCTGAAATAGAATGGGGAGAGTACACAGAGAAATACACACTTTTATGAACATCCTGATTCGGGTGTGCGCATTAGTTGAATAAAGTTAGGTCACCTTTGTCCTAACTTGAATTAGCGCGACCCTTCACACGCCAGCGCGTAAAGTAATCCAACTGGATTTCCAGTCTATCAATAATGTCACCTTTGTGAAAAACTCGATCCCGAGACCCCTTCCCCTAACGTAAAGTCTCTGTAATGAATAATAATTTTATTCAACTAATGCGCACACCCGAATCAGGATGTTCAACCGGGGCGGATGAATCAGATATACCGCACAACCACATCAGCATAGGGTTTTTTGAGGTTACTCTAAAATTTTCTATACCAATGGTCTAGAAGTGTAACAAGTGTCTGTTTCTCCTTTCTGATTAACTATGAGCTTTGGAAGTAAGCACAAGTGGAAATCTTTTATGAGTCGAGCTAAACATCCAGTGGGAAGAGACGTTACTTACAGTGGGAACAGGAACATGGAGGAGCGTAGCAGGAGAGGAGAGAAGCAAGTATTTGAAATGGGAGTGGAAAAAACATGGGATAAATTGGAGGATGGATCTGCGAAAGAGTGAGAGAGAGACTGTGAGATGGGATAAAAAGTGTCAGAACAGGGGTGAATTGAATAGGGTCATGAGCAGTACAGAGAAACAATGGGGCATATTAGCAAAAACCTTGTTAAAATTATCACAGTTTTAGCGGCAGGAAACTGCTGCTAAAACAGCAATAATGGGCTTGCTAATATGCATTATAGACTTCCAATAGAAGCCCAGGTTAGATGTCCTGCACATCTAATCTGGGCTTCTATTGGAATTCTATAATGCATATTAGCAAGCCCATTATCGCCATTTTAGCTGCAGTCTCCTACCGCTAAAACAGCGATAATTTTAACGAGGTTCTTGCTAATATGCCCCAAAGTCCTAGAGATCAGTGATTAGAGTGGTGATGTGTGAATACAGAATGTAGGGAATAGATGAGGAAGAAACAGAAGGTAAAATAAGTGAGTCAGGCAGAATGAATTGAGTGGAAAGGCTTGGCTCTGACAGAGAAGGAAAACAATCAAATGCCTTCTATAGTTCAAGGTAACTAGTTTGAGTAACTCACAATACCACTTTAGAAAAGGGAAACATTAGCATCAAAACACATGGGGATACCAGGTGGCCAGAATAGTGTCACAATAAACCAGGTGGGTTTACTGAGTTGTGAGAGTTATTCATATGTATTTCTTTAGCAGGTAGCACATGAGGCCAGATGCACTAAATGTTTAGAGGACCAGTGCAGGGGCCCGAGGGAACTGGTGTGGTGATGCATAAGGACCCCTCAACTGAGCCCACAGACCAACCCAATCATAAAGCACAACCAAATAGATTAAAAAGGTAAATATTGAGGTTGAAATGGAACTCTGGATCCCGGGGAGTCAGACCCATCTCACCCTGGGGGCCATGCATTCCACTAATCAAAGAATGAGTCAGGTTGCCTAGGGACTGTGGTCATCACTAACTAGAAATCCACCATTTGGCTGGAAGACTTTGGCAGGCAGCACGAGAAACCTGGTGGAACAGAGCACAAGCACCAAGCTTCCTCAAATGGTCCACAGAGGCAAACAAAGATGGTTATAACAAGGTGCAAGGTAAAAGAGACACATTTGCAAGGCTGCTACCACTTCAAGAATAAGCAACATGCTAAAGGTCAGGCACCCTTGATGGCGCAAGTAGAGGAACCACCAAAAGTAGTGCACCACCACAGCACCACTCAGCAGCACAACAGCACTACTCAGTGCCACCACAGCATCACTCAGCACCACCACAGCATCACTCAGCACCACCACATTATCACTCAGCGCCACAACAGCACCACTCAGCACCACTTAGCACCACCACAGCATCACTCAGCACCACCACAGCACCACTCAGCACCACCACAGCATCACTCAGCACCACCACAGCACCACTCAGCACCACCCAGCACCACTCAGCGCCACCACAGCATCACTCAGCGCCACCACAGCATCACTCAGCGCCACCACATTATCACTCAGCACCACCACAGCACCACTCAGCACCACCACAGCATCACTCAGCACCACCACAGCATCACTCAGCACCACAACAGCACAAATCAGCGCCACCACAGCACCACTCAGCGCCACTACACTATCACTCAGCACCACCACAGCATCACTCAGCACCACCACATTATCACTCAGCACCACCACAGCACCACTCAGCACCACCATTAGCCTGACTCACACTCCTGAGGCGGAAGCTGGGAGCCACGATTGCCAATTTGTTTTAAAAGCACTGATTAATAGCTGTTTTTTAAAAATTATTTCACCTGTTGCTGCACGCTAATCCAGAGCACTCGCCCCTCCTTTGAGCTGCTCTCAGACCGCGCAGCCGAGGTAAACGTTGCCACGGACCGGACAACTAATTTGCCGCCAAATCGCAGGGAAGTGAGGCCATGCCCACCGCCCTTAGGCCACACCCCCCCTTCCGTCCTCATAAAGATGTGCCCCTTCCGGACGCGCAGTGGACGAGCGCAGCGGGCGTGCCGCCAGCGTGCCGAAGGCGCGCCTAAGGCAAGCCCCTCTGCGCCCGTCCGCGCCAGTACGAGCCCAGGGCCCAGCACCCTTACTCCCCGTGCGGGAGCCCCCACTTCATACTCGTCAGACACTATCAGGAAGCTAATACCAAACACCCCTGATCTCTGTCTCCATCTCCATTCAATCTCCCCAGAGGAGAAGCATGACAGATGTAAACATTGTGCGTACAGACTCACCATGCACTCAACCCGCAAAGTACGGACATTCAAAATGGCTCTACTCAACTGTAGATCACTACCAAAACATAGTACTGAAATAAATGTACTTATTCAAAACTACAACCTTGAAGTACTATTCCTCATGGAAACATGGATCACTGCCTCGTCAGATCCAGGCATAGTCCAATCCCTCCCTCCAGGCTACACGATTAAACACCTTGACAGACCAAAAGGGACAGGAGGAGGACTTGCAATTATTACTAAAGCCCATCTTACCTGTCAGCTTAAGGACAGTCCAGTCCTTAACTGCGAAAATGTTCAATTATAGCTACAACTTTCACCGGAAAAGACTCTGTCGGGTATACTTATTTACAGACCTCCGGGTCCTCTCGAACAATTTCCCAACTCCCTGGTAGAGACTACCACTTCCCTCGCCTGTTTATCCCCCAACTTTACAGTGCTTGGAGATCTCAACATCCACTTCGACGATCTAGGGAATAAAATAGCCGAAGACATCAAGGAAGACCTTTCAGCAATCAGCCTTTCCTTGAAAAACCTCCTGCCCATGCACAAAAAGGGTCACCTCCTGGACCCCATCTTTTCAAACATACAAGAACTGTCTACCTCCGCTCCTCTTCCCATCCCATGGACAGATCACCACCTTATCCTGTTCAACATCCCTACCTCCTGTAAATCCACCCCCAACCCTACACCCCAAGCGCCATCCCGCCCGTGGAACAAATTAAACTTGGATGCCTGGTCCCTCCAACTCTTAGCTACCTCCCCCACCCTGAATCATGATCCCTCGCTAGCAGACAACCAACTCCGAGAATGGATAACATCGTCTTTGGACGCAGTCCTCCCTATTAAACAGCTACCTAGTAAGAGAAACTCTTATAAATCCCCCTGGTACACACCGGAACTACGAGATCTACGCAAAAAATGTAAGAGACTGGAACGGACTTGGAGAAAAGACTGGACTCCTAACAAAAAAGAATCCTATAAAGCAACTATGAAACAATACAAGCGTCTCATCAAAAAATCACAAGCCACTTACTACGAAGAAAAGATCATGGCTGCATCCAACTCCTCCAGGGAGACATATCGCGTAGTAAAAAGTCTCTTGAAAGTACCCGAACCGCAACCAGTTGCCGACCCCTCCGGTACTAGATGCACCCAACTCGCTGAGTTTTTCTCAGCCAAAATTTCTAAAATAATAATGACCTTTCCAAACACCAATTCAGCCATGGGCCTCCCACTTGGGCCCGTCAACCCAGATTTACCAACGCTTAATTTTCTTCCCGTCTCTACCGAGAAGCTGTTGGATACTCTCAGCCGGGTGAAGAGTGGCTCACCAGACGACCCAGTCCCCATGAGCAAACTCAAACTAGTAGCACCCATTATAGCTCCCCACCTTTCGACGCTGATAAATGCCTCGCTCGCCTGCGGCATAGTTCCCATCAGCTGGAAAAACGCGGTAGTCCGCGCACTCATAAAAAAACCTCACCTGGACCCACTGGACCCCTCGAATTTCAGACCTATTTCCCTCCTTCCAGGCATTAATAAGGTGGCGCAGAGAATCGTCAATGAACAACTCTCAACATTCTTAGAGTCTAACGGTCTTCTTCGCCGCTCACAGACAGGATTCAGACCTGGACAAGGGACTGACACCGCCCTTCTGGCAGTAATTGAGGAGGCAAGGTCTATTCTAGACGCAGGAGGATCAGTGGCAGTGATCCTCCTGGACCTGAGTGCTGCCTTCGACACGGTCACTCCATTCGGCATTAAGGCGGTCATGTATGCAGACGACACACAACTAGTCGTCTCCGTCAACCAAGCAGACCAATCAATGGACAAACAAACTAGTTTCCTGTCTGCACAACATTTCCATCTGGGTGGGCGACTTCAGGCTCATACTCAATGGAGAGAAATCCGAAGTCATGCTTCTGGGCAACCCAAACAAACTACCCTCAACCCTTGCCTGGCCAGCCAGCATGGGCATCCCTCCCACACCAAAACAAGAAATCAAAAGTCTTGGCTTCTGGCTTGACCAGGAGCTCAACCTAAGAACCCAAGCAAGAAAGACAGCCTGAACCTGCTTTGGGCACATGCGAGTAGTCCGCAAGATCCTCCCGCTCACCCCCCCCGTCCAGAAAAATTCTGATGCAGGGCCTTATTTTATTAAGACTGGACTACGGAAATGCCCTATATCTAGGTGCACCCATAGCTACCATAAAGAAACTGCAGCACACTCAAAATGCCGCAGCAAGACTACTGACGGGATCAAAATCAAGATGCTCAGCCAGACCCTCCCTCAAGGCCCTTCACTGGCTTCCCATCCAAGAACGTATCTCCTTCAAAGCCTTGTGCATCTCCCACAATATCCTACAAGGCAAGGGCCCACCAATTCTGAGACCCTTAGTTAAGCGCCATAAATCTTCCAGAGAACTTAGATCAGACACCCTGTTTTTAGCAGACATTCCCAGAATATGAAAGGCTCGCGCTGGCGGTCGCAGCTTCTCTTACAACGACTCTACACTCTGGAACAGCCTTCCCCTTAACATCCGGAAAGAAAACAATCTTCTCGCATTCCGCAGACTGCTAAAAACCTGGTTGTTCCCTAAATAATTCCACCCTTTGGAGGTATGTCAAGCTTTAATGTTAGCGCTGGGACGCCCAAGGGTAGCTACGCGCTTTAGAAATCCTAAAATCAAATCAAATCAAATCAAATCACCACAGCATCACTCAGCACTGCCACAGCATCACTCAGCACCACCCCAGCATCACTCAGCACCATCCCAGTATCACTAGGCACCACCACAGTATCACTCAGCAGCACCACAGCACCACTCAGCATCACCACAGCACCACTCAGCATCACCACAGCACCACTCAGCACCACCACAGCACCACTCAGCGCAACCCCAGCATCAATCTGCGCAACCATTCAACAACGGGTTCAAATAAGTTCTCTCAGTCTTTCAAGCTTTATTACAAATGTCACAAAAAGATGTTAATATTTCACTTCTGTTCTTGGATTTTCGTCACAATAAAATACACTGAACATAATCTTCACAAAAGTTATTTACAAATGTTTAAGCTATTGCCATTATAAATTAAAATCACTTTTATTTAAGTATTAATTATTTAAAAAAAATTAAAAGCCATTGTAATTTGTAATATCAATACATCTAAGTCACATAAATACAAAACATGTTGCATTACAAATGCTACATGTGTCACATTTGCGAAAGTTATAACTATTGGCATTGTAAATGACAAAGCTATTAATTTTGCTATTTTCAAAACCAACATGTAAATAAAATAAATTGTCATTTACAAGACCAATAGCTCAAACTTTCCTAATGCGAGACCTATTGCATTGCAAATGCTTGTTTTTATATCTGTCAGTGCTTCCTGTTGAGGTTTAATTTTCATGACAGACGCCTCATTGCCTACTTGTAACTATTCTCTGACCCTGCTTCAAGGGTCAGAGTAGGGTCAGAGAATAGTTTCAAGCAGGCAACGAGGCGCCAGGAGGCACTTACAGGCTTACAGCAGCAGGTGCCCAAGTTGAAGTTAATTTCTTTGTAACCCTTTTGTAAAAGGTTACAAAAAATTAGCTTCAACTTTAGCACCTGCTGCTGTAACCCTGTAAGTGCTTGGCTGAAAAATCGTCCCCGCTGATTCGCGGATTTTACCTCGATTTCGCGAGATTCGCAGATTGCGAAATCGCGGAAAATACACAAATTCCGCGAGCGGAACGAATTTTCAGCCCATGCTTACATAACGAGATTTCTTTAAAACACCTCATTGATGCCAAAATGAATTTTAATAGAATAACTACAAATTTTGCTTCCATCTTCTTGCTGAAAAGTGCAGGTTATTATGGTGGAAATTGGAAAGTGCTTGTAAACTTTTTAAAAATTAGGAAAGATAGAACCAAAATTGAATCCTTACGCAATACTGCTGGAACTACTGGATTTAAGGATAAGGACATTTTGCATGAATTGGATTTTTACAATAATTTGTATTCTTCAGAAACACAGCCATTGCAATCAGATTCGACTCAATATGTACAATCCATTAACTCTCCTTTCTCTCATCATAGTGATTTTGATCCATTAGGGGCTGATATTCACTCTCCGAAATATCACATCCAGTTTCTGTCGTACGTAGAGGGAAAGTGAATTTTATAGCCTGTTTGCAAAATACCTTCTTCTCAACCTCTTACTTTTATTTAACTTATTTTTTACTATAGAAGCTTCTCAAGGCTCTTTTCAGGATGCCAATATTTGTTTAATTTATAAAGAAAATAAAGATCCCCCACAGTGCAATAAGTATAATCTCATCTCATTAGTGAATACTGATTACAACATTTTTGCAAACAATTGGGTTTTGTGTATTGATCTAAACCCACCTGATCTAATAGGTACCAAACTGTCTTGTTTCATTGAGGGTTGGCTGTCTTCTGATAATGCTTGGATCCTTTTCAACATCCTAAGCAAAGTTTCTACACTGAATCTCCCTATTGCTGCTCTTGCTTTGGATGCTGAAAAGGCTTTAATACAACTCTGTCAGGATTTTCTATTTCAGGCATTACATTGGATTGGCTTTCCACCAAAATTGATTGCTCCGATCTCCTTATTCTATACATGTTCTAAAGCTGCCATGTTTGTTAATGGTATGCTTTCAAATTATTTTCCTTAGTATTTTCCTTTGTTTAGAGGGGTGGGTCAGGGTTGTCCATTGTCCCCTCTTTCGTTTATTGTAGCAATTCTTAACTACATTCACCAGGATGAGCTCATATCAGGATGTTCTTCTGGGATCACAACAAATTAAAATGTCAGTGTATGCTGACAACATTCTTGTTTTTTGCTTTAACCATACCGTTTCCCTTCACCCTTTCCTTCAGCAAGTTACTATCTTTTCTCGATTGTAGGGTTTTCGGCTTAACGCTGATAAGTGTGAAGTACTACCTTTAAATATATTGTATAATAAACAACTTTACACACTCACAGTGTTTATCTTGCAACCCACCAAGATAAAGTACTTTGATTTAAGGTTCTCACAGACCATTAAAAAACTTTGAAACTGATTTTTGATTCCCTTATGAATACATCAAATAATAGTATTGCCCGTCAGCACCCACTTTTTCTATCTTGGTGGGGTAGGATTCACTCTAAAACTCCCCTCATATTATACGTTATTGCCATGGTTCCTGTTTTAGCCCTAGTTAATATATCCTGAAAATCATTTCACTCTAAAATTCTTTGAGCTCATAATTCTTTGAATAAATTCTTCTTAATTGTCTTGGTGCTCCATATTTTTTTGTATGTGCCTAAAGCATACTGTAGGTGGTACTTTACCTCATATAATACATAGTTCTTAATACTGTAGTTAGGTGATTGCTACAGTACTATATTGTCAATCTGCTGACCAGCCCACAAAGGTCCTGGTGTATTAAACGGTCTTACCCATTCTTTATAAATGGGGAAATGTGTTGATACATAACGACCCAAGTGTTAAGGAATAAAATACAGGAAGGGAAAGGATAGAATGGCATTTTAAATGCTGACGCCTTTGGTATTGCAATCATATTCAAAGTGTCTAATGTTTTTTTTTTTGCTCCTTTACTTGCCCTCTGACAAGGAATCAAGCTTTCTCTAGAATGACAGTGTATACTCATAATTATTGAGACATTAAAGTTTGGAAAATCAATGTTCCATTAGCCTTGAAAAGACTTTTAAAGAGTGAGAAAAACGTCTGCTAATCCTAGCATTTAATTTACGAAAACTATATTTTCCTTTAACACTGGGCTAAACACAAGTAATACGAAGAAATCGTTTCACTACATGTCAGTGTCCCTATGGAGAATCATTTTAGACACTCTGCTAACCTTTTGTACCACAATTAATTTCTTTAAGCACAATACACATAAAATATCCTTTCAAAATATTCATACTGTGTTTAAACATCATTGCTGGGAATTAAAATAATTAGCAATAAAAGCCTGAACGTGTACATCAAGGTGTGTGAACTAAATGTTCCACGTCAGACATGAGCAAATTGTTTTGAACAGAAAAGAAAATGATTTATTATAATTGTGAATGTTCTACAGCCACTGTGCTAACTGCAGCTCTTTTTATGAAAAATGGACAAGCAATAATAATCGGATTATGATGTAATGAAGAAATAGGTATTTAATGTGCAAAACTCAGCAATAGGAAATAGAATTTAAAATAAATGCCAACGCTTAAGCACTATTTCACAGATGTCAAATAATGCATTATTATGTAAAACACGAAACGGATTCATCCCATTTGTAATATTTTAATGTAATATAAAAATTGAATATAGTGTTAGAAAACCAAAAGTGTACGTACAATTTGATTTTGAAGTATAAATTAACAGTCGATATGAGTTTATGTTAAAACAGCAGTGCCTAAGGAAAAAGAATGAATATTAGGTTAATATGCAGCCTCCTGTGTGTGAAAATGAGTTGTGGTCCATGTCAGTCTTGAATAGGTGATGTATCTTGGATAGTGGTGAAGAGGCCTGGTGTGTTGACATTGACGCCTTGTAGTCATCGGTAATGATTCACTAAAATGCAGGCTGTAGCTGAAGTGATATTACCTACCATCTGACCTTAAACATCACAGGCAGTGGCTTCATATGATGATGAGAAAAACAAGGACCCCCTGGGTAGCGGTAGTATACAGACTCCTAGGGCAGGGTAACAACGTATGTGAGTAAAAAATCCTAGGCCATCAACTAAATAAGTGAACAATTAACCAGAACCAGTGGTAAAAGGAACAATCGAAAATAAAAATGATACAAAAAACATGTTTTTAATTGGCATAATAAAAATCATATAGAAACTGAACAAAAGTCAGACTATATGATGAGAATAAAGCATATATAATAAAGCAACACGTACAGGCATTATAAAAATAAGTACATTACATATAGATAATACAAAATACACTTAAAAATACATTCAAAGTTATAATTGGTGCCTAAAGTGCTGGAGAAACATCAAAACTCATATGATCCATGCCCAGATTTTTTTTCAGAAAAGCATGTCACCTGATCATAATATGACAACAATTGAGGAGTGTTATTTGATAGTACCACTAAGTACCACAAAATTGCACCATGCACAGCTTTGAGGTGTTTTTTATATCAAGGGTGAGTTCCACAGGTGGTGCATGGGCGTTTCCATGCAACCACCCATGTGTTTTGATACAAAACCCTATTTATAAACATTGGTAGACAGAAATTTGCTCTAAAATCGTATGCCTCTGTGAGGCAGGCATTTTCAGAAAACACTTTATAATTTTCCCTAGGTTTTCCAACTTTGCATGTTTGCTGCATTGTTTATCACACATACAAAGTGAGACGCATTAAAGCATAGTTTTTAGGTTGAGCCATTAGCAGTAGCGTGCATGTGGTCTACGCCCTGCGAGGCTTGTAGTAATGGAGTATGCAGTGGAAGCTCCGCCCACTCTCCGCCCATGTTTTTAACTGGCTTGTTTCGTTGTCTTTCATAAATACTGCATTCTTATTGATTATGAGGCTTGTTAGTCCCTTCTTATCATGACCATTCCGTCATTTGTACCCTACCATGGCTACTGCTTCTTTACTTCGAGTGCTACACGGTACAGTAGTGTTATTTAGACTGTGAGCACTACTTTGTCTGTACCTTCTCGCCCCCTTCTCCCCCCTCCTTCTGCCTGCACTCGCGTTGTTCATTCTTACCCCCCATTGTCCGTGATGCAATGCAGTAGGTCTCGCATAAATGTGAGTCCTATTGCATTGCAAATGCTTGTTTTTTCTGCATGAAAGGATCTACTGTGGCAAAGTCTTCTTCCGTATTTCTTTCTACTGTAAGAGCTGGCACTATTAATTCGCTTGGCGCTCCATGTATGGAGAGCTGGTCTGTTTGGTGTAGTTGTCCAGGCATAAGCAGTCGAAGCCCGAGCATGCAATTGCTCCGAAAAGCTGCGGGGGTGCTCTGGCTATGGAGCTGTGATCGCTCCAGTCTGCTATCTATCCCGGAGCTGCCCAGAGCACCCCACATGGTCCACTCAAGCTCATAGTGGACCACTGGATGCTGGAACCCCTCAGCTTTTGCTGTTCCTGTTCAGTGTAACAGGTTAGTGTCAGAGAATGGGGGCAGCGGTGGAGCAGGTGCAAATGGTAGGGTGAGAGACTCTGCTTTCCCCCAGTGTCCCTAGACTGGGATCCGCAGCCAAACCAGCACACTCACAAACAGATAAGGAGATGCACAGCAATAGACTAAGACCCTCAACAGCCCAAAGTGAAATCTACCTCTTCCCCAAGTATTGCATTTGCAGTTCCAAACATAATGCTTGAGATCCATAGCCCAACACCCACAGCCCCAGTACTAGAACGACAACCAAAGCCAGACATCAATATCCCAACGTGAGTCAACAGTCCAAAATTCTAAGCTGGAAATACCTGTAATTGTTGGCCCATCCTCTTCCAGCAGTGTGCAACTTGCAATACTCCAGGCATCAACTAGCATTAATTACTTTGATGCCTTTGCCCATCTTTATACTGATGACCTGGAATTCACTAGGACTGAGCTCACAATGACATCTCTTTCCTTTCCATCCTTGTTTATTAAATTTGATAACAACATTTAATAAAAATGCTTTTGTGTGTCAATTACACAAATCATGCTAGGTTTGTGCTTCTTCTTATGTTGGCATATGCAGTATTTATAAAATCTGTTGCAAATTCACTGTATAGGTTAGTTCTATGTCCACCTACCTAGACGTTATATACTTGACGTTCATAAACAAAATAATAAATAAAACAGTGACTTTAAAAAAATAATGTGCCCCACTCTACTGAATTCTAAGACACTCTACCCCACTCCATTACACACAAAACACTTTTTGCCTCTGCACTCTACACATCTCCAGGATAAAGCAACACCACTTTAGCTTGCACCTCTCTACTTTATTCCACTCATTACTACTCTACTCTGGAAAACTGAACTCTACGCCAATCCACTCTACTCTTTACCACTGCACTCTATGCAACTTCACTAATGTAACATACTCTATGCCACTGCACTCTACACTGCTACACTCAAAGCCACTCTTTTAAAATCTGTGCCACTCCACTCTACTCCACTGCACTCTATTCCACTGCAATATATGCAGTACCACTCAATGCCACTATACTCTACACTACTTTATTCTACAACACTTGGCTCTACATAACAAATTTACAATACACATAGTTCCACCTGTCACCATGCCACTTATATACACTACACAAATTCACCCCACATTAGACAATTCCACGCCACACAATTACACAGCTAACAATTCCAATCCAAAACACATAATTCCACTTAAAACAAATGCATCCACTCCATAACACAAGGGTAAAAGACATTGCAATTTATAACGCAAATAGCTCTAACTAAAGAAAAATGTGTGACCCAATGCATTTCTAATGCTTGTTGTAACTGAAGGGACACCTTTCAGTACAAAACCAATACTTCAAAGAACACACACACCATGCCCTTCTGAGCGCCCAAAGGTGTGTGCATTGGTACATGACAGCCAAAAATGCGCCAGCACATGGGGAGAAAAAATGATCTTCATATCTTTTAAGATATGGTGCCTTTTCCTCTCCCCTTTCGACGCAAGGCACCACACCAACTTTGGTTCAGCGTTGCCTTACGCCAAAGAACAGAAAATATCGGCCTCAGCTCACACAATCTTACTCACTATGGGCTCGATTCCGATCCGGTAAAAAGCGCTCCGAATTGCTGTACGGAGCGTTTTTCCCCGTACAAATCGTACCAGAAGGCGTCCCCGTACGAATGTGCAAGTACGATCACAACCTAATGCGTCACTCCGTACGTCCCGTAAAAAACGCCGTACGAATCAAAAGTCCGTACGAATAGCAGTCGGCTGACGCTCGACGCTACGTCCGGACGTAAAAAGACCGCGTCTCCCGAACCACAAAGTACGATCTGTGTTCCACACACTCCGTACGGCTCTTTTCCTACGAGAGCTCAAAACTACTGTAAAACCAGACTCCGGCACGACCCGCACCCCGGTACGCGACAAGCAGGACATGGACGCCATCGTCCGTGTAATCCCTATCCTGTACGCCCACCACCTCGTACTGAGAAACCGACGACGGCGCAGAAGGTGAGTACAACGAAGTTCTACATACCTATACGTCTTGCTACACGCGCACATCTCCATTTCACGATTGTAATGTCTGGCTATGTTGCGCCACACACTCCCGCACTACACCAGTGCAATACGCCACACCTAGGTCATCGACCACGGGGTACGGCAGGTCACCGCACTACACCAGTGCAATACGGAGACCGTCCGTACCTACGTTATCGACCAGGGGGTACTGTACATCACCGCACTACACCAGCGCAATACGCCGCACCTACGTCATCGACCACGGGGTACGGCAGGTCACCGCACTACACCAGTGCAATACGGAGACCGGCCGTACCTACGTCATCGACCAGGGGGTACTGTACGTTACCGCACTACACCAGCGCAATACGCCGCACCTACGTCATCGACCACGGGGTACGGCAGGTCACCGCACTACACCAGTGAAATACGGAGACCGGCCGTACCTACGTCATCGACCAGGGGGTACGGTACGTCACCGCACTACACCAGCGCAATACGCCGCACCTACGTCATCGACCACGGGGTACAACAGGTCACCGCACTACACCAGTGCAATACGGAGACCGGCCGTACATACGTCATCGACAAGGGGGTACGGTACGTCACCGCACTACATCAGCGCAATACGCCGCACCTACGTCATCGACCACAGGGTACGGCAGGTCACCACACTACACCAGTGCAATACGGAGACCGGCCGTACCTACGTCATCGACCAGGGGGTACGGTACGTCACCGCACTACACCAGTGCTATTTACGTGTGGCACATACGCCTGCAATGTGATTGTAAGTGTAAGTGGTGAGCAGAACACCCACCAGTGCCCAGCATCAGAGTGTGTGCCTAACAACCCCCCCCAGTGCCCACCAGTGCCCAGCATCAGAGTGTGTGCCTAACACCCCCCACCAGTGCCCACCAGTGCCCAGCATCAGAGTGTGTGCCTAACACCCCCCCCAGTGCCCACCAGTGCCCAGCATCAGAGTGTGTGCCTAACACCCCCCCAGTGCCCACCAGTGCCCAGCATCAGAGTGTGTGCCTAACACCCCCCCACCAGTGCCCACCAGTGCCCAGCATCAGAGTGTGTGCCTAACACCCCCCCAGTGCCCCCCAGTGCCCAGCATCAGAGTGTGTGCCTAACACCCCCCCCAGTGCCCACCAGTGCCCAGCATCAGAGTGTGTGCCTAACACCCCCCCACCAGTGCCCCCCAGTGCCCACCAGTGCCCAGCATCAGAGTGTGTGCCTAACACCCCCCCAGTGCCCCCCAGTGCCCAGCATCAGAGTGTGTGCCTAACACCCCCCCAGTGCCCACCAGTGCCCAGCATCAGAGTGTGTGCCTAACACCCCCCCAGTGCCCAGTATCAGAGTGTGTGCCTAACACCCCCCCAGTGCCCACCAGTGCCCAGCATCAGAGTGTGTGCCTAACACCCCCCACCAATGCCCCCCAGTGCCCAGCATCAGAGTGTGTGCCTAACACCCCCCCAGTGCCCACCAGTGCCCAGCATCAGAGTGTGTGCTTAACACCCCCTCAGTGCCCACCAGTGCCCAGCATCAGAGTGTGTGCCTAACACCCCCCATTAGTGCCCACCAGTGCCCACCAGTGCCCACCAGTGCCCAGCGTCAGAGTGTGTGCCTAACACCCCCCCAGTGCTTACCAGTGCCCAGCATCAGAGTGTGTCCCTAACACCTCCCCACCAGTGCCCCCCAGTGCCCAGCATCAGAGTGTGTGCCTAACACCCCCCCAGTGCCCACCAGTGCCCAGCATCAGAGTGTGTGCCTAACACCCCCCCACCAGTGCCCCCCAGTGCTCAGCATCGGAGTGTGTGCCTAACACCCCCCCACCAGTGCCCACCAGTGCCCCCCAGTGCCCAGCATCAGATTGTGTGCCTAACACCCCCCCACCAGTGCCCACCAGTGCCCAGCATCAGAGTGTGTGCCTAACACCCCCCACCAGTGCCCACCAGTGCCCAGCATCAGAGTGTGTGCCTAACACCCCCCCACCAGTGCCCAGCATCAGAGTGTGTGCCTAACACCCTCCCCCCACCAGTGCCCCCCAGTGCCCAGCATCAGAGTGTGTGCCTAACACCCCCCCCCTCAGTGCCCACCAGTGCCCAGGATCAGAGTGTGTGCCTAACACCCCCCCACCAGTGCCCCCCAGTGCCCAGCATCAGAGTGTGTGCCTAACACCCCCCACCAGTGCCCCCCAGTGCCCAGCATCAGAGTGTGTGCCTATCACCCCCCCAGTGCCCACCAGTGCCCAGGATCAGAGTGTGTGCCTAACACCCCCCCACCAGTGCCCCCAGTGCCCAGCATCACAGTGTGTGCCTAACACCCCCCCAGTGCCCACCAGTGCCCAGCATCAGAGTGTGTGCCTAACACCCCCCCCCCAGTGCCCACCAGAACCCACCAGTGCCCAGCATCAGAGTGTATGCCTATCACCCCCCCACCAGTGCCCACCAGTGCTCAGCATCAGAGTGTGTGCCTAACACCCCCCCCAGTGCCCCCCAGTGCCCAGCATCAGAGTGTGTGCCTAACACCCCCCCGTGCCCACCAGTGCCCAGCATCAGAGTGTGTGCCTAACACCCCCCCTCCAGTGCCCCCCAGTGCCCAGCATCAGAGTGTGTGCCTAACACCCCCCCACCAGTGCCCACCAGTGCCCAGCATGAGAGTGTGTGCCGAACACCCCCCCACCAGTGCCCCCCAGTGCCCAGCATCAGAGTGTGTGCCTAACACCCCCCCCCAGTGCCCACCAGTGCCCAGCATCAGAGTGTGTGCCTAACACCCCCCCACCAGTGCCCAGCATCGCAGTGTGTGCCTAACACCCCCCCACCAGTGCCCACCAGTGCCCACCAGTGCCCAGCATCAGAGTGTGTGCCTAACACCCCCCCACCAGTGCCCCCCAGTGCCCAGCATCAGAGTGTGTGCCTAACACCCCCCCACCAGTGCCCACCAGTGCCCAGCATCAGAGTGTGTGCCTAACACCCCCCACCAGTGCCCAGCATCAGAGTGTGTGCCTAACACCCCCCCCACCAGTGCCCCCCAGTGCCCAGCATCAGAGTGTGTGCCTAACACCCCCCCACCAGTGCCCCCCAGTGCCCAGCATCAGAGTGTGTGCCTAACACCCCCCCCAGTGCCCACCAGTGCCCAGCATCAGAGTGTGTGCCTAACACCCCCCCACCAGTGCCCCCCAGTGCCCAGCATCAGAGTGTGTGCCTAACACCCCCCCACAGTGCCCACCAGTGCCCAGCATCAGAGTGTGTGCCTAACACCCCCCCCCCCCAGTGCCCCCCAGTGCCCAGCATCAGAGTGTGTGTGGCTAGCATCCCCCCTGCCCAGCTTTTACACAAAAACAAATACCATTGTGAACCGCATTACCATATGGAGATTGACACATATGAACATACCTAAATTACAGCATGACACCAGCTCCCAGGCACACAGCAGTCACAGACATTATCACACAAAGTCAACTTCAGAAAATAACAAGAATTGCTTTATTCAGCTGCTCCAAAAAAGAAACGCAAATAAGAGTCCCTGCTCATTAAAGGCCAATGTCCAGTCCAAAAAAGTCTGAGCAACAGTTTGTAGCTCCATGGGTGTGGGCACAACCAAACTTGCTTGCACATGGCGTTTAATCCCCAGTGGAAACAATGTGGCCAGCATCTCTGGAATCCTCCGGCACCGCATGGACAGGAGAGGGAAGGACAGACGGAGTCGGTGCAGGTGTAGTGCATTCAGCCACACTGGCTGGTGTATTGCCAAAAGTAGCTTCGAAAACCTGGCTGCACACCTCAGCCAGTGTGGAAAAACTACCACCTAACCCGGGGACACATTGGGGGTGGAGGTAGAGGGCTGTGAGTCTGTACTCCTGGGTGTGTGGATGCGTGTGTGCGTTGTGTCCCCTCTCCCTGTGGGTGTGCCTACATCCCCTTGAGATTGCGTGCATGGAGCTTTGAGCTTTTTCTGACGTGTGGGTGTGCTGGGTGTTTGTGACCTGTGGCGTCTGCGTGTATGTTGTGTAGATATGGGAGAGGCAGAGGTGGATGGGTCTGAAGGATGGGGAGGAGACAGAGGCTGCTGGGAGTACATTGCTGCAGTCAGTGTTGACTCTATGGCAGCCACACTCCGACGTAGATCAGACATGGCCGACGACATGCCCTCCATGAACGACACCAACTGTGTAATCAGTTGTCTATTTCCATGGAGGACAGTCAGTATGGATGTCTGACCTACTGCAATCTGTCGGAGTAGGTCCACAGTCTCAGCACTGAGGGCAGCAGGGGACACAGGGGCAGGGGCTGCGGTGGCGGGAACAAAGGAGACACGGGTGCTAGCACGGACCCTAGAGACACTAACGACTGGGAGGGTGGAGATGGTACTGGAGGAGGGGACGCCAGCCAAAGATGATGGAGAGACCATTGATGCATATTCCCCCTCCTCCTGAGAGTCTGACTCGGAGTTTTCGGCATGGTAAGATGTGTCAGTCACATGTCGTCCGGCCAGCAGACTCTCATCACCCTCCGTGCCACTGCCTCCCTCCGACTCCTCAAAGCAGGTGGCACTGTCGGTGTGTCCCTCTTCGTGGTCCGCGCCTGTGTCCCCTCCAGATTCAGATGATGATGCTGTGGCCAAGGACAAGAATAAAAACATATCAGTCACCAGTACACATCAGGCATGTCAGCTACAATTCATTAGGCTTCATTTCTGAACATGGCATGCATCATGAGTCACAGGAGACTGAACACTGCACAATGATAAAGTCTAGTTGTGGCCAATTGCGAGAGACACTACGCATAATGTATAGTAGCATACAAGCAACAGTGAAGGGAAAAATCTATCATGAGCGACACAATGATGATTGACTGCCTGACAACAGGATAGCTGATGAAGCATCACAGCTCATTTACACACCCTGCCACCCAAACCCAGACCTGCACATGTTGAATTTCCTTACACCTTGTGCCACATGGGAAAAGTCCTTCCTGAAGTGACATGTGATGCCATCCTGGGACCTGAACCAAGTGTAACATCACCTCACACTGGCATCACAGCTGTTGACACCCCAAGTCTCATGTGTGACTAACCATCAATAGTAATTACAAAGAACATTTGACTTATGTGGCAACTATGCACACACGCACTGCCCAGTGTGAGTATGCATAAGCCCAAAATATTGCACATGTACATTGTGCACCTGTAGCCAACACATGACTATTTGAAAGAGTACCATGGACAAAGGCCACTGAGGCTGACTCGTGCAGAAGACACATGTTTAGACTCAAGATCAGTGCCTAAATATGTAGAACGGCAGACACAGTGCACATGTGGTGCCACATGTAAGGTTCCAACAGGTGTCACAGACCCCCCTCCAACATGATGATGTGCAAAGGAAGATGCATACATAGACATTGCACCATAGGAGAACATGTGAAAAACAAACATCATCCAAAGCGCAGGTCAAAAGTGGATTAGGGCAAGGCATGTAAAGAAGCAGCTGCAGAAACGGGGACATTCTGAGGCCAATGCATGGAGTGCCTGTCTGACCACAACACTCAAACTATGGGAGTGTAACCATGCCTTTGAGCACTGCAGGGAGCATGTGACACACATCACAACAAACAGACATAAACCTACCCACTACTTGCTGCTGTCCCTCCTGCAACTGCCTATGGAGGTCTGGGAACACCACTTTCAGGACCCGGAGCATGTTGGGGGTGAGGTGGCGGGTGCCGCCATGCCGGCGTGGAGCTTCCAGCTTTAGCTGTACTCTGGCGATGCGGCAGCTCCAGCACCGGATGTCCTGCCACCTCTTCTTGATGTTCCGGAGCATCCTGCGAGGCCCCCCCTCACTCCTGACAGCCCTGGCGATGTCCAGCCAGATTTCACCCTTCTCATAGGCAGATACCTGTCACAAATGTAAAGTAAAACAGCATCAGTACACCTGGTCCATGTTCCAAACACACACATATGTGCACAAAAAACTTGATGATAACAGGGCATTGTAAGCTAAACACATTAGCATTTTTGGCCATGAGTATGTGGCGTGTGAGCAAACACCACTGCATGACATGCCATTGAAAGGCTACAGATGACATGATGGGTGCTAAACACTCTCCGAGCATGGCACTCACTGAGCAATGTATGCTATGTCTGGGTGCACTGCAGCACGTGACACGCTGTCACACACCCCACTGCAACAAATAACCCTCTAGTAACAACACTGTACACCCTGGCACTCACTCCCAACAACATTGCATCTAGACACTATACATACACAGTGGCTATAATGTCACACACACAACAGGTGCACACTCCAAGGTATTGCACACATCACTCACCTGATCCTCTGGTCTCCCATACAGCTTGCTGTAGTTAGGCAGGAGGGCATCCAGCAGGGCCTTGTTCTCACCATCAGTGAATGCAGGTGCCCTCTCCATGCTAAGCCAATCAGGGTCCAGAGGATTCAGAGACAGCAGCTGTGGTTACCACACCAATGTTGTGCAGGCAAGTGCCCTACCACAGCCACATGCTGCCTTATATCTGTGCTGCAGAGGGGCTGTCCAAGGAGTAGTGTTTGATAGGCCACCATAGTTAGCATCCTACGTTCCATCCAATCACTTCACACATAAGGACATGACACACATATGCATGGTTTGAAAACTGAGCCTGAGCTGAACAACAACTATTGCAACATTGTATACTTTTGCCCAACTGAATTTTCTCTAACACCTGTAGGAGGCTCAAAAATTTCTGTATACATGACAACCTGGTTGCATTTTGATCTGTCCACTGTTCCCCTAGATGTTCCCTATGTATTTAATCAAATACCCACACAAGTAAGGTGACATTGCCAATGCAACCCATTTAATGGTGTAACGAGGCGTACACACGCACGTAACATTGGGGTACGCTTTGCTCGCGTAGGGCTGAAATGCAATAGGGAAACGAGGCGTACACAAGCACGTACCATTGGGGTACGCTTTGCTCGCGTAGGGCTGAAAAGCAATAGGGAAACGAGGCGTACACACGCACGTACCATTGGGGTACGCTTTGCTCGCGTAGGGCTGAAAAGCAATAGGGAAACGAGGCGTACACACGCACGTACCATTGGGGTACGCTTTGCTCGCGTAGGGCTGAAATGCAATAGGGAAACGAGGCGTACACACGCACGTACCATTGGGGTACGCTTTGCTCGCGTAGGGCTGAAAAGCAATAGGGAAATGAGGCGTACACACGCACGTACCATTGGGGTACGCTTTGCTCTGCGTAGGGCTGAAAAGCAATAGGGAAACGAGGCGTATGTACAGTGCGTCAGACATGCTCAAATGAACATTTGTGTAGGCTGCGTTCCTGACCTCCTTCATGTCACCATTGGGAGAGTGACTCCAGGAAATCACATAGCAGGGATGTAGTCTACCCTCATGTTCATAATGTGGATGCATACATCAGCATGGCATCCTCACATCAGCATGCCCCAAGGTTGGCAGACATTGAAGAAGCACAGGAACTGTGACCTAGTGCCTCAGTTGATGTGTGAAGAGCTGGCAAGACTTGTCATTACTCCTTCAGCACATGTGCATCACATGCATACAACACTTTGCACCGGCGTAACGTCTACAACATATTGCGATGCACATCAACACTGGACTGCCACACCATTCAGTACAGGGAACTGGCACATGATGACAGCAACATGCCCACTGTGACAGAGGTGTAATAGACGCACAGCATGACCCTGAGTCACCACGTCATGTGTGTGCCATATGTGATATTGTGCATGCTGTTTGCATATGAAATGTTCAGGACAGTATCATATTACTCACCTTAGAATATCCCCACGTGTCATCCTGGACATGCCAAATTCTGCTCAGTAGTACACTTGTGTGTCGGTAGGCATGTCCTGCGGCCCACCGTGTGTTGTTGGCGTTGTGTGTGCCGTGATGACGTTGTCTGGGTACTCATACGTGACCTCAGCGTGCTCACGTCAGGTCCTCTGTATTAACAACACCTGCGCTGGTCCCGTATAAATGTAACCTAACTCATTTTTGAAACAACATCATAGTACGATCACTTCTGACCATTTCACTTGGATTGTCTGACTCAGGACGGTGCCAATAGGGATGTCCATTTCAAAGCCTGTGAGGATTGCAACCCTCTCATAATGGTGACTGACCCTCACCGTCGGTGTCTCCACAGTGTTCACGTCAAGCAAGACAAGTAGAGCTGCTCCGACTGCTGGGACCAGACATATGAATGCAGGTGTGATTGGTCACACATGCCCCTCAGATTCCAGCAGTTGTCCCTGCAGCACAATGGCTCATGGTCTGGACTTAGGAGGAGTGCCTGGGCGTGGGTGTTGAGACATAATAGCCCCTGGATTTGACATCAGTCCTCCAGGGCCAAGTCAACAGGTAACCCATATATGTGAAAGAGATGTCATCACACTTCCAAATCTACACAATGCACGTGCAATGCTGCATGGGATTCGGGTGACACCGCCCACGCGGCTCTGTCAGATTTGCAGCCGTTGTAGCCTGCACCACGACCTGTGGTACTCATGTCCATGATGTCCCTCACACCACCAAAGGCCTACGCAGCGGATTCGGGCCCAGCGGACCCTTCTGGGGGCACTTGCGCGTCTGGTGATTTGCCCGTGACGCCATCACTCACTTCGTCCCTGACGCAGGCGGCGCATTTGTGCCAGACCCGCTGTGACAGAAAGGATCTGAATGTTGATCCTGGTCCTCGCTGGTTCACCTCACAACCTCACTGGCAACTGTCCCCCAGGTGCCAGCCTTTGCGCCGTTCTTGGGTGGTGGTGTCCCCGATACCACACCCTGTACGGCACTGGCGTGGGAACTGTGCGGCAGTATACCACCATTAATGCTGCAGGGGGGGGTTCAACTCCTACGAGCCGGCCATAGCTCACAACAGGCCTGATTATCAGGAAATGGGTGTCAATGAGTATTGGGAGGGTCTTGAAGACCCACTGACACATGAGTGTCGGTCCCAAGGTGACAGGACATGTGGACTGGGGCATGCAAGTGGTCTGGACACCTAGCCAGATACTGGTGATGTCTCTACTCCAAACGTGTTAATGGATGAGCGGCCAACGTACAGTGTAATGTTTATGTGGGCGGCCATAGCCTTGCCCAATCATTTCCCCGTTGCCGCGGTGAGGACCAACCTCCTCACAGAGGTCCTTCAAGCGCAGTCACGCTCCGCTGAGCGTCTGCAGGCCTATCATGAGGAATGTACTGTATCTATATTGTTCTGCATGTACAGGCACGCTGCATGTTTGGCTGTAGATAGGCACGTTGTCAGACAACCACACCCCTCCCCGGACCGGCCATGTGCCCTGTCCTCCCACCCCACCCCAGAGAGCATGGGCATCCTGCCCGCCTAATCACAGACCACATTCCCCGTAGCTCCGCTGTAGAGGGTATCCAAGAGGTCTGAGCAGTACAGACAGATGTCATCAACCTCCCTGAGTCTGCGACTGAGGTCTTACAACATCACATGCCTCTTTGTCTGCTTCCCACACTGTCTGTGGGACATGGTTGTGTAACTGCTGGCAGAGTGCGCATTGTAGGTACGGGCAATACTTGGCAAAGCACTTGTAGGATGCCAGTCAGCGACACCGTATTTCATCCAGTGATGGCTCAATATCCCCAACTCACATAGATGGCATCCAGGGAGGCAAATTTGTCTGAAGATTGGTATGTATTCAAAGTCAGGAACATGTTACTTACTACTGTTCCATTATGATATTTTGTTACGAAAGGTAAGTAACCAGTTCATACATTTCAGTACATCTTATGTAGGAGCATCCATATTGTGTCCTTGCCGTGATTACAGGGTTTCTAATGTACGCACACCATGCCACTTGTGTGAATGAAGCGCTCATATGTGTGATGGCATCACAGACCATTTTTGACTAATCAAACATTAATGCAGTATGATGATGTTCATGTAATAGTTAGGGAAATATCACACCGCAACATGACTATGTCAGAACTGTGCAAATGATGCCACATGTGGTGTGTGTATTGCTGTAAGCTGTCTGGATGTGCAGACAACCTCCTACTGACATTCACATGCCGTGTGTCACTGAGATGATACATTGTCATGCTCAATAAGACCTTTCCATCAGATATTTTGTATGCATGTCATATCCATTCCACAGACCACAGGTCTTGTACTGTTCACGGAGGAGTGGCTGGGAGTTGGAACATGTTACAACAGTGTGTCTCCCACGCCACACTCACACTTGTCTAGATTTGTTGAAGCAGTGTTGCTTGTGGCATGTACATTGTTATTGTCTTAGTCAGACAGTTGAACACATTTCCTAATATTTGTGTATTGCAGGGCACCCCCTCTGGAACGGCCGTTACCTGACTTAGAAGCCATGAGGGAACGCAATTGCATCCGTCGTTATCGCTTCACCAGACAGATGATCAAGGACCTGACGGACAGACTGGAGGCTCACCTGCAACCACGACACAGGTATCCAACGGCGCTGACACCCAAGGTAAAGGTTATGGCAGCCCTCCATTTCTTTGCCACAGGTACGTTCCAATTAACCATAGCTGATGTGGGAGGGATGTCTCAGACCATGTTCAGCCGTGTATTGACAGATGTTTTGGCTGCGATGTTGCTCCACCTTGATGAATTCATCACATTCCCTACTCCAGAACAGTTGACAGATGTCAAGGGGGAATTCTATGCCCTGGGACGCATGCCACATGTAATTGGTGCAATTGATGGTACACATGTTAGTCTGGTGCCACCACAGGCTCAGGAGCAAGCGTATCGCAACAGGAAACACTACCACTCAATAAATGTCCTGGTGGTGTGTCTTGCCAACATGATTATCTCACATGTCTCTGCACGTTTTCCAGGATCGTGCCACAATGCTTTCATCATGAGGCGTAGCAGGGTACCACAGATGATGCTGCAGCTGCACAACCACCGGGCATGTCTTGTTGGTGAGTATACTCTGTCAGCTATGTATGTCAGTATGTCACACCTTCTTCATCTGATTCATTTTACACACTCATTTCCATGATGTGGATTTGCAGGAGACGCTGGATATCCAAACATGCCGTGGCTAATGACTCCACTACGCAACCCCAGGACAGCTGCAGACCAGCGGTACAACAATGCTCATGGGAAGACCAGGCGGGTGATTGAGCGGACATTTGGAGTCCTGAAGAGCCGGTTCAGGTGCCTGGACAGGACAGGCGGAGCCCTCCAATACAGCCCACGCAAGGTGTGTGACATCTTCACTGTGTGCTGCATGCTTCACAACATGGCAGTGGAGAAGGCCGTGCCGCTCTACCTTGACCCTGATGAGCTGGAACATCCGCCCGTAGAGGATGAAGGCCTTGCCCAGGATACCAGTGATGAGGAGGTAGAAGATGATATCCGGAGTCACCTCATCCGCAACTTCTTCTCATAATGATGAGTCATAGCTGGTTATATGTAATACATGTATTACAGAGTAGCATGGGTAGCATGATGTGTATGCAGCAGACTGTATGCAATGTCACTTGGATGTCTGTAGTGCTGTGTCACACAGGTGCATATGTAATGCAACACACATACGTGCTATGTGTGTACTTGGAATGTACAGGTGTACTACAACAACTGGATATTGTACAGGACATTGTCTGAATGACATTTTACAGATTTTGACCCCTTGTGTGCCACTCTCATCCACAGCTCACCCTGCCTGTTGTCTGTTTGGGTCATCGTGGTCACCCTGCTATTGCTGAAGATGATTGCAACGTCAGCCTAATCAACGGAGCATGCATGGACATGTGGAGAAGTCATTTTGGGTAAGGACTCATACGAGGCTGTTTACCGTTGGTATGTGTTGAAACGTGTGGTACATGTTCATGTGCATGTAGTGCGACCATGAATACATGCAACAACAATATGTTACTTATTACATGTATGCCCACTCCCATGACAGGATAGTCACCCCATCTGACAGTCATCTGTTGTAGTTGTATACTCTGGTGGATGCATCAATGTGTATAGACATTGCCACTGCAACATTGCATATACCATGGTTTGACATTGTGTCAGAGGTCTCAAACACGGACTCTGTGGGGGATTGCAGCATCACTGTGTGCATTTGAATGTGACTGGATCCTCACCTCCACCTTGTGGGACAGTCCAGTTTGGTTGCCATTCTACCATGTTGTGTAGGTGTTGCCCACTGTATGTTCCACATGTCCTGAGAACTATCCTGTGAATCTGTGGACATGGATGCATTGCCCCTTGTTGCACTATTTCATGTCACTGTCATGTCGTTACCTCCGTGCAGGTTGAAAATACTGCTCCACCAGCCTTCACAGTGAGTAGCACTTCTGTTTTGAATCACATGATGCCATGTATGTTTTGCTTGAGACATGACTATGTTGGGATGATGCATATGTTAATTATTGTGTTGCACCAGTGGAGTGCGGTCATTCACATGATTCTCGAGTCCCATGCAGCATTTATGTGCAATGGTAGGGTATCATTTTGTGGTTTGGTTCAACTTCACTTCCAGTTGATATTTCTTCTAACAGCATCTCATGTTTAGCTTAGTAATGCTATGTTGATAGATCAAAAGACTGACTCGGGAGTGCCTTCAAAGCATGTAGGTCATTAGCTTCCTCATCATATGTGATTCTTACAGCTGTTGTGGGTGAAGTACATTTTGCCTACATGGCCCTTATGGGTACACATGATCAAAAACAGATATTACAGTCTGCGTAAGTAGCATTGCCAACTGTTTTCATTTGTTTGTGAGGTCCACCGCATCTGAGCCAGTGAATGTATTTTTAACAACATAGGTCTCATTGCATGGTTGCTCACATGTGAGCGTTTCACAATACTCTAATAGATCACAGACTGTCCTAGGTTTTATGTGTCCTTGTCATTGCATCGGATCTGATGTGATAGCATGATGATTAATGTAATGTTGTCTCCAGTCATTTTACTACACTGGTGTGACTGGTACAGTGTAGCACATGAGGTTTTTATATTAGCAGTGACATGAGAATGTACTCCTAATGGTTATTTGCCTCTGTTTCAGGTCTCCCTCCCAGCAGTTCCCATCCTCTTCTTCCGTCGCCTGATCACCCTTTTGTGTCTGTCATTTGTACTCAGACCAAGGGGCTATTTGGAGGTGGAACCCTTTGAGCATCACACCACTCTGATGAAGAAAGGTACGGCCAGTCCTTGACAGGCTTCTACCGAATATTACTGCTGCATTACAGGTGACATCATTAATAGTGTCATTTTGAGTCCTTGCCAATGAACATGTATGTTTGACAGTGCTCCATGGGCTCACAATGTAATTAACTCATGTTGTGCATGACGTGTGTTTATTTTTAAGATTCTGCCGCCTTCATGTCAACGGACATGTCCTTCTAATGTGCATGTTTAGTATTTGGCATGTAGTATGCTTATGCTTGTTATGTGTTGACGTGTCCAGCGGGCACATGCATGGTGTATGGGAAGGCTGTAATACTATATTTTGTGTAAGGTCGATGGCTTTGTAGCAGCTGTTCAGCTTTCCACACCCTAGCTCTAGTCTACACCTGCTGACGCTGTGTGTCCTGTGCCCCACTTGTCTGTAAGGGCCCTGATACAGTGACTGTGATCTTTGGTCATTACTGTGCCATTTTATTTGCATTGACCCCGAGTGAGTCAGACACTCCTGCCTTCACATTCACATGTAACTCTGTGGCTTGCAAATGCCCTTGCGGTATGTGCCCATTTGGCAAGTTGTCACACCCCTCCTGCCGTCATGTCTTCACTCATTGCTGCTGTAGCACAGGCACGATGCAGCACACACGATCCAGGTACACAGACACCCACAGGATGACCCTCCTTCCATCCTTTTGTAGAGCATGCTCCTGCCACCCTACACACAGACAACACCAGACAATCACCCTCCTGGTATCACAATGCTTCTGACTCAACCACTGCAGCTTATGTGTCTGTGTGTGCAGCACATACTGGCACAACTATGCAGATTCACATGACATTGGGTCTACGTACCACCAGGCCATGTGCCGTGTACAGCACACACACACCTTCCATAGGCACAATACTGTACACTGTTACCTTGTCAACACCACAGCAGGAAAAATCATCTTGCTAACAGTCACGTGGCAGTACACAACCTGGTCACACCACTTCGACATAGCTGTCACAGTCAGTCAAGTTGCCACAGGGGACACACACCATGACCACGTCTCTTGGGTGTGGTGTGATTTACCCAGTCTGGTGTAGGTATGTGTCAGACGTGGGTAGTTCTGTATGCGTTGCTCCCATAACAGGAGTCTAGTACTTGTAGCTACATAGGGGTAGGTCACCTAGTCAGGTGTGCTTCTGTAGAGAGCAACAGCCCATTGCCCACAGTCTGTCCTGCCACCCTTGTCCTTTGCGCCATTCATGACATCCACAGTACAGCATCATGTTGATGATAGTTCACATAACCCTAGGACACAATTGTAGGTACTCCCTACGTGGACAACTAGTTTTGTCACAATGATCTGTACACCTCAATGTGACTCTCCTGGGCCTGGCTGTGATAGCAGTTTGGCATCCAAACCCCCCTCCAGCATTTACTATCCCACACAGTTGTGTCTTGCCATCCATGTATGTAGTTTTAGTGATTTCTGACCGATGTGTATCCTCACACGGAATCTGATACAAGTGTGTGGATTGCTGCTGTTTGTTGTATACCCTTGCATTGTATACATTTGCACACATATATCATTTTATGCTGTGGTTCAAAGATAAATCGACAAATGCGTAAGTGGTTCAGTGTATTTATTTGGTGATCTTGTGCTGGAAACGTGAATAGGTGCTGTACATAAAGGGGTTTGAATCCAAAGTTCAGTGGTGGAGATGAGATGCCTTACAGTTACTCTCAACAGAGTCCAGGCCACAGTGCTTGGCATCATCGTGTAGACTGTGACCAGCAAGTCCATGTGGGAGAGTCGCATAGGGGATACTGTTGCACCCAGAGCAAATATGCCAGGTCCTGTGTCCTGGGAGTCGTGCATGGGCCACTGCCCCTCAATGTCTTAGCCGTGGACGACCCACCTTCCTTGGGGGGCCCTCAGGTGCAGGCCTGGACGATGCATGGGAAGCTACGTCAGAGAGTTCCTCCTCCTCCGCCTCCCCCCTCCCTGCGGCTGGTGTCACACTTTGCCGTGATGTTGATGGCCTTGTGACACAGGGAGGGTGCTGCATGTTGGCAGCTATCTGATGTAGCGATTGGCTCATTTCCCGATGCACCGTCAAGAGCTGAGCCAGACTTTCCTCCACCTGTCCATAATGTTGTTGTTGCCTGGCTATTTGCTCTGCCTGCTGTTCTTTCACCTGGTTGAGAACCTCCGCAAGCTGGCCTACCTCCCTGGTGTCCCGCCGGTATGCCTCCAGGATGTTAGTGAGTTCAGGCATACCGGGCCCTGTAGCTGGCTGGCCAGATTCCCGCCTCCGCCTTGCACCTCTGCCACCACCCTGACCCACATGTGCACCGCCTGCGCTTGTGGGCACATCCGGTCGACGGGCCCCCCGAGTGCTGGCAGAGTGGAGGTTGTCAGCCACCTCAGGGGCGCCCGACAAAGGGTGTACCTCATCTTCAGACAGGCCCTCTGATGGATCATGTGCAAGGCTCTGACCTGTCTGCTGTGATGTGGTTGGCAGAGATGTTTCTGGTACAGTTGCTGCAGGTATTTGGGATCCAGAGGTGCCAGGTTGGTTGGGGTCATCCACAGTGCGTTGAGCGGCATGGCTGTCGGTGGGGTCTGTGTCCGGCTGGGACTGGGATCCTTCTCCCCCCGGGGGGGGGGGGGGTTCCACACGTTGCCCTGTGTGTGGCTGTGTGTGGGAGAGAGAGAGACACTGTTAAGGCACTATCAAGTGACATATTGTTTATTTATCCATTATCTGCATCACTGTTCCACATGCTTTACATTGTTGTCATTGTTCAGTTGTGCATGTAGTGGTAGTAAATTGACATGTACTCAGGGGTATATTCATTCTTCCATTGTCTTGACAATGACTGACACAGCCATTGCTGCGTCTTGTATTGCCGGCACAACACATGTTAAGCATTGCTCAGGTTGACGCAACATCCAGGATATGGTGAAAATCCTTATGCCTGCGTCAAGCATGCACAGAGTTTAGATGCAGCATGTTGATGTAAGAGACAGGGGATCATAAATTTGCATGACATCAACTACTTTGGATGTATTTTGCTGTTCCGTGATGGCCACACAATGCCAACACCCCTGGACCTGTACACACACTTATCGATCATGGCTTTTGAACGTGTCACTTCTCTAAGAGGCATCACCTTGTCAATACCCATGTCCATGTTGTTACTTACGTGCATCCACATCAGTCATGAGATGCGGCACGTGCATTGTTTGGAAGGCACAATGGACTGGAGCTTCTGCAATGTGCATGTCTTACTTGTATGCATATTCATATGAGTGAGTGTTTCGTTGTGATACATGACAAGTGTGACATTGTTGCACTCCTATGCTTATCCCCAGGGGATGAGTTTCTGTAAGGGGTGTGTATGACAGGCCATGTCAGTAGTTTGCGTGTGATTAGCAAGCCTCCATCGTTAATTATTTGGCTGCCCCCTGATGTGGCATGCTGGCATATTTGTGATTTTGGGTTCATGCACAGGATGTGTGACCTTGTCCTGGTGTTTGTGTTTGCAGTGATCACATGCGAGACTTGTAGTGCCTACACCTGTGCCCATTGTGTACTACAGACCATTCCCAAATGTGTGTCCTGACACAGTACATTGTCCACTGCCAATGAGGGTGTGTTGCAGGCAATTAGTAGATGACTGCTGTCCCTGGACATTCATCTCTATGGTGTTTTGAAGGCCTGAGCAATGCTTGGTGCAACTGTCTGCGTGCCCAGGGGGCTGAGGTGAGGTGACTGAGGCAGGTAGACAGAGGGTTGGAGGGAGACAGAGGGAGGGATGGAGTGCAACAGGGGGAGGGGGCGACAGGGGGCGGGGGCGACAGAGGGAGAGGGCAACAGAGGGAGTGGGCGACAGTGGGAGTGGGAGAGAGAGGGAGACCGGGATGGAGCCAGGTTGTTTGTGCGTGCTTGCTCGCTACACTGCCTTACTGTGCCACAAAATGTTGCTTCTCTGGAATGCCGGGCCCCGGGGGAAGCAGAGTCGCAGAATAGTCTTCCCCCGGGGTCTTTTGCGCAGGGGATAGGCCAGGTAGGGGAAGGGGAGGAGTCAGGGGGTGGGTATTTAGGCATGGGGGAGGAAGGGAACTTCCTCTTTCTGTGCCTGGCACCATCGGGAGGGAGATCAAAAGGAGGTTAGTTTAGGGCTAGTTTTTCTTGGAGTTACCGTAGTGTCAGGTTTGGGTAGGAGTTCGCCCGGAGCTGTTTCACGGCAGCTGTTTTTTTTTTGTACAAGCCTGTAGCATGGTTTGTGGCGAGATGTCGGGGGTATCCGCGGAACAGGTCCGGGAGGCCTTGCTGTTGCTCGCGTGGGCCGGTCGGGAAGACCTTATGAAGCCGGGGTTGTTGGTCCAGGCCTGGGTGGGGGCCAACAGGGGCACGCGCGCTGCCTCGGCCGGGGTTAAAGCCGCGGTGGTGGCCTGCCAGGATGATGAGCAGGACGCTGCGGGCCCGGATTGACGAACGGAGGGGGGGCGGAGTGCCCAAGGACCCAGCGCAAGGCGGGAAACGCAGGAGCCTGCGGCTGTCGGCAGAGCCCGGGGGTGCCTGGCGGGGCGCACGACGGCTCCAAGACGCAGGACGGAAGCAGTAGGGCAGTCCGCGGCGGCTGTCCCTCCACCGAGGGCTCGGGCACCTGCAACGCGTGGCGGATCTGGAGTGTGTAGTCGGGGAGGTGTGCAGAAAGGTGTGAAACGTCCGGTGAAGGAGGTGGACAATGTGGGTGTGGATCTGGAACCGGTGCTTGAGTTGGATTATGGTGCCAAGAGTGATGAGCTGGTAGACGGGGAGGTGCGGGATGACTTGGAATGCGTAGGCGGTGCAGCGGACAACGGCGACCTTGAAGTGTTACAGGTCAAAACGGCGACGAAGACAAACGCCGGATCGGCGGCAGTCCAGGTGACGGAGTCCAGAGGACGGCCCCGGGAGCGGACCTCGGCACTCACAGGTGAGGGTGCCTGGTGGGCAGCTTGGGAGGACGCCCCGCAGGGGGGGGAAGGTCGGAAGAGGACTTGCAGGTCGGTGGTTGTGGGGGACGGTTCAGTGCGGGAGGCGGTGAGGCCATCGGGCGATCCACCCGGGGATGGTAAGGAGGTGGATGGTAAGTCGGTGACTTTGGTGGTGCAGATGGACAAAGGGGATGGTAAGGATGAGAAGGGAGTGAAGGTGCCTAAGAAGCTCCCATATATGGGGCCGGCGATGCCTCTGGGGTCGCATCTCTCGGAGAAACTCAAGGAGCGGATCTGGAAACATGAGTTTGTCGATGTCTTTAAGTTGCTCCATAGGGAGGTACAGGCTCTGGAGGGGTCTAAAGAGGAGGAGTGGGAGCTGACGAGGTGCCCTAGGGTGCTGGTGACGATGGAGAATTGGACGTCAGCTTTCTTGATCTATGCCAGCGTTTATTGCCAGAGGTATTTGGACAGGGCGATTGCACTTTTTAAGTACATGGATATCATTCGCAAGGCACAGATGCAGTTTGGAGGTTTTGCGTGGTTAAGCAATGATGAGGAGTTTCGAGCAAGGGTTAGTGCAAATGCCGAGATGTGTTGGGGGGAGGTGGATCAAGAGCTTTGGATGCAGTGGATGGCGTTGTCGCACTCCACGGCGTCCACTCACACGGCCAGCGGCCTACCGGTGGTGTGTCGTCTTTTCCGCCGCGTCCCGCCTAAGGTGGGGCGGGGGGTGGAACAGTGCCCAGCACCCTTGTCTCGGGGCAGCAGTCCAAGCAGGGGGGTTATTCCACGGGGGCCTGTTGGAGTTACAATAGGGGGTATTGTTCCAGGTATCCCACTAAATTCAAGCACAAGTGCTCAAAGTGCGGCGGGAAGCATGCCCTTACGCAGTGCCTCATGCTCGCCACCCCCTCGGAGCAATGGCGGAACGCCAGGGGGCGGGGCCAACCTGGACCTAAGGGCGCCTACACCGGTTAGGGTGGAGGTGATGGCCCCGTGGCTCTCGTGCTACCCGGATCAGGAGGCTGCGGCGCGGCTCTTCTGGGGTTTCACTGAGGGCTTTAGGGTGGCCTACCAGGGTCCCAGGGAGCGCCGTTGGGCCGAGAATTTGAGATCTGCCAATGAATTGCCGGGGGTAGTTCTGCTAAGTTGAGGAAGGAGGTTGAGGAAGGAAGGGTGGCTGGGCCGTTTACTGACTGGCCGTTGCGGGACCTGATCATTTCCCCGTTGGGGGTGGTGCCGAAGAAGGAGGAAGGGGAGTTCAGGATGATTCACCATCTGTCATGGCCGGAGGGCCATTCGGTGAACAACTTTATTGCAGTGGAAGATTCGAGAGTGCTCTACGCGTCAGTGGACGATGCGATCTGCCTGGTGAGGGTGTGCGGGACGGCAGAGGAATTGGCGAAGTGTGACATCAAGTCTGCTTTCCGTTTACTGCCTATTCACCCGGCGGAATTTTTGCTCTTGGGCATGCAGTTTGGGGGGGCCATCTACGTGGACTAGTTTTGGCCCATGGGGTGCGCCATCTCCTGCGCTCTGTTTGAGCTTTTTAGCTATTTTCTGCAGTGGGTCATGGTGCGGGTCAGTGGGTGTCGTGAAGTCACTCACTACTTGGATGATTTCCTCTTCCTGGGACGGGCGGAGACCGGGGATTGCGGCAGGGCCCTGTTGCGGTTCCAGGAGATGTCCTCGCATTTTGGGGTGCCTCTGGCGCCCGAGAAGACGGCTGGTCCCAGCTGTTGCCTCACCTTCCTGGGTATAGAACTGGATTCAGTGCGTTGGTTGGCGCACCTTCTTGCGGCCAAAGTGAGGGAGATTCTGGCATGTTTGGAGTGGCCTGTGGGGGAACGGCGGATTCCTTTGAGGGCAGTGCAGAAGCTTCTGGGTTTCCTGAACTTTGCGTGTAGGGTGGTGCGGGCAGGGCGACATTCTGCAGGTGGCTCGGCATGGCCATGTCAGGGGCGGTGCTTCCACATCACAGGGTCAGGATCTCCATGGGTGTGAGGACCGACTTGAGGACATGGGTTACCTTCTTGCAGGACTTCAACGGTGTGTCTTAGGACTTTGACGAGGAAAGGGCGGTCTGGCAATGCCAAATTTATTCTGATGCGGCTGGGTCAGCGGTTTTTGGTGTCTTGTGGGATGGCAGGTGGTGTGCGGAGAGCTGGCCGGCCTCCTGGATCAAACAGGGCAGGAGCATTGCCTTCTTGGAATTCTTCCCTTTGCTGGTGGCACTGGTGGTGTGGGGGGAGGAATTTCGAAATAGGTCAGTGCTCTTCCACGTCGACAATATGACAGTGGTGGAGCTGGTGGAATCATCAGAGGGCAAGGGACCTGAGGGTGCTGCGACTGTTGTGGAGGTTCATGTTGGCGTGTCTGCAGTTGAATGTGGTGTTTCGGGCTAAGCATGTCCCTGGGGCGAATAATGACATTGCGGATGCTTTGTCTCGTTCGCAGTGGCAACGGTTTCGACACCTGGCACCGGGAGCGGATACGTGCAAGACCGAGCTGGCGGCCAGCATCTGGGCCTTGGGGGAGTGAGGATGATTGGGCTGGTGGAAGGATCACTGGCTGCGACACAAGGAGGACTTATCATTTAGCATGGTCTGAATTTTGTGCTTTCATGGGCTGGACGGTGGATGGGGTAGTGAGTGGGGAGTCAACTGTGGTACAGGGGCTGAGGAGTTACGTGTTGGCTTGCATGGATCGGGGTTTGACTGCGGCTACGATATCTGGAAAGTTGGCAGGGATATCGTTCTACTGTGTTTTGTTCCTGGGCTTTGACCCAACTAAGGATGTGATTCTGGCCAGAATGTTGCATGGTTGGGGCAGGAAACGTGGGGTTGGGGGGGGGTAGGCTGAGAGAGGCGGTGACGTTTGAGTTGTTGGTCAGGCTGGTGGGGGTGTTGCTGGAATGCTGTTATGACCTGGGTGAGGTGGGTCTTTTCCGCTTGTGCATGGTGTGGATGTTCCGGGTGTCTGGCCTTTTGGGTATGAGAAGTGGGGCTGGGAGGTTGTTTGAGGACGTTCGTGTGGATGAGGGGCGCTTGGGTATTTGGCTGCGATGCTCCAAGACGGATCAATTGGGCAGAGGCAAGTGGGTGTGGTTGAACGAGTCTGGTGTGGCGGTTTGCCCAGTGTTGGAATGGCGAAATTTCCTGGGGACAGGGGGGGTGCGTTGTGGGGAGATTTTTTGTCAAGCATCTGGCGCGAGAGTGACGGCGGTCCAGTTGTTGGCCGTGTTGCGTAAGGCCTTGAGGCGTTTGGGCATGGATGAGGCTGGTTTTGGGACCCACTCTTTCCGGATTGGGGCTGCGACTGCGGAGGCCAGGTTGGGTTGGTCCTGGGATAGGATTAGGAGGATTGGGCGATGGAAGTTGCGCTGTTGTGAGAGGTATGTGAGGAAGTAGGATGGTCCCAGGCAGGATGTTGGTTGTTTCGGACTGTTTTTCTTGTTCTAACATCTTTTTCTTAGTAGGTTGCGTGGGTGGACCGGGCGGTAGGATGGTGACTTGGATTGTTGAGCACTCCTTCGTGCATTGGGCATCCAAATATGCGGAGCACCAGGTTTACGGCCGTAACCTGGGACTGACAGGACACTTGCACGAGGTACAATGGTGGGGCAGAAGTGGAATGCGATGGGGGGCACTACTGCCCCGGCTCGCAAAAAGTGGTCCCACAGAGGGGATGGCCGGATTTGTTGATCATTCTTCTGGGGGAGAACGACCTGGTGCAACTGTCTGCATTGGCATTGTTACAACTCATGCAGTGGGACCTGGAGGTTTTGAAATCGGGGCTTGCGGGGACCTGCATTGCCTGGACGGAGTTGGTCCCCAGAAAAGTGTGGAGAGGGGCTGTGAAGCATGGAGCCATAGAGAAGGCTCGGAGGAAGCTCAATAGGGCTATGAGACTCTACTGTGCGGACAAGGACATTAAGGTTATTGCACATGGCGGGATAAGACTGAAGGAGCCGTTAGTTTTCAGGGAAGATGGGGTGCACTTGTCCCAGCTGGGCAATGCGTACTACATGATGGAGATGAGAGATGTGGTGAGCAAGTTGTGGAATGAGGCTATCTGGTGTCGCAGGGAGTAAATGGTGTGTGTGTGCGTGGTGGATGGGCAGCCCTGAGGGGGGGGGGGCAGTGAACCGCCCTACAGGGGGTTCACTGGTTGGCCGGATTTGAAGGGACAAGGGGGTCAAGAGCGGGCACACCCATCCCTTGGGGGGGGAGTTCGTAGGGCGGATAGAAGCGTGAATGGCATGATGCAAGGAGTGGGGCTGGATGACGAGTGATTGAGGGGCAAGAATAAAGCGTTGTTGGAGCCTCTAGGGCTTGGTGATGAAGCGGGACGAGTGAAACGAATGAGGGGGCAGTGTGAGTGTGGATTTGTTGTTATTATTATGTTGATGTTACTGTTATGTACAGATTTGCAGTTCTGGTCTAATGAAATGGCCTTTTACGCTGACACTGCGTGGTCTGTTTATTGCGCGAGGTGTGTCCACCACATGAAATAGATTGTCAACTGTAGTATACTATCTTGTGTGATATTTCCCTATCCCTGTGCATTGGGCATGGTGCTTGGGTGTGTCCCTGGGACATATGGGATGGGAGTAGCCTCCTACCCTCCACCTTCCACCCTTTGTGCCTCCCCCCTGCATCAATCCCCATGTTGTTTAGTCATGCTGGGACTCATGGCCACCCACCCCATGCTGCTGGGCACTGTTGTAAGTCCACCCCTGTAACATGTTTTTCTTGTACACCCACCAGACTCAACGGCTCCTTGTATTCCGTGTACTCCCACCGGTGCCAGCAGCTCCATGACTTTCTGCTCCCAGGGATGGTATACAGCAGGTCTGCGGGGACCACCACCTCCAGTGTGGTGTGCAGCGGCGTAGTCCTGGTCCATCTTCCTCCTGACCATCCTCCGCAGATCGTACCACCTGTTCTGGCAATCCGCCCTGGTGCGCCTGATGGGTGCAACAGCATTGACCCGGTCTACAATCCTCTCCCACAGGCGAGTTTTTTCTGCCATGCTGGTCTGTCTGACCAATGTGCCAAACAGCTGTGGCTTGACTCTGATGATTTCATCGGTAAGGATCTCCATCTCCGGGTTAGTGAACTTTGGATTCTTGGGTGTGCCCATGGTGTGGGGTGTATGTGATTGAGGGGGTGATGGTGTGTATGGATGAGGGTGTGTGGTTCTGATTGTGAAGGGGGTGGTGTGGGTGTAGATGTGATAGGGTGTATGTGTGAAGGTATGTTGCTGCAATTGTTGGTGTGCTCTCAGTTTCTTCGATATAATGGGTATGTTGCAAAGGATGATGGGTTGTATGTGTGGACCCTTTTATAGGTGAAGATGTGGGTGTGGCTTATTTTGAATTGGTTGGGTGTGTCATATATGGGGTGGGTGTCAGTGTTGACCTCTGTTTAGCTGTGACCAGTTCATTCTTACTCAATGGTGTGTACACAGGAGACATGTTTGGTGTTGTTGTGGTGTTTTGGGCATGCGAGCGAGTTGTACGGGCCGTTGGCGGGTGGGGAGCTCGCGTACGCTTGTTGGGGGGGTGTGCGTGCGGTACTTGGGCGTGCGATCGAGTTGTACGGGCCGTTGGCGGGTCGGTGGAGTTCTGGACTTTTTAGTTCCGTCCAGAGGTGTCAGGGAACAACACCCAAAGACCCCGGAGTTCCACCTGCCTTGGTGCGCAAATGAACAGAAACACGGGCTTCTCGATGGTGGCGTCAAAGACCAAAGGTTTATTACTGCAGGGACACAGAAGTCACAGAAACTACGCATGGGCAGTATCTAGGAGCCTGTTCAAATTGTACAAAGAGGGTTGCTCCTTATATACTAAATTTTGGCCTTCAGGCGAATTCTTCACATGTTGGTACATTCCCAAAACCTTTGTGTCATAGACAATAAATATTTGGCGTACACAGGAACCGTTGATAAAATCTGATACAAAACATCTACGAAGAGGGATTCCCACTAGTTCATCACAATCCCTTGTCAATATTGTATTCAAGAGCCGGACCTGCCTCATCGTAAATTTCGTTACCTCCCCCTAATAAAGATTCAGAAAGAAAGGAACGGAGCCAGGTGTGGAAGATAGAAAAGCGGGATAAGAGATGTTTGTGGGTTGTAAATGGGCAAGGCTACCGGCTTCGGCCGCCTAATCATGATCGGGACAATGGACACGAGAACCAGTTCAGTTGGGCTGGCCCCGGGCAGAGGAGGCAGCCTTTGTCGAGTCATGTAGCTACAGCGTGATCTGGTTTAAGGTGCACGTGTTTATGAAAGAGGTGAATCTCCGGCTAAGGCTACGTGTCCTTAATCGAAATGAAGTGATCAGAGGTTATTGCGTATGTGAGGGCAAGAAACACAAAATGGCTGCCATGATCTAAGATGGATGCCGTGGGTAGATCAGAAATGTGTTCATAACAGGAGTACTCTTGCTCGTAGCATAGCGAAAACACCAGGATATGCTAAATAGATCATTTGCGGTTCGCTGATACCAATATTATGTATTTCCGACAATATTGAAAACACGGGTTCAAATCGTCACGGAACCTCAGACCCTCCTTTTGCCCTTACATAGGCAATTACTCAGTCTATGTCAGAATCTAATTCTATGCTCATCAGGTCAGTGACATGTTGTTGTATCATCATCCTTTCTCGTGCCTTTTCTCCAAACGCAGGTGGTTTCCTAAAACAGGTTGCAGCACAAAGACTACACAGGGCTGGACCACACTGGATAATCAGGCAGCATGAGAATAGGAATACTAAGATGACACCAATGACCATTAGAACCTTCCATCCCCACGCTGAGATCAGAGTCCAAAACCACTCCATGAAGGACCAGTTTCCCTTGTCTACGTGAATAGAGTCGGAAATCTTGTGTAGCTTAGAGATCGCCTCATAGACTGTTGGAGCATTATTGGGAATAAAGACACAGCAGCTCGATTGGATCATTCTGCTAACCCACCTCGATCTGCAAGTATAACGTCTAGAACCATTCGGTTTTGCAACGTCATGAGTCTATCCGCCTGAAGTTCAGCTGTCAAATTGCTAAGGGCACCAGCAGTTTCGGTAATAGTAGATTCAACTACCCGTGTTAGCTGACGTATGTTTCTACTATTGGCCATAGGCCCCCAGAACGGAAGGAAGCCTTTGAAGAAGTCTCCAGCTTCCTGACCAGCGGTATCTTCCTTGCTGAAGACACCTCTCGCTACTCTAGTCTTGTGGTAGTCAGATGAAGCAGTGTATGTTGGAGGCAACAATCGAGCAATATAACATGAACCTGAAAAGTCAGCAGGCAACCATGTATAAGCTCGGTCTCGACAGATGAAGTAGGTACCCCTAGCAGTAAGGAAGGCAGGGGAAGAGTTAGCCGGAAACACATAAGTCTCAACGCACTCACTCCTCCCTAGCTGAGCTCTCGGATTTCTCCCATTACCTTGCAAACAGACCTGACCTCGGTGAGGTACGACCCAGACTGGAGTTGAGCTTTTACGCTTGCTTTCTCCCAAACTAAGGCGATACTCTGAAGAATTCCAACTTAAATATACTCGCAATTCGTCTCTAGGGTATGATGGAGTATTATTGATGTCCTTGATCATGTCAATAATTCCCTGGACTAAGGCTTTGTTGGCAGAGTTATATTTAGTGGAACGTGGTGGACGTGGAGGATAGGTTTCAAGGGCATAAGCAAAGGGCCTGAAATGATCCATTGTAGCTGAAAGGCAAAACCAGATAGGGAATGCCTTTATCCATAGTGTGGGGTATCAAGCCACACACCCAGCAGTCTGTAGTGTTAACTACCAGTTGGTGTTGGTGCAAGAGCTGTACAAAAGTGTTATTAATGAATTCTGAGCGTCGGGCTTGCTCATGTTCAGGAAACGAATGAAAAGAGTGTATAGAGGAAACAGTAGAAGTAACAGGATTAAGGGGAGGTACTGTAGTTACTGGCACAAAAATCAAACTTATACCGAAAACGATTCCACCCACCAACGTTATCAAAACAATTAAAAATGTAATGGCACATTGCATCAAAAAGCATTTGCTGTGAAGAATTCTGTAAAGTCTGTTTCTGCGAACATAAATCACATTTTCTCGTTGCAGCACAGGAAGCTCCATCTTCTACAATCCGGTCGCGACCACTGATGATGTGTACGTAGATGAAAATGCCTCTATCAGCCCTGGGAGTTCCCAGAACTAACAGAAAGATCGACCTTGTGTCAGACCCCCGCAGATTCAACTAGGCACACAGCCACGACCCTACGGCTACCCAGACGGCAAGGCAATTTCAAAAACAATAAAATAATAGCAAACTTCCTGGCTGAAGGCAAGAGTTCAATATTTCAAAATATCACAATATGCAGTTGCCTGCTTTATTTGTCCATTTTACGGTTTCGTAAATTATATCTTTGCTTCGCAGGTATTGTTTGATCGGCAAATAGCGTATCACTGGTATCTGTTGCAGTGTTCAAGTTCGCAGATGACAGAGTTTCTTCTGATGCAGGGGACAAATGTTCAGAGTTCAAAGGAGTCTTTTCAGGAGGAGAGTCAGATTTCGGAGTGTCAGTAATCAATTCGGCATCGCTGAAAGGGATGAACTTTGGTGTGTGTTCAGACTCGGAGGCACCAATTCCCTTCTTCACCCAGTCGTCATAAGGAAGTGGCAAAGGTACACGCTTAACATGGGACGCGTGCACCCAATGCTTGCGACCAGCTACACGAACTGCTGTCCTCGTTGCAAGCAGGACCTGGAAGGGGCCGATGTATCTCGGCTGAAGGTTCTTCGTCCTCGCGAAATTCCTGATAACCACTTGATCTCCTGGTTTCAGCTGATGCCCTGGACTCTCCGGAGGCTTTGGTAAAGCATCGAAAACCTGTTGGTGAATAAGACTCAATTTAGCAGTCAAGTCGTAAAGGTAGTCTATTAACATAGGATATTCTAGAGAACAAAACTCCTTAGGCCTCGGCACACCCCAAATATTTGCCGGGCGGCCAAACACTATCTCATAAGGGCTAAGCCCCACTCTAGAATGTACAGTTGCTCTCGTGGATAACAAAGCTAAAGGAAGTGCGTCTGGCCAGGCTAAACCTGTGGATGCTTGTATCTTAGCTAATTTCAGTTTGAGGGTGCCATTGTAACCCTCCACTAAACCAGCAGACTGGGGATGGTTCGCACTGTGGAACTTTTGTTTCAGACCTAGGCAGGCACACACACTCTGCATAACTTTCCCTATAAACTCACTTCCGTTATCTGACCATACAATCCGTGGCATACCGAATCTAGGGAAATATTCTTTGAGAAGAACTTTGGCAGTTGATAGGGCAGTGTTGTCCTTTAGTGGGTATGCTTCGATCCACCTGGAAAAAGCACAGACTACCACCAGGACATATTTCAAATTATTACAGCGATCCATGTGAATGAAGTCTAACTGAATCACTTCAAAGGGGCAGGAAGGAGGAGCGAAGTGACCAGCAGGAGTTGGAGTTCCCTTGCCAGGGTTATGCATCAGGCATACCATACAATTTTTCACCACTCTCTCTGCACACTTACTGATCCCATCATTCTTCCAGACCGGAGCCAACATCTTACAGATTCCTTTAGAACTTATATGCGCTACTCCATGCGCCATCGTCACCACTGCAAGCACATACGCATCAGGCAACATCCAACGCTGCTGTTCTGTCAAATCAATCCAACACCCATTCGAATCCAATTTGCCCGTACTCTCTCTCCATACACGTTTCTCTTCCTCAGTTGCTTCTTTCTGAATCTCTTTCACACTTTCCATTGTATCCTCACACATTCCAGATTCAGCAATCCACCTTGCAGACGTAGCAACATACATTCTGCTCATCATGTCTCTAGCTGTCTGTTAAGCGGTCTCATCAGCAAAAGCATTTCCACGACCAACATCATCCGTGATTGCTTTATGAGCACTGCACTTCACAATCGCAACTTCAGTCGGCAAGGTTAGAGATTCCAACAAGTCGTTAACTAGCTGACCATGTTGAATCTTAGTCCCATGGGACGTAATGAAACCTCTTTCTCTCCACAAACGGCCAAAACTATGAGCCACGCCAAATGCGTACTGACTATCTGTAAAGACATTCACTCTCTTTCCCTTAGCTAAAACACACGCTCTGGTTAAAGCTATTAATTCTGCAGCTTGGGCAGAATTCTGATTCACTCTTGCAGTCTCCACAATCGTCTTCAAAGTCGTTACTGCGTAAGCGGCAGTCACATCACCATTCTCCAATTTAAAACATGACCCATCCACATACAATGTGCCATCTGGATCTGATAATGGAGTATCCTTTAAGTCAATACGTCCTTTTGTCTCTTCCTCCGTTCTAAAGCAACAATCATGTGGCTTGGAATCACTTGACTCTTGATTAGCCGGCAACAACGTTGCTGGATTCAATACATTGCATCTTTTGATCTGAATATGACTCGCTAGTAATGTCAGCTCGTAACCAGATAGTCTCGCACTAGTAAGGTGTTGTGTCTTCGTTCGGTTCATGAGTGTATCCACCGCATGAGGAACCATGACCACTAGCATGTTGTTCATCACCAAACCAGCAGATTGTCGAATGGAAGCCGCAGCTGCCGCTGTAGCTCTCAAACAACTAGGTAACGCTCTGGCTACCGGATCTAATGTTGATGAGAAATACGCACAAGGGCGTTGTTTATCACCAAACTTCTGTGTCAGAACACTCAACGCGCAACCTTCTCTCTCGTGAACGTAGAGCGTGAATGGCTTACTGTAATCGGGTGTACCCAATACAGGAGCTGAACACAGTGCTTTTCGTAATTCAGTAAAACTCATGGTTTCGCTAAAAGAGAAAAATTTGGGATCCACTGCCTACAGTAAGAGGTAATACCTAGAAAGGCACGTACTTCTCTCTGTGTGCGAGGAACACTCATCTGCGTAATTGCTTTTATTCTTTCTGGGGTCAACTTCCTTCCCTCCTTTGACAAGAGATGACCTAGGTAGGTCACTTCTTGGCAGCAGTATTGCATTTTTGAAGGTGATACCTTGTGATTCAAATTAGACAAGTGATGCAATAACGAAACCGTAGCTGCTTTGCAAGTTTCCTTGTCATCGGCAGCCACTAGAAGATCATCTACATACTGCACTAGAGCAGAACCTGGAGGAAGGACAAAGGAATCTAACTGACTTTTTAATGCTTGACTGTAAATAGATGGGCTCTCACAGTAGCCCTGTGGAGCGCGTTTAAATCTGAAACTGCGACCTCCTAGACAGAAGCCGAAAATATCTCTGCTTTCTTCCGCTATCGGAATGCTGAAAAAGGCATTCTTCAAGTCGATGACTGAGAACCAAGTGGCTGTAGCAGGAATCAATGTTAACAAGGCAGTAATGTCTGGAACCACAGGAAACTGCGGGACCACAATCTTATTGACTTCTCTAAGGTCGATGACAAACCTATACACTGGAGGCTTTGTAGGATCAGTTCGTTTCAAAATCAGTAATATAGGACTATTACAAACATTTCCTCTAGTTTCTTCAACCACACCTTTCTTAATCAAATCTTGCACAATCAATAAAAGTGCACGCTCACCTTCACTAGATATTTTGTATTGCGGAATTCTTGGAAATTTCACATTTGCTTTCAAAGTTACTACATATGGTGGTATTTCTAAAAGGCCTACATCATTAGGACCAGTCGCCCAAAGAGAATCAGGGAGTGAACGCAGCTCTGGCGGGAGTGCATCCATTGACAAGTACATCGGAGAGGTAATTCTTTTACCCAATGTAAGCTGTACCCCTTCCGGAGAACAGTACAATGTCGCATATAGTCGTTTTAACAAGTCTAAACCAAGCAGATTTTCATTACAACCTGTCGTCAAAATCAAGGGTGCTTTCAATTGACACGGTCCAACAGAAATAGACAAAGGACCAGATATGGGGTTGTAAACAGGGGCGCCTGAAAAACCTACAGAAACATTTGTTGAGCCGGACAAAGGTGCGCCAGGGAGTTTCGCATGAATGATAGAACTTTTTGCGGCACCAGTATCCAACAGAAACGGTTCGACTACACCTGATGTTGCTACTGCGACATAAGGCCCACTCTGATCCACTGGAACTGATACTACTCCCTCTCTCTGTCCATGGCTGTCCTAGTACCCATTTTGCTGAAATCCCTCATCCACTTCACAATAGTCTTCAACAAGATATTGTTGAGATCTATTTTGCTGAGTAGACTGTCCATTTCGTTGATCAAAGTGATTGGAAGGACGATCATTCGTCTGTGGAGGCATAGCACCTCGCCCTCGACCTCTAGAATTCTGCACAAAACCACCACGACCTCTCTGAGCTGCTGCTGCATTATTTTGCGCTAAGATCGGACATTCATTCTTGTAGTGACCCTCTTTCTTACAATACGCACACTGGTTCCATTGATATTGAGGCCTCGTTGAACTATAATCTGTCCTTTGATACGAATTCTGTTGCGTGTTAGTCTGATTCGTGCGAGGCGGATACGCCTGTTGCAAAAGTACTTTACTTTTTAAATCTTTCGTTTTCTTGTCTGATTTCTCTTTTTCCTCTTTATCCCTATTTTCGTAATACTGTGCAGTTGCAAGTATTTGCGCAGTTGTAGAAACAGCCCACGCACTCTCTGAATCCTTTAATTTATTGCATAACTCAGGTAACAAATTATGTACAAATTTATCGACAAACAGTCTCTGTCCTCCTTCCGTGCTCATATCCTGACCACTATGATCTACAAAAGTCTCTTCGAACCTCGTGAAAAAGTCGGAGACACTTTCGTCTTTCTTTTGCCTGCATGCGGATAACTTGTCCCAATTAACACGTAATGCGGGCATCAGAGTCTTCATTAAGTCTATTATCCTACCCGGAAGATTAGCAATTAGGGGTTCAGGTTTTGCACCACCCGTTTGCTGACCATCCGCTGCAGTGATAGCTGCCCAATCACCACCTAAGGCAACTTGATGATCCTCCCTACGAATTTTAGCCCACACTGGTTGCGGAACTACATTTCCAAATAACATGTCAATGTCTGCTAAGTTCATTATACAAGCCTCAACTGTCTGTGTTAATTCCTTGTAATATCCAGCAGGATTCTTACGCGGATCTGGTAAAGCCTGTTTCACTGCTAGCACTTCGGCTCGCTTCCACGGAATGTGTATCCATACTCTCTGGAATTGCGCCGGAGCGGCTACAACACCATTAGGAGCATCAGCTTGCACAGCTTCGCGCCAAATCGGAGGAACCTCCCTCATTGGATATTGGCGACTCAGCTTCGTCTTACCTTTCTCTAAATCTCTCGGTGAACGAAGAGATGGATCATTTCTAAAACTTAAGATCAGTTCCATCGCTTCTTCTATATTTTCACCTACTATTATACCAGCAGCAAACTCTTTCTGAACCTTAATTAAGTCTTCTAAATTCGATTCAACATCATCTTCTTCTATCTCCTCACGTAACAACGAACACATTTCATCAAAGACATACCGTTGCGTTGGTTCCTTCCACTGCATAAATGTATCTAGCACATCTCTCGTACTATATCTCCTACTCTTCGAAATCCATCTGAGAGCCGTGGAATCTAAAATTCCCCGTTCCTCAGTGCTTGGATGCTGACTACGTCTTTGAACAGAATCAGAAGTAGGAGTCTTGATTAAAGTTTTATAGAAAGGAGACAGCATATTAGACACAGAATCAGTGATTCTTCGACGAACAGAAAGTGGAGTCAACACACTCGCAGACGTAGAGAACACAGTAGAGGTAGGAACAGATAGCGGAACAGTAGGAGTATCGAAAAAAATAGTTTGTGGAATAGTAGGTGTAAGCGGGACAGATACAGGTATAGAAGTCGGCAACCCAGGAAGAGGAGGAGCCGTAGGAACATTCACATTAACTACAGGAGGTACAGGAGCTTGATTCTGAGGGGCAGGAGCAGGAATACCAGGTTGTCCAGCAACTGGCAATTGAACATTCGGTACAAGTGGAGCCGTAGCACCTTGTGCATACGGTGGAGGTGACCGTAACAGATAAGACAACAGAGGATCGTTTTCGGGGTCCTCTAGTATTTTAGCTGTTTTCGATGGCAAGGCAGGATAGCACTTGTCGATCGCTAAATTATGCTCTCTAATGGCCACCTCTATGGCCTTCTCACACTCATTATCTTGCAACTGTTTAGTTGCTTGCTCTAGAGTCAACTCTTCTTTCTCCTTCTGTTCTTTCTTTAATCTCTTCATTTCTCTCTGTTTGGATTCTTTTCGCCAGTAACGGAAAGAATCAAACATTGCCGGCCGGGCTTTCTTCCTAAACAATTTCGCTTCTAAATTGTCAAGAATTTCGGGTTCAAAACTACCATGCAGTGGCCAACTAAGGACACCGTCTTTCTCAGTGTAGCGGACCCACACCTCATTATAAGATATAGGACCCACACCATGTTTACAATATAAATCATATAGGGGAGTCCCAATCGGAGGAACCAGACATGAGTCCTCCAATCGTGAGTCACTGTTGCAACTGAAACAAGACAACATACAGTTTCTCCGACTTACCATTTTTCAGTCCGGAACACAAAACAAACAAAACACAAAACAGATATGTGCACCTGAACCAAGAACTTAGGCCTACCAAAAACGAACTAATGTATCGATACCCAAACTGAACCAAATAGATTATCGTAACCAATGATAATCTTACGAAACTAAACCAAACCAAGAACCAAAAAGGATTTCAACAACCCTCTCAAAGTAACCCACTAGCTAGCAACCACTAAATACTTAACTGAGGCACTGAAGACGTCACCAAGGAGAAAACCCGTCACGTTTCGCTGTACTAAGGGCTGCACCTCGGGTCCAAGACAGGGCGACGGTCAAGGCAACGGCCCACTGCAGCCGTCCTGAACGGGAACCCTCGTGGAAGAGAACTTCGGGCCACTTTTGCGATATGCCGGGATCGATGAAGTGGGGCGCCTCCCTCAGGAATCTTCACACGAAGCTTCTCGAACTCTTCAGGCTTTTGGACCGGTACCGAATGACGTCGCCCGACGTTGGGCGCCAATTGGAGTTCTGGACTTTTTAGTTCCGTCCAGAGGTGTCAGGGAACAACACCCAAAGACCCCGGAGTTCCACCTGCCTTGGTGCGCAAATGAACAGAAACACGGGCTTCTCGATGGTGGCGTCAAAGACCAAAGGTTTATTACTGCAGGGACACAGAAGTCACAGAAACTACGCATGGGCAGTATCTAGGAGCCTGTTCAAATTGTACAAAGAGGGTTGCTCCTTATATACTAAATTTTGGCCTTCAGGCGAATTCTTCACATGTTGGTACATTCCCAAAACCTTTGTGTCATAGACAATAAATATTTGGCGTACACAGGAACCGTTGATAAAATCTGATACAAAACATCTACGAAGAGGGATTCCCACTAGTTCATCACAATCCCTTGTCAATATTGTATTCAAGAGCCGGACCTGCCTCATCGTAAATTTCGTTACCTCCCCCTAATAAAGATTCAGAAAGAAAGGAACGGAGCCAGGTGTGGAAGATAGAAAAGCGGGATAAGAGATGTTTGTGGGTTGTAAATGGGCAAGGCTACCGGCTTCGGCCGCCTAATCATGATCGGGACAATGGACACGAGAACCAGTTCAGTTGGGCTGGCCCCGGGCAGAGGAGGCAGCCTTTGTCGAGTCATGTAGCTACAGCGTGATCTGGTTTAAGGTGCACGTGTTTATGAAAGAGGTGAATCTCCGGCTAAGGCTACGTGTCCTTAATCGAAATGAAGTGATCAGAGGTTATTGCGTATGTGAGGGCAAGAAACACAAAATGGCTGCCATGATCTAAGATGGATGCCGTGGGTAGATCAGAAATGTGTTCATAACAGGAGTACTCTTGCTTGTAGCATAGCGAAAACACCAGGATATGCTAAATAGATCATTTGCGGTTCGCTGATACCAATATTATGTATTTCCGACAATATTGAAAACACGGGTTCAAATCGTCACGGAACCTCAGAGGGGGGGCTCGCGTATGCTTGTTGGGGGTGGGAGCTTGCTGTACTTGGCCGTGCGATCGAGTTGTATGGGCCGTTGGCGGGTGGGGGGCTCGCGTACGCTTGTTGGGGGGGTGTGCGTGCGGGACTTGGCCGTGCGATCGAGTTGTACGGGCCGTTGGCGGGTGGGGTGCTCGCGTACGCGTGTTGGGGGGGTGTGCGTGCGGTACTTGGTCGTGCGATCGAGTTGTATGGGCCGTTGGCGGGTGGGGGCTCGCGTACGCTTGTTGGGGGGGTGTGCGTGCGGTACTTGGCCGTGCGATCGAGTTGTACGGGCCGTTGACGGGTGGGGGGCTCGCGTACGCTTGTTGGGGGGGTGTGCGTGCGGTACTTGGGCGTGCAATCGAGTTGTACGGGCTGTTGGCGGGTCGGGGGCTCGGGTACGCTTGTTGGGGGGGGGTGCATGTGGAATTTGGGTGTGCGATCGAGTTGTACGGGCCGTTGGCGGGTGGGGGGCTCGGGTACGCTTGTTGGGGGGGTGTGCGTGTGGTACTTGGGCGTGCAAGCGAGTTGTACGGGCCGTTGGCGGGTGGGGGGCTCGCGTACGCTTGTTGGGGGGTGTGCGTGCGGTACTTGGGCGTGCGATCGAGTTGTACGGGCCGTTGGCGGGTGGGGGGCTCGCGTACGCTTGTTGGGTGGTGTGCGTGCGGTACTTGGGCGTGCGATCGAGTTGTACGGGCCGTTGGCGGGTGGGGGGCTCGCGTACGCTTGTTGGGGGGGTGTGCGTGCGGTACTTGGCCATGCGATCGAGTTGTACGGGCCGTTGGCGGGTGGGGTGCTCGCGTACGCTTGTTGGGGGAGTGTGCGTGCGGTACTTGGTCGTGCGATCGAGTTGTACGGGCCGTTGGCAGGTGGGGGGCTCGTGTACGCTTGTTGGGGGGGTGTGCGTGCGGTACTTGGCCGTGCGATCGAGTTGTACGGGCCGTTGGCGGGTGGGGGGCTCGCGTACGCTTGTTGGGGGGGTGTGCGTGCGGTACTTGGGCGTGCAATCGAGTTGTACGGGCCGTTGGCGGGTGGGGGGCTCGGGTACGCTTGTTGGGGGGTGTGCATGTGGAATTTGGGCATGCGATCGAGTTGTACGGGCCGTTGGCGGGTGGGGGGCTCGGGTACGCTTGTTGGGGGGGTGTGCGTGCGGTACTTGGGCGTGCGAGCGAGTTGTACGGGCCGTTGGTGGGTGGGGGGCTCGCGTACGCTTGTTGGGGGGGTGTGCGTGCGGTACTTGGGCGTGCGATTGAGTTGTACGGGCCGTTGGTGGGTGGGGGGCTCACGTACGCTTGTTGGGGGGTGTGCGTGCGGTATTTGGGCGTGCGATCGAGTTGTACGGGCCGTTGGCGGGTGGGGGGCTCGCATACGCTTGTTGGGGGGATGTGCGTGCGGTACTTGGGCGTGCGATTGAGTTGTACGGGCCGTTGGCGGGTGGAGGGCTCGCGTACGCTTGTTGGGGGGGTGTGCGTGTGGTACTTGGGCGTGCGATCGAGTTTATGGGCCGTTGGCGGGTGGGGGGCTCGGGTACGCTTGTTGGGGGGGTGTGCGTGCGGTACTTGGGCATGCGATCGAGTTGTATGGGCCGTTGGAGGGTGGGGGGCTCACGTACGCTTGTTGGGGGGGTGTGCGTGCGGTACTTGGGTGTGCGATCGAGTTGTACGGGCCGTTGGCGGGTCGAGGGGGCTCGCGTACGCTTGTTGGGGGTGTGTGCGTGCGGTACAAGTGCGTGCGATCCAGTACGGGCCGTTGCGGGGGGGTCGCGTAGGCTTGCGCAAGGGGTACACGTATGGTATGTATTGATTGCGCTTGCTGTGAGGCATGGGATCCCGTACGAATCCATCTTCATGCGTGACTAATTTGGCCCGTACGAATCGCGTACAGGGTTCCCCAACTGGATCGTACTTGGGTGGTTGTACGGCAGGTTTACAAATCGTACGGTTTGATTTCCAACGCAGAGTCGTACGGGGCTTCGACTGTTGTTCGTACGGATGGCTGATATTCGTAAGGGAATAGGCGCGAAAGAATCGTACTACGCAGGTCGGATGGTGTTTTTCAATTCATACGGATTCGGCTACGAATACGAATCGTACGGGGGATTTATTTTACCGGATCGGAATCGGCGCCTATGTGTCACTTGACTCTCACTCATGCACACATGCTTACACATACAGGCACACGTTCTCACACATATGCACTCTTTCCCTTAAACACACTCTCACTTGCAAGCATGCATTCAACATGCATTTAAATTTAAAACCATTTCTACCTAACACAGCTGCAACCAAAGGTCCTAATTGTGATCCATTGTTTTCCACTCACAGTAAATAATAGAATATTATTAACTGTTTGGTGTAATAAAACACAGGCAGAAAATAGTAATTGCATGGACATTCCAATGTTCTTCACACTGATCTTGCCACCTTTGAGGCAAGGGGTCGGAAAGGCAGTTCTAGTAGTCGCAAGCAGCTGCGACCCCTAGTGATCCTTTAATGATGCCCATGCTTGTGTTTGCAGTGACCTGCTCTCCTGTTGGATACAGTACTGAGGACCAGATGTAATAAGGCATTTTTAGGTCACAAAGGCTCAGATTTGGAAAATCAAATAATTTACAGCTTCAAAATGTTTTGTTGATATGTACTAATCCCAAAATGCCATTCTGTTGCTCATTACCAAAACATAATTTGGGCTCGCTATTTGGAAGGGGTATGTTTAGGGTGTTCCTTTCTGAAAAGCAATTGGCAATTGCATTTATTGATGTTTTGCAAGCAAAATCCACTCTCAAATCATTAATACTTTGTTGACTACTGAAAGGAAAAAATAAACCATTCACAATATCCTTAGGGATCCCTCTGGGATCCCTTTCTATTTGTGAATGTTCACAACAAAATGTAAGAGTAGGTAGTAGTCCCTAGTTTTAAAAAGAGTTTGTAAATGTATATATATTTTTTTAAATGCATCCCATTTTCTTTTAAGAAAAAAAGATGCATTAAAAGTCACAGATATGGAGATCTTCTGACCCCACCAGGCCACTATTCCTGTGTTAGGAGGAACAAGTAATGGGTTGCAACTTGTGACCTACCTCGCTAATATTCATGAGGTAGGTCGATTTGTGACACACTATTTTCTTTTTTTGCAAACTGATCTATTAGTAGGTAGGTCGGCTTGCAAACTACCACACTGGTCACAAAAGTACTGGTTGCAAATTGGGACAAGTATTTTGTAACCAGTGTTTCGTACTTGTATTCACTCTGGAGCTTTCCTGTTGCAGAAGAACTTGCAGCCAATGAGGTGTATGGTTGAAGTTGTTTGTAGGCATGTTTTCCCAGGCTCGTTATGGTGATAGAAAGGTAAGTTGCTGTGGTTATTGACATGTATTTTAGTACATACCTTGGGATGGTTTCTGTGATGATTGTTAGACTATACATTACGTGCTATATGGGTAATAGCAACTTATTTTGCCCTTCACTGTCACTTTCTACTTTACTTCCGATCTGTGTGTGCATGTGTGTATGAGTATGCGTGTGTGTGTTCACTTGCATGTGTGTGTCTGCCATGTAAGTAGTTGAGGCCCCTCATATTGTGTTCTCATATTAGAATCAGCCCACACAATATATGCTATGTAGCAACAAAGATGTGTGATCACATTCTGAGTTTCTATACCTATTAAATATAAAGACCAAAACTGGAACATTAAGGACCGGGAAAAGGTGTGACATTTACTATGACTGCTTTTGTCAATGTTTCACAGACGCAGCTAGACTACAAGCATGACTACCATACCATCATTTCAGAGATAAAACCATGCCACAAAGCCTCCCAGTTATCTCAGCTGAATGCTCAACTGGGTGGCTCAGAGGTAAGCTGAGCATGTGCCTGACTCTTCCCACTCCCAATGACCATCTAGTAGCAGACCTAACAGCGCCTCAGTTTCCATAAATAAAGGTGAGTTATGATCACATATTATCAAGCCAAAGGTGAGTCAGATCGCCTCCCCTTAAGTGGATACATCTAATTGAAACTAAACTGTTTAAGCATTCCATGTTCCTGGCAACTTCAGGCTCGACAGGCACAGTTACTGCACAAAAGAAGAGGTGCAGAATGGAGCTGGAGCGGGTCACAGCTGTAGGCTGTATGCAGCCTTGTGACTGGCTGCCATCCCCTCTGTTTGTGCCCAGGATTCCAACGCAAGATGGCACATATAAAAGACAACCGTAAAGAAAAAAATGAAACAATGACGGCGAGAGTACCGTTTCTTAGAGAAGCTTGCAAGACGTTGTGCGAGTCGAGCGCATTTATAAAAAAACAATAAAGAAATGGCTCAATGTCTATGCAACCTGGTTTGCTAAGAGTTTATTAGACTATGTTTCAGTCTGCCTCTGTCTCTTTCCTTGGTCCACAGGTGCCGGATTCCTGTACAGTTAAGGAGTAAAGTCACTTTGTGCTAACTAAGCACACACATCCATGAGTTGTATTTCGTTGAGGAAAGCGAGTGGTTACTGAATTTACACATTGTAGTAATGTGACTTCTGTTTATTTACAGGTCTTAGTGTTGTTGCCTGTTTGTTTACATTCAGTTGAGGACACCCCAGCCTTCCATGTATTTCCACATGTTTATTTTCAAACAGTAGGTAGACAGGATATCTTTCTTGAATTACTGTATTCAGCCGGATTACTGACATAATATCGAGTGACATAATATCGACTATCAAAAATATCGTTGACAAAATATCGACAGACAGAATATCGAGTTTGTATCTACAAACAGGTAAGTACAAAAATATCGAGTAAAAAATATCGTTTACAAAAATATAGTTTATAAAAATATCGTCTTTATTAAAAACAATGTTAAATTAAATTAATAATAAAAATTAATTACTAAAATATACTTTAAAATACTTATATTAACTTATAATAATTAAAAAATGAATACAAGTTATAAAAAAAATGTTTAAATCATATTTGTTAAAACATATATATAGTAACATAATATAATTAAATAATATCCAATATTATTACCGTACAATAGCGGAAGTGTAAAAATTACTATTCTCACTCCAGAGAGTGCAACAGTAGGGAAAGCTTTGGGTAGCGTAGAGATAAAAATTACTATTCCCACTCCACTGAGTACAACAGTAGGGAAAGCGTAGGATAGCGTAGGGGTAAAAATTACTATTCCCACTCCAGTGGGTGCAACAGTAGGGAAAGCGTTGGATAGCGTAGGGGTAAAAATTACTATTCCCACTACAAAGAGTGCAACAGTAGGGAAAGCGTTGGATAGCGTAGGGGTTAAAATTACTATTCCCACTCCAGTGGGTGCAACAGTAGGGAAAGCGTTGGAGAGCGTAGGGGTAAAAATTACTATTCCCACTCCAGTGGGTGCAACAGTAGGGAAAGTGTTGGATAGCGTAGGGGTAAAAATTACTATTCCAACTCCAAAGAGTGCAACAGTAGGGAAAGCGTTGGATAGCGTAGGGGTAAAAATTACTATTCCCACTCCAAATAGTGCAACAGTAGGGAGAGCGTTGGATAGCGTAGGGGTTAAAATTACTATTCCCACTCCAAAGAGTGCAACAGTAGGGAAAGCGTTGGATAGCGTAGGGGTAAAAATTACTATTCCCACTCCAGTGGGTGCAACAGTAGGGAAAGCGTTGGATAGAGTAGGGGTAAAAATTACTATTCCAACTCCAGTGAGTGTAACAGTAGGGAAAGCGTTGGATAGCGTAGAGGTAAAAATTACTATTCCCACTAGAGTGGGTGCAACAGTAGGGAAAGCGCTGGATAGCGTAGGGGTAAAAATTACTATTCCCACTCCAGTGAGTGCAACAGTAGGGAAAGCGCTGGGTAGCGTAGGGGTAAAAATTACTATTCCCACTCCAAAGAGTGCAAGAGTAGGGAAAGCGTTGGATAGCGTAGGGGTCAAAATTACTATTCCCACTCCAAAGAGTGCAACAGTAGAGAGAGCATTGGATAGCGCAGGGGTTAACATTACTATTCCCACTCCAGAGAGTGCAACAGTAGGGAAAGTAAATACTTCATATATTAATTAAAAAAATATAAATTAATATCTATAAAAAAATAATTAAAAGTAATTACCAATTTAATATAATATAATAATTATTCTATTAAAATTACTAATTAACATTGATTATTACAATTAGTTACCTATTAATACAAATTTATTACAAATTATCAATTAATTATTTAACAATTAAAAATTATTTAACAAATAATTCAATTGAAATACAAATAAATACATTTTATTATTTAAATAATTATAAATAAATTACTTCCCAACCTATTCCCCATAAACCCACAACCCACTACAGAAAATCAATTAGTAAAATTAACATAATTAGCAATTAATCAATTAAAATAAATTATTTGGCAATTAAAATTTAATGAATTACCCATAAAAACTTAATTAACAATTAATTCTAAATAAATACCAATAAATAATGTTACATATTTAATTAATTATAATTAAAATACTTCCCACCCAATTCCCCTATAAACCCACAACCCGCTACAGAAAATAAATTAGTAAAATTAACATAATTAGCAATTAATCAATTAATTAAATTAATTGCCAATTCGAATTTAATTAATTACCAAATATAAATTAATTAACAATTAATTAAAAATTCATACCAATAAATACATTTACATATTTAATTAATTATAATTAAATTACTTCCCATCCTATTCCCCTATAACCCCACAACCCGCTACAGAATTAAATTACGCAAAAATTAAAAAAAACAAAATACATTAATTTAAATTAATTATAACATAAATACACACTTTTCACACATGTATTAACGTAAAAAAAACTATAAAAATTTGATAATATTAGAAATTCGATAATTTTAATAACCTATATTATATACTTCGATATTTTAACTTTCTATATTTTTTTTTCAGTTTAAGAAATTTTTATTTAAAGAAAGTACAACACAAAAGATAATATAATAGTACAGTAGAACCAAGTGATATACATGTGATACATATGAAAAAGTAGTAAAAAATAAAAAATAAAAATATATATATATAACAGTTCATTTGTAACAGAAGAAATAAGAAGATAGAGAGATAGAAGAGATAGAAAGAGAGAAAGAGAAAAGAGGGGAAAGAAAGAAGAAGAAAAAAGAAAGGGTAAAAGAGAGTAAGAGAAGAAGAGAAATAGTACATAGATAGGTTCAAAAATCAGAGAGAAGGGGGTGATGAGAGATAATTGGAGAAGGGGAGCCAAAGAAGATCAGATTTAACTTTAGAGGAGACAGACAAAGAGGAAGCAATAGAAATCCTATGCTCATCACAAACAAAGTTCCACCAAGTAAGCACAGATAATTTGGAATTATCCTTCCAACAAGAAAGAATTACTTTAAACGCAATAGCAATAAAAAGATCCAGTAATCTAACATTCGAAGGAGCAATATCAATATCTACTGAAACAGATCCTAAAAACACATTCAAGAATGATAAGGGAATAGAACAATGAAATATACGCATGCAAATAACCCAAACAGAGTTCCAAAAGGCAAAAACAGATGAACACTCATATAATTGATGTTTAAGTGTACCAGTGAGTGAAGAACATGACCAACATAGAGTACTAGAGGAAGGAGAGAACTTGGCGATACTAAGAGGAGTGAGAATGGATCATACGCCCAAAATTGGAAGGCGGGGTTCGATTTCCTCATTTCAAATTTTATCACTCTGCATTCCTCATTAAGCAATCCTTCTCTTTAGCATTTGATTTTCATGACTCCCCGATTCCTAAATGGATAACCTTCGAACGATCATTGTTACAAGGTTTTTCATTTCAACATACTGTTTTTATGTCTAATTGCTGGTTTTTATCCAAACATACTGTTTTAAAATATTCTCAAACTCTACTGCATGATTTATTTGCTAAAGACTTGTCTCCACTCCAATGCTTTTTGTCCTCATGTATCTGGTATAACAAATTTCTCAAATATAAAGGCAGATCTTTCTATTACAAATACTGGAAAGAAAAGGACATTATCTTTGTACATCAGTTTTTTGCCAATAATGCCATTATTTCTTTTTTGAACTGCAAGCTTTGTATAATCTACCCATCTCTTTTCTCAAGGAATATACGATTATTGCTACTGCTATTACCTCACACTTATCAACCTTTCCTTCCTCTGATACTCTACCCTCATTCTCTCCTTCTTCCCCCCTTTATCCTTTATTTTCTCTACGTCAACCCAAAGCTGCTCTTGTTTATCAATTGCTGTCTTCAAATGTTTTGGAACGATCTAAATCAGCAACTGAGATTGCTTTGGAATCTGATTTGTCAGTATCTCTCTCTGTTGATGAATGGAATAGTATATGGAGCAAATTGTTTAAGACCTCTGTTGCAGCTCGCATTACTCAATCGTTATATTTTATTTATAATAGATCCATTCTCACTCCCTGTAGTATCGCCAAGTTTTCTCCTTCCTCTAGAACTTTCTATATTTTTAACATTCGATATCACATTACTTACCTTAAAAACGATATTTTTGATGTCTATATTCTGTCCATTCGATATTTTGTCCATTCTATATTTTAAACTCAATATTATGTCCATTCGATATTTTGTATTCAATATTTTGACTGTTTACCATTCCGGATTCCAGGGTGGAAGAATGGTGGCTGCTAAGGAGCAGCTGAACCATTACAAGGATTACATAACACACACGTAGATTATTACACATACATGAAATACTGAATAACAAGATACAACATGTACAAAGTTGTCTTCTCTATATTCAAGACATTTATCTGGCCTGGAGTACAGTCTGCCAATGTGCAACCACAGACAGTTGCGCAGAAAGGGTTCTGTGGGTCCTAATGCAAGTGTAGAAAATGGGCACTAATGAAGCATCCATCATTAGCATGAAGGGAGCCCATCACCGTCTTGGGCCCCAACGCCACATCACCTACTGCACTAATGACTGCTACATCCCTGTTCATAAACCGAACCTCATGCTGATAATGAGTTCTCAGAGAAGCTTCAGCTCCATATTTAATATTTCTATTTCTGTGGTGCATCTAAATTAATGTATATTGGTTCTGCCACAAGTTGGCTGGTGACTGACTAGTGTAGAAACTGCAGTATATTTCTATTTTTAGCTATGCTCTTAATGTGGATATTCTAGACACTACACAGATCATTTTCTCCCATAAATGGTACCTTAAGTTTGTCGGCAAAATTAAACAGCTGTTCAAGCAATGTCAGTTCAAGACCAAATCATGGCATTCTTTACACAAGCCTTGCACAGGAGTCAGTTCCAAATCTTTTTTTATAAAGGAACCAGCAGTTCCACTACAAGTCCTTTGTCGGCTGCAAACAGTTTTTTCATAATTTTCTTTGCATACAGTGCACTAAACATGGGTGAATTTTGTGAATTAGCAATTCGGGAATTTGCGGATTTGTGAATTGGCAATTCGCAAAATTCGCGAATTCGTGCGATTTTTTTTTATTTTTGCGTGTTTGCGGGTGTTCGTGAGGCGCTTTGCGTATTCGCGGGTGTTCGCGAGGCGCTTTGCAATTTCGCGGGTTTTTTTTTTGCCTGCTTAATCACTGCCACCCTGTCGTTTTTTATGCCCATCTGCCCTCTGTACCACTTGTTTCTGTGCCCTTCTGCCCTCTGCCCCACTCATGTTTTGTCCCCTTCTGCCCTCTGTCCCACTTTTGTGCACTTCTGCCCTCAGACCCACTTAGAATTGCGCCGGCAAGCTACCAGCGCCATTCTAAAATAGCTAGAAATAGCTTCAACAGGATGCACTAATAGATAAAGTAAAGCAGGTGCTCCAGTTGAAGGTCAAATTAAGTTACACAATCATTATTCACCCCAGGTTTGGTGAGAATAATGATTGTGTCGGTCTTGAGACGTTCTAACTAAACTCCACATTCCCATAAGTATTCAGGAATGTTCAGTATACCAAATCAACACCTGAATGAAGCAGATATTCACAAGGTGTCCTTATGAAAGTTCACTGTGACAGTAGTACGATCCTATAAAGTAAGAAGAACCCATCAACATTTATGACTGATTGTCTAATTGTTAGACTGGAACCGTTTGAGTTTACAGGCTCAATAACCTTTATCCAGAAAAAAACCTTTACCCTTGCATAAGGACTCACCCCGTCCTAAGATAACACTATAGGGACAGCAATTGATTTGGTATTTATAGAAAACCGACTAGCAAAAGGCGGAGGACTATCAAAAAATCTATATATTTCGATGTGTTCTGTGGTTCTGAAATTCCGGACCTTGCTGTGATATGGCACCGAGGTCCAACACTCGTGTCACAAAATATCGTCGTACCATGACGAATTTGGTATCGACAGACCGATAATGATTAGGACATTATCCCTGTACATTTGCGTCGTGATTGAGCGATACCAACACCCTGAAATCGTGGTTTCCGTTCTGAACCCTCGGACTCCATTTCGTGAACGGCATCCATCTTATGCCTTGCCCTCATATAAGTCAATTGATTAAGGTCGAGCTTGATCTGAAAGGACACGTCCACCTTAGCTGACTTCCCCATGACCTGGCCGAACTGACTCTACCGCCTCCAGCCAAACCTGTTTTGGCAGCTCCTCGCCCAGTGGCCGAGTAAGATATCATCAAAGCACAACATGCCATAAACCATTCACCACCTACAGTCCATGTTTTCCACACACATACACCTGTCCATGTTCCTTGTTTATGGCCTGTTTTATGACAAGGAGGTGCCCTGTTTTATTGGGGTTTCATCGATATCTGATTGTAATTCCGGGCTGAACTGGGTCATCTATCACAAACGGGACATCTAAAATATGGGTTGGCCGTCATGACTTCGCTCTTTGCTTTATTGTGTAAATATGTCTATGACCATATCGTAAACTCAAGAATTCTTGCCTGAAGTGCAATAATTTGTATAAAAGGAGAAGGCTGGTTCTGTAAAAACGAACAGTCTCCTGAGAACTTATGGCCCGTGCTGTCGTACTTCTAGGACACATGTTACTTGGTTGCAGCCAATAAAACTCGATCTCTGACTTCACCTAGAAGACTCTTGGTTTCTATGGTCCGGAACAGGGAGAACTCAGAGGTCTTCGGGTGTTATCCCCTGGCACCACCGGGTTCCTAAAAACCCGGCACCTCAGTTGGTGCCCAACTCGGGGCGGTATCAAGCGGTGATGGTCCAAGCCAGATGTTCGTGAGGAGCTTCGTGTGAAAATTCCAGAGGACGGCCAGCCACTTCAGCGACCCCTGTATGTCGACGTGGTTCCGAAGGTCTTTGCTGCGAGGTTCCCCGCGTCCCGACGGCTACGAAGGACTGCTGCCCTGACTATCGCCCTGTTTTGGACCCAGTGATCCTTGGTAGAGCGAAACGATAGACGAGTCTTCTAGTGACATCACGATCTTCAATACTTCAGTTAAGTATAAGTGGAGCGTCTCCCAGTCCTTAGTTTGGTTCTTAGTCTTTGGTATCCTTGAGGTACACCTTGTTTGGAACTTGCAAGCGCCAAAACCGAGGGATTCGTGTATTCACGAACAAATCTTAGTTAGATAATCCCTTGAAGTTTGAAGCTAGACTAGTGAGCAAAGATGCCTGGTCTTAGCAGACTTGGAAACTTGTTTTGTCTTGGTTGTAGTAAGGACTCCCGATTAGCGGATTCGTGTCCGGTTCCTCCGATCGGAACTCCAACGTGTGAGTTATATGTCAAGCACGGAGTAGGTCCTATCACATATAATGAGGCATGGATAAAATACACCCGCAAGGATGGTGTTTTAAAATGGCCCCAATATGGTAGTTTTAGACAACCTCGAGGTCAAATTGTTTAAGAAGAAAGCCCGGCCGGCGATGTTTGACTCTTTTCGCTTATGGCGCAAAGAAACCAAACAGAAAGAAATAAAATTAGCTAAGAAGAATAAAAGAGGTATGTCGATGGTGCAAGCCGCCATCGCATACAGGGATAATGAGGAAGAACAGGAAAGTGAACAAATGCTCAGAAGCAAGAAACCAGCAGCAGATAAATGCTACCCAATGTTGCCCCTTGGAGGACAAGATTCGAAGGGAGCATCTGACAAAGACCCATTAATGTCCCATTTGCTGAATTCACCACCCCCATATACATCGAGTATTGTTGGACCCCCGAAGCGTATTGTTATACCGCGCCCTGGCGCACGAAATGCAGCTCTTGCACAAGCACAAGCTCCTCTTCAGCTGGTTCCTACTTCTCCGGCGCAGCCTTCTCAAGGGCCGCCGCCTTTACTACATACTCCATCTACTTCTGCAACTTTGCCTACTGCTCCAACTGTTTACCCTGATACTACTTCTGCTACTGCTTCGACTTCCTCTGCTATTGCCTCGACTTCCTCTTTACATTAGTCTGTCTTTTCTGGCGCATCTGCCTCTCCGCAAGCTTCTCCTTCTGTTCGACAGAGAGTGGCAAGCACTGTCACTGGTCTATTCTCACCTTTCTTTGGGTCGCCTAAAACGACCCCTAAAACAGGACGTAGACAGTTGCGTAGTCACCTGCCTGATTATGAGGAAAGAGAAGTGCTGAATGAGTTAGCACGCAAATGGGTTACTGACACAGTTAAATACGATGTTCAGTCTGTTATGGAAGTTTTCCGACAATGGGATGCACCCACTCAGAGATACGTATTCGAAGAGATGTGTGTATACCTTTGCGAAGATTTGGAGACAAATGATCCCAAACGCAAGATGAAGGAACTATTCCGTATGCGTTTTAAGTTCTACGAAGGCATGATTGTAGGTGCCAATGTCAAAAAAGCAATAGATCTGTTATTATCCTATAGGAATAAGGGAAGTTCCTCCAGTCATGCGCATACACCTGTTCCACCGCATTTCCAGCGTGTATGGGTACATGTCCCCTGGAAAAGATCTGAAGTGTTAGCACTCAAGCAGACATTACCCGATCCACGTAAAAATCCCGCAGAGTATTATAAGGAGTTATCACAGACTGCCAGCTCATGTATAATGAATTTAGCAGATGTAGACATGCTGTTTGGGAACGTCGTTCCACAGCCTTTATGGAGTAAGATCCGCCATACAGATCATGATCAAGAACTAGGTGACTCTTGGGCTAATATTACTGCTACGGATGCTAGACAAATTGGTGGTTCTAAACCTGAGCCTTTAATAGCTGAACTTCCTGGTAGAATTATCACGTACATGAAGACCTTAATGCGTGAATTGCGTGTCAATTGGGATAAGTTATCTGCGTGCAAGCAGAAGAAAGATGAGAATGTGTCTGACTTTTTCACGAGATTTGAAGAGACTTTCGTCGATCATAGTGGTCAGGATATGGCTACCGAGGGTGGCCAAAGATTGTTCGTAGACAAATTCGTACATAATTTGCTTCCCAAACTGTGTAATAAATTGAAAGATTCAGACAGTGCTTGGGCTGTTTCCACGTCAGCACAGATTTTAGCCACAGCCTAGTACTACGAAAATAGGCGCAAGGACGAGCTAGATAAGGCAGACAAAAAGACTAAAGATTTAAAGACCAAAGCTCTTCTCCAGCAAGCCTATCCGCCTCGCACACCTAGTCAGCCCAATTATCAACAACCACAGCAGTATTCGAGAAACGCGCAAGGAAACGAGTTTTCCCATCAGCGTTTACCATACGGCCCGAATCAGTATGCCTATTGCAAAGAAGAGGGTCATTTCAAGAATAATTGTCCAGCTCTGGCACGACGTCTGAATGGTGTTTCTGAAGCTTCTGGTGCACGAGGTAGAGGTGTTCAACAGGCTCCTAGGGGTAGGGGTCGTGGAAATTTCCCCCAGAATAACACTTCCTTCCCGCCTCAGAATTCCATGAATAGCTTTGATCAACAAAATAATGCGTCTTCTAGATCAGCTCAGTACTATGCTGATGACTATTACGCAGAAAACGAGAATGAGGGTAATAATTGCTAGGACAGCCAAGGACAAAGAGAGGGAGTTGTTTCAGTTCCAGTAGATCAGAATGGACCTTATGTCAAGGTGATTACATCAGGAGTGTCAGAGCCATTTCTGCTGGATACTGGTGCTACGAAAAGTTCTATTATGCACTCAAAACTTCCTGGCGCACCTTTGTCTGGCAAAATGAATATTTCAGTAGGTTTCTCTGGCGCCCCTGTTAGAAACCCGATTTCTAGTCCTATGCCCCTTTCTGTTGGCCCATGCGAATTAGAAGCACCCCTCATCCTTACAACAGGTTGTGGCGAAAATTTGTTAGGTTTGGATTTGTTAAAAAGATTATAATCGACTTTGTACTGTTCTCCTTCGGGAGTACAACTTACCCTTGGTAAGAAAGTGATTTCCCCAATGTATTTGTCAAAGGAAGATATTCCGACTGAATTGTCATCTCTCCCGGATATACTTGGGGCTACTGGTTCTAATGATGTAGGTCGTTTGGAGATAGCACCGTATGTCATAACGTTGAAAGCCAATGTTAGGTTGCCACGTATTCCCCAATACAAGATCTCTAGCGAATGTGAAAAGGTGTTGTTAGCGATCATTTACGATTTGATTGAGAAAGATGTCATTGAGGAAACAACAGGCAACATTTGTAACAGTCCTATTTTGCCTGTCTTAAAGCGTACTGATCCTTCACAGCCTCCTGTATACAGATTCGTGATTGATCTTAGAGAAGTAAATAAGATCGTTGTACCGCAGTTTCCAGTCGTCCCCGACATTACTGCCTTAATGACAATGGTTCCAGCTTCAGCCACTTGGTTTTCGGTGATTGACCTGAAGAAAGCATTCTTCAGCATCCCGATCGCCGAGGAGAGCAGAGACATTTTTGGCTTCAATTTAGGAGGACGAAGCTTCCGCTTCAAACGCGCTCCTCAGGGCTACTGTGAAAGTCCATCCATATTCAGTCAGGCTCTGAAAACACAACTTGATACGATTGTTCTATCTGATGGTGCGACTCTGGTTCAGTATGTAGACGATCTACTGATCGCTGCAGATACTGAAGAAATTTGCAAGTAAGCCACACTGTCGTTGTTGCGTCATTTATGTGACATGAAGCATAAAGTCTCTCTTTCAAAATTACAATTTTGCCGACAAGAAGTGACCTACCTAGGTCACATCTTATGAAAGGAGGGAAGGAGACTGACCCCAGAAAGAATACAGGCAATCACAAGATTGAGTGCCCCGAGGACACAGAGAGGAGTTCGGGCTTTCTTGGGCATTACATCGTACTGTAGACAATGGATACCGAATTTCTCCCTATTGGCCAAACCTTTGCTGGCACTACTCTGCAAAGACACACCCAATCCTATGCCTTGGTCCGAAGATTGTCAGACAAGTTTCCATGAGTTGCGCGAAGCATTGTGTTCGGCTCCTGTGTTGGGCAACCCCGACTACAGTAAGCCTTTTACATTATACGTCCATGAGAAGGAAGGTTGCGCATTATCAGTACTGACACAATACTTTGGAGACAAACAGCGCCCATGCGCGTATTTCTCAGCGACTCTATATCCTGTAGCTAAGGCATTACCAAGTTGCTTGAGGGCCACTGCTGCAGCAGCTGTCTGTATTTGACAGTCTGCTGGGTTAGTCATGAATAATACTGTGATCGTTATGGTCCCACATGCAGTAGACATTTTACTGAACAGAACGAAGACGCAGCATTTAACTAGTGCTCCACTGTCCAGCTATGAGCTGACACTATTAGCGATCCACATACACATAAAGAGGTGTGATACACTTAACCCCGCCACGTTATTACCTATTCCGGCAGAGACAGATGAGGTTGAAAAACACGATTGCTGCTTTAGGACAGAAGAAGAGAAGAGTAAACTTGCAGGACACTCCCCTTTCTGAATGTAATGATACTTTATGGGTTGATGGTTCGTGCTTCAAGTTGCCAAATGGTGATACGACTGCAGCATATGCTGTAACAACATTGCACACTATTGTAGAGACCACATGCATCCCCCAGAATTCCGCACAAGCAGCAGAGTTAATAGCACTTACAAGAGCATGTGTGTTGGCAAAAGGAAAGCGAGTGAATGTGTATACTGATAGCCAATACGCCTTTGGCGTAGCCCATAGTTTTGGACGATTGTGGCGTCACACACGACCGATAAGGGTATCCCTTACTTCGTCCTGCCATTCAGTTACTATGGTTCTCTGTGGGCTTTTCAGACAATGTTCCTGTTTGCCATAGAACCATATCCCCCGCGTCCCACAGGGAGCAGTTCCAGCAACAAGGCACTAGTGGCAGGAGTAAGGAATATGAGCAGGGATATCGACACATATCGTATGGCAGAGATACCCGCCACCCCCTCTCGACGCAATCCCCAAGGATGGGAAACTGGAAACTGTTCTGGACTTTTGGAAGGCGGGAGGGAGTGACCCTCCCGGCCGTATTTATTAAAATATGAAACAAAATTAAAACATTAAAATAACAGTTTCATATTATGTACAATTTCATTTCCACATTACGATGTTTGGCTAACCTTAACAGATCTCTAATACAAAGGTTCTCCTAGCCGAACTAACACCCTACAAAACATTTGACTTGAAATTGTACATCCTAACGTTAAGGGCCAACGGCAAGGTCGTAACCGGTGTCAGATCCCTAAACCAGAAAATACCCCCCTCACTTGTGAGGGGGGGCGACCGCACAGAGGCGTACCTCAAGTGCATCTACCAATTTCCCTTTGACTTGACGGGGGCCCCAATGGACTCGACGCCACTTAACGGTCGTACGAGGACTCGTGTGAGGTGTCTAAAAGGTAGCGTAAACCCCCTCCCGAACCCCACACAACTTACCCATCTGCCGTCGCAGATGTCCTGGCCCCGGGAAATTCCCCAGGAGGGCCCGTAGCCCCTCCTATCCAGGAAGGGGCCTTGACCGCCTTTCCTTTCCTTCCGGCGGCCCATCCTTAGAAGGGACCGCCTCCCCGTTGAGGGGCCAATGGCCACCTCCCCCGAGCGCTCCCATCCGTAATGGGTGACGCCCCCCATAGGGATCTTCCAATTACTGCTCACCGATCATGACCTTACCGCCCGACCAAAATAAATACGACAATTTAACTAAAATCACTCAATTACAAAACAACCATAACCATTTCACGTATGATTATTGATCAATACTAGTGCAGAATTACTTTATTAGAAAAAACATACTGTAGATGACCATTCTTTATTGCATACTCAAAATAACACGACAATCATCACAACCTGCAAGAAATAGAGTTACCACATCAAAACTTTATTCAAAACAACTGGCTGTCCTCAGGGGCTGGTGGGTGGGTCAAAATTGGCTCTTCGTTCCGTCTCGAGCTCACGTGCAGCGGGGAGGTGCAGCTTCAGAGCATAGGAACAAGAGGATGCTTTCTTGGCTTGTTGCTCCTTTTATCCGTCTTCGGGCGGGCGTAAACCCGCCTCCGCCTGCCCCCTGGGGGCTTGGCCGGCGGCGTCAGCATCTAGGACAACCCCCTACAGGGCGGGAAAAGGCGCGCCCCGGCTACGCCGCTTCGGGCATACCAGCCGGGACTCGCCCCCCGCCCAAGATGGCCTCCCGGGGGGATCTGGGTACTCCACCATACGTTCGGGGGGACCGAGTGGTCGCCCCTTTCCATATGGCAGAGATACCCGCCACCCCCTCTCGACGCAATCCCCAAGGATGGGAAACTGGAAACTGTTCTGGACTTTTGAAAGGCGGGAGGGAGTGACCCTCCCGGCCGTATTTATTAAAATATGAAACAAAATTAAAACATTAAAATAACAGTTTCATATTATGTACAATTTCATTTCCACATTACGATGTTTGGCTAACCTTAACAGATCTCTAATACAAAGGTTCTCCTAGCCGAACTAACACCCTACAAAACATTTGACTTGAAATTGTACATCCTAACGTTAAGGGCCAACGGCAAGGTCGTAACCGGTGTCAGATCCCTAAACCAGAAAATACCCCCCTCACTTGTGAGGGGGGGCGACCGCACAGAGGCGTACCTCAAGTGCATCTACCAATTTCCCTTTGACTTGACGGGGGCCCCAATGGACTCGACGCCACTTAACGGTCGTACGAGGACTCGTGTGAGGTGTCTAAAAGGTAGCGTAAACCCCCTCCCGAACCCCACACAACTTACCCATCTGCCGTCGCAGATGTCCTGGCCCCGGGAAATTCCCCAGGAGGGCCCGTAGCCCCTCCTATCCAGGAAGGGGCCTTGACCGCCTTTCCTTTCCTTCCGGCGGCCCATCCTTAGAAGGGACCGCCTCCCCGTTGAGGGGCCAATGGCCACCTCCCCCGAGCGCTCCCATCCGTAATGGGTGACGCCCCCCATAGGGATCTTCCAATTACTGCTCACCGATCATGACCTTACCGCCCGACCAAAATAAATACGACAATTTAACTAAAATCACTCAATTACAAAACAACCATAACCATTTCACGTATGATTATTGATCAATACTAGTGCAGAATTACTTTATTAGAAAAAACATACTGTAGATGACCATTCTTTATTGCATACTCAAAATAACACGACAATCATCACAACCTGCAAGAAATAGAGTTACCACATCAAAACTTTATTCAAAACAACTGGCTGTCCTCAGGGGCTGGTGGGTGGGTCAAAATTGGCTCTTCGTTCCGTCTCGAGCTCACGTGCAGCGGGGAGGTGCAGCTTCAGAGCATAGGAACAAGAGGATGCTTTCTTGGCTTGTTGCTCCTTTTATCCGTCTTCGGGCGGGCGTAAACCCGCCTCCGCCTGCCCCCTGGGGGCTTGGCCGGCGGCGTCAGCATCTAGGACAACCCCCTACAGGGCGGGAAAAGGCGCGCCCCGGCTACGCCGCTTCGGGCATACCAGCCGGGACTCGCCCCCCGCCCAAGATGGCCTCCCGGGGGGATCTGGGTACTCCACCATACGTTCGGGGGGACCGAGTGGTCGCCCCTTTCCATATGGCAGAGATACCCGCCACCCCCTCTCGACGCAATCCCCAAGGATGGGAAACTGGAAACTGTTCTGGACTTTTGAAAGGCGGGAGGGAGTGACCCTCCCGGCCGTATTTATTAAAATATGAAACAAAATTAAAACATTAAAATAACAGTTTCATATTATGTACAATTTCATTTCCACATTACGATGTTTGGCTAACCTTAACAGATCTCTAATACAAAGGTTCTCCTAGCCGAACTAACACCCTACAAAACATTTGACTTGAAATTGTACATCCTAACGTTAAGGGCCAACGGCAAGGTCGTAACCGGTGTCAGATCCCTAAACCAGAAAATACCCCCCTCACTTGTGAGGGGGGGCGACCGCACAGAGGCGTACCTCAAGTGCATCTACCAATTTCCCTTTGACTTGACGGGGGCCCCAATGGACTCGACGCCACTTAACGGTCGTACGAGGACTCGTGTGAGGTGTCTAAAAGGTAGCGTAAACCCCCTCCCGAACCCCACACAACTTACCCATCTGCCGTCGCAGATGTCCTGGCCCCGGGAAATTCCCCAGGAGGGCCCGTAGCCCCTCCTATCCAGGAAGGGGCCTTGACCGCCTTTCCTTTCCTTCCGGCGGCCCATCCTTAGAAGGGACCGCCTCCCCGTTGAGGGGCCAATGGCCACCTCCCCCGAGCGCTCCCATCCGTAATGGGTGACGCCCCCCCCATAGGGATCTTCCAATTACTGCTCACCGATCATGACCTTACCGCCACAGGCCGGATAGTTGACCGGCTATCCGGACCCCCCACAAAACTCCTACCTAAAGGTCATGTTTTAAACTCTTCAGCCAAGCAATGAGGTCTCCTATGAGTAACTCATTCCCCACCCGGGACAAATGGACCCCATCTCCCAAATACATACTGTCCCCCTTGATACAACCATGCGGGATAGAATGCAGTGTACTTGAACGAAACAATCTACCCAACTTGTTATTTACCTTCTTCACTGAGTGGTTCAGAGCAGAAACCGAAATCGCCCCCCGCCACATTTTACGTGGAATCATATGGGACCATGCAATGGTGCACCCTGGAACTCTTCTCGCTAACCAACTTACAGTGGAAAGCATCGACTCGAGAAGCAGTCGTCTACCAGTGGTCACCAAATCATTACCCCCAAGATGGACTATGATTATAGACGGCGGTGACCTTGTCCGCCCTAACAAACCCTCGAAAAAGGATTGAAACTGGTCAATACAGAGCCCGCCCCTTCCGTAGAAGGTTACCCTGTACCCGTATTCCCCAGCCATGTGAATCATGTCACCTGCCTTGAATACGTCTGCGGCACGTCTCACATATGAGTGGCCCACGACCCACACCTCTCTTTCCGCAGCCGGTGATGTCTGACCGCTGGTTCCCAGGTGTCGGGTCGACTGCACAGTCCGCCCCGCCTCGTAAGGTTGCGCAACTGAAAACCAAACAAAAACAAGAAGCATGAGTACATCATTACAGCTTCACAACATGTGCAACCGCACATACCTTTTGTAACAGTTCGAGGACCAACGCCCCAAACGCTTTACTTTTTCAACACTCAGACCCCTGGCTGTAGCCTCAGTAGCAGCCCCTATCCGAAAGGAGTGGGTCCCGAACTCGCCGGGGTTCAAGCCCGCGGCCGAAATTGACATCGCCAGCACCCGCCGGAACTGAAACCACGTCAGTGGGGTGGCGTCAGCGTGTCTCAACAAGGTCCCCCCCCCATGATGCCACCCTCTGCGCTAAATATTCCTCTACGCAAACAACAGGGCACATGGAAGACCCGGGAATCCTCTGAATGATTATGCAGTCCCCAATCGCACCCTGATCGGTTTTTGACCTGAAAAACGAGACAGTCATCGTCTCGACCTTGACCCGGATGTGCTCCCGGCACAGTCCCCCCATCGTATCCCGCTTGTTCTTTGCCACTAGTTCGCTTACCCGCATAGCCCCATGGAATGCTAGCGCAAATGCGGCTCGGAATAACACAGTTTCATACTGGGATGAACATGTTGCAGGGAGTACGGAGAATAACAGGGCCAACCTATCCAGACCTATCGGGTGCCTCTCATCCACTCTGCGACCCTCAAGGCGTTGCCACCCACGTAGCACTTTCTGCACCACGAAAGACGCTGTCGGGTCCTGAATCCCATGAGCTTTTGCCATAAAGGAAATGGCGGCCCGATGCCTCTGAGCCGTAGCTACTGATTTGCCTGCCTGATGTAAAGACAGCAAGAATTTTACGACAAGCTCTTCCTGTCCCCAAAGCTCCCCCCTAGCAGAACCCAAAAAGGACCAATAGGAACGGAACGCCCCTTCATATGCCTTCCTTGTCCTGGGTGCTAAACTCTCTCCCACGAGGTTTTGTAGTTCGGGGCACCGAGAGACCAGAGAGCTTCGGGAAAGGGTGCCGCCACCGGGTCCGCTGTGGGCAGAAAACCCCAGAAGGCCTGCATACGGAAACGAGAAAGTGCATCAGCCGCTTGGTTCAGTACCCCCGGGACATGTCTTGCCCTAAAGAGCACATTCAACTGCATACATAATAACACAATTTCTTTGAGCAGTCTCAGAATCCATTTGCAACGTGCTGCCTGACTATTGATACACTCAACCACAGTCATGTTATCAGACCAGAACACCACAGAGTGATCCCGGAACCCCTCCGGCCACGTTTTCAAGGCCACCAGAATAGGGAAGAGTTCGAGAAAAGCAATGTTACTCGTCAGCCCGCACTCGTGCCACCATGACGGCCATTTTTGAGCCGACCATTGTGTCCCAAATATGGCCCCAAAACCTATACTCCCCGCCGAATCTGTCCAAAGCCCCAGCTCCTCGGAGGACACCACTGGTTTGTTCCAGACAATTCGACCATTGAAATCCGCCAGAAATGCCAACCAAATGCGCATGTCCTGACGAACCTCAGCCGAGAGCCTCGTGCGGTGATGTCCTTCCTTCAGGCCGACCATGGCTTGTGCAATCGAGCGGGAAAAGGGGCGGGCCATTGGCATCACTCTCAGGGCAAAATTCAACTGACCCACCACTTGTTGCAATTGATGCAGGTTTACTTTCGTCGCACGAATACATGTTTCAAGGGATGTCCCAAATTTTAACACTTTTTCCCTGGGTAATCTAAAACAACCTTCTACTGAGTCGAGCTCGATCCCCAGGAACTCGAGCAAAGTTGAGGGACCCACAGTCTTACCTGGCGCCAATGGCACACCAAATTGATTCATTAAGACCCGAAATTCATGTAAGGCCTTACCACATTCAGGATCCCCGGCTGCCCCCAAAAAGAGAAAGTCATTGAGATAATGCATAACATGCCGAAAACCCGTTTTCCTTGTAAATACCCATTGCAGAAAACAACTGAATTTCTCAAAATAGGCACAAGATATAGAGCACCCCATTGGCATACATCTATCCATGTAATAGCGACCCTGAAACATAAAACCAAGGAGACGCTGATCGTCTGGGTGTACCGGGAGCAACCGGAACGCTGACTCGATTTTGCCATCAGCGCCCCGGGCCCCAGGCGATTCAACATGGCGACGGCCTCATCAAAAGATGCGTACCGCACCGAACACACTTCCGGGTCTATCGCATCGTTCACGGAAAGACCACGTGGGGCTGACAAGTTATGTATTAGCCGAAACTCACCCGGGTCCTTCTTGGGGACCACCCCTAGAGGGGAACAAACAAAGTTAGCAACCGGTGGCAAATCAAATGGACCGGCAACACGACCTCGAGTTACCTCCTTCCCAATCTTTACCTGAACCACCGCCGAATACTGCAAGGCCGACAGTTGGTTCTTACAGTTTGCTACACCCTGAAAATCCCCCACTGGGATGCGGAAACCATATGAAAACCCGTCCCGCAACACCCCAGCGGAAGCATGATCCGGGTATTCGTTGTGCCAAGGAATCATTGCCATGGTATCAATCGGAGTAGGTAAAGGCGCCCCTCGGACTATTTCAGACCTGTTTGGCGCCTCCCTTACCACCGTTATCACCCGTCTTGGCTCTGCACATGGACTCAGGATGGGATGACTGCCCACAGCCCCCGCATTCATGTCTGAACTTGCATGACCCCTGGGGCCTCGTACATTTTCCCCTGTTGAAATTCCAACAAATCCCCTTTTTACCTGTGTTGACACTCGACTTCGAGTGGTGTTCGTTACCTGCACCTGTCCGAAAGGGTGTCCCAGAGGATTGGCGGGAAGATTCACCCCCATTACTCCCTGCCAATGGCACTTTTAACATTCCTGAACTCTCCATTTTCTGCCACGAGACAGAGTCGAAACAATCCCATGTTAGAACTGAGTTGTGCTCTTTAGCCTTTCTAAAAAGATTGTCATAACAGAACCACTGATTGCCCCCGTACGTCAGGGAATACTTCATGATACGTGACTGATAAATAGGCAACTCGGTCAACAACTCGGGCCTGCACTCACCCATGATGGAGGTAAAAATGCCCCACGCTCTGCCCCAAGTCCCTATGTTTTCGTCAACCTTAAAGGCGGCCATTTTTGCGCGCCAAACACTCGGATGCATGAGCTCCTTTTGGCTCTTCACATGCTCTATCTCGTAATGGTCGGTAAGCAATGAAAACATGTTTACATACTTATCCGCCCAAATCATTTCCTTAATTTCCAGTGGAACATGCTGGGCAATCTTCTCCCTTCGAGAAGGTACAGACCCCTCCCACGCAATTGGCAATGGCCGCTTACCTGAAGTAGACCCCGCACTTGCCGCCGAACTTGGGCCTGCTGCACTTTTCAGCCGCCGGAACCTGTGGGGGAACAGAAGATGGTGCCTTCGCAGCCTCTCTGGATTCCCGCAGCTGTCTCATTACTGCCTGGGCGTCGTCAGCCGTGGCGCCCTTAGTATCTTTCCCCAACCACGCTGCCAATTGCGCCGCCAACTCGGGAGGCATATCTTCCCCGTTCACGGGGTGACCACCACGGGGATCGGATGCCCCTCCTTCGGAACCGAGGTTGGCTCCCCACGTGGAGTATCGGGAACCGGGGTCTCCCCCCCAAGTGCCCCCCTTTTCGACCTCTTGCCTCTCCCGCTAGGGACTACTCCCGGCAAAGCTGGTCCGATGACTCGCTTCGGTCCTCCCTCCCCGTCTTTAGCCGCCATCTGCTTCTTCAAATTGGCTACCTTTTTTATGAGCATGCGTAGCATCTGATCGGTACCGACCCGCTTTCCGACCTTCTTGCCCGGCATTCTCAAGCGAAGATATCTGTAAGACAAAGAGAAAGATTACAACGCTCAAAATTGGCTCTTCGTTCCGTCTCGAGCTCACGTGCAGCGGGGAGGTGCAGCTTCAGAGCATAGGAACAAGAGGATGCTTTCTTGGCTTGTTGCTCCTTTTATCCGTCTTCGGGCGGGCGTAAACCCGCCTCCGCCTGCCCCCCGGGGGCGTGGCCGGCGGCGTCAGCGTCTAGGACAACCCCCTACAGGGTGGGAAAAGGCGCGCCCCGGCTACGCTGCTTCGGGCATACCAGCCGGGACTCGCCCCCCGCCCAAGATGGCCTCCCGGGGGGATCGGGGTACTCCACCATACGTTCGGGGGGACCGAGTGGTCGCCCCTTTCCAAACGATTCCCAAAGATGAGTTTGCCCCGTACAGTAGGTGGAACATCACCAAATATGGGATTTCCTTAAGTGAGAGCCAGAAATCGAAGAAATCCTCCCCGCGTCAGCGTCTAGGACAACCCCCTACAGGGTGGGAAAAGGCGCGCCCCGGCTACGCTGCTTCGGGCATACCAGCCGGGACTCGCCCCCCGCCCAAGATGGCCTCCCGGGGGGATCGGGGTACTCCACCATACGTTCGGAGGGACCGAGTGGTCGCCCCTTTCCAAACGATTCCCAAAGATGAGTTTGCCCCGTACAGTAGGTGGAACATCACCAAATATGGGATTTCCTTAAGTGAGAGCCAGAAATCGAAGAAATCCTCCCCAGTTTGGGTAGTACCCCACCGAGGTCACCTATGTCTGCAAGGTATTGGCAGGGATCCCAAAGCACAGTTGGGGAAGAGCGTATGCACAGAAACATACGTATTTGCATCCCGAACTTCCCCTCCATTCTTGGCAGCTAAGGGTACATACTTCATCTGCCATGACAAAGCATACACTTGGTTGCCCTCTGACTTCTCGGGCACATGTTTTATCTCGTTTCTACTGCCACCCACCTATACGGCCGGGGCAGATTACCATCGGACAAGGACAGTTAGGGGTGTTGTGAGTCAAGACGACACCGCGGGTCAAGAATTTGGGGACTTCGCAAAGGGTTTTCTGCCCTTTTGGGGGCCTATAGTGAACAGCAGGAACATTCGCCAGTTAACGAGGGTAGTCGAATCTGCCATGACCGAAACGGCCGGTGCCCTTAGTAATTTGACAGCTGAGCTCCAGTCGGACCGGCTTATGACTCTTCAGAACCGGGTTGCCCTAGATGTCATACTTGCAGACCGTGGTGGTGTATGTAGAGTGATCCAATCCAGTTGCTGCATTTTCATCCCTGATAATGCTCCGACAGTGTACCAGGCCATCTCCAAACTGCACAAAATCTCTGATTCCCTTCATGTGGATAAAGGGGATTGGTCTCTGCTAGGGTGGTTCTGGGAACTGATCTCTGTTTGGGGATGGAAAACTCTGATCTTCATTGGGATGATCTTAGCCATTCTGTTTATTTTTTGCCTGTTTGTGCAGTGCGCTCCTGCAATATGTGGCCTCTGTGCTTCTTCATGTGTAAGGAAGCCTGTGTCAAGGGACGAATTGAGCAACAGGATGATGGTACAGCAGCATCTCCATGAATTAATTAATACGGATTTGGACTCAGATTAGCATGAGTTATTGCCTAATATGAGGGCAAAAGGAGGGGCTGTGGTTCTGAAATTCCGGACCTTGCTGTGATATGGTACCGAGGTCCAACACTCGTGTCACAAAATATCGTCGTACCATGACGAATTTGGTATCGACAGACCGATAATGATTAGGACATTATCCCTGTACATTTGCGTCGTGATTGAGCGATGCCAACACCCTCAAATCGTGGTTTCCGTTCGGAACCCTCGGACTCCATTTTGTGAACGGCATCCATCTTATGCCTTGCCCTCATATAAGTCAATTGATTAAGGTCGAGCTTGATCTGAAAGGACACATCCACCTTAGCTGACTTCCGCATGACCTGGCCGAACTGACTCTACCGCCTCCAGCCAAACCTGTTTTGGCAGCTCCTCGCCCAGTGGCCGAGTACGATATCATCAAAGCACAACATGCCATAAACCATTCACCACCTACAGACCATGTTTTCTACACACATACACCTGTCCATGTTCCTTGTTTATGGCCAGTTTTATGACAAGGAGGTGCCCTGTTTTATTGGGGTTTCATCGATATCTGATTGTAATTCCGGGCTGAGCTGGGTCATCTATCACAAACTGGACATCTAAAATATGGGTTGGCCGTCATGACTTCGCTCTTTGCTTTATTGTGTAAATATGTCTATGACCATATAGTAAACTCAAGAATTCTCTCCCGAAGTGCAACAATTTGTATAAAAGGAGAAGGCTGGTTCTGTAAAAACGAACAGTCTCCTGAGAACTTACGGCCCGTGCTGTCGTACTTCTAGGACACATGTTACTTGGTTGCAGCCAATAAAACTCGATCTCACCTAGAAGACTCTTGGTTTCTGTGGTCCGGAACAGGGAGAACTCAGAGGTCTTCCGGTGTTATCCCCTGGCACCACGGGTTCCTAAAAACCCGGCACCTCAGTTCATCGACGTAAATTCTTCAAAAGAATTATAATACTCCTCTGAACAAATTGATTCCCCTCCTTTAATCATAGGGAATGTTATCTATATGGTTTTTCATTAACGGACGTTTTACCAATAAATGTTAGGCTTTATGACACTTAATAAAGTTGGATAAAATCAATAAAGTTGGATTTAGCGTGTTTCAAGTCAGACAGACACTGCAGAGAACGTTTCCGCTGTCACCTGACCTGAACACGTCAGACGCATGAAGTCATACGCATTACATTACCGTCCAATAATAATGGCGGCTCGGCGGACCGTTCACCACCTTCGGATAGCAGCAGTTCCCGAAGTAGGTGGATTGTGGCGAGTCGCGGCGGACAGAGTAAGTGATGTCGAAACTAAACGCACTGATAAATAACAGGATTGTGATATGAGGGTGAAATTACCATTCACTACCTCGAAACTAGTGTTGGATTTTTCTGTGTTGTTACAGATTATACGCAGCGTGAAGAAGTATGTCTTGCTGCTAATCCATGGGGAAAGTAAAGTCCCATAATTTTGTAAGTACGGGGCAAAAGAATTATAATATCTTGATTTTAAAAAAACGATTCTAAAAATCGATTCTACTAACTGTCTAAATTCTCGATCTTGCCGTCCTGTTAAAGGACGCATTTAGAAAATAAGTGTTGGACGCCACTCCATTATTGCTTTACGATACAACGCCAGATGTAGAAAGTACAATTCGGCGTAAAGAAGAATTAATAGATCAATCCTTTCAATTCGGTGCAAAGTCAGACTAATGGATTAGTCTTCATAAATAATGTCAAATTTGTGAGATAACTAACAACCAGAAATTCGCTCTAAAAATAGCGAGTATTTTCTCAAAAATATAAGAATAATATGGAGAGACAAAACAATAGAGCAACTCACTTCTGATAAATATAAAAGGCAGAATGTATGAATGTAAAAATGAACATGATTGTTTTTATATCATCTCTTTACAGAATTAACCCCTGGTGAATCTCTAGGAGCTTGAAGAAACGGTAAAAATCTGTGAGTCTGTATGAAAAACTTCTGAATACGTTTTTTCTTAAAATACACAAAATATTTTTGTATATTTGTTTTTCACATTTATATCCTCTGGGTTGGACGTGCCTTAGCGAGCACGGACCGCCCGTGGATTTCACTCCATGGTCCTGATGAAAGCTGAGCTGAAATTAGCAACTAACAGCAGAAACATGTCGACCTTTTTCTAGGGCATAGTGGTTTCCAATAAAATCACCAGATAGTCCTCACCTGTTTTTAATGTGACCAGCTAACCCGTGAATAAAAGTCATTTAAGGGTACTGCTGGGATCTTTTAACATTAGCACGCACTTCACTGAACACACATTGACTGTTTCACAAAGAACCTGCTCCGCTGCAATCGCAGGCGTCGAAGCACACGGGGGGGACATTCGGTCTCCCTCGTGGGAACCCCATGATGAAGCATGTCACCACTAGGGTGAGTGAGGGTTCTTTTTACAAATAGAGTTCTTCCTTTTACTTATAGGTTTGTGTCTCTCCCCCATTTTTCAGCTTTTGTTCTGATTTTTTCACTAATCTTCACATTTACTTCAGAGTGTATTTTGGGTTTTAAAATACACAGTTAGTCACTCTTTAGTTGTTGTAGGAATATTGATAGGGGTAGAAGAGTGACCTCTTAAATCCCTCACTCTCTTGTTGTTTAGAGATATTGATGATTGTGTAACTGAATTTGAGCAGCTAATGCTTTACTTTATCTATTAGAGCTTCCTGTTGAAGCTGACTTTTGTAACTATTTTAGAATGGCTCTGGCAGCTTGCCGGCGCCATTCTAAAAGAGTTACAAAAGTCAGCATGAACTTTTGACCCAATCCGTTCCGTTCGCGGATTTTCATTCGCGGATTTTGCGGGAAATTCGCGAATCTCGCGGATTGCGAATTTACCGAAAATCCGCTAAATCCTCGAACTAAATGTGATGAGGGGCCTCTGAGTGACCCATATCTCACAGATATTCATTGACCCTTGCCTGGATGTGGGTCACCTGAATGGTTGGAGTCCCCATGAGGGGGGAGGCCCCCTTGCACCACATAGGTTTCAGGGGCTTTTGTTTCACCTCCCCCTCAGAAGTAGAAGAAAGATCGAAAACAGGGAGAACTATGGGCCAGATGTAGGTTGCCCAATACCGGTCGGTAACGGCCAAAATTACCGAATTTCGGCTGTTACCGACCGGTTTTAGGCTTTTGAGATGTAGGTGGCCATTTCTCGGATTTGGTAATTTACCGAATCGGTATTTTAAGGAATCGGTAATTTACTGATTCCTTAAAATACCGATTTGGTAAATTACCGAATCCTTAATGTAGGGAGCACTCAAATGAGGGCTTTCCTCATTTCAAGAGTCGTTATTTACCACCAACTACAAGTTGGTGGTAAATATCGAAAACCCTACAAAAGCATTTTTTTGTAAATTATAACAGTGCCATGTGGCAGACATACATGCCCTTAGGGCATGTATGTCTGCCACATGTGCACCCACGCACTATTCAGGGGTGCAACAGGGTGTCTAAGTGACACCCTGCCACCCTTGAATGTGTTCCCTATTTTACCGAATCAGTATTTACCGATTCGGTACCTGGAGGCCCATAGGGATGAATGGGAAATACCGAATCGGTAAATACCGATTCGGTATTTACTGAATCTTACAGATTCGGTAAAAAATACCGAATGAATACTTACATCCCATTTACCGTTTCTAAAATACTGAATCAGTAAAATTTGGTATTTTAGAATCAGTAAATCTGAATTACCTACATCTGGCCCTATGACATTTAAAATTGATCTAAGGCAGAATAGCAGGATCCAACTTTAGCGCCACGCCATCATCCAATAAGGTTAAGTAGGGAGGATGGTGGAGCAAATAGGATCGTTCCCTCAACCTTCTAGCAGAGGTAATAGCAACTAAAAATAGAACATTAAAAAAGAGAAATTTTAAATCCACTTTGCTTAGGGGTTCAAAGGGAGGCCCTTGCAAGGCTTTCAAAACCAGAGGCAAATCACAAGGAGGAACTCAAGAACAAGCAACAGGCTGGGAAACAGAAAAGGTCTTAAAAATCCTGGTCACCAGTAGTTCTGCCTCTTTAATCACATTATCACTGTCATTAAACCCATACCACAGTGATCTCAAAGTAGGCATAGAAAGATTGTTTCCAAAACGCATTTAAAGGAACCTGAAGGCTAGAGGGTACAGATACCGTGCATTATAACTTTCCCCATGCTTCGAGTAAGCAGAAAGATTAGATGGGTGCATATTAACAAGCGGCAGCGATATTTATCGCTGGACGCGCCTAGCGCAAGCTTCCCTATCGCTGGAATTCATTGCCAAGCTACCTACCGCTGTATTTACAACGCTTAGCACATTGGCGAGGAAAATTCCAGCGATAGCAGGGAAATGTCCGAACATCGCTGTAAAACCAGCGATGTTCCCTGCTAAACCGTGATGACCTTGCTGATATGATCCTGTGGTCATAACCCCACATTCCACCTCCCATGCAAAGTATGCTTAACACTGGAATTTAGCCCACGTTAAAATCCAGTGTTGATGGCCGGTTAGCGCGATTTTGTTTATCGCTACGCCGGCCGGGGCATTGTTGTAAATATCGCGTAGCTGCCCTTGCAATATTTCCTCATGTAGTCTATTAAGGCACGCCTACTTTGCATCTCATTAACGATACAATGCAAAGCGGGTGCTAAATCACGGAAACACGTGCTAGCGTGTCCTTGCTAATATTGCGATAACATTATCGCTGCTTTTCGGCCGAAAACGGACGCTAAAGCAGGGATAGTTTTATAGCGACCCCTTGATAGTATGCCCCATGTTCTTCTAAATTTCTGAACCACATTAAATATATGTGGAGGCAAACCTTGTTTCTCAAGAACCAGCCTTTCACCCTCCAAATTGAATGGGTGCGATGAAGAGGAAGAAGAGAGCAGCAAGTTTTTAGATGTGAGGTGGATAGAGGCACAATCCAAGGAGGATGAAGGGCGATTTCTATCAGAAGAAGGAATCACATTCACCTGGGCCAAAATGGAACAATTATCAGCACATGGGCCTTCTCCTGGTGAATCTTCCACAACAACATCTGGATTATGGGGAAAGAAGTGAAGGCAAACAGAAGTCACTTTGGCCACTTCAACGCAATCTCCTTACTTCTGGAACCTGAAGCAAAACCTAGGAAAAAAAGTAATAATCCTGGAGGCAAAAAGATCCATGTAGGAGTTCGTAGCCCTTCTGCAAATCTCGCTGAAGGTTGTGCTGGACGATCTCAGATTCTGAAGGGGGGAATACACAATCCAAGATGTCTACCTACATAGTGTCAGTTCCTTGGATATGGACTGCTGCTGATTAAAATAACAGTGGCGGTGCAATCACAAGGGCGAAATTGCGCCGCCCATCCTGCTGTCAGAGTAGCAAATATGAAAAAGCCTGTTATTACTGTTGTATTTGTCAGTGCAACCTGACTGCTTGAACAAAGTGTAGAGGCATAGCCACCACTGTTGACTGGCAGCAGGGGAGGAGAAATGGTGCACACCTAAAGATTAAGGTGCACATGGAGTGGCACTGATCCTGTTGGGCCTTTGACACCATATCCCTATGGCTGCTGATAGATCTCCTACAGGAACTCATTGTCTTCTCATGCAGAGAGCTGAAACTACTGTCCTCTTTCCCCAAGGAGAGATCCCAGGGGATTGCAGTGTACCTTTATCTATCGGAAACGTTTTCTTTTTAACTCATGCGTGCCAACCCCGGAAGGAATATTTGTTCATTTGAGCTACAGGTGGTGTCTTACATTGATGACACTAAGGTCATTGTGTCAATTTTAAAAGACGTAGTAAATACTGCAGCCAATTTTATTCATTACATGACAGCAGTAGTTGGGTGGATGGTGAGAAACTACCTGAAGGTCAATGGGGATAAGTTGGAGATACTTATCTTTGGAGCACATACCTCCATCTGGAATAATAATTGGTCACCTAAGATCCTGGGTACTATATCTATGCCCACAGAGAGGGATAAGAATCTTCAGGTGATGCTGGACTGTTAGCTCTCCTTTAGATCTTCAGGCCAACTGCGTCATGTTGACGTATTTCTGGATGATTACAATGTTGAAAAAACGTTTTCCCTTTAACCTCCTTCATCATGGAAACAAGTGGCCTTGGCCCTAGTCATGTCTAGAATTGACCACTGTAATGCCCTATATCTAGACACCAACACGAGCACCTAAGCCAAATTACAGTTAATCCAAAACAAGGCTGGCCAGGCTCATCCTGGGCATTCCAAAATTGGAGTCTGCATCCAACGGACCTTCATTGACTCCTGGTAAGTAAACGGATTATGCTGAAGACCATCTGCTTAGTGCACAAGGCCCTCTTTTAACCTGCCTGGCAGGAATCAAGGATATGTTCCACAGCTACACCTCTGGGAGAACTCTCCGCTCAGTTCACATTAACTCGATGACAGTGCCAAGATTTCAAAGAAGAAATAGGGAGGCAGAGCCTTCTTGGTCATGGCTGCAAGACTTTGGAACTCGCTGTCAATCTTTCTGACCATGATAAAACTCACTCCCTCTTTAGAAAGGCCTTAAACATGCTGTTCATGCTATAGAATCGATCTTACATGTCCATTGGGGTAGACAGTCAAAATATCGAGTTCTTAATGTCGATGTACCATATTATCGAGTTCAAAATATCGATGGTAAGAAATATCGGAAACCAAAATATCGTAGTAGAAAATATCGATTTATGTGTGTGTCAAAAATATCGAAGACATCAATGTCGAAATCAGTAATATCGATGCCGAAATTATCGATTGTCAAAAATATTGATATGTAAAAGTGATGTTTTAAAGTATGTTAAGTAATGATATAGTTAAATGTTGTTTATATATAATGTAATTTTTACATATAATTTTATAATTATTAGTTAGAAGTGTAGGAGCGGGATGTAGAGTTTATAGGGGATAAGGGTGGGTAGTGTATTAAAAAAGTATATTGTAAATATGGAATAATAAATTTCGCATTTGAAAAAAAATTTACATTTGCGAAATTTAATTCAAATTATTTAAAATTTCGAAATTTTATATAAACTTATTGAGTATTGTTAAATTATTTGTACTTTGCTTTTGGATATATATTAATTAATTGTGTAAATATATCTAAATTTTTAAATTTTTACTAAATAATTGTATTTTAATGTTAGGAGCGGGATGTAGAGTTTATAGGGGATAAGGGTGGGTAGTGTATTAAAAAAGTATATTGTAAATATGGAATAATAAATTTCGCATTTGAAAAAAAATTTACATTTGCGAAATTTAATTCAAATTATTTAAAATTTCAAAATTTTATATAAACTTATTGAGTATTGTTAAATTATTTGTACTTTGCTTTTGGATATATATTAATTAATTGTGTCAATATATCTAAATTTTTAAATTTTTACTAAATAATTGTATTTTAATGTTACGAGCGGGATGTAGAGTTTATAGGGGATAAGGGTGGGTAGTGTTTTAAAAAAGTATATCGAAATTGTACAATTTAAAATTTCGAATTTCATTTAAATTTCAAAATTTCGCAAATTTTTAACAATATTTGTAGTTGTCGACATTTTATCGAAATTAAGGGAGTATATTAAACATTATGATTAATTTTTGTGTATGTACAAAAATGTTTAAAAAATTATAAAATATTACATTATATTTATATAATATTTGTACTATAAATTTAGGAGCGGGATGTAGAGTTTATAGGGGATAAGGGTGGGCAGTTTTTTAAAAATATATAGGGTAATTATATAAAAAAAAAATCGCAATTTCAGATAAATTTGCGAAATGTCTAAAATTAAAAATATTTGGAATCATGCGAAATGCTATCGATTGTTATCGAATATAGTACTTATTTTTTAGTTTGCTGTTGTGTATATACTAAAATAGATTAGAAATTATAATAATTTTAGATATTTTCTTATAATATTTGTCTAATTATTTTATGAGTGGGATGTATAGTTTCAAGGGGATAAGGGTGGGTAGTGTATAAACAAAGTATACTCTAATCATAGAATGAAAAATTTCGTATTTTTTTTAAAATTTATTTCTCTTAGAAATTTTAAAAACATTTGCTTTAAATACGAAATTATGAACACTATTATGTTTGTGTTCTAAATTGAGGTATTTTGTGTATGTAGTAAAAAGTATAAAAATATATAAGTTAGTAGATATTTTATATATAAATGTATCATATTTTTTGGAGTGGGATGTCGAGTTTATAGTGGATCAGGGTGGGTAGTTTTTTCAAAGGTACTTTTTGTGCTTTTAGGGGCTTTTTTTGTGTATGTGCGAAGGGGTATTTTAAGTGTTCAGGGTCAGTTTTTAGTTTGTGGGTGAAGGAATTTTGTAAGGTTTAAGGCTCAGTTTTTAGTTTGTGGGTAAAGGGGTATTTTTAGGTTTCAGGGTCAGTTTTTGGTTTGTGGGTAAAGGGGTATTTTTATGTTTCTGGGTCAGTTTTTAGTTTGTGGGTAAAGGGGTATTTTTAGGTTTCAGGGTCAGTTTTTAGTTTGTGGGTGAAGGAGTTTTGTAAGGTTTCTGGGTCAGTTTTTAGTTTGTGGGTAAAGGTGTTTTGTAAGGTTTCAGGGTCAGTTTTTAGTTTGTGGGTAAAGGGGTTTTGTGAGGTTTCAGAGTCAGTTTTCAGTTTGTGGGTAAACGGGTATTTTTAGGTTTCTGGGTCAGTTTTTAGTTTGTGGGTAAAGGGGTATTTTTAGGTTTCAGGGTCAGTTTTTGGTTTGTGGGTAAAGGGGTATTTTTATGTTTCTGGGTCAGTTTTTAGTTTGTGGGTAAAGGGGTATTTTTAGGTTTCAGGGTCAGTTTTTAGTTTGTGGGTGAAGGAGTTTTGTAAGGTTTCTGGGTCAGTTTTTAGTTTGTGGGTAAAGGTGTTTTGTAAGGTTTAAGGCTCAGTTTTTAGTTTGTGGGTAAAGGGGTATTTTTAGGTTTCAGGGTCAGTTTTTGGTTTGTGGGTAAAGGGGTATTTTTATGTTTCTGGGTCAGTTTTTAGTTTGTGGGTAAAGGGGTATTTTTAGGTTTCAGGGTCAGTTTTTAGTTTGTGGGTGAAGGAGTTTTGTAAGGTTTCTGGGTCAGTTTTTAGTTTGTGGGTAAAGGTGTTTTGTAAGGTTTCAGGGTCAGTTTTTAGTTTGTGGGTAAAGGGGTTTTGTGAGGTTTCAGAGTCAGTTTTCAGTTTGTGGGTAAACGGGTATTTTTAGGTTTCTGGGTCAGTTTTTAGTTTGTGGGTAAAGGGGTATTTTTAGGTTTCAGGGTCAGTTTTTGGTTTGTGGGTAAAGGGGTATTTTTATGTTTCTGGGTCAGTTTTTAGTTTGTGGGTAAAGGGGTATTTTTAGGTTTCAGGGTCAGTTTTTAGTTTGTGGGTGAAGGAGTTTTGTAAGGTTTCTGGGTCAGTTTTTAGTTTGTGGGTAAAGGTGTTTTGTAAGGTTTCAGGGTCAGTTTTTAGTTTGTGGGTAAAGGGGTTTTGTGAGGTTTCAGAGTCAGTTTTCAGTTTGTGGGTAAAGGGGTATTTTTAGGTTTCAGGGTCAGTTTTTAGTTTGTGGGTGAAGGGGTATTTTTAGGTTTCAGGGTCAGTTTTTAGTTTGTGGGTGAAGGGGTTTTGTAAGGTTTCTGGGTCAGTTTTTAGTTTGTGGGTAAAGGTGTTTTGTAAGGTTTCAGGGTCAGTTTTTAGTTTGTGGGTAAAGGGGTTTTGTGAGGTTTCAGAGTCAGTTTTCAGTTTGTGGGTAAAGGGGTATTTTTAGGTTTCTGGGTCAGTTTTTAGTTTGTGGGTGAAGGGGTATTTTTAGAGTTTAGGGTCAGTTTTTAGTTTGTGGGTCAAGGGGTATTTTTAGGTTTCAGGGTCAGTTTTTAGTTTGTGGGTGAAGGAGTTTGGTCAGGTTTCTGGGTCAGTTTTTAGTTTGTGGGTAAAGGTGTTTTGTAAGGTTTCAGGGTCAGTTTTTAGTTTGTGGGTAAAGGGGTTTTGTGAGGTTTCAGAGTCAGTTTTCAGTTTGTGGGTAGGGGGGTATTTTTTCGTTTCTGGGTCAGTTTTTAGTTTGTGGGTGAAGGGGTGTTTTTAGGTTTCAGGGTCAGTTTTTAGTTTGTGGGTCAAGGGGTATTTTTAGGTTTCAGGGTCAGTTTTTAGTTATAGGTGTTCAGGGAAAACATAAATTAAGATTCTATTTAAATTAAAGTTATTACATTAAATTAAATTTAATTATATTACATTATTCATTTTTTTACATTTGATTTACTATAATAATTTATTATTATTTAATGTCCTGCAGTTACTTAAATTAATTGTTATTTGGAGTTGGAAGAGTAAATTTAATATGTTCTGTGTCCTGCACTTACTCTAATTAAATGGTGAATGCTGTTCTAATAGTAAATCAAGCACGGTTTTTGAGAAGCAATTACCTAAAGTAAATGGTTATTGGAGTCGGAATATTAAAAAATTTAATTATGTGTCTTTCAAATATTGATATTATATGTATATGGGTGTATGATTAATAATTGTTATAACTTCAGTGTATAGTATGTTATTTATTTATATGTGGTATATAGAAATAGATAGAACATTACAGTTATAATACATTTGCTAAAATACATAATAATGATTTTGTCATAGGTAATACAAAATAATGACACCAGTTTTCTTTTTTGTATATTTTTTTATTCAACACTTGAAATATACGATCACATATACATTTTATCAAGCTATGTTTGGTATACATATAAACAAAAAAGGAGGATAATGTTCTTTGAAGAATCACATTTTTGAGTAATTTTCTTGACAAGTAAATTTTATTTGTAGAGAAAAAATTGTTAGTTCACATAATGCAATGTATGATATTATACATACATAATACAATTAGTGTTTCTTAATAAAACATCAGACATGTGTAATGAAAAACATAAGTCACAATTTTTTTATACATATTGTGATATACTGATGATGATATTAACATATGAACACTTTCAAATGTTTAATAAAAGATAAATATACTAATGAGAACATGTACATCATCATAAATGATTCTTTTAACATTACAATATTCTTATGTATGATTATTATGATTAATAAATACGTTTTAATAATAACAATTTTCACATATTAGTCATATTGTAAACAATTAAATCTGATAAACAAATACAATATTACATATTTAGTTATATAATAATTTTAATAAATATTACATTAAATATTTATATATTTTCATATTTAATGTAATAAATATTAAAATTATGTTATATCTAATTAATATACAGCCAAAAAGATTTTATATTTGCAATATACTATACAATTTTTTTAAGAATACACATAATTTCGAGCTATATATATAACAATAATGGACATTTATAGTAGTACTTTTCACAGTTACATATAATTTGGCTCGTTTATTTTGTAACCACTCTTTGTCTTTTTGCGTTATTTTGGTAAAGGGAAAGTCGCGTTTGGAAGCAGGTTCACTTTTGAGTAGGTACGATTCTACTTTTATATTTTTAAAGTAATGTAAATTACAAATAAAGGTTATATTTTGTTAATTTGGGGTTGGTAATTAAAGTATGACTATTTATATATAATGGAGTGGAATTATTACGTATTTTCGTTCACGACTTTTTGAGCCATTTAAAAAAATTGGAGTAAATGAGTATGTGGTATAATTTTATTAAAATAAAAATTAATAGGATTTTTATGTTTATATATTATGGGATACTCGTTAGTGTTATGTCGGTGTGATTGTTTAGCTGTTTTTTTTTCTCGTATTTTGAAACAGCTATTTCCGTTTCCGAATTTTTTTGGGGGGGGAAAGGAAGTGTGTTTCAGTTGTTAAAACGGAGATGATTTACATTCTTCCTTTATATTTTCAGTTCTGTGAAATATTTTTCACACTTTAAGATAACAGTCGTTATTTTAAATGGCATTTAAATAGTCGTTTAATTTGGATGATGGAGAGTTTTAGCGGAGTTAAACAAACATAAATAATGATTTGTTGGATTAAGTCTTTGATATTTACACATTGTATTGTCGGTAAAGGATTATCTTTATGATGTTTTATTTAAAGGTAAGTTATAAATGTATGTTATTTTATTTGGATGGAAGCAGTTTTTAAAAACAAATATTGTGATATAATAATATATTTATTTAGTCTTTTTAGAATAGTGTTAAAATATAAATTAGACTAAATAAATATTTATATATTATATTAAAATATGTGTTTTATTAGATTAAGGATATTGTTTAATCTCTATTAATTAATTTAGTTATTGCAATTAGTTCAATGTTTTGGCTATCATTTTTAAATATTCCAGTCCTCTTGTTGTAGGATATAGTTGGACTTGCTGTTGAAGATATAAATACATTTGAGCAGTTTGTCTAGACAGTTTGGGTTTCAGTTGTATGACAGATTGCTGCATACGTAGTTCCTGAAAGCTTTGCTCTTTTTGTATAGCTGTGACTAGCTTGTGTAATGTGGGTGTTGTACGTCCAGTAGAAGAGAGGAAGGCATTGTGCCAACCTTCAACAGCATTGTTCGTTTTTGCCTCTTGGTTGAGTGTTGGTAGATAGACATTCCACCAGGGAATTGCAAATTTTGGCTGGCGTCTGTGGCCTGACCTGTGTAGTCTTCCTACCCAGTTGTCCTCAAAGTAATCTTAAAGTGGGGCGAGTCTTTGCTCATTTTGGGTGTAGAAAGGACTTTCAAGTAACAAATTGTAATGTTCGGCAACATCAGTTACTGGTACATATGCCAGAGCAATGAGATGTTTGATTTGGCATGCAAAAGTTATATTTGTTGCATACTCAACACTAAGGGCAGATTTTTGTAAATGTCTCCAGAGACATTGATTGAAATGAAAATAACATCCTTGAATGGATGTGTGTGGGTAAGTTTTCAAAATTGAATTAATCATAGCTTGCTCGAAGTCTATGATGATTTTCATTGGGAAGTAATCAGAAGTTTGTTCCTTTATTTTTTGTAAGATTTCAGAGTAAGTTGTGGCTTGTTTGTTTGGTAATAAGCAATATATGAAGGGGATACAGGTATTATGATATTGCCCATGAATTGTGTATAACTGGTAGAAAGGTTTTGGGCATATAGAAAAAGTTCCATCCATCATCCAAGTAGTACTTTCAGTTATTTTTTTTATATTTTTATTAGTTGCAAACATTATAATTCTTTTATCCTTGCTATGATTATCATAAAAAATAAATGGCTCGTCATTATGAGTAATTACAAGCTCTGGTGGAATTATGACTTCTTCAAAAGTTTTAGGAGTTGGTATATAGGGTCTACTTGCTTTTTTTGTTCTTGCTATTGTTCTTTTAATGGAAGCAATAGATGGTAGCTGACTTCTTGCTTCTTTGGGAACTTTAGGTAGTAATTCTTTAGGAATTACGTTGGTAGGTAGTTCTGATCTGGTACTTAATTCCTTGATATTCTCAAGAGTGGATCTCACTTTTATTTCTGAGATGTTTGGTGGGTGATTATGTTCAGTGGTATTTATAACACTAGTTTCCCTTGTTGTAGCACGGCTATAGCATTTATTGGAGTAATATTTTGTACACTTCCAATTCACTTTAAGGTCTTTTTGTTTCTCCTGAGTATAAATGTAGCCCATATAGCATAACAAAAATTTGCATTTCTGAGATGTAATAAATTTTGCATCATCAGTCATTCTTGAGTTCCGGTATCTAGAAAAGTTAATATACAAATATAAATATAATCAGAAATGTATAAAAGATTTTAAATAAAGCTAGTATTCTTCTAGTAATTTACTTACCAGCAGTAATGTTCTATTTATCGAAAGTAGATGCTTGTTCACTTTGATGTTGTTCTTCTATTGGCACGGTCTGTACAGAAATAATTAAGTATGTTATAGGAAAAGTTACTATTTGTTTTTTGGTAACATTTGTTTTACTTTATAACGTCTCTAAAAATAGTTTAGTTTCTTTGGATTTAAACAGAGAAATTTCCAAGATTATACTAACAGATTGATAAAAAGAGTCATTTTTATTTGTAGCACATTCTATAGAGTTTATGAAGACTACTTATGTTTTATTTATCAACTTACCAAGATAATTATAGTAGTAGCAGAATGTTTGTTCTTTGATGTGAATTATCTCTTTTCTGTATCTTTGAGTTCTGTGTTGAGAGAAAGTTGATGACAATTACTAATGTGTTTATATGTTATATAAATAATACACATTTGTTCTAAAGCATTGTTACTTATTTGCTAAACAGAACCGGGGATGATACATGTATTATGAGTTAAAGCACAAAAAAACATATTTAAGAACAGGAAGATTATAGTAACAGATGCATAAAAAGAGTCACTTTTATTCCTAGTACATTATATAGAGTTTATAAAGACTAGTTATGTTTTATTTATGAACTTACCAAGAGAATTATAGTAGTATCAGAATGTTTGTTCTTTGATGTGAATTTTCTGATTTCTGTACTTTTGAGTTCTGTTTAGAGAGAAAGTTGATGAAAATTACTAATGCGTTTATATGTTATATAAAGAATGCACATTTATGATTAAGCATTGTTACTTATTTGCTAAAAAGAACCGAGGATGACATATGTATTATGAGTAAAAGCACAGAAAAACATATTTAAGAACAGGAAGAAAACATTTTTTACACAGCATTCTAACGTTTTTTCCTCAAAACATTCTGGCTTCACACTATGTATTAAGATTTACAGGCTAAGAAACAAAGTATAGAGTTTTAAATTAGGCCAATAATTGGCAAATAACGTTAAGTAAATGTTAAACATATGTAGATACCTTTTTTAAATGTAAAGTGTCCTGTATCTTGAAGTTGAAGTATAACTTTATTTGTTTGTAGAGTCTGTTTAAAGGTAAAGTACATAAAGAAATAACAAATTACTTTACAAATTTTGGTCTATAAGTAATAGCAAAATAACATTAGAATTTAGTAACAGAGCTATATGATTACTTACTTGTAGTTTCTGGACGAATTTTCTTGCAGAGAAGAATAGAGATGGTGCTCCCAAAATTGGCAGTATGTGGTCACGAAGAATATTTCCTGCAACTTGTATGGCTGTTTGTGATTGGTTTATATAGTCTATGTGTAATTAAGTTTGCTATCTGATTGGTCAGATATGTAAAGACGAGTTACTATTGGTTAGTTTGAATTTTTTTTAAGTTAAATATTTAAGATATATCTTCTTAAATAGTTTATGTTGAAGAATTGAAATGATATATTTATGTTAAAAAATACTTATTAAATAAATAAAGATTATGTAAAATGAGTGCTAAGTATTAAATAAGTATGTTTACAACGAGTTTATATAAAAATTTCGTTAGTTGGCGAAAATAAATTTTTGTACACTAAATGTTACTTAATAATTTGAAATTACATTAGTGAAGTCATTTGAAATGTGTGTATTACGTAGATAATACATTTATTGGTGTTATATCTAAAAAAAGGAGTATTATTTAGCTATCGAAATTTTGATATGTACGAAATTAGTGCTATCGAAATTTTAGTAATCGATATTATTGTAGTGTGTTATATGTAGTATTGAGTGTCGATATTATTGTATTCGAAAATAATGCTAACGATATCTCTGTATACGATATTTTTGTGCATCGATATAGTTTGCTCGATATTATTGTAGTTTACATGTTAAGTATAGGGTGTCGATATTAGTGCTATCGATAATAGAGACTCGATGTTATAGTAGGTCGATTTTTTAGACATCGAAATTCTGTCAGTGATTCGTCCATTGGTTCTACTCCTCAGGGTGGTTCCTCCCCTCTGCGAAAATAGCACCTGACTCGCTTGGTCATTTGTTATGCTTTATAAATCCTGCCCAAATCAAATCAAATCATTTCAGTCTTCACAGCTGTCTTGTGACGGGTGGCCTGACATGCACACTTTAAACCTCCCCAACCTTAGTTGTCTTAGACAGCTAGGTGGAGAGCAGGCACAGTCTTTCAGTGCCTGTAAGAGTAGTGCACCAGCTCATTCCATCCAATCATGGCACTATTCTCATGTTGGTTGAGTACAGCAACTAGATTAGTTAGGGGAGTTGGCTCAAAGAATCCTTGCTGCCATTTTGCAAAACTCCGCTGCCGAGACTGGAGAGGAGTATTTAAGTACTTTAAAAAAAAGATTTTATATGCTGTTTTATTTATTTGTACACACTGTCACGTAGTGTGAGAAACTCGCAGTGCTTTCAGCCTCAACTCCAGAGCTCTTAGTGGTGGCCCGTTTAAGCACTGTTTATAACAGACTACGATTGAGAACTTTGGAGTTGCACCTAATGGTATTCCCGGAGTACCTGCATGATCGCCCCACCGCTTTCTAAAGCAGTGAGCCGCCACATGAAAGTAGATGGCGATTCTCCCAAAATGCTATTCAGCAAGCCACTGTGTTCAAAGACTAGGAACGAGTACTGCCTTGGTGATTGATATAGGCCACTGTAAATGTGCTGTCGGATCTTACCAACACATTTGAGTGGTTCAGTTGGGGCTTGAAATATTGAAGAGCTCTGGAAGCTGCTGTCAGTTCTCTTTGGTTTGAAGATCTCAATGCTTCTGACAAGATCACCTTGCTTGGACTGACAGCATCCCCAGCGTAGCATCCATCGCAAGGTGTTTGCATCCATGTTAGAACTAGAGGAGAATCCAGGTGCATCACGACTCCCTTGCATAGACGCTTTGTGTCCATCCACCGTTGCAGGGCTAGAATAATGTCTCCAAGAATATTTTCAGAGAATGTATGAGTAAGTAAACAGGGACAACATTGTGGTTACCAGACTGAGAACTAGTGTGTTGGATGCGGTTATTGTCCAGTGGTGGGGCATACAGTGGGGCCAGAACAGTTACAAATTGAGCACCAGCCCCACTTGACCCTCTTCTAGTGACGCCAGTGATAGTACTATCTGCATGGAAGTAACATGCACCAATTACATTACCTGGCACTTTGTGCTGTTCTTAGATTCAGTACGAAAGGGGGTGGTGATGGACGGAGCATCTGAATCAATCAAACACTCACACCCAGTCAAAAGATCGGGGTTTAATCCATCACCGTTCTTTAGCCCACTCTGCCACCCCAGTTCAGACTTGGCTATATGCAAATCAGTCTGACCCTGTGCCTCATGGGAACAGTCCAGCCCGAACTGCCAAGCCATGTTTTCCCTGGACCGGAAACAAGCTTCCGTGGACCGGTTTTTGGCATTCCAGCCGTCTTCAGCCCGGCTTGCTTGAATCCAGTGGCAAAGTGAGCAAGGGACTCACGTCTGATCATACCCTGCCACAATTATGGCGGCCAAAAGCGGTACAAAAGGGGGTGGTGATGGACGGAGCATTTGAATCAATCAAACACTCCCACCCAGTCAGACTGATTTGCATATAGCCATTTCTGAACTGGGGTCCGTCCATCACCACCCCCTTTTGTTCCGTTCATAGATTCAAGCAGCACAAAACAGTATTAGTCAAGTAACACGTACAACTCCAAAATCCATCTTAGAAATTCTAAAAACATGTAATAAGCAAAGCTTCAAAAAGTATTTCAACTGGACTGGGGAACACTTTGCAGTGACCAATTGGAGACAGTTTTTGGAGACTAAGTTTCCCCTGAAGCCACACACCAGGAACATGGAAGACTGAGAAGAAAGCTGTAGTGTCCACAGAATTCAAAGGAGGAAGAAAAAGTGCACAGAAAACATCAATTGATATGCTTGAGAGTTTTGTGGTGAAGCAGTAAGAGTTGTGGTCTTCAACACACATATGAAAGGATCACTGGAGACGGAACTGAAGGAATTTGAAGAAGTATTTCTTAGATCCACACAGTGCGACTGGTCTGGACAAGACGAAACAGCAACTGCCGTTCAAGCCCCATTAACAGTCTATCACCTCCCCAAAAACATTCTCCCCGGAACCATTCACCTGGCCGCACTTAAATCTCACAACCCAACAACATGCTTTAAGGTCAACACTGTAACAAGAAATACACTATGGGCTGCACTCCATGGCATGATGAATGCCTCTGGCATAGAGTCACGATAGCTGATGAAATGAGAAAAACTGAAAGGATGAAAAGCACCATGTGAAGCAGAACTACTTGAAAATCCAATTGGCACAACAATGCACTGAAGTAGGACTTGGGAGGACCGATATACTCACTGAAGGGAGCAAATTATACACGAGCTCTTCCCGTTAGAGGCCATCATTGCAGTATGGGGTTTAGTTACAGCAGCTACTGTGCAAGCTGTGACATGTTAAATGCATACGTGCACACAGTGCATATCAAACCTCAATATTTGCATTTGATTAAAAAAATGTATGTGTCAATATGTTTGACTTCAGAGCCATCATGACCTCCTTTCTCTGCAGAAATTGACATTTCGCCCCATTGCAGTTTCCATATCTCACACAAGATCTGGCTGGGTTTCTTGGCGATGGCTCAGGATTATCCTAAAAACCTGGTTCAATACAGTGTGAAAGTGAGTACTCAATGGGGCTTATTTACAAGCCCCTTGTGCCACCCGTACATCACTTTTCCCATGGTAAAAATGACGCAAATGTGGCGCTAGGGGGTAGTAACTAAGCCCCAATGTGTTTAAGAGGGCCGTCCAAACCAGGAAGCAGTAGTGGACTTACTACTCAAGACTTCACTAGCTCTATATAGTTTATGGTCTGAGCTGATACAGAGAAGGGTGATAGTTCCTTCTATAACTGTACACAGGTTGCTTCCCATTAGCACATGACAGGCTGGCACATCTGGCATCGCATGGGAATTCAACCACTGCGAAAGCCAGTCTGCCACAACGGGGAATGGTTTGGAAGTAGTGCAGGTTTTAGAGGCATGCAGCTTATAACTGATGCCCTCGCTCCTCGACTGCCAATCTCGTCTGCATTGCCAACTTCAAGAAGACAAGACAGGGAGGGCGTGCCTTCTTATTGAGAGCCGCCCAGCCCTGGAATCAGCTTCCTGCCCCCCTCAGTGTTCAACTGATCTACTAGGCTGCAGACAATGCTGAAAACCTGACTTTTCCCCACTGACCTTTCTGCTATCTGTCTTCGTCTAGTGCAGCTGTTGTTTGCCGGCTGGTTGCTTTAGCGCCAGGTTACCTTGAGGGTGACAGTGCACTCTATAAATAGTAGAAATAGATAAAGAATAAATAAATGAGTCTAAATTTGGACTTATATAATATCCTTAATAAGGTGCTTCATTGCTGCTCAATTGGAAGTGCTAAATATGTATTCACTAACAGGTTACTGGTTTACTTCATATTTTTCAATGTGAATGTATGCCTTCCTTGGCAGATGAGTTTTTGTTCGGCCTAAATATTTGCATGTCCCTCAGCAATTTGTGGTGTATATACTGAATCATTGCCTTTTTCCTCGCATCAAACTTTGCCCACACCGCTGCCCTGTGAAATATGCTCATTAGAATCGAGGCCTGCATAGGGAGAAAATGTGATTGAAACGCAGCAAGGGGTTGAAAGCCCAGCACTTATTGCTATTACAGATGCTCTAACCTTTGCATACCCAGTGAGATATGAGAAAAAGATCATTGCAAATGTTTAAAGATATTTAAAGCCACGTTCTTATTCCAGCTGTTTTGACTTAAATACTGCTAAATGGCAATGCATGTTGATGCAATAGAACATCGAGCACATACACATGCACAGACACAGACCTAAACACCGAAACGCACACACAGCAAACGCACCGATATCTTGTTAGTAAACAGCAGTGGTTTTCCTATGCACCTTTACACATGCTAATGAGGACTTAACTACAAATTGCTGACCTTCATTTTGGGAACCACATCATTTTGTGCGACTTCATTTTTAAATGTTCGGAGGACTACATCAGTGCTTCCTCAATTTTCTATTGAAAATTGAAAATCACTCCATCCTAAGAAGCTTGATTATTCTTATTGCCAGACTCAGGCATTGATTACCAATTAGACTTTTATAATCGTATTCTCTCCCTAGCTACCTGTCTCTCTTTTTTGCCCTTCTGCTCTCTCGCCCTCTCTGCCGCCTCACACATGCACAATCGATGCACACGTGTACAACAGATGGGCACAGTGCTACTCAGGAGAAGCCATTTTGTACAGCTGTTAACTTTGACCACCTTTGCTGAATTGGAACCATCTTTGTAAGGCACAGACTGTGGGAAAATCATACTGAATTTGACAAATACGGTGCAGATTGGTAATGAGGAAGAACAAATGTATGAGTGTAGTTACAAAATAAGTGATCTGGATATCTAGAATGAGAATGCTATAGTGAACATTTGTACTGCCATTTTTGGAAAAAAGCTAAAAATGTAGCCGCTCCCTGACATTCCCTCAATTTGGAATACTAGCCGTGGTGCCTGTTTTGGTATCAGCCCTGGACCGGTAAGTTTCATAAATTTGCATATGTCTTGACAGTATCAGGGTGAACTTTCAAAAGTCTCCCAACTTTGTCACATGGACAGGGAGAGTCCTGTCAGCCATGCTTCATGAACAATGAATATACATTACTTTCTGAGGTCATTAATGTTCACACCTGCCTTTGATTTAGCACCTGGGATCATTAATGGTCATTACATCCTGGGAGATATTTGCGTTCAACAATTCAAGGCGATTGGTTTGTTTTACAGCCTCAGGCCAATGTTAATAGTTTAGAATTTCCGGGGCCATTGATGACCATTCCAGCCTGGAGCCATTTACTTAAATTAGTTTTGGATTATTTTACTGCTCACTACTGTCTAGGGCCAGTGATATTCATTACTACATCGAGCCACTGAGGTCCATATTTTCTAGGGCTATTAATGTTTATTAGAGCATGCTTACTTTGATGATCATTACTGGTTGGGTTCTTTGTTCCTTTTTACTGCTTGGGCCATTGAGGTTCATTACTCCCGTTAGTTTACTGATGGCCATTTTTTCATTGGGCCAATTATATTCAGCACTGTCAGGGATTGCTGTTCATTACTGCATACAATTGATAGCGATTGCTTGTCAATATCTGGGGCCTTTTAGGTAAATAACTTACTATGGCCATATTAAATGAAGTTTCCAGGAGGACAAAAAGGCCTTTCATGTCCCTGGGTGAGTTGGTTATTCGTGAAAGGCTGCAAATGCTAGCATGACCTCTTCAGTAATGCAGATCATGCCAAAAAGGTGATCGCTCTTTAACATTGTAAAATTGGGGTGCTCCCACTCCCAATTCAGGGCATCATATATGCTCCACTTGCTTCCCCAAGATATTGCATTTGTCTAGCAGACAGAAACGGCATCGTTCTTCCTGTAGTAGCAGCCTCAATGCTTTTCACCAAGTCGTAGCCAGTCAGTCAGAAACCCCATATTTCATCAAGGGTGAGCACTGCATGTGTGAGGTGTGGTTCTCATGGTTGTAGTCTGAGTTATGTATTGTGATGATACTTATTAATTTTAGTGTTTTTATCACTTTTTAATACATAAACTTAGATATATGTTAACTGTGTGTTTCTTAGGTCGATTTCTCATGTTTTCTCAAACATATGTTGAGGTGTAATAACCGCTAGACCAATGAGGACACTGTTCAGTGGTAATGGGCATATGTACGTCACCCAAATTAGAAGGGGAGAGAAAGATAAGAGTAGAGGAGAGAAGTGGTGAGAAAAGAGAAAAGAGGCAGATGTATATCCCCAGTTTCAAGGATCCAATCCCGAAGGGGAAGACCAAGTCTTGCCTCTTATTTGCCTTAGTGTTGGTCGTTGGCCTGGCCCCTGTCCAGGTCCTGCACCCATCTCTCAATGGAATGCCAACTTGGCTGTGAACGACCTTGTGCAGTGGGCTTACCCACATGACCTGACCACCAAATCTTTGGCCAGGTGGAATGGGGTGGTGGGGGTTGCTTCCAAGGACTGGCCCAGCCCAACATGCCATTGGCAAGTACCTACTATTGACTATGCCCTCTAGCCATGTGCAGCAGTTGGCCATAGACCCCGGCTTCTGGCCAAACGATACACCCACATCTACACAGGTGGCCTCCAGTGTTCACAGAGTAGATTGGTTGCAGGGCCTCTGGCCTGACCCTGCACTCAACACTCCATGGGTGCACAGTCCCTGCTCTGCATGACCTTTAACTGCGTGTGGCACAGTTGGTCACAGGACATGGGCCTCTAGGCAGAACCTGCGCCCATGCCACTTTTGGCAGCCAAAACCCGTAGCACATGGCTTTACAGTGCAGTGCTGGCCTTCTGACAGGCTCCACACTCAAGCCACCACCAGCTGACAAGCGTTGCTGCAGACAGCCTTGGACTGTATTGAGTGTTGGCTGCAGGGCCTTCCCTCCAGCAGCCTTTACTCTAACCTCCCTGTGAGCAGCCAATACCTGCAGTGCGTGACCTTCGGCTGTTTGCAATGGTGCTTTGGTACAGGGTTTGGCCTCCATAGTTGGTCAACTCATGCTGCACACATCCTTTGACCCCAGGGCCTTGTCTCTGGACAGACCCTCCGCCAACTCCCCCTGGTCTTACAGCCCCTTCTGTACACAGCCCTTGGATATATATCCTGGAGTTGGTTGCAGGACCTGGCTCCGATAAGGCCCTGACAACTAATCTCTGTCAGCAGCCAACCCCCCACTGCTCATGACCTTTTGACAGTATCATATTTTTTCACAGGATTCAAACTTCAAATACTTGCATCACTTATCCTGAACCCTAGAGGGGTCCCATGGGACTAAGAGAAAGTCTGGGATCTCTGAATCCACCAAGCAAAATCTTTTTTGTTATATTTTACAATAATGCCGGGGGGTCACTGGGAGCCCCCCTCACCACATGGGCCTTGCGGTCAGAGTAGATTCAGCCTTCCCCCATGCCCTTTTCCCAATATGGGGCTTAGTACAATGTACTGGTTAATGTCGCCGGACGAAGGAAGAAAACGCTCCCTAATCAAATTGGATGCTTTTCATTTTTGTACTAGAGTCACAGATTCTCCTGCAATTTCCAATCTGTGGACCTCTGCAAATATCTGTATGAACCCTAAAATATAACATCTTTATGCTGAACATAAGCACCTTTTTAAATGCTTGTTTCTTAAAACCTACTGAAGATAACAGGTTTATAACAAATCAAGTGACATTTTCATTCCAAGAATCTGGTCATCACCTGGGGGTTGTGATATATCTACTGCCACACTGCATGATGACTGTTGTTAAGTGCTCCCACGTGACAATATTTCCTCATGACACTGTCTCCCATTGTACTGCCTCCCTTTACTCAGGGCCACTCGAAGTATGCAATTCTGCTGCCATTGCATTTTTGGCACAATTATGGATTAGCACCTTTTCCCCATAATCCATCATATCCTGCATAGTCTGCATATTTTTTTTAAAAAGTAGTTTCTATCTGGAGCATGGCTTAGAGGTTTAATATAGAGGACATGCTCTAGGCGAGCTCCGACAGCCCATAACCTAAATCTGTTAAAGTACTGCTGGATTACTGCCTCTACAACCCCCTGTCACCTCATAACAGTCCTCATACATGCTGAGGCCCCCCAGGGCCAGTGTGGAATGGTGGCGGAGTGCGGTGATGCCTGGTGATGGTCTTGCAGTCTTCGGGCGATGGCAGTGCTAAGGAAATTGCGGGGGCAGAGCCTCCCTTGGCCTGTCATACTCTGCCTATTTACAATAGCTGGGAGGCCTTGTGCGCCGGTGCTGTGTTGCAGCCCTAGCAGGGCTGCACAGTGGTGGAGATTCTGAGGGTCGAGTGTGACGAGACTGTGGTGTAGACCTGCGGTGGAACCTTGGCCCTCAGGGCACCCGGTGGCTGGGGCACATCTCCTGCTGGGCCCTGGTGGCCACTTACACGGTGGGACTAACCGGTGGATGGGCAGAGCAGTGACGAGGCTTAGCTGTGCCTGCAGGTGGTCCTGCAGCCTGCTGGGCGTGTGGCCCGCAGTCAATTGAGGCTTGCGGCTTTGTTGGCCATTGGTGGTGGTAAGGGACTTCCAAATGCAGGGCCACCCCGGGCATTTGGCCCGCAATTGCCTGCCAGTCCTGGGCAGCCTTGTGTGGCTGTGGCTGTTGTGCAGCCCGATCAAGGCAGCAAAGTGGTAGAAATACTGAGGGCCCAGAGGGACGTGGCTGTGGCTGGAGGTATGATGAGGACAGTGCCTCGCACTGGCCCATGCTGACCTGGGGGTCGACTGCGCTCAGTGCCGGTGGGGCCAGCCCGGACTGGAATGTGGCCCTCGAGATGCCTGGCGTCTGGGGCTCATCTTCTATTGGGCCTTGGTGGCCCCATGCTGTTTGCGGGTGGGGTCAATTCCCAACCTGCCCAGGTGAGGCACCCGTAAAGATGGTAGAGGTGTACTCCCACCCACGGAGGTGTTCTGGCCAGGCCACAGTGCAGAATGCCTCCTCCCCGCCTTACATCCACAAGGGAGCTGAGTCGCACCCTTGCTTAAGGCCCCATATACCGCCTGTGACACCCATTTATATCCAACTTTCCCACCCAAAAGATTTAGAGTGACACAACTTGCCGTAGTGCACCTGGAGGTGGTCCTGCAGCCTGCTGGGCATGTGGCCTGCAGGTGAGTGAGCCTCAGCTGCCCTCTTGGCCCACGGCTGTGGTACGGGACTTCAGAGGCGGGCCACCCTGGGCATTTGACCCGAGGTTGCCTGCCGGTGCTGGGCAGCTTAGTCTGGCTGGGGCTGTGGCGCGGCACAGAGGGACGTGGCTGCGGCTTGAGGTCTGATTAGGACATTGCCTCGCACTGGTCCATGCCAACCTTTGGGTCGACTGCACTGAGTGCCGGTGGTGGTGGGGCCAGCCCAGACAGGCCTTCTGCAGATCCTGTGGCCCTTGAGATGACCGGTGCTTGGGGCTCATCTTGTGCTGGGCCTTGGTGGCCCCCTGCTGCTTGCAGAAGGGGTCAATTTCCACCTACAAACTGCCCAAACTTGAGCCGTATAGTGATGACTTTGGCTGCAGACAAATGCAAATCCATACTTCTCTGCCTAAACATTCAGTATGAAGGCATCACTTATTGGCTGCACATCTTGAGTGGTGCACCCCTACCCTTCCGGAGAGACTCAATGTTAACGGGTGGCTCTTGGGGATCCATTGGACGGTCCCTGTTTTTGGCTCCCATTGGGGTCCGTGCGGTGTTCCTTTTGCGACAGATGCTTCAATGGTTTGGAGGTATTGGTGTGGGAGGGATATACTGTGAAGGTTCAGCTGTTAATTGTGTTGTGTTTCTAGTGTGTGATCTAGGTGCTCCCCATGTAGTTGTGTGATCTAGGTGCTCCCCATGTAGTAACTGCTTGTATGACTTGCCCCTTAGGAGCTAACCACACGCCTAGATGGTTGTCGTAGATGCCAGTGGTAATTGGGGTATGTTCCAAATTATTCACTGGAATATTCAGGGGGTCAAGGATAAAGTGAAGTGGGGGTGGTTCTCCGGCAGGCTAAGTGTCTTGGGGCAGACATACTATTGTTTCAAGAAACACATCTCCTGGGCTGTAAAACTCCATGTCTGTCACGCTACAGCTTTGCCCAAACCTTTCACTCTGATTTCACTTGGGGCTCTCGAGGCGTGGCCATTTTGATCCATCGTAGAGTTCCCCTCCAATTCCCCAGGTCATGGATGGACATGTAGGGCTGGTATATCTTTGTGACAGGAACAATCCACTCGGAATTGGTGGTTCTGGCCAGTAAATACACCCCACCACCTTTCACCCAGGCCCCAGTGGAGCAAGTGATGGATGTCAGGGAAAATATCCCGGAGGAGATGGCTGTGCTTGGTTGTACTTGGAATCATGTTACGCACCCCAATCATGGTGGATGGCGATCCACCAGGGGGAGAGGTGGGCGAGAATGGAGTCTGAAGCCTCTGGCTAATGCGCTGGGTTGGGTGGATGTTTGGAGAACACTACATCTGGCCGAACTGGGCTGTACATACTACTCCCATGTCCATGGATTGTTCTCTCATCTCAACTCTGTCTTTGTACTGACTAGCTATATCCACAGAGTTTCTGATGCCATGGTATTGCCAAGGGTACTCTTGGACCATTCTCCAGTAACACTCTGGCCCCGGGTGGGCCCTGGCACTCCGCCTTTCTGCTGGTGCCTCTCCCCCTGGCACCTGCAATACCAACAATATAAGACCCATATACGCCAGGAATTGACTGAATACTATGCCCTCAATACGGCGACTGCCTCCTCTAACACTGTTTTTATGGGAGGCTATAAGGCAAACCCTTTGGGGTGTTGATATTGCATTTTGCACAGTGTAGCGCAAACAGCCCAGTATAAACTTTTGCAGAAGACCTAGCCCTTGTGCAGCTTCGAGGGAGGGAGGAGGAGGACAGGATTTTCATGAATTGGTACTTGCACAACAGCAGTATCAGGAGAAGCTTTTAGTAGAGGCTAGATGTGCGTGGCTGGCCTCACTCAGCCGTATCTACCAGTCTGGTGACAAATCCAGAAAACTGTTGCGTAGACTGTGTCAGCTCATGCTGAAGCTGGTTCTAATACCTACTTTCTGCGGTATCGCGGCTGATGGAATGCAATACCTGGGTGTCTGCTTGTCCATCTCTAAACCCATCTCCTGGGAGTACAATCTGGCACATTGAAGTAAAGGTGGAAGTGAGATCCTGGTCGCAATTGCCCATGTCGCTTTATGGCCAATCAATCATCATCAAAATGGTCTCCCTACCTCGCCTCCTATGTCAACTATGACACAATCCATATTGATCACTGTGGCTTGGTTCCAGCAGGTTAACAGACTCTTGGGTACGTCTTTCTGGGAGTGGTTGCTGCTCGAGTGGCTCTGTACACCTGCTTGAAGTCTACCTACTTCGGAGACATTGCTGCAGCAGGCATACAGTCCTACCATGCGGCCTCACACCTGTAGGTGCTGAATGAAGCTCTACTCACCAACACCACTGCAGTTGCTAATAGATTCCTTGGCCACTATCTGCCACTGTATGCCAATAATAACACCCTGCCTGACTACAGGTAATAAAGTCCTTGATGATCTACTCTTAACCCCTTCCAAGCTGATGACGAGCTGGGCTCGTCATGGCGTAGCCTCCTCGCACGCTGATGCCGAGCCCAGCTCGTCATGAATAATGTAAAATAGCAATTCCCAGCACATGAGGGGAATTGCCTTAGCAGCCATGGAGTTAAGGCCCTATCAGCCACAGCTAGCACACTTTTAGATCCCCCTCTTACTGTTGAAGAATTAGTAACAGCCCTAGCTGAGTTGCGCCTGTGGGAAGCCCCAGGTCCCAATGGTTTCCCCTTTGAATTCTTTAAGGCATAGATACTGCAGCTAGGCACTCACTACCACATAGCGATAAAGGCCACACTTGAAGTAACGCGTTTGCCCTCCGACTTTGCTTTGAGATTCATTCTCGTTGTAGCGTACACCGGCTGTCCGTGTCGCCGTGCCCATGAGACTGCAGGTATTGATCTTTCCTTTCTGTTCCCTGCTCGGCGCATCTAGATAGATGTGATGCGCCTGCCTGGTAGACCGGGTACTATGTCAGGACCATGCGAGCTAGTGCGATAGATTTTCTTTGTTGATAGTTTCCCGGCATACTAAGGCCTAATCTATGTGACTGGCCTGCTATATAGGGGGGAAGGTTCACGATCTCCCTAGTCAGTGCGATAGGTCCGTAGCTGTGAGATAATGGTCTCTCTGTTTATCGGGTACTTTCTTCTAACACGGGGGAAATGTTAGACCCACTTTTGGCTGTTTACTTGTACTATGTATAGTGCTTGGACTTATGAATATGCGTGTGTTTCCCGCCTCCATTGGACCGGTTTATATCCTGTTTGGATAAATGCTTGTGTTTCCACTTGGTCCCCTAGACGCTGAGAGTATGTATATAAGACACAGGCACATATTATGATTTTTTACCACTTTGGGATGCCTTGTCTCTTTGTGCGCGTACTACTCACGCAACATGCTTGTGATTTTTAATTAGTAGAAACAGAGGTCCTGGTACCCTTTTGTAATGGACGATTTCACCTTTCTTTCTCCCTCCTTCCTTGCTTGATGATCTTACGATGGCAGTAAGGACGTGTTATTCAAGCCACGCCTGCCCTCCTCTTGCCTTATCCAAGTGGACTGTCTGTTGTTATATATAAAGGTATGTCAGACTTATTGGTATGATACTTTCCATTTTGTTGAGTCCACATTTATTGATACAGTGATGGTATTTCTCTACCCATAGTTCCTCATGGAGTGATGTATCTATAGCTTTTTGTTATATGTCCCCTCTAGGGTGAATTCCTTGTATTGGGGTTAGAGAGTGATTCCTGCCCCTACCCCCCACCCTTGTGTGGGCGGGTATGTCTGCAGGCCGCCGGCATCTGCCCTAGACATCACGAGGACCTGATGAATAGGTATATATATATATATATATATCTATATATTTGACCTGTCGGGCAACAGGGCTTTAGTCACTGAGCGCTGGATTCCACTATGGGAAGATATTGAGTAACTATGTCTGCTGTTAAGGTTTCTTCTATATACACGTGAGTTTATGCATTTCTCTTTCCCTCAGTATACTTGATTTTTCTTTGCACACGGGTGGTCAGTATATTGTGTTTTGTTTCTTGTCTTTTCTTGGCCTTTTTCTTTCACTTCATTGGCGGATATATAAATAGACCTTGCATTTCCACGCATGGGAGAGATAATGTTATTAGTGCAGCTGTGATATGATTTGAGTTTATGGATTTGTATTTAAGGAAGATGGTATAATATATGTATATAATTGTTGTTACCAGAGTACCCATTGTCCTGATGAAGCCTACATCATCTGGCTGAAACGCGACCGCGACTGCGTCGACACCTTTTACTTCAATTGGAGTCCCTTGCTACCATCAAATATTTTGTTTGATTTTTGTCTTGGCACCAACACAAATATAGTCTGGGTTGATTTAGTAACCCCCAGGTGCTTTTCTTTTGGGACTACCATTGGTTTGTGCTCTCATTATAAATTGAGTTGAGGCACTGATCCGAATTAGGATATATATATACATATTTTGTATATATATCTTGTGTTTGGGGTACATAGGTACTTGATATTATGAATGTGATGTATATTTGTATATATGTATATGTGATATTTTGTAGATAGATTGTCGGTCATTGTGCTTCCCTTGATGCCAGCTCATATGTGTTGATGAATTTATATATGTAATTCTTTCATGTTTAATTTCTGTTTCACAAGAGAATTAATTGTTTCTTGTTTGAGAATTAAATTTGGATCAATCCCTTCGGTACCCTTTGTTGCTACTTTTTCATCCTAGGATGTCCCCTGCTCAGGTATGGGAGGGTTAAGTCCTATGTCAACTACAACACAATCCATATTGATCACTGTGGCATGGTTCCAGCAGGTTAACACACTGTTGGGTCCGTCTTTATGGGAGTGGGTGCTGCTCGAGTGGCTCTGTACACCTGCTTGAAGTCTACCTACTTTGGAGACATTGCTGCAGCAGGCATCCAGTCCTACCATGCGGCCTCACACCTGTAGGTGCTCAATGAATGGTGGACCTGCACCAGGGACGACCCCTTCCATGCCTTGGAGCACCGGATATGGGTGACACCTCTCTTCACCCATATCTCTATAGCCGATTGGAGTTCTGGGCTTTGTCGCCTGCGGCAAGGGTGGTGATCCAGGTGTGGAGCCAGTTGCTGCAGCAGACGGGGTGGTGGGGTCGCCTTACACAAGAGACTCCACTGTGGCAAAATTGACTCCTTTCCCAGTTGAACAACCTTTACAGGTCTCATGGATAGGATAGTATTAGCATCTCCTCATTAGGTGTAGTTTTGCGTGGCCTGGCTCTTAAATCATTCCAAGATCTCCAGGATGAAGTCTCCAATCCGCAGTCACATTTACAAATATTTGCAATATTGTCATGCCCATGCCCCCACCTCAAAAACCTTGCATCCCTTCTGGGGTTTAACCCGTTAGAGGGTAAACTACTTATGGGAGAATTCGGAGAACATAAAATAACTAAGATATATCAATCCCTTATCACTTAAAGTGTTACCACCTTAGCTGCGCTTCAAGCAGCCTGGCATGACGATCTGAGCCAGATAGATGATGATGATTGGGCCGAGCCACTAGAGTCCCCGCAGGGCACTGAGATCTCCTCACACCTGCGACTTATTCAATTTAAATACCTCCACTGTGCATACTATACTCGGCACAGGATTTGGGGAATGGGTCACCTGGCCTCTCGCATTTGTCTACGGAGTGGCAATAGCGAAGACACATTTGCAGCAAGCTTTCTAGGTGCTGGAGGTGGCTTGTGGAATGCTTGATTGAAGCTCTGGCCTGGGATCCCATTTTCCTGAAACTAATCCTTCTGCATACCTTAGAGGAGATTGATGGCAACAGGTACAAAAGCCACCTTCTGTTTCTTGACGTAACTCTGGCTAAGCAAAACATTGCTAGGCTCTGGAGGGCTGACCCCCCCGCCTACTGGGCATATGAAAGCAGGGTGTGAACTTTTGTATGAGCTTAGAGATACCGATATTCAAGCCACTTGGCTGCCCTCAGAAACACCCCAAAATTTGACCACGCTCAGCCGATTACTGAGGTCCGCTCCTGCAGCCTTTGACCTCTGTAGAAAATGGGAAAGGGCCACTGCAACGCTGCCGTTTCCACGCATTACATTAACCAAGCATGCTTTACAACTCATGCGTGGTTAACAAAAATAGCCTTTACCACGCATACCTTTACTACAAGATACGTAGTAAAGGCATGTGTGGTAAAGGCTATTCGTGAAAAACGGGGCGCGGGGAGTCTTCCCCCGAAAAAAAAAGCTGGCGAAAAGAAAAGGGGATTTGGGGGGTCTCCCACCAATAAAACGCACCTGAAAAAGGCAATCGCCGTCGTTAGAGGAAGTCCAACTTCTGTTTCCTCTGAAAGACGTGCAACGTGAAAAAAAAGAACATGAAGAACAGACGACAGACGAGACAAAGTGGAAAGGTAAGGGGAATTTTAGAATAAAAAAAAAACGAAGGGGTCCGAATTTAGGGTAAAGGGAAGGGGAGGGGTATTTGGAATATGGGTTTAGGGGTAGGGGAATAACCTTTAACAAGAGTATGCCCTTACCATGCATACATTTACAACGAAAAAAGTTGTAAATATATGCGTGGAAAAGGAATATTCGTGCTAAAGGTTATGCGTGGTAAAGGCATTTGCGTTGTAACGCATGCTTGGTAAAGGCATGCATTGCAACGGAATGCGTTGTAATATCATACAACCCTAGAAAATGAATGGGCAATGAATCCTGACAATGACGTAAATAATTAATTTACTCTCTTAATTTCTATGCAGGTAAGTACTTAATCAATAATAACTCAGATCGGGTGAAAAAAGACAGAGTCCGTGGTGTTAGAGTTCTAAGGGTTTTATTCCTTAAAAAGGAATGGTCATGGCCAAGATATCATGTTCTGACCACCACACAGGGTGTCAGAAGGGATAGATGAGCGCGCTCTCATTTTATTAACAGTACATAGCTTATATACTTATTGTACATCATTGAAAACAGTATAGAAGGCGTAACAGCTGAGAGAAGACAAGATAACAATATACACGTGGTACATGTGCGTAATCAAGAGGCGTGAACTAGAGGTGTGTTCTGGAAACGTCACTGATAGGTGTCACAAAGGGGTGGCACTAACCGAAAATGTGGCAATGTCAGCAGAAATCGGAAGCTTGGATGCGCACGCAGCTGCATGACGTGTAATTAAAGGGGTGCAGGGGACTTGACATTTACACGGACGGAAAGAGACAGAAGTCTGGCATGTCAGATCAACTTGTGCTTCTATCATATCTGATATCTGATGTTTAGGAACTAAGCTATCTGGGCAGAAAGGTCTCTAGAGCAGAAGCTATTCTATACTTGCTGTGAGTGCGTGTATAAGCGCCTGAGTGTCTGTATGAGAAGCGTGGGGGCATGGGGCCTTCCATGGAAGCATGGCAACGAAGCTATGAATTACTTGCACAGAGACAGGTCGGCCCTTTAGCCCTGTAGCTGAGGAAGGATGTTTACTGAAGCTAGCAGGCTGGAATGTATTTTCTGGGAGGGAAACAGATAACTCGAAGGTTATAGTCAATCTTGGCAGGCTGCAGGCTGAGCCGAGCGCGAGGGGCCGCGCTGAAAGTAAGTCAGAGTTCACGAGTACAGGGGCTGCCTGGGCAGAGATTTCTCGGAGTCAGAAGCCAGAAAAGAGGCTCGGTGGCAGAGATTCAGGGCCTACTTCAGCCAGAGCTGAAAAACGTAGGAGTACACTACAAAAAGACGTTGGCATAGCATACTTAGGAACGGACCATTCGACCCATTCATGGTGGGTCTGAAAGAGGACATGGTAACGTTGGACGCAAATGTATTTGCGTCTTCATAGCTGACACAGGAGGGAAGTTACATGCACTTTAACTCGTACATGGAGACGGTGGGGTACTCGCTAGGGAACACAACTTGACCATAAAATTTAGATTACCTCATTCCCTCCTTGTTCCCTACGGACCCTTCATGATATATCGATCCTCATAAATCGATCGGTTTGTTCTTGTAACATTATATGTTCATCTTTCTTTCTTTGACTTGTTTGAGAGACAACTGGAATGTTCAATGCACGAGGTGGCACACAGTCCACATATCGCTGGCCCACACTGTAGGCACAGGCAGCAGCTGAATACTATAACAAGGCCAATGCCTAGGAAGGATAAGATCTTCCATCCCCAAGCTGTCAACGTTGTCCAGAACCAACCGGACCAAGTCCAGGTGCCTGGATTCTGATGTATCTGATTCGCAATTTTATGCAGACGGGTAATAGCTTCATAAACAGATGGTGCATTTTGTGGGATGAAAACGCAGCAACTTGACCCGATGACCTTACAGGCTCCACCTCTATCTGCCAAGATGACGTCAATAACAAGACGATTTTGAAGGACAACAACCCGCATAGCAGATTGCTCCTCTGTTAAGTTACCTAAGGCGGAGGCAGTTTCATGTACTACTGCTTCAAGTGTTCTAGTTAATCTGCGTATTAATTTACTGTTTTGGACAGGTCCTAGAAAGAAAAAGAATCCTTTATTGAAATCAGTGTACTGTTCCCATGCCGTTTCTGTGTAGTCGACAAGTGGAATATCTCTTTTGGGTCTATTCGGTACTAGATTCGTATTTCTATGGTAATCTGGGGGAGCTAGAAAAACAGGTGGCAGAAGGAATGCAATGTAACAGGTACCATCCCAATCTGGAGGCAAACGTATGTATGCGGTATGACCACAAACAAAATAGGAGTGACTGGTAGCTTTGAAAGACGATTTACCATGATCACTGAATTTGACAACAGTAGTGCATTTACTATGACCTACGTGTACTGAACCTTTCTTGCTAACACATAATTCACCTGTGACTGGTAATACTAACATATGGGGCAGAACTGGAGCATCCTCGGATTCTACAGTAAGGATCATAAGGCTAATTGTGTAATTACCTAATCCATATACTTCATTTTCTAGATCAGTTCCTATTCGAGTGGGAAGTCCCTCTTTATCAGGATAACAGACGTGGAGCAGGACTAAGTTCAAGTTTCCCCAAACCCAGCCCCCATCGAAAACAGCAATATCAGGATCTAAGGAATTAATTATTTTAAACCATGCCCCACAGGAGCCATTGTGAGTGAACGGGTACGGAAAGAGGGGCAGAGCTCCCTTGTAATTCTGGTAGGGAGGGAGTCGGCCACATATCCAGCAGTCGGTAGCATTATTTGTCTGATGGGAGTGGTGTAACATACTAATGAATGTATTGTTGCGCAGCGCAAGTCTGTAAGAGAGTTCATGTGCAGGAAGTTCACTAAAAGTGTGTTCAGCAGAGACATTGTAAACAGATTGTTCACGCCTGAAAATAGGCCAATATATAGGTAGCAGAATGCTGGCAATAATAATTAGAATACTTAGAAAAAACATTATTAACAACGTCACTATACAGTGACTACGCAGTGATTTGCAGTATGTACGTTTCTTTGCTTCTCTCTCTCTCTCTCTATCTCGATCTAGGGGATACATGTCAGAAACTATTTAACCGATTCACCTAGGGGAGGACTTAAACAATTAAACTGTCTGACTTGCTAGATCGGAGTTTCATACGATATAGTTCTTGGGGAGTCTTTTCTCGTTCAGACACTGTAACGTCTTTTCTTTCAACACAGTCTTTGGTGGGGGTGGACGAGTCAGAGTCCTGTTTTAGTCCGTTTTTTAGTTCATTGCAAAGTTTGATGTGACTCGTGTGGACCCACCCCTTTCTCCCCTCTATCTTCACGGCGGTCCTGGTTGTAAGGAGGACGGTCTTCGGAGACTTCCAACGGGGCTCCAGCGGACTTTTCCGGTCGAAATTCCGGACGAGTACCAGGTCCCCAGGACGGACCTCATGCGCCTTTACATCGGTGTTGTCAGGGAAGGCTGCGGCAACCTGTGAACGACATGATTGGAGTGCAGACATCAAGGAGGCAAGGTAATCTGTCAACATATTGCAATCAACATCAGTTATTTTCTTCGGAATGGGCGTCCCCCACATATTCGGTGGTCTGCCAAAGACCACTTCGTACGGGGATAGCCCTGATCTCGAATGGGCGACCATTCTCATGTAGAATAGTGCCACGGGCAGGGCGACTATCCAGTCGACCCCCTTTTCCTGACAGATCTTTGCAAGGCGGATTTTTAGTGTCTGATTATGCCTTTCTACAAGGCCTGCTGCTTCGGGATGTCGGACACAGTGGAACCTCCACTGATATCCTAGCAAAAGGGAAACCTGTTTCATCAACTCGGACGAGAATGGCTGTCCGTTATCTGAATACACGACACGGGGCAAACCGTACCGTGGGAAGAATTCACGAACCAACTGTCGGGCAGTGGTCGGAGCAGTGTAGTCTGGAACTGGGTATGCTTCGGTCCAGCGGGACAGAGCACAAACAACTACAAGGACATATTTAAAACCTCGACAACTGTTCATCTGGATATAATCCATCTGGAGGACTTCAAAAGGGTGATCGGGAGGATGAAATCCACCTTGTTCTACAGGGACGCTTTTACCTGGCTGAACTGACAACAGATCATGCAAGTACGCACTTTCTGTTTTGCTGCTGCTCGTAAGTGTTTGTTGTACCAGAGATTCTGTAAACTGTCTAACATCGCCTTCTCTCCTAGATGTGCCAGGCTATGTGCTGTGTTTATCATGACTTGAACCATTGAGTCAGGGAGAAACCATATAGATTTTTCCTTCGTTATCCAACCTTGATCTGTCTGAATCCCTCCTAGTTCAGTCCATTTCTTTATTTCATCTGGCGTAGCATGTGTCTGAATGTCAATTACGTCTAGGGCGGGATCTCTAACTGCCATACACTTTATCGGTACAATTGTCTTTGTCACATCAGTAATCTGGATGTGACTCAGTGCTGTATGTTTTGCTGTCTGGTCTGCCAGGTCGTTACCCTGGGAAACAGAATCTGTAACTTTAGTATGTGCCTTACACTTCATAACTGATATGCCCGAGGGCAAATGTATTGCTTCTAACAGTGCTTGAATGAGGGGACCGTGTTGAATCTTGGCCCCATGAGAGGTCAGGAAACCTCGTTCTTGCCAGAGGACTCCGAAGTCGTGTACAACTCCGAAGGCATAACGTGAATCAGTGTATATGTTAACATTTCTGTTCTTGGCTAGAATACAAGCTCGGGTCAGAGCGATGAGTTCTGCTGCTTGAGCAGACAGTGTGTCAATACGATGTGTTTCTTTAACTTCAGTTTCAGTGGTCACGGCATATGCGGCCACTAATTCTCCTGTACTTGTTCTCATGCATGAACCGTCCACATAAAGTGTCAGGTCTGGATTTGTCAATGGAACATCTGTTAAATCTCGTCTAGGCTTTGTTACTGCATTAATGATTTCTATACAATCATGCGGGGCTGGATCTGTCATAACTGTTGGTAATAGTGTTGCGGGGTTCAGGATACAGCAGCGTCTGATTTCTATGTGTGGCTGAAATAGCGTTAATTCATAACCTGTCAGTCGTGCTATAGTCAAGTGTTGGGTCTGGGTTCTGTTTAACAAAACCTCTACAGAATGTGGTACTTGAACTGTTAACTGATGACCTAAAACAATTGAGTCACTTTGTCTTATTGCTAACGCTGTTGCTGCTACTGACTTTAAGCACGCAGGGAGTGCTTGGGCTACTGAATCCAATGTACTAGAAAAATAAGCACAAGGCTTATGTGAACCTGCTTGATCTTGGGTGAGGACAGACAACGCTGTGCCATCACGTTCTGTAACAAAAAGTGTAAACGGTTTGCCGTAACATGGTGTCGCTAAAACTGGTGCTTGACATAAGGCTTTCTTTAAGTCTTCAAAAGCTTGTGTATGTTCCTGAGTCCAAGGGAGGGCAGTCGAAGTCGCTGCCTCCTGTGTCGTTAACTGGATGAGTGGCTTGGCTAGAAATGCATACTGGGGAATCCATTGTCTGCAGTACGAGGTGAGGCCTATGAAGGCCCGCACTTCCTTTTGTGTCTGGGGTTGTGGCATATTTGCAATTAACTGAATGCGATCGGGAGTGAGCTGTCTCCCCACTTTGGACAGCAAGTGACCCAAGTACACAACTTGCTGAACACAGAATTGTAGCTTCGAAGGAGACACCTTGTGTCCCTTGTCGGCCAGGAAGTGTAAAACTGTCAGTGATGCTTTTTCACATTCGGGCTCACTTCGTGCGGTGATCAGCAGATCATCGACGTATTGCAGTAAAGCGGTGTTAACTGGCATTTGAATACAATCTAGTTGTCTTTTCAGTGCTTGACTATAGATGCTGGGGCTTTCTGTGAATCCTTGAGGTGCGCGCGAAAATTTGAAACTGCGTCCATTTAAACTGAATCCGAAGAGATATTGGCTCTCTGGATCAATAGGCACGCTGAAGAAGGCGTTCTTGAGATCAATTACAGTAAAGAACGTTGCTTCTGAATCAATAGCAGTCAATAGAGAGGAGATATCGGGGACCACAGGATACTGTGGAATAATGCATTTATTCAATTCTCGAAGATCAATCACCAGCCGATATACTGGCGGTGCATTGGGATCAGTACGTTTAAGAATCGGAATGATGGGTGAATTACAGATATTGGAGTCGGTTTCGACGACCACTCCTTGGGCAATGAGCTCTTCAATGATTTTCAGTAAAGCCACTACAGCATCGGGTGGTAACTTATATTGTCTGATTCTGGGTAATACAACACCTGCCTTGAGTGTAACGCGGTATGGTGTAATGTGCATACAGCCTACATCAGTTGGGCCTTTTGCCCACAAGTAATCTGGTACCCTTTTCAATCTGACATCAAATTCACGCAGAACATAATGACCCTTGAAATCCCGCAGAAAGAGTCTAACTCCCTCCGGGGAACAGCATATTATAGCTCCTAGAGCCTTCAATGTTTTAATTCCTAACAGATTTTCTGGACATGATTTCGTGAGTAACAGGTCTGTAACACGTGATAATGGACCCACAGCCAGGGGAACTGGTTCTGATACCTCATTTACAATAGGCTGTCCTGAAAAACCCAGGGAAACATTCTGTGAGCCTGAGAGGGGTGCCCCTGGAACTTCATCATGGCTGATTGTAGTGCGACTTGCCCCTGTGTCAATTAAAAACTTTCTGTCTTTTCCCAATACTTGACTGTGTACATAAGGACCTTCTTGATCTACAGGAATCTCAATAAGAGGCAAGCCACCTTCCCTCTCTAGGCTGTTTCATGTATATCGGGAATATTCGGGGTACGCGGACTGGGCATACTGGTACATCTGCTGTGAAACTTGCTGAGTTGCGGCAATGGGCTGTGGCTGTGGTACTGCTACGGTCTGTGCTGGAGTCGAGGAAACATGCATAGGCTGTGTACCCTGTATATTCTGTGGAGACTGATGTTGGTTATGGTCTTGTCTAGGCGGATGCGGTCTTTCTTTAGTTTTACCTGTCGCTATGTTATGTTTCAGAACTGGGCATTCATGTACGTAGTGACCTGGCTGCTTGCAATAATTGCATGTCCCTTTGACGGGAGCTGCAGTGTGACTTGTCTGGGTCGCACCCTTTCTGTGACCATCGGATGGGACCGTCTGAGCTACTAACATTTTCATCTTTGTGTCTTTCATGCGTTTTTGTTCCTGATCTTGTTCTTCTCTGATTCTGTTCTGATGATATTGTAACATTTGTAACATCTGTGATGGCGTATTTGCTTGCCATGTACTCTCGACCTTGTACACTCTATTTTTGACTAACGGTAAGGAATTCTCGACTAACTTTGATACAAAAAGATGCGGGTACGACTCGCTACTTGGCTGGAGGCCACTATTAATAATAAAACATTTCTCGAATCTTGAATAGAAGTCACTAGTATCTTCATCATGTTTCTGTTTACAGGACGAGATTGCATCCCAATCCTCCTTTCTTGTTGTCAATAATCTGGGCAGGACCTGTACTATCAAACCTGGTAATGCTTTAGTTTTGTCCCCAAGGCCTAACCCTGGGACCCGTTTCTTTTCTTCTTCCTCTATTTCTGCCCAGGCAATCTTTGTGTCTCCCACCTCCCATTCCTTTTCCTTTAATTTCTCGAATATACCCGTAGGCAATAATACCTTCAACATTTTCATGATATCATCATATGTGTAATCCCCCATTAATAACATGTCTTTAAGCTCTCTATGAAAACCTGCAGGGTCTTTATCATGGCATGGTACTAGTTTCTTCATTTCTAACAGTTCTAATTTAGTCAGAGGCGTGTGTACATACACGCGTTTCAAGGTTTTATCCTCACCCATAACAGGGTGCACTTCTCGTAAGGGGTTCTGACTTTCAATACCACCCCCGCATTGCATGTGGTACATTTTCCTTTCTGGAGGTGGGGCAGGAACATATTCAGAGCTTACAAAGGTATCATATCTGTGTCGTTGTTCTAGAATTATTTGAATTAATTTAGTGCTTAGACCTCTCCATCTATCCATCAGTAGTGCTTCTAGTGTCTCGTGTAAGGGACCTGGATCGGAATAATGTTTTCTGTATTTGATGAGAAGGTGCTGAATCATGTATACACCTGCTAATTTCTGTTCGTCGGGGGAGAGGTTCAGAAATGTCTGCGCTACTGTGTCATCATTGTATATGTCTGCATTTTCGGCCCATGATACAGCTGATCGGGCTAGTTCTTGTTCATCCATAGAATTGAGTACGTGGTACCCAACTCGATCTCGAAGCCTTTTATCAGTTTCCTGGAACTGATGCTCAGCAGAATTCGGATTTGTTAAGGCAGAGAAGAAAACTCTCTTGCTCTCCGGACGGATACCCTTCCTAAGGTAAGTTCCCTTACCTACATATGCTATTGTTCCTACATTTCTTTCGGGTTCTTCCTGTTCTTCTTCCTCCTCGGAGGGAGCCTCTCCTTTCTCTTTCTGATGTACGGCTATCACTGCTTTCCTAATTTTCTTGTACATAGAGTCTATGAAATTCTGTCTGTCATGTCTTCCATCAGCTATATTTTGACCCCACTTGTTCAATGCGTCTAATTCACTCTGATCTGTTCCGGGCCTGTCTCGTTCTCTTATTAGACAATTTATGAAAAATCGTAGAATCAGCGCTTGCATGCCAACTTTCTGTTTCTCCATGGCATCCTTAATACTGTCAGGGTCCTTTCCTGTCTGAACAAACTCATATATTCTGTCTAGACGCTCCTTCATTCCTGCATAGCATAACAAGCTATCAGTAGCAGATCTTAACCGTAATGATGCCAATATCATTAAATCGTCCTTTCCGGGTACTGGATCATATCTGCAAACTGACATGTTTTCCTTTAATGCGTCAAGGCGGGATGAATTAGAGGAGTGGGGAGACCTGTACGTGAGAGGACTCTGCATATCTCTGAGATTGAATCTGTGAGTTGGTGGCGGGGTCTGAGGACCCGCGGTCGCACCTCCTGAAGCGGACGCTTGTGCATTACCTCCCTGTGGAGTCTGTATCTGAACTTGAACTTGTCGTTTAGGTGGATCAGGCAAACGTGGTTTCGGTAAGTCAGTTTTGAGTACGGGAAGTGGCGGGGCTGGCGGAACAGGGGAGGTCTGTTGCGGTACCAGCGGAACGTGACCTGGGGGTGGAGTGCCACCCCCGTCCCTGTCAGTAGGCAGGGCACGAACAGGCAGATTGGTGTAAGCTGGTGCTACATCTTCTAAGTATGAATTTAGGAATATGTCTTTAGTAGTCTTGTGCATTACTTTAGTTGGAACTAATGGTGACGGCAAATTTTTCGGTATTTCTGAAATGGCGTCAGGTGTACCTTCGGCCAAAAGATACATGTTGTTCACTTGGCTATTTCGGATGCGATCTATTTGTTCTGATTTTACTCGAATTCCTTCAATAACTAATTCGTTTTCTTGGGCATTTTCTGATTCTTTAAGTCTGTCTTCTCTACGAAGTGCTCTTTCAGCACGTTTATGTGATTCCTTACGCCAAAATTCTATGGCGTCTTTCTGAGATTGTCTGGCTTTCTTTTTCCGTAATGCCTCTTCTACCTTTATGATGCACTCGGCATCCCATGTTCCGTTAACTGGCCATCGGTATCTTTCCTCTAGGTGCTTGGTATAATCGGTCCATAACTCTAGATACAATATGGCGTCTATGCCATGTTTGTTATACATGAAATTACCTGGAGTGTCCCTAGGGGGGATCGGAATTTCTTCCTCTAACATCCCTTTCCTAGTTCCTATCTGTTTTAACTTGTTGAAAAACGGCATTGTGCCTACTTGATACTGAAATGCTCGATCCTTGATACTTAATTCTGAATGTAACTATTTATACAAGAAAACACAATAATGCACAAGGAAAACAATCACATTCATACCACGACATTGATCACAAAAAACATTTAAAACATAGACGACTACCCCACTATACTAGATGTACTGCTCAACAGTACAGATACACTGCTGTAACAGTGCAAAAATTCAGAAATTCGGAATACTAGATATACTGCTAAACAGTACAGATACACTGCCTAAAAACAGTGCAGACCGGACTTGCGTACCCAAACCCGTCTAGATACGACCCAGCAATGGTACTCACCGGGAAGCACGGAAACAGAAGGCCTCGGAAAACTCGACTGGACTCGACTCGATACTTCGGAAAACTTCGGAAAACTTCGGGAATTTTCGGACAACTTCGGAAACCTGGTGGGCCTCTTGACACCTCGGACCTTGCTTCTTTCGGCTAGGCTCTGGTCGGGATCCTCCGCACTCCTCACCGCCTCGTCTGGGCACTGATCGCAGTCTTCGTCACCTCCGTGGGTCAGAGGGAGATGCAGGAAATCCTGCCGGTACGCGTATGTTCCTTCTAACTGATGGCAGGGGACAGAGCTTGCAATGCGCCAACCGGCGCGTGAGGTGGGGGAGGGGTCCCTATTCGGGTGCCAAAATGACGTAAATAATTAATTTACTCTCTTAATTTCTATGCAGGTAAGTACTTAATCAATAATAACTCAGATCGGGTGAAAAAAGACAGAGTCCGTGGTGTTAGAGTTCTAAGGGTTTTATTCCTTAAAAAGGAATGGTCATGGCCAAGATATCATGTTCTGACCACCACACAGGGTGTCAGAAGGGATAGATGAGCGCGCTCTCATTTTATTAACAGTACATAGCTTATATACTTATTGTACATCATTGAAAACAGTATAGAAGGCGTAACAGCTGAGAGAAGACAAGATAACAATATACACGTGGTACATGTGCGTAATCAAGAGGCGTGAACTAGAGGTGTGTTCTGGAAACGTCACTGATAGGTGTCACAAAGGGGTGGCACTAACCGAAAATGTGGCAATGTCAGCAGAAATCGGAAGCTTGGATGCGCACGCAGCTGCATGACGTGTAATTAAAGGGGTGCAGGGGACTTGACATTTACACGGACGGAAAGAGACAGAAGTCTGGCATGTCAGATCAACTTGTGCTTCTATCATATCTGATATCTGATGTTTAGGAACTAAGCTATCTGGGCAGAAAGGTCTCTAGAGCAGAAGCTATTCTATACTTGCTGTGAGTGCGTGTATAAGCGCCTGAGTGTCTGTATGAGAAGCGTGGGGGCATGGGGCCTTCCATGGAAGCATGGCAACGAAGCTATGAATTACTTGCACAGAGACAGGTCGGCCCTTTAGCCCTGTAGCTGAGGAAGGATGTTTACTGAAGCTAGCAGGCTGGAATGTATTTTCGGGGAGGGAAACAGATAACTCGAAGGTTATAGTCAATCTTGGCAGGCTGCAGGCTGAGCCGAGCGCGAGGGGCCGCGCTGAAAGTAAGTCAGAGTTCACGAGTACAGGGGCTGCCTGGGCAGAGATTTCTCGGAGTCAGAAGCCAGAAAAGAGGCTCGGTGGCAGAGATTCAGGGCCTACTTCAGCCAGAGCTGAAAAACGTAGGAGTACACTACAAAAAGACGTTGGCATAGCATACTTAGGAACGGACCATTCGACCCATTCATGGTGGGTCTGAAAGAGGACATGTTAACGTTGGACGCAAATGTATTTGCGTCTTCATAGCTGACACAGGAGGGAAGTTACATGCACTTTAACTCGTACATGGAGACGGTGGGGTACTCGCTAGGGAACACAACTTGACCATAAAATTTAGATTACCTCAGCTGAAATGGCTTTCTGAACTACCTTGCAATTCTTGTATGGTAGGAACCTCCAGATGTTGAAGGGCTGGAAATGGGGAGCATAGTTTGGGGCACAGCCCACTCAGTTGTTTCTTTGAATGGTATTTTGCCTTTGTTATATGCCATCATTGATAATTACGCCATGCCAGTATGTGATAACCTGTATGTGTCTGTAGTGGGTTCTCTGGGCCGTATCATGGCAGAAAACACAATAAAATGTATTTGGAAAAAAAATAGTTTCTAGCGGAAACAGACAAAGGGCCAGATGTAGGTAATTCCTATTTACCGACTCTTAAATACCGAATTTTACCGATTCGGTATTTAAGAGTCGGTTAATAGGAAGGGGGCAGATAGGTAATTCTAATTTTGGAATTACCGAATCTGTAACATTCGGTATTTACTGATTCGGTAAATACCGAATCGGTATTGCCCATTGATTCCTATGGGCCTTGAAGCCCATAGGAATCAATGGGCAATACCAATTCGGTATTTACCGAATCTGTAAATACCGAATCCTGCCAGGGTGCAGGGGGTGTCACTTTGACACCCTCTAGCACCCCAAGTACAGGCTTGTGTGCCATGTGGCACACATACATGCCCTAAGGGCATGTCAGTGTGTCACATTGCACAGGTGTGCATGCAGAGATGTGCATGCACACCTGAATTCGGTATTTTACCACCCAATAGGATTGGGTGGTAAAATACCGACTCTTAAGGGCCTGTGGCACTCTTAGGAGTGTCACCTACATATGGATTTACCCAATCAGTAAAAATACCGATTTGGTATTTTACCGATTCTGTAAATTTACCGATTCGGTAAATTTACAGAATCGGTAAAATATAGGTCCCCTGCATCTGAAAACCCTAATATCGGTCGGTATTAGGGCTCCTACATCTGGCCCAAAGTTGCTAAAAACGTGGCAATGATGAGTTTCCAAATGTGGAAGGCCTTTCGCAAAATTTCACTGGTCATCTTTCAGTGGCTTATTCCTGCATTTGGTTGTTGAAAAGGTACAACTGAGGTAAAATCTTTGCCCAGACAGTGTCACCATTAGTATATGAAAATAATGAATAAATACTATTACAAAATGTGCTGCATTAAATTACATATTTTTACTTTTTTGGCCGCAAATTTAGTCAACCCAGACGCATACTTTGATCCTCCCCTGCTACATAATTCCTGTGGCCCTACCTCTACTAAACCCTCTGTCTTCTGACCCTCGCCACTCTCCATCTTCACATATTCACTCTTCCCTAATTCCATTTTAACCAGGGCTAACATGTTTTACAATGTGCCTGCTAATAGTTACAAGGCACCCTAACCTTGGGGCACCTAGGGGATACCTTTGGGGTGACTTATATGTACAAATAAGGTATTTAAAGACTTTGGAATACCTTTAATCCAAGTTAAATTTGCATATAATTTTAATTTAAAAGCATTCTGCAAAGCAGGGCTGACTTTGAAAATGACAGCAGGCCACACAGAAGTGCACACTTAAGTGCACTAAATCTGCTGCGTCTTTAAACCTCCATGTCCTACCATATACTGGGGACTTACAGGTAGGTTGTCAGTACCAATTTTAATTATACCTAATTACCATGTACCTTTTACACAGAGTACAGGCCCTTGGTCTAGTTAGCAGAGCCCAGGGCAAAATCAGAGTCAGAAAACCAGAATCTAGTAGTAAAGTGTGAGGGCAACATGTAGGGAGACATTGCTAAACACCCTGATTTTCACACAACTCCCCCCCCTCCTCCCCCCAGCCAACCGCCCAGGAGACTCGGCCCAATCCTGGAAAGGTTTTCCTGGTCTTTCAGATGAATAGGAAAGCAAAGTAGGCTGCACAATTGCAGGGTCTATTCTATATTACATCCTTCTGCTAAGGTCACTTCCTTTTGGAAGATGACCCATCGCCACAGTAACAGGACACCCATTTTAAACTGAAGCTTCATGACAACTGTTTTATTTTCTTACTTCCTTTTTTAGTTTGGATAGTGAGGTGACCAGCTCCTCTATCCCTAACTTTTCTAGGGCAACACCTAACTTATCCACATAGGTTAACTAACACTTGAGCAACCCCACGATGACCAACAGGGTAAGAGGGGCTAATATGCTTTTGGCTATCGCTTCTACCTCCGATGCCAAGCACATTGCTGCCATTAAGGCCAGCAGAGGCTACTGATAGTTTTCAGAAGCCAGAACCTCATCCTACTCTCTCCACTGATAGGTAGGCTGAGCTGCTTTAGGGTCAACTATGGGTTCCAGGAACCTCTTCTTCTGTTCACAGTGAGGGGTGACTATGTACTGTGACACACACCCTTCTTCCACTCTCCATTTTCTCAGTGCACGGGCATAACCCTGCTCCTGCTTGACAGCTGCCTGACTGCTCAGGACTTCCTTGTGGTCAGGTGAAGCCTCACCATTGCCAACTTTGAGTTTGTCTCTTAATGCGATACAAGAGTCCTGGCTCACTGAGCGTCGTTGACATTTCCTCTTCTTTTTCCCTTTCTTTTGGGACCCCAGTATTTTAACTGTAGGGACTGGGTCCCCAGGGTCTTTGGGTTGGGGGGGCACCCTGGGCAACTGCCCCATCTAGCATCGGACCAATGTCTGGGAGGTCATTGCCTAGGTTTCAATTGAAGGGGAGGTCAACACTGTGTAGCAACTCATAGTAGCTAAGGGTACCCTCCCTCTCCATGGGGTGCAAAGGTTAAAGGCTTGGTTGTGACCTAACCTGGGCTACCCCTAATCTTCTTGTCTCTCCGGGCACATACTGATTTGGGGACACCAAGCTGTCACTCACCATGGTGTTACTGGCACAGTTGTCTCTCAGGCCAGCCGCAGATATGCCATTCACCCAAATGGGGGGAAGTGACTATTCCCCACACAGGGATCACCAGCTTACCATCTGAACATGTCTCCCAGCATAATGCTATTAGGACATGCAGTTTCAGAGGACCAGCAGATTAATGCACTTAGGTGCGCACTGTTCTGTGGTCTTCTTTCATTTTGAAAGTAATCCCTGCTTCTCAGGCTGTTTTTAAATTAAAAGTATAGGCAAATTTAACTTTCGAATTAAAGGTACTTCCAAAGTCTTCAACTACAATGTTGTTTTACATATGTCACCCCATATGTCTCCTCTAAGTCTCCCAGGGTAGGGTGTCTTGTAACTATAAGCAGGGACATTATAAAATATATTTTACAAGCCCTGGTAAGGAAAAAAACTGTCAATTTAGTTTTTCCTTATTGTAGTGTTTTAACATGGGAAGGCTTAATAAATCATAATTCAAGTCTAACTATTAACAGGAATGAGGTAAAATGAAACTTTAAAATGTCTAAATAAGGGTTAGAATAAATCCAACAACTTGCCATGGTTAGGTTTATAATAAGTATGACAGAAAATAAGTTATAGAATGAGTTTTTCTGTTGTGCCAAAATCTAGCCTTCTAGCAGTGTCCCCTGATTGTCCAGCCTTTGACAGGATGAACCAAACGGCTCTAAACAGGTGTGAAGTGGTCAGCATTGAGACAAAAAGAAGAAGTCTGGTAAAAAGGGAACTGCTGCTCCCAAAGTCAGAAAAAGAAGAGGTTCGGATAGCCAAATTGACCTTCAAAGAGGGAATGACACTTAGGACAGGACCCATCCCCACCCCCACTTTCTACACCCTTAGCCAGCTGGGAGTCCTAGTAATTATATTATCAAAGGGAAAGTTAGCTACACCTTTACTTTGGAGGAAGTTGTCATGCCTGAGGGTAGTGCCCTGAATCCATTGGTCGGGGGTGCCCCCTTGCGTGTCAGCCCAGAAGCATGGATAAAAATGGGAGAGTTGCCCAGCAACTGAGTTCCCTGCCGTAAAACTACAAGAAGAAGAAGGACTGCCATGCTGGACCATTAGACTGCACAAGAGAGGATTGCACTCAAAAGGACTTCACATGCTGCACACTTTCATCTTCAGCCCAAAAAGGACATTACCTCGCTATGACCACATTCAACTAGGCTTTTAAGGATTTGGCCAGGTGCATAGTGGGATTAGTAGTATTCACTTCCTGAGGAGCAACTCAGTTATTCTGGAACCTTGCATTGGTGTTGTGGACACTTTAGAATCACCAAAAGGACCCTCTGGAGCCATCCCCTGAAAGTTGAGATCATTTGGAGTATTTTGAGCAAAAAGCTCAATATGTTTACCGATCTGAATTTGAAAGTCATGGCAGCAATGTTGAACCGCGACCCAGTCTGAAAATCAGGCTTGCCCCGCTTACGTTCCAGAGCTTTTTATTGTTGATGAGACTTCCAGGAATGGACTGCGGTATCCCACTGAAACAAGCTACCATCATCGGACCAAAACCCAGACTGCTGAGGAGACCCACTTGACATTGAGAGAAAAAGCTCCAAAATAATTATTGAGTCAGAAGGTAAACACTTGACTGGACCCTACCACTCAATATATCCAAACCCCGCTCTATTGCAGTCAGCCTAAAACTTCGACTTTTTCTCGGTCAAGCACGACCAGATTTCCCAAGTTGGCACTTTTGGGTTTAAAAACTCATATCTCTGATTTCCTATATTGGATTTTGGTTGTTTGGTCATTTTAGTGTCATTTTAATCCTAAAAATATTTCATATTCATATACATATGTGTTAGATTTTTAGTGTGTGCTGTGTCTTACTTATTTAATGTTTTGGTGTTTTTAAATGCTATACACACCTTTCTCCTAAGTTAAGACTGCTTGTTTGCAGCCAGCTACCAAGGGTTGAGCAAGGAAATAATTTACTTGGACCTTCACTGGGACTTATATTGTGATTGTGGCCTTATTACTTGTAGTAGGTACCTACCTACACCTATTAATGAATTATCTTTCAACATTGCCTCGTCTTAAAATCTTTTTCCATGCCAAGTTCTTAATCTGAATGCTTCACTGACTTACAGACTTGCGGCCATAGGGTGTCATCCTCCACAGAAATCTTTTGTGAAAATTCACAAATATATGAGTTTATAGGACTTTGCTGCATTTAGCAGTTCCACGTCATGGCAACATTTAGGGATTGCCGAGGGTGATAGCTGTGAACACTGATAGGTGAGAGTGCCTTATTGCGAGAGAGAGCATGTTTTTGATCATGTATGTCTATGTGTGAGCATGTGTGTTTGTTGAATGAAAAGGAGTGAATTAGAGCTAGAGTTACTGTGCTCGAGTGTCAGTAAATTAGTTTGAATGAATCAAAGTGAGTGTGAATGAGGAAGTTAGAGAAAGGGTGACTGTGAGAGAATAAGAATGAGTATGAGGGAGTGTTAGAGAGATTGAGTGACCGTGAGTGAGAATGAATTAGAGTGGCATTGAGTGCAACTCTGAATTAAAAAGAGTTAAGTGAATATGTATGAGTGAAAATCAGCAAGATTTAGTGAGTGCAAGTGATAGTCGGTAAGTATGGGTGAGTGAGAGTGAATGATAATGAGTGAAAAGAATGAGTCGAAGTAGGTATGGGTACACGGGAATGAGTGAAAATTAATGAGTGCTGGTGAATGGGAATGAAAGAGTGAGAATGAGTCAGAGTAAGCTAAGTTAAGTCAGCATGGGTAAGAATGTGCTTCTCCCTGTGAGTCTATTGTTGGACTTGGCATAGTCAGGGTAATTCTTGGTTTATAAAGGCGCTGAGGACAAAATGTTGGCACAGTTAAACTGGAGGCAAGACTTGTATATTGGAAGCCCATGGCAAAATGATGTCACTCAGACACTGGAAGTAAATCTCCCATGGAGAAATGTTGGTACTGGCATACTGAAGGAAATTCTGTGCACACATGGCACCCATTTCAAAAGGCTGGTGCTGGCACATTGAAGAAATTCCTGGCCTAATGGAGGGCAGTAGTGTAATATGGGAAGGGTGCGCCCACAACAACATGCAGTCCCTGACATACTACAGTTGAATTAACGGCCAACCATAGGATATGGATGGCAGTATTGGCAACATTCAGGTATGTACTGTTTGGATCAAAGGGGCAACCATAAGAAAATTCTGGACCTGGCAATGGATGTAATTTGTGTTACATGAAGGCACCCACATCACATTTTTTTCAAATGGGTCAACTCATGGGGAGTACCAGGTTTCATTCTCTTGACACACCATGAAAGTACTTGAATATTTAGTCTGAGTCTTTTCAGACCTATGACATTTAAGAAAATGGATGTGAAAATGGTGCTGTAAAATGCACTATTGATCCATATTTTGTTTTTCAAAATATTCTCAGTGGCAATTTTGGGGTAACACCGCGCTCCGACATTTTATTCTAATTATCCCCGGTTGCATGCACATGTGCACAGGCTTTCTTTCGGATCTCTACAAACTTTCTTTTCAATTAAACTGGGCAGCTCTGAGAGAGTTTCATTCCGTTTGCAATTTAAGGCATTCATAACCGCCTGTCATTGTTAAAACAATGCATGTTTGTGTGATAGGGGCATATTACTAAGCAATAGCGATAATTATCGCTATTGCTTGGTTAGAGACAATAATTTACCGCTGAGCTGCGGCGATTTTTACCGCAAATAAACTTTGGTATTACCAAGGTTTATCGCAAATGCGATAAAAATAGTCGCAATGCATGAATATCGCTGAAAAGTCAGCGATATTCATGCATTACCGAGCTAATGCTCTTAGCCATGTTATCCACCTCCCATTGGATAACATGGCTATGAACTGCTCAGGGCAGGTGTCAGCTTTTGGAGATATTCGCGCTTAGCGGGAATATCTCCAAAAGTTGGTAATAGGAGATAGCGATGTTAGCAACTGTTTTCAGTCGCTAACATCTTGGCACGCCCACTTTGCATGTCATTAGGGATAAATATCACTGACATGCAAAGTGGGGCCCAAGATGGTCGCTATCTCCTACTAGCTGTCGCAAACTGGTGTTCGCGACAGCTAGGTAATAGGGAGATAATTTTATCTCCGCTTTCTTGGCTTTTAAAGCCAAAAAAGCGGAGATAAACCCCCTTGATAATATGCCCCATAGTTTTTCTTTAGCAGTATTTCTTCGTGCAGTAGCACGGTGCATAAGGACTTTGTGTATGCAGTCATTCATGGCAGCTTTCTGTATACAATACTATGTCACACTTTCATTCAAAGGCCACCGAAGCACAGCCGCTTACTGTCGTTTTGTTGTAAGCGAACACACAGGGAAGGCGCAGACCTAGCGAAGGGTTATCAATGTCATCAGAACACATTGTCCCTGAAATAAGCAAGCAATCGTGATGGGAAGCAGTAACTTGCATCTGTCACATTGAGCTGCACCTCGGGGCTTTGAATCGTTGCATTGTCGCAGCATTTCAATAGATATTTTCATACATACTGGAGGAATTCTATTGTGCCATATGTTTGTCTTCCATACGAATGAAAGACTGTTCAAATTGAGCCAATGTTGTTTTTGAAGGAAAGTTTTACTAAGTATGTATTTATTTCTTTTGTGCCGTTTGCATAATAGGGACGAACTACAGTTTGACATCTGTGAAACCCATTAATGCATTTACTTCATATCTTATCTATTTATAATCTCAAATTTAGGAGCATTTGCAACTTCTTCTTATTCACTCACACAATCCTTCTCAACAACACAGTGCTTGAAATGGAAAAATAGAAGTGAAGGCACCTTGTAACAAAGTAGCTGCTTGTTTCTGAGAAGTGTTGGTACTCTCCAATTAAAAGTGTGACGCCACTCTTGAAAAGTGCAGGTACTCTCCTTCTCAAAAAAAAAGTGCTGGTACTCAGTACTGGATAGTACAGGACCATTTAAAGCACTGCAACAACATAATAAGACCCACGCCTACACCATGTGCTCACACACTCATGCCCCTAACCCCCTTTTCTGTACAGAGAGCCTAGTTTGCCAAGCCACCCCGAGTCTGCACTTGACTGTTTTTTATAGCATGCTCATTACACCCCCTTATGGAAGTTTCAACTTCATACTGACCTCCCCTATGCCTTACTCACCTTGGAGGCAATACTTATACTATAAACATTCTAAACGAAACGGACCTTACTCCTTATTTACTGCCCCTGACACTATTTTTCTCATACCCACGAAAATGATTTAACCCCCAAAAGGCTTCAGACCGACAGAAGTCCATGACTCCATAAGCCAAGAAGAACCACTCTGACCACTCACCTCCTTCTAGACACTACTGCAAACCTGGACCCAGCTCTTCCAAAATCCTCTTTCCACCAGCCTTCTCCAGATATGCCAAGAAAAACCTCAAACATAATATCATGAGAAAGTTTCCAGAGCTTCTGGTAGCAAAGGTTGCTTCATATCCTTCTGTTCTTCAGTCAATTACCAATTATCAGTTATTCAGTTACCAATGGTAATCAACTTTCTTAAAGTCACTAAATATCATGGAGATCATGACAATACTTTAGGAAATTAGCCCTTTCAGCATAGTCACGCTGGATTTTTACCTTTTCGCTGAGCCCCATGGTTCATGGATGTCGAACTCTGAGCACCTTACCCCTGTTAATCAGGGGTAAAGTGCCAGTTCCCCCCTATACACATGATGAACTTGGCATACCTCTGATTGGTATATTTAACTTACCAATAAGTCTCAAGTGTATGATCCAAAGGGTACCCATGGCCTGTAAGATTAATGTCACTGGTGAATTGCAGCGCCCATTGTGCTATCTCCTGTAGTGACAAAATGAAAATGACTTTAGAGCCATCATTGTCATCCTGACTTTGCATTTTAAACTGCAAATGTGACCTTTCAACCTAACCCTTTTTGACAGGTCCAAACCTTTCTAAGCATGTTTTATTACCCGTGAGGCAGGGTGCATGGTATTTAAACATTGGAATGTAAGTTGTTAATGTTACACATGCTCTTGAAATGGTACAACCCAAAAAACTACTTTCACTGTAGCTACGCTGGCTGTACCACAGAAAAGCACTGGGATACATTACATTTGGATCACTGACAGAATATTGACAGTCAAAATATCGAGTTGCCAAAATATTGAGGTAAAAATATAGAATGCCAGAATATCGACTTCCTATCTACAAACAGGAAAGTACAAAAATATCGACCCCAAAATATCGATAGGAAAAAATATAGACAGTCAAAATATCGAATTTTTTAAATATGTTAAAAGTAATTTTAAAGTAATATAATAATAAATATAATTAATAAAACATACTTAAAATACTTAAATAAACTTAAAATTAATAAATAATTATTGTTACTAAAAAAAAAATTAAAACATATATATATATATATATATATATATATATATATATATATATATATATATATATATATATACATATTATTAACAAAACATATACAATATTTTTTCCGTAGGATAGCGAGAGGGTTAAATTTACTATTCACACTCCAGAAAGTGCAAAAGTAGGGAAAGCGTTGGATAGCGTAGGGATAACATTTACTATTCCTACTCCAGAGAACAGAACAGTAGGGAAAGCATTGGATAGCGTAAGGTTAAAAATTATTATTCCCACTCCAGTGAGCGCAACAGTAGGGAAAGCGTTGGATAGCCTAGGGGTAAAAATTACTATTCCCACTCCAGTGAGTGCAACAATAGGGAAAGCGTTGGATAGCGTTGGGGTAAAAATTACTATTCCCACTCCAGAGAGCGCAACAGTAGGGAAAGCATTGGATAGCGTAGGGGTAAAAATAACTATTCCCACTCCAGAGAGTGCAACAGTAGAGAAAGTGTTGGATAGCGTAGGAGTAAAAATTACTATTCCCACTCCAGTGAGTGCAACAGTAGGGAAAGCGTTGGATAGCGCAGGGATAAAAATGACTATTCAAACTCCAGAGAGTGCAACAGTAGGGAAAGCGTTGGATAGCGTAAGGATAAAAATGACTATTCCCACTCCAGTGAGTGCAACAGTGGGGAAAGCGTTGGATAGCGTAGGGGTAAAAATGACTATTCCAACTCTAGAGAGTGCAGCAGTAGGGAAAGCGTTGGATAGAGTAGGAATAAAAATTACTATTCCTACTCCAAAGAGTGCAACAGTAGGGAAAGCGTTGGATAGCGTAGAGATAAAAATTACTATTCCCACTCCAGTGAGTGCAACAGTAGGGAAAACGTTGGATAGCGTAGGGGTAAAAATTACTATTCCAACTCCAGAGAGTGCAACAGTAGGGAAAGCGTTGGATAGCGTAGGGGTAAAAATGACTATTCCCACTCCAGTGAGTGCAACACTAGGGAAAGCGTTGGATAGCGTAGGGGTAAAAATTACTATTCCTACTCCAGAGAGTGCAACAGTAGGGAAAGCATTGGATAGCGTAGGGGTAAAAATTGCTATTCCAACTCCAGTGAGTGCAACAGTAGGGAAAGCGTTGGATAGCGTAGGGGTACAAATTACTATTCCCACTCCAGTGAGTGCAATATTAGGGAAAGTAAATACTTCATGTATAAATATAAATACCATCAATATTAATACCAATTAAGAAATAATTAAAATGATTTACAATTTTATAAAATATATTAATTAATAAATTAAAATTACAAATACAAATTAACTAATAATAAAAATTACCTACTAATACAAATTATTTACCAATTACCAATAAATTAATTTTCAATATAAAAATAAATAAAAATGAGACACAAAAAAATATTTAAAAAATATAATTACTTACAATTAAATTACTTCCCAAGCTATTCCCCTATAAACCTACAACCCACTACAGAAAATAATGTAATAAAAGTAACATATTTATCAATTAATCCATTAAAATTAATTACCATTTATATTTTAATTAATTACCAATTAATAATTAACAATTAATTCTAAATAAATACCAATAAATAAAATAACATATTTAATGAATTATAATTAAATTACTTCCTACCCTATTCCCCTATAAACCCAAAAACCGCCATGGAAAATAAATTACTAACATTAACATATGTATCAATTAATCAATTAAAATTAATTACCAAAAATATTTTAAATAATTACCAATTAATAATTAATTAACAATTAATTCTAAATTAATACCAATAAATAAAATAACATATTTAATTAGTTATAATTAAATTACTTCCCACCCTATTCCCCTATAAACCCACAACCCGCTACAAAATTATATTACACAAAAAAAAAAATTAATATTAACTTACCTTAACTTCAATATTTTTGTTGTCTATATTATGTCTAGTCGATATTATGTCCATTCTATATTTTTGATCCGATATTATGTCCATTCTATTCGATATTAAAATGTTCTAGTCTATATTATGTCTAGTCGATATTATGTCCATTCTATATTTTTTACTCGATATTATGTCTAGTCGATAATAAAAACTCGATATTTTGACCCTATACCATTACATTTATTAGTTTCATCTTCAGCTAGAAAATTAACTGCTAGAAATGTCTTTTGTGGGCCTTTTACAATATTTACTAAAAGCCCAATTCAGTGGTGAAGTAAGATTTGTAATACATATTACAGTAAGGGCACTTTTAGAAAATTCCCTGACTAAAGCCTCTGGAAGCCCATTCGCATGAACTTCACCTGTCACTCGGCAGCTGGATACCCTCCATGCTAAGGTATGCTACCTTGGGGTGAGCTGAGGTTGTTTTAGAAGTGTATCCCCCTTATCCTGACTACAAGGAAGGGTCCATATTTGAACAAAGGTGCCAACAATTGCCAACTAGAGACCCCCATTTCTAACATGCGGCGGAGCAATGGGGTTGCAAATAAGCCCGTTATTTCTTAGCCTTTTGGTTGCTGAGAATGTTTTCAGACTGAATCAATGTGTTTTTCCTGAGTTCTATATTTGAGAGTGTGAGCTGAAATATGTGAGACCCTTTCTGCATGTATTTGTGCCTTGCACTAAAGGAAGTTTGAATATGGAAGCCAGAAGAGGCCTTAAACATCTTCGGTGCTCATAACGGAATGGTTCCGTCATGAACACCAGTGCCAGTGAACTCATGACTGAACCATTCCATCATGTGCACATGAGCACTAAATCTCTCAAAGCAGAGGGATTTCCTTTTTTTGTTTTTGAGCTTCCCCAACGTTCCAAAGCTTTATTTAATTCCCAATGTAATGATGATTGCATGAATGGCGCGCTGATGTCATTACATTGAAAATGAAACATTAACTTAAATTCACTGTTTTGGTGCTTGTGGGGCAATCTGAGCCCCCGAGCATCGAAACACACGGGAGAGGTATATTTACAATGGTACCCCTCCCTTGTGGATCCCTGCTTGGGGATTGCCCCCAGTGGGATCTACTGACTAGGCACCAGGGAGGAGGGAGCAGAAGTGGGCAGTAGCAGGAGGGCCAGAAAACTCTCTAAACACCAGGGATTTTTTTGTATGTCAGGGGTGGGAGCTGCCCAGAATGGGCATGCCAATGCCCCCAGCCTTGCCACCCACAAAAAATACAAAAGTTTTCCTACCCCCGAGGAGCAAATGGGGGCAATAGCCCCTGACCTGCCTGCTTTAATTTTTTTTATATTTAGGGGTGGGGGCAGCCCAGACATGGCCTGACAATGCCCACAACCCCCAAAAATTGCCATAGTCTTTCTGCACCCCCGGGAGGCAGATAGGACAATAGCCCCTTATCAGCCCTCTTGAGGGGCAGAAATCCTGCTGGGCACCAAGGATGTTTTGCAAGTTTCAGGGGTGGGGGCTGCCCCAGAATGGGCATGCCAATGCCCCCATGCCCATCAAAGAATGCCACATTCTTTCTGTCCCCGCAGGAGGCAGATGGTGACAATAGCCCCTGATTTGCCCCGGGGGGCAGAAAGCACAATAGGCACCAGGGATTTTTTTTTATTTGTAGAGGTGGAGGCTGCCCAGAATGGGCATGCCAATTCCCCCATACCCCCAAAAAATTGCTACAGTCTTTCGGTCCCGGAGAGGCAGATAGGGGCATTAGCCCCTTATATGCCCCCAGGGCGCAGAAAGCCCACTAGGCACCAGGGATTATTTTTTTAAACTATACATAGTAGTGGAGACTGCCCAGAATGGGCATGCCAATGCCCCTACCCCACAAAACATTTGCCTCAGTCTCTCTGCCTCCCCCAGGGGGGAAGAAAGCCCTCTAGGTGACTGGGATATGCTGTTTTTTTTATACATAGGGGTGGGGACTGCCCAGAATGGGCATAGCAATGCCCCCACCCTCCAAAAAAATGACCACAGTGTTTCTGCCCCCCCCCCCACCTTGGGGGCATATCGGGGCATAGTACCCAATCTTTCCATCCTCAGGGTGGCAAAAAGCCCAGCAGGCACTGACTTTTATTTTGCAATGTTCCTAGTTGTGGGTTTTGGGCCCTAGCGCAGATGGCACCTAGGGAAACCTACCAAACCTGTACATTTGTTAAAACTAGACAGGCGGAGGAATCCGGGATAGGGTAACTTGTGTGCCTCTCACCTAGTTCTGTCACCCAGAATCCCTTGCAACCCTTAAACTTTATCAAAAGAAAAACATTTTCCTCACAATTCAGTGATAGAAAGTTTTAGAAGCTGCAGGGAGCCACAAACTTCTAACCACCCAGTACTCCTCCAAAACTCCTGATACAAATGGTACCTCACTTGTGTGGTTAGGCCTAGAGCCCATGACAGGAGATGGCCCAAATGTTCTGTGGAGATTTCAAACTTATCAATCACAATAAGACTTGGTTTTGCAAGTGTCACCTGCATTTTTGGTCCAAGGCTCGGTGGGAATCTGGGAAAGCCTACCAACCCCAGACATTTCAGAAAACTGGGGGCCTTATTTATGAAGGCCTTGCGTCAGTTTTGCGTCGCCGGTGCGTCACTTTTTGTGACGCACCAGCGATGTAAAAAATGCGCCCCGTTGCGCCATATTTAAAAAGTGACGCATCTAGGTAGATGCGTCAGTTTTTAAACCCCTGCGCCACATTATACCTGCGTCAGGTATAATGTATGCAGAGGGGGCGTTCCCCCGCAAAAAGCCTCATAATAGTGACTTAGTGAAATCTATGAGATTTCACTGCGTCACTTTTAGGACGCTGTTGCGTCAAAATCTTGCACCTGCCTCACAGCAGGCGTAAGACTGACGCAAGCCCTTTCACATGGGGCTTTCCCCATGTGAAAGGACGCATTGCTGGAGTTTTGACAGGTCCAAACCTTTCTAAGCATGTTTTATTACCCGTGAGGCAGGGTGCATGGTATTTAAACATTGGAATGCAAGTTGTTAATGTTACACATGCTCTTGAAATGAAACAACCCAAAAAACTACTTTTACTGTAGCTAGGCTGGCTGTACCACAGAAAAGCACTGGGATACATTACATTTGGATCACTGACAGAATGTTGACAGTCAAAATATCGAGTTGCCAAAATATCGAGGTAAAAATATAGAATGCCAGAATATCGACTTCCTATCTACAAACAGGAAAGTACAAAAATATCGACCCCAAAATATCGATAGGAAAAAATATAGACAGTCAAAATATCGAATTTTTTAAATATGTTAAAAGTAATTTTAAAGTAATATAATAATAAATATAATTAATAAAACATACTTAAAATACTTAAATAAACTTAAAATTAATAAATAATTATTGTTACTAAAAAAAAAATTAAAACATATATATATATATATATTTATATACATATTATTAACTAAACATATACAATATTTTTTCCGTAGGATAGCGAGAGGGTTAAATTTACTATTCACACTCCAGAAAGTGCAAAAGTAGGGAAAGCGTTGGATAGCGTAGGGATAACATTTACTATTCCTACTCCAGAGAACAGAACAGTAGGGAAAGCATTGGATAGCGTAAGGTTAAAAATTATTATTCCCACTCCAGTGAGCGCAACAGTAGGGAAAGCGTTGGATAGCCTAGGGGTAAAAATTACTATTCCCACTCCAGTGAGTGCAACAATAGGGAAAGCGTTGGATAGCGTAGGGGTAAAAATTAATATTCCCACTCCAGAGAGCGCAACAGTAGGGAAAGCATTGGATAGCGTAGGGGTAAAAATAACTATTCCCACTCCAGAGAGTGCAACAGTAGAGAAAGTGTTGGATAGCGTAGGAGTAAAAATTACTATTCCCACTCCAGTGAGTGCAACAGTAGGGAAAGCGTTGGATAGCGCAGGGATAAAAATGACTATTCATACTCCAGAGAGTGCAACAGTAGGGAAAGCGTTGGATAGCGTAAGGATAAAAATTACTATTCCCACTCCAGTGAGTGCAACAGTGGGGAAAGCGTTGGATAGCGTAGGGGTAAAAATGACTATTCCAACTCTAGAGAGTGCAGCAGTAGGGAAAGCGTTGGATAGAGTAGGAATAAAAATTACTATTCCTACTCCAAAGAGTGCAACAGTAGGGAAAGCGTTGGATAGCATAGAGATAAAAATTACTATTCCCACTCCAGTGAGTGCAACAGTAGGGAAAACGTTGGATAGCGTAGGGGTAAAAATTACTATTCCAACTCCAGAGAGTGCAACAGTAGGGAAAGCGTTGGATAGCGTAGGGGTAAAAATGACCATTCCCACTCCAGTGAGTGCAACACTAGGGAAAGTGTTGGATAGCGTAGGGGTAAAAATTACTATTCCTACTCCAGAGAGTGCAACAGTAGGGAAAGCGTTGGATAGCGTAGGGGTAAAAATGGCTATTCCAACTCCAGTGAGTGCAACAGTAGGGAAAGCGTTGGATAGCGTAGGGGTACAAATTACTATTCCCACTCCAGTGAGTGCAATATTAGGGAAAGTAAATACTTCATATATAAATATAAATACCATCAATATTAATACCAATTAAGAAATAATTAAAATGATTTACAATTTTATAAAATATATTAATTAATCAATTAAAATTACAAATACAAATTAACTAATAATAAAAATTACCTACTAATACAAATTATTTACCAATTACCAATAAATTAATTTTCAATATAAAAATAAATAAAAATGAGACACAAAAAAATATTTAAAAAATATAATTACTTACAATTAAATTACTTCCCAAGCTATTCCCCTATAAACCTACAACCCACTACAGAAAATAATGTAATAAAAGTAACATATTTATCAATTAATCCATTAAAATTAATTACCATTTATATTTTAATTAATTACCAATTAATAATTAACAATTAATTCTAAATAAATACCAATAAATAAAATAACATATTTAATGAATTATAATTAAATTACTTCCTACCCTATTCCCCTATAAACCCACAAACCGCCATGGAAAATAAATTACTAACATTAACATATGTATCAATTAATCAATTAAAATTAATTACCAAAAATATTTTAAATAATTACCAATGAATAATTAATTAACAATTAATTCTAAATTAATACCAATAAATAAAATAACATATTTAATTAGTTATAATTAAATTACTTCCCACCCTATTCCCCTATAAACCCACAACCCGCTACAAAATTATATTACACAAAAAAATAAAAATTAATATTAACTTACCTTAACTTCGATATTTTTGTTGTCTATATTATGTCTAGTCGATATTATGTCCATTCTATATTTTTGATCCGATATTATGTCCATTCTATTCGATATTAAAATGTTCTAGTCTATATTATGTCTAGTCGATATTATGTCCATTCTATATTTTTTACTCGATATTATGTCTAGTCGATAATAAAAACTCGATATTTTGACCCTATACCATTACATTTATTAGTTTCATCTTCAGCTAGAAAATTAACTGCTAGAAATGTCTTTTGTGGGCCTTTTACAATATTTACTAAAAGCCCAATTAAGTGGTGAAGTAAGATTTGTAATACATATTACAGTAAAGGCACTTTTAGAAAATTCCCTGACTAAAGCCTCTGGAAGCCCATTTGCATGAACTTCACCTGTCACTCGGCAGCTGGATACCCTCCATGCTAAGGTATGCTACCTTGGGGTGAGCTGAGGTTGTTTTAGAAGTGTATCCCCCTTATCCTGACTACAAGGAAGGGTCCATATTTGAACAAAGGTGCCAACAATTGCCAACTAGAGACCCCCATTTCTAACATGCGGCGGAGCAATGGGGTTGCAAATAAGCCCGTTATTTCTTAGCCTTTTGGTTGCTGAGAATGTTTTCAGACTGAATCAATGTGTTTTTCCTGAGTTCTATATTTGAGAGTGTGAGCTGAAATATGTGAGACCCTTTCTGCATGTATTTGTGCCTTGCACTAAAGGAAGTTTGAATATGGAAGCCAGAAGAGGCCTTAAACATCTTCGGTGCTCATAACGGAATGGTTCCGTCATGAACACCAGTGCCAGTGAACTCATGAATGAACCATTCCATCATGTGCACATGAGCACTAAATCTCTCAAAGCAGAGGGATTTCCTTTTTTTGTTTTTGAGCTTCCCCAACGTTCCAAAGCTTTATTTAATTCCCAATGTAATGATGATTGCATGAATGGCGCGCTGATGTCATTACATTGAAAATGAAACATTAACTTAAATTCACTGTTTTGTTGCTTGTGGGGCAATCTGAGCCCCCGAGCATCGAAACACACGGGAGAGGTATATTTACAATGGTACCCCTCCCTTGTGGATCCCTGCTTGGGGATTGCCCCCAGTGGGATCTACTGACTAGGCACTAGGGAGGAGGGAGCAGAAGTGGGCAGTAGCAGGAGCAGGAGGGCCAGAAAACTCTCTAAACACCAGGGATTTTTTTGTATGACATTGATGCTGCAGCCAGCGCATTTAACCTATGGGTGGAGCGTGCGACTGTCGCAACAATTAAGAGCAGCCGGGTTTGTAGACTTCGTTCTACCCCCTCTAAACCTTGGTTTTGTCCTGCTCTCCGAGACCTCAAATCAGGCTGTAAAAAGCTGGAAAGGTTATGGAGATTAGCTTACCTGCCTGAGGCGAAAAAGGATCTGCGGACTGCACAGAAAAAGTATTATGCAGCCATCAGATCTGCCAAAAGCAGCTACTACGCTGGGCGCATCAGCAAAGCTAATAACAATAGCAAGGAAATATTTGCGATTGTCAATAGCTTTGTATCCCCCTGTGCATCAAAACCTTTGCTGTCCGCATCAGAAGAATGGTGCGAAGAATTATCTGAGTTCTTCGTTGAAAAAATTGCCAAAATTCAGGTGGACTTGCAAAATGTCTGTAATGGCTCTTCTTCTCCTTTAACAACTCCGCTTCCTTTAATGCCCAGTCGCACCGCCCAATTGGCCAATTTTACCCCTCAACTAGATTCGGATATCACTGCCATTGTTGCTGCCTTAAAATCCGGATCTCCCTCTGACCCCTGCCCGGCCAGAGTACTTGCGGGTGTAGCGGAATCGGTGGGAAATGAGGTAACCCAAATTATTAACCTCTCGCTCCACTCAGCTACCGTCCCTGACTGTTGGAAACAAGCAAAACTGCTCCCACTATTAAAAAAAAATGGACTTGATCCGGCCACCCCGTCCAATTTTCGACCAATATCTTTGCTGCCAGCGCTTGCAAAAGTATGCGAAAAGATTGTTTTTGGTCAACTAGAGAAATTCGTGGAATCCACGGAGGCCCTACACCCAGCTCAGTCAGGCTTTAGGGCCGCCTACAGTACAGAGACGGCTTTAGTCGAAATATCGGAGGCTATTCGGGAGTGTCTTGACGGGGGTGGCAGAGCGGCTCTGATTTTATTGGACCTCTCTGCTGCCTTCGATACGGTGCCCCACTCCCTTCTACTCTCCAGACTAGCCGATATAGGTATTACTGGCTCCGCATTTGACTGGCTGACCTCTTTTTTAAATAACCGCACGCAACAAGTTTGGTTGCCCCCCTTTGCTTCCACTCCTAAATTGCTTTCTACTGGTGTTCCTCAGGGGTCTATGTTAAGCCCTTTGCTTTTCAATATCTATCTTACCCCTCTGATTTACCTGGCTGAACAGTTAGGGGCAAAAATTATGGCGTACGCCGACGATACGCAATTGTTGTTTACTTGGCCCAAAGATAATTTAGATACGTCGGCGGCCCAATTATGCCTATCTTCTGTCTTCCAATGGTTAGCTAATGCCCAGTTAAAATGTAATGAAAGCAAATCCGAGATCCTGCTATATGGCTCTTTCCCTGAGGATTTTAGTGACTGTCTTTGGCCTACCGACCTACCCCCTCCAAAAGCTGCCTCGGGCCCAGTGAAGAATTTGGGGGTCTGGTTCGGTAAGAACCTTAAGTTTGAAGACCATATAAATAAAGTCACTGGAGTCTGTTTTTTCACTTTAAAAACTGTGCGCAGGTTCTTCCCTCTATTACCGAAAGAAGCTAAAGAGACTGTCATTCGGGCATTGGTACTTTCTCGGTTAGACTACGCTAATGGACTGTTTTCTGGCCTACCGGCTTACCTGATTCACCGCCTTCAGGTTATTCAGAACGCCGCCGCCAGACTCCTGTTCAATGTCCCAAGGCGTTCCAGTGCTCGACCTCTTCTCCGTGCTTTGCACTGGCTCCCAGTTGCCCACAGGATTCTGTTTAAAATCCTAGTGCTGGCGTATCGAGCCATCCATCATACTGGGCCTGTCTACCTGAGAAATAGGTTTTCCCTGTATATTCCCAATCGCCCTTTGCGCTCGGCCAATTTGTGCCAAATGACTGTCCCCAAATTTAAATATTGCAGACTTGGCGGTCAATCGATCTCAGTGAGAGCAGTGAAATCCTGGAATACTTTACCTCTTCATCTAAAAACTGCACCGACTCTTTTTTCCTTTAAGAAGAGTCTAAAAACCCATCTTTTTAATATTATAGCCTAAACCTCCCCACTCCCTGTATTCCTAGCTATTTACGCTCACCTAGTCTGCTCTGCCTTCAACGCGCCAGGATACTATTTTTTTAGTAATAGAGCGCGATATAAAAGCCTTTAATAATAATAATAATAATAATAAAGTATGTCAGGGGTGGGAGCTGCCCAGAATGGGCATGCCAATGCCCCCAGCCTTCCCACCCCCAAAAATACAAAAGTTTTCCTACCCCCGAGGAGCGAATGGGGGCAATAGCCCCTGACCTGCCTGCTTTAATTTTTTTTATATTTAGGGGTGGGGGCAGCCCAGACATGGCCTGACAATGCCCACAACCCCCAAAAATTTCCACAGTCTTTCTGCACCCCCGGGAGGCAGATAGGACAATAGCCCCTTATCAGCCCTCTTGAGGGGCAGAAATCCTGCTGGGCACCAAGGATGTTTTGCAAGTTTCAGGGGTGGGGGCTTCCCCAGAATGGGCATGCCAATGCCCCCATGCCCATCAAAGAATGCCACATGCTTTCTGTCCCTGCAGGAGGCAGATGGTGACAATAGCCCCTGATTTGCCCCGGGGGGCAGAAAGCACAATAGGCACCAGGGATTTTTTTTTATTTGTAGAGGTGGAGGCTGCCCAGAATGGGCATGCCAATTCCCCCATACCCCCAAAAAATGTCTACAGTCTTTCGGTCCCGGAGAGGCAGATAGGGGCATTAGCCCCTTATCTGCCCCCAGGGCGCAGAAAGCAAACTAGGCACCAGGGATTATTTTTTTAAACCATACATAGTAGTGGAGACTGCCCAGAATGGGCATGCCAATGCCCCTACCCCACAAAACATTTGCCTCAGTCTCTCTGCCTCCCCCAGGGGGGAAGAAAGCCCTCTAGGTGACTGGGATATGCTGTTTTTTTTATACATAGGGGTGGGGGCTGCCCAGAATGGGCATACCAATGCCCCCACCCTCTAAAAAAATGACCACAGTGTTTCTGCCCCCCCCCCCACCTTGGGGGCATATCGGGGCATAGACCCAATCTTTCCATCCTCAGGGTGGCAAAAAGCCCTGCAGGCACTGACTTTTATTTTGCAATGTTCCTAGTTGTGGGTTTTGGGCCCTAGCGCAGATGGCACCTAGGGAAACCTACCAAACCTGTACATTTGTTAAAACTAGACAGGCGGAGGAATCCGGGATGGGGTAACTTGTGTGCCTCTCACCTAGTTCTGTCACCCAGAATCCCTTGCAACCCTTAAACTTTATCAAAAGAAAAACATTTTCCTCACAATTCAGTGATAGAAAGTTTAAGAAGATGCAGGGAGCCACAAACTTCTAACCACCCAGCACTCCTCCAAAACTCCTGATACAAATGGTACCTCACTTGTGTGGTTAGGCCTGGAGCCCATGACAGGAGATGGCCCAAATGTTCTGTGGAGATTTCAAACTTATCAATCACAATAAGACTTGGTTTTGCAAGTGTCACCTGCATTTTTGGTCCAAGGCTCGGTGGGAATCTGGGAAAGCCTACCAACCCCAGACATTTCAGAAAACTGGGGGCCTTATTTATGAAGGCCTTGCGTCAGTTTTGCGTCGCCGGTGCGTCACTTTTTGTGACGCACCAGCGATGTAAAAAATGCGCCCCGTTGCGCCATATTTAAAAAGTGACGCATCTAGGTAGATGCATCACTTTTTAAACCCCTGCGCCACATTATACCTGCGTCAGGTATAATGTATGCAGAGGGGGCGTTCCCCCGCAAAAAGCCTCATAATAGTGACTTAGTGAAATCTATGAGATTTCACTGCGTCACTTTTAGGACGCTGTTGTGTCAAAATCTTGCACCTGCCTCACAGCAGGCGTAAGACTGACGCAAGCCCTTTCACATGGGGCTTTCCCCATGTGAAAGGACGCATTGCTGGAGTTGCGTCACTTTTGTGACACACTCCAGCAATGCGTCACTTTTGCGCTTACAGATACGTCAGAAGTACTGACGTATCTGTAACTCCTTGCGACATGATGCGTCATACATTAAATATGACGCATCAGGAATGTCGTAAGGGGTGCACAGTGAAAAGTGACGCATCGCTGTTTTCACGCAGTGATGCGTCACTTTTCATAAATGAGGCCGTAGATACCCTGAGGATTCCTGGGAGGTGTAGCTTGTGTGGCTCCCCCAAAGTTTTCCTACCCAGATTCCTCTGCAAACCTCAAATTTAGCTGAAAAAAAATCAAATTTTCTGTACATTTCTGCCTGGGATCACCGTGCCAGCACAAATGTCCTACCACCCAGTGTTCCCCTTGGTCTCCCGATAAAATGACATGTCACTTGTATGGGTGTCAAATGCAGAGCCTAAAAATGCATTAAAAATCCCCTCAATCCCTATGTTTTTGGCCATTTCCAGTTGCAGGCCCTTGGCCCACCCACACAAGTGAGGTATCATTTTACTCGAAAGACTGTGGGAAACACTGGGTGCCAGGTAATTTGTGCCAGCACAGTAATACCAGACAGAAATGTGAGGAGCATGTGATTTTTTGCTAAATGTGAGTTTTGCAGGGAATCCTGGATAAGAAAATGCTGGCGGATCCACTCAAGCTACACGTCCCTGGGCTGCCTTGGGTGTCTATTTTTTTTTGAATATCTGGGATGGGTAGATTTCCCTAGATGGCCACTGGACCCAGTATCTAAAAAGCAGGTGCCCCTTGCAAAACCAGGTTGTTTTTTGATAGATCGGGGACTCCTGCATTTTTTTCCTGGGTTCTGCGGCCTTCTAGGGATTCCTATGAATCCCAGACATTTCTAAAAACTATGCACCCGGTGGAGTCCAGGGAGGATGTCCTGCAAGAATACCCCAACATTTTTTAACCCAGAATGCCCTACAGACCTCCAATTTAGCTAACCATTGATTTTCCGCATATTTCTGTGTGGGAAAATTGTGGGATCACCAGACTGACACAAATTTTATACCACCCAGCTTATTCCCCAGTCTACCAATAAAAATGGTACATCACTTGTGTGGGTGCACCAAATACCCATTCCAGGGAAGGGCCCCGAAAAAATTTGTGGAGCCATCAAAATTATTTATCACAAAACGACCTGATTTTGCAAGGTAGGCACCTGCGTTTCTGGTCCGGGGCTTGACGGCCATCCATTGAAACCTAGAAAACACAGAAATTACTGAAAACTAGACATGTGCGGAAGGCCAGTGAGGTGTGACTTGTGTGCATCCCCCAACGTTTTCTAACCCAAAATCCCCTGCAAACCTCAAATTTCGCTAAAAATAAAGTTTTCTCACATTCCTGTGTGGGAAAGTTATGGGATCACTGGCCTGACACAAATTTCCTAACACCCAGTATTCCCCCAGGTGTCTCAATAAACATGGTACCTCACTTCTGTGGGTGCACCAAGTACTCGCGACATGAATGGCCCAAAACATATGGCGGAGACATAAAAATGATCCAAAACAAAACAACCCGGTTTTGCAAGGGGGGCACCTGCATTTTTGGTCCCGGGCTCAGTAGCCATCTAGGGAAATCTACCAAACCCACACATTTCTGAAAACTAGTCACCCGGGGAAGTGCAAATAACCACTGCTTCCAAACTCCATATTTTGTTACCATTGCGGAAATATGTAGGTTTCCTTGGTACCTATTTTTCATTCTTTATATTTTACCAAATGAATTGCTATATACCTTGTACACAATGAAAAACCATTGCAAGATGCAGTTCAGTTATGGCTCTGGGTACCTCGGATCTTGGTGAACCTATAAGTCCTATATATCCCCACAACCAGAAGGGCCCAGCTGACATAAGAGTATATTGCTTAGAAAAATCTATGCTACTCAGAAGAAGTTACAGGTGAAACACTGGCAGAAATGGCTGTTTTTTCCAACTAAATTACAATATTTTCTTAATTCAATTGTTAGGTTCTTTAGAAAAACGTAGAAGGATCTACACAAATGACCTCTTGCTATATTTAGAATGTTGTCTACTTTTCAGAAATGCATAGTTCTCCAGGATCCATCATTGCTTTCACACCCATTTCTACCACTAACTGGAAGGAGGTTGAAAGCACAAATAATAGGGAAAAAAAGGCTGTGTCCCAGTGAAATATCAAAACTGTGTAGACAATGTTGGTTTTCTGACAATGGTCTGCCTGTTCCTGAAATCTGAGAAGATGGTAATTTTAGCACCACAACCCCTTTGTTGATACCCTTCGCAAAGAACAAAGCAGACACTTTCTTCTGCAGCCCTTTTTTCCCAAACAATTGGTGTATTTTGGCCAACTTCTCAGTACCCTCCAGGAGAATCCACAAACCCTGGGTATCTTTAGAATCCTCAAGATGTTGGATGAAAAAGATGCAAATTTGGCATGGATACACTATGTGGACAAACAGTTACAGGCGCCTATGTTCAAACTACTGCAAATAGCGAAAAAAAAGGCTTACCATGGGGCTGGGGGGTAGGCCTAGTAGCGAATGCGGTAAAGGGTTGTCAGGAGTGGACCCCACAGTTACAAGGTAAACATTAGCTCGGCCATGCAACCTTGTATAATTTGGAGTTTCATAGGTGTCTCTGAAGAGATACTAACACATCCGTAATCATCATATTCCAGAGGTGATAACAAGATGGCTGTTATGAGTGATGTTTTGTGTTTTGTAAGAATGACTTGGTGAATCTCGTTATTACCCCTCAACATCTGACTAAGTTAGGCTTTGAATGCGACTTTTTAGTCAGGTGTATATCAGAATATTGTTATAAAAATATCGTCATTTAAAAATATTATATCCAAAATATATTTTACAAAATATGGCCCATTGAGTCTAGATTATCTAGAATTAACTCCAGTGGGGCTATTGATTGTAAATTATATTTAGGACACAAATCATATTGTGGTTAAAAAACATCTGGTACCATCGTTTTCTAGCCAAATACTATGTTCAGGTCTATGACATTCCTAGATGATACAGAGGATCTCACATTTTTATGCTCTAAACATGCAGGGCAGAGGTCTTTAAATTGGGGGTTGGGCTCCACTAGTGGGGCCTCAAGTGAGGCCGGGAGTGTAAGGGGTGCCAGGCTCTGGCCAAAAGAGCATTATGCTGATAACAGTCCTTTGTTGTCAGCAGAACAAAATGAGCAGCATTAAGCCGCTCTACAAGGGGCCATCACTAACAACTTTTATCATTTATATTCTGGCTGGGAGAAGGTGTCAAAAGGAAAGGGACTCCAAATATTCTTCAAAACCCCCACCTTCAATTTTAATAATCACCCTGTGGATACTTTTACACATGTTAGAAAGGCCTGTCTCACTCACCTGAATAGTATGTTTGGCCATCATGTATTTGATTGCATTTGTAAAACGGTAACATAACTTAACTACAATGTTTAAATACATCTAGACATATTTAAACATTAACAGTTTACTAGAATAAGTGTAAAAAATTGAGGGAGAGGGTCCGGCATTGAAAAGTTTGCAGACCACTGATCTAGGGACATATTTATGGCCAAGTCACGTAGTGCAGCACAGCAATTCACCTTAAAGCACTGCACTGCGTGACAGGGAAAGGGCAGGAATGCACCAAAATTAAGTCAATGCAGTACATTCCTGCCTTTTCCTCTGTGCTGCCACGCTTTGGCTGCCTAGCGCCAACAAAGGCACCCTTGCACCTTGGTGCAAGGTTATCTGTGTTGTAATGAGGATTGTTTATGTGCAGGAAAGGGCACCTTCCTGCACAGAAATAATCCCCTGAGGTTTTTTCATCTATGTATGCTTCAGAATGCAGCACACATGTCTGAACTGGGGTTGCGGAGTGGGCTAAAGAACGGTGATGGATTAAACCCAGATCTTTTACCTGGGTGTGAGTGTTTGATTGATTCAGATGCTCCGTCCATCACCACCCCCTTTTGTACCGCTTTTGGCCGCCATAAGTGAGGCAGGGTATGCTCAGATGTGAGTCCCTTGCTCACTTTGCCACTGGATTCAAGCAAGCCGGGCTGAAGACGGCTGGAATGCCAGAAACCGGTCCTCAGAAGCTTGTTTCCGATCCAGGGAAGACATGGCTTGGCAGTTCGGGCTGAACTGTTCCCATGAGGCACAGGGTCAGACTGATTTGCATATAGCCATGTCTGAACTGGGGTGGCGGAGTGGGCTAAAGAACGGTGATGGATTAAACCCAGATCTTTTACCTGGGTGTGAGTGTTTGATTGATTCAGATGCTCCGTCCATCACCACCTCCTTTTGTACCGCTTTTGGCCGCCATAAGTGTGGCAGGGTATGCTCAGACGTGAGTCCCTTGCTCACTTTGCCACTGGATTCAAGCAAGCCGGGCTGAAGACGGCTGGAATGCCAGAAACCGGTCCTCTGAAGCTTGTTTCCAGTCCAGGGAAGACATGGCTTGGCAGTTCGGGCTGGACTGTTCCCATGAGGCACAGGGTCAGACTGATTTGCATATAGCCATGTCTGAACTGGGGTGTCGGAGTGGGCTAAAGAACGGTGATGGATTAAACTCAGATCTTTTGACTGGGTGTGAGGGTTTGATTGATTCAGATGCTCCGTCCATCACCACCCGATTTTGTACTGCAAGTCACGTAGTGCAGCACAGCAATTCCCCTTACAGCACTGCACTGTGTGACAGGGAAAGGGCAGGAATGCACCAAAATTAAGTCAATACAGTACATTCCTGCCTTTTCCTCTGTGCTGCCACGCTTTTGGCTGCCTAGCGCCAACAAAGGCACCCTTGCATCATGGTGCAAGGGTATCTGTGTTGTAATGAGGATTGTTTATTTGCAGGAAAGGGCACCTTCCTGCACAGAAATAATCCCCTGAGGTTTTTTCCTCTATGTATGCTTCAGAATGCAGCACACATAGAAACAGGAAAAAACAAAGAGAAATAAACATATTTACCCTTTGCTACGCCTCAACTAAGGAGGCATAGGCTTTTGGCACATTCCCAGGTTTACCACTTCTGGAAAATCAGGGAATGCATCAAAAGGTGCATGGAAATGCCTCCCTGTGCAGAGTAATGCATTGTAGCAATTTGATGTGTGTGCATTGCATTTCTCGAGGCAAAGTGGCCTTGCATGACTTCATAAATCTCATTTTAATTTGCGTCACTCTTGAACCACCTTGTGTAGCGATGCAAGTGGGCTTAAAAATATGCCTCCAAGTTTATACTTCTACTGAAGCATTATCTGCTAAATTGGCCACAACAACGTCTACTCTGTTTAACTGCAATTTGCTGTACTTGTTGCTGTTAAACTACTGCTGTATTATGTATTACATGAGCGTAAAATGTATTTTGAACTTTTAGGGCCTACTTAAGAGGTTCTTGGAGGGATACTCCCTCACAAACATGATGGATATTCTGTCCACCTTATAACAATTGTATAGGGACAACATATAAGGCATTTGTAACAAGGTGGGCAGAATGTCAGTCACAATTGTGACTGAGTACCTGTCTGCCAAACTGTAAATCAGACCCTAAGTTTGTAACATTTGATAGGTAAGAACTGTAAAAAATGTGAATTTTAGGGTATACACATTTATTTCTGGATCTCTCTTCTTCACATTCTCTGGGACGTTGGGATGTCTTTTCAGTGGAAATAAGGCCAATAGCTCACAACAAGACATTTCTAGAAGTTTTTTGTTTGTTGCACTATTTTAATTAAGTAGAGATGTGAATTTAATCCCACCCTTTCTCATTTTCTAAACTACAAATCTTGCTCAGATTGTGAATTGCAATTAAAAATAGTTGAAAGATGCTTATTGCCACAGTAAAGTTACCAAATGTATTTACATACTTTGAACTTGAAGACATTTTTGCATAGAGGGAACATCTAATAGTACAGGGAAGACAAGGTTGCTGGGGAGGATGTTACTGTGAAATTGTATTGTAGATATATAAATTATAGAAAATAAAATAAAATATCACACTGTTGCAAAGTCATCCCTGGGCGCCCCCATTTTTTGCTGACTGGTACCGGTAGTAAGTGACTCTGACTGTCTCTGGGGTTCGCCTAACCAGGGCCAGTGCTAGGCTGGAAACACACTTAGAATACAGTGAAAACACCAACATAGTCCAGGGTACTCTATGGGTTAGGGTACCCCTATGGTTGGCATGACCACCCCTATAAGCCCCTAGTACATACTTGGGCGGGGGGTTAAAACTACCTTTATGTCCCTAGTACATAATAGGGCATGGCAGTGTAGATGCCAGCAGCCCTTGCTGCATTTTAAATGTGTGCAGCCTGATTTCAGTTTAAAAGCAGCCCTGCGTTGCAGGACTACTTTTAGAATGTAATTAGTGCCCAAACTAGACTTTGGTGTTTTGGGCACTACAAATAATACAGTAAACTATTTTGGCATATTAGGTGCCCCCAGGGTCTCCCCTAGGTGTCCCAGGGGTGGGGTGGTAGGTTCTCATAAGGGGGAAACTCATAAAATAGGTTGTATATGCCCTGGGGAAAGTGAAAGTGCACATTTCACTTCCCTTACTATAGTAAAGTGCTTCTCAAAATTGACTTTTGTGCTAGGAGCTTTGTGGTGTAAGGATCTGCAATATTTTTACATATTTAGAACTACGAAAGTTTCCCCTAGGTGTTGCAGGGGTAGGGGTGTCCTATAGACCTATGGCAGGGGCATTACAAAAATGGTGTATTACCCCCAGCCTTGGTGAAATTGATCAGTTAATTTTTCCCATTGCAGATCCTCAGCCACATAGGTTAACATGGCATTCAGTTATTAATTAATTACTAATGCTAGGCTTTACAGAAAAATAACATTCAATGACTTTCAATGAGATTGGTATTGATAAATCCAACAACATGTTATTGTTTAATCTATCCTAAAATGTACAGAAAATAAATTACAAGACTTTCTTGTCTGTAAGCCAAAATTCAGCCATTCAGTTGTCTACTCTGATTGGTTAGAGTTAAGTGGATTAGCCAAGCTGCTGTGATGAATTGATAAGTGGCACCTGGGCTGAAGAGCCATTCTGGAGGGAGAGTGCTCTGCTGCATGAAAATGCCAGAGCAAGGGGGAGGGGTCGTAAACTATGAACGCCACAGGCCAAGGTGGACAGGCAAAGAAATCAGGTCCATCTATACACACCCCCACCTCTGAACACAGCCAGATGGTAGGCTTCAGGAAGAAATGTGCAGATGCCAGTGGGACGGAGACTATGGAGATAAGCCCTCCTGAAGATTGGTTTAGCCAGCTCTTGCCTCTCTGCTGGGACGTCAGCCACATTGAAGTTTTGAGAAATAGTGCTTTCTGGAAAACCATTGTGCCACACTTTGAAGGAAATGGTCATGCTCTGGGGGTTTGCTCTGCACCTCAATAGACAGGGGTGCCTTCCTGTGTAACCCCACAGAACACTGAATAAGTATTTGAGAGGGGCAGTGACTTAGATATGCAGCCTGAAACCACAGAAAAACAAGGGTCCATGCTAGAAGCTTTGATTTGCCCAACCAGGCCCTGCACTCTGACTGACTGTGCCTGCTGCACAATATGGAACTACAGCCCTGCGGATCAAACCTACTTCAAAAAAGACTAAAGAGTAGACTCCCAGCAAACTACAGGTCAACAGAGCTCACCGGGACCATCACCTCAAGGAATACCCAGCCTGGAGTGATTCCAGTGGATTTGTAAGGTTTTTGTCCAAATGGATTGTGAGAATTGATGTCCCAAACTTTCAAGGACCATCCTGGAGCTTCCAGACCCTTGGAGTACGTTTTGGACACCTTGGAACCCTCAAAGGAACTTCAGGAAGAAATTTCAGAAGTTGGGAGAACTTTGAAGCAACTCTAAAAAAAGCTCCATAAGTGGACCGACCTGACCTGGCCAGACAACCATGAGCCAGCCAGTTTAACCAGAAGCTGGTGGAAAACCAAACCGGCGAACCCTCACCGGCCTGGTGAAGAACATCGAGGGACCCCGGGAGAAAAAGCTCTGTGAAAGTTTCTAAGTCCGAAGTTAGAGGTGACCAGAACCAACCTACTCACCTTCAACCGTGAACCACCCTGGATCTCTAATTTGTTCCTCTGGAAAGCTCCGGAGGTCTGACTTCCATAGGTTTGACTGGGAGCTCATCGCAAGGTAACTCGGCGGACCCTCACCGAATCCGGACTGGTGGAGAGCATTGAGGCACACCGGGAGAAAAAGCTCGAGAAATGTTTCTAAGTCAGAAGGTAAATACTGTGACCGAGACCTACCGCGAGGGATAGTCGCGCAGGGCTGTATCGCAGTCGGCCTGAAACTTTTACTTTGACCCATTCTAGAGCTACCAGATGTCCCAATAGGCGCTATAGATTCTGTGTGCTATACAGTGATACATCTTTACAATTTCATATATCTGCTTCCCTACCTTCAATGTGTTTCATTTTGATGTCATTTTAAAGATAACATTATTTCCTATTTCTATAAAATGGTGTCAGATTTTTATTGTGTGTTCTGTCTTAATTATTTACTCGATTGGTGTTTTTAAGTTCTTTACACACCAGTCTCTGAAGTTAAGCCTGCCTGCTCGCAGCCAAACTACCAAGGTTTGAGCATGGGAATAATTTTCTGAGACCTATTCTGAACCCTAGACTGTGTTAGTCGGCTTATTGTCAGAGGTAGATATATATTTACCACTACTAATAATTAACTTTGCAACATATACATTAGAGTAAGCCTTAGATTTCTGTGATCTTATAGATTTATTGCACACTCCACTCTCCCACCTTGTTTGTTTATATACTAAAACACAATTCATGAATGGCCACAAAGTCAGTACGTTGATTTTAGCACCAATGCTCTCTCTCTCTCACCATGGCAGCAAAATACATTCTTGTCACACTGTAATATGAAATCCATGTCACACTTTACAGAATTTTTCTAAAGAGAGTGCAAAGTTAGAATGTTTTTTCGACACAAAGTTTGCCATGTTTTCTGCAAGATTTGTAGTTTGCAAACATTTTTGGGAAGTATGTTCCCCCACAAGCAATGGTTTGCCAAGTTTACAGAAATTTGCACATTTTGTGAACTATGACGTTTATAAAGTTTGCAAAACTTCAATGGCAATGTTGAAAACATATGATAAAGGACATAGTAGATTGAATTCCCTAGATTAGACTATAATCATAATTATTAACTTTCATATCACATTATTCAATCAGTCGTCTATATTTCACATTGTTTCCGGAGCATAAGAAGTACATAATTAAAATATCGGTGATAAAATACCACGTGGGTAAAGATAAAAATTAATCAATGGTATTCAAAAATATATACAAATGGTTAGAAATATATAAAATTCGGTGTACCTTAAAATGTGGGCACCCCACCCATTTAAAGTGTGTTGTGCTTTTGATCTTAATCATCACAGTAATATAAAGTGCATTGTGCCCTCAAAAGTTGGTTTCAATCATTCTCTTTTTGAATCACTAATCCAATCCGTCAGACCAGTCTGGTAGTTGATATTGTCATCAAATATACATAGATATCATGTAGCAAATATCATTAAAATATATTTAAGACTAAATATACAAACAAATGCTAAAAAAGGGCAACCCCAGATAAATACAAAATACATTATGCCATCAGTCTTAAAGTCCATCATCACCCTTTTCTCCTCCTCTATCCCACTCTGCTAAGGCCTTCCTATTGGTCCAGGAGGACCATAAGAACGATGCCGTGCTATAGCAGATAACATGATTAGATAGCTGTTTAATGCAATAGAGTGCAAGACTGCATTGTTTAAAATAGACATTTTGCAAAAGAATATACCTCTTTCTATATGAGGTGTAAAATTCACAACAGAAAAGTATATGCAAATCAGACTGTACGGACCTTTATCGCAGGGACATGCTGGAAGATCATTTAGTGAAAAAGTATTCTTACCGAAACTCATCATTAACGGAATAAAATTAATACAAAAAATAGCTAAGATAAAACGGTGTCGGGATTTGTCACGAATGTCAAATAAGACTTGTCCATCCTGGTGAAAAGGAGGCATGTGGAATATAACATTACTGAGTTTTTAGTGCGACTAGCTTCTGCTTAATCACTTGCTGACTTGTACAAAAAAGTTTGATTAATTCTATCTTTAAACATGGTTCTGCAGCTGGATGGGTTAACAAATAAGTCCCAGCCCCGGACTTCCCAGCGCTGCTTTCACATATTGCCGCCAGGCCACCCTGTTTATATTGTCTATGGCCAAACAGTCCATGGTGATATTTTGGGTCACCCTGACCATATCTCTCTTCCAAATTGAATGCCATAACATAACCGGAGCAAGTCTCACTACATCTGAGATATATGGGGCCTCTAACTCAGTGTGGCAGAAGTGCTAACAGTATTTTCTAGAAACTATCTTCTATTCTTTGGAGATGATCAATTGAAACTATCTCCCAGACCCCAGCCCCATAAGATGCTGCAGTGGCGGATTTTGTGGCATCAACCTTTTTTATCACATCAATCCTCTTAGTACCCAACTTCTTAGTAAAGGAAGAAATGGCCTTCACACTTTTCTCCATGGCTGGGGCCCTACTGTCCACCATGTTGGACCAAGTACTTTTTCCATCAAATACAACCTGCAAGTAGGTAAAATTATCAACCAATGTCAATCTGTGCTGCTCTATATGAAACATTGGAATTTGTTAGGGTGATTACTGGCCACCAGCACAAAAGATTTGTCTATGTTTATGCGAAGATCTGGACTGAACATACATTTTGAATAGACCACTTTCAGCTTCAGTAGGCGTTATCCAGGTCTTGCAATCATGACTGCATCATCTGAATACAGCAGTATTGGGAGGGGTACTGCGTTAAAGGTGGGTAGATCTTTTGTTGCTCCCATCACAGCTTCTTGCACACCATTGGTGTATAGTGAAAATAAAAGCGGGCAAGGACACAACCCTGCCTTTCCCCAACAGCTTAGTGCATTCCCCATCCCTACCGTACCAAACTCAAGCAGTGGCTTGAGCGTACAGTAATTGAATAAAAACAATTATCGGAGGGTCAATGCCCATTTCCACCATTTGGGCCCAGAGTTTGGGGTGGCAAACACAATCAAACGCGGCCGACAAATCCATAAATGCCATATACATTTTTTCGGATCTGACCGCAGTATATTTTGCTACAGTTAGACTTAAATTGAGACATTGATCAATTGTGTTCTTAAATTTTTGGAAACCATATTGCACTGGTAGTAAAATGTTCTACTCTGTGGCCTTCAATCTGTTCAGTAAAAGTCGTCCCATCAGTTTTGCTCTGCTGTCTAAAAGGGAGATGGGTCTGTAATTTTTTGCATTGGACCTATATCCCTTTTACATTTGGGAACTATTACTACTATATTCCCAGAATCTTGGGGACCCACTTTACTTATACAGTTAAAAATGTTTGTTAAAAAAGGAATCCAAACCCAACTTCTTAGTAAAGGAATAAATGGCCTTCACACTCTTCTCCATGGCTAGGGCCCTACTGTCCATCATGCTGGACAAAGTACTTTTTCTATTGAATGGAACCCCTAGGTTGGTAAAAGTGTAAACCACTGTCAAGCTAGAAATAAATCTATAGGGACCTAATCCGGACCTGGACCTTTAAGGGGTACATTTTAGTCCTTAATCAGGTGTACTACAACTAAGTCCTTATTTCCTGTAAAATTATTATTATAATAATTGATCTGCAACCACTCCCAGTTGCATAGGCTCTCGCATAGTAGGATGTTATAATAGGGTGTAGAGTTAAAAAACTTTAGCACATTAAAACTGATTGTGTTAGCAATTAATGTCACAATAGATGGTATGACAGTCAATCGCAAGATTCCAGATCTTGTAGGGGAGTGAAGCAATTATTGATCCTTACTGTGTAGCTCCCCATATCTGAGAATGGAGGCACACCTAAAGGAGGTAGGTTGATTGATAAATTACATTTCCCCCATAATCTTAGGAGGGACATATAAAAATAAACCAAGGGAAGAGCATGAATCCTTAGCCCTTGAGAGTGTTGTATTTGGCATAATCCCAAGCAGACCTCCCACCACTTGGTTGTTATCAAACTTAAGGACTATGCAGTCGCCCAGTAGGGCTTTTGGGGACCTACCCACCTAGTCCACTCTCCTTGCCATAATCAAATGCCTAGAATGATCAACTGCCCCCTTCGTTGTTCTCGACAACCAATGCTGGGCCGTAGTCATGAGTTGTCTAGGGGTGTCTGTTGGCACTAACCCAATTCTGGTACATCAGCCAGTATTATGACCAAGGGGCAAGCAGCCGGAGGGAGATCTAAGATACGTAGTCTCCTTTCCTCACTCCATTGGTTCACCTTTCTTTCTATCGCCCTGGTTAAGCAAGGGAGAGATAGAATTTTTGGACTGTGTCAGCATCTGCTGGATTGCGGCCAATGAAATGGGGTGTGAGATGGGATGTAGTATTCCAGAGGTTCTTAGATTTTAAAGGTCCTTCTACATCCCCCTGTATGTTGGAGCCAAGTGAGTATGTAATTGATTGTTCTGTTCTCCCACCCCCTTCTGTTATGGCAGGATCCTTCTGATAGAGTGGGTTTGAAGTTACCCTAGATCCACTTGCTACCACAGTGCCATTTATTGCCCTTTGTTTGCCTAGTACACCTACAATTTCCTCAAATTTACCTAGCCTTGATGTAAGTGGTTGAATTAGTGCTACCTGTAACTTTTCCAGTCTGATGTATGAAACGTCATTGATTTTAGTCATTGGCTCTTTCTCAGTGCATCTGAGTCCACTGCAGAGGGCGCTTTCAGAGCCTTACTAGGCTTAACTGTTGATCCAGCCTTTTTTCTTTTGATTGGAAGTTCACTAGGGTGTCCTTGGTCCAAGTCGCCCTGGGTAGGAGGAACATCAGTTGGGCTTGTGAGGGCTTCCTCTCGAGTCGTTATAGATGCTGCTATGGTTGTAGTAGGGGAAGATTCTACTGGGGTCAATTCTCTTCTGCCTTTGCCTAAAGATAAGCCGCGTTCTGATGGCACGATCTCCTTAGAAGGGTAATTTGCTGCTCTAGATAAAAAGTAGTCCAAAGTATTGGCCACTTCCCCCTGTGTCTTTTTGGAGAGTATTATGCTTGCCCTTTACCTTGTGGTTTTCAGAGGGTAGACAACTAGAATTGGCATCTTACACCACAATGCTGACGGGTGCAGACGGGCCCGATCTTTGCGTCCCGTGCAATGGGAGCCCCAAGCAGCACAAGTAGGCACCTCTGGGTGCGAAAGCAGTGACGTGGGTGATGGCTGCTGCAGGTCTCTCTTGGGCCTGTGGTCTCTCCTGCACATTCCTCTGCCGGTAACATGAGTGTCCTGCGCAGATTGAGCCCCAAGCAGCACAAGTAGGCACCTCCGGGCATGCAAGCAGTGATGTGGGCGGCGGCTGCCATTGGTCGCTCTGGGGCCCGTGGTCTCTCCTGCCCCTCCTCTGCCGGTAACCTGGGAGTACCGTGAAGTGGGAACCCCAAGCAGCACAAGTAGTTGCCTCTGAGCGCCAAAGCAGTGATGTGGTCGGAGGCTGCCATGTGTCTCTCTGGAGCCTGTGGTCTCTCTTGTTCCCTCCTTAGCCTCTAACACGGGCGTTTTTTGCTACAGACCGACCGTGGTTATAGGTACTTTTGTCGGGGAGTGATACATGCAGATGTATCACTTCTGATGAAGAAGGGTGAGTACTTCCACTCCACACACTATTGAGGAAGCCCTGAAGTTTAAGTCTTCCGTATATGTTTTTTTGGTCATGATGAAGGCCATAGACCCGTAGGGGCTGTTCTAGGCCAAAACATGTTGACCCGAACACTAGGTGACGTGGACCAGTGACTGATCCACTGAACACCACTTTGTTTTTAGACTTATCCCTATACTACACCTTTTTCCTCAATAAAGATTCACCTTGAGGATAAGAGATCATTTAAATTCTTTCACCACTGTCAACATCCAGACAATCTCCCTCCTGGTGGAGATTTTGATGTCACTTGTAGAACGGGACACTAAAGTGACAAGACCTGTTGATGACGCTACACACCGATCCACACTAAGCGGAGATTACATACACCGCTGCCTGGAAACGTGTGGTTGAGGGTCTCCGAGACAAAAAGAACTGAGACTCTGGTACTGAGACTTATGTGCTTCATACCCCACTTTCTGGTAGATAACCAGTACCTCTTGAAAGCTGAATGAACCTTTGCTTCTTCCACTCTCAACGTTTTTGAACTGTTATATAATTTAAAGCTACTTAGAGGGCCTTGTTATGACAGCGGGTGGAGGGACCACCTCCCTCTATCACAGAGCTCCGGAGACCGCTGACAAACAGGCTGCAGTCTGACTGATGTATTATGATGCAATGCCAGGCTGGCAGTCACAACATGCTCATTTTCACAGTGATTTGTGCTGCAGCCCAGGAGAAGGCCAGCAGCACAAACCAGCGTGTAAGAGAGCACTTTCTGCACATCCATGCACTGTAATGCAGCTGTCAGACAGAGGGGCCCTCTGTCGGTGGGACAGCCATCGACGGCTTGTCGGTGGCAGTTCAACCGACATCATAATGATGCCCAGAGTATCAAACAGAAGGAAAAACAGTAGAGACAGATTGTCATACTGTCCAGGACAAGAGAAGACTATTAATGCAAATATAGGGGCTGGTTCTCAAATTGCACTTTTGAGTAAGTTTAGGCTTTGGGTAAATTTACTACTTTTTTGGTATTCATAAGCTACACTTTTGTAGTAAATTACACTTTTGTAGTAACCTATACTTTTCTACTAAGAACATGGCCAATTACTGCTAGTGCACCACCCTCCCTTTAAAAATAATGTAGGTAGTGACTTCAAATAAAACCCCATGTGAAATAGGGTTACATTAAAATTAATTCAATTATCTTAAAATAGTTCAAAATATAAATATTTATACATATATATATAAATATAAACTAATGATTTAAAATGTAATCAAATATATTATATTTAATATTTAACTATGCAATATGTAATACTTTATATTGAATAAAAAAAGGTGATACCACATTAATTTTCAAATTCAAAATAGGTTGAGTAACATTTACTATGTTTCAATTGAGAATAGGTTATTACATATTTTATAACTAAATATCAACATCCTATAGGAGTAACAGTGTAAATGTATCCAAAAGTGGAAGTTACCTACGTGAATCAGCCCCATAATGTTTAAGAGATTGCTTGCATGTCTGTCTCGTCCTCTATATCAGTCTGTCTCCACCAATTATACAATGAATTTGAAATAAATAGAGTTATTCTGACTAACCTTCCCTAATTCTCTTTCAGAACTTGTACGCTACTGCTGAGATAAGTGTAGCCATTTAGGATGTAATGAGAATATACAAAAATACCATTTTAGATATTCATTAGTTACAACTTGCCCGGGGGAAAATAAGTGATTAACAAGTTCTCATTTTAATTGATTATAATGTTGAGTATTTAGTTTTATATGTTTTGCCTTGGAGGCCTTGGAAGTTGCATTATGTTAGATCATTTATCAAGGCTGTAATTCAATATGTTTGTGCGTGCTACAAAGGCCGATGATGATGATTAAACAATTACATTTGGATTTATGTTGTATTCTAAAACAATTTCAAGATGTCTGTTAAAAGACAAAACGTGTGCTCTTTGTTCTTTCATCTTTGAAATATATTGAAAATACCATACACTCCTGAAGTTTCTGAAAATGGAAATGTAGATTTTTCTATAACAACCTTTTGTACTAGCAAAGATCTTATTAAAAAAGTCATACCAGATATGTTTTCCTTTTCAGAAGGAAGTGCGACAAGCCACAATCTTTTCAAAATATCTCTGCACACAATGTTTCACAGAAGTCAATAAATAATTGCTTTGTGTTTATTACCCACTTGTATATTGTTCTAATGATGGAGGAGACGTTTGATTGTATTGAATACAGAGGACTTTGCAATTTTACTGGGCTCTATTACTGCAAAAATAATTGTGGTTAATAGCTAAACTGATTGGTGGTGCTTGAACTGTGGATCAGGCAAGTTCGGGGGTGCTGCAATACAGGAACGTAAAGCAGTCACCTGGACTTAAACTCCAGGTATATCTAGTTATATGTATAACCTGTGAAGTAAACCAAGCTCCTCATACTGCAAAAGTAATCTTCCTCAGTGAGTCTAATCTCTACAGCAAACCTAACTAGAGGCTCAACTAGGCTGCAGGCTAACCTATGGTTGCTCCTGGAGGGAGTGCTGCAAGGTGATGAGGCGTGGCGGGGGAGAGGCAGGGTGGGGGGTTGTAAACTCTGGCATATGTCCGAACGGAGGTAAGTAAGTAAATAAATATATAAAACTAATTACATTGGGCACGCGGCATTGCAGCGATGCAAAGCTGCATGCACCATGTAATTAGTTTTATTAATGTATTTACTTACTTTCCACTGTTGGGCCGTATGCCGGAGTTTACTATGCCCCACCCTTCCCTCCCATGCCCGCCTCACCGCACCTGCAGCACTCCCTCCAGGAGCCGCCACTGGGACTAACCAGCCAGGACTGCATCTCGTTTCCCTAAATTTTTAGGATCAGATTTACTAATTTTTGACACAACGCAATGAGCAAGACAACTTGTTGTGCTGCTTCAAATGTAGAAAGCAGGTGGACATCATGTTTACAAAGATATGGAGCATTCCTGCTCTCTCTCTCTCTACGCTGGCGCACTCAGTGCGGCCTACCAATGCAAGCTCCCTTGTGCTGTGGTGCAGGGGTAACTGCATTACAGGCAGGACTGCTTTTGTGCAGGAACATAAGTACATCTAGAGCACAAAAACAGTCCTAAGAGGCATTTTCCTCTTTCTATGTGTGCTGAAGAATGCAGAATGCAGCACACACAGAAAGAGGAAATAGAAAGGATAATGAACATATGTCTCCTTGCTTGTTACATGCATGTTATAGTCCACAGGTGTCCAAGCTCCACTGTACTCAAACGACAGTGGAGGAATACTGCTTTTCTTGGCTTCCAGCCTGATCATGGGGCCAACCCACTGCTGGGTTTGTCTGCAGGGTCTTACCCAACTCTTCGTTGGCAGCCATGCAGGACCTATTACAGAGAAGCTGTTTGATTAATATGTTTAAAGGGTCTCTGGTTCACAGAAGAGCAATATTTTGTTGATTTTGGGGTGCGATGTTTTGTGGGGGCTTTTACTTTTTTTAGAGGTTGTGGCAAACACCAACTTTCATTTTTCTTAATTTTTACTCGTGGAACTTGTGAAAAGGTTTCTCCATCTTCTTATTTCTTATTCTGTGAGTTTGACCCATATTTGCTGCTTGCATTTTAGGCAATAGAGTATGAGCTCTGCCAAGTACAGATTGTTATTGCCCTCTCATTTTGGATGTGTCAAGGACGTAGTGGTGAACCATCCCGCAGTTGAGCTTTTCATTCCAGATTTCACTGTGCCCACACGTGCATTCCACACCCACAGGTAAGAGATCTAACTTCCTTTCTCCCCTTTTGCAGTCTGACCAAGAAACTGTACTCCCTTTTCTGTGTAATACACGAGGATGATGCTGGAAGTTCCACTTGTCTAGATGGTACCATTTAGAAACTATGAAGTGTAGACACACCTGATCAGGTCTGTTGCTCCTCACATAAGGTTGGTTCTGGCTCCTGTTGTCGAAAGAAAATGCCCTGTTGATACTATATAAGGATACCTCAGCAATCAGAAGCTCAAAAAGGTCTTTAAAATTACAAAAGTCTGTAGACATTCGCTGACTACACCGGAATTCCAACCCTCATTGACTTCAGCCGTGCACAGCGGAGGTTAGTTTACATCAAGACATTGAACCAAACTCTCTGCAGGTGGTCAAACCTGCTGTGTACAGATGTCAGCCTTGTACAGAAGAGGATTGGTCACAGGGCCTAATGAGAGGCCAGGTTTTTCATCTAATCGTCTCTATGTGGTTAACACCAACATCTCATGGCCTTTAACTCTGTGCATCGAGGATGAGCACAGGGTCTTGTCAATGGTAGAGCACTCCACCCCATGTTATATGGGTAGTCACATCTGCTGCACTGGCTTCTGGGCGATGCTTTCAATCCTCTGCAGGTGGCTAAATGTCCACTGCACATAGCTTTGGACCACATTCAACAGTGCCCACCAATGTTGGCTGCCAAGTCCTACAGACCACTAGCCCAATAGCCCTGTGCACTACCCTCTGCAGGGACCAACCAATGCTGCACATGGTGAAGGGAATCATCATTGAGGGCTTGTTAACACTATCAATGCTACAGCAATTCATCCTCCACGCTGATGATCTATGAATCCCATTGTTCATGACGAGCTCAGCTCAGCTCAGCTCAGCTCGTCATGAGCACACAAGCAGTGTACTGCATGACGAGCTGAGCTCGTCATGAGCATGGAAGGGGTAAAAGGCCCAGTAGGGCTGGACAGTTTCAGAGTGGGATGCTAGCCAACGACCTTGCATTACTAAAGTCTTACCTGCTGCAAAAGAATGAAATGCTACCTAAAATGTGACACATGAGCTATATGCAGGCAGTGGAAGGGTGTAGCAGTCAAGCATGGGGGTGCAGTGGAGAATTTTGGAGCACCTATTACAAAAATGTCTTAGATTTGTTAGGATATTGTCATTGATAGGAAACACATTCATCATCAAAATAGAATGTAGATATAATTTAATATTCAGAGACAAGCTCTGAACACAAACTGGCTGGCGGATTGCCACCGCCAGACTGGCGTGGGCAATCCGCCCGACATCCATACTGGTTTTCCCCCTCGCCCTATTAGTAGGGCGGGGGGGACCTCGGCGGACGGAAAGACCGTCCGCCGCTTTTTGGCCCCGGTCTATTAGACACCGCCAGACATATTATGATGGTTGTTTACAGGTGCCTTTCCGCAGCGGCGATGCTGCCATGGAAAGGCATGCGGTCTTCACTCTGGGGGCCCCCTGTGGGCCCCCAGAGTGAAGGATTTACAAGCATTTAAAAAACGGGAGGCACCGCGCGGTGCAGAGAGCACCTCCCGCCACAATGCTAAAAATACAGGATGTGCCCGCCACTGTGGCAGGCACATCCTAATACCCCCCACGGGACCCCACCCTTATGGTGGGCGGTCCCGCATACCGACAGGATGGCGGGCGGACAAAGTCCGCCCGTCATCCTAATGACCCCCTTAGTGTTGATTGGGTAAAAGTGAGATCTTAATTGATTTTTACTACTGACTGTGTGTCTGTTTTAAAGAAGGGCCCAAGGATTTATTCTGTCAAAACAAATTGACACCAAGCTATGAACCTTCCCCTCCACATAAACAGGTTTTATTCCAACCTCCCAATAAACCAACGTTCTGTGACTTGACGTCATAAATAGTCCACTTGAAGCGTGGAACCCACTTATGTGCAGTCAGTCACACAGGCACTGAATTTCTCAGCAATATAGACTAGAATGCTTCATCATGGGGCTCATTGCCGTACCTTTGGAAAAGCAACCTGGTTGTAGGTCTTCCCTGCACTTCCTTCGTCAGCCATCTAGCCATCTTAGATCCTAGATACCTGTGATATGAATCCCTAATCTTTTTATTTTCTGATCCCAAGCTCAGCATTATCAATAAAAATGTATAAAGTTGAAGAAAAACAAGTGTATTTTTTAACCCATCACATGATTAAAAACTATGACAATCAATAACTGAATTCTTTGTATTCCATCAGTCTACATGTTCTGCACTCAGTGCCTCAAATGATCAGGGACATTAATCAAGCAATGTTAGCTTTTTTAATGAAGTACTGCATCTTGAGGTACTGAGCAGCAGTGGAAATAATGTTGCATAGGTTCATCCAGTCAAATGGACACTATTTGCCGGTTCTGTACAAAGTAAGTGTGCTTCTTGGAACATGGGCCAACACCAAACACATGCAATGGGGAAGGCAGGGCTTGACTCCAAGGAGAAAACCAGCAGGACGCTGATCAGTAAACTGGAATAGGAAAAGGCCACAGCAAAACTGGCAGGATTAGGGAGCTGTCAAGGGTTATAATAACTGAAAGAAGATTATACAAGAGGGGAGTGCCTAACACCATTCCACCCCCTGCCAGCCAAGATTTGGACCCAGCAAGAATGCTTACAATGAATGAGTTGAGAGATATCACACGGTCCAAATCCTTGAAGAAAGGAAGCCTAAAAATAAACTACTCAAATGCTGTCGAGAGGGTCACAATGTTGGCACAAGGGATCCAGGGGAACTGGGGGATATGGAGCACCATTGAGATGTGGGCAGGCCTGAATACCAGGAGTTGTTTGGCCCTCAGCATTGCAAGAGGACTTAAGAGTAACACTTACAGTGGCCATTTTCAAAGGAGCTTGTGAACTTCTATATTTAGACTATGCTCCAGGTGCAACTGAATTAGAGGAGGAGTGAAAGTAGCACAAATAGGCAAAACATTACAGCAGTAATTCAGCACAGGGGCACAAGTATCAGCAAAGGCTAACCATGTTATAGGCGTCCATTCATTTGTTTGAAGGATATATACATAGGTCAGCATAGGTCAACATACAGGATGGTGACATAAAGGATAAAGTCACATGTTAGATCAATTTGGACATGCTGGGGATAGAGGCAGATTCCTGGGAGGGTGGACCTAATGAGGTGTTACTGGAATGAATAGGCCAGTCACAACATCCTCAAGGTTGCTTGTAAACCGAAGACGAGAACTCAAGTGATAAAGTCGAATGCCTCAAAGATTTCAGAAACAACAGTGTACACACTTTTAAACAAAGTGGTGTATTTTAAAGTTTCCATTAGCTCACTAAATGCCACAGTGACATTAACTTCTACGGAAGCACAATCTCTCAGAATAGAAATTAGCAATTTTCAAACACTACTATTGAGGGAGGACGACGGTATCACAGATGTGAAAAGCAGACTGGATAACTAAACAGAATGGGATCTAGAGCTGTGCATGTTTCACAGAAAGACAATTGACTAGGAGGACAGAAGATGTCTGCATATCTGGGAATTATTCTGAAAGTTATGATTATAAATTTTGATCCACCACTAGAGTTCAACAAAGCACATGGAATATGATCCTGCAAAAGGAGTAACAAGGCACAACCACTACAGATTATGGCATGTACCTTATTCAACAACAGGACAGATAATCATGATGGTGAAAAAACATGGGCCATGTGTAATGAGAAGATCAAGTGTTTTTCGTAGAATATTTCTCATTTGAAACTAACTCTAAGAGGAAGTGTTTCTTGGCAATTAGACCTCAGCTGTGGAAGAAAAACATAAAGTATGGCCTCCTGGAATAAGTCATAACGATATTTACAGTGAATGGAAGGACAGCAAAATATGAAGAGCCGGAGAACCTATAGAAGTTTATGGATGAGAACAAGATCGGAAGTGGTACAGACACCAGAGAGAGCTGCGCTTTTGAGAAATTGGGCATCTGTAACCGGTCACACATAGACGGTTACAAGTCAGCACACAACTGCAGTGGAAACAATTAGCATCTAAGGACAAATCCCGATCACAGATTAAACCCTGGTTTGCTATGACCACTAGTGCAGCGCAAATTTGCCGACTCTCTACAGGTCACAGAAGTCTAATAAGAATGCTATCTGACACACAAAATTAACGTGCACTTTAAACATGCCTCTTACGTGCCACTAGATGTAATAATGTGTGCAGTCTAGTTGTTGGTGGGTTGAGTGAAGGGGACACAGGAAGAGTAGGAGCGGAGACAGGAAAAGTTCAGATAGAGTAGGGACGGGGAACAGTGAGGACGTAATAATAAAAAGCTCGTGAAATATAAAGAGTGTGCAGCGTCGTTATTAATAGCACGACGCTACAGCTGGCGAAGAGGGTGGGATGGTGCAGTCTGTCACCCCCTGAACCCAGACGACGAGCGACCCGTCCCAGACAGCACATCGTGGAAGTTGCTGTCGCGACACGTGTGCTGTGCAGGAGACCGCCGCCGACAGTGTACGGCCAGCGGTAAGCGCCCGCTGCTCCGCGATCAACTGGTCGCGTGGAGCCTAGGCGGGAGAAGCCCAGCAGAAGCCTAGCTGGTGAAGCGCTGTCGAGCACTGGAATCGCCCCGTCGGAATTGCGCGGTTGAGCGCTGGGACAGGGTGCCCACCCCGGATGCGTGAGGTCGCAGAGGGTGGCTGAAGAAACGAAGATCGGGAGCCCACCCCGATCTTACCTGCCGCTCTGAGGTCCAAGGAGCGTGTGGAGGTGCTGCTTGCTGCGTGGACCGGCTGCCGGCGAGTGCCGGTTGAAGCGTGAGCCTGAAGGAGTGAATGAGCCCCAAAATCTCGTGCGAAACGAGATTTCCATAGCGGCGGCCATTTTGAAGTCAGGCGCTGAGTTCCAGTCCCTAATAAAACCATAGGGCGGCCATTTTAAAGTCAGGCACCGACCTAAAATGCACTAAATGCATAGTTGACAAAAATTGTGCATGCATATGTGTATATTGTGGATTGTCTGCTTATGACTTATGATATTCAGATGACCCTACCTTGCCTATTATTCCCCTTTTCTGTTTGTGTCCCCCTAGTGTGTTAGTCAGACATCGGCTGGTGTCCCACGTACATCACACTTTGTGACAAACTCATTTTGTATTATCCTTATCAAGATATTAAACTGTCCGGCTGGACATTTTCAAAAAAGAAATATAGTTCTATTTAGTCTATATTTATTCTTTGTACATTTCCTTTCTTGTCTAGGGACCACTGTCTCTGATAATAAGTATCTACCCAATGTCCTTAGCTTATTGCTCCCTGGGTTCCCTTGTATTGTTTAAATAATTCGATCTTTCCTGGGCATGGCAAGTTATTGTGCGAGGTACATAAAGGATTACGCCACCATAAGTCACGCGTTACGTGCTCTTACCAAACAAGGGCAGCCATTCATTTGGACTCCCCAATGTGAGCAGGCGTTCCAGGAAATCAAACGAGCCGTTGAGTCAGCGGACAACTTGGCATATTTCAGCCCCAAGAGAAACACCGAGATCACCGTTGATGCTAGCCCGGTGGGACTGGGTGCAATACTGGCTCAATTTGACAGAGAGACAGAACAGAGTTTATCGGACAATGAGAAGGCCTTTTCCCAACCTGAAAAATAAAGCCTTGCTATTGTGTGGGCCTGCAAGCATTTTCACATTTTTATATATGGCAAGCACTTCACGCTAGTGACCGACCACCAAACGCTAGTTACCATTTTCTGTAACCCCAGGGCCAAAATGCCACCTCAAATTGAACGCTGGGGTTTGCGTCTACAAGAGTACACTTATACAATAGTGCACAGACCAGGAATATCAGCGAATCCGGCTGATTACATGTCGAGACACCCTCAAGAATCACAGGCTTCACGTCCATCTGTGGCAGAAGAGTACATACACTTCATCGTGGACCAAGCCAGACCACCGGCGGTTCCCTTGGAGGCAATATGTGAAGCCACAGCTCAGGATGAGGTCCTTCAAAAAGGTGATGCACAGATTGCGGACCAATCAATGGCGCCATGACAATGAGGAGGAAGGGTGTGATTCACACATCCGCCAAGAGATGCAGGCCTTTAGGCATGTGAGTGAGGAACTATCTGCCACATCAGAGGGGCTCCTACTGAGGGATCAACATTATTGTCATTCCTATGCAGCTCCGCCAGGGAGTCATCAATCTAGCCCATGAGGGCCACCGTGGAGTGGTCGCTACAAAAAGAGCGCTCAGAGAGTGAGTATGGTTCCCGCCACTTGACCAGATGGTGGAGCTCACTCTAAAAGACTGCCCCCAGTGCTAACTGGTCAATCAAGGAGATCCTCCAGCTCCTCTACAGATGTCAAAGCTACCCAGCAGTGTATGGCAAGAGCTCACCATGGATTTTTATGGACCCCTTCAGTCGGGCAAATATGTCCTAGTAATAATGGATGAGTACTCCAGATTTCCGATAGCACAGTTTGTATCATCTACCAGTGCCACCAGCACCATTGCTGTGTTGGATGAAGTGTTTGCTGCCTGGGGCGTTCCTAAAGAACTCAAGACGGATAATGGCCCCCCCCCCTTTAATGGACATGAGTTTGGAGAATTTATGAAGCACCTCAATTTCAGGCATCGCAAGATCACTCCTCTCTGGCCTCGGGCCAATGGAATGGCAACATTAAATAAAAGATTCCAGCAGGCCACCATTGACAAGAAGGACTTTCAAGTAGCTCTCAATGAAGTTCTGAGAGCATATCGAACAACACCCAATGCCACTACGGGGAAATGTCCTGCCACACTCATGTTAGGACGACCGATCAGAACATGGATACCTACGTGGGAAGGGCCCTGCGACCGGTGTCGCCCATAAGTGCACATAAGGAGCTAGTGGTGGCCGACCGCGAGCGCAAGCACAAAATGAAGTCCTATGCTGTTACCCGGAGGAGAGCCAGATCTCCATCCCTTCATGAAGGAGACTGCGTATTGGTCAAGCAGGAACAACAGTAAAAGACAGATTGCAAGTTTAGAGCCGAACCTCTAATGATCACTCAACAGACGGGTACAATGATAGCAGCTGAGTCAGAGAACAAGAGAATTACCAGGAATGTCTCACACTTTCAACGGTGCACTCCGGTTGTTAAGGATGCCCTCAACAAAACGACTGTACGACTGGGTGCAGAGAGACCTGGCAGGGCAGCAGCAGTACAGAGACTTGAGACTCAGGCAGAAGCTGAATCTGAAGAGGGAGGTTTGGTCCTGCGACCCAGACGTGATATTCGACGACCTGTGCGGCTGAACTATAACCAAGTCAGACTTTTGTTTCATCATTTTGTTAAGATGTAATAATGTGTGCAGTCTAGTTGTTGGTAGGCGGAGTGAAGGGGACACAGGAAGAGGAGGAGCGGAGACAGGAAAAGGTCAGATAGAGTAGGGACCGGGAACAGTGAGGACATAATAATAAAAAGCTCGTGAAATATAAAGAGTGTGCAGCGTCGTTATTAATAGCACGACGCTACACTATGAAATCTGCACACCTTACATCTGACAATGTAATTGCAGAGATTCTTTACAGTAGAAGTTCAGTTTCTCTCACAGAATGCTCACTAACGTCACACGGAGTAATTCTGATGTTTATTTTAGGAACTGTCTTCACTAAATGAGAAATTTGTTTTTGTATGTGTGATCTAAAAATAATCATCTGTTATTTATTGGTTAATAAGCTGACTGACACTTAATAACAAACGTATTAGCTTTGTTTCCCCTAAAGGATTTATGTTATGTTATGTTATGTTATGTTATGTTATGTTATGTTATGTTATGTTATGTTATGTTATGTTATGTTATGTTATGTTATGTTATGTTATGTGTGATTGTTTCAAAAAATATCTTTTTCACTTTTCTGCTGAAACTTTACTCAGGGTTTCTAAACGCATGCTATATGGTCGGTGTTACTGTTAAGGATATTATTCGCTCAAAACTATCCCTATATTTGTAGGATCCTAACATAGGTTAAACGATAAATGTTTGGCCATGTATGCATTAATGTTGACAGGTTTGCACTTTAAAATGTAGGGGCATATTTACAGTGAAGTGATGTAGTGCTGGGTTAGCCATCCTGGCTTAACTCCGCACTCCCCCACTTCAGAAATCCAGGGCTGCACAATATTCACAACAATATGGTGCAGTTCTGTGTTTCCGGCTGCACTGGTGCTAATGCGAAACGTAGCAGCCTAGCGCCAAAAAAAGGCACCCTTGCATCATAGTGCAAGGGTGTCTCCTTAAGGGGAAGATTGTTTATGCGCATAAAAAATATTTGAATTACGTTTAGTAACATTTATGTGTGATGCTTAATGCAGCACACATTAAAGTTGCAAAACATAATGTTTTTTTATTGTTTTTGCGCAGGACGGTTCACAATCAATTTGCATTTTGCTGCTTCCATGTGTGCTGCACACGGCAGCACACATGGAAACAGCAACAACAAGGAGAATTAAAGCATTTCTCCTCGATTTGCCTGTTTAAGACCAGGTGTCCCTTGGTCTTAATTTTGGGGCTGCCTCCCATTTACGCCACCCTAGTAAATAGGGGGCAGCGTCAAAATCAATGTGTGTTGCGGTGGAATGCCCACCCACTAAAAGTGATGTTGTGGTGGCGATAGGTGCTTGTAAATATGCCCTGTAGTACCAAGTTATACTTGTTATTGTTTAGGATGATTATTCACCATATGTTTATGTAACTTGAACTAAAAGCACTACTTGAATGGTATTTGTATTGATTTAAAGTGAACACACATACCTTAAGTTAGCATGTACTCTGAAGGCTTGTATTTTTACCAACTGTATTTCATAAAGCCATTGTACTGCTCTTTCAGCTGACTTGACATTTTGCAGGTGTTCTCATGCATGGCTAGTTTGGAATAGATAAATTTTTTGTAACAACAATAAATACATTAAATGAGAAGGAATTTCAACGACGAGCACCTGAAAACAGAACCCTTTAAAAAAGGAGAATTCAACGTTTTCATGGGTCTGTGATTGATGTGTCATTCCCATGTCCTGTCAATATACAACGGACTTCTTGTGATGATGATACTAAGTGGACGTCACCTGTGGATATCTTGGACTATAACCTATGGACAGCTGGAAAAAGGGGTTGGCTTGCTATTGCTTTTGCTGAAGCCCTTTCTTCCTCTTCTTCATGGGGCTTTGCTGAACCTTCCTGTGCCACCTCTTGTGAACTCATGGCTGAACCCTCTCTTCAGCCTGTGCAGAATTTCCTTTGAACCCCTTATATGAGGCCCTCTTCTTTTGAAAAGACTTTATTGAGGTTAAGATCTCAATGTCCCCGTTGAACTTTGCCTAAAGTGTGGCTTGGGCTGACACTTATTCCGTGTCCCTTAAGATTCCTGACCAAACATCCAACAATCTAAGACTGGACATGTTCAACCCATTGGGTCTTGTCCTTACTGCTGAGATGGAACTCTTTGATTTCTGAAATGCTCTGAAGTAACTGAACCATTTTATTCTTTTGTCCATTATTTGCATTGTTTAGATTCTTAGTGCATAGGAGTGATAATGTGAGATCATTTTTAGACCATCCGGTATTGATGTTACTAGCGTGCATCACACTTAATGAGTTTCTTGTATCTTTCATATTAATTTGGCTAAATTACTTGAGGAGGCTTGGTCCCCCTGTTGCCACATTATATTTCTACAGTGTGGTCTTGAGAGTGATTTACCTGAATCATATTACTAATTTGTAATAAACACACTTGAACTTGGCTATATAGTGTAGCCAAGCTGGTTGCATTTTTAATTGGATGTATGTACAGTGAGCACCCTAACAACTCCTACCCCTCAGTGTGATAAGAAATGTCCACCAGAGGACCTTGAGTAAATGAGTGCACACAAGGATAGAAGATAATTAAATACTAAATAAAGAGTATGGGGGCCCAGAATACGTTTGATCAAACCTGGTAGCACATTGGATTGTTTATCCTCTAACGTAGGAGGACCTTAGGATCTTAACCCGGGCTTGAGTTGCATATCATCATGGATGAACAAAAACTCATTCAAGCTCACTGGGGATAGAATAGATGATTCTGCACAAGTAGTCCTCTCTCTAGGGGAAAAAACATTGTGGGACTCTCTTGGAGCTCTGATGACTACATTGTCGAAGGTAAAAAACTTTGGATTCCTGCTGGATGACACAATTCCTATGAAACCTCAAATGACCATGGTGACTGCCACTTGCTTTGCTGTGCTTAAGTGACTAAGAAAGCTAATACAGATGAGCCCCGTTCCAGTGCAAAGGACTGTGATCCAGGCCCTAATTGCGTCCAGACTGGACTATGGCAATGTGTTCTACCTGGGCTTCGACAAGGCAACAATTCAGCGGTTGCAAGTAGTACAGAATGCAGCTGCTAGACTTCTGTACCAGCTTCCAAAATGTGCATTAGTCTTTCACCTTCTCCACAAGCTGCACTGTCTCACAACATCTAAATGCATTACATTTAAATCATTATGTTATATGTCTAAGCCAAAACTGGACTGGGACCTTGTTTTAGTTAGGACCTGATGGTGCCCTATCAGTCCACTCGAGTTTTGAGATATCTGATTCAAGCTTTGTTTAATGAAGCCAAATTCCACCTAGCCCATATGAAAGGGTGTTCTGTCTCTTACTTAGGCCTGAATTTATGGAACTTTGTTCCAGTACACCTTAGAACTTCTATGCTACTGCTTGCTTTTCATAAGGGTTGAAGACCCAACTTTTTTCATTTGTGAATTGTTAAATTCTCCACCTTACTGCTCTGCTCCTGGAAACCCCTGTGTGTAGCTGTGTAAGTTACATTTCTTAAAATAAATGAATAAAATAAAGTACCTTTGGTGCCCATCTAGAAATAACCCACCACTGGACCAAACCCCAAACACCCATGGTTCAGCTGGAACATTGATGGAGTACAGACGGTTCAGAGATGACTTGTAGCAGAAAACTAGTGTGAGTATTAATAGAGATGCAGATTAAAATTTCATATGCTTAGATTGCAGTGTTTTAAAATGGCTGAATGGTGTCATGTGGAATTGATATAAGTTGATGTGTGAATGTGGTGCTTAATGCAGAGAAGCTGAAGTGGTTATTGGTTCCATTGTTTCCTAAGATCCCGGGATATATACCTAGTTGGTAAGTCTCAGTGTAGGAGACACTGTGTGTAGTTGGCTGCAGGGTTGTGGGGTTTATTGTGAGATGTCGCTGACAGCATCCTTAAGATAGGGACTTTACTTTGTGTGTTGGTAAGACATGGTTGATATAGTTGATCTCAGTGCACAGGGAGTAACTGCAGAAATCTGAGTGAGACTCCGCTGGTCAAGGTTTCACTTGAAGTGAATGTTAAAATAGTTTAAGATTTTCTCTTTTGTGTATGAAAAATATTGAATTTCTTTAGAGGAGCAGACAAACTTAGTTGTCGAAATAGCTTGCAATGGTTTGTTTGAGTTGCTTAGAAAACATGCTTGAAAAAAATTGTAAAGGATGGTGAATTGCTGCAGGGAGTAAGGTTGATGTCACAAAGTGCTAAGCTGATGGTGCACCAACAGTCGGATGGTGTGGGCCGCAGCGGGATGAGGGGCCCCCTGATGAAGCTGTTCAGCAATTATGGCAGACCAGGGCAATGCCAGGGGAGAATAGCACGATCTCTACTCGCAGTCTGTGTCAATCCGACTGCCATTGAGCTGGTATCATTGCCACCGACCACACCACTAACAGTGTACCCGGCAGAGTCCACTGTAAGTTATTTTATCCTTTTTTCACGCATGGTTGGCACTCGTCAATAAGGAATTGAGCCCGTAATACCCAGATGTCCCACATCCCCCCAGTCCTGACGAGACCCAACATCCTGTTCCGGGTCGAAACGCCGTTGACGCTATATGGAAATGAACCATACAAACAGTGCCTATGATTGTAGATAGTCACTGTAACATTTATTGTTATAATACTTGCTTTAATGGTCGTTTTCCCTTTCCCTTGTAAAATATTCCCTGCAGAAACCTTGTATATATCTCACTTGTTGTCACTCAACTGTATTTTCATGTACTCCTTTGGTTCTCACTATACACTTGGGACACCTTTGCACTTTCTAAAAAACACTATGTTTACAAAAGTAGATATTTATCTCTGATACAATATAATACTAATGATGATATGAAAATTGGTTGTTATGAGTCTTGTTTTTCCCTCCGACATCCCCGGAAACCCTTAAAGTGTTATTTGATACTATGTTTTGCATTGATTATTGATCATACATTTAATGCACCACTGAAATAATTATTTTTGATATATAGTACGTAACCTGGTGCCGTAGTGAGTAGGATTCCCTTGTTTTCCTTGTGTCCATATAATGAAAAGCAGACTGCTGAACCGATTAGTGCACCTATGGGTGGAACCTTTGATATCCTTTCTGCACCCTACAGTGTAAATCCAAATTTAGTTGGAGAGAATTCAGTGACTAAAAATCCTCATAGGTCAGCTCACAGACCTGGTGTAATCAGGCTCAAGGTCAGCTCACAGACCTGGTGTTGATAGACAGCCGTACATATCGCTTTCTGCAATGGTGGAACACCTAAAATTTGACAAAGGGACGGCCGTTCCTAGAACCTGTTCCACAGATAGTGCTCACGACAGACACATCCCTCACAGGATGGGGAGCCCATCTCTTACATTATACCACACAAGGCAAATGGAACAACCAACAAAAACAGTTCCATATCAACCATCTAGAGCTGCTAGCAATTTTCCTAGCACTCAAAACGTCTCAGGTACAAGTACGAAACAAAGCTGTCCTAATTCGGACGGACAATATGACAGCCATGTATTATATACAAAAACAGGGGGGGGACACACTCTCTGCAACTGTCCCAGCTTGCACAGAACATTTGGAGATGGGCCATTCCTCAAAACATACACCTGACAGTAGAACACCTTCCAGGACTTCACAATCAGATAGCAGATCTGTTGAGTCGTCAGTCACAACAGATTCACGAATGGGAGATACACCCACAAGTTCTTCAACCATTCTTCCAAATGTGGGGGCATCCACGAATAGATCTGTTTGCCACCGACGAAAATGCAAAATAACCAACCTTCGCCGCCAGGTTTCCACACCCACGGTCGGAGGGGAATGCGATAAGGATGAACTGGTCATGCAGATTTGCGTACGCTTTTCCACCTCTCCCACTCATTCCACTAGTGGTACGCAAGCTCAGACAACAGTCTCTCAAACTAATACTAGTGGCTCCCACATGGGCACGTCAGCCGTGGTCCACCACACTACTAGATCTCTCACTAGTTCCACATAAAAAATTACGCCTCACGCCATCCCTGTTAACACGGAACCATGAAGAAATAAGACACCCAGAACCAAACCAACTGAATTTGGCGATCTGGCTCCTGAAGTCTTAGAGTTTGGTTACTTAAACCTACCACCAGACTGTATGAACATAATTAAAGAAGCTAGAAGACCCACTACCAGAGCATGTTATGCCGCTAAGTGGAAAAGATTTGCAATATAGAGAGTAGACAAGACCTCACTTCATTTAAAAGGGACCTTAAGACTTATTTGTTTCCTAGAGCAATGTAGTGTGTTTCACCCGATGGAATGATGTGGTCTCAGTGCCAGGATACCCTTTGGGTGACAGCTGCGCTTAACAAATAGCAATACAATACAATACAATACAATATATTGTAACAATAATCTCATTGATCCACTGGATGCTTCCATCCAAAATATTATTTGCTACCTTCTACACCTACAAAGTGTGAATTGCAATTCCTAACATGGAAAACTGCTTTCCTTGTTGCCATCACCTCTCTCAGAAGAGTTAGTGAAATACAAGCATTCACAATACAAGAACCATTTTTTCAGATACATCCTAACAAAGTGGTTCTTAGGCCTAATCCTAAATTCCTGCCAAAAGTTTTTACTCCTTTTTACCTTAACCAATCAGTAGAGCTACCAGTGTTTTTCCAAAAACCGGCCTCTGTTGCAGAAAGGGCTTTACACACCTTAGATGTTAGAAGAGCTCTGTTATACTATACAGACAGGACTAAATCCTTCAGAAAGACAAAACAACTATTTGTATATTTCTCTCCCCCACACAAGGGCAATCCCATCTCTAAGGGAGGAATTGCCAGATGGATTGTAATGTTTATACAAATATGCTATCAAAAAGCTAAACGTTCCTCCTAGAGCGCACCCCACTCGCAAACTAGGAGCCTCCATGGCTTTCTTAGGAAATATACCACTAGAGGACATATGCAAGGCAGCAACATGGTCTACAATACACACCTTCACTAAACACTATTGTGTTGATGTGCAAGCCAAGCAGCAACCTGCAGTAGGCCAAGCTGTCCTTAGAACACTATTTCAGAAGGCTGCAATGCATACAAGCGATCACCGTAAGGGGAGACACTGCTGCACAATCGTTGCAAAAGTGTACGATCTGCAGCTCATATGCCTCGAACGGAAAATGCTACTTACCAGTATGCATCTGTTCTTGGCATGTAGAGCTGCAGAGTCGTAGACGCCACCCACCTCCCCAGGACTTGTATCCGTTCCAGTACTCATCTTACTTAGATGCACACGCATGGACATCCTTTCTCTTTACTTCTACTAACTCCATCATTTCCCATCATGGCAAAGAGCGGTCTGAGGATGGAGTCGATGACCATGCGCGGTGTTTCCAGGGGGAAGTCACCTGTCTCGTGACTGCAGGGGCTTCTTCCGGGGGGGCAGCGGCCTGCGTTCGTCCGGGCCCGGCACCGGGTGGCTATCAATTGCGGGGGTCTGCGACTCTGCAGCTCTACATGCCAAGAACAGATGCATACTGGTAAGTAGCATTTTCCTTTTCACCTGTCTCAGGGCCATGGATCAGTGGATGACTTGGAGCCATCTCACATTGAATGCTTCAAAAACTGAAATACTCATGTGTGGCAATTGGAAACATTACAACCTGCTTGCCGAATGGCCTAATGAACTGGGATCACTGCCTAAAGTTTTGAAGGAAGTAAGAAACCTCAGAATGACCATGGAATCCAAGCTGTCGATGAATGCACAAGTGGATAAACTAGAAAAAACAAGCTTTGTCACTATAAAAGCACTGCAACAAATTTTCTCTCATTTGGGATTTCCACACAAGGTCCAAGCTACCATCTCCCTTGTTCTGTAGAAACTAGATTACGCCAATAGCCTCTACCACGTGTCACCTTTAACGACCATGAAAAGATTACAATGAATTCAGAACTTGGCTGCCAGACTACTTTTGCATATCAACCCGCAAGACCACATCACCCTTGCCTTAAAAGCCCTGCATTGGTTACCGGTTGCCAGAAGATCCACGTTCAAGCTGCTTTGTATCACCCACAAAGCAATACATGGAATGGAACCACTCTTCATTAGGAATAAAATCACCAAACGTATTCAACAAAGGAACCTCCGCTCTAAAGTAGCATCTCGCCTCAAAATCCTACCATACAAGAAAAAAACCTTGGGTGGCACATCCTTCCCTGTTCAAGCAGCCAAACTATGGAACTCTTTACCCCCAATATAAGTTCCACCAGCAACCACCTTATCTTAAGAAAACTACTCAAAATGTCTCTTCCCCATATTAGCACCATACGCAAACAGAAATTTACAGCATAGCCCTCTGTATATAAGCATTTGTTTTCACTATAGATATGTACGTATCTTTGTGTACTACTATGTATAAACATGTAAAATAAGTATGTTGTTGAGAGAAAAATAATAATAATAAATACATATCATCTTTGGTCTACATGTACGTACTTCCATTGTGCATCTTTGTACCTTCCATGTACTGGATTGTGTGTCTGTTACTTTTCTCCTGAAAAAGCCTATCCAATGCACTACCCTATTTCTTATGCTGTGGCTCCTATCAATATCTTTAATCTACATATACTTACCTCCTTTATGCTTCTATATACTTTCAGGGTACTTATGAATCTATATATTTATCAGTTTCTTCTAATTTAGCATTTCCAATGCATTACCCTATTTCTCAGCCTATACTTTGGTCATTGTATCTTCTAGCCCAACCTTCTGACTCATCTCAAACTTCTTTCTACTACTCTTTCCTATGCATTACCCTAGCTCTCATCCTATACATCTAACAATATATCCTCTACATCCACTCTCTCCTTTATCCCAAACCCCATACCACTATTATGATCGCCAAAATAACCCTTTTCTTAGACTCTCTCCCCCCAAAAAATCCTACTCTTTTATCCCTCCACTATCCCTTTCAATCAAGATTAACAGACTAACATGTTCACTTCTCAAATTCAATATTCAACTATACTAATTCATCACTAATCCTTTATAGGATTCCAGAGTAGTGTGCTACTCGCTGATAAAGAGTCTCAACACCCCATCAGGGTAACAAGTGCTATATAAATGCAAACCTTTTTGCTTTTCTACCCCTCCCCAACCCTTCTCAATCCAAATAACGGACTAACATATCCACCACTAAAACTACTCTCATGATTCTTCATACTAATTCAACTCTAATTCTTATGGGTTCCAGAGTAGCGTGCTACTTGCGCTTCATAACCCCATCAGGGGTAGCAAGCGCTATATAAATAGAAACCTCTTTCCCTCTTCTATCCTGCCACCTCCCTTCTCTACCCAAATAACTGAATAACATATCCACTACTCAACTTACTGCATATTTTACTATACTAATTGTCAACACTAATCCTTCATGGGTTCCAAACTGGCGTGCTACTCGCCAGAAAAGCCCTTCAACACCCATCAGGGGTAACAAAGTGCTATATGAATGCAAACCTTTCTTCCCCTTTTATCCTGCTGCTCACTCCAAATAATCTGACTAAATATACACCACTGAAATTACTTCATATTTCACCATATTGATTCACCACTAATCCTTTATGGGCTTGCTGAATAGCGTGGGTCAACAAGCGTTATATAAATACAAACCTTTTCCCTCCTTTATCCTTCTGCTATCATTCCAAATCCAAATGACTGACTAACCTATCCAACACTTAAAATGAACTTGCATGTTTCACTATACTAATTTAACACTAATCAGCTATGGGTCCTGGAGTAGCCTCGTCAGGGGTAGTAAGCGCTATATAAATGCAATTACAATACAATACATACCCTCAATACCCTCAATGCCCTGGATGGATTGACAATACCAGTCACAATTTGTCCTGTGGTCCCCTGGCTAACACTTCAACAAGTTCAGTGATGAGACAATTTCCACAGACTCATATGGTTCTGACACAAGGGAACACTTCAGTTGTTTCCTCTGAAACCCCTACTTTGAATCAGGCAACAATTTACTGGTCCAGAAGGTTTTCTCAGAGACAGTCACCTTTTTGAATGTCTAACTCAACTGCCACACCAATGAAGAACTTCAGTCCCCATGGGACAGAAATGCACACAGGAATGCCAACTTCTGACATGTCCCCTTTTACATTCACTGCATGTCTTAAGAAGTGGTACTTATAGTAGAGAAATCATTCTAAATACACCAGCCAAACAACCAGGTCTTTCTGCTCAGGAATTCGATGATTGGCTTAATGGTCTATACACTCCAACAAATATTGGAAATCCGGGAATGAGTGGAAGAGCCTCTGCTCAAATCCGAGAGAGAGAGAGAGAGAGAGAGAGAGAGAGAGAGAGAGAGAGAGAGAGAGAGAGAGAGACATGTATGTAGCCAAACTGAAAGTAGACATGGAAGAGATATTAATTGGAACCCTTAATCCAACTCAGTTAGGGGTTTATCAGGATGATGAACTATTATTTCAGTGTGAAGACATCACGGGGATCATGACTGACTTTCTGAACTAGCCTCGAAACATGGGATTGACAGCCAGAGGTCCAAAGCCCTACAGAGAGGCTATCGAATGAGCTGTAGTGACCAAGGTATTGCAAACAGGCATCCATCTGGAATGAAATGACAGCACAGAAAATTAATAATCCATGTACAAAAATGGAGTGAACTGCATGAGTGGAAAGATGGATGGTCAAAGAAAAACGAGACAAGTGCCTCCATCTTGAACAGAGGAGGATGATGAAAATATACACATGCTTCCCATGAGAGAAGTGCTTGGTGTAGGACATGTTCATGTACCATGGAGAAGGGCTGATCTTAGATCCTTCACAAATGTATACATGCCAATAGAGTCGATTTAGGCAGGGGACTCATGATGTTTAAAGCCCAAAAATGGTATTATTTTGACAGCCTCCCGCCTGAAATTGCTTCTCATTTAATAGAAGTCAATGGGAGAAATACATTTTCCTGATTATGTTTTTTAATCTCCCAATTTCTTCTCCTAAAATATTGGTATGTATGCAAATGATTTCCCAAAATGAGAGAGAACCGAGTGGAGTGGTACTCAAAGGTTGAGTGATTTGTGAAAATATCTAAAGTTTTATAGAATAATTTGGGTACCTTATTTAAAGTTGTGGTTCCAAGCGACTTGTGGGTTGAATGCAAGGTTGCTCTTGATTGGCCTGAATTAGAGACAATGAGACATTCTCAATCACAAGCTCCATTCCCATTAGTGATGAAGAAATATCATCTGGTGATTACCCATATTAAATTGAAATTCTCCCTTAAAGAGATCAGTTGGGTCAAGATTGATAGGATGACTCAAGAATCTAAACAGCCACCTGATTCCTACCACAAAAGATTGTTGCAAGCATTTAAGCAGTTCAGTCTGAATGGAAATAACTCAGCAAAGGAGATGGGACATTTTGTTTACAGATTTGTGAATGCGTTGTGACCAAGTACCATCATTTAGCAGCATTTGATTCATTGGCAGAGTAAACCTATTGATGAAATTCTGCAGTACGCAATGTACCATAGTGATGAGCTGGAATTGAAGCACACAATGTTGAAAAAAAAGTTGATGATTGCTTTAATGAAAGCAGCACAGAGAAATCAGAGCCAGCCGTTTGTTGACAATGTGGCTCCTGTGCAGGGAGGATATCAAAAAGTCCCCATGATGCAAAGTGTTAAATGTTGTCAGCACCAAGGTTTTCCGTTTCAAGGAATAGGACAAATTGCTCCGATTCATCCAAGAACAGGTGTTGATGTGACTCCTTGACACGTCTGCTGCAAGTTAGGGCATTGGAAGTGTGAATGTCGATTTAATGCCGGTAACATGGGTAATGGAAATCAGGTACAGAATGGTGGATCTGTGCAGTCTTAGGGTAATAACATGGGTCATCCATAGCATGTACAGAGACAAAGAGATCAAAACCCCAATGTGTGCCAAGCCTAAATGATGCAAGTTCTACAAACCCAGATGCCACAACAAAATGCCCTTGTCGCAAAGACCTGAAGGTACAATACAAATCAGGTTCCCAATGTGAATACTAATCCCTTTGTGAATTAGAACATGTTCCAACATTATTCCAAGATTAATACAGGATTACAGCTAAGACCCGTCACAATGATGGGGCCTGAGAGGGGAGGGGATTGGGTAATTGGCAAAACATTTGAGGTAGACCAGAGTAAGCCCCTATTTGGATGATGAGGTAAATGGAAATCTTGTTTCATTCCTCATCAACAATAGTGCTACCCACTCTACTGTAAGAACAGCAGAGGCTCCCAACCTACCCCCGGGGGAGAAATATTCCAACTTGTAGGAGTTGCTGATAAAAAAATAACTATTCCAGTTTTAGAAGTGGTACTTGTCAAAATAGGGGTTTTTGTGGATCATTACCAATTTGTGGTGTTATTTGAGTCCTGTGAATTTACTTGGACGGGACCTTTTATGTAAGCTAAACTATTCCATTTACTGTACCCCAAATGGTGTTGAGTTTCACACTCATGATGGGGATACTGTCTTCAAACTTGCTTGACAGAGATCAGACATCCTTTGCTAATGAAAGATGATTTGCCATCTGAGTTGACAGACACAAGGTTTCCTGAATTCTTGGACTTCTCAGGTATAGATATCAGACTTATCAATAGTGTTGAACCAGTTTGCATTATTGTAAAGCCAAATGCTGAGTATCCAAGAATCCCACAATACAATTTGACTCCTGAAACTATTCCTGGGATACTCCTGTGATTGATTCAATGACTGAGGAAAGCATTCTGAAGGAGATTATAAGGAGTTCATGTAACTCACCCATCATGATTTTGGAGAAGCCCAATGGCTAGTACCTCATAGTTGCAGGATCTGGGAAGGGCAAATTTAATGGTGGTTCTTTGCTGTCCTGTGGTGCCAAATCCTGCTCTAATAATATTTCATATTCCATGTGAGGCAGAGTTGTTCTCTGCCGTTGATTGATTTGTGCCAACCCCACGTTTCTATACTATTGCACAAGGATAGCCAGTATATTTTTGCTTTCCATTTCAGCAGATGTGTCTTGGCATGGTTCTGAGTCCAAGAAGGGCATACTGAAAATTCCTCAATCTTTAATAATTTTCTTAAAAAGAATATGGAGTAGTTTGTGAAGCCACGGCAATCAGTCCTGGTCCAATACATTGATGACCTATTGGTGGCGTTAAATACACAAGAGGATTGCAAACAAGACACTATTGCATTGGTGAACCACTTAGCTGTGAATGTTCATGAATGGACATAAATTGTGCTCTACTAAATTACAGTTTGGTAAAAAAGAAGTCCTGTATCTAGAACACGACAATGAAAAAGCAGCGAGAAAGGTGTCCCAAGAGAGAATCTTGGTTATTCTAAAATTGAATCCACCATCTACTCGGATGGTGGTCCAAATGTTCCTTAGAATGGTGAGCTACTGTCCACAGTTGATTAACAACTTTTTCCTGATGGCCAAACCTCTCTAGAGCTTGATACACAAAGACATTTGAGATCCGCTACCTCAGAATGATTGATTATGGCGAATGTTTTGCTTTGCTTTGCAGTGAGAGAGAGGGCTGCACTCTCCCAGTACTTATTCAAATTCATGGCACTGTCTGCAGGCCAGTGGTCTATTTTTTTGCCACATTGATCCATTAGCCGCCGCATTGCCCGGTTGTCTTAAAACCGTTGCTTCAACCTGTATAAATATAGAAAACTGTGAGAGCATAGCTATGGCTCACTCATTGAGAGTATTTGTTCCCCGCTCAGTTGAAGTGTTGCTAGCCCATACCGAGGCGCAGCACCTGACCAATAGTTGGCTTACCAGATACAAGCATATCACACTGAGTGCTGAGAATGTCACAGTTAGGAGGTGTACTATTTTAAATCCTGCTTCTCTGTTACACCTTCCTGAGAACAAGACCATGGATGAAAAAGCTAAACATGACTGCCCGGATGTTTCTGAACTATGCACAATGCTAAGGCCTGACATACAAGATGTGCCACTACCTGAGACAGGTCAAGTGCTGTTTGTCGATGGCTCCTGTCTGAGAATCCAGGATGGAAATTTACAAGCTGCCTACACTGCACAGGCTCAGGTGTGGGCAAAGCCTCTTGGCTTCGATGAATCTTTTCAGCACAAGTGGCCAAATTGTTTGCTCTTACTAGAGCATGCTGTGCTTCAGACCAGCTGAGAGTGACAATTTTCACTGACAGTCAGTATGGCTTTGGTGTTGTTCATGACTTTGAGCAGTTGTGATCCCAACACAGATTCATGACCTCTTCTGAGTCACCAATCTGCAATGGACAGAGTGTTCAAAACCTCCTTCAGTCCCTATAACTGCCTATCCAAATTGCTGTGGTGAAGTGTGCTGCCCATAGACTGGGTACCGGCGATGTAACAGTGGGCAACAAAAATGCAGATGAAACTGCCCAGTGCAGCACAATGAATTGATGCATCTTTAATGAGGAATACATCAATGAAACTTCAAATGCCACAAATTGTAATCTGCTGTTGTCTGCTTTTGATATTTGGGCAGAAGTTAAGAGATTGCAGGAAGAACTGCCAGAACTGGCAGAACAGCAAGGGTGGATCAGAACAGGTTGTGTCAAAAGAGATACAGATGAGGTTTGCGCTGCAAATGATGGAAGACCAATGTTGCCAGGCACTTTGTTACCTCCTATGGCAGGACATTACCATGGCCCCACACATGTAGAGAGAAATGCTATGGTGCGCCACTTTAGTAAAATCTGGTTGAAGCTGAGATTCAGAATGATGGCTGAAAGGTTGTGTCACCAATGTGTGGTATGCCAACACCAAAATGCAGGCAGGAAAGCACCAGTTCTGAGTCACATAGGGAGATCTAAAGATCCCTTTAAAAGGTTGAAAATGGACTTCATAGAGATTCCCATTTGTACTGGATTGAGATATGTCCTAGTTATTGTGTGTATCTTTTCATGGTGGGTATAACCTTACCCTGCTAGTAGAAATGGCAGTCTCACAGTAGCTAAACTGTTGTTGAGGGAGATTATACTGTGATTCTGTTTCCTGACTTCTCGAGAGTCAGACCGAGGAACTTATTTTAACAATGAGGTCCTGAAAATGGTATGTGCAACTTTTCAGGTTTTGGAATTGTGAAGCTAGTCAGGGGAAAGTTGAAATCCAGACTGGCTTAAGTGTGTACTTCGACATCTTTGAAGTGACCTACTGTCTTGCCTCTTGTGTTCATTAGTCTCCAAAGTACTCCAGACAGGAGGACAGGGTAGGAATGTCGGCCCATAAAATCATCATGGGTAGAGCCATGAGACAGCCAGCAGTACCTGCTAATGGGCTTCTGAACATTACATTTGACATGATTCTTGATTACTGTAAAGGACTGGATGACTTGGTGCGTTCTGTGTCCCTCCAGGTTGGAATAGCTACTGCCCCGCCTCATTAGAAGCAGTGCCATGACCTCAGTCCCTGTGACTAGGCAATGCTGAAGAAGCACACACAAGTTGCGCTTGGAGCCTTCGTGGTGTGGGCCGCACCAGGTGATTATGATAACCACAACTGCAGTTAAGTGTGGAGGTCTCCCCCTGTGGAAAGTGGGCCCATAATTCTATCGATGCCCAGGCTGCTGGCGCAAACCGCCTCTTAGTTCCCATTCTGAATAGTTACCAAATAAAGAGACGGGCGCTGGGAGCAGGAGTCAAGAACAGAGTTTATTTCTCATGAGGAGAGCCAGTCATTTCGGACACGAAACACAGTGTCTTTCGGGAGGTGCTCTGACAAGTGAGCTTGAGACTCTTGCTTATATACTTTGCAAAACATTTGATGGTACAATCAGGTCAGTATGTCGCAAAAGGAGGACATCCCTATAATCCTCGTGATGATCCTATTCCACATACATTCACAATGGGGACCCTTGACCTGCTGATAAGAGGGGAGGGCAATCATGCAGCTGAGTGTGTCGTAGGATGTGTGCGCCTGATCATGGCCCAGGGGGTGGGGTGGCTAGGCATACAATAAGGGCAGTAAATGGTATCTCCTGGTTTAGGCGATGGCCTCGGACATGTGTGGTCAGCCGAACTCGGGGGAAGGGGTCATCAAAGGAGTGGTATTCATGCCTGCGTGGACAATCGAGCGTGGAGGGAGGGTTTGTCAATAGAGGGGCATTCAGGGAAGGGAAGGAGGTGCTGGTCAGGCGCGGCCGTGACTCTCAAGGACAGGGCTTTGCGGAAGAAGAGGGTTTATGACTTGCTCATATGAGGAGAAGGAGGGGGTCAGGGTGCGTGCAGGGCCAGAGTCGCGCAGAGAGAGAGAGAGAGAGAGAAATCTTATGACCTGTACATGAGAGAACAGGGGCAGTCAGATACAACTGGGGGGGGGGGGGGCTATGTCAGCTGAGGCGAAGGATGCTTCTTCGAGAGGGAAATGGGGAAGGCCTGGGTCAAGCAGGAGGGTTACCTTTTCACATCAGGATCGCGCAAAGGGAAAGGGTTTCGTGGTCTATACATGGGAGAGGGGGTGCAAGATACGCGCAGGAGGGAAGCTGGGGATTCCAATGGGTAAAAAGGCCATGGTGCCTGGAATGGCTGCACATATGCATAGGGGTACGGGTTCTTACTGGCAGGGTGATACGGTCAATAATTTACAGTATCCATGGTGCCCACAGGGAGAGGAGTGGGAAAGGAAGGGAAATGAGTGCTGTCTATGTACATCAGTTTCGTCAGATTTTACAGTCGCCCCTTTTTACATAGCAGCAATCATTTTTGCAGCTGATGGCATTACAGGTAGACAAGCATCGGTGACGAATTAGCATTTTGTCGATACTAACATGTGGCGTACAATCATAGACAGTCAAGGTGATGGGAAAAACGCAGTACATAGGAAATTACTTTTTCGTTGTGTTCCGGGCAATTAAACGCACTACATAGCATACATCTTTCTGACTTAAAAAATGTGACCAATGAACAGTTTTGACCAGATAGTTAAGAGCGGAATTCAGTTCAATACACAAGATCTCTTCGTCACAGTGTCTTTTATCAGGGAGCCATCACTGGTAGGCTCTAATCCGGGTACTTTCGTTGGCACTGTTGAGCACCGGCGGTGGAGCTATAGGTCCAGCTCGGTTCTATCCTTACGCGTTGCAGGGCGCGGTCAGTCATCTGCTGTTAGACCACAGTCCTGTTCCCTAAACAGTCCTTTTGGCGGCGCCTTATGCTCGGCACCTAGAGTTCTGTGGCAACACCCTCTTCCCATATAATTGGAGTTCTTTCCTTTGGCAAAAAGTCACGTGGGAAGGTGGGTGAATGTGGTTCAAATAGTCGATAGGAGAAAGAGTGAGCGGAGTTGGGTCAGAGTTCCTGGGACACACAAAAAGGGACCAAGGGAGCAAAGGATAACAAGCAGGCAGGCCCATCAATCGGGCCCTAAGAAGGCAGACGGAGACTCCAGGCACACGTGGGTTAGCAGTCGGAGGGCTTCGAGGCGGCCCGTCATTTTTTTCATTTTCCACGTTGAAATTGCGGTCTCGTCCTGTGCCTTGTTGCTCTGCCGCTCCACCTCTGGTCGATGTCATACGTGTCCCAAGGTCTGCAGTCAGGCTGAACGTCACATCTGACCCATCTCCTCCGGTGATCGTGAATCTTTGAATAGGTACAAGACAACATTTTAGAGAAATGGCAGAAGAAGACATCTACGCATATGAATTCCTCCCTCAATTCTCCGCATTTGAGATTTTATGCTCATCGGTCACAGTCAGAGGTCTATTACCAAGCAGTGCATGTGTTAGCATTCCTACTGAGTCTATGGCAGGTTTATTCATTGTCCTATTTATAACTCACATGAGGATAAATGACATTTTCCATCAACTGTGCGTTACATCATATTCAATATTACACAGCGTTTCCCTTCAGGAGCAATCATATTTTCAGACAGGGTGGGGGTGCTATCGTCGAGAGTCGGGCAAAACAAGATTTCCTCAAGGGTCAACAGCTACCCATGGTCATTACGTTTATACCCGGGACAGCAGAAGTGGTTCTATCAAAAATGGGGCGGGGATGCTTCGGGCGCTTGCGCTTGGGTGCAAAGGGGGTGGGACAATCTGGGTATTGGGTGTCAATCTAGACGTTGGCGTTCGTCTCTGAAGAACAGACATAAGGTGCCATTGACATACAGTTCCCCTATAAATGGCCTGATTTGGGGGACTTTAGTCGTCTTACCTGTCCTTTCCTTCTCAGCCAATTCAAGTTCATTCATTTTGCAGAAAGGAGAGGCAGTAACATGGCGAGAATACAGTCATTTTAGTTTTGGTCAATTTCGCTGAACACCTTCGCGTTCAAATATGTATCAAATCAGACTGGTGCCGGTGGGGCACAATTTTACCAAAAAGGGGGAGGGAAAATAGGGAGACTCTCATAGAGAGTGAGAGTCGTCCGCAATCTAAACGAGCCATTCGGTACACGTATGACATGTAAGGAGAGGGAGAGAGAGAGAGAGAGAGAGAGAGAAAGAAAGAGAGATAAAAAGGAGTGAAGAGAGAGAGAGACGTGTACGAAAATAGGTCATTTAGTGCGCTCACAACACAGAACGGCAAAGGTCAGGCGACCCGCAGATACAGACAGAGGGGAGACATAAATTCGTACGTTACACACACACAAACTCAGACAGGGAAGACGGCACATATATTACGCATGTACAAGACATTCATGACAAGACAGGAAACAAGTGTTAGTCTACAAGATCTGTTTTTATATTTTCTACATATCGTTACTATCCTATTTATCTATGTGCTTAGCTCTTTCTGCCCTTCCCCCCTTTCCCTTCTCGCTTGTCATGCCTGCGAGCGTTCCCAATTACCAATACTCACACCTCGGTTGGTCGATCAGAAATTAACCTGGTTGCGCTAGTTACCCAGGGTTGGATCTTAAACCATTTTTCTGTTCCCTCCGGTGGTGGGAAGTTCTCCAGGCTGAGGCAACGGCAAATATTGATCGGGAAAACAGTCGGACAGCTTGGCTAAATCTGTAAGAGTGTGAGAAAAGGGGGCAGTGCATTTTGAATATCGGCAACATTTCTAACTTCCTAGGCGGGCGGTGCCGTGGCAACCCTTACCCGTACAATTTTTCTTTGTCCTTTCCCTACCTAGTCAAAACGTCCCGTTTCATTATTTAACGCGTCGTTTCTAGTCAAAATTCTTCTTTGTCATTCAGTACCTGTCCAGTCTCTATGTCAGTCCATCCTCCCGTTGCCATGCTCTAAGGAGGGACAGTCATGTTTAAGTCTTACGTCTTAAAAAACCTTTATTTGTCATAAGGACCATGCTCATATTTCCTTCTTCCCCTTCTCATCGGCGGTTCGGTCGTCGTCCATCCATACATCAGCCAGTGTATCCGACGTGGTCTGCAGAAGGGAGGAGAAAGAAGGGGTGGGGGGGGGGCAATATTCAAACCTCATCAGCATGCAGTAATCCGGAAATGTTTTTACCTACCACATACTCGACCTATCTCCACGTAGTGCATTTCCCTACCATCACGGCGTTTAAGCCCTAATGGACCAGGAAGGTCAGGCAGATATTCATTGATGATCTGTGTATCTACATGAGTTACTTGGTCGTAACCCCTTTCGATCGGGTACAAGGGTGGCGATCAGGTGGCATTTCTGCGGTGTCGTTTTTTTTTTTTTTTTTAGGTCTTCTAAAGCGCTTTTCCGGCTGCCTGTGACACATAGTGTGGCTGCTGAATATCGGGTCCTTTTTAAACTTTCACCTTCATCATACTTTCTCGTTGTTCCCAGTAGTAATACATTCAAAACTCATTAATGCAACCGCTACAACTATGCTTTCGTTTTCAAAATATTTTTAATAAAAAGTGTTGACACATAAATACAGGCCTACAACCCGGTGGACTAGCCACGGAGCAGATTGGAGCTGTACATAAGGAGAACAAAGCTGGTGGCAGTTCATTGCATAAAGTGCGGCAGTGCCATAAAATCGTATTAAACTCCCCTACAGAGCAAGCATGATGCATGTCAGTAATTCATCTTTAACAAATTCACAAATACATTATCCAATGTTCATCTATTACCTTAAATTACACCAATTCATTTTCCAACTCATAATCGGTACCCACCCTTAAGTCAATTCATTGTCCAAGCACATACTCAATATCCTTCATATCTACTTTCATTATCCAAACATTATATATATCTCGGGGTAAAAAGCTTGCGCAATCAGGGTGCAACAAAGTTCATTAAAAACGTCTCATTTTGCGTCGGCGCCATTTTGGGTGGGGTCAGGCAAGTTCCAGCACAGTCAGAGTATCTCTAGTCTCGCATGGTTGGCCCAGAACTTTCCATTGGTAGTTCAGAAAGTCTCGTGCAATGTGGTTAACAGTCTAACAAATATGGACCACGAGTCAAAGAATGGGAAGGGCGGCAACAATTTTCCTACCGGGTCATTCTGGTGTTCCTCCGGAACTGAACAAGCCTGTGCCGTGGCGGCATTTTAGCCATTTCCGATCCGAGTCTGGTGCCGGCAGGAGTAGCACCGATGTCGTGGTTCCCAGCGAAGGGGGCGGGGGCACCCATGCAGAGGGTCGGGGGCCCCCCGGCTCTTATAGAATCTTCAAGGTCGAGGAGAGGCGATATGGAGCGAGTGCCCGTCCTGGGCAGAAGACCGCTTTTTGATGTTGACCCTCTTTAAGCAAAGAGTGTTGGGGTGTCGCTGGAAGCCTCCACCTGGAGGGAGGTGGGGGAGGGTCGTTCGCGCCACCTCCCCCTTCCAGCGACCCCGCGCCGTTCTCCGGCTCCATCGTTTTCGACATTGGCCGTGCCAGCCATTGATGATGGGGGGGGGGGTGGTCGGCGGCTGAGGAAAGACAGCCCCCCCCCTCCCTTGGCGACATGTGGCGGGACTACCTTCAACTCTCCAGGGAGCGTGGAATGTGGCGGGACTGCCTGTACCTATGCAGGCGGCGGCAGGCGGCGAATTTGGCATGTGGCGGGACTACTTGATTTGCCGCCGTCCTCGCCTTGGCTTCGGCCTTTGACAAGCAGGCGATGGCATGCGGCGAATTTGAAATGTGGCGGGACTACTTGATTCGCCGCCGTCCTCGCCTTGGCTTCGGCCTTCGACAAAAAGCCGGATCGGGTGAGAGAGAGGGGTGGTCGGTGGCCGAGGCAAGACAGCCCCCTCTCTCCCCGCGGCCTGCAGGGCGGCAGAAGAGAGAAGATGGAGAGGTCCTTGTCATCCTTTGGACCGCCTGCCCAACATCATCTCCTCCTGACCGTGGCCAGGCGAGTCCCTCGTGCCTCCAGGCCTCGCCTTCCGGATGGGCGTAACCGCGGACCTGTTGCACTTCGGGAGCTTCCGGAATGGGGGTAGGTACCTATTGAGTTGTTTCTATTTCATGTGACCGTTATTTGGGCGGGGCGGGCAATGAGGCAGACATGTTGGGAGCAGGAACAGGCAGTGAAGCCTAGCTACCACGTGGCTATGTTCTGCTATCAAATCTTTTCGCCATCTTACATTTCTTATTACGAATTATTTCTAATGTTTCTTATTTTTGGTGAAGTCAAAAGCTCATCAGGGGGTTACTGACTTAGCCTGATTTCTTTTTATTTTTCTTTCTCTTCCTTAGCGTGTTTCGAGCTAAAGCTTTCTGTTAGTAGGGAACGGTGATCACTTCATATTTTTATGTGTCCTTTTCACTAGGGGGGTACATCTGGACGGACCAGACGAGTCCCCTCCAATAAATGGTCCGAGGTGGAACGAGATTTATCGATCAAAAGGGGAACATATATTCCTTCATTAGGGTATCATCCTGGACAGACCGAGCGATGTACTTCCACTTACTAGGGTAGCCTCCTGGACGGACCAGTCGGTCTATTTTCTACTAAATGGCCCATGAGTAGAGAGCATATGTCCTCCATAAGGGTAGTCTCCTGGGCGGACCATGTGAGCTACCCCACAATAACCAACCAGTGGGGAGTGGGTAGGACTGACGAATTCACAAAGGGGCATAACCTACCCTTTTCTACTTGCAAAGACTAGACAGAGTGTTTCTATTTCACGTTGTTTGCAAATAGAAAATACCTCAAACGAAACCATTCCTGAGACAACAATGTCCAGGCAACCAACCAACCAATGGGGAGAAAAACAGGCATGACGGATTACAACGGGGACAAATGTCTGCATTACCTGCCCTTCGCTATCCATAAAGGGAACAGAATATTCCTATTCGTCTCTGTTTGTGGACAGGGAAGATCTCAAAGAGCAACAATCGATTATTAATCGACTTCAAACAATTCAGTGGGGAGAAAAGTAGGCATGACGGATTACAACGGGGACAAAAGTCTGCATTACCTACCCTTCTCTATCTGCAAAGAGGGACGACGTTCCTATTCGCCGCTGTTTGCAAACAGAGAATGTCTCGTTCTCAAAAGAGAACCAATATGTCAAGTAGCCTTCAAAGCTAAATGAACCAATACCAACCAATACAATATCAGTATACAAATACCGATTTCAATACAATCAATCAATCAATCAGGTGGATAGAACCACCCTACCAATCAGGCGTAAAAACACCCTACTTAATCTTACCCGGACCGGACCATACGGACAGTTCTTCGACTCCCTCCTCCAGCGCCCGATCGTTCTCTTACTCCATGTAGCATTCCTGTGGGATTCCAGTCAGGACAATAGGTCACTCAAGAGAGGTCCGTTCAGAATTGGTGAAGTTCTGTCGATCGGCAGCCGGGCTAGGGCCCTCTCAAGGCAGGTATACTCCGATCATTTTAGACGTTCACTTCTTCGTCTGGATCTCTCTTACCGAACCCTATGTCACTGATGGACCCCGCGTTGGGATGCCAATTGTGGAAAGTGGGCCCATAATTCTATCGATGCCCAGGCTGCTGGCGCAAACCGCCTCTTAGTTCCCATTCTGAATAGTTACCAAATAAAGAGACGGGCGCTGGGAGCAGGAGTCAAGAACAGAGTTTATTTCTCATGAGGAGAGCCAGTCATTTCGGACACGAAACACAGTGTCTTTCGGGAGGTGCTCTGACAAGTGAGCTTGAGACTCTTGCTTATATACTTTGCAAAACATTTGATGGTACAATCAGGTCAGTATGTCGCAAAAGGAGGACATCCCTATAATCCTCGTGATGATCCTATTCCACATACATTCACAATGGGGACCCTTGACCTGCTGATAAGAGGGGAGGGCAATCATGCAGCTGAGTGTGTCGTAGGATGTGTGCGCCTGATCATGGCCCAGGGGGTGGGGTGGCTAGGCATACAATAAGGGCAGTAAATGGTATCTCCTGGTTTAGGCGATGGCCTCGGACATGTGTGGTCAGCCGAACTCGGGGGAAGGGGTCATCAAAGGAGTGGTATTCATGCCTGCGTGGACAATCGAGCGTGGAGGGAGGGTTTGTCAATAGAGGGGCATTCAGGGAAGGGAAGGAGGTGCTGGTCAGGCGCGGCCGTGACTCTCAAGGACAGGGCTTTGCGGAAGAAGAGGGTTTATGACTTGCTCATATGAGGAGAAGGAGGGGGTCAGGGTGCGTGCAGGGCCAGAGTCGCGCAGAGAGAGAGAGAGAGAGAGAAATCTTATGACCTGTACATGAGAGAACAGGGGCAGTCAGATACAACTGGGGGGGGGGGGGCTATGTCAGCTGAGGCGAAGGATGCTTCTTCGAGAGGGAAATGGGGAAGGCCTGGGTCAAGCAGGAGGGTTACCTTTTCACATCAGGATCGCGCAAAGGGAAAGGGTTTCGTGGTCTATACATGGGAGAGGGGGTGCAAGATACGCGCAGGAGGGAAGCTGGGGATTCCAATGGGTAAAAAGGCCATGGTGCCTGGAATGGCTGCACATATGCATAGGGGTACGGGTTCTTACTGGCAGGGTGATACGGTCAATAATTTACAGTATCCATGGTGCCCACAGGGAGAGGAGTGGGAAAGGAAGGGAAATGAGTGCTGTCTATGTACATCAGTTTCGTCAGATTTTACACCCCAAATTGGGTACATGCTGCCCATACTTGCAGAGTCCCATGTCCCCTTGTTGATATAACAGCACCTGTTACTGATGTGCTGGTGGTTACAGTGAGACAGAGTGAGCAGGTTAGTCAAGCTGTTGGGGATCAGCAAGCTGCTGGGACAGCACTCGTTTAGTCTGAAAGGGGTCTGAGAAATTCAACTGTTGTTGGTACAGAAGGGTCCAAACCACTAGAGTTGACTAAATGAAGTTCAGACCGTGACGATGGGCTGAGTGCAATAGTTATGGGAGTTATGCCCAGAGACCGATGGCCCAGAAGACAGGAGAGAGGAAGACTCTGTCTGACTGAAGTACATGTGAACTACTCCATCTTAGAGGGTGCAGAGTTATCTGGCCTGAGTGACAGTGAAGAAGTGGCAGAAGTGCAAAGGTCAAAGAGAACAGGAGCACCCTGTAAGTGGTATTCCTCAACTGAATTGACTTACTTGGTAACCAATGATGGGGAGACAGCATTTCACACACCGTTTGCTATAACAATTAGCATCCAGCTGAACGTCCTTGAACTGAATTGTGTGGCTAAACTGATATTTGAAATTGCACTGTCATTAGACAGCCTGTCTCACCTTGTCATAGAAGTGATAATCAGTGAATGTGAGCTGCACATCTGATAAGTTGCACTTTGAAACTTGGAAAAGAGACATTTGCGCTGTGCTTTCCCACTGTTCAAGTGGGACCTAACCTGTAAAATAATTGTGCTCCAATTTTCAAAGCTAAATGGTCTGTCACTTGTGAACTCATGGAGCCTAACACAAAAACCCTTAGACACAAATTCTTGTGTGCAGGAGTATTTGCTTTGCCCCCATAGTGCTAGTTGTTTTGCTTAAAATCCTGAGTTTGCCACACCACTCACTCACACGATGAAGAGATTAACTCTACCTGCACAACCAAAAAACCTAATCCTGCTAGTAATAGTTTGCCTGCACTAGATGAGAAAGACTTATAAATACATGCTTCTAGAAGTGATCGTCCACTGCATGTATATACAAAGCTGCTATACGAATATGTTGACACTATGGATGCTAGGTATTGCTGAGTATGCGTGCCATTACCTGTATTGATTTGCTGAGGTAATCATCTATCACCCTTTCCTTTGACGTATGGCGTTACTTGTAGTTTATTGCTGAGCTTATTCTATGGAAAATATTAATACTCAAATCAAGATTTAGTTCTTTCAGAAGTTCCTGTGCTGTAGCACTTGTGTAGAAAGCATGATAATTAAAAAATGCTGAACTATTGGGATATTTTTTCAGACCCTTAATAATAACACTAGACACTGCCTATGCACAACAAAACAATTTAACCCGTTCGTTAAAAAGTGTAGAAAAGAAAATGTATTGACTCCATAGAAGATAGAAGGAGAGATCTTTTAGCTAAAGCTGCAATTCATTTGAAAGTCCCACCTTGGACTAAAGAGTAGAGTGAACATAGAATAGTGGGAAGCATGGCCGCATTAGTTGTAGTTTGGCAATTAAGGGAGATTGTGCATCTCTTTTTGATAACACACTTCTGACAAAAATTGTGTCCGAACTCATGAATTTAAACATACATTTGAAGCTAGAGGAAATTTAGGATTGCCTTTATATGGAGGAGATCCTGTTTTTCCTTGAGTTTACTACATTTGTGAGAAACATGCATTTTACAAGTTACCCAAGAGAAGGTATGGAACTTATTATCTAGGTGTAGACTCTCCGAAAATGCTTATGTAAATCAAACGGATGATTCGACAAGAGGAAAACATGTGGGGCCAAAGAGAAGAGCTGGTGCTTGTGAAATAGTAGGTGCTATGATTTCATCTGTAGGAGTGATACTCATCTCACACAGGATTAGAAAGTTTTATAATCTAGTTGATAAATTGACTACTCGTACATCATATGGTTCCTAAATGCCTCTCTTATTTAGCTCCCAAACTCTGGAAAAAGATGTCTTTCCGCATCAGATCCCAACCAGCTCGGTCGAAATTCCGTGGCCTATTGAAAGCCTGGCTCTTTCCCACTTAGCAACAATCTGACTTTTCTGAGCTCCACATTATTCCTATGTTTTCTCCAGTGCCAAGACTTCTCGGCATTCGAGTACTTTACAAACTTTTAATTACTTATTAATTATAGACACAGAATGTTTGTCATTAGATCAATGTTTTTTCAGAATCGGCTTGACAAAGACGTCCTTCTCACAAAGTAGGGCACGGTCTACCAGATGTTAAAGGTTCAACAATGTTGCACTTACATCCAAGACAAGGGTAAGGACCAGAAGAAATACACTAGCAACATTACTGACTTGAAGAAAGAGTTAAAAGGATTGACAGCAAAAGGTGCTTGGGAAGCAATAGGATAAGGATTCTCTGCTACAGGCATATGGTTTGGAAATCTGGGGAGTGAAATCATTGGAAGCATCTTGAGACCCCAAGTGATAACTGGTCTCTGTGAGATGCTTTTGTTTGTGAATGTTAAGGTGTACATACGTGCACAGATGAAGGTAATGAAGAGAAGGGAGCAGATGTGGAATTGAAGGATAGACAGAGTAAACTTAAATTTGATGTGACATATTTGGGAGATTCCCGAAGTAAAACTATGAAGACAATTACGTCTGAATAAAGAATAAGGTGATGGCTTGGTTCACCATTAGAGGGGAATTGGTGCAGCGCAAAGTTGCCCACTCTTTACACGTCAAAGAAGTCTAACAAGGACAATATCTGACACACAAAATCAACGTGCATTTTGCACATCATTTTTACGTCAGCATGATGTATGTATATGTTACATCTTACAATATTATTGTAGTGGCATGCCTGTAACATGGCCAGTACCACTAAATGTACACAAACTCATTGCCAGGTGGGAAGGTCCATTCCCAGCACATTCACAACACCCAGGCCCTGTGTCAGTTTAAATGTAGAGACATAGGATCATATTCATGTTCAACACCACCTAGTGTGCTGTGGCATGTCAATGAGTACGTAACCATGACATGGTATCCGGCTCTACTTTTGCCCTTTTAAGAAGAACTCCGAGCTAGTAAGTAGTGTCAGGGGCTGCACAGGATTTCCACACCAACTTTCGTACAACACAAAGGTCAAAGTAATGAATCTATGGAAGTATTTGTCCCTTTTGGCATTTGGTCTAATACCCAGAAGGCATGATTCTGGATTGACCAACACTATGCGTTCCACTATTTCTGAGAAGTTCCTGACATACCTTTCTGAGCATGCCTCATCACTGTGAAGTGCCATACCAAATGAAAAACTCTAGCCTCAGGCAAGCTACACTGGAGGCAGTATGCAGAGGTCCTGTAAAACATGTGTTTAATGCATTTCAGTATACGAAATGCTTGTTACATGCAATTGAATTGTGGGTATGGAAACTTTGGATTACAGGGAACCTCCTTAACCTACTGTGTGGCATGTTCCCATTGCTTGACAGTGAGACCCATTAATAAGTCCAATGCCCAGCATTCCACAACTCCTGCATTCATTTTGTGTACAAAGCCAAGATGATTTTCCATGCACTTCCATGGGATAAAATGGCATGCATCCAGACATCAATAAGAAAGGTAATCGTACTGTGCAAATATATGGCTGGTAAGAACTATTTTTTTTTTCTTTGCAGATCTCACGTATGAACCACCATAACTCATTAACACATAGATATTCATGATTCTGCTGGATTTGCAAGAAAAGCTTTGCACACTTAAAGCACATTATCACATACATGCTGATTCGTTTAAATGAAATAGAAATATTTCACCCACAGCAAAATATTTCTGCTCACTCAAAATCATCCATTTATACAGATAGGATCGTAATGTAGGCTACCCAATGGTACAGCTTTGCACGCCTTTGACAAGGGATTTAACTGTTGGTGACTGTTTGTCCCCACAGGGATGTTTTGGGCAGTGATTGTCGTAAGTGAATAGAGATTGTCAGAGAGTTGTGTTGGATGATCTCGCTAAATTTAAATTCTCTATAGTGCACAATATGCATACTAAAAAATGGAAAATGAAAGCATCTATCTCATCTTTTAAAAGATGCATGAAACAAATGTTCAAATTATAAAATTCATTTAGCAATAAGGCATCCTCTTTAGGGTTCTAGGGCACATACCGGTGACACATCTCAACCCTTCTCTTGCTTTAAAAGTTAGTTAATTTTAGTCTTGAAGTTGCTATGGTTTGCTTTGCCCACAGATACCATTCTTTGAGGATAGTGTGAAAATTGGGCAGCGAGGAGAAACACTGTCAATGTGCTGTAGTCTCAGTGATGCAATCTGAAATGCATTCCATCACTGTGGCACAAGGGCCCAGATTTACAAACATTTTGCACTGGACTTAATTCACATAAGCCATTATAAACAATGGGGGGCTCCCAAATGGTCCCTGGACCTGGGTATCGGTTATTATAAAGAAACAATGGTCCTGAACCAATTATTCAAGGAACAATTTGATTAACAGAATTATCAACTTATTTTAGCTTGCATTAATCAGCTTCCAAACGTCCGTAGATCGTGTCCGTAAATCGTGAAAATAAATGTGCAGAAAAATCACTAAGTATTATTACAATATATGTAGTTAGTCATTCAATGGAACAATCATTAGAGGGTCAAGAAGGTAGGAAAATGCTCTATGGAATGTGTAAGAAAGAGTGCTAAAGTGTGTATATATTGGAGTTAAGAGAGATCAAAGTGTGTAGAAAAGTAAAGGGCATTTATTTACAAGACTGTACAAAACTGATATCCAATAAACAGTTAGATGCAACCTGGCCACATGCAAATTATTCATTTGAATTTGTAAGGAGAGTTTCCTTAAGGCTCTAAACAGGGGTAGTGGGGGAGGGGAAATTCGTCCACGTGCGGTAGGGGGTAGTGTCGACGTTTCGATCCGGCTTATCGGCAAACGAGGGACTCAGCTATGTGGATCTTCCTCAGAACAAGGGGACAGGTGAAGTGGCCCTCATCAATCTTGCAATGCTCAATTGGAGTCCAAAACCTGGTTACACCAATGCCCTTAAAGTGGCAAAGGCCAACTAAGGACAAATCCCCTTATTCAGTAGATATACACCATGGCGGTGGTGACCAGGCCATCCATTGAAAGTAATATTCAGGCCTGTATGTGTGGCAAAGGTTTGCTGAAATAATCAGGCAATCCAGGACACAGCGTAATTTTAACTGGAGATGAACTGATCGGCGTCCTTACTCCATCGCGGTAGCAGCCAGCTACCAATTTATCAGCCTCTATTACTCCATTAGAAGGCTGGTTCTATATGATACTATTGATATGGTCGACTGTGTAACTTTGTAACTTTGTAAACCATCTCTTATGTCATAAAAAGTCACAAACTGTTATGTAGGTTCCATGTTCACTGGGGACACTATGCACCTTAATTCTGAATAAATGTTAAGAATTGTGTATATAAACATTTAACTTTGTAACTATCCTGCAGTATATAGTCTTATCTCTCTCTGACATCCACCTTACCCCTGCTCATTGCGGTTCTGCTTTTGATTATCATCATTTATTATTTGCATTTGTCCAGAGGAACCCCTGTTTCTGTTTATATATGAAGTACCCTGGTTCCATGTGAGTAGGGTGTCCCTTGTTTTTTTCCCCCGAAGTATGCAGGGGTCCTTTATCCATCCCAAACCTCCTGTATCAGTAGGTATGTTATGGGGAAATATCAACCCCTTTCACATACTACTGGTAATAAAAGCTCTAGTAGTACCTAACAATGAATTGCTTCCAGTAACTATTTATTATAGCAAGTGATGGTACCAGTTTTTCTTGTTCTGAAATGTATAAAAGAAGAGGTATTGAAATCCATGAGCTGGCATATTTTGGCAACAGTATTAGTACCCAGGTATGGCAATTTTTAATTCAACATGACTAACCTGTGCTTTTCTTTTCTTTCCATCTAAAGTAACTGTGTTGTGCAGCTGCTTTAATCTTCTTGTGCCCAATCTGTTGCTGTAAACCAGTGATGTTAACATTCATAATAGATTTCCACAGTGTTTAGCAGCACTGATAGGAGCTGGCATTCCAACTTTATGGAAATAATAGACATGGATAGTGTCATTATTATGTCAGTAGAGGTAGTGTTCCAGTCATGTCAAGTTCTAGTAAGCTAAGGCTGCAATAGCTTAGCGATGGGTACCAGTCATGATAAAAATTAACTTACAAATATCAGCCATTTTCTGCTAGAATGTCCTGAGAGTAAGGTTTTTAGGGAAAATATCTGAATGCTCTAATTAACAATGAAGATATTGCATGAATGTTTTGTGTTTTAGTAAGGAAGCTATCAGTGCAACTTTTGCTGCTATGGAATGAAAGACATAAAGAAATTATATTTTAATCTTAATATTTTGTATTGTAAGAATACACTTTAGGCATGGCAAAAGGTGTATTTTTCCAGGTCGAATTGGCAGTTTGGCCGGGTCTGGAGACATGCTTTGTTTGCATTGTCAGTTTAGTGGTGTCACAATCTGTGCTGCAGGCCTTGGGTAGAACTTGAGTACCGTATACAAGGAGTGTAGCCAATTTCAACATGTTTTAGGGGCCAGAGCACATGCACAGGTACCCGATTAGCAGTGTCCTATTTCTCAGAGTCATAAATGCAACAGCACAAGTCCAGAAAAAAGTAGGGATGACCAAACAAGAATAAGCACTGTCCTACAATCATGCAAAAAGAGACATTCTCTTTCAATTATCTTGTGATCTAAAATCATTCAATAGCAACTCGGACTGTGAACCAATCTACAGATTTCAACACGACAAGGCAGAAGATATTAATGAAGCAATGCACACTATTCAACCATCCTATCATACCTCATTCATCCACCTAAGTTTCCAACCTCTCCTCTATCCTCTTTCTTAGTAAATGGAACATTAACTCTGATCCGTTAGCAGAATTCACCAGATTATGGAAGCTTAATCTCAACAAGTTACAATAAAGTACCCAGCAATAAAATGCAGCGAAGGGCACTTTCACCTAATATATGGGAAAGATTGAACACCCACCAGTATATCTAGTTTTGCAAGCACCACTTCATCGTCTCAAATGGGGAAACTCATAGGCAACCAATCATCTTTACTATCTGAGTAAGTAGTCCTATTACACATTAAAAAAGATGTGAATGGACTATGCGACAATGCCAAACATTCTGGAAACATGTAAATGTAAATTGATACTTGTATAGCGCACTACTCACCCGCAAGGGTCTCAAGGCGCTTGTACGAATACCGCTGTAGAACCCATCCTGGCTTTCCCTGTGAGGCGTCCACTCCTGGGCACCCCCAAGGTGGAGGCCAGGCATCCTTAGCATTGTGGGGGCCGTTGTGGAGATTAAGCAAGCTATTGCCCAGAGTTGCAGAGCGGGACTCCATGATTGGAATAGGCACCGAGGGGAGAATTATCAGGTCCATTCAGTTGACCTGTTACAACAACTATTCAAGTATAATCAAGTCCATGAATGGTTAAAGAGTAGGTTGACAAGAACCAAGCTGCTCTATGACACACCTGTCCCAGATCAAGCAGGACAGGAAAAAATAACACTTAACAAATATATTTTCAAACAACAAATCTACAAGTGAATGATACATCATTTCACTCTCTTTCAGGGGTTCCAAGTGAAGGGTTTCAATCACATATCATCAAATGTACCTAACTAAACTAAGTAACAAATCAACAATACCTAAAGGGCCTTATTTATGAGGCCCTTACAATGCTGTTGTGTCACTTTTTGTGAAGCTGCAGCTGCGTAAAAATTGTACCACACTGCTCCATATTTACAAAGTGACGCAGCTAGGCAGAGGCATCAGTTTGCAAACCCATGCACAACATTATTTTATTCATTTATTTACTTTATTTATTTGCAAAGTGTATAAGCGCTGGCTAGACCCAGTGGTATCAGAGCTCTTTACATGAGGATCAGCAAGTTACAGGTTACATAATTACTACAGTTACAGGTTCCAAGTATAGACATAGGAGAAAAGTAGAGGGAAGGAAACATAGCAGGGAGACGAGGAAAACAATGTCAGAAGTCTGGCTGGATAGGTGAAGGCTGAGGGGGTGACCCAGGGCCAAACTCCTCTAAAGCTGCATAGCAATAAAGATAAGGCGTGTAGAAGTGTAGCAGTGAGATCTATGAGAGTTCTCTGCAAAACTCCTACATCCTCACTGCATCAAATCCTTACGCCTGCTTAAAGCAGGTGTAAGGGGTGACGCAGGCCTTTTCGCAAGGGGCTTGCCCCATGTGAAATGTCACACTGCTGGAATGCACCATTTATGCACCTACAGATGAGTCAGGGTTCCTGATGTATCTATCAATCCCTGTGACATGGAGTGCCGTACAGTATTTTCAATTCAAATAACTTTATTCGATTGTAAACATTACAATCATAAAAGTACATTTCATCAGAAAACAATTAAAAACAATCCAGATAATTCATTTGACAAGTAAAGGATCCAGTAAACAATATGAGAGAAAAAAGCAGCGGGCAACATAAGCATGAGCATTATTTTAAAATACAATAAATACATAAATAAATTCATTTATAAAAGATAAAAGTTCCCAAGGTATTAGCAGCATAGTTATCCATCCATACTTTTCCTGAAAGTGATAGCTGATTTTAAAAAGTTACAAACAAATAAAGTGCAATCACATTTCAGTAGTTGGAGATAATAAAGTGCGGGTTTAATCTGTGCAAAGTTCAGTTTTTTGAGGCACGGTTTAAGATATAATTTCCGGGGTAAAGTGTAGTAAGGGCAAATAAATAAAAAGTGTGGCAGGTCTTGCGGAGACTTCCCGTCGCAGCCGCAAGCTGGCAACACCTCACCCCGATGAGCCCCACTTGGTACCGCCAATAAGAGATGGAATAGGTCAAAGCGGAACCTTATTAACAGAAAGCGTTCATAGCCAGTCATGGGCCATGATAAGTAAGGTTCCATTTGTGGACAGGTTTTAAGAAGTAGATGTTTCCTAACACTGTCCTTCTGTAGCTCAACCTCTTCCCTGTCAGTACATCTAAGTGTTAACATGGCGTTTTTTACAAAGATAACATCGGGTTTCGTGATCAAATTTGGAGCTAAAAACAGATCAGACCGGCCAATTGCCGACAGACAGTCCTTTATATACTTTAACCACGGAACCTTAAACCTACCATCCAGTGTTAGGGCTTCTTTTAATAAGGCTTGAGTGAGAGGTATATCTTTGTTAATCCAGCAATTCAACCAGCACAGTACCGGGTTCACTGCTATTCTGTCACTTAGATAGGGAACACCCAACTCCTCATGTACCGAAAAATTCCCAGTTCCCCTTGGTAGCCTCAGTATCTTTTTCAGGACATTATTTTCTGTAACCTCTAGGTCCCTTATCTTACAATAGCCCCAGAGCTCACTTCCGTAGCAGGCGACAGCAACACTTTTTGCCTGATATAATTTAAGCAAAGCGGCCGTCGGGCAATTTCCAATTTTTTTCGCAAAGCCAAGAATGGCCGCATTGACACGTGTTGCCTCACCCTTCTTTTTGATAACAGCGGGGCCCCAGGATAATTTATGATCTAATAGGACTCCAAGGTATGAAAAGGTGTTGGTGATAGGGATTTTTTCTCCATTTATACAGAAAGAATTAGTTTTCCGTGAACCCTGTCCTGTTTTCATGACGTAGGACTTAGATTTATTAATGCTTAGGCCACGGGACTCCATGAACTTAAAGAAGGAATTTAGTAGTTTCTGAAGGCCATTTGCTGTTCTAGAAATGAGTACAGCATCATCTGCATAAAGCAGCACCGGAACCCCCTTGCGCTCTACAAGGGGGTAGTCGGCTTCAGTTTTTAGCAGATATTCCTCCAATTTGTTGATGTACAAATTGAAGAGGAATGGAGCCAGGATGCACCCCTGTCGCACACCCAGATTTATTCTAAATTCACCCGTTACTTTTAAATCTTGAGTGTAACGAACGTTGGCTCTTGTATCCGAGTGCAGATCAGCCAAAAAGTTAACTAGATTCCTCTCTACGCCCATTTTTATCAGGGTAGCCCCTAGTATGCCTCTGTCCACGCAGTCAAAAGCAGACGATAAGTCCATAAATGCCATATAGACAGTTCCTTGTTCGGCCAGGGTATATTTACTTAGGATCAGATACAGGTTTAGACATTGTGTGATTGTCGAATGACCGGGTCTGAATCCGTATTGTATAGGTGATAAAATATTTTTTTTTTTTGCCCATGTGGATAGCCTGTTTAGAATTATTCCACCTACCACTTTAGCTACAGAATTGATTAAAGATATCGGCCTGTAACATAGTGGGCTGCTACGGTCGCCCTTTTTAAAAACAGGGACTATGGTCGATATCCCCCACGCATTAGGGCACCCCGAGATCACAGCTGCGTTCACTATCGCAGTGAGGACGGGTGCCCAAAAGGAAATACTGGACTTAAAAAGGTCCGGTGGTAAACCATCCGGGCCCGGGGCCTTATTACTAGTTAGTCCCTGAATGCCCCTTTCAACCTCGTTAACTGAAAAGCACAGAGAATTCACAGATGAAGTTAAAAAGACATTTTCTGCCCGTTGCTCATTACTCTTAAAAATTGTACTAAAGTGGGTCACCCACTCCTCCCCCGAGATGTTAGTGCCAAGGGCTGTATCATTAGGGTTATCAAACAGAGGTTTGTTAATAATTTGCCAGAACTTACTACTATTCCCCAGCACCGAAGGGTCAAGGAGAGACTCTATAGTATTGGCCTTAATTTCTTTTTTCCTAACGGCTAATGCCTTTAACGCATTTTTCAGGTCTCTACTTGCCTTAGAGCAGTTATGATCAAACCATTTAGAGTTATTTCTGCTTTGTCCTTTAGTCGGTGCTGTTAGCATAGAGCCAATTATTGATACTATCGCCTCGAACCCAGACAAGATATTCTCAGGGGGTGAGTAAGAAGATGTACAAGTTAACAATTCCTCTTCACATGTCTTATTTATTTTAGTGTACAAGATTGCTTGGTTTACCATTGTCCATTTTATACGGCGTCTTACATTTGTACAGCTCATCGTTCCCCGGTCTTCGCGGGGCATTCGCTGTTCGAATAAAGTCCCACCCAGTTTGATAGTTAGGGGATTATGATCACTGTGGACACTCATGAGAATGGTAAAATTCGAGACCCAAATTGCAAGATCTGTAGATACTAATATGTGGTCTATAAAGGATCCCTGAACTAATCCTTTAAAGGTTGAAACATCATAGACCTTTGTCTCAGGGACCATGGACATGGCTACAATTAGATTATTTTCGTTCACCAGGTCGTTTAAATTCTTACCTCCCTTAGAATGGGCAAAATGGAAACCTTCTACATTGTTACATCCCAAAGATCCCATTGGGGTGGAGCCTGGATTGCCACATGGATGTACATTAAAATCACCTACAATCAACATCTTCCGTGACAAAGTGCATGCACTTTTTCTCAACATCTCTGTTAAGGACACAATGTTGCATTCACCATTACCATTATTAGCATTGTAAAAATTAATCAGGGTCAAAACATTTTTTCCTCTCTTCAATTCAAGCATCTGAATGTTCCGATTGGCATTGTAACAGTTACTTATTTTACAACACAAACCTAAATTAATAAAGATGGCCAAGCCCCCCTTTGCTCTTCCCCTATTTGATGCTGCTGCTGGTATAACAAAGCTTTGAAAACCCTCAATGTGGGCATTTTTATCCTCCATCCATGTCTCGTGAAGGCATATAATTGTGTATTTTTTAACAGATGTTAACCAGACAGGGTCACGTAATTTATCGGCCAGGCCCGCTATTTTCCAAGAGACTAGGCTCATGCTGCAATCACCAGATACTATTTCTAGGACAGGTTCTCTGATAGTTGGAGCTGTCATCAGGTTGGTTAGTTCTGTGTGTATAGCCCCCACATTTACAGTGCTGGACAAATCTAATTCTGTGTTGGCCAAGGGGGATTACGGGCCTCAAGCAAGACCGGTAATTTGCTGTTATTGGTTGGATGGTCTATGGTTGACACTGTCTTACTGGAGTTATCTCGCTTTGTCATCAGAGGGGGGGCTACTATGACTTGTTTGTGTGCCTCTCCTTGTGCGTGACTAGGTGCTGTAAAATCATCTGAAATTATTGTAAGTGGGCCAGCCTGAAGTCAGTCAACCCCCTCCAGATCGCTCTGATTATAAAAGGCATCAAACCTATTGGTGATAGGTACATTATAGTAGGTTTTTGGGTATATATACGCCCCATGAGCAACCTCCCAATTTTCTGAATAGGTACTTTGATGACTAACCTCTCTAGGTTCCCAGGATATATTCCTCCTAGGCAGCCATTGTTCTCCAGCAATGTAATGTCCTTGGTTTCTGGGTGTTTTCCCACTGTGATGTTGATTAAAGTTATCTGGGGCTCTTATGTGCTCAACAGTGGGATATGAGTGCACTGATGTTAGGGAATGATTATTCAGAGGGTAGAAATAACTCAAGTCCATAGTGCGGATCAGGCTGCTAATAGAGCTGTCCTTCCAGTCAGTTATATGCTTTGCCGCACGGCCATCCTTAAAATTGACTACAACACAGTCGCCCTCTGTGGAATTAAATCTATTCCCCACCCATTCCACTCTCCTAACATTTGTTATTTTGCCACTGATATAGGGGGGAATCGGTCTATGAACAGTTAACCAATGGCTTACTTTATTTTTCAGGTCTCCATAGCTTTCTGTTTTACCTGTTTCAAGTTGAGGTACACCAATCATTACTATGGTGTGCCGATGAGAGTAAGGTGGAAGGTGAATGTGGGTAACTTTTTTTGGGTTTATTGTTGTAGGTGTTTGATTTGGGCGTGTGTCTAGAGTAGCGTTTTGTGTAGTTGTTGGCCTTTGTGACTCAGTTTGACCGCCGCATGGCTCAGGAGATATACCTTCCGTGGCCCATTCACTCTCATCAGTGTCAGGAATATGACTCTCAGATGAGGTAGGCAATGTTTGTGCTATAACTGTGTTATTATTAGCTTGTGTCGGTAATGTTAAAGTGTTTTGCACTGATGTTTTTACAGGTAGAGAAGGTGTCAAAACAGAACTGCAACTTGGGGTAATGATATTTGTTTGTGTCTTCAAAGTCTTCGATTGTTTAGGGTTACTCTTAAGTGGTATGGAGCTTTCCTTTGGTTTTGGTACAGAAAGGATCTTTAGGATACTTGAAGTGTCCTTTCTTTGTTGTTTTTCAAATTTCGCAAAGGTTTGCTCTATGCAGGTGATTTTGTCACACAAAAGTTGCAGTAACGATTTAATCAAGTCTTCCAGAACAGTTGAAGTTATGTTATCCGGTACACTAACTTTTTCGGTCTGGCACGTTTGCACTGAGTGTGTCTTAGTATGTTCTGCCTGTATGTCATTTTGTGTACTAACATTCTTGGTGACAAGTGTAGAGGAAGGGTTTTGTATAGCGTTAGGTGCTTTAGCCAACCTAAAGTTTAACCAAACATCCTTTGCCGATGGCTTGTGAAGGCCTAATGGTCTATACATTTTCCTTACTATTGATTTAGTTTTTACGTGTTTCTTTTGTTGACGCTTTCTCATGTTGGGGAAAAATGTTTTGTCAACAGTTATTACATTTACATTTGGTAAACTTTCAACACAAATACCCCCTGGCGAGTTTGGTGTAGATATTCCGGGTTGAAAAGAACAGGTATTGCCACCCAGGTTGGAAACAAGCAAAGGGCTTTGTTCTAAACTGTTTACTGTTATGGGTGAGGACAATAGTACGGTTTTCTTGCAGCTTTTTTGACCACTTGGCAACCCTGTAAAAGACTGCATTAAAAGAGATTCCTCCTGGTTGAAAGAGGAGTCCATAGTATTATTATTTGCGGTAGTATAATGTGATAAATTGGGAAAACACAAATCCGGGGTCAATGAAAGACGCCTCTCCGTGTTTTGGATAACATCCGCAACGACACCTATGGTTTTTTGTAGCATTAGGTCAATGGCAGTCAGTGTCGGCAGAGGTGTGGATGGCAAGGTCTTATTTCTAGTGGATGATCTTGTGGCCACAGGAGTCTTTCTTACTTTAGTCATTATGGAAAAACAATCCGAAAAGTCAATGTGGCACAATGATAATATTGGTTACTGATGCAATCATTAAAACAATGGAAGAAGAAAAGGTCAACAAACAATCACCTTGATCCTGGGAGTGGTGCGACGTTAGGGGGGTGGCCCGTCCCGTCTTCTTTGGTCCCCTGAGGGCCACAGAGGGCCCGCCCTTTGCCCGGGCTTAGCCCCGGGCGCTCCCGCGACGCGGGGGTGACTCCTCCTTTATGCGCCTGCTGGCGCGCTTGCCTCGGCGTGTAGCCGCCGCTAGGCCTGCTGGGGTTTGAAGTCTTTATTGCCCCCCTCCGCTCGGCGGCCGCTTCTCCGGTACACTTGCGGCGGCGGGAGGGGGACACTTGCAGGTAGGCTCCGTGGGATAATTGTTGTCCTCCGGTTTTGGGCTTCTAACCCCTCGCTCTCCAATGGCACCAGGAAAATTGTTTAACTTCGCGTCATCCGTTCGGCCGGGGTGACTCCTCCTTTATGCGCCTGCTGGCGCGCTTGCCTCGGCGTGTAGCCGCCGCTAGGCCTGCTGGGGTTTGAAGTCTTTATTGCCCCCCTCCGCTCGGTGGCCGCTTCTCCCGTACACTTGCGGCGGCGGGAGGGGGACACTTGCAGGTAGGCTCCGTGGGATAATTGTTGTCCTCCGGTTTTGGGCTTCTAACCCCTCGCTCTCCAATGGCACCAGGAAAATTGTTTAACTTCGGGTCACCACCGTACAGTACATATGGCGCATCCATGGTGTTGAAAGCAGGGCGCACTGAAAAGTGTTGCATTCCTGTTTTACTGCAGCAATGCAATACTTTTCCTAAATCAGGCCCAAAGTATCTTCATCTATTGATGGTGGCTAATTTGCTGTAGAAAAATAGAATTTTTCAATGGTTTGGGATATCTGCAACATGGTCCCATTTAGAAAAATAAATAAATCCAAGGGCACATTTAACTGCACACTTAGCTTTCTTGTTAGTCACAGACAAATAGCAGCAAACAATCCAGACTCATTTATAAATACTCCAAGGGTCGAAAGCGCTGCCAGGGAGATTGATACTGGCACAGCTGACCACTTGAACCTAGCTACAACTATATCTGACAGATGCGCCTTTCTTGCTAGAATGCTCACTTTAGCATTCAAACCACCATCCCTATCACAGCAACCACCGAAGGACCATTGAATCAACAATTAAAAGCCAATATTGATTAGGGTCATGATAGAAAATCGGAGGAAGATAATTGAAAATCTAGGGCAATTTACAGTCCATCTGGTAGTTTGTGTGATAATTTAACAGTCTCCGCCTGCCTTACATTTGAGTATAAGGCTGATAAAGAACCATCACTTGATAGCATCGGTCTAGAATGCGCCTCTTTAGAGTTAGTTCCAAACTACACATGGGAGGGACTCAATGACGATTTACATCCCCAAATAACTGGAAGTATTTAAATCATTCTCCTGAAATGAATGACATAAACTCCATCGACCTAACAAGCCTTAGGAGTTAGGTCCAATCAACGTGTGCTTCCTAATGATAAGACAACATAAACCACAAGGCGATGGACATTATTACACATAATTGTCTAGAACATTCCCAAGGTCAATCTTTACCCTCACAATCATTGAATAAAATAAACCACTACACAAGCATCACAAATAAAACAGACTATGGAAATCTCCACATCAATTATAACAAAAACACAAACTTATCATAACTAATTAGTCAGCTTTCACAATAATTCTGATCCATTAACAGAATTAATCAGAATATGGAGGCTTGGGGGGCCATTAGGAAGACGGGCAGACTTTGTCCGCCCGCCATCCTATCGGATAACGGGACCGCCCACCATAAGGGCGGGGGTCCCGTGGGGGGTATTAGGATGCACCCGCCACAGTGGCAGGCGCATCCTGCATTTTTATAATTGTGGCGGGCGGTGCTCTCAGCACAGCCCGTCACAATGCGAAAAATGCATGTTGTGCATGTGCCTGCACAACGTGGCAGGCACCGCCCGGTGCCTGCCATGCTGTGAATGCACATGTGCCTCCCTCACGCCACCCATCATCCTGGGGGCCTGCAACGGTCCCCCAAACTGAAAGACTGCATGCCTTTCTGTGGCGACAACGCCGCCACGGAAAGGCACCCTCCCGCCTGCATCCTAATATGGATGGCGGTGTCTAGCAGACACCGACACCATATAACCCCGTTTCCGCCCCGGTCGCCTAGCGACGGGCGGACAGTAGCTCCTCCGCCGTGGTCCCCCCGCAATAGTAATATGGTGGCGGGAAATGGGTGGTGGGCGGGCAAGGATATCAGGCAGATCGCCACTGCCCGCATGGCGGTGGCGATCCGCCCGACATCCTAATGGGCCCCTTAGTCTCATCGAATTTCAATCAAATTATAACAGCTACACAAGAGCAACACCATCAGCAGGAGTTGACTTCATTCCTAACAACAAGAGAAATCAACTCACAAGAAAAAGAACTTGGGATTTGTTCATAAACTATTGCAGTCATTAATCATCATATTAACTCCAGCAAAGAACATTTATTAACCTTCTTAAACAATCAACATCTGATCTGTAGTCAAGAAACCTGGAAACCAGAGCCATTCAACATATCTAATTTCCACTGATAAGAAATCCTGCCCTGCAAAAGCTCTATGGGCTATCTGAGTGAAGGTTTATTAAGTTTAATACTGGGAGTGGGCAAAAGTTACACAATTATTAGCTGCATATTAATTATTAAATTATTATTAAATGAAATTTGTTGAGCGCACTGACACCATGAGTTTCCTGGCGTTATGGGACATCGAATTCCGGGACTGAGGTAAAGTGCAGGGTTAGCAGGATGAGGGAAAAAGAAATGTTTTAAGCAACTTCCTAAAATGAACGAGGGAGCTGCTTGATTTGATGTTCAAGGGGAGGGAGTTCCAGAGTTTCGGAGCCAAAAAGGCAAATCTTCGTCCACCGAATTTGTTAGTTCTGGTTTTGGGTGTGATAAGTGATTTTTTTTTTTTTTTTAAATTTTTGTAAACCTTTATTGGTACAATAATCAGTTACATTTAGAATCTACCAACCATCACGGTTGACCATAAGTATAGAGATGATCGAAGCAAGCAATATAAAACAGGAGCAATGCAGGAGTACGCCTCCCAAAATATATGTTATAACTCAGGAAAGCTTAGTATCAACTTGGCGACAGGATTAAAGAAGTTTTTTTTTTTTCTTCTTTTTTTAACAAATAAAGGAAAGAGCAGGATCTGATGCCGCACAATTAAACCATACCAAAGCAAGGGTTACACATAAAACAGGATATTCACAGTCAGGACCACCGTAGGCAGGATGTTAGTGTCAGTGCGTAGAATCAGGATATACAATAAGCATTACATTTCCCCACCTAAACAGTATCTGCCCGCCGTATCGTTAAGCATTAAAAAACATACACCCTTATTGTTGAACTAGTAAAACGCGCGGAGAGTTACCTCTAATCAGCTCCCGCAAAGAGAAGAAGAAAAGGAAGAAAGTAAAGAGAAGCCAAAATTTAACAAGAAAAAAGAGGCCATAGAACAGACAAGGAAAAAATAAAAATACCCCTCCCCCATCCCCCCACCCTGCACCCCTGCATACGGCTACGGCCTACCCCCCTAGCAGCGTGCCTGTCACCCAGTGTCTAAACCCGAAATATAGAAGGAAGAGAGATAAAGAGGGAGAAAGAGACATTTATCCACACAAAAGTAAAAGAAAGGGAAAAGGAAAGAAGTAAACTAGAACCCCACGGTAGGAGAGGAAGAAAACATGGAGGGTCCCCAGTACAAGCTCTCGGGGGCAGGCTGACCTTCATAGCGGCCGACCGGCACCTTCCGGGTACATGCGGCCGCTGTTGTTGCATTCTCGGGCGGCGGTGGAATCACGCGGGGTCCCGGCTTCAGATCTCGTGCAGGCCAGAATCACGCAGGTCCGGATCTCCGCCTCCGGGACACGGAAATCCCTCGGAGTCTCGCGCATCTACTCAGCGCCCCTTCCGACACACGGGAGCACCGGAGTTGTGCGGGATGGTCGATGGGATCAGACGGCGGGGGAGGAGGGCCGGCGGAGCCGGGAGCCCGGGCGACCATCTTGGCCGCCAGCCTGGCTCCGCTCCCTGATAAGTGATTTTTGATGGGTGGAACGGAGGTTGCGGTTTGGACAGTAAGGAGTGATAAGGGAACTCAGGAAGGCAGGGCTGGGGGAGTTGAGGGCTTTGTACGTGAGACAGCCCAACTTTAAGGCCACCCTTTGTTCAATTGGTAACCAGTGAAGCTTGTACATAATGGGTTTGGCAGAGTGCCATTTAGGAGATTTAAAGATGATCCGGGCTGCCTGGTTTTGGACCACCTGAAGGCGGTGAAGGAGAGTTTTTGGAAGTCTGTGATAAATGGAGTTGGAAAAGTCCAAACGGGAGAGCACAAGAGAGATGATAACCTGGGTCAGGGCAGGTGTGGGAAGCAGATGGCTGACCTTCCGGATTTTTCGGAGCTGGAAGGAGCAGGATGAGATCACGGAGCCGATATGAGGCCGGAGGAAGAGTTTGGCGTCAATAATTACGCCAAGGCTTTTTACAGAGGTGGAAGGGGTCGGCGGAGGGCCCAGTTCGGAAGGCCAGAACTGGGTTCCCCTGGAAGAAAAGCTGGAGCCCGGAAGGAGGAGCTCGGTTTTCCCGGGGTTTAGCTTCAATTGGTTGGAATTCATCCAATCTTGGATATGAAGCATGGCAGAGTGAAAATTGTCTATTGCATTGGGAAACTTGAGTGGAAAAATAATCTGCAAATCGTAGGCATAGTTAAAAACTGTAATGTCCCAGTTACGGAGTGAATGGAGTAGGGGCCGGAGGTACAGATTGAACAGGAAGGGTGACAGGGAGGAGCCCTGGGGGACTCCGCAGGTTGTGGGGGTCTTGGGAGCTGTGTAGGGGCCCAGGCGGACGGCTTGGGACCTGTCAGACAGAAAAGATCGGATCCAGTTGGGGGCAGAATCCTGGATGCCAGCATGTTCGACACGGATGAGCAAGATGTTATGGTCAACCGTGTTGAACGCGGCCTAGAGGTCCAGGAGAACGAGAGCCTTGGGGGTTCCTGAGTCGGCATTTCTCCTTAGTGTGTCGAGGACAGCTAGGATGACGGCTTCAGTAGAGAATGAAGGCCTGAAGCCGGCCTGATTAGGCTCCAGATAACAAGAGGACTCAATGAAATTGGAGAGGCATCTGGTGACATGTGCTTCGAGAAGTTTTGAAAAGTAAGGCAGAAGCAATATGGGGCGATAATTGGAGAGTTCCGCTGGGTCCGCGCCTGGTTTTTTTAATAGCGGTACAAGGATGGCTTCTTTGAAGGATCTCGGAACAGTGCCTGTGCTGAGTGAGCTGTTCAAGAGAGGTAGTAAAACTAGAAAGGAGGGGGGAGAAGGAGGATAAACTAAACTAGGTCGGCCTCCAGTCTATATCAGAAAATAAGGAACCCCCTTATTTAGCAGTTACCATACACACAAACTAGGTCTCTGAACCCTTCACAAGAGAGGTAGTATGCATTCAGGTAAGGAGTGACATACTCTGGGCAGGACTGAGGGTGGGCAGCCATCATTTGGGGAACCTGATTTTAACCGGGATGCAAGCTGTACTAGGGAGATAGGATTGATGGGGGGGAATTCGGTGAAAACAGAAGGGTTATTGGAGGAAGATTCCAGGGGGGTGATCTGAGGGATGGTGGAGATCAATGCCTTAATTTTATTGATTTTTTCGACGAAAAAAAGGTTGAGGGCGTCGCAGGGTTCTTGGGTGGGAGTCTTGCCTGGGAGGGTTCTATCGTCAGATGTCAGTTCATTCATAATTTAAAAAATGTCTTTGGATTTGTTGTCCGAGGAGGAGATTCTGTCCGAGAAGTGAGTAGATTTGGCAGAGACTATGGCAATTTTATAGTCTCTGCGAGCTGAGATATATTGTGATCTAGCTGTTTCGGAGTAGTTACGTCTCCATGCCCTTTCTGATTGACGTACCTTTAATTTCAGTTTTTTGAGGTCATCCGAGAACCATCTGTGGGAGTTTTCATGTCTGGTCGGGGGAAATTTGGTAAGCGGGGCGAATTTGTCACTGGCTGACTGCAGCCAGAGGGAGATGTCATTTTCTAGTTTATCTACGTTAGTGGATGGGATAGGGGCAGGGCGTGTGTCTGATAGGTTCGCGAGAAATCCTTCAGCGTCATAGGCGTTCCATTTGCGAGATAGACCTCCGGCCATCAGTGGGATGGGGGGTTAGCCACTGATCGTGAGAGTGGTGTCTATTAAATGGTGGTCTGACCAAGTACAGGGTGAAACGAAGGGGGGGATAGAGTAAGGTTTTGGGTCCATATTTGGTCTAAAATATGGCCCTTGATGTGTGTGGGCAAAGTAATTTGTTGGGACAGATTGAGACTAGTGGGGGCCTCAAAGGCCTCCGAGGCATGGGGCCCGGCATTGATGTCATTGAATCAGTAATTTAGATCGCCAAATAGGGTGAAACTAGGATGGGAGGTGAGGAGATTAATCAACTGATCAGACAAAGTGGCCGCGAAAGTTGGCATCGGTTGAGGGGGGCGGTAAAGAAGAAGGAAGGTTAAGGCCCCGCTATCCATGTTTAAGCTGAAGATGAGGTTGTCGACTCCCAGGAGGGAGATGGATGAGGTGGAAGTGGAGTTCAGGTGTTTGGAAATTATGACTGCTACCCCACCCCGGGCGGTTTCCTGGCCGATCGGCGCAAAGGATGTAATAGTCTGGGGGGAGGGTTGCCAGAATGTCAGGGAGTGAGTCCTCTGTCAACCAAGTTTCAGTAAGCAGGAGGACGTCGGGTTTTTCATTAGAAAGAAGGATGAAGATATCGGCGTGATGTTTTACTAAGGATCGAGTATTTAAATAGAGGACTCTGATGGTGGTGTTGTTCTGAGTCGGCTGACTAGGAGATGCGACCAAATTGGTTAGATGCCGATCTGGTTGGGCAATGTCGGCCGTGAGGATGCGTCTGATGGTGGAAGGGGAGGGTGTGAGGTTGGGAGACTGTAAGTCCCGCAGGGAAGTGGCCGAATATGTGATGATAGGGCCAGCCTGACTAGCCCCTGGGCCCGGTATGGCACGGACGGGCGCAGACGGGCTTGCCTTAGGCGCGCCTTTGGAATGCAAACGGCGCGCCTGCTGCACTCGTCCGCTGCGCTTCCTGAAATGGCACATTTTTATGGGTGCTGGAAGACGGCAAAGTAAGGGGGTGACCTAAAAAGGGGCGTGGCCAGCGATCTCGACGGTGATGGCGGCGGGGTGCTTTCCTTTCCCCAGAGTCCCGTGACAGCGCTCGGTCCGCTGAGAACAGGATAGTGTGGCCCCAAGAGGAGCAGGTGGTGCAGCAAGTGCAAGGTAAAACAGTTTTTAAAATAGGTGCAAAGATTCGCCTACTCCTGGCTTTCCGCCTCAGTAGGATAGATGTCACAACAGCGCTTGTAATCAGCGTGGCTATAAGTAGAGAGGGCGGGGCGTGGCCTAAAAAGGGGCGTGGTCAGCGATCTCGCCGGATTAATGCACTTTGTGTGGTATTTACTAAGTGCACAATGCACCCTTGCATCCAAAATGGAGTCGAGGATGAAATATGTGGTAAACAAATAGTGCTAAATGCAACAGAACACAAACAGCAGCAGCTGTTCACGCTTACTAAGTTTTTTCCCTCAATTGTATATAGAGGGGTAAGATTTTCAAACATTTTGTGCTGGGTTGGTATCCTAAAAGTGACGCTAGTCACCAAATTCTTTTCCTAATTTACTTCCCAATGCAAAACTTGTTTTGGGTTGGAATGTACACTAAAAGTAACACAAAGCAGAGTGAAGCACTGATTTGTATTATTTAGCACAAAGGGGGCAATACATGGGTGGTAAAAAGGCGTTCCCATGCTACCACCTATGCCTCTTGACGAATAACCCTCGTAACAAACAATAGTAGGCAGGGGTTAGTGCCAAAAGTTAATGCGATTTGAAATGAGCCGTGAAGATGAGAATTGTTTGTATTTCTCGTTACTTTTCCGGCTTTGCATGTGTACTGCACTGTGCAGCATAGTACAAAGTGGGTAAAGTTCCAAAGTGTGTCTAAGCACAATATTTTGCACATGAATGGTACCCTTCCTGTACAAAACACATGTTAGAAACAGGCACGCACCCTAGCGCTACGGCGCTAAGGTGTGCGCTTAGCGCACGGCAGCTGAAATCAGCACCAGTGCTAGTTAGATGGTAAGAGAGAACCATATCTCTGTAGATTTGGCACTGTCCTGCTTCCTCGCTGTCACACAACGCAGCATTTTTGGCTCCTGCACTGCGTTCCGTGCTTTGTTTGAAACTCTGGGCCGAACTTTGATGTTCCTGTGATCATGCAGTAGGATTTTTCAGCTAAGCCCCTTATAATTATAAACACAAAGGGCCTGGTTCTGATGCAGTTAGGAAAGCATTCCCACCTAGGGCCTGATTCTGATGCAGTTAGGAAAGCCTCCTAATGGCATTTGCTCCTTCCAAATCAGATCGGGAACATATTTTACCGACCAAAGGCCCAATTATGATCCGGTTAGGAACATATGCTCCCATCAAGAAGCATCTGGAGACATCGTACTCCGTCGGTCGGACTCTCCTGATCCAAGTGGGTCGGAAACCATTTCCGAGACGATACGATTGGGAAGCATTCCAACCCGCCTCAGAATCAGCCCCTTAATGTTCGGTAATTTCAATTCAGAAGAAAACTTCGCTGAGGCAAATTGAGTATGCATTGATCTATGTTTAAAATGTATTTAAAATCAAAATATATTCTTCTTAGTGAATGTTTACTTTCTACCGATCTTAATTAGAAAAAAGTCTAAATTCTATTCTATTCTCAATGAGTTGAAACCATCCTGGAATAATCCTAGCTGTCTGATGATCATTAACGGTGACTTTCCATGCTGGAAGGATTTACCATCAGTAGACTCATCGGATTCGGCCTGTAAAATTTACCCTAAAAATCAGACTAATTAAATGAGAAAGACATAAAAAGTAATTACTTGTTCAAGCTATTTTTCAAGTTGGATTGAATGGTTGCTTCAATGGAAGGCACTCATATGAGCGGCGAGCAACACTACATGACAACTACAAGATCAAAAAGCATAATGGACTATACTCTGATTCATTACTCTCACCTCTGCAATATTTTTCAGATCACTTCCAGGGAGGAGAGCAAGATTCCCAACAAACAACACTGTATTTTAATTATGATTTTCATCAGTTAAACAGACAGTCCAATTAAGGCTGTCTAGACTCGATAAACAGGAAATTGCATACAGATCTTCACTCCAAACTATCTTTGCTAACCAATCAAGAGTTTTTAGTACCAAGACTCATGAAATCATTTGCTCATTCACTCTCTGATTGGCTTAATGATTGGGAAAGATTGTTAAACTGGGGGGCTTATTTATAAAAGCCCTGTGTCACTTTTGTACCACGTAAGGTGGTGCATGCGTGATGCAGGGGTCTCATAAAGATTTATGAAGCCACTTAAATCCACCCTGTGTGGATTTGAGTTGCCTCTTAAACCATGAGTTAGGTTACGCAGCCCAAATTGCTGCGTTGCCTTCTGTGCACCAGGGAGGCATTCCATGTGGGTTTGGGAGGGGTTTCCCACTCATCACCCATAGAATTTGGCGCTGCCCCTCTCCACTAAACGAATACCCAAGGGTTGGTACAAAGAGGTTGTCACATGTTTTACATCCCACTTGTTCATGAACCTGCCAAATCCTTTAGATGTAATATGAACATTCTTGTCAGTCATTACTTCCATGGGAGCACCTTCCCGCAGGAGAAAATCAAGCAAGAATTTGACTACTTCTAAGGTATTGACATTCCGAAAAAAATTCACCTTTGGCCAATGAGAACAATGATTCACTAACATAATTATACGCCTCTGACCCTCCCTTAACACATTCATGGGTCCAATGATGTCCATTCCTAGCTTAACCCATGGTTTCGCCGGCACAGCTTTGACAGGAATAGGAACCGTCACTTGTAACTTATCGTTAAGAGCACACTCCACATACTCTCTTACCTCTTTGGTCATTTTAAACGCATCCTTTTGGGTACCATTTATTCGAATACAAAATCAATGCTTGTAACACTACATCTTGTTTCACTGCTTCCTTCCATTCCACCTGTAAATGCTACTATGCACAAATGTCATCCTTATATCCTCCTCATCCATATCCACACTAAAATGCAACCTCCAGAAACAGTCCGCAAAAATGTTCCTCACCCCTGTTAAATATACTAGCTTAAACTGGAAATACTGCAAGCAATAGTGCAATTTTGCAATTCTCAGAGTTGCTTTGTCAGCTCCACTCCTGGTGAATAAATTAAGCAGGTTAATGGTCCATCCATAAGGTGAACTCCAATCCCCAAAAAACTACCTAAAATGGTTCACTCCCCACCAACACACCAAATCTTCCCATTCTATGACGGATAAAGAGCTCTCCGACCCACACAACGCACGCAATGCAACAGCCACAACCTTGTACTTCCCATTTCTTGTCTTCATGAGCACAACACCCAAAATCCTATTGACTTGCATGTGTTAAAATAACACGGATGATGAGTGTCAAACGCTTTGAGTAGAATGTCTCTTGCAATTGCATCCTTGATCACACCAAACCCTCTGTTCACTTCATTTGCCCATTTGACATTATTCTTAAGCAACATCCTCATTACTTTAGTCCTTTCAGCACACATGGGCACAAAATGATTATAAAATCCCAACATACCAAAGACAGACCACAACTGGTCTTTATTTTGGCATACAGGAAATTACTTGATGGCCTTAACCAAACTTTCTTTAGGTTCCAACCCATCACCCGACAATTTGTGTCCTAAATAATCTACACTGGACTTCAGAGGAATACCTGTCTCATTTACTTTTGCCAATGTTTTATCATGCTCCCTTTCATCCACTCCATAGACCAAAATGTAATGTTGGAAACACTTCACTTTGTCAATGCCCTTGACATTGCCTCAGTCATTTACTAAAACACGGATGAAGCAGAAGCCAATCCAAAGACCATGCGTTTAAGTCTGTATGCTCCATTGGGTGTAACAAAATATGTTAAATGACATGAATGCTATACATGGCCATAAGCTAGGGTCATGACAAGGGTAGTGAAAACTTCCCCCCTTCTATTCCTCTTTCAATGCAATGGGAACGTGTCTCTCCTTATGCACAAGTGGCTTAACTCCAGCCTCCACTGAGTTTGGTGAGTAAAACCTTTGATCTTGCCAAGCTTGTCCCAAAACACTTCTGAAAAAGCTTTTGTCCAACCACACTATCCTATCAACATTACCTGTACAGAACTTGATCTTGACTGTTGGGAATTTCTCCACTTCTTGATCACGTATAAATTCTTCCTCAAACATCTTAAAATCGCATGGGGCAGCTACAGTTTTCAGCAAATTTAACTGGCATTCGATGCCTCCTTTAAAATTTATGTTGTTCCATTATAACTTTTCTTTTTTTTTAAATGCAAATCCAACACTTTTATGGCAGACGCATACTCATCCACCACGTCTCCCTGTTCGAACACAGGCACTGCAGAAAGATGTTTCAAACCTTTCTCCCTTCGGTACCCAAAGAATGACGTAACATTGCAAATTGTTTGGAGGTGACGAATTCACCTTTATTTGCCTCCAAAAGAGGTTCAAAGACCTGCTTCCATTGTTCCCGATCTACAAAAGCCAGACCGGAGATGATAAGAAAGGTGCAAGAGAATTCACACATTTTTTCATGTTAGCTTTACTATGCTAAACTGATTTTTAGAATTGAACTCATGTTGATACAGTTCAAAATATCTAATTCCCACAACTTCATTCTAAGATATGTGCATAGTTTCCACCGAATTTGGAGTAAACCTCTGCTAAGTGTTAAAAATTCTGCCTCAAACCCAATAAGACATGCATATCGCCACATGTACACAAAGCAAAAGGAACATTAAAATTGACCTTTAAATTGCTTCCAACTGTTTTTGCGCCAAATCCTCTTAAGCGTGCATATAGCCAAATGTGCACTGCACTAAACGTGAGGAATACAGAAACTGAACATTCAAATTGATTTCTGTCACTGTTTATAGCAGCAGGGCAACCACAGCTTCCGTAAAATATTACCACCCGGGGTGCACTCTGCCAGTATGACCTACAAATCATCACTACCAAAATCCTCTTGAGAACTTCACAATGATAGTCAATAACACAGAAGCCACGCCTCTCGCCGAGAACACCATGCTCACTGTTAGACTTGGCACCATTGGCGTGGATCTCCCCTGCATTTTTTGCCTTTTCCCCCTGTGTTTTAGCTGTATATTGCACTCCGTTTTGCTGGTCTAGATGCTTTGGGCACTTTGCCACTGCTATTTAGTGCCAATTGGCAAGTGCTCCCTTTGTAAATTACTGTTATTGATTGGTGTTTCCGTGATTGGCTTTTTTTAAAAAAAAATGTATTGACAACAACAAGATCTACCTACACGATATCTCATCTTAATATCACTTCTTTACATTTGGTCGATACATTTGCGCACTTGCCAATTCACACATGCCTTCACTACCATCACACGTCTGAGTCACTCTCTTCATCTGGAGGGGATGCAGATGTCTACCATATATGTGTTCCATTTTCCCCAGATTCTTCCCCATTTTTTGGGGCATTTCCTAATAACAAATATGGTCTTCTCTGCTACCATGATTATGTCCATATCATTACCCCACTGCATTACAGATGTTACAGTCTCAATCCACCACTTTTGTGCAATGTTTCTCTTGGCTATTATAATACCTGTCTTTGCCCATTGTAGTTCAGAGTGAGTAAGAAATATATTTAGTTTCAGTGACACCAGATACTGTATCCTGTATATTCCTTGAAGCAACATATATTTTAACATCAGAGAGCTGAACAGGTAAACTTAGTGGGTAGAACATGGTTTCTACCACCTTACTAGAATAAATAGTACTCCATTTATCCATATAATAACCAAACGTCTCTATGTAAGAGGAGTCATGAATAGCATTCTGTATTCGTGTGACATTAGTAAGATCTATGAGACACACCCCGCGTGCGCATAACCGCATAATAAGCATCAGTAGCAATATCTATGTTTATTAGAACACTCAATTGGTTGCTTATGAGGTAAAAAAATGACATATGGATATATACTGCAAATTAACCATGTATCATACTGAATATGTTTAGTGAGAGTAATTTGTCATTATGTGTAAATAATACAAGTCTGTGAAGTTGCATTGTTAGACCCCACTGATTCTATTATGTTGATGAAATGTATATATTAGTGTGTAGATGTATGTAGAATAATTGCAATTTTTATTTGCAGAACACAGCCCCTGAGGAAGGAACTCGGTTCCGAAATGCATTGGGCCAGACACTAAATATGGTCCAGTAGTAACAACATGTGCATAGAGGAATTTATGGCGAAAATTTGAATGTGAAAAAATATATAGATGATTAGTGTGAACAATGAAAATACCACTGTGAATGTCATATGATGATGAATATGCATTTATATGATTTATACAACTATGGTTTAAAAAAAGGCAATAATAAGTAAATATATGTATACAACAAACTGAAGTTGTGGTATGATGAAAATTATTTAAATTTAACTAAAGGTTAAGATTTGAGAACATTGAGATCATTAGGAACAGTGCACACTAGAGCAGGTTTTCCTGTTCCATCTCTGAGTAGACACATACATGTGAAGCCAACACATGGTTTTAGTGTAGCACCCTTGTCTAAATTGAGATAAATACACAGTAAGTGATAGTTTAAACAAAGAGTGCGCCTCTCACCCCATCGTGCGTACTTTTTGGTAATGTAAGATATTGGCACCAGAGGCTGCACCTAGAACACTGGTTACAACAATGGCTACGTTTGATTCTATAACCAACATCACAGATAACAGGGCAGAAACACATGCATATACAGATGCACAAGCTACAGACATCTATGCATTGATAGATGAAGTCAAGTTAGTTGATTCACATGGGGGGTCCACCATGCAACAAATAAAACAGCTAGAATACCTCACTAGACGACAAGTAAATCAAAGGCTTCATGCCTCTACACTTGTACAATACCACAGAGCGCAACGCATACCTAGAGGTCTAAGATTAGCAATTCGACCAATGCTGTTTAGATTCCACTCAAATGCAAAATTTATGAGCAAGTGGTTTGCCATTTTAAACAAATGTTCTTTAGACCTTATTTTGCTAATAGTTGAGGAACTATCAAAAACTATACGTGAATTAGAGGAAGAGATCTTTAACATAAAGAAAGATTTAGAACGACAACTGGAAACCTCCACATGGAGTGCAACACTAGAAGAAATGAATGCTAGATTGGACAAATATAGTAAAGAGCTACAAGAAGGAAAAATAAGGAAGTATCGGAGAGACACAGTGGACTATAAGCTTAATGAAGTGTATACTTGGGCCGAGATTTACGCTAGGAAAAGATTCTCCCAAAACAAGAAAACGACATCATCATCAGAGGAAAGTGTAGCTACGGAGTTAGATACATTAATGAGCAGACCACCAGCAACTAAAACCACAGAACAATCCACCCAAACACAGGCAGAGAAAGGAGGAACATCTGGAAAGGAAATGACAGCCACGACTTCGTCGTCTACTTCGTCTTTTTTGTTACAGGCTACGGATCGACAACAAATTCCTTTGAGTCCACCATGAAGACAAACAAGCCCACCGAGAACAGTAGAGCAGGACCACCAAAACCAGGAGAGGACAAGGCAGGAAAACAATTAAGAAGCGGTAAGAATCTAGTTTGATAATTAACATTTCGTCGCTCCCGTTAACTTCTCAAGAGTTGGGTATTCTCAACAAAGGAAGAACATTTGTGCCAACTGCCACCACCTCAAAACTTGACACAGACACTGCAATATTCAGGTTCATGCGGAAATTAAAACTCAAACATTACTTTACTAATATAGTTCAAGACACTGGAGGAGAGCGATCTGAACTGAGAGAAAGGTTAAAACCAAAAAGTAAATTCCAAGCACCCAGCTCGCACAAAACACTGGACATGTTTGAGAACCTTGTTAAACATGACTGTGCACGACTCAACTATAAAACTAAACCAACATCTAATTTGACCAAACACGAAACGCAATTAATACAAGGCATTGCTAACAATAAAAGTCTAACGTTGAAGCCCGCCGACAAGGGTGGAGCTTGGGTAGTAATGGACACGGAATGTTATGAAAAAAAAGTAAATGATCATGTATTTGACACTGGGACATACATGTTGCTTGAAGGAGATCCAACTCTAAAACTACAAACTATTCTTCAAGACATCTTAAGTCAAGCAGAAGAGCAAGGAATAAGTGACAATAACCTCAAGATGTGCTTAACAGCACAAAATCCAAGAAGGCCAAGAATTTAAATGACGCCCAAAATTCACAAGAATCCAAGTGACCCGCCTTTCAGACCAATAGTATCGGCTTGCAATTCTATCTTTGAGCCATTGGGCAAATATATAGACTATTTTCTTCAACAATTTGTCCAAAGTTGGTGTACATATGTGAAAGACACCACCGATTTTCTCACAAAACTACGGATGATTGAATATTTGGTACAAGATGAGTGGCTATTATGCACAATTGATGTAACAGCTTTGTACACTTCGATAGCACATTCACAAGGGATGGAGGCCGTGGAATGGGCACTACTTAAAATGGACTCTACACAAGAACAAAAAAAATTTTTGCTGCAACTTCTGTTCTTTTGTTTACACAATAGCTATTTCCAGTGGAAGGAAGACTTTTTTGGCCAACTCACAGGTACATCTATGGGTTTTTCGGGGGCACCCGCCTATGCTAACATTTACATGGCAAAATTTGAGAATGATTATATCTTGACAAATAGGGAATGGACACAAGGTATAGCACAATATTGTCGATACATCGACGATATTTTTTTGATCTGGACTCGCCCAAAAGAATTGTTAATACAATTCATTGAGGAACTCAATAATAAAGAACCTAGGATCAAGTTCACTTTCTCCATTAGCCAAGATAAAATCAACTATTTGGATGTCCTTATCAAGAAACAGCAGCACAAATTGAGCACGGAAATATTTACAAAACCCACTGACCGGAACAGCACACTGATGCATTCAAGTTTTCATCCAAGGAGTCTTGTTGAAAATCTTCCGTATTCTCAGTTCACTAGAATCAAAAGAATTTGTTCGGATCCTGAGGTTGCAGAACAAAAAATTGTAGAATTCAAGGAGAGATTTGCCAACAGAGGCTATCCAGAAACATTACTCCAGAAAAACATGGCCAGAATTCACATGAAGGAAAGGGATGAACTATTTGTGAAGAAAGTCATGAAAGACTCAAACACTCCGACTTTTGTTTCTAAATTCTCCAACAAATCAACTCAAATCAAGAAAATCATCAAGAAGAGATGGGAATTGTTTCCTAATGAACCTGAGTTCAATGGCATCTTTAGAGAACCACCTACGTTAGCATACACGAGGGCAAGAAACCTCCAGGAACTCATACAGACTGGATCTAGGGAAGTAAAAAATGTAGAGTATAAAGGTACTCAGAAGTGTTACAACTGTATACATTGTAACAACATTATAACCAGGAAAATCCTTACACATCCTATCACAGGAGCTAAGATCAAACTGAGGCACACTTCAGATTGTAACACAGCCAATATAATTTACAGTTTAAAATGTCCATGCGGAAAAGCATACGTAGGCAAAAGCGAGAGGAAATTTAAATTGAGACTAACAGAACACAAAAGCACCATAAGACTCAAAAATCTAACATCAGGGGTAGCCACACACTGGGCTGAGGAGAAACACACAATAGCTCAACTTCGGGCACAAATAGTGGAAGTGGTTACTAAAACAGATGGAGTAGATAATACTCAAAAATTACTGCAGAGAGAGGTGTTTTGGATAGAGTTCTTACAAACTATGCAGCCAAAAGGTCTCAATGATAAGTTAGACATGAGTTGCTTTTTGTGAATTCAGTGAAAACCACATGAGTCTAGTAACAACAACACAACATAGTGTATGACATAACAGCAGTACACTTGGTTTGGAATGATTATTGTTAGTATGGGATAATTTACACTTGTTTTACACAGAAGAATAGTGTAGTTGAACTATACAGTGCACCATGGAATGGCATATTTATTTGAGTTTTGGTCTCATGTTTGAGCTTCAGTTTAGCTAAAGTATAAGAGCAACTGATTCGCATATGTTTGTCTGGTTTGATTCGAAGTCCGTATACAACTACCGTTAATTGATAAATTGAATTGTAGAAATGTTTTGTGTAGATAGTATAATTTCATGAGCCTATACACTCATCAAAGATATTACTAAATATACAGTAGACTATTCGTATGATTGTATATTGTACTATATAGGTAGTAAACCTGATTATAACATTAGGTAATTACGTGAATCAACTAATGTTTTGCACAATATCACCATTCTATAGGGAAATGTTTTTTAAGGATCAACAGTTGTACAATCGAAGTAAATATCGATATGATGTAAGTTTTGCATGACTGAATAATGTATCTCATATCTAATATTATGCAATCATGTTAACCAACTAATGTTTCATACATAATTACCGGCGCATGGATTTTAGCTATGTTGGTCCGTTTAAGAACACATGTTTATTGTGCATAACATTGATGTAATATCAAATAGGGACACGACAAATGGATAATCATCAATTCCTCTTAGGTATTAGCACTATAAATACAGATTTTGTCTTGGTAGCTAATAAGTCATAAAATACTAGTTTTAACACTGCCATTAAACCCAAAAGAGGTTCGATTCAGTGAAGAACTACATCTCCCGGTTTTCGTGCGAAACTATGCACCCGAGTGAGGAACTACATATCCCAAGATGCTTGCGGTCACATAACCGCAACAGACTAAGCGTTCAATGGATTTGGCGCGTAAAGCAATTGACGAGAAATTTTGCTGGGAACGCCTAAGATACGGACGAGGTTGAGAAGAGCAGTATTACTCAACCGGTAGGTGTTTTCAGATAAAAGACGTTACATAGCTTTTACTGCTAACACGCAATAGAATATTGAGTAACTAAAATAACTGTTAACTCATTTAGAACACACTGGTGAACAAACTCAGAAGATCTGAAATAACCACCCTGCTACAGCGGTACGAGCTCATAGCATATCTACAAGTAAGTCGAGCCCGTGAACAGATCTGATGTTTAAGCTTTTGATGACAGTATCGCGAATAGTTGATACCAATTCGCCACTCATTTTTCTTTTAGTAACGAGCGAACATAAGGCACTTTGTAACAGCCTCACGTTGTGAGGGAAGCCCTTTTCATTGTCGAGTTGGTGAGTTTGTAAACATAATTATTATGTTCATTAAATTATATACAGAAAAGGTACATGGACTTATAGAAATTATATATTTAGTTTCAGTGACACCAGATACTGTATCCTGTATATTCCTTGAAGCAACAGATATTTTAACATCAGAGAGCTGAACAGGTAAACTTAGTGGGTAGAACATGGTTTCTACCACCTTATTAGAATAAATAGTACTCCATTTATCCATATAATAACCAAACGTCTCTATGTAAGAGGAGTCATGAATAGCATTCTGTATTCGTGTGACATTAGTAAGATCTATGAGACACACCCTGCGTGCGCATAACCGCATAATAAGCATCAGTAGCAATATCTATGTTTATTAGAACACTCAATTGGTTGCTTATGAAGTAAAACATTTTTTAACATAGAACACCCCGTATCCACTTGCAAACATATGGATATATACTGCAAATTAACCATGTATCATACTGAATATGTTTAGTGAGAGTAATTTGTCATTATGTGTAAATAATACAAGTCTGTGAAGTTGCATTGTTAGACCCCACTGATTCCATTATGTTGATGAAATGTATATATTAGTGTGTAGATGTATGTAGAATAATTGCAATTTTTATTTGCAGAACACAGCCCCTGAGGAAGGAACTCCGTTCCGAAATGCATTGGGCCAGACACTAAATATGGTCCAGTAGTAACAACATGTGCATAGAGGAATTTATGGCGAAAATTTGAATTTATAGATGATTAGTGTGAACAATGAAAATTCCACTGTGAATGTCATATGATGATGAATATGCATTTATATGATTTATACAACTATGGTTTAAAAAAAAAGGCAATAATAAGTAAATATATGTATACAACAAACTGAAGTTGTGGTATGATGAAAATTATTTAAATTTAACTAAAGGTTAAGATTTGAGAACATTGAGTTCATTAGGAACAGTGCACACTAGAGCAGGTTTTCCTGTTCCATCTCTGAGTAAGATCTGTAGGTCCCCACACATTAAGAAGACAGCATTTAGGATCTAGCGGGACTTATTTCCCTGTAACCTCTCTAATAGTTCTCACCACTGGCTCCCAGTATGGTACAAGTTTTGTGCCGCCCCATAAGGTGTGATAGAAGGTATCTGTGTCACCACACTGCCGTAGGCAACCTGGATCGGGGGTCCTCCCCATTTTGTGAAAACCACCCTGGCGTAATAGATCCTCTGTAGTATTTTGAACTGCACTAGTCGTAGTTTAGCAGAGATTGCCACCTCCTTTGCGACGCTATGGCTTCTCACCAGTCAGGGTCATCCATTTCCCCCACATCTGATTGCCAGAACTCCCTGAGCCAGACAAGTGGATCTGACCGGTTATTGATGATTTTCCTATATGTTAGTGAAGTCGCTCGTTTATATAAATGATCTGTACGTAATCGGTCCTCTAGAGGTAATGACTCTGGGAGAGTCTCGGCAGGAGGGAGGACTGCCTCTATAGCGTGTTTTATTTGCATATACCTGAACTGCTCTCTTGGGGCCATTGTGTACTGTTCTTGCAGGTAGGCAAAACTGACCACCTCTCCATTACGTCAAAGGTCCCCCAGCCACGAGATGCCGATCAGGTCCCTTTTTCGAAACCCTTAACTGTTGCCAAATGTTCCTAGTCAGCCTGTGTCCCATAAGGGTGTGTGCTGTGTGAATCTGCCTGCCCACCCCAGGTGTCGGTTAACTGTATGCAAAATGCGGATAGTGTGCATCGCTGGTCCCATGAAGGCACAGTATTTTCGTTGGTTGTAGAGTGCTTTATTAACTCCTCCGCTCCCCAGGTTCATTCTATCTAAGTGGTACGTGGGGTCTGTGTCTGGTACATGAAGCCATTGGTTGATTACAGTGAGCTTAAGCATGGGCTGAAAATTTGTTACGCTCGCGGAATTTGTGTATTTTCCACGATTTCGCTATCCGCGAATCTCACGGAATCGCGGTAAAATCCGCGAATCAGCAGGACACATTTTCAGCCAAGCACTTACAGGGTTACAGCAGCAGGTGCAAAAGTTGAAGCAAATTTTTTGTAACCTTTTACAAAAGGGTTACAAAGAAATTAACTTCAACTTGGGCACCTGCTGCTGTAAGCCTGTAAGTGCTTCCTGGCGCCTCGTTGCCTACTTGCAACTATTCTCTGACCCTGCTCTGACACTTGAAGCAGCGTCAGAGAATAGTTACAAGTAGGCAATGAGGCGCCTGTCACGAAAATTAATCCTCAACAGGAAGCACTGACACATATAAAAACAAGCATTTGCAATGCAATAGGTCTCGCATTAGGAAATTTTGAGCTATTGGTCTTGTAAATGACAATTTTTTTTATTTATGTGTTGGTTTTGAAAATAGCTAAATTAATAGCTTTGTCATTTACAATGCCAATAGTTATAACTTTCGCAAATGTGACACCTATAGCATTTGTAATGCAACGTGTTTTGTATTTACGTGACTTAGATGTATTGATATTACAAATTACAATGGCTTTTAATTTTTTTAAATAATTAATACTTAAATAAAAGTGATTTTAATTTATAATGGCAATAGCTCAAACTTTTGTAAATAACTTTTGTGAAGATTATGTTCAGTGTATTTTATTGTGACGAAAATCCAAGAACAGAAGTGAAATATTAACATATTTTTGTGACATTTGTAATAAAGCTTGAAACATTGAGAGAACATATTTGAACCAATTGTTGTTGAATGGTTGCACAGATTAATGCGGTGGTGGTGCTAAGTGGTGCTGTGGTGGTGCTGACTGGTGCTGTGGGGATGCTAAGTTTTTTTTTTTTTTTTTAATTTATTTATGCAATTTTATATAGCGCGGACTTTACCCGAAGGTGTCAGAGCGCTTCACAATAGGAACAGAAAAGATACAAACTGAGAACATTACACGAGCAACAGATTGCAGAGGCATACGTTATGTTACATACGGTAAAGTGATAATTGTGAGCAAACAAGAATACATGAGGTAGTAAAAATTGTGAGAAACCAAAAATACATGAGGTAGACAAGGTAATTGTGACACTTGTGAGCAAACAAAATACATGAGGTAGTAAAAATGTGGGCTACCAAAAATACATGAGGTAGTAAAAAGTGCACAGGAGGAAAAAGTGACAAGTGTGCAGGCTACAAGAGAAAATAGAGTATAATTTGCGGTATAATACTGCAATATATGTTAGACGCTCAAGCACAAGAACAAACGATTACGTAGGCAAAAGTGGCACTTGTGCAAGTATCAAAGGTAAAAAACATGTGAGAGGAAGCAAACCGTGTGTTACAGGGGCAAAGTGGTGAGTGCAAGTTGCAAGAGGGTACCAAACACAAGTACATGGATAATACTGCAATAAAAGGCAAACACTCTAACCGCAAGAACACACTGGGAAGGCACTTCCATGGACATGAGAAGTAGAAATTATCAGTAGTGGGAGATCTTCCTTCAGATAAAAGAGAGTTACTTTTGGAGGTGTCTCTGGAGGAGGAGAGCTTTGAGGTACCTTTTAAAGGCCTGGGAGGGGGCGGTGGTCCGGAGCTGAGGCGGGAATGAGTTCCAGATTCTCACTGCGTTGCCTGAAAAGGATTGGGCCATCGTTCTTTCCTTCTTGAAAGTGGGAGGTTCAAGCAGTAGATTCTCCGCATTGCGTGAAGGTCTAGAACCTCCAGAGAGTTTCAGTTTATTCGCCAGGTAGAGAGGAGAAGAGGAGTGCAGGGCTTTGTGGGTGATACAAGCGGTCTTGTAGATAGCTCTAGCCTCAAAGGGAAGCCAGCGGAGGGTAGATAACATCGGTGTGATGTGATCGCTTCTTTTGGCCCCATAAATGAAACGAGTTGCTGAGTGGAAAATAGACTTAAGTGGGGACAAGTGGGATTTGGGGAGGCCAGTAAGAAGAGAATTGCAGTAGTCGAGTCTGGAGAGGACCAGTGCTTGCACCAGGGTTATAAGGTCCCGCTCCGCGAAGAAGCGACGGAATCCCCAAAGAAGGCGCAGTTGGTATCGAGCTGATTTCGCAATGGAATTGATGTGGGGAATTAGATTAAGTTTTTTGTCTAGTATGACACCAAGGGATTTGGCGCTGTCGGCAATGATGGGTTTATTGTTTAGTAGATTCATCTGATCCATCCATGATTGAACCGGGGGAGGAGAGAGTGAGGAGGAGAAGAGGAGGAAGCTGTGGTGCTGTGGTGCTGGGGTGGTGCTGAGTGGTGCTGGGGTGGTACTGAGTGGTGCTGTGGTGTTGCTGAGTGATGCTGTGGTAGTGCTGAGTGATGCTGTGGTGGTGCTGAGTGGTGCTGTGGTGGTGCTGAGTGATAATGTGGTGGTGCTGAGTGATGCTGTGGTGGTGATAAGTGGTGCTGTGGTGGTGCTGAGTGATAATGTGGTGGTGCTGAGTGATGCTGGGGTAGCACTGAGGGATGATTTGGTGATGCAGAGGGCAGAAAGGCACAAAAAGCAGTCTAACAAAGGGCAGTAGGGCAGTAGGGCACAAAAACAAGGGAAAACGAGTCTAACAGAGGGCAGAAGGGCACAAAAAACAGTCTAACAGAGGACAGAAGGGCAGAATAACAAGGAAAAAACTAGTCTAACAGAGGGCAGAAGGGCACAAAAAACGTGTCTAACAGGGGGCAGAAGGGCACAAAAAACTAGTCTAACAGTGGGCAGAAGGGCACAAAAACGAGTCTAACAGAGGGCAGAAGGGCACAAAAAACGAGTCTAACAGAGGGCAGAAGGGCAGAAAAACACTGGACAAATGAGTCTAACAGAGGGCAAAAGGGCACAAAAAACGAGTCTAACAGGGGGCAGAGGGGCAGATAAACAAGGGAAACACGAGTCTAACAGAGGGCAGAAGGGCAGAAAAACAAGGGAAAAACGAGTCTAACAAAGGGCAGAAGGGCACAAAAAACGAGTCTAACAGGGGGCAGAATAAATCCCGCCCTGCCTGTTTGTCCACGAAGATGCCACTGTTTTGTGCAATACCTCTACTCAACTGGAGTACTTTCTACTGTCTAATCAGTAAGTGCTCCCTCGTTGGCTAAATGTATAGGGGCAGATTTACAATAACTGGCGCATCCCCAGGGATGCACCAGTTATTGTGCGCCGCAGCTCCGCCACCCATGGTCCGCCGCATTTACAATGCGGCACACCATTTGGCAAAAAAGGCACAGATGCGTCACGCATCTGTGCTGCAATAGCAGCGCATTGCTACAGCTGCGTCGCTCTGGGGGGCCTATCTCCCCAATGCTGCTTCAAGTCTTGCGCCTGCTTCAAGCAGGCGGAGGGTTTTGACGCAGCATTGGCCTAAAAGTGACTGAGTGAAATCTTGTAGATTTCACTCAGCCACTTTTAGGAGGCGTTCCTGTGAATGATGAGCATTCCCCCACTGGTTTACCCGACTTATGTATGGCCAGAATAGTAGCCAGTCATTAATCTCTAGGGAGTCTCCCTATGCCCTGACTTGTTTCATACATATGTAACAGGTATGGGGCTATTTTGCCTGCTGGGAATTTATATAGTTCTATTGGAATACCATTTGGATCGGTGGCCTTTCCAGATTGTATTTTGGTGATGGCTACCTTGAGTTCATCTACCGTAATGTTGACTTCTAAACTGTCAGTTTCTTGGGGCTGGATATGGGTATCCCTAAGGAAAGCAAGTGCTTCCTGTACAGTAGTGGTATTCGTGGAGGTGTATATCCGCTCATAGTGTTGTGCCAGTGTATTGACTATGAGTTGTGGGTCAGATGTAATTTCGCCCTCTTCCATTTTAATCTACGCTATCCATCTATGTGCTTGTTCTCTTTAATCGAGTCATGCTAGGAGCTTGCCCGCTTCATCTCCAGATTCGTAGATCCAGCGCTGGGTAGCTGTGATATGGGACATGGTATCAGCCCAGAGATATTCATGATATTCCTGTCTTTCTATACGCAGTGTGTGACTGTTCCCATCTGTAGGGTTTGCTGCCTGTTGGGATTCTAATTGCTTTAACTCATGCTCCATGGCTTCTATATCTTGTTTTCTCCCCTTCTTTTATCCCTCAATGAGTGAGATAGCCTGACCTCTTATTACTGGCTTGTATGCTTCCCACAGCGACAACAGGGAGGATATTGATGCTTTGTTGTCTTGGAAATAGTGTGTGGTTGCCCAGATGAAGGCATTCCTGATCTTAGAGTTTAGAAGAACCTTTGATAGATAGGATATATATACGACTTTGAATAGTACTGTGTGCCAACCTTTCAGCTTTAACCGGGGAGTGATAATATCTTCCCTGGGGCAAATGTGTGCTTTTGCCTGGCTTGCCAAAGCTGTCTGTTGCTACGAGTATGTAGTCTATACGGGAAAGTCTATTATGAGCACCTGAGTAAAATGTGTACTGTTTCTCACATGGGTTTTGAAACCTCCACACATCTAGCAGGCCATGTGAGTCTAAGAATTCTGCCACAGGTGAGCTGGCACGATGCAGTGGGCAAGTAGGTGTACGGTCTAGTGCGTCTTCTGCGGTGATGTTGAAATCTCCTACTATTACTAAGTCCCCTTCTGGCAATGTTAGAAGAAATTTACCCAGGTCTTGAAGGGCGGGGGATTGCAGTGCCGGAGGTATGTAGACTGATACAAAATTGATCCTATGTCCTTCCCATTGAACCAAGATTGCCGTAAGGCGGCCTTGGTCATCTGGATGGATGATAAGGAGAAATTGTTTTCTTATCAGAATCCCTACCCCCTGGAATCCGGTGGTGAACTCCGAATGTGACACAAGTTGAAACCCCCATCTGTCTAGGGACTTACACAAGGAGCCCGTCAAGTGCGTCTCCTGTAGCATTATAACTGCCGGTGATATGCGTTTTAAGTAGTGCAATACCAGCCCCTGTTTTATCTTGTCTCTCAGGCCAATGACATTCCAAGAGAGGAAGGACAGTGGCAGTCGTGTGGTGCATTGTGCCTGTAGGTCAAGTGATTGGCATTGGGTACGCTTGTAGCCTTGACATGTCCAGGTGTGAATACCAGTATGCGGATATTTCTGAAGTGAGTATGCGGTGACAGTTGCAGATCAATAACTGTTAAAATCATAATATAAACAAGATTTCTATCTTGAAAGAAACCAGATACCGGTAACGTCTTCCCTACCCTCCTCCCCATGATCCCCAACAAAGAATAAACTATTAATGAGGGGTTGTGCGGTGTTAGCGCCTAATGGTCTCTCCCTCCCGGGCCCGCAGCATTCCCAAAACTCACATCTTAGTCCCATAAGGATGCAGACAAATGTCACTACTTTCCCATTAGAGAGGTGCCCCCCCAAATCCGTAGCGGGCCGCTAAGGCATTTAAAATGGGATCCTTTTACCCACCATCATGTACAGGACAGTAAATGAGATATCTACAGACCATTGTAGTCCTTGCAGCCCTTCATTTCCGGGAGCGTGCGATGTCGCTGCCTGGACTGGCAGATCTGGAGCTTCTGGATCTCGACGGGAAGAGTCATCTGTCTACAAGTCTGCGTTCAGAGTCTTTGGAATGATAATCGACGGTTCTATGGGCAGCTTCGTCTCGCTGGCATTGGGACATAGCTGGACCACCCTCTAGCCAGCGTTGCACGTCCTCTGGTGTCGTGAAGAACCAGGATTTGTCTCTTTCAAGTACTTTCAGTTTAGCTGGGAAGAACACCATGTATTTAAGTCCCTTTTCCCTGAGTGCCCATTTGATGCGTTCAAAGGAGCGACGGTCTCTCTGCACTTTCAGGGTGACATCCAGGAAGAATGTGATTGTCGCTTTGTCATAAGGGAGGTCATCTTTCACCCTAGCTGCTTGAAGGATTGCATCCCGATCACGAAAATTCAAAAACGGGCACTGATAGTACGGGGCGGTGCACCAGGAATTGGTTTCGGGATTTGGGGTCTGTGTGCCCTCTTAAATAGAAAACAGTGGGAAGTGTCTCTTGGGCTTGAGGTGATTGAGGATAAGATCTTCAAAGATGAGGCCCGTGCTGGGCCCCTCCACTCCTTCAGGCACCCCACCACTCATATGTTGTTACGACTGGCTCGCCCTTCCTGATCATCCAGGTGAGGAGCCATTTCTCTATATTGGTAAACCAGTGTTTTTACCTTCGTCTTCAGTTCACGTGTTGCGTCTTGCAGTGCACTCACATTTTCTTCAATGGCCTTGACTCTTTCAGACGTCTTTCGCATGTCTGCATGCATAAGGTTCATTTCGATCGTGACCTTGTCAATTTGGGTCTCTAAGATAGTCCTGACTGCTTGTATCACTGCAATTATTGAGCCTAGGGAGGGCTCTTCCGCCGTAGCAGCCTCCTCATTCACTCCAGATTCGGTCACAAGCTGACGTGGCACTGCGCATGATTGGCAATGTGATTCACTAGTCAGTCCATAGTACAGTGCACCCCGTGGGCCCAGGGCCAGTAAATTAAATGCTGCTAGTAGGCTGCTGATACCACCACTGGGTTTGGGCTCCCAATAGTAAGGCCAAGCCTCTGACCTATATTAAACTAAACAAGTGCCAATACTGTTCTTTTATATATAACTCAATTCGAGCAATCATATTGATAAAAACAACATGTGCTGGAGACTTTTAGTTCTGTCATGAATATCTTTTACTTTTTAATTTGTTTTTTGTCAGACATTTACATATTTCTTATCATGATTGCAACAAAAATAATACATTGAAATTTTTACATATCTCAAATCCCATTCAGTCTATCATTCAATCTTTACACACAGTCAAACACACATCCACTATATTCACAGCTGTCACTATCTATTTACAATTCAGTCATTTTAGTTTGAAAAACAAGCCATAGAAACCACAGTCATCTTTTACTTTTTTTAAACACAATTCAAACTTTGTCTGATTTTCTTATGGCTAAATAACAATTGGTCTACGTGTTTCAAACTCTTAATGATTGTAGAGTTCAACTCAGGACCCAAATAGCTGTAAGAAAAAATGAGAAAAGTTTTTTTATCTAGCACTTGGTCTTCTAAAACTAACTGCTTTTCACCTTTTACCTCTTAGCCCACTCTTACCTTCAGTAAACACGCTTTCTGGTCAAAGAAACCCGCTGGTGGGAACTGCACCAAAAACAAAACCATACTGACACTAGTCAAAAGTAATCTAATTTCCACACTGTCATTATGCCACATGAAAAAGAGGTCTACACTTTTGTTAATCAAGTGCTCCCACGTCTCGCAAGCAATCAACGTTTTCACCTTAAGACCTAAAGGGCATATCACCATTCATTAATATCTCTGTTTTAGCCCAATATGTTTGTGTTTTAGTGAGTGATGTTTAGAACTTACTTATACCTGTCGGGCCGTCTTTTGTATATCCTTTGTTGTTGTACGAGCTGGCGGTCAACTCTATCAGGGAGAACATCAGATGGAAAAACAGGCTCGTTAAACGGTTGGTTTTAATGAGATTAAAAACCTGGCTAAGCAAAGCACTCGGTCGTTAGTCAGGCGTTTACCTGTAGGCTCGTGAGTAGCCTCCGGCTGCCGTGTTCAGCGCGTTCCAACTCGCAATCCCTGTTGAGGTGCGCTGCTATGCGTCAATGTCTTATGTTAACTTCCGGGTGCGGTGCATATCAGGGAATATGGGGGCATATTATCAAGGGGGTTTATCTCCGCTTTTTTGGCTTTAAAAGCCAAGAAAGCGGAGATAAAATTATCTCCCTATTACCAAGCTGTCGCTAACACCAGTTAGTGACAGCTAATAGGAGATAGCGACCATCTTGGGCCCCGCTTTGCATGTCAGTGATATTTATCACTAATGACATGCAAAGTGGGCGTGCCAAGATGTTAGCGACTGGAAACAGTCCCTAACATCGCTATCTCCTATTACCAACTTTTGGAGATATTCGCGCTAAGAGCGAATATCTCCAAAAGCTAACACCTGCCCTGAGCAGTTCTTAGCCATGTTATCCAATGGGAGGTGGATAACATGGCTAAGAGCATTTGCTCGATAATGCATGAATATCGCTGACTTTTCAGCGATATTCATGCATTGCGGCCGTTTTTTATCGCATTTGCGATAAACCTTGCTAATAGCAAGGTTTATCTGCGATAAAAATCGCCGATGTGCGGCGATAATTTTTGTCTCTAAACAAGTTAGAGACAAAAATTATCGCTAGTTGTTGGTAATATGCCCCACGGTTTGTTGAGCAATCGCGGTAACAATACCTGCGGCGGCTTAGCTGGAACCTATATGTTGTATCTGGGATAACACTTTATCGCGGGAAGACATCTATTCGTGGACCATACAATTAGCCTGCACTCATGTTGGGATGGCATAGATTACATCCTGATGGGTTAATATTTTGATATATGATGTGTCGTGGGCCTGGCTTTTATAAGGCACACGCTAAATAGTGTGAAGATGTCACTTAGGAATGTCACTTGGAAAAAGTCAAATTAGGTAGACATTGCTGATTTTTTTTGAAGAAAACTTGAATCCCCCTGCAGGGAAAGCTTCCTCTTGTGTCATTTGAAAGTCAATTATGCTCGAGGTTCTTGGGTGACACTTCGGTCTATATATCTTCATATATGGGGCCTTTTTGCCTAATGGCTATCCTTGGGGTCTGCTCTGAATATAGCCAGCCTCTATAAGTTCCTACAGTAGGTCTTATTCGGAATTGAATCTGGGTGCTTGATGGTCTCTCAACTAGGGCTTTGGCACTACCGTCAGCTATGTGGATATTTCTAGCTCAATTTATAGATTTCAGACAATTTGTTGAGTCCATCGACTGCAGTGTTGAATTTACCAATGAGCATTGCTTCTCTCTTTGACAATTTTGTGTCGAGGTCACCACCTCTTATATCCTTTTCTACTTCAGAGATGATTGTCCAGGTAAGAATCTTTCTGTGTTATTAATATAGCCGCCAATGGTTCACTAGCGGGGCAGTTTGTATGTCTTTTTTAATTCTTGATTTATGTTGGTTGATTCTCATCCTAATTGGGTGGGTACGGACAATCTCTGCCTTCAGAGAACAAAGAATTTCGTTGTATGAAAAGAGGGACCCAGACATTTAGATAACTTCTGGGAAATCAAGACAAACCTTTGCCAAGAAAAAGAGCCAGAGAAGCTGAGTAAGAATACTGCCCCTCTGGTGTTTTGCTGTCTGGAGTTGGCCTGCAATGGCTACTTGCTGCCAAGGAAAGGAGAAAAGGACCTAGCTGCTTGCTTTGTCCACCTGCTTGAAGAAAAGATCTCCAAGGGCTTGAACTGAGCTTTCCCCCTGTTCTAGAGGTCTTAGGAACAGCAAAGACCTTACCGTGTCTGTAGGAACTGTCTCTGATCGTTGCCGCAGAAGAAAGGGGTAACCGACTCTGACACCGAGTCAGTTGCAGGAGTCCGTGTCCTGAAAGCACCGCTGAGAGCAACGCCTTGCAACGCAACCCTGGTCTCACCAACTCCGTCAATGAGCCGCTGCTTGCACAGCATCCTGTGGGCACCCCACTCCACAATGCTTCGCTACACGCTGCGAGGACGTCGCCGACTCCATCGCTGCCTGGCCGAAGCGTCGACCGGCTCCGTCGCCGCACCTTGACTTGCCAGCAACGCAGCGAGCACCATCTCACCCTTCAACGCAAGCCCTGGTCTCACAGACTCCATCAACGAGCCGCTGCTTACACCGAATCGTGAGGACATTGTCCACCGCAATGCTCCACTAAACAATGCGACCGCGATGATTGCCTTGACCGACTCGGACCAACAAGTTGGCCGCAACAATAAAAGGTACTGCGCCTGAGTCTGTCGACGCTTTAGCTGGTCCGTATTGGCGCAGTCAGCTGTAATTGTTAGACTCTGTGGTATTCAGTATCTTGGTAGCCCCAGATGGAGATATTGAGTCAGAAAAACTGTGTTTTATTGATTTTCCTGCAATTTAAAGGTTAATTTGAACAAGTACTATTGTTCAAGAGTAATGTATGTTAGAATTTAGTAGTATTTAGTCTTGTTGGTTTAGATAAAGAGTTGCTATTTTTCTAAACTGACGTGGTGTCCATTTGTAGTGTTTTCACTGTATTACTGTATGTGTTCACACATGCTTAACACACTGCTTCTGAGATAAGGCTGTCTGCTCATGCCAAGCTACCAAAGGGATGAACAGGGGTTATTTTAGGAGTGTATCCCCCTTACCCTGACTAGAAGTAAGGTTTATATTTGGACAAAGGTGCATACCTCTGCTAACTAGAGACCCCCATTCCTAACATTGGTGGTCAGCGGTGAGGATGCTGGACTTGCATTTGTGATTTACATTCAGTAATTTGTACACACCACTAGCATAGTGCAGACCATTACGTGACCACATACTTTTACTGAAAATGTTCCCTTGTATTGTTTTTCTGCAAAGTAAATTACTGCCAATTTTGTCATCATGACCAAGCCAGCATCCATTGCATCCATTGATATCAAATTTGAGGAAGATAGGGTGGAAACCTACACTGTGTCTCAACTGAAAGCTATCTGCAAGAAATGTTAAGTCCGTGTGAAAAGTCTCACTAAGAAGGACGAATACCATAAGGCATTGACGGGCTGCTTTGTCAGTGAAGGGAGGGAAACCTTGCTGAGCTTGCCCACTGAGGATCAGATGTCCTATGCCCCCATGAAGGAAACCTTGATTGCCAGGTATGGGTTGTCCCCAGAGCTTTATAGGCTGAAATTTAGAAACTGTAAGAAGCTGGAGTCAAGTACATGGGTGGAGTATGTGTCCTATGTTTGCAGAGCACTGGATGGTTGGGTGAAGGGTAGCAAGGTGAATGATTTGCAGGGGCTCTATGATTTGGTTGCACAGGAGCACCTGTCAGATAATTGTTTATCAGAGCTACACCAACACCTGATTCACAGTAAGCTGACTTATCCCAGAAAGATTGCTGTGGAGGCAGACCGCTGGGTCAGCACCACAGTCCAAAACTGTTGTGTGGGTGACTCCCCCAAAGGTGGGCAGGGTCCCCAGCAGAAGAGTGGGGGGACAAGGGTAATCAAAAGGAGTTCCAAAAAGGGCCCCAAAGTAATCCTCAGGGGGACCAAGGTAAGGGTTCCCAGCATCCCACCGAGAATAAAGCATGGTTTTTGAAAGGTAAACCTGTTCAGAGGGGTCTCAAGACATGTTTAAGTTGTGGTCAGATGGGCCACTTCCGGGGGATCCTAAGTGTCCCAAAATAGTTACCACTGCACCCACTGATGCACCGCCCCAGATGATGACTAGTTTAGCCTTGGGGAGGAGTTGGGTGCCCAAGATGGGTGGCATCATGCAGAGATATCCCTGGTCTCTTTAGGAGACAGTGAGATGGTCCCTAGAACTCATGTGCCAGATAACACAAAAAAATACAAGCATTGGGTGACCATCAACGGCCATAGAGTTGAGACTCTGAGCGAAACTGGAGCCAGTATGATAGCTGTCAGTTGTCAGCGGGTGACTGAAGAGCAGGTGGTCCCCAACATATTCTACCCAGTAGTTGCTGCTGACAATTCAAAGTGCCTCTGCTAAGTGGCGCAAGTTCCCTTTGAGGGGGGGGGGGGTCTCAGGTACCTTGAAAGTAGCTGTGAGGCCAACCATGTCTGTTGACTGTCTGCTAGACAATGATTTGGAGAGTTCCCCTTGGGTGAAGGTGGAGCAGAGGTCTCATTTAGAGATGTTGGGTCTGCCTGAATGGGCATGTGTGACCACTCGGTCAATGGCAGCCGGTAAGGGCATTTAAGAGGACCTGGAGGCTGAAAGAGTGGTCCAGGTGCCTGCTGAGAAGAGAAGAGGCGGGGTACGGGAAACCAGCCCCGAAGTTCCCACAGTCCAGGAGGAGTTAGACCCTGAGGGGGATGCCCTAGAGTCTACAGGGGATCAAGTGGCTGTACTGGGGGACTTGCCTGAGCTGACCTTTTGACAGCAAGAAGGAGGGCCCACCAGGGAGAAGTTCTGCCAGGAGCAGCAGACATGCCCTTCCCTTATTGGTTTGCGGAAGCAGGCTGCAAACCAGGCAGCAGGTGATCCGTCTGGATCACATTGGATGTACTGGGAGAATTATCTCCTATATAGCGAGCCTAAGGTTGCTGAGCCTGGGTCAGCCCGTCTGCTGGTGGTACCCCAGCGCTTCAAAGCCTTCCTACTGGGTCTGGCTCATGATGTGTTGTTAGCAGGACATTTGGGGCAAGACAAGACCTTTGAAATCGTTGTCACTCACATTTCCAGGCTCCAAATGAGCAAGCATTCTGATGCTCACTGTAGGTCTTGCCAGACTTGCAAGGCAAGTGGTCGAGTGGGAGGAAGTGCAAGGCTCCTCTCCAACCTTTCCCTGTGGTCAGCTCTCTTTTTAAGAGGATGGGTATTGACATTGTGGGGCCTCTGAATCCCAAGACAGCCATGGGCAACAGGTTTGTCCTGGTCTTGGTGGACCATGCCACCCGGTACCCGGAAGTCATCCCTCTCTAGTCTGTGACGGCCCCCGTGGTGGGTCTTACATTTATGGGGATTTTCTCCCATGTGGGGTTCCCCAGAGAGGTGGTGTCCGACCGTCATATTAGCTTCATTTCGAAGTGTGAAGAAGTGTGGCTCACTGGTTAGAGCGGCAGACTCTGAAGCAGAGATCAGGCCCGGGACCAGAGTTCAAGTCCCGACGCGGCAGGGTCTTGGGCTCAATGTCCGCAAACTCGATAATTTTCGCCTCGGCGCCTACTCTAATCATGGGTCCCACGCTGCAACTCTGGGCAATAGATTGCTTAATCTCCACAATGGCCCAAACAACACTGGGATGCCTGGCTTCACCTTGGGGGTGCCCAGGAGGGGCATCTCACAGGGAGAGCCAGGAAGGGTTCCACAGCGTTATACAGCGCCGGGACACCCCGTTGCTGGGGCAGCTGTGCGCTTTACAAGTATACTACATTTACAAGTCCCTGGGGCAGGAGTGTGGTGTTACATACAAGTTCATCACTCCTTAACACCCCCAAAGTAATGAGCTGGTTGAGAGATTGGTGAACCCATGAGGTGTAAGTGGGACATCATCTTACCATGCCTTTTGTTTGCTTACAGAGAGGTTCCCCAGAAGTCCTTAGGGTTCAGTCCCTTTGAGCTGCTGAACGGCCATCCTTTAAGAGGACCTCTGAGTCTGGGGAAAGAAGGCTGGGAGAAAGCTCCCAGTAAACCTCTCCAGGATGTATATAGCTATTTGCTGGCCTTCAGAAACAAGGCTAAGCACTTCAGACAACTAGCTTAGGGAAATCTGGAAGCCAGCCAGGAGGAGATAAAACGCTGGTATGATCAGAATGTTACTCTGATCGAGTTTCAGCCTGGACATAAGGGATGAGTCCAGGATAAGTGGACCGGACCATTTGAGGTGGTGGAGCGCAAGAGTACAGTGACCTACCTTGGTGGACTTGCAGTCTCCTAGGAACCCAACGTGTGCAAGGTTATCCCAATTATGCAAAATAGCCGCTTCAGAAAGACAGGCAATTACAACAGAAGGCATGCCTATCAACACAAAATGGCTGCTTAAAAGTGGTAAAGCACCAATTTCTAAGGTGAGTGGACTCATTTTCTTACGCTAGCACAACTGATACGGAAGGTGACTGGATTCCTTACGTCACATGCACAACGATTCAGTGCGCTTCAGTGATGCTCAAGACCACCCAAATCCTCCATTTCTCTGGAAATGCTTCACCACACCGTTAACCCCTCCTGAACGTTCAGCACTGAACCACACAAGGAGCGACCCAAAAACCACCAATAAAGGCTGCTACAGTGATGATCATTCATAAAACACTTCTTGAGGATCAACGCACATAAGCCACCCTGCTGGCTGTCGTGGATTCAGCTCTGATCGTCACCAATGAAAATATGCAAGTCATGGAAGATGCGTATATGAGGTGGAAAAGTTTACTCTTGCTGAGTCTCCATAGTACATCCAACAGGGCTGCAGGGAAACAAACAACTGCCCAGCCCTTGAAATAAAACATTCTACATTCCTTCCTTCCATATTCTAAGGTCTACTAACCCCTACACTAAGACCCAACAAAATTCCTGCATGACAGAGCGAATGTCCTTACAAAAAAGTAGGCATTTTATTAAGCAGGGCCTCCAGAAGGAAGTTAGCACCCAGAATAAAACATGTAAACTTTAGGTTTTTATTAGTTGGATTTTGCATGAATCTATCACCAAGGAGTTGCACTAGGCAGTGGGGATCACTTTTGGGGAAATAGGCGTAAAGAACAGTTATTCTCTTTTGCTTAGGTAGAACACATGGATGTGCAGGAAAGTCTGAATATTTTCCAAACAGTATTTTTAAAGGGCATTTTCTAAGATACAGGAACATTTCAAGCATAATTATTAGTTAGCTGAATGGGATGGGTAGTTGCGCCAGAGCTTTCCATTAGGGTTGCCAGCACTTTCATAAATACACTGAAAGGTATATGAGTGCCAGGAAATGTGTCTGCATAACACCACAAGGTAACCTGTTCTTTCAGAGTTGTCATATTTATGTTGGATGGACGGGTGTTGTTCAGGAAGGGTGAGAAACAATTGGGGATCTTGCCATGAGAGTAGGGGGGACATTAGGATGACGGGCGGACTTTGTGGGGGATTACCCAATCCTGGAGCTGCTCTCCTGCTGTTGAGAGCAGTGCCAGAATTGAAGGGAGGGGCTCTTTTGCCCCTCCCGAGGACACTGGAGGCTTGTGCAGGCTCTCAGCCTGGCTGCCTAAGACAGCTGGGTTGAGAGGTATAGAGTCTGCATGCCAGGCTAGCTGTCGCAAGACGGTCGGCCAAAGGGACACGAGCATTATAAACTAGTGCACAGGCATCTCACCACTGCTGCCTTTTGGTAGGCCCTGCGCCGTCCTGACACTTGGTAGGGGATGGGTTGATGGAAAATAAATTGTTAATTAATTAACGTCATTACCATTTTCTTTTTCATCTCTGGGGCAATTAAGTGGGGTGACGCTCCTCTGCTTAAACTGGGGAACAGCCCCAATTGAATCTTGAGTTATTTCTCACTTTGCACATTTAATCTCATTCCTCTATAAGGCTAAGGGCCTTCTTATTTGCGGTCTAGTATTGCACCCCACCCTATACCTTTATGATTAAGACATTGTTAAAGAGCAGATCACATCATGACACTTTTTTCAAATCTGTCGATATTAACAGTTTACATTTATAGATCATTATGCATTACTAGGCAAGACATATTTACAAATGAATTTTCGAACTTGTGGAATGCCACAGTGTAGGAACACAGATCCGCCTCCCCCCGTTCAGATCCGAGGCCACCGAAGTCATCTGCGGCATACCACAGGGATCATCGCTCAGCCCCACCCTCTTAAACGTCTACATGAGCCCCCTCGCAGCCATCGCACGCCAACACAACCTCAACATCATCTCCTACGCAGACGACACCCAGCTGATCCTCTCCCTCACCAACGACCCCACCACCGCCAGAACCAGCCTACAAGAAGGAATGAAAGATGTTGCCGAATGGATGAAGAACAGCCGCCTGAAACTGAACTCAGACAAGACGGAAATCCTCATCCTGGGGTCATCTCCCTCCACCTGGGATGACTCCTGGTGGCCCCCTGCCCTGGGCACCACTCCCAAGCCAACGGACCACACACGCAACCTCGGCTTCATCCTGGACTCCTCCCTCTCGATGACCAGACAAGTCAACGCCGTCTCATCATCGTGCTTCAACACCCTGCGCATGCTCCGAAAGATCTTCAGATGGATCCCCACAGATACCAGGAAGACGGTCACCCAGGCATTCGTCACCAGCCGTCTGGACTACGGGAAACACCCTCTATGCCGGAACCACAGCCAAACTTCAGATAAGACTCCAACGCATCCAGAACGCCTCCGCACGACACGTCCTGGACATCCCCCGACACAGCCACATATCCGGCCACCAGAGAGACCTGCACTGGCTCCCAGTCAGCAAGAGGATCACGTTCAGACTCCTCACCCACGCACACAAGTCCCTCCATGACCTCGGCCCCAAGTACCTCAACAACCACCTGACCTTCTACACGCCCACCCGCCAGCTACGATCGACCAGCCTCGCCCTCGCCGCCGTTCCACGCATCCACAGAGCCACCGCCGGAGGAAGATCCTTCTCCTACCTGGCAGCCAAGACATGGAACTCCCTCCCCATCCACCTTCGGCTAACCCAGTACCATCTCTCCTTCAGGAAGCAACTCAAGACCTGGCTTTTCGAGCAGTAACGTACCCCTTCCCCCCAGCGCCTTGAGACCCTTCCGGGTGAGTAGCGCGCTATACAAATGCCATGATTGATTGATTGATTGATTGAGATCACATCCTACAGTTACCATCAACATTTCTCTAAAAGGTAGTACCATGATAAAAGCTTACATACATTCTGTATGCAGGATATATTCACTAGCAGACACTGCTTGCCAGGGATTGAATAAACCAATGTAAATTAAATATTTGAAATCGCTGATTTGAAAGACAACAATAGAGATGAGGAAAAAAAGATAATGCACCGTTACTAACATTAATTATCACAAGTATCGCCTGTTTTGCTTTAATGCTTTATAACAGATGTTTACACCTTCACATACAGAACGTGAAGATTTGGAATTTATTGAGTGCAAAAACGTGCACCTATTGTGAGTTTTGAGATCGGCATGCAGATTTTGCAAAACTCCCATGCCTCAGAAGGTACCCTATTGTTTTCCTTCTTTTAAATGTCGGCAGGTTTGACCTCCCGAAATGTTACGAATGATGGGGCATATTATCAAGGGGGTTTATCTCCACTTTTTTGGCTTTAAAAGCCAAGAAAGCGGAGATAAAATGATCTCCTTATTACCTAGCGGCCGCTAACACCAGTTAGCGACAGCTAGTAGGAGATAGCGACCATCTTGGGCCCCACTTTGCATGTCAGTGATATTTATCACTAATGAGATGCAAAGTGGGCGTGCCAAGATGTTAGCGACTGAAAACAGTCGCTAACATCGCTATCTCCTATTACCAACTTTTGGAGATATTCGCGCTAAGCGGGAATATCTCCAAAAGCTAACACCTGCCCTGAGCAGTTCTTAGCCATGTTATCCAATGGGAGGTGGATAACATGGCTAAGAGCATTAGCTCGGTAATGCATGAATATCGCTGACTTTTCAGCGATATTCATGCATTGCGGCCGATTTTTACTGCATTTGCGTTAAACCTTGGTAATACCAAGGTTTATTTGCGGTAAAAATCGCCGCAGCGCTGCGGTAAATGTTTGTCTCTAACCAAGCATAGCGATCGCTATTGCTTGGTAATATGCCCCGATGAGTTATTAAACGACCCCGGCAATTACCATATGTGGTAAAGACCACCCACCGCAAGTTCAACCCGTGCACAAACAGCGCTTTGTGTAGAGGTCTGAAAGCTTCCGCAAACGTGGAACCAGGCTCCTCTTTAAAAAGTTGTTTTAAATCCCCTCCCCGCATATGTTATAAAATGTTCTTTGCAATTTGCGACCTTTTCTAAATGGGGGCTAATTGTTTTCAAACAAAAGAACACGCGTCAGAGTGTCACAATGAGGACACGCTTCTGTCGGCAGGAAGCGTCATACAGCACCGTGTCCTTTATCTGGCAGGTACTGCCTTCCTGCGGCGGGATTTGAATAGCAGAGGTAACATCGAATGCAGGGACACATTCAGAGATTCTGTAAAGCGGCTATCAGCAACTTTCATTACTCCAAGCAGTGTAATTATATTCAGAGCTTCTGCCGATTATGCCGTCTTGAGGAATTTGACAAGTTTACTTTGCCTCGGTGCTTTAATACTCTTCCTTTAAACTCGGGAATCGCTAAACAAATGAAATGAGGTTGCCTGTAATAAGAGATGTAATCTGAACGCTCTATCTTGGTTCCCTTCAATACTGTACATTTGGCCAACAAATAAATCATGTCGTATTAAATTAAATTTCTGCTCTCCTATCCCCGCTGCTTCACATTTCCCTGACACCACAATTCATTAAGCAGCCGGGAATTAAACGTGGGCCTGGAATCTTTTGTTCAACAACACATACGTTAGATTCCCGCAGACCACTGTAATTCTCCTCCCGAGCAGAAGGTTGTAACACTTGACTTCCTCCAACGATAATGGACTGAGGCCTTCCCACCACAATCCATTTCTGACAAGCCATGCATAGGGAGAACGAATGGTATTGGACAAATAATTATGCGCTGAACGCCCTTCGACCTAACAAGAGCACATTTTTTAATCAGATAGGACCAAATTATGAGATAATTACATTTTCGTGTGTTCCAATCAGGCTGTAGGCAAGGGAAAATGCTCTCGCTGGTTATTAGAGCATAACCTCTAGAGAACAAAGCAGACCTTTAAAAAGCTAATTATTTTCATTATTTTAATACTGTTTTAAAGGATTAGTTCATTCGGGCAGAGGTCCTCAAAGCACATGCACTTACTGGAAGTAAAGTTGAGAGAGGAAGAGAGTCAGAGAGAGAGAGAGAGAGAGAGGTAGAGTTTATGAGAGGCATCAACATTTAAAAAAAATGGTAAAAAAAAAGAGAAATTACATATGCACAAACTTGAGAAGGGGCCATGTACAGAAAATATGTTTGCTGTTCTCTGTCTAACTAGGCCCAGGGTCTGTGCTGGCACCCACCGGTTGAGGTTCCGTGACATTTGTAAGTGGTGTTTTCGACTCACCCGAATATGGTCGAGTCTGGTATCTATGAACCGCAAATTGCGAGTTTAGTGGGTGTACGCGTTTTTGCTGTGCTAGCCTAAACTGTTCGTCTGTTTCGTGGGTTTCTTCATCTGAACCCACGGGTTCCATCTTAGATACGGCATCCATTTTGTTTCTTGCCCTCAAGTAGCCAGCGAACGGACACTGTCCGCTTCGTGACCCTGGGATTCCCAAACTCTTGCGGAAGACACGTGTTCCTTTGAGGGTGTCTTTATGATGAGGGGGATGACACTGTAAGGCAGATGGCCCCGCTCGAGGCTCATCTTGCCGTGCCGGTCTATTGTCTCAGTTGTGCATTCATTAGGCATGTCTCCTTTGATCCCTGCAATCGTGTTTCCTGATACCACCCCCCTTTACACTCTTTTCGATCTGTTCGCTATCCTCGTCTTCCTCTGCACCTGTTTCTGACTCTTCCTTGATTCGTTTACAGCCGAACGGAATGCACTAATGGTGGGAAGATGTACTTTTACAGTTGGGAACCGGCAAATGCTACTGTAATTATGTTCCGGGCCCTGAATACATGAAAGCGACCCCCTATGAAATGTACTGTGGGAACCGGGTTGTAATCTTTTGTCTGCCATGTTATCTTATGACGAAAAACTGTATAAAAGGAGCGATCCACAGATACAATTCGGAGCAGTCTCCATGAACATACATGCTATGCACTTCTTGCGACTTCTGCGTTCCCTGCAGTAAATAAACCTCGAATCTTTGACGTCGAAGGAAGTGTCCCGTGTCTCTGACATTTGTACGCCGGAACAGGTTACCCACGAAGGTTTCAGGTGTTATCCCTGGCACCGCTGGGTCTTAGAAAAACCCAGTCCTTCAGTTGGCGCCCAACGTAGGGCTGCATCAGCGGTACCGGTCCAAATCCCAACGATCGTGAGGAACTTCGTGTTAAATCTCTGAGGGAAGGTGCACCCCGCTTCATCGATCCTGTTGTCGAAACAAGTGGCCCGAAGACTTTTCCCTCGAAGATCCCCGCCTCCTGACGGCTGCGACGGACTGCTGCCCTGACTGTAGACCTGTTTTGGCGCCTGGCGTAGACCTTGGTATAGCGAGACGATTGACGGGCCTTCCTGGTGACGCCATTGTTCTTTGAGTTAAGTATTTGTGGGTCGCTCCCAAAATCCTTAGTCGTTTTGGGTGCTTAGTTGTTGCATGGTTCCATTGCATTTGTGGTTCTTTGTATCTTGTTCTTAGTTGTTCTATTTGACGTCTGTAGTCGCCAAAAACCGAGGGTTTTTGCATTTTTGCGGGGACATTGTAATCCTATAACCCATGATTGCTGGGTTCGTTACACTAAAGAGGACTGTGTCCTCAGTTGGCCACCTCATGGTAGTTTTGAGACCCCGATTTTAGATAATCTTGAAGCTAAATTGTTCCAAAGAAAAGCAAGGCCGGCCATGTTTGATTCCTTTCGGTTGTGGCGTAAAGAAGCCAAGCAAAAAGAAATTAAACAGCTTAAACGTAATAAGAGAGAAGGTATCGTTACAACGATGAGAAATGCAGAGCAGTTTCAGCGAGATAAAGAAGAGAAGGAACGAAAAGGAAGTTTTTGATAGATTGCAACGTATGACAGTGGATAAATGTTACCCCGCTTTACCGACGGGTACGGATAAGAAGGGAGAAAACGCAGTAGAGGACCCTTTGTCCTATCTATTGAAATCGCCACCTCCATATGCACAGGATACCACAGTTCCCGTGGTTCCTCCTGTTCCTCAACCTGCTGTTCCGGCAGCTGTTAATCCGCCTGTCGCTGGTCCTGCTATTGCGAATCCTCTTGTTCCTATTCCTATACCTGCTCCTGTCCCTACTGCTCCACCGTCTATACCTTCTCAAGCTATCGTTCCCACTACTTCTGCTCTTGTAGCTACTCCTACTGCTCCTGCTGCTCCTATCTTTAGCCCTCATGTTGTTGCTCCTGTACTTTACTCCTCTTCTCCGTCTGTTCGAAGACGCATTCCTAACACTGTTGCTAATCTTTATTCTCCTTTTGGACCGCTTCTTGGGTCTGACGATTCTGTTGCTCCCCAACGATAGAGTCAGCTTCCAGGTGGTCGGGAACGTGATACATTAATCAATATGGCGCGTAATTGGATTAGGTACCCTCTTAAAAATCCTCCGCGCACTATTGTGGAGACTTTCTCTCAATTCAATGTGCCAACACAGAGATTCGTGTTTGACGAAATGTGTAAATTCGTACGTGAAGCGATATCTAATGATGAGGTCAACGAAGTACCGGTTGATGTGACTGAACTTCAGCTTCAGTTTGCGAGTGGTATACTTGTGGGTAGCAATGTTCGACGTGCTCTTGAGCATCTTCTATCTTTTCGTCCTACTGTGATACCCCGAGCATTGTTTAAAGACGAAACTGAGGAGTGGATGGCAACGCCTGGTCAGTATCTCATGCGTGAAGTTCCACCAGTGTGGATGCCAGGTGATGCTAATGCCGTTCCTATTATCCCGCCACATTTCCAGAGAGTGTGGATACACCTTCCATGGAAACGATCGGAAGTCTTGCAAGTTAAGCAGACTTTGCCCGACCCTCGCAAAAATCCTGCAGGGTATTATAAAGAATTGTCTCAATTAGTGGATGCAACGATTATGAACCTTGCCGACATCGATATGCTGTTCGGCAATGTTGTACCACAGCCGGTATGGGCGAAAATTCGTCAGGAAAACCATGTAGCCGAATTAGGTGGTGATTGGCCTGCTCTCGTGGCGGCTGATGTCCGACAGGTTGGTGAGGCTAAGCCCGAACAGCTCATTTCCGATCTTCCCCAGAGAATAATTACCCTTATGAAAACGCTTATGCCAGCTATGAAAGTTAACTGGGATAAACTGTGTGCTTGCAAGCAAAAGAAGGACGAGAGTGTCTCCGATTTCGTTACGAGATTTGAGGAGCCATTCATCGATCATAGTGGTCAAGATATGGGCACTGAGGGAGGTCAGAGATTGTTTGTGGACACATTTGTGTCGAATTTGTTGCCTGATCTAAGCAATAAATTGAAAAATTCAGAGAGTGCGTGGGCTGTTTCTACTTCTGCCCAGATATTGGCTACGGCTCAAAATTATAAAAATAGAGAAAAAGAAGAAACAGATCGTGCAGATAAAAAGACGAAAGAGCTCAAAACGAAAGTTTTGTTGCAACAAGCATATCCTCCGCGCTCGAATCAGAATGATTCTCAGAAGCGGAATAGATCGCAGTCACAGCCCACTAGGTCACAATCGCGAAATGACTTTTCATCGCAGAGATCTATGCTTGGCTACAATCAGTAGCTATTGTAGAGGTGAGGGTCATTTGAAATTCGATTGTCCAGTTTTGCGTGATCGAAATAGTGGAAATTCATCTAGAGGAGGCCGTAGTGGTCCTCAGCAGGCTTCACGAGGTAGAGGTCGTGGTATTACGCAGAATCAAAATGATCGTTCTAATAATTCCTCTGATTCTAATAATTGTTTTGATCAGCGTGGGTCATCATCGGGTAGATCTGCACAGTACAATGTGGACGATTATTACGTCGATCAGAGTACTGACGACGGTAACTACTAGGACAGCCATAGACAAAGAGAGGGAGTAGTATCAGTTCCGGTTGATCAGAGAGGGCCTTACGTCGCAGTTGCCACCTCGGGCGTAGTTGAGCCTTTTCTGTTGGACACTGGTGCAGCGAAAAGTTCCATCATGCATTCGAAACTCCTTGGCGCACCTTTGTCTGACTTAACAAATGTTTCCGTTGGATTCTCCGGCGCCCCTGTTAGCAATCCGGTTTCTCGCCCTTTGCCCCTTACAATTGGGCCATGTGAGCTGAAAGCTCCTTTGATTTTGACCACTGGTTGTGGTGAGAATCTTTTGGGCCTGGATTTGCTGAAACGTTTGTATGCGACTTTATATTGTTCTCCTGTGGGAGTAAAGCTTACGCTGGGTGAGAGAGTGATCTCTCCTATGTACTTGTCCATCGATAAGCTCCCACCGGAATTGAGTTCTCTTTCTGCATCTTTGTGGGCAACAGGTCCCAATGACGTGGGCCTGCTTGACATCTCCCCTTACGTTGTCCAATTGAAATCGAATGTGCAATTACCACGTATTCCCCAGTATCGTATCTCCCTTGATGGTGAACGAGCATTTTTAGCGATCATCTATGATTTGATCGCGAAAGATGTTATCGAGGAGACTCGGGGAAACGTGTGTAATAGCCCTGTGCTACCCATTTTGAAACGCACTGATCCATCTAAGCCTCCTGTTTATCGTTTTGTCATTGATTTAAGGGAGGTGAACAAAATTGTGGTTCCTCAGTTCCCTGTGGTGCCTGACATTACGGCTTTACTGACTCTGATTCCAGCATCTGCATCCTGGTTCTCAGTGATCGATCTGAAGAATGCTTTCTTTAGTATTCCAATCGCTGAGGAGAGCAGAGACCTTTCCGGTTTCTCGTTAGGTGGACGCAGCTTTAGGTTTAAACGTGCTCCTCAGGGCTACTGTGAGAGTCCATCGATATACAGCCAAGCCCTGAAGAGCCAACTTGATGCGTTTGTGTTACCGGCTGGTGCGGCCTTGATCCAATATGTCGATGACTTATTGGTGGCTGCGGATACACTAGAAATTTGCAAAACTGCTACGGTGTCTCTGTTACAGCATCTCTGTGACTTACATCATAAGGTGTCACCTTCTAAACTGCAATATTGTTGTCAAGAAGTAACCTATCTAGGTCATTTATTGTCAAAGGAGGGAAGAAGGTTGACCCCAGAGAGAATTGCAGCGATCGCTCGGATGACTGTGCCAACAACTCAGAGAGATGTGCGTGCCTTTCTAGGTATCACGTCATACTGCAGGCAATGGATTCCATTGCTAGCGAAACCATTGGTAGCTCTTACGTGCAAGGATGTTCCAACTCCTTTGCCATGGACGGAAGAGTCCTCAGAAAAGTTTTTCTGAACTACGTGATGCGTTGTGTTCGGCCCCTATGTTAGGTACTCCTGACTACAGTAAGCCGTTTACACTATACGTTCACGAGAGGGAAGGTTGTGCGTTGAGTGTTTTGACGCAACAATTTGGTGGTAAGCAACGTCCATGTGCATATTTTTCCTCGACCTTTGACCCAGTAGCTAGAGCATTGCCGAGTTGCTTGAGAGCAACAGCGGCAGCTGCGGTGTCCATCCGACAATCTGCAGGATTGGTCATGGATAATATGCTTACGGTGATGGTTCCGCATGCAGTTGACACTCTCTTGAATCGTACGAAAACCCAACACTTGACGAGCGCAAGGTTGTATGGTTATGAGTTGACGCTCCTGGCAAGTCACATTCAAATAAAACGTTGCAATGTCCTAAACCCGGCGACTTTGTTGCCAACAAATATGGAATCAGATGAGGTACCACCACACGATTGTTATTTGCGAACCGAGGAAGAAACGAAGGGTCGTGTTGACCTAAAAAACACTCCATTGGAAGAACCCGACGGTACTTTGTATGTGGATGGTTCGTGTTTTAAGTTGCCGAATGGTGATGTGACGACTGCGTATGCTGTGGTGACGTTGAGTACGGTTGTGGAAACTGCGAGATTGAATCAGAATTCTGTTCAGGCGGCAGAGCTGATTGCCTTAACCAGAGCGTGTGTTTTGTCGGAAGGGAAACGGGTGAATGTGTTTACGGACAGTCAGTATGCGTTTGGTGTTGCCCATAGTTTTGAACGATTGTGGAGAGAGAGAGGTTTTATGACATCGCATGGTACGAAGATCCAGCATGGACAGCTTGTGAATGATCTTTTAGATGCACTTACGTTGCCCAAGCAGGTGGCGATTATTAAGTGTAGTGCACACCGTAAGGTGATGGATGATGTTGGTCGTGGCAATGCGTTTGCTGATGAGATTGCTAAGGAGACTGCGAGAAACCTTACGACTAGAATGTATGTCACGAGTTCGGTAAGGTGGCCTGCAGAAGCTGGTATGTGTGAAGACACTATTGAAAGTGTGAAAGCGATTCAGAATGAGGCCACCGAGACTGAAAAGACCAAGTGGAAAGAGAGTACGGGAAAGATGGATGCGAATGGCTGTTGGATTGATTTGTCGGAGAATAAAAGGTGGATGTTGCCGGATGCATATGTGTTAGCTGTTGTGACTATGGCACACGGTTTGTCACATATTAGTGCGAAAGGTATTTGCAAGATGTTGTCCCCCGTATGGAAAAATGATGGTATCGCTAAGTGTGCTGAGAGATTGGTTAAGAATTGCATGGTATGTATGATGTACAATCCTGGCAAGGGCACTCCTACACCCCCTGGCCATTTTGCTCCTCCTACATGTCCCTTTGAGGTAATTCAGTTGGACTTCATCCATATGGAGCGATGTAATAACCTAAAATACGTCTTAGTTGTGGTTTGCGCATTCTCCCGATGGATTGAAGCTTATCCTCTCAAAGACAATACTGCCTTGTCTACAGCGAAAATCCTACTGAAGGAATACTTTCCTCGGTATGGAATGCCACGGATTGTATGGTCTGATAACGGAAGTGAGTTTGTGGGGAGTGTGATGAAGAGTGTGTGTAAAGGCCTTGGAATTACACAAAAATTCCATAGCGCCAATCATCCCCAGTCAGCAGGTTTGGTTGAGGGGTACAATGGTACTCTCAAACTAAAGCTCGCAAAGATTCAGGCTACGACTGGTCTCTCATGGCCTGACGCTTTGCCTCTGGCTCTTCTGTCAACTAGGGCGACCGTACACTCTCGAGTAGGGCTCAGCCCATATGAGATTGTGTTCGGCCGTCCTGCAAATATTTGGGGGTTCCTAGACCCAGTGCGTTCACCGATCTTGAATACCCAATGCTGATTGATTACCTTCATGATCTGACTGCTAAACGGAGGATCCAGGCCACCAGCTCCAACCCGGAGACTGGGTGGTTACAAGGAACTTTGGCCGAAAGCGAAATCTTGAGTCGAGGTTCATCGGACCCTTTCAAGTGCTCCTTGCCACGAGAACTGCTGTTCGTTTGGAGGGCCGCAAGCATTGGGTGCACGCCACCCACACCAAAAAGGTACCGATACCTTTACCAGCGGACTCATGGGTGAGGACAGGCATCGCCTCATCTGAAACCGAGGTTTTGCCGAACTTTGTGCCGTTCAGCGACGCTCAGCCTGTGGGAGATACTTCAGTGCAGCCGAATAATACTGTTCAACCTTTGTCATTGGAGCATTCAAGATCTGAACTATTGTCTGATCGACAGGACTCTGTTTCATCATCCGACCAACTGTTTGAAGAGCAGACTCGTCCTGGAAGAAGCAGATATTTTCTCTGTTCCAACACTAGAGACTAATAAAAAAATTATTTTTGCTTTTCCCTCGAAATTCACATTCCCCCCATTTCTGAACATTTTTGAACAACTGTGATTTTTGTATGAATTCTGAGTTCTTTTCCGTATATGTGTATTTGTTTCCACAGCTAGGAGATTTTGTATATATTGTTTGATGGAAAGAACCTTACATCTGGGTTGACCGTAGGGCCGTGCGGGTACTTCCTTCTGTTTAGTAGGTCCTGACACTAGGTTAGAGGCCGTCGATTCCTAGGAACTCCTGGGGATTGACCATTGCTACACAGAACGAAGTGCGTCAAGAACGTTGCGGGCGGTTTTAGAGGATGGCTTTCTCAAAGATGTCGGAAGTGGAAAAGACTCAATCTCAAAGATTCGAATTGCATAGGATTGTACGTACTAAATGCTTTATGTTTCAGGTGTTCCTTCTATTCCTAACTGTTTCCTCGTTATTGGTGGGAGGAGTGTATTATGTGATACAGTCATTATTGCCTTCTGTTTCACCTACCCCTTCTTCTGAACCTAAACCTACTTCCACTGTTTCTCCTCATTCCTTTCACATTTTACCCCAACACGAGCAGGTTAGACGTGCGGAATTTATGAACAATTCCTTCGTTCAGCTCCTTCATCAGCATCAGTTGGTAATGAACACTACCAATTGTTGGGTGTGTGGGTTAATGTCACATACCACGGATAGGGGAATTCCGTACTTGGTCCTTCCTTACAGTTCCCAGGGTTCAGCTCAAGCATTCCAAACAATGTTTCGTAGCGCACTAGATTCCTACCCCCATCGAGAGCCACGCACTGCAGATCATGGTCCTGGCCCGTACCACAAGCCTTTGGCAAGAGCGATTGCCGATTTAGATAGGGATATCTTCGACGCATCGCTTATCCCAGAGGAGGAGGTGCGAGCATACCGAGGTCTGAGTGAGGCTGAGTATAGCATGTCAGTGGGTGATCGGCAGCTTAAAAGCTCGTCTCCGATCTGGATCGTACCCCATCTCGGTAATTTCTGTCTGAAAGGCCTGGGCCGAAGCCTGCGAGCTCAGCTCGGGAGGAGTGCCTGTACCGAAACGTATGTTTTGCCGACGACCTCTTCCCCTGTTCTTTTGACTGCCAAGGGTACTTACTTTGTTTGCTACGACCGCGCATATACATGGTTGCCTCGTGACTTCTCAGGCACATGTTATATTGCGAATTTGTTGCCGCCGACCTTTACTGTTGGGTCGGATTATCACAAGACCAGAGTTGTGAGAGGCGTGATTAGCGAAGAGGACACTGCCGGTCAAGAAGCAGGAGACTTCTTTAAGGGTTTCTTGCCGTTTTGGGGACCTATGATCAATAGTAGGAACCTGAGACAGTTGACTCGAGTGGTGGAATCGACCGCTAATATCACTGCGAGCGCCCATGGCAACATTACAGCAGAGCTTCAGGCTGACAGGCTTATGACGTTACAAAATCGTATGGTTTTAGACGTTGTCCTTGCAGATAGAGGTGGAGTATGTAAGGTGATCCATTCGAGTTGCTGCATTTTCATTCCTGACAACGCTCCAACTGTTTATCAAGCCATCTCGAAGTTGCATAAGATCTCTGAGTCCATACACGTGGACGTAGGGGATTAGACGCTACTAGGGTGGTTTTGGGGCCTGATGTCGACGTGGAGTTGGAAAATTCTGATGATCATTGGAGTTGTTGTAGCATTCCTGTTCACCTGTTGTCTTTGTGTGCAGTGTGGTCCTGCCTTATGTGGCCTCTGTGCTACAACGTGTATAAGACGGCCACCTGTTACCAAGGAAGCACTGATGGATAGAATAATGTTGCAGCAACATCTGGATGGTCTGATGAATATCGAGATTGATTCGGATTCCGACTAGTGCTTGCCTACATGAGGGCAAAAGGAGCGTCTGAGGTTCCGTGACATTTGTAAGTGGTGTTTTCGACTCTCCCAAATATGGTCGAGTCTGGTATCTATGAACCGCAAATGACGAGTTTAGTGGATGTACGCGTTTTCGCTGTGCTAGCCTAAACTGTTCGTCTGTGTCGTGGGTTTCTTCATCTGAACCCACGGGTTCCATCTTAGATACGGCATCCATATTGTTTCTTGCCCTCAAGTAGCCAGCGAACGGACACTGTCCGCTTCGTGACCCTGGGATTCCCAAACTCTTGCGGAAGACACGTGTTCCTTTGAGGGTGTCTTTATGATGAGGGGGATGACATGTAAGGCAGATGGCCCCGCTCGAGGCTCATCTTGCCGTGCCGGTCTATTGTCTCAGTTGTGCATTCATTAGGCATGTCTCCTTTGATCCCTGCAATCGTGTTTCCTGATACCACCCCCCTTTACACTCTTTTCGATCTGTTCGCTATCCTCGTCTTCCTCTGCACCTGTTTCTGACTCTTCCTTGATTCGTTTACAGCCGAACGGAATGCACTAATGGTGGGAAGATGTACTTTTACAGTTGGGAACCGGCAAATGCTACTGTAATTATGTTCCGGGCCCTGAATACATGAAAGCGACCCCCTATGAAATGTACTGTGGGAACCGGGTTGTAATCTTTTGTCTGCCATGTTATCTTATGACGAAAAACTGTATAAAAGGAGCGATCCACAGATACAATTCGGAGCAGTCTCCATGAACATACATGCTATGCACTTCTTGCGACTTCTGCGTTCCCTGCAGTAAATAAACCTCGAATCTTTGACGTCGAAGGAAGTGTCCCGTGTCTCTGACATTTGTACGCCGGAACAGGTTACCCACGAAGGTTTCAGGTGTTATCCCTGGCACCGCTGGGTCTTAGAAAAACCCAGTCCTTCAGTTGGCGCCCAACGTAGGGCTGCATCAGCGGTACCGGTCCAAATCCCAACGATCGTGAGGAACTTCGTGTTAAATCTCTGAGGGAAGGTGCACCCCGCTTCATCGATCCTGTTGTCGAAACAAGTGGCCCGAAGACTTTTCCCTCGAAGATCCCCGCCTCCTGACGGCTGCGACGGACTGCTGCCCTGACTGTAGACCTGTTTTGGCGCCTGGCGTAGACCTTGGTATAGCGAGACGATTGACGGGCCTTCCTGGTGACGCCATTGTTCTTTGAGTTAAGTATTTGTGGGTCGCTCCCAAAATCCTTAGTCGTTTTGGGTGCTTAGTTGTTGCATGGTTCCATTGCATTTGTGGTTCTTTGTATCTTGTTCTTAGTTGTTCTATTTGACGTCTGTAGTCGCCAAAAACCGAGGGTTTTTGCATTTTTGCGGGGACATTGTAATCCTATAACCCATGATTGCTGGGTTCGTTACACTAAAGAGGACTGTGTCCTCAGTTGGCCACCTCATGGTAGTTTTGAGACCCCGATTTTAGATAATCTTGAAGCTAAATTGTTCCAAAGAAAAGCAAGGCCGGCCATGTTTGATTCCTTTCGGTTGTGGCGTAAAGAAGCCAAGCAAAAAGAAATTAAACAGCTTAAACGTAATAAGAGAGAAGGTATCGTTACAACGATGAGAAATGCAGAGCAGTTTCAGCGAGATAAAGAAGAGAAGGAACGAAAAGGAAGTTTTTGATAGATTGCAACGTATGACAGTGGATAAATGTTACCCCGCTTTACCGACGGGTACGGATAAGAAGGGAGAAAACGCAGTAGAGGACCCTTTGTCCTATCTATTGAAATCGCCACCTCCATATGCACAGGATACCACAGTTCCCGTGGTTCCTCCTGTTCCTCAACCTGCTGTTCCGGCAGCTGTTAATCCGCCTGTCGCTGGTCCTGCTATTGCGAATCCTCTTGTTCCTATTCCTATACCTGCTCCTGTCCCTACTGCTCCACCGTCTATACCTTCTCAAGCTATCGTTCCCACTACTTCTGCTCTTGTAGCTACTCCTACTGCTCCTGCTGCTCCTATCTTTAGCCCTCATGTTGTTGCTCCTGTACTTTACTCCTCTTCTCCGTCTGTTCGAAGACGCATTCCTAACACTGTTGCTAATCTTTATTCTCCTTTTGGACCGCTTCTTGGGTCTGACGATTCTGTTGCTCCCCAACGATAGAGTCAGCTTCCAGGTGGTCGGGAACGTGATACATTAATCAATATGGCGCGTAATTGGATTAGGTACCCTCTTAAAAATCCTCCGCGCACTATTGTGGAGACTTTCTCTCAATTCAATGTGCCAACACAGAGATTCGTGTTTGACGAAATGTGTAAATTCGTACGTGAAGCGATATCTAATGATGAGGTCAACGAAGTACCGGTTGATGTGACTGAACTTCAGCTTCAGTTTGCGAGTGGTATACTTGTGGGTAGCAATGTTCGACGTGCTCCTGAGCATCTTCTATCTTTTCGTCCTACTGTGATACCCCGAGCATTGTTTAAAGACGAAACTGAGGAGTGGATGGCAACGCCTGGTCAGTATCTCATGCGTGAAGTTCCACCAGTGTGGATGCCAGGTGATGCTAATGCCGTTCCTATTATCCCGCCACATTTCCAGAGAGTGTGGATACACCTTCCATGGAAACGATCGGAAGTCTTGCAGGTTAAGCAGACTTTGCCCGACCCTCGCAAAAATCCTGCAGGGTATTATAAAGAATTGTCTCAATTAGTGGATGCAACGATTATGAACCTTGCCGACATCGATATGCTGTTCGGCAATGTTGTACCACAGCCGGTATGGGCGAAAATTCGTCAGGAAAACCATGTAGCCGAATTAGGTGGTGATTGGCCTGCTCTTGTGGCGGCTGATGTCCGACAGGTTGGTGAGGCTAAGCCCGAACAGCTCATTTCCGATCTTCCCCAGAGAATAATTACCCTTATGAAAACGCTTATGCCAGCTATGAAAGTTAACTGGGATAAACTGTGTGCTTGCAAGCAAAAGAAGGACGAGAGTGTCTCCGATTTCGTTACGAGATTTGAGGAGCCATTCATCGATCATAGTGGTCAAGATATGGGCACTGAGGGAGGTCAGAGATTGTTTGTGGACACATTTGTGTCGAATTTGTTGCCTGATCTAAGCAATAAATTGAAAAATTCAGAGAGTGCGTGGGCTGTTTCTACTTCTGCCCAGATATTGGCTACGGCTCAATATTATAAAAATAGAGAAAAAGAAGAAACAGATCGTGCAGATAAAAAGACGAAAGAGCTCAAAACGAAAGTTTTGTTGCAACAAGCATATCCTCCGCGCTCGAATCAGAATGATTCTCAGAAGCGGAATAGATCGCAGTCACAGCCCACTAGGTCACAATCGCGAAATGACTTTTCATCGCAGAGATCTATGCTTGGCTACAATCAGTGTGCCTATTGTAGAGGTGAGGGTCATTTGAAATTCGATTGTCCAGTTTTGCGTGATCGAAATAGTGGAAATTCATCTAGAGGAGGCCGTAGTGGTCCTCAGCAGGCTTCACGAGGTAGAGGTCGTGGTATTACGCAGAATCAAAATGATCGTTCTAATAATTCCTCTGATTCTAATAATTGTTTTGATCAGCGTGGGTCATCATCGGGTAGATCTGCACAGTACAATGTGGACGATTATTACGTCGATCAGAGTACTGACGACGGTAACTACTAGGACAGCCATAGACAAAGAGAGGGAGTAGTATCAGTTCCGGTTGATCAGAGAGGGCCTTACGTCGCAGTTGCCACCTCGGGCGTAGTTGAGCCTTTTCTGTTGGACACTGGTGCAGCGAAAAGTTCCATCATGCATTCGAAACTCCTTGGCGCACCTTTGTCTGACTTAACAAATGTTTCCGTTGGATTCTCCGGCGCCCCTGTTAGCAATCCGGTTTCTCGCCCTTTGCCCCTTACAATTGGGCCATGTGAGCTGAAAGCTCCTTTGATTTTGACCACTGGTTGTGGTGAGAATCTTTTGGGCCTGGATTTGCTGAAACGTTTGTATGCGACTTTATATTGTTCTCCTGTGGGAGTAAAGCTTACGCTGGGTGAGAGAGTGATCTCTCCTATGTACTTGTCCATCGATAAGCTCCCACCGGAATTGAGTTCTCTTTCTGCATCTTTGTGGGCAACAGGTCCCAATGACGTGGGCCTGCTTGACATCTCCCCTTACGTTGTCCAATTGAAATCGAATGTGCAATTACCACGTATTCCCCAGTATCGTATCTCCCTTGATGGTGAACGAGCATTTTTAGCGATCATCTATGATTTGATCGCGAAAGATGTTATCGAGGAGACTCGGGGAAACGTGTGTAATAGCCCTGTGCTACCCATTTTGAAACGCACTGATCCATCTAAGCCTCCTGTTTATCGTTTTGTCATTGATTTAAGGGAGGTGAACAAAATTGTGGTTCCTCAGTTCCCTGTGGTGCCTGACATTACGGCTTTACTGACTCTGATTCCAGCATCTGCATCCTGGTTCTCAGTGATCGATCTGAAGAATGCTTTCTTTAGTATTCCAATCGCTGAGGAGAGCAGAGACCTTTCCGGTTTCTCGTTAGGTGGACGCAGCTTTAGGTTTAAACGTGCTCCTCAGGGCTACTGTGAGAGTCCATCGATATACAGCCAAGCCCTGAAGAGCCAACTTGATGCGTTTGTGTTACCGGCTGGTGCGGCCTTGATCCAATATGTCGATGACTTATTGGTGGCTGCGGATACACTAGAAATTTGCAAAACTGCTACGGTGTCTCTGTTACAGCATCTCTGTGACTTACATCATAAGGTGTCACCTTCTAAACTGCAATATTGTTGTCAAGAAGTAACCTATCTAGGTCATTTATTGTCAAAGGAGGGAAGAAGGTTGACCCCAGAGAGAATTGCAGCGATCGCTCGGATGACTGTGCCAACAACTCAGAGAGATGTGCGTGCCTTTCTAGGTATCACGTCATACTGCAGGCAATGGATTCCATTGCTAGCGAAACCATTGGTAGCTCTTACGTGCAAGGATGTTCCAACTCCTTTGCCATGGACGGAAGAGTCCTCAGAAAAGTTTTTCTGAACTACGTGATGCGTTGTGTTCGGCCCCTATGTTAGGTACTCCTGACTACAGTAAGCCGTTTACACTATACGTTCACGAGAGGGAAGGTTGTGCGTTGAGTGTTTTGACGCAACAATTTGGTGGTAAGCAACGTCCATGTGCATATTTTTCCTCGACCTTTGACCCAGTAGCTAGAGCATTGCCGAGTTGCTTGAGAGCAACAGCGGCAGCTGCGGTGTCCATCCGACAATCTGCAGGATTGGTCATGGATAATATGCTTACGGTGATGGTTCCGCATGCAGTTGACACTCTCTTGAATCGTACGAAAACCCAACACTTGTCGAGCGCAAGGTTGTATGGTTATGAGTTGACGCTCCTGGCAAGTCACATTCAAATAAAACGTTGCAATGTCCTAAACCCGGCGACTTTGTTGCCAACAAATATGGAATCAGATGAGGTACCACCACACGATTGTTATTTGCGAACCGAGGAAGAAACGAAGGGTCGTGTTGACCTAAAAAACACTCCATTGGAAGAACCCGACGGTACTTTGTATGTGGATGGTTCGTGTTTTAAGTTGCCGAATGGTGATGTGACGACTGCGTATGCTGTGGTGACGTTGAGTACGGTTGTGGAAACTGCGAGATTGAATCAGAATTCTGTTCAGGCGGCAGAGCTGATTGCCTTAACCAGAGCGTGTGTTTTGTCGGAAGGGAAACGGGTGAATGTGTTTACGGACAGTCAGTATGCGTTTGGTGTTGCCCATAGTTTTGAACGATTGTGGAGAGAGAGAGGTTTTATGACATCGCATGGTACGAAGATCCAGCATGGACAGCTTGTGAATGATCTTTTAGATGCACTTACGTTGCCCAAGCAGGTGGCGATTATTAAGTGTAGTGCACACCGTAAGGTGATGGATGATGTTGGTCGTGGCAATGCGTTTGCTGATGAGATTGCTAAGGAGACTGCGAGAAACCTTACGACTAGAATGTATGTCACGAGTTCGGTAAGGTGGCCTGCAGAAGCTGGTATGTGTGAAGACACTATTGAAAGTGTGAAAGCGATTCAGAATGAGGCCACCGAGACTGAAAAGACCAAGTGGAAAGAGAGTACGGGAAAGATGGATGCGAATGGCTGTTGGAATGATTTGTCGGAGAATAAAAGGTGGATGTTGCCGGATGCATATGTGTTAGCTGTTGTGACTATGGCACACGGTTTGTCACATATTAGTGCGAAAGGTATTTGCAAGATGTTGTCCCCCGTATGGAAAAATGATGGTATCGCTAAGTGTGCTGAGAGATTGGTTAAGAATTGCATGGTATGTATGATGTACAATCCTGGCAAGGGCACTCCTACACCCCCTGGCCATTTTGCTCCTCCTACATGTCCCTTTGAGGTAATTCAGTTGGACTTCATCCATATGGAGCGATGTAATAACCTAAAATACGTCTTAGTTGTGGTTTGCGCATTCTCCCGATGGATTGAAGCTTATCCTCTCAAAGACAATACTGCCTTGTCTACAGCGAAAATCCTACTGAAGGAATACTTTCCTCGGTATGGAATGCCACGGATTGTATGGTCTGATAACGGAAGTGAGTTTGTGGGGAGTGTGATGAAGAGTGTGTGTAAAGGCCTTGGAATTACACAAAAATTCCATAGCGCCAATCATCCCCAGTCAGCAGGTTTGGTTGAGGGGTACAATGGTACTCTCAAACTAAAGCTCGCAAAGATTCAGGCTACGACTGGTCTCTCATGGCCTGACGCTTTGCCTCTGGCTCTTCTGTCAACTAGGGCGACCGTACACTCTCGAGTAGGGCTCAGCCCATATGAGATTGTGTTCGGCCGTCCTGCAAATATTTGGGGGTTCCTAGACCCAGTGAGTTCACCGATCTTGAATACCCAATGCTGATTGATTACCTTCATGATCTGACTGCTAAACGGAGGATCCAGGCCACCAGCCTCAACCCGGAGACTGGGTGGTTACAAGGAACTTTGGCCGAAAGCGAAATCTTGAGTCGAGGTTCATCGGACCCTTTCAAGTGCTCCTTGCCACGAGAACTGCTGTTCGTTTGGAGGGCCGCAAGCATTGGGTGCACGCCACCCACACCAAAAAGGTACCGATACCTTTACCAGCGGACTCATGGGTGAGGACAGGCATCGCCTCATCTGAAACCGAGGTTTTGCCGAACTTTGTGCCGTTCAGCGACGCTCAGCCTGTGGGAGATACTTCAGTGCAGCCGAATAATACTGTTCAACCTTTGTCATTGGAGCATTCAAGATCTGAACTATTGTCTGATCGACAGGACTCTGTTTCATCATCCGACCAACTGTTTGAAGAGCAGACTCGTCCTGGAAGAAGCAGATATTTTCTCTGTTCCAACACTAGAGACTAATAAAAAAATTATTTTTGCTTTTCCCTCGAAATTCACATTCCCCCCATTTCTGAACATTTTTGAACAACTGTGATTTTTGTATGAATTCTGAGTTCTTTTCCGTATATGTGTATTTGTTTCCACAGCTAGGAGATTTTGTATATATTGTTTGATGGAAAGAACCTTACATCTGGGTTGACCGTAGGGCCGTGCGGGTACTTCCTTCTGTTTAGTAGGTCCTGACACTAGGTTAGAGGCCGTCGATTCCTAGGAACTCCTGGGGATTGACCATTGCTACACAGAACGAAGTGCGTCAAGAACGTTGCGGGCGGTTTTAGAGGATGGCTTTCTCAAAGATGTCGGAAGTGGAAAAGACTCAATCTCAAAGATTCGAATTGCATAGGATTGTACGTACTAAATGCTTTATGTTTCAGGTGTTCCTTCTATTCCTAACTGTTTCCTCGTTATTGGTGGGAGGAGTGTATTATGTGATACAGTCATTATTGCCTTCTGTTTCACCTACCCCTTCTTCTGAACCTAAACCTACTTCCACTGTTTCTCCTCATTCCTTTCACATTTTACCCCAACACGAGCAGGTTAGACGTGCGGAATTTATGAACAATTCCTTCGTTCAGCTCCTTCATCAGCATCAGTTGGTAATGAACACTACCAATTGTTGGGTGTGTGGGTTAATGTCACATACCACGGATAGGGGAATTCCGTACTTGGTCCTTCCTTACAGTTCCCAGGGTTCAGCTCAAGCATTCCAAACAATGTTTCGTAGCGCACTAGATTCCTACCCCCATCGAGAGCCACGCACTGCAGATCATGGTCCTGGCCCGTACCACAAGCCTTTGGCAAGAGCGATTGCCGATTTAGATAGGGATATCTTCGACGCATCGCTTATCCCAGAGGAGGAGGTGCGAGCATACCGAGGTCTGAGTGAGGCTGAGTATAGCATGTCAGTGGGTGATCGGCAGCTTAAAAGCTCGTCTCCGATCTGGATCGTACCCCATCTCGGTAATTTCTGTCTGAAAGGCCTGGGCCGAAGCCTGCGAGCTCAGCTCGGGAGGAGTGCCTGTACCGAAACTTATGTTTTGCCGACGACCTCTTCCCCTGTTCTTTTGACTGCCAAGGGTACTTACTTTGTTTGCTACGACCGCGCATATACATGGTTGCCTCGTGACTTCTCAGGCACATGTTATATTGCGAATTTGTTGCCGCCGACCTTTACTGTTGGGTCGGATTATCACAAGACCAGAGTTGTGAGAGGCGTGATTAGCGAAGAGGACACTGCCGGTCAAGAAGCAGGAGACTTCTTTAAGGGTTTCTTGCCGTTTTGGGGACCTATGATCAATAGTAGGAACCTGAGACAGTTGACTCGAGTGGTGGAATCGACCGCTAATATCACTGCGAGCGCCCATGGCAACATTACAGCAGAGCTTCAGGCTGACAGGCTTATGACGTTACAAAATCGTATGGTTTTAGACGTTGTCCTTGCAGATAGAGGTGGAGTATGTAAGGTGATCCATTCGAGTTGCTGCATTTTCATTCCTGACAACGCTCCAACTGTTTATCAAGCCATCTCGAAGTTGCATAAGATCTCTGAGTCCATACACGTGGACGTAGGGGATTAGACGCTACTAGGGTGGTTTTGGGGCCTGATGTCGACGTGGAGTTGGAAAATTCTGATGATCATTGGAGTTGTTGTAGCATTCCTGTTCACCTGTTGTCTTTGTGTGCAGTGTGGTCCTGCCTTATGTGGCCTCTGTGCTACAACGTGTATAAGACGGCCACCTGTTACCAAGGAAGCACTGATGGATAGAATAATGTTGCAGCAACATCTGGATGGTCTGATGAATATTGAGATTGATTCGGATTCCGACTAGTGCTTGCCTACATGAGGGCAAAAGGAGCGTCTGAGGTTCCGTGACATTTGTAAGTGGTGTTTTCGACTCTCCCAAATATGGTCGAGTCTGGTATCTATGAACCGCAAATGACGAGTTTAGTGGATGTACGCGTTTTCGCTGTGCTAGCCTAAACTGTTCGTCTGTGTCGTGGGTTTCTTCATCTGAACCCACGGGTTCCATCTTAGATACGGCATCCATATTGTTTCTTGCCCTCAAGTAGCCAGCGAACGGACACTGTCCGCTTCGTGACCCTGGGATTCCCAAACTCTTGCGGAAGACACGTGTTCCTTTGAGGGTGTCTTTATGATGAGGGGGATGACACTGTAAGGCAGATGGCCCCGCTCGAGGCTCATCTTGCCGTGCCGGTCTATTGTCTCAGTTGTGCATTCATTAGGCATGTCTCCTTTGATCCCTGCAATCGTGTTTCCTGATACCACCCCCCTTTACACTCTTTTCGATCTGTTCGCTATCCTCGTCTTCCTCTGCACCTGTTTCTGACTCTTCCTTGATTCGTTTACAGCCGAACGGAATGCACTAATGGTGGGAAGATGTACTTTTACAGTTGGGAACCGGCAAATGCTACTGTAATTATGTTCCGGGCCCTGAATACATGAAAGCGACCCCCTATGAAATGTACTGTGGGAACCGGGTTGTAATCTTTTGTCTGCCATGTTATCTTATGACGAAAAACTGTATAAAAGGAGCAATCCACAGATACAATTCGAAGCAGTCTCCATGAACATACATGCTATGTACTTCTTGCGACTTCTGCGTTCCCTGCAGTAAATAAACCTCGAATCTTTGACGTCGAAGGAAGTGTCCCGTGTCTCTGACATTTGTACGCCGGAACAGGTTACCCACGAAGGTTTCAGGTGTTATCCCTGGCACCTCTGGGTCTTAGAAAAACCCAGTCCTTCACGGTGTGTCTCCAACCACGTGCCGGTAAGCACTGCAGTTCAGCAGGTCCCTCAGTGAACCAAAAGCCACCATCCCATGCATGGTGCCTATGCCAGACACAATGTTTCCGGTGCCACCAAGTCTGTGCTCAGCAAGTCATGGACCCTCTATGACTGAGTATCGTGGTGCGGACGCCATCATGTAATCTCCGGCCCTGGGGAATGTGATGTTGCAGGGCCCTAGGCCATCATGCATGAATAATAACCACATGGATACACCCAGAGAGACAGTGGAAATGGCGTCGAGCACGTATTCCCGGCCCTTTTTATTGACAGGTTCACTTGTCCTGTGATGCGTGTGCTGGATGGGTGTACTGTGGGTGTAAACCAGTCATGAGGGAGTGGCTGTGGCATGCTGACAACTAGACCTGTCATCAGCAGATCACTACAGGGAAGACCTGGGACATGTAGCTTTGTTGTCCCCCCCTATAAGCGTAAGCGGAGGGGCCTGGGCTGGCGTATGCAAGTCCAGCGTAGGTGTGTGAACAATGAGCCCAGAGCTCTGGGTGTTGTTACATCCAGGGCTGGACAAGTAAGTTACTAATGCTTGAGTCTTTGTTGTAGTGTCAGCGCCACCCGGACCGCAATCAGCAATGTGTCACCCTGTGACTCAAGTCTCACAGCATGAGCACCATGGACGTAAGGGGGAATCACTGACCCTACATTCATCCATACTCTTACACTTGAAAGATCATAGACATAACACATCTGTGTGATTATGAATATTTAATGCACAGTCAGTGGAGTGTTGCAGCTGGAGCAGTACAGGGCCATGCAAACCCCACTTTACAATGCTGGCCCCTGAAGGGCCATCCAGAGTCGTTCAGGGAATGGCAAGTCCAAAGGAAGAGGAAGAATTCAGTCTACAATCTGAATGCTGTGTCATTGCCGATCAAACAGAATTTTGCAGTCCGATTCAAGGTCCAAGGTGAGTGTTGCAGAGTGTATCGGGTTCAGTGGAAGGTGATGATGCAGAGGGCAGAACCAAGCAGAAACAGGCTATATGGCAGAGATGAATGGTACTGTGTCCTTCTTACCATGAAGGCAGGTTCATCTGCATCTTCATCCACTGCTGTTTCATGCGCCTCACATGTGGGTGGTCGTGTTCTGTCTCCAACACTGTGTGGCAGTGACAACCCAGGGGATGGATGTGGAATGTCTGCCGCACTGTGTGGCACTGACACTTCAGGTGTGGATATATGGATGTAGTGGTAGCAGCAGCAGTCATCTGCACCAGGCATTGTGACAGCAATGCCATGAGGATGTTCTTGAGGTCATTGAGGAACCCAGCTACCTCTAGCTGGTGTGCAGCCATGGCAGTTGCTCTTTCCACCTGCGTCCATTCCATGGTCTCAATTAACCTTCGCATGTGTCCCAACTCCCGGGTGACATAGCTAGAACCACTCTGACTGGACAGTTGTTCTTGTCTCTGAGCCAGGACTCCGGCGATATCAGCTATGGTCTGTTGGAGAGCATGGAGCAGACTGTGGGTGTCCGTTAGGGACTGTGAGCGGTCCCTGATGGAACTTAGAGACCCACGTATGGCATCCAGTTTGGCTGCCATATGGGTGAACCCCACCCGCACATGTTTAGCCAGCTTTTCCTGGCAACCGAAAACACGGTGTTGGAAGGCCATGTGCTCTTTGTGGGGGGTCCTGGGAGGTAGCTGTGGTGGTGGGTGCTGCCTGCTGTGTGTTCTGTGCACGGGGGTCGGGTCTCATCGATGCAGCTGGACTGCCCCGCACCTGGAGGTGGGGTGCGGAGGCTGTCAATGAACTCTTGGAGGGTGCCGGTGTCATAGGTGTGGTGGTCCTCTTCATCATCAGAGAAGAGAGGTTCAGGCTGCCCTGCAGGAGGTGTTGTTTTTCCCTCTGCAATGTGAAGGGGTGATACATTGTGATCACATGTATGTTGTGTCATTGTACATGCTTACAGACAGACTGCATGACAGTGTACATTGTGGCTGTTTGGGAGGAGCTGCCTATTTGATGCGGACAGTGGACATTTCGACAACATCACAGATGTGTGTTTGTACCTGTACATAATCAACTCAAATTTCCCTGCAAGGCCAAATGTAATTGGCTAGTTTCTACACACGTGGCACCAGTTGTGTCCTCTGCTCTGTTGTGTACGTGTTGTGGTTTGTACCACATCTTTGTCAATGTTGATGTGCTCTGCATGTTATGTGTGTGTGCTGCATTTTGGGGGATTTGCCCAGGCAGCTCAGATTTTGCTGCCTCTTATCCCTTTCATGCAGTGTGCCTTTGACTTCTGTGCTTATACAGTGCTGCGATGTTGCATACTTGGGTACATTGGTCTCTTGGTGGGAGTTGGGGGTCTGGGGCATGGGTTGTCAGCAGATATGCACTACTTAATTGTGCATGTGTGCCATTGTGCCCATCTCCCCTGTCCCCTCAGTCCCTGGTCGTTACTCACCCTGGTGCTTTTGTGTTCTGTCATGTTGAGCAGTGTCCGGTCCACCAACTCCTGGCACCTTCTCTCCACTGATGACTCTGAACACCATTTCCTCCATATCGTCCAGCTCCTCCTGTGGCGCAGGACTCCCACCTCCAGTCTGCATTGCTGCCTTCCGGCTGTTTGCGAGTTTCTGCTTGGTTTTACTCTTCACATCATTCCAGAGCCTCTTGACCTCTTCCATTGTCCTCTTCAGCACTCTGACCGCATTCACCTTGTCCACGAATGGACTGCCACATTCCATTTTTTGTTGCCAATGACACAGTGGAGGTGACAAACATGTTCTACCACCTCCGTTATCAGGATCCTGTTTTCCTGCTGACTCAACCGCTTCTTCCTACTCTTCTTGTCCTTGCCCTTCCCTGACCCTGAGGTCCCAGGCTGGTCTTCCAGGTGGGTTTGTGGCGTTCTAGTTGTCCTCTGTACTTGCTCCGGCAAAATCCATTGTGCTTCGCTGTTGTTTGGCTTTTATTTCTATGTTTTTTTTTCTACTTTTATGGTGATTTTTCCCGCCTGATATGTGTGAATTGCAAGCCTGTTGCTGTTTTTTGCTGATTTTTGTATCACGATTGGCCTCATTGCAACTTTTTTGCGTTCATGATTTGCATTTTTTGCTGTGTCGCGTTAACTTTATCGTGGACATTTGACGTGTTATCATGAGCCTATCGCATGGTACCGTGGTGTTGGGAATACAATGTTAACACAGCGTTATTTTCCCGGATAGACTGCGATGTGGAGATTTGCATTAAGCTAATGTTGCAGTGATTATCACTCGTTCTTAAGAAAATCCCCCAGGGTTTCTGTCCTCCTCAGAAAGTGCTACTGTTACCAGATGTCTGGAAGTGAAGGAGGGGATGCCTGTGGGAATCGCCGCTGTGCAGACTCAATATATCACACACGTGTACCATCTTCCTGTGTCTCCCCCACCAAAATTACCCCCTCAGAGGTACTTGCCTTAAGCCACGACCCGTGTCCAGGGCCATGGCGTAGGGACCTGGGGCGTCCTCTCCCTCCTGCGGGTCATCCGGCCCGGTTGCAGTGTACTAGAGGCTCTCCTGGGTCTTCGTCCTTCCGTCGCGTTTGACCTTGTCCTTAGTCTTTGGCTGGTCTCTCTCACTCCTCATCACCGTCTTTTCCGCCTCCTCCCTCTTCTTCACCTTCCTCTCATCCTCCTGGATCTCCGAGTCCACGCCTTTTTGACCTTCTCCTTCTGATGACATCAGGAGCTCCTCCTCGGTCGTTCTGGCTGACACTAGACAGCTGGGTGTTTCCGGCTTGTGTGGTGGGTCAGCAACACCAATCGTCCGCTTCCAGTAGGCCTCATTGCGTCCTCCTCACAAGGGGTTTCTAGGAATCTTGAGGTCCACCGAGTAGGTAACATCACTCTTATACTCCTTCACCTCATATGCCCAGAATAACGGTCTGCCTGGATCTGGGGCTCTACTGTCTCCATTACCCACACTTTTTGACCAGGCTGAAGATTAACCAGAGTGGCATTCTCATCATACAAGAGTTGCATTTCCTCCCGGCTAGGTTCTCCTATGAGAGTTTTTTTTTAAGCAGGCTGTCTGGTTACGGAACACCTGCATGTAGCTAATTACATCCTGGGGTGGCTCTTTGGGAGCTTGCTCCCAGCCTTCCTTTTCCAAGCTAAGAGGTCCTCTCACCGGGTACCCATACATAATTTTAAAGGGGCTGAAGCCAAGCCCCTTCTGTGGTTCCCCCCTGTAGGTGAACAAAAGACATGGTAGGAGAACTTCCCATCAGGCTTATCCACTTCTTCCTGACCACCGCTCTGGGATGGACACCGTCTGAATAGCCTTCGTACCTCGAGCCATAGCTGGTTTCTCAGATACAGGAAAGTTGGATCCCTCACCCTCTGTGAACTATCTAAAGACCTTCATTCTTCTTGAGGGATTCGGCAGAATTGTTTTTATTAATGTATTTCTTCATTTCCACTTTGACTGAGGACCATATTGAATAGTTTTGAACTCCTGAGTTCCTCCAGACGGGAGCCTATTCTGTTCTTGCTACAGGCCAGAGCTTTCCAAACTCTGTCGCAACACGGTACTGTGTCCCCTGACATGGGTGAGTGTGTCACGCGATGACGCTGGTACTGCGCATTACAAGGTCTGTTTCAGTTTCTTAAGGAAATTGCTGTTCATCTTGTCCAAGCCGGTTTTATTAATGTAGTTATGCTTTTATACAGCACAAGTTAGGCCCAAGGAAAATCAGAGAGCTTTACAATGAAAATGCGGTACAAATAGAAAAGGCAGTTCGTATGCCAGGGGTACTTGGAGAAAGGAGAGGCACATGTGCAATCCAGTCAGCAGAAGTCCCTGCTACCCATTCCCTGCAGGAGTTTTAGCCCGGGGACAAGGAGGAGCGGCAGGGAAGCACAATCCGTTGGCCGCCAGGCTTCGCTGTCTGTCTGAGCCCCAGTGGCACGGAGACACCCGGGAACCACCTCTACAATGAGGATCAAGCCCTCCTGGCTGGCCTGACTGACCTGCTGCAGGGCTACGCCATGGAGGTGCTGCGCCAGTGGGCGCTGGACCTGTTTGAGTTCGCTGTACTTCAGCTGCTGGATGGCAGCCGCAGGCACAAAATTCATGTCAACTTCGAACAGCAAAAAAAAAAGATCATGAACACCACTTCCTCATCTTATGATGATGCTTATAAACAAATGAAAAGTGAAGAAGGTCAAGGTAAACCGGGTTGGTAATGCTAGAATTGATTTTTTATGCTTTGCATTTGTTTGTTGGAGCTGACACTATGACCACATTCTTAACTGTACAAATTATAAAAGGCTCTTCATGGGCAGCGGCAACTCTGCAGCGTGCTTCCCTTGAAAAGCACGCTTTTACAACAGTTCGCACACAACGCCAGGCAACACATGAATGTCAGAGATGCACGTCAGTAACTGCAAATGTCTATTTTTGCCGTGTTGCCGGGTGACATCAGAGCCACAGGAACATGAGTAAGGAGGGAAGGAGGAAGTGGATCCACAGGTTAAAGAACATTCCCTCCCAATGAGGAGCATGTTATTAGGTACTGGAACTACATCATCCTTGGTCTGCTTATCAACTTCGTCCAAAGAACCGAAACCTGCTTTGCACCCCCAGAACAGCAAAGTAAATTCAGGAAGGGCATAAGGTACCTTGAGGGCAGCAAATTCACAGCAACAAATATGAATAGCCATCATGTCATAGCTCTCAGAAAGTTTAACCGCGGGTTACAATGCTGGTTCACTTTTAAACAAAATGCTTTGGTCATATATTTTTTGACAGCCACAAGAAAATGCTAATAGAGTTTAGGACAGGCTTTCGATACTACAAGTGGGGTAACTTGAAACCTGAGAAATACAATCAGTTGGGAGTTCTCTGACAGGGAGTTCTGAAGGAGTTGGGGGCACCCTTTGAGTGCTGGTGGTGGGCAGCTGGGGGTGTACAGTTCTAGCTGCATACCTATTTCTGTTCCCAGGGAGGAAGTCTCTACACATTTTGTTATTTACAATTTCTAATCTGTGACATATGTATTTGTCCTTAGCTCTTACATGCAGTTTAATTTAACCTCCGGTATGCTGGTAAATCTGAATTATCGTGTCGCGAAATTATGCATGTCTAAAAGTGTGTCACCAACATGAAAAGTTTGGAAAGCACTGCTATAGGCGAATCTGACAAGGAAGTAGTCATCACAATTTTCTCCAAACCTTGGAGACATCCCCCTCATCTCCCTGACCTTTATGGCTGCTGCTATTTATTCTGTCCATCATTCAGCACCATGAAGAATGTGGTTCTTCATGAAACGTGCATCAGCGCAAACTTCAACCTGGATTCAAAGCAGGGCTTGCATCTTGAGAGGACATATTAGGTTACTAGTTTCACACATGATCAAATGATCTACAAATACATATATGTTAAGTGATATAGATATTGAACCTCTGTGTTTAGTTGGGCAATTACATTCTCCTAAGTAAACTTTTGGTTATAATGATAAATATATCAAGTCATGAATTGGTGGGGTAGTAAGTTATGTTTTTAATTTGCTTTGGTATGAATGTGATAGAGTGAATGTAGTATGGCAGACAATAGTATGAGTAATAGTATGAGTAATAATATGAGTAATAGTCCCTTTTACCTTTTTTGGGTAAAAGGGACTATAGGGAAACCCAAACCTCTAACCAAACCCAAAGGCAGGCATGACTGGTACTCTGCATCATGCAGAAAGGCCAAGTCACGTTTAATTGAGGCAGTTAAAGGGAAGTCCCCCTTATCAATTCAAATAGTTAGAAGAGAACATAAAAAGGTCTTGTGGTTAGCTAAAAGGGAGTGGGAAGATGCCTACTGGCTAACCCTCAAAGAAGCAAGCTTGAAAAAAGACTCCAAATGTTTTTGGGACACTATAAGGGCATGTAACAGACCAGATAGTGATCTCCTAACCTGCAACATTCCAAGTCAGGTGTGGGAGGATCACCTCTCTAAACTCTACTCCTGTCACGACGGCCCCAACGGGAGAGGGCCTGTCATATCCTCCCCTACTACTAACTATATATTTTGCCCCAGCGACTCCGACTTTACACTCAAGGAAGTGGAATACGCAATAAGCTCTATTATTCCACAAAAAGCGGCTGGACCTGATGGGATTCCCGGGGATCTGCTAAAATCCGATAGCGCCAAATGGGGTAAATTGATTCACTCCCTCCTTGTTGCCATCTGTAGGGGTGCCCCTATTCCCTCATCATGGAAGGGGGCGGAGGTGGTCCCCATTCATAAGAAAGGTTCGAGGGATGACCCATCTAACTATAGGCCGATCAGCTTGCTAGATATCAGCCAAAAAGTTGTCGGTAAAGTCCTGTTACTCAGAATCCTCAACTGGGTAGAAAAAAATAAAATCCTTACCGACTTCCAGGCGGGTTTCAGAGTGGGCACTGGAACGATTGAGCAAGCATTCAGGCTCATGATGGTATATTGGAAGGTTGTGGTAATAGGCAAGGGCAGTCTTTATCTCGCATTCATCGATTTAAAGACTGCCTTTGACCTCGTACCTAGGGACCTATTATGGAAAGTACTGGCTGACATGGGGCTGCCACACTATCTACTATCCCTATTAGTCAGACTACACCAGGACAGCTTTGCCCAAGTCAGGTGGGGCCCTGGAGGGGAGAAAACGGGCAGTATTCTGGTTGAGAGAGGAGTCCGCCAGGGATGTGTTCTGGCTCCCACCCTTTTCTCTCTCTACATCAATGGGGTGGTCGAGCATCTCCTCAAATATCCATCTGACGAGCCATCCCTGGCTGGTGAACGCATACCGACCCTCCTTTTCGCGGATGATACGCTTTTAATCTCCAAAACCCCAATGGGACTCCAGAGACTTTTGGACAATTTCCAATCATTTTGTACCGATCGAGGCCTGGTAATAAATACCAACAAAACGAAGTACCTTGTCCTCAATCCACCAAAACAACATGTGCGTTCCCCCACCCTAAACGCTGAGCTCCTGGAAAGGGTGAAAGTCTTCGATTACCTCGGGATACGCCTTTCAGACAAAATGGACTGTATGCCACACCTAGACAAAATGCTGCTGAGCCACAAAAGGATTACAGGCGCCCTTTTGAGAGAGCAACGTTCCAGTACAACAAGGCCTATAGGAACAGCCCTTGAAATTTATACAGCTAAAGGTGTCAGCTCTGCCCTCTATGGAGCGGAACTTTGGGGCTTTTTGTCCACTGACGCTCTGCAAAGATCTGAGAACAAATTTTGCAGAGAAATAATGTCCCTTCCACAAGGCACCCCGACACTTCCTTTATTTATGGACCTTGGCTGTACCCAGATTGGCGAAATTGCAAAATTTCGCCCGTTACTATTATGGGCCCGTATTTGGCGGGTAGAAGAACTAAGTGGATATGCCAGAGGCCTCAAAGAAATTATGTCATCACCAAGCTGGTATAAAATCAAATGGCTAAAAGACATGAAAACCCTATTAACCAAGTTGGGCCAACTTGAATCATGGCTAAGTAGAACTTCACCCCCAAAGCAAACACTTAAAAAGCTCTATTGGGACTGGATTTGCTCTCAGAGACATTCTAGCACATCTCTAGGCAGGCTAACAGAGGACTTCCTGATGTTCAAAGACTGTCCCAGGCGGAAACTTTATCTGGATATAATTGGAAAACCCTTTGATAGGGCCTTGTATTTCAGATTTAGAACGGGAACCTTACCACTGAACACCTTCACTAAAAGTTGGAAATCTTGTATAGAAAAATCTGATCTATGTCCATCGTGCCTTGCTAAACCGGAGACACTAGCGCATTTTTTGTTTGTTTGCGGCAAGTATGCTAATCCAAGGAGGGTGTGGCTGAAAAACCAATGCCGGCAGCTGGGGACTAGGAGCCATGATGTGGCAATTAGGATACTTATTTCGGACAGTTACGTACCCTATGCTTGTGCCCTAGCCAAATTTCTATCCTGGGCCTGGGCTATTCGAGCCAAAAAGCTAAAACAATCTGTTTAATTCTTTTTTAGAAAAATCTCTGGTAACTGGAAATGCTGCTATAATTGTTTACTTTTTTAATTTAACAAATTAACTGGCTACGTATAATTGAACAAATATTTTCTGAAACTATTGCTTGGAACAGAGACATGGAATCCTTTTAAAATTGTACTCAACTGTAATTTTTCATACACTGATCTGCTTTTATGATAATGACTTTTATCGAAATAAAGCTTTTTGACTTTGACTTTGACTTTGAGTAATAGTCAGAGTTATACCCTAGTATATTTTTCTAGAGTTGGCATTTTTGTTTGTTTTGATGATTTTCTTTCCCTTGGTACTGCCTTCTGCAAATGCTGTTCGGCAGGGGCCCTCTTTTGTTGTGTAGCCCTCCCACTTATGCCTCACGGGTTTAAGCAGACCGATAATCATGTCTTTAGGAGGGGGCAGAATCAACCAACCTCTTGGTTTGGGGGCAGTGAACTTGTAGGTTATCCCACACTCCTTCCACATGGCCTTCATGTGATTGGACATGAAGTTGGTACCCCAGTCAGATATCACCTTCTTGAGAAAACCCTCCAAGGAAAATATCCCCTCCAGTGCCTGGGCCACCATTGGCACAGTCACTGTCCTCTAAAGGATAGCTTCCAGGTATTGTACAAACACAAGTCCTATCCACACCACGGATGAACAACATTAGAAGTTAGGTCTCTTGAGGTTTGCCCCCTGCCCAAGTAGGGGCCACAATCCTTGTCAGGGTAAGTAAGATACACAACCTAAATTACCCTGTGCTTCCCCTATGGTAGCTTGGCATTGAGCAGTTAGGCTTAACTTAAGAAGCAATATGTAAAGTATTTGTGCAACGCTTTAATCACAGTAACACAGTGAAAACACCACAAAATGATTCCACATGAGTTTAGAAAAATAGAGAATATTTATCAGAGTAAAAGAAGACCAAACGACAAAAATAGAATTAGTAGAACTTGAGGTATGGATTTTTAAAGAAGAAACTGCAATATAGTGCTTAAAAGCCAATAGTGCTTAGGGCAGGTACTGAAAAGTACCTTGAATGGAGCAAGCGTCGACTTTGAAGATTCGATGCGTTGGTTTTGATTCACGCAGTCGAGTCAGCACCCCCACTACAGCAAAGTAAATACAGGAACGGCATAAGGTTCCTTTTCGGGCAGCAAATTCACAGCAACAAATATAAATAGCCCTCATGTCATAGCTTTCAGAAAGTTTAATCGCGGGTTACAATGCTGGTTCACTTTTAAACTAAATGCTTTGGTCATATATTTTTTGACAGCCACAAGAAAATGCTAATAGAGTTTAGGACAGGTTTGCGATACTACAAGTGGGGTAACTTGAAAGCTGAGAAATACAATCAGTTTGGAGTTCTCTGACAGGGAGTTCTGAAGGAGTTGGGGGCACCCTTCGAGTGCTGGTGGTGGGCAGCTGGGGGTGTACAGTTCTAGCTACATACCTATTTCTGTTCCCAGGGAGGAAGTCTCTACACATTTTGTTATTTACAATTTCTAATCTGTGACATATGTATTTGTCCTCAGCTCTTACATGCAGTTTAATTTAACCTCCGGTATGCTAGTAAAACTGAATTATCGTGTCGCGAAATTATGCATGTCTAAACGTGTGTCACCAACATGAAAAGTTTAGAAAGCACTGCTATAGGCGAATCTGACAAGGAAGTAGTCATCACAACTTTCTCCAAACCTTGGAGACATCCCCCTCATCTCCCTGACCTTTATGGCTGCTGCTGTTTATTCTGTCCATCATTCAGCACCATGAAGAATGTGGTCCACATCTGTGCTTCACCGAAACGTGCATCAGCGCAAACTTCAACCTGGATTCAAACCAGGGCTTGCATCTTGAGAGGACATATAAGGTTACTAGTTTCACACATGATCAAATGATCTACAAATACATTTATGTTAAGTGATATAGATATTTAACCTCTGTGTTTAGTTGGGCAATTATATTCTCCTAAGTAAACTTTTGGTTATAATGATAAATATATCAAGTCATGAATTGGTGGGGTAGTAATTTATGTTTTTAATTTTCTTTGATATGAATGTGATAGAGTGAATGTAGTACGGCAGATAACAGTATGAGTAATAGTCAGAGGTATACCCTAGTATATTTTTCTAGAGTTGGCATTTTGTTTGTTTTGATGATTTTCTTCCCCTTGGTACTGCCTTCTGCAAATGCTGTTCGGCAGGGGCCCTCTTTTGTTGTTTAGACCTCCCACATATGCCTCACGGGTTTAAGCAGACCCATAATCATGTCTTTAGGAGGGGGTAGAATCAACCAACCTCTTGGTTTGGGGGCAGTGAACTTGTAGGTTATCCCACACTCCTTCCACATGACCTTCATGTGATTGGACATGAAGTTGGTACCCCAGTCAGATATCACCTTCTTGAGAAAACCCTCCAAGGAAAATATCCCCTCCAGTGCCTGGGCCACCATTGGCACAGTCACTGTCCTCTAAAGGATAGCTTCCAGGTATTGTACAAACACAAGTCCTATCCACACCACGGATGAACAACATTAGAAGTTAGGTCTCTTGAGGTTTGCCCCCTGACCAAGTAGGGGCCACAATCCTTGTCAGGGTAAGTAAGATACACAACCTAAATGACCCTGTGCTTCCCCTATGGTAGCTTGGCATTGAGCAGTTAGGCTTAACTTAAGAAGCAATATGTAAAGTATTTGTGCAACGCTTTAATCACAGTAACACAGTGAAAACACCACAAAATGATTCCACATGAGTTTAGAAAAATAGAGAATATTTATCAGAGTAAAAGAAGACCAAAACGACAAAAATAGAATTAGTAGAACTTGAGGTATGAATTTTTAAAGAAGAAACTGCAATATAGTGCTTAAAAGCCAATAGTGCTTAGGGCAGGTACTGAAAAGTACCTTGAATGGAGCAAGCGTCGACTTTGAAGATTCGATGCGTTGGTTTTGATTCACGCAGTCGAGTCATGCGTCGCCATCGAACCCCTATTGATGCAGGTGATCCGTCGTCGGCAATCCTTGTTTGTGGTGAAACACTTACGATGCAGGCGATTAATCAAGGATGTCTACTCTCCTTCCAGTATCTATTCTGACATTTCTACATTGGGCATGCCCCATGCAGGTTACGGGCTCAGTAAATGTCATGCAACATGCATAGCTTTCACAAAAAAAAAGAATTTTACCCATTTAGCGTTGGAATAGAGGAGCCTAGGTATTGGAAGCAGTGCATCGGGGGCTTAAAGACCACCAAGACTACCTAGTCATGTCATCCAGCTGTGTAGTAGAAAGTAAGCAGGAGCACATGGAGTTGGATTCAGAAGCACCAAAAAAACAAGGACTGATCTGATTCAGGAGTGGGTCAGAGGCTAAAGAGGTTCAGAAATTGTTAGGATGCACATGGAAAATAAAGAACTACTTGGCAACTGGATTTGTCACGAAGGTCTGAGGCTAGGAGTAACCCACATAACGGATTGGTCACTTTACAGTGGAGAGATACAGAGGCTAACTGATGCTAGAAACTTGGAGGAACAGAGGCAATAGACCCTGCTGGGCTCCTGGAATCTTTGAGGGTGGGCTAGAGTACGGTGAAAGGGCGCCTTTGCTTACAGCAACAGAATCTTATCGTACCAGGACGTTAGTGAGTATCCTGGCTATAGAATCGAACTGTATTTAGGAATAAAAGTGACTGAGCCACTCAAGGCTTTTCAGTATCTGCTGGGCACTAGATGGCTTGGAGTAATTAAAGCTTCCAACAGGTTTCAGGTATGGGCCTGGGAGGTCTGTGCAACAAATAGAACCTTACTGTTCCCAGGGCTTTTGATGTTTGTGGGATGCAATGACAGGCATTTGTAGGCTGAATTAAAAAAAAATTTTCATTAACTTTGCAGAGATTGAGTAGATTTACCATTTCAATTTCCAAGAAAGGCCAGGAGACTTGGTGATGTGGAGGATCTGGGGCAAGCAGGTTTGGTCTAATTACAAGGGTAGTGTTGCTGGCTTAGTGCTGGTGACCTAGTTTGAGCTTTGACGCTTTTCAGACTGGATGTCATGAATGACTAAGACAGCGCGGCAGATGGTTTGAGTGAACTTTGAAGGAAGGCCAATTGGTACTGTGGCAGGGGATTAACGATAATGGACAAGGGTAAGAGTTCAGATTAATATAAGCAACTTTAAAGGTGTATGGATGCAAGGCTGTAAAGTCCACATGGTAATTTCAGCTGGTTCCAGTACAAGGTGGATTGAGACGCTGGGCTTCAATAGCACACTTCTGCTACTGATGGCTTGGGATAAAGTCAGTGGCTATTCACCAACTCGGTGATGCAGCGAGCGCGCGGTAAATAGTTTATTATATTTATTTACTTACTTCCGACTCCACTACACTCCCAGCCTGCTCCTCCCCACCTCACCACCCACAGCAATCCCTCTGCGTGCCGCCACTGGATAAAGTATGGTGGCGCATTCTGGCTGTTCCTTTGATAGGTGTGTGTTGTGGTGCATTGCGGACTTGTGCATCAGGTCAGTTTACGATGAAACTCGGAGGAGGAGAAGGCATTCTTTTGAAAATGGTTGGTTTCTATGATTATTTCCACAAGCACCCTATCCAGGTGCCATATCTTGCTTCCACTTTCTTTCACTCTCTCTTTCTCTCTCTCTTTCTTTTTCTTGCTCCATTTTCCTCTCTCTTTCTCTATTTTTTCTCATTTTTTCTTCCTCTCTCTCTTTCTCCTGTTGCCCTTCCTTCTTTTCTGTTTAGATGCACACCTCTTTTAAATGTTACTTTTGCCCCTATTTCCCCCCTTTCTCTCTCACACTCTCTCTCTCTCTCTCTTTCTCACTCTCGCTGCATCTTTCTATTTTTCTCAATTTTTCTTTCTCTAACCCTCGCTCTCTCTCTCTTTCTGTCTCTTCCCCTTCTCTTTCAGTTTTTCCCTCCCTTTTGTTTAGATGCATGTCTCTTTTAAATGTTATCTGCTCTCCTGTTTTCTCCTTTTGTTGTCTCTGTCAGTTTTCCTCTCTCTATTTTCCTCTATTGCTCTCTCTTTCTCTCTCTTTCGGTCTCTTTCCCTTTATCTTGTGGTGCTTTCCTCTCTTCTATTTAGATACATGACATCATTTGATGGGTATCTATGCTCACGTATTCATTTTATCTCTCACTCTTTCTCTTACTCGCTGTTTATCGATGTTTTCCCCTATTTTCCCATCTCTCTCTCTCTCTCTCTCTACCTCCCTCTCTCTTTTCTTATCTCTCTGTCACGTCTCCTTTCTCTTCCGGTTCTTTCCTCCCTTCTGTTTCGATGCATGCCTCATTTAAACGTTATCCGTGCCCTTGTCTCTCCCTTTCTCACTCTCCTTCTCTGTAGCAATCCTCGCTCCTTGGGGCTGACAAGGTATTTGCTTTTGCTATTAAGCCAGGAAAGTGGTTTGTTGATATAAAGGTAATGTGATCGAATCTGAGAGCAGAGTTGAAACTCTATAGTTCTGTTTTCTCCTTTTATTGTCTTTCGTTGAGCACACCATTAGGTACACAGTTGCAGACTAAGGATGAAATGAATGTATGACCCATCTGGCAGATGGGAAAGGCTATCTCTCCTCATGTCGCACTTTATTGAACTTTTCATCACCTTTAGTGTTTGGAGAGCTTCGCATCATTTAATCCAGGCCCTCGCTCCATCCATCATTTTTTTATGGTACTGAACTTTTACACAGGTGACTGGTTTTCACAAGAAACTGTTTGTGGTAGATTTTAGGATTATATGACTGTAAACGTTATATTTAGAAAGTAAGGTAAAATGTTCTCTACATCAAAAACTATATTCGGAGACTTGCAATCAATGCTATGTCCTTACTTCGAGCATGAACTCATAAAAAAATGGAGGAGTTAGATCACCACTAGCATTATACATGTAAAAAAGTCACACTCAAATAATAAAAAAAATATGTCCAAGTAGGGATTGTTTACTTACTCAACCCAGAATATGTTTAATTTCTCATATACCATCTTCATTGGGAAAGTGGAGATGAGAAAATCCTTGTGTTTATTTTTCATATTACAAACTAGATTAGAGAAGCAGTATTTCATTTTGCTCTTCAAAAAGCCTTCGGTATTGGATGCAATACAGTAGGGGGCATTTTATCAAGGGGGCTTATCTCCGCTTTTTTGGCTTTAAAAGCCAAGAAAGCGGAGATAAAATTATCTCCCTATTACCTAGCTGTCGCTAACACCAGTTAGCGACAGCTAGTAGGAGATAGCGACCATCTTGGGCCCCGCTTTGCATGTCAGTGATATTTCTCACTAATGACATGCAAAGTGGGCGTGCCAAGATGTTAGCGACTGGAAACAGTCGCTAACATCGCTATCTCCTATTACCTACTTTTGGAGATATTCGCGCTAAGCGCGAATATCTCCAAAAGCTAACACCTGCCCTCAGCAGTTCTTAGCCATGTTATCCAATGAGAGGTGGATAATAAGGCTAAGAGCATTAGCTCGGTAACGCCTGAATATCGCTGACTTTTCAGCGATATTCATGCATTGCGGCCGATTTTTATTGCATTCGCGATAAACCTTGGTAATACCAAGGTTTATCTGCGATAAAAATCGTCGCTGGGCGGCGATACATTTTTGTCTCTAACCAAGCAATAGCGATAATTATTGCTATTGCTTGGTAATATGCCCCTAGATTCCTAAAGTGCTCTGTGATGGGAAAGAATTACGAAAAATTGCTTATAATTGAGCTATTGATGTATTATTTTCCCGGAACAAAATCCTGGGTACGTTCAAAGCACGTGAGGCTACTTGAGGCACGCATATATCATTTTAAAAAAAATGGGATATAGATGCCATGGTCATCGATTCGACAGCATGTAAGCGGAGCAAAAGTGATATTGCAAACTCTTTGACCTACGGATGACATCACAAGATTACCTTTATGTCCCCATCATAGCCTTTTAACAGCGTCTTATGTGCTTCTGATGACCTAGGGAAGGACATAAAACTGAAAAAAAGGCAAACCGGCTCCACAATCCATCTTTACTTTCTGTAAACTCCAGATGTGTTCATGGCTGCTGAGACTGCTAGCATTTTCTTGCTTTAGCCAATGTGGGCCTGTAGCCTGTCTTTGGTCACATAACTTGGTGTAGCTGACAGTTGATCTTTATATATTCTTTTTGGAGAGCCACACAAAATAAGGAGCTTAGGTGTGCCTAAATGGACCATCAGTAACAAGATGGGAGGGAGGAGCTAGAAACAGCCCCACTTACACCAGAGTAGGTGGTGTACTGACTCAACACAAAGGGCTGAATATTCTCTGTAGTTAGTCTGGAGCCAGGATAGGGAGGAAGGATGCTTGGGGAATTCAAAGGGAAACCTCTTAAAGTTACTCCCGCATTTCAAAGGCACAGCTGAGTATACAAACTGGACCTCTGCCACCAACTCTCAGGTCACTTCTGGAGCTATGGATACTCTGCCAATAAGAAGGACTGCAGTGCCCTTGAAAGGACTGCCACTCTGAAGGACTGCTGCTATGAAGGGCCTGTTGCCCTGCCGTTCTGACCTGATGCCTGAATTCCTTTTCCCAGGTGAGAAGAGAACTAATCCTGGAACTTCATCTTTGAACCCAGGGCAACAATGTGACTCCAAGGGCTAGTCTGCTGACCTCCTGATCTGAGCCTGAGACATAAAAGGTTCCCCAACATCCTGCACCCAACAGCAGTTAAGTTCCTGATCCCTAAGTAATGCCCCTTAGGGCTTGGATCATTGGTCTGGCTAACGGGAGCTGTATTCCAGATGTTGGGCTCTTCATGACCACTAACTGGTGCTTTCACACTGAGACCGCAACGCTTGCACAGTGATTCAGTGCAAAGTTCCAGCTGCCACCACTTTGTGCAACTGTACTGACCGCTAGATGGGGACTGCAAATGCGCAACTCCAACAACGCCTGCCTGCAATGCCAGTCTACTCTTCCCCATGCTGAGAGCCTCCTGTGACGCTCTCCCTGCTCTTTGCTGCCCCCTCCATCCCAAATGGGACTCTTAGCATGGATTTGAGAACGTAAACATCAACAGGGCTAACCTTGTGACTATAGCCGACCTGCACTCCATCGCGGAATGCCTTAAACTGTGACATTGGCCCCATCCATTGTGACAAGATACCGCAAGTTGGCTATTTACTTATTGGTACTATTTTCATTAAAATCTTTAACAAACCATAACTCTGGTTATACTGATTGTATTTTTGTCATTTTGGTCTTTCTTTCTTTATTACATTTTACTCTGTTTTACTAAAGTTGTGTGGGATCCTTTTGTTGTGTATTTTCACTGTGTTACTGTTTGAAGTGTTGCACAAAAATGTCGCACATGCCACTGAGTTAAGCCTGTCTGCTCTGTGCCAAGCTACTCGAGGGCTGAACACAGGTTAATGTTTGAGTTGTTTGTGACTTCACTCTGACAAGAATTGTGGTTGCTGCTTGACCAGGGCTCACACCCCAGTGAACCATCAACCCAATTTGTTACACAGAAGGGGAAAGAGCAGCTCAGCACTGTGAATTGTCCTGAGTAGAAAATATGATGTTCATCCACTAAAGTGCACTTTCCTTATTTCAATGGAGACATATGCACTTTCTAATTTCATACATAACCTGTTAATTACAGTCTGAATTTATCTGCGGAAAAGTACACACATTCATAGGTATAAGTGACAGTCAGTGTAAAAAAAACTATTTCCACAGTTATTCATTATTACAAGGGTGAAAACGTGTAAACGTTTGGTAATGCCACATGTAGTATGTGCCATAATCCACAGTAGAGGTCCTGCTATAGAATCGCCTGGATCATTGTTACTGCATGGAATTTCTGATAGAGTTCCTAAGAAGCAGCTTATACATTTTTGTGCAGTTCCATTCTCTCAGACAACCATTCTCTAATAGTTGAAGTGAACAGCTTCCCACATTTTCAGGTTCTCCGCTGCTGAAATCTGACTTGGGGGACTGTAGCAGGCCCAACTTCACCCGGGGGCCCTCTGAATCAGGCCCATAGGGGTACCCATGGGTCCCCCCCTACACATGCATGTATCGTGTGGAAGGCACCTTGGGGTGCCTGCCACAGGGTGCAAGGTTTTCCCCAACCACCCCTTTTTTCAATGGGAGATGGTGTTCGGAACCAAATCAGTCAGAATGCTTTCCGGACAAGATCGTAATCGGCCCCTAAGCATGATGGTCCAGCTGAAAATCAATTCAGTGGAGCTGGAATCAGACACATGTCTTTAGCTGAGTTTTACACTTATAGAGCATTTCATTATCTACAGGGTGGTCTCTGTATGCTCACTGCATGGCACACACAATCTGACATTCCTCCTGTGCACAGCTAAACACAAGGAATTGAACAAACACATTCTATTTTAAACGGTATGTCTACTGCAGGCCACCGGTTCCAGTGTTCTTCTTACTCCCTAACACTACCATACCAAAGATGTTCCTAAATGAGGAAGCGGGCAAGTAAGCAGGTATCAACAGGCACCATGTCATAGATGTGGCCTCTCCAGGTTCACTAGACAACTTAACGTCTCTTTTCACACTTCAACAATTTATTTGAATACGCTTCTAGATCTAAATTAAATGAAAAAAATGATGCCACTGGCCTTTGTTCCTGTCACAGAGGTAGCTAACCATTACAATTTAGTAATAGAAAGCCCTTCATCCCCAAAAAAGGAAAAACGACTAAGGTCCCTAAAGGATTATTTAGAAGACACTTGGATTTATAGACTGCATCACTCTGGACACAGACGCCAGCCCAAAATCAAAATACCATGGTGGAATAACTATGACAGTTTCTTGGCACAGGCAGAAAAACAGACAACACAGTGGAAATATGGCACAATGCCTTCCAATCCCCACTAGGCAGACTCCAACCTACACTCTAAAAACGTATAGAAGCATTGCAAAGCTACCACCAACTACGAATGGAGCAATCTGTAACTTAAATTGCACCTAAACTTAGCAAACAAACTGAATAATGTACAGCATGCTACAATTTAAAGTAAAACTCTTCATAAACAAAAAATGAGTAGATTACTCACAAATTACAGCCAAAAGCATATTATGAAATAAATACTAACCTACAAAACTCAGAAAAAAGTACATCATAATCTAAGACATCATAACAAATAATTTTTTCCTGAAAATAATAAACATATTTGTTACACCAGTTTAAATAATAAATAAATCTCCAATGTTAAATAAGACTAATATAATAAAATAATGTACAAGAAAAACCTAAACCTCCACCAACCAAAAAGCTAAAGAAACACATTCAATTCAACATGTAAAATAACTAAGACACATAAACCACACATTTCAAAATAATGATCAAATAATATTTCTAGATACTATAAAAAAATCCCACCCAAAAGAAACAAAATAAATATGACTATGGCCCCGATTACAAGTCTGGAGGTCCACGGACTGCCAGATATTTACAGGGGTGCTGTGGTGGCAGCCTCTCAACCACCCTATTACGATATGGGCAGTGGGACTAACATAGCCTCTCCTCAGCCGCCAGGTAACCACCATTCCCTGGGGGTACTGCGGCGGTCAGGAGGCAGTAATATGCTTGGCAGGACCGTCCTGGTCACAGAAAAAAGACTAAAAATAACGCAATTAGACTACAACATAGAAGCTAGAGATAAAAGTAAATAGCTACTCAATGAAACTAAAGAAAGACTATCTAAAACTATCTACGACTAAAAATGATTTAAAAAGTGTAAAGTATAAATTAAATAATAGTATATAATATATACAATTATTTAATATTTACTGAAAAAACCTATGTTAAAATTTTAAAAATGATAAACAATGGAAACAAGTGCAACATGTACAATATATAATACTAATTAAATTTGATTTTCATTGTTCATGTATGTATTTATTTACATGCAAAGCATTTAATTGTAAGCAAAAATATATTTGTTTAACAATGTGAAAATATTTATTAAATCAATATTGAAAAAAGAAATAGAAATAGAAACATTTGTTAAATGTCTTTATTCTATAAAAATATGTATGAATAATATTATGTATTACAAACATACAATTAACTATTTTTGTATTATATTTTTAAACACCAACAATACTATTTAAAGAACTTCCACTATTTCTACTACATACACGTACAATTAAAAAAAGGAATTCACACAAAAATGATGTAATTGCATAATCACATTCCAACATAAACCATTGTTAAAAGTGTTTTAACACTAAAGAGGTGACATTTACTATTCCTAATCCAATTTCAACCAATTTGTTGAATGTGTTGGACACCAAAAGGGTGACATTTACTATTCCCACTCCAATCCAAACCAATGTGGGAAAGGTGTTGGCCAATAAAGGGGTGAAATTTACTATTCCCACTCCATTCTATACCAATATTGGGAAGCTGTTGTAACTGAAGGGGTGACATTTACTATTCCTACTTCCATTTATCCCAGTTTAGGCAAGGTGTTGAACACTTTTAGCAATGACATTTACTATTTTCACTCCAATGCTAACCAATTTGCAGAATGGTAAGGACGCTAAAGGGGTTACATTTACTAGTACAACTCTAACCTAAACCAATTTGGATAAGGTATTGGACAATAATAATCTATTCCAATTTGTAGAAGGTGATGGAAACTAAAGCGATTATATTTACTAATCCCACTTCAATCTAAAGCAATTTGGGGAAGGTGTTGGGCACTAAAGGTTGTCATTTACTATTCCCACTCCAATCTATACCAATTTGAGAATGTTTTGAACAGTAATGGGGTGGCATTTACTATCCCCACTCCAATCTAAACCAATTTGAAGATGGTGTTGAACACTAAAGGGGTGACATTTACAATTCCCACTTGAATCTAAACCAATTTGGGAAAGATGTTGGACATAAAGAGGTGACATTTGTTATTCCCAATCCAATCTGTACCAATTTGGAGAAGGTGTTGGACACTAAAGAGGTGATATTGACTATACCGACTCTAAAATAAAATATTTTGCAAAAAGTGCTGAACACTAACGGGGTGACACTTACTATTAATACTAAAATCTAAACATTTTTATCTGAGGCTCTACATACTGAAATTGAATATACATAATCAATACTCCATACTCACAAATAATTTTTTTAACTATAAAAAAATAAAAGAAACTTTAAAAGCACACTAACCAAAATGCAAACCTCTATATTCATTAGAAAAATGTAATTTATTAGAAAAAATCATACAAAAAATTACCAACTAAAAAAAAGAAAACAAAATTGTAAAATGTTTTGATAATACCTTCATTTGAAGAAAAAATGAAGGAATTTCATGATTTTTTTAAAACATAGGGATCTATTAGGATGGTGGGCGGACTTCAGTCCGCCCGCCACCCAAGCGGTGCTGAGACTGGCCACCAGTGGTGCGGCAGTCCCGCACTGGAAATTAGGATGCCACCGCCACAGTGGCATCCTGCATATATTTCATTGTGGTGGGCGATGCTGTGAGCGGTACCCGCCACAATGCAATATATGCATGTTGTGCACTGGCATGCACAACATGACAGGCACCGCACAGTGCCTGCGACCTTGTGCATGCCAATGTTAGGAGGTACCATGGGTACCACACACCCTGATCCCCCGGGGTCCCCAAAGAGTACTCTGCATGCCTTTCCATGGCGGAGTCTCCATATTGTGGCCCATTTCCCACCGGTAGGCAATCGTGACGGCTGCCTACCAGCGGAAAAGAGGCGGACGGTTTTTCCGTCCGCCACGGTACCCCCTGCCATGCTAATGTGGCGGGGGATAAAAGGCCGACCGGCAGGGTGTTTTGGAGTGCGGATTGCCACCACCGGTAGGGCGGTGGAGATTCGCACGCCATACTAATAGAGCCCCTACCCAAAAAAGCACTTATAAATATTCAACATAATAAAAATCTAAATATATTTGTCAAAAATATTGAAATGATGAATAAATATACAACAAAATAAAAATGTATATATATCAACATTTCATAAAAGTATCAAGTAATGTGAAAATATAAGTACAGTTTTCCAAAATAGTCTTTACATTCACATTAGAATTATCAAAATGAACTTATGACTTTTTACATTTTTTTTAACCTAAAGATTTTTCATAAATTTGTCACAAATGTATTATTTGTTTTAATATTTACAATTTAAAATTGTGTTTATAATTTAATATAATTAATATTTTCAACATTATTAGACACTATTATGTGGTAAAATTATTATTGAAGCAAAAGATATGTAGAAAATGTACTTTACTAATCTGCATATCAGTAAAATAATGCACATTAAATTTAAATTAAATTATTCACTTTTTGATAATCTCCTCACACTGATCCCCCACAAACTGAGTCGTTTTCTTACAGCCGGGAAAGCATGTCCGAAAGCGACATCATAATCCTGATGGCATAAATGCCGTCTGCAGGGATTATGTTGCGTTTTCTGGCTGGCAGATGGGCTCTTGAGCCTGTCGTAAGCCAGCAGGAATGACCGGCCAGTTTGACTTCCGACTGCCTAGATTGTAATTGGGCAGTCGAAGTCAAACCAGGGATGTGGGTCGGAAAGCCTCTGACCTGCAGTCGGAGGCTTCACGACGGGCATCCTAATGAGGCCTTAAGTATTCTCACCTCCCATATTCCTTTTGACAATATTTTTAACATTTCAATATTCTGGACACAATCTTTTTGTGTCACAATTCTTTTTAAGAGATATTTTGTCCAAACATTGTTGAGACTAGGGAGGCGAAGACTGAACTTGCCAGCAAAGAGCTACACAATTGTAGCAATTAGATAAAGTGAGCAAGATCTTCCATTTGACTAGCGTAATAGACTCCAATATCAGGTTCAAGTAATGACAGGAATCTTATAGGAAATTTTCCACTAATATAGTAATTGTACATGGAGGCAAACCACACATTTTGTCCCATGCTACATGTCATCTAAAATGTACAAGAATATCCCCTCCCTACATGCTGGTAAGTTCCAATCGAAGTTACTTGGAAGCAACTGATAAGGGGATGCCAAATCACTAAATTGGGTGAAACTCCAGAGGGCCTAGGTCAAGTGCTTTTAATTTTGAAAATGTAACTGCCCATACCGAATAAATGCTTTTGGGAAGGCACCCAGACACTCGAGTGCAGCTCGTTGTTGGACACCCCCCGCTAGGAGCTGGATATAATCGCAGCCGTCCTGACGCGGAGCATGCACCAACCCAGGAAACGGGGCCACGGGTCTCGTCAAGGGGCCCAGAATGTGGAGTGTCGTGGATGGATTGAGTACAGCTACATTTGGCACGGAATTGTGAGTGCATCGATTATCGGACATATTACGGACTACATTTCCCAGAAGGTCACGTGTTGCATCATAAGGAGCAGCCCATCAGGGTGCACGATATTGCCAAACCCAGGGAAGTGAATAACCGGCATGCACTCTTTTGACGGCCTCTGAAGAAGAAAACATTAGAAACACGTCAGGCCGAGATCAAGTGCTTTTAATTTTGAAAATGTAACTGCCCATGCCGAATAAATGCTTCCGGGGAAGGCACCCAGACACTCGATTGCAGCTCATAGTTGGACACACCCCGCTAGGAGCTGCAGATATATATATATAAAAAATATATATATATATATATATATATATATATATATATATATATATATATATATATATATATATATATATATATATATATATATATATATATATATATATATATATATATATATATATATATATATATATATATTCACTGAAAAAAACATAGGTTTCACACCAGTTATAGTTAGCTGGAAATTTTACTGACATAAAACCATTGAAATTCCACGTTATAGTTAGTTGGACTCACTATAACTTGCGCATGTAATGCACTGCTGATGACGTCACATATTACATCAATCATGACATGGTCAGTGACATCACTCATGACATCACTGATGACACCATCCAGTGAATGTGTGCCTTTCTGAAAAATAAATATGTTTTATATATGTATATGTAAAGGTCGATGGAAGAATAAATGTTTTAATAAGTGTCTTAATGGATGTTTTTAAAAAAAAAATTGATTGGTTAACTGGCTTATTAAGTGTATTTGATCCCTAAGTAATGCCCCTTAGGGCTTGGATCATTGGTCTGGCTAACGGGAGCTGTATTCCAGATGTTGGGCTCTTCATGACCACTAACTGGTGCTTTCACACTGAGACCGCAATGCTTGCACAGTGATTCAGTGCAAAGTTCCAGCTGCCACCACTTTGTGCAACTGTACTGACCGCTAGATGGGGACTGCCAATGCGCAACTCCAACAACGCCTGCCTGCAATGCCAGTCAACTCTTCCCCATGCTGAGAGCCTCCTGTGATGCTCTCCCTGCTCTTTGCTGCCCCCTCCATCCCAAATGGGACTCTTAGCATGGATTTGAGAAGGTAAACATCAACAGGGCTAAACTTGTGACTATAGCCGACCTGCACTCCATCGCGGAATGCCTTAAACTGTGACATTGGCCCCATCCATTGTGACAAGATACCGCAAGTTGGCAATTTACTTATTGGTACTATTTTCACTAAAATCTTTAACAAACCATAACTCTGGTTATACTGATTGTATTTTTGTCATTTTGGTCTTTCTTTCTTTATTACATTTTACTCTGTTTTACTAAAGTTGTGTGGGATCCTTTTGTTGTGTATTTTCACTGTGTTACTGTTTGAAATGTTGCACAAAAATGTCGCACATGCCACTGAGTTAAGCCTGTCTGCTCTGTGCCAAGCTACTCGAGGGCTGAACACAGGTTAATGTTTGAGTTGTTTGTGACTTCACTCTGACAAGAATTGTGGTTGCTGCTTGACCAGGGCTCACACCCCAGTGAACCATCAACCCAATTTGTTACACAGAAGGGGAAAGAGCAGCTCAGCACTGTGAATTGTCCTGAGTAGAAAATATGATGTTCATCCACTAAAGTGCACTTTCCTTATTTCAATGGAGACATATGCACTTTCTAATTTCATACATAACCTGTTAATTACAGTCTGAATTTATCTGCGGAAAAGTACACACATTCATAGGTATAAGTGACAGTCAGTGTAAAAAAAACTATTTCCACAGTTATTCAATATTACAAGGGTGAAAACGTGTAAACGTTTGGAAATGCCACATGTAGTATGTGCCATATTCCACAGTAGAGGTCCTGCTATAGAATCGCCTGGATCATTGTTACTGCATGGAATTTCTGATAGAGTTCCTAAGAAGCAGCTTATACATTTTTGTGCAGTTCCATTCTCTCAAACAACCATTCTCTAATAGTTGAAGTGAACAGCTTCCCACATTTTCAGGTTCTCCGCTGCTGAAATCTGACTTGGGGGACTGTAGCAGGCCCAACTTCACCCGGGGGCCCTCTGAATCAGGCCCATAGGGGTACCCATGGGTCCCCCCCTACACATGCATGTATCGTGTGGAAGGCACCTTGGGGTGCCTGCCACAGGGTGCAAGGTTTTCCCCAATCACCCCTTTTTTCAATGGGAGATGGTGTTCGGAACCAAATCAGTCAGAATGCTTTCCGGACAAGATCGTAATCGGCCCCTAAGCATGATGGTCCAGCTGAAAATCAATTCAGTGGAGCTGGAATCAGACACATATCTTTAGCTGAGTTTTACACTTATAGAGCATTTCATTATCTACAGGGTGGTCTCTGTATGCTCACTGCATGGCACACACAATCTGACATTCCTCCTGTGCACAGCTAAACACAAGGAATTGAACAAACACATTCTATTTTAAACGGTATGTCTACTGCAGGCCACCGGTTCCAGTGTTCTTCTTACTCCCTAACACTACCATACCAAAGATGTTCCTAAATGAGGAAGCGGGCAAGTAAGCAGGTATCAACAGGCACCATGTCATAGATGTGGCCTCTCCAGGTTCACTAGACAACTTAACGTCTCTTTTCACACTTCAACAATTTATTTGAATACGCTTCTAGATCTAAATTAAATGAAAAAAATGATGCCACTGGCCTTTGTTCCTGTCACAGAGGTAGCTAACCATTACAATTTAGTAATAGAAAGCCCTTCATCCCCAAAAAAGGAAAAACGACTAAGGTCCCTAAAGGATTATTTAGAAGACACTTGGATTTATAAACTGCATCACTCTGGACACAGACGCCAGCCCAAAATCAAAATACCATGGTGGAATAACTATGACAGTTTCTTGGCACAGGCAGAAATACAGACAACACAGTGGAATTATGGCACAATGCCTTCCAATCCCCACTAGGCAGACTCCAACCTACACTCTAAAAATGTATAGAAGCATTGCAAAGCTACCACCAACTACGAATGGAGCAATCTGTAACTTAAATTGCACCTAAACTTAGCAAACAAACTGAATAATGTACAGCATGCTACAATTTAAAGTAAAACTCTTCATAAACAAAAAATGAGTAGATTACTAACAAATTACAGCCAAAAGCATATTATGAAATAAATACTAACCTACAAAACTCAGAAAAAAGTACATCATAATCTAAGACATCATAACAAATAATTTTTTCCTGAAAATAATAAACATATTTGTTACACCAGTTTAAATAATAAATAAATCTCCAATGTTAAATAAGACTAATATAATAAAATAATGTACAAGAAAAACCTAAACCTCCACCAACCAAAAAGCTAAAGAAACACATTCAATTCAACATGTAAAATAACTAAGACACATAAACCACACATTTCAAAATAATGATCAAATAATATTTCTAGATACTATAAAAAAAATCCCACCCAAAAGAAATAAAATAAATATGACTATGGCCCCGATTACAAGTCTGGAGGTCCACGGACTGCCAGATATTTACAGGGGTGCTGTGGTGGCAGCCTCTCAACCACCCTATTACGATATGGGCAGTGGGACTAACATAGCCTCTCCTCAGCCGCCAGGTAACCACCATTCCCTGGGGGTACTGCGGCGGTCAGGAGGCAGTAATATGCTTGGCAGGACCGTCCTGGTCACAGAAAAAAGACTAAAAATAACGCAATTAGACTACAACATAGAAGCTAGAGATAAAAGTAAATAGCTACTCAATGAAACTAAAGAAAGACAATCTAAAACTATCTACGACTAAAAATGATTTAAAAAGTGTAAAGTATAAATTAAATAATAGTATATAATATATACAATTATTTAATATTTACTGAAAAAACCTATGTTAAAATTTTAAAAATGATAAACAATGGAAACAAGTGCAACATGTACAATATATAATACTAATTAAATTTGATTTTCATTGTTCATGTATGTATTTATTTACATGCAAAGCATTTAATTGTAAGCAAAAATATATTTGTTTAACAATGTGAAAATATTTATTAAATCAATATTGAAAAAAGAAATAGAAATAGAACCATTTGTTAAATGTCTTTATTCTATAAAAATATGTATGAATAATATTATGTATTACAAACATACAATTAACTATTTTTGTATTATATTTTTAAGCACCAACAATACTATTTAAAGAACTTCCACTATTTCTACTACATACACGTACAATTAAAAAAAGGAATTCACACAAAAATGATGTAATTGCATAATCACATTCCAACATAAACCATTGTTAAAAGTGTTTTAACACTAAAGAGGTGACATTTACTATTCCTAATCCAATTTCAACCAATTTGTTGAATGTGTTGGACACCAAAAGGGTGACATTTACTATTCCCACTCCAATCCAAACCAATGTGGGAAAGGGGTTGGCCACTAAAGGGGTGAAATTTACTATTCCCACTCCATTCTATACCAATATTGGGAAGCTGTTGTAACTGAAGGGGTGACATTTACTATTCCTACTTCCATTTATCCCAATTTAGGCAAGGTGTTGAACACTTTTAGCAATGACATTTATTATTTTCACTCCAATGCTAACCAATTTGCAGAATGGTAAGGACGCTAAAGGGGTTACATTTACTAGTACAACTCTAACCTAAACCAATTTGGATAAGGTATTGGACAATAATAATCTATTCCAATTTGTAGAAGGTGATGGAAACTAAAGCGATTATATTTACTAATCCCACTTCAATCTAAAGCAATTTGAGGAAGGTGTTGGGCACTAAAGGTTGTCATTTACTATTCCCACTCCAATCTATACCAATTTGAGAATGTTTTGAACAGTAATGGGGTGGCATTTACTATCCCCACTCCAATCTAAACCAATTTGAAGATGGTGTTGAACACTAAAGGGGTGACATTTACAATTCCCACTTGAATCTAAACCAATTTGGGAAAGATGTTGGACATAAAGAGGTGACATTTGTTATTCCTAATCCAATCTGTACCAATTTGGAGAAGGTGTTGGACACTAAAGAGGTGATATTGACTATACCGACTCTAAAATAAAATATTTTGCACATAAGTGCTGAACACTAACGGGGTGACACTTACTATTAATACTAAAATCTAAACATTTTTATCTGAGGCTCTACATACTAAAATTGAATATACATAATCAATACTCCATACTCACAAATAATTTTTTTAACTATAAAAAAAATAAAAGAAACTTTAAAAGCACACTAACTAAAATGCAAACCTCTATATTCATTAGAAAAATGTAATTTATTAGAAAAAATCATACAAAAAATTACCAACTAAAAAAAAGAAAACAAAATTGTAAAATGTTTTGATAATTTCTTCATTTGAAGAAAAAATGAAGGAATTTCATGATTTTTTTTAAACATAGGGATCTATTAGGATGGTGGGCGGACTTCAGTCCGCCCGCCACCCTAGCGGTGCTGAGACTGGCCACCAGTGGTGCGGCAGTCCCGCGCTGGAAATTAGGATGCCACCGCCACAGTGGCATCCTGCATATATTTCATTGTGGTGGGCGATGCTGTGAGCGGTACCCGCCACAATGCAATATATGCATGTTGTGCACTGGCATGCACAACATGACAGGCACCGCACAGTGCCTGCGACCTTGTGCATGCCAATGTTAGGAGGTACCATGGGTACCACACACCCTGATCCCCCAGGGTGCCCAAAGAGTACTCTGCATGCCTTTCCATGGCGGAGTCTCCATATTGTGGCCCATTTCCCACCGGTAGGCAATCGTGACGGCTGCCTACCAGCGGAAAAGAGGCGGACGGTTTTTCCGTCCGCCACGGTACCCCCTGCCATGCTAATGTGGCGGGGGATAAAAGGCCGACCGGCAGGGTGTTTTGGAGTGCGGATTGCCACCACCGGTAGGGCGGTGGAGATTCGCACGCCATACTAATAGAGCCCCTACCCAAAAAAGCACTTATAAATATTCAACATAATAAAAATCTAAATATATTTGTCAAAAATATTGAAATGATGAATAAATATACAACAAAATAAAAATGTATATATATCAACATTTCATAAAAGTATCAAGTAATGTGAAAATATAAGTACAGTTTTCCAAAATAGTCTTTACATTCACATTAGAATTATCAAAATGAACTTGTGACTTTTTACATTTTTTTTAACCTAAAGATTTTTCATAAATTTATCACAAATGTATTATTTGTTTTAATATTTACAATTTAAAATTGTGTTTATAATTTAATATAATTAATATTTTCAACATTATTAGACACTATTATGTGGTAAAATTATTATTGAAGCAAAAGATATGTAGAAAATGTACTTTACTAATCTGCATATCAGTAAAATAATGCACATTAAATTTAAATTAAATTATTCACTTTTTGATAATCTCCTCACACTGATCCCCCACAAACTGAGTCGTTTTCTTACAGCCTGGAAAGCATGTCCGAAAGCGACATCATAATCCTGATGGCATAAATGCCGTCTGCAGGGATTATGTTGCGTTTTCTGGCTGGCAGATGGGCTCCTTGAGCCCGTCGTAAGCCAGCAGGAATGACCGGCCAGTTTGACTTCCGACTGCCTAGATTGTAATTAGGCAGTCGAAGTCAAACCAGGGATGTGGGTCGGAAAGCCTCTGACCTGCAGTCGGAGGCTTCACGACGGGCATCCTAATGAGGCCTTAAGTATTCTCACCTCCCATATTCCTTTTGACAATATTTTTAACATTCCAATATTCTGGACACAATCTTTTTGTGTCACAATTCTTTTTAAGAGATATTTTGTCCAAACATTGTTGAGACTAGGGAGGCGAAGACTGAACTTGCTAGCAAAGAGCTACACAATTGTAGCAATTAGATAAAGTGAGCAAGATCTTCCATTTGACTAGCGTAATAGACTCCAATATCAGGTTCAAGTAATGACAGGAATCTTATAGGAAATTTTCCACTAATATAGTAATTGTACATGGAGGCAAACCACACATTTTGTCCCATGCTACATGTCATCTCAAATGTACAAGAATATCCCCTCCCTACATGCTGGTAAGTTCCAATTGAAGTTACTTGGAAGCAACTGATAAGGGGATGCCAAATCACTAAATTGGGTGAAACTCCAGAGGGCCTAGGTCAAGTGCTTTTAATTTTGAAAATATAACTGCCCATACCGAATAAATGCTTTTGGGAAGGCACCCAGACACTCGAGTGCAGCTCGTTGTTGGACACCCCCCGCTAGGAGCTGGATATAATCGCAGCCGTCCTGCCGCGGAGCATGCACCAACCCAGGAAACGGGGCCACGGGTCTCATCAAGGGGCCCAGAATGTGGAGTGTCGTGGATGGATTGAGTACAGCTACATTTGGCACGGAATTGTGAGTGCATCGATTATCGGACTTATTACGGACTACATTTCCCAGAAGGTCACGTGTTGCATCATAAGGAGCAGCCCATCAGGGTGCACGATATTGCCAAACCCAGGGAAGTGAGTAACCGGCATGCACTCTTTTGACGGCCTCTGAAGAAGAAAACATTAGAAACGCGTCAGGCCGAGATCAAGTGCTTTTAATTTTGAAAATGTAACTGCCCATGCCGAATAAATGCTTTCGGGGAAGGCACCCAGACACTCGATTGCAGCTCATAGTTGGACACACCCCGCTAGGAGCTGGATATATATATATATATATATATATATATATATATATATATATATATATATATATATATATATATATATATATATATATATATATATATATATATATATATATATTCACTGAAAAAACCATAGGTTTCACACCAGTTATAGTTAGCTGGAAATTTTACTGACATAAAACCATTGAAATTCCACGTTATAGTTAGTTGGACTCACTATAACTTGCGCATGTAATGCACTGCTGATGACGTCACATATTACATCAATCATGACATGGTCAGTGACATCACTCATGACATCACTGATGACACCATCCAGTGAATGTGTGCCTTTCTGAAAAATAAATATGTTTTATATATGTATATGTAAAGGTCGATGGAAGAATAAATGTTTTAATAAGTGTCTTAATGCATGTTTTTTAAAAAAAAATTGATTGGTTAACTGGCTTATTAAGTGTATTTTAGTGAATACATATATTAGCGAATATTGTTTAAATATGTAAATGTTTGTATCAGTGTTTCACTTTGTGTATAAGTGGCTGCATGGGTTGGTGAGTAGCTACATGTGTGTGTATATGGGTTATTAGTTGTTTTTTTTAGTATCAGTATGAGTGTCTGTATGGTTTGGTGGGGGTGTTACTTAGCACATAGATGCATCAATGACTGACTCACTGTTTGTATGTGTTTGGAAGACGGCATATGTGCAGGACTGTATGGATGGATGAGTGTGTATATGTGTGTGTTAGTGAGTGAACGACTGTCTCACTAGTGTCTTTATCAGTAACTACATATGTTTTAATCTAGTATATGTGAGTATTGATGTATATAAGTGAGTATATGTGAGAGTGAGAGATTGTAAGAGTTCCTGTTAAAATAAGTATGTGTTTCGATAAGTGATTGTTTAAGAGAGTAAGTATGTGTAAGCTTCCTTAGAAGTAAGGTGGTAGTGTGTGTATAGCTGTATATGCAAAGAAATGGATGTTCAATAGTTTATTTGCATTTGTGAGTATGTGTGTGAGCAACTTCTGGAAGACTGTCGATGCGTTACAGGATTTATAGGTGTATCACTACATATGATGAGTGAGTATATGTATGAGTGACTACATAAAACTGTTGGTGAATTAGTGGATGTGTATATAAATGGTGGAATTACTGAATTGGTTGTTGTAATTGGTATGGGTATCTCCTTTTTTTTGAAAATTTTTGTTTCTATTTTTGAATATGTGGTTCAAGGGTTACAGTGAAAGGAGGTCTGTCACTCTGTCACAAGGATGGTGTCATGAGTGATGTCATGAGTGATGTCACTGACCATGTCATGAGTGATGTAATATGTGACGTCATCAGCAGTGCATTACACGCGCAAGTTATAGTGAGTCCAACTAACTATAACGTGGAATTTCAATGGTTTTATGACAGTAAAATTTCCAGCCAACTATAACTGGTGTGAAACCTATGGTTTTTTCAGTGAATTTAATAGGTTTTTTAAATGCTAATTCCTAACTATAACTGGTGTGAAACCTATGGTTTTTTCAGTGAATTTCATTGGTTTTTTAAATGCTACTTCCTAACTATAACGGATGTGAAACCTATGGTTTTTTCAGTCAATTTCATAGGTTTTTTAAATGCTAATTCCTAACTATATATAAGGCCCCAAACTTATATTTTTTTCTTCGAAGTTCAAAATTTTGTTAATAGCAAATGTCTATAGCTATAAAATGTAATATTTTTGAAAAAGAATGAATCCTATATTTTATTTGTATTGAAAAAACATTTTTAATGTATTTTTTAAAAAATTGTTTTACCCTGGAGCGCACCCGGGGCACGTCCCGGTGAGCGCCCCTGGAAAGCGTAGTCTTTTGAAGCGCCCCAGGGCGCGCTCCGGAGAGCGTCCCATTAGCGCTATTGCCGCAAATGAAAACATCATCGTGACGTATCGCGTATCCACGTCCACGTGATACGCACGGCGTAAGCGCACCCGAAAGCACTCGAGCGAATACGATCGCGCAACGTCAACATGTGACGCGACGAGCACGGGGGCGCGCCGCGTAAGTGCGTCGGTCATGTGACCTGAAAATACCACTTTTTATTGGTGCAGAACAGTTTTGGTTTCATAATGATGAAATCCCTGGTCTTGTGACCTGAAAATAACACTTCTCATTGGTTCAGGCCTTTTTTTCCCAAATGATGAAAGACCCCACCTTTTTTCCTTATTCTGACTTTGTCCTTTGACTTAGGAAGACCTGTATTGCAATCTTTCAGGTATATTTTGTACTTTGAAATGGCTTCCATAGCAGCAGCAGCTGGAGCATCTGCACCACCAACACCACCACAACCACCAAGAGGACCACCACAAGATTACATTGGTGGTCAACAAGATGAGGAGGAGGAGGAGGAGGAGGAGGAGGAGGAGGAGGGGAGGAGAAGATGGCTGCAAGAACACAATACCCCATACCAGCCAAAACCACACATTGTATGGAAGTTTTCATTCGATCCCAGAGGGCAAGAAAAAAGTAAATGCGGCCAAGGTGACTTGCCGAATCTGTGGCGTGGAACTTTCCAGGGGAAACCCTAATAGGAAATACTCTTTCGGAAACAACACCATGATTCGCCACATGCAGCGCAGGCATCCAATCAACTAATCTGCTGCAGAGATGAGGGAACTGGCCAGTAACCTTCCCTAATCTTCAAGCTCCACCTCCCAAAGAAATCAACCCACTCCAACGGGACCAGAGGCAAGGGAGACGATCCCTTGCATTCAGCCACGGTTTGGGGATTTCCGTATAACATGTATACATTGTGGTAAGACCATCTCCTATGGTGAACTGAGCATAAAGCTCATCGTCCTTGCTGGGGACAACCACAAATGCCCCAAAAAAACTAATTTTTTCTTTGTTTTTTTCCTGCTCCAGTTGAGCCATTTTCAATTCCCTGTTTTTTCGTTTATCCCCATAAAAATACCCAAAAAAATATAAAATAGTTCATAAAAGCTAAAAAAAGTACAAAATGTTCCAAAAACACACAAAAAATATAAAACAACAAAAAGAAGAAAAAAAACAGTTCTTTTTAGAACTACCTCCAATTTATAAAAAAAGGCTAAATTTTTTTAAAACTCTGTCATTCTTCTTTCCCCATGGGCTGCCCCCCGGTCCGCTCCTCGGTGCGCATACCGGGCGCTCCCCCCGCGCAAATCAAAAAAAAAAATGTATATATATTTTGCACAGCTGGGCCCTTTTATAGCCCCCACATCAAACCTAGGGGGTCAGGGGGGTCTACCCTGCCCCCTTATGGTCATTTCCCCCTTTTTTATTTCCACCTCTTGTGTCTCTATCCTACCGAGACACAAGATGCCGGCCGGTCCGGACTGTTTCAAATGTTTACAGACACCCGAGAGCCAATCAGCTTTCCGCGCGCTCCTCGCGTGTCGCGCCCGCTGCGCTCCCCGGTGCGCGTACTGGGGCGCGACCATAGATATATATATTTTTTTGAACCTAAATTACTCAAAATCCACTGGAGCACATATCTTGAGACATAGCAAAGGCACATCGGGCTACCAGTCCCTACAATTTTGCCAAGTTTGGTAGAAATCCATTCAGCCGTTCGGGATAAAAGTAAGTATGACAGCTCTATGGAAATTAACATAGGGAAAACACGTTTTGGGATCCCCCTTTTATCTCGGCCCCCGCTTGACTAATCCCCCCCAAACTTTAGAGGAAGAACCGGAGCTCCGCGAGGCAAATTTGAGGAAATTTTCAGGCAAATTCGTCAACCGGCGCCAAAATTATTCCAAATAGAATTTTGAGATTTTGCATTGAAAAAAATCCTAACTATAACTACCTACTGGCGGCCACCAGTAGGTAATATATATATATATATATATATATATATATAATATATATATATATATATATATATATATATATATTAGATATCCTTTGCATGTGATGTTCGTTCTGAATAACAGGAAATGGGCAAAGTGTCATCTTTAAAAGCAATGCATATGGTAGTCAAAAACGTGACTACACATTTGCTGACTTTCACCACATGCTTTAAATTGCAGATCTTTTTGCTCTGAATATATATTGTAATTCCATCTCTATACACTAGAATGACTACAATAACGTGCATCTCTATGAAATTTTTCAATTTACCGTCAAAGCACTATGAATAATTTAAAACGCCTTTATATTGTTTGTTTTGCTTTATCAAAGCTGCTCTCTGTTTTATAGAGGTCCCTTTTGTATGTTTGTTTATCTATCTACAGGGATACCTTCTGTCAAAGAAATTGTTTTTCTTATTCAGTGCCTGCAATCTATATTCTTAAGTAGTGGAGCACAGCTGTCTCAGACAACTGTTAAACTTGATAACTAAAACTGGCATCATGATATTTCTATCAGTGTTTTATTGTCTGTTTCATTGTTTTTAAATCTGAGGCAGAATGAGGATCATTGACCACCCGGGTTACATTGATCGGATCCATCCCTCTGCTGTTTTAAATCCGCGTTGTAGGCTGACCGGGATTTTGTCAGAGTATTTTTGCATCAACCTTTGCACCACCTGCTAAGTACTTCAACCAAACATTCACTAATTAACATTGCAATTCTGATCACAAATTGCTACTCAATCCAATTGGCTACAATCACAGGAATGGAGGGAGGCCTGCAAAGTTCTGCAGACCACCATCCCTTTGATTGCATTTCAAATTGAAATAATCTTTTTAAATAAAAAAAACTGCAGAAGGAGAGGGCAGAGGAAGTCGTCCAAAAGGAATCCCTATCCCTTTGAAAATTATTTATCATCCAAACTTGGAAGCCAGTAACTTATCAATGGTTTTGGATGGTTATTCTGTTAAAAGAAAATCTATGCATATAATGCCAAGTTACAATTTGGAAGCAGCACCCTAAACACTGCCCTTCTAAATTGAGATCAGTTATTTTTAAACTCAGCTTACATGTCACTAAAAAACCTACTGACTACTAAAACGGATTTAACCAATGGAAAAAAAACTTTTTTGTGGTTGCATACAATCAGATTTTGCAAATGGGGGTTTGTTACATCTAAAAAGTGGAATGCATCTGGCCCATAATTCGGAGACATTAATTAACTACTACATCAGTACAATTTACCTAATCAAGCAACAGATATCTCTATATGTTAAAAAAAGTTGAGAATTTTACAAAGGGAATATTTCTTCCATCCAATAGGATTACTTTTACTTAGATCACTTTGGGAAATTTTAGGAGCGGAGCGCTGAAATGTGTTGCTATCACCACACATAGCAAATGCATCGATTTAGTACTATTGGTCTCCTTACAAGTAGGGCTAGTAATCCCCTGAAGTTGCTGATACCATGGGGAGGAAATACCAGACAGTTACGGACAGGACATTTAGGGCCTGATTCACAAAGGTAAACTCAGACCAAAAGTCTAAGTTTAAAAACTGAAGTCTAATTTTAGTAGTATTAAAGTTAGACTTTTGTTCTAAGTTAGTCTTCAGGTCTAAACTTAGACCAAACGTCTAAGGGCCTGATTCACAAAAGTAAACTTAGACCAAAAGTCTAAATTTAGACCTAAAGTCTAACTGTAATGAAATGAAATGAAATGAAAAAAATATTTAATAAAGTGCACTGCGGCCAAGCGGCTTCCTGGCGCTAGGGACCTGATCAGAACTCACAGAGGAAACCCAGGGAGACTAGGAAGGGAATGCCTGAGAAAAAAGGAAGGTTTTGAGGGCTTTGCGGAAATGAGTGTAGATGGGGAAGGAACGGATGGAGAGTGGAAGACTGTTCCAGAACTGGGGGGCCAGGACTGAAAACGGGGGACCCCCTGTTCTGGATTTACGGAAGCGAGGGATATGCAGAAGAGAAAGAGAAGAGGAACGAAGAGTGTGGCTAGGGGCATGAGAGGAGATGAGAGAATTGATGAAAAGGGGAGCAGAGCGGGAATGAGCCCGAAAGGCTAAACAGGCCAATTTGAAGAAAGATCTGAAACGGACAGGAAGCCAATGAAGGGACTTGAGAGCCGGGGTGATATGAGAGGATTTAGGAAGGGAAAGGATAAGGCGGGCACCTTGGTTTTGAATGGCCTGTAGTCGGCGGGTTTCGTAGGCAGGTATGCCCACGTACAGGCCGTTCCCATAGTCGAGGCGGGAGGTGACAAGGGCCATGACTATGGCTTTAAGTGCATCGGTGGAAAAGAACCGCAAAATTTTCTGGATTAGACGGAGGGACAGAAAACAGGAAGACACGACGGAACTGATCTGACTATGCATGGATAAGTCATGGCTGACTTGATACCAAGGGTACGAACAGAGGAAGCGGGCAAAGGGGGGGGACCAAAAGAAAGGGGCCAATGTGCAGGAGACCAAGGGTTCGAGGGGCCACCAGTGAGGACAAGTTCCGTCTTGTCTGGATTGAGCTTCAAGTGGTTAGTGCTCATCCACTCAGAAATAAAAACCCCGGTGGAACAAAACTTGGGGAGAGAATCAGGGGTAGAAGAAAGATCAAAAACGAGCTGGAGGTCATCTGCGTGATTGTACACGGAGACCCCCAGCTCAAGAAGGGAAGTGATAAGGGGATGGATATAAAGATTGAAAAGGAGGGGGGAAAGAGAGGAACCTTGGGGAATGCCACAAGTGACTGGGCGGGGGGGGGGGGCAAAGAAACCGGAGAGATGAACTGCCTGGGACCTGTCCCGAAGGAAGGACGCGAGCCAAGAAAAGGCCGCGCCCCGAATGCCCGCTGCGCTGACACGGTCGAGAAGGATGGAGTGGTCAACCGTGTCAAACGCAGCGGACAGATCAAGAAGGACCAGGGCTTGGGGGAGGTTAGAGTCGGCCTTCCCCTTGAGCTCGTCCAAGACTGCGAGGACCACCGTCTCCGTGGAGTGGCCCGGGTGGAATCCCGCCTGGTGGGATGCCAGGAGGCCGTTCTCCTCTATGTAAGTGGAGAGGCAGGAGGTAACATGGGCTTCAAGGATCTTGCCGAGATAGGGAAGAAGGGAGAAGGGTCGGAAATTAGAAGGGAGAGAGGGATCCAGGCCGGTTTTTTTTAGGATAAGCAGGACTATAGCGGATTTAAAAGAAGAGGGGACAGAACCAAGAGCCAGAGAGGAATTAAGAAGAGCAAGAGGGGGGGCGGGACAGTTGGTGAAAAGAGTTTTAAGAATGCGTGCCGGCGCGCAGTCCGCTGGAGAGCCAGACTTGACTTTGACCAGAAGTTTTAGAAATAGATCGGTGGAGATAGGGGAGAAGAGAGCGAAAGAGGAAGGGGGAGGAGGAAAGAGACAAGTGAAACGGGGTTGAGGTACAGTAGGGATGTTGGCTTTAATCTTCACGATCTTGTTGATGAAAAAATCATTAAGTGAAGAACAGAGGGACTGTGAGGGGACCAAACTAGGGGTGGAGCGATCAGAGGTGGCAAGATTGTGAACCAAAGAGAAAATTTCACGAGATTTGTTGGCAGAGAGAGCTACTCTCTCAGTGAAATATGCAGTTTTAGCCACTAGGATTGCTTTTTTATATTCAATGAGGAGTAGTTTGTATTTGGCACGCAGAGAGGGACAGTAGTTCCGTCTCCACTGGCGTTCCGACCGCCTAAGGTCGAGTTTAAGCGTTTTAAGCTCTGGAGAAAACCATTTGTGCGCATCATAGGGGCGGACCGCCTTGATCCTTCTGAGCGGGGTGACTAGATTACACGAGGAAGAAAGCCATGCGCCAATGGCGTTGACCTGGGATTCGAGAGGAAGATCAGTGAGGTTTGGGGCAGAGGAAGCAAAGGTAAGCGAGAGGGAGTCAAGGTCGGTCTGATTCCAATTACGGGCTAGAATGTTTTTCGGAAGGGGAGGTTTGTCGACCGCTCCCAGGTGGATAGAGAAAGAAATAATAAAGTGATCCGACCAGACACAAGGGGATATGGAAGGAGGTGAGACAACAGGACGTGAGGACCAGATTTGATCCAGGATGTGACCCTGGGCGTGAGTGGGGACTGTGACATGAGATGTGAGGTTTAAGCATTGGAGAGTGGCAGAAAAGTCTTCAGAGGGGAGATCTTCCCTAGGGTCGCCCGGCCAAAAGTTAAAATCACCGAGCAGAAGGACGGAGGAATTGTTGACCACAAGAGTGGCCAAAAGGTCCTGAAGGGAGGCTACAAAGGAAGGCATAGATTGAGGGGGACGGTACACAAGGACAACAGTGAGGGGGGCAGAAAGGTTAAGGGAGCGGGCCACCAAGTAGTCCACGTTGGGTATGGGGGGGTGAGTAAGAAGTTGAAATTTGAGGGTCGATCGAATGATCATGTAAATGTATAGGCATTTATATAGCGCACTACTTACCCGGAGGGTCCCAAGGCGCTTCGACCGCTGCGAAACCCTTCCTGGCTTCCCTGAGAGATGGTCCCTTAATGGGTATCTCCAGGGTGAGACCAGGCATCCCCGGCGGTCTGGTGGGGCCGTTAGTGAAGATGAGGCAAGCTAATGCCCAGAGTTGCCGAGTGTGAACGCTGATCAGAGTGGGCACCGAGGCGAGAGAATTATCGAGTCCGCTGACCCTGGTCCAGAAACCTGCCGCGCCGGGAATCGAACCCTGGTCCCGGGCCGTCCTCTGCTCTCGGGCTTGCCGCCTCTAACCAGTGAGCCACACTACTTCACCCTACTATCATCGCCACACCTCCCCCAACCTTACCGTCCGGACGATCAGCTCGGAGGGCGTAATGGGTATCGGGGAGAATGGCTAGAAGGTCGGGGAGGGAATCGGCGGTGAACCAAGTTTCAGTCAGGAAAAGGAAATCTGGGGAATCAGTGGTCATAAGGTTGAAGAGTGCCGTCTGGTGTTTGACTGCAGAGCGGGTGTTGAGCAGGTAAGCGGAGGCTACAGTAGGGACAGGGACAGGGGAGGGACAGGGGACAAGAGGGGGGTCAACAAAGGGAGGAGTAGGACTGTGAGAGACCGGGGTCGGATGAGAAGGGGAAGAGACGAGAATGCCAAATGTATCAAGATGTCGCAGAACTGTACTGCTACTAAAGTTAGACTGTTGGTCTAACTTTACACCAAAAGTCTAATTTAGACCAAAAGTCTAACTTTAGTAGTAGTAAAGTTAGACTTTTGGTCTAAGTTAGTCTTCAGGTCTAAACTTAGACCAAAAAGTCTAAGGGCCTGATTCACAAAAGTAAACTTAGACCAAAAGTCTATGTTTAGACCTAAAGTCTATCTTTAGTAGTAGTAAAGTTATACCTTAGGGCTAAACTTAAACTTCAGGTCTTAACTGAGACTTTTGGTCTAAGTTTACTTCTGTGAATCAAGCCCTAACTTTACTAGTAGTAAAGTTAGACTTTAGGTCTAAACTTAGACTTTTAGTCTAAGTTCACCTTTGTGAATCACATCCTTAGAGTCCACTGAGGCATGGGGAATTAAAGGAGAGAGAAGTAATTTGGGTCCTTATTCCCCCAATTATTTTTAAGTTCCTCCCAGAATTTAACTCAAAGATTCCAAATGTAGTTACCAACTCTCAATGCAGGCCCAATTGGAAACAAAAGACCACTTGCAATGAGGGCAAATGTTTAGGTACTGCTTTACGCCTTATATAGATGTGCTTTTCATTCTGTCTACATCTCATCTTGAAACTAATGCCAGAAACACCGATAAGCATTTCTCGACTTAACATGGACATTGCAAACAAGTGTCACAGCTGTGAACCCTTGCCTTGCTTCTTGCTACCTCTGGCACTGCCTTTGTGACCCCTGGCCTCAGAGGCTCTAAAGTAAGTGTCAAATGCAAAATATAAACAAGGGTTCTCATGAGCATTGTATTCATTTCGTAGCCTGCAGTTACCATGGACATTTCACTGAATCGTTGAAAAAATGCATTCAGAAGTAGTATGCACGCTGTAATCAAACACAATATTGACATCCTGAAGCCATATCAGCGTTTGGGACATCGGAATTCCCCTTTGTTATGTTACGTTGCATTATTTTATGCTATATTTTTATAGTGCACATATCCTCCTGAAAAGGGTTTCCAGGTGGGAGATTACTACCGAACTGGGTGGAAAAGCAGATGTATACCTGAAGTTGATTTCAGCTTTGACAAGACATGTAAGAGATTCCACCTGATATCAAGTGGAAAGTGCGTTGGATGTTTGCAAGAAGAAATGTGGATACACATAAGAGCCAAGATGGCTTGTGGAAGAAGAATCTCTTTTTTAGGTGGAGCAGGCCGATATTGAGTATGGCTCTATAAGTGTGTTAACAGAGCGTAAAGTGTACACCCTGTGCAGAGGAAGCCAGTGAGGAGGCCTGAGATGACTGGACACTGCGGAGTACACTGGGACATTCAAAACCAGCCTTGCTCCAAATTTTTGCACCACTTGCAGTCTATTAATAGGGATTCAGTGACACCCAAATACAGGTGATTGCCATAGATCAGTCTGTTTTTTATTAGGGCTTTAGTTGCATGTTTGTGAACATGGATAGGCAGCCCTGAAAACTGTGTTCAGATCCTTTTCAGAATTCCATATCAGGATGCATAAACTGCTGTGAGATGGTCAGCCGTCATGAGGTAATTATCAACAGTGATCTGTCTGACTTGACAGGTTGATGGGTAGGACCAAACTCATTGCACTCGTGCACCATTTTGCTGTCAAAGAGAAATACTTCAGCTGTGTCATCATTTAGCTTAAGGTGAATGTTCCTCATCTGGTTGGCAACCAATAGAATGAACATGTTAAAAGTGGCCTCCGTTCTTCGAATATCATTCAATATGGAGAGGATTATTTGGGTGTCCTCTCAATGCCAAAAGTTGTAACAATGTCAACAAGGGTGCATTACAAAGGGCTCAGCGCAGGGAGGGGCCCTGCAGAATACCACAATTTGTGAGGTGTTGGATAGAAAAGTTGTGAGCAGAATAGGTAGAGAGTGGTTTATGAGAAAGAATTGAATCCACTTGAGGGCTTTCAAGCATATGGCATGAAATCAGTTAAGCAGAGTGACATTTGACATTGTATAAATGGCACTTACAGACGATAAGGACAGCTTAGTCTTCCTGACACTGATGGGCTGTATACCACGGTGGCCGTGAGAAGGGCAGTTTCATGGATGGATCTAGTAGATGCTTGGCTTTAAGATTGTTGGAAGTCTAGCCATTAATTCATTTTTCAAGGTCTTTGGCTGGAGAGAACACTAATGAGATAGGTCTGTAACCTGCTAGAAAGTTTCTTCAAAAGTGCCAACACTTTGACATATTTTAGGTCTGTTGGAAAAGGTGCAGGGGAACACAGATCAGTGAGAGCGCAGATAATTTAGTGATGGAAGAGCAATATGTGACAAGTGCAGGCGGATCTGGTGATTCTGACTTAAAAGAATACATAGTTATGATAACTGTGTTTACACTTTCTGGAACAAAGTTGAGAAGAGAGCACATGGTGACTGTTTTGGGCTAATAGCAGGTGAAGAACTTATACATGACTCCACACTCATCACACCTGATTTCATGTATGGAGAAATTAAGTTAGTGCCTCTGTCAGATAGTACCTCTTTGGGGGAACCCCATATGGGTTCAAACCACCATCAGGGTCCTAGCCACCACAGGTGCAGTCTCCAACCTCAGAGGGATTGCCTCTGGGTAGCCAATGTTGTGGTCCACCAAGACCAGGATGTACCCATTGCCTAGAGCTGTCTTGGGATCCAAGGGTCCAACAATGTTGATGCCCACCCTCTCAAAGTAAGTGCCAAAGACAGGCAATGGGGTCAGCGGAGCTTTGAACTGTCATGTCCTTTAGGATAGTCCAGTCATGTATATCCCATTTTTTATACATTGTCCCATCCACATGACAATACCGATTCTAAACCGGTGACCTTTTACCTAGTAGCTTGCTCCTGTCTCTTTGACACCAAGCTCTCAGTATTCTATCATAATCCCTGTACCTGACGTAAATAAACATGTCCTCGGGCACTATATAATTATTCTCTATAAGAGTCACCACTTTTTTAAATCTTTGGCCATCAGCCAGCTGTTCATGATCGCATTTGTTTGGAAAAACATTCCTGATTTTTTGCAAAACATTTATAGTTGTTTTCAAAACATATCGATTTTAAGAAGAATAGTATAAAAGACCCTCACTCCCCCCTAAAAATTAGAGAATTCCTTTCAAGCTGACATGGGGGCCTGCATGCTGAATCTTCGACACACAGGGGTCGGACATCCCTTGCCGGGTGTCTTCCTAAACGCCGAGACAGAGTCCTTCATTCTCAACCATCAGGTGAAAGGGGGCTGGTTCTTCCCTAGGGATTCCTTGGCTATAACACTTTTCGCCCTAAGTGGGATGGTTATGCCCAGACGTGGGTCCCTTGCTCACTGTGCCAATGGATTCCAGCTAGCCTGGCTGAAGAAGGGTGACATACCCTGAAACCGGTCCCAGGATGCTTGTTTCCGGTCCAGGGAGGACCAGGCCTGGCAGTTCGGTCTGGACTGTTCCCATGAGGCACAGGATCAAGACTGATTTGCATAAGTCTGGGTCCAAACTGGGGTGGCGTAGTGGGCAAAAGAACGATTGATTTAACCCAGGTCTTTTGACTGGGGGAGGATGTTTGCATTGTCAGCATTCCGTCCATCATTTGTTTACTGTAACACATTTAGAAAGTAGACATTTTCTTCTTTAACCATTCTGTGAGCCTTTGCTGGTTTGTGTATTGACTGTGTGGTTTTTTGAATGACGGGGGCTGAGGACGGGCATTTACTGTAGACAGTCGCAAAAGGGGTTGAGGTGTGTTCTGCCTTTCCTGGGTGACCCATAGTTGGGCTGAATAGGCCTGGTCTGCATTTAGAGTGGTGGGAGGAGGTTTCCCTAGCATCTGAATAGGCAGTGTCTCCTTTGCACAATTCTGTCTCCACCTCCTGTAATGAAGCTGTGCCAGAGAGGGTAGAACTGGCTTGAACTGGGCTTAGAGACCATTGCTACAAAGAGAACAATGAGGAAATGTGGTATACACATTTGGACCCTGACCCCAGGAGTTTAAAAATCTTTTGGATCAAGGAAGCTGCCAAGAAGAAGCGCAGGAGAAGCTGTGAGGAGGAACTACTATTTTTCTGTGTGCTTTGCTGTGTTGGCCTGCAGTGGCTGCTTCTGTCTTAGGCATAGAAAGGAAGAGACTGAACTTTCTGCAACTTCTTTGTTTGAGTTTCTCTAAAGGTTTGAGTTCATATGCTACCAGCACTAGGAACTGTGTGTTTTGTTGTGCAACAGAAGAAAAAGCAACCTGATGCTGTAAACAATGTTGTTGTCGGCTCCATGACCTGAATATTTAACAACAAGGGGTGGTGATGGACAGAGTTTCTGAATTAAGCAGAATACTCTCACCCAGTCAAGAGATCAGGGCTAGATCCAACACCGTTTTTTAGCTCACTGCACCATCCCAGCTCAGAACCTGGCTATATGCAAATTAGTCTGTTCCTGTCCCAGTGCATGATTAATTCAGACACTCTGTTCATCACCACCCCCTTTTCTGAATCGTTTTTGGCCACTATAGGTGTGGCAGGGTATACTCAGACATGAGTCCCTTTCTCACTGCACCATCAGGATTCAAGCAAGCCGGGCCGAAGACGGCTGAAATGCCAGAAACCGGTCCCCGGTCTCCTTTCTGGTGAAGAATTGGCTTGGTAGTTTAGTCTGCCCTGTTCCCATGATGCACTGGGCCTGGGACAGACTGATTTGCATATAGCCAGGTTCTGAGCTGGGATGGTGCAGTGAGATAAATAATGGTGATGGATCAAGCCCTGATCTTTGGACTGGGTAAGAGTGGTCTGCTTAATTCAGAGACTCTGTTCATCACCACCCCCTTTTCTGAATCCATGACCTGAAGGCACTGCAGAGGGCATTTTTGCACCGCAGCCCTGGGCTCACCGATGACGATGCTGCCACCGAGCCGCTGCTTGCGCCATGGCCTGTGGACACTGCACTTCTAATTAAAAGCTTCGCACCGCCACCCTGGTATCCCCAACGCGCCACTCTATTTCGACCTTGACGTTGTAAGTTACATGATGCATGCCCAGTCCCACACTGCAAGGTCTGCCAACACCGCCAACGTAGAATCCGGTTCATCAGATGACGACAGCGCTTCAGCACTGACGATGCCGCTGCCTGCACCGTGACCTACTGGCACCGCAAAGAGCACAGCCTCAGTTCGCACCACAGCCCTAGTCTCACCGACACAGCTGGATGTTGTAACCGAGCTGCTGCCTGCACCATGACCTGAGGATACTGCATGCCACACTGCAGTATTTCCTATCACAGCCCGGACGCGCTCAATGCCAGCGCTCCTGACTTCAACCACACAGAGTTCAATCAGCAATGCGAGTGACTTCAAGAGCCTGACAACTCCCTCACTGACCTCCAGAACCAATGCCTGCCGGCGCCGGCTCTTCAAGGCTCATTGTGAGGCCACTGATGCCCTGCAGTTCTAAAGTTACTGTTTTCGGGTCTTTTCAACACCGTAGCAGGCCTGCGACATCACGGTCAGCCAGAATTGTTTGGATTTGTCATTCACGATGCAGTGATAGCCTGGAATGGAGCTGTAGTTTTTGCTTATTGATTTTTTTAAAATATATTTTTATTAAATTTAACGACAATCATACAGATTTTACTGATTGATAATATTGACTGGTTACTCACACCATGGTACAGTATACAGAGGTTAGCAAAGCAATTACATTAATTAGTCACATCCCTGTCCACCGTTTTGCATATTTCCAACTCCACCATTGGGGATAAGCATTCCATTTGGTCCATTTTCTGTCCCATTTTTTAGGGCCCCCCTGAGTTATGAAAACTTCTTTTTCCGCAATCATGCACCTATCTGATTCTTTCACTCACAGAGAAGTGGAAGGTGGTGCCAGACCCCCCTCCCCATGCCAATTTGTCTCTTTACCAGCGTGTATCCCAGCGTCACTAGATGTCAGTAAGATCAGCGGCCAGATGTTTAATAAACCCAGTTGTGGTGGCACCACTACCGTCTTTCCCAGTGCGATCTGTAAGTGGTTTGTGGCTTCCTCCCAGAAGTGACGAACATCCGGGCACTCCCAAAGAGTATGGTAGAAGGTGGCTAGCTTCAAACCAAGGTCGTCCGGCCTTGCGCCTATTTTAACTAAGGTTAACACTGTCATATAGGACCAATGTAAACTCCTAAGCTGTATCAGTCTAAAATCTGAGTGTGATGGCCGCTTCTCTAGGGGACATAAGGGCTGATCACCAATCCTCCTCATCAATCAATCACAAGTCTCTCTCCCACTGCTCCATAAGCTTCCCAAAACTATCAGGCAGATTGCTACTACGTGTTTTATACGTTAAAGATATGGTTTTGGAGTGTAGTGGCCCATCTAGCAAGCGGCCCTCCAGAGGTAATGAGTCCGGTATGTCCTCAAAGCTTGGAAAAGCCGCCTGTAAGGCGTGTCTTATTTGTAGGTATCTGAATACCTCCCCTGGAGCCATTTCGTAATGCCTCCGGAGTTCCTAAAATTTAAGTATCAAGCCCTTTTATTTTACTAAATCTTTCACCACTGAGATTCCGATCACGTCCCATTTGTCAAACCCTGGTTGATAGCACAACATGCCCAATTTTTGGGTATACCACAGTGGTGTCAGCCCAGCCATGAATTTGCCTGGCGCCAAATTTCTATTGTGTGCAATGTTGGACCGACGCATCTCTTCCTAGTGTCAGAGTATAAGGCCCCCAAGTAGCCCGAGTGATCTGCCTGGTACCTATCCAGGTCATAGGCCAGGTCAGTAGGTGCGAAGTATATCCAATGGTTCACAGCCACCAGCTGTGAGACCCAATACTAAAGCTTGAGGTCCGGCAGTGCTATACCTCCATCGTACTCACTTTTTCAGTGCCACCTTAGGGGCCCTGCCATCCCACAGCAGCGTACGGACCTCCCCCTCCACTGCTGCGAAATATGTGCTGGGACTTGGTTTGGGCTGTTATGACGGATATACAGAAAGCGCAGGAGTGAAAGCATTTTGAAGAGGGCGGTTCGGCTCACCAGGGATAGAGGTAATGACCTCCAGCTCTTCACGTCTGCTAGCAGCCTAGCGAGCAGGGGCGCAATGTTAAGATTATAGAAAAGAGCTGGGTCTGATGTAACAAAAACTCCCAAATATTTAAATCCTTCTCCAGCTACTTCTATCTTACAGTTTACTCGAAGATGGGGAATTCGTCCCTGAAACACGAATAGCACCGACTTGCACCAGTTGATCGCGTACCCAGAGTATTTCCCAAAGTTTGTAAATATGTTCAGAACAGTGTGTATGGATTTATAGGGGGAGGCAAGATACAATAGTATGTCGTCAGCATACAAGGATATTCGATCTCCCTGATCATCCGCCCACCTCAAGTCTCGTATAATTGCGTCCCGGCGTATCCATGCTGTCAAGAGTTCCAGTGAGAATATCAGTGGGGACAGAGGACATCCCTGTCTGGTGCCCCTCCGCAGCGTAAACGTGCGGGACGTATGGTTATTTACTCTCACCGGTCCCTGTATGTCAGTATATAAGTTTCACCCAGCCTATAAATTTGGGACCCGGCCCTACTCTGGTAAGGACTTCTAATAAATTCGGCTATTCTATGGAGTCGAATGCCATAGAGGCATCCATGGACAGGATAATTGAGTCTTCTTCCAGAAACTCTCTGTGCGCCAGTACGTTGTGGAGACCGCATATGTTAAGAGCCGTGTTTCTCCCAGGCATAAAACGTGATTGATCTGGGTGTATTAAGGAGGAGATTACTGTCCTGAGTCATGTAGCAAGAACTTTTGCTAGAATTTTTGCTTCCACATTGATCAACGAGATAGGCCTATACGAGCCACAACCATCTACCGTTTTGACGATCTTGTGAATAACAGCGATGGTAACTAGATGTTGGTCTGCTGGCAACCGTCCCCTCTCATAGCTTTCCTCGTACATAGCACACCGATGCGGGGCCACTTGAGAGGACATGACTTTTAGGAACTCAATGGGGGTACCATTCAGCCCCATCACCTTTCCATACTTAATTTAACCAATGGCCTTTTGGATCTCTTCACTTGTCAGGTCTTCAACTAGTGTGTCCCTGTCTGATTCCGAGAGGGTCGGCACATCATTGTCTAATAGGAGCTGGCGTGAATCTTCTGCCATGTATTTGGTAGAAGAGGAGTATATTCTTTCTAGATGATACTCGAATGCCTCTGTGATGTCCCTGGGATGCTTAAGTGTCTCGCCATTTGGTAGCTTAAATCTAGGAACCCATCTCGTACCTGTTCCCGCCTCTCCAGCCACGCTAGGGTTTTGCCTGCCCTGTCCCCCAGTTCGTACAGCCTGTGTTGGGTGTTACGATGTTTGGCCATCATGTGCTCTAGTACCTTAATTCTGTACTCATCTTGTTTCAAGGTCAGTCTATGGTGCGTATCACGTGAGGGGTTATTCGCTTGGTCTGCCTCTAGCCTTTGGAGTTCCTCTTCTATCTGAATCAATATTCAATGCCTCTTTTGAATGTACCCCATTTTTAAGGAGAGGGCTTGCCCCTTCAAAACCACTTTATACTCTTCCCATATGGTTGGTGCAGAGTTAACCAAACCTAGGTTTTCTTTAAAGTAGTGTCCCCATTTGCGTGCATAGTCCTTCTTTAATGTCACATACTGTCAACAGCCACGGGTTAAGGACAATACTGGTACGTGTCTGCCGTTCCCAGTGTGTAAACTCAATCCTGACAGGGGAGTGATCCGAGAAAACTCTGGGTAGGACCTGGGGATGCCTAAAACTACCTATCGAGGCACCAGAGGGTCCCTAATCAGCATGTTGGCTGCTTACAGTCTCGGCCGAGTCATTCAATGGCCATTTTTTCCTTACGCAGGGGCCTGGGTTTAATTTCGGAAGGGATCCAGAGAGGGGGGGGTGCAATATGGGGGGAGAGCAGGCCCCTACATCTGGAAAACTCCCGTCTCTGTCCCTCGGTCTGCGCACTTTCACCCATCAAACACCAGGCTTTCCCTCCACTTTCTGCCCCCTTTCAGGGCCTCGTTGCCCCCTGAGTCCGGTTGGGGCCTAGCAGTCCCTCACAAGCCGGGACCTCAATTAGTAGGTGCCTCCCCGGGGCGCCCACTCCGTTAGCTCAGTGCCTCCGCAGCTGTGCTCCTGGTATCTGGACCCGCCTGTGTGTGACCACCAGCCCGAACTCGAGGTTCCAGCCACTTGCTGGCCTCTCCTTTGCCGTCCGCCTCCTTCCCGGGTCTCGTAGCCAGCTGTGCTCGGGCGGGGCCTAACAGGTCTTCAGAAACCGGTGCCTTGATTTATTAAAGCCGCCTCTGGACGTCCGCCTCTGTGCCGCTGGGCCGCCTCACCTGTAGATTGGACCTCCCCCTCCACGTCCGCCAGGTCTGTCTATTCTTGCAGGTACTTGTCTCTCTCCGTATCTCGTACTAGCTGGGAGGCGGCATGGCAACCCCACAAGATGCTGGACTCTATCTATGGGCCTCCGAAAGCTGCCATGTTTGAAGCCGCCGTCTACTGCCTTCACCTCCCTCAGGAGCTGCCATCACTGCCCCGTCCACATTTATTCACCCTCCACTCTATTCCAGACTCTTCTACACTCTCTGACCAGGTGTGTTAGAAGCTAATGGTACAGGATTGTCTAGGATAGCTGGCGGGGATGCTGGAGCTCACTCAGGCTGCTGGCATACTCATCTGCTGCTAGCCACGCCCCTGCGTATTGATATTTCTAAAGAACTGTATGGTGGATTTTATTGTTTTTGGTCTTATTTTGCACAGATAAATTATTGGATATTTTTCTAAAACTGGTGTGGTGTCCTTTTGTAGTGTTTTCACTGTTTAACTGTATGTTATGTGCAAATGCTTTACACACTGCCTCTGAGATGAGCCTGACTGCTCATGCCAAGCTACCAAGGGGTTGAGCAGTTTTTATTAGAAGTGTATCCCCCTTATACTGACTCGGAAGAAGGGCCCCTAAATGGACAGGGTAACATTCTGCCAACTAGAGACCCCCATTTCCAACCCCCGCGAAAGGGCTCTTTGTCTGAAATCTTTACACAGGCTGTCATTCGATAAAGTGAAGGTGTATGGGCTAGTGGTGTGGATTAAAATTGGTGGTTTTGCTATTGGAGGATATAATGATCCTAAATAGACTAGTGAATTGTTAATGGATAATGGATATGGATTAACAATTCACATGGGTATTTAGAAGTATTATATCCTCCAATAGCAAAACAACCAATTTTAATTAGACAAAATAACTAATTGATTAAAAAATAATTCCTTGAGTATCTTTTGTTCTATTTTGACAAACTTTTTTGCTTTTCCACATCTATTGCCACCAATATACCCCATTAGCTGGGGGCGTGGTCTAGCCGAGCTGCAAAATGGCCACACAGTAGGTGAGATCTGCCAGCCGAGACAGCAATCCTGAAACAACCAGATGCTCAGTGACACATCTGGCTGCAAAGCCTGCAAGGTGTCTGTGTGCGGGGGAGGATTATTTATGTGTAGAAAGTGTCCCTTCTTGCACATAAACAATCCTAAAATGCCATTTTGTAACTTTCATGTGTGCAGCTTCGTGCAGCTCACATGAAAGTTACAAAATGGCATTTTTAAAAAAGTTTTGTTCATGTACAGGAAGGGACACCTTCCTGTACATAAACAAACCATTGCATTTGGTTTTTCATTGTGTGCTGCACAAGGCAGCAGCACACATGGAAAAGCACAAATTAGGAGAAATATTTAATTTCTCCTTGTTTTGCCAACTTAAGACCAGGATTTTCCTGGTCTTAATTTTGGTGCTGCCTCCAATGTACGCCATCCTTGTACATAGGGTGCAGCTTCAAATACAATGGGTGTTGCAGTGGAACGCCCACCATAACACCCACTGCATGCCCCTTTCACTCTAAGTGTGAAAGGGGGCCGTATGTACAAGTGGTGTCAAGCCACGTTAAGTGGCTTAACGCTGCCTTGTACATAAGGCAAGGCCCCTATTGCCACGGGAATGTCAAAAAAGTGACGTTCTCATGTACAATAGGGGCTTGTACATATGCCCCAGAATCTGTCAATCTGAGTTAGACCAGAGGTGGGGCACACCTCCACAATCACGCTCTGTAAACACCCACTTTGTGGCACTCCCTTAAGCACTGTGCCAGCTCAAGATCCAGAGCTGCTGATCCACATTTGCACACAGCAATGGGTAAGTAGGAGGGCCGGAAAACCAAGCTCTCCTTCAAGAGAAAGCTCAGTGTCAGGCAGGCTGATCACTATGTGGACAAGGTAGCCACCTCCCACCAAACAGATGACAATAACAAACAGGACCTGGACCAAAAAGAAATCCTGCTGGAGGTCAAGTCGAGACCAAAAAACATAGACACTAAGCTAGATATACTAACCTTTCACCTCGACAAGGTGAAAAACTGAGTTGAAGCCCACAACACTAGGCTCAACCACATGGAATCCTGCATATTGGAAACTGTCGACAGTCAAGCTGCTACATCCGAACCACTTCTGCGCATGGACAAATGTGCTGGAATTTATAGAACTTAAAAATGAAGATCCCTGTTAAAAGATCTCTTTGTCACTGACCTGTCCCCAGTCTTCATTGTTGAAAGAGCCCACAGGTCGCTGGGCCCGAAGCCTCCACCAGGAGCACTGCCCGATTGTGGCCCGACCGCTGAACTATCAAGACCGCAACACGGTCCTAAGACTGGCAAGAGAAATTAGTAACTGCCAAAAGGGGTCAAATCAAAAACAAGGGTGACAACATATCATGTCACAACTTTATCGCAGCGGTGCAGGCAGCCAGCCAGAATTTCCAACCCATCAAATGTCTGCTGCAGCAGGCCAATATAAAATATTCAATGCTGTACAGAGCAAAACTCAGAATCATACACGAAGGTAAAACATACTATTTCACCAATGTCAAACAAGCTCTAAATGTTTCTAAACAAAAATCCAAATTATCCCGATCCCAGGTGGGCTCATCCTGTCCCACGACAGAGGCGCAACTGTGCAATAATGATCAACTCCGAACTATTTCCCTGTGATGCATTGAAAATGAGGAGCATTGTTGTTGCTGGTGTGGCTAAGTGCCCTGTATCTTTAAATGGGTTTCCCTTTTCTATTGTCAAGTAACACTGCCAGATAATGTTGCTACTGTTCTGTTTGCAACAATGTTTATTTTTGCCTCTGTTTGCAGGGCAAACCGCGGCTATCCTAGTAGCAGCCAAGGGTCCCTCTCTATAGCTGATGCTTGGCCACCCAGATTTTATGGCCAGATTTTATGGCAGGGAGATAGGTCAGAGATTCACTGCTCCAAGGGATACCTCCCAGTTGTAAATGCTATGGGTAAAGGTAACACAACCTAATTGGGAGTTTAGTGTGGGTGGGGGAGGGTTGAGGGTGGTACTAATGTTGCGGGGAAGTTAAAGGGCTACTGATCAATGCATTTTAAAAGTTGTTGGCTAACAGGCATGCACAATCACCATTTCTATTGCTGTACACACACACGGGACCCAGCATACATCACCACATACATAACATTGCAACCCCCTTGAGATATAACCACTGCCTCTCCGCTGTACGGATGAATAGGGCAGCCAAAGGTAAACTCAACACATTAGGGGACTCAACGATGGCAAGAAGACTCGCCTAGTACACTCCTACCTAAACAGACACAAAGTCGATATCTGCCTCCTCCAATAAACCCACCTAGTCAGTCACTTTCTCCGTACCTTACTTACTAGGGGCTGGGGATTGTCCTACTCATTAACATACTCCAATCACTCAAAAGGGATTTGCGTCCTTATACATGGGAGCCTGGCATGGAAAATTACCCACTGCATCTGTGATAACGAAGGACGCTGTCATACCAGTTCTAGTACTAGTCGTGTATGGACCTAATGCTGATGACCCTGACTTCTTTGTTAAGATCTGGCACCACATTTCTGGCACTGGCCCGCTGACAGTCCTCTGGTGTGGTGATTTCAATGTCTCGCTGGACGACATGCTAAACAGAGTCGGCAGCTCCAGGCGCCCCCATCCCCAAGCAGCCCCAGCACTCAACACGGTTATAACTGACAACCTCCTCACTGACATATGGCATGATACAGAACATGACGAGAGAAGGCACATGCTTTTCACTGCAACACAAAGCATGGTCTAGAATCCACTGCTGGCTGACAATTAGGGACATATTATCATGGTTACCGTCAGTCACCCTTTTGTGGCACACACTTTCAGAACACACCCCAGTGCCACTGATTCTCCAGCCTCCCCATGCTCTCCACAGCGAATTCTCGTGGAGGTTGCCACAGGGAGCCCTTAGGGGCATGGTCTTCAAGGAGGAGATATGCACTGCCATTCAAGAATACTTTGACCAGAACACCAGCTCAGTAGATTCACGGGCTGTGCTCTTGGATGCATTCAAAGCAAATACAAGGAGATGATTGGCGGAGCGCTAAAACTTTTCAGACACTCACCCCAGTCACAGATCTGGGTTGAATCGTTCTTTAGCTCATCATTTCGTCACCCCAGTTTCGACACAGCTATATGCAATTCAGTCTTGACCCTGTCCCTTATGGGAACAGTCCAGGACTGAAATACCAAGCCATGTCTTCCCTGAACCTGAAAAAAGCATCATAGGGTCGGTTTCGTGCTAACAGCCCTCATCAGCCAGGCTAGCTTTAATCCAGTGGCAAAGTGAGCACTGGACCCACGTCTGGGCATACCCTGCCAACTTAGGGCGAACAAAGCAAACACAAGGAGATGATAGACGGAGCGGTAAAACTTTTCAGACACTCACCCCCTGTCACAGATCTGGGTTGAATCCATCTTCAATCTTTCAAAGCGGTCATACAAAAATATGCATAGCCAAACAGCACGGCATCCTTAAATCCATTCTTGCTGTGATTTTGAAACTAACTTACATCTCTCACTCAAATCCCACTTTTACTGCTCAAACGACCCCAGCACCTTTGCCAGCATACGCAACAAGATGTCGGCGTATCAAGAAGAGGTGTCAAGGGAAACCCTATTCCTGGTAATAGAAAGCCCAGGCTCGCAGATACAGCAAGGGAGACCATCCTGGCAAAACACTGGCAAGGCTGCCCCAGAGGCCTCATATCTCATCCTACATTTCTGACCTTCTCGACGCAGATGCCCAGCATTGCTTCTTCACCCCAGAGCATCTACAAATCATGGTTGACTTCTTCGACAGTCTTTACTCCACCTATTTAGATGCCTTAGAACTGGTATGGTTATCATATGCGCATCAGGAGTCCTTGGACTCCCCCGTCACCACAGAGGCGATACAACAGGCCATTGCTAGTCTCCTCACAGATAAGGCTCCAGGCCTGGATGGATTAACAAGTGCCTTTTATAATGAATACTCAAAAATGGTGATTCCCAAACTTCTGTTCATCTACCAAAATGCCCTGGAGGTGGGCTCCCTCCCCCCATCAATGCAGGAGGCTGTTATATTCACACTTCGCAAATCAGACAAGCCTGCTAACCAATGAGACTCATATCGCCCCTGTCCCGCATCAATATCGACAATATTATTTTTGCTAAGGTACTGGCAAATAGAGTCCAACTCCTGCTTCCAGTAATGATCCGACCTGATCAATCCGGGTTTATACCAGGCTGATCCACAGCCCACAAACTTAGAACTCAATCTGGACGTGGTTCACAGTGTTTTGCTATGAGGAACTCCACGAAATTATAAAAAAACTCTGCGAAGTTCCGAGAGTGACGGAGTGCAGTGCAAACTGCAGTTTGAGTGGTATTCCTGCCGCTCAGGTAGAAAATCCACTGAGCGGCAGCTCACGCTCGCAAACTTACTGTTCGCAATCGCAAGCTGTGGAAAAACCCTGCTGCACATTGTGAACCAGAGTTTTCTTCACTCTGCGAGCTCTGCGGAATGCTGAGTGCAGAAAATTCTGCAAACTCTGCGAACGTACAAAGTTCACTGCCCAGGCCTACTTAGAACCATATTTGCAGTCATGCACTATTTACATCTTCAAACCCCAGCAGTGGCCCCTGTGCTTAATGACATGAAAGCTTTTGATGTGCTGGAGTGGGAATAGCGGTTCTCGCTGTTGCGAAGACTCGGGCTCAGCTCCACCTTGTACTAAAGATACTTTCGAACTACTTGGAGGATCACCAGCTACTCCAAGCCAGAGAGGCGGGCTTTAGAGCCCACTATAGCACTGAGCTGGTGATGTTGTCCATTCTTGATGAGCTCAGAGTTATGGCTAACAACAAACAGCCGAGTGCCCTGATTTTATTGGGCCTATCAGGGCCATTTGATATGGTCAACCATAATAAACTGCTGACTCGTCTCACTGACCTGGGCATCAGCAGGCTAGCACACCAATGGCTAAAGTCAATTCTGTCCGACCGGACTCAGAGTGTTCACTTGGGTGAGCATGTATAGGATTGGGGCACTCTTGCCTGCGGTGTACCTCAGGGGTCCGCGCTATCCCCACTCCTTTTTAATATTTACTTGCAAACCTTAGTGGAGACTCTGGCTCACATGGATTGTCAAGTTTTCAACTAAGCTGATGATACTCAACTCCTTATCCAGATTAGCAACTCCTGTCAGGCCCAGAAGTCAGTCAGAAAGTTGCTTAGATTTACAGTGAATTGGATGATGGCCAATTCACTGAAAATAAACCCTGATAAGAACGAAGTGCTCGTAATTTCAACAAATAACAGCCCTTGGTGTGATCTTTTTTGGCCACCGGAATTGGGTGCGACCCCGGTACCAGTCCCGGCTGAAAATTTACTCTGAGTTATCCATGTCCAGCCAGGTCACCACGGTGGTAGGAACCTGTAAAGGACTGCTGAGGCAGCTACGGAAAGTCACTCCTCTTTTATCACCGTATTCATTGCAGTCAATTGTTTCCGCTACTGTCATCTCTAGGTTGGATTATGGGAAAGCCTCCCCCAGAAACTTATCAAGAGACTGCAGGTGGTGCAGAATGATGCAGTTAGGCTTATTGTCAGACTTCCCAGAAAGACCCACTTTGCCACCCTGCTACATAAATTGTACTGGCTCCCCATTAGACAGAGAGCTCAATTTAAGGGCCTATGTATTGCCCACAAGGTAATCTATGGCCAAGCACCAGGGTATATAAAAGAACGCCTAGAGAAACATGTTCCCAGCCAGACATTGAGATCATCTGAGGCCTGCCGTCTAGCTCCCCCTGTAACACTACCAAATCCAAAGGGGGTAGAGCGTTCTCTGTCCTGCTTCCACAAATTTGGAATAACTTACCTGAGCACCTCCGGAGACCGGTCCTCCTTTCTTTTAAGAAACAACTAAAAACATTCCTATTTAGAGAGGCGCTAACTTCAGCGTAATTTCTGGTATCGCTGCTTATGTTTCCATCTGCTTTAGTGACTTGTTCACTTTTTCTATAAGTGCTTAGAGACCTGAAGGTGATTTTGCGCTATATAAAAGGCATATAACATATCATAACATAACACCTTCATTGCGCAGATACAACTTATCTACACTCTGCAAACTGCTCAAGTGCGACTCAACGGGCAAATATCAGAACTCCTTTCCAGTCAGAAGGGGCATGCGGCAATGATGCCCACTCCCCCCTACTCTTTGCCATTGCAATGGAAACATTAGTGGCACAAATCCGTCAACACCAAGCAAATTGAGGGCAGGGTTTTACAAAACGTGGCCTTGTACCCTTTATGTTAGTCAACCTGAGAGCAAACTTTCACCACTAATTCATGAGGTCATAACATTCGGGGGTCTATCCAGAGTACAGATAAACTGGGCCACGCTATTCCCTTTAACAGATGCAACTATCCAGACCTCGATGGACTATCCGCTCCAATGGGCCATCGGCCCAGTGAAATATTTAGGCATCCTGATCAGCAGAAATGTTGAAGAACTGCGGCAAACCAACTTCAGCACAGCCATTGCCAAGCTCGACGACTAAGTTCCGCTGTGGTGTAAGCTTCCTCTGTCCATGGCAGGACGTATTGCCATTACAAAAATTATAGTATTACCTACATTTCTTTATTTATTCATGAACATTCCCATCCCAATCACCAAGGCCTTTTTTAACTATCTCCCTCCAATCTAATCATGCTAGTTTGGGCTGGCCAACAACTCTGTGTAACATACACACTATTAACACTGCCACAGTCACAGGGAGCGATGGGTGCACCAGATCTACAGCTCTGTGTTGTGTGCCCAGGCACAATTTTTACACTACTGGACCTACCCAACACCCTTTCAACAACATGTCGCGGTCGAAATAGATAAGACCTCCCCATGGCCACTATCCACAGCATTGTATCATACAAACAAACCACCCACTTCAGAGGTTGACACTCCGCAGTGTATGCGCTGGGCATGGACTGGGTTGGCAAGACATGTAGGAACTACACAGCTTTATGCCTCATCCGTCCCAGTGGCATAGCACCCCCTATTGCCCCCTCTGCATGACAAAAGTGCAATCGGCTGCACTAGTAAGTTGAACACTCATACTTTTGCAGACCTCTACCCTGACGGTCAGTTCCTTAGCCCTCCAACGATATCTACCACCACATACTTAACTGTAGACATCCTTCTTTATTACCAATTGCGTGCAACATGTGGGGCAACGATATTTTCCCAGCTCCCCCACTGGCACTTCAAATGCTAGATCATATCTATATGAGACCCTTACCTCATAAGTTGATAATATCCCTAGGCAATCACATGCAGCAAACTACAACGGCAGCAGCCACACCAGCCAAAGAAGCTTGGAGAGGAGACCTTGCCCTTCCCCTAAGTGACACTCAGTGGTCCCATCCATTTCAAATTTCTGTACAGCTTATACCGAACCCCTCTACAAATGCACCGGATGGGTCTGGCTCTGGACTCTTATTGCACAAGCTGCCACTCATCACGGGCAGATTTCATTCATCTTGCCTGGCACTGTCCGACAATTGCTGCCTACTGGGTTGAAATTATTTGCACAATAGGGAAAGTGGTGAATACACTGGTGTCCCCATCTCCACTGCTGGGTTTACTGGCTATGTTAATGATATGCCTTGCAATTCCTATAAACTGTTCACTTTAATGCTTCTCCTTGCAAAGCAAAGAATTGCGATGCAGTGGGGAAGAGTACAGGTGCCACAAGCCCAAGACTGGATCACAGACATTATGTACTGCCATGAACAGCTATCCAACTACTGGAACCTGATGCCGTCAAAAATTCATCTCTGGGACATCTGGAACCCCTCACCATTTACATTTGCCAAATAGACTGCTCTCCCACGGACTCAGGTGGCAACAATGATAGCTCTCCTACATACTCTGGGGTTTCACACCACACCAGACCCCCCAGGACGAACTCAGTGGAACACACTGGACAGAGTGGATGTACACTTGGGGGCTCTTCAAAACTGTAATCTCAAGGAATCGTTTGTAATGTACTGAATCACGGGAGTGGGAGGGAGAGATCTCCCCGAAAACCTGGCTGTTTAATAGACTGTGATATGTGCCCAGATGTGTGTCCTAGATATATATGCAATGCCTTTCATGTTATTCTCATGCCAATTGTCTGTTATATGCCAAAGGTTCATAAATAAATACATTTAAATAAAATCTACACCACTAGCCCACTACACCCTCACTTCGTTAACCGGCAGCCTGTGTAAAGATTTCTAGCAGAGAGCGCCTTCTACGGTCCCCATTGGGCATTGCAGTGCTTGCCTGACAAGGAAATAGCCCAATGATTAAGCATGACGCCCATTTGGGTATGTGAGGGCTCTTGCTCCTATTCGAGCACTGTCACACTTTAAAAACGTACCTCTACAAATTTTCCTCATCTACCTTAAATGAACTGCATACTCTTGTTTGTCTATGAGATAGATTAAGGAGCATATATGATGGGCCTAATTGCTCTTCTTTCATCTCTCTTTGGTTGTAGTCCTGTATTTATACCCAGTTGTGCCGTTGAAGTGGTGGTGAAACCTCTAGAGGTTTTCTGTTGAAGTCTCCATGCATTGTTCCTTCCCTCTTCTGAATCCAAATTAACTATCGAGAGTATGAAGGCAGGATATGGACTATTCAGGTGTTAGTGAGTCTGTGCCAATCTCCTCCCTCCCACCCTGTCAGTGATGGCCTTTCCATACACAACTAAGCTCCCTATTGTATGTGGCTGTCTAGTAGAATTATCCAAAGTTTCACCGTCAGCTATACCCAGTCATGTGACCTGGGTACAGGCAGCAGGTACTAAATGGCTAAGACAGGAGAATGACGATCATATCAAGGGGGGAAATGGAAGTTTGGCATATTACTTTTCTTCCATATATCGTTATATTCTCAATAAAGAAGTTGGGAGGGAATCCTGCTGGTCTGGGAGGATCCGAGGGTAACCACTCTATTTCGGAAACCCTCAATCAAACTTTTCAGCTGTAAGTGGCCTGTGTTATTCACCACTATTGTATTGTTGTTTAGGCAGCATCATCATTGGTTTTCAGACCAAGGTACATGCTTCCCTACATGAGTATCGCCTCCACTCGAGGGGAAGGTCTGGTGGGATCCATCTAAAACAATCTAAAATTACCTTCTGTATCTTCAAAGAAATTACCTAAATACGTGAGAAAGATACTGGGGTAAGATTAAAAAGGGGGTGATGTTTTTTGCAAGTGTGAATAATCCGTAACATCAATAAAAAATTATTATCATAATATTAGAAATGGTTAACATGTTTTGGCTTTCCAAGCCCTTTTGGGTCTATGCCTTCATCAGGACCTTATTTTGGTTATGCGGGTCCCATACTTGCTGTTAGATTAACATTTTGGTCTCATTTTGGTCTTCATCATAAGGTAAGATTTTCATTACAATTCCGAAGTCACCAAATAGGAACAGGGTAACTGTTCCTATTTGGAAATGACAGCTTATTGAAGGTAATACAGTAACTCCAGTTAGTCTGATAGAGCGCTAGGCTTTGAGAGTCTTTCACTACCAGGACATGTAAAACTTTAAATGACATATCCTACTTTTTAAATAAATTGCACCTTGCCCTGAGGGCTCTTTCAGGCCTACCTTACCGGTGACTTATGTATGTTAAAAAGGTATGTTTGGGCCTAGCAAAAGTTTTATTTTAACAGGTTGAAATGGCAGTTTAAAAACTGCACACACAGACTACAATGGCAGGCCTGAGACACGTTTAAAGGGCTACCTAGGGTGGTGGCACAATGCATGCCCTAGGCTCATGTAGTGCAATTTTACTAAGGACTTACATGTAAATTAAATATGCGATTTGGGGAGAAGCCAATGTCACCATATTTTAAGGCGTGAATACGTGCATTTAAGCACTGGTTAGCACAGTAAAGTGCACAGAGTCCTGTGGCCAAGAAAAATAAGATCAGCAAAAGTTTGGGGGAAGACCACCCTGAGGCTGACGGATCTAACAACAAGGAATTGTAATCTTGACATTAGGAGCCACAGGCTTTTACAACTTTTTTTTCTCTTGCAAAGACTACCTTTTTTGCGAAATTAGGCGAGGGCGGACATTTTTTCATATATTGTGCCCCTTGTATCAGGTTAAAAATTAGCAACCATGGTTTCATCAATACTGTTCTGTGCATATCCTATTGCGGCTAAACTATTTACCTTTTAAAACGAAAAAACTTTCTGAACTTAATTTGTGGGTTCAAGCTGATAAGAAATGTTCAAAAATGTGACTTCAATTTCTCTAATGATATTTTTGGCTTAATCTACTTATTTACTATGAATGCAAAAGAAATGTGAGCAGGATTTTTATAATGGGTTTGAAAGCCACGCAGTAATGATTGTTTGCACATAATGGCTAAACAATCTTTTTGTATTTATTCAAATCAGCCACTGGGGTCTGGAACCGAATAAGAATGTGTTTTGCCTAAGCAGCTCTCTGTTTGTGTTTGGGATAATTGAAAGGAGCACAAATAACTGCCGTGAAGTAGCACAGTGCAATACCTCCTCGGTACCGTACAACAAATAATAATTTGCTTTTACTCTGCACAGCAGGAACCAAAGCTATGTCTTTGAAAGATGATGGAAGTCACTTTATTATCAAAATAGAAGAGCTAGAAATGTCGCACTTGGAAAATGGCCAGCAGCATAATTGTTCCATCTGTTTATTTTTTGGGCTTTTCAATTCAGGAAGCAAAACCGTGAAATAGTTACAGCTTTTTACATATTTACACAAAGAAACCTATTTCCGCTTAAAAAATGCTGCTCCGCAAATGTTATGATGTAACCATGACACAAATGCCTGGACTGTTCAGCAGTTCTTATTCGTTTTTTTAAGTATATGCAGCTTGTATACAAATGTAGCTGTTCACATACAGAAATGTAAGGCGACCACACCCAGAGAAAGCCACTCAGTCGACTAACATAAGTCAATAATAAAAATGTTACACATAAGAACCACCATTCTTAGAGACACCTTGGGGCATATTATCAAGACAGGCGATAAAATGATCGCCGTTTTAGCGGCAGAAAACTGCAGCTAAAACGGCAATAATGGGCTTGATAATATGCTCAATGGAATTCCAATTGAAGGCCATGTTAAATGTGAAGGACATCTAATGTGGGCTTCAATTGGAATTCCATATAGCATATTATCAAGCCATTATCGTCGTTTTAGCTGCAGTTTTCTGCCGCCAAAACGATAATTTTATCGCCTGTCTTGATCATATGCCCCTTGTTTATGGAGGCAATTCCGCACCCAGTGAATATGGTACCACATAATACAGCATTTAGCGAGTCGAGCATCACCGCATTCAGAATTTCTCATCTTAGATTCCTACTTAGGATGTCTTTCGGAGTGGCCTGAAAAATGGTATTGTATCCCCTCACCACTGAAGTCCAAGGGACCAAGGCTAAATCTTTTTTTAACAGAAAGGTTAAATCTTTTTTTTTTAAAAAGGTTGTATACATCTTCATTTTCTTTTTTAAAACGCATCCTATTTTCCTTTTTGAAAAGGGACAGTATTTTTTTTAAAGTGTTTCATTTTAAAGCAATCACACTCATGATGGTCTGCTGACCCCCGCAGGCTACCATTACCATGATTGTAGCCCATCGTTATCGTTATTGAAATGGGTCGAATTGTGAACCACTATGATTCTGTATTTTGTGAACTGGACTATGAAGAATGCCCCTAAGAAGTACCAGTGGAAAGTCTGGGAGCCCATGAAGTAGTGCATTACCACCATTCAGATGCTAGAGTAAGAGGGCTTGAAGAGTAGTACGATCTCACTTTCTGGATGAAGAGGTTTGGCTTTCTTTAGAAGAGTGAGCTGGTACCAGGCTATCTCATTTTTGATGACAATGTATTCCTTGACATGAGGTCTGCATCCATGGTGAATCCTAGTGACTTGGCATTTAGTGAGAATTGGAGTTCTATTCCTAGAATATACCGCACCACAAAGTATCAGCATATATCATCTAAGGCCTGCAGAAGAACTATCAAATCGCTCCCCATCTGAATGCAACTTCTATGGATGCCTTGCCAGCCCACATCATCTTCAAAACCTGCTGCATCAGTAACAAAGCCATCACAACCAGCTCCCCCACTTAAATTATCTGACAAGCTTACCGTCTCTGGTGGTTCTTGTCACACCTACAGCCAGGACATCATCAGAAGGCAGATTAAGAAGCAAAAAAATGAAAAAACTGTCCATTTCCATATTTCCACCCAGGATTTGAAACAAGTTGGAGACTCACCTCTTTTAAGAACAGGAAGCATATCATAATGCATTAGCCATTTACATCCCAATTTATTTTTCTATAGGGACCCAGGGGGACCTTGGCGCGAGCCGTAGTCCCCCTGGGATGAGTCGCGTGGTGGAACAATCCACACAGTGCGATAGGTAGGCAGGCTTGGGGGCGGGGCTTAGTGTAGGAGCCTGGGGAGGTGCTCGCGGTGGGAACGTTTTTCCTGAGGAGATTCAGCCGTCAGTCTCGCGTTTCAGGCGCTTGAGGCTGTTTTTTCCCTCGGTGAAGTAGGTTTTTGCTGCTGCGGGATTGCGAGGGATGGACGTCGTCACTGACGCGGTGGGAGTTGTCTGCGACGTCCTAGTTCCTGCCGAGATGGTGGCGAGTTTGAGGCACCCACGACGATTGGCGGCCCGGGGGGTGAGTGACGTTGTGGATTTTTGCTTGCAGTCTGTGCAGCGCTCGCTTTGGTGCCGGCTGCTGAGGGGATATATTTATGTGTTTTTTGTGTAGCGCGGTCCTTGCCCGGGGGCTTCGGAGCGCTTCACAATGGGAACAGTAAAGTTACATGAGGAGAGAATGGCAAGTGGACAAATTACAGAAGGAAAAAGTTCAGTTGCATGAGGCAGAAGTGACATTTGTCAGCGAACAGAATACATGGGGTACCAAGCGGTGCAATACAGGAGCAAAAAGTGATATGAGTGCTGTTTACAATGGAGAACAAAGTACAATTAGAGGTCTGATACTGCATAATATGGTGGACACTAAAGCACAAGAGCAGATGTTACGTAGGTAATGGTGGCACTTGTGCAAGTATCTAAAGCAAATGAAAAGTGAGAGGTAGCAAACAGTGTGTTGAAAGAGAACAGTGGTGTGTGCATGTTGCAAGTGAGTACCAAGCACAGGTACAAGGATAATGCTGCAATAAATGGTAAACACTCCGTCCACAGGAACGCACTGGGAGGGCACTTCCATGGTCATGTAGAATGGAGTTTTCAGTAATGGGAGGTCTTCCTTCATTGGTGTGGCTCCTCTTGTTGTTGCAGATGAACGCTCTGCTGTCCTGGTGGTTTATTATAGGGACAGTGGGGAAGAGGAAGGGGTTTTTCAGGAAGAACCTTCTTCGTTTTTAATTCCTAAGGTTCACAATGCTGCCCAGGACCTTGAAGAGTCTTTTGGGGGGTCAGTGGGAGATGCTGTTTTGGCCCCGCAGCCTAGAGGCCCTCCCAGAGCATAATCGCTTTATTTTAATAGGAACACGAGTGTCTCGGATGACATTGACCTCTCGGACCCTATTTTGGGTGATGACTTTGTGGGAACTGTATATGGGGTTGAGGAAGGGCCCCTCATGGATACCGATGGTATGTATTCAAACAAGTTTAACAATGTATCTCTTTTTCCGGAGTCTCGCCCCTCCACTCTTCTCTCTCTCTCATCCTCAGGTCGGATTCGATTCTTCATTTGGGCCAAAACGTGGTCAGTGTGTCTGGGTGGAACATTCCGGTCCTTCATCATCTGTCGTCAGAGGTTTCTCTCAGGCTTCTGGAGATGGTAAGTTGTCGACGGCTTCTGGCAAGAGCGGTGAGAAGTCTTCATTACACTTAGCAGGTGCGACAGAGTCTGTTCTTCCTAGAATGGCGTCTACGAAGCAGGTTGTGGCTTTTGGTAAGGTTTCTTCTGCACAAGGCGGATCAAGTGCGGATTTAGACACTGCGGCCGGGTTCTCTGAACGGAGGCCTGTGACCTATTGGACATTGTATGATGCGGGGGTTTGGGCATGGTGAGGTACCAAGCAATCCTTATCAGAATTTTGATGTTTTTGAAGATCGTTGTGATCAGGGTGTTTTGGATAATGCAAATGAGGGGTTTATTGTGGAAGTTTCAGTGGGTTCTGCCAATTTTGGGGATATGAACATGGTCCTTCCCAAGGGGGTCCGGCGACAATTATTTCTGCTAATCTGTTACAGAAGTCAAGAGCGGACAATACGACAGATCGGGAACGGAGTAGTGGACATCCTCATCGCGATGATCCTCAGGAGTTTCAAAGACGTTCTGCTAAGTTGGCGACAGGTAAGCCTAATTGGTGGGCTGCTTAGACACCACCTTTGGCGGGCAAACGTAATACGGATGTTTTGGGGTGGGGGGGTTGGTGAATCGCATGTAGAGCAGCCTTTGGATCTGGAGAACAGCAAAGGTTTGGTGAATGTTACTGTTCGGGCCGACAAAATACAGGGTGAGCACAAACAGATTTCAGATGGGCACAATTCCAGTTCTGGGCGGGTTTTCAAGTCCTATTAACATTTGTACAAAGCACCCTTACATGGCTTTATCTATGCCTTTGGGTGTGCATCTCTCCGAAAAGACAAAACAAAAGTTATGGCAGCATGAGTTTGTTGATGTTTTCAGGCTTTTACATAGGCTACCCCAATTAAGTTGCAGTTGTTGACACCTTGGTTGTAGATTTATCCTGATTCTGATGCAGCTTCCAACTCATTCTGGGGTTTTACGGAGGGTTTCACAATTGGTTACTAGGGACCTCGCTATCATCGTTGGGCGGATACTTTGAAATCAGCCAAGGTATTCCCACAGATTGTTCAGAGGAAGTTAGATGGGGATTTACAAGGAGGATAGCAGGTCCGTTTCGAAAGTTTCCTTTACGGATTTGATTGTCTCTCCTTTGGGAGTAGTTCCCAAGAAATTGGCTGGTGAGTTTAGATTAATTCATCACTTATCATGGCCAGAGGAATATCTATTAATGATTTCATCTCCCCTTCTAAATCCAACGTATCTTATGCTTCTGTGGATGACGCTTTATGACTGGTGAGGTTATCAGGTATGGCTTCTGAACAAGCTAAATGTGACATTCAGTCTGTTTTTCGTTTGCTGCCCATTCATCCATCTGATTTTGAGCTCTTAGGAATGTTTTTTGAGGGAGTTTTTTAAGTTGATAGAGTATTAGCTATGGGCTGTGAGAGATCCTGTGCTCTTTTTGCAACATTTAGCACTTTTTTTCGCAGTGGTGTCTTATACAAAGGAGCAGGCACAGTTACGTTTGTCTACCTTGATGATTTTCTTATTTAGGTTGGGCGCATTTGGATCAGTGTCGTAGAGTTTTAGGCATTTTTTCGGGACAGGGCAGAGGAGATTGGAGTTCCTTTGGCTCCAGAAAAAACCGAAGGCCCTGCCACTAAACTCACATTTTTTGGGTATTGGGATTGATACTTAAGATATGACCGCTAGTTTGCCGGTGGCTAAGGTGTCCGAAATCAATTCCTTTTTGCTGGAAGTGGTTTACAAAGACAAGATTGGATTACGACAGGTTCAGAGGCTTTTGGGTTACCTGAATTTCGTCTGTCGGGTGGTCAGGGCTGGCAGAACTTGTTGTAGAAGGTTGGGGATGGCGATGTTAGGTGCATACCTTCCTCATCGTAGGATTTGTCTTACCAGAGCCATCAAGGATGACCTTTTGATTTGGCTATGATTTCTGGAGGAATTCAATGGTGTTTCTCTCATTTTTGTCGAAGATAACACAATATGGCAAATTCAAATCTTTTCAGATGCCTCCGGGGCTAATGGTGTTGGCCTGTTTTGGGAGGGTCGGTGGTGTGTGGAGATTTGGCCTCAGAATTGGCTCCAGCATGGGCGCAGCATTACTTTTCTCGAATTGTTTCCCCTCATTGTAGCTTTGCAGGTTTAGGGGGAGGAATTTCGGGATAGGTGTGTTTTTTTCCATATCGGTAACATGGCTGTGGTTGTTCTGATTATTAACCAAAAGTGAGAGATTTGCGGGTTTTGCGACATTTGAGATTTTTTATGTTACAGAGTCTCAAGCTAAATAAGCGAGGCACATTCTAGGTGTTAATAATTCAATTGCAGACACTTTGTCTCGCTTTAATAGGCAGAAATTCTGATCTTTGGCACCAAGGGCGGACTACTTCAAAACTGCAGTGCAGCAGGACATCTGGGTGCTGGGGGATTGAGGATCATTGAACTGGTTGTAAAATCTATAGCCCCCTTTCCAAAACAGAGGCAGTTATCTACAGGCTTAGGCTTAGTTTTTACGCTATGCCTAATCTCAGAACAGTGCGGGGACCAGTTGGTACATATGGTTTCTTGTTACAGTTTGTTTTGTCTTTAATGAACAAAGGTTTGTCCCATACAACAATTGCGGGTGAACTGGTTGGGATTTCATTTTATGGTCAATTATTGCTGGGTCAGGAAATAGGGGACGACTAATGTTGAAGGGTTTCAGTAGGGAATGTGTAGATTCTTTGCCTCTGGGAGAGCCGATACCCTGTTTGCTCTTGCAAGAGTTGTTGGTTCAGTTACCATTTTTGTTGTTATGATGTTTGGGAGGTGGCTCGTTTCAGGCTTTGTATGATTTGGTTATTCTTTGGCGTTTTCAGAGCTTCAGAATTATTGGGCTTGAGGGGTCAGTTGGGTATTCACACCAGTGACATTCAATTCCATCAAGAGTCATTGAAGATTTCTTTGAGGAAATCGAAAATGGATCAATTGGGCAAGGGCACATGGTTTCATTTAAATGGTAGCAGTGTAAGTGAATGTTGCCCTGTGCGGGAATGGCAGTCCTTTTCTGGTTCCCCGGTTTTTCAACTCGGGGTGATATTTCGGCATCGTAAGGGGGATTACCAGTTTTCAGCTATTGGCAGTTTTTGCGAAGAGCATTGTCCTTAGTAGGAAAAGACCCCTTTACAATTTGGGACACACTCCTTTCGAACTGGGGCCGCTACGGAAGCGACAAGGTTGGGTTGGGTTTGGGAGGATAATAAAAGGATTGGTAGGTGGAAATCCGCGTGTTGTTCTCGTTATGTTCGTAAATAATATGGCTATTGATTAGATGCATGCCATGGTTTAATTTTGTTTTTTTCCCGCCTTAGATCGAAATCACAATACTCTGCTGAAGAAAATGCGTGCATGGATTATAGGCCACTCTTTCTTAAAATGGTCAGCCACATTTGCAGAGCAGCAGATCTACGGCAGATCACTTGGACTTCACGGTAAATGCTATGAAGTTTTCTGGAAAGGGAATGGGTGAATATGGTGGGAGGGTCTGTTACCCTTGCTGTCGCGATGGTCGTCTGAAAGAGGTTTTCCTGATTTATTGATCATCCATTTAGGTGAAAACTATTGGGTTCCATTATCGGTTTTAACCCCGTTAAAACAAATGTAATTGGATTTAGCGGTGATAAAGATCAATTGGGTGAGTACATCGTTAATATGGACAGGATTTATTTGCAGGCATCACTGGAGGGGGGGGGGCTCATAATCACAGTGCTATGGAGAAGGCTCGCAGGAAGCTGAACTGTGCTATGAAAATTTCTGTCCTGCAATGGGTATTAAAGTTTTGATGCATGAAAACATTGTGGGCATTGAGACACATATGTTTCGGGAGGATGGGGTAAACTTGTCCCAAATAGGTCGGCTTACTACTTGATGGAATTGAGGGATTTGCTGGCGGGTTTCTGGGGTGAAAACCTTTTTTGGGATAACATTTTGCAATAGTTTTTGTTTTGTCTTCTAGATTACTTGGGGTGGGGCCAGGAAAACTCTTTAGTTTTCCTGGATGACGCTTTTTGGGGGGTCAAAAAGCACCATCGCAGCGGGCTTATCCTTTCCCTCTGTGGTGGGGGGAGGGTAGACGGAAAGCTTGTTATGAAAATATAAAGAGGGAAAAAGGAAATGATGGGATTTGTACAGTATGTGGGGTATTCTTTATGAAGTATTGTTTGGAAAGATTTTAAGGCAATTTATGATAAATGTTTGAAATATTGAAATGGGGAATTGTTCAGAAATAACGTAGTTATCATTTTAGAAGTGTTATTTTATCTGCTTACCTGTCTTAATAAAGTGACCTTTTTTGCTATGTTAAAATGGTGTGGATTGTAGTTATTGCGAGATGGGGACTCAGGGGGACCTTGGCGCGAGCCAGTGTCCCCCTGGGATGATTCGTGCGGTGGAACAATCCACACAGCGCAATAGGTAAGCAAGCTTTGGGGGCGGGGCTTAGTGTAGGAGCCTGGGGAAGTGCTCGTGGCGGGAACGTTTTTCCTGAGGAGATTTAGCCAGCAGTCTCGCGTTTGAACCCCATCCCCCTTTTTTCTTTAATTATTTGTTTTATGTACTTTAAAAAAAAAATAATAATTACAAGTCACGTTAGGACAGGTAGCAGTTTTATCCTTTTGTTATTAGTTTTTCTTTAGGCGCTTTTTGGGGGGTCTGGATAGTCTGGAGTGGGCTTATCCTTTCCCTCTGGGGTGGGGGGAGGGTAGACGGAAAGCTTGTTATGAAAATATAAAGAGGGAAAAATGAAATGATGGGATTTGTACAGTATGTGGGGTATTCCTTATGAAGTATTGTTTGGAAAGATTTTGAAGCAATTTATGATAAATGTTTGAAATATTGAAATGAGAAATTTTTCCGTAATAACATAGTTATTATTTTAGAAGTGGTATTTTATCTGCTTACCTGTCGTAATAAAGTGACCTTTTTTGCTATGTTAAAATGGTGTGGATTGTTGTTATTGCTCGATTATATGTTGTCTTATATCATGTAAAGTGTGATTGTCATTTTGCATAGTTTCGTTCTATGGAAATTCCACATAAACACATACATAGATTTGTAAATAGCTCAGGTTCTGAGTTATATCCTGAATTTGGAGCTTTCCTCAGCTACTTTCACATTTATCAGAATTCACAGTGCATTTTCTCCATGTAGATGGTAGCAGGTTAGACCTGCTGAAATGTACCTGGCTAAATTTTAGGGTTCTTGTAAGAATAAAATGAAAAGAAGATAGCATTTGTAAACGTGGTTACTACCCGGAGGTGTCTAGGCACTAACTACTGAAGTGTCAATGGCAAATGACATGACAGTAAACAGTTACTGGTTGAACAGTAGGGGTTTACATTTTTTCTGAATTCTCTAAGGTTACTTTTAACGATGGGTGGTAGTAAGTTCCACAACCTGGAAGTGCTGGACCTGAAACTTTTCTTGCCCCCTCTGACAGTTTTGACCTTGGGGACAAGAAGATTGCCACTCGATGAGGAGCGGAGTGATCTGGACGGGACCTAGAGTAGAAAAGATTGAGCGAGTTTAGCTGGGCTTAGGCCTTGTAGACATTCGAAAAGAATGTACACAGCTTTGAATTTGATGCATTTTTTGACTGGACTAAGGCCTGAGCCACAGATTTGTGTCTTGGAATACTTAGGAGAAGACGGGCCGCTACGTTCTGAAAGATCTGCAACTTTAAAAAACCTATTTATTGGATACTGGCAAAAAGGGAGTTGAAGTAGTTGAGTCTTGATGATATAAGTGCTGTAACTATGGTTTTCTGCAGAGCTGGTGGTATATATGGAATAATCGTCCTCATAACTTTTAAAATAAAAAAGTATGAGGAGGTGGTGTGATTGATTTGTCCATTAAAAGATAGTTTTTTTGCCAAAGATTATGCCAGTTTTATTGCTTTGACCCTGGGGCAGGTGAGGCACAGGTTCTGATGGCCACTACATAGTGGGCCAAAAGATGGATTATTAGCAAAGAGTAAGATTTCCATTTTTCATTAATTTAACTTAAAATAATTGTCCCACATCTGGGAACCAATGTGTAGCATGCATTTGTGGAACAGAGTAGCTGTGGCATCTAGGTTGCCTGTTACTGACAATAAAACATTCACAAGAGGTGATTTATTTCTCCTAATTGTAAAGGGGACATATTTTCAAGGACACAAAAAGCCGGGCAGCGTGGCTTTACGTGTCCTTGTAAATATGGGGCAGCAGGTTTCGCCACCGGCGCACCACAAAAAGTGATGCACCGGCGGTGCAAGAGGCTTGTAAATAATCCCCACAATGTCCAAAGGCATCTTTGACAAAGACAAGAGTTGTGAGAAATTATTTTATTACTTGGGGTGGATTGGTGTCCACCACAAGTAATAAAATCACTACCTTTTTAGGTCTAGTCAAAGGTTTCTGTAATTTAAATCTAAACCCACCTCCTAGTAGCACTCGCACAGAGCAGTCAATCTTAATTTAAAGAAAATCAGTAAAGCATTTATTAGTATCAAAACAGTTAACAAGATGTTAGCACAACACAATAAAAATCCTATCCCAGTGAATAAATGTAGACCACAATTTAAGAGGCAAATGGTACCAAAATGACAAAAATCCAGAATAGGAACTGGAGATCTGAATTTTAAAGTTCTAAGCAAAAATCACGACAAAAAACGCACAATGTGACAATGGTAGTAAATTGTTGCAATGTACCAGGCCCTAGGCACAATTTGAGGCTGACCACGAAGGAGCGCACATAAGGCATTCCATGTAGATTTGCCCCTTTAGTGCTTGGAAGTAGGAAACTTTTGAAAACCATCCTAAATCCCAATAAGAAAAACACTTCTACAGGTGGGACACATCTGAAATTTAGGCCAATGTCATGAAACTTATTTTGGTGCCAGAACAACAAGTGGAGTACATGTTCAATGCCACTAGAACCACAGAACATTAGGGTGTCAGGTAGAGGGCAACAGCAAAATCCTGTCTAGTTCCAGTTGCCACTGGTTAGCTGGGGTACAAAAATGTCCTCTTTATCTTTTTGCATTAATCTTTTTAGTGTAGACTTTAAAATAATAAACACATGAAAAATAACACAGTCTTAACTCAACCCTGTCAGTCAGAGCCATTGTACACTCAGCCAATAACAGCTTCTTTAACTTTTACCTTCCTGGAGCCACCCAGGGGTTCAACCTTATGATCCGTTGAGATCTTTCTGTCCTTGGATTTCACATCAAAATGGGGTCCAACCTTCTCAGGTCTATCTCGAAGGTCACAGATGCCAAGTTCAGCAAATTCAGCCCGCCTGGTGTCTTTTACACATCCAGTAGTTTTCTGGAAGAGGCTGGGTGACGATATAGCTTTGTGGGGTTCACCAGCATGTGTGGGAGACACACCTAAGACACTCCTATGTCCTATTTGAACAATTGGGTATAGGTTCACGGACCCTGGCCTACTAACTTTTGCATTACTTCCTCTTCATTTTACTGCAAAAAGTGCCAATATCTCTTGGGTCAGGTCATTTTCAAGATAGCAAAAGACTTCAGACACACCTAATTTGAGCTCTGAGGGATGAGTGTGCATGTGGGGAGAGCATTATGGTAATCCTAATGTCCTCCTACACCTAAAACTAAAATTCAGTTTGAAGCAGGACCAGTACATGAAACAAACCAAAGACAGATGTTTAGAAGAACCAACTTATAGGCCCCTAAGCAAACAGCCAGGTTGATACACAAGAATTATTCTTTTTTCCTTTCATCTTGTTTCCTCCCTCTGAAGGGTGTAAGAAAGATAATAATTAAGGTGACACATTTTATAATTAATAGTGATGTGTGCAATGGTAAACACGCAATACCCAAATGCAAGTTTTGTTTTAACTAGAAGTGAACTTGGCAATGCTGAAATATGCTTAATACAAATTAGAAACTTGACCTTAATGTAACTTGTTTGAACCGCAGAATGTTATGTATTATTTTACTAAGCAGCATAAAATGTGCAATGGTTAAACTTCCTATTCTTACCATATTTCACATAATGCTTGAATAAAATAGCTGAACATTTCAAAACACTGTTTTTTGTTTTATGTTAATGGAATACATTACTATACAGTATTTTTAAAGCTGATGTTTCTATTCTTTAGCATAGTCTATTGTTTACGTGATGAAACATTATCTTTAGAAGGTTCAACTGAATATGGGGCCAGATGTAGGTGAAATAGATTTACCGATTTAAAATTACCGAATTTTACCGATTCGGTAATTCAAAATCGGTAAATCTATGTGGTCGACATGTAGGTATTCCAGATGTGCTGGAATACCGAATCGAATGATTTCGGTATTTACCGATTCAGTAAATACCGAATTGGTAATGCCCATTCATTCCTATGGGCTTTGAAGCCCATAGGAATGAATGGGCATTACCGATTTGGTATTTATCGAATCGGTAAAGACCGATTTTCACAAGGGTGCAGGGGGTGTCAACACCCTCTGTCACCCCCAAAACAGGCTCGGGTGCCATGTGGCAGGCATACATGCCCTAAGGGCAGGTCTGCCTGTCACATGGCATAGGTGTGCATGCACACATGTGCATGCACACCGGAATCGGTATTTTACCATCAAATTGGATTTGATGGTAAAATACCGATTCAGTAAGGCTCCTGGGACTCTGAAGAGTCCCACCTACATATGGGTGGCTCAGAATCTGTAAATTTACAGATTTTTTATTTTACCGAATTGGTAAAATTACCGAATCGGTATTTTTACCGATTCGGTAAAATAATGCCCCCTACATACCAATCAGCTATTTACCGATCGGTAACGGCCGAAAATACCGATTTTCGTCCGTTACCGACCGACCTACATCTGGCCCCATATGCCTTATGGAACAGAGGTTTATGAGTAAAGAAGCCACACACATAAGATGTCTGTAACAAAATGTGTGATAAAAGTTTTCAAGCTGTATTTTATTTCGTGAGAACAGAAGAGCTAAACTCGCTCTTAGATGAATGCGGTTAACCGATTGGATCTGAGGAGGAGAGACCTGCTGCACATTTTGCAACATCATTTTTGCCTTTTAAATTAGTGTGTGTTCTTAGTTAGAAGCAATGCCATCACTTTGCTGGCTTTATCATGTTCGCTGTTTCCCTGTAATTTTCCAGACTCTTTCTTTGCCCCTTACAAACAGCTGTGGCTACTGCTGCTTCTGTTCATCCTTTATTGTACTTGAGGCTTAAGTTGAGAGACTCCTTAGATACTTTAAATAATCCCACTATGTGCTGATCAGGCACAAATTGTTCTTCTACCTTTGATGACTACATCTATTATTACTGGTCCGGTGTAAGTGCTGCAACCATCATCTGGCAGACTGCCCCTAGAACCATTACAAGTGCCCCAGTAAATTTTAATCTCACTCCAAAAGCTCAAAGTGTGGTAGGAGGTTTACTTACATCAGGATCAATTCCAACTTCTCTCAATTCACAGATTGTTGCATGGAGAACACCTCAGATGGTCAAAGCTTTAAGAGATAGGGAAAGTATTGTTTTTACAACATCTTTTGCCCCAGTAGAGACACATTTGTTTGAAGATGGGATTTGTACACCTTGGTTTGAGGAGGCTGCAGGGATTATAAATACAGAGAACACTGTACCGATGGCCAGCACAGTGCCTAAAAAAGAGAGGCCACTAAATATTCCCAAATTAAAAATTGAATAAGAGGAAATCATTTGAGGATATTTAGATTTAGAGCAAATGAATCTATATCAAGAGAAATAATTCATTTGCCTGTGTAGAGAAATTACAAGAGGAGCAGCAAATACACATGATAAATTGACTGAGTTGGCTCAGAAATATAAAGCTGATCTTTCTGAAATGTTATCCTTAGTAGAGAAGTTACAGAGTTCATGTGGATGATGAAGCAATTGAAACAATGCATTCTTCAGGAATGCAGTTACATATTTCAGAATTAATAAAATGCGTTTGCAAATGGAGCGAATTTGACAAATTTGAAAACAAACGAGCAAGAAAATATGAATGGAAAAAAAAAGAATCTGAGTCAGTAGGGGAAAATATTGAACAAGATGATGAAGTAGCTTCAGCTTATCAACTGAGAGACATAGTGGGTAGAGTTTATGTCCATGAGCCAAAGGAGTAGAGGGTATCTTGCAGCATTTATGAACAATTTTCCAAAATTAAGAGACAAGCCTGTGCCGTGGTACACACAAATTGATACATTTTAGAACATGTCAAAAGTACTATTGATTGATTTTAATACGTTTCTAGATATTGTGGTGCCAAGTGATATGTTAACAGATTGTAAAATTGCTGTACAATTGCCGAGTAATGGGTCAACAAGAATGGTACGCACTAATGTGCAATCTCCTGTAGTTATGGAGAAATATGACGCAGTGATTAATTTTGTGAAAGGCAAAGCACCTCCAAAAGATCTTCACTGGTTAAAAATCAAACAAACTACACTAGAAACAAAAGAATCAGTACATGAGTTTTATGAGTGGCTGTTTCAGATGGTTACGCAGCACAGTTATTTTGCCTTATAGATACAGTTGCAGTCAGATCTAATGTTAAACTGTGGAAGTCCCAGACCTGCCCCTCATGGGAAAGTAGTTCCAAGATGTATGAGTTTCAATTAAACCAATTGAAAATCCAGTCTCAGAAATAGTTCCTGTAAAAATACGTTCAGTCGAGGAAAATCACGAGTACTTTTTATGTGATATGAGTCCTGTAAATTTGTTAGGGAGAGATTTATTGTGCAAGTTAAATTGTACAATGTACTTTACACCAGAAGGGGTGGAGTTCTAGACTGATGATGAAGAAGAGGAATTTAAAATGGCTGAACAAATAAAGTTGTAGGATTGTTCTCAATGACAAATGAAGACCTACCCACTGATTTGAGAGAAACTGTGAAGCCAGAAGTGTAGGAACTCATGTTGAAAGACATCCACCTGATTAAAGGTGATAAAACCAGCCTAAATTACCTTAAGGCAGATGCAGTGTATCTAACCATCATACCAATTGACCCCAGAAACAAATGTAGGAATAACACCTGTAAAAGAAGACATGATACAGAAAGGAATTCTGAAGGAACTGGTTGGGAGTCCATGTAACTCTCTGATCATGGGTTTAGAGAATCCAAATGTAAGGTATAGGATCGCCCAAGATCTTAACTAGATGGTTGTCACATGTTGTCCTGTCATACCAAATGCAGCCACAACACTTTCCCAAATTCCATGTACTACACAATGGTTTACTGTCAATGATCTTTGTCAGGCTTTCTTTTCAGAGCTGGGATAGCCAGTTTCTTTTTTGTTTCTTGTTTCAACAGATAATTTTGACATGGTGCAGAGTCCCACAAGGGTATACGGACAGTCAGTCTATCTTTAATCAGATCTTGAAAAAGAATCTAGAGTCACTACAGATGCCCCACAGATCAGTCCTCGTGCAATATAGTGAGGACCTATTGGTGGCATCAGAGACACAAGAAGCTTGAAGGTACGATACCATTGCGCTATTGAATCAACTGGTTGAGATTGGACCTAAAGTGTCTCCAGGTTAATACAGGGAATAAAGAGATGCATCATATAAAGTCCAACACATATCTAAGACCTGAGACCCATTTGAATCTCTAAGGTTAGAGATATTTCTAGGCCCTTCTAAGTAACAGAGGCCAATTTATAGAAGCAGAGACTGATGAAACACAGTGGGTTCTGCAGAAATAGACTGGTCACATCACATGTTAATTTCAGGAAATGTGTTGTGGTTAAAGTTAGCTGAGCTGCTGCACAAACATTAGATCATATCTTCCTCCAGATTCAGGAACCTGGCATCAATATCAGTGATTACAGTGCTTAATTTGTAAAAACATAAGTGCCAGGGCTCTCGTCAGGAGGCCACTGAGGCATGCACCATACATTGCCCCTGTTATGCTGCCAATGATAGTAACAACACAACTATTAACTATCACACTCCTACAAGTGTGACAAATCGGTCTATTTCAGGCCCCCAAATCTACATAAATTGCGTCAGGTAATAGTCATTTTTAATGTTTATTGCATTCATAACTGTTGTAGTGGTCATCTTTAAAATAGACAGACAGTGCCACATTGTGGCAGGCTGTCATAAACGCTGGTGCTGACATTTAAGTGCTGGTGCTGAGCACCGTAATCCACCGGCTCAAATTAAGCATTGATGTGTTTAGGATAGATGTCACTATCATCCCCATCTGTTAGAAAGACACGGTGAGATGCTCCAATCACATTAGGGTCTGTTTCCTCTCTAAATGTTTTGCTGTTACATGCAACTATTGAATATGCACGTACCCAGGATGAAAAATCAGGTGCACATCTTGCCTTGTGACATATTGACCCACATGTCAGCTTCTGCCGCAAAACCAAACTTCACACTTAGGGGCTCATTAGGATCGCAGTTTTCCCGCATCCTCCGGGCCGGCGGAAGCCACCGCCGGCCCGGAGGATGCGGGAAAACCGCTGTTGAGCCTCAAAAGACCCACCGCCATATTAGGATGGCGGTGGGTCTTGAAATCTGTCCGCAGCTTTTCCGCTGCGGTCGCCTTCCGACCGCGGCGGAAAAGCTTTAACATGGCTGGCAGTGTCTATCAGACCCCGCCAGCCATATTATGATGGTGTAAAATGTATGCTTTTCCGCGGTGGCTTTTCCGCCGTGGAAAAGCATACGGACCTTCACTTCGGGGGCCCGTTGCGGGCCCCCTGGGTGAAGGGGGGGTGGGGGATGCACGTACCCCCCTGCATTTGCGTGAATAAAGCAGCAGGCACCGCGCGGTGCCTGCCGCTTTGTGCATGCAAATGCACAACTTACATTTTTAACATTGCGGCGGGTGCTGCGTCAAGCAGCACCCGCTGTAATGTTAAAGATACAGGATTTGACCGCCAGAGTGGTGGTCACATCCTAAATTGGACGGAGGGACCGCCGCTGCACCTGCGGACGGTCCCTCCTACTCTATGGTAGCAGACTGACTCAGGTCCGTCCGCCATCATAATCGGCCCCCTATTGTCTAGAGAGCTTGGTAACAGAAACCACATGTAAAGGGTCAGATCAGCATTGAGCAAGATATAACCACATGCTGTGCAGTTAGATAAACATATCTTTAATGCCGCTTAAATAGGGGTTTCTGCTAATCATGAAAAGCCCACAGGGCCCACTTACATGTACTTTTGATACTGAGAAAATGGTAGATCTACTGATGTTATTTTATATGTTGCTTAAGCAAACAACTTTTAATAATTTCTGTTGCGGTTTTAGTGTATAACTAGTGCTGTTTGGAGCTGTAGTTTGGACATCAGATTCCAGTCTCTTTGGAGTGGGCTGATTTCCCGAGCTGTCTTAATGCATTAAATACATATTGCTTTGTCAACTTGTTTCTTGGTTTTTAATTGACAGACTTTCCTCCCAACAAGGTAAACTGTAGTACTGTCAGAAAGAAATTCAATATCTGGGACTCATCATTGAGAAAGGAGCTGAAAAGGTGTCACCAGAGAGCGTAGAAGGAATGTTTCAGATGATTCTTGAACTCAGAAAGAAGCCAGAATGTTTTAGGGAATGGTTGTCCACTGTAGACAGTGGATGATGAACTATTCCCTAGTGGCAAAGACTTTACTAAGGCAGGAACAGAAGGATGTGTCTGATCTGCTTCCATGGGACAACAAATGTTTGAAAGCCTTCCTAGAGCTGAAAGTAAAAGTTTGCTGTGATCTAGCATTGGGAATGCCAGATTAGAGTAAAGAGTTTACATTATTTTGCAGTGAGAGGTAGGACTCACACTCTAAGCACTAACTCAAATGCATGGTGATGCTCTGAAGCCTGTAGCATACTTCTCAACTACCCTATCTGAGCATAGGGATGGGATATATTTTAACTATAATAGTCCCTCCTTCTGTCGAGTTACTATTGACACAAATCAAGACCCAATACGTGGCTCATAATAGACTAACAAAATATGAGCAGAAGATTGTATCATTGGAAAATGATATGTTGAAGAGGTGTCACATTCTGAATCCATCTACTTTTCTGTTAATACATAATACTGTTTGTGATGAAGTTGAACATGATTGCGTAGATGTCACAGATTTATGCACAAAGCATTGACCTGATATTAAGGATGAACCCCTGAATGAGCCTGATTATGTAATTTTTGTGGATGGCTCATGTATGAGAAGCAAAGACTGTACCCTGAGAGCAGCTCACTCTGCGTGCACAATAAATTATGTTATCGAAGATTTGTGGCTTCAAGGTGTTACCTCAGCATACAATTGAGAATTGATTACTGAAGGAATCGAAATTTCACAAACCGAGCTATACTTACCAATAGCCCATATATAATACAATTGAAGAATAAGGCAGTCGGCAATGGAGAGAGTCGAATCGTTTTTTCAAATCAAATACAAGCCCTGTCAGGGGAGCCTCGGTCTACACGACCTCAGGGGGTGCGCAGAGGAGACTAACTTCATGCAAAAGATACAAAGCATATATACGTTTCGCACATCTCAGTTGACACCGTAGAAGGAAAAACACAAGTTGTCAGTGAGCCAGCAGGAAGACCCATATAAGGACAATTGATTGCTAGTAGCTAGACGAAAGCTATTCCGGGGGTATGTCAATGAGGTGCCTTCTTGTCTATCTGGAGCCCGCGGAGTACAGGAACGGGCTCTGCTGAAATGCACGCATCCCACAAGAGAGGCAGGTACGACCTTGAGTTTCCCTGAACTACACACTAAAGATCAGAGAGGGAAACTGGGCATGGCAACATGGTTTCGTAGCGAGGGCTAACTCACGTGACTTCTGGGAAATGGTACATGAACACAGGGAAACGAACAAACAGGCCGTGGTTATATCAATAGGCCTGAATAGACCTGCATGAATAATGCAACAAGCATACGCATATCTACATGATAGTATATGGTTATTCCTATGTATCCACAGTTATATGATACATAGTGGGCCAATCACATATATATATAATTTTATAACCCAACAATTACCACTACTGGAGCATACAGTCTAAGTGCTCAAATGAGAGTCCCTATATTTGCACATAATCAGTATGGATGTGGCATTGTCCATAATTTTGGGCAATTGTGGTCACAAAGAGGTTGTATGACCTCTTCAGGACACCCAATTAGGAATTTGTTGCAATCGAGTAATTTGTTGGAAGCTCTTCAGTTTCCTACAGAATGCAGTTGTTAAATGTGCAGTCCTTCAAAATTATAATGTCTACATTGCAATGGGAAATAGGTATGATGATTCAGTTGTACGATATTGTGCCCTGTTGGCCTGCATATATAATGGAATTTTCACACATGACTCTGAGGAGGACACTTAATTTTCTATGTTGGTGACAGTGATAGATATTTGCGATTAATTGAAAGGAATACAGAAAAATATTTCAGAAGCATAACAACAAACCTCGATCAGAGTAGATTGCCAGAAAAATGCAAAGGACATCCAGATGTCAGCTGATAAGAGACCAGTGTCACTTTATAGTTTGTTGTTTCAACCCAAAGTTTAGGACATTGGCAGATGAAGTGTTTCATCAATGTGAGGCACAGCAACACATTGATGCATGGAAAAGAACACACATTACACTGAGCCACAGGGATATCCAGTGGTCCATACAACAGAATGCAGATGGACTATATCGAGATGTTTGCTTGCAATGGGCTGAGATATGTCCTGGTCATAGTATTTCTCCTCTTGAGAGGAGTGTTAGCCTACCCAACCAGTATAAATGACAATATTACTGTAACAAAACTCATACTGCGAGAATTGATAGCCAGGTACAGAATGCCAGCTTATCTGGAATCAGATATGGGAACATGGTTGAACAATGAGGTCCTTAATATGATTTGCAAAGTATTACAGATTGACCAAATATTGCATTGCATCTATTGACCTGAGGATTCCACTATAGTTGAATACCTGAATCAGGCTATCAAATCTCAATGAGCTAACTTCTGTGCTTCAACATCACTGAAATGGCCAGGGGGCATATTACCAACGATTAGCGAAATTTATCGCTAACGAGGCTTAGCAACGAATTTTTTAACAATAAGCATCGCCGGAAATTATCGCAAACATAACTTGCTATTAGCAAGGTTTATCTCAGAAGTGATAAAAATCCTTGCGCTAACTGCCAAATGAGAGATTATCACTGGAAAACCAACGATAATCTCTCGAAGTTTGGCGTTAGCTTGATGATAGGTGCTCACAAACTTAGCCATGATATCCACCTTCCATAGGATATAATGGCTAAGTCAGGAAAATACCAGGTGTAAAAAAAGCAGTGCTAACCGCGGTTAGCGCTGCTTTTTTTATCACTAACAGGGTTAGCGAAATCCTTGATAATAAGAGAAATGTCGCTTAACAACATTTTTCCGATTATTTGTCTCTGGAACGCCCCCTTTGCATCTCATTAGAGATGCAAGGGGAAGCGTAGAGAAAAAGGGTGCTAACATGCGAATTTGCGTGTTAGCACCCTGTTGCTGATAGGGAGATAATTTTATCTCCGCTTTCTTGGCTTTTAAAGCCAAAAAAGCGGAGATAAATCCCTTGATAATATGCCCCCAGATTCTTTAACTTTGGTGCTGATGAGTATTGGAAGTATCCCTGACAGAAAGATTGTTCTGTCAGTACATGGATTGCTCACGGTACATGCCATGAGATTGCCTCCTGTAACTGTAAATGCTCTTCTAAACATCACAGACAATATGACACTCAATAACTGCCACTTACCAGGTTGCAGCTGTCACTAAAGATCTGCATCAAGAACACTGCCACTACCTCAATCCTGGTGATCTGATCGTGATCAAGAAGAACATTCAGACCAGTTGTTTGGAGCTGAGATGGAAAGGCCTTTCCAAGTAATTTTGGTGAGCAACACTGCTCTTAAATGTGCCAACATTCAGTGCATGCCTCTCAGACCATGAAAGTGAGACATCTGGAAAAGGAATTGTGCTCTTTGAACCTGAACAAAGACCATTGGTTACTGCACCACCACCAGTTGTGAGACCACAAACAGCAGTGATATTAAGATCACAACAGCAGCAGCAAGAAAAAAAGGTGTGAAGATTGGCAGATTGTAAGACCAATCCAAGTGCCTGGTGTTCCTGTAAGTGGCATTGAAGTCTCTAATGAAAGAGAAGCAGAGACTGTCCCTCAACTTGGAAACATTACTGAGACAATATCAGTACAACTAAAAGATCCGGGTGAAGTAACAAGCACTGAAACAAGAAGAGTCACTCACAGAGTTGAATTGCTGCAGATATGTAATCAAGAAAGACTGAGTAAGAACATATCAGTAATTCAGATTCCAACAACTTTCCATGACAAAGACTGAATCAAGTGATGACAGTGACAAAAAAGGAGAATAACAAAGACTGAGAAGATCAAAAACAGCAAGAGTGCCTTTTAGAAGGTATTCAGCACCTGAGTGATCTTACAACATGGACAAAGTACTTAATGTCACAGGAGATGAGTTGTGTGATGTGAAATCTGTACTGTTTTAAACTCCATGATATCACCACAGTAAGCATTATTGGAAAAATATACCTGACAAAAACTAACATTAAAAATAAAAAAGGACATTTGAAAAGCCTAAACAGGACTGTTTCAAAGTTTTTAAACAGATTGACACTAATTTATTCACACATATGTCCCTAGACACTAGTCTGCAGTAGAAGAGTAGTGAGAACAATTGAGATGAAGACAGAGTAGGGTTAAGGATTCCTTTTAGGATTACCCAACCTATTTTACCTACCCAAAATCTCTGCAACACACAATTTATTTAGTTTTTAAATAAATTGAGACTTTTAAAAAGAGCATTTCCTACAGCTCACTTCCCAATGTAACATCATTTGCAGCCAGAAATCCATTCACACTCTCATCGTTCCTCCGAGATAAGTAAGGGTTGCTTCATGGACTTACTGACTAAAGTTAAATCCCCAAGTGGCACCTGTCCCTCGATTGTGTTAAGAATTGCCTGACCCTGCGTTATCCTATTTAATCTGTCCCTCAGTCAAGTAAATGTCCTCAATACCTTCAAAGAGCCAATAGTGGTACCGCTTCAAAAGAAAGTATGTAAGGACTGCCTAGACTTGAAAATTACCCTCCTATATCTCATCTTGCTTACTTAGAAAAGGTACTGGAAGAACAGGTGGCCTATCACCTCCTCGACAGCACCACCCCAGACGTAGCATTCTTCACCGAAACCTGGACCAACACCACCTCTGGACCGGACATCGCCATCGCCATCCCCCAAGGATACAAGATCTCCAGGAAGGACCGCCCCACCCACCCAGGAGGAGGAACCGCCATTGTCCACAAATCCAGCCTCCGCCTGCGCACACTCCCGACGAGTCCACAGAACTGATGGAACACCTTCACTTCAAGATACTGGCCAGCCCCACCGCCGCCCTCCGAGGAACCCTCATCTACCGACTCCCTGGACCCCGCAGACCCTTCGCCAACTCCATCACGGACATTATCTCCCCGCAGGCCATCGCATCCACCAACTACTCCCTGCTGGGAGACCTCAACTTCCACCTCGACAATCAACTAGACCCCAACACCACATGCCTCCTGGACAACCTCCACAACATTGGACTCCGCCAGATCGTGACCGAGCCCACGCATTCAGCAGGACACACCCTCGACTCCCTCTTCACTACAGGAAACTCCATCACCTTCAGCCACACCATCGAACTCCCATGGACCGACCATCGTTGCTTCCACTTCACCTTCAGAACACCCACCATCCACAGACACCAGCACCTGCTTCCATAAAGAAACCTGACCAAAATCACTGATGACCAGCTCACCTCCTCACTCAACAACTCCACCCCAACCATCGCGGAAAACGACGACCCCAACACCGCAGCCCAAACCCTGCATAGATGGATCTCGGACAGCACCAACACCATAGCCCCCGTCAAGAAAAACAACAATTCCCGTGCCAAGAAAGCCAGATGGTTTACCACCAAACTTCGAGAGTCCAGGCGCACATGCCGCCGCCTCGAAAAGGCCTGGAGAAACACCAAATCCACAGAAGCCCACAACAACTTCAGAGCCGCCACCAACGCCCACCATCAACTCATCAGAGAAACGAGGAAAAAAAGTGTTTGAAGACAGAATCTCCGCCCACGCACACAATAGCAAGGAACTCTTCAGCATCATCAAGGAGTTCGCCCAACCCACCAGCGAGTCTACCGACATCCCTCCCTCACAAGACCTCTGCAACAAACTCAGCATCTTTTTCCACCACAAAATCAAGAGCATCTACGACAAATTCGATGAAGACAACCAACACACTGAACCCTCACCAACCACCCCTGACACCCGGAAACCAGCGATTGATGACTGGACAGCCCTCACCACCGAAGACACACTGAAGACAATGAAGTCAATCTACTCAGGGGCCCCCACGGACCCCTGCCCCCACCACATCTTCAACAGGGCCGCCAACACCATCGCACCCATGCTCCGCCAAACCATCAACCGCTCCCTGGCGACCGCCTTGTTCCCCAACGACTGGAAACACGCCGAGGTCAACCCCCTCCTAAAGAAACCCTCAGCGGACCCCACCGACCTCAAAAACTACAGACCCATCTCCCGGCTCCCGTTCCCAGCGAAAGTCATCGAGAAAGCCATCAACAGCCAACTCGCCACATTCATTGAAGAACACAACATCCTCAACTCCTCCCAATACGGCTTCAGAAAAAACCACAGTACGGAAACCGCCCTCCTCGCCGCAACAGACGACATCCGCACCTTACTGGACAAAGGAGCCCTCATCCTCCTCGACCTATCAGCGGCGTTCGACACAGTCTCCCACCGCACCCTAATACGCAGACTCTACGATGTAGGAATCCAGGACAAGGCCCTCGACTGGATCTGCTCCTTCCTCTCCGGCAGGACGCAGCGGGTCAGACTCCCCCCTTTCCTCTCGGACCCCACACCTACCACCTGCGTAGTCCCCCAGGGCTCCTCCCTCAGCCCGACGCTCTTCAACGTCTACATGGCTCCACTTGCCCCCATTGTCAGAACCTACGGACTCAACATCGTGTCATATGCAGACGACACCCAGCTCATCCTCTCCCTATCCAACGAACTCAACACCGCCAGACGCAACTTTCGAGAAGGCATGGAAGCCGTCGCCAAATGGATGAAAAAGAGCTACCTACAACTAAACACCAACAAAACAGAACTACTCATCATGGGCCCAAATCCCGACGCCTGGAGCGACACCTGGTGGCCCACCGCCCTCGGAAACTCGCCAACCCCCACAGACCACGCACGCAACCTGGGAATCATCCTGGACTCCGAGCTCAAAATGGACCACCAGATCAACTCTGTCTCATCTTCCTGCTTCCACACCCTCCGCCTCCTTCGTAAGACCCTCAAATGGATCCCCCTCGAACACCGAAAGACAGTCACTCACGCCCTGGTCACCAGCAGACTCGACTACGGCAACGCACTCTACGCCATAATAAACAGAAACCTCATCCGCAAGCTACAGAACATCCAGAACGCTGCAGCAAGACTGGTCCTCAACCTGCCAAAACACTGCCACATCTCCCAGCACCTGCGCGCACTCCACTGGCTCCCCGTCAAGGAGAGAATCACATTTAAGATGATCACCCACGCACACAAGGCCCTTCACGGCACCGGACCAGCATACCTGAACAGCGGACTCAAATTCCACGCACCCCAAAGGACCCTACGATCAGCCCAGCTTTCCTACGCCATGGTCCCCCACACCAGAAAGACCAGATCGGGAGGCCGCTCCTTCTCCTTCCTCGCGGCCAAAGCATGGAACGTCCTTCCGCTCCACCTCAGACAGACAACATCGCTCCCCATCTTCGCAAGAAACCTCAAAACCTGGCTCTTCGACAGATCCACTCCTTGATGGAATGGAACTTGCACCCCCCCCCTCCTACATCTAGCGCCTTGAGACCCTTATGGGTGAGTAGTCGCGCTTTAACAAACTCCTGATTGACTGATTGATTGATTGACTGCTCCTTCCTAGAAGATTCAATTTTTTAGAGTCCTGCCAAGCAGGATTTCATCTGGCGCACTCTATGGAAACAGCCATCCTCTTGCCTATGGATGAAATACAGGAGGAGGTGGACAGAGGCTCTACTTCAGCCCTTGTCCTCCTTGACCTTTCAGCAGCTTTTGACACGGTCCACCACTATCTTTTGGTGGACCGTGTCAAGGATGCTGGGGTGGAATGGTGAACAATACATTTAACCCAGATCTCATGACTGGGGGTAAATGTTTGATTTGCTGTGCATTCTGTCCATCATCTGTATGTCTTTTGCTTTCTTACCCTAAAAGCGCTGAGTATGCCCAAATGTGGGTCCTGGGCTCTCTGTGCCACTTGATTCAAGCTAGCCTGGCTGATGAGGGGTGATGCCCCAAAACTGGTACCAGGGCTGCTTGTTTCCAGGCCAAAGAGAAGCTGGCTTGGCAGCTTGGGCTGGACTGTTCTCATGAGGCACAGGGTCAAGACTGATTTGCATATGGTGGGGTCTAAATTGGGGTGCCACGATGAGCAAAAGAACAATGGATTACACCCAGATCTCTTGACTGGGGGTGAATGTTTGATATGTTCTGTATTCTGTCCATCATCTGCGCGTTGTTAGAAAAGGGGGTCTCTAGTTGGTGGAGGTAGATACCTTTAACCAAATAGAGACCCTTGCTTCAAGTCAGGGTAAGGGGGAAACACAATGTATAAGATAACCTCTGCTCACCCCCTTGGTAGCTTGGCATGAGCAGACAGGCTTATCCCCAAGCCAATGTGTAAAGTATTTGTACCAACACTCACAGTAGCACTGTAATAACACCACAAATGGATACCACACAGGTTCAGAAAAATAAAGTTATCTTTATCTAACTTGACAGGACCAAAGCAACAAAAATCCAGCATACACAATTAAAGCTACTTTTTAAATGTTCTTTGGAAGGTTCTGTTAAAAACAAAATTGCAGATTCTGTATTTCACAGATACTACCCTTCCGGAAGCCACGGACGGAGGAGGAAGCACAACGAGGCTGGGGGTTGACTGGACCCTCAAATACCCTCTTGTCCAGTGTTGGCTCATGGGGCACTGATCCCTACCTCCCAAAGCATACTACATCAGTATTTCTGCATTAGCAAGGGAATTGTATGAATATAAAGTATATATCTATACACATTGATAAATATAGTATCATCACACTACTTTGTACATACACTTTTTTATTGTGGAAAGACATTAGTGAGTGACAGGGGGATCTGACCCCGGTCCTGATGAAGGGGCATGGTGCCCCAAAACATGTTGACCCGCACAGGAAAGTAAGCCCATTAATCCGCTTATTCTTTCCGAAATCACATTTTTTAACAATACCAGCCAGTGTTTATTACATCGTTTTTTTCTATCACCAGGCCAGGTATTTTTTAACATCACTTATCTATATCACCCCTGACCCTACTGACACTCACTAAAAATCACTCACATAGCACTTACATTCAAAAGGTGCTCCAGCGTAGGCGCTTGTTGCAGCACTGCCCTGTCCGGCAGCCGGGCGGGAAGACCCCGATGATGAAGCATGACATCAAGGGCCCTTTTGGTGTGTGAGGGGTATTTTAACACATTTGGTGTATTCAAACAACTACAGGATATACACTGACCTTACCTGAGGTGGACCTTGTAGATTAATAGGACTTTTGTAAGAGGAGGACGTGCCCACCCTGGTGCCACCCAGCACCACCTCTTCACTCCCCCCTTTTGATTTCTCTACTAAGTCAGTTTTGAAGCAGGCGTAAGGAAAGTAGCGATAACAAAGGTTATCGTTACTTTGCTTGTCGCTCTGCAGGTTAGCATACCCCTTGATAATTGGAGAAATGTCGCTTAGCAACATTTCTCCAGTTATGTCAGGGCAGGAACGCCCACTTTGCATGTCATTAGAGATGCAAAGATGGGCATTGGGGGAAAGGGAGAAAATGAAAGGTTTCCCGCAATAGCGTGACCTTGCTGATTAGGCGATAAAATTATCGCCGATTTCCATCCGAAAACGGACGCTAAAGCGGCAATCATTTTATCTCCGGGGCTTGATGATATGCCCCTTCATGTTTGTGTGACTTTGCCCTGAGCATCCACTGTGCTACTCTGTTAACTATTTGTAGAAGTTTATTTTCATGATTTCTTTGTGTGCACTTTTAACTGGCTTTGGGTGATCTGACCTGAAGATTCAGTACATGTTTGCGCAATTTTCAGTTTTGCTTTTTCTTCTTTTTCGATGTGAAGCACCCAGCCGAGGCACAGGCAGGTAAGAGCGGTGAGGCCGGTTTGGGGGGGGTTTGACAGACGACCACGACGGGAAATTAAATCAATAATTAATTTTGCCTTGTCGTGGTCTGTCGAAATCCTGGCCCCATTGCCCCATCCCCCCACTGATCTTACCCGCCCGGACCGGGGCTACAAGGACATTTTCACAGAAGCAGATACAGCAACAGACACACACACACCCACACATTGATTATGCACACGTGTGGTCTCAGTTTGTAGATTTTATTTAAAACCATTGTTGAGTAGCTGTATTTTCTAAGGCATTATACAACATATGTCATAGTTCCTACGTCTCTCGTTTTTGCATGTATTGTAAATCTACTTGTATGATTCTGTTTTGAAAACCAAGTAATCTATTCAACAATGCGCATTCATTGTGCAATGCTCTATTTTTCATCCATTCTATTCATTATAATCATTTAAAGTATTTTGTCACAAGCTCTGTTTCCATCATAGCAATATTGCTCGCTCTTTACAATATTAGAACCAGAACTAGACTATGCAGCGTTTACCAGTGCCCCTTGGTAATGTCATTTTCAACCACTACGTTAATGACTGAAAGGAAACAGTTGTATGTTTGGGAGGAGATATGGTGAAGGGGGTTTGAATTCTAATCCCGGAAATGACACTGCACTGTAAATCCTGTTATTATAGTCAAAACATTAAGGACCATATTTGTCAATACTGCCCTCGTGCAAAGTCAACAAAAGGGATGCAGACTGAAGCAAAGTGTTTTTAAGAAGCTGTCTTAGTATATGGTGCACACATGTGTAAGTGGGCACACTGCACTATTCCAGACAACCCTAATGGTGATTTTAGTGGTTTTGGACAACCTTAGAAAGCTCTCTCTCTAAGTGGATGCTGTGGAGAGCAGCCTTCAAGCTTAGCCCAGAAGGACAATAATGCAGATTATTTTACAAGAGAATAATCTTATTGGTATAGATTAAGTGAAAAAGAACCACACAGTATATTTATAAAAAAATATGTATTGATTATAAGACACTGACTAACACATACAGATATCTCCTACCCGGAGATGTACACAATGTACAAAAAACTTTACAATAAAAGCAGGTAAGTATCACAAATACACAGCGGTCTCCAGGGGGAGACCAAACCATGTACTAAAATAGCTGTATGTGAACCACAACTCAAGTCAGGACTATACCCAGAAGACGTAGAAGTGCCGGGGACCCAATGAACCACCTGAGGTAAGTAACCAAAAACCCACGGAGGCCGTGTGCAGAGTGGGAACATGACTGCAGGCTCAATACAAGTCAATTGGTAAGTTGTGGTTGCAATTTCAAAGAAGAAGGACCCTTCCCAGTGGACCCTGAAAAAACCCTGTGTAAGATGGAAGGTTGGAGAGCCATCCCATCCTTGGATACCCCAGGAACCAGGATACCTAAACCAAGGACGCAGGGTGCATAGGTGTGAAGTGGCATTGGAAACCGCCATCGAACTGGTTTAATTTATAGACTTGTAAAGCGCACATATGCCCGAAGGCGTCTTGGAGCTCAAAATTGGCAGGAGTGCTGAAATTTGGTATGCCCTGGTAGTCCTGAAGCTGTAGTTAACAAATAACCATGGGGCATATTATCAAGGGGGTTTATCTCTGCTTTTTTGGCTTTAAAAGCCAAGAAAGCGGAGATAAAATTATCTCCCTATTACCAAGCTGTCGCTAACACCAGTTAGTGACAGCTAATAGGAGATAGTGACCATCTTGGGCCCCGCTTTGCATGTCAGTGATATTTATCACTAATGACATGCAAAGTGGGCGTGCCAAGATGTTAGCGACTGGAAACAGTCCCTAACATCGCTATCTCCTATTACCAACTTTTGGAGATATTCGCGCTAAGCGCGAATATCTCCAAAAGCTAACACCTGCCCTGAGCAGTTCTTAGCCATGTTATCCAATGGGAGGTGGATAACATGGCTAAGAGCATTTGCTCGATAATGCATGAATATCGCTGACTTTTCAGCGATATTCATGCATTGCGGCCGTTTTTTATCGCATTCGCGATAAACCTTGCTAATAGCAAGGTTTATCTGCGATAAAAATCGCCGATGTGCGGCGATAATTTTTGTCTCTAAACAAGTTAGAGACAAAAATTATCGCTAGTTGTTGGTAATATGCCCCCATGTTTTCATCAGTCTTCTAAATGACATGAGCGACGTGCTGTTCTTTAGCGGGATCGGTAAACGATTCCAGGTCTTTGCTGTCCCTAATAAAAAACGTATGCCCCCCAGCGAGCCTGCTTATACCTGGGAATTGACAGTAGTTGTGAGTGAGCTGATCTAAAATTTCTGGCTGGCATGTATCTTCTGAGGTGTGTCCTCAAATACAGTGGTCCTTTACCCTGTAATGCCTTATATGCTAGGCACTTTGACTTGAATTTAATTATTTTTCCACTGGGAGCCAGTTGAGATCTCTCAATCGATGGGAAACTGGTTCATATTTAGGGATGTCCAGAATTAATCTTGCTGCTGCATTCTGCATTCGCTGAAGCTTCATTAAAAACTGGGACTGTAACACCAAATATAGGGCATAACCGTAGTCCAGTCTGGAAAGGGCCAATGCTGGGACCAGCATTTTTAATGCATCCGAGGGGATAAAAGGACAGATTTTCCTAATCATTTTTAAAATACCCCAAAAGGCGGAGGTGAGCTTATTAATTTGACACTCAAATGTCAGTCTTTCATCAAATACAACCCCTAGTTTCCTGACTTTTAGGACCGGGTTTGGGCATTCTCCCAGATCAGCCGGCCACCATCTTGGAGACCAAAAGGAGGTGTTTGACCCTAATAGCAGAACCTCTGTTTTATCGCCGTTCAATTTAAGGCAGTTAGTCTGCATCCATGTATTTATCTAATACATGCAGCTGTTGAAGCAATCGTCTGTCTCTTCGATATTGTTTGAGACTGATACCACCACCTGGGTGTCATCGGCATAGTAGACCACCGAAAAAACACATTGCTTGATGATCGCTGCCAGAGGGGCCACATAAATGTTAAAAAGTGTGGGGCTCAAGGAGGAGCCCTGAGGCACCCCACATGGCAGTTTGAAGGATTTAGATGCCGATCCATCCACTTCGACTACAAAAGTTCTGTCCAGTAGGTAGGATGACAGTAGAGTAATGGCAGTATCTTGGAATCACAACTCCGCTAGTCTACCAAATGAAATCTCATGTATGACAGTGTCGAAGGCCGCCGACAAATCTAACAAAATCAAGGTGGCCTTCCTTCCTATATCGAGTGTTCTTTTGAGCTCCTCTTCTGCCATGACCAAAGCAGTCTCCTGAAGTCCTAAATTGAGGATCTTCCTGAAGTCCTCAATTTAGGACTTTAGGAAGATTCCGCTGCTGGAGAAGGTGAAAGTGTCTGGTGGAACCCAAAGATGGATTCAAGATGAGTAGCACCTACAAGCAGAGGGGACAGTGTTTATGCCACTCAAAAGGGACCAGGAGGTACAGAAGACAAATGCCCACCAATGTCGGGAGTTGCAGGAAAGCTGATGGTGACCTTGGAGATGAGGCTGTGCAGGCCAGTCAATGTTGTGGAAGATGATCACGAGCTGTCCCACATCGGATGTTGAGAGTTGAGGGATTGGTATCCGTCGGTAGCACCAACAAGCTTTGGCAACTGCAACCAAGGTGGAAAAAGGTGCAGTGTTGGGACCAGCAAGGTCCAGGTGACTCAACACAAGCAGATGAGTCAGAGCAGGCCCTGATCAATCAGGGTAGCCAGTCAAAATAAAAGAAGACCCTCAGGGGGAGCCACAGGCCGGAGGCACTGGAGTCGCAAGAGGATCTCAAGCAGCTCACCAAAGATGCAGTCCCACGGTACAAGTGATGTGGTGAGGTCGAAGATCTTGGTCACAGTAGATGCTTGAGGTTGGGAGTACTTGGAGCCGGAAGATCTTGGAGGAAAGAAGCCAACAAGGCTTTGGTTTCACAGGGGTACTGTTCCTGCAGCTCCAACAAGGGATACTGGCCTCAAACGTGGTGAGAGGACAGGGCAGGCCTCAAGGGCTGTGAAGAACCACCACCTGTGGTGCTGAGCCTTTCGAAGTCCATGGGAGCCCAGAATCATCAGACCGGTCAGCTTCGCTGTAGTGCCTGCTGATGCAGGAATGTGACTTGTTCACTCCCTGAGCTGGATTGAACTGGACTGTGAAAGGAGAGCAACAAATGTGCCCCTCAAGCAGACTGAGTGGCACTGGCAAGTGCCCCCACCTGTCCCCAAATCACTAAACCGTATCTGAGAGGTGGTTACACCTCCCTGTGACAGAGTATCTATTGTTCTGCCTTCTCCTGCTTGACCTTAGCTCAGCAGCAGGAGGGCAGAATAATTTCTCTGCTGTCCAGGTCTAGAAGAATGGTACCGGGAGCACTGAGGGCCTCCCGGAGGAGCTTTACAGCGCATGGAATCACACTCCCACTGTGTTTATGGTGTGAGGGTATGATTCCAACATGTTTGATACAAAACATGACAGGGTTCATTGCAGCCAGTTTAGAGATAGTAATCATGTAATGAGGCATGTCCACTCCATGTATCATAATGGCTGATGCACTTACAACCTGGGAGAATGGAATCCAAAGGTTGTAGGGGTGTCTTGCTCATGCAGGGGCACTCTCGCACTTAGAACCGAGCACCCTGCCTTCAGGATTGAAAAGCCTGCTTTAGGAGTGACTTATAGATTTTAAGTGCTGTGACCTTAGATATAGGGAAACCTATATCTGTCGTAAATGGTGCTAGAACCAGCTTAGACAGGCTGCATTATTAGGCCTGAAGTTACAGTTTGAGTGGTCTACCATACTGAGTGAAATATATTACTCCTCTCAAAGAACCTATTTATACTCGTTCTCACCCGAGAACTACGTACCTTTTCGTGTGCACAGGACACTTGTTAGATTGTACTTGACTAGAGATCCTCATATCTGTCTACCCAGGGGCTATTTTCAGCTGGTTTTGTTCCCCTGACCTGCCTTGCACCGACCTTTACTACCTGATGACATTTCACACACTGGGTACACGCCGAGCGCCAAACTCCCTGACACCTATCAAAACCATTCCCTCTCTTCACGTCTACCATGGGTGGCATAACACATGTTTCAGGTCATGGGGGACCCCTGTTGTACCTTTGCCCTGAGTACCTCAGTACAAAATACTAGGGACTTATAAGTGTACACCAGTATCCAATTTGGGATGTATCGAAGGACTTACTATAACCAATTTAGGGGAGAAAGCACAGAGACTGGGGTCCTGGTTAGCAGGACCCCAGTCAGACTAGTCAGAAACAGCATAGCACCAGGCAAACAATGGGGGTCACCATAAAAGCAGATCCTACTTTTCTACAGTGTTAACTAGTTGTTTACTTTCCAGTAGAGAATACTTTTTGAGCTGGATAGTTGACTAAAAGTAACATAAAGTACCACTGTACAATGCTTTGCATTACGCTTTGCCAAGGGGGCATCCGATGGGTGGTACATGGCGTACCCATGCTAGGCACTGTATCAACTAACAATGGTAGACAGGGCTTTGAAGCAGTAAACCATGCCTCCTTCAAACAGGTGAAAAGAAGGAGAAATATCTTTATTTCTCCAAACTTTTCAAACTTTCATGTGTGCACAATGCTGCACACATGAAAAGGGAGAACATTCTGAAAGTTAGTATTATCATAATGATTTGAACTGGAAGAGACCCCTTCCAGTACAATACCTATGTTAGACTCATGCACTAACATTTGTACTATGGTGGAAAGGTGTGTGTGTGTGTCACTAGGCAGCCTGAATGCACCCCATAGTTGTTGAAGAGAGCAGCAGATTCCTATCTTAGTAGATACATTGTTATCCAGATCTCTCTCTTCCTTTGACACACTGCAGCAAAGAGCAGTGATTGTTGTTGCTACGCTGCATTGCATGAAATAATAGTACATTTACTGCCTAATCTTCTTGGCCCTTATTTATGAGGCCTTGCGTCAGTTTTGCGCAGCCGGTGCGTCACTTTTTGTGACGCACCAGCGGCGTACAAAATACACCTTGTTGCGCCATATTTAAAAAGTGACGCATCTAGGTAGATGCGTCACTTTTTAAACCCCTGCGCCACATTATACCTGCGTCAGGTATAATGTATGCAGAGGGGGCGTTCCCCCGCAAAAAGCCTCGTAATAGTGACGAAGTGAAATCTATGAGATTTCACTGCGTCACATTTTAAGACGCAGTTGCGTCAAAATCTTGCACCTGCCTCACAGCAGGCGTAAGACTGACGCAAGCCCTTTCACATGGGGCTTTCCCCATGTGAAAGGACGCATTGCTGGAGTTGCGTCACTTTTGTGACACACTCCAGCAATGCGTCACTTTTCCGCTTACAGATGCGTCAGAAATACTGATGTATCTGTAAGTCCTTGCGACATGATGCGTCATACATTAAATATGACGCATCATTGGTGTCGCAAGGAGTGCGCAGTGAAAAGTGACGCATCGCTGTTTTCACGCAGCGATGCGTCACTTTTCATAAATGAGGCTTGTTGAGTCTAAAATTATAACCATGAAGTCCGTGTGTTGTCATTGTGAAATGGAAATGCACAAATCCCCAATTGATGCAGGGCGCTTTGTTGCTATGTAGCCAATTTTGCAGTATGTAAATGCCTACTGTACTTCGACTACTTATAGGTATATGTTCTCATTTCCAAAAGTGAAATCTAGGATAGGAGACATTGTATAACATCACAACTGTAAAACAGAAAGAAACAATCCGTATAGACATCTCAATTTGGAAACAGTCTAAAATAAAATGTTTATTTTAAACTTAGCGGTAAAGCCTGCGTGTCTGTCGATTAATATTCAAACTGAGGGATCGTCAATAGCCGAGAACAGAAATCCAGAGAACTGTTCGGTGATGTGCAGTAATGAGATATGACAATGTTAATTTGCTCCGCATCAAAGTCAACTTCACCATTCTGAATGCATAGTACAAGTTCAGTCACAGTACATTTGCATAGGGCTTAAGTTTACACAGAACATATTTAGAAGCCTTTAATATATGAGCATAATTTGACTTTCAAATGACAGCACATAGTCCTCCTTGGCTGGCTGTGTACAAGCGGAAGTAGGAAGGTGTTCTCTAATGAGCTGCTTTTGCTCTCTATTTTCTATTCTAGGGTTCATTTGGCAGGAATCTGAGGTCTGAGCCACCTCTGACACTGCTTGAGAAGGAGAGATGTAGCTGGAAAAATTGCATCTTAAGTGTGGCATGTAGGAGGGAAGGCAATTGAAAAAATGCATCTTTAATATCTTTCTTGTTTCTTTGCTCTTCAGTAAAACTTTTTAAAAATAGATTCCAGGCACACAACACTGTAGAAAGAAGAAGGACTGGGAGTTAGGAAGTTTCTTCAGCAAGAAACTTTTATGATCTTGTTTCCAATTGTTTCCTCAGTATGTGGAGTATTTTGGGCATATGTTGTTCATAAATTCGAAACAGCCAGAGGTGTTTTACAATAAGTGCTACGTGGGCACAATGGGAATTTGTGCCTACTTTGCATACCTCTGGGGAACTTTGGTATTACAGAAGGGGGTGCAGATGCTTGTGCATCCCCTTCAGTAATACCCATAGCTCTGGTGCACTTAAAGCACTAGCACTACCTTCAGGGCGCATTCCCTCATTTGCATAGGGTTGTGACCTATGCAAATGAGAGAATTTCTTTGCCACTGTGCCATATTACAGACATGCGGTGCAAAAGGGGGTGGTGATGGACAGAGAATCTGAATCAATTAAACAATCACACCCAGTCAAAAGATCTGGGTTTAATCCATCACCGTTCTTTAGCCCACTCTGCCACCCCAGTTCCGACATGGCTATATGCAAATCAGTCTGACCCTGTGCCTCATGGGAACAGTCCAGCCCGAACTGCCAAGCCATGTCTTCCCTGGACCAGAAACAAGCTTCTGAGGACCGGTTTCTGGCATTCCAGCCATCTTCAGCCCGGCTTGCTTGAATCCAGTGGCAAAGTGAGCAAGGGACTCACGTCTGAGCATACCCTGCCACACTTATGGTGGCCAAAAGCGGTACAAAAGGGGGTGGTGATGGACAGAGAATCTGAATCAATCAAACACTCACACCTGAAGTGCAGGCATGAAATATCTGTGGGCAGAATAAACGTGGCACAGATTCTGCATACCATGCTAGCCATTCATCAAATGAAGTGCCTAATTTAGACTCCATTGCTGGAGCTGGGCAACTGTAGCAGCGCATGCAGAAAAAACGTCAGATTGCATGTGTAAACATCACATGAAAAGATAGAGAGAGCCCCCAAACCACCAGCAATATTCTAATAAAGAAAAAACATTCCTGTACAACTAAAACACATGTGGTCTGTTAAGAAACAAGTCGCAATGACAGGGCCGTTTGGGCAGTCCCCATGAGCCACAACACAGGAATGCACTGGAGCCAGTGGCAGAGCCTAGACCAGAGAGTTTGTGATGGAAGCAGATGGTCCTGAAAAAAAGATGGTAACAATAGATATGGGATTACCACACTGCACAGGTTGACGTACTACATGGGAGAGAGTGTCAAAATTAAAAATGGGAGCTCCTCTCTGGTGAGTTGTTTGTGGGGAAGAAACACCAGTATAATGAGGAGTCATCAATACAGGAAATATGATGACTTTAATAGGAAGATGTGGGGGTAGAATGTTTTAATCACTCATGAACACGTCTTTTAAGTCAGGAAGTGCGCCTCACCAACACACAGCACTCAGACCATAGGGAACAAGTCCCTAACCATTGAGGATATTTTATAGGTCACAGGAGTACCTAGAGGACAAGAGGTTAGTGGAATAACCTAACCTGGAGGAGGTTAGTGGACACAGAGCCAAAAGCAGCAGCATCACGCTGGAGATTCTTGAAGAGTCAGATCACCCCTTCAGCTATGTCCCCTAACAGCAAATATAATACTCTCTCAATTTGCCCTTTAATTAGCTCTGGACAGCATGCGCAGTACATCAGACAACTCTCAACCATACTGTAAGTGTAAAAACGAGCCTAGAAGTGATAAAGACCCTGCTAAAAATGACCTCCTCAAAAATAAAAGCATGGGTATATCAATGCTGGCGCAGGATATATTTGGTTGAAGCTATTCTATGAATGGAGATGTAGCGGTGAAGTTGCTTGTCACAGGGATTTCTCCTTTAAAATCACTGCTTTATCTGACAGAGGCACTTACATCTCAGATCAAGTGTCACACAAAGAATATGATAGAGCTACATCTGGACTAGTACTAAGCCTGTTTCTATATAAAGGACATAAAATCTCAATATAAGCTGATTTTTTCAGAGGAGCAAACATTATCCAGAGAAAGTGGCTTTCACTGCAACCACCTCTTAGGTAACAGGACATTGGATTTGGTCTTCTAGAATCTGTCATGATGATCATTACTTTGTACAGCTATATGAAGGAATATAATGACCCTGAGAAATTTAAATCTTTTGAATATTTTTGGAATCTACATTGATGGATACAGAATGTGCCCTACCAAAAGCATTGACCGGCCAACAATTTCCACCAGTGTAACATCCCCAACCTCTATTAAAAGACCACAGTGAAATCCCATCTAAGATGTCACCTATTTCCGTACCTCACATGTTTTCATATTTATTTATTATGGGTGCTCCTGTACTCCTTTCATATTTCATTAGGTGAAGGGAGTTCCACAAAAGGTGCAACTTGCAGTATAATGCATTGGAACTGAACAAGTACAACTTTTATCTTTTAAGAAAACTGCTTCAACATCTCCAGAATTCTTGTTAGTAATAAAAGAATTGAGAATGAAGTCATAAGCTGAGGACACAGTGCAACTGGAGGCTGATTTTTAGCACAAAATAATTTTTCCAAATCTGACTGATTCAGCTCCTCATACTCTTGAGGATGAAATTACAGAAGACGAAATATTGGAGAACATTAAATTTGTGCCACTGATCAAATTCCACAATAAACACCAGTTGTAGTCTTCCACAATGTTCTCAGTGAAAGAACAACTGTCTGTGTCCCCCAACTAAATTCAACAAAACCTTTATTGCATTAATACCATACAAATCGATGATGATCTCCAATCCTTCACTAGTTATATACCGCTTTCAAAAATAAATAATGGACATGAAGATACACAGGATGAAAAAACGTATATTGTTGTTGAATCATTAAAAGCACGTTTGTTTTGTCCCATTAATGTTGTCAATAAACCACCTAGGGACCTTTACATATTTATAAAGGCAACAAAAACACTAAATAAGTCCTCTGGCTTCAGCTGTAGATGCTGAAAAGCCCTTCAACTGTGTTGCATGTCAATACAAGTTTGGCATCCTGAAAAGAGTTGAGCTAGGTCTTTCATTTATTCCGACAAATGTGTGCCTATACCAATATCTGACAGCAGTGGTAAACACTGGAGTATTCAGATTGGGTGCCTTTCCAATTCAAAGAGGCCCAGACAAGGATGTCCCCTATCCCTCCTCCTTTTTCTACTCGTCAAGCATCCACTCAGACTACCACTCAGACACTCATGCACCTACTCAAACTCTCCCACACCCACTCACAGACCTACTCAGACACTTATGCATCCATTCGCACACCCACTCAGAGACTCACACATCTACTTAGACACCCACTTAAACTCTCTTTCTTCCTCTCACATACTCACTCAGTGATTCATGCAGTCACTCACCCTTTACTTTTCAACATCTATCTGACCCCCCTGGTTTTTCTAGCGGAGAAATTGGGTGCAAAAATTATAGCCTACGCGGATGACACCCAGCTGCCATTTACTTGGAGGGGCTCAGATCTGGATACTAAGATTGCTCAGACCTGCCTATAAGCTGTTTTCCACTGGCTTGCACATGCCCAATTTAAGTGCAATGAGAAAAAATCGGAGGTGCTCCTATATGGTCAGTTTCCCCTGTCTTTCAGAGAATCATTGTGGCCTCCTAATGTTCCTTGTCCCAGCTCTGTAGGGGCTATGGCAAAAAAAACTTGGGGGTATGGTTTGGGGAAAATCTACAGTTTAAAGAGCATATTAAAAAACATACAGGAATTCGCTTTGGTACCGTCAAGGCCCTATGAAGGTTCTTTCCCCTGCTCCTGAGGGAGGCTAAATAAATGGTAGTGCATGCCCTCATCCTCTCCCGCCTCAATTATGTCAATGCTTTGTTCATTGGCATTCCGGGCTATCTGGTTAAGAAACTCCAGATCATACAGAATGCAGTGGCTAGACTCCTGTTCAACATTTCACGGAGATCTAGTGTCCAGCAACATTTGTGTGATCTGCACTGCCTACCAATGGCCTAACGAGTGCAATTTAAGGTCCTTATTATATCTCACAGGGCCATTCATGGTCAAGGGCCAGCGTATCTTAGGAGAAGCTTTGTTACGTATACGCCACACTATTCTCTATGATCTACCACTCAGAGCCGGCTGGTCGTCCCACGGTTTCGTAGGGCGTGTTTAGGTGGCCAGTCCATCTCTGTGAGAGCAGCTGCTGCCTGGAACGCCCTTCCTGTGGAGTTACAGCATACACAGGACCTCCGTCGCTTTAAAAAAATGCTAAAAACGTGTCTCTTCAAAATGGCGATGTAATTTTCTGCCCGCTCTTCCATACGATGCGCACGCGCCAGGACACTCTAGTGTATCTGAGCGCTATACAAATCCCTATGTAACATAACATAAGGATAGCCAAGATTTTAAGATCAGTAGCAACTAATATAATATGTCTCAAGGAGACGCATATTCCAATGGCCAGGAGGGTCTTAATATCAATTAAAGGGCATGCATTACTGGCTTGCTCCTCTCAGAGTTCCAATATCAGAGGGGTCGCCATCCTAGCTAAAAACAAAGTGGGATTGGAGAGACGTAGATCTGTGGATAGTTATGGCAGATGGGCACTGGTTGAGCTGGATATCGGTTTAACAGTATGTACTATCTATGGCTAAAACCGAGACGATCCCAAAGTGTTGGAGGACTTGGAGGTGGAACTAGCATCCTGGCACAATTCACTGATCATCTGTGGAGATTTGAATATACATCAAGCAGTAAGGGCCTCAGCGGTAAATATCAGGGAAGAAAACCTACAGTATATATGGCCCTATCTTCACTCATGGTCAGCCTTGGCCTAACCGATATTTGGGACATTAAGCATCCTTTGGACCCGGGCTATACATATTTTTCTTGCTCGCACAAATAAATAAGTCCGTCTGGAATATTTTTTAATCTCATGGAGAATCCTGGATAAAGTAGGGATCAAGAAACTCCTGAAAATATTCCCAGACCATAACCCCCTGATTCTTGAGGTATCGATCCAAGGGAGCTTTAAGCAACAGTATAAATGAAACTTTGATAGAAAATTGTTGGTTAATTAAGTATTCATCGACCATATAAAAAGTGATATAGTGCCCCACATGCCATTGTATGGGACGATTTTAAGGCAGGACTGAGGGGAGAGACTATTAGCTTTGTCGCCTATACCAGGAAACAGCAGGAAGCAGAGAATGGGAGATTACTAGGGAAACGAGGCAAAGTAGAAAAGGAGCATGTGACAAGGATTACCCAAGGGCTAGATGCAGTACGAACTCAGCTTAAAATTACATTGGTGAAGGCAGAGATAAATAGCTACTAAACCCAGAAAATCACAACAGAATACCAGACTCATATAAGTGAGAGCTTTGACTATGGGGAAGCAGCCGGGACACTCCTATAAGACAAAAAGCAATTAGGAAGCAGATTGCCCCTATAAAAAAGGATGGGATGATGTTTACTGCTGCTGATGATGTAGTACGGGTCTTCCAAGGATTTTATCATGATTTATACAAAGATAATTGCCAGGATCTATCTGGAGCTCGCCAGGGGGTGGATCTGTATGAAAAATTACATCATGCTGCTAGAAAGGAATTAGAAGTTGATATTTCACTTGAAGAGGTGGTAACTGCTCTACACCAACTCGTCTCAGGGAAGGCTCCAGATAAGATGCCATTCAAGTTATATAAAGTTTTTCAAATAAAGCTAGCCCCTCTGTTATTAGATTTATTTTTAGAAGTGCAGCACAATGAACTTTCTCCATAGTCCTGGAGAGGCATGGATATCAGTACCCAAGTGATCACTGCTATTATGGCAAGACCCGTACACCAGACTTCAATTATTGGGCAAACAATTGAGTGGTATTAGGGTAGCTAGAGGAACAAGACAGAGATGCACTTGCATCCCTATCTTATTTGCCCTCTACAGCCTTTTATTGAACAGAATCAGAAAATTAAACCTGTTGCTATTAATGGCTAAGAAATTAAAGTATTAGCAAATGCAGAAGACATTACTATAATATTAACCAATTCCGAAAGTGCAATGAAGGAATGGGAAGCAATGGCTGGGCAATATTGCTGTGGCTCAAGATATATGCTGAATAAAGGGAAAAGGTCTATTAGGATATGCGGGCAGTGAGCACAGCTACATATTTGGGTGTGAAGATTAACCCGAAAGTAGATACAATTAGCCAGATTTATCTTAATCCTCTGGTTAGCAAAGTTTCCTCCGATCTAAGGTGTATATGCGCACTACATCGGTCAATAATTGGTAGGCTTAACATTCTCAAGATGGTAATCTTACCAAATATATTATATTTGTTTAGGTCTCTACCCATAGAGATTAAAAGATCCATATTGAAGACATTGGATTCCACTTTTATAAATTGCATATTGCAATATGGCAAAATTAGGTGCTCCCTAAACTTTCTCACTCTCCCTCAGGAACGCGATGGCTGGGCTGCGCATAATATTACATGTTATTGCTGGTTGGCTTTATTACAGCAGATGTGCATATTGTTCTTTGAAAAGAAGGTTATCAAGTGTCTGGAATGTCCTGCCCACCCCCAACAATCTACAAGCTTGTAGTTGTGAAGGTGGCAGGTGGTTTGCTGCTTCACCAATTGGAGCCTGGCTATTTTAAGAAGGTATGATTTAAGATCATAGTTAATGCCAGGAAAATCTGGGGGAAAATCGAAAAGTTTATGAAGATCTCAAATAGTAGCATATATACACCACTGTGGCGATCAGCGCTCTTTTCTTCTCTCTTCTATGATGTAATGGGAAGGCAATAGGAGCAACAGGGCCGCATAAAGGTTAGGAATATTTTTTCATCAGGACAATTGTATTCTTTTCCACAACTACAGCATTATTATGGTATACCGGACAGCTTGCATCTTAAACATTTACAAGTAAAGGAATTCTTTTTTAAACGTAGGGTGGGTATGCCCCTGGAAACAATTCCCTTGCTGGAGATAATTGGCCATATGGACTGCAAGATAAAAGCCTATATAATATCCTGCTGGGTACTGTACCAGATGATCTAGAGAACATTGAAACAAAATAGGCTAGAAAACTGGATGACGTAGATGTTGATCTAGAAATGTCATTATAGATTGCCACAAAGGCCTTTCTCTCAGCTAACTTGAAGGTGCAGCATTATAAAACAATATTCAACTTATACTTCAAGCTGGCCAAATTATTTGGGTGGGCAAAAAGGAAGGACGATAAGTGCCTTAGGTGTGGGGTTGGCCCAGCTGAGTTGGTTCATATTTTTTACGGCTGCAATAAGCAGGTACCTTTAAAAATTAGCCTAGAGATGTTTTAGTAAAAGGTATTCAGGAGAAGTGTTAGTTTCAGCCCTTCCTTAATGGTACTGTTCTACGATAATAGCAGTATGTTAGACACCACACAGTCTAATTTTATTATCATATCCATTGCAGTTTCTAGTCTACTAATTGCAGTAAGATGGAAGGATTCAAAACACCCCACATGCCAAGCCTGGCTGGCCTGATTAATAGCAATCTACAATCAAGAGTGAGCCTTTTATAATTGTAAGGGGCAACAGGCCAGGAAGTGGGGACAAAGTTTCTGGTTCCCTACGACAAACTGTTTGGTAGTGATCACAGTCCGAGAGATTGGTTGGTTTTAAGCACATAGGAGATCTTTAACTATTAACAATTTAATATTCACTGACTGAAGTATACAATTAGGGGGACATGAAACAGAGGGTATTGCTCTCTAGCCCTATCTAAACAAGAATTCTTATGTATGCAGACATTTTTATTCTTCTATACCAACTGTTATATAATGAACATTTATATGAAATGTATTGGTGAAGTGATGTATTTATCTGTATTTATATGTATGATATGAAGTCTTTCACATATGTTGGTATCATCACAATACTGTATCTATCTGTATGCTCCTTCTCTGGAAATAATAAAAAAGAAATTATCATGGTTATGTTTGGTGTAATAAAAGAAAAATATGTAAATATTGGTGATTTATTAGGACAGTTATACATTGAAGGATGACTGTGGAGATTATGATTATTCATCTACCTTTAAAATTGATTCTGGACATTTTCTCCATTTAGCATTACCAGATTAAAAAAGTATGACTTTTGAGAAATTGTTGTAGAATGCTAACCAAAATATGACCTGTCCAAACTGCAGACCAGATGTTATCTCTAAATTAATCCTAAAACAAACTGGAAAATACCTTATATTAATGCTACAATAATGCAAAGGAGATGGTTCCACATTGGAAAATCAAATTACAAACTTCAAAGCTATAAAAATATCAATTTCAATAAGAACTTTTGCTTCTTTAGCTATCATCTTTCAAGAAGGAAATAATAAACTACACTGTCTATTTAAAGAGTCAAACTGGATGTACGGAATGTAATGATATTACCTAAAATTCAAACCAAAACTTACTTTCAACATCTTATCTTTTCTTTCTTCAACCAAAGTTGTAAGGAGGAATTCAGGAGAAAAAAAGTGAGCCAATGTGTTTCTTATACATGGTTCATCAGTCTTTTAGATAATATTGCCTATTGGAATAATGTCTTTTAGAACCTCTTCAAAATTCAACAGTCCTTTTATCTTCCATAATGGAGTTAACACCAAATCTACATTCTATACTATGTTAATCAAGATCCAAACTGAATGGACAATATCCATTTACAGGAGATATAATTGGAAAATTACCCCTTTTGATTTAACAGCCACTTTTGTATGTTCTAGTGTGGATAGACCTACACTATGGGATATTGACTATATGAATCCTCAACATTTAAACATCGTTTAGCCTACAAGGGGTGAGGTTTTCAAGAGGAGCTCCAAAACGGAAGAGTGCTTTATATTTATTTGTAATATTGTACCAGATATACTATTTTAACAAACATGTTCAACATAGTTGTGTTTAGAATACTGTAGTAACATCAGAAAAAGTTACTGGTTTAATGAACTGTAGTGAGTGGAGTGCATAGTATCACTTACTTTTTGTGGACTAGTATGGAGCTTTGTTTGTTTCCTTTTTACAATGCATTTTACTCCCCACACTGTTTGAGGAGGATCCACTCACTAACCTGCACAGTTACGCATACTGCCACTGACTCAGGTATGTCACTGACCCAAATAGCCACTAGCACATGCACCCAGTCACCCATACACCACTGATGCACTCACTCACCTATAGAGCCAACAACACATCCATTAAGTCACCCATTCAGGCACTAATAAACCATCTCAGTCACTTATATAGCCACTCATAAAACGTCTTAATCGCTCACACATTTAGTCACATACCCACTTGCTAATTCATACGGCAACTAACACAGCCACTTACTCGCCAGTACAGCCACTGACATAGTCGCTCACTCAACCATGCAGCCATTCATGCACCGACTCACACACCCATATAATCACTTGCATATCCATTCACACATCTGTATAACTACTCACACACCCACTCATTAACCCTTACACTCACCCATGCAACCACTGAACATCCACTCATTCACTCATACAGATACTCATGCACCCTCTCACTCATCCATAAAAGTCAAATAGTAACTCATTCATACCTAAACCTACTAATACAACTGCTCATTCTCCAATGGTGTTACTAACACACTCACACACAATTCATGGAGCCGATGATCCATCTACTCACTCACCTATAGAGCCATATATGCACCCACTCACCTAAACATGCAGTTAGTAATGCACTCACTCACTCACCAATACAGTCTCTCACACACACATACATACACGCAAACATCCATCCAGGCACCTGATACACCCACTTATCCAGACATATAACAACTCATTCACTCATTCACTCACTCACCCAAACATCTACTTTCACACCCACTCACTCATGCAGCTATTCACACACATGCTGTTACTCACACACCCACTCACTTACCTATGCTGCGATTTATTGCACTCACTGACTTACCAATATAATTATTTATGCATGCGTTCACACAGTTGTTTTCTTATTCACACACTCAGTCACTCACCTATACAACCACTCATGTCCCTCTCACTCACCCATATAGGCACTCATAATACAAAGACTTATCTGTACAGCCACTAATGCACCTGTTCACTCACCCATATAGTAATTCATACATCCTTTTACTCGCTCTGTACCACTTACACACCCTCTGCTTACCCATATTTCCACACATGCACCCAGTCACTGACTCATAGAGCCAGTTACACCTCACCACTCACTTACCCATTGAATTACTCTCACACTCACTCACTCATACAGTGTTGGAAAGTGGGTTATTAGTAGGTGCAAGTGCGTATCTGCCCCTGGCAGTAAGGCCACTAACAAAATATAGGGCTCAGTACAGGTCTTAGAAAATTATCAAGTCAAGTCATTATACTTTTATTCGACACATGTATCATAAAAAGTACAAACATGAAATACATACATAATATAAAAGACAGTTCATTGCATACATAATTACAAAACAATTCATTATTTTAAAAAAGACATCTAAGAGTTATGTGGAGAAATTGACTTGATAAGCGTTTTTAAAATCTTGGTCCTAATGATCCAGGCACATGATAAGAACTTTGCAACCCCACAAATAATAACCATAGAAGAGGTATCGGAAATGAGAATACGCAAAGCTGATTTGTAATCTCTAACCCCAAGAATTTTTAGCACTGGTTTTAACCATTTCTTCCTAGGTAAAATATATGCCTTACAGGCAAAGAAAAAGTGGCCCAATGATTCCTCGGGGTTAGTACACCCTGGACACATTCTATCGTCTTCCCTCCTATTGTTCCATCTAGATGTAAAAGTTCTGAGGGGCAATGTTCCATGTCTAAGTTTAAGGTATAGAGTCCTTTCCCGAGGAACCTGAATGAAGTCCAGAAACAATTCCAATTTTAGGGTGCATTTATGGGTCAAAAAGGTCTCAGTCAGATGACCCCAGTTTGGGTTCTGTAGCGCCTTGGTCTCTATCCAATCCCAATATAATTTTTTCACCACTTGTTTTGGTGGAGGTGATTGGGATACCCAAGCGTCGCTTAAACCCACACTTGCTACAAGCTTTTTTAGTGCATTTAGCCATCTGATTTTGCCTGAGTTATTTAATTTTAGTATTTCGTCTAGGGCAAGGGCGTAATTAGCTAATTCGGGGGTCCTCCTCAAACGAACCCAATATAAAAGGGGACGGAGTTGGAGGATATCCCGAATAGACTTTCTTCCCAGGTCTAAGAATAGAGGTTTCAGTGGGGTAGAAGATGGAAGCGACACCAAGTCCCTCATAACCTTGTTCTCTGATTGGACAAGGTCGTTGGTGTTCTCATTTCCCCACAGTTCCGATCCATAAACAGCTGAGGCAATTGCTTTCCCCTCGTAAACTGATAAGGCAGGGGCAACTGGCCTACTTACAGAGAGGCGTTGGTTTTTAAAATAGTGCCGGAGACCCTTTTAAAATTTAAAAGCATTTTACATATATGGGGTTCCCATTTCAAATGGTTATTAATCCTAACACCAAGATAATCAAACTCATCGACCACCTCTAAGGGAGATCCATTCAAGGTAACGTGGATATTCCTATATTTCCTCTTAGTGGTCATGACCATAAGCTTAGTTTTGGTCGTGTTTATTGTGAGTCCCCGTTCCTGACAAAAAACACTAAACTGATCAAGAAGAGTTTGGAGACCTGTGGGGGTTTTTGATAAGAGGAGGGTGTCGTCGGCGAAGAGGAGGGATGGTATTTTCTCCCCCGCCATTATGGGGGCATCGGCCGGTGTGTCTTGCAGATGCTTCACAACCCCATTTATAAAGAGGGAAAATAAAGTAGGGGCCATCACACACCCCTGCCGCACCCCTCTGTTGACCGGTATACTCTTCGTGAGTTGCCCCTGCACCCCCCAGCGTATCTTTGCATATGTACCCTCATGGAGTTTGATGATAAGGTTTAATAGGTAAGATGGGAAACCCATATCCAGTAGGACATTCCAGAGTTTAACGCGGGGAATCACATCAAAAGCTGTTTTAAGGTCAATAAAAGCCAGGTAGAGGCTCCCTCTGGCTATCGACACTGTTTTCCAGAAAACTGCACAGAATCTGAAAACTTGGTCAATGGCCCCAACATTGTTTCTGAATCCGGCCTGAAAGTGGGACAGAATGTTTTCTTCCATAAGCCAACCCTCAATCCTATTTACGATTACCCTGCCAACTACTTTTTGGATAACGTCAATTAGACTAATTGGTCTGTAGTTGGCAGGGTCCTCTCTCTCACCCTTTTTAAATACAGTAACAACTTCAGCACCCTTCCATGAGTCCGGTACCTGGTGGCCTAGATGAATAAGGTTCAAAACATTTACAATAAAATCAGCCCAAACCAATGGGTTAGACATCAATAAGTCACCCGGTATTCCATCCGGACCAGGTGCCTTACCCGGTTTTATTTTAAGGATTGCCTCTTGTACCTCACGGGGCGAAAACAGTACATCGGTAGAGTCATCATTCCCAAGGGCCATACAAACAGTATCTAGTGTAGAGGATACTGGCGCAGCTTCTAAGGAGCCCACGCCATATAGGTTTGAGAAGTGGGAAAACCATTGGGACTCAGTAATATGGTTTGGTATGGGCTCAGCGCCTCGTCTGTCCATGACGTTAATCAATTTCCAAAATGCAGTGGCATTTTTCCCATGAGCCGCTTCCTTTAGAGCCTGCCAATGTTCCTCTTCCCAATCTTTTTTGGCTTTCATAATGCTAATGCGGTACTCATTTCTAGCTAATCTAGCAGCTGGGGCATCCTTATTTTTAATAGCTAGTGAAATTGCCTTCCTTTTCTCTCTACAGGAGGCAGTGTACCAAGGGTTCCCCTTTTTCTGCGTACATTTAGACATATGGCAGCCCTTTGTTTTTTTTGAGAAGAACATACTGATCTCCCCTATTAAGTCTTTGTACTTAGATGCCAGCACCGGCCCCTGAAGCTGAAGTGCAACTTGGTTAACAGAGCAGATGAGGCAGCCAAAACTAAAACCCTAATGTTCTCAAGAGTGTCCTCATTGCACCTAACCACATTCCATTTAATCCTGCGGTTACAGTTAGAGGGGACTAGTTCTTTGGTAATCAGCTCATTATGAACTTCCTCACCACTGTTGTCTCCCCAGAACATACCCATGCAGAGGGGATTATGGTCGCTATCAATCCTCTGACTGACCACCATATCAACCAGGTTAACCCATGACCCTTCATCCATAAGGATGTAGTCAATCCGTGACGGGGAACCTAATCGATTGAAGGTCATAGCGCCCATACGATCGGATGTGGTGCGGCCATTTAAGGCACAAAGATCATGTGCAGACACCAGAGCATTCAACTGTATGGATCGCGCCGACCATTTCTGGATTGGGGCCAAAGATAAGGATGGAATTAACTGGTTTCCTGACTTGTTATAGCCGCCCAAAAATTCATCCTCATCAAGAGGCTCGAATGTGCAATTAAAATCGCCTCCCACTAATACTGAAGATTGTGAAGGGAGGGCAGAAAGCGTGTTGTCTAGCAACTCCAGTGTTGGAGACAATTGGCGACAATTGGCCCCCTGGGAGCTCCCTGGCATAAATACAAAAAAGTTCAAAAGCCTTCCTAACAGACTGCCTTTTAACAGTTATATGTAGGATATCATTACATGGGACATGGTTCACAGTGATTTTACAATTCAAATCTATCTTGACCCAAATAAGTAATCCTCCCAAGGGGCGCCCTCTCCCAAGCTGTGTTGCCGGGACAAAAAACGTAGAGTAGCCCTGTTTGTGTTGTGGCTCTACACACCAGGTTTCTTGGAACATGCAAATATGAAAATCATCTACAAAATTGTTCCATTCCGGGTCAGGCAGGTTTTTCTTTAGGCCGGCTATATTCCAGGACAAGATTTTAACAAGGGAAGGGGACAACATAGGTATATCCAAAACGGCCTGAGTGTCAACCTCCCCCAACAAGGGCTCTGGAATAATGCTACACTGCTCCAGTACTTCTTCCATAATAGGAACAATAGGCTCACTAACTACAGTGGAAAGAGCCCCACCACCCCCACCATCTTCAATGCACTGGGGTGATGGTCAGTCCGGAAATAAAGGGTAATTGCGCTGTGGGCCCCAGCCTTCACCATTGAAATGTAAATCCCCCTTCCACTGGTGCCCCCTCCTCCCATGGTTGCGTCTATAGTCCACCCTTGTCCATTTATCATATGTTTGAGCCTGGTGCCTAGGGATTGGAGGAAAGAAAAAGGATACTGGGAGGGTTTGTATCGTGGAGTCAAGGGATCGGTTCATTCCTTCACATATGTGTCGGACCGTGCCCGGGTCTTTAAAGGTTACCATGATGCAATCCCCCACTATGGTTTTCCTGGTCTTCCCTAGCCATGGAACCCTCCTCACCATAATGATTCCATTATTAAAGTGAGGTGGCAGGGGTCGGTTCCAGTTTAACCATTTGATTACCTTTTCCTTAAGGGATTGATAATCCTCATATTCTCCTGATCTTAAATGGGGGGCACCAGCTAAGACCACCATTAATCTATTGGTCTCGGGTGGGAGATCTGGCCTCCGTGGTCTAGGAGTTGGGCAAACTGGCGTAAGTGGGGGGTCATTAGCCCGGTCTAGATTTGATCCACTGGGCTCCAATTGTGAACTATGTGGGGCTAGAGCCACAGAGTCAATAGGTCTGTTACTAGAATTATTATGCCGTGCTTGGAGTTGGACAGACATAAGAGGTTGCAGAGGGGCATCCGGTGGCATGCTTTTTGGGGGGGCTTTGCTAGCGTTAGCTACAGTTTCTGTTTTAGAGGGTTCCCCACCCAACGAGTGGGTTTCCACTAGCTTTGTCTGCTTACTTACTAGAGAATTAAGAGTGGTAAGAGAAGTCTCTAGTAAGGTAAGCCTAATCTCAACTTTTTTAAGACTGTCAGTGATGGGCTGCAGGAGGGAGCGGAGTAAAAATTCGATGCTCCCCTTAACAAAGAATGGATGGGTGAGATTTGATGTATCAGCCTCTGGCTCTTTGGTAGTCGCAATTATGCTAGAGTTTAAGAGCGTAGATGGTGGGGCTGTCTCCGTGTTCTTCTTCGATATGGTAGTGTTATTATTCCTCTTACCAAAATCCAAGTGCGATATTTTGGATTTCCCCCGCCCCCCCGCTGATTTCCGTGCCCGTTTACTGGGTGGGGGCCTGTGTATCTCTGCCATGACATTTAATTTAGGCTTGTTCTTATTGGCCATGGGTACTAATTGAGTTTGAGTTACCAAGTCAACAGGGGTATGGGAGATCTCTAGGGGGGCTGGCACTGTGATTTTATCAGGTAATGTCCCTTGGGTCGAAGAAACTTCCCTTAATAAAGCAGGAAAATCCTCTATTATTGAGGTGTCTAGGCTAGTGGATAGCGCACCTATCTCTTGGGTAGTGGGGTAAGGGATGATATCTAGCAGAGGCCTGGTTTTCATAGATTCAATAGAGCGCCTACGCTCCGCCCTGCGCTTCTCAAGTGAACCTTCCGAGTCCGCTTCCCCTTTGTTAGATTTAAAATAGTTATCCAGTGTCCCTGTACAGGAGGCACCATCCCTGGAGGGAGTTTCCCGTTGTGGGGGCGTAAGCATATCCTTGATTGTGGCGCTGGTGGAGATCAAGAGGGGGGGCCCAGCCCGGCCTCCTGCGGCCCCGGACGGCCACAGACGGTCCCGCCCTTGTCCCAGGCTTCTCCCGGCGCCCTCCCGCGCGCTCCCGCGCAGCGTGGATACAAGGGGCTTAATATAGAATGAGGTCGCTAGTTGGTGAAGGGGGGGGAGTGGTCGGGGAGAGCGGCCCAGGTGGAACAGATCAGGCAGGCAGCAGGCGCTCCTGGGATATGCAGTCCCAGTTGAGCGCGCGCACTCGCTCGCAGCCCCGGCAAATACACTTCCCTCAGCGTCCCCTTTCCGATGACAGCAGGCAAGCCTCCCAACGCAGCGGGACCCGCGGAGCGGGTACCGCAAGAAGTAGAATGATGACAGCAATCCTCAGCAGCTCAACAGGTCAGAGCACAAGTACACCGTGACGTCCCACTCGCCAGGACCAAAGTTGCAATTGATAAAGGCTCCGTGCAGGGGGGAGGGGTCGGGGAGAGCGGCCCAGGTGGAACAGATCAGGCAGGCAGCAGGCGCTCCTGGGATATGCAGTCCCAGTTGAGCGCGCGCACTCGCTCGCAGCCCCGGCAAATACACTTCCCTCAGCGTCCCCTTTCCGATGACAGCAGGCAAGCCTCCCAACGCAGCGGGACCCGCGGAGCGGGTACCGCAAGAAGTAGAATGATGACAGCAATCCTCAGCAGCTCAACAGGTCAGAGCACAAGTACACCGTGACGTCCCACTCGCCAGGACCAAAGTTGCAATTGATAAAGGCTCCGTGCAGGGGGGAGGGGTCGGGGAGAGCGGCCCAGGTGGAACAGATCAGGCAGGCAGCAGGCGCTCCTGGGATATGCAGTCCCAGTTGAGCGCGCGCACTCGCTCGCAGCCCCGGCAAATACACTTCCCTCAGCGTCCCCTTTCCGATGACAGCAGGCAAGCCTCCCAACGCAGCGGGACCCGCGGAGCGGGTACCGCAAGAAGTAGAATGATGACAGCAATCCTCAGCAGCTCAACAGGTCAGAGCACAAGTACACCGTGACGTCCCACTCGCCAGGACCAAAGTTGCAATTGATAAAGGCTCCGTGCAGGGGGGAGGGGTCGGGGAGAGCGGCCCAGGTGGAACAGATCAGGCAGGCAGCAGGCGCTCCTGGGATATGCAGTCCCAGTTGAGCGCGCGCACTCGCTCGCAGCCCCGGCAAATACACTTCCCTCAGCGTCCCCTTTCCGATGACAGCAGGCAAGCCTCCCAACGCAGCGGGACCCGCGGAGCGGGTACCGCAAGAAGTAGAATGATGACAGCAATCCTCAGCAGCTCAACAGGTCAGAGCACAAGTACACCGTGACGTCCCACTCGCCAGGACCAAAGTTGCAATTGATAAAGGCTCCGTGCAGGGGGGAGGGGTCGGGGAGAGCGGCCCAGGTGGAACAGATCAGGCAGGCAGCAGGCGCTCCTGGGATATGCAGTCCCAGTTGAGCGCGCGCACTCGCTCGCAGCCCCGGCAAATACACTTCCCTCAGCGTCCCCTTTCCGATGACAGCAGGCAAGCCTCCCAACGCAGCGGGACCCGCGGAGCGGGTACCGCAAGAAGTAGAATGATGACAGCAATCCTCAGCAGCTCAACAGGTCAGAGCACAAGTACACCGTGACGTCCCACTCGCCAGGACCAAAGTTGCAATTGATAAAGGCTCCGTGCAGGGGGGAGGGGTCGGGGAGAGCGGCCCAGGTGGAACAGATCAGGCAGGCAGCAGGCGCTCCTGGGATATGCAGTCCCAGTTGAGCGCGCGCACTCGCTCGCAGCCCCGGCAAATACACTTCCCTCAGCGTCCCCTTTCCGATGACAGCAGGCAAGCCTCCCAACGCAGCGGGACCCGCGGAGCGGGTACCGCAAGAAGTAGAATGATGACAGCAATCCTCAGCAGCTCAACAGGTCAGAGCACAAGTACACCGTGACGTCCCCAAAATTATCCTTATGTCAACCCTTAGTAGCTTGGCTGCGAGCAGGTAGGCTTAACTTCAAAGACAGGTATGTAAAGAATTTAAAAAAACAAATTCAGTAAATAATTAAGACACAACACACAATAAAAATCCAACCTCAATTTACCAACATAGAACATATTTTTAGCTTTAAAATGACGACTAAACAAAAATAATCCACTGCAGGGAACCGGAGATATACATTTGTAAAGATTTAGCACTATATAGCACATAGAAACCTATAGCGCCTATTGGGACATCTGGTCGTGCTAGACTGGGTCAAAGTCATAGTTTCAAGCAGACTGTGATGGAGCCCTGTGCGGCTACCCCTTGAGGTAGGTCTTGGTCAAAGTTTTTACCTTCTGACTTAGAAACATTTCTGGATCTTTTCTTCCCGGGGTTCCTCAAAGCTCTCAGCCAGTCCGGATTTGGTGAGGATTCGACAGATTGCCTTGCAACAAGCTCCCAGTCAACCTTATCGAAGTCTGACCTTCAGAGCTTTCCAGCAGTGTGAACCAGGGATCCAGGCTGGCAAGCTGTTTGGTAAGTGGCAGCTTGGCTCTCGCGATTGATCCCGGTCAACCTTTTTCTACGTTTGGATTAGAAATGTTTACAAAGCTTTCTCTTGAGGTGTCCCTCGATGCTCTTCACCAGGCCGGCTTCAGAGAGGGTTCACCAGCCTGGGTTTCGGCTTAGTCCCATCAAACTCTATAGGTGGGACCTCCGGAACTTTTCAGTAGGATGAACCTGGATGGCAGGGCAGCTCGCGTTTGAGGGTCGCCAGCTTCGCAGGCCAGGTCGAATTGGCCCATTAATGAGGCTTTTTCCAAAGTTGCTCCAAACCTCTACACACTTCTGGAAGTTCTTCCTGAAGTTCCCCACATTGTCCAAAATGTACTCCAAGGGTCTGGAAGCTTTCAGATGCTCCTTGAAAGACTGGAACTTCAGTTCCCACAATCTATTTGGACAAACCCCTTACCAATCCACTGGTGGTACTGTAGGCTGAGGAGTCTTTGTGCTGATGTTCCAGGTGAGCTCTGTTAACCCGTAGCTTTCAGGGATTCAACTCTTTAGTCCTTTTGAAGCAAGGTAGGTCCACAGGCCTGTAACTCACAATTGTGCAGCAGGTGTAGTCTACAGAGAGCAGGGGCTGGTTGGAGCCAATCAAACTCTTTAGCATTACCTTTTTTCTCCTTAAGCAGCAGATCTAGGAGTCTCTATCCATCTCAGATACTTATTCCAAGTTCTCTGGGTCAAGCAGGAGGGTACTCCTGTCCAACGAAGTACAGTGCAACACTCTAGCGTATGACCACATCCTCCAAAGTGTGCCACTCTTTTCACACAGACAGCATGCAGACACTTACTCATTTGTACAACGACTCATGTACCTTTTCACTCACCCCTACAGTAATTCCTACACCTTTCCACTCACTCATTTAGTTACTCACACATTAGTATTTACCTATGAACCACTTACACATCCTCTGATTCACCCATATTGCCGCACATGCACCCAGTCACTGACTCAATCAGCCACTTACACAGCCACTCACTCACTAATTAAATTTCTTTCACACTCATTCACTCATGCAGCCATTCATACACCTTGGCTTTCACCCATACAGTCACACATGCACCATTCACTCATCCTTACACTCACTCATGTACCCTGTCATACAACCACTGAGTCATACACCCACTCAGTCACCCATGCAGGAACTCATGCACCCTCTCAGTCACATATATAGCCAGTCTGACAGTCAGTCACGCACCCATACAAGAATTCATATACCCTGTCAGACATTCATACAACCACTCACATACCTACTCAATCACAAATACAGTTGCTCAAATTCCCAGTCAATTATATATACATTAACTCACAAACCAAAACAGAGATCAGAGGGTATTCACACTGAACAAGCATACCTATTACTTGTTATTATTCCTTCTTGAACCGGAATTCTAACAAGAACTGTTATTTTCCATTTGAACTGTTTTTGTATTTTTTACCTCTTGTTTTTTCTTTAAAATATGTTTTAATAAGATGCATTGTAATAATACAAGCAAACTTACACCAGGAACTGAAGTGAAAAAAAAATAACAATATGGTCTGGCACTTTGGCAATGCACGCCAGCTGCGGCCAACTCTGGAAAAACAAGGGCCTATTCTGTTGTCAACACTTGAGCAGATGAAGGGATCAGTTGTGCACTATAACCTCAAGCTGCTTGCTCTGTACTTTTCCTCTCTGTTTCTTCTCTTTCAGTGCAGGGTTCATAGATGCTTCATCATAGAAGATGTTCAACATGAAAATAATGTCTCCAACTGTCTTGATACTGTTTTTTGCAAAGGGTGCGAGTTAGCTTCCTTGTATTTAACTTCATCTTCCCCTCCAGAATGGTAAAGAAGTCCCACACAGTACTTTCCTTCCTTGCCTTCGGTAGCTTTTCATCTTGGGAGATATTTTCATTCTCTTCTTGACTCTCCACACCCCAGATGCCATCTTGAAGTGCCCAAAAAGTAAATGAGAGCACCAAGAACAAAAAAAAAAGAAAACTGTCAGATACACTACAAAAGGAGTCAAACCCAAAATACACTCAAAAAAGAAGGAATAAAAGCCAGGGGATCTTCCTCTTTTTATCATAGAAAGCTGTTCAACCAATCATATCAACCAATCAGATCAATTACTACCTATGTTACTTGGAGTCACAACACCGTAGCGCACACACCACATTGATTTCACGCAAAATGTATTAATACCACCTTAAAAATGCCCTTTCACCATAATTACACTACTGTTATGTTTTTTAGCAAACTTCTTAATGTAACAAAATCCTTTAGATTGTGTACCTATGTCTTTACTAGTGCTAAAAAACATACCAGAGTCACAATCCCAGTGCGGATTCAGAAAAAAATGCCGTCACAATGTGAGATGGAGGTGCGACTCCGAAAAAACTAGTAAAACGACCTTTAAAATATTTTCCTGTATAATGATACAAGTTTTCAGATTTAATTAGTAAACCACTTCCCTTAAACTAAACCTTTTAAGTGTTTATATTTGTGTTTTACACTACCAAAAGTATGCCAGGGTTCTCTAATACCCAATACCACTGATCCTGACTGCAGCGCAACTCTTAATTAATGAAGTAAAATAATAAATTGCATACATTTAAGCAACTTATTACTGTACATACCTCACTACCATCCATGTTTTCCAAGATGATGGCCACCACATCAAAAAGCCCCTCCCCCCCACAGCGTTTCCCCTGCCAAATGTAATGACGCATTATTTATGATAAGGAATATGATTGCAACTCCTGCAAACAAAGAAGCACTTACTTTAGATAGTTAAAAGTAAGGAACTTTCTTTAGTGGATATTTACATATGTGTATTCTTGTTGATTTTTCTAGAGGAAGATGGATGTTTTCTTGATAAAGATACACAAGCAGCAATCACATCCGGGAGGTTTTTGGACTGTTAAACCCGCCCTTATTAATGTATTTTCTGATGAGTAGTTGGGTACAAGTGTTTTCACTTGGGAATTGTGAGATGTCAATCAGTTTTCAGAACAGATTTGTACATGAAGAGGTTCAAAAACGCACACACGCTACAATATTCTCTGTTTTGAAACATTTTGAAAATATTGGTCATTTTACATATTATTCTGTCTTCTCTCTTAGCACTCCAAACAATCTGCATTCCTCTTCCTTTCAGCTGTCCTTTTAACTGGCTTGTCACAGCATGCATTTAAATATTATATACCGGTCTAAACATCACAAAATCTGAAACTCACACCCCAACAATCTTACTGCCTAAGGTACGCAACTACAAAATTACAGATAATGGGGCATATTACCAAGCAATAGCGATAATTATCGCTATTGCTTGGTTAGAGACAAAAATTTACCGCTGAGCTGCGGCGATTTTTATCGCAGATAAACCTTGGTATTACCAAGGTTTATCGCAAATGCGATAAAAATCGGTCGCAATGCATGAATATCGCTGAAAAGTCAGCGATATTCATGCATTACCGAGCTAATGCTCTTAGCCATGTTATCCACCTGCCATTGGATAACATGGCTAAGAACTGCTCAGGGCAGGTGTTAGTTTTTGGAGATATTCGCGCTTAGCGCGAATATCTCCAAAAGTTGGTAATAGGAGATAGCGATGTTAGCGACTGTTTCCAGTCGCTAACATCTTGGCACGCCCACTTTGCATGTCATTAGTGATAAATATCACTGACATGCAAAGTGGGGCCGAAGATGGTGGCTATCTCCTACTAGCTGTCGCTAACTGGTGTTAGCGACAGCTAGGTAATAGGGAGATAATTTTATCTCCGCTTTCTTGGCTTTTAAAGCCAAAAAAGCGGAGATAAACCCCCTTGATAATATGTCCCAATATTTCCAGTGAAAATTTATTGTAATCCATTACACAGGTGCAGTTCAGAATACATACTAGACATGTGGTATTTAACTACTAGAATCGGCTCCACTTGGATAATTATTATGAGAACATTTTTTCACTCTTTTGTTAAAGAAGTAGGTGCAGTTCTGTTGTGGCCAAGTAAATGCTACAAGTACTAACACACTCAGACAGACCATTAAAGGTTAAAGAACCTTAGAAATTCACTGAACAAAATAAAGGTTACAGGGATATTATAGTAAGGAAATACAATAAAAAAGCTCACTGTAAAAATCCAAAGGTTACTGTGATGTTATAATTAGCTCAGCTAACTTTAACTTACGTCCCCACAATGTACTGCTTATGACCTCACATATTACATCTCTCATGTAATCGTCATTGACATCACTGAGTGTAAATCTGTTCAGTAGTTTGGAGTTAATAAAATAAATTCAAATTTGTATATATAGGGATGCGAAGACTCTGTGAACCCTCCCGATCTCATGCTGAAATCTGATTGGCTGCCAACATTTCAAACAAGGAAGTGTTGGCAGCTGTCTTGGGACTCGGCTTGAGTCTCTCCGAATTTTTTTTAAAAAAGAAACAGGGTCACAGTAGTAATAGCCTGAGCCCCTAGGCCTCCTGGGATGGCCCCATAGTGAACCATTCACAGAAATAAACATTTTTTTTCAAAAGTTTTAAAAAAAGAAAGAAATTCATGAGAGCCATGCTGAAGCCACTGGCACCCTCACTTCTTTACTAATAGGTCCATGGGTGTGCCAGGTCCTAGGGCATGTGGAAGTTAAAGGAGGGGGCACACAGTCTCCCACTCCTGGTGCTTACAAAAGCAACCACCTCCCTGGGGCGTATGTGTTAATAAAGGGGAGGCGCTCAGCTCCCCTCCCCCAGGCCCAGGGACCATCACCACTCTGGGGCCAAATAGAAAAAAATAAAGTAGGGGAATAGAGGCCTGCGCTGCCGCTACTGGCCCCGGGGATCACAACCACCCCGGGATAAATTAAAGGTAACAACCCTTTTTCTGCTAGTTTTTGACCCACAAGACCCCTTCCCACATGTATTTTACTTGCTGCTCCTGGGAGGTGGTGTCCCAGTAGGGCAGAAGTCTGCTTGGCCCCTGCTAATTATTCATATTATGCCCCGGGGAAGTGGTGGTCCCTGGGGCACCGAAGAGCCCATGGAGGGGGCAGTGCAGCCCCCTCCAATATTTTAAATTAAGCCCCAGGTAGGTAGTAGTCCCCGGGGCTCAAGAGAGGCCATGGAGGGGGTCCACATGACACCCCTCTCATATGTAAAGAAAGCCCCAGGGAGTTGGTGGTCCTCGGGGTTCTAAGAGTCTTAGAAGGGGTTCTCCATGCACTGCCGTCTTTTTTTTAATAAATGCCACTGGGACCTGGCCCACACGGGGATTCAGGAAAAACAAGCAGGGGAGTCTATGGTTATTTTTCTTTTAATTTTTGCCGTTGATTCATGGCTCTGTTGTGTTCTCGCTGCAACATGTTTTTGGCCCTGTTGTGGTCCCAGAGGAACCCCAGGACCACAATTTGAGGGCCAGGGAAATGTCCTTCTTGTAAGTGTCCTGCAGGAGGTGGTGGTAATGTCTTAGTGCACCCTTTTAGGTGGGTCTTGTGTGGCTGGATCATCATTTTCTTTCTAGCTGCCTACATTAGTGTTTGAATTTCTAGAGGTTGTCTGTATACCAACTGGCTTGTTATTGGTTCTTATTTGTCTGTTGTTTTTGGGGGAGCAAGAGAGTATGCTCAGTTCTTGATTCATTTATTACAGTTGGTAATATCCTTGTTGAGTTTGTTGGTTGTGTTGGTGTGGTCCATTTTGAGGGTGTTGAGACAGTCTCCATGTGTTACTTTGCTACAGTTCTGGCTGAGAAGGTTGATGCTGGTGGTATGTTGACTTGTAGTGTGTTGATGTGGAAATGTATGATGAAGTGGTCCATCCATTTGAGAGATGAGGCAGAGTTGTATGTGATCCTGATCTTTGCGATGAAGTTTAAGTCCAGATTATGTCTTGTAATGTGTGTGGGGTCAGTGATGAGCTGGGTGAGTCCGATGTTGTCCAGGCTTTTGAGGTGGGCTGTGGATCAGAGGACTGTTGTGTCCTCAAGATGGAAGTTGAGGATGCAGTGTAGGATTAAGTCTTTGGAGTTGATGGTGAGGGCAGGGATGAAGTATGTGATGCAGTTGCTGAAGTTGGTTTGTGGTCCTGGTGGTTGGTATGGGAGGGAGCCTTTCAGGGTGAAGCTGTCATCCTTATTTAGTCTGAAATGCATGTGTTCCTTGAAGGAGGAGTTGATGTTGTGAATGTGGTGCATTTGATGGTGTTCTTGTGGATGACTGTGAGTCCTCCTCTTGGCTTGTGTAGGAGAGCCTGTCATGCTATCCTGTAACCCAAAGGGATAGCCACAGTGATGCTGGGTGCCAAAGCAAGGTTGAGCCAGGTTTCCATGTGGAGTAGGAGGTCTGGCTCAATGTTATGGGGCTGGTTTGGTGTGTTATGTGGCATTTGTCCAGGTGGTTCAAAGTAATGTTGGAGTATGGGAGACATTTGTTGCTGCAGGTGAGTCTACAGTGGGTGTATGTGAATGTTCCTACCCTGATGTGGGGTGCAGCGTGACAGCAGTGTGTGAATCTGCAGCCTGGGTTGAAGATTCAAAGGAATGCTGCAGTGTATTGGGTTTGTGGTCCTGGGAGCAGTCCAGGCACAGACTGGCCGAGATGGGTTCGCACTTGGTGCTCCAGCAGCATGCCCATTGTGCAGGTGTGCTACGGTCGCCATTAAGTAGGTCCTGGGAGGATCATGGGAGTTGGTGGCAGGCACAGAAATCAGAGATGAGAAAGTGACACGCAGGAGAGCAGGTAAGGAGCAGGGGGAGGTGGAAAGACACGCGAAGGGGGAGAGGGGTGAGGGGAGCATAGGTGGGCACATTGGGTAAATGGTGCATAGCTGAAACAGCAGTGGGTGTGGCAACACTGAGCAGGAAAGAAAGAAAATGAGAGTGTCAGAAGGATGCTAAAACCAAGGGAAAAAAGACACAAGAACTCACTAAAAGTGCAACAGTAAAAAAAAGAAGGCACACGAGGTTGGAAACAGGTGAGAAAAATGCACAAAAAGTGTGAAAGAGGAGTAAAATGAGGCACAGAGAGGCTACAAGCGAGGGTGAAAAAAGTACAAAAAGTTGGACAGAGGAGTGAGAGTGGAACAGTGAGGATGCCAAAGGAGGCAGTAAGGCACAGAAGTAAAGATTAAGAGGGCAGAGGAGGAGAGGGTGCAGCAGCAGAAGCAGGGTTCGGGTCTGAAATGACATTGACTGGCCAGAGGAGTGGTTCAGGTAGGTATGGTGCTGTGCCTAGGCACCTGCACATGTCAATACAAATGTGTTCACAGGGAAGATGGTGCTACCAACGTACTTACGGCCACAAGGACACTAATGCATAAATGCACAAAACTGATGTAAAGTTGATCTAATTGGTAATAGGTTTGTCTGGCCAGGATTTGATGCAACTGTTAATCTGTTAATCTTTCAGGTCTTACACTGCCCACATTTTATAAAGCCAGTTCATTCAGCCATCCACCCTTCACAGACCCTGGTTTTCAAATCACTTTGTACTGGATTTAGACTTCCAATATGTTACTGATACATATTTGTTCAATGTCTGGCGTAGGATATTGTCACCTTTTAAAATGTTCCAATGGGAAAGTAATGCAATTTGGAGTATAAAAGTTAATTGTAAAAAATTCTTATTAAAAAGATATTTTAAAATCTTTACCTTAAAAAATTCAAAATCGGAAAGCTACACCCACTGATAATGTCCAACTAATCTTCGATCTAATTTGCAGGTAAATATTTATCATATACTTAATTAATTTAATATCTTTGGAAATATAAATTAAAAATAACCATTGTAATTTATTTTAAAAACAATATTTCTAGTTTTATTTAAGGATATTTGCATTCTAAAAATATAAGGATTTCTTATATTTTATTTTTTTATTTCGTACACTATGCACCCAAGAAAACCCACAACCGCATAAGTAAAACCTTATATAAAAAATAAAACTTTTAAATTACATATTAGTAAAATAAATAAAACACATAAGTATTTAAATAAAATAAACAAAATATACCATTTGAGTAAAACACTGGCATTGTGCCTGGGTAAGAAGGACTGGACCTACAAATCTTAGAACCAAGAGTGACTTCAAGGGCTAGTTAGCTGTCTTCCTGATAAGAAGCCTTAGGGACATAACTGGTTTCCAACAACCATGGATATGCACCTGGACTCTGCTATCTGTGAGTGACCTGCCAAGCGGTGGCACCCTAGTCCTGGACCCCTGGAAGTGGGCTTCAGGTGCTTTACTAGCATCTGTGGATCCAGCAGAACAAACGAATCTTCTCTGCTGCTCTGCGTGACCCCAAGCAGAACAAACTCATCTCTGTGGCTGTGTGGATTGGACCCGTCGCAAACATTTGCATCCAACACGCTACCTAATTTTATTCACATTCATGCGGACAGCATCCCAAAAAATATATCTTCTTTTTTTTTACTGCTTTTCCTTTGGAAATCTACCTCATTCAGCTACAGCATTCTCCTGGCTGTTATTAAATGTGTATTGTGGGCCACAGCTATGTCTATTTTGCTAAAGAGGCTGCAAAAGCAGAGATACTGACAGTGACTTGGCTTTTCCCAATGTGGAGATTACTTAGTTTGGCCAGAGAGGCCTAAAGTTTCTTCAGTTGCTGGCTTTGGCTGCATCCATTGTCAATTCACGAGCTCCTCACCTCATGATTGTGCACTGTGGTGGCGATGACCTAGGCACATTGACTGGGGTGGGGCTGTATATCCAAATGAAAGCTACCTTTGCAGAAACTAATGTTGCCTTTCGCTCACAATGTCTTGGTGTACACTAATATATGCCAAAGACAGAAATGGAAGTGGTCAAATCAATTCTGTCCGCAGATTGACAAAGCCAGTATCATGTTAATAAAACTGTTTCTGCCTTTCTCAGAGACAATTGCATTGATTGTATCTATAACAACAATCAGTGTTTTGACATGCATAGAATTTATAGAAATGATGGCGTGCATGCTACCGACAAAGGCAACATGGTGATTCTAAGTAACTTGAATCTTGGCATCCGGTCTTATGTGTGGCTGTCATATACACACAATCAACACAAAAACTCTTGTCAGAGCTACAATAGTACCCAATAGTACCCAAAATATTGTTTTGTGATGACGTCGCAAAGGTCACAGATAAGTTGCGAGAACAGACAACAAAAGCAGACATGCAATGGCCACCAACACATCCAAAAGTATAAGTAAGAAATTTCATTCAAAACATTGTGTTACTCATATTACTGTTATGTTCCTTCTACGAACCCTAATATAGGCATGGGCAATATCAAACCCCTTCACCTACATTACCTCCCCTACACTACACAGTAACACGCCTTTTAGGATTGAACCTTTACCTAGTTCTAGTCCTGGGCACAGATGGAGGGTTTAACCCTGAACCATAGTGTCCTTTAACTTCATGAATAGACTCACACAGTATGAATAAATATTCATAAGGGTTCTTGGAAACCAGGAAGGGGCTACACCACCTGCATAATATCTACGTGCAAGGTTCATCCCATACATCATCCTCAAACCCATCAATGGCTAATACAAGAAACAAAGCACAAAGGAACCCTAGATACTTTATGTATAAATACAGCACATCGTACTAGTGTTAGCTAGAGGGAACTGAGACTTCCAAGCCGACACACTGACAAGTGACGCTGAGGCTCCTGCATGCAGACTCTCCAGCTGACAGTGGTCTAATACATCCCTAGTGGGGTGTCCAGCTCGAGACCAGGACGGGGTCCCACACTCTCTCACTTCAGGTAATGGGGTTAGACTAAACCTAGAGGGATTCTTGGCTTCACACCTCCTCACATGCGTGGTAAACTTGAGTACATCTAGATAGGCATCGTAAGAGTACACGCTTACTTTTGTCACTCATTTTATATTCATGTATGTATTCATGATTATTGCAAGATGGTAGAACTGTACTATCCTTTTATATTCACTGTACTACTAATTATAGATACCTGCTGCTGTCTAATGGTTGTTGCAGCACATCTATTTTACACTATAAGAACAAATGTGCAATACATTCTTATTGTAGCAAGCCCGACATTTTTCTTCTGTGTAACTCTCTGAGACCGAATAAGTAAGCACGAGTGACTGAGCGAAAAGTAGTAAATTGTTTCCACAATTCCGAGGGATCAGGGTTGTCATGTTCTAAGGTTGCCAGAAACTATTCTCTCCCTGATAGGAGGAGATTTTAGTCGTACTGTGAGCTAGCTAATGAAAACAGGCGTTGTAGGTGTTTGGAACCAGTCTGCTACCATACCCACAGTTTATGTTATCCAAACGAAAAGATTCTGTATAGGAATATTTAGGTACTACACGTCATGGCGGTGTCAATGTTGGTTGGGTACTTATTTTACAGTAGAATCTGAGTAGTTCAGTCGTGCTATTCTCAGAGACCCCCTACTCACCTAACGCCAGGCTTCTGGTTAATCAAGCTTGAAGAACACAGTGTTCCTAACATTGTGCAGTAAAACCTTATCTTAGTTCCCTTGAACAAACTTCTCCTTTGTTACGAAATGACATAGGGCGAAGATAACCCAGTGATAGATTGGCACCTCTCAACAGGAGAAGATGGAAATGCTATTCAAATTGCACATAAATTCAGACATAAATTCACCCTGAAACTATAAAAAAAATGGTTTCCAAACTAGGGGTGGCGTAGTAGCTTTCGTGATTGAGGCATATGAATCAAACAAAACAGAGGTATTTTATTTGTGGGGGACATTCCCAGCAGCAGATGCAAGAACACAGACATTTCACTCTTACACAGAGGGACATGCACCTTTGGAATAAGGCCTGTTCGAGGACATAGGACCCAAAAGGAGAAGGAGCAATGAAAATGAGCTTCTGCGCCCTTGGATCACCTACGCTGTGAAAATCCTGTTGCCCCCCCGCGCACCCCTCCCGGAGAGCGTGGGCACACTGGAACACACGCAAAGGGAAATTTAACCAAAATCGTGCTATCGCCATCCGCAGATTATTTTTAAATAAAGGAAGAAGGAATGATGGTCCGCACCCCGACACCACAGATGCGTCAAATGACTGCCGCAGAGGGATCGGACCTGCGTACTGCACTCTGATACCAAAAGCCACTCATCTCCCCCTGGACTCATCGAGGGGCCCTCTCAGCACTCAGGCCCGGATCTCAAAACGAAACGAGCTAAGTGTAAACTCCAAGTTGGAAACAATTTCACTCTTTGCATGCCTGTGCCTGGTCCTAAGATGGTTGCCCTGGCCATTAAATAAAAACTTGGAACGCTCACACATTTAAACAACTTTGCTTTTGCTATTAAAATCAGGGGCACCGCAACCCCCTCCCACATGGCGAGTTAAACCTCCTCCCTCCGTAGGTGCTGCAACTCTTAACTGCCTGTCCACAAGATGGCCGCCTGGGACTCAGAACCCAATCTAACAAGGAAAGGCACACTGGTGAGTCAACAACTACTCTTTTAGTGTGACCACAACGCTGGTTTTCTGCCCTGCCTTGGAAATGTATCCCAAATTGTATAGTAATTGAGAGCCTGTGCACACTCAAAACTGCCAGCACCCCCACTCGATGCGCCTGACCTTGAGAAGGCCGCCTTGGCCCAATAACTCACCCAAATCCACTCCATTGAGTCACTTACTCTCAGAGTAGTTTTCCTCTCATCCTGATTATCCCTCACCGTGACCCTCTGGCTGCATCATCAATGTGGCAGTAGCCTGCACACCCTCAAGGCCCCCTGCCCCCCTCTCTACTGTGCCTGACCCCCAGATGAACACCCAATGCACACAACCTTACTCCTTCAGACCACCCACATAGTCGACACACACACTTGGCATATAATGGTGATCCCAGCAATCCCTTCCGCCTCCCCCCTCGAGCCGCCAGCACCGCTGAGTCTGCCTCTCCTCACTCTACGGACCGGACTGCTGTCCCATCACCCTACATGACTAAATATCTGATGGCCACCTTGATCCAACCCTAAGGCTATCCAACGGTAATCTACACCAGTGAATCTTTGATCAACCCCTTCCCTTATGGTAGGGTCACAGTCTCTATCCCGCATTGTCCCTCTAGGTCCAAGCAGGTAGTCACCACGACTCCCATTTTTCCTGACTCCTAGGCTATTTTGCTATCTGCACACTGCCTGAAAATTGATACCTGACTGTACAGCGGCATCCTAGGAGTTATTTAGGCGTCCTAGGAATAACCCCCGTCTAACACACCGCTGGTTCAACTATCAACCGAAGTAAAAACTGCACAAATCTCCCGACTACTCTCACATCACCCTCAATGAACGGCTCTGGAAACACTATCCCACCTTTCCCTGAAAGGAGCTTCCCCCGTCTTACCTACTCACAATGTCATCCAACACGTCATCCCACACCAACCCCTCATCTGTGAACCACTTAAGACTGCATGGCCCAAACTCCTTCTCAATCAGTTTCCCACCTAACCTCTCACCCAAAGCAAAACAAATCTTTAAGCAAAATCTGAATCACTATTTGCTGACATTTACCATTGCTCCTCCAAAGAACAGGTCAAAATGGATCTCATTTTCCAGATGGAAAGACCTGAAATATGGAACTCTATCCTCAGATCACTGCTCAATATTTCCAAAATAACCAACATTTCACATAGCTGCAAACTGGCATTCACAGCTCCTAACTGCACTAGGTGAATTGGAAACACCACTATGACCATCTACTCCAATGGCACAGTCCTGATACAAGCCAACAATGACAATCTAGAGTCTTTTGACACCCTTTTCCCATCCCTCCGGACTGACCCCTGCACGCACACCTTCCCTGCCCACCCCTCCTCCTCTCCTTAATGAACTGGACCTGCCAGCAAAACGAACCCAGTATTCTGATGCTTCCTAATAACAACACCCGCCCTGCGCCTCGAGACACTGCCCTTACCCCCTTACTCGTCCCCTGCCCTACACCCTCTACCCACTCTGAATGACTTTCACTCTCACTTTATAACCCCCAACCAACTCCCCAGACCCATATACAATAAAACACCTACACTACAATACAACCCCATCTCCCTGCAATCACCCCTGCCTAGAACCCACACGGACAACACTCCCTCAAAAAGGCAGCCCAACGACGTGAGGCTCTCCCCTCCAGATATACCATGCCTACCCACAACACCCTCACTGACATAGGAACTGGGCTGCGACTCACCCTGCTAGAAACCCAGATAGCAGCTATAATACAGGGTCTTAGCGAAATCCTATCAAACCTCGCCGTGCCCTATCAGCCTCACCACATCCCCTCCTTCCCTACCTGCACACAACAAAGACCAACAAAGGCGCCCCACCAAAAATGGATCTCCACCCCCCTCCCTATTCAGACACAGAGACCCAAAATAACTAGAGATGCAATATCTGAGAGTGAAGCGGCAAACCTCGCTTCCTCGTACAACAATCCTATTACTGTCTCCCTCCAATCCAACATTCAGGTGATCACCGGACTGGGAAGAGACCTGGTCCTTCCGAAATCCCCGAGACCCCGCCACCCACACTATCATCCCCACGGCCCCCAGTACAAAGAAACCTAAAACAGAGACAACCCCCACCAACTGCATGCTCATAAACTGCAGATCAGCCAACAAACATGCCACAGAGCTAGCGAAATCCATCCTCACCCATTACATAGACATAGCATTCATCACCGAGACTTGCCTTAATGACTCTTCCCTACCACTCTTGGATACTCTTGTCCCCCCCGACTTTGCAATCACCAACAAAGACAAAAAAGACCAAAGAGGCGGAGGCATAGCAATCATCCACAAAAACAATATCTCAGTGACAGAAATAGACTCCTTCAACCACAATACCTTTGAATGCCTAACCGTCAACATTAACACTAGCAACAACAAAACTCTAATCTGCCACCTCATCTACCAACCCCAGGCAACGTCACCACATTCACTGAACACCTGTCCGACCTGATTGCCCACTGCTCTTTTCGAGATGCGAACAACTCAATTCTGGGCGACCTTAACCCACACTGGAATGAAGAACAAAACCTGCTAATCCAGAACCTGAATGAGTTGCTACACAGCAACAACCTTACCCAACACTGCACAGGGGAATTTCACAGCAAAGGAGCAACCCTAGATGCCATTATTGCTCAATGTGACTTAGTCACGATAGAACACACCATATTAGTGGATTGGTCTGACCACCACTTAATCCTATTCCACCTCACTCTTCCGATCACACTCCAATCCCTCACCCAAGACCCTCCCAAATGGACTAGAAACCTAACCCAGGGCAACTTTACTGACCTAGAGGAAAGGGTCAACTCCTTCCTCACCACTCCCGCAGTTGATCTTTCCACAACAGAACTCATCGCCCATAACAACACAACCAAGTCATCCATTTTAGACCAAGCGACCCCCCCTAAAGCTACAAAAAAACAGGAACATCCCATCCAGATCTTGCTTCATCACAGACATTAACAACTAAAGGAGACAACTTAGAGCTACAAAAAGACTATGGAGGAGCAACCCTTCCACAAGCCTATACAAACAACTCAAAGTAGCTCAAAGAAAGTACAAAAAGTACATCACCAGTAAAAAAACTACCTTTTTCTGCTCCGCCCTGGACAGCGCAAAAAACAGACCCAACAAACTGTTTAAAATCATCAAGCAACAAACCTCCAAACCCCCTAAATTTACAATGCAGGCCTCCAAGGAACTATGCAAAATCTTTGCCAACTTCTTCGAAGCTCTCACTGGACTTCAACGTCAACTCCTCCTGGAACAGCTTGCCCCCAGTGACAACAGACAGTACATACAAAGACCCTACTAAAACATGGAAGTCCTTCATCCCCACCCCGGAAGCCGAGATCCTCAAGCTGATCTCCACCTCCAAACCCGCTTCTCACGTCCTTGACCCTATACCAACCCAATTGACCAAAAACAGAAACTCTCCTTAGCATTGTTCTGGTGCAAGATCATAAACAGCTCTCTGAGAACTGGCATCATACCAGAATGCCTCAAAGTTGGCAAAGTCAAAGCACTATTAAAAAAAACAGGCCTTCACTCCAAGGACCTGAACAACTTCAGACTCGTCTCCAATCTCCCCTTCCTATCGAAAATCCATGAGAAATAGGTCCTTTTACAACTGACACACCACTAAGGGTGGGCGTAAAATCCGTTTCGCGGGCGAATTTGCGGATTTTCCGCGATTTCGCGATCTGCGAATCTCGCGAAATCGCGGTAAAATCCGCGAATCAGCGGGGACCAATTTTTAGCCAAGCAAGGGTTACAGCAGCAGGTGCAAAAGTTGAACCTAATTTCTTTGTAACCTTTTACAAAAGGGTTACAAACAAATTAACTTCAACTTGGACACCTGCTGCTAATTGCTTCCTGGCGCCTCGTTATCTACTTGCAACTATTCTCTGACCCTGCTCTGACCCTTGAAGCAGGGCCAGAGAATAGTTACAAGTAGGCAACGAGGCACCTGTCCAAGGAATTAAACCTCATCAGGAAGCACTTACAGATATAAAAAACAGGAAGAAGGGAGAGGATGGCAAATACACCCATTTTGAGTTGTCAGGAGGGGTTAAACTAAAAGAGACCTTTACAGCACAATTTTCATATGCATTTTGCTAAAAATAAAAAGCTGTATGTTCTGTAGGGGCAACTCAGGAATCTGGCCCTTCAGAGATCTGGCCTCTCTTTCTTTCTCTCGTTCTCTCTCTCCCTCTCTCTTTCCCTCTCTTTCTCTATCTATCTATCTATCTATCTATCTATCTATCTATCTATCTATCTATCTATCTATCTATCTATCTGTCTCTCTCCCCCTCTCCCATAAACGACTGCATGGGTAACTTTGCTATGCAAGCGGCTCGCGAAGACGCAAAAAGCCCCGCGAACACGCAAAAAACCCGCGCAAACGCAAAAAACTCCGCGAACACGCAAAAAACAAAAATCCGCAAATTCGCACAAATTCGCGAATTTTGCGGATCGCAAATTTGCAAATCCGCAAATTCGCGGATCGCGAATTCGCAAAATTCGCCCATGCTTAATTATATTGTGGTGTGTACACTTACAGTGGTATTTATGAAATCCCTGTGCACGCTTTATAAATATGTCCCGATCCTGTCAGGCATTTAGAAAGGGTCTCCATATCTGCAAAAATATCTGCAACTGGTCTTTCACGGGCATGTTTATGAGGGCTTTGCGACATTCTGGCATCACGCAATGTGATACAATCATGTCGCAAACCTCTCAGTCACATTTAGAGAGCCATGCAAATAAATCAATCAATCAATCAGAAAATTTGTAGAGTGCACTACTCACCCACGAGGGTCTCAAGGCACTAGGGGGGGCTGCTACTGCTCGAATAGCCATGTCTTATTAAGCCTCCTGAAGGTTAGTAGGTCCTGGGTCTGCCGTAGGAGGATGGGGAGGGTGTTCCAGGTCTTGGCGGCGAGGTAGGAGAATGATTTGCAGCTGGAGGTCACTCTTCAGGTGCGGGGTACGGTAGCAAGCGTGCGGTCAGCGGAGCGGAGCGGGCGGTTCAGGGTGTAGAAGGTGAGTTGTCTGTTGAGGTAGGCTGGTCCGGTGTCGTGGAGTGCCTTGTGTGCATAGGTGAGGAGTTTGAAGGTGATTCTCTTGTTGATGGGCAGCCAGTGCAGGTCTCTCAGGTGTGGAGTGTTGTGGCTGTGCTGCGGGATGTCGAGGATCAGGCGGGCAGAGGCGTTCTGTATGCGTTGCAGTTGTTTCAGCAGTTTGGCTGGGGCTCCTGCATTGAGGGCGCTTCCATAGTCCAGCCTGCTGCTGACAAGGGCCTAGGTGACCATTCTTCTTGTGTCGCTGGGTATCCACCTGTAGATCTTGCAGAGCATGCGGAGGGTGTTAAAGCAGGAGGATGAGACGACGTTGACTTGCTTGGTCATGGAAAGCGTTGAGTCGAGGATGAACCCCAGGTTGTTTGCGTGGTCGGTGGGTATGGGTGCTGCTCCCAGGGCGGTCGGCCACCAGGAGTCGTCAAAGGCTGAGGGGGTGGGGTTGAGGATGAGGACCTCCATCTTGTCCGAGTTCAGCTTCAGACAGCTGTTCTTCATCCATTTGACAACGGCGTTCATTCCTTCGTGGAGGTTGGTTTTGGCAGTGAGGGGGTCCTTGGTGAGGGAGAGGATCAGCTGTGTGTCGTCAGCATAGGAGATGATGTTAAGGTTGTGCAGTCTGGCAATGTGGGCGAGCGGACCATGAAGATGTTGAATAATGTCGGGCTGAGGGATGATCCTTGGGGTACACCGCAGATGACCTTGGAGGCTTTGAAACTGATACGGGAGAGGCCCGTGCTCTGGGTTCTGCCGGAGAGGAAGGAGGTGGTCCATTCCAGAGCCTTGTCTCAGATTCCTGCATTGTGGAGGCGTGTGCGAAGGGTGTGGTGGCAGACCGTGTAGAAGGTGGCTAATAGGTCCAGAACGATGAGGGCCGTAGTTTCGCCATTGTCCAGTAGGGCCCTGATGTCACCGGTGGCGGCGATGAGGGCAGTTTCGGTGCTGTGGTTGCTGCGGAACCCGAATTGGGACGGGTCTAGGATGTTGTTCTCCTCAAAGTAGCGGGTCAGCTGTTTGTTGACAGTTTTCTCAATGACCTTCTCCGGGAATGGGAGCAGGGAGTTGGGCCGGAAGTTCTTGAGGTCCCTCGGATCTGCCTTGGGTTTCTTGAGCAAGGCATTTATGTCGGCGTGCTTCCAGCTTTCCAGGAAGGTCGCGGTCTAAAAGGAGATGTTGATGGCTTTGCAGAGATGGGGTGCAATGGTGGCGCTGGCTTTATTGAAGATGTGGTGTGGGGACGGGTCTGACGGAGAGCCGGAGTGTGTGGTGTTCATGATCTTGATGGTGTCCTTGTCGTTGATGTTAGACCAGGTGAGCAGGGGGTCATTGTGGGTGGTGGCCGTGGGGTCTGAGGTGTCGTTGGCTGTTGGGGTGGCCTGGTTGTCGAAGCTGTCATGGATGTCTGTGATCTTGCAATGGAAGAAGGTGGTTAGGGAGTTGCACAGGTCTTGAGATGGTGGAATGTCGTTGTTGTTGGAGCTGTGGTTGGAGAGTTCCTTCACGATGTTGAAGAGCTCTTTGCTGTGTGTGCGTTGTTGTTGAGGCGGTCCTTGAAAGAAGACATTTTGGCGGATCTGATGAGGTGATGGTGTTGGCGCATGGTGTGCTTGTGGGCTGCATGGTTCTCGGGGGTCTGTTTGCTGTGCCATTTCTTCTCTAGTTTTCGGCAGGTTTGTTTTAAGCATGGGCGTATTTTGCAAATTCGCAATCCGTGAATTTGGGAATTTGCGAATTCGCAATCCGCAAAATTCGCGAATTCGTGCGAATTTGCGGATTATTTTATTTTTGCGTGTTCGCGGGGCACTTTGCGTGTTCGCGTTTTTTCTTTTGCATGGTTAATCACTGCCACCCTCTCGTTTTTTATGCCCACCTGCCCTCTGTACCACTCGTTTCTGTGCCCTTCTGCCCTCTGCCCCACTCATTTTTTGTCCCCTTCTGCCCTCTGTCCCACTTTTGTGCCCTTCTGCCCTCAGCCCCACTTAGAATGGCGCCGGCAAGCTGCCAGCGCCATTCTAAAATAGCTACAAATAGCTTCAACAGGAAGCACTAATAGATAAAATAAAGCAGGTGCTCGAGTTGAAGGTCAAATTAAGTTACACAATCATTAATCACCCCAAGTTAAGGGTGAATAATGATTGTGTAACTGAATTTGAGCAGCACCTGCTTTACTTCATCTATTAGAGCTTCCTGTTGAAGCTGACTTTTGTAACTATTTTAGAATGGCTCTGGCAGCTTGCCGGCGCCATTCTAAAAGAGTTACAAAAGCCAGCTTGAACTTTTGACCCAATCCGTTCCGCTCGTGGATTTTGCGGGAAATTCGCGAATCTCGCGGATTGTGAATTTACCGAAAATCCGCAAAATCCGCGAGCGGAACGGATTTTCCGCCCATGCTTAGTTTGTTTGGAGGTCTGCAGAGAACCAGCTGGCATTCTTGTTGGTGCGTCTGTTGGGTGGTTTTGTGATCATGGCGAGAGTGTTGGTGCAGTCATTCCATCCAACGCCTGAGGTTGCTGGGGGCGGTGGGGTCGGCGGGTGGGCTTCGGGCGATATTTAGCTGGTTTTCTGTGATTTCGCTCCAGCTGCTTTGGAGGATCTGTTGGTTGTAGTGGTGCGTGGTGGGTTTCTGGAAGGTGAAGTAGATGCAGCGATGGTTGGTGGTGTGGCTGAAGGAGCTTGCGGAGAAGATGGGGTCCAGCATGTGGCCGGCGGTTTGGGTGGGTGTTGTGACAAGCTGAGTCCCAAGTTGGAGAGGTTGTCGATTAGAGTGGTGGAGTTGGTGTCGTTGTTCTCGAGGTGTTCGAGGATGATGTAGTCCATGGAGGCGAGTGCATGCATGCTGATGAAGTCAGCGATGGAGTCTCTGAACCGAGGGCGGTGTCCAGGGGGTCTGTAGTTCAGATTTTCTCTGAGGGTGGTATTGGGATCAGTGTTGATCTGGAAGTGCAGGTGTTCGGCGGTGCTGATGGTGTCGTCGGAGTTGGTCGAGACCTTGAGGGTAGACTTGTGGATGATGGCATTTCCACCTCCTACTCCGTTGGTGAGGTCTCTGCCGGTGATCTTGTAGCATTCTGGGACGGCTATCACGATGTCAGGTGCCGAGGAGTTGTTCATCCAAGTCTCTGTCAGGAAGGCGACGTCCGGGGAGGCTGTGTTGAGCAGGTCCCAGAGTTTGACGGAGTGTTTGCAAGCAGAGCAGGTGTTCAGTAGTATGCATCTGAGGTGGTTGCGTCCTGTCCTGGTGGGCGGGTTGGCGGCTCGGAGTCTGGTAAGGCTGCAATTCTGGCAGGAGAAGGGTCATTTGGTGCGCTTCGGGGTGGCCAGAAAGCAGGTGTGCAATCGTCCGGTAGAGGGTGTTGGCGTTATAGAGGCGTCCTGTGTCTCGGCGTTCAGGAGGCCCATGGGGTCTGGCGCTGGGCGCGGTCCAGTCGCAGATGGGCGCAGGCGCAGACAGTGCGTGCCTTAGGTGCACCTTCGGAACACCAGCGGCACACACGCTGCGCACGACTGCGTTATAAGAGAAGGTGGTAGGGAGGAGCAGCTGGGAGGCGGGAGCTGGGATGGCGAATGGACCCACAGGGGAGGCAGCATTGGGAACAAAATGAGTGGCCAAAAACTGAGGCAAAAGCAGTACAAAACCAGAATTTAGGAGAGACAGTCAACAAATGAGCAAAATAACAAATAACAGATTACAATTGCATAAGCAACAAAATTACAGGAGAGGCACAAAAAAGAGAGGGAGGTGCAGCGGGCTAGCACAGCAGCGGCGAACTTATGGCAGCGGGTAGAGGCACGAATACACAGGTGGTGCTGTGCGGCGTGGGGAGCGGCCTAACCTGAAAACACAGTCAAGGGTCGCTCTCCTCACAATGCAGCGGCCCCCATATAAGGGGAGGTGGGAGAGAGGAGCAGCTGGGAGTGGTGAGCGAGGCTTCACAAATATGGAGTAATGCAATGCAGCACAAATTGCTGCTTTGCCTTTCTTTGTGCACAGGAGGCATTCCATGGGCATTGTGGTGGGTGTTCCCACTCACCTCCCATGGTTTTTGATGCATTCTCAGATATAGAAGGACTTGTAAACCTGGGAATGCGACAAAATATTTCACCTCCCAGGTGAGGCGTAACGAGGAGAAATATCTTTGTTTTTCCTTATTTTTTCCTCTTTTTATGTGTGCTGCTTTGCCATGCATCTCTGCTCAACCTGAACACCAATAAGGTGTTTTTAAACCACCCATTAAATATATTTTTCAGAGAATTTTGGCATTTGAAAGAGCTTCTGATTATTTGTTAGAAGGCTAGAGAAGTCAGCCACCTACTATTCATGCATGACGATTTTCAAATACCTAATAAACCAAATAACAATAATGCTAAAACATGCTTCAGTAGCCTAAGCCTCGGCCCTGTATACTTCCGTTTCTATTTTGGTAAATGTATTAATGTGAACTGAATTGGAAGAAAGCTTATGATTTAAAAAATGTAATAAAACAAGAAAGATGCATTTAAAACAGCTAATATTGGAAGTGATTTGCAAGTCTAGAACTAATTTTAGGCGACTTAAATCACAATCTCACGGTGCAACATCAAATACCCATAAAATGGGCGTCAGATTGAAACACATTTCCATTTTTACTAAGGAATAGGGTGCATAAAAATGGCAAAATATATTGTCCATGGATCTCTCCCTGAGCTTTTGTTCTTATGTCTTTAAAGAAGTATGCATGCCTAAACGTATCCATGTAATTATGTATATTAGTGACAGAAAAAAGGTTAAAATTGAATACAAAAAAACAGTGATCCCTTGGATTAGCTTGATTTGAACCTCCCTTATAAGCACATCCTAATCTATTGAGTGTTTTATGGTGGGTTTGCAAAAGTATCTCTATGTATAGCTATATCCATCTCTACAAGACTGAACTACATTCAGGAACAAGATTTGTGGACCCATTTTGTGACTCAAGCTAGCTGCGGGAGTCCTTTATTTTTTATCATGGGCACAATTTGTATATATCTTTCACAAATATTTTCCAGTAAGCTATACAATATAATGAAATTTCTCTACAGTTAGCAAATGCAGCCATATTTTTTAGACCTCTTGCTTGAACACATTGACTGCCTGATTTGACACATGTGCATTCGATTCACTACAACTTTCTGTGATTTGTAGGTAGTTTCTGTTTGCTTTCAGTGTAAATGGCTGGCTTTATTATTCTTGAGGACGTGTTAGACCTTATACCACACACTTAGGGCCTGATTAGGATCTTAGCAGATAGGATTCTCCAACACGAATTGTTAGGACCTTGCATCAACTATAGGTATTGTTAGGAGTTACTATTTGTGTCATTTCCCCAGATTTTTGCCTTCCTTTGCTGAATCTGTTTTGTTGGCCCGCACACTTTACCCCTACACCCACTGGAAAAGTGCTTGTTTACTCCCTTTCAAACATGTTAACAATGATGTTCAACTGATTGATGCATTTAATTTTCTTGTAAGACCATGGGGCCTCATTTATGAGGCAGTGCGTCACTTTTATGCCGCCGGTGCGTCACTTTTTGTGACGCACCCGTGGCGTAAAAAATGCGCCTTGTTGCGCCATATTTACAAATTGACGCATCTAGGTAGATGCATCACTTTGTAAACCCCTGCTCCACATTATACCTGCGCCAGGTATAATGTATGCAAGGGGGGCGTATTGACGCAAGGAAGGGTCGTAGAAGTGACGCAGTGAAATATATGAGATTTCACTGCGTGAAAGGACGCATTGCTGGAGTTGCGTCACTTTTGTGACACACTCCAGCAACGCGTCACTTTTGCGCTTACAGATACGTCAGAAATACTAACGTATCTGTAACTATTTGTGACATGATGCGTCATACATTAAATATGACGCATCAGGAATGTCGCAAGGAGTGCGCACTGAGAAGTGACGCAGCTCTGCTTTCACGCAGCGATGCGTCATTTCTCATAAATGAGGCCCATGGTATATAGTGAAAATGTCAATACTTCTACGGTATTTCTATTTTTAAATCTTCCTCTAAAAGTACCAATCTTATATATTAAGGAATTGGATACAGGTTTTTGGGAGTTTATATGGCAAAAAAAAACACTGGTTAAATTAGCCATTTTACAACAAGATATAGAGCAGGGGGGATTGCACTACCCCATTGTATCACCTATTATCAAGCTGCGCTAGTTAGTTTAGTTAGTTAGTTCGATAATTTTATGTTAAACCATATGCTAACAGAAAGCGCAGTTTAGCTCCCAGAGGGGCATATTAACAAGCTGAAGTATCGCCGCTTTCTCGGCACAATTCGCCGAGAAAGCAGCGACACTTCCAGCGCCTTATTAACAAGGGCATTGCAACGCCTGCCACAAGCCCACTTTGCATGTCAGCGCGAAACATCGCTAATGACATGCAAAATGGGCATTCCCACGTCCAACCACATGCAAAATGTGCTTGGAGGTGGGAACACCCTATCACCAAGACAGGCGTTGGGTGGAAAAGACCTGCGATAAACTTGTTTATCGCAGGTCTCCTAACTCCAGCTCTGACCGGGCGTTAGGCATTGTTAACATGGGGGTGTGGATCATAAAGCTGAATCCACCCCCCCCCCCCATATTAACAAGGCGCACATTGTTTTCACGCGCTAATGTTCACTATTGCCGGCTATCACAGGATTTACTATCGCCTATGTGTTGCACGTTGATAATAATGCCCTAACACAGTAAAAAATTCTGGCGAAAAAATCTGGCGATAGCCGGCGATAGTCAAATGTGCGATGTGCATTTTTTAACGCACATCTTGTTAATATGCCTCAGATTTCCTTGGTACAGTAAAATTACCAAAGAAAAAAAAAGATATAAGGTCATAATTTCAATTGTAGCTCGAAACCAATATGTTCATAAAACATATATTCTTCCAACATAGCATGCATACACCTCTCTTCAAGATTGTGGGCTACGGGTTCTTCAGCTTCCCCAAGGTGCTTACAGTCCTGCAAGGGTTCTGGAAGCTAGGCAATTTCTATAACTGTACCCATTTGATGCCGTGGGATTCATTTGCATTGCAATTTGATCCCCAAAGTAGAGGCTTGTGGTTAAGCTTCAGTCAAATCATAGGCTTCCTCAAGAACAGCTATACAACGATCAATGAGACAGAAAAAACAATTGGTAATTGGTATTGGTATTGTGTTTTATGTCAAGGCACAAATTAAAAGCTTGTTGAGGAGATGCTCCCAAAAATTGCACAGGAAACAAATTGTTATTTTTATAATAAGGAATGACAGTCATTGTGTGAAATTGGGAATAAGGCTTTGAGGGTACCAATTTCAAAAGAATGTCTTTTCTGTCTAGATGGTTGACATATTACACCCCCCTGAGCCCTCATAATCTATTCCCCATTAGCTCCCAATCAATGTTTTAGATGTAATAAGGTTGGGGAGGGAGAATGGACTCAAATATCATTTACATGCCCTAGACTGCAGCACTTTCGGGAGGAGGTTTTTAGGTTCATTTGTCGCTGCATGTCTATGGTCATGCTCCCCCCAATGTCGCTAGCCTTGTTTGGGTTCTCCCATGCAGGCCTACACCTGCCAACATTTTGGCCATACTTTGTTTTTATAGCAATAGCGGTAGCTAGAGCCCTGGTGTTACAGAATTGGAGATCATTGAATGTACCAACAATTGGCCAGTGGCTTTCTAAAATGGACCGGAGCTATCAATTTGAAGAGGCTTAAGCAAAGAGGGCATGGGCACTCCATAGGTTTAGAGCTACATGGGAGGATTACGCCCTGATCACTCAAGTAAATTGAAAAAAGAATAAAATGAGAAGATGGTAACATAGCTTTAAGGTTTTTTAGCAGTGTTTTATGTCCTTTTTTATTCTTAGAATATGAAATCTGTTTTTTGGGGGAATATAGGTGACACTGGAATTGTATCATGAATTTATGCAATTTATTCTATTGATTGTATGATGTAGTATGTGTCCTTCTTATTAATGAGTGTTTTTTTTGAGCTTGTACCATGATGTTGATAATCTATGGATGGACTTTTTTATGATCTGTCTGTTTTTACTACCCAATAAAAAAAGAATTAAAAAAAACATTGATAAGTAGTAGTACATCTGGGTGGCAAGCATGATCCCTGCCAAACTGATGGATGGCATTACATCCACTATTTTCACAATCAGGCCTTACAAATCAAGAAATATTCGATTTTATTATGCCATAAATTGCTGAGGCTAAAAAATGATGAACAAAATATGTATGACATTGCAATTTTCAATAATAAAAATTATAAATTAAAATAAAAACTATTTTAGTGAATAAAAAAAAACAAATGTAGTATACAAAAATAATTGTTAAGTTGTATAAATAATAATAATAAGAAATTCCTAACTAACAGTGAATTTCAATAGGGTCCACTCTAAAACTGACCATTAATTGTTGACGGTGTAAACAAGTCATGGGCACTTCCAGGATATTTTGCTAGAATATTGAAGAAATAGTACCTACTGTCCACAATAGATTTTGCATTGATCGAAAAAGAATGTTTGCAGTTTCTGTAAATGTGTAGACACTGTTGCAGGTGGCACTAATTATAAATAAGTACAATCCATAGCTGTTTGCACAGGTGGAAAATGAGCAATTCAATAAAAACCTTGCTTTGGCCTGTATTTGTTCCATAACTGTTTCCAGGAAATCCAGATATTTTGAGTATTGCCAATAATGGCATTCGTACATTAGACAAAAAAGACGACAAGACACTGTGAAAAATGCCAGCCAACCTGGCATAAGCACTATGGAAAGATCCAGAGCAAAGCAGATGTTGTATTGGCAAGAGCCTTACACGTGGCGGTATGGCATGTGAACGTGCAGTGTTGGACTCTAAAGTAAGCCCAATTTTACCCAGGGGACCTATTGTGCTCTCTTTATTAAGTCTATAACATTGCATGACATGTACATTCCTTTAGTTAATCACCCTGACCCTTTGCCTGAGATCCTTTCCTTCCTTTTTCTCCTTTGTAGATTGCATTGCCACAGACACTGCCTGTGGCATTGATAAAGAATTTCCATGGCTGAAGATGAATGAGTGGTAACCTTTGTAATGCTGCTATGGTTTTTCTTCTACCCCATTGTGTGCCTATTCGGACCATGGTAAAGTGTGAACCCAATTGGACCTTTTCATTACACTGCTTGGTCTGCGTGGGGATGGCAAATCTCTATGCATTGGTTTAGCAATAGATGTGCATGCTAAAACCCACCTTTTATACTTTCTAAAGGGTATATTCACAAGGACTCAACTCTGAATTATCCCCACCCTAACGCAACAAATGTGGAGATAGAATAAACACCCCATTCACAAGCTTGCTTGCATACATCGTCTGTATTCCCGCGATGACTGCCCCCAAATTTATTTTCGCGGTGGACACCACCAACTAACTCTAATAAGATACAGAGTAGGCGTTCTCATGCAAAAACACACGAAAAAAAACACAATACCACTTTCACAATGAACTGCCAGATCTGCAAAGCCAAACAGAAACTTGCGATAAGCCACGGTAGCAGAAGGGAATTAAAACCTGCCTACTGCTGATGTTAAGCAGGACAAGTACCTGCAGCATGAAAGGGAGCCCAGCCAAGAGACACACCTGAAGACCCAGAGATTCCATGGAGACAATGATCATGCACCGGGGATACCCACGAGGGCCGCTACACCAACCACAACCAGCCCAGGCCCCCCCACATCCCTCCCCCCTGGACATACGAATACCATGCACGCCACAAGAGCCACAACAAACGCATGATGATCCACAGTGTCAAAATAAATACACACATGTGTGGCCAGAAGAACGAGAAACAGTTACACCTCTGTGAAGTAACAACCAAAAACTTTATTGAAACACTACACAAAACAGCAATGTGGAAGACTCCTGTCGGGTCCGCCAGGGACAATCTTGACGACACAGCCTGGAAGAGAAAGCACAAAATCAGGATGTGTGTCATGCGCACATCAAAGGAGTGAGACACAGTCAAACAGAGAAGGAAAGTGAGCCAGAGAGATAAAGAGAGGGAAATTAAGGAAGAGAGAGGGAGAGAGAGAGAGGGGGAGGGGGAGGGGGAGGGAGAGTGACAAAGGGGAGAGAGAGAGAGAAAGTGAGAGAGAGGGAAGAGAGAGAGAGAGTGAGTGAGAGAGAGGGAAGGGTAGGGAAGGGAGGGAGAGTGGGAGAGAGGGAGAGGAAAAAGAGAGAGCATGAGAGAGAGAGAGAGAGAGAAGTGAGAGAGAGAGAAACCGCTGCCCCTGCACACACAGGCCCCACTGCTCACCTGCTGCCACTATTGTGTCCATCAGTAGGCACACCACATGCCCATGCAAGCTCCAGGCCCCTGTCATGCCACCATGGCATGGTCCACATCATTTGCAGGCCCTCCCCACGGCCCAACAGGTCCCACACATGATGTTGAGTCCTGAGTCATCAAAGGCAGAGACCACATCAGTGCATACATCATCATCGCAGGCTGCACTCCCGCTCAGCATTTACGTGTGCCACCAACCCTGTACAACGCCCGTCAGCGCCACGTGGTGGTTGGCCCGTGTCGCTCGCAAGGCCTTCGGGTTCCACTAAACCTGTGCTACGCCAGTCATCGCCACATGGTAGTAGGCCTGAATTCGTCGCAAGGCCTTTGGGTGTCACCAACCTTGTGCAAATCAACTCATGGGCTCTTTATGATTGAGCACCGTGGAGTGTCCGTCATCTTGTCACCACCGGCAGAGGGAAATGTGACGTTCTGCCCCTTATATTAGTGGGGTCACATGGCCTGTGATGCATGTGCCGGATGGGTGTGGTGTGTGTGCAGACCTGCCCTCAGGGGGTGTTCGTGACATGCTGACAGCTAGACAAGTGACCAGCACACCACCAGCGAGTATGCCTGCAACAGGTAGCTATGTGGGCCCCCCCTCAGAGAGTCAGTGGAGTGGTCTGGCCTGGCGTACGCCGGACCAGCGCAGGGCTTGCAACAATGACTCGGGGGCTCTGGACGTGGTTCAGTCCATGTCTGGACAGGGAAGTGACTAATGCATGTGTCCCAGTTGCAGTGTCCACGGCACCCGGGACACAATAGGCAATGTAGCACATGGTGACAGGCATCATACTAGATGAGCATCATTGACGTAAGGAAAATCACTGTTCACACTTCCATCCACACATTCATGCAGGAATGATGAAAGACATGACACAGCAATGCGTTACTGGATGTTTATTACACATCCAGTGGAGTGTTGCAGCTGGAGCGGTACAGGGCCATGCCAAGCACACCACACAATTTGCGCCTGTGGAGGGGCAGCCAGAGTCCGAGTCCATCCGGGGATGACAGGTGCTGCGGAAGATGAAGGGAACAAAGCGCAGTCTGGTCGCCATGTCATTGGTCATCAAACAGGATATGGAAGTCTATGTCGCGGTCCAAGGTGAGTTCAGCGGAGTGTAGGGGGGTCAGTGGGAGGTCATGAGGCCATGTGCGATACCAAGCAGAAACAGGCCAGTTGGCGGATATGAATGCTACTGCCTCCTTCTGACAACAATCCCATCCATGTCATGCCTCACCTGTGGGTGTTGCAGTACCAGCTGCGGCACTGTGTGCCACTGACACATAGGGCCAGAGGTGGATTGTTGGCCGCACTGTGTGGGAGTGGCACATCAGGTGCCACAGTGGATACGCTTGCCACACTGTGAGGCACTGACAAACCAGGGGGCGGAGATGTGGATGATATGGGGGCAGGAGCATTCATCTGGGCCACACCATGTGGCAGCAATGCCTTGATGAGGATCTGCAGGGCATGGTAGATCCCAGCTACATCTCGCTGATGTGCAGCGGTGGCTGCCATCCTTTCCTCCTCCATCCGCCCCATGCCCTTCATGAGCCTCCCCATGTGTGCCAGCTCACGGCTTGTATCCCTGGAGCCAGTCTGGGCGGACAGGTGTTCTTCCCTCCGCGTCATGACTCCAGCTCCTTGGAGAGCATGGAGCATGCCGTGGGCATCCGTTAGGGACTGGACCTGGTCCCTGATGGGACCTAGACACCCATGGAAGACGCCCATTTTGGCAGCCAAGAGACTGAACCCCACCTGCACCTGTTCAGCCGTCTCCTTTGGCCCTTCAGTACACAGCGTTGGAAGGCCATTGTTTGTTCCCGGGGGTGTTGCAGGAGTGATGGGGCTGTGGGTGCATCCTGCTGGGTGCTTTTGGTAGTGAGTGGGGTCTCCTCGATGTAGCTGGGCTGCCCTGATCCTGGAGGTGAGTTGCGGATGATGTCCAAGATGTTTTGGAAGGTTTGGGTGTCGATGCTGGCGTTTTCCTCCTTGTCATCAGTGAAGAGTGGCTGGGACTGCTCTGCAGGGGGTGTTGACAGTTCCCCTGCAATGTGAAGGGGAGATGGTGTATTATAATGTGTCCACATGTATGTAGCCGCATGGTACATGTTGACATTCAGACTGCATGGCATTGTACATTGTGACAGTGTGTGGATCAGGGACATGACCCAGAGTCACTGTGGGTGTGCACTGCTTGATTGTGCATGTTTGCCATTGTGGCCCGCTCCACCCATCCCCCCAGTGCCTAGTGGTTACTCACCATGTTGTGGTTATATTTTGTCCAATCAAGCAGTGTTCGGTCCCCGACTCCGGCCACAGTCTCCACACTGATGACTGTTTATCCCAGCTCCTCCATGTCATCCAGCAATAGGAGTGGCGCAGGGCCCCAACCTCCAGTCTGCATTGCTGCCTTCTGGTTGGCTGTAAATTTCTCCTTGGTCTTTCACTTGATGTCAATCCATCGCCTTGTGGCCTCTTCCATTGACCTCCTGTGCTCTCCGACGACATTTACCTTGTCCACGATGTTCCGCCATATCACATTTTTTGTTCCCAATGACACATTGTAGGTGTCGAACAGTTGTTGATGGTGTTCCATCACCTAGGATCCTGTTTTCCTGCAGACTGAACTTTGTCTTTCTCTTGTTCTTGTCCTTGCCCTTCCCTGTCCCGGAGAACCCAGGCTGGTCGTCCGGGGTTCTTGAGGGGCTGTGCTCGTCCTCTGTCCTGCTCGTCCTGCTCCGGCTGCCTCCATGGTGCTTGGGTGTTGGTCAGTTTGTGTTTGGGTGTTTTTTCTACTTTTATTTTGATTTTACCCACCTGCCATGTGTGTATTTCAGGCTTATTGCTGATTTTTTGCGTTGGGGTTTCTGATTTTATTACTGTCGAGGTGGTTGTTCCGCAGACATTGGTCGTGGTTTTGGCAGACTATCACATGCTACCGCCTTGTTGTGAATTTCACGTTGACCCGTGGTTAATTTTAACCATGATAGGCTGCGATGTGTAAAGGTGCATTCGCTTTTTTGATGATGTTTAGCAAACTTTCTTGTGAATATACCCCTAAATGTTTTCACTCAACACACTGCTTACCTCGTGCCACATAAGTCTTGAAAACTGATGGAAATCAGCCATTGCGCTATTTTGTAAAGAACACTTACACAAATGCACCAAGTTGAGTGATGCAAGAAATCACAAGAACTTCGTAAACGTTGGCCTTTGTGTACATCAGAACAGTAAGTACCCCTCCCCCCAAGGTCTGATATCCATTGGATCTCATGAGCCATTTGGATGAAGGGTAGGCCTACATTGTTTCCAGTCATCTTTCGTGTGGCATATCCATGTGGCCAACGTGAGTATTGACATGCAGTGTTTTTGAAGAGTTTGTGCATATCAAAATCTTTAATTATATTTTAAAACTAATTTAGGGGTAGCAATGTACTTTGGAGCTGCATTTCTCAAGCATTACAGTAAAGTGGATTGCAATGTTGTCAGGGGCGATAACTATATCGTGTATTCGTGTGCGGCAACCTGTAACCAAGCACTACTGCTGTATGAACATTGATTGTTTGCATCCATTTGTAAGGAAGAGATGCAAAGACCTCAGAGACAAATATGCAAAGTTTCCCAATGTACAACCACAATGCATTTTGCACATTTCTAATTTCAATTCGTAAATTAGCACATTAAAACAAGTGGTTCTTTCCAAACCTGTTCTATTGCATATTGCAGAAACGTTTTGTCAACTTGCTCTTATGTGCTAAGTGCGCTGGTTGTCATTTGTAATTCACAATACCGTGCATTATACACAGCCTATAATGCTATGTTTCATATAGCGTTTTTAACTTGCATTTGATTTAATACAGCAGTTTTCATAACTTTTAGAGCAGGTAGAACTAAATAAAATCCTCTGAATTGACATCACATAAGCATGTTTACCATTACATATGTGAATAGTTATTTTTGAACCTCAAAGTGAGAACTGAAAAAAGAGCATCCCACGATAAATGTGTTGATATATATTTCATTTTCAAAAGCTCAGTTGGAAGCAGGAGCTTCCTTACTCGCTTGCTGGTTTTTGTACTGCTAAACAATTTAATATGCATTTTTTTAATATCATTTTTTGAGCTCTTCTGCATTACCATAGATAAATTGGATTAAGAATCTCATAAATTGGTATTAAGTTAATCTTGCTGCTATTCATTACTGCTCTGATAGAATGTCTGCTTGCCGCTTAGATGCTATTCCAAAACAAGATAAAAATAGCTGTATTGTTCTTAACCTTCACCAACTTTCCCTTTACACATATGTTACCTATGTATGGCGACGAGACTCACAGCCATGCTATAAATCAGATAACATTTACATGCTAATCTGGTCCCTTTGAAGCGTGCATGTCTGTCATCTGAGGTACCGAAATGAATTCTGCTGTGCACATTGCCGGTGTTGCCGTTAGAGGCGCTAGTAACAACAGCAGCCGTCCCGGGGAAACCTCTGTATCTCTCGGTATTTATTTTTAGGGATGTCTCAGGGCACTTTTTGCTACTAGGGAATGATGGTCAAATTGCCAGAATAAATATTATTGTCTGATGTTTATTCATCCACTGAGCAGGTGCAGACCTAAATACATCAGAAAGACAGATGGGTAATGGTTTCAGCAGGCTCTATAATTTTACTGTGACCTTCAGCTGACCTGCTAGAAGCTGTTAAAGTTGATTTTTCATATCATCTTTCTTACTAACTTTTTAGCTGTCCTTCAGTTTTGTGACTTACCTGCTGGACTAACTGGTTGTGTTGCTGAACATTCTGCTGACTGCATCTTTTGTTGTCATCCATAGAGCAGTAGTGGTGGAAGGAGGCTAAAAGGACCGGTGAAGTCAGCCTGATGGTGTTGAGTCAAAGGATGGAGAATGACCTAAGTGTCAGTGTGGGGTTTGCTGTTACTTTGGTAATTGTCTCTTTGAATAAATTACACTTTTAAGGGTACTCGATGCCAGAGTGTTCTGGAGGAGAAAATAGCTGGAGTTATCCTCACCGGTTTTGGTCCATGTCTGTGCTGCGATCCAAATATGGGCTAGATACAATGCAGAACAGAAGTTAGTTTGCTCTGGTGATCTAGAGGACACTGGAGATCCTTGCTAGCATTTTAAACTGCCAAACAGGTCAACATTCAATTACTTCATAGATGACAAATATTTATTTATATCCTTCAAATTGCTTTAAATAGTAAATAGATAGGATTTGCGTTTGTGTGCACTTCACTGATTCATAAAAGTTAGATTGGTTTGCATGCATGATACTGGTTGGTATGCAGGAACACTGGTTTGAGTAACAATTAGTCTAACTAACACGTAAATATACTATTGGTACACTAATACGCACTCTGTTTAAGGTGTGCCATTTTTAAACACAACATATTGGTGTATGATCTCAAGATACTGGTTTATCTTAACAGCTCCTTGCTGTGCCTGTTTAGTGCATCAGTCTATTTGCACTGAATACTGGTCTATTTATAACACAATGGTTACATGCACAACACACTGATGTAGGCATACTGTATTTATCTGCATTTATAAAGAACTGGTTCATAGGCATCATACTGTGGTATGTTTGCAAACCATTGTGCTGTGCATGAGTAACACACTTGTCTGCACTTCTAACATATTAGTTGAGATTTATATTATATGGGGCTGTTCCCCATATTGTATTGGTTGTATTCATAGTAGACTGATTGAGATGCATGTCATATCGATTTGCGAGAGTAACAAATGGGTGTCAATATTTAATGTATTAATTCATGTATACGATATTGTGAAAAATTGGTTTGTACGCATACTATGTTCTACCAAGTATGCAGCCTAGTGGTTTGAAATCATTGCATTGTGGTTTGGATTGATAATGTACTGGAAGACTTGTATAACTGCATGGTTTGTATGCATAATACATTGTCTCACACTTGTGATATACTGGATGGTGCATGTAATACATTGATTACAATGTACAATCTGTTGGTTCGACAAAAACATGTTTTTCTGCATGCATGCCGTACTGGTTTCCATGCATAAATGGCTAATTTGCATGTATTCCATACTGATTTGCATTTTGCTGATCGAGAACCTTTTTCGGTGTTGCCCGGCGCTAACCGCCTCTCATACCACTCGAATCTTTCAAACAAAGAGGCAGGCGCTGGAGACGGGAAGGCAGGAAACAGAAGTTTTATTCCGACGGAGCAGAACACGTCAACTCAGACAACAGGGTATCTTCTCGAGGTGCTCTAACCGCATCTCTGAGGCCTTGCCTCTTATACATAGGTTTATGATCTTTATTACAGTTTATTACATGCGGCGCATTCCTGAAAAAACTTTGAAGTATAAAAAGACATCCCCGGAATCCCCACTTCATGCCTGTTCCCACACACATTTACAGTAGACGTCCCCGCCCCTGGTCACAATAGGTGATGATTGTCACGCCGCTGGGTATTCCGCCGATTCCCGGAATGATCGGAACTCAGGGGGTGGGGGCATTGATCAGTTGTGGATCCTTTGATAGGGGAGGCTTCCTACTGTATGGGGGGGGCAATAAATAGCATCCGCAGGGCCAGGTGGTGGCCTGGGAGCGAGCAGGACAATCGGGCACAGAGGACAAAGGGGAAGTTTTATCAAAGGATACAGGATCATGAAAGGAATGGAGGGAGGCGTGGAGCCAGGAACAGGATGGGGTTCCGAGGCAGAGTTGCGCTGAAGAGGGGTTTATGGCCCAAACGTGTGAGAACGGGGGCTGTCAGCGTGCGGGGGATGTTTGCGAGGTTAGGAGGGAGAGAGAGAGACGCGCTGGCTATCGGCAGTGGGCAGAGAGGCCATGGTGTACAAAATGGCTGCCACTTACGCGCAAGAATGGGCCAAAAAGGGGCAAGATGGCGCCGATAATGTTGATGTCGCAAACTAGATTTTAACAGTCCTCCCTTTTCAACATATCTAGCCAGCTTGTCTAATCAATGTCAATCTTCATCAAGTTCCTAACCTCGACGTTGTACAATGCTCTCATGCGTTCCTTTTCGAAGTACAAAGTCTTAGGGCAGATACAGTTTGCACATAGTGAACACAGAGGCGGCAGGCATTGGATCCCTAGGCAGAACCCACATATCACAACAACAGGAATCAGTATAATCATAAATAACCTCCACCCCCAGTTCTTTACAGTATTCCAGAACCAACCACCAAGCGACCATTCTTCTTGCTCTTGGTGAACTTCCGAGGAAAGTCTGTGGAGATGTTCAATGGCCTTGTATACTGAGGGTGAATTGTCCGGTATATATGTGCAACAGCTGGACCCAATGATGCGGCACGCCCCTCCGTGATCCGCTAGAACCACATCTAGAACAAGGCGGTTCTGGAGTGCCACCAGGCGGACCGCTTGAAGCTCGGCTGTATTGTTAGTGAGGATCCCAGCTGTAATGTTCATCGTGGTTTCGACTGCCTGGGTCAAATGTCGGATGGCACGGCTGTTTGCCATCGGGCCCAAGAGTGGAACAAGTCCCTTCATTGCATTGAGGAACTGTGCTCCGGTGGAATCGGCCTGCTCAATGTCCATGGCTCGTTTCTGTCTATGATGATCCGCAGGAGCCACATAGGTCGGAGGAAGGATAAAGGCAATGTAACAGGTGCCCCCCCAGCCTTTGGGGAGCCAGGTGTATGCCTTGGTACCACAAACAAAGTACATGCTCGGAGAGGAGACAAAAGAGGGTGGATCAGTGGAATCCAGAGTTCTGGTGATGCGGCAAGCGCTGTGGCCTACCAGCTGTGTCCCGAGCCCCTCGATGCACATAAGGCCGGTGATGTTGATAATGGATAGGGCCAATCGATTTTGGCCACTATAGGTGTGGCAGGGTATACTCAGACATGAGTCCCTTTCTCACTGTTCCATCAGGATTCAAGCAAGCCGGGCCGAAGACGGCTGAAATGCCAGAAACCGGTCCCCGGTAGCTTGTCTCCTTTCTGGTAAAGAATTGGCTTGGTAGTTTAGTCTGCCCTGTTCCCATGATGCACTGGGCCAGGGACAGACTGATTTGCATATAGCCAGGTTCTGAGCTGGGATGGGGCAGTGAGATAAATAACGGTGATGGATCAAGCCCTGATCTTTGAATTGGTTAAGAGTGGTCTGCTCAATTCAGACACTCTGTTCATCACCACCCCCTTCTGTAAATCGATTTTGGCCACTATAGGTGCGGCAGGGTATACTCAGACATGAGTCCCTTTCTCACTGCTCCATCCGGATTCAAGCAAGCCGGGCCGTAGACGGCTGAAATGCCAGAAACCGGTCCCCGGTAGCTTGTCTCCTTTCTGGTAAAGAATTGGCTTGGTAGTTTAGTCTGCCCTGTTCCCATGATGCACTTGGCCAGGGACAGACTGATTTGCATATAGCCAGGTTCTGAGCTGGGATGGGGCAGTGAGATAAATAACGGTGATGGATCAAGCCCTGATCTTTGGACTGGGTAAGAGTGGTCTGCTCAATTCAGACACTCTGTTCATCACCACCCCCTTCTGTAAATCGATTTTGGCCACTATAGGTGTGGCAGGGTATACTCAGACATGAGTCCCTTTCTCACTGCTCCATCAGGATTCAAGCAAGCCGGGCCGAAGACGGCTGAAATGCCAGAAACCGGTCCCCGGTAGCTTGTCTCCTTTCTGGTAAAGAATTGGCTTGGTAGTTTAGTCTGCCCTGTTCCCATGATGCACTGGGACAGGGAAAGACTGATTTGCATATAGCCAGGTTCTGAGCTGGGATGGGGCAGTGAGATAAATAACGGTGATGGATCAAGCCCTGATCTTTGGACTGGGTAAGAGTGGTCTGCTCAATTCAGACACTCTGTTCATCACCACCCCCTTCTGTAAATCGATTTTGGCCACTATAGGTGTGGCAGGGTATACTCAGACATGAGTCCCTTTCTCACTGCTCCATCAGGATTCAAGCAAGCCGGGCCGAAGACGGCTGAAATGCCAGAAACCGGTCCCCGGTAGCTTGTCTCCTTTCTGGTAAAGAATTGGCTTGGTAGTTTAGTCTGCCCTGTTCCCATGATGCACTGGGCCAGGGACAGACTGATTTGCATATAGCCAGGTTCTGAGCTGGGATGGGGCAGTGAGATAAATAACGGTGATGGATCAAGCCCTGATCTTTGGACTGGGTAAGAGTGGTCTGCTCAATTCAGACACTCTGTTCATCACCACCCCCTTCTGTAAATCGATTTTGGCCACTATAGGTGTGGCAGGGTATACTCAGACATGAGTCCCTTTCTCACTGCTCCATCAGGATTCAAGCAAGCTGGGCCGAAGACGGCTGAAATGCCAGAAACCGGTCCCCGGTAGCTTGTCTCCTTTCTGGTAAATAATTGGCTTGGTAGTTTAGTCTGCCCTGTTCCCATGATGCACTGGGCCAGGGACAGACTGATTTGCATATAGCCAGGTTCTGAGCTGGGATGGGGCAGTGAGATAAATAACGGTGATGGATCAAGCCCTGATCTTTGGACTGGGTAAGAGTGGTCTGCTCAATTCAGACACTCTGTTCATCACCACCCCCTTCTGTAAATCGATTTTGGCCACTATAGGTGTGGCAGGGTATACTCAGACATGAGTCCCTTTCTCACTGCTCCATCAGGATTCAAGCAAGCCGGGCCGAAGACGGCTGAAATGCCAGAAACCGGTCCCCGGTAGCTTGTCTCCTTTCTGGTAAAGAATTGGCTTGGTAGTTTAGTCTGCCCTGTTCCCATGATGCACTGGGCCAGGGACAGACTGATTTGCATATAGCCAGGTTCTGAGCTGGGATGGGGCAGTGAGATAAATAACGGTGATGGATCAAGCCCTGATCTTTGGATTGGTTAAGAGTGGTCTGCTCAATTCAGACACTCTGTTCATCACCACCCCCTTCTGTAAATCGATTTTGGCCACTATAGGTGTGGCAGGGTATACTCAGACATGAGTCCCTTTCTCACTGCTCCATCCGGATTCAAGCAAGCCGCGCCGTAGACGGCTGAAATGCCAGAAACCGGTCCCCGGTAGCTTGTCTCCTTTCTGGTAAAGAATTGGCTTGGTAGTTTAGTCTGCCCTGTTCCCATGATGCACTTGGCCAGGGACAGACTGATTTGCATATAGCCAGGTTCTGAGCTGGGATGGGGCAGTGAGATAAATAACGGTGATGGATCAAGCCCTGATCTTTGGACTGGGTAAGAGTGGTCTGCTCAATTCAGACACTCTGTTCATCACCACCCCCTTCTGTAAATCGATTTTGGCCACTATAGGTGTGGCAGGGTATACTCAGACATGAGTCCCTTTCTCACTGCTCCATCAGGATTCAAGCAAGCCGGGCCGAAGACGGCTGAAATGCCAGAAACCGGTCCCCGGTAGCTTGTCTCCTTTCTGGTAAAGAATTGGCTTGGTAGTTTAGTCTGCCCTGTTCCCATGATGCACTGGGACAGGGAAAGACTGATTTGCATATAGCCAGGTTCTGAGCTGGGATGGGGCAGTGAGATAAATAACGGTGATGGATCAAGCCCTGATCTTTGGACTGGGTAAGAGTGGTCTGCTCAATTCAGACACTCTGTTCATCACCACCCCCTTCTGTAAATCGATTTTGGCCACTATAGGTGTGGCAGGGTATACTCAGACATGAGTCCCTTTCTCACTGCTCCATCAGGATTCAAGCAAGCCGGGCCGAAGACGGCTGAAATGCCAGAAACCGGTCCCCGGTAGCTTGTCTCCTTTCTGGTAAAGAATTGGCTTGGTAGTTTAGTCTGCCCTGTTCCCATGATGCACTGGGCCAGGGACAGACTGATTTGCATATAGCCAGGTTCTGAGCTGGGATGGGGCAGTGAGATAAATAACGGTGATGGATCAAGCCCTGATCTTTGGACTGGGTAAGAGTGGTCTGCTCAATTCAGACACTCTGTTCATCACCACCCCCTTCTGTAAATCGATTTTGGCCACTATAGGTGTGGCAGGGTATACTCAGACATGAGTCCCTTTCTCACTGCTCCATCAGGATTCAAGCAAGCCGGGCCGAAGACGGCTGAAATGCCAGAAACCGGTCCCCGGTAGCTTGTCTCCTTTCTGGTAAAGAATTGGCTTGGTAGTTTAGTCTGCCCTGTTCCCATGATGCACTGGGCCAGGGACAGACTGATTTGCATATAGCCAGGTTCTGAGCTGGGATGGGGCAGTGAGATAAATAACGGTGATGGATCAAGCCCTGATCTTTGGACTGGGTAAGAGTGGTCTGCTCAATTCAGACACTCTGTTCATCACCACCCCCTTCTGTAAATCGATTTTGGCCACTATAGGTGTGGCAGGGTATACTCAGACATGAATCCCTTTCTCACTGCTCCATCAGGATTCAAGCAAGCCGGGCCGAAGACGGCTGAAATGCCAGAAACCGGTCCCCGGTAGCTTGTCTCCTTTCTGGTAAAGAATTGGCTTGGTAGTTTAGTCTGCCCTGTTCCCATGATGCACTGGGCCAGGGACAGACTGATTTGCATATAGCCAGGTTCTGAGCTGGGATGGGGCAGTGAGATAAATAACGGTGATGGATCAAGCCCTGATCTTTGGACTGGGTAAGAGTGGTCTGCTCAATTCAGACACTCTGTTCATCACCACCCCCTTCTGTAAATCAATTTTGGCCACTATAGGTGTGGCAGGGTATACTCAGACATGAGTCCCTTTCTCACTGCTCCATCAGGATTCAAGCAAGCCGGGCCGAAGACGGCTGAAATGCCAGAAACCGGTCCCCGGTAGCTTGTCTCCTTTCTGGTAAAGAATTGGCTTGGTAGTTTAGTCTGCCCTGTTCCCATGATGCACTGGGCCAGGGACAGACTGATTTGCATATAGCCAGGTTCTGAGCTGGGATGGGGCAGTGAGATAAATAACGGTGATGGATCAAGCCCTGATCTTTGGACTGGGTAAGAGTGGTCTGCTCAATTCAGACACTCTGTTCATCACCACCCCCTTCTGTAAATCGATTTTGGCCACTATAGGTGTGGCAGGGTATACTCAGACATGAGTCCCTTTCTCACTGCTCCATCAGGATTCAAGCAAGCCGGGCCGAAGACGGCTGAAATGCCAGAAACCGGTCCCCGGTAGCTTGTCTCCTTTCTGGTAAAGAATTGGCTTGGTAGTTTAGTCTGCCCTGTTCCGATGATGCACTGGGCCAGGGACAGACTGATTTGCATGTAGCCAGGTTCTGAGCTGGGATGGGGCAGTGAGATAAATAACGGTGATGGATCAAGCCCTGATCTTTGGACTGGGTAAGAGTGGTCTGCTCAATTCAGACACTCTGTTCATCACCACCCCCTTCTGTAAATCGATTTTGGCCACTATAGGTGTGGCAGGGTATACTCAGACATGAGTCCCTTTCTCACTGCTCCATCAGGATTCAAGCAAGCCGGGCCGAAGACGGCTGAAATGCCAGAAACCGGTCCCCGGTAGCTTGTCTCCTTTCTGGTAAAGAATTGGCTTGGTAGTTTAGTCTGCCCTGTTCCCATGATGCACTGGGCCAGGGACAGACTGATTTGCATATAGCCAGGTTCTGAGCTGGGATGGGGCAGTGAGATAAATAACGGTGATGGATCAAGCCCTGATCTTTGGACTGGGTAAGAGTGGTCTACTCAATTCAGACACTCTGTTCATCACCACCCCCTTCTGTAAATCGATTTTGGCCACTATAGGTGTGGCAGGGTATACTCAGACATGAGTCCCTTTCTCACTGCTCCATCAGGATTCAAGCAAGCCGGGCCGAAGACGGCTGAAATGCCAGAAACCGGTCCCCGGTAGCTTGTCTCCTTTCTGGTAAAGAATTGGCTTGGTAGTTTAGTCTGCCCTGTTCCCATGATGCACTGGGCCAGGGACAGACTGATTTGCATATAGCCAGGTTCTGAGCTGGGATGGGGCAGTGAGATAAATAACGGTGATGGATCAAGCCCTGATCTTTGGACTGGGTAAGAGTGGTCTGCTCAATTCAGACACTCTGTTCATCACCACCCCCTTCTGTAAATCGACAGTCAGGGTGGCAGCTGTTCGTTTCCGGAGGTAGGAGAAAGTGGGTCTGGTCGGATTGTTAAACACCTGCATCTCAATCCGTTCCTTGACGGGGGTGTCCATGTGGATAGAGTCGTTGGAGGTCTGCGGGCAGAAGTGTGTTTTGTTCTGCCAAACCTCATGAAAGAAATGTGTCATAGTTCTGCTGGAGGTGGCATTATCCGTATAACTTTCTTGCAGGAGGATCAGCCAAGCAAGGCAGGAGCCATGAACTGAGAAGGGTGAAGGGATGAAGGGTATGGAATGTCCAGTGGCGTGAGGTAGCAACCCACAGATCCAGCAGTTGGTGGCATTGGTAGCAAGATTGTGCTGGTGCAGCAGTTGCACAAAAGAGTTGTTCCAGAATTCCTTACGTCTCTCTCGGAGTTGTGGTGAAAGAGAGATCAGGTAGTGCTCTTTCATTGTGGTAGGCTGGGCAGTGGTCAGAAATGTTTCACGAGCTGGTGTGTTCTCCTCCACAATCCAGAGGGTGGTCATGAGGAGGAGGCAAAAGAGAAGGGCAATGAAAAGTGCAATAGTCTTTGAACTGTGGATTTTATCAGTCTTTGGGTTTCTGTAGCGGGTCTTCGGTTGTCCGGTTGCTTCCATCATCTTCGTTTCGGGGGCTTCCATCATCTTCTTGTCGGGCGCTTCCATCACTTTCAAGGGGCTCGGTAGCGGGCAGAACCACAAACTCCGTCTGGCTTCTCTCCTGGCAGCCTTAGTAGTGTCGGGCTACCGCTCTGAGAATTATGACTCAGTCAGTGGTCTGCTTAGCCAAAGCTCCCTCCTTTCGTCGCAGGTTATACCCTTCTCTGGATGGCACAGTGGGATCGGGAAATTCTGTCAGTTCGAGAGTCTCTTTATCAGGGTAACAGTTCAGGGATGGTCGATCTTTGTTCAGGAGCTCTTCTTGGGTGGCCACGTCTCCGGTCGTCGTCAGGGTCGAGGAGATCTTCTTACAATGGTGTGCATGCACCCAGTTGCGCTTCCCTTCCACTCGAAGAGCTGTTCGGGTGGTGATCAAGACTTGCCAGGGGCCCGTCCACCGGGGTTCCAGACTCTTCGCACGCTGAAAGTTCCGGATCAGCACGAAGTCCCCGGGTTGGATGGTGTGCCCGGGACCCCTGGAAGCATCGGGAATGGCATGCAGCACCTGTTGGTGGATAACAGACAGTTTTTTAGTCAATTGGTACAGATAATCAGACATTAGGACGTCCGGGACGTCATGAATGGAAGTCGGTTTTGGTGCTGACCAGATGTTCATGGGCCGGCCGAAAACAACCTCGTAAGGTGTCAAGTGATGTTTGGTGGGGGTGGAACGCATTGAGAGCAATGCTAGTGGGAGGGCGTGTGGCCATTTCAGTCCTGTGGTAGCCACTATTTTGGCCAATTTAAGTTTTAGTGTGGCATTATGTCGTTCAACTAGTCCGGCAGATTAGGGGTGGAAGACTGCGTGGAACTTCTGTTTTACACCCAACCCCTTCAAGATGAGTTGGACAACTTCGGCTACGAAGTGGGGGCCATTGTCGCTCCACAAAATTCGGCAAAGGCCGTAGCGAGGGAAGAATTCCTTTAGCAGCACCTTTGCAGTGGCCATGGCAGTGTTGTCACGGGTTGGATAGGCTTCCACCCACTTGCTAAATGCGCACACCACAACAAGTACATACTTCAGGCCTTGGCATCTTTCCAGCTGGATGTAGTCCATCTGCAGGACTTCGAACGGGTGATTGGGAACCCCAAACCCTCCCCGGGGTTCTACAGTTCCTTTCCCAGGGTTGTGTTGCAAGCATATCAGGCATTGTTGGACCAGACGTCGGGCAGAGTCTGCGATCTTGTCATTGTGCCAAACTTTGGAGACAAGCTCGATCATGGGGGCTGATCCTATGTGTGCAGGGGAGTGTGCCATGGTCAGTATGGGGATCAGGTAGGAATCGGGTAACAGCTATTTGTTTGTGTCTTTTGTCCGCCAGCAGCCTTCATCGTCCTTCAGTCCCACCCGCGCCCATTCAGTCAATTTATGTTGTGATCTGGCCATTTGGATGTCCCTAATAGTGTCCCTAGCGTCTGTCCATTTCTCTGCTTGTGACCTGGTCACGTACATGCGTGTCGTTGTCCTATTCTCAGCTGTGGTTCGGGCAGTGGTGTCGGCCAGTGCATTCCCCTGTCCAATGATGTCTGTCACCTTCTTGTGTGCCTGGCATTTTATTACTGCTAGTCGTTTGGGAAGAAGGACTGCTTCAATTAAGGCGGAGACTAGATCTCCGTGTAAGATGGGGGTCCCGTGTGAGGTCAGGAATCCCCTTTCCTTCCAAAGGAGCCCAAAATGGTGAACCACCCCGAAGGCGTACTGGCTGTCGGTGTAAATGTTTGCTGTGGTTCCTGCTGCCAGGATACATGCTCGTGTGAGGGCAATAAGTTCTGCTGCCTGTGCAGATCGTTGCGTGATGCGGGCTGTCTCTACTACAGTTCGGGCTGTGGTGACTGCATAAGCAGCTGAGGTGGTGCCATCGGGGAGTTTGATGCAAGAACCGTCCACCTACAGCTCCCCGTCAGGGTCAGGGAAAGCTGTGTCTCTGAGGTCGACCCTACTTCTAGTCTGTTCGTCCGTGAGGGTCACACAGTCATGTACAGGGGACACATTGGGGTCGTTCTCAGGTAGGGGTAACAAAGTCGCCGGGTTAAGTGTGGTGCATCTCCTCAGGGTGATGTGGGGTGCAAGCAGAGTCAATTCGTATCCAGTCAGTCGTGCACTTGTCAGGTGTTGTGTCCTAGTCTGGTTCAGGAGGGTGTCAACTGCATGGGGTACTAGCACCGTAAGGGAGTTCGAGAGCACGATCCCCTCACTTTGTCGGATGGAGATAGCAGCGGCGGCTACAGCTTGAAGGCAGGCAGGCAAAGCTCTGGCTACGGGGTCAAGAGTGGCAGAGAAGTAAGCGCATGGTCGTTGCTTTAGGCCAATGGACTGGGTCAAGACAGACACTCCCTTTCGTGAGTGTAGAGGGAGAAGGGCTTCGTGTAGTCGGGGGTTCGTAGGACAGGGGCTGAGCAGAGGGCATTTCTTAGTTCTATGAAGGAGGATTGGCATTCAGGGGTCAAGGGAGTGGGAAAGGGACATCTTTAGCTAACAGAGAAAGCAGCGGTTTCACAATGAGGCTGAAATTGGGCAACCACTGTCGGCAGAAGGAAGTGAGGCCTAATAGGGAGCGAACTTGTTTCTGGGTCTTAGGGACAGGGGTCTCTAGGATGGTCTGGATTCGGTCGGGGGTAAGCTTCCTTCCGTCTTTGGACAAAAGGTGGCCTAGGTAAGTGACCTGGGGTTGGCAGAATTGCAGCTTCTTTTTGGAGACCTTGTGGCCATTTTCCGCGAGGAAGTGCAGGAGTTGGATGGTGGCTGTGACCGCAAGTGGAGTGGTGTCGGCCGCCAAAAGGATGTCGTCAACATATTGTATCAGTACCACTCCATCTGGTAACTGGACTGCGTCCAGTTGTCTCTTTAGGGCCTGACTGTAGATGCTGGGGCTTTCAGTGTAGCCTTGGGGTGCTCGACAGAATCTATATGAGCGGGCTTTTAGGGTGAAGTCGAAGAGGTATCGGCTATCTGGGTGGATGGGGATAGAGAAGAAGGCGTCTTTCAGATCAATGACAGTGAAGGTGGTGGCCGTGGAAGGAATCAGAGTCAGGATAGTGGTAATGTCTGAGACTACGGGATACTGAGGTACAACCACTTTGTTGCCCTCTCGTAGGTCGATGATGAAGCGGTACGCTTTCTCATCTCCCTCTCCTTGTTTCTTTATGATGGGTAGGATAGGGTTGTTACAAACATTGCTAACTACTTCCTCTACCACTCCTGCGTCTATCAGGGACTGAATAATCTTTACCAATGCCTTCTCGCCCTCGGGCGATATCCGGTATTGTGGAAGTTTTGGGAGTATTGCGTCCTGTCGAACAGTTATGTGCACTGGGTCGATCATCATGCGTCATACGTCTGAGTCAGTCTTGGCCCATAGATACAGGGGCAGAGTGTCAAGCAGGGACGAGTCAGCGTCAGTGATGGAAAGCATGCGTCGGGAAGGACAAAGTCTGAGCAGAGCCGGGTTGTCGTACAGGAAGACCCGAACTCCATCTTGTGAACACCTAATAGTGGCCCGGAAATGTTTCAATAAGTCAAGTCCCATAATGGCGTCAGGGGTATTTGAGGAAAGCAAAAATGTCGTGTCAGTGATGTTATTTTCTAAGTCAAAGGAGATCGGTGTGGACAAGGGGTTAGTGGAGGGCGTCCCATCGAAACCTATCGATGTTACAAGTGAGCCAGACAAGGGTGCCCTTGGAATCAGTCGTTTAGATAACGCACTACGTGTCGCGCCAGTGTCTACCAGAAATGGAGACTTCGTACCCCGGACCTTAGCGGTGACATAAGGACCTTGCTGGTCAACATAGAGCTCGACTTGATCCCTCCCTTGTCCTTGGCAGTCCTATGCGAAGTCGTGGGTGTCGTCGCAGTCAGACTGTTGGTACTGGTTCTGTCGGGGACGGTCAAATGCATTCGGTCTGCCTGATCTGTTGTTATTCATATCGTTCGTGGGACTTGTCCCTGTCCTCTATTTCTTGGTCCGCTTGCTAAGTCTTTGGGGTCCCTATTCTTATTCATCTCCAACAGGACCGGACACTGGGATGTCCAATGGGCGAATCCTTTGCAGAATGCACACTGGTCCTCGCTAATGTCTCTACGTCCAATATGTGGTGCGGGAGCACGGTCTTTAGGGGGTGAGTTCCTAGGGGCATTTGTCTTGTAATTTCCCTTGTACTGCTCTCGTCCTATAGTCACCCCTTGCAACTGTGCAATCATCACCCTCTCCTTCAAGTCCTTTTTCTTTTTCTCGGTCGCTCTATCATTTTCATTTTTCTGATGCTCATAATACTGGGCCATCTGGAGGATGGCCGCGGGTTTGGAGGCCGCCCAACTACTCTCGCTGGCCTGCAGCTTCTGAGAGACCTCCTGCGACAAACCTTTGACATAATTCTGGACAAACAGGTGGTATCCGGTTGCAGTGGTCATGTCCTGGCCACTGTAATCGGAGAACACAGTTTCAAACCGGGAGAAGTATTCTGATACGTCTTCCTGGGGGTTTCTGACGACAGGCCGTTACTATCGACCAGTCTATTTTCTTTTCTGGGATCAGGGTTTTCAGTTTCTGCACGATTTTGTCTGGGAGTTCTAAAATGGATTTCAAAGGCTTCTGCCCAGGCTCCCGTTGTCTGTCTATGTCATCGAGTTGTGACCAGGTATGTCCGAACAGCTCAAGGTGGTCGACTTTCCGGATTTGCTTCCACACATCAGCTGGCAGACATAACCCGAAAAACAAATCGACGTCAGCTAGGGTCATAATCGTTGATCCTAGGGCTGTACCTAGTTCAGTATAGAAGGCAGTGGGCTTTTTACGTAAATCGGGCAGAGATTTCCGGAATGTCAGAATATCCTGCCGATCCCATGGTTGTTAGACCCAGTTATACACTACCCTTCCCCTTGCGTCTTGATGGTTAACATCATCGTGTGTTCCCTGACCTCGTGGGGGAACCCAGTAGGGGGCAGCCTCTCTTATTGGCATCATGGTGCTAGCTTGTTCTGTTCGGGGTTCGGTTGCTACCGGTGTTGTAGGTTTAGTTTCCAACTCTTGTTCAGTGAGGTGGCGGAAAACCTCAAGCGTACGCGCGAGGAGGTCCGTCACGTCACACTCGCCCTCATCCCCGATATCCACCTTTCTATACAGGGTCGTTAGGCTCTCGGGACCTTTGTCCCGATATCGGTCTTGATAAGCATTTAGGGTATGATAACATAATCGTACGACAAAGTGTCGTCTGTGGCTTCCCGCACATGAATTGAACATATCCATGATGTGCCCTTCACTCTCCTTTCGTTCCATTAGTGTCCTGACTACCTTGTCAATCCCTGCTCGCTCATCCTTGCTCAACCTGTTCGCTCTCGCGGGATCTGTCTTTCGGGCCTCAAAGTCATCCGACATTGTCGCTTGTGCTGCATCTAGTACAAGGGGTTCGGCCGGCGTGGAGGCCATGGGGACCGAGGCCCTGGTACTATCCTCGCCTGTGCTTGGGGGCGGTGGGTGTTGCGCTGAAGGTTGGGAGGGGGCATATGGAGGGGGCATGTAGATGATCGGAGGACCTAATAAAAGATCATCGTTGGCTCGTTGTTTCGAGGGTAATTCAGGGTAGAGCGTAGAGGGTGTTCTAACAGGACACTGATTCGATGTTTCGGTTTCTTGTTTCCGCTTAGCTTCCTCTCTCTCCTTTATCTCTTCTTCTAATTTTCTAGCAGCTAGGTGGGCTGCCTTTCGTAGCTCCTTCTCTAATCTAATTTCGTTTCTCTTTTTACGTTGTTCCGTTTCCTTGCGCCACATGCCGAGACTATCGAGCATTGTGGGCGTTGTCTTATTGTTGCGGAGGGCTGTTTCTAGCGCGATTATTTTATCTTCATCGAAGGATCCTATCAGTGGCCACTGACTTTTCTGATCCTTTTTGGTATATTTATGCCACAGCTTGCTATATGCTATGGCGATTAATCCATGCTTCATGAACATGTCCTTATTAGGGGTGCCTTCCAGTGGAGCTGGATGGTTCATCTCTAATAAGCGGTCCGGGCTGACCCAACTACTAACCAGTGGGAAGAAGATAGGCATGACGGGTTACCACGGGGACAAAAGTCTGCACTACCTATCTTTTCACTGCTTGCAAAGACTAGACAGAATATCTCTATTCCACGTTATTTGTAAGCAGAGAATACCTCCAAAGAACCAATATCGAACAGTCAATGTTAGGACAATCAATCAATCAGTGGGGAGATAAAAATAGGCGTGACGGATTACAACGGGGACAAAAGTCTGCGCTACCTACCCCTCACTATCTGCAAAGGAAGAGAACCTTTCTATTCTTCCTCGTTTGTAGACAGAGAGAATCTCAAGAGAACAATCCTCGAACAAACAATGTTCGGGCAAACAATCAATCAGTGGGGGAGAAAAGTAGGCACGACGGGTTACAACGGGGACAAAAGTCTGCGTTACCTACCCTTCACTACCTGCAAAGGAAGAGAGAACCTTTTCTGTTCTTCTCCGTTTGCAGACAGAGAATCTCCAAAGAGAACCAACAATTCGAAGAGTAATACTAGTATTTTCCAAACAATCAAACAATCAATTCGCAATTTTGTCGTGTCACACGACCTTACCCGGACCGCATGGACAGTTTCTTGTCTTCCGAATGCAGCGCCCGATCGTCCTCTATTCTCCGTGACTGTCGCGGCACTCCTGATGGTTCCCAGTCAGGACCGTAGATCACTCGAGAGAGGTCTGTTCGGAACCAGTGAAGTTCGGATGATCGGCTGTCAGACGAGGGTCTATCGGACAGGAGCTCTCCCGATCGTTGCAGTCGTTCACTCTGTCGTTAGGACCTCTCCCACTGGATCCACGTGTCGCTGATGGGCCCCACGCTTGGGACGCCAATTGAGGAAAAAAGGTAGGGCTGATGCTGATCGAGAACCTTTTTCGGTGTTGCCCGGCGCTAACCGCCTCTCATACCACTTGAATCTTTCAAACAAAGAGGCAGGCGCTGGAGACGGGAAGGCAGGAAACAGAAGTTTTATTCCGACGGAGCAGAACACGTCAACTCAGACAACAGGGTATCTTCTCGAGGTGCTCTAACCGCATCTCTGAGGCCTGGCCTCTTATACATAGGTTTATGATCTTTATTACAGTTTATTACATGCGGCGCATTCCTGAAAACACTTTGAAGTATAAAAAGACATCCCCGGAATCCCCACTTCATGCCTGTTCCCACACACATTTACAGTAGACGTCCCCGCCCCTGGTCACAATAGGTGATGATTGTCACGCAGCTGGGTATTCCGCCGATTCGGATCTCAGGGGGTGGGGGCATTGATCAGTTGTGGATCCTTTGATAGGGGAGGCTTCCTACTGTATGGGGGGGCAATAAATAGCATCCGCAGGGCCAGGTGGTGGCCTGGGAGCGAGCAGGACAATCGGGCACAGAGGACAAAGGGGAAGTTTTATCAAAGGATACAGGATCATGAAAGGAATGGAGGGAGGCGTGGAGCCAGGAACAGGATGGGGTTCCGAGGCAGAGTTGCGCTGAAGAGGGGTTTATGGCCCAAACGTGTGAGAACGGGGTCTGTCAGCGTGCGGGGGATGTTTGCGAGGTTAGGAGGGAGAGAGAGAGACGCGCTGGCTATCGGCAGTGGGCAGAGAGGCCATGGCATACAAAATGGCTGCCACTTACGCGCAAGAACGGGCCAAAAAGGGGCAAGATGGCGCCGATAATGTTGATGTTGCAAACTAGATTTTAACAACACACAGAATTTTATGGCTCCTATACATTATGGGGCCAATTACTGTGTCATCAGGTAAGGCTCCTAACGGAATTCGGATTCTGCGAATCTGATTCTGTGCTTCTGCTCCCGACTGAATCAGTCACTTTTCTGGACGACCGATTACAATGCAAGGAAGCCGTCCGGGCTGTCCAAATCTGTCCTGAATGATATTTACAAAAAACACAGTTGATGGACAGAATGCAGAACAATGTCTTACATTCACCCCAGTACAAAGATCTGGGCCTAAATCCATCGGTTTTTTGGCACTCCACACCACCCTAGGTCAGACAATGGCTATATGCAAATCAGCCTAGACCCTGTGCCTCATGGGAACAGTCCAGCCCGAACTACCAAGACATGTCTTTAATAGACCGGAATCAAGCATCCAATTTATTTATTTATTTATTTATTTATGGGCTTATATAGCGCTATGAATAAACTCCCAAGGGAGTATCTCCGCGCTGTGACTGCCGGTGCAAAACTGAAAAAGGGAGCGCATAGTTAAAAGTGCTGTAAACAAGGAACACTTTAAAATGAACCAAACAGAAACGTTTTTAAATGTTTTCTAAATTGACAGTGGTCATTACATTGTCTTAGTGACAACGGAAGTGAGTTCCACAATTTGGGACCCACAACAGATAATGCTCTTCCACCCAACCTGGTTTTCGTGATCTTGGGAACATTTAGTAGCAATTGGTCACTAGATCTAAGGGCACGGATGGGAACATAAGGAATAAATTTGTTCGCCAAATACTCAGGTCCCAATTGGTTGAGGCCCTTGTGTATAGTACAACATGTTTTAAACTTCACTCGTTGACGTATTGGCAACCAGTGAAGCTCATGAAGTAACGGTCTGGAGGGGGATCTAGGGGGTGCATTTAACAAGGACCGGTTTCTGGCTATCAGCCTTCTTCAACCTAGATAGCTTGACTCCAGTGATGTGGAGAGCCTGGGACTCACGTCTGAGCATACCCAGCCCACTCGGGGTGAAAATTGCAAAAAACACAGTTGATAGACAGAATGCAGAACAATGTCTTACATTCACAGAGTGGGCTAAAGAACGGTGATGGATTAAACCCAGATGTTTTGACTGGGTGTGAGTGTTTGATTGATTCAGATGCTCCGTCCATCACCACCCCCTTTTGTACCGCTTTTGGCCGCCATAGGTGTGGCAGGGTATGCTCAGACGTGAGTGCCTTGCTCACTTTGCCACTGGATTCAAGCAAGCCGGGCTGAAGAAGGCTGGAATGCCAGAAACCGGTCCCCGGAAGCGTGTTTCCTTCCCAGTATAAGAATTGGCTTGGTAGTTTGGTCTGGCCTGTTCCCATGATGCACTGGGCCAGGGACAGACTAATTTGCATATAGCCAGGTTCTGAGCTGGGATGGTGCAGTGAGCTAAAAAACGGTGATGGATCAAGCCCTGATCTTTGGACTGGGTAGGAGTAGTCTGCTTAATTCAGATACTCTGTCCATCACCACCCCCTTTTCTGAATCATTTTGTCCACCATAAGCGTGGAAGGGTATACTCAGATGTGAGTCCCCTGCTCATTGCACCATCAGGATTCAAGCAATCCGGGCCGAAGACGGCTGTATTGCCAGAAACCGGTCCCCGGAAGCTTGTTTCCTTCCCAGTATAAAAATTGGCTTGGTAGTTTGGTCTGCCCTGTTCCCATGATGCACTGGGCCAGGGACAGACTAATTTGCATATAGCCAGGTTCTGAGCTGGGATGGTGCAGTGAGCTAAAAAACGGTCATGGATCAAGCCCTGATCTTTGGACTGGGTAGGAGCAGTCTGCTTAATTCAGATACTCTGTCCATCACCACCCCCTTTTCTGAATCATTTTGTCCACCATAAGCGTGGAAGGGTATACTCAGATGTGAGTCCCTTGCTCATTGCACCATCAGGATTCAAGCAAGCCGGTCCGAAGACGGCTGTAATGCCAGAAACCGGTCCCCGGAAGCTTGTTTCCTTCCCAGTATAAGAATTGGCTTGGTAGTTTGGTCTGCCCTGTTCCCATGATGCACTGGGCCAGGGACAGACTAATTTGCATGTAGCCAGGTTCTGAGCTGGGATGGTGCAGTGAGCTAAAAAACGGTGATAGATCAAGCCCTGATCTTTGGACTGGGTAGGAGTAGTCTGCTTAATTCAGATACTCTGTCCATCACCACCCCCTTTTCTGAATCATTTTGTCCACCATAAGCGTGGAAGGGTATACTCAGATGTGAGTCCCTTGCTCATTGCACCATCAGGATTCAAGCAAGCCGGGCCGAAGACGGCTGTAATGCCAGAAACCGGTCCCCGGAAGCTTGTTTCCTTCCCAGTATAAGAATTGGCTTGGTAGTTTGGTCTGCCCTGTTCCCATGATGCACTGGGCCAGGGGCAGACTAATTTGCATATAGCCAGGTTCTGAGCTGGGATGGTGCAGTGAGCTAAAAAACGGTGATTGATCAAGCCCTGATCTTTTGACTGGGTGTGAGTGTTTGATTGATTCAGATGCTCCATCCATCACCACCCCCTTTTGTACCGCTTTTGGCCGCCATAGGTGTGGCAGGGTATGCTCAGACGTGAGTCCCTTGCTCACTTTGCCACTGGATTCAAGCAAGCCGGGCTGAAGACAGCTGGAATGCCAGAAACGGGTCCTCTGAAGCTTTTTTCCGGTCCAGGGAAGACATGGCTTGGCAGTTTGGGCTGGACTGCTCCCATGAGGCACAGGGTCATGGATCAAGATAACTAGATGTCATCTCCTTTAAATGCTGTCGTTCGACGCCATCTTACAACCACGTTTTATTATTTAATCTGGGTTGTTTGTTTGAATCATTTGGAGCTGATACTTAGGGTTATGAATTATTGAGAAATTGATTGTCCTTCTTAGTTCATGACTCTCACTGCTTGAATTTACTTATGTTTTCATCCCGTATCATCTATTTCAAGTAAAGATTTATTTCAGTACAAACCCACCTTCTCCAGCTCTCTTTTGTATTTTTACCTTCCCTGCATTTATGTTGCTTTGAATTGAACCAGATATCCTGTGGATACACAAGGGTGGAAATTGCCAAACCACTCGTTAACCAAGAGTCAACGTCTTTCAAACAAGTCCCTTGTAGCATCTTATGTTTTGAACTAGAAACTGCCCAAGCCTACAAGGGTTTATTGGGTTTCCCCTGTGAGAGAACTACCCTTTCCCAACCAAGCATAGTGTGGCAGGCTCCATGGGGTGCCCGCCACAGGGTGCAAGGTGCGACACATTGCGAGTTGCAAATTGCGAGGCTCTAAATGAAATGTACAACAGCGCGTTTACACTGTTTTGAAATTCCCAATGGGGGTGCAAATTGCGAGGCTCATTAATATTAATGAGCCTCTCGCAATTTGCGAGCCCATAGTGAATGACAGCCCTCCCATGGATGGTGGCCTGCTGGGCTCAGCAGACCACCATGTCTAGGACTGCTTTTTAATGAAGCAGCTTTTTTATGCAGCATGTAAAAAAAACAAATGAAACATTTTCGTTTCATTTTTTAATGGCAGTGCCCCCAAAATATAATTTTGCATGCATTTGCAAAGGGGATGGGGTCCCCTGGAGACTCCAACCCATTTACAAATGCATTACCACCTACTTGAAGTAGGTGGTAATTGCAAGGGTTTTGTGACCGCAATTACGGTCACAAAACATTAGTACATTGTTTTGAGACTCGCTATTTGGAAGGGAACGCCCCCTCCAAATAGCAAGTCTCAAAACCTATTTAGTGAGTCACAAAAAAACTATGACTTGCTAAATAGGCTATGTACATGGCTCAATATGTTTTTGAATGTGCAAATGGATTCACAAACCTGTTTTCACATGCAAAAACGGGTTGTACATCTGGCCCAAAATTAATAAACTTACCAAGAAGATCAGCCACTTTAATGAGCATGCAATCTAGTAGGTGAGCATAACATGAGACTACATCAGCTCACTGATGCCGCAACTGATGTACGCTGCACTTCACATTGTCTGCGTTTATTTAAAAGGAAGCCCTGACCTGCACAGCAACCTACAAGAAGCAGCACACACCAGTGGTCTTATCAACCTGTCCTCAAAATTGAATTGCTTATTCCAACCCAACATTCTCCCCCTAATAACAAATCCCCAATGAACTACCTACTACTAAAACTATCTAAAAAAATAAGAGACAAACAAAGACAAAGATAACACTCAGAAAAACAATAAAAAAACTGCAGACAATATGTTTCACCACAAACACAATAACAGGCAAAACCCTCCAAGAATCACTACTCTCTAACCACAAACCTACCTCCACACACCAACCACAAACCAAACTCACGCCAATCACCTTCCACATTAGCCTTCCCTGACTCATGAATGTTGCCTGGACCGGGGCTCCAAACTACTATGGCTCAACCCTCACTATTTCATCTCAGTATTTCATCCACCATAATGTTTTTTCATTTTGTGAACATCTAGTGGCTGTTCACTCATTCATGAGGAAAAAATAACCTAAAACATCCAAGTTTAAATAAAAGTTTAGTAGCATTGTTCTTGCTGCAGCTTCTCCTGGTGTGAGTGTAGAGAAAAAAAGGCAGTATGGGTTGAGGGTTAGTATTTATATTTTTAGGTGCAGGTGATTTCGATAAGGTGATAATAAGAAGTTGTGTGAATACTGATGGATGGATCCGTCATTTTGATGGATATGTTTGCGATATAAAAACTCATACCTTCAAATACTCACTTGTGCTGGTATGTCTGTGCCACAATGATGGTCAATAGCTCTAAATATGGCAGATAGGTATCCACTATTGCAACTATGACGAAGTTGTAATTGGTGATTGTGAGAAATTGGATTGTTGGTTGAGTAGGGAGTGAACCTCGCTCAAGCAACAGACTCAATCCCTGTCAGAGTCAACCACAAAAGTCACTAAATTAACCTGGACTTAACCCTCTGGTAGCTAGGAACAAAAGCAGTCAGGCTTGAATTAGAGGTAATGTGTAAAGTATTATGTATGCAGCACACAAACAGTAATAAAGTGTTGTGTAGTTCCTATGACCCCCCCAGGACCTGCACGTTTTGGATGATCTAAACTGAGGGTTTGTAGTGCAGACAGACTCTGGACACCCCCACAGAATGAGTCAGCCATTCAGCCAGCTAGCTCTGTGGGGCCACTACCACCCCCCTGTATTCTACTGTGGTGTGTGTTTAGTTTCTGGCAACCACTGAACCAGACAACCCTGATTCCTCAGGTATCAGGGAAACAATACGGTATCTTTCACTCAGTCACTCGTGCTTGCTTTTCTCAGAATACACATAAAATGATGATTGGAACGGTTAAGTATTTATTGGTCAAGCATCAGTCTAATGTGAAACATATTAGCTGCGACAATCAAAAGACAGGAGGAGACAAATGTGATCGCTAGTGACAATATAGTAGAAAGTAGATACATTTCTACCATAGTGCTAATAAGAATAATATAAACAGAATATATAAAATGCTTGCTTTTCTCAGAATACACATAGAATGATGATTGGAACGGTTAAGTATTTATTGGTCAAGCGTCAGTCTAGTGTGAAACATATTAGCTGCGACAATCAAAAGACAGGAGGAGACAAATGTGATCGCTAGTGAAAATATAGTAGAAAGTAGATACATTTCTACCATAGTGCTAATAAGAATAATATAAACAGAATCTATAAAACAATATCAGTGGTGTACTCTTACGTAGCGTAGCCTACCTAAATGTACCTAGCGTAGATATGTTGGTGAAGTCTGTGTATGTAAGTATTAGGATAGATCCTAATGGAGCCAAGAATCCCCCGTGGAAGTATTAACCCCTCAATTGATGGTTCTGAATGAAGGACCCCGTCTCTGAGTTGAGGATGGCACCCCGCAAGGGATGTCAGGTCTCAGGCTCTCGAAAGATAGCCTGCAGAGTCTGAGTTCAGCCTGGAAGGTATTCTCCTTTCTGTCTGTATGAGGGAGTTAGGGTCTTTTATTCTATTGTGGTCACTCCAGGATTTCTTCTAGAATTGATATGTATTGAAAACATTCACTAATCCCTTGCTAATCATTTTCTAAACAAAAACACTCCTGCATAGCTGGCTGTTGTCCATGGATGGAAAAAAGAAAGGTGACCCTTATACAGAATAAATCTGCTGTGCCTGAGGACATGTTTATGTATGTCAGGTACAGGGATTATGATAGGGTACCAAGAGCCTGCTGTCGAAAATACAGAAGTAAGCTACTCGGAAAAAGGTCACCTGTGTAGAACCGTTATGTTGTGTGGATGGGACAAAACATATCTAATCTGGTATGTACATGATGGGACTATCCTAAAGGACCTGACAAAAGTGAAACCACAGCACAAGAAATATTCCACACCAATTTGAAAAAATAGAGTAAATTAAGTATTTGACACAACAAATATCGAAAATCCAACCAGTAGAACTCGAGTAATGATTTTCTTAGAGTTTGGGTGAAAAGTAGCATCTAAAAGTTCAAGGAGCCAACCACGGAAATCTAGTTGCATGAGAAAATTGGTCAAGCTCTTAAACTATAGCCAACCATGATGGGGTGCGAGGTGGATACAAGAAGTGGATTGGACCTAGTCAGTGCTTACCTTCGGACTTAGAAAAAATATAAAGGAAAAGTCTCTGAGAAAGTACAATTTCAGCACGGCAAAGCTGCAGGCAATGTGCGAGGAGGAGACGTTGTCGTCAGGGAGGCTGCTGGATGAAGTTGAGGTGAAGATTTCTATGTTTGGACTTAGTCTCTTTTTTGGAAGTCGACAATCTCCAGAAGGACGAAGCTGGAGGCTATAGTTGACGAGAGTTCTGCGAAGCCATATACTCCTTGAATGAAGGACCTCTGAGAAGGATTTGCAATTGTGGAGAAGATAGCAGGAACTGCTGTGAACTCAGGCGCGCCAAGAGATGCACCTTGGGTGGATAGATGAGTAGGTTGGTCCTGTCTCCTCATGGTTCTCAGCGTAGTTTTTAATCAAAACATTTTTAAGTCCCACATTTGGATTTTGACTATCTGGGCACCTTTACCACCACCACCAAGGGTCTAGGAGTGGAGGAGCAACATTTGGGGGGTTAGGACTTACTCAGGCTGGATCTAGGTGTGCATTAAAGATGGTTGGAGACTTTTCTGTCCCTAAAGCTCTGATCAGGAGGCCAGCCAACTAGCCTTTGGAATAACTGTGGTAGTCCTGGGTTCAATCAGTGTGACAGGGTTCAAGCAGAAGGTCAAGCCTTTAAGGTTTCGAAGCAGGCAATCCTCTGAGAGTCCATTACAGGTCTAGAAAGAGAACGGAAGAGTAGGTCTATGGGTCCTATTTTTTACACATGGTGGCTTCATTGAAGAAGGAGACATTTCCAGAGAATTTCCTTTGATGTGCTTGAAGTTTGCTGCCTCTCCTGCCCTGGCTCAAAGCTGGCTATATGAACAATGCAGTGTGCCTATTCAGTTGCAAGTGGGGCTGTGCCCAGCTCTGCTTCCCACAAACTGCCAGTGAAGGCCTACCCAGAACCACCTGATCTCTCTTTTGTGTGAATGTCAGGAAGGAACAACCACACAAATGTATGACTGCCAACTGCACCCAGTCATGAGACCAACAAAAGGTTGAAGGCACCAAATATTGAGAGCAGGAAAATGGCAACTGTATTACAGTGGCATTTTTAACATTTGTATTGTAAAATCTGACTTTACCATTAACCCCTTAGTAACTGGGCTTTTCCCCTACTGCTGAGCCATTTTTGGCTATGTTCAGTCAGTTTATGCTGAGGGCTACATTCTGTTTTTTCCACATAACATATCCTTGCCAAATTTCTGTCCTTTTTCCCCAACATACTGGGGATTCTAAAGGTGCCCAGGGATTGTAGAATCCTGTGGAAGGGGCTGATAAAATAGGCAGAATAAAGCTACATTTTGATTTTGTGGGGAAAAATAGGAAAAAGAGCTCAGGATAAAGTGTCTTTTTCCCTAAAAATGGCATCAACAAACATTTTGCTGTGCTAAAGTCACTAGCTGTCAGTAGCATACAGGGTTCAATAAAAGAAACAAATACTTTACCACAGTTTGGGCATTTTTCAAAGAGGTGACTGACTGAATGTTCCTATTTTTTGTGTTCTCTGCCTACATCTAGTTTGTGATGGAAACCAGTGTGAAACCCAGTGTGAAACCCATGAGTGATCCAGGAAGGCTATAGATTTCTGACAAGTAAATTCAGAATGAAGCAAGGGGTTGTATGTGAAAATCCCTCAAGGTTTTCCAGATTAAATTAACTGTTGAAATAAAGAAATATTGAAAATGAGTAGGAACAAACGGCCATTTGCCACATCGTTTTCATCTATAACTTTTTGTCTCAATGGCCGATGTACAAAAACAATATACCATTATATCCCCTAGACCCCTATGGATATGGGGATATATAGAGGCAACAACTGAGCTTTACTGTACAATGGTTTTTCTTTGCATGCTGAGGGTGACCAACTCATATGGTGAAATTTATAGAGTGAAAAATGGGTATCAAGAAAACCTGTGTATTTCTGAAATGGGCATAAGATATGGAGTTCGGGAGCAGTCGTTGTTTGTGCATCTCAGAATTTGTGGGTTCCAGTACTAGCTTATGATTTAAAGGGTATTTTTCAGAGGGTATATTGCACACTGGCTGACATTTGGAAGGCACAAATGCAGTGAACTCCAATTGGTAATAACAAATGTTCTACTATTCTATTTCTTCCGATGAAAATGGTGTCTCAATTGTATGGGTAGGCCTAGTTACCATGACAGGAAACAGCCCAAATTGAGACATGGATGAACAAAAAATTCTGTGATGGAATGTCCTGTAATCTGTGGGGAGCCACAAACCTCCTACCATCCAAACTTTCCTCAAGTCTCTCCATAAAAAGTGTACTTTCCTTGTGTCGGTAGACCTTCTGCCAGTGGCAGGGAACAGATAAAAATGCAATATGGATACATCACATTTTTCCACTCAAATCTGACCCTTTCTTTGCAAAGTGGATAGCTGTGCATTTTGGGGCCTATCTCAGCAACACTTAGGTAAACCAAGCACATTTTTAAAACTAGATGCCTTAGGGAATCCAGGGTGGCATGACTTGAGTGGCTCTCAGTAGTTATTTTCTACCCAGAATCCATGGCAAATTTGAAATTTTGACTCAAAAATACATTTTCCTCACATTTCTGTGATGGTAAGTTCTGGAATGTGCAGATAATCACAACTTTCGTACCACTCTAAGTTGCAACCTGTTCCCCGATAAGAACGGGACCCCACTTGATTGGGTGATCCAAGAGAGCATGAAACAAAAGGCACTCAAGCAATACACTGATGAATAAGCAGCAGGGGTTGCTGTATTATTTCAGGTCATGCTGTGGTGCCCACCCACACAAACCTACAAACCACAGACATTGTTAAAAATTAGACAACCAGAGGATTCCAGTGTGGTGAGCCTTGCCTGAATCCCATCAGGTTTTTCCCACAATGCACTTCAAACCTCAAATTTTGCTTGCAATCATGCATTTCCCTTATAGTTCCGTGATGGAAACGGCTGGAATCTGCAGTAATTCACAAAATTACTACCACCCAGCATTGCCCCACTTGTGTAAATACAACACTGAATGTCCTGTGTGGCTAAGCGTAGTGCACACACAGGAACGTAACAAACCAAAGTCAATGGCGTTGATACCTCGTTTTGTTTGTTTTGCCTCCATTTTGAAATCCCTGGTATTTATAGTGCTTTCTGTCCACCCAGGGGAGGGCAGATTGTGGGTAAATATCCCTTTCCACCTCCCAGGTTGGGCAGAAAGTCAATTAGGCCCTGGGCTGGGGAGAGCTCAGTCCCATGATCTGAAAACCCCCAAACCAATAGTGCATAAATGCAGTCCCTCTCGTCTAGTGGGCTTTCTGCCCCCAGGTGAAGCAAATTGGGGGTAATTTACCCATCCACCCAGGGGCAGTTAGAAAGACTGTTGAGGTTTTTTGGGGGGATTGGGCATCCCCATGCCTATGTCGGCCAGTGCCCACAACCTATGTTTTTTTCTCCTGGTGTCTAGTGGACTTTTTGCCCCCCGGTGGAGCAGATTGGGGGTAATCACCCCCATCTATTATGCAGGTAGAGTAGAAGACTGTCTAAGCCTCTACCCCTATGTTTATTCTTTTTTTTATTAAACACTAGTGTCTAGTGGGCTTTCTGCCCCCACATGGGGAAAATTAGGGGTAAAAAGAATAAATACAAACATAGTGCTTGGAAGTCAAAAGCAATCAAAAGTTTACTTCAGATCATGAGGGACCGGTGCTAATTCCAAAGTTCAGGTCCACTGAAATCAACGTTAGACCGGCTACAGGACCGAGACAAGTCCTGCTTAAGAAATACCTTTGATGGAGCTTTTGTCGATGTCGAGAATCTACTGGGTCCTCGTTGAGCCATGCATAGAGGTTCCTGCGTCATCCTCGAGCTTCGTTGAAATGAATGCAATGCGTTGCGGTCAAGCAGCGCAGAGCGTCATCGTCTGAGCTGTGCAGGCTGTGGAACCACTGTCATCAGGGCAGCCTCTGTGTTGGCATCAATACAATGGGTTTTTTATTTATGAAAACAGCTGCAGAACCTTCGTCTGAGGCCCAGACTTGAAGGGGGCACCTTAGCATAGGGTAGGACTCGCAAAAGGCAGAGTCTAGGAGCATCAGCAGATGTGTAGAAAGTCTTTTGTGTCCCGAGACTTCAGAAAACAAGAAGCAAGCCTTTGGAGATCACTTGTAGGGAAGGTAGAGTCCTTCCAGCAGAGTCAAGGAGCAGCAGGGAGTTGAAAAGTAAATCAGTTGAGTCTTTTAAGCAGCCCAGCAATCCTTCTGACACGAGTTCAGTTCAACATCCAGGAGTGTGTACCCAAAAGTTCCTTTGATGTAGGGTGTGACTTCTAAAGGTCTCTCTGAAGTGCACTAGGGTCACTTTCACTCCTTTCTTGTTTGCCAGGCTAACCCTGGGGAGTAAATCAGTGCTTTTTGTGTGGACAGGACAGTATCTATTTAAGTGTGTCAGCCCCTCCCCTTTCCCCCTAACCAGGAAGACCCATCAGAATGCAGATGAATACAGATGAGTGCACAGAATGCAGATGAGCCTCGCCTTCCTGTATTTCTGACTGGGAATGGACAAAGTGTAGCTGTCGCCCAATCCAGATGTGTATTGGAGACAGGCTGTCAGGTACAAAGAGCAGCAAGTACAGAGAAATGCTGACTTTCTAAAAGTCATGCCAGTGCTGATGATATTTATTCAATTATCACACTCAACATCCACACCAAGAAAACTAATTCAAAATGGGGTATTGCTCATTACTCACATTTTTTTATTTTTGAAATGTAACAGTTATTACAAAATGTTTCTATTTTATAAAAAGAGAAGCATATAAGAAATGAGGACACATCAGAAAACCGCATTCAATAGAAACTTCATACATTCTAGAGCTTCAATCATATCACAATCAACACAGCATTCACCACATTCATATCTCAATCAGTCATACCACATACTACCGCTATAATAGAACAACGCGTTTCAAATCCCCTATTGTTCGTCAGGGATTCTCATCAGGGCCTGATGTGTTTTAAATCCTACCTGTAATAGAAGTTGCCCCCCCCTTGTTCCTACGCCTCAAACCATCCGGCTTTAGAATGGCTTACATAATGATTGTTTCTGCTAGGTGCATGCCTATACGGTTAGACTGCTGATGTGCAATTCAAAACAACTTTTTCTTTCACCATGTTATTAAAACATTCTCTGTTATGTCTTCTTCCTTCCTATCTTTATAGTGTCTGAGGCCCTGATGAGAATTCCTGACGAACAATAGGGGATTTGAAACGCGTAGGCCATTTTCCTACTGGTCTGCTTGAGTATCTAGGAGGCATTATTACTCCCAGGCTCCTCACCATCCTATGTACATTACCTTTTACTGTATTAAGTTCTAATGAATGATTCTAAATTCATTAACAGACAGGAAATAACTTCTTTAAATTGTACTAAATGATTGTATAATTTGTGCAGATCCAGTATATTCTTTGTTTTATTATAGCGGTAGTATGTGGTATGACTGATTGATATATGAATGTGGTGAATGCTGTGTTGATTGTGATATGATTGAAGCTCTAGAATGTATGAAGTTTCTATTGAATGCGGTTTTCTGATGTGTCCTCATTTCTTATATGCTTCTCTTTTTATAAAATAGAAACATTTTGTAATAACTGTTAAATTTCAAAAATAAAAAAATGCGAGTAATGAGCAATACCCCATTTTGAATTAGTTTTCTTGGTGTGGATGTTGAGTGTGATAATTGAATAAATATCATCAGCACTGGCATTTCTTTCGTTACTTGTTGTATAGGCTCAGCCTAGCTGATCAGAGCCAACCCCATTTTTGTTCTCACAGACTTTCTAAAAGTGGCATTGTTTGAAACAGTAAAGTAAATTCAACTTCACCAGTAAGGAGGATTTATCTTTACCATTCCAAACATATCAAACATGAAAAGCTGCTCCTCTCTTATCAGGAAATACAGCTTAAAATTGTATTAGGGAATTCTCAATGTTGGCCAATGGGAGGGTTAGGCCTCACGGTAGTTAAACTTGAAATAGGCTCTTTATCACTACTAGTGCATGCACAACGTACCGCTATATGTCCACCTTTATCCTACATAGCACACTGCCCTTAGGGTTACTTAGGCCCCACCTTTGGGGTGGCTTATATTTAATAAGAGGGCATTTTAAGACTTGCCAAGTGGTTTTAAATGCCAGGTCAAAGTGGCAGTAAACTGCAAACACAGGCACTGCAGTGGCAGGTCTGAGACAGGTTTGAAAGGCTACTTCTGTGGGTGGCGCAATCAGTGTTGCAACCCACTAATAGTATTTTAAGTACACGTACTGGGTATATGGTGCTCAGACTTTTAAAGCCAATAAAATGAATCAGCGACATGTGGAGGCAAAAGACAAAAGTCCAGGAAAAGACCACCCTAAGAATGGCGAGTCAAACACATGACAGATTGGGCTAATCACTGCATCTACCCCTCTGGGATGAGGGGGGCAGAAAATATTGTTGTATGTATATTGTAGTAGGGGCAACGCCATTCCCTGGTAGGTAGCCCCCACCCCTATTTTTTTATATTTATTAAAAAATCCCTGGCGGCAGTGGACAGATTGGGGATAAATGGCGCAGAAACACTAAGGATTTGGAGCTGCTTTGGGTAGCACAAGCCATTGCCCAAGCGGCCACTCTACCTGTCCCTGGTGGCTAGTGGATTGATCTCTGCTTGGGAATTGATCTCATGTGGCTAAAATATTCCCCAAGCAATAATTCAGTAAAAGTGAAATGAGCCCTTTTTTACTTTTGTCAATCAATCAAGGATTTATAAAGCACAGGATGTCACCAGTGAGGGTCTCAAGGCGCTAGCGTTGCTAACTAATTTGTGGGGATCTGTTCAATCAATGAAAACATGGGGACTGTAAGGAGAAGGCACTCAAATATTGGGGCGAAAGCAAGGAAAAAACAGTGAAAATGATGGGAAAGCAAGGAAAAGGCACTGAACAACTGGAAAAAGAAAGGAGAAAGCAGTGAAAAATAAGGGAAGGACAAGGAGACAGCACTCAAAAAAATCAAAGGATAAAGAAGAAAAAATGCAGAGAAAAATGAGGGAAAAGAAAGGAGAAATCACTCAAAAAATGGGATGAAGCAAGGGGAAGACAGGCGCAAGAGTGATGCAGCAGGACCGGGAGAGCTGGACTTGGGACTTGCTATATAGGGTTCTTGCTAAGGCATCTCCTTATAGATTCACACCATCTAGATGTACTTTTTCTAACTGAGACTTGGACACATGCCAATTGTGAGACCGATTTAGCATCTGCCTGTCCTCTAAACTTCAACATTCTACATCTCCCCAGACCCAAAGGCCGCGGCGGCGGAGTTGGCGTCATCTTCCGAGCCTCTTGGCAAATGAACACCATTGATATAGATCCTGTACCTGGAATCGAGCTCTTTGGTCTGACTATAAACTGCCACCCAGGAGTCACCTTTACGGTGATCATCTGCTACCGACCGCCAGGGGCATTTTCCCTCCCGCAACAACAAGCTCTCCTCACGATCATCACAAACATGGCAACCTCCCATAACAAACTTATTATTCTAGGAGATTTCAATTTCCGGCCAAACGGCAGCCTAGATACAGGTTTAGACAATCTTCTGCTGTCTTGTGACAGCGTGGGGCTTCACCAACTGATAAAGGACCCCACCCACTCCGCAGGCAATCGTCTTGACCTTATTTTTTCGAGTCCTGATCTAACTCAAGTAGGCGACATTCTGCCTATGAGCTGGACGGACCACTCGCTCATTAAACTTTACGCCACAATGAGAAAGCCCAAGAATTACTCTCCACCACAATTTTCTTATCGAAACTGGAAAGCTCTAGAAAAACTCAGCACCTCCACCAAAGTCTTTGAGGTGCAGGATAGTTTCTCTCCTACCAGCTCGGTGGAAAACAATTACAGATCCCTCAGCTCGAGAATTACCTTCATCACGGACTCGGTTGCCCCTTTAAAACACTGCAAACCCAAAGGTAGAGCACCTGCTCCCTGGTACAATGACTCCCTGAAAACCCTCAAATCAGCCTGTAAACAGGCCGAGAGAAAGTGGAGACACGGATACTGTGACAACAATAAAGCCCTCTGGAAAAACTCACTCCGTGATTACAAATCTGCCATCGCAGAGAGTAAATCGAACTACTACTGCTCCACTATAGCTAACGCTGCTAATAGCCCAAAAAGTATATTTCAGATCCTGGATAATATTATGCATCCTGACTGCGTCAAGAACTCCATTCCCCCATCTCAGACCCTCTGTGACAACCTCGCTCAGTTTTTTACCAACAAAATTGAGACCATCTTCAACAATCTGGCAACGCCCCCGTCACATAACCACCCAACCCCCCCCCCGGAGTTGGCTCCACCAACCCTGATTCTCCGAGGCCAGCGTGCCCTCCTATGAATAGTCTCCTGGCTTTCCCCCTGATCTCTCAAGCATAATTTGAGAAATTGGCACTGGGCATCACCTCGGGATCTCCCCTTGACCCTTTGCCCCCGAAAATCTGGAAAGCATGCGGGCACGAGTTATTCCACACCCTCCGGATGATCTGCAATCAATCTCTCAGCTGTGGTTTCGTCCCCATCCCCTGGAAGCAAGTGCTCATCACCCCGCTACTAAAGAAACCTACGCTGAATCCAGAATGCCTGTCCAACTTCCGCCCCATATCACTTCTGCCATTTCCGGCGAAGGTGCTTGAACGTTGGGTCAGCAATTGCCTCTCAACCCACCTCGAGCAGCATCACGTTCTGGACGAATTCCAATTTGGTTTTCGCCCAGCCCATGGCACTGAAACTGCAGTGCTCACTGCCATGGAAGAGTTTCGAATGCGTGCAGACAGGGGCCAAGCCGTGGCCTTGATCTTATTAGACCTGTCTGCCGCATTCGATACTGTCAATCATGGGACCTTGCTTGAGAGGCTGAGAGAGGCAGGGATCGATGGCACGGCCCTGCTCTGGTTTCATTCCTATCTCAGTGACAGAAAACAGGCTGTATCCCTCCCCCCTTTCCAATCGGTCTTCTCCCCTGTCCCTCACGGTGTTCCCCAGGGCTCCTCCATCAGTCCGATTCTTTTCAATGTTTACTTGAAACCACTGGTCACTTTAATTAAATCGCACAATATGACTACAGTAAACTATGCGGACGATACCCAGCTCCTTTTCTCTTGGGAGGGCGAAGATTCCATCTCTTTAGACGCCTTCCATAACTGCCTAAGAGACACCGCAGGCTGGTTACACCGGAACTCCCTCCAGTTTAACTCCTCGAAAACCGAGGTTCTGTTCTGTCCCGCGAGCCGCATACCCCGCCCTCTGCCTGCTGAGTTCTGGCCCCCGGAAAACTCTAACAACCCGCTACCTGTTACCAGTGTTCGCAATTTGGGCGTCATGCTAAATCACCAACTGAGCATGGAAACGCAGGTTTCAAGAACAGTCGCCACCTTCTCAGCCCTTATGCGCTCACTGCGCAAAATCCTGCCTCTACTACCACCTTCAGCCCGAGCATTGATAGTCAGGTGCACTATTCTTAGTCGCCTTGACTATTGTAATGCTCTCCTGTTTGAATCCCCTGCGACACTGCTGGACAGACTCCAACGAGTTCAGTCGGCAGCAGCCAAACTGGCTCTTGGTTGGACCAGGAGATCCTCGGCCACCGCTGCCTTGGCCGAGCTGCACTGGCTTCCTTTGAAGCAACGCATTGCCTTCAAAGCCCTTTGCTTGGTCTTCAAGGCACTACACGGTGCATTACCTAGACCTCTTCAACGTCTGTTCTCGTGGTACATCCCCACCAGAACACTTAGGTCCGCAACCGCCTGCCTTGTGAAAGTACCCAGATGCAAGAAGGCCAGGACTGGGGGAAGATCCTTCAGAGTAGCTGCGGTCAAGCTTTGGAACAGTCTGCCTGCCGATATTCGCCAAATCCCTCACCTCCTACCCTTCAGGAAGCGAATCAAAACATGGCTCTTCCCCCACCCCTCTAAGCCCGCTCGCCCATAGTTCACCCCCCGCCTAAAAACCCAGGAGTAGCTACCAGCGCCAGGATACCTGCCAGGTGACAGCCGCGCTCTATAAATGTTTTAAATAAATAAATAAATAATTGCTGCATCCTACACTAATTAGATCCTGGATGGAGGGAGGGGCACTGAGGAGGTAGGGCTAGATAGGAGTCGGGAAAATAGGCAGAAGAGGAAATTAGGGTGAAGTGGGAAAAAGCAATGAAAATATGGCGAAAGCCAGGAGAAGGCACTAAAAGAACTTGGAAAAATTCAAGAAGACAACAGTGAAAACGAGCGAGAAGAAAGGAGAAGGCACTCATAAACGGGGGGAAAAAGCACGGAGGAAGCAGTGAAAACGAGGGAAAAGAAAGAAGAAGGCACACAAAAATGGGGAGAAAGCAAGAAGAAAGCAGTGAGAATAAGTCAATAGCAAGAGAAAGCACTCAGGAAACAGGGAAAAGAAAGGAGAAACCAGTGGAAAATTAGGCAAAAGGCAAGGAGAAAGCACTCAGAAAATTGAGAAGAAGCAAAGGGGAGGTAGTTGCAGTAGGGGTCCAGCATCACACGGAGAGCTGGGCGTAGGACCTGCTCAATAGGGTTGCACTGCAGCCTCCACTAAGTTGGTCCTGGGAGGAGGGATGGGCACTGTGGAGGGGGTGCTAGGCGGGAAGGGGGGAAACGGGTGGCAGGTGGGAGCATCAATGAGGGAGAATCAAGGAGAAAGCAATAAATATGTGTGGAAAGCAATGAGAAGGAAAAGCAGGTAGAAAGCACTAAAAAAACACGGGAAAGGGAAGGAGAAATAAGTGAAACATGAGGGAAAAGGCAAGAGGAAGTGCATAGAAAACAGGAAAGAAGCATGGGAAGACAGATGCAAAATTGATGCAGCAGCATGGGAGAGCTGCTGCATCACTAAAACTAATGAACTGATGTTAGTGCACCCACCATGACAAACAAAAAAATCTCTGGCAGCTTGAGAAGCTCTTCCCAAGCAGCCTGAAGCTTGGGGGGAAAAAAATAATCTCTCCGATGCAAAGCACCAGAAGGGCCTTTCTAACCTACCCTAGTGTCAACCAATGGCCAATAGATGCACAGGGGAGGAAGTGCAGTGGTTTAAAGAGGATGTTTATTTACAATTTCTCAGACACCGAACAAGACATGTTGACATGTTCCCAATCAAAGGTTAGCACTTATTAAATTGTAATAAGGCAGCACAGTGTTAAACAATGGAGAGGTAGGCATCACAGTATTGAAAAACACATTTAGGAGTTTTTCAGTATTAGGACATGTAAAACCTACCTTAGGGGTGACTTATATGTAATGAAATGAAAGTTTAAGGCTTGGCAATTGTTTTTTTTCTTTTAACAAGTTGAATTTGCAGTTTAAAACTGTATTTAGGGTGCAACGGCAGACCTAGGACAGGCTTTAAGGGGCTATAAGTTGGTTGCACAATAAGTGCTTCATGCTCACTAGTAATATTTAATGCTCATGCCCTGGGTAGATGGTATACCACTTTACTAGTGACTTATAAGTAAATTAAAGATGCCAATCAGGTGTAAGCCAGTTTTACCTTATTTTCGGGAGTGAAGCATGTCAGCACTGGTTAGCAGTGGTAAAGTGCACATAGTCCTAATGCCAGCAAAAAACAATTCCATAAAAAAGTTGGAAGGTAAAGGGAAAACCTTTGGGAGAGAGCCCGTAGAAAGGGCTAAAACTGAATGGAGTAATATAGTTCAGCTGACTGAGACAACCCACCCATGTCAGTCAGTGGATTTTCAGCTCAAAATATAAATACAGCAGAGGGAATTCTGATAGCCTGGTGGGAGGATTTAGTACTCCTTGATGGAGGAATAGTGGCACATGCATCAAACTTTAAATAGGGCCTTAGGCACTTCTCAGCAAAGTTATTCTACACTATAAACTGTGAATGGTTGATGCCTTGATATTGGATTCACTATTGATCTCTAGATTTCAGTTTCGGACCACCAGGAGAACCTGATTACTTCAATTGCACCTGATTCAACTAATTATTAGCTAATTAACTCTGCCCTATCAATAAATTTGCTTATTAAAGTAAATGGGGCAAGTCATGTAATGGCCATGACCCCTGAGCATGAATAGATGACCACCAGCAGAGTAGGAAGGACAGAACAAGGTGGTAATTGAGCAGAAGGATGTGCAAGTGTCCACAATCTAGATTTGAAACATAAAAGAGATATAGATATTAAAGAGACAATGCTCTGTCGCATCAGATGATACCCACAAATGTGTCAGCAGATAAGCCAGGTGATCACAACTAATCAAAGATTGATGTATATAACCTGTAAAATATTGAAGCAGGGCCAAAGTGATGATGAGTTCAAACTCTTGAATCCCAATTCTGCTGACTAAGTGACGAGTCACTATTATTTCTCTTTATGGTGTTAAGAAAAAATCTGAAAATCTGAAAAAACAGAGAAGCTGCTCAAGGAAATGTAATAAATTTGAAAGAAATAAGAAGTTTTTTCATGGTTTAGAGGTGTACATATGACAGAGGTAAACCTAGAATCCAAAAGCACGGTGTTCAAGATACTGGACTACAGGTCTTTACTTGGGTGCTAGGTAATCGCTGGACACATGGTCAGTACAAGCTTTGGTGTGCGGAGGATGTGTTCAGCAGGTCCTATTACCCACTCTCAGGGTGGAAGTGCTGCCAATTTCCCCTCACAACTCTCCCCCAGCTTCCTCTAAAAATGGTAGCGGAGGTGCTTTCACTATCACTTTGACCCCTCCCTCTGTAAGATCATGAAGATAGCACATGCATGGCGTCCTGCAAGTTTTTGCAGATGTACTGGAAGCGATTCGCTTCCAATGTGTGTGAAAGTTTGCTCTCTAAAAGGAGAGATCTGCTTACCTCTCTTGTGCAGGAGAAACGGTAAGTGGTAGCAGAGGTAAGTGTTTCTCCTTTCACTTGGTGCCCCTTCAGTGGGTATTCCTGCTGAGTAGTCACAGGTTGTGATCCTTATGCAGGAACCCCCAATAAGCCTCCAAGTTTTGATTACTTCAAGGGGGTATTAGTCCTCTGGCCGGTACACTTGGTTTCTACTCCCTTGGGAGCAGATCAGTCATTTTGTTGTGGCAGAGCTGCCTTCACGGAGGCTAAACATCCCTAGTTCACGGAGATATATTTTAGTGCAGTGGATGAACAGACACCTGCTGGAGGGTTGCCACGCCACATACTTTTAAAAGTGATAAATGTCGATGCCATGACTTCTACACCCCTGAGGGCAGCTCAGCAATTTATGCTGACTGATCTGCCCCACAGGGGATGGAAGCCACCACTACACCATCAGGTTTATGTTTGGTGCAGAAAGGGAGCTGCTCCTAGAATATGTTCACTAACAGTGTACCATTATTATTTAAAATGTACTTGCCCATGTATCCTGCACACTTGGAGCAGCTCAGCTGCTTTTGTGGCTGGTCTGCCTGGAGGGGAAGGGGAGATACAAATAGATCACAAAGGTAGTATACGTGCAACAGGGACACTTCCTATTGACAGATGATCGCTCTCCCTGCAGACCAGCTGTTTTGATGGACAACCTGCCCTCGACAGGGATGGAAAATAGGTACAGAGTGGTAGCAGTATCCTAGGGGTTGGTCACGCCTTCTGTACTTTCATTTAATGGAATATGAAGGCCATGGTTTCTGTCTCCCCAGGGCTCAAGTGGCTATTTTTGTGGGCAATCTGTCTCGGGATTGAAACACCACTTGATCACCAAGTATGTGCCTTTCTGACTCCTCTGGGTGGGATGATATGTGGTAAACGCCCAAAGGGGCTGGTATCCCACCCAACACCCTGGAAGAAAAAACAAGTAAGGGAATGTTGTTGAGTTTGTGTCCATTGACATTGGGTCTAACTCCACACACTTAGCAAGGGGAGGCAGGATGATGATGAGGTTACCTGCATCTCATATGTCAAAACTACATAGAAAATATATATTTCCTCTCACTATACTATTTGTGCTCTGCATCAGTCATCTTCAAGGAACCCCACTAGCCTTGAGCATTTTTGACAACTAGAGACCAGGGGAAATGCAGGTTGGCATAACTTGCATGGAAATATTATGGAAACTGCCTCAAACATCAAAAAGGACTTAATACAGAGGGTGGGAAAAGGCTTAGCAGCCAAGTGCTTACGTTCCAAAAAATTCCCTACCTCCCCACAATGGTCACATTAACTGAAATGGAATATAATATTTAAATATATTTGTTTATAATGCACATTAATCTTTTTAACACAGCAATCCATTGTACTTCTTATTAGGGCAGCGCACAACTTGAAAATATATTTTTGCCTTAATCTGATACTAAATTGTTCATTGAAAGGAACAGAAATTATGCTAAAACATGGGTATTTTTAATGGTCACTTCTGATATAAAAGCACAGTGACACTCTTAAGCTAATTAGGAGTAATTATATTTGGTCATCCAAGTGAACCACATTGCTTTTACTCTAACTTTTAAAATGGTCAAGATGCGCATCATTAAATAGTTCCTTTTTCATATCGCTGACAGCAAATAATTGCCAGCTTGTGAATTGTAATTCCTTCTAACAAGTTGATATATAGGTCTAATATAGGCATGTCAAAAATGTAATGTTACATCTTTCATTTATTAAGGTAAATACATTATTTGCCATGAACCCGACTTGTATGTAGTTTGATCTGTCTTCATTACAACTTCAGACTCTTGCTTAACCTTCTGAAGATTTGAAAAAGCTGCATCTACTTTATTTAGAAATCTCCAGTCCTTATTGGCCTTTCTTGAAAACGCAATCCCAATTTTGACAAATTTCCAGACTTCTTATTTGAAAAGGCAGATGGAGTGCAACTGTTAAATATTCCTGCGTTGTCTTTATCTCAGACATGTATTCTCTCTCATGATTTTGAGCCACTGGTGGTTTCATCCGCCATTGTTTTTAAAACAAAACATCCTAATATTTCTATCTGGATGTTCATTGGATTTTTGTGCAGACAGATTGCTCTTATTTTGAATAAAATTACAAGCATTGTTTTGCCTTTTGATTTTTTTCACCTTCCTATTGTTGTTGCATGACAAGCCATAGTCCATTGTTTAAAAGAGTTGTGTATTATTAGAACAATACAAAAAAATATATTAATGTCTGATTTATAGTATTTTAATAATAATTACTATTCAAATTACTAACATTTCCTCAACTCTTAGGGGCATATTATCAAGGGGGTTTATCTCCGCTCTTTTGGCTTTAAAAGCCAAGAAAGCGTAGATAAAATGATCTCCCTGTTACCTAGCTGTCGCTAACACCAGTTAGCGACAGCTAGTAGGAGATAGCGACCATCTTGGGCCCCGCTTTGCATGTCAGTGATATTTATCACTAATGGCATGCAAAGTGGGCGTGCCAAGATGTTAGCGACTGTTTCCAATCGCTAACATCGCTATCTCCTATTACCAACTTTTGGAGATATTCACACTAAACGCGAATATCTCCAAAAGCTAACACCTGACCCTGAGCAGTTCTTAGCCATGTTATCCAATGGTAGGTGGATAACATGGCTAAGAGCATTAGCTCGGTAATGGATGAATATCGGTGACTTTTTAGCGATATTCATGCATTTTGGCCGATTTTTATCGCTTAGGGGATAAACTTTGATAATAGCAAGGTTCCTAAGCGATAAAAATCACCGCAGCTCGGCGATAAAAATATCGCCGCTAAACCAACATAGCAATAATTATCGCTAGTTGTTGGTAATATTCCCCTAAGTTAGTAAAAAGTAAAAACTAGTGTAAGCATTTTGTTTAATGAAAGTAAAGTTATTTAGATTATGGCACACCATATACTCGCAAAAAATAAACTGCACATATCTTCGGAGGATGAGACTTTATTACTATTCCTAACAGCAGCGGAAAAGGCATATGGAATGAGATTATCCAAAAGGAAGTGGAGGATGATACAATTGTTATGTGTACAGTTGCAGACCAATGCCTTGTCTCGCTCTCTATATAACAACGGCTAAACTGATACCGGGCTAAGGAAATACACAATAGACATGGCTGAGCAGTATTTCTATCATTTAGAACATCAATCTCAAAATCATTTCTGTACCTGTGTATCACTTCAAGGCACAAACTATTGAGTTTATAACTTTAAATTCCCCATCCTGATTCACAGAAACCAAAGTTCAATTTTTCATGCTAAAAGTCCAACTACATAATGGACGTTTTCATGTTTCTGAACATTTCTGCTCAATTGATGGGAAAGGGCGGAGAATAGATGCTTTTGGTTGTTCCTGTGAGCACACCAGTGTGAAAATGCTGCCAGAAGTTGGAAATGTTTTCCTTGTGTGAAATGCAATTTTCTCAAACATATGTGTAGCACACAAGGAGACTCACTGACAACCTACCCAGGCACTCACATAGCAAATAAGAAATCCATTTAGGCACTGACAGACCTACTCACGGACCAAAACAGGTACTCACTGACCTAGGCAGTTACTCACACACCTACTCCATACCCACACAAACACTCACAGACCCACTCATACACTTGCAGATGCACTCAGATACTCACAGACCCACTCACAGAACCACACAGGCACTTACGCACTTACACTCACAGACCCCCACAGACACTTCCATACCCACTCACGGACTGATAGTGCCAGTTTCACACCTACTCACAGGCCCACACATATATTCAAACACCTACTCACAGACCCAGACAGGCACTCACCTACCCACTGACAGACCTAAACAGACACTCACACACCCACTCAGAGACCCACACAGAAACACACTTACTCACAGACCCATGCATTCACTCTCATACCCACTGACAGAACCATACAGATACTCACTGATCCACTCACAGAGCCATGTAGGCACTCACACGGCCACTCAGGCATCCATGCAGGCACTGACAGACCTACTTACACACCCACACTGGTACTCACAGACTGATGCAGGTGCCCACACACCCACTCACAGACCCATGCATCCACTAACACATCCATTAATAGATAAGAACATTTACTCTCACATCGACTCACAGACCTCAAAGGCACTCACTGTTCTATGCTGGCCCTTTCATACCCACTCAGGGTCCCACACAGTCAGTCACCCACCCACTCAAATACCTAGTCAGGTACTCACACACCCACTCACAGACCCACACAGGCACTCACTGACCCACACATCCACACACACACCCACTCACAGACGCACTAACTGGCCCACTCCCAGAGCTATACAGAAACTCAAACACACACTCAACACGCACAAAACCACTTACACAGACATTCACAGACCCCTAAAGACACTCACTCACCCACCCACTCACTCACGTGGAGAAGTGTGGCTCTGGGGTTAGAGGCGGCAGACCCTGAAGCTGAGATCGGCCCTGGACCAGGGTTCAATTCCCCGCCTCGGCGGGTCTTGGGCTAAAAATTCCACGGACTCGATAATTCTCGCTCCGGTGCCTTCTCGACTCACGGGTTCACACTCTGCGACTCTGGGCAATAGCTTGCTTAATCTCCACAACGGCCCCTCGTGGCGGGATGCCTGGCTTTCACCTTGTGGATACCCTGCCTGGGTTATCTCACAGGGGAATACCAGGATGGGTTCCCTAAGCAAGCGCCGGGAAACCCACTGCGGGTAGCTGTGCGCTATATAAGCTCAAAAACATTTACACATTTACTCACAAACCCTCTCAGACATGCAAATTTCCCCTCAGAGACTCACTCTTACACTCATACACCTACACATAGACCAACACAGGCACTCTCATACCAACTTACAGAATTTCATAGGCTATCACAGACCCAATCACACACCCACACAGACACCCACACAGACACTCACACATCCTCCCACAGACCCATGCAGGCACTCACTGACACACTCACATACCCTTGTAGGCATGTATTCACCAACCCATTGACATCTGCAGTTAGTCCTAAACCCACTCACAGATCCATGCACAGACCCATGCAGGTACTCAAAAAACCATTCACTATACAGTCCCTTAAACACCCATTTGCAAAGGGTACATTTTACAGTTAAAAAATACAATTTAAAAAGTCGATGTTTGCTAAAAAACAAACAAAAGTTAGAGGGATGTTATAGTTCTGAAATATAATTGAAAATCCCTTAAGAATTCACTGAGAAAAACAAAGGTTACAAGGACGTTATATTTAAGTTTAGATTATACACACACAAAACCATAGAAATTCAGCATTTATAGTTACCTTAGCTAACTACAACTTACATCCCCTCAATGCAATGCTTATGACCTCACATATTACATCACCGTGACATGGTCAGTGTCAGTGACATCATTGATGACATCACTGATGACATCAATGATGCCATCAGTAATTACATTATCCAGTGATTGTAAGTATTTTTTCAGCTATAACACTTTCCTTAAGGTAACTATAACTCGATCCCCAGCCATGTGCACTGATATTATAAGTGATGTCACAGAAGATGTCATGAGTGATGTAATATGTGAAGTAACTACGGGCAGGCCCTGTCTCCAACTTCATGAAGGCAGGCAATCCTACACTGCACAGACCATTTGGTTGTGTATGGCAGGGGGTTGGCCACATGGTTGAGCTGCGCCAACACTACGCTGTGCATGGCCTTCAGTGTGGGTGGGCCACATGGCCTCTACCATAACCAGACCCTGTAGTCAAATCACAAAAGGCAGCCAACTTAACACTGCGAACAACCTTTGGCCATTTGAGGTGAGGGGATTGGCACATGGCTATTTTTTTAAAAGAGGAACAGAGCTGTGTGGCCGCACTCCCTGAACCTATTATGGCCCTGGTGACCCCATCCCCCAGGGCCATATATATTTTAAAGAAGATGGTGTGTGAGGCCCCCCTCTCAAAGTCTTATCATGCCCTGGGGACTCCATTCCCAAGGGTATTTATTTATTAAGGGTGGCACGTGACCCACCTCCCTTAGCCCTAGGGACCCCATTCCCAGGGCCATTTTTAGTTAAAGGAGATTTGGGCTGCCTGCCCCCCCTCCCGGAACCTTACTATGCCATTGTGAACACATCCCACATGGCCACTGTTAAAATTAAAGGGGAGGGGGCCACGTGACCCCGTTCCCAGAGCCCTGTTGGGCCCAGGGGACCTCATCCCCAAGGCCACTATTAAAATTAAAGGGGAGTGGGCCCACGCAGCCTCTATGCGCCAGCCTTGTTAGGCCCTGGGCATCCCATTCCCCAGGGCCACTATTAAAACAAAAGGGGAGGGGGTCTGCATGGCCCCCATCCCTGTACTTTAAGTTCATACTATCAGCTCCTTGGGTGATCTGTTAGTATATAGACCACCAGGACCCAGTCCCCCTTGTGTAAACAAGCTAAGCTACTTCATTGTACCTTTGTACCTTTTATGACAAATAGGAGTTTGACTGTCTTGGTAGATCTTCATTTCCATCTCTAAGAGAACCGCAACCAAGACTCTTTAGCACTTATCGAAACCTTGTCTAGCTTGATAATGTCACAACTAGTGTTAGCCCCAACACATGATGCAGGTCACACCCTAGAGGGCATAATAATGTCAGGGTGTCCTTTTATTCGGTTATTCCCTTCAGCTGGTCCGACAATGGCGCTGTTGCTTTCTCTTTTACATCCTCCTCCACAGTTAGAAGCTGTCATCCCTTAAGACTAAGACTTGGAAGAGAAATTGAAAAGTGGGTTTGGCTGAAGCCTTGTCCAATACTCTAGATAGCATACTTATTGAGAGGATGTAGCCATTGGTGCTGATGTTTTTGCAGAGTAGCTTGAGATGTCTGTCAATAGGCTAGCCCCCTTAGGGAAGCTAAGCAAATGAGTATCTTCCCATAAGCCTCTTGACAGAGTCCGAACTCTCAAGCAGGTGTGTCACTGACAAAAGCAAATCTGGAGGAAAAAACATTATGAGCAAGAAAAAGCATCTATAGGAACTGGATTAAGGAATACAAATTAGCTCAGACTGAGGATAAATCTGCATATTATACCCAGAAAATTGAAAATGCTACCGCTGCCAAGGAATTCATTAGGGCGGTCCTGCAGTTCTCCACGCCCTGGCTAATGGGGAAGCTGAAGGTGCACAAACTTTGTACAACCAGCAAGCTAACTTCTTTCAATGTAAAACTGTTGACATCTATGATGGTTTTGAAGTGCAAAAAATCACATAACTGCACTCATAACACACACTGGTTAGAGAGCCGTAGCTGGAACCCTGTAAGACATCGCATAAGGAACACAAGTTTAAATTACTCTCAGTTTTCCTATCCCGTATCCTTGAGATGGTGGAGCAATATCACCTTCATACTAAATCTTGGTCACCCCTGGAATCTTGTTCACCAGCAATACTACACCCAGTAACTAGTATTGTGGCTCAACCTCTTTCTAATCTGATGAACAAAGCTATTGTCTCTGGTCTCTGGTTGTTATCCCCAGCAGTGGAGAGAGGCTGTAATCAGGCCACTTCTAATAAAAATAAAATTTAGAAAGAAAGGATTTTTTTAAAACTATTGCCCAATCTTGCTGCTGCTGTGTCCTGCTAATACATGTCAGCATTTGCAGATTGGATGGGATTGAATTTTCTAAAATTAAACATCAGTAAAATCGAGGTGTTGTTCTTCGGACCATGCTCTTAGAGCTGGAATAGCAATTGGTGGCCAGACACCTTAGGTATATGCCCCCTCCCAATTGAGAAGGCCAAAAATCTTGGAGTAATTCTCGATACTGAGCTTGCACTCAAAGCCCAGGCCAATTACACTGTGGAAACCAGCTTCTGGTTCATAGGGATTCTTAGGAATGTCTACCTTTTATGCTTCCTACCAGCACTAAAGCAGGTTGCATTAGCTCTGGTTATGTCTAGATTCGACTAAAGTAATTCCCTCTGTCTTGACTCCAACAATAGCACTCAGCACAAACTGCAAGTCGTGCAGAATGCGCTGTCTAGAAAAATTCTTGATATTTCGAGGTGACAATTGATTGCTGTGGGGTTGAGGGCCTTACACGGGCTCACGATCAGAAAACACACTATCTTCAAAGAAATCTGTATGGTACAAATGCCATTTTCCCCCCCAGTCCAGCAGGAATAAAAAGACATGTTTCACTGGCATTTTCCAGGTAAAAACCTGTGATTGGCACACCATAACCTGCTTACTGTGTATAGGACATGAGAGAAGACATGGGAAGATAGAGCTTTTTTTCGATATCTGGAACCAGACTATGGAACTCTATACCACAAAGTCTTAGGGCTATCCCAGAGCTGTTTCTTCTTAGAAAAGCACTCAAAACCTGGCTCTATACTCTATTTTATTTCTTTGGTGGGTTTCAAGATAGGGTTTAGCTCTGGACGGCTGGCTACAGCATCAGGATGCCCTCAGGTATTTGTTGCCCTATACAAGAAAAGGATCTAATTAAAATCCCTGACCCTTGATAGTCCCTGGCAACTCCTTCCCCCAGGACCACTCATTAAAATGAAGGGGAGGGGGCACACGGCGTAGACCAATTTTGATCACACGGACCACCATCCTGTGGGGCCCAATGCTATCTTTAGAGGGAGGGGGCACACAGCCATTCTCCCTGGGCCGATTCCACCTCTGGGGACCCCATCTCCCGGGGTCTGGCTCATTTATAGGGGGGGCATGCTGCTCCCCTCTCTGGGCTGAAAAATGGGAGCCCTGGTCCCCACTCAGGGCACCAACCATAGACTCATTGGGAAACGCAGATGAAGCCAAAAGCGAAAGCCACCATTACTCCTGCCCACAGGGAGCAGCTAATAATGCTGCTTTCTGAGGGTGGGAGTAATATTTTCATATGTTTCCCTGCCCACTTCAGTGTGGACAGGCAAACAAATGAAAATTCCACTACCATTTTGTAAACTCCTCCCTGCTGGAAACAGAGACTGTGTCTGCTCCTGCTTGGCTCAGGAGTTTTGAAAATTCTCTCACCCCAACTACAGAAAACACAGGTTTCCCTGCCTATGCCGCTGCAGGCAGGGAAACCGCTTTATCTCGGGGGCTGGTTCCCCAGGACATAGCATTTGAGCCGCCCCTGGAGCATGTGACCCTCAAGGTCATTGATGGTTCGGGGGAGGTTGCATGACCCCCTTCTTTTTCACTTTAGGTTTTTGCCCCAGGGGTGGGATCCCTGAGGCCTTTAGAGGCTAGAGGAGTGGGCAGTGTTCCCCCTCTATCCTCCCAAAAATGCCCCAGGCCCAAGTGGAGAGGGTCCCTTGGGCTGGAAATGGCCCAGAAATGGGAGCTGAATTACCCCTCCCCTTCAAAAATGTGCCTTGCCCCAGGGGATGAAGTCCCCTGGACTGAAATAGGCCATGGGAGTGAGGCCCGAATTCACCCCTCCCCCTCAAAAATGTACTGGATTCCTTGTGGTTGTGGCCATCTGGGCAGAAATTGGCCAGGAAGGGGGACCACATGCACTCTCCTACCCCCAAAAATAAATTGCCCCTCAGGCCCTGGTCCACCCTTGGGGTTTGAAAAACAAGCCCAGGTGCCCACATTTGTTTCGAAATGTAAACAAAATAATTTCGGGGGACCCCACCACCAGGACTAGGGTGTCAGTGTATTCCTACACAGCCATTTGTGTCTTGTTTTAATTTCTTTTAAGGACTCGGAACCCAGACAAGAGTCCCGACATAACTGCCACTACTTCCTGGTTGAGTTGGTAGAAGCCAATCAGATCTCAGCTTGAGATCTGTCAGGCTCTGTGTCCCTAGCTATGCCGAGTTTTTGAGCTACTAGTAATGAAGGGATTTAAACCACACACACAATGCACTCTTTCTGGACCAAGTTTTAGCTTTCTGCCAAATTTGGTGTCTACAATTCCTATGAGAAAAGGAATGGAGGTAATTCACCTTGGGAACTCTCTTTTTTTCTCAGCCCCTGCTTGACCAGTCACCCTGAAACTTTTCATGTGCACACTAGTCGAAATGTAGCACTTCTCTGAAAAGTTTTGTGGAGATTCACCAAACCACATCAACGTTATTTGCAACACCAAACATGTATTTCCCATGAAAACACAATCCTAAACATAACTACCCAGTGCCAACACATATATATGCAACGTGGGGTGCATTGACGTGGCAAAGCCAGGCAGGTGCAGGGCTCGTATCGTTAGCTGCTCAGCTCTGCCTTAGCACCGCACGCCAGTTGTTTCAAAGCAAGGAAAGCACAGAGCCCAGAACCTGGCACCCATTGCCTGCTTGGCCTAGCATGGCCCAGTGGAAGGCTCAGGAGCATAGGTTCCCAATGGACCCAGCCTTTAAATGCATACAGGCCGCAACCAACATTCCAGCCTTTCTGGCTGTCACCATCATCAATGCACATCAACACAAATGAGTTGGCACTAAGGAGTGCCTTTGTACACCCTGCATTGGGGGGATTGGCACCCCATCATCTCCATCTCCCCCATGAGCCGGACTCCCAACAATAAAGAGGGTCACTGGTGTAAAACCCAGGAAAAAACACCTGGGAACCAGGCAATAATCAGAAAAAAATCTACGACCTCCACAAAATGGGCTGTGGAAGCCAGGCACTCATCACAGCAGGAGAAGTGCCAGGAAGGTGACAGGAATACAGTACTCATTTCATAAGATCCATGATAAAATACTGGTGGCATCTTTCATTCTCAGTACCTATCCTCCCGCCGCCTTCTCTTCGTTATCAGCCCATTGCTCCTGCACCCCAGTTCTCAGCCCCTCACCCTCAGATTTCAGTCCCAGCACAAAAAAACCACCTCCCCTGGAGCTAGCAGGCACTGAAGAAGCACAGAGCAACACAGAGGAAAGCATGGAGGAAAGTGCAGAAAGAGCGCAGAAGTGAGAGGCAAAGAAGGAGGACTTACTGCGCAGGTCAGTTTTAGGAGGAAGTGACATCAATGGTGGAGCTGAGTTTAGTGCGGAAGCAGCCTGGCCAGGTTCGGAGGTGGCTTGCACCTCCTGAGAAACGATCCCACCCCAATACCATCTGCCCACCTCACACACTCAACTCAGCCCGATAAACTTGGGCTCCCAACTCCTTATCAACTAACCTAACAGACAGCCGGACAGCATGAGACCTGGTAGGCACCCAAGCCAGTACAATAACACAGGGTAGTGCGAAGGAAAAGTCCATGCTCTACCCCGAATCTCTAGCTCAAGGTTTGGCTTTCGACACAGAGGCAACCTGCAAGGAGGAAATCATGCCCGCACAAACAATCCCCATGCTCCAAGTCACCGACCTAATAAAAGCCAAGATAACTGACTTTTTTAACAGCTACCCACCCAGTGCCCAGCTCTACCGCCCATGCAGACCAAGTGCTAGGTCGTGACAGAGAACCATCTTCAGCGAAGGAGATACCTTCTCCTACAGTCGAGAGCAAACAGCAAACACAGGCAGAGCCACTCCTGACAGGAGGAGCAGGAACTCTTACTCCATCTCATTACTCTCTTTTACTGACCTTGCCCGGAGAGGAGGAACAGTTGATCTGAATCACTGCCTGTTGTTCTCCGCCCGTTGTTGGTCTTGCCCGCTGCTCGCCGGACCTTCGCGGACCCAGGACAGGAACACTTGGTCTAGCGCTGGAGGCACTGTGGTCGGGTAGAGGTGAGGGCTAATCTGCAGCAGGGCTGAGAAGCGCTGTTGCAGGGACTCCGTCTCCCAGGAGCCCCTGCACGACCAATCCACACCACCTGGTCCGCTCTCCCTGCCTGTCCCGCCCCCTGACCACGAAGGATAAAAAACAGCTGTGTTTGGCACCATCGTGGGATACTCTCTTTTACTGACCTTGCCCGGAGAGGAGGAACAGTTGACCTGAATCACCGCCTGTTGTTCTCCGCCCGTTGTTGGTCTTGCCCGCTGCTCGCTGGACCCGCTTTGTGGGTCCCGCTTCGCGGACCCAGGACAGGAACAGAGTCTGCACTTGGTCTAGCGCTGGAGGCGCTGTGGTCGGAGAGAGGTGAGAGCTAATCTGCAGCAGGGCTGCGAGCGCTGTCGCAGGGACTCCGTCTCCCAGGAGCCCCTGCACGACCAATCCACACCACCTGGTCCGCTCTCCCTGCCTGCCCCGCCCCCTGACCACGAAGAATAAAAAAAAGCTGTGTTTGGCACCATCATGGGATACTCTCTTTTACTGACCTTGCCCGGAGAGGAGGAACAGTTGACCTGAATCACCACCTGTTGTTCTCCGCCTGTTGTTGGTCTTGCCCGCTGCTCGCGGACCCAGGACAGGAACAGAGTCTGTACTTGGTCTAGCGCTGGAGGCGCTGTGGTTCGGGGGAGGTGAGGGCTAATCTGAAGCAGGGCTGCGAGCGCTGTCGCAGGGACTCCGTCTCCCAGGAGCCCCTGCACGACCAATCCACACCCCCTGGTCCGCTCTCCCTGCCTGACCAACCCCTGACCACTTTCCCACCCCTTATGGCAGGCATAGCATACCGCTGCGTGGGAGCGCGCGTGAGCGTCCCGGGAGAAGCCCGGGACAAGGGTGGGCCGTCAGGGGCTGCAGGAGGCTGGGCTGGGCCCTCTCTCTATCATCTGGTTCAGAACTTTCATATATATTTATGTCTTTGAAACAGTGAGTTGTTGCCCAATAGAGATTTTTAACTGTCAATGCTAACGGTTCATCTCATTGTCGGGACCCCTTATGTTGTGGTACTTTGTGTATACGACTGACTCTACCATTGTTTATTTGGCTCAAATATGACTACGTGCTCTCTAAATCTTTTACCCTCCACCGTAGGGGCCACAATACTAGGACCTCTAGACAAATACTTCTTCAGGACTACCTGTGAGATAGACAGAGAAATTGCCCTAGCTGAGAGACGTGCTGAGCGCTGGTTATCCATTGAGAGAGAAGCGGTCTTCCCTGGGTTCCCCGGTGACGGCTCTTTCCCCAGTACGTGCAATTGATTCTGCCTTGGACGTTTGTCCAACCCTGGATCAGCCATTTGCAGCTGCTTTGAGGTTTAGCCCTAACAGGTTGGAGCGTACGGTAGACGTAGTTCCACCTATTGAAGCTGACGCTTCGACCTCGAGTTCTAGCAACGCCCCTGCCCTCATGCCTGCTTTTAACATCTCCCTTAGTCATGGGGAACTCCCTTCTCCACCAGAGTTGGTATCGCGGGCAGTAGCTAGAGTGGTCCATATTAAAAGGAAAATAATTGATTCCCCGTGTAAAAGTTGTCATCCCAAACCCCACAAGAAAATTAGGAAACTTGGCACTAGGGTAGGTGTGAGCCATAAGAGCGCTGGGGTGGGTGTAGGTAGCCCTAAGGGGGACACGGGGGTGTGTCCTTCGGCGTGTTATCAGCAAATCCACACGCTGATCTAACTATAGATTCTGCCGAGCCCACACCTCTCGAGATCCCCTTGGTCGCCCAAATAGAGAGACTGATGAAATCCCTATTGACTCCGGTCTTGGAGAGAGTCAAAGGTTTGGTGGAGCGGTTGGACACCTTTGAGCAAGCGACCCTGGACAATTTCTTCTCCACAAAAGCTCTCATTAAACTTCATTCTAGAACTAGGGATGATGACCTAGGGGGGGATTTGTTGCTCGGGCGACCTCTGTTACCCTACAGGCTTTATCTATAGTAACTGGAATGCCCAAAGAGGCGGCAGCGGTAGATGCTCATGCTGTTCTTGTTGCCACCCCCGATGGGGGCGATCGGAACCCCGGGCTGGCCACAAAGAACATCATTAAATACCCAAATCCTCTAAGGGCTCCCAATATTGATACCAAGAAGCCTGTGCGTTCTGAGGTTACTGGCAAAAAAGGTTCTGTTAATCCGAGAAATTCTGGCACTGGCAAAGGACCTGAGCTAGTCCAACCTAGAAGAATTAGTGCTATTCCGCCTCCTGTTATCCAGCCCAATGCGCCACCTCCCAAAGATGCCCCTAGAATACCACCCATGAATTTACCTCCAGACTGTCACCCCTACGTTGCCATTCTTACAAATGTCCCACCCTTGAAGGCTGACCAGCTAGAATCCTACCAAATGCTAAAAAATAAAACCATGCACTGGTTGAGGTCAAATAGACCCCTTCCTAGGGAACTAGATGGTTTGATCCTGGGTGTTAGAAGGGTAGGGTGGATGGGTCATGGGCATAAGCATTTTGAGGGTGACTGTGTGGTGGTCAACTTAAGGATGTTAGGGTCGCCCAGACAATTTGTAATCAGTTTTGGGGGAATGGTGGTGCTGGTAATGGAGTAGTTAACTTGACCTACTTCTACCCGAGATCTGTTGGCAACCGTTGTGGTACTAATTTGGATTGAAGCGGGCGGCACAATTTCACCCTCCCCGGGAATGACTTCTTCCCTATGCTTTATCAGCCAGCTGCATGGCTAGGGTCATATGGGAGGTTGTCAGGACATTGAAACGATACTTTCCCCGGGGTGGTTCCCTTGCCTCCGAGTCGGGGACTTAGGTCGGAGCTTCACATCTTAGATATCATCAATACCAGTCAGACACCCTCTCCAGTTGTTGGTAGTCCCCAAGTACTGGATTCTAATTTGGTTGTCGAGATTCAACAAGGAGTAAGTGCACTTCAGATGCCCCCAGCCCCGTACCTTGCAGCGAGCCCGCTGTGGCGGATCCAGACATAAGGATTCTCAGCTGGAACGTTGCAGGTATCTTGAGGAAGCTGGCTATACCCGAATGGAACACCCTTGTGGAAGGCTACTCTATTTGCATTTTCCAAGAAACTTGGAGTAGGGAGCCTTGTCACAGGGTAGGTTACTCATCCTTCTTTGTACCAGCTGTGTCATCCCTTTCAGGGAGGGGCTGCCCCTCAGGAGGCCTCCCTATATGGGTCGCCATTTCACTTGGCTGCCAAGTCACTCAGCAAGTGTCAAATTCACCAGACCTTCTGAGTATATCACTTAAGGGACCGAGGAGATGGCTGACCTTGGACATCTTTAACATCTACGCCAGGGGTACGAAGGGAGGTTCGCACTCTCCCATAGTTTCAGATTTGGAATACTTACTTAGGCAGGGCACTAATGGTTCCAATGTCCTGGTTGCAGGGGGCTTAAACTGCACATTTGAGCCCCTTGGACTGGAGGACACCTTGGGGACTGCTGATGAAGATATCAGGAGAGGAATACCATCCTAACTATACCTCCTATTAGGAGGTGGTCGCAAGTGGTGGTCCAAATCAACTCCCTAAATATGGAATTTTTGCCTTAGGGCTGTCAATGGAAGGACGACGTCAGATCCATCAGGAGCCCATACTTATAATAGGGTGGACCATACGTCCAGGATAGATTATATCCTCCTTGATGTAAATCTCTGGAGATTCTTGCAGGATATGGAGGTACTCCCTTCAGTTGAGAGTGATCATAATCCTCTTTCTCTTACCCTCCGGCCTCTGTGGATTGGGAACCCGGGGGTGCTTACGTCTCATTTGGCCTCTGCCCATCAGGAAGTATACCCTTCCAATTGTGGCAGACGCTTGAAATGGAGTAAGCTTATTATGGATGAAGAGAAAGTGTTAGCCATTGCGGTACTCTTAGACACTGTTCAGTCTAAACTGGATTTGATGATTCCCCAGTCTGAGGAAGTCTCAGTGCTCTTTTGTGATACTACCAAGGCCCTGAGTGACCTTTTCATTCTCCCAAGCAAGGCCTCTCGAATTGGCAAGAGCAAGAACTTGTCGAATTCACTAGGTTGGTATACTAAAAAATGTAGGGAGAAGAAAAATTCCCTGATTGGTGCGGTCAAAAGTAAATCTTTGACTGCAATAAGACTGGCAAGGAAAGTGTACTCCCAGACTACGTCTGCAGCTAAGAGAGAATGGGAGGATAGGTTCTGGGCGGATCTCATGAAAGCAAGTTCGTATAGGGATGCTAGAAGCTTCTGGAACCTTATAAGATCTAGGGATAGGCCTGCTAGCACCTTGATGACGTGTAATATCCCTGCCCAGAACTGGTTCAATCACTTTGCTAACCTCTATTCTTCTACCGGGCCGATTTCCCATACCACCCTCTCCTTGGCTGTTTGTCCAGGGGGTTTTGAGTATGTTCCTTTTACTGCTAGAGAGGTGGAAGATGTATTTAAAACATTGGCGCCCTTGAAAGCAGCAGGGCCTGATGGGTTACCGGGCGACTTACTACTGGCAAATCCCAAGGAGTGGGGGAAGTTACTTGCATCTTTGTTAAACGCCATTAGTAAAGGTGCGCCCGTACCCGAGTCTTGGAGGGGGGCAGAGGTTTTCCCGATTTTCAAAAAGGGATGCCGGGACAACCCTGCCAATTACAGGCCAATAAGTCTCATTGACTCATCCCAAAAAGTGGCAGGGAAGGTGATTCTGGGAAGGGTGCTCCAGTGGGTGGACGACAATAACATCCTGTCGGACTTCCAAGCCGGATTCCGCTCCGGTACTGGGACCATTGAACAGGCCTTCAGACTGGCTCTCTTATATTGGAAGGTGGTGGTGCTGGGCAAAGGCAGTCTGTATTTGGCCTATATAGACCTCAAGACTGCCTTTAACCTGATACCCAGGGTGGAGTATTGGAAGGTGCTGTCAGAACTGGGGTTGCCTGCGTATATTCTCTCTCTCCTCATAAGACTACATGCAGTCTATTTTTCGCAGGTCCGCTGGGGCACGAAGGGTGAGAAAACCGACAGGATCACTGTGGGAAGGGGCGTCCGCCAGGGATGCGTGTTAGCCCCCACCCTGTTCTCCCTTTACATAAACAGTGTGGTTGAGCATTTGCTAAGAACCCCCTCTGACGCTCCATCCCTGGCGGGCAAATGGATCCCAACACTGCTTTTTGCAGACAATACTCTTCTTATTTCAAAGCCTCCCATGGGTCTCCAGAGCCTCCTGAATAGCTTCCAGGAGTTTTGTTTGTTGAGGGGGTTGGTAATCAATACCTACAAAACCAAGTTTTTGATTATGAATTCCCCCAGGAAACTTGGGCGACCTCCGGCTCTGAATTCCGTCCCACTGGAGAGGGTATCCGAGTTTGACTACCTGGGTATCCGCCTTAATGATTCTCTTACTTGGAACCCGCATATCCAAAAAATGCTCCTCGGTCACAAAAGGGTGGGAGGTGCTTTACTTAAGGAACAACGCTCCTCCACAAGTAAACCTATAGCCCCAGTTGTGGAAATATATAAAGCCAGAGGGGTCAGTGCTGCCCTTTATGGGGCGGAGCTCTGGGGCACCTGCAACCTGGATGTACTAGCAAAATCGGACAGCAAATTCCTGAAAGATCTGATGGCTCTCCCGTGGAGTACACCTACTGTACCAGTGCTACTGGATCTAGGTTGTAGAACAATCAAGGACCAAGCACAACTCCGCCCCCCTGCTTCTATGGGCTCGGCTGTGGCGGGTGCCTGAACTAGCCCCTTTTGAGGAAGCACTATCAGAGGTTTTGGCCATGGTAGGCTGGAGCAGGATTAAATGGCTAAGAGATGTTAAATGGCTACTAGCGGAGATAGGGATAGGAGAAGCATGGGCTTTGAGAACCGCCCCACCCAAAGCTATGATCAAGGAGCTGTACTGGAACTGGGTTTCCTCCAAAGTACATTCTGATTCACGTCATTGTAACTCTACTGTAGCTTTTGTGAGGATTAAAGACGTGGCGGCTTACGAACCCTATCTAGACATCATTTACATCCCCTTTGACAGATCCTTGTATTTTAAGTTTAGAGTGGGGACTCTTCCAGTAGATGAATTAGTTGCGCATTGGAAACCGCTGTACCAATCTTACCCGTTCTGCGCGCGTTGCCCCACCCGAGTAGAGTCGGTAACTCACATTCTTTTTGAATGTCCGATTTACCGTGCACCCAGGAGCCGCTGGCTAAAACCCTTATGTAGACTTTTAGGCACCCGCCTACACAAAGTGGTGCTACAAATTTTAATGTCTGACACATCCACCTTGATTGTCTGTGGTGTGTCAAAATATTTAAAGTGGTCATGGTTGATTCGTGCAATAAGGCTTTATTTTTCAATTTAATTCTGTTTTAACTGTCTTAAATATCTTCTTTCTGTTTTAAATTCTTTGTGTAAATAGAATGTGATCATTAAAAACGTTGTGTTTTATATTTGTTGTACAAGCTTTTATGATATTTTTATATCGAAATAAAGCATATCAATCAATTAACCATCTCATTACGACCTACCCACAATGTCACATCCGGACACACATGACACATGACAGGGTCAAACGTCTGGTGGAGATTTTAGTACGCAAGATGAAACAGTAGCCTCTCAGACTACACTCCACCACGGACCATGCAGTTCCTCTGCACACAGGGGATCTCATCCAGACCACCCCCCAGCACACGGCCTGGCAGACACTGCAGCCACTCTGCTAAAGCCAGGCATAAAATGGGTTGAAAAGTGCCGAACTTGATGGGAACCCAGACAACTCCTCCATTTGGCAGGAGATGCGTCTAAGCCCTTCTGAACAGATGCATGCAACCTTAACTTAAAATCAAGACTCTTTCAAAAACACTTCGTCTCACAAGCCCAAATCCAGCTTTAGTTTGGCCTGCACCACCAGAGTCCATCTTGGCAGGGGGCCCTAGTGAAATTCTGCTGGAGAACGAAGGCAGCTGAAGCAAATCCGCTGGCATATCAGTGCTGGCTGATAATAGAAAGGCAGGCCCACAACAAGATGTTGTGCTCCCAGCACTATAGCGCTCAATTGCATCCTTCAGATGATGAAATGCCTGGCTCACCTCCATGAAATATACTGTCTTTAAATGACTCACTAACAAAGCAGCCAAGCTTTCATCATTTGCCATAGACAAGGCTACTTTAGTGAGAAAACAGCACATGTGGGTGGTCATACCATCATATGCATTTTGTGGTCCCCAGCCATACCTTCTCACTTCTCCGAGGTCATGAAACACGATCTAATTCTAACACATCTCAGCATGCTCTAATCAAAAGACCTAATGCCCTACTGGAAGTAGCTCTGGTCCTCCACAAATTGCCGACTCTGTGGACAAATCAACAAAATGCTGCTTCATCTACTGGGCCTTGTTAACACACAAAAGCTCTTACATGAATCCTTGAGAGACTTGCAAATCAGAACATGCCGACCAGCTGTGATCACAATACTAGGAGGGGCATCTGTGCAACTGGTAAGTAAAAGCATGAGATTCTTGAACATTGCCATCATAGCAAATAAATGCTTGAAGTCCATACCAATTGAATTTAGGGTACTTTAACATCATCCGAATGTGACGGCTCCTTTTCTTGTTAATTATACGGCCCTGTTCAGGCGCCTAGCTCCAAACCCCTTCTTGCTATTACGATAATAAAGATAGGGTCACAATATTTGTGAAATATTTGTGTTACATGATATTGTTGATTTCGATATTGTGTCAGTGATCCGTAGGGATGATCTCCCATTGTAATGCGGTAAAGTCAAATGATTGCAGTTTCAGTATTCTATTGTCCTGCTGTCCTCTTAGGACTGTTAAAAAAACATTCCTACCGACAACACAGGCATCCTTGCACCATGGTCCAAGGGTACCTATGTTGGCACTAGGCTGCTAATACGGTGTCAGCGCTGGGAGAAAGGACAGGAATGCAACAGATTCCATAAATATGGGGCATTCATGCCCTTTTAGTTTAGTGTAGGGCAGTGCAGCAAGGTTACTTGGGTGTGCTGTCCTACACCAATTCCACATGAATGAGGGCTTAGATCCAGTACACTTCGTGAGGGAGCTTAGCTGGTTCAGGTACTGGAAAAGTAAACAGAACTGGACAAGTGATTCCTTATCCAAACAAAAGCCTGGTTGTACAGTCTCTGATCCATGCATTTTCTCCCTGCATGAATAGAAATAGTAGTCATGCTCTTTTGAAGGGCACTATTCGCTTTGCAAATGTGAGATTGGATTAAAATGAAGCTTGATGTGCAAATTCATTAATATATTCTAGCCTGGTGCCTGTAAATTAAATAAATAAAATGTCATTCAAATTACGGCATTGTCCATTGTCCACTTTATTTAAAGGGTTGCATCTAAATGAATTAGCACATGTGATGCACACGAATGTGGTGAAATGTTTCTCCTACTTAAAGTTAAAATTGTTATTTAAGATCTTAAGCGCTCCAAATCAGTCTTGTTCATTCTTTTACAGTACAAACTTGTGCAGTGCTTCTGGGGATAGCTTCTTAAAATAAAGTTAGCAGCCTGTAAGTAGGACGTTGTGTTGGCTCCAGCATAAATGGAACAGGAACAGAGAAATTGCTTTTCCTCCAGGGTATTCAGGTGAACTGGCAGCCATAACAACACTGACGATAAAAGCCACATCAAGCGAATGTAGCTGTAAGTATTAAGAAATCAAATTCAAAACGTACCTTTTCGGTTTCTATGCTTTAAATATAACATTTTGGTATGTGCATGGCCTAGCCCTGCATAAGTAACAAAGCCAATTGTTCTATCTATCGAAATATGTATCAAATAAAAGCTATAAAACCAGTAAAAGATTGTGTTTTTGTAAAGTCTATTTTAGTGGGATGTGTAATTAAGATGTTATTTGCAAACATCTTGAGGGAGATTTCTCAGCACTTTGCTCCAGTGCAAAGTCACAAAAAATTATGCAATTTGGTGCAAAGTGTTAAACTATTTACCTTCCCACACCAAACATATTTAATGCAAATAGCACTTTTTGCTTAACGAGTGAATCACCTGGGTGGTAACCATAGGCATTCCCAAGCTTCGACGTATGATTTTTCACGCTAAGACTCACATACTAAACTGCTTATTTATGGTAAGCCAAGAATGGTATTTAAATCTAAACATCCAATGTACAGATGTCATCCCTTAGGAAATCCTTGTGGCTCTTGAAAAGGTCAATGGACCTTTGATACCAAATAAGACTGGAGCTTGAACAAAAACATGAACGTTGCATGCATCATCAACAATCAGGTTAGTGTTCAATCAATGATGAGAGGTTGGTTTCGTTTCTACACCTTTATTTATCTTAAAGGATTAGTATTTTTTGACATCTTTATTCAGATTAGTCGTTTAGAGAAATATCAATAAAAAGTTGATTAGTGACAGCAACAAAAAAGTGTTCCATATAGGAAATTGTTACTAATCTAGCTAAAGAGACTAACCCAACCTAAACAGAACCCATAAAGAGTTCTTTTCAGAAAAGAACAGGATTTTGAGTATGAGAACTACCCATAAAGAGTCATTTTGAAAACTCAGCCGAGTTCTGTACAGCTGGAGTTACAAATTCTATAATAAGATGATCTTTGCAGTAGGATTGATCAACAAAGGGCCTCTAAACAAAGGAAAAATAAAGTCACCTTTAAAAGTAGTTGTCTGCAACAAAGGTAATAGAGCCACTCTCTATCAGGATAAAGGTGTCTCTCTCCCCTCCTATTACACAATTCTCATTACTCTACCTAGCTAGGAACACTCACTATAATAAAACCATACAATAATGTGTAGATCACTCGGGCATTAACTCTTCACTTCCAAAGGTAACCTCTCATCTGATGGTGTTGTCAACTTCCAATGCTTCTTCTCCCGATTCGCACTGTAAACCTTCTCGTGGATATAGTGAAAAAATTAGTTTCAGGATTTTGTTATGTAGAGGAAAGTACTCATGAGAATCTTCTTACCCAGGCTAACAGATGCACGTTATGTTCATTATGAATACAAAGCAAGTTGGATACGTTGAGGCAAACTAGCAGTTATATACTGTAGAGCATTCTTCTGTATCTAAATCATTATTTATTCAAGTAGTCACAGCAGCTCATTGTGTTAGAAAAAGTACCTAACATGGTGTGAGGAAGCTAAAGATACATGGATTTGGAGTCAGACCATTCTTAGGCAAGCTGCAGGTGCTAGTCAAATGTTCTAAATAAACGTCTATTAAGCTATGAGCAAGAGTTGAAAGAAAAGGCTTTTAGGCCCACCTAAAGAGCCACATTTATAAAATGATAGCCTCCTACACAAAATGTCTTCTACATTATTTCGCACACATTTAGGTATTACATATATTCCCTACATATGATTAATCTAGGAATTATTTACTGAATTAATAATGCATTTGAATAAGATTCTTTCACGTTATAACACATGCAATTTTTTTGTGAAATATATTTATTAGTGTTTTTAGTTTTTCATATTTGCATACATACAGTTAATACTAAGAAATAGTATATTACCAAATATAACATATACAGCATTAATTACATCAACACATCTTTGGAAGCTCCGTGTATGCTCACAATTCTGTCTTCAAGCTCTTTTTCAAAACAGTGTATTGGTACCATATTAGTTTCAGTTAGTTGTTGCTGTTCTAGCGTAGCATTAAATACACTGGGGAGTCTCAGATAGCTTTGCATCTAAAAAGCATATCTTGTTTTATGTTAATAACCAAATTGTCCCATTTTCTGTGAAACCATGTAACTTAATGATATCCAGTGGTGCCTGCTGAGTTCAGTTTTCTAATTATTTTAAAAAGATTGCCTTGTACATTTCTTTTATTCCATTTACTGCTGCAAGGGGAGTGTGGGTTTGCCAGTGGGGAAATCTCTCACTTGCCATATCTTCTAGTATTTTCCTGCTTATGATCAAACAGAGGTTTCGATATTATTATCGGTAATCCCATCCGTGTTTTTTTGCTCATTTCTATGTTTGTGTTTCCTGCTGACCCAGGCTCTCAGTATTTCTGTCCATAAATCAGCTATGGGGCTTCTACAGAGTCCACTGGCCTTCTCCTGCGGTTTGGCTCTTTCCTCTGCTCTGGTCGAGTTGTCTACGGCCTTTTCCCGTAACAGTATGGAGGGGCACTTCAGTGCGTTCCAGCTCTCCAGCTCATAGCTATCTGTCTGCTAGCCAGAACCAGAGCTAGATCTGCAAAGCGGGAGCCCACTTTCTTAGTTTTTGGTCTGGGGAATTCCGTCTCACATCAGTGACGTGGCCAAATTTCTGTTCAGGAAGGAGCAGAAATGGATTTTTCTTTTGAAAAGTCACATGCAAGGTTTAAACGATGACATACCGTGGACATCGCTGTAATTCAACTAGTCCTGAGTTTTTGTCATCTGTCTTCTACATTGACTCATCTCGTTATCATCTTTGAGGTCATTCAAGATACTCCATCTCAGACCAAATTAAGTCATTTTGCGTCTGATACATTATTCCACACATGTAATTGCTTATTTTTAGCATACATAGTTCAATTGTCACTATCTGTAGTCATTAGGAGTATATGCACTGTTGCTTCCACTTTGGCTCAATCTACACAAAAATACTTACTTTTTCCCATATTGGTAATAGGGATTATAAATGAGCACATATGATCCCGTTACATCTTTCAGCGCATGCACTCAGAATTAACTATATTGTTGTGCCTCTGATATAGCTGCCTGTTTGTTTGACAACAGTAACGCTCCCTTTGCCTTGTGGTGGTACACACCGGCAATGGGATCGCCATTGGATGCGTTCTTACATCGGCGCATGCGCAGCACACTCTGGCGCATGCGCGGATCGATGCACATGGCTCAGAGCCCGCGCATGCGCATTGCGGCCGAAGTGCCGTGCGCATGCGCGTTGCGGTTCACTGCTCACGCCTCGCACTACCGGGATGCCTAGCGCATGCGCACTACAGCGCGGGCATCCCTTTTGCGAAGCGGACGCGATGCTTAATAGGAACAGCTGCAGCCTGTTACCCAATCAACCAGGGTATAAATAGACATGCGCGCTGTGCGTCGGTACCTCCGTTCCTTCTCGGACGCCGGCATCGAGGTACCGACGGACAGGTAGGGCACCATACCATCATTTGCTATCCCTATAGGGCGAGTCACCTCAGCACTAGCAAGAGTCCTTTAAAGAGTGGCTCTACCTACCTTGAGTGTTCAGCCAGTTGCCCAATACTTGGTTACTGATAGCGCCAGTGCCTCTTTTAGCCATTTTATCGCTAGATATAGTCCTCTAAGGAGTGGCCCTGCCCTCCACTTTTGGTTAATTAATTCTTGCAGAGGGCCCGATTCACAGAACTAACTTAAGACAAAATCCTAAACTTGCTACTTTTGGTATTCACAGAAGTTAGGATTTTGTCTTAAGTTTGTCTTAAGACAGACTTAAGACAGACTTAAGTTAGCATTTTGTCTTAAGTCTGTCTTAAGACAGACTTAAGACAAAATCCTAACTTCTGTGAATACTAAAAGTAGTAAGTTTAGGATTGTGTCTTAAGTTAGTTCTGTGAATCGGGCCCAGAGTCTTTAAGTCATTTTCCTTATACTTGGTTGAGTCTTTTTTCTGTTTAAAGCTAGGTCTTGTTAAGAACAGTTTTGGAAATGGTAGCTATTATTGTTGTTAGTCCCTTTGCTACTTTTCAAAGGTACTTTCTTGTCCATTTCCCTCCTTAACTAGAGCGGGGCCTCCCTTTTTCCCGAGTGGGTTCCGGGTGAGGTGAGGCGTATTCCCACATAATGCTGGGTAAGTTACCACATCCATTCCCATATGTGTTTGTGTGCTTAGCATCTTGTGCTTGTTTTCCTAAAATCTGTTGTGCACTACATGGTTTTTGATTCACGCTTATGTCTCTTCTTTAGGAGATACATAAAGTTCTGGACTTCCTACAGTATTCATCTGGGCTCAGAGGAACTGGTAGGACTTATCCAATGTACACTAGCGTGCATCACTAAATTCTAATTTTTGATTTGCAGTCGCAGTTTCCTAAATGGTCCTGAAGAAAGCTAAGACCAACAGTCAATACAGCTGAAACATGTCGACCTCCACTCACTTTGCCCACATATAGTTATTATTTCAAACTATTTTGGCAAATTTTAATCTTGACACGAGCGCCATACTGATTAAAATTAATTTTGGCCCTTGGAGTCAATTTTACTTTCACGTTTCTCACTTTAATTTTTTGCACTGCACCCCATTAGCATCACCAGTGAAGCCCAGTGGTCTGTATTTACACCATGTTAATCCATCTCTGCACCATGACTAGGTGCACTGTTTGAGAATTGGATTGGTGACATCTCCCACATGACGACATTCCACCACATGGGTGGGCTGATGGGAATTTTTCTCAACAGACCCGGGTTATCACTTCTAGTGCTACTAATGGTCTTGGGACACTAGTTCAGTTGCGGCACACTTACAGGTTTCTGACCAGGCCACTTTTTGTTTATTGACAGTCTCTCTTAGGGCATGAGTGGTTTTGGTCGTTAAATATAGCCCTATTTGACCCTCCCTACGTTTATTCTCTGAATAATCTGAGGAGGCATACCTCCAAAGAGCATGGAAGGGTTCGGACCAATGTCAGATTGATCTGACCCAGCACTGTGCCCCAGAATTCTTGTAGAATCTTACACCCCCATGTCATGTATATGAACCCCACACCTTGTTGTCCGTGTCTGGGGCCGCCCAAACCTCCTCCATGCTTTACATTTAGTCTGTGGGGCACGAGATAGACCATATGCACATAGGTAAATTTAATGAGTTTTAACACAGCATTCCTGGATATCTGTCTTGGGTTTATTATTATTTGGGACCATTCCATAACTCACAAGTCCCTCCCCACCACTACGTTCCATCTCTCCCGTAACCGCTATACAGATGTTTTCACCATACCGATCAGTGCTCTGTCATGTCATTTTAGTGCCTGGCTGATCCCGGTGTTACTAACACTTGTAGCCTCTCATGTGTCTGTGGTTCCAGCTGAGCACTTCCCCAGAGATCTTTGAACTTTTTTACTACTGTATGGCAAGTGAGGAATTGACCACCAGGCAAGTGCTCTAGTGTAATCAATAGCAGCCTCCTACCAACATTACCCCAACTTCTGTCCAGCTAGACATTGATGTGCTCGAAAATAATGTAGGTGGCTTCCCACTTGGGAGCCCTATGAGGGGCAGACCCGGTGTATACGTTGGGATTTCCATCGCTTCTTGATAGCATCTCTTTCAGCTATACAGTGCCACTTGTAATTGCACCCCTGGATTTTGGATGGTCACTGAGGGATGTAGGAGCTTAGCCAGTAGGGGCTTTTGATTAGTAACTGACTTTGCAGTATTTAGGATTTCCAGGTTCTGACCCTCCAAGTATTGGGCCAGTCATTGCATTAGGGCCACCAAATAATATAGCTCGAACTCTGGGGTCCCCAAACCTCCTTCTTCTGGAGTTCTCTGTAACATGGCCGGCGAAACTCTGTTTCTTCCCTCATCCAAGATCAGTTAGCGTAGTCATCTATTAAGCTTAGCGAACCATGAAGGAGGGATCACCACTGGCAGATTAACAAAATTATATAATAATCTAGGGAGCATATTCATTTTTGCCAGTGCAATTCGAGCCATCATGGGGAGTTAAAGCAAATGCTAAAATGGGACACGTCCTAATGGTCCGCAAAACTGGGTTCAACTTTCCTTCCTGCAGATCACCTACTTTGAGAAGTACCTGTATTTCAAGATATTTTAAAGATCAAGGGGCCCAAATCAGATCTGCAGACAGGCCAGCTGGGTGTTGTGTCTCCCCTATGAACGGGAATATGTGGGTCTTTATTGTGGTTAATCTTAAACCTCCCAAGGCTGAGAAAGTCTCCAGAAGAGCCAGAGTTTGTTCCAATTCCCGACTCTCATCCCCCAGATAAAATAGTAAACCATCTGCATAGAGAGAGAAAATATGGTCTCTCTCTCTCTACCAGCCGCATCCTATGTGATTGTCCTTTTTGTCTGAATAGTCATGGTAGTGGCTCAATGGCTAGGGCAAACATAAGTGCGGACAATGGGCACCCTTGCCTGGTGCCCCTGAATATGTTATACAATTGCGATCTCACCCACACCTGCTTTCACTCGAGCAGTGGAGCTGGAATACAGTAATGTAACCCACGTTATCCACATGTTTCCCTATCCCATTCTACCCATTGTAGCTCACGAAAGCCCCATCGTACCGAATCGAAGGCTTTTTCCAGATCTACCGACATTATAGGAGCTTCTGGATAATTACTCCTCTCTGGGTGATGCATAATACAAAAGAGTCTACGGATGTTGGCAGATGTGGCCCTCGTCGGGATGAACCCATTCTGGTCTGGATGGACGAGGTATGTCACATTAGGTAGAAGTCGTGACACTAAGACCTTGTTCAGGATTTTGAAATCACCGTTCAACATGGAAAGTGTTCAGAACCCAGACTCCTGCACTCCCATTTGCTTTGATTTTGGTATGGGTATCACCAAAGCATCTCTAGTCAAGGCCAGCAGCGCACGTTTCCTGTACTTCTGCATATAATGTTTTCAATTTGGGATTATGAATTTGCACCAGTGCTAAAAAAAGTCCAAAGGCAGGCCATCTGTTCCAGGTGTTTTCCCAGGGCCCATCTCTCTGATGGCCCTTGTGTTTCGTGGGCCATCACCGCGTCTTCCAACTCAGCCCTTAGGTGGGGATCTAGCATCCGCAGCAGCAAGGGCATCAGAAACTATCATATGTCCTCATCGGATTGTGGGTGCGGGGCCTCATAGAGCTTCTTGTAATATGTACTAAAAGCTATATTTATTGCGGTAGGGGAGTATAATCCCACCCCCTCTGTAGTAATGGGTGTCCCTCTGGAGTCGGGTTGCACTAGCCATGGCAGTGATCCACCCACTTTACCTCCCTCTTAATGTACACTGGTGTGGTTTTTACTTTTAGTAAAGGCCTTATTAGATCAAGGATCGACCACATATTACAGGATAATGACCTCTGGCCAGAGTTACAAGACATGCAAGTGATTCACAGGTCCGATAGTGACCACCTGGCACTAAGTGCATCGTTTTATATAACGGCCTTCAAAGATTGACAACTGAAGGCAGTTGTCCCCACCGCATTAACTACAACATCAAATAATCAGAGCAATATCAGGTGGACAGAAATGGTGGGAGATGAAAAAGCGATGACACTCATATATAACCTTTTTGTTACCATAATGTCTCAAATAAACCCAAATATCATCTGTAATAGCCATTTCATTACCCTACAAAGTGAACTCATGGACTAAAACCATGTTTCATGAGGGAACAGATAAGAGTAGTATCTAAAAGGAAAATGCCTACCTGGTAGAACAAGGCCTGCCACGTTGGAAAGTTCCAACTCTTGTGTGCTTTTAAAAAGGGTTTTAGACCTGAAATAATAAAGACTAGGCACGAATATATAAATACTGTCCCCAAAATCAACAGGGAATGGGATGAGGCCCAATGACTCATGTTATCTGAGGCCCTAGAGAAGGGAGACGAAAACAACTTTTGGAAGTTAGTAACTGGAAATTCTAACAATAGCGCTTTTAGAATCTGCTATTATGTCCGACATCTGGGTCACCCACTTTAGTGCTCTTTAGGTTTGCCAGCAGCATAGTAATAGCCAAGAGGTCACTCCCATAGAAGAGGCTAGTGGTGCTCAACCATCTAGAGTGATTACTCCATCCCTCACCAAGCTATGCAAGTGAGCCCCATATTCACTCTATCTGAAGCACACAAAGCATTAATGCTGACAGAAAGGGGCAAGGCTCCTGGAATGGATGGCATTCCGGGAGACCTTTATTTCTCAGACCTGCCATCTGAGTCCCCTATCTGATCGCTTTATCTAACAGAATAACAAGCAGTAATAGGATCTCCCCATCATGGCAGGGTGTGGTTAGTATACCAATATTTAAGAAAGGTGAGAGATCCATTGCATCAAATTATAGACTGATAAGCCTTATTGATAACTCCCAAAAAATCTTTTGTAGACAGGTATTATTCAGATTGAAAGAGTGGATGCAGCAAAATACTATCCTGGAAGATTCCCAAGCAGGTTTAGGAAAGATAATGAGCACCTTGGATCAGGCTCTCCGCTTCAAGGTCATAACATGGAAATACATAACCTTGTCGCGTGACCAGCTACACGTCGCTTTTATTGACCTAAGAGCAGCATTTGACCTGGTCCCCAGAAACACAATATGGGAGGTACTGGAAGGCTACGGTATCCCTCCAGATCTACTAAGATTACTTAGGTTTCTCAACTAGGGATATAACTGAGAATATAGAGATCAGGAATGGGGTCAGACAGGGATGCGTCCTAGCCCCAAAATTGTTTAGCTTATTTATAAATGGCGCAGCATTGAGGTTGAAGTTATCTAAACACGATGCCCCTAAAGTGGCGGGTATATCATCTCCAATATTAATGTTCGCAGACAATACTCTGCTGATCTGCCATACACCTATGGGCCTTCAATCTCAATTGAACGCTTTCGTTACCTTTTTTGGGGAAAGAGGGTTAGAATTTTACCCCTCGAAATCTAAAGTTATGTTAATTAATTCCCACAAGACGTATAGAGGTATTGTGACTGTAGATGGCCTCCCCCTGGAGGTAGTTGAACACTTTGACTACCTTGGTGTTAGGCTAAGTAACACCCAAGCATCGGCCCCACAGATTGAAAAAAGCAAAACCACACTACATCAGTAAGCTTTCACCATAGCTAGATGCTCTAATGTCATATCTGGACGACCTATTGCACCAGTCATGGCTATATACAAAGCTATGACTGTCATGTCAGCATCATATAGAGCGGAGATCCGGGGGTATGCAGATACAGACAGACTAGCCAAAACTGAAAATAGATTTATAAAAACACTCTTTAAACTTCCTCAAAGTTCCCCTGTAATAAATCTACACCTAGATTTGGCCTCAATCCCATCCATCTAATAGCTGTCCTAAAACCATTGCTCTATTGGGCTAGATTATGGTACACACAAGAATTGTCATCTTATAGAGAGTGCGTGAAAGACCTTCCAGCCCTCAATAGAAAAGTACGAACACCTTGACTCAAACACAAACAAGAATTATCATATAAAATTAGTATGAGAAATTTATGGAAAGCCCCAGACAAAATAGTAAAAGGTGATACTGTAATAATCTAACAGTGCTACTGGGAGGCAGTGATAGCCCAAATGTGGGATGCGTATGAAACAAATACCGTCACAGGCAAGTTTCTCAATCACAAAAGCCAACCACAGCTAGAACCTTATAGGAACAAGATGCACCCGCATCAACTGAAAAGCTTGTATGTTCAATATAGGTGTGGGGTTCTGCCCTTAAGATCTCACACTATTAAATGGACAAATGTGTCTCCTAAAACTCATTTTTGTCCAAACAGTCGAAACCTAGTAAAAACAGAATCCCATTATTTGCTATTCTGCCCCTATTATAGAATACGCCATAATATGTAATAGTATGAGCATCAGGCACTATTGGGAAGCGGAGAGACTGTTCAAGAGCGACACAAGTAAACCTTTAGCTTTTACGGTCTCCCAATATCTGCACATTGCTTGGATCTTAAGGCGGAAGGTCATTCTTAATTCTACTGTATGAAAGAGCTTGATAAATATTAATATTGCTAATGTACTATGTACATTTCTTTTATTGTAAATATATGAAGTTCTCAGATTGGAGAACATTGCATTTGCCTAATCCTATATCTGATTCCCTTGCCACACGATCATTGTTTCCTTCTAGGTGCAGTCTCTCTAATTATGTTGTTAACAAAAAAGGGATTCTTATTTGTTTTTAACCAAGTAATTTTATAATGACGTTTTTATGATTTTTACCTGCCTAATGTTTTACTGCTTTGTGTTGTATGGGCTGTGCCCAAAATAAACGTATATATACATCGGCCTGCTCAGAGGGTCCCACAAGGACACCCAAGGCCTCCCCCCTATTTTATTTTTTAACAAAAATTGCGGGCTACGATTACCGTACGAGTACCCCGCGAGTACCTTTCCGTGTACGAGCTGCATGCTCATTGGCTGTGAACACTCCAAATCAGGAAGTGTTGGCAGCCATCTTGTGTTTTGTTATTTCAGGATTGTTTGACATACCTCATAGTTACGTAAGAAATTGGTCTTAGATATGTTTTATTTCTATTTTTTAGATTGTTAATGAGATTGTTGTTTTTTTTTTTAAAGATAATCTTCTTGATTGTCTTTTTCTTGCCCGCTGTTAAGTGATGTGTACTATTGAACTCACTGTTTCTAGTGAAATTCAATATATTCCGAGAACAGCAAAAAAGGCAAATGAAATACTTTAAAAATGATTTTGTGTTGTAAAAGATAAATTGTAACTGTATTTTTTTATTGTCTTCTACAGATGCTAAATTTGCAATAATTCTTATTTTTTTTAATTTATTATTTTGAAGGTAAGTATAACTAAGTATCAAATTAAATCTTTATGTGTGTCAATAAAAAAATTATTATAGAAAAAATATTTTTATATTTAGTTTTATTATTATTTTACAGTACAATATGAAATATTAGTAAAATAGAATAATATGTAAATATTTATTTTAAAAATTAGTAAAATTAGTTAAAAAAAATGTTGGTGAAATTACTACATTTAGGAATTATCATTTACAAAACCTTTTAAATTCACTGAAAAAGCCATAGGTTTCACCCACGTTATAGTTAAAACTTAGCATTTAAAAAACCTTTGAAATTCACTATAAAAAACATAGGTTTCACCCACGTTATAGTTAAAAATTAGCATTTAAAAAACCTTTGAGATTCACTGAAAAAACATAGGTTTCAGACATGTGATAGTTAACTGGACATTTTACTCATACAAAACCATTGAAATTCCCCCGTTATAGTTAACTATAACTCGCGCGCCTGCAATGCGCTGCTGATGACATCACATATTACATCACTCATGGCATGGTCAGTGACATCACTCATGACATCACTGATGACATCTTAAAGGACATCACTCATGACATCACTGATGACATCATTCAGTGAATGTGTGTCTTTCTGAAAAATAAATATTTTTTATATATGTATACCTAAAGGTTGATGGAAGAATAAATGGGTATATAAGTGTCGAAATGGATGATTCTGTTTGTGTAAAATGTATTGGATAACTGATTGATTAAGTGTATCTTAGCAAATACATAGGTTAGTTAGTTATGTTTAAATGTGTCAATATCTGTATCAGTCACTCACTTTGTGTATAAGTGGCTGCATGGGTTGGTGAGTAGCTATATGAGTGTGTATATGGGTTATGAGTTGGTTTTTTGAGTATCAGTATGAGTGTCTCTATGGGTCGGTGCGGGATATTACTTAGTGCATAGATGCATGAATGACTGAGTCACTGTTTGTATGTCTTTTGAAGACAGCATGTATGCAGGACTGTATGGGTGGATGAGTGTGTGTATGCGTGTGTTAGTGAGTGAATGACTGTCTCAATAATGTCTTTATGAGTAACTACATATGTTTTAAACTAGTCTATGTGAGTATTGATGTATATAATTGAGCATATGTGAGAGTGAGAGTTTGGAAGAGTTCCTGTATAAATAAGTATGTGTTTCTATAACTGATTGTTTAAGAGAGTAAGTATATGTACGTTTCAATAGAAGTAAGTGTAGTGGTGTGTAAGTATGTGTGTGAGTAACTATATGGATGAGTATTATTGTGTAACAGGATGTATAGGTGTATAAGTACATATGATTAGTGAGTACATGTATGAGTGGCTATATAGAACTGATGGTGAATGAGCGGATTTGTCTGTAGATGTTTGAATTACTGAATAGGTTGTTGTAACTGGTAATGGTATCTCCATTTTTTAGAAATGTTTAGTTTCTATTTTTGAATGTGTGTATCAAAGGTTATATTACGCTGAGAGGAGGTCTGCCACTCTGTCACAAGGATGATGTCATTTGAGATGTCATCAGTGATGTCATGAGTGATGTCACTGACCATGTCATGAGTGATGTAATATGTGACATCATCAGCAGTGCATTGCAGGCACGCGAGTTATAGTTAACTATAACGGGGGAATTTCAATGGTTTTGTATGAGTGAAATGTCCAGTTAACTATAACGTGTGTGAAACCTATGGTTTTTTCAGTGAATTTCTGTGAAATTTTAGTTTGCGAACTGAACATCATCTGCGCCATCTTGTCCATTCCTCAGACTCACGTACAAATATGCATGCACGGCAGCCATTTTAGGTACCATGGTCTCCCTGTTCCCGATCAATCGCCAGCGCGCTCCACTGACCCTGCGAGCATCCCCTATGCACCCTGGCTGCCCCCGCTCTCACATGCATAAGTCATAAACCCTCCCCATCCGCGTGACTCTGCCCCTGGGAGTCACACCCCGCGCCTGACCAACACCTCCTTTCCTTTCATGAATACCCCTCTTTTGATAAACCCTTCCTCTACGCTCGATTGTCCACGCAGACCATTCCTTTTATGAATGCCTCTCCTTTGATGACCCCTTCCTCTGAGCCCGATTGTCTGTACGGATCCCAGGCCATCACCTAGCCAGAGGATACAGTTTATTGCCCCCCTACTGTATGGAGTCGCTCCTCTTCAAAAGAGCTACTATTGATCATGGCCTCCCCACCCCCTGAGATCCGATCAGGTGCACACATTCTAAGAATCGGCGGAACGTCCAGCTGTGTGATAGCCCCCTTCTATTGTATGTGGGGTGGGGACCTCTACTGTAGATACGTGTGGGAATGTGCCTGAAACGGGGATTCCGGGGATGTCTTTTCATACTTCAAAGTGTCTTTGTTGCAATAAAGAATGCTCACATGTCATAAACTAGGGTATAAGAGGCCAGGCCTCAGAGAGGCTGTTAGAGCACCTCGAAATTATACCTCGTTGTCCGATCTGATGTGTTCTGCTCCGTCGGAATAAAACTTTGTTTCCCGCCTTCCTGTCTCCAGCGCCTGCCTCTTTGTTTGATAACCCTTGCATGGTATTAGAGGCGTTTAACGCCGGGCAAATACTTGAGAGTCATCGACCCAACCGCCTGACCATTTTCCATTTTCATCATTTCAAAGGTTTTTTAAATGCTAAATTTGAACTATAACGTGGGTGAAACCTATTATTTTTTCAGTGAACACATATATATATATATATATATATATATATATATATATATATATATATATATATATATATATATATATTACCTACTGGCGGTAGCCAGTAGGTATATATAGTTAAGATTTTTTTCCTATGGGATTTCTGAAAATTCTATGTCGAATAACTTTGCCGGTTGTGGACGGAATTGGCTGAAATTATCAGGAAAATGGCACATTTTGTTTCTGAGCAGCCCCTGAAAATTTGGGGGGGTTTCGTCAAGGGGGGGCCGAGAAAAAAGGAGGGTCCCAAAACGCGTTTTCCCATTCATTTTTCCATAGGGCAGTTGGAATCACTTTTAGCTCGAACGGCTAAATGGATTTACACGAAACTTGGCGAAATTGTAGATATGGTTTGCCTGACATGCCTTTGCTATATCTCAATATATGTGCTTCAGTGGATTTTGAGAAATTAACGTTTTAAAAAACAGATATATCTGTGACAGCGTCCCGGTTAGCGCCCCGGTTCGCGTACCTGACGCGTAACGGAACTTCGCGAGGAGAAGCGGATTGGCTCCCCAGTGACTGTGAACATTCTAAACAGTCCGAAGCGGCCACCATCTTGTGTCTCGGTAGGATCGAGACACAAGAGGTGGCAAAAACAAAGGGGGAAATGAGCATAAGGGGGCAGAGTACATCCTCCCTGACCCCCTAGGTTTGATGAGGGGGCTTTAAAAGGGCCCCGCGGGGCAAAAACATTTAATTTTTATTATAGTTTTTTTGCGGGGGGAGCGCTCGGTACGCGCACCGGGAAGCCGTCCGGGGAGCGTAATATACGGAAAAAAGAATGAAAGAATGTTCAAATATTGTTTATTTATTGGTTGTTCTATTTGTTGTATTTTTTTTAATTTTTTTATTTAAGTACCAACATGTAGGTACCAATGCAGAGTCTAAAAATAAATATACACAGTTTTCTTTGTAGATATCTTGCATGTTGTTTCAGAAGTTATTGTGGTATATGGAATTCATAGCACAGTCTGTGAGGAAAGCAGAAAGAACATGGAGGCAGGAGATGATAAAGAGATGTTAAATACACATTGGAGATAATATAGTGGGAGAAAGGAAGTAACTATGAGCAAACGTACTATGTAACACAAAAAAAGTTGCACAGTATATTTTAAGTCTCAGTTTATATTTTATCTTTTTGGGTACTATTTCATAATTTTCATATTAAAAAGAATAATGTCTCAAACAATTTTAACTTTTAAAATTTAAATTTATTGTTCTGATTTTTCAAAATCTAAGAGAATTTGTAACATTAAATCATCAGGAATGTCCTCCTTTTCATTCCAAGAATCACATTCACATTCTTCAGCACATTTTAATAATTCTTGGTCTACTGATTCATCCATAAAGTCTAGTTCTTCTTTTTCTTGGTTTGGATTGCTTTCAATCTTAATTTCAAATGAAATTGTATTTTCTTTTGGCTGTGCTTCCATTTTCTTGCTGTAAATTGCATAAAAAAATATATCAGTGGAGATAGGGCACTGTTGGGTTTAAGTTCAGACAGGTGCTTGTGAGTTTTTAACAGTGAAGTTATCTTTGGGCAGTGCATGGTTTCAGGCAGGAAGTAAAACTATTAAAAAGTGCCTGTGATGAAGCCTAAGTAAATTCATAATTATACCACAGAAGCCTAACTCAATCAATAATTTAAATAATTAAGTCTTTCTCAATGACTAACTCTTATAGAGGGACAGTATGTAACTATCTGAAAACGTTTTCCTTATTTAATTTAAAGTGCATAACATAGTTCTACTTTCAAATTTTTAAAATTATATCTTACCTTTGAAAAAGAAGTTAAAGTTGACAGTCAAAATGCTCTTGAAATGTACTTCAGGAAGTAGTAGTCAAAATGGCTGTGTTTCTCTCTCTTTCTTTATATATATTCAGGTACATAACCAATCAAATGTCTTGAAATAATAGTAGAAAATGAAAGTAACATTTTAATTGTTTGTCAATTCTAACACTTCATATGTGTTTCTGTCATGTAATTTACCTCAGGATATTTAGTCAGTCCTACAGCATCATTTTCTCAATGGAATTCCATCAAATTTGGGTAAATGGTAAGGACTGCTATGTAGTAGGGTCTATTCTATATTTGATGAAAGTGTCTCCAGTGGTTTTACTGTAGATTACTTTCCCACCTTTTTTTAGCGAGCGCTCACCAGTGCGCGCCCCGGTACGCGTACCGGCAGCGTTACGGGAGTCCTCCATTTTGTGTATCGGTAGAATTGAGACACAAGATGGAGGGGAAACAATGTTCGGAATGGGTAGAAGGGGGCACGGTAGACACTTTGTGACCCTCTAGGTTTTCTGAGGGGGGCTTAGGACGCTGATATATGCAAAAATAAAAAATAAAAATGTGAAAAGTTTTGCGGGGGAGCGCCCGGTACGCGCACCGGTAAGCGAACCGGGGAGCGTACTTTGGTGAAAAATAGTGAAAAAAGTTAGTAAAAGATAAACGTTTAGAATGATCAGAGGTAGGGTAGCTCTGAAAAGAGCTATTGGGTTCTGTGGCTGATTTAGGTACCTACAAGTAGGTTCCAATGCACAGTTTTAAATTCAGGAGGAAAATTCTATTCCCCTCATCTGAGAAGTGCACACCATCTCCTCTGTAGATGTCTTGCATGTTGTAACGCAAGTTATTGTTGTATATTGAACCCATTCTAAAGTCTCTCATGTAAGCAGAAAGAGATTTATTCACATGTTTCCGTGCTTTCTCAAATTGTGGACAAAATTGGTTGGACCAGTTCCATTTCTGTCTTTGGCATATATTGGAATATACCAAGGCAGTTTGGGGAAAAAGTGTCATCAATTGATGAAAGGTGTCCTTTAAAAGCATTTCCAGACCAACCCCAGTCATAGTCACAAAATCATTTTCACCACAGTGCACTATTAAGAGGTCAGGGTTTGGCAGATGCATAAAACAATTATAATAAAAACATATAAAATATATTTTTCATTTAAAAGAAGAATACATTTTACAGCTTTTCATATTTGCTATTAAAAAACCATTGAAATTCACTGAAAAAACCATAGGTTATAGACCATATATAGTTAGGAATTAGCATTTACAAAACCTTGAAAATTCACTGAATAAACCATAGGTTACAGACCATATATAGTTAGGGATTAGCATTTACAAAACCTTATTTTACTCACACAAAACTATTGAAATTCGCATATATAGTTAGTTGCACTAACTATATATCGCTCACCCGCAATCCACTTCTGATGATGTCACATATTACATCATTCATGACATGGTCAGTGACATCACTGATGACATCACTGATGACATCTCAAATGACATCACTGATGACATCACTGATGACATCTCAAATGACATTACTGATGACATCACTGATGACATTTCATTTGACATTACTGATCACATCACTGATGATATCATTTATGTGATAATACAATGAACCTCTTCAGACTCTAATATAACCTTAGATACAATCAATGTAAACAGACACTCACAGACTGTCACTCATCCATGGAGTTACTCACACACCTAGTCAGTCATGCAAAGAATCAATCACACCTCCATTTCCTCAACTATACAGTTATACACACCTTACTTATTCAAACATATACTAACACATATTTACTCTCTTATACAATCCCTGAAACAAATTCACAATGATCCATACACCCACTCACACATTTACTGGCTCTTATGCACAGTTATTTATATATGTCAACTCTCACATGTACTGTGTTTTACATATGTACTTACTTTGACATGTAGCACTGAGATATCCATTCAATCACCAATACACTTATGCACACAGTCAACCGCCCATACAGCTGTTTCCACATGCACTTTTGAACCCATACATCTAGTGAATCAACTGCTCACACATCTATGCACAGAGTCATACACCTCCAAGCCACCTACACACACACTCAGTCTCCCATACAAATACTTGGGCAACCAATCAATAATCCATATAGTTACTCATATAGCTACTGATCAACACATGCAGCAGTTTACAGAACAACAGATAGAAAGATGCACAAATTAAGACAGTTTAGTCACTAACTCATGCACTCAGTGAGACACATTTAATCGCTCACTCATACAGTCAGTCATGCACCTACTAAATCCTTCATCCAGACACTTATACATTCACTCATTCTTCTATATGTAAGACATATTTTAACTTTACAGAAACATACAGTCAATGGATGTTGTCATCAGTGATGTCATCAGTTATGTCATTTAAGATGTCATCAGTGATGTCACTGACCATGTCATGAATGATGTAATATGTGACATCATCAGCAGTGGATTGCGGGTGCCCGATATATAGTTAGTGCAACTAACTATATATGCAAATTTCAATGGTTTGTGTGAGTAAAATAAGGTTTTGTAAATGCTAATCCCTAACTATATATGGTCTCTAACCTATGGTTTTTTCAGTGAATATATAAATATATATTCACTGAAAAAACCATAGGTTAGAGACCATATATAGTTAGGAATTCGCATTTACAAAACCTTATTTTACTCACACAAAACCATTGAAATTCCATATATAGTTAGTTGCACTAACTATATATCGCGCACCCGCAATCCACTGCTGATGATGTCACATATTACATCATTCATGACATGGTCAGTGACATCACTGATGACATCACTGATGACATCTCAAATGACATCACTGATGACATCACTGATGACAACATCCAGTGACTGTATGTTTCTGTAAAGTTAAAATATGTCTTACATATTGAAGAATGAGTGGATGTATAAGTGTCTGGATGAAGGATTTAGTAGGTGCATGACTGACTGTATGAGTGAGTGATTAAATGTGTCTCACTGAGTGCATGGGTTAGTGACTAAACTGTCTTAATTTGTGCATCATTATGTCTGTTGTTCTGTAAACTGTTGCATGTGTTGATAAGTAGCTATATGAGTAACTATATGGGTTATTGATTGGTTGCCCAAGTATTTGTATGGGAGACTGAGTGTGTGTGTGGGTGGCTGGGAGGTGTATGACTCTGTGCATAGATGTGTGAGCAGTTGATTCACTAGATGTATGGTTTCAAAAGTGCATGTGGAAACAGCTGTATGGGCGGTTGACTGTGTGCATGAGTGTATTGGTGAGTGACATATATAAATAACTGTGCATAAGAGCCAGTGAATGTGTGAGTGGCTGTATGGATCATTGTGAACTTGTATCAGGGATTGTATAAGAGAGTAAATGTGTGTTAGTATATGTTTGAATAAGTAAAGTTTGTATAACTGTATAGTTGAGGAAATGGAGGTGTGATTGATTCTTTGCATGACTGACTAGGTGTGTGAGTAACTCCATGGATGAGTGACAGTCTGTGAGTGTCTGTTTACACTGATTGTATCTAAGGTTATATTAGAGTCTGAAGAGGTTCATCGTATTATCACATGAATGATATCATCAGTGATGTGATCAGTAATGTCAAATGAGATGTCATCAGTGATGTCATCAGTGATGTCATTTGAGATGTCATCAGTGATGTCATTTGAGATGTCATCAGTGATGTCATCTGTGATGTCACTGACCATGTCATGAATGATGTAATATGTGACATCATCAGCAGTGGATTGCGGGTGCGCGATATATAGTTAGTGCAACTAACTATATATGGAATTTCAATGGTTTTGTGTGAGTAAAATAAGGTTTTGTAAATGCGAATTCCTAACTATATATGGTCTATAACCTATGGTTTTTTCAGTGAATTTTCAAGGTTTTGTAAATGCTAATTCCTAACTATATATGGTCTATAACCTATGGTTTTTTCAGTGAATTTTCAAGGTTTTGTAAATGCTAATTCCTAACTATATATGGTCTATAGCCTATGGTTTTTTCAGTGAATATATATATATACATACATATATAAACATATATCATCTGTATATCTATATAAATACAAACATAAATGCATGCATACATATACTTATATGCATACAGATGCATGTTATTTACATGAAAGTTGAAAAAACACTAATAAAAGCAAAGCTAAAAAGCCACCTCATTACAAACAGAATGGCTTTAACTTAAACGAGGGCGAGATCTATTGCATTTTCAATGCTTGTTTACTTTGGTTCCATCAAGAAGGCATTTAGATGTGTCACACATTTGCCATAAATTCTGAATGTTAGCACTCTAGTTGCACATTAGATCACTGTAGTAAAGCTACTGCTCACCAGGGACGTCTGCTGCTGGTATTCAAAGTGCATGTTTCAGTCTGCATGTCAGAATTTTTTTAATGAAATAGAAGAGGATTTGAGAAGTCACTCAAAATGATCCCTAATTTTTCTTTCTGAAGCACTAATCATACTTTCTATGGCAAAATTAACCCCCTCATGTTGTTCCTTTTTAAATTGAGTGTTTTCAGACTTACCACTTCATTCCAATCAAGATGGCTTCTGGTGTGCCATACTTTTGTCATAAGTAAGACTGTTAGCGCTCTAGTTGTTCTTTAGAACACTCTGGGACATTCTGTCATTGGGCTATACTTGGGGTACATCTGGGTGATATTTGGGCTACATTTAGGCTCTTTTGTCTCTGGTGGCCATCTTGGGAGACTGTATGTCAGAATTTTTTAATGAAATTGAAGAGGGTTTGAGAAGTCACTCAAAATGTGCCCTAATTTTTCTTTCTGCAGCACTAATCCTAATTCATATGGCAAAATATAACCCCTCATTTTGTTCCTTTTTAAATTAAATGTTTTAAGAGTTACCACTTTATTCCAATCAAGATGGCTTCAGGTGTGCCATACCTTTGTAATAAGTAGGACTGTTAGCGCTCTAGTTGTTCTTTAGAACACTCTGGGACATTCTGTCATTGGGCTATACTTGGGCTACATCTGGGTGATATTTGGGCTACATTTGGGCTCTTTTGTCTCTGGTTGCCATTTTGGGAGACTGCATGTCAGAATTTTTTAATGAAATAGAAGAGGATCTGAAAAGTCACTCAAAATGTGCCCTAATTTTTCTTTCTGCAGCACTAATAATACCTTCTATTGCATAATATACCCCCTCATTTTGTTCCTTTTTAAATTAAATGTTTTAAGAGTTACCACTTTATTCCCATCACGATGGCTCCAGGTGTGCTATACCTTTGTAATAAGTAGGACTGTTAGCGCTCTAGTTGTTCTTTAGAACACTCTGGGACATTCTGTCATTGGGCTATACTTGGGCTACATCTGGGTGATATTTGGGCTACATTTGGGCTCTTTTGTCTCTGGTGGCAATTTTGGGAGACTGCATGTCAGAATGTTTTAATGAAATAGAAAAGGATTTGAGAAGTCACTCAAAATGTGCCCTAATTTTTCATTCTGCAGCACTAATCATACTTTCTATGGCAAAATATACCCCCTCATTTTGTTCCTTTTTAAATTAAATGTTTTAAGAGTTACCACTTTATTCCAATCAAGATGGCTTCAGGTGTGCCATACCTTTGTAATAAGTAGGACTGTTAGCGCTCTAGTTGTTCTTTAGAACACTCTGGGACATTCTGTCATTGGGCTATACTTGGGCTACATCTGGGTGATATTTGGGCTACATTTGGGCTCTTTTGTCTCTGGTGGCCATTTTGGGAGACTGCATGTCAGAATGTTTTAATGAAATAGAAAAGGATTTGAGAAGTCACTCAAAATGTGCCCTAATTTTTCATTCTGCAGCACTAATCATACTTTCTATGGCAAAATATACCCCCTCATGTTGTTTCTTTTTAAATTAAATGTTTTAAGAGTTACCACTTTATTCCAATCAAGATGGCTTCAGGTGTGCCATACCTTTGTAATAAGTAGGACTGTTAGCGCTCTAGTTGTTCTTTAGAACACTCTGGGACATTCTGTCATTGGGCTATACTTGGGCTACATCTGGGTGATATTTGGGCTACATTTGGGCTCTTTTGTCTCTGGTGGCCATTTTGGGAGACTGCATGTCAGAATGTTTTAATGAAATAGAAAAGGATTTGAGAAGTCACTCAAAATGTGCCCTAATTTTTCATTCTGCAGCACTAATCATACTTTCTATGGCAAAATATACCCCCTCATGTTGTTTCTTTTTAAATTAAATGTTTTAAGAGTTACCACTTTATTCCAATCAAGATGGCTTCAGGTGTGCCATACCTTTGTAATAAGTAGGACTGTTAGCGCTCTAGTTGTTCTTTAGAACACTCTAGGAGGCTGCAGTAGAACACAAAGGAATCAACTGACAGTCTCTGTCCTTGTTGGATGTACATGTTTTACTGAGAATGTCAGACTTCATTTTCACATGACTGAGAAAGATAATGTGAATTTACAGAAAATATGCTTTCAGTTTAGCTTATAGATCCCCTTCCAAACCACTGTGGGAAAATCATGAGATATTAGTTTTCTTTCAAACAATATTCATGATATCACAGCAGAAGGTTTTTTCACATGGTAAAATCACCTTAGAACCCACCACAATTCCTAAAACGAGTATGGTACCATCAACAAATGATTCATAATGTAACTAAAGTCCTAAAACCCTCTATTAACTACAATGCTTTTTAATGAGGTGCTATCATGTATATTGGTCCCAAGATGGCTGCCAACACTTCTTGGATGAAGTGCTGACAGCCAATCAGATCAGATGTGTGGTTAGGCTCCGCCCAGATATATATCTTTTTTTGAACCTAAATTACTCAAAATCCACTGGAGCACATATATTGAGACCTAGCAAAGGCACATCGGGCTAACAGTCCCTACAATTTTGCCAAGTTTCGTGCAAATCCATTCAGCCGTTCGAGCTAAAAGTGAGGCCAACCGCCCTACGGAAATTAACATTGGAAAAACGCGTTTTGGGACCCCCCTTTTTTCTCGGCCCCCCCTTGATGAAACCCCCCCAAATTGTCAGGGGCTGCTCAGAGACAAAATGTTCCATTTTCCTGAAAATTCCAGCCAATTCCGTCCACAAACGCCAAAGTTATTAGACATAGAATTTTCAAAAATCCCATAGAGAAAAAATCCTAACTATATATACCTACTGGCGACCGCCAGTAGGTAATATATATATATATACATACCCTGGTGTGGTATTCGTGTAGGCCAACGCTCTGCAGCCCCTCTAATGCACTGTTATACTCTTTTTTGTGGTGTCCAGTTGTCTATGTGTTTTCGCTTCCCCGGACAGTGGATGCCTTGATCATGTAATGCAGATTTCAAACTAAGTTTGGACACCAGTTCTTTTCTCAGAACCACTGTCTGACCCAAGCAATCCCCCCTCACAACAACTTTAAATGCCTCCCACTCTATAGCCCTAGAGTCTGTTGAACCATTGTTGAGCAAGAAGTATTCAGTGACCATCGCATCTATCAATTGCCTAAAATGTTCATCGGTCAAGAGGGTAGGGTTAAGCCGCCATGGGGGGGGTTACTGAGGGTTCTGCGATAGGGCAGAAACTTAGGATCAGCAGGTTGTGATCCGAAAAGGTGCATCCCAGATATTCAGAGAGTGTTACCGCGGTAGCTTATCAGCTGGAACACACAAACAGATCTAGTCTGGTGTGAAGGTTATACAGATGCGAGTAATAAGAGTATTCCTGCTGCTGTCCGTGTTGCACCCTCCAAACATCAAAGGGTTCCCACTGATTCAACCATTCTCCGAACCCCTAAGTCAACTTGGAAACCGACATGCGTTGCAATGGAGGGGTTGATCTATCCAGTGCAATATTCACCACACACTTAAAGTCCCACCATAGAAACACGTCAGCCATGCTCAGGGAAGATAGGGATATAGAAAACCTCCTCAAGAAGTTAAGTTGGTCATTGTTTCCCCAAAGTGATTTTCTTTCCCAGCAGCATGCCCTGTTCCAGTGCAAATCTGCCCTCTTTGTCTATATGTCTGTGTAGCAATTCAAATGATACGTCAGCTCTAATCTATATCAATGCACCCCTGGAGAATGTAGAATATCTTGTGGCGTATAGTTAACAATGCCACCTAGGCCATAAACTGATTCCAGCTTCTACAGTCAAGTGAGTCTCCTGTAAAATGACTATGGGTGAACCCCTCCTAGTAAGGTAGCTGTGTATCTAATGATGTTTAATAGGTGATCCCATTCCTGTTGTTGTGATCATATCAAGGACCCTAATTAAATAATCCCGATTTATGCCCTTATGTGGTTATAACAAATCATACCCTTATAAAGGCATAAGAATCAAATCCATATTTTGTAATAGCCAATGCAAACCAAACACGGCAAGGCTACTTCCTTAGACTCCTAGAAAGTACAAAGAGTTCTTTCAACAAACCAAACCTCCAGCAACCTGGGAATTCCCCATGCTTTTGTTTTGATTTGTCCTAGAACTCCTGCGAGCACTGAAAGAACGGCCAGTTCTTAGTGACATCTTTTATTGACGTCTTATGTCCAACCTTACGTCAAACAAGGCACCTTCCAGGTATAAATATGCCAGCGTTTGCCTTAAGCAACACATGGTGGTGTGGAGCAGAGCGGCTATCTACTTATCCGAAGCCCAGCCGATGCGAGTGCAGAAGGAAGCTGTCCCTCCCATTTGTTGCACTGAGAAAGACGCTGTCTTTTTCTCCTGCCGAGAAAATCCAGCTCCAGTGTTTCCAGTCACCCTTGCGGGTAACTGGGAGATCGAGTCCTGAGAGTGAGATACAAGACCTCCTTCATTCTAAAACCAAGGTACAGAGCTGATTAGATCCATAGAGAATTCTTGAGTCAGATTCATGGCAAAACTAATTTAACTTAAAAACTCTTTTACTCCTTCCCACGTACTAGGCTTAGGTTAGGTACATCGGGGTAGGCATATTTAGAAGCACCAGTTGAGTACGTTTAGTCAAACTTTTATCATTGTATGCAACTGTATATATTTTATACCTTTTAAGTATCATATGGCTCAGAAACCATATCAATGCTTTTACAGTATTATTTCATAATACTCCTTTTACTGTACGCACTTCACTTTATAACAAGTATTGCAATTGTGACAGTTCATTTCTCTTGCATGAGAAAGACTGATAATAAATAACACCTTTTATTGAAAATGCCCGTCTCTCTATTTCTCTGCACTCTGGTGAAACTAAGTATGCACGATTGACTGAGTGAAATAGCTATCTATTGTTTTCACATGACTCTGGAGATATACTCCTTATTCTGGGGGAGTGAAGATGTCATGTTTATGTGCTTGTCAGAAGCTGAATCCCTTCATGTCTAATCAGGGAAGTACACTCCTCCCTGTTCATTCGAGAAAGTTTCTAGTGACCTCTGAGCTAGCTGGCAAACCTAAATTAAGTCTAACATATTGAATAGAGACCTAGTCCACCTCAGTCCTATGTCTAAACTATCGTTTATGTTATTCCAATGTGCACAGCCTATTGGTAAAATAGGAACTACACTACACTGTCACATTCCAGGATATGAGTTTAATTTCTTGATATGAACCTTTTATATTCAACTCAGGCTTAATTTAGACTCACTTCATTCTCCATCCCCCTCCCTCCTACTCAGTCCTCTCTAGGCTTTGGGTGCACGAGGACCATTGGACATAAACTAAACACTGTAAACCAACAGTTCCCCATCCCTAGAGCAGGCTTGCACCTGCTGGCCGCCCAAACCTGTAAAAAAAACAAAAAGTAAAAAAGGTAGATGTCGCCTAACCACATCTTGGTAACACCGATCTAGCTAGGGGTGTGGCTTAAGCTAGTTTAGGACAGCAGCAGTCCTGTGTCTGCTGGATGCCAAACCACGACACTCTGATACTCCACCCACATCTCATACATGTTATTTGTAAAATTCTCTCCAGATTATTGTGCCACTGCCTTCCAGTTCTTGCTTCTGGTTCTGCTTCTGGTACATGCTTCTGGCTCTGTGGATCCAGTTCATATCATTTCGTCCAAGGAGCCACATGCTGATGCCCCTGAGTCTGATTGACCAGTTCCTTGGTATGAGGACTCCCAAGCTCTACCACCCTTTGGAGGCATTGACAGTACATCTGCCACTACTTTTTGGGCTACTTGTCTTTATAGTGCTGTCTGAAATGAGGTAGGTTTTTTAAGGTGATCTGCCTGGTAGAGTTCCGTAGTCTTCTCCATTTTGGTTTAAGCTTTACCTTAGCAAAGTTTTGCGGCCATGGGGGCTTGGAGTCCAATTTGTTGCTTTCCAGCCAGGCCCACACTTCAGCAGGAGGATCATAAAAGTATGCCTTCACATCTAGCTGTACTTGAAGTCGGGCTGGGAACTTCAGGGATTATGTATCATTTCTACTTGCAGCGCTTTTTCACTTCCAGGAATGATGCACATTGTGCTTGCACCTTGACCGTAAAATCGGGAAACACTAACACCCTGATGTTGTCTATCACATACAGGCCATGTTTAGGTGAGTGTTGGATTATGGCATCTCAGGCTCCATAATGTAGCAGTATTGTCATTACTGGCCATGGAGGGTCACCCAAGTGCCAGAGGCTGTGACGTGACCCTATGCGCCCTTTCTAATGCAAATAACTTAGAGAGTGATCCCGGAGTTACTGTCCTCTGGAGCGAATCCTCTAAGAAAGTCACCAAATCTGTCAGTTCTGTGCTCTCCAGGATCCCCACCACCATGATATTGTTACAGAGATTGCGCCCTTCAGCGTCCTTGGCCCGCCTTTCTAGAGTTGCCACCCTAGTGGTTAAGTCACCCAGTTTGTGAGATGCCATTTTTTGTTCTGGTTGTATCTTTTCCAGGGCAAGTTCCACTTCCTCATCCTGTCCGCAAGCTTATGATGCTCTGCCTGTAATCATCCCAGTCCCCTCAGACTGTCTCCATATCTTGCTAGAGGGTGGCTTTTGGTCCGCAATGGCAGCCAATATGTTATCTAGGTGAGTATGTGTGGACTGTCTGTGTTCATCCGTCTCTTCTGCTTCACTAACTACATTACCCTGGGAAGGCTCTCCTGTTGCAGGTGGTCCACTAAGTTGCAGACCATGACACGTCCCATAGTGGCTAATGTACCATTAGATGAGGCTTGTTCTCATCACTCAGTGGCACAACAGGATCATCCTGCTCCCAGGGCAGGCCACTGCAGTTCAGTCCCACCCCCTTTATGTCAGTTGTGCTCGGGTCATCATCCAGTTGTAGTTGAGGAAGTGTCTCCCGTAGCTCACGGTTGTCTAACTTCTTTGGGTGTTTCCCCTGTGTCAGCAGCAGGCTGGACTACGGCAACGCCCTCTACGTGGGAACCGCAGCCAAACTCCAGAATAGACTTCAACGCATACAGAATGCCTCCGCAGGCCTCATCCTTGACATCCCCTGCCAGAGCACACCTGAGAGACCTGTACTAGCTCCCCTTCAACAAGAGGATCACCTTCAAGCTCCTCATCCATGCTCACAAAGCACTCCACAACCCTGGACCAGCATATCTCAACAAACAACTCACCTTCTACACCTTGAACCGCCAGCTTCACTCCGCTGACCTCGCTCTCTTCACCGTTCCACGCATCCACCGAGCTACCACTGGTGGCAGATCATTCTCCCTCCTCGCCGCCAAGACATTGAACACCCTCCCCACCCACCTTGGGCAGGCTCAGGACCTGCTGACCTTCAGAAGACATCTAAAGACCTGGCTGTTCGAACAGTAGCACCCCCCCCCCCCCTCCAGGTGCCATGTGATCCTTACGGGTGAGTAGCGCGCTCTATAAATGCAATGATTCATTGATTGATTGATTGATTGATTTGGCAGCGCCAATCAGGCTCTTCCTCCACAAACTTCCCCACCCTGCACTGATATAGGTGCCAACCACCAACACAACCTCACCAATGGCACAGAGAGGACCAAATATGTTACGTATCTTGTGGTGTCCCATGCTCTGCAGTTTCCCTATAGGGCCTGTGCCATCTTGCGCCACCAGCTGCAACTATCTGTTCCCCCCAACTCCTAATGGGTTAGTTGAATAATCTTCCACTTGATCCATCCATGGCATTCTGCACATCACTCCTGGCATCCTTGGACCCCAAGTGTCTCTTCGCTCGGAGTCCCATTTATTCCAGCCAGCTCCTATGGCTACTCCTGTCTCTTTATGGTCAGCAGGGTGAGCACTCACACAGGCCGGGGCCCTTCCTGCCCCGAGCTCCCTCTCAGGAATCTCTGTGGTCTTGCCACTCCGTTTCTTCAGCCCCCCAGGTCTCTAGTCCTGCTCTGCTCATGGTCCTGTTCCAAGCTCCCAAAGGGATCCACTAGTCAGCTTCTGACCTTTCCTGATCTTCACCGGCGGGTTCCCCAGTGGGCCAGTAAACAGTCTCCAAGTGGCCCGCCTCCATATAATGTCTCACAGTGTGTTTCTCCTCACCCCCACCACAATGGCAGGTTATGGCCTACTTTCCTTCTGAAAACCCCTCACATCACTGGCGCCCATGAGCAGATCCTTACATCAGCCGGTCCTGAGCGCCACATCACAATCTCTGGCAGCCTTTTCTCCTTACTGGGGGTCTCCTCTCGGCTGCAGGCGTAGAAGTCTCAAAAGCCCAGCGCTTGGCACTGCTACTGCGTCTCAGGATCACCTTGTACGCTCCAAGCGCTGTGACAGCCCTCTTAGTGCCTCAGTGATTGCCCCCAAGCAACCCAGCAAATTTCTTCCTGCACCCATGGAGGTCAACTGTGCTCTCCTCACCGCTCAAGGGGCCAGCTCTTTGGCTCAGATGTACCCTCAATCTGAGATCATAAAACAATTTAGGAACACAAAAATATCTGGTCGGACCTGAAGAGCATACACAAAATTATGACATGCATGTACCATTCATTTACAAAAATAAATACTTTTTATTATTTTTTGTGATATTTTATAAATTAGTCATATTCAATTTCATATAAGAAAGCAATAACTCAAGTATCAATTATTGCACAAAAATTAACAAGAATAGTTGTTCCAATTTTATCTTTCGGAATAATGCAAGAATTTGTTTTCTATTTTAAAGTTCATTAAACATTCACTAAATCAATTACTATATGTGAATTGCTACTTAAGATCAGAACAACATAATGAATTAGGGTATGGCTTTTCTACACATTAATTCAAAATCAGAACAGCATGATGATTTAGGGCATGGCTTTTCTGTACATTAATTCCTACGCGCGTTTCGGGCGAAGCCTTCATCAGGATGCCATGTACATCTTATCAGAACAGCATGATGATTTAGGGCATGGCTTTTCTGTACATTAATTCCTATGCGCGTTTCGGGCGAAGCCTTCATCAGGATGCCATGTACATCTTATCACTTGAAACCTTAGTTTTTCTTGTGGGAATATTATGCTTCCTCATAGGGTCTTCAAAAGACAGATATGTTCTATTAATAGGGTGGGATGAATAAGATGTCCAATGTGCTCAAAAATCGCTTACATAAAAAAAGAGGGGGAAGGAAGAATCCAGGCCTTCTACTGGTTCTTATCTGTCACCACAATCTGTATCTGAAGAATAAAGGTCTGAGCGTCACTGGACAAATAACTGGAGGATGAGACTTGTGTGCAAAGTTACGCTGTTTGTGCACTATTCCCCGTAATACTGCATTTTGGTGAAGGGATTACTCGTGTCTCCAATGACGGTTAATAGGTGCCAAACGCCTTTCTGTGAGAGTGTCTGCAATCCGGGTATATTTCTATGATGTCTGTACCCAAGTTTTCCGATAAATGCAGTCAGGAGTTCTCTGAGGCCTCAGAAGACGCGCATCTCACCAACTCTGCACCATAAATTATAAGTTTGTCTTTCCTCCATATAATGTCTCACAGTGTGTTTCTCCTCACCCCCACCACAATGGCAGGTTATGGCCTACTTTCCTTCTGAAAACCCCTCACATCACTGGCGCCCATGAGAAGATCCTTACATCAGCCGCTCCTGAGCGTAACATCCGCCGCAACACTCACAATCTCTGGCAGCCTTTTCTCCTTACTGGGGACCTCCTCTTGGCTGCAGGCGTAGACGTCTCCAAAGCCCAGCGCTACTGCGTCTCGGGATCATGTTGTATTCCCCAAGCCCTGTAACAGCCCTGTTACTTCCTCAGGGATTGCCCATAAGCAGCCCAGCAAATTTCTTCCTGCACCCATGGAGGTCAACTGTGCTCTCCGCACCGCACACAAAGCCAGCCCCTTGGCTCAGATGTACCCTCACTCAGGGCGCTGCTTCAGTCAGCATCTGTTCAATGAATGAATGAATGACATTTTTATTGTTTACCTTAATTAAAACCACAACAATACATTTTCTGATCAGTTACTGAACTTTAGTAAAAATTATTCTTATATGATTCATAAAACCGACTTAAAAAACCTTTGTTTAACCGTTATTAGCTCTCAATTCTGTATAAAATGCCATCAGTCAGTTAGTCAATCTCTTGATGAAATGCTGAGGTTGCCAGATGGTCATCGTTAGCAGGTGATTAGACTAAAGCTTATTTAATGCCTAGTCGGCTGCACAAGGGGGAATGATTCTACAGACGTTCTTAATCAGCTGTTCAATTATTGTATTTTTTTAAATGCAAGTTCTGGGTCAGGGCCAGTCAGTCTTGATGTTAAGGTACCATGCTCAGGGACCATCATAGTTTATTTATTTATTGTTATTATTTGTTTATTTATTTATTTATTTGTTTTTAATATGTTTGCATGTGCCGAGAGGAACTTCATTAATTGGCAGTTTAATGGGGTATCTGTTGGGTCCAAGCCTGCTACGATAGCGAATCTGCATGTCCTTATGCCTCTGAAGATCATAGCATGTTTTAGAAAGGTGGTTCATACTTCTGATAGTTTTGGACGAATGCAAACTAGATGAACAAAGTACTCTTTACTACTCCCGCATAGTCTGCAATCTTTCGGCCCTTTCTTTGCCCATGTATGCTGATCTGCGATATACTTCAGTTTGCCTAGGCGCAGTACCATTAGTTGTAGCTTCCGGTAGGCCGAAAATGTGATATTTAAGTACGGCGCTGGGGTAAGTGTTTTATAGTTGGTAATTACCATCCAGGCATGTTTTTTCTTACTGAGGACGTTTTTGCCGACTAGCAACGAGTTAAATTTTGATGACTTATTTATGGCTTGCTTGAAGGCAGAATAAGACAAGTTGGTTTCCCAGAGCTCGTATGTACCGGTTTCGGATATGCCTTTTTTTAGATAATGGTAGTATGGGGACTTTTCATCATTCTCTAGTTCCTCCCATAACGCCTTATTTAGTTCCAAATCTGCTGTGTTTATCTTCAGGCTATACCATTGTTTAATAGTTGCGTGCATTCTCCCCAGTGTTTCGTTAGTTACTCCAAATTCTAGCCTCACTTGCGCTGGAGATGCGGTCTGATGGATTTGAAAGACTCTTTTGTAAATTAAAACTTGAGATTTATTTAGCAGGTCGGCATCTTTCCCGTGTAGTGCAGGGCTGCCATATGATAGTGTTGGTAACGTTTTGGCTTTCAAGACTGCTAGAAGGGTTTTAAATGATGGTCCCTTCAGTTTTTTTGCTAGCTACCTGAAAGGAAACGATAGGGCGTTTGTCCTCTGGGCCATGTATGCTTTTTGCTCCCGGTAAATATTCCTGTTGTCAATGTAAAAACCCAGGTACTTATAATTAGATACGACTTCTAGTTTGTTGCCCTCTAGTTGAAGTTGCTGATTGACCGTCCGATGTGTAGTGAGCAACAGTGTTTTGCTTTTTGAGGTGTTTATCTCTAGCCTGTTGTCGGCTATATATTCCATATATATGGTAAATGAGGCCTACAACGGATTTTTTTGTACAATAATTTCAAGTTATTCAAAAATAAACCAGGGAGTCTGTCCTGATGGAACAGACGCTAAAGTGTCATTAGACAACAAGAAATGCATAGAAACATTCTTAGTAGAAGAAACACGGGGAGACCTAGTAATTTGATAAAATATATATTGTTTTATATCTTTTTTGTTTGAGAAAATAGAGTACATAAAAACATTCAGCATACAGTCATGGAGAGAAGCAAAAATCAAATTGTCCTAACAATACATGACTAAAAATCTATTCCAAATCAATTATAAACAACAAATATCCAAGTGAGAAAATGTATTGCTTCAGAATAAAAATAATGTTTTTGGGGGGTCTTCCAGTGTCGGAGCCCAACACCAGTGCCCAGGGGGCTCAGGTCACCACTTGGGAAGCAGCAGTCCAGCCCGAAGATAGCCACTCTGCCATTATTTTCAGGATATTCGTCTGGGCCTGCACGGAGCTCTTCACTGAGAGTTGTAACCATTTGACATGCACATTTTTTTTCGTGTAATTTTCTATGTGAAAATATTTTCACAGCAGTTTAAACACATTCTAAAGGGCACTTCTAATGGGATTTGTGAGTCGAATTATCATTTTTAAAGAAATGTTGTGCACTTTGTTCCAGTGCACAGTAACAAAAAGTAACACAAACTGGTGCGAAGTGTTAAACTATTTTCTGCCGCACTGCAAACTTAATTAATGCAAATAGCACTTTATGCCACTTTGCTTTTACTTTGCATAAAGAGTGCGTCTCCTGGCCAATAAACATGGCCATTCCGATGCTTCTACATATGAATTTGATGCAAAGGCCTACAGACTAAGGGTCTTATTTATGAGAACCCTGCATCAAATTTTCACCACATAAAGTGGTACATGAGTGACATTGCTCTCTCATCTATACTACTATTATAAAGAGAGAACTGTGCCATTTGAGCCAGGTAAACTCGAAAAGTACACCACCAATCCAAACACCCAATACATCTTTGAAGGGCAAGCAGAAGGACATAGGCTATATAAAAACAAAATATATATGTTAGAAGAGAAACGTAATTTTTAAGGGAAAGTAGTCCCTTAGAAGTAGCGCTAGCTAACGACGTGCGTGCTGTTGCGTGCTGATATCACGGGGGAGCGCGGAAGCCGGAAGCAACACCCTGGGAGGAGCGGACAGGAGAAAGGAAGCAACACCCTCCAAGGTCCGGAGTGCGTAGAGGAGCGTCGACATGCCCAGGGGAGCGCAGAGTAAGAGAGGAAAGGAGAGTCGGCAGAAGCGGCCAGGACCAACAAAACGGGAGCAAAATGGGAGCAAGGAAACACTGTAAGTATGCTCTGCTGCTCCCGGCCGCTCTGCTGCGCCTCTCCTGCTGCAATGCTGCCCCCAGCCCCCTTCTGCCCGGACAACGCCGGGGCGGGCTGCTAGTAAAGCTTTATAAAGCAACGCAAAGCCATCCTGCGTGGCTTTAAATAGCCTCATAAATCATGAGTATAGCGACGTAGCGCAAATTGCTGTGTTGCATTACTCTACGCCCAGGAGGGGTTCCATGGGCGTTGCAGTGGGTTTTCCCATGCAAAACCCATGGAACTTGATGCTGCCTCAGATTAACAAAAGTATGTAAACCTGAGGAAGCGCTACATCTGTATGCCTCAATAAATAAGGCGAAATGAATAGAAATGACTTAATTTCTCCTAGTTTTTTTCCTCTTTCCATGTGTGCTGCAATATGCAGCACACATGGAGAGAAGAAAATGCCTCTTAGGATTGTTTGTGAGTTTAATGTTGCCCCATACTGCACAAAAAACAATCCTACCTGCAATGAGGCACCCTTGCACCATGGAGCAAGTGTGCCTATGTTGGTGCTAGGCTGCTGAAACAGCGCCACCAGAGGCAGAATGGACAGGAAAACACTGAATTACCAAAATATGATGCATTCCTGTCCTTTACCTTTGGTGTGGGGCAGTGCAGCAAGCTGCCTTGCTGTGCTGCCCTATGCCAAAATGACATAAATTTGGCCTTAACAATGTTAGATAGGGTTTTGTGCAATAAAATGCTGCCGACTTGAAGCAGGAGTTCATTTGGAGACATCTTTTCATTTCCCTTAATTGTTAAAACACTGAATATGTGCAGCACTGTAGAGCACACATCCAATGTATGAAAAGATTTAAAGTTTGTCCACGCATTATACTTTGTTCTTGAGGGACTTCAAGTTCCAAATCTGGCAGACTGTTGTAATGCTGGACCTCAACCACAAAAATGTCGAACTGCCCAAAATATAGTGAACCCAACACTTAGGGCCCAATTACGATGCGGTTAAGAAATCTTCCCAAACAAATCAGTTCGTTTCCGAACGACTCATATTGGGAGAGTCCAATCGACCGAGTATGATGCATCCCAATGCTTCCAGATACGATGGGGTTGGACTCTCATTGACTTCTAAAGGAGCCTATGTTCCTAACTGCATCATAATCTGGCCCTCGGTCGGGAAGACACGTTCCCGATCCGATTCGGAAGGAGGAAATGTCATTAGGAGGTCTTCCTAACAGTATCGTAATAGGGCCCTAGGTGGGAATGCTTACCTAACCGAATCGTAATCAGGCCCTAAGAATTAAAATAACAAAAATTCCAATTGCAAACTATTATCCTACAAACCTATCTACAGTTAAAACAAATCTAAATTAAATATATAGATCACACTAATATTTCAAAATCAACATTAGATATAGGAAAAATATCAAAAAAACAAATTATAATGTAAAACATATGTCTGATATAATTTAATCATAAATACATTTGCAAACATTAATTTTATAATTAAATAGGTGCAATATTTTTTAAATACATTTTTCATATGTAAATGCTATTACTCCCTTAATCTATGTATTTTAAAAGATGTTAGAATAAAAAAATATAACATGTACATTAAAAATATTTCATTTGTATAGCTTAGATCATAAAAAAATGTAAACAATTTTGTGAACTACTATTCACCTAAAAAATAAAAAGTTACATTTTCGTAAATAGATCTGTATCTTAAATTATGAACATATAAAATAAGTTCTTCTAAATCTACAAAAATCTAAAGCAATTGTATTTAATCGATTTACATTTGAATTAACTAACATGGATATTTTTGGGGAGGTCCAGCTACAAATGCAATCAGAGACATACATACCGTCCCATGCACAAACTCTTCTTTGCTGTTTTGGAAAAGTAATATTTCCTGGAGTGCAGTGCACAAAAAGTACATGTTGAAACAGTGTATATATATATATATATATATATATATATATATATATAGGCTGCTCAGAAACAAAATGTTCCATTTTCCTGAAAATTTCAGCCAATTCCGTCCACAAACGCCAAAGTTATTAGACATAGAATTTTCAAAAATCCCATAGAGAAAAAATCCTAACTATATATACCTGCTGGCGACCGCTAGTAGGTAATATATATATATATATATATATATATATATATATATATATATATATATATATATATATTACCTACTGGCGGTAGCCACTAGGTATATATAGTTAGGACCTAGTTTCCATAGGAAATGCCCAACATTCTATTGGGAATAACTTTGGCGCTGGTTGATGAATCTTCGCAAATTTCTCAAGAAGATGGCTCGGTCCGCTCCTCTCCTTGCCTGAAAATTTGGGGGGGGTTAGTCAAGTGGGGGCTGAGAAAAAAGGGGGGTCCCAAAACGTGTTTTCCCCATGTTAATTTCCATAGGACCTTTAGACTCGGCTACAGCTTGAACCGCTGAAGGGAATTACACCAAACTTGTCACAATAGTAGTGTCTGGTACGCAGATCACACTTTTGGTAAAATAGTGTAAATCCCTCCAGTGGTTCCTGAGAAAATTAAAAGAGAAACAAATTATATATCTATAAGCGCGCACCCGTGCGCGCACCCCCGCAATTTTTCCCCAAAAAAATTTGGGGGGGGGGGGGTTGGGGGGCTTCTGTCTTTTATTTTTGTGTGTTTTATTTCAATTTCGAGGGTGCCCACCTCTCGTTTTACCCCCGAGATCACCGCCGCGGCCCGAGCCGCCTCATGATGGCCGCCGCCGCCGCCGCCGCCTGGTTGTGGGCGGGGCCGGGAGGACTTGGTTTCCGCTTCCCCCTGCCTGGGGGAAGCCTTCGATGTGTGTGCCCGGTCTCCCGTGCCGAGGGGGAGACCGGGTGATGCTGCCGGCTGGTGCAGGGCTCCGGAGTCCCGGGAAAATAGGAGACGCGAGGCCGGCTGGTGCGGGGCTCCGGAGCCCCGGGAAAATAGGACATGCGAGGGCTGCTGGTGCGGGGCAACGGAGCCCCGGGAGGACTTGGTTTCCGCTTCCCCCTGCCTGGAGGAAGCCTTCGATGTATGTGCCCGGTCTCCTGTGCCGAGGGGTAGACCGGGTGATGCTGCCGGCTGGTGCGCGGCTCCGGAGCCCCGGGAAAATAGGAGACGCGAGGCCGGCTGGTGCGGGGCTCCGGAGGCCCGGGAAAATAGGACACGCAAGGGCTGCTGGTGCGGGGCAACGGAGCCCCGGGAAAAGAGGGTTTGCACGACTCCCCAGCTACAAATGCCTTACCCAGGAGTCTTGTGCCCTCTGGTGACTGGGCACCGCGGACGCGAACGCGGAAGCGGTGAGAGCTGTGTATAATACCCGGGTAGACCAACGGAGATGGTACCTTTTCACTTTGTTTAATTTGAATCTATCGAGGCAGCAAGCGCGTAGCAACATTTGTGCACAAAATGCCTCTGATGTAGAAGCGAAGGGATATTTGAAACCCGTGTTACAATATAAATAAAGCATGTAACCAAAAACAATATTGGGGTAGACTAACGGAGATACCACTTTCTATTTGAATATAGTATTCCCTTAGCTTGAATGTATCGAGGCAGCAAGCTCCTAATAGCATTTGTGTTCCATATGCCTCTGATGTGGAGGTAAAGGGTTATCTTGGACCCGTTTTCGTTTGGGAGTTTTCACTACACTCGGCACCAGGAGGGCACATAGAGATGTGGAGATATGTGGGGGAGATCGCTTGGGAGGCTTGTTGGACATTACCTCTTACACTGGGCTTTTTAACGTACAATCGCTTTTTAAAGAAAAACAAAAAGCCGAAATAAAAGAGTATTGCACAAAACATGTGTAATAGGCAAAGAATACTTTACAAAATGATGTAGTTGTTTCATATATCTGTTAAATATACTATTTTAGAAACAGACCAAATTTATATATTTATTTTGTGCAAGCAAATAGTGTTTTGCCAAAATGGGGAAACACTCAATAGCTCCAAGAATATTATGAGAGCGAGATATCCCTAGAGGCCAGAAAAGGCATGTATAGAATATATATGGCTTAATTTAAGAATATCTTTGTTGATATATGTATACTTTTTACCATTTAGGCACATTAGCCTTTGATACTGACCTGGACATACTCAATTAAAACAACGTGATGTGATGCCTGTGCATATTGGACACAGCCAGCACGGTAAGACACTTAGTCTTGTATTAGTGATCACAGTGTATTAGTGGGTTATATATATATGACAAAGAAACAACATTCTTAGTGAATGCAACAATTACCAACAAGGGCTACCTCCCCGCCCTCCCCCCGCCAATCCACTACACCCACCCCCCCCCTGCCCCTCCCTGCCCCCTCCCCCTTTTCTCTTTCTCCCCTCCTTTCTTTTTAACAATTGAGAGAGGTGAGGGATTTCAACAGTCATGCCCCGAGGAAAATAGAAAATGATGTTTTAAAGATGCTGTTCCTAAAGAAACTTGGTGTAAAACAAGAAAAAAAAGAAAAAAAAAAGTTTGTATAGGCTATATGCCCTTAAAAATCAGAAATGTACTTTTTAGCCAAGGGCAGTTTAAAGCAGCAAGGAGGAAGGGAGACCTGGTGTGGAAATGTGCATATTTGTAGTTTTTAGGGCTCAGAAATGGGATATGATTTATAGAAGCTGTCAGGGGAAGGTGTTATGCTTGGTACACTTGTATAACTTGCCTGGAACACAAGAAACTGCGCAGGAGCCACTAACCCAGTGTTATCACTACCCTGCCACATAATAGGCTTTTATTTTACGTACTAGTTTTTAAGGCAAAACTAAATCACATTACACGTTGTATGGCGTTCAATGTTTTTTAACCTTCAAAATGCATAAAATCAGTACCTAAAAATGACTTGTGTCTTTAACCCAGTTTTTCTTCTGTCAAAGGGTACAGCAGCATTATATATATATATTAGTTTTTAAAAAAACCAATGAAATTCACTGAAAAAACCATAGGTTATAGACTATATATAGTTAGGAATTAGCCTTTAAAAAATCTTGGAAATTCACTGAAAAAACCATAGGTTTTAGGCCTTATATAGTCAGAAATTAACATATAAAAAAACATTGAAATTCCTCCTATATAGTTAGCTGGACATTTTATTGATATAAAACCATTGAAATTCCACATATAGTTAGTTGCACTAACTATATATTTCGCGCATCCGCAATCGAATGCTGATGATGTTACATATTACATCATTCATGACATGGTCAGTGACATCACTGATGACATCACTGATGACATCTCAAATGACATCACTGATGACATCACTGATGACATTACTGATGACATCACTGATGACATCTCATTTAACATCAATGATCACACCACTGATGATATACTTCATGTGATAATACAACGCACCTCCTTACACTCTAATATAACCTCTGTTACACCTAGTGTAAAATACAGAGTATCATTTTTGAAACTATTGACACACGAATACCATTTACTACATACGCATTCACTGATTCCTACGTCTACACACACATTCATTCATTCACCCATAAGATCACTCGTACATACAGTCACTCATCATTACAACACTATCATATGAACTCATACACCTATGCAGACACTCACACACTGCCACTCATCCATGGAGTTACTCACACACCTAGTCAGTCCTGTAAAGAATCAATCACACTTTGATTTCTTCATCTATACAGTTAAACACAGAACAGCTTACATTTTCACAGATATACTAACACATACTTACTCACTTATACAATCAAATCCTTCATCCATACTCTTATACATCCACTTATTCTTCAATATGTAAAACATAGTTAAACTTTACAAAAACACACCGACACTGGATGATGTCATCAGTGATGTCATTTGAGATGTCATCAGTGATGTCATCAGTGATGTCACTGACCATGTCATGAATGATGTAATATGTGACATCATCAGCATTGGATTGCGGATGCGCGAAATATATAGTTAGTGAAACTAACTATATGTGGAATTTCAATGGTTTTATATCAATAAAATGTCCAGCTAACTATATAGGAGGAATTTCAATGTTTTTTTATATGTTAATTCCTAAGTATATAAGGCCTAAAACCTATGTTTTTTTCAGTGAATTTCCAAGGTTTTTTAAAGGCTAATTCCTAACTATATATAGTCTATAACCTATGGTTTTTTCAGTGAATATATATATATATATGTTTTCATATTTTTTTTACTATGTCTGTGCTCTCCAGTATTTCTTCTTAGAAACTGCCTGAGCTACCAGCTGAGTCTGGCTGGTTGAGAAAGAAAAGGGCTCCTACTTCATACCACTTCAGCCTCTATCCTCTTCCTCCATCCCCATCTCCCAGCTGGGAGCAGCTCACCTAATAGATGACAGTACACTCTCTACAGCTCTTTGTCTTTCAAATTTTTAATCTTGCATTTTTGGCATCAAAGTGCTTGTCACAAGCTGCATGAACTTTTTGGCCTCATTTACAATATTGTGATGCACAGAAGCACAGCAAGCCTTCACTAGATTATAGTCTCCTCAGGCCGAAACCGGGAGTAGCTCTATCAGTTTTTTAACCCCTTCCATGCTCATGACGAGCTCAGCTCGTCATGCAGTACACTGCTCGTGTGCTGATGACGAGCTCAGCTCGTCATGAACAAAGGGGATCATTGATCTGCAGCACAGAGGGGAAATTGCTGCAGCATTCAAGGTGTTAAACTGCGCTGCATATTCTTTTTTAACTGCACTTACCTAGTTTTAAAAATTTTGTGCAAGAAGTCAGTCCTTGTTCACCTTCCCAGCTAATTAGGCACTGGAGTTGGAGTGACATCGCGCTCGTAAGTCTACCTTTGGAGCGGGCGGACATCTTGGGTGGCATTGTAGGTAGCGCGCTAGTGTTTTGCTCCTCGGTGACCACATAGAAGAGGATGCAGACACGTGCGCACTGCACTAGATTATAGTCTCCTGAGGCGGAAGCCGGGTGTAGCTCTATTAGTTTTTTTAAATTGCGCCGCATATTCTTTTTTAACTGCACTTAGCAAGTTTTAAACAATTTGTGCAAAAAGTCAGTCCTTGCTCACCTTCCCAGCCGATTAGGCGCTGGAGTTGGAGTGACACCATGCTCGTAAGTCTACCGCAGGAACGGGGGGACATCTTGGGTGGCATTGTAGGCAGCCCGCTAGTGTTTCACTCCTCGTGACCACATAAAAGAGGATGCAAACGCATGCGCACTGCACTAGATTATAGTCTCCTGAGGCGGAAGCTGGGAGTATCTCAATCAGTTTTTTAAATTGCGCATCATTTTCTTTTTTAACTGCACTTACCTAGTTACCTGTCGCAATGAATGACAGATACATCTGGAATCCTGACGTATCTGTCAGTGCTAAAGTCGTGTATTGCTGCAGTTGTGTCACAATCATGACGTACCAGCAGCAATGCGTGGGGCCAGCCTATCCCTCTGGCACTGCATCACCATTACGGGCCTCCTCCCCTACGCGTCCCACCTTCTCCACACCTGGATATTGACACCGGAGCTCAATGCGCTGCACTCTCTCCAAATCTGTGACTCAGCCAGCAGAAGCATAAAAAAGGTGGGATTTCACAAGCCTGGGTACAGCAGTCGCCGCCAAGTCTGCAGGGGAACTTCCCGATGCAGGTGATGCAACAAGGCCCCCTTTAGGCGTGAAGTTGCAGCGCTCCCACCACACAACTTTGCCGCAGCTCAGGGGCGTCACCCTCTACAGCATCTGGGCAACTCCACATCCTCCGGCCTGTGATGCAGAAATGCACAGCCCACCATTGGTAATATACTCTGTGTACCCTGGTGTAGTGGTGGTGCATGGTATGTAATGCAGACCTCCCTACATTGGTGTGCAGGAGCGCCTCTACCATTCACAGATCCAAGGGATGCCAGGAGGTCTGCTCACACAGGTCAGCAACATGTCTTGATGCAACCTGTTAGACTTCACCACCAGGTAAGGATGAACAACGATGCCACAATGTCTACCCCCACAGGTCAGCAACTCTACAGCACCTCGGCCTCCCACTCCAGGTCCCAGATGCAGGCTCAGCAAGGCCTCCAAGCCCCCGGGGACTATCTGCGCTTTCAAGGTTTTGGATGCCATGGTGTTCCAAGGAGTGTGCAATGAAAAGTTATGCATCTTTGGTTTTGCCTAGCAATGTGTCTCTTCATAAATGTAGCCCTGATTTTCCTCTTCCCTTGGGACTCTGGCTGGTCATCCTGGCTATTGGGAGGCTTGGGCAGTTGTTTACCTGTACTGAACTTGACCATGGCCGCTCCATTCTGCATTACATTGGTTTTATTTCCTATTTTTCATTGGAGGTGGACTTATAGGCTATTTTTGTCTCTAGAGACAAAAATAGTCACATTGGGCTAACTAACGTGAGCTTTTTGCCCGCAAATTTATCTTTCATCGGTTTTTCGCCCTCTAACGTCAGAATTTGTATCGCTTTCACGCTAGTGTTAGCAGCAGTTTTCACAGCGACTACCTGAAACTCCTGCCATGTAGCGACATATTGTAAATGCATTGCTAACAGGGCGATAGTTTTTGGCGATGAGCTGTGTTAAGATTACTGCAGCTAACTACCGCTAACCCTAGCTAGTTGCAGTTCTTGTTCATATTCCCCTTATTGTCTTCTCAGCTACCTTTGCTAAAGGAGTTGGGGGATACCTGAAAGTGTCAGGCTTTAAAATAAACGCAGCAAAGACGGAGGCCTTCCATCTTATTCCAAAAACTGCATTAAAGTGGCATATTGAGCAGTCTTATCCTCTTAAAATTAGATGCCAGGTTGGTGGCTTTAGCTGTATCACACTAACGCACAAATAGTGATACTTAACTACTCCTGACTCTTATGTGATGCTAAGAGACATTTTCAATTGTGGGGAGAGAAGGTTCAACAACCTTTTTCCTAGTTGAGGTGGTGTCATGTCCTTTAGGCTGGTCCTGTCAAGTGAACCCTTTTTACATAAGTTAAGTCCCATCCAAAACATATGACCTTTTACCTAGTAGCTTGCTCCTGTTTCTTCGACACCAAGCTCTTGGTATTCTTTTATAATCCCTGTACCTGATGTACATAAACATGTCCTCAGGTATGGTATAATTATTCGATATAAGGGTCACCACTATTTATTTTTATCCTTGGCCAACAGCAAGCTGTGCATGATCGCATTTGTTTGGAAAACATTTATGATTGTTTTCAAAACATTTATGATTTTTTTCAAAACATATCGATTCTAGAAGAAACCCTGGACGGACCACTCTAGTATATAAGACCCTTATTCCCCCCTACAACTCAGAGGAGATTTCCTTCCAAGCTGATACAGGGTCCTGCATGCTGAATCTTCAACATCCCTTAACCCCTTCGATGCTGATGACGAGCTCAGCTCATCATCAGCCACGGGTGACGTGTGCGGATGACGAGCTGAGCTCGTCATGTAACGCGGTAATTAGAAAACAGCCGCTCAGTGCAAAAATAACCGCAGCAGCGATGCGGTTAACTGGTGTCATCATCGACGCAGACAAAACTACAAATTTCCTTTTCCAAAATGTTTAGGCCGGAATCCTTAGGAGTCACTATATAATGTAGGGACAGGTGGACTAGTGTGTAATGAGTATTTGCGCAGGTTATCAAATTTACAAAACTACTTGGATGAATTCTTATATACAAAGGTTAAGTTACACACAACCCAATGTCAAAATTCAAAATATATTATTTATTATTCACTGTTGAATTGCTGATACATTTCTAGAGTCAATTATTGTGGTTAAAAACACAGGGTCACATTATTTATAAAAACATTTTTGCAAAAAATTCAAGAATCACAAAACTTATGTGCACAAATTATTACACCTAAAACACAAAATGTATTAATGAACAAATTGTCGATGCGGCGTTTCGGCGATCTACAATATCTGCACCTTCTTCAGGACATTGATGTTCAATTTCGAAACACATCTAAACAAAAAGGTGTATAATAACAATCAGTTAGACAAGGTACTGGGTTGTTTTTTTTACAATTTTATCTAATATCACTGTTCTTTAAGTATTTATCATGAACATCCTATTTATTCATTTCATACATTAACCATTGCTAAATACTTAAATTTATCCTTATTAATCCCCCATTATTTGGTAACCCGTCAAAAACCTTTGCTCATATCCCTGCATATGCTAAGACAATTTAGCTTTTGAAACTGTTATAAGAAAATGTCTCATACCTATTGGGTCTTGAAAAGACCTCCAATAATCTGTGTGGATAAAAATCTTAGAGCCTTGCTGGTAAGTCAAGCCCTGCTGGAGGGAAAAGAAAAATCAATTAACTCTGCCCTTTACATTGTGGTTGTTAATGTTACAAACTGTTCTTAGGTTTCTCTTACCTAGGAAGTATTTACTTCCACATGGAGTTATAATGTTCTTATGGCATATTATTATCTTTTCTTTTGTTCTATTGCTAGAGAGAAACGAATTGCCATTAGGAATTGCTTTTGCTTTACCCTTCAAGTGCCTCTTTCTTACATATAGCATAGGGTAAGGAAGATACCTTTCATTCAACTCTTTATGTATCTTCTTGGTTCTTTCGCCCAAAAAAGCTGTATTTTTCATTTAAAAAAAGACATTATTTCATTATTCTTTTTTCCCATTCTTTCTATTTCGTGCATAAGTATACCCTTAGTGTCCCTTCTCCTTACCGCTGATGGTCTTCAAGGGAATGTGGGGAGGATGTGTTTTTCTTGTAGAAACCATAGACTTCCTCTTTTAAGTCTGAAAACATAATGATTTATAAGGGAGCCACGAATTCAATATTTTATCTCCCCTTTCCTTCCTGTCTCCCCTTTCCTTGCTGTTTGATTGGGTAATTACAGCCTGCTTCCCTTTAATTTATTCCACAATTTTATTAATTCTTCTCTTTGGTTCCCTTCATTTAATTGGGGAATTCCATTAGTTTGGAGTTTTATTCATTCCAAGCTGTAAAAGATTAAGGATTGCCAATTAATCCCTGCTCCTACTCTCTATAGCTACCTGCCTAGGTTGGGTATTTCTTCTGCAACTTACTTAGTGGAAGAAGAATCCTAAACCGGATCCTCCCTTCTGCCTTCTCGCTCTGCAAATAAATTTGGAGGGAATCAGGGTTCTTATTTATAGTGCTCCTAATTGTCAATTATCAATTAATTAACTCTCATTAGGCCGGTCCATGGTTGTTTGCCTCCTTTTTGCCTATTTTACGGGGGCCATCTTGTAAGGTGTTATCATTATGCCTCTCCCTATTTCTTTATACCATTATATGGGGCATATGTGTTTTTTTTCTTGAATTCTCTGTTATTTAATAACCATGTGTTTGTCAACTGTTTTACTACCTCGGTTTCATCGAAGCAGAGACATGGTCCTTCGTTCTTTACCATTAGGAGAGGGGAATGGTTCTTCCCTAGGGGTTTCTTGGCTACACACATACATGAACATGCACACATACAGATCTAGGCTAGGTACATTTAAGCAAATTACTTGGGGTGCGCATTTTAGGAATATGCAAGTGCTACTTTTTGTATCTGAACTACTTATGTTCATCTTATTAGCACAATGGTGGAAATGTATCTGCTAATTACTATATTGGTGCTAGCAGTCTCGTTCTTATGCCTCTGGCTCCTTATTGTTGCAGCCAATATGTTTACCCAAGACTGATGCTGGTCTAATAAATACTTATTAACATGTCCTAATCGTCATCCTGTGCATTTTCTGAAAAAAAGTGAGCACGAGTGACTGAGCGAAAAGTACCTTACTGTTTTTCACGATCCCTGAGGAATCAGGGTAGTCATGTTCAGTGGTTGCCAGAGACTACCTACACCACTGTAAGATACGGGGGTGGAAGTGGCACTGTAGAGCTAGCTGGTATAACAAGTGACATATCCTGTGGGGGTGTCCGGAAGTGGTCGGAACACCAAGTCCTCAGTTTACATCATCCAAAACGAGCAGGTCCGGCGGATTTCAAGGAACTACTCAACATTGGCTGGCTATAAATAAAAATTAATAACATGCCTGATATTGTTTAATTGTTCTATATGATACCACTGTCGGTTCTGAGTAGGAAGCTAAAACAACAAAAGGCAGCTCTTATGGTAAGACAAGATTTCGCAAATGGCCAATGTATTACTCTACAGGCCAACAGTCAAAGGAATCCCAGATATCTCCCATATCCAGAAATGATACTTTTAGAAATGGGGGTCTCTAGTTGGCAGAGGTAGGTACCTTTGTCCAAATGGGAACCCTTGCCTCTAATCAGGGTAAGAGGGATACACACTTTAGATAACTCCTACTCACCCCCTGGGTAGCTTGGCACGAGTAGACAGACTTATCCCAAAGGGAATGTGTAAGGTATTTGTACTCAAAACACACAATAATATAGTGATAACGCCACTAATGGGCACCATATCAGTTTAGAAAAATAAAGTTTCTTTATCTAAACTCAACAAGACCAAAACAGCAGAAATCCAACATAGATGTACTAAGAATATGACTTTAGAAAGGTTTCAAAGAACTGGGTCTATAGAAAACTATGGAGGCCTGATTTCTCACAGAGTACCTGTAGATGCATCAACATTCACAAGGTCAAACATCCGCAGAGTTGGGAAGCGTTAAAAAACAAAGAGATCAGTTCTTGAGAACATGGGGATGCGATTTGACAGTTCTGCTGCATGCAGGAAAAGTGATGCGTCAAATCCGGTCTGCAGGGGGAAGTGAGGCATCGATTCCGAGATGGTTCTGGTACGCGGGTCATGAGTCGAGAAAACTTTCCGCACAGGTACGATGCATGTAAATCCGGGATTGGTCGGTCATCGAGTGGCACTGCTTTGGTTTCTTCAGCTGCAATCCCTTGATTCATTGGTTCTTGCAGCAGCAACAGGCGCTGCATCGGTTTTGACAGCGGCACAGCGATGTGTGGAGATTCTTCTCACAAAGTGGTGCTGCATTGGAAAAACAGCTGCAAGAAGAGCGATGGATCGATTTTCATAGTTCTTCAGGTTTCTTAAAGGCTCCAGCAGCAAGCACAACCTCCAGAGGCCCAGAACTGGAACAGGCACCCCCTGGTAGGTCAGAAACCTTGGCAGCACAGTTCAGGGGAGCTGGAGGTTAAGCCTTTATGGCCCTGAGACTTCAGAACAGGAGGCCAGCACACACAGACCCTTGGAGACCTTCATTAAGCAGGTTCAAAGCAAAGTTCCAGTATTTGTCCTCTCCTTGGCAGGAACAGCAACTGCAAGCCAACTCCACACAGAACACAGCTATGGGGCAGTACTCCCCCTCATACCTTTTCAGTTTTTCTCCTTGGCAGAGGTTCCTCTTGATTTCAGAAGTAGTCTAAATCTCTGGGACTTTAGGTCTAATCCTTATACCCAAAAATGTATTTGTTCTCTTTGTGCAAGGGTCTCCAAGTCCAGTCCAAACCAGTTTTGTCCTCACTGGTGCAGTATGACCACAGGGAGTGGAGACAGCATTGTGCAAGGCAGACTGTCCTTATTCAGGTGCTCAGAAATCTCCTCCCACTAAATTCAGCTAAGGTCGATTTAGCTCAGCTCTGAGTCATCCAGGAACGGCCAGGCTCATCTCAATCCCCCCCAGTGGCTGTCACAGTGAATGCACATACCCAGCACCTGTCACTCTAAAACCAGTCAGTCATTACATAAACAGGCAGAGGCACACAGAATGGTTAAACTAGAAAAAACCTACTTTCTAAAAGTGACATTTTCAAACTCACAATTTTATAAACCATCTTTACATAAAGATGTGTTTTTAAATTCTGAGTTCAGAGAGCCTAAACGTTATGTCTTTATCGTGTCCCAATGGAAAGTTACACTTGTAAGATGTTACAAATCATTTCCCATTCTATCCTATGGGGCAACATAGCCTTTCAATAGTGAAAAGCAAAATTGGCAGTATTTCACTGTCAGGACATGTCATACATACCAGTGCATGTCCTACCTTTCACACACACACTGCGCCCTGCCCAGTGGGGTTCCTTGGGCCTACAATAGGGATGCCTTACATGTAAGAAAAGAGAAGACTAGGGCCTAGCAAGTCGGTGCACTTGCCATGTCAACATGGCAGTTAATCAAACTGCTCACAGACACTACATTGGCAGGTCTGAGATACCTTTTCAGGGTTACACATGTGGGTTGCACAATCAGTGATGCAGGCCTACTAGTAGCATTTGATTTACAGGCCCTGGCACACTTCAGTGCCCTTTACTGGGGGCTTACCAGTAAATCAAATATGCCAATCAGGGAGAACCAATTGTAAACACAAGTTAAACAGGGAGCACTTGCACTTTGACACTGATCAGCAGTGGCAAGGTGCCCGAAGGATCTAAGCTAGCAAAAACGAAATCCAGAGGAGCATCAACAATACAGGAAGTAGAGGCAAAAAAGTCAGGGAAAACCACACCAATGTTGCCAAGTCTAAAATTTATCATGTCACTCAACTCTGATTCCTGGTGGATTGGGGAAAGTTGGAGACCTCCAAGCAACAGTACTGTATAGAACACTTACAGCACAGCTTCCTAATGACAGATCAACTGGTTGAGAAATTCTCAGAGGAGCTGTGGAATACACTCATCTCCAGTAGCTCGGGCCATGTTTTTATTTTGGGACATTGCAGGGTAACACATGGGCTTGACTACCTTCTGTTCACCATTCACTCCAATCTGCTTTAACTCAGAATTCTCACCAGGAATGGGGAAGCATTGTTTTCGGAGATCGAGGCCTGATTGATATGTTATGGTAGGTTCCCTGTTAAATAAGGTACAAACAAATCCCTTAGAGAAGCTCAAGAAAGAATATATTCAGCCTGAGGTACAAATACTTGTATACTTATACGTTTATTAATGGGTTCTACAACCTTCTAGATGAATCATCAGTAGTCATCCCAATAAAAGTAGGTCTTAAAGCAATTGATATGGTAGCTAAGTGAGTTGTTTTATGTTTAGATGATGAACATCTTAATTGACTTAGCTTACCTACTCCAAAAATGTGAAAGCCCCAGTTGGAAGAAACTGGAGGGCTCTGTGCTTCAAACCCCAACCACATGTTGTACCTACCAAGGCTGGTACTCAGTAAAAGTCTCTTTTAGATAATTCTACCATTAGATCATTTACTAAGAAGCCTTAAGATTTCTTTCTGCGTGTTTTATGTACTGGCCCACTCAAAACAGAGGCATTGTGGAAAGTCTATTAACTGAGGCGCAGTTGCCCTGTAATAGTTGTGCAAACTTGGGTTACTGGTTGGAGGGCGTGAAACCCTACTCAATCAGTGACCACACATCTTGTCTGAGTGACACACAAGCAAAACTCAAATTAACCAGTGCTCAACCATCTGGCATAGAGTAGTCAGGCTTAACTTAGAGGCAAGGTGTAAAATATTTATACAGCACTTCAAGCAGCAACACAGTAAAAACACAACACATGAAAAATCAGACACCAATTTAGAAAAATAGAATACATGTTAATAAATAAAACAAGACCAAAACAACAAAAATCCGATCAGTAGAACTAGAGATATGCAATGTTAAATATTTCATAGCAAAAAGGGGCAAAAGGTACTAATCACTAACTGTGTATATTTGGTTGCAGCAGGCCAGTACAAAGTCTCAAGTTCAATACAACCTCAATGGAGCACATGCGACTACTGGGACCCAGTCCAGCACAATGACCCAGAATACCTTAAATCCTGGAGCGTTGCGATGTGAGGGACTACTTTGTCATTATTGATCCCGTCGATGAGGACTTGCGCTGCATATCCCATCAGGCGTTGCGTCGGTTCCGAAAAGCTTTGAGTCTGCAATGTCAGAACATGAGATTTCCAGTTCAAGGGCCTGCGTTGTTGAAGCTTTGCACAGTAGCACTTTCAATACGGGCTCTGAGGTTGATGTGAGTTCCATGCACTGAGAGAATCCACACAGCAGAGGCAATGCTTTGGTTCTGCTCAGGTTTATGCTGCTCAACAGAGGAGATGCATTGATTCTGCCAGCTTCACAGATGGGCTTCAGGCCCACTTCCAAGAGTCCAGGATTGGGGTGACATAACTTGGCAGGGTAGAACTCGCAGCTGGCAGAGTCCAGGTGTTTGGTTCAAAGTTATCAGAGCCTTCTGTCCCTGAGGCTTTAGTCAGGAGACCAGCCTACCATCCCTTGGAGTCACTTTTGGGTCCGAGAGTATAACTGACGCAGGTTCAGTCCTTCTTACCGAGACAACAGAGCAGCAGGTCAGCACTGCTGTGCAGCAGTCTTCAGTGCAGTGATCCAACAGAGTGGAAGTCCTTTCAGAATCACATCAGTCCTTCTCCTGGTGGAGCTCCTTCCTCCAATCCGGCAAGTGTTGGCCGATCCAGGCACACCTACGCTCCCAATTGTGTGTGGCAGGAGGAAAACACAAACCCAACTGTCAGTTTCACCCAGCTGTGTGGCCCAGAGATGTCATGCAATCATTAAATAGCTAAGACAGGAAAATGCTAAAAGAACAATTGATGGACAGAATGCGGAACAATGTCATGCATTCACCCCAGTAATGAGATCTGGGCCTAAATCCATATTTTTTTGTCCCCCTGCCTTTTCAGTTTGAACGCAGCCATATACAAATCAGTCTTGACCCTGTGCCCAATGGGAACAGTCCAGTCCGACCTGCAGCCAGGTCCTCCCTGGACTGGAAAATCGCATCCTAGTACCGGTTTTGGGGTTTCACCACTCATCAGCCAGGATAGCTTGACTCCAGTGACATTAAGAGCACAGGACCCACGCCTGGGCATACCCATCCCACTCGAGTGACAAATGCAAAAGGAACAATTGATGGACAGAATGCAAAACAATGTCATACATTCAGCCCAGTACAGAGATCTGGGCGTAAACACATCTTCTTTTGTTTCCCATGCCATTTCAGTTGGAACCCAACCATTTACAAATCAGTCTAGATCCTTTGCCCAATGGGAACAGTCCAGCCCGAACTCCCAGGTCAAGTCCTCCCTGGACTTAAAACAAGTGTTTCACCCTTCATCAGCCAGGATAGGTTGACTCTAGTTGCATGGAGAGAACGGGACCCTTGTCTGAACATACCTGTCCCACTCTGGGTTGACAAATGCAAAAATAACAATTGATGGACAGAATGCAGAACAATGCATTACATTCACCCCAGTACAGCGATCTGGGCCAAAATCTATCATTTTTTGCTCTCTGTGCCATTCCAGTATGAACCTAGACATATGCAAATCAGTCTTGACCCTGTACCCAGTGAGAACAGTCCAGCCCGAACTGCCATGCCAGGTCCTCCCCGGACAGGAAAATGCCAACCTTCTCAGAGTGACTAACCACAAGGGCGACCCTAGAGCAAGAACCAGGGATGATAAACAATATACTCTAAACAGAGGTTCTTGAGCACTATTATCAGACATAACTAAAAAAAAGAGAAAACAAGACCACCAGTGAAGTAAGAAAAAAAGTAAGAAAAAGCCCATGAGTGTCACAATGTCACAAAAAAACAATACATAAATACTTGCTGAAGTAAGTTTAATAAAGTGAAAATGAAAACACAAGGGGGCTCAAACAATTACACTCACAAATAGTACATTCAAAAGACGTAAACATGTGTGAAATCAAAAAACAAAGAACAATGGTGGAGACTGAAAAAAAATCACAATATACACAATACACAGTGAAAAAATAATGAGATCTCTGATTTTTGCCAAGTACAAAGCGTCAACTGTGTGTGGCTCACTGGTTAGAGCAGGCAGACCCTGAAGCAGACCCTGAAGCAGAGGTCAGACCCGGGACCAGGGTTCAATTCCCGACGCGGCAGGGTCTTGAGCTCAAATGTCCACGGACTCGAAAATTCTCACTTCGGTGCCTGACCTAATCATGGGTTCACACTCTGCAACTGTGGGCATTAAGCTTGCTTAATCTCCACAACGGCCCCCCGCGGCGGGATGCCTGGCTTTCCCCTTGGGGATGCCCTGTAGGGGCTATCTCACAGGGAAAAGCCAGGACGGGTTCCCAAGGCAAGCGCTTAGAGACCCCTGGGTGATAAGCACTATATAAATCCAACATACAATACAATACAATACAACGGCGTTTCAACACAACATTCCATTGAGGGTCATCATCAGGACAAATTAACTTCAGGAGTGAAAGCGACCACTTGATAGACTTTCTTAACGGTCTTCCTTAACGTTGAGAATTCTTTCTCCTATTGTACCAAATAGATTCCGACAGGGAGACCTGGCGGTGTCCAGAAGTGCCACAAAAGGGCGAACCTCCAAGTAAGAATTAATAAGAGAATACAGTGGTTGTTCTAAAAGTGGCTTTTAATTTTTTTTATTTCAAATCTGACTTCACCATGAGAGAATATTTTTCATAACAGTTCTAAAGACAACACACATTGATCCATTACCTGCTCCCATCTGGAAATGATAATCTATGAAATGTAGTGGGGTTACTGCAATATTATCCTATGGAGTGGTAGGCCTTTCAGGTGAAGAACATTTTTTCTACTATGACATTTAAAACTAAAAAGTGTGACTTATATGTATAAAAAAGGAAGGTTTGGTCCTGGCAAAAGGTTTGTTTTGCCAGGTCAAACTGGCACTTTAAAACTGCACATACCGGCTGCAATGGCATACCTGAGACATGTTTAAAGTGCTACTTAAGTGGTTGGAACAATCAGTACTGCATGCCCACCAGCAGCATTTATTTTACAGGACCTGGGCAAAGGTGGTGCCACTTTACTAGGGATTTAATTGCACATGTAATATGCCAATTGAGTAAAGGCCAATTTTACTATATTTTATGGAGAGAGAATAAGCACTTTCGCACTGGTTATCAGTGGTAAAGTGTGCAGAGTCCTAAAGCCAGTAAAAACGAAGGGGCAGATTTATGTTGGACTTGCGCCACGTTTGCGTCACGCAACGGCGGCGTAAACGTGGCGCATCCCTGTGACCCATTTACAACGTGACGCATCTAGGCATATGCGTCACGTTGTAAAGCCCTGCGCCACATGTGGGTGTTCCGGCGCAGGGTGGGCGTTCCGGGGCAGGTGCGCCTCGCAAAAGTGGCTGAGTAAAATCTACAAGATTTCACTCAGTCACTTTTAGGCCAATGCTGCATCAAAACCCTGCGCCTGCTTGAAGCAGGCGTAAGGCTTGACGCAGCATTGGACAGATAGGGCACCCCCGAGCCTTGCTGGAGCTGAGTCACACTTGCGACACAACTCCAGCAATGCGCCACCTTTACGGCACAGATGCGTCACGCATCCGTGCCATTTTTGCCCCATGGTGCGCCGCATTGTAAATGCGGCGCACCATGGGTGGCGGAGCTGCAGCGCACAATAACTTACCCGTTACCCGCTATGGAAGTGCAGAAATAACACATTACCTACTCAGCGTCTTTGTTGTAATCTGAACAATGTGCTAGCAATTTTTGGAAGAATCCTGCTACTGTGAATCCTGATACTGACGCTCCAAAATGTAGTAGCATAAGAAAAGAGAGTAGTAGGGGGGTATTCTGAGTGTACTATCATTACACTCACAGTTGGCCTGACTCTTTCTGCATGGTCACCCCAGACTTTTACCTTCCTCTGCCTTCCTTTGCTGAAACTGTTTTTGTTGCCATTAGGACCCTGTGCACTTTTTCACTAATAACCAGTGGAGAAGTGCTTGAACTCTATTCCTAAAACATGGAATAATTGGCATCTACCTGATTGGTACACATAATTTACTAGTTAAAGGTACTAAATGTATCCAGGGCTTGTAACTAAAATACTACTGGTGGGTCTGCAGCACTCATTGTGCCACCCACCAAAGGAACACTATCAAGCATTTCTCAGACCCGCTACTGCAGCCTGTAGTGCAGTCTTACACTGCCGTTTCTGCCTGGCAAAATAAACCTTTTGCTAGGCCTTAAGTTTAATTTTTAATACTTTTAATTCACCAATACTGGGTTAGCTTATTACATTTAATATGTACTAACTTTAAATTAGGAGCATACATTTTACACTGAAATTAATTTTTGCTTTAAAAGCTCTTCAGTGGAAAGTTGGATTATTAAGTCACAATTGGAAAAATACCACTCTAGAAAGTTGAGACTTAGGTGTGTACAGATTGGGGCATCCTGACAGTGTAACTGGGGAGGAGCTAAACCCAGCCTCACTCATACTTGAAAGGGCTTGCCCACAGCATACACAAAGGACCTGACACCAAACCCTCTCTGCCGTTTCTCACATCAGACCATTTGGAACCATGACCAAGGTAAGGGGAAGAACATTACAGTAGCAGTGTTGGGGAATAGGTTAGGGAGTCCTGTAAACAAAGGCTGGCACCAGGTAAAAATATTGGACCTCCATAGCCACTCACCACTACACTTCAAAGCATTGTGAACCCTTGCCCCCCCAGCTGAGAGCTTCCTCAGAATCAACATCAAGTGAGATGAAGCCCGCAAAGCCTCGCCACCTAGCTGAAAGCATTATCAGAGCCGATGCAAGGTGATGCAAAGCCTCTCAAAGCCTCGCTCCACAGCTGAAATCTTCATCTGTCCTAATACAGAGCAGCGTAACACTTCACAACCACCGCCTCGCACCAAGAGCAGAAGGTACAACTCCCAGTGGGATGAACTCAGTTCTGTTCTCGGCTTGCACTCCATTACGGTCGCCTGAACTTGTGACTTTGTCCTGGTCCAGTGTGACTAAATACCCGCAGTTGGAACAATGCATATTTTGGCTCTATTTTTACCCAAAACTTTAAATGTCAATATCTCCTGTTCTACTGATCAGGTTTTTTTGTTTTTTGTTCTGATATCATTTGTTTTAACAAAAAAATATTCTATTTAACTAAAATCGCTTGGGACTTTTCTTGTGTTACACTTTCGCTTTCTTATTGTTTGTGTCCTGCACAAACATTTTACACATTGCCGCTAAGTTAAGCTCCTTAAGTTAGGTTCTAGTAATTTGTCTACAGACTTTAGACTATCCAGACAGGTATTAGTTGGGCATTTGGGAAAGAAAAAGGGTCTCACAGGAATTCCAACACTGGACCATTTGTGTTTTTTGCATGTCTAACTCACTGCCTCTTTTGTTGGTTTTCCTTTCTTAAGTTAGTATTTGTGTTCCTTCTGCTTGTTTTCTTGTTTAGTTTTGTGCCCAGGTTATTGCTTACTCTATTTCACAAATGTTGATTTAATGCTATCAGGAGTGCCCCAAAATTACAAAATGAGGTCGAAATTTGCACCAAATTGAAAAACAGGAGTTAGACTACAGAACACATTTGTAGACCCTATTGGTCAACTAATCAGCATAAAATCTATTTGAAAGAAAGATATTTTGAGGAACAGGAAGTGCTTTACAATCTTCCATATATATTGAACATTACACTGTGTACAGCATTGACTTTGAATTTTCACAGTGTAGATATGTGTGCCCATTATTGTTGCAAAACTATCAGTTACTTCTCTCCATCATTTAACAAAGAATGTTTTATTAGCCAATACCTTTTAAACGTCGACTGTTAGGGTAAGGGAAAGTACGTTGCTTTATCCTTGTTTGCTCTAATTATTTTTTGATTGGGTTCATTGTGTCTCAAACAAACCATGAAATACACATCTTCTGAGACACATGATCAAAATACAATCTACTCACCATGATCTCTAAAGGCATAAATGAAATATGCTCCAAAAACCTACAACAAAGGATCACCAGGGTCTATGTCACAGTAAGTGCCCTGAGGCACACCAGGAGTTTGACACCCCTCCCATTTGCAGTGACCCTGTTTGCTAAGTATTCTGCTATTTTGGCCAATTCTTGCTTTTGCCCAATATTTGCCTCTAACTAGCATATTTTTGATTTCATTTCATATTTTTTCATTTCGTCAGGATTAAAGCAAAACGAAATAAAAGAAAATATATATTTCTCCTACATATGACCACAGAGTCAGCAAACTTACCAACACTAGGGGGTCCTTCCCCTACAATCCTTTCTCTCTATAACTTTACTTGCAGAGCCGCATACACATTTTAAAAAGTAAAATAAATGTAAGCACTCTATTTTAAAATGATTCGCAATGTATACTTTTTTTTTCTTTTGAACTATTTTCATCTGTATGATTTTTAAATTGTTCAAAATGGATTTAAAAATCATCTACAATCAATACTGATAATGAATGTAATTTATGAAAATGTTGAATTGGATCAATTATTTTGGCAACAAATTGTATGCCATCCATGCAGTGTTAAAACCGAAGTAAGATGTTAGGGTATAGAAGATATTGTAACAGATGTTTTGGAACAAAAAGCAAGCAGACGACATTTTGGGAAATTAGTATATCACAGGATATCGTCTATTAGCAAATGCACTTTTGTTTACCCATTTCTGTATAATTTATAGATTGAACAACCGTTTTACCTACTCTACAGGAAACATGGAGACGTTGCATTCCATGCTTCAATGAAAAAGTTATTATTCATAACCATTTTAGTAATACCTCTACTTGTTATCAGCTTACAGCTACCAGGCTGGGAATGACGGAAAGTAATGTTTTGGAATTTTGAGAAGTTTCCAACACTGTGGGTGTTATAAGCATTTTGCAAGGTTATTTGTTCGAGCTTCGCTTACCCTCTAGTTTAGAATTCCTTAAAATCTGAGAAATGTGCATATTTCACCAGTTTTATGTGGAATTTGCTGTTAGACAAACCCACAAACTCGTATTCTTTAATTCAGAATTCCTTTTTTCTAAACCACTTTTTACCACACTTACGTGTAGTTTAGGAACACATGGGGGTAGATTCATAAAGATTTTCCTTTGAGTAGCTGTGACTCTCACTTGTAGTACTTTTAGCTTGCCACTCAATTCCAGCAGTAAACCACGAATACTACAGGTGTGCTTCTGAAATTCAGGAGTACTAAAGAGTGAGACACAACGAATTCTCTGTTAATCAGGCAAGCAGTGCCTACCGATCAATCTTTAGTTACCAAAATGCTCACCATCTGTCTTTGTAGTTGTTGCTATAATACCTGGTCTGCTTTTTTGATTTAGGACAACTTTAATCCCTTTAGTTCAGGGGTATTGGCATTTTGAAATGTATGCACCACAACACCAAAATAAAATTCATATAATTTCACACCATTAAATCATTCACATAAGAATATTATATTGAATATAAGCACTGACAGAAGTTAGCAGATGTCGTGCTATGACCAGTAATTCACTCTGATGCACAAATACCATCTGCTTTAGCTGATAAGTAAATTCGCACAGCCGGCAGCGAGCTGCACAATTCCACATGATGAACCTACAGCTAATATGTGGTATGAATTGTTGCTGTTCAATGAAGGAGTCATTGATGCAGATGGAAACTCAATGATTCCCTTCAATAGAGTTTGATTTCTCACAGGCAAAAACGAGTAAAGCACAGCTTATTCTTGCCAGAGAAGTGCTACTGAGCGAGACTAACCATGCATTACTAATCATTTTACAAAGCCAGAGTAGTGAGCTCAGAGAAGAGGCTGTTGAGCTTTCGAGTACATTAACTTCGAACCTGAATATTGTGTCATTTGTTACTGGCTTTTACAAGAGGACAGTTGTTAAGGATTTGCATAAAATAAAGTGGGAATCTAAATGCATACCTGCACAGACGCTAGACATGGAGACAAATACATTTACGTGCAGTCTAGGTGCAAACATGCCACTTAGGTTCTACTGAAACCGGCTCTTCTTCAGCAATATTAGAATATCATAGGGCAGAATGTGTGATTGTGTATATAATTGTGAAAAGTGTGACATTTTGCTGTGGTTTTTGCCTACCTTGCACGTAATGTGCCCACTCTTCAGTAGTGGCAGTTTTTTCTTGAGAGCGGGGGAGCATCGCTCCCTCGCCCACAGCAAGCCATGCAGGAAAAAATAAAATGCCAATGAAAAGAATTCCTTGCCATTGTATTTTTACTGGCGCATTGCGCACCGCAGCAGCGCCAGGCCCGAGCCCAGAGACATGTTCGGTTTGTCCTCTGCTGTAGAGGAGGACTGACGAAGGGCTGACTGGATGTTCCAAGGTGTGCATTTCACTTTGGCTGGTTGTTTCGATCTTGCCAAGTGACATGTGCACTTTGAAGCTCTCCACCATGGCATGAAGGAGCTTGCAGCCAGCCTGCTCCATCGAATCCAGGTGCTACTCTCATGCTGGTCAACATTATGAGAGCAGCGCCTGGATTGAATATGGAACGTCTTCATGCATCGAAGAAGGAGAACACAAATTCCAACCCATGGGTTAGAAATTTTTTATTTTAGAGAATTTGCATGTGGTAACTGTACACCATGATCATATACTAAAACTTGTGATTACTTCTGGAAATCTCCAACTCGCAAACCTTACCAGGACTACTTATACAATTGTTTCAGAATTAAAAACAATACAAATCTAGAAATGAAAGCGTCTGCAAATTTACAAATCTGATTTATGATTGTCTTTGTGAATAGGACCCAACATAAGTACACGAAACAACTCTTAATTATTCAAAAGCTGCATCCACTAATCACTAGCTCAAAGTGATGTAGGAACAGGGCCTTGAGTAAAGCCATACTCTCAGTGTTTCTTTCATTTCAATCATATTTATTATGCCATAAAAACAAAAACAAAAAAATGTCTATTTCTAAACGTGAGATAAAAAACTGTTTGCCGCATTTCTAATTGGGTAGTAACTTACAATTTTTTCACTTTCTTGGGAAATGTTGATGTTGGAGGACAACACAATAAGGGCCCGATTCACAAAGGTAAACTCGCACTTTTTTGTAAGTTTACTACTTTTCGGCATTCACAAAGGTCAACTTTAATCAAAATCATACTTTACAAATTTTTGGTGTTCACAGAGGTATGTTACTACCAGTAAAGTTAGACTTTTGGTCTGAGTTTACCTTTCTGAATACCGAAAAGAAAAGAAACATACGCAAAAACGATGTGGAAGTAATTCCCTTAGGGCCCGATTCACAAAGGTAAACTTAAGGGAATTACTTCCACAATACTTATAAAATGGTGGGCAAAATATCTCCAGTCATATTTCCTACAGATTGCTCATTTCCTCCAGCAATCAGGAGATCTTAATTTTTCCCTAAACGTTTCATCACTCCCTACCATGTTTTAATATATCCTCAGGGTCCTCCAGATTGACAGGAGATGTGAAAGCGACCTTAATAAACCACATTTATAGACTATGTTTCTATATGGATTACTTATTGCATAAAACTGCACTATTATTCCTTTTCTAATTTTATCATCTTGTAAAATGGTTTATTAACCTTGAGCCATATACCCAGCTATGCTGTCCTATGTTTTTTTGTTAATTACCTTATCATGGTTGATAAATATTAATATTTTCATGATAGTCTCTGTTGTAGCAGGCCAATTACAATTCATTCCCCAACAAAAGGAGGTTAATAGTCTTTTTTCAGTATACTGAAATCCCAATGAAGACAATGAACACAATAACCCGAAAAACATGTCAAAGACAAACAATCTAACATTTTGAGTACTAAAAAAAGATGAATATAGAAAAGAAAACCGTCACAGTTCCAGAAGAAATTTGTGGTCAAAACAATGACTAAAATATTGTTGATATTAGGAAACAACACACACGTCCTACTTTATGGTTTAAATCTTTTATTCATTTTCAAACAGATATAAAAGATAAGACCCTCAGCTCCTTAGAGACAGTGCAAAAGAGACCACAAGGTTGCAATACATATCATTACCGCAGGCAATAAGAGTGGAGCGGGCCCACAACATTTAACAAGGGAGGGAAACAAATGGAGAAAACCGTACTTCCCCCCCTCCCTGTCCCCCCACCTCCCCCACATCCTACTTTAGAAGAAGTCACCAACATATTAAAAAATATCTGGAGTTCTACATCTTCTTTGTAAGCTGAAAAACAGAACTTCCTCTCTCACAACTCTTGAAACCCTAAGTTGACAGTGACACTTCAAACAAATCTCAGACCACTTGTCACTCCTTCCAAGAAGTCATCCCCATGGAAGTGACAAGTACAATTTCCAAGCCTAAGCATTATTTTAATTTCTCAGATCTGATTCCAACCTCACTTCTTACAAAAATCAGCTACTTTGGTATAGGGCTGGCAAAATGTTCGGTTCCACCGGCAGTATTGGTGGAATTTTGGCAAATCTGCATTACTCTTATAATGCGGATTATCCAGTAGAGTGTACAAAAGTAGTGGAATTTAGTGGAGTTAACTAAAAGCCTAGAGAGATTGCGCAAATTCCCACCAACGGACGGAAATATGCACACCATGCTGCTCGCGCTGTGATGTAGCATTGGGAGCATGTTCTGTGCTGTGAAAAGTGCTGAGAAATCAGTGTGTACAGGATCATGGCATAGCTACTGAAGTAGTTTTTCTACTGTAGAACTGTAGCCTTCTGACTTTGAATGGTCATGACAACCCATGTTAGAAACATCTTGCCGATGTCCTCCAAGGAATCAGAAAGTGCATGAGAGGATGGCAAATCTCACTCACACTCTCCAGCTTGCCATTCTGGAGCCTCGCATGAGAACAAATTCCACCACACTGTGATTGGCAGAATTTGGTCAGAAATCCTATTAATATCACATTACCTCAAGTATAAATCTAAAATCATATAAAATAAGCCAATCTGACAGATTTGGTGGGATTGTTCTGCCATCCATCCCTTCTGGACAGAAATACTGGCCCAGCTTAAGGAAATCCTGGGATACCTATGTGAAAACAATAGAAACAACTGTGACAAAAATAAGCCAATCTTGCCCTTGCTATAAAAGTGTTGTGAACTCCAACAATCTTAATGAATTACATATATGATGAAGTCTGAGGGAGATATGTGGATATTCAGTGCATTGATTTCTTGAAGACAAATTACTGCTAGATGAACTTGAAACAGACAAAAGGTTAGGCTGTAGAACTACAGTACTTAGACTGCAACTTAAAAAAGTAATTTTCAGCACTCAAGAAAAAGTTGACTTCTGTCTCCTTATTCCAGGGACTGCGTTCAACATTATGAATAAGGGTGGGCGGGCGGCTACGCTCTGTGCACGGAGTGTGCGTAGTGCCGGCTTCTACGCATTTTGCGTAGCAGGCGTAGAATCCAGCACTACGCACGCTCCGCAGACGGAGCGTAGCTGGCCACCACCTGCCTCCCTCCCGCCCTCCCTAAATACTTTAAAATTGCATGCGCATTTCTCACGAAAAAATGCACATGCGCGGCCGCCCGCGCATGCGCATTAGTACACAAGACGGCAGCAATGAAGATAGCGAGCCCCGGGGACGCAGCGGGCAGCGGCGGGCAGCGGCGGGCAAGGTAAGTGCCTTTTAATTCTTTTACACTCCTAATTTAAAGTATTTAGGGAGGGCGGGAGGGAGGCCTGCAGTGCGTAGTGGGGCTACGCGAAGTGCGGAGGTGGGCGTAGTTTCTCGCCCACTTCACGTAGCTCCGCGAAGCCCCACTACGCCCACTACGCCCAGGGTTAATTATGAATCAGCACATTCTCCTGAATGTTCTCAAAGATAGATTAGGGCTTAATTACAGTCAGTTGATTTTCAAATTACTTGCACAATATATGTTAATATATACAAATGACACTCCAGCAATAGATTCTAAGGGCTCTATTGCCTCTTCAATCTTTATCATCATTCATATGGAACCGCTGGACTCAAAAATCAGCAATTTAAGCAACACATATCACTTCTATTCTGATGAGACACATGGGAAATTCCCTTTTTTTGTGTGATCACCACCATATCTTGTCAAATGGTTTTGCAGGTTTTTTAATTGTACACTCCCAGCCACCACTGTCCCATTTTTAGAGTATGTGGTCCAATGCCTAAAATAGAGTAGGATTGGCTAATCCCCAATTGGTATAATTAGCTTTCCAGTAAAACCAGAGTATATGCTACAGGAAAATACATCAATGACAAGGAAAGTTAAATGTCACCTGTACACTGCAGCACTTATTGTGCCATCCACTATATATGTGGCTTGAACCTTTTATAGCTTCAGGTAAATCTGAGAGAGTAAATATTTTTGATGGGAAGCAACCCTAATTCTAAATATTAAATCCATCACACCCAAGTGATTTTGTAGCCCACAGCGAAGGATGCATATCATACTAAAGTGGAATATTTAGGAATATTATATTGACATAGTCCTACAGTGACAAGTCCCCCTAAAATCTACTTTACAGGGCTGTGACTGATCCTACAAGAAGAACTACAGTTCAAATAAGGTACTGTGTTGCTACTTGTGGTTTGGGATAAGCAACAAATGTGCTTTGACCACTATTTTCCATATTTATTGAAAGTCTAACTTAATACTAAAGTTGATGGATACATACAGGAAAAATAACTTTTAAAATGTTAGACCTTGCCTGCTTGAAGCTCCAATGGGCTAAATAGCATTAGTCTGCCCCCTTCAGTGCTTTCCCCTTACTGAGGTATGTAAACTGCTCCTAGAACTGAAACAATGGCTTAGGCCTTTTGACTGGAGAATTTGAATGTGAAGTATGTGACTCCTCTCAGCTCATGGAGAGTAGATGAGTGTTCAGAACATTCATTAACTTGCAAGGGACTAGGGTAAGGTCTGCCCATTCATAGTTAAGTGTAAAAGGAGACCTGAGGAAGAAAAACCTTTGTTCTCTTGGCCAACTGTAGCCAGGTTGGCAACCAGTCCCAGAACCAGTTTGGTGTGATTGAGGAGGAGGGCATAGCTCATTTCCCTAAGCACACCACTGGCTGAGTGACCAGTCTTCTCCATGGGCAGAAGGGTCTGCTATGTTGGAGTTTGCTCAGGATAGCACACTGTGGAAGAGTTAGCAGGAAGATATACACAATATGAAACAAAAGAGGAAAGGTCTGTACTTGGGAACTTATTTTTTCATTGGTTAGGGAATAGCCAGAAGTCATCCCCACACACTGGCTAGTGAATCATCCTAAAGTGGCCCCTCACCCTAAAGCGATACAGAAAAGGGGGTGGTGATGAACAGAGTGTCTGAATTAAGCAGACCACTCTTACCCAGTCCAAAGATCAGGGCTTGATCCATCACCGTTATTTATCTCACTGCCCCATCCCAGCTCAGAACCTGGCTATATGCAAATTAGTCTGTCCCTGGCCCAGTGCATCATGGGAACAGGGCAGACCAAACTACCAAGCCAATTCTTCACCAGAAAGGAGACAAGCTACCGGGGACCGGTTTCTGGCATTTCAGCCTCTTCGGCCCGGCTTGCTTGAATCCTGATGGAGCAGTGAGAAAGGGACTCATGTCTGAGTATACCCTGCCACACCTATAGTGGCCAAAAACGATACAGAAAAGGGGGTGGTGATGAACAGAGTGTCTGAATTAAGCAGACCACTCTTACCCAGTCCAAAGATCAGGGCTTGATCCATCACCGTTATTTATCTCACTGCCCCATCCCAGCTCAGAACCTGGCTATATGCAAATGAGTCTGTCCCTGGCCCAGTGCATCATGGGAACAGGGCAGACCAAACTACCAAGCCAATTCTTCACCAGAAAGGAGACAAGCTACCGGGGACCGGTTTCTGGCATTTCAGCCTCTTCGGCCCGGCTTGCTTGAATCCTGATGGAGCAGTGAGAAAGGGACTCATGTCTGAGTATACCCTGCCACACCTATAGTGGCCAAAAACGATACAGAAAAGGGGGTGGTGATGAACAGAGTGTCTGAATTAAGCAGACCACTCTTACCCAGTCCAAAGATCAGGGCTTGATCCATCACCGTTATTTATCTCACTGCCCCATCCCAGCTCAGAACCTGGCTATATGCAAATTAGTCTGTCCCTGGCCCAGTGCATCATGGGAACAGGGCAGACCAAACTACCAAGCCAATTCTTCACCAGAAAGGAGACAAGCTACCGGGGACCGGTTTCTGGCATTTCAGCCTCTTCGGCCGGCTTGCTTGAATCCTGATGGAGCAGTGAGAAAGGGACTCATGTCTGAGTATACCCTGCCACACCTATAGTGGCCAAAAACGATACAGAAAAGGGGGTGGTGATGAACAGAGTGTCTGAATTAAGCAGTCCACTCTTACCCAGTCCAAAGATCAGGGCTTGATCCATCACCGTTATTTATCTCACTGCCCCATCCCAGCTCAGAACCTGGCTATATGCAAATTAGTCTGTCCCTGGCCCAGTGCATCATGGGAACAGGGCAGACCAAACTACCAAGCCAATTCTTCACCAGAAAGGAGACAAGCTACCGGGGACCGGTTTCTGGCATTTCAGCCTCTTCGGCCCGGCTTGCTTGAATCCTGATGGAGCAGTGAGAAAGGGACTCATGTCTGAGTATACCCTGCCACACCTATAGTGGCCAAAAACGATACAGAAAAGGGGGTGGTGATGAACAGAGTGTCTGAATTAAGCAGACCACTCTTACCCAGTCCAAAGATCAGGGCTTGATCCATCACCGTTATTTATCTCACTGCCCCATCCCAGCTCAGAACCTGGCTATATGCAAATTAGTCTGTCCCTGGCCCAGTGCATCATGGGAACAGGGCAGACCAAACTACCAAGCCAATTCTTCACCAGAAAGGAGACAAGCTACCGGGGACCGGTTTCTGGCATTTCAGCCTCTTCGGCCCGGCTTGCTTGAATCCTGATGGAGCAGTGAGAAAGGGACTCATGTCTGAGTATACCCTGCCACACCTATAGTGGCCAAAAACGATACAGAAAAGGGGGTGGTGATGAACAGAGTGTCTGAATTAAGCAGACCACTCTTACCCAGTCCAAAGATCAGGGCTTGATCCATCACCGTTATTTATCTCACTGCCCCATCCCAGCTCAGAACCTGGCTATATGCAAATTAGTCTGTCCCTGGCCCAGTGCATCATGGGAACAGGGCAGACCAAACTACCAAGCCAATTCTTCACCAGAAAGGAGACAAGCTACCGGGGACCGGTTTCTGGCATTTCAGCCTCTTCGGCCCGGCTTGCTTGAATCCTGATGGAGCAGTGAGAAAGGGACTCATGTCTGAGTATACCCTGCCACACCTATAGTGGCCAAAAACGATACAGAAAAGGGGGTGGTGATGAACAGAGTGTCTGAATTAAGCAGACCACTCTTACCCAGTCCAAAGATCAGGGCTTGATCCATCACCGTTATTTATCTCACTGCCCCATCCCAGCTCAGAACCTGGCTATATGCAAATTAGTCTGTCCCTGGCCCAGTGCATCATGGGAACAGGGCAGACCAAACTACCAAGCCAATTCTTCACCAGAAAGGAGACAAGCTACCGGGGACCGGTTTCTGGCATTTCAGCCTCTTCGGCCCGGCTTGCTTGAATCCTGATGGAGCAGTGAGAAAGGGACTCATGTCTGAGTATACCCTGCCACACCTATAGTGGCTAAAAACGATACAGAAAAGGGGGTGGTGATGAACAGAGTGTCTGAATTAAGCAGACCACTCTTACCCAGTCCAAAGATCAGGGCTTGATCCATCACCGTTATTTATCTCACTGCCCCATCCCAGCTCAGAACCTGGCTATATGCAAATTAGTCTGTCCCTGGCCCAGTGCATCATGGGAACAGGGCAGACCAAACTACCAAGCCAATTCTTCACCAGAAAGGAGACAAGCTACCGGGGACCGGTTTCTGGCATTTCAGCCTCTTCGGCCCGGCTTGCTTGAATCCTGATGGAGCAGTGAGAAAGGGACTCATGTCTGAGTATACCCTGCCACACCTATAGTGGCCAAAAACGATACAGAAAAGGGGGTGGTGATGAACAGAGTGTCTGAATTAAGCAGACCACTCTTACCCAGTCCAAAGATCAGGGCTTGATCCATCACCGTTATTTATCTCACTGCCCCATCCCAACTCAGAACCTGTCTATATGCAAATTAGTCTGTCCCTGGCCCAGTGCATCATGGGAACAGGGCAGACCAAACTACCAAGCCAATTCTTCACCAGAAAGGAGACAAGCTACCGGGGACCGGTTTCTGGCATTTCAGCCTCTTCGGCCCGGCTTGCTTGAATCCTGATGGAGCAGTGAGAAAGGGACTCATGTCTGAGTATACCCTGCCACACCTATAGTGGCCAAAAACGATACAGAAAAGGGGGTGGTGATGAACAGAGTGTCTGAATTAAGCAGACCACTCTTACCCAGTCCAAAGATCAGGGCTTGATCCATCACCGTTATTTATCTCACTGCCCCATCCCAGCTCAGAACCTGGCTATATGCAAATTAGTCTGTCCCTGGCCCAGTGCATCATGGGAACAGGGCAGACCAAACTACCAAGCCAATTCTTCACCAGAAAGGAGACAAGCTACCGGGGACCGGTTTCTGGCATTTCAGCCTCTTCGGCCCGGCTTGCTTGAATCCTGATGGAGCAGTGAGAAAGGGACTCATGTCTGAGTATACCCTGCCACACCTATAGTGGCCAAAAACGATACAGAAAAGGGGGTGGTGATGAACAGAGTGTCTGAATTAAGCAGACCACTCTTACCCAGTCCAAAGATCAGGGCTTGATCCATCACCGTTATTTATCTCACTGCCCCATCCCAGCTCAGAACCTGGCTATATGCAAATTAGTCTGTCCCTGGCCCAGTGCATCATGGGAACAGGGCAGACCAAACTACCAAGCCAATTCTTCACCAGAAAGGAGACAAGCTACCGGGGACCGGTTTCTGGCATTTCAGCCTCTTCGGCCCGGCTTGCTTGAATCCTGATGGAGCAGTGAGAAAGGGACTCATGTCTGAGTATACCCTGCCACACCTATAGTGGCCAAAAACGATACAGAAAAGGGGGTGGTGATGAACAGAGTGTCTGAATTAAGCAGACCACTCTTACCCAGTCCAAAGATCAGGGCTTGATCCATCACCGTTATTTATCTCACTGCCCCATCCCAGCTCAGAACCTGGCTATATGCAAATTAGTCTGTCCCTGGCCCAGTGCATCATGGGAACAGGGCAGACCAAACTACCAAGCCAATTCTTCATCAGAAAGGAGACAAGCTACCGGGGACCGGTTTCTGGCATTTCAGCCTCTTCGGCCCGGCTTGCTTGAATCCTGATGGAGCAGTGAGAAAGGGACTCATGTCTGAATATACCCTGCCACACCTATAGTGGCCAAAAATGATACAGAAAAGGGGGTGGTGATGAACAGAGTGTCTGAATTAAGCAGACCACTCTTACCCAGTCCAAAGATCAGGGCTTGATCCATCACCGTTATTTATCTCACTGCCCCATCCCAGCTCAGAACCTGGCTATATGCAAATTAGTCTGTCCCTGGCCCAGTGCATCATGGGAACAGGGCAGACCAAACTACCAAGCCAATTCTTCACCAGAAAGGAGACAAGCTACCGGGGACCGGTTTCTGGCATTTCAGCCTCTTCGGCCCGGCTTGCTTGAATCCTGATGGAGCAGTGAGAAAGGGACTCATGTCTGAGTATACCCTGCCACACCTATAGTGGCCAAAAACGATACAGAAAAGGGGGTGGTGATGAACAGAGTGTCTGAATTAAGCAGACCACTCTTACCCAGTCCAAAGATCAGGGCTTGATCCATCACCGTTATTTATCTCACTGCCCCATCCCAGCTCAGAACCTGGCTATATGCAAATTAGTCTGTCCCTGGCCCAGTGCATCATGGGAACAGGGCAGACCAAACTACCAAGCCAATTCTTCACCAGAAAGGAGACAAGCTACCGGGGACCGGTTTCTGGCATTTCAGCCTCTTCGGCCCGGCTTGCTTGAATCCTGATGGAGCAGTGAGAAAGGGACTCATGTCTGAGTATACCCTGCCACACCTATAGTGGCCAAAAACGATACAGAAAAGGGGGTGGTGATGAACAGAGTGTCTGAATTAAGCAGACCACTCTTACCCAGTCCAAAGATCAGGGCTTAATCCATCACCGTTATTTATCTCACTGCCCCATCCCAGCTCAGAACCTGGCTATATGCAAATTAGTCTGTCCCTGGCCCAGTGCATCATGGGAACAGGGCAGACCAAACTACCAAGCCAATTCTTCACCAGAAAGGCGACAAGCTACCGGGGACCGGTTTCTGGCATTTCAGCCTCTTCGGCCCGGCTTGCTTGAATCCTGATGGAGCAGTGAGAAAGGGACTCATGTCTGAGTATACCCTGCCTCACCCTAAAGCATCAGAACATGGTCAGTTACCTTTGTGGAGAACTGAGAGGCAGGGCCTTTTGTTTTTTCTTTTTTGCTGTTTTATATAGCGTGATCCAATGGCTTTGGAGGGCTTTACTTGAGCACCATTATCATCAAAAAGATAGGGCTGCGAAGGAGTAGACAGATCCGGCTGGCACACTGCATGCATTGAAATGCAGGGATGAATTCTTTTGTGAATTATTTTCTGAAGAAATGGAGAGGATACAGAATTGCTGAACTAACATTCCACTTTCGTTCTCATTTCCTAGACGACCGGTCACGGAGGACTTTTTCTACTATTGCGAGTAATCATTGGAAGCTACCTGTTAACAGTCTGCAAATAAGACTGATGTGTATATGATTGTGGATCCTTGTACCCTGGTCTCTGTCAGTAGAGTCCTTGTCCCTACTCCTTGGCTACTTGCTTAGAGTTTACAGAAGTGCTCCCATGCTATTAAGACTGATGCATCTACGGTTGTGGGTTTTTGCACTCCAATCTTTGAGTGTCTCCTGTTTTTACTTTTGTGCTGATGATGACCCAGCTCTAAGTAACTGTGCCACAAGGTACATCCTTGCCATCTGAGATAATAAGCTATCTGGCATTATTGGTCTCCCATAGCTACAAACCCATATTTCATCATTTACTCTTTGAGTACATCCTGATTTTATCCAGATTTATTTTTCGTCCTCACTGGCTTCTTCCTGCAATCATCACATAATCATTTCCAGACTTATGTGCCGGACATTTGACCACCGCAATTTCTTTGGGCAACTGTAGAAACTAGTAAATCCTTTACATCTTTGCTGTTTCTAATCTGTGATCCTGAAGAAAACCACGTTGCATCCACAACTGCCCAAAGTCATGCACCAACCCAAAACCATATGGACTGATGGTGAATATGGTTACTCTCAGTTTTTTGCCAATTATGCATGCTCTGGTTAAAGCAACCAGCTCTGAAATTTGTGCTGAATTTACTCCCTTTAGACCTAATGCTTCAAGAACCATAGCCATTGTACAAACAACATAAGAAGCAGGCAAAGCACTGTTTTCATCTCTCAAACAAGAACCATCCACAAACATTACATAATCTTAATCTGGCAATGGTGTATCTTTTATATCTGTCCTTTGTTTGGTACACAACTCTGTCACATCCAGACAATCATGTTGTGCTTCATCCACCATTTTTTCACAATTTATACTTGGCAACAAGCTTGCAGGATTCAATGTTGTACAACGTGTCACAGTCATATTTTCAGTACCCAATATCACTCTCATATCTAGTCAAGCGACTACTCGTGAAATGTTGCATACACGTCCTTGTATGGGGCCGTAAGCTACCAGCCTTCTTAACTCAGCAGTGCATACCATATTCAATAATAAAGTAGTGTGCTTGGCATGACTGTTGATTTTATTTGCACTCTGTTTTGTTTGTCACGTTAGTGAGCTATGCCCTGAGCTCCATGTTCAGCACCTTTTGTTTCACATTATCTGTTTCACAATTTAATTTGTGTTGTGACACCATTGTTTTCTGGATAAGGAATGGCAACCAATGATGAGAAAAGGGCAAAGTATTGGTAACATCTGCCAATTTCCCCGAGGGTGTTCGCCCGTGAGGTGCCTTCCTCTCCGCCACACATTTTTCAGTTTGGTTTGACGGTTTCTGTGTGGATGGATGTATTGTCCCAGTAGGGCAGACATCATAGGGCATGTTGAGTTGAACACACACTGGAACTTCCCATCAATAGTCAAAAACAGTGATTTTGGCTTTAGTAGGGCATTAGAGAATAGATACCCAACCATAGAATTGAGAGGTGGTATGTTGTGAATCTTATGATAGAGGATTCTAACGTAACATGTTCTCATGCTTGTTAGATGATTGCTAACTAAAGTCCCGGGTACAGGGGTTTCTTGTGTGTGTATTGCATTGAGTGGAGGGCTTCCCCTGTGGTACCCGTCTTTTCCCTCTGAGCTCCCCTTGTTATTGCATACACGTCCTTGTCAACAGAATCTCAACAGAATGTGGCACATACACGTTCACTGGATGTCCCATCGCAATTAACTCACACAAGTAGCAGTCACTGCCTTCAGTCACTGCCTTCAGACTAAGCATGGGTGAACTTTGCGAATCTGGCGTTCGTGAATTTGCGAATTCGCAATCCGCAAAATCCGCGAACTCTCGCCAATTTGCGGCTTTTTTTTTTTGTGTTCGCAAGGTATTCTGCCAGTTCGCAATTGCGTACTTACTTGTCGGCTCGCAACGGTCGCAACTTTGTTGTTTCTACGCCTGGTTCATCATCACAGGTTCACAGCACCCTCTGTTTCACCACTGCCATCCTCTGGTTCACCCATGCCACCCTCTGGTACATCACTGCCACCCTCTGATTCATCACTGTAGATTATGGGGGGGGAAAGCAAGCACACCTGCCCTGCTTCAACTGACATAAATTAATTTCTGGTTCATCACTGTAGATTATGGGGGGGAAAGCAAGCACACCTGCCCTGCTTCAACTGACATGAATTAATTTGGGGTTGATTAATGTGTCACTGAATTTAAACTTCCTGTCTGGCACCTGTTTCCTTATCTGTAATTTGCTTTCTGTTGCAGTGCAATTTTTTTCCCAGGACCTTTGTGGCCTACTTGTAGCTATTCTATGAGCCTGCTGTGAGGGCCAGAGCAGGGTCATAGAATAGTTGCAAGTAGGCAACTGAACTCTGGAGGGGCCCCTCAGGAAGCACAACAGGGAATGGTTACTAATGATGAGTTTGAACTTTTGCACCTGCTGAGTGCTTTCAGTTTTGCAAAACTTGTTTTTCTGTGGGGCACTTCCTTCCTCCCACCCCCCAACCCCCAACCCCCCATGAATAGTTGCAAGTAGGCAACTGAACTCTGGAGGGGCCCCTCAGGAAGCCCTACAGGGAATGGTTACTAATGATGAGTTTGAACTTTTGCACCTGCTGAGTGTCAGGTTCACGCTCCACGGGACCCGCCTGCAGCAACAATGCTCCACCTCCGGACCCTCCGAACACCCTGAAGTATAAACACAGGGTGTTCAGACGATACGGCGAGGGAAAAACCCCAAAAGGGGAAAAACCCAGAAAGAATAAAGAGGAGGAGGAAAGGGGCAGCAGGGATAAAGAAACTGTAAGACAAAAATACGAAGGTTAATACAATACTTAACCCTACTCTCAGTAATTCTCACTAGTCTAATAACCCCTGAATTCACCTGTAGCAAACGTGCCCAAAAACACCCTAGTGCTGTATCTCCCGTCTTCCTTCCTTCCTGCACAACACAAAAGAACGTATTACCAACAAGCAGTAACACTTCAAAAATAAAAGCCTTCTTTGTTGATAGCAACATACCCCATAGTACAAAAAAGGCTTTGAAGATCAGATCCAAAGAAAAATGTTCATTGCGCCTGGACTAAATGTCATGCCTGCGCATTAACGCTGTAATAAATACCTCCTATGGTATAAACCAGTGCATTAGTATCCATCAGGTCCTTAAACATAAACACGGCATCCCAACCACGGCATGACGTAGTTCATTCACTACTGTCATCCGCTTTGGTACTTAATTCCACAAATCCAATATAGTACCCTCAACTTCGTGACGGCAGTGCGGAGGTCCTACTCCCCCCCTGCACTCCGCCACTTGCACCTCCACGACAACGGGTACTGGAGCACTCCAGAAGACCCTCTCCGGGCACCAGTCAAATAGACACAGTAATTCTCTTGCTTAACTTCCTCGCAGCCGCGAGGCAAGGTATAACCAGGCAAAGTCACTCCACTTGGGCAGTAAGCTCTAAACCCAATCTGCATGAAGAACGCGCTAGCCAGCGCGAATCCACAGACAAGCGGAACGTAGGCTTCTCCCCCTCGCAGCCGCGAGGGACAGAACAAACAAACAGCTTTGTTCCAAAAGCGCAGAGAGCGCCAAAATCTATGCAGCAGAATGTTCGCGCTAACTGCGCGTTTACCAAAGTTACCGGAAACGTTGGCCCAAGAATAACATCAAAGGAATCCCCAGTAGCCTGGAAAATACCGGGAGCAGAAAAGCAGCCGCTACCTCCGCCTCCCAGAATCACGAGCATTGAACGTAAGGCTCCGCCCAGAGATATCCTGTTCCGCCGGGCATGCTGGGAACAGTAGTTCAGAGCCACAGCTTGCTGGGAAATGTAGTTAGGCAGGCGCGCTGGACTTACATCCTGACAGTACGCCCCCCTCCCCAGCGCCTCCTAGGCCCAGGCTTCGCAGGGAATCTATCATGGAAGGATCTCACAGCCCTAGGAGCATGGACGTGATGTACCGGTTCCCATGAATCTTCCTCGGCACCATAACCCTTCCATGAAACCAGATACCAAAGCACCCCTTTGCTATATTTGGAATCACGGATAGACCTCACCTCGTACTCCAGATTCCCGTCACTAGCAACAACAGGAGATGCAGTTCTGCGGGACGTGAGGGCTTTCTTTAGCAATTGTACATGGAACACCGGATGGATTCTCAATGTGTTGGGCAATTTAAGTTTGTATGCGACAGGGTTGATGCGTCGCACCACAGGGTATGGCCCGATAAATCGCGGATGGAAGATACTCCTCATCTTGAAACAAATGTACTTGGTTGAAAGCCACACCTTGTCCCCTACATTGAACAGAGGGCCAGGTGTTCGGTGCATATCTTCCCAACATTTGTACACCTCTTTTGCCCTCAACAGATGTTTTTGTACAGCTTTATGCACCCTCCTCAATGTCAGAACAAGCTCCCTCACAGATGGCTGGTTAACCAAATCATCAGGTATATGGATTGGCAAGGTGTGAACATCATAACCATAATTGGCCCTGAACGGTGACATGCCTATGGAGCTGTGCCAAGCATTGTTACACGCCATCTCCGCCATCCACAGTAAGTCCACCCATGACTCATGTGCTTCTTTAGATTAACAGCGCAAATACTTCTTTAATGTTTGATTCAGACGTTCTGTCTGGCCATCTGTTTGGGGATGGAAGCTAGTAGATAACGCTGCCTCTATGCCCAAAGCACTACACCACATACGCCAAAAGCGAGCGATGAACTGTGGCCCCCTATCAGACACAATGACTCTGGGAATGCCATGCAAACGAATGATTTGAGAGGCCAGTAACTGAGCTGTTTGACTAGCTGTGGGAAGGTTCACACACGGCACAAAATGTCCCATCTTCGTCAGGTTGTCCACCACCACAAACACAGCTGTGTTTCCCTTGTCAGGCAGGAGACCCGTAATGAAGTCCAGACTTATGTTCAACCATGGACGATCAGGCGTGGGCATAGGCATCAACAAGCCTTTCTTTTTTGTTGTTTCCCCCTTCGCTCTGGCGCATGTGTCACATTTACCAACCCATTGAGTAGTGTCCTTGACCAAAGACTCCCACGAGAAATGCCTCCTAAGCAGTTCCACTGTCTTTGTAATCCCCGGATGTCCAGCCACTGGGGCTTCATGACACCAGCTGAATGCTTTCTTTCTAATCTCCTCATTGGGCAGAAACAAGCAATCCCCTTGGAAAGGTAAACCCTGTCTTATCTTCCTACCTGATTTGGCAGTTGCCCAACGAACCCAGGAATCATAGACCTGGAGCCCTTGATGTCATCCAAAAATTTCTCGGCCCTGATCACACACACCACTTTGGTGGCAGGAATGATGGATTGTTCCTCCTCACACTGTTTTAGAGGGAGTTCCTGTCTGGAAAGAGCATCCGCCTTCCTGTTCTCCGAGCCAGGACGAAAGGTTACCACAAAGTTGTACTCGGAAAAGAACAGCATCCACCGCATTTGCCTCTGCGTCAGATGTCTAGCAGAGGACATGTACTGGAGGTTCCGGTGATCGGTATACACTGTCACTGCCTGACAAGCCCCCCACAGATAAGGTCTCCACTCTTGGAAAGCCTTTTTAATCGCCAAGAGTTTTTTTTCCGCAATAGAATAGTTGACCTCAGCCGAGCTCAACTTCTTCGACAGGTAAGCAACCGGATGGAGCTGACCTGAGTGTACATCTCTCTGAGACAGAACTGCCCCTATGGCTTCATCTGAAGCATCTGCCTCGACTATAAAAGGATGTTCCAAAACAGGATGTGCCAACACCGGGGCTGTGATGAAGGCATCTTTCAGAGCTCTAAACGCCTCCTCAGCCTCTCTTGTCCATACAAAAGACTACCCTTTTCTTAAGAGCCTAGTGATGGGGACCGCTGTCTGGGAAAAATGCAATATAAACCAACGGTAATAATTGGCGAACCCCAAGAAACTCTGCACCTCCTTCACATTCTTAGGGGATGGCCAATCCTTCACCGCCTGTACCTTCCTCTCGGACATTTGCAAACCGTTAGGACTGAGGATCACACCCAAAAATTCCACCTCTCGCACCCCAAATTCACATTTACTCAGTTTTACGTATAAGTGGTGCTCCCTTAGTTTGTCCAAGACTTTGCAAACATGTGTAGTATGACATGATACATCCTGTGAGTATATCAAGATGTCGTCAATATACATCACGACAAAGTGGTCCATATATTCTTTCAGAACATCGTTTATAAAATACTGGAATGCTGCATGAGCATTACAAAGCCCAAAAGGCATCACCAAGTACTCATATAAACCAAATTGCGTCTTGAACGCCGTCTTCCACTCATCCCCCTCTCTTACTCTGACCAGGTGATACGCCCCCCGTAGGTCCAGACGGGTATAAATCACGGCCTCTCTCACCTGATCGAGCAGAACTGAGATGAGTGGAAGAGGGTAACGGTTACGAATGGTGTTTCGATTTAGGATGCGATAGTCCACACATGCTCTTAAGTCGCCATTGGCCTTCGCTATAAAGAAAAGAGGGGAAGCTGCGGGTGAGCGAGACGGTCTTATGAACCCCAAGCGAGAATAATGTTCTATGTATTCTCTCAGATGTTTGGTCTCGGGTACGGACAAAGCATACACCCTACAAGATGGTATCGTAGCCCCATCCACCAAATCAATACGACAATCATATTCCCGGTGTGGGGGTAGAGTTTCTGCCTTTGTCTCACTAAACACATCACTATAAGCCAAGTATTCGGCTGGTAGTTGGACATCCTTTTCCGCAGCTGTAGCTACCAAAAACGGGGTGGCTAACGCTGTTACATTGGCAGACACACATGGAGTTACATGATCTTTACAATACTCAGATACAAACTGAAACGTTTTAGACTGCCAATCGACCACAGGATCGTGTTTATGTAACCAAGGCATCCCCAATATAATTTCATACTGAGGTGCGTCAATGATGTTTAGTGATAAAACTTCAGAATGCACATATCCTTGTGTCACCACTGACAACCCCAACTCGCCTGTTCTTTCAGTAATCTGACCTGATGTTAATGGCTGCCCGTCAACTGCCAGCACGTCCTCAGGTATCTCCCTAGAGACACGAGGTAAAGCTAGACGTCTCACCAAACCTTCATCCACAAAGTTACCAGTCGCTCCAGAATCCAGCATTACCTTCACCTGATGTCTTTCTAGGTCATACTCTAGTGTCATGACCACCACCAAATGTGACTCTGTATCTTAAGTACCCATAGAGGACAGAGACGTGAGTTTCCACTCATGTCTCCCTTCTACACTAGTCTTGTTGTCTTCCCTCTGCTCTCTTTCCTGTACAGCATTAGAGACCGCAACCTTTTTAAACCTACTGACATTACTCGAAGACTTGGGTTTAGATGGACATTCCCGGACGTAATGCCCTTTCTTCCCACAGTACATGCATAGGCCCTGTACTCTTCTGGCTTCCCTTTATTCTCTTGACAAAGGAGCTCTGAGTGCACCTATTTCCATTGGTTCTGGAAGGTTGTCAGTGGCCCCAGAGGCCTTCCGAGGGTTCCTTTCCCCACTGTAGGCTCCTCTTTCCCATCTTCTCCTATTACTCCCCCTGTCCCTGAGACGGCGGTCCAGCCGTAACACCAAATTCACCATATCCACAAATGAAGTAGGTTATGGATCCACCTGAGCCACTACATCTTTCAAGTCATCATGTAACCCTTGATAAAATAAGGATAATCTTTTCTCCTCGGGCCATTCTGCTTCTGCCACAAGTCTATTAAAAGCAGTAAGATACGTTATTAGTTCTCCCCTCCCTTGTCTCAATGTCAACAACTCTCTGTCAGCACTGAATGTAGTAGCTCGTCGGTCGAAAACCCTCTCAAATTCATTTTTGAATGCTGTCCAATCAGTCAGGATAGCATCGTCTCTTTTTACTAAAGGTACCACCCAATCCGCCGCATCCCCCACCAAATACGAAATCAAAAAAGCCACCCTAGAATGATTGGTGGGGAACGATGAAGGCTTACAAGAGAAATGCATGAGGATTTGTGTCATAAACACGTGTACCTTACGGGGGTCCCCAGAGAACCGTTCAGGTGTAGCCAACGGAATGGGTGGAGGCACAGTGACCTGGACATTAGAAGATGAAGCAGAAGCGTTAAACGGATTACTACTCAGACGTTCCACCTTTTCCCGCAAGGCAGTGGTCTCTGCCTTGGAGGACCAATGCATGCAACACATCCTCCATAGATGCCATTGTTGCTACAAACGGATCAGGCAGAGGGAAAATTCTTGGGCTCGTGATTCTGTCAGGTTCACGCTCCACGGGATCCGCCTGCAGCAACAATGCTCCACCTCCGGACCCTCCGAACATCCTGAAGTATAAACACAGGGTGTTCAGACGATACGGCGAGGGAAAAACCCCAAAAGGGGAAAAAACCCAGAAAGAATAAAGAGGAGGAGGAAAGGGGCAGCAGGGATAAAGAAACTGTAAGACAAAAATACAAAGGTTAATACAATACTTAACCCTACTCTCAGTAATTCTCACTAGTCAAATAACCCCTGAATTCACCTGTAGCAAACGTGCCCAAAAACACCCTAGTGCTGTATCTCCCGTCTTCCTTCCTTCCTGCACAACACAAAAGAACGTATTACCAACAAGCAGTAACACTTCAAAAATAAAAGCCTTCTTTGTTGATAGCAACATACCCCATAGTACAAAAAAGGCTTTGAAGATCAGATCCAAAGAAAAATGTTCATTGCGCCAGGACTAAATGTCATGCCTGCGCATTAACGCTGTAATAAATACCTCCTATGGTATAAACCAGTGCATTAGTATCCATCAGGTCCTTAAACATAAACACGGCATCCCAAACACGGCATGACGTAGTTCATTCACTACTGTCATCTGCTTTGGTACTTAATTCCACAAATCCAATATAGTACCCTCAACTTCGTGACGGCAGTGCGGAGGTCCTACTCCCCCCCTGCACTCCGCCACTTGCACCTCCAAGACAACGGGTACTGGAGCACTCCAGAAGACCCTCTCCGGGCACCAGTCAAATAGACACAGTAATTCTCTTGCTTAACTTCCTCGCAGCCGCGAGGCAAGGTATAACCAGGCAAAGTCACTCCACTTGGGCAGTAAGCTCTAAACCTAATCTGCATGAAGAACGCGCTAGCCAGCGCGAATCCACAGACAAGCGGAACGTAGGCTTATCCCCCTCGCAGCCGCGAGGGACAGAGCAAACAAACAGCGTTGTTCCAAAAGCGCCGAGAGCACCAAAATCTATGCAGCAGAATGTTAGCGCTAACTGCGCGTTTACCAAAGTTACCGGAAACGTTGGCCCAAGAATAACATCAAAGGAATCCCCAGTAGCCTGGAAAATACCGGGAGCAGAAAAGCAGCCACTACCTCCGCCTCCCAGAATCACGAGCATTGAACGTAAGGCTCCGCCCAGAGATATCCTGTTCCGCCGGGCATGCTGGGAACAGTAGTTCAGAGCCACAGCTTGCTGGGAAATGTAGTTAGGCAGGCGCGCTGGGCTTACATCCTGACACTGAGTGCTTTCAGTTTTGCAAAATTTGTTTTTCTGTGGGGCACTTCCTTCCTTCCCCCCCCCCCCCCAAAAAAAATGGACTCCTTGCAAAAAAAAGTGCAGGCAAATGTCAACCTGAGGAGTTATTCTGGTAAAAACCATCATTTTCAGAAGGTTTATGCTGCTTGCTGCTGGATTTCTTGTGCAGAATTGCAAATTTTGTAATTTCGCGAGTGCGAGATTGTTGCTGCCCACCGCATCTACATGTTCGCAATTGCGAACTCTCGCGATGCGTCACCAAACTCCTGCGGGATCCCGCAGCAAGATCCAAAATGGCGCAGCACTCGCAAAATATCGAGAAAAACAACTCGGCAAACGCTGAATGACGGTAAGTGAACGCCGCACAACGCAATATTGTATCACCAAGCAAAAAAATCCGCTGTGTGCGAATTTCCGGATTTTCGGTAAATTCCGAGAGTTCGCGGATTGCGAATTTACCGAAAATCCGCAAAATCTGCGAGCGGAACGGATTTTCCGCCCATGCTTACTTCAGACAATCTAGAAATGCTGCTACCACTGAATCCAAGGTGTCAGAGAAATATGTCACTGCTATTCCATACATTTGCGTTAAGACTGAAAGTGCACAACAGAATAGTGCAAAGTCCTTGCATTAGTCTGGGATTCCCAATGCAGGTGCTCGACAAAGACTATCTCACAAATCTATAAAGGCCTTCATGCTTTCCTCATCCAATTGAATTGGATCAACTACCTCTCTGGGAGTCAATCTCTGTAATGGCTTGGCTGTCAGTGGAAAACCACTGATCCACTGTCTGCAGTATCCAACCATACCCAGAAATATTCACACTTCTTTCTGTGTTCTGAGAGGACCCATTTGCAAGATCACAACAATTCGATCTTGTGATACTTTCCTGACTCCTTCCTCTATTTTGTATCCCAAATATTGAACCTCTTTTTGACAAAATTGTAATTTAGCTGGTGACACGTTATGCCCACCTACTCCCACATTGTGCAGTAGAACAATTGTATCTGTCACATGTGCTTCTCCTGTCTTCGATGCACCAAGTAAATCATCTATGTACTGCACCAACACTGAGTCTTCTGGCATTACCAATGACTTCAGACACTTTTTCAATACCTGAGTGAAAATTCAAGGACTCTCTGTATAGCTATGAGGAACTCTGCACTATGCCAAAACACGGTCTCAGAACCGGAACACAAAAAGATATTGGCTATCCGGGAGCAAAGGCATTGAGAAAAATGCTCGGCTCAAATCAATTACTGTGAGCCATTCTGCCTCACAGGGAATTTGATAAAGAATCACTGCTGGGTTTGGGACTATTGGACAAAAAGGTTCCACAATCTTATTCACCTTTCTCAGGGCCTGACCTATCCTGTACTTACCACTTGGTTTCTTAGTTCCCATAATAGGTGAATTACAAGGACTCCCTAATATTTCTCTTAAGATGCTTTGTTCAATCATTTGCTCAATTACAGGAGTAACTCCTGCAATAGTCTCTGGGCTCATTTTGAACAGTGGCATTTTTGGAGATTCTGCTGCTTGTTCAACTGAGATTTGCATATGATTAGGGCTAGGCGTAGTTTGCAAAGTTGAGCTTCTCGAAGCTATGCAAAGTTCACTTCGCACTACGCGAGCTTTGCGTAGCACTACGTGAACTGCGTAGTAGCATGTTCGCACTGTGCAAGATGCAGTTTTCAATTATTGCACAGTGCGGAAAAGTATCTGGCACTGTGCAGTCATTGAAAACGGCATCTTGCACAGTGCGAGCGGGAGCTTTCTGATGCTCAAGGAGATTTTTACTCAAGCGGCAGCTTTCTCAACACGGACTGGTAGTTTCTCATCGCGAGCGGTCGCGAGCATACGCGACCACTCGCAATGTGAAACGTGACCTCCCCGTGTTGACAATCTCACGGGAGGTTTATTTTCCACGCTCACAATCGGCAACTTGATGTTGCTGATCGCGAACAAGGAAAAAGTCTCTCCAGGATGTCATTTTGCTTGCTCGTGGTCGCCAACTTGACGTTGAGAACTGTGAGCAAGAAAAAAATGACTGCTGCACTACGCTATGCGTCTTTGCACTGTGCTACCTGCAGTTCGTGTAGTGCGAAGTAGAGCAAACTTCACAAACTACGCGAGTGTAGCGTAGTGCTTTGCCCAGGCCAAGATAGGATCAACTCCTTTCATCAATCCAATGTCTTTCCCTGAACAATCCCACACATCAGTCATCACTGTTTCTCTCAATTCAATCGGCAAATCCTTTGCTGTAAATAAAGGATACAAATCATTCTTTTCTGTCCCTTGCCTAGCCATCATCACTTTGAACGTAACATCCTCATCTGGCAATTGAAAAGCAACGCCATCCTGTGTGCAATAGATGGTGCAATTAATTTTGCATAACAAGTCTCTACCCAAAAGGTTGACCGGACTAGTGTCACACACCCAAACCGATGAGAATCTCTAAACTCTCGAATGTGCCCCTTCATTGGTTTTGTCAGTGGAGTTTTGATAAGCTGATTCGAGACACCCACAACTTGAATAGTATCTCCAGAGAGGGGTAGGTTAGGAATTTCCACTGTTCTTTCAGTAAACGGATAACACCAGTACCACAAGAAATGTAACAACATTATCTTCAAATTCTCCATTACAAAAGGACCACACCGATCTACCTCAAGAGATGGCCCAAGTATGCACTACTCCTCCCACCTCAGGTACCGTCATTGAGATGTATCTGAATCACTCTCAGGACTCTGTAACCAGTATTGTGAAACCATTTGTACATTTCGATTCTTTCCAACTTGTTCACGTGTATGAAATCCAGCATCCGCGTTGTTTCTAGCACTCGCATTATTAGGCATCGTTGGTTGTGATATTTGTACCTGCTGTTCCTGTACGTCTCCATCAACCACGCCACTGAACTCCTCTGGACCGACCACTGCTGCATTTCACTTTGCCTTCCAGAAACCCACCACACACCACCACACCTAACAGATCCCCCACCACTGATGGAGCAAAATCACCGAAGACCAACTACACGCAAACCTCGCTCTCAGCCCACCCACTGAACCCTCCAACACCGACGACACTACCCACAGCCTCAGACGCTGGTTCGAGGACTGCGCCAACACCCTCGCCTTGCTGAAGAAACCCCCCCACAGAGACACCAGCAAGAGGGCCAGCTGGTTCACCCCTGAACTCCTAGCCTCCAAGCAAGCCTGCCTGAAACTAGAGAAGAAATGGCACAGTGAACAAACTCCGGACAGCCACGCATCACACAAGGACGCCATCCGCAACCACCACCACCTCATCAGGGCGGCCAAGAGGACCTCCTTTAAAGACCGCCTCGACAACAACGCACACAATAGCAAGGAGCTCTTCAACATTGTGAAGGAACTCTCGAACCCCAGCCCCAACACCAACTACATCCCGCCGTCGCAAGCCCTGTGCGACTCCTACGCCACCTTCTACCACTGCAAGATAGCAGATATCCACGACAGCTTCAACACCCAGACAACCCCAACAGACAGCAACACAACAGACCCTCCGTACACCATCGGTAATGACCCCCTGCTAGCCTGGGCCAGCGTGAGCATCAATGACACCATCCAGACCATGCGCTCAATCCACTCCGGCTCTCCGTCGGACCCATTCCCGCACCATGTCTTCAAAAGAGCAAGCAGCTCCATCGCACCCCACCTGCGCAATGTCATCAATCTCTCCCTCGAGACCGTAACCTTCCCAGAGATCTGGAAACATGCTGAGATCAACGCCCTACTCAAAAAACCTAAGGCGGACCTGAGAGACTTCAAGTACTTCCGGCCTATCTCTTTGCTCCCCTTCAAGGCCAAGGTCATCAAGAAAACCATCAACAGACAGCTAACCCGATACCTCGAAAAAAACAGAATCCTGGACCCTTCCCAGTCAGGGTTCCACAGCAACCACAGCACCGAGACTGCCCTCATCGCTGCCATCGACGACATCAGGACCCTGCCGGACAATGGTGAGACCGCAGCACTCATCCTCCTAGACCTCTCTGCCGCCTTCGACACCGTCTGCCACTGAACACTACACGCACGCCTCCACGCCGCAGGCTCTGGATTGGACCACCTCCTTTCTCTCCGGCAGAACCCAGAGCATCTGCCTCCCCCATTCCGTTCCAAGGCCTCCAAGATAATCTGTGGCCTGGGTCCCCCGCCCAATAACAAAGAAAGTGTTAAAAGCCTGGGAGTATGGCTAGACAACAAACTTTCCTTTTCCACCCAGGCCAAAAAGTTGTCCGCCACCTGCTTTGGCCTACTCAGAATTCTGAGGAAGGTGCTCCCGTTACTTCCCCTAGAGGCCAAAAAGGTGGCAGTCCAAGGTCTGATTCAATCCCGCCTGGACTCAAACAATGCTTTATACTTGGGGGCCCCGGAGATGACCCTCAGGAAATTGCAAATTGTTCAAAACTGTGCAGCACGCACTTTGCTGAAAATTCCACGGACCCAGTCGGCCAGACCTGCTCTGACGAGTCTCCACTGGCTGCCAGTGAAGCAGAGAGTGTCCTTCAAAGCGCTATGCTTGGCACATCGCACCTTTTGGAAGACGGGACCTGCCATAAACACTGGCCTGGTTACCCCCTACCACCCTAAAAGGAACCTTCGGTCTTCGGAGGCTTTCCTCGCCGTTGTGCCTAGAGTGAAGCGAGCTAGGTCTGGAGGCAGGCTATTTTCCTTGAACACCGCTAGACTATGGAATGCTCTTCCCATTACACTCCGCTCCAACCCTGACCTTCTTGCATTCCGGAAAAACCTAAAGACACTGCTGTTTGTTCAATCCTATGTACCTTAGCTCCTTTCAGTCACTTTCCCTCAATCCAGCGCTTGGACGCCTGCGGGCAGCAACCGCGCTCAATAAATATTGTTACAATTACAATTACAATTACATACCTCAGGGATCCTCCCTCAGCCCGACTCTGTTCAACATTTACATGGCCCCGCTCGCACACATAGCCCGACAGCATGACCTCAACATAATCTCCTGCGCCAACGACACTCAGCTGATACTCTCCCTCACCAAGAACCCCATCACAGCCAAAGTCAACCTCCACGAAGGAATTAAGGCCGTCGCCGATGGATGAAGATCAGCCGTCTGTAGCTGAACTCGGACAAGATGGAGGTCCTCATCCTCGGCTCCAACCCTTCAGCCTGGGATGACTCCTGGTGGCCGACGGCACTGGGGGCAGCCCCGACACCCACCGACCACACATGCAACCTGGGAATCATCCTCCACTCAATGATCTCAATGACCAAGCAAGTCAATGCCGTCTCCTCCTCCGGCTTCAACACCCTTCGCTTGCTCCACAAGATCTACAGATGGATCCCAACAGATACAAGAAAGATAGTCACCCAAGCCCTCGTTAGCAGCAGACTCGACTACGGAAACACCCTCTATGCGGGAGCCCCGACCAAGCTCATCAAAAGACTACAACGCATCCAAAACGCCTCGACACGACTGATCCCCGACGTACCACGCCACGGCCACATCACCCCCCACCTGAGAAATCTGCACTGGCTCCCCGTCAACAAGAGGATATCCTTCAAGCTCCTCACCCACGCACACAAGGCACTCCACAAGACTGGCCCAGCCTACCACAACAGACGGCTCTCGTACATCCCCAACCGCCAGCTCCGCTCCGCCAAACTCTCACTCGCCACCGTCCCGCGCATCCGAAAAACAACCACCGGTGGGAGATCCTTCTCCCACCTCGCCGCCAAGACATGGAACACCCTCCCACTGAGCCTACGACAGACCCAAGACCTGCTGACCTTCAGGAGGATACTCAAGACCTGGCTGTTCAATCAGTATCCCCCCCTACGCCTTGAGACCCTCGCTGGTATGTAGTGCGCTTTACAAATGATTGATTGATTGATTGATTGATTGATTGATTGATTGATTGATTGATTGGTGTAACTACCTGTTGCTGCTGTAACTGCTGTTAATTCACAATCCCCTCATTCTGCATCTGTGAATTAAAATTGTGATTTATTCCATTATTTCCGAATTAAGTCTTACACTCATTCTTTTACATATCTTTCTTATTACCTCTACCTCCACCTTTTCCCTTAATCTGAACCTGGACACCACTATTTGTCACAACACCACTCACATTAGGAATATGACTATTTGAAAATTCTGATTCTGCCCTTTTGCTTGGAAACCTGTTTGAGATTAATCAACAAAATTCCCATTCTTCTATGCTCCTCTCACTTGTGCCCACATCCTTTTCTCTTTCAATTTCTTGTGTCTAGACTCAATATCATCACTTCAATATTTTGCATACCACAGTAGTATTTCATCCACTCATGAATCATGTTGCTAATCTCTGGTTTCAATCCAAACACAATTTTATATACAAAATCTCCCATATCGTTGTCAGTTATGCTCTCAAAACCAATATACTGCTTACACACTTGTAAACGTATCTGATAAAAAGCATGCACTGATTATTTTGGCTCCTGAGTTGTTCTATCAATCTTAACCCAATCTGTCTCTTTTAGGGAAATCTTTCTCTTCAAGTATGTAATTACTTGGTTACATTTCTTTATCACCTCATCTGACGGGGCTCCAGTTTTAACATCTCTAGCATATTCTTCTTTCGGCCAATCTATTGTGAATTTACACATGAATCAGCTAGAACCACAATATCAAACAAACCATCTAAATCCTACAGCAAAACTTTTGAAATGTTCACAAACCTCTCTACTTGTTTATACCATTCAACAGGTTTTAATCTTAATCTAGGAAATTCATTCATAAAAGACAATATATCATGCCTTGACAAGGGAAAGTGGACATATCCGCCACCTGGAACTTCTCTCAATGGATATATCATTGCAGCAGTCACTATCTCTGTCCCAGTCTCCCTCATTGGATGCAAAGGAGATGCAGTTGCACCCTTATTCACTAGCATTTCTTCTTTCTTTTTAGCCCATCTGCATTTCCAATGTTCCAATTAATCCCATCTTTTCAAGGTATTAATCATCTCTTTTATCTGCAGTCATTTACCATATGCATTCAAACGCTCTAAATCCTTGTCACTCAAATTCAATCTATACGTTATTTGCAAAGCTTTTGATTTTTCAATGTCCACTCTATATGCCTCTGCAGCTTGAGTAAACTTCTCATGCAAGCTCTTTCCTCTCATTGTAATATTCTTACACAAGAATGATAACTATTCTTCCTGGTATTTACTCAATCTCTCTGGCCTAATCATACCTAAAATCATTTGTGCCATATCTACTTTCAATCTGGTCACATCACTACTCGGCTTAATTTTACTAGACACCACCCCTCTGATCCATTCATCTAATTCTTCTGGTGATGGTCCTACTGGTCCCATTAAAGCAGGAGTCTCTTCTCTCGCATTTTGCGTCAATCTTCTAGGGTTTACTTGCACACTTCTCTTTGAAGTTTCCAATTGTCTCTCTGCTATATCAATCAAAGTTCCCATCTCATGTGCTCCAACATCATTATTACTCCTAACATTATTCATTGGCACTGTTAATGCATGTACTCGTGAGATATTCTGGCCCGCGCTATACCATGGGACTATGGGACCAATTGCCAATGGAACTAACAACACCTTTGCATTTAAACTCATTTGATTAATTCTCCATGTCAATTTATCTTTCTCCTTATTAATTACACTTACATCTCTCTCCTGTGAAGTGTGTGGAGACTGCGAAGCTTGTGGTACTTGTGAAGATTGTGGAATTTATATTTTAATTAATGGGGCATTTGAAGCAATTCCTTCCTGATCTTCATGATATGGTGGAGGTATATTCAATAACATCTCATCCAATAACTCATCATCAATCTCATTTGGATCTGGTTCTGTACTCTCTCTATTATTCTTTTTCTCTTTGCACTTACCTCTACCCTGATCCTCAGCAACAATCACTGGACATAATCCCTCCCAGATTACATCCTCTATCTTTTCATTTGAACATCCAATTTCACCACTGTATACTTACTCACTGCATTTCTATATTTCATCATAGACTTGTCTCTCTCTCTTCTATACACCTCATGTTCCCATTTCACAAGTGCCTCACACTGCATAGATCTAGGATTTGGTCTTTAATAGATTCATCTGATTCCTCAAGCTCTCTTTCAAGTCAAAGGTAAGTTTATTTAGATCATAATCTTTAAACCAATATACAATATACAATACTATATGCATTAAAAATCTTATCTATTGACAACAGTTCAACAAAACTCTCGTTAAAATCTAATTTCTCAAAAGAAGGGTGTAAATGGAGTTCTCACAATCATATGACATCTGGAGAAGTGTGCACGTATTGACAATTACTCCAATGATTTTTGTCTTAATAAAATTCCTAAAACAGGTTTTCTCTAGACATATTACTATCTAAAACATTAAAACCTATTCCTAGCTTATTATAAAACTCTGTACAACCTTTATAAATTTCCCAAGTGCGATTGCAATATCAATATTTGGGAGTTCGGTAATTAGCTCGAGTGCTTGTCTCCTATTTCTTATATCATATTTTATAAATATCGTACGCAGACAAAATTTACGCTGTTCTAAAATATTTATACAGTCCAACAAATAGTGCACGGTATCCCCTTTTGTACCCAACCTGCATTTACAGTGCCCATTTGGGTCCATATTTTGGTTTTGAGTTCTTTGTGTGATATCCATGGGTTAATCCCAATGAATAATCTTAGGATCTCGTGTCTATACCATGGGTTAGGCAACAGATCCAGGTAAGGGAACCAGGTTTCCTTTCCCCATGCTTTCATCATAAAATCCACTGATATTTTCTTTCCAAGATATTCCCTGTCCATGCTTCTAGTAACAGCTTGGGCATTGGATCTTAGTTCGTGTTTTGAGCACTCTATTGTCTGTAGGTCCCGGGATATATCCACTTTTATATTTCCACAGGCTAGTAGCATTCTCTTCCTACACATTTTTGCCCATTTTAGGTCACTTTGTTGTATTTCATTTCGGTACCACTGTGCAACCTTTTGATCATTTCCAAGGCGATTCCAGAATCTAATTACTGCACATTGTGCCTGGACCCCCCAAGCAGTTGTCCCTAACTCCGTCCTTATGGCTTGCACCATTGCCGATTGGGGTAGGGACAAAAGCTTTTTCAAGCATTTTCCTTCCTCTACGTCCCAGACTCCCTTACCGCTCAAATAAAGGATTTCTGCTCCATAGAGAACTTGAGGTTGAATCATCGCATTAAATGCTTTCAATAGTGGTCGATGCGACTTGTCCCCATAATCCCGGTTAAACATTTTTAACCCGGCAATTGAGGTTTGTGCCTTCGCTTTTTGGGCTTCAAGGTGTGTTTGCCAATTTAATTTTTTGTCGAACCACATCCCAAGATATCGATATTCATTTACCAGTTCCAATTTAAGATCCCCTAAAAACCAATTAAACTTAGATGCTTTTTTCCCAAAGCATAAAATTGTTGTCTTATCTAGATTTACCTTTAGGAATAACTTTTTGCAATATTCATTAAAAGAGTTTAGTTTCCTTTGAAGACCGATTTCTGTTTGATCCACTATTACTAGATCATCTGCATATAGCAGACACGGCACCCTTTTGCCATCCATCTTTGGGCTGGCGCTTCCCTTCACCTCAAGGCATATGGGCAAGTCTGATAGGAAGATGGAGAATAACAGGGGGGCCAGTACGCAGCCTTGCCTTAGGCCGTTTCTGATAGGGATTTTCGGCGTCAGTGACCCCTCAGTGTCCCTAATCACTTGGGCCCAGTTTTCCCGGTGCAGTTCTTTTAATATCATCAGTAAGTCTCTAGGGATATTTTTCTTTATTAATATTTCCCAGAGACAGACCCTATCCACCGAGTCAAATGCGGCTTGGAAGTCCACGCAGCAGCAGCAGAGTTTTCCGTTCTGCTCCATCGACTTCCTTGCCATTGCCCATAGGGAGAAGCAGTGGTCTATCATTGAATGTCCTGCTCTAAATCCTCCTTGTTCAATCGGAATTACTGAGTTCTCCTCAACCCAGTCGTTCAGTCTATTTAAGACTAATTTTGAAAAAACCTTTTCCCCTATGTCTAAGAGGTTTATCAACCTATAGTTTTGCGGTTCCCCTGGGTTACCCTTTTTATGGATAGGTCTGATTATAGCCCCCTTCCAATTTTTTGGCATTTTTCCCTCGGTTAGGATTAGTTGGAAAAGGTGAGAGAGGAACTTTGCCCACCAGTTTGTTTGAAATTTAAGAATTATGGCTGGTAGGTTATTCGGCCCTGCCGCTCTGGTTAGGTTCAGTTTCTTAAGTATTTCTGCCACTTGATCTTCTGCAAAGTCTAATTTAAATTCATTTGAGATTTCCTGCCAACTTGGTGGCACTCTTGCTCCTGAGACCAGCCTAGCTTCATACAATTCCCTTATGTATTTATCCCAGGCTGCCTCTCTTATGACGCAAATCAAGTCTCCCGCTGGGGGTGATGATGCTGCTTTTATCAATTTCCAAAATTGTCTCAAATTCTTATTTTCAATTGATTCTAGCAGTTCTCCCCAGCATCTCTCTTTATACTCCCTTTTTGCGTCGAGGACCATCTTTTTAAACTCTGTTTTTAACAAGGTGATATATTTTTCCCTTTCTTGATTAAATTCTTTCTTTTGTTTTCTGGCTTCTGCCCTTATCTCCCTTTTTTTTATTTGGCAGTCCATTGAAAACCATTTCAGACAGCTTGCATGATTACTTAAGCTTTTACTTTTAGTCTTTTTTAATTCTATCCTTAGACATTGGACTGATTGGGCAATTTTCTTCTCAAACCATTTTAGGTTTAGCTTTTCTAAGTTTACTAGTTCTGTTTTTTGTTGGAACACTTTTAGCTTTTCCACATATTCTTCGGTTACTCTAGTTGTTACCCTTTTTGGGTACTCAATTTCTTGGTAAATCACCTTTTCCCTTGGTTCCACCCTTCCCCATTTTAGTTTTACGGTGAGCAAGTTATGATCACTACCCTCACTGTGAAGAACGTTAAAGTCCTGCACTAAGGGGAAATTCCAAGCTGGCATAATGACATAGTCAATTGGGGAGTTTTGTAATCCTTTTTTAAAGGTCTTCTTTGCAGGACAGTCTGTTTTAAACCTGCCATTTAGACAAAAGAGTCCCTTTGCCCCAAAATAATTGACCAATTCCCAATCCAGCTTTGCGGGGTCACATGGTGGAAAATTAGCGTGGCTTATTCCATAAGTATCCAATAATTCTGAGTACCAACGGTCGGTCTTCATTGGGTTTAACTTATGGTTAAAATCCCCTAGAATTAATATTATGTCTGAGGAATACCTTTCAAAGATGTCCTCTACGTCCTGTTTGAAGTTTCCCATCTCTCTTACATACTCATCTACATTGTCCCACTGTATGTATACATTTATGACAATTAGCTTTTCATATTTCTTATCCTGAGAGAGATGGTTTATCCTGCACACCAATAGCCATTTACACTTTACTTCTAACAATGCCACATTTCTTAAAATTTTTGTTGAGATAAGGGTCATTATTCCCCCCGAGGGGCGGCCAAATCTTTGTCTCGTTGCTGGGCGATTTAGCTGATAATAGCCCTCGAAGATAGGGGTTTCTCCGCATGCCCAAGTCTCTTGTAGGCAGGCAATTGCTACTTTAATTACTTCATTCTTTATTTGTTCCCTTTTTAGGTCATTGCCTAGCCCGTTTACATTCTATGTTAAGAGACTTAGGGCAGACGGCACCCCCCTCTCCTATTCGATCTCACTTAGTCCCCCAGCTGCCCCACTTCCATCCATATCACACTCAATTGAGTCACCTTCATAACTGCAATGACTCCAATTGCCCCACCAATCCTCTTTTGCAGTATTATTTATCACTATCCTTAGTTGGTTACCTACTTCATCTTTGCCCTGGTGTAATCTCACCTGTCTCTTCCTTAAGCCTGCATGACAATTTAGGAAGTCCCTTCCTGGCAGTACCTTACTCCTTAAGTCTTTTTCCGTCAGCACCTTTACTCCCTCTTTAAGGATCTCACTGGTTGCCCTCAGAATTGCTTTCTTTACCAAATCTGAATATAACCCTACTTTTGTTATATCCCTGCCTGGTATACTATCGATGAAGCCCACCTGTCTTAGATCTTTTGTATCGATCCCACTCAGGCTTACACATTTAGAGAAGATAGCTAACATTTTTGATCTATTTAGGGGCTTTATTTTTCTTGACTTCTTACCCCTTTGGCCATCCTCAGCTAATTCTAGGTAGACCCATTTATTGTTCCCCTGATCGTCTCCCATCTCTAGGGGTGCTATGGTTGTCCGTCTTGGACCTTTTTTCCCTGTTGTACCCATTTCTATCTCAATTGACTGGGATGTATCTTCCAGGTTACGATATCTTGGGAGGGTCTGCCTTTGGCTTTTCGGTGGGGTGGTAATTCTCTGGTTTATAGGTTTGTTCTTTTGTATTTTCTCTTTTGGGTCATTGCCAGTCTGCCTCTTTCTCTGTGTGATTTGGGTCTTCCTTGCCGCTTCCATTTCCGAGGGTCTGGTCTGTACAAAGAACCGAGAAATCACATTTAGTGTACTTCCCGTTTCCTTACTCTTGATCTTTCCCTTTGGCGCTACCTGTCTGGCCTGATTTTTGCCTACCCTACTTTTCGTAAAGGCTCTTCCGTGGTCGCATCTCCTTCTTACCAACATTGGGCGCCTAGATATATACACATTATTTGGGTGTTCTACCGGCTCGCTTCTCAAGCTTTGTTCGGTTACTTGGGGAGTTCCTACTGGTCTTATCAAGGTAGGCATTTGTTCTTTGATTCCCGTCAACTCATACTGTATTTTCTTTAGGTATTGTTTTTAGGCATTCAAAACCCCATTATTCAGCAGTGAAACTTCAAGGATCCCTTGCAGAGTTTTTTGTAACATTAGAAGGAGGTCCATCATTGATGTGGTGGGAGCAGCTGAAAGGTTGGGGTCCTGTTGGCTGTTTCTCTCGGGGTTTGTTTGGTTTCCATTTTTTCCAGAGGTCTGCGTATTTAACATACCTCCCCTTTCTTCACTCAATGGTGCTTGGTTGGAGTTTTCCCCCCAAACAAAACTTGTCTCAAGGCTGTCTCTTCTCATATGCTCTTCGTTCCCTACAGTTTGTGAGGAGAACAGTTTTGGGGATGACGAGAGCCGAGGTAACAGCTGATTTGAGTTCTGACTATGAATTGATAAGTTTATTAGCAGGGGGTTCTCCAGCTCATCTTCCAGTTCATCTTCCAGTATTTTTTCTGATGATTCTCTCCGATTTTGATCCACTTGAGGCACATCATCAGCATCTTTATTTGTTGTCTCGAGGTCGTCCTCCTCTCCCGAGTCCACATTGATTGCCGTTGGAGTTTGGGCCTTATAATGTTTACCTAGGAAAACCTTTACGGGGTTAGGGGACTCGGTGGTCTTCTTTTTAGGAGGTATTAGGGAGCGCCCCTTTTTTGCATAGGGGGCTTTTTTGGGTCCTTTTTTACATTTCCCTTTCTTGCGTCTCCCCACGGAAATATCCTCTTGAGACAACAGACTCTCTTGACTCTCTTCCCTTGACCTGGATCCTACTAATATATCGCTTGTCTCCAGGCTGTTCTCTTGCACGTCTTTCTGTGCTTTCTGTCTTAAATTGGGGGCCATGCCCTTTTATTGGTATATACCGGGGGGATTATTACTTTATCCCTATTAATTTCCTTTTCTTCTTACTTTGTAGTGTGGTTAAGGAACACCAGTTAATATGTGTTTTCACTTGAGGTATACACTCTTTCACACTCCTCCACACTGTAACTCACTTACCTCTGTGGTGCACTGACCACCGGCCTGCCTTGCCCGGAGTTAGGTGAATTCTCCTCCTTCTTTTTCTTCTCTGGAGGTTTTTTTTTTGTTGTTGTGATTTTTTTCGTCTTTTCCCCTAAACTGGGGTAACCAGGGAAAATCCAGTTGTTCCGGTTTCGGTCTTAATTCCCTCTACTCGCCCCCCCTAAGTCACAGTTATCCTCTGCTCACGCCCTTCTCAGTCTCCTGAGCCCAGGTTTTTCTCCAGTCCCAACCGGGGGCACTTGGGAGCTTTCACGTGCCTCCCAGGCTTCGCCCATACAGGGAGCGTGGGGTTGGGGGTAGTTAAACTGGCCCGACTCTTTCCGTTCCTCACTTCTTTGCTTTAGCGACCCGAGTAGACTGCGGGAGATGTGCCCCTCTGGCCTCACAGCACACCCCGGCCGTCCAGCATTCCACAGCCGCCCGGCACACAGCTTTTGATGATAGATGTTAAAGGTACCGCTTGCATCCAATGTCCAATGGGACCGCTGCTTTTAACGCGCCGATTTTCCGCCGTTTTCCGGCGTTTCTCCCTGTAATCCCCGCGTGTGACTATCGCGGTTACAGGGCTACACCCTCAGTTCTTTTTAGCTTTGAGGTCCGCGGCCGCGGTGCACACGGGGTTTTCGCGCCGTTACCCCGGCGTCTTCTCTGTGTTGGTCTCCTTCGTCTCCTCCGTGTTCGACTCGTCGAGCCTTCTCCTCCTCCAATGTCAACGTCGATACTCCGAGCTCCGTTAGGCAAGGCGGGGCGTGCCACAACAGAGGAATTGTGCAACTGTCAAGCTTTCTAACACCATTACATTAAAAGTACAATTTTCTGGAAAAGCCAAATTCCGATCTCCTTCTGTATACTTCACCCAATTCTCCAACTAAGTACATATATGATAGCCATGCTCTAGTGTCATAAAAGAAGCAGGTGAACCAGCAGGTGGTATAACAACCCCCTTTCTAATAGGTATACGCTTCTTTCTAAACAAAGTCCTCATAATTTTTAATTGTTTCATTTGAACTCTCTCTCATTACTCTAAGACTCAGAAATAACAAGGAAATCCATCCGTAATTCTACTCACGCTATTCGATCACACTATCCAATAGCAGCACAACTCACACCAACTAACCAATAATAACAAAATACTCTCTGATGACGCTACCACTAACTGACCAATGCCAGCGCGGCTCTCTGTGACATCAGAATAACTCCAACTACTGACCCTCCTTTCACAAAATATTATGGCACTGAATTTACAAAGCCTTTTCTAAATAAAAAAATATTAGAAACAAGACAAATCACTGCTGTTTTGTCTGCCCCACTAAAAAAAGAGATAGTTCAAACAGTCTTAGAAATCCTTTTACATCCAGCGGAGTATCAACCAGCGTTAATCCACTCTCAATCAAGCAAAATGACTCTTGGTACTTTTTCAGGTGCGGTCTCTAAAGTTTCCGAATAATCTCCCACTACTACTAACCTTCAGAATAGGTCCCTATGCAATATTAACAACCTCTTTTGTTGCTTAATTTCACACCAGCAGACAAAACACTTCTCTAGTGTGTACTTTCGACACTCTTCCTCTGTCCGAGCCTAAAACATCCTGGGATCCTAGGCAACTTCATACCCGTTACTTCCAGACTAGATAAAACTCTAGCACAATATGTTAGTAACCAAATTCATAAATTCCAACCATTAATTTGCCAAAATAATTCATTAAAACCATCAAGCTGCTACCAAAACTGATCCAGCGATCCGGGACTAACACATTTCCATTGCTTGGGCCCAATTGATTACCCAACAAGCCCCTTCAGGCTGGATGAGTGAAGTACCAAAACTTACCAATTTCCATTTAGCATATCATCCTCACATATACATTATGGCGATACAATCTTTATTTATGCAATCAGGGTTTAGAAAACTACTACCTGGAACTAGTAATACCCATGTAATAATTCCAAATGAAGGCAAACTCACCTGTATATTCATAATGCTTTATCTAACTAATGTGATTGCTCATCATAACAATACAGCTCGAACTATCGATTACCACACAAGAAACAATAAATGAAAATGACAGCAATACATCGCCACAACAATGCAATGAGTAAGTGGATAGGCTTAGAGACAAGAGATCGGAGGCAAAAGACATTTGCAAACTGATCATGCAAATTCAGAATATTATACTAACCCACAAAGGTAATTAGGAAAACTAATCTCTGACCATGGGAGCAGTAAGGCCTCTCGAGAAGAGTTGAAGAGCAAAGTCTAAGGCGTGATTAGGATGGTGGTCCGAAAACCATTCTGACCACCATGGTAGCGGAAATTAACCGTCTGCAAGTACCGTGGGGAAAACGTTGGTCAGATTAGGATGAACCGCCAGAGTAATCTGACCGTGGCGGACGGATTACATGAAAGTTCGCCAGGGCGATGCGGAGCAGGTGAAAATCTGTCTGCGGCGGTCAGACTTGATGCAGAAAGACCCAAAGCCGCCACACGGCAAGCGGATTGCCCACACGTGAAATTAGGATACAATTGCGGTAACAGCGGAACGATCAGCTGTTTCCGACCACAGCGATCGCAACGATTGATGAATGGGAGAGCCAGCGGAAGGGATGTTGTATTCCGATCGCCGCAGTCGCTCCGGAAGAGTAATGGCAGTCGAAAGCAAACACACAACAAGGCTACCAGTGTGGCTATTAATCAGGCTTGGCCCCAAAAAAACACCAAACACACCCCAACGATACATTCACATGGCAACTAAAAAATAAAAATCCCAGGTAAACGCACACAACACACTTGACATCAATACTTCATTATGACCCATCCACATTGCTGAGTATAAAACCAGCCCCTTCCCTGGCCAGAATCCTTTGAACTACCCCACAACGGAAGGGCTCAACCCCACAGCACAGAGGAGAGGCAAATATACACACATCACACCATCACAACCACACACACACCACACACAACCATCACCACCTTCACACCTGCACCTTTAACCCAATTGTTCATCACACACCATTTCACAGAAGAAAATGCTCAAATTCACTGACAATGGGTTGTCAGTGATGGTAGATGAGGTAGTCAGAGTAGAACCACATTTGTTTGGAAACCTGGTCCAACAGACACCATTAGCCACCAAATATGAAATGTGGGCAAGGATAGTCAACAAGGTCAATGCAGTAGGGACCATACCGCACTCCCAGAAGGAGATCAGGAAGAGGTGGAATGACCTCAAGACCAATGTGCAAGAACGTAACAACAAGAACTGTAAATTGGCTCCGATGACTGGCGGTGGCCTTTCCCATTCCACTATGATGATTCACCGTATGGGAGGAGAAGGTGCTTGTCATACTGCTTCCAGACAGTTTCACAGGAATACCCGGGGGAGTGGAGGCTGGTAAGTACCAACAAATGGCTATCATTACACTGATATATACTGTCTTGCACAACTACAAAACGACACCTCCTAGGCCCAAATGCACTCATGTGCACCACACTTTCCCCAACACATGTCTCACAGATCCAAGATTTACTCCCTCGAATTCACCCCAAAGGTAGCTAGCAATATTTACTTGGAGGCATGTGTACAAGCAGCCAGCACTACAACCCCCACAAGGTACCCTAGTCCCAATGCTGAGCAGGATGTAACACTCTACCCCACACCCACAAATACGTGTTAACCATTGCATTGCTCACTTCAAACTCAAAGGTAGGTAGCCATCTTAACAGGAAAGGGTGTTGGTGGGTGGGAAGCCTGCACTCCAACTCTCACCAGGCCCCCTTGTCCCACAGCTCAGCAGGATGAGCACTGCCCAAACCCAGACCCATGTGGCAGACATTGCATTGCTCTCTTCAAATTTGCAAGTAGGTAGCCATCGTAACAGGGATGGATGTCTGTGGATAGTCAGCCTGCACTCCAACTCCCACCAGGCCCCCTTGTCCCACAGCTCAGCAGGATGGAACACTCCACTGCACACTCACAACCATGTGTCCGCCATTGCATTGCTCACTTCAAACTCACAGGTAGGTAGCTATCTCAATATGGAGGGGTGTTTGTGGGTGGTAAGCCTGCACTCCAACTCCCACTTGGCCCCCTTTCCCCACAGTTCAGCAGGATGGAGCACTCCCCACACCCAGAACCATGTGGCAGACATTGCATTGCTCTCTTCAAATTTACAAGTACGTATCCATCTTAACAGGGAGGGTTGTTTGTGTATAGTCAGCCTGCACTCCTTCTTCCACCGGGCCCCCTTGTCCCACAGCTGAGCAGGATATAAAACTCCACCCCAAATCCCTTGTGTCGGCCATTGCATTGCTCACTTAAGACTCATAGGTAGGTAGCCATCTTAACAGGGGGGGCTCTTTGTGGATAGTCAGCCAGCGTTCCAACTTCCACCAGGCCCCCTTGCCCCACAGCTCAGCACGGTGGAGCACTCCCCCCAACCAGAAGTATGTGTCAGCCTTTGCATTGCTCACCTTCACCTAACTGGTTGGTGGCAATCTTATGCTCTCTTGTCTCACCCCTGAGCAGGATGGAACACTCCCCCATCTAAGAGTCATGTGTAGCCTATTCCCTTCCTCTGCTCCACTTCACAGTGAGGCACTCATCTTAACAGGGAGGGGTATTTGCAGATAATCAGCCAGCACTCCAACTCCCACCAGGCTCCCTTGTTCCACAGCACAGCAGGATGGAGCACACCCCCACCCTGAACCATGTGACAGGCATTGCATTGCTCACTTCAAACTCACAGGTAGGTAGCTATCTCAATAGGGAGGGGTGTTTGTGGGTGGGAAGCCTGCACTCCAACTCCCACTAGGCCCCCTTGCCCCACAGCTCAGCAGGATGAAGCACTCCCCACACTCAGAACCATGTGGCAGCTATTTCACTCCACTGTGCCACCGAAAAGGTAGGTAGATAGTGCAGGCACCCTACCATTCCTCCAAAAAAGCATGGAGCCTTATGACAACACCAACCCTCACATCTCATTCAACTTGGCATAGATCAAATCGCCACTTCCAGTGTGCAGACAGCTAAGCGTATGTAACTGTCACAGAAATTAAAGTTTGAACCACAAAGTCGAAGAATTTCAGGGCACAATCATGCACAGCACTGAATGCTATGTGCAAGTGCCATGGTGGTAGAGCATCAAGGCCCATATGAACACAAAACATGCATGGTCAGTTGGTAAAAGAAGGCAAAGTACATGATATGACAAAGGTTTGCTTAAGATTACAATGGTTTGTGCTTGCTCAGAGGTAATGTCTTCCATGCAGAGAAAACCAAAAAGACGCATCACATAAAGTTGGTGTGCTGCAAGTCGTTAGATGACGACATGTCCTTGTAATCCATACATGGAACATGGTATCAATTGATATGTCACACCATGGACAAGTAATACAGGTACCTCCACATCATGTCATGATGTGCAGTACCTTGCAGCCATACAAAGTGATATCAATGTAAACTGTGTTATGTATCACATGTAACTTCCAAACATCTAACACCATGCTTGTGGGGTGCACTTCAACGACCATTTCACCTCTGTTCAACAGGAGATCTACAATTGACTGCTGCAGAAGACAACACCAACCTACAGAGCCAGTCTCCACCCTCAGAACATGGACTCTCGGAAGCAGACCCCCTACGTTTCTCGGATGAGGAGCAGCAACCTAGCCCAGCCAGACTGCTAGGGCACACCGCATACCAGGCCCCCACTGTCCCCACCACCTCCACCTCAGCAATAAAAGCGGCTCTGACCCCTGATGCAACGACCTGTGCGGCTTCAACCACCACCACCACCATAACCAGTGCTGCCTGCAACACTCTCCCTGCCTCAGTAGATACCAACACCATCACACAATGAGAGGGGGACAAGGAGAGTCTGCGGATGCGTCGAGTGGCAATGCCACTGGTCCGGAATAACAGGGCAAGTGGGAGGGCAACTGGGGGACAAAATCGAGAGGACACTGGAACCAACGCCCTGGCCGACATCGCCAGAGTCCTTGGGGAATACGAACAATCCCAGGGACACATGTGCCAGGTTCTACACAGTGAAATAGGCACTCATTACTATGGGTTGCTTAGCCATCTCACACATTGACATGTTTACATATTTGAGAGTCCATCGCACAACATATCTGTGTATGCACAACAACATCATAAGTGACGTGAGGGAGTACATGCCAATGCATTTAGTCCTGTGCACTGACATGGCGGGGAACAGCATTTACAACACAACTTTTACCAGGCAATACCTTTACCACGCAACTTTTACAACGCAAGTCGTTACAATGACTTGCGCTGGGGGGCGCTGTAGGATAGGGAATGGTTTAATTTACTATTCAAAAACTTCCCTACTATCCACGGGGACTGGAGTTGGAATAGTAAATTTAACTATTCACCATCCAGCGCCCCCATACGCAAGTCGTTGTAACGACTTGCGTTGTTAAAGTTGCGTGGTAAAGGCATGCGTTGTAAAAGCATGCGTAGTAACAACATACATCCGACATGGCATGTGTAGTCATCAGTGAGTTAAATGTCACACTAGCATTTAATTTAACTATCTGGTGGCATGATTCATAGTAAGTATCTACTGTTCAATGATAAGAACTGGTCATTGCCAATGGTACGGCATGATGTGTCCATAGGTGCCTTAAGTGTGGACCACCACCGCAATCATGGTCATTGGCAAACTTGGGGTGATTAATGATTGTGTAACTTAATTTGACCTTCAACTCGAGCACCTGCTTTACTTTATCTATTAGTGCTCCCTGTTGAAGCTGACTTTGTAGCTATTTTAGAATGGCGCTGGCAGCTTGCCGGCGCCATTCTAAGTGGGGCTGAGGGCAGAAGGGCACAAAGTGGGACAGAGGGCAGAAGGGGACAAAAACGACTGGGGCAGAGGGCAGAAGAGCACAAAAACGAGTGGGATAGAGGGCAGAAACGAGTGGGGCAGAGAGCAGAAAACCACAAAAACGAGTTGGGCAGAGGGCAGAAGAGCCCAAAAACGAGTGGGGCAGAGGGCAAAAGGGGACAAAAATGAGTGGGGCAGAGGGCAGAAGAGCACAAAAACGAGTGGAACAGAGGGCAGAAACAAGTGGGGCAGAGGGCAGAAGACCACAAAAACGAGTTGGGCAGAGGGCAGAAGAGCACAAAAACGAGTGGGGCAAAGGGCAAAAGGGCACAAACACGAGTGGGGCAGAGGGCAGAAAGGCACAAAAACGAGTGGTACAGAGGGCAGAAGGGCATAAAAAACGAGAGGGTGGCAGTGATGAACCAGAGCGTGCATCACGGTCTTGCCCAAAAAAAACCCTGCGAACACGCGCGAACATGCCAAAACGCCCTACGAACACTCAAAAGCGCCCCGTGAACACACAAAAATACAAAATCCGCAAATTCGCACAAATTCGCAAATTTTGCGGATCGCAAATTCGCAAATTCACAAATTCGCAAATTGCAAATTAGCAAAATTTGCCCATGCTTAGTTATCTGTGTTTACTTCACATATTGTCAGAAGTTTAAAAATGTGACTCAGCCATGGTATATTCATACCATGATCTAAGGATAGGCACTCTGTGATTAGGTCTCTGGAGAATTGTGTTTTTTCTTTTGTCCATATACTGTGCCAAAGGGTAAGAGCAGCTATATTCAAGGAATCGCTTAAATATGGCATGCAGTTCTTTATGTGCAATCATATTTGCAGTTGCGCTGGAGACTGCCAATAATCGTTTTAAAAACTGATTTTCAATAGTTTGGAGGGTTATCGTATTTGCTCTCCCCCATATTGCGGCTCCATAGTTGACAGCTGGGACGCACTTACTCCTATATAAATGTAAAATTTTCGCATTGTGGTTTGTTCCCAAGTTTTGCAGCAAATCTTAAAATTCCCTCAGATGTCTTTAAAAATTTCATTTTAAATAATTCTATGTGTGAATTCCATGAGCTGTTGTTACAGAATAGCAACCCCAAATATGAAAAAGTCGGAGCTCTGTTTATAAAAATCCCTCCCACATGATTGATGCGGTCTACACTTTTGTCTCTTACCTCCACATGACATTACAAATGTTTTTTAAAGTTCAGCTGTAAGTCTGTGTTAGTCATATATTGGGCAAAGTTTTCTATTAGACATTGTAGGCCATTTGCAGTTCTGGACATTAGGACAGCATTGTCCGCATGTAATAAAACAGGGGTGGGACGTATTCCAACTTTTGGGGCATCTACTACCAGTTTTTGTAAAAACGAGTCCACATTATTTATGTACAGGGAAAATAATAAGGGGGCCAGTACGCATCCCTGTCTGATATGTCGCCTTACCGCAAATTCAGACGTGCATTCTCCTAATTTTCCGTATCGCACTCTTGTTGATAGATAGGTATAAATTTGTGATAAAAATAAAATGATTTCTATGGGAGCACCAAGCCCTCTCAGAGTTTGCCATAATTTTTGGTGATTAACTAAATCGACGGCACTGGTCAGGTCTACGAAACATAAGTGAAGTGTGCCCTCCTTAGCTAGTGTATACTTCCCAAGTAACAGGTCTAAATGTAGACATTGCTCTACCGTCCCAATATCCCTTCTGAAACCATACTGTGCCTCTGTTAGTATGTTATTTTCGTAGGCCCAGGCTTAAAGCCGTTCAAGCATATTTCGGCCCATAATCTTGGAAGAGGAGTCAAGAAGGGCTATTGGGCGGTAGCAGTTTGCCTTTTCCCTGTTCCCTTTCCTAAAGATGGGTACAATAATACTTTCGGCCCATGTGTCTGGTAAGGCTCCTCCCAGAGCAGCATTAAAAGCTGTCACTAATATTGGTGTCCAGAACTCCAGATCGTGCTTAAAAACATCAATCGGCACCCCGCCTGGGCCTGCAGCTTTCTCGCTTGCACTTTTTTGAAGTGCAAGTCTGACTTCCTCTGGGGCAATTGATGTTGTTTTAACTGACTTTGTTATTATACATTTTTCATTTTTCCAATCTATGGAATTTATGTCCTCTGGGTTAAAAATGCTCTTAAAATGTGTCACCCAATCTCTGGTGGTACTACGGATTCAACCCTTACAGCGTTTTTATCTTTAAAATATGGGTGATTAATTACCTTCCAGAAGAGGGCTTGGTCTTTCAGCTCTGCCACCTGATTTAATTTCTCTGACACCTCTTCACAGATCTCCCTTTTTCTTGCTTCCAGTGTCTTTTTTTAGTCTTTCCTGGCTGCACTGATTTTTTTAGGGTTTCTAGGTATCTGTTTGAGCACAAGTTTCAGTTCCCCATTTAACCTTGTACATTTGTGGTTGAACCATCTTTGTTTTGGGCTGCTCAATTTTTTTCCTTCTTTTAGATTTTAAATTGCCTGAAATTATTTTGGTGCTATTAGCAAAGGCTGTTATGACAGGTGTTTCGGTATATGACCCATCTAGACAGACATCTAAATCTTTTTGCGTTTTACCTTTAAGGGTTTCCATGAATTGAGATGGATTGACGCCTGCCCATTTTATTGACACACCGTTATTACCTTGGGTGTCAATATCAGCATCTGCGTTCTTGCCTCTTTGTTTTATTGGTAAGTTTGCCTTCAATCTCAGACTTAGGGAGTGGTGGGCGCTAAAAATACTAATGTTTACCACGACTTCCTTAACCAAGTCATTACTGTTTGTTGATATTAATATATTGTCAATATTTGATGATGACCTTGTCTCCACATTGGCATGAGTATTATCTTCACTGTCTGGGATTGTTGGTTCTAAAATTATTAAATCGTATTTATGTATTACTTTATTGATGGCTTCCCCATATCTATCATGGTTGAAGTGTTGGATCTTGTCACCAAAAAAATGTCACAGTACCCACATGGCTCGCCAGCTTCCAAATCACATGTAACACAATTAAAATCCCCAGCCAAGATTTAAACATGGGACCCTAGAATTCCCTTCATAAAACAGTCCAGATCCTTCTCTAATAAGTCTTTTACAATGCTCCTGGAGTTATCGAAAAACGTTATTAGAAAAATGTATTCTAACTAAAATCAGATTTTCCTTAATATATACTTGTAAAAACTGGTAATGTGGAGATCCCGTAAAGGTTTTCTTAACAATCAGGGGGGAGGCAACGGGAGTTAGTGCAGCCAGACCTCCCTTCGCCCTTCCCTGTCTCCATAGTGTTGCACATGTACAGATGCTTTGGTACCCATTTATACAGAAGGATTTAGAGCACCAAGTTTCTTGTAATAATACAACCCCATAGCCTTCCAGTATATTTAGCCAGTTTGCATCATTGATCTTGTTTTTAATGCCAGCAATGTTCCATGTCATAATTTTTAATATGTTACTCAGTGGAGTTCCAAAATCAGCTCGAGACAGGTTATGGTGGTTTTCACTGTGGTCATGTTCAGTTGCAACCTCTATCTCTCTATCGAGATATTCAGTTAAAATAGCCGTTTCTGCATTTGTATTAGGCTTACCATTTCTCATATTAATAGTTGTGGTACCATGGCACTCAATTCCCTCCACAATAAGGGGATTACACAAATTCATCACAGTCTCTTTGGCCCCCCCTGAAGGTAATTGGTGCGAGGAAGGATTTAGGTTGTCCTGATTTTCCTGTGTGTTTGACTGATATTTGTCCCACTGTATTGGGTGATTTCCCATTGTATTCCTAGGGTCTATATTAAATCCTGCCATTTGAGACCCCTGTGGTCTGTCGGGTGGCAGTGACCTGGTACTAATAGAAGAGGCCAAAAAGGATAGGGTTCCTCTACCCTCTGTTATATTTGGTACTACCTGTACATTATCTCTAGTGGGGGACGCTGTTGGGGGTTTAATTGCACACTTATTAGGGTAATTCAGTTGTACCGGCTGTAGTTAATCACATGTTTCTAAATCAGAGAGAGGAGCAAATCTATTTTCGCAGCTTAGATTGTAAACCAGGGTTGGATAATCCCTGATAATTTTAGGGTGGATGGCCTATAGAAGTAGCCCAAGGGTAGCGCTATGATGTTATTGGAGTTTTTATCGGGGTCGACGACCAAGATATCCAATAAGAATTCTACAATTTGACCGTTATTAAAATTTAAGACCACATAGTCTCCCCCCCTTTCATTTCTTGTAGGCAGCATCCAGGTTACTCTCGTGGCCATAATCAGGTGGCTTTGTATTGCCCCGTCCCAAACTTCCGCCCCCCCCCCCTCAGCTTTTGGTCCACCCAGTGCATAACATTAGTCATTAGTTGGGCTGTAGATTCTGCCTGGCCCTCCCTCAGTAATGGCACGTTTCCCAGTACTACAACCAGGGGGGCAGCTGCGGGTGGAAGATGCAGGGTCAGGATGCCAGTCCTTTTTGTACTTTGGTCAAATCTTTCAATCTTTCTGCCAGCTCCTGTGGTTCCTAGTCTTGGCGGTATTGTGCCCTGCCCTTTAGGTGCATTAGCAGAGTTAGGGTCAGATGTAGGTAGTCGTTTCCCTGTCGGTAAAGGTCGAAATCGGCTGTTACCGACCGGTAAAAGCCTTTTCCTATGTAGGAGGCTATTTTACCGATTCGGTAAATAACGAATCGGTATTTACCGATTCGGTATTTATTGAATCATCATTTACCAATTCGGTATTTACCGAATCGGTAAATGAGATGTAGGAAGCACTGTAAACAGTGCTTCTGGGCTTTAAGAATTTGTTATTTACCACCAACTACTAGTTGGTGGTAAATAAGGAATTCCTATGTAAATGCATAAATGTGCATTTATACCTGAGCCATGTGACAGACATACATGCCCTTAGGGCACGTATGTATGCCACATGTGCACACCAGCACTAATCAGGGGTGCAACAGGGTGTCAAAGTGACACCCTGCCACCCTTGACTTTTTCCCAATTTTACCAAATCGGTAATTACCGATTCAGTAATTGACATTCATTCCTATGGGCCTAGAGGCCCATAAGAATGAATGGCAAATACCGAATCAGTAATTACCGATTCGGTAAATACCGAATCTTACGATCAGTATTTTTTACCGATTAATTACCTACATAGGATTTACAGATTATAAAATACCGAATCGGTAAAATTCGGTATTTTAGAATCGGTAAATCCTATTTACCTACATCTAGCCCTTAGTCGATAAAGTATTGTTTACATCATCCATATTATTTGGGTTGTTAGCACCAGTTGGGCTCAGTGTGCCTTGGGCAAATTCACCGGATGTGTCTGATAGGATGTTGGATTCTTCCATATTCTTAGCTATGTTGGAATCAGGAAGGGGCGCCAAGCTTTGGGGTGTAGACTTCTTTCTTTTGGGTACTGTTGGATTCGCGATAGGTGTCCGTTCATTCATCTCTTGGTTAAAACCTTCACAGATCTCGACATTGTCATTAAAATTTAACAGGGGAGGAGACCTGATTTTAATTAGTAGCGCCTCAGTAATGCAAAAATTTGTTTTAGTTTGTGATTCGAGGCTGTTTAATTTGTCTTCTAAGTGGGCCAGTCTCGAGATGATTTGATTTAACATGGCAAACATCAAGGTTTCCAACCTCTGCCATGAGGCTTCATCTTGGGGTAGGCGGGCTGCTTGGGGGGTATCGGTGTTTGATATATCCGTAGAGTTTAATGCTCTTTTAGTTGTAACATCCCCCACTTTTTTAAACTGTTTAGCAAGTTTTGCAGGTTTAGGCCTCTGTGGGCTCTCTTCCTTCTTCCTCTTCACGACAGGCTCAGGAATAATTTCCGGGATTCTGGTTTGAGTAAGTCTTGGTACTCTGGTAGATGATCCTTGAGTAGTGCGAATTGGCTCTAGATCTGTTGCAGGTTCACAGGATATCTGGCTATGGGCTGTATCGGGGGCTTTTTCGGCAACTGCATCGGGAGAAATTTCACTCATTAAGTCCATGCTGGGGCCACAATCCTGAAAGATAAGGGCGGTCATGCCCCCTAGAGAAGATCTTTTATTAGCTGAATGCTCCAGGGACAGTCGACATTCCACCCTCACAATCTCATGTTCAAGTACAGAACTGGCCCCAATTAAAAATTGGTCAAGAGTCCCCGCGATACTCCCAGCTGGCTGCACGCCTTTCCCCTTTTCCTCACGTTTGCTCATTTTAATGTTTTATAGTTAGGCAGGTGTAAAATTGAACAGGGGCTCTCAGTCATTAACACAGTGGTTCATTGGGTAAAGAGAATAAGGAGAATAAAGTGAATAAAGCAGCCGTCCACAGTACCTTCTTTTGATGTAGACTTCAGGGGGGCCCAGCCCAGTCTCCTCCGGTCTATGACCCGTACGCGGACGCCCGCATAGAGCGTGCAGGCGCTTCCAGGTTCCAGGGCTGCTGGGGCTTGTAGTCCAGATCCCCGGCAGCGGTGATAAAGTGTGCTGTGCTGAGCTTTTAAGGGGGGTAACGTCCAAGGGGTCCAAAGGGTTCTCTACTGGTGTACGGATGTGCTGGTCCCCTCTACTCAGCTCCTTACTCCTCGCTGGACTCACGGCGCACGATCAGCTCCTCACCCTGAGTGCAGTAGCATGGCAGTGCGGCAGTGCAGACTCTCGCGTGCAGATTCCTGCAGGCTCCAGCGTGCTCTGGTCAGGTCCCTCGGCCGATCCCTCCTGCTCATAGGTCCGGGTCAGCTCCCCTTGGCCCTGCTTCACTTCTCTCCTCGCCGCTGCAGCAGCTGTCTGTCCGTCCATGGCTCACGGAGTGTAGTCTTCCCGTGGGCGGCTCTCTTTTCCTCCAGCCGGTACACAAGTTGGAAACACCGTCAATACACTTTGTCAGTTTGAAGTGGAATAAGAATTCTGCACATATTCTGACATATCATTTCCAATGTATTGTATGTCTTGCTCACTCACATATTGCATCACAGATGAGGGCCTTCTTCATATTTATTTCTGTGTTGGCATTCTGCATGTGTATGAGATGGACATGTACTGTGTCCATCATCATACCTGGATACATTTCTATGGGATTATCTGATGAAAATGTATTACGTGTCATGCTGTATGGCCTCTACTCAACATTTTGCATTTGTGCGCTACGTTTTTGCATGCTCCTGTACTGACACACAGTGGTACATAACACAGTGTCACTGAAACGTCCTCTTCTTGTCTCCCATGCCTGCAGCTTAATGTCCACCACCAGCGTAAGTCTTTATGGAGGGCCATTGCAAGCATGGTGCGGGCTCTGGGTGTCTCCAACCGACAGCACACACACTGTCACAAGAGGTGGGATGGCATCTGCCAGCTGAGCAAAAACATGGCCGAGATGACGCTGGGGGTGCTCCCTCGGACTATAAGGTTGGCCTGCAGGAGCATGACCCCACTGATGGCCCACATCTTGGCAGTGACTCAGCCAGAGCTGGCTGGACGTTAGAGGGCCCATCAGCAGCAAGTTGGGAGGGAGTATTCTGGGAAGGGTGACTTTGGGTGTGAGTGACTGCATGTATCCCAACCCAGAACCAGTGCTAACTCTGTGATATTTCTAGTGTGATGCAATGGCTTCTAAGTGGCCTCTGTGTTGAGTGCAGCTGTCATGCATTTTCGCTACATGTACTTACTCGTGTTAAATACAATGGCCCTTGACATTGCATTATGAGATGTGACCTTGTGACATATACTGCATTATAGGTGTCATAGACATCACCAGGCAGTTATCAGTAGTGTGCATCTTCTTACTGTGCTTTCATCGATGTGTGCAGTGCCTGACTTAGAAATTGAGAGAACTACACATCTGATACAAATGTACAACGGTTATTGTGCTTCACAGCACAACATGGTGGATATCAGTAGCTCATGGCCACTGTAAAAGGACATTTGTGAGTCAGTATCTGTGTAGTTTCCTTAAAGTGACTCCATATGTGACTGTGACAACATGCCGGGATGTATATCTATCGCACTTACAGCCACATAGGTATGCTTATAGAGATAAGAACATTAGGTTACCAGGAGGTACCAGCCAGTTATTTGGCTGTGTGAACATTACATGGGTCATCAATGTCAACTATGCATGTCTCTATGCATCTTCAGAATGCACATGGTGGTGGGCAACATGGGGGTATCATATTCTAATGTTGTGCTTTGCTTGCATACAATGTTTGTGAGTATGGCACTATACTGAACCTATGTCTTTGTCTATTGCAGCATCTACCAAGGGCATGGAAAGACAGGGGACGGTCACCAGTGTTGAAGCTTCTGCCATGACTGCTACACATGAGCTCACTGACAGTGAAGAGACCAGCACCTCGGAGGGGGCCAGGAGTGTCCTGGAAGAATCAAGCCCAGGAAACACCAGCCTCAACATCATCAGACTCCAGTGGTGACTCCTCGATATTGGCGGGCACAGGAGTTTGAAATCTGCCTCTTCTTCCACCACACATCATCCAGTGCCCACCTTCCCTGCTACTAACACAAGTGCTGTCCATGCCAGTGGCCCCAGAAAGGATAGAGTGTCCTTCCCCAAGGCACCATTGCCCCTGCCCATGTCTCCCCTGCTGCCCTCAGTGTGGAGGCAGTGGACCTTTCACATCAGTTGTGTGTGGGTCAGACAACTCTCCTGTATGCCTTCCAGGATCATGACAAGAAGCTGGCGCAGGTAGTTGCCTTCATGGAGGGCATTAATTCTGACGTGGGTGGGTTTTGCAGAACTGTCCAGTCTTTGTCCTCCACAGTGACGGCAGCCATTCAGCTGTCACAGGCTCCCAGTCAAGCTCCAGTCCCTTCAGCACCACTCTGCCGATGGCACCTCCTGAGGAGAGGGCCCACACACCACAGCCCTCAGGCACCAAGTACTCCACATGCATCACACAACAGCAGCACGTCAAGTGGCCCAGAGCACAGACACCATCCCCAAAACAAAAAACAGACACACAGGAGCACAAAGGCAAAAGCCCTTAACGTGACACTCAGCGGCATCAGGCCAAGAAGCAGACCTCAAGCTCACATTCATTCAAATCTCCCACATCCAAGGGCACTCCCATCCCACATGTGCTCACATAGACAAACACGCAGTTGCCATGTCTGCTGTGGACCTGGTGCCTGCAAAGAGTCAGCACAAACAGCTCTGTATGGCAGATTCACCCACAACATCAACTCCCACCCACACCCCTGTGAAGATTGGACACAAGAGCAAAGTGGGAGGTTTACCTGGACAACAGGGGATGGAGGGGAAAAGGCAAGGCCAGCCCAAGTGTACCACCAGATCCAACAAATCCCCACAGGGCGAGCCACCTGCACCCGATACACCTTTGGTGGAAAGTGAGGCTGTTGTGCCCGCCCCACTCCCCACTCCTGCCAAGACAATTCTTGCCTATCGTCTTGCCTGTCACTTATCACGATTGTGCATGTGCATGCTTGTGGTACACTATGACACCATGTACACTTGATGGCAGGTGTGGTGTCTGTATCTGTGTTAGCTGATTTGCCCCATTGATCCCAGTTAGTGTTCATGATTGTCTTTTGATGATGCAATTTGTGTTTGTGTTGGGGTATGGAGTTTGTGCATTTGTCCAGAGGTACAATGTTGTATATTCCTGTCTAGGGTCAAATTGACTTCCCACTGTTTGGCTGCACATTTCTGGGTTTGTTGGACTTCTGTGGATGTTGTTTGTGAGCCTTGTGTTTGGCTATTGTTTTTGTGTCAGCATTGGTTCAGGCATCCCTGAGTGTGAGTCTGATATTTGTGGATGCATCACAAGGAGTGTGATTGCTTGTCAATGCACTCACAGGACATCATTTGCACCATTATGTGTGTTTCTCACAGGTGTTGAGTGTTGCAGGTGTGAGGTGGGTTAAGGACAGTTGTGTGTGAAGGTCCTACCTGTGTTTGAAATCATGGAATGTGACAATAAATCAATCAACCAATCAATCAATCAATCAATCAATCAGAGTACTTGTAACGCGCTCTACTCACTCGTGAGGGTCTCAAGGCGCTGAGGGGAGGGGGGTGCTGCTACTGTTCGAAGAGCCAGGTCTTGAGGAGTCTTCTGAAGGCGAGTAGGTCTTGGGTCTGCCGTACGTGGGTGGGGAGGGTGTTCCAGGTCTTGGCCGCGAGGTAGGAGAAGGATCTGCCACCGGAGGTCGTACGTTGGATATGGGGGACAGCAGCGAGGGCACGGCTGGCAGAGCGGAGCTGGCGGGTGGGGTTGTGGAAGCTGAGCCTGCTGTTCAGGTAGGCTGGTCCGGTGTTGTGGAGTGCTTTATGTGCGTGGGTGAGGAGTTTGAAGGTGATCTTCTTGTCGATGGGGAGCCAGTGTAGGTCTCCCAGGTGGGGGTAGATGTGGCTGCGGCGGGGGACGCTGATGATTAGTCGGGCGGAGGCGTTTTGAGCCTGTTATAGTCGTCGTAGGTGTTTGGCTGGGATTCCTGCACAGAGTGCGTTGCTGTAGTCCAGTCTGCTGCTGACGAGGGCTTAGGTCACCGCTCTTCTTGTTTTGGTCGGGATTCACTTGTAGATCCTGCGGAGCATATGGAGGGTGTTGAAGCAGGAGGAGGAGACAGCGTTGACCTGTTTAGACATGGAGAGGGATGAGTCGAGGATGAATCCTAGGTTGAGTGCATGGTCGGTGGGTGTTTGTGCTCAGTGTGGTCGGCCACAAGGGGTCGTCCCAAGCTGAGGGGTTGGATCCGAGGATGAGGACCTCCGTCTTGTCCAAGTTCAGCTTCAGACGGCTGCTCCTCATCCAGTCGGCGACGGCCTTCATTCCCTCCTGGAGGTTGGTTTTGGCATGTGTGGGTCCTTGGTGAGGGAGAGGATGAGCTGGGTGTCGTCGGCGTAGGAGATGATGTTGAGGTCGTGATGGCGGGCCACTTGTGCGAGAGGGGCCATGTAGACGTTAAACAGCATTGGGCTGAGCCCTAGGGGACACCGCAGAGGATGTCGGTGGCTTCGGATCGGAAGGGTGGGAGGCGGACTCTCTGGTTTCAGCCTCAGAGGAAGGACGTGGTTCAGTCAAGGGCCTTCTCTTGGATTCCGGCTTCTAGGAGGCGTGTTTTTAGAGTGCGAAGGCATACCATGTTGAAGGCGGTTGAAAGGTCCTGGAGGATGAGGGCTGATGTTTTGCCGTTGTCTAGTTGGCACCTGATGTCATCTGTGGTGGCGATGAGGGCTGTCTTGGTGCTGTGGTTGCATCTGAATCCGGACTGAGACAGGTCCAAGATGTTGTTGACTTCCAGGTGGTGGGCCAATTGCATGTTGATGAGTTTCTCGATGACCTTTGCCGGGAACGGGAGCAGGGAGATGGGCCGGAAGTTCTTGAGGTCCTTGAGGTCCGCTTTTGGCTTCTTGAGGAGGGTGTTCATTTCGGCGTGCTTCCTGCTTTCCGGGAATGTTGCTCTTTGGATGGAGTTCATGACCTTGCATGTCTCGTCCTCGTTGACATTGGACCAGGAGGTCAGGCAGTTGGTGCTGGTGGTGTTCACAGGGAAGATGGAGTCTGGTGTAGTCAGGGCGGTCGTGGTGTTGAAGCTGTTGTGGATGTCAGCGATCTTGCGGTGGAAGAAGATGGCTGGTGAGTCGCACAGTTCTTGTGAGCGCGGGATGTCATTGGCGTTGGCGCTGGGGTTGGAGAGTTCCCTTACGATGCTTTTGAGCTCTTTGCTGTCGTGTGCATTGTTGTCCAAGAGGTCTTTGAAGGAGGATCTCTTGGCTAATCTGATGAGGTGGTGATGTCTGCGGGTGGCATCCTTGTTGGCTGCGTGGTTGTCCGGTGTGCGTTTATGGAGCCATATCTTCTCCAGTTTCCGGCATGCGTGTTTGCAGGTCTGTAGCTCGTCGGTGAACCAGGTGGCTCTCTTGCTGGCGTGGCTGTTGGAGGGTTTCTTCAGCGGAGCAAGGGTGTTGGCGCAGTTGGTGATCCACTGTCTGAGGTTGCGGGCTGCGGCATCTAGGTTGGTGGGGTCGGTGGGTGGGTTCTGGGCGAGGGTGGTGATCAGCTGGTCGTCAGTGACTTTGCTCCAGCAGCGGCGAGGCAGCTGTTGGGTGCGGTGGCAGGTGGTTGGTTTCTTGAAGGTGAAATGAGTGCAGCGGTGGTCGGTCCAGTGGAGTTCGGTGGTGTGGTCGAAGGTGACATGGGAGCCTGTGAAGAAGACGGGGTCCAGCGTGTGGCCGGCGGCATAGGTGGGTGCAGTGACGAGTTGTCTGAGGCCGAGGTTGGTGAGGTTGTCAATCAGGATGGCGGAGTTGGCGTCATTGTTGTTCTCGAGGTGGAAGTTCAGGTATCCGAGGAGGATGTAGTCCATGGAGGCGAGTGCATGGGTGCTGACGGGGTCGGCGATGGAGTCACTGAACTGAGCCCGAGGTCCGGGGGGGTCAGTAGATGAGTGTTTCTCTGAGGGTGGTGTTGGGGTCAGTGTGGATCCGGAAGTGCAGGTTTTCAGCGGTGTTGAGGGTGTCATCTGCGTGGGTGGTGATGTTGAGAGTGAACTTGTGGACGATAGCTATTCCACCTCCAATTCTGTTGGCGTGGTCCCTGCTGGTGATCTTGTAGCCGTCCGGGATGGCAATGGCGCTGTCGGGAGCCAAAGATTTGTTCCACCAGGTCTCGTTCAGGAAGGCCACGTCTGGGGCGGAGGTGTTGATCAGATCCCAGAGCTCGACGGCATGTTTGCGTGCGGAGCGGGTGTTGAGGAGTATGCAATGGAGGTGGTTGGGTCCAGTCCTTGGAGGTTTGGTGGTTCTGTCACAGGTGAAGCTGCAAGTGCGGCAGGAGAAGGGTCCGTGGGTCCGTTTCGGGGCTGCCTGGAAGCAGGTGTGGTTTCGGCCGGCGTTGTGTGCGTGGAGGGTGCTGGTGTCGTAGTGGATTCTGGTGTCGTGGCGTTCGCGGGGTCCAGGGGTTCAGGCGCTGGGCGTGGTACAGGCGAGGACGGGCACAGACAGGCTTGCCATTTAAGGTGAGGTGGGAAGGAGGAGCAGCTGGGAGGCGGGAGAGGGGTGGGATACAGAAATAAAAGGGGGCGTGGCCGCAGGGGAGCAGCGGCGGGAGCTAGGGGTCTAGAGCGAAGGGGGGGTGAGGCAGGAAAAACAGGGGGCACAGAGGGACAGACAAAGGGCAATGAACCCAAAAAACAGTACACGCAAACACAATATCACGAAATTACAGGAGTGGCAGAGCCAGCAGAGCTGCTCAGTGCAGCAGCAGAGAAGCGGCGAACTCACAAGGCAGGAGGCAGCAGGGGGGAAGGCACGGGCACAACTGGTGGAGCTGTGTGGTGTGTGGAGCGACCTGGCCTGCAAGCAGGGTCAGGGGTCTCTCTCACCATTGTGCAGCAGCTGCCATTTAATGCAAGGTGGGAGGGAGGAACAGCTGAGAGGCGGGAGCGGGGCAGGATACAGAAAGAAAAAGGTGCGTGGCCGCAGGGGCGCAGCGGCGGGAGTGAGGGGGGTAGAGCAAAGGGGGGGTGCAGCTGGAAAAACAGGGGGCACAGAGGACGGACAAAGGACAATGGACCCGAAAAATAGTACAAGCAAAAACAATATCCTGAAATTACAGGAGTGGCAGAGCCAGCAGAGCTGCTCAGCGCAGCAGCAGAGCATTGGCGAACTCACGATGAGCCATGTGTGTTGTACTGATTTCATACACATGTCAAATAAGTTGACATAGATGTGTGACTGGTTGCTGTATGACTTCAGACACTTCCCATCACTCCTGTGCCTATGCATGGCTTGCCTTGAAGTATCCCTGAGTTGTTGCACTGAGGTCACTTTGGTATAATTTCACCCACTGTGCCACCCATGTCTGATTTGATGGCCTAACTGTGGTGTGATATGTTCCTTCTCTTGCATGTGATGTGGTGTGCTCCACGGTTTTCCAGCACTGTCCACTTTACTTTTGGATGGCCCATTTATTGTCCTCCATTGCTGCTGACATATGGTATGGGTATGTGGCTGGCTGTCAGTGTGGGGTGTTTGTGAGTGACTTGACAGGCAGTGTGAACAGTTCAGTGGATGTTCATATGCAGTGAGAGCCTTCATTTTGTAATTATACTCTATTTGCTTCACATGAGTGAAAGGTAGGTGTGAGGAGAAGTGTTGTCCAGCCCCCGAGCTTCTGTGCAGGGTGTTCCTTTTCACCCCCACCTTCCCAGTCAATCTTCCTTGTCCTTTGATGTGTGAGGTGCAAGGTCTGGTTACACCTGGCTAATTAATTGTGCAGGGGGCACAGGAGGAGCATACAGCCTGTGCCCAAATGAGTGTGTGATGCATAGTGTGGGAAGGGTGACGGTGGGGCCCTGTGAATGTGGTCAGACTGCCAATGCCTGCAGCAGGCCCTACTTACTACATTGTGCGCAGATTTTCCTGAGTCCTCACCACTGCGATGACTTTCCAGGGACATTGCAGTGATTTTGCGGTTGATGGGTGACCTGGATGCAGAGGTTTCTTACAGGTAGGACATGTGTGGGTACACTGGGGCATATCTTCCTGTACACACCAGACTGCCTAATGTGGACAGGATCTGTTGGGTAGGACCAATTACTTTGAAAGAAACTCATAAATGCAATCCAAAACAAAAGCTCTCTGATACAAGTCCAAATTTTGATAAATGAATGCTCAAAAACGTAAGGTCGTGTGATCAATCAATTGTATTATACAGTTCGATCATTTATTATCTGAATTGTAATCATTCAAAGATAACATTCAATGCATGTTGTGACTGTCAGAATGAAGTGACTTTTTGTGAAGGATGCTTAGTGGATGAAAGACTATACAGTGCAATAGGAACCATATGTCAGCACAGGAGTTGTGTATTCTGGTTGTATGCAGAGTTGTGTATTTGCGTACCTGCGGCATTGTCTTGCGCGGTGTATTATTTGCTGGTATTGGATGAGGTACATCAGCGGTAAGGCTTGAAGAGCTGGATCCATAGTGGTCAGTATCGGATGGAGGTGACCGGGAGTCTTCTTTCGCTCTCCGCTGTTGTGCTTCTGCCATCTCCTGGTGGGTTGATTCTCCGCTGCTGTGTGATTGGCTGTTTGTTGCATAGTGATTTCTACGGCGGGCGGGGCGTCATTCCGCACTGAGATGTGTCTCTATTGGCTCCCTCCGCCGTGGTGGCGGGCGGAAATTTCTGGCAGTTCACGTAAATGGGCTATGTTTGCCCATTGTAATATGGTGGAACCAGTACAACCGATGGAGTGCGGAAAAGGACATTTTCCGCCAGCACCATGGATGTGCCTCCATCATAATGAGCCCCTAAGACACGTTTTAGCAAACAGGACCAGCCAGCCCAAATAGGAACTGGAGACAGCAATGCAGCTTTCTGCTGTCACATCACTCTCGTCATGACATTTCTGTAAGACTGTCCAGTAAGCATGGGCGGAAAATCCGTTTCGCTCGCGGATTTTGCGGATTTTTGGTAAATTCGCAATCCGCGAGATTCGCGAATCTCCCGCAAAATCCGCAAATCCGCGAGCAGCGGATTTTGCTCGCACTGCTCGCACTGTTCGCGTGAGTTCGCGGCTTCCCAGTACAACTTCGCGCCCCGCGAATAAGTGCAAAATTGCAGAAATACGATCTTAGCAAAACTGAAACTACTTACCAGGTTCAAAAGTTCAGGCTCATTATTAGTAGCCATTTCCTGTAGTGCTTCCTGAGGGGCCCCTCCAGAGTTCAGTTGCCAGTTGCAACTATTATGTGACCCTGCTCTGAACCTCAGAATAGTTACACATATGCCACAAAGGTCCTGAATTACAGCTAAGGGAGACAAGCAGGAGCCAGGCTGGAAGTTCAAATCCATTAATCAGCCCCTAATTCATTATTGTCAGTTGGGGCAGGGCAGGTGTTGTAACTAATTTTGCAACAATGAAAGCACTTAGCAAGTGCAAAAGATCACTAATCAGGAAGCACTAAGGAAGCAGGTGCCAGCTAAAAAAATATTCTGTGACACATTAATCAGCCCCAAATTAATTCAGGTCACTTGAGGCAGGGAAGGTGTGCTTGCGTTGCCACAATAATGTACACTGACTGGACAACCAGAGGGTGCTGTGATGAAACAGAGGGTGGCATGGGTGGGCCAGAGGGTGGCATGAGTAGTCAGAGAGTGGCAGTGGTGACAGAGAGTGGCAGTGATGAAGAAGAGTGTCCCAAACAGGCTGGACACGTAGAAACAACAAGTTCGCGAAACTTGCGACCCGACAGGTAAGTTCGCAATTTGCGAAATTGTACAAAACCCTCGCGAACTGGCAGAAACCCGCGCAAACACAAAAAAAAATCCGCAAATTCGCGAGAATTCGCGGATTTTGCGGATTGCAAGTTCGCAAATCCGCAAAATTCGCGAACGCGAGATTCGCAAAATTCGCCCATGCTTACTGTCCAGACAGCTGGAACAGAGCTCTGGTTTATCGCCCCCCAAGACTTAGGTCCAACTTCTGTGATCAACTGACAGAGCAAATGGCCTTGCATGTATTAGCAACAGATCCATTTCTTTTGCTCAGTGACTTTAACTTCCATTGGGAAAAGCACTCTAACCAGAAGTTAATAATCTTTTTCTTAACCTTGAATCACTAGGACTTATCCAAGAAGTCAAATGCCCTACGCATGTGGCAGGCTACTGGCTGGACTTAATTTTTTCTAATACTGGTCTGTAAATCACCAATCCCTTTAACGTGGTCAGACCATTTTATGGTTATGTTTACCATCCAGCTCACATGCCCTGTGGGTCTGGTAAGGAATATAGGTCAATGACTAGAGGTATGTCGACCATGGCATAAACTCACTCTTGAATCCTTCAGGAGGTCTTTAACCCCAAACCCCCAGATGGTAACACTGACGTATCCAAGATGCTGGAAGGCTTTAACTCTACCCTTACAATAGCACTGGAGGTAACAATCCCTTTTAAAACAGATGGCCTCTCACAGCGTCGACCATCTGCCCCATGGTACTCGCTAGATCTAAAAGCTGAAAAATCCAAATGCAAAACTTCAGATCGACTCTAGAGAATAAGAAATGATCTCCGTGACAGGGGCCTTTATAAACAGGCCCTGTTCCAATACCATCAGAATATGAAAACGGCAAGATGAACTTTCATTATAAATCAAATAGAACAAGCCAGTAACTCTTCCAAGGCCTTGTTCAACATAGTGCAGGACTTTACTTCCCCGCAAGCATGAACTCAATCCCCGGTAGAATCTCTGGAGCTCTGCGATTCACTGGCTGTCTATTTCCAGGAAAAGATCAATAATATATATGCAAAGTTTTCAGCAGCCACTACGCAGGACTTAGGAACCGCTATTAGACCCAATGAGCAAGATAAAGCATCCCATAGTACCCTGAATTGTTTTCAGACAGTCATGTTAGAGAAGGTACTCAATTCCTTGGACACAGCTAAATCCGCCTGCCCCAGGATCCCTGCCCCCCAGATGATGATGTCTCTAGCCACTTGCTGTACCCCAATGATTCAAGATATTTTTAACTGCTCTATACATACTGGAGTTATTCTCTCGGCATTGAAGGAAGCATATGTTCGACCTATTCTGAAAAAAGCTACATCTGACCCACGAGTATTCAGTGACTACCGCCCAATATCACTACTACTTCTGTTGGGCCAGCTACTTGAACATTTAATAAATAGGCAGTTGGGGTTGTATCTTGAAACTAATAAAATCTTAGATCCGTCACAATCAGGGCTCTAATCTGCCAGAGGCAAAGGTCAACTCTACCTTAAACAAAACTTAAAGTTTACAGACCATCTTGAATACTCAGATCCAGCTCACAGGCTCTCCTGTGTGTGCCTCGCATACGTCAAATGCTTACTGGGGGCAAGGCTTTCTCTTACCTGGCCCCAGGATATTGGAATAAATTACTCTTCTTCTTGAGATCCCTAACTAAATATTTTTAGGAAAAAACTGAAAGCTTATCTATATTAATTACTCTGGTGATCCCCCTGCTCAGATGCTCCTCTACAGCAGCGCCGAGATGCCCCCGGGTGATTTGTGTGCTATAAAAGTGGCAATAACATAACATAACATTGTCCTCTTTACTAATTTTATCAACTTCCAGCCAAGGAAATACAAATTTGAGCTGTCGTCATAGTACATGATCTCCATCTTGGTCATGTACCAACTTTTGCGCCTTGATTATTCATTTGCGCCGCTCTCTAAGGAAGTGTTCAGCTTCCGAAGATTATTTTGTTTCTCCATGCAAACTTTGGCAAGCACACAGGACCTGTGAAGGACGAACAGTTTTCCACCTTCCCTTTCTCTCTCAGATTAAACCCGCATTTATTTTCTAAAATGACTCCCGGGCCTTTTCTGCAGAGCAGAAGTCCATACGTCTACGGAAAACAAACACATTCATTATTAATCACTCATATTGCTATACCATTACGCGCCCACCCTGTGTGTTGCATTTACCCATGCGCATCCCAGCAAAATGTTATTTCCATCACATATTAATATTGAACAATCAAACAGCATTAGCCCTTTTATTTTCATTAGTCGTATGCATTTGCGGCCTACTCCAGCATTCTAGTTTGAGCTTCCTCAGTTTCATTTTCCCTTATGCTAGCTATTTTCACATGCAGTTTGCACATCACACGATTAATGATTTCACACTGTGGAAGTTCAATCCGTGCAGATTTCATTTGGTGAAAACTTTGCTCCATAAGTGTTATGCTTGGAAACTGTCAAAAAACTAATTAAAGTAAAAAAAGATAATGTGTCCAAATATTTCCTCAATTTCCATGTCACAGGCTAGAATCACTTGCCTAGCTGATTACTTACTTCGCTGACTTCGTTTTTCCAATTCATTCAGCACCAAAAACAATAAATGACTCCCACTTAATATGTTCTTTTCAATCCTTGCGACTAAGAAATACCTTCCCGTGCGCTCCATCCCTGACTGAGTTCTACCTTCCCCCTAGACACAATGTATAAACTGCAACATATGCTTTGAAGTCACTAAAAGGTGAAGCGCAGCACTTCCTAGAACAACATTATAAATTAATAAATGACAATATCTACTGCTTACATCTCCAAAGCCACCTACAATCACAGACAACAATTTAGAGCTCATACTACCTGACACTACCGTTTCACGTCACTCTCTGCGACTGAACTTACCACACCTCGCTAAAGAGATGGAAGCGCCCTCAACCCAAACAACTTCCTTTCAGCTGACAGTACAATTTTACATCAAAGCCTTATTCCTAACAGAATTTTAAAACACTTAGGGTCATATTTACAAGCACCTATTGCCTCAGAAACGTCACTTATAAAGACATTCCTGTGGCGATATGGGCTTCACCTTAATTACAAGGCAGTGTTAAGCCACTTAACGTGGCTTAACACTGCCTTGTAAATAAGGCACCCTTTAATGCTATATATTTGGCATGAAAGGGGTGGGCAATTGATGTTGCAGTGGGTGTTCAATCCCAATTGATTTTAATGCTACACCCTATTTAAATAAGTAAATAGGAGGCGGCGCCAAAACTAAGACCAAAAGTAACATTGCGAAACAAGGAGAAATGCTTTATGTCTCCTAGTTTTTGCTATTTTGCTATTTCTATGTGAGCTGCATTGTGCAGCATACATAGACAGCAAACCACCCTGCATTCCCCAAATGCAGGCACCGTTGCCAGTGCAGGGGGAAATGCAGGGCTGCACTGTATTGTTGTAAATACGGTGCAGGCCTGTGTTTCAGAAGTGGTGTAGCATGACTATGAGCCAAGAAGGCTAATGCCACACTCTGTCACTTCTTTGTGCATATTTACAAGCCCTGAGCACCACTGGAGTGTCACTTTTGATGCCCCAGTAGTGCTGTGTGCTGGTCCATATTGTCAAGGCCACACAAAGCCACCTTGTGTGGCTTTTCATGAAATTAAATGCAAAGTGATATTTATAAAGCGCTGACTCCCACTCCGAAAGGAGCATCCTGGCGCTGGCATGGAGGTAAGAGGAAATTCTGAAGTTCTTAGATGTGAGAGATGCAGAGTTCATGTGAAGATCCGAAAATCCAAGTCTTTAGTGCCTTCCTATATTGTGTTTCGGTTTTTAACATTCTCGGTTGCAAAGGCAGTACGTTCCAGGCTGTGGTACCTAATACAGCCATTATTATTCCTCTCTTTGTTTTGCATCTAAAACTGGGAGGTTTGAGTAGGTTGGCTGATGAGGACCTGAGGGTTCTGGTCGTAATGTAGGGGGTGAATCTTGATGAGAGGTATTTTGGCCCCAGTTTGAGTTAGGCTCTAAAGGTGATTAGGAGAATCTTAAAGAGTATTCTCTGATGTAGTGGAGCCAATGAAGGATTTTTAAGGCTGCGGATGCGGAGGACCTTCATGGTAGTTTTAAAACCAACCACGCCGCTGCATGTTGGACTACTTGGAGTCTTTTTAATGTTTGTTTTTTGGCTCCTGCCAGGAGGCTATTGCAGTAGTCTAGTCGTGAAAGGATCAGGGCGACTGCTACTGATTTCCTTGCAGTGAGTGAAAGTAGATCAAAAATAAAATCAAGTATTTTATAAGGCGGAAGCAGGTCCCTGCTACCGTTACTGCATGTGGTTGAAAGGTGAGGGCGGAGTCAAACTGCACTCCTAGGTTTCTTGCAACCTTCACCGTATCAGGCATTGTTAATATGTCCCCTTTTCAAACATTACTTTGCACGAACAGGGTGTGCAATGGGTGTTGCTGTGGCCGTTCCACCACCACACTCTTTGCTTTTTGACGCTGCCCCAGATTTTCAAGGTTCTGTAAATCTGAGGCATCGCCAAAAACGAACGTCTTTGAATAGCATGCAAATAAAATACTTTTATTTCTCTTAATTTTTTGCTCTTTCTAGCAGCACAAGTAGAAAGAACAAATCGCCTTCAATAATTGATTCAGTGTAGGAAAGTGTCACCTTCTGCACATAAACAGGCATACCTGCAACGCAGGCACCCTTACACCATTGTACAAGGGTGCTTAAGTTGGCACAAAGCAGCTTTTTTAGCATCCGCACAAGGGAAATCACAGAAGGACGCATTATTTTTGTGAATACGGCACATTCTGCATTTTTTAAATGGCACAGAGTGTGCTGCTGAATTGCCTGCAGTGCTGTGCCAGTTGATTGTAAATATGCCCTAGATAGTCAAGAAATGGTGCAATCCCAGCACAATCATTTTAAATTTACATTGATATATTTTAGAAATTCAAGGCCCCAGTATTAAAGTTGACTGACTAAGATGTTAAATGTTGCTTTTATTCAGATGCACCAACCAAACAGGAAGTGCTGCACAGAAGTATACTGCAGAACATTGTCAATGGAGTTAAATTTAAAAAAGAACTAAATTATCTTTATTAGAAAAATGCATGCAATTCGTTTTTTAATGGCTTGAAGTTGAGAAGACTAAACGTCATTTTTAGAAAAAGTGCATCTAGAAGTTGTAAATTACAGAGTTTAGAGAGTGCAGGGCGGTTTCGAATTTATCAAGAACAAAGTAGTATATTTAAAATTATTAGTAATATTCAAGATTAATCTGTTTGGTAGATTTATCTCTATGATTCCACTTTTGGGAACTGACATTCGGGAATGAAGAGAAGTCATAGAACGGAAAGAATCAGTAAAATCCACAACAGAAACCAAGCACCTTATGTTTGTTTAGTTAACCCCTTCCATGCTCATGACGGAACGGTTCCGTCATGAGCGTCGGTTGAGCTGTGCTCATGACGGAACCGTTCCGTCATGAGCCGATAGGCTCATTAGAACCTTCAGCACAGCGCTAAAATTCGCTCCGCGCTGAAGGGGTTAACAAGTTTTCTGTGTGCATAGAAAATGCACAAACCATGGATGCAGAGATGATATGGGTAGATCCTCTTTGCTTCTCAGCATTCATAAGTGCAGTTAAATTCTGGTGTCACATCAAAAATAGTGACCCAAAGTCATTACACCGGCAAAGACGTGTTCCAGGACAGTATTGATGCTTTGTGGATCGGACGTACCCTCAAACAGTGGCTTAGGAAGGGGGTGCATTGGGTGCAGGCCGCACCAGGTGTCATCACTGAGAGGGGTGAAAAAATGGCAAGATATGCGTTTTAAACACATATTTTTGCCATTTTGTCAAGCCGAGGGTGACAAGAAAATTTCTGCACCGGGTACCACCTGACCTTGCTACTCCACTGGTCTCAACCCCTATTCACAGTAAGACAGGCCTTTCAAGGTGTTTTCCCTACAACTTTGTTGATCAACCTTTCCCCTCACGCAAGATAATTAATCTTAGGCATAAAAGAAAGATAACCGTGCTGTGCTGCCTTTTTTTAAACTTTGCTTAAATACCAATGAGGGCAAGCAGTCCAGTGGTAAAATAACATAAACTGGGCATACTTCAGGTATGCCCAGACGGGGGTCCTGGGCTCACTGTGCCACTGGAATCAAGCTATCCTACCTGGACTGGAAACAAACATCCTAGGCCCAATGTCTGGGTTTCAACCCTCTTCAGCCACAATAGCTTGATCCAGTGGCACAGTGAGCCCAGACCGGGCAGTTCGGGCAGGACTGTTCCCATGAGAGACAGGGTCAAGACTGATTTGCATATTACCAGGTCTAGACTGGGGTGGCATGGTGAGCAAAAGAATGATGGATTAACCCAGATCTCTTGACTGAGGATGAATGTTTGATTTGTACTGCATTCCATCCATTAATTGTGTGTCTGTTGCTTTCTCGCCCTAAGAGCGCCAGGTACGCCCAGACGTGGGTCCTGGGCTCACTGTGCCACTGGAATCAAGCTATAGTGGCTGAAGAGGGTTGAAACCCAGACATTGGGCCTAGGATGCTTGTTTCCAGTCCAAGTAGGACCTGGCTTGGCAGTTCGGGCTGGACTGTTCCCATGAGGCACAGGGTCAAGACTGATTTGCATATGGCCCTGTCTAATCTGGGGTGGCATGGTGAGCAAAAGAAAGATGGATTTAACCCAGATCTCTTGACTGGGGGTGAATGTTTTGATTTGTTCTCCATTCCATCCATCAATTGTGTCTCTTTTGATTTCTCGCCCTAAGTGCGCCAGGTGTGCCCAGACATGGGTCCTGAATTCACTGTGCCAAAAGAATCAAGATATCCTGGCTGAAGAGGGGTGCAACCCCGAAACCGGTCCTAGGATGCTTGTTTCCGGTCCAGGGAGGACATGACTTGGCTGTTCAGGCTGAACTGTTCCCATGAGGCACAGGGTCAAGAATGATTTGCATTTGGCCAGGTCTAAACTTGGGTGGCATGGTGAGCAAAAGAATGATGGATTTAACCCAGATCTCGTGAATGGGGTGAATGTTTTGATTTGTTCTGCATTTCGTCCATCAATTGTGTGTCTTTTGCTCACCCCTAATAATAAGCGCTTCCTTAAAAATTTAACCTGAACAAAGGTAATAAAAAAAGCAAGGCTTTTTGTCCAGCTCATGAGTTGGGCTATTACGAAAAAAAATACACGAGGGCCTGCAATCTGTGCATAGCCTGTCTCTATTTTTTTTATTACAGATGAGTAGTGACGTTTTTAGTCACATGTAATACAGAATGATGTATCTGCTCAACTGTAGTAGATCATTACAGTTAATTGTTGATGTCCCAAAGTCCGCTGCCAGAGCCATACCCAAGGTGAAAGGCAAGTCACACATCATAATTACAGATGACGTTTAGACAATGGAAAAACAGTAACTTTTTTCCTTCTTCTGGTCTGAATTTTCTAAAATGATTTGTGATCAGCAGAAAGGAGATATTCATGGTATCAGCTTAATTTATTTAAACTCTATGGTATAAAGTACCCCTGCTGTACATTACAAGGATATTTCAAGCCTTTGAGAAGTGACTGAGAAGATGGGTGGGCTGATTAAACAGATGTGGAAATGAATGCTGCACTTATGCAGACATCTTAATTTGTAATTATTTTTAGCCCCTTTAAAAATACTGATGCCTCAAATAGCTATTCCCCACACCTCCACTCACATATGTAATCCTCTTGCTTTATACTTACATTAAAATCTTCTAATGCTGATTTATTTCAGCCTGCTCTTCAGGGAAGGCTGTACATTCAATAACTCCTATTCCAAGAAAATGGCGTATAGATCTGTCTCATTTTTGTCCTTAATGCAAAATGCTAGCACTCTACTTGTTCATTAGAACTCTGGGGGGAAGTTGCAGTTACTTATTAGGAAGTTAAACAATAGACTGTTCCTGGTGTTGGAGGTGCAGGCTTCACTCTGCATGTCCAGAATGATTTATAGAAAATGTGGCCTCATTTTAGCTTTCTAGAGCTCTAAACATAATTTCAATGACAAAACCCTCCTCATTTTGTTCATTTCTAAACAAAATGCTTTAGGTTTGACACATTTTTATCATAAATACAGAATATTAGTGCTCTATTCGTTCTTTACAAAACTGTGGGAAGCCACAGTAGAACACTGAGGAATGAACTGTCAGACTGCTGTTGCGGTGGGAAGCATGCTTTGATCAGAAGGGCAGACTTTGTGCTCACATGGAAGAGGAAGATAGTGCGATCGAATAGAACATGTGCTTTGAGGATGTATGACGTTACAACGCGGTTTTTACATCGCAATCCATTACAACGCATAGCTCTTTGGTGTGCTGGATAGTGAAAGGTTTAATTTACTATTCCAACACCAATCCCCGTGGACACTAGGGAAGTTGTTGGATAGTAAATTAAACTTATTCCCTATCCTAGAGCGCCCCTCAGCGCAATGTGTTGTAATGGTTTGCGTTGTAATGACCGCGTTGTAATTGTGGTGCGTTGTAAAATGTTCGTTGTAAAGGTTGTTCCCCGTGCTTTGAGTTTAGCTTCTGGAGCATCTTCTATTACCTCATTAGAAAATCATGACACCAAACATGATTATTATTGTGGCTAAAATCTGTTATCACCCGCTATTTGTCACCCTTTTTGTGACCACCAAAACCTAGTATTAACTACAATGCATTTCAATGGAGACTTAGGGCCAGATGTAGGTAGCCCTTTACCGATCGGAATCGGCCGAAAATACCGATTTTCGTCCGTTTCCGATCGGTAAAGGGCTAGGGAGATGTAGGTGCACATATTTGGTAATTTTACCGAATCGTTATTATTACCGAATAGGTAATAAGTACCGATTCGGTAATAATTACCGATTCGGTAATATTTACCGAATCGGTAATATTTACCGATTCGGTAAAATTACCGAAAATGCTATGTGGGTAGCCAATTTTCTATTGGCACATGGCTTACAGAATCGGTATTTTACCATGGAATACAAATCCATGGTAAAATACCGATTCCTGTGTACATGCACATCTGTGCATGTACACATGTGCCATGTGACAGACAGACGTGCCCTTAGGGCATGTCTGTGTGCCACATTGCACACATGCCGTTTTGGGGGTGCTAGAGGGTGTCAAAGTGACACCCCCTGCACCCTTGTGAATTCTTTAATTACCGATTCGGTAAATACCGAATCGGTAATGCCTAATCATTCCTATGGGCTTCAAAGCCCATAGGAATGAATGGGCATTACCGATTCGGTATTTACCGAATCGGTAATTAAAGAACTGTTAAGGATTCGGTAACGAATCCAGATGTTGGGACCTACATCCCATTTACCGATTTTGAAATACTGAATCGGTAAAATTCGGTATTTCAAAATCGGTAAATGGGATTTACCTACATCGGGCCCTTGGTCCCTGAGTCAAGTCCAATCAAGGGTGTGTCCCTTGGTGTTGTGTGATCACCATGCCACACATATATATTAGGATTCATTAAACATGTCCCTGAGTCCAGTGATAGATGCCACAACATATTGTTCAGGTTGTGGCCAGCCTGTCAGTATGTACTAATCCCCTTTAAAGTGGCCTGTCAGATCATATCTATTCTGCACTCCAACAGGCCAGATATCACTAACATTTTAACCCGAAAAACACGTTAAATGCAAATTTCTCAAAAATGTCTGTACACCAAATACAGAAAAACACACTTTCTGAGTAAAATTTTAATGTTTTGTCTAATTTGGTGAAAATCTGTTCGGCTGATTTTTTTCTGTATTGAATCCCAAAATTTCCATAGAAGTTTATTGGGAAATCTATGTTTTTGGACCCTTCGTCTTTCTTGCCCCACTGCTTAATGGATTGCTACAAAACTTTCCAGTAAGAAGTTGAGGTGAATGAAATTTAGTTTTGCAAAGTTTTGTTTAGATTCATTAAAGGGCTTGAAAGTTATTAGCGAAGCATAAAACACGTTTGGCAGGGCATGGCAAGGGGTTGGCCACGTTGCCTGACCTGCAGCAAAGCTCTGCACCCAAACTCCTGCAGGCAGCCAAGTCCTCCATGTGCAGAAGGGAGTTGACCGCAGGGCCTGGCCAGTGTTCGGACTGTTCCCCATGCCCTGCAGGAAGCCAAAGCCCATGCTGTGAACAGCTGGTGAGCCCAAGCCACCGTGGGTGGCCAATCACACTTAACACACTACCTTTGGCCATGCACGGTTGGGGATGGTCATAGGCCCTGGCTTGCAGCCAAGCCTTCATCCAATGTATGCGGGTGGGCAATCTGCCGCAGTACACACCTTTTGTTCTCATGGGTATCCAACCCCCCCTATAGGTCCTCATCATGAGTGAAAGAGAATGTGGGTGCATCACTTTTTTAAACTTTTCTTAGCACACAGGGGTCAAGTCCCAATTTTCTGTAATAGCACCCACAACATTTTCAAAGCCCTTTTCATCAAAGTATGGGGATTGATTAGAATTAGAACCTTTAAGTGTGGTTTAAATGTCTTCAATAAATTGGGCTGGGATGGAAAAAGGTCCCTTGCAGGGATCAGGAAAACATACACCCTTGTCTCAGATTGACCATACCAAGCTGTAGTGTTCTTGACCCCTACCTCAGCACACGTAATGTGTGCACTGAAGACTTTTGTCATTTGTAGTAAAACACAGTTAAGGGTTCTGAGGTTGTAGGGGGCATACCAAGTGCACGCTCCTTTTGCAAGGGTGACTACTATCTTCTCACTGAGCTGTATGGAACTGAAAGCGGTGGCAGGGATACTTATTTCAGTCTGAAGGGAAGGCCTCTTAACCTGTTGCCGGCTAGGGAACGGTCCTATGAGCAGGTCTCATGTTTTAAAGTGTGCATGTGAAGCCATTGATTTTTCCTGGTTCCCATTTTCTATCATATAAAACATAGTGGTACCTAAGTTGGATGATTGGGGAAAGCCCAGACAGCAGATGTGAATTGCAGGACTCTTCTCTAACACTCCAGATGCATTGCAGTGATTCAGAGGGCATTGTCTTTAGTGGGTCCCTTTGAAGTCAGCGAGTTTCCCCTGGCATTACCCTCTGGAATGGGGTACCTCCATATAGTAATAGGGGGTTAAGTGGGTATGTTTGCCTGGAAACTCTCTGCTCCACCTCACAATCATGCTAACACACTGCTAATACCCTGGACAAAAATTATGGTTTAACTAGTCTGTGATGAATTAGAAAAAGTGCAAAACTGCTCACAAAGCTGAACTGCTAGAACTAAAAAAATCTGTTTGCAATGTAAATATAAAGAGGGCTGAATCGTCTACTCACTATGCAAAGCTTTTCTGACTGCAAGCATTGGGTCTCACACCACTGGAGATTGGATGAGCCTTGGAGCACTAAGGTTGGAGTAAAACTCCCAACTCCGCTTTGCAGGTTTAGGGCCAGTAACCTGGGTAAATTTAATCAGTCCCAACAGGAGAGAATTCCTGGATCCCACTTCTTTGAATGAGAATGATGGTCCAAGAGGTAGAAATGTCTCAGAGGGACTGTGGAAAGGATTTACCTTTCAGGATGCTTGCTTCAGCCCGTGATTCCTGCATCAGCTTTCACAAGAAAAAGGGAAGTCACATTAGGAAAAAAAGACATAGAATGAAGACAGCTGGAAGTGTGTGGCTGGGAACAGCGTGGTGGTCTTCTGCATATGTCTCCTTTTAAAACACAGAATATTGGGAGTCCATGGTGAGCAGAAATCCAGAAGATGCAGAAAGGGTACACCATCGCAGGAGAATCACACAGAGATGCGATGATAGCAACCTGAGAGGAGAGTCCTTAGAAGTCTGCAACCTGGAGACTGCAGGACCTGATAAGGTCGGTCAGGAATCACTGCAGGGCTCAAGACGGAAGGGCGAACAATGCAACCAGGGAGAAGAAGAAGAGTCTGTGGAGAGTTACTTTTCCTCCTTCTGGATCCCCTACAGCCTCAGGAGAGAGGTCATGGCTTGCCATGTGGGTGGCTCTCTGGAGACGTCGACCACTTAACCCAAACCCCTAGATACTCTATCCTAACTAAAGGGGGGGGAGGCACTACTAAGAAAAGGGATCAGGGGGAATATTATCAAGGGGGTTTATCTCCGCTTTTTTGGCTTTAAAAGCCAAGAAAGCGGAGATAAAATTATCTCCCTATTACCTAGCTGTCGCTAACACCAGTTAGCGACAGCTAGTCGGAGATAGCGACCATCTTGGGCCCCGCTTTGCATGTCAGTGATATTTTTCACTAATGACATGCAAAGTGGGCGTGCCAAGATGTTAGCGAGTGGAAACAGTCGCTAACATCTCTGTCTCCTATTTCCAACTCTTGGAGATATTCGCGCTAAGCGCGATTATCTCCAAAAGCTAACACCTGCCCCATAGCAGTTCTTAGCCATGTTATCCAATGGTAAGTGGATAACATGGCTAAGAGCATTAGCTCGGTAATGCATGAATATCGCTGACTTTTCAGCAATAGTCATGCATTTCGGCCGATTTTTATCGCTTAGGAGATAAACCTTGATAATATCAAGGTTCCTAAGCGATAAAAATCGCCGCAGCTCGGCGATAAAAATATTGCCGCTAAGCCATCATAGCGATAATTATCGCTAGTTGTTGCTAATATGCCCCCAGGTTTTCTCACCTTTTACCTCAGTGAGAGGGCTCACCAGACATGAGACAGAGAACGCTTTTCTATTATTTTGCATGCACTTCATCAAATTGCTTCCAGAAAAGGGAATGAAAAATTCTCAGATAGCATTTGTGTTGAGCTGCTGGAAGCCCCTACGAAAGTATGAGGCTCACTTGCAGGCTTGGTAAAGCCAAAGTAATTCATTAGACCCTCTTCAGTTTCATGTTTTGCTTCTGTTCATTCCCTGCGCTTCTTAAAATGTTCTTCTTTTTTTGGAGTAACAAGGGATTTCCGGAGGCTCTAGTTCTTTGTTTGGCATTCACTTCTTTAATTGTTAAAGTCAGAAAGGTCCTTTATGAGATACACTCAGGGTGTTGGCCACTCTTTAAATACCTAGCCATATTTCTTTACTTTTCAGGACTGTTTGAGAAGAAGACTCCCTGGCCATCTCTACCTGCATATTTCACCTCTGTCTGGCCACCTGAAAGTACAATGGAAACAAAAATAATTCATAATCCGTCACCCTCTCACCAGTCTTTTTAGTTGCTACCTCAATAACTGTACCAAGATGTTGTTGTTGCACCAATAAAATAATCACACTGTGCCACCACACATTACTCACTCCCTGTGTATCTTTTGACCCAAGTGACAGGGACCAACCTGGCTTTCTTGCCTAGTGAGGGTGCACCTTGTGCTGATTGGTCCCGGGCTCCAAAGGTCCAGATGTCTAAACTTATTATAAGTCCAGATTTCTGAGAGATTTCAGAAAAAGTCCTTCTGGATACCACAAATGCTCCAAGGACCTCAAGGATAGCATTTAGTTTTCAGGACACACTACAGCAGAGGACGCCAGCAGCGTACAGTCTTCTTGCAGTCACTCTAGGAAAAAGGCCTCTTTAAGCTTTTTGAGGTCTCTGCAGTTACACAGAAAGTCAGGCAACTAACCCTTGTCCAGGGTACAAGAGGGAGCAGGTTCAGCCCTTCATGTTTCCTCATAGGTTTCATATAGATGTTTCAGTCCTCTTCTCCTCTTTTACAAGTCTAGAAAGTGTTCTGCTGAGCTGTGAGTGAGGTACCACTTTTGTGGGTTTAACCAGCCATTGGGTGTTGGTGACCCCTGTATCCAAAGAGGAAAACGCTCCTGTATGAAACCCTTTCCACTTTTGTAGCTCATTCTGTTTGTCTTACTGCAATGTATCTCACATTGACCCATTCTAAGGGAATTCAAAGATGGCAAAGGCATTCTGCCCCTGAAGCAAGCGTTTGGGTCAGCAAGGAATGTGCATATGGAAATTAGCAATCCGCCCCTCTTTGGCTACGCCAAACTGGTTCTGGGACCAGTTCCCTCTCACACTAGTTATGTGCCCAATTGGCTACAGAGGATATAAAGAACTAAGGGGCATATTATTATGCAGGGCATTAAAATTGTGGCCCTTTTAGCGGCAGAGAACGGCTGTTAAAGCGGCGATAATGGGCTTGATAATATCCCCTGGAGAATTCCAATAGAAGCCCATGTTCACACCAGAACATGGGGTTCTATTGGAATTCACAAGGCCATATTATCAAGCCAATTATCACCGCTTTAGCAGCAGTTTTTGCAGCTAAAACTGTGATAATTTTTAATGCCCTGTATGATAATATGCCCCATCAGCTTTCCCTTCCTAGGGCCTCATTTATGAGGCCGTGAGTCACTTTTACGCCGCCGGTGCGTCACTTTTTGTGACGCACCAGCAGCGTAAAAAATGTGCCTTGGTGCACCATATTTACAAAGTGACGCATCTAGGTAGATGCGTCACTTTGTAAACCCCTGCGTCACATTATACCTGCGCCAGGTATAATGTATGCATGGGAGGAGTATTGACGCAAGGAAGGGTTGTAGAAGTGACACAGTGAAATCTATGAGATTTCACTGCGTCACTTTTAGGATGCCGTTGCGTCAGAATCTTGCGCCTGCCTCACAGCAGGCGTAAGACTGACGCAGGCTCTTTCACATGGGGCTTGCCCCATGTGAAAGGACGCATTGCTGGAGTTGAGTCACTTTTGTGACACACTCCAGCAATGCGTCACTTTCGCGCTTACAGATACGTCAGAAATACTGACGTTTCTATAACTCCTTGCGACATGATGCATTAAATATGACGCATACGGAATGTCGCAAGGAGTGCGCACTGAGAAGTGACGCATCGCTGCTTTCACGCAGCGATGCGTCATTTCTCATAAATGAGGCCCCTATTGTCTTATATTACACTCAGCCATGAACAGGCAGGCCTTACCCTGGTTGTTTCAAGAAATGCAGTTCTTGGATCCTCCCCATCTGAAATTCATGAGCTGATATCTATCACACCACCGGGTCTTCCTGTGAAAACACATAAGCTATTGTCCCTTCTCCAGGGTGATTTTTCACACTTCATCACAGATGAGCACTGGCAGGGCAATCTGCCAGCAGGAAAATGTTAATTAGCCTACTGGAGGCACAAACAAGTAAATGCGACTTTTTGGAAGTCACCTTTTCTAAATATTTATTAAAAATCTGACTACCTCGGTTAATGTAATTTATATTTATATTAAACATTAAAAATAGTGTTTTATATAAAGGGGTGATTTCTCCCAAACAGGAGATAGTTGGGTTATGGTTTTATTCTGAACTCCAGTTTTTCTCCTAGGACAAGTAGAGCCCTTAACAGTGAAAATAGTGTTTGGAGCCTAGTCACTGTAGATATATGTCAATATTAAATTATTGCATGCACCACTATTAAATATTACCTACCTTTTGGGTTACAATGCCTACTTAGGGATTACTTATTTATAATTTAAAAGTAGGGTTCTTTCCTGTCAAAAAGGTTCACATACAGATTAATAATCTGCAGGGGTCAAGATGCACATTTGGGCCTGAAATCATGTTTCCTTTGTCAGCCGTGCGAATGGCATATTATGTGCTCTAGAACACAGATGATGTTTAACTTTCCAATGCCATTCTTGTATTTCCCACACCATCAACTATAGCCATAAGAGGAGGTGAAATATGCCAATTAGCAGTTTGCCAGTTTTAGCATGTTTTACGGGTGGGTGTACATGTACTGGGGATTGGACAGCAGTGTTGCAGTGTGCAAATTTAAAACACAAGCAGCATCGGTCAAAAAAAATAAAGTTGATCAAACAAAAAGGTGGCACATTTTCACAACTCGAATATTTTAATATTAAATTACCCACTACTTTATCTTGGTCACCCCATATACCCTAAAGACAATTGATTTTAGTTCATAGAGCATCTGTCACTGTTGATTTTGTCAAGATCATCATGAGCTATTACAACAATATAAGACATATACAGAGCACAAGTAATGACAGTTTCCTTTCACGGCTCTGAGAATTGGGGGTCATTCAAATGTGAGCAAATGAGTTGTCACGGAAAACAATTTCGCAAAAAGCTATTTTTAAACTTCATCTGACTGTACCTGCAATCCTAGTATGTCAAGGTATGTGCCTCATATGCAAAAAAAGCATTTAACAAATCTTAGGCCACTCTCGTAAATACATGCTTGACCAAATGATCCATTGCAGCCTGGTTAAAATGGTGTTTAATAGATGATGTATGTGGGAAATTTACATATCATACCCTGCTCACATTATGTCAAAAACTGGTATCAAAATCTTGGTATGTGGGAATTTCGGACTAATCAAGAATTCCAAAATCTAAATTGGGTCATATATCCAAATCAGAGGAACTGAGAGCAAGTAACCGAGAATTGGCTTGCAGGAATTCCACAGTGGTCCTATTGAGAATTTTCTGGAATGTAAATCTACAATGACATTGGAGATCGTTTTAGATGTAATTGAGTTGCAGCTAGCAGATTAATTTCATTTTTAATTTATACTAGGCACTCTTCCACTAGTCTTGACCTATTTTATTCTGTCCAAATTAAAGGAAGCCTATAAATAATAATTATTTTGCCCAGAATGGAACGAATCTAAGGCCCATGTTTTATTTATTTGTCCAGCTAATATAATAAGATACCAGTGGTCCTTTAGTTTTTGATATATCTCACTTTCTATTGTCTGTAAGGCAGCCGATAGAGTACAATTTGGACTTTCATTTGTAGGGGTGCATAATAATTATGATTAGTCCGCATCCACATATAATCTGTTGACGTGTTAACATTAGAATAATATTAGAACGTAAATTGTAAGAATGTGTAAGTAAAATGCTAGATATTTTTGCATGTAATCAAAGAATTATCGTATTCAATGTGTATGTTTATATGAAATCATGTATGTGTGAAGTGTATTCATGACTAATGAACATTTTCATATTAAGGTTTATATAATGAGTGTATATTATTGGTTCTTATATTCATGCATTTTAAACGTGTGTTGTGTTCTTATGTTCTTATGTTAGCCAAACCTGGTAGGCCTGAACATTGTTAATTAGAATGTATGTGATTGTGGAATTTTCTTCTTTTCATGCTTGTATTGCAGGTGCAAGAATGTGTCCTCATTAGTTAGAATAACATCTTTCAGGAGTTGGACAGTCACAGGGAGGAGAAGATGCCTTTGAATAAGTGGAGCTTTAGCATCTGAAAAGGGCTGGGAACCAAGGCCATCGAGCCTGGATGCACTTTTGATTCATGGAAAATCACGTACAAGGAGGTGTCCAACCCGATGAGGCGGTCATGTGATATATTTGTGGGTGTGATTTATGACTTTTGTATTGGGATTAGGGATAGAGTGCTGGGACTTCTTCCTTACCTGGAAAAGGGAGAGCATCTTAGAACAAGTTCTGTAGCTACTCAACCCATTTAACATGAGTGTGCTTCTTAGGAAAGTCTTCACATGCTGACACCGTTTTGAGGGAAGTTGCCTGGGGGAATGCTAAGTAGGGATGTCATGGTAGAAGTAGTATAGGGACAGATTAATGCTTTTTGGTTACAAACCACTAATGAAAAAGTCTCTTGATGTGGTCTCTATATTCATTTGTGTACCTATTCTTTAATTGGTTATTCTTTGCATGTTGCACAGACTAAATCTTACTAGTAGGTTTTGTTTTATACTTGTGCCCATGTATCTTTCCACTCTTCACTTGAGGTGTTTGTATGTCCAACTTTCCTTGGCTTTATAGTAAACATACTAAACTTGGTTTAGGAGTCTGTGTTCCTTTTGCATCATGGGCAATGGTAACGTATAATTGTCGAATACATTTTTCTCCCTTCCACACTGATAAGCAGGCAACAAAGAACCATCGGCCAGGGGTTCCAGAGTAAGTCTAGAATGTGGAACCCAGCTCCATTTGTTGGTAGCAGCATAGGATGGTTGTCTATTGAAGTGAGGTGAGGATATAGGAAAATCAAGAATAGATTTAGACCCTCATGGGCACATGCATCATTGTAAATTGCATTCACAAATGATGCAAATCGCAAAATTCGGCCGTTTGCAAATGTAATTTCAATTTTTGGTATGCATCACCATTTTTGTCCTTTTTCGCAATTTAAAAATCACAAAATTGGGAATGGTGAGTAACGGACTTTGACAGAGACCACGAAGATTGACGTGTGGCAAAGACAGCACTGAATGGTTGCGTGAGTATGAACAAGGATGTGTGTGTTAGATTGCGGTGATTTGTTGTGGGATGTCTTACGGCACTGGGATGACAGTCGTGTGAATGTGATTTATCGGGCCCAATGTGCTCGGTCCATGAGGTTTGGCTCTGGTTTGGTTTATTGGGCTCAAGAGTAGCTTAAAATCATGGGTGCAGGTGTAGGAATCACCAATTTGTTGTAATTGTCAGAGCATTGGTTTATTGGCAAGTCGTAGAGCGCTATCGACGACCCCTTGAGATAGGGAACTTTGTGTGAGTGGATTTGCTAGAATCGTCTGTGGAAAGCCTCGTGCACAGGGGTAGACTACAGCGATTCCAGTGGCAAGCTCAGGTTGCTGTCACAGGGTGTGAATGTTCTTGAGTGTTTGAATTCTATTGATGTTTTAGTAAGGCAGACAATTACTTGGTTTTGGTTTATGGTAACTGTCAGAAATGGGGGTCTCCAGTTGGCAAGGGTTTGCACCTTTGTCCAAGTAGGGACCCTTCCTCCTAGTCAGGGTATGGGGAATAGACTTCTAAAATAAACCCTGCTCACCCCCTTGGTAGCTTGGCACGAGCAGACAGACTTATGTCAGAGACAGTGTCTAAGCATTTGTGCTCACATACAGTAATGGAGTGAAAACACTACAAATGGACACCACACCAGTTTAGAAAAATAAGTTTATCTATACCAAACAAGACCAAAACTACAAAAATCCAGAATACAGTAATCAAAAATATGAAGTTTAAAAGGTAAAAATAGTTCTGTTCAAAGCAAATTGCAGATGCAACCCTTTTCACACGAAGTACATTGGATGTATCGTGCACACAAGCAAAAACTGTTGTAGGGAAGGTGATTGAGCAGATCCTTACTTCAGGGGAGGTGATGCGTCAGTGCTTTATGGCCACACAGGGCCGGTGTTGCATCAGTTCCTTACTAAAGGGGAGGTGATGTGTTGGTTTCTTACTTCACAGAGAGGTGATGTGTTGGTTTCTTACTGTGACCCTGGTGTTCTTGCCGGCGTGGCACCCGATGTGATGCATGAGAATAGGGGATGCGTCGGTTCTCAATACAGTGGTGGCGACTACGCAGTCTGGTTCTCTCCAGCCATGGTCCCACAATATGTTGGTTTTTGCAGATGCACAGCAGGGCCTGTATCAGAATCAGTGAAGTGATCTCTGACCTAGGAGATCGGTGCACAGGATTTGCCGTTCAGGGGTTTCTTGAGCCGCAGGTGCTGTATTGATTTCTTCGGTGATGCGTCAGAAACAAGTGCAGATGTGTTGTGCTTCTTGAAGTTGCGTTACTTTTGAAGCTCCTAGTGGCAAAACAACCTCCAGAGATCCAAAATAGCAGCAGGCACCTCTTAGCAAGTAAAAACTTCCAGCAAGGTAGTTATGGGGAGCTGGGGGTGACATATTTGTGTCCCTGAAACTTCAGAACAGGAGGCAAGATCTCTTTCAAGCCCTTGGATATCTTCCACACAGCACACTGCAACGTCCTTGTCCTTTCCTTGGCAGACACAGCCACTTCAGGCCAACCCCATACAGCGAACATCAAAGGGGCAGTACTCCTCTTCGATTTCTCCAACTCTTCTCCTTGGCAAAGATTTCTCTTGATTTCCGAGAAGTGTACTTTGAAGTTGTTTCTATCCCTGAGATTTCCAAAAGGAGGCAAGCTCTACTCCAAACCCTTGGAGAAAACTCTAACAGCAGGATGAAAAATGCACAGTCCAGTTCTTTCTCTGCCCAAGACAGAAACAACCATTGCAGCACTGCAAGCCAATATCAACAGTAAACAGCATAGGGACAGTACTCCTCTTCTAGCTTTCCCAGTTCTTCTTCCTGGAAGGTTCCTTAGTTCAGCAGTAATCTAAAGTTCCATGCATTATTGTCAATTTTGTTGAATTAGCATGCAGTTTCTAGTTTTTCATTCTCGTCTGCAACACTTGTCACTCAGGACTTTACATTTATATATTTTTTCAATCGGATTGCAGGATGAGTGCCTATTTGCATGCCCGTGCAGTGGGATATACCAGTATGATGTCTTAGATTTATTCGCATCTACTTCTTTTTTACATTTGTATTCCGGATAGAACTTCTAATGCACAATTATTGTACCACTAGAATGTGACAGAGTCTTACACCTAGGATATAAGGGTTATGTCTATTTTACCCTAGTGAGGTTTTGTGTAACTTTGTTCACCTCCTGTTCGAATTATTAATCACTTATGCCGGATTAGCTTTGATTGCTTTCCTATTTCTTTTCCATTCCCCGTAATTGGAGGGTTTATTTTTTCTTTACCCCGTGTTACCTTGATGTACTTTCCAGTAACTCGCATGTCAACTTTAGTGTTGCATCATTAGACTTTGCAAGAGCCTGTTACAGAGATAAATGAAGGGCATGTCTATTTGACCTTTGTGTGATTCTGGCTAATGTCAGTTCAGCTCCTATCTTATTAAATATAACTCACCTGTGCTTGGAGATTTCCTGTTATGGCTTTCCAAGAGTCATTACTCTGCACCATAATTAGAGGGTTTATTTGGTTCTTAACTCTTTGGTACCTGGATATACTGTCCGGTAACTCGCATGTCTTTTTCATTCTTCCTGATCCTGCCATTTTATTTTATTCATGTCTGGGTATTAACCTTTTAGGAGTTTTGTAAATCGTTAATCTCTAGGGTAGACATTTGTGTGTTTTCTCGATTTTGAAAGGTACATGTTTAGTTTTCAAACGCTGCATTTCAATTACCTGGTTTTTCAATTTTACCTCACCACAATTATGTTGATTTCCATTTTTTTCTTTCATTTTGCCCAGAACCCGCAAGCTTAATTCCAATTTTCAGTCTTGTTTTTGCACAAGTCACCATTTTGACTAAGGATTACAATATGTCACATTCCGGGAAACCGTCACTTAAGGTTTATCTATGCTGTCTTTCACACATCATTTTTGTACTTTCGCCACTTAGTGTTTCCACTTTAGCATTTGTGTTTCTTAATGTTTTTTTCATTTTAAATTTAAAACGTGTGTAGTCTTTTGGTTTTGACTTTCTGATTATCCATGCTTTTCAGTCTGTTTCCATTTTATGTCCTTCACAGCCCTGAAGAGTCACATCCTGACATGGTGTGACGAAACACGTGTCGGCTGATTTAATTTTATGTACTGATCAAGTTGAAATATATCACTTCTCACATGAAACAATGGATGTCGACCTCCGTAATTTCTAATACAAAAAAAGATCAATACGTTTGTTTTGCCAAAATCCCTATTACACTATATACGTGTGCACAGGACTTTGAGCTTTGCAATTCAAGTCCAGTCTGTTTGTTAGGACGTGACCTTTTGTGTAGCTTAAATTGTACCATCTATTGCACGCACAAAAGGAATAGAATTACTGATGCCGTCTCTCCTGGTGTGTGGAACTTTACAGGTGAGGAGATAGGACTGATTTGAGGGGTTGAGCCAGTTAAAATACAAATCAAACCCAATGTTGAATATCCGAGTAATCAGGAGTACAACATGACCACGGAAACGGTGGCAGGAATAATGTAAAGTGAACTGTGAATAAACTTTTATTGGTCTAAGAAGATAACTTAGGCCCGAGTGGAAGAAGAATTAATTTAGGGACTTTCCATAGAAAAAGAAAGAGGGCTAGGGAAGTCTTCGAACTGTGTAAATAATATGTGTGACCAAACTGGGCGAATGAACAAATTCCAGGATTTCAAGTTATTGCGCATGAACTTTTGAGCAAAAAGTGAGGAGGCTAAGAAGAGACTTTGGTTGATCCTCTTGCAAGTTATATTCTGATTCAAAATGGAGTCTGGAAATTCAAACCATAGAAAGAAGTGTGTAATGGGCACACTCATAGTAGGAGTAATCATAGTTATAGCTTTAGTCATTATTATATCCATTGCTCTGTCACATGAAACAGAGGTTGAGGGGTTGAGAGTATGAGGAACATCTACACCTTCTTCAAGCTCAAAAGAGGTGATAGAGCTATGATAGAGGAAACTAGTTGCTTTTTTATTTTATTTTTATTTCTTTCCAAGTTTTATATAGCGGAAACTTGACCCAAATCTGAATCGGGTATCAGAGCGCTTTACATAGCACCAGTTACTTTACATGAGGACACACATTCATTGTTGTTAGGCACGGGGAGATTAAGTGATTTGTCCAGAATCACAGGATGTTTTAGTGTCATTACTGAGACTTGAACCCCGTTCCCCAGGTCCTAGGTTGAGCTCCCTGGCCGTTAGGCCATTTGTCTAAAGGTGATTATACGATAAATGCATATGCAAAGCTGCTATATGAGTTTATTGATACGATGGATGTGAGAGATTGATATGCATGCATGCAGTTGCCAGCGTCAGTAGAGGAGGCAATCGGGTATCATCACCTACCTCCAATGTATATTGCTTAGCATGTTTTATGGCAAGGGACATTATGAGTATTATTTTTCAAACTATGATGTAGTGCTTTCAGATGTTCCAGCTTACAAGCACCTGACAAGTATGAATATTACAAATAAGGAGAATGGCAAAATATTTTGAATCTACTGTTACATTAGATACAGCTTATTCACAGAGACACAACCTGACTTGCATGTTAACTGATATAGAAACGAAGTACAGAAGAGTTGTAAAAATGTCAGTGGAACAAGGAGTAGTTAGCCCATAAGACAAAGGGAAGTTATGGTCCATTAACATTAAATTTACAACAAAGGGGGAGGTTTCGCTTCAATCAGCCACATACATATTATGATAATATATATGCGAGACACAGTGCATGTGATCATATTTTTCTGATTGAGGATTCTGTAAACAATTCCTTGCAGGATACGATACCGGTGGTACGAATGTGTACTTTGTGTGCAGGAGGAATGCATATGTTTGATTGCCAAAAAATTGGTATGGTATGGTATGTGTTATGTAGCTGTTGTACTTCTCAAGATTTATCATGTGGAGAATTTGTGGCCATTGGAAGGGAAGCAGTCTCAACGAAAGAAATGAGATACACGTGCAGGTGATATTGTGGGAGATGTGTTTGGAGCAATGATACCAAGTCTGAGAGTGGTTTTGAATGATATGAAGATTAGAAAGTTGTCAACTATTGTGGATAAGTTGTCAGTGAATACAGCCCAGTCTTTACCACTTGTGGATGGAGAGATGGTCTCGATAAGGGCTATGGTGATGCAAAATTGTCTTGCTTTAGACGTGTTGTTAGCAAAAGAAGGCAGAGGCTGTAAAATGTTGAGGGTTCTACAGGGCTGTACTTATATCCCAGACCATAGTAAGGATCAGAGGAAGTATATAAGTAGCATCACTAAAATACACCATGAGATACATGATCTGGCAAAAGATGGAATATGGGACAAAGTTGGCCAAGGATTTGGAAAGGTTGGAAGTTGGTTTGCCGATCTTGGAGAAGAATTCCTCGGTTATATCTTGAAACCCATCATAATAGTTGTGGTTTAGGTTATCATTTTATTAGGTGCCATCAGAGTTTATATGTGGCATAGAACAATACAAGTTGAGAATTCTCTTAGACGGCAGGAAAGAAAAATGGAAAGACTACAGGGCAGTCACTATGAGAATCTCAAGAATATGGAAAGGTTCAGACAGGGAATACTGCTCATGACTTCTGTTTAGGTCGGTCTATTCTGCAGAGAGACCTTTCCTTTAAATGTGTGTGTTTAGATGAAATCATACATGCGTGAAGTGTATTCATGACTAATAAACGTTTTTATATATAATGTGTGTATAATAATGGTTCATAGATTCATGCACTTTAAACGTGTGCTCTGTTCTTATGTTACCTGAAACTGGTAGGCCTAACATTTGTTTCTCTCCGTTCGCTCTTGTGTTGAAGGTTGTTAATTTGAATGTATGTGTTTGTGGAATTTTCTTCTCATCATGTTTCTCTTGCAAGAAACATGAAAGCAAGAATTTGTCCTCATTAGTTAGAATAACATCTTTGTTTCAGGAACTGGACAGTCATAGGAAGGAGAGGATGTCTTTGAATAAGTAGAGCTGATAATGTAGGAGGATGTCTTACATGTCTGGAAAGGCCTGGGAACCTAGGTCATCGAACAAGAACCTGGACGCATTATTGCTTCATGAAAAATGATCTACAATGAGGTGTCCAACTAGATGAGGGGGTCGTGTGATATATTTTTGGGTGTCATTTTCAACTTTTGTATTCGGATTTACCTGGAGAGGGATATCATCCTTGAATGAGCTCTGTAGCTTTATGTTACTCCTCCCATTTAACGTGAGTGTGCTTCTTAGGAAGTCTACATGTGCTGACACCTTAATGGAGGAACTTGCCTGGGGTAATGATAAGTAGGGCTGTCATTGTAGAAGTAGTGTAGGGACAGATTAGTGATTTTTGTTTATGAACCACTAAGGAAGAAGTCTTTTGATGTGGTCTCTATAATCATTTGTGTCTTGTTTTTGGAACTGGTTATTCTGTGTATGTTGCACTGACAAAATTTTGCTTGTAGGTTTGGTTTTGTATTAGTGCCCATGTATCTTTACACTCTCATCTTAAGGTGTTTGTTTGTCCAACTTTTCTTGGCTTCATAAAAAATATCCTAAACTAGTTTAGGAGTTTTTAGTCCTTTTGCATCATGGGTAATAGTAAAGTATAATTAGCAAATTAATTTTTCTAAAAAAGAAACAAACAAATGTGATGAAGGGTCAAAGAGATAATTACTGACCAGCCACTGATTACTTCCCCAAAACTTACAAAATATAACAACTAATCCAGGGGTCTGAAAAAAGGGTGGGCCCTCCACAAAAGTAATAATTGGAGTACTATATGAAATATTTTGTAGATTGCAAAGAGTAGAAAGACCCTGAGGGAGAAGTCGAATTCCCATCAATCACCATAGTGATGAGTATCATCATCTGGGTATCCTTCCAACAATCCACTGTACCTCTTGATCATAGAGGTTATCTCCATGGAATAGATCTTAAGTGGGTCATGGAGGAGGACCAGAAAAGAGAGATATTGAGCTCTCTAGCAGAACAAGAGTTTACTAACAAATGGTGTCTACGAGAATTGAGTGCAGTGCAGTGGTGTGAAAGTGCAAATTGAAAAAAGGATTTATAAGAGAGAAACAGTTTTTTATTTTTGATATCTCTTATGATCCCTAATAAAAACAGTGCAAGAAGCAGTTTTCAAAAATAGCTGCTTTTGAGTATGGTCGACATGTTTCAGCCTGCTGGACAATTAGTCCTCGGCTTTCTTCAGGACCTGTTTATATCTATATTTGCTACTGCATAAAAAAAGAAGTGACTAAACAGTGCACACTCAAAAAAAAATAGAATGAAACTGAAAGGTTGAAATACATACAACCTTATGTAGCCCCCTCCCCTTTTTCAAAGTAATTGTTCTCTCCTTTACACTTATAAGCAGGCAACAAAGTACCAGTGGGTTCAAGGGTAAGTCTAGAACGTGCAACCCGGCTCCGTCACATCTGAGACACAGATTTTTAGAAACTCTGCATGAGTTTTTAGAGGAAATATTAGATTTCTAATAGTTTATTGCATTGTATTAAGATTTACACTGTAAATATATTCCATGGATGTATTTTAGGATTTGTACTGACTTTTAACAGCTGCTTGTCATGCAATGTATATGAATATCTAATTATATATTTGAATTTATATATTTGATGCTTTTAACATGCATGAATATAAAGAAAATATAAAAATCTCATATTTCACAGTTTCATGTGAATGGTGGGTTTTTATACCACTAGATTTTGAAAACTCAAACCCTTGTTTGCTGGAGGGATGTATAACCCACTGTGCCACCTGAAGGAAAGAGATGTTAGGTATAATATTCAAGTACACATGGATTGACAGAGATGAATTGTTAAAAGAATTGGCCCTTCATGGAGAAGGAATCAGCTCAAAGATCAAATTTGGAATCTATTGTTGAATTAAAAAAACAAATAAATTTGATTTTGGGCAACCTAGAGGTGGATAGTACAGTGGGGAGTATGCAACAGGTAGATGGTAAACATTGCAGAAGACCATCAGAGAAGAGGAAAACATAGTAGAAAAAGACAAAGCTAGAAGAGAGAAAAAAAGTAAACAGCACAACTACAGGAACCCTTCATGAAATATGAAGGCACTCATACAAATGAAAACTGTAAACAATTGTCACCATGTCATTCATATTATTCAGAACTCCAGCTGAAAAAGAAATTTAAACAAATGGAAGCACATAAGATGAGCAAAAAGATGGGTTAGGGAAGGACCAAAACGATCAATCAATAAAAGCAGCCTAATCTGACTAATGAACTGGAAATCGGACATTAATTAGCAATTGAATATGGGCAAAGCTGGGAAAGTGGCTTATGTGATACTATCCGAATGTATACAAAATATGCCACTGATGCAAATGATGTCTTTCATAAATGTGAGATTTGAAACTGGATAAAATTAAAAAAGACACAACCATTAGGACATAATATGATATAAGCTATTAGGAAAAAAAAAGATAGATAACATATTATTAAACCCTATTAAAAAGGGGGAAGCTGTGTCACGGTGCTCAGACCAATCACAAAGATGCAATTGCAGTGTTGTGATTGTCTTAGGGGAGGGAGCCTGACTGCCTGCTTCCTGTTCCTAAAATCAGAAGCAGGAAAGCAGGAGTAGCAACGCGGGACCGGGCGGCAGCAAGGTAAGTGCTTTTTTTTTTATTACATTTTTCCCGCCCTCCCACAATCACAACCCCCATGTGACCTCCCCCCTGCGACCCAGCCGCAACCCCCCTACCCGTGAGTCATGCCGGACGCTGCTGGACAGAGATAGATCCTTATGAAAATTAGAATCTAAATACATTGTCAGCTATGTTGCCTGTAGTACAATTTTATTGGATTTTAATGTTCACATAATTTGTATTTCTTACAGGGATGAATCAATCAAGTTGTCAGAAGCATAAATATGTTATGGTTTTCAATATAAGTAGATATGAATATGAACTGAAAATGGAGTATTGACCCACATTGGACATTTATTGGTCTGATTAATTATTTGTTCAGTTAATAGCCCACGGGCCGTACTGTTAATGCTCTAATAATGATCTTTTGAATTGAATAACATATCCCTAGATATCAGTGTTATTAGTATGGTTTCTCTCAGGGCATGGAACTTAATCCTTCACTTGAACTTATACACTTTGACACTCCAGTTGAAGTTGATACGTGTGGCTTATTAATTCACCCATGAATGCAGCATTAAACAGAGACGTGGGCCTGGAATCTAAACATAGGGGCATATTTATGAGCCCATTTCCGTCAATCCTGCGCCATGCAACGTGGTGCAAGGTCAATGCAAATGAAAAATGAGATGAATGAAGTCACATAAGGCCACCTTGCATGGCCCTGCATGGCTCCATAAATCTTGATTATTATACCAGAGTGAAGCATCCATGGACTTTGACGCATTCCCAGATTTGAAACAACAGGTAACCTGGGAATGCGCCAAAAAGATATGCCTCCCCAGGAGAGGCGCAACGAGGAGAAACATCTTTATTTCGTCCTGTTGTTCTTCATTCTATGTGTGCTGCATTCTGAAGCACGTATACAAGGAGGAAAAGCCTCCCAGGACTTTTTTATGTGCAGGAAGGTGCCCTTTCCTGCGCAAATCAATCCCGCTTACAATGCAGGCACCCTTTCAGCATGGTACAAGGATGCCTGCAGTGCCGCTAGGCTGCCCATTGTGAGCCAGCTCAGGGGAAAGGATAGGAATGCACCGTATTGCCTTAATACTGCCCAGTGGCGCAGCACAGCAAGGACACTTGCTGTGCGGCGCCACTTTTTTCATAAATATGGCCCTATCCTTGAAGAAGTGTAGCACTGTAATGGGATTCTGTGAGAAAATCTATCATAAGTCAACAAGAGATTAGAGCGGAAATAGAGTTGTAAAGGCCACATTCATCATTGTTGCCGTTTGCGATTCCTAAATTGCGAAAATTAAGGAATCGCAATTTAGAAATTGCAAACGGCAATGCATGAAAAATTCGCACTTTTAATTGCGATTCGGTATTTTTCCTTAATTGCGATTCACAATTTGCGAATCGCAATTAAGCAAACTCTTCCAATTGATTCCTATGGGCAAAAAGGCCCATAGGAATGAATGGGAAGGCATTCACATTTTGCGAATTTCATTTTGCGAATCGTAAAATGTGAATGCAATTTCAAGGGTGCAGGGGGGGGTCCAAAGAACCCCTCCCTGCACACCTGAAATTTAACTTTAAGTGCAATTTACATACACACATGACCCAAGGACATGTGTGTGTGTGTAAATTAAAACTTTCAAATATGCAACTAGTGCATGTTTGAAAGTTTTCGGTAAATTAGCATGAAGTTCAACTTCATGCTAATTACCGCTTCCAAATTGCGAATTCACAATTTAAAAATAATCATGCATTGCATTTAAGAAATCTGAAATTGCGATTTCTTAAATGCAATTGCAATTTTAGAAATCGCAACATGGTTGCAATTCTTAAAATTGCGAAATACATAATGCATTCCAAATTAGTCAATTGCATTCGCAAACGGCCGAAAATTGCGATTCGCACCCTTTGCGAATGCAAAAAGTTGAAGAGGAGAGTTGCCCTACGCCTGATGGAGTGTTTTTACAGATGTCAGTCTTCAGCTCTTTCCTAAATTTCGAGCAGAGTTGCAGTCATGACAAATATGAGATGTCTTTCCTCATGTGGGGTGCATTAATAGAGGTCTGTTGCCTCGGTTTTAATGTTTACATATGCATGTACGTTCGCATTTAGATTTGGAATGGTGCGCACCTAACTAGATGTATGTACAAACGAGTATGTGGGTGTGGGCGTGTGCGTGTGTTTTTAACCCATAAATATCTCCCGCAAGCAAACATGATAAAAGGCATTATTTGCCGTGACTTTTCACAAATGGAGATTCTATTAAACATTGAAAAAAATTGGCACTCCCGTAAAATATATTTTTAGGAATGTCAGTGACTCAGTTATTGCTGCTTTACAAACACAACAAAGGCTATTTTTATTAATATATCCAAAAGGAGTTGTTATCATTAATCAATCGAGGCCTAAACATTTAAGATCCATTCCTTACTGCATTTATTTTTAGAGCAGCGACCGGAACAATCACAAGTAGCTGTGACGAGCAAGAGATTTCAGATAAGAATGGCTGAGCACATGAAACTGATTGACTTTTCCCAACACCTTACAGCTGTACCTCAAACCTCCCTAAAGCATTTCTGGGCCGGCTTGATAAGGGCACTTGAAATGCTAAAAGCTGTAATCTTGTTAAAAAGGGTCAGGCGAAGCAATCTTAGTAACATTTCAATGCTTGGATTACTGCCGCTGAAGAGAACAGCAAATGCCACTTTACAACTGCATTTTCCACTTTATCCTGGGGTGAAGATAAGCTCTCTGCTGATACCTTCTCCGCCAGAAGAGCTCTGTGGATGACAAACCGAAAGGAAGTAATTACAAATTTAAAGTCTGACATTTGCTCCTTCTTTGTCCAGTTCGTATAAAGACGTACACTGTTGAAAAATGGCAACCTGAAGTTCCAGACATCTGTAATATGCCGGTGCCATGCGAGTCGCAATTAATTTTTAAAGGCACTGAGCAACTTGACATGGTTTTTTTGTCTGTTCCCGGAAAGGTCAACATAAGAGTGCAGTAGTTGACAAGACATTCAGCACAAAAGGTTGTTGTAAAGTGTGTGTGACGGGGCAACTGCTCCAAATGCAAATTCCTGATATCTGTAGCATGAACTTTGGAATAATAGACTGGAAAATGTAGATAAAAAAGAACGTCCTCAAAAGTGCTAGAAAAGGAATATTGCCTAAATATTTTAGGCCAGACTGCATATTAGCTTGACCATAATTATTACGAAAAGTCATTTTTATCAATATAAAATAATTATGATTTTGAAAGTTTCTCCTTAAACTGGCACACTTCTGGCCTCATTTATGTTTTTTTTTTCGCTGTAGGGCAGAGCAGCAGGCCTTCCTGCTGCGCTGCCCTATTACAAAAGAAAAGGGCAGGAAAGCCCCATATCTGTTAGATACGGCGCATTCAATCCTGTCCTTTTCCTGAGCCGAAGCAGGTACGCTTGCACCATGGTGCCAGGAGACCTGCGTTGTGGTGATGATTATTTTTTGCAGGAAGAAAAACCTTCCAGCACAAAAACAATCACAATAGGCTTTTTCCTCTTTCTATGTGTGCTGCAGCAAACATAAAATGAGGAAAAACGAGGTGCAATAAAAATATTTCTCTTCGTAAGTTTTTGGCGCTGCCTAAGACTTATGAGTTCTCATAAATCTGGGACAGTGTGAAAAAGACATGGATGTTGCTGAGAACGCCCGCAGCAACACCCATGGAACACCCCTTTCATGCAGTTTTCTGTGTGAAAGAGGCACATATTTATAAGACCATGAAAAGCCACGTAACGTTGCTTTACATGGCCTTATAAATATGCCAGTGGCACATTGCTCCACCGGAACATCAAAAAGTGACATTCAGGCAGTGCAAATGTGCTGGTAGGTCTCCACCATTTTCTTACTACTGGCAGGTTAGGACGTTACATCTCACATCTATAATGAAAACAAATGTACTGTTTGCTTGTCATAAGTGAGCAGTGATGTCACTTTGTCACCATTTTAAAACTCTTCTAGGCTTGTGGGCTTCTTTCAATGTGCTGCAGGGCAGGAAGTCCAGCGCTAGATACTGATGATATGCCCGGACACCACACACTTCCTTGTCTTCTGCTGCATTTTCTTCAGATGGGAGACTGAGCCCAGGATGGCAGAGCTTGGATAGCCACTGGACCAACTTGGCAAGGTCCTGCTTGGTTCAGCTTGATTTCTAGTATTCTAGGCCACATATGACATGAATTCACATCTCTCACTTCTCAACTAACACTTACATGAACAGAATAAGACCACAAGGAGGCCTTTAAATGAATTTCATCTTATTTCTGTGCTTCCTCAGTTTATTGCTCTAGTCATCTGATGTTTTAGACTTCTGAAGCAACTGAAGGAGTACATTCAAACTGAAACCACATGTGCTCTGTTGACATTGCCCGTCTTAGGAGACCATGGGACAATTGAACACTAGAAAATGTTAGTGCTCATCTCCTTCATGCCTGCTTGCCTAAATTTGAATAGGAGTTTGTCAGAACCCCTGTTCATACTGCCACTGGGCAAGGAGGTACTACTGGCCCCAAACATGGGTGTTAAGGCCTTTTACTCTTGATGTCCTGGAGTGTGGTCTGCTATGGATCCTGAGCAACAGGGTCAAGTACCCCTTCAGCAATTGACTCTCAGTGGTAGCGCAGGAGGAGCACTCCAAGGCTTCTCTTGGTAGGGGAGGTAGACACAGGTGTGAACACAGGCTCACAACTCAAAATATGCTCAGCAGCAATAAATGATTGTTCAGTCAAATACTTGATTTTATGAAAAAGAAGCATTTATATATATATAACAAAGTAAAAATAAAGGAGATTTACAAACAACGCACACAGTCCCCTGTGGGCAGGGCTCTAGTGTCCCACTACCCTCTGGGTATTTCCCACTCACTATAGACGGCATTTAGATTAAGCCCTACTATTAGCCTGAGTCTCAGGAGTCCCACTCTGGCTCTTTATTGAAGTCCAAATTGTTCTAGAGCCATAGTGCTATCTGGAAGGCAATTACCACTAGAATAATCTGGCCCGTACGTCAGTCTTACCCGCACAAGCAAGATTGAATCAGCTGGATTCTCAGAGGACACCCTTTTAATAGGTGCTTAAGCTGCAGCAATTGAGGCCGGGGGATTTGTGATGCTCCTCTGATGTTGAAAAGGTCATTGGGATCCTCCCTACAAGTGGGGGTTGCAGAGCTGTTGGTGCTCGTCCTCAGTCACAGCTTGGGCCCACTCTTGTCACCACAGCAGCCTCCTTTCCTCTCTGACAGACTATTCCAGAGCATGCTACTTACCTGGTACTAATGGACCCCCCCCCATATATACTGGGTCACAGTTTCTGGCCCAATTGGAAAGGCAGCACTCTTCAAGGTGCCCCCACCTGGCATACAAAGTAACCGACAAAGCTCTGCAAATGGATTATGAACTGATTTGCATAGCATCACTTTCTCGGTAGCCCCACCTGACATGCAGAGTCTCTGACTTAGCCTGCACACGGGTGACGGTGTATTCGGTGCAGCAACAGTCACACCTCTCTTCATGGCGGCCCTCCTTTGACATATGGGGGTTGCTAATCTTTCCCTGCACATGGGCAGCAAACTGATCAGTATGGCAGCCGTCTCCTCACACCTTGTGACATTGATCTAATCAACAGGATCCCCTACTGGACCTGGCTAACTCCAATGCTCTCCTCTTCCCCAACAGCACATTGGTCTTGGCAAGCAGGCATGCAATTGTATTCCAGACTATAGGGACAGGTGTTTTATTGAGTGCTTGGGCGATGTTCCCTCACCCAGCTGGTTGATTGGTAGGCCTTCGCCCCCAGACCTCTCACAGTGAGAAGTCTTGCAGTGCTTCTTTTACACACACAGCCCGACTGACTGTTTGACATTTGACAGTTTTGATGGGCTCAGTTCAGCTTAGTGTAATCCATTTCCAGACACTAAATGTGATTTATGTGAATCTTTGAAGTTTATGTTAGGGGTTTCCTTCTTTTTTCAGTAGTCTGTCATAGCGGGAACAACTCCAAATCTGATAGTCCCACAACATAGGCTATGGGTTGACTAGAGTTTCACACCTGGAAGTCAGTCACAGTTATATATGTATCCAAAGGCTACCCCATGCCATCTGCTATTCTCTTTATGATTACCTTATCAGCCCAATCCCCTTCCTGAAATGTGCCCAGGGTCCTTCGCAGTGGCATCTCTGTGAATCATGAAGTGTTCTGAAGAGACTGTGTGTGAGAAATTGGGTTGTTGGTTGAAAGTTGGGGGCAGGTGACCCCTTTTAAAGCAATAGTCACAATCACTGGCAGGGTGAAGCACAACAAGTCACTAAATGAACCTGTGCTTAACCCTCTTGTAGCCTGGCACAAAAGCAGTCAGGCTTAACTTAGAGGCAATATATAATGTATTTATGCAGCACACAAACAGTAATAAAATAAAAACAAAACACAAGAAAAATCCCACACCAATTTAGAAACACAGAGTAAATCCAAATGCATTATTTGACACCAAAACAACAATATTCCAACCAGTAGATTCGTAATTATGAATTTTTAAAAGTTAAAGAAAAATATATTGCCGAAAAGATCAAAGTGCTAAGAGCAGGCATCTAGTCATGTGAGACAATGTTCAAGTAAAAAACATACGTCCGACTACAATGGATTACAGGTAGGACACAAAGTGTAGGTTCGGCCCAGTCAGTGCTTACCTTTAGACGTGGACAAAACTCTAAGAATTTTGGGGGGAGAAAGTAAAGTTCAGATGAGCTGCAGGAAGTGGCTGGGGAGGGAGCATCATCGTCAGGGAGCAACTGGAAGAAGTCACGTTGAAGTTTCCTATGTTCATAATTAGTCACTTTTTTGGGAAATGCAACATAAATCTCATACAGGTAGGAGGTTGTAGCTGATGAGAGTTCCACAAGGCTGGATACCCGTTTGGACGGCTGAAGAGGATTTACTGATGCAGAGAAGAATGGAGCAGGAGCTGCTGGGAAGTCAGATCGACCAACATTGCACCTTGGGCAGCTAGACGGGCAGGTTGATACTGGTCTTCCCAGAGCAGTTTTTAGCCCAACATTTTAAGTCCCAAGTTGTAGATTTTGGCTACCTGGGCACCTTTAGCACCACCACCAATGATCCAAGGACTGGAGGGCTCCGCTTTAGGGGGGCGGGGGGGGGGGGTAAAACTCATTCAGGCTGGGTCCAGGTGTGGTTTAAGGTGGAAGGAGCTTTTCTGTCTCTGAGGCTCTGGAAAGGAGGCCAGCATACTAGTCCTTGGAGTCACTCAGATAGTCCTTAGTGCAGGTGATGAAGCAGGGCTCAGGTAGCAGGCTAGTTCTCTGAGGGGTGAAGTTAGGCTCCAGGCAGCAAAGCAGTCCTTTCAGGTCCTGCAAAGCAGTCTTGTGGAGTAGACAGAAGGCCACAACAGCAGGCAGTCCTAATGAGAGTCTTTCCACAGGTCTAGTAAGTCAACTGAAGAGTGGGTCTGTGGGTCCCCTGTATTTGCATGGTACCTTCTTTGAAGTAGGAGAAGTTTCTAGAGGATATCCTTTGAAGTCTTGAAGTTTCCTGACTCCCCTGGCCTGGCTCCAAGCTGGCTGCCGTAACAAATTGAGTGATAATAAGTCCGTTGTGTGAGTACTCTGTGTGACGGCCTATTCAGATGCGAGTGGGGCTGTGTCCAGCTTTGCCCCCATCATGCCAATTGATGGTCCATCCATGCATTTTCAAAATTGTACCCTAAAATCTGACTTTACCATTAAAGAGGATTTTAATTACAATTTGTTAGACACGAAACACTGAATGGTTAGCTGTTCTGAATCAAAAGTTAGCACTTATTAAATGTAATCAGACAGCCCAATGTTATCCTACGGGTCAGGTAGGCCTCACAGTAGGGAGAAATGAATTTAGGAGTTTTTCAATACCAGGTCATGTTAAACTGAAAAATACATGCTCATTCTTTTATTCACAATGCATCCTGCCCTATGGGCTACCTAGGGCCTACTGTAGGTGGGATGTATGTGCAATTAAAGGGGAGTATAAGACGTGGCAAGGGGGTTATATTAGAAAGATGAATTGGCAATTTAACGCCTTAACCGCAGCGTTTTTTCCGCCGCGGTGCGGGCGTTCTAAAGGGTGGGTGGGGCTCCGTCGGCCGTTGGCCGACGGCAGCACTAGGGAGGTATTGGCCAACAGGAGCATGCAAGGGGTTAAAACTGCATTCAGGCTTCAATGACAGACGTGGGACACGTTTTAAGGAGGTACTTAAGCAGGTGGCACAATTAGAGCTTCAGACCTACTAAAAGCATTTAATTTACAGGCCCTTGGTATATAGTATACCACTCTACAAGAGACTTAAAAGTAAATTAAATATGCCAATCAAGTGAAAGCCAAATTTATAATGTTTAAAGGGGAGAGCACACACACTTTACCAATGATTAGCAGCAATTAAATGCACAGAGTCCTAAGGCCATCACAATTGAATTGAGAAAAAATTAGAGGGTGGAGGCAAAAGGTTTGGGGGTGACCCTGCAGAGACAGCCAAGTTCAACCCAATCCCCCTCCAGCCTGAAGCCAGGGTAGACTAATCAAGACCTTGATAAGCTTCCCTGCTCAGGCAGTAGACTGTACAGAATGGCCCTCTACTGCTGAGGCACTTGTCAGCTCTAGTCAGCATGACTATGTACAGCAGAATCTTTGGGGAGAGGATGTGTGTGGTGGGAGCATTAGTGAGCAACAGTTATTATTTCCATCTTGCTCAAGATGGTGTTTTATACAAAAATGTGGCCTAAATAAAACAAGTTAGTAAATACACTTCTACACATCCTAGGAAGATTGTTTTAAATGCAATTATTTTAATTCAGTCCAAATATGTGTGAAAATGCATACTGCACATTGTTCATGATTCAAGAAAATATAAACTCACAAAATTCTTCTACAGGCCTCCTCCTCGAGCCCCCTACCAATGTGAATGGCACCCTTTGCGACAGACTTAAGAAGGTAATTCTTCAGTGGAACTAACCGGCTCCCTGTATCGGACTCACACCACGTCGTGGTGAGCCTGAACTTGTTACTTTTCCCCAATCCAGAAAGACAGATAACCTCGGGTGGTGCTTTGTGCTTCTTGGTGCTATTATTGGCTGCAAAGTTAAACATTTGTATCCCTGGTTGTAATGATTAGAGTTTTTTTATTTTGATGCCATTCTATTTATTACATTTAGCCCTGTTTTTCTACATTTGTTTAGGAGTTTTCTTGTGTTGTGTTTTCACCTTATTACTGCTTGAATAATACATAATGGCTTTACACATTGCCTCTAAGTTAAGCCTGACTGCTTTTGCACAAACGTAACAGAGGGATAAGCATAGGTTAATTTATGCTTAAACTGTGTTTATTGCTTGAGTAGGCCTTCCATCCCTCTCAACTAAGAACCTATTTCTTACGACTGCTGTTTGTCCTTCAATTCCAACTGATTCATTGTGAATGTTATTATTTTTGTCGTCTATATCTTCAATGTTGCAAACATATAGTGATGAACATCCTCATTAAACTACAAAACAAGCCTTCTAACGTTATGTTATTTACGTAACACTATTTTAGGGACTTAACATCACAGGCTGTTCTATGGCATCATAGGATGTAATCCTGGGGCAGGACAGTCAACCAAACCGTGCTTTGAAAGCTCATACCCATTAACTCAGCCCTGAAATGTGATCCTACAATTAACATTACTTCTTCCAGTATTGACCTTTTTTCCAAAGTTTGTAGTTTATTACAAATGATCAAATCCGTAAAGTCCATCAGTTTGATCAGAAGAGGCAAGAAATACGTTGAAAAGCACCTTGATTTTATAAATAAGAATTCAGAGTTTGACAGATGGATGACTGTGACACAAACGTGACAGATATCCCCTACAACCTATTACAAGAGTCATAAGATATATAACGCCTGTTATAAGGCAAACAGGAAATACGTCATGTTTGTCACAAGCTAACCCATTTCACCAGCTCTACATCTGGCACAAAATGTTTTTGAGTTAATATATTACTAAAAAAATGTACACTATCAATGTGTAAATAATTTTATTTTTCTTGTTTCCAGGGTCAAGGGGCCTCAGCATCAACGGTATTGTCTGTGCTGCTTCTGGAAAGAAGATCATATGCCTTCAGTAAAAGCAGCACTCCTGACCATGAAAAATATCTTGGTGAGTAAGCTCCCCTCCTCAGGTTTTGTGCCAGCACCCTACGCCTCTCCCTTTCCCTCAGAACATTACATCAACTACATCAAGCTGAGTCCTGCCTCCATTTCATATATCCAGCCCCAATAATTGTGGCCATCCCTGCCTAGCATCTGTGACACCTGCAGACCATACATCCGATGTGCAGAATGGACAAACTACACCTATACCAACCTGGTCAAGGTCACAGGGTGGTTGAAAAAGAGCAAGAGCAGGGCCTGCTGTGCTGAGTGAGACTGAGGGTGCGGCCGACAATGTAAGCACTGTGGCACGACACGGATGGGTGCAGATATGAGGCAGGAGGAAAAGCTTAGCAGGTTATTGAACATATAATTGCCTGGAATGATCTCATGTGGGTCCAAAATGAGACCCAGAAATCCCAAAATATTTCCTGGTGTGTCCACAATTTACAGTCTGGGGTGGTGCAGGATGGCTTCAGAGCATGGCATGTAATAGTGTGTAATGTAGGCTCTACGTTCTACGGTAAAGTACATTCTGTAGCTCGGTCCCTGAAACATTTCCAGTCATCTACTCCACTTTTGAACACTGTTGCACACGAGCCACCTGTCACCACCTCCCCTGTTCACCACTTCGGCGGCCTTAAGAGGTGTCGTCCATATGACAACACCCAACAAGTCACCATCAAAAGATGTAAAATCTGGTCTTAATGTTCGCATCTGAACTATTCACTTTATCCCCTTCTGTGAACATTTCTCTAATCCTCTCAAGGAGTGTAGCCGAGCAACGAATTCTAAGAAATTGTTGGCTCATCGTTAATTTCTTAAAAAAACATTTTTCTCTTTTTCACACAATCTGAAATTTTCATTTCTGGTACTTTCTCTAAATTAATAAAAACCTTCATTGAGCGGTGTGACAATGTTCACAAAAAGGAAATTAAACGATGCACCAACACGTAATGAAAACATATATACTACATAATAAAGTACGAAACTATACACACATCAATTGCCGTTGCAGGCCAAAAGGTCAGTTGGGGACTTGCAGTCCCAAGATCTTTCTTCTGCCCAGCCCTGAGAGGAGGGGCCCCTGCCGCCTTCCAGTGCCTAGCCACCTCCCGTGGCAAGAGATCTCTTCCATTGACGTTGTGGGACAGGAGGTCTGTTGGAGACTCACAGTCCCAAAAATAATTATTCTGCCGAGCCATGAGAGGAGAGGCTCCTGCCGCATTCCTATGTGGCTGCGGATAAAGCACCTCAAAACCTCCTGGGAGAAGCCCAGGAAGAGACAGGGCAGGCCGACCCCCCTTTGCTTTGCGACTGGGTGCTGCCTAGTTTCTTTGATAAGATTGCTTCATACCTCCCAGGTACTGTAGCTATTCACTTGTAAGGATCTACTGGCATCCTTATTCCTGTGTCCACTGATCTCCTGCATGCTTGCACATTAGATGGGGTGGATCTGGTTCAGAGGTTTTGTGTGACATTTACAGGACCCTGCTCCACCAATGATGTTTCTTCTGTAGATCCTCAACTGACTGCCGGTATGGACATCATTTTACCACATAATCATGGCCTCCCTGCTAGCCGAAATAAACGTCAGGGGCTAAGGAAGTCCGATCCACTGGTATCTCCAAAATTTACTTATGCATTTAGATCTCCCTTAACATAAAATGTGTATTTTTGGTCAAAGACTCCTTTGAAAAGACTTTCTTGCACAATGTGAGGGATGTGATTGAAAGATTGCTTTCACCTATATTTTCTAGGCTGGGGACCATTGCAGAACTTTTTTCTAGTGTTAAGGCAAGGTGCACTACTTCTACTGTTCCGCAGCCTACTATGCACTCCCGGGTGGTTGGAGGGCTGCCAACTCACCCCAGGTCACCCTCTCAAGATCATATTTCAATCTCTAGTTACCCGAGGGATAGACAGACAACTGACACCCCGCCCCCAGTTTTGCATTGTAAACCTACCCAATTTAGCAAAAGAGATGGGGTTCCTGGGCTCATGAAGGAGGGTGATTCTAACAGCTCTGGGTCTGTTTGTCCAACCTCTGGTGTAGATCAAATCCTGATGACACGTCGAGTGGGCCGGATCAGCCCGTCTAGGGAATCCTTTGATGGGGATTGTGCCATTATCAATTTTAGGCATCCTAGGTTTTCAGAGAGATTCTGCATAATGCATTGTCTGACCTCTCAAAGGGGTGTAATGTCCTCCTTCTTCCCTAAGGGTTCTTCTATCGCCATATCCCTCGGGTGCCCGTTGGTTCTGATTGTGGACCCTTTGACACCCCCATCCCCCTACTCCTGGTTATCATCTTTTTTTCCCTTACACTGTCAAATAGGTATAATAATTAGAACTATTTGCAGGTGGTAAATTGACTCTCAGATGCAGTGGCTACTCCCTATCCTTTTGGTTTGAGTTACCTTCCATCCCCCATTAGTCCATCTCCTTGCCACAAAAGCATGCTTTTAACTGATTCTGATACTGTGGAGAAGTGTGGCTCACCGGTTAGAGGCGGCAGACCCAGAAGCAGAGGTCGGCCCGGGACCAGCGTTCAATTCCCGACGCGGCAGGGTACGGAACCAATATCAGCGGGCTCGATAAATCTCGCCTCAGTGCCTCTCTAACCATGGGTCCCACGCTGCAACTCTGGGCAAAAGCTTGCTTAATCTCCACAACGGCCCCCTCGCTGCCGGGGATGCCTGGCTTCACCTTGGGGATGCCCAATAGGGACCATCTCACAGGGAAAGCCAGGACGGGTTCCCCAGCGGTACACAGCGCCAAGAAACCCCAGGGCGAACGTGCGCTCTACAAATTCAAACTAACTAACATACTCCTGTACTATGAATTTGCCCTCTGCTTTGTAACTGGACAGTGGGAAGGAGCTCTAGTCTTTCTGATCCTGCTGCCTCTTTAATTAGATTTCATTATACTGGTGTTTTATGTCCTTGTCTCATGGAACATTTTGAGGCTGAAGAATAATCGAATTGCCCCAGATTGGCTTGCTATTAGCTCTACTACTCATATATTATGTATTCAGGAAACCTGGCAGGTGGACCCTCTGCATGTTGAAGGTTTATCCACCCTATGTACTGCAGCATTACCGTCACCTTCAGGTCACACTAAAGGTGGTTTACAGATGTTTAATATTAAATTGCTGCCTGTTACCATCATACAATCTGTCACATCTTCTCCTTATTATCATTTTGTATTATTGTCATTTAAGGAGGGGGATTGATCTTATGTTCATTAATTGTTATAATAATGTGTTTGATTCCACCTGCTCTGGTGTTGTTAACGCTCTGGAAGTGGACTTAGATACATTGCCATCACTATCTAACCCTACCTGTCCAATTGTACGGGTAGTTGATTTTAACATGCAAAGATGTTGTAGCCCGGCAAGGCGGATGTGTGGTTTTAACAACTAAGCAGGGGAAGGTGCCCCGCACGTCCTACACAGTGCATATGGTAAGGTTTTAAACACTTTGAGCCACAAATATGATCTTCTGCTCCTGGAAGACCACAACATTAAATACAAATCCCAGATCTGTATGTTTGTGGGGAGAGGTGCACACCCCGCAATTGATCATTTCTTAATTACCTACTCTGTCAATCACTTAGGGGCCCGATGTAGGTAAATCTCATTTACCAACTCTAGAATACCGAATTTTACCGATTCGGTATTCTAAAGTCGGTAAATGAGATGTAGGAAATAATTCGGTAATTTTTACTGAATTGGTATGATTCAGTAATTGAGGCCCATAGGAATGAATGTCAATTACCGAATCGGTAAATACCGATTCAGTAAAATTACCGAATTGTCAAGGGGGACAGGGTGTCACTTTGACACCCTGTTGCACCCCTAATTCTGGCTTGTGTGCAATGTGACACACATACATGCCCTTAGGGCATGTCTGTGTTCCACATGGCACAGGTGTAAATGCACAGATGTGCATGTACACTGGAATTCGTTATTTACCACAAAATATTATTTCTAGATTTACTGATTCTGTAAATTTACCTTTTCTGTAGATGGTAAGGCCCCCTACATTTCTAAAACCAAATACCGGTCGGTAACGGCCAAAATCGGCCGTTACTGACCGGTATTTGGTGTCCTACATCTGGCCCTTAGCCTCTAACATCTGGTTTAAACAAACTGCAGTAAGTGACCAAAATCCTTCCGTCTATGATTTTCTATCTGGATCGCCCTACAGCCTCCAATGGCATACGAATATTGTCTCTTTTAGGCTGTCGGGAATCGGCCCTATGTGTATACTGCAGAGGTTGCCAGCCATAAATGGAAACAAGTTTGATCTTTGTTTAGCCCCTGATATGGATAATGATGTCTTGGTTTCTGCCTTTCATCTAATCATTACGGCTCTTAATACCCTTTTGCTGCACCCTGCTAGGACAAAGTCTTGTGAGAGAGGTGGCTGGTTCACTCACATGTGTATGCAGAGTTCTACGCATTTGAGGGCTGCTTTCTACTGTCTCCCAAAGGACTATTCTGGTATTAAGCATCTAAGGAAGCATTATAATGAGGTGTTAGCCTCTACGAAAAGGGAGCCAAGGGCAAAGACCTGGTCAAATATGGTCCAGGCTGCTGAAACTAATGGCAATATCCAATTTTGGAACACTGTAAATGCCCAGTTTTTTAAAAGTGATTCTATTCCTGAATTTACATCACTTGATTCCCTTGAATTCAGGGTAGATCTCTTTGAAAGGATCTTTGATTGTTTGGTTAATAATGGATCGAGATACACCCGCCTGGATCAAGAAGGAACAGAATGGGTTTCATTTCTAAGAGTTGCATGACCCATGACTTTACCCTGGACTAGGCCCTTGAAACTTTGAAAGATTGTACCAAAGGTAAAGCTCCTGGACCACATAGGGTTCCAGTTGATGTTTTTATAGGTATGAGTGAGCTAGAGGACCCAATTTTGACTCAAGTCTTTAATGCAGTGTCAATGGGGGGACAGGTCCGACCAGAAATGCTATCACCCCATTTTCCTCCTGGACTCACCTGCAAAACTCCTGGGCAGGGTTGCCTTGGAGAGATTGGTGAGTTAGGCAACTGATAATTCCATCCTGTTGAATGTCCAGTACGGATTAAAGAAGAGACTCAGGACTGTGGAATAATGTATACACATTGAACACCTTATTGGGAAATACAAAACAGTGAAGCCAGGATCCCTTCACCAGTGTTTTGCTGACCTTAGAAGTGCTGTGATTTGGTAAACCATTCAATTCTATGGCATACTTTGCTTTCATATTGGGCTCCTGCAAATATTGTCTGTCTTCTTTCCTGGCTGTATAAGAATCTTTCTGCCGAGGTACGATATGAGCCCAACAGGGAATATATTCTTTTATAATTAGACATGTGTTGGCCCTATTTTAATTTTAATTTTTTATAAATGATGTAGCTGATTCCCTTTGGTCCTTGCAGGCCAATGCACTAATCTTTGCAGGTCGCCCGCTTCTGTATGCAGACAATGCGGTCCTACTCTCTAGGACTGCAGTCGGGCTAAGGCGATAAATTGATACCTTTGCTGGATTTATGGAACCCAAGAAATTAAAGATTAACAAATCCAAGACACTTATATTGTTCTGTGGGAAAACTCGACAGAAGGTTAGGTCCTTTTTGTTGGGAGTTCCCATTGTAAAGGCACATTCCATTTGTTATCTGGTCATTCTTTTTTCAAGTAATGGTTCCTGGCTCCAACACATACAGAATGCCCAGTTTAAGATGAATAGAGTTTGTGGGGGTGTGTTCAGGTTTTCGTGAAGACTTGGATGATGCCCTACTAGGGATATGATTACGTTCGATAACGGAAGAGCATTAGCAGACTAAACTGAAGGCAAGGGGCATGTGGCGTCATACGCCTAGCAGCCCTTTACAGGTCGATTAAACCTCCTTTTTAAGGCATCTTTTGTGCACTCCTTCTTCATCATCATCTTCTATCCTTCATAAGGAAGCAGGGTTAACTGACCTGGAAGACATGCTATCCGGTTGTGGCTTTCAATATGGGCTACACTCGAGTTAGAATTCACAAAGGCAATCATATGGGAATGTCTAACGTTAGATCATACCTTTAACATTCTGTGGTCGTCCTACATCAATGTCATCCTCAACCAGACCAGAAGTTTTGCTCTCCTGGGGTTCAGGAGCTATCTAGAATTCTTATGCACTAGAAAACTGAGATGAAGGCAGTTTTATTTGATGTTTGGACAGAAAAAAGAGCCCTTAAAAAGAGTCCTTGTTGATTGTTAGGCAACCAATGTTGTCACATATATGTCGTATGCCCCGCCTGAGGGATTTCAAAGACATCTGTCCCGTGTAAAAAAAGACTGAACACCGCTTTGTTTTGACTAGATTGTGGCTAGGCATTGTACATCACCTGGTCACTTCCCTTACTAATAATAAATGGTACAGAGTGTCTGTATTATGGCCATGTGACGGAATCTCAAAGCAGAGCACGCAGTACTTTCTGCTTTTCTACCAATTTTATCTTGACTTATAGAAGTATTTTTTCAAATCAATCTTTATTGCACACAATATCACGAATGCACAATGCTGCAATGCGTTTTTATTACATCGCCTGAAATATGTGTTAGCAATGTCTCTTACATTTGGGAAGTAATACATGCAAGGAAAAGCATTCTTTATCAGTTATAGCAGTCTTTTGTCTGAATAATGTTGAGCCTTGGATGTAGCTTTTAATGATTTTACCCTGTTTTATGATGTATTGAATTTTAAACAAGTGTTCTTTTATGGCTTATGATGATAGGGCTGAAATATAGATTTTGAATCAAAGTGAACACACTTTTATTGGATACAGCCAATATTAATCAAACATACATTCTTACATGACTATCATCTCAGTATGTAGAACTTCATCTATAATGATCTGTTAATTATTTTGTGTTATTGTCAGACCTTTCAACATCAGAGTTTTTTCCCCCAAACATTTTGCCTGTCTTCTCCACTTTTTGCTGATACGTTTTTGTCGATTTTAGGACTCTGTGCAACTTATTACTGCTAACCAAGTTGTATGTGTGATGGATGGTGCACCAAAAAAAGAAGTCAGTAGCAGGTATGATATGTAGAAAAATTTCCTTTATTATTAGAAATCTTTAAAAGACCTCAGCCAATGCGTTTCGTCCCCAAGGGGACTTCGTCAGGGCAACGGAAAAGAAAGCAGTTTTCAAATACGAACCCAGGACATGCTAATCCCAAACAAAAAACCGTCCAGGTTGTAGGTCAGTGAAGCTCTGAATCTATTGAATATTCCAAAAACAAAGTGGTCAAGAAGATGGTGGGTGATCACCGTTGTAGTAACAATTGAAACTGTCCAAGCAAGTACAGAAAGAAATATTCCAAGTAATCAGTTGTTCATTTAAGGCGGGCCATGTGCACTCCCACCCCCCAGAGTCCCTGGGAGCCCGCATTGGGCCCCCACAATCAGACTCCGCATAACCGCCACGGAAAGGCATGTTCAAGCCCACATTCTAATATGGCTAGCGGTGTCTAACAGACACCGCCATCATATTGAAACCTTTTCTGCCCGATCGACTTGTTGACCGGGTAGAAAAGCGGCAGGCGGTCTTTTCGTCCGCTGCGAATCCCCCCAGCCATTGTAATATGTCACAGGGTCTTTGCTGCAAGGATGGTGGGCGGATTGCCCCCGCCAGGCCGGAGGTGACTGCCATCGGCCCGGCCCTTAGTGTTGAATTAGTACAGTAAAACATGCAAGTACATTTTAAGTGGTGGATAGGTTAGTCAGTTATTTGTATTTGGAATGATAGCAGAAGGATAGAGGAGGAAAAAAGGTTTGTATTTATATAGCACTTGTTACCCCTGATGGGGTAGTGACGCACTCTACTCCGGAAGCCCATAAAGGATTAGTGGTGAATTAATATGGTGAAATATGAAAGTTTTTTCTGTGGTGAATATTAGTCAGTTATTTGGAGTGAGAAGGAAAGCTGAGGGATAAAATGGGAAGAAAGGTTTGCATTCATATAGCACTTGTTACCCCTGATGTGCGTAGAAGCGCTTTTCTGGCGAGCAGCACGCTACTCCGGAACCCATAAAGGATTAGTGTTGAAAATTAGTATAGTAAAATATGAAGTAATTCGAGTAGTGGATATGTTATTCAGTTATTTGGGTAGAGAAGGGTAGGTGGCGGGATAGAAGAGGGAAAGAGGTTTATATTTATATAGCGCTTGCTACCCCTAATGGGGTTTTGAAGTGCAAGTAGCACGCTACTCTGGAACCCATAAGTATTAGTGTTGAATTAGTATGGCAAAACATGAAAGTAATTTTAGTGGTGGATATGTTAGTCAGTTATTTGTATTGAGAGGGGTGGAAAAGGGAAAAGGTTTGCATTTCTATAGGGCTTGTAACCCTGATGGGGTGTTGAGACGCTTTATTGGCGAGTAGCACTCTACTCTATATGAAAATAAATTAAACGTGCCCACATTTAGCAATGAAAATTCTGTCATTTGATATCGGGCTAAGCAACATTTCTGTCAAAGCTCCAATCCCCATTCAACCCTAAAGAGGCTCTGAAAACAACACATACACAATTGGATGACAAAACATCTTCCGCTATCACAATGAAGTAAAAATTCGGTAGCCTTACCACTGTCACTCTGCCACAGGCTTACATTGATCACTCTGCAGAAATAAAAACTAAGGGGGTGATTATGATGGTGGGCAGAAGTGTGGCCACCGCTTTTCCGCCTGTCGGAAATCGTTCTGATTGCCGGCCAGGCGGAGCTGGGGCACAATATGGTGGCAGTGCCTAGAAGGCTTCGCCATCCATATTAGAATGCATTTTGTCAAAGGCCTTTCCATGGTGGCGATGCCGCCATGGAAATGCTAGTGAGTATGTGCTTTGGGGACCCATTGCAGGCCCCCAGGGGGATAGAATATGCACCTGGAGGGTACCATGCACATGTTTATTTGGCATTGCGACAGTGCTGCTGTAAGCAATGTCAAATATGCGGAATGCGACCGCCAGGGTCGCGGTCGCATCTTAATTAGTGGTGCAGTACCGCAGCATGTCTGGCGGCCGGTCCCAGCAGCACGAGGATGGTGGGCAGATTTTATCCTAATGGGCCAGCAGGCATTTACTCAATATGTTATTTTTAACATTTTAAAATGTCAGTATAACTGTATTATACCTAGTGGGGAGGTCAGGATATATGTGAAGAGCAATTCCATTGATTGTCCCACCATGAAAAAAAAGAATTAAGGAGCCTGGGGCTTCTTGTTCATAATTTGCTTTATTCAATCGCAATTAAAGATGATTTTTTTTAATGTAATCATGAATAAAATAACATTATATACTTGTTTTATCTCCAACATTCTATTGAACTCATTGTCTTGGGTTTTCTTGTTTTCCTTTTCCTATACCACATTTTGAAATATTTTCTGACGAGAAATTATAGTAATTTTATATGTAATGCTTTGAAATCAATTTAATATCGAAATTAACATAGCCTACTTTTTAATTAAAGGAAAATATATTATCTGTACAGAGGTTAATACATGTAATATATTTATCTCTCGTCTGAGCAATTCATTATCTAAATCTATATTATGTAGGGCTATGACAGGAGAGCTGGGGAAATAAAAAATAAAAAAGATTAAATGTTCCTAAGCAGACAGTGGACGTAATTGTGCGGAACTGATCAGTCTGCTGGCCATCTGCATAAATATTGATTTAGGCAAAGCTACCCATTGTTCATTTTTCTTTTCTTTATGTTTGTGCAAATGGACATTTCCGTAGTTATTAGTACAGAGCTCTCCTTTGTAAAATTCTTTAAAGCATAGCCATCCTAATCGAGTCACACCTTTCCAATCTTCTTTCACTAACATCTACACTCAAGTGGTATTATCAGAAAAAAATCGGTAGCGACCCCTGCATTAAGATGTGGTTTAAAACCAATGGGCCAGACTCATTACCTATCTCATGGTTGCATGAGAATCTGCCAGTTACCAAAATGCAGTTCATGTCTGTGGTGTAGCAAAGGTGAGGAATCGAGGGGCATATTACCAAGAATGACGTTAAACATTATCGCTGGTTTAGCGGCAGAAAACTGCAGCTAAAACAGCGATAATGGGGTTGATAATATGCCTTGGAGAATTCCAATAGAAGTCCATGTTCTGGTGTGAACATGGGCTTCTATTGGAATTCTCCAGGGCATATTATCAAGCCCATTAACGCCGCTTTAGCTGCAGTTTTCTGCTGCTAAACCGGCGATAATTTTAACGCCGTTCTTGATAATATGCCCGCCAAATCTAATATTTATAATAGGAATCCCCACAGAATATGCGTATTTCAGAGGGAACATCATATAGCACTCCATGAAAGTTCCGAGCAATAAGTATCTGAGTTCTATATATTTGCCATAACCTTTCACAGCATGCCTTTGGGCTTGTTGGGATGCTTCTCGAGACACCAAAAAGCTGAAATAGTGGACTAAAAAGCCTCTGGCAAGGAGACAAATTTGCAGGTCCTGGGTTGACACTACACCACCAACATTTTCGGGATGGCTGACGTCCCTATATGAAGTCTCCAGGGTGGACTTGGCTGGGTCCTGTAGCAGGAAAAACCTAGGTTTTTGGGACCTTTTGGCACGATGGAGTTGGGACTCCCGGGGTTTTTTTTTTCCTTTTTTTTCTTTCCCCAGGTCCTATGATTATGCCTTCTTCTACTCCATGGACCCAAGACAAGGGCTCCCCGTGGTAATATTTGTGGTTCAACAGGTTGTGATATACCTTGATGGAGTTTAGCAGGTCACCCTGAGTGTGTTGGATCCCTCTCCCGCCAATAATGACATCTGTGCCCCAGCCTGATTTTTAACCTAGATCATTGGACTTGGCTATATAGACACACAGCGGTGGTTGGCGTATATTCACACAGGGGTAATGGCAAATGAGGACAAAAAAAAAATAGTTACGTCAAAGGGGCAGGAGAAATACGCAATTAAAGCATCAATTTAGATGGTGGGTTCATATAAAAAGGGCAGGTCAGATCGCAGTGAAGAGAGTGCTTAAGTCAGGTCATGGGTGGATTAGCCAAGATGTTTGTCAAAACATCTTGACAAACATCTTGAGGTCTTTTTTGAAGGTTACTGGGCAGTTGGGTAGGTGGAGGAAGGGAGGCAGAGAATTTCAGATTCTAAAGGCACTTACAGAGAAAGACTGGTTCATGTATCATTCTCCGCTGAAGGCTATTTGCACTGGAGATTTACATTTTCTCATTTAGATTGAAGGATGAGGAGGAGTACAGCGCTCTGTGGATAATGCAAGCAGTTTTGAATTTTGCCTCCGCTTCAACGGGTTAGTAAGGCATGGGCGATGTGGTCAAATTTCTTGAGACCTAAAAAGAAGCAAGCTGCAGCATGTAGTGGTGCTCTCAGTGGGCCTAGGTAAACCTTAGGAATATCTGAGAGAAGGGCAATTCCATAGTTTAGTCTAGAAAGAAAGAGAGACTGCACCACTTTTTTGTGGTCTTGGTCAGAAATCAATCGTCTGATGCCCCAAAATTAAGGTGGTGTTGTGCACTGGTTGCCATGGCTGCAATGTGGCTGTGAATATTCAGATGACTATCAAGAGTAATGCCGAGTGATCTGGCACTCTAGACAATGACGGGGCAGCCATCCAGTGCTGAAAGTTTGGCCGTCCATTCTTATACTTGCTGTTTTTGCTTTCGGAGATGGGATCAGAAAAGATTCTGTTTTAGTTGACTTGTTTTAAATGGTGGAAAGTTCATGGGTCGCACACTACTCCACCCACCAGCGGGTGTAACCCAAGAGCATCACGGTAGATGCAGTTCTTCTACGTGTACGCCTTTCGTAGATCTGGAAGTGTAGAAAGCAAAGTTGCAGCACCAACTCTGGACACCGGTGTTTCAGTATTATTTTCCTTCATCAGCAGAGTATAGGATTTTACAGGTTTTCGCTGTGCAGGCTGCCAAATATTAACAGGTCTGGTACCACTCACGGCGCGTAGGTGCGTTGTCCGAGCTCGTCAGCCCAATGGCTCGAGGGAACCATTTGTAAATGAAAAGTTCATGGGTCGCACACTACTCCACCCACCAGCGGGTGTAACCCAAGAGCATCACAGTAGATGCAGTTCTTCTAGGCGTGTATGCCTTTCGTAGATCTGGAAGTGTAGAAAGCAAAGTTGCAGCACCAATTCTGGACACCGGTGTTTCAGTATTATTTTCCTTCATCAGCAGAGTATAGGATTTTACAGGTTTTCGCTGTGCAGGCTGCCAAATATTAACAGGTCTGGTACCACTCACGGCGCGTAGGTGCGTTGTCCGAGCTCGTCAGCCCAATGGCTTGAGGGAACCATTTGTAAATGAAAAGTTCATGGGTCGCACACTACTCCACCCACCAGCGGGTGTAACCCAAGAGCATCACGGTAGATGCAGTTCTTCTAGGCGTGTACGCCTTTCGTAGATCTGGAAGTGTAGAAAGCAAAGTTGCAGCACCAACTCTGGACACCGGTGTTTCAGGATTGTTTTCCTTCATCAGCAGAGTATAGGATTTTACAGGTTTTCGCTGTGAAGGCTGCCAAATATTAACAGGTCTGGTACCACTCACGGCGCGTAGGTGCGTTGTCCGAGCTCGTCAGCCCAATGGCTCGAAGGGAACCATTTGTAAATGAAAAGTTCATGGGTCGCACACTACTCCACCCACCAGCGGGTGTAACCCAAGAGCATCACGGTAGATGCAGTTCTTCTAGGCGTGTACGCCTTTCGTAGATCTGGAAGTTCCTACTTGCACCCACTGGGGTAAACCACTCAAGAACTCCATGTACCAGAGTCCCGAGGGGCGATCCGGAGGAGGGGCTAACGGTGTGCGGTCCACTGCGATTGTTTGTTTTAAATGGTGGTTTGACATTCAGTTTTGAATCTTTAACAGTGTTTTTGAAAGCAGGGCACATTTTTCCGGGGATGAGATTTTGAAATATATTTAGGTGTCGTTGGCGTAGAGGTGAAAGAGAAACCCAGTGTTGTCAAAAATTGTACGTAGATGTTCTAGGTAGAGGTGAAAGAGGATTGGGGAGAGGATTGAGCCTTTAGGTACCCCATGGTGAATGCTGAATGGTCTCAAGAGTGAGTTACGAGTTGCCCTATTTCACAATTTGGGAATGGTTGCATAGGTATGAGCAGAACCAGATGAGTACAGTGCCTCCACATCCCATGCGAAGCTCAAGGTACTGATTGAGACAGCAGCTTACCATGGTGGTCCATACGGGGAGAATGTGTGTGGCAAGAGATTTGCTGATAGAACCTGAAATGACATTCAGATGGTGTTTTGAGGGTTTTACTTTTGAGATTGTTCATTGTGGGTCAGCTATGAAACCCAATGTACCCCAATATAGGCTTAGGTAGTTACAGAACCTTTTACTTACTTCTGTCCTACAATTGTTCTAGATAACGTGTCTGATGCTGACCTTTTACCTAGTTAGGGGCTAAATGACTGTCGTGTGGTTTTCTCCAAAAACTAGCCTCATGTATTATGCATGAGGATTCTCAGTATCACAGCAGGATTATCATATGCTGCATAATAACTCTGTGTAAGGGTCACCTCTATCGTCATCCTTCCCATTGTACACTTCTAGGTAGAACCCCTGAGGATATCTTTCAATTACTTTCAAAGCACTACATCTTCGCTAGGCAAACCAGAGGAGAAAAAGACTTCTCTGCTGACACACTGACACGCAACGCTGAGGTTCCTGCACACAGACACTCCAGCATGCAGTGGTCTGACATCCCTCACGGGGCGTCTTTCTTGAGACCAAGATCGGGTTCTTCACCCGCCCTCATCATATAATGGGGTTGGCTCTATCCTAAGGGGATTTTTGGCTATACCGCTACATACATGCTAGGTACACTTAGGTATGTCTAGGTAGGGTTTGCAACGTTGGAGTACACATTGTTACTGTCATGCCTGCATATATCCATTGTTTTAGCACTTAGGTAGAACTCTACCTTTTATTTACTTTACTGCTGCTCATAATCATATATATCTGTTTCTGTCTAATGATTGTTGCAGCACATGTGTTTTACACTAGAATGAAAATGTCCCCACCATTTATTCTGTCTGTATCTCGCCAAAAAAGTAAGCACAAGTGACTGAGCATAAATACTGTACTGTTTCCATGTTCCCTGAGGGGTCAGAGTTGTTACATTCGATATTTGCCAGAAAATATTCGCTCCTTGGTAAGAGGGGCTTATAGTGGCACTGTGAGATAGCTGGTCTTTAGACTAAAACATCGTTTGGGGGTGTCTGGAATGTTGTTTAAACACACAGATCCTATATAGATTTGTAGGAACTACATGACAGGTCCTGTTCGGAGATTGGAGGGAGATAAGGATGACCATTATTCAGGGTAGAGTCTCAACCGTTTCAAAGGAGTCGCAGATGGGCAGCAACACATGGATTGCTCTGACTTTTTTTATCAAAGATTTCCACATAGTTTTTGCAACGAACCATGGATGACTTAGGAGCTGAAGTGGTGGAGGATTTAGTTATTTGTGCAATGATCTCAAACAGGTCCTTTAGTCTATTCTTTGCAGAATTATTGAAGGCTCTGAAATGGAGGATTTAGCTTCCAGAATTTCGTCTTTGTATTGTTTTCTTGATTTGCGAAGCTTAGTCAAATTCAGATGAGATGACACATGTATCCATTCTTTCTCACATTTTCTGATAAGCTTTCTTTCTTCATAAAGCTCTTCAGACTACCATAGCGTGGAGGGTTTTATTCAGGATAATTTTCACTTTAGGGGTGCACAATTGTCAATAAAGGATTTCATGCAGGAGTTGTATTTTTCAGTGGCATTGGTAATGTCCAAATGAGATGTAATCAACATTAGGGAGGGAAAGGCTTTGATGGCCAATACTTCTGTGTCAAGGTTGGATGTATCTCTGAATCATATTGTCTCTTTCTTCGGTTGGCTCAATGTTTTGGTTTGCGCTCCATTTAGGGGGAGTGTATTCTGCAAATGATCAGACCAATCTGCTGGGATGGGGTCCTATGTCTTTTGGTACGGGGAGTTGGAGATTATCAGATCCAGAATGGCACCTTTTTGATGTGTGTTTATGGCAGTGTTGTTGGAGATCGTTGGCATTGAGAAAGTAGGTTAAAGTGTCCACATAACTGTTGCCCACACCTTCTCAGTGGATATTGAAGTCACTGAGGAAGAATTGTTTTTTGAGATGATGAATTTGAGGTGAAGAAATGTATGCAAACCTCAATGAAGATGTTGATTTGTCCCAGTGGGTGATAAATCACATTCAGTCTGCAGTTGAAGGCAGTCGATAGAGACAGTTCCACCGACATACATTCGAAAGACGGAAAATTAGTCTTTGGGAGGTTTTGGCATCTGAATAAATGTGAGACCTCCACCATGTCTATCTTCCTGGTAGCCTGGCAAAATGGAGCAGTTTAGAGGAAGAAGCAGGTCTAGAGTGTGGTTAGAAGAAACATTGAGCCATGTTTCAGTGAGGATTAGGATGTCAATATTATGTGACTGGATCTGGTTAGATATCTCTAGAAGGTGATTGACTGCAGACCAACAATTGTGTAGCATGCAGTTCAGGGAGAAGCTGTTGTCTTTCTGGCTTGGCAGTTCTGGCAGGGTAGTTGGGACCTGTAGCAAGTTTAGAGGGAATGAGCGTGCACTGGGATATTGTGTGTGAGTTTGAGTGCGGTCAGAAATGATGGTGGAAATCAGGTGACCCCCAGCAGGAAGATAGGAGGAGGGGATAGCAGCATTTGAGACAATGTCACTCTGAAGAAGATGGAGTATGTCGGAGTTATCTAGGGGTGATTGAGTCTTTCGGGACTAGGTAGGCGGCAGCCTCTCTGTATGCAGGAAAGATGTAAAGGGATGGTCCGTAAAGGGTGATGAGGGTATTATTGACTAGATGACTTAAATGGAACATAGCTGAAATGAGGATATCCATTCTTTGAGAGAGGTGTCAAAACGAAATAAAGAGCTTGTTGAGCAGGGCCTGTAATGTTCCTCAGTTTTGGAAGGATTGGGGTGGACTTTCATGTAGGGACTCTGGGGGGTTGAGATACAGGTAGGGGGAATCACTGGTTGTTGGTAATTAGTGTTGGGAGATGTTAGGGCTATGGGCATAGAAGATAGAGAAGAAGGGGAGACATATGTGCTGTTCGAGAGAATAAAAAACAGGTGGTGTCAGCATCCAGGTTGGGAGATTCTTTTTTTATTTTGTTTTATTTTACTGAGTTTTATATAGAGTAAACTTGACCTGATTCGGGTATCAGAGTGCTTTACATGAGAACACATTAATTTTTTTGTTTGGCACGTGGAGATTAAGTGATTTACCCTCAATCACAGGATGTTCAGCGTCATTACCGAGACTCAAACCCAGGTCCCAAGGTTCGAGGTCGACTGCCCTAGCCATTAGGCCAACCCCTCTAAATAAAGGTTTGTGGAAGGTTGAAGGGGAACAGTGTAGGGATTGTGTGTGGGGGATGATCCAGGTCTGGTATTAGCAGTGAGGAATGGGTTGTGAGAGGCCTATTAGATTATAGGATAATCCAGGATAAGAGGTGCTGTCTGGATGGACCGGCAGGGGAGGAGAATGGGTCAGGGATGTTATGGATGGATGGAGAGGGGAGCCCAGAGGGTTGTCGGAGGGCCTGAGGGTGAGATAAATTAAGCTGATTTAGTGAGTTCCGTATACCGATGTTTCTCATTAGCAACCACATCTTGACTATGGTAGATTTGCATAAGAGTTCTGGGGCTGTGCCCCTCTGAATGTGCTGCCTTGTTTTTTTTTTTTTTAAATACGCTCATGTATTTAGAGAAATGATATCTATTTAGGTTACCTTATCTTATCTCGAAGCAAACATTAGGAAGCCAGTCAGTAAATCAACTTGCTGTGCATGTGATGCATGACAGAAGGCTTACCTTTCTAAAGCCCATCGTTGCTGTGGGTTCTACATGATATCTGGCCACTGCGTCATTCTGACAAGTATTGCAGGCTGCATCCCTGTGTGATGCCAAAGTCCAATCACTGGCAATCTCATTTGTAACAGGGCAGGCTTGGATGAGGAGCCCTTCATGGGGCTAACCCCACTGAGAGAAAAATGGAAAAGGATCGGATCACATATGATTAAGCGCATAAGGAAAGAAACATTGCATCAATCTATATAATGGAAAATATGCACTATCAATATTCAGCTACAGTCACAAGTATGGTGATGAGTAATCCTGCCATGCCTAGGTATTTGTGTCTGTGCCACAGCCAACTGTACTGTAGCCAGCCTGGCAAACTCCACTTAGGGGCAACCCTGATATTCAAAGGGAGGTATTTTTCTGGGCCTTTCATAACAAAAAAAGGCAGGAAATGTCAGCTGAGCACAGACCTTGTAATGTTTAACTCTCTCTCTTATCTTTGAACATCTACTCATTCATTTCTGACATTGAGACATCAGTCTTACAAAATATTTACCAAAAACACACCGTAAAATTGGTTACATTTCATATACAGAGATTGCTCCATCCATATGTTCCATCCATATGATCCAGAGCGAATAGGTATTCATGTTTATTGGTGGTGTGGAATTTATTAGAAGTGATAGCTTCTAAACATGAACCATTTTTTCCCTTAATCCCACCAACTAGAAAACAATGAGAGAAAAGTAATTAATCATGTGAACCTATATGTGGCCTAGGTTGTGATGTTAGGTGGAACAGAATTGTAGATTATTTAAAGCTGTATGAGAGCTTTTAGTACACTTGACATCCGAGGTATGTCAAGATGTTTTATCAATACCAGCAATCTGCTTGATCAAATTGTATGATCCTATGCAATTACCTAATTAAACCGTGCCTCTTTCTCCTTTGTCATTACAATTGGTGTGATGATAAAGTACAAAGTTGAAAAGATCTATTGATGGACAGAATGCAGAACAATGTCATAAATTCACCCCAGTACAGAGATCTGGGCCTAAATCCATCATTTTTTTGCTCACCATGCCATTCCAGTTGGGACTCAGCTATATGCATTACCGTCTTGATCAATTGACTGATGGTGAGTGCTTGCAATGTTCAATACTCTGTCCATCATCCCCTTTGGCATTGCTTTGTTCGCCCTTTGGTCGGCCGGGTATGCCCAGACGGGTGTCCCTTGCTCACTTTGCCACTGGATTCAAGCTAGCCTGGCTGATGACGGCTGATTAGCCAGAAACCGGTCCCAGGATGCATGTTTCCGGTACAGGGAAGACATGGCTTGGCAGTTCGAGCTGGACTGCTCCCATGAGGAATAGGGTCAGACTGATTTGCATATGGCCATGTCTGAACTGGGGAGGCGGAGTGAGCTAAAGAATAATGATGGATTAAACCCAGATCAGTTGACTGGGGGTGAGTGCTTGCAATGTTCAACACTCTGTCCATCATCCCCTTTGGTTTAGCTTTTTTGCCCTAAGTTGGCCGGGTATGCCTAGACGTGGGTCCTAGTTCACTTTGCCACTGGATTCACGCTAGCATGGCAGATGATGACTGATGAGCCAGAAATCAGTCCCAGGATTCTTGTTTCCGGTCCAGGGAAGGCATGGCTTGGCAGTTCGGGCTGGACTGTTCCCATGAGGCATAGGGTCAAACTGATTTGCATATGCCCGTGTCTGAACTGGGGTGGCGGAGTAAGCTAAAGAATGATGATGGATTCAACTTAGATCAGTTGACTGGGGGTGAGTGCTTGCAATGTTCAACACTCCGTCCATCATCCCCTTTGGTTTTTCTTTATTCGCCCTAAGTTGGCAGGGTATGCCCAGACGTGGGTCCCTTGCTCACTTTGCCACTGGATTCAAGCTAGCCTGGCTGATTGCAGAGGATAAGCCAGAAACCAGTCCCAGCATGATTGTTTCTGGTCCAGGGAAGACATGTCTTGGCAGTTCGGGCTGGACTGTTCCCAAGAGGCACACTGTCAGACTTATTTGCCTATGGCCATGTCTGAACTGGGGTGGCAGAGTGAGCTAAAGAATGAAGATGGATTAAACCCAGATCAGTTGACTGGGGGTGAGTACTTGCATTGTTCAACACTCTGTCCATCATCCCCTTTGGTTTTGCTTTGTTCGCCCTAATTTGGGAGGGTATGCCCAGACGTGGGTCCCTTGCTCACTTTGCCACTGGATCACTGGATTCAGGTTAGCCTGGCTGATGATGGCTGATTAGCTGAAACCGGTCCTAGGATCCTTGTTTCCGGTCCAGGAAAGACATGACTTGGCAGTTCAAGTTAGAATGTTCCCATGAGGCACAGGGTAAGACTGATTTGCATATGGCCATGTATGAACCCGGTTGGCAGAGTGAGCTAACGAATAATGATGGATTAAACCCAGATCAGTTGACTGGGGGTGAGTGCTTGCAATGTTCAACACTCCGTCCATCATCCCCTTTGGTTTTGCTTTGTTCGCCCTAAGTTGGCAGGGTATGCCCAGACGTGGGTCCCTTGCTCACTTTGCCACTGGTTTCAAACTAGCCTGGCTGATGATGGCTGATTAGCCAGAGAGTGCTCTTAGAATGTTTGTTTCCGGTCCAGGAAAGACATGGCTTGGCAGTTCTGGCTGGACTGTTCCCATGAGGCACAGGGTCAGACTGATTTGCATATGGCCATGTCTGAACTTGGGTGGCAGAGTGAGCTAAAGAATGATGATGGATTAAACCCAGATCAGTTGACTGGGGGTGAGTGCTTGCAATGTTCAACACCCGGTCCATAATCCCCTTTGGTTTTGATAAAATACAAAGTGCACAGTGAGCTAAGGGAATAGCCTAGGATCAGCCAATATGGCCAGGCATGCAAGTCAGGATTGACCCCTTTTTTACTGCTTTCATCCTATGCAATTCAACTACTACATGGATATCTTTAAACATAAAACATTAATGCACTGAAGACGGTGACAGTATTGTTTTAAGCTTTGTTTACTGAATTTTGTGATACATGTTAAACTGTGTGAAAAAACTGGAAAAAAACACATTGTACACAGGTACAGATGTTATGTGACAGTTTACATGGAGTATCATTATGAAAAAGACCCAGAAGTATCGATACTTGGCTTAGTAGTGGTGCAGGATTCAACCAGGTGTATCAGATTCAAGGGTAAGTAGGTACTCTATATGTCCTATGGGGTCAGGATATGTGTATCCTGACCCCTCATCTATTTCTGCACTATTCTTTTTCCACCCCCAGCCAATGCGAAAAACAAACTGATGGCTGCATCTTTTCTGTGAAGGTGTGGCCAGCCAATCAAGAGTTTACTTTCACACAGGGCTTTGCAGACCCTCCGCGGGTGCATTGGGGGCTCCTGCCTGCCCCTAAGCTGCCCTGGGGACCACTACCTCCTCAGGCTTTAATCTTTAAATGCAGGGGGCCTCATACCCATTGACACTGCCCCAGGGACCACCACCTACCTGGGGCATACATTATGTCAATGCAGGGGGTCCATTGCAAGCCCTGGCCCTGGAGAAGACCACCTCCCCGGATGGAGGCGGACGGGTGGCCACCCTTGAAGAGCCCTCCATGGCCCTGGGGACTGCCACCCACCACTGCCGGCTCCAGCAATGTCCCAGGGTACCCACCCCGAGACATTGCAGTTTGCTATGGCACTCCCTTGCTTTTGGGTAAATCAATCAATCATTTGTAAAGCGCACTACATACCCGCGAGGGTCCCAAGGCGCTAGGGGGGGTGTGCTACTGATCGAACAGCCAGGTCTTAAGTATCCTCCTGAAGGTCAGCAGGTATTGGGTCTGTCGTAGGCTCAGTGGGAGGGTGTTCCATGTCTTGGAGGCGAGGTGGGAGAAGGATCTCCCACCGGTGGTTGTTCTTCGGATGCGTGGGACGGTGGCAAGTGAGAGGTTGGTGGAGCATAGCTGATGGTTGGGGCTGTAGAAGGAGAGCCTTCTGTTGAGGTAGGCTGGGCCGGTCTTGTGGAGTGCCGTGTGTGCGTGGGTGAGGAGCTTGAAGTTCAAGTTCAAGTTCAGAAATTTGTATAGCGCACTACTCACCAATAGGGTCTCAAGGCGCTTGTGAGAGGGGGTGAATTATTTATCGAATAGCCAGGTTTTAAGTTCCTTTCTGAAGGACTTGTGGTTCTGTGTGAGGCAGAGGTGAGTGGGGAGAGAGTTCCAGGTCTTGGCCGCCAGGTAGGAGAAGGATCTTCCTCCCATGGGTGATCTGTGGATGCGCGGAACTGCGGCAAGCGCTTGGTTGGAGGATCGTAGTTGGCGGGTGGGTGTGTAGAAGGACAGTTGTGTGTTGAGGCATTCGGGTCCTAGTTTGTAGCGGGCCTTGTGAGCGTGGGTGAGGAGACGGAACGTTATTCTCTTGTTGACGGGAAGCCAGTGGAGGTCTTTCAGGTGGCCGGTAATGTGAGCTTGGCGAGGGATGTCCAGTATGAGTCTGGCCGATGCGTTTTGGATGCGTTGGAGTTTTTTCTGTAATTTGGCTGTGGTTCCGGCGTAGAGGGTGTTATCATAGTCCACGCGGCTAGTGACCAGTGCGTGAGTGAGTGTCTTTCTTGTTTCGGTGGGGATCCAACGGAATATTTTTTTGAGCATACGGAGTACGTTGAAGCAAGAGGATGAGACTGCGTTAACTTGTCTGGTCATCGAGAGGGAGGAGTCTAGGAGGAAGCCCAGGTTGCGTGTGTGGTCTGTAGGTGTTGGTGCTGTGCCCAGGGCCGATGGCCACCAAGAGTCGTCCCAGGCAGAGGGTGAAGATCCTAGGATGAGAACTTCCGTTTTGTTTGAGTTAAGTTTTAGGCGGCTGTTTTTCATCCATTCGGCTACTTCTTTCATGCCTTCATGAAGATTGTTTTTGGCGGTGTTAGGGTCTTTGGTGAGGGAAAGGATCAGCTGGGTGTCGTCAGCGTAGGAGATGATGTTAAGGTTGTGTTGTCACGCGATGGATGCGAGGGGACTCATGTAAACGTTGAAGAGGGTGGGACTGAGTGATGATCCTTGTGGGACTCCGCAGATGACTTCGGTGGCCCCCGATTTGAATGGGGATATTCTCTTGTTGATGGGGAGCCAGTACAGGTTTATCAGGTGGGGATGATGTGGCCGTGGTGTGGTACGTCGAGGATCAGTCATGCCGAGGCGTTTTGGATGCGTTGTAGTCGTTTGATGAGCTTGGTCGGGGCTCCCGTGTAGAGGGCATTTCCGTAGTCGAGTCTGGTGCTGACGAGGGCCTGGGTGATTGTCTTTTTTGTATCTGTTGGGATCCATCTGTAGATTTTGCGGAGCATGCAGAGGGTGTTGAAACAGGATGAGGAGACGGCGCTGACTTGCTTGGTCATTGAGAGCGTTGAGTCCAGGATGATTCCCAGGTTGCATGCATGGTCGGTGGGTATCTGGGCTGTCTCCAGTGCCGTCGGCCACCAGGAGTTGTCGCAGGCTGAAGGGTTGGAGCCGAGGATGAGGACCTCCATCTTGTCCGAGTTCAGCTTCAGATGGCTGGTCTTCATCCTGTCGGCGAAGGCCTTCATTCCTTTGTGGAGGTTGGCTTTGGCGGTGATTAGGTCCTTGGTGAGGTAGAGGATCAGCTGAGTGTTGTTGGCGTAGGAGATTATGTTGAGGTTGTGCTGTCGGGCTACATGCGCGAGCGGGGCCATGTAAATGTTGAACAAAGTGGGGCTGAGGGAGGATCCTTGGGCTATGCCGCAGATGATCTCGGAAGCTTTGGAACGGAATGGGGGAGGCGGACTCTCTGGGTTTTGCCAGAGAGGAAGGAGGTGGTCCAATCAAGAGCCTTGTCTCGGATCCCTGCGCTTAGTGTGCGGTGGCATACGGTGTCGAAGGCGGCAGTGAGGTCTAGGAGGATGAGTGCTGCAGTCTCGCCGTTGTCCAGCAGTGTCCTGAAGTCGTCAGTGGCGCTGATGAGGGCAGTCTCGGTGCTGTGGTTGCTACGGAACCCTGACTGGGAAGGGTCCAGGATTCTGTTTTCTTCGAGGTATTGGGTTAGCTGTCTGTTGACGGTTTTCTCAATGACCTTGGCCGGGAAGGGGAGCAGGGAGTTGGGCCGGAAGTTCTTGAGGTCTCTTGGGTCTGTGTAAGGTTTTTTGAGTAGGGCGTTGATCTCGGCGTGTTTCCAGATCTCTGGGAAGGTCGCGGTCTCGAGGGAGAGATTGATGATGTTGCGCAGGTGGGGTGCGAAGGAGCTGCTTGCTCTGTTGAAGACGTGGTGCGGGAATCAGTCTGACGGAAAGCCAGAGTGGATTGTGCGCATGATCTTGATGGTGTCATCGATGCTCGTGCAGGCCCAGGCTAGCAAAGGGATCCTGGTCGATGGTGTGCAAAGGGTCTGTTGTGTTGCTGTCTGTTGGGGCTGTCTGGATGTTGAAGCTGTCGTGGATGTCTGCTATCTTGCGGTGGAAGAAGGTGGCGAGAGAGTCGCACAGGGCTTGCGACGGCGGGATGCCGTTGGTGTGGGAGCTGGGGTTGGAGAGTTCCTTCACAATGTTGAAGAGCTCCTTGCTATTGTGTGTGTTGTTGTCGAGGTGGTCTTTGAAGGAGGTCCTCTTGGCTGCCCTGATGAGATTGTGGTGGTTGCAGATGGCGTCCTTGTGTGCTGCGTGGCTGTCCGGAGTTTGTTCACTGTGCCATTTCTTCTCTAGTTTCCAGCAGGCTTGCTTGGAGGCTAGGAGTTCTGGGGTGAACCAGCTGGCCCTCTTGCTGGTGCCTCTGTGGGGGGGTTTCTTCAGTGGGGCAAGGGTGTTGGCGCAGTCCTCGATCCAGCGTCTGAGGCTGTGGGCAGCGTTGTCAGTGTTGGAGGGTTTGGTGGGGGCTGAGCGTGAGGTTTGCTTTTAGTTGGTCTTTGGTGATTTTGCTTCAGAAGTGGTGGGGTTCTGTTGGGTGCGGTGGTGTATGGTGGGTTTCTGGAAGGCGAAGTAGATGCAGCGGTGGTCGGTCCAGAGGAGTTCAGTGGTGTGGCTGATGGAGACATGCAGGCTTGAGGAGAAGACCGGGTCGAGCGTGTGGCTGGCGGAGTGGGTGGGCATTGTGACGAGCTGCTTCAGTCCGAAGTTGGCGAGGTTATCGATCAGGGTTGTAGAGTTGTTGTTGTTGTTGTTCTCAAGTTGAAAGTTCAGGTCTCCGGGGAGGATATAGTCGGTGGAGGTCAGGGCATGCGTGCTGATCAAGTCAGCGATGGAGTCACTGAACTGGGGGTGGGGTCTGGGGGTGAAGGACTGGGTTCTTTAAGACCCAGCGGTGCCAGGGCACAACACCTGAAACCTTCGTGGGTAACCTGCTCCGGCGTACGAATGACAGAGACACGGGACACTTCCTTCGGCGTCAAAGATTCAAGGTTTATTTGCTGCAGGGAACACAGAAATCACAGGAAGTACATCGAGTGTAGTTCGGGGAGACTGCTTCAAATTGGTTCTGTGGATCGCTCCTTTTATACAGTTTTTACCCATAGGACAACATGACACACAAAAGTTTACAACCCGGTTCCCACCATTATCCCCCAGAGGGGTCGCTTTGGTCACTTTGATACACATGAGGTCCGGAACATAAGTGCGGAAACATTTGGTGGTTCCCAACTGTAAAAACCCATCTTCCCATTATTAGCGAATTCCAATCAGCAGTAAAACAGATCGAAATAGGAACAAGGACAGGTGCAGAGGAAGACGGAGACAGTGGGGAGATCGGAAAGGGTGTAAAAGGGGAGGTATCGGGAAACACGAGATACAGGCATCAAAGGGACGTGCCTAATGAGATGCACGGCTGAGACAATAAGTCCGTGCGGCAAGATGAGCCTCGAGCGGCACCATCTGCTTTACAGTAGCATCCCCCTCGTCATAAAGACACTTACAAAGAACATGTGTCTTCCGCAAATACCTTGGGAGTCCCAGGGTCGCGAAGCGGACAACGTCCGTTCGCTGGCTACTTGAGGGCAAGAGACAAAATGGATGCCGTATCTAAGATGGAACCCGTGGGTACAGATGAAAAAACCCACATAACAAACGAACGGTTTAAGTTAACACAGCGAAACTGCGCACACTTACTAAACTCGTCATTTGCGGTTCATAGATACCAGACTCGACCATATTCGTGCGAGTCGAAAACACCACTTACAATTGTCACGGAACCTCAGACGCTCCTTTTGCCCTCATGTAGGCAAGCACTAGTCGGAATCATATTCGATATTCATCAGACCATCTAGATGTTGCTGTAGCATAGCTCTGTCCAACCGAGTCCCCTTGGTAACAGGTGGTTGTCTCATACACGTTGTAGCACAGAGGCCACATAAGGCAGGACCACACTGCACACAAAGGCAACACGTGAACAGGAACACCACAACGACTCCGATGATCATCAGAATCTTCCAACCCCAAGTCGACATCAGGCCCCAAAACCACCCAAGTAGCGTCCAATCCCCTACATCCACGTGTATGGATTCGGAGATCTTATGCAACCTCGAGATGGCTTGATAGACAGTTGGAGCGTTATCTGGAATGAAAATGCAGCAGCTCGAATGGATCACCTTACATACCCCACCTCGATCTGCTAAGATGACATCTAAAACCATACGGTTTTGTAACGTCATAAGTCTATCCGCCTGAAGTTCAGTGGTGATATTACCAAGGGCACTGGCAGTAATATTAGCTGTCGATTCTACCACTCGAGTCAACTGTCTCAGGTTCCTACTATTAACCATAGGTCCCCAAAACGGGAGGAAACCCCTGAAAAAGTCTCCTGCCTCTTGACCGGCAGTATCCTCTTCGCTAATTACGCCTCGCACAACTCTAGTCTTATGATCATCGGCATCTACAGTGAACGTTGGAGGCAACAGATTTGCAATGAAACATGAGCCCATGAAGTCAGCGGGCAACCATGCATATGCACGATCATAGCAGATAAAGTATGTACCCTTGGCAGCCAGAAACACAGGGGACGAGACCATCGGCAGAATGTAATTTTCAGTGCAAGCACTCGCTCCAAGTCGGGCTTGCGATCTTCGGCCACGACCCATGAGACAAAAATTACCAGTGTGGGGTACGACCCATATCGGAGGCGAGCTTTTAAGCTGCTTTTCGCTAGTGAACGCACTATATTCACCTCTACTTAGGACCCTATAGGCCTGTATCTCTTCTTCGGGAATAAGCGAGGGATCATAGATATCACTATCTAAATCCTCTATTGCTATCGACAAAGGTTTTTGATACGAGGTAGGACCAGAGTAGGGGGAACGTGGTTCTCGAATGGGGTGGAAACCCAGTGCGCTTCGAAACATTGTTTGAAATGCTCGAGCTGACCCTTGGGAACTATACGGTAACACCAGATATGGAATTCCCTTATCCGTAGTATGTGGCATCAACCCACACACCCAACAATTAGTAGTGTTAACCACTAACTGATGCTGATGAAGGAGCTGAATAAAGGAATTGTTGCGGAATTCTACACGTCTAGCCTGTTCGTGTTCCGGTAACATATGAAAGGAATGAGGAGAAACAGTGGAGGTAAGTTTAGGGTCAGGAGTAGGAGTAGGTGTAGCAGAAAGTAAGAAGTAAGACATCGTGTAATACACCCCACCCGCCAATAATGCAGAAGCAGTCAAAAACAATACAAACAGTTGGAATATAAAACATTTAGTACGACTGAGTTGCTGCAGCTTAAATCTATGAGCCTGAGCTCCTTCCAAATCATTCAGCTTCGAGAATGCCATTCCCTACGACCGTCCGCAACGTTTCTTGACGCACTTCGTTCTGTGTAGCAATAGTCAATCCCTAGGAGTTCCCAGGAACCGACGGCCTTTAACCTAGCGTCAAGACCTACTATCCAGAAGGAAGTACGCGCGCGGCCCTACGGCCTTTAATGCACAATATGTATATATGCAAAAACAAAGTCTCTCAGCGGTAAAAGCAAAAAGTATAAGGAATGAAGCTCAATATATATATACGGAAATATTCACAGTAATATGAATGTTCAAAACTGATCACGGAAAACGGGATAATGCAGTTGTCAATACAGCAAAGCAGGATCTTTTATTAGTCTTTAGTGCTAGATCGTAGAAAGTATCGAGTTTTCCCAGGACGTGTCTGCTCGTCAAACAAAGGATCCGTTGAAGAGACAGCGTCCCGATGATCAGTTGAGTGGTTTGGTCTTGAGTCTTTTGATGATAATTGTTCAACAATGTCTTTCTGCTGCGCTGAGGATTCTCCAACAGGCTGTGCGTCGCTAAAAGGTACAAACGCCGGCAATCCTTCGGTTTCAGTTGATGCAATGCCTCTCCTTACCCACGGGTCTGTCGGCAAAGGGATAGGGACCTTTTTGGTATGGGTGGCATGCACCCAATTCTTGCGTCCCTCGAGACGAACAGCAGTCCTCGTGGCAAGGAGAACCTGATAGGGTCCAGTAAACCTCGGGTCCAGGTTATTCTTGCGTGAAAAATTTCTCGTCACCACCCAATCTCCGGGCTGGAGCTGGTGGCCTGGACCCTCCGTCTGCGTCGGCAATGCGTCGTAAACCTGTTGGTGAATTAACCTCAGTTTAGCAGTCAAGTCATGAAGATAATCGATCAACATTGGGTACTCAAGATCACAGAACATTCCTGGCCTAGGAACCCCCCACACATTCGCAGGACGGCCGAACACTATTTCATAGGGACTAAGCCCTACTCGGGAGTGTACAGTCGCCCTAGTTGACAGTAATGCTAAAGGTAAAGCGTCAGGCCACGAAAGACCAGTCGTAGCCTGAATCTTCGCTAGCTTTAGTTTGAGGGTGCCGTTATACCCTTCAACCAATCCAGCTGACTGGGGATGATTGGCGCTGTGGAATTTCTGATTAATTCCAAGGCCCTTACACACACTCTTCATCACACTACCCACAAACTCACTTCCGTTATCTGACCACACGACTCTAGGCATTCCATACCGAGGAAAATATTCCTTCAGTAGGATTTTCGCAGTAGACAAAGCAGTATTGTCTTTGAGAGGATAGGCCTCGATCCATCGGGAGAATGCGCAAACCACAACTAAAACGTACTTCAGGTTATTGCATCGCTCCATATGGATGAAGTCCAATTGAATCACCTCAAAGGGGCATGAAGGGGGAGCAAAACTGCCAGGAGGAGTTGGGGTTCCTCTGCCAGGATTGTACATCATGCACACCATACAATTCTTCACCAGACGTTCAGCACATTTCGTGATACCATCATTCTTCCACACAGGAGACAATAATTTGCAAATACCTTTCGCGCTAATATGTGCTAACCCATGCGCCATTGTCACAACGGCCAGCACATACGCATCCGGTAACATCCATCTTTTCTGATCGGACAAATCAATCCAACAACCAGTTCAGAAAAACTTTTCTGACATTCTTCCGTCCATGGTAAAGGAGTTGAAACATCCTTGCACGTAAGAGCCACCAATGGTTTCGCTAGCAATGAAAAATTAGGAATCCATTGCCTGCAGTACGACGTGATACCTAGAAAGGCACGCACATCTCTTTGGGTTGTTGGCACAGCCATGCGCGCAATTGCTGCAATTCTCTCTGGGGTCAACCTCCTTCCCTCCTTTGACAATAAGTGACCTAGATAGGTTACTTCTTGACAACAATATTGGAGTTTAGAAGGGGACACCTTATGATTCAACTCACAGAGATGTTGCAGCAACGACACCGTAGCAATTTTGCAAATGTCCTGAGTATCAGCAGCTACCAATAAGTCGTCGACGTATTGGATTAAGGCCGCACCAGCCGGCAACCGAAACGCATCTAGTTGACCCTTCAAGGCTTGGCTGTAATATAGATGGACTTTCACAGTAGCCCTGAGGAGCGCGTTTGAACCGGAAGCTGCGTCCACCAAGAGAGACACCGAAAAGGTCTCTGCTCTCCTCGGCAATCGGGATGCTGAAAAACGCATTTTTCAAGTCAATCACCGAAAACCATGATGCAGAAGCTGGAATCAGAGTCAGTAGCGCCGTGATGTCAGGCACAACGGGGAATTGAGGAACCACAATTTTATTCACCTCCCGTAAATCGATAACAAAGCGATAAACAGGCGGCTTTGAAGGATCAGTACGTTTAAGAATGGGCAGCACAGGGCTGTTGCACACGTTTCCCCGAGTCTCCTCAATAACATCTTTCTCGATCAAATCATAGATGATCGCTAACAGTGCTCGTTCACCATCAAGGGAGATACGATATTGGGGAATACGTGGCAATCGCACATTAGATTTCAACTGAACAACATATGGGGAGATATCAAGTAGGCCCACATCGTTTGGACCCGTTGCCCACAAAGACGCAGGAAGAGAACTCAATTCCGGTGGGAGCTTATCGAGGGACAAGTACATGGGAGAGACAACCCTCTCTCCTAACGTAAGCTTTACACCCGCAGGAGAACAATACAAAGTCGCATACAAACGTTTAAGCAAATCCAGGCCCAAAAGATTTTCACCACAACCCGTAGTCAAAATCAACGGAGCTTCTAGCTCACGTGGCCCAATTTTAAGGGGCAAAGGGCGCGAAACTGGATTGCTAACAGGGGCGCCAGAGAATCCAACGGAAACATTTGTTAAGCCAGACAAAGGTGCGCCAGGGAGTTTCGAATGCTTAATGGAACTTTTCGCTGCACCAGTGTCCAACAGAAAAGGCTCAACGACGCCCGATGTAGCAACTGCGACGTAAGGCCCTCTCTGATCAACCGGAACTGATACCACTCCCTCTCCTTGTCTTTGGCTGTCCTAGTAATTACTGTCGTCAGTTCCCTGATCGACGTAATAATCGTCTACATTGTACTGCGCAGATCGTCCTTGCGACGATCCACGTTGATCGAAACAATTATCGGAATTTGATGAATTATCTGAGCGATCGTTTTGAGCTCCACGACCTCTACCACGTGATGCCTGCTGCGAACCACCCCGACCTCCTCTAGACGAGTTACCACTATTACGTTCATTTAGAACAGGACAATTGAATTTTATGTGACCCTCTTGTCTACAATAAGCACATTGATTGTACCCTAACGAAGATCTTTGGGAGGAGGAGTCATTACGAGTTTGAGATCTGTTTGATTGCGGCTGCGATCTATTCTGTTGCGAATTATTCTGATTTGAGCGTGGGGGATACGCTTGCTGAAGCAGCACTTTAGTTTTGAGCTCTTTCGTCTTTTTATCAGCACGGTCACTCTCTTCTTTCTCTCTGTTCTCATAATATTGTGCCGTAGCCAATATCTGAGCTGAAGTAGAAACGGCCCATGCACTTTCTGAATTCCTCAATTTATTGCTCAAATCGGGCAGTAAGTTCGAAACAAATTTATCCACAAACAATCTTTGACCACCCTCCGTGCTCATATCCTGGCCACTATGGTCGATGAATGCCTCCTCGAACCTCGTAAAGAAGTCGGAAACACTCTCGTCCTTCTTTTGCTTACAAGCCGACAATTTATCCCAGTTCACCTTCATAGCTGGCATAAGAGTTTTCATTAGCGTTATAATTCTTTGAGGAAGGTCAATAATCAACTGGTCGGGTTTAGTAGCAGCCGCTTGTCCGGCATTTGCCGCTACAATGGCAGCCCAAGCACCACCTAATTCATTTGGATGGTTTTCATGGCGAATTTTAGCCCATACCAGTTGCGGTACGACATTGCCGAACAACATATCGATATCGGCAAGATTCATTACCGTAGCATCTACGAGCTGCGATAATTCCTTATAATACCCTGTAGGATTTTTGCGTGGATCAGGCAAAGATTGCTTCACCTGTAACACTTCCGAGCGTTTCCATGGGAGATGTATCCATACTTTCTGGAAATGCGCCAATACCGGGGGTTGAGCATTAGGATCAGCTGGTATCCAAACCGGCGGAACTTCACGCATGGGATATTGGCCAGACTCATCTGTCTGTCTTTCGACATCCTCGACAAACAAGGCTTGAGGTATAGGAGTGGGACGAAAAGATAGCAACCGTTCAACAGCACGTCGAACATTAGTATCCACTATCAGTCCAGTCGAAAACTGAAGCTGTAGATCAGACAAAGCGGTCAGCACCTCGTCAGGTGCGTCGGCCGATATCTGATCACGAAGAACCTTACACATTTCCTCGAACACAAATCTCTGGGTTGGTATATTGAACTGACAAAACGTGTCGAGCACAACACGTGGTGGATTTCTAAGGGGGTGCATCATCCAACCCATCGCCATATTGTATAGCGAAGCACGTTCCCTATTACCAGGGAGCTGACTACGTCTCTGAGGACCATCTGAACCAGCGGACCCAAGAACAGGTCCGAGTGAATGAAAGAAGCTAGCCGCAAGAGGAGAATTACGACTACGAGTAGAGGGAGAAGCATAGGACACAGGACTAACAAGTGAAGGGGTAGAGGCAGAAACAACAGCAGGGGTTAACAAAACAGGAGCAGTAGCGTGAGCAGGAGTATGTGGAAGCGGAGGAGCAGTAGGAATAGAAACAGATGAAGGAGCAGGAACAGTCGGAAGAACGGGTGCAGGTTGAGGAACAGGCAAGGGAAGAATAGATGCAGGAACAGGTACAGGGGGAATCACAGGGGCTGTGGTACCCTGTACGTACGGAGGTGGCGATTTCATAAGATAGGACATTAAAGGATCCTCAACTGACTCATCCTTCTTTTCCGGCTCCGTAGGCAAAGTAGGATAGCATTTATCTATAGTCATACGCTGTAATCTGTCAAACACTTCCTTTTCCCTAACCTCCTTATCATGCTGGAACTGCTCTGCTTTCTTTACAATGGTACCAGCACTATCTCGCTGATTTCGTTTAGTCTGTCTGATTTCTTTCTGTCGGGCTTCTTTACGCCACAACCGAAAGGCATCAAACATGGCCGGCCTTGACTTTTTCCCGAACAATTTAACCTCTAGATTGTCTAAGATCGGTGCCTCGAAGCTACCATGTGGTGGCCAGCGAAGGTCACCATCTTTCTTCGTATATTTGATCCAGTATTCATTAAAAGTAATCGGGCCTAGCCCATGTTTGCTATATAGTTCATACGTGGGAGTTCCAACCGGAGGTATCGGACACGAGTCCTCCAGTCGGGAATCCGTACCACAAGGCCTGAAACAACTAAACAAAGTACTGCGGCCAGGCATCTTGCACACTAGCCGAGTTTCACAAACTTCAAGGGTTACGGGATTTACCAAGTCCCAGCAAAGAACAAAACCCTCGGTTTTTGGCGGCTGCAGTCGTCAAACAACACAACAAAGTACGCTAGCAAAGTGTCAGCGACAAAAACACTCACACAGCGTTAACAACGAAAACACTCGCTAAAGTGTCAACAACCAAGAACTCTGGGAGCGACCCACAAATACTTAACTCAAAGATCGATGGCGTCACCAGGAAGGCCCGTCAATCGTCTCGCTATACCAAGGTCTACGCCAGGCGCCAAAACAGGTCTACAGTCAGGGCAGCAGTCCGTCGCAGCCGTCAGGAGGCGGGAATCTTCGCGGGAAAAGTCTTCGGGCCACTTGTTTCGACAACAGGATCGATGAAGCGGAGTGCACCTTCCCTCGGAGATTTCACACGAAGTTCCTCACGATCGTCGGGCTTGGACCGGTACCACTGATGCAGCCCCACGTGGGCGCCAACTGAAGGACTGGGTTCTTTAAGACCCAGCGGTGCCAGGGCACAACACCTGAAACCTTCGTGGGTAACCTGCTCCGGCGTACGAATGACAGAGACACGGGACACTTCCTTCGGCGTCAAAGATTCAAGGTTTATTTGCTGCAGGGAACACAGAAATCACAGGAAGTACATCGAGTGTAGTTCGGGGAGACTGCTTCAAATTGGTTCTGTGGATCGCTCCTTTTATACAGTTTTTACCCATAGGACAACATGACACACAAAAGTTTACAACCCGGTTCCCACCATTATCCCCCAGAGGGGTCGCTTTGGTCACTTTGATACACATGAGGTCCGGAACATAAGTGCGGAAACATTTGGTGGTTCCCAACTGTAAAAACCCATCTTCCCATTATTAGCGAATTCCAATCAGCAGTAAAACAGATCGAAATAGGAACAAGGACAGGTGCAGAGGAAGACGGAGACAGTGGGGAGATCGGAAAGGGTGTAAAAGGGGAGGTATCGGGAAACACGAGATACAGGCATCAAAGGGACGTGCCTAATGAGATGCACGGCTGAGACAATAAGTCCGTGCGGCAAGATGAGCCTCGAGCGGCACCATCTGCTTTACAGTAGCATCCCCCTCGTCATAAAGACACTTACAAAGAAGATGTGTCTTCCGCAAATACCTTGGGAGTCCCAGGGTCGCGAAGCGGACAACGTCCGTTCGCTGGCTACTTGAGGGCAAGAGACAAAATGGATGCCGTATCTAAGATGGAACCCGTGGGTACAGATGAAAAAACCCACATAACAAACAAACGGTTTAAGTTAACACAGCGAAACTGCGCACACTTACTAAACTCGTCATTTGCGGTTCATAGATACCAGACTCGACCATATTCGTGCGAGTCGAAAACACCCCTTACAATTGTCACGGAACCTCAGGGGGTTGGTAGATGAGGGTGCCTCTGAGGGTGGAGTTAGGGTCTGTGTGGATCTGGAAATGCATGTTTTCAGCGGTGCTGAGTGCGTCGTCGGTGCTAGTCGAGACCCTGATGATGTTCTTGTGGACAATAGCGATTCCTCCTCCGACTCCGTTGGTGCGGTCTCTGCAGGTGATCTTGTAGCCGTCTCGGATGGATATGGCATTGTTGAGTACGGAGGAGTCATTAAACCAGGTCTCTGTCAGGAAGGCGACATCCAGAGATGTTGTGTCGAGCAGGTCCCAGAGCTCGACGGCATGCTTTTGTGCTTGCATAAAGGGAGATGCATGTTAGTAGCTCACTTTTCCCAAAAGCAATGACGGCTCCCGCAGTATGCGTGGAGCCGAAAGGGATAGCTGGAGCATTGGGACTCCCCCACTGTCCCCAAACAGAAGCCAACCCTCTGGGGATGGGGTCCCCGGAGCCAAAAATGACCCAGAAGGAGGGCCCCCTCCTTTTAATTGTTTTTATTAAAAAGCCACAATACAGGGCCCCGGGGGATGGGGTCCCTGGGGCCAAAAGTGGCACAGGGAAAGGGGGCCACACAGCCCTCTTTCAATAAAAAAAGTTGTTGTTGGGCCCCGGGGGCTGTGGTCCCCAGGGCCAAAACTGGCTCTGTGGGTTTACTGGAGGTAACAGGTAGGCTAGTTGGCCCCTAAGGACCCCCAGCAGCGAAGGGGACTTCCAAGAGCGTGGCAGGGAGCACGTTTGCAGAGTGGTGGCAAAGGGGGGCGTTCCTACAATAAGAACTTAGCAATCCTGCTGTGTGGGGCTTACTGGTGGTACTAGGAGGGGTAGTTGGCCCCCTGCACATTTGAACCAAACAACCCTTTTTTCTAGCTCAAATGGCTCAAACGTTACCATAAATGCGGCAACAAGTGTTACAGTGTGGTGGGAAGGCCCATTGCAAACCTGGAATGGTCACCTGTTACTTATTGCTAAATGTGGTTGTTAAATTGGTACTAATGGTGTGCAAAGCACTCTTGCCACTTTCTACATTTCTCTTGCTTCTTTCTGCACCGTGCAGATTTTTCCTGTACTTCTCTTGCCTCTTTCTGCACACTTGAATCCTCTTTCTACTCCTCCCTTCTTTCTTCACCTCTCTTGCTTCTGTCTGTACTTCTCTTGCTTCTTTCTTCTGTACCTCTCTTGCCTCTTTCTGCATATCTGTTGCTTCTTTCTGCAATTCTCTTGCCTCTTTCTGCACTCACTTCCCTCTTTTTGCACCTCTCTTGCCCCTTTCCGTACCTCAATTGCCGCTTTTTGCACTTCTCTTGCTTTTACCTGTACCTCTCTTGTTTCTTTCTGCAAATCTCCTCTCTCTTTCATCACTTCTCTTGCTTCTTTCTACAGCTCTGTTGTTTCTTTCAGCACTTCTCCTGCCTCTCTTTGTCCTTCTCTTGCCTGTTTTCTGCACCTCTCTTGACTCTTTATGCAACTCTGTTGCCTCTTTCTGTACCATACTGGCCTCTTTCTGCACATCCATTGGTTCTTTCTGCACTTCTCATGCCTATTTCTGTACCTTTCTTGCTTCTTTCAGTACCTTTTTTGCCTCTTTCTCTACCCTATTCTCTCTTTCTGCACCTCTCCTGCCTGTATCTGCACTTCTCTTGCCTATTTCTGTTCTTTTCTTGCCTCTTTCTGCACTTCTCCTGCCTCTTTCTGCACCTCTGTTGCTTCTTTCCCCACTTCTCTTGCTTCTTTCAACACCTATTTTGCTTCTTTCTACACCCCTCTTGCTTCTTTCTGCAACTCCTTTGCTTCTTTCAGCAATTTTCCTGTCTCTTTCTGCCCTTCTCTTGCATGTTTCTGCCCCTCTCTTGCCTCTTTCAGCGCCGCTTTTGCTTCTCTCTGTACCCCTCTTGCCTCTTTCTATACCTTTCTTTCCTCTTTCTGCAGTTCTCTTGCCTCTTTCTGTATTTCTCTTAACCCTATCTGCACACCTCTTGTATCTTTCTGCACTCCTCTTACTTCTTTCTGCAACTCCATGACTCTTTTTGCACTTCTATTGCCTGTTTCAGCCCCTCTCTTGCTTCTTTCAGGACCTCTGAATCTTCTTTCTGTTTCTCTCTTACCTCTTTCTGCACCTCACTATCCTCTTTCTGCACTTCTCTTGATTTTTCCAGCCCCTCCCTTGTTTCATTCTACAAATATCTTGTCTCTTTCATCACTTCTCTAGCTTCTCTCTACACATCTGTTGCTTCTTTCAGCACTACTCTTGCCTCTTTCTGCACTTTTCTTGCCTGTTTCTGCACCTCTCTTGCCTCTTCTAGATCTCACTAGCTTCTTTCTGTACCCTTCTTGCTTCCTTTTGCACCGATCTTCCCTCTTTCTCTACTTCTCTTACCTCTTTCTGTACCCCTCTTGCTTCTTTTGGCAAATATGTTGCTGCTTTCAGTACTTCTCTTTCCTCTTTCTGCACTTCTCTTGCCTTTTCCTGCACCCATATTGACTCTTTCTTCACCCCACCAGCCTCTTTCTGCACCTCTTGTGTTCTTCTATAAATCTCTTGTCTCTTTCATCACTTCTCTTGCTTCTTTCTATAGCTCTGTTGCTTCTTTCTGCACTACTCTTGCCTCTTTCTGTACTTCTCTTGCCTGTTTCTGTACCTCTCTTTCCTGTTTCTGCACCTTTCCTTCCTCTTTCTGTACCTCACTAGCTTCTTTTTGTACCCTTCTTGCTCCTTCTGCACCCATCTTCCCTCTTTCTGTACTTCTCTTACCTCTTTCTGAACCCCTCTTGCTTTTTTCTGCAACTCTGTTGCTTCTTACAGCACTTTTCTTGCCTCTTTCTGCAGTTCTCATGCCTGCACCTCTCTTGCCTCTTTCAGCACCTCTGTTGCTACTTTCGATATCCCTCTTGCCTCTTTCTGCACCTCAGTTGCCTCTTCTTGCACTTCTCTTGCTTTTTTCTACATCTGTCTTGTTTCTTTCTCAACTCTCTTGTCTCTTTGGTCACTTCTCTTGCTTCTTTCTATACCTGCACTGCTTCTTTCAGCACTTCTCTTCCCTCTTTCTGCACTTCTCTTGCTTGATTCTGTACCACTCATGCTTAGTTTATGCACCTCAGTGGCATCTTTCTGCACCTCACTTGCTTCTTTCTTCAACCCTCTTGCTTCATTCCGCACCCATCTTTTCTCTGTCTGTACCTCTCTTGCCTCTTTCAGCCCCCTCGATCCCTTTTCTGTACCTCTCCTGCCTGTTTCTGTACTTCTTTTGCCTCTTTCTGCACTACTCTTGCCTCTTTCTGTACCCCTGTTTCTTCTTTCTGTACTTCTCTTATTTCTTTCTACAACTCTCTTGCTTCATTCTGTACCCTTCTTGCATCTTGCTGCACCCTTCCTCCCTCTTTGTGCACCTACGGAACCTACGCACCGGAATCCATACAAGTGGCCTTCCTCCCCATACAGACCGGATTTGTCGCAACATGCCCGCTGCTGCAGCGGGGCTGTCGGAAAACGCCTCCCCAAGGTCTCAGGAGCAACGCATCGCTGATTTTCCACCGCACCAGCTTCGGCTTTGGAACTTTGCCGCATTTAAAAGATACTGTTGGCTAAACGTGACGCAACTGTGAACTTTTCACGCAACTGTGGATTATTTTATCGCAACCTTAGGCACTCTTTTGCAACCATATTCTTGAACTGTGTATGTTGGATTTTTGTTGTTTTGGTCATGTGTAGGTTAGATTAAATACCTTTATTTTTCTAAACTGTTGTGGAGTCAGTTTGTGGTGTTTTCACTGTGTTACTGTGAGTGTTGGTACAAATACTTTACACATTGCTTTTGGATAAGCCTGACTGCTTGTGCCAAGCTACCAAGTGGGTGAGCAGAGTTTATCTAAAGAGTATTTCCTCCTTACCCTGACTAGAAGAAAGGGTCGCTATTTGGACAGTGGTACCTACCTTTGCCAACTAGAGACCCCAGTTCTAACAGACTCATACAGTCTCAATGCTTCTGGTACCACTAACCCTATTTAACACAAACAAATCCCACATGTCTAACTGTGTCCTGCGTCCTGAACAGCAGCGACCCCAACTTCGTGGCAGTGACCACAGCACCTAACTCCCTTTGATTAGTGGGAGTATTTACAGATTGAAGTCTGCTGACAAGTGGTGCCACTGAACCTGCAATATGCAGGCCGGTGGGTCCACCAACGTATACACAAGGCTGTAGGCCCTTCCTCATCACAACCTCTGACCTACACTACGGTCAGCAGTCCTCACTATTCAGATACAGTCCCGATTCCACATGATGCAGTCCAGTACGCAAGACACATAGCTCCCAGTGCGACCCGTCTGCATCAAACATCATCAAAAGCTCCTACACTCTCAATGCTTCTGGTACAGCAGTGACCCCAACTTTGTGGCAGCGACCACAGCACCAGACTCCCTTCTGTCTTATTTATTGTTCTTTTCTTTAAATACATTTTTTATATGTAAATCTATACATGACTAAGATTCTTTTTTGTCCAACTGCACAGGGAAACTTCCGGGCCCAAGAAGGTTGTTGGGGGTATTTTGGTAATGTGGAAAAAGGGTATGTTACCTCCTAATGGGGGGAGAGGGAGAGTCCAAAGCGGTATCGCTCACAGAAAGAACTCACATATGTTTCCACAAATGCCTTGGACAGATGCCAGCTGACAGACTAAATCACAAAATGGTTTTCCGATACTTATGTAGTGTGAGTTATGAACAAGTCGGACCCAGGCTCGCAGATTGACAGCTGCGGCCTGTCTGCTCGACTCCCAGATGCAGTACTACGAGACGTCGGCGTCATTGTGTCTATTCCTGTCCTGTTCCATCGTGCGCCATGCCATGCCACGCCACTTCCATTACGTTCTGACGTTGCCCCACATAGCTACCTGTCACAGGCATACTCGCAGTTGGTGTGCAGGTCAGCGGTCTAGTTCACAACATCTCGCTGCCACTCCCTTAGGGCAAGTTTGCACACACACCACACACACCACACTCATCCGGCACATGTGGCACAGGCCACATGACTACGCAAATATATTAGATCGACAACGTCACATCCTTTATTGCCGGTGCTGACTAGCTGGTGAACGGTCTACGGGTCTCAACCATAAAAAATCCTCTAAAACTTGCACATAAAGTGAGTTGCACACTCAACTAAACGGCTGTCAGCAGCCTACCATCCCCTTGGCGTGGACTTTATATGCATAGAGTTACTGCCACTCCAAACTCGTGTGGCCACCACCACGAGCCTACCACCACGTGCCACTAACTTGAGTTCCACAAGCTTAGCGGGACCAAACACTAAAGTGCTGTCCGCCATTGAGGAATGAGTCACAACTCAACGACATGTGTGAGATATGCCAGGCCGCGCCGAAGTTCAAGTGGTCTCAACCATACACAACTCAACAACATCTTCCAGATCCGCGAAGAAGCTGATGTGGTCTACACCATTCAAGATTTAACGGCATCTGTAAGATGTCCAGACAATCCGATGTGATGTCTGCCATTCAGGACTCAGGACTCTGCAACTGAGATCGGCAGGGTTTTGACAGGCATGTGCAGTCCGCCCATTGCTGCACACTCGGATAGGACCAAGTAATTATTTGCTAATCGATGGGCAGAGACGACAGTCTCTCTCCCTTTCACTTCCATCTCTTCTCTCTCTCGCTCACTCTCTTCATTCCTTTACTTCTATCTCTCTCTCCCTTCTCCCTTTCTCACTTCCTCTCTTTCCTTCCCTCTCTTTTTCTCTCTGGCTTGTTTTTCCTTCTCTGTTTCTCTCTCTAAGTCCTTTCATATACACATTACACATGTCCTTGTTTTGTGCTATATTTCCCAAGCATTGTCATCGAAATCAATGGTCCCCACAGGAATCTTCCACCTTGTTGTTTTCTATTATATTTGTTAAATTTTATTTATAGCTTTATTTTTTATATATATATTAATACGAAATTTACATTTGAGATACTTTATGGTTTATATAACTTTATAAAAAAAAAGTTTGCCCAAAAAATTATAAACCTTTTAGATTTTTTTTCTTAACTGCTGTGTGACTCTTTCTTGTTCTTATTACTGTTATTTGCTGGTATCCACCATGGTGTTAAATGTTAGAGCACTAATCGCGCAAATACTATTAATCTCTCCAGTTTGCACCGACTTCTAAATACTGTATTAGTTTTATCTCAACTTTAGTTGCATTAAAGTGCTAATAATGAAATGCAGAGTAGCCGTTCCAGTGCAAAAAGACAAGAGGTGCACCTTTGCAATTTATTCTAAATACTAAAATCCTGTATTGAGTTGCACTGAGGTAGTCCCTGCACTTACATTTTACACACAAAGTCAATGAAGAAATCTCATTGTATTTACATTGATTAGGAATAGTGTGTCAGGTGCTGGATCTTGACGGGATACACTGCCCAGTTCGTATATTGATCTGCACACGAAAAAAATCACATCACAACTTTCCTAACAACTGCAATGCAAAATTAAATCTGTTGATAACCCACGTTACCACCAAGCAATTTACACGTGCTTTCTACTAGTGTTAAGCAGGACGATTACCTGCAGCATGAAAGGAAACACAGTGAAGAGACACACCAGACCACCCACAGGTGCTATAGAGTCAATGAGCATGATACAGGGAAACTCATGAGGGCCACAAGACTCATCGCGACAACCCCATGACCACCAACGCCCTCCAAACCCGCATCGGAGCAAGTATGTCCGTGTGGTCATTGTGTAAACATGATAAGCATATGCCCTGCAACATCACAGTGTGCTGTCTTCAGCAGACGTTACCATGTCACCTCAGCGTTAGCAGTGACCCTGGACATGTTGCTACGCACGCATCCTCCTGCAAGCACACAACACAAGTGTGCTGGTCCGGCCAACACAAGTCAGCACAGAGGTGTGCCTATCCGGCAAGGGAAACGGGGTGTCTCCCACATGTCCGTGTGCTGTAAGTGCTGTAAGTGTGTCTCTGTGTTCTGATGTAGCCTGACACAAGGGCCGCAGCAGGCAATTTTGTAAAGTGGCATCCACCACCAAATGGCACTCTCATGCTGTAAATCGAATGGCGCACAACATGCCGAGATATGCATTACAATGCTGTTCCGTATGAGTGCACGGGATACAACAGCGCAACGTACAAAAGTATGGAGGCTCGAGGGAAGAAGAAGCAGCTGTTTGGCAATGTAACACACAATGAACCCGCCCATGTGCCACGTGCTGGACATCTCATCCATGATGACCACAGTCACACACATCCAACAACGCCCACGACTGGCCTTTGTACACATCCTATATTAATGCAGCATGATTTTCACTTCTATGCTCGTTCAGCGCTGTGATGCTGTCAGGTTCTGTGACTTCATTATCACCGGAGCCACGTAGGGATCGATTGGGAGGTATTTCCTCGTAGAAATCGTGCTAGTTAGCACACCAGATCCTGACGTTTTGGCTCAAGAGGTTTATCTACAACTCCAAAACAGTTGATCAATAGACAACGTCTTCTTTTGCTAGGTACATTACTTTTACCTGCACTGTAATTTTTCCTCACTTTTATTAGAAAAGTCTGGTATTAGTTAGAGAAACGCGAGTAAGGTGGGGATTTGTGCACCCCGTCCTGAAGAAGGTGCTTCTGGCACCAAAACATGTCGACGCACACAAAAAGGAGGTAATGCACATTATCAGCGTAGTGACCTCCCACCCTCATTTTTAACAGCACCAGCCCGGGGGCTTATTAAATAATTTTTAGCCACCCCACGAGCCAGGTTCTTTTTAACTATCACTATTTCCCAAACCCCACAATACACACACATTTATTCAAAATACCCCCTCACCAACACCACACATAGTCTAACAAGTGCTCCCACGTCTCCGTAGGTCGCAACACGCCGTACCCCGTAGAGGGGTACGATGACCCCGATGATGAAGCATGACACCAAGGGGCCTGTTGGTGTGTGAGGGGACCTAAAAACATAAAGGTGTTCCCCACTGTGGAGGAGACACCCTTAATCTCAAGGAGTAGATTCTAACGGTTTATTTAAATATGCCCAGGGAGAATGAATCCATTCTGATTTCTCTCTCTCCCCCCTCTGATTGTTAATTTATCTGTGACTTCTGCTCCTTGTCGGTGTGTTTTATTTTGGCCATTGTTTGTCTATACTTCTGCTGTACTTCACTGTACATGTATGCCATTGTGCCCATCTCCCCCCTCCCCCCACTCCCTACTTCTTTATCTTCCTGGTGCTCTTCTTTCTATACTTTTGCTCCTCCACACATAAATACATATAAAGACCAAATTAGATTAGCTCCTTGATTCTTTTAGGTTTTAAAGGTTCTCCCTATTACTGTCTTTCTAATTTTCCATATAAACATTTCTTTTTTAATGTTCAAGTACATATAGAACTATATGGCTTTTAAAAAACAATCCTTTTCATCTCCCAATCAAGTGCCATTTTGTATGTGAAAAAAAAACTAGTTCCCCATCTTTAAACATATCTCTTATTCTACGAAGGAACTGCATGAGCTACAGACATCTTTCCATACCTTCCAACCATACCTTCAAAATGCTAGTGTGCATCGTAAGACATGGCTATGCTTTCTGGTGCAAGGGGTATGCAGAACAGAGACGTATTGACTGAGACCTCGGTTTACAAAATGTGGACATTAAATAGTTTGGACAGAGAGGATTGAAGTGGCACCAATTCTTGCCTTTGGTTAAAACCTATTTGCATCAACAACACCCTGACCTTGTCATTGTGCACTGTGATGGAAACGACCTAGGCACATTGACTGGGGTAGGTTTGGAAATGCTTATGAAGGACACCTTTGGACAATTGATGTTACTTTTGCCTTAAACTGTCTTTGTATATTCCATTATATCCCAAAGACAAAAGTGGAAATGGTCCAAACAATTTTGTCCTCAGATTGAAAAATCTCGGAAGAAAGTCAACAAAGCTGTGTCTGCATACCTCAGAGACCACAAAATGAGGTCCATCTACATCAACAACATACGTTTTGATATGGCTGATATCTACAGAAGTGATGGAGTACACTTCACAGATCAGGGAAATCGAGTTTTCCTGAATAACTTGAAGCTGTGCATCCGTACTTATATGTAGCTCCAACTAATGAACACAAGATCTCTTTTTAGAGCCACCCTATAACTTACAACTTAGGCCCGCTATTTTAGTGCCACATAAAGGCAACTCTCGGACCCTCACCCAAAATTTTCTCCACACAGCTGTGGCGCCGCAGCCAGCCCATCTCACTTTCCAGCACAGAGCTCTTGCTTCGAACCCCCACTCTACTCACCCATAGGGGTGAGTAGTTTGCACTTTACAAATACCGTATTGATTTACCTTCGCACTCCCTACACCACACCACCTTAGCACCATATACAAGTTGGACAGGTCTGACACAGCGCTCAGAGCGCATGACTTCACAGCATTGCACACACAGTTTAGGTTCACGCTTTCATCCCTGACTCCAACAGCAGCTCAATTTAACAGCATAACACTCCAATACCTCACTTAATTTCCATGCTTCGCACTTTCAGACCGGTAGGGGTCAGTAGTTCAACAGCTTTACCCCGAGTCCATCAGCAACTCAATTTACTCCCCCAGACCCGTAGGAGTAAGTACTTAGCAGTTCACAAAATACTGAATTCATTTGATACACACAAATTTTCCTTCACAATCCCTCTATAACACCCCCTAAACACCATACAAAAGCTACAATGTTCAAAACAAAAGTTCCTCCGAGTAGCTATAACTACTGCTGACACGACTTGAACAGATGTGGCGCAGCGGCCAGAGCATATGATTTCACAGCATATGACACCCACTTTCATCCCCGCTTCCGGCAGCAGCTCAGCTTAGCACCATGAGACTCTAGACAATACCTCACATATTTTCTGTACCCCAGGACTTTCAGACCACTACGGGTCAGTAGTTCATCCTAGTAGGTATAAACACATGCTGACACTACCTCCACAGGTGTGGTGCAGTGGCCACGGCACATGACTTAACAGCATAAAAAACACAATTTGGGATCACGCTTTAATCCCCGAGTCCCGCACCAGCTTACCTTAGCAGCATCAGACTCTACGCAATACCTCACTTAAGTTCCGTAGCCCAGCACTTTCAGAACGGTAGATATGAGTAGTTCGCTTCGCACCTCCTGTATACCACACTCTAAATACCCCACAGAGGTTACAGTGCTCCTACCCTACTCTCTCCAGCATTTTTCACCCTTTTTTCCCCTTACTCGCTTCAACGAAATCACAAAATGGCGGCCAACACTTCCTAGTTCCATGAGACTTTAGACAACTCCTCACATATCTTCGGTACCACAGGACTTTCACAGCAGTACGAGTCAGTAGTTCATCCTACTAGATATAAACACATGCTGACACTACTTCCACAACTGTACTGCAGCCGCCAGGGCACATGACTTCAGAGCATAAGACACACAGTTTGAGCTCATGCTTTAATTCCCGAGTCACGCACTAGCTCATTTTAGCAACATCGCACACTAGGCAATACCTCACTTAATTTCCGTAGCCCAGCACTTTCACATGGTAGGGGTAAATAATTCACTTTGCACCCCCTCTACAGACCACCCTAAACACCCCACAGAGGTTACAGTGCTCCTACCCTCCTCTTTCCAAATTTTTCCCCCTTACTCGCTTCAACAGAATCACAAAATGGCAGCCAACACTTCCTAGTTGCAACCTCTCGGAGAGCTCTCAGCCACTATGCAGCAAGCTCGTGCGCGTGAACCCTTAGCCAATCAAATGGCAGAATTCTCACATATCGATATCTGTAAGTTTCGATATTCCTCAAAAACTGCTGAACGGATTTACACCAAATGAACAAAAGCGTGCTTTCTAGACCAAGACTCTTCTCCCTCCCAAATTTGGAGTCATTCCGTTCACCCATTCAACCTGTAGCCTTATCTAAAGTTTCCTATGGAAATTAACGTTGAAAAAACACATTTTGGGCCCCCCTTTTTTCTCGGGCCCCCCCTTTACAAATCACCCCCAAACTTTCAACATAGGAGCTGATCTCAACAAACAATTCGTTTTGAACATTTCACCAAGATTCGTCAATCGGCGCCAAAGTTATTGGGCCTAGAATGTTACCATTTTCCTATGGTAACTAGGTCCTAACATAACTACCTACTAGCGTCCACTAGTAGGTAATAGAATATATACATATATTCACATATTGTCATACCCCTCAAGAAAAGGCCTAATGATGATTTGGGTGATTTCAAAAAATGTTGCACAATGTCCTTGCTGCTAGCCCCAGATAAAGTCCTAGAGAAGCATATTAACCAGGAGTTAGCTCAGTTTTTCATTTACCTTTCTCAAAAGGGGTTATGGAGGAACCACAGCACTCAATATGCGTTGTTGGCAGCAGCCAGTTTGATTTGTTGTCAAGTCGATCAGGGAAGTGCGACTATTTTGTTAATGCTCAATCTGTCCGCAGCCTTTGACTCCATATTTCCATCTCAGTTGGTGCAAAGCCTAAGTCAGAAAAGGCTGAGGCATGCTGCCTAAAACCTGCTGGAGTAATTTTTAGTGAACGGGACTGTTACTGTCAGCTGCAACGTTTTTAGGGCCAAACCATTGCAGCTTCCCTATGGGGTTCCACAGGGTTCTTCCCTCAATCCTTCCCTATTTAACCTGTATGTGACCCCACTGGCAAGATTGGTGTATTCCCTTGGTCTCCAGGGCTCCTCTTATGCAGGTGACACCCAAATCATCATCTCCAACTACGATGATTGAGAAGGGATGGCAGATATGTTCAGGTCCTGTATTGATGAAGTCAATGCTTGGATGAGGGAGAACTGGCTTAAAATGAATGGGGCAGAAAATCTGATCTGGACCAACTGTTGGTGGCCGTAATCAGTGACACACTTTCTGTTCCGGTAGTCATGGCAAAAAATATGTGGGTGATCTTTGAAAATTCTTTGACATTTAACATCTACCTATATAGAACTGTGAATTCATGATTCTGGATTATTAACACCTTGAACTAGATTCTCCCCTTTCTTCATGAGGAGCTAAGGGTGACGGTGGTCCCTGTGGTTATTGTATCTCGCCTTGACTATTGTAATGCCCTCTAATTAAATGCCACTCAGTACTCTTTAAATAAGCTTCAGATCATCCAAAATGCTGATTCTTGTTTGGTCCTGAGACTACCTAAACACACCTAATTGGGATGCCCTGAGGACTCTACATTGGATGCCTGTGAGGAAGCTGGTAACTTTAAAAGCCCTGTTCGTGGTACATTTGGCTCTCCATCAACAGGGTTCTTGGTATCTTTAGGGCCGGCTTTAACTGGTATACTCCTTGTAGACTGCTTAGATCGGTAGGGCAGAGAAAGGTAATAGTTCCCAGGTTTAAGAAAGTGAGATGGGGGAGCGTGCTTTCTCAGTGGCAGCCACCAGGTTGTGGAATTCTCTCCCAGAAAATATTAGGAGTCTGGAATCTTACACAGTGTTCCATTGACAGGTGAAAACCTGGTTAGTTGTATAATTGCATTACCATGGGTGGGTCCCGGAGTGTTTGTCTGCATCTATTTAGCTAGGTCTGCCCCCCTCCCTTTGGTTGCCTTACTTGGTTGACCGCTCTTCAATGCCTTTTGGTTTTATGTCCTTTACAAATTAAAAAATGTAAGATCAAATTCAAAAGAGGTATGTGAGAAAGCACTGCCAAATATGAATTCATATTTTTTAACACATGAATCTTTGCCTTAGCTCTTGCAAAATTAGATTTTCTGCCAAGTAACGATGGAAAAGGTGCCTCTAAATGTACTTAGGCTATTTTTGCAAGGAATATTCCTGAAGCTCTGTGGGGCTCTAGCAATCTGCCTGTGAGCTATCATCACCCACAGTTGAAACCCCTATGTTACCTTTAAAATTCTGGAGAACTTTAGTCAGTTGCTGCCATGCTCTTACTGACTCTGTAGGTCGCCATATTCAGACATTTCAGCATCTGAGATTCATTCATTAGCATTTCCTATTCTCTTTTGGTCCAGGCTCTTGTGTTTGTAGTGTAAACTAACTGATTTGTCAACAGCTCCTGCAATGCACCTGTTATTTGTGACAGTTCTATCAAGCATCAGCTAACGGAAACACTCCTCCATATACCATATCTTAATGTTATATTTAGGTTGCCACCTTCTCCATTAGTGCATGAATGTAAACATCATCAGGATGAAATGACAATATATTGACAAGCACAAATCTGTCTAGCGTTGAGTCACTGAAAGTGCACTATTCTCTGCAGATTTCCTTGAGAAATGTCGTTTTTGATTGCAGACATGCATTAACACTCCCTTCCGCAGTGCCGAATACAGAACGAGCAACTAAGTCAGTAGAACAGGAAGTCAGTCCCTGATTCTGAGGACTGCACCAATTCTTTCTCATAACCGGCCAGTGAGATGAAGCAAATACATAGTAAGTAAATTACATAATAAATAAACCAGGAACTTTTGACCTACAACTCACTGCTATAAGATCTGTAATTCTAATTAATTCAATAAAAACAAGCCAAAAATACAATGCCACAGAATACTTTAGCTCCTTCGCTGCGGTGGCTATTCCGCCGCAGCGCTAAGGGGGAGGGGGGGCCGCGCGGCGCTCACACGCTGGTGACGGAACCGCTCCGTCACCAGCCTCGGGTGAGCTGTGCTCATGACGGAGCGGTTCCGTCATGGCCCCGCCCGCTCAATAGAACGCGCCACGCAGGCGCGAAATCAGCGCTGTGCATGCGCGTCCGGCGGGCCATGATGGAACCGCTCCGTCATCAGCACAGCCCCACCGCGGCTGATGACGGAGCGGGTCCGTCATCAGCATCAATGTGGTTAAGCTGGAAGAAAGTAGAACGGGAATGGAAACTGTTTATGTAATGACACGGAGTGAGGCGGTTACCCTGGCTACTTTGAAAGGCATGGTGAAGCACTTTGCTTGAACAAGGGAAACAATAAAAATGGAAATTGCTTTAGCAGCTGGGAGAGGTTTTATAAGGGCCTGAGATCAGAAACTTGGGGGCTTATTTACAAGCCCCTTGCGTCACTTTTGCGTCACTTTTAACATGGGAAAAGTGATGTACGGGTGGCGCAAGGGGCTTGTAAATAATCCCCTTGGTATGTTATTAAGGAGACAATTGGGTGGATTTTGAAAAGTGAAGAGCAAAGCTTGAAAGGTGATTAGGAAGCCAGTCCACACCCTGTTGAGGCCAACTCATAACTTGTTTTCATCTACCCATAAGTCTTTCTCTTCCTAATCGGAATCACCTTGAAGGAATTAAAGGAAGCATGTCATAAATTATGGTTACAAAAAACGGGCCACAATGTGCAACCATTAGTTTTCCAACCAACGTTGAATTTTACGAGCCCAGCTATGTGCTAACAGGTTGGGTTGTAAAATTCTGACCTACCTCATTATTATTAATTAAGAAGGCTGCATATTGGCTCTCGCTCCGATTGGTGGCCATCACATGTATTGTGTCCTGCTTGAGGAGGCAGACCACCATGTCTGTGATTGTTTTTAATTATAGAGAGCTGTTTTTTAAATGCAGTTTGGGTTTACTATTTCTAAAAATAAAGTCAGAATTGTCAATAGTCTCTTTAACCACTTTCTACTTTCCAACAAACTTGTAATTGCATTCTCAAAGGGAGGGAGGGTGTCTTAAGGGCATATCTTCCCATTTACAAATGGTTTACTACCCAAACTCAGGAGTTAAGTGGAAAAAGCTGCTACATCTCATTCCATTCGATTCAGTATTAGGAAGGGACACCTACATCACATCCCTCTCAAATGTCAAATGTTATGGGGTTCGTTGGACTTGGCCCTTTCCTCAGAGTCATCCCCAAATGAATTGCCTTCACCCTTGTGTTTTCTGAACCAGTGTTAGTTGGCTTTTAGGACTCTTGTGCACTTTAAAACTTCTCAAAAATGCTAAAGTGCTTGTGCTCACTCCTTAAAATATGATAAGATTGGCTTATACCCAATTGGCATATTTAAGGTGCTTGTACGTCCCTAGTAAGGTACTCTGGGCACTATCTGTGCCCAGGGTACGTACATTAAATGTGTTTAGTAGGCCTGCAGCGCTGATTGTGGCACCCACTTAAGTAGGAATTTAAACAGGTTTCAGGTCTGCCTTTGCAGCCTGTTTTTAAACTGCCATTTCGACTTGGCAAAATAATGCTCATGCCAGGCACAAGCATTCTTTTTTAATACATATGTCCCCCCAGGGTAGCCCCTGGACAACCCGGAGTACAGGAAGCAGTGTATTTTAAAAGCTGGACATGTACTTTTAAGTTTTGAAATGTCCTGGTAGTGAACACTTTTAAATTCGTTTTTCACTTCTTCAAGGCCTATTTATCCCATAGAATAACATTGGAGTTAATTCATTAAATTTAATAAGCTGTACCTTCTATTTGGGACCACATAAACAGGTTGACTTCGTTTTCTAAACTATTGTAATTAAAAGCTCTCTTTAATTGTAAAGTTTGATATTTGGGCACAATTCTGAAAATGCCACTTTGAGAAAGTTGAAAGAAAAAGACACACAATGATGAAAGGAAGGCAGAACAAATAAAAACATTCACCCCCAGTCATGAGATATGGGTTAAATCAATTGTTCTTTTGCTCACCATGCTACCACAGTTGAGTCCCAGCCATATGCAAATCAGTCTTGACCATGTTACTCATGGGAACAGTCCAGCCCAAACTGCTAAGCCATGATTCAAGCTAGCCTGGCTGATGAGGGGCGTTGACCTGAAACCAGTCCCTGGATGATTGTTTCTGGTCCTCAGAAGACCTGGCTTGGCAGTTTGGGCTGGACTGTTCCCATGAGCACTCTCACAAAGGGACATCACTAGGCTATTCTGACCCAAGACAAGCTGAAACCAGCACTGGAATGAACGAGATGCCTGACAGCACCGGGAGGTGTCCAGCATGCAGAATTGCGGACGAAAGTGAGCTCCACATCCTTTTTTTCTGTCCAGCTTATCGAGAGATCCGAAGGTACTGGATTGTCCCCCTATGCAGGAATCTGGGATTCAAGAAGTGTCTGACCGCTTTTAGAGTCTTAAAAACTGATTTGTCGGACCATATTGTGTTCGCTATGGCCAAGTACTTGGGCGCCCTCTGGCCCATCAGAAGGAAATGTCTCAAAACACAGACTTGAGTACGGATCTGTTTTTAGTATATAAGGATTTCTTTATAGCAATGTTTTTATGAATTTTACAATTCACTGTATTAATCATTTAAATGAATTGTTTTATATAATTGTCTTTTATGGTAAATTTTTACCGAAATAAAGATTTTTTGAACTTGAAAACTTGGAAACCTCTAGAACACAGGGTATAAATATTGCACCTCAGACCCCAACTCTTCAGTACACTTCTCAACCTGTGGATACTCTGATAGGAAGAAGGACTGCTGTGGTGCTGAAAGGACTACCTCTCTGCTGGACTACAGCTATGAAGAAACTGTTGTCCTGCTGTGCAGACCTGAATGAGAAGAAGGACTGGACTTGCATCTGTTGAACCCAGGATCCCAGAGTGATTCCAAGGGCTAGTTGGCTGGCCTCCTGACTTAAGCCTCAGGGATAGAAGGCTACAGCAACCTTGAACACAGTATCTGGACCCCTAGAAGTGGGCCTATGGTGCTCTACCAGCCTCTGTGGATCCAGCAAAACCAATGCATCTCCTCTGCTGCATGGTGCAACCTTCAGCATTGTCATAGATGGATGGATCAGTACCACCACAAAGAACCACATCATATCTCGGCCCATTGTAACCGCCACTTCCCAATGTAACCAAGGTGCAGGCCCTCGCATTCCTCACTGGCAGCAGCCTGAATGGCGATGCCGGACTCTGCATCGCAGCTTCGTAGGTCCTCAAAACTGACGCATTAACCTGACTATTAGATGCATCCTCAACTCTGCACTTCATTGCAAGCCCTAATCGACGGGACCCTCGAAGATGACACACGACCTCACATCACAGCTTCGCCACAAGTCGGAACCAATGTGGGCCCCCGCAATGCTCCACCAACTAGGATTTAGGGAACTTTGTTCAGCATGCCCAACTGGGTCCATGTAGCCAGCCGGTGCTCCATCGCAGTCAGCCTGAACTTGTGACTTTGCCCCAGTTTGGCATGGCCAGATATCCACAGTTGGCACTTTGTGCTTTTCAGTGCTATTTTCGCTGAAATTTTCAAAATGCATCTCTCTGGTCCTACTGAGTAGATTATTGTTTTTGTGTCTTGTTTAGTTAATAACAAATTACTCTATTGTGTGAACTTGCTGTGGGATCCTTTTGTGTGTGGTAATTTTCACTTTATTACTGACTGAAGTGTTGCACAAATACTTTACACATTGCCTCTAAGTTAAGTCTGACTGCTCTGTGCCAAGCTACCAGAGGGTTTGACCACAGGTTAATTTAGGGTTGGCCTGTCCCTCACTGTGGCAAGGATTGTGGTGTCTTCTTGACCCCAGTCAACCAGCAACCCACTGTCCTACAGAGGTTCAGTCCCATTTTAGGAGTCAATAAAACTTTACAGACTCCTAAAAAGGGTATGCTTCATAAGAGAAGGCATTATTTGCAGTTGCAGTGTTTGCAACCTTAAACATACTTTGTAAATGTGGCTCTCAATACGCACACCGAGATAGCTTATATAATTAATTTGTTTATTCAGTCCAACATTTCAGAACCTGTTATTCGTTTCATATTGAATTTAATAATACTGATGTATGGAGAACGTGGCAAGAGAAATATTAGGGATAGGTCAAATTAAAAGAAGTATTTCTGTGCATCCTATATGTGTTGCTAAGTGGCGAAAAAGTGGCTGCACACACTCGAAGCGGCGCTAAAATTTACATGACTTTATTTCAGTTGAGCCAGCGGTGATTTTCAGCTGTCTTGATTGTAATATTCACAGCTGGTCGGCGGATAAATACGTTCTGAATAATCTAAAATGCAAAGCGTTTTCCATTCCAACACTGGTCAAGTAAAGCCTGGGGGAAACAGAGCCGAGCTAAATTGTTGAGAAAAAAAAACGCTATTCTATATTGGCGATGCAATCTCGCGAGATCACAAGGTCACCCGGAGTTATTATCACCGCGAGCAGACTTGAGAGAAAAGCATAACAAATGCGGAGTAACTAGTTTCTGAATACATAGCCACGAAAATATCAAATTAGCTTGTCTGTGTGATTAGAATTCATAAATGCTGAAATAGTGCCTGCATATTTATATAATTACTATTCTCCAGCTGAATGAACATTTCTCGATGTCTGCTCGGCTGGAAAGAGGCCATGCTGGGAAGGGGGCTCAGGAATACAGACTGCGTCGCACAAATATCAACTGAAAGGGCAGTGCAAATAATTGATAAGGATGAAATTAAACTGTTCATTTTGAATGAATATATAAAAACATAGGCACAATCAGTCGACAGTAAATCGGGTACAGCATACATGCAAACACAGGGGCATAGTATCAAGGGGGTTTATCTCCGCTTTTTTGGCTTTAAAAGCCAAGAAAGCGGAGATAAAATGATCTCCCTATTACCTAGCTGTCGCTAACACCACTTAGCGACAGCTAGTAGGAGATAGCGACCATCTTGGGCCCCGCTTTGCATGTCTGTGAAATGTATCACTAATGACATGCAAAGTGGGCGTGCCAAGATGTTAGTGACTGGAAACAGTCGCTAGCATCGCTATCTCCTATTACCAACTTTTGGAGATATTCGCGCTAAGCACGAATATCTCCAAAAGCTAACACCTGCCCCTGAGCAGTTCTTAGCCATGTTATCCAATGGGAGGTGGATAACATGGCTAAGAGCATTAGCTCGGTAATGCATGAATATCGCGGACTTTTCAGCGATATTCATGCATTTCGGACGATTTTTATCGCTTAGGAGATATACCTTGATAATAGCAAGGTTCCTAAGCGATAAAAATCGTTGCAGCTCGGCGATAAAAATATCGCCCCTAAACCAACATAGCGATAATTATCGCTAGTTGTTGGTAATATCCCCCACAGTTTTTTACACTTACTTGAAATATTCATCTTTTTATTGACTTTTAGTTTTAACCTCTTCGACGCAGCACAAATTCCTCTGCCGTGCGGCGGAATTTGATGCCTGCGCAGTTCGGAAGGCCCCCGGCCGTCCGACGCACACAAGCACTGTGACGACGGAAGGCCGGGTGCCATCGGACGCATTGAACATAGGGCCTCACTTACGAGGTTTTGGCATAGGACCTGGCCAAAAGGACTATTGCTGCATTTCCTTGCGTCAAAAAAAGGGCAGGAATGTGCAGTTTCCGTGAAATATGGCACATTCCTGTCCTTTTCTCCAGCGCACAATGGGCTACCTTGCACTAACACAGGCAGCATTGATTCATGGTTCAAGGTGCCTGCATTGCAGGGAGGATTGTCTTTCAATCACAAGAGGCTGTTTCCTCTTTCTATGAGTGCTGCAGAATGTAGCACTCATAGATAAGGCCAAAGAGAGGAGAAATATAGGTATTTCTCCTTGCTGCACCTCTCTTATGCCTCCCCTGGGGAGTTGTAGGATTCTGACGCTTTCCCAGGATAATTAAACCTTGTAAATATGGAATCCTTCAGATTCCATAGGTGTTGCTGGGAACACCCACATCGACACCCATGGAACTCCACTTTCACGCACAGCACTGTGTGAAAAGGACTATATTTATAAGGCCATGGAAAGCCACCAACAGCATGACCTTGTAAATATGGGCCAGTACACTGCGCCACCGGAGCATAAAAAAAGAATGCTGATCCGGTGGCACAGGGGCCTTGTAAATGAGTCCCAAAAAGGTGTAAAGACTTGCAATGGTGTCTTAAAGGGCAAACATAGTTCAGCGGAATGTAATCTGCTGCATAATTCAAACTTAATTTGTGGCCAAATGTACGACTAGCAAAATAGTGCCTCGCAAATTGCGACTAACTTGCAACTCACAATTTGCGAGGCGCTATATGGCATATACAACAGTGTGTTGAACACTGTTTGCTATTCCCAATGGTGTCGCATATTGCGAGGTTCATGAATAATAATGAGCCTCTCACATTGGGAAGGACAGGCCCTCCCAGGGATGGTGGCCAGCTGGGCTCAGCAGACCACCATGTCTGGGACTGCTTTTAAATAAAGCAGTTAAAAAAAGGAATCCCATTTTCCTTAAAGGAAAACGGGATGCATTTAAAAATCCCGGTCCCTGAGACCACTGCCTGCCCCTAAAAAATATTTTTTGAGACAGTCATAATGTGGAAGGGGTCCCCTGGGGACCCCTTCTAAATTGCGACTGCATTCCACCCTCTTAAAGAGGGTGGTAATTTGCGAGTGTTTTCCAACCACAATTGAGGTCACAAAACATTCATACATTGCTTTGCGGACGCTATTAGGAATAGCGACTTGCAATTCCTAAATAGCGAGTCACAAATAAATTGTGACTCGCTATTTAGGAATTGTACATGGTCATGGGCTATTTTGCATGCGCAAACGGGTCGCAAACCTGTTTGCGTATGCAATTTATGGTTTACATCTGGCCCTGAGTCATCAAAGGACTGCACTTTGGCATGGCTGACTTACCAAGAGACAATTCAGGGCGTACTACGCCAATGGATAATATTACTATCTTTATCATGCAATATCATACACCAGAGATAATACAATGGGCAGGGAAAATAGGGCAATGCCATTTCTGATAAGTTGGAAAGAAGTGTCCACATTCTTAATTACAATATGTAATGACACAATTCTCGGACATTTGGTGGATACTTCCAATACATTTGTGATATCTGTGGCTGTCTTTTCACAGCATGCTGAAAAATAAGTTTTACCATTTTGGTGAGGTACCCTGTTTAACCCCTTTAATTATTGTGCTCTAAGGAATGTGAATGTATGTAGTTGAAGATGAAAGTTTGGGCGACTTGGCCTGCAACCTTTCTAAACCATTCTATGTATGATCAGAGTCAAAGACAGGTGTTGTAGTACCAATGAAATCCTCTCCCATTACTCGCCAGAGATCATGCCAACATTACAGATGGAACTCAATTCATAAAGAGTATGTCTGGGAGTAATTTTAATTATGCTAAAGTAATTGGCATATTTTGGTAATTCTGCATTACTCTTTCACATGGAATTACCAATAATTATGCATTCATGCCCGCTCGGGTAATTAATAATAATTTTGTGGAAAAATACGCAAAGAAACATCACATTTAGCTATTGTTTATGTTGTTGCATTTAGCACTATTTTCTTAGTGTACCATGCATCTTTGCGCACATTTTGTACACACGGCTGCATTTTGCACTAATAAAATAGTGCTAAATGCGAGGAGTGAGGTGCGAAAAATTGTGCTGCTATTTATATCCTGTTGCAATTAGCACTATATTTTGTGCAAAATGCATCCTGTTCCCCCCACATTTTTGACTAATTATGGTGGAACTGAATCTGACTGCGCCCTGGACTCTGCTAAACAGTCCTAGGGCCAGTGAGGTTCCATGAATTCTGAACCTGGGTCATAAAGGTCATGGTTCTGTTACGATTTTGGTAACAGCGAACCGTAAACAGTGAGCTTAGCAAGCATGAGTGTTTTCGTCATGTTACACCGATGGATTCACTGTGTATTTGACGATTTCGTTCAGAAACCCTTGGGTTCCTTTTTGTGCATGGCAGCCATTTTGTGGTTGCCCTCACGTAGGCCTATGACTGTGGCTGAACAAGTCTCTGGGACACGTGCACCTTAGCTTGAGTTTGTGCTGACTTCTGTGTGACCTGAGCAAGCTGACTCCATTGCCCGAAGCTAAACTTGTTGAGCCAGTTCCTTGTTCGGCAGCTGGTCAAGATAGAGATCAAAGAGCAGGACATTGCTGAGTTTATGGTACATGCACACACCCTTCTATCTTGCTTCTCATCTGTTTCTGTTTTCCTTTTATGGCCTATTTATGGTTTGGGTTGAGGTCTTTTATTATGGGTTTGTTCGGCCTGTTTGAGCAAGAATGTTGGGCCTTCCCGTGCAATTTATTAAGGGCTGGACAACTGAAATGTGGGTTTGTCATCATGCAATTCTTTGGTCGTGTATACATGGGATTGGTCAACTGTAAATAAGGAATGTTTGCCTGTAGCACAATTTTTGGCATAAAAAGGGACGACCTGCTTTGTAAAATTGAGCAGTCTCCTGAGAACATACACCGTGTTGTACTTCTAGGACCTCTGGTACAGGCTGCAGCCAATAAATTTGATCTTTGACGTCACCAAGAAGTATCCCGTGTCTCTGTATTCTAAGACAGGTGAACCCGAAGACTTTGGGCATGCCCCTGGCGCCGCTGGGTTTAAATCCCGGTTCTTCAGTTGGCGCTTCCAACGTGGGGCGACTTCAGCGGTACCGGTCCAAGCCTGAAGATCGTGAGGAGCTTTGTGTGAAAATTCTGGAGGAAGACCTACCACTTCATCGACCCCTGTATGTCATCTTGGTCCGAAAGTCTTCACTGCGAGGTTCCCCGCTTTCCGACGGCTACGAAGGACTGCTGCCCTGACTGTCGCCCTGTCTTGAAGCCCTTTGATGATTTGTAATGTGAGACCATAGACGGGTCTTCTGGCGACGTCATCGATACTTCAGTTAAGTATGAGTGGAGCGTCTCCTATTCCTTCGTTTTTGAGTATTCCTTGGGATCTCTGATTTGCTTGCAAGCTCCAAAGCCGAGGGACTCGTGTATTCACGAGGCTATCGTGTTCGATATTCCCTTGAAGTTTGAAGCTAGACTAGTGAGCGAAGATGCCTGGTCTTAGCAGACTTGGAAAGATATTTTGTTGTGGTTGTAATAGGGATTCCCGATTGGAGGACTCGTGTCCGGTGCCTCCGATTGGAACTCCGACCTATGAGCTCTATTTGAAACATGGCGTGGGCCGCATCACGTATAATGAAGTGTGGATTCGCTACACTAGGAAGGCTGGTGTCCTAAAGTGGCAACAATATGGTAGTTATGACACAGAGATTTTAGATAATTTAGAAGTTAAACTCTTCAAGAAGAAAGCCCGGCCGGCGATGTTTGATTTTGTCCGCCTCTGGCGTAAGGAAGCCAAACAGAAAGCGATTAAGGAAGCGAAAAAGAATAAAAGAGGGAAAGGTATATCGATAAAGCAGGCTGCTATACAGTTTAAAGATAATGAGGAAGAACAAGCAAGTGAGCAGTTGCACAGGCAACATAAAATGGCCATCGATAAATGTTATCCAGTTTTGTCACCTTTCTTGCGAGATACTAAGGAGGACCCTGAAAAGGATCCTTTGATGTCACATTTGCTGAGTTCGCCACCCCCTTATGTGCAGAGTGCTACAGCACCTCCGCAACCTTTAGTTGTGCAACCTCCGGTTGCTTTGCCTCCTGTTATCGCACAGCCGCCAGCTCCTCTTCAGTTGGCTCCTATTCCTCTGGTGCATCCTTCTCAAGGGCCGCCGACTTTGCTACCTACCCCGTCTCCAATTTCTACGACTTTTTCTTCTGTTCTTGCTGCTTCTTCTGCTATTGCTCCTACATTGGTTTCCTCTCAGTCTGCTTTGTCCCCTGTCCTTCTGTCAACTTCTCCTTCTGTTTTACAGAGAATGACCTATACTGTTACTAGTCTCTTGTCTCCTTTCTTCGGGTCATCGGGTATGACCCCTGTTTCAGAGCATAAACAATTGCATAGTCAATTGCCTGGTCCCGAGGAGCGGACAATATTGGATCATTTAGCGCGTAAATGGGTTACTAATTCTTTAAGATATGATTTGGAGTCTGTTATGGATGTCTTCCGCCAATGGGAAGCACCGAAGCAGAGATATGTTTTTGACAAGATGTGTACTTTCCTTCGTGAAGAATGGGAAGATGGTGATTTAGGACAGACTCCATCAGAGTTGTTCCGTGTACAGTCCGAGTTTGCGAAGGGAACTAAAGTGGGTCTCGACGTTGAGAGAGCAGTTGCGACATTGTTGCCGTTTAGGAGCGAGTCTCCTTCTCAGCCGTTCTTCGAGCCTGATCCTTCTGTTAGGAGAAAAGTGTGACAATATCCGATGAGAGAGGTTCCGCTGGTGTGGAAAGAGGCCGTTCAGGCCGATGTTAATGCTGGTATTGTAGCTGCGCCGGGTCATTTTCAGCGTGTTTGGGTACATGTTCCGTGGAAGCGAGCTGGAGTTTTGGCTCTTAAGCAGACTTTGCCTGATCCTCGTAAAAATCCTGCAGGGTATTATAAGGAATTATCACAAACTGCAGACTCATGTGTTATGAATCTAGGTGATATAGACATGTTGTTTGGAAATGTAGTTCCACAGCCTTTATGGGGATTGATTTGTCATACGGATCATGCGCAAGAGTTAGGTGAGACATGGAATAATATTGGTGCTGCAGATAAACGACGAGTTGGTGGTGCCCAACCTAAGCCTTTAGTTGCAGAACTCCCTGTTAGGATTATTAATGATATGAAAACATTAATGCCTGCTATGCGAGTAAACTGGGATAAATTGTCTGCATGTAAGCAGAAGAAAGACAAAAGTGTGTCTGATTTCTTCACTAGGTTTGAAGAAACGTTTATCGACCATAGTGGTCAGGACATGAGTACGGAAGGTGGTCAACGGTTGTTCGTAGATAGGTTTGTGCATAATCTGCTTCCTGAGTTATGTACTAAGTTCAAGGATTCAAAGAGTTCTTGGGCTGTTTCCTCGTCGGCACATATATTGGCTTCTGCACAGTACTACTAAAATAGGGATAAGGATGAGAAGGATAGAGCAGACAAGAAGACTAAAGATTTGAAGACGAAGGTTCTTTTGCAGCAAGCGTATCCGCCTCGTAATAACCAACGTGATTATCAGCAACCTCAGCAGTTTCAGAGAAACTCGCAAAGGTTCGAGTCTTCTCAACAGCGTTTTCCTGTAGGCCCTAATCAGTGCGCGTATTGCAAAGAAGAGGGTCATTTCAAGAATAGTTGTCCGGTTTTGTTGCAGCGCACGAATGGTGCTTCTGGTGTGAGAGGTCGAGGTGTTCAGCAAGCTCCTAGAGGTAGGGGACGTGGTGTGTTCCCCCAGAATGCGCGTTCCTTTCCTCCACAAAATTCGATGAATTGTTTTGATCAGCAAAATGGTGCGTCTAGTAGGACGACTCAGTACTATGCTGACGACTTCTATGCCAAAGGTGAGAATATGGACGGTAATGATTGCTAGGACAGCCATAGACAAAGAGAGGGAGTTGTTTCAGTTCCAGTAGATCAGAGTGGACCTTATGTTGAAGTGATTACATCAATCAATCAATCAATCAGGAGTTTGTTAAAGCGCAACTACTCACCTGTAAGGGTCTCAAGGCGCTAGGGGTGGGGGGGGGTGCAGGTTCCATTCCATCAAGGCGGGGGTCTGTCGAAGAGCCAGGTTTTGAGGTTTCTTGCGAAGATGGGGAGCAATGTTGTCTGTCTGAGGTGGAGCGGAAGGGCGTTCCATGCTTTGGCCGCGAGGAAGGAGAAGGAGCGGCCTCCCGATCTGGTCTTTCTGGTGCGGAGGACCTCAGCATAGGAGAGCTGGGCTGATCGTAGGGTCCTTTGGGGTGCGTGGAATTTGAGCCGGCTGTTCAGGTATGCTGGTCCGGTGCCGTGGAGGGCCTTGTGTGCGTGGGTGAGCATCTTAAAGGTGATTCTCGCCTCGACGGGGAGCCAGTGGAGTGTGCGCAGGTGCTGGGAGATGTGGCAGTGTTTTGGCAGGTTGAGGACCAGTCTTGCTGCGGCGTTCTGGATGTTTTGTAGTTTGCGGATGAGGTTTTTGTTTATTCCGGCGTAGAGTGCGTTGCAGTAGTCAAGTCTGCTGGTGACCAGGGCGTGAGTGACTGTCTTTCGGTGTTCGAGGGGGATCCATTTGAAGATCTTACGAAGGAGGCGGAGGGTGTGGAAGCAGGAAGATGAGACAGAGTTGATCTGGCGGACCATTTTGAGCTCGGAGTCCAGGATGATTCCCAGGTTGTGTGTGTGGTCTGTGGTGGTTGGCGGGTTTCCGAGGGCGGTGGGCCACCAGGTGTCGCTCCAGGCATCGGGATTTGGGCCCATGATGAGTACTTCTGTTTTGTTGGTGTTTAGTTGTAGGCAGCTGTTTTTCATCCATTTGGCGATGGCTTCCATGCCTTCTCGAAAGTTGCATCTGGCGTTGTTGGGCTCGTTGGATAGGGAGAGGTGAGCTGGGTGTCATCTGCGTATGACACGATGTTGAGTCCGTAGGTTCTGACGGTGGAGGCAAGTGAAGCCATGTAGACGTTGAAGAGCGTCGGGCTGAGGGAGGAGCCCTGGGGGACTCCGCAGGTGGTAGGTGTGGGGTCTGAGAGGAAAGGGGGAGTCTGACCTGTTGCATCCTGCCGGAGAGGAAGGAGCAGATCCAGTCGAGGGCCTTGTCCTGGATTCCTGCGTCGTAGAGTCTGCGTATTAGGGTGCGTTGGGAGACTGTGTCGAACGCCGCTGATAGGTCTAGGAGGATGAGGGCTACTGTTTCTCCTTTGTCCAGTAGGGTGCGGATGTCGTCTGTTGCGGCGAGGAGGGCGGTTTCCGTACTGTGGTTTTTCTCTTGCCAGATTGGGAGGAGTCGAGGATGTTGTGTTCTTCAATGAATGTGGCGAGTTGGCTGTTGATGGCTTTCTCGATGACTTTCGCTGGGAAAGGGAGCAGGGAGATGGATCTGTAGTTTTTGCAGTCGGTGGGGTCCGCTGAGGGTTTCTTCAGAAGGAGGTTGACCTCGGCGTGTTTCCAGTCGTCGGGGAACGAGGCGGTCGCCAGGGAGCGGTTGATGGTGTGGCAGAGCATGGGTGCGATGGTGTCAGCGGCTCTGTTGAAGATGTGGTGGGGCAGGGGTCCGTGGGGGCCCCTGAGTGTATTGACTTAATTGTCTTCAGTGTGTCTTTGGTGGTGAGGGCTGTCCTGTCATGAATCGCTGGTTTCCGGGTGTCGGGGGTGGTTGGTGTGTGTTGGTTGTCTTCGTCGAAGTTGTCATAGATGCTCTTGATTTTGTGGTGGAAAAAGGTGCTGAGTTTGTCGCAGAGGTCTTGTGAGGGAGGGATGTTGGTAGACTCGCTGGTGGGTTGGGCGAACTCCTTGATGATGCTGAAGAGTTCCTTGCTGTTGTGTGCGTGGGTGGAGATTCTGTCTTCAATCGCTTTTTTCCTCGTTTCTCTGATGAGTTGATGGTGAGCGTTGGTGGCGGCTCTGAAGTTGTTGTGGACTTCTGTGGATTTGGTGTTTCTCCAGGCCTTTTTGAGGCGGCGGCAGGTGCGCCTGGACTCTCGAAGTTCGGTGGTAAACCATCTGGCTTTCTTGGCACGGGTATTGTTGTTTTTCTTGAGGGGGGCTATGGTGCTGGTGCTGTCCGAGATCCATCTATGCAGGGTTCGGGCTGCGGTGTTGGGGCCGTCGTTTTCCACGATGGTTGGGGTGGAGTTGTTGAGTGAGGAGATGAGCTGGTCGTCGGTGATTTTGGTCCAGTTTCTTTGTGGAAGCAGGTGCTGGTGTCTGTGGATGGTGAGTGTTCTGAAGGTGAAGTGGACGCAACGATGGTCGGTCCATGGGAGTTCGGTGGTGTGGCTGAAGGTGATGGAGTTTCCTGTAGTGAAGAGGGGGTCGAGGGTGTGTCCTGCTGAGTGCGTGGGCTCGGTCACGATCTGGCAGAGTCCAATGTTGTGGAGGTTGTCCAGGAGGCATGTGGTGTTGGGGTCCAGTTGATTATTGTGGTGGAAGTTGAGGTCTCCCAGCAGGGTGTAGTTGATGGATGCAACGGCCTGCGGGGAGTTAATGTCCGTGATGGAGTTGGCGAAGGGTCCGCGGGGTCCAGGGGGTCGGTAGATGAGGGTTCCTCGGGGGCGGCAGTGGGGCTGGCCAGTATCTTGAAATGAAGGTGTTCCATCAGTTCTGTGGACTCGTCAGGGAGTGTGCTCAGGCGGAGGCTGGATTTGTGGACGATGGCGATTCCTCCTCCTGGGTGGGTGGGGCGGTCCTTCCTGTAGATCTTGTATCCTTGGGGGATGGCAATGACGATGTCCGGTCCTGAGGTGGCGTAGGTCCAGGTTTCGGTGAAGAATGCTACGTCCGGGGTGGTGCTGTCGAGGAGGTCCCAGATTTCTGTGGCGTGTTTGTGGAGGGATCGGATGTTGAGGAGGATGCATTGCAGGGTCTTCGGTTCGGTTGTGTTCTTGTGGGCGGGTTGTGCTGGATCCGTGTTCTTGGCAGTGCTGCAGGTGTGCTGTGGGTGTCGGCTGGTGATGCTAGCTTGCAGTTGTTGTTGCAGCCTGGGTTGAGTGCGTGGAGTGCTGCTGGGTCGTAGCGTTGGCGGGCGGAGGTCCAGGGTTCCTGGTGCTGGTCGCGGACGGGTCGCGGACGGGCGCAGACCTGCTTGCCTTTGACGCGCCTTCGGTGCACCAGCGGCGCGCCCGCAGCCCACGGCCGCTGCGAGTGTGTCAGAGCCTTTTCTGTTGGATACTGGTGCTGCGAAGAGTTCTATCATGCACTCTAAACTCCCTGGCGCACCCTGGCTTAATGAATGTTTCAGTAGGTTTTTCTGGCGCCCCAGTTAGTAATCTGATTTCTAGTCCTTTGTCTCTTTCTGTTGGACCTTGTGAATTTGAAGCACCCCTCATTCTGACAACGGGTTGTGGTGAGAACTTGTTGGGATTAGATTTGCTGAAGAGATTGTATGCGACGCTACAGTGTTCTCCTTCAGGAGTACAGCTTACATTAGGTAAGAGAGTGATCTCTCCGATGTATTTATCTAAAGTTCGACTTCCAGCAAAATTGTCTTCTCTTCCTGATTCTCTTTGGGCTACTGGTCCTAATGATGTGGGTCTTTTGGAGATACCGCCATATGTTGTGACGCTGAAAGCGAATGTTAGAATGCCACGTATTCCCCAATATAGGATCTCTAGTGATGGTGAGAGAGCATTGCTAGCGATCATCTATGATCTGATTGAGAAAGGTGTAATTGAAGAAACGAGAGGTAATGTGTGCAATAGTCCAGTTTTACCTGTTCTGAAACGTACTGATTCTTTGCAACCGCCTGTATATAAGTTCGTGATCGATCTTCACAAGGTGAATAAGATTGTAGTTCCGCAATTTCCTGTTGTTCCAGATATCACTGCCTTATTGACCATGATTCCAGCTTCAGCCATCTGGTTTTCGGTGATTGATTTGAAGAATGCTTTATTCAGCATCCAGATTGCTGAGGAGAGTAGAGATATTTTTGGCTTCTCTTTAGGAGGCCGAAGTTTCCGGTTTAAGCGCGCTCCTCAAGGCTATTGTGAGAGCCCATCATTCTATAGTCAGGCTTTGAAAACACAGCTTGATACGGTTGTCTTACCTGATGGTGCTGCTCTTATTCAGTATGTCGACGATTTGTTAGTTGCTGCTGACAATGAAGAGATTTGTAAAGAAGCTACTTTATTTATTTATTTATTTAAAGTTTTATATAGCGCAAACAAGATCTTTGCAGATATCAGAGCGCTTTACAGAAACAATAGGTAGGTAAACAAAACTCTCGAAACAATATAAAATTCAGTAGTCAGTGAGTTGCAAAATAGGGTAACAATCACACAAGAGTATGCAGACTAATAACAATCAAGAAACATTAATATTGAAGCAGTACAATGACTAATCGGGTACGATTATAGCACCCCATAGGGTGAGTAAAAGCAGTGTACAAGCAGAGTAGTAGTCAGTAATGGGTGCGTTGCAAGTTAGTGAGGCACTCAAATCATAGTGTACAACCCAATAGCCGAGTTGGCAACCAATAATATAGCATCCGTGCGATGATTTAGATCGGAGATCAGTCAAAAAGAGATTCGCATAGGTAAGCAATCAGAAGGCCGATAATGTAGGAGCCAAGTATTGTCATTGTTCCTGTATCAATAGTATTCAGGTGAATTTAGCCTGAAGGATGGCCTTCACCTCTTTCTTGAAGAGTGCAGTGGAAGGGATAAGCCTAGTTTCTGGCGGGAGTGCATTCCAGATCCTGGGCGCCATTCCTGAGAAGGAACGTTTGTATGTTTTTTCCTTCCGGAATCTCCGTGGTTTCAGGAGGAGCGTTTTTGTGCTTCTGTTGGATCTTGAGCCTCCTGAAATGGTCAGCTTTTGAGAGAGGTAGTTTGGTGACTTGTGGTGTATGGCCGAGTGCGCCATGCAGGCAATTTTCAGCTGAATTCTGGCTTCAATAGGCAGCCAGTTTAGGGATTTTAAATCAGGAGATATATGCGAGTGTTTTCTTGAGCCAGTGATGAATCTTGCGGCCGCGTTCAGGGAGGCTCTTAGGGGAGCCGTTGTTGTAAGGGGGAGCCCGCTGAGAGCCTCAATACCGTAGTCTATCCGAGGAATGACTAAGGCTTGAACAACAGTTTGGAAGTCCTTGGGTGGAAGAAAGGGTTTGAGTTTTCTCAGCGTGTTAATTTGGAAGTTGGCTCCTTTAGTTGCTTTGCTAATATGCTGCTGCATGTCGAGATTGCAGTCCAGTGTGATGCCAAGGGATTTCGCGGAGTCCACGATGGTGGGCTGGACATTGAGTGCGGTTAGATGATTGAGCCATGTTTGGGTGATGGCTTTTTTCGTGGGAGGAGAGATCAGAAGGAACTCAGTTTTCCGAGCATTTAGTTTGAGGTGATTGTCGGCCAGCCAAGCTTGGGTCTTTCTTAGTGTGGTATTCAACAGTTTGATGTCTTCAGGGGATTGAAGCTTGAGGTAGAGCTGAGTGTCATCGGCGTACATATGGAAGTGTACCTTTGTAGATTGAAGCAAGGTGGTGAGTGGTTCCATGACGAGGTTGAACAGTGTGGGGGATAGGGAGGAACCTTGTGGGACGCCTAGTGTTACTGGCACAGGCGTGGACAGAGCGTTGTTGATCTTGAACTTCTGAGATCGGTTGTGCAAAAAGGATGTGAACCATTTGAGAACAGTCCCGGATATGCCCATTCTGGTGTTTAGGAGCTCCAGTAGTTTCTCGTGTTTGACCGTATCAAATGCTGAGGAGAGGTCAAGAAGTATGAGGAGGCAGGACTCATTGTGATCAAGGATTTGGAGGGCGTCATCAATTATGTGTGTCATGGCCGTTTCCGTGCTATGTTTTGCTCTGAATCCTGATTGGTGAGAGTTGAGGAGCTCATACTGCTCAATGTGTTTTGTCAGTTGGAGTTGTACGCATTTTTCTAACAGTTTTGCCAGAGTGGGGATATTGGTGATAGGACGATAGTTGTTTAGGTCGGTCGGGTCAGCTGTGGGTTTCTTGAGTATAGGCGTGACTTGCCCAATCTTGAGGGAGTCTGGGATGAGCCCTTGTTGCAAGGAACAGTTGATGATTTTAGTCCAGAGTGGGAGGAGCAGGGGGGTGAGGACTTTAACAGAATTGGCAGGTAGGGGGTCTGTGTGGTGATTGGCGGGTTTCAAAGTGACAAGCAGCTTGTGAATTGATTCTTCAGAATAGGTGTCGAAGGACGACCATGAAGCGTTGTTTTTAGGTTGAGTGTTAGTTATGCCTATGGAGCCGGAGTATCGACTTACATCCTTGAGGAGATCACTTCTTATAGTGTCGTTCTTTTGTTTGAAGAAAGCAGAAAAGTCTTCACAACTTGGAATAGCCTTTGCTGAGTTGTTGGGTTGTGGAGGTTGCGTTTTGGTTTGGGTTTTGACTAGCTCGAACAGTTTTTTAGGTCGGTTTTTAGCTTGATCCAGCTGTTGGCTAAAGAAGACTGATTTCGCGCGTTTGATTTTTCTGAAGTAAGCGTTTCTCTTACTCTTAAGCGCTCTAAGGTGCAGTGCTGAGGGGTCAGATCTCCACGAGCGCTCAGCCATGCGCATAGCACGTCTGTCTTCATTAAGGCTGCCATCGTACCATGGGTTCGAGTTCTTAGTGGCTACTCTCTTCAGTTGCAGGGGTGCGGCTTCATTGATTATGGCAGACATGGTGTTTAGATAGTGGTCCGTCAATGAGTGCACATCAGAGACGCCCATCGGGGGAAGGAGGAGACTGCCTGTGTGGGCAGGCAAGGAGTTTGGGTTGAGATTCTTCAGGTCTCTCTTCCAAATCCTGGTTTTGGCAGGTTGAGCTGGGTTAAGTTTGACCTTTTCGTTGATGAAGAAGGTGATGATGTGGTAGTCTGACCAGTCACATGGTTCGATTGCCACCAGCTGGGTAGAGTCTTCTTTGGCGATGATAAGGTCAAGGGTAGAGCCTTTTTCATGTGTTGGACCGTTGCAGATTTGGGTGAGGTACTTTGTCGCTGTTGCATCATTTGTCTGACTTCCATCATAAGGTGTCTCTTTCGAAGTTGCAGTATTGTCGACAAGAAGTGACCTATTTAGGTCATCTCTTATCGAAGGAGGGAAGAAGATTGACCCCAGAAAGAATTCAAGTGATTGCAAAAATGAGTGTGCCAACCACACAGAGAGAAGTGCGTGCTTTCTTGGGTATTACGTCGTACTGTAGACAGTGGATTCTGAATTTTTCGCTTCTTGCGAAACCTTTGATAGCTCTTACTGTTAAGGATACTCCAAATCCTATTCCTTGGACTGACGAATGTCAGAAGAGTTTTTCAGAATTGCGTGATGCGTTGTGTTCGGCTCCTGTAATGGGTACTCCTGACTACAGTAAACCTTTTACACTCTATGTCCACGAGAGAGAGAGGGATGTGCATTGTCAGTTTTGACACAGCAGTTTGGCGATAAGCAACGTCCATGTGCGTGTTTTTCATCGACTTTGGATCCAGTAGCTAGAGCATTGCCGAGTTGTTTGAGAGCTGCAGCGGCAGCGGCTGTTTCTATTCGACAGTCTGCTGGCTTGGTGATGGATAATACGTTGATTGTAATGGTTCCACATGCAGTGGATACATTGTTAAACAGGACAAAAACACAACACTTAACTAGTGCTCAGTTGTCAGGTTACGAGCTGACACTTTTAGCGAGTCATGTGCATATAAAGAGATGCAACACGTTGAATCCAGCTACGTTGTTGCTGATTTCAGTGGAGACAGATGTTTCTGAACAGCATGATCGTTTTCTTAGGACAGAGGAGGAAACGAAAGGAAGAATAGACCTTAGGGACACTCCTCTTGCGAAGTGTGATGGTACCTTATGGGTGGATGGTTCGTGCTTCAAGCTTCTGAATGGTGATAAGACTGCGGCATATACTGTTACGACTTTGCATACGATTGTTGAAGCTGCACGTATCCCACATAAATCAGCTCAAGCAGCAGAGTTGATTGCATTGACAAGAGCGTGTGTGTTGTCGAAAGGGAAACGAGTGACTGTGTACACTGATAGCCAGTATGCGTTTGGTGTGGCTCATAGTTTTGGACGATTGTGGAAAGAGCGTGAGTTTCTGACTTCGCATGGAACTAAGATTCAACATGGTCAGTTGGTGAATGAACTCCTTAAGTCACTTACTTTACCGTTGCAGGTTGCGATTGTGAAATGCAGTGCACATAAGAAAGTTACTGATGACGTTGGTCGTGGTAATGTGTTTGCTGATGAAGTTGCGAAAAAAACGGCGAGAGATGTGATGAGTCGAATGTATGTTACGGGTCCGGCGAGATGGGTTCCGGATGGAGGAATGTGTGAAGATACGATAGTGAGTGTGAAGTCAATTCAAGCTGAAGGTACAGAGAAAGAGTTGAGTGTATGGAGAGAGAGTATGGGTAAATTGGATTTGAATGGTTGTTGCGTTGAATTGTCAGAGCATCAGCGATGGTTGTTACCTGATGCGTACGTGCTTGCAGGGGTTACAATGGCACATGGAATGGCTCATATCAGTGCAAAAGGGATTTGTAAGTTGTAGGCTCCAGTATGGCAAAATGCTGGAATTCCTAAGTGTGCAGAGAATGCGGTTAAAAATTGTATGGTTTGTCTGATGTACAATCCTGGCAAGGGAACTCCAACTCCAGCTGGACATTTTGCGCCTCTAACGTATCCGTTTGAGGTTTTGCAGCTAGATTTCATCCACATGGAGAGGTGCAACAATTTGAAGTATGTACTCATGGTTGTTTGTGCTTTTTCGAGATGGGTAGAAGCATATCCCCTGAAAGATAAAACTGCATTGTCCACAGCTAAAGCCCTTGTTAAGGAATTTTTCCCTAGGTTCGGTTTTCCGAGAATGGTGTGGAGTGACAATGGGAGTGAATTTGTGGGTCAAGTGATGAAGAGAGTGTGTGATGGTTTAGGAATCCGCCAAAAATTCCATGCTGCAAATCACCGCCAATTAGCTGGTCTAGTAGAGTGCTATAATGGCACTCTTAAGTTAAAATTGACCAAGATACAGGCGAGCTCTGGTCTCCAATGGCCTGATGCTTTGCCGTTAGCACTTTTGTCAACTAGGATGACTGTACATTCACGAGTGGGACTTAGTCCTTATGAGATTGTTTTTGGTCGCCCGGCAAACATATGGGGAGTGCCGAGGCCGACCAAATTCAGTGAAATAGAGTATCCTGTACTGCTTGATTATCTGTACGAATTGACGGCTAAATTGCGTGTTTTAAACCAACAGGTTCATGATACATTGCCTCAGGCTTCTGAAGATTCAGGACACGCCATCGATCCTGGATCATGGGTCTTCGTGAAGAACTCCCAGCGTACCAAGAACAAGCAGCCCCGCTGGAACGGACCCTAATTGGTGCTTTTGTCCACACGCTCAGCAGTACAAGTGCGCGGTAAAAAGAACTGGATCCACGGCTCCTTTGTCTCTGCCGTACGACCGGTGGTTTCAGGATGTATTGCAGACTCCGAGACTGACACCGTGCCTCGTTTTCTGCCTTTTAGCGATGCACGTTTGATTGGGACAAACTCTGAACGAGAAAGCGACGATCTTCTGCAAGAAGCTGTGCCTCCGTCAGTTCGCTTGGACACTTCCGAACCTGAACTTTTGTTTCGAGATCAGACATTGCCTGGCAAAGGCCGTTATAATTTGCGACCAAGAGTCGTGGGACAAATAAAAAAATTAATTCTTTCTTTGCTATTTTTAAGGTTAAGCTCTCCTCTGAGAAACTGTTTTGACCGATTTTTGTTTTTCGAACCGCCATCCGGGTTCAGCTCTAAGGTCGCGGTGCAAAGACTTTGGAGTGCAAGCCGAAGACATTAGGTCTACGGTTCTGGTTGGTCTAAGGGCGTTACCTGGACTGGCAGGCGCATTCCTTAGCACGGAAGACCCAACCGCCGGGAACAGCACAGTTAGAAGATGGAGTTTTTCGAGATGGAGAGACCTGTTGAAAGATTGAGCTTTAAGAGCAAAATATGTACAGTGATGAGTAGAAAGTGTTTTTTTGATATTATGTCTTTTTATGTTACGTAGGCTTGATGATGTTTTTGATGGGATATATTATATTCTCTTTTCAAGTGACGTTTGCACCCACTACACAACCCATACCTTCTTCTACTGTTTCCTCGCATTCTTTTCACCCTCTGCCTGAACATGAGTCCATTAGGAGATTGGAATTCGTTAATAGCTCCTTTGTTCAGCTTCTGAACCAACATCAGATAGTAGTGAACACGACTAATTGTTGGGTGTGTGGCCTTATGCCTCATACTACTGGTAAAGGTATTCCGTATCTGGTCCTGCCATTCAGCCAAAATGGTTCTGTGTGGGCATACAGAACGATGTTCATCTATGCTCGTGAAGTCTACCCCTTACGTTCTGTGAAAGACAATCCAAATAATAATCCTCTAGTTAAGGGTATAGTCGATATGATTAGAGGAATTAGCTCCTATGAGACTATCCCGAGAGATGAGACCCTAGCGTATATTGGATGGAACGTTACTGGATATGGAGTTAGTCTGAGTGAGAACCATCGAGTGAAAAGAGCCTCTCCGATTTGGATCGTACCCTATCAGGGTCATTATTGTCTGCAAGGTAATGGCAAGAATCCGAGAGCTCAGTTAGGGAAGAGTGTTTGCACTGAGACATATGTTTTTCCGTCTCGGACTTCCCCATCGTTTCTAGCAGCTAAGGGTACCTATTTTGTCTGTTACGATAGAGCGTACACATGGTTGCCCCCTGATTTCTCGGGCACATGCTTTGTCTCGTTCCTGTTGCCTCCTACGTATACAGCTGCGGCAGAGTACCACAAGATGAGAGTTGTCAGAGGTGTCTTCAGTAAGGAAGATACTGCAGGACAAGAATTGGGAGATTTTCTGAAGGGTTTTCTGCCGTTTTGGGGACCTGTGGTTAACAGCAGGAACATACGGCAATTGACGAGAGTGGTTGAGTCCACCATAGTTGAAACTGGCGGTGCCCTTAGGAACTTGACTGCTGAGCTCCAGTCGGATCGTCTTATGACTCTTCAGAACATTTTTTGTTTTGTTTACTTGTTTACAAATCAAACAAATGACTAGGTTTTCCGCCTTTTTGCTAATAATAAAGAAGTCCCAAACTGGGGAGTTGAGATTTCTGGTGATGGTGGAGGTGCTACTTTCAATGCCAGATAAAGTGGAGGATGTGCGTGGTGAAATTTGACTCTGTTGTGCACTTACAGCACCACTACTTGAGGTAATGGTGGTCGAGCTAGATGGAAGTCCCTGCAATCCCTTCTGATGAGAAAATATGGAAGCTGTAGGTCATGTTGGTGTAGTAGTTCCCTATGTTGGTGGTGGTACCAGTGGTGCCACGCCACACACATCCTGCAGATCAGCATTTTTGGATAGGGTAAACATGTCTGTCTGCTGCATGCTGCTGGGGCTGGAGTGATGACTGGGTTGTCATCGTCAGACTGTTCATCAGCAGCAGAGTGCACCACTTCTACTTCTTCTTCGTCATCACCCATAACTGAAAGCCTTGCGGGAACCTTCCTTTTACCTAGCTTTGTCGGCTCATGGCGTGCCTCCCTCTCAGACGGCATTGGTGGGTGCCAATCAAGATCTAGATCATCAGAAGGAAGGGGTTTTTAAGAAGAACTTGTACTAGCCCTCCTTGACCTTTTCCTTGCTGGGGATCTGGAAGACAATGGATCATCAGGAAGAGTGGCTTGCTCGGCGGATACCTCCGTATGAATCTCGATTTCCTGATGTGCCCCTACTTCTGGAGGAACAAGCATTGTGGGCAGTTGTACCTCTCCATGTGCCTCTCCATGCGCCTCTCCATGCGCCTCTCCATGCGCCTCTACTTGCGCCTCTACTTGCACCTCTCCATGTGCCTCTCCATGAGCCTCTCCATGAGCCTCTCCATGCGCCTCACCATGCACCTCTCCATGCGCCTCTACTTGTGCCTCTACTTGCGTCTCTCCACGCGCCTCTCCTTGCCCCTCTCCTTGCGCCTCTCCTTGCGCCTCTCCTTGTTGCACCTGTGGTTGTCGTTGTGACTGTGGTTGAACACTCATCAGATGAGCTACACCCTGCGTTGATTGGATGCTACTTTGCGATGAGTCAACGCCAACATCACTGGTCGATGGTGAAAGAGAAATTAAAGTGGCTGCCTCTGCGGCACTCATGGGCTTGGGCCTCACTTGGCGTGGTAACACTGAGACCAATGAAGCGGAGGTGCTGCTCCCAGCTTGGTCCCCGGCAGACACCGCTGCTGCAGGCGTAGTTTTCTTTTCCCAAAAAAGTTTCTGTCGGCACATCAGTCTCCTTGGTAAGTGGCGCCACCTGCTTCTTCTGCTCCTTCTTACTGGTAGTTGCACTGGAAACTTTCTTGGTATAGGAGCTACGGCCACCTTTCTTTGGGCCCATCTTCTTCAGATGTCAGAACAGCACGAGTTGCAGAGTTGTCTGTGGTCACACGTGACGTCACGTGACTTTGTGCACACACCGCTGCAGGATTTCTTCCAGGCACTACAACAAGTGATGATGATGAGGATGATTCCTGGTTCCCAGTCTTTGTGCATCTAAAAGCAAAGGAAGCCAGAGGAAATTCAGTTAAATAAATGTTGCATATGTCGTGCTTCAATTAGTTTTTGCAACTAGGCATTTATTATTATTAACACAACGCACCCAAAAACGGAAAGAGCCAAAATAAAAATTGCAATTCTAATCCAAAATGGATGTTTAAATTAATAGAAGAGAGTCCACACAGAGAGAGTTGTTTCATGCACCACAGAGTACCCCTGGGCATAATGGATGAAAGCAATGCAGACTGGGTGCAGACCTATTGCACAAAGCACACTGCCTGGCTTCAAAATGGCTCCTAGACCCCCAACCACATGGCCAGGCCCTGGACCAGGCCTCATAATGGCCCAGACCCACATGGCCATGCCCTGGACCAGGCCCAAACAACATCCAAAAAATCAAAATACAAACAAACATCACCTCAATCCAACACATCCATGCCCTAAATGATGTTTAAATTCAAGAGACCCCACAGAAAGACGTGGCCCATGCACCACTGAGTCCCCCTGGGCATAATGAATGAAAGCAAGGCAGACTGGGTGCAGGCCTATGGCCCAAAGCACACTGCCTGGCTTCAAAATGGCCACTAGACCCCCACCCACATCGCCAGGCCCTGGACCATGCCTCAAAATGGCCCCCAACCACATGACCAGGCCCTGGACCAGGACCCAACAACACCCAAAAAATCGAAATACACACAATAATCACCCCAATCCAATGCCATCCATGCCCTAAATGATGTTTAAATTCAAGAGACCCCACAGAAAAACGTGGCCCATGCACCACTGAGTATCCCTGGGCATAATGGATGAAAGCATGGCAGACTGGGTGCAGGCCTATGGCACAAAGCACACTGCCTGGCTTCAAAATGGCCCCTAGACCCCCACCCACATGGCCAGGCCCCAGACCAGGCCTCAAAATGGCCCCCACCCACATGGCCAGGCCCTGGGCCAGGCCCCAACAACACCGAAAAAATCAAAATACACACAAAAATCACCCCAATACAATGCCATCCATGCCCTAAATGATGATTAAATTCAAGAGACCCCACAGAAAGACATGGCCCATGCACCACTGAGTACCCCTGGGCATAATGGATGAAAGCAAGGCAGACTGGGTGCAGGCCTATGGCACAAAGCACACTGCCTGGCTTCCAAATGGCCCCTAGACCCCCACCCACATGGCCAGGCCCTGGACCAGGCCTCAAAATGGCCCCCACCCACATGGCCAGGCCCTAGATCAGGCCCCAACAACACCCAAAAAATGGCAATACACACAAAAATCAGCCCAATCCAATAGCATCCATGCCCTGAATGATGTTTAAATTCAAGAGACCCCACAGAAAGACATGGCCCATGCACCACTGAGTACCCCTGGGCATAGTGGATGAAAGCAAGGTAGATTGGGTGCAGACCTATGGCACAAAGCACACTGCCTGGCTTCAAAATGGCCCCTAGACCCCCACCCACATGGCAAGGCCCTGGACCAGGCCTCAAAATGGCCCCCACCCCCACGGCCAGGCCCTCGACCAGGCTCCAACAGCACCCAAAAAATCAAAATACAAACAAAAATCACCCCAATCCAATGCCATCCATGCCCTAAATGATGTTTAAATTCAAGAGACCCCACAGAAAGACTTGGCCCATGCACCACTGACTGCCCCTGGACCTACTGGCTATTGTGACTTTAACACGCACCCTAAAATTACAAAAAACTTCCACATAGATATAACAGTGAGCTATTCAATTCCATGCCATCCATGCTGAAAATTATATTTAAGTTCAACAAAACTCACAGAAACAGTTGTATCATGCACCCATGACTAACCCTGGGCCGGCCTACTGGATACTGTGGCTACCCACAATGTATTTTTCAAAAAGTTGTGAAAAAGTTGCAGCAAATGCTATGTCCCAAACAAACAAGACCAACTTACTTGTAAAATCTCAACTCCAAAAGTGATCCAAACAAAAAGTCCTCAAATACAAATATCCAGCAGCAGCCACAAAGAGTAATCCTTCCAGCTCCAGATCCAAATGAAAAGTGGCCAGGACATGGACAAAACACTGGGAGGAGCCTACTGGACAGGAACCAAACAAAAATATTCTGCCAACTCGCAAATTGCGAATTCTTTGACAATTTTGCACGATTTGCGGACCGCAAAATTGCCAACAATCCGCAAATTATGCGAGCGGAACGGATTTTCAGCCCATGCTTAGTAATAGGCTATATAGCCTGGGAGAAAATATTCCTAGTTCATGGTCTGAAGCTACAATTACGTTAATATTAAAACCTAATAAAGATCCACAGAAAGTAGACTCCTAAAGACCTATATACCTTTTAAACGCTGACTATAAGGTTTACTTGGGTATTCTGGCATCACAAGTAGCAAAGGTGATAAAAGAAGTGGTACACGTCGGCCAAAGGGGTTTTATCCCTGGGAGGCAGTTAAATGAGTTAACGTTCCAGTTGATAGGAGCGGTGGACATGACAGAAGTTCGAAAGATCCCCCCGACTATAGTGGCACTAGATGCTGCTAAAGCATTTGATCAAGTTAACTGGAAATATTTATAGGAGGTTTTAATTGGCTTTCATTTTCAGATTAACATGGTGAAGGTGGTTAAAAATCTGTATCAGAGCAATAGAGCCAAGGTGCTGGCTAATGAAGAGTTATCCAATTGGTTTAGCATAACAAGAGGTATAAGACAGGGATGTCTACTGTCTCCGCTTTTATTTGATTTATATATAGAGCTTCTTGCTAATTGGATTAGGGCAGATACTACAATTCTCCCCTTTAACTTTAACGGATTTGAGGTAAAATTGGGTTTATACTCGGATGATTTGATCCTCTATACAATCAATCCCCAGAGGCAATACCATGTTTGATGAGAAAAGCAGAGGTCTTTGTGTCAATCTCTGGCTATAAGGTCAATATAGATAAGACTGAGATTATGCAGTGGAATCAATAAATAAGTATGTAGGGAGTCAGAACACAAATGTGTTACCTCGGGGTGATCATTACGCAGAAGTTAGAGGATATTCCAAGAACAAGCTGGAAGAAAGTGAGTCATGAAATCTCTGCATTGTTGTTAAAATGGGCGAACCTACCATTGAATATTTATGGTAGGGTAAATCTTATAAAGATGATTATACTCCCGAAAGTAACTTTTCTTTTTAATTCCATTCCTCTAACTTTTAAAAAAGATGACATAGCCAAGCCAAGTTACAGGGGAAAATTGGCAATTTTATCTGGGCTTCCAAGAGGCCAAGGATAGCCTGGAGGAAGCTAAGAAGGAAGTTGGGGATAGGGGGATTGGGGATTGGCACTTCCGGATCTACTTGTTTACTATTACACATTCCATTTTAAAAGTTTTCATATGCTGGCAAGTATCCCAGATAGGTCATCTTTCGGTTTGTTGTTCTCAGCATTGTTGGGAGAGGTGAGCCAAGGCGAGCATTATTTTCTATTTAAATATGGGGACAGTAAGTTCTTCAAAAAGAAAAGTTCAGGCTGAAGATCTTCAGTACAGCATTAAGAACATGGGTATACGTTCGGAAACAACTGCATATCCCATACTATTCTGTACAGGTTCCAATATGGGAGTCCCTGGGTACCCCCCGAGTGTTTGGGGGATCAATTCAGTCAACCACTAAAATATGGGGGTATCACTTATTGGGCAGACCTTATGATAGATGGGAGTCCAGTAAGCTGGGAAATACTCAGAATAGGACTAGGGGGAAGTTAACAAGGTGTAAATACTACCAATTGGGTTAATGGTGGGCAGAGCAAGGTTGGGCACTGGAGGAGGAAGACCCCAAGGTAGACCAGTTAATAAGAATTGATCGGTGGAGGAAGGAAAACGCTCACTGGTATTGGGCCTTTATAGTGGCAGTAGATATGATAGAGGCTGACATCAAAAACCTTTGGGGCGATGAGCTTAAGGATGAGGCAGTAGACACCATAGGGGCTGATCCTTTTGATATGCTACGATCAGTTGTAAAACCGGATTCACTTAAGCGCAATCATTTATTTAGTGTTCATGGGGTTTACTGGTCTCCGAAGAAGCTGTCTAAGCTCACAGGCAATAAGTACTACTGCCCAAGAAGTAAATATGACTGAGCGGATGATCTGCATATGTTTCTGGAATGCTCAAAAATTTAGCAATACTGGTTGGAGGTCTGCAACTTTTTAGGAGCAGTCCGATGTAAACAAACTAAAGTAAGCCCACACTTGATATTCTTTGGGCTTCCGCAAGATGAAGAATGGGGGAAGGAGGTTGGTTCCAAGTTTGTTTTTTTATGTGGTCATTCTGGCAAGGTGAGAGATTTGTAAGAAGTGGAAATCAGAAAATCCCCCATCTTTTGCTGAGTGCCTAAAGAACGTGATATTGACAAGTGAATCTGATATGGCTTGTGACCCAGGAAGCAGGGGTAAGATCTGGCCTCCGCTGTTAGAATGGAGAAGTAAAGGCGGGTCCAATGATTGAAGCTGAATGTGCCGGTGGGCTCTAAAAATCTCTTCAAGGGAGGTAAAAAGAGAACAGAGGGGCCTATTACCAACGTTAAGTGATATTTATCGCTAACGATGCTTAGCAACAAATTTTTTAACGCTAAGCATCACCGGAAATTATTGCTGAGATAACTTGCTATTAGCAAGGTTTATCTCAGAAGTGATAAAAATCCTCACGCTAACTGTCAATTGAGAGATCATCGCTGGAAAACCAACGATAATCTCTCAAAGTTTGGCGTTAGCTTGATGATAGGGGCTCACAAACTTAGCCATGATATCCACCTTCCATAGGATATCATGGCTAAGTCAGGAAAATACCAGGTGTAAACAAAGCAGTGCTAACCGCGGTTAGCGCTGTTTTTTTTATCACTAACAGGGTTAACGAAATCCTTGATAATAGGAGAAATGTCGCTTAACAACATTTCTCCTATTATTTTTCTCTGGAACGCCCCCTTTGCATCGCATTAGAGATGCAAGTGGAAGCGTAGAGAAAAAGGGTGCTAACATGCGAATTTGCATGTTAGCATGCTGTTGCTGATAGGGAGATCATTTTATCTCCGCTTTCTTGTCTTTTAAAGCCAAAAAAGCGGAGATAAATCCCTTGATAATATGCCCCAGAGTTCGGTTCGAAACGGCACCCTCTATATAGAGTACCCCTTCTTCTCTCTGATGGCCTTCACACTAGAGTCTCAACATGAGAGATGGCAAAATGAGGACTTAAAAAAAAAAGAGATGTTTCTAGGTGTGAAGGGAACATTTTGACAGGGTCCTCCTGCTTAGTGTACCCGACCAGGGCTCCATCCGATCAACCTGAAACCTTGACTTTGTCCTGGTAAGCGCAACCAGATGTCCCAAGTTGGCACCATATGTTTTTAGGCACTATAAAGTTGTTGATCTTTAAAAATTCATATCTCCGGTTCCCTATATTGTTTTTTTGTTGGTGTCATATTAAAGCTACAAATTTTTCCTATGTTTATTTTGTGTTGCTTCCTATTTATTTATTGTATTGGTGTTTCAAATACTTTACATTCTAGAGATAAAACAGGGACCCCCTGAATAGAATACATTTCCTGGGTCGGGGTAATGCAATTTGAGGCAAAGTAAAACACCCAGGCAAAAAATTGGAAGAAAATCTGGCAAGGTAAAATACCAGCAAGATAAAGTTCGATAGAAAAGAACCAAACACAAGAGAAAGAGCAAAAACAACAACGCACTATGATAACATAGGGAATTTAATTATAAAAAGGTTTTTGATATAAACATATTCAATTATACATAAAAACATTTTTTTAAAGTTCAAGATCAAAATGATACACAATATTCCAGGAAATGTTAGTCTATTGATAATTCCCAGAATTCAATGAAGGAACTGAAGTCTGTCAATGCGTTTCGACATATTACAATGACAATTTCAGCATACTTCTTTAAACATGAAGAAACAATGTTTCGAAAATGTTATGCTCAAATTCATAAGTGAAAATAGTGCCTGTTTTGATTTGAAAATCTGTTAACGTCCTACGTATGTTTCGTGACGAATCTTCTATTAAAACACGTAAGGTGAAGGTAGTTTCTGAAATACGCCAGGCGTCATCTTGCAGCCTTTTGGTCAAATATAGATGCTTACAGCGTTCCCTCTGAATACAGTACTATTCACGGGTAAGAAAACCCCAATACTGTTCATCACATCCTTTGAGCATCGAGTGACTTGATCAAGTAAAAACGGCAAGGCTTCAGGCTTGTTACACCATACGAAAATCAAACGGGCAGCGTGGATCGTAATTCCGCTGTCCTGATAAACAAGGCAAGTCAAAACCGCTGTCTACTCACGGCTTTATGTTAAATTGAAGTCGAAAGTCCGCAAAGCTCCACCCGCATATGTGCCTCTTAATTAAGCTTTTCTGATATCCTGAAAACGGCGTCGCGGGTGGCGTCTGGTAACTCGTCCGTGTAGAAAGGTCTTTCTCCGAGGAGTGGAAGTCCCACTCAAATATTAAATACAAACCTTGTCAGGGTGGACAACAAAGTTCAATGAATAAACATATGCTCAACCATCTGATAGTGTGGCACAAAAGCAGTCAGGCTTAACTCAGAGTCAATGTGTAAAGTATTGATGCAGCATTCAAACAGTAATAAAGTGAAAATACGACATAAAACATATTCTGAGCCATTTTAGAAAAACAGAGTGAAAGGTAGAAAATAAAATGTCTAAATTTCAATTAGTAGAACGTGGGATATTAGTTTTAAAGTTTCAGGTGAAAGTAGGTTAAAAATCAATGACTTGGACCAGTTCATATTTAAGCTAGTGGCTACCCTCCAAGGGTGGGAACATGACGTTTACCCATACTTATGTACTCAGACGATTGTGTGAAAATGGCCCGAATGGGCATTGGCCTACAAAGGCTGTTAGATTGGTTGTAGTTTATGGATTCAATAGGGCTGTAAACCAATAAGTCAAATTCATTTGCCATGGGGCAGCCTCAAACGTGTGGAAAGAACCTTTCAGATAATAGATACTTTATTACAAACAGTAAACACCTTTATGTATCTTGGGTTTTCCTTTTGATAATAAATGTAATTGGAAACACCTTTTAGAGGTAAACACACTCAACTTGATAAAAATACCTTGTTTATTTTTAAGTTTAATAAGAAGCTGGGGTCATCCCCACTGAGTGTCATTTAAAAAATGTATAAGGTCAGATGTATTACGGTTGCAACTTATGGAGCTGGCATATGGAGATGGCAAGACACAGTATTGTTACAAGTTGTTGAACATATTTTTCTTCATAACTTATTATCTCTACGGGGTTGTGTACCTGCTTTTATTTGTCCTGAATAGTTAGAGTGTAGCTATCTGCCTGACAATTACTGTATTATAGCTGTCCACTTGGTATCGCCCTGAATCTGTATTGAATAGAGCTTTGATTAAGGACTGTTTGACCCATGACTAGGCCTGAAACATCCAGTGGCTGCAGTTTCTTAAATATCAATTGACTAAAATTAGCCATCAAGACCTTTGACAGCCCGCAGAAAAAGCACTCCTGGATCACATGCGAATGGGTGAGAGAGGAGAGTGAATTTGAAAAAAGTGCAGTCGGAATACATGCCACGTTGGTGACGACATAGAAACTTACCTACTGTTCATCCCTACTGTACAGTGGTTTTGTTTGAGAGGGTGTGGTAAATAAAGTATTACCCTGTCATAATTTCTATAAATAAACAAAGGGTCATGCATGAAATGAGAGGCAGAGTCCGTGGTGTCCGATTCAAAAGGGCTTTATTTCAATAACTCGAGTTAGGGGAGAATCGGTTCCATCACCACGAAGGTTCAGGAAGGGTCTTCTAAACTTTATTCACAGAGTACAATATTTATACATTCAATTTCGCACATAGGGAGGAGCGCTCCAAGCAGAGCAAGAGAAAGAGAGACAAGAGCATGTGGATGGGCATGTGGGCGTTCACTTGAGGTGTCATAGGTGAGTCATAGGTGGGTGGATGCATGGAGGGGGTTGCATGGCCAGCTGGAACTTTGCCCTACTTGTGTGCGCAACTTGATCATGACGTGCAACTGACGTGTAACTGGGGGGAGCTGACTTTCGGTCTGGTAGGGAGGCCTTCAGTGTCAGGGCAACCAGCACGTCTGGTATTATCTGATATCTTAAGTCTGGGGATGTATTATCTGAAGCAAAGGTTGCTCATCACCAAGAGCCAGTGTGGGCATCTATTTCTTCGTTCATTGCGTGGGGGCCTTGAGCTTTCTATGGACGCGAGCTCTGCAAATCACTTAAACGGAGACAGAAAGGCTAGGCCCTATCTCTGCAGACGGGTTCTGTTTACCTCCTTCACCAGGCAGGAATGTGATTCTGTAGAGCAAGCAGATAACTGTTATGCACAATGCTGTCTTGGCACCCCGGGCTGGGCCCCTCTCGGCTTAGCCAAAAGTATGCGAGGTCAGGGATACGTAGCTGCAGCCCTCAGAGTGTCTGGAGGCATGAAACCTCAATTCGGGTACTGGCTGAGCCACGAAATGGAGAATTGGTTTTTCGCGATATACTAAAAGTGCACAATGCAAACACATGGGCCACATGGGTCTCAGTGCAAAATTAACGTTTCTTTTATGGGAGACTTGGTGACTGGCATCCTAATGTGGGACGTAAATGCAGAGGCATCATTATTGCGGCCATAGAGGGAAAATGCATGGGTGACATGCACGTACACTAAACGTTGGGGTACACGCAGGGGACATATTGGCCATGTAAAATTTCTTTTTTCTCATTCCCTCCTTGTCCCCTACTGTACCCTTCAGGACACATCTATTCTCATGAGACCGTATATTTGTTCATACAGCATAATTTGTTCATCTTTGATCCTTTGTATACGTGGATGTGGAATACAGGCAGTCGCACACAGGCCGCAAATGGCCGGGCCACACTGCAGACAGAGACAGCAGCCGAATATCATAAGCAGTATCATTCCTAGGAACGGCAACACTTTCCATCCCCATGCCGATATTACACCCCAGAGCCAACTGGACCAAGTCCATGTGCCTGGGTCTTGATGTATATCGTGAGCAATCTTGTGGAGCCTTGTTATTGCTGCACACACAGATGGCGCGTTATTAGGTATGAAAACGCAGCAACTGGAGCCGATCACCCTACAGGCCCCGCCCCTATCCGCCAGGATGACGTCAAGAACAAGGCGGTTCTGAAGAACAACCAGTCGCATGGCAGACTGCTCCTGGGTCAAGTTCGCCAGGGCAGATGCAGTCTCATTCACAACTGCTTCCAGAGTCCTTGTTAACCTGCGTATGAGTTTACTGTTTTGGACGGGACCTATGAAGAAAAAGAATCCTTTGTTGAAATCTGTATATTGCTCCCAGGCTGTCTCAGTCTGATCAATCCCTGAGGCATCGGTCTCTCTCCTGTGTCTAACATGCTCTAGTCGTGAATCTCGATGATAATAGGATGGGGCCAAAAAGACGGGTGGCAGCAGGAACGCTATATAGCATGTCCCACCCCAGTCTAAGGGCAGATGTACATAGGCTGTCTGACCGCAAATGAAATAGGTATGGCGAGATGCTTTGAAAGAAGACTTTCCTTTATCATTAAACTCTACTACAGCATTACACTCGCTGTGTCCCATATGTACTGATCCTTTCTTTCTAACGCACAAATCACCTTTTACTGGTAGGACTGAAATAGACGGTGGACCCGCATTTTGCATGGGCTGAACATTCAGCATTATAAAGTTGAGGGAAGCATTTCCTTGCTCGTACTCTTCATTTTCTAGATCGGTCCCCTTCCTTTGGGGAAGTCCGTCTTCGTCTGGAAAACATACCTCATTCATTACTTTATTCAAGTTTCCCCATATCCAGTCACCCTGGTAAACTGTGGACTTTCTGTCGATTGATGTCATTAAGGCAAACCATGCTCCGCACGAACCATTGTGGGAGAACGGAAAAGGGAAGAGGGGCAGAACTCCCTTCATCATTTGATAAGGTGGGAGTCGGCCACATACCCAGCAATCTGTCGCATTGCTGGTCTGATGAGAACGGTGCAACATCCGAATAAAAGTATTGTTGCGCAGGGCCAGTCGATATGACAGTTCATGGGGTGGCAGATCACTAAATGTGTGCTCTACGGTATCATTAATGGAAGAGTGTATATGTGAGGCAATAGGAGGAAAGAAAACATGTAATATTAAGCTGACACAGATTATAGTGATGCACAGAAGAGACAGAAAAATCAAAGATACTATACATCTACTACGTAATATCTTGCAGTATTTTTCTTTCATTTTGCTCTTTTTACTATTATTGTCCGCGATCTTATGCATGTCAGAAATCTTGTTCAACCGATTCACCACCTAGTGGACTTAATTGATCAAACGTAGTCTGGCTTTCTAGATCGTAATTTGGACCTGTACTCTTGCTGTGGAGTCTTTTCTAGCAAAGGGGGCTCAAAGTCTGTAATGTTTTTTTTCTTTATCAGAGTTCCAGAGTCTCCAAAGTACCGTTTACAATGATGGGCGTGAAGCCACCCTTTCCTCCCTTCGACTTTGATGGCTGTCCTCGTTGTTAGTAACACTAACTTCGGCGCCTTCCAACGCGGTTCAAGGGGGCTTGATCAATCAAAATTCCTGACGAGCACATAGTCTCCTGGGGCTATGGCGTGCTCCTTGACCTGGGTGTTGTCAGGGAAGGCGGCGGCAACCTGTGAACGACAAGAGAGTAGTGCAGACATCAAGGAAGCCAGGTAATCTGTAAGCATGTTACTGTCAACATCAGTTATTTTCTTAGGCATAGGCGTACCCCACATGTTCGGCGGTCTACCGAAAACCACTTCATATGGTGATAGGCCTGTTCTGGAATGGGCTACCATACGCATGTAAAAGAGGGCAACCGGCAAGGCTACCATCCAATCCATGCCTTTTTCTGCACAGATCTTTGCTAGTTTCGCCTTTATTGTCTGATTATGTCTTTCTGCAAGGCCTGCTGCTTCAGGGTGTCGCACACAATGGAACTTCCAGTTATATCCTAACAGAAGAGACACTTGTTTCATTAATTCAGAAGAAAAAGGCTGACCATTGTCTGAGTAAACGACACGGGGCAATCCGTATCTAGGAAAGAATTCGCGCACCAATTGCCTGGCGGTTGTCACAGCAGTATAATCTGGGACTGGATACGCTTCTGTCCATCTAGTTAGTGCACACACAACTACCAAGACATACTTGAAACCTCTACATCTGTCCATTTGGATATAATCCATCTGGAGGACCTCAAAAGGGCTTGAATGGCTAAATGCAGCAGATGCCAATTTGAGATTTACTAGCCACCTGAGCACCACCAGAATAGAATTTCTTGATATTTGGATTGAGCACCACGATAATATCATCAAGGTCTCACTGTACACCAAACCCACGGCTCGAAACACGTTGCTCCAGTATGCAAGTTACCATCCACGGAGCCAGAGGGATAGTATCCCATACAGTCAGTTCCTTCGGATTAGAAGGAACTGTACGTTTGTGGATGACTTCCTGAAACAAGCCGATATCTTACAGGAAAAACTACTAGTCCGTGGATATCCACCTAGACTCATCAAGGAATCATTCAAAAGAGCAAGATACACGGATCGTGAGGCTATGTTTTTGGAAAGGGAACCTGAAAAATTGAAACAACTGGTATGTGTGACCCGCCACTCAGAGTTGAACCATAAGATAAGACAAGCTATCAACTCGAGCTGGCACATTCTAAACCTGGAAAATGATAAAGTGCACCTACAGCGTCCTATTTTTGCGTTTAAGAAGAACCCTAACCTCAAAAACCGTCTGGTGAGAGGTAAGATCCAAGAGAACCCCGCGAACAGACAGACCACCATTGCTGGTTTGGAACCAGTATATGGTAACCATAAGTGTGGGACCTGTCAGGCTTGCCCACAAGCCATTACTGGCGAAACTGTCAGCACCAACACACGCACAGTATCTGTAACACGGAATAAGAACATGACCAACTGTCGGACTGACAATATTATCTACCTAATACTGTGTCCCTGCAACCTCCCTTACGTTGGAGAAACGGGGAGGGAATGCAGAATACGAATTGGTGAGCACAAGTCTAATATTAGGAATCAAAAGCTGACCGCCCCATTGGTGACCCATTGGATAGAACAAAAACATACGGAATCAGACTTGAGATGGTTTATTTTGGAAAAAATAAAACCATACCCAGGAACAAATACCACCAACCTGAGAAAAAAGAGAGAGGTATTCTGGATTTTCTATCTTAATGCAGTTGAAAATGGCCTAAATGAAGAATGCCCCTGGCACCAAGCTATACTGTAGGAAGGTACCTATGAACTGTAGGTATGCTGAACTAAAATCTGAGAGAGCCTGAATAAGGAAAGAGAGGACAAACTACTGAATGGAATATGTAATCTATAGAATTATTAGGACCCCGGTAGAACGAATCTGATCTAGCCAAAACATCTATTCAGGATCAGGAACCTATGAGCATAGCCGGGTGGCGGGCATCCTGATCACTACGATACAATATCGATTATAGGTAGCATAACTATGTTCTTCCTTTGGGCTTTTCTATCTAGTTCCTTTCTTTAATAAAATTAAAAAAATCTTTTTAAAAAACATAGACTATTGAGTCAACTTAAAAGTAGGTTTAGCGAAATAATAAGTCAACTTAAAAGTAGGTTTAGCGAAATAATAAGTAAATCATCAGCATCTATACTACCGTCTCGAACAGGGTAGTCTACACAACATGGCCGACCCTATTTATTGTTCAACTGGGTTAATACAAACGGAGGTTTCAGCGCGCTATATCGGTTTTACCAAGATGGCTGACGCCGCTCACCCGGTAAAAAGTAGTCCGTTTATTGTGTCTGTGCAAATCAGGACACAGCTGTAGCCACTCGACAATAGCGCGAAACCATTCATATTTAAATTGAAATCTAAGAGGAACAGGCGAGTGTCCTGTACCATGTAGTTGGCCGACCGAGGCAGCCGGCGGAATCCAGACTAACGAGAATGACCGACATATAGACGGTAAGCACCTATTAGCGAGAGGTGATTTTTGTGAGGCTAAGCGTGTAAAAATACGTTTAGGCTATCTCTCATGACGGGCGATTTATTTCCCTTCTCGCCCTTATACAGGGACTTGCAGACTCTGCAGCCCGAGTTTGAGTGAAACGCAGTCGGTGGAATCCCCAAGTAGGAACGCGGTTGGTTCTCACTCCGAGGTAACAAATAGACGTTAAAATTGTAACATTGGGAAATGAGAAGCCGTTCATTGTACGGCTCGGATGTATGCCCCTACTTGATTCCGTACTTGCCACTAATTTGACTATTCGGAATCGAATTGACAATGAGATGTTTACCGGGCATTTTGTAATACGTGTCTCTTGTCTGATCCCGACTTTGACAGGAACTGGAACGCCATTGATTCCACACGGGAATAATAATAAAATAAAAGACTAGCACTAATATGTAAAGGATTGTATAACTAGACCCCTTATTTTCCATCTGTGCTTCTGTTTTTTTATCAGCCACATGTACACTCGATTTGTTCATCTAGAGCTGACCAGGGGTACCGCAAAGGAAAGATACCAGGGAGTGCAGGTAACCGAACTGAAACGATCTTTTGTGCCTTAAACTATGGGGATTAAAACATGCCTAGAGATTAATTAGAAACATCTTGTGTTATGTTACTAATAGGAACGCCCACGTCCCATCGGTTACCCAGCAGTCTCTACTCATGAAGTGAACTAAATAACTCACAACACTATCAAACTTAAGGTATAAAACTTGTCTAGTGTTTAACAAATAGGATAAAAGATAAAAGAATGGTTGGTTTTTATATTAAAAAACTTGTTTTGTCTTATCCAAATTTAGAATGCTAAAAAATAATTCTCGAGGGTTGGATGTCGGAGTTTGATCACGGTGTGGTCAAGAAAAAGTAGGACACTATTAAACCGACAGAGGAATTATATACGGAGTCCTCTAACCTCGGTAAACCAAAACTTCGTTGTAGAAAGATGTAATAGCACTCGCTTTACCTTGGATGAGAAAACAATAACCCTATGTGTATATATTTCTTTAAGGGAACTAATGAAAAAGAGTCGGTCCTTATGAAAAAATACTCAAGGTGGCCCTAATCCTACAGGTGTACCGAAGATAACTAAACAGGTAACATCCTTGAAAATACATCAACCTAAATATAATTTTGAGCCGTAAAAGACGATAATGAGTCTTAGGTAGAGAATACAGGCTTGATATCCTCCCAGGCGGAAATGCGCGGGGGGATTAATTAAAAGGAGAAATAGGAAATATTCTACAATAAGTAGAGGTCAGGGGTGAATGAAACTGAGTGTGTTATACTGTGAATAACGACATATGATGATACATGATGTGGTGAATGGGATTCTACTAGTCATTTGGTTAAGGTTATCTGTATGCCTTCTTTGGATTCCATGAAATAGGGAATTCCTACCCGGGGAGTGTCTTTAAGTGTTTTGTTGCTGAACATAGTCAGAATTGTCATCCAGAAATATACGGAATTAACTTCTGTTATAAAGTGTCCAATACAGTGATATCTACTGAAATAAATGAAATGTTGGTACATGTGTTGTTGATGTCAATCTAATAAGAATGTAATACTAAGGCATGACTTTTTTACCCTTAGATTTTTATCACTATTTTCTGCCCAACGAACTACCCTGGCCCTGATGAAGGTGTAGCCACATTAGCTGTACACCGAAACGCGCGTCGGCACATTGTCCCAGGAATACGGCAACCCCCTCCAATTACATCGGGACCCGTATTAATAACATCTACCTGGATTTTAACAATCTCCCGCGTTAGACAACCAAATTAAGATCTATTGTTGTCTATATCAGGACTAGATAAATGGATTAATGAGAGCTGAATGTCTTTACCTTAGTTAGGAAAACCCCTGTGTGAATGACTGTGGTAGTGTGTATGAAGTATGGGCAGTTCTTAATTTTGAAATGTAATTTTGTTCTTGTGCTCTTTTCTATAACCAGCTAATGTATAAATTCTTATATGTATGTGATTTGAATATATTTAAAGGAAAAAAGTAAGAATAATAATAAAAAATATATTTTTTCATAATATGTTGTTGATCCTTCTTGGAATGACATAATTTTGCCGTGTTCAGCTTCAATCACTGTGTTAACCACCCCCTCTTTCTATCGAAATAGGATCCTTTTATTAGGACCTCCTCTGATCAAGCGGCAGGGTATTTTCCTTGTTCTTTTCACAGTGGGACCTCAAAAGGGTGGTCAGGAGGATGAAATCCGCCTTGTTCCACCGGGATGCCTTTACCTGGATTGAACTGGCAACAGATCATGCATGTTCTTACTTTTTGTTTTGCTGCTGCACGCAGGTGCTTGTTAAACCAGATATTCTGTACGCTGTCTATCATTGCCTTCTCTCCCAAGTGTGCTGGACTATGTGCTGTGTTTATGATCACTTGTACCATTGAATCAGGAAGAAACCATGTTGCTTTGCCCTTAGTCATCCAACCTTGGTCAGTCTGGACCCCTCCTTGTTCAGTCCATTTCTTTATTTCATCTGGAGTGGCATGTGTCTGTATGTCGAGTACATTTTGAGAAGGTTCCCTGACTGTCATACTTTTTGTCAGTAATGGTACCTCTGTCTTTGTCGTGTCTGACTCTGTTGGCGTCTGGGCTGTAAGTTTAGCAGTTCGGTCTGCCAGGTCATTACCCTGGGAAATGGTGTCTGTAGCTTTGGTGTGTGCTTTGCATTTCAGGATGGCTATGGCTGCAGGTAAATGTATTGCTTCCAACAGGGCCTGAATAAGCGAGCCGTGCTGAATTTTGGCCCCATGAGAGATCAAGAAACCTCTCTCCCTCCATAGTACTCCAAAATCATGAATTACGCCAAAAGCATATTGTGAATCTGTATAAATGTTCACTTTCAAGTGCTTAGCTCTTATGCAGGCTTGTGTCAGAGCGATGAGCTCTGCTGCTTGCGCTGACAGTATGTCTATTCTTTGTGTCTCTATGACTTCAGTAGCAGTGGTCACGGCATATGCTGCCACTAATTCTCCCGCCCTCGTCCTCATGCATGATCCATCTACATAGAGTGTTAGGTCAGGGTCTGGGAGTGCAACATCTGTCAGGTCTTGTCTTGGTTTCGTCACTATATTCATTATTTCCACACAGTCATGTGGTGCGGTGTCTACTGTCCTTGAGGGCAAAAGTGTAGCAGGATTTAGTATGTTACATCGTCTGATCTCTATGTGTGGTTGAAATAACGTCAGTTCATATCCTGTCAGTCTCGCTACGGTCAAGTGTTGTGTCTGTGTCCTGTTCAAGAGAACTTCCACTGCATGTGGTACCTGTACTGTCAGGGGATGTCCCAGCACTATCGAGTCACTTTGTCTTATGGCTCGGGCTGTTGCCGCAACCAATTTCAGGCACGCAGGCAGAGCCTGGGCCACTGGGTCCAGTGTACTAGAAAAATAAGCACAAGGCTTGTATTTTCCTGCTTGATCTTGTGTGAGGACAGATAATGCTGTTCCATCCCGTTCAGTTACGAAAAGCATAAAGGGTTTGCTGTAACTAGGAGTCGCTAAAACTGGCGCTTGACATAAGGCTCTTTTTAATTCCTCAAATGCCAAGGTGTGTTCTTGTGTCCAAGGGAGGACAGTCGAAGACGCTGCCTCCTGTGTTGTCAACTGTATGAGTGGTTTGGCTAGATAGGCATACTGGGGAATCCACTGCCTGCAGTATGAAGTGAGGCCAATGAAGGCCCGCACTTCCTTTTGTGTCTTGGGCTGTGAAAGGTTAGAAATTAACTGAATACGTTCTTGTGTCAGCTGTCTACCCCTCTTGGACAGCAAGTGTCCAAGGTACACCACTTGCTGTGCACAGAATTGTAACTTTGAAGGGGACACTTTGTGCCCCTTGTCTGACAGAAAGTGTAAAACCGTCAGTGATGCATCTTCGCAGTCTGTTTCTGATCGTGCTGTAATGAGGATGTCGTCTACGTACTGTATCAGTGTTGTGTTGGTAGGCATAATAATACTGTCCAGCTGTCTTTTTAACGCTTGACTGTAAACGCTAGGACTCTCTGTGAAGCCCTGTGGTGCTCTTGTGAATCTAAAACTACGTCCTTTTGAACTGAATCCGAAAAGATATTGGCTGTCTGGATGAATTGGAACGCTGAAAAAGGCATTCTTCAAGTCAATGACTGTAAAGAACGTTGCCTCAGAATCAATAGCAGTCAGTAATGAAGAAATGTCTGGGACCACTGGGTATTGTGGGACTACGCATTTATTTAATTCTCGAAGGTCAACAACTAGTCTATAAACTGGTGGTGCATTAGGGTCTGATCGTTTAAGGATAGGAAGGACAGGTGAGTTACACACATTCGAGTCAGTCTCCACCACCACCCCTTGTGCAATGAGTTCGTCAATAATTTTTAATAAGGCCACTTCGGCATCAGGTGGTATTTTGTATTGTCGTATACGTGGTAGTACTACTCCTGCTTTGAGAGTGACCTGGTGTGGTGTTATGTCCATGTAACCTACGTCAGTCGGACCTTGTGCCCATAGGTGCTGTGGTACATTCTGGAGTCTGTGGTCAAAATCTGTCAACACATAATGTCCCTTAAAATAACGTAAGAACAGTCGCACTCCCTCCGGAGAACAACAGATAACTGCTCCTATTTCTTTTAATGTCTTTATACCAAGTAAGTTTTCTGGACATGATTTAGTAAGTAGCAAGTCTGTGGTACGTGACAGTGGACCAACCCCGAGGGAGACTGGTTTTGATACTTCATTAATAATAGGCTTTCCTGAAAATCTCAGGGAAATATTCTGTGAGCCCGAGAGAGGTGCCCCTGGAACCTCGTCATGGCTGATGGTAGTTCTGCTCGCCCGTGTCAATCAGAAACTTTCTGTCCTGTCCCAGTACACGACCATGTACATAGGGACCTTCTTGATCTACAGGAACCTGAATAAGGGGCAAGCCATCTTCCCTCTCAAGGCTGTTTCATGAGAATGATTGGTATTCTGGATAGTCTGACTGTGTGTACTGATACATTTGTGGTGTGGCATGAACAGGCGGTGGTGGGGGTGGAAAAGTCGCTATTGTCTGTTGTGTGCTCTGTTGGGTGCTATTTTGCCTAGGAGTGTGTGGTCGTTCTTTTGTTTTGCCTGTAGCTATATTGTGTTTCAGGACAGCACATTCCTTTACATAGTGACCTGGTTGTTTGCAATAATTACAGTTCCCCTTGACAGGTGTCGTGCCATTCTTGTTCGTGTTTGCCGGTACCGTTTGGGCAACCAGCACCTTCATTTTTGTCTCTTTCATGCGTCTCTTTTCCTGATCCTGCTCTTCTCTAATCCTGTTCCGGTGATATTGTAGCATCTGCAACATTTGTGAAGGGCTGTTTGCTTGCCAAGTACTCTCAACCTTCAGTACTCTATTCTTGATCTGGGGTAGGGAATTCTCCACTAATTTGCTCACGAAAAGATGGGGATATGATTCGCTACTGGGCTTAAGGCCACTATTAATAGCAAAGCATTTCTCGAATCTAGAATAGAAGTCACTTGTGTCCTCTTCTTGTTTTTGTTTACAGGCTGAAATAGCATCCCAGTCTTCCTTTTTAGTAGTCAATAGTCTTGGCAAAACCTGTATTAGGAGTTCAGGTAGTTCTCTAGCTTTTTCACCAAGACCAACCCCCGGGGCCCTGCCTTTATCCTCTGTTTCCAATACTTCCCAGCTTAACTTTTTCTCTCCCACCTCCCAGTCTTTTTCCTTAAGCTTTTCATAAATGCCTGCTGGCAATAGTACTTTCAATAGTTTCAGAATGTCAGCGTACGTATAATCTCCGATGCGGAGAATGTCTTTTAATTCTCGGTGAAACCCCCCCGGGTCTTTATCATGGGAGGGCAACATCTTTTTCATTTGCAGTATTTCTAATTTCGTCAAGGGGGTGTAAACATACACCCGTTGAAGCTCATTGTTTGCATTTTTGACGGGATGTACCTCTCGTAGGGGTTTCTGTCGTGGTGTGGGACGGGAAGCATGCATGTGGTCAGAAAATTTAAGTACTTATGTCGTTGATCCAGGATGACGTTAATTAATTCAGTACCCAGGCCTGTCCATCTGTCTAGAACTATGTCGTCCAGTAATTTATACAATTGACCGGGATCGGAATATTGATTCTCATACAACGTTATTAAATGTTGGACCATGTAAATACCGGCCAAACGCTGTTCGTTCGGCGGGAGGCTCAAGAACGTTTGGGCCACTATATTATTGCTATATATATTAGAATTGGACACCCACTGGGTGGCTGACCGGGCCAACTCCATTTCGTGTGGGGTGTGAGATCGCTCGTTCTTTATCCGTCGGTCCAGGGCTTTTTCAGTAGCTTGGAATAGATTTTCAAGGGAATATCTTTCTTTTATAGCCGGCCCCTGTTTACGGTAGTTGAGGCACTTGGGCCTGTCAAACCGTCGTGCATTGCCTACATAATTTATCCTGTCCTTCTCCTCGTCTACCTCTTCCGTTGATGACTCATCCTTCTCGTCAGGCTCTACTTTGTGTGTTGCTGTTATTTCCTTTCGTATTTTGTTCATCATGCTATCTGTCTGTCCCGTTTTATCATGCCGACCGGCATCTATGTGATCACTCCATTCTATCAAACCAGGCTTTACATCCCCGTCTCCTTCGTCTTTTTCCCTGATCAGGCAGTTAATAATAAAACGGAGGATGTAGTTCTTAACTCCCACCTTTCTGTTTTGCATGGCCTGTGCTATACTCTCGGGTCCCTCCCCCGTCCTAATGAAACGGTATATTTTATCTAGGTGGTCTTTCATATCTGGTAGTTTGTCCAAATATGCGACGGCCTGTCTTAGTCTTAGTGAAATCACAAGCATTGAGCCCTTTCCTGGTTCTGGATCGTATATACAGTGGGGGATCGCTACATCTATAGTAGGCCCCCCTCCCCCTACGGCCCCGGGCCCCACGTCGTCTTTCACGAGCTGTTGGAGCTGTTCCGCTGGTGGGGGCAGAGGGAAATCTGCGTTTGCGTAGTCCGGTGGGGACTCTTCTAGATAGGAGGAAATAAACGCCTCGGATGCTGTCGGCTTTATTCTACGTACTCTATAGGGTACAGGTGGTGGCGTTCGCGACCTACGGGGTGTTTCTGAGGGGGTCACTCTAGCTAGTTCTTCGGAGAGGACGGATAAATACCAGTAACGACAGCATTTCTTTCTCTATCAGCCTGTTCTGCTTTGACCCGTTCCCCCTCCTCCCGCAGTTCTTTTTGTTTGGCTTTTTCCACTGCTTGTTTAGTTCTCTCTGCTTGGTTGAATTCTTTCTCTGTTCTTCTATGTGCTTCTTTGCGCCATAACTCAATGGCATCTTTCTCAGAGGGTCTTGATTTCTTTTTCCATAGCGCTTCCTCTACTCTCATAATGCAGTCAGAATCCCACGTTCCCGAGACAGGCCATTTGTACTTCTCCTCTAAATCCTTTGTGTAATCTACCCATAGGTCTAAATACAATATGGCATCTAGCCCATGTTTATTATACATATAATGACCAGGTGTGTCTCTAGGCGGGATGTTGACTGGCTCTTCTAGTATACCTTTTCTGGTCCCTATCTGACGTAATTTTGAAAACAGTGGCATGTTGAAACCAACTTAATGAAAACACAATACACACCAAAATAGTCTGACTGAAACAATCATTAACACTAAAACACTAAAACACTAAAACAGATACAGTTTACCTCTATGTACTTGAAAACAGTTAACTTTATGCACTGGAATACAGCACAACCATACCGGTCTCGTAAATGAGACACGTCTTTACTTTGTTCATGCAAATGAACCCGTCTTTACTGTGTTCGTGTGAACGAACCCGTCTTTATCTTTATGCGTTCCCAATAGTAGTACTCACCGGGAAGCAGAACTTGAAGGCCTCGGATACTTGATACTGCGCATGCGCGGAATGGGTGGACCTCTGGAAACCTCGGACCTTGCTCTCTCACGGGTTGGGCTCTGGTTGGGATGATCCGCGATCCTCACCGCCTCGTGTGGATGCCTGGTCGCAGTCCGTCTCCTCCGTGGGCCTGAGGGAGTAAGCGGGAAGTTCCGCTGGCGTGTACACTTTGAAGTCCGTCACGGCTGTAGAAGGGGGCAAGGGCTGGACCTACATCTCCGGCGCGTGGGGAAGGGGATTTGTCCCTCTTTGGGCGCCAGATTTATGTGGTAAATAAAGTATTACCCTGTCATAATTTCTATAAATAAACAAAGGGTCATGCATGAAATGAGAGGCAGAGTCCATGGTGTCCGATTCAAAAGGGCTTGATTTCAATAACTTGAGTTAGGGGAGAATCGGTTCCATCACCACGAAGGTTCAGGAAGGGTCTTCTAAACCTTATTCACATAGTACAATTTTTATACATTCAATTTCGCACATAGGGAGGAGCGCTCCAAGCAGAGCAAGAGAAAGAGAGATAAGAGCATGTGGGCGTGCATGTGGGCGTTCACTTGAGGCGTCATAGGTGAGTCATAGGTGGGTGAATGCATGGAGGGGGGTGCATGGCCAGCTGGAACTTTGCCCTACTTGTGTGCGCAACTTGATCATGACGTGCAACTGACGTGTAACTGGGGGGAGCTGACTTTCGGTCTGGTAGGGAGGCCTTCAGTGTCAGGGCGACCAGCACGCCTGGTATTATCTGATATCTTAAGTCTGGGGATGTATTATCTGAAGCAAAGGTCGCTCATCACCAAGAGCCAGTGTGGGCATCTATTTCTTCGTTCATTGCGTGGGGGCCTTGAGCTTTCTATGGACGCGAGCTCTGCAAATCACTTAAACGGAGACAGAAAGGCTAGGCCCTATCTCTGCAGACGGGTTCTGTTTACCTCCTTCACCAGGCAGGAATGTGATTCTGTAGAGCAAGCAGATAACTGTTATGCACAATGCTGTCTTGGCACCCTGGGCTGGGCTCCTCTCGGCTTAGCCAAAAGTATGCGCGGTCAGGGATACGTAGCTGCAGCCCTCAGAGTGTCTGGAGGCATGAAACCTCAATTCGGGTACTGGCTGAGCCACGAAATGGAGAATTGGTTTTTCGCGATATACTAAAAGTGCACAATGCAAACACATGGGCCACATGGGCCTCAGTGCAAAATTAACGTTTCTTTTATGGGAGACTTGGTGACTGGCATCCTAATGTGGGACGTAAATGCAGAGGCATCATTATTGCGGCCATAGAGGGAAAATGCATGGGTGACATGCACGTACACTAAACGTTGGGGTACACGCAGGGGACATATTGGCCATGTAAAATTTCTTTTTTCTCAAGGGTTTTGTCTCAACAGAATGCACTTTATAGGATCATAGGATCATAAACAGGATCCACCCATTGCAAAAGAGACATGAAACCATAGCCATGCGATTCACATACAGCTCAGTCACAATTAAAAAAAATGTTTAGCCTTTACAGCCAACCTAGGAAATGTATACTTAGGCGGCTGCTTAGAACTTTAAATCTTATGCAATGTAGGCCAGCACTATTGTATAGACATGAGGTTTGCTTAGACACCATCGCCAAAAACAGTATTGACCAAATACATGTACATGAGCGATGTAATCACCTAGGTCAGAGTAATATGGTAGTATCACATAACATGTGGTCTAGCATTTCTTTTATTAGAATATTTGGGACACAACCCAATTCCCTATTAGCAATTCTTTTTTAACTGATGAAAGTGTGATACTGACCTCCAAATGTAAGGAGGCAATTGGTAATTCTTCTTGAAAATGTTGTACAAGCTATAAAAAATAAAAATTGTTATACAGTATAATGACACTCACAACATCAACAGTAAGAGTAAAATGTGGGTTTATTCCAATAGAAAATAAAGGGTACAAAAAGTTTGAAGTAGCATGAGGGTGACTTGATTTAACATTCTGTGAACTAAAATGTTCCCTGCTTATCCTGCAGACAAGTCCACCATCTCCAAAGCCATGACACCATTAGACTGCCGACCAAGAAGTGTAAAAGAGAATAAAGAAGACAGCTGGCCTTTACCATCTATAGACCCAGGATCTGAAACAAAACCTCTGTATCCATTAGGACCAGGCAATACTGGTCCTAATGGATCATCTTCCATTTCCTAAATTGGATAGCATGGACTATCCAATTTAGTAAAGTGTTGAAGACCCACCTCTGTAAGAGACATTGCATCAAAATCCACTAACTGTTCTCTCCATCTTTCTCTCCTATGACTCGTTGAAGTGCTGCTGGACTTTGATCATGTACAGTACCATGTTGCCTTATGGCCAGGTCTGTACCAAAGAAATATTGCCTACATACATTCCTACTTTTATCTTGAATTTCAGTTTCAAAATGTGATGCTTTGTGTAAAGTAATTTCACAGTGCATATTTTCAAAAAACATCTTCAGGCTCATTCTGAGTCACTCACACCTTAAATCAGGGATCTGGAGGAAAGGCTCTTTGTGCCAGATTTCGAGTAGTACAGAAAAGGTGGTGTTTGGAATGTTTGAATTACTGGTAATTACTTGGGCTGCATCTTAGTCCTTTTTTACTCACTATGTTACATGACGCATGAACCAGCCATATCCAAATAAGATGGTTAAATAGGAACAGTGAAGCTAGATGTGTCTGGCCCGGTGCCCTCTGAACCCCTGAACCAGACCAGAACACAAGCAACTCTAGGCTGGATTTGGCCAATTCGGGCATCAGCAATAGGATGTTGCTTAGTTCAATAAGCTCAGAAAGCATTGTAACAAAGTCCAGTCATGCTCGTTGTTCTTAGGGTATCACACTGAGGAATACAAAAAAGTATTGGGTGGAAAGCGTTAATTAATCTAAGCTACTGACTACATGCTGCTTTCCAGTCAACATATTTTGCCCTCCATGCCGCCTCAGACAGGTGTCGTAAATTGGCAGCAATGGGTTTGCGTTAGCAGAAGCCATTTTTTATTTCAGGCAGCCATCTTGTCTGCCATGTGCTGCAAAGTGCTCACCATGTGCTTTGTCCTACCTTCCTGTTAACTGCGCCTGAAGTCTGCCCAATAACAGGATCTATTTAGCCTCCTCCACTTTAACGCATGCCCAGACATGCCCGGTAGGGTCTGCAGCTGTTACTGATTAGTTTCAGATAGGAATGTGTTTACTACCTTCTGTAAACTGTTAGCTCCTCCCACTTGGTTGAGCTAGTAGAACTTGCATGTCCATATTAGGCATTTTTGTGTGCTCACATGAGCCAGGACTGCCCCTTGCATTTATGCTTACTATGTAACTCTAAAACATATATAAAGCCCCAGGTTTCTGCTTTCTTCAGACTGCCTCATTCAGTTGCTAAGGCTTATGTGTGACGTAATCTCACTCACTTGAGTTTAATAAATATGTCTTTTGATATTGCAGTTTCTGTGCCAACTTTTGTTTAGCTTTTGAAGGACTAAGTATCAGTGAGACCCCTGAGAAGGAGTTTTGATTTCTACAAATGGCGTGCCAACGTGGGACTCATCAGAGAGTGGCTATCTGAAGGAGTGATCTTGTCAGGAGACCAAAATCTACGGAGGAGGACAAGACAAGTTTCCACTAAGGAGGTACTCTGTGCACGGAGATTCTGGGGATTCTTTGTCTCTGCAGCCCAGTATGTTTCTGATCTTCCTGATTTTGATCCTCCACATGATGTCACCCCTGACTAAGAACATTTTTGCCGTGAGTATTCTAAAAAAGACCCGTTAGGTCATTCAGAACTTGGCAGTTAGAACCTGGACACTCTGGGAGTGGTAAGAACCGTTGTATGGTACTTGCTGTGAGCTTTTGGAGCCTGTGAGTGGCAAGGCAGTTTTAGAATACGCTTGCTGTGGCAATTTAGAATGTGAAGACTAGTCATATGTGTATGTGTATATGTATGTGTAAGATATGCAAATTGCAATTTGTGTAGGCAGGTAATGACGAGACTTTTCCCTACTTTGAATGAAATTTGAACGGTGCACGAACAAAGAGTACTTTAAGCACTACTTTGAGTATAATATTGTATATTCTGCAATATTTTTTGGCATGCCTGTTTCAAGCTCACATCAAAGAATAAGTTGCTTTTTGCAAGGTACCATAGTGAGATGTGAATTAAATTAGCCAGCTCCCCTAGAGGGAATACCTAAATAGGTTTAGGTATAAAAATACATTTCTTCCTTGGTGATTTTGTATCCCCAGGAAATTAAAATATGGACATAATACATATAAGGATCCTTTGTTCTGTGCAATTTTATGAATGGAGATATGCAGAGCGATTTTTTGGTGTTCTGCCAGCAAAAAGTAGTGAATTGAAGGTATTTTTGCTTCTTGGACATACAGCAGTCTGTCGGACTATTTTTGCAGTCTTTTGGAACACTATTGAATGTAAATGTAAATGTATTGGCATTTATATAGCGCACTACTTACCCGTAGGGTCCCAAGGCGCTTCGACCGCTGCGAAACCCTTCCTGGCTTCCCTGAGAGATGGTCCCTTAATGGGTATCTCCAGGGTGAGACCAGGCATCCCCGGCGGTCTGGTGGGGCCGTTAGTGAAGATGAGGCAAGCTAATGCCCAGAGTTGCCGAGTGTGATCGCTGATCAGAGTGGGCACCGAGGCGAGAGAATTATCGAGTCCGCTGACCCTGGTCCAGAAACCTGCCGCGCCGGGAATCGAACCCTGGTCCCGGGCCGTCCTCTGCTCTCGGGTCTGCCGCCTCTAACCAGTGAGCCACACTACTTCACTTGAGAAGCATTTCTTGTAAATATGACTTACAACTAGTATTTACAAATGGTTTGGTTTAAGTACAGTCTGTTGGCTGTCCTTTGTTTCAGTCCTATGTGTTGATCTGTGGGTTAAATGTGTGTTTAAATGTCTATGTGGTTTTTCCCTTTAGTGTGACTTCTGTATGTAAATAGCGATGGCGCTATTTATGAAACAAATGGCTAAAGCGCTGTATTGTGTGTCCTGAGTGTTTGAACCCTTTCTGTTTATGTCTGAAATGAGCTCAATGTGTGTTTGTGGGTTTTTTGATGTTTTCAGTCTGTTAAGTAAAATGTCAGATTAATTAATATTAAGTAGAAATGAAATAAAAATCCAGCAATTTACCATGTCATATGCTAAAATATTTATATGTTGCTATTTTAATTTATAGACTAAGTAAAAACGCATATGTACAAACTGTTAAATGCTTAAAAAAGATCAAATTAAAATTCACATTCACTAGGAATATAAAAGGCCTCAAAAACAAATTGTGTGTTTTGTAGAAAAACGAATTTATTGCATTTTTTTACTTACATACATTGTATTACATGTAAACAGGCAAAAACTTCAGCTAAAGTGAATTTTTGCTAAATTCAAATGCATAATATTGCACACGCATTTTACAACTTGAAATGTCTGTTTTAAGTAAGACTGCCACCGTGCTCAGGTTTCAACACTGTGCAGGGCTCTTACTGCCGTTAATGAAGCAGATGTTGTTTTTTGAAGGCCACGAATAACATCGAAATGTTTATTTAGCCAGGACTTCGCTGTTAGTTAATCACGGTTGGAACTTTGCATTTCAGAACGGTGTTTTAAAGGGTTACAAAAATAAGGTTCATTATTTTGTTTCACAGGAAGATATTTCAATTGCGGTTTTCCTCTCTTTAAGTATTTTTGTAAGCATATTCTTGGTTCTGGTGCTACATAATAATTGCCCTTTTAAAAAAAAAAAAAAGTGGCGCGAAACTCTGTCATGTTTTAAGTTAGGCTTCTGTGCTTAGGCTCATAAATGAATGCGTCTAAAAATGATAGGCAAGAGATGCAGCTTGCTTTGATATGTGGAATTATCAAAAATGATTGGGTTTATTAAAAATAAATATCACTTATGAAAAATAATTATTAAAAATAAGTGCTTCAAAATTCATTTTTTTATATTTATAATGCTTATACTCATACTATGACCTCCTAGCATTAAAATTTAATTTAAGTTGTGTTTTACTGCATAATGAGGACATTTGCATGTGGATTTTCACTTGGCGCAGGCATAAAAACTCATTTTTCTAAGGAATTACATGAGATATGTCTAATGTCCAATCTCTGCAATCTGTAAAGACATTCCGAGGATGACTAATAAGTAATGCAATTGTAGGATCTTTATTTTTAAGTGCCCCAGATATCATAGTCGATATTCAGTTAAATAGACTATTTAAACAGCATTCTTGCCATTTACAATAGCTTTAAAGTGTCTCAGGCTTTAGTAAATGCATACATTCGTGTATAATACAAACTTGCAGGTTGTTACCATTTGAGGTTGCTTTTCATAGCTCAGTGAGCCAATGTGCCCGGTGCATAGGTTTGTGTTTAATATCAGGGTTGTAGGTTATAACTCTAGCTGGACCTACTGAGACGTTCATCCATTTAAGGTTGATGAAATGAGTACCATTGCATAGGGTAGTAGAAAACATTTGTTCTAAAGCTGGCATGTTATGTTATTATGTTCTGTGAATTATTCACAGTAAATATTTTAATATTCTAAGAATAAATACATTTTAGCCCCTAAAAGAAGTAATTTATATAACATGTGTTTTTTAAATAGGGTTGATTATTGCAGGTTAGAAAGAGTTAGGAAGGCTTTTTGTCTTTGTCAGCTTCGGCGTGAGGGACGAGAGAGGGGGCTGAGGAGTGCGGAGCGCGCGAGGCAGATTTTGACCTTAAGGTCAGTGAGGTGGCGTTTAGAAGTAAATGAAAACAGATGGAGAAATCACTGCTTGGAAAAGCTTCTCTGACAAACAGAAATTAAAGCTTGCACATTGCGAGGCTTTCACGTCGACATCTGCAGCCTATTAAATTAGGGCTTTGTCTCCGAGAAGTGCATTCCTGACCGGCCTTGAAGAAAAAAAAAATAGCAGGGCCTTAAAGGGGGTTGGTGCACGGGACATGCAGAGTGTCTGTGAAAGAGTTTTATTTTTGGACAGTCAAAATTAAGGTGGTTTAGCATGTTTACAAAAGATGGTTGGTTACAGTTGATATTTTGTGTTTTATGTGCAGTGTCAGCAGTATGTTGAAAAAAGATGTGTTTTTTTATTATGACTTCTTTGAAAACAAATGTTCGTGCATTTTTAATGTTTTTCATTTTATTCTTTTATGAATTATTCCTGATGGTCCTGTGTGTCAGGAAGCGACACAGTAAGTTGTATTTGACAGCCGATCTCCACTACGCGGTGATCTGCTGTCAAAAGGAGGGTGAGGAAAGTAAAAGAAAGTAATTTTGATTTTAAGCCTGACAAATTAAGCAGGCCAGAATATTGGGTTTTGGGCTGCAGGTTCACAGTGCATAAAGTGCATGCAATGGTGTTGTCTGTCACCGCTTATTTACATATGGTATTGTACTTTGTCTATGCTTTTTGTGCTTGATATACAGCGCGTATATCTGATGGTTTGGCATGTGTGTGTTTTTTATCTTATGCATGTTTTTGTTTTATCTTGCTTTTGATACTATTACAAGTTCCCCTGTGTTGTGAAGGGATTTTTCATGACGATGCATATCCCTGCACAACAGTTGGGTGAATTTGCTCTGATACAAAATTTTACAGATATGATATTTTCATGCTGTGAACAAGACAGACAACACTTCACCAGTGTATGTCAATTTGGCTATGATAGTATTGAAGAAAAATAAAAAGAGATATACAGGATCAAATTACGTCACCTGCAGTTAGTCACGTTACTGCCCCTTCCCTCAAGGAACAGGCAGCCCTAGATTTATGTTTCCTTGATTGGACCTAAGAATGAAATTATAGATTTGTGGCTCTTGCTAAAGGTGACCTAAACATTTCATTTTTTTCCCTTGAAGAAGGAACTGGAACATTAGCTGAGATTACCGTATATGGTGTAGGGGCCAGCGGTAGAGTTAAAATTTGTGTACTATTTTGACTTTTGTGTATCGCCCATACTCTTGGAATTATGCCACAAACTTGACTATCACCCGAGTAATTTCTTGTTCTTCCTATAGATTTTTATTTTTCCGCTTCCGCCCTTGACTGATGTTGCATTGTGCCTAGTTATTGGGGATTTTAGCTGTGTCCTACCGATTTCCCTTTTCCGTATTCCTTTCACCAGTCAGCCCATTTATTATAATTGGTGTATTGTTCAGGTTCACACTATGTATAATTCCCTTTGGTATGACCAGACTGGTTTTCAAGAATTTTCTTTAGGCCTACTTCGATGCTTTCCAGTCTGACTGTCAGAGTAGTGATAGACTGGTAAACTGACTTATTATTATAGTAAGACAAGTTTTCCATCTCAATAGGAGATACCTTACGTTTATTTTTTGAATATAACAAACTCAATGCCTATTCTAATTTGGTTTTCAGTTCCTTTTTTCTGTTGCTTTAATTTTTGATGGACCAGATGTTTTTTAATAATGGAAATACCAGGACTCTCTAGTTCTTGTCTTTTTGTTTCCACATTTTGATCATTAGCCTTTGTATTGCATAGTGTGCCTGCTGCACAATTATTAAAAAGGAGGTATCTATATGTCCCTGATAATCTGTATTATGTGATTTCTATTTTGAGATGTTTTAGATAAGGAATTTAGGAAGACTTAATCCTGATTTAAGCCTAATTCCTGTCAGTGACAGCTACAGATGAGGGCCGGAGGTTTTGGCCCTACAGTCCCAGCACCCAGAAAGTAGCAAGGCTGGACAGCGATCGCCAGCACGCCATCAATGGTATATTCAAAGCATTGTGCTTGCTTCATCAGAAGGTGTCAAACATCAGAGAAGAAGGAGGATCTGGTTTTGCCACAGAACCAGAGTTTCAGTGCAAAAGATTAAAAGCTACCTGTCATGTGCTGGTAACCTCTGACAGCGTGCAGTCCCTTGAGCCCCTTGGCCTGAGTTTTGGCCACACACCCCCCTTTTCCTTTGCTCCAATGGAAGGGCAGTGCACCGGAGGATCCAAGATTGGCAAAAGGCACTACATTATGGTTCCCATGAAAGAGCAGCTTGAGCGTCCTCTGACACTGAATAATGAGTGTTGGAGCTTGAGAATGTAGACCCGGGTCTGCACGAGATGATCTGTGCCCATGATCAATGAAGAGCACACTATCTGTAGTGTCTGCTGCAGAGGAGAGATACTGGTGCACTGCATTGAGGCATTGAGACTTTCGAGTGAGCTGTAAGTGTTTGCCTGGAGGGCACTCCAACCGATACTGAGAAGCACTATTTTCATGGAAGGCCCAATGCAACAATGGAAGCAGATTTGATGGACGATAGAAGCCTACCAGAGAGGCTTTGAACAGACTCTGGGCATAGTTGTGGTTGCACAAGCGGTTTCGTGCGATTGCATAAAATGGGTGTTAGGAGACTGATTCTTATTGTTTTGTTGGCATTGTTTTAGAGTAGTATTCTGTTTAGTAAATGCAGAATAAAGTTCATTCTCTGTGGAAGAGTATCCCTATTCAACCTGAGAGCATTGAAGGATCGCCACTGTTTCACCTGAGTATATAGTGGTTACTGAAAGATTTTAGGATTTGCTTTTGCTTAGGGTTGTGAAAAATTATAATTTTGTTTTTAATAGTGGTCACTACTTTCTCCTACTGTCTGTATGTTAATTATGACCCAAAGCCCAGTTCTCTTTGTATTCCTGCTCATACCCTTAATGAAATGTTTAGAATGGAAAATTCTCACCTAGAAATGAATCAGGAAATTGATAAAATTATGAAAATTAATGAGCACATGTTTTCTATGTTCCTACTAGATCATAGGAATGTCTTCAGCTAACGCTAAAACAGCCGTCTGTCATAAATTGGCAGCAATGGGTTAGCGTTAGCAGAAGCCATTTTGTATTTCTGGCAGCCATCTTGTCTGCCATGTGCTGCAATGTGCTCACCATGTGCTTTGTCCTACCTTCCTGTTAACTGCACCTGAAGTCTACCCAGTAACAGGATATATTTAGCCTCCTCCACTTTAACGCATGCGCAGACATGCCCAGTAGAGTCTACAGCTGTTACTGATTAGTTTCAGATAGGAATGTGTTTACTACTTTCTGAAAACTGTTAGCTCCTCCCACTTGGTTGAGCAAGTAGAACTTGCATGTCCATATTAGGCATTTTTGTATGCTCACATGAGCCAGGACTGCCCCTTGCATTTATGCTTACTATGTAACTCTAAAACATATATAAAGCCCCAAGTTTCTGCATTCTTCAGACTGCCTCATTCAGTTGCTAAGGCTTCTGTGTGACGTAGTCTCACTCATTTGAGTTTAATAAAAATGTCTTTTGATATTGCAGTTTCTGTGCCAACTTTTGTTCAGCTTTTGAAGGACTAAGTATTGGTGAGACCCCTGAGAAGGAGTTTTGATTCCTACACAGGAACCAGCCATTTGCAGACCCAGCTTAGTCCTGCTTCAGTAGGAATAATCCAGCAAGAACTGCGATGTACGTTCCCCTCTGAACCACAACAAAAGTAAGCCCAGATTGGTGTCAGCCTATTTGGGCCTTTTCTGTAGGATGTAGATTTGTAAATTCCAAATTGTTTGGGGTTTCCCCCACTAAAATGTCCTCATAGTTCACGATTTCAAATAGTGAATTTAGGAAAGGAAAATAAAACCACCTTTGGAAATAGTGTAACCAGGAGATACAGGAGGTAAACCACTCATGCAAGTACTGTGACTAGGCAGTAAAAGTAATTTCCCAAGCAATTTCGCCTCCCAATAATTACTACCATGTCGGAATGAGGGACCTTCTAGTGTCTGCTTCAGCAGAGGTTGTATACCTGGAGCTAGGAGATGGTGTAGGTAGTTTACACTTGATAAAAAACATTTGAAATATAACACACTTGTATTTGTTGTTGGGGGATAATTTATTGAAAACATTTTTAATATGTTTCTACAACAATTCTTCATTCCAAGATTGTACGCTGCTTAAAGATTCTATGTAATTTCATATGCACTGCACATTTCCAAAACAAACAAAAATGAAAATAAGCAATATCTTTTAGATTTGCGCCATTTTGTGGAGGAGGGGGAAAAACAAGTATTGCTTTTGAAATTGCCTCGATGGATAAATGCATGTAAAGATATTTCTAAAATGTTCAATCATGCACATATCCTCAAAAACAAAGTCATATTGTTACTACAGGGAAATATTACAGAGATAAGAAAACTCTTAGGGACCTGTTCAGAAAGGTAAACTGCCATGTTTACTATTACACTTTTGTATAACTTTACTCCTTTTGTCTAATCTTCATTTTACACATTCTAAGGTACTTAAAAGGGGAGACTCACATTTCTCTACCCCCTGAAACACATGTTGGTGCCACATATAGGAGGGTAAAGTTAATACAGTCAGAAATAAGAAGAACAAAGTCCAGCAGCACACATGGCTAATTATTGATATTGTGTCAAAAAAGTGGGGGGGGCAGGAGCTGTGTTTACACAGGTCCTGCACACAAGCTCTGAATAGAACTGTGTATCAAAGGGTGTGCAGTTCCTAACAGGGATTACAAGGGAAGGGGAGGGTTTTCTTTGTGATACCCTCACACACCCGAGGAATGTCATGCTTCATCATTGGGCCATGCTCCTCTTCGGGCCGGCACTACAATGCTCGACAGGCTCCCGTAAACGGGGCTCTTTGGCAGAGATCTTTTGAAGAAGCTTTAGTGTACGAGCGGGTGTGTGGGCAGGGTAGTGCACAGGTGGTGGGTTAAAAATATTAAGTCTGGAGCAGTCCTCTTCAGAAATGATTTATTTGCTAAGGTAGTTCCAGCTTAGTTAAAAAGTGTTGGAGCCCTACGTGGGCACGCCCACACGCTTTGATATATAATTATTGATATTGCAACACTCTAATAGAAAACAATTAAGGGAAGAACTTAACATTAATCCCCCAGGAAATAATGGTAAATTCAACTGAATTATTTGAAATACCTAATAACATAAATAGTTTTAACTTAATGTTAATAAGTTAGCTAACAATAAAATATATGCTTATTGTATTATTATTATTATTATTATCAGATTTGTAATGGGCATCGCTGCCCCAGCAACGGGACGTCCCAGCGCGACCAAAGACTTGAGACTGGATGAGGAGGGAAGAGTTACGCCGGGAAGAGCCAGGTCTTCATGGCTTTACGAAATGCAAAATGATTGTGGATCCTACTGATAGAGACTGGGAGTGAGTTCCAGAGTTTAGCCACAAGAGTGTAAAAGGAGCGGCCTCCAGCTCTGGCCGAGGAGCATAGAAAGCTTGCAAGTTAGCCAGCCCCAATGGTGCTTGCTGGGTCAGAATCCTGTGAGCCACGCAAATCGTTTTAAACTGGATTCTTTTTCTGGCAACCAATGTAATTTTGGTAAAAATTGAGATACAGAACAATTCTCTGCAGGCGCCAGATGCTGGACCTGTTGGCTCCAAGGTAGAAAGAATTACCATAGTCCAGTCTTGATAAAATTGTTGCCTTAACAATGGTTTGACGAACTTTCGAATCAAAAAACCCAGAAGAGTTTTTAATCCTCGCAGGAGCCCAAAACAGGTCTTTGCCACTGATTTAGATTGGGTGTCAAAGTAAGACCACTATCGATCCAGACACCAAGATTCGTGACTGCCTCTTTAGGCGAAAGTGCCAGTTTTAGTCGATCTGGCTAGTATTGTTCAGACCACATATCCCGATATTTCCCAAACAGCAGGATCTCAGACTTGCTGGCATTCAACTGCAAGCAGTTTAAAGCCATCCAATCTGCAATCTCTAGCAAATCCTCCCTAAATTTCTCAAGGTTATAATTACATTTCATTGAAGAGGCAATCACCAATTGGGTGTCGTCGGCGTACGACACCAATGACAGCCCTCTGCTTTTACATATTATCATATGTTCATAACTTCTTTCATTTAAACATCAATGTAGCATTATTTTTTGAAAATGTAATGCAATTGGGGCATGTCCAAGATGGACAGACGAGTAAGATGCATCTCTCTTGACTTGTCTTGTCTGAGGCCGTGTACATTCCCAACACAGTGCAAAAACAATTCCTGTACTTAGCTGTGTCGGAGGCAATGGCCTCGCAGAAACGGCGGGTATTCCTCAAGGGGGACTTAAACCATGTGTTAGACATGAATAAAGACAGATCAGAAAATTGATATGGGCAGGTGGGGGGCTGACGAATGGGGGAGTCAAATGGCTCTGAGAAGCAGGGTTGCTGGGACTCTGGAGAGAATTCCATCCATAAACCCTTAAGTATACCTTCATCACCCGACCACACAAAACATGCGCACAACTTCATTACTTGTTAGGTACCAGAGAAGTACATACTCTCACGAAGGCCACGGACATTAAACCAGTTGCTTTATTAGACCACAATGCTTTCACCTGCACACTGGAATCCCCTCCATTGGAAAGACCGACTAGGGCTTGGAGGCTTTGAGAGACTCTGCTCCAATGCCCTGAGGTTGTACTACAAGTCGCTAAAGCAATACTAACATACCTAGGCTTCAACAACACCTCAGAGACCTCTGTCTGCATGCTTTCGGAGGCTGTAGTTAAGGGCGAGCTCATATCCATTTCAGCAGCAGATAATAAGGCCCGCAAAGAACAGAGTTATAACAAATTCACCAGGGCTCTGAGAGTGTGGCTCTAATTACATGCATCACACACTGAAATTGCAGGACCAGAATTAGACAAGGTGGAATAATCAGATTTCTAACTGAAACGTTCCTTTTATATAGGGGGGAGACACACCAGGATGATTGTTTGCTAACAAGATGAGGACTCAGCTGCAGAAAACAGGGGTTCCTTCTTTGTGGACACAGAAGGGCATGGTGGTGTTTAACGATGAATCTATAGCCTCAGCATTTTGGGACTTCTACGCAAATTTGGGGCTAAGATCTGCAGGGCATCGCTTCTTTTCTGTAAGGGGCAAAAACATTTTGCTTCATTCCAGCACAGGTGGCCTCATTAGACTTCCCCATTAAACTGGAAGAGGTCATTTCATCGATTTCCCGTCTGAAGCTCCTAACATCCCCAGGACCTTGCAAATACTCTGCAAGCTTTTACAAGATCTTCTGCTGGATCTTAGCTTCTATTCTCACTACGTTGTTCAACTCATTCTCGGGCCCTGGATTCATCCCCCTCTCAATGCTTATAGTGACCATTGCGGTCACCCCAAAACTGGGGAAGGACAAAGAACAATGTAGCTCATACCGCCCAATATTGCTTCTGAGCTTGGATATCAAGCTCTTTACGAGCGTACTCAAGGCACAGTTGGCCCCCCAGATGCCTGGTATCATCCACCCCGACCGGGGGGGGTTTATTCACCAAAGACAAAAAAGTAACACAGAACAAATCCTGCACCTGATTGATTAGGCTAATAATTCAGATGCCGAGGCCCTGTTGCTCAAAGTCGATGTGGAGAAGGTGTTGGATCGCATGCACTTCCACTACCTGGAGCAAACTCTTTCCCATTTTGGACTGGGTAGCAAACTGTTACAGCTCCCCTCAGTGACAGTCAGGGTTAACAGCATAACCCCATCAACCTTCCTTGGTAGCAGAGGAACCAGACAGGGGTGTCCTTTGTCGTCCCTGCTGTTTGACCTTTACATGGAGCCCTTGGCCCAGCGATCAGAGATAACCCGGGAAACAACGGAATCCCCTTTGGTGGGAAACGACACTCAATCAGCCTAAATGCCAATGATGTCTTAGCCTCCCTAGTGAACCCCGGCACAGCCCTCTCGCCCTTCTTAGAAGACCTGTCCGCGTTCAGCTTGGCATCGGGATTACGCATTAATATTGACAAATCACAAGCCCTTGCCCTATAAATTAATTTGTCTAGCCTTAAGGAGCGGTTCTCGATACACTGAGCTCACATGTCTATCTCGTATCTGGGGATCCTGCTCACCCCTACGATCTCCCACACGTCACCATGAACAATGACTTTGCCATTTCAGGAAAGATTTAACCTGCTGAAAATGCCACCGCCTCTCTTGGCTGGGGCGGATTGCCGCCCTTAAAATGGCTGTCTTGTCGAGGGTCCTGTACCTCTTCCAGACGATACCAGTCGCACATCCGAAAAGGATGAATACTGCTCTGCGGAAGGGATTGATCAATTTGTGATGCTGGACGCCCAACCTCAAATGTGTACGGAGCTGGCAGGGGGCTTGGAGGTGCCAAGCCTTCAGTACTACTTTCAAGCCACGCAGATGTGCTACCTCCTGGAGTGGAGCAGAGATTAATCAGAGAAGCACTGGCTGTTCCAGGACAGGGCACTAGCCGGGCTACCCCTGTGGAAAGTACCCTTCCTCATGAAAGCGCAAATGTCAAAGAGCTTGTAAAGGTCTCACATTACTAAGACGATAATGGAGGTGTAGGATAAGGTAGCAACAAGGTAGGGTCTGACTACATTCCTCTCCCCTCTGACACCCTTGTTCAATAATGCTGAGTTTTCTCTGAGGTTGCAGTAGGGGCGTTTGTGACCTGGCACAAGACACCGTGCCACTCTATGTTCCAATTCAAGACTGCATTACCTTCAATTAGGACATTGGCTCCTACACTCTTCTAACTCATCTGCGGTGGGTAGGCAGCTTACACATTACAAAAAATGGTTGGACACCAAAATTGCTGATAAAAGGCTCATTTCTGAGTTGTATACCTTTCTACGGCAGCCCACTCAATTGCAGAGCATTCCCAGTCAGAAACTGTGGGCGGGGGAACTGGGAAGAACGCATTTCTGAAAGGAGTGGGAAGAGATCCACTCTAGGGCGCGGCACACAGCCCAAAACACAACCAATATAGAGGCTGCCACCATGTTAGTTACTTACAGGTATCTGCCTTTGGTGCCCCTCGACAGAGGCAACCCGAATTAAGCCCAGACTGTTGACGTGGCTCCGTGGACACTCTGCTCCATCTGTTGTGGGACTGCGTATGTCTTACGGCCTACTGGACTAATCTTCTAGATGACATAGAACTACATTTCAACACACAGATGCCTAGATTCTCCTCCTACATTGTTCTGCCTAACCCGGTAACTTACCGACCTAAATCCAGCAAGGGAAGGCAAATGGAGCCAGCATTGGGGGTGGAGCTTCAGAACATTTTTACACATGGGGCACCCGAAACCTACCTACATATCAGAGATGGCTTCTCTGATTATGGTACATCTTGGGGCTGGATAGGTTGGCTTCCTCCCTAGCTGCCTCAAGGATCTCATTTAGGGAGATATGGCGTCAATTTCTTATTCTTGTATCAACAGAATTCAGGAAGCTTACCTGCCCTAAACACCTGCGCCTTCTCTGATTAACGGAAAAACCTCCTGACTCACCAGAAGGTGATGGGTAAACATCCCAGGAATATTTCCAGCAACTGCAGACAAACTTAGCATATAGGTAGGGAGTACTGAAGGGGTTGGAGAGGGAGGGGGTATGTTTTGGGGATTTCCTAAAACCTGCAGAGCGCTGCAACTCTCCTATTCCTGTCTTGCATAGGTGACACAAGCAGAGCGCTGTGACGTTCCTACTCTGTTTTCCTACTGCCTTGCACAAGTGAATAAAAATATATAAACCATAAAATGTAATACAGTTACTTCAGAGTAATTCTATATATTACTTGTAATAATTATTAATATCTAGTAACAACAAATATATATGTTTTACTCTAGATGGGATTTTTTGTTACTACAATAATGTTAATTTATTTTACTATATTTAAATAAACAACACACTTATTTGAAATTTAAGTTAACAAGTGCTGTAGCATTTTATTATTCTACATTTAAAAATAACTATATAAAAGTATTCTACATTAGTGTGCATTTGCTACACAAACTGCAATAATATTTAACATAAAAATAATACACTTTTTAAATATTTCCTCCAATTCACGATATACGGGTCTCTGCACTGGTAAGGTGTAACATGTTTAAAAAATGACCTCGATGAGTGTGAATGCCCATTTGTTTTTTTTTATTTAGACCTTGTGTAAATGCAAAAGGGTGATTGATCACTGAATTCACTGAGCAGAACTCCAACATTACTGGCCTGGATTATATGGCCTATGATCAAATCACAAGACAAGTCAAATGCAGCTCTCTTCCAAATCCAGTGGACATGCTCTCTCTCCTCGAGATCAGCATATTATAGGCACTGCTTATAAATGGAACACATCTGTAATAAGTCCATGTAGTTGAGGTGTTGTAAAAAGATGAAAGGTTCATTGATACAGTTCTTAGATGTAGATAAGTATCAAGCATAGAGCCTCACCAGGAGCAGCCTCCTTGCTGCTCAGCCCATACTCTCAACTGACAAACCACACTCAGGCATTCCAACACGCCATTACCTCACCACGCAACAACATTCCACAGTACATCACACTGGCTGAGCAGCAAGGCAGAGTAGTAGGAAAAGGTGTATTGCACTGAAGACCACATACAACACACCTTCACCCTTTACGGAACAATAACAAAAAGATAATACCTTGAGTAAACAAAGCAATAGCATAAATAAACATAGATGTTAACATGCTGCAGAACACGTAACAGCACAAGTCAAGCATTTAGAGTAATATCATGCAATAAATCCATTGAGCAAAAACATTGAATTAATGAAAAAAAAATGACATAACGGCTCTTCCCCTTTTCACAGAGCAAATGAAGAATAGTAATAGGAAAATGCAAAGATGAAGATGAAGCATGAAGTTGATAAGCAGAGAACGCCAACCAAAAGCGCAAGAGAAGGGCAAGAACAAAAACACTCTCAACAAGAAACTCCAAGCAAAACTCTCTTACTCACATACACAAGGAAAGGATTGGTGAAGATACAACACATAATCCCTAGAGAGAAGTAAAAGAAGAGTAAAAGAGGAGTAAAAGAGGGGCAAAAACTACACCCTGTTGGATTTTGAAAATAAGTCCAACATGACAATAAATAGGTGTGGAATCACACACAGGTACCATGTGAAAAAGTGAAAAGCACACTGTCAGAAAATCATAGCAGTAGATCAAACGCACAGTGCATTTGTAAATCCAGCTCTGTAAAGTAAAGTAACAAGTGGAAGCACTGTAGGTGACATTTCCATGCACAAGTGGAATAAAAGATAGCCAGTAGGCTGTCATAACGTATTCCTCAAATAATAACAATTCTTTTATGCATCTTGCAAACAAAGTACATGTAGAAACAAAGTAGGTGATATATCCACGCACAAGTGGAATATCACATAGTCAGTTGGCTATCATAATGTATACCTAAAATAATGACAATTCCTTTACTGAAACTTGCAAACAAAGTACATTTAGGAACAAAGTAGGTGACATAAACACGCACAAGTGGGATATCACATAGTCAGATGGCTATCATAACGTATACCTAATATAATGACAATTCCCTTACTGAAACTTGCAAACAAAGCACTGAAAAGTATCATGTAGAAACAATAGAGACGACAAATCCATGTACCAGTGGAAGGTCACATAGCAAAAAGGCTATTACAACATAAACTTTGAAAAAATTCACGCACAGTAAAGATGCACAGGTGGAGTCAATAAAAATACGTTCCAAAATCCATGAAAGAAACAGTGATAAATTCCACATACAAATATTTGTTTAGAGGTGGGAATGCAAACTGTTACATTTTAAAATAGACATGAGAATAAAATATTCTGCGATATATGCAACCCAATAAGTAAAGCATTGAAGATAAGTAACAAAACTATTTTAAATAAGAGTTACTCTCCGGTAAGCGACTTCTCACCCGAAGTCCCACAAGGTCAAGGAGAATCCATTATTTTATGACAGCTCTAAGAATTCCACTAAGGAGGATGTTTCAAGACATCACTCGCCAAGTTTTTTCCTCAGTGGAAACAAATGACCCAGTCTATTAGAATATAATGGTTTGGTTAAAAATACTGAAGATTTCCAAGTAATATTTCAGCATGGAGGGACACTTCCAAGGAGGATGAAGATAAAGCAGGTTGTGGAAGATATCAAAAATTCTACAAGACAAACTTCTGTCTCTATTTCATTGTAGGATGTACATCAGAGAAGTCTGAAGAAAACATACTAGAGGCACACAATGAGGAAGCATGAAACTTAGATCGGCAATTACTTCAACCAGGAAGTGACATTCCTTCGATTAGATTCAACCTAACTCTCAGAGTTTCCATGTGTTTAACCTCCATACTGAAGGAGCAACTTGAAAATGTCAACATGAGCATCTGACAGCGCATCATGGAATGGAGTCACGACATCCAGTTGACTGAGAAGGTCTTCCCCTGGACAGCGCTCCAAAATCTCCCAGACACATTCTGCGCTGCTCTGGTTACAAGCTTAAAAGTGGTTGGCAGAAAACAATGAATCACAAAAATTGTACGAATCCAGGTGGTGCCTCCAAATGCAAAATGGCGGCATGTTGAAGGACCTAGAGCAGGGTGGCTCTCGGCAGGAGCATGATCCAACAATTTCCAAAGAGTTGTGGTGATGCAGAGAAAGCACTTCACACAGTGGAGATCCTTGGTCACAGCAAGTACACGCGACTACGGCTCGAAGAAAGGAGATGGCTCATGCCGTGTGCAAATGTCGCCAGTAAATAACGGTAACTGACAGGGCTGAAATAGGAAATAGTGCTTGGGGAAACGTTTTCTTTAAAAAAAAAAATGAAAATGCAGGCAAAATAAAAGTCCGACTGACCACCAGAACATGGCAGCAAATATCCACTCACTCACGCCGGTAAAATCAATAAAATTAGACCACTGATTGAATTCAAGAAAAGTGAAAATAGCAATTTAGCTCAGCTCTTGAACCTCTCAGTCAGCTCCCTGACTTGTCAAAGCTTGGGAAACACTGCCCGAATCTCGTCCTTTTTCTCTGGTTCTGGGCCCCCTTTTCCAGCTCCAGCTCTCCCTCGCTGACTTTAGACTCTTCATCCCAGACCTGGGCTCTGAATTTTTTACACCCGTTCTGGGCTTTCTGTCTCAGTTCTGAGGACTTTTGTTCAAAAGGAGCAGGGCAAATTGCGGGGAATATATATAAGAGAGTTATTATTGTTACTCTCTTCCAAAATACACTCTCCTAATGCATCTGGAAGCGGAAGAAGAACAACTCTTCAAGGTAGAAAGAAGGAAGAGCATTAACTGGCACACTTACGTAAGGGTGACCGATGGAAGGTTACTGGTGGGGCTCAGTGGTGCCAGTATGCTTTTTTTTTTATTATTCCAATCTTTATTTCGGCCATTGGCCATAAAAGATAAACAATAAAACATATACAATCACAGTAAATCAACATGTATAATCAATCAATACACACTTAAACAGTATAAAACATTGGAATTACATGTTGCTAAAAATGCCTTAAAAACTATGAATCTTAAAATTAAGAGGGAGCCTGCGTCTTTAAAATACGGTTGCGGGTGTGCCAGACATTGATGAGAAATTTTGCCAGTGCGAACACAGTTGGGCCTGTAACATCAGATTTTAAAATCCTATACATTGGGGCATACTCCCTACAACCCATGTTTCTAATGAGTGGAAGGAGCCAGTATTTCCTCGCAACCTTGTAAGCTGGGCAAAAGAGGACCACATGTAAATCAGCTTCCTCCGCGGCATCAAAGGCCGGACACTGCTTAGTGGTGGGAGGTAATGACCAGGAGCTGGTAAAAGATCTAAGGGGCAACGTGCCATATCTCCATTGGAGAAACAGCTTCCTGGCCAGCACAGGGGAAATGGCATCTGAAACCCCCTCAAACCAATATGAGTCCTTACTTTGTACAAATACAGAGGATAGTGACCCTTCACCCTGGCTATCTAGGGCCCTAGGCAATTTTTGTTCATGATATGCGTTGGCCAGGGATTTCTTAGAAATGTTTAGTGCGGCATTAGCAGGATCAGTCCATAGGTCTGGGAACCCCATTTTCATACAAGTATTTTGGATGTATTTTATCCAGGGGATCCGGAGCGCTTTCGGATGGGTCAATAGCTCCATCAATTCTGCCCTATAGGCTGCAAGATTGTTGCAACTCCACAGCCTATGCCAGAAGGCTATGGGTCTCAAACCTATTTCATCAGCTATTGGTCGTAGACCCAGATCTAACCTCAAGGGGAGGAGCGGGGTGCTGGGCGGAAGTGCGACTATCTGTCTGATGAAATTATTCTCCGTTAAGGACAGACTACGACAGGATGTGTGTCCCCACAGTTCTGCCCCATACATAGTTGCACCCCTGGCCTGCACCCTATAGATCTGGATAAGCGACCCCAGCGGACGGTATGAGGAGCCATTCATCATCCGGGCGATGCCCCCTGTAGTTTGTACCAATTTGAGGTTCGCCCTGCTCTGGTGAGATCCCCAAGACATGCTTTCATTGAGAGTCACACCGAGGTATTCGAAGGTGGAGACTCTCTCGAGCCGTGTGGCTCCCAATAGCAGTTTTTGGCTTGGGTTCAAAACCATAAACTTGGCTTTAGCCGCGTTAATTTCTAACCCCCTGTCAGTGCAGAAGGCCACAAATGAATCAAGGATCCTCTGTATCCCCATGGGGGTTTTAGACAGCAGCAGGGTGTCATCTGCAAACACAATTACAGGCACCCTGCTGCCAGTCAGTTTGGGGGCGTCGGTATAGTCGATGGCATTCAGGTGGGCGATTACCCTGTCGACGAAGAGGCAAAACAGGGTCGGTGCCAGCACACAACCCTGCCTTACCCCTCGGTCAACGGGGAATCTATCCGTAAGTGCCCCGGACCTCCCACACCTCACTCGAGCATAGTTGTTGTGGTGTAGTCTCTGTAAGATTAATAGGATGTCCGGGGGAACACCCACCTCTGCCAGAACGCTCCAGAGTTTCCCTCTGGGCACCAGGTCGAAGGCGGCCCGTAAATCCACAAAAATTGTGTAGAGACTGCCGCCCTCGAATATTGCTGCCCTCCAATAGATGATGTTCAATCTAAAAACCTGGTCCAGTGTAGAAACTCCCTTCCTAAATCCCGCCTGGTAGGGGCTAAGGACACCCACCTCTTCCACCCAGTCCTGGAGCCGGTTCAGCAATACTGAGGTAATATAAATTTTATGATCAATTATGTCCCCTATCTTAGACCCCACCGACTCCGTGTACGCGCTACAAGTACATGTATGTTCCCTCCACTTCAAGCTATGAAGACGCAAATACATTTGCGTCCAACGTTAACATGTCCTCTTTCAGACCCACCATGAATGGGTCAAATAGTCCGTTCCTAAATATGCCATGCCAACGTCTTTTTGTAGTATGCTTTACACGTTTTTCCTGCTCTGGCAAAGTAGGCCCTGAATTCCTGCCATCAAGCCACTTTACTGGCTTCTGACTCTGAATCTCAGCCCAGGCTGTCTTTGTACCCGTGAACTCTGACTTACTTCCAGCGCGGTCCCCCGTGCTCAGCTCAGCCTGTTGCCTGCCAAGACTGACTATAACCTTCGAGTTATCTGATCTGCTCCTCGAAAATGCATTCCTGCCTACTAGCTCCAGTAAACATTCCCCAGCTGCAGAGCCAAAGGGCATCACTGTCTCCGTGCAAGTAATTCATGGCTCTGTCTCCATGGTAGGCCCATGCCCTCCCTCGCACCTCTCGCTTCTCATGCAGACACCCAGGCGCTTGTACACGCACTCACAGTCAGTATAGAGTAGCTTCTGCCCCAGAGACCTTTCCGTTCAGATAATATGGTTCCCAAACATCAGATATCAGATATGATAGAAGTACAAGTTGATCTGACATGCCAGACTTCTGTCTCTTTCCGTCAGTGTAAATGTCAAGTTTCCTGCACCCTCAAGTTACACGTACATTACACGTCATGCAGCTGCGCGCGCATCCAAGTCTCCGATTTCTGCTGACACTGCCGGATTCACTCACGGATCCGCCTACTTGTGACATCATGATAAATGACGTTCTTGTTCACACCTTCATACACGCCTATTGTAACGCCTTTTGTATTACGTACATGCACTCTTATCTCTCTACTCAGCTGTTACGCCTCCTGCCTATGCTTTTACTGTAATGCATTGACTATATATATGAATGCCTGTCAATAATGTATTGTCGCATACTCGCTTACTTGCATATCATTGACTCTGTCAGTCTGTCCCTTCCCGAACCCTGCGTGGTGACGGAACGGTATGCCACCTTGGCTCGAGCCAATATGCTAATTACCCAATTCCTTTTTAAGGAATAAAACCCACTTTGAGAAACCTCAAATATCACGGATTTTGCCTCTTATTTATTATGAGTTATCCTTATTGATTTTACCGCATAGAAATTCAGTACCAGGTAATTAAATTTACCACATAATTGGCGCCCGAATAGGGACCCCTCCCCCATCTCACGCGCCGGAGGTGCTTTGCAGGCCTAGCCCCCTGCCACAGCCGGACGGAAACTACGCGTACCCGCAGGATTTCCTGTATCTCCCTCAGGCCAACGGAGGTGACTGAGGCTGCGATCGACACCCAGACGAGGCGGTGAGGAGTGCGGAGGATCCCGACCAGAGCCTAGCTGAGAGAGCAAGATCCGAGGTATACAGAGGCCCACCAGGTTCCGAAGTTCCGAAGTATCTGCGGCACGAGTCGAGTCCGAGTCCAGTCCGAATCCAGTCGAGTCCAGTCCAGAGTTTCCGAGGCCTTCTGTTTCCGTGCTTCCCGGTGAGTACCGTTGCTGGGGACGCATCTAGACGTGCACATTAGTTTGTGCCGGTCAAGACAGGTTTGGGTACACAGACCTGGTCTGCACTGTTCTAGACAGTGTATCTGTACTGTTTAGCAGTATATCGAGTCTGCACTGTTGAGCCATTGTTGAGCAGTGTATCTAGTATTATGCAGTCTGATTATTGTTGTTCGTTTCAAAATGTTTTAAATGTGTCTTAAAAATGTCGTGGTATGAGTGATTGTTCGATCTTTATTATTGTGATTATTGTGTTCATTGTGTTCATACCGAAGTAAGAACGAAGTAGCCAAGTTTATTAAGATGCCGTTATTCTCCAAATTAAGACAGATAAAAACTAGGAAGGGGATACTCGAGGAAGCCGTTCCCATTCCACCTAGGGACACTCCAGGGTACTTTATGTACCACAAGCACGGCCTAGATGCCGTTCTATTTCTCGATTTATGGGTGGACTACACTAAAGACCTGGCAGAGAACCAGAGATGGCCCGCTGCTGGGACATGGGATGCAGAGTGCATCATAAGAGTAGAAGAGGCATTACGGAAAAAGAAAGCCAGACAGTCACAGAAGGATGCCATCGAATTATGGCGTAAAGAATCACATAGGCGTACAGAAAAGGCACTTAGAAAGGAAGAGAAAAGGAAAGAGGATTCTGACAAGGCCCAAGAAAACGTATTAGTTGAGGAAGGTATCCGAGTAAAAATAGAACAAGTGGACAGACAACTAAACACCATTAGGAATGGTATGTATCCTCTCCTGGCCGAAGGTTTACCCAAAGCCACTCCGGAAGTACCAAAAGATCTATCGCCTCCTATGCTCCCGATTAAAGTACATCCCAAAACCGCGAAGGATATTTTCCTTTCTTCCTATCTAGATGATGTAGTGCCCGCATATGCTAATTCCGCACGGCAGCGCACACCTCCTGCTGGTGGCGCTCGACCCCGAGACAATCAGCACCTACCCCCGCGACAAGCTACTCCTCCGCCTCTTCCTCCCGTTCCGAATGTTCTTCCAGCTCTTCCCGCACCCATTCTTCCCACTTTTCATCCAAATAACCCTTTCGGAGCCGGTGCCTCAGGAGGCGCGTCCGGAGGGACGATAGATTTTCAGACACCTCCACAAGTACATAGATTGACTTACAGAGACCTAGCACAACAACGTACACCTCGATCAGCCGATTTTGATATAGTAAAGGAACGTCTCGGGGATTGTAGATACGATCCAGTACCCGGTAGAAATGATGACAGACTAATACTCGCATCAGTACGACTAAGACGGGTTACCAATTTCTTGTTAACCCTACCCGGAATGGTTGAACATCTAGACAGAATATATCATTTTGTCCAAACAGGGCAAGGACCTGAAAGTATTAAGGAAGCCATGGCTCATCAGAAAGTTGACACTCAAGCCAAGATATTACGGTTTTTTATAAACTGCTTAATAAGAGAACAAGATAGACCGGGGATGGACCCGGAGGAAATGAAAGCACTTCATAGATGGGGTCAGAATATAGCAGACGGGAACCATGATAAACAGAATAGTATAAAAAACATGTACCAAAGAATCAGAAGTGAAGTGTTAAAAATACATGAAACAAGACTGTTAGAACCAGGAAATGAATCAGACAAGCTTGAGTCCTCAGAAGAGGAGCAACAAGAAGAAGCTACAGGACCAGTTAAAGAAACAATAGCGTATGTAGGTAAAGGGAGACCTTTTAATAATTCAATGCGTCCAGTGCGTCCAGAAAGCAAAAGACTTTTTCAGGAAGCCATGTGGAATGCGAGAACTCCTGAACACTTATTCCAAGCTACTGACAGCAGACTTCGAGAACGAATGGGGTACCATGTACTCGATTCTATGGACGAACAAGAACTAGCTAAGTCAGCAGTACAATGGGCTGACAGTTCCGAGAAATATAGTGATGATGCGTTAGTACGCACGTTTTTGAACATGACACCAAGCGAACAGCGTTTAGCTGGTACATACATGATACAACACCTACTTCTATTGTATAGAAGTCAACATTCCGATCCAGGCCCCCTGCATGATATATTAACAGAACTACTAATGAATAAATTGAGAGGTCTAGGTACCGACCTGATTAAAATAATTCTAGAACATCGACACAGATATAGTGCCTTTCTATGTCCACAGTCTGAGCCAACACACTCCATGGAAAGAAAAACGTATTACATGGATAGACAGAATCCGCTACGAGAAGTGCACCCAGTTCAGAATGCCGACAACACACTTAGACGCGTGTTCGTGTACACCCCTATAACTAAAATAGAGTTATTGGAAATGAAGTCATTAGTACCACAGAATATACAGCATATTCCGCCTATGCCAGTTTCACAACAGACTGCAGCAGTGCCACAGCAACAGCCTATTTCTGCAACACAGAACACGACACAACAGATGTACCAGTATGCACAAAATGATTACCCCGATTATCAGCGATACACATGAAACAGCCTAGAGAGGGAATTTGGCTTGCCGCTTATTGAAGTTCCTGTAGATCAAGAGGGTCCTTATGTACACAGTCAGGTGTTAGGGAAAGACAGAAAGTTTTTAATTGATACAGGGGCAAGCAGGACCACAATCAGTCACAATGAGGTTCCAGGGGCACCCCTCTCAGGCTCACAGAATGTTTCCCTTGGATTTTCAGGAAAGCCTATTATTAATGAAGTATCACAGCCACTTCCTCTGGCAGTGGGTCCTTTGACACGGACAACAGATCTATTGCTTACGAAATCATGTCCAGAAAACTTATTAGGAATTAAAACATTGAAGGCTCTAGGAGCTATAATATGCTGCTCTCCGGAAGGAGTACGATTATTCTTACGAGATTTTAAAGGCCATTACGTGTTAAGAGACATGGATCCCCGGTTGCAGAATGTACCTGCACACTTGTGGGCGCAAGGCCCCGCGGATGTAGGTTGTATGAACATTACACCATATCGAGTCACACTCAAAGCAGGAGTGGTATTACCACGAATTCGACAATACAAGTTACCCCCAGATGCTGTAGTGGCTTTACTGAGAATCATTGACGAGCTCATCGCACAAGGAGTGGTCGTAGAAACTGACTCCAATGTATGTAATTCTCCTATCATTCCAGTTCTTAAACGTACTGAGCCAAATGCACCACCTGTTTATCGATTAGTTATTGATCTGCGCGAATTGAATAAATGCATTGTACCACAGTACCCAGTGGTTCCAGATATCTCGTCATTACTGACAGCTATTGATTCAGAAGCAACGTTCTTTACTGTAATTGACCTTAAGAACGCCTTCTTTAGCGTCCCTATGGACCCAGAAAGCCAATACTTGTTCGGATTCAGTTTAAATGGACGGAGTTTCAAATTTTCACGCGCACCTCAAGGATTCACAGAAAGCCCCAGCATCTATAGCCAAGCACTGAAAAAACAACTCGACAGTATCCACATGCCTGTTAACACCACCCTACTTCAATATGTCGATGATCTGTTGATCACCGCCCGAAGCGAACCCGAATGTGAAAAAGCATCACTGACGGTTTTAAACTTTCTGGCTGACAAGGGACACAAGGTATCTCCCTCGAAGCTACAATTCTGTGTTCAGCAAGTTGTGTACCTGGGTCACTTGCTGTCCAAAGTGGGGAGACAGCTCACTCCAGATCGCATCCAGTTAATTGTAAACATGTCACCACCGAAAACACAAAAGGAGGTGCGGGCTTTTATAGGCCTCACTTCGTACTGTAGACAATGGATTCCCCAATATGCATTTCTAGCAAAGCCACTCATTAAATTGACAACTCAGGAGGCAGCGACATCGAATGTCCTCCCTTGGACTCAGGAACATACACAAGCTTTTGAAGACTTAAAGAAAGCCCTATGCCAAGCACCTGTTTTAGCAACACCATGTTACAATAAGCCTTTTACACTTTTTGTCACAGAACGTGAAGGTACTGCATTATCAGTCCTCACTCAGGAACAAGCAGGTTCACACAAACCGTGTGCTTACTTTTCTAGCACATTAGATCCAGTAGCCCAAGCTTTACCTGCATGTTTAAAATCAGTTGCAGCGACAGCATTAGCAATCAGACAGAGTGATTCCATAGTATTAGGACATCAATTGACAGTACAAGTTCCACATTCCGTGGAAGTTCTTTTAAATCGCACACAAACCCAACACTTGACCATAGCCAGACTGACAGGATATGAATTGACATTGTTTCAACCACATATAGAAATTAGACGCTGCAGCACATTGAATCCTGCCACACTTTTGCCATTAAGCGGTGTAGACCCACTGAAGCATGATTGTATTGAAGTCATTACTATTACAACGAAACCCAGACAAGACTTGACAGATGTCCCATTACCAGACCCAGAGCTGACACTTTATGTGGATGGCTCATGTATGAGAACAGGTACAGGTGAATTAGTGGCAGCTTACGCAGTCACGACAGACACTGAAGTTATTGAAACCAATTGTATCGACACACTGTCAGCTCAAGCAGCAGAGCTTATCGCTCTGACACAAGCCTGTATTCAAGCCAAAGATAAAAGAGTTAACATATACACTGATTCACGTTATGCATTCGGAGTTGTTCACGACTTTGGAGTTCTCTGGCGAGAGAGAGGTTACTTAACTTCTCACGGTGCCAACATTCAACACGGTCCCCTCATTCAAGCCCTGTTAGATGCAATACATCTACCAACTTCGATATCTATTATGAAGTGTAAGGCACATACAAAGATTACTGATATGATCTCCCAGGGTAACGACCTGGCAGACCGAACAGCTAAGCAAACTGCCCAGAATCAAATTCATGTAAACGACTCGACAAAGACAATAGTTCCGACACAATCACACTGTATGACAGTCAAGGATCCCACACATGATGTAATTGATATACAGACACATGCCACACCAGATGAAATAAAGAAGTGGACTGAACTAGGAGGGATCCAAACAGATCAGGGATGGATGACGAAGGGAAAATCTACATGGTTTCTCCCCGATTCCATGGTTCAAGTCATCATTAACACTATCCATAGCCCAGCACACCTAGGAGAAAAAGCGATGCTAGACAGTATCCAACATATATGGTCCAATAAGAACTTAAGGGCAGCGGCAAAACAAAAAGTGCGTACCTGCATGATTTGTTGTCAGTTCAATCCAGGTAAAAGCATTCCTGTAGAGAAAGGTGGATTTCAGCCTCCCGACCACCCTTTTGAAGTCCTCCAGATGGATTATATCCAGATGGAACGCTGTCGAGGATTCAAGTATGTCCTCGTAGTTGTATGTGCGCTTTCACGATGGACCGAAGCATACCCGGTTCCCGATTACACTGCTCCGACCACTGCCAAACAGCTGGTTCGTGAATTCTTCCCACGGTATGGTTTGCCCCGTATCGTGTACTCAGATAACGGTCAGCCATTCTCATCTGAGCTTGTAAAACACATTACACTTCTGTTAGGTTATCAGTGGAAGTTCCACTGTGTCCGGCATCCCGAGGCGGCCGGTCTCGTGGAGCGCCATAATCAGACATTAAAGATCCGACTTTCAAAAATATGCAGAGAGAAAGGCATTGACTGGATAGTAGCCTTGCCAGTTGCCCTTTTTTATATGAGGATGGTTGCGCATTCTCGTACTGGGCTATCCCCGTATGAAGTGGTCTTTGGTAGGCCACCAAATATGTGGGGGACGCCTATACCTCGTAAAATTACAGATGTTGACTGTATTATGCTGACAGATTACCTTGCCTCCTTGATGTCTGCACTACAATCTTGTCGTTCACAGGTAGCTGCAGCCTTTCCCGACAACACCGAGGTAAAGCCCCATGAAGTGGTCCCCGGTGATTTTGTGTTCGTGCGGAATTTTGATCGGAGAAGTCCACTGGAGCCCCGCTGGCAGACCCCGAAGTTGGTTCTTCTAACGACAAGGACGGCTGTTAAATTGGAGGGCAGAAAAGGATGGCTGCACTCGAGCCACATAAAAAAGTTTCACGGACTTCCTTCGGACTTGGACTGTAAGCCCTGCCCTCCTCCACAAACTGACTCAAAACTCCCCCTGGTTGAGAAAACCGCTTCTGAAGAATATAGACTAAAATTACGGTCTAGCAAGTCAGACAGTTTAATTGTTTAAGTCCTCCCCTAGGTGAATCGGTTAAATTAGTTTCTGACATGTATCCCCTAGATCGAGATAGAGAGAGAGATAGGCAGAGACAACTGAAAAAACGTGCATATTGTAAATCACTTCGTAGTCACTGTATAGTGACATTATTAATTATGTTTTTTCTAAGTCTTCTGATTATTGCCGCTAGTATCTTGCTGCACTCCTACTACCCTATTTTCAAACATGTACAATCTGCTTATAACGTTACTGCCGAACATTCCTTTAATGAGTTACCTCCACATGAACTTTCTTACAGACTTGCGCTGCGCAACAACACATTCATTAGTATGCTACATCACTCCCATCAGACTAACAATGCTACAAACTGTTGGATTTGTGGCCGACTCCCTCCCTATCAGAAATACAAGGGAGTTCTGCCCCTTTTTCCATATCCGTTCACTCACAATGGCTCCTGTGGGGCATGGTTTAGATTGATTAATTCCCTAGATTCTGATATTGCTGTTTACGATGGAAGCTGGGTTTGGGGAAACTTGAACCTAGTTTTACTTAAAGTCTGTTACCCCGACGAGAAGGGAATTCCCACTAGAATAGGAACTGATTTAGAAAATGAAGTATATGGATTAGGTAACTACACAATTAACCTCATGATTCTGACTGTTGAATCCGAAACTACACCAGTTTTACCTGCCATGTCAGTATTACCAGTCAAAGGTGAATTATGTATCAGAAAGAATGGTTCCATACACTTAGGTCATAGTGAATGTACTACTGTGATCGAATTCAGTGATCAAGGCAAATCCACGTTTAGAGCTACCCGTCATTCCTACTTTGTCTGTGGCCATACTGCATACATACGTTTGCCTCCAGATTGGGATGGTACCTGTTACATTGCATTCCTTCTGCCACCTGTTTTCCTAGCTCCTCCTGATTATCATAGAAATACTAATCTAGTAACCAGCAGACTCAGAAGAGATATCTCACTTGTCGATTACACTGAAACAGCATGGGAACAATATACCGATTTTAATAAAGGATTCTTTTTCTTCTTGGGTCCTGTCCAAAATAGTAAATTAATACGCAGATTAACTAGAACACTTGAAGCAGTAGTGAATGAAACTGCCTCCGCCTTAGGTAACCTAACCGAAGAACAGTCCGCGATGCGGGTTGTTGTCCTTCAGAATCGTCTTGTTATTGACGTCATCTTGGCAGATAGAGGTGGAGCCTGTAAGGTCATCGGGTCAAGTTGCTGTGTTTTCATTCCACAAAACGCACCATCTGTATATCAAGCTATTACACGTCTCCATAAAATTGCAAATCAGATACATCAGAATCCAGGCACCTGGACTTGGTCCGGTTGGTTCTGGACGACGTTGACCGCTTGGGGATGGAAGATCCTATCCTTCCTAGGCATTGGCCTTCTCATAGTATTCAGCTGTTGCCTGTGTTTACAATGTGGACCGGCGATTTGCGGCCTGTGTGCCACATCATGTATTCCGAATTCAAATTCCCATTCAACACGTCAAAAGAATAAAGAAGAGCAAATGATGTTACATGAACAGATTGATCGGTTCATGCAGATTGATATATCATGAAGGGTCCGTAGGGGACAAGGAGGGAATGAGGTAATATAAATTTTATGATCAATTATGTCCCCTATCTTAGACCCCACCGACTCCGTGTACGCGCTACAAGTACATGTATGTTCCCTCCACTTCAAGCTATGAAGACGCAAATACATTTGCGTCCAACGTTAACATGTCCTCTTTCAGACCCACCATGAATGGGTCAAATAGTCCGTTCCTAAATATGCCATGCCAACGTCTTTTTGTAGTATGCTTTACACGTTTTTCCTGCTCTGGCAAAGTAGGCCCTGAATTCCTGCCATCAAGCCACTTTACTGGCTTCTGACTCTGAATCTCAGCCCAGGCTGTCTTTGTACCCGTGAACTCTGACTTACTTCCAGCGCGGTCCCCCGTGCTCAGCTCAGCCTGTTGCCTGCCAAGACTGACTATAACCTTCGAGTTATCTGATCTGCTCCTCGAAAATGCATTCCTGCCTACTAGCTCCAGTAAACATTCCCCAGCTGCAGAGCCAAAGGGCATCACTGTCTCCGTGCAAGTAATTCATGGCTCTGTCTCCATGGTAGGCCCATGCCCTCCCTCGCACCTCTCGCTTCTCATGCAGACACCCAGGCGCTTGTACACGCACTCACAGTCAGTATAGAGTAGCTTCTGCCCCAGAGACCTTTCCGTTCAGATAATATGGTTCCCAAACATCACATATCAGATATGATAGAAGTACAAGTTGATCTGACATGCCAGACTTCTGTCTCTTTCCGTCAGTGTAAATGTCAAGTTTCCTGCACCCTCAAGTTACACGTACATTACACGTCATGCAGCTGCGCGCGCATCCAAGTCTCCGATTTCTGCTGACACTGCCGGATTCACTCACGGATCCGCCTACTTGTGACATCATGATAAATGACGTTCTTGTTCACACCTTCATACACGCCTATTGTAACGCCTTTTGTATTACGTACATGCACTCTTATCTCTCTACTCAGCTGTTACGCCTCCTGCCTATGCTTTTACTGTAATGCATTGACTATATATATGAATGCCTGTCAATAATGTATTGTCGCATACTCGCTTACTTGCATATCATTGACTCTGTCAGTCTGTCCCTTCCCGAACCCTGCGTGGTGACGGAACGGTATGCCACCTTGGCTCGAGCCAATATGCTAATTACCCAATTCCTTTTTAAGGAATAAAACCCACTTTGAGAAACCTCAAATATCACGGATTTTGCCTCTTATTTATTATGAGTTATCCTTATTGATTTTACCGCATAGAAATTCAGTACCAGGTAATTAAATTTACCACAATACCCTACCAAACAGTTTCTGTGCTACATCAATTAAACTGATGGGTCTGTAGTTGGCTGGGAGGAGAGGCGAGCCCTTTTTGAATATGGGCACCACCTCCGCCCCCAGCCAAGTACTAGGGATTTCCATGCCGCTAAGAACTCCGTTAAACAGAGCGGCAAGGTAGGGGGCCCAAACAGTGGGCTCCTGTTTAAACAGGTCCCCGGGTAGGTCATCCAATCCCGGCGCCTTTCCCGAGGTGAGTCCCGCTATAGCAGCAGTGACCTCGCCCAGAGTTATTGGATCCCCCTCATAATCTGGCCAACCAACCCCAGTCTCAGTAATAGTTTCTCCCGGCTCAGAGCTGTAGAGGGACTGAAAATGTGCCTGCCACACCTCTGGTGCGATGTTTGGCTCAATTGCCGACTGGAGATTTTCCGACCCCCCACTCACTATCCTCCAGAACAGTCGATGGTCTTTAATCGCTAGGGCCTTAGTAAGTTCTTCCCATTGATTTTCCTCCCATTCAGCTTTAGCGTGGGCAACGAGTTTTTTATAGGCCCATCTACTTTCTCTTATCTTATCCCCCCCTAGACCCTCCTTGATAGATCTAAGAAGGTCCCCTTTTGCCCTTCTGCAGGCTGTGTTGTACCATGAGGATTTGCATTGCCGCCCCCTACTTGAATTCCGTGTGTTACTAAAGAGGTTAGGGGCCGCAACTTTTATGAGGTCCTCATGAGCCTTATATAATTTCGCCTGGGAGTCTTTATTATTCACCCCGGTATCTAAGTCCCCCACAGTTTCCAAGATGGGAATTATCCCGTCATAGAGCCTAGGAAGTTTCTCCTTACTTGTGACCAGATGCTCCCACCTGATTCTTCTCCTGTTGTTTTCCAGGAGAAGTTCAGGTTTGCTCCCCTCCAAAGACATTGTGGGAGTCTGAAGACCAGGGTGAACAAGATCAAGCTCAAGTGCATTATGGTCACTATCTAACCTTTCCATTACCCTAAAGTCCCGGATGGTTGGCCACTTCTCTATTTGGACCAAGACATAATCCAAGCGAGACTCTCTTCCCACTCTATTATAGGTGGTTCTGCTGGGTATGTCAGATCTAATTCGCCCATTACAGGCTCTGATTCCAAACTTTAGGGTGAGCGCTGTGATTTGTAATGCAAGGGGAGTCCATGCCTTCGCGGGGGGAGCTTCTACCGGGGGCACTGACCATCTAGCCTCTTCTTCCATTGGGAACCCCTCCAGAAGACCTGGCAATGGCTCAAAGTGAGAATTAAAATCCCCTCCCACCACCTAGGATAAGTCGCTTGATAGCTCAGATAGATAGTTCGTGAGTTCATCTATGGTGGGTGATTCCTTGGCAATTCCAACTGGCCTGGAATAGTATGCTTTTTAAGTCCGTAGTTTCAAGAAATTTGTTACCTTGTAGCTTCTTCAGAATTCAAACATTTGTAATCCAAAAGCTGGTAAATGTAGATTCTTTCCAGATCATCGCCAAATGTAATAAGTCCATGTACTCGAGGTGTTGTATAAAGATGGAAGGTTTATTGATACAGTTCTTAGATGTAGATACGTTTCAAGCATAGAGCCCCACCGGGAGCAGCCTCCTCGCTGCTCAGCCCATACTCTCAGCTGACACACCACACTCAGGCATTCCGACACTCCATTACCTCACCACACACCAACATTCCACGGTATATCCACACTGGCTGAGCAGCAAGGCAGAGAAGTAGGAAAAGTGGTATTGCACTGAAGACCACATAAAACACAATCCACAAATAAATATGAAGAAATATGAAGAGTTTATACTTTCAAAATACATTTTCACTTTAGTAGAAAAAATAAAATACCAAAACATAAACAAGAAGTTTCTGAAACATAGAAATAGTTACCTTTGAAGAACTAAGAGATAAGAAGAAGAAATTGGAGGTACAATAGTGATAAGAAATTACAGAAAGACATACATCACCAGAGTGCACCAAAAAGGTGTCAACATTTGCAAGACCTGAAGGTAAAGGAAAATAAATGCATTGTAAACTTTTTTTCAAAATTAGAAGTAATTTTATTTCAGAAAGCCATTTTCTTAAATATTGATTCTTTAACTACCAAATCACACTATAAATACTTTTTTCTTTTGCCCTATTCAATCCGTCAGAGGTAAGCCTGTTCTGACACATGATTGTATTTGTGAAATGCAATTAAACATTTTAACCCACTAAAGGAAAAATTTGGGGCATTTAATAAAACGTAAACCAGTCCATGGCTTATTATGTTATGTGGTGTCTAACAGAGTATCTATTGAGAATATTTTATTGGTTTTAAGTGTTGGCTTTACTACCAGTACTATTCATGACCCTATAAAGGCTTTTTTATGATATGCAATGTTGGGTAATCATTATTTTCTTTATTAAAATTTATATAATGCATATTATTGTAACTGATGAATTGATGATGTTGAACTTCAAACAACTTGATCATAATGTTTAGAAGTGTGTTTATTATTGCAATATACTAATAGTTGCTTCACATTTTCATGTGAGACACCATTTTAATAAAATGGAAGCATTTTACTGACGTTTTGCTTATTCTGCACCTGTTAATTCCCCCCTCCCAATCAGTGTCCTACTGCGAGTCCTCTCTCTTGCAGTTTCCGCGGAGATCGTGTGTTGTGAAGTAGAAGGTAACTTTCCTTAGAGAGGGTTTATTGTGAATTCAGCTTTACATTGTGTTCCAAATTTATCATTTTGAAAGACTTCTGTTAGAAGTTCTGATGTAGGCTTCAAAAGAACACCAAAGTGACAGCCTTGGTTTGATGATGTTTAATATTGTATTAAACATCTCTAGGCTACTGTTGCTGAAGAAGCAACAGAATAAGTCTTTTACCTTAGAAACAGGTTAGTGCTAAGGAACTTGAAAAAAAGATCTTGCTTCTGGTTTGTCCAATGTGAGCTAATAATGATCTTGTCATGCTGAATCTGCAGTTTTTCTAATGGTTTATGTGTAAAATGGGTATAAAATCCTCTTTTTTGATGACTTCTCATTTTCCTTCCGGGACTCTGTCTGCTTGTCTCAAGCCTTTTCTTCTCCCTTTTGGATGCTTTCACTCCTTTTTATGAGCCTGTCAATTAGATTTATTTGAGGTGTATTTCTGCCTAATTAGGACTTCAAAATTACTGATTCTGACTGTATTTTCTGTATGAGCCTTTATGGCATGTTCTGCATTTCTCTGTATTGCTTATCGTAAGAAACTGGGTTGTTAGTTGAGACGGGTGTGAGACCTTGTCAAGCAACAGCCACAATCCTTGTCAGAGTGGACCAGAAACATTTCTAAATTAAACTGTGCTTAACCCTCTGGTAGCAGTTGAGCTTGAGTTAGAGGTGATATGTAAAGTATTTATTCAGCACTTAAATAGTAGTATGGTGACAACACAATACAAGAAACAATTTTAAGGAAAATAGAGAAAAAAGTAAGAAACTATTTGACACCAAAATAACAACATTCCAATCAGTAGAACCGAAAATATCAAATTTCAAAGATTAATGGTAAGTATAGCTCCTAAAAGCACAAAGTGCTACTCAGGGTTATCCGGTTGTGTGAGATAGGGTGACAGCTACAAGTTCAGGCTGATCACAATGTAGGGTGGGCTAGAAGCAGGGACCGGGGTTGTTCTTCTGAAAAAGTTACCTTCTAAGGCCCAGCACAAAGAATTTAATTTGCTGTGGAGGAGACCAGGAGAAGCAGGGAGAGCTTCAAGGATGGTCATCACTGTTGTGCTAAGAGCAGGAAGGGTGTTGTGGATGGTCTTCGCTGCCTGTCAGCTGGTGCAGACGGTTGATGTTGGACCTTTGTGTTGGGGATAACTGCAGGCTGCCAATGCTTTAGTGAAAAGTGCATATTTTGTGTTGCTGGTCATTGCTGGAGGTCGATGCAGCGTGAAGAGGCAGGTTCACCAGAGATTCATGTTGGCAGTTGGCATGGGCAGCAAGATTTTGATGGGAATGGGTCCAATTGTGGCCACGAAGATCTCAAGACTTCACAATTTTTCTTTTTGTTTTAGATGGAGCTCACCTGATCTACACCAAGGGTACAGGACCTGGAAGGCACCTCTTGGGGGATAAGGAACTCACTCCACCTGTGGTCAACAGTGCTCGGGCAGGTCCAGTTGCAGGGCTAGGCAAATCCAGGTGCAGCAGGGCAGCTGGGCAGTTGCAGTGGGGCATTTGAAGCTTGATGTGTCCATATAGCTCACAAGAAGAGGTCAGTCAGCTACCCTTGGAATCACTGCAGTCTGGGATGAAGGGTGCAGGTCCAATCTTCCTTTCCAGACAGGAGGTCAGGTGTCTAGCAGCAGGGTAGTCCTTCTTATGTATTGTCTATAGGTCCAGGAATGTTATGAAGAGTCGGTCTGGTGGTCCTATTTATATACCTAATGCCTTCTTTGAAATGGGAAAAGCTTCTGGGGTTTTTCCTCTACAGAGAAAGGACTGAGTTATCGTTTAAAGGGCTACTTAAGTGTGTGGCAATTTAAGTGTGTTTGGCCCATTAGTAGCATTTAATGTACAGCGCTGGGTACTTGTACTATTCCAGATTATTAATTAAAAGCAGATTAATTGTGACAATTGGATGTACGCCAATGTTACCATGTTTAAAGGAGGGGGCACAAGCACGTTAGCAATGATTAGCAGTCATAATAGAGCCCTAAAGCCAACTGAAAATGAGTTCAGCAAAACAGAAGGGGTGAAGGCAAAGAAATTGGGGGACTTCTATCCAAGTGTGTTACGTCTAACACTAGTAATAAGATTTCTGTCATAAACTTTTAACATTTAGACTCTTATTATGATGCCAGGCAGACTGGCACTGACAGACCGTTGGTGTCCGTCTGCCAGGCATATAGGGCATCCCTCCGGCCACCACATTACGATGCAGGCGGTCGAAGCAATAATGTCGGAGGGAAAGACCACCGCTTCTGATAGGTACTAATGATCCTGACGTGGCAGCAGTTAGAATCGTGAGCCTAAATTGAGGTGGTGCTTGCTCAGGCACCCCCGTCAGGATTACTATGTCGCTTTCCAACTGCCCTGCAGCCGGAAAGGGACTTTGGGGGCCCCAAGCAGATCTCCCGCGCTCCGTGGTCCACTGGAATGTGGCCCGGGTTGCACATGTAGTGGCCTACATACATATTTATGGTGCCTGGCGCACAGTGCATGAAGGTGCACAAAGTGCTCAATAGCACTGTGGCTTGTACTGCGGGCCTTTTCTGCAGGGTTATGAAGCCATTTTCTTCCAGCCAGCCCAGGAGGCACATCCAAATTGGGTGGTCGGACTGCCACCTACCTGTCGGACGGTCCATGGTCTGCCGTGGTGTCAAGCGGTTGTCTGACTGCCCAACCTCATAATAAGAGCCTAATTTTGTTATCTGGAACTCACTATTTGAGTGGTCCCAGTTGCAATATCATTTTGCTCTGTTAATTTGGTGGGTCGAGTGTTGTGGAGGGTGGTGACTCTTACCACAAGATGGATAGAACCTGGAGCTGAACCATCAGTGGTGAATGTTAGGGTGCCTCAATTATTGATGTTTAGTGAATTATTAGGGTTTGGGCACCTGCAACCTCATACAATAAATGTTGTTAAACAAGCATTCTGCGTAAAAATGATCTACTCTATGAGAATGTGATGCAACTAAAATATCATACTTTCTTAACTTATTTTTAAAGAGAACAGACATCAAGACAATGGTTCTTTTCAAACCGTTTACCAGATATTGGAAGAACATGTTGCAATTATAAATAACAGATAAAGAAAATAGAAAATGCTTGTTGTCTATAATCATCATTAAAGATTGCACATCCTTCCCTTTAGCAGTTCACCATGTTGAAACTACAATATAACACCTATAAAGCATTAGTGTGTTAACATTTCGCAGTTAGGGCTTTTTTTGTGAATTAGTACATCCAATGTGTAAGATATTGAATGGTGTTTAACTAACTGTGACAGCTAATTATTTTGTAGATTTCTTAATGTATGTCTCTACACATATTCACTTTTCATCTAAATCATAATGTGACAATTGTTCAGTTCCAGTCCCCCTTCCACAGTATACTCTTACTCCTTTCAGATAATTTATTCTGGCAGGTCTTGAACATACACGTTAAGTTAATATAGGCAAAGCAGTCAATGATTTTTGGATTTTTCAGTAGTTTCAAGTTTAAGTTTATTTGTTTGATTAATTAAAATCTTACAAGTACAGTTATGCAGGGTTTAGAAAAGAACCAACACTCTAAATAAGATTGGAGAAATCGTGTTCAAATCCATGTTTTAAAGCAGTTTTCGGTTATAAACCAAATGCAATCTTTCTATGGCCTGTGCTGTCCAAGCTAAAGCCTGAATATTTGGAAATGAAAATGAAAATAGAAAGTCTTTAAACTCAAGGTGCCAAAAAGGAAAATGTAGTAAAAATGCTGAACAACAATATATAACAGCAAATTGGATCCTTCAGACTATTAATTGGCACACCTCATTAAACTGCAATTCAATCTTTCATGGTTTTGCATTAAGATATGTATTAATGAACAGACTAGCGAATGTTCTGTCATTACAATCTGTAATTAAACTGTCCAATACAATTCATGGTCATAAGCTTGAAAAATCACCAGCTCAGAAACTAAGCTAGTATAGCCCTCAAATTCCCTGAAATTACTGCACAACGCCTTTATTTGAAAGTTTTTCAACCGAGATTCTGCTTATTAATGTATACTCTGAACGACGGATTATTAATTAAAAGTACGCAGGGGCAAATTTGCAAGCCTCTTGCGCCACTTTTGCATCACTTTTTCCATGTTACAAATGACGCAAAAGTGGTGCAAGGGGCTTGTAAATCTGCCCCGCAACGTTTAACTGAAATAGCAGCGCAAAATTATGGCATCTGGTAGATTTAACTGGTCAGCCTTTTAGCAATTTGGGTTCTCATCCTGAGCTTCTCAGAGTGCTTGATTCAGACGGTACCAACATGTTGTATTAACACATATTCTAAGTTGTCCTAAGGCAAATTTACTTACTAATATATGGCAGAACATGTCCCTGAATGTGTCAATTGCATGCCAAAAGCTGTGGCGAAACACTGATTTCTGCATGAATTCACCATTCCTCAGTGAATTTCCCAGAATACCACCCCAAGAAATTCACAAGGATTTCAGAATTGATTGTGTGAAAGGGAGACAGCAGAAATGCGCCATATCAACTAAGATATGACACACATCTGCTGCCCCTTAGCGCTGGCACACAGTGTGCTGCCAAGCGCCAGCGCAACCACACTTGAGTCATGGTACAAGGGTGCTTGCATTGCAGCCATGGAATGCCTTCCCAATACAGCCTAACGCGAGGCAGCACTTTGGGTTATATATGTCGGAGCTTATGTTCCTTCCTTTTGAACAAATAATTAATCAACGAGGATTAATTCTCATTGTCAAATATTTCGCTGATAGAGGGCTATCATATTTTTGTACAAAAGTATAAACTCGACTCATTTGGTAGTCAGTTAAGTCACGTCAGAACTTGCGTTTTTTTCTTTGAATTATGTCCTCTTCATATTTGACAAGGATTTTGTGCAAGATGTCATAGTTTTTGGTTGTAATTTCACCCCAGTTAGCTTCTTCAATTCGTTTGGAAAGGATGTCCCAGTTTGTTTTTCTCTAATTCCTCTTGAGCTATGTCTATTAGCTGTCGTAACATATTGTTAGAAGCTGTGCGTAGGTTATCCTCCCAGATTTGTAATTTGTCTGGGGCCGTGGTCTCTATTGGGGGAAAAATTAAGATCCGTAATCCTCTTGGAATAAGGTAATGCTCCAGATATTTTTTGAGGGATGCTCCTTCCCACCATTTTGATGTTTCCTTTTTGGCAGATTTTTCCAAAGCCTGAAAGTACTTTTTGCTGATAGTAGGCTTGTTGTGCTTGGTGTTTTCGGAATGGCTGCACCCGTGGGGTCAAAAGCTTCTTCTAATCTGTTGTTTCTCCGTTCTCGCCGAATGTCATAAGTAGACAACCTAGTACTCGGTTCAATGTTGATTCTTCCAAAATAATTTTTTGTATTCCTTGTTTATGTAGATTAAGTCTTGTTACATTCCATCTTTTAGTCAGGCTTTACCCGGTAATCCAGACCCATAGGATTCTCTAGATAATAATTCCTAAAGAATTAGAAGATGAAGGAACTATGCTCCTAGCTCTGGACCGTGATAGCTTCGCAAAGTCAAATAGGGTTATATGTGTAGAAGCTTTTGTTCCTTCCTTTTAAAAAAATAATTAATCGACGAGAATAAATCCTTATTGTCAAATATTTCGCAGATAGAGGGCTATTATTCCATTTCCAGTGGTTTGCCACTAGTTTAGACTAGGTTGCAAATGCGTCAATATCTTACGCCTGCCTCATGGCAGGCGTAAGACTGACACAGGCACATTTCACATGGGACTTGCCCATGTGTAATGACCCACTGCTGAAGTTGCGTCACTTTTGTGACACTCTCCAGCAATGCGTCATTTTTTTACCTACATATACGTCAGAAATACTGACTTATTTGTAACTCCTTGCAACATGATGCATCATACTGTAAATATGACGCATCATTATTGTCGTAAAGAGGGAACAATGAAAAATGACGCATCGCTGTTTTCTCGCAGCGATGAGTCTCTTTTCATAAATGAGGCCCTACGCCTCCTCACAAGGAAAGATTTTTCCACTTTTGCAAGTATGCTATATTGTACAACACACACGCAAAGTTTCATTAAAGGATCGTTTTAGCTCTGGGGCGTCCCCTTTCAGTACAAATCCTATGATTCAGTGAATGCACAGATCTTTGCATTATGTTGCAAGGGTGTGTGCATTGGAGCATGGCAGCACAAAGTGCAGCAGTGCTGGGGGCAATAAAAATTGCCACATCTTTGTTGATATATCACATTTTTCTCTATGCCTTTGACAGGATGCAGCACAGCAACATTTGTCACTGCGCTGCTTGCACCAAATATTAGTAAATCTGAGCCTAGGTTTCAACTGGCTACATGTACACGAACAGACACTACAAAATCATTTAGGTATAGTCAGTAGTTATGCCATCCGTAAATTCAACCTACCGCAGCTGAAGGAAGCCCTACTTACCTCACCTATACAAAAGATATTAACATACTGCTCTTATGGCCTTATTTAGAGTTTGGCTGATTAGTAGTCAATCACACAAACGTCAGGTGCATATCATCCATAGTATTAAAAGTGCATTATATCCAATGGCACTTGTAGTAAGATGTATTTGCTTTTGATAGAGTACCTATCTGCCAAACTCTAAATTAGGCCTTATGATTGATATTCTTTTCCTGTGTTGCACACTGCACTTTAAGGTTAAGAAGATGTGGAGCAGTTAGAATGCAGTGACTGCTTATGTCTGGAGACTTGAGGTCATGTACGGATGGGATTCACCATGGAATGTGCCACACTGTGATACTCTATGAAAGCCCCACCCACCTCATCTGCAAAGAATGTCTGGGTATTATGGAGCACAAGCACTAAGTTGCACTAAGTGCGCAAAGTGCCTCATAAAGTTTGTTAGAATAATACAACGGATGGATTGGGTACAGTGCCTAGATGAGATCATGCATATATTTAATAGTAGTTTCTCTAAAGTCTGATGTTTTTTTAATCAGTAGTGACAGCAATATTTGTACATGGTTTTATCCCAACTTAACTGTTATGAGTATTCATAGCAAATGGGTTCCACCCTTTTAATCCGTCAATACATTTTTGATTTTAGACAACCTGTTTTGGGGACTTTTACTGAAAGCGTGCCTCACTACCTTAGTCTCACAGCAAATTCACAACAAATGGACTGACAGTGCTAACCACCAGTGTCCACCTTTTAAGATAAGGCCCCCTGCAGCGCAGCTAGGATAAAAGCGTCTGGGCTGTTACACATGAAAACATGTGGAGAAGTGTGGCTCAGGGGTTAGAGGCGGCAGACCTGGAGTTTGAGTTCGGCCCTGGACCAGGGTTCAATTCCCCGCCTCGGCGGGTCTTGGGCTCAAAAATTCCACAGACTCGTTAATTCTCGCTCCGGTGCCTTCTCGACTCACGGGTTCACACTCTGCGACTCTGGGCAATAGCTTGCTTAATCTCCACAACGGCCCCTCGCGGTGGGATGCCTGGCTTTCACCTTGTGGATACCCTGCCAGGGTTATCTCACAGGGGAATACCAGGGCGGGTTCCCTAAGCAAGCGCTGAGATGCCCCAGGGTAAGTCGTGCGCTATATAAGTTTCATTCATTTCATTTCATTTCATAGCCCACATGTGTTCACATGTGTGTGGCCTGTATGCGTGAAACTACCATCTTTTGTAGTCCTGGAATCTGCACACAGGTAACCTGTCACAGATGGGTCTAGTAAGAAATTGGATTATTCTTTGGGTTGGGCGGCTGTCCACCTCAAGGGATAATCACAAATGTAATGAGAGTGCACCCTCAAAGTCACAAAATTAACCCAAGCTTTAACCACCTGCTATCCATGGCACAGAGCAGAGAGCCTTCGATTAGGGCAACATGCAAAAATGTTGATGGAGTACGAAATTGCAACAGTAATAAAGTCAAAATTCCAAGCAATAAAATCCCAACCTGAATTAAAAAAAATAGAAAAGAAAACAGTATTAACAAAATGGCATGGAAATGACACAAATCTGATAAAGGAAAGCAGAGAAATGATTCAAGTAGAAATAGCATAAAAATGGACAATGATAGTCAATGGTAACAGTAGACCAGGCCCTAGGCATGGTTGAGTCCTGGTCAGATACAACAAGTGCATTGGTCTGAGATGAAGTCTAGAAGTTAAACAGTTTCAAAGTCCTAATTTAAACTGGGACATTGTAATTTTTAGAAGAAAAAGCTGTCTCTCACCTGGACAAATCTGAAGATGCAGCCGCTGCGATGGAGCTGTCAGCCATTAACCTACTGCAGGTTGGTCTAACTACGGCTCCAGAGCTTCTCAGGATTTTGCTTGAAAGTGTTTCTAAATACCAATACAGAAAGGTACTTTTTTTTTTTAGAGATACTAAAGCCTTTCAGGGGATGTATCTGAAATTCAATGCGATGCAGGTACTGTTTGCTGTAGGTCCAATTGACTTTGGAGCACTGGGCAAAAATGTTCGAATATTTCTAGACTTTTTCCTGGTGTCCAAAGATTCATGGGGGTGCCTTGAGGTGTCACATTTATACCTGTACTAGTTAGTGGGTTGGGCTGATTCCTGGGCACTCACTTATCAACAGAGTAAACATTCCCAAGGGCAATCCTACTACCTTTTTGAGTACTTCTTGCTTGTCTTATTGCTGACAGGTTCAAAACTACAAGTGTCAGTGAATTTTGAGAGTGGAAAAAGACTTCAGCCACACTAAGCTTGGGCTCTGGGGCTTTTGGTGTGTAGGAGAATGCACTAAGGTAATCATATATGTCCTCCGACACTAAAATCTAGATTGACACAGGCACTGTACTCTCAATAAACCAGAGATAGAAGCCTGATAGGACAAAAGCAGGGTCCTTAAGCAATCAGAAATGGATGCACATGAATAGTCCTGGCATCATGCGCTCTTCTTTTCAAGTGTGCCAAATGTGTTGCATGTGGCTCAGTCGGCCTGTCGAAAAGGATATGACACTGTAGTGTCAACAGTGTTGCCATAAACCTCACCATGCATATTCTATTGAGCTAATCAATCAATCAATCAATCAGTGACACTTATAGAGCGCGCTACATACCCGTAGGGTCTCAAGGCGCTGGGGGGGGGGGGGGGGTGCCGCTACTGCTCGAACAGCCAGGTCTTCAGCTTCTTCCTGAAGGAGAGGTGGTCTTGGGTCAGGCGCAGGTCGGGAGGGAGGGAGTTCCAGGTCTTGGCGGCCAGGTAGGAGAAGGACCTTCCTCCTGTAGTCGCTCTTCGGATGCGGGGGACGGCGGCGAGGGCGTGGTTGGCTGATCGGAGGTGGCGTTTGGGAGCGTAGAAGTTGATCCGGCTGTTGAGGTAGCTCGGGCCTTGGTCGTGTAGGGCTTTGTGTGCGTGGGTGAGGAGGCGGAAGGTGATTCTTTTGTTGACGGGGAGCCAGTGAAGGTCTCTCAGATGTCCGGTGATGTGGCTGGTTCGTGGGATGTCGAGGATGAGTCTGGCTGAGGCGTTCTGGATCCGCTGGAGTCTCTTCTGGAGCTTGGCGGTGGTACCGGCGTAGAGGGCGTTGCCGTAGTCCAGTCGGCTGGTGACGAGGGCCTGGGTGACGGTCTTCCTGGTCTCGGTGGGGATCCACCGGAAGATCTTCCGTAGCATGCGTAGGATGTTGAAGCACGCCGAGGAGACGTTGTTGACTTGCCTGGTCATGGAGAGGGAGGAGTCCAGGATGAAGCCCAGGTTGCGTGCATGGTCTGTCGGTTTGGGTGCGGTGCCCAGGGCGGGAGGCCACCAGGAGTCGTCCCAGGCGGAGGGGGAAGAGCCCAGGATGAGGACCTCCGTCTTGTCGGAGTTCAGTTTCAGGCGGCTGGTCGTCATCCACTCGGCTACCTCTTTCATCCCTTCGTGCAGGTTGGCTCTGGCGGAGGCGGGGTCGTTGGTCAGGGAGAGGATCAGCTGGGTGTCGTCGGCGTAGGAGATTATGCTGAGGTTGTGTTTGCGTACGATGGCCGCGAGGGGGCTCATGTAGACGTTGAAGAGGGTGGGGCTCAGAGATGATCCTTGAGGGACGCCGCAGATGACTTCGGAGGCCTCTGACTTGTACGGTGGTAGGCGGACTCTCTGTGTTCTTCCGTCGAGGAAGGAGATGATCCATTCCAGCGCCTTGTCCTGGATTCCGATGTTGCTGAGGCGCTGTACTAGGGTGCGGTGGCAGACCGTGTCGAATGCCGCGGAGAGGTCTAGGAGGATGAGGGCCGCTGTTTCTCCATTGTCCATCAGGGCTCGGATGTCATCGGTGGCGGCGATGAGGGCGGTCTCGGTGCTGTGATTGGCTCGGAAGCCGGACTGTGAGGGGTCGAGGGATCCGTTCGTCTCGAGGAAGGCGGCCATCTGCTTGTTGACGGTCTTCTCGATGACTTTGGCTGGAAACGGGAGGAGCGAGATGGGGCGGTAGTTCTTGAGTTCGGTGGGGTCCGCTGTTGGTTTCTTGAGTAGGGCGCTGAGTTCGGCGTGTTTCCAGCTCTCAGGGAAGGTGGCGGTGTCGAATGATGTGTTGATGATGTCTCGCAGGTGGGGTGCGATGACAGCGTCGGCCTTGTTGAAGACGTGGTGAGGGCAGGGGTCGGTCGGTGATCCGGAGTGGATGGAGTTCATCGTGCGGATGGTGTCTTCGGTGCTGATCGGGGTCCAGGCGTGGAGGGTGGTGGTGGGGGGTGATTGTTCGGTCATGGTGTGCGTTGGTTGGTTGTTGAAGCTGTTGTGTATGTCCGCGATCTTGTTGTGAAGTATGAAGCGAGGGAGTTGCAGAGGTCTTGCGATGGGGTGATGTCGTTGTTTCCTGCGCTGGGGTTGGAAAGCTCTTTCACGATGTTGAAGAGTTCCTTGCAGTTGTGTGCGTTGTTGTCCAACCGTTCCTTGAATGCTGTTTTCTTGGCGGCGCGGATCAGCTGGTGGTGCTTCCGGGTGGCAAGCTTGAAGGAGGTCCTGTCATCTATGCCCATTCTGATTAGCCTATTGTGTACTCCTGGAAGAAATGTCACAACTACTTCTAGGCCAAGTTAAGGTGGGCCGTTGATGCAAATTAGATTCAAGGAACTTCAAGCAGGGAAAAGTTATTTCTAGAAAAGTTACTCTACCTTAATATTTATTCAGAATCCAACTTCACTATTGAATTTGATTTTTAAGACCCATTAAAAATAATATATTAACTAGTACCTTTAGCTGGTTCCATGTCCAAGATACAGTATTGGTATTTTAATCTGCACTCTTATTTTCCATATAGGAAATATAGACCTGCCAGAGTGAAAATACTTTTTAAGTCCTTGTCATTGTTTGGACCTGATAACATTAATTTCCTACCTATCCCAGCTTAAATCCCATGCACCATTCCTGTGAGCTGCAAGGCCTCCAGAGGGGTGAATTATAAAAATAAATTAAAAGGAAGGCCTTGTCAAAAAGAGTTATTTTGAGAAGCCCCTCTGAAGGTTTTATACTGCAGCAGTGCAGGGCAGGCCTGAGGCCATGATGCACTGTCAATATAGTGGATGGCAAATGAGGTACTGCAGTCAATAGGTGGAATGTCAATCAATCAGAACATTTATAAAGCGCACTACATATCCGAAAGGATCTCAGGGCACTGGGGGGGGGGTGATGCTACTGATTAAAAAGTAGAGTGAATCAATGACCAAGGACAGAAAGTGAAGTGGTTACTTTGCTGCAGCTTTTAGAACTAAAGCCTTACTTGCTGTCATTGCAACAACAACACCAAGCACAGAAAGGAAACCTTAGTTACCAGGTACTTCTGAGACAAGTTTGGTCCACAGTGAATGCATATTTTTAATTGTAATCGCCAGGTCGCTGACTGGCCCAGCTTTTTAACATAGTGATTACTTGCTGCTTTTAAAAATCATAACTGCAGTTTGCACAATCTGAAGTCCCGCTTCCTCACCCTCACTACTGCCCTTACCTCCAGTGTCCTGGTGTCCCCCTGGTCCGTCGCGGCTTGTGCCAATTGAACGGAGGGGTGTTCTGACCGAGTTTTTGCCCCTTTTCTTGAGTGAAGGTGACTGAAGGTGACTTTAGCCTGCTATCATTCTAATAGGAGGACTAGAACCTTAGACCGGGCCTATTTACAAGGCGTTTGATGCAATTCCCTACCCTTTTCTTTATTCTAGGGCTTATAAACCTATGTTAAGGGATAGCTTCCTTAGTATTAGTATTAATCCGTCTTTTTGTAAGAGTGCTAGTATACTTCTAATGGAGTTATGCTTATTTTGGGCCTTGTAGGCCTCGAACGGGAGAGACTCCATCTTTCTTTCTGCCTCAGCAGCTTGAGATGCTTTTAGGTCAAATGTAATGTTTTAGTTATGAGGTGTTGTTCGCTTGGAGAGAACCGGCTCAGGCTGGCCCTTATTGAAGAACTGTATTATTCTTCGTATCGAAGACATAACATCAGGCCGACCGGCTGAGAACGTGTCCTTGGTACGGGGAGGTACAAGAATTTGGTGGGCGGCAGGTTACTGGCCGTAACTTTCCGTGCATCAACAAGGTTCCATATTAGCAAAAGCAGGAGGTAGTCAGGGAGTCGGTTCGTAGGCAGCAGCTAGCCGTTAGCATCCTTGCAATTAATCATCTTAAGGCAGACAGTCGCCATTTTGAAGTCCGAGAAAGACCGAAAAGCTAATACTCTCTTAGAAAGATTGAAGTTATTTTAGTTGGAGCAGCTGGCGAGCTTTGACATTAAGATCAGAGCATGCAAAGTGAAGCAGTTAGTAGAGAGAACGAATACCAGAGTGGTAGAAACTGATTTATAAGATCGAAGCTGGAAGGTGAAGACAGTCCATGATTGAGAGGAGAGAGGAGTAGTGCAGAACAGCGAGAGAGCAGCTGACGAGACAGAGAATAAGAGGGAGGTCCCAGTGACTTGGAGGGAAACGGAGGAGACAGAGCATAGCAGTGCAGACGTGTATCCGTGACTGCAGAGGTGATCCTAAGACGAGCCAAGGCACAGACGAGAAGGGAACCCAGATGACTACCGAGTCCAGACTTCATACTCATAAGGTGACGTCGACCCTTTCTTATTAGTGTGCACACACATTCTAACCTTTACTTTTGCTTTTCAGGCTATGTGTGATATTGCAGTGTTATATTGTTGATGTTATTAATGAATAAAGATACCCCAGTTCTTAGCGAACTAGTGCGTGATGGTTGTTTCCTTATGATAAAGTTAACCTTTCTTCTAGTCAGATGCTGTTATGTGAACGGATGCGACTCCCGTTCAGGTAAATGGTAACTGAGCAAGGGAGTAGAGGAGCACTCGAAATAGGGAATAACCTTTATACAGTGCAATTTGGCCATTCTTGTGTGGGAGAGGATCGACCTGTCTATCTGTCCCATAATCTATAATATCGTATTATCCCAGTAGAGGAGAGAGAGAGTTCCCAATATGGAGAAGGTATTCATAGGAAAGTGTTCGTCGTTGTGTAGCGGCGTTATAGAGAGCATTGACCGTGGTCGATGTGTATACCCACAGGATTGAGGCTTGCGAGAGCACCGGGAGGACACGGTGTGTAACGAGAGCACTGATTGTGGTCAGTGTGTATACCCACAGGATTGTGGCTTGTGTATGTAGGAAATAACGAGAGCACTGATTGTGGTCAGTGTGTATACCCACAGGATTGTGGCTTGCGTGAGCACTGATGGTTATCAGTGTGTAATGGTAGATAATCGGAACTGCCTCAGGGTAGTCTAGTCTGGGCCCATGTTGCTGCGAGACTATAAGGTATGAGTGTGGTGTTGTAAAAAATCTAAGCTTGTATATTGCTAATTCCCCATCCTTAGGTAGGTAGACAGGTGCCTTTTGTAAGTAGGTCCTGAGGAGGTAGATGGTTACGTTTCGGCTGGGTTAGTGGTGTTCTAGTCTGATCCTATCTGGTCCGAAAATCCGGTCGTTACAAGGGGCTGTACACCATTTTGGACCACTGAGGCAGTACTCACTTCCTGTGTGGAACACAAGGTCAGTGTTCCACACACTGCTGCACGGTCCCGGCCACTCCCTCTCAAAGGGGATTGCGCCGAGCCGATGCGCGCAGCACAACAACACCAAGCACAGAAAGGAAACCTTAGTTACCAGGTACTGCTGAGACAAGTTTGGTCCACAGTGAATGCATGTTTTTAATTGTAATCGCCAGGTCGCTGACTGGCACAGCTTTCTAACTTAGAGATTGCTTGCTACTGCTGCACGGTCCCACCCACTCTCTCTCAAAAGGGATTGCTCCGAGTGGACGTGCGCTGCGGCGCACCAAAGGCGCGCAAAAGGCAAGCCCTTCTGCGCCTGTCCGCGCCTGACCATCGATAGTCGCCAGGCTCCCTGCCATTTTTTGTTATTATTCTGCTGTTTCACCCCTCTCACAATATGGCCATATTACAATACACGAGTCAGGAGTTACACTCCCTAAAGACCGCACCCCATCCCAGGCAAAGATATGCTGTAGATTTGGAACACCCCCAACCCAGACAGCAATACACAACGAAGTCCAACAAATCTAATTCAACCAAAGCAAACCCTTATTGCAACCCCAATCGCAACTAACCTGTCTGTACGGCAATGCACAGTCCTTTCCAAAGCATGCACTAGAAATATGGTCTTTGCTAGATAGCGAAAAGCCATACCTATTTCTCGTGACGGAAACCTGGCTCCAAGACTCGTCCTCACCCGACATCGCTGTAGCCTTGCCTCCGGACTACAGGATATTCAGATTGGACTGAGTCGGGAAAAGAGGAGGGGGCAGCGCAATCATTTACAGGACAAATATCACACTTCATGTTATCAATACCGTCCTAGCTAACTGGGGCAAAATGTGTATCGTCTCCCTCATGACAGGAAACAATGAGCAATGGAAAGTTGCCCTCCTCTACAAGCCTCCGGGCACCAAAACCAACTTTGTCAACAAACCCATGGAGTCAATAGCCCCACGCTCTAGTCTCTGGCAACTTCATCTTAGCAGGGGACTTCACATAACCAGCATTAACTTGTTAGGTCTAAACATGTTAGCCACCGGCCCCACTCACAAGGCAGGTCATGCATTAGATCTCCTATTCACAAACTCATCTAAAGTTGTGATTGAACAAATACTCCCCGTCCTATGGTCAGACCACTATGTCATTAGGTTTAGCATCTCCATAAATGCAACACAACCTCTGGTCAAAAACCACGAGAAATGGAGCAGGCCATGGAACAAGATCAACATTGAATCCTTCACCACTCACTTCTCACACCCGCCCATCACTAAGTACACCGACCCCAACAAGGCCGCAACTGCCCTAGAATACGCCATTATATCCTCCTTAGACATAATTGCCCCCAAAATGATATCCAGAGGCTCTAACAAACTCTCCCCATGGTTCACCTCTGACTTAGATAAAACCAAACGGTCGGCAATCAATCAATCAATCAATCAATGCATTTGTAAAGCGCACTACTCACCCGGAGGGTCTCAAGGCGCTAGGGGAGGGGGGGGTCCGCTACTGCTCGAACCGCCAGGTCTTGAGCTGCTTCCTGAAGGCGAGGTGGTCCTGGGTCAGGCGGAGGTGGGTCGGGAGGGAGTTCCAAGTCTTGGCGGCGAGGTAGGAGAAGGACCTTCCCCCTGTGGTGGCTCTTCGGATGCGGGGGACGGCGGCGAGGGCGAGGCCGGTCGATCGAAGCTGGCGTTTGGGAGCGTAGAAGTTGAGGCGGCCGTTGAGGTATCCTGGGCCTTGGTTGTGTAGGGATTTGTGTGCGTGGGTGAGGAGACGGAAGGTGATTCTCTTGTTGACCGGGAGCCAGTGCAGGTCTCGCAGGTGTCCGGAGATGTGGTTGCGATGAGGGATGTCCAGGATAAGTCGTGCTGAGGCGTTCTGGATCCGCTGGAGTCTCTTCTGGATTTTGGCGGTGGTTTCGGCGTAGAGGGAATTGCCGTAGTCCAGGCAAGGGCAGCCGAACGTAAATGGCGGAAAACTAAGAATCCAACAGACAAGCAACAATACAAAATAGCTCACAGACACTATATGAATGAGATAGCCGCAGCTAAAAGAACATACTTGGGGAATAGGATAAATTTGGCAGCCAACTCACACAAAGAGTTGTACAAAATAGTCAAAGACTTCACGAAGCCTCCGGCAAAACTTTTCCCAGACAGCCAACACAATGGCAACCAACCTGCCCCCCAGTCAGGCTGATACGTCACCACAACCGTGTGCCGCGGTCCTTAAAGAATTCCAACCATTCTCAGAAACAGAAGTAGCTTACTCATTGAATAAAATCAAATCTGGATTTCCAACAAACCCCGCCTCCTCTCAAATTCTTGCTAAAATTGCACCTGCTCTGATTACCGATCTCACGAAAACCCTTAATCTCTTACTATCCTACTCCTCTGTCCGCTCTCACTGGAAGGAGACCACCATTAGGCCTATCTTAAAATAACCTCTGCCGACCCCAAGCAACTCTCTAACTACTGCCCAATTTCCCTTTTACCAATGTTAGGTAAAGTTATGGAATCCTTAATTAACAAGCAACTATGCAAACATCTAGAGACTAACCAGCTGCTTGACCCATCTCGCCTTCGACACCATCTCACACAGCGTCCTCTTCGAACGTCTGTCAGAGATGGGTGTCGAAGGTCCAGCCCTTCTCTGGATTCAACGCTACCTAACCGATCGACGCTCAAAGATGCAAATCGGGTCTTTTACTCAAATTGCCAGGATAACGACAAGGGGGTGCCCCAGGGATCAATTCTGAGCCACACATTATTCAACTTATATGTATCCCCTTTAGCGCGCGTGATCAGGGCATACAGCTTTGATAATGTGTCCTATGCTGATGACACGCAGATACTGATCAATCTGGGCCCCCACTCTAGTGACACCAAACTCAGATTCCAAAAGTGCATGATCTTAATCAAGGACTGAATGACAAACAACTTCTTAATGCTTAATGCTGGTAAAACAGAGATTGTGCTTTTTGGAAACACCCACAAACACTGGACTGACGAATGTTGTCCACCATCACTGGGTCCCTGTCCCCCTCCCAAGTCATCGGTCCGAAACCTGGGAGTGACAATTGATGACAAGCTGTCCATGGCCAACCTTGTTAAAAAGATAATGCATACAAGCTTCGGACTGATGTGCAGTCTCAAAAAAATATTTAAATGGATCCCACTTTCCTCGCGCATGCGCTTATTTCAAGGCCTAATCATAAACTGGTTGGATTATGGCAACTCACTACTTGCATCCATCATTGAGAGTCTCCTGGCTAAACTCCAAGTCGTGCAGCTGGAATGGTGCTTGACCTCCCCCCCCCGCACCCCCTCTGTGCCCAGTCTTAGAACACTTCACTGGCTCCCCATAAGATAGCGCATTACCTTCAAAGCTGATGCCTAGTCCACAAAACCATCAATGGACAAGGTCCTAAATACCTAGAGAAGAAACTTGTGACCCATTGTCTGGTCAGAACCCTTAGGTCTACTAACAAGTCTCTCCTAACTGTTCTCAAAGTTCGCACTGTCAGAAATGGCGATAGGTCCTTCTCCAAATTAGCCTCAGGCACCTTGAATTCCCTCCCCCTCCACAATAGGACATAACCCAACCACCTGAAATTTCGAAGACTCTTAAAACATGGCTTTTCTAGCCACCTGGTCACCGGTTACTCCCTTCTAACATCTGCAAGCGCTCTGAGACATACGGGTGATTTATGCGCTATATAAACACAAATGCAAAATACACAAATACAAATACAAATACTGATCAACGAGCCAGGTCTTGAGGAGTCTGCTGAAGGCCAGTCGGTCTTGGGCAGGGTGTTCCAGGTCTTGGTGCTGAGGTGGGAGAAGGATCTGCCACTTGCGGTCGTTCTTTGGATGCGAGGGACTGTGGTGAGCACGAGGCCGGCGGAGGCGAGCTGGGAAACGGTGAACTTTCTACACCATACACTAGGGCAAGTTAAATATGCCATCCAGAAAAAAGTAAATGTAACTGTGTTTAGAAGGGAAGCACAAGCACTAGACTCCTTGTCAGTGGGGTTTAAGGGGCAAAGAGTTCTAAAGCAAGCAAAAAGGGCATCCAAAAATGCTAAAAATCTGGGATGACCATGCAGGACACTGCAAGGTTTGGTACTGGCTTAGGGTAGGCCTTACATTGTGAGAGAGTATTCATGTTGTAGATCTGTAAAGCTTACTGAAAATCTGTAGTGCTTATCTCAATGAGAAATTAAAGGCAAAATCTGCCATACATTTTTACACTATGCAGTCCTACAATGTCCAATGATATATCACTCTTAGGATAAACATGAACTCCCATGTTGATTCACAGTTTCTTTCCCCCTATCTATAATCCTTATTGTACTTCTGGAATTTGTATATTTCCATAGCTCCTAATCAGATTCCCAGCTTTCACCTTCTGGGTAAGCATGGGCGAATTTTGCGAATCTCGCGTTCGCGAATTTTGCGGATTTGCGAACTCGCAATCCGCAAAATCCGCGAATTCTCGCAAATTTGCGGATTTTTTTTTTTTTGTTCGCGCGGGTTTCTGCCAGTTCGCGAGGGTTTTGTACAATTTCGCAAAACGCGAACTTACCTGTCGGGTCGCAAGTTTCGCGAACTTGTTGTTTCTACGTGTCCAGCCTGTTTGGGACACTCTTCTTCATCACTGCCACTCTCTGTCACCACTGCCACTCTCTGACTACTCATGCCACCCTCTGGCCCACCCATGCCACCCTCTGTTTCATCACAGCACCCTCTGGTTGTCCAGTCAGTGTACATTATTGTGGCAACGCAAGCACACCTTCCCTGCCTCAAGTGACCTGAATTAATTTGGGGCTGATTAATGTGTCACAGAATATTTTTTTAGCTGGCACCTGCTTCCTTAGTGCTTCCTGATTAGTGATCTTTTGCACTTGCTAAGTGCTTTCATTGTTGCAAAATTAGTTACAACACCTGCCCTGCCCCAACTGACAATAATGAATTAGGGGCTGATTAATGGATTTGAACCTCCAGCCTGGCTCCTGCTTGTCTCCCTTAGCTGTAATTCAGGACCTTTGTGGCATATGTGTAACTATTCTGAGGTTCAGAGCAGGGTCACATAATAGTTGCACCTGGCAACTGAACTCTGGAGGGGCCCCTCAGGAAGCACTACAGGAAATGGCTACTAATGATGAGCCTGAACTTTTGAACCTGGTAAGTAGTTTCAGTTTTGCTAAGATCGTATTTCTGCAATTTTGCGCTTATTCGCGGGGCGCGAAGTTGTACTGGGAAGCCGCGAACTCACGCGAACAGTGCGAGCAAGCCATGAAATCCGCTGCTCGCGGATTTGCGGATTTTGCGGGAGATTCGCGAATCTCGCGGATTGCGAATTTACCGAAAATCCGCAAAATCCGCGAGCGAAACGGATTTTCCACCCATGCTTACTTCTGGGCCAAGTTAACTTGCTATTTCGGCCTGGGAGATGATCAAAGGCCTCTCATATAGAAAAACTATTAACAGCACTAGATCCAGTTCTTGGTAAAGGAAGGGGTGGGGAGAAAAACTGCAGCTGTTACTTATCCTGTCACTTTGTACCTAACCTGGAACAGCTCAGGCCCACAGAAATAAATGAAGGGGCATGACCTTTGGAGCCAAACACAAGGCAGGCTTCCCTTTGAAGTTGTGAGGACAAGGGGTCAGACAGCATTGTCAGCTGATGGTGGAGCAGAGGCTCTAGAGGAAAGATTTTTTTTTAGTCAATAGAGCCCAGCTGCCTACATCAACTTGCCGGCAGGGGGTACTCTCTTGGCAACTACACAGCGTCTGGGACTACACCCCAGAGGGCGACCCCGCATCGATGAATGAGCTTAAAGACCATCCCCGCCTGTGCTATAGCCACCACTTTTGTAAGAGAACAAACAAAAGAAACAAAGACCCTAACCACCCACCACCCCTCTTCCCCCCCCCCACCGAATTTGAGTAGATGCATTTTAACATATATTTTGCCATTATTATTATTTCAATTAGTTATTACTCATCCAATGTATGTTTTTTTCAAATATTGTTGAGCAAAGGTGCTTTTTCATTTAATTGATTGCATAACTAAGGTCCATCCTTAAAAAAAGTATTAACTTAGTTCAACAATTCTTCTAAACATGTAAATGAGAATTCATTTCTTTAGCCAATCCAATGAAAGGTAACAGGGTCAACTGTGAAAATAGCCATGTATAGAAAAGAGTGATGCTAAAGTTTAAAAATAAAAAGTATGACAATAAAGGGGAAATGGCTATTCAGCAGGACCTTTAGCAAAAGAGGTACACTCTTCCACTCCAATGTGTGGATTTGCCCAACAACTTTACTTTCATTCCTAATATTCTACTGAAGTTGCCTAAAATGCCCACTCTTGAAAAAAATGTGCTTTCAAGTTACTTTGTGTCATTTTTTTCCCTAAGTCTGATGAATATGTTATAATTTGTTTGATGGACCTTGCAAAATGGCATGATACATTTTTGACATCACAATGTAAGCCCATTTGTATTTTGTGTTTTCCTTTATGATGGCTTAAATGACTGGGCTCTTTAGCAGCACTGGGATTTTCCTATCAGTTTCTCCATCATTGAGTTTGAGGCATGAGAGCTCGGGGTAAAACCAAATGGTAGTCTTTTAACCATTGTGGCATGGAGCTGAGGGGGGTTATCAATGGCAAATCCCAAAATCAGGTGTTTGAAACTACTTACTCCTAACTCTACTACTTGTTTGTGCATCCAGATGCCTTCTGGTGTTTCTCTTGGGGATATCTTGATGCTGCAGACAAATAAAATCAGGTAAATGTGCTTTAAACACAGCTATAAAGGGGCTTGGAGCTACCCACAACAATAATCTCACAATATTTCAGGTAAATGGTGCTCTCTGAAGTACATCTCTCACCAAATCACAACCCAAATCTGACGTAAAATGCCTTAAGTAGAAAACACTCACCACATTAGACTATAATAAATGCATGTTACGTTATGCCAATGTGTAAGAAATTGGATTTTTCTTTGGGGTGGGTGACTACCCACCTCAAGGTACAATCAAAACCCTTGTCATGTTTGATCCATAAATTCAAGAAATGTACCTCAGCTCAACCCTCTGATAGATATGCCACAGAGCAGATAGGCTTTACTCAATGCGTTAAGTATTTATGCTGTACCAAAACTTAATAAAGTTGAAATGCAATCCAATAAAAATCCCAAATTAGATTAGAAAAATTAAGAACAATTTAATAAACAAAATGACATAATTGACATGAAAGTGATAAACATCATGCAAGGAGAGCTGGAGATGTGAATTTTTTGAAGTAAAAATAGCACCAAGAAGCACATAGTGGCAATGATAGTCAATAGTTGCGGTAGACCGGGAAATAGGTACAATTTGACACAGACCATGACGGAATGTGAGTAAAATGCACCAACCGGGTTGGTCCAGGTCAAAGGTCTTCTTACTTTAGCCCTATAAGCCCCTGCAGGTGGATAGTGCTAAAGCCCACAGGTACAATGGGGAGGCACATATGGACTCACAGGGATATATGACATTAAAACGCGGTCTTTACACAGCGGTACGTTTACAACGCGGTCATTACAACGCAAGTCTTTACAATGACTTGCGCTAGAGGTGCTGGACATAGGAATAGTATGATTTACTATTCAAACTCCAGCTTATGTAACAGTAGGGAAGGTGTTGGAATAGTAAATCATACTGTTTCTTAGTATATAGCGCCATCCAGCGCAAGTCGTTGTAACGACTTGCGTTGTAATGACCGCGTTGCAAACGTATCACGTTGTAAAGGCCGCGTTGCAATGGTTGACTCCCACTCAAAGATTATCAGGCCAAACAACAATTTCTAGTCTAGGTCTAGTTGCCACTTTTCAACAGTGTGGTTGCAGGATAGGTCTCTTGTAGCATATTGTATCAATACAACTTCAACAGGAGGGAAGCCTTATGACCCTTGGAGAACACATATTTGTCCAGGGTACAGGAGAAAGTAGGTGCAGTGTTTTCAGGGCTCTTCTCAGTTCACGGACGGCAGGCTCAGTCCTCTTTGATGTTCCACAGGCCCAGGAATATGTTGAAACTGGTACCTGGAGAAGGCATATTTATGCATGCCATGAGTTAAGTTAGTGGGAATGACTCCTATTCGAGCACTAACCAGTTGGGTAAAAGTTCTGTGGACCAACCCTACTCACTTTGGGCATTTCCAGATGGTGGAAATTTTCAGCATCACTAAACTAAATCTAAAAACTTGGGGTGTGGGGTGTGTGGAATGTACTATGCAAATCCTAGTGCGAAGAAATCCATTTTGGGTCAGCCACGGTAACCTCAATAAACACAGAGATAGAAGTCCAGAAAAATATCTGGATTTTCCAGCAACTAGATTGTGAATCCATAAGAATTGTTTAGGCATCTAGCCCTCTGAGATACACCCACATAATATATGTTAAACCAAACCAAGCCTGATAAGCAGGTTTTGACATTGATGCAGAATTTAGCACTGTTATGCCAAAAATTATGCTTACAACTCCACCATGCAAATTCTGTCAGAGGGAGCCATCTCTGTGTATTCAGGTCAGCCTATTGTTTGCTCCTGGTATGTATTTTACACCCATTCGCCTATTCAAATGTAAATTACTAGCAGGCAGAAGTGGGAAAGGAAAATGCAAATGGTCCTCCAGAGGCTTTCGGTTGGGGAAAATTAACTTTTCTGAAAGCACATTTATGTTCATATTTATCATAGATCTTACTACACCATTGAATTGGATTTTAATAATTATCAAGAATATATATATATACAATTATTGTTCTCGCTCTTTCCAAATGAAATTAGCATTATTAAATGTAATGATGTTGGCCAAAAATCTTTGGGGTACAGCCAGCCTCGCTACACTAAAATTGGCTTGTAGGGCTTTTTCATTTTAAGGACATTTGTTTTTTATTGTTTTTTTTATTGCCATTTTAGTACAAAGTACAGCATTCACAGATAACCAATTCCACTTACTGCATGTTGACATTATAAATTGACTGGCAACACAATATATGAGTCAAGCTGAGTAGTGTATCACATGTGACCCCAGTCTTACATAGTTGACCTCCTTAACTGTAAATTTTAAGGACATGTTTAACATCAAAGTCCTATACGTCCTACTTTTAAATATCAAACATGTTGCCTTACAGACAGTAATGCCTATATAGGAAAGTCATATAAATATTTCACAGGAAGGTTTTGGCCTGTCAAAAGGGGTTATTTTGACAGGCCAAATGTGCTATTTAAAACTGCAACAGCCAAGCTACAAATGGTAGGCCTGCAGTCATGTTACAGGGCATGACCTGGCAACCATGGAGTGAAGTTGCATTGCTCTGTGCTCCATTGATCCTAGCTTTCATCGGAGGTGCACTCCAGTGCAAACCCCTAATGACATGCATTTTAGTGGCCCAAGAACTGTTAAGAGCCCCACAAGACTCCCAAAAAGCCATTTGGGACAGTAGTGCCCTGCTGTATGAGCCGGCAACATGAAGTTCAAAATAGTGGCTGCCAAGCCCTAGGGTAGCCTGCTAATGAGAAAGTGAGGGCCACCAGATAGCTGTGGTGGCGGGAGCAAGCTGGGCCCTTGCAGATAGTGCTAGTGCTGACCCATGACAACTGCAAGGGTAGGCTGTGAAGTGTATGCCCTGCTGTGATCACCCCCAGAGATGCTTGGGCATGAGTGGACAGACACATGGTGCTGGGTGGTCCAAGGGCAGCAGAGGTGAAAGCTGTTGATCAGATACAGTGGCTGGCCCCTAGAATGGCAAACCGGGCTGATGACGGGAGACACTGGTGATGAGCAGGAAGAGGGGGAACAGCTGTGGCCCCAATAACATGGGCAATGAGTCCAGCTGTACCCTCCAGGGGTGAGTGATCCTAAGGTTGCAAACCTTGGGCTGGATTGGAGACCGCCACAACTGTAAATTGGAGCTGGAAGGAGCCCACAGGCAGGTGATCTCATACATTCCTAGACCCCACTAACAAAGTAGCCTGGGCCGATGGCAGTTTTGATGTCCGTCATTGTTGCTGGGAGAGAGACACAATGACACTGCACTGTGGGGTTACATTGGGAGTCGGCCTTTGGTGGGGGCCCAGCCTTACACAGTGGCCCCCGGCATTCTATTGAGCTCCAGGTGATGCCCTTCAACTGCCCAACATCTGGCACCAATGGCCTTTCTATCTGGAGCATCCAAGGAGGTGGACAATGCAATTGTCTCAGAAGTGATAGACTTGACCCAGATATTTTGTCCTAGGCCTGCCCGAAGAAGAGGAGGGCTGGAACATAATGCAATACCTCGAGACCTGGTTGAGGGAGAAAATGGTACCCCAGGAACTCACAGAGTTCTTTATGTTAGACAGAATGCACCGCATTCCTACTAAGTGCCCCCCCCCCCTCGAGTGACACCACAACCTATGGGGGCACACCTCCTTCACTTCATAGACAGACAAATAGTCCTACAGAAAGCAAGAAAGTTTGATACCTTTGCAGTTGGAAACCAAAAGGTGATGGTTTTCTCAGAATTTACCTTGACGGTGCAGAGGATAGAGGTGGTGGCCAAACGGGCGCTGAGAGAGGTATGCCTACAATACATGCTTCTCTACCAGGCCAGGTTAAAATTACTTATGGATAGCAAACTCTACTTCTTAACCGCTGTGGCAGAATCATGGGTATGACTGGACCAATATAAAGCTGAAGCTCGAACTACCCCAAATAAGAGACCAAAGCACAGACGCCCACCCTAGAGCTGCTGCAGAGGCAAAATAACCAATACAAGAACAGGAACATGACAGCAAGCTAGTGCCATCAACATGACTGAGAGAGCAGGGCCTGCCCCTCAGCTCGAATGGGTTAGGCTTGGAGATCTTAGGAGAGGAAACAGACTGTGCATCAAATACCCACAAGTCCACCCAAAGCTCAACCAACTATACCTATAGATATCCCTCCTAACTTTATGGCACTGAGCAAAATACTCGCCATACCTAGACTCCAATCTACATGGAGTGGAGACTGAATTGTATTTTTCTATATACATAACACTCACACACTCTATTAGGGTCATGCTTCACCATTGGGTTTACCCTGACTCCTAAAGGTCAGGGTGGGCTCAACCTTCTTTCAGGGAGCTCTTAAGAGAAATACACTAGGGGGCATAACTATAAGATAAACATCCTTCATCCACTTCAAGGTATCCCTTTATTCATGAAACAGATCGGGATAATTAAAAACAGAATTAGGGAAGGGGACTACCTTTCCCATCCCCCATTTGGCATTGTGTAGTCCTTTTGTTCCATTTAACTATATCATAAAAGCAGCATGTCATGTGAAACATGCACCCCAGAATCACTTGGAAATTAGTACGCCGCTCTAACAAGCCACTACCAGCTGGCTGCAATTATTGACACGACATTTAGTGATAATGGGAAATTACCAGCCCTGGGAGATAAAAACGCGAAGGGTGCAGTGTATTAACAAATTGAGCATGTACTTTTTAGTTTGACATGTCGTGGTAGTGAAAAAATTGATTTTCACTAGTCGAAGACATACCTTCCCCATAGGATAACATTGGAATAACTTTATTACATTTAATACTCTCAAACTACCAAAGGGGAACAGGTAACCAGTTCATATTTGTAGATTTTCGAATTGTAATTGAAAATCTTCTCTAATAGTAAAGTTTGTTTCTAAATGTAAGAATTGAAAATGCCACTTTTAGAAAGTTTTGAATACTTTTAGAAAGTTGGCATTTTCCTGCCTTAGCCATTTTGGGCCAGATTTATCAAGCCCTGAGTTTGCCTTTGTGTCATGTAAGGCGACGCAATCAAATGCAAAAGCTTAGGTTAGATTTATCAGGTGACACAAGAGTCTTCCTGCATCGTTTGTAGGACTTGCATGGTGCAAGAGCTGCGCTATGTCAGTCTACTTCATGCAGAAACGAATGATTGCAAGGTAGCTTCCCCTCACAAAATCAAATGCAACCATAAAGCACGGAAATTTATCAATATACCACTGTATGATGCATCATCACGCAGTGTAACACAATGATGGAAATGAGCAGAATGCTTTGCATCATCAATGGGGGTGTAGGTAATATTGCAAGGGCATCAGTGTAAGAAGATCTACACTACAAAACTCTCTGGTAAGCTCATCTACGCCATGGAGTTAGCAATTGAAAGCTGGTGCGAGACAACAACAGTGACAGCGAAGAAGGAGAGAGCACATATTCCAACAAAGGATCATCCTTAATGATCACAGGGAGGTGGAGGTCATCTAGTTGCACAGCCTTAAGAATGAGAGCATCCTGGAGTTGTTGGAGAGGATTTCTTGTCATCTTCAACAAGCAACTAGACAGACGAATGGCATCCACCTGCCTGTCAAATTGATGGCATTCTTACACATGTTGGCCTCTGGCACATTCCAGAGGACATCTGCGATGTTGGCTGGTATTCAACAGGGTGCTTTTTCTGCTTTCCTGCTATTTGTGTTGGATGCCATCATCAAACATACACCACAGTACCTGTCATTTTCCATACCTAACCAACAACAACTAGCCAACACATAAGAATGTTAGGATATTGCAGAATTACTTCATATGCTTGGTGAGTTTGAGTGCCCCCAGGTGTAATTGGTGCCACCAGCAGATACTGCAAACATTTTCAGAAATTGCAAGCACAATTACTGAATCAATGTTTAGGCAATTGTTGATCATAATCGCATTTTGACAAATGTTCATGCAAAGTATCCAGGAAGTGCCTATGATGTGTCTATATTCAGGCACATTACCATCAATAAAAGTTTTGAGAATGAAAATGGCCCTCTCATTGGTAAGTTAAGTAAAAGAGAAAAATGTGTCCTTTTTGTTCTTAAATACATGTAATATTCTAATAATATTTTGTCAAAAAATAGGACAATGTACACATAAGTACTCATAAATCTATTTTTGTTTATGCCATGCAACTGAGCAATACAGATATCTGTGCTACGCTATGTGATAAGGAGAATGCAGGATTGGGCAAAATCTTTATATTGTGCATCCCTGTCCTCTTTTAGCTTTAGTGCACTCAGTTCAGCCTTGCACCAAGCCAGACATCCTTGCACCTTGCAGTGTGGGTGATTGTGTTGCAGGCAGGATTGTGTGTGTGCAGGAAGGGACACCTTCCTACTCCAAATACGCCTTACATTGTTTATTCCATTGCTAAGTATGCTGTGCAATGTATGCGAAAGACCATGGTCCACCTATGGTACAAATAGCATCTATACATGTAATTTAATTACACATAAGGATTGTAGCTTGTGTGAATGTGAACAAACAAAATAATACAGCCAGCATAAAATTTGACTTTAATGGGCTGGTAAGTCTTATTTAATGGCTGGTAAGTCATATTTAACTTTTAATAACAAACCCCTCTCTGCTTGCGTGATATAAGGACAAAATAAAGGTACACTAATCAAATGTTAGGGGCTCACAGTTGATGCATGTTTACAATAAGTCACATGTACGTGTAACAATCAATCATAACCAGTGTGTCATATCAAGACATGTATCACTACAAATAAATAAAAATATACACATTAACACATAACCACATAGATTCATCAAAGTGCCATTCTGCGAATTTCTAATTGTGAAAAATAGCGAATCGCAATTTGAAAATCACAGAATGGCATTCATGAAGAAATGCGATTGAAAAATGCGAATTGCAATCGCCCGCAATTTCCGATTGCGATTTTGCCACAATCGCTTAAATTTCGCAGAATCGCCCGTTTTCCATGTTGAAATTGCGATCTCGCAATTAGCGATCTCGCAATTTGCGATCTCGCTAACTGCGAGATCGCACAAACGGGAAGTCGCATTTCGAGCCCATTGATGACATCACAACCAGGAAGTAGGCTTTTCCCTCCCACAAACAGATCACTGAGCCAGACAGTGGATGCAGCATTGTGAAGAGCTCCACAACAGTGATTTTGCAGCACCCCAGCAGGACACATACCACCAACATGTCCCAGGAAGCAGCAGGGAGCAGTGGCCAAGGAAGGAAGAGAAAAATAAAGTTCTCTGAACAAAAACTTGAGAACCTCATTGAGGGGGTCTGTAAGGACCATGGACGCCTCTTCGGCAAGGACTCCCGGAGGGTGCCAGAGGCAGACAAGCACCGGATCTGGCTGCGCATCCGTGCAAAGGTAAATTCAGTCGGGGTGAGCCAGCGGTCATTCGACAACTTGAAGAAGCGTTGGTACGACCTGAGACGTTGTGCAAAGAAGCGCTTTGCGGAGAGGCTTGGGGAGCAACTTGCCACCGGTGGAGGGGATCCAATTGCCACAGCCAACACTCCATTGGAGGACCTTGTCGAGGACAGACTCACACCAGAAGCCTGCGTGGGTGTTATTCAGCTGGACTCGTCCCGACCCAGCCAACAATCACAAGGTAAGTGCCATGCGACTGCGACCCCGTCCCCTAACAATGCCCATGACTCCTAAGCTAGCAATATGACATCCCCAGTAATGCAGGCCATGAACACCTGAAAATCCCCAATGCATTGTGGTAGTTGTAGTGTAATCTTAATTTCCCAGATAGCCCAACACAGCCAGACCTGTCAAATCATAGTAATTCCAAAAGCCAGTCAGGGAAAGCAAGCCTGCATGCATGTAGCAACATCTCATGTGCAAGATACATATCATTAATCATGCACCCTTGTACATCACAGGTGCTGCCGACCAACCCAGCACTGACAGCGAGGCCCTACATATCGAGGCGGTACTGGAGGACACCGAGGGAGAGGGCCAATCTGACCAACAACCAGGTCCATCCCAGCCACCTGCAGTGATTCCACCACCACCACCCCGTGTGGACAGGGCCACCCCTGCTGCCACAGGTGTCCAGCCACCACCCCAACAGAAACCCACGGCAGTTGTACAGGCCACACCACCAGCGGCTAGGAGGCAGACGAGGTGCACAGCCGGAGCAAGATCCCAGTTCAGCGGACTGAGGCGCCAGCAGCGTCAAGCCTCAACAGGCACAGGCAGGGCACTCCATCTACCTGATCCTGGCCTGGCCATTGAACGCTGCATGCTGGCGGTACACCAAAGACAGGAGTGTCACCTGGCAGCGATACATCTTGAGCTGCAGAAGACTGGCCAAAATGTCGGACAGATGACCGCAGCTGTCTGTGAAAATAGCCAGCTGCTGGTAGCCCAGCAGGACATGACCCGCCGCCGCCACCGCCAATGGCAGGCCCGCCTGTCGGCCTACACCAGGTCAAACCATGTAGTAGGCAATGCTACATCGCAACTTTCACACAGATCACTTGCCATGCAGGGGAAAATGGTACATTGTTGCCAAGATGTGGCCAGGTCACTTGAACTGCTGACAGCAGCAGTGCTCAGCATGCGTCCACTGCCCATGGTGAACCAGGGGGGGTGGCGATGTCAGCGAGGTTGCGTCGACCATCAGCAGCATGTCCTTGCAGCCGGTGCCTGAACGCCGCCGCAGCAGGAGGCCCACAGCAGGATCACGGGCCAACACCGTCCCTCAGGACCCTGAGAGACGACTCGGTGCGTCTGGACGTAGGCGCCAGTGACACCTTTAACACTGTCTGTAGGGCCATGCTGGACACCTAAGCAAGCCCTCTACCCCTGCATGGGGAGGTATGACGCAATACTGTCCTCATGTGACACAAAGGAAATCAAAGGCCACAATATTGTGAATTAACAATACCATTTTATGGTCTCACTTAACTCCAACTCATGTCATTATTACATTTGTCATGCATGAGTGCAGTGTTGTGTGAGGGGAATGGGTGCACTACCAACAGCTAATAGTGATGTGGTTGCGGCGCCTGTGTCCTTCTGCAGGATTTTCCCCGGGTGCATGACGCAGATGTGGAGGTGGGCGGTTGTCCCCTTCGGACTCACTGCCAGATATCTCCACTGGTATCCTGCGCTTGGTAGCAATGTTGTGGAGTATTGCACACACGGCCACGATGCGGCAGCAGACCTCAGGCGTGTATTTGATGGCCCTACCAGTCTTGTGAAGTATGCGGAAACGGCTCTTCAAAAGCCCAAATGTCCTCTCAATGCAATTTCTTGTGCATATGTGTACAGCATTGTAACACCGTTGCTGTGGTGTGGCAGGGTTGAGGTATGGGGTGAGGAAGTACTCACGGAGACTGTAGGCACTGTCACGTGAACGAAAGAAGCACAGGGTGAGTGCCTGTTCTGCACAGATACATGATCACAGTGTACTATTTGGGGGCATGTGCACTTACCTAGTAGGTGTCCTTCGCCAAAGTCTCCCCTGGCCAGTTGTGTGTGCATGCCGCTGTGCCGGAATATGAAGGAGTCATGTGTGCTCCCCGGATAGTGTGCCACTATGTCCGTGATGATAGTCTTGGCGTTGCACACCATCTGGATATTGAGGGAGTGGTAGGACTTGCGGTTGCGGTACATGTATTCCGTTTGTGCTGGTGGGCAGATGTGTATGTGGGTACAGTCAATGCATCCTATTACATGTGGGAATTGCGCGATGTTGTAGAAATGAAGCTTGGTGTCATTCAAGTCCTGTTGGGTGGTCGGGATTGAGATGTAGTGGTGTAGCCAGGTCAGCATTGCCTCCAGGAAACTCCTTAGGCAGTAGGACATGGTGGGCTGGGATATCCCCCCTGCATCAGCGACTATCCCCTGGAAGCTTCCGGAAGCCAGTAGGTGCAGGCTGCACAAGACCTGGACATGTGTGGGCACGGCATTGGTCCTCCTTGTTGGGTGCTGCATCAGGGGGTCTAGGTCCCGGATCAGCTTGATGATCATTGCCCCATTCAGGCGGTACTTAGAGTAAATTTGCTCATCAGTTTGGCCCAGAAGGGTGATCCGCTGGCGGAATATTCGCTCCTGGATCCTGCGTCTGTTCCGTGCTGCTCGCTGTAGCCTACGCCGCCTGACCACCATGTAGAGTCCTGGCATTGTGAGAGTCCGCATGCTCCAGCTGCATGTCCTTAAGTGTGTTTGGTCAGGCCTGCACCTGTTGGTAGTTTGTTAAAGTATTTTTTTTTTTCCTTACTGGTTACCACCTGGTTTGGGTTCTCCTTAAATTGCGCGTCACAAATAGCGATTTTTGGGTTTTTCGCATTTTGCGATTATACTTGAATAGCGATTGCGATTATTTTGCGATTTCGCTAATTAATTTGCAGAATCCATGGTTTCTCGCAATTTCCGATTCGCTAATGGGCTTCTTCTTGGATTCTGCGAATTACTTTGCGAACTCGCAATTTTTCTTTAGCGATTTCGCAATTTTAGAGTTTTCACTATCATGTATTCCTTTTCTTCAAATTGCAATCGCAATTGCTAATTCGCAGCTATTGCGATCGCAATTTGGCTTCATGAATCCATCTCTAAGTGCTGTGAAATGTGTAACTATGACTGCATGTTCATCAAGCAACACAAGTTTTACTATACATAATTTGAATAATTGTTTTGAAAAACTTAAATTGGAAATTTGTGATACAATATATAAGCCATACCTTAACATGTTGCTGCTGAATATATAAATTGATATGAAGGAATATGCACGATGTTCATGAATGGGTCATGGGATACAAAATGTAGAAACAGTGAAATAACAAATGCGAACAAAACCTAGTAAAGTGATTATTGTTTATTATTGTATGCATTTGTCTTTTCAAAATACTTATGCAATGTAACAGTGACTTACAACATGGCATTCAGGGTAAATTACAAATAAATATCATATGTGAAGGGAGTAAGGTCAACTAGGAGCAACTCCAACAAATGAAAGTGTACAATGAAACATTGTTTGGTCAGGTGATCACTAAAAAACGAAAATTTGTTGTGTGTTGTGAAATGCTAATTCTCATTTAAAAATAGATATCAATTTTTGACATGATCATAAGGCTTGCAGAAAAGCACATATGTGTTAAACAGGGATTTCTGTTGTAACAAAGCCCTACGATTCCAAACAACTAAAGTATGCATGTATCATGCTTATTCTACATATAAAGGGGCAGATTTACAATAACTGGCGCATCCCCAGGGATTTGCCAGTTATTGTGCGCCACAGCTCTGCCACTTATGGTGCGCCGCATTTACAATGCGGAGCACCATGGGGCAAAAACGGCACAGATGCTTGACGCATCTGTGCCGTAAAAGCGGCGCATTGCTGGAGTAGCGTCGCAAGCGCGACGCATCTCCAGCAATGCTCTGGGGGGCCCTATCTGTCCAATGCTGCGTCAAGCCTTACGCCTGCTTCAAGCAGGCGCAGGGTTTTGACGCAGCATTGGCCTAAAAGTGCCTGCATAAAACCTTGTAGATTTCATACAGGCACTTTTGCGAGGCGCACCTGCCCCGGAACGCCCACCCTGCACCAGAACGCCCACATGTGGGGCAGGGCTTTACAATGTGACGCATCTGCCTAGATGCGTCACATTGTAAATGGGTCGCAGGTATGCGCCACATTTACGCCACCAACGGCGGCTTAAACGTGGCGCAAGTCCGACATAAATCTGCCCCAATGTCTACTTAGATATGTAAGTACACTACTATTCCTAAAATGTATATCTTCTTTGAAGTGATGAAGGCTATGGTCTTCGCCCATGGCTGATGATCTCCTATACAAATCCATATAATAATAATGAGCAGAGGCAATATAATGCTGCATTGAGAATAACTCATAACATTGTTGAAAGAATGTTGGAGTGCTGGAATCACTTTTTATATGACAGGACCAGTCTGGTGGTAGATGGCTGAACTTACTGCCCATTTTATGCAAGATCATACATATGTGTTCGCCATTATGCATAACATATGTTGGAAGAGTAATCTACAATGGGAGCTTGATTCTCAAACCACATCTAATGAGGAGGATGACGAATTACTATATGAATAAGTACACTGAAGGGGAGGTTTTGCCTGGAGAGATGAAATAGTATCTTTTTACATAATGCTCTTAAAATGAAGCAAATTAATACAAATATTGTAAATATTTAGCTAAATATTTAAAATTTCAAACAAATCCATTATGTTGTGTTTGTGTGAATGTCTTTCTAGATACATTTTTACGAGTTTTAAACAAATATGGGGGCATATTACCAAGCAATAGCGATAATTATCGCTTTTGCTTGGTTAGAGACAAAATTTTACCGCTAAGCTGCGGCGATTTTTATCGCAGATAAACCTTGGTATTACCAAGGTTTATCGCAAATGCGATAAAAAACGGCCGCAATGCATGAATATCGCTGAAAAGTCAGCGATATTCATGCATTACCGAGCTAATGCTCTTAGACATGTTATCCACCTCTAATTGGATAACATGGCTAAGAACTGCTCAGGGCAGGTGTTAGCTTTTGGAGATATTCACGCTTAGAGCGAATATCTCCAAATGTTGGTGATAGGAGATAGCGATGTTAGCGACTGTTTCCAGTCACTAACATCTTGGCACGCCCACTTTGCATGTCATTAGTGATAAATATCACTGACATGCAAAGTGGGGCCCAAGATGGTCGCTATCTCCTACTAGCTGTCGCTAACTGGTGTTAGCGACAGGTAGGTAATAGGGAGATAATTTTATCTCCGCTTTCTTGGCTTTTAAAGCCAAAAAAGCGGGATAAACCCCCTTGATAATATGCCCCATGGTGTGTACTTGTCACGATAGAATGGCATACATCAGGATCATAAAAAATAGAAAAAATTGCAACCTGTGAATGTATGATGACACATGACTACAGTAGTCTTACAAACATCTAATTCTGTATGGAAATAACGTGTGAAAAACATGTTCATTACAGTGCAATGGCTGATTATATCTCACACTGTCAACATAAATTATTAAGTATTAGCAAAAAGGTTCATACGTAAGCCCATATTTATCAATGTTTTGCGTTGCTCTAGTTCCACATAAGGCAACACAGGGTTACCCAAATCCTATATTGAGATTCAGCAAGCCACTAAAGGCCAACTTGTGTTCTTGGTAAATCTCGACTAATGCAGATCAGCGCAAGTAGCTGCTTTGCGTTTCTCTGTCCTGGAAAGACATTTCATGGGTGGAGTATGGGTTTTGGCACGCATTCACACATGTAATTTGCCGCTATCCCAAGTTTAGCAAGACTGGTACACCTGTGAATGTGTCAAATTGATCTGCCTTCCCAGGGGAGGTGAAGCAAGAAATATCTCTAAATCTATTTGTGGCTTTCTCTTTCTAAGTTTGCTGAATTTTGCAGTTCATTTAGGAAAAGGTAAAGGCCTCTGCAAAATAATTTTGTGGAGGAAGGTGTGCTTTCCTGCACAAAAACAATCCTGCCTACAATATACAATGCAGGCACCATATAACCATAGTGCATGGGTGTTTCCTTTACCCATAGCCTGCATTATGAGTGCCAGTGCAGCCAGAGACTGGGAATGTGTTATATCATGATAGATATGGTTCATTCAAGTCCTGTTCCTTTCATGCAGCGCAGCCCATCAAGTTTTATTGCTGTGTTGTGGTCTGTGTACGAATTTAAAGCCAGTAACTCCTTTCCTATCCTGGTTTGGAGTGGGCTGAAAATGTCACTCCACTCGCGGTATTGGTGGGATTTGAGATATCATCAGTGATGTCACTGACCGTGCCATGAGTGATCTAATATGTGCAGTCATAAGAAGTGCACTGCTTGGGTGTAAGTTAAAGTTAGCTCTGATAACTATAACTACTGCATTTCACTGGATTTGTATGAGAGAATTCAGAGCCAAACTATTACCCATGTGGAAACATGTTCATCAGTTTTGCATCTGTGGCATGTCTCTTTGAGGTCACACCCTTGAAATAACTTAATGGCCTGTATATTTACATGTTTAGTTTATCATTACACATCAGTCTACAATGTCTTTAGCCATTCCACACAGGGAGATGAGACACCAACACCAGTCAAAGATGGCGGGCACAATGACATTTGACCTTTATTAAATGTAGGCCTCAGTTAACACCTTGCTTGGTATCTGTATCCTATTTTTAAATAACTATTCATGATGAGGAAAATTAAGATTTTAAGGTTAAATGTAATCAAATTTCTATATTTTCTTCTTTTCTTTTTTTTTCTTCTAAAAATGAAATTGTGTGTTTTTAATGTGAAGCTTTTATGATAAGTTTTTATCGAAATAAAGCCTTTGACTATTACTATGACTATGACTATGTATCCTATCTCTATTAATGTATTTCAGGCATTGGCTTATAGAATCTTGCCACCATTATGCCAAATCAATGTTCCATATCACTCAACGCTCCATTGGAGCGCCACAAGACACCCTCAGTAATACTTAAAGATGGTGGCTGCTATTACCTTGCCAGGCCTCCACACACAAACACATGCACACTAGCTGTCCATTACAATTGGTCTTGTTATCCCCTTATGGAGCTAGCGACCTTCCCCGTACAGATCTCTGTACTGAGGTGAATGTTTGACATTTCTGCCCATCAATGGTTCTTTTTGTATTTGTCACCTCAAGGGGGACGGGTATGCCTAGACGTGTGTCCTGTGCTCTCCATGCCACTGGAGTCAAGCTAGCATGACTGATGAGGGGTGGTGCCCTGAAATCAGTACCAGGATGCTTGTTTCCAGTTCAGGGAGGACCTGTCCTGGCAGTTCAAGCTGGACTGCTCCCATAGGGGACAGGGTCAAGAATGATTTGCATATGGCTAGGTCTGAACTGGAAAGGCATGGTAGGAAAAACAACCAATGGGTTTAGGCCCAGATCACTGTACTGGGTTGGATATTTCACATTGTGCAGCATTATTTCCATCAAATGTTCTTTTTGAGTTTTTCACCCCAGGTGGGATGAGTAAGCATAGGCCTGGGTCCCATGCTCTCTATGCTACTGGAGTCTAGCTAGCCTGGTTGATGAGGGGTGATGAGGGGTGATGCCCGGAAATCAGTCCCAGAATTATTGTTCCCAGTCCAAACAGCACAATGGCAGAGGGGCAGTCAAACTCCTGCAGATTCATTGGTTCTTCTCTTTGGCAAAAGGTTCCTTGTTTCCAGAAGTGATCTAAAGTCTTGGGACTGGGTCCTAATATTTATACCCTAAAATCATTTGTTCTCTAAAGGCAGAGAGGCCTCTGCCTAGTCCAAACCAGTTCCTGAGCACTTTGTTTACATGAATCCTTCCTTCCTTTCACAGTGCAGTGGCAGGGACATCAGATACACCACAGGAGGTGGAGCCAGCATTGAGGGAAGGCCCAGCCCTATTCAGGTCCCAAGTGCAACTCCTCCCTCCTGTCTAGATGCAGATCTCTCTATTCACCACTGGGGTTCCCCAGCCTGTAACCTGGAATCCCTCAGCCCTTGCACTCAAAACCCCAGACAAGGAATACTCAACCTAGCAGAGGCAGACCTTGACAGTTAGGCAAGAAAATACCTACTTTCTAAAAGTGGTATTATCTTTTTTTTCTTTTTTTTAAATATATTTTTACTGTTTTTCATTGACAGAATATATACATACACCCGGCTGGCCACCCAGCTTTAAGCAAGGGTGGCCAGCCGGGTGGCGAAGACATTGAAACAGTGGTCTTAAATCTGAATCAGCGCATTATTGAAGCGCTTGACCAGACAGCCCCTCTCTGCCGCACTTCCATGGGTGCTCGGAAAGAACACTCTGCCCCATGGTATAGCAGTGAACTGAGGTCAACAAAGGCAGACTGTAGGCGAGCTGAAAGAGCATGGAGGGTGGCGTATGATAATCAGGCCAGAGAATTGTTCTTGGAAAAAAGGCGCCTGCACCATAGGCTGATCAAAAAGTCTAAGGCGGCCTACTATGCTGGACAAATCCTGGGGTCGAAGAATTCGGCTAAAGAACTCTTCGGTATTTACAAGTCTTTGACCACGGTAAATTCATCTACTGAGCCAGAGAGTTCCTCTACGGAGTCATGTGACCGCAAAGCCGAATATTTTTCAACTAAAGTCGAGAAGATCTACTCGACTTTCCCCAATCCGACAACAGGGATTGACCTCGTAGCAGCTTTTGCGGACACGGAGTCGGCAGGGCACCTCACTAACTTCTACACCCCTCCACCTGAGGACTTAGTAGTGGTGTGCCGCTCTGTTAAATCAGGGTCCCCGTGGGACCCAGTGTCTCCCAAACGTCTGGCGGAAAGCCTTGAAGTTTTGGAACCTTACATGAGGTATGTCCTGGACATCTCCTTCAGTGCGGGGAAGCTCCCTGAGGGATGGAAACAGGCGGTGGTGCTCCCGCTCCGGAAGAAACCCCACCTAGGCTTCGAGGTATTAGAGAATCTGAGGCCCATCTCCCTCCTGCCGTTTCTGTCCAAAGTGGCAGAAAAGGTGGTTAATACTCAAATCATGAAGCACGTGGAAGAGACGGGATTGCTCCACGCGACACAGTTTGGCTTCAGGCCACGCCATTCCACCGAGTCTGCCCTCCTTATGGCAACGGAACATCTGAGGGAGGGGGTGGATGCAGGCCAAACTATGGCTCTGATCTTGTTGGACCTCAGCGCGGCGTTCGACACTGTAGCTCATAACATCCTGCTACAGTGTCTGAACAGAGGTGGCATCTCTGGCACCGCGCTGAGATGGATCCAGGACTTCCTCACGGGGAGAAGCTTCCGAGTTAGGCAGGGAGACTGCTATTCAAAGGGGGTTCCCTTGGGCCAAGGCGTACCGCAGGGTTCGTCGTTGAGCCCGACCCTTTTTAATATGTATGTCGCGCCGGTTGCCTCGATTGTGGAGAGTCATGGTCTCCAATTGGTCTCGTATGCCGACGATACGCAGCTGGTGATCTCCCTATCGCACGCGCCCTGTCTTGCTGCCGATGGCTTCCGCTCGTGCATGAAAGATCTTGCCGAGTGGATGGCTATCAATTGTTTGAAGCTTAATGGCAACAAGACAGAGGTGCTGGTGGTGGGGAGAGCCCAGTCTGCGTGGTCGTCGGCGTGGTGGCCTCCTTGTCTTGGACCAACCCCGACCCCCTGTCAAGAGGCACGCAATCTCGGGGTGTGGTTTGATGCGGATCTTACTTTTGGCCCCCAGATTAATCGGGTGGTAGGAGTCTGCTTCGGGATTTTGAAGAAGTTGAGAAAGGTCCTCGACCTGCTCCCGATTAGCGCCCGTCAAACCCTGGTTCATGCCCTGGTGACAGCTAGGTTGGATTATGGGAACCTGCTGTACCTGGGGGCTTTGGAGAAAAGCATGGCACGCCTGCAAGTGCTGCAGAATGCGGCAGCTCGTTTGATTCTTAGGCTGCCCAAAAGGGCGCCTTCTAAGGCGGCGCTTCAGAAGCTACATTGGCTCCCTGTAAGGAGAAGAGTGGAGTTTAAAGCCCTCTGTACCTGTCATCGAATTTTGAATGGCAGGGCACCCGGCCCTCTGAATAAACTAATCGAAGTGTATCAACCAACACGTGCGCTTCGATCCGCAGGGGGCGGTCTCCCTAAGATCCCTAGAGTCAAGAAAGCCCGTATGGGAGGCAGGTCCTTCAGATGCTTGGCGGCCAATAACTGGAACAAACTTCCAGTGGACCTGCGCTTGGAGCCGGAGGAAGCCAGGTTCCGAGCGAGACTGAAAACATTCCTCTACACAAAATAATTGTCGGCTCTGTCTTTGTGATCCCTGCTTGCTGCCTCTTCCTCTTTTAGCGCGTGGACACGCCGGTGTGCGTAACGCAGCGCTTTACAAATGTCCCAATAATAATAATAATAATATAACAGTTATTACACTTCGCTGATACCCTTGAATATTCGGATTACATAGAGATTTTTGATAGGTGGTTGTTGGATGGCTTTTAGGGTGTCCTGATAAGCTTGGAATCTTTGTGGCTTAGTTACAGTGGACCGCTTGGTTTCCGGCCCTGTGCCTAGTTTTAACATATAACTTGAACAAATAACATATAACATAAAGGTGTTTGGCTGCTTTTTGTGGATCGACCGTCGTACACTGTCAATGGTATTCTCTGCGTGGCCTGCCCTCAGCTGTTCAAGGCGGTTTGTGTGGGTCTAAGAAATTGTCTAAGGATGACCACATTTCTCTGTTGGGCTTTCTCCATGGTGTGTTTCTACGTGCGGTGTTGTCAGCTCCTCTTAGGTACGTCACCCAGTTCAGCCACCCTTTGAAAGTGGCTTTGGTGGTGTTTTTCCATTTGGCCAGCACTGTTTTTGTCGCACTAGTCAGGAGGAAGTCGAGCAGGTTTGTGTCTTGTTGTGAGGTAACATCCATGTTTAGGTGTGCTGTTACTATGGTGCCGAATTTCTGTTTCAGGGTACAGCCTAGGACTTTGTTGGTAAAGCCGAATACCTTCCCCCAGAATTTGTTGACCTTGCTGCAATAAAGGATGAGGTGGGCTAGGTCACCTTTTTCTTTCTTACAGTTCCAGCAACGGTCGTTCTCTATGAGACGTAGTTTTGCCAGTCGAACTGGTGTCCAGTATGCTTGATGTAGCAGCCAGAATTTTGTTTGGGTTATTACTGGAGATATCATGTTACTGGTTGGGGACCTCCATATGGTATGTGCATCCTGTTCTGAGAGTTTTGAGCCTATCTGTCTTTCCCAGTAGTCTGTACTTTTGGCGTTGAGCTTTGTGGAAGCTGGGCGAAGGAGTTTGTACAGATGGGAAACTTGGTGACCAGTCTTGTTTATGTTTTCCATGTATTGGAAGATTGAGGGAGTCGGCTTGCTTAGTCTCGCTTTTGTGATGGCTGATTTGATAGCCAAAAAGTTGTATAGCTCTACATCTGGGAGGGCGTGTTTTTCCTTCATGTTGTTGAACGTAAGGGGCATCCCCTTCTCTTCTAGCCGGGTGCGAGAGCCCTAATTGTTTCTATTTTTTTTATATCTAAGGGTCTGCCTCTATATTTGATTTTGGGGTTTGCCCAGAGTGCTACCCACAGTGAGTTTTTGATGCCTGTTTCTAACTTCTGGTCAACTTTGAGAAGTGCTTGTTTCGTTAATTTGAATATCGGGTTCCCTTTTAGTGTCTGTTTGTTGGTTGTGAGGAGGGTTAGTGGGTTAATGTTGTCAAGGATGGGTCTCTCTAGTAGTAGCCTGGTGGTGGTGTATTATTGATTTTGTAGTATCCAGTGTATTCCTTGTCTGGCCATAAAGGCGTAATGGAAGCTTCTCAGGTCTGCAAGGTTGAGGCCACCTAGTTCCTTCCTCAATCTCAGTTTCTGGAGGCTTATTCTTGGTTTTTAGTCTCTCCAGATGAATTTGTTAAGTATTTGGTCTATTTTCTTATGGAAGTTCTCTGTTAGTGATCGTGGGAGCATGCTAACTAAGTAGTTGACTATTGGGGTGATCATCATTTTAACTGAGGCCATTCTGCCCCACCATGTGATAAACGTGGGTGACCAGTTTACCAGTAGCCATTTTATCTTGTCTAGGGTGTTTTCCTTATTTTGTTCGAGGGTTATTCTTAGGTTTCTCCCAAAGTTGATTCCTAGATATTTGACAGATCTCATTTGCCAGGCTAGCCCTGATTTACCGAGTACCTCCTTGGTTGTGTGTATGTTCAGTGGCATACATTCAGATTTATCTCTGTTTAGCTTGTAGCCAGAGTGAGATGCATAAGCGTCAATTGTGTGCATGAGGGGCGGAATGGATTTGACAGGATCTTCTGTTGTGATTAGTAGGTCATCCGCGTAGGCGGCTAGTTTAGCTGTGGTGTTGTTTATGGTTATGCCTGCTATGTTCTTGTTTGCTAGGATGTCCTTGATCAGTGGTTCTAGTTCCAGTAGGAACAACAGTGGGGATAGGGGTCAGCCTTGCCTGGTCCCTCTTTGGAGGTTGAAAGTGGGCGAGGTTGTTCCGTTGATGGCAATCTATGCCTTGGGGCTTTTGTAGAGGGCCATGACTTTCTTAGTGAATTCTTCTCCTAGGTTATATGCCTGCATGCACCCCTCTAGAAAGTGCCAAGAGACTGCCGTGTTGTATGAGTTCGAGCAGTGTTCGATGACTTGACAGAGCAGTCTAGTGTTGTCGCTTGACATTCGGGTTTTCATGTATCCTACTTGTGTGTTCCCTATTAGTTGTGGGAGCAATCTATTGAGTCTCGTTGCAAGGATTTTCGTGTATATTTTGCAGTCTAGGTTTATGAGTGATATTGGGCGGTAGTTTTTCGGCCATTGTGGGTCTTCTTTACCCTCCTTGGGGATGACTATGATGTTGACCTGTGACATTGTCTCCGTTACTTCCCCTCCCCTCCTGCAGTAGTTGAAATCTTTCGTTAATACTGGTGTTAGCTGGTCTTGGAAGGATTTGTAGAATGTTGCTGTGTATCCGTCGGGACCTGGTGCTTTGCTGTCTTTTAGGGCTTTAATGGCTGTCTTGACTACGAGTGTTTTGATGTCTTGGCCTAGCGCTAGCGCTTCTTCTGTCAAAATCTTTGGTGAATTTAAGTTCTCGAGGTAGCTCTTGGTCCCCCCTGTGTCTAGGTTGTCACCTTTGTTGTAGAGCTCCTTATAGAATTCCATGAAGGTGTTTAGGATGTCCCTGTGCCAGTTGTGTGTTTTACCGGATGTGTCTGTAGTTGCTGTTATGTAGTGTTGCCTTTGCTTATACTTGAGGAATGTGGCTAGTGTTTTTCCTGCCTTGTTAGCTTTGCACAGGTTGATTTGTTTATATTTTTTTATCCATAGTCCTGCCCATTCGCTGAGGATTCTATTAAATTCGTATTTACTCTTAGTGAGTTCTGTTAGTATGTGTTGGTTTGTAATGTCACCGATGTGTCTTGATTTCTTTTTCCAGCTGTGCTAGCTGAGCTTTTGCCTCTCTGTCCCTTCTGGCTTTGATTTCTATTAGCACACCTCTTATGGTTGTTTTGAGGGCTTCCCACAGGGTTTTAGGGTCTACGCCTGGTGTGTTATTGTCCTTGATGTAGTCTTCGATGACTTTCTGGACTCTGCTCTTATCTTCTTGTTTGGCGATGGTAGTGGCGTTGAGTCGCCATCTGCGTGTTGTGTGATCGTTGTGTCTCCCTGTGAGGTGTAGGCTAATGCATGCATGATCCGATATTGTTCTGGCTGCGATCTCTATGTTTTCTACTAGGTGCCTCTGGGTTCCTGAGATGAGAATGTAGTGTATTCTGCTGTACGAGTTGTGTGGGTTCGAATAGAAAGTGTAGTCTCTGGTATCGGGGTGCTGTAGTTGCCACGGGTCCACTATAATAAATCTGTTGCATGAGTACGTTAGCGCCTTGTGGGACGTTGGGGTACAGTGCTAGGGTTTTTGATTGTCTGTCAAGGGTTTGGTCCAGCGCCATGTTGAAGTCGCCCACTACAACCGTCACGCTGTGTGAGCTAGTTGTCTCTAGTTTCTTAGATATCCCCTCCCAGAATGATGTAATGTAATGATGTCTTGTAAAGCGCATGAATCACCCCACATGGGGTATCTCCGCGCTGTAGACCGCTGGGGAACCAGTCCTGGCTTTCCCTGTGAGATGGTCCCTACTGGGTATCTCCAAGGTGAAACCAGGCATCCCCGGCGTATGTGGGGGGCCGTTGTGGAGATGAGGCAAGCTAATGCCCAGAGTTGCCGAGTGTGATCCTTATTTAGAGTAGGCACTGAGGTGAGAATTATCGAGTCCACTGACCCTGGTCCACAACCCTGCCGCATCCGGAATTGAACCCCGGTCCCGGGCCGTCCTCTGCTTCTGGGTCTGCCGCCTCTAACCAGTGAGCCACACCACTCCACTATGTGTCGTTGGTATTTGGTGCATAGATGTTTGTCACTAGTAAAGTGTCTTCTCTTCTTCTCCTCTTTTCAGGTGCATGATTAGTAGCCTGCCATCTTCGTCCTGCTGCACATTCTCAATGGTTATGTTTGATTTGCTATTGATCAGGGTAATGACCCCTCTCTTTTTGCCCACGTTCGGCGAGCAGGCTACCTGCCCTATCCATCTGGGTCTAAGCTTGCCCGCTTCAGTTGTGGATAGTTTGGTTTCTTGCAGCAGGATGATGTCACCCTTGGTCTTGGCTAAGTAATCTAGTACTAATTTCCTTTTGATAGGGTGGTTAAGACTTTTAACATTAAGGGAGACGATCTTAAGGTCTGTTGATAGTGTCTTGGTGTTAGACTGTGACATTTGTACTACTGCATTGGGTCAAGCCTAGTCTGGCGGAGTTAGACCTATCATTGGTGGTGCTGTGCTGTGAGCTAGAACTGCGTGTAGGGTCTGGTGTTACCAGTGCTTTGGGCGATCCCCCTGATGTATTTGTGTTTGCCGTGACAGAGACATGGACATAACGGACACAACTGACAAGACAAACATGACTAACACCCCCCCCCCCTTTTCCTTCCCTTCGCCCCTCCCGTCCCGCCCTCTCCTCTCCCCTTCTCCCCCTGCTCTACTGCATTGTATTGTGGGCGGGCAACAGCAGGTCCCAAACGCCCGCCTTGTTCCCGGGAAATTAGAGATAAGGTAGTTAACAGCATTTTGATGTAAGTTCTGAGCTCGCTTAGTTAAAAGGATATATTGAGCTGTGACGTCGAGCTGATTCTTGAGGTAGGTTTTGTTGCTGGTCTGTTGTGTTGATAGTCTATTACTGAGGTAGCCTTGGGTGCTCCATTTGCTGCGTCTTGTCCCGTTAGAGCTAGGAGCATCTGCTTTAGTCCTTGTGTGAGTTCGGTGAGGCACTTCTTTTGGCCGATGGGGTTGAGGCTTCCATGTCCTGTGTCGGCGGTCTTTGAAGGTAACGTTACAGTTCTCCTGGATCTTCGAAGGTTAGCTCGACCCTCTTGTTATATATTCAGAATTTCTTGGGACCCGCAAAGGAGAAGGTGATGTTTTCTTTCCTCAGCTTGTCTCTTTGGGCTAGAAAGCCCTTCCTAATATCCACCGTTGTTCTCGAGTAGTCCTGTGTGAGGATGATTGTGTTGCCTTTCCATAGCAGATTGGGGTTCTTCCTAGCTACACCAAAGATGGTGTCTGTTTGGTGCGAGCGCAGTGGTTTGCATATTATAGGTCTGGGCCCAGCTCTGCTCGCTTTCAAACTGGCAGGTACTCTGTACGCCTTGTCTAGCTCGAAGGGGCTGTCGAAATTCAGTTTTGTCAGTTCTGGTATCATGGTTTGTATGAGTGAGACACATGAGCCGGCATTGTCTTCTTCTCCTTCAGGTACCCCCAGGATTCGTATGTTACCTTTCCAGTTGCGATCTTCGAAGTCTGCTGCTTGTCTGCATAGTTCGGCTGTAGCTTTGGCGATGTTGCCAATGGCCTTCCCAGTGAGTTGTGAGCTGTCCTCTATGTCACTAACTCTTTCTTCCACCACTTCTAGCTTGTTGTTGATAGACTGGATGTCTGCCCTTATTGCCGCTAGTTCTAGTTATATGGTATCTGTTATTTTTTTGGTTGACTTTGCTAGGTCATGTACATCGGCTAACTTTTTGAGGATACTGTCCAACGTGCTACTTATGTCAATCAATCAATCAATCAATCAAAGCATTTATATAGCGCACTACTCACCCAGAGGGTCTCAAGGCGCTAGGGGGGGGGGGGGGTCCGCTACTGCTCGAACAGCCAGGTCTTGAGTTGCTTCCTGAAGGCGAGGTGGTCCTGGGTCAGGCGGAGGTGGGTCGGGAGGGAGTTCCAAGTTTTGGCGGCGAGGTAGGAGAAGGACCGTCCCCCTGTGGTGGCTCTTCGGATGCGGGGGACGGCGGCGAGGGCGTGGCCTGTCGATCGAAGCTGGCGTTTGGGAGCGTAGAAGTTGAGGCGGCTGTTAAGGTATCCTGGGCCTTGGTTGTGTAGGGATTTGTGTGCGTGGGTGAGGAGACGGAAGGTGATTCTCTTGTTGATCGGGAGCCAGTGCAGGTCTTTCAGGTGTCCGGAGATGTGGCTGCGACGGGAGATGTCCAGGATGAGTCGTGCTGAGGCGTTCTGGATCCGCTGGAGTCTCTTCTGGAGATTGGCTGTGGTTCGGGCGTAGAGGGAGTTGCCGTAGTCCAGACGGCTGTTGACGAGGGCCTGGGTGACCATCTTCCTGGTCTCGGTGGGGATCCACCGGAAGATCTTATGTAGCATGCGCAGGATGTTGAAGCACGACGAGGAGACGGCGTTGACTTGTCTAGTCATGAGAGGGAGGAGTCCAGGATGAAGCCCAGGTTGCGTGCGTGGTCTGTTGGTTTGGGTGCGCTGCCTAGGGCGGGGGACCACCAGGAGTCATCCCAGGCGGAGGGTGAAGATCCCAGGATGAGGACTTCCGTCTTGTCCGAGTTCAGTTTCAGGCATGCGGTTCTTCATCCATTCGGCTACCTCTTTCATCCCTTCGTGAAGGTTGGCTCTGGCGGTGGCGGGATCGTTGGTGAGGGAGAGGATCATCTGGGTGTCGTCATCGTAGGAGATGATGTTGAGGTTGTGCTGGTGTGCGATGTCTGCGAGGGGGCTCATGTAGACGTTGAAGAGGGTCGGACTAAGTGAGGAGCCTTGAGGAACGCCGCAGATGACTTCGGTGGCTTCTGATCTGAACGGGGGGAGGCGGACTCTCTGTGTCCTTCCGGCGAGGAAGGAGATGATCCACTCCAGTGCCTTCTCCTGGATTCCGACGTTGCTGAGGCGCTGCACTAGTGTACGGTGGCAGACAGTGTCAAAGGCCGCGGAGAGGTCTAGGAGGATGAGGGCTGCTGTTTCTCCATTGTCGAGCAGGGCTCGGATGTCATCGGTGGCTGCGATCAGGGTGGTCTCGGTGCTGTGGTTGGCCCAGAAGCCAGACTGCGAGAGGTCGAGGGATCCGTTCGTCTCGAGGAAGGCGGCCAGCTGCTTGTTGACGGTCTTCTCGATGACTTTTGCAGGGAACGGGAGCAGGGAGATGGGGCGGTAGTTCTTGAGGTCAGTGGGTTCGGCTGATGGTTTCTTTAGTAGAGCGCTGAGTTTGGCGTGCTTCCAGCTCTCCGGGAAGGTAGCGGTGTCGAAGGAGGTGTTGATGATGTCCCACAGGTGGGGTGCGATGACAGCGTCGGCCTTGTTGAAGACGTGGTGAGGGCAGGGGTCGGTCGGAGATCCGGAGTGGGTGGAGTTCATCGTGCGGACGGTGTCTTCGGTGCTGATCGGGGTCCAGGCGCGGAGGGTGATGGTGGGGGGCGGTGGTTTGGTCGTGGCGTGCGTCGGTTGAGTGCTGAAGCTGTTGTGTATGTCCGCGATCTTGTTGTGGAAGAATGAGGCAAGGGAGTTGCAGAGGTCTTGCGAAGGGGTGATGTCGTTGTTTCCGGCGTTGGGGTTGGAGAGCTATTTAACGATGTTGAAGACTTCCTTGCTGTTGTGTGCGTTGTTGTCCAGTCGTTCCTTGAATGCCGTTTTCTTGGTGGCGTTGATCAGTTGGTGGTGTTTTCGGGTGGCGAGCTTGAGGGCAGTCATGTTGTCCGGTGTTGGGTCTCTGCGCCAGGCTCTCTCGAGGGCTCGGCAGTTCTTCTTGGAGCTCTTGAGTTCGTCGGTGAACCATTTGGCTTTCTTGCTGCCGGGTCTGCTAGGCGGGGTCCTCAGGGGGGCGAGGTCATCTGCGCTGTCGCTGATCCACTTGGTGAGGTTGGTGGCCGCTTGGCTGGGGTTCATTGTGCTGGTGGGTGGGTTCTTGCTCAGGGATGTCGCGAGCTGGTCGGCTGTGATCTTGTTCCAGTTTCTGCGTGCCGTCTGTTGCTGGTGGTGGTGGATCGTAGTCCTTTTGAAGCTGAAGTGGACCCAGCTGTGGTCCGTGCAGTGGAGTCCGGTGGCGTGGCTGAAGGTGATGTCCTTGCTGGATGAGAAGACGGGGTCGAGTGTGTGTCCGGCGTAGTGGGTGGGGGAGGTCACCAGCTGCTTGAGTCCGAGGTTTGCGAGGTTGTCCAGCAGAGTGGTGGTGTTGCGGTCGTTGTTGTTCTCCAGGTGGAAGTTGAGGTCCCCGTGGAGGATGTAGTCAGCTGAGGGGAGGGCGTGCGGGCTGACAAAGCCGGCAATGTCCTCGCTGAATTGTGTGCGTGGTCCCGGGGGTCTGTAGATGAGGGTGCCTCTGAGGGTGGTCTTGGGGTTGATGTGGACCTGGAAGTGCAGGTGCTCGGTGGGTGCGAGGGTGTCGTCGGTGTTGGTCGTGATGCGGATGGTGTTCTTGTGGATGATGGCGATGCCTCCTCCAGTCTGGTTGATGCGGTCCCTCCGGATGATCTTGTAGCCGTCTGGGATGGCGATGGCGATGTCGGGCGCTGAAGAGGCGTTCATCCAGGTTTCTGTGAGGAAGGCGACGTCTGGGGCGGTGGTGTCGAGCAGGTTCTAGAGCTGGACGGCGTCTCTGTGAATGGAGCGGGTGTTGAGCAGGATGCTTTTTGTTTGATGCGGGACTATGCGCTGCTTTCAAGTCTGTTTTTCTTCTGCTGTTGTGTCAGTTTGCCTTCTCTAGTTGCCATTTTTCTTTTCTCTGTTTATGGTCAGTGGGGTGCCGGATCTCTAGCTGCTAACACGTGGTTTGGCTGTTGCTCAATCGTTGGTGTCGTTCAAGGTCTCCCGTTCTACCACTATGTGCCACTCTGTTAGTTGGTATTTATGTTCCCCTAGGATTCGCAGATTTTTTTTGCTCGCGGGCATGCGAAGGTTCTTACCTTGGCAATGACCCCTATCCTTCGTGTGTGCTTCGGACTTACTGCTTGTGCTGGCCACCTTTGTATCTTTGCTTTGACTTCGCTTTTGATTTTTGCTTTTTGTAGCTTTCTGTTCGCCTTGTGTCTTCTATTTGTGCTTGCGGTCGTTTGCAATGCTGTGTGTCTTGTTGTCCCTCTGGCCTGCCCTGGTTGGCGTTGTGTTGACTGTTAGGGCTACTGTCGGTTGACACCATGCTTTGTGTTCCTCTTAGTGCTCCGCTAATTATTTAGACAGTGTGGGTGGTTCGCTATGTAGATTTGTTGTCTTACTAGTTTTGTTGTGTGTTGTTTAGCTTCCTTTTTGTTCTTTACCTCACTTTATTGCGACGACATTCGTCCTTCTCCACGCCGCTGTTTCCGGGGTGTTTGGCCGTCTCACTTTCATACTTTTGCTCTGTCACCACACTGCTCCAGGTAGCGTGCCTCCCCTGTGTAGCCTACTCAGGATAGCGGGCCTCAGCTTTTGCAGTCTTTGCAGTCTTTTTTGTCTCTGGTTGATTTCGCAAAACGCTTTGTGTTATTGCGCTGGTTTACACCTCATTAGCAGAGACGCTCTTATCCTATGTTGAATAGCCCCTTCTTTCACCACTTGCCGCTCTCTGGAAGATGGTCGCTTTCACGGGTGGATTCGGTAGTTTTACTTTCACTCAGCCTCTCTGTTCGTTTGCCGTTTTTACTTCGTTGCCTTTACTCACTGCTGTCAGCTTTCTTGTTGCACTATTACTGTCGCATTGAGTGTTTTGTCTCCGGTTGGGGACTCTTTGTTTTGTGCATATGTGCTGACTTCTGTGTCCGATTAAGAAGATGGCCTCTTGCTCACTGCACAGTTTCGCTTTCGCCCCTGCTAGCGATACTCGGACCGGCTCACCCTTGGTTGTTTTCTTTTTCCTCGGTGCTGTAGGGCCACCGGCACTTCCTTGGCGCTTTTCCTTTAGAGTGGAAAGTTTGCTGTGCAGAAGTGTGATGGTTTTCGATCACTTTGCTGCCTTAGCGGACCCCGACATCATATTTTTCCGCACGCTCGGTTGCGTTTGTGTGTAGCCACTCCCCCTGCTACCAAGATGGCAGCCCCCAGTTGGCTTGTTTCGCTTTCGGTTGCCCCTTTTGTCTACGGTGCTGGTGGGATCTCGGTAAAGTGCCCCTTCTTGCCTTCCGTTCTTGCAGGAGGGTTGCTGTGCAGAGGGTGCTAGCACTGACCTTTTTACTCCTGTTGCGGTTGTGTCGTTATAATTTCGTGATGGTGTTAGCTCCATGGCTCCATCTTGCTTTTCTGGGCTCAGCGTTCCTTTTTAGCTATTTTGGTCAATTTTAGTGTTTTGCGGGATCTTCTGGCTCCTGTCGATTATTCTGTGCGATGCACCGCACCTTCCGATTTGTTGCTGATGTTTCCGTCTTCGCTCTGAAAGAGTTGGCTCGCTGTTTTTTGTGTTCTAATCCCAGGGATCGGCGGAGCTCCGGACTTAGGCAACTTGCCTCATTGCCGTCCAAGCCACGCCTCCCCCAAAAGTGGTATTTTAAAAAAAAAATGTTAAAACCAACTTTACTAAAGATGTATTTTATCATTTTGAGTTCAGGCATACTAAATTTGAATTTCTACCATGTTCCTTGAGTCAGTTAGGATTATAAGAATGTAATAATCTATCTGCCCATTCTGGCCTATGGAGACCATGTAGCCTTGCAATAGTAAAAAACGAAAATATCTGTAATTCACTACTAGGACATGCTACATACACCAGTTCATGTCCTATCTTATACTTACAATGCACCCTGCCCTTGGGCCTACCATAGGGGTGTCTGATATGAAGCAAAGGGAAGGTTTAGGGACTGGCAAGTAGGTGCACTTGCCAAATCGACATAACAGTCACAGACTGCACACAGGCCTTGCAATGGCAGGCCTGAGACACACTTTACAAGCTGCTTCTGTGGGTGGCACAACCAGTGCTGCAAGTCCACCAGCATCTTTTGATTTACAAGCCCTGGGCACACATGGTGCACTGTACTAAGGTCCGACAAGTACATCAAATACCCAATCATGGAGTCACTAATCAGTATATCAATTTAACATTGGTAGCACTTGCACTGTGGAACTGAATAGCAGTGGCACAGTGCCCAAAACATATCAAATACAGAGGAGGAAATCAGTAAAAATGGAAGGGAGACTTACGCCAATGATGCCAGGTCTAACACGTGTCCCCTAGCTGAAATGTGGGGAGAACTACCCTTCCTTTTGGGAGTTCTCTTCACTAAGGTGGAAAAACCTGGACAGACCATCAGGGATGGCGTGTTCTGTACCAGGGCGGTGTTACAAGGTAAAGTCCATACCCTGTTGGGAAATGGACCACCTCAACAACTTTGGGTTCTCACCCCTCATCTGCATTAACCATCTGAGGGGCCTGTGGTCGGTTTGAACCAGGAAGTGAGTCCCAAACATGTATGGTCTCAACTTCTTCAGTGCCCAGACCACTGCAAAAGCCTCACGCTCAATTGCACTCCACCTCTGTTCCCTTGGAAGTAACCTCCTACTGATGAAGGCTACAGGTTGGTTTAGGCCCTCCTCATTAATCTGTGATAGAACAGCCCCCACAACCTGCTCTGAAGCTTCTGTCTGTACATTGAATTAGTTTGAGAAGTTGGGTGCCTGAAGCATGGATGCTGTGCACATGGCAGTCTTCAGGGCGTTAAAAGCCTTCTGACAGGTGTCAGTCCAGTTCATTTTTTTGGGCTGCCTCCTGGAAGTCAGCTCAGTCAAGGGTGCAACAATGTTGCCATACCCCTTCACAAACGTCCTGTAGTGCCCCATGAGTCAAAAAAAAGGCTCTCACCTGTGTCTGAGTCTTTGGGGGTTCCCATGCCGGGGTGGTATCAATCTGGGGTTGTAGGGGCGCCACCTGGCCGCTCCCTACCTGGTGACCCAAGTACACCACGAAACCTTGAGCAGTGCCATCAACACTTCCCAGAGGTGGTTCACATGTTCTTCCCAACTGGCGCTGAACTCTGCAATGTCATCCAGGTAGGCGGCACTGGAATCCTCCAGTCCACCTCTGAAAGGTGACAGGGGCATTCTTTATCCCAAAGGGTGTAACCTGCAATTGGTAGGTCCTATCTGGTGTGGGGAATGCTGATCTCTCTATGGCCCCATCAGTCAAGGCGATCTGCCAGTACCCAGGCGCCAAATCAAACGTGCTGAGGTACTGTGCAACCCCTAACCGATCAATGAGCTCATCAGCTCTGGGGATGTGCTGCACGTCAGTCCTGGTGACTGAATTGAGCCCTCGGTAGTCCACACAGAACCAGAGTTCAGGTGTGGCACCAGGCGATGCAGCCTTTGGGACCAAAACCACTGGGCTGGCACAAGGACTGCTAGAGGACTCAATCCCCTAAAGCAAACAACTTGGAGACTTCCTCCTTGATGAAAGCTCTGAGCTTGTCAGTAACTCTGTAACTCTTGTGCCTCACAGGAGGACTGTCTCCATTGTCCACATCATGGATGCACCACTCTGTGAGACCAGGAACCAAGGAAATTAGATCAGAGAATTGCCCCAACAGTTGGCGACAATCTTGTTGTTGATCAGGGGTCAGTGTGGCAGAAAGGCTGACACTATCCACTGACCCATCTTGCTCTGTTGCAGACAGGAGGTCAGAAGAGGCTCTGTCTCCTCCTCCATTCCATCATCTGTCACTAGGAGCATGCCCACTTCGGACCTTCCTAAGTGGGGCTTCAGGCGGTTAACATGCAGGACCCTCAAAGGGTTCCTGGGAGACTGCAAGTTCACCAGATAGGTGATATCACTCTTACACTCCACCACCTCAAATGGACCAGTCCACATGTCCTGGAATGCACAAGGCCCTACAGGGGCCATGACCCAAACTTTCTCTCCATGTTGAACCCCATTTAATGCTGCATTCTGATCGTACCACCACTTCATTTATTCCGGGCTGGCTTCCAGATTCGCCTGAGCGAGATCTCTAAATCGCTGAGTTTGGTTCCTGAAGGCCAGCATGTAACTGTATACATCCTGGGGAGGTTTCCTGGGAGATTGATCACAGCCTTCCTTGACCAGACGTCAAGGTCCTCTTACTGGGTGGCCATACAACAGTTCAAAGGGGTTGAACACTAGGGACTTTGTGGCACCTCACAGTAAGCAAACAGTAGGCATGGCAAGAGGACGTCCCACTTATGCCTCATTGGTTCTTCAAGACCCATGATCATGCTTTAAGGGTCCAGTTGAATCTCTCAACCAGCCCATTACCTTGTTTGTGGTAAGGAGTGGTGAACTTATAGGTAACATCACACTCCTTCCACAGAGACTTCATATAATTGGAAATGAAGTTTGTACCTCGGTCAAACACCACCTCTCTAGGGAACCCCACACAGGAGAAAATCCCCATCAGTTCATGTCCCACTACGGGGGCCGTCACTGTCCTGTGCGGAATGGCTTATGGGTACCGCGTAGCATGGTCTACCAAGACCAGGATAAACCTGTTGCCCATGGCTGTCTTGGGGTCCAGTGGCCCTACAATGTCAATGCCCACCCGTTCAAAGGAGTCACTGACTACAGGGAAAGGTTGGAGAGGCGCCTTGTGCTTCCTACCACTTTTCCCACTTGCCAGGCAGTTTTGACAAGTCCTACAATGAGTATCTGAACTGTTCCGCATCTGGAGCAAATAAAAGTGGGAGGCAAGCCTTTCAAAGGTCTTGTTCTGCCCCAGATGTCCAGCTAAAGGTACGTCATGAGCCAACCCCAGTAGGAAGGCTCTGAAGCACTGGGGTACCACCAGCACACAGTCTGACTCAGGTTCAGCAACCTTAGGCTCGCTATACAGGAGGCGGTGGTATACAACGGTTACCACGCATATTTTACAACGCGGTACCGTTACCACGCTACTTTTAGCACGCAGGTCGTTACAATGAAATGCGCTGGGGGGCGCTCCAGGATAGTAAATACTTTAATTTACTATCCAACTCCTTTCCCTAGAGTCCACGGGGACTGGAGTTGGAATAGTAAATTAAATAATTTACTATCCAGCGCCCCTCCACGCAAGTCCTTGTAACGACTTGCGTGGTAAAAGTAGCGTGGTAACGGTACGCGTTGTAAAAGTACGCGTGGTACCGTCATACATCCGGAGACGGTACTCCCAGTAGATCCAATGTGATCCAGACTGATCACCTGCTGCCTGGCTTGTGGTCTGGTGTCTCAAACCAACAAGAGAAGGGCACTTCTTCTGCTCTTCACAAAATTCCTCCCTGGATGGCCCCCTTCTTGCTGCCAATGGGTCAGCTCAGGTAGGTTACCCAGTTCAGAAACTTGCTCCCCTGTAGGTTCAATGGCATCCCCTCAAGGTCTGCCTCCTCCTGGACCGTGGGAACAAGGGGGCTAGTTTCCCATGCCCCCTACCTCTTCTCGTTAAGGCAGGTTCCTGGACCATACGTTCAGGCTCCAGGATCTCTTGACCATAGACCGAGTGGTCACACATGCACACTCAAGCAGACCCAACATCTCTAAATGAGCCTTCTTCTCCACCTTAGCCCAAGGGGAGCTTTCCAAATCATTGCCTAACAGACAGTCAACAGGCATGGCTGGCCTCCCAGCTACTTGAAGAGTACCAGAGACCCCTCCCATTCAAAGGGAACTTGAGGCAGTTTGCAATGGCTCTCTGTGTTGTCAGCTGCAACAACTTGGAAGAATGCATTGGGGATTACCTGCTCTTCAGTCACCAAGTGACACTTGCCAGCAGTCTCACTGGGTCCGGTGTCTCTCAGAGCCTCCACTCTATGGCCATTGATGGTCACCCACTTCCTGTACTTTTAAGTGTTATCAGGCAGCTGAGTTTTAGGGACCATCTCAAAGCCTCCTAATGAGACAAGGTACATTTCTGCAGGACCCCACCGACCTTGGGCACCCATCTACTCCCCACCCAGGGCCACACTGGCCATCTGATGGGGTGGTGCACAGGGTGGCACATACTGACCCTTTTGTGGACACTGGGGATCATATCAATGGTGTTCCACCTGCTTACACTAAAAGCAGGTAACAGGCCCCCTATGAACAGGTTTACCTGTCGGTGATCCTGACTTCTTCTCAGGGGAGGCTGGGAACCCTTACCTTGGTTCCCTTGGGAAATACTTTGGGGTCCTTTTCTGGAACTCCCTCTGTTTACCCTTGTCCCCCCTCTGCTGGGGACCCTGCCCACCTATGGCGGAGTCTCCCACAAGACCCTTGTGGACCCTGGTACTGACCCAGAGGTCAGCCTCCTCAGCAAGCTTCCTAGGGTTAGTCAACTTGCTATCGAAAAGGTGCTGGTGTAGCTCTGGAAAACAATTAGCAGACATGTGCTCCCTGGCAATCAAATCATAGAGCGCTTAAAAATTATCCACATTGCTACCCCTCACCAAACCATCCATAGCTCTGCAAAAGAAAGATAATTACTCTGCCCAAGTGGTTCCTCTCATCTTCTTACAATTCCTGAACCTCTGTCTATAAAGTTCTGGAGTTAAACCATATCATGGCAACACAGAAACATCGAACTTATGCTCGAGCAGAATTACCACTTTTAAACACCCCACTGCGCCGATTTGATTTTATAAATTGCACGCTGTTATTATGTTGGGAAATTGACTGTGCCTAGACCCGAAAACTGCTAGAAATACATAGGTTCCCTGTAGCCCCGGTCCTCCGCAAGCGCTAGGCTTGATTGTGGGGAGGGTGCAGGGAGGTACCTTGTTCCGGCTTCCTGGCTGGGGCAGGCACCGATTGGAGAACGGAGCTTGAGAGGCGGAGCTGACCAAAAGCCCGACCCCTTCAAAAGCCTTCCAAATGCCCGGCGTCTTCCTATGACTAGTGATGATTGAAGGTAATGCTAATACTGCATACTGCTAAACTAGAGCTGCGTGACTGAGTGAGAGTCACTGTGCGCGCTAATCCCCTATCTAATACCTCATCTGGGCAACACAGAAACATCGAACTTATGCTCGAGCAGAATTACCACTTTTAAACACCCCACTGCGCCGATTTGATTTTATAAATTGCATGCTGTTATTATGTTGGGAAATTGACTGTGCCTAGACCCGAAAAACTGCTAGAAATACATAGGTTCCCTGTAGCCCCGGTCCTCCGCAAGCGCTAGGCTTGATTGTGGGGAGGGTGCAGGGAGGTACCTTGTTCCGGCTTCCTGGCTGGGGCAGGCACCGATTGGAGAACGGAGCTTGAGAGGCGGAGCTGACCAAAAGCCCGACCCCTTCAAAAGCCTTCCAAATGCCCGGCGTCTTCCTATGACTAGTGATGATTGAAGGTAATGCTAATACTGCATACTGCTAAACTAGAGCTGCGTGACTGAGTGAGAGTCACTGTGCGCGCTAATCCCCTATCTAATACCTCATCTGGGCAACACAGAAACATCGAACTTATGCTCGAGCAGAATTACCACTTTTAAACACCCCACTGCGCCGATTTGATTTTATAAATTGCACGCTGTTATTATGTTGGGAAATTGACTGTGCCTAGACCCGAAAAACTGCTAGAAATACATAGGTTCCCTGTAGCCCCGGTCCTCCGCAAGCGCTAGGCTTGATTGTGGGGAGGGTGCAGGGAGGTACCTTGTTCCGGCTTCCTGGCTGGGGCAGGCACCGATTGGAGAACGGAGCTTGAGAGGCGGAGCTGACCAAAAGCCCGACCTCTTCAAAACCCAGGCCCACTGCATGACGCGCAGCGAGGACGCGCAGCAGCCGCGCCACAGTTGCGCCAAAGACCAGCCTAAGACATGCCCGTCTGGGCCCGTCCGGGACAGGAAGGGGCAAGGGGCATGAAATGCTTCTTAGACAAAGTTCCAGGTATGAGTTCTTCACAACTCACTGCCTTGCGCCCCGCCCTACTACACAATTGTCTAGTATTGACTCCTTCTGCTGTCAAAAAATGCCCAAACTGCAATTTCCAAATCACAAATATCCAACCCTACCCAGACTCCATGCGGAATACGCCTACTCCTTCACAACGCCCCAAACTCTCGAGAGGTGACTACTCCTTCTTCTCGGTAAACTGCAGATCCTTGCCCCAGCACAAAATGGACATTTTCACCCTCCTAACAGATGAAGCACCTAGTGCTCTTTTCCTCACAGAAACATGGCTGCATGACAGCTCAGGCCCTGATGTAGCCACAGCCCTCCCTGCCAACTACGCCATAGCGAGGCACGACCGTCAAGGTCAAATGGGCGGGGGAATCGCGATCCTTTATTGCAAAGATTTTACCTGTAACATGCTCCCAGTGAACATCCCAGACTGTGAAGCTGCCTCCTTCCAAATCACTTTGAACCCCAATTTTACTCTCTCCGGTCTCTTAATTTATAGACCTCCAGGGAACGCTACTACCTGGGCAGCCACCCTAGCAAGCTATATCTCACCATTCCTATTAGACTACAAAAACTTTACACTCCTAGGGGACCTTAACTTACATCTAGAGGAGCCCTTAAATCTGGCGTGTTGCAGTTTATTAGATGACCTAAATGCCTTAAACCTATCACTCCTCAACTCCGGTCCCACGCACAAGGCGGGACACTTACTAGACCCCGTAATCTCAAATCTTCCGGATCTAAAATGGACTCAAACCAGCCCTATAGGCTGGTCAGACCATTACCTTATTAGTTTTCACTTACTCTGTACTCCCCCCCCCCAGAAATATCACCCGGTCCTTAAACCCCACGCGAAACTGGAAGCGATTAGACGTCAACAAACTTAATCAAACGCTATCCACTAGCATACCTCACCAGGACCAAAATGTGGAAAAGTTTGCTATAACCACTAATCAGTGGCTGGCATCCGCTGTCAATCAGTGCCTCCCCCTACAAACGGCAAATAAAAAATTCCACCACCCCCCGGCCCCATGGTTCAATGAACTTCTCAAAGAAGAAAAATCCAAGTGCAAAGCGCTTGAAAGAAAATGGCGCAAAGACTACGACCCGGCAAAAAAGATCGCTTACAATAAGGCGAGAAATGCCTACCACTCCTCCTGCGCAAAAGCACGTGCCTTATATGTGGCAAACTCCATCAAAAATGCTTCAAACAAAGCCAGGACGTTGTTTAACACTGTAAAGGATCTAGCTGGGGCCCAAACAGCCGCCGCTGCCCACCCCCTAACCAAAAAACAATGTCAGGACCTTGCGACATTTTTCAATGACAAGATTGAAAACATAATTACAAATATTGCGTCCAGACCCCATCGCGTCTGCCCTCGCCAGGACCTGCCCTTGGCACCTGACAAAAAAAACACCTTGGACAATTTTCCTCCAATAACCAGCAATTCCTTACAATCTGCCCTAAAATCCATTACATCAGGCTCCCCTTGTGACCCCCTCCCTGTGAGTGTCCTAAAACAGCTCGAACCTACACCCCTGACTGCCATAACAGCTATCCTAAATGCTTCCCTTCAAACCTCCACTGTTCCTTCCTGTTGGAAGCACGCAGTGGTGACCCCACTACTGAAGAAACCGTCATCTGACCCCACAGTTCTCTCCAATTACCGACCTATCTCCCTGCTTCCTGCCTTTTCCAAGCTCATGGAAAGGCACATTCACTCCGCTCTCACCTCTTTTTCTGAAGACAACAATCTTCTTCACCCCTCCCAGTCAGGCTTCAGAGCAGGCTACTCCACGGAGACCGCTCTACTAGGTGTGACAGAAAAAATTCGCCAACTCCTGGATGGAGGTCAAACAGTCGCACTCATTCTTCTGGACTTGAGTGCGGCGTTTGACACCATATCACACAAAACCCTTTTATCTACCCTAGAGGAAAATGGCATTCGTAACAATGCCCTCAAATGGATCAAGTCCTTTCTATCCGGAAGAACTTTCCAGATCAAATCCAACATCGCTAGTTCAGACATCTTCCCCCTGCCACATGGAGTTCCACAAGGCTCCATTCTAAGCCCACTGTTTTTCAATCTTTACCTCAGACCACTAGCAGACCTGGCCGACCGCGTAGGCCTGACCTTGATGACCTACGCTGACGACTCACAAATTATCTTTTCTCTTTCTGAAGCAAACACGTTAACCCCTTCCCTGTTGAAATATGGCCTCCAAGAGATTTTCAACTGGATGACCACCAACCAGTTGAAACTAAATGGAGACAAAACGGAGGTTCTTCTACTGGGAAGAAATAAGGAGCTCTGGACCCCTCTCCACTGGCCCATGAGCTGGGCAACATTCCCCCGCCAGCCTCCCAGGTAAGAAACCTAGGGGTCATCTTGGACAATACCCTGTCTATGAAACAGCAGGCAAACAAAGTCACTGGACTCTGTTTCACCATAATCAAGTGGCTAAAAAAAATCATCTGGATGCTGCCCCTAGACACGCAAAAAACCGTGGTCAACGCTTTAATAACTTCACGTATTGACTACGGAAATGTCCTCTACCTTGGCTCCAACTTAGCTGTAATCAAGCGACTCCAACTAATTCAAAACGCTGCTGCAAGACTCCTGTGTAGGATTAAAAAGTCCGAAAGCGTTTCAAAACATCTGAACGAATTGCACTGGCTCAGGGTTGAACATCGGATAAACTTCAAAACATTGAGTTACATGTTTAAAATAAAAAACAAAACAGCACCCTCCTACCTACAAGCCTTAGCCTCTCCCTACCTGCCACAAAGAAGTCTTCGCTCTCAAACGGCCTCAAATTTTGTCGTCCCCCGTTTCAAACTACAAAGATCCGGTGGAAAATCCTTTTCTGTTAGAGGACCGGTATTATGGAACTCACTCCCCCTTCATATCCGGAAAGAGGACAGCTACACAAAATTCCGGAAGCACGTAAAAACCTGGTTGTTTCAGAAACAACTGTGTTAAACTATTAATACAGTATTTTCCTTGACCATCCATATGTCATAGGCGCCGGGAAACCCTTGTTGGGTAGCTGAGCGCCATACAAATACATAAAATAATAAATAATGTCATCAGTGCTTCCTTCATGTGGTCATAAGACATCCTAGTCTCACTGGGCAGGTCTAACAAAGTAGCCCTCCACTTACTCACAAAGCGGCCCCACAACCCAGCTCCCCAATCCTTCTCAGGGACCCTGTGGGACAACATTGCTATCTCATAGGTTGCAAACCACTGCCCGATATCTTCACTTTTATGGTAATCCTTGATGACATCCTTGGGATTATATACCCTGCCTTCTGAACGCACAGATGGTGCGCTGCCACCGAAGGGATTGATTTCTAAGCCCTTGGCCTTGATCTCCAACTCCCTCAACATCCTTTCATGTTCTATTCTCATTGTCTCTCTTTCCAAGGACAATCTGTTATTCTCTGCTTCCCTCAAACTCTCCATTTTAAGCTTAGCCATTCCCAGCTTACGTACCCTATTTCTCTCCCTGTCTTCCAACTCTCTCGGGGACAGGTCTTTGGAAGAGGAACTGCTGCCAGATGGCACCCCTCCCCTGGCGGAAACACTAGCCTATCCAGTTGCCCATCTGCATCCCCAATTGGCTCCACCACAAGATATGGGGCATTTCTGGCTTCAACCCAAGCCTTCAGCGCCTTTTGGTGGTCATCCTTGTTAGAAATGCCTGGTGTAGCAACTTTCAATTTCTTGCAGAGATGCTTGAGCTGTTTCAAAGTGTAGGTTTCCAACCTCTTGTTCTCAAATTCAAGATCCATAGATACAACAGATGCTGGTCTACTCATGGTAGTAAAAATATAGTTTTCAGGAAAAAATAACAGTCCAAGGAAAATATTCTAGCGAAAATGTATGTGGTCGCGTTTGGTTTGCACTCACTAGTAGTGTACACCAATGACTGTATATGAAACACAAATGCAGGTCCAAATCCTCACCACTTACCACCAATGTTAGATCTGGGGGTCTCTAGTTGGCAATGGTATTCACCTTTGTCCAAATAGGGACCCTTACTTCTAAGTCAGGATAAGGGGATTACACTCCTAAATAACCCCGGCTCCCTTGGTAGCTTGGCACAAGCAGACAGGCTTATCTCAGAGGCAGTGTGTTAAGCATTTGCGAATATACAAAGTAATACAGTAAAAACACTACAGATGGACACAACACAGGTTTTATAAAAATAACTATTCTTTATATAGACTTAAAACAAGACCACAAACGACAAAAATGCACAATACTGTACTGAAAGTTGACTTAAAGCTGATAAACGTTGCTTAGTTCAATTTGATGATAAATGCAACACAGTTCTCAACAAAGTACCTGGATGCGTAACGCAAAGTGAACAAAAGGCTCGCAAAAGGGGAGATGCGTTGGTTCCGTGATCCGGGGGAAAGGATGCGTCGTGCCCCCAAACTTGTGCAGAGTAGGGGATGCATCGTGATCCTTACCGGTGCGGGGTTGATGCGTAGAATCTTCGCTTGCGATCCGGTTGCGATGCACAAGATGGGGCCTCGGTGCGATGATTTTGATGCGATACGAGAAGATGGTGCCCTTGATGCGGCGATGACGATGTGTAGACGCCCTGGCAGCCTTGCGAGGACTCTGCACTCTAGAGCCGCGACAGGCCCTGCGACACGCTCCTCTGGTGATACGATGGCGACTCTCAGTGGCTACAAAACTAAATTTGAAAAGGGTCGGTCGCCATTTGGCTGAAACATGTTGACCGTCCTGCACAGCGCCACAGTGTAGTTATAGATTTAGACTACCTGGAGTGATTTTAACGTTGGCACTCAGACAAATCTCATTAAAATACTTTTCTTGTCTGAGTCGTTAATTTTAAATTTGTCACCACAGCACTGCACTACACACCCTGAGCACTACCCTCTGAGTAACAACTTGGCTAGAGTTTCTATTCTACATCTGTATCCGCACCATCATCTGATGGTTTGGGCGGCAGGTTGGACGGATTAAACAAATATCCCATATGATGAGACTCCGCCAGACTCTCAATGGCATCATGATTCTCCGGTGATGCGACAGCAGGCAGCTTTGACGAAGACACGCTTTCAGGGAGATGCGGCGAAGGCACGATTCTCCGGCGATGTGACAATCTCAGCTGCGTCAGCGTCACGCTTCTGCTCGATGCGTCGCGCTTTCAGCTACCAGCGACACGCAGGCTTTGGCAAACAGAATTCCCAGCAAGAAAACTCTGAGGGGAGCTGAAGGTGAAGTATTTTGTCCCTGAGACTTCAGCAAAAGGCAAGCACAAGTTCTAGCCCTTGGAGAATATTCTGTAGATGATGAATGTCCTTCTCCTTTCCCTTTGCAATAAAGCAACCACTGCAGGCCATCCCAGCAAACAGCATACTGGCAGAGAGGCAGTCAAACTCCTACAGCTTCCTTGGTTCTTGTCCTTGGCAAAAGGTTCCTTGTTTCCAGAAGTAATCTAAAGTTTTTGGGACTGGGTGCCAATATTTATACCCCACAATCCTTGTTCTCTGAAGGCAGAGAGGCCTCTGCCTAGTCCAAACTAGTTCCTGAGCACTTTGTTTACATGACTCCTTCATTCCTTTCACAGTGCAGGGCAGTGACATCAGACACACCACAGGAGGTGGAGCCCGGATTGTAGAGGGAAGGCCCAGCCCAATTCAGGTCCCAGGTGCAACTCCTCCCTCCCATCTATATGCTGATTTCCCTTTTCACCATTGGGCTGACCCAGCTGTAGCATCCTGCTACCAATAATAACAGACACTCATATCTCTTTCATAGGAGCTTTTATTCCTGTGTCCTACCTCCATCCTGTCCCTACTCTAACTGCCTCGTTCCTTTCCCCGGCTCCTCCTGTTCCTGCTCCTCCCATGACTCCGCCCCCCAACCACTAGACTACCTCACACAATTCTACATCTCCCCCTTTCTTAACAAAGTGAGCTTAATGTCCTCAGTGTTCGCAGTTCTTCAATCCACCACACGGGTTGGCGGACAGCCTGTTCTTCAAGCCTCAGTAGTGTTGAATCAGTGGTGGGTTTGGCTTTGGTCAATCTTTCCGGTGTCTTGATCAGGGCATTCTTGACCACGTTGCGTGTGGACTGTTTACTCTCACAGTCTGCAGTCCTCATGTTTCCTTCTGGTGGTGTAACGGTTGGTTCAGATGCTCGGTCCCTTTCATGAGTGGATAATGTTCTGGTCCTCTTATGGGCACCTGCACCTACTTTTACTTCCTCTTGTCTTGTCCGGTCAAGGGCAACACTGTCCTCCAATTCAGGGTCATGCATACCAGACAGTACGGTACTATCTGACGAGACTGTCTTGGTTTGGTTCGGTAACTCATTCACGGCCTCGGGTTGTCTGACGAACTCGTGGGCTATCTGTGCATAGGCATGTTTCTCTCTCATCTGATGATCTCTCTCTGCTGACATGTCCGGCTTTCCTTGCGGAGTGGCTGGCAGGTCCCTTCCCATCCGGTGACTAAGGTCCACTGTCTCTGTTTTCTTTTTGTAGGTCCTTTGAGTCAGCCTTTCGGACCCCTTCAGGGGTGACGGTGTCTGATCTATGTCCGGATATACTTGTGATTGACATGACAGATTGTCTTGTAGCGTGACTGAGTATTCAGAGACCTTAGTGTGTGACATGTTGCTCTTGACAGGAAGGATGTCCTTTGGTTCTATGGTGCGTTCGGGTGGTTGACGCCATGGCTGTTGTCGGGACCATGACTTGGTCGACTTACGGGATCGAACAGATGTGCTCTCTGGGTCAGAGAAGTCTCTTGTTGACTTCCAGGATCGGACGGACGCGCTCTCTGAACCAGAGGAGTTCCTGGCCATGGACGTGCTTTCTGGGTCAGAGAAGTCTTTTGTCGACTTCCAGGATCGGATAGATGTGCACTCCGTGTCAGAGAGATCCTTCTCCCCATTTCTTCTCAAACGTTTCTTTGAAACTGTCTTTGGTAATGGATTTTTGAGTTCCGTAGTCTTCCAGGATCGGATAGATGTGCACTCCGCGTCAGAGAGATCCTTCTCCCCATTCCTTCTCAAACGTTTCTTTGAAACTGTCTTTGGTAATGGATTTTTGAATTCCGTAGTCCATGACGAATTGCTCTTCCCCTTTGAATTGTCTTTGAGATGCTTCTCCGTGTGCCTTTGTTGGAACATCTTCAATGCTGTCTCATTTGGGAGGTTGTTTGATGATCCTGTGCTTGTTCCTTGTGCTTGATCCCAAGCTTTTGCCTCTTTGTCCTTCTCGTCTGAAGTTAACAATTTCCTCTCCGTCTCTTCGTTGTCGCGGGAGCCATGGATGCATGGATCTTTTTTGGTTCGTTGCTGTGGAGGATCAGTCCGTCTTGTGCGACCTGTTTCTCCTTCTCGCTTGTTTGATGCTCTAACACCTCTGATTTGGGGGTTATGTGTTCTCCGGCCAGATGTTTCCTTGGACTCGTCTTCACTGCTTGTCGACTGATGTTCCTGCGCCGACTTCCGGTGTTGACCAGTGCGACCCCTTCTTCTATGGTTAGTCTTTCTCTCCCACTTGCTGTGCAGGATGCCCTCTTGTCCAGGAGTGCGATTTGTCCCACTTGATGCTCTTTCCCCATCAGAGTATTGTGTGTCATACTTTGAATGACTCCTTGAGGAACTCCTGGGGGGTGAATAACTTCTTGGAATTGTCTTTTGGATGGTTGACTCTGGGTCATCTGACTCCGAGTAATCCTTGGTTGACTTTGAGTAGTCGGATGCTGAGGAATCTGACTCTGAGTAATCCGTGTCACTTTCTTTGTCACTGTATCTTTCCCGTTGTCTTTTTGCTGGTCTGCCTTCCCTCTCTCTCCTTTCAGTTCTGTTTGTTTTCTGAGTTCTATCTTCCCAGGTATCTTGATGGTTTGCTCTTAGGTGCACGTCCTTCAATCCTTCTCTTGCTTTGATTTGCATTCCAATTTCGGCCTTCTTGATGATTTCCTTTAACGACCAATGCCCTTGCAGGATCTTGCGCTTTGTGTCAGGGTTTGTGCAACCTTCAACTATCCGAAGTCGAACCGCATCCTCATTTGTAAAAGTGTTGAAGTGGCAGCCTCGTACCATACTTTGCAACCGAGTGATGAAATTTGGCAACGGTTCGCCTGGTTCCTGCCGTGCTGTATTGAAAACCATGCGATTGTGATCCACATCTGTCTGTGCGTTGAGATGGGCACAGAGCTCCCTTTGGAGTCTTTTATAGATTTCTGTATCCTCTTTGGAAAATGTCCTGATTGGGCATCGGCCCTCCGGACCCACCAAATGGAGGAGTAGTATCAGACATTTTCTCTCTCTTTGCTCACCATTGGCTTTTAAGAAATCTTCTAATGCTTCGAGCCACCAGTGTCGTTTGAGATCCGAGATCCAATCATCAGTCTGCATTGCTGGGGGCGGTACTTCACTGTATGGAGTGACCCGCTGTGCTGCGTCTCCTCCCACCATGAGAGAGGGAGATTCTGGTCAACGTCTTTGGTCTGGTCGTTTGCTTAGAAATTGATAGTCTTTGTAACCAACACAGTATGCGCCGGTGAGCACCGGTGACTGAACTTGGATGGTTCTACTCTCTCCGGGGTCCTCTGTAGGACTGCCCTCCGCTGGGTCTTCTGCAGTTCTGTCCAGCAGCTCTTCTCTCTTCGGCGCTCTTCGGTTTGTGCTCAGTGTCGTCGTTATCTGTCTCTTGCATTTGCTAATGCTTGTTCCATTGTGCTGTTGTCGTTGCTTGGTCCTTGTGTTCGCTTGTGCCTCTTATTTTATAGACACGTGTTACTTCAGTACATTCGCCACTGCGCATTCGCTTGCGTATACCAATGTTTGTTTATTTGCATGCACCAATACTTGTTTGTGTCCTTTCGCCACTGCTTGTTGGTTTCTACTCGCCAAGACTTGTCTGTTGGTTCTTGACAGTACTTGTTTGTTCTTCGCCAATGCTTGTTTGGTCTTCGCCAGTGCTTGTTTGGCCTTCGCCAATGCTTGTTTGGCCTTCGCCAATGCTTGTTTGGCCTTCGCCAATGCTCGTTTGGTCTTCGCCAATGCTCGTTTGGCCTTCGCCAATGCTTGTTTGGTCTTCGCCAATGCTTGTTTGGTCTTCGCCAATGCTTGTTTGGTCTTCACCAATGCTTGTGTGGTCTTCGCCACTGCTTGTTTGCTTATCTTTGCCAGTGCTTGTTTGGTCTTCGCCAATGCTTGTTTTCTTCCTTTGCCAGGGTTTGTCCAATGCTTGTATCGTATCGTATCGTATCGTAAGGGGTGCTTGTATAGCGCACTGACCCCATGGGTTTCCTGGCGCTGGTTGGAAATAGAGGAGACAGAGAGACTAGCCAGATTGAGGGAAAAGCCAAGTTTTTAGAGATTTACGAAAAAGGATCAGAGAGTTAGAAATTTTAAGAGAAAGGGGGAGAGAATTCCAGAACTTGGGGGCCAGGTATGCAAATCTCCGGCCTCCAGATCTGCAGAGCTTGTAGGAAGGGACAGCCAAGAAATGAAGATGGGAGGATCTCAAGTTACGGGACGGGCAGTAGGGTCGGATGAGAGATTTTACAAAGATGGGACAGGATCCAGCCAAAGATTTGAAGATAAGGCAGCCGATCTTGAAGGCTGCCCTAGAAGCGACAGGAAGCCAGTGGAGTTTGACGAGAAGGGGCCTGGCAGATTGCCACTTCGGAATCCCTAAGGCCAATCTCGCCGCCTGATTTTGGACCACCTGTAGTCTGCCCATCGATGTTTTAGGCAGACCATGGTAGATCGAGTTGGAGAAATCTAGGCGGGAGAGGACGAGGGCCATGATAACCTGCAGGAGGGCATCAGGTGTAAAGAGATATGCCACTTTCCTGATCCTGCGCAGTTGGTAAATGCAGGACGAGACCACGGTCCCCACCTGCGGCCCTAGGGATAGAGCGGAGTCAATCGTGACCCCTAAGCTCTTCACCGAAGCCACAGGAGTGGGAGACGGGCCCAGTTCCACCGGCCAGAATTGAGGCCCCCAGAAGGTGGGGCTCCTACCAGGAAGGAGGAGCTCCGTCTTACCGGGGTTTAGCTTTAATTGGTTGTGGCCCATCCACTGGAGAATGTGGGACATGGCTGACTGAAAGTTAGGAATAGCAGAGGGGGAATTAAGAGAGAAGATGAGCTGCAGGTCGTCCGCGTAATTAAACACGGTGACGTCCCACAGCCTCAGAGAGAATAGAAGGGGACGAAGATAAAGATTGAAGAGAAGAGGGGACAGAGAAGCGCCCTGGGGAACCCCACAGAGCGAGTGCTCTCTAGGAGCCCTGAAGGTACCCAGGCTTAGGGTCTGAGACCTGCCCGTCAGGAAGGATCTAACCCAGGCCAGAGCCAGGCCCTGGATGCCAGCCTGCTCGACACGGCGGAGAAGGATGTCATGGTCCACCGTGTCGAAGGCGGCTGACAGATCTAGTAATACCAGGGCCTGGGGGGTACCCTTGTCCACACCGCCTCTCAGGGCGTCCAGCACGGCCAAGATCACTGTCTCCGTCGAGTGGCCGGGTCTGAAGCCAGCTTGGTTGCCCTCGAGGAAGTCGGAACTCTCGATAAACTGTGAGAGACAGGTGGTGACGTGGGCTTCCAGGATTTTTGAAAAGAAAGGTAAGAGAGAGATGGGGCGGTAGTTTGCCAGAACAGCGGGGTCAGCCCCCGGCTTCTTCAGAAGAGGCACCAACACGGCCTCCTTGAAGGAGCCCGGCACCGTCCCAGAGGAAAGAGAAGAATTAAGCAGGGGGAGGATACAGTCAGGTAGAATGTGGCAGATGTCCCTAAGAATAGAGGGGGGGCAGCAGTCATCTGGGGATCCCGACTTAATGCGGGTGGCAAGAGTAGCCAGGGAGGTGGAATCTAGAAGAGGGAATTGTGTGAAAGAGGAAGTATTGTGAGGGGGGGAAACAGATCCAGCGCCAGGAAGCGTGACAGGAATGGTGTCCTTGATCGATACGATTTTTTCAATGAAAAAGGTGCTGAGGGCATTACATGCTTCCTGTGTAGGGGCCTGAGTAGGGAGCGTCCTGGGGTCGGAGGTAAAATCATTAAGGACTTTAAAAATTTCCTTAGACTGGCAAGGGGCAGATAAGATTTTATCAGAGGCATAGGTTTTTTTGGCAGCCAGAATGGCGAGTTTGTACCCATTGCGGGCGGCCACATATGCGTCTCTGCTTACGGGACTGTAGTCTCTCCTCCACTTGCGCTTGAGCTGGCGGAGTTCCAAATGGAGAGCTTTTAGGTGGGGGGTAAACCATTTATGGGAGTTACTGTGCCGGGATTGAGGGAATTTAGTGAGGGGAGCAAAGATGTCACTGGCTGTAGTAAGCCAGTCTGCCACGGAACCGTGGAGCTTGTCGGTACCAGTATCGTTAGGTAGCAGGGGATAGGTTTGGGACAGATGAGCCAGAAGTTTGGAGGGGTCGACAGCCTTCCACTTGCGAGCCATGCCGACCGCTGAAAAGGTGGTGTCAATCAGGCAATGGTCCGACCACACGCAAGGTGTTATTAGTGGACAGGAGGACGTGACTCCATGGGTCCAAACATGGTCGAGGATGTGGCCACCCTTATGGGTGGCGGACCTGACTAGTTGGGTAAAGTTCAGGCTTAAGAGACCCTCGAACAGTTCGGAAGCATGTGGGCCAGCGTCCTCATGTTGAAACCAGTAGTTGAAGTCCCCGATGATGATAATACGGGGGGAGCAGGTAGCAATATTGGTTAGCTGATCGATAAAGGATGAGGGGAAAAACGGCATGGGATGGGGAGGGCGGTATAGTAGCACAAGAGTAACTGCACCTGCCTCGGTCCCTAAGCTAAGGACCAAGGTGTCTACATCCGGTAAAGTCATGGCCGCGGAAGCAATAATCTTAAGATCCTTGCGTATTACCGCCGCCACCCCTCCCCCGGTACGGCCCCCTGATCGGTTGTTGTTCAGCAGAAAGTAGTCAGGGGGTAGCGTAGCCAAGATGTCTGGGAGAGAGTCGTCGGTAAGCCAAGTCTCTGATAGCAGTAAGACATCGGGGCTTTCAGACATGAGAAGATGCAGGATATCGACTTGGTGCTTAACCATTGAGCGGGTGTTTAAATACAGAAACCGGATGGACGACTCAGAGGGAGCCGGAGCGGTAAGTGATGGTGTCGGCGCAAGATTAGGGGTTGAAATGCCTGCAATGCCGAGTGAGGTAATGCGGGCCCAGATATCGGGGGAGAGAGAACAGGCCGAGGCGTGTAAGCGCCTAAGGGCAGAGGTCGAGTAAGATAGAAGAGTGGCAACACTACTGGCCCCTGGGCCCGTCTGGCCGCGGACGGGCGCAGACGGGCTGGACTTAGGCGCGACTTCGGCACGCTGACGGCGTGCCCGCTGCGCCCGTCCGCTGCGCTCCCTGTGAATGGGCGCCATTTTATAGGGCAGTTGCGGTGCTGGTCCGAGCGCTGCACCGCCCACCCACACACCCTCCTCACCCAAGATGGCGGCCACCAGCGCCTTCCGGCAGGGATTGATCTCCTGCGTGGGCGTCCGTGGGAAGAGGCGGCAAGCTGCGAGAGCGCGAGAAAGACTGCTGAGCGCGCAGCCAAGGTGAGCCCTGGATAACAAAAGGGGGGTTAGACAAGCGCAAGCATGCACAATAAATGAGGATAAAAATGCATTAAAGAGCTTATAAAATATGCGTGGCGAGCGCGTTACACAGCGCAAGTTCTGACGAGTTCCTGGAGTCCGACTGACTCCTTACATCCAATCAATGGGTTTCCCAGCCCAATGGTTTTTATAGGGCAGTTGCGGTGCTGGTCCGAGCGCTGCACTGCCCACCCACACACCCTCCTCACCCAAGATGGCGGCCACCAGCGCGTCCCGGCAGGGATTGATCTCCTGCGTGGGCGTCCGTGGGAAGAGGCGGCAAGCTGCGAGAGCGCGAGAAAGACTGCTGAGCGCGCAGCCAAGGTGAGCCCTGGATAACAAAAGGGGGGTTAGACAAGAGCAAGCATGCACAATAAATGAGGATAAAAATGCTTTAAAGAGCTTTTAAAATATGCGTGGCAAGCGCGTTACACAGCGCAAGTTCTGACGAGTTCCTGGAGTCCGACTGACTCCTTACATCCAATGTTGGTTTGCATGTATCAATGCTTGTTTTCTCTTCGCCAATGCTTGTTTCTTTTCTTTTTCCAGTGTTTGTTTGTTCTTAATGTTGCCTGACTTCAAGATGGCCGCTTCGCAAATGTACAGGGATGTCCTTCCCAGTTGCCTGACTCAAAGATGGCCGCCGCTATGGGAATCTCGTTTCCCACGAGATCTCAGTCTCATTCAAGCCTCCAGACTCACGTCTCTTCACTCGGCACTCACCGGCAGCCGATTTCCAGGCAGACAGCACTTCCAGACACACATCTGGACATCAGCGTGGCAGGTAGGATCGGGGTGAGCTCCCGACCTCCGTTTCTTCAGCTGCCCCGCCACTCCTCACGCATCCGGGGTGAGCACCCGGTCCTAGCGCTCGGTCGCGCTTTTCCCGCCGGAGCAGATCCAGCGTTCTATAGCTTGGGCTCCACTCACCGGGTGCAGGGGCTCACTGCTGCATGATGAGACCTCCACCGTCTCCACTCCAGCGACGGACGCCACGGGGAAAGGTCGGGGTGGGCTCCCGACGTCGCGTTCCCCTCACATGGACTCACGCTTCAGGGGTGAGTTTTTGAAGTCCGTTTTGGCGCGCGATTGCGCTCGCTGATTCTTCCAGCGATTCACTCGCCGAGCAGCATGCTCCACGCAGCCTTCTCGGCCACGGAGCTTCAGGCAGGCAGGCAATGTTTCTGGCGGCTCACTCCTCGCCGCAATGCTCCTTTCTATCTCGGTGGTCGCGATGGCAAACTCCTCATCAGCGCCACCTGGGACAGGAACACACAGTGTCACGAGATCGGTGTGGGGTGCACAATGTGCCCGATCCCACCCTCGTCGCCAGCTGTAGCATCCTGCTACCAATAATAACAGACACTCATATCTCTTTCATAGGAGCTTTTATTCCTGTGTCCTACCTCCATCCTGTCCCTACTCTAACTGCCTTGTTCCTTTCCCCGGCTCCTCCTGTTCCTGCTCCTCCCATGACTCCGCCCCCCAACCACTAGACTACCTCACACAATTCTACACCAGCAGTCTCCTGGAATCCCTCAGCCCTGCCACTCAAAACTCCAGACAAGGAATACACAACCTGGCAGAGGCAGGCCTTGACAGTTAGGCAAGAATATACCTACTTTCTAAAAGTGGTATTTCCAAACACAGAATGTTAAAACCAACTTTACTAAAAGATGTATTTTATCATTCTGAGTTCAGGCATACTAAATTCGAATTTTTCCATTTTCCCTGAGTCAGGTAGGATTATAAGAATGTAATATTCTAACTGCCCATTCTGGCCTATGGGGAACATGTTGCCTTGCAATAGTGGAAAACAAAAATGCCTGTAATTCACTACCAGGACATGCTACACACACCAGGGCTTGTCCTACCTTATACTTACTATGCACCCTGCCCTTGGGCCTACCATAGGGGTGTCTGATATGAAGTAAAGGGAAGTTTTAGGGACTGGCAAGTGGATGCACTTGCCAAATTGACATGGCAGTCACAGACTTCACACAGGCCTTGCAATGGCAGGCCTGAAACACACTTTACCAGCTGCTTCTGTGGGTGGCACAACCAGCGCTGCAAGTCCCCCAGCAGCATTTGATTTACAAGCCCTGGACACACATGGTGCACTGTACTAGGGTCTGACAAGTAAATCAAATAACCCAATCATGGAGTCACTAATCAGTACATCAATTTAACATAGAGAGCACTTGCACTGTGACACAGAATAGCAGTGTGATGCCAGGTCTAACAGTGACCCCAAGTGGGACGGGTATGCCTAGAAGTGAGTCAGGTGCTCTCCATGTCACTGGAGTCAAGCTAACCTGGCTGATGAGCGGTGGTGCCCTAAAACCAGTACCAGGATGATTGTTTCCAGTCCAAGGAGGACCTGTCCTTGCAGTTCGGGCTGGACTGTTCCCATCTGGAAGAGGGTCAAGCAAGACTGATTTGCATATAGCTGCATGTGAGTTGGGAAGGCATGGGGAGCAAAACGACAATGGATTTAGGCCCAGATCTCTGCACTGAGGTGAATGTTTGACATTGTGCAGCACTCTATCCATCAATTTTTCTTTTTGCATTTGTAAACCCCAAGTGGGACGGGTATGCCTAAACGTGGGTCCCATGCTCTCCATGCTACTGGAGACAAGCTAGTCTGGCTGATATGGGGTGGTGCCCTGAAACCAGTCCCAGGATACTTGTTTCCAGTCCAGGGATGACTAGTCCTGGCAGTTCGGGCTGGAGTCAATGCTGATGTGCATATGGTTGGATCTGAACTGGAAAGGCATGGGAAGCAAAAAACAATCGATTTAAGCCCAGATTTCTGCACTGGGGTGAATATTTGACATTATGCAGCATTCCATCCATCAATTGTTCTTTTAGCATTTGTCACCCCAAGTGGGACGGGTATGCCTAGATGTGGGTACCGTGCTCTCCATGCCACTGGAGTCAAGCTAGCCTGGCTGATGAGGGGTAATGCCCCGAAACTGGTCCCAGGAAGCTTGTTTCCAGTCCAGTAAGGACCTGTCCTTTGAGTTTGGTCTGGGCTGATTACCTTGGGGAACAGGGTGCATACTGATTTGCATATAGGTGGGTCTGAACTGGAAGGTAATGGGGAGCAAAAAAACAATAGATTTAGACCCAGATCTCTGACCTGGGGTGAATGTTTGACATTGTGTAGCATTCTGTCCATCAATTGGTCTTTTTGCATTTGTAACCCCAAGTGGGACCTGAAGGCCTAGAATTCGGTCCAATGGTCTCCATGCCAATGGAGTCAAGCTAGCCTGGCCAATGAGGGGTGATGCCCCAAAACTTGCCCCAGAATTCTTGTTTCAACTCCATGAAGGATCTGTCCTGGCAGTTTGGGCTGGACTGTTCCCAAGGGGAACAGGGTCAAGACTGATTTGCATGTGGCTGGGTGTGAATTGGAAAGGCATTGGGAGCACACATATAATGGATTTAGGCTCAGATCTCTGTACTGGGGTGAATGTTTGACATTATGCAGCATTCTATCCATTAATTGTTCTTTTTGCATTTGTAACCTCAAGTGGGACGGTATGCCTAGACATGGGCCCCATGCTCTCCATGCTACTGGAGATAAGCGTGCCTGGCTGATGAAGGGAGGTGCCCTGAAACAGGTCCCAGGATGCTTGTTCCCGGTCCAGGGAAGACCTGTCCCAGCAGATGGGCTGGACTTTTCCCATGGGGATCAGGGTCAAGGCAGATGTGCATATGGCTGGGTCTGAACTGGAAAGGCATGGGGAGCAAAACTGCAATGCATTTAAGCCCAGATCTCTGCACTGGGGTGAATGTTTGACATTGTGCAGCATTCTGTCCTTCAATTGTTCTTTTTGTATTTGTTACCCCAAGTGGGATGGGTATGCCTAGACGGGTATGCCTAGACGTGAGTCCTCTGCTCTCCATGCCACTGGAGTCAAGCAAGAGGGGTGACGCCCCCAAAACCGGTCTCAGGATGCTTGTTTCCAGTCCATGTAAGACGGGTTATGGCAGTTCAGGCTGACTGTTCCCATGGGATGGGTCTGAACTGGAAAGGCATGAGGGCAAATACACAATGGATTTAGGCCCAGATCTCTGTGCTGGAATGAATGTTTGATATTGTGCAGCATTCTGTCTATCAATTGTTCTGTTTGACCTTCCCCATTGGGCGCAATTCAAACTTAGTTTTGACCCAGCCCTCTTGACATCAGGGCATTCTCAGCAGCAACAAAACAACTGACTTCAATTTCACTATTCAGTGGCACTTCATATACCGCTCACTCCCCTCTGCTCACTCCCTAGCCAGTCCAGCAGATTAGGATAATTCTCTGGCACTCTCTGCTCAGGACAACATGAGGACAAATGTGACTTTGAACTTTTACTTTGTCATCATTTCTTCATTTGCCCGAGAGGTCCAATTTAGATCTCCTTGATTAACTAAGGCCTTGTTTTCATTTTTAATAGTTTAACAACTGTGTGCTACCCCATGTTTCCGACCTAAGGTGAGGTACAGATTGATCCAAAGGGTAAGATCCTTGCTCTCGCCTGATGGACATTCACCACTCATGATGTGATGTATGTCTTAAAACAAGCTTTATTTCAGTTCTTACATGTGTGTCCACCTGCCTGCCTGTTGTGTGTGTTTGTGAGTACACATAGCAGAGACTTGTCAGTACCATTATTAGCAAGAGTGTGTCTACCATTAGGAGACAAGATAAAGCATTGAGAAGCACCTTATCATGTATGTTGACAACTGGTGTGCCTAATGTCTTTCTATATTTCTTGTTTTATTTAGGTTGGATGATCATTTATTAAGGTACTTTCCTACAAGGAAATACCCAGCACTACACATCACTTCCCAGGTCTTGGGTAAGGATCTTTTCTAGGTCCTGAGGAAGCGCTGAAGTTCCTGCTGGGCCATTAGGTGCAAAACATGTTGAGATGACTGAACCCACTCTTTCAGGCTATCTAGGTCCATTGAGCCCTTACAATAGCCTCCTTTCATTAGTTTTAAGCCTGCCAAGGGATCTACCACATTAAAAGATAATTTTGTATCATGTAGACAGGTTTAGCTTCACTTCTCCTTACTTGATACACTCACTCCACCCCACAAGTTCTAAGCCCTTACACACACATATTTGATTATGGCTAAAAATAAAAAGATCTCTGACAAAAAGACCCTTCCCAGGCCTGTAGGGAATTGCAGTGCTATCCCTATGAAGAGCAAGCCCTATGATGAAGCATGACATCTGTTTAAATATGTGAGGGCACCAAGAAATAATCTTAAGAATCCCTTTGGATTGTCCACCATTGTTTCTTTTTGCTGAATTGCTGCCCTGATGCCCTCCTACCTGAGTCAAGGTTATTGGACCTGAACTCAGTACTCCCAGAGTGACTCAAAGGACTGGCCTGCTGGGCTCCTGTTCAGAGCTACAGTTATATAACAGGCTCACTATCACCTGAACCAGCACCAAGATCCATTTGGAGCATGCCCCTGACCCTCAAGTGTGCCATTCAGGTCCTGGATCCTTGGCATGGTTTCATAGAGGCCGAATTAAAATTTTTAGGCTCTTTGTGACTGCAAACGGGTCCCTTGGAGTCAAAATCTTGTCACTCACACACCCCACCAATGCAAAATTCTGTCAACCGGTCTCTTCTCACTACAGAGTTGCCCACCTACAGAAAGTGCCACTTTGAAGCTCCAGCCCACCCATTCACAGTGATAACATGATCTTCAGCACTGCAGCAGTGATCTTTTGCCTACTTACCTCCATTTTGTTGTTGTAGCCCTTAGGACTCTGTGCACTTTACTTCTGCTGACCAGTGCTAAAGTGCTTGTGCTCACTCACCAAAACATGGTTACATTGGTTTACACCTGATTGGTATATTTATTTTACTTCTGGTCCCTTGGACAGTGGTATACCACAAACCCAGGACCTGTAAATTGAATGCTACTTGTTGTTTTTGCATTTGTTACCCGAGTGGGACGGGTATGCTCAGACATGAGCCCCGTGCTCTCCATGCCACTTGAATCAAGGTATCCTGGCAGATGAAGGCTGAAAGCCCAAAACCGGTCCTAGGATGCTTGTTTCCAGTCCAGGGAGGACCTGGCCTGGTAGTTCGGGCTGGACTGTTCCCATGAGGCACAGGGTCAAGACTGATTTGCAAATGGCTGGGTTGAAACGGAATGGCATGGTGAACAAAAAAACTATGAATTTAGGCCCAGGTCTCTATACTGGGGTGAATGTATGACATTGTTCTGCATTTGGTCCATCAACTGTTGTTTTTGCGTTTGTCACCCCGAGTGTGACGGGTATGCTCAGACATGAGTCCCTTGCTCTCAATGCCACTGGAATCAAGTTATCCTGGCTGATGAGGGCTGAAAGCCCGAAACCGGTCCTAGGATGCTTGTTTCCAGTCCAGGGAGGACCTGGCTTGGCAGTTCGGGCTGGACTGTTCCCATAGGACACAGGATCAAGACTGATTTGCATATGGCTGGGTTCAAATTGGAATGGCATGGTGAGCACCTACTTGCCAGTCCCCAAAACCTTCCCTTTACTTCATGTTAGTCACCCCTATGGTAGGCCCGCGGGCAGGGTGCATTGTAAGCATAAGGTAGGACAAGCCTGACAAGGCTGGCATGTCCTAATAGTGAATTATGGCCATTTTCGTTTTTCACTATTGTAAGGTAACCTGCTCTCCATCAGTTAGAATGGGCTGCCAGGATTATTAATGCTATAATCCTAGCTGGCTCGGGGAGCATGGTGCAATGTCGAGTTTTGTATCCCTGAACTCGGGGTAATCACGCATCCGTTTGTGTGGATGGTTTTTGGACTCTGGGTTTGAAAATAGCACTTTTAGAAAGTGGCTATTGTCTTGTCTAACTATTTCTGGTTTCTGCTGGTTTGGTGTGTGTGTGACAGGGGCTGGGTGGCTCCAGAGGTCTGAATGAGTCAGTGTGGGATGAGTGGGACATTTGCATTGAGAGTAGGGGGAGAGTAGCTCCTGATAGCCTGCCCTGCCTGACACAATGCTGGCTCCACCTCCTGCCAGGCGACTGATGGCTCTGTGCCTGCCAGGGACGATCCTGGCCCCACCTCCTACCGGGTGACCAACAGCTCTGCTCCTGCCAGTGACAATGCTGGCTCCACCTCCTGCTGGGCGTCTGAGGACCCAGCCTTGCACAGTGAATAGGCCAGGTGCCTCTGCCTGGCTACACCCACAACAAACCCAGGATGTGGGGAAATTCCCCTGCATGGACAAAGGGATCAAAGCCAAAAAGGGGTATAAGAGAAGGACCCCTAAACCAAGAATTTAGATCACTTCTGACAAGGAAACCTGAACCAAGGACAAGAAGCCTGCTGATCCAAGGACTTGCCTACCCCTTCTACATGTGTGCTGTTTGCTGGGGGGAATCCTGCAGTTGCTTCTTTATTTTTGCCAAGGAAACAGGAGAGAGGAACTGTGTGTGTACTCTCAAGCTTTGCTAAAGAAAATCTCCAAGGGCTGGAAGAGTGCCAGCCTCCTGTTGAAGTCACAGGGCTAAAGGACTTCATCATCTGCTAAAAGTGCTTATTGCTGGAACCTGAGAATCCAGCACCTCTGAAAGAAACCAGCAATCTCGACGCCGACGGACGACGCCGAATCCAGCCCGACATCGTGAGTAACGGCTCCAGTGTCCCGCTTCCTCGACGCCGGCCGCCGGGCCCGATCGACGCCAGTAGCGACGCCAGTGAGTAGCGAGTTCGGCTCCAGCTTCAAGTGACCCCGTGTCTGCACCGCTGCTGATCGCATCGACTTCGAGCCCCCTCGATGCTGTGAGCGCTGCTCACTCTTGCAACATCATCATCGACATCGCGATGACGCCGTATCCTGCTTCGCCTCAGGAGCGCTGCTCCTGCCTGACATCTGTCGACGCCGCTGCAGGTCGCCCTGACTTCGAGGCCCGATCGACGCCGAAGACGCGACGCTGGACATCTCGATGCCGCTGATCATCGTGTGCTTTGCTTTTCCAAGGTACTGTGTTGTGGGGGTCTGTGCGACTCCGGGCTCGACGTAGTGCTCCTCGCGGTCGACGCTGAACCTTTGGATTAACTTTGCCTCAACGTCGTGTGACTCCAGTGTGGGTTACATTGTTGCTAAGAACTGTGATTTGAAGAAGAAGAGTTGCTTTTGTTACTAAAGACTTTGTGCTAAAAAGAAACTACACTTGAACTATTATTTTTCCTTCCAAGAGTATTTATTAAGATTGTGGTATATTTTTGTCGTTATTTGGTCTTGTGCTAAGCCTTATATAAAAATCCTTATTTTTATAATACTACTGTGTCGTGTCCATTTGTAGTGTATTCACTTTATTACTGTATGTGGTCATAAATGCTTAACGCACTGCCTCTGAGATAAGCCTGTCTGCTTTGCCAAGCTACCAAGGGGGTGAGCAGGGGTTATCTAAGTGTGTGATCCCCTTGCCCTGACTAGAGGAGGTGAGTCCCTATTTGTCAGAAGTGTATACCTCTGCCAACTAGAGACAGCCAAGTCTAACATTGGTGGGTCAGCGGTGAGGATTTGAACTTTGCATTTATGACCCATATGCAGTGAATAGTGTGCGCTACATAGTGAAAGCAGACCATAGCGCAGCCACAATCTAATTTGGTAGGATTCTATTTTTGTTCTCCGCTTTTCTGAAGCTTGATTTTTTTTTTAACACTGCCAGTTTTGACCATGAGTGATGCCGGAGTCACTACCCCTGTTGTTGTTGTTGTGGAGGGATTTGATAGAGCAAAGATAAAGGACTACAAGTTACAGGACCTGAAATCCTTTTGCAAGAAGTTTAAAGTCCCTACCACAGGCCTCAAGATTAAGGAGGAATATCTCAAAGCATTGGAAGCCTGGTTAGTGGCCAGAGATCCCTCTGATGCGGTGGTGGTACCGCCAGTGGAAGGGGAGGAGGTGCCAGTGAATGGGCCCGTGTCTCCTCCCGGTAGTAGTGTTTCCTCCAAAGGTCTTTCCCCTGAAGACAGAAAAGAAAGGCCGAAAGAGCGAGAATACAACATGGAAATGGCAAAACTTAAGATAAATGGGCAGTTGGAAATAGAAAATGCAAGAGGTAGGAGAGAAGCTGATTTGGAGATCAAAAGGTTGGAGTTTGAAAGAGAAAAGTTCGCTTTGGAGCATGACACAAGGTTGAGGGAGATGGAACTCCAAGCTAAGAGTTTAGAATTAAATCCCTTTGGTGGCAGCATCCCATCTGTGCCTGCAGAAAGTACGTTTTATTTTCCCAAAGATGTGATCAAAGATTTTCAGAAGAATGAGGATATTGGTCAATGGTTTAAAGCATATGAGTTAGCATTGTTGGCCCACCAGGTCCCTGAGAAGAATTGGGGAGCGGGGTTGTGGGGTCGCTTTGTGAATGAGGGGAGAGATACCCTGTTGAGCATGCCTGTAGAGGATAGGATGTCCTATACTCATATGAAAGATGCTTTAATGTTAAGGTATGGCCTAACCCCAGAAAAGTACAGACAAACCTTTAGAGAATGTAAGAAGTTGCCCGGTACAACGTGGGTTGAATATGTGTCATTTTTTTGCAGAGCCATGGATGGTTGGGTAAAGGGCAGCAAAGTGGAAAGTTATGAAGCTCTTTATGATTTGTTTGCTTGGGAGCACTTGTCTAATAACTGTTTTCCAGAGCTGCGCCAGCACCTTATTGATAGCAAGATATCTAACCCTAGAAAACTTGCTGAGGAGGCGGACCGCTGGGTCAGTACCAGGGTCCACAAGGGTCCAGTGGGAGACTCAGCCAAAGGTGGGCAGGGTCGCCAGCAGAAGAGTGGGGGGGGACAAGGGTAAACAGAGGGAGTTCCAGAAAGGGCCCCAAAGTAATTCCAAAGGGAACCAAGGGAAGGGTTCCGAGCCTCCCCCTTAGAAGAAGCCAGGGGCCCGACAGGTAAACCTGTTCATAGGGGCCCAATGAACTGCTCGTTTGTAAGCAGGTGGGACATCATTTTTATGATCCCCAGTGTCCCATGAGGGACTCTAATGCACCACCACGTGCACCCCCCCAACAGTTGGCAAGTGTAGCCCTGGGAGGGGAGGAGATGGTTGCCCCTGGTGGGAGGGGTCCTGCAGAGATGTCCCTGGTCTCTTTAGGAGACATGGAAATGGTCCCTCCACCCCCTCTGCCTAGTAACACTAATAAATATAGGCAGTGGGTGATCATTAATGGCCATAGAGTGGAAGCTCTCAGAGACACCGGAGCGAGTGTGACAGCTGTCAGGTGTCACTTGGTGTCCAGAGAGTAGGTGGTTCCCCACGCATTCTACCCTGTGATAGCTGCTGACAACTCCCAGAAAGAGTGTGAGGTAGCTCAGGTTCCCTTTGAATGGGGGGAGTTTCAGGTACTCTTCAGGTTGCTGTGAGGCCCGCAATGCCTGTTGATTGTCTCCTGGGCAATGATTTGGAAAACTCCCCTTGGGCTAAGGTGGAGCGAGAGACACATTTGAAAATGTTGGGTGTGCCAGAGTGGGTGTGTGCAACCACTCGTTCGATGATAGCAAGTAAGGGTGTTGATGGGGTCCCGGAGCTTAAAAGTATGGCCCATGACCCAGCTGTAAAGAGAAGAGGCAGGAGGCGCAGGAAACCGGCCCCCACCGTTCCCGTGGTCCAGGAGGAGTGGACCCCGAGGGGGATGCCCTGGAGCCCACAGGGGAACAAGTTGCTGAACTAGGAGACCTGCCCGAGCTGACCCATTGGCAGCAGGATGGTGGTACCTCCAGGGAAGAATTTTGTGCAGAACAGAAAGTGTGCCCTTCTCTTGTGGGTATGAGGCAGCAGGCCTCAGCCCAAACCGCAAGTGATCAGTCAGGGACACATTTTGTCTACTGGGAGAACGACCTCCTGTATAGCGAGCCTAAGGCTGCTGAGCCTGGGTCAGCCCGTGTGCTGGTGGTACCCCAGCGCTTCAGAGCCTTCCTACTGGGTTTGGCTCATGACGTTCCGTTAGCTGGACATCTGGGGCAGGACAAGACCTATGACATGCTTGTCACCCATTTTTATTGGCCTCAGATGAGAAGGGATGTAGACATCCATTGTAAAACCTGTCACACTTGCCAGGCAAGTGGGAAAAGTGGAAGGAAGCAGAAGGCTCCCCTCCAACCTTTTCCAGTCATCAGTACCCCCTTTGACCGGGTGGGGATTGACATTGTTGGGCCCCTGGACCCCAAGACAGCCCTGGGTAACAGGTTCATCCTGGTCTTGGTGGACCATGCCACACGGTACCCGAAAGCCATCCCTCTCAGAACAGTGACGGCCCCCGTGGCAGGACGGGCACTGATGGGTGTTTTCTCCCGCATAGGGTTCCCCAGAGAGGTGGTGTCAGACTGGGGCACCAACTTCATTTCCAATTATAAGAAGTCTCTGTGGAAGGAGTGTGGGGTAACCTACAAGTTCACCACTCCTTACCACCCTCAAGGTAATGGGCTGGTTGAGAGATTCAACCGGACCCTTAAAGGCATGATCATGGGTCTTGAAGAACCAATGAGGCGTAAATGGGACGTCCTCTTGCCATGCCTGCTGTTTGCTTACCGTGAGGTGCCACAGAAGTCTCTAGGGTTCAGCCCCTTTGAGCTTTTGTATGGTCACCCGGTAAGAGGACCTTTGAGTCTGGTTGAAAAAGGCTAGGAGCAATCTCCCAGGAAACCTCCCCAGGATGTATACAGTTACATGCTGGCTTTTAGGAACCAGACTAGGCGCTTCAGAGATCTTGCTCAGGCAAATCTGGAGGCCAGCCAGGAAGAGATGAAGCGGTGGTACGACCGGAATGCCACTCTGGTCAAACATCAGCCTGGTCAAGAAGTTTGGGTCATGTCCCCTGTGGAATCTTGTGCGCTCAAGGACAGGTGGACTGGACCGTTTTACGGTTGTGGAGAAGGAGAGCGATGTCACCTACCTGGTGGACTTGAAATCTCCCAGGAACCCCTTGAGGGTCCTGCATGTCAACCGTTTGAAGCCCCACTTAGAAAGGTCCGAAGTGGGCATGCTCCTAGCCACAGCTGCTGGAATGGAGGAGGAGAGTGAGCCTCTTCCTGACCTCTAGTATGCAAAAGAGCAAGATGGGTCAGTGGATGGTGGTGTCCTCTCTGACACACTGACCCTTGAGCAGCAGCAAGATTGTCGCCAACTGTTGGGACAATTCCCTGATCTGTTCTCCTTGATTTCTGGTGTCACTCAGTGGTGTGTCCATGATGTGGACACCGGGGACAGCACTCCTGTGAAGCACAAGGCTTACAGGGTGACTGACAAGGTCAGAGCATACATTAAGGAGGAGGTCTCCAAAATGTTTGCCTTAGGGGTGCTTGAGTCCTCTAGCAGTCCTTGGGCCAGCCCAGTGGTCTTGGTCCCGAAGGCTGCGGCGCCTGGTGCTTCACCAGAACTTCGGTTATGTGTGGATTACCGAGGACTCAATTCAGTCACCAAGACTGACGCGCACCCCATCCCTAGAGCTGATGAGCTCATAGATCGGTTGGGGGCTGCACGGTACCTTAGTACGTTCGATCTAACGTCTGGGTACTGGCAGATCGCCTTAACTGATGGGGCAAAAGAGAGGTCCGGATTCTCCACACCAGTGAGTGAGGGATGAAGAATGCCCCTGCCACCTTCCAGAGGTAGGTCAACCAGGTATTGGCTGGACTGGAGGATTTCAGTGCCGCCTACCTGGACGACATTGCAGTGTTCAGCGCCAGCTGGGAGGAACACTTGCGCCACCTCTAGGAAGTGTTGTTGGCCCTGCGCAGAGCAGGCCTCACAATCAAAGCCAGTAAGTGCCAGATTGGGCAGGGTTCAGTGGTGTACTTGGGGCACCAAGTAGGGAGCGGCAAGGTGGCCCCCCTACAACCCAAGATAGATACCATCCTGGCTTGGGCACAGCCCAAAACCCAAACTCAGGTGAGAGCCTTCTTAGGTCTCACAGGTTACTACAGGAGGTTCGTCAAGGATTATGGTAACATTGTGCACCCCTTGACTTCGCCGACTTCCAGGAAGCAGCCACGAAATGTGATCTGGACTGACGCCTGTCAAACGGCCTTTGACACCCTGAAAACTGCAATGTGCACCGCACCTACACTCCAGGCACCCGACTTTTCTAAAGAATTTGTTGTCCAGACGGACGCTTCAGAGCATGGCGTGGGGGCTGTTCTAGCTCAGGTGAATGAAGAGAGCCGAGACTTACCTGTAGCCTTCATAAGTAGGAGGTTACTTCCCAGGGAACAGAGGTGGAGTGCGATAGAGCGAGAAGCATTTGCTGTGGTCTGGGCGCTGAAGAAGCTAAGACCCTACCTGTTTGGGACTCACTTCCGCGTTCAGACAGACCATAGGCCCCTCAGATGGTTGATGCAGATGAGGGGTGAGAACCCAAAACTGTTGAGGTGGTCCATTTCCCTACATGGGATGGACTTCACGGTGGAACCGCCCAGGTACAGATCAAGCCAATGCTGATGGTCTGTCCAGATTTTTCCACCTTAGTGATGAGGACTCCCTAGGTCAAGGGTAGTTCTCCCCACATTTCAGGTGGTGGGGACAGGTGTTAGACCTGACATCATTGGCTTGAGTCTCTCCTCCATTTTTTTTCTGTTTGCCTCCTCTGTTTACGATGTTTTTGCTGATATATCGCTTTGGGCACTGTGCCACTGCTGATCAGTGACACAGTGCAAGTGCTCCCTATGTAAAATTACTGTATTGATTGAAATCCATGTTTGGCTGATTTGGTTTACTGTCAGTCCCTAGTCTAGTGCACCAGGAGTGCCAGGGCTTCTAAATACAAATGCTGCTCGTGGGCCTGCAGCACATGTTGTGCCACCCACAAGAGCGGCCTAGTAAAAGTATGTCTGAAGGTCTGCCATTGCTAGACCTACTTGCAGTCTGGTACTGTCACGCTGACTGTGCAAGTACACCTACTTGCCAGTCTCCAAAACCTTCCCTTTACTTCATGTTAGTCACCCCTATGGTAGGCCCTCGTGCAGGGTGCATTGTAAGCATAAGGTAGGACAAGCCTGACAAGGTTGGCATGTCCTAATAGTGAATTACAGCCATTTTCGTTTTTCACTATTGTAAGGTAACCTGCTCTCCATCAGTTAGAATGGGCTGCCAGGATTATTAATGCTATAATCCTAGCTGGCTCGGGGAGCATGGTGCAATGTCGAGTTTGGTATCCCTGAACTCGGGGTAATCACGCATCCGTTTGTGTGGATGGTTTTTGGACTCTGGGTTTGAAAACAGCACTTTTAGAAAGTGGCTAGTTTCTTGTCTAACTATTTCTGGTTTCTGCTCGTTTGGTGTGTGTGTGACAGGGGCTGGGTGTAGGCATGGGCGGAAAATCCGTTCCGCTCGCGGATTTTGCGGATTTTCGGGAAATCCGCAATCCGCGAGATTTGCGAATTTCCCGCAAAATCCGCAAATCCGCGAGCAGCGGATTTTGCTCGCACTGCTCGCACTGTTCGCGTGAGTTCGCGCCCCGCGAATAAGTGCAAAATTGCAGAAATACGATCTTAGCAAAACTGAAAGTAACTACTTACCAGGTTCAAAAGTTCAGGCTCATCATTAGTAGCCATTTCCTGTAGTGCTTCCTGAGGGGCCCCTCCAGAGTTCAGTTGCCAGTTGAAACTATTATGTGACCCTGCTCTGAACCTCAGAATAGTTACACATATGCCACAAAGGTCCTGAATTACAGCTAAGGGAGACAAGCAGGAGCCAGGCTGGAAGTTAAAATCCATTAATCAGCCCCTAATTCATTATTGTCAGTTGGGGCAGGGCAGGTGTTGTAACTAATTTTGCAACAATGAAAGCACTTAGCAAGTGCAAAAGATCACTAATCAGGGCACACTAAGGAAGCAGGTGCCAGCTAAAAAAATATTCTGTGACACATTAATCAGCCCCAAATTAATTCAGGTCACTTGAGGCAGGGAAGGTGTGCTTTGCTTTGCCGAAAATAATGTACACTGGACAACCAGAGGGTGTGGTGATGAAACAGAGGGTGGCATGGGTGGGCCAGAGGGTGGCATGAGTAGTCAGAGAGTGGCAGTGGTGACAGAGAGTGGCAGTGATGAAGAAGAGTGTCCCAAACAGGCTGGACACGTAGAAACAACAAGTTCGCAAAACTTGCGACCCGACAGGTAAGTTCGCAAATTGCAAAATTGTAAAAACCCTCGCGAACTGGCAGAAACACGGGCGAACACAAAAAAAAAAAAATCCGCAAATTCGCGGGAATTCGCGGATTTTGCGGATTGCGAATCCGCAAATCCGCAAAATTCGCGAACGCGAGATCCGCAAAATTCGCCCATTAGCTGGGTGGCTCCAGAGGTCTGAATGAGTCAGTGTGGGATGAGTGGGACATTTGCATTGAGAGTAGGGGGAGAGTAGCTCCTGATAGCCTGCCCTGTCTGACACAATGCTGGTTCCACCTCCTGCCAGGCGACTTATGGCTCTGTGCCTGCCAGGGACGATCCTGGCCCCACCTCCTACCAGGACACCGATAGCTCTGCTCCTGCCAGTGACAATGCTGGCTCCACCTCCTGCTGGGCGTCTGAGGACCCAGCCCTGCACAGTGAATAGGCCAGGTGCCTCTGCCTGGCTACACCCACAACAAACCCAGGATGTGGGGAAGTTCCCCTGCATGGACAAAGGGATCAAAGCCAAAAAGGGGTATAAGAGAAGGACCCCTGAACCAAGAATTTAGATCACTTCTGACAAGGAAACCTGAACCAAGGACAAGAAGCTTGCTGATCCAAGGACTTGCCTACCCCTTCTGCCAGTGTGCTGTTTGCTGGGGGGAATCCTGCAGTTGCTTCTTTATTTTTGCCAAGAAACCAGGAGAGAGGAACTGTGTGTGTACTCTCAAGCTTTGCTAAAGAAAATCTCCAAGGGCTGGAAGAGTGCCAGCCTCCTGTTGAAGTCACAGGGCTAAAGGACTTCATCATCTGCTAAAAGTGCTGATTGCTGGAACCTGAGAATCCAGCACCTCTGAAAGAAACCAGCAATCTCGACGCCGACGGACGCCGCCGAATCCAGCCCGACATCATGAGTAACAGCTCCAGTGTCCCGCTTCCTCGACGCCGGCCGCCGGGCCCGATCGACGCCAGTAGCGACGCCAGTGAGTAGCGAGTTCGGCTCCAGCTCCAAGTGACCCCGTGTCTGCACCGCTGCTGATCGCATCGACTTCGAGCCCCCTCGACGCCGTGAGCGCTGCTCACTCTTGCAACATCATCATCGACATCGACGACGACGCCGTATCCTGCTCCGCCTCAAGAGCGCTGCTCCTGCCTGACATCTGTCGACGCCGCTGCAGGTCGCCCCAACTCCGAGGCCCGATCGACGCCGAAGACGCGACGCCGGACATCTCGACGCCACTGATCATCGTGTGCTTCGCTTTTCCAAGGTACTGTGTTGTGGGGGTCTGTCGAACTCCGGGCTCGACGTAGCGCTCCTCGCGGTAGACGCGGAACCTTTGGATTAACTTTGCCTCGATGTCGTGTGACTCCAGTGTGGGTTACATTGTTGCTAAGAACTGTGATTTGAAGAAGAAGAGTTGCTTTTGTTACTAAAGACTTTGTGCTAAGAAGAAACTACACTTGAACTATTATTTTTCCTTCCAAGAGTATTTATTAAGATTGTGGTATATTTTTGTCGTTATTTGGTCTTGTGCTAAGCCTTATATAAAAATCCTTATTTTTATAATACTACTGTGTCGTGTCCATTTGTAGTGTATTCACTTTATTACTGTATGTGGTCATAAATGCTTAACGCACTGCCTCTGAGATAAGCCTGTCTGCTTTGCCAAGCTACCAAGGGGGTGAGCAGGGGTTATCTAAGTGTGTGATCCCCTTGCCCTGACTAGAGGAGGTGAGTTCCTATTTGTCAGAAGTGTATACCTCTGCCAACTAGAGACAGCCAAGTCTAACAATGACATTGTGCTGCATTCTGTCCTTTGACTGTTGTTTTTGCATTTTTCACCCCGAGTGGGATGGGTATGCTCAGACATGAGTCCCGTGCTCTCCATGTCACTGGAATCAAGCTATCCTGGCTGATAAGGGCTGAAAGCTGAAACCGGTCCCTGGATACTTGTTTCCAGTCCAGGGAGGACCTGGCTTGGAAGTTCGGGCTGGACTGTTTCCATGGGGCACAGGGTCAGGACTGATTTGCATATGGCTGGGTTCAAACTGGAATGGCATGGTGAGCAAAAAAACTATGGATTTAGGCCAAGATCTCTGTACTGGAGTGAATGTATGACATTGTTCTGCATTCTGTCCATCAACTGTTGTTTTTTTTCATTTGTCACCCTGAGAGGGACCGGTATTCTCAGACATGAGTCCTGTGCTCTCCATGCCACTTGAATCCAGCTATCCTGGCTGATGAGGGCTGAAAGCCCAAAACCGGTACTAGGATGCTTGTTTCCAGTCCAGGGAGGACCTGGCTTGGCAGTCCGGGCTGGACTGTTCCCATGGGACACAGGATCAAGACTGATTTGCATATGGCTGGGTTCAAACTGGAATGGCATGGTGAGCAAAAAGGCAATGGATTCAGGCCCAGATATCTGTACTGGGGTGAATGTATGACATTGTTTTGTATTCTGTCCATCAACTGTTGTTTTTGCATTTATCAACCCGAGTAGGACTGGTATGCTCAGACATACGTCCTGTGCTCTCCATGCCACTGGAATCAAGCTATCCTGGATGATCAGGGCTGAAAGCACTGAAACTGGTCCTAGGATGCTTGTTTCCAGTCCAGGGAGGACCTGGCTTGGTATTTCGGGCTGGACTGTTCCCATGGGGCACAGGGTTGAGACTGATTTGCCTAAGGCTGGGTTCAAACTGGAATGGCATGGTGAGCAAAAAAACGATAAGCCCAGATCTCTGTACTAGGGTGAATGTATGACATTGTCCTGAATTCTGTCCATCAACGTTGCTTTAGCCTGCAGCACATATTTTGCCACCCTCTTAAGTAGATCCCTTAAAGCATATCCTAGGTCTGCCACCACAGCCTAAATGTAGTTTTAAACTGCCAAGTCAACTTGGCAATATACCCCCATTTACCAAGTCTTAAATTTCCCTGTTTTGTGTAGTTGGCTCTAGGTAGACCATGAGGCAGGGTGCATTATAATTACGAGTTTGGACATGTAGTTTTAAGTTTTACATGTTCCGGCAGTTAAAAACTCCTAAATTAATTTTTCACTACTGTGAGACCTATCTGTCCCTATGGACAACATTGGATAACGTTGGGTTGCCTTATTATATGTAATAAATGCTAGCCTTAGACCGAGAACAGGTAAGCATTTCATGTTTGGAATCTGCAAAATTGTAATTAAATATTCTTTTTACTGTTAAAGTTGGACAATTTTCAAAATGCAACGTTTAGAAAGTTGGAATTTTCCTGCCCTTACCCTTTGGTTGCCTGCAGCGAGAAGCAGCCTACTATGCATTTTTTTACCACACATATGTTTGCCATATTCATGCCTTTACAGCACATGAATTTACCATGCATTTAAGGTAAGTTGGGGCTCTCCCCCACAAATAAATTGTTTTTATATATAAAACAATGCATGATAATGGCATGTGTTGTAAAAGCATATGCATGGTAAAAAAATGCGTGGCAAGAAATGGGTGGTATGGGCATGCAATGTGTTTCTCTGTGTTGTACCATAGTACAACCCCTTCAACCTGTCTTAGGTCATATTACTGGGTGTAACTGACTTTGTGAATTCCTCCCAGACAGTCACGCAATAGAGTGATTAGTTATTCCGGAATGGGACATCTACTGACAGGATGGGGGTACAGATGAGCACAGCCCCACTAGCAACGGAATAGGCTGTGATCTGCATTCACAGAAAAGGCTTGCCACATTCACATTATCACTGCAGCCAACTTGGAGCCAGGGCATGGGAGTCAGAACATTCCAAGAACCTCTTGAAACTAATCCCAACTTCTAAGGAAGCTATAAAGGTAGTGCCCCCTGTCCCACTCTTCATTTCACTGCTGGACCTGCGATTGGACTCTCAGAGGACTGCCTGCTGCTGTGAACTGCTGTGCACTCTGCAAGACTGCTTTGCTGTACCTTGAAGGGCAGCTTTGCCGTGAACCCTGAGAGGCCATCCCTGCTGTTTGAGAATTGCAACTTCACCTGAACACAGGGATACCAGAGTGACTCAAAGACTTAGTTTGCTGGCCTCTTGTTCAGAACCACAGGGACATAAAAGGCTCCCACCACCTTGAATCTGCACCTGAATCCAGCCTGACTGAGTCCGGAATCGCCAAGTGGTGTCCCACCAGTCCTGGACCCTTGGTTATGGTGCTAAAGATGCCCAGTTAGCCAAAATACAAAACTGGGAGGACACAGCAGAACTGGTAATAGAGAATTGGAGTGTTGACACATGTAAGTGAGCTACCAGTGAACACCACCCACTAGTATGGAAGAAGAGACTGGAACTTAACCCCTTTGGCGTGGCCGCGATTCTGTGCCTGTGCGGCCGTTTTAAAGAGTGGGCGGGTTCATGACGGCCCCCAGCCGCGATCAGCACACGAGCACCGTGATGCATGACGGCTGGGGGCCGTCATCAGCATGGAAGGGGTTAAGATCCATTTCATTGTGGTCCTCCGGAGAAATATCCTCAAGGCATTTGCCAATCCAGGATAGACCCCCACCAACTAGCCCATTGTAATATATGTACACCAACAAATGAGAGTCCCCCACTCTATAGTTCAAACAGCTATCACAATAGGACACACACAGGCCAGACAGTACCTGACCAAATGTTATATTATTAGGCAAGGGCAATCCTAGATTTCATTCCCTTGTATCTAGTTGTGCATGTATGCAGAAAAATAGTTTATTATGGTATTCCTGTTAATATGCTTGTCTGTCATCACGTGCCAATTGGAGAAATGATGAGAGAAGACTCTGGGTAACCATCGACTTCTCATCTCATGTTTGGATAACACTGTCACCATGAAGTCTGTGGTGTACATGCAATTCTGAATAAATGTTGTATTTGTTAAAAAAGCATGATAGATAGATTTTTTTAAAGGGCTGCAGTCCTGTTTGCACTGTCACTGTATTGGGTGGTACAGTGGGTGCAGCAGTAAACAAGCGATAGTTAACTTACAGCCCTGGGTACAGTTTGAACCATATACATTTTGAAAGGGGAAGCAGAGACATTTTATCCCTCAGTTGTAGGGGTAAAGTGTGCAGATTTCTACAGCCAACAAAAATGTAGAGTCCAGCAAAAGAAGAAGAATCTGGGATGACCCTCTAGAAATGGAAAATTTCCTACAGATGCTTCTGTAACTTTTTGTTCACATAAGGTATCCTTGCCGAATTTGTGTCCTTTTCTTCCAACCTCATGGGGATTTTAATGGTACCCAAAGTTTGTGGATTCCCCTAGAGGGGACCCAGAAATTGTCCAAAATACAGCTAAATATTCTTTGTGTTTTCTTAAATTGGGAAAACTTGATGCAGAAGAAAGCGTCTGTATTTTTACCTGCAAATGGTACCAACAAAGGGTTTGTGGTGCTAAAATCACCATCTTCCCAGCTTTCAGAGGCAGGCAGACTTTTGTCAGAAAACCAACATTTTATACACAGTTTTGGCATTTTACTGGTACATAACTTATTTTTGCTACTTGTTGTCTTCCAGTTAGTGATAGAAATGGGTGTCAAAACAATAGTGGATCCCAGAAATCTATACATTTCTGTAAAGTAGACACAATTTTGAATTCATCAAGGGGTCATTTGTGTAGATCCTTCAAGGTCTTTTATAGAAACTAACATTTGAAAATTAGAGATATTGAAATTGAATTTTAAAAAAACAGCCATTTGTGCCAACGTTTTCACCTGTAACTTCCTTTAAGTTTAGCAGATTTTTAACGCAATATACTGTTAGATCCACTGGACCCTTCTGGTTGTGAGGATATATAGGACTTGAAAGTTTACCAAGAACCAGAGTAACCCAGAGCAATAAATGAGCTACATCTTGCAATGGTTTTTTATTGTTTTCATAGCCGGTTTAATCATGGCTGTTTGGAGATAAAGCTCCATGGGAGCCCCGAGCTAAACAACCTAGCGAGATGCTTCAACACCCCAAAACCAGCAGGAAAAACGAATTCCCAACATCATAACATTGGGAGCGTCTGCCACTGTGGTCGCTGTTACAGCTAACTGCTGCATTGCTGTGATACCGGCTAAGTTTGCGCCAGGCTATCGCACCTCAAAATGGCGCAAGGGATGGATCGAACTCACATTTTAATATAACAGAGCGGGGGCCGCGACATCAGGAGTGGTCCCCCTGGGAGACTACACCAGATGAGAGGCGAGTTCTAGAGCTTTCCCAGATACTTTCTCGGTGGCGCCCCTCAGCAGTAGTTAGCAATTCTACCGATGGTGCAGCCCTGAACACTGGAACTGCAACCAACGCGATCCAGGCGTACGGGAGCCTCCATCCTCTTGTGAGGCCCGGCCGCTGTGTGCAAAACAAAGCTGCAGCGGAGATACCGGACATGTTCTCAGGAACCCAGAAACACTTGTAACTGAAAGCAGAGGTGAGCATTTCCCCCGCCTCATCTTAGTTGTGCTGTACATTGAGGATGGCAACAGGGGGCGACTGTCTACACCTGGACCCCGCATCCCCCAGTCCCTGACCCCTCGTAGAAGCAGTGTGGGGGTGAAGGGGGTCCCTTGATTAGTTTTTTAAGCAAATGAGTAGGATACCGAAGGTGCCACGCCTGATCCTAAATGGCGGCCGTCTCACTCCCTTACCGCTATAACACGAAATACTCTCATCCTCGTGAGGCAAGTAGATACTAGCTCTGACCTCAAGCTTCTCCATTGAACATCAATCAACCCCCCTTGGGGGACCGGCTGAATGGAATACCAGGTGCAGAATCCCTTGCCTGACCCTAAAATGGCTGCCACAGTGGTCCTTTACCTTTTTTTTAAATTATTTTGAAGGTTTTATATAGTGCGAGCAAGACTCTTGCGAGTATCAGAGCGCTTTACAGGTCATAATTAGATGGCAAGTATACAAAGAACAACACAATAAAAAATTACAATGAATAGACATAGAGCCATGAGGATAGCTTTCACTTCTCTTTTGAAGGAGGCAGTGGAAGGGATCATTCTTGTTGCACTGGGTAAGGCGTTCCATATCCTCCGAGCCATACCCGAAAAGGACCGGCTATACGTTTTATTCTTGGCAAATCATTGAGGTTGTAGGAGAAGAGTCTTGGCACTCCTGGAGGCTCTGTTGCCCGCAGAGATCACCAGTTTCTGGGGTATGTATTGTGGGGCGTTGTGGTAGAGGGCCTTGTGTGTCATACAAGCGAATTTTAGGTGAATTCTGGCTTCAAACGGTAGCCAGTTGAGTGCTCTCAGGTCTGGGGAAATGTGAGCGTTTCTCTTAGATCCTGTGATGAGTCTTGCAACTGAGTTGATTGTAGCTCTTAGCGGAGCAGTCGATGACCTAAGGAGCACGCATAGTGTTACTGTTCCATATTCCACACGGGGAATTATTAGGGCTTGAGCTGCTTGTTTGAAATCATGTGCGGGCAGAAAGGGTTTCAGTTTTCGCAGGGTGTTAAGGTGGAAGTTGGCTCCTTTTGTTGAAGCGCTAATGTGTTTCTGCATCTTTAAGTTATTGTCTAGCGTTACCCCTAGAGATTTTGCTGAGTCAACTATGAGCGGTTGTCCATTAAGAGCTGTTAGGTGCTTCATCCAGTCCAGGATAGTGTGAGTTTTGTTCGGGGGGGCGATTAAGAGGAATTCCGTTTTGAGGGAGTTAAGTTTCAGATGGTTTTTGGCCAGCCATGTTTGGATTTTTACTTTTGAGCGATTTGATGTCCTCTAGTGAGTGTATCCTAATGTAAATTTGGGTGTCGTGTGCATACAGGTGGAATTGTATCTTGGTGAGGCAGGCTGAGAATATCAGTAAGAGGTTCCATGAACAGGTTGAACAAGGTGGGTGATAGGGAGGAGCCTTGTGGGACTCCTAATGTGACTGGCATGGGGTTGGACAGGGATTGGTTGACCTTGAATCTTTGGGATTTATATTGGAGGAAGGAGGCGAACCAGTTAAATACATTTCCCGACATTCCCATTCTGTGTTTCAGGAGATCCAGCAGGTTGTCGTATTTGACAGTGTTGAAGGCTGATGATAGGTCGAGTAGGATTAAAAGACAGGCTTCATTTTGGTCTAGGATTTTGAGAGTATCGTCTAATACATGTGTCATGGCTGTTTCGGTGCTGTGACCAGCTCTGAAGCCTGACTGAAATTGGTTCAACAAGTTGAATTGATCAATGTGACTATTCAGCTGTATGCTAACGCATTTTTCTAGGAGTTTGGCTAAGATAGGGATGTTAGATATCGGACGATAGTTATTTAGGTCCGAAGAATTTGCAGTGGTTTTCTTTAGAATAGGTGAGACCTGTCCAGTTTTCAAGATGACCGGAATGGAACCTTGATGGAGGGATGTGTTAATGATCTTGTTCCAGCTGGGTAGGAAGAGGGGTCTTTTAGGTAGTTCGCCGGTAGCAGGTCCGTGAAGTGATTGATGGGCTTCAACGTGTTTAGCGTCTTTAATATGGAGTCTTCACACTACGTGTCGAAGCGCGACCAAGTTGCGTTGTTTTTTAGTTTAAATAATGGGAGGTCATTCGCTAGGGCACCAGCCAGGGACAGGGATGGGCTCTTTTTCAAGTCTGAGATGGATATTAGATCCTTGGGTAGATTGGATTTAATGGATTCTGTCTTAGAGGCGAAGAAGGAAGCAAATTCATCACAGTTGGGAAGAGAGGGTGGGCTGGCGTTGAGGAAATTAGGTAGGCTTTTAGTTTGGGCTTGTATAAGGTTGAATAGCTTTTTTTGGGACGGTTCTTGGCTATGTCTAGTTGAGACCTGAAGAAATCGTTTTTGGATTTTCTGATCTTTCTAAAATAGGTGTTTCTGGATGTTCTTAGAGGTTTGAGGAGGTCTGTTGAGGGTGTGTCTCTCCAGCTTCGTTCAATTGCTCTGAGCGAGCGTCTGCCATCATTTAGCCTCCCATCATACCATGGTTTTGAGTCTTTTGAGAATGTTCTTTTCAGTTGCAATGGGGCCATTTTGTCTAGAAGGTTGCTCATGGAATGGAAGTAGTGATTTGTCAGCCCTTGTACATCGGTCAGGTCTTCCTGGGAACAAAGAGGGTTTGAACTAGCTAAGGCTGTAAGGTCAGATCTGACGTTTTTCAGGTTTCTCTTCCAGATCTTAGTTCTAAGGGGTTGTGAGGGGAGTTGTTTAATGGTTTTCAGGATTTGGAACAAAATGATATGATGGCCAGACCAGTCGCGAGGGAGTATCGAGTCGAGCTGTGTGGAGTCCACTTTGGAGATAACTAGGTCAAGAGTTGCACCCTTGTCGTGTGTAGGGCTGTTGCATATTTGGTTGAGATTGAGATCAGAGAGAAAGGCTTTGAGACTGTAAACTCCAGGGTCGTTCTGGTCGTCCCAGTGAAGGTTGAAATCCCCTAAGAAGATTTGCTTAATATGTTGGTTGTCATTAGATGCAAGAATGTCCATGAAGTGTTCTATGAAAGTGAGGTTATCTCCCGGAGGATGGTAGAAGGAGTGTAGAGAGCAAATTTGTTTGTTGTTGTTGACAATGTTTAAGCATAGGTATTCGCAAGATTATTTAGCGGGGCATTGTCGTTGATCACTGTTAGGCAGATGTGCTACTACTCTTGGACAAAAATTGGACATCGTCCAGAACTCAAGCTTATCCATCTCACCCGTCAAGATATTGAATCTGTGAACTTACCTCCAACCATTGAGACCTAGCTGTTTGGCCGATGCCCGGTGGAGCTACTTATATATCTATAGAGGAGATGTACTATGGACTTCCCCCTCAGCCGTTATCTACCCAGCCGGACTTCGGGCAGACTTTCCTTTGTTTCTCCATTGTACCTCCCTCCTACCCCTTTATCTTACCCCATCACCCTTCTATGCTCTATTTATCTCAAGAAATTGTATCTGTAAACTTACCTCTGACAGTTGAGACCTAGCTTTTTGGCCGATGCCTGGTGGAGCTACTTTGATAGCTATAGAAGAGATAGGCTCTGGATTTTCACCCCGGCCGTCACCTACCCAGCCGGACTTCGAGCAGACTTTCCTTCGTCCCTCCGCCATATCTCACTCCTACACCTTTACCCTACCCCATTACTCTTCTACGCTCTATTTATCTTGTCTTCTACGCTCTTTAAATGTTTTTCTAGCAACAAATGTAACTGATGTAATTTTGTAACAAAGGGGATCCTCATGTAAAGTGCTCTGATACCTTCAGGTCTAGCAAACGCTATATAAAACTAAAACAAATAGAAAAATAAAATAAATAAATTGTGTCCTGGTTATATAGTAATTCATTTGGTAAATTATAAATAGTGAAAAACAGGTATCACGGATACCTATGTATTTCCAAAAGGGGAACAAATATATAGACTTTAGAAGAAGTAGGTATTTGCACATAAACAAAATTGTGGGTACCCATACTAGCATGTGAAGTATAGGACTTTATTCAAAGTGACTTTTTTTAACATTGTCTTACATTCGGCATGCAGAAACGTATATAAAGTCCATAGGTAATAACAGTTGTTCTACAATTCTATGTTCACCTAAGTATCCCAATAAAAATGGTACCTCACTTGTGTGGGTAGGCCTAATGCCTGTGACAGGAAACGTCCCGAAACGCAACATGAGCATATCACCTTTTTTAAGTGAAAACGGACACTTTTTTGCAATGTGCCTAGCTGTGGATTTGGACCCTAACTCAGCCGGCACCTAGGGAAAGATAGTAACCCTATACATTTTTTAAAACTAAACACCCAGGGAAATGCAAGAGGGGTGACTTGTGTGGCTCTCACTAGGTTCCGTTACTCAGAATCCCTTGCAATCCTCAAACTCAGTAAAAAAACACATTTCCCTCACATTTCTGTGATGGAACATGGTGGAATCTGCAGAGATCCACAACATTCCACCACCCCAAATTCCTCAACGTCTTCCAATAAAAATGTTACCTCACTTGTGTGGGTAGGCCTAGTGTCCGTGACAGGAAACGGGACAAAAGACAACATGGATACACCACATTTTTAAACACAAATAATGTCCATTTTTTTGCAGGGTGCTTAGTTGTGGATTTTGAACCCTATCTCTGCCGGCACCTAGGTAAACCTGGCAAACCTATATATTTTTGAAAACCAGACACCAAAGGGAATCTAGGATGAGGTGACTTGTGCGGCTCTCACCAAGTTCAATTACCAAGAATCCCTTGCAAACCTCCAACTTTGTAAAATAAAAAACATTTTCCTCAAATTTCTGTGGTGGAAAGTTCTAGAATCTGCGTGGATCCGCAAACTTCTACCTACCCCATATTCCCCAAAGTCTTTCAATAAAAATGGTACCTCACTTGTGTGGGTAGGCCTAGTGCCCAAAACAGGAAACGTGGCAAAATGCAACTTGGCCACACCACATTTTTACAGTGAAAACTGACCCTTTTTTTGCAAAGTGCCTAGCTGTGGATTTTTAACCCTGGCTCTGGCGGCACCTAGGAATATCTAGCAAACCGATACATTTTAAAAAACTAGACATCCAGGGGAATCCAGGATGGGGTGACTTGTAAGGCTCTCACCAGGTTCTGTAAAAAAAACACACTTTCCTCATATTTCTGTGATGGAAAGTTCTGGAATGTGTGTGGATCCACAAACTTCCATCCTCTAAGCATTCTCCATAATCTCCTGATAAAAATGGTACCTCACTTAAGTGACTATCACAAAACAACCTGGTTTTGAAAGGGGGGCACCTGGGTTGTTTGCCCTGGGCTCAGCAGCCATCTAGGGAAACCTACCAAACACACATATTTCTAAAAACTAGACACTCGGGGAGTCCAGGGAGGTATGGATTGCGTGGACCCTCCAACATTTTACTACTCAGAATCCCCTGCAAACCTCACATTTAGCAGAAAATAATAAAATGTTTCTCAAATTTCTGTGTAGGAAAGTTGTGGGTTCACTGGGCTGACACAAATTTCCTACCACCCGATAAAAATGGTACCTCACTTGCGAGGGTGGGCCAAGTACCCGCAGCAAACAAGAACCCAAACATATTGTAGAGTCATCAAAATGACCTATCACAAAACAACCTGGTTTTCCAAGGGCGTGCACCTGGGTTTTTGGCCCAGGCCCAGTGGCCATCTAGGGAAATCAACTAAAACCACACATTTCTGAAAATGTACACATCCTGGGGAATCCGGGAAGGTATGGCTCGCATGGATCCCCAACTATTTTCCTACCCAGAAGCCCCTGCAAACCTCACATTTAGCTGAACCAATCAGCATGTCCATTCTTGGCAGCCCCCACCCCTACGTATAAAAAAATACAATCCCTGGCGCCTAATGAGCTTTCTATGCCTCTGGGCGCAGATCAGGGGCGATTACCCCAATCTGCCTCGGGGGGGGGCAGAAAGACTGGGGGATTTTTTTGCAGGGGTGGGGGCATTGGTATGCCCATTCTATTTTAGGCAGCCCCCATCCCTATATACATAAAAATAAATAATCCCTGGTGCCCAGTGTTCTGTCTGCCCCCCTGGGACAGATCAAGGGCTATTGCCCCCATCTGCCTCCCAGGGGGGCAGAAAATAAATGGTGAAATTTTGTGGGGGGTGGGGCATTGGCATGCCCATCTTGGGCAGCCCCCAGCCCTAAATCACATTTAAAAAAATCCTTGCCTTCTAGTGGGCTACTACCCCATCTGCCCCAGGGTGGGAAAAATGACTTGAATTTTGCTGGGGGGACATTGGCATGCCCATCTTGGACAGCCCCCACCATTAAATCACATTTTTTAAAACATGACTGGCTTGATGTGGGCTTTCTGCCTCCCCCAAGGGGGCAGAAAGACTGATTGTATCAAAATTATGTTGGGGGAGGAAAGGCCCTTGCCCAAGAGGCTGCTCCCCCCTCCCTGGTGTCCATTGGGAGACTCTCCCCTTTCCAATGATACCTCTGCTGACTTGCTACATGCTCAGGGGGCTGATATAGTCCCCCTGAGCACATACAAAGTGAATTGAAATGAGCCTATTGGCTAATTTCAGTTTCAGTGTCTGTGCAATGATGTCAGCGTGACATGCACTGATCAACATAGCACAGAAACCAAAGAGACAGCCTTGGGATCTGGTGAAGCCCTTTCCCAGCTCCCGAAGCAGATGGGGAGGGGAAAAGGAAATCCCTCTGGTGCCCGCACAACAGGGATTTCCAGTGCCATGTAATCGGACGGTTGGGGTTAAGGCCTAGTTTAGATTTTGATGGACACGTTACTCATATATCCTAAGGCACTTGCAGTAAGGCAGATAGGATATCTGACATGTTTGCGGCTGAGTAATCTATCTGCCAAACTCCAAATCATTTGAATATAATGGGAAACCCAATCTACCCTTTAGGGCCTGGGCAAAATCAAATGATAAAGAATACCTTCAAGGAATTTATTTATAATATTTAGTGTATATTCGGGTGCAAGAGATATTTATAGACTTGCCAATAGATTTCTTTTCAAATACTTTCTTTTAACCAATGATTTGTGTTCCTTACATAAAATCGGAAAATGTGACCCAATCACCACAGAGAAATATCCAAAGAACACAGGTGTATATAAAAAGAATTTTATCTTGCGAGTAAACCAGACTGCTCTATGGGCTCCGTGTGCGTTCCTGCTCGCCCATGGCAATACTCAGTGGGAGTGAACTTGCCAGAAAAGGTGGGACATGCACCCACCGTTAGCTATTTGCAGGTTACGATTTTTAAGGCACAACCACGAAAGTCAATCCTTAGTGTGGGAGGAGTCAGACCCCCACAAAGTATAGACAACATATGGCCTATAGCACAAGCGCTGTTTAGGCTCGACCTAAAAACTGATTATTTGGTGTAAGCATCACCATCGATATCATACCAAAGTCAGAGCAGACTCTCCTTATTGTGTAAAAAAGAACTCAGACACAGGAGCAAGTCTGTGGCTTAGACTGAACATACTTTTTACAGCAGGCCACAGAAACTTCTACCACGTGGAAGCCATAAGTAACCGACAAGCCACAAAAGGACTACAATAGAATATAAGAATCTCAGCACGTGTTAGCAGACTGTCTAAAAGACAGCTCCAGAACTAGGTTGCACTGCCGTACCGTTAATATGACATCAGCAGTAATCAACCAGGGTTCTTAACAGCGGCAGCTGGTTGGGAACGGTGGCAGGGAAGAGGGGTTAGAAAAAAAAGTACCTTATCGTCACTGATTGGCAGCCGCCACCTCTCCTCCACACAGGAACAGGAAGCACCCAGTCTCCCAGAAACCCCTGACCAATCACAGCACTACAGTGGCAGTGTAGTGATCGGTCTGATCGCTGTGGTTCGGCACTCAGATGGGATCTGGGAGACTTGGCATGTTATCCACCCAGGCTGTAGGGTAGAAAATATGCAAATTGTACATGACAGTTTGGCCAGCCCGAGACGGCGAGACGGCTTGCCAAACCGTCATGCATACTTAAGTGCAGCAGGAACTACTTCTCCGCCCTCTCACAGGCAAGGCCAGCTCCCTCCCAAGCTGCTGGTTCCAAGAAGAAAATTATAAAAACTTAATGATGTGTTAATATCCTTTTCTTTTTCTTTTTGTACTTAGGGGCTGACGCTCCTCCGCCTTAGCAGAGGATAAACCCACTTCTTAAATTTCAACGGTTGCATTATGTACACATTGGAAACAGTTATTCCATCTGTTAAGGCACAGTTCTCAAACTTCCTCTCCTGTATCCATTACTAAACAAATGACAGTATCCACCTTATTTTATAATGTAGGTTTACTTGTTAATACTATGTGATGACTGTTACTGTGTATGCAAGGCAGCATAAGTCTCATCAAAAAAGAAATCCGAAAGACTGTGAGATAGTTGAAAACTAGAAGCAGTGGCCATCAACTTCCATTAACTATAGAAGTGTAGTATCAATGAAGGGTCACAGACGCAGGAAGCTTGTGAAAAGGTTTATTCGGCCCAAGAGCAGCACAGCGACAGGAACATAGTGCAGCATCCAACTGACCAACTGTCAGCATTCCACTCCCCAGCCTCAGAACTCCCAACACTCAGGGTTCCAACTACCAGTGCCATAAGGGCACAAACACAGAATACTACATTATCCTCATTTCTGCAAACAAAAGGAAGAAAAGAAAGGAGTAAAGAGACACACAAAGAAAACAGAGAAACAAAAGAGAAACGAAAGAAAGAAGGAAAGAAAGAAAGACTGGCAGAACACAAAACAAAATAAACACCTAACATAGCAAAGCAGGGAAGAAAAGTAGAACTATCTGAACCTGGCAGGAATCCTGGGTACTCTCAAACTCCTGCGAAGAGTGGGCGACAAATCATCTTTACTACAGTTGTTGCCAGAGTTGGTGGTTTCAGAGGAGGCATTTTTAACTTTGACAACCCTACAGACATTCCACCAATGGTTGTTGTTAACACGCACAGCATTGCCACAAACCTTGTTGACAACAACCGGTTCAGAGAATTTACTCCTGCCCTTGGTGACATGAACAGGATTCTTAATGCGAACAACATCACCAACACAGAAACCATGAGACACCACCCTTTTCCTCTCATCAAATTGACTTTTCTGCCTAGTCTGTGCTTTGTTAACATTTTCCCTGACAAGACCATCAATGCCATCTATGACATTCATCTTGACCCACTTGGACATCCAACCTGGACAAATCTTAGTTGACGGTTTCCTCCCTCTTAGAAGCTCGAATGGGGAGAAACCAGTGGAAGAATGTGCGGTCGTACGGTAAAACCATAACATGGAGCGAACAGCGTTTTCTATCACACACTTACTGGCAATGGCCCATTGCACACAGTTATTCAACACACGGTTCATTCTCTCGACAAGACCATTAGACTGGGGATGGTACAAAGAACTCTTCTTGTGAGAGACGCCACTTTGTCTGAGAAAACACTCGAAATCAGAACTAACAAACTGTACCCCATTGTCGGTCATGATACATGAAGGAAAACCCTCTCTTAGAAAAATATCCTTCAGGAACAGAATGACATTTGCCGAGGAAGGCTCACTGATGAACCGAACCTCAGGCCATTTAGAATAATAATCAATGGCCACGATTGCATATCGTGAGGTGGGTGGTAGGAGGTTAAAAGGTCCGACCAGGTCAACTCCAACTTTTTCCCAAGCTCTTTCTGGAAGTTGAACCGGTTCCAGGGGGGGCGTCCTCACTTTAAGACTTTTGTCAGAAAAATTTCATATGTCACAACCATCAATCATTGAATCAACACACGCATCCATTTGTGGCCACCAAAATACATCTCGCAACCTGCGTTTGGTGAAAGTTTTCCCTAAGTGGCCTTCATGCGCACCATCCATAAGCCGTTCCCTCAAACTCTCCGGAGGATTCAGCCTACCACATCGCAAAAGAATACCATCCTCTACAGTGAGTTCATCGGCAACCTTAACATACGTCTGAAACGGTCCAGAGACATACTTCTCCCTCGGCCAACCAGACTTCAAAAATTCAATGACACGAGCAAGAATAACATCCTTGGCCAATTCTCCTCTCCATTCAGTTTCATTCACAGCACACATGCCTTCCGAGTCTAATGCCGCTACAAAACAATCCTCCTGATCATCTTCCCTCTCGACCTCGGAGTCGTTACCAGAGATGGGAAAGCGTGAGAAATAGTCTGCCCTGACATTTTTTGCTCCAGGCAAATAGGTTATGTCAAAATCATACTGAAGTAGCTTGGTCGATAATCCTGCAATCCTAGGGGTGTGCTCCTTAATCTTTTCACCAGACAAAATTGAGACCAAAGGACTATGATCCGTGCGTATAGTGAAATGACTCCCCCAGAGAAAGGAATTGAATTTTCTGACTGCCCACCAGCAGGCCAGCAACTCTTTCTCGATGACCGAGAAATTCATTTCTGCACCACGCAAAACTCTTGACGCATAAGCTATGGTGTTATCAACCTGACCATTCTTCTGGGTGAGCACAGCCCCTAGACCAAACCCGCTAGCACCAACAGTCACCACACATTCCTTATTGGGGTCAAAGCTCTAAGAACACTGTCACTCACTAGCTGAGACTTGATCCAACGAAAAATTTCATCACAGTTCTCATTCCACACAAAAGGTACATTTTTCTTGAGCATGTTGGTTAAAGGTTGAATTTTAGACGCGTAATCTTTGATGAATCTAGAGTAGAATTCACTCAAACCTATAAAGGATTTTAAACCAGGTTTATCCAGGGGAGGAGAGGCATCGACAATGGCTTTTACTAACCCTGGACGTGGTTCAACCCCATTGTAAGAGACTACATGACCAAGAAATTCCATTTTCTCTTTGAGGAAAACGCATTTCTCTCTTTTAAGAACAACACCTTTACTTTGCATAATGCCTAACACCTGACTTAAAGAAACATCATGTTCCCCTTTGCTTTGCCCAAAAATTAAGACATCGTCTTGGAAAACGATCACTCCGGGAGTGTCCTTGAACATCTGACTCATTAACCTCTGAAAAACTGCTGCCGCAGAGGCAAGTCCAAAGGGCATTCTACAGTATTGGAAGCTGCCAAAAGGCGAAACGAAAGCAGTTAAATGCCTAGAGGACTCACTCAACACCACCTGGTGATATGCAGATGCTAGATCCAACTTGGTGAACCATCTAGCACCCCTGGTAAGAGACAATAAATCGGTGATCTTAGGCAAAGGGTGCGAGTCAACCCAGATGTTTCTGTTAAGGCTGCGTAAGTCGACACAGACACGCAAATCTCCATTCCTTTTCCTTGCAACAACAAGGGGAGACAACCACAACGATGACTCGATAGGTTCGATAATTCCTTTTTTGCACAAATCCATAAGTTCCTTTTCAAGACTATCTCTGACACTAAAAGGGACACCCCTTACCTTATGCTTGACTGGAATGGCCCCTTCCTGTACTCTGATTTCGTGTTCGAAACCTTTAATCGTGCCAAGCCCTTTACTGAAGACAGAGGGAAACTTATTGGCCAAACCTACCACATATTCATCAGTTTCTACAACTGCTAAAGTCTCTAAAATAAAAACATCCTCTTCCATCCCAACCTGTTCTTTAGCACCTGGTCTTAATATTAACCGAAACAATCCACCATGGAACCAACCCAAAATGTTAAGACCCTTGATAGCCACATACATTTTCCCAAAGATTTTCCTCCCCCTGAACTGAATAATATCCTCAAAATACCCATCCAATGCTATTCTGCGCCCCTCAAAAGATACAGGAGCTCTGTCGGGAGGTTCTAGTTTCCTTCCTGGCCAAGTCTCATTAAATAGCTCTTGGGTGATCATAGTGACCTTTGCACCTGAGTCTACTAATAAAGAAATTATTTTATCACCTACACCAAAATTTTCATAAGGATCAACACCATCCGAAGGGTCTCCAACAATGACACCATCATCACGCACAGCTATGACCATGTCTTTGTCGACTTTGGTAGGCACATCAATGGAATTCTCCCCCTCACGAACCACAACAACCATATCTCTAAGGTCATCTTGGATGGTACTAATGTGATCTTCCCCCCTGCTGGTGTTTTCATTGCATTCTGCAACACATCCTACCCCAGTAGTGTTAACCTGACTCTGAGACTTATTGACAAAACTCGTATTTCCCTGCCTAGGATTTTGGCAAATTTTTGCAAAATGACCATACTTCCCACAGGTGCGGCAAGTAGCACTCCTAGCCGGACAGAACTTATTATCCTTATTGTGAGAAGGATTTCCACATCTATAACAAATGTCACGTCTAGAAAACATATTTCTATCGTTGCGTTGTGGATAAGAAGGAAAGTTCTTCTCAAAAGGTTGTTGACCAGGACTAGTTCTGGTTTCTCTGTTCTCCTTGGACCTCACGATGGAGACTGACTCTTCGTTCTTTCTTTCAAGTTCTTTAACCTCTTTCTTTGATAATTCAATACTTTTGGCTGTGCGGATTATTTCTTCCAGAGTAGGATTCCCTAACGTGAGCAACTTCTGTTGTATTGACTTGTCAGTGCACTTGCAGATGTACTGATCCCTTATCAATTGTTCTCTGAATCCTTCAAACTCGCACTCAGCACTCAATTGTCTCAGAATGGAAACATAGGTTTCCACATCTTCCCCTGGGAGTTGGTCCCTTTTGAAAAACTTATGTCTGATCACAACGAGACTTGGTTTCACGTCAAACCTCAACTCCAATTTCATCCTTGTCTCAACGTACTCATCGATGTCATCTTCGTTGTTTCTTGCAATAGGGGGTAAGTGTTTAAAGATTTCCCTACCCTCGAAACCCAAAGAATGCAACAGAAGACACTTCTTCCTTTCTGCGCGGTATCTAGACGCGCCTATTGCACCTAGATAGGTTTCGAAGGCGTCAAACCACTTCCTCCAAATTATCGGTGGATTCCCTGGTGTCTCCAGGAAAGGCGGTGGAGGCGAAACTGACTGCATTGCAAGAAAAAGTAATTTGAGTGAAAATGAGAGAAAAACAACAGGTCTTGTGATGTCGCTGTGCCAACTGAGGAATAAAGTATTCCTTAGAACGTTCTGGATGCAGGCTAGTAAAGTAGCAAAACTGAATGCAGCAGTAAATACTCGTTTAGCTTTTATTTTTTTTCCTTTTTGATTCAACTCACTGTTCGTGTAACAGTAGAGCGTTATGGAGGAGAACGTTTTTTTCTTGTCTTATAATTGTTCCTTGCCCCACAGCGTGTAACGCACAACAGTATATTCCGTTTAACTTGTTTGCCGTTTTTAGATCGAACCTTGCCCCACAGCGTGTAACGCACAACAGTATTTGGAGTTTCTTCGTGGTTTGCCAACCACGTATGATTTCATTAGATAAAATGGCCGCTGCGTGCGTGGTCCCGCGTTGCCAATCACAGACGTCACTGTCAAAATGGCCGACGGGTCGAAGTCAGCGTGCCTAACGCTGCCAACCACACGCTCCACTCAGCGCCAACCACGACCGTTGCGCAGCAGCTCTCCGCCCCCAGATGGACGCGCAGTGAAAAGCAAAACGGAACACTTATCTGGAATTGTCCATCGTCGTGCACTCCGCTCAGGACAGATTCCTTCTCCTTCTGTGGGGGCCTGTTCTACTCCCAAAACGCGATTCCTCCTCCTCGCCGGCGCTGAGACACTCCGACCTTCTCTCTCGATTCTGCAACATTCACGAGGTGAGACTGCAGGTCCGTTTCATGCTCTTGAGCATCGTCGCCATCATTTCTGTAGTATCAATGAAGGGTCACAGACGCAGGAAGCTTGTGAAAAGGTTTATTCGGCCCAAGAGCAGCACAGCGACAGGAACATAGTGCAGCATCCAACTGACCAACTGTCAGCATTCCACTCCCCAGCCTCAGAACTCCCAACACTCAGGGTTCCAACTACCAGTGCCATAAGGGCACAAACACAGAATACTACAAGAAGATTGCTCTAAAGCCTAGCAGAAGTAAAAAGTGAGATTAGACTTCAAAATGGTCTGGAAATCGACAACACCATTTTGAAGTGTTAAATACAAATTTACCCTTAATGTTCCTGCATATAGGAAATATGTTTAAAGGTTTGTCTGCAATCTGTTAAACGGTTTTAAAGATTACATAATCAGTTAATTCACACACACTCTCATATACAGAAACAGAAATGTTGTCAGCTAAAGTTATCGATCTTCCTATTAAGATATAGATGAAATCTGTGAATTGTGATGTGAGTTGAATACACACTGACATGTTAGATATATTATGACTGTCTCAAGCTAAGGCAACTTACAGGAATTGCCTCAAAATGGCAAAGACTAGGGGGCTTATATACAAGCCCCTTGCGCCACCGGTGCGTCACCTTTAACACAGTAAATAAGCCCCATGGCTTCTGGTAGGAAATTGGTGTAACCTTCTAGAAGTTATCAAGAGCAAAGATACTAAACATTTCTGGAAATTAATGTTCACACCTAAATCTTTGCGTAGTAGTGATATCACTGAGGCTGACTTCATTGCACTGATCAGCCAATGATGTGACTCGATCAGCTAATGATGTGAAGGAACCTTTAGACTTTCCTTGGTCTCCTATATGCTGGGCTGGGATATATCTGATGCTGAAATGGAGAAGGTAATATATTTATAAAATCCATTTTGGGTCCTTAGCCCACATAGCCTGTCAGGGTTGTTGTTAAAAGAAAATTCATATTGTGTGCTAATGCACTGTCACAGTTATTCAAAATTTCTTTGTAGTAGAACGTTTTCTGGAGACATGTTGTGCAGATTCCAAGATTGATGGATATTCAGGAGAAGGTCTGTCCAAACAGATTTTACAAAAACTAAGTGACTGACTTAAGCCAAGAATGTTCTCTCTGCGGCAAATTGTTTAAATACTAGCTTAGGTACTGGTGAATGTATTATGGTAGTGGCATTAGCAAACAGATATTGAGGAAGAGCAGCAAAGTAGAAGTAATGCCTAATGTTGTGTCATCAATTTTAGTAACGCTTTGTATCAGAAATATCTAAGCAACTTTGGGTTGAACTGGAATTACTGGATAGTTACAATAACCTTCTTACCAAGTGGGTTTCACAAATTTTAACTTGTACAGAGCTGTTTTTGTTAGCAGTTTCAGAAAAGTATGTTGCGTTCTACAAAAATGAGGATTATCTCATATAGCAATTCATTGCAAGAGTATAATGAAAGAAACAACCTCTGCATAGGTTTCTCTGCATAAATCTGTGCAAAGCCAAATCATGTTCTTTGCACTTTAAGCCTCAAAATGTTGCTGGACCGTTAAAGGAATCTTGATTTTCACTGTTAATGAATATGATTATTGAGGTGAGAGATATACTCCCAATGTATCTAGTTGCCACCAGATATCTGTCAATTAAATTGTAATGAGTGATGCAATATGTGAGGCAATAAGCAGAGAATTGTGTCCATCTATAACCCCATATCTATTACCCACATTTCTTTCCATTAATATTGGCCGTTTTCTCTTAACCTGTTTTTATCTCTGTGTCCTGTGTTCATTTTCAGGTTGAACTACTTCAAATATTTTGTGGAAAATATTTTTTTGTCAGTTTTCCGGTTCATCAAAATGAAGCCCACATTCTGGGTTAGTCAGGATGATGTTCTTTGTTATGGATTTACTCTAAAAACATCATGAAGTATTCCAATATTAACAGCATGTAATTAAAGTAATGGTTATATAATTTAAAAAAATGTTTTGAAAGGAATGTATTTAAATAGATTTTTTAAAATAGTGTCTGTGGGAGGGGACATTCCACGCAATGTAATGTAATGTCTCTTTTCTTATGAATAATTACTGCGCTGAGGATGTTTTAGGTACCCTCACTTGAACCCACACCACACCACACCAATTTACTCACTGCGCTACGTTATCTCTAACACACAAGTGATGTGCATAATCTTGATACCGAGCTGGTACCTCCTCCTTGCCTCTGAATATATAACAATCGTCTATCCTCTTTAATGAATGCACACTCTTTTCCAAACATATGTCAGAACCAAATCCTGAATAGCAATCTATGCAGGTTTTTTGTTAAAACAACGTATGGCAAGTAGACAGGTAATGTAGAACAAGGTTATAGGTTTATTCTTCAAGTTGTATCTTCAGTTACAGGTTACAGGAAGATGGTAAGTTCCATGTAATGCCCACCAGGAGCAGCCTCCTTGCTGCTTAGCTCATGTACTCCAATGGCCTCTTGTACAAGCACAAACACTCCTAGCATTCTAACGATCTTACCACTGGCTAGGCAGCAAGGCAGAGAACAACGGATCACTGACAAAATATCGACCTCCAAAATATTGACCTAGAGTAATATCGAGTCTAAAATATTGAGGGCAAGAATATCGACATCCTATCTACAACATGGTAAGTACAAAAATATCGAAAAAATAATATAGATGTTAAAAATATCGAAGTTAAAAATACAGTTTTTTTCTTTTAAGATATAAATGTAAAATAAATTAAATAACACTAATAAATATAACATGCATAGTTAAAAGTATCTAATAATGTTTAAAATTTATAAATAATGCATATATAATTATAATACATTCATTAAATATATACTGTGAATATATAATATATATGTTCTGAACAATATGTTGTAATCATTATTTTACTAACTTATAAAGTATTAAAATATATTCTAATTTACAAATACATTTACAAACATAAAACAATAACATAAATAAAATGTACAAAACATAAACAATTAAATATACTTTTAATATTTTTACAATTTTTTATATAAAATGTTGGATAGCGTAGGGGTAAAAATTACTATTCCCACTCCAGAGAGTGCAACAGTAGGGAAATCTTTGGATAGCGTAGAGGTAAAAATTACTATTCCCACTACAGAGAGTGCAACAGTAGGGAAAGCGTTGGATAGCGTAGGAGTATAAATTACTATTCCCACTCCACAGAGTGCAACAGTAGGGAAAGCGTTGGATAGCGTAGGAGTAAAAATTACTATTCCCACTCCAGAGAGTGCAACAGTAGGGAAAGCATTGGATAGCGCAGGGGTAAAAATTACTATTCCCACTCCAGAGAGTGCAACAGTAGGGAAAGCTTTGGATAGCGTAGGAGTAAAACGTACTATTCCCACTCCAGAGAGTGCATCAGTAGGGAAAGCGTTAGATAGCGTAGGAGTAAAAATTACTATTCCCACTCCAGAGAGTGCAACAGTAGGGAAAGCGTTGGATAGTGTAGGGGTAAATATTACAATTCCCACTCCAGGGAGTGCAACAGTAGGGAAAGCATTGGATAGCGTAGGAGTAAAAATTACTATTCCCACTCTTGAGAGTGCAACAGTAGGGAAAGCATTGGATAGCGTAGGAGTAAAAATTACTATTCCCACTCCAGAGAGTGCAACAGTAGGGAAAGCATTGGATAGCGTAGGGGTAAAAATTACTATTCCCACTCTTGAGAGTGCAACAGTAGGGAAAGCATTTGATAGCGTAGGAGTAAAAATTTCTATTCCCACTCCAGAGAGTGCAACAGTAGGGAAAGCATTGGATAGCGTAGGGGTAAAAATTACTATTCCCACTCCAGAGAGTGCAACAGTATGGAAAGCATTGGATAGCGTAGGAGTATAAATTACTATTCCCACTCCACAGAGTGCAACAGTAGGGAAAGCGTTGGATAGCGTAGGAGTAAAAATTACTATTCCCACTCCAGAGAGTGCAACAGTAGGGAAAGCGTTGGATAGCGTAGGAGTAAAACTTACTATTCCCACTCCAGAGAGTGCATCAGTAGGGAAAGCGTTGGATAGCGTAGGAGTAAAAATTACTATTCCCACTCCAGAGAGTGCAACAGTAGGGAAAGCGTTGGATAGCGTAGGGGTAAATATTACAATTCCCACTCCAGAGAGTGCAACAGTAGGGAAAATATTGGATAGCGTAGGAGTAAAAATTACTATTCCCACTCTTGAGAGTGCAACAGTAGGGAAAGCATTGGATAGCGTAGGAGTAAAAATTACTATTCCCACTCCAGAGAGTGCAACAGTAGGGAAAGCATTCGATAGCGTAGGGGTAAAAATTACTATTCCCACTCTTGAGAGTGCAACAGTAGGGAAAGCATTTGATAGCGTAGGAGTAAAAATTACTATTCCCACTCCAGAGAGTGCAACAGTAGGGAAAGCATTGGATAGCGTAAGGGTAAAAATTACTATTCCCACTCCAGAGAGTGCAACAGTAGGGAAAGTATTGGATAGCGTAGGAGTATAAATTACTATTCCCACTCCACAGAGTGCAACAGTAGGGAAAGCGTTGGATAGCGTAGGAGTAAAAATTACTATTCCCACTCCAGAGAGTGCAACAGTAGGGAAAGCGTTGGATAGCGTAGGAGTAATAATTACTATTCCCACTCCAGAGAGTGCAACAGTAGGGAAAGCGTTGGATAGCGTAGGGGTAAAAATTACTATTCCCATTCCAGAGAGTGCAACAGTAGGGAAAGCTTTGGATAGTGTAGGGGTAAAAATTACTATTCCCACTCCAGAGAGTGCAACAGTAGGGAAAGCATTGGATAGCGTAGGAGTATAAATTACTATTCCCACTCCACAGAGTGCAACAGTAGGGAAAGCGTTGGATAGCGTAGGAGTAAAAATTACTATTCCCACTCCAGAGAGTGCAACAGTAGGGAAAGCGTTGGATAGCGTAGGGGTAAAAATTACTATTCCCACTCCAGAGAGTGCAACAGTAGGGAAAGCATTGGATAGCGTAGGAGTAAAAATTACTTATCCCACTCCAGAGAGTGCATCAGTAGGGAAAGCGTTGGATTGCGTAGGAGTAAAAATTACTATTCCCACTCCAGAGAGTGCAACAGTAGGGAAAGCATTGGATAGCGTAGGGGTGGAAATTACTATTCCCACTCCAGAGAGTGCAACAGTAGGAAAAGCTTTGGATAGCGTAGGGATACAAATTACTATTCCCACTCCAAAGAGTGCAACAGTAGGGAAAGCGTTGGATAGCGTAGGAGTAAAAATTACTATTCCCACTCCAGAGAGTGCATCAGTAGGGAAAGCGTTGGATAGCGTAGGAGTAAAAATGACTATTCCCACTCCAGAGAGGGCAACAGTAGGGAAAGCGTTGGATAGTGTAGGGGTAACAATTACTATTCCCCCTCCAGAGAGTGCAACAGTAGGGAAAGTGTTGGATAGCGTAGGGTTAACAATTACTATTCCCACTCCAGAGAGTGCAACAATAGGGAAAGCGTTGGATAGCGTAGGGGTAACAATTACTATTCCCACTCCACAGAGTGCAACAGTAGGGAAAGCGTTGGATAGCGTAGGAGTAAAAATTACTATTCCCACTCCAGAGAGTGCAACAGTAGGGAAAGCGTTGGATAGCGTAGGGGTAAAAATTACTATTCCCACTCCAGAGAGTGCAACAGTAGGGAAAGCATTGGATAGCGTAGGAGTAAAAATTACTTATCCCACTCCAGAGAGTGCATCAGTAGGGAAAGCGTTGGATTGCGTAGGAGTAAAAATTACTATTCCCACTCCAGAGAGTGCAACAGTAGGGAAAGCGTTGGATAGCGTAGGGGTGGAAATTACTATTCCCACTCTAGAGAGTGCAACAGTAGGGAAAGCTTTGGATAGCGTAGGGATACAAATTACTATTCCCACTCCAAAGAGTGCAACAGTAGGGAAAGCGTTGGATAGCGTAGGAGTAAAAATTACTATTCCCACTCCAGAGAGTGCATCAGTAGGGAAAGCGTTGGATAGCGTAGGAGTAAAAATGACTATTCCCACTCCAGAGAGTGCAACAGTAGGGAAAGCGTTGGATAGTGTAGGGGTAACAATTACTATTCCCACTCCAGAGAGTGCAACAGTAGGGAAAGTGTTGGATAGCGTAGGGTTAACAATTACTATTCCCACTCCAGAGAGTGCAACAATAGGGAAAGCATTGGATAGCGTAGGGGTAACAATTACTATTCCGACTCCAGAGAGTGCAACAGTAGGGAAAGTGTTGGATAGCGTAGGGGTAAAAATTAGGCATGGGCGGAAAATCCGTTCCGCTCGCGGATTTTGCGGATTTTCGGGAAATCCGCAATCCGCGAGATTTGCGAATATCCCGCAAAATCCGCAAATCCGCGAGCAGCGGATTTTGCTTGCACTGCTCGCACTGTTCGTGTGAGTTCGCGTGAGTTCGCGCCCCGCGAATAAGTGCAAAATTGCAGAAATACGATCTTAGCAAAACTGAAAGTAACTACTTACCAGGTTCAAAAGTTCAGGCTCATCATTAGTAGCCATTTCCTGTAGTGCTTCCTGAGGGGCCCCTCCAGAGTTCAGTTGCCAGTTGAAACTATTATGTGACCCTGCTCTGAACCTCAGAATAGTTACACATATGCCACAAAGGTCCTGAATTACAGCTAAGGGAGACAAGCAGGAGCCAGGCTGGAAGTTAAAATCCATTAATCAGCCCCTAATTCATTATTGTCAGTTGGGACAGGGCAGGTGTTGTAACTAATTTTGCAACAATGAAAGCACTTAGCAAGTGCAAAAGATCACTAATCAGGGCGCACTAAGGAAGCAGGTGCCAGCTAAAAAAATATTCTGTGACACATTAATCAGCCCCAAATTAATTCAGGTCACTTGAGGCAGGGAAGGTGTGCTTTGCTTTGCCGAAAATAATGTACACTGGACAACCAGAGGGTGTGGTGATGAAACAGAGGGTGGCATGGGTGGGCCAGAGGGTGGCATGAGTAGTCAGAGAGTGGCAGTGGTGACAGAGAGTGGCAGTGATGAAGAAGAGTGTCCCAAACAGGCTGGACACGTAGAAACAACAAGTTCGCAAAACTTGCGACCCGACAGGTAAGTTAGCAAATTGCGAAATTGTAAAAACCCTCGCGAACTGGCAGAAACACGGGCGAACACAAAAAAAAAAAATCCGCAAATTCGCGGGAATTCGCGGATTTTGCGGATTGCGAATCCGCAAATCCGCAAAATTCGCGAACGCGAGATCCGCAAAATGCGCTAATGCTTAGTAAAAATTACTATTCCCACTCCAGAGAGTACAACAGTAGGGAAAGTGTTGGATAGCGTAGGGGTAACAATTACTATTCCAACTCCAGAGAATGCAACAGTAGGGAAAATGTTGGTTAGCGTAGGGGTTAAAATAACACACTTATAAATAAAAGCTTTTTATTTAAAAAATGATATAAAGTATTAAAAAAATGTAAACCATATACAATACCTATACATAATTATAAAAAACATGATTAGCTAAATATATTTAACCAAAAATAAATATTAAAAAAATACCATTTTATAATATTTAATTACCAATTAATAATTATTTAACAATTATATTATTTACAAAACAATCATTTTAAAAAAAATATTACTTAATTACATTTACATTACTTCCCACCATATTCCCCTGTAAATCCACTACCCACAACAGAACACATTTATCTATTTATTAATTAATTAAAATAATTTACCAATCAATTAAAATTAAATACCAATTATTTAAAATTATTTACCAATTAATTAAAATAATTTATAATTCCTACTAATTAATAATTAATTATACATAATTAAATAACTTCCCACCCTATTCCCCTATAAACCCACAACCCGCTACAGAACATATATATATCAATTAATCAATTATTTATAATGAAATAACCATTAATTAAATTTATTTACCAATTATTTACAATTATTTAATAATAACTACTAATTATTTTTAATTTAACATAATTAAATTACTACCCACCCTATTCCCCTATAAACCCACAACCCGCTATAGAACATATTTATCAATTAATCAATTAATTAAAATGATTTACCAATTAATTAAATTTAATTACCAATTATTTATAATTAATTAATATTAACTACTAATTATTAATTAATTTAACCTATTTATCTTACTTCCCACCCTATTTCCCTATAAACCCATAACCCGCTACAGAACATATTTATCAATTAATCAATTAATTAAAATTATTTTCCAATTAATTAAAAATAATTACCAATTAATTAGAATTTAATAATAAATCCTACTAATTAATAATCAATCTAACATAATTAAATTACTTCCCCCCCTATTCCCCTATAAACCCACAACCCGCTCCGGTACTAAACATATAATTTACTTATAAATAAATGTATTAATATATAAATTTAATACACGTATAAGATTAATTATTTTAATTACTTAAGTAAAACATATAACACATACATAATAAAAAACAAAAGAAGTATTACAAATATCGATATTAGTGTAATCAAAATTAGTAACATCGATATATATGCTATCGATATTACTAACTTCAATATTACTTACATCAATATTAAGTATTTCGATATTACTTACCTTAGGGTCGATATTCTGTCCAATGATATTCTTGTCATCGATATTCTGCACCTTCGAAATTACTGACACGATATTTTGGTACATCGATATTTCATACTCGATATTTTGACTGTGTACCGAGAACAACAATGAGGGAATCCATTATATTAGCAAGTAGATTACAACAGGTGTTCATAACAGAATCCTTGCTAAAAGATACATCTGGCCCTGACCTTTTCATTACAATTTCAAGTGACTATATTATTGAATTCCATGGCTGTCAGTTTCAATCTGGTGGCGAGCTTGTCTTTCATTGTTTAATGAAGCACTCTATCAGTCACTCTTATAATTTGTGTTGAAATCAGTGACTCTTACTCCTTTACAGGTACTCTCATTTATCGCCCACCGAGCTTGAGATCTACTTTTGACTCTGAAATGCTCTATTACATCTTGGTTGCATTATCAGTTTTCAAACGTCTCTCATTTGTGAACTTTAAATATAATCATCCTGCCGAGCCACACAGCTTATTGTTCATGGACTCAGTATCCATTTTTGACTTGAAACATCTTGTCCTTTCCTCCACGCTAAATGCTGTACTTCTTTCAGAACACACTGTCTCTCATTCTATGAAGATGATCTGCTTTGATCATCTTGGTTTCTACAGCAAGATGCCAGATTTGAAGTCTACTGTAGTAGCTTCCACTCCCATGCACTGCAGACCATGGTTCAGAGTACACTTTGGCTCCTTGTCTTCTAATCTCATTAAGCATTTGCCTGTAAAGACTTATGGCCATATGTAGGTAGGTGATTTGCGATGATCGCAAACCCCGAAATTCGCAGATTCCTGGGTGTTTGCGATCGCAAAAGGGTGTGATGCGATGTAGGTAAGTAATGTGCCATGCAAAGTAGCTAATCGCAAAATTTGCGATTACCAATTTAGCATGTAATGGATTCTGCTAATAAAATTGCGAAAATCGCAAACATCGTCACGCAAAAATGCGAATTCGCAATTTGGTATGTAGGTAAAAATCACAAATAGCGATTTTACGAAATTCACATTTTTGCACTTCTCTAATACCACCAACTCAGAGCAGGTGGTAATCAGGTGCAACCTATTTAAACTGGCCCTTAATGCAACAGTGGCTTCTCACAATGGCTGAGCTTTATGTAATAGCCAGGAGGCTGCGTATCCGAGAGGCTGAATAGAGAAGGAGATGCCAGGAGAGGATCTACAGGACACGCATCACCCTCTACCAATGCACTGAGGAGGACATCCATGTGCACTACAGGCTGCATCCAGAAAGTATCCTGGAGCTGATAGAGGAGCTGGCACCCATGCTGGAGCACCCCACATACATTCCCACACACATACAGGTGTTGTGATCACTGCATCTCCTAGAGTCAGGGAGTTTTCAGGGGTAATAGCAGGCAGTAGGAGGGGTCTCTCAGAGTGCACTTTTGCGCTTTTTCCACGCGTTCCTCAAAGCTATGATGCAGAGGATGCATCTAATGAAATGTAAGCAAAGCCTACATGCAGGATGCACTGTTCCTAGGGAGAATGTTATTCTCACAATTTCTTACATTTATATATTCTTAAAGATATGTGATCAACACTTTATTACTTTCGGAGAAACAAATTTTATTTCTAATAGAACATATTCTGAATTGTCATCATTATTTTGTAATTGGTTGTAGTTACAAGACTACAATTTTCTGATTCAAAACATAACATAAATTGATTGGAATGTCTATGTTTGGCTGTACAATACTTTTGTAAAAAGAATACAATAACTCATGGTGATCATATGTGCATTCTCGTGAGAACACATTACATTATTGTATTTTACAGTCACTAGGCTTGCAAAAAGATGTCGCCCAATGCATTTTGGGAAACCCTGTTCCCTTCTTCAGGGGCGAGTATCTGTGAAAGAATAAATTAAAGGCACATAAGATAAACAAGCCTCATGTTATATTCTCATAAAAACATAAACTAGATCAGTAGTTTCACATAGGGGGGATACTTGCTTCTAGAATTAACAGGTCAACACACGCTTGGTGCATCGTTCTGATGATATACACTATATATAAAGCGGTGGTACACTCAATATAAGGCAGTAGTGAGATCTACGGATTTTGTAGTGCATGAACTTTCCAATGAACATGACTCAAACGCCCATGCTGATAAGATTCACATAAGCTTAGTCATGCTAACTTGTAGATTCATTAATGACAAAACATGTTATACTGATCGAATATTAATGCTGCTAACATTACAGAAACAAAAACATATTTCGATACATAATGAATATATGGCATGAATAGGCAGCATAGGTAAATGACATGGAATGGAATGACGAAAAATATACTGCTGCTACCCCATTATTAAACAAACTCTAATTTGTTTCACATTACAGAAGCAAAAACATATTTCGATACATAATGAATATCTGGCATGAATAGGCAGCATAGGTAAATGACAAAGAATGTGAAGACGAGAAATATACTGCTGCTACCCCATTATTAAACAAACTCTATACTGATTTGTTTCACATTAGTTAATTCTACACACTCTGTAAGGTAAACAGCGCTCCGTATATGTGTCACATAATCTAAATTCAACTTGCTCACTGATATATTATGAGTGCGTACCTTAAACCACGTTACTGTAAACTCTATGGGGCAGATTTATGATAACTGGCGCATCCCCAAGGATGCGCCAGTTATTTTGCGCCGCTGCTCCGCCACCCATGGTACGCCGCATTTACAATGCGGCGCACCATGGGGCAAAAACGGCACAGATGTGTGACGCATCTGTGCCGTAAAGGTGCCGCATTGCTGGAATTGCTTCGCAAGCGTGACGCAGCTCCAGCAAGGCTCGGGGTGCCCCATCTTTACACTGCTGCGTCAAGACCTACGCCTGCTTCAAGCAGGCGCAGGGTTTTGATGCCGCATTGGCCTGAAAGTGACTGAGTGAAATCTTATAGATTTCACTCAGCCACTTTTGCGGGGCGCACCTGCCCCAGAACGCCCATCCTGCGCTGGAACGCCCACAAGTGGCGCAGAGCTTTACAACGTGACGCATCTGCCTAGATGCGTCACGTTGTAAATGGGCCGTAGGGATGCGCCACGTTTACGCCGCAGTTGCGTGACACAAACGTGGCGCATTCCCAGCATAAATCTGCCCCTCTGTCCTCTGTGATCGTCACGTGTACTATTGTGCCAACGTGCACTCGTAAATAACCGAAGTGATCCTGTTGATAGAATATGCGTTAACTAACTAATGATAAATCAAATGTACCATTTTTTATGTCTATAGCGAAGTGAAATACAAAAGTAGAATCTGCTGTACGTAGAAAAAAATAGTTCATGCCCATTATAAATGAACTGAGTATATAAAACGTGCAGTGACGACTCTTCGTCTATGTAACCATGACGGACACGGTACAATACATGAATACTGATACAAAAGGGTTATTGGTCACTTGCAACATCTAGAGTCTATGTATTCACCCTAATTGAAACCGATACACGGATATACGAAAGGAGCGTTTAGTAAATACCTATTACCTGCGAACAACTTATGTCGAAAACTGAATACAATACGGAAACTAAAGAACCTAGTATTAACCATGAAAATAATAGTTCGTGACGGATAGTTACCTACTGGCTGAGCTGACAAGCCGAAATACCTGCAGTCTTCTCTTTTTACCGAAACGGTACAGGTGAAATTTCTACGATTTAATAAACGTAAACGATCTCAGCAACATAGTTATCGTTACGTGTATCACTATGTTAGATAGAAGATCGTTAGAATAAGTACCTTGTTGCTTCTTGCATGTGTCTCAGTAAACTTTATACGGATATCGCGATGTATTTGTCAGCCAATGTCTATGGGAAAAATATAACGGGGATAATATCACTGTCAACGATCACCAAAGGTTTTACGTGCTAAGAATCAGGAAAGAATCAGAAACTGACTTACCAGCTTCTACTCTGTGTGAACGCCTAATGAATGCAATCCGAGGAACCGCGGAAGGATACCATATGAACTTTAAATAGTTCCCGTTCACTGGTAAACTGAGTGAGCTACCCTAAGGCTGATGGGACTGGTAGTTGTAGTATCCTGTATGTGCTAAACTAAACACACAACGTCCTTTTTAATCTTAATGATTATGTACCCAATGGTAACCACGAACATAATCTGTGTGCTATAGACGTGCAGACTCCTTATATGTATACAATAACGTCGGTCCTACAATCAAAAGACTAATGCAGTGGGATCTTAATGAAAATGTTCTGTGTGCAAATGCTGCTTCATTTCCACATAAAATAATGGCAATATATGAAAAAAATGAAACATAGGTAGGGCTCTCTACCAAAAGGTAGTTACAATCTAATAATCTTTTCCTAAAGCCCCGAATATCGAGAGGTAATTAATTAGAAACAATATTACAAAGATGTCCACATTACAATATTGCACGTTATACGTGGCCACATGTTGTCACTAGACTTATTGATCACATATATACACATCAACATAATATCCATTGGCATTAAACCATGATCTGTCTCCAAACGAAAAGGGACCAAAATCATTGGTCCAGATAGAAAATACTAAAACATTATTTTATAATGGGGATTACAAACTTATAAGAATTCAATTCAAATTCAAATACCATTGCTTATGTGCTTTAAGGTAATCACTGAAATATCAACATGTCTTGATTAGTATGCACTGATGCTAATGTTATCCGTTGGTAAAAATATTATAAACATAACATATGGAGAACACGCGTTCCCAGGTTGTTGTCCTCTACCTAAGATCGTTACAATATACTACCCAATATGTACCACATAGAATATCTAACTTGATGTTACTCTGTAACTGTCACATCTATCATTAATAGCTGGTAAAATCTGTACTAACCAGACCACGTACCACTTCTCACTCCACCGTCCACTATGTGTATGTACATGGTAATCTGATGTGACTACGTTTGAGAAGTTATTTGCGTGATATGAGTTATGTATGCGTATACAGTGTAATTTGATTACAGGTAGCAGCTGTAATAAATTCTGTCATTGAGCCCTCGTGGAATAAGAGTGCCCAAGTGTTCAATACAAAATAACTCCCTTTGTAAGAGTTTGGCATGATTATTCTGTCCTTCTCGTTTCTTGACTACTTCAATGATCTGAGCTCTCAATTGTGCGATGTTATGTTTTTCGTCAACCCAATGGTTGGCTACAGAAGTGGTCTTGTTCTTGGTTCTGAAATTACTTTTGTGCTCAGTTAGCCTGACTTTGAGTTTCCGTTCTGTTTTACCTATGTACAATTTACCACACAGGCACTTTAAACTATAGATAATATTACTGGTGTTGCAGTCTCCAGTAAAACACAATTGTATTTTCTTGCCCGTCAGAGGGTGTACTAAAATGTTACCTGTAATGATATTGTTACAGTGTATACAGTTCAAACAACGCGTAGTACATTTATGTAAATCCATGATGCCAGTCTGTTTCGAGGTTCGTATAATGTCTAACAAATTATTACCCCTAGTATAGGCAAAAATTGGTTTCTCCACGAAAATACCATTAAAATCTGCTTCATTTTGTAGTAGTTCCCATCTGTTCAAAATGACTTTCTTGATTTTATTAGAGACTGTGGAATATTTTGACACAAATGTAATTCCTTGCTTTTGTGGCTTACTCATGGGGTTGAGCAACGTTCGCCTGTCCAAAATCGCTAATCTATCAACCGTTTGTTCCAAAACTTCAGGTGGATACCCTCTTTGAGCAAACCTTAATCGATGTGTTTGGATCTGAGTTCGACATAATTCCTCATCAGAACATATCCTTTTGATGCTTAGAAATTGCGAATAAGGTAAGTTAGTGATCAAACTTCTGGGGTGGAAACTGGTGAACAGCAAGATGTTATTGCGGTCAGTGGGTTTCATATATATGTCTGTGAGGAGCATCGATCTCTGATCATCCTTGGTAATTTTCACATCCAGAAAGTTGACCTCTCTTGTGCTTATGGTGTGGGTGAATTGAATTCTTGGATTTTTCTCATTTAGTTGTACTATCTGTTTCTGCAATTCAATTTGAGACTTCGACCAAATAAGAAAAATATCATCGATATAGAGACAATATTGTACGAGACCGATTTGCCACATTTCATCAGTTAGAATGTATTCTTCCTCAAATTTCGACATAAATATATTCGCATATGCAGGTGCCCCTGAGAATCCCATGCTGGTACCGGTCATTTGACCATAAAACCTATCTTTCCAATTGAAGTAGCTGTTGTTAAGACAGAAGTGTAATAATTTCAGAATGAATATGCTTTTGTCTTGCGGTAAATCTAATTGGAGTAAAGCCCACTCTACTGCTTCCATTCCTTCATGCTGATTAATCGATGTGTATAAGGCAGTCACATCTATGTTGCATAATATCCAATTTTCATCATACACATCTTGGATCGTCTCTATTTTGTTGAGAAAATGCGTGCTGTCTCTGATGTACGTACACCATTTCTGCACAAATTTGTGAAGGTAATAGTCTAGATATTTGCCAACTGGATCAAATATTGAATCACATCCTGCCACTATGCGGCAAAAAGGTGGATCCGTAGGGTGCTTATGTATTTTTGGTGTCATATAGAGATGAGGTCGTTTTGAGTACTGTGTAGTCAGGTAAAGTTTCTGTTATGCCATCATCCTTGGCCTTAGTCAAATATTCTTGTAGAACTCCCTGCAGATTGTTAGTGGGATCAAGCAGAATATATGTGTTAATATCGCTTACATGTTCCTCCACTTTGCTTGTATAATAGTCTGTGTCCATCACGACAAGGGCTCCTCCCTTATCTGGCGGTTTCAGTGTGAGCTTTTCATTCTGTGTAATACCTTGAATAATTCTCTGTTCATGTTTGTTAAAATTGGACTTACGAGTTGATTTGTACTGAATCTTCATCAGGTCCAGCTTGACTGATTCTTCAAAAAAATCTATCATCTTATGGGACAGAGGATGCATCACCACATCAAATTCCCAGAGTCACAGCAGGAACTGGACCAAACAAAAGAAGATTTTTACCAAATTGCTTAATTCCCCCACGTGATTGGCTGCGTAGACAGGACACATGTCGCACTGTCCCCCATCACACAATGAGTATCTTTTTAGAAACAGAAAATCAAACCATTCTTTAAACATCCAGGTAGTCTGCAATGCTAAACATGTAATCACAGATATAGTAGCAAAATTCCCAGGAAGCACTCATGATTCCTTCATTTTTTGGCACTGTGGTTTATATCGCAGACTCACAAATGGCGAATTTGGAGAGGGATACCTGCTAGGTAAATGTATGGCACACACAAACAGTAGTATGAAATGTCTGAACTTGCAGGTTCTCACTAAACATCAACATACTTTATCCCTGCCAGAGACAGTGCATATGCTGTGCAGGACGAAATCAATCCATCCACAGCTGCTGAGCGGAGGTACAACACTGCTCACAGAGCCACAAGAGCCACCATTGAGAGGACCCTGGAATCCTCAAAACCCGTTTTTGGTGCCTCCATAAGAGTGGAGGTACCCTACAGTACAGCCCCTGAGACGTGTTGCAAGATTGTGGTGGCCTGCGCAATGCTACACAACATCGCTACCAAGAAGGGCACCCCCAGTGGATCTGACAGATTCAGACACATCAGATGAGGAGGATCGAGCTCCTCAAAGCAGGCGTGCAGGTGGAGCCAGGGTAGCTGCCGAGCGCCTGAGACGTGATGACATCACACAGAACTACTTGTAGGTGAGAAAACAGACCACAATGACCAATGTTGATGAAAAGAAACTAGGTTTATTCCCTTTACTGCAGGATGTGAAAAGTCACACAGTTTGACTGTAACTTTACTGGTAGCACATGTTATTGTCCTCACAGTGCCATCATGATAGTGAGTTAGGTAGTCCTCATAGCAAGTGTTGCCTTACAACATGCCATTGATGCGTTGCGCCCCTTCACCTCTGGCGTTGTCGGAGCTGTCAAGGTCAGCCACGCCCATCACTGCCTCAGGAATGAGTGTGCCCTCCACCAACTCCTCCCGAGCATCAGATCTGTTGCAGTGGAGGTCCCACCTCCAGTTGCCTTTGCCTCTGCCAATCTGGTAGCCACCCTCTCCTTTGATCTCTGCCTCATGTCGTATCACCTCTTCCTTAACCCCTTCGACGCTTGTGACAAGGTCAACTCATCATGGGATTTACCTGCCCTTGACCTTCAGACAAACAATGGGATTTTCAAAAATCCAGCGCACAGAGGGGAATATACAATAGCATCAATGTGGTTAAGTCCTCGATGGTTCCAGTCCAGGGAGGACCTTGCCTGGAAGTTCGGGCTGGACTGTTCCCATTGGGCGCGGGGTCGATTGATTTGCATATGGCTGGGTGCAAACTGGAATGGCATGGTGTGCAAAAAAACAAAGGATTTAGGCCCAGATCTCTGTACTGGGGTGAATGTATGACATTTGTGTTTGGGGGGAATATACAAAGACCAACTGCCACTCACAACTAGTCATGTGACCCAGAAACAGACAGCAGGCACCAAATGGTTAATATAAGAAAATGCCACCTTTTTAAAGGGTGCATTTACAGAACTGTGCATTAAAATGCGACGTTGGCATTAGAGGATTTTAAATTACAATTCCTTAGATACCAAGGACATGTAAAACTTAAAAGTACATCTCTTAGGGCCTGATTTTGGCGGATGGGTTACTCCTTTGCTGCGGTGATGGAAATCCCGACTGCCGAAATATGAAACCCTTTATATCTTACGTGATTTATATTCCAGCGGACAGGCTATACAGCACCGTTGTGTCAGAGTAAACCAGCTGCCACGATCTATATCTTTCCTAAGTTGTTTATTACAATACACCCTTTCATATGGGTTGTCTAGGCACTACTATATTGGGTGATATATGTATTAAAAAGGGACCTTTAAGCCTGACAAAAGGGCTATTTTTGCCAAGTCGAATTGGTAGTTTAAAACTGCATACGGGGTGCAATGGCAGACCTGGGACAAGTTTTATGGGGCTACTTAAGTGGGTGTAACCATAGGTGCTATATACAGACTAGTAGCAGTTCATTTGCCATCACTGGGAATATAGGACAAGTAGGATAAGTAAATTAAATATGCCAATTAAGTATAGACCAATTTGACCAATTTTATAGGTAGCGTGCACAAGCACATTAGCACTGGTTAGCAGTGGTAGAGTGCACTGAGTCCTAAGACCAAAAACAATGAATTCAGTAAAATAGGACAAGTGAAGTCAAAGGTTTGTGGGAAGACTACCCTAATGGTGACATGCCTAACAATTGCATTATACATGTTTGTCTATAAAGCACTCTCAGATGCAAACTGAGTCACCTACAGATCTAATGAAATACCAATTATCTACTTTGGTCAAAAGATTCAATTCACTGAAGCGGTTAACAGAGATATTGGATCCACTCTTCTGTCCCTATCAACTATTTGTTAGAATCTTGGCTTACATTTTTTTTCGCAACTCGTTTTTACTATGGAAGTCTTCCTTTTCCCAACAGGCCTCAACATAAGTGATTGTGTATTTATTTAAACTCCTTCATGCACACAACATTTACGCCATTGAACACCACTCACCTTTGCTTGTAAAATCAAATGTCATCAATGCCCTGATTGTATCTGACTTGGTGTCTGTGTCATATGCAATTAAATAAAGTCTAAATTGTTTGCTCATCATCCAAATAATGGGCTACACCCTACGGGCCTCATTTACAATACTTTTGCGCAAGGCAACACCGCAAGCCATCCTGCTGAACTACGTGAAAAGAACAGGGCTGGAACGTGCCGTATCTATCAGATACAGCTGTTGCAAAGTCATCCATGTGCCCTGGGCACCCCCCTTTTTGCTGACTGGTACTGATGGGAACTGACTCTCACTGACCCTGGGCTCTGTCTAACCAGGCCCAGGGCCACTGTTAGGCTGAAAACACACTTCGAATACAGTGAAAACACCTACACACACTTAGGCACACTAGGGGTTAGGGTACCCCTATGATTGCCTTGACCTCCCCTATAAGGCCCTTGTACATAATAGGGCAGGGGGGTCAAAACTACCTTTAAGTCCCTAGTATATAATAGGGCATGGCAGTTTATAGGCCAGCAGCCCTTTCTGCACTTTGCATGTGGGCACTGCTGAGGCTTGATATCACTATAAAAGCAGCCCTGTTTTGCAGGGCTGCTTTTAAAAGGTAAATTGTGCCCAAACTCGACTTTGGTTTTTGGGCACTTGAATATTAATAAGTTATAACCTACAATATTTTGGCACATTAGGTCCACCCAGGGTCTTCCCTATGTGTGCACAGTGGTGGTGGTGGGGGGGGGGTGGGGGCAGGTACGTATAAAGAGGACCCTTATAAAAGTGTTTTCCAAAATCAACTTTCATGCTAGGAGCACTGTTCTTATGTTTCATAGGGCACCCTAATATTGGCTTGAGTAGTCCCCTAACCCTTCACCTACATTTACCGTACCATTACACACAAAACCGATTTTGGTATTGACCTTTTGCGTAGTTAAGCACTGCATTAATGTTGTGTGGTTTTCCCCGAAAATTAGTCTAAATAATTATGCATAGGGATTCTCAGAATCACAGCAGGATTAAAATCTTCTACATAATAACTATGTATAAGGGTCATCCCTTCTATCATCCTCGGCCCACATGACACAGGTAGAATCCCCTGAGGGTAGCTTTTGGGTATATATACACCATATCTTTGCAAGGGCAGGCAGAGGAGAAAGACTTCCATGCTGACATGCTGACCCGAGACGCTGAGGTTCCTGCACGCAGACACCCCTGCTCGCAGGGGTCTGACATCCCTCATGGGGTGTACATCTCGAGACCAAGACAGGGTCCCACAGTCACTTACTTCAGGTAATAGGGTTGACTTCACCCTAGGGGGATTTGTGGCTCTACACCTACATGCATGCTAGGTACACTTAGGTACATCTAGTTAGTCTTGCTTCGTAGGAGTACATATTATTATTGTCATATTTATATACCTACGTATATTAATTGTTTTAGCACTAGGTTAGAAATCTACTATCCAATTACTCTGTTGGTACTTAATATAGTTTATATCTGTTTCTGTCTTATGATTGTTTCAGCACACCTATTTTACACTTGAATGATGCTGGTTCAGTAAATGCTTATTGAAAACGTACCCACTGTTTATTCTGGGTGTCTCTGAGACAAAGTGAGCACGAGTGCCTGAGTCAAAAGTACTGTACTGTTTCCATGATCCCTGATGGGACAGAGTTGTCATGTTCGATAGTTTCCAGGAACTATTCTCTCCTTGGTAAGAAGAGTTTACAGGGGCACTGTGAGTCAAGCTAGGTATACAGGCAAACATACCCGGTGGGAGTGTCTGGAATCAGTCTGGACACCATTTGCACAGTTTTTGTTGTCTAAACACCCAGATCCTATATAGGTTTAGAGGGACTACATAACACTGTGGAGTGAGGATCTGCAATATGTTTACATTTTCAAAACCCCTATAGTCTGCAATAGGTGTGTCAGGGGTGGGGGCACTGTAGATATAGGCAGGGTCCTGATAAAATATGTTTCATAAGTCCTGGTGTTGGTGAAATTGACCAGTTCATTTTCCCCATTGAAGATCCCCAGCTACATAGGTTAACATGCAAGAAGTTATTAATTTGACTAGAGAGTGGACTCCCTGCAAGCTACCAGTTAACAGAGCTCACCTCAATTATCACCACCCAAAAAATTCCCATCCTGGAGGACTACCAGTGGATTTGTAAGGGTTTTGTTCAAGTGGATTGGGGGAATTGAAGTCCCAAACTTTCCAGGACCATCTTGGAGCTTCCAGACCCTTGAAATAAGTTTTTGACACTTTGAAAGACTCATAGCAACTTCAGGAAGAAGTTCCAGAAGTTTAAAAAAATTTGGAGCAACTTTGGAAAAATTCTCCATAAGTGGACCTACTCGACTGGCCAGTCAAGCTGGCACCCCTCAACCGTAAGCTGGCCTCTGTCCAGGTTCATCCCCCAGAAATGCTCGGGCGGTTTGTTTTCCAGAGTTTGACTGGGAGCTGGTCGAAACCCAATCCGGCGAACCCTCACAGAATCTGGCCTGGTTAAGAGTATCGAGGGAGCACAGGAGTAAAAGCTCCATAAAAGTTTCTAAGTCCGATTGTAGAAGAGGTGACTGGGACCAACTGTGAGAGTGAAGCCGTCCACCGTCAATCGCAAAGTGGCCTGGATCTCTGGTTTGTACCGCTGTAAAGCTCTGGATGTCGGACTTCCATAGTTTGGACCGGTAGCTCAGCCCATGGTAATCCGGTGATCCCTCGCCAAATCGGGACTGACGGAGAGCATCAAGGGGCCCAGGGAGGAAAATTTCCAGAAAGGTTTCTGAGTCAGAAGATAAAACTTTGACAGAGACCTACTGCCAGGGGTACCCACACAATGCGACATCGTGGTCAGCCTGAAACCATGACTTTGTCCCGGTCTACCGCGTCCAAATGTCCCAATAGGCGCCATAGTTTTCTTTGTGCTATATAGTGCTACATCTTTCAAATTGATTTAATATCTCTGGTTTCCCACATTGGATTTTTTTCATTTATTTGTTTGGTGACATTTTAAAGATAAAAATATTTCCAATTTTTATAAATTCGTGTTGGATTTTTATTTTGTATAATGTCTTAATTATTTACTGAATTGGTGTTTTTAAATGGTTTACATACCTGTCTCTGAAGTTAAGCATGCCTGCTCGCAGCCAAGATATGAAGGGTTGAGCATGGGAATCATTTTCTGAGACCTATTCTGAGCCCTAGACGATGTTTGTGACCTTATTACCAGTGGTGGATATATATTTATCACTACTAATAACAGACTTTCCAAGAACAGCACATTCCTGTTCGCTTTTCATAGCTGGTGCTCAATTGGCTGTCTTGCCCCAATGTGGGCACCCTTGCACTGTGGTACAAGGGTGGCTGTTTTGATGGGATGATGGTTTTTGTGCAGGAAGGGGCACCTTCCTGCACAAAAACAATAAATGGGGGCGGTTTTCTCCTTCTATGTTGCTGCTGAATGCAGCACGCATTGCAAAAGGAAACAATAGGAGAAATAATGGTGTTTCTCCATGTTGCGCCTCACCTACGACTCCCCTGGGAAGCCGTAGACTTTTTATGCATTCCCAGTTTTCCAAGAACGTTGAAATTCTGGGAATGTCTCAAATTTCATGGGTGTTGCATTGAAACACTCACTGTAACCCCTATGGCATGCCACCCCATTGCAGTGTTTGGCAGCGCTGTGACTTGCGCTGCTTTGCCCCACACCATATTTACAAGACCATGATAAGCCATGACGAGTGGCTTTAAGTGGCCTTGTAGATGCAATGTGCGCCACCAGATTGTCATTAAAAGTGACATATTGGCAGCGCAAGGGACTTGTAAATGAGGCCTCTTGTTGTTAGTGTAATATGTGGTAAAAGTGTAGTATACTTACTACCCAAGTTCCCTTTGGCAACGAGCTGCCTTTGTTCTCGTCCAGAAAAACTAAGCCCAAGATTCCATGTCTAGTCTATTACAGAAACACTCTTAATTGGCCGATTGTGTTTAATTGGAGAAAAAGTTACATTTAGATTCCAATGCTATCCATGAACATGTACAAAAGAAACTTATTTCTAATGTAGTGCTTTCTCTTATAATTAATCGTTTTGGCAATGCTGTAAATGACAGGTGGTATCCTAACCCAGGCCAATGGCTCTCAATCAACTTATACCAGGAGGATGAAATACTGAACTTCCCTGCTGGGAAAGAAATTTGAGATTAGCAGGTCAAGTTCAGATCTCAGTGGCGGGCACTTTACTGACTGGGATATCTTGCAGCCTAACCAATAATCAGAATTGTGAGCTGCCAAAGCTGCTGCCCAGTAACCAATAGCATCCTCAAAAGTTCAAAGTAGATTAGAGAAAAACAATCGAAATAGCCCATCATTGAATTCTAATGTTGCATAGACCTCATCTGTGAAATCATCCGGATCAAAGGGCAAGTGAAGTTATTCTACTGTGTAAATATATATATATATATATATATATATATATATATATACCAAGAACTTCGTTACTCGAACCAGAAGACTGGAAGTAGAAGAAACGAACCGGACCCAACCAGGTATTTTCAGCGCGTGTTTTATTTACTCTTTGTGCAACCTCTCGTCCTCCATGACGCGTTTTGGGCCCTGGAGCCCTTGATCACATGACCTGGTCTTGTATTACCAGTGATTTTAAGGTACAGGTAATAGTCACATGATCCCAGGCCTATAGACATAGACAACATACTTCAGCCTAATCCACAATTTTCATCCGTCATCCGTTTTTTACAAGATGTTACATTTGAATTCTCTATAATTCACGGTTTCATAATTTGCAACTCCCTTATTTTATGACTTCAGACTTATATATATATATATATATATATATATATATATATATATATATATATATATATATATATATATATATATATATATATATATATATATATATATATATATATATATATATATATTAAAAATCAGGCAAGAACGACGAGAAAGGGTATGACAACATCACAGATGAAATCTCGCCTCGCTCGCGCCACAAGAGGTGCTTCAGCTCGGGCAGTGAGCCAGCCTCCTTGCTGAGAGCCAAGATGTGATGTTCCAGATGCGGAGAGAGTTGTACCATCTGCTGTGGGAAATCAGAGAGGATGGAACCAAGCACACGGCTGTGCCAATGGGCCCAGCCCCCACAACCCACCAGAGCCAGACAAGAAGCAGAGGACGCTCGTAAAAACAACCGAGATAGCCATTGTCTGCAATGATGCTGACGGTTAACAGCAAGAAACGTCCAACACGGAGGCAGTTTTGCAGGAAACTACACAAGGTTTGCGGCATTTCAGACACATTCAGTGTTAATAAAACATGCACTCGTACCTTTTGAGTTAAAAAAAAAAGTAAATGAACATAAAGGAGCTGAAAGACAAGACCATTTTCGCTCGTTGATCGGATTTATGAGCACACATGCCCGGATTTGTCAGTGCCCTGTATTCACCAAAGGATACTTTGCACTAGTAAATCCTTTTGCTCTGACACAATATGACCCCACCCTGGGGTATACTTTGCGGAAGTAAATCCCTGCCAATGAGTGTGTAGGGGGTGCTTGAAAGTTTTTGTTGTTCAGCTTTCAAAGTTTCTGACCACCCACACGTATGTCAGCTTGTCGCAGTTTGCAAACTCTTCCTCACCCTTCCCCCCCTGTAAACATTGGGTGAGGTTTGCTTCTGGCAAGAACTGGAATAAGTTCCTTCCTGGGGTAGGAGTGAGGAGAATCTAACAACCATTTTTTTTTAACAAGTGTTATTGTTTTGCGAAGGAAACAAGTCACATGGTCAGCCCAAAGGGCACGCCATTCTGTAACAATCAAGAGTAGCAAAATGCCCATCATAATCAAACCGGCACATACAGGTGATAGAGCGCGCAGGTCACCCGACTCAGTTTACCATACTCACCTGGGCCCATAGACAACACAAATTATACTTGGGAGTTTAATCAGGTAGCCTGTGCGCTTACTCTAATCAGAGATTTATGAATTTCATTTAGAACCTATACCATTGACTTACCAATCCATGTACTCGGTACCTAAAGTCCTAAGGAATCAAGGGTGTTATAATAATAGGAAAATAACATTTGCACTCGTATAATAACCACAAACTCTGGAAGTGTTTAAACTCTTTATCTAAAATCTTTTACATTGTCACAATCCAAGCATTAATAATAGAAATTTCTCAATTAGGAAAATAATGATTAGAATGAAAATATGCAGAGTTCTTATAAAGCAGTCTTTACGCATTTAACAAAAGGGTGGGGAGAGAGAACGAATCAGAACAATGATATACGACAATATGCAAAACTTTTATCATTTAACATTAGGGTGGGAAGAGAGAAGGAATCAGAGCAATGACATACCCACATAGAATATTTACCTAGAATGGTGTGAAGAACTAACCCTGGCCACAGGTCAGTTTAAAGGACAGAACCCCGAAAGTGCAGGCACCATAAAGGCAGACAGGTGCAGATCAGAATCAGGACAGGTAAAACCGAATTGGATCAGGACCACCAAGGGCTAAGACCAGCACCCGCAGTTAAAGTTGCAACTCCTGCGTTACTCCCTCTCTGCAGCTAACAGCCAGAACCCGGTAAAAGTTATTGATTTCTCCGACAAAGTGCTTCGCCAGCACTTCAGCTTTCAACCCCCGATCTGGGTTCGAACCTTCTGACAGGGGGCTCCGCCAGCACCTCTGCTCCCGATTACCTATTGAGTGCGTTGGGTCAGTGTCAGTGACAGGTCAGCTATTCGGACAAGTTGGACAATCTAACTAGCTAAGCCTACCCTAGTTATACTATTTTCCAGGTCAGTGTACCACCCCCCAATGTTCCAAGTGTAAGGATCCCCAATTTTGATTAGACAAAAGAATGAGGAGAGGTCATCACACCATACCAAAATGAGACTTTTGAATGAATATTAATGTTAGCATTCCCGCCCATCATTTTTTTTTCTCACGTATGTTTTATTCCACCCGGCAGTGAATGTATCAATAATGATTACAATGTAGTCCATTTTTTTTGTTCAGCTTCCTTTACAGGGGTCAGAAGTTGACTTTCCCAGGAACATCTTCTAGCAAGTCATGTCTTGGTCGGATTTCAATGCCAGTCCTTCAGGGTTTGTGTTTATTTCTGCGCAGAAGCAGTTTCTTTCAACATAGAGTTCAGTGATAGGCGTCAGGCCCAAAATGTTTTACATTTAAGAATAGAAAAGAAGCAGTTTGAGAACACGAAATAAATGAATGGACTGTATACCACTTATCTCTACTCTATTCCCATTACTTTATTTTTACCTATAGTGTTAATGTGAAGCAGAACAAACAGCTTAGCAAAAGCAGGAGTGCAAGCTTCTTGCATGTGAGGACATAGAGCAGCCATCGTAGTACTAGTGCACAGAAGCAGATAATTCCCTACAAAGCATAGATACGTCATGTCACGTGAGTGTGACAGACGCATGCGCAATAGAACACCCAGCGTAGCAGCAGCAATCTTAATGTAAGGGGATTACAGTTAGTAAAACACATAAGCAAGCTTCACTCAGACACCTATTTGTGTTGTGTAACTGCAATATTAATAAGACAAACATGTTTATTAATGTATTAACGTTATGTCGAGAGGACTGAATACAAGCAAGTCGCATTACATGTGAATGCTTGCTCCATCACAGGTATATTGAAACACAGACATTGATATTTTCTCATTCTACTTCCGCATCCACTACCGACACTCTAAACCATTTTCCCCAAACTCTAACTTGCCTTACAACACCTGGCATCATAGACAGGTTTTTCGTGCGGCGCACACCACTGGATCCCATGCCTCAGTAATGTCAGCGATGATGCCCTGGTGACCTTCCAAAATGCAGCAATATCCCTCTTTGCAATTACAAGAGCGTTTTCAAGCAATGCTTTATCAACCCTAGAGCCCCAAACACCATCATCCACCCCCAGGAGGATCAGCAATGAGGACAGATCCAGGGTCATGTCCAGTACATCCAATAATTTAGCCACCACCGCCTCACAGTAACGGGTTATAACATGACAGGATTACACCATGTGAAAGAAGTCTGAAGGCGTATGGGAAGAGCGATAGCAGGTAGGTTTAGAAACCAGGCCAACACAAAAAATCCTGATAGGAGTAGGAAAGACGCAGCGTAGATAATAGATTTGCACCAAACGGAGCCTGGAGGAAATCGTTATCACTCTGGGGGCCATCAGCACATCGCGCCAAACATCATCTTCTAACGGTGCTATCCATTCCTCCCAACGGGCTCTGAAGGCATCCAATGACCTCAGGCATTAGGAATCAAGGTAGGTAGATCTGGGATACTTCCCTTTGCCTAGAGCCCCAATCAGTAACTTGGCTTCCATGGGAATACATTCTGGGATTGTCATGTCTGAGGGAATATGGGTGCACAGTGCATGGCGCAGCTGTAGGAATCTATGAAATTGTGTATTGGAGAGTCTTCATAAACTCCTTCTTAATCTGGTCCCAAAGACTGTTCACATTCCATGAGAGAACCACAGACTGGGCCATAGGTGGGATAGGGATACATTATGCATATGGACTAATGGTGTTGAAACGGTTTGCCTAGGATTTAGGTGAAAGTGTAAGGCATGCATGCTTGGGCATAATGACGCAATAATAATTTGAGCTGTTCCAACTGTGTAACAACCTAGAGAGATTAAGAAAAAGTAAGAAACATGATGAAGAACTAATCAGTGTCAAAATCTTGATAGAGCATCCTGTAACCCCCAACTCCCTCCTCCCCAAACTCCCCCAAAAGCATCTGTCATTCAAATAAATTGACCCAACTTATAAAAAATTCCTCACAGACAGGAGTGGAGTGGTGGTCACAATACCTGTACGCTGTTCACCATCATGCAAGCTGCTACGAGTTTCATTCATCAAGGAATGTTTTAACAAGACCAAATTACAGATCTTACAAAAAGGGGGTGGGGTCGCACACTACTCCCACACCGGCGGAAGTTGCCCCTAAGGACTCTAGTCATTGTAGTAGAGTGTTCGCGATGCATCATCTTTCGATCTTGCTATCTTCGCTGTCTTCGCCATCCCTGGACAAGTGTTTCGGGTTTTCAACCCTCGTCAGCAGGGATAGGCAGTGTTCTGGGGTCGCCGATGGCTGCCAATATCTGCCAGGTATAGTACCACTCCGGCGCGTAGGTGCGGGATCCCAGGCTCGTCAGCCCGCTGCTCAAGGGAGCTTTAAGTTACAAAAAGGGGGTGGGGTCGCACACTACTCACACACCGGCGGAAGTTGCTCCTAAGGACTCTGGTCATTGTAGTAGAGTGTTCGCGATGCATCATCTTTCGATCTTGCTATCTTCGCTGTATTCGCCATCCCTGGACACGTGTTTCGGGTTTTCAACCCTCGTCAGCAGGGATAGGCAGTGTTCTGGGGTCGCCGATGGCTGCCAATATCTGCCAGGTATAGTACCACTCCGGCGCGTAGGTGCGGGATCCCAGGCTCGTCAGCCCGCTGCTCAAGGGAGCTTTAAGTTACAAAAAGGGGGTGGGGTCGCACACTACTCACACACCAGCGGAAGTTGCCCCTAAGGACTTTGGTCATTGTAGTAGAGTGTTCGCGATGCATCATCTTTCGATCTTGCTATCTTCGCTGTCTTCGCCATCCCTGGACACGTGTTTCGGGTTTTCAACCCTCGTCAGCAGGGATAGGCAGTGTTCTGGGGTCGCCGATGGCTGCCAATATCTGCCAGGTATAGTACCACTCCGGCGCGTAGGTGTAACTTAAACTTAAACTTAAAGCTCCCTTGAGCAGCGGGCTGACGAGCCTGGGATCCCGCACCTACGCGCCGGAGTGGTACTATACCTGGCAGATATTGGCAGCCATCGGCGACCCCAGAACACTGCCTATCCCTGCTGACGAGGGTTGAAAACCCGAAGCACGTGTCCAGGGATGGCGAAGACAGCGAAGATAGCAAGATCGAAAAATGATGCATCGCGAACACTCTACTACAATGACCAGAGTCCTTAGGGGCAACTTCCGCCGGTGTGTGAGTAGTGTGCGACCCCACCCCCTTTTTGTAACTTAAAGCTCCCTTGAGCAGCGGGCTGACGAGCCTGGGATCCCGCACCTACGCGCCGGAGTGGTACTATACCTGGCAGATATTGGCAGCCATCGGCGACCCCAGAACACTGCCTATCCCTGCTGACGAGGGTTGAAAACCCGAAACACGTGTCCAGGGATGGCGAAGACAGCGAAGATAGCAAGATCGAAAGATGATGCATCGCAAACTCTCTACTACAATGACCAGAGTCCTTAGGGGCAACTTCCGCCGGTGTGTGAGTAGTGTGCGACCCCACCCCCTTTTTGTAACTTAAAGCTCCCTTGAGCAGCGGGCTGACGAGCCTGGGATCCCGCACCTACGCGCCGGAGTGGTACTATACCTGGCAGATATTGGCAGCCATCGGCGACTCCAGAACACTGCCTATCCCTGCTGACGAGGGTTGAAAACCCGAAACACGTGTCCAGGGATGGCGAAGACAGCGAAGATAGCAAGATCGAAAGATGATGCATCGCGAACACTCTACTACAATGACCAGAGTCCTTAGGGGCAACTTCTGCCGGTGTGTGAGTAGTGTGCGACCCCACCCCCTATTTGTAACTTAAAGCTCCCTTGAGCAGCGGGCTGATGAGCCTGGGATCCCGCACCTACGCACCGGAGTGGTACTATACCTGGCAGATATTGGCAGCCATCGGCGACCCCAGAACACTGCCTATCCCTGCTGACGAGGGTTGAAAACCCGAAACACGTGTCCAGGGATGGCGAAGACAGCGAAGATAGCAAGATCGAAAGATGATGCATCGCGAACACTCTGCTACAATGACCAGAGTCCTTAGGGGCAACTTCCGCCGGTGTGTGAGTAGTGTGCGACCCCACCCCCTTTTTGTAACTTAAAGCTCCCTTGAGCAGCGGGCTGACGAGCCTGGGATCCCGCACCTACGCGCCGGAGTGGTACTATACCTGGCAGATATTGGCAGCCATCGGCGACCCCAGAACACTGCCTATCCCTGCTGACGAGGGTTGAAAACCCGAAACATGTGTCCAGGGATGGCGAAGACAGCGAAGATAGCAAGATCGAAAGATGATGCATCGCGAACACTCTACTACAATGACCAGAGTCCTTAGGGGCAACTTCCGCCGGTGTGTGAGTAGTGTGCGACCCCACCCCCTTTTTGTAACTTAAAGCTCCCTTGAGCAGCGGGCTGAGGAGCCTGGGATCCCGCACCTACGCGCCGGAGTGGTACTATACCTGGCAGATATTGGCAGCCATCGGCGACCCCAGAACACTGCCTATCCCTGCTGACGAGGGTTGAAAACCCGAAACACGTGTCCAGGGATGGCGATGACAGCGAAGATAGCAAGATCGAAAGATGATGCATCGCGAACACTCTACTACAATGACCAGAGTCCTTAGGGGCAACTTCCGCCGGTGTGTGAGTAGTGTGCAACCCCACCCCCTTTTTGTAAATTACAGATCTTGTTTGTCCAGGTGTAGGAGCAGGATGAAGGAAAGAAGGAGGTTGACCGGTGAATTTGTTTTTCTTCCATCAGCCATTTCCACGCAGACTCAAGTATGTGAAAAAAGTGGGTCTTCTCCTCATAAATCACCTTAAGGTGCATCGGAAAGTGGAGCGCATAAGACAGGTGGAGGGCCCAAAGCTTCTGTATGACAGATTTGTAGGATTTCAGGCAAGGCTTGACCTCCTGAAAATAATTTGGAAAAATCAAGATTTTCACCTTTTGGAAGCAGAGATCGGAGTGCACCTGAGCTTAATGTAGGATTAGGTCTCTATCTTTAAAATGAATTAATCTTGCAATAATAGGCTGCCTCAAGGCACCAGAGGAGACATGGGGACAAGTGCTCCGTGGGCACGCTTCACAGTGAATCAGGGTGATAGTTTATCAGTGCTTATCCAGGATTTGAGACAGTTCTCCAGAAACTCCACCACTCATGTGCCTTCCACATCATCTGGAAAGCCTATAAAGTGCAGATTATTGTACCTTGAATGGTTCTCCGCATCTTCAGCACGATGATGTAGTTCATTAGTATGAGTGAGGAGGCGAGTCACTTTGGCTTTGAGTTCAGCTGCTTCATCCTCCATCATGGAGAGACAACCCTCTGCTTTGATGATTGGTGATACAGTTTGTGGCGTTACTGAGATCCTGACAGAGAAGAGCCACTTCCACTTGCACCACTTCAATTTATTTTCAACTGCTGCCTGTGAGGTGTGGATAGTCTGTAGAATTTTGTCAAGCTCTCCCTCCCCAGGGGAGGATTTGTCTAAGGTCTATCTCCCTGATGCCCCAGCCTGGGGGGTGTACTGGTTAATACATGGCAGGAAGGGATGGGTCTTTGCTGGTTTGTCTTTTTCCATGTTCAATGTCCAGTGCGGGGGGCAAATAAGACAGGAATCTGGTCAACTTGCCACTGTCTGTGGCCCTTCGTGCAGCCAGACCTGGAGTGAATTGTGTTGAAGGTGGAGTTGAAGGCCAGGAAGCCGTAAGCTGGAAGGTGGAATGTGGCAATTGAATAGAGAAAGGTGACACTACCCCTTTAGGAAGTAGAATCTAAAGCAGTGCAAGTCCCGGTGTAGCATCTGTAGGACACAAGGCGTACACTTATTCACCTAAATCTCTTACTGCTCATCGCTTCCTCGACTTTCGTTGAGATCCCCACTCCCCAGAACTCAATTCTGCAAGTTGTAATCGATTAAGGAGGGCGAGAAAGGACAATGGAAGTGCAGTGTTAGTACTTGGTCAGTGAGACAATGCCACCCAGTGCAACGAGTCACAGAAGGGTGCTTACCCAGGCACACATCTAGGGGAAGAGAGAAAGCAAAGGGCCCCCAAGTCTACAGCCGGGAAAGTCCCAGTATACAAGAGTCACCTGCAATGAGATCCAACAATATCTGTACAGAAGGATTAGGGTTTCTAGGCCCTATGCCACTATAGTAATTCCCATGTCTCTTTGAGCAAGGACACAAGGTAGAGGCAGGCAAGGTTCACAGCATTTCTTGAGGAGAGCCCCTCCATGGGGTGTAAGTACTCACAATTACACATAAGGGGGCCACCAGTGAAACATGATCACTGCTTGAGGGGGGATCAGGTCAGTCATATGATCATGCCCCCTCCCTCTCTCTTCTTACCTCTGATTATCAGCAGTTGACAGGCGGTGGTCTAAGGGACATATTGCAGGGCTCATTAGCAGATGCTCACGGTATCAGCAAAACTCAGAAAGGCATTGCTTGCGGCTCCACCTGCCTCCAGCAGTGGATCCTTGGTGGCAGGGGGTTAAAAGCGAAACCACCCAGTCATTCCGGCTAGAATCCAAAGGGGCCCAAGGAGCCCGTCAGCCAGTCGGAGGTCTCACCATAATCCCTAAAGATGGCATTTCTGCCGTCTGGTTTACAATGTCAGTTTCCGACAGGCTTTCTATGTCCAGCTTTCCGACATGGAAAGCCTGTCGGAAAGCAACTTTGAGGGCCCCCTTCTCCGTGTGGCCTCTGGTTAGGGACCGAAGGGCCACTTATGTTCGCCCTTGTCAATCCCTGAAGCATGTGGCAGGCACCATGAAGTGCCTGCCATGCTGTGAAGGGAGTAACAGAAACTCCCCAACCGTCCACAGCACAAGCACCCATAGAGAAATGGGATTATAATCAATCAATCAATCAATCATAACACTTGTATAGCGCACTACTCACCCGGAAGGGTCTCAAGGCGCTTGGGGGAAGGGGTCTGCTACTGCTCGAACAGCCAGGTCTTTAGTTGTCTCCTGAAGGCTAGATGGTCCTGGGTCAGCCGAAGGTGGATGGGGAGGGAGTTCCATGTCTTGGCCGCCAGGTATGAGAAGGATCTGCCTCCGGCGGTGGCTCTTCGGATGCGTGGTAGGGTGGCGAAGGCGAGGCTAGAAGACCGTAGATGGCGGGTGGGCGTGTAGAAGGTCAGGTGGTCGTTGAGGTACTTGGGGCCCAGGTCGTGGAGAGACTTGTGTGCGTGGGTGCGGAGCCTGAACGTGATCCTCTTGTTGACGGGGAGCCAGTGCAGGTCCCTCAGGTGGCCCTTAAATGTGGCTGCGTCGGGAGATGTTCAGGATGAGTCGGGCGGAGGCGTTCTGGAAGCGTTGGAGTCTTTTCTGTAGCTTGGCTGTGGTTCCGGCGTAGAGGGTTCTTCCGTAGTCCAGTCGGCTGGTGACGAGGGCCTGGGTGACCGTCTTCCTGTTTTCGGGTCGGGATCCATCGGAAGATCTTGCAAAGCATGCGTAGGGTGTGAAAGCATGATGAGGAGACGGCGTTGACTTGTCTGGTCATTGAGAGGGAGGAGTCCAGGATGAAGCCTAGGTTGCGTGCGTGGTCTGTTGGCTTGGGAGCGGTGCCCAGGGATAGGGGCCACCAGGAGTCCTCCCAGGCGGAGGGCAATGGTCCCAGGATGAGGACTTCCGTCTTGTCTGAGTTCAGTTTTAGGCGGCTGTTCTTCATCCACTCTGCGACGTCTTTCATCCCTTCGTGTAGGCTGGTTCTGGCGGTGTTGGGGTCTCTGGTGAGGGAGAGGATCAGCTGGGTGTCGTCGGCATAGGAGATGATGTTGAGGTTGTGTTGGCGTGCAATGGCAGCAAGAGGTCTCATGTAGACGTTGAAGAGGGTGGGGCTGAGTGATGATCCTTGCGGAACGCCGCAGATGACTTCGGTGGCCTCGGATCGAAACGGGGGGAGGCGGACTCTCTGTGTACTACCGGCGAGGAACGAGATGATCCACCCCAGTGCCTTCTCTTGGATGCTGATGTTGCTGAGAGGTTGGACTAGGGTGCGGTGGCAGACAGTGTCGAACGCTGCAGAGAGGTCCAGGAGCATGAGTGCCGCTGTTTCCCTGTTGTCGAGCAGGGCTCGGATATCGTCGGTGGCTGCGATGAGGGCGGTCTCGGTGCTGTGGTTGGCTCTGAAACCGGACTGCGAGGGGTCGAGGGATCCGTTCGTTTCGAGGAAGGCGGCAAGCTGTCTGTTGACGATCTTCTCGATGACTTTGGCAGGAAAAGGGAGGAGCGAGACGGGGCTGAAGCTTTTGAGGTCGGTGGGGTCCGCTGTTGGTTTCTTCAGTAGGGCGCTGAACTCGGCATGCTTCCAGCTCTCCGGGAAGGTGGCGGTGTTGAAGGAGGTGTTGATGACGTCCCAGAGTTGGGGTGCGATGATGGAGTCGGCCTTGTTAAAGACGTGGTGGGGGCAGGGGTCGGTCGGAGATCCGGAGTGGATGGTGTTCATCGTGCGGTGGTCACCGTGGACCAGGTGCGCAGGGTGGTGGTGGGGGCGTTGGTTCGACGGTTGGGTGCATGGATGGTGTGCCGAAACTGTTGTGGATGTCGGCAATCTTGCAGTGGAAGAATGAGGTGAGAGAGTCGCAGAGATCTTGTGAGTGAGTGATGTCGTTGCCGGTGCTGGGGTTGGAGAACTCCTTGACGATGGTGAAGAGTTCCTTCATGTCGTGGGCGTTGTTGTCCAGTCGTTCCTTCAGTGATTTCTTCTTGGTGGTGCGGATGAACTGGTGGTGCTTGCGGGTGGCGTGTTTGAGGGCGGTCATGTTGTCAGTGGTCTGGTCGAGGAGCCAGGCTTTCTCGAGGGCGCGGCAGGTCTTCTTGGAGTCCTTGAGTTCATCGGTGAACCAGGAGGCCTTCTTGCTTCTGGGTCTGCTGGGAGGGTTCTTCAGTGGTGCGAGGTCGTCGGCGCAGGCGGTCAGCTACTGCGTGAGGTTGCTGGCTGCTTCGTTGGGGTCCGTTTTGCTGGCGGGTGGGTTCTGGCTGAGGGAGGTGGTGAGCTGGTTGGCGGTGATCTTGCTCCAGCTTGTGCGGTCACATTTAATAGCACTGTCAGAACTGCCGACCTGTGGTTGGTCGGTCCTGAGACCGCAACAGTCCCCCCCAATTGTAATCAGGCCCAAAATGTCTACAAGTATGGACGATATGTGATTCCTACACCATATAACCGTCATTGTCTCATGTTACATTTCCTGGTCATGTATTTACACATTTGTATGATTTATTGTGCCCCTGTGTGTAATGTAAAGTGCTCTGACACCCTACAATGGGATGATTAGCGCTATAAAGTAATTCATTAAAATATAGGTGCCTTTCAAATCATTACTTGTTTAATTACTCATACACACAGATACATCTTGTGTTCTTATAGTACATGCACACCTCTTACATAGGGGTCTGATAAAAAACAAAAACCTGCCTCCAAGTCATAGTTTCTCTAAAGTACTTGTGAAGTGATACACTGTGACTCTTTGTTTCCTCAGAATCTAGGTGTTAGGCTTTAGCTGGCTCTCGACTAAGATGACAATTGAACAAAAGAAGGGCTGATGACCCTTTAAATCAGGCTTTTGTGTTAGGCGTGCTAGAAAGTAAAAGTAAAAAAGTCCCCTCAATACCTTCAGGTTGCTGCTCTGAACAGAATGCCGACAATGCGGGGACTGCTGAAATTTATCCCTGTGTCTGGAAATGACACCAGCGCAAATTTATGTTGTTTCCCTGGAGATCTGGTGGGTTTTTCCAACTTTCCAGCAGTGCCTAATTCTCAATTGCATCTCTCGTTTGCAATGATACAGTGATGTGACCAGAACATTTTGCAAGATTCCTCTGGTCACCAAATACCATTTTCTCCCTCCAGGAAACAGTAGCACGTTCCTAAAAGTAGCACTCTTACAGGCTATCATAATACTGCAGATGGTCTATTCCATCTGGCACCAAACACGTCAGATAATTTTCAGCAATACATATTGATAGGAGTGTCTGATTTATTCTTGGGCTTCTCCAGACCAGTAGACTTGTCAATTTAATTAACACCTTTAGACGAGCAATATGCCTTTGTACATGATAAAAAAATAATCTGCTCATTAATTAGTATTCCCCGGGGTATATGGTGATATTTACTTGATAAAATGAATTAGATTACACAGACAAAACGTTAAAGGCGTTTTTTATTAATCAAATGTATTGTCTTAATCTAGGTTCATAATGTTAAAGGTGTTTTTTACTGATCAAATGTATTGTCTGAATGTACGCATAAAACCCAAAACTTTTGAGCACATAAAACCTACTAAAAAAATAAAAAGAAATGTTCGTGAACATCTGGAACTGTGACTTATTCTCAGCCTAGTGCTGCAGCCATCTTGAACGAGTTGGAAGATTGAGCTCTGCGCCCATCTTAATTGACATCAACGCATATTTACAACACACAGAGAGGCATATGTTTTATCTGACTTTTTAATCCACGCAAACCCGCGTTTCCAAGCAAGTACAATCGTTTAAAAAGCGTTGCGTTTTCTGTTCTGTGTTTGAGTAAGTTGCCTACGATTGCACGTGATGAATAACAAGAAGCGAGAATGCAAACCCAGATTATACCACGAGAAGAGACACATTCGGCGCCCGCTGGATAACCTTGCAGAACCCTTGGAGTAAATGGTGTTTTTTTGTGCCAGCAGGTTCTACAAACATTTGATCTGTGGGAGTGAGTCGTGTTTTCTTCTAGCGATCGGCTCTAATGTAGGCAGTGTTTAAAACCTCTTTAACAAGAGGACTCCCGGGGTATTTTCTAATTAAGCCTGACTCACCCCTGCCCTTCATTGATTAAATTAGTTTCATGATTCTTAAAGTCCTGTTCATTAAGCGGGGACCTCATTAATCAAAGGTTCTCATAGGACAGAAACCCTGCAAGAGCTAAAAATGCAAGCTTTGCAATCGAAAGCACAAATGTCGGCTCTACACTTTGTCTTTGATCTCTCGGCAGAGCAGATGACCTAGAAACTGGGGTCTTTTGTCTTGGACTCGTAGGTCATGTTAAAATTAGCTGAAACAACAGAGTATCTTGAACCATTTAATCTCAGGCCATTACGTTTATTATCGTATTAGCCAATACAAACACACGATGGTAAACGCTGTTGTGGCAATACAGAAAGGTTAGTTGTCCCGTAAATTGAACTCAGGTACTTTGCTAGTCGTTGAATTACAGCCGCTACATCTCTGCAGTACTACTTTTCTGTAATATTCAAAACCCCAGGGTATGCAAACAGTTTGCTGCTTTACCATTTGGGCATGTTTTTCAATTTTTTTCTGCACGTTTATCAGGTTGAAGCAGAAAATGTGCTTAAATATTCATGTTTTGGAAACGTATTAGCTGCAATCATATTCAGAGTGATGAGAAATTGAGCCGTCTTAACCACTGATAAGGAAAATCTGATAGTAAGTACTAATTACGGACTTTACCGCTGCTCGAAGTTCCCAAAAATACCTTTTAGACAAAACATAATTTCCTCCGCCCCTATTACTGAATGATTGCATAGTAATTCGTTGGCCTGAAGCTCCCAGAAGAGATGGGAATTCCGTTTTTCAAGCTATGGCTATCGACAAAAGAGTTGGTGACTCCAGAAAAGTTGTGTGAATGTCACAACATCTTACACTTTCACTAAAGCAAGGTACTAGGCCTCAACGACGATGCATAACATAAGGCAGCAAGATACCTTTCTGATTGCTCCCAGAAGTAATAATGGTAAAAATGAAAAACATATTGTGATATTGCCTGCAGTCTATGCAAGAGCAAATGACAGGCCGGAGAGCTGCCTGGTTGCTGCTCCTAGACAAGACACGTCATGCTGCTGTTATTTTCCACGGCTTTCCTTCTTATTGCTGACAAATACCCTTCTTATCCCTAAGAATGTTCTTATCCCAGTCCCTCTTTTCTCTGGCATTTGTCTCCTGGCCTGTCAGCAGTTTGAGGCACATCTGTCTTTGGGTCTCTGCACTTGAATTATCTTTTTCCAGTTTCTTTAAATTTTAACACATTGTTGCATCTTTACATTGTCCCTTCTAATCATTTTGCTCCCACATAGTACAAAGCTGTTTCCTTGTTATAACTAACCATCACTAGGGATGAGCGGGAAATCCGTTACGCCCGCGGATTTTGCGGATTTTTGGGAAATCCGCAATCCGCGAATTTTGCGGATTTCCCGCAAAATCCGCAAAAAAAAATCCGCGGACGTAACGGGTTCAAAAGTTGAACCCCCACTCATGTATCTATTTTACAATGGCGCCAGCAAGCTGCCAGCGCCGTTGTAAAATAGTTACAAAGTTAGCTTGCACAGGAACCACTAGATAAAACGAAGCAGGTGCTGCTTTATTTTATCTAAGTGCTTCCTGTGCAAGCTAACTTTGTAACTATTTTACAACGGCGCTGGCAGCTTGCTGGCGCCATTGTAAAATAGTTGCATGAGTAGGCTGGGCACAGGTCTGCTTAGTTTCTTCCCAAATCTACCATGGAAAATCAGCTGATGGACAGCTCACTCAAGGGACCTCTGCGCCCTTCGGGGCGATTGCATAGTAACACACACATGGTCGCTCGAACTAGTTGATGCTCAAATTCAGTGACTCATTCATTAGCCCAAAAACAATCGTGAGCGTCGTCGAGGCTGGACAGGTGTGCCTTCTTCCCAAATCTACCGTGGAAAATCAGCTGTGATGCTGGATAGACTTTGCATCCTTGACTTTCACGAGCGCAATACCCGTGCTGTTCCTGAGACCAGGAGCTTCTTTCTCTTCATCTGCTGAACTGATCTTTCTCTGACCTTTTATACACACAAGAGGCACATACCCTACTGGGCACATTGTGTTCGCACGGGTTTCTGCAAGTTCGCGAGCGTTTTGTACAATTTCGCAATTTGCGAAATTGTACAAAACCCTCGCGAACTTGCAGAAACCCGTGCGAACACAAAAAAAAGAAAAATCCGCGAGGATTCGCGGATTTTGCGGATTTTCGCAATCCGCAAATTCGCAAATCCGCAAATTCGCGGATTGCCAATCCGCAAAATCCGCCCATGCCTAACCATCACTCCGCTTAAGTAAGTTTTGACATTCTTATCTCCTATCTACCCACCTGATATAGTGAGGCTGATTATTCTGCCACTCTTCTCTCTTGCACATCACCTTCAGTGATGGTGTAGCATACTCTGAATGGACTTTTGGTACATTGCTACTTTGCGACCACTCTATTCCTCCCTCTCTGTTGGGCATGTCAAGATGTGAAGGCCATTTCATTAACGTTAAGTTGCGCAACAACTTACAGACATACACTTTCATCTCTGGCTATTCATTTTTTAACCGCTTTTTAACTCTTCTTGCTGTCTTTTGCTCACTTGTACCCCTGGGACTTTTGAAGCAGCTTTTTGAGGGCTAGCAACATATTTTTTAACCCGTCACTTAAAAAATATTTTTAAAAAAGTGAAAGGTGATAATTTGTGAGAATAGAACTTAAATAGATAGACACTTGATTCTTGCTGTTAAACAAATAACACCACAGTTTAATTGGTGTGAAAGAACACCTTTCCTGCTGAATCACAGATGTTTAGTGAAAGTGACCTGAAGTCAATCCCTTTGTTGCAATCAAACACTTAGGGGCCGATTATGATGGCGAACGGACCTGAGTCCGTCCGCCACCATAGAGTAGGAGGGAACCTCCGCATGGCCTGCGGAGTTCCCTCCTGTGCAATTAGGATGTGACCGCCTCCCTGGTGGTCACATCCTCTATTTTTACCATTGCGGCGGGTGCAGCTTCAAGCTGCATCCGCCGCAATGGTAAAAATGCATACATTGCATTTGTATGCAGAAAGTGGCAGGCACCGTGCGCGATGCCTGCCGATTTCTGCATACAAATGCAGGGGGGTACCATAGGTACCCCCCATGTGCACCCCCCAAGCCCCCTTCACCCAGGGGGCCCGCAACAGGCCCCCGCAGTGAAGTTACAGATGCTTTTCCACGGCCGAAAACCCGCTGCGGAAAAGCATTTTTAATAGCCCATCCTAATATGGCTGACGGTGTCTGAGAGACACTGTCACCATATTAGAGCTTTTCCACCGCGGTTGTAAGCCAACCGTGGTGGAAAAGCTGCAGACGGAAACCAGGACCCACCAGCCATCCTAATGTGGCGGTGGGTCTTTGAGGTTCCGCTGTGGTTTTTCCGCATCCTCCGGGCCGGCGGTGGCTTCTGCCGGCCCGGAGGATGCGTAAAAACCGCAATCGTAATAGGCCCCTTAATTTGGCCTTTGCAAACTGATCATGTGGCAAGTAGCTCTTCTTATTTTTATTCTCCCCTTCTTTTTCTTTCTTCATTAGGGCTACATTTACTGTGCTAAAGATTGTGCTAAAGGCTCTCCTTCTCCATTAGTCCATGTTTCATCCTGACCTCTGCCAAACGTGCAATCACTCCTGGGTCCATCTCCATTCTTTCTTGGACACTCCCTTGAAAACTCAGCTCTTTAGCATTTATGCCTTTCAGACATTCTCTGTGCCCCTTCATGGGCCCCGGCTTCCTCCGTCTCTTCAACAAAACCTGGTAAGATTGTGTGTAAATTCAAGCATCTTCAACAAACATTCCTAAGGATACAAGGAGTGTCAGTCTCTAAAAAAATGTGTCAGACGACCATGTGGGTGATCCCTTTAGATACTTGATTCTCATGAGGCCTATTTGTTGAGGTCTATCCCTATCATTCCAGTACTGAGGATGAGCCTTCTGATCCTCTGCCAACCTGTGATGCTGAAGGTGACCATTTAACAGACTATAAGGGCCCTCCAGACAATTTGCTGGTTGCTTCACAGCTACCCTACACTGCTTCGGCGATGCCATCCTCTGCAGTTGCCATTACTTTTTCCAAAAGGGAGCTTCTGGGAGAACCCATATTTGACATGATGGACCTTGCCCTCTGTTGCCTTGAGAGTAGTTGCTCTCTCCTCACGTTGCTGACTTTGTCAACCTTTGGCTCTCCTCACCTTTAGGACTTTTACTTGTTGCTCTCTCATGCTGGAGTCCGACGTACAACTATTCAGGTTAAGGACTTCTCTATTCAAGACATTGATTCCATTCTGATGAGAGTTCTTGGACCACGGCGACCCCTGCCTCTTTATTAACTATGGCTCAGTATTATGAGCGTCAGGAACTGGAGGCTAAGGAAAGTACTGATAAGAAAGCGAAGGAATTAAAGATGAAAGTGATGTTGGCTCAAGTTCGTGCTACACAGCCGAGAGGGAACGACAGAGGTAGGCGTGGAGTGTATGGTGCGTCTTCTGGTCGTACTGACATTGCTGAGGATCAATGTGCATACTGTAAAGAGTTTGGACATTGGGCTTCAGATTGTCCGGTGCTTCGTGAGCAACGTAATCAGCGTGGTCGAGGAGGTGGAAGGACACGGAATAGTTATTCAGTAGCAAGGGGTGAAGCAGGTGATCGTGGCAGCTTTGAAGCGAGGGGTCGTGGTCAAGATGATCGTAATACTTTTGACTGATGGAATCAGTATCAGATATCTGAGGGTGAGAATGTGGAATCTCAGGATTATGTTCATGCATAGGAATGCGTAGGATGGGGTGTGGAATTGGTTGAAATACCAGTAGATCAAAGAGGTCCATATGTATCAGCGGGCGTTTTGGGTTCTACTGATCAGTTCCTAGTGGATACAGGAGCTACTCGTAGTGCTCTGTCTAAAAACTTGGTTCCAAGGGCTCCCCTGTCTGGCGAAACGATTACATCTATAGGGTTCGATGGAACACCCTCTCTTAGCCCATTGTCACAACCCCTTACATTTTACATTGACAGATTCTTTGGTCCGTGCCCGTTCTTATTGTCACCAAATACTCCAGACAATATTATGGGTATAGATTTGCTTAAATACTTCCGAGCAACAATACGTTGTGCCCCTTAAGGAGTGCGGGTTATCTTGAACGATAATTACCCAGATGTAGAGAGACTGTGTACAATGCAAGAAATTGAAGCGTTAGCCTCTCTCCCACAAACATTATGGGCTACTTCGGACACGGATGTGGGACAGATGCTTATTCCCCCTATTCGAATAACTGTTAAGGAGGGTGCGTCTTTGCCACGTGTGCCACAATACAAAATATCTAGGGAAGGTGAAATTGCCTTAACTCACATTGTGCATGATTTGATTATTGCAGGAGTAGTGGAGGAAGTTCCCTACACTGTCTGTAACAGCCCGATTCTTCCGATCTTAAAGAAAGATACCAATGACAAAGTCTATCGATTTATTATTGATTTGAAGGAAATTAACAAGATTGTAGTGCCCCAGTACCCGGTGGTGTCTGACATCACCACCTTACTTACTTTGATTCCGCCCACTGCTACCACGTTTACCGTGGTTGACCTTAAAAATGCCTTATTTTCCATCCCTATCCATCCTGATAGCAGATATCTATTTGGCTTTACATTAAATAATAAATTGTATAGATTTTGTCGAGTTCCTCAAGGCTATACAGAAAGTCCTAGCATCTATAGCCAGGCCTTAAAAAGACAGCTCGATTCATTTGACTTGCAGACTGGAGTGGCCCTTATCCAGTATGTTGATGATATTTTACTTGCTGCGGATACACATGCACAGTGCGAGGAGAGTACTCTTGCTTTGCTCTCCTTTCTTGCTCAGAAAAACCATAAAGTATCTAGAAAGAAACTGCAATATTGTAGACCAAAGGTGACCTACCTCGGTCATCTTTTGTCTAAGGAGGGGCGTGCATTAACATCTGATCGAATTCAAGCGATTTTGGATACACCAGTCCCCCGTACCCAGAGAGATGTGCGCGCTTTTATAGGCTTAACGTCTTTTTGTAGGCAGTGGATAATGGGGTTTTCACACATTATAAAACCTCTGTTAGCGTTATTGTCCAAAACTACACCAATGCCCCTTGAATGGACAGATGAATGCCAGAATGCTTTTGAACAATTGAGACAAGCTCTTTGCTCTGCACCAGTGTTAGGTACACCAGACTACACAAAGATTTTCACGTTGTACGTACATGAGAAAGATGGGTGTGCATTGTCAGAGGCCCTGGGCGTCTTTTTCCGCAATACTTGACCCTGTGGCACGAGGATTACCTGGGTGTTTTAGAGCAGTTGCAGCAACAGCAGTGGCCATACGTCAGAGTGAGGGAATAGTTTAGTCACACAAATTGCTGGTGTTAGTTCCCCATGCGGTAGATGCTCTGTTAAACCAAACAAAGACCCAGTATCTCACGAGCGCAAGTTTAACAGGATATGAGCTCACACTGTTGGCGCCGCATATCACACTAAAGCGATGTGCTACTTTGAACCCTGCCACTTTATTGCCGTATCCAGTTGCTGAGGGCCAGGAGGAAGAACACCATGATTGTGTTTTCCTGACTGAAGAACAAACAAAGGGTCGTGTTGACTTACAGGATACGCCACTTCCAGATGTGGATGGGGAACTGTGGGTTGATGGATCGTGTTTGAGGCTGCCAGATGGTACAACTTCCGCAGCCTATGCGATCACGACACTTAAGACAGTGGTAGAAGCAGCACGAATACCACAGAAATCGGCCCAAGCAGCAGAACTGATAGCCTTAACAAGAGCATGTGAATTGAGTGCTGGCTTGTGTGTGAACATCTTCACTGATAGCCGGTACGCCTTTGGAGTAGCGCATGATTTTGGCCTACTCTGGAGAGAAGGAGGGTTTTTGACTTTGCACGGAGTGCACATCATGCACGGAGAACTAGTGCGTGATCTTTTGAATGCGTTACTTTGTCCGAAGAAAGTGGCGATAATCAAATGCATTGCACATAAGAAAGTGACTGACAAAGTGGGACAAGGAAACGCTTTTGCAGATAGTATAGCGAGTGAAACTGCTATGTTACGAAATGCTTCACCAATGTATGTAGTGAAATCGCAGGCTGAGCGATGGCACGATGCTAGAGAGGAGATACTAGATATTCAGAAATCAGCGTCTGAAGCAGAACTCGCAACTTGGGCAGCAGAGGGAGTGCTGGATGATGAGGGTTGTTGGAGAAGCAAAGATATGGAAAGATGGAAATTGCCTGCAGCTTACTTGCAAGCAATGGTTCAAATGACACATGGATTGGCACATGTTGGAGCTCTTGCAATTACTCGATTGCTAACGCGAGTTTGGGAGCATCCTGAGATTGCCAATATGGCCAAAAGAGTAGTGCAGACCTGTCTGATATGCTTGCAGCACAATCCTGCAAAAGGGACGTATACTCCGAAAGGAGGGTTTGTTCCACCTACTGCACCATTCGAGGTACTACAAATGGATTACATTCAGCTTGAGCGTTGCAATAACCTTAAATATGTCTTAGTGGTGGTGTGTGTTTACGGTAAGTGGATTGAGGTCTTCCCCACGAAGGATAATACAGCGCTGACAACAGCAAAGGTTTTGCTCAAGGAGTACTTCCCCCGCTACGGTGTTTGTAAATTTTTGTGGAGCGATAACGGTCCTCATTTTGTTGGAAAAATTGTGTAATATGTAATGAAGGGATTGGGAATTCAGCAAAAGTTTCATGCTGTATTTCATCCGCAGTCAGCAGGTCTTGTGGAGAGGTATAATGCTACTCTGAAATTAAAGCTAGCAAAGATCGTGGCATCCACGTCTTTGAAATGGCCAGATGCTCTGCCATTGGCATTGCTATCCATTAGATCAGTGCCCCATTCCCGAACTGGCCTCACACCTTATGAAGTGGTGTTCGGAAGGCCTATGAATATATGGGGAGTTCCAAAGCCTCGATTGTTACATGATGTGCCTTGTATAATGATGAACGATTATTTGGCACGATTAACAAATGATTTACTTTCCATTCATCAACAGGTTCGAGAAGCGCTCCCCGACAATTCCATTGGAGAGGCTCACAATCTTGGTCCTGGCGATCATGTGATGGTCAGGTCCTTCGAGAGAACCAGCAGCTTGGAGCCGAGGTTGCGTGGCCCGAGCAAGTGCTACTAGCGACTCGTACGGCGGTGCGAGTTACCAACAGGAAGCGGTGGGTTCATTCCACTCACTGCCGTCGAGTCTCTCCGGACCTGGTGAGCCCAACTGTGCTGTCTGATTATCGAGACATCTTGGATGAGGAGAAGAGCCCAGCTGTTGCGTCTACTGAATCGGAAGGAGCCTTCCCGGACCACACTGTCTCTGGAAGAGAGAGATACAATCTACGACCACGAAAAGCAGTTGTTTTGTGCGAGACTGGTTGAGTTACCGCTCCAGGTTTGTGAAACGGAAGCCGAGAATATCAAGGGGGGGGGTCTGTTCTGCCAAGTGTAGCGACACCCGTCTTGAATCTCGGAGAAGAAACCAACGGCTACCTCGGAGCTCAGCACTCATATTTTTATTTTTTTAGTTGTTTTTTGAGACACTTTGAACTTTTGAACTATGGCATCTTCTACAATGCGAAATAAGAGAATTCTTGGTGCAGTATTATTTGTTGTAACAATTGTGGTGATAGCTGTGATAGCTTGGGTGGTAGAACTTCTGGTGCCGGCAAGAGAACATTTATTGCCAACTACCCCAGTTCCGTCTGAACATTTTCATTTTACTTTACCTTACCATGAAGAACGACACAGACAGACTTATTTGAATAACAGCTTCATCCAGATTCTGCATCATACACATAACATGACAAACACTTCGAACTGCTGGGTATGTGGGATGTTGCCTGGACATCAGAAGAAAGGAGACACACCACTTATTCCACTCCCGTTTTCCCATAATTGTTCTTGTAATGCTTGGTATACACTTTTGTTTACTTTGCGATGGCCAACGAAAGGGGGACTACTTTTCCGACTCAACAAAGTTTGTTTTAACGATCGAGATGGCTATCCACAAGCTGCAGGAACTAAGTTTGAATGGGAAGAGTGCAGGCCTGATAACGTATCTGCGCCACAAATTTATAGCAATCAAAGAAGTGTAAATATGTCTAATATGCACGTGATTACTGTTATCGATACAAAAGCTGATTTATGTGTTCGTAATAAAGGTACAATCCAGTAGGAAGAAGTGAATGTAATACCACTCTCACCTTTGACACTCCAAATGGCATTACATTTGTGGCCTCACGAAACACGTACTTTATTTGCGGGAATAAAGGTTATCATCGTCTCCCTATAGGATGGTTAGGAACATGTTATATATCCTTTGTATTACCCCCTGTGTTTATTGCCCCGCCTATGTATCATAATGATTATGTGTTGTACCACGATTTTATATTGAATAGAGTGAAAAGAACATTAGTTCTTGACGAGATCGATCAAACAGACACTTCTCTGCAACAGTATGTTGACTTTAATTTAGGTCTCTTTTCATTCTTTGGGGCTGCTTTAAATAGTCGGAAAATAAGACGACTGACACGTGTTGTAGAAGCTGTTGCTAATGAGACAGTCTTCGCTTTAGGAAACTTAACAGAGGAACTTCAGATTACCAGAATTGTAACGCTCCAAAATCGTATGGTTTTAGATGTTATATTAGACGATAGTGGAGGTGCATGCCGCATTATCGGAAGTAGTTGTTGTGTATATGTGCCAGATAATTCACCTTCTGTATATGATGCAATATCTAAGTTACATAAGATAGCTGCTGAAATACATCCTGATAATGGTACTTGGACACTTTCGGGGTGGTTTTGGACATTGTTTAGTACATGGGGTTGGAAGTTGCTGACAATCCTATGTGTAATAATTGGGATATTATTCTTTCTGTGTCTCTGTATTCAATGTGGCCCTATGTTGTGTTCTGTGTGCTTCACTGCCTGTATCCCGTCCAAACGAGCTATTGTAAAAAATGAACAAATGATTCATAGAGAAGTAACGAAAATAATGTCCATTGATATTGAGGATGAATACCCTGACTACGTCCATTATGAGGTAGCTTCAGCTGAACGCTAAAAGGGTTGTCTGTCGTAATTTGACGGTGATCGGGTTAGCGTTAAGCTTTGCTACACAAATTCCCCTTATCTTGACTATGGTTGTCAGAAGCCATTTTGAATATGCCGGCGGACATTTTATATGAATGCGTCACGTCGTGGCTAGCATGCCCGTTTGTCCTTCCTCTGTACCACTGACCACTCGAGTTTGCCCAGCAACAGGCTATTTTTAGTACTGGTCAAGCCCGCACATGCGCAGTTGAGCCCTTTAGGACCATTGGATAGTAATCACTTAGGAATGTCCCTCCAAACTGACCAGTGGTGTTGTAACTCCTCCCATGAGTTGGCTGTGTTCCAAAAATGACCATATATGTACCTAAAACTCTGTAAATGTGTTCTGCCTACATTTATATTACTGTAAAACTGTATAAAAGAGGTCTCGCACCGATGTTCGGTGTGATACTTCTTGCATTACCAAAGGGTGCTGTAGGAATGTACCACCACCCCATGGGGTCTTAATAAACTTGTCTTTTGCATTTTCAGTTTCCGTGCCAACATCTTTTCATGGTGTAGCGGGCTTTGCGGAATATGTAGGTTTGGAGAACCCGATACCACACACTATTCTCTAGGGAAGTGGTCTCCAACTTAGGCCCCCGCAGGTCCCCATCGCCATCATCTATGAGGCTTGATGTATCCCTCCATTTTTTACGAGTTGATGATGGTCAGTTGACGTAGTTCAAGGGGCTGTACCTATTCTCTAGGGAGATGGTGTTGGCTCTAGCCTGCTCACGTTGACGAGTATGAGATTGATCAATACGTCTGTATGACTACTCGAGGGGATAAAAGTAGCCCAGAGGAAGTGAATAAATAGTGCCAGATTCATTATCACTACCCCTATTAAGTATGTGATTTACTACGCCCCGGTCTCTAAAGTTGATCACCACACAGTCCCCAGCCATATTCTTACATTTTACTCCCAGCCAACTAACCCTTCGGGCGAACAGTATTTCCCCCTGTGCAGATCCTGGAAGAGGTCTATTCCTATTTAGCCAGTAAATGATCTTATTCTTGAGCTCAGCGTAGGATTCTGTTCGCTCGGGTTTTAACGGTGGGACCCCTGCTAGTACAACTACGTAAGGAGATGCAGCTGGAGGTAGGTCCAAGCAGGGCAATTGATGGTAAGTTTCACTAGTAACCTGATGGTGTAAATTGCCCTGTGAGACTGCTTGGTATTCAGGGGGGTTCGGATTAAGACCGTGTGTATTATTTAGAAGGTTTAGACGGATTGCCTCTTAAGAATGATTCTTACAAGCTTGGGAAGAAGTGGGGGGTGGGGTACCCCGGATCATTTGGGATGGTGCCAATGTTAGCCTTTCGATAGGAGGACCAATGAGAGTAGCTTCACCTGTTGTAGGCAGATAATTACTAGGGGTTGCAGTGTCAGGAGAATTGCACCTGTATGGGGCAAAAGAGTGGCTGCCTTCCACGCCCCTTGTATTCAGCAGTGTGATAACCTTATCAATCCGACTCAACAGTGTTTTAAACTGCGTCTTGTTAAATTGTTCAAGATGCAAATGCAAGTCGATTAATAAATGGGTTGCCCAGAACGGAGGTGTAAATGTAGGATTCGGAGAAGCTATACCCTCAGAGGGACTCTCAGGATCATGTTTTGTTCGAATGCTTGCTTTTCTTAGATCTTAATTGGCGCTTATGGCTGTTAACAGAAGTTTTAGGAACTTTTACAGTAGTAGGCACAGATGTTAATAAAGGATCAATTTGAGGCTCTGCACATGGGATCTCACTGTTGAATAGATCATAAGTGGTACCCGGCGATTTAGGGGATGATGGAAGAGTAGGGCCTTGTGTCGACGCAGCAATGGAAGTTAATGGGGTGATTGAAAGACGTCGTTCGGTACTCTCAATAGCACTTGAAACGGCTCCAATGGCTTGTTGTACCATTTTATCTATGGCAGTAGGATTAGTGGTTAAACCTTTTGAGGAGGTTTTTTGCTTTGTCTGAGGACGTGTGGTTGTGGGGTTGGGTTTGCCCATCCTACTATCTGGGCTTGAGTTCTTCAAAAGAGCATAAAAACATAAAAAGGAGATGTAAAAACACAACTTAATAGAATAGAGGTGAGAGAAGAAAAAGAATCTATTTTTCAAACTACAGCCAACCCCAGTCAAAGTCTGTATGAGAGTACCCACACAAATTGAACAACGCTTATGGCAATCGCATAAATGTTACCGTGATCAAAATAGGATGGCCCAGTCCAGTCTCGCCCTGTCACGGACAGGCACAGACAGGCCCGCCCTTGGTCCCGGACTTAGTCCCGGCTTCGTCCTGCGCCACGTCCCACACCACAGAGAAAACAAAGTGCCTTTTGGGCGCGATGTGAGCGCCTCCCCCTGAGTGTCCACAGGTGAGTTTGCAGGGATGCACCCTGGGGGCTGTAGTCCCAGCCCCGGTAAATGCGTTCAGGTGGTCGTGCTCCGGTGCGGCGGCTGCCCTCCTCTTCACTTCACTGCCTGGTTTCACCTCCGTAGGGGTCACACGATCATCAGCTCACCAGAGAAACTCCCACAGAGCAGGGGAAGAGGCAGCGCTTTTGGGCCAGCTCACAGGGCCCTCCTGCAGGGAGGCAGTCCCCAGTGGTGGTTCCTCCTGGCGCCCAGCAGCAGACCCCCCTTCAGTCAGGAACCAGAGAACATTTTCAAGGGGTCAAAGCCCTTCTTATCCATAAATGTCCTTTGTTACACACTGTAGGGGAAGGGGAGAACCAGTTACAACTGGTTCTGGAGCACTTTGTTTAGCTCAGCCCCTCTCCCTATTGACAGGACAGGCTAGGGACATCAGAGGCACTACAGGAGGTGGAGCCAGCATTGTGTAGGGAAGGCACAGCCCTATTCAGATCCCAGGTGCAACTCCTCCCTCCCATCTACATGCAGATCTCCCTATTCACCACCGAGCAGACCCATCCTGGCTCCTGGAGCCAAGCACACCAGCCTGCCCCTGTCAATCACAAGTCAGACAGGTAATTCACATTCACTGCACACAGAAATTCCAACTTCTAAAAGTTTATCAAGAGAACAAATGATTTGGTCTCAATTTTTTGGTTGCTGCTATTTATTCAGGCAGACTGTGGGCCCAAATATATTTATTCTTAGGCACAGGCGAATTGTATCGCAATTTGCTTCCATCATATTTTCATTCATTTGCAACTTTCAATATGTCTAAGCATGACACAACCAAAAACATTTAAAAGTTTTTGACAATATTCAAAAACACAATATATACATGAATATGTGGAAAAACAATTACAAACAATGTAATACAAACAAATTAGTACATGACAACAATACACCAGTATTATTTGTAATGCCAGTCCTATCTACTACTTATTTATATCTTAGTGCGTTAGGACTGTTCTCACAAGGGGTGGTTCCCAAGGTGTATAACTTATTGAGAGTGGCCTCCACTGGGATGCACACTGTATATTTAGATGCCCTTTTGAGTAATATGGAGGAATTCCTTGTGACAAAGCCGACGCGTTTCCAATCCTGTTATATATTTCGCAGGATTTTCATCAGGGCTGTACTGGGTAACCTGTTGAATAATGAAAGGTACAATTGAGTGTGGGTTCCTTCTCCTTCGTTTTACCTAACATTAATTATGGCGTTCGATTATTTACCTTTGTCTGTCAAAGACTCTTTTTCTGAGATACTCTTGCGCTTCAGGAATGGCCTGTAGCCATAAATATGAAGAGACAGACCAATTGTCTCGAGTTATGTGAATATTTAAGAAATGTATTTTTGTCACTACGCTGTATTTAGGCAGGCGGCAATAAAACTTACGGTTGTTTGGTTATTATTGAAGAAAGACAGATGGCCACGCTTCTTTTTGTTTGAACATATGTTGCAGTCTCTAAAAATGGTCAGACAGAAACAGCGCTGTCTGTTAGAAAATGAACGAGCATATATGCATTAACCATGGTCTGTGCTAAGCTCTACACATGTAAATGATGTTTATAAAGTTTGCAGGCCTCGTATGCACTTACTTAAAAGACTGTTTTTTAAACTTCTCAAAGTGGCACTTCTCCACTAGACACATTGAATCTGCGCACACCATTACGCAGCATTTATTCTCACGAGTTTGCACATACCAAACTCACCTCTGCACTCCTCTCACACCAGAAATTACCATGGACACACATAACCCCCATGCATTCCTAAGGGAGGGCAGGCCAATCTCACCATACACACTTTACACTGGGACACAGTGTTAAAGTGCGCAGAAGCCAAAAACAACTATCATCAGGTCACATTTAACACCTTCAATGCTAAAGGTATTTTCCCAAGGTGCTACGTACCCCTTTTTCCCATTGTTCATGACGAGTTTAGCTCGTCATGAGCACAGAAGCACTGTACTCCATGACGAGCTGAGCTCGTCATGAGCATGGAAGGGGTTAAAAGCAAAAAAAGTTTAGGGGTGAACCTGCCAAAAGGGCCAAGTCCAACACAACCCCCTTCGCAGACCAATCACTACTGTGATGGGCTTCCCTGCTTTGGGCAATAGAACACGGATGCGGGCCCGCAATTGCAGGGACACCCTTCTGTTCTACGCCACAGTGAACCCATGTGGTTCCTTCTAAAATAGCTGTCCGGAGCAACTGGGCTACCCCACTGGTACTCCCTAGCTGCCCGCGACCCGGACCAGGCCCTAGGCCACCCAGATGCCACTGGTCCTTGCCCATTCACAGAGAGGGAGATAGTAACCCCTGGCACATAGTAGCCATTCTCCACTCTTCCCCTCCGCAACACAGTTCTAGACTGCCACTGATCCTCACTTCGAACGTCTGTGCCCTCCCAACGGGAGTGATTCAGAAAAGGGGGTGGTGATGAACAGAGTGTCTGAATTAAGCAGAGCACTCTTACCCAGTCCAAAGATCAGGGCTTGATCCATCACCGTTATTTATCTCACTGCACCATCCCAGCTCAGAACCTGGCTATATGCAAATCAGTCTGTCCCTGGCCCAGTGCATCATGGGAACAGGGCAGACTAAACTACCAAGCCAATTCTTCACCAGAAAGAAGACAAGCTACCCGGAACCGGTTTCTGGCATTTCAGCCGTCTTCGGCCCGGCTTGCTTGAATCCAGATGGTCCAACGGGAGTGGCACTGCCAGACACTAGAACCACTGGTTCTTTATTTACAGACGCTCCAGGTCCTCTAGACACTAGGAGATCCTCCTCAAATAGACTAACAGGACATCCTAGGTCCCCAACCTGGTGTTCCCTGAAGAAACAATCCATGTTTTGAGAATGGGCTTCGGGCACATGGGAACACTCAGTCCCACACTCACTCCTACTCCACTGAGACAAGACGTGAGCCCCTACACCCCTCTCGCTATACTGGGACCTAGCTGGGCTACTCTGAACCTCTTCCACTACTCTGGGCTGGAAGATACCTGAACCACTACTTTTGGGATCACTCCCCAATGCCTCTGCAGAAACCTTGGCACTTTCCCAGCGGTCTGCTTCTTCTGCAAGGACCCATGGATTAGCAAACCCACACTCCAACAGGTGTTGGCGCAACCCCTCAAAACAGCAACTGAGCAGCTGCTCTTTGATAACCAGGTTGAACAGTCCAGCTCGCCGCCTTCCTCGAAAGCAACAAATCCCTCGACTCCTCACAGTCCGGCTTCCGAGCCAAACACAGCACGGAGACCGCCCTCATCGCAGCAACAGACGACATTCGAACTCTACTGGACAATGGAGACACAGTCGCCCTCATCCTCCTCGACCTCTCCGCAGCCTTCGACACAGTATGCCATAGCACCCTTCTACAGCGCCTCAGAAACATCGGAATCCAAGGAAAAGCACTGGAATGGATCACCTCGTTCCTCACCGGAAGAACCCAGAGAGTCCGCCTCCCACCATTCAAGTCTGAGGCCACTGAAGTCATCTGCGGCGTACCCCAAGGTTCCTCACTTAGTCCCACCCTCTTCAACGTATACATGAGCCCCCTCGCGACCATCGCACGCCAACACAACCTCAACATCATCTCCTACGCGGATGACACCCAACTGATCCTATCACTCACCAAAGACCCCAACACCGCCAAAACCAACCTACATGAAGGAATGAAAGAAGTAGCCGAGTGGATGAAGCACAGCCGTCTGAAACTGAACTCAGACAAAACTGAAGTCCTTATCTTAGGTACCTCCCCCTCCGCTTGGGATGACTCTTGGTGGCCAGAGGCCCTTGGAAAAGCACCCATCCCAACGGACCACACACGGAACCTGGGCGTCATCCTGGACTCCTCACTCTCTATGAACAGACAAGTCAACGCTGTTTCATCTTCATGCTTCAACATTCTCCGCATGCTCAAAAAAACATTTCGCTGGATCCCCACCGAAACCAGAAAAACAGTCACCCATGCACTGGTTACAATTCGACTGGACTACGGAAACACCCTATACGCCGGTATCACCGCAAAACTCCAGAAAAAACTCCAACGCATCCAGAACACATCAGCCAGACTCATACTAGACATCCCGCGTAAAGACCACATCTCTAGCCACCTGAAAAACCTCCACTGGCTCCCCGTCAATAAGAGGATTACTTTCCGCCTCCTAACCCACGCTCACAAAGCACTCTACGAACTTGGACCCGAATGCCTCAACACACGACTTTCCTTCTACACCCCCTCTCGCCAGCTACGATCTTCCAACCAAGCCCTTGCTACCGTTCCTCGCATCAATAAAACCACCATGGGAGGTAGATCCTTCTCCTACCTCGCAGCTAAAACCTGGAACTCACTCCCCACTCACCTTCGTCTCACTCAGAACCACCTAGCATTCAGAAAGCAACTTAAAACTTGGATATTTGACAAGTAATTCCCCTCCCTTCTTTAAGCGCCTTGAGACCCTCCGGGTATGTAGCGCGCTATACAAATCTCCTGACTTGACTTGACTTGACTTCATAATTCCGTTCCGTGTTAACCCATATCCAATCAACCAGTGCATCATTACATTCATCCGCAAACTCCCCCCAAGGCTGGTGAGACAGTTTCCTACTGCCCCTGAACTCCAACTTGTACTCCTCTTCTCTGGAACAAGGTACCATACTCTGGAAACTGGGAATGGGACTTCCGGCATTTTACTCTAAATTGCTGCCACCACTGGACCCCACCCTCACTGGGGAAACCAGAAAACCATAACTGCGCTCAGGGGATAATGAACCCTCCATAACTAATTTCTCTCTGGCGGAGGCCCTCTCAGCCTCCGCCATCTTGTCCTGCGCTAGAACCCTCTCAGTCTCTTGCTTCTGCTCTTCAAGGACAAATGCCTTAAGACTCAACTCCTGAGCCCATAATGCCTTTTTCTTCTATAAGGCTAACCTCCTATGTTCCAACTCCAATTTCTGAGCTTCCATATGCTCATAGCCTTCTGGAGTTTCTCTAAAGCCAGCTGATACTCCCTTTCTTCGCTCCTATCTACCCACTCCTCTGGGGACAGGGAAAGGGATGGAGCGCTTCCCCCGACACTGGATCCAGCAAGGGACAGAAGTGGGGTCCTCACTATCTACTGGCGTCCATGTCCTGTCATTTTCTTCCTCCTCTTCAGACTCTCCAGGACTCCCCTTTGACCCACCACCCTCTCGGTGTGCAGCCCGGGCCCTCTCCTCCTCACTGTGCTCACGCTCCCAGGCAACCTTTTGCCATTGGATTAGGTTATCCCTAAGCTTGGACTGGGTGTCTGACCCACTCACTGCTATGTCTCTCTCTTCACAGAACTCTACCAGCTCAACCATACTGTATCTAAACAGACCACAGAAATGGAAAGCAGACTCCATCTTAGCAGAATGCTCAGAGACACTTGCAACACAGGGGACCTAACTGTCTGAGCTGAAGCAAGAGTACACAATCTAATAATTACACTCTTAGGAGAAACAATAAAATAAAACTTAAAAACAATAATCCCCAAACACGTGATTATCTAAATGCAGAGCTTGTAGTGCAACCAGTTGTCTCTGTGGTTTTGCGCAAACACAAGTCCTAATCCTCACCGCTGACAATCAATGTTAGAAATGGGATCTCTGGTTGGCTACGGTTTGCGCCAAAGCCAGGCAAAGACCACCACTCTAGTCAGGGTAAGGGAGTTACATGCCAAGATAACCCCTGCTCACCCCCTTGGTAGCTTGGCACAAGCAGTCAGGCTTATCCCGGAGGCAATGTGTAAAGCGTTTGCGCAACACACAACACCAGCAGCAACACCCTAGGCACACCACAAAAGGAACTCCACAAAAGGTTATATATATAAAAATGGCCTTTGTATTACCATAAACACATTAGATCATAATCACACATATACACTGTGCTGACTGGCACTGGGCAGTATTTACAGGGGATTATTTACACATGACAGCTGGGTCACTGTCAGAATCAGCACTTTTTGTTTGTTTGTTTGTTTGAGAAGTTTTATGTAGCGCTGGCTAGACCCGGAGGTATCAGAGCGCTTTACATAAGGATTTGCAAGTTACATAGTTACAAACAGTTGCTGGAGCATAGAAATACAAAAACAAAAAAGAACAATGTTACATAGGTACATGACACAGGAGGAATGGGGCAAGGGAGGAAGAGGAGTAAGGTAAGGAGGGATGGGAATTGGTAGTGATCCGGGGGACTGGCAAGGGTGAAAGAACAAACCAAAAACTCAGAGTGAGAATCCACAAACCGGCTGAGTACCAGTAAATCGGAACATCCGGAGTCAGGCTCATTCCCCGCATCAGACGTTCCAGCACATGGCAAAATCGGGTGGGGGGGCACAAGAATGCAGTCAAGGGGCACACACCAAACAGAAAAAACATTGGAGCCAGTAAAACCCCTGAGGCCGCCACGATGCAGGACACGACCAATGACCCAGGAACATCACAGCAAAATGGCGGAGCTGCAGATGGGCAAACATCAGCTCGGAGAAGCCACCAAGGGAAACGACCCCACGTCACCACAAGAAACAGGCGGGGGAAAGGCCGGCAAAGCCAGTCAAGCCCAGTTCATCACCGGTGAGCAATCGGGCAACATGTGAAAAATTATTACTGTTAAATAAGCTCTGATAGTAGGAGAAGTTCACTCAGCTGCCCAGGCGGCAGCCCAGGGAGTGGGGGGCGGCAGAGGGGTCAGGAGGACAAGCTTACAAAGAGAGACGCAGAGGAAGGAAACTGAGCTTGGTTGAACAGGGCAGCAGCGTCATTGTATTCATGCTGCATTCTTCTCCGTACATCCAAGAGCAGGGCAGATGGGGGGAGAGGGGCAGCCAAAAGCTCTGGAGCGCAGAAGGTCTGAATGTCGTCGATCCCTCACGGGTCATCAATAGTCCGGGGAGAAGTCAGCCCAGGCAGTAGCCCCGGAAGGGAAGGCAGGGTCCGGGTGAGGAGGGCGCCAAAACACAGAAAGTGAAGGACAGGCTCGGCAAAAAGGGCATTGGCGTCACGTCAGGTTATCCCGACATGGCGGCACGACCGATCACGTCTCAGCGTCTCAGCACAGGATATCAGGCAACCGAAGTACAGAAAAGTTCCGGAAAGGTAGGTGTCATTCAAAGGAGCCACCAGGCCAGCTGAGTCTTGCATTGCCGGCTGCTTAGAGGATCAGCAACTGGCAGACCCTCAGAGTCCAGGTGGCGAGGGAAGGAAGGAGAATCAGCAGAGGGACATGGAGAGCTATGTCGATGTCCAGCTGGTTAGGTGACGGCTGAGGCGAACCGGAGCCCATCTCCTCTATAGCTGTCGCAGCAGCTCCACTGGGCATAAGCCATGCTGCTCTGGCTCCACAGGAAGAACACCGATCACGATTCCTCTGGAGGATTCGGAACCACATGGAGGAGATTAGCAAGGCAATGACCGCAGACCAACATGACCCCAGGTAAGTAAAAAGGGTCCGTGGATGGGGTAGATTTCCGGGTATTAAAGCCAAAAAGGCAATCCCTAGCCGGCAGCTCCCGGCCGGAACTCCTGTAGAACCTAGAATAACTGTATCACAAAATAACAATTGTAGAACACAACCATTAACAACTGGTAATAGGTAGGAACACATTACGCAATACTAATCACCTTATTCATAGGTCACGCAGTGAAACAAACTGACTACCATAAACCATAATGCAAAACACCCTCCTAATCATAAAACACATTTAGAGGTATAGAACAGGCATTAAGGCATTGCGCATTAGACATCACATTTAGGCATAGACAGTGTACCCCAAGCGAGGGCAGAACACATGAAGATTGTCCCCAGGCCAACTGGTCTCTAGCAGGGCGCCAACGCCCTATGTCCAAAATAGTCAGGGTTGTCTGGGCACACAGCCAAAAGCAACAACGCAAAAGAACAGGACTGCCAACTAATTGCTGGGCAGCTGTGTGAGTAGAAATGTGGGCACTGGCACTCCTGTGCCCTTAGTCCCTCACTGGGCTCGTCCTAACCGAGTGTGCTTATAACGAATGGCCTATCATCAAGAGGTGGTAGGGTAATTTTTGTCAGAGAGTCACATGCATATCGGCAGACAGAGGTATTCTATTCATAGATTGTCTTCCCTGAAGGAAATCAAGTAACACATGTGTTCCACTTCTACAAAGTAGAAGAACCTCCAACTGAATACGTTCCTTTTGAGGATATTGAAATTCCACTAACTTACCAAGAGCATCAGCTCTGGTTTAAAGGCGCCCTACAACATCAAAATCACATTACCAGGCTCGGTCTACTAGGCAGACCAGGAGCAACATGGCTGGTACTAGCCAGCTAAACACCACATCCTGACATTGAAGAAATGTCAAGTGACGAACTATTAGTCAACTAAAACAACTAATAAAAGAAAATGGACAATTGGTTCAATATGTCATGCGGACTCTAATAGTCCAATCTCCAATAAGGATTCTACAACAAACCCCTCACCAGGGGAACACAAATAAAATCACACCACAGACTATACAATCAGTCATTGGTAAATTGCCCCCAAAAAGGGGATACATTCCATTCTGGATAGCTTAGAAAATCACTCAAATAGAGGCAGTATTTTCAGATAGTACACTCATCCGCACTCAAGTCAGGCCTCACTCTTGTGGCCGACTGGATGCGGAGAAACTGTCTCAAACTGAATGGGGAGAAGACTGAGGTGGTCATCCTGGGTCGGAATAAACATCTCTGGGGTCCCCGCCATTGGCCCATCGAACTGGGTAATGCGCCAATACCATCCACCGCAGTTCGTAACCTGGGTGTCATTATTGACGACAGGTTAACTATTAGACAACAGGCCACAAAGGTTGCGGCCATCTGCTTTTCAACGCTGCGGTGGCTTCATAAGATCCTGTGGATGCTTCCACTCTCTTCCCGCAGAACCGTAGTCCAGGCGCTTGTAACATCACGCCTGGACTATGGTAACATTCTCTACTTGGGCGCAGATAAAGTCACCTTACAGGTGCTACAGGTAGTGCAAAATGCGGCTGCGCGCCTGTTAAAAAACATCCCCAGACGCACTTCAGCCAAGGCCGCCTTACGTGACCTTCATTGGTTGAGCATCCCTGAACGTATAAAATTTAAGGCACTCTGCTATATGTTCAAGGTTAAGCAGGGTAGTGCCCCAGCCTACCTCCAAGGGTTGATAACACCCTATAGACCCATACGTCCACTAAGGTCATCGGACATGGGAAACTTCACTATGCCAAGATGGAAGCTGACAAAAATGGGAGGTCGTTCCTTTTCTACTCTGGGCCCCAAATATTGGAACACCCTCCCACTGGCTCTAAAACTAGAGACCAATTTGTTTCGCTTCCGTAAGGCTTTGAAGACTCTGCTTTTTACTCAACGTGCCTAATAGTCTGCTGTGGCTCAAGCTAGGTGAAACTGCCTCTTTTCTCCTACAGTCTATCCCTAGCGCCGGGAAACCCACTGTGGGTAGCTGTGCGCGATATAAGCTTAAATAAATAAATAAATAAATAAATAAATACACCTCATGAGAAACAAAGAATTTTAACAATCTGTTTAACAATGGGGATCGCACCACACCTGGAGGACTGTGACACTTGGGGTACAGCCTTTGCCGTAATCTACACAAAAACACATGGTGTTCCGTCTATTGCGGTGATACCAGACGTCCTGAAACAGATTAAAAATGAATATGGGGCAGAGTCTGCTTTAAATCTGGGTATGAAATTACTGAAAGATTTCAAACGTCTCTGCTATAATATTAGCTAATGTTAAAGGTGAAGCAGCATCCGTGGCAATCTGCCAAAAATTAAAAGAAATTGATGTAACTGAGCAACCATATGAACTGGCCAGAATAATTGAAAAAATCCTATGAAGAACTAGGAAGAGATAGTTTGGGTGGGAAACCAGTTAAACCCTAACAAACAGAAAGTCCTGAAAAGGTCTTTCTAAAAATACTCTCACTACACCTAAAAAGAAGTGGGAAAATACTAAACAAACTTCTAATGAGAAGTGTTCTCAGGCCCGAGGTAGGTCTCCTAAAAAAGAGACCTCTGAAAAGAGGTATGCCCTCAGGAATAGGGATAATTTGAGAAAAACTGATAGCTATCAAGATACTGATACTCGTTCCACTCGTACCTTTCAGACTTCCTCACAGAAATCGGAAAGAAGAGGACGGTCAGAACACAAGGAAGAACGAGTGAAGTCCAAAGATGATCAACACATTCCAAAAAATAAGAAAACACAATTCACCAAAAAGAAGGTAGCAGGTCTAAAAATCAGACATGCTGAGGATCTTGAGGACACAACTCAAGAACGGGGAGTGGGCCCAGACAATGCTGGACAGCGCAGCAGTAGTCACCACAGCTCTCAAGATCTTAAAGGATCATCTGGAGACAGAGGACTTGAATGAGTACATTCAAGTTGAAACAGCTGATACCAGGGTTAGTGTACCCCATAAGGTATATGAAAGCAACGCTCTGGATGGAGGGGGATATAACTGGTAAAAAAAAGAGCACTTTTTTGGGAGAAGATCTCTAAGGGTTATGTCTTTCTTCTAGCTGAAAAAGATTGGCTACCAAAATTTGTCAGGGAGTGCCCACATGGCGAAGACATCATTATGCCAGCCCTCTCGAAGCATATTCCAATTAATTTAAAATACACCTATGCCACAAAATGGGCAGTAGCCCAGGTTCTAGAATTATATAAAAATCATGTTGGATGGGATGAGGATTCTCCTCACCACAAAATCCAGTTAAAATCACAACCAACTGCACAGAGGCAGTATCCAGTTAAGCAAGAAGCTAAAAAACAGGTCAAGGAGATATTAAATCAACTTGAATACCAAGGGGTGATTGAAACATGCACCTCGTCAATGAACAATCCTTTATTTCCTGTCTCCGAACCAGACAATACATATCATCTAGTTTTGGACTACAGACATTTAAACTCTGGTTGCAAAACCTTTGCAGTACAAAATGCACACAGTACAGCTCTGTTAATTAACATTGTGCGAAAAAAATATAACACCACATGAAATATTTCTAACGGTTTCTTCTGTCAAAACATTGCACCTGAAAGCAGAAAAGTGACCGCTTTCTAAATTATGGGGACACAGCGTCACTTCTGTCGTTTCTTCCAGGGATTCAAGAATAATCCAGGGTATTTTCAGCCAGAGTAACAGAGTTACTACAAACGTATGATGATGAGGCATTATCTTATGTCAATGACATCTATCTTACAGACGATGACTTGGACAGGCACTTGAACAGAGTGAATACCATTATACTTGGATTTGCCTCTGAAGGGTACAAATTCAACTTTAAAAAATTAAGAATTGCCCACCTCAATGTCCTATTCTTGGGATACGAGTTATCAAGTGAAGGCAAAAGCCTGGCAGCCAACTTTTTAGAAAAGTGTGCACTGCTCCAACCTCCAAAAATGCTGAAAAACGTACAGTCAATTCTAGGTTTCCTGAATTTTTGAAGTACTTACATTCTAAACTATGTAAAAAGGGTTAAACCTCTCTAAGAATTAATAAACCTGATTTCAAAACTACTAATTGGACTCAAAATCACACAGTAATTTTGCGTTCAGTGCAAACAGATATGTTAGCAACAACACATTTACACACACGCGTAAACGTACGCAACCTTGTAATTGGAATAATCCCAGGAAGATGCGGATTTACGTACTTAACCTTTAATGAAGGTGAAAAAGTACCAATTGCTTACAAATCACACTTGTACACACAAGCTGAAATGAAATTCACTTCAATAGAAACAATTCTGACAGCGGTTCAAACTGCAGTAGCAAAAGAGAGAGCTCTCGCACAGGGTAAACGCATAATGGTTGTTACTCCTGTACCTGCCTTAAAAGCAGTGACTAAAGCTTGCATTCCAAATGCAAAGGCTTTACATCCAAGATGGATACAATGGGTTAACTCTCTAGCTGCAACAGACGTTGAATACGTTTTTGACCCCTACTTGAAAACTCAAGAATTTTTACAATAAAAACAAGAATGTCCTCTGCCAACTGAGATTCTGCCTCTGGAACAGTACGAATGTATAATTTATACAGACGGATCAGAACACCCCACAATTGGGGGTAAACAAGCCTATGGTGCTGCGTGCTCAACCGTTAAAGGTCACTGGCGCGATGGTAAATTCCGACCTATGGTCACAAAAACTCAATCTCTGGGAGACTGTACAGCTCAGCGAGCTGAACTACAGGCTTTCAAGATGGCGCTTGAAAATACCGATCGCGAATTCCCCACACTCATAGTGTGTGATTCGTATTACTGCGTCCAGTCTTACAATGAATACTTGCAGAACTGGGTTCAAAACGGTTTCAAAGATGCAAAAGGTTGCTTTGGGAACAAGTAGTTGAATTACAGAAAGAACTACAAAAGACTCACGTGATCCATACACTGAGTCATCAGCGTGATGGCGTGCACGTTGCAGGGATTTCATTGGCTGATGAAGCCGCAAAGGCAGCTCTGCAAATGGATTCCGTAGCTGCAATCACTCGTTTAAAAACAAAAACAGACAGCAAAATAATGCAGGCTGTCGCCTCTTCCAAAAAAGACAGCCGTAAAACGTTACCAAAAGGCTCTCCACACAAGTACTCATATATAACTGATGCAAATGATGTTCCTTTTGTTCAAATCCCTGGAGTGAGGGAAAGAGTAATTCCAAACATGGAACTTAGATGAGGACTAATCTTAGCAGCACATGAAGGGGTTGCCTCTGCACATGCAGGTGTTTCCGCCACAGTGTCATTATTAAAACAAAGATACTGGTGGCCACGCATGAGGAAACAGACCAGAAACTATGTTTTGGAATGTGAAATCTGCCAGAAAATAAAGGTTTCAACAGTGAAACGCCAGACGCAGGTGCCCCTTTTAATTTCAGATAAACCATTAGCATGTGTTTACCTGGACCACTGTGGTCCCTTACAAAGGGATGGTAACTACAAATATATCATGGTCCCAGTGAATTCATGCTCAAGATTCATTTGGATGTGGCCACAGCGCTCTGCTGACGCCCGAACTGTTATAAAGGATTTGCGAGTCTTTATTGGCGCATACGCAATCGGCACGCTACAGTATGACCAGGGTCCTGCGTTTAGCTCCAAAGCTTACAAAGAGGCCATGGCCAATCTGGGCATTGCATTGTGGTATTCAAGTCCATTCTATCCTGAGGGAAATTCGATTGTGGAAAGAAAAAAACATGACAAAAAGCAATCTATAACAGCTAGGGTACTAGGCTCAGGTGATGGGTGGGTCAAACATCTAATAAGTGTCCAACGTAGTCTTAACAATCTGCCAAGAAATTCTCTGGGTGGAATCACTCCATATGAAATGCTTTTGGGTACTAGAAGGCTTGTCCAGGACCTCGATCGGCACACTTCAGTGGTGGAACAAAAACCCTTTGATATGAAAGACCGTTTGGTTGTTTTGCAGGACTTAAATGAGAAAATAAGAAGTCAAAGCAACACAATACAGAAGCCAATGACCACTGAAGGAGAACCACCCGTCCCAGCAAGGCCTGTCTGGATTCCAAAGATTGGGGATCTAGTCAGAAAAAAGATCGCAGATACGAAGGAATTTGGGCCTTTCTACAGAAAACCAGTACCTGTACTAGCAATCCACGGATCAAGAACAGTGTTAGTGCCGCCCCTTGCAGGAAGAAAAGAGAACAGGTTTGTATTCATCGACCTGGTCAAACCACATCATGTGGCCGATAATAAGTAGTAGGCCCAGTGGATTACAAAGATGTAGAAGAAGACCAAATCTTGCTACTATCCAAGAGGTTTAGACTGAGAGACTAATAACATTTGAAGACTCTGCAGCACAGAACAAAGGACTAAGCAATAAAGCTATGGAACTTGTGCCTCTTGAGAGCCAAATTACAGTTCATCAAGACACTCCCGTCTACAATGATGTAGCATCTGACTACACTAATATGACAAAGGATCTGGTAGCCCCAGCGATTTCAAATAATCCTGATGCAATTCCAACAATTGACAGAACTGCCTCTGGCTATTTCATCAACTTTTATACATTTTCTGAGGATTACAGTGAGCCTGAAATGAGGCCACAAATACAACTTTTAAAGATCAAGTGACAGAACTCTTTAAGCAACTTAAAGACACTCATCTGGTTTCACCATGGGTTAAACTTTGGATTGTGCTTGGCGTACTTTTTCTCCTACTTTGACTAATCATGGTATTAACTTTGGGGATGCTGATGAATGGAAAATATAGTAAAATGGACACAGCAAGTAAGAACATCAACTTGCTCCTGAAGCCACACAAATCATCTCATCGTGAACAAAGAGACTTGACATCAGTAAACATCACAGCCATCCCTATACCTGGTGGTATAGCATGGGAAGGAACTGATTAATGATATCTATGGTTTGTCAGAGCTGCTGAAGATTCCACATCAATTTAAGGTTTCCTTGAGTGACTTTGTTTCACGAAGCACATTTTCTGATGATTGGGACTTTGAGACTGTTAATAATATGATGTCAGATTTATAGATGTCTGCTAAATTTACAAAACATGAATACTTAGAAGGTTCATCAGATTATGCACAAATGTATTGTTATAATCACTTTGGTCATAATTATGTGCACAAATCTGCAAGCCCTAGAAATGTTTATACTTTCAATCAATGGGAACAGCACCAAAAGGTAGCTCAAAAACATTCGATGAAAAATGTCCATACTTCTCAGGTTTTAATACCACAAATCCGGAAATATTTTACTTTAGAAATGTTAATAAGACAGGAATGAAAAGTATGTTGACCAATACAAAGCAAATTTACTCAGCAGCCTTTTATGCCCAGCTGTCCTCGTTAGGTTTCGAATTCTGTAGTGACAACATAGAAACAAAAACTGTCCGGGGCTCAAAAGACTGGCAAGTGCAGGGAATAGAAGCTTTATTTTGAGCCTGCATTATTCCTGAGCAAATAATGTTTTTGAATTACACTATTGAAGACATCCTGCCTTGGCTTAGCCAAGATAAAAGACTTAAACAAACCGTCTACACCTACACCTACACCTGATAGTAAAAACACTTCAGAGAGAGGGGTGTACGTAAAAACTATTTTACTTAAAAACAGAACTGATCCTGATTGGAAGAAATGGTTACTCTGGCCCACAGACACGAGCAACTGTCAAGATAGATTCCTGAACAAGACACAAGGTTTACAGTAACTAGGTCAGATCCAAGATATGTCCATAGACAGCATCCAGGGATAGTAACAACATACAGTGTAGGAAAACTGTGCCTTGAGTGGCTACAAAAATATACACTTACAGAGGTTAAACAATACTTATCTTTACTTAAAGATGGCATTGATTTCAGGGACTTCTTACAATATCTGGCAAAACTACGTCATAAACATTTCATATACGCTGGTATATATGCCATTTATAATGAAGCTTGGAAAGAGACACAGGCAGAGATTGCAGAAGGAATACGAGAAATTGATTGTTTTAATTTAGAGAAAGGGAGGCGCAAGGTCTTTTCAAAGTCCCGGTGTCAGGGGGAGGGGCTGGCGTTCCGCTGCTGATCCCGCAGCCTCTTGGGACGACGAGTCCTAAGCGTTGTGTCCCTCGCTCTCCCTCGGGCAAAAGTGCAGATGCGATGCATCTCCAAGTGATAGTACATCATCTCATTCTTAGGAAAACACCCATATTTCCTTGTGCCAGCTCCCTCTGAAACAGTTTTCCTGTCCACCTTGACCGCAATCCGCTACCCTCTGCTGCCTGTCTATCGGCTGCTCACTGTTTGTCCCTCCTCTGCTCGTTTCTTGCACTGGTTTGCCTTTCTGCTAATTTTCCGCTCTCTGTTTTGCCTTTTCTCCTAGTCTATTTGCCCTTAATTTAGCCTTTTCTGTTTGTTTTTCTACCCTCTGTTTTTCCTTCTTCTGCTCTGGATTGCCTTTTCTGCTAATTTTTCCTACTCTTCGTTTTGCCATTTCTGCTCGTTTTTCTGCCCTCTGTTTTGCTCTCTTCTGCCTTTTTTGCAAATTTTTCTGCCCACTGTTTAGCTTTTTCTGCTCATATTGCTGGTCTCTATTTTGCCTTTTCTACTAATTTTCTGCCTTGTCTGCTTGTTTCCTGCCCTATTTTTTGCCTTTTCTGCTAACTCGTTTTTCTGCCCTCTGTTTTGCCCCTTTCTGCTCGTTTCTCCAATTTCCTGCCATTCAATCAAGAATCGGCTTTTTAATGGGGAGCTTGCATCCCAGTGCCCAGATTCCTCCAGGGGTGACAGTGCCACAATCTACAAATGCTGATTGATTGTTCAATAACAGCAGACAGGGCAGCAACGTTTTGTGTTTTCTTAACTTGAAGGGATACAGAAGAAGCAGTCTTTGATCAGTAGGTATAGAGGTCAAAATAAGATAGCCAAATGAAATGGGAAGAATCACTGGATTGCAGCACTTTCAGGAAGGAGTACCTAGTAAAGCAGGTGACAGCAGACAGGGAGAACTGAAAGTTGGAAGCAAGTGTAAAGAGGCAGGATCAGGTAAAGCACCTCCAAAACATGTTTGCTCAAGCACCGGCTAAACATTGGGGGCTAGGAATGGGGCAAAGCATGCAACAAACATGACAAGGGTGTCTTCTAATGCAAGCAGGCATTTTAGTGTGTGGGGCATGTTCTTACAGTGTGCAGGCTTGCTAGAACCGGACGTTATATTGGTTGCTTATTCAGGGGTTGGGCTCACACAATGATGGAGAGCGTAGGTATACTGTTACTGGGTACGAAGAATCTGAGAAAGAGAACCACTTAATAAAGGTTAGAACTGAGGGAAGCATCGGACCGAAATTCAGAGGATGGAACGAAGAGGATGAATACATCATAGGTAGAACTTAATGAAAATAAAAATTGGATGTAGTCGAAGCACAAAATCTGAAGACTGGCTGTGTGCCCTGATACTGGAAAATTGCAGAGACAAACAAGTGAAGCCAGGGTAACCTCAGATAAGAAGCAACTAGAGGGAACCCTGGTCCAGTGTCGGAACAGCATGCTGCTCCTAAGTGAATGTCAACGACTTAGGGGCTTGTGATGTGAAGCCATGAAAAGGGAGGATAGAAAACAGCTGACATGTCATCTGCAAGATATGGGATGTGCTTCTAAATTCGCATCTTCAAAATTTGCTGGCACAGTTGTCACTCAGTGCTCTACATTCCATGCTGGGAAGCAGTTCAGTAATGCAAGTGTAAAAAAACAACACAACACATCGGGAAAACTAAGGGGCATATTACCAACAACTAGCGATAATTATCGCTATGTTGGTTTAGCCGCGATATTTTTATCGCCGAGCTGCGGCTATTTTTATAGCTTAGGAACCTTGCTATTATCAAGGTTTATCTCCTAAGCGATAAAAATCTTCCGAAATGCATGAATATCGCTGAAAAGTCAGCGATATTCATGCATTACCGAGACTAATGCTCTTAGCCATGTAATCCACCTTCCAATGGATAACATGGCTAAGAACTGCTCAGGGCAGGTGTTAGCTTTTGGAGATATTCGCACTTAGCGCGAATATCTCTAAAAGTTGGTAATAGGAGATAGCGATGTTAGCGACTGTTTCCAGTCGCTAACATCTTGGCACGCCCACTTTGCATGTCATTAGTGATAAATATCACTGACATGCAAAGCGGGGCCGAAGATGGTCGCTATATCCTACTACCTGTCGCTAACTGGTGTTAGCGACAGCTAGGTAATAGGGAGATAATTATATCTCCACTTTCTTGGCTTTTAAAGCCCAAAAAAGCGCAGATAAACCCCCTTGATAATATGCCCCTAAAAGTCGAATCTGCATTCAATGCAAAATTAGCGAGCGGCACCGAAAAAATCAAAAGACAATGCATGCAAATTGAACGGTTTATATACATTTATCCCTTATACAAGTCAATAGAGTGTAAAAACATGACAGAAACGTGTTACTTTCAGCAAAACTAATGATCAGGAAGCAGTTTTATCTCTTGAAGAAAATGCATGACCTCCTAGAAGCAAAAGATACGATACATAAGTACCCTTCTGACTAAATTTCTTAAAAATCATCTTTCTATGTGCAAATATCGAAAGCAAGGCTAGGCTTTACTGCAAGAGAAGAAATGAGCAAACGTACTAAATGGCTTTTAATGCTACTAGAACATGATACTTATCCGATGTGTACACTCCAGGTTAATGAGAAAACAGCATTGCTATTTGTTTAAAAACCATATAGGTGCACACTGTGATACACAGGTGCAAAGCAAATGTCATGTAAAGCAATGGGAATGTAAGATTCTGTTTTCACACAAGCATTAGCTTGTGTTCATGGTGTTTACCGCACGTGACAGAGATAAGCAGCCCATCCTTGCATGATGAATGGAGATCTGGTGTTCCCAACAACACAGATGTTAGATGCACAGAACACCGCCAAGTACCCCCTGCTTCAGACTTGTGCTACTTTTTCAGAAGTGCTATAACTGTCCACATTTCCATGTAGTGGTCTTCCCTGCCCACTAGAGGCTCTTTCAAAATAATTAACTGCATTTGACATTCGATCTGCCTTTGACATAGTGTGTTGCTCCATTCTGTTAGTAAAACTCATCTCCTAGTATATATGCAATGTTATGTTATGTTAATAACACTTATATAGCGTGAAAATACCACTGGTCTCTCGGGCGCTTACCAGAAGGCTAAAATAATACTGTTCCTGTAAAGTGTGTTTGAAGATAAGAGTTTTAAGACTTTTCCAAAAGGAAAGGAAGGGGGATATGATACTGACCTAGTTGGCTACCCTTATATCTCCACTCCTAGCAAGTTCTGTTCATCGGACCCATCTTCTTCATACTATTACCATCTCAATAGAGTTGCTTATGGTTCTGTTTTTTTCTTTTTATGGACGTCATTCAGGAGTGGCAATTGCTGCTTGCTTAAGTCTTGATACTCCTGAAAATCCTGTTGCAACTCCTGGCATCAGAGGTTTTCAACGGTAGTGCCTCAGCAACATTATATTTTTCACCAAGTTACTTTCCAAAACAGTAACAGCCTGAACTTGTGCTTACTGCACACAGTTGCAACTTGCAAAGTTAGCCATTTGTCTGAATCAGACGAGGAGTAACCTGTGACAACCCAATAACACTACCAAGCATGGGGAGGAATTAAGGGTCAGGGGGTTACTCTCTGCTTTACAGGCTAGGAATATTGGGGTCAGAGAGAACCATACATTCTCAGGCCAAGAATTGTTGTGCTTGAATTGATTTTCTACTAAAATGATTATAATGCCAGGTGACTCTACTGTAAGTGCATTATTTTTTAAAGAGAAGGTACACAATGTCCAATATCCTTTCAAACCACACAGTAGAATTTATTGAGGGTCTGGGATGACATAGTGTCAAACTGAAAAGAATAGCGTCCTGGTTAAGCATTAACTCACAAGAACAACTTACCATCATTCAGTGTATGAATTGACAGACATGGAAAAGAAAGGTGAAGCATGGAGTTGACTGCAAGATATTGTCTGATACGTATTGGTTAGCAAATTGAAGAGCAGACAGATCTAGTTGCTGGTCCAGACAACAGACTTAGGCTGTAGGTCAACTGGGCAGTTGCAGAGAACCTCTCATATCTCCCTATAGCCCAGAGAAAGAGTTCAGCTGGTTAACTCTTGGAGTCACTTCAGCCTCGTATGAAGGGTGCGGGTCTCATCTTCAGTCTCAGCAAGCAGGGCAGAAGGCAACAAAGTAGCAGAGCAGAAGAGTGGTAGTCCTTTTGGTAGCAGAGCAGCACAGCAGTTCTTCTTCTGTAGTATCAACATGCCCTGAGGTGTACTGAAGAGTTGGTGTCTGATGTCCAATATTTATGCCTGGTGCCCTCTTTGAAATGGGGGAAAAGTCTAAAGGAAGTTCTCGGGTTACCTGCCTCCCTTGCCCTGGCTCCAGACTAACTTCAGGTGGTATGCAATCTTTGTGTGAAGGCAGGACACAGCCAATTCAGGTGTAAGTGGCGCTTTGCCTATCTCCACCCTCCCACACTGCTGATCCAGGCACACCTAAGCTTTCGATTGTTTGTGGCCATCTAGGAAAAATACACAAAGACCAACTGTTATTTACACCCAGTCATGTGAGCCAGAGACTGTCTGCAAGCACAAAATGGCTAGGGCAGGAAAATACCAACTTTCCATTACACTTCCAAAGACACCAAACATACCATGTTTACCGGCTCAAATCTGGAAGTTACAGCTTATTAAGGGTAACTTCCATATAATCGTATGGGAGAAGCATGCCTTCTAGTAGCGAAAAATTAATGTAATAGTTTATCACTACCAGGACATGTAAAACTTAAATTACATTCCTACTTTTTAAGAACATTGTTCTCTGCCCTGTGAGCTGTTTAGGGCCTACCCTACGCGTGACTTATATTTATTAGATATGCAAGATTGAGCCTGTGAAATGGTGTATTTTGCTAGTTTGAAATGGCAGTTTACAACTGCAGACACAGACTGCAGTGGCAGGTTGGTTATACTCCTAGCAAGTTCTGTTCATCGGACCCATCTTCTTCATACTATTATCATCTCAATAGAGTCGCCTATGGTTCTGTTTTTTTCTTTTTATGGACGTCATTCAGGAGTGGCAATTGCTGCTGGCTTAAGTCTTGATACTCCTGGACATCCTGTTCCAACTCCTGGCATCAGAGGTTTTCAACGGTAGTGCCACAGTAACATTATATTTTTCACCAAGTTACTTTCCAAAACAGTAACAGCCTGAACTTGTGCTTACTGCACATAGTTGCAACTTGCAAAGGTAGCCATTTGTCTGAATCAGACGAGGAGTAACCAGTGACAACCCAATAACACTACCAAGAAGGGGGAAGAATTATGGGTCAGGGGGTTACTCTCTGCTTTACAGGCTCAGAATATTGGGGTCAGAGAGCACCACACATTCTCATGCCAAGAATAGTTGTGCTTGAATTGATTTTCTACTAAAATGATTATAAAGCCAGGTGACTCTACTGTAAGTGCATTATTTTTTAAAGAGAATGTACGCAATGTCCAATATCCTTTCAAACCACACTGTAGAATTTATTGAGGGTCTGGGATGTCATAGTGTCAAACTGAAAAGAATAGCGTCCTGGATAAACATGAACTAACAAGAACGACTTACCATTATTCAGTGTATGAATTGAAAGACATGGAAAAGAAAGGTGAAGCATGGAGTTGACTGCAAGATATTGTCTGATATGTATTGGTTAGTGAATTGAAGAGCAGACAGATCTAGTTGCTGGTCTAGGCAACAGACTCAGGTAGTAGGTCAACGCTTTAAACATCTCAGGCATGCCATTGAAGCTTGCTTGTACAGTTTTAAACTGCCATTTTTTCTCCTGTCAAAATAAACCTTTTTAGAACAAAAGGAGGGAGGGAGAGAAACAAGTGGATTCAGTCTCCCCTGGTAATTCGTTTAAACACAATGGAATCCACTCAGAAGGTGGTAGTGATCCCTAAAGCGATGGGGAGCACACAGTGTTGTTTAAATGCCCCTCACACACCAACAGGCCCCTTGATGTCATGCTTCATCATCGGGGCCTTCGCACCCCTCTACCGGATGCGGTGTGCTGCGACTCACGGATACGTAGGAGCACTGATAGTGAACCATGTGTTAGTGTGTGTGAGGGAAGGAGTGTGAGTGGTGAGGTGAGGTGAAAAAAAAAGTGAAGGTTAAAAAATACCTGGCTCGTAGGAAAAAACTTATTTATTATGTCCTCGGCTGGTATTGTTAAAAGGGTGCAATGTGAGGTTGACAATTATACGTATTAGGGTATATCAACCTCTAAAAAGAGGCGACATGTTTCGGAGTACAGCGACTCCTTCTTCAGGACGAGGATATGCACGGTTATCCTCACCTTACTCACATGGATGTAAAATGTAAAAGTGTATTTTACCAAAAAAACACTAGGTGAAATGTACCTATCAGTGTAAACTTGTAGATAAGCTCTGTTGCGCCCAATTGGCGTTAGAAGAACCTGTAGGGTGAAAAACATAATGAACATCACAATCGGATGTCCAGGAACAGGGAAAAAACAATAATTTCCAGTTATGTGAGGGTAAAAAATGAACCGAAAATAAGGTTCAAGGACCCTGTAAAATAAAACACTAAAAAGACACACAGTAGACACAGACATACACTTAGTGGAAATACGCCAAGACCTCTTTCCCAACAAACACTGTGGAGGAAGGGAGAGAATTTAATAATAGTGGCTTACTTATAGATCAAGGTTGTCTGACCTCATGAGCCTAAGCGTGGTATTGGGGGTTCCTTCCTCACTGCTCAGTATAGCAACCTAAAGGATGTTAAGGGTAGGTTTTAGGTTCATATAGTTGTAATGGGAGAATTCGATGGCCCTTGATTTTACAACCCAACTCACGGTTACTGCACGGTCTAGTAGACTGCCTTCCCCTCAACGCGGCTCCGACGGTGTGTCGGATCAGGTTGATTTTGGCCTCTTATATACTGCCAGCTGCTTCAATTAGTGAGTAATTAGAAGCGGAATCATGCCCAAACAAATATAAAGTATGCAGATCAGGTCCGGTATTGCGCGCTGGTCAAGGGCGTGTTACGCAGTTGGACTGCGCATGCGCTAGGAGTGAGTGTACCTGCACTCGCGCATGCGTATTGCCGGTAATGATGCCGTTCGGTAGACACGGCAAATCAAGACGGCCCGCATGTGTGCTGATGTTTTCTTCAGACGCTGATTATTAGCGCATGTTTCCGGGGCAGGGGGTGGCACTGAAGAGAGGATATTCAGCACTGCGGGGTAGGGTACCAAGGACAGCGTTATTTGAAACAAACAAAGTCATAACCATATGCAGGTAATGGTGTTCATAGATTCATAGAAAAGACAGCCCTCATGCATAGATGTTTCAACATAGTTTCGCTGCCAGCATGGAAGGAAAAACAAAGATGCCTATTTTATCAAAACAGATCAGCGCAACTGGCTCCATGGAATGGAGTCATTTAGCCCAGTGGTGTCTGTTCCAAGGCGGAACACCCACCTCTGCTCTTTTTCAAATAGCCCTACTTCTGTTGGCAGTTGTTCAATCACTGTCCAGTCAGTATATTTCGTTAACACAGTGTTGGTACTCTAGAAAGTGGGCTGCCATTTTCATGGTTGATTTCTTGCATCTTATGTTGCTTTTATGTTCATTGATCCTTATTTTGACTTGCCTTGTTGTCATGCCCACATATTCTTTGTTACAGGGGCATGTGATCAGGTACACAACGTTCTTACTATTACAGTTGGTGAACGTGCGTTGTTCCCAACTGGTACCATTCGTGAAGGTTAGGATCTGGCTCTTTTTGGTTAAATGACAGCTGTTACAGTTGCCACAAGGGTGGTGGCCATGTACTCCTTGTAACCTTGTTTGTTTTACTTTGTTTGTTGGAGGTCTCGTGTGGACAAGCATGTCATTTAGATTCCTTCCCCGTCTGTGGGCAAACAGTGTTTTTTCCAGATTCAGTGAGCCGCTTGTCAGAGTACGCCAGTGTTTATTAACTAGTTTGGAAACTTGGTTTGAGACGGGACTGTAAGTGGTGGCACAGACTGTTCTGCTAGGTTGGTTTTCTCTCGGAGGTTTGTCTTCCAGAAGGGCTTCACGGTTATTGTTTCTAGCACTTTTCATTGCCTTTTGAATAACCTGGTTTGGGTATTTCCTCTGTTTCAGACGCCGCATCAAATCAAATCAAATCAAATCAAATCAGGTGTTAATTAAACGCGACTACTCACCCGTAGGGGTCTCAAGGAGCAGAGGGTGTGCGGTGGGTTTGCAGGTTCCAGTCCATCAAGAACGAAGTCTGTCGAAGAGCGAGGTTTTGAGGTTTCTTGCGAAGATGGGGAGCGATGTTATCTGTCTGAGGAGGAGCGGCCTTCCTATCTGGTCTTTCTAGTGCGCAGGACCACGGCGTAGGAGAGCTGGGCTGATCGTAGGGTCCTTTAGGGTGCGTGAAATTTGAGTCAGCTGTTCAGGAATCCTGGTCCGGTGTCGAGGAGGGCCTTGTGAGCGTGGGTTAGCATCTTGAAGTTGACTCTAGCTTTAATGGGGAGCCAGTGGAGTGTGCACAGGTGCTGGGAGTTGTTGCAGTAGCTTGGCACGTTCTGTAAGTTGCGGGGGAGGTTTTTGTTTATTCCGGCATAGAGTACGTTGCCGTAGTTGAACCTGCTGGTGACCAGGCATGAGTGACGGTCTTTCTGTGTTCGAGGGGGATCCATTTGTAGGTCTTACGTAGGAGGCAAAAGATGTGGAAGCAGAGGGCGAGACTGAGTTGATCTGGCAGTCCATTTTGAGCTCTGAGTCCAGGATGATACCCAGGTTGCGTGCATGGTTCGTGGGGGTGGGCGGGCTTCCAAGGGCGAGGGGCCACCAGGCGTTGTTCCAGGCGTCTGGGTTTGGGCCCATGATGAGTGCTTCCGTTTTGTTTGTGTTTAGTTGTAGGCAGCTGTTTTTCATACATTTGGCGATGGCTTCCATGCCTTCTTGAAAGTTGTGTCTGGCGGTGTTGGGTTCGTTGGATAAGGAGAGGATGAGTTGGGTGTCGTCTGCGTATGACACAATGTTGAGTCCGTAGGTTCTGACAATAGGGGCAAGCAGAGCCATGTAGACGTTGAAGAGCGTAGGGCTGAGGGCGGACCCCTGGTGGACTCCGCAGGTCTGAGAGGAAAGTTGGGAGTCTGATCCGCTGTGTTATGCCGGGGAGGAAGAAGCGGATCCAGTTGAGGACCTTGTCTTGGATCCCTGCATTGTGGAGTCTGTGTATTAGGGTGCGGTGGGAGACTGTGTCGAACGCCGCTGAGAGGTCGAGGAGGATGAGGGCTGCTGTTTCTCCTTTGTCCAGTAAGGTACGGATGTTGTCTGTTGCGTCAAGGAGGGCGGTTTCCGTTCTGTGGTTATTTCTAGAGCTGGATTGGGAGGAGTCGAGGATGTTGTGCTCTTCGATAAATGTGGCAAGTTGGCTGTTGATGGCTTTCTCAGTTACTTTTGCTGGGAAAGGGAGCAGAGAGATGGGTCAATATTTTTTGAGGTCGGTGGGGTCCGCAGAGGGTTTCTTCAGGAAGGGGTTGATCTCACATGTTTCCAGTCATCAGGGAACAAGGTGGTTGCCAGGGAGTGTTTGATTGTGTGGCAGAGCATGGGTGCAATAGTGTTGGCGGCTCTGTTGAAAATGTGGTGGGGGAAGGGGTCTGTGGGGTCCCGGAGTGGATTGACTTCATCATCTTCAGTGTGTCTGTGGTGGTGAGGGCTGTCCAGTTGTCGATCTCTGGCTTCAGGGTGTCGGGGGTGGTTGGTGAGGGTTCAGTGTGTTGGATGTCTTCGTCGAAGTTGTCATAGATGCTCTTGCTTTTGTAGTGGAAAAAGGTGCTGAGTTTGTCGCAGAGGTCTTGTGAGGGAGGGATGATGGTGGACTCGCTGGTGGGTTGGACGATCTCCTTGATGATGTCGAAGAGTTCTTTGCTGTTGTGTGCATGAATGGAGATTCTGTCTTCAATCGCTTTTTTCCTCGTTTTTCTGAAGAATTGGTGGTGGGCATTCGAGGCAGCTCTGAAGTTGTTGTGGGCTTCTGTGGATTTAGTGTTCTTCCAGGCCTTTTCGAGGTGGTTGCAAGTGCATCTGGACTCTCGAAGTTCGGTGGTGAACCATGTAGCTTTCTAGGCATGGGTGTTGGTGTTTTTCTTGAGGGGGTTATGGTGTTGGACTTGTCAGAGATCCATCTGTGCAGGGTTCAGGCTGCAGTGTTGGCATCGTCGTTTTCTACGATGGTTGGGGTGGAGTTGCTGAGTGATATGGTTAGCTGGTTGGCGGTGATTCTGGTCCAGTTTCTTCATGTTATGTTATGTTAAGTATGCTTATATAGCGCATGGCTACCCCATCAACAGGGTGTCCCAGCGCTTGCAGACAGGCCAGATGGCAGACCGCAGCAGGGGAAAAGAAGTGACAGTTTAACCGGCACCCGGAATGCTGGTCGTCCTAAATGGAGGAGAACAGCCAGGTTTTAATTTGATTACGGAAGAGCCGATGGTCCTGTGTTGCGCGTACCTCTGGGGGGATGGAATTCCAGACCATCGGGGCCATGGACTTGAAGGATCGGCCACCTCATGGGAGCATATGCTGGTGTCTGTGGACGGTGGGTGTTCTGGACGCATCGATGGTCAGACCATGGGAGTTCGGTGGTGTGGCTGAAGGTGATGGAGTTTCCTGTTGTGAAGAGGGGGTTGAAGGTGTGTCCTTCTGAGTGCGTGGGTTCAGTCACGATCTGGCCGAGTACAATGTTGTGGAGGTTGTCCAGGAGGGATGTGGTTCGGGGTCCAGTTGGTTGTCGAGGTGGAAGTTGCGGTCTCCCAGTAGGGTGTAATTGGTGGACGCGATGGCATGCGTGGAGATGATGTCAGTGATAGAGTTGGCGATACGTCCGCAGGGTCAGGGGGGTCGGTAGATGAGGGTTCCATGGAGGGTGGAGGTAGGGCTGGCCAGTATCTTGAAGTGAAAGTGTTCTATCAGATCTGTGAACTCGTCGGGGAGTGTGCTCAGGCAGATTGTGGATTTGTGGAAAATGGTGATTCCTCCTCCAGGGCGGGTGGAGCGGTCCTTCGTAGAGATCTTGTATCCATGGGGAATAGCGATGGCAATGTCCGGTCCCGAGGTGGTGTTGGTCCAGGTTTCGGTAAAGAATGCTACATCCGGGGTAGTTTTGTCAAGGAGGTCCCAGATTTCGCTGGTATGTTTGTGGAGGGATCGGATGTTCAGGAGGATGTATTGCAGTGTCTTCGGTTTGGTTGTGTTCTTGCAGGCGGATTGCGCTTGGTCAGTTGTCTTGGCGGTGCTGCAGGAGTGCGGGCAGCGGTGACAGCTGAAGGGTCCGTGGGTGTTGGCTGGTGAAGCTAGCTTGCAGTTGTTGGTGCGGCCTGGCTTGAGAGCGTGGAGTGCCTCTGGGTCGTAGCGTTGGAGGTGCAGAGATCCAGGGTTCCTGGCGCTGGTCACAGTCGGGTCACGGGCGGGGGCAGACAGGCTTGCCTTTGGCACCCCAGGAGGGTGAAACAGGGAGATTGAGATGAGGGTAAAAAACAAGTGAAAAACGAAGGAAAGACCCAGGAGAGTGAAGGGTGGAGCTTAAAATGAGGGGAAAATGACTGAAAATGGAGATTAAGACCCTGAAGGAGAGTAAAGGGGTGAGATAGATGTGAGGGAAAAAACGAGTTAAAAAGGAGAGAAAAAGCGGAGCAAGAGAATGGAGACAGAGGTCCACTGGACCATCAGGGATGAGCCGCAGGTGAAACCTGCGGTTGGAGGAGGGCCTCGAACACCAACAGAGTGCAGGGGCTCCTGGGAATGCCTCACTTAATGGTGGAGCTGCGAGGGAGGGAGAGCAATTTCACTGGCAATGAGTTAGTGGCATCTCACACTCCGCTGCTTCTTCAGAAGCAGCTGGTGCACCGTGCACCTCCATGCATTTCTTGGCATAGCAAGCACCTCATTGATGACAGCCTCAACGATGAGCACAGGACCTCGCACCACTGATTTGCAGCTACTAGGAGTCACTGCTGTGCAAAACATCCTCAACACAGGACTCCACATTGCTTCACAAACAGGATTTAAGGAAGTCTTGCTCAACAGGCCCAACTGGGTACCTCTAACCTGCCCATGCTCCATTGATGTCAGCCTGAACTTGTGATTTTGTCCTGTTCTGATGTGACCAGATAACTTATTTTCACTTAACTCTTTAAAATTGCAAATCCCTGGTTCTACTGATTAGATTTTTGTTAGTTTGGTCTTAAATTATGTCTTACATTTTACTCCTTTTTTCTAAATTGTGTGGAATTCTTCTTGTGTTGTGATTACTTTATCACTGTTTGAAGTGCTGCATAAATACTTTACACACTGCTTCTAAGTTAAGCCTGAATTATTTTGTGTCAAGCTACCAGAGAGTTGAGCACAGGTTAATTCAGCGTTTAATTGTGACTTCACCCTGGCAACGATTGCGGTTCCTGCTTGAGTAGTATTTCACCCCCCCGTCACCCACCCACCCCCAGCCAGTAACACAATTTGTTACACTGTGATATTACCTGGGCAAGAAGAATATTACAGTTTAGGAATAAAATGTTCTCAAAAGCAAATGTTTTTTTTCTCAAATATAAACTCAAAATTGCTGTGCTTCATTGTCCATGCAGTACAAAAAGGAATGAAAAGAAAAAACTGTAAATTAATTGCAAATATTATAATATGATGAATATACAATGTGGAAACACTCCGGGGCTTATTCACAAGGACTTACCTCCGATTTATCTCCACGTTAATGCATCAAAAGTGGAGATAGAACCAACACCCCATTCACAAGCTGGTGCAAACAGCAGAAATCGTCAGAATTCCCGCAATAACAGCCCCAAAACCTAACACCATGGCGGACGCCACCAACTAACACTAATGAGATGCAGAATAGGCGTGCCCATGCAGAAACACATGAAAAAAACAACAACACCACTTTCAAAATGAACTGACAGATCCACAAACCAAACCAAAAACACCTGCCTCAAGCAGTTGTAAAGACGGACGGCTACCTACAGTAGAAACGGAGCCCCGCACACAGCCATACCCGAAGAACAAACAAACACATGGAGCTACCCATCATGCAGCTCAGAGCTCCAACAGGGCCATAACACCCACCGCCACCACCCCAAGGACCGCCACCACCCCCCAGGACCTGGACCCACCCCCCCCCCCGGACCTCCAGAGAGGCAGCAGAGAGTAAGACAGCGGACCTACCACAAACGAACCATTGTCTCAGACCTAACGCTCAAGGAAGTCTTTGTCCACTACAGGCTCAAAAGGATAACCATCATCCTCATCATCCCTATCATCCCCATCATGACCCACAGGTTGGCGGTCCCAACATAGCGGAGAACCAACTTCAATCCGCAGACAAAGCTGGTGGCTGTGCAGCACCTGTTGGCCTCTGGTACCTTCCAACCAAAAACTACCAGAGTCGGAGGGGTATCACAGCCAGCCCTCTCAAAGTTCATCACAACTGTCCTGAATGCCATCCTCAGCTTCATACCCCAGTACCTTCACTTCCCCAACACATACCAGGAACAGCTGGAGGCAAAGCAAGGCTTCTACGCCATAGCCAGATTCCCAGCCGTGTTGGGGGCAATCAAATGCACACATGTCCCAGTTGTGCCCTCTGCGGATACTGCACACCACTACCGCAACAGAAAGCACAAGCATTCCATCAATGTGCAGGCAATAGTGGACCACAAGTGACTCTTCACCAATATCGTTGCCAACTACCCAGGCAGTGTGCATGATTCCTTCATCTTCCGACAGTTCATCATCAACAAGCGCTTCCAGAATGGCACATATGGAACAGGAATGCTCGTTGGTAAGTACCAAATCAGCAAACCACACATCCCAAAGCCTCCAAAGCACAATGCACAACTGTTTCGATGCACACGTGAGCAAAACACATTCAACATGTCATACTACATGACCACCTACCAGACACGACCACACCACTCCATGGTCATCCTGAGCTACCCCTGCACCCAATACCGACATTTCATGGCACCACAGCCACACAAAGGCTGAACGTGTGGAGATGCGGAATGCAGCCATGACAAATTTGAGGCACTGCTTTGCCCACATGACCTGACCCCAGTCTACCGCAGGTCAGCCTCCTGTGGTGGTGGGCCCATGTCACCCGCTGCGCATCCTGGGCCACAAGCCCTGTGCAACTCGTGTCATCCCCCCTTGTAGTTCTAACATTGCATTTCTGAGTGCCTGATGACTGTTGGTGTAGTTGCCAGCATCAGCTACTCCCTGTGGGTTGGCTTACACTCACCCCACACACAGCCAGCACAGGCGTCACTTGATTGGTGGACCCGCCATCACATCCTGCGTACCAAGTATTGACTCTTTTCTCCCTGCACTGTCACAGGTGACCAAGGATATGCACTCTGTCCTTGGATGATGACACCCCTCTGAGACCCAGCCACACCCGCACAGAGGCAGTACAATGTGGCCCACATACACACCAGGGGCATCATTGAACGAACATTTGGCATGTGGAAGTCACGTTTCAGGTGCCTGGATTGCACAGGTGGGAAGCTCATGTACAGACCAGACATTGTTTGCAAGCTGATTGTTGCATGTTGTGTGTTGCACAACATCTGTGTTCACACCATGGCCCCATGGATCCCAGTTCCAGAGGTATCGGCCAATTGTTGTGGTGATGGGGCAGGTGGCCCACACCCCACTGCAGTAGCGGCAGGAAAGGCCCGTAGGAATACCATCATTGACATTTCCTTCTCATGAGCACGTCACATTGTGACCATCCATGGCAATCATGCGACAGTAGAAGATGTCCAAATGTACTGCATGTGTGAATAAAACATATTTGCAGGTTACAGGTTGTACTTGTACATTATCATGTTACATTTCCCTGCGATTTCAGATGTGATTTGCACGGTTGTGCACATTTGCTGAACCAGTTGTGTCCTGTGTTCAAATGTGGTGGGGTGTTGTTTGTACCGGGATGTTGTCAATGTCAAGGTGCACTCCTGCTTATGTGCGTATGCTTCACAGTGGGTGTGTCGCTCCTGATTTGTCTGCCACTGGTCTCTTTCATTCAGTTTGCCTGCAGTTCTGTTGTTCTATGGTGCTTGGATGTTGTGGTGTACATGTTGTCCTCTGCAGTTAGCCTGGGTGCATCCGTGGTTCTCCGCTGTTGATGGATTTTGTTCTGTGCTATTTTCTGTATTCTGTTCTTTTCCCCGCATTGCGTGAGTATTGCTGCCCTCGCACTAGTTGTCACTGTTTTGTTGTCGCGCTTTTTCCCATTGAGGTTTTGTTCACTTTGGGGTTTGTCTTTTTATCTCCGTTGAGGTGGTTATGTCACGGTCATTGGCCGTGGTTTCAGCAAACTAATGCATGCTACCACCGTGTTGTGAATTCCACGTTGTCACAGAGTTGTTTTCCCGCGATAGGCTGCGATATTGAAAGTTGCGTTACGCTACTCTTGCTGTAGTTATCACCCGTCCTTGTGAATACACCCATCTTACTTAACTGCTACATAAAATAAGATACAGAATACTAAACGGGATTTAGAAAACATAGATAAGCATTTTGTGCATACTAACATTGGCACGCATATTATAGTTTAAAACATGGACTACAATACTTAATAATCCACACAAGCACAATTCCCTCAGTGGTTGCTGATACATTTTCAGAGTGGTTTGATGTAAAAACTCGGCTCGAAAGACACAGAGCAAGTCAGCGAAACCAGTGCCTGGGCTACACACTGCCCCCTAGCACAGGTAATTGTTGATTAATGGGATCGAGGTTACCGGGCACAATTTTCCATATAATCCCCAGATATTTTTGTGGGACTTCTCATCTCACGCATATTTTCAAAGGTGTTTGGCCAAATAGTGCATTTTAGAGCCCAGTTTCACTAATCATGTGGTTAAAAAGACTTAGGTCGTTGAAATTGCCTGGCTATGCAATTCCATATGTAATCTTTTGATTTATTTTATACATTATCAATTATTTTTTTATTTCTACCTTCCAGTAAATTAATTTACTCTCTAAGAGTAGTATGTCTTTCTAATGAAGTAGAGTAAACCTCTACTTGGAAGGAGAGTAGAGACATACAACAGGTTAGGCAGATATTAAACCATATATATAGCAGAGCTCGGATAAATTGATCTTTTGGCCACATGCCTGAGAGCGTGTATGTGCAAAGATAATTCGATGATAAAATGATATTTAGCACAGTAGTTCATAAAATAGGTTTAAATGAATCATGCAAAATCCTAAAATGACCATGAAATATTATGCTCACATAAACATTACAGTTTTGTAAAGCACACATGGACATATTTACAAGCCCCTTGCGCCACCCTTACATCACTTTTCCCATGTTAAAAATGATGCAAAACTGGCGCAAGGGGCTTGTAAATCTACCCCACAGTCTTTTGCCATCATATATCAGAAATATGCCAATGAATGCCAGCAAACACCATTGGATCCTTCATATATCACCATATTGTTCCCCAACAAACCACAATATGTCAGTCAATTTCACAATATGAAATATGGCTCACATATATACAAAATATTTCTCACACCATATGGCCAGTCAATGCCATGATGTGCCATAGATTTCTAGAGAATGAATTTCAATGCCAAAAAAAGAAATCTTTTACATTATGTAATTATTGTACATCTGTTGAGGTGCTACACACAGCAGTAAGCCACCTCTTGCTTTGTAAGAGTTACCCAGGAAACAGCAAGAACACTAGTGCTGTCTGAAGCCTAGAAAATAGAAGGTAAGTGTGGTTTTGAATCAACTGTTGAAGAATCTGGTTTGACAGCTAACCAGGGATATACTAAGCTAATATTATGAGCTAATGTTCCGTTGAACTTGCTGACATGTAAAGGCATTTAGAGGGTTGTTAATTTATTGCATAGTCCAACTTTTGTCCAAAAGATGCTTGCAGATATTGAGGGGCATATTAGCAAGAACCTCGTTAAAATTATCGCCGTTTTAGAGGTAGGAAATTGCCGCTTAAACGGCGATAATGGGCTTGCTTATATGCGTTGTAGAATTCCAATAGAAGCCCTGGTTAGAAGTGCAGGACATCTATCCTGGGCTTCTATTAGAATTAGAAAACGCATATTAGCAAGGCCATTATCGCCGTTTTAGCGGCAGTTTCCTGCCGCTAAAACTGCGATAATTTTAATGAGGTTCTTGCTAATATGCCCCTAAGGGCTAGATGTAGGTAGAATAGATTTACCGAATTTTAATTACCGAATTTTACCGATTCGGTAATTAAAAATCGGTAAATCAAAGGGGTGGATATGTAGGTATATCCAGATGTGGAAATACCGAATCTGTAACATTCGGTATTTACCGAATCTGTAAATACAGATTCGGTATTTCCCATTGATTCAGAAGAGTCCCACCTACATCTGAGATTTACAGAATCGGTAGAAATACCGATTCGGTATTTTACAGAATCTGTAACTTTACCGAATCGGTAAAGTTACCGATTCTGTAAAATTGTGCCCCTACATGGCAATTCTGGAATACCGGTCGGTAATGGCCGAAAATACCGATTTTCGGCCGTTACCGACTGACCTACATCTGGCCCTATGTCTCTAACACAGCTACACTGAACATGGAAATGCAATGCACAGTAATGAGTGTTTGACTACTAGAGCAATGGATGTATTAGAAAGGAAATGTACCAATCAATGATATGCCAGTCTGAAAATGTAGGTCCTCGTTGCACCTCTCCTACACTGGTACTGGAGTGTGATCAGTGCCATCTAGTGGATTGTGAACGCCAGAAGACGTGGAGGAGACGTGCAACGTGGAGTGGAGCAGCGGAGCATTGGAGGCAGGCAGGTAGCAGAGCTCGGCTTGACGTTTGGAGCCCGGAAACTGCAAACCACAGGTTCAGTGGGGCGAGTCATTGTGGAGTAAGCCGCAGGAGGGCAGCGGGAGTCCAGTGCTGCCCTGACCATTTTGACCACTGCTGTACTGTGCTTGGTCTCGCGGTGCTCACGGCGGAATTGACCCCCCACCAGAGTGCAGTGCTGTCCCAAGTGCTGTGGTGTTGGCGCTGCCCTGACTGCTGTGGTGTAGGGGCTGGCACCTTGTTTCAGTGCCTCTATGCGCTCCTCATCAAAAATTCTCTGCCATTTCTTCAGTTCTCCGGTCTACAGCCCAGCGGGTGAACAGGCGGGAGACCTCCCACAATATCTATATAATATATATATATTTTTTAATATTTTAATATTTATATTTCTTTTGCTGGTCTCCCACCTCCTCTAGTCACCCTCAGTCTGGCAGCGGGCCCGAGCAAATTGAGCGTATGCACCCTAGAACTGTTTAGCTGGGTACTGTAAGTGTGTAGTGAGGCTGTGTGAAGAGACTTAGAGTTGTAAAACTGTGGGAAAACTGGTTTGCTCAACTATTTTTCAAAGCCTTAAAACCATAAGGGTCGGCCCATAGAGGTTGACCCTCATAACTTGCAGTTTCAGAGGATGAAAGGAAAGGAGTGGAAATCTACATTGAAGGAAACTGAGTGGAATTGCACTTGCAATACCATACCATTAATGGTCACTGTCTTCCGGTTGAGTGTGGAGTGCGGATTGTGGATTGTGGACAAGAGCTGGGTCGTGCTTGGACTGCTGAAACGGAACCGCGATTCTGCAGCGCTGCAGTTCTGCTCTCACTTGCTCCCACCAATACCTGCAAACCTGCTGAACTCCAACAGAAAATCCTGAACAAAGGAAAACTGTGAGTGCGTGCCGGAGCTGGGGGTGAGCAGGCAAGAGCTGGATCTGGGTTGAAGCTGATGTTTGAGCAGAGCTGCAGGGGTGTTGCTTGTTAATGCTTGAAGGGTACTTGAAGGGTGATGGTAGTGCACTAGCTAGTGCATGAGAGCTCCATTTTCATCAGCTGCAAACCTGTACTGCAATGGCAACTGTGGCCGCCATGAGCGGGTGGCTGCAGTGAATTGATTGGGTTTATTTGGATTGTGGAGTCTACAACCACGCCAAGCGCGTCTGCTAGACCCCCCCATGTTTTATGCTGATTCTCACATGTATTTCATATGATTCAGCAAGAAATGTTGGCACTTCAAGAACAACATCTGGACCTACAAACCCACGCCGAAGACCTAGAGAATAGGTCCCGGCGCAATAACGTGTGCATCAGAGGCATGCAGTGGAAGGAAGAGGGGGACTACCTACGAGCCTACACGGACGCGCTCTTCCAGCAGGTATTGAGCGAGCCACAACCAGTGGACATTCAGATGGATCAGGTCCACAGGGTGGGTCTCCCGTGGGGTGCCAGCTCCCCGCTTCTGGACATTCTTGTATGTGTCCATGATTTTCAATTAAAAGAATGCATCATCCGCAAAGCACGAGAAACACAACCACTGAACTTCCGTGGGCACACACCAGCAATGTATCAGGACCTGGCGGCCACCAGGCTCATCAAGCAGTGAAACTTTCCAGCAGTTACCACACATCTATGAGAACGTGGTATCCCCTACTCATGGGGTCACCCTTTCAGTATCGTCTTCAAATTGAATGGGAAGCTGCAGCAGATCTGCTCACTGGCAGAGGCCATAAACGTGCTTGAACTCGACGCTGATGCGCCTACCGGCTCCTCATCCCAGCAACAGAAATTGGGACCTCAACATGCAGCTGAGTAGCAGAAAGTTGGCACACGCAGCACGATCCCGAAGCCAGATCAGGCGGAGATGACCAAAGAGAGGGCTGCTGTGATTACTGAACTTTCACAGGTTACAGCAACCCAGAAGACTCATGAGGTAACAGATTTGGGGCTTTTATGGGAGGCCTTTGGGGAACAAGGTGGTCCCACAGGAGACGACCAGAACGGGCCCTGGGAGTGGGCATCCCGAGGTGTCAGAGGGGCGCTGTGCATGGACCAGCTGCTCTCTGCCATCCAGACCGCAGGCAGGTGGGTATACAGTTGACCATTGATGGTCCAACCCATCCCACTTGCCATGTCCTATTGGGTTTCCCCTATTTCGACAGACTCTGGTCATTGCTGTTCTTCTTATTGTATATAGCAAATATTGGTCATGTATTTCTTGTTGATGTGTTCTTTTCGGTTCTGTGCTGCTGGTTATTCTTTTGGGTTTGGGGTTTGTTTGGGGTTTATTTTAGCCTAGGAACAGCAACAGTTCCTAGGGCAGAAATGCGTGCAACAGGGCGCTGGAGGGTCCTATGCGCAGCTCCGTGGTCGATCAAAGGGTAGTTGCGATATGTATAGTTTGAAGATTGTAAGTTTGAATGTCCGAGGGTTGAATAACCCTGTGAAGTGTGCTGCAGTACTCTCCTTTCTAGAAAATTCAGATAGTGACATCTGCCTTCTCCATGAGACTCATCTGGTGTCCGAAGATGTTGCGCACATGCGTGATAGGCACTTCCCGCAGCAGTTCTGGTCCGCTGGACCGTACAAAAGGAATAGAGGGGCTATCTTATTGGGTGCGGGTTGCCCGTGCAAGGTGGTGTTGACAGTTGCAGAAATAGAGGGAAAGCTATTAGCCATTAGGGTGCAATTGGGGGAATCACATCTGACGCTGGGCTCTCTCTATGCCCCGAACAAGAAGCACGAGCCATTCTTGCTTTCCGCCTTAGCAGAAATCCTCACTTCCCTGGATGCAGCGATTCTAGTAGGGGGCGATCTCAAACTAGTTTTGAACGTGGAGCTTGACAGGCAGTGATTACACCAGGCTGGGACTCTGTCCTTGGGTAGGATAGGTTAGTTGGAGGATAGTGTCTTCCATGATGTGTGGCAGAAGCCGCATCCAGGTGAACGAGACTACACATATTCTGCAGCACACACAATTTATGCAGCCTTGACCATTTTCTAGCATCCACTGCTCTCAAGGGCACCTTACATTCCTCTGAGACAGCTCCGCACTCCCTCTCTGACCATGCCTTTATCTCTGTCTTACTCCATGCGCTTCGCTCGCGAACTTTCCCCCCCCGACTGGAGACTGCGCGATAGCTTGCTTCACTCTGAGGCAACAATTCAGAGGGTGCGGGATACTATAGTGCAGTATTTTCAGGCAAATATTGATGAGTCCACTCCTCTTTTGGCAGTGTGGGAAGCTCTGAAATTGGTGACATGGGGTGAGTTTATAGCGATTGCGGCGACATACAATATCATGCGAAAGGGAAAGCGTGAGGAATTGGAGAGGGAGGTGATCCACAAGCGTACGGGGGCGCCGCGTGTGTGGCGAGAGTTGGAAAAGCATAGACGTATGCTAAAACACCTGGGCGTGGACAGAGCAGAGCATGCTCTTCTCTGGTTGCGTCATAAATTCTTTCTAAGCAGTGATAAATGCGGGAAGATGTTGGCACATAGATTGCGGGTTCAGACACAGATGTCCTTGATCCAGTCAGTGAAAAACCACTCCGAGGTGGATCAGACCGCTGACGATCGGATTGTTGATACATTTCCACCTTTTATCGCCTCCTATACACAGAGTAAATCCTGCCTCGCAGGACCCAATGCCGTATTTGGCAGCATGCGAGATAACCCCTCACCCTAAATCTGCCTCGGAGGACCTAGATTCGGGTATCTGTATAGAAGAGGTGATATCTGCTATCGCTAGGTTGAAAGTTGCTAAGTCACCGGGTCGGTACGGCTTCATGGCTATATTTTATAAGACATTTTGTGTGGAGCTGGCTCCTTTTCTGGCCCGATTGTTTAACTCTTTTCTAGACACAGGAAGGTGACACCCTCAATGTCTGAGGCAGCGATCTCAGTCATTTTGAAGCCGGGGAAAGACTCGAGCTTATGTGGGTCCTACCAACCCATTTTGTTTCTTAATAGTGACGCTAAATTATTTGCGGGCATTTTGGTGTCGCGCCTCATGGTGGGGATGATCGATCCCGATAAGTTGGGTTTCATTCCCTCCAGACAAGGGGGGGACAATTCCAAAAGATTACTGCACCTTATCGATAGTACTCACCGCTTCTGGAGGCCGGTCTTTCTCTTGTCTATAGACGCGGAGAAGGCCTTTGATCGGGTCAATTGGGAGTACCTGTTTGTGGTTTCGCACCCGTACGGGATTGGTGCCAACTTCCTACGCTGGGTACAATGCCTATATGGCTCCCCCAAGGCCTTTGTTTGGGTCAATGGCTGTAGATCAGCCTCTTTTTCCATCGGCAGGGGCACAGGACAGGGTTGTCCCTGTCCCCACTTTGATTTGTGCTCTATATGGAGCCTTTTGCTCAGTGGGTCCGTGCGAACCCGAATGTGGTAGCTCTCAAATTCGGGGCTGATGTGCACAAACTTAGTTTGTATGCAGGCGATGTGATCTTCTTGATAACCCAGCCACGGAGGTCCCTGCCTGCTTTGTTCCCTGCCCCACTGCGGCCCGTGGAGGGAGTTGCGGTGGGGCAGGGAAGCGGGGTGGGGGATGGGCCGTGTGGGGGTTGATAAAAACCGGCATATGGATATTTGGAGGTAAGTAAACAATTTAATTAATAAAACTAATTTTGTAGCGTGCCCTGCATCGCAAAATGCTGCTGAACCACACGGCCAAGGTGCTGGATGCCTGGTCACGTCTCTGGCTGGCGTGGTTTGGGAAGGTAGCGGTGGTCATCACAGCATCCTCTGGTTCACCACTGTCACCCTCGGGTTCACCACTGTCACCCTCTGGTTCATCACAGCACACTCTGATTCATCACAGCACCCTGTGGTTCACCACTGCCACCCTCTGGTTCATCACTGCCACCCTCTGGTTCACCACTGCCACCCTCTGGTTCACCACTACCACCCTCTGGTTCACCACTGCTACCCTCTGGTTCGTCACAGCACCCTCTGGTTCACCACTGTCACCCTCTGGTTGACCACTGTCACCCTCTGGTTCATCACTGCCACCCTCTGTTTCACCACTGCCACCCTCTGGTTCACCACTGCCACCCTCTGGTTCACCACTACCACCCTCTGGTTCATCACAGCACCCTCTGGTTCACCACTGTCACCCTCTGGTTCACCACTGTCACCCTCTGGTTCATCACTGCCACCCTCTGTTTCACCACTGCCACCCTCTGTTTCACCACTGCCACCCTGTGGTTCACCACTGCCACCCTCTGGTTCACCACTACCACCCTCTGGTTCATCACATCACCCTCTGGTTCACCACTGTCACCCTCTTGTTCACCACTGTCATCCATTGGTTCATCACTGCCACCCTCTGGTTCATCACTGCCACCCTCTGGTTCATCACTGCCACCCTCTGGTTCACCACTGCCACCCTCTGGTTCACCCCTGCCACCATCTGGTTAATCACTGCCACCCTCTGGTTCATCACTGCCACCCTATAGTTCACCACTGCCACCCTCTGGTTCACCACTGCCACCCTCTGGTTCATCATTGCAACCCTCTAGTTCATCACATCACCCTGTGGTTCACCACTGCCACCCTATGGTGTACCCCCACCACCATCTGGTTCATCACTGCCACCCTCCAGTTCATCACTACCACCCTCTGGTTCACCACTGTCACCCTCTAGTTCACCGCTGCCACCCTCTGGTTCATCACTGCCACCCTCTGGTTCACCACTGCCACCCTCTGGTTCATCACTACCACCCTCTGGTTCATCACAGCACCCTCTGGTTCGCCACTGCCACCCTCTGGTTCACCACTGCCACCCTCTGGTTCACCCCTGCCACCCTCTGGTTCATCACTGCCACCCTCTGGTTCACCACTGCCACCCTCTGGTTCATCACTTCCACCCTCTGGTTCACCACTGGCACCCTCTGGTTCATCGCTGTCACCCTCTGGTTCAACACTGCCACGCTCTGGTTCATCACTGCCACCCTCTGGTTCATCACTACCACCCTCTGGTTCACCACTGCCACCCTCTGGTTCACCACTGCCACCCTCTGGTTCATCACTGCCACCCTCTGGTTCACAACTGCAACCTCTGATTCACCACTGTAGATTATGGGCACATTAACCTGCCCAGCCTCAACCGGGGGCTGGTTAATGTGTTACTGAATTTGAGCTTCAAGTCCGGCACCTGCTTCCTTATCTGTAAGTGCTTCCTGTTTTGGCTGTTTGGATGTTTCTCAGTTTAGTCATAGTAAAGTTAAGAAAAATCCTAATGTTAAGACTTCTGGTATTCACAGAAGGCATTTGGGAGTCCCAAAGTTAGGATTCCTACATTTACTACTACTAAACTGAGAAAAATCCAAATTTTAGACTTTCGGTATTCACAGAAGGCAATTAGGAGTCGGTAAGTTAGGAGTCCTAACTTTACTACTATAAACTAAGAAAAATCCTAATTTTAAGACTTTCGGCATTCACAGAAGGCATTTAGGAGTTCTAACGTTAGGAGTCTTAACTGCTGTGAATACCGAAATGAGTAAGTGCCTTCTGTGAATACCAAAATGGTAGTAATTTTAGGATTTGATTTTGCAGTTCAAGACAATGTTTACCTATATTGTTAATCCACTATATGCGTATCCTATTCCCTTGAAAGGTGCATCTATACTGCAATTCATATAACCTGAATTCAACAATGGAATTGTGCACCATTCTGCCTGAAATGTCCAGATGTGAAGCTTATCTACAAAGTTGCACCAGTCAGAGTCAGCTATCTTTGAATTCATCCCACCTATATTCCAGGATAAATTGCCCTCAGTGTATAGTACACTAATCATGAAGTTTGGGATTTTACACAGCCCAGATGTGTACACGGCGTTGAAGTGATTAGATGCTTATCCAATTTTGACAAATGTTGGATGATTAGCTTGGCACTTGTTGCTGGTGTAGATATCATTACAATTAAAACTAGATTCCCTTTGACTCACATGTCAGGAAGTACTAGAAATGGGGTCTCTGGTTGGAAGAGGTATGCACCCTGGCCAAGTAGGGGCCACCAATCTAGTCAGTGTAAGCTAGATACTCACTAGGGGCCCGATTCACAGAACTAACTTAAGACAAAATCCTAAACGTGCGACCATTTTCGTATTCACAGAAGGCACTTACTCATTTTGGTATTCACAGAAGACACTTACTCATTTCGGTATTCACAGAAGTTAGGAGTCCTAACTTTAGGACTCCTAAATGCCTTCTATGAATATCAAAAGTCTTAAAATTAGGATTTTTCTCAGTTTAGTAGTAGTAAAGTTAGGACTCCTAACTTCAGGACTCCTAAATGCCTTCTGTGAATACCAAAAGTCTTAAAATTGGGATGTTTCTCAGTTTAGTCATAGTAAAGTTAAGAAAAAATCCAAATTTTAAGACTTCTGGTATTCACAGAAGGCATTTAGGAGTTCTAACGTTAGGAGTCTTAACTGCTGTGAATGCAGAAATGAGTAGGTGCCTTCTGTGAATACCAAAATGGTAGTAATTTTAGGATTTTGTCTTAAGTTAGTTGTGTGAATCGGGCCCTAAATGATTACCTCCCCACCTATGGGGATTATCTGGTTGCGCTAGACTAGGGCTAAGTCGATGGCACACAGCCCGGGGATTGGAGCCACACAGGCCCGGATAACAGAGTACCTTGATCCTGGTCGCAACAATGAGATGCAGGGTGCAGACGAGGGATGTCAAAGTCGAACCTGCAGTCGAGCTGATGCGTTGATTTTCTTCACGCAATGGTGGTGATGCCTCGGGTTTGTTGAGCTAATCGCCTGTTCCGATTGCAGCAGTTCTGAAGGCAATGCACAGGGTTAATCCATGCTAGAGGAGCAATGCATTGATCTTCAAAACGCAGTGGAGGCAATGCATTGGTTCTGAAGCAGCGGTTCCGGATGTGATGCAGCTGTTCCCAGTGCAAAGCGCAGATTCTTCTCTAGCAACAGGGCAGATGTGCTGGTTCTTCCACACGCAGACTTGTGATGTGTCAATTTCTCCGGTGCAAGTATCTTGGTATGCTTCCAGTGATAATTTTCTCAAGAACTACTGAACAGATTTACACCATTTAAAGCAAAGAGTGCACTCTAGACCAAGAGCTACCTCTCTGACAAATTGAGTGTAATTCCGTTCAGCAGTTCAGGCTGTGGCTGTGACTAATGTTTCCTATGGAAATTAACATGGAGAAAACTCGGTTGAGACCACCCTTTTTTCTCGGCCCTCGCTTGACAAATCACCCCGAAACTTTCAAGACAGGAGTTTACCTAAGTAGGCCATTAGCTTTAAAAATGTTGTGAAAGATATTGGCAAAAGAAAAAATGCTTTTTGAATCGAAACAAGGTCCAGTAGGTAATATATATGTATATTACCTACGAGTGGTTTCCAGTAGGTAGTTATAGTTAGGACCTAGTTTCCATAGAAAAAGCGTTATGTGATTTGCCAATAACTTTAGCACTGCTTAAGGATTCATTGTGAAACTTTCAAAACGACTGGGGCGATCACTTCAACTGCTGTCTGGAACATTTCGAAGTAATTCGACAAGCGGGGCCGAGAAAAAGTGGGGGTCCCAAAATGCTTTTTTTCCATGTTAACTTCAATAGGACATTTTTACACAGTTACAGCTCAACCTGCTCAACGGAATTACACAAAATTTGACAAAAAGGTAGCTCTTGGTCCAGAAAGCACTCTTTCTCTTAAATGGTTTAAATCCATTCACTAGTTTCTGAGAAATGTAAAGATTTCTCAGATATCCAACTGTGGCCGCGGTGGATCAGCGAACCCTCCCGATCTTGTGCCTCTGATCTGATTGACTGCCAACACTTCAAACCAGGAAGTGTTGGCAGCTATCTTGTGACACAGTTGAACCGATTCACAAGCAAAAATGGAAAAAAACAGAAAAGGGGGCAGGGTAAAAACATCCTGACCCCCCTTGACCTATTCAGGCGGCCTCCTTTCCAAACCTAAGATAGCACTGGGACCCCATCCCATAAGGTCATATTCAATTCAATTCAATAGAGACTTTATTTCGGTTTTGTTTCACACCATAAAAGTACACATAGAAAATACATCGAACATTTCATTTTTAAAAATCATAATTACATAAAAAAGACATATTAATGATATTATACGTATTTCATTAATGAGTAAGTGGACAAGATCAGCAGTAAAGTGCAAATAATACTGGGTTTACAACATGATATAAGATCTTTCAATAAATAAGCTCATCATCCTTCAGAGGTATTGAATCACTGGTCCAGGCAATTTCTCAGTTTGACAGTTAATTTTAAAAATTCTATGACATGAAGAACACTGTCACTGTGCAAAAGCTGTAAATACATAAGTGCTGGTCTTATTTGATTAAAATTGAATTTCTTTAAAAGAGCAACAAGGTAACGTCTGCGCGGGTATTCATAAAACCTACATAAAAATATAAAATGCAGCATATCCTGTGGAGACTTCCCGTCGCAGCCACAGGGAGCAACAGTTTTAATAAAAATAACCGACTTTGGTCTAATTAAAAGATGATGAAAAATATTAAACCTGAACCTCGTCAGCAGAAATTTTTCATGAGAAGTAAAGGTGCATGTTAAATATGGTTCCATAGTGTCACAAGTTTTTAACATAACATATTTCCTAATATTAGGTTTCTTGAGCTCCTCCCCTTCTCTTTAGGCCCTCCTGTCCATATGAAAAGCCCGTTTAATTGCTGCCACATCTCCCTTTACAATCCTGCAAGGGTTTTCAAACATGTTCAAACATCCAAGCCTCAAAAAGCAAGATTTCAGGTATTTTAGCCAGGGCACGCACATTGAGTTGTCCTGAGACACAAGGTCTTTCACAATCAGGTGGGTAAGCGGTATATCTTGGTTTAACCACAATTTTACCCAACATATCAGTGGTCTTAGGGCAATTATATCACATAGGTACTGAGTCCCCAGTTCTTCGTGTACCGCTAAATTCGGTGTGCTGGCCGGAACACAGAGGAGACATTTTTAGAAAATTGTTTTCAGTGACCTGTAACTGTTCTCCACTTACGTAGCCCCATAACTCACTGCCATATACAGCAGTAGCTATCGATTTAGCATTATAGAGTTTCATCATTGCAGTATTTGGCTTCTTCCCCAATTTTGCTGCAAAATTAAAGATAGAGGCATTTACCCTTGTCATTTCCCCTTTCTTTCTTGGCAGGTGAGGGCCCCAGCTGAGCTTTGTGTCAAAGATATGAAAACGTTTGAGTAATGGGGATCAGAACATCATCTAGTTTAAAAATAAAATGATTTTTCGGTTGTCGGCCAACATGCATGATATATGATTTAGAACTGTTGACCAATAGGTCTCTGTTAGTCATAAAAATATTAAAAGCATTCAAAAGCGCCTGGAGACCCTTTTCCGTTCTAGAAATTAAAACTGCATCATCTGCGTATAAAAGAACAGGAATACCCCGCCTGCCAACTCTGGGGCAGTCTGATTTTACCTCCTGTAAAGCAGCATCTAAATCATTAATATAAAAATTAAAAAGAAATGGGGCCAGAATGCAACCTTGGTGCACTCCCTTTTTAATTTTAAAATTACCAGTGGTTTCCCCATTTGTTGAGTACCTAACATTTGCACTGGTGTTACTGTGCATGTCCACCAAAAAATCCACAATCCCTATGTCCACACCTTTCTCCCTCATGATCTGCCACAGCCTTCCCCTGTTAACACAATCGAAGGCTAATGACAGATCCATAAAGGCAAGGTGGACGGTTCCCTTCTGCACAACAGTGTAATTACTCAATATAAGGAAAAGATTAAGGCACTGGGTTATGGTGGAACGGCCTCTACAGAAGCCGCATTGGGAGATGGACATAATATTGTTGTCAGTCGTCCAACTTGACACTCGCTGCAGTAGGATCCTCCCCATAATCTTGACCATGGAATCTATCAATGAGATTGGACGATAACATAGGGGGCTGCCCTTGTCTCCTTTCTTAAACACAGGGACGATTGTTGATAGACCCCAGGACAAGGGACAGCCCGCTATAGCAGCTGCATTAAATACAGCTACCAAGATAGGTGCCCAAAAACCTGGATCAGATTTGTACAGATCCGGGGGGATTCCGTCAGGTCCAGGGGCCTTCCTAGCTGTGAGTCCTTCTATGGAGTCCATTACCTCACTTATATCAAGTTTAATTATGCCTCCCCTGGCATAAGGTGAAACATCAACTGTTACAGGGTCCACTAAGTGATACAGTTGTTTAAAATGAAGTTCCCACTCCTCCTTAGTTATGCAGCAATCTAGTCCATCACCCGGGTCTTCTGCCAAAAATGGTCTTTTGACTAACGCCCAGAATTTAGAGCTACAATTTAAGGTGGAGGGGTCAAGTATCTCATCCCAAGCCTCTTTTCTTAAAAACTCCTTATGGGATGCAATAACAGACTTATATTCTTTCCGACACAGTTTTACATCCTCCTGATTTCTCAGAGTAACTGACAGAGCTAACCTAAGATTACGTGCAGCTTTGGAACAATCGTGATTAAACCAGCTGGGACCCCCTTTCACCAAGTTCTTTGCGGGGGCCATCATCAGTTCTGACACCTTCTCCGACAGGTTTTGATATGCAATAAGCGCCTGCCTGGGATCTCCCCCCTCCTGTGTACAGTTCTTACTATCCTCAGTACATTTATCCACAATATTTTTGTATAGTAGATCTGGGGTAACCATTAACCATTTAAGTCACCGCCTCCCATCTGTTGTACACAGCCTACCTGAGCTACAGTTCTGTTTTTCCTTGTTAGCCCAAGGTCCCTTCAGACAAATTATTAAAGGGTTATGATCACTGAATTCACTATGCTCAATACTGAACGAGTCCAGAAGAGTCTGCATCGTCAGTGAGACTAACATATGATCAATAAAAGTGCCCCTTCCATGCCCTTTAAAAGTAGGAATATCAAAGCATTTTAATGGGTCCCTGAGTGTCATAGCCAGTGAGAGGTCCAGGTTGTTCATTAGGTCATTACAAAGTTCCCCATCCACTGTATGTTCCATGTGTAAACCACCCAGGCGCTCACAACACAAGTCTATTAAGCATTTCTTCAGTGGATCACCACAGGGATAAACATTAAAATCTCCCATGATCATGAGATTATGACTAAAAGCCTTCATAGAAGTAGTGATAAAATAATTCAATACAGATATTTGATTAGAGCCTGCACTAGCATTAATCGGATTATAAAAATTCACCAAACCAGCCAGACAGTTTTCTCCATTTAAAACTAAACCCATCACTCCAGAATGCTGTGATTCAATTATACGCATTTTACAAGGGACTAAAATAGAAACAAAAATCACAAGTCCTCCCTTTGTTCTGCCTCTTATTGATGGAGTAGCTGGCACGTAAAAGGCCTTATACCCTTCCAAGAAAAGATCACACTCTACCGACCAAGTTTCTTGTAGACAGATGACCTTAAATTGCTTGATATAGTTAACCCAGTTTTCATCAGCCATTTTAGAAGCCAAGCCCGCAATATTCCACGAGACAACCAGACATCCAGGTACTATGTCCTGTGAGTTCTCTGCGGGTGCAAGTTCACCTGAAGCCACAGTGCCCTGAGCCACAGGTACCTCCCGTCAATCACACATCTCAAGTCCAGAAAAAGCATCATACCTATTCTATGTGTTGACATTAAACCCATGGTGGTAGCGTCCAGCGCTAGAATTCCTATTGTGGGTTTCAGCCATATTTCCAGGCCCGCATGGATTAATAATGTTATATAAAAATTGTGTGTCCATGACTGGGGTCTGAGGTTCAAACACCCGCCTAGTTATCCTTTATTGGGGGGGGGGTTTGCACAAATGTGCGTAGAAGTACCCCAGTGGGCGCACACATATACTGTTCTCATTATACATTAATGATGATGCTCTTAAGAGGACAGTTGCCACATGTTGGGGATGTTTAAAATGTACAACAATGCAATCCCAACTTCCCAGTTTTTTGGACGGGCCTACCCAGTTCACCCTCCTTACTGCCATTATCTGGTCTGAGTAAGAAATAGGAAAACCACAGTTTTTATTAAGCCAGGCGACTGTCTTGTTTTTCAGTGAGGCATGAGATTCATCATAGGGTGAGGCAGGATGGGTACCACAAGGTGGAACGTTAGTCAGTACCGCCACAAACGGTGCACAGTCAGGTGGTAAGTTCAAATATCGATTGTTCCTAGGGGGCCTTGGATCTGTTCCGCTCCGTGGAGCTAAATTGGGTTGTGTCAACAAAGCAGGTACTACTGGAACGGCTGGTGTACTTAGTACCTCATTCACAGTAGTAGCTACTGCAACAGTATTACGAGTGTTCTGATGGACTTTAGCACTCGTCACCTCCTGCCCTCCTCCCCCAGCCTTAGCCCACACTAGTGGCTGCAGCCAGGTGTGTGGACACCAGGCCGCCAAGCCTAGCCACTGCCATAACCAAGGTGTCTATCTGAATGGTCAGCGGTTTAATCATCTCCTCTATTTTTGCTTCTAATTGTACTTCTAGATTTTTAATAAGAGATGCAAACTGTTCAACATTTATGTTCAGACCACTTTCATTATTTCCAGTAAACACAAAGGGGTTTATGACAGTGCCATTAGATTCTTTCCCATCCAAATCCCTTCTTTTTGTACTATGTTTTCCCCCCCCCGTTTTGCTGTACTTTCCTGCAGGTTCGCATCTGCCTTATGACAGGCGGAGCTTCTCCTGATTCCTCACTTGACAGGGCGTGTTGGTCTAAATGTACCTCAACACTCACCGTAGTGCGCGTCTGTGAATCTACTCTAAAGACTCCACTCGTATTTGCTCGGCCTCTGTGGTCACCCTTTGCGGATACAACTCAGGCAAATCCAGTGTCGGGGTCCCCTTCCCTAATGATGCATGCCTTTCGTTTTTAATCTGGCTTACTTTCTTCACCATATAATTGTCAATGGTGCCAGGGCCTATTGCAGGTTTATCATTTTTGGGTTTAGACGTCTTATATAGGTATAAAGCAGTATGTAAGGTTGTCTAAGAACCACTACTCACATACACGAAGTACACAAAAATAAAGAAATAAAGTCTCACGTAGGTAGTACACAGTAGAAGTCCAGATAAAAAGGTGTAGGGTCCCTGGCCCAGCCCAGTCTCCTCAGGCCTCTGAGGGCCACAGAGGGCCCGCCCTTTGCCCGGGCTTCGCCTGGGCGCTCCCGCGCGCGACTCGCGGGGCGAGAGGCGTTACTGTCCTTTAACGCGCCTCCAGGCGCTGTGTTGATGTCACTCTCGCGCCACAGCCACTGGGGCACCTGGGAAATGGAGTCCCAGCGGCGGCGATGGTGCAGGTGAGGCACGAGAGTGAAGAGCGACAGGCCGTTCCCCTCACGGCAGGAGAAGATGGCAGCGACGTGGGCCGGTTAGCCGTTCCCCTCACGGCAGTCAGGCAAGTCCCTGGTGCAGCCAGTGTGCAGAAAACGCTCCCACTGAGCGCTCGGCGCTCCTGTCCTTTAACGCACCTCCGGGTGCTGTGTTGACATCACTCTCGCGCCACAGCCGCCAGGGCACTTGGAAAATGGAGTTCCAGTGGCGGCGATGGTGCAGGTGAGGCACGAGAGTGAAGAGCGACGGGTCGTTCCCCTCACAGCAGGAGAAGATGGCAGCAACGTGGGCCGGTTAGCCGTTCCCCTCACGGAAGTCAGGCAAGTCCTTGGTGCAGCTCGTGTGCAGAAAACGCTCCCACTGAGCACTCGGCGCTCCTGTCCTTTAACGCGCCTCCGGGCGCTGTGTTGACGTCACTCTCGCACCACAGCCGCCAGGGCACCTGGGAAATGGAGTCCCAGCGGCGGCGATGGTGCAGGTGAGGCACGAGAGTGAAGAGCGATGGGCCATTCCCCTCACTGCAGGAGAAGATGGCAGTGACGTGGGCCAGTTAGCCGTTCCCCTCACGGCAGTCAGGCAAGTTCCTGGTGCAGCCCGTGTGCAGAAAACGCTCCCACTGAGCGCTCGGTGCTCCTGTCCTTTAACGCGCCTCCGGGCGCTGTGTTGACGTCACTCTCGCGCCACAGCCGCCGGAGCACCTGGGAAATGGAGTCCCAGCGGCGGCGATGGTGCAGGTGAGGCACGAGAGTGAAGAGCGAAGGGCCGTTCCCCTCACGGCAGAAGAAGATGGCAGGGACGTGGGCCGGTTAGCCGTTCCCCTCACAGCAGTCAGGCAAGTCCCTGGTGCAGCCCTTGTGCAGAAAACGCTCCCATAAGGTCATATATATGTTAAAGGGGATGTGGGCAGTTTGGCTCCCTCTCCCCAAGGCTCCTTAGGCCCTTGGAAAGGGACCCCAGGACCTATATGGCTCCGGGGGGGACGCCCTCTTCTATTTTAAAAGATTTCAGACCCAGAAGTTGACTCCTCCAGCCTGTAATGGCTCAGGAAGGCGGTCTGCCTTTTTATATTTTTTGTAATTTACTACTTCAGGACAGGGAACTGAGCTTTTCCTGGATCCAACCTACCAGATATACAAATACTTTGTACTGACCGGATTTGCACCATATCACAAAATCCACAATCTGTGTACCAAGATCTCGCTTCTTACCAAATTTAGTGTAATTCCGTTCAATAGATTTTAGGTCGAGACTCAACAGAGATGCAAGACCTGGTGTATCTCTTCTGTGAGCGCTTGGCACACACTCAGATTACCATTGGTTTTTAACAGGGCCTTCAGAAATACTGGCTTGTTATTGGTGCATTTGTGTAAATGTCCCTCCTCTGTGTGCAGAGTTCCCTACCTGGCAATGTAATAAAGAGAATAATTTTGTTAGCCATCACTATGTACATGTGTGAAGGCTCATTCTCCTTCCTCCCCCTCATCTATAGGCATTGTAGACTTATACACACCTTGCTTCCCTCCCACTCGCTGTTCTCAGCTGCAGGTTCTTCGTCAGTGCTCCTCGCGGTTTGTTTTTGTTGGCCTGCCTTGCAGTGGGAAGCGATCATGTTTTGTTTACTTCACTTAATGTGTCCTGTGCTTAATCTTTCCTCAGATGCGCCCGTTGTTTACTTTAGGTGCAACCTGTTAATTGTTTATTTCACTCTTTCTTGGCTTGTATTGTTTGGCAGTTGATTTTAAAAAAAGTCTGCAAAGAAATAACAGCTTCGAAAATGAATTGAATACTAATCATACATTCTTGTCATCTAGACCCAGTCGAGTTTGAACCCCAGTCCCGAATCCGGTAGCTTTGGCAATGTGCCATGTAAATGTTCTTAAAAACCCACTAAAAAAGCATTGGTACAGCAATAAATGTGCCTACCTGCATATTCATTCTGAGAGTCTTCTAGACAGTTCTGTTATATCACTCCATACTGGCTCTGAGAGTGCAAAACAGGTGTAAAATCTGCTCCAGGCAAAAAGTGGATTAACACAACATGAGCAATACAGTATTATAACTTTGCAAATACCCAATTATTGTTCTCCATACTCGTGACAGAGTTAAAGGAAGGTGTCCAACCTCTTACCAAAAAAAGACTGTTTTTAGGTTTGAACTTATGTTCCAACGTGACCAATGCAAAGCTTTGAGGGTTAGCTTGTTTATCTGATCACTAAAGCGCAAAAGAGAAGCAAAAAATAGGAGGCAGTTTAGGACCAACATGGGCTGTAGAAATACTTCAGAAAGCCCTCGCCACTATTAGTTAAAAGGTCACAAAAAAACATAGGGGGCATATTATCAAGAGGGTTTATCTCCGTTTTTTTGGCTTTAAAAGCCAAGAAAGCGGAGATAAAATTATCTCCCTATTACCTAGCTGTAGCTAACACCAGTTAGCGACAGATAGTAGGAGATAGAGACCATCTTGGGCACCGCTTTATATGTCAGTGATATTTATCACTAATGACATGCAAAGTGGGCGTGCCAAGATGTTAGCGACTGAAAACAGTCGCTAACATCGCTATCTCCTATTACCAACTTTTGGAGATATTCGCGCTAAGCGCGAATATCTCCAAAAGCTAACACCTGCCCTGAGCAGTTCTTAGCCATGTTATCCAATGGGAGGTGGATAACATGGCTAAGAGCATTAGCTCGGTAATGCATGAATATCGCTGTCTTTTCAGCGATATTCATTCATTTGCGGCAATTTTTATCGCATTTGCGATAAACCTTGGTAATACCAAGGTTTATTTGCGGTAAAAATCGCCGCAGCTCAGCGGTAAATTTTTGTCTCTAACCAAGCAATAGCGATAATTATCGCTAGTGCTTGGTAATATGCCCCATAGTTTATAAACAACCATTTTACAATAAAGTTATTCTCATCCGAATAGGTCCTCCACTGTTACTGACCGGCATGCTCCACATACAGCACATTATACACAATGAACTATAGGTGCACTCAGGGACACCTATACAGCAATTACCAGAACTTTAAGTGGACCGCGTCCTGCCGGTGCCCAGCACAAGCAGTTCTAAAAAGTAGATTTTGAGACGTGTCCCTATCGGGCTCTCCATTTTTGACCTCAGCCTTGGTAAAAAAAAAAAAATCTTATCTCTGCAGCTGTACCACCCTTCGCTACCTTCGATATAACCTCGAAGAGACTCGTCATAGTAATTTCACAGTCTCATCATTTCAGAAGGGAAGCATTTTCAATATTATATACAACAAAGCCACTGTTGCAGATTTTTTTTAATCTTATGCAACTAACGGCAACTGACAAAGCCAATAGCCCTGACGTGTTGTCGGTGTGAAGTCACTTCTTTTTTATATATGTGAATGAAATGACAGAAGCAGCAAAATACCAGTGGGGCAGCACCCTATGTTGAACACATATTTTTTGCTAAAGAGTTTTAAGCCATGCCCTTAATTCCATAGGCCACGCTCCTTTGCGCGACCCCCGGATTTTTTATCACACTTAAAGCCCTGGCAATAATCAAAAAGTAAATTATACTAGAACGGATTTGGACAGACCAGTGTCAGAAAATATATCTCTACTGAGAATACCTGGAATATTTTTACAACCATTTTACAATAAAGGTGTAGGCTCTCATCTGAATAGGACCCTCACTGTTAAGTGACACAAGCGCTCCACATACAGCATTCAATTCAATCAATCAATCAATCAGGGACTTGTAAAGTGTGCTACTCACCTGTGAGGGTCCCAAGGCGGTGGGGGGGGGGAGGGGTAAGCAGCTTCGATCCGTCAGAGTTGGGACGGCCTTATGCATGTGCAAGCTGTGCACCTGCACAGGGCCGCCAAACCCCAGGGCCGCCATGAGGAATCGGATACAATACATATTCGTGGGTCTGGCGGCGCCTGGCAGGGATTTGGTGGCCTCCGGCTTCCACTAACTTGCAAACACCCTGACCCACCCTTCATCCCCTCCAGTTCTCCCTTCACCCCCTCCCCTTCACTGGCCTTCGGCTCCGCACCTGTGTTCCTCGTTACTGATTGGCAGTCAGTGGCTCCGGGGTGTTTCAATCTCACCAAGGGCGTCGCGGCTGACAGACGTCGGAAGCCGAGGATTAGAGTGATCTGCGCAGACTCAACCTCCTCATACTGGTACTAGACCGTAAGTGACCCCGGCCATCAGCACACAATGGCCCGGACTTGAAAGGGCCTCAGAGGCCTCTCCGGCTTTGCCCAGGGCCTGCTGTTGCCCAGGCCAGCTCCGGCCCCACTAACGTGCTGCTAAGTACCGGGTTTCAACCCTTTTTTGCAGCCACAGAAGGGGTGCAGGCAGGGGGTGAAGGGGTCTGCATATCCTGCATGTGGGGGCGGGCAGGGGCTGGGAAGCAGGGACCAGGCAGGAAATGGATTCCCAGCCTTTTATCCAATTCACACACCCGGGCTGCTGGTCTAGACACAGTCAATACACAAAGATGTCCCATTGCACCCGCATACCCGGCAACTTTTCAAAACCAAAATGAGGGTGATAAACCTCCCTCTCGCTCGATTTTTGATGTTGCAATTTTTAATAGTGCCAACTCGGCACACGTGCGTGGGAGCGCTTTACACGAGCACCCGATTACATTCCCCAGAGTCAGGATTTTTATTTTTTGTCTGGTGGCGCCCAGGGTCTTGCAAAGGAAACCCCCTCCAACCTGTCCCCTCCCCCCTCTTAGTCCTACCTGCAGTACTGATAGGCTGCGCCGAGGTCCTGCTGCTGACCTGCTGCCAGTGGCGAGCGCGAGCCGACGAGCTTTGACACAGCAGACTCACCATGAATCACACGCAGACGAGGTCAGCTGTCCGAAGCATTACCTCTGGCAGTCGTGAAAAGTCGTTGCACTACTGAAGTATGGTGCTCGTCACACAGCACATGAAAACACGTTTCACATTGGTGCAAAAAAACAAAAGACAACACCCTTCCAGCCACAGGCCCTGCACGGCGTTGCATGCTACCCATGAAGGCAACTGCTTCAGTGCCCCTCATGGGCTCAGTAAGCACTATAAAATGCTACAGTACAAGTAGTCCATTCAAGGAGACTCAGCACGCTGGACCCTTGTTGCAGGTGCACCATGGCCACCGTGAACAGCCTGGGCTAGCGCCTTGAAGCTGACTGCCTGCTCCTTGTCCTTCCTTCTAGGGAGGCGACCGCAGTGTCTCTCACAGATCTGACAGGCGCCTGTGAGCGGCAGCTGGTGCCATCAGCATGCCTGGACCCTGCCAGACACATGCAATCAGGCCACAAATTTGTCCTTCTTACTTGCAGGTGAAATGACGAAAAGGCTAAATGCATTCTTGGCTTAGAGTTGGATTCGGGGCTCCTGTGTCAGCTCTGCTATGTCTTTATTTTTTCTCCTCGTCTAAAAGGTTTTAACTTGTGTTTGTCTTATTAGAAACTTAGAAACATGCAATGGAGATATATATATTCCAGGTTATGCGTTTCGGTTGCACAGCAAGCTTGTATATATATATGACCAAGCTTGCTGTGCAAGCGAAACGCATAACCTGGAATAAAATCAACTACTGGTGTATGCAACAGTTTTAATTAATCATGCATAATAATAAATTACAGTGCTTCCCACGTGCGGCGTGGTGTGTGCCAGTCTGCATTCTTTCTGGTGGCAGGTCGGATTTGGCGGAACGTTACAACGCGTCTTGCTGAGGTCAAACATTGGTCATATATATTTAGGTTTATATTTTATAACAATATGTTTACATATATATTTTTCTGAATGTGGAGTGCTCTAGGCTAACCTTGAACACTCACAAGTTCACCAGATGAGAAAACTAACTAAGGCATTTGCGGACAAATTAACTTGTACAAGACCACACCACATGTTCAGTTCGGGTAGCCAAGATTCATTAAAAAAAAACGTTTCGCCTGCAAGAGTAACTAGAAACTTTAGTTACTCGGCGAAACTTTCGGTGGCTTGTCTGCAAATTCTATTTAAGTTAGATTTAGTCGGTTATTATTTATGAGAAACCGGAAAGATACTGAAATAACGCTTTTTTGACTACTATAGTCAGGCAAAAGAAAACGAATTGATTAAACCGCAGTCCTCACTTAAATGGGAACAACTGGCATCTCATGCGTGCTCAGAGTGTGGACGATGGGGTTTCTATGGGTTTTAAGCAAACGTTCACTCAGACACCTGTCAGGAGGCCCGGCGGCGAGCGCAGAGTGACAGGGAAGTGCCGGCGTCACTTCCTCTTTCGAACGACTACATAGCCAAGCTTTGTCGGCGAAGGCTAAACACATCAGTCCTGTGGCAAGAGCAGACGCCGCAGTCCATGCACCGAGGAGGAACTGAGCGGCACAGCCACCGACTACAGGACAACCCCGGGCTCAAACCACTGCGGCCCGACAGCAGTGAGCAGCGTTGGCGGGAAAGGGAAGGAAGCTGGCACCATGTCAGACCCCTACATCAGGCACATCAAGCTGCTGGGCTTTGAGAAGCGATATTTTCCCAGCAAGCATTATGTAAGCATCAGGGATTCCTCCCAGACTACATATATATAAATTCATCAAAAGTTTCTTACTTTTTTAGATCAATTGCCAAAGTTAGCACGAGTTCGTCAGAGGTATTTATATGATTACAGGCATAATCCATTCATAAAATAGCGAACCCTGTACCAGATATCACAGTATTGAGAACACACTTAGGGTAATAAGTGACTGTTAATTAATGAAAGTTTATGTGAGCAATCTTTCTTGAGAGTCCCAAAATTGGGCATTTTTTGGTCGAGCCTACTAGACAACGCGGGCACTGTTGTGAGACATATTGTGGCTTATCAAGAGCAGAGAGGGGCAGGGGGCCTGCACTTTTGGGATTCCTTTTTACTCTCGTTTGCCTGTTTCATTTTCCAGGTTGTCATTATTGTGTTCGAACCAAGCTGCTGTAAGACAGCTCCATTTTCATTTGAGGTTTCTAGCCAAAGCAGTAAAAGAGAATTGCATTCAGTGCTACGTTTATAAACGTGCAGAAGTTGGTTTTCACCTGATATAAGTAAAAAAGAATGAAATGACAATCATTTGTTTGCCTTTCAAAAAGCATCACTGAAGTTGGACATGTATATAGTTTTTCTCCTCTGGTGAACTCCTTTTTCTGGACATTTTATTAAAACACATTCCTGAGCTCCGTCCTGTCCCGCCCACACCCCCTCATCTGGGGCCCCCTACCTACACTCCCTGCACAGGGCCACCATGAGCCTACAGCCGCCCCTGCTAAAAGTAAATGATACTAGAATGGATTTGGACACACTTGAATGTGAGAAAATATATTTCTACTGAGAATACCTTAAATATACGTATTTTTCTTAGAGTCATTGATGGAGATAATAAATAGTGTCCACAGAAAAGTCAGCTCTACGCACGATACTGAACTCTATGATAAAACGAAACCAATTTCTGTTTGGAACGTGTGCTTTTGTCCTTCCTACCGCTCCCACTATTGATCTCTTTTGGCTGATTGCCTCTCTGCCCCAACCCCCTCTGTATTCCTTTATGTGCTTTTCCAAGCTTTCCCGCAACCACATACGCGGCCTGCTTTCCAGTTTACATTTTCGGAGGATATCCTTGGAAGCAAAGAGTGCAGACTGACCAGTTAGGTGCCTCGAGTGCTGTCCAGTGAGCTGTAGAACGTGGGCTTTTACCCCAAGCTGTGCCATTGCAGCTGCATGCAGACCCGGTGGTGGGTCCGCGTTCAACAAATAACATATTGAGACTTTGTTATTAAAGCAACAGTCTATTGTAGACTGCCTGAGACACTCCAGCTCTTACAGCGAAGTCTTCCCAGATGACATCTAATTACAGAATGCAAATACACAAAGCTGATAATCCCAACCTTTTTTGAACATGGTAGGAGGCCAACACCCCCCATCCTTCGTTGACCCTTAAGAGACATGTGGCCAGGCAGGCACCATGTCATGACCATGTCATGAGTGATGTAATAAGTGACGTCATCAGCAGTGCATTGCAGGCGCGCAAGTTATAGTGAGTCCAATTAACTATAACGTGGGAATTTCAATGGTTTTATGTCAGTAACATTTCCAGCTAACTATAACTGGTGTCAAACCTATGATTTTTTCAGTGAATTTAATAGGTTTTTTAAATGCCAATTCCTAACTATAGCTGGTGTGAAACTTATGGTTTTTTCAGTGAATATATATATATACGCTGCCACGTCTGGTGCAATCGTATACCCACCGCTATGAGTGTGTGAGGGTCTATCCCCTTTTGGGCCATTAATATTTAACGGGAGCTCTCGTGTTTGAGTTTTGTTCAAAATTCAAATTCAGTTTCACATTACGTAATCTCTCACTACTTCTAAGAGCCAGTTACAGGCTTGCGGTCAGGTGGAGTTCTATTTGGTTTCATACCGAATCGAATGGTCCTTATCTACACACACGCAATAGCGCAAACTACTGTAACCAGAATGCAATGCGCCCACATGTTGTGCAATGCGCGGCTGAGTGCGGGGAGACCAAATCCAAATCTTAATGTTGTGCAGCATCCTAAATTGCCGTGAATGTATGTCCCTGATACACTAAGCAATGCAATCAATTGTATGACGTGTCACTATTTATGTATCGATTTCTGGAAAAAATACGAGACATTGTGTGTTTTTTCTATGTTTATTATTGACATGGTAAAGGGGACTTAAATAAGTGCAAGAACAAAATGGGGGCTACTTGAGAAAGGCTCAACGCCGAAACGCGTCGTCTTTAGTTTGTGCACAATAAAGTTTTTGTGCTGGACTTACCTGGTGTGCCGTGTCATTTTCTGGTGATACCTCTCATGGCTGTGAGCAGGAACGGAGGAGAATATATATATATATATATATATATGTATATATATATATATATATTTTGAAAAGTGGTCCTCAACATGAGTCCCTCAGAATAACAATGATGTTTTGTTTCCGTTTGCGACATTTGCACACATCCATAGCAAATTTGCACAGAATGTATGAATTGTATATTTTTAATCATGATTTTAACATGAAATATACGAGTTAATTTATTCTTTTAATTGATTGCATATTCAGATCAATTTAATTAATGGAAACTGACATGAAAGGGATTTGGGAACAGAGAGTTCATTAAGTGTAAAGGAGCCATAATCTCCTTGAAAACGTTTATTTTGTTATCTCTTTATACATGTTGCACTTCAAATTTATTTTGGACCACACGTTATCAATTGTAATTTGTCATTTGATATGTTATGGAGTTGTACCTGGACTAGGCTGAAGTCTGTCTTTTATATCCACAGGCTGAGGGGTCAGCTGATGATGTTAACGCACTTTAAAACGATGGGTGTAATGTCGGACCATGTCATGTGATCAAGGGGCGGAGGTCCCGGAACGAGTCATGGCGGCGTGTTTTCTGCACAAAGGATGAAATAAATTTTGATTTTGCAAAATATCCGTTTGGGTCCGGTTTCATTGTTGTCCTGGAGTGATTTTCGGGACTTGACGGAGTTCATGTTACGTTATTACACCGGCAGCTTCTGGGTGTATACCGGACCCCTTCAGTAACTAGGGCGAGAGCGGAAGGAAGCAAACTTACGGGTTTCCGGAAGGTTTAACGGCTCTGGTAAGAGCAACCGCAGCAGCCCCCGACAAGCGGCAATCTCCAAAAGCGGCGGCTGCACAGTAAGGCGAGGCAGTTCCCACGGCTGTGGTAGAACCAACGCCAGGCAAGCAGCTAACAGCTTTATAAAGGGCCGCGTGAGATAAGTTTTGGGACTGAAGGAGGAATCAGCACGGTGTGAGGGGTTATTCATAACCATCGGTACACATCGCTGAGTGCAAGGAATCATCCGCGATAAGTAAAAAATGTGCAGAGGTCATGGCCGCCGCTGATGTGGTCAGAAGCCGTGAGGAAGCGGCTATTGGAATGTTCGACGACGCCCCAATTGTGGATAACAACCCCGTGAGACAGGCAACACCATCAGGCACTGGGAGCAATGCAATGAAAGATCTTTTAAAAAAATTGGAAAAAGCCATGCGCACTGAACAGGCGAAATGGTGGGAGAAGAAATCATTGTCCCGCTATTTGGAGTTTGAACGTGTCCCCCGTGGCTTGAGAATTATGCTTGCCCCGAGTTTTGAAAACCCGGATCCCGAGATGTTGCATGAATGGGCAAGATGCAATTTAGACTCCTCCAGCAGATTGTTAAGAATCTTGATTAAATATGCGGAGAGTGATGGTGAGAAACTGGGGGTGACAATAAGGGATCTAAATGAACAGATCAAAAAGTTGGATGACGCGGAGCAGGAAAAGCGACTTCGCAAGCTAATGCTACAAAGGCTTACTAAAGAAGAGGAGGTAATCAAAAAGAGAAAAACCTTCAAGTTCCAGAGGGACAAATTAGATTACCAAAACGGCCGTATATTTACCTTTTCAAAAAAATATGACCAGCCCAAGGGAACGGCCGTACCGCTCACAGCAGGTACTGGACAGAGTGGCAGCAGGGGCATTAGTCCTTCAACATCGGAATCAAACTTAAGTTCGGTACCGGGCAGTGAGTCGGAGAGTGAACAACGCAATACTGGCAAAGCGGTGGGGTTTACCAAGCAGTCGTTAGGAGAGGAAGTGGAGTGCCTACGACACGACCGCAGACAGACCCTAAGATCACACACCGCAGGTACAGAAACAGGCAAAAACACAACCTCAAGCGCAAGTGGCGGAGGAGAAGTCAGGCAGCAAACCGGCACAGTGAAACCACCAACGAGGGGCCGAGGAAGAAAACAATGGAAACGCCAATGAATGCACAAGTAAGCAACCAACTTTCTATTATCAACCTCTCAGATGTCCACTTAACGACCAGTGAGACTAAAACTTTATCGCTGGGTCTGACATATTGCCCCCCATGTACATTTAATTATGCGCGAACAAGGATGGACTTTTTTAAATATATAAGAAAATTAAAGCTTAAAAAGCTATTTTTGCAGAATAAATCTAAAGCGCGCATGATATCTCAGGACAATATCAGAACTGATCGGGAACCTGGTCCGTGTTTGGCAGGAGAGGTTGACCTATATGTGGACCTTGTTGAATTGAATAGAGAAGGTGGAACTTTGGAGGACACTGGTGCAGAACGACAGTTAATAACTAATGCCCCAGGGACTACAAGTTTTAAGCCTAAGTCAACGTTCAACCCGGTGTCAATGTATGACAATATAGAGGTATTTAACAATCTGGTAATATCTGATTTGAAAGAACTGCATCAGGCATCAATGGCAAAGGATGTAAAGCATAACAGAAAAAGTAACAATGCCTATGGTAGCCTAATGAAAAAACTGCAAGGTGACAACACAGTCATTGTTAAGCAATCAGATAAGGGGGCAACATTGTCCTGTGGCCGAAACAAATGTATATGGAAGAGGCTCTTCTACAATTGAATGATAGAAATTGTTACTGTAGAAGCGATTGGCAAACAGCAAGATAGGCTTGGGATGCTTTCCATGCCAGATTGTATACTTGGAAGGGTGTGGGATTACTAAGTGGGGATGAGCAGAAATTCCTCAAATCTAATTACCCAGTAATCCCTGTTTTCTATATGATCCCCAAAGTTCACAAGAACCTATCCAAGCCACCGGGTAGGCCTATAATTTCTGCCAGGCAGGGTACATTCGAGAATGCCTCGAGATACATCGATCACTTCCTGCAGGAGCATGTGAGAGCGCTTCCCTCGTACATCAGGGATACTGGTGACTTTTTGGACAAGATTAGACCTATTGTGTGCCAGGAAGATTACCTATTGTTAACGCTGGATGTAACTTCCTTGTACACCAGTATAAATCATGATGATGGCTTGAGGGCGGTGAGACATTTCTTGCAGCGTAGGCCTGCCTGCATGCTACAACACAACAACATGATCAGTGAGATGACAGAGATCTGCCTCAAAAGCAACTTCTTTCTGTTTCAAAAACAAATATTTCAACAACTGAGGGGAGTTGCGATGGGGGCCTGCTTCTCCCCAAGCTACGCGTGCTTGCACATGGGGCTTTGGGAGGAGCAGGTCCTTGGAAGAACTTATGAAGGTACCATGGCTAATAACATCATAGCCTGGTACAGGTTCATTGATGACCTCTTCATTATTTGGAGGGGGTCAGAGGATGAGGCATCCAGGTTCATATCGGATATTAACGTAAACGACTTGAACTTGAAATTCACTGGTCAAATTAGCAGCACAAGGGTTTCCTTTCTAGATGTGGAGGTGAGCATTGCCAATGGAAAAATGGTAACGGATCTACATCGCAAAGAAACGGCAGGAAATATGGTGTTACACGCCACCAGCCATCACCCAGCCCACCTGGTTCGTAGCTTTCCCTACGGGGAAATGCTGAGGATCAGGAGGATCTGCAGCACAGATGAAAGCTGTGTGAAAGCACAAAATGCCAGCAGGGAAAGATTAATTGAGAGAGGGTATTCGAGAGTAATGGTGGAGGGTGCTATGAGACATGCAAATCAAACCTCTGAGCACAGTCTGACAATGGGTGCGGTACCTACACAAACACGAGAGGATAATGAGTCTGGTCAACCAAGATTAATAACAGCTTACAGCAGACAACACAAAGAAATATACAACATCATTCGCAAAAACTGGCAGGTGGTTAAGGGAGACCCGGTGATTGGTGGGATTCTTGCTAATAGACCGGCCATAACTTACAGCCGAGCCAGGTCGATGAGCGATATGTTAGTGAGAAGTAGTCCTGGAGTAGCCGATGACAACTGGCTAGGTAAGAGCAAGGGCTTCATCAAATGTGCTGTCTGCAAGGCGTGTAGGATAGGGAAGAGTCGCACAACCTACACAACGCCTTTTAGCAGTGAGGTGATAACAATTAAAAAGAAAATCACCTGTAGATCAGACTTTGTTGTATACGTGTTGGAATGCGCTTGTAGCCATTTGAGGTGTCATCAGTGATGTCATGAGTGATGTCACTGAACATGTCATGAGTGATGTAATATGTGATGTCATCAGCAGTGCATTGCGGGCGAGCAAGTTATAGTTAGCTGAACTAACTATAACGGGGGAATTTCAATGGTTTTGTATGAGTGAAATGTCCAGCTAACTATAACATGTGTGAAACCTATGGATTTTTCAGTGAATTTCTAAGGTTTTTTAAATGCTAATTCCTAACTATAATGTGGCTGAAACATATGGTTTTTTCAGTGAATTTCAAAGGTTTTGTAAATGATGATTTTTAAATGTATTCCTTGGTATATTTTTTTATACTGATTTACTACATTGTTATAAACTATTTATTGTTAGATATTTTATTTTTTAAATTACATTACATATTTTTAATATAAATTGAAAAAAGTGTTTAAAAATATTGAAATTGTAATATTTGTTTTTTTACATTTTATATATATTTTTTTAATTTATATATATTTTATATAGCAGGCAATGAATCCTATGAAAGGAAATTCAAGTTAGTGGTAAATACGGTTAAAATTACTTTTCAGGATCAGAACTGGGCTTAAAGATGCAGCACTGAGGTCTCTCCTGATAACAGGTGAGTAAATTGGAATTCTTCGCTCGGCTGATTTTAGAGGAATTTTTTTAAGTACCAAAACTTCACACCATGAAGAATTTCCAAGTGAAACCAGACAATGCATTCCTATGAAAGAAAATTCAAGTTACTGTAAGTACGGTTTGAATTTCTTTTCAGGATCAGTAGTGGGCTGAAAGATCAAGCACTGAGGTCTCTCCTGATAACAGGACAGTAAATCAGAATTCGTAGTTCGGCTGATTTTAGAGGAATATTTGTCCGTTTAAAAAATCAACTCTTACTAACTTTTCTGCTGAAAACCACTCAATGGATTTCTATGGAAGGAAATACAAGTTAATGGTAAGTACGGTTAGAATTAATTTTTAGGGTCAGTGCTGGGCTAAAAGAAGCAGCGCTGAGGTCACTCCTGCTATCAGGTGAGTAAATCAGAATTTGTAGTTCTGCTGATTTTATATGAATATTTGTAAGTTCCAAAACTCCACACGCAGAAACTTTTCTGGTGAAAACCACACAATGGATTCCTATGGAAGGAAATTCAAGTAACTGGTAAGTAAGGTTAAAATTACTTTTCAGGATCAGTACTCGGCTTAAAGTTGCAGCACTGAGGTCACTCCTGATAAGACGTGAGTAAATGGAATTCGTAGATCTGCTGATCTGCTGATTTTATAGGAATATTTTAAAGTTCCAAAACTCAGATACAAGTTACTGGTAAGTACGGTTAGAATTACTTTTCAGGGTCAGTGCTGTGCTAAAATATGCAGCACTGGGTTCTTTCCTGATAACAGGTGAGTAAATTGGAATTCTTAGTTCGGTTGATTTTAGAAGAATTTTTTAAAGTGCAAAAACTCCACACTTAGAATCTTTTCTGGTGAAAACCACACAATGGATTCCTATGGAAGGAAATTCAAGTAACTGGTAAGTACGGTTACAATGATTTTAGAGGAATATTTGCACAGTGCTGAAGGAAGGGGGCGGTGCCTGAGGTGACATGTGTGCTATGAAGCCCTGTGGCACGTTTTAAGTTGGGGAATTAATTCCTCTTTATTCCTGAGGTCCCCTGTGGGCCAACTAGCCCACCGGGTACCTCCAGTATTCACCAGGGAGCTGCTTTGCAGAGAGGTGTTCAGAGGCCACCCCCCTTTTTACAACACTCTGCAATGCAGCTCTGTGGCGCTTACTGGACGTACCTGGTGGGCTAGTTGGCCCCTAAGGGAACTCTGGATTGAAAAGGAAATTCCCCAACTTAAAACGTGCCACAGGGCGTGTTTTGCACACACATCACCTCAAGCCCCGCCCCCTACCTTCACCACTGTGCAAACGCGCCCATGGCACATTCTAAGTTGGGGGATTAAGTCCCCTTGAATACTAGGGTCCCTGGGGGCCAACTAGCCCACCAGGAACCTCCAATATGCACCAGGGGGCTGCGTTGCAGAGAGGTGTTCAGAGGCCACCCCCCTTTTTACAACACTCTACAATGCAGTCCCCTGGCACGTTTGCAGAGGGGGAACTAATTCCCCTTGCATACTGGAGGTTTCTGCTGGGATAGTTGGCCCACAGGGACTGCCAGAATTCAGTAATTGACATTCAGTAGTTTCCAATGATTCATAGGTTGTGTTAAAGTCTCCAACAATATTCCATTGGAACATATCACTGGTGCATTGAATATGAGATTGGAATTGGTATACTGTATCAGATCCACTAATTCCCCTCACTGTGTGACAGCAGATATTATATATCTTGAGCTTTTGATACATTGCAGAAGGTATATGAATGATTAATATATCATGAGAGCTGGTTCCCAATGGTTTTATTTTGCAGTTCAAGACAATGTTTACATATATTGTTAATCCACTATATGCGCATCCTATTCCCTTGAAAGGTGCATCTATACTGCAATTCATATAACCTGAATAAAACAATGGAATTGTGCACCATTCTGCCTGAAATGTCCAGATATCAAGCTTATCTACAAAGTCGCACCAGTCAGAGTCAGCTATCTTTGAATTCATCCCACCTATATTCCAGGATAAATTGCCCTCAGAGTATAGTACACTAATCATGAAGTTTGGGATTTTACGCAGCCCAGATGTGTACATGGCGTTGAAGTGATTAGATGCTTATCCAATTTTGACAAATGTTTGATGATTAGCTTGGCACTTGTTGCTGGTGTAGATATCATTACAATTAGAATTAGATTCCCTTTGACTCACATGTCAGGAAGTACTAGAAATGGGGTCTCTGGTTGGAAGAGGTATGCACCCTGGCCAAGTTGGGGCCACCAATCTAGTCAGTGTAAGCTAGATACTCACTAGGGGCCCAATTCACAGAACTAACTTAAGACAAAATCCTAAACGTACTACCATTTTCGTATTCACAGAAGGCACTTACTCATTTTGGTATTCACAGAAGACACTTACTCATTTCGGTATTCACAGAAGTTAGGAGTCCTAAATGCCTTCTGTGATTATATATAATATATATTCATAGGAATGCATTGTCTGGTTTCACTTGGAAATTCTTCATGGTGTGAAGTTTTGGTACTTAAAAAAATTCCTCTAAAATCAGCCGAGCGAAGAATTCCAATTTACTCACCTGTTATCAGGAGAGACCTCAGTGCTGCATCTTTAAGCCCAGTTCTGAGAAAAATCCTAATTTTAAGACTTTCGGTATTCACAGAAGGCATTTAGGAGTCGGAAAGTTAGGAGTCCTAACTTTACTACTATAAACTAAGAAAAATCCTAATTTTAAGATTTTCGGTATTCAGAGAAGGCATTTAGGAGTTCTAACGTTAGGAGTCTTAACTTCTGTGAATACCGAAATGAGTAAGTGCCTTTTGTGAATACCAAAATGGTAGTAATTTTAGTATTTTGTCTTAAGTTAGTTATGTTATGTTATTCGAAATTTGTCAAGCGCACGGTCACCCAGGGGTTTCATGGCGCTAAAGTGAGACAGATGGTAAAAAATGCTCTAACCGTGCGCTTGCTTGAATAACCAGGTCTTCAGAGCTCCCCTGAACTCTGCCAGCTTAGTACAATTCCGAATTGACAAGGGGAAGGAGTTCCAAGTTTTTGGGGCAAGGTAAGCAAATCGGGATCCACCAAGTCGTTTCTTTTTGAACGTAGACAGCGTGAGGAGGGACAAGTGGGCAGAACGAAGGTCACGGGTCGGTTCGTATTTATTTATCCGTTGATTGACAAACCTAGGGCTTTTGCCATGGAGAGCTTTGAAAATTATGCAGCCTACCTTAGAGGTGATCCATTGGACTATAGGAAGCCAATGAAGGGAGGCTAACAGAGGTTTGGCCGACATCCTACGATTGCTCTTAAATATTAATCTGGCAGCTTGATTTTGAACAATCTGCATGCGTTTAGCAAGGGCAAGGGGTAGGCCCAAGTAAATGGAGTTGGAGAAGTCTAGTCGGGAAAGGACCAAGGCGATTACCACCTGGATGAGAGCAGAATGAGTAAACAGATGGGCAATTTTCTTGATCTTTCGTAACTGAAAAAAGCTGGAAGAGATCACTGTTCTGACCTGACTTTTCAGTGAGAGGTCGGAGTTGAGAGTGACCCCGAGGCTCTTCACCGACTGAGAGGGAGATGGAGGGGAGCCCATCGAGGTCGACCAAAAGTGAGGGCCCCAGCTCAATGCGCTGTTACCTGGGAGTACCAGCTCGGTCTTTCCTGGATTGAGCTTTAGATGGTTCTGATCCATCCAGCTCTGAATGTGCAGCATGGTAGTTTGGAATTCCTCAGTAGAGTCCGTAGAGTTGAGAGGGAATACCAGCTGCAAGTCGTCCGCATAATTGTAGATGGTGACTTTCCTGTTTTTTTGAGATTGCAGTAGCGGTTTGAGATATAAATTAAAAAGGAGGGGAGATAATGATGAGCCCTGCGGAACATCGCAAGTAGTGGGGAGTTTAGGTGCCGTAAAGTTCTCCAGCTTTACTGCCTGGGATCTGTCCGTCAGAAAGGACTTAATCCAGTCAAAAGCCAAGCCGCTAAGGCCGGCTTGTTAGACACGGTGTAATAAGATGGTATGATCCACTGTGTCGAACGCGGCCGACAGGTCGAGGAGTACGAGGGCTTGGTGTATGCCATTATCGGCGTTGGTCCTTATAGTATTCTGGACAGCGAGGATCACCACCTCGGTGGAGTGTGCCTTGCGGAATCCGGCTTGGATTGGCTCCAGGTAGTCGGATGTTTCTATGAAGTTGGATATGCAGCTGGCTACATGGGCTTCGAGCAGCTTGGCGCCATATGGAAGGAGGGATATGGGGCGGTAATTAGATAGATTGGATAGGTCGGCACCCGGTTTCTTGATTAAGGGGACTAAAGTAGCATTTTTAAATGAGTTGGGGACTATTCCCAGTGATAGGGAAGTGTTCAGAAGGGGGAGTATGCCTTGAGGGAGTGTAGAGTAGACTTCCTTCAATATATGCGGAGGGCAGGGATCATTGGGGGAACCAGATTTTACACGATTCATTAATTCCAGCAGTTTAGGTGGATCGATGGGAGGGATAGCCTGGAGTTTGTATGAGTTTCTGCAGATTTCCGAGCTGACTGCAGTGACATGGTTAGTTTGAATACTGTCCTTTATGATGTTGATCTTCTCCTTAAAGAAATCATTAAGCCGATTGCACATCATTTGGGATGGTGGTTGAGAAGGAGAGGTTCTGGCATCATTACACAGATCGTTTACGACTCTGAAGATTGCTCTCGATTTGTTTTGGGCGTTGGAGATTTTTTCTGAGAAAAAGGCTGCTTTGGAAGATAAATTAGCGCACTTGTAATTCCAACGAGCTGTCGTGTACGATGATCTATCTTTGTCGTGATAGCTTTGCCTCCATTTTCTTTCTAGTTGGCGGAGTTCTAATTTTTGTTTTTTTAAGTCGGCAGAAAACCATCTGTGGGCGTCCATGCGGCGAGCACGGGAAAACCTAGTTAAGGGAACATGTTCATTACACGCAGAAAGAAGCCACTCAGTGTGTGCTTTATCCATCGAGTTGATATCAGGGGCCAGGGTAGGGATGGAATTAGTCAAGGTGGATAGGAAATCTTGGATGTTTAAAGATCTCCATTTCCTAGTTGTGTGAATCGGGCCCTAAATGATTACCTGCCCACCTATGGGGATTATCTGGTTGCGCTAGACCAGGGCTAAGTAAATGGCACACAGGCTGGGGATTGGAGCCACACAGGCCCGGATAACAGACTACCTTGATCCTGGTCGCAACAATGAGATGCAGGGTGCAGACGAGGGATGTCAAAGGGATGTCAAAGTCGAACCCGCAGTCGAGATGATGCGTTGATTTTCTTCACGCAATGGTGGTGATGCCTCAGGTCAGTTGAGCTAAGTGCCGGTTCCGATTGCAGCAGTTCTGAAGGCAATGCACAGGGTTAATCCATGCTAGAGGGGCAATGCATTGATCTTCTCAACGCAGTGGAGGCAATGCATTGGTTCTGAAGCAGCGGTTCCGGATGTGATGCAGCTGTTCCCAGTGCAAAGCGCAGATTCTTCCCCAGCAACAGGGCAGATGTGCTGGTTCTTTCACACGCAGACTTTCTGGTGCAAGTATCTTGGTATGCTTCCAGTGATAATTTTCTCAAGAACTACTGAACAGATTTACACCATTTAAAGCAAAGAGTGCACTCTAGACCCAGAGCTACCTCCGTTAAGCAGTTCAGGCTGTGGTTGTGACAAACGTTTCCTATGGAAATTAACATGGAGAAAACTCGGTTTGAGACGCCCCTTTTTTCTCGGCCCTCGCTTGACAAATCACCCCGAAACTTTCAAGACAGGAGCTTACCTAAGCAGGCCATTAGTTTTAAAAATGTTACGAAAGATATTGGCAAAAGAAAAAATGCTTTTTGAATCGAAACAAGGTCCAGTAGGTAATATATATGTATATTACCTACGAGTGGTTTCCAGTAGGTAGTTAAAGTTAGGACCTAGTTTCCATAGAAAAAGCATTTTGTGATTTGCCAATAACTTTAGCACTGCTTAAAGAATCATTGTGAAACTTTCAAAACGACTCAGGCGATCATTTCAACTGCTGTCTGGAACATTTCGAAGTAATTCGACAAGCGGGGGCCGAGAAAAAGTGGGGGTCCCAAAATGCTTTTTTTCCATGTTAACTTCAATAGGACATTTTTACACAGTTACAGCCCAACCTGCTCAACGGAATCACACAACATTTGACCAAAAGGTAGCTCTTGGTCCAGAAAGCACTCTTTCTCTTAAATGGTTTAAATCCATTCACTAGTTTCTGAGAAATTTAAAGATTTCTCAGATATCCAACTATGGCCGCGGTGGATCAGCGAACCCTCCCGATCTCATGCCTCTGATCTGATTGATTTGCCAACACTTCAAACCAGAAAGTGTTGGCAGCTATCTTGTGACTCAGTTGAACCGAGTCACAAGCAAAAATGGAAAAAAACAGAAAAGGGGGCAGGGTAGAAACACCCTGACCCCCTTGGCCTATTCAGGCGGCCCCCCTTCCAAACCTAAGATAGCCCTGGGACCCCATCCCATAAGGTCATATATATGTTAAAGGGGAGGTGGGCAGTTTGGCTCTCTCTCCCCAATGCTCCTTAGGCCCTTGGAGTGGGACCCCAGGGCCTATATGGCTCAGGGGGGGGACGCCCTCTTCTATTTTAAAAGATTTCAGACCCAGAAGTGGACTCCTCCAGCCTGTAGTGGCTCAGGAAGGCGGGCTGCTTTTTTATATTTTTTGTAATTTACTATTTCAGGACAGGGGACTGAGCTTTTCCTGGATCAAACCTATCAGATATACAAATATTTTGTACTGACCGGATTTGCACCATATCACAAAATCCACAATCTGTGTACCAAGATCTAGATTCTTACCAAATTTAGTGTAATTCGGTTCAATAGTTTTTAGGTTGAGACTCAACAGAGATGCAAGACCTGGTGTATCTCTTCTGTGAGCGCTTGGCACACACTCAGATTACCATTGGTTTTGAACAGTCGCCTTCAGAAATACTGGCTTGTTATTGGTGCATTTGTGTAAATGTACCTCCTCTGTGTGCAGAGTTCCCTACCTGGCAATGTAATAAAGAGAATAATTTTGTTAGCCATCACTATGTACATGTGTGAAGGCTCATTCTCCTTCCTCCCCCTCATCTATAGGCATTGTAGACTTATACACACCTTGCTTCCCTCCCACTCGCTGTTCTCAGCTGCAGGTTCTTCGTCAGTGCTCCTCGCGGTTTGTTTTTGTTGGCCTGCCTCGCAGTGGGAAGCGATCATGTTTTGTTTACTTCACTTAATGTGTCCTGTGCTTAATCTTTCCTCAGGTGCGCCCGTTGTTTACTTTAGATGCAACCTGTTAATTGTTTATTTCACTCTTTCTTGGCTTGTTTTGTTTGGCAGTTGATTTTAAAAAAGTCTGCAAAGAAATAACAGCTTCGAAAATGAATTGAATACTAATCATATATTCTTGTCATCTAGACCCAGTCGAGTTTGAACCCCAGTCCCGAATCCGGTAGCTTTGGCAATGTGCCATGTAAATGTTCTTAAAAACTCAATAAAAAAGCATTGGTACAGCAATAAATGTGCCTACCTGCATATTCAATCTGAGAGTCTTTTACACAGTACTGTTATATCACTCCATACTGGCTCTGAGAGTGCAAAACAGATGTAAAATCTGCTCCAGGCAAAAAGTGGAATAACGCAACATGAACAATTCAGAATTATAACTTTGCAAATAGCCAATTATTGTTCTCCATATCTTCGAAAAACGGCGCCGGGAACCACAGGAGGGGGAATGAATCGAAACAGGTGCACCCGCCTGATTTCCTTTTTTCGAGCGTTACAGCTTTAACCTATTCTCCTCCCGGTCATAGCCACCCTTATGAGACCTGTAAGGAACTAACGAACTACGCGTTTACAGCGCATTCTTCATACTCTCGCCCCTCTGGGCGTTGGCCACAACACTAATCCCGGCTTTTGACTTTAAAAGGCCCTGAAGATTCGCAGTCTTGTTTCCCTGCGATGAAACACGTGTTGGCCACAACAAGAGGAACAATAAACTGTTTTCCATAACAAGGATTCTACTCCATTTCAAACTTTTTCTTGGCACACCACTATCTATTGACTTTGAAACATGTTGATGTGTTTATTTTACTACTGTTTCCACAACCAGAAACTACTGTGACTTTATTGCTATTTTCCTAGTGCAGGGGATTTTGTTGCTTTTGTGCTACCTGTGTGGATTTATCCACCTTTGAGCGGTTACGAGGGATTACCGCCCGCCCCTTTGCCTGGAAACTGTTACTTTACCCCACCTCAATACCCTGCGGTCACACGGCTGTGCGCCTGTCCTAATCTGGAATACCTGAAACCCTCCCAGTAGATCAATTGTTCTCCATACTCGTGACAGAGTTAAAGGAAGGTGTCCAACCTCTTACCAAAAAACACAGGGTCATATTACCAAGCAATAGCGATAATTATCGCTATTGCTTGGTTAGCGTGAAAAAATTAACGCTGTGCTGCGGCGATTTTTTATCGCAGATAAATCTTGGTATTACCAAGGTTTATCGCAAATGCGATAAAAATCGGCCGCAATGCATGAATATCGCTGAAATGTCAGCGATATTCATGTATTAACGAGCTAATGCTCTTAGCCATGTTATCCATCTCCCATTGGATAACATGGCTAAGAACTGCTCAGGGCAGGTGTTAGCTTTTGGAGATATTCGCGCTTAGCGCGAATATCTGCAAAAGTTGGTAAAAGGAGATAGCGATGTTAGCGACTGTTTTCAGTCGCTAACATCTTGGCACGCCCACTTTGCATGTCATTAGTGATAAATATCACTGACATGCAAAGTGTGGCCCACGATGGTCGCTATCTCCTACTAGCTGTCGCTAACTGGTGTTAGCCACAGCTAGGTAATAGGGAGATAATTTTATCTCCGCTTTCTTGGCTTTTAAAGCCAAAAAAGCGGAGATAAACCCCCCTTGATAATATACCCCACAGTTTTAGGTTTGAACGTATGTTCCAGCGTGACCAATGCAAAGCTTTGAGGGTTAGTTTGCTTATATGATCGTCACGCACAGCATACAACTGAACAGGTTCCTAAGGCGTAAAAGAGAAGCAAAAAATAGGAGGCAGTCTAGGACCAACATGGGCTAAAGAAATACTTCAGAAAGCCCTCATCACTATTAGTTAAAAGGTCGCAAAAAAACATAGTTAATAAACTTCCATTTTACAATAAAGTTATTCTCATCCAAACAGGTCCGCACCGTTACGTGACCAGCATGCTCCACATACAGCACATTATACACAGTGAACTATAGGTGACCTATACCGCAAGAACCAGGGCTTTAAGTGGACCACGTCCTGCCGGTGCCCAGCACAAGCAGTTCTAAAAAGTAGATTTTGAGACGTGTCCCTATCGGACTCTCCATTTTTTACCTCAGCTTTGGTAAAAAAAAAATATATATATATATTATCTCTGCAGCTGTACCACCCTTCGCTACCTTTGATGTAACCTCGAAGAGACTTGTCATAGTGCTTTCACAGTCTCATCATTTCAGAAGGGAAGTATTTTCAATATGATATACAACAAAGCCATAGTTGCTGATTTTTTAAAATCTCATGCAACTAATGGCCACTGACAACGCCAATAGCCCTGACTTGTTGTAGGTGTGATGTCACTTCTTTTTAATATATGTGAATGAAATGACAGAAGCAGCAAAATGCCAGTGGGGCATCACCCTATGTTGAACACATATTTTTTGCTTAAGAGTTTTAAGCCATGCCCTTAATTCCGTCGGCCACGCTCCTTTGCGCGACCCCCAGATTTGTTATCACACTTAAAGCCCTGGCAATAATAAAAAAAATATATATACTAGAACGGATTTGGGCAGACCAGTGTCAGAAAATATATCTCTACTCTACTATCTCTACTGAGAATACCTGGGATATTTTTACAACCATTTTACAATAAAGGTGTAGGCTCTCATCTGAATAGGACCCTCACTGTTAAGTGACACAAGCGCTCCACATACAGCATGTTCATTCAATCAATCAGGGACTTGTAAAGTGTGCTACTCACCTGCGAGGGTCTCAAGGCGCTGGTGTGGGGAGTAAGCAGCTTTGATCAGTCGGAGTCGGTCTTCTTATACACAGCGAACCACAGGCGCACTCTTTTATTTGACAATAAACTAAAACTAATCGATATTAGAATGGATTTGGACACACTTGAGTGTGAGAACATATATCTCTACTGAGAATACGTATTTTTCTCAGAGTCAATGCTAGAGATAATAACTAGTGTCCACAGAAAAGTCAACTGTACGCACGATACTGAACTCTATGATAAAACGCAACCAATTCCTGTTTGGGACGTGTGCTTTTGTCCTTCCTACCGCTCCCACTATTGCTCTCTTTTGCCTGATTGCCTCTCCGCCCCAACCCCCTCTGTATTCCTTTATGTGCTTTTCCAAGCTTTCCTGCACCACATACGCGGCCTGCTTTCCAGTTTACACTTTGGGAGGATATCCTGGGGAGCAAGGAGTGCAGGCTGACCAGTTAGGTGCCTCTAGTGCTGTCCAGGGAGCTGTAGAAGGTGAGCTTCCTTATTAACAGGCAAGCTCAGAACCACCATTTAATGACAAAATACATTGAAATGTGTTGGCTAATGCACTGAGATTACAGAGAAGTCAACCCGTAAACTGTTTTCCAACACTTACGTAGACTGATAGTCTGAGGGTTGTGAGAGTAGTGGTATGTGACTGCTCTCAGTCATTATAATTTACCACAAACTTAATATCTTTAACGGCTAATGTGATAGAATGGATATTTTACTGCATGGCTTAACACTTATAAGTTCCCAAAGGCGAGATCTATTGCGATGCAAATGCTTGTTGATATAGGCCTTCTTAAAGAAGTCTATGGAAAATGCAAAGGGATTTTGAGTTTTGGAACACCACTTTTTGCCCAGCCCTTGCTTGACAAATCACCCTGAAACTTTCCACGTGCAAACTAGGCAAAAAAGTGCATGCTTTTGGAAAGTTTTGTGGACATTTTTCAAAAGGTATTTACAACAAGGGGTGGTGAGGGACAGAGTCTCTGAATTAAACAGAATACTCTCACCCAGTCAAGAGATCAGGGCTAGATCCAACACCGTTTTTTAGCTCACTGCACCATCCCAGTTTCAGAACCTGGCTGTATGCAAATTAGTCTGTTCCTGTCCCAGTGCATGATGGGAACAGGGCAAACCAAACTACAAAAGCCAATTCTTACACTGGGAAGGAAACAAGCTACCGGGGACCGGTTTCTGGCATTTCAGCCGTCTTCGGCCCGGCTTGCTTGAATCCTGATGGTGCAATGAGCAAGGGACTCACATCTGAGTATACCCTTCCACGCTTAGGGTGGACAAAAATATTTACAACAAGGGGTGGTGAGGGACAGAGTCTCTGAATTAAACAGAATACTCTCACCCAGTCAAGAGATCAGGGCTAGATCCAACACCGTTTTTTTAGCTCACTGCACCATCCCAGTTTCAGAACCTGGCTGTATGCAAATTAGTCTGTTCCTGTCCCAGTGCATGATGGGAACAGGGCAAACCAAACTACAAAAGCCAATTCTTACACTGGGAAGGAAACAAGCTACCGGGGACCGGTTTCTGGCATTTCAGCCATCTTCGGCCCGGCTTGCTTGAATCCTGATGGTGCAATGAGCAAGGGACTCACATCTGAGTATACCCTTCCACGCTTAGGGTGGACAAAAATATTTACAACAAGGGTTGGTGAGGGACAGAGTCTCTGAATTAAACAGAATACTCTCACCCAGTCAAGAGATCAGGGCTAGATCCAACACCGTTTTTTAGCTCACTGCACCATCCCAGTTTCAGAACCTGGCTGTATGCAAATTAGTCTGTTCCTGTCCCAGTGCATGATGGGAACAGGGCAAACCAAACTACAAAAGCCAATTCTTACACTGGGAAGGAAACAAGCTACCGGGGACCGGTTTCTGGCATTTCAGCCGTCTTCGGCCCGGCTTGCTTGAATCCTGATGGTGCAATGAGCAAGGGACTCACATCTGAGTATACCCTTCCACGCTTAGGGTGGACAAAAATATTTACAACAAGGGGTGGTGAGGGACAGAGTCTCTGAATTAAACAGAATACTCTCACCCAGTCAAGAGATCAGGGCTAGATCCAACACCGTTTTTTAGCTCACTGCACCATCCCAGTTTCAGAACCTGGCTGTATGCAAATTAGTCTGTTCCTGTCCCAGTGCATGATGGGAACAGGGCAAACCAAACTACAAAAGCCAATTCTTACACTGGGAAGGAAACAAGCTACCGGGGACCGGTTTCTGGCATTTCAGCCGTCTTCGACCCGGCTTGCTTGAACCCTGATGGTGCAATGAGCAAGGGACTCACATCTGAGTATACCCTTCCACGCTTAGGGTGGACAAAAATATTTACAACAAGGGGTGGTGAGGGACAGAGTCTCTGAATTAAACAGAATACTCTCACCCAGTCAAGAGATCAGGGCTAGATCCAACACCGTTTTTTAGCTCACTGCACCATCCCAGTTTCAGAACCTGGCTGTATGCAAATTAGTCTGTTCCTGTCCCAGTGCATGATGGGAACAGGGCAAACCAAACTACAAAAGCCAATTCTTACACTGGGAAGGAAACAAGCTACCGGGGACCGGTTTCTGGCATTTCAGCCGTCTTCGGCCCGGCTTGCTTGAATCCTGATGGTGCAATGAGCAAGGGACTCACATCTGAGTATACCCTTCCACGCTTAGGGTGGACAAAAATATTTACAACAAAGGGTGGTGAGGGACAGAGTCTCTGAATTAAACAGAATACTCTCACCCAGTCAAGAGATCAGGGCTAGATCCAACACCGTTTTTTAGCTCACTGCACCATCCCAGTTTCAGAACCTGGCTGTATGCAAATTAGTCTGTTCCTGTCCCAGTGCATGATGGGAACAGGGCAAACCAAACTACAAAAGCCAATTCTTACACTGGGAAGGAAACAAGCTACCGGGGACCGGTTTCTGGCATTTCAGCCGTCTTCGGCCCGGCTTGCTTGAATCCTGATGGTGCAATGAGCAAGGGACTCACATCTGAGTATACCCTTCCACGCTTAGGGTGGACAAAAATATTTACAACAAGGGGTGGTGAGGGACAGAGTCTCTGACTTAAACAGAATACTCTCACCCAGTCAAGAGATAAGGGCTAGATCCAACACCGTTTTTTAGCTCACTGCACCATCCCAGTTTCAGAACCTGGCTGTATGCAAATTAGTCTGTTCCTGTCCCAGTGCATGATGGGAACAGGGCAAACCAAACTACAAAAGCCAATTCTTACACTGGGAAGGAAACAAGCTACCGGGGACCAGTTTCTGGCATTTCGGCCGTCTTCGGCCCGGCTTGCTTGAATCCTGATGGTGCAATGAGCAAGGGAATCACATCTGAGTATACCCTTCCACGCTTAGGGTGGACAAAAATATTTACAACAAGGGGTGGTGAGGGACAGAGTCTCTGAATTAAACAGATTACTCTCACCCAGTCAAGAGATCAGGGCTAGATCCAACACCGTTTTTTAGCTCACTGCACCATCCCAGTTTCAGAACCTGGCTGTATGCAAATTAGTCTGTTCCTGTCCCAGTGCATGATGGGAACAGGGCAAACCAAACTACAAAAGCCAATTCCTCCACTGGGAAGGAAACAAGCTACCGGGGACCGGTTTCTGGCATTTCAGCCGTCTTCGGCCCGGCTTGCTTGAATCCTGATGGTGCAATGAGCAAGGGACTCACATCTGAGTATACCCTTCCACGCTTAGGGTGGACAAAAATATTTACAACAAGGGGTGGTGAGGGACAGAGTCTCTGAATTAAACAGAATACTCTCACCCAGTCAAGAGATCAGGGCTAGATCCAACACCGTTTTTTAGCTCACTGCACCATCCCAGTTTCAGAACCTGGCTGTATGCAAATTAGTCTGTTCCTGTCCCAGTGCATGATGGGAACAGGGAAAACCAAACTACAAAAGCCAATTCTTACACTGGGAAGGAAACAAGCTACCGGGGACCGGTTTCTGGCATTTCAGCCGTCTTCGGCCCGGCTTGCTTGAATCCTGATGGTGCAATGAGCAAGGGACTCACATCTGAGTATACCCTTCCACGCTTAGGGTGGACAAAAATATTTACAACAAGGGGTGGTGAGGGACAGAGTCTCTGAATTAAACAGAATACTCTCACCCAGTCAAGAGATCAGGGCTAGATCCAACACCGTTTTTTAGCTCACTGCACCATCCCAGTTTCAGAACCTGGCTGTATGCAAATTAGTCTGTTCCTGTCCCAGTGCATGATGGGAACAGGGCAAACCAAACTACAAAAGCCAATTCTTACACTGGGAAGGAAACAAGCTACCGGGGACCGGTTTCTGGCATTTCAGCCGTCTTCGGCCCGGCTTGCTTGAATCCTGATGGTGCAATGAGCAAGGGACTCACATCTGAGTATACCCTTCCACGCTTAGGGTGGACAAAAATATTTACAACAAGGGGTGGTGAGGGACAGAGTCTCTGAATTAAACAGAATACTCTCACCCAGTCAAGAGATCAGGGCTAGATCCAACACCGTTTTTTAGCTCACTGCACCATCCCAGTTTCAGAACCTGGCTGTATGCAAATTAGTCTGTTCCTGTCCCAGTGCATGATGGGAACAGGGCAAACCAAACTACAAAAGCCAATTCTTACACTGGGAAGGAAACAAGCTACCGGGGACCGGTTTCTGGCATTTCAGCCGTCTTCGGCCCGGCTTGCTTGAATCCTGATGGTGCAATGAGCAAGGGACTCACATCTGAGTATACCCTTCCATGCTTAGGGTGGACAAAAATATTTACAACAAGGGGTGGTGAGGGACAGAGTCTCTGAATTAAACAGAATACTCTCACCCAGTCAAGAGATCAGGGCTAGATCCAACACCGTTTTTTAGCTCACTGCACCATCCCAGTTTCAGAACCTGGCTGTATGCAAATTAGTCTGTTCCTGTCCCAGTGCATGATGGGAACAGGGCAAACCAAACTACAAAAGCCAATTCTTACACTGGGAAGGAAACAAGCTACCGGGGACCGGTTTCTGGCATTTCAGCCGTCTTCGGCCAGGCTTGCTTGAATCCTGATGGTGCAATGAGCAAGGGACTCACATCTGAGTATACCCTTCCACGCTTAGGGTGGACAAAAATATTTACAACAAGGGGTGGTGAGGGACAGAGTCTCTGAATTAAACAGAATACTCTCACCCAGTCAAGAGATCAGGGCTAGATCCAACACCGTTTTTTAGCTCACTGCACCATCCCAGTTTCAGAACCTGGCTGTATGCAAATTAGTCTGTTCCTGTCCCAGTGCATGATGGGAACAGGGCAAACCAAACTACAAAAGCCAATTCTTACACTGGGAAGGAAACAAGCTACCGGGGACCGGTTTCTGGCATTTCAGCCGTCTTCGGCCCGGCTTGCTTGAATCCTGATGGTGCAATGAGCAAGGGACTCACATCTGAGTATACCCTTCCACGCGTAGGGTGGACAAAAATATTTACAACAAGGGGTGGTGAGGGACAGAGTCTCTGAATTAAACAGAATACTCTCACCCAGTCAAGAGATCAGGGCTAGATCCAACACCGTTTTTTAGCTCACTGCACCATCCCAGTTTCAGAACCTGGCTGTATGCAAATTAGTCTGTTCCTGTCCCAGTGCATGATGGGAACAGGGCAAACCAAACTACAAAAGCCAATTCTTACACTGGGAAGGAAACAAGCTACCGGGGACCGGTTTCTGGCATTTCAGCCGTCTTCGGCCCGGCTTGCTTGAATCCTGATGGTGCAATGAGCAAGGGACTCACATCTGAGTATACCCTTCCACGCTTAGGGTGGACAAAAATATTTACATCAAGGGGTGGTGAGGGACAGAGTCTCTGAATTAAACAGAATACTCTCACCCAGTCAAGAGATCAGGGCTAGATCCAACACCGTTTTTGCCACCTTTTTCAAAAGGTGGCAAAGCTATTAGTAACACAAATCCTATATATATATATTACCTACTGGCGATAGCCAGTAGGTATATATAGTTAGAATTTTTTCTCTATGGGACTTTTGAAAATTCTATGTCTAATAACTTTGGCGTTTGTGGACGGAATCGGCTGAAATTTTCAGGAAAATGGCACATTTTGTTTCTGAGCAGCCCCTGAAAATTTGGGGGGGTTTCGTCAAGGGGGGGCCGAGAAAAAAGGGGGGTCCCAAAACGCGTTTTTCCCATGTTAATTTCCATAGGGCGGTTGGACTCACTTTTAGCTCGAACGGCTGAATGGATTTGCACGAAACTTGGCAAAATTGTAGGGACTGTTAGCCCGATGTGCCTTTGCTAGGTCTCAATATATGTGCTCCAGTAGTTTTTGAGAAATTAACGTTCAAACCAAGATATATATCTGTAACAGCGCTCTGGGCAGCGATCCGGTCCGCTTACTTTTCGCTTATCGGAACTTTGCGCGCAGAAAGCTGATTGGCTCTCCGGTGTCTGTCAACATTCTAAACAGTCCGGAGCGGACGCCATCTTGTCTCTCGGTAGGATCGAGAGAGAAGAAGAGGTGGAAAACGATAGGGGAATTTAATGAAAGGGGGCAAGGTATCCCCCTCTTGACCCCCTAGGAATGTTGTTGGGGTTATTAAAGGGTCCCGTGGGGAAAATAAAAAAAAAATGATTTTTCACGGTAGAAGCGCGGCCGCGAACTGGTAGCGAAACGGGAATTCGCCATTTTGTGCTTCGTTAATTAAATTACTAGTTATAAGTGGGTGCGGGAGACGTATCCTAATCCCCTATGTTTCCTGAGGGTGGCTGAGGAGGCTGATATATGTTGATACATCTCTTCCAGCGGCTGTGCGTGAGCTTTTTTTTTTTTTTGCTGCGTGACAGTCCGGAGAGGCCGCCATCTTGTCTCTCGGTAGGATCGAGAGAGAAGAAAAGGTGAAAAACTAAGGGGGAATTTAATGAAAGAGGGCAAGGTATCCCCCTCTTGACCCCCTAGGAATGTTGTTGGGGTTATTAAAGGGTCCCGTGGGGAAAATAAAAAAAAATGATTTTTCACGGTAGAAGCGCTTCACGGGCCGCGAACTGGGCCGCAAACTGGTAGCGAAACGGGAATTCGCCATTTTGTGCTTCGTTAATTAAAGTACTAGGTATAAGGGGGTGCGGGAGACGTATCCTAATCCCCTATGTTTCCTGAGGGTGGCTGAGGAGGCTGATATATGTTGATACATCTCTTCCAGCGGCTGCGCCATCTTGCCTTTTTTCGAATGCCACAATTTTGTCGTGCACGGCAGCCATTTTAGATGCCAGGCTGGTCCCAGGCTATCACCTAACCCTGCGGATGTAGTTTATGGCCCCAGCTGTAGAGAATTCAGACATGCCAATCCTCCCGATTCAGGCGTGTGACTACTGATTTCAGTGCTAGTCTCCCGCCTCCCGATTTCTGCAAGCAAAAACCCGGGGGCATATTACGAACAAGTAGCGTTAATTTTTGTCTCTAACTTGTTTAGAGACAAAAATTATCGCCGTACATCGGCGATTTTTATCGCAGATAAACCTTGCTATTATCGCAGAAAATTCAGCGATATTCATGTATTATCGAGCAAATGCTCTTAGCCATGTTATCCACCTCCCATTGGATAACATGGCTAAGAACTGCTCAGGGCAGGTGTTAGATTTTGGAGATATTCGCGCTTAGCGCGAATATCTCCAAAAGTTGGTAATAGGAGATAGCGATGTTAGGGACTGTTTCCAGTCGCTAACATCTTGGCACGCCCACTTTGCATGTCATTAGTGATAAGTATCACTGACATGCAAAGCGGGGCCCAAGATGGTCGCTATCTCCTTTTAGCTGTCACTAACTGGTGTTAGCGACAGCTTGGTAATAGGGAGATAATTTTATCTCCGCTTTCATGGCTTTTAAAGCCAAAAAAGCGGAGATAAACCCCCTTGATAATATGCCCCACGATTCCTTGGGGTTTCAGCTGACAGGGCTTGGTATTGTGTTACATGGTAATTTTTCCAGGAAACGTCAGAGGGTCGATGCAGGGGTTCTAGAAGAGGTGATAAACCATTTAAGCCTCATGAACAAGCGCATGGTGTTTTAAAGATTTGTGAAGTACTCGGGGCGGCGGTGTGTGTGTGCCCTCTTTCAGGAGCGGGCGGGGGGGGCACTGCCAGCAACTTGCCAGGTCAGGTAGTGTTCAACACGTGCATCACCCTTTCTCTGTCTGCTATTGCGCTCCATGCTTCGGAAAGGTAAGAAAAAGAACGTGCATTTGAGTTTGAAATGTCCGATCCTGCAGCAGCACACTTGCAAAGCCCACACATGACAATAACCCGATTCAAGGCCCCATTCACCCGTTTTTAAAAAAATAGATAACACTCCAACAAAGTAAGGTTATAAAACTTTATTAACTATTAACTATAACGAACGGAACAAAAACTAAAAACATTTAAACATTTTTCAACACAAAAAGCAACAATGGTTAGAAGCTGTCTTTTGTGCGAATAGTCCCAAGGCAGCACAACGTGCAGAGTTCTGGACGGCACCCAGGTGATGTCGCCTGGGTGCCGCACTGGTTTAGGGATCCTACAATGCTGCTCCGAAAATTGGCATGGGGCGTCCCGGGTGGGGCGGGGGGAGGCCTCGTCAGTAGCGGTCTGTTGTGCGAATAGTCCCAAGGCAGCACAACGTGCAGAGTTCTGGACGGCACCCAGGTGATGTCGCCTGGGTGCCGCACTGGTTTAGGGATCCTACAATGCAGCACAGAAAAACAGCGTGGGGCGTCCCGGGTGGTGCGGGGGGAGGCCTCGTCAGTAGCGGTCTGTGTCCAGTGTCACATGGCTGACACAACATGTACGACAGGCACCCAGGTGATGTCCAGTAAACTGCCGCACTGGTTTTGGTATCCTACAATGCTGCTCCGAAAATTGGCGTGTGGCGGCCCGGGGGGGGGGCGTGGGGGAGCCGGCGTGAACGGGCCTCCCCAGGTGGCGGCCATCTAGCTGAGTTGCGCTCGCTCTTGCGGCCACAGCGTCTCGCTCACCATGTTGTTGAGTTGCTCCCACTCTTGCAGTGCAGCGATAGGCGGCTGCCACATGGCTCTTAAAATGGCGGACGGCTCCTCGGTTTTGGGCCTGGTCCACTGAAATGGCCCTGGGACACTTTGGAACTCGGACGCTTGCCTGCTAGGGCTTGGGCTCCATTCTCGAAAAGCGTCCCCTCAGCCGTGAAGATTGTATAAAAGTCTTGGGGGCCCCCGACTCCCGCAGGCTTCCGGTGGGGAGCGGCTGCCATGATTGCTCGCGGAATGACCACGACGGAGCCACGAGATGGTGGTGCTCTCATGCTGACGCCAGCTTCAGTCTGAATGATCCAGAAACAAGGTGGGGCTTTCATCGTTTGGGAAAAAAAAATGTTCTAAACCAATGAAAAGTGTTATTTTTAGGTCATATGACCAAGCCTTCCATCTTTAGGAAACCAAAAGTAAAATGAACCAATGAAAAGTTTTATAAACAAGTCACATGACCTGTTATGCGGCATAGGGCTACAAAAAGCGTAGAAAATCCGTTGGCACGTGAGGCGGCATCAGTAGCGGACCGATGTGCGAATAGGCCGAAGGCAGCACAACGCGCCGAGATCCGGATGGCACCGAGGTGGTGTCCAGCAAATTGCCGCACTGGTGTGGCCATCCTACAATGCTGCGCCGAAAGACGGCGTGTCCAGCTGAGTTCCGGTCACTCTTCCGGCACAGTGACTCGAACGTGCCGAGATCCGGATGGCACCGAGGTGGTGTCCAGCAAATTGCCGCACTGGTGTGGCCATCCTACAATGCTGCGCCGAAAGACGGCGTGTTCAGCTGAGTTCCGGTCACTCTTCCGGCACAGTGACTCGAACGCGCCGAGATCCGGATGGCACCGAGGTGGTGTCCAGCAAGTGGCCGCACTGGTGTGGCCATCCTACAATGCTGCGCCGAAAGTCGGCGTGGGGTGCCCCGTTGGCTTATGAGGTGATGTCAGTAGTGGACTGATGTGTGAATAGGTCGGAACCAGCACAAGGCGCCAAGATCCGAATGGCAAGTCCTGGATGTTGAGTGCCTCAGTTGAGATTTCTGAGCAGTGCTTGTAGGACTGTCTGAAGCTTATTTGCACCTGCTGCAGCTTCACTATTGCCCTGGTGTGGCCAAAGGTGGCACATGACATAGACGGCCGGCTCCCGAGGTCCGGCGGAACTTTTTGCCTTTTCCTTTCTGCTTCTTTTCCTACAATCCATTTCATCTGAAGACACGACCAGGTCCCTGAATGTGTGCAGGGGGACGCTATTGATTGAATGAAAATGGCGGCTTGACACAAAGCTGACTCAAGCGTTACTGTTGATGCTATACAGACAAAAATTGGTTTTCAGTTTGTACATTCTTCAGGATTTTTTTTTCCATCCAAGTCTGATTGAGAGTTTGTAGAAAAATGGCTTCAGATTTTCCACATACTACTCTTCAACATTCTTCCTAAATGTAACAATGTGAAACTCACTAGGACAATGGCTGTTTCTGTTTCCTTTCAAAATGCTGCCAACAATATTTTCTGAATGGAAGACATCATCTTGTAGCATAAAGGGACGAAAGGGGTTCTGGTCTGGCCGATGGTTGGTGGAGACATTTTGACTATATCTTGGACCTGCCCGGCCTCGCCCAAAATGGCGCCGGTATAAATGGGACTCGTAACTCCTTGCCCGCAAATGTATATCTAGAAAATGTTATTGTAAGTGGCCGTGTCGTATTTTAATTACAAAATGTACGTCCACCGATTCCGCAACTGTTAGACACCTTTGTTCTTGCAACCTAATGGCCCGCTCATTACGTTCTTCTACAGTGTAAATGTCTCCTCATCATATACGATTTCAGTTTGCTCCGTGGCCGGCCCACGTGGTTATAGGCCCGTATTTGTATACTGACATTTTCACAATAAAGGTTTTTAAAACAAAACACGGTAGTAGTATTTACATTGGTAAAGTTTTTACTTTTAGTCACTGTTTTCGAATCAGTAAAGGCAAGTGAAATAAAGCAGTCCAATTACATGACGGATAAAAGGTATAATATGTAGGAACGCAGTAAAGATAAATGCTTAATAGCAGTTGTGTTTTTCATGTCTGCAATATAAAGTGATCGATAAGAATCTGATAATCAGGCGTATCGGCGACTAAGATAGCAGGCCGAATCTCTTTTACTCAACGGCTCCGTCATGGAAGGAAGAAACGCCCTTTTTCTCGAAAAAGGAATATATTTTACTTTCAAGACAGTTGTAGATTTTCCGGGAAAGTACATTAGCCTGGAATATTATAACATATGTTTGAAAAAAAAATATTGTTCGAAAACAATAAAAAGCGTAATTTTTAGGTCATATGACCAAGCTTTTCATCATTAAATTAACAAAAGTAAAATGAACCAATGAAAAGTTTTATTAACAAGTCACATGTCCTGTTATGCTTACGTTGCGCGCTGCGCGCCGCGCCGCGGATCACTTCCGGGTGCGGTAACGCGGCGTGTCATATAACGCATTACGCGACAACGTGGGTCAAGAATATAGTCAAAATGTCTCCACCAACCAGCGTTCGGAACACAACTCCTTTCAGCAGTCCAAAAAGTTCTGTTAAATGACAACAGAGGGGACAGGCAACAAGAACCATCAGTCAAAGAGGGGAGGGCAAGTTCTTCTCTTCCGGGTCATGTTGGGGCGCTACCGGAACTGATCGAATTGGTAGTCTACAGTGTTTCTGGATGTTTCAGACTAAAGCTGGCGTCAGCATGAGACCACTACCATCTCGTAGCTCCGTCGTGGCCATTCCACGAGCAATCATGGCAGCCGCTCCCCACCAGAAGCCTGCGGGAGTCGGAGGCCCCCAAGACTTTTGTAGAATCTTCACGGCTGAGGGGACGCTTTTCGAGAATGGGACCCAAGCCCTATCAGGGAAGCGTCCGAGTTCAAAGGTGTCCCAGGGCCATTTTAGTGGACCAGGCCCAAAACCGAAGAGCCGGCCGCCATTTTGAGAGTCCTGTGGCAGTCGCCTATCGCTGCACCGCAAGAGTGGGCGCAATTCAGCTGGATGGTGGGCAAGACGCTGTAGCCGCAAGAGTGGACGCAACTCAGCTGGATGGGATAAGGTTCAGAATTGAAGAGTCATCAAAAGGCAAAAAGTTCCGCCGGATCCCGGGAGCCGGCCGCCTATGTCGGGGGCGATCTCAGGCTACACCAGTGCTATAAGACTTGGGGAGGGTGTCGGAGCCAAGCGTCTTCTCCGAGTCCATGGCCATCACACCGCCCCTCAGGGACCTCCGTCAAGCTGTTTAGGAAGGTAACATATCACATTGTTTTCTAATGCAGTCAGGTCCACAAACGACACTCACTTACTTTGAGAATAGTGAAGCTGCAGTAGGTGGAAATAAGCTTCAGACAGTGTTACAAGCGCTGCTCAGAACTCTTAACTATGGCACCCAACATCCAGAACTTATGCTATTTGAGAATGGCAGTGACATCGAAGCATCTCAGGGACCAAAACCATTAACGTACTTTCACGTATGAAAATCTTACTTGGGGAGGGGGCAGGAGCAAAGCGCCCCCTCCCAGTCAGCGCCACCACACAGTATGTTGAAAATTTGAAGCCATCGTTCTACAAAGTCAACCAAACTTGGATTAAAAATCTAGAAAAATGTACAAACTGAAAACCAGTTTTGGTCTGCATAGCATCAGTAGCAACGCTTGAGTCAGCTTTGTGTCAAGCCGCAAATTTGATTCAACTAAGCACAGACATTCAAAAAGGTTCAAATTCAGAACTCTAAACTATGGCACCCAACATCCAGGAGCTTGCCATCCGGATCTTGGAGCCTTGTGCTGCTTTCGATCTATTCACACATCGGTCCACTACTGACATCATCTTATAAACCAACGTTATGTAAATAGTTTTTTAATAAAATGTTTTACCCTGTTTCTTTGCTGGTGTGTTGTCTATATTTTTCATATTTGCATACAGTTTGTCGTTATTTTGTGCGGGATGGGTGATGGAGCCGAGCTGTCTTGCAGCCCTCATGGTGTGGAGCTCAGTTCATCTCACTATTTTCGTATTTCTCATGAAGGGTTGTTCCTAATATTTCTATTTTAGCGAGGTCAAAAAGAGATCCAATTAGTGGCCTACTGATTTTGGTCGATTACTTTTATTTTTTTTACACGATTTTTCACTATCTGCAAAGACTAAACAGAGTATTGCGACTTTGTGCTTGTTTGTAAATAGAGAATGATCCAAAGAGAACCAATTCTAAAACAGTAAATGCTTGGACAACAATCAATCAAATGGAGAGACAAGCAGCCACGACGGATTACAACGGTGGTAAAGGCCTGCGTTAACTACTCTTCACTATCTGCAAAGAGAGAGTACTACTAAGAGAAAAGAGGGGAGGGGGGCAGCGTTCAAAGCACATCAGCGTGCATAAATACGAAAATGTTTTTATCTATCACGTACTTTACATTTTAAAGCTTTTCATATTTGCTATTAAAAAAGCCAATGAAATTCACAGAAAAAACCATAGGTTATAGACCATATATAGTTAGGAATTAGCATTTACAAAACCTTATTTTACTCGCATAAAACCATTGAAATTCCATATATAGTTAGAAGCGCTAACTATATATCGCGCACCCGCAATCCACTGCTGATGATGTCACATATTACATCATTCATGACATGGTCAGTGACATCACTGATGACATCACTGATGACATCTCAAATGACATCACTGATGACATCACTGATGACAACTCAAATGACATCACTGATGACATCTCAAATGACATCACTGATGACATCACTGATGACAACTCAAATGACATCACTGATGACATCTCATTTGTCATCACTGATCACATCACTCATGTGATAATACAATGAACCTCTTCAGACTCTAATATAACCTTACATACACTCAGTATAAACAGACACTCACAGACTGTCACTCATCCATGGAGTTACTCACACACCTAGTCAGTCATGCAAAGAATCAATCACACCTCCATTTCCTCAACTATACAGTTATACAAACTTTACTTATTCATATACTAACACATATTTATTCTCTTATACAATCCCTGACACAAGTTCACAATGATCCATACAGCCACTCACACATTCACTGGCTCTTATGCACAGTTATTTATATATGTCAACTCTCACATGTACTGTGTTTTACATATGTACTTACTTTGACATGTAGCACTGAGATAACCATTCACTCACCAATACACTCATGCACACAGTCAACCGCCTATACAGCTGTTTCCACATGCACTTTTGAAACCATACATCTAGTGAATCAACTGCTCACACATCTATGCACAGAGTCATACACCTCCCAGCCACCCACACACACACTCAGCCTCCCATACAAATACTTGGGCAACCAATCAATAACCCATATAGTTACTCATATAGCTACTTATCAACACATGCAACAGTTTACAGAACAACAGACATAATGATGCACAAATTAAGACAGTTTAGTCACTAACCCATGCACTCAGTGAGACACATTTAATCACTCACTCATACAGTCAGTCATGCACCTACTAAATCCTTCATCCAGACACTTATACATCCACTCATTCTTCAATATGTAAGACATATTTTAACTTTACAGAAACATACAGTCACTGGATGTTGTCATCAGTGATGTCATCAGTGATGTCATTTGAGATGTCATCAGTGATGTCATCAGTGATGTCACTGACCATGTCATGAATGATGTAATATGTGACATCATCAGCAGTGGATTGCGGGTGCGCGATATATAGTTAGCGCTTCTAATTATATATGGAATTTCAATGGTTTTATGCGAGTAAAATAAGGTTTTGTAAATGCTAATTCCTAACTATATATGGTCTATAACCTATGGTTTTTTCTGTGAATATATATATGAACAAGAAGAGTTGCCTCCAAAGAAGAAGCCACACCACGGCAAGTTGAACCTTTTATTTGTAGAATGCAGGATGCACAGACCAGCTGCTCCTTCGCAAATTGTCTTTGAGCCAAACGCGTTTCGGGCGTGTGGTTGCCCTTGTTCACTGGCATTGGGAGAAGGCAGCAAACGCACCACCTGCGCAAATTTAAATATCCCGCCCCAGTGGGCGTATGCGCGATTTGCATGCTGGTAACTGTAGTGCGTTTTTACAATGTTCACCCCAGTGGGTCGCATGCCTTGCCCCAACAAAATGTACATATTCATACCCAAGTGGGCTGCTCGAAGCTGACAGGGCTCGCATCATGCCCATACTCCTTCCACAAAGCGGACTTGCCATCCCCGCAGCGTCTTTGATTGTTGTCGCTGCCGGCCCACCATGATATCAGTGGGGCTTCCTCGCGGCGGGGCACACCGCTAAACACGAACAAGAAGAGTTGCCTCCAAAGAAGAAGCCACACCACGGCAAGTTGAACCTTTTATTTGTAGAATGCAGGATGCACAGACCAGCTGCTCCTTCGCAAATTGTCTTTGAGCCAAACGCGTTTCGGGCGTGTGGTCGCCCTTGTTCACTGGCATTGGGAGAAGGCAGCAAACGCACCACCTGCGCAAATTTAAATATCCCGCCCCAGTGGGCGTATGCGCGATTTGCATGCTGGTAACTGTAGTGCGTTTTTACAATGTTCACCCCAGTGGGTCGCATGCCTTGCCCCAACAAAATGTACATATTGATACCCAAGTGGGCTGCTCGAAGCTGACAGGGCTCGCATCATGCCCATACTCCTTCCACAAAGCGGACTTGCCATCCCCGCAGCGTCTTTGATTGTTGTCGCTGCCGGCCCGCCATGATAGCAGTGGGGCTTCCTCGCGGCGGGGCACGCCGCTAAACACGAACAAGAAGAGTTGCCTCCAAAGAAGAAGCCACACCACGGCAAGTTGAACCTTTTATTTGTAGAATGCAGGATGCACAGACCAGCTGCTCCTTCGCAAATTGTCTTTGAGCCAAACGCGTTTCGGGCGTGTGGTCGCCCTTGTTCACTGGCATTGGGAGAAGGCAGCAAACGCACCACCTGCGCACATTTAAATATCCCGCCCCAGTGGGCGTATGCGCGATTTGCATGCTGGTAACTGTAGTGCGTTTTTACAATGTTCACCCCAGTGGGTCCCATGCCTTGCCCCAACAAAATTTACATATTCATACCCAAGTGGGCTGCTCGAAGCTGACAGGGCTCGCATCATGCCCATACTCCTTCCACAAAGCGGACTTGCCATCCCCGCAGCGTCTTTGATTGTTGTCGCTGCCGGCCCGCCATGATAGCAGTGGTGCTTCCTCGCGGCGGGGCACGCCGCTAAACACGAACAAGAAGAGTTGCCTACAAAGAAGAAGCCACACCACGGCAAGTTGAACCTTTTATTTGTAGAATGCAGGATGCACAGACCAGCTGCTCCTTCGCAAATTGTCTTTGAGCCAAACGCGTTTCGGGCGTGTGGTCGCCCTTGTTCACTGGCATTGGGAGAAGGCAGCCAACGCACCACCTGCGCAAATTTAAATATCCCGCCCCAGTGGGCGTATGCGCGATTTGCATGCTGTTAACTGTAGTGCGTTTTTACAATGTTCACCCCAGTGGGTCGCATGCCTTGCCCCAACAAAATGTACATATTCATACCCAAGTGGGCTGCTCGAAGCTGACAGGGCTCGCATCATGCCCATACTCCTTCCACAAAGCGGACTTGCCATCCCCGCAGCGTCTTTGATTGTTGTCGCTGCTGGCCCGCCATGATAGCAGTGATCAAGAGCGTCAGGCTCGAAACGCATATGGCAATTGAGAAAGATGCTTCTCTTTTCAAGCATTGCTACCTGCGGTGTTGTGTGCCGGAAACCCTCCGTGTGTGGTGTCTTTGTTTGGAGGCAATCCTGGTGTTTTATATATAAAGATTAGCAAATTTGCCCGAGATGCCGCAGATTATACAAATGGGCAAATTTTCACTTTCTCCAGAAAGTACAACGCCACAAAAAGACAACAGTTTAGAGGTGCTTCAAAATCCACACCCAATGCACAGCCTACAGCAACAGCAACTGCAAATGCAACCGAAAATGAAGCTCTGGCTGGCGCCAGTAGTGACACCTTGTCCAGCTACAGTGGGTCCAGCGGTTCGAACACAGATTTAGATGCCATCAATCAACCCTTGCCAGTTTTGGAGATCGATGAGGAGTTGGGTTTTTTAGTGGCAGAGAGACTACGCACACTCCGGTCATATCAAAAGGCAGCAACAGATCCCGCCGCAACCAAAAACGTCGGGAAAGGCGGAGAAGTCGCAAACAAAGGAACCAAAAAACAACAACAGAAAAACAACCAACAGTGGAAGAAAAAGAAGCAATAGGGGATAGATCAATTATCAACCTATCTGACGTGGTCCTCAATAAAGCGGAGCAACAACTTCTTGCTTTAGGTCTAAATTACTGCCCTGACCAGAATTTCAACTATGCCTCCACCAGAGTAGATGTGTACTGCTACATCCGTAAATTAAAGTTACGCAAATTCTTTGCCCTACAAAAGTTAAAAGGTACTGCTGCCAGCACTAACAATCCAACTAATATAGCTACAACTAACACGGAACAGCCCTTGTCAGTGTTGGATGCATCTACACTCCTTGCTATCCATGATTTGGCGGATGATGTTAGTAATGAGGCAATAAATGAGAGAGAAGCTGTGAGTACCCAGAACCGACTTGAAATGATTAATATATCCAAATCTGGAGCAGGCATCACTCCATTTAAGAAAAAATCTGAATTTGTGCCTATAATGACTCGCGACACAGTTGATGTGTTCCAGGACTGCATCATTATGGAAATGAAAAAATTGCACAAAACCAGCAATATCCATAAAAAAAGAAGAAGATTTAATGTGAAACAAGCACAATATCATGTACTTATGAAAAAATTAAAGAACAATCCAGATATCGTGATCAAAATGGCAGATAAGGTGGAAACATCGTTATTTGGCCAAAATCAGCGTACATTCTGGAAGCACAAAGACAGCTATCAGATCCTCTATGTTATCAAAAATCTACCAACAAGGAATACATGAAGGCAAATGAAAATTTAAGCAAACTCCTACTCAAACATCGTAGAGTGGGTTTAATCTCGGAGGATGAGTATAAATTCATGCTTAATGAACATCCAACTTTGCCAAACATGTATTTAATTCCTAAAATACATAAAGGACTATCACCAGTGCCAGGCAGGCCAATTATCTCCGCGATAAACAGTTGTGGAGAAAAAGTAGGACAATATGTGGACTTTTTCTTGAAAGAACTGGTAAGCAACCTGCCCAGCTTTGTACGCGATACTGGTGATTTTTTGGCCAAAATAGAGGACCTAGAATGGCAAGATGATATGCTGCTTTTGACCTTGGATGTAGAACAACTATATACAAGCATTTCACATATCGATGGAATGAATGCTGTCTCTTATTTCCTGGGTCACAGGCCAATTGACTTTTACGAGCATAACAAAATGATTCTGGGGTTAATTGAATGGTGCTTAAATAATAACTATTTTTTGTTTGGCAAGGAAATCTGGAGGCAACTAAGGGGCGTGGCAATGGGGGCCTGCTTCTCCCCCAGCTATGCGTGTTTACACGTAGGCTGGTGGGAGGAGCGGGTCCTCAATGTTACGCTTCAAGTGTGGGTACGAGAGAAAGTCATCCGGTACCTACGCTATATTGATGATATTTTTATAGTCTGGCAAGGTAGTGAAACAGAGGCTACTGCTTTTATTGAGGCTATTAATGACAACCCTTATAACCTCAGATTTACTTCAAAGATCAGCACTAAGAAAGCAGAATTTTTGGATGTCATGGTATATATTGACAATCACAGTAGAGTGCAGACTACCCTTCACCGTAAGAGCACGGCAGACAACACTACCCTCCATGCCTCCAGTTTACATCCCAGGCACACAATTCAGAGTATTCCATATGGAGAAATTTTGAGGTTAAAAAGAATCTGTAGTGTTGCCTCTGATTTTGATACCTGTGTTGATGAGTTGCGAATCCGCATGAAAGCCCGTGGTTACACTGAAAAAATGTTTAATCTAGCTCTAGCTAAATCTCAGAGTAGAACCCGGGCGAGTTTGTTAATGCAAGCCTCTGACAATACAGAATTACCTGACGAAACACTAGATATTGCCAAACAAGAATGTCCCAGGTTTATCACAAACTATAGCAGCCAACACAACAAAATAAGACAAATGTTCAACCACCACTGGCCCACGGTATTAACTGACAATGTTTTGGGCAACATGCTTCCTGACAAACCTTTGGTTACCTTTCGCCGGGCTCTGAATATGGGAGCTACACTAGATCAAAGCAGCCCAGAGCTCAAACTGAAATCCAACTGGCTAATCAAGGAGGGATTCCGAAAATGCTCTACGTGTAGAGCTTGTAATTTTGGAATAAATAAAACACACTATAAAACTCCCTTCAGCGACACTGAGTTTCCCATCAAGGGCCAATTTACATGTAAAACAGAATATGCTGTATATGTACTGACATGCACCTGTGGCCTCAATTATGTAGGCAGCACTATACAACCGGTGCATGTCAGAATCTTGCAGCATATTCAGGCCATTCTTCACTCAGATCCTGCTTATCCTGTCGCCCGCCATTTTTTGAGCTCACACAACAAAGACATCAATTGTCTATCATATTATGTTGTGGCTTCAGTTCCCAAATCTAGAAGAGGGGGTAATCGAGAACTAAAACTCCGACAATTGGAGACACGTATGATTCTCGAATATGATAGTAAGTGGCCAAATGGGCTCAATATCACAGAGGATCTTCGTCACTTTATATAAAAAGGTTTTTGATGTAAACATGGAGTCCTTGTAAACAAAGTATCAGCTCTGGATGTAACTTCCCCTAGGTAGTCAGGTTCCCTGTTACCTAGTGGACCATATGAATATATAGGAGTCTGTATGTGTCTGCATACGTATAAACATATAACATGAACTAGGATATGACTTTTCTGATAGGTAAGACAGGTGGCCAGTCAAGTTCCTTGTTGGCCTCCTTTTCATAAGAACAGATAGCTCCTTACCTCCTCCTATTTTGTAAATATACACTAATTACTATTTAAAAATTTTGTATACACTTTTTTACTACCTATTGTTATTTAATCAGCACGTATTTTACACTGGGTGTTTTTAGTCATAATGAATTTTACATATTGTAGTTTTAATACCAGTATCAAATGTTTTTACAGTTTTTAATATGAGATATAGCAAAGGACAATGTCCTATCTCTAACTGTTAAACTGCATTTATGCATTGAATACACATGGTACTTTTGTGCAATATGTTGGCTCAGCACTTTATTCCCATCCTCCTTATTCCCTCATGCACTTTAATATACTCCACTTGACGCAGGCTCAGAACCGGTCTAATTTAAATACATTCACACTTATACATTAGTCCGCTAGTCACTTTAAAGATTTTATACATATGAAATAATTGGTCCTTTTTAAGGGATTTATCCTGAAAATATGAAATTCCTATCAACTATGTGTGTGGGATCATATGACATTATTTTTGCATTTATATATATTTCATGGTATGTTGTTTTAAAGAATGTCTTTTTACACATACTCTTTTTGCAATAATGTACAAAGGCCATATGTAACAACTGATTCGATATATATATAAAAGTATGTCTTTTATGTCTATCAGACCTCAACATCACGTGTCTGGGCGGGCTAATTGTGTCACACTGCATTATAAAATTAGAAAAATCTAACTGGTTCACTTGCATGTGAACAAGGGCTCTTGAAGCCCGAAACGCGTAGTGCCCTCTTGCTACCGACTGGAATGCAAATAAAGAACCTGTGTAGCGCATCAGCTGGTCCGTCTCCTCTGTTCCTGCGCCGACCTGATCTCTGGTCTGACTCGGAAGTGGTGTGTGGAGTTCTGTGCATATATATATATATATATATATATATTACCTACTGGCGATAGCCAGTAGGTATATATAGTTAGGATTTTTTCTCTATGGGACTTTTGAAAATTCTATGCCTAATAACTTTGGCGTTTGTGGACGGAATCGGCTGAAATTTTCAGGAAAATGGCACATTTTGTTTCTGAGCAGCTCCTGGAAATTTGGGGGGGGTTCGTCAAGGGGGGGCTGAGAAAAAAGGGGGGTCCCAAAACGCGATTTTCCCATGTTAATTTCCATAGGGCGGTTGGACTCACTTTTAGCCCGAACGGCTGAATGGATTTACACGAAACTTGGCAAAATTGTAGGGACTGTTAGCCCGATGTGCCTTTGCTAGGTCTCAATATATGTGCTTCAGTGGATTTTGAGAAATTAACGTTTAAATCAAGATATATATCTGTAACAGCGCTCCGGGCAGCGATCCGGTTCGCGAACTTTTCGCGTATCGGAACTTTGCGATGCGAAGCTGATTGGCTCTCCGGTGTCTGTCAACATTCTAAACAGTCCGTAGCGGCCGCCATCTTGTCTCTCGGTAGGATCGAGAGACAAGAGGAGGCCAAAACAAAGGGGGAAATGTAGGAAAGGGGGCAATGTAGACCCCTTCTGATCCCCTAGGATTGATGAGGGGGATATTATAGAGCCACGCGGGGCAAAAAAAAAAAATCCGATTTTTTCGCCGTAAAGACGCGTCTTGGTTCGCGAACCGGGCAGCTAACCGGGCAGCTAACCGGGCAGCTAACCGGCAGCGTAACGTGAGTCGGAGGAGTAGCTGATTGGCTGTCAACATTGTAAACAGTCCGGAGCGGCTGCCATCTTGTCTCTCGAGAGACAAGATGTGGTGAAAAACGAAGGGGGAAATGAAGGAAAGGGGGCAAGGTAGACCCCTCCTGACCCCCTAGGATTGATGAGGGGGATATTATAGAGCCACGCGGGGCAAAAAAAAAAAATCCGATTTTTTCGCCGTAAAGACGCGTCTTGGTTCGCGAACCGGGCAGCTAACCGGGCAGCTAACCGGGCAGCTAACCGGCAGCGTAACGTGAGTCGGAGGAGTAGCTGATTGGCTGTCAACATTGTAAACAGTCCGGAGCGGCTGCCATCTTGTCTCTCGAGAGACAAGATGTGGTGAAAAACGAAGGGGGAAATGAAGGAAAGGGGGCAAGGTAGACCCCTCCTGACCCCCTAGGATTGATGAGGGGGATATTATAGAGCCACGCGGGGCAAAAAAAAAAAAATCGATTTTTTTTCGCCGTAGAGACGCGTCTTGGTACGCGAACCGGGCAGCTAACCGGGCAGCTAACCGGGCAGCTAACCGGGCAGCTAACCAGGCAGCTAACCGGCAGCTAAGCTAAAAAAAAAAAAAAAAAAGATTCGATTTTTTCGCCGTAGAGACGCGTCTTGGTACGCGAACCGGGCAGCTAACCGGGCAGCTAACCAGGCAGCTAACCGGCAGCTAACCGGGCAGCTATATCTGTAACAGCGCTCCGGGTAGCGCTCCGGTTCGCGAACTTTTCGCGTATCGGAACTTTGCGAAGCGGAGCTGATTGGCTCTCCGGTGTCTGTCAACATTCTAAACAGTCCAGAGCGGTAGGGATTGTTTGTTTGATGTGCCTTTGCAAGGCCTCAAGATATGTGCATGTGTGGATTTTGTCTAATTAAGGTTAAAAAAATATATATATCTGTAAGCGTGCTCCGGCGCGCTTACGTTACGGGTTTGGTTTGCGCAAAAGATTCGATTTTTTCGCCGTAGAGACGCGTCTTGGTACGCGAACCGGGCAGCTAACCGGGCAGCTAACCAGGCAGCTAACCGGCAGCTAACCGGGCAGCTATATCTGTAACAGCGCTCCGGGTAGCGCTCCGGTTCGCGAACTTTTCGCGTATCGGAACTTTGCGAAGCGGAGCTGATTGGCTCTCCGGTGTCTGTCAACATTCTAAACAGTCCAGAGCGGTAGGGATTGTTTGTTTGATGTGCCTTTGCAAGGCCTCAAGATATGTGCATGTGTGGATTTTGTCTAATTAAGGTTAAAAAAATATATATATCTGTAAGCGTGCTCCGGCGCGCTTACGTTACGGGTTTGGTTTGCGCTGCAGAGGCGACGCGTCATGAGGCGTCTCACGTGGCTACGTGATACGTCACGTAATAAAGAGTATATTTTACAGCTACAGATATTAGCTTTTAAAAAACCAATGAAATTCAATGAAAAAACCACAGGTTATAGACTATATATAGTTAGGAATTAGCATTTACAAAACCTTGAAAATTCACTGAAAAAACCATAGGTTATAGACCATATATAGTTAGGAATTAGCATTTACAAAACCTTATTTTACTCGCACAAAACCATTGAAATTCCATATATAGTTAGTTGCACTAACTATATATCGCGCACCCGCAATCCACTGCTGATGATGTCACATATTACATCATTCATGACATGGTCAGTGACATCACTGATGACATCACTGATGACATCTCAAATGACATCACTGATGACATCACTGATGACAACATCCAGTGACTGTATGTTTCTGTAAAGTTAAAATATGTCTTATATTTTGAAGAATGAGTGGATGTATAAGTGTCTGGATGAAGGATTTAGTAGGTGCATGACTGACTGATTGAGTGAGTGATTAAATGTGTCTCACTGAGTGCATGGGTTAGTGACTAAACTGTTTTAATTTGTGCATCATTATATCTGTTGTTCTACAAACTGCTGCATATGTTGATCAGTAGCTATATGAGTAACTGTATGGGTTGATTGGTTGTCCAAGTATTTGTATGGGAAACTGAGTGTGTGTGTATGGGTGGCTGGAAGGTGTGTGACTCTGTACATAGATGTGTGAGTAGTTGATTCACTATATGTATAGATTCAAAAGTGCATGTGCAAACAGCTGTATGGGCGGTTGACTGTGCATGAGTGTATTAGTGAGTGAATGGATATCTCAGTGCTACATGTCAAAATAAGTACATATGTAAAACACAGTACATGTGAGAGTTGACATCTATAAATAACTGTGCATAAGAGCCAGTGAATGTGTGAGTGGCTGTATGGATCATTGTGAACATGTATCAGAGATTGTATAAGAGAGTAAAGTAAATATGTGTTAGTATATGTTTGAATAAGTAAGGTGTGTATAACTGTATAGTTGAGAAAATGGAGGTGTGATTGATTTTTGGCATAACTGACTAGGTGTGTGAGTAACTCCATGGATGAGTGACAGTCTGTGACTGTCTGTTTACACTGATTGTATCTAAGGTTATATTAGAGTCTGAAGAGGTTCATGGTATTATCACATGAATGATATCATCAGTGATGTTATCAGTCATGTCAAATGAGATGTTTTCAGTGATGTCATCAGTGATGTCATTTGAGATGTCATCAGTGATGTCATCAGTGATGTCACTGACCATGTCATGAATGATGTAATATGTGACATCATCAGCAGTGGATTGCGGGTGCGCGATATATAGTTAGTGCAACTAACTATATATGGAATTTCAATGGTTTTGTGCGAGTAAAATAAGGTTTTGTAAATGCTAATTCCTAACTATATATGGTCTATAACCTATGGTTTTTTCAGTGAATATATATATATATATATATATATATATATATATCAACTGAAAAAACATAGGTTTCAGCCACGTTATAGTAAGGATTTAGCATTTAAATAACCTTAAAAATTCACTGAAAAAACCATAGGTTTCACACATGTTATAGTTAGCTGGACATTTCACTCATACAAAACCATTGAAATTCCCCTGTTATAGTTAGTTAAGCTAACTATAACTCGTGCGCCCGCAATGCACTGCTGATGACGTCACATATTACATCACTCCTGACAGGGTCAGTCACATCACCCCTGCCTGGACCCTCTGATTGATGCCTTATATCGGACCCTGAGTGGAAAGGACGCTGAGGCAGAAATCCTGCAGAACACCGGGGCAGGGACTGCGAGACCCAGGGTGCTTAGCGCCTCCTCATTCAGCGCACCTGGTGTCTCTTCCCCGCCCCCAACTCCCGTGTGTTTAAACTACGGCTCGCGGCCCCCACTCCGCATATACCGCTCGTAGCCGGGACCTGGGCTGATCTAATTTCCTGGACGTGTTGCCGGATTTGTGACCCCCTGCCTGGCCCCTCTGATTGATGCCTTATATCGGACCCTGAGTGGAAAGGACGCTGAGGCAGAAATCGTGCAGAACACCGGGGCAGGGACTGCGAGACCCAGGGTGCTTAGCGCCTCCTCATTCAGCGCACCTGGTGTCTCTTCCCCGCCCCTAACTCCTATATATTAACCTTTGTCTCTCGCGCTAGCGGGACGCGCGCGGGTCCAAGCCTGGGGCTAAGCCCGGGCAGAGGGCGGGCCGTTGTGTGGCCGTTTGGTGGCTGTGGGAGGCTGGGCTGGGGCCCGTCCCCTTCTTCCCACATTTCCATCTAGCAGCTTCTTGATGTTGTAGAGACTGCTGTGCTGTATTTTCTCTTGCTTCCGGCTTTTGTCTTGGTTATAGCAGCCCCCTCCATATCACTATTTTTACGTGCTAGGTGATATTTTTTCCCTGTGTTGTTGCCTTGCTAATGCTCCGTTTGGCAGGGCTAATGTATTAGTACACCTGAGTCTCTGATTAGATATTCCCGCACAGGCTTCTGGTATTCAATTCAACTACAAACAAACATTAGCATGGATTCTTCTCTCCCTAGTGGCGCGGGGGGAAACTCTAGCAAGGGCACCTTAGACAATTATTTAAAAAAATCTATTTCTGAACTTGATGTCAAGTCAAGTCAAGTCATTAAATTTATATAGCGCGCTACATACCCAGAGGGTCTCAAGGGGCTTGCAGAAGGGTGGGGAATTACTTGTCGAATATCCACGTTTTAAGTTGCTTTCTGAATGCTAGGTGGTTCTGAGTAAGGCGAAGGTGAGTGGGAAGTGAGTTCCAGGTTTTAGCTGCCAGGTAGGAGAAGGATCTACCTCCCATGGTGGTTTTGTTGATGCGAGGTACAGTGGCAAGGGCTTGGTTGGAGGATCGTAGCTGGCGGGAGGGGGTGTAGAAGGACAGTCGTGTGTTGAGGCATTCGGGTCCGATTTCGTAGAGTGCTTTGTGTGCGTGGGTTAGGAGCCGGAAAGTAATCCTCTTATTGACGGGGAGCCAGTGGAGGTTTTTCAGGTGACCAGAGATGTGTTCTTTACGCGGGATGTCTAATATGAGCCTGGCTGAAGCGTTCTGGATGCGTTGGAGTTTTTTCTGGAGTTTGGCGGTGGTACCGGCGTAGAGGGTGTTTCCGTAGTCCAGTCGGCTTGTGACCAGAGCGTGGGTGACTGTTTTTCTAGTTTCGGTGGGGATCCAGCGGAATGTTTTTTTGAGCATGCGAAGAATGTTGAAGCAAGATGAAGAAACGGCGTTGACTTGTCTGTTCATCGAGAGTGAGGAATCCAGAATGACGCCCAGGTTCCGTGCGTGGTCCGTCGGGATGGGTGCTTTTCCAAGGGCCTCTGGCCACCAAGAGTCATCCCAGGCGGAGGGGGAGGTGCCTAGGATGAGGACTTCTGTTTTGTCTGAGTTCAGTTTCAGACGGCTGTGCTTCATCCATTCGGCTACTTCTTTCATTCCTTCATGCAGGTTGGTTTTGGCAGTGTTAGGGTCTCTGGTGAGTGATAGGATAAGTTGAGTGTCGTCGGCGTAGGAGATGATGTTGAGGTTGTGTTGGCGTGCGATGACCGCGAGGGGGCTCATGTATACGTTGAAGAGGGTGGGGCTGAGTGAAGATCCTTGTGGTACGCCGCAGATGACTTCAGTGGCTTCTGACTTGAATGGTGGAAGGCGGACTCTCTGGGTTCTTCCGGTGAGGAACGAGGTGATCCAGTCCAGTGCTTTTCCTTGGATTCCGACGTTTCTGAGGCGTTGTAAAAGGGTGCTATGACAGACCGTGTCGAAGGCTGCGGAGAGGTCGAGGAGGATGAGGGCGACTGTGTCTCCATTGTCCAGTAGAGTTCGAATGTCGTCTGTTGCTGCGATGAGGGCGGTTTCAGTGCTGTGCTTGGCTCGGAAGCCGGATTGTGAGGAGTCGAGGGATTTGTTGGTTTCGAGGAATGCGGCGAGCTGGTTGTTGACCGCTTTCTCGATGACTTTGGCCGGGAATGGAAGGAGTGAGATAGGGCGGTAGTTTTTGAGTTCGGTGGGGTCAGCTGTGGGTTTCTTCAGGAGGGCGCTGAGTTCGGCATGTTTCCAGCTTTCCGGGAAGGTTGCGGAGTTGAGGGAGCAGTTGATGACGTCTCGGAGGTGCGGTGCTATAATGGAGTCTGCTTTGTTAAAGATGTGGTGAGGGCATGGGTCTGTGGGGGATCCTGAGTGGATAGAGTTCATCAGACGGATGGTGTCCTCAGTGGAGATTGGCTTCCAGTCATTGAGGATGTTCAGGGGGGGTGGGGGTCCTGCAGGGGGTTGGGTGGGTTGGTCTTTGGGTTGGTTGTCGAAGCTGTTGTGGATGTCTGCAATTTTGTTGTGGAAGAATGAGGCTAGGGAGTCACAGAGGGCTTGAGAGGGGGTGATGTCGTTGGAGTTGGCTGAGGGGTTGGTAAATTCCTTGACGATGTTGAATAATTCCTTGCTGTTGTGGGCGTTGTTATCTAGTCGGTCCTTGAAAGCGGTTTTCTTGGCATTCCGGATCAGTTGGTGGTGTATGCGGGTGGCGCTTTTGAAGGCGTCCTTGGTGCTGGTGGTTGGGTCTTTTTTCCAGGCCTTCTCAAGGGAGCGACAGAGTTTCTTGGATTTCTTAAGATCATCGTTGAACCAGGAGGCCTTCTTGCTGCCTAGTTTGATTTGTCGTTTTTTCAGTGGTGCTAGGATGTCGGTGCTGTTGGATAACCAGTGGGTGAGGTTGGTGGCTGCTTGGTCTGGGTTAGAGGAGTAGGCTGGGGTGTTTTGAAGAAGCGATGAGGAGATCTGGTCGATGGTGATTTTGTTCCAGTTTCTTTGCAGAGTGGGTTGGGGGTGGTTGTTGGATGTGGGCTTGTTGTAGGTAAAGTGAACGCAGCTGTGGTCAGTCCAAAGGAGAGCTGTGGTGTGGCTGAAGGAGACATGTTTGCTGGAGGTGAAGATAGGGTCGAGTGTGTGACCTGCGATGTGGGTGGGGGTAGTGACAAGTTGTTTAAGTCCGAGGTTGGTGAGGTTGTCCAAAAGGGTGGTGGTGTTGCGGTCGTTGTTCTTTTCAAGGTGAAAGTTGAGGTCTCCCAAAAGGATGTAGTCGTCGGAGGGGAGCGCGTGTGGAGTGATGAAGTCCGTGATGTCGTCACTAAATTGTGCGCGGGGTCCTGGTGGCCTGTAAAGGAGGGTGCCTCTGAGTGTGGTATTGGGGTCTGTGTGGATCTGGAAGTGAAGGTGTTCAGAGTTGGCGAGATTGACGTCTGAGCTGGTTGAGATGCGGATGGAGTTCTTATGGACGATAGCGATGCCTCCTCCTGTGTGGCCGGTACGGTCCTTGCGAATGATCTTATAGCCTTCCGGGATGGCAATGGTGATGTCTGGGGCTGATGAGGCGTTCATCCATGTTTCTGTTAGGGAGGCGACGTCCGGAGAGATGGTGTCTAGTAGATTCCAGAGGTCAATGGCGTGTCTGTGTACCGAGCGGGTGTTGAGCAGGATGCATTGTAGGTGGTTGGGGTCGGATATCTGTTGTGTGTTCGTAGATGAGGAGTTGTTCTTGGTGCCGTCGAACTTGCAGGAGTTGCAGGAAAAGGGTCCATGGGTGTGTCCAGGGGCGGCTTGGACGCAGTTGGGGAGTCGGCCGGGGTTAAGGGCAAGGAGGGTGGAGGCATCGTACGTAATGCGGGAGGGGTGGACATTACGAGGACCAGGGGCTCTGGTGCTGGGCGCGGTCCAGGCGCGGACGGGCGTAGACGGGCTTACCTTTGGTGCACCTTCGGCGCGACTGGGGCGCGAACGCTGCGCGTGTACGCTGCGCGCATGGGCTACTGTCATATATGGATGGTTGGAAGGGGGAGGGGCGAGGGCGGCTCAGCTGGGAGGCGGGGCGGGCTCACGAGGACGCAGACCGAGGACAACAACAAAATAAACAAAATGGCAGCGGGGGGAGGGCAGAGCACAGCGCCGGGGGTAAACGCGCACTAAAGTTAAATTAATAGCAGCGGAAGCGAGGCGAAGCAGCGCTCAGTGCACTACAGTACAAACAAACTTTACAATACAATGCAATTCAATCAGAAGCGAGGCGAAGCAGCGCCCAGTGCACTACAGTACAAACAAACTTTTACAATACAATGCAATTCAATCAGAAGCGAGGCAAAGCAGCGCCCAGTGCACTACGATAAAGACAAACTTTTAGCTGGAATGCAACAGAAATGCAGCTCAACGATACCAGGTCTCGCCAGGGAGACTGGGGAGCGACCTCTCAGCAAGCAGCACTGAAGGGATCACAGCGCTTCCAGGTACGGGAGCGCTGTAAATACAAAGTGGGAGGGCGGCTCAGCTGGGAGGCGGGGCGGGCTCACGAGGACGCAGACCGAGGACAACAACAAAATAAACAAAATGGCAGTGGGGGGGAGGGCAGAGCACAGCGCCGGGGGTAAACGCGCACTAAAGTTAAATTAATAGCAGCGGAAGCGAGGCGAAGCAGCGCTCAGTGCACTACAGTACAAACAAACTTTACAATACAATGCAATTCAATCAGAAGCAAGGCGAAGCAGCGCCCAGTGCACTACAGTACAAACAAACTTTTACAATACAATGCAATTCAATCAGAAGCGAGGCGAAGCAGCGCCCAGTGCACTACGATAAAGACAAACTTTTAGCTGGAATGCAACAGAAATGCAGCTCAACGATACCAGGTCTCGCCAGGGAGACTGGGGAGCGACCTCTCAGCAAGCAGCACTGAGGGGATCACAGCGCTTCCAGGTACGGGAGCGCTGTAAATACAAAGTGGGAGGGCGGCTCAGCTGGGAGGCGGGGCGGGCTCACGAGGGCGCAGACCGAGGACAACAACAAAATAAACAAAATGGCAGCGGGGGGGAGGGCAGAGCACAGCGCCGGGGGTAAACGCGCACTAAAGTTAAATTAATAGCAGCGGAAGAGAGGCGAAGCAGCGCTCAGTGCACTACAGTACAAACAAACTTTACAATACGATGCAATTCAATCAGAAGCGAGGCGAAGCAGCGCCCAGTGCACTACAGTACAAACAAACTTTTACAATACAATGCAATTCAATCAGAAGCGAGGCGAAGCAGCGCCCAGTGCACTACGATAAAGACAAACTTTTAGCTGGAATGCAACAGAAATGCAGCTCAATGATACCAGGTCTCCCCAGGGAGACTGGGGAGCGACCTCTCAGCAAGCAGCACTGAGGGGATCACAGCGCTTCCAGGTACGGGAGCGCTGTAAATACAAAGTGGGAGGGCGGCTCAGCTGGGAGGCGGGGCGGGCTCACGAGGACGCAGACCGAGGACAACAACAAAATAAACAAAATGGCAGCGGGGGGAGGGCAGAGCACAGCGCCGGGGGTAAACGCGCACTAAAGTTAAATTAATAGCAGCGAAAGCGAGGTGAAGCAGCCCTCAGTGCACTACAGTACAAACAAACTTTACAATACAATGCAATTCAATCAGAAGCGAGGCGAAGCAGCGCCCAGTGCACTACAGTACAAACAAACTTTTACAATACAATGCAATTCAATCAGAAGCGAGGCGAAGCAGCGCCCAGTGCACTACGATAAAGACAAACTTTTAGCTGGAATGCAACAGAAATGCAGCTCAACGATACCAGGTCTCGCCAGGGAGACTGGGGAGCGACCTCAGACTTTCTCTGTCACTAACCCCGCTTACTTTAACATCTGGTTCAGGGGTGGCCCCATTAATTGAGGATCCTCTTGCCACCCAGGGTATTCCCGTACTCCTAAGGGACACCTCCCCTTCACCCTCCCCAACGGTGGTTACAAACAGCACCCCCATAATTCCAAACAGCTCTCCTATAATCTCTATTACACCATCAAGCAATCCTAGTACAGGGCTGGAAGTTCCATCAGCTGCCCTGCGCACAGCTAAAATGACACTAAGAAACCAATCTAGGAAAACAGAGGTTCTAAATGCCCATAGTCCACCTCCTAATAAAAGAAGGAGGAGGGGGGGCTCACTCCAAAAAGGTAGAATTAGTCATTCTGATTTTGGCAAGGGGAAAAGGGTGAAGTTAGTTTCTGCTCCCAAACCAGTAGTGGATTTGAGATCTGAAACTATTGTAACGACCCCACAAGAAATACCATTGTCCCCCCCACCAGTGTCAACTGGTACAGCTTTTGTAAGTGCCAGTTTGGCGGATCCTCATTCGTCTGTCCCCACTTTGGAGCTTCTTGAGCAATTGCTTAGGACGTTCACTTCCCCAATTTTAGAAAGATTACTGGGTATAGAGCAGCGGCTGGGGAATCTGGAGCTGGTAATTTCTAACAAAGTGGAAAAACAGAAAACTCCTCCTAATCCAACTCTAGCCTCGGCTGGGGTTGGATTATCCGCCATCCCAAAATCAACTTTAGTTCAGGCGGCTGCAGCTGCATCCACTACCACTACCTCGGACACATTTATAAAGCCTAATGTATCTACTAAAACAGTGAGTCGCAATCCACAAGGGGCAAAACCTTCCACCATTCCACCCAGACCAGCCACGCAAGATGCTGGTGCAATTCCAAAGGGGGGAAATAGCTCGGCTGTGAGAATTTTGCAGCCGGTCAGAGGGAGGGAGCCCTTAAAAAGAGTTGAACAACGAAGGGGCCACCAGGTGGAACTTCCCCCGGAAGCAGTTCCCTATGTGGTGGTGCTCACGGGTGTCCCTGCACTTGAGCCGGACAAGCAAGAAGGTCCCCTACAGCTTAAAAATAAAACCATGCACTGGTTGACCGTGCATAGACCACTCCCGGGTAATATCAATGGGGAGATTGTGCATGTACGTCGACTCCCGTGGTTGGGGGGTCGAGTTAAGGACATTGAGGGTGATCTGATTGTGGTCAATTTTAGAGACCCTAAAGCTGTTAGGCACATTCTGAGTTGGATGCCTGGGAATCTAGGCAAATCAATCATGCCTTGTGACCTTACTTATTTTTATCCTAGAGCCTTAGTGGCTCCCATGTCATGCCCTTGGCCACCCCCTGCACAGCCGACCATTTTAGGCCCTAAACACAACAATCAACATTTCCCCTTGTTGCCTGGTTCCACGGCACTAAAGAACGTGTCTGGGTGGGAAACCATCCCCCAAAGGGGCTATGGTAGTAATTCTGGGAGGTGGGACCATGCATTTGAAACAGGAGGGATGGAACATCTGCTCCCCTTTACTCCTCTGGAAGTCAGAAATAGATTTGAAGCTTTTTCCGGGCTGGACTCTTGCGACTGACGTTCGGGTACCTGCTTCAGCCCTCCTCCTTGTCCGAGAGGTTGCGGGCCAAAGATGATATTTCTTCTACTGTTTGCGCACATTCCCATCATGATCTCCCTGATCTGACTCCAACCCTTTTAGTCTCATCTAATCAGAATTCTACACCTGTTTCTGGGCCCCCTGTTCCGTTTGTGAACAATGACCCTGTTGATGTTGGGGCATTGGGCTTTAAATCCAATATTACATCTGTACCCCTGAAGGTGCTGTCATGGAACGTTGCAGGTATAGCTAATAAATTACATACAGATGATTGGGACTCCCTAGTAACAAATAGTGATATTTGTCTCTTTCAAGAGACTTGGGCGAGGGAATCCATGTCCAAAACTGGATATGCAATCTTCGAGATTAAGGCTAGCTGGAGTGGGAAGCGGAGGCCTTCGGGTGGTCTGGCGGTGTGGGTAGCGAGTCATATTGGATGCACTGCGGAGAATATAGCCACCCAGTCCCAGGACATACAGTGTGTCTTATTAAAGTGGCCTGGTGCTCCTAAACTTGCAATCATAAACGTCTCTTCTCTCCCTGTCGGCCCAACCATGGAGTCTCACACACTAGATGACCTCTCGCTCTTCTTGGGTCAGCTACCAGCTGATTACAAGGTAATAATGGGCGGAGACTTCAATTGCCATTTCGAACCATTGGAGGAGTTGAGGGAAGGGGCACTTTCTGTGGAAGATGACTTCTGGGGCGTTCGGGTGTGTCAATCGCCCCATCCTAAATCTTGGTCCCCACTCGCGGTACAAATTATGGCCCTGACCCTCAACTTTGTGCTTAGGGCTTGCAATGGACGAACAATCTCTGACACCCCCTCAAAATGCACTTTTAACAGGAAGGACCATGAGTCGCAACTAGACTACATTTTTGTAGATATTAGTTTGTGGTCAAAGGTTGAGGATTTTAAAATAAGCGTGCGCACAGATAGTGATCATAACGCACTCTTACTTTTTCTGGCACATCCCTCAGCAAACCCCGGACCTCCGTCCACTGAGACTAGGGATGACCTGGGCAATCTGGTACTAACCTCAAATAGGCGTAGGGTGAAATGGGAGGAACTGTCAAATTCCCAAGAAAGCATTAGGAAAATGTATGAGCTAGTGTTGCCAAAATTTGAGGCTCTGGATAATCTAATTAATCAACCCAGACCACATGATTTTAATAAAAGTTTAGTCTTAATTCATGAAGATCTATTGGGAGCTCTGGGCGAGGTTCTCTACCCGGAGGTAGCGAAGCATAAGCAAAAGACCCGAACTTCCTCTTGGTATAATTCTGAATGTAAAAGGCTAAGTCTGAATTAATAGCAGCAGTCAAAGAAGGTATAGAGCGCACCAGGGTGGCCGAACTAAGGCGCCAGTACAAGAGTATAATGGCTCGTGCCAGGTCAGATTGGGACTGGGACAGATGGCAGGATCTCTCATCTGCCCTTAGAACAAAGGACTCTAGGAGATTCTGGTTACTGGTTAACATTGGCTCTGGAGAACCTAAAGTGGCAGTGGAGCCAAATATTGCAGCTTCTATCTGGGAAGATCACTTTGGCAAGCTCTATGAAGATAGCTTTGAGGATACCAATGATGTGACCACCCACCTCTTATCCCTCCCTGGTGACAGTTTGGAATTTAGTCTTGGGGAGGTCGCCAGTGCCATAGATGGTCTAGCGCTGGGAAAAGCACCGGGTCTTGACAAATTACCTGGTGACCTTTTTAGGTCCCATCCCGAGATTTGGGCCCCATATTTTTACATTCTCTTTAATTCCATTGCACAAGGCATGGCGATCCCCTGCACTTGGCTGGGGGCAGAGATAGTTCCTATCTTCAAGAAGGGCTGTCCTCTCCTCCCAGCCAACTACAGGCCGATCAGCCTTATAGATGTGCCTCAAAAACTCTTTTCTCGCCTCATACTGGATCAACTCCTGGATTGGATGGAGGATAAAGATATTTTAAGCCCTCTCCAGGCTGGCTTCAGGAAGAACACGTCCACCATGGACCAGATCTTCCGACTCCTTCTCCTCTATTGGAAATCGGTGAGGATTGAGGGAGGGAGGTTGTTCATGGTGTTCGTGGACCTGAAGTCAGCATTTGACCTGGTACCCCGAAATAAACTTTGGGAAGTCTTAAATGAGATGGTAGTTCCTACCCATCTCTTACAGGCCATAATAAGACTTCATGAGGGAAACTTTGTTCAGGTTCGGTGTGGAAGGGGTGGAGTTTTGTCAAAAAGGTTCCCTGTTCTAAAGGGGGTGAGGCAGGGATGCGTCTTGGCGCCTACACTGTTCTGCCTCTATGTTAATAATGTGATAACCCATCTAGCTAACGTTAGGGACAATGATGCCCCAATTTTGGCGGGCAGGAGGGTGCCGGCAATTATGTTTGCTGACGACACCCTCCTGCTCTCCAAATCCCCTATGGGAATACAGCGGATCCTAGACGGATTTGATCTTTTCTGCAGACAGTATGGTCTAGAGATCAACACAGGGAAGACCAAGTTTATGATCTTCAACCCCTCTCCCACGACAAGACCAAATCCTTCACTGAGCTCAGTATCCCTGGAGAGGGTAAACACATTCCAGTACCTGGGCGTGACCTTGCATGAGAATCTAGCTTGGGAACCACAGATATCAAGTTCTCGATTAAGGCTGTCACAACTGTCTGGGGCAATTTTAAAGGTTACGAACACCTCTAACTATAAACCTATAGCTCCTGCAGTTGAAATGTACAAAACACAAGCCAAGCTGGCTGCAATATATGGTAGCGAGCTGTGGGGCTACCAAGCTGGTAAAGAGTTGATGTGCGTGGAAAATAATTTTTTGAGACGCCTTTTGGCCCTCCCACGTGCTACACCTTTGCTTCCCTTGCGTTTAGATTTGGGTCTACCCTCCATAAGTGAGGATCTTAGTTAAAACCATTAAGATACTGGCATAGGCTCTGGACAACAAACGAGCTTAAACACTATAGGCAAGATCTTGTTCATATCATGAACTAAAACCATAGTGATAAAATTCCCTGGCTATCATTTGTTAAGCAAGAACTGTACTGTTAAGCAAGAACTGTACCGGTTGGGTCTCTACGAGCTGTGGGAAGCCCCTGAGTTAGGTTGTCAAAGGGTCTCCCGGAAAAGACTCGTAGAAGCTCATAAGGAAAAAAGTCTTGCCTCCCATGTGCTCGCACCCCACACTGGTATTTTAACCCAACGTTTTATGTTTTCCAAAAATTCCTACCATTTTGAAAGTTTTATGGACATTATCTCCCCGACTTTGGCAAGAAAGTTATTTATTCAATAGAGGCTTGGCACCTTACCCATTAACGGTGACATGCATCAATAAAACGTTTTGCGATTCCTTATTAGCGATTTTTAAGGAATCGCAAATAAGGAATCGCAAAACGGGATGCATGATTTAAATTGCATAATATTTGAGAATCGGCAAAAATCGCAATTTTTACCGAATCGCAAATATTATGCGAATTTCAATTTGCGATTTCGCAATTCCCATTGATTCCTATGGGCCAAAAGGCCCAAAGGAATCAATGGGAATAGCGAATTCGCAAATTGAAATTCGCAAACTGTTGATGCATTCCATGGGTGCAGGGGGGGTCCTTTGGACCCCCCCTGCATCCCTGAAATGTATTTTGGAGTGCATGTTTCAAACATACATGTCCTAAGGACATGTGTGTCTGTAACATGACAGTGTTTTTAAATGCAAATTATAGCATTTTAACACATTTTCGCAAATTACCACGAGGTTCAAACTCGTGGTAATTTGCACCCCCTATTTGCGAATTCGCAATTTTAAAATGAATCATGCATTGCTTTTGAGGAATCGCAAATTTGCGATTCCTTAGAAGCAATCGCATTTTTGGAATTCGCTAAAAATAGCGATTTTCCCAAAAATGCATGATGCATCTCAAAACATGATTTTGCATTCGCAAACGGCCGATTTTAGCGAATCGCACCGTTTGCGCATGCAAAAATCGTTGATGCATGTGCCTGCAAATCCTTCACGTGCAAATGGGCTAATGGGGGGGACAAAACATCCCCCGGCTGTAACCTCTATGATGAGGAGGAAACCCATGTTCTGTTTTTTTGCCCAGCCTACAAGAGACCTAGAAAATACTGGCTTGTGCCTCTGTGTAGGAATATGGGCATAAGGGACTATGTGATCTCGTTCAGAATATTGAAAACCGATTCCTCCCCACACATTGTATTCGCAGTTGCAAAATTTCTACAGGCCATGTGGCATATTAATAGTAAATTACTCAAAGCATGACCTTCATAGGATTGTATTGCCAACTTTCCCTACTGCCACTGTATTTTTCTTTTTTTTCCATCTTAGGAGATTGGTTGTCTTTTAAATATGTTCTTTTATTCTTCAAAACTCTGTTGTAATTTACTGTTTTATAACAAATGTTTTTATGTATGTTCTTATGTATCTTTTATGGCCTAAACAGCCGAAATAGAGAATTTTTGGATTGGATTGGACTCATGACATCACTGATGACATCTCAAATGACATCACTGATGACATCATCCAGTGAATGTGTGTCTTTCTGGAAAATAAATATTTTTTATATATGTATATCTAAAGGTCAATGGAAGAAAAAATGGGTAAATAAGTGTCTAAATGGATGTTTTTTTGTAAAAATCATTGCATAACTGACTTATGAAGTGTATCTTAGTGAATACTAATAAGAATGACTTATTAAGTGTATCTTAGTGAATACATGTATTAGCGAGTAATGTTTAAATATGTAAATATCTGTATCAGTGTCTCACTTTGTCTATAAGTGGCTGCATGGGTTGGTGAGTAGCTACATGAGTGTATATGTGGGTTATTAGTTGTTTTTTTAAGGATCAGTATGAGTGTCTGTATGGTTTGGTGGGGGGTATTACTTAGCGCATAGATGCATGAAGGAGTGACTCACTGTTTGTATGTGTTTTGAAGACGGCATGTGTGCATGGGTGTGTTAGTGAATGAATGACTGTCTCAATAGTATCTTTATGAGTAACTACATATGTTTTAAACTAATATATGTGAGTTTCAATGTATATAAGTGAATAGATGAGAGAGTGAGAGATTGGAAGGGTTCTTGAATAAATAAGTATGTGTTTCCATAAGTGATTGTTTAAGAGAGTAAGTATGTGTACATTTCTGCAGAAGTAAGTGTAGTGGTGTGTGTACAGTTGTATATGCAAGTAAATGGATGTTTGATACTTTATTTGCATGTGTGAGTATGTGTGTGAGTAACTCTATGGATGAGTGTCTGTCTGTAACAGGATGTATAGGTGTATGAGTAAATATGATGAGTGAGTACATGTATGAGTGACTATATAGAACTGTTGGTGAATGAGTGGATGTGTATGTAGATGTTGGAATTACTGAATAGGTTGTTGTAACTGTTTTTGGTATCTCCATTTTTTTAAAAATTGTAGTTTCTATTTTTGAATGTGTGTATCAATGGTTATATTACGGTGAGAGGAGGTCTGCCACTGTTTCACAAGGATGATGTCATCAGTGATGTCATTTGAGATGTCATCAGTGATGTCATGAGTGATGTCACTGAACATGTCATGAGTGATGTAATATGTGATGTCATCAGCAGTGCATTGCGGGCGCACGAGTTATAGTTAGCTGAACTAACTATAACGGGGGAATTTCAATGGTTTTGTATGAGTGAAATGTCCAGCTAACTATAAAATGTGTGAAACCTATGGTTTTTTCAGTGAATTCCTAAGGTTTTTTTAATGCTAATTCCTAACTATAACATGTGTGAAACCTATGGTTTTTTCAGTGAATTTCAAAGGTTTTGTAAATGATGATTTTTAAATGTATTCCTTGTTATATTTTTTTATACTGATTTACTACATTGTTTTAAACCATTTATTTTTAGATATTTTATTTTTTAAATTACATTACATATTTTTAATATAAATTGAAAAAAAGTGTTTAAAAATATTGAAATTGTAATATTTGTTTTTTTTATTTTATATATTTTTTTTATTTATATATATTTTATATAGCAGGCAATGAAATCCTATGAAAGGAAATTCAAGTTAGTGGTAAATACGTTTAAAATTACTTTTCAGGATCAGAACTGGGCTGAAAGATGCAGCACTGAGGTCTCTCCTGATAATAGGTGAGTAAATCGGAATTCTTAGTTCGGCTGATTTCAGAGGAATTTTTTTAAGTTCCAAAACTCCACACCATGAAGAATTTCCAAGTGAAACCAGACAATGCATTCCTATGGAATGAAATTCAAATTACTGTAAGTACGGTTAGAATTTCTTTTCAGGATCAGTAGTGGGCTGAAAGATGCAGCACTGAGGTCTCTCCTGATAACAGGACAGTAAATCAGAATTCGTAGTTCGGCTGATTTTAGAGGAATATTTGTACGTTTAAAAAATCAACACTAACATGAAACCGTTGGTGAAAGTGCGCGGTATAAATAATTTTAACGTAACGTAACAAACTTTTCTGCTGAAAACCACACAATGGATTTCTATGGAAGGAAATACAAGTTACTGGTAAGTACGGTTAGAATTACTTTTTAGGGTCAGTGCTGGGCTAAATGAAGCAGCGCTGAGGTCACTCCTGCTATCAGGTGAGTGAATCAGAATTTGTAGTTCTGCTGATTTTATACGAATATTTGTAAGTTCCAAAACTCCACACGAAGAAATTTTTCTGGTGAAAACCACACAATGGATTCCTATGAAAATAAATTCAAGTAACTGGTAAGTACGGTTACAATTACTTTTCAGGATCAGTACTCGGCTTACAGTTGCAGCATTAAGGTCACTCCTGATAACAGGTGAGCAAATCGTAGTTCGACTGATTTTAGAGGAATATTTGCACAATGCTGAAGGAAGGGGGCGGTGCCTAAGTTGGCGTGTGCAAACACGTCCTGTGGCGCGTTTTAAGTTGGGGAATTAATTCCTCTTCATTCGTGAGGTTCCCTGTGGGCCAACTAGCCCACCGGGTACCTCCAGTATTCACCAGGGAGCTACTTTGCAGAGAGGTTTTCAGAGGCCACGCCCCTTTTTACAACACTCTGCAACGCAGCTCCGTGGCGCTTACTGGACGTACCTGGTGGGCTAGTTGGCCCCTAGGGGACCTCTGGATTGAAAAGGAATGAATTCCCCAACTTAAAACGTGCCACAGGGCGTGTTTTGCACACACATCAGCTCAGATTAAGTACCCTTGAACTAGCCCACCAGGAACCTCCAGTATGCACCAGGGGGCTGCGTTGCAGAGAGGTGTAATAAGGCCACACCCCTTTTTACAACACTCTGCAATGCAGTCCCCTGGCACGTTTGCAGAGGGGGAACTAATTTCCCTTGCATACTGGAGGTTTCTGCTGGGCTAGTTGGCCCCCAGGGATTGCCAGAATTTAAGGGGATTTAGGGGCACATGCATCATTGTAGGAATTTGCATTTCCTAAATTGCGAAAATTAAGGAATCGCAATTTAGGAATTGCAAAATCCTATGCATCAAGAATTCCTAACATTTTTTAGGATTTCTTAATTTTCGGAATTTGCGATTCCTTAATTGCAAATCGCAATTAAGGAATGGCATTACATTGATTCCGATGGGCCTAGAGGCCCATAGGAATCAATGCCGTTTTGCATTTCTATTTTTTGGAATTTGCAATTTGTTGATGCATTGCAAGGGTGCAGAGGGGGGTCCAAAGGACCCCCCCTGCACCCCTGAAATGTATTTTAAAGTGCATGTTTCACACACACATGTCCTAAGGACATGAGTGTCTGTAACATGACACTTTCCAAAATGCATTTTTGTGCTTTTTAAAAGAATTTCACAAATTAACACGAGGGTCAACCTCGTGTTAATTTGCACTTCCTATTTCAAAATTCGCATTTTTAAAAAAATTGATGCATTGCATTTAAGGAATCGCACAAATGCGATTCCTTAAATGCATTCGCATTTTTAGGAAATGCAAAAAAAAGCAAATTTTGAAAAATTGTTTCATGCATCCCAAAAACGTATTTAGGAAGCGCAAACGGCCGAATTTACCGATTCGCACCGTTTGCACTTCCTAAATAGGTTGATGCATGTGCCCCGTTCCCCCTCTGCAAACACGCCAGGGGGCTGCGTTGTAGAGAGGTGTAATGAGGCCACGTCCCTTTGTACACCTCTCTGAAATGCAGCCCCCTGGCCCGTTTGCAGAGGGGGAACTAATTCCCCTTGCATACTGGGGGTCCCTGGGGGCCAACTAGCCCAGCAGGAGCCTCCAGTATGCGCCAGGGGGTTGTGTTGCAGAGAGGTGTAATGAGGCCACGCCCCTTTTTACACCTCTTTTTACACCTCTCTGCAATGCAGCCCCCTGGTGCATTAACAGAGGGGGAACTAATTCCCCTTGCATACTGGGGGTCCTTGGGGGCCAACTAGCCCACCAGGAACCTCCAGTATGCACCAGGTGGCTGCGTTGCAGAGAGGTGTAATAAGGCCAAGCCCATTTTTACACCTCTCTGCAATGCAGCCCCCTGGAGCATTTGGAGAGGGGGAACTAATTCCCCTTGCATACTGGGGGTCCCTGGGGGCCAACTAGCCCACCAGGAACCTCCAGTATGCACCAGGTGGCTGCGTTGCAGAGAGGTGTAATAAGGCCACGTCCCTTTTTACACCTCTCTGCAGCGCAGCCCCCTGGCACGTTTGCGGAGGGGGAACTAATTCCCCTTGCATACTGGGGGTCCCTGGGGGTTAGTTGGCCCCCAGGGAACACCAGTATGCAAGGAGAATTAGTTCCCCCTCTGCAAACGCGCCAGGGGGTGCGTTTGCAGAGAGGTGCAATGAGGGGTGTGGCCTCCTCCCGATCCCGTTTTTTTAAATTTACTTTTAAGAAGGGGGGCTGTGTAGCCCCCCTTATTTTTCTTTTTTTTGGCCCTGGGGACCCCATCCCCCAGGGCCTGCCCCCAATTTTTAATAAAAAAAAAGTAATAAAATGCAAAGGGGGCCGCGTGGCCCCCCTCCCAAGCCATAGTCTGCCCCAGGGACCCCATCCCCCGGGGCATGGGCCTTTTTTTAAAAATATTTTTTAATTAGGAGGGAGGCTGCTTTGCCCCCCTCCTGTGGCCACTTTTGGCCCCTGGGACCCCATCCCCGGGGCCGGCCATTTTATTTTTATTTTTGGGGAGAGGGGCCGCTTGGCCCCGACCCAGGCCACTTGTAGCCCTGGGGACCCCATCCCCCGGGACTGGCCCACTCCGTTGGGGACCGTAGGGGGGTCCCCAAGCCCCCCACGGTCCCAGCCGGCTCCCCGCATCCTGCAGTAGCCGCCATTGCTTTTCTGCTTGGGGAGCAGCTAACATGCTGCACCCCATGCAGAAAAGCAATCCGCTTTGGTTTTTGAAAGAGAGAAAAGGTTTCCTGCTCTCTCTTTCAAAAACCAAAGCAGTTTCTAAGAGCAGTGTCCCGAGGGTAGGCACCCTGGGACACTGCAGGAGCCAGCCTTGAGGGGTGGCGGTCCCCAGGGCCACCAGACGGCTCCAGGAGGGGGGCCCGCTGCCACCCTCTCAACAGTTAAATGCCCCGGGGGTGGTGGTCCCTGGGACTGGGGGGTCCATCATGGACCTCCCAATTTAAAAATGTAGTGTCCCTTGGAGGTGGCGGTCACCGGGGCATGTGGGGGGGCTTGAGCCCCCCCACACAGGTTTTTTAAAAAAAAGAAGCCCTGGGGAGTGTCGTTCCCCAAGGCTGCGGGGGGGCGGGGCCGTGAGCCCCCCACATACATCATGATGAAGCCCTGGGGGGTAGCAGTCCCTGGGGCTCTGGGGCCTTAGAGGCCCCCCATCATTACATATTTAAGCCCCGGGAGTGGCAGTCCCCGGGGCTGCAAGGGGGCCGTGTACCCCATGGTATTATACTTACTTTTCCCCAGGTGCCTATTATCAAGACTATTATTGCCACTTTATTGGCATTTTCCAGTCGATAAATGCGGTGACAATGTATCGCCTTTTGTGGATAATATGACTCATTGCTCTTTTCTGGACCAGTAAATTTAGGTGCATATTATCAAAGACCGGTGTGACAATTTTCATTTCTATGATAGTATGTAAAGCTTTCCTTTTTTTTTGGTGTAGCAGTTGTACTCTCTTCGAATGCTCAGCGTCGTTTCGAAGCCCACGTTTTCTTTTTCTTCAAGTTCAACAAGCAAACCTTTCTTTGTATCAGTTAGTAAATCTGTCGCTTTCTTTTCCTGGTTCGTGTGTGTCATCTGCTGCTGTACTTTTGTACAGTATTAATAGTCATATTTTTTATATATTTATTTGAAAGGTAGTGCCGAGGCATCAAACGTTGATTACGTACTCCGTCCATCGCCATTTTTGTTGTTTCTCACCATTGTTTTTATTATATCTGTTAGTTAGAACTCAGTAGTTTTCAATCCTAGTCTTGAATATCTTACTATAGTATTTCAACATTATTTTTATTGTGGGCCGTCATACCTCTCCCCCACAAAATAAAAGAAGTATGTATTTTTTTTAATTAACTTTTATTAGACAATAAATATAAACGAAACTCAATTATAACTGGAAAAATAACTTAAACAATGTTATAAACAAATTGTGAAATGGATTCCAAAAGGTGTCCGATTGATAATCTGCAAAAGAAAAAAGAAAATTAGAGTTTTACAATTATGTAGATGTGAGTAAATGAGCTTAAGCATTACGAGGCATATTATCAAGAACGGTGATAAAATTATCACTGTTTCAGCGGCAGAAAACCAGCTAAAGCGGCTATAATGGGCTTGATAATATGCTGCTGTGAATTCCCATAGCAGTGCAGGTTCTGGTGTTAACCTGGGCTACTATGGGAATTTACAAGGGCATATTATCAAGCCCATTATCGCCGCTTTAGCAGCAGTTTCTTGTCGCTGAAACAGCGATAATTGTATCGCCGTTCTTGATACTATGCCCCTACAAGTTTTGGTAACTCTACGGTTTTACGTGTGCAGTGTGACTCGTACATTCCAGTTCTGTTATAGTGCTGCGTTCAAGTGGTGTCTATATGGAAGTGCCTAGTGCGTTGCTGACGCCCGTTTTTGCGACTAATATCTAATGCATTCCTGTGAAGGTTTTGTAGATCTAGGCCTCTGTGCTTACCGTTGTATAAACTTTGCAGGTAAACATCTCAGGCAATTGGTGTCACAACTTATTCTGAACAATTCTTCTACATGTCTACACGTCAAAGACAGCAGTGTCTAAGTTTAAGAGAGAAAGAGAAATGATGTCACAGAGAGTGAGAGAGAGAAAGAGAGAGAAAACAACATTAAAACTGTGTTGCAGAGTCTGGAGTTGAGATTTTTTTCCTTACGTCACTTTACTCATGTTAAAAGTCACTCAAAAGTGGTGTAATAAGGTTGTGGATCTGTTTGTCAGACTGTTGTAACCTATCTGTTGTCATTGCTCAGAGGTAATTATAGATCAAACCCATTATAGCCACTTTAGCGGCAGTTTGCTGCAGATAAAGTGGTGATAATTTTGTCGCCAACGCTTGATAATATGGCCCTCTCTCGTTTCAAAAATAAAGCTAACACTACAGTTTTACGAGTGCAGTGTACCTGGTACATTTTACTTGTTATAGTGCCACGTTCAAGTGGTGTCTATATGGAAGTGCCTACTGCGTTACTAACGCCCATTATGCCAAATTATTTCGAATGCATTCCTATAAAGGATTTGTAGATCTAGGCCTCTGTGCTTACAGTTGTATAAACCTTGCGGCCAAACACATACGGAAGTAGACTTCACAACTTCACTTCAACAATTCTTCTACATGTCCAAGCAGACAACAGTGTCTAAGTTTAAGAGAGAAAGAGAAATTATGTCACAGAGAGTGAGAGAGAGAGAAAACATTAAAACTGTGGGCCATAATATCAAGCCGGGGCGACAAAATTATCACCACTCTATCGGCAGGAAAGTGTTGCTAAACTGGTATAATGTCTTTTATAATATGCTCTATGGTATTCCAATCGAAGCTCATGTTAGATGTCCTTCACATGTAACATGAGCTTCGATTGGAATTCCATATAGCATATTATCAAACCTATTATGGCCACTTAAGCAGCAGTTTGCTGCCGATGAAGTGGCGATAATTTTGTTGCCAAGGTTTGATAATATGGCCCTCTCAACTTTCATTAGTAAAAGTTACACTACAGTTTTACGAGTGCAGTGTACCTGGTACATTTTACTTGTCATAGTGCCGCATTCAAGTGGTGTCTATATGGAAGTGCCTACTGCGTTACTAACTGCGTTATGCCGAATTATTTCTAATGTATTCCTATGAAGGATTTGTAGATCTAGGCCTCTGTGCTTACCGTTGTATAAACATTGCGGTGAAACACTTCAGGGAGTTGGATTGACAACTTGTTTTCAACAAATCTTCTACATGCTTAAGCAGACAGCAGTGTCTGAGTTTAAGAGAGAAAGAGAAATGATGTCACAGAGAGTGAGAGAGAGAAAGAGAGAGAAAACAACATTAAAACTGTGTTGCAGAGTCTGGAGTTGAGATTTTTTTCCTTACGTCACTTTACTCATGTTAAAAGTCACTCAAAAGTGGTGTAATAAGGTTGTGGATCTGTTTGTCAGACTGTTGTAACCTATCTGTTGTCATTGCTCAGAGGTAATTATAGATCAAACCCATTATAGCCACTTTAGCGGCAGTTTGCTGCAGATAAAGTGGTGATAATTTTGTCGCCAACGCTTGATAATATGGCCCTCTCTCGTTTCAAAAATAAAGCTAACACTACAGTTTTACGAGTGCAGTGTACCTGGTACATTTTACTTGTTATAGTGCCACGTTCAAGTGGTGTCTATATGGAAGTGCCTACTGCGTTACTAACGCCCATTATGCCAAATTATTTCGAATGCATTCCTATAAAGGATTTGTAGATCTAGGCCTCTGTGCTTACAGTTGTATAAACCTTGCGGCCAAACACATACGGAAGTAGACTTCACAACTTCACTTCAACAATTCTTCTACATGTCCAAGCAGACAACAGTGTCTAAGTTTAAGAGAGAAAGAGAAATTATGTCACAGAGAGTGAGAGAGAGAGAAAACATTAAAACTGTGGGCCATAATATCAAGCCGGGGCGACAAAATTATCACCACTCTATCGGCAGGAAAGTGTTGCTAAACTGGTATAATGTCTTTTATAATATGCTCTATGGTATTCCAATCGAAGCTCATGTTAGATGTCCTTCACATGTAACATGAGCTTCGATTGGAATTCCATATAGCATATTATCAAACCTATTATGGCCACTTAAGCAGCAGTTTGCTGCCGATGAAGTGGCGATAATTTTGTTGCCAAGGTTTGATAATATGGCCCTCTCAACTTTCATTAGTAAAAGTTACACTACAGTTTTACGAGTGCAGTGTACCTGGTACATTTTACTTGTCATAGTGCCGCATTCAAGTGGTGTCTATATGGAAGTGCCTACTGCGTTACTAACTGCGTTATGCCGAATTATTTCTAATGTATTCCTATGAAGGATTTGTAGATCTAGGCCTCTGTGCTTACCGTTGTATAAACATTGCGGTGAAACACTTCAGGGAGTTGGATTGACAACTTGTTTTCAACAAATCTTCTACATGCTTAAGCAGACAGCAGTGTCTGAGTTTAAGAGAGAAAGAGAAATGATGTCACAGAGAGTGAGAGAGAGAGAAATAGAAAGAGAGAAAACAACATTAATAATGTGTCGCAAAGTCTGGAGTTGACATTTTTTCCTTGCATCACTTTAACCATGTTAAAAGGGACTCAAAAGTGACGTAAAAAGGTTGATGACTGTTGTAACCTCTCTGTTGTCACTGCTCGGAGGTAATTATTGAATTTAAAAAGGAGCTGCTGTACAGTATGCACACTGGGCCATAATATCAAGCCTGGGCGATAAAATTATTGCCAGTTTATCGGCAGATAAGTGTCGCTAAAGTGGCTATAATGGGTTTGATAATATGCTCTATGGAATTCCAATCGAAGCTCATGTCTGATGTCTTTCACATCTAACATGAGCTTCAATTGGAATTCCATAGAGCATATTATAAAACCCATTATCGCCACTTTCCTGCCGTGGCGATAATTGGGTCGCACAGGCTTGATAATATGGCCCTCTCTCGTTTCGCAAATAAAGCTAACACTACAGTTTTACGAGTGCAGTGCACCTGGTATATTTCAGTTGTTATAGTGCTGCATTCAAGTGGTGTCTATATGGAAGTGCCTACTGCGTTACTGACGCCCGTTATGCCGACCTATTTCTAATGCATTCCTATAAAGGGTTTGGAGATTTAGACTGCTGTGCTTACCTTGTATAAAGAGTGCAGCCACCAGAGTTCACCACTCCACTTGAACTCTGCTTCTATACGTCAAAGTATATTCAATAAGTTGCAGAGAATTCCATTGCTGTTGCTCGATAGGCAGCGGTTGCTTCTGAACGATGTTTGCTGAAGGAAACAAAAGGACATTTTGATTAGTCATTGTAACCTGAGTTGCTAACAAAAGTGAATTTTAATGTGGGTTCCTAATATTCCGTAGTTAAGACTATTGCAGCTCCAGCAAACAAAGGAAGATCAATAAGTTAATAGAGGCCTGGGACGGCCACGTGATGCAGAAAAAAAATACTATCATGGACGCCCAATTAATAATAATAAAGGACTAAGCACGTGGTGTAGTACAGAAATACGACACAGAAATTTATGCACGCACAATTTTTAAGATTAGAGGTGTATAGGACCTCGTGACTTATAAAGAAATATTTCAATTATGTAAGTACAATTTAAAACCATCGAGGGGTAGGAAAGCCTTATGAAGGATAAAAAAATAGTATTATGCATATACAATTTACAGTGGAGGCTGATGTTGTGACATCTTCTCTTACCTTTATTTTTGTCGTCTTTTGTCTTGTCTTGAAAGGCTGTGGTTTCCCTGAGTCTGGGGTGTTTTTGAGAGTGTGTGTGTCATAGCAGCAGAGGCAGGCAAAAGAGGGCGTGCTCACGTCAGTGCCTGCATTATATGAGAACCGCGGGGGCTGACCAAACCAAGCCCTGGGCTGTTATTGGTAGCGTTTTCACGGTCTGCAAGAATGATGGCCCTGGGGGACATCCCATTGGCTAATGTATTGGTTTCCAGGCTAAATGATAGCAAGCATGCTTGGTGGTGGCATGTGTGTAGTGTGGGCGGGCGTGCACTGCGCATGTGCAAGTATGAGTGTGTGCTCTAACAATTAACAACAGAGAGAGATGGGGGCGGTGTTATAATGTATGCAGAGGCAGGCCCAGAATCGGATATGCAATGAGTCAGCACTTCTAATCATTCTCCTTAGCGCGCCCTGAGCTCTGATTTGTCACTGAAAGGTGATCACACCATAGTTTGTACTGCTTATCATACTCAGCGTGTACCCGCGCATACAGTACGAATATGCTTTGATGTTACGCGTCGCATTAAAGCTTCGGTGTGATGTCATGTACGGCGTTCTGTACGCGAAATGGGGCAATGTTTCTACTTGGTTTAAAACATGTATGTATTTAATGTACATACAAAGGGCAGCCATTTGGGATAACTATGATTTTTTTTAATACTTGTAATAATCATTTATTAATTTTAAAAATGATCACACAAATTGCGGTAGAACATCATGCACACTCGTATTGAAAGAGTTGCGCAAGCGAATCATAAGCGTACGCAAAGCCATGTGACTTAAAAAATAGAGATTTGATTGGTTCATAATTTTTCCTATTGCAACTGTTGAAAGTTCCGTCCCATTATAATTATTCGACTTTGACTTTCTAAGAAGAAGCATTTGTTCTGAGAATCTTCTCAAATAGAAGGAAATAATAAGAACAATGGAGTCATTTTCCAGCAGTTCTTCAGAGGGAGATTTCATTCCTGAAGAACCTCTAAAGAAGAGGAAAGAAGCTCTAATTTGGAAGTTTTTCACTTTCCAGAAGGTCAAAAAAAGGTTAATGCTCCAAAAGTAAACTGTTAAATTTGCGAAACAACTCTTTCAAGGGGTGATCCAAGTAAAAAATACTCCTTTGGCACAGCAAATATGGTGCGACACTTGAAGAATTTGCACCCCAAGAACTTTGCTCGAGCTGCAAGACGGAGGTTGCACAAGAACCCACCTGCTGCTACACCAAGCACATCAACTGCGGCAGCAGGATTGTCAGCAAGCAGTCCACACCCACATATTGATTCTGACTTTGCTAAAGTTAAAATTCTATGCATTTATTGCGATAAACTTTTGTGTTATGGGGAACAGTCTATAGACTTGATGAAACGCAGGATGCAGGATCATTGCTGTCCTCGACATTAGTTGTTCTTTTTTTCATTCTTTTGTTCCGGTTCGAATTTGTTAAGAAAACACAAAAAAAATACAAAACAAAAAGAAACAGTTCTTTTTCGAGCTACCTTCACTGGTCAAAGAAAGAGCTGTATTTCTATGTTAGTGTGTAAAAGTTTGTCAGAATGAATGTGTAGTTCATAAAGGAATGAATGAATATGTTACTAGTGTATGGAGAATGTGAAAGTGCAGAACTATAAGGAACTGCTACAGCATAAATCTATAAGGTGTTTATCTATAGTAAACTGTAGTATGTCCGAAGCACCTGGATGTATCATATGTATATAAATATGTTACTAGTCTATGTTTCAATTTGCTCTGCTGATGAAAGTGCCTGGGTGAATTTGTATGTGTTAGGGGCGGATTTACAATCCTCTTGTGCCTCTTTTACACAGCCTTTGCGTCACTTTTGTGACACAGCAGAGGTGCAAAAGATGTGCCATAGGGGGTGTGCTATTAACAATGTGACACATCTGGAGGGGGTATTACATTGTAAAGCGCTGTGCCAGAAGAGGCTTTCTTGTGCAGAAGGGGGTGCAGCAAGGCCTCCTAAAAGTGACTGAGTGAAATTTATAACATTTTATTCAGTGACTTTTGAGGTTATGCTGCGTCAAAACCTTGCACGTGCTTGAAGCAGGTGTCAGGATTGATACAGCATTGTGAGCATAGGGCTGCAAGAGAATTGCTGGAGCTGTGTTATACTTGCAACCAACGTCAAGCAATAATTCATTAAAAAATTACTTTGCAATTTAGTTTTGTTATTATTTTATAATAAGAATATGAAATATAATCTAACAAAATAAAATAAATATAAATATTTATATTAAAAATATAAGAAATTAGTATAAAAAGTAAGACATAATAATTAATACATTTATAATTTATTATTTACAAAACCTACGAAATTTACTGAAAAAACCATAGGTTTCACACACGTTATAGTTATGAATTAGCATTTAAAAAACCTTGCAAATTCATTGAAAAAACCATAGGTTTCACATGTTATAGTTAGCTGAACATTTCTCTCATACAAAACCTTTGAAATTCCTCCGTTATAGTTAGCTCAGCTAACTAACTATAACTTGCGCACCCGCAATGCACGGCTGATGACGTCACATATTACATCACTCATGACATCACTGATGACATCTCAAATGACATCCCTGAGGTTTTGTATGAGAGAAAAATATATATCAATGCCTAAAAACCTTAAAACCCATGATGATTTAAACAAGGTTATTATTAAGTCCCTACAATTTCTTTCTAGGTAAGTGGAACCTCATAAACATGTACAGTTAATTTCTCAGAGTTGTGTAATCATATCAATTCATCATCAACACAAATCAAAAACTGCTTACATTTGCAATTAATGCATAAATGCAAATTGTACTTTTATAATGTCGAAGGCCACCGTGGGTCTAATGGTAATTGCTGGGTGCCCAAAAATGTTTCAAAAAGGAATATCATACATATCTAAAAGACACATATGTGTGGTGTGAAAAAAGTGCATTAGGTGAAAAATGAATTAAAAAACCAAAATGATCATTGGTTAAGAGATGTTTCAGCAGCTGTAGTAATCAAAGTTTAATTGTTGCAAGAACTTAAAGTGTATTTATAAAATTAGGAATGAGGTAGGTATCCATTAGTTAAACAATGAAGGCTATATTGGAGAAGGAGTTGCGGGGCTTGGAAAGATGGCGAAGAACACTTGGGCACTACAATAAATAAGTTACTGGCATGTATACAGGTCCTCTGTGTTGTTGAGACCCCCCGGAGTTATGCTATTGAGATTGAGGATATAGCAGGTTTCCAGTTTTCGCATCACGTGTTCCCTATCGCCATCCTTTTTGGTCTTGGGGATGGCATCTATGACATAGTACGAGAGATCTTGAAGGTTTTTGTTGTGTACCTCTCGGAAGTGTCTCGCAACTGGGTACGTCAGGTCATTGTTATTAATTGCCCGAATATGTTGCAGAATCCTTTTATTTGCCAGTAATTTAGTGCTGGCAACGTACTTTAAAGGGCATGTGCATTCTAAGATATAGATTGCATATTCCATCTTGCAGTGGAGAGGCTTGTCAATTTTAATCTCTTTGTCATTAAAGGCAGTGCAATAGCTTTTTTTATTTATGCCGTGCTGGCACGCTTTGCAGGATCTGCAGTTGGTAAACCCGTTAGTTGCCATTAGCCAATTGGGAGATGGTGATGTTTCAGGACTACTGGAAACTAATTCGCTATGCATGGAGGGTGCTCTTTTAAAGGTAATGCTGGGTCTAGTGGGCATTTCCGCGCCTATTGCTGGGTCACTTTTAATCAGAGCCCAGTTCGTATTTACAATCTTAGTGATAGTTTTTTCTTGGGTGCTGTAAGGAATTATTAGCCTTACTGGTTCTGAGCAGGCCACCTCCATTGCAGTCACCTCTCTAATTTTTCTAGGAATGAGGAGTATGTAGTTATAGTTAGGACCTAGTTTCCATAGAAGAGCATTGTTTGATGAATCCTCATGAAATTTTCTAAACTAATATGCCAGTCACTTCAGCTGCTGTCTTGAAAGTTTCTGAACCCCGTCAAGCGGGGCACAGAAAAAGGGGGGAAGTCCCAAAACGTTTTTTCGCTATGTTAATTTCCATATGAAACTTTAGGCATGGCTACAGCCCAAACTGCAGAACAGAATTGCACCAAATTTGGCAAAAATGTAGCTCTTGGTTCAGAAAGCACTCTTTTTGTAAAAGGATGTAAATACATTCAGTAGTTCCTGAGAAATGTTAAAAAAAATCAGATATACAACTGTGGCTGCGGTGGATCGTGCCTGAGATCTGATTGGCTGCCAGCACTTCAAACCAGGAAGTGTTGGCAACCATCTTGTGACTCGACTGAATCAAATCACAAGAAAAAAGATTGAAAGAAAAGAAAAGGGGCTAGGTATAAACACCCTTACCCCCTAGGCCTCTAGGAGGTGTCCCATGGGAACCCCACACTGCCGTAAAAGCATTTTTTTATGTAAAAAATTGAATGGGAATCACGCTGGATCCATGACTCCTGCAGAAATAAAAAAAAATGGAGCGCGGTCTCCCAAGATTCATGAAATAAAGGTCCCAGGTGGGCCAGGTCTGGGGGCAGTTTATAAGTTAATGTGGGGGTGCCTGTGCAAACATAATTAAAGAGTTGCAGGAGCCTACACGGCCACCCGCAGCACAGGGGACTGCATCCTCCCTGGGGCTAATTGTTTTAAATAAATGTGCAGGGAGGCCCTATTGCTGCTACTGGAGCCCTGGGGACAGCCACCTCCCCAGGGTTAATGAAATGGGGGCATCGAGGACCCCCTGCCAGGTAATCTGGCCTCCTGAGGAACTCAGGACAAAAGTAGCCACTAAGGCCACTCAAGAGCCAGGGGGACTTCATCACCAGACCAGTAGTGTGCCAGGAGGCACATTTACGGAGTGGTAGAGAAAGGGGCGTGGCCTCCTACCAGGTCTTAGCAATCCTGCTGTGTGGGATTTATTGGAGGTTACAGGAGAGGTAGTTGGCTACCAAGGACATCCTTGGGGGCCAAACACACCTCCTGTTATCTATAAAAAGTCTAACACATTGGGATTTCTAAGAGGTCTTCGGAGGCCCCTTTTCTCCACTACTCTGCAAACGCGGATCGTGGTCCACTGCTGTTTGGTATCCACTTACTGCTGAGTGACTTCCTACAGCGGGATTTCTGAGAGCTGGTCCGAGGCCCAGCTCCCCTTACTCCACCACTCTACAAACACAACTACTAGTTAAAAAACCTTGGAAATTCACTGAAAAAAACAAAGGTTGCTGGGACGTTATAGTTAGGAATTAGCAGTTAAAAAGCCTTAGAAATTCACTGAAAAAAACAAAGGTTGCAGGGACGTTATAGTTAGGAATTAGCATTTAAAAAGCCTTAGAAATTCTTAGAAAAATACAAAGGTTACAGGGATGCTATAGTTAGGATCAGATTTTACTCATACAAAATCAGTGAAACTCAGCAGTCATAGTTGCACTGTGCACAATGCACTGCTTATGACCTCACATATTCAATCACTCATGACATAGTCAGTGACATCACTGATGACATTTAAAATGACCTCACTGATAAGATCATTCAGTCACCGTGAGTGTTTTTAAAGAGTGTATGAGTGTTATTATATATATACCAAGATGAATTGGTGAATAAGTGGATGTATGAGAGTTTGTATGGATTATGAAGTTGGGGCGTGACTGACTGTATTGGTGAGTTTAAGTGAATACTTGGGTCAGTGACTAGTTGCATGAATGTTTGTATCAGTCTGGTTGTTGATGTCTAAGTGGCTGTATGGGTGTGTGAGTCAGCACATGAGTTGCTGCATGGGTGATTGATTGGTTATCTGAGTACATGAATGGGTGTCTGACTGTCTGTGTGGGTGGTGAGTGGTTGTACAACTGTCTGTATGGAAGAGTGAGTGGGTTGGTCAGTGGATATATGGCTAGTGAGTGTGTGTGTGAGGGGCTGTGCAGGTGAGTGTATGTATGGCTGTATGGGTGAGGGGATTTCTCAGTGGTATATGAGTGAGTGACTCGGTAGTGAAAGACAGCATAGGTGAGTAATAGGGTATATGAGTGACTGTATGGTAAGTGAGTGAATATGGCTGTATGGGTGAGTGTGTCAGTGACTGTATAGGGGAGTGAGTACGTATTAGTACTGTATGAGTAACTAAGTGGGTATGTGTGTGTAACTGTATGGCTGAGTAAGTGGCTGTGTGATCGGCTCTATGGCAGAGAGAGAGTAGATGTGTGAGTGCTCAACTCTGTGTGTGAATGGCTGCTTGGGTATATGTTTGGATATATCAGTGGCTGTATTAGTGAGTGAGTGGGTGTATGAGTGGCTGATTGGGTGAATCAGTCAATTTCTGTGCAGATCTATCAATCAGTGAGAAGGTGTGTAAGTACTAGTGTGGGTCCATGAATGGGCTTGTGAATGGTTGTGTGGGAGTGGGTGTGGAAAGGTTCAATGGGCTGTATTAGTAATGTTGTGGATGATGTCCTCTGTGATGTCATTTTAAATGTCAACAGTGATATTTATTTTTAATTTCTTTTATTTTACAGAGTTTTATATAGCGCAAACTTGACCCGATGGTATCGGGTATCAGAGCGCCTTACATTAGGGGTGGGCGTAATTAGCAAAATTGACTTTCGAACACTATTGCGAAAATGTCATAAATCTCCGCAAACACGTGGAAATATCGCGAAGACACAGAAGTTTTTTTCCTGCCTGTTCGCAATATTTGCTGCGTGATCGCGTTGGAAGTGTCTCGCCAACTTGCCAATGCGGTCGCCTATGGGCGCGGCCATCTTGTTTTCACTTGTCCCCCCCGCTCAGGGTGCTTATTTCCAGTTCCTGGTCGCGCAATGCATGCTTGCGCCCGTTCGCAATACGTATTTCCTGTTTGGGAATGCTTGTGGGCGTTCAGGACGGTTTTTACGTGCTCGGGGGGAAAATATCGCACAAACTTGCCCACGCGGTCGCAATGGGCACGGCCATCTTGTTTTTTACTCTATTGCTATGGTTCTGGGGCCTGCTTTTGAAACCTCCCTCTATCTTTTCAATCCTTTGTTTCTAGAAACTTTTTTTTGATCTTTTTTGTTATTATCCCTCTGACTATTTTCCTGCTTCTTTATTTTTGTTTTTTGTCTACTTTTTGTGTGTTGTAACTACTTTTTCACTCTTTTTCTATTGCCTGCTCTTTTCATTTCTTTAACTTACTTTTTAAATTTTTTGGCTTTTTCTTTCCCGCCCCGTCCATGCTAGAACCATGTTGAAAGGGCAAAGGGCTCGATGCAGGAGCCTGAGCCGCAACCACCTTCCTTGCGGAAGGCGGCGCCCACAAATGGTGCAGGCACGGGCCTTATTTGCGGAGATGGAGTTGGCTGCACTGGTTTTCTTTGTGCAGCGCCACCTTCCCTTAACCATGGCAGCAGATGGGTCTGGGTACGGGCCCTGGGAGTGTCGGCAGCGGTGTGGAAAGGTGCGCCCGGCAGTGTTTCGCTGCTCTGGTGTCTGGCGCACCCAGAACGAATTGACGCACCGGTGGTCCGATATCCTGGACCGGGAGCAGAACCTGCTGGACCTACTAGGAGTGGAGGTCCCGGCTCTTGGTGAGTAACTATTTAAATTATTACTACTTTGTGTCTGTTGTTCTGCTCTTTGTTATATATTCTGAATATCTTTTTTTTCCAACCAGCTAGAATGCTGCTGCTTACATTACAGGTAAATTACGTTTAAAAGTCTTCTAAGATTGTTATGACACGTGTGCTCTTCTGCGCTACTAATCTTGCTTGTTTGCAACTTTGTCTTTGCGCTCGCTTAGCGTGATTATGTGAGAGTTTAGTTTAGAGAAATTAAGTTAATTAATGCTATAGTGACTTTAGTCCTTACTTTGTCCTGTCACTAAGAGATAGGGGCAGATTGATACTTAGGTTTAGTTACTTTGTATGAGTTTGTCATTTTTTTGTGGTCTGCGTGATGCCCCCCTGTTAGGTCACATGCTGCTAGTACCCCAGTCTTTAGTAGAACCTTTTCTAGTTTGTTCAACGAGTGGTAATAGGGTTAGCACTAGCAGAACATCAGCATCAATCAATCAACCAATAATGTAGTCATGTGTCCTCCATTTGACCATTTATGCATTGTTGAGGAATAAAAGAAGTGGAAATGCATACTTAATGTACAATTGGCATGCCTGGAATAGGTGGGCTAGGTCAGGTGGTATGTACTACTTAGACTTAGTTAGTATTCTGGAATCAGAATGGAAGACTGGATTAGTGTTGATAAAAGGTAGGTAGTAAGTAGTCAATCCGCGAACCCCCCGATACTACTTGTAGACCAGATGAGATTGGTCAATTTATTTATTGCAATTGTTGTTTACATAAATGTTTTTTTGACCGTCCTTTAAAAATATTTTATTTGTTTCACACCAATCATCAATGTTTGTCTCTTTCTTATATCTTTCATGATCAGCACCCAGGGGCAGGCGGACAGGGTCGCAGTCGGGAGGAGCAGAACAGCAACACGAGGACAACGACGAGTGATCTTCAGCTGGCACTAATAAGTCTTCTTGTTTTTAATATTATTAATTCTTATTCCCGAACTTTTACGGCACCATATTTTTTCCGAACTATTGTTTCTGTTTCCTAATGCTATTTTTTACCAACAATTATCCTTCGATCTGGACTATCTGTTTCTAAATTCTTGTTACCCCTGCCTCTAACTGCCTCCGCTATGATGACTTTCTGTACTACTACTATTAGTCTGTCTGTAGCTAAGCTTGCCCAGTTGGACATTCTTTATTTAAAAGGTTTTAAATACAACTCAGATTTCCCAGTAGCTCTAGCCATTGAGTCCAGTCCTTTGGGTTGTCCTCTTGTACTACTTCTATTCCTTATTGATCTTGAGTCTTTGTTAATCTTGAGGCTTTTCGACAATTCCCACCAATACATGCACAACCAGATTTTACTATTTTGATAGGATAGGACATACTACTACTGTTGTAGGAATTTTGTACATACAGAACTTTGCACAAGAAAATAGGATGTTGGTGATGGTAGGTTGGAACTTACTCGCACCTCAATCAGAAGGTCAGAACCCACCATAATCCCCTGCTTGACTAGTTAGTAGTGTCTCGTCATAACTATTAGCTCTCTGAACCCCCCCCCTAATATACCCAACAAGTAGACAACCAAGAACATAACACTCCCGACCTCAGAGTTGTGGAAGAAATGCATATGCACACCCTTCCTTTTGCTCGCTCACTCGTGTAAGTCCACACCAAATACCACTGAGTCTATGTAATTTCAAAAGTTTTATTTTCAATTGACAAGCTCTGTACGTTGTTCTATAATGCATCACTAGCATGAAAATGCATACCATTGAAACAATAAATATTGTTACACTATATTACAGTTACAACAGGTACAGGTGCATAGAAAAAAATAGGAAATCACGATAACTGAACAGTGTTGGAAGCACCACCATCCCGTTGGTAGGAATATAGTTTATATAAAATTATAAATGAAGATCTCTGAGCGAATTCTGGGGACCCCTCACCTTAGAAGAACTTATTACTGGTAGTTGTTACATCATAAGCTCTGCAAAGCTCTGTTTCGTAGAAGGGAATCTTCTGTCTGTAATGGTGCGCGTTACTATATTGCAAGCATTTCTCAGCCGTGCCAAAAAGTGTAGCATTTTTATGGATAAGCAACATAGACTAACACCAGAACTCCACAATGTGGCTTGTTAATGTTTTGGTTGACCTGGTACGCAGCCCTTAGATAGTAGCAGCATGAGGTCATGTGGGCTCAAAGGTGTCTTATACAACAAGCTGCGAGGTAACGTCACATGTGCAAAAATGAAAGACACAAAGGGAAAATGGTTGCAAGGCTCGGGCTAACTAAGCAAAGACTAGAATGACCCTAAGGGCCATATAGCTATTAGTGTCTACTCTACTACTACCTGATTTGTACTAGTGATGTATGTTGTATGTTTATGTATTACTATTAACTCATTTTTCAATCTTGCTACTGACCAATAGGAGGAGGTGTATATGACACCTAAAAAATGTGTAATGTTTTTTCTAGGTGCGCTACCGACCACCAGTGCCGGGGCCAGCGGCAAAGGCGACGCGGCTGGCGAGGATGCGGCAGTTGCGGATGGAACTGCAGGGGGCGAGCCAGCACCAGTGGTGGGCAGTGGTACGTTAGATTTATTATCTTTAACTATTGACAATACACTCACTGCAAGGGTATACTGTATGCATAGTGTACTGTTGAGTCTTAGTAAGTAAAAAGTTGTTGTGAACGTTTGAAGTGTGAAGACACGCTTTAATTGGCATTAGTAAAGGCATTATGGGCGGGAGTATTGAGTAACCGATGGCCTCTTCTATCTGATTTCAACTCCGCTTTGAAAGTTTTATGGAGAAGACTAAAAGTCAGATCAGATCACCTGGTTGCAAAGGTGGCTAATAGGAATCAAATGCATAGTTGGTTGAATGCCTGAAAAAATCCTGCTAATGTTAAAGCCCAAGCAAGTGGGAGAATAGATATAATCCACAAATGTTATGTACTGTGCTTTATAGTGCTACCATGCCACTATGTGTATAATTAACTTGTCTTACTGTTTTTCTAAGAGTATATTTTCCAATGGTTTTGTTTTATCTTTTTGATATACAGCTACTCCTTCCACGGGGTAACCGGATCGGACGGAGTTGACCACCAAGGCACGGCGCCGGAAGCTGGAGGCCATACAATTGAAATATTGTCAGCTGGTGGTCCTGGAAGAGGAGGAGGAGGAGGAGGAGGAGGAGGAGGCGGCACCAGCTGAAGCCTCCTCAAATGCCTTGGTCCCCAGCCACCTCCCTCCAGCGGTATGGCGCCACCGTCTGGCGGCCGCTACTGCCACCTTTCCATCACTGGTGCCCCCCCCACTGTGGCTGCAACTGCCGCGCTCTAAAGCGCCGTGACGACCTACTTGAGTAGGCAGTGCTTGTCCTCCAAAGACAATCCCGCCGAACATAGGAGACCCTGTTTATGGCCCCTTTTTATTTATTGTTTTGGTGGGTGGGAATTGGGCATTGGGGTTTTGAAAAATTGGACATTTGGTTGAACTTTTTCTTTACGGACATTGGTTGGGGTTAGGGAGAGGGGTGGGTCAGGTTTTGTGTTTTTTTTACATAGTTTATTTTTTTTAGGGTTATTAAATCAATATTTCTACTTTACATACAATGTTGTTAATGTTTTGTCGGTGGGGCTACTGTTTTACATCACACTGTTTCCTTGCTGGTGCAGGGCCGCCCATAGCCAGTGCTTGATTTAAATAATTGGCTGACTTTGTAAGACACAAACAGATAGATGCGGCACCCCTCACTGATTGAGTTATTCTACTAGTATTGTCAGTCTCTCTTTTCTAGTCTATGCATTCTTTAACTGGACTCAAAGGGGTGTGTGAATTTATTGAAAACATGTCCATTATTAATTATGCCTCCCCCAAACTTATCATACCTTTGCTTGATGTTTAATTTAGGCACAGCGATGGCTGCATGGTGATGATTGTTTCCTTTCCTAACATGCCATGATTATGGTGGTGGTAGCAGTGGTAGACACTGGCACGGCAACAGCATTTGCAAAAAAAGAAAATGAGACAGTCAGTCGCCTGAGAGAGACTGTTCGAGGAGTAGTAGAATGAAGTACAGTACAGAAAGTACCGCGAAACAATAATATGCAAAAATATGGTGGTGGGGATAGCCTACCAAACAGAGTAACAAACTATAGTTGTGTCGAGTCACTTGACTAGGCCTACAGTACACTCGACACAAGTGTAACAGTTAGTGCTGTGTTTGAGGATGACAACAAATCCAATCAATGCCGGCAATTAATGCGGATGTATATGTTCCTTTGGTAAATAAAAATCACCTCTAAAATATACTGCTCATGGGTGGGAAAGCAGAAGAAGATCCTCGCTCTGCCTTGAAATTGAAGTACTGTTGCTTTCCCCACACACGCCCCAGCAAGCGTGTGATAAATTATTTGTGTACATTTAATTTAGTCATACCTCAATAAGTCACACAGCCCGGGGGAAGAGGGTTAGGGTTTGTTGAATGGATGAGAAGGAGGGTTTCGGGAAAGGTTTGAAAATGAAAAACAGTACCCATGGACAAATAACAAATAACAAACTCTGTAGACTACCATATCCATATCAATATGTTAAGGGGGAACAAGGAAATGCATGCATGATGATGATTGATAAGGAGACCCGGATTACATACAATTCTTGTTTAGTTGTTCCAGGCTTACTTTTAAAGATAACAAATAACGCAAACCTAATGATAATAATAACAACAAGAAGAACACACTAAAGATGACACAGTAAAGATTATAGACAAAAAAATGAATCAAATTATTTAAAAGATGATGAAAGTTGATACTGTTACTGTGTCATCCTGGTCAAAAAATGTGGATTTACATCTCGCCATTCCTCTTGGTCCTCTCGTCCATCAATCTTGGGTGTCGCCACTGCCTGCCTGGCACATGTAGATTTATTGGTAAGGTAAGTGTGCATTGTTTTCTCAAGTATAGCACAGAGTAAGGCCCGGCCTGTAATTGTAGATGGAAAAACAAAAGGGATATTATTGAGAAACAAAGTTGAAAGAAATGCACAAGTTATGGTGTAGTGCAACAAGAACACTTTCTGAGGACGCATGTATGCATCATCTCTACTCTAGTCTGTTTCCAGCATTGACCTACAACAACAACAGGACAGAGCAGACCCACAGAGATCGTACGTCACTTAGCACATCCTCCGTTTAGAGTACATTTTGGACAAAGCACATATACAGCAATATAGCATTTTACAATTTAAGTGGCTAAATCAATGCACCACAGTCATACCACTGCTACACTGGACTCCACTTCTACACAGACATTTAGGTCTGCTGCTGTGGTTGTTCTTGACTTGTTTACCTTTTATGTCACTCATGAAACGTCCTGCCTTGTTATTATTTCATCAATCATCTCCGATACTTGTACTGACTGACTGTGAAGACCGGCCTGCAGTATAAGTACAATTTGGTTATTAAACAACAAGAGTAGAAATTTTATTGACTTGAGTCACTCTTTAGTGTGTACACTAACACTAGTACACTTTGACTTCACTTCATGCACAACAAACAACAAAAACACAAACACCAATCACTCAGAGTCAGGTGTCCAATGCATGCCATTCATTTACATTACCTGTTCCTTCTCATCTTAAGTTAAGGGGCCGTCTCTCTCACCATCATCATTATGGACGGCGCTGTTGTCATTCTCAGTGTGCAGTGTACAGATTGAGTCCCCTTCCTGTATTCAATCAAAAGCAATGTATCAAGCTGCAGTAGAAGTATACATTTCTTAATAAAAATAGTTGCAAGAAGGGTAAAATTGCCTTCAGTTACTGTTAGTGTGTAGAATGATGATTATTACAAATAGTGCACAATGAAATAACTTCATGCACAACAAACAACAAAATCACCCAGTCTGCGTCCAATGCATGGCATCATTCATTATCTGTTCCATCTCATTTTCAGTTAATGGGCAGTCTCTCTCGGCTCAGAAAGGAGGATAGCTATAGTAGTCATCATGTTCCACTTCTTTTGGCGGGACTGGGAAATATTAAATTTTTTCTTCTATTTTGCATCATCCAATCATCATCTGTCTTGAGGGCAATGGATTTAGGGAGATTCAGAAGGATGCAGCGGAGGAGCTGAATTCGGAGAACTGTACTGTGAAATGAAGACAGTTGAAAATCGTATATTGAAGTAAAAAGAGTAGAAGACGGTGGTGATGGATTTGTTTTGATTCAAAAGTTTGTAACCAGAAAGACAGACACACAAATAAAGGAAAATAAGGGCGGAAGACAGTAAGTGCAAGCCTAATTGTCAGGGAAGTATAGCACGTCCTCAAACTTTGGGGGTTCAACCAGAAGTAGGTAATCATCATGTAACACACTACGTCCGTCACCTGAGCCGATGTCCTCATCTTCCTCCCTTGATTCATGTATTGTGTAATTTGGTGGTATTAAGTGCTGATTAATTTTGATCATTGTTCACCTCTCCACGTTTTTGGGCGAGAGACTGGTCCTTCTCACTGTTACAATGGAACCAGAAGCACTGAAAACACGTTCGGAAGAGACACTTGCGACAGGGCAAGCCAGATAGCTTATCGCCAGCCTGCTGAGCAGTGGCCATTGGGCCATTTTCCCATACCAATACCGCAATGGGTTTTGATCAATATGTACCTCTGTTGGGTCGTCCAGATAGGCCTGGTCCATCCGCTCAATGTTCAGGGGTGCTAAAACAATTTCTGGGTCTATTCTCTGTGCATCAGCACTGTGTTTACCAATGCCTAATAGTAAATACCAATCCTGTAAAGATTCTACTGGGCCGAATGATCCTGTTATTGCGGTTGTCGATAGTGATGGTGAGTGTTCTGAGCCAAACACACTGCCCTCAGCCTCCGAAGTTGCACTTGATGCCAGATGCCCTGCTGCAGTACTTGTTGTGGGTTGATCTAGTGGGCTTTTACATTTAATTAGAATCCATTCATTTTCCTAACTTACTCGTTGCCTCAGCTATCCAAGTTTTGTAGCGGGCAACATCCATCTCTGAAAAAGGAATTATTGTCTTCAGTGCCAATTTTGTTTCTGGATCCAGAATTTTGGCAGAAATGTAATGTTCTTGTGACAAAATCTTATTTTGCACCCTTGTATTGTCAGCTAAGCGACAGGCTGAGCTCTCCACCAACTCATAGGCTTATTTTTCTTCCTCTACACCTTTGTATGATTCAGACACCGCCTTCAGCTGATGGTCTAGCACTTGCAATAATGGGATAGCTTGGCCCATAGTACAGTCCTCCTTGCTGACTTCACGTGTGAAGTCTTCAAAAGGATGAAGCATGTCAGTCAGGCATTTAACTAGGCACCATTGGTCCATCTGAAGGGTCATGCCTTTCACAGTAGCATCCCCTCTTGGCATGACATATTTATTGAGTGGCCTGTACTGCTCAGACGATCAAGCATGTAATGAGTTGAGTTCCAACGTGTTGCCACCTCCTAGATGAGTGCTTTGACAGGCATTTTATAGTTACGTTGAATGATCCTCAGCTGCTTACGAGCTTTAAAAGAGTGGCTGAAATGAGTGCATATTCTTCGGCAGGTGGTCAGTAAGTTGCTGACTATGGATTATTTTTTCATAAAGTCTTGTACTATAATGTTTATGCAGTGCACCAAACACTGAACCTTCAAATAGGAATCAAGCTCCTTGGCCTTAAGTACATTACTGCCATTATATGTGGAAATAAAACCAATACTAAGCCCTCTTGATCGCAGCCATTCAAAAACCTTCCTGCAAAACTTTTCCAAAATGTTTACAGCAGTATGAGATTTCTCCATGGCGAATATGGCTTCAGTTCCACGTTTCCGAGTAGCTGTAAAAATATCAGCAGTGTCAACAGTGCCACCTTCAGATCGCTTATCTCTAACCCCCACAAAAGAGACCAAGTGTGCAGTGATGCACATGTAATCTGTGGCTTGGCAACTGGTCCACATGTCTGTTGTCAGGTGGATATTGTGAACAGCACTCTGCTGCAAAGCTTGTCCAACCAATTCCAGCACTTCATGATGTAGTGCCGGAACAGCAATTCTTGCGAAATAGGACTGGCTGGGAACCTTCCATTTAGGGCAGATGGCTGACACAAATTCAAGGAAACCCACCCCTTCCGCAAATGAAAAAGGGAGAAGGTCCAGCGCTGACATTTTAGCCAGCTTTGCACTGTACAACCGTGCCGTTGGGTGGTTGCGTTGGAACTGTCCCTCCAACCTAAGCCTGCTCTCAATAATAGGCTGGATTACTTTCCTTTGTTGTGCTGTTGCTTTCATTAACCCACTTAGGCTTAGTCTCAATGACACACTTTGTTTCATTGCAGTACTCGTTCGCCTTGGTGTTTCAGCCTGACTCTGAGTATGGCTCTTACTGCGGTGCCAAAGAGATGTTGCTGAGGACGATGTGGGCATGGCCGGTACCACTACACTACTAGGGACAGGGCCTCCCTCTTCTCTACCTTCCACTGCAATAACATCGTCCCCTGATTCTTCATGCCCAACATCAATGGGTTGAAGTAGATGATATTCCCACGCGATAGTGTGGTGTATTTTGAGATGGCTTGTTTGTCCTCCAGTACCATAGTTTGTACCAAGCTTACCCCGCCTAACACCTTGTCGACAAATTGAGCATATAGCAACCTTCTAATCCTCAGTGCTAAACCGAAAAGAAGTCCCAACCTGTGGAGGAGAACTTTCTGGCACAGCTGGATGTGCCACTTTCAATACCAGATGAACTGGAGGGTGTGTTTGGAATGTGACTATGTGCAGCTACACTGTGACTTCTACTACCACTACCTACTGAGATGGTTGAGCTGGATGTAGGTCCCTTTGCCTTTGAAAATATGGCAGCTGGAGGTCGTGGTGGTATAACCTGTGTTGGTGGTATCTGTGCTACATCCCGCTCAGCAGCAGCCTTTCTGGATAGGGTGAGCATGTTGGTCTCCATCCCCTTTGGGGCGGGAGTGATGTGAGTGATGACTGGCTCATCTTCATCAACATCATCCTCCTCTTGTACATCTACCTCCATAACTCTTAGGGGCATATTAACAAGGGCTTTATCTCTGCAAAGAAGCGTAAATAAAATTATTGCCCTATCAACAACAGGGTGCTAACATGCAAAATCGAATATTAGCACCCTTTTTCACTACGCTTCCTTTTGCATCTCTAATGAGATTATCAAGCATCACGCTAACCCTGTTTGAGATTAAAAAAAAGCAGCGCTAACCATGGTTAACGCAGCATTTTATGTCTGCTAATTTTCAGTGGGAGGTGGATTACATGGCTAAGTCCACCATGGCTATCAACAAGAATATCCCTATCCTTATAGTTTTATAGCGATAACCTCCCAAAATGTCGCTATCACTGGATTTTTTAACGCCTAGGCGGTTAGCTTTGTTATTTACGCGATAACCAGGCGATATTATCCAGCGATAGCGGCATTAAAAAGTTTAACGCTAAGCGCCCTTAACGTTAATTTGACCTCTTCCTTGTTAATATGGCCCTAAGTTTTTCTGAAACCTTCCTTTTCAGGAGCATTGTCTTGTGGGGTGCATCACTCTCATACTGAGCTGGTGGCTGCCAAGTGGCATCACGATCATCAGAAGCGGGGCTTGAAGAAGAAGATGATGGACTAAGCCTCCTTTTTATTGCTGGTGGTCTGGAAGACAATAGATCTTCCAAAACAGTGGTTTGCTCCACTTTGTCTGCAGAAAGCTCAATTTCCTGAAATGCCCCTACTGCAGGAGCAACAACTACTATTGTGGGCTGTTCTTGCGGCTGCAGCTGTTCTTGCAGCTACTGCTGTTATTGCGCCTGCTGCTGTTGTTGCGGCTACTGCTGTTCTGTGGCTGCTGCTGTTGTTGCCCCTGCTGCTGTTGTTGTTGTTGTGGCTGCTGCTGTTCTTGCGGCTGCTGCTGTTGTTGTTGCGGCTGCTGCTGCCCACTTATCTGCTAAGTTTCTGCCTGCGTTGATTGTGTATTACTTTGCGATAATGACATTTCAACATCGCTGCTCGTTAGCAGACCGGCTACCTCTGTGACACTCAAGGGCTTGGGCCTAGGTTGGTGGGGTTGGACGGCTGGTGCAGAGGTGCTGCTTCTAGCTTGGTTCCCGGACAACGCTGCTGCATGCGTGATTTTTTTGGTCCCAAAAAAAACATTGGCCGGCACACCAGTCGTGGTTAGTGGCACTTCCTTTTTCTGTTCCTTCTTCTCACCAGCAACTTTCTTGGTACTGGACCTGATACCTTTTTTTGGGGCCATCTTCTTCAGATGTCAGGCAGGACGCAGGTGCATAAGTTGGGGGTGATGCACAGCAGGACTTTTGTTCGGCTGGCAGTACAACGGGTGATGATGATGACACCTCCTCCTCTGGCTTTTTGTGCACCTAAAAGCAAATAAGCCAGGAGAGTGGAATCAGTGAAATGTTGCATTTGTTGTTTTGGTTCAGTTACTACTGTAATAGTACAAACAAACAAACAAAAGATATAGTCTAGCCATTTCTGAGACTTTGTCAACAAGGGCTATGTTATACTACTGTATACACACTACACTCTCAGGAAGGATAGGAAAGAGAATAAGAACCAACAAAATACAAATGTAATGGAAGCGGGGTGGACCCTATTTGGCATTAAATTAATTGAGCATCACATCATTCATGGGGCTGCTGCTGGCAAAGGGGATGGATGGATGGAAGCAATAAGCCAATAGGAAAACCATGCAGGCCTATATGGCAAAAGCAGGGCACTAATAACTCCCTCCACAAAAAAGGCCACCAGCCACATAAACACTCACAAATCACAAGCAACAAGCAGGAGTCCTGGGAAACACCATGAACTGACAAAGGGCCTATAAAAGCTAGGCACAGGATGCATGCTAAAGCACACTACTCTGCTTTTTTAATTAAATAAAATGCAAAAACGAAAATACACAGGCCCAAAAAAAAGGTCTGCAGGGTGCATGCATCGCACACCAACACACACTAGACACACACAACAAAGGTATGTCTTTAAGTCACCCAACACCAGAAACCCCACGCCAAAAAAACACATTTCCCAACTCAATCCAATGCCATCCATGCCCTAAATGATGTCTAAATTTAACAGACCACCCAGAAACACTTGTTTAATGCACCTGTGGCTACCTGCTCTGATCCTACTGGATGAAAGCAGGCCTGTTGACAGACAAGGCCAGACAAGCTTGCTGGCCTAGGCTTCAAAATTGCCACCAGCCATATGGCCAGGCCCACCCAACTACAAGAAACAGAAGACAGAAAATGCACTGCAGGCCGATTGCAAAAAGCACACTGCCAGCCTTCAAAATGGCCACCAGCCTCATGGCCAGGCCTACCCAAAACAAGAAGCCTAGGCCACAAAGGAATAGCATGCAGGCCTATGTGGCAAAAGCAGGACACTAATAACTCCCACTACAAAAAGAGGCCACCAGCCACATAGACACTCACGAATCACAAGCTGTTGCTAGGCCTAGGAAACACCATGGACTGACAAAAGGCCTATAAAAGCCAGGCAATAAATGCATGATAAAGCACACTGCTCTGCCTTTTTAATGCAATGAAATGCAAAAACGAAAATACACAGGCCAAGAAAAAGGTCTGCAGGGTGCATGCATCCCACACCAACACACACCAGACACACACAACAAAGGCATGTCTTTAAGGCACCTAACAACAGAAACCCCAACCCAAAAAAATACATTTCCCAACTCAATCTAATGCCATAAATGCCCAAAATGGTGTCTAAATTTAACAGACTACCAAGAAACACTTGTTTATTGCACCTGTGGCTTCCTGCTCTGAGTCTACTGGATGGAAGCAGGCATGTTGGCAGACAAGGCCAGACAAGTTTGCAGGCCTAGGCTTCAAAATGGACACCAGCCACATGTCCAGGCCCACCCAACTACAAGAAACAGAAGGGAGAAAATGCACTGCAGGCCTATTGCAAAAAGCACACCGCCAGCCTTCAAAATGGTCACCAGCCTCATGGCCAGGCCTACCCACAACAAGAAGCCTAGGCCACAAAGGAATAGCATGCAGGCCTATGTGGCAAACGCAGGACACTAATAACTCCCACCACAAAAAGGCCACCAGCCACATAGACACTCACAAATGACAAGCAACAAGCAGGAGGCCTGGGAAACACCATGAATTGACAAAAGTCATATAAAAGCCAGGCAAATGATGCATTCTAAAGCACACTGCTCTGCCTTTTTAATGCAATAACATGCAAAAATAAAAATACACAGGCCAAAAAAAGGTCTGCAGGGTACATGCATTGCACACCAACACACACCAGACACACACAACAAAGGCATGTCTTTAAGACACCCAACATCAGAAACCCCACCCCAAAGAAAACACATTTCCCAACTCAATCCAATGCCATCCATGCCCAAAAATATTTCTATATTCAACAGACCACCCTGAAATACTTGTTTAATGCACCTGTGGCTACCTGCTCTGATCCTACTGGATGAACGCAGGCCTGGTGGCAGACAAGGCCAGACAAGCTTGCAGGCCTCGGCTTCAAAATGGCCACCAGCCACATGGCCAGGCCCAACAACAGAAACCCCACCCCAAAAAAACACATTTCCCAACTCAATCCAATGCCATCCATGCCCTAAATGATGCTTGAAAATGAAATATATTCAAAACACACCAAAGGAACAGTTGCTGCATCATGCACCCACCCATGACTAGCTCTGGGCCTACTGACTACTACTACCCACGACAATTTAAAAAAAAAAAGGATGATAAGCACCAGAATTAAATTGAAGTTGCAACAACTGCAATGCCCCCAATAAAACAGACACAACAACCACTTACTTGTAAATTATCCAATTCAAAACTACTCAAATCCATTGATAATGCAGCAGACAAAAAGAGTGATATTTCCCGCTCAAAATCCAAAGGCAGAATGAGCAGGAGATGGACAAAGCACTGGGAGGAGCCTGCTGGACAGGAACAGGAAGTTGGAGATTCGGTGGCACTTCCTCCCTCTCCCCCATTATAAAAAAGGACTCCTTTCACAAAAAAGGACAGACAAATGTTAATCTGAGGATTTTTTTTTAATCCAAATCCTCATTTACAGAAGGCTGTATGCTCCTAGAGATGATATTGTTCTCCAGATTGAAAATTTTACATGTTCGAGATCTCGAGCTTCACCTTCCATCCGCCGGATGTCGATGGCACATCCAAAATGAGGTGTACGCGTTCTCTCGCTCCCTGTTGCGTTGGATATGAGGTGTTCGGATTCTCTCACTCCCTGTTGCGTTCGATATGACGGGTTCGCGTCCTCATGCTCTCGCTCGCGGTGGAGAATGACGTGTTCGAGATCTCATACTCTCGCGGTGCATGATCGCGAGACGAATGACGTGATCGCGGGCGCGAACTCTCGTGAGACAGCGTAAACAGCTACCAACATCTCTTGGAGCACGCGTCCGGATCAGGAAAACTTGTGGGCGAACACGGGGATCCCCGTAAGGCGATCGAGCGAGAACGTATTTTCAAAGCGCGAGCATGAAAAAAATCTCCAGTACACTGTTTCGCAGAAAATTTGGCATTTTCGCGCTCTGCGCTGAACGTGAAAACGTCGAAATATCAAAATTTCCCCAAGCGGAACGGAATTTGACACCCACCCCTACCTTACATAGCACCAGTTGCGTTACTTGAGGACACTTTCATTTTGTTTTGTTTGTTAGGCACGGGGAATTTAAGTGATTTGACCAGAATCACAGGATGTTCAGTGTCATTGCTGAGACTCGAACCCGGTTCCCCAGATTTGAGGTCGACCATCCTAGCCATTAGGCCAACTCTATATGTGAGGTCATAAGTAGTGCATGGCGTGGCTAACTGCTGAATTTCACTTGTTTTGTGCAAGTGAAATGTGACCCTAACTATAACGTCTGTGTAACCTTTGGTTTATTTCAGTGAATCTATACATAGTTTTTTCTTCTACTGGCTGATCCCTTATGTCTGGCTAAAGCTATAGCTTTCTGATGAGCTCTAATAAGAGTGAAACTCATGTTTTATGGGTTCCTTTAATTCATTACAGGTTGGAATGGGTGGTATTATCAATCCAAAACTGTAACACTGCACCTGTAGTGGTAAAAGGCTTCTGTAATTTTTTGGCTTTGTGAGGATGGCACATGCCAACCCTATGCTTAAGGATCTTGGTGTAAAAATGCCAAAAACACTTTGCCACTTTCTAGCTTGGTCTGGATGGCACTGTGCTAATCCTATACTTAAAAACTCTGCTAGAAAAACAGGAATTTGATGTGTGCAGAGTTGGTGTGTTGATGAAGTTATAGTGTGTTCCCAACCAAGGAACTGTTTTGCACCGAAACTGTGGAAACTACCCAGGGTTAAGCATTACTTTTCCTTTGGGCTGGTGGCCACTATGGACTTTGAAGGATATATAAGTAGATAGATAGATTGATTGATAGATAGATAGATAGATAGATAGATAGATAGATAGATAGATAGATAGATAGATAGATAGATAACATTAAGTGCAAAATTATCTTTTAATTACTAAAATATTTTGTTCTATAACAATATTTGTTTTGAATTATGTTTCATTTTTTATTAAGGTTGAAACTAATTATGTTAACATTATTTACCATGGGAGGGTGTTGTAATATCTACTTTTGAGGTAACGCAGGGTACAAGGGTGCCTGCGTTGGCACTATACAGCACTGTGCAACAGTACAAGGTGAGCACAGGGAGAGAGGAAAATGCACCATATCTTAATAAATATATGAATCCCTTCTCTTCTCTCACTTGCACCCAACGCAGCCCATCAAGTTCCCTTGCATTGCTGCATTGCGCGAAATATTAGTAAATGCTGTTTCAGTTTTTGGCAAACTTCATAATGACGCTGGCTGGGGCATTGCTTGATATGGAAAACAATAGTCAGTGACCAATGTCTTAGGATTGTTAATAAAAGGGAAGTGAAGTTATAGTCTATAATGTTTACTGGCTACGTTATCAGAATACCAGCTAATACATATAATTGATAATCCCCTCAATCAAAGTCTTGGTAAAGTGGTCATCTACTATACGTTAAGACTGCACATAATGAATAACTATTTAGAACAGCACATGTGTGCAGGGTCTTGGCATTTTAAAGAAAGAGGGCATGATTCTTGTAGAATATTAGAGTGAGTATAAATGTGGAAGATGTGGTTGTGGACCATGTTTAGGTGCTACTAAATTTTATCAGAGGATTTGGTTGCACCTTATAGTATAACACAGAAGGAAGGCTTTATCTGTGAAGTAAAACAATTCAAGGGCCACATCTTACACTCACACATATACAGGCACATTTACTAATATTTCAAGCAATGCGCCACAGCATGGGAACTTGTTGTGGTGCACTGCGTAGAAGGGGAGGGCAGAAATGCTCCATATTTACAAAAATATCTCTCCATTTGCTAACATACCGCCCGATTCATCAAAGAAAATAGCGCTCGAAAAGGGCCAGATTCTGAGAATCTGGCCCTTTGTGAGAGCGATTTTTGCATTTGGGATTCAGCATCCCAAATGTAAAAATCCCTAATTGCGATCTCGCAATTTTGCGAGGAATTACATTTAAGGAATCTCTATTTGAGATTCCTTAAATGCAATTCATCATCCAATTTAATTTTGCGAATTCGCAATTTCTAGCCGCAATTTACCGCGAGGTCAGACCTCGTGGTAAATTGCGAAAACTCAGAAAAATGCATTTAAATGCATTTTTCTGAGTTGCATGTTACACACACACATGTCCTTTGGACATGTGTGTGCAACACCTGTGTAAAATTTCATTTGAGGGGTGCTACAGGGTGTCCTTTGGACACCCCTGGCACCCTTCAAATCGCTATCTTATTTGCGATTAGCAAATTGCTAATCGCAAATAAGGAATACTCCCCATTCATTTCTATGGGCCTTTTGGCCCATAGGAATGAATGGCGAGTTATTCCTTATTTGCGATTAGCAATTTGCTAATCGCAAATAAGGAATATGTAGGAATCGCATATCTTCATGCAATTTCTACATGAATCCCGTTTTGCGAGTCCTTAATAGCGATTCGCTATGAATCGCTATTAGGGCCTCGCAAAAATGGGAGAATGATGAATCAGGCTGATAGTGTTTGATGCCTAATGCAATGCAGTTGGCTGCATTAAGGGCAGGTTTCTGTTTGTGTAGTGTGAGATCATTGAACATTCTTCTACTTTTTCCTCTATTATCTTGGAGGTGTACTGATTTGATGCAATCCCAGGTTTACAAACCTTTGTAAATCTAGAACTGGGTCAAATCGATTAACAGAAATTACCATGCTCCACCCATGGAACAACCCACACCTCGAAATGTAATGTAACATAGCACAAGCAGCTGTGTTGTGTTACATTCCTTTATCAAGCCACACAAGACAAGGCTTTGTAAATCTGAGTGAAGGAATTGTGGGGCATATTACCTAGAATTAGCGATATTTATCGCTAAGCAGGGTTAGCGGGAATAATTTTATCGCCGCGCGACGACGATTTTTATCGGTACGATACCTTGCTATCATCAAGGTTTATCTCAGAAACGATAAAAATCATTTGAAATGTGTGAATATCGCTGGAAATACAGCGATATTCCAACATTATCGTGACAATGCTCTTAGCCATTTTAACCACCTCCCATTGGATAACATGGCTAAGAACTATTCTTGGCAGGAGTAAGCTTTTGTAGATATTCGCGCTTAGCGCGAATATTTCCAAAACTACGCCTTTGTAGGTAATAGGAGATAGCGATGTTAGCGACTGTTTTCAGTCGCTAACATCTCGGCACGCCCACTTTGCATGTCATTAGCGATAAATATCGCTGACATGCAATGCGGGCCCCAAGATGCTCGCTATCGCCAATTAGCTGTCGCTAACTGGTGTTAGTGACAGCTTGGTAATAGGGCGATCAAATTATTGCCGCTTTAGTGGGAAAAAGTCTCGCTAAAGCGGCGATAAGGGCCCTTGGTAATATGCCCCTGTGTTAATTTGCGTCACCTTGAGTGACAGAAGGACAGTGCAGCTTCTAATAACTCTGGCCCAAAGTGTACTGTAAAATGATGACCATGACTACAGAAAAGCAAGTTAATGCTCACTACATCAAAAAAGCTTGCTTTTCAAAGGTAGGACTGAATACTCCGTTTTAACTAGCAGTGTTAAAGCTAAACTCACAGCTGTGTTCAAAATGAATATTACTTTCATCTTATATTAGAGTGATCGTGTAATTATTTTGCAGTACAGTGTAGAGCATATGTTTGTAATTACTTCAAGCTCCTTCTTTGTTCTGCTTCGTGAATCGACAGAAGCATCCTTCAGTTTCACATCTTGATAAGCGCCCATGCACTACTTTATACATACATTTTCATTACAGGGTAAACATTTAAACAGATGTGATTGGCACCCTTCCGCCCGCACAGAATTCTAATCACTGAACATTTTCTCTGAGTGGAAGTCTCTAATTACCACCTGCACAGTACATCGAGCTGCCTGTCATTACAGACTGAGATTAACTCCTACATGTATATCATATTGATAGCAGATTTGCATAGTTTGTGGTTGACATTGACAATATCTGTCTTAGGCGCACAAACTAAAAAATCTATATGTTCACATGTAATTTAATTGTAATATAATCACATTTTAAGCACGCTTTGGTCACGATATTTTTAACATGAAAATTGCACAGGGGCTGATGCAAATGACTTAGCTGTCAACATGTAACAGAGCAGATGCCAGCAAAGAAAGAGCTACACCCGAACTGCATCACTTTTCAGAGAAGAATGTTAAGTGGGAGATGTTCTCAAACATACAGCACCACCACTCAATAGAAATGCTGATTGGTGGGGCAGGTGTAACTAAAAAGCACATCCTTAACCAGCAGAAGTGCCTAATGTGAGATAGTAGTGAGCATTCAGCACAACCCCTCAAGGGTGATGGTAAAGGGGGACAGGTATAACTGCAAAACATCTCAGATATAACAGAATTGCTCATTGTAAGTGCAGTAGAAAAAAACCTCACTTCCCATTACAGCTTTTGTACGTGATGCCTCCTTCCCCAGAACTGCCATACCATGGGCATCTATAGTTGCAGGCTAGATGAACTGCCACAGGATTACTAGTTGGACTCTGCGGGATCCATAATACATTTGGAGTTAACAGAGAAATCCATAATACTGCACCAGAATCCCACTGTAAATGTCACGTTTTCACATGGTATTTCACCCAAACATTTCAGCAGACATTGTGTCGAGGTGAAAAACTCCAGACCCACAGAGTTACTCTGAATCTTATTCATTTCCACGGATCTATTATCGAACATGATGTCCATCCGTAAGTGGTGACTTTGAGAAATATCCATGCCGTAAAGCACCTCCCAACACAGTGCATAGACACACTGTAGGCAATTTCACTTTTTTGCATGGTCACCTCAGATATTTCACCTTTTTCTAGACTGTATTTTTGGTTGACCTAAAATTGTGTTGCCCCTAAAAAAGCAGGAGCAAAATGAATGTTCTCCCAATTTAAACATGGTTCAATTGGCTGGTTCCCAATTTAATTATTTAACTTGCCTAAACGTCATTAGTATATTGTATAGAAAATGTACTGAGGGCGTGGAAGTAAGATGTCCCATATGGGTGGCAGAACCTATGGGGCCATCCACAGAGTATGCATGGAAAACATAGCTTGAGGCCTACTGTGCATAACTTGCCTACAGCAGCCTAAAAACCACCTGTTGTCACACTGATCAAAATATCCCTTTTTGACAGATGAGAAACGCTGGTTTAAAATATTAATAGTCATGCCTACATAGGAAAATATTGCTGGTTCATGAACTGATGCTGAAGAAAGGATCCACATACCCATGGACTTTGTGTCTTACTTCAAGTAGGGGTATGACATAAACAAGTGTTTTGAGGCATATGAATTTGCTTTAGAAGTGCATAGGATCGCCAAGGAGCATTGTGGAATGGGCATATCGAGGCATATACCTAGTCATAGTATGGAGGCCCTAATAGACGTAAAGAAGAGGGACAGGCTGTGGTATTCCATCTTGAAGGAGAACCTTCTTTAAACGTATGGATTCAGCCCAGAATAGTGCAGGTTGAGATTCAGGGGTAGTCAGAAACTGTCTCACCAGTCCTGAGAGGATTCTGTGGGTTACTTTTGAAAACACTGGATGGTTGGGTGAAGGGTAGTTAGGTAAACACCAATAAGGACTGTACAATTTGATGGCTAGAGAGCACATGTTCAGTCACTTTTCTCCAGAGCTACGCCAACATCTGTTTGATGGCAAGTTCACTGACCCAAGGGGGCTTGCAAAGGAGGCAGAGCTCTGAGTGAGTATCAGAGTGCCTGGAGAATCATTGGATCATTGGAGAATGATCCTGAGGAGGGTGGCTCAGGTTCCCTTATACATAGTGAGTGGGAGATATGCAGTGACCCAGACATGTCCTAGTATGGTGAGGGGGAAAGGGATCCCATGACCCTTCTAAGCATGGATGGGGACATTTTGGTAGGTGAAGGCCCAGAATGCCCAAGAGCTTGGACTGCTCCCAAAGAGGGCATAGGCAGAGGGACCTTGTCTGCACTGAGAGACCATTTGTGAGTGGGAGCGAGCTCCACAGTGTCAGGAGAGCTCAGTGGGATGGACAGCACAGGCACACTACCAGTCCTGGCATCTGGGGGTACCACTCCAGAGTAGAGCGTACTGAGGCCATATGGAGGGACGGAGGAAGGAAACAGTTTGCGGTGGGAGGACCAGTGGGTCAGGCGTTGCCAGCTCTGAGAACAGGTTACCCTAAGACTGATCCTAGTGAGATGAATTCGGTCCAGGGGAGCTCCATGCATTGTCACTGGGAAAGAGGGATAGGGACCTGCACCAGGCAGACTCTTGCATGACACAAACACAGTGTATCTCCCTTGAGGGGGCAGTGGTATCTCCTGGATATCCTGGCGGCTTAACAGGCTCAGGGTATGACCTGGGTTGAAGAACAAGTTTCAGGATACCACCCCTGAACTGCTGGGAGGTAGAATGGAAAAATGTATAAGGTACCTGGGGATATTGCCCCTGACTCTGAGAAACCACAGATGACAGCAGTCCCAGGATGGCTTGGGGCTTGGCTCTTGACACTGGCAGCTTTCAGTTGCCCTGTTGGTTGTTGTCCTTATGAACAGAGTTTTCTCTAATTTGGGAACAATATTCAGATACAAGGTGTGGAATGGACCACATCACTTTGCTGGTCATGGTGTTACTGTCTACCTACTGGGATGAATTTGTGAGCAAGGTAAGGGTAAGTGCTGCACAGATGAGGTCCACAGGTATGGAGATGGGTGGGCCTCACAAGTATAGACAGGGGGATAAAACTGGGTTCAGAAAGGCTTATAACTGGTAAGTGCCCCTGCAACAGTGGGACATTGTCCATGTTCTATCGCCATAAGCTGGAAAGCCTATTAAGGTATTGAGTAGGCTACCCTGGCTTTTGGCTGGAGGGGGGTCATGATGGAAAATGTACCTCTCTAAAGGGTAACCCCAAGCTTTTTGCCTTTCTTCCCCCCTTTTACTGACCTTGTTTTGTTGACTTTAGTACTCTGAGCATGTGTTCTCTCCTCTAAGCATGTTAACATTGCCTATATCAACAATTGGCATAGGTCATTTACTTATAAGACCATAGTTAAATGCAATAGATGTGCACAGGGCCTTTGAATTACATGCTGCTAGTGGGCCTGCAGCACAAGGTGAGCAACCCAATTAAGTAGCCCCTTAATCATGTCTCAGGCCCAACACAGCAGAGCCTGTGTGTTCAGTTTTAAACTTAAACTGTCATGTTGACCTGACAAGTTAACCCTCTAACCAGGTCTAACCCTTCCCTTTTAATACATATAAGACACACCAAGCTAGGCCCTGGACAATCCAAGGGCCGGGTGCTGTGTAATCAAAAGGTAGGAGATGTACTTTAAATTTTTTCATGTCCTGCTAGTGAAAAACACCCAAATTCATTTTTCATTACTGTAAGGTCGACGCCTCCCAATAGTATAACATTGGGGATTCCCTATTACACTTAATAAATTGTAATCCCTGATTGAGAGAGACTAAATCTGTCATGTTTAATGCCACTGAATGGTAATGAAAAATCTTCTTTAATGGTAAAGTTTAATTTATCATTACAATTTTAAAAATGGCACTTTTAGAAAGAAGCAATTTTTCTGCTCTCAGTCCTGTGTGCCTGCAGCCTGTCTCCAAAACACGCCTGGGGTGAGTAACAGCTGTACTTTGTGCATTCCCTCTAGACAGCCACACACAAAGGGAGCTTAGGTGTGACTTGATGGGCCATCCACATCCTGATAGGCCATCCTGGACAGAATAGGAGGAAGGAGCTGGGCAATCCTCACACTTGCATGTGAATGGAATGTGTCCTGTCCCCACACAGAGGACTGCTTAACCATCACTAGTTAGTCTTGAGACAGGGCAGAAAGGGAAGACATCTCTGTACTTCAAATACCCTCTTTGAAGTCCCCCCACTTTAAAGGCACAACTGGGTACAGGAACTGAACGTCTGGCCCTACCAACGTATTACACTACTGGACCTATGAAGAACTCTGCCAGGAGGAAGACTACTGTGTTGCTAAAAGGACTGCCACTCTCCTGGACTGATGCTCTGGAAGAATTGCTTCCCCTGCTGCCTGTGATCATCTGCCCTCACTGAAAGGACTGGATCCATCTCACTCAAAGTGACTCCAAGGGCTTGCTGGCTTGCTCCTGTTTTAAGTTTCAGGGACATCAAAGACTTCAACCCATCCTTCGCCATCACAGGTACTTCTCTTGCTGCAAGTGTCTGCCTGCCAAATAGCGCCAACCGCATCCTGGGCTCTTAGAACCAGATATAAAGTGCTGCTTCAACCAGGATTCAGGAATGGATGCATTGCGCCAATCCGTACTGCACATTGCAGTGCAGCTCCTGCGAGGCCAAGCACATTGCGAGGACCAAGGAAATTTCATTGCTATGGTGCAGTGTCTCCAGTTTCTGATGTATCTTTGACTTTGCAGGGCTCAGCGCTAATGCATATCCTTCAATCTTGTGGTTGAATGACAATGCACTGCCTCTTTGCCTCCTCCATCTCGGTTCTGTTGGTGATACAGCTGAGGTACTTTGCAGCCGGCCAAGGCTGATCTCGGTATCCAACCTGCTCTCCACCAGATAGCCCCAGTTGGATCTATATGTTTTTACGCACTACAAATGTATTTAATATTTAAAAATTAGTAACTCCAGTTATACCTATTGGATTTTATTCTAACTTGGTGTGGAGTCTTTTTGTTGTGTTTTCATTGTGTTACTGTTTGAAGTGTTTCACAAATACTTTACACATTGCCGCCTATGTAATGCCTGAGTGTTCTGTGCCAAGCTACCAGAGGGGTAGCACAGATTAATTTAGGGTGTGTTTGTGACTTACCCTGACTAGGATTGTAGTTCCTCCTTGGATAGAGTACATAAATCTGCCAACAAGAAACCCAATTTCTAACAGATTTTGGCATAGTTACCCCTCTAGGAAGCCAGCCAAACTCTTATTCCCAGCAGAATGTTGATCACATTTCCTAAGCTGGAGTTCAACATCATCAATGGCATCAACTTTTCTGTATAGAGGAGAGGTGCATATGACACAGCTACCTACCCACTTAAAGTCAGGCAAAAAAACATTTACTCTTGCAAAACCATCATCACAGCATAGGCATCATCCGAATAAACCCTTGTGTTTAAAACTTGTGAGCCAGCCCAGCGACAACATGTGCCGGCATGCCATGGCCCCTGTTTTAACCATTATCCACAGCATGCAACTCCATAGAACACTCTTGTGCAACGCAGAACCACCACTATCAGCAACAGTCTATGCCTTCTACCCTGTCTGTGCATTGCCAGTGATGGTGCCAGGGAGTGATGTTGGTAGTAAAAAGGCCACCAATATATATTGCAATAGCATGAATGTGGTCAGGTTTCAGCTAGAAAGGTCCATTCTTGAGCAATGTAAAGCTTCCAGAATTAGATGGCTCATGGTCCACTACTAATCCATCTCCTAATTCCATTACAGTCGATTTTTTTCTGATTCAGCAGTGGCAACAGGATGACACAACAAAACATAATGAGTCCAGATACACTGAGAGCAGTGATCCTCAACCCTATTCTCTATGACTGCCTCATAGTTGCAGACAGGAAAAATTCAAGCAAGGTCTAAAAGCACATAATACATAGCCGAACTGGTCAGAGATTTGGGAGACCAGCTTTAGCATAGAAGGTGGTTTTGTGCTTTACCGTCCCAGTGTTTTGGTGGATAGTGGTGCACCTCATTTTCTTGTGTCTGTTCAAGAATCAACCAATCAGCTGATTAATTTCCCAGGAAGTCAGGAGGTTGGTTTCAGAATAACTCCATCATCCTATGCAGTCTGAACAATTTAACAGCATGTTCTTAATAAGGCTCATTACTCTAATCTTTCACATAGGGGAATGAGCCTTAGAGCCCGGGCACAGTGATCTCTGGAGCACAGTTCTGAGGTGGAGAGCTGCGAGAGGACTGGCCCCTTTTGCACTAACTGCTGCTTCATAGAATCTCTGAAGCATCAGTTCATAATTTGTTTGTTACAGAATGAAATTCAACATTTGGGTGATAAACTGTGTTCTTCAGTTCACAGCTCCAGTGAGCTACTTTATAATAGGATGGCATCCAGAGGCTGAACAGACCTACTGCTATGTCACTCATCCTCATTCCAGTCATTACTTCTGAGGGAATGTAACCTTTTAAGAGGACACAAAACAAAACAGGAACTGCTACTTCTAAACCCGCCCACTCTTAGTTGGGTGCTATTAATGGCTTAGTGTCTCTCAGCACTTCCTGTTTTGTTTCCCGTCATGACAAAGAAAGAGGATTTAGAGGTGATGTCTGGGCTACTGCTTCTAACAGTGTTCAAAATTATTTTCTCACTGCTGATCTCAGGGAGTTATTTTGAACCATTTAGGAAGCACCTGGTAGTCCGGAGCATGGAAAAGATCCCTGACACCTTAAACAGCGAGTTGCATAAGTTAAGCTCAATGCATGTCTTAGCCGGTAAAGGCATAGTGGCTTGTCTTTTGTGGAAGTAGTATGGATGCCTTATTTTCAGAATTCAGCTGTGGACTAGTGCGAGCATCTAGGAAACTCTGATGCTCCATTATGTAGAGTGCCTATGTGCTGGGTTATTGTTCCATATTAATTACAATGCACATATGCAGACATTCCTTAGTCTGCGCATGTGCTTACTTTGATTTTGTAGCGCACAAAGAGTGACACAGTCTTCAATTGATTCTGGTTCACTTAGCCTACATCAGAGGTAAGTAGGCAGTTATAATATAAAATTGACTGGATTTTCTTGTTGCAGTTGGATTTTTGTGCTAACGGGGAGACTATGAAGAAGAGAAATCACTGTTCACCATCCCCTCCCTTTCTATATCCTCTGCATCATCTTCCACTCCAGTGAATTAGAACAGATGATCAGATAAGGATGGTAAATGAATTAGGAAAATATCTGTATAGACTATGAGTCCATGTACTCTGAACTATCAGCATCTTAATTTTACTCAACCCCAGAGCACAATTGAAATCTATTTCAAATTATATTTGACCTGATTTGTTGAATCATGTTAGAGTTCAAGAAATAGCAGGATATTCCAAGGATAGTGTGTTAAGACAATATAGGAAACCGCAGAACATTGGGCTGGCAACTCATCATTATATTATTGTTGTCAACAAGTGGAAAAATCCAGAATGCAGCACACATAAAAAAAGCAAAAACTAGGAACAATTAATAATTTCTCCTTATTTCTCCAGGTTAAGACCGGGTTTTCCCTGGCCTTATTTATGGAGCTGGCCCCTATCTACGCCACCCTTGTAAATAGGGGGAGGGTCAAATATCAATGGGTGTTGCAGAGGAATGCCCACTGCAACACCAATTGTCCACCCCTTTCATGCAAAGTGCTGTGTGAATAGGAGCATTATTTACAAGGCTGAGTTAAGCCATGTGATATGGTTTAATGCTGCCTTGTAAATAAGGCGAAGGACTTAATGCCCCCAGAACATCTCAAAAGTGGCATTCTGGTGGCGTTAAGTCCTTGTAAATATGCCCCATTATGTATACCAGCGCAGTGTAGGGGAAATTTCTGTTTGTTGTCTGGAGGGCAAGGGGTGGGGGAATTGCCATAAACCAGATCATTAGTGAACATGGTACAGTGTATCAGGTCCAAGAGGGAAATCGACCTCATAAGGCATGGGCTGGTGGTGGTGGAGGGGCTCAAAATAGAGGTGTTGTAACTCATATCTTTCCCATACCAGAGCGTGATCAGGTAACTCTCAGAACATGGTACTACGGCAATCATCGCTGGATAATTTCTGGTGCCTCGCACCGTCTTGCGAGATCTTGTAAGATCTGACACAGTTTGTATTATACAGCATTAAAAATGTTTGGTATCAGGATATGTGGTAATTTATTGGTTTCTCGATCACAGCAATCTTGAGGGAATGTCTGCAGTGGAACTACAAGCTGCAGTGGAACCACAAGAGCCGATGTCACCAGCATATTGTGTCATTAGTGTCACCTGATCTAGTAACGAGATAACGCAGGGGCAAGGAGTATGTTGGTTGAGAGCTCAACAATGACATTCAAAGCTTTGGGTGGTGACTTCCCTTGGTACCTAAGAAGGGGCCCAACATTCTGTTTCATACTGTCATTCGGTCGATGACCCTGTATAGGACACGCTTCATCAATTTCAAGAGCGATTTATGATGAGAAGGAGCAGTCCTCTGCCTCTAATGCTAAAGTATACCTACCTTGAGGGGATCAGTCTCCCAGAATCAGATACATCATGAAGATAGACAAGTTGGGAAATGGATGTAATGTGAGCACCGCGAATTCATACAAATGTGTTCCATACATCGTCCAACAGTGCAGAACAGATCACATTGCTCTGCACATTAGCATCATCTTGAATGTAAGTAAGTAAGTAAAATTTTATTGAATGATTAATTAAAATCTTAAACTTAGAACACTCTTTTATATATACCCTTTAAAACCTAACAAATGAGTCTAAAATTCATATTAGTCTATTCATGCAGTTTCCTCAGATAGTAACACAGAAAAATACATTATAAACATTAATTCAGGCCAGCAATTTACTAAAACATTTACAAAAAAATACTAATTTTACTAGCCTTTAAAATTATTACTTATGTGCAAATGTAACTGTATAGTGCAAATATTTACTATTTCCGAATTTTGTTGAGCTTAACTCAAAGGCATCCAGTTTCTTTTTTACAAGTTTCAAACATTTGGTAAAATTAGAGTTCATTACAATGTCTAATGACCTAAAACAAGCTACCATTGCATGCCTACATGTGCGAACACCTCTGTCAATGAAGCCATTTTTCAGATATTGCTTTCTTTCTGCTGCCATTACTGCACATACCCAAACCAAATGAATAATGTCTTCCTCCCCTAAATTGCATAATCTGCAGGGGTTGGCATAGATAATCTCCGCCAAGGCTTTGCATGTTCTGACCCTCGCAAGTTGCCGAATCTTACTTTCATAAACATATTTTTAGTTTGTACTGACCAGGGTATTTCTAGATATGGTAGCTTTTTTGAACTCGCATATTTGTTCACTATCTTCCATGCATGCGACCGCTTAATAAACAGTTTCTTGTCCTGCAAAAGAGATATGTGTTTTACTGAGTTATTAATTATTTTCTTAAAGCTTCATGTGTTAGAAACATTTCCCAAATCTCAATAATTAATAATTCTTTCAAAGCCATCTGAAGATATTAATAAAAGGAAGACTTGTGATCCCTTTCCACCTCTTGCCACAATAAGCAGCACATTATATTATTAATTTTATTTTTAATTTGTTTCCAGGTCTTTACATATTGACCCATCTTTGCAATTTATTGATTGCAAAAACCAAATTCCAGCCTGATCTGTGCGGGTGATACATTGGGTGAACGTCGAAACAAATATTTGAAAAATGTTGTGATAACATTTTTTAATAGTGTACAGTCCTTCCTGCAGAAAACGTCACTTCCATAGGTGAGGCTTGGGAGCAATTTAGCTTTTATTACTTTTAGTAATGGGATATAATTTGGACCATCCAAAGAGCTGTGAAGTAAACGAAAGGCACTTGTAGACTATTGCCTCTTTTTTTCATCTCAGTTTTCTAATGTAAAAAAGATCCATTTTCATCAAACAATATTCCAAGGTATTTATAGCATTGCACCTTTTCCAGCTGTTGCTTTTGCAGATACCATTTATATTTACTGCTCTTCATTACATTATTGCTGACTTTCATTACTATAGTTAAGCTTTCATTTATTATCATTTTATTCTCAATTGAATACTTTGCTATTTTGTTTATTAATTGCTGCAACCCTATCCTTGTTTGACTTAAAAGGGCAACATCGTCAGTGTATATTAAATGTGATATTTGTTTATCTGCCAACTTCGGAGAATGTGCTAATTCATTGTCCAACATTTCTGTGAGATCAAACAAAAATAAGTTAAATAAACAGTGCTAAAACACAACCTTGCTTTAGGCCTTGGGATGTATCAATTTTCCTAGAAAGCCTTGTGCCCTTGCCTAAGCAAACCCGAGTCCAGGTCTTGGTATATAACACTTGGATTGCTTTTGAAAGGCTAGGGCTAATACCATAGTGTTGCAATTTACTCAATAAGATTTGCCTATTTGCACAATCAAAGGTGGATTTAAAATCCACGAAATATAAATATAATGACTGTTTTTTCATTTGAAATTTTTCCCAGTTTTAAAATATTCGTTGAGGTTCCTTGGCCTTGTACAAAACCAGATTGGTTCAGAGGGATTAAGAGCTTATCTGTTGCCCCTTCCATTAACTCTTTAAGGAGAATTGATGCAAAAAGCTTAGCTTCAATGTCTTGTAGCGAGATGAGTCTTTAGTTGGCTGGTAGTGACTGATCTACACTTTTATAAATGGGTGAAATTATAGAACCCTTCCAGGACTCAGGTATCATCATTGATTGGAGTGATTGATTGCTGGTGTTAGGTAAGGTGACCAATACACTGCTTTTGCCTTTTAAAACTCAGCTGGAATCCCATTTGGGCCTGGGGCATCATTGGATCTCTGTTTCTTAATGAGATTGCATACCTGGCTTTCTGTTACATTTATATCAGTATTCTTATTTTCGTCTGCCTCGTGTATGCTTTTAGTAATGGACTTCATACCTGTACCTGGATTATGATTTAAATGCGCATCTAAAAAGTGACCAATTCTGTTTCAATAATTGTCAGTGAGGTAGATTTCCTACTAGCTCTATTTAGTTTATTAACTAGTACTCAGAAATATCTTGTGTTACTCCTATTACAAGTGTATAAAGCTTTTTCCCAAAGCTCTTGTTTTGCTTGCATTTTGTCTCTCAAGGTTAATTTCCTTACTTCAACATTTATCCTTTTAAGTGTTTTGCCAAAGATTTGATTGCCTGGGTGCTTCTTCACTAGTCTTAGGGTTCTATTACACTCTGTTTTTAATAGATGACGTTCAGAATATATTTTGACCATTGCCAGTGGTTTACTTTTCTGCTGCCCTTTCTCTCCATCTTTTCAGGTCTGAGTTGAGAATAATTTCTTTGTAAAGACGGACCATTTTTCGATAGCATTGGGGAAGTCTCCTTCAAAATATGTCTCTGCCATTGCTTGTGCACTGGCTGTGAATGAGTCTTTAATGTTATCTGACCAATAAACTTTCTTGTAATTTACTGTTGTTGTGTCTCCCAGGAGTGTCCTGTATTTTTTGTTCCTAATGCCATTTAAGTTTAACTCTATTATTTGTTGGTTGTTATAACTCCTGCCTATTCCACCTATCTGGTAAGAAAGACTTTTTTGAACTACGTCCAATGATGCAATTGTGTAATCTAGCCTGGACTGGATGTCACCTGCTTGATACGTTCAGGCAGGTGGGGAGTCTTGCTGAAAACGCCTGTTTAGCACCCTTAAGCCTATAGTTTCTAAAACTTTTAAGAAACTCTTACCAGATTTTTCTTTCATTTTTTTCTTAATATCCATTATAGCAGGAAGGTTAGGGATTGACCATAAATTGTTCTCTTGTTCATCATCTCTAACATAAGAACACAACAGGTTCATATTAAAATGACACGTAATTATGATGATCTCAGGTTGAATATCATTATCTAATAGCTGCAGTATCATAGTTGTTATTTACTTAATCATTGTTCTTTGTGAGCTGGCATCAGGGTGAATATATACGTTAATTATTACTAGGGATTTACTTATTGTTTGTTCTTTATAACGTATTATAACAATCACTCAATCCTTTAGACTTTGAGCATCGATCTTGCTCTCTATATTTAGTTTGGTTGAAATAAAAGTACCTAAACTCCACAAGGTCTGCCAAAGTTGCTTGCTTTTGTTGCCAGTGAATAATAACCCTTCTAATCTTCTAATCTGAAAGGTGCAATTGCCCAGGTCTCTTGAAGGCAGATCATTCGAAAATGTTCTGGCAGGGAGGGTAGTTGTTCATTCTGGATCTTTGTTTGTACACCAATTATATTCCAGGAGCATAGTCTAATCCTATCAATAGGGCTTATTGACATCCTTGAAGGAGCATCAGTAGCAATTCATCAGTCTAACAAGATATTGTGTAGAGCTGCAGTCAGCCAACCAAACTACAGTGTCAGATGGAACATCTTTGATCTCCTCAATTGCTCATTGGGCTTGGCCATTCGTCATACCAATCAGGTTTTTTAATATTGACTTTTTCGTTTCTTTATCGATTTTAATTTGGTTCCTTGTTTGTGATTTAGGTGAGATAAATGGGCTGGGATACGAGGGTTGGGGTGAGTTTGTTACTTTTATTCCCCAATCCAGAAAGAGACTCTGAGGGCGATTACGATCGCGGGTGGAACACCGTCTGTACCACCATGGCACTGTGAAAAGTCCGCCCCTTTGGCTCACTGCAGCATCGCCGGTCCCAATACGATGCACCGCAGGGAAAATACATCCGCCGCGGTTGAAATCCATGAAACACCGCAGTGCACGTGCGGAAAAGCTGAAACACCGTTCACGGTGGTCCTATTCGCCGCGGCAAGCCCACAAACTGCCAAATCAGCAGCAGAATTTTCACCAGTGCAATTATGATGGCACCGCGGTGCCTGCGTATTGACCGTGTGCTGCCGACCATGGCGAATGTCAAAAATGATGAATGTGAGCCACAGACCCCGGACCACCGCGGTCAGACCGCGGCAGTACTTCGGAAATAGTGATGGCGGTCGAAGGCTACTACAGCACAAAACCTACTATAGTGGAAGTGCAACTAGCTCAGCCAATAGAAACAAGTAACACATCTCATTGACTGGTGCCCCTGGAACACATAAACTACAAATCCCAGCTCAACACCGACAACAAACCTGACATGAATATTCACCTGAAAACACACCCACGTAGCTGAGCATAAAAGCAGGCCCTGCCTAATCCACATTCCCCATCAAACCTCCAGAAGCGAAGGGCACTACCTCATCACACAAACAAAAGGCAATCCTCAACACATCACACAATCAGAAACATACCCACACCCCACACATCATCATCACCCCCACCCACAACTGCTCTCACAACCACTCAGCACATCACACACCATGGCACAGAAAATGCCAAAATTCACTGATGGTGAGTTGTCAGTCATGGTGAATGAGATCATAACAGTAGAGCCATACATCTTAGGAAGCAAGGTACAGCAGACACCAGCAGCCAGACAAAGTAAAATTTGGCAAAGGATAGTGGACAGAGTCAATGCTGTAGGGAAAGTTCCATGCAATAGGAAAGAAGATCAGGAAGAGGTCGACTGACTTAAAGAGAAAGGTCAAGGAGAAGAACAGCAAGAACCGTGAGCTGGGCAACTGTACTGGCAGTGGACCTCTCATCCCACCAAGAACATTCAAACCCATGGGAGGAGAAGGTGCTGGTTATACTGCATCCAGAGAGTTGCACTGGAATTGAGGGTGGATTGGAGTCTGGTAATTACCAACACAATACTGCCATAACACCGCAATGTAGCATCTTGCACAACTGTAAAGCAACTGTTCCTATGCCCAAATTTCCTCATGTCCCAAACACTCCCCCCAAACAGGACCCACAGATCCCACATCAACTCACTCTCATTCAGCACAAATGTACCTAGCAGTATTTAAGTGGTGGCACATGTACAGGAAACCTATGCTACAACTCCCACCAGGCCCCCTTGTCCCACAGCTGAGTAGAATGTAGCAATACCCCAGAAGTATGTGGCAGCCATTGCACAGTTCACCTTCACCAAACAGGTAGGTGCCATCTTGCCTGGGAGGACTGTTTGGGTGGAGGGAGGCCTGTCCCAGCACTCCCACCATGGCCCCTGTCCCACAGCCTACCAAGATGGAGCACTCCCTCCCACCCCACCCAGAAGCACTTGGAAGCCATTTCATCACCCTCATCAAACTTATAGGTAGGTAGCCATCTTGCCTTTAAGAGCTGTTTGGGGGGGAGGAAGGCCTGTCCCAGCACTCTCACCAAGGCCCCTGTCCCACAGCCTAACAAGATGGAGCACTCCCTCCCACCCCACCCAGGAGCACATGGAAGCGATTGCACAGATCACCTTCACCATGCAGGTAGGTGGCCATCTTGCCTGGGAGGGCTATCTTGTGTTGTGTTGGGAGGTCTGCACTACAAATCCCACCAGCCCCCCTTGTCCCACAGCTGAGCAGGATAATAGCACTCCACACACCACCAAGCATGGGTAACTTCTCACATTGCTATAGTGAAACTTACAGGCAGGTATTAACCATGTGCAGCATGTTCAGCTTTTCCAAATGCATGTTGCCACATGCCCACAACAGCAATGCAAATCATGTACATGACGACATGTCTGTGTTGCCACACCGTGTGTACAGTGCACCAAGTCAAAACTCACAATATTCACCATGTAAGGTATGTACCTCAACATCATGTCATGGGGCACTGTCTGCTTGCAGATAAGCAAAGCCATGCCATTGTCAATCATCTGTTGCATCAAATGTCACAAATATCAGCGTAACATCAACCTTGTGGTGTGCAGCTCAATGTCCATATGACCTCTATTCAACAGGAGAACGACAACAAACTACACAGGATGATGACAACATGCAGAGCCAGTCCCCACCAACACAACGTGAGCACTCAGATGCAGATTCACTCATATTCTCCAACCTGGAATCTGAAGCTGGCCCCTCTGGTGTGCCAGAGAATAACATGGCTCAAGCCCTCACTGTCACCACCACCATGGCACCAACAACTGGCCTGACACCTGCCACCACAACCTTTGTGGCATCCACCACCGTAATCTCAACCACGGCTGCAACTATGCTGACCCCTGCCACCACAACCTGTGTGGCCTCCAACAACCCCATCAACACTACTAGATGTAACAATCGCCCTGTCACTGTGGTTACCAACACCACAGCGCATGCTGCAGCAGTCCATGGAAACACGGATGGGCCAACTGGTCGACATTGTTGGACAGCTAGTGGGTGTGCTGAGGGACAGGCTCCCAGGCACAAGTGCAGATCAACCCCCCTCCAGTGGCATGCCTGCGAGGCAGATCAACTAATCAGCCATAGACACAGAGAGGGCTGTGCAGGAGGAGAGGGAGTCATCAGACAACATTGACCCTGGAGCAAGTGCAGCCCCTGCCAAACGCTCCAGGGGCTGTCCGAGAATCCTCAGGGGAGGATCTGGTGGCAGGCCACCATACCAATGCCACACACAGAGCCAGCCATGATGGTAACTTGCTATTTTCCCTTGCATAGACTCTGTAGACTCTGTTAGGCGACGTTGCCAAGTTGATGGCCTGAGTTTGTTGGACTGTGTGACTCCAGCTTTGTGCACACTACTACATTCATCTCATCTACCATGACAGAAACACAATGTATATACTCCTCACAATTGTGTACATATTCCCTTCACTTGCACACATCTTCTCTTTCAATAAACACACATCACATACCTATGTCTATGTCAGCGCCATGTTTATTTACGTAAGTACAATGACAAATCAGTGTCCACGTAACACCAGCAGTGAATGTGAAGAAGCCTTGACAGTGTGAAAGAACCTGGAAAGACAATAGAGAATTACATTCAGTACTTATGTCATGCCATTGCAGCTGAAACACATCAATAGCCATCAATGGTACTTAGATAATCAGACATAACAATGTACAATAAACTCAACATACACATGAAGTACCGTGAGACAAATACTGTGTGCATCACACATCAGCCATCATCTCACACGCAACAACAGCCAGCAGTCAAGAACATCAATGCCTTCACACTGACATCCAAGCCAACACATGATCTCCCTGTCCTACCAAGTCACTTACATTCAAGGGAAGTAGTTGGCAGTTAGCTGTTGACACAGATCAACACCTTCCGCTTCACCACTATCCTCATCACTGGAAGTGTGTGGGTTTGCAGGAGGGGATATCTGCTGCTCCTCTTCCTCATCCAGAATGAGTGGAATGGCTTTGCACATGGCAAGGTTGTGTAGCATGCAGCATGCCACTACTATCCGGCACACCTTCTGTGCAGAATACAACAGTGCACCTCCACTTTTGTCCAAGCACCGGAATCAGGACTTCAGCAGGCCGAAGGTGTGCTCAATCACACGGCGTGTCCTACCATGTGCCTCGTTGTAATTGACTTCATCCGGGGTTCCTGGATTCATTATTGGGCTCAGCAGCCAAGGCCGGTTGGGATACGCTGAGTCACCTAGGTGCGGCATGCACAGAGAAAGTTACTGATACAACAGTGTGAGAGAACAACATGTCACACACAGCACACTACTTGACTCACCTACAAACCATGCACACTGGATGCAGTTCTGCCATAAACCGTGGTACCACGCTGCTCCACAGGATGCAGGAGTCATGGGCAAGCCAGCAAATCTTGCACACACATGGCTGATGATCAAATCAGCTTGGCACACCAGCTGCACATTTATGGAATGGTAGTGCTTTCTGTTCCTATACACCTGCTCACATGCCCTTGGTGGTACAAGGCCAATGTGTGTGCAGTCAATGGACCCCACTACATGAGGAATACGGCCAAGGGCATAAAAACCACCATTCACAGCTGGCAAATCTTGTCTCCCTGGGAATCTAATGTAATGGTCCTTGTACAGCATCATTGCCAACACAACCTCCCACAGCACCATGCTGAATATGCATTGCGCCATACCACCAGCAATGCCAACCGTGTATTGGAAACTGCCCGTAGCTAAAAAATGCAGTGCTGCCATGAGCTTCACTGTTGGGGACAGGGCCGTTGGATATGTCCGTTGAGATGTCAGATGGGGCTCCAACTGTGCACACAGCTCTTGCAGTGTTGTTCGATCAAGACAGAACATCCTGATGACGTCCACATCCTCCATGTCTGCCAGCACTGTGAAAGAACGGTGCACATTTGGTTGTCGCCTACATGACAAGGAAGAGGAATAATGTTAACCTGATAATGCTATGACATGTTTCAAACATATCACATATTGACTTATTCGGCACAATTAAGGCACTTCAACCATCCATAAATCCAGAACTGCAATGCAGGTACACATTGAACACATGTCGGGTTATATCTTGTCATGTTGCACATACTGACTATGTCTAAAACACATTAGGACGTTGTAAATGGCACACCAGTGCATCTTGTGTACCAAGCCCTATGAGTGGGTGACACAGCAGATGTATGATCCAGCTACACTGATGGTGAAAATGTAGCTGTGTTGCTTGCCATACCTTGCTGATCAACTTGCACAGACCACCAGTGTTCATCACAATGTAAACAGAGTGTGTAAGCAGACCACATATACTACATCATTCATATATGTGTGCACATCAAAATTCCAGCAGTATTTATCCATGCAATCATGTGTGTGGACCGATTGTCCCTCTCACACAGTGATTACATGGTAAACATTGTACCATATGACAGGAGCAAGAGATGTACATGCACACACATGTTATGGCTGACAGTAGCAAGTGCATGTCAAGGTCTTTCACTTTGCGCACACACATGACATGTGTAGGGATCAGTGAGTTGTCTGTCACAGAAGCATTCATATTGAGAAACAAGTGCAAGAAGACACTGTGCTGCCTTCATGACCAGGAATAAAGTCACTGACTCACATTGCTAGTGCATACAGAATCCATATGTGAGGTAGGCGTGCATCGTATTCGCGGGTCAGCTCATTTGACATACTTGTAAGATGCAAGCATGGGCGTCCGCAGAAATGTTTCTATGGGTGGGCAAATTTGTAACTTGATCACCATCCCCCTTGCACCCTTCTCCTCTCTACCTTGCACCCTTCTCCACTCTACCTTGCACCCTTCTGCCGTCTGCCGTGCACCCTTCTCCTCTCTACCTTGCACCCTTCTCCTCTCTACCTTGCACCCTTCTCCACTCTACCTTGTACCCTTCTCCACTCTACCTTGCACCCTTCTGCCCTCTGCGGTGCACCCTTCTCCTCTCTACCTTGAAACCTTCTCCTCTCTACCTTGCACCCTTCTCCACTCTACCTTGTACCCTTCTCCACTCAACCTTGGACCCATCTGCTCTCTGCCTTGCACCCTTCTCCTCTCTACCTTGCACCCTTCTCCTTTCTACCTTGTACCCTTCTCCACTCTATCTTGCACCCTTTTACCCTCTGCCTTGCACCCTTCTGCCCTCTGCCTTGCACCCTTCTCCTCTCTACCTTGCACCCTTCTCCGCTCTACTTTGTACCCTTCTCCACTCTACCTTGCACCCTTCTGCCCTCTGCCTTGCACCCTTCTCCTCTCTACCTTGCACCATTCTCCTCTCTACCTTGCACCCTTCTCCTAGCTACCTTGCACCCTTCTCCACTCTACCTTGCCCCCTTTATGCCCTCTGCCTTGCACCCTTCTCCTCTCTACCTTGTACCCTTCTCCACTCTACCATGCACCCCTCTGCCCTCTATCTTGCACTCTTCTGTCCTCTGCTTTGCACCCTTCTCGGCCCTTGCACCCTTTCCAACCAATGGAGGGGGCTGCCACCTGGAACAATGGCACCATTTCATAAGCATGATGGACTAGGGCAGGCCCTGACTGGGCCACCACCAGATGCACTCGCGATCCAGGGGGGTCAAGTGCCACCCCCTTCCCCCCTGCGGACGCCCATGGATGCAACATAGCGGTAGCGACCGCCTGGCCTCCGAGGTGTTACACCGCCAAAGCCATTGAAGCCAATGGCAGCCACGATCGCGGTGGTGTGATGCAGCATTTGAAAACCGCGGTAGGTGTGCTCCGTATCCGTGGGTCAGCTCATTGGACATACTCGTAAGATGCAACATAGTGGTAGTGACCGCCTGGCCTTCGTGGTTTGACACCAGCAATGCCCTTGAAGCCAATGGCAGCCGCGATCGTGGTGGTCTGATGCAACATTTGAAAACCGTGGTAGCCATGCACCGCATCCGCGGGTCAGCTCATTGGACATTCTTGTAAGATGCCAGCCAGTCCAATTATAGAATCTGGCTATCACTGTAACAACCCCAGGGGCCTATAAATGTCTGTGATAGCCCAACAGATCCCACATGCCTTCAGACACTGCTGATTGCCATTGCTCCACAGCAACTGCTTGTTTCCTAGATACCTGGATACTGTGATGGCGGGGACGGAGAAAGTCAGGGCCAGTAACTTCATCACGGAGGAGCTTGAGGTTCTGGTGGACAAGGTCCTTGAACAGTATGGCCGGCTTTTTGGTGCACCAGGTGTACTGGTAAGTGTGACTGAATACAAGTGTGATACAGCTCAGGATGTCACCTTGATGTTCCTGTGCACTAGTCTGTGCCTGTGAGTGCAAATTTATGTGCAGGCATTCATTTAGTTAACATTGCATGCACCATACATGGAGCATATGAATTGCGCTGGGACACATGTGCTGAGGAGGTAATTTGGACACCTGTGCCGCTATTTGTGCACTACAGCAATGAAAATATTGTTGTGAAATTAGCTATTGTGAATCCGGGTCACACTGCCAAGTAATGCATTGTAATGTAAATGATGTTTGTAGCCTCATTAAGCAACATAGCTGACAGGGCAGAGGGTAGGGAGTGCCTTGCATTTTACAAAGTTGGCACACAAAAGGAATCTTGTTTACATACAGTCGAAGTCAGGAGTCACTCTGACTGTACCATGTGATGTAATTGCCCACTCACACCTGACAAAGTCACTAGTGGATGTACATATGTAGACTATATTGGGCCAATGGATGATGTGTCTTGTGAATTGATGTAGGGCATGAAGTTTATGTGTGCAGCATGTTCCACAGCCCCATGCATGACTGTTACCCAGTTCTGTATTTTGCTACTCCACACGCATATTACCGATTGAGCCATTATAGGACTGAGTATTGCACAATACAGGTATTGACTTTGTGATGAGGGCATGATTACTATGGATATGTTAAGAAATGTGTCACACACGAGGCAGTGAGGCATCACCATGCCAAGGGCATTGAGGTGTGGGGGAGTGGTTGACACAGTCATTCAGGTACAACACATCTCTTGCACTGTGTTACATGTGTTGCTCACTCACAGACTGGGTCACCGATTGATGCCATCCACACATAGCTTTCAGTGCTGCCATGGTGCCTGGGTAGGGCATGGGCATGTCCTGTGTCCTGCATCATACGTACATATGTATGTAGTGATTGCATGCAAATTTACAATCTGTAATGCTGTATGTCCTCTGATGAGGATGTTGATTTTTAGTGTTGCATGCATTTCCATTCTCATGTAATCAAACACGTTGTGAATGCACACAGGTTGTCTGATACTTCCTTTTCTTGTCTCCCATGCCTGCAGTTGAAGGTCCACCAACGTAAGGCCGCATGGAAGGACACTGCATGGAAGGTGCAGGCCCTCGGAGTATCCAGCAAATGGCACACACACTGCCATAAGGGGTTGGACGACATCTCCCATCTCAGCAAGACCGTGGGAGAGATAACATTGGGGCTGGCACCTCGCACAGGCAGGCTGGCGCGACGGACCCGGACTCCTATTATGTCCCACATCTTGGCTGTGACAGCCAGAACTGTATGGACGTCTGAGGGACCATCAGCAGGATATATGTGGTGAGTATTCTGTGAAAGGTTACTTCGTGTGTGACTACTGACTACATGAATGGCATCCGCCAGCCACTTCTGTTGTAGTTGATGTGTTAATTCCAACTAGATTGCTACTCAGTGGCCTATGTGTTGAGTACAGGTGTCTTATTACTTCCATGGATGTGAATCCACGTGTTTAAAGTACAATGCACTTGATGTTACGTCATGACGTGCAATAATGGCATGTTGTGCATTGGGGTGTTAACAACATCAGCAGGCAGTCTACAACAGTGTGCAACATGTAAGTGTGCATTTCAAGAACTGCCCCTTGCAGCACTTTGTAATGGTGTGACCTACACTTCTGTCAACAACTTGCAAAGGTTTTTGTGATTACTTGCACTATTTGAGATGCATTATTAGCTCTGGTAGAATGTAAGACACATTCCAAGTATTAGTGTTGTCTCCTTACAGTGATTACATATGTGACAGGGGCAACAGACTGTGTTGTATGCCTCCATCACATACAGGCCCGTGGGTTTGCCTACAGGGATGTCCATGTTGGGTTCATAGGGAGCAAGGCCCGGATGTTTGCCTGTGTGTACGTCACATGAGACCTTGCTGTGAACAATGCATTTTTGCAACATACTCTGTACCTACCATTGCTGTTCCAAACGCACAAAGCACAGGGTGTTGTGCAACATGGTGTTGCCATTATGTACTTTGGTGTTGTGCATGCATATGCTCTTTGTGTCTCTGCACCATACTAAACCTATGTCTCTCTCCATTGCAGAATCTACTGAGTGCACAAGAGGCAATGAGATGGATACCAGTGCTGAAGCGTCTGGCACGCATGAGTCACATGAGGTCACAGACACGGAGGTGTCCAGCGCCTTACAGGGGGACAGGAGTGTCCATGAGGAATCATGCCCAGAGAGCCCAACATCTACATCCGATGACTCCAGTGGGGAGTCCACAGAAATGTTGGCCACAGGGAGTGACAATGCAGAATCTACATCCACAACACATCGGCCAGTGCCCACCATCCCGCCTACGCCCACTAGTGCATTCCATGCACGCAGGGGTGCCAAGGGTAGAGTCGCATTCACCCCAGGCACTGCTGCCCCTGCCCCAGTGTCCCCTGTTGCCCTCAGTGTTGAGGCGGTAGACCTCTTGTGGCAGTTGTGTGTGGGGCAGACAGCTCTACTAAATGCATACCTGGATCAGGACAAGAAGTTGGGACAAGTTCTGGCATTCATGGAGGGTATTCATTTGGAAGTGGGTGGCCTACAGGACTCTACAGGGTTTGTCCTCAACTGTGACTGCTGCCATCCAGCTGTCCCGGCCTCAAAGTCCAGCTCCTGTACCTTCAACAAGCACCCTGCCTGTGACAACACCTGTGGAGAGTGCAGACACAACAGACCCCTCAGGCCCCAAGTTGGTGAGACGCAGCCCACGACAGCACCACCCCAAGCATAGCAGACCACAAACACCAGCCCCTAGAATGGACACAGGCAGAGAGGAAGACAAAGAAACAAGCCCTTCAGATGAGACTCTGGGGCATCAGGCAAAAAAGTAGGCCTCTAGCTCACGTTCCAAGACATCACACCCAGCACAGGACCCTCCCATCCTGAAAACTGCTGCTAAATACACAAATTCAGTTGCCATTCCTGCTGTGGTACCGGTGCCAGGGAAGCCAAAGCAACAACAGGTCCCTAAGACACCCTCACCACAAACCTCCACTCCCAACAACACCCCTGTGAAGCGTAGTCAGGAGAGCAATGTGCGTGGAGCAACAGGACTACAGAAGAAGGGGAGCAAAAGTCAGGCCAACACCAAGGCTAAAAGCAAATCTGTCAAGTCCGCACAGGGACACACGCCTGCACCTGTGACACCTTTGTTAGAGGGTGTATCTGTTGTGCCCACATATAACATCCCTAAGAAGTGTAGAGTCAGGCCTCCACATTCCCTCTTACCTACCCTGACTCATGGCAGCTTATGCACTCCTCCACGTGCCACCATGCCACCCGGCCCATTTAGCCCTCCGCTTGGCACAGCCATGACTGCCTCTGCCTCTGCTGGTCCTCAGTCACCTACGTCAGGTCCTACCACTGGGCTGGACACTCTGCCACCTCAAATTCCAGAAGACAGGCAGGTCTGATGTCAAATGCTCCCCACATTCCCATATCTCCCACAGTTTTGCCTGGACTGAGCTCTGGTATCACTGTAGCATTTGGATACACATGTCAGTGGACTGTGTGGCAGATTCACTGTGTACATTCTCATGCACATATGTGCATTATTTGAACTATAGACTGGACAATATAATTTACTTTGTTGGCAATATGATGGCTATCATGGTATTTTGCAATAAAAAGTGTACACTTCATTGATGCACTTGCTGAACTAAACAGTTGTATGGGTGTGTATGGCTCAATGTGCAACATGCTCTGCATGGCACTTCCACATTGATATTTCATAGGTTAAGTTTGTAACAGTTTGACTGATGTAACACTCACTTTAGTTAGGATCAACTATGCAGCTTGGGAGTGTAATAATGCTTGTTTGTGTTGATGTACTCTTACACTCATCATATCACCCTGCGATTCATTCTATTGAACACATGTGATGTTAGGAGGCTATGCAACGACCAAGGTGTATTGTACACACAGTGTAATATTCGGGGTGACCATGGTTGGTGTTATCTATGTGATGTGTTTGGATGTGTGAACAGTAGTGGGTGTGTTGTTATCTTGTGTAGGCTTGTCTGCATACTCACATTGGGTATATTTGTATGTGCACACTTGAGTAGTCAGACTGTGTGCTTGGTCTGTCCTTGTCAGTGTTGTTGATGTGTATGTGGCACTTAACGTGCACAATAGATACATGTATGATCCTGGTATGAATTGCCTGTTTGTTTATTTGGTCTGACAAGTGCCTCTAATTGTTTGCAGATGTATGATTTTGATGTTGTGCAGTGTATCCTTACACTCCTCGTGGACACATTCATGTTTTTGCTGTCAGTTGAGAGTGTGCAGAGTGCGTGACTGCAAAGTTTGAGTTGTGTATTGTTGTTGAGGCACGAGTGTCATGTAATCATGAGCTACTTGTGCTGTCCTACTCTGCCAGACTGACATGTTGGTGGATTTTTCACCTGCCTTGCTGTGACTTGTCTGGTTTCCTGTGCTGATGCAGTGTTTGCTGTGTGTATTCATGGCATCCCCTATGTCTGGTTATGATGTGTGCACTTTGTGCATGACTAGTTGGTGTGTTTTTGGATGTACAATCGTCATCTGTGCAATACTGAGCTGTACACCACTTCAGTCGCATGTGTTCCACCCTATACCTTCACAATGTGTGACCCTCACCAGCACTTCATAGTGTGGAGTGTTGCTGTGAGTAGCTGCTGGTTGTACTGGTCCTATGTGCCACTCACAACACTTTAACATGCATATGGGTGTCATTGTAAGGCACCTGCTTGCAGGCATGGTTGCACATGTGCAGTGCATGTCTTTCTACAGCACATTGCTCTGGTGAAGTTGTATGCATCTGTGTTTTGCTTTGTTGTTCCGCTGTGGTTGTGGTCACTGCTGTATGTGTGTTCGAAGAGCTACAGTTGCACTGGCCGTGTGTGTTGTGATGTGTGTAGTTTGATGACTTGTATTGTGTATCCACATGCTGGGGCAATCAGAGATGTGTGATTGCGTTTTGTTTTTTTGTTGCCAGAATGATTACTGGGCATGCAGTGCTGTAAGTGTTTTTATATCCACTTGGTTTGCTGCCACATCAGGCACATCGATTGGTATTCATGTATTTGTGATGGTTGCTTGTCAGTATGTGCTTTTGCTCACTGCTGTGTGTCTGATCCACACATGTTCGACTTAATTTGCACATGCATTGTGTAGTGTATTGACAACTACTGTTGACTCTGCCTGTCATGTGGTTCAACAACGCTTACCTGTGTGGCACCTGCATGCTGGTGGGCTTTGGGCCCTGACACTCACCTTGCCACTATCAGGGAGGGGGGCTAACACCAGGGGTACCTGTATGCTGATGGGATTTGAGCCCTGACACTCACCTTGCCACTATCAGGGAGGGGGGCTCACAACAGGGGTACCTGTATGCTGGTGGGCTTTGGGCCCTGACACTCACCTTGCCACTATCAGGAAGGTGGGCTGACACCAGGGGTACCTATATGCTGGTGGGCTTTGGGCCCTGACACTCATCCTTGCCACTACCAGGGAGGGGGGCTGACATCCGGGGTACCTATATGCTGGTGGGCTTTGGGCCCTGACACTCACCTTGCAACTATCAGGGATGGGGGCTGACATCAGGGGTATCTGTATGCTGATGGGCTTTGGGCCCTGATACTCATTCTTGCCACTATCAGGGAGGGGGGCTGATACCAGGGGTACCTGTATGCTGGTGGGCTTTGGGCCCTGACACTCACCTTGCCACTACCAGGGAGGGGGGCTGACATCCGGGGTACCTATATGCTGGTGGGCTTTGGGCCCTGACACTCACCTTGCAACTATCAGGGATGGGGGCTGACATCAGGGGTATGTGTTTGCTGGTGGGCTTTGGGCCCTGATACTCATTCTTGCCACTATCAGGGAGGGGGGCTGATACCAGGGGTACCTGTATGCTGGTGGGCTTTGGGCCCTGACACTCATCCTTGCCACTACCAGGGAGGGGGGCTGACATCCGGGGTACCTATATGCTGGTGGGCTTTGGGCCCTGACACTCACCTTGCAACTATCAGGGATGGGGGCTGACATCAGGGGTATCTGTTTGCTGGTGGGCTTTGGGCCCTGATACTCATTCTTGCCACTATCAGGGAGGGGGGCTGATACCAGGGGTACCTGTATGCTGGTGGGCTTTGGGCCCTGACACTCACCTTGCCACTATCGGGGAGAGGGGCTGACACCAGGAGTACCTGTATGCTGATGGGCTTTGGGCCCTGACACTCACCTTGCCACTATCAAGGAGGGGGGCTGACACCAGGGGCACATATGTGGCACCTGTATGCTGGTGGGCTTTGGGCCCTGACACTCACCTTGCCACTATAAGGGAGGGGGGCTGACACTAAGGGTACCTGTATGCTGGTGGACTTTAGGCCCAAACACTCACCTTGCCACTATCAGGGAGGGGGCTGACACCAGGAGCACCCGTATGCTGGTGGGCTTTGAGCCCTGACACTCACCTTGCTACTATCGGGGAGGGAGCTGACACCAGGGGCACATGTGTGGCACCTGTTTGCTGGTGGGCTTTGGGCCCTGACACTCACCTTTTTCACTATCAGGGAGGGGGGCTGACACCAGGGGTACCTGTATGCTGGTGGGCTTTGGGCCCTGACACTCACCTTGCCACTATCAGGGAGGGGGGCTGACACCAGGGGTACCTGTATGCTGGTGGGCTTTGGGCCCTGACACTCACCTTGCCACTATCAGGGAGGAGGGCTATCACCAGGGGAACATGTGTGGCACCTGTATGCTGGTGGGCTTTGGGCCCTGACACTCACCTTGCCACTATCAGGGAGGGGGGCTAACACCAGGGGCACCTGTTTGCTGTTGCGCTTTGGCCCTGACACTCACCTTGCCACTATCAGGGAGTGGGCTGACTGCAGGGGCCCCAGTTTGATGGTGGGCTTTGGGACCTGACACTCACCTTGCCACTATTAGGGAGGGGGGCTGACACCAGGAGCACATGTGTGGCACCAGTATGCTGGTACCTTGCCACTATCAGGGAAGGGGGCTGACACCAGGGGTACATGTGTGACACCTGTATGCTGGTGGGCTTTGGGCCCTGACACTCACCTTGCCACTATCGGGGAGGGGGGTTGACACCAGGGGTGCCTGTATGCTGGTGGGCTTTGGGGCCTGACACTCACATTGCCACTATCAGGGATGGAGGCTGACACCAGGGGCACATGTGTGGCACCTGTATGCTGGTGGGCTCTGGGCCCTGACACTCACCTTGCCACTATCAGGGAGGGGGGCTGACACCAGGGTTACCTGTATGCTGGTGGGCTTTGGGCCCTGACAATCAACCTTGCCACTATCAGGGATGGGGGCTGACACCAGGGGCACATGTGTGGCACCTGTATGCTGGTGGGCTCTGGGCCCTGACACTCACCTTGCCGCTATCAGGGAGGGGGGCTGACACCAGGGTTACCTGTATGGTGGTGGGCTTTGGGCCCTGACATTCACCTTGCCAATATCAGGCAGGGGGCCTGGCACCATGGGCACTTGTAAGCTGGTGGGCTTTAGGCCCTGACACTCACCTTGCCACTATCAGGGAGGGGGCCTGACACCAGGGGCACCAGTGTGGCAAGTCAATACAGGTGTTGGTTTACCACATTACACCTATGACCTGGTTGCCAGACATCACTTTCCCTAATTGTCAGATGGGCACACATTTGTATATGGCGCAGGTTGGGATGGTAGTTCCTGTGATTGTACTAGGAAATTACCAGTGCTACCAATGGGGGCACGCTATTTACTTTGGGCCCAGGCCCCACTCAATCCTTACACCCTCACTGACACTGCGCATATTTGGCGCTGGCCATGCCTACTGGGTTGTGTGGATGTTTACCACTTCCTCACCGCTGCGGTGACGTGACGGGAAGATGGCGGTGCTTACTTTGTTGATGGATGGTACGGGTGCGTAGCAGTGTGTTCACAACTAGCTGAGCCTTGCAATGACACTGGTGAATATGGGCCTGTCCCCACTAGAATGTCTGGAGTGGACAGGAAGAGATTTGCAGGTCAGGTGTTGTGTGTTGATGTTGTCTGCGGATGTGTGTCATTAACGTACCTGCAGCGTTGTGCACAGCGGCGGTGTCTTTGTTGATGGCGGATCAGGAACAGCAGCGGTAGGGCCTGTAGGGCAGGATCCATTACGGTAGCGACCGCGTGGAGCACTCTGGGATTCCCGTTTGGCTCTGCTGTGTTGCTTCCTCTGTATTTCGATGGGTGGTTTCTCCGTTGTGGTCCGATGACTTATTTGAGACACTGCAATTGGTACGGAGGTCTCACGTCATTCAGCCTGGCGGTCTTTCACTATTGGCTACGTCCTCCATCGTCGCGGTACTGAGCTACTGGCGGAACTGGATTTTACACGGCGGATGGAAATTGGGCTATGTCTGCCCATCGTAATGTGGTGGTCGGAGATTTGCGGCCGTGGTTGGGAAAACTACACCCGCCAGGCCGGCGGAAGGCTACACCAGCCCGGTGGTGGCGGACCGCCCGCCATCTTAATCGGCCCCAATATTCTTGAATAATAAGACCAGCAGCAGTAGATGTAGTCCAGGTTACTAATGTTGATTCCTGATTATTGTAATTACTTGCTAGAAATTCAATTACTTCTATGTCAGAACTTCTAATTCTTTTCAATGAGGGTATTGCTTTACCCAGTTTTAATATATTCCCTCGATTCAAGAGATCGTTATTCCTCCTAGATATATATTCAGGCGTAAAAATTACCTGCTTCGCTCCCTCTTTTTGTACAAGACTTTTTATCTTACTTTGATGAACACAATATTTGTCTTTTCCTTGACCGTGGTCAATTTGCTTCCCCGTATGTTTACATACTTTCTCATGACATATTTGTTGTTGTTTTAGTGGCTGTTTTCCCTCAGGTTTCTGGTCCCTAGGAGTATAACTACCCTTCCTGGTTTCAGGTGTTTCCGTACTCTCATGAGCCACTCTAATGCTCTCTCCTTTTGACTGTTTATTTTCCATTTCTGGTTGATTACTTTTCAGTGTTTGATTACATTCGTCGTTATGTAATATTCCTGAGAGCTGATTTTGTTCCTTTTCTGCTGATTTTGTATTATCCATTGCCTCATTAATGACTTTATTCTTTATGGCTACATGTACGTCTGCCAGTTTTTTATGAAATAAAGGATAAACTGGTTTTACTGGTAATATTTTCTTAACGTCTTGTCCCTGGTTTGTTATTTGTTCGTGGGTATTACCTCTATTTGTTCTCTCTATTTCAGAAGTAGTTATATTTTTTATTGCTTTGGAAACTTTGCTTCTGGCTTTCCGTTGTTTTTTCCTCTGCCTTTGGGATAAATGAACTTCTGACGATACATCAAATGATGTTAATTGTGAAGAGCATGGAGTTTTTACTGCTTTATCTTTTGTTTAGTCCTCTATTGAATCTATCAGATTTTCTTTAACTGCAGTATTATCCTTACTTTCTATTGCCTCTTTTAGTTAGCAATCCCTCAGGCTGGCTTGATTTCCAAGATTGTTTAAGTTTCCTTTCACATCATCAAATATTGTTCTTACAACGTCTGGAATGATGGCCAGTTTATTAATTAATGGGGCACAATTACACTCTATGTAGGGAGATACTGGTTGGGCTTGAGCTCTTAATATTAAATTATTTAAAGTTGCTATCTTCTGGTCATTTCCGGCTACAGAGGATGCCGTTGCACTCAAAAGGTCGATTTGCACCTTCATTTTATTAGACTGATATGTTAGAGCTTCCATAGTTAGTTGTGAGGTTCTAAAAAATAGATATCAGATTGACTCCGAGTTCCATGTACCAATTTCCTGTGCTCCCAGGCTTTGGCTATGCCCGTTTGTAAATGACTGGTCTTTGTAGTCGTCCTTTATGAGACTTTGAGGATCGTGCCCCTTGTCGTATAGACCAGTAAATTGTAGCCTACTATTTTGTACTTTATTTTGATAGGGCATAATCGCACACAACAGGGATACTGGTTTACTATTATATTCATCCATATTATTTTGAGCGCCATTATTTAGTTTAGACTTCTCCTGGTCCATCTTTGACAATATTTGTTGCCGTCTGATTAAGGTCCAATTGCAAGTAGTTGGGAAGGTTTTTGTCTTCCCTTGTGCTTTTAGCCCTATCAACTCCTTCTTTTATATGAACTTGCTGGTGTAGATTTGTTTGAGCCAGATTAATTGAAGCCCCTATACCGTTAGCTTTCCGTATATTAACTTGCACTTCTATAGGCATCGGCAGCCCTGTTTTTAATAGTTGTTCGATATCTCTCCTCACTTGCCCGATTAGTTTGGGTTTTCCTGCTACGGGTATGCAGTTAGGGGAATAGTCAGCAGCTCTAAATCCGTTATTTCACCCCAATGATTGCTTAGGTCATCAATGGAATTTGACCTTGGCTCTACCTCCAGGTCATGCTGTCTGAGTCCGCTTACTCCTTGATTAGGGCATGTTATATTTGGTGTTATATTTGGTTCTCCCATTAGCTCAGGTGAATTTGACATTGACTCCCCCACCAGCTCGTGCTGGCCAAGTTCCCTTACCCCTTGATTCAAGGATGTTAAACATGGTTCTACCGTTTGCTTTATTGGGGTTTGGAGACCACCTGAATTGGTTAGTAACGTTAATATAGCTCCAGTTGGGTCTTTCCTAAAGTCAAATTTTGATAGAGACTTTCCCGGTTTCCCAAATAGATGTGCCATAGATGATTTGAGAGAGTGAATTTCAGCTGTTTTGTTTTATTTTCATTTTATTTACAATTGATGATTGTTGTATTTTATCTTCCTCCCAATGGGATGGAAAGGTGGCCTCTCCTTTCCCGATCTCATAATATACAGGCTGTAGAGTACCCCGTTGAGTACAGCTTGGCACAGACGCACTTAAACGATGGGCTAGTGGGCGTCCCTTTCTTCCAGCCTCACCGCTGTCCACCTTCCCACCCCTACTGTGACTGATCACCCTGCAACACCCTAATTTGAAAGCTTTGCAGACTACAAAATACCAGACAGTTCCTCCAAGAGCGAAGCTTTTCAATTTATAAAATCGCTGTTTCCTTGTCTTCAGTGCTGGGCCGCAGTTCTGGTGTCTGCTTGTTTATTACTTTAGTTACTCAAGTAATAAATGTTGCTGGGTAAAAGCTGACATTTCTTTTTGGGGCATTACACAATATTCCCGGATATGTTGTCTTGACAGGGCTGTAAAGCATAGTGCCACCTGATGCCGAGGAGTACACACCTTCTCCCCATACCCTGCCAAATTTTTGGTCGTTTTGTTTAAACACCGAAAGCATTGAAAGGGTCAATCCAAAATTACCACAATCAGTAGCCCATGATCAAGAAAACTGCCTTTCCTATTTTACCATATGAAAAGAAATTGCTTTATTATTGTCATAGAAAGGCTCATTCTTGGAGCCCCGTTTAACTTTTGAAGTCATTTTGGCTGGATGTTGCTTTAGAAGTTTAGGTCAAACATTCCCTGAGTGTGAACAGTGAAAGCTCCAGCGCTGTGTGCTCACCTTAGACCAGACTCATGCAGATCCGTGTGTCATAAGTGTGTGCACGTTTCAATAGATGTGTGTTTATGACCACTCATGTGTCACTAAATTACAATGCTGTGCTTTACAGAGATGTGAATATGTGAAAGAATGGAGAGTGTGTAAACAGTTTGGAGTCACTATTTTGGAAAATAAGGCAAGCCAACTGACGAGGTGGTATTTTGTTTTAATAAGTGGCAGGAAAGATTTTAAAGCACATAACGCAGTTAGTTCTCCAGTCATCTGAACCCCCACCCCCACCCCCCATAAAACGCCACAAACACTCGCAATTGATCTGGACATGACCCATTCACTATACATGATCATAATTACCTGATTTCCCTCATAGAAGCGATTACCTGAGGGGCTGCAGAGCATGGCAGCATTAATACTTGGCAGCACTGTACTGATTGAGCCAGGCCCGCCTAAGTGGACATGCTCTTTATTTAATTGTAACACATTATGCTTGTTCAAAGCATTCCAGATGCTGACAGGTGATGCTTCCTAACTCCTCTGCATAGTATTCCCACATGGATTGCTCGGGCCCACAAATGCACATTCCAAAAATGTACCTGCATGTATTTATAACGAAGCTGTGCAGTAGTGTGCAAATGAAAGAATAGCATTGCAAACAAACCAAACATGATGGCTTTTAAAAGCCGCCACGCTCAGCTGTAGTTGTTGAAATGAGGTGCAGTCAGCATCACCAATGGAAGGAAAGCATCGGGTTTGTTACAGTAGAGGAGAACCTTTCCCAAGTCCCCATGAGCTGTGGCGCCCCAGGCAAGTTCTGATGGGGTACTGGAGTGCGGCGGCCCACAGTTTGGGAACTACTGCTTTAGTATACAGACCCTCTCGGCTGAAATGTTCAGCAACACTAGCAATACTAACGAGCTCAAACTCAACAAGAGAACAGTTAAATACAACAGCACCACAGCTCTTACCCCTTCATCTTGCCTTGGAGCTGCCTCCGTTGAGCTGTTAGACAAAGGTCTCTGTATAATATGCCCTCCGCTCAGGGCACAATCACAATCCTGTTTGGGACAGTTTAATTCCGGTTGGGACAGATTGGCTCGGTTCCCAATTCAACTGGAGGGGCACACCGGTACTCTCAGCTCAATTCTCTGTGCCTCGGGGCCCCACGAGCTGTGCAGGGAGCAGAAGAGTAGGAGGGCTAGAGCGAGAAGCCACTGTGTCCTCGAGGGCTTACAGGCCATTCAGGGCAAAGTGCGAGCCCGGCGCCGGGAGCAAAGAGCACCCCGGGAGCGGGGGAGCGGGCGGGCAGGTCATCTACCGCCCTCTGCTCGAAATCACTCAACCCGACAATGCTCAGCTCTCAACACCCAACGCTCCACCAGACTTTCCCAGACTTGACACCGATACAACCCTGTGTTTCTGCCCCCCCCCTCCAGTTCTTGCTGAACGCACCAGTCGCGTCTCTGCCGGCTCCCTTCTTATGACGCCCCCTCAGAGACCGCGCAGCGGACGCGCGCAGCGGGAGCACCGATTGAGCGCCGAAGGTGCGCCAAAGGTAAGCCCGTCTGCGCCCGTCCGCGCCTGGACCGCGCCCAGTGCCAGGACCCCTGGCCCTCGCAGACCCCAGCCCACCCGCCGGACGTACGACGCCGCCACCCTCAACGCACTCAACGCCGGCCGATTCCCGGGCTGCTACCGAGCCACCCCGAGACGCACCCACGGACCCTTCTGCTGCAACTCCTGCAAGTTCACCTGCATCCGGACCTGCACTACTCCAGCACTAACCAAGACCAAGACGAGCAACAGCAGCAGCCACCTGAAGTGCATCCTACTCAACACCCGCTCCGTCCACAGGCACGCCATCGAGATCTGGAACCTGCTCGACACTACAGCCCAAGACGTCGCCTTCCTCACGGAAACCTGGATGAACGCCTCTTCAGCGCCCGACATCGCCATCGCCATCCCAGACGGCTACAAGATCATCCGAAGGGACCGCATCAACCACACCGGAGGAGGCATCGCCATCATCCACAGGAACACCATCCGCATCACGACCAACACCGACGACACCCTCGCACCCGCCGAGCACCTGCACTTCCTGGTCCACATAAACCCCAAGACCACCCTCAGAGGCCCCCTCATCTACAGACCCCCGGGACCACGCACACAATTCAGCGAAGACATCGCCGACTTCATCAGCCAGCACGCCCTCCCCTCCGCTGACTACATCCTCCTCGGGGACCTCAACTTCCACCTGGAGAACAACAACGACCGCAACACCACCACCCTGCTGGACAACCTCGCAAACCTCGGTCTCAAGCAGCTTGTCACCACCCCCACCCACTACGCCGGACACACACTCGACCCCGTCTTCTCATCCTGCAAGGACATCGCCTTCAGCCACGCCACCGGACTCCACTGGACGGACCACAGCTGCGTCCACTTCAGCTTCAGAAGGACCACGATCCACCACCACCAGCAACAGGTTGCACGCAGAAGCTGGAACAAGATCACAGCCGACCAGCTCGCGACCTCCCTGAGCATGAACCCCCCCACCAGCACAAGGAACCCAAGCCAGGCGGCCACCAACCTCACGAAGTGGATCAGCGACTGCGCAGACGACCTCGCCCCCCTGAGGACCCTGCCTAGCAGACCCGGCAGCAAGAAAGCCCCATGGTTCACCGACGAACTCAAGAGCTCCAAGAATAACTGCCGAGCCCTCGAGAGAACCTGGCACAGAGACCCAACTCCGGACAACATGACTGCCCTCAAGCTCGCCACCCGAAAGCACCACCAACTCATCCACGCCACCAAGAAAACCGCATTCAAGGAACGACTGGACAACAACGCACACAACAGCAAGGAACTCTTCAACATCGTCAAAGAGCTCTCCAACCCCAACGCCGGAAACAGCGACATCACCCCTTCGCAAGACCTCTGCAACTCCCTCGCCTCCTACTTCCACAACAAGATCGCGGACATACACAACAGCTTCAGCACTCAACCGACGCACGCCACGACCGAACCACCGCCCCCCACCACCACCCTCCGCGCCTGGACTCCGATCAGCACCGAAGACACCGTCCGCACGATGAACTCCATCCACTCCGGATCTCCGACCAACCCCTGCCCTCACCACATCTTCAACAAGGCCGATGCTGTCATCGCACCCCACCTGCGGGACATCATCAACACCTCCTTCGACACCGCTACCTTCCTGGAGAGCTGGAAGCACGCCGAACTCAGCGCCCTACTCAAGAAGCCATCAGCCGACCCCACCGACCTCAAGAACTACCGCCCCATCTCGCTGCTCCCATTTCCTGCAAAAATCATCGAGAAGACCGTCAACAAGCAGCTGGCCGCCTTCCTCGAGACGAACGGATCCCTCGACCCCTCGCAGTCTGGCTTCCGGGCCAACCACAGCACCGAGACCGCCCTGATCGTAGCCACCGTTGACATCCGAGCTCTACTCGACAACGGAGAAACAGCGTCCCTCATCCTCCTAGACCTGTCCGTGGCCTTCGACACTGTCTGCCACCGTACCCTAGTACAGCGCCTCAGCAACGTCGGAGTCCAGGAGAAGGCACTGGAGTGGATCATCTCGTTCCTCGCCGGAAGGACACAGAGAGTCCGCCTCCCTCCGTTCAGATCTGAAGCCACCGAAGTCATCTGCGGCGTTCCTCAGGGCTCCTCGCTCAGTCCTACCCTCTTCAACGTCTACATGAGCCCCCTCGCATACATCGCACACCAGCACAACCTGAACATCATCTCCTACGCCGACGACACCCAGCTGATCCTCTCCCTCACCAACGACCCCGCCACCGCCAGAGCCAACCTTCACGAAGGGATGAAAGGGGTAGCCGAATGGATGAAGAACAGCCGCCTGAAACTGAACTCGGACAAGACGGAAGTCCTCATCCTGGGATCCTCACCCTCCGCCTGGGACGACTCCTGGTGGCCCCCCGCCCTAGGCAGCGCACCCAAACCAACAGACCACGCACGCAACCTGGGCTTCATCCTGGACTCCTCCCTCACCATGACCAGACAAGTCAACGCCGTCTCCTCGTCGTGCTTCAACATCCTGTGCATGCTACGTAAGATCTTCCGGTGGATCCCCACCGCGACCAGGAAGACGGTCACCCAGGCCCTAGTCACAAGCCGTCTGGACTACGGCAACTCCTTCTACGCGGGAACCACCGCCAAACTCCAGAAGAGACTCCAGCGGATCCAGAACGCCTCAGCACGACTCATCCTGGACATCCCCCGTCGTAGCCACATCTCCGGACACCTGAGAGACCTGCACTGGCTCCCGGTCAACAAGAGAATCACCTTCCGACTCCTCACCCACGCACACAAAGCCCTACACAACCAAGGCCCAGGATACCTCAATAGCCGCCTCAACTTCTACGCTCCCAAACGCCAGCTTCGATCGACCGGCCACGCCCTCGCCGCCGTCCCCCTCATCCGAAGAGCCACCACAGGGGGACGGTCCTTCTCCTACCTCACCGCCAAGACATGGAACTCCCTCCCGACCCACCTCCGCCTGACCCAGGACCACCTCGCCTTCAGGAAGCAACTCAAGACCTGGCTGTTCGAGCAGTAGCGGACCCCCCTCCCCTAGCGCCTTGAGACCCTCTGGGTGAGTAGCTAGCTATATAAATGCTTTTGATTGATTGATCTGCTTTGCTCCGCTCTGGGGCCGCAGCCACATGCCGCTCCACCAAGTCCAGCAAGTCAGCGGGAACATCTTGAATGGGTGAGTAGTCCTGCAATATGCAGTTTCAAGGGGGACCAGTACCCGAGGTACATTATTTTATTTCAATTTGATTCTCACTTCCGTGATACACTTGCCATGAGATACTAACAGCGATGACCAGAAGGAGATCTTGTCTGAGCAGTTTGGATATCAGATAATTCTTCAACAAGTAACCTGTTGGAACAACCTCATGTTCTGCAGTACTTCATTATTTCAAACGAAGCACTATCAGCCAATAGCGCCATACCCGTTTGGAAGATGGAATTCAGCTCACAGGGACTCAAAACTCTTGTGTGTGTTCCACTGCAGATAAAAGCAATTTATGCAGGATAGCCCCTTTGTGGGCCGGTATGGAGGATTGACAGGGTTCCACCTATTATAAAGTCTGCTTTTCCCTAAATGGGTTCCAGGAGGCAGATAAAAGTGTTAGGTTTGAGCTACTGAAAAAACAATTTACATATTGGCAGAATACATCTAATAATGGGGTTGATAAAGGGAGGTACCTGGGCCATCATTAATGGAGATTTGGTGTAGGGCAGCACAGCATATATAAACAACAAGAGGAGCATCACCATTGGACCAAATCCATGGTCTCAAATGGGAAGAAGGGAGATGGAGAAGTAACAAAAGAAAGGTTTTATCTTTTGTTAGAAGACCCCTCACTCACCAACCTGGTTGGTGACATGCTTCATCATCGGGGTCCCAACCGGATAGCCGAATGCCATCCAGGTGTGCTGCGACACCTGATTACAGTGGAACGGGTTTTATTGTGAATGGAGTGCAAAAGAAGTGATGTTAAAAAATGTCCAAGTATAGCTTCCTGGAAAAATGTATTTGTGGATAATTCCTTACTCTCTTCTTCTGTTATTACGTATGTAAATGTAAATGTAAAATGTAAATGTCAAGGTATTTGTAGAGCGCACTGTCACCAAGCGGTTCCCTGACGCTATTACTGATACCACTGTGGAACCCTTCCTGGCTTTCCCTGTGAAGTGTCCACTCCTGGACACCCCCAGGGTGAAACCAGGCATCTTAGCGCTGTTGGGCCCGGTGTGTAGGTTAAGCAAGCTATTGCCCAGAGTTGCAGCATGGGGCCCATGATTAGAATAGGCACCAAGGCGAGAATTGTCAGTTCCGAGGAAATTGAGCCCCAGACCCACCAAGGCGGGAAGTGAACCCTGGTCCTAGGCCAGAACTCTGCATCAGGGTCTGCCGCTGTAACCATTGAGCCACCCTCCTCCATGTATCTGGGCAGCACAGCATGTCATATTTCTGTACTGCCCTATGTCAAAGTGAAAGGGCAGGAATGCACTGTATTCATCCAATGCACTGCATTTCTGTCCTTTCTCCCAGGACTGGTGCCATTTATGCAGCTTAGCGCCAATGCAGGCACCCTTGTACCATGGCCCAAGGGTACCTGTGTTGTCAGCAGGATTTGTTTTGTGCAGGAAGGCGCAACTTCCTCCACAAAAACAATCCATAGAGGCGTTTTCCTCCTTCTATGTGTGATGCAGAATCGTCAGTCTTTATTCTGCCCAGACAAATGCCTTATTACCCAGTCTTTAAGTCTCACCGGGTTTTTTATGTACTGGCATGGGTAACAAACCAAGGACACAATTGTACCTGGGTGCCATGGTAATTTTAATAGCTTGAATGCTATCTCACGTTGACAAGTTGAGGTGACTCTGAACACACAAATCATTCTGGTTTTAATGAGGTGCTGGTTATCTTTCGCTGTATCTTCCAGACCCCTGTTAATGGATAGTCCTACCTTCAGGCCGCTTGGGCTCCACCCCATATCCTAGTCCATTATAGACCCGCCATGATGATGATACGAGGCATACAGAGGACCTTACAGATCACTCAGTAAATCGTGAAGCCGATTAAGTGTAGAACAAGACAGAGATTACTGAAGGTGAGATGTCTGCTCGGATGAGGGCAAATTAGATGTCATCTGCACAGGGGAGCTCTTCAGCACTTCCTTAGGTATCGAAAAAGGGTAGGGTATAATGGACAGCCCGGTCCTGTCCCTCCTCCGATCATCAGCTGTTTTGTTAAGCATGACGTTTTCTTTTCAGTTCTAGCTTGACAGAGCAGTTGACAGATAGACAGATTGTTGCCAGTTCTTTAAAAAATTGATAGACTGGTCTTTGTCTCCAACCAAAAAAGTATTATGTTCTCACCACATACTCTTAGCTATTTTGTGCATCATTCCCTCTTTCAGGAAGTGCCTCCTTGCTAGTGCATGTGACATTACAATGCATCCAAAAAGAACGCTGAATCATCACTCTGTCACATTAAAATTTCTATCTCCTATAGGCTTTCTGTGCAGAAGGCATTCCTTTTTTTCTTTTTTCCCAGCACTGTTAAGGCTCAAAGAGCAGGTTTTAATGACATAACAGCACCTGTGTATGCAACACATTTAACAGCATTTGTGAATACCCATGTTTGCATGAATTAGCACATTCAATCCAGGTCTATTACCTTTATCTTTGCCAATACTTGTTTAATCATAATTTTATGTCCTTTATGTCATTATTCATTCAGATATTTCAAAATACTCTACAGCTACAGGCCCTTTAGCGTAACGACACGTGTTAGCAGCATTTATTTAGATATAAAAAATTAACTGTCCACTTCCATTTAAAAAAAACATAGGATACCCCAAAAAACGGACTCTAGTTATTATATTCATTTAAAATTTTTATCATATTCTTAAGTGTTTCATATTATAACATGAATGCATATTACTCATATTACTCATGACTGAATGGTCGTACAAAAGGTGGACGAGGCATGAGCCATATCTCACCAAAAGCCTTAACAAACGTGAGATAACAGAATCACTGACAAAATATCCAAGGTAAAAAAATCGACCTACAACAATATCGGAGCAACAATCTCGATGTCAACAATATCGGCATCCTATCTACAACATGGTAAGTACAAAAATATAGAAAATAAAATATCAATGTTAAAAATATTGTTATTAAAAATATTGTTTTTTTGTTAAAAAAATATCGAAAATATACTAAATAATACTTATAAATAAAATAAACATAGTTAAAATATTTAATAATGTTTAACATTGAGAAGTAATACATATATAATAATAAAACTTAATTAAACATATACATATAATATGTATACTTACTTAATAATCAGTTTTAATAATTATTTTAATACCTTATACAATATTCAAAAATATTATAAATTACAAATATATCTATACACATAAAACAATACAATAAATAAACATTAAATAATTATGTGTAATAAATTTAAAAATTAAAATTTTTAAGGAACATTAACAGAAAAACTTTCCAATTCCAATACAAAGAATGTCATTTATTGCCTCAAATGTCCGTGTGAGTTGTTCTATATAGGAAACCATACAAATAGTAAGACCTCGCATTTTACAACACAAATCCACAGTAAGATGTGGCAAGAATTCCTCTGATCCGACTCCTGAGGATCAAGGCTGCTCACGCTATATTTTAAAACTACTTTTTAACTCTTAAAACTCTGTGGTGTACATCCCTAACTGTCCTGCTGCTAAAATTGCTACTTTTGCACATCGTTGATTACGAACGTTTTTAAATCGCTGCACTGTGTCATAATTGTTTGTTGCCTACCTGTGCTGCGGTGCCTCCTGTTCCGTCGCGACTTGTGCCGTTTGCGCAGAGTGGTCTACACCATCTTGGGAGTGTCGCTTTCCCTGGAATTAGCAGGGTCAGCGACTCAAGCCTCAGCCCCAGGCTGGCGGTCCCGCCCACTGGCCCTACATAGCCCAGTGCACCGAGCGGACGCGCGCAGGCAAGAATCCCTCTGATCCGACTCCTGAGGATCAAGGCTGCTCACGCTATATTTTAAAACTACTTTTTAACTCTCAAAACTCTGTGGTGTACAACCCTAACTGTCCTGCTGCTAAAATTGCTACTTTTGCACATCGTTGATTACAAACGTTTTTAAATCGCTGCACTGTGTCATAACTGTTTGTTGCCTACCTGTGCTGTGGTGCCCCCTGTTCCGTCGCAGCTTGTGCCGTTTGCGCGGAGGTTTCTACACCATCTTGGGAGTGTCGCTTTGCCTGGAATTAGCCAGGTCAGCATTTCAAGCCGCAGCCCCACGCTTGCGGTCCCGCCCACTGGCCCTACATAGCCCAGTGCGATGAGCGGACCGTCCACTCCCGGCCGACTCCAGACTCCAGGAACCCTGCCCGTCCCTCCCCATTCTCAGCTAGCTGCCCACCTCGTTCAGCACCACGACATGGGCATCATCAGGTACACAAATTCAGAATTACATAGCCTTAATCCAGTCAAGCGACCCCTCTCTACAGCCCAGCTCTCTAGCTCTCAACCAAAACAAACATCTACCAAATTACTAAAATCCCGCGACACCGACCGCGCCTCTAAGCCCCAGCCTAACCTAGTCTGTCTATACTGCAATGCAAGATCAATAGCTAAGCATTCGCTACAAATCCGGGCGCTACTGGACTCAGTTAAACCGGACGCACTGTTCGTAACAGAAACCTGGCTTCAGGAGTCATCCGCGCCAGACATTGCAGTAGCTCTGCCCCCTGCCTATACAATACATAGGCTTGGCCGCCCTGGAAAAAAAAGGGGGGGTGGAACGGCTATAATCCATAAGGCATCTATAAAAATTCACATAAATGACTCCTACCTTGAATGTTGGGGAGAGATGCTTATTGCCACCACGACTGTGGGCAATAAAGAAGCATGATAGATAGCCCTTATCTATAGGCCCCCCGGGGCAAAGACACATTTCCCGGAGAAATTAGTGGAAGCAATAGCGCCCTATGCTCTCACCTCAGGAAACTTTCTCCTGCTAGGAGATGTTAATTACCATCTCGAGCAAGCCACTGACCCCCATATCATAGCCCTACTTACCAACCTGGATGCTCTTCAGTTACGCCCTCTTCCAACGGGTCCGACCCACACAGCTGGCCATACTCTTGACTTTGTCTGTACCAACTCCCCAAAGATTGCGATTACACAGACCGACCCAGTCTTTTGGTCGGACCACTTTATCATTAAATTCACCATCAATAGCACACCTGCTCTGGAAACTCGCCCGACCAACTTGAAAAAGAGCGGGCCATGGAATAAGATCACCCTGGACGCCTTTGCTGCCCACTTTTCTCCTCCTACCATTTCCACAAGTACAAATCCTAGCCTAGCTGCCATGAAACTTGAATCGGCAATCACTCTTGCTTTAGATGACATCGCCCCTGCACGAGCATCCAAATCCCCCAAAAACAATTCACCGTTGTTTACACCAAACCTAAAGCAAATAAAATACTCCACCAGGGTGGCAGAAAGGAAACGGTGTCACACAAAGAGCGTCCAAGACATGGAAACCTATAAAGCCGCGCATCGGCAGTACATGAAGGAAATAGCTGAGGCAAAAAAAACCTACTTAGGTAACAGGATCGCATCAGCAGCTAACTCACAAAGAGAACTCTTTAACATTGTTAAGGAATTCACAAATCCAGCAGGATCCCAGCTGTTACCTCCCGATACTAAGGACTGGGCAGAATCTGTAGCCTCCTACCTTCAAGAGAAAGTCAACGATATACATAAACGTTTCCCCCCGACGACGACAACTGATCTGACCACGGTCCCAGACACCAATAGTGGCAATAATCCTAACCATCATATTGACACGCTAAGAGAGTTCTCACCTTTTTCAGAAAAGGAGGTGGACCAAACCCTGCTGAAAATGAAGTCTGGTGCCCCGGGAGACCCTGCCTCTCCGCAAATTCTATCCAAAATCTCCCCGGCACTGATCCCTGCCCTAACCAATATCCTTAATCAATCTTTATGTCACAGCTCCATCCCTGACCACTGGAAGGAAGCAGTAATTAGGCCTATTTTAAAAAAGCCAACAACTGACCCTGACTAACCAGCCAATTACCGACCAATCTCCCTTCTCCCACTATTCGGAAAAAATATGGAGGCCCTAATAAATAAACAGCTTGTTACCTATATTGAGTCTAACAAACTCCTCGACCCTTCCCAGTCCGGCTTCAGGGCTTCCCACAGCACTGAAATGGCCCTGCTTGAGGTCGTGGACAATATATATATATATATTTTTTAACCCTCGTCTGCCCGACACTCGTTCCATAGATGCAAAGAAAACACACCAACCACCTCACTGCCTTCGGGAGCAAGGCCCTGATAATTGAGCTGCTTCGCGAACTAGGCAGAACCTTTTACGGATTGGCGGGAGATATGGTGCACCTTGTTAACACTCCTCTAGGCAACTTCATGCCAGTTAGGCCAGTAAATAGATATCGGAGTCGGGGCAAACCACTAGACTGAGCCATAGAGTAGGTGGGCATAATCATCGGACCTTTGGGGGAAATAAAATAAATTCACTTCCAATCTATCAGGAGTTTCCAAAAGGTGAGGCACTGGGTACTACAGGATCTAGCCAAATCTATCTTGGATGTTTCATAGAGTGACATTAGCCAGGCGGAGTGTGCGGGAGGGATGGTATCAACCCAGTGTATACATATTAGCCGTCTTGCCAAAAGGATAGCATAGAATAGGAAAGACCGCGCCACCCCAATGATGTTCTGATCAAAGCCAAAAATGACTAATGAAAGCGTAAGAGGAATGCTGCTCTTGAGAATTGAATCCAGGGTGACTTTAACCTCTTTCCAATAAGCAATTATGTGGGGGCATTCCCAAAACATGTGGGTATCTGAGGCTGCTGGAAGTTGACATTTATTACAGCATTTCCCTTCCTGATATTTAGATAGACGTAAAGGGGAGAGGTATGCCCGGTGTAAAGTGAACAAATGGTTTCGTCTCAGCCAGGCAGGTTTGACAAGTCTATACAAGAGAGAAAAGGATTTTATCCACACATCCTCGTCCACTAACACAATTTCACTTCCCCATAGCTCCATTGGAAGGTTGAAATCTCCATCTATCTCCTCCAAGATGGACCAATACCAAAAAGCAACCTCCTTACCTCCTGACTGTTTTTCAACTAAGTGCTGTTCTAGGGGGCTGGGTCTCCCAATATTAGAATTTTTCCTAATTAGTTCCCTGGCCCAACTGCTGATTTGGATGTACTTAAATCTTGACAACGTTGGCCCTACTTTCTCCTTAAGCTCCTCCCACTCTATCAAGACACCTCCAGATACCAGTTCACCCCATCTTGAGAGCCCAGCTTCAATTAGGGGGCTGCCAGGGAGTCTTGCAAACACAGTGGGAGCCCAGGAGATTCCCATATCTGAGCATAGTTGGAGTAATATACCAGCCCCACTCTAAGTTTAATTTGCACCGAGGACTTCAATATCATTAGAAGAGTCTTAAGCCTCACCTTTTTAAAAAACTTTCGGTACCCGAACTTAAATAGAAACCCGTCTAAGGTTTGACCCCACCAGCATTGCTTTAAACAATCTCCCATTTGAAGAATTATCTGGTGACTTCAAGAGCATTCTTGTGTGGGAAAGCTGGAATGCCCACGCATAATACTGCAAGTCTGGCAGAGCAAGCCCTCCCTTTTCCCTCCTCCTCCTCAATTTTTTCCAGGCCAGCCTTGTAGCCTTATTGCCCCAAATAAAAGAATTAATTTCCTGCCGACATTTATGAAGTTGCTTAGGATCGAAAGCCAAAGGGATGGTATTAAAAATAAAAGTCAGTTTCGGGAGGATAGACATTTTCACTATATTAACTTTCCCAAAAATTGACAATCGAAGACCCGCCCAGGATTTCAATAGGGCCCTACATTCTTGGAAGACTAGATCTAAGTTAACTTTTGCCAAGGTGTCTATATCTTGCGTAAGTTTTACTCCGAGGTAACGAATTGAGGGTGTCACCACAGCGCTTGGATTAGCAATGTTCCACGTCATGAGCTCGGTCTTCTCAGCGTTAATATCATAGCCCGATATATGTCCAAATTCTTTGGCCTTTTCGACCACTATGGGGAAGGCAGTTGCTGGGTCACTAGTGTAAATTACTATATCCTCAGCGTAGAGCCCTACCCGTTTTTCCCATCCTCCATATTCAAATGAGGAGATTCTTGGATCATCCCTAAACGATTGTGCAAGTGGTTCAATATAGATATTAAAAAGTAGGGGTGATAGGGGGCAACCCTGTCTTGTTCCCCTACTAATCTGAAAAGGCTGGGTACATGTACCGTTCACTAAGATACTCGCATTGGGATTAGCATTCAAAAGACCTATAGCCCTACAGAAGTTAGGCCCGATTGCGAATTTCCTCATGACTTCAGCTAAATATGACCAGTTTACTCTGTCGAATGCTTTTGTTGCGTCAAGGGTCATAATGGCCAAAGGGAGGGAGAAAGTTGAGGCAATATCCACTGCCCCGATTAAATCATAAGTAAGATCTGAGAGCTGTCTACCTCGAATGAAGCCCTTCTGGTCAGTGTGGATAATTGAGCTGACTTTGCGTCCCAGCCGAGTCGCCAATACCGCCGCAAAGAGATTGTAATCACTATTCAAAAGTGAAATTGGCCTATAAGAGCCACATTTGGCCGGATCTTTCCCGGGTTTTGGGATCAGGACAATTGTTGCCTCCCCCCATGATTTAGGTGGGGTGGCTCCCTTTACTAAGATATCATTAAAGAGTCTGGTAAGTACTGAAACGATTTCGGGTGCCAAAACCCGAAGTAACTCACCGGGGAGACCGTCGAGGCCAGCCGCCTTACCCCGCTTCACCTTTTTGATAGCTTCGCTCACCTCTATCTCCGAGATTGGTCTGTCAAGCCGGTCACTTTGTTCCGGGGTGAGGGTAGGGAGAATTATCTTCTCTAACCATCTGAGCCTAGTCACCGGGTCGTCCGAAATCTCCTCCTTATATATTTGTTGAAAAAAATCAAGAAAAGCTTCCCCTCTGTCTCTGGTGGAGGATCTTTCATTAGTCTCCCCCTCTACGCTAATAAGTTTGATGTGTTTTTTGGCCTGGTCAGATTTGATTTTCCAGGCGAGGACCTTGCCCGAAGATTCTCCGTATTCAAAGTTTGAAAGTTTGCTTACTGCCCATCTCTTTGCGACCCTCTCTTGGAGGATACTTTCTAGCTTCCCCTTTAGTTCCTTCCGTTGTTTCTGCTCTTCATTAGACCCAGTTCCGGAACCGGTACTTTGATCAAGGAGAGCAATTTCCTGTTCTATGTTGGCGATCTTTGCCCTGTATATTTTCCCTCGATGAGAGGCCCTGTTGGTGATATGAACTCGTAAATTTGCTTTATAAGCCTCCCACACGATATCCAACTGAGCTGAGTTTATGTTAGTGTCCATAAAAAACTTGGTTTCTTGAATAAGGAGGTCAGTTTCCTCTTCCTCCAAAAGAATAGTACGGTCGAATGACCAAGACGTGTGAGGGATTAGCTGACCTAATTTTAAAGAAAAAAAGATGGCAGAATGATCTGATAGATGCGAGGGCAAGTAATCTAGTTCCTCGAGGGGATCTCTTAATGAGCAGCTAAATAGGGCGTAATCAATTCTAGACTTATGGTTATATTTGAAGTTATGATAAGATATACCAAGTGCGTTACCCGCTCTTTCCCTCCAAGGGTCTGCCAATCCAAGCGTTGACATGATCACCCTAAGCGTTTGCCTGGATTTCTCATAAATTAGTGCCCTTGAGTTGGGGGATTTGTCCAATTTAGGATTAAGTACTAAATTAAAGTCTCCCATCCAAATTATTGGATCATGAGTTGTTAAAAGGTGGCTCTGGATTTTATGCAGGTATGAGGGGTCGTCCTGATTAGGGCCATAATAACCCACCAAGTTTTACGGTCTGCCCTCTAAACTTACTTTAACATATAGCCACCTACCGCTGAAATCTTCTTCATGATCTATAATCTGCGCTCTGGCTTGCCTTTTAAATATGATGAGGATGCCCCGAATATTAGCATTGTGCTTAGTACAGATAAAACTATCAACCCATCTGACATTCCTCAACATATCCTTCACTTCTTGCTGAAGAAGATGCGTTTCCTGGATGACAATGACCTGCGCTGGGGAGTCCCTCAAATACTGTAATATTCTATGCCTCCTCCCCCTTACACGCAGGCCATTGACATTTCAGGACAACATTTTTATCCCCAGCATCTAATGTCATTCCCCCTCAACCAGCTCATAGGATCAGTAAAGAGTAAACTACTCCCAAGGCAGATTAGACGAGACTGAATTACGTTAAGTGAGGATTGTGAATTTAGAACGATGTCTGACAAATGAAGATTTTTTGCTATTTTACCCGTAACCCCCCCCCCCTCCCTGGAAAACCCTCCCTTACTTAACCTAGCCGGTGATGCCAGATTTGTCTCTCTGAGGAGCCCCCCCCGCCCGGCCCTATTACGTGTTGTTGATATGAAAGATGAAATCCGACAGAGCTGAGGTTAATATCTTTGGGGAAATCTCAGAGGAAAAATATGTAGAAAGAAGTGCAGAAAGTGGTAAAAGTAGAAGTAAATAAACCTTGGAGAGCTCTTCCCATTTTTAAGGCTTCACCCATGAGTCCCACCCCCCCTATTCCCGACCCGTGTCATTTCTTTTTTTTTTTATTTTTATTTTTTTTAAACTTTACTTTTTTTTTTTTTCCTTTGAAACACCCTCCCGTGATTTTTTTATTTTTTTGGATATGCTCCTACTATACAAGCTTTACAGGCTGTCAAATGGGGTTATCAGATGGAGTTATTAGGATTGAGTTCAGCTATAAAGTATTATAGAGTACTAAGGGGAGTACTAAGGGGATGAATGTTATAGGGAACTTAATCTCTTTATCTCTTAGTCTCTTATTCTCTTAGTAACTATCCAGCTCCCTGCTGATGATCGCTGATAGAGGCTAAGAGTTCGTCCACCTCTAGAGGGGAATGGATGTTATGCATTTTATTAATATACATGACCCTGAAGAAGGCGGGAAACCTCATCTGAACCGTGGCCCCTAGACCCCTAAATTTCTCCATTCTCTGGCCTAGCTCCCACTGTCTGTCGAGGGTTGTTTTAGACAAATCGGACCTAACAACAAAGGAGAAATCTGGGGCTTTTAACGATGTAGCTTTAAGCGCCAAGTGTAATATTTTCTCCTTGGTGGAGTAGGTTAGAAAGTTCACTAAGACCTTTCTGGGTTTTGATCTCCCTGGTATTAAGCGAAATGGATCTCTATGGGCTCGCTGAATATCCCTCTCCAAGTCTTCAACAGATTCCTCCAGATTCAGGGTCTCTTTAAGCAAGGAGGCAATGAATTTTTTCATTTCTCCCCCCTCTTTTCCTTCCGGAACCTTCAGGAGTCTAATATTGTTTCTCCGTGAGTAGTTTTCCAAAGACTCCACTCTTTCCTTTGTTACGTCTCCATCGTGTCTTAGACAATGTATCTTTTCCTGTGCGTAATCCACTTTAGCTTTTAGTTCCTCAACGGTACTTTCTAGAGTATCTGTCTTCTCGGCAAGCAGGTCTACTCTCTTGTCAAGGGCGTTGAACGCCGCTTTGATCTCGTGCTGGTTGCGTTTAGATTCAGCAAATCCACTTTTGATCTCATGTAGGAGTATCTCCAGAGATATCCCTTCCCGAGTTTCACAGTCTGAGGGTACCGGTACCGGTTCATCGTTATTCCCGCTGGCAAGTAAATTTAGAGACCCTAGCTCCTCTGAAATATTATCAGCAGATTCCGGGACCGCCAGGATTGGAGACGCGGTCACTTGGGTGTTATCTAGGTCACTCATCCCTTTGTCTTGAGGACTATTTTCCCCCGCTCTACACGTGACTTCTAGGACCTGTGGCAGTACCTTGAAGAATGTCCTAAGCGAGGGGTTAAGTCGCACAGCGCTACTGTTAGTATTTCTGTTTTGTTTTTTTACTCCAAGCTTAGGGTCGGAAGCCCGGGGAATAATGGCAGTGTGTTTGCCAGTGAAAACAAAAATAGAAGACCCTGGAGCACCCTCCTTAGTTATACCATCTACTTCATTCGCTGTGCAAAGACCCGGTCCTGGATCAATAACATTGTTTATAAGAATGTCAGCAGTGTCTATAACCCTTGTTTCACCGAGTCCGCCCCCAGTAATACTATTGGCACCCCCACGCCCACACCCGGTCACCTTACTTGGATGTTGATCAGGTTCGCGGTCACCGCTGATGTCCGCTGTACGTTCTGCTCCTTCCTCCGTAGCAGACCTTACCTCAGGTTTAGGTTTAAGGCAACGTGTCCATGACTTTGGTTTATCTGTGCGAGGGGGCTCGGTCCCCGGTCGTGTTACCTTTGTTGGTTCAAAGTAGCCTCCCTTCAATGCAATTGAGCCCTTCTGGGCTGAATGAAAGCTGCCTCCGAGGTTTCCACGAGCCGCCGCCCTGCGGCTCTGTCGCAGCTCCACGGCTGCCTCGGCCCACCGCGGAAGAGAGGTGGGAGGTAGGACCCTTAAGCCGCACATCCGCCGGGCAGGCGTTCACTCCCGGCCCGCTGAGCTGCCGATCCCAAGGCTGATTCCGAGGTGAGCGCCGCCACAGGCGATGCCGCCACAGACACTGCCGCAAATACCTCCACACAACACCGTGAGCCACGTCCGAAAGGATCCAAAGGACGCCCTGAAAGAATCACAGGCGGCAAGACAGTCCAGAGCCGCACAACACTGCACCGCGCTCGAGAGGCTCAAGCGGAGCAGGGGCACTCATACGGGAAAATGGAAAGAGGAGAGAGACCGAAAGGACAACCAGGCAAATCAAAGCGGTAGGAAATTCATGTTCTGCCGAATTTCCGCTACGTCTTACACCGGGGTACGGGAGCACCACTAGAGAGACGCGACCTGCCCTAGCCGGCGGCCGCCATGTTTTCCCCAATGAGGTCGTGGACAATATTAGACTGACCCTGGATTCCAAACAATTGGCCATATTAATCCTGTTGGACCTTTCTGCGGCCTTGGACACCATCTCGCATCACGTTCTGTTAGAACGCCTTGCAGAGGTCGGTGTCGAGGGCGCAGCCCTGAAATGGCTGACAAGCTATCTCGGCAACGGGAGGTCCAGGGTCCAAATAGGCTCGCACTATTCCATCTACTATGACAATGACAAGGGTGTTCCACAGGGATCCATACTGAGCCCGACCCTTTTTAATTTATATGTTTCCCCCCTTGCGAAGATCATCAGAGCACATGGTTTTGGAACCATATCTTACGCCGACGATACCCAAATTCTTATAACCATCAATCAGAACTCTGACGACGTTAAAATGAGGTTCAAAAACTGTACGGTCGACATACATGAATGGATGACCAGGAACTACCTCATGATGAATGCAGGAAAGACTGAGGTTATGTTGTTCGGTAAAGCGGACAAAATATGGTCGCCAGACTGTGGCCGGAATCCCTCGGTCCCTGCTCTACCCCCAAGCCCTCTGTCAGGAATCTTGGAGTGATCATCGACGATAAGCTAACCATGTCTGAGCACATCAGAAAAACCGTGGGCACCAGTTACGGTCTGATGCGCAGCTTAAGGAAGATCTTCAAGTGGATCCCACTCTCAGCTCGTATGCCCTTAATTCAGGGACTTATTGTTAATAGGTTGGACTATGGAAATGCTCTCTTTTCAGCCATCAACTCTACACTTCTAAAACGACTGCAGGTCCTCCAGAACACTGCCGCCAGGCTAGTACTTGATTTGCCCCTTCGCTCTCCCTCAGCCCCCTGCCTTCAGACCCTGCACTGGCTACACATACAAAAACGCATAAAGTTTAAACTATGTTGTTTAGTCCATAAAGCTGCAAATGGTCATGGACCTTCCTATCTTGAACACAAGCTTAAACCCCACGTAACAGACAGAACGCTACGATCTTCCAACAAGGCCTTTCTCTCTGTACCTAGAGTTCGGACAGTCAGAAATGGTGATAGAGCATTCAGCAAAACCGCCCCAGAAGCCTGGAACTCTCTCCACACCCACATCAGGCTAGAGCCTGATCATGCGAAGTTCCGAAAACAGCTAAAAACCTGGCTTTTTAGCCAGATGAGCTCTTCCTGCTCCTCTGGGGCTAATGGACTGGAGATTCCTTTTTGCCTGCTAGCGCTCTGAGACCTTCGGGTGAATTATGCGCGATACAAATGCAAAAAAATGGAAATGGAAATGGACGCAAGGGGCTCTACTGGTACAACATTACCATCAGCAGGGTCATAAGGAAAATGATATTCAGCAGTCGATATTGCTAGTGGGACAAAATATGAATAAGGCCAATTTACAAACAATGCTGAATAAACTTGAGGCGCAAATGATTGAAAAATATAGGACCGGTGCGAAAGGCCGAATGAACATGATGAAATGTGGGCACTGTTGTAGATACCACCATACAATTTCCCTGAGTGATTCAAAGTGGGGGCATGAATGTTTCATCTCACCTCTATTTGGGTCTGCAAGAGAGGGATAGGAGTGGTCCAGTTTCTCCTGTAATAACAGAGGTTGTCTATTTTTTTTAAAATAGCTTACATTATTTACAATCCTTGGGTCACATGAAGAAAGTATTGTAACTAATTGTATGCACAGAATGTCATTGTCCTCTTTTCTTTCCCTTTTGCCCCTGGTTCAGAGGTTAGTTATAATCAGCCCATGCCCTACAGTCTAAGCTTTGGATTATTTTTATGAGGCCGATGAGGAACGTCATATCGATAATATCTGGAGACCTTGGTGGTGTTTTAATTGTCAGGTGAAGGATCCACGGGGCATATTATCAAGGGGGTTATCTCCGCTTTTTTGGCTTTAAAAGCCAAGAAAGCGGAGATAAAATTATCTCCCTATTACCTAGCTGTCGCTAACACCAGTTAGCGACAGCTAGTAGGAAATAGCGACCATCTTGGGCCCCACTTTGCATGTCAGTGATATTTATCACTAATGACATGCAAAGTGGGCGTGCCAAGATGTTAGCGACTGAAAACAGTCGCTAACATCGCTATCTCCTATTACCAACTTTTGGAGATAATCGCGCTAAGCGCGAATATCTCCAAAAGCTAACACCTGCCCTGAGCAGTTCTTAGCCCTGTTATCCAATGGGAGGTGGATAACATGGCTAAGAGCATTAGCTCGGTAATGCCTGAATATCGCTGACTTTTCAGTGATATTCATGCATTGCGGCGATTTTTATCGCATTTGCGATAAACCTTGGTAATACCAAGGTTTATTTGTGGTAAAAATCGCCACAGCTCTGCGGTAAATTTTTGTCTCTAACCAAGCAATAGCGATAATTATCGCTATTGCTTGGTAATATGCCCCCACGTTTTTCCATAACATGTATTGTCCATTGTGAGCACCAACAGGCTGAATAAAGTTGCCAGACTTGAGAGAGATGTACTTTTAGAGCCAACCCCTGGCCAGGTTTCGTTCTTCATTGGGCAGGACACCCATTGCCAACAGTGTATTACAGGAGAATGTGCCCATAGTGATTAAGCGATTCCATCTCATGTTACACATGGTAGCGCTATGAGACCTCACGGTGATTTTGTGCGCTATATAAGAACATATGGCATTTGACACTTGACATTTGACATTTGACACGTATAGGGGAAGAACGTGGGCATTGAAGGTATTTGCTGCACTTTAGCACCACAGTTTTGAACTATAATCGGGGGCACGAAGCTGATATGGTGTCTTATACTGTTCCTTCAGTTATTGTCTAGACACCCTTGGGTATGGGCGCGCTCTATATATTGTTCAGATAAATAAATAGGGTGGAGCATTTCCAGAGCTGGGCCCGCCATACCTGCCGTGATACCATAGTGAGTAGTGGTAAATGGACTGAAGACAGACTTTTATAGACATGTTGGTGTGGAGACAAATCAGCATTTTCTTGAGCACATTTGTATGAGCAAAGTTTAGGCTGCATGGATTGTAAGGTCCAGTTGACACAATGATTTGGGCAGTACACACACGTGGAGATTTCTTTTTGGTGGCAAGTGTTTACCTTTTACACCACTGCATGCAGGCCACTGGAGGATATTATCTTTATGAGGCTCCAGTCCCTTGACTTTCCACGGGTTTTTGCGGTTCAAACTTTTTTAACTTTTTCAATTTTCTTTGACATATTACTAGTGTTTACATTCTAACATGCATTTGAGGTGTGATGTCACATACAAGCAGAGCAGAGTATTTAAGATATTGACTTGTGAAAAATTGTTTTGCAGGATGTTTGCCGAAAAGCGTCGACCAGAAAAAGTGAAGAAGTCAAATAGATTAAAAACTATGGGGCCTCATTTATGAAAAGTGACGCATCGCTGCGTGAAAACAGCGATGCGTCACTTTTTACTGCGCACTCCTTACGACATTCCTGATGCGTCATATTTATTGTATGATGCATCATGTCTCAAGGAGTTACAGATACGTCAATATTTCTGACGTATCTGTAAGCGCAAAAGTGACGCAACTCCAGCAATGCGTCTTTTCACATGGGGAAAGCCCCATGTGAAAGGGCTTGCGTCAGTCTTATGCCTGCTGTGAGGCAGGCGCAAGATTTTGACGCAACAGCGTCCTAAAAGTGACGCAGTGAAATCTCATAGATTTCACTGTGTCACTATTACGAGGCTTTTTGCGGGGGAATGCCCCCTCTGCATACATTATACCTGACGCAGGTATAATGTAGCGCAGGGGGTTACAAAGTGACGCATCTGCTTAGATGCGTCACTTTGTAAATAGTGCGCAACAGGAGGCATGTTTTACGCCGCCGATGCGTCACAAAAAGTAAACGCACCGGCGGCGTAAAGGTGACACACGGCCTCATAAATGAGTCCTTATATCTTTACATTTACAAATACACACTTTATGGACTGAGTGGAGGTGAAAGTAGCCCTCATATTTGAGTGTAATGGACAATCTCCCCTTGGATTGCATATATATTTGTGTTGTTTTGCAACCGGGTATAGAGTGTATGGGTAGGAAGGAATCATGAACGTCTTATGAACATTGTGTTATATGTTTAATGTTAGTGGTTTTGTGAAATATTGAGAAAGAAAACATGAAATCTGATGTATGAAACAACTGGAGAAGGCTCAGTGAGTGTTTGAATTACTAGAAGAATTTACCTAGGGACTAGGGGGCATATTATCAAGGGGGTTTATCTCCGCTTTTTTGGCTTTAAAAGCCAAGAAAGTGGAGATAAAATTATCTCCCTATTACCTTGCTGTCGCTAACACTAGTTAGCGACCGCTAGTAGGAGATAGCGACCATCTTGGGCCCCACTTTGCATGTCAGTGATATTTATCACTAATGACATGCAAAGTGGGCGTGCCAAGATGTTAGCGACTGGAAACAGTCGCTAACATCGCTATCTCCTATTACCAACTTTTGGAGATATTCGCGCTAAGCGTGAATATCTCCAAAAGCTAACACCTGCCCTGAGCAGTTCTTAGCCATGTTATCTATTGGGAGGTGGATAACATGGCTAAGAGAATTACCTCGGTATTGCATGAATATCGCTGACTTTTCAGCGATATTCATGCATTGCGACCAATTTTTATTGCATTTGCGATAAACCTTGGTAATACCAAGGTTTATCTGCGATACAAATCGCCGCAGCTCAGCGGTACATTTTTGTCTCTAACCAAGCAATAGCGATAACTATCGCTATTGCTTGGTTATATGCCCCTAGGTTCCCATCTGAGGGAACTAATGTATTTTGTCCTACTTTGTAAATAGAATGATCGATCCCCACAAATCTTTTAGCTCATTGCTTCTGTAACAAACGCAGCTTGGCATTTAGACACAACATGCATTCATATCTTCTGTTTTCAAGTAGACACCTCGTCGCATATACACTGATACATGCCATTTTGAAAACAGAGAGAAGACATTCTAGCAGAGCAAAGGCTCCGAAGAAGAGAGAGCTGCTCCAGGTGAGATGGAGAACAACTATTTTTGCATGGCAGGTATTGGGTTCACCACTAATCCCAGAGATCTACAATATAACATTGTGTTTCCATGGTTAGGGTAGACTGAGGTTGATACATATTTTAGCATGGTAGGGCTTCACATTGTTTATAGTTTACTTGAAATGCTCCTCACTCTGTTGGGATGCTTATGTTTTCTAATTGCAGCACAGATTTTTTGTAATAGAGCGCGAACGTTTCTATAAATACTAAACTGTTCTTGTGTCCTTGTTTTGTTTATTATGAACACTGAATAATAAGAAAATTAAAGGTTTTCAATCGGTTTCTACGGTTCCTTGAGATGACTAGAGTGTTGTGTTCTGGGGTGCTAACTTACCTGTCACTCTGGGAAGGTTAGGAGGGCAGGTAAAGCACTATGAGCTAGTCTGGATTGGGCGTCATTGTTACAGATGTGGTCTGGTGACTCAGTCCTTACATACTGACATTCTGTGGTCCTTAGGCATAGTTCTGTTTACACAGAATCCCTGTGAAATGGCGCAACCAATGCTTGGTCTGGCACCTATTGCACAGGTCTCCTGAGTAGTGCCTGTGTGTGTCCATAATACCCCTTACACCTACAACTGAAGATGTCCATGGTGTTGGGATTTAATCCTCCGCAGTATTTAGGAATCACCAAATTCAGTGGTTTTTCAAGCTTGAGGGTTTTACAAGGATGGCCCATTTTTGGGTTCAAATTTATTTTAATTTCTCTTTTAATAATGACTGCACCGGCTGTTGTACTTCCTCTTAATTGCAGACCTGCTGTCCATGTAACTCATCATTGACTTACTAATGCAGGTGGTGCTTTTATCTTTGTGGTAGAAGCAAATTATGCTTATCATTTTGAAGTATTTTATTCTTGGGTCAATTTTCCAGCTGTGGATGCAAATGCAAACACATTTCATAGATATTCCATGTCAACACAATATAGAGCACATGCACTCATGAAAATACAACTGTCTAACGGGGAACACAATACTTGGTTCCTTGGCATCCTTCCACATGTGAATACACCTGTACGAATGTGTTCCATCAGTAATGATGGGACGACATGGCAGGCACGAGATGAATGCATACCATATTTTGATGTGGGAGCTCTTTATCTTTTGTAAACACAAGCATTGTACAAGGCTCTAATTACATCATATCCAGTTGCCTGCACTATGTCCTGTAATTGTTCATTCATTTATGGGCAAGGATGGCCACTAATCATGAGGACATTCCATTTTGGATTGACCAAAAACGAGATCAATTTGAAGCTGTGTTTCCCCTTACGGGACTACAAGACAAGCACAGAATATTAACTATGTGCTTTCTACATGGAATGGTTCTCGGAATAGGTGACTGTCAAACTTTGGGCATAGTCTTTGCCGCTATCTATACCATGAGTTGTGGCACTCTATCAATGTCAGTCATGCCGGACGTGTTAAAATAACGACAGAATGAGCATGGTCCACTGCTGTCCTGGATTTGGGGATGAAAATGATTCAGCCTAACATTAAAGATGAAGCGGCCTCTCTGGCTATACTTCAGAGGATCTCATCGGTCACACAAGTCAACAGTGAACATGAACTGCCAATAATTATTGCTGATATGTACACATCCTTAAGATGTATTACTTTGGGAATGAGACCTAATAAACCACCTTTTGACAAACCTAGTACTGACAAGGAAGCCAAGCAAACCAGTGAGTTAGGTAAAAAGACATGGGATGAATCTCAACAAACACAGAAAGGTAAATCTTGCAGAGTTTTCACCACCCCCGGTGTCCTCCTGAGAGGTTGTATGATTTTTGCGTTTTCACAAAAATCAAGTCTCCAGACATCTAGCAGAATTTTGGCACACGTTCTACTCATTCTTTGCAGGGTTCTTTTTGATATACAGTATGAAAGAAGAAGGTGATCTGGGCACCGACAAGAAGAGTATGTGACGCCGAAAAGGGACTCAACTCCAACTGGATACCGGTCACGACTGAAGACACTGCCTCAATCATGATAAGCATCCACTCGTGGGCCCCCACCGACCCCTGCCCCCTCACATCTACCACAGAGCTGCAGCCACCATCGCACCCAAACTACAACCCACCATCAACACCACCTTCAAAACAGGCACCTTCCCAGATGACTGAAAGCGTGCAGAAGTCAGACCCCTGCTCAAGAAACCCACAGCTGTCCCCACTGACCTCAAGAACTATCGGCCCATCTCGCTCCTCCCCTTCACAGCCAAAGTGGCATAGAAACAGTCAACAGGAAACTGACATGATTCATTGACGGGAACGGCATCCTCGACCCATCCCAATCCAGATTCTGAAGCAACCACAGCACAGAGACCGCCCTACTCGTCGCCACAGATGACATACGCACCCTACTGGAACAAGGCCACTCCGCAGCCCTCATCCTACTCGGCTTATCAGCGGCCTTCCACACCATCTCCCAGCACACACTAGGCACCAGAATTCACAACATAGACCTACGAAGAACACGCCTGAATCCAATCATTCCTCACTGGAAGAAGCCAAAGGATCAGACTCCCACCCTTCCTCTCTGACCCCACGAAAATCACATGCGGAGTCCCAAAGTATTCATCACAGAAAACCACCCTCTTCAACATCTACATGGCCCCCCTCACAGCAATCGTCTGACAACACCGCCTTAACATCATATCCTATGCCGATGAGACACAGCTCATTCTCTCCCTCACCAAAGACCCCACCACTGCCAAACTCAGCTTCCAGAAAAGAATGCAAGACGTTGCAATCTGGATGACGAACAGCTGCCTGTAGCTCAACGCTGAGAAGACAGAAGTCCTCGTCCTCAGTACCACCCCTTCTACATGGGACAGCACCTGGTGGCTGACTGACCTTGGAAGTCCACCTACCCCTCAGACCATGTCAAGAACATGGACATCGTACTCGACTCATCTCTCACCATGAACCAACAGGTCAACGCCGTCACCTCCAGCTGCTTCAATACCCTCTGCATCCTCCGCAAGACCTTCAAGTGGATCCACCTTGAGTCATGGAAGACAGTCACCCACTCACTCATCACCAGCAGACTGGACAATGGAAACGCACCTTGCGCCGGCATCAACAAGTCTCTACTCTGTAAACTCCAGACAATACCGAACACCGCCACCAGACTCGTCCTCAGCATCCCCAGACACGAGCACATCAGACAACACCTATGAAGTGTCCACTGGCTCCCTGTGGAAAAAAGAGTGACTTTCAAAATCCTCATGCCTACAAATGCCTACAGAAACCCTGACTCAAATACCTCAATGACAGAACCAACTTCCAAGTATGCAGAAAAAAGCTCAGATCTTCCAACCTCGTACTGGCCAAAACATGCGCATCCACAGGGCCAGAGCAGGCGGAAGATCCTTCTCTCACATTGCAGCCAAGACCTGGAACGAGCTACCGGCAGACATCAGACTCGCCCCCTCCCTGATCACCTTCAGGAAGACCATCAAGACCTGGCTCTTTGGCTTAACAGAGCTGCAGACCTCCCTCAGCGCCTGGAGATCCTCAAGGGTGAGCAGCGCGCTTACAATTCCCTGATAGATTGATTGATTCCCTGATTGATTGATTGACAATGCTTTTCTGACGTAAAGATAAAGAAGGAAGAGAAATCTCCATTAAAATCCCAATTTCTGAAAAAGAAGGTTGTGGCGATTACTGCAAAATATGCCACTGGCACTGAAACCCTTCCTCTTGAACGGAGGTGGGCAGTGACTCTCCTCGACATTACAGCAGAAGTGCCCATAGTGGCTCGAATCTCAATTTTTTTCTGGCAGCGAAAACAACTGATAACTTTGTTACTGTTGAAACCCCAGATAGCCATGTAGCCCCTCATGATAGGTTATATGACTTAGAAATAGAAATTGAGGGTGACATACAGAGCACCTTTAAAGCAATATTCTGAGAAAATGTTACTTTGTCTTAAAACAACTTTTAGTGGCAATCAATTGGACCCCACTCTTGGTCTAAACATCCCCACAAGGTGAGGATGTAATACTTCATTATTTGCTCATGTCCCTGATGAGGTCAAACAAGCTTATGCAGTAGAATGGGCTCTTGCACAAGCCCTATCTTCATACTGCAATGATGTTGGCTGGGATAAAGGCTCTCCTTATCATATTATACCCATGAGGTCCAGCCCGCAAATGCAACCACTATATCCCATTAAATGAAATGCTAAGGCACTTGTTCAGAAAATACTATCACAATTAAAGTACCAGGGAGTAATCTGACCTTGTGTCTCTCAGATGAATAATCCTCTTTCTACTGTATTGAACCCGAATCATTCATATCAAGTCGTCTTAGACTACAGTCATTTAAACGGTCATACGCGCACATTTGCAACACAAAATACTTACAGCATGGCACTAATTAACAATATAGTCCATAGAAATTACAAAACTCTCTTGGGAATTTCCAACAATTTTTTCAGCCACAATCTAGAGCCTGCGAGTAACCTTGGGCGGGGTTTGCGAAGTTCCACTATGCGAAACTCTGCAAAGTGCACAGAAAAAAAACACTGCTTCTATTTTGCGGCTGAGTAGATTTTTACTCGAGCAGCAGTTTTCGCAACACAAGCTGGCGGTTTATCAACACAAGTGGTCGTTAGCATAAGCAACCACTTGTAATGACAAATCTGACTGCCCGCATTGAGAAATCTAGCCAGGAGGTTGATTTTCCACGCTTGTGCTCTCCAATTTGATGTTGACGAACTCGAACAGGGAAAAAAAATTCCGGGAGTTGGATGTTCCTCGCTCGTGCTCGCCAACTTGACGTTGACGTAGCCAAGCAAGGAAAAAACTCTGGTTCGCAAAGCAGAGTTTTTGGAAACTCTGCGAGCTCCGCGTAATGCAGAGTGTAGGAATACAGATTCAAATGCATCATTCCCTGCTCGTCGTCTCATCCTAACATTGTAGCTCTAAGACGTTCCTCCTCCCTGCTATTCAACCCCGAACTGCTCGCCCCCTTAATTGGTTCAACCCAAAGACAAAGTGTACTCTATGAGGTTAACTCAGGACTCACACACTACCTCAATGCTGCTCAGCAGACTTGGACTGCCAAACTTATATGTAGAACACTACTTTTTGTATGAATCTTGCTCAAAAACTATTGTGAAGCGCTCCGATACCCTAGGGTCAGGCTAGAGCTTTATAAAACTCCTTAATAAATAAAAATCATAAAGTGATGGCAAAGAAAAAAAATACTTTTAGTCTGAGCAGGAAATTGCTGCCCTGCCCCTCCCTTCCAGCTCATTGCAGGTATTGTGAGGGGAAAATGGAGCTGAGTATTCACATGGCAATCTATGCGCCTCACTATTTTTAATGACTTTTCAATTATGGTTTACAATGCAGAGTTGTAAAGGGTCACAGCCCCTCACCCCCTTGGTGCTCAGTCACTGAAATGTACTCACAGAGTTTCCACACAGCTGTGCAGACATCAGCAACTTTTGTGACATTGCCCCACCTAGAACAGTCACCCCATACTACGCACTGTCCATCCATCATCCCCAGCACTGCCTCACCTCTTAGAGGGCTCTGAAGAGTTGGCCAGAGAGCAGCCCTTTCCCTTTCAGCCCATGTCCAGGCTGGCACCGTGCCACTCATGCCCTTGCCCCAACATGGTGTGGCACCTATCCTATATCCTCCATGCTGCCAACCACTGTCCACAAGATCAGCAAATCCACTGGATTCGAGTAGGCCCTTCACAACGGGTCCTCCTCACCCCTCAGTCTGCCCGCCTGCTCGGCTGACAGCATTTGGATTAAGAACGTTCATGTGGCTGCTGAGCGGCCTCTTTGAGCACACCTATGCCTTTGCCACAACCATTTTCCATGCTCCAGATGGCCCTTGGTGCACCAACGGCTTTCAACTGCCACCCCTGGGTGCCTCAGATGCCATTACTGTCCTTCAGAAGCCAAAATAATTGTGACAGCACCAGAGCTGGGATAGTGTGTCCACACAGACCGTCCATGGGGGGCGAGCAAGATTGCGGGCGTCTCATGTTGGGTGAGAGTGAGGCTGACCTGAACTAAGGAGTCAGAGTGGAAGCGGACTAGCAGAGGACGTTGAAAGGGCCGTGAGTGTGAGCTCACCAGTAAAGTTTCAAAACTCTTTTCTGCTGTCATATAGGCAGACATTTTTGCCAAGCTTCATGCTGGAAGCAGAGTGCGGGGTAGCAAAAACTCAGAGAACTCCGCCAGCGGAGTGAAGTTTACTGCCCCGCCTAGTCATACGTAGATGACATCTACTTGACGGACAGTGAGTTAAACCGACACTTGGTCAGATTGCATCGCATAATTTTAGGATTCATTGCAGATGACTATAATTTCAACTTTCGGAAATCACATATCACATTTTTAAATGTCCTTTTCTTAGGATATGAACTTACACACGAGGGTAAGAATCTTGACCCTCACTTTTTGCAGAAGTGTGCACAATTGCAGCCTTCAAATACTTTAAAGAAACTGCAATGCTTATTAGAATTCCTCAAATTTTGGCAGAACATAAATTCCAGATTATGCCCACCACATTAAAACAGTATATGAATTAATGTGTCCTTATTTTCCCATACACTTTGGATATCTGAGCACTCAGATATTTTTTTAAATGACTTGCTTGCCACATGTCACTTACATAACGTGTAAATAAAATACTAGGAACGTAGTCATCTCTGTTTTACCCTGTGCAATTGGATTCCCCTGTATCACTTTTAATCAAGCATAGACAGTGCCAATGGCATATAAATCACATTTATTTTTCAATGAGCAAATGCGTTTTGCCTCCACTGAAAATTGCTATTCCTAAGGAGTGGCCACTTGCACAAGGGGAAATGCATTATTGTCTTTTCCAACTTCAATGTATAGAATAGGTAGAAACTTGGATGAATGTTTAACTATGCCTAAAATGGCATTTCTTACTAGAGGGGGTATCCTTCTAGGGCAAACCCTATTTATGCTAGACATCACACACTCACCTTTGACCAACATGTGTGCTTTGCACAAGGCAGCCTAAGGTGCGTTAGATCAGGGGGAGAGAGAGACAGGGTTGGTTTCAAGGCTGCATTCTGGGGCATAATAGCAAATCTGGTGCTAAATCTCATAGGGTGCCAATATATATACATAATAATAACAATAACAATATTAATGATAATAATAATAATAATAATAATAATAATAATAATAAATATAACAATAATAACACATAATTTTGTCTTAGGTTATACTGTTACAAATGTGAACAATATTTAATTGAATCAAAGACAAGGGCAGGATTCTCAAAAACTTCTCTCTATAAATTCCGACTGAATACGGAACAAAACCAGTAGGCTTGGATTTCAAAGAAAGCATGTACAGCCTCCTTGACCTGATAGAAAATAAATAACATTTGCATTTCATATGATAATGTCTATCAAAAACATCAAATATACAATTGTTTTTTTAAATTAAACAGACTGCCAAACAGTGTAGGTAAAAGCTAATTTCTTGTTTTGTATTCACCATACCATATGTTGGGAAACGTTCACCTGTGAAGTACAAAACAACTGTATTAGAACAAAAGATTAGAGTAGTAGATATTGGTGCAGTAAACATCAAAAATGCAGCTTATTATTGGAACTGCATCATATATCACCAAATCTTATTTTTAAAATGTATTATTAATTTCAATCAAAGGTTGGTTTACATAATTTAAAGTTATACATAAATTGATTAATGCACAATTGCCAAAGGTGTAACCTTGAGCATCTTTTTACTAATCTTAAGTGATGTATTTATTTATCAATTTATAAAGTGCATGGTTACACCACTGGTGTGTCCCCGTGCTGGTGCAAACTCTCAGTAAAGTTGGCACAAAACTACTTAAAAAGAGTATCAAGAAGCATAAGGCGGCACTCGAAGATCACGGTACTAGTTTGAAGGTGGAAACAGCCAAGTCTTTTATCTCTTACGAAAACTGATTTCACAAGGCTCAGTTCTTAGCACCACTGGCAGAATATTCCAGATCTTGGCTGCGAGGTATCCAAAGTAGCAAGCTCCCATCCGGTATTCTAGGCACAGTGACCAGTGTGATGCCTTTAGATCTTACATTCCATGCTGGTGTGTAAGCAGTTATCATAGACTGGACATATTGAGGTCCTTTTTTCCCCAGAATTCTGTAGCAGTAGCACATAGCCTTACCCGTGATCCTCTTCTCCACAGGCAAACAATGCAGGGTTGCCAGGCCCTCACGGCCGCTGCTCTTGTAAGATAGATAAAACTAGGTGAGCGGCCGCATACTACCTCCACTAGAGCTTGGTCAGTCCTTTCTTAGATGCTCCCAGATACACAATATTACCATAGTCCAGCTGGGAGGTGATCAAGACATGTAAAATTGTTTTCCTGGTCAAGGAGTTTCCTTACGACTTTAAGAGACCTGAAACATTTCCCGTCTCCTTCTGGTTTTGACTTTCAACGTTAGGTTAGCATCAAGCCAGACCCCAAGATCATTTACTTTTGCATACGGGGTAGGTATTTGCCCTAATGTCCCGGGCCACCATGCTGAAGTCCATATCGAGGGGGCCTTTCCGACTATCAACACCTCTGTTTTGTTACCATTGAGTTTCAAACAGTGTTTGGACATCCACGCAGCTAGCTCCTCTAAGCATAGAGACAATTGATCAGCTGTCTGCCCCGGATGAGATGAGGTGAAAATCAATTGTGTATTATCAGCATATGAGACAACAGTCACATTTTGTCCATCTACTAATTCTGCAAGAGGACCCGTATAGAGATTAAACAATGTAGTGCTTAGAATCGAGCCCTGTGGGTTCCCTTGCAGCAGGGGAATGCTCTTTGATGTATGTGGATGCTGAGCAACATGAAAGCTCTGCGATGAGAGAAAAGATGGCATCCAGCACAGAGCTGGGCCCCTGCATTTACATAGTCTTTTGAGAAGAAGACCATGAGATACGGTGTCAAATGGAGCGCTGAGGTCCAACAGGATCAGTGCAGTGGTCTGCCCTGCATCTGAGCATTTCCTTAAAGTTTCTGTAGCAAGGAGTAGAGCCAACTCTGTAGTGAGTGGCTCTGAAACCAGATTGTGAAGGTTGAAACAGGTCATTCAGGTTAATATGATCAACAAGTTCCTTGTTGGCTACTTTCTCTGCAATTTTTGCAAAGAAAGATAGCAACAAAATAGGGCGCACGTTTTCTAACAATAAAGTCTGTTAGTGTTTGCTTCTGCAATGGCCGCACTATCGCTTGTTTCCATTTCTGAGGAATTTCACCCAAATAAAGGGAACAAGCAATTAGCTGTGAGACATAGGGCAGAATACCTTGCCTCCTTGCATTAAGATCTTGGGAAGGGCTGGGTTCAGGGAAGATCCAGATTTAAATGCCCAGGCCATACCCTTTAGATCTTCCATCTCCGGCACCCTAAATTCATCAAGGGTTTTTCCCTTAAATGTTATTTCGGAAAGGGACTCAGAATTCATACCCTGCCAGGCCCTGTTCCACTGGGACGAGTCATACATTTTTGCAATTTTATCTGCAAAAAAGTCAGCATTTATTTTGCAGTTCTCCAGGGATGTATATCATATCATAGTAAAATATTGACAACAAAAAAATATTGTGATGGTAACAACAATAGATAAGTGTAGATGTATTATTTAATAACTCCACAAATATATACATTTAAGATATCCCAATCTATGTATGTATATCTTTGTCTATCTTTGTCTCTCTATCTATATATATAGAACGAATGCAGCAAGAGATAAACATATTATTATTATTATTATTATTATTATTATTATTATTATTATTATTATTATTATTATTATTATTATTATTATTAAATTAAATTTGTAATGCGCACAGATACCCAAAAAGGGTTTCCCGGAGCCTAGCACACAAATTGCTAGAAAGCAAGAGGTTCAAAGCACATTTACTGCTAAAAAAGCCACGTTTTAAGATTTCTTCGAAAGCTCAGTTAAGACGAGTCATTTTTCAAAGACACAGGAAGAGAATTCCAGATTTTGGTGCCGAGACAAGAGAAGGAAAAACCTCCCATTCTTGTTAATTTAAATCTGGGGATCACAAAGTCTCTATGAGCTGTAGAGCGCAGGGGACGAGAAGGAATGTAGGGATGGATGAGCTCTTGCAGATACGTTGGTGCAACCCCTTGTTTGATTTTAAAGATGTAACACAAAGTTTAAATGTAATTCTTTGATCGATTTGTAGCCAGTGGAGGTCATGAAGATAAGGCAAGATGGAAGCCTGTCTGGGAACTTGGCAGAGAAGGCATGCAGCAGAGTTCTGCACTACCTGTAACTTTCTCAGTACCGTTTGACAACTACCAAGATAAAGAACGTTGCCGTAATTGAGGTGAGATATGATAAGTGCCTGGACTACCGTGCATTGGGCAGAGACAGGGAGCATCCAGATGATCTTATGGCGCCATCTCAAGATCGTAAAGCAGATGGCAGCCACATTAGCCACCTGTTGTCTCATGGAAAGATTTTCATCAATATTGAAGTCCAGATTGCGGACATGAGTGACAGGAACTGGAAAGGGACCCATTTTGTGAGGCCAGTGGTGAGGGCCCCATAGATCCTTATGCTTACCTAGGATAACAACCTCCATCTTATCCCCATTCAACTTCAATAAATTGAGGCGCATTCACTCTGTCACTTGCCATAGGCCGCACTGAAGGGAAGATGGTGTAGCGTCTTTGGTGGTGGACAATGAAAAAACAATCTGCGTATCATCAGCATACGAATAGAGGGATAATCCTGCCTCCTCCACGATTTTTGCCAGGGGTCTAACGTAGATGTTAAACAGGGGGCTTAAAATGGACCCCGTGTGGGACTCCGTGTGCTGATGCGCGGATCTTAGATGATGATTTGGCAGAAAAGACCTGAAATGTGCGACCATTGAGAAATGAGGCAAACCAAGAAAAGGCGATGCTATCAAGCCCGAGTGACCTCAGGGCATTAAGCAAGATGTTATGTGACACGATGTCAAATGGGGGATTCAGATCCAATAGAATGAGGGCCCCTGTTTCTCCTCAGTCAAGATGTTGGCGCAACTTCTCAGTGACCCCAAGCAGAGCAGCTTAGGTTGAGAAATTGGCTCTGAACCCGGATTGAGAGTGATGGAGAAAACCCACTTTTTCTATGTGTTCAGTCAATTGCATATAGATATGTTTTTCCAAAATTTTGGAAAATACAGGGAGCAGAGATATAGGCCTGAAATTCAATAGTACAGAAGAATCTGCTCCCGCCTTTTTCAGTAAAGGGACGACCATGACCCTCTTCCACTCAGGGGGGACCGAAGCCTCCTGCATAGAGGCATTGAGAAGTTCTATAACAAAGCCTTTAGATGTTGAAGAGAGCTGGTGTAGGATGATAATGGGCAAAGGGTCGAGTGAAGAGCCAGACTTGACGCTATTTAAGCAGTTTTGAAAGGACGTCGCATCAAAAGGATCCCAGGAGTAAAGTTTGGCTGTCAAATTGGAAGTGCTGTAATTCATCAGGTCACATGGAAAAGCCATACTGTGCAAGGAGGGAGAAGCCAAAAGTGGCCTATGAATGAGTTCAACCTTCTGGATAAAGAAGTCAGCGATATTAGTGCATTGACTTTCGGCAAGAACAGGGGGAGGGGGTGGTATCAGAACCAGCTAGCTTCTTTACGAGAATAAGGCCCGGGGACGGTTTGATGCCTGAGTGATTGTACTTGCAACATAAGAGGTGCGTACCGGTTTGCAGTCTAAGTGATAACTTTTGAGAGCAGCTTTATAAGCATCTTTGCGGGTGGGAGAGTACGATCTCCTCCATCTTCCCTCTAGAGCTTTACACCTAGACTTGGTGATTTTGAGGTCCTTTGTAAACCATGGGGCAGGACGATGATGTGTAAAACTACATTTTTACACAAGGGGCAAACAAGTATCAATGGCCGTGCTTAGCCAATCCCAAACAGAAGCATTTAATGAGAGCACGGATAAAGTGGTATCAGGTATGCTAGTGACCAGGAGAGTGTTAAGAGACTCCATGTTCAGCTTATCCCAGAGTCTGAAATTACCTGAGTTAGTCACAGAAGCTACTACTCTAGATGTAGGACACTGTAAATTAAATGAGATTAAAAAATGGTCAGACAAGTCTTGCCGAGACGCAGGAATACTGCAATCATAGCTGAGATTAGACAAAATTGGATCAAGAAGATGTCCCACCCTGTGAGAAGGGCCCTGGTTGCATAGCCGTAAACTTAAAACCTCCAGTTCAGATAAGAAGGTAAGGCAGATATTATTCTGATCGACCTCTAAGTGGAGGTTCAAATCACCAAGAATTGTAAGGTTTGCTGCCTTCAAAATGAAGGGTGCAATGAACTCAGAAAAAGTGGAATCCCAGGGACCTGGGTTCCGCGGAGGGCGATAGATTAGAATGCCAAACAGGGTCGGCAGAGGGGATACAGAAAGTTTGAACAAGGCAGCTTCACAATCTGTGATTGAAAGGACTTCAAATTTACAGAAATAGATAGATTTAAAAATTATAGTAATCCCCCCGCCTTTGCCTGAGTGCTGATCTTTTCTAACGATGACATATCTAGGTGGAAGGACTGAGGCGATATCTGGGCCTGAGCTTGCATGGAGCCAGGTTTCGGTTAGGAATAATGCGTCTGGAAGTTCTGTGCTAAGAAGATTAAAAATATGATGTTTGTTTTTGGCCAAGGAGCGACATTAGTTAAATTTAAATATGTCTGCGTGCTATGCCTGCCTTAGGGAGGCACAGGATGTTAGACCTGAACGTCAACTTTTTCTCTTCCTCCCTCCTTTTTTATGACCTTGCTTTTGCTTTTAAGTTTTACATGTCTTGATAGTGAAACACTCTCAATTTAATTTTCCACTACTACAAGGTCTTTCTCCCAGAGGATAACATTGGGGTTACCTAATGAATGAATGAATGAATTATTTAATGTAGCATTTGCTGAGTGCAATGTCACTCACAAGAGAGTATCCTGGTGCTAGCTTTGAAGCGACTCAAGACTGTACTCGATACAACAAGGGAGATATCCCAGGGACCCAACTAGATTAAAGAATAACAGAGAATGCCAGGTTCAATGAAGAGCCAATCCTTCAGACTCTTTTTAAAGCTGGCTTTGTTGTCTATAAATTGAAGCAATCCGAATGCTTGTTCTAGGCTGCCCCACACAAAACCGTGAAATACTTCTCACCCCAGGATTTAATTCTTAGAGGTGGAGGTTTTAGAAGATTGGCATTAGAAGATCTCAGCATCCTCTGAGTTCTGTGGCGACAGAACCGGGCAGTGAGGTATTTTGGACCAGTGGTATTAAAGTCTCTGAACACCAGATCAAGGATCTTAAATAAGACTCTTTTATGAATCGGAAGCCAGTGGAGTCTTCTAAGCACTTCAGATGCTGAAGTCTGTTTGGAGGGTTTAATCATTGGTCTGGCTGTCACACGTTGTACCATCTAAAGTTTGTGAAGCAGCTGCTTTGATCTTTCTCCATAAAGGCTCTTAAAATAGTCAAGTCCAGTAGTTATTAAAGCAATTGCAACAATTTTCCTTACAACTAGAGGACGGAAGTCAAATAATTTTTTGGGAGATTGATCAATGTGAAACACATGTCAGCCACTGCAAGAGGTTGAGGGCATAAAGCAGGGATATTGTCGAACATAACTTCCAGATGTTTTGCCACTTCAACAGTTGCAGGGTCGTGGAGATGGAGTTAGACCACCACTGCGTGGTGAAGAACAGGTTTGTCTTTCCGTACAATAGAATTTATGTTTTATTGATATTACATTTTAGATTGATCCGTCCAACAGATAATATTGGCATGACATTTCTTGAAGTTCATCTCAGATCCAAAGGAGTCCTCATCAAGTGATAAGATAAATTGTTTGTTGTCCGCATACGATCTGGTAGCAATTTCATAGGAGGCTATCAAGAATATCAGAGGAGTGATAAAGATATTAAATAATGCACAGTCGAGCAATGTGCTTTGCAGAATGACAACCACATCTGATCCCTCAGCCGAAAAAAATTGTCCAATGGCTACCAGTTGTTTCCTATCTGTCAGGAAAGAACTCAACCAGGTCAGTGCCTTGTGGGAAATGCTGAATGGGAAAAGATGCTGAAGGAGAATAGTGTGGGAGATGGTATGGAATGCTGATGAATGATCCAACAGGATCAAAGGAGCATAGTTACAACATTCCAGGGTCATTAGATGGCTTCAGAGACTTCCAATAGAGCAGACTATGTGGAATGCTTAGGTCTAAAGCTTGATTGGCAGACATGTAGTGATTTGAAACTCTCAAGGAAGGAAATGAGTTGGCCATTCACAATGTTTTCCACCATTTTGGCCAGTGCAGGAAGCAGCTAAATTGGCCTAAAGTTGGCCAAAACTAAGGATCTGCTAGGGAATTTTAAGCAGAGGTTTAACCACTGCCAATTTCTAGACTTTTGGAACTTCAGCCATGACAAGGGAGATTATTTTAATACCTGATTGATACGTGGATGTACTGTGCCAATATACATATGCAAGACGGCTCTGGAACAAGGGTCTAGGAGAGACCCTGACTTGCATGAAAGATGAATGGTTTAGAGAGATTGAGATAACAAGATCTCCCGGAAGGAGACTAATGTGGCATTAGCTGTCTTACTCTGTAGCTGGCTGAGTTCGAGGCTGGGGGTTATAAAGCCACATTGTAAAATTGAGATCTTATCTTCAAAGAAGGGGGAGTTCTTATCACAGAGGGACTGTGGGGTGGTATCTCTTGTTACGGCTTTGGGCTGTAGAATTGTTCTTTAAGTTGTAAGATCATTTTTGGGTCATAATTCGTTTCTTAAACTTGGCTGGTGAAGTAGGCTTTCTTGGCCTCCCTAATCAGAATAAGATACAATTTGACGGCCTGCCTAAAACTGGTCAGGTCCTCAGATATGTAGGACTGGTGCCATTTATGCTTCAGCTGCTTACAGCAGAGCTTACTTCTGTTAGCATAGCAGAGTACCAGGGTGCAGATGGGTTTGGGTGGCTTTTGCTGAGGCAGGCTAAGGGGGCTAGCCCACTACCTTACCTGCTCCCCCATCACCACTAACATCACCACTAACATCACCACTAACATATACTCAACCTCCACCCTGCTCTCTCCGCTTACCACCAATGCCTCACCTACACCACCAACCTCCTCCCTTCTTCATCCACACCCATCCCTCCCAAACCCTCTCTCCTCCCTAACACCAACCCGTACACTGACGCCACGGAGCCCTGCATGAACACCAACTCGCCCCCCCACCCACACGCCAATTCCCAGGTCAGTCACTCACCCCTGATTTCTATCCCCAACACCAACACCTATCCCACGCTGGACAAGATTATGGCCACCCTCCTCCAGCTCAAAGAAGACATTCACACCATCAAAGAACTACTCTTCACACACCCCAGACACCCCTCACTCACCACCACCACCCCTCCCAACATGTCCCCCACCCTTCCGGATGACTCTCCCACTCTACACCCCCCACACTGGAACGCGATCCCTGTCCACAATCGCAACAACCTCCCCCGTCGCCCATGCAACCCTCTTTCGGACCTCAACACACTCACCCTCCTCCGCTCTACGACCCAGCTTCCCTAAACCACACTACCACCACACACCCTTTTTCGGACCTCGACACACTCACCCTCCTCCGCTCCTATGACCCAGCTCCCCTAAACCACACAACCACCACACACCATTCCCACGATATACTCAAATCCCCGTAGACCCCCCACACTAAACAACAGAATCTCCATCCCTAATAACCTTAGGAAAGTCCCCCTCTCTCTAGAATCCTCTACCTCCCTCGACACACCCCGTCTCAAATGCACTCTCCTCAACTGCAGATCAGCCTCTAGACACTCCTCCGCCATCGCTGATCTCATCTTAACATTGGACCTTGACCTAATCATCATGACTGAAACCTGGCTAACCGAATCTTCTACACCTATAATGGACATTCTGGTTCCATCCAACTACCACATTATTAGACTTGACAGGTCTGGCAAAATTGGTGGTGGAATCGCATGCATATACAGGAACAACCTCTCTGTTCTGAAAGCCACCGCCCCTTCCCTACCCTCCCCAACTTCCTGTGAATACATCTGCCTCGATATTACCAGTGAGGGCAAACCGATATGCTCTCTTCACGGCATTTATCACCCACCCGGGGACAACATCATCTTCGCCCAACAAATCATGAATATGATCTCAAGCAATTCAGGACGGCAGCTCACCCAAATATACCTTGGTGACTTCAACCTCCACTGGAACGATCACAATGACGCAGTGGTAAATAGTCTTAAACATTTCCTCAACGCCCTGGACCTCACCCAAATATGCAACAGCCCGACCCACGAGAAAGGCTCTATCCTCGACCTTATCATCTCCAAAGAGGACTCTATCCATCTCGAGTCTATCCAACCCTGTGACTGATCAGATCATCATATTGTCACATTCTTCATCAATGAAATAGTCAAATTCAACCCGGTTCAATCCTCCAAGCCTAAAGTCTGGAAAAGAGATCTGAAAAAACTCAACCCAAACTCCTTACCCCCTAACAGCTGCAACCTCCTACTTCCTCCTACCGGCGCTACAGATGTCCAATCCTTGACTGACCACTATCTCAACGCCATGACCTCAATAATTAATGAGGCTGCACCCATGCAGCTAAAAAGAGTCTCCGCTAAAATCTCCAATCCTTGGTACGACGGGAGTCTCAATGAGGATAGACGAGGCATGCGAATGGCAGAGCGCACCTGAAGATCAGCTCCCTCTGCACTGCACCTAAAAACCCTGAAGAAAAAGAGAAACGCCTACTTCAGGAAGATAAAACGCTCAAAATCAGACTTCTTCAGCCTCCAGCTCGACCAAGCAAAAAAACGTCCGAGAAAACTGTTTGAGCTAATCAGAACACAATCCAAGGAACAACCCCAACCACTCAGCACTATGCGCGAAGCACCCTCCTGTGAAGACTTCGCCGCTTTCTTTATCCAAAAAACTGACAACATAAAGAGCGATCTCCTCATTGACGCAAGCCTTTACTCCAAACCCCACTGCATAGCACTCACTGAACCAAAAAACAATGCTACATGGTCCTCCTATGGCACCTACTCTGAAGAAGAAATTGGCAAACTGCTCAGCACCTTGAAACCATCCAATCACCTCACTGACACCCTCCCTGCTAACGCTGTCAAAGACTTCACCCATTTGCTCCTTCCACTCCGGACTAAAATTATCAACAGCTCACTTCAACAAGGAACCATCCCTGACTCCCTCAAAGATGGACAAGTCACACCTTTACTAAAGAAACCTACAGCCGACCCCTCTGATCTAAACAATTACTGTCCCATTACCAATATTCCCACTCTCGCCAAACTGTTGGAAAAATGCGCACAACTACAATTGGCTAAACACATTGATCAGTTTGATCTCCTCAACCCTCATCAATCAGGCTTCCGAGCAGGACACAGTACAGAAACTGCTATGACTCACATAATTGAAGACGCCCTTCAAATCCTAGATCAAAACGATACCTGCCTCCTCATCCTTCTTGATCTCTCTTCAGCATTCGACACCGTCAAACATGAGAATCTACTCGAACTACTAAACACAAGAATGGGTCTATCTGGGACTGTACTCAAGTGGTTCACTTCCTTTCTACACAACAAGTCGCAGAAATTCAAGAGCAACAACTTGATGTCCTCGCCAATACCTGTATCGTTAGGCGTCCCCCAAGGATCCTCCCTATCCCCAACTTTGTTCAACCTAGTTATGGAACATCTCACCACCTTGCTACAAGCATCCAATGTACACTTTCACATGTACGCCGATGACACCCAACTATATCTCAAACTACAATCCCCCAAAGACATTTTGCTCCTGAACTCAACGATCAGAAGCACCCAATCCTGGCTTGTCGATAATCATCTCAAACTCAATGCTCTGAAAACAGAGTTCCTTTTGATCTCACCTCCCGCGAAGATGTCTACCACTCAAATTTGGCTTACGCACCTAACTGCACTCAATGTCCAACCCACCATCGTGGACTCAGCAAAATCTTTAGGCATAACACTCGACACCAATCTCAACATGCAGCAACATATCAGCAAGGCAACTAAGGGAGTGAACTACCAAATCAATACCCTGAGGAAACTTAAACCCTTCCTCCCAGCCAAAGACTTCCAAAATGCAGTACAAGCACTAGTCATCCCTCGAATAGAATACGGCAGCATCGCCCTCTGCGGTCTCCCCCTAACTACTACTGCACCCCTAAGAGCCTCTCTAAACGCTGCAGCAAGACTCATCACTGGGTCAAAAAAACACTTGCATATTTCCCCTGACTTGAAATCCCTGAACTGGCTGCCTTTTGAAGCCAGAATACATCTGAAAATCGCTTGCATGACACACAAGGCTATACACCTGAGCTCACCCGGATACCTCACCCAGAAGCGGAAAATCTCTGGCGGCTCTAGAAATACTAGAGGCACAAACAATCTTCTGCTGAAACCTCGAAGATTCCGGAAGGAAAAAACTTATAAACGCTCCTTCTCAGGAATGGCACCCAGGATCTGGAACTCACTCCCTCCTGAAACCAGGCTCATCTCCTCCACTACACTTTTTAAGAAAGAAGTAAAAGCCATCTTCATGGCTAAATATACTTGAACTATTACTGTGGATTTTTTAAAGACTCTGCATGATGTACCTGTTTTACTATGCTCCCTCATGTACCTACCCCACCCCACTTATTACCTACAACTACGCTATGCCTAATGGCCTGTTATTCACTTTCCTGTTTGTATCCCTGCTTTGTAAAGCGCTCTGATATCTGCAAAGATCTTGTTCGTGCTATATAAAACTTTCAAAATAAATAAAAATAAATAAAATTGGCAGTATTTATGATCCACTGGTTGAGCAGATGGGTAGGGAGGTTAGGGTTTTTTATGTTACCCCATTGAATTACTGGTTCGTCCGATCCCAGTAAAGGATTGTTGGTACAAATCCCATCTAAGGTATGCCCAGCTGAATGGGTAGGTGTTACCACTAGTTGGGGAGGCTTATTACATCTTTTAATTTTAAATACCAATAGTGAAGAGATAAACTTTAATGTTACTGGACACAATTTTAATTCGCAACTTATAGTGAAGGTGGATTTAAAATTACAGTTTGGCAAATGCCACTTTTAGAAAGTTGCCATTTACTTACTTTAGCCATGTAAAGCCTGCTGCCTGTCTCTGTACAGTCTGGGTTGGGTGACAGATGGGCTTTGTGTATTCCATATAGAAAGCTACACACAAACTAAGCTTATGTGTGTCTTAATGGGCCATCCTGGGTGATGGGAGGGAGGAGCTGGTCACTGCCTCACACGCATCCCCTGTAGTGAGTCTGGAGGCAGGGCAGGAAGCGAGGACCTCTGTGGACTTTCAACGCTTTCTTTGAAGTCTCCCCCACTTCAAAGACACAACGGTTTAAGTAGTGGATTACTGATACCATAAATTGAATACACTCTTGACCTGTGACCACTCTGTCAGGAAGAAGAACTGTTGTGCTGGAGGAATGACTGCCACTCTGATGAAATGCTGATTTGATGGACTCTTGCCTTACTATGCTCTCACCTTTCTGAGCTGGCCTGTTGCCTTTTGTTCTCTTTCCTAGGTGAGAAGGACTGGACCTGCATCACGAGAGGCCAGAGTGAATCCAAGGGAATGCTAGTTTGCCTCCTGATTGAAGTCTCAGGGTTGCAAAAGACTTCCAACTACCTGCATCTGGACTCTGCAAGCTGTGAGTCTGCCCTTCCAAGTTGTGCCACCCTAGTTCTGGACCTTTGAAAGTTGGGCCTAAGCTGCTTTCTCAAGCCAACCCACACATCCTAATTGGAGCTGGCAGATGTTCCCCTTTGTGTGGGTCAGAACAGGTAGATCCTTGTCAAAGTGTGGAATATAGCTGGTGCATAGCACTTGGAACAAGCGCATCCCCGTCAGAATCGACACGTCAACTGCTGCTGGAGCAGTAGCAACCCATCGCCTTCAGAACCAGTGCATCACACTGACACATTGCTGCCATTGTGTGGAGAATCTCAATGCATCTCGCCCAGTGCATGGCTTGACACCAACGCATAAACCTCGGCTGCACCTCTTATCTTCGTCAACATTGACGCAAACCTAGATCGAGGTACTGTTTTTCAGCAGATCTAAGGGGATGCCTGTATCCAGTATGTGCTCCTTCACAGTCAGCCTGATCAGATATTTAATTTCAACGCTTATTGCTTCTAGGTGATATTTTACAGTTTATACCTTGTAAATTCATATTTTGAGATCTACTTGCTGGATCTTTGCCATTTTGGTCTTGTTTTATGCATAAAAATAAGCTCAATTTTTCAATACAATATGGAGTCTTTTTATAGTGTTTTCACTGTGTTACTGTTTGAGATGTTGTGCAAATACTTTATGCATTGCCTAACCTCTATGTGCCAAGTCATCAGAGGTTGAGTACATGATAACTTAGGGTGTGTTGTGACTTTCCCTTAATTACCCTTACTAATATTGTGGTTCCTACTTGGACAGGATGCATACCATTAACAACCATAAACCAAATTTCTAACACAGGATTTTGGAAAAATCTTGTCAAAACTCTTTGTAGGTAGGGATTTGTGTTAAAACCTATGGACATCCCCTTGACGCAAAGTAACACAAGGCAGCACATTGCACAGTGTTGCATTTGTATCAGGTCTGCATTAAAAAAGTTGCAAACACCTGACACAAATTCTTTATCAATCTGGACCTATTCCCATTTTGTAGATGGGAGGGCAAGAGGTACTATCACATAACTATTCTCCTGATAGGCTACAGACCATGGGGGAAAGCATAAAAGAAGAGTGACCACACACCCTCCTGCCCATTCCAAGCACTAAATTCACCCTTGGAAGCGTTGAGGCTTTCCTAAAAGCAGGTACATACATCAGCAACTCCCAATGCAAATGGTCTGCTCCCCACACACAGTAGAGTGTGTTTGACAACACATGAAGATATTTGTTGTAAATTGAAGATGACACATCTGTCAAATGCGTCACTTTTTAATTAGGGCGCAACATGGTTCATTATTTACGCCACTGGTGCATTATAAAAAGTGACAGACCGGCGGCGCAAAATGGTTGTAAGGGCTCATAAATAAGCCCCTAGAGTGATGCTTTTTGTATATATATAGTTAGGATTTTTTTCCTATGGGATTTCTGAAAATTCTATGCCGAATAACTTTGGCGTTTGTGTACAGAATTGGCTGAAATTTTCAGGAAAATGGCACATTTTGTTTCTGAGCATTTGGGGGGGGAGGGGGTTCATCAAGGGGGGGCCGAGAAAAAAGGGGGGTCCCAAAACGCGTTTTTCCCATTCATTTTTCCATAGGGCCGTTGGACTCACTTTTAGCTCGAACGGCTGAATGGATTTACACGAAACTTGGCAAAATTGTAGAGATGGTTTGCCCGACGTGCCTTTGCTAGGTCTCAAGATATGTGCTCCAGTGGATTTTGAGAAATTAACGTTTTAAAAAATATATATATCTGTAACAGCGCTCCGGTTAGCGCCCCGGTTCCGGTACCTGACGCGTAACGGAACTTCGCGAGGAGAAGCGGATTGGCTCCCCGGTGACTGTCAACATTCTAAACAGACCGGAGCGGCCGCCATCTTGTGTCTCGGTAGGATCGAGACACAAGAGGTGGCAAAAACAAAGGGGGAAATTAGCATAAGGGGGCAGAGTACATCCCCCCTGACCCCCTAGGTTTGATGAGGGAGCTTTAAAAGGGCCCCGCGGGGCAAAAAAAAAAAAGTATTATCGTTTTTTTTTTTGCAGGGGGAGCGCCCGGTACGCGCACCGGGAAGCGGTCCGGGGAGCGTAATATACGGAAAAAAGAATGAAAGAATGTTTAAATATTGTATGTTTATTGATTGTTCTTTTTGTTGTATTTTTATTTTTATTTTTTTTATTTAAGTACCAACATGTAGGTACCAATGCAGAGTCTAAAAATAAATATACACCGTTTCCTTTGTAGATATCTTGCATGTTGTTTCAGAAGGTATTGTGGTAGATGGAATTCATAGCATAGTCTGTGAGGAAAGCAGAAAGAACATGGAGGCAGGAGATGATAAAGAGATGTTAAATACACATTGGAGATAATATAGTGGGAGAAAGGAAGTAACTATGAGCAAACTTACTATGTAACACAAAAAAGTTGCACAGTATATTTTAAGTCTCAGTTTATATTTTATCTTTTTGGGTACTATTTCATAATTTTCATATTAAAAAGAATAATGTCTCAAACAATTTTAAGTTTTAAAATTTAAATTTATTGTTCTGATTTTTCAAAATCTAAGAGAATTTGTAACATTAAATCATCAGGAATGTCCTCCTTTTCATTCCAAGAATCACATTCTTCAGCACATTTTAATAATTCTTGGTCTACTGATTCATCCATAAAGTCTAGTTCTTCTTTTTCTTGATTTGGATTGCTTTCAATCTTAATTTCAAATGAAATTGTATTTTCTTTTTGCTGTGCTTCCATTTTTTTGCTGTAAATTGCATAAAAAAATATATCAGTGGAGATAGGGCACTGTTGGGTTTAAGTTCACACAGGTACTTGTGAGTTTTTAACAGTGAAGTAATCTTTGGGCAGTGCATGGGTTCAGGCAGGAAGTAGAACTATTAAAAAGTGCCTGTGATGAAGCCTAACTAAATTCATAATTATACCACAGAAGCCTAACTCAATCAATAATTTAAATAATTAAGTCTTTCTCAATGACTAACTCTTATAGAGGGACAGTATGTAACTATCTGAAAACGTTTTCCTTATTTAATTTAAAGTGCATTACATAGTTCTCCTTTCAATTTTTTTAAATTATATCTTACCTTTGAAAAAGAAGTTAAAGTTGACAGTGAAAATGCTCTTGAAATGTACTTCAGGAAGTAGTAGTCACAATGGCTGTGTTTCTCTCTCTTTCTTTATATATATATTCAGGTACATAACCAATCAAATGTCTTGAAATAATAGTAGAAAATGAAAGTAATGTTTTAATTGGTTGTCAATTCTAACACTTCATATGTGTTTCTGTCATATAATTTACCTCAGGATATTTAGTCAGGCCTACAGCATAATTTTCTCAATGGAATTCCATCAAATTTGGGTAAATGGTCGGGACTGCTATGTATTAGGGCCTATTCTCACCGGTGCGCGCCCCGGTACGCGTACCGGCAGCGTTACGGGAGTCCTCCATTTTGTGTATCGGTAGAATTGAGACACAAGATGGAGGGGAAACAATGTTCAGAATGGGTAGAAGGAGGTACGGTAGACACTTTCTGACCCTCTAGGTTTTCTGAGGGGGGCTTAGGATGCTCATATAGGCAAAAAAAAAAATAATAATAATTCGCGCGGGGAGCGCCCGGTACTCGCAACGGTAAGCGAACCGGGGGCGTACTTTGGTGAAAAATAGTGAAAAAAGTTAGAAAAAGATAAACGTTTTGAATTATCAGAGGTAGGGTAGCTCTGAAAAGAGCTATTTGGTTCTGTGGCTAACTTAGGTACCTACAAGTAGGTTCCAATGCAGAATTTTAAATTCAGGAGGAATATTCTATTCCCCTTATCTGAGAAGTGCACACCATCTCCTCTGTAGATGTCTTGTATGTTGTAACGCAAGTTATTGTTGTATATTGAACCCATTCTAAAGTCTCTCATGTAAGCAGAAACAGATGTATTCACATGTTTCCGTGCTTTCTCAAATTGTGGACAAAATTGGTTGGAGCAGTTCCATTTCTGTCTTTGGCATATATTGGAATATACCAAAGCAGTTTGGGGAAAAAGTGTCATCAATTGATGAAAGGTGTCCTTAAAAAGCATTTCCAGACCAACCCTAGTCATAGTCCCAAAATCATTTCCACCACAGTGCACTATTAAGAGGTCAGGGTTTGGCAGATGCATAAAAAAATTATATTAAAAACATATAAAATATATTTTTCATTTAAAAAAAGAAAACATTTTACAGCTTTTGATATTTGCTATTAAAAAAACATTAAAATTCACTGAAAAAACCATAGGTTATAGACCATATATAGTTAGGAATTAGCATTTACAAAACCTTGAAAATTCACTGAAAAAACCATAGGTTATAGACCATATATAGTTAGGAATTAGCATTTACAAAACCTTATTTTACTCACACAAAACCATTGAAATTCGCATATATAGTTAGTTGCACTAACTATATATCGCGCACCCGCAATCCACTGCTGATGATGTCACATATTACATCATTCATGACGTGGTCAGTGGCATCACTGATGATATCACTGATGACATCTCAAATGACATCACTGATGACTAAGTATGGGCGGAAAATCCGTTCCGCTCGCGGATTTTGCGGATTTTCGGTAAATTCGCAATCCGTGAGATTAGCGAATTTCCCGCAAAATCCGCAAATCCGCGAGCAGCGGATTTTATGGCTTGCTCGCACTGTTCGCGTGAGTTCGCGGCTTCCCAGTTCAACTTCGCGCCCCGCGAATAAGCGCTAAATTGCAGAAATACGATCTTAGCAAAACTGAAACTACTTACCAGGTTCAAAAGTTCAAGCTCATCATTAGTAGCCATTTTCTGTAGTGCTTCCTGAGGGGCCCCTCCAGAGTTCAGTTGCCTACTTGCAACTATTATGTGACCCTGCTCTGACCCTCAGAATAGTTACACATATGCCACAAACGTCCTGAATTACAGCTAAGGGAGACAAGCAGGAGCCAGGCTGGAAGTTCAAATCCAGTGACACATTATTCAGCCCCTAATTCATTATTGTCAGTTGGGGCAGGGCAGGTGTTGTAACTAATTTTGCAACAATGAAAGCACTTAGCAAGTGCAAAATATCACTAATCAGGAAGCACTAAGGAAGCAAGTGCCAGCTAAAAAAATATTCTGTGACACATTAATCAGCCCCAAATTAATTCAGGTCACTTGAGGCAGGGAAGGTGTGCTTTGCTTTGCCACAATAATGTACACTGGACAACCAGAGGGTGCTGTGATGAAACAGAGGGTGGCATGGGTGGGCCAGAGGGTGGCATGAGTAGTCAGAGAGTGGCAGTGGTGACAGAGGGTGGCAGTGATGAAGAAGAGTGTCCCAAACAGGCTGGACACGTAGAAACAACAAGTTCGCAAAACTTGCGACCCAACAGGTAAGTTCGCGTTTGCGAAATTGTACAAAAACCCTCGCGAACTGGCAGAAACCCGCGCGAACACAAAAAAAAAAAATACGCAAATTCACGAGAATTCGCGGATTTTGCGGATTGCGAGTTCGCAAATCCGCAAAATTCGCGAACGCGAGATTCGCAAAATTCGCCCATGCTTACTGATGACATCTAAAATGACATCACTGATGACATCACTGATGACATCTCATTTGACATTACTGATCACATCACTGATGATATCATTTATGTGATAATACAATGAACCTCTTCAGACTCTAATATTACCTTAGATACAATCAGTGTAAACAGACACTCACAGACTGTCACTCATCCATAGAGTTACTCACACACCTAGTCAGTCATGTAAAGAATCAATCACACCTCCATTTCCTCAACTACACAGTTATACACACCTTACTTATTCAAACATATACTAACACATATTTACTCTCTTATACAATCCCTGATACAAGTTCACAATGATCAATACAGCCACTCACACATTTACTGGCTGTTATGCACAGTTATTTATATATGTCAACTCTCACATGTACTGTGTTTTAAATATGTACTTACTTTGACATGTAGCACTGAGATATCCATTCACTCACCAATACACTCATGCACACAGTCAACCCCCCATACAGCTGTTTCCACATGCACTTTTGAACCCATACATCTAGTGTATCAACTGCTCACACATCTATGCACTGAGTCATACACCTCCAAGCCACCCCCACACACACTCAGTCTGCCATACAAATACTTGGGCAACCAATCAATAATCCATATAGTTACTCATATAGCTACTGATCAACACATGCAGCAGTTTACAGAACAACAGACATAATGATGCACAAATTAAGACAGTTTAGTCACTAACCCATGCACTCAGTGAGACACATTTAATCACTCACTCATACAGTCAGTCATGCACCTACTAAATCCTTCATCCAGACACTTATAAGTCCACTCATTCTTCAATATGTAAGACATATTTTAACTTTACAGAAACATACAGTTACTGGATGTTGTCATCAGTGATGTCATCAGTGATGTCATTTGAGATGTCATCAGTGATATCATCAGTAATGTCACTGACCATGTCATGAATGATGTAATATGTGACATCATCAGCAGTGGATTGCGGGTGCGCGATATATAGTTAGTGCAACTAACTATATATGCGAATTTCGATGGTTTTGTGTGAGTAAAATAAGGTTTTGTAAAGGCTAATTCCTAACTATATATGGTCTATAACCTATGGTTTTTTCAGTGAATATATATATATAACACCTGCAAGCTATCGTTAACAACGACAGCTCATACCCTGTGGCTTGACATTTTAAGGCTATTCACCACAACAACCTTGAATGCCTGACATACTATGTCATAGCCTCCATACCTAAACCTATCAGAGGAGGGGACAGGGATCTAATGCTGAGGAGACTGGAATCCCAGTTTATCCTTGAGCTGGACAGTCATTTTCCTAACGGTCTAAATACGACTGAAGACCTCCATGTATTCCTGTAAGTTATTTGTTGACCAAGATGTATTTAGTTTAAAGCTTTCCTGCCATTACCCGCCCCCCTTCCCTTTCTTGAAGTCTCTGAATGAAATATATGTTTAATTTCATCTCTTTATTTTTCGGCACACATGTTTGGAATTGGGTAAGAGTTCTTCTTTCACTCTCCATTCATATTGGAAGAATACCATTTAGGATTTTTTCCATTTCTTTTTTTCTTTTGGGTGTACTCATGATTTCGGGTTTATTATAGCACTTTAACATTGACACAGACAAAGGGGGCATGATGACGAGCAGTGATAACACTTTTTCGTATTTTGCGATTTATTCCAGTGACCATATAAGCATTTCTAAACAGAATACAAAATCAGGATGGATCTATAGAGCATTTACGCTGATATTAGATGAGTTTCTTATCTAACAGACTAGAGACAACATACAACAGGTCTTAGCTCCGGTGGAGCATGTACAAATAATTCTTTGTGCACAGAGTGTTTTGTTTACAAATTCTAGTCATTGACTATTGAAACAACATTGCACTTTAGACCATGACACTTTAATGCATTGCTTTTTGCACTATCCCTGCATTTTTTGCACAAATTTGCTGGTTGCGATATTTGCACATTGTCTCTGTTGCGTGTTTTTTTTATAGAAATCAATAATATATTTTTATAAACTAAAATGTATTTATTTTTTTAATCCATAAAATAAATTGTAATATCATTGTGATTTTAACATGATTATGCATTTATGCTGGTATAATATTTATGTAATGGCTTTATATGGCACTGAATTTGGAGAAGAAAGACTGCTCAGCCTAAGATGTGTAGTGTGTCTTTATTGTCTATCATCACGTGGTTGTGAAAAAAATGCCCGGGAGAAAACTTTTGTATTTAAGCTGTTATGTTATGTTATGTTATATTAAATAAAATTTATTGAGCGCACGTACGCCCGTAGGCTTCATGGCGCTGTTGGAAGATTTGCAGAGACATAACATATCAACAGAAAGAGGCAGAAGTTAACTATGGGTAGGCTTGCCTAAAGAGCCAAGTTTTGAAAGCCTGTCTGAAAGCCAACAGGTCTTCATGAAGTCTCAGTGTCAGTGGCAGAGAGTTCCACAGGGAGGAGGCCAGAAAGTGAAAAGAACCGCCTCCCTGGCGTTGTTTCCTAATACAAGGCACCACTAACAAGTTCTTGTGACCTGAGCGAAGAGCACATGAGGGGATGTACCTAACAAGCAGGCTGCTAATGAATCCAGGGCCCTTGCCTTGTAGAGCCCTAAAGATAATGCATCCAGCTTTAAATGTTGCTCTCTGCGCTACTGGCAACCAGTGGAGACCGGCCAGACCCGGCCTGATGGACTGGCATTTGGGTATCTTACAAATCAGCCTGGCCGCTTGGTTCTGAACCAGTTGTAGTCTCTTGAGCTGCCCAGCTGGAAGACCCAAATACAAACTGTTGGAGTAGTCCAGGCGGGACAGCACAAGGGCGATGATGACTTGGATCAGAGCAGGGTAAGTTAATAGGTGGGCAATCTTCCTGATCTTACGAAGTTGAAAAAAACTTGAAGATACCACCGTCCCTACCTGACTTTTAAGAGAAAGATCTTCGTTGAAAGTAACCCCTAGGCTTTTTACTGTTTGGGACTTGGCTGGAGGATTTCCCATTTCTGGAGGCCAAAAATGTGGCCCCCAGTACAGTTCACTCTTCCCAGGCAAAATCAATTCAGTTTTGCCTGGGTTGAGTTTCAGGTGATTTAGGCTCATCCATCTCTGAATGTGGACCATGGCCTCCCAAAATTCGGTGGCAGCACCAGGGGGAGTCCAGACGGAAGATCAGTTGCAAATCATCAGCATAGTTAAAAATTAAAGCTTTAAACTTTCTTAATGAAAACAACAGGGGTCATAAATACAAATTAAATAAAAGTGGGGACAGGGACGATCCCTGAGGGACTCCGCATTCATTTTTAATTTTAGGGGCTATAAAGGTTCCTAATCTCACTGCCTGGGTGCGATCCGGGATAAATGACTTCAGCCATCTCAAGGCCGAGCCTCTAAGGCCCGCCTGTTCGACACGGTCGACCAAGATGGTGTGGTCGACCGTGTCGAACGCGGCCGACAGGTCAATAAGTACTAGTGCTTGATGAATGTCCTTGTCCGCTTTGCATCTAAGTACATTCTGGACCGCCAGTGTCACCATCTCAGTAGAATGCCCCGGTCGAAACCCAGCTTGATTAGGTTCTAGATATCCAGTGGTTTCAACGAAGCTAGAGAGACAGCTAGCAGCATGTGCCTCCAGGATCTTTGAAAGGAATGGCAACAAGGATATCGGACGATAATTTGATGGATCATGAGGATCCAGGCCAGGCCAGGTTTTTTAATCAAGGGAAAGAGTAGAGCGTGTTTAAACCCTACAGGTACCTTTCCCTGATCAAGTGAATCATTAAGCAGAGGAAGGATCCCCTGAGGGATGAATTGCCCTATTTCTGTGAAAATGTGGGGTGGGCAGATGTCGTCGGGTGAACCAGACTTGACACGTGCCAGGAGAGCAGAAAATGTTTTAGAGTCTATGGCAGGGAAGGCATCTAATGTAGCGGGATTATTAAAAATATCATCCAAAGGAGATGATATAGGAGAGCTTGCAATGTTGCGTTTTATAATTACAATTTTCTCTCTGAAGTATTCATTCAGAGAGTCACACAACTTCTGGGTGGGAACTATTGAGGGAGCTGTCCTATCATCGTCACAAAGTTCATTAACTATATTAAATACATCTTTAGTTTTATTGGAAGAGGTTAAAATTTTTTGGGAGAAGTAATTGGTTTTGTGTTGGTGCAGAATTTTTTGGAACTCCTTCCTAGCAGCGCAATACACTTCTCTGTCTTGTGAGGAGTAGTTTAGTCTCCATTTCCGTTCCTTTTGTCGTACCCCTAATTTAAGATTTTTCAGTTCTTGGGTAAACCATTTATGGGCATCATTCCCTCTAATACTAGAAACCAGTACAAGGGGGGCTGAAAGGTCAGCTGCGTGGCGTAGCCAGTTTGACAGAGCTCTCTCGCCGGAGTCCAGGTCATCGTGCGGCAAAGGTACAGATTTACTTAGAACATCAATGAATCCAGGAAGGTCCATAGATTGATGTTGAGATTTTACTGACAAACGATCTGTGAACAAGGGCGGATGCCCGAAACGCGTAGGATCTGGTGGCTTAAGCACAAATAAACTGTCTTTTGGCCCATTACGAACGTTGGAGTAGCGTGGCTTCTTTTCGACATTGCTGCGGCAGCTGCGGTTATCACAGGAGAGAGCTACACTTTGCGCATATATATATATATATATATATATATATATATATATATATATATATATATATATATATATATATATATATATATATATATATATATATATATATATATATATATATATGATTCCACAAATGTCCTTAAGCTCTTCCAGGACACACTCGTGTTCAGCCTGCCATCCGGCCTCTCAGGATACTGCTCCCCAAAAAATTCACTGGTGTGTTATGGTGCCTGCCTGACGCGTTTCGGGGCCACCTGCCCCTTAATCATAGGCCACTCGGTATGCGCTGTACAAAGGCTCCGTTTTATTTGTGATTTAAAAGCATGCATCCTATTGGTTGCCAGTTCGTATTAACCTATATTGCATGCTGGGAAATGTATTTTTTCTCTTAGGAGTCTCTGAATCACATATTCGTTTCGAGTGATTGTTAAAGTCCCTTAGTGGGATACCGTGATTTGTGGAGAGTTTTGTTCAATCCGGCTTCAAACGCTATAGCGGATCAGCAGCATTCTGATCCGTAGCCTCTCCTGTCCATTTCCCACTCGTGGTGACAAGAGATGGTGCATCCTGACGCGGTAAGGACCCCGCGCTGCAATAGGATTCCACAAATGTCCTTAAGCTCTTCCAGGACACACTCGTGTTCAGCCTGCCATCCGGCCTCTCAGGATACTGCTCCCCAAAAAATTCACTGGTGTGTTATGGTGCCTGCCTGACGCGTTTCGGGGCCACCTGCCCCTTAATCATAGGCCACTCGGTATGCGCTGTACAAAGGCTCCGTTTTATTTGTGATTTAAAAGCATGCATCCTATTGGTTGCCAGTTCGTATTAACCTATATTGCATGCTGGGAAATGTATTTTTTCTCTTAGGAGTCTCTGAATCACATATTCGTTTCGAGTGATTGTTAAAGTCCCTTAGTGGGATACCGTGATTTGTGGAGAGTTTTGTTCAATCCGGCTTCAAACGCTATAGCGGATCAGCAGCATTCTTATTTTACTCACACAAAACCATTGAAATTCGCATATATAGTTAGTTGCACTAACTATATATCGCGCACCCGCAATCTACTGCTGATGATGTCACATATTACATCATTCATGACATGGTCAGTGACATCACTGATGACATCACTGATGACAACTCAAATGACTTCACTGACAACATCACTGATGACATCATTCATGTGATAATACGATGAACCTCTTCAGACTCTAATATAACCTTAGATACACTCAGTGGAAACAGTTATGTCACTTGTTTGATCTGTGACCGTGAACTATCCAGAGGAACAGATAAAAAATACAGCTATGGGAATTACACCATGCATCGCCACATGGAGAGGTAGCATCCTATTAATTATAGTGCTGCACAGGTACGTGACCTACAAGAAAACCCCCCTCCTGTGGCCAGTACATCAGTTGAACAGACAGTAACGGGAACAGAGGCGAGGGAGACGGTCCCAAACATACAGATAAACTTTGGTAACATGAAACATACCTGTATTTTTTGCGGCAAGTTAATTTCCTATGGGGAAAAAAGTATAACTCTCATAAACACAGCTTATGAAAATCATAAATGTTCAAAATGGCCCGAAAGTAAATTATCTTTTTTTGTTGTTGCTCCTGTTGAGCCCTTCATAATGACTGTTTTTCGTTTCCCCTCCCCAAAAAAAATAAAATATATAAAACCGTTCTTAAAATACAAAAAAAGACAAAAAATGTTCATAAAAATAATAAAAAAAATTTAAAACATCAAAAACAATAAAAAAAGTTCTTTTCAGAACTACCTCCCATTTATAAAAAAATGCTAGAATGTTTAGCACTCTGGCAACCTCTTTTTTTAAAAAGTTCGCTTCCTGGTTTGCGCCCCGGTATGCGAACCGGAAGCGAAACAAAAAAAATTTTTTAAAAAAAGGAAGAGTGAGTATAAGGGAAGAAGACAGAGAGAATAATGTCAAAAAATAGCTAGAGGGAGTAACACAGAGATACTGTATAATAGATAATAGAAAGGGAATGAGGGAAGTAGCAAAGGCAGGAAACTGAGGGTTAAAGAAATGAAGCAGTGGAACTAATAAAAGTTAAATGTGATAGAGATGTAACAGAATGAGTACTAAACACTTACCTTATAATTGTTGTTAACTTAGTCACTTGTTATTTTTTTACTTTCAATCTGTGAATGAAAGAACAACATTTTTAAAATTGATAGAAGGTAGTAAAAGATGAGACAAGATGAGTACATATTAAAAATCACAATTCAAAGTACAGAATTAATTATACATATTGAATGGTTTATTTTTGCTGTTCTCAGAACATATCGAATTTCACTAAAAACAGTGAGTTGAAGGTATTCATCATATAACAGCGGGGAAAAAAAAACACAATCAAAATGATTGTGTTTAAAAAACCCATATAATATAACCAATCAAAAATCAGAACTCCTCAAAAGTAACTTACTTTCCATGACGTCAAAGGATGTCCGATGAACAGCTTATACTCTGTTGCGCTGTTATTATTTTCTGCCCGCCACTTTCTGTAAGATAAGCTCCATCGTTTTAACAAAAATCTGGCATACAAAGCAATTTAAAACAGCACACTAAATTACAGCAACACCTAGAATCATTATAGTCCAGTTACCTACCCTAAATTCTCACTTCTGAAAACAAGTCAAAAGGCAACATTGCTTCATAGTCAAATAGTAATCATTGCCGAAAGACCAGCCTTTTTTACATTTCAAATAAGCTGCGTAATATCCTGATGTTGTCAAAGGATCATCTTATCATATAATAGCTGCAGTTACAAATGTTCTTCCTGAAATCGACGACTGTGTAGCCAAAACATTTTTAATTAGACTTGACAACTTATTTACATCCGGTTTATATAGTTGGAATTGTAAAATGACATTTCACCCATAAGTTTCTATAAATAATGTGGACAGCATTGCAGACTTACATTACCTCTACTCCTTGTTTTGATCTGCTGCTTGAATTAGATTATTAAAACAAACAATTTTCGCTCTGTGCTGCACTTATCCACAAGGCTATATAGTGTAGGAGCCATTAGAACCTCTTGAAATTCCTCAGAACAAATCCCGAGATTCTTTCCCTAAAATTTTGGTTGTAAGAACATCAGGTAAGATCACGTAAGAATTTTTAAGGTGAAAAGGCAATCTTTTTTGAAAGTTAAAACAGAACCATTGCAGAATGACCAGCCGTTTCCAGACTCCAAATAAGTTGTGTAATGTCCTGATGTTGTTGATATATAATTGCTGCAGTTATAAAAGTCCTTCCTGATATTGACAACTGAGAAGCCACAACAATTTTAATTAAAGTTGTCAATTTTGTTCCATCAGGCCTACATTGTTGGAACATTAAAATGACATACAGGCCATATCTTCGTATAAATAATGTGGACAGCATTGCAGACTTACATTGGCTACACTCCATGTTTTGATCGGCTGCTTTTACTAGCTTATTAAAGGATACTGGTTTACTGTCTGGCAAAGTTAAATATATAAATCTTTCTGAGTCTACACTAGTATTACTTGATAACGTACAATTCTCGCAGTCATGCTGCCATTGATAAGAAAGGCCAAACAGATGATCTACATCTACACCTTCATCTTGCAATACATTAAGCATATACATTAAAAACTCCTGACAATCTTGCTGAATATTTTGAGAGAATTGTGTTTGACCTGAACATTTGTCTAACAGATTTCGAATTTCAGACACACTTTCTACTCTTGTTCTATCAGCGCTACATTTCTCTAACACAGAATTCAACAAACAGCAAAAACTTTGATCCGAATTGATCACAATCTGTTCTTTTAAAGTTTCTAGAGAAAAGACAACATTAACCACTACATTAGCATAGCAGTTGACACCAGAACTATTTTCAAATTGAAAACCAACAACATCTTCAACAGAATTCATTTTCTTTCTGCTTACAATTTTGAGTTCATCGACTTTTGGTCTTTTTGCTACAACCTCCCTACTATTAGTGATAATTCTGTGTTTCCGGCCTACCACACGTTTCTCAAACAAAGGATATTGAGGCAAATGTGGCGCATACTCTCTTCTTAACCTATTGTATTCCTTAACACAATCTAGATCCGCACAAATGTTTGTGACATCACACTCAATCAAGTACAAACCAGATAAAGTTCTGACTCGTGACAATGCTACATAAGCCATACCCTCTTTGAACACAGAACTGCCAATATTCACCAAAGCACTGTCTACACTTAAACCTTGTGATTTATGGATTGTCACCGCATATGCCAAGCAAACAGGAAATTGCTTACGGCGAACATATAAGTCTTTTACAAGCAAAAACCTAGCTGTGCAACGACCAATTAGCTGTACTTCCTCAATGCCATCAAATTTAATTTTTAAAAATTCAATTCCATCTCTATTTCTGTATTTCTCAAAATCAACAACATTACCCATTATCCATTTACCAGAACTCTTTCAACATATAAATTTCTTCTCAAAATAATACGGCAATTTAAGCACACATTCAGAGTCTTTTCAAAACCAGCAGTTTTAGATATAGTCTTCTCTAATGAATCCAATTTAGATTTCAAATTCTCAGACAAAAGAATTGTTGCACCCATATGCTCTATTCTGTCAATAGCTTCCAGTTTCACAATCTCTTGGTTTTCTAAATTCAACATTTTGTTGTTGAAGATGGAACATTCTGCGAGAGTTGGCATCAAACATATTCCCGATTTCTTCTCAGTAATTTTATGAAAAATATTCTCTGGAGAACGTCTTCTTCTGGATACAAATTTGACAGTATTCGTGCATGTAAAGCTTCTTTCCCACGCTCCGTCACTTTCCCGATTCTAACATCTTGTAGAATATTCTTGTAATCTTCATCCTTCGCCTGACGCATATTTTCACGCAGCTCAGCATAATTGAAGTTTAACCATATGTTAACATTGCGAATGCGTCCTAGGCACTTCCTGGTATCTTCATGCGTAAGCAGTTTAAACACTGGTTGTCCTTTCACTGGTGTCAGCTGCAGAAGATCACCGAAAACAATGATGTGTTTGCCACCAAATAACACATCATACTCTGTTTTAAGAACTTCCTGCATTCTCAAATGCACAAAGGCAAGCATGACATTGGAAACCATGCTTACTTCATCAATGATAAGAAGTTTCATCTTCTTCAGGACTCTAGATACTTCACAACAAGCATCTCCCGATAACTTGTGGTATTGTAATTTGTTATCATGCTCCACTGGCAGCATCAGTAGCCGATGCAAAGTAATACCTTTAATATTATGTGCTGCCAGTCCAGTTGGAGCGGTGACAACACAAGACAGTGATGACTCAGTCCTTTTCTGCAGATAACATGAAATTGCTTTAATGAGGAAACTTTTTCCAGTTCCTGCTTCTCCACTCACGTAGAGTCGGACAGGCTTCAATGACGTACATGAGCACTCTTTCTTCTCATGACTTAATCCATGATCAATTTGGCTGGTAACTTCGTCATATATTTTCCTCTGCTCAACGTTGAGTTGTCTTTCCAAATCTTCTAAGTTAACCGCATCCTCCTGATCATGTGCCATGGCTCTTTCCACTTCAATCATGGCAGTGGCAGCTTCATTTTCGATAACTGGTCCTCCTAGTGGATCCTGACTCAATGAAACAGAACTCTGGCTGTCCTGAGAACTGTCTCTAGCAATCTCGGCTGCAATTGTTGCTTCCTGCTCGATTTCTGCATTCAACATTTCTAGATATTTTGGAAAAACAGGACATTCTATGGACTCCTTGGCTGCATTGAAAGAGTCTTCATAACAGAGGAAATCTCCAAGCAGTTCCTCTTCTGCACGCCAAGGCTTGAAAAGTTGCAAAAGAGCTAAATAGAAAAACTCTTTTCTTTCTGGAGATTCGCAATCCAATTTTCGATGATTTACCAATAGAATTTTTTTTTGCTTGACCAGACATCCCTCACTTCCAATTACAGCATACACTCCTTTATCAATATCTTCTGTGATGTTCCTCTTGAAAATGTAATTTTGTAGAACCTAATACAGACAAACATTCTTCAGGTGACTGCTTCTATTTGGATAATATGTATCCAACTTGTTGGTCTTCAAAATATCCGTCCTGCTTGGCTCCTTCTCCGCCAAATACTCAATTTCCCATACAGGTTTCAGAACTCGATTACGCGTTGCAGCAAGACCAAGACTTGCCCGAATGATACTCCTAGATTTGGCATAGAGACTTGCTGAAGATAACCGGTCAGAACATTCGTAAGCTCCGATTTCTCGATGCGACAACATCTTCAGACTGAAACTGTACAACTTCTTACTGAGGCCCTTTTCATGAGAAATGTCCTCCCACATATCCTTGAGTTCTGTCTTTTCTTTTTTTGTGATGTAAGACGTCACATACCGAGCCACAGCCATACAGTTGTCAGCCACAAACTGTATATCCATGTTAGCATTCCACATGGACAAAATCACTGGGTTGTAGTCATTGATGTTCTTGGACTCTTCGTTTCTTTTCAAATTGTATGTATTTTTGGGTGATTTCCTCGTCACATTATGTCGCAGCGAAGACATCAAATTGTTCACTCTTCCTTTAGATATCACCAATCGTGGAAATCCAAAACGACATTTTGTATAGTACTTGTTCTTTTTTCTGAATTTACTTTCCACAATGATGGCTTTGAAACCGTAAAACTTGTTCTCTTAGACTTTTGTCTTCCTTTGTCTTTGGAACAGCACATGTAGAATACTGTTCTATGAAATTCATCACTAAGTCATCCGGATCTGTTCCAAATTTGGGTGCATCTTTGATCCATAGCAGCATATGTACATGAGGAGCACCTCTTGCTTGATACTCCTTTCTCCAGAAGAAATGCAACACCTCTCCAAGAGGTGGATTTTTCTTGTTCGTGATGAAAGACATCATAGCTTCAAATCTATGATTGAAGTACCTGCATACATTCACTGGATCCAAAGAGCACAGTTCTCCGGGTGTCTTGAATTCAATATTTTCAATGTTTTTATTTGCCTCTCGTAGAAATTCAAGTAAGTCTTCCCAGCCATACTCAGCACAGCTGAGAGTGAGGAACCATGTGGGAGTTCCTAAGTTCCTCAGCATACATTTTAAGTCACCATGACGACGGTACCAATACTCATTAGTACCACGCTGACATGCCATCAGATTAATCAGGTGAGAATCCAAAATACTGTCTTGCACATTGACTTTATCCATAAAGTCCCTTGCTGAGATATTTCGCAGTTGTACACCACTTTTCAGGATGTGGTTCACTGCATAAGACAGTCCAGACAGATCACTTTCAAACAATAGATGAAACGAATAGGGAATGAATTGACGAAACCTAGGATCTTCTGCATACAATCGTAAAGTCCGGTATTCAGAAGCAGGAATTTGATCAGGTCGCTCATCATATCGTCCTCCTCGACCTGTGGGAAATAACTGTTGAAAACACTGAGCTTCCAAACTTTCCTCCCAAACACTAATGGGACTTCCTTTGGCTTGTTTCATTTGAAACAACTCAATAGCATTCCCCATGACTTCCTTGGAATGCAAAGGATGAACACTATAATGTTCATATATTTCTTCATTTTTAGAGGCTTCTACTTTCTCAATTTGTCCAACACACAATTTTCTGTCTTCTTCACTCACTTCCTCTTCTGCAACACATACATTCTTGTAGTACGCATTGTTTTTGATCAAATACAATGTTGCCTTTTTGACTTTCCTAACATCCACTAAATCTTGCCAGATTTTCTTACTCTTTGTCGGAACCCCATTAACTAGGATAACCAGAGGTTCCTCTTCCACTTTCTCTACTCCAATTGTATTAATTTTTTTCTTCAAACCTAAAGGCAAATAAACAACTCTTCCCTTTAATCCTCTCTGTAAATCTGATGGAGGCAATTTCCCTGTCTTTGGCTCCATTCGTACAATAGCCTGAAAGGGATGCACACTTTGAATCAAAATAGATTCATAAGTATTTAAATCCTTCAATTCAGAAGGAATGTCAACCAATTCCAGATTATTATAAACCGCTCTAGCAGGCATCCGGTTTTGGTTTAATTTGTTAAAACAATAAGTACACATACGTTGGTCCGATCCCAAATCAAAACAATTTTCTACCATCAAGTATGTGGCAAAATCCTTCCATTCACTATTGTTTTCCATTTCACTTTTTGCATATAAATCCACTAACTTAGTCTGATTCTTATAATAGGTCCGTCGACAACACACACAAGTGAAATTAGGCCTCTCATTTGATTTCACCTGAAAGATGGAAATTTCCTTGTGAAACTTATCTATATTAGAAATCTGTACACTCTCTTCCACATTACCTTCTTCTACTGGGTCAATTTCAACATTGTTATCTTTACTAGCAAAGTAACAGAACTCAATTTCTTCACAAATATTATTCACATGTAGTTCTGAACCATGCAAAAGAGCACTGCTCAATTGTTTAAGCATAAATGCTGGACTCTTAGCATAATACAACATTCTCACTAATTTCCTCACTTTATTATGATGCACTGCAAGCATCCTGAAATGATGAAAAACACTCTGGCATACTCTTCTGGAAAGACAAGCCAGTGAATGCCCATGCAAACCTGTTACTTCTCTCACTCTGCAAGGATTTAATTCTTGCAACAACTTCATTTTCTTTTTTAAACTTTTCTTATTAAATGTACGAACAAAATCACAAAGCAAATTGATGGAATCCTGTCGCACACTACAAACACTACTACATTTCCAGGTGTACACTGGACCCTTAGGACGTCTTCCTAAAACCTCATCACCGAACACCTCTTCTGCATCTGCAGACACAAGTTTTTCTTTTTCAACCGGACAACCATCTTTTACCTCATATGCTCGACAACTGGTGTCAACTGCATGCACCAAATCATTGTCCTGGAAGAAACTCTCCTCATTGAAAAATGCCTCACAACTTTAACTATGCATCCATTCTCCTGAGAAAACTTCACAGAAATTACTACGATTAACTACTCTCTTCCATCTACTATTTGATTTGAAATCAGAAATTACCTTGGTTAGTTTCCTAATTCTATTGATTACCAAAATAAATAACTTTCGCTTAGTTTCGAAAGCCTGATCAATAATTTTCTCTACATTTTTCTTTTTCTTATAAAATGCCACTTTCTATTGGCCTTTCTAAAAACATTTTAAAAAATTGAAAATTATACTGTTGCGGAACATTTACCTACGAATGTCCCTGAATTGATTTTCCCTTCTACTGCCATGCACAGACTTATCTCCTGCTCTAGCAGAAACTTTTTTGACAGGCCTTTTCTTTTCCTTTAAATTGTCTCTCTTCTTCTGCACTAAAACATGTTCAATACTGGTATTTTTTTGTCTGCAAATTCTTTTTAAAAATTATTTCATTTTCTTACCCGGAGCTTTTTTGGCGACTTGAAGCACACATGGGGTCTTATTTACAAGGCCCTTGCACCAGGGGAAAGTGACTTAAAATTGCCAAGCAGACATGAGGGCGTATTTACCACACCCATGCACCAGGGGGAAGTGAGTTAAAATTGCCAAGCACACATGAGGGCGTATTTACAAGGCCCTTGCACCAGGAGGAAGTGACTTGAAATGGCCAAGCACACATGAGGGTGTATTTACAAGAACCTTGCACCAGGGGGAAGTGACTTAAAATTACCAAGCACACATGAGGGCGTATTTACAAGGCCCTTGCACCAGCATAAAGTGTGGCCTATCCAGAGGTATGCTGGATTGTCTGGCAGCCATGGTAAAACCAAAAAATATCTAGGAGCAAAAAGGCAGGTCTTGCAGTCACAAAAGTTTGTTTGAGGTGAGGCCTAATCAGGGTTGCAGATGAAATTTTGGCTTGTTAAAGAGTACAGAGGACATAATACATGTGCAGGCCAACAGATGAAGTGAGTCATGTCCACTGCACACTTGAACAAAGGCCAGACCTACTCTGTCTCCCTGGACAGGCCTAAAGCTCATCTGCACAATGTGATTAGTAATGTTAGGAAACACAGGTTATGTAATTGAAAAACGTGCAAATATTTTTGCTCATTTCACAATCACATCACCTGTGTTTCCTCAGCTTAGGTATCTCATTGAGCAGATATAGTCTAGCATATCCAAGAGTACGCAGAAGGTGAGGACTGTATGCAGCAGTGCAATGTACATAATTCTCCTCCTTTGACAATTACAGAAGCCTCAGCATATCCATGCCCCCTAAACAGTCCTAAATGTATATCATTATTATCATAGTGACTATGAAACTCTAGCAGTACATATTGTGAAACCTAAATGACTTCAAGAAACGAGTTTTTAAACCGTCAAACAAGGAAATTATTCTCCCATATTCATGTTGGGAAATGAAATATTTATTTAAAAAAGCAGACCCTATGTTGTCCTTCTCATAAATGTGAAAAGTATTTTTTTTTTAAAAAAACGATTTTCTGGTCATAATTTGAAAACACAGCACAGCTCCTATGTACAAGCACACCATAGCTGGCTTCCTTATTTTCTCCAAAAAGCATACTAATCTCTTTCTAAATTAAATTAATCTTTTCTCACCTTAGCACGATTTTTAAACACATCATATAAGCAAATTAGTCTCCCAGATTCATGGGAGAAGTACCTTAAAATTGTCTAGCACACATAGGGGCGCATTTACAAGGCACATGCACCAGGGGAAAATAACTTAAATTTGCAAAGCACTTATGAGGGTGTATTTACAAGGACCTTGCACCACCTTTAAAGTCACTTTTAAAATGGGGAAAATGACGTGAATGTGTCTCATAAGCCTTGAAAATATGCCCCCATGTTGACTATGTAACTCTTGCAGAACATATTGTGAAACCTAAATGACTTCAAGAAACGAGTTTTAAACCAACAAACTAGCAAATTATTCTCCCATATTCATGTTGGGAAGTGAAATATTTATTTAAAAAAGCACACCCCATGTTGTCCTTCTCATAAATGTAAAAAGCATGTCTTTATGTTAAAAAACGATTTTCTGGTCATAATTTGAAAACACAGCACACCTCCTATGTACAAGCACACCCTGTCAGTACTAATACTTCACATTATCTATATTTATAAATTGTCAAATAAGCAAAATCTTTTTGGAAAAAATAATGAAAACACTTGACACAAAACAACATTTTAAATGCACAGCTGGCTTTCTTATATTCTCCATAAACTATACTAGTCTCTATCTAAATTAAATGAATTTTTTCTTACCTTAGCAAATACTTTTTGAATTTCAAAACAGTCTCAGACACACACCAATTTTTCTTTAGCAGAGCAAATGGTATGCACTCCAGAGGCTGCAACCACGAAAGGCACAGAAATGCTGAATTTCATCATACATATCTCTCATGTCACCCATTCAAAACTCTTCCCTCACTTTTTTCAAATCAACAGCCTTCCCTCCTCTGCCCTTTCTGCCCTTTTTCCATAGCAACTACCTCCTGAAAGACCTCTCATGTTTACAATCTCACACAACAATGTTTCAAATGAACTCTGAACTCTCAGTACACCTGCTAATCCACTGCAATGTTTCTTAAAATCATTTTTTCTTAACCATTCAAATTACATCTTTCAAAGAACACATCCATGCACCCTAACTTTCTGTTTTCAGAAATGGAAATCCACCAATCACTGCTAGTGAATCATTAGCACTGAAACTCCACATTTTTTTTTCTTTACAAACTCCTACTGTTTCAACAGCCATTTCATTCCCACACTTCATCTGAATGCAGCAGAACCTCCTCTCACCATGTTTTCTGTCTGGATTCTTGGGCATAGCTACATCCACTGGGCTCACAGGTATGCTGATAACAGAAATTTACACAACCTCAATTTACAAAATGTGAAAATCAAATGGATTGGCCAAAGAGGATTGAGATGTCACCAATTGATACCATTGGTGAAAACCTTTTTACATTTGCCAAACCCTGACCTCATAATAGTGCACTGTGGAGGAAATGATTTGGGCACTTTGACTGGGGTAGGTCTGAAAATGCTCTTAAAGGACACCTTTGAGCAATTAATGGCACTTTTTCCTCAAACTGCCTTGGTATATTCCAATATATGCCAAAGACAGAAATGGAGGTGGTCCAATCAAATTTGTCCACAAATTGAGAAAGCGAGGAAGCATGTAAATAAGTCTGTTTCAGCTTATATGAGAGACCATGGAATGGGCGCCATCTATAACAATAACTTGCGTTACTACATGCAAGATATCTACAGAGGAGATGGTGTGCACTTCTCAGATGAGGGAAACAGAGTTTTCATACAAAATTATAGACTGTGTATTGGTACCTACTTATAAGTACCTAGACCTTACACAGAACCCAAAAGCTCTTTTCAGAGCTACCTTAACTATAATTACTCTTTTAAAATTTCAAAGGTACCTTTTTTCACTAATTTTCACTAATGTTCGCTTCCCGGTTCGCGTACCGGCAGCTAACCGCGCAAAAAATGTAAAAAAAAAATTTGGGACATATATGAGCCTCCTCAGCCACCCTCAGAAAACCTAGGGGGTCAGGATACGTCTCCCGTGCCCCCTTATACCCTATCCCAACATTCTTTATCCTCCATCTTGTGTCTAAATTCATCCGAAGCACAAGATGGCGGGCTCCCGTTATGCTGCCGGTTAGTTTCCCGATATGCTATCCGGAACGCTGCCCGGTTCGCGTACCGGGTAGCGCTTCTACCGGCGAAAAATCAATTTTTTTTTATTTGCCCCACGGGACCCTTTAATAACCCCCACATCATTCCTAGGGGGTCAGGAGGGGTCTACCTTTCCCCCTTTCATTAAATTCCCCATTCATTTTTCTCCACCTCTTGTTTCTCGATCCTACCGAGAGACAAGATGGCGGCCGGTCCGGACTGTTTAGAATGTTGACAGACACCGGAGAGCCAATCAGCTTCGCTTCGCGAAGTTCCGTTACGTGTCAGGTACGCGAACCGGGGCGCTAACAGGAGCGCTGTCACAGATATATCTGTTTTTTAAAACGTTAATTTCTCAAAATCCACTGGAGCACATATATTGAGACATAGCAAAGGCACGTCGGGCAAACCATATCTACAATTTTGCCAAGTTTCGTGTAAATCCATTGAGCCGTTCGAGCTAAAAGTGATTCCAACCGCCCTACGGAAAAATGAATGGGAAAAACACGTTTTGGGACCCCCTTTGTTCTCGGCCCCCCCTTGACGAAACCCCCCCAAATTTTAAGGGGCTGCTCAGAATCAAAATGTGCCATTTTCCTGAAAATTTCAGCCAATTCCGTCCACAAACGCCAAAGTTATTCGACATAGAATTTTCAGAAATCCCATAGGAAAGAAATCCTAACTATATATACCTACTGGCGACCGCCAGTAGGTAATATATATATATATATATATAGAAAGAAGAGTCCCAACCGCTCCTGGTAGCGGTTCAAACAGGCGCAGACCTCCACTCCAAAGGTTAAATAAACAGTGTTAAATCACCAAGCCATCACGACAATAAAGGTGTCAGCAGTGCATATTTATTTTGGCAAAAAGTGAAAGAGCAAGTGCCCTCCCTGACGCGTTTCGCTCCGCGAACGGAGCTTGGTCACATGACGCGTCAGGAGTAGGCAGTGAAATAAATGGTAGTTAAAAGCCCAAGCGCCTAAAGAAACAGGACGCAAGGGTTTACAACAAAGCAAACAAGCAATAATTAAGCATACTGTTGAAAAATAAATGCTCAAGTGCATAAAGATGTTTAAACAAAGAGACAAAATCAAAGCATAGTGCTCAAGTACAATTGAAAAGGCTGGATGTCAAACAGTGCAAACCAACAAACAAAAATCAAATCAATTTCACTCGTTAGTTTGCCGTGATAACCTTATCCATAAAGATGGAAAAACCGCAACATATATACATCTTAAATACTCTCCCCTAATTTCATCAGAGAGTATAACATGAAAAAAAAAAAAAATATATATATATATATATATATATATATATATATGTCTATTGCAAGTGCAAAATGTGGTTTTATGGAAATCCAAGTCCATAGGCCTAAACAACAAAATTATGTGAACCAATGTCTCAAAGTGCTTGAATGCTAAAGTGCAAATGCTTCAAGAAACCTCATATTCAGATGTTAGATAAATGGAATACAATAAGGCGATAGGAAACTCCTGTGGAAACCTGCAAAAAATTTGAATATATATATATATACCACAGAACAACAATAAAAAATCATCAAGCTTATATAAACTTGTCATCATAGACAAAAAATGTAGATATATAGCAAAAGGGGAACATATCTTGCTGATCATGGTTAAGAAAAGGAACACACATTACAAAAAATGATGTAATTCATCAAAAGCATTTAACCCGTTAGGAGATCTGGTATCAAGCAGTAAAATAAAGAACGCTTCTCTTTGGCGCAGAAGTTTCTCCCGGTCACCACCCCTGCCCGGATTAGCTACAGAACACAACAAAGTATATTTCAAGTCTTTCAATTTATTGTTGTGGACTGCTTTAAAGTGGCGAGCCACTGGATAGTTTATATCTGAGTTTACTATGGCCCGGATATGTTGCAATATTCTTTGGTTAGCTTGCAACTTGGTGCTTCCAATATAAGAGAGTGAACATGTGCAGGTAAGTTGATAGACTACATAGTCACTGCGACATTTCAAATGTTCTTTTATTGGAATAGCTCTCTCATTAAAGGCAGATGTATAATGCGTGCCTTTGACAGCAAAAGTGCAAGCACGGCACAAAATACACCTGTAAAAACCTGGTTTGTTAAGCCAGGTAGTTTTAGGTGGAAGCTCAGGTTGGGTTCTATCTAAAGAGTCTTTCATACAAGGAGCCCTCCTAAAGGTTATAGCCAGTGATCTGTGCAAAAATGGACCAAGAATCACATCCGTTAATACTATAGGCCACTCTGATCTGATGATCTTGCTTAACTTGGAGGTCTGGGAACAGTAAGTGGTGATAAAGCGAGGTGAACTCAAAATAGCGGAATCAGGGATGATTTTGACTTTAGGGGTCAAGAGTTCCTCACGAGGACGAGCTAGTGCTTTAGTTAGAGCCCGATCTAAAATAGCTCGATTATAGCCACGTCTGAGGAATCGTTCCCTAGATTCCAATAAACACTGTTTGGTGGTATCTGGGCTACTGCAAATGCATTTGATACGAATGAATTCTCCTAGAGGTATGCTATTTATAGTATGTGGGGGATGGGCACTGCGGGCGTGCAAGATGGAATTGCCCGCAGTGCTTTTCCTGTGAAGTTTTGTCTGAATAATGTTGTGATCGATATAAACCTGGACATCCAAAAATTCAGCAGAGTTTGGAAAGGGGCGACCATTCGGTCCCCCCGAACGTATGGCGGAGTACCACGATCCCCCCGGGAAGCCATCTTGGGCGGGAGGCGAGTCTCGGCTGGTATGCCCGAAGCGGCGTAGCCGGGGCGCGCCTTTTTCCCGCCCTAGAGTGGGCTGGCCTAGACACTGACGCGGCCGGCCACGCCCCTGGGGCAGGCAGGGGCGGGTTTACGCCCGCCCTGAAGACGGATAAAAGAAGCAACAAGCCAAGGAAGCATCCTCTTGTTCCTGTGCTCTGAAGCTGGACCACCTCGCTGCACATGAGCTCGAGACGGAACGAAGAGCCAATTTTGAGCGTTGTAATCTTTCTTGTTTGTTTTGCAGATACTCTGTCGGAGAATGCCCAAGAAAGCGGGAAAGCGAATGACTACCGACCAGATGCTGCGTGTTCTTATGAAAGAGGTGACCGACCTAAAGAAGCGAATGGCGGATAAAGACGAGGAAGGGGGACCGAAACGTCCTTTGGCAGGAGCAGCTCCAGGCAGAAAAAGGCAAGAGGCCCAGAAGGGGAGCAGCTGGGGGAGACATCCCGGTTCCCTGTACCCCACTCGAAGAACCAACTCCCGTGCCGGAGGGGGGGAATCCGATTCCCGTGGTGGTCACCCCCGTGTCCGGGGAAGATATGCCGCCCGAGCTGGCAGCACAATTAGCAGCGTGGTTGGGTAAAGGTAGCAAGGGCGCCACGGCTGACGACGCGCAGGTGTTGATGAAGCAACTGCGTGAAACAAGGGAAGCGACGAAGGCACCATCGCCGGCTGCGGCAGTAGAGAAACCACCTGGGACAGGTCCAGTCGCAGATACAGCTTCCGGTTCAGGTAAGCGGCCATTGCCGATTGCGAGGGATGAGTCTGCACCCTCTCGAAGGGAAAAGTTGGGTCAACATGTCCCTCTGGCTATCAAAGAGAAGATATGGGCAGAGGAGTATATAAACATCTTCTCGTTGCTTACCGATCATTATGAGATGGAGCATGTTAAGAGCCAGAAGGAGCTCATGCATCCGAGTGTTTGGCGCGCAAAGATGGCCGCCTTTAAGGTAAATGAAAACATTGGCAATTGGGGCAAAGCATGGGGGATTTTTACATCCATCATGGGTGAACGTAGGCCCGAATTGCTGTCCGAATTGCCGATTTATCAGTCACGGATCATGGGGTATTCTGTATCACACGAGGGCAATCAATGGTTCTGTTACGATAATATTTTCAGAAAAGCGAAAGAACATGATAAAAACTTAACTTGGGATTGTTATGATTCTGTGTCTTGGTCCAAAATGGAAGATACTGGTATGTTGAAGTTGCCATTGGTAGGGAGTAGCGTGGGTGAATCCTCCCGCCAATATGCGGGGACGCCCTTTCGATCAAGTACGAGTAACGACAACCACTCGAGGCCAATCGGCAACGCAGGAAAGAGGGGGATTTGTTGGAACTTTAACAGGGGAAAATGTACCAGGCCCCAGGGGTCATGCAAATTTAGGCACGAATGTGGTGGGTGTGGGCAATCATCCCATCCTGAGTCCATGTGCAGAGCCAAAACGGGTGATAACGGGGGTAGAGGAGGCGCCAAACAGGTCTGACATAGTCCGAGGGGCGCCTTTACCTACTCCGATTGATACCATGGCAATGATTCCCTGGCTCAGCGAATACCCGGATCACGCTTCCGCTGGGGTGTTGCGGAACGGGTTTTCATATGGTTTCCGCATCCCAGTGAGGGAGTTTCAGGGTGTAGCGAAATGTAAAAACCAGATATCGGTCTTGCAACATACGACCGTGGTACAGAAAAAGATCGGGAAAGAGGTTACTCGAGGTCGAGTCGCCGGTCCATTTAATGTGCCACCAGTTGCTAACTTTGTTTGTTCCCCTTTAGGGGTGGTCCCCAAGAAGGACCCGGGTGAGTTTCGGCTGATACATAATTTATCAGCCCCACGTGGTCTTTCCGTAAACAATGCGATAGACCCGGAAGTGTGTTCGGTGCGGTACGCATCCTTCGATGAGGCCGTGGCCATATTGAATCGCCTGGGGCCCGGTGCGCTGATGGCAAAATCTGATATCGAGTCAGCGTTCCGGTTGCTCCCGGTACATCCAGACGATCAGCGTCTCCTTGGTTTCATGTTTCAGGGTCACTATTACATGGATAGGTGTATGCCAATGGGGTGCTCTATATCTTGTGCCTATTTTGAAAAGTTCAGTTGTTTCTTGCAATGGGTCTTCACAAGGAAGAGGGGGTTTCAACATGTTATGCATTACCTCGATGACTTTTTGTTTCTGGGGGCAGCCGGGGATCCGGAATGTGGACAGGCTTTGACTGAATTTCGTGTCCTGATGAATCAGTTTGGTGTGCCATTGGCACCAGGTAAGACTGTGGGTCCCTCGACTTGCCTCGAGTTTCTGGGGATCGAGCTCGACTCGGAAGAAGGTTGTTTTCGTTTACCAGGAGACAAAGTGTTAAGATTCAGGGCATGCCTGCAAACGTGTATAAGTGAGTCTAAGGTTAAGCTACATCAATTACAACAATTGGTGGGACAGTTGAATTTTGCCCTACGAGTAATACCGATGGCCCGCCCCTTTTCCCGCTCGATCGCTCAAGCCATGGTCGGCCTGAAGGAGGGTCATCATCGCACAAGGCTCTCGGCAGAGGTTCGCCAGGACATGCGCATTTGGTTGGCATTTCTGGCGGATTTCAATGGTCGAATTGTCTGGAACAAACCGGCGGTGTCCTCTGAGGAGCTGGGGCTGTGGACGGATTCGGCAGGGAGCATTGGTTTTGGTGCCATATTCGGCACTCAGTGGTCGGCACAAAAATGGCCGTCATGGTGGCATGATAGTGGACTGACAAGTAACATTGCTTTTCTGGAACTTTTCCCCATTCTGGTGGCCCTGAGAACTTGGCCCGAGGGGTTCAGAGATCACTCTGTGGTATTCTGGTCTGATAACATGACCGTGGTTGAGTGTATCAATAGCCAGGCAGCACGATGCAAATGGATTCTGAGATTGCTCAAGGAAATGGTATTACTGTGTATGCAATTGAATGTGCTATTTAAGGCAAGACATGTGCCGGGTGTGATGAACCAGGCGGCTGATGCGCTTTCTCGTTTTCGTATGCAGGCCTTCTGGGGTTTTCTGCCCACAGCGGACCCGGTGGCGGCACCCTTTCCCGAAGCTCTCTGGTCTCTCGGTGCCCCGAACTTCGTAACCTCGTGGGAGAGAGTTTAGCACCCAGGACGAGGAAGGCATATGAAGGGGCGTTCCGTTCCTATTGGGCCTTTTTGGGGGCTGCTAGAGGGGAGCTTTGGGGCCAGGAGGAGTTGGTAGTGAAATTCCTGCTGTCTTTACATCAGGCAGGCAAATCAGTGGCGACGGCCCAGAGGCATCGGGCCGCCATTTCCTTTGTGGCTAGGGCTCATGGGATCCAGGACCCGACAGCGTCTTTCGTTGTGCAAAAAGCGCTACGTGGGTGGCAACGCCTAGAGGGTCGCAGAGTAGATGAAAGGCGCCCGATAGGTTTGGATAGGTTGGCCCTGTTATTATCCATACTCCCTGCAACGTGTTCATCCCAGTATGAAACAGTGTTATTCCGAGCCGCTTTTACGCTGGCATTCCATGGGGCTATGCGGGTAAGCGAACTAGTGGCAAGGAACAAGCAGGATGTGATGGGGGGACTGTGCCGAGAGCACGTTCAGGTCAGAGGGGGGACAATCACTGTCTCGTTTGTCAGGTCCAAGACCGATCAGGGTGCGATGGGTGATTGCATAATCATACAAAGGATTCCCGGGTCCTCCATGTGCCCGGTGGGTTGTGTAGAGGAATATTTAGCACAAAGGGTGGCATCATGGGGGGGGACCTTGTTGAGACACGCTGACGCCACCCCACTGACGAGGTTTCAGTTTCAGCGGGTGCTTGCGATGTCGATTGCCGCTGCGGGCTTGAACCCGGGCGAGTTTGGGACCCATTCCTTTCGGATAGGGGCTGCTACAGAGGCTACAGCCAGGGGTCTGAATGTCGAACAAGTTAAACGTGTGGGGCGTTGGTCCTCCAATTGTTATAAAAGGTATGTGCGGTTGCACATGTTGTGAAGCTGTAATGATGTACTCACGCTTCTTGTTTTTGTTTGGTTTCAGTTGCGCAAGCCTACGAGGCGGGGCGGACTATGCAGTCGACCCATCACCGGGCCAGCGGTCAGACATCACCGGCTGTGAAAAAGGAGGTGTGGGTCGTGGGCCACTCATACGTGAGGCGTGCCGCGGACGTATTCAAAGCAGGTGACATGATTCACGTGGCTGGGGAATACGGGTACAGTGTGTCCTTCTACGGAAGGGGCGGACTCTGTATTGACCAGTTTCAATCATTTTTCGAGGGTTTGCTAGGGCGGACGAGGTCACCGCCGTCTATAGTCATAGTACATCTCGGGGGCAATGATTTGGTCACCACTGGTAGACGACTTCTTCTAGAGGCGATGCTTTCCACTGTAAGTTGGTTAGCGAGAAGAGTTCCAGGGTGCACAATTGCATGGTCCCATATGATCCCACGAAAAGTATGGCGGGGGGCTATTTCTGTTTCTGCTCTGAATCATTCAGTAAGGAAAATTAATAACAAAGTGAGTAGATTGTTCCGTTCCAATACTCTGCATTCTATTCCGCATGGTTGTATTACTGGTGACAGTATGTATCTGGGGGATGGTGTTCATTTGTCCCGGGTGGGGAACGAGTTACTCATAGGAGACTTGATAGCTTGGCTAAAGACTTTAAGACATGACCTCTAGGTAGGAGTGTTGTGGGGGGTCCGGATAGCCGGTCAACTATCCGGCCTGTGGCGGTAAGGTCATGATCGGTGAGCACTAATTGGAAGATCCCTATGAGTGGGCGTCACCCATTACGGATGGGAGCGCTCGAGGGAGGTGGCCATTGGCCCCTCAACGGGGAGGCGGTCCCTTCTAAGGATGGGCCGCCGAAAGGAAAGGAAAGGCGGTCAAGGCCCCTTCCTGGGTAGGACGGGCTACAGCCCCCTCCTGGAGAATTTCCTGGGGCCAGGACATCTGCGACGGCAGATGTGGTAAGTTGTGTGGGGTTTGGGGGGGGGGTCTACGCTACCTTCTAGATACCTCACACGAGTCCTCGGACGACCTTTAAGTGGCGTCGAGTTTATTGGGGCCCCCGTCAAGTCAAGGGAAATTGGTAGTTGCACTTGAGGTACACCTCTGTGCGGTCGCCCCTCACAAGTGAGGGGGATATTTCTGGTTTAGGGATCTTGACACCGGTTACGACCTTGCCGTTGGCCCTTAAACGTTAGGATGTACAATTTCAAAATTTCAAGTTAAATGTTTTGTAGGATGTTAGTTCGGCTAGGAGAACCTTTGTATTAGAGAATATGTTAAGGTTAGCCAAACATCGCAATGTGGTAATGAAATTGTACATAATATGAAACTGTTATTTTAATGTTTTAATTTTGTTTCATATTTTAATAAATACGGCCGGGAGGGTCACTCCCTCCCGTCTTCCAAAAGTTCAGAACTGTTTCCGGTTTCCCATCCTTGGGGATTGTGTTGAGAGGGGGTGGCGGGTATCTCAGCCATATGGAAAGGGGCGACCATTCGGTCCCCCCGAACGTATGGCGGAGTACCACGATCCCCCCGGGAAGCCATCTTGGGCGGGAGGCGAGTCTCGGCTGGTATGCCCGAAGCGGCGTAGCCGGGGCGCGCCTTTTTCCCGCCCTAGAGTGGGCTGGCCTAGACACTGACGCGGCCGGCCACGCCCCTGGGGCAGGCAGGGGCGGGTTTACGCCCGCCCTGAAGACGGATAAAAGAAGCAACAAGCCAAGGAAGCATCCTCTTGTTCCTGTGCTCTGAAGCTGCACCACCTCGCTGCACGTGAGCTCGAGACGGAACGAAGAGCCAATTTTGACCCACCCACCAACCCCTGAGGACAGCAAGTGGTTTTGAATAAAGTTTGATGTGGTAACTCTAATTTTGTTTGCAGGTTCGGATTATTATCGTGGTAACTTTGAATATGCAATAAAGAATGGTCAATTTGTGGTATATTTTGCAAATAAAGAAATCCTGCTCTAAGTGTTGATCAGTAAGCATGCTTTTAATAAAGTTGTGGTGTTACTGTCTTTTAAGTAAATTAGTCATTTAGTTTAGAATTGTCGTATTTATTTTGGTCGGGCGGTAAGGTCATGATCGGTGAGCACTAATTGGAAGATCCCTATGAGTGGGCGTCACCCATTACGGATGGGAGCGCTCGAGGGAGGTGGCCATTGGCCCCTCAACGGGGAGGCGGTCCCTTCTAAGGATGGGCCGCCGAAAGGAAAGGAAAGGCGGTCAAGGCCCCTTCCTGGGTAGGAGGGGCTACAGCCCCCTCCTGGAGAATTTCCTGGGGCCAGGACATCTGCGACGGCAGATGTGGTAAGTTGTGTGGGGTTTGGGGGGGGGTCTACGCTACCTTCTAGATACCTCACACGAGTCCTCTGACGACCTTTAAGTGGCATCGAGTTTATTGGGGCCCCCGTCAAGTCAAGGGAAATTGGTAGTTGCACTTGAGGTACACCTCTGTGCGGTCGCCCCTCACAAGTGAGGGGGATATTTCTGGTTTAGGGATCTTGACACCGGTTACGACCTTGCCGTTGGCCCTTAAACGTTAGGATGTACAATTTCAAAATTTCAAGTTAAATGTTTTGTAGGATGTTAGTTCGGCTAGGAGAACCTTTGTATTAGAGAATATGTTAAGGTTAGCCAAACATCGCAATGTGGTAATGAAATTGTACATAATATGAAACTGTTATTTTAATATTTTAATTTTGTTTCATATTTTAATAAATACGGCCGGGAGGGTCACTCCCTCCCGTCTTCCAAAAGTTCAGAACTGTTTCCGGTTTCCCATCCTTGGGGATTGTGTTGAGAGGGGGTGGCGGGTATCTCAGCCATATGATGTGATGGTGGCAGTGAATTTTAGGTTCCTGTTGTTTATATTGATATCATTGACAAATGAAGCTGCTTGTTCTTGAGATCCCTTCCAGACGATAAAAATATCGTCGATGAACCTCCAATAATGAACAAGGTGAGGAAGCCAATGTGCGTGATATATATATCTTCACTGAAAAAAACGTACATTTCAGAGGTGTTATAGTTGTCTGGACATTTCACTCGTATAAAACCATTGAAATTCCCCTATTATAGATAGTTGTACTAACTATAACTCGCGCGCCTGTGTTTTCTCCCGCTGCTGTCCCCCCTGCCATTGTAATATGGCGGGTGGAATTCAGGGAAGGATGTCTGGCCGAGGCGATCCACCAGACATCCTAATGACCCCCTATGTATGAGTTACTATCTATATGAATAAATAAAGTGGTGTTTGTGTAAGTGAGTAGCTTATTAAATATAAGTATGATCAATTGTTTGCATAAGTGAGTAGGATGTCTACATAACGGAATAGGATATGTGCTGGTGTGTAATGTTGATGTAGGTATATAAGTATATTTAATAGTGCTCTATTGATCTTTGTTAGCATGTATGAGTGAATCTATAGGTAAGAGTTTAGATGTGTGTGAAGATGTAGAAATCACTGAGTGGGTTTTTAGAAACTTGTACTGGTGTGTCAATGGTTTCAAATTTGGTACTTCATATTTTATAATGAGTGTTGAAATGTTATGCTACTGTATTAGGCGAATTAGTTTGTCACATGGATGATGTCATCAGTGATGTAATCAGTGATGGCATTTGAGATGTCATCAGTGATGTCACTGACCATGTCATGAATGATGTAATAAGTGACATCATCAGGAGTGGATTTTTTTTTAGACGTTATTTTTTAAATGACATTACACTTTTTTAAAATTATTGACATAAAAATATTTTTTTTTCTCATTATTTTATGTTGTTTATAATATACTTAAGTTATTTTTATCTTTTTTTTGCAGTTGTGCACCCTACGAACACCCTACTCATTTACTGAGCGAAAAGGGTCCGCCACTTTACGGTCACTGTCTAGGATATGCGAAACGTGTGTGACGGGTACAACTATTTCCATGCAGTTGTTATGCGACTTGTGCGCAACGACTTGCGCATACGCGAGATGTACGTATAACGCAACATGACGGACTCGCGGTAGGGCGTGACGTCATATACATATCAGACGCGGTGTTTGTGCTACTTCTGCGATTATTTCAATGTTGAAAAACTTATTTATACATATTTAATATGAATATTAAGACAAGAGATTATCTGAGGCTATTATTTTAATAATTTTCTTTAACTTTCTTAAAAACTACATCACTGTTGTCCTATGAGTAGAAATTCACTTAGCTTGTAATAGTGTTATCGTTACCTTTTCTTACTCAGAGGTGGATCCTGGATACAGCACTGCTGCATCTCCTCTGAGCAGTTAAACGAATGCAAATTACCAAAGACGCGCGGAAGCCCACGTCTTTTTAAAAAAAAAATATTGCTAAAATGTGCGGATCATATGCGCACCCTGCGATTTTCTCCCAAAAATAAGAAAAAAAAATAGGGGCCCTGGGAGACCTTGTGGGACCCCCTGAGGAGACTAAGCATGGGCTGAAAATACGTTCGGCTCGCGGAATTTGTGGATTTTCCTCAATTTCGCGATCCGCGAATCTCGCGAAATCGCGGTAAAATCCGCGAATCAGCGGGACGAATTTTCAGTCAAGCACTTACAAGCAGCAAATGTTGAAGCTAATTTTTTGTAACCTTTTACAAAAGGGTTACAAAGAAATTAACTTCAACTTGGGCACCTGCTGCTGTAAGCCTGTAGGTGCTTCCTAGTGCCTCGTTGCCTACTTGCAACTATTCTCTGACCCTGCTCTGACCCTTGAAGCAGGGTTGGAGAATATTTACAAGTTGGCAATGAGGCGCCTGTCACGAAAATTAAACCTCAACAGGAAGCACTGACAGATATAAAAACAAGCATTTGCAATGCAATAGTTCGCGCATTAGGAAAGTTTGAGCTATTGGTCTTGTAAATGACAATTTTTTTTATTTATGTGTTGGTTTTGAAAATAGCTAAATTAATAGCTTTGTCATTTACAATGCCAATAGTTATAACTTTTGCAAATGTGACACCTTTAGCATTTGTAATGCAACATGTTTTGTATTTATGTGACTTAGCTGTATATATTACAAATTACAATGGCTTTTAATTTTTTTAAATAATTAATACTTAAATAAAAGTGATTTTAATTTATAATGGCAATAGCTTAAACTTTTGTAAATAACTTTTGTGAAGATTATGTTCAGTGTATTTTATTGTGACGAAAATCCAAGAACAGAAGTGAAATATTAACATCTTTTTGTGACATTTGTAATAAAGTTTGAAACATTGAGAGAACATATTTGAACCAGTTGTTGTTGAATGGTTGCGCAGATTGATGCTGGGGTGACGCTGATTGGTGCTGTGGTGGTGCTGTGGTGGTGCTGAGCAGTGCTGTGGTGATGCTGAGTGGTGCTGTGGTGGTGCTGAGTGATACTGGGATGGTGCTGAGTGATGCTGGGGTGGTGCTGAGTGGTGCTGTGGTGGTGCTGAGTGATAATGTGGTGGTGCTGATTGATAATGTGGTGGTGATGAGTGATGCTGGGGTAGCGCTGAGTGATGATATGGTGATGCAGTCGGCAGGAAGGCACAAAAAGCAGTCTAACAAAGGGCAGAAAGGCAGAAAAACAAAGGAAAAACAAGTCTAACAGAGGGCAGAAGGGCACAAAAAACCAGTCTAACAGAGGACAGAAGAGCACAAAAACAAGGGAAAAATGAGTCTAACAGAGGGCAGAAGGGCACAAAAAACTAGTCTAACAGGGCAGAAAGGCACAAAAACGAGTCTAACAGAGGGCAGAAGGGCAGAAAAGCAAGGGAATAACAGAGGGCAAAAGGGCACAAAAACGAGTCTAACAGAGGGCAGAAGGGCAGAAAAACAAGGGAAAAATGAGTCTAACAGAGGGCAGAAGGGCACAAAAAACGAGTCTAACAGGGGGCAGAAGGGCAGAAAAACAAGGGAAAAAACAAGTCTAACAGAGGGCAGAAGGGCACAAAAAACTAGTCTAACAGGGCAGAAAGGCACAAAAACGAGTCTAACAGAGGGCAGAAGGGCAGAAAAGCAAGGGAATAACAGAGGGCAAAAGGGCACAAAAACGAGTCTAACAGAGGGCAGAAGGGCAGAAAAACAAGGGAAAAATGAGTCTAACAGAGGGCAGAAGGGCACAAAAAACGAGTCTAACAGGGGGCAGAAGGGCAGAAAAACAAGGGAAAAAACAAGTCTAACAGAGGGCAGAAGGGCACAAAAAACGAGTCTAACAGGGGGCAGAATGAATCCCGCCCTGCTTGTTTGTACACGAAGATGCCACCTTTCTCTACTCAACTAGAGTACTTTCTACTGTCTAATCAGTAAGTGCTCCCTCGTTGGCTAAATGTATAGGGGCAGATTTACAATAACTGGTGCATCCCCAGGGATGCACCAGTTATTGTGTGCCCCAGTTCCGCCACCCATGCGTAACGCATCTGTGCCATAAAAGGAGCGCATTGCTGGAGCTGCGTCGCAGCTCCAGCAATGCTCTGGGGGCCCCTATCTCCCCAATGCTGCATCAAGCCTTGCGCCTGCTTCAAGCAGGTGCAGGGTTTGACGCAGCATTGGACTAAAAGTGACTGAGTCAATTCTTGTAGATTTTACTCAGCCACTTTTAGGAGGCGTTCCTGCGCAGGAACACCCTCCCCTGTGCCGGAACGCCTCCTGATGGCGCAGGGCTTTACAACGTGACGCATCTCTCAGATGCGTCACGTTTTTAATACCCAGCACCATGGCGCATCTTTTGTGCTGCCGCTGCGTCACAAAAGGTCTCGGTAGAGGGTGGGAGTTATGAACCAGAGGGTGGCAGTGATAAACCAGAGGGTGACAGCGATGAACCAGAGGGTGGCAGGGGTGAACCAGAGGGTGACAGTGTTGAACCAGAGGGTTGCAGTGCTGAACCAGAGGGTGGCAGGGGTGAACCAGAGGGTGGCAGTGATGAACCAGAGGGTGGCATGGGTGAACTAGAGGGTGGCAGTAGTGAACCAGAGAGTTACAGTGGTGAACCAGAGGGTGGCAGTGCTGAGCCAGAGGGTGACAGTGGTTAACCAGAGGGTGGCAGTGGTGGAACAGAGGTGCTGTGATGAACCAGAGGGTGGCAGGGGTGAACCAGAGGTGCTGTGATGAACCAGAGGGTGGCAGTTGTGAACCAGAGGGTTGCATGGGTGAACCAGAGGGTAGCAGTGGTGAACCAGAGAGTCACAGTAGTGAACCAGAGGGTGCCAGTGCTGAACCAGAGGGTGACAGTGGTTAACCAGAGGGTGGCATTCGTGAACCAGAGGGTGACAGTGCTGTACCAGAGGGTGGCAGGGGTGAACCATAGGGTGCTGAGATGAACCAGAGGATGGCAGTGGTGAACCAGAGGGTGGCAGTGCTGAACCAGAGGGTGACAGTGGTTAACCAGAGGGTGGCAGTGGTGAACCAGAGGTGCTGTGATGAACCAGAGGGTGGCAGTTGTGAACCAGAGGGTGGCAGTGGTGAACCAGAGGGTGACAGTGCTGTACCAGAGGGTGACAGGGGTGAACCAGAGGTGCTGTGATGAACCAGAGGGTGGCAGTCATGAACCAGAGGGTGGCAGTGGTGAACCAGAGGGTGACAGTGCTGTACCAGAGGGTGGCAGGGGTGAACCAGACAGTGTTGTGATGAACCAGAGAGTGGCAGTGATGAACCAGAGGGTGGCAGGGGTGAACCAGAGGGTGGGAGTGGTGAACCAGAGGGTGGCAGTGCTGAACCAGAGGGTGACAGTGGTTAACCAGAGGTTGGCAGTGGGGAACCAGAGGTGCTGTGACGAACCAGAGGGTGGCAGTTGTGAACCAGAGGGTGGTAGTGGTGAACCAGAGGGTGACAGTTCTGAACCAGAAGGTGGCAGGGGTGAACCAGAGAGTGGCAGTGCTGAACCAGAGGGTGGCAGTGGTGAACGAGAGGGTGGCAGGGGTGAACCAGAGGGTGGTAGGGGTGAACCAGAGGGTAGCAGTGATGAACCAGAGGGTGGCAGTGGTGAACCAAAGGGTGCTGTGCCCATACACGACCGCATGGGTAACTTCGCCATGCAAGCGGCCCGCGAACACGCAAAAAGCCCTGCGAACACGCAAAAAACTCAGCGAACAAGCAAAAAACCCTGCGAACACGCAAAAAAACAAAAATCCGCAAATTCGCACGAATTCGCAGATTTTGCAGATTGCAAATTCGATTTCGCGGAATGCTATTTTCCTCCTGTGCTGGGCCCCAATGATAATAGGTGTGGTCATGACGGAACCATTCCGTCATCAGCACAGCTCAACCATGACTGATGACGGAATGGTTCCGTCACCAGCATCGAAGGGGTTAAACACACATTTCACACGCTTCTTCAGCCTCCCTTTTACCGAGACCGAGATCAAGCCCAGGAGTTTGTGAATGAAGTGAGTGACTAATCTCGGCCTAACATTTGTATAATGCAATACTATTTCCTATTTTGCTGTCCAAATATAACCTCCGATGATTACTTTTCATCCCCAACCCTATTGAGAACAAATGTTTTTATGAACATTAAAATTAAGCTTGGACATATGTACATTTTAACTCTTTTTTCAGTTACCACAATGTTACATAAGTCAGCAGCAAGTTGCCAACATTGAAGAAAGTATATCTTCCTGTTCCAGTTCATTTCACTGATGTCTCAAATATGGCATGAACTAGTTGTATGAAGCCAGAGAGAGCCACACATTTTTAACGGACAACTTTAAGGTAAATACTCACAATACGACTACTCAACGAAGTTAAAAATTAACAGATATAAGTACCTGAGGGGTTTTCAGTGGCAAATAATCTCCAATTCACACTGTATGGATAGGTCTGATACAGGGTAGATCTCTGTATAACTAAAGGATGGTTAGGTATTAAGATGGCATACAGAGCTCCCAACCTTCTTACTTTTTTCTTAATGGGTTCCAAATTGGGGACGAATATTAGGCTGTGCAGTAGAGGTTGATGGTGTTGCTCCACTGGTACTTGGGCCTCCTGATGAAGCAGGAGGAGCCTCTCTCAATCTCCTTAACTCTTCCCTTGCAAAGTTGACCGGATTCTTAGTCTGCATGTGCTTCAACATAATTGCAGTTCCATACTAGTCCTCTTTATTGGGGTCTCCTCTTGAAAGCAGTCTTTCATATGGGCAAAGGAACTTTTCTTGCATTCACCTTTTTTCAGACTTGTGAAAATTTATTTCAAAACATTCAATAAATACGGTGTCACTATGCATTGAGTCAAATGCTTTATTAAAAATATGCAGAAAATGTTTTCTTTAATTTTTGTTAAGGTCTTTACAAGAGAATTTGAAAGGAGAAAGTAGGAGATGAATAACAGAGGTAGGACGTTATATCTCAAACTATAAAAATTGATAAAAAGAGTGGACCAAAGTCTGCATGTATAATGCCAGTGGAAGAGTTTCAGGCACACTGCAAAAATTAAAAAAAATATAAATATCGTCAAGTGTTACTTTGACTTGTAATGTTTGACCTCATTTAGTCACATCAATCCAATTTTAAATACTAATTTTCTTTTTTGTTTTGCAGGCTAACTACAATACTTCTTTTGGAGTCCATATTATATGCTGTTTATTATATTGCTTAGTTTGTTATAGTTCTAGTTATTTATTGTATTGTTATCTTTTAGTTATAGTTCCAGTTATTGTTTTAATAAAAGTTAATTAAAAAAGTACAAATGTCTGTTTTTTGTGGGGTAGCAGTCATCAATAGAAATGATATCTATAATTTGAAGTATAATTCTGAGGCTAACTCATTAGCAACATAGTGTGGTGAACTTTTAACCTCTGTGCTTCGAAAAGTGTAACAGGCAGAAAGCCGTTTGGGGGTAGGGTTAAAAGTTACTGGCTGTACAAAAACTGTTATATTTACCCAGGATCTTCTACATCACAGAAAGAAAAGCAAAGTAAAACAAAACACTGTACCAGATTTACAACCCCCTTGCACCACTTTTGCGTCCAACCCCCCCATCCCCCTACAACATTACAAGTATGTGGGCTACAACGACCCCCCTCAAGCCCCGGGAACCACCACCCCCTGAAAATGCACGGCCTATGTTTATATTTATTCACATGCCACCTTGCCTGATGCACCATTAGGATGCAGGAGGCCTTCAGCCCCAGGAGCCGCAGCGTCAACCTGACCGAGACCCGGGATAAAAGCTGAAAGATTAGAATCAGAGCCTAAATATCCGGACCCCGCTGTTCGGATTGAAAAACGCGAAACTGCGCCGAGTCCAGAACTGCTCCGATGAAGAGGAGCTCCTGAGAGGGGCACACGTGCAACTTCGGCACGTTGATGGACAACCCCAGCAGGTGCAAGAGGTCGACCGTAGTCTTTGGTGGGAGACAACTGTCTTGGGCGAGGCCGCCTTCAACAAAAAGTCATCGAGATAAGGGAAGACTGAAACACCTGATCTATGCAAATAAGTGAATAAACATGTGAATAAATCTTTCTACTTTTCCACGAGACTATAGAATATTGTCCACATACCACAACAATCTGCGTTTCAATATGCATGGCATCTATTAAAGAGATAGTGTACATTTTACAGATGAAGGAAACCGAGTCTTCCTCATGAACTTTAGACTCTGCATCTGTACTTGTAATTACTAAAATCTCTCAATAAACACAAGGGCTCCTTGTAGAACCACCCGATATCTATACACATAAGCTTGATTTATATCTCAAAAATAATGCTTTGTTTTTTTCAGTGACCCAATGCGCATCTCGTGACTTTTTTTGAAAAAAAATGTTTACTTTTTTGTCCTACATGTCCCTACGTCAGCCCCTGAACAGGCCTAGGGTGTCAGGGTGTGTATAACCTGCACCTGTTCACGTTTTGCCAACATATTTCACAGACTTCTTCACCCTCACTACTACCGAGGCACAAAATAGCTGCCAACAGTTCCTGGTTTCGAATGTTTACAACCACTTGACAGCCAATTAGAATTCAGCACGTGATCGGAACAGTGCGCTTATCCTACGAGGCCAATCCTCGCACAATCCGCGGATCATCTGCGCCCATGGATATATAAATAACTTTAAACGTAATTTTCAAAGAAACTACTGAACAGATTGACACCAGATATGCCAAAGACACAAGTCCGAACTGAGGAATACCTCTCTGCCAAATTTGGTGTGATATTGTTCAGCCGTGGCTAAAGGTCCTATGAGAAATTGCATGGGGAAAATGTGTTTTGGGACCCCCCTTTTTTCTCAGCCCCCGCTTCACCGATCGCCCCCAAACTTTTAGGGAAGGAGTGGAACTGAGTTGACCAACCGTATGGAAAAACTCAAGAAGATTCATCAATTGACGCCAAAGTTATTGGCAATAGAATGTTGAGGTTTTCCCATGGATAATAGGTCCTAACTATAACTACCTACCTACCTACTGGTGACCACGACCATTAGGTCGGATATATATATATATATATATATATATATATATATATATATATATATATATATATATATATATATATATATATATATATATATATATATATATATATATATATATATATATATATATATATATATATATATATATATATATATATTATATTTCATAAAACAGGTGTGCCCATGCACAGAAGCGCACTCAAGACAGCGCTGGTTCGAGGGAAAACCTTTATTTAGGTCAAACTGCTAGTGCAAACAGGGAGTCAATAAACAGGTATGGAGCTGTTATCCACAACGCATTTCAGGCTTTTTCCTTCTTCTTGGTGGATCGCCATAATACAGCCACACGCCCCTGCACACCTTAAGTCAAATCAGCCCTTCAATGAGCCAATCAGGTGAATGGACTTACACAGATGTATTCTGGGAGATGCAGTACGAATTCATTTAATGCCTCCGTATTCTTGGTGCAAAAATAGTCCCAATTTCAACCCTGAATGGGCCTCTCCAAAACACTGCAGTTTGCAATTTATCCATCACGCTTCTCCAAGGACTCATAGAATTCCAAGTACCCTGGCCCCCTTCAATCATGGGGTGGTGCAGCTTCCAGCGGCTGTGCGGCGCGTATAAACATCATAAGGCAGGTGAGCCCATGCACTTTCTGCGCACTCAAGACAGCACAGGTTCGACGAAAAACCTTTATTGATGTCAAACTTCTGGTGCAAACAGAGAGTCAATAAACAGGTATGGCGCTTTTATCCATGACGCATTTCGGGCTCTTCCCTTCATCTTGGTGGAACGCCATAATACAGTCACATGCCCGGGACACCTTAAGTCAGTAGAAAAGGAGCTTTTGTGGCACAAGGGAATGATCTACATCCTGGAATTGAAATTCCAAGCATTACTCATAAGATGGGAACATACATCCTTGGTAGCAGGACTTCCAGGAATCAGAAGATAAAAAACTTGATAGTCTGTCATTTTTTGGTTGCTCAAATGATAAGGGTCCTTGAGACATCTGTTAAATAATGCAGCATCTCTTCACAGAATAAGTTACTTTGAGAAAAAGCAGAGAGACTGTTATAACCATTGACTAACTCTCCACAACGATGGTAACCAATATAAATTGACTTTGTTAAAAATATATCCCTATCAGAACAGAAGACAACTATTAATAATATGTGACTCTTTTTCTAAAAATGGACACTTCGTTCCATTGAAAAGTTTCCCACAGCACCCAGCCTTCACCAGTGTTTCTCAAAGAAGTCACTAGATTGTATGAACTTCTCTATGTCATTAATGACATAAAGAAGATATCCATTCACAACTTTGGGTTCTGAATTTTATGTCCACCAGCTATGATCCCAAACAGGTGGGCAGCAAGGAAGACTAAACCAGATCCTTGAACATATGAGTTGTTTTCTTATGAACGATTCAGAAAGATAGGTACAATGGATTCCAATTGCAGAACTCCCATACAATGCACCTACACATCTCTTTGGGACATTCTCTGACTTTTGCCTAACAGGATTGTAACCCCACAGTTGGCTACTTAACCTTTCCTCCTCCTCAGTTCCATCAGTTCAGACTCTGCTGCAAGACATAAGGCTCAACATTCAGCATTAACTCATCTGAGAAGGGCTATATTTTGGTCTAAAATAGTTGTGAATTTGTGGCACATTGCAGGACCAGTATTTCAGACAGGGGAGTAGGTCTGGTTGTCTTGAGACTGCTTTTACATCCCTGGTGCTCAACACAAGTTTGCACCAACATTTGTAGGACCCTCTCCCATGACCAAATTAATAGGGAAAGCTTCATTAGAACTAAGACTTCCGTGTCACTGGAAGATGCATCTATTAGTTCATATCTTCAGACTAAACAAAACAACCTGTTCAACTTCAATGCCTGTCCCTCCCATTTTAGTAGATAGGAAACCTGAGTGCAAAGTAGAGGAAGTACTTGACTCAAATATATCATCCAGGGCCACTGTTGTATCTGCTAGTATGGAAGGAGTATGATTTATTAGATAACGTCTGTGAAACAGCAGCTTTTGGCCATTCTCTGAAACTTGGGAAGATTTTCACAGAAATATGTCCTATAGACCCAGGCCTAGGAGGAATGGGGTCTTTGGAAGGGGGTTATGTCAAATTTCAACATAAGACACTACATAGGAGGGTCAGGAAGCATTAAAGAACCACACAACACCTAGGCAGGGATGGAAATATGTCAACAGGTTAAGACACCAGCCACCTCTAATAGAGAGGAGAAACTCTATTGCCAGAAGCCATCATTCAGAGATTGGGAGGTTTCATCATTTGGGTCTGACCTCCTCTCACTAGGGAACTCAGTCTCAGGAATTGACTGTGGTACCCTTAGTTGATTGAAGGACTAGAGGATGGCTGATGACTCCACAGAGTATAACATAGAACCCATAGCATATGCTATGTGAAGAGGGTTTCAACTACAAGAAAAAGAAAAGTGCAGCGCCAAATGATACGAAAAAAGTCTGTTAAAAATGACTAAGGCCCAATTTTATTACCAGAGTGCGCTAGTCAAGGTTAAAAAGTAGTATGCTGACATTTGAGATTATCAACTGTTAAGCAGTGAAATTAGGTCGACATGTTTCTGCCCTCACAAGGATCTATTAGTATCGGGGCATTCTTCTGGACCAGACAGGCAAGAAATATATAAAGCTGCTGCTGAATATCAAGAAGTGAAAAACTATACAGTGATGAATGTCAAATGAAACATTTCATATACTCCACCAATTCACCAAAAAGACAGCCTCTATGAAATGAATGGGCTGAAATGAAACCATAAAGTGGTTTCAAAGTAGTCTATATAGTGCATACAATACATACACTTACCCATATCAGTTGGGTGACACCCTCACCTCTACCTGGTAACTACTAAGGGAAGGGGGCCCCGTCTGTAACCTGTAAAGACAATATACATATATTAAAAATGTGCTTACCCCACCTCACAAATTCACCAAAAAGACAGCCTCTATGAAATGAATGGGCTGAAATGAAACCATAAAGTGGTTTCAAAGTAGTCTATATAGTGCATACAATACATACACTTACCCATATCAGTTGGGTGACACCCTCACCTCTACCTGGTAACTACTAAGGGAAGGGGGCCCGCTCTGTAACAAAAAGCGATGTCCGTGATGTAATTAATCATGGCATAACTATCTATCACAAGATTCTTAATTATTAGACCTCTTACACAAATGCAATGCACTCTCAAAACAAACATCATCCTCTATTAATTTAAAAAACAACCGGATTGAATCACATGTTAAAGATGGTGTGATGCAATCCATAGTCACCCATGGTTGCAATCATTCAAGCATGCAAAGTAGGCCAGAGAATAAGACTACTTGCAAGTATCGTTTTATATAGAGTGTATGGTAGAATTAAGAGACGAGTGAATCTTAAATCAAAGGAAAATCGCCTACATCCTTACTTGTCATTTTTTCTTTGTTGTTGTAAAACCTGAATGTTTGATGAGGCAGATAAACTATACAGATATGCATTTCTGAAGCCCATGAGAATAACATACAGGATGATTTGTAGTTTCTAAGTGCAACGTTAAGTATCATTTCAAACGGTGTGTACATAGAAGTTAAGTAACGGGTGAAGATCACAAGAATGTCCCCAATATCTTTACATTTTTATGGTTTCTCTGCCGTTATAAAAAACAGGGTGTCTAATAAGGCAGAGAAATTATATGAGCAAGCATATCAAAAGCCCATTGAGAAAAAGTTGTGGACTTCGTGTCAGCCTTTATGAGAACAAACGTCTCCACGGCAGAAAGAACTTAGGGGCAAGTGTTTCGAAGGGATCCGAGTCGCGGATAGTATCAAAATGGCCTTTCCTCTCCATCGGTACCCCAGAGCGGTCATTGAGTAATGACCGGAGGTACCGCCGGCGGCCATGATACGTTCCTTTATCCCGGGCATAGGGTGGCGTCTGAGGTCCAGAAAGGTGTCTCATCTATTGCCTGCAAGGAAACCACTGTGTGATGCTACTGCTCATGACCGCAAGGGAAAGCGTTCCCCAGTTTGCGCATAGTCATATCAATCATGTGTTTGTGTGTAGTTTGTTTACTTAAACGCACGCGTTGTGCTGAAATGCTAGTATACATATAAACTTTATTGAAAACAAGCAACAAGCTTGGCCCATCAAACCATTGGTGACATGTTCTAAAAGGGCGCCCGCTGTATTAGTCTTTGTCTTTACATAAACTGTATTAAGACTAAGCAAGCACTGCACAGTAACAATATAGCGCGATGATTGCTAGGTGTTATGGAGCTCTCTACGTATTTATAAAGGTCGTCTATATACATGCAATCTTGATTAATAAAAAAGTTATGACAAGTATAGTAAAAAGTGGAAACAAGCTTAGAACAATGCCAATAGCTGTAGTGTGTGCAATTGTAATTCAGCACCGCTAAAGATGCCCAACCAAATTTACACGGCCCATATGTGCGGACATACACATGGGAGAATTATGTATGTACTACTTTCTTCTATGTAACTAGATGTTTAAAGTGGCAACCATGGTATCTCGTCATTGAGCCCAAAGAGGTCGCTTTTCAATCTGTATACCCATCATTGCTCCCTGCGCAGAAGAAAGTGCTGGATATATGTAGCATGTGCAGGAATATATGGTTTCTCTAGAACAAACTAATGGAGATCGGTGTCTGAGTGTCCTGCAGCTATGTAATAATTAGTGAGTTTAGTCGCACTTTTTTTGCACCGAATGGTGCTCCTGTGCTCAGAGATTCTCACTTTGATTTTACGTGAGGTCATGCCCACATATCTCTTGTGGCATGGGCATGTTATCAAATAGATAACGCGGTCTGAATTGCAATTTGTATATTTGTTAAGCACCCAGGGGATAGATGTACCTATGTCAACCTCGGTCTGGTGACTAGTCAAGGGACAAACTGAGCAATTTCTGAAAGGGAAGTGTCCCTTCACTGGCGGAAGGCCCCATAAACTCGGCTCTGCAATTGTAGATTTCTTATCTCTGGGGCGGGTGTGCACCAACTGGTCTCTCATGTTGTTGCTATGTTTGAAAGCAAACAGTGGTGAAGGTAAAGTCTTGCCATCAATTTTTAGTACTTTCCAGTTCTTCAGAATGCTATTCTTTAAGGCATTGGAGTAGCTGCAGAAGGTATTGACACAAGTGATTCTCTGGGTAGAAGGATCTACTATAGGCATCACCTTGGGTTCAAGTAAGGCATCCCTATGATTATTGTAGGCCCTTTTCATGGATGCTTTCACTGTCTTCCTTGGGTATTGTCTATCTCGGAGTTGAGTTGACAAAAGGTTAGCGTGTTCCTTGTATCTCGAGACATCTGAGCAATCCCGACGATTCTCAAGAATTGTCCGAAGTGCACATTTTCTCGTAGTGCTTGAGGATGGTAACTTTGGAAATGTAGCAATGAATTTCTCACCATCGGTTTCTTATAGAGTTCAGTGTTTAGACAACCTTTATGTGGATATATTCTTAAATCCATAAATGGCAAACTACTTTTTGAATGTTCACATGTGAACTTAAGAAATGCATTGCGCTGATTGAGCCACAGGTGGAACTCATCAATAGACGTTGATGTTCTCCTCCAGACCACGAAGATGTCGTCTATATTGCGTTTCCAAGTCACAATGTGACCTAAATATGGATTTGTCTCAAGCAGCAGTTCTGTTTGCTCGAAATGATGGACGTAGAGGTTACCTAACGAAGGAGAAAAAACACTGCCCATGGAAGTCCTGGACACTTGAAGAAACAGGTCATTCTCAAATCTGAAAAAGTTTTCTTCCATAGCCAAAGTTGCACACACGTCATGATGAAGTGGAGAGGAGTCAAGTTGCCTAGATCAGTTTCACTTAAAAGAGTCTCAATAACTGATAAGGTTTCATTTTGCGGTATGCACGTGTATAGTGACTCGACGTTGAACGAGACGAGATAGTCTTGATCTTTATCGAAGGGCATATCCAGCAGGACTCGTAGTAGATCCTTTGTATCCTGTATGTACGTGGGCATTAGTTTGACAATTGGTTTCAGAAGAAAATCTTCAAAAGTAGAGAGGGGTTCTAAAAGGGACCCCAGACCTGAAATAATAGGTCTTCCGGGCGGGGTCAGAGGTCCCGTTATGTATCTTTGGCAATACATAGAAATATGTAACCACAGGATGTGGAGTGATGAGGAAAGAAGCTTCTTGATCTGTGATCCAGCCCTCTTCAACTGCTTTCTCAACCAGTTTCTTTATAGCTAGGGACAATCTTTGTGTGGGATCCATTTTGAGACAACGATAAAATCTCTTGTTGTCAAGTTGACGTCTACATTCGATGGTATAAGCATCTGAATCCATAATCACCGTTGCACCACCCTTATCGGCGGGTTTCACAGTAATTGAATCGTCATTGGCCAGTGTAGAAATTGCCAACCGTTCACGTTTTGTAAAGTTGTTGAACTGCTTAGCATTAGTTTTGAAAATCGACTCAGCATCTTCAAGTACCGCTCTCTCAAATGTCAACACTTCAGGCGGTGTGAGGCTAGTGGGCGGGTTGAACGTAGATTTTGAACGTACTCCTGTATTTTTATCTGGTGTGTCCTCAGTGTCAAGAACCGCTTTATCTTTGAAATAGGCACGGAGTCTCACTTTCCTAAAGAAAGCAGCAAGTTCTTGTCTAGTCTTGAATGGATCGCCTTTGTAGGTTGGTACGAAGCCTAGTCCTTTCTCTAGGACTAATCTCTCAACAGAAGTCAAAATACGACGACTGAGATTAACAATTAAACTCAGGCATTGCTCAGACCTGGTTGCAGTTGATCCTGTTGGTTGCTCCTGGTCCGTGAAGATGGCGGAGGGCTCCAATGTACATTGGTCTGCGCGGGCCATCTTTTGCCTCTGGACCACCTTGGGCCATGTCCTAAAAAAGGCTGCTGTGCAAAATTATTAAAAGGTTGGTATGGGCACATTTGACCTGGAAATGAAGGTTGAGCAAAATTAAATGGCCCTGGTGGCCACCATTGTGGTGGAGGAGTCTGAAACTGTCTCCCTCTTCTTAGGCCTCGAAATCTACCATTACCACCTCTTGTTTGATTATTCATAGAAGAGTCAGAGTCTGTGGAGTTATCATCGCTGCCTGAGGTAGAATAATTTGACCCAGGTGCTCTGCCCTGTTGATTATAAACAGGAGGGACATAGGAGTCACTCTTATAAGGATATACTTTCTCCATAGCAAATTTTGCCAAATCTTTTTTAAATTTGACGATCTTGTTAGCCAAAATATTGTCCTTAAACCCCTGGTTAGTTTTATCTGATTCTTTTGCTTGTTTGTTATAAATCGTAGTGACCAATACCGATTTGATTTGTGCCTCTAATGTTTGTTTTTCGATCAAGATGTTATCGTAGAGAGCTCCATAACAGCTAGCAATCATTGCGCTATATTGTTACTGTGCAATGCTTGCTTAGTCTTAATAAAGTTTATGTAAAGACAAAGACTAATACAGCGTGCACCCTTTTTTAACATGTCACCAAGGGTTGGATGGGCCAAGCTTGTTGCTTGTTTTCAATAAAGTTTTTATGTAGACTAGCATTTCAGCACAACCCATACTTTTAAGGAAACAAACTATACACAAACACATGATCGATATGACTATGCGTAAACCGGGGAACGCTTTCCCTTGCGGTCATGTGCAGTAGCATCACACAGTGGTTTCCTTGCAGGCAATAGATGAGACACCTTTCAGGACCTCAGACGCCACCCTATGCCCAGGATAAAGGAGTGTATCATGGCCGCCGCCGGTACCTCCGGTCATTACTCAATGACCGCCCTGGGGTACCGACGGAGAGGTAAGGCCATTTTGATACTATCCGCGACTCTGATCCCTTCAATACACTTGCCCCTAAGTTCTTTCTGCCATGGGAGACTTTTGTTCTCATAAAGGCTGACACGAAGTCCACGACTTTGACTCAATGGGCTTTTGATATGCTTTCTCATATACTTTCTCTGTCTTATTAGACACCAAGGGGCATATTACCAAGCAATAGCTGCGGCGATTTTAATCGCAGATAAAACTTGGTATTACCAAGGTTTATCGCAAATGCGATAAAAATCGGCCGCAATGCATGAATATCACTGAAAAGTCAGCGATATTCATGCATTACCGAGCCAATGCTCTTAGCCATGTTATAAACCTCCCATTGGATAACATGGCTAAGAACTGCTCAGGGCAGGTGTTAGCTTTTGGAGATATTTGCGCTTAGCGCAAATATCTCCAAAAGTTAGTAATAGGAGATAGCAATGTTAGCGACTGTTTCCAGTCGCTAACATCTTGGCACGCCCACTTTGCATGTCATTAGTGATAAATATCACTGACATGCAAAGTGGGGCCCAAGATGGTCGCTATCTCCTACTAGCTGTCGCTAACTGGTGTTAGTGACAGCTAGGTAATAGGGAGATAATTTTGTCTCCGCTTTCTTGGCTTTAAAGCCAAAAAAGCGGAGATAAACCCCCTTGATAATATGCCCCCTTGTTTTTTATAAAGGCAGAGCAAGCATAACAATTAAAAGATATTGGTGACATTCTTTTGATCTTCACCCGTTACTTAACTTCTATGTACACACTGTTTGAAATGATACTTGACGTTACACTTAGAAACTACAAATCGTCCTTTATGTTATTCTCACGGGCTTCAGAAATTCATATCCATATAGTTTCTCTGCCTCATCAAACATTCAGGTTTTACAACGACAAAGAAAGAATGACAAGTAAGGACGTAGGCGATTTTCCTTTGATTTAAGATTCACTCGTCTCTTAATTCTACCATACACTCTATATAAAACGATACTTGACAGCAGTCTTATTCTCTGGCCTATTTTGCATGCTTGAATGAGTGCAACCATGGGTGACTATGGATTGCATCACACCATCTTTAACATGCAATTCAATACAGTAGTTTTTGAAATTAATAGAGGATGATGTTTGTTTTGAGAGTGCATTGAATTTGTGTAAGAGGTCTAATAATTAAGAATCTTGTGATAGATAGTTATGCCATGATTAATTACATCACAGACATCGCTTTCTGTTACAGAGCGGGGCCCTCTTCCCTGAGTAGTGTAGTAGTGACACCCAACTGATATGCCTAAGTGTATGTATTGTATGCACTATATAGACTACTTTGAAAACACTTAATGGTATAATTTCAGCCCATTCATTTGATAGAGGCTGTCTTTTTGGTGAATTTGTGAGGTGGGGTAAGCACAACTTTAATATAGGTATATTGTCTCTCAGGTAACCCGTCATTTCTTCCACTACTGCCTAGTTGGATATTATCGGTGGAGTATATGAAATGTTTCATTTGACATTCATCACTGTATAGTTTTTCACTTTTTGATATTCTGCAGCAGCTTTGTATATTTCTTGCCTGTCTGGTCCTGAAGAATGCCCCTATACTAATAGATCCTTGTGAGGGCAGAAACATGTCGACCTAATTTCACTGCTTAACAGTTGATAATCTCAAATGTTAGCATACTGCTTTTTAAACATGACAAGGACACTCTGGTAATAAAATTGGTATGGAGCTCTCTTAGTCATTTTTAACACACTTTTTTTGTATCATTTGGCTCTGCACTTTTCTTTTTCTTGTGGTAGAAACCCTCTTCACATAGCATGAATATATGCCTATGGGTTCTATGTTATACTCTGTGGAGTCATCAGCTATCCTCTAGTCCTTCAATCAACTAAGGGTACCCCAGTCAATTCCTGAGACTGAAATGTAATGTTACCATATATACACTTAGGGCCACAGGCATCATTGTGTGATTTAGCAATTCCTAATTTGCGATTTTTAGGGAATCGCAAATTAGGAATTGCAAAATGGGATGCATGATTTTTTTCCCATAATATTTGAGAATCGGTAAAAATCGCAATTTTTACCGAATCGCAAATATTATGGGAATACTAAATTGCGATTTCGCAATTCCCATTGATTCCCATGGGCCAAAAGGCCCATAGGAATCAATGGGAAGGCATTTTCAAATTGCGATTTTCTTTTTTAGAATCGCAATTTGTTCATGCATTACATGGGTGCGGGGGGGGTCCAAAGGACCCCCCCCCCTGCACCCCTGTAATGTATTTTTAAGTGCATGTTTCACACACACATGTCCTAAGGACATGTGTGTCTGTAACATTACACTTTAAAAAATGCATTTTTGTGCATATTTAAACATTTTCGCAAATTACCACGAGGTTCAACCTCATGGTAATTTGCACCCCCTATTTTGAAATTCGCAAATTTCAAAACAATGATGCATTGCTTTTAAGGAATCGCAAAATTGCGATTCCTTAAAAGCAATCGCATTTTTGGAAATCGCTAAAAATAGCGATTTTCACAAAAATGCATGATGCATCCCCAAAACGTATTTAGGAAGTGCAAACGGCCAAATTTACCGATTCGCACCGTTTGCACTTCCTAAATAGGTTGATGCATGTGCCCCTGAGTTCCCTAGTGAGAGGAGGTTAGACCCAAATGATGAAACCTCACAATCTGTGAATGATGGGTGCTGGCAATAGAGTTTCTCCTCTCTATTGGAGGTGGCTGGTGTCTTAACCTGTTGACATATTTCCATCCCTGCCTATCCCTGCCTTTTTCATTTTTCACCTTCTTGTCTAGATCAGAGGTGTTGTGTGGTTCTTTAACGTTTTGTAGGGGAAACACACCTTCGAGGTCTTTAAAATTTCCCTGAGACCTCCCTTAATGTTTTGTTTTCCGGGTCAGGAAGCATGCCACATGGAAGATAGTGAGAAAAGTGCTGTTGAGACTACAACCAGGTAGGACAACAACTTCCAGGGTCAGGTCTGATACATACTTCCCCAGCCACCTGATGACTGGGATTTGATTTCGGGGTCAGAGAGGGCAGAGAACTATAAGTGGATAGTCGAAGCTGAAGACTCTGTCTGGCAACATTGATAATTTTCACTCTTATGCTTGAAGTGTTAGCTCACACCCATATCTCCGTGCCCTAAGCTTTGCTATTTTTAACCTTTATCTGATCCTTTGATTTCCCTCCTATTTTCTCCCAGTGCATTCCCTAGTTTTTGTCTTGAACTTGACTTGTCTAGTTTTTCATGGACTCTTGACTTCACCTGCAATTAAGCTTGACTGCCTCCTTTTGTACTTTGCTATAAAACTCAATTTTTTTGGGCTTTGGGGACTCTACCTTCTGGGTGTGCATGTCATCTTTGGATCTTGGGCATGTTCCTGGTTTATGTCGGTGCTTTTTACAGTGATGCTGCCTCACAAACCAGGTGAGCTGCTCATGATTTTTACAATACACCTTCCTCGTGTAGACTTTGATACAGTTACTTAAATACTCACTGTCTCTTATTTCACTGTCTCATATTTTGAATTCTTGACAGTAAGGCATATTAGGCCTCTGCCTTTGTTTCTCTCTTTCTCTCCCTCTCTCTCTCTTTCTCTCTCTCTCTCTTGCACTCTTACTCTCTCTCTCTCTCTGCCTTTCTCTCTCTCACTCTCTCTCATCCCTTACCGGATCCCCCATTTCCTACATACCGATAGAGGGAGTGGGACCACCTCTAAGGAGAGAAGATGGGATTAACCTCACTATCCCTTAAGTCACATTTCAAAGAACATGTCACAAGGATTCGGTGGAAACAAGCATAAGTGATTATATTTCTTCTTCATAGGCCAAGAAGTCTGTGGTTACCTATGACCCATTCTCTTGAAGTGGGAAGATAATAGATCTTTCTGTTGTCTCGTTCTCCATTGAGTGACCCTGTTCTTTCTCCAGCAACATATTGGCACCTCATTCTGTTGGTTTGAAGGCAGATAAGGGTCTTTCTCTTTCAATTTTCTTTTCTATTCAAGCTTCTAGATGCAATTTTACAAAAAGAGGCATACAACCATCACTGGCATCATTGACAAATGGTGTGCAGGTAGATATATTTCACATATACATAGTTATCCTGCTAATATTTTGCAATTTCTTCAGGATGACTTTGACAAAAATCTATCCATGGGCACATTAAGACTAAATGGTCTTCAATCAAAGCATTTAGGCTCTTAGTTAAATTTAAATGAGTTTCCTTCAGTAGTGGCTAGTGTGCGGGTGAAGTGGTGGGGCAGGGGGAAACAAAGGACGATGGGGAAGTGGAAGGTGAATGAACAACAAGAAAACATTTTTTTTAAATAGTGAGAAAAGAATTTACCGGCCCCTCTGTTGCTCTATGTCTTTGCTGCAGCACAGGCTCCGAGACTCCCCTGTGGCCAATCCTAACGCTGCTCTCATGCTTAAAAAGAAACACCAGGATTGGCATGAGCACTGTGAATTTGCATTTCCAGAGAGACTCGGAGCCTGTGGTTTCTGTCTCCAACCCAGCAACACAGCTGGTTGGAGACAGTTTATTGTGCATGTAAGTTTGGTTGTCCTAAGGCAGTTGGCCACACCGACATGAGCACTGATAGTAGTGTCCAACACTCCCTCTCCTCACTAGCTTCATGATGCCCCCACCCCCAAAACTTGGCCACCCCTTGCAACCTGAAAAAAAAAATGTTAAAATACATGTTTTATTATCATGTAATTTTCAAGTTCTGAGGCTGGCGGAGAAGGGGGGGGCGACACTCCTCTACCATAGCAGATGAGCCACCACTGTCTTGGCTTCCAGACATGTCAAAAGATTTGGGGGCAGATGTATCAAGCCTTTTGCGACTCGTAAAGGCCGAAATTCGCTGAATTTTGGCCTTTGCGAATTGCAAACAGCCTTTTTGCATGATTTGGAATGTATTAAAAAATTGCAATTTAAGGAAACGCAAAAAATTGCGATTCCTTATTTTGCCATATCATTTAAGGAATCACAATTTTTTGCGATTCTTAAATGCTATGCATGTAGCAATTTCAATTTGCGAATTTTTGTTAAGAAATCGCAAATTACCACCAACTTGTTGTTGATGGTAATTTGCGATTTCTATTAAAAAAAGCACAAATTGTCATTTTTTAAGGTGGCATGTGAGGCACACACATGCCCATAGGGCATGTATGTGCGCCATATGCACACACATGTACATTTCAGGGGTGCATCAGGGTGTCTTTGAGACACCCCTGCACCCTTGAAATAATTCTCAAATTGCGATTAGCAAATTGCGAATTTGCAATTTGAGAATTACTTCACAATCATATCTATGGGCCTCCTGGCCCATAGGAATGCATGGGAAATTATTCCTTATTAGCGAATTCGCAAAATGCGAATTCGCAAATAAAGAATATTAAGGAATCGATAAAAAATAGCGAATTTGTAAATACATTCCATTTTGCGAATTCTAAATAGTGAATTGCAAAAAATCGCTATTTAGGATTCGCAAAATGGAATCTTGATACATCTGCCCCTTGATTTATTAAGACTAAAACCAAAAACGTCTTTCCCATCCTGTGGTTTAACTTTAATTCCATTGTTTTCACAGGGCTCTTCTTTTGAACCCCTGGAAGAGGTTTCAGTGACGTTTCAAACATTACAAGGTTTCTTCTTCAGTACAATCACAACAGCAAGAAGAATTGGAGAGCTGGTTCCTATTCATAATATGACTCATTTGTCTATCCTTGAATATTCTTAAGGGCCTCGAGGATCTGCCTGGGGAGAACAACTAATTTAAGAAAGTCTGATACAGCTAACACAGAGTGCCTTGTTTTCTTTTGGCAAGTGTCTCTGTTTGGAATTACAGTATTTTTCACAAATGGTGGATTTATAAAGGTTGGTATACTTTTACTGGAACTACTTCTGTCTCATTAAAATTGTTAGGTGGTTTCCTGACCATGATAAAGGCATAATGATTGGGTCAAATTGGATAAAGATAAATCTGCAAATATGCAAGCATGCAAGCGGGAAGCTCCAGGACCCGATGGGGTCCCTGTGGATGTTTTTAAATCTAATATTCTATTGTGGGCCCCTATACTAGCTCAGGTCAAAGCGGCAGCTCAGGGGATAATCCCGCTTACCTGGCCAGAGAGTATATATGTGCCCATCTTTAAAAAGGGTAACAGAAGGTGAGCTGATTGCGCTCCTCTGCCATAATGATGGGAAGAATCATTTTAGAAAGATTAGAGTTCAGGTACAGGAAAACATATACTAACTGATAAACAATATGGCTTCAGAAGGGACATCGGGACATCAGGACTATCAAACAGTGCGTTCATATTCATCTTTTGATTAGTAATTACACTGAGGTTAAGCACGGCCATATCGGCTTATGCTTTGCTGACCAGAATAGAGCCTTTAATTTAGTGAACCATGTAATGTTATGGAAGACAGTAACTGGGTAAGGCGCCCCAGGTGATATATTTTCACAGCTATCTCAAATATGCAACGTTTACAACATGAATAAGATATGGGATGGGAGGTGAATGTACAAGAAGCATAAGACAGGGGTGCGTTCTTGCCACCTTTTTGTTTTCAAATTGAAGTGGACAAGGCATTACAACAATTAGAAGCAGATGTTCCAAGTGTGGGTTTACGTCTGACACTTGTGCTTCTGTATGCTGATGATGCAGTCTTGATCTCGAGAACTGAAAATGGCCTGTAGCTCCTGATCGAAGGTTTTACATGGAGTGAAAAGATTTGAAGCTAAATCCATCCAAAACTTTTACCATGGTGTGTGGAAGGGGAAATCCTAGAAAGAGGACCCAGTTTGTGAAGGAATATAGATTGGTCGAAGTGCAAACATTTTCTTATCTCTGTATACTCTTCACACATTTAGGTGCATGGAGTCCCCACATTAGAAATGCAAAAATGAAAATAGGCAACAAGACCAATTCGAGAATTGTCAAAACTATATAGGAATACATGTAAACCCTCTGCTATATATGGGGCAGCTGTGTGGAGTATGGCCAAGATGCTAGCATGGCTGGTATCTCTCCAAATTGACAAGTGAAATTGTGTTCCTTCAAGTAGGACCCATACAATCCCCGCAGCCCAGTGGTGCACTGTCAACGATCAGGAAGGAATTCCTGCTATATTTCCCACAACACTTTACCGGAATCCTTAGACTGGAAGTGCACTACTGCCTTCATGAGCTTTCAACTTCCTACTGAGATTTGAACACCTTACTACTAATGGAAAACTACTGTGCAGTCTCTATAAGTATCCCAATTTAAAAATAATGTTTTTTCAACCTTATTTATGAAACTGTGCATTTTGCGTGACTACCTATTACATTTCGTGTTGTTTTGGTCTTGTTTTATACAGATAAAAGTTACATATATTTTTCTAAAACTGGTGTGAAGTCCTTTGGTGGTGTTCTCACTGGGTTCCTGTATTCAAAGTGCTGTACAAATACTTCACAAATTGCTTCCTGAATAAGTTTGGGTGAACACAGGCTGGTGTGTAATTTACTTTCCCTGACTGGAGTGGTTGTTTCTGCCTGGCTAAGGTGCATACTCTAGCCAACCAGAAACCTCCTTTCTACCACTGAATATGTAATGACTCAGCAATCAGACCTCAGTAATTATTGATTCACTCAGTGTGCTGTATCTTTCAGTAATCAGATCTCAGTATTTATTGGTTCAATCAGTGTGGTGTGGTTAACTCAATAAACAGACCTCAAGATTTAATGACTCACTGAAGGGCATATTCACAAGGAGCTATTGCCGAATTAACAGCACTTTATCACAGCCACAGTCGTGATAAATTTACCCCACTATTCACAAGCAGGTGCTAACAGTCCACAACACCAGTTTGCCCATGATAGCAACTCCAAAAAACATCACGACAGAGGACCCCCAAACTATCGCTAATGTGATGCAGAGGGGGCATTCCCATGCAAAAACCCGGGACAACACCACACCTCAACATTCACAACAACCAGACAGATTGGCGATAAGAACAGAAAACAAGCGATAAGGCGCATTAGCAGCAGGAATTTTACACCTGCCCTGACCTGGTGTAATGTCGGACGGCAGCCTGCACCACAATAGGGAGTCCAGCCCAGAGCCGCACCAGAAGAAAACCAGAGGACACCGAAGAGAGCCACAACACCCACCGCCACCACACCCAGGACCCCCCCGGACCCTCGCAAGCAAAGACATGCTACTCCAGCTACACCTAAACATCTACCAAATAATCCGCCTGATGTCGCACAATCACAACTCGTGACATGCATGTGTTGGCACAGAAATGACCATCACACATTCACTATTGAAGCAAACAATTAAACATTAGTGAAACAACACAGAAATCACATTCAGACACATGGCGACTCCCCTCAACACATTCCGTAGGTCACAGCCTGCAAGACAAAAAACATAATGTCCTGCGCACATCAAAGGAAAGAGAAAGAGCAAAGGAGAGAGAGAGAGAGAGAAGAGAGGGGAGAGATATTGAGAGAGAAGAGAGGGGGAGAGAGAGAGAGAAGAGAGGGGAAGAGAGAGAGAAGCAAGGGGGAGAGAAAGAGAGAGAGAAGAAGAGATGGGGAGAGAGAGCCAACCCTGCACACCCAGACCACACTGCTCACCTGCTGCCACTGGTGTTTCTCCAACCACTTGCCGGTAGTAGAGCAGCACACCACGTCCCACATCTGAGACAGCGCTGTCATCTGAAACATAGTCCAGAGACATGACTGGCACAGTAAACACACTTTCACAAAACAACTTCACCCGCCCGTCCATGCACACCCAGGCACAGGCATTCCAGCCCCTCCCGCTGCCCATCGGAGCATGCCCGCCGAGGCACACCCAGGCAGAGGCATCCAAGCCCCTCCCACCACCCTTCAGACCATTCCTGCTCATGCACACTCGGACCTCACTGCTCACCTTCCGCCACCGGTGTGTAGATTGCAGGTTCTACCATAATCTGCTACAAGCCACCAGGCCAGGTCCACAGACATTGCACCCTCTGCACCATGCATCCACGCTGTGCTGGCCACCAGGTAACACGTCTGGTGCTGGGACCATATTACACCTATGGCTGAGATACCCGCCACCCCCTCTCAACACAATCCCCAAGGATGGGAAACCGGAAACAGTTCTGAACTTTTGGAAGACGGGAGGGAGTGACCCTCCCGGCCGTATTTATTAAAATATGAAACAAAATTAAAACATTAAAATAACAGTTTCATATTATGTACAATTTCATTACCACATTGCGATGTTTGGCTAACCTTAACATATTCTCTAATACAAAGGTTCTCCTAGCCGAACTAACATCCTACAAAACATTAACTTGAAATTTTGAAATTGTACATCCTAACGTTTAAGGGCCAACGGCAAGGTCGTAACCGGTGTCAAGATCCCTAAACCAGAAATATCCCCCTCACTTGTGAGGGGCGACCGCACAGAGGTGTACCTCAAGTGCAACTACCAATTTCCCTTGACTTGACGGGGGCCCCACTAAACTCGACGCCACTTAAAGGTCGTCCGAGGACTCGTGTGAGGTATCTAGAAGGTAGCGTAGACCCCCCCCCCAAACCACACACACTTACCACATCTGCCGTCGCAGATGTCCTGGCCCCGGGAAATTCCACAGGAGGGGGCTGTAGCCCCTCCTACCCAGGAAGGGGCCTTGACCGCCTTTCCTTTCCTTTCGGCGGCCCATCCTTAGAAGGGACCACCTCCCCGTTGAGGGGCCAATGGCCACCTCCCTCGAGCGCTCCCATCCGTAATGGGTGACGCCCACTCATAGGGATCTTCCAATTAGTGCTCACCGATCATGACCTTACCGCCACAGGCCGGATAGTTGACCGGCTATCCGGACCCCCCACAACACTCCTACCTAAAGGTCATGCCGTAAAGTCTTTAGCCAAGCTATCAAGTCTCCTATGAGTAACTCGTTCCCCACCCGGGACAAATGAACACCATCCCCCAAATACATACTGTCACCAGTAATACAACCATGCGAAATAGAATGCAGTGCATTGGAACGGAACAATCTACTCACTTTGTTATTAATTTTCCTCACTGAATGATTCAGAGCAGCAACAGAAATCGCCCCCCGCCATACTTTTCGTGGGATCATATGGGACCATGCAATTGTGCACCCTGGAACTCTCCTCGCTAACCAACTTACAGTGGAAAGCATCGCCTCAAGAAGAAGTCGTCTACCAGTGGTGACCAAATCATTGCCCCCCAGATGTACTATGACTATAGACGGCGGTGACCTCGTCCGCCCTAGCAAACCCTCGAAAAATGATTGAAACTGGTCAATACAGAGTCCGCCCCTTCCGTAGAAGGACACACTGTACCCGTATTCCCCAGCCACGTGAATCGTGTCACCTGCTTTGAATACGTCCGCGGCACGCCTCACGTATGAGTGGCCCACGACCCACACCTCCTTTTTCACAGCCGGTGATGTTTGACCGCTGGCCCGGTGTTGGGTCGACTGCATAGTCCGCCCCGCCTCGTAGGCTTGCGCAACTGAAACGAAAGAAAACAAGAAGCGTGAGTATATCATTACAGCTTCACAACATGTGCAACCGCACATACCTTTTATAACAGTTGGAGGACCAACGCCCCACACGTTTAACTTGTTCGACATTCAGACCCCTGGCTGTAGCCTCTGTAGCATCCCCTATTCGAAAAGAATGGGTCCCAAACTCGCCCGGGTTCAAGCCCGCAGCGGCAATCGACATCGCAAGCACCCGCTGAAACTGAAACCTCGTCAGTGGGGTGGCGTCAGCGTGTCTCAACAAGGTCCCCCCCCATGATGCCACCCTTTGTGCTAAATATTCCTCTACACACCTCACCGGGCACATGGAGGACCCGGGAATCCTCTGTATGATTATGCAGTCACCCATCGCACCCTGATCGGTCTTGGACCTGACAAACGAGACAGTCATTGTCCCCCCTCTAACCTGGACGTGCTCTCGGCACAGTCCCCCCATCACATCCTGCTTGTTCCTTGCCACTAGTTCGCTTACCCGCATAGCCCCATGGAATGCCAGCGTAAAAGCGGCTCGGAATAACACTGTTTCATACTGGGATGAACATGTTGCAGGGAGTATGGATAATAACAGGGCCAACCTATCCAAACCTATCGGGCGCCTTTCATCTACTCTGCGACCCTCAAGGCGTTGCCACCCACGTAGCGCTTTTTGTACAACGAAAGACGCTGTCGGGTCCTGGATCCCATGAGCTTTAGCCACAAAGGAAATGGCGGCCCGATGCCTCTGGGCCGTAGCCACTGATTTGCCTGCCTGATGTAAAGACAGCAGGAATTTCACTACCAACTCCTCCTGGCCCCAAAGCTCCCCTCTAGCAGCCCCCAAAAAGGCCCAATAGGAACGGAACGCCCCTTCATATGCCTTCCTCGTCCTGGGTGCTAAACTCTCTCCCACGAGGTTACGAAGTTCGGGGCACCGAGAGACCAGAGAGCTTCGGGAAAGGGTGCCGCCACCGGGTCCGCTGTGGGCCGAAAACCCCAGAAGGCCTGCATACGAAAACGAGAAAGCGCATCAGCCGCCTGGTTCTTCACCCCCGGCACATGTCTTGCCCTAAATAGCACATTCAATTGCATACATAGTAATACGATTTCCTTGAGCAATCTCAGAATCCATTTGCATCGTGCTGCCTGGCTATTGATACACTCAACCACGGTCATGTTATCAGACCAGAATACCACAGAGTGATCTCTGAACCCTTCGGGCCAAGTTCTCAGGGCCACCAGAATGGGGAAAAGTTCCAGGAAAGCAATGTTACTTGTCAGTCCACTATCATGCCACCATGACGGCCATTTTTGTGCCGACCACTGAGTGCCGAATATGGCACCAAAACCAATGCTCCCTGCCGAATCTGTCCACAGCCCCAGCTCCTCAGAGGAAACCGCTCGTTTGTTCAAGACTATTCGACCATTGAAATCCGCCAGAAATGCCAACCAAATGCGCATGTCCTGGCGAACCTCTGCCGAGAGCCTCGTGCGATGATGACCCTCCTTCAGGCCGACCATGGCTTGAGCGATCAAGCGGGAAAAGGGGCGGGCCATCGGTATTACTCTTAGGGCAAAATTCAACTGTCCCACCAATTGTTGTAATTGATGCAGCTTAACCTTAGATTCACCTATACACGTTTGCAGGCATGCCCTGAATCTTAACACTTTGTCTCTTGGTAAACGGAAACAACCTTCTTCCGAGTCGAGCTCGATCCCCAGAAACTCGAGGCAAGTCGAGGGACCCACAGTCTTACCTGGTGCCAATGGCACGCCAAACTGATTCATCAAGACACAAAATTCAGTCAAAGCTTGACCACATTCCGGATCCCCGGCTGCCCCCAGAAACAGAAAATCATCGAGATAATGCATGACATGTTGAAACCCCGTCTTCTTTGTGAAGACCCATTGCAGGAAACAACTGAACTTTTCAAAATAGGCACAAGATATAGAGCACCCCATTGGCATACACTTATCCATGTAATAGTGACCCTGAAACATGAAACCAAGGAGACGCTGGTCGTCTGGATGTACCGGGAGCAACCGGAACGCTGACTCGATATCAGATTTTGCCATCAGCGCACCGGGGCCCAGGCGATTCAATATGGCTACGGCCTCATCGAAGGATGCGTACCGCACCGAACACACTTCCGGGTCTATCGCATCGTTCACGGAAAGACCACGTGGGGCTGATAAATTATGTATCAGCCGAAACTCACCCGGGTCCTTCTTGGGGACCACCCCTAAAGGGGAACAAACAAAGTTAGCAACTGGTGGTACATTAAATGGACCGGCGACTCGACCTCGAGTAACCTCTTTCCCTATCTTTTCCTGTACCACGGTCGTATGCTGCAAGACCGATATCTGGTTTTTACATTTCGCTATACCCTGAAACTTCCCCACTGGGATGCGGAAACCATATGAAAACCCATCCCGCAACACCCCAGCGGAAGCGTGATCCGGGTATTCGCTGAGCCAGGGAATCATTGCCATGGTATCAATCGGAGTAGGTGAAGGCGCCCCTCGGACTATGTCAGACCTGTTTGGCGCCTCCTCTACCCCCGTTATCACCCGTTTTGGCTCTGCACATGGACTCAGGATGGGATGATTGCCCACACCCACCACATTCGTGTCTAAATTTGCATGACCCCTGGGGCCTGGTACATTTACCCCTGTTAAAGTGCCAACAAATCCCCCTTTTTCCCGCGTTGCCGATTGGCCTCGAGTGGTTGTCGTTACTCGTACCTGATCGAAAGGGCGTCCCAGCATATTGGCGGGAGGATTCACCCACGCTACTCCCTATCAATGGCAATTTCAACATACCGGTATCTTCCATTTTGGACCAAGACACAGAATCATAACAATCCCAAGTTAAGTTTTTATCATGTTCTTTCGGTTTTCTGAAAATATTATCGTAACAGAACCATTGATTGCCCTCGTGTGATACAGAATACCCCATGATCCGTGACTGATAAATCGGCAATTCGGACAGCAATTCGGGCCTACGTTCACCCATGATGGATGTAAAAATCCCCCATGCTTTGCCCCAATTGCCAATGTTTTCATTTACCTTAAAGGCGGCCATCTTTGCGCGCCAAACACTTGGATGCATGAGCTCCTCCTGGCTCTTAACATGCTCCATCTCATAATGATCGGTAAGCAACGAGAAGATGTTTATATACTCCTCTGCCCATATCTTCTCTTTGATAGCCAGAGGGACATGTTGACCCAACTTTTCCCTTCGAGAGGGTGCAGACTCATCCCTCGCAATCGGCAATGGCCGCTTACCTGAACCGGAAGCTGTATCTGCGAATGGACCTGTCCCAGGTGGTTTCTCTACTGCCGCAGCCGGCGATGGTGCCTTCGTCGCTTCCCTTGTTTCACGCAGTTGCTTCATCAACACCTGCGCGTCGTCAGCCGTGGCGCCCTTGCTACCTTTACCCAACCACGCTGCTAATTGTGCTGCCAGCTCGGGCGGCATATCCTCCCCGGACACGGGGGTGACCACCATGGGAATCGGATTCCCTTCCTCCGGTACGGGAGTTGGTGCTTCGAGTGGGGTACAGGGAACCGGGATGTCTCCCCCAGCTGCTCCCCTTCTGGGCCTCTTGCCTTTTCCTCCTGGAGCTGCTCCTGCCAAAGGACGTTTCGGCCCCCCTTCCTCGTCTTTATCCGCCATTCGCCTTTTTAGGTCGGTCACCTCTTTCATAAGAACACGCAGCATCTGGTCGGTAGTCATTCGCTTTCCCGCCTTCTTGGGCATTCTCCGACAGAGTATCTGCAAAACAAACAAGAAAGATTAAAACGCTCAAAATTGGCTCTTCGTTCCGTCTCGAGCTCACGTGCAGCGAGGAGGTGCAGCTTCAGAGCACAGGAACAAGAGGATGCTTTCTTGGCTTGTTGCTCCTTTTATCCGTCTTCAGGGCGGGCGTAAACCCGCCCCTGCCTGCCCCAAGGGTGTGGCCGGCCGCGTCAGTGTCTAGGCCAGCCCACTCTAGGGCGGGAAAAAGGCGCGCCCCGGCTACGCCGCTTCGGGCATACCAGCCGAGGCTCGCCTCCCGCCCAAGATGGCTTCCCGGGGGGATCGTGGTACTCCGTGATACGTTCGGGGGGACCGAATGGTCGCCCCTTTCCAATAGCATGGTATGAATCAGGGCACTCTGCAACATCGCAGCCTGCGCAGCCGCTCAGCCCAATTGGTGCCACTAACTCTGTGACCCCAGAAGCGGGCCCACATTGCGGTAGGCACGCACAGGATGCTGACCTGTAATCCAGCAAGGCACACAAATCCTGGGCAGTCCAGACCACCAGGACAGGCCATCATCCCGCTCAGCAGCTCAAGGTGCCAACGACTCTGTGCACCATAAGTGACTGTCCCGTGGTGGGGTGCCTCTGCCTGCCGCAATGCAGCATCTGCCACAAACCCTGTCCAACCCCAGTCAGCATCCCGTGGCAGGGTGCCTTACAAGGCTGCAATGCAGCGACTGCTACAAACGCTGTGCAACACAGTCGGCGCTACATGGTGGTAGGCAAGTGCAAGGGAAATCACAGTCCTGACATTCATCCACACAAACATACATGATTGAGGAAAAACATGACACAGCAGTGCGTCACTGGATGTTTATTGCACATCCAGTGCTTTTCCACAGCTGGAGGGGTACAGGGCAATGCCAAATACACCACACTGTCTGTGCCCATGGAGGGCCAGCCAGAGTCCATTCATGGAAGACAAGTACTGCAGAAGACGAGTGGTGCAGTCCGTAGTTTGGCCGCCATGTCATTGGTCCTCAAACAGGATGTGCTGGTCCATGTCGCTCTCCAAGGTGAGTGCATCTGAGTGAATTGGGAGTCAGTGGAAGGTCATAAGGCCACATGCGGGATCAACCAGGAACAGGCCAGGTGGCGGAAATGAATGCTACTGAGCCCTTCTGATCACAAGCCCATCCACGTCCTCGTCCCCAGATATGTGCCCTGCCCCAACTGCGGGTGTTGCTGGACCGGCTGCAGCACTGTGTGGCACTGACCCCTGAGGTGCCGGAGGTAATATTAATGCCACACTGCACGGAACTGACTCCTCAGGTGCTGGAGGTGGTCTTTCTGCCACACTGTGTGGTACAGACACCTCAGGTGCCGGAGTGGTTAGGCCTGCTGCACAGGGAGGCATAGCCACACCAGGGGGCGGAGATGTGGATGGTGTGGGGGCAGCAGCATTCCACATCGCCACACCTTGTGGCAGCAATGCCATGATGAGAATCTGCAGGGCATGGTAGATCCCTGCTACATTCCGCTGATGTGCAGCGGTGGCAGCCATCATTTCGGCCTCCATCCGCACCCTGTCCTCCATGAGCCTCTGCATGTGTGCCAGCTCACAGTTGGTATCGCTGGAGCCACTCTGAGCAGACAGGTGTTCTTCTCTCCACATGATGACTCCAGCAATGTCAGTCAGGGCTCGCTGGAGACCATAGAGTGGGGCTACACACCCATGGATAGAACAAGTTTGGTTGCAATGTTGCCAAATCCCAACCACACCTGCTCTGCGGTGACCCTCTGGCCCTGAAGCACATGGCGTTGAAATGCCATATGTTGTTCCTGGGGGTCTTGGCGGGTCTTGGGGCTGTGGGTGCCACCTGCTGGGTGGTTTGGGTAGTGGGTGGGGTCTCCTCGATGCAGTTGGCCTGCCCTGATCCTGGAGGTGAGTTGCCGATGAGGTCCATGATGACTTGGGTGTCGATGGTGGTGTTGTCCTCCGAATCATGTGAAGAGTGGCTGGGACTGCTCTGCAGTAGGTGTTGATGTTGCCCCTGCGATGTGATGGGGAGATGGTGTATTACGAAGTGTCCACATGTATGTAGTCGCATGGTACATGTTGACATTCAGACAGCATGTTATTGTACGTTGTGACAGTCTGTAGATCTGGGCGAGCACCCAGAGTCATTGTGGGTGTGCACTGTGCTCTGCCTGTTGGTGCATGTGTGCGCTTGTGCCCATCTCCTCCGGTCCCCCCCAGTACCTGATGGCCATTCACCCTGTTGCATTTGTGTTGTGTCCTGTCGAGTAGTGTCCGATCCCCCAAATCCAGCCACCGTCTCTACATTGTTGACTGTCGACTCCAGCTCCCCCATGTCATCCAGCTTGAGCTGTTGCACTGAGCCCCCCACACCAGTCTGCAATGCTGTCTTCCCGTTGGCGGAGAGATTCCCCTTGGTCCACCACTTGATGTCATTCCCTCGCCTCTTGAACTCGCATATTTTTCTCTTGTGCCCCCCGACGGAATTCACCTTGTTCACTATGTCCCACCATAATCCATTTTTGGTGCCAAATAACACGTTGGAGGTGACGAACAGTTGTTGATGATGCCCTATCACCTCCGTGACTATTATCCTGTTCGCCTGCAGACTGAACTTCGTCTTCCTTGTCTTCTTGTCCTTGCCCTTCCCTGTTCCCGAGGTCCCGGGCTGGTCGTCCGGGGTAATTGTGGGGGTGCGCTCATCCTCTACGTCGGCTCCAGCAGCCTCCATGGTGCTAGGGTGTTGCTCAGTTTGTGTTGGGGTGTTTTTTCTACTTTTATCATGATTTTTCCCACCTGCCAAGTGTGTGTTGCAGGCCTGGCACTGCTTATCGCTGGTTTCCTCGTCGCGCTTTGGCCCATCACAGGTTTTTGGGTGTTGCGGTTTGTGTTTTTGTCTCCATTGCAGTGATTGTATCGCAGACATTGTCCACGGTTTCGGCAGACTATCGCATGCTACCTCCCTGTCGTGAATTCCACGTTGGCACTGGGTTATTTTCCCGAGATGGACTGCGATGTTGAAAGTTGTGTTACGCTACTCTTGCGGTAGTTATCACACATTCTTGTGAATATACCACTAAGTGTGTTGTGGTTCACCCAGTTTTGACACCTCAGGATTTAATGATTCACTCATTGTGCTTTGACTCACTCAGTAACCGGACCTCAGCATTAATGATTCACTTAGGGTGCTGTAGCTCACTCATAGTGCTGTGAATCACACAGTGTGATGTAATACTGTCTTGTCTACAGGCTAGGCTAGATATATAAATTTAGGGTACAACTATGTCCACTCAGTCTGTGAATTGGTATTCAGAGTGCATATGACTACCAATTGGAATCTCATAACCGGGATATCTCGATCCAGGTTTTTCACCTACCAGTAGTTGTATGTTTTTTCACTCGAAGTTTCCTTTGCAGTTTATGTAAACTATGAACGCCTTTTTAAAGAAAAGCAGCCGTAATGATGACATAATGTGCGATAATGTGCTGCATAGCTAACTAAATATTTATAAGGTCCCAAAGGCGAGACCGAATGCATAACAAATGCTTGTTATTTAAAGCGACAATGTTCATTCCAAAGTGATGCAACACTTTACAGTGGTACAAGAAAACAGAAGAAAACATGCAGAGATAGTCTATTTCCACCAGACTCTCTTTCCAGCAGGCCACGTTAACTGGAGAGCGATAAAGAGTTTCTCTAAATGCACTATTGACACATTCTGGGCTCAGGCACATGGCAACACTGGTGTCAAAACAAAGACGTGCACAGATACACGACTGAGATTTGTAGCTTTCGCCTCTTTGCTTGACAAGCACAGTGTGTTCAGAGCTTAAAGGCTGGAAATAGTTATGATGTGATATAAAACTATGTTCCTCATTTTGCTGTCACAAATCTGTGAGTCACAACAGGAAAAATAATTATGCTTTGAGAAGCAATATTATGACATCCGCCAGTCTGCAAATGACGTGACGTGCAACGTGTAAAATTGCCTGCCCAGAGTATCTGTGCCTCTTGTTCGCGGTTGCATACCCTCGAGTGTTTGGCCATGATTCATGATATAGAACCAGTGCTGATGTTCTGCATTAATAAAAGTAAAGCATGTCTGGATATTGTGTTGTTAATGTGGGAAAGCCCAAATGTGCCTGGACATTTAAAGTGGCCATACACATTAGAGGAAATTCCCTAGTAGAGAATGGCATGGGAGAATTTTCTGGTGAAGACCTCTCTCCCAGGCTGCTAGTCAGATTACAGCTCAGTGTTACCGGGGCCAGTGTGTCATGGACCCAAGTGCAAGGAAGAAATTTGGCCCCTGTGCGGTGTTTAAAGTGTGAAAAACAGAAATAACCAGAGTTCATTCGGCTGCTCATTCCTCTGGGCCTCGATGTCACTACGCCTGCTGCGCCAATGGGAGCTGCACCCCTGAAATGTTAAAGGATCATCCTTCTCCCTAGCTTGGACCTCCAAAAATGACAGAATGCTCATTACATTTCCCTTAATGGCAAATGTAAAACATGTCAAGGAAGGAGTGGGGTGCAGACGGAAGAGTCATATAATAAGAAAATGATCTGGTGGGCATATTTTCAGGAGTGCAATATATCAGTCATTGGAAAATTGCAAATAATGCTTGAAAAAATATTTTTGATGACCTACGAATAGCCATAAATGGTAATGCAAAACCCGCGCAAAGTAGCGGAAGAATACATGTGAAATGAAATGAAATGAAAAATTACATTTCTATAGCGCATAACTACCCGGAGGCCTCGCAGCGCTTTAGACTGATTACTGTGTCGGACCTACGGGTAGTTAGTACGCTTTTGCAAACAGGTAGGTCTTTAAGGCCTTCCTGAAGGACTGTAAGTTACTGTCTTCTCTCAGGGTCACAGGCAGGTTTAAGTGGGGGCCCTGATTTAAGGGGGTCTCAGATTGAATGACAATGTATTCTCATAGATGACACCAAGTCCAAACCTGTCCCCCAATGTATTTCAGCAACAGCTTTCCTTATCCATTTCCTTCATTTAAAGAATGTTGCGTTGGACAGAAAACATTTGACTGCGCTGTTGTAACACCTATGCTGGATAAATGAAACGTCACGGCACGTCACTTTGCGTGACACACTGGCAGCGGAACCTGCTGCATGAAATTTACAAGCATACGTACAGCCACCCTCCGCTGCTTTACATGTGTGCGTAAATATCGCCCTATTTCACACAACATGTTGCGTGTTAGGAGCATGACATGGGTGTTGCATTGGGTGTTTCCACAAAACACCCATGTCCACTGACGCATTTCCAGAATTACCAGCAAGCGTAAAGCTGGAAATGCATCAGAATGCTACACCACCCGCAGGGGTGGCGTAGTGAGGTGCTACGAGGAGAAATGTTTTAATTTTTCCTCATTTTTCCCTCTTTCAATAAGTGCTGCATTCTACAACACGCTTTGGAAGAAGAACTCACCTCAAGTGATTGTTTTTGTGTAGGAAGCTGCCTCTTCCTGCACTAAAATAATCTCCCCACTATGCAGGCATCCTTGCACCATTGTGCAAGGGTGCCTGCATCGACACATGGCAGCAGTTTGTGTACCTATTTCAACACAAAGGATACCTCTGACACCATAGATTGCACTTATTGTTTTTAACACAGGAGTCCCTTTTATTGACTCTGCGCTGTCTCACGTTTTGACTTTTTCTTTGTTTATCTTATTATATATTGGTATCTACATTCATTTCAAAGCTCTCCTTTATACAAATCATATATTGCTGATGAAAAACAAAATACATTTAAGTTCACAGTACATTCAACTATACACAAAACATATATACACTGTACATGCTACTAATTATTTCATTATGTACATATTCATTAGTTGGTTTAATCGGATCATTCCATTCCAAGAAGCATTAATGTTCAATAGGTCCTACTTTATATTATCAGGGATTCGCTAACTGGGGTGATTAGATTTTTTGTCCCTCAGTTTAAAGCTATGTCTCTGGTCCTAGATAGTGTAGGAGGATGTCACTATACACAATGATGCTCTGCTGGGAAATTGTTCTATTGTCCAGTGTTCCTCATATAAATAAGGTCAAGAGAGCATCAATGTCTCCAGTCCACTATTAGATGCCAACGCGTTTCGACCGTCTTAAGGTTAGGACAAGGTAAGTATTCTGTATGCGGTCTTCATCAGGGCTGTATGCTTGGACTGTAGGACGTCAACTTTAGTTTTCTTTATCCATTGTGGTAGATTCAGTTCTCCCACTTCTGGGTCTATGTTGCAAATGTCGATGTGTTTTCTCCTTTGTTTTCTTCTTATTCCGTGGTTTGTTCCGTTCTTGCTTCCTGCTAGGTTTTCATCTGCAGGCATCCTAGGGTGACGTCCTACAGAACAAAGTGGCTAGCCAAGATACTTTAAATTTAAATTGAAACCCACACAGCCCATGGGTACTGCGTGACCAAGCCGTTTGTTTAGCAAACCATTTATTTTAGTTCATAATCAAGTTTCAAAATTCATAAAAGCATGACATCAAAAGGAAAACACTGTCAATAACAGTCAAGTCAAAGGCAAAAACAAACAGTTGTGTGAACAATAAATACAAAGTATACAAGCGTAAATACTAAATATTCAAACAATTACATGACACCAAAGTGCAACTTGAAATACAATACATACATTCCAAATCAATTGTGATCAAAAAACATAACACATGAAAGGAAAAGACCAGTCCTTTAACTAAAGTACCAGTGGACAGGTGGAATTAGGGGTGGAACACAACTGCCTGCCTGTCTCACACGACCTGTGACTAAATGTTCAGTCTGGTTGCACGCAAGGGCCCACAACAGTGGAGTAAGTTGATCCCTAGCTGCACCCTGTTTTCTTGTCACAGGCTGGGGGTCAACGCGTTTCGAACCAAAATGATTAGAGGTTCTCCTCAGGACAGGGACTTGGTACGATCTTCACTGCACCACGAGCAAAAGGGATTGCAGGAGTGGAGGTAGACTGTAGAGCAGGACAATTAATCTGAATAGAGTTGTGGAGGTGTCAAACACGAGGCGCCCGCCAAGCGGTGCGCTGTTGGGAGATAACAGGGTTCACATTCCTTGTATCAGCTGCATGCCGTGTGCCAAGGGAACCGGATGTGTAGAAACAAAGTCAGAGATTCTTTATCAAGTAAGTTTCGTTTTTGGCGGGAATAATTCTACCGCACGAAGCCAATGTGCACAGGGGATTCAATCCGGTGGGCGGCCGAAGGCGTTCAGGGAGCACAGAAGTGAGGCAGGGATCACGAGCAGTAACAGTCAGTTATTTTGAATTGCCTTTTCCAGCCCCCTGGTGGGCTTGCTCAGGTGCATTCTGGAAAGGCATGCTGGAACTTTGAGTTCCCACTCGTTTATTTTCTCCCTCCAGTGGGTTCAGCCTCACTTGCATACATTTAATTTCCTTGCTTCTTACCCTTCAGTGGGTTTTAGGGAGGAAAAAGGACCTCATTAGGCTGTCTGTGCTTGTCATTCTGCCATTTCTAAGGTTCTGGTATCTCAAGGCAGGTCACAATTTTCTATGACGGTGCAATTCCACAACCATTGACTGGCCGTAATACTTGAAAAAAAGTGGGGCCACTTTTTCAGAACGCACTCAATGACAGGCCGGAATTCTGTGTATTGTAACAGCGTCCTTTATTTCAGCAGGTCTGCATTTCATGTACACCCCCGGGGCTCTAATTTAATGTATGCAGGGGGCTCACGGGGCCCCCCCAGCCGTGGGGACCGCCACTTCCAGGGCTTAAAATCATTTGAAGGGGGGGTTCTTAGGCCCCCCCATCCCCTGGGACCACCACCCCCGGCTTCTGAAAAATGTGGGAGGGGGGCCATGCTGCCCAACTCCTGGAGCCTTGTCTAGGCCCTGGGGACCACCACCCCCCAGGACTAGCTCCTGCAGTGTCCCAGGGTGCCCACCCCCGGTACATTGCTGTTTGCAATGGCAGTGCGGGAGCCTCGAGGCTCCCACCCTGCCATTGCAAACTGCTTTGCTTCATTGAAGCGAGAGCAGGTAAACATGCTCTCGCTTCGATGAAGCAAGGCAAATTGCTTTTCCATATGGGCAGCAGCATGTTAGCTGCTCCCTATATGGAAAAGCAATGCCGGCTCCTGCAGGAGGCGGGGAGCCAGCGGGACCGTGGGGGGATTGGGGACCCCCCATGGTCCACAAAGGTGAGGGCCAGCCCCGGGGGACGGGGTCCCCGGGGACACCAGTGGCCCGGGAGGGGGGCCACGAAGCCCCCTCCCCATTATGAAAAAAATATATTTAAAAAAAGGCCAGCCCCAGGGGATGGGGTCCCGGGGCCCCGGGGCCTTGAAGTGGCCTGAGGAGGGGGGCTATGCAGCCCCCCTCCATAAAAAATAAAATGAATTTGCCATGAGAGCGGGGCCTCGCAGCCCCCTTCTCGTAAAAAAAAAGGTAAAAATATATATTTGAGTGTCAGGCCCTGGGGGATGGGGTCCCCAGGGCCCAAAAAAAGTAAAAGAAAGGGGGGGTCACACAGCCCCCCCTTTCAATTTTTTTTTTTTTAAAGACGTGGTCGTCCCTAGACCCCGACCCCTCACAAAAACACACTTCCCTGGGGTACAACTAGCCCACCAGGTACCTCCAGTAAGCGCTACAAGGCTGCCTTACAGAGAGGTGTAAAAAGGGGCGTGGCCTGGAGCACCTCTCTGCAACGCAGCCCTGTGGCGCTTACTGGAGGTACCTGGTTGGCTAGTTGGCCCCCAAGGATCCCCAGTATTGAAGGGGAATTAATTCCCCAATTTAAAACGCGCCACAGGGCACGTTTGCAAAGTGTGTTTTTGTGAGGGGGCTGGATCTAGGGACGATCGCGTCTTTTTAAAAAAAAGTGAAATGTCCAACTAGCTATAACACCCCTAAAACCTATGTTTTTTTTCACTGAATTTCTAAGGTTTTTTAAATGCTTATTCCTAACTATAACATGTCTGAAACCCATGGTTTTTTCAGGAATGTGAAAGATTTTTTAAATACTAATTCCTACCTATAACATGTCTGAAACCTGTGTTTTTTCAGTGAATATATATATATATATATATATATATATATATATATATATATATATATATATATATATATATATATATATATATATATATATATATATATATATATATATTACCTACTGGCGGTCGCCAGTAGGTAGTTATAGTTAGGATTTTTTTCAATGCAAAATCTCAACATTCTATTGGGTATAACTTTGGCGCCGGTTGAGGAATCTGCCTGAAAATTTCCTCAAATTTGCCTCGCGGCGGTTCGGTCCTTCCCTGAAAGTTTGGGGAGGATTCGTCAAGCGGGGGCCAAGATAAAAGGGGGTCCCAAAACGTGTTTTCCCCATGTTAATTTCCATAGGGCGGTCGACCTCACTGTTAGCCCTAACGGCTGAATGGATTTTCACCAAACTTGGCAAAATTGTAGGGACTGGTAGCTTGATGTGCCTTTGCTATGTCTCAAGATATGTGCTCCAGTGGATTTTGAGTAATTTAGGTTCAAAAAAATATATATATCTATGGCCGTGCTCCGGTACGCGCTCCGGGGAGCGCACCGGGCGTGCTACGCGACTTGAGCGCGGAAAGCTGATTGGCTCTTGGGTGTCTGTAAACATTCAAAACAGTCCGGAGCGGCCGCCATCTTGTGTCTCAGTAAGATCGAGACAAAAGAGGAGGCAAAAACAAAGGGGGCAATGACCATAAGGGGGCAGAGTAGACCCCCCCTGATCCCCTAGGTTTGATGTGGGGGCCATAAAAAGGCCCCGCGGGGCAAAAAAAATATTCTTTTTTTCCGATTTACGCGGGGGGAGCGCCCGGTACGCGCACCGGGGAGTGGACCGGGGAGCGTACCATGGGGAAAAAAGAATGACAGAGTTTTTAAAAAATGGAGCCTTTTTTTATAAATTGGAGGTAGTTCTAAAAAGAACTGTTTTTTTTGTCTTTTTGTTGTTTTATATTTTTTAATTTTTTTTGAACATTTTGTACTTTTTTGGGCTTTTATGAACTATTTTATATTTTTTTGTCATTTTTATGGGGAGAAACAAAAAACAGGGAATTCAAAATGGCTCAACTGGAGCAAAAAAAAACAGGAAAAAATTAGGGTTTTTTGGGGCAATTGTTGTTGTCACCAGCAAGGAGGATGAGCTTTATGCTCTATTCACCATAGGAGATGGTCTTACCACAAAAAATACATGTAATTCTGAATTCCCCAAACCTTGGTTGTATGCAAGGGATTGTCTCCCTTGTCTCTGGTCCCGATGGAGTGGGTTGCTTTCTTTTGGAGGTGGTGGTTGAAGATTGGGAAGGGTTACTGGCCAGTTCACTCATCTCTGCAGCAGAATAGTTGTTCGTATGCTTGCGCTGCATGTGTCTAATCATGGTATTATTACCAAAAGAATATTTTTTGTTAGGGTTCCCCCTTGAAAGTTCCATGCCACAGATTAGGCAAGTCACCTTGGGCGCATTGACTTTCTTCTTGCCCTCTGGTATAGAAAAAAACTCCCATACAATGTGCTGCCTTGGCTTGTATGGGGTATTGTCTTCTTGCAGCCACCTTCTTCCCTCCTCCTCCTCCTCCTCTTCCTCCTCCTCCTCTTCTTGACCACCAATGTAATGTTGTGTGGTCCTCTTGGTGGTGGTGGTGGTGGTGGTGGTGGCGGTGCAGATGCTCCAGCTGCTGCTGCTACTGTAGCCATTTTCAAGTACACAAAATTTGTCAAAGATGTTCAAACAGGTCTTCCTCAGTCAAAGGACAAAGTCAGAATAAGGAAAAAAGGTGGGGTCTTTCATCATTTGGAAAAAAAACCCGTCCTGAACCAATGAAAAGTGTTATTTTCAGGTCACAAGACCCGGGCTTTCATCATTTGGAAACCAAAACTGTTCCGGGCGCGGTCGCATCGCGGAAGCGCGTTGGATGTTTACGTTGCGCGATCGTATTCGCTCGAGTGCTTCCGGGTGCGCTTACGCAATGTATATCACGTGGACGCGGCTACGCGATACGTCACAATGATGTTTTTGTTTGCGGCAATAGCGCTAACGGGACGCTCACCGGTGCGCACACCAGGGCGCGCACCGGGAGCGCACCAGGGCAAAAAAAAGAATATATATTATTATATAAGTATACAATATAGGATTCATTATAAAAAATATTACATTTCAGAGGTTTGAGGCCCTATATATAGTTAGGAGTTAGCATTTAAAAAACCTATGAAATTCACTGAAAAAAACATAGGTTTCACACCAGTTATAGTTAGGAATTAGCATTTAAAAATCCTATTAAATTCACTGAAAAAAACATAGGTTTCACACCAGTTATAGTTAGCATGAAGTTTTACTCGCATAAAACCATTGAAATTCCCACGTTATAGTTAGTTGGACTCACTATAACTTGTGCGTGCAATGCACTGCTGATGACGTCACATATTACATCACTCATGACATGGTCAGTGACATCACTCATGACATCACTGATGACACCATCCTAGTGACAGACTGAAAGACCTTCTTTCAGTGTAATGTAACCCTTGAAACACATATTCAAAAATAGAAACTAAAATTTTCAAAAAAAATGGAGATACCCATACCAGTTACAACAACCAATTCAGTAACTCCACCGTCTATATACACACCCTCTCATTCAGCAACAGTTATAGTCACTCATACATATACTCACTCATCATATGTAGTGATACACATATACATCCTGTTACACACCGATAGTCATCCAAAGGTTACTCACACACATACTCACACATGCAAATAAACTATTGAACATCGATTTATTTGCATATACAGCTATACACACACTAGCACATTACTTCTAAGGAAACTTACACATACTTACTCTCTTAAACAATCACTTATAGAAACACATACTTATTTAAACAGGAACTCTTTCAATCTCTCACTCTGACATATACTCACTTATATACATCAATACTCGCATATACTAGATTAAAACATATGTAGTTACTCATAAAGACACTAGTGAGGCAGGCATTCACTTACTAACACACACATATACACACTCATCCACCCATACAGTCCAACACATATGCTGTCTTCAAAACTCATACAAACAGCATTTACCTTCTTTGCACCCCTTGGGATTGAAAAAAACTCCCAAAGTTTGGTGGTTTCAAAATCGTTTGCATATATTGTGGCAAAACCATTACTTATGGTAAGAAGAGTATTACCCTCATCAACATTGCTGGTGATAACCACAAGTGCCCGAAGAAACCCTAATTTTTTTCCTGTTTTTTTTTGCTCCAGTTGAGTCGTTTATAATTCCCTGTTTTTTGTTTCTCCCCATAAAAAATACAAAAAAAATATAAAACTGTTCAGAAAAGCCAAAAAAAGTAAAAAATGTTCCAAAAAAAATAAAAAAAATATAAAACAACAAAAAGAATTTAAAAAAACAGTTCTTTTTAGAACTACCTCCAATTTATAAAAAAAAACTACATTTTTAAAAAACTGTCATTCTTTTTTCTCTAGGGTACGCTCCGCGATGCAGTCATCAGTGATGTCATTTGAGATGTCATCAGTGATGTCACTGACCATGTCATGAATGATGTAATATGTGACATCATCAGAAGTGGATTGCGGGTGCACGATATATAGTTAGTGCAACTAACTATATATGCGAATTTCAATGGTTTTGTTTGAGTAAAATAAGGTTTAGTAAATGCTAATTCCTAACTATATTTGGTCTATAACCTATGGTTTTTTCACTGAATTTTCAAGGTTTTGTAAATGCTAATTCCTAACTATATATGGTCTATAACCTATGGTTTTTTCAGTGAATTTCAATGGTTTTTTAATAGCAAATATCAAAAGCTGTAAAATGTATTCTTATTCTAATTCAAAAATATATTTTTTATATTTTTGTATTATATTTTTTTAATTTAAATATTTATTGAATTAATTTTTTTTTGTTTCGCTGCCGGTCCGCGAACCAGGCAGCTTCCCGTTAGCTTCAATTTGTTTCGAGACCCGGTCCGCCAACCGGTAAACGTTCCGTTAGCACAAGTACCGCGTTAGAAAGCAACATCGTGACGCGTCCCGTAAGCGCGACGTATCGCGTTACCGCGTAATGCGTCTTATGACGCGCCGCGTTAGCGCACCCGGAAGCGCTCTGGAACGCGAATCGAGGCGCGAAGCGCAGCACCCCGGAAGTGAAGCGGGGCGCGGCGCGGAGCACGTAACGTAAGCATAACAGGTCATGTGGCTTGTTTATAAAACTTTTCATTGGTTCATTTTACTTTTAGTTTCCAAATGATGGAAGGCTTGGTCATATGACCTAAAATTACCACTTTTCATTGGTTTAGAACATTTTTTTTCCCAAATGATGAAAGTCCCACCTTTTTTCCTCACTCTGACTTTCATTTTTATGAGAGAAAGACCTACATTGACGACCTTACAAATGGCTTCAATGATTGCTGCAGCTGGTGGAGCCCCACCACCACCACCACATCTAAGGAAGGGAGGACCATCTCCTCAGGTCATCCTCCAACAAGAGGTGGAAGAAGAGGAAGAAGAAGAAGAGGAGCAAGGGACAAGGAGGTTTTTAAATGAACAGCGAAGGAGGTCCCATATAAAAGAAAATTTTATTTGGCAATTTTTTTCATTTCCCCCACATCAAAAAAAGGTAAATGCCTGGTATGTTACCTGCCTGATTTGTAAAGATGAACTGTCCAGAGGAACAGAAAAAAAATACAGTTATGGTAATTATACCATGCATCGCCAAATGGAGAGGTGGCACCCGATAAATTACAGTGCTGCCCAAATACGTGATCTGGTGGATAACCCCCGACCTGTGGCCAGTACATCCACCAATGAAGAGGCAGTGACGGGATCAGAGGCAAGGGAGACGGTCCCAAATCTACAGATGAACTTTGGCCAAATGAAATTAACCTGTTTAACTTGCGGCAAATTAATTTCCTGTGGAGAGAGGAGTGTAACTCTAATCAATAGAGCTTTTGAACATCATCAATGTACAAAACGTCCCAGAAAATACATTTTCTTTTTTTTTTGTTGCTCTTGTTGAGCCCTTTCTAATGAATAATTTTTGTCCCCCCCCAAAAAAAACAAAAAAATATAAAACAACAAAAATAATAAAAAAAGTTCTTTTCAGAACTACCTCCCCTTTATAAAAAATTGCTAGAATGTTTAGCACTCTAGCAACCTCTATTTCTTTTGATTCGCTTCACGGTTCGCGCGCCGGTACGCGAACCGGAAGCGAACTAAAAAAACATTTTTTTTTAAAAAAGAAGAGTAAGTAAACAGAGAGTAATGTTAAAAGAAAGACAAATAGAGGGAGTAACACACAGTTACTGTTGAAAGAGGGACTGAGAAAAGGAGTGGAAAGAGTAGTATAAGTAAGTAATAGAAAAAGAAATGAGGGAAGTAGCAAAGGCAGGAAACTGAGGGTTAAAGAAATGAAGCAGTGGAACTAATAAAAGTTAAATTTGATAGAGATGTAACGTAAAGAGTACTAAACACTTACCTTATAATTGTCGTTAACTTAGTCAATTGTAATTTTTATACTTTTAATCTGTGTAAGAAAGAACACAAAATTTTAAATTAATAGAAGGTAGTAAAAAAAGAGTGAGCATGAGACAAGATGAATACATATTATAACTCACAATTCAAAGTACAAAATTAATTATACATATTTAATGGTTTATTTTTGCTGTTCTCAGAATATATCAAATTTCACTGAAAACAGTGAGTTGAAGGTATTCATCATATAACAGCGGGGGAAAAAAAACACAATCAAAATGATTGTGTTTAAAAAACCCTTAAAATATAATCAATCAGAAATAAGAACTCCTCAAAAGTAACTTACTTTCTATGACGTCAAAGGATGTCCTATGAACAGCTTATACTCTGTTGTGCTGTTACTATTTTCTGCCCGCCAATATCTGAGAGATAAACTCCATCGATTTAAGAAAAATGAGACATACAAAGCAATTTAAAACAGCACACTAAATTACAGCAACACCTAGAATCATTATAGTCCAGTTACCTACCCTAAATTCTCACTTCAGAAAACAAGTCAAAAGGCAACATTGCTTCATACTCAATTGGTAATGTTTGCTGAAAGACTAGCCTTTTTTATATTTTAAATAAGATGTGTAATATCCTGATGTTGTCAAAGGACCATCATAATATATAATAGCTATAGTTACAAATGTTCTTCCTGAAATCGATGACTGTGTAGCCAAAACATTTTATTAGACTTGACAACTTATTTTCATCCCGTTTATGTAGTTGAAATTGTAAAATGACATTTCACCCATAAGTTTCCATAAATAATATGGACAGCATTTCAGTCTTACATTTCCTCTACTCCTTGTTTTGATCTGCTGCTTGAATTAGCTTATAAACACAAACAGTTTTCGATCTGTACTACACTTATCCACAAGGCCATATAGAGTAGGAGCCATTAGAACCTCTTGAAATTCCTAAGAACAAATCCCAAGATTCCTTCCCTAAAAATTTGGGTGTAAGAACACCAGGTAAGAATTTTGAAGGTGGAAAGGCAATCTTTTTTTGAAAGTTAAAACAGAATCATTGCAGAATGACCAGCCGTTTCCAGATTTTAAATAAGCTGTGTAATGTCCTGAAATTGTTGAAGGACCGTCATGATATATAATTGCTGTAGTTACAAAAGTCCTTCCTGATATTGACAACTGCGAAGCCACAAAATTATTAATTAAAGTTGTCAATTTAGTTCCATCAGGCCTACATCGTTGGAACATTAAAATGACATACTGGCCATAACTTCGTATAATTAACGTGGACAGCATTGCAGACTTACATTGGCTACACTCCATGTTTTGATCGGCTGCTTTTACTAGCTTATTGAAGGATACTGATTTACTGTCAGGCAAAGTTAAATATATAAATCTTTCTGAGTCTACACTAGTAGTACTTGATAGCCTCCAGTTCTCGCAATCATTCTGCCATTGATAAGAAAGGCCAAACAGATAATCTACATCTACACCTTCATCTTGCAATACATCAAGCATATACAGTAAAAACTCCTGACAATCCTGCTGAATATTTTGAGAGAATTGTGTTTGACCTGAACATTCGTCTAACAGATAACGAATTTCAGACACACTTTCTACTCTTGTTCTATCAGCGCTACATTTCTCTAACACAGAATTCAACAAACAACATAAACTTTGTTCCGAATTGATCACAATCTGTTCTTTTAAAGTCTCTAGTGAAAAGACAACATTAACCACTACATTAGCATAGCAGTTGACAACAGAACTATTTTCAAATTGAAAACCAACAACATCTTCAACAGAATTCATTTTCTTTCTGCTTACAATTTTCAGTTCATCGACTTTTGGTCTTTTTGCTACAACCTATTACTGATATTTCTTCGTTTCCGCCCTACCACACGTTTCTCAAACAAAGGATATTGAGGCAAATGTGGCGCATACTCTCTTCTTAACCTATTGTATTCCTTAACACAATCTAGATCCGCACAAATGTTTGTGACATCACAGTCAATCAAGTACAATCCCGATAAAGTTCTGACTCGTGACAATGCTACATAAGCCATACCCTCTTTGAACACAGAACTGCCAATATTCACTAAAGCAGTGTCTACACTTAAACCTTGCGATTTATGGATTGTCACCGCATATGCCAAGCAAACAGGAAACTGCTTACGGCCTACATATAAGTCTTTTGCAAGCAAAAACCTAGCTGTGCAACGACCAATTAGCTGTACTTCCTCAATACCATCAAATTTAATTTTTTAAAATTCAATTCCATCTCTACTTCTGTATTTCTCAAAATCAACAACATTACCCATTGATCCATTTACCAGACCTCTTTCAACATGTAAATTCCTTCTCAAAATGATACGGCAATTTAAGCACACATTCAGAGTCTTTTCAAAACCCGCAGTTTTAGATATGATCTTCTCTAATGAATCCAATTTAGATTTCAAATTCTCAGACAAAATAATTGTTGCTCCCATATGCTCTATTCTGTCAATAGCTTCCAGTTTCACAATCTCTTGTTTTTCTAAATTCAACATTTTGTTGTTGAAGATGGAACATTCTGCAAGAGTTGGCATCAAACATATTCCAGATTTCTTCTCAGTAATTTTCTGAAAAATATCCTCTGGCAGAACGTCTTCTTCTGGATACAAATTCGACAGTAATCGTGCATGTAAAGATTCTTTCCCACGCTCGGTCACTTTCCCGATTCTAGCATCTTGTAGAATATTCTTGTAATCTTCGTCCTTCGCCTGACGCATATTTTCACGCAGCTCAGCATAATTGAAGTTTAACCATATGTTAACGTTGCCAATGCTCCCTAGGCACTTCCTGGTATCTTCATGCGTAAGCAGTTTAAACACTGGTTGTCCTTTCACTGGTGTCAGCTGCAGACGATCACCGAAAACAATGATGTGTTTGCCACCGAATAACACATCATACTCTGTTTTAAGAACTTCCTGCATTCTCAAATGCACAAAGGCAAGCATGACATTGGAAACCATGCTTACTTCGTCAATGATAAGAAGTTTCATCTTCTTCAGGACTCTAGATACTTCACAACAAGCATCCCCAGATAACTTGTGCTATTGTAATTTGTTATCATGCTCCACAGGCAGCATCAGTAGACAATGCAAAGTAATACCTTTAATGTTATGTGCTGCCAGTCAAGTTGGAGCAGTGACAACACAAGACAGCGATGACTCAGTCCTTTTCTGCAGATAACATGAAATTGCTTTAATGAGAAAACTTTTTCCAGTTCCTGCTTCTCCACTCACGTAAAGTCGGACAGGCTTCAACGACGTACATGAGCACTCTTTCTTCTCATGACTTAATCCATGCTCAATTTGTTTGGTAACTTCGTCATATATTTTCCTCTGTTCAACGTTGAGTTGTCTTTTCAAATCTTCTAAGTTAACCGCATCCTCCTGAGCATGTGCCATGGCTCTTTCCACTTCAATCATAGCAGTGGCAGCTTCATTTTCGATAACTGGTTCTCCTAGTGGATCCTGACTCAATGAAACAGAACTCTGACTGTCCTGAGAACTGTCTCTAGCAATCTCAGCTGCAATTATGGCTTCCTGCTCGATTTCTGCATTCAACATTTCTAGATATTTTGGAAAAACAGGACATTCTATGGACTCCTTGGCTGCATTAAAAGAGTCTTCGTAACAGAGGAAATCTCCAAGCAGTTCCTCTTCTGCACGCCAAGGCTTGAAAAGTTGCAAAAGAGCTAAATAGAAAAACTCTTTTCTTTCTGGAGATTCGCAATTCAATTTTCGATGATTTACCAATTGACATTTTCTTTGCTTGACCAGACATCCCTCACTTCCAATTACAGCATACACTCCTTTGTCAATATCTTCTTTGGTGTTCCTCTTGAAAATGTAATTTTGTAGAACCTCATACAGACAAACATTCTCCAGGTGACTGCTTCTATTTGAATAATATGTATCCAACATGTTGGTCTTCAAAATATCTGTACTGCTTGGCTCCTTCTCCGCCAAATACTCAATTTCCCGTACAGGTTTCAGAACTCGATTACGCGTTGCAGCAAGACCAAGACTCGCCCAAATGATACTCCTAGATTTGGCATAGAGACTTGCTGAAGATAACCGGTCAGAACATTCGTAAGCTACGATTTCTCTATGCGACAACATCTTCAGACTGAAACTGTACAACTTCTTACTGAGGCTCTTTTCATGGGAAATATCCTCCCACATATCCTTCAGTCTGTCTTTTCTTTTTTTGTGATGTAAGACGTCACATACCGAGCCACAGCCATACAGTTGTCAGCCACAAACTGTATATCCATGTTAGCATTCCACATGGACAAAATCACTGGGTTGTAGTCGTTAATGTACTTGGACTCTTCGTTTCTTTTCAAATTGTATGTGTTTTGGGGTGATTTCCTAGTCACATTATGTTGCAGCGAAGACATCAAATTGTTCACTCTTCCTTTAGACATCACCGATCGTGGAAATGCAAAACGACATTTGGTGTAGTACTTGTCCTTGTTTCTGAATGTACGAGGACAGTACTTTCCACAACGATGGCTTTGAAACCGTAAAACTTGTTCTCTTAGACTTTTATCTTCCTTTGTCTTTGGAACAGCACATGTAGAATACTGTTCTATGAAACTCATCACTAAGTCATCCGGATCTGTTCCAAATTTGGGTGCATCTTTGATCCATAGCAGCATATGTATATGAGGAGCACCTCTTGTTGATACTCCTTTCTCCAGAAGAAATCCAACACCTCTCCAAGAGGTGGATTTTTCTTGTTCGTGATGAAAGACATCATAGCTTCAAATCTATGATTGAAGTACCTGCATGCATTCACTGGATCCAAAGAGCACAGTTCTCCGGGTGTCTTGAATTCAATATTTTCAATGTTTCTATTTGCCTCTCGTAGAAATTCAAGTAAGTCTTCCCAGCCATACTCAGCACAGCTGAGAGTGAGGAACCATGTGGGAGTACCTAAGTTCCTCAGCATACATTTTAAGTCACCATGACGGCGGTACCAATACTCATTAGTACCACGCTGACAAGCCATGAGATTAATCAGGTGAGAATCCAAAATACTGTCTTGCACATTGACTTTATCCATAAAGTCCCTTGCCGAGATATTTCGCAGTTGTACACCACTTTTCAAGATGTGGTTCACTGCATAAGACAATCCAGAGAGATCACTTTCAAACAGTAGATGAAACAAATAGGGAATGCATTGACGAAACCTAGGATCTTCTGCATACAATCGTAAAGTCCGGTATTCTGAAGCAGGAATTTGATCAGGTCGCTCATCATATCGTCCTCCTCGACCTGTGGGAAATAACTGTGGGAAACATCGAGCTTCCAAACTTTCCTCCCAAACACTAATGGGACTCCCTTTGGCTTGCTTCATTTGAAACAACTCAATAGCATTCCCCATGACTTCCTTGGAATGCAAAGGATGAACACTATAATGTTCATATATTTCTTCATTTTTAGAGGCTTCTACTTTCTCAATTTGTCCAGCACACAAATCGCTGTCCTCTTCTTCACTTACTTCCTCTTCTGCAACACATAAATTCTTGTAGTACTCATTGTTTTTTATCAAATACAATGTTGCCTTTTTGACTTTCCTAACATCCACTAAATCTTGCCAGATTTTCTTACTCTTTGTCGGAACCCCATTAACTAAGATAACCAGAGGTTCCTCTTCCACTTTCTCTACTCCAATTGTATTAATGTTTTTCTTCAAATCTAAAGGCAAATAAACAACTCTTTCCTTTAATCCTCTCTGTAAATCTGATGGAGGCAATTTCCCTGTCTTTGGCTCCATTCGTACAATAGCCTGAAAGGGATGCACACTTTGAATCAAAATAGATTCATAAGTATTTAAATCCTTCAATTCAGAAGGAATGTCAACCAATTCCAGATTATTATGAACCGCTCTAGCAGGCATCTGGTTTTGGTTTAATTTGTTAAAACAATAAGTACACATACGTTGGTCCGCTCCCAAATCAAAACAATTTTCTACCATCAAGTATGTGGCAAAATCCTTCCATTCACTATTGTTTTCCATATCACTTTTTGCATATAAATCCACTAACTTAGTCTGATTCTTATAATAAGTCCGTCGACAATACACACAAGTGAAATTAGGCCTCTCACTTGATTTCACCATAAATGTGGAAATTTCCTTGTGAAACTTATCTGTACTGAAAATCTGTACACTCTCTTCCACATTACCTTCTTCTAGTGGGTCAATTTCAACATTGTTCTCTTTACCAGCAAAGTAACAGAACTCAATTTCTTGACAAATATTCTTCACATCTACTTCAGAACCATGCAAAAGAGCACTGCTTAATTGTTTAAGCATATTTGCTGGACTCTTAGCATAATACAACATTCTAACTAATTTCCTCACTTTATTATGATGCACTGCTAGCATCCTGAAATGATGAAAAACACTCTGGCATACTCTCCTGGAAAGAGCCAGTGAATGACCATGCAAACCTGTCACTTGTCTCACTCTGCAAGGATCTAATTCTTGCAACAACTTTATTTTTTGTTTTAAACTTTTCTTATTAAATGTCCGTACAAAATCACAAAGCAAATTGATGGAATCCTGTCGCACACTGCAAATAGAACTACACTTCCAGGTGTAGACTGGTCCCTTAGGACATCTCCCTAAAACCTCATCACCTAACACCTCTTCTGCATCTGCAGACACAAGTTTTTCTTTTTCAACCGGACAACCATCTTTTACCTCATATGCTCGACCACTGGTGTCAACTGCATGCACCAAATCATTGTCCTGAAAATAACTCTCCTCATCAAAAAATGCCTCACAACTTGAACTATGCATCCATTCTCCTGAGAAAACTTCACAAAAATTACTTCGATTAACTACTCTCTTCCATCTACTATTTGATTTGAAATCATAAATTACCTTGTTTAGTTTCCTAATTCTATTGATTACCAAAATAAATAACTTTCGCTTAATTTCGAAAGCCTGATCAATAATTTTCTCTACATTTTTCTTTTTCTTATAAAATGCCACTTTCTGTTGGCCTTTCTTAAATTGTTTTAGCAAATTGACAATTATCCTGTTGCGGAACATTCGCCTACGAATGTCCCTGAATGTATTTTCCCTTCTACTGCCATGCACAGAGTTATCTCCTGCTCTAGCAGAAACTTTTTTGACGGGCCTTTCCTTTCCATTTAAATTGGCTCTCTTTTTCAGGACTAAAACTTGTTCTATAGTTATACTTTTGTTTCTACAAATGTATCTAAGGAATGATTTCGTTCTCTTACCCGGAGCTTTCTTCGTGACTTGACGAGATTTTATTGTAGAGGACTGCTGCAAGCATTTAGTAATCTGCTGTCTTTGACGTTTCGTAGCCTTTCGGATTCTATCCTTAGACGGCATTGTCTAATTTCGAAATAATCTGCAGTTGAATCTGTGGTAAAATATAATAAAAAATTTTATTAACCACTATTACCAAACAGTAAATCAATAACAGTAAGGATTTGATTCAGCAATGCCATAAAGATGATTCAGTGAAATCTTCTTAATTTTACTGTGTTAGTTTTACAGGGCTTTCATGCAAATGACTGCACACCCTGCAACAAAAAGCCCACATGAAACTTGACGCACGTTAAATTGTGTACTTACCTGCAATAATCCATATGCCAGTGTTTAGGTCCCTCCACTCTGCCCCTCCCCCTCCCCGCCTCCCTGCCCCACCATAACTCCCTCCACGACCCGCGGCTGCTATCTTGCAACATGGTACATCTTGTAAATCACTGCTGCATTATAAAAGTGACACAACAGCAGCACAAAAGAGGCGCACAGCCATCATAAATCTGCCCCTAACACTTTAAATGATTGATTCAGGGTGACGATAAGGTGTGGACTATCTAGAAGTTTGTTTGAGGTGAGGCCTACTCAGGGTTGCAGATGAAATTTAGGGTTGTTGAAGAGTACAGAGGTGATAATACATGTACAAGCCTACCAATGAAGTGAATCATGTCCACTGCACTCTTGAACAAAGGTCAGACCTCCTCTATCTCCCTGAACACGACTAAACCTCATGTGCACAATATGATTCGTAATGTTAGGAAACACAAGTGATATAATTGAAAAACGTGCAAATATTTTTGCACATTTAACAATCACATCACCTGTATTTCTTCAGCTTAGTTATCTCATTGTGCAGATGTAGTCTACGTCCTATGTAGAAGCACACCCTATCAATACTTAAATTACCCAAGCACACATGGGAGCTTATTTACAAGGACCTTGCTCCACGGGGAAATGTCTTAAATTAAAATGGGAAAAATTACATCAAAGGGACTCAAAGGCCTTATAAATATGCCCCAAACAACCTATGAAACACTAGCAGTACATATCAAGAAACCTAATTGATTTCAAAAAACGTTTTTAAACCTTTTATGTAAAACAATTATATACCTACATTCATGGGGAACTGACTTAAAATACCCTAATACACATGAAAACGTTTTTTTAAGGCCCTTGCACCTTTTTTTCCATCACTTTTAACATGGCTATGTAACTCAAACAATCAAAATCAAAATTTGCCAAGCACACATAGGGGCGTATTTACAAGGACCTTGCACCACGGGGAAAGTGACTACAAATGGCCAAACACACATGGGGACGTATTTACAAAGCCCTTGCACCTGGGGGAAGTGACTTGAAATGGCCAAGCACACATGGGGACGTATTTACAAGGACCTTGCACCAGGGGGAAGTGACTTGAAATGGCCAAGCACACATGGGGACGTATTTACAAGGACCTTGCACCAGGGGGAAGTGACTTGAAATGGCCAAGCACACATGAGAGCGTATTTACAAGGCCCTGGCCTTGCACCAGAGGGAAATGACTTGAAATGGCCAAGCACACATAACGGTGTATTTACAAAGAACTTGCACCAGAGAGAAGTGACTTAAAATTGCAAAGTACACATGAGGACATATTTAGAAGACCCTTTCCCCAGGGGGAAGTGACTTAAAATGACCAAGCATACATAGGGGTGTATTTACAAGGCCCTTGCACCACTTATGCATCACTTTTAACATGTACACTGTGGAGCACCATGGGGCAAAAACAACACTGATGCATCATGCATCTGTTCCGCAAAAGCGACGCATTGCAGGAGTCACATCGCAAGTAAATAAATTCTCATGAATTTTAAAAGCATTCCTTTTCCTTAAAAAACGATTTTCTAATCATAATTTGAAAACACAGCACACCTCCAATGTACAACCACACCTTGTCAGTACTAATACTTTACATTATCTGCAATTACAATTTGTAAAAGAATGCAAAATCTTCTTTGAAAACATAATGCAAACACTTGACTCAAAACATCATTTTGAATGCACAGCTGGCTTTCTTATTTTCTCAAAAAAACATACTAGTCTCCATCTAAGATAAAGAAACGATATCTCACCTTAACAAATGCTTTTTGAATTTCAAAACAGTCTCAGAAACAAACCAATTTTTCTTTAGCAGAACAAAAGGTGTGCACTCCGGAGGCTGCAACCAAGAAAGGCACATAAATGCTGATATTCATCACACATATCTCTCATGTCAGCCAATCAAAACTCTTCCCTCACTTTTTTCAAATCAACACCCTTCCCCCCTCTGCCCTTTCTGCCCTTTTTCCATAGCAACTACCTCCTGCCAGACCTCTCATGTTTACAAGTTCACACAACAATGTTTCAAATGAACTCTGAACTTTCACTACACCTGCTAATCCACTGCAATCTTTCATAAAATAATTTTTTATTAAACATTCAAAATACATCTTTCAAAGAACACATCCATGCACCCTAACTTTCTGTTTTCAGCAATGAAAATCCACCAATCACTGCTAATGAATCATTAGCACTCAAACTCCACAGTTTTTTTTCTTTACAAACTCTACTGTTTCAACTGCCATTTCATTCCCACACTTCATCTGACTGCAGTAGAACCTCCTCTCGCCATGTTTTCTGTCTGGATTCTAGGACATAGCTACATCCACTGGGCTCACAGGTATGCTGATAACAGAAATTTACACAACCTCAATTTACAAAATGTGGAAATCAAATGGATTGGGCAAAGAGGATTGAGATGTCACCAATTGATACCATTGGTGAAAACCTTTTTGCATTTGCCAAACCCTGACCTCATAATAGTGCACTGTGGAGGAAATGATTTGGGCACTTTGACTGGGGTAGGTCTGGAAATGCTCTTAAAGGACACCTTTGAACAAGAGTTAGACATTGAGAAAGGCTTGTTTATTATAATTATGGATTGATTTACGTTTCTGTGTTATAATTATGAATTTACTTAGGCTTTTTCGCAAGCACTTTTTAATAGTACTACTTCACGCCTGAAACCATACAGAGCCCATAGATAACTTCTCTGTTATAAACTCACAAGTACCTGTCTGAACTTAAACCCAACATTGCCCTATCTCTACTGATATATTTATTTTTTATGCAAATTTCAGCACAAAAATGGAAGGAGAACAGAACGTTTCCTTTGAAATTGCCCTAGAGATAAAAAATGAGGAAATAATTGAAAGCATTGACTTGGAATTCATGGACGAATCACGAGACCAAGAACTTCTACAATGTGTAGAATCTGTGGATTTGTTACTTCATTATGAGGACGATAAAATGTGGGAAGTTATGTTCACTCAACAAGAGGACATTTCGGACAGTCAAATGTTAGACAGTCTATTAAATTTTGAAAAAGAATCAGAAGAATAAATTTATATTTAATAATCAAAAATTGTTCGAGTCTTTAATCATTTTTATATGTAATTCATAAACTAGTACCAAATTGATTATAATGTAAAGTCAGACTTTTAGTATACTGTACAACTTTTTTATGTTACTGCATTGGTACCTACATTTTGCTACTTAAATAAAAAAAGAAACAAAAAAAACAACAAAACGAACAATCAATAAACATACAACATTTAAAAAGTCTATCATTCTTGTTTCCTTACAGTACGCTCCCCGGACCGCTTTCCGGTGCGTGTACCCGGCGCACCCCACGCAAATAAAATGTTTTTTTTTTTTTTTTTGCCCCGCGGGGCCCTTTTAAAGCCTCCACATCAAACCTGGGGGGTCAGGGAGGATCTACTATGCCCCCTTATGGTCATTTCCCCTTCGTTTTGGCCTCCTCTTGTCTCTCGATCCTACCGAGAGACAAGATGGCGGCCGCTCCGGACTGTTTAGAATGTTGACAGACACCGGAGAGCCAATCAGCTTCGCTTCGCAAAGTTCCGTTACGCGAAAAGTACGCGAACCGGAGCGCTACCCGGGACGCTGTCACAGATATATCTGTTTTTTAAAACGTTAATTTCTCAAAATCCACTGGAGCACATATATTGAGACCTAGCAAAGGCACATCGGGCTAACAGTCCCTACAATTTTGCCAAGTTTCGTGCAAATCCATTCAGCTGTTCGAGCTAAAAGTGAGGCCAACTGCCCTATGGAAAACTCAATGTTAAAAACGCGTTTTGGGACCCCCCTTTTTTCTCGGCCCCCCTTGACGAAAACCCCCCAAATTTTAAGGGGCTGCTCAGAAACAAAATGTGCCATTTTCCTGAAACTTTCAGCCAATTCCGTCCACAAACACCAAAGTTATTAGACATAGAATTTTCAATAATCCCATAGGTAAAAAATCCTAACTATATATACCTACTGGCGACCGCCAGTAGGTAATATATATATATATATATATATATATATGGGTCTGTCTAGTCTGCTAGTCTGTCTACATTGCTGTGTTTCTGCAAAAGAAAATGTCTGTTTGCTTCTGTGTAAAAACGTCAATTGACTGTTTCTGTTTGTTTCGTTAAGTGATCTTAAAAATGATTGTATGTAGCGCAGTTTCTCATGTGCTCTGCTTTCTACATAATTGTTATGTCAAGTATGTCACAGCACACCATGTTATCTTCGTGGCAGCTTGACATACGCACATGCTATTTTAATATGTTGTTTCTTGCTTTCACCTTTTCTGTAATCGCGACAGAAAAAATATTCTGGCAACCTTGAAAATGTAAAATTGCTTTTCCTGAATGCTCTATTCGAATGTGAAGGGCTGAAAATGATGACAATTAACCTATCTATTCGTACCATTTGATGTTTAAAGTAAAAACTGTGAAGCCATGCCCATCTTCGGTGGACATATGCAAATTTCCCTGCCTTTCTGATAAATTTATAGTTCGAGCACATATGTTCAGTGGGGGTGGTCAGGGGCTTCTCCCTCGGGCTTGCCATCTGGCACATCAGAATCTGCCCATGCTAAACCTAGGCCTAGTGGCCATTGATGCTGCTGGAGGAACGAACGATAACAAACATTGTCAAAACCAATACGACTGGCTTTTGTGAAGTATATTGTTCCTCATTAGAGTGACATATGTTGATTTGTGATATAAGAATGCAAATAGAGAAAGCAAACTTACATAAACTCATACACTCAGAAAATACGCAGGTCCAGACATAGGCAGACAAACGTAGTAACATTACATGCCTATGGACACATGTACATGTGTTTTTAAAATCATGGGTGCACGGACTGTGGCTGTGTAGTTGGATACTAGGATGATTATATAGATGTAGGTAGATGAGAGATATATAATTTCTGTTTACCATGATGTGCTAGATAACAATAAGTCTTTTTTGAACAAGAAGGTGTAATCTGTCAATCTAAGATGGCTGCGCTGGGCAGGTTGCTGACAGCCCTGCTAAGAGGACCTGGTGGCATTGAAGTTGGAGATGATGTTGAGGGGGGGTGAGTGCGACGAATCTCCTTACGGCTCCTTGTCGCTAGTAAGGAATATACAAGTAATGCTTGCCATTTCCTCTAAATATGTTGCAATAACCAGGCAACTTCAAATGTTTATTTTCATTACTACCGGTTTCAGTAGCTTGAAGCTCCATGCCTTGCACGCATGCGCTTGCAGAGTCCTTTGAGCCCGCTTGCTCCCCTGATGGCCTGAGAGAAATTGATTTGAGGTGAGGGCAGGTCTGAGGCCCAACGAAAATTTTAGTGGACGCTAGGAAGCCGAGCGGTAACCCCTTAGGGCATAGCAACCTTCATGTTCCCAAGTCATATAGCCCCAGAGACTACGGCCCTTATTTATGAGGCCTTGCGTCAGTTTTGCGCCGCCGGTGCGTCACTTTTTGTGACGCACCAGCGGCGTACCAAATGCGCCTTGTTGCGCCATATTTAAAAAGTGACGCATCTAGGTAGATGCGTAACTTTTTAAACCCCTGCGCCACATTATACCTGCGTCAGGTATAATGTATGCAGAGGGGGCGTTCCCCCGCAAAAAGCCTCGTAATAGTGACGCAGTGAAATCTATGAGATTTCACTGCGTCACTTTTAGGATGCTGTTGCGTCAAAATCTTGCGCCTGCCTCACAGCAGGCGTAAGACTGACGCAAGCCCTTTCACATGGGGCTTTCCCCATGTGAAAGGACGCATTGCTGGAATTGCATAACTTTTGTGACACACTCCAGCAATGCGTCACTTTTGCGCTTACAGATGCGTCAGAAATACTGATGTATCTGTAAGTCCTTGCGACATGATGCGTCATACATTAAATTTGACGCATCATTGGTGTCGCAAGGAGTGCGCAGTGAAAAGTGACGCATCGCTGTTTTCATGCAGCGATGCGTCACTTTTCATAAATGAGGCCCTACAAAGTTTACAAGTTATTAATATCTTTTTTTTAAATTGAAATTTATGTCAGCAGGCAGACACATGATCAATCAATCATAGAAACAGAAAAGATCTTCAAAATGTAGTTAGGTTACAAAACAATTGTACAAATTAAATACAGCTTAGAAAGCTTTCATCGCTATTACATTAATACATAGCATTTTGTTCCTATAGGAGGGAAGATCATAAAGTACATTAATTTATATCCATAGTTTACTTCAGATTACGAGCCTATCCACATTGCAATGGGCTGTCACAATTTACTCCCCCGTACTTTCTATCTAATACCCTTGGTTCTGTATAACGCCATCTCAAGATGATATGTGGAAAGCAGTCTAGTTTGCCAGTTAATAAAGGTTGGCGATGCACCGTCCAGCCATTGAGAGGTGATACATAAACGGAAGATGGCCATACAGATAAATACAAATCCCTGCTCAGCGGGCGACCAATCATTCGATACATTTTCTTGACACCCGAACATCACCAGTGTTGGTGACACTTGTATTGGTATGCCCAGACTAACCGTAATAAAAACCTCAATGTCCTTAATAAATTTAGAAAGCTTAAGACAGAAGAAAAACATGTGGGGGGCATCGGCCGCATACAGACCACACCGATTACAACTAGTCCCCCTACCAGAATTCCATTTGGCCAATTTTCCAGGTGTATAATATAATCCAAAAATTTACATAAAATGCTGACTCTTTAAGGGTCCATTAAACAAAACATTATTTGCAAGTTCAATACTTCTTATAAGGTTAACCCCCTCCATCCCTTTATTAATCCATTTTAGCTCACAAGCTTCTAGATCATCCTCCATTTTAGCCATGAATAACTGATAAAGGAAACCCATTTTAACCCTTAGTCTAAGTGCTTCCATAATCTCAATTTTATTTAGTATAATCGCCTTCTTATTTAATTTCTATTCGCAAAAACTGCGGACCTGAAGATATTTAAAGAAATCCCTTGGAGCTAAATTGTGATTCTTCTGTAGAAATTCAAATGATACAAAATGAGTCCCCTGAAATAAATCCCCAAGGTGACGAATACCTACATTATGCCATTTTGCCATTACATGATCACCAAAAATCTCAGAAAGCAAAGAACTATTTTGAAGGGGGGTATAGACACTCAAATTCGGGCCTATACCTAATTTCTTCTTTGTTTTCCTCCATATTACATACGCAGCAGTAAGAGCCTTAAATTTAGTTTTTTTATAATAGCTTGGCTCAATTATCCGATTTAAGCACTGCTTTGCTTCTGATCCCAAAAGCATCTCATAAATTGAGGGGGCAGCAAAATCTGGTGTTGGATCTTCCGGCAAAATTAGCACCCCCATATGTTGCAATATAGCAATCCAATGGTATAGTTGAAAATCAGGGACCACCCAGCTCCTCTCTCTCTAGGTAAAATACACCTTTTCAAAGCTTGTCTGGCACGGTGATAGCCCCAGCTCTGCTCTATGAGTCATCATTGTGTCATAGATAGTGGCCAAAGTGATCTCCTGGGGAGTAGATTTTTCCTTGACCAAAGCCACTATTTCCGTACTGAGTATGACACCATCATTATCCAATTCTGTTGCCTCATCAACTCTGATACCCTGTAACTGCAACGCTCTCTTGACTGTTGCTTTGCTGGGACTTGATAAAGCTACACTTAATCTTAAATTCTCCGTTGAGGTACTATCCTCGCTATCATCCACCCAATCTCGACTAGCATTTGCACTCTCATCAGAGGATGGATCCGACATAGAATAGAATTTTTCACCAGTCTCGTGTGTTGGCATTGTACTCTGCGCACCTTCGGGAAAAACGGGCAAATCGATCTCTGTCTCAATTGTCAAATTGTCCTTACTGCCAATCAAGCTCTGTTTAGTTATACCAGCAGTTCCGTGACAAACTCCATCCCCCATAATACAGTTCTCATCACGCCTCAAGCTTGAATTCAGGCTAGACTGATTTACCATTAATTCTAAGGGCATAGCATTATCCTGGTCAGATCTAGCCTGAGAGTCTATAACTGTAGGGGTGCCTAATGAGCTAGGAACAACATGTTCGCTGGATACAACTACCGGGACACCACTACCATCTGGCACGATATTGTTCGAAGCTGCTATAACTGATGTAGTTGATGTAATTGATGTTACTACTTCTAATAAAGCTGGTTGGACTGTCATATTTCTCGAGTTCTGGCGCTCAAACATTGTCAACAAATTTTGTGTGCCTTGCTGTGGCAAACGCGGGGCTGCAACAGTTTTAACTGATGAGACAGCACCTTTCTGTACACTGATAAGGGAAGTGGATTGGGTACTTGTAGTAAAGAGGGTCCACAAGTGATAGACTGAAATACTTTATTGTTCAAAGTTCAATCAACGAGGCCCCCAGCTTGTCGATCCTGTGATCAGACAGAATCGTCAACATTCTAACACAGCCTTCGCCTGACAGTTCAAGTACCGTGCCAAGTGCCGGGTGAGGAACGGGGGTGGGGGGACAGAGGAATAAACTAACTGTGGTTACAACACTACTCTCACCTCCACCGGCTGCATTACTTTCAACAACCCCACCGGTGTTCTCCAGCGCCTCCACCACAGCAGGTTGATTCCCGGCTTTGCCGCTACGTGTAGAGATCTTCGGCCGGGAACAACACGGAATTGAACGCCCAGCAACAGCGCTGGAAACCGCCAAAGAAAAGCTCGGTGGTGACTGATAAAACAAACCGCCCAGCATCTGCCCGTCTCGCACTCAAAAAAAAACTCGCCCTTCCAGCTACCACCTCCTGCCCGCGGTCTCCGAGTTCAACGAGACAGAGCTTGCGCAGGTGTGTTCAAACGGTACGAAGACGCACTCCAGTGCTCCGTCGTCGCTCAATTCAGCTCAACTCAGCTTCTCAGCGTTTGGACGGAAGTTGATACATCTCAACACTTTGTTGCCACGGCATCTGCCTGATAAACGCCGCGGATATTACAATATTAAAACGTCTCTTTTGAGGCAAACTTCTTCACAAGCCAAAAAAACCAGGTAGGGCTAGGCTAACAATTCCCTGCCCTTCTTGGAAAGCCAGGAGGGAGAGGTCAGAGCTGCCTACACAGCCCACGCTACGGCCGCCATCTTGCCTCTACTCCTGCTAATTGCTCGGGGCAGTTTCTAATATCAAAGCAATATTGGTTCACTGTTAGCTTTTTTTAAATTGCAGATTTTCTCAATAAAGGAATGCAAAATCCATCCAGAATGTAACATGTCAAGCAAATAATTTTCAATATTCAAAGCAATTGCAATTGCAAAAGACCAACCACAGGAAAAAGTATGTAATCTTCTTGCCTAGAAATATGTTAGCTTAATTAAAGGATGTTCAAACAGTGATCAGGTGGAGCACAAAAAGTGACGAGGTCATAAGAGTGTATACATAAAAATATGCATGACTCTTGACTAAAATGGGGGCCAGTAAAGACCAATAGAGTCAATGTATCATGTACTACTGCAAGGTATTCATCAGGACAGGACAGGAGGTGTTAAAAGAGCACTGGGTCTAAAATGAACGTTAATAATTAAATAAAGGTTGGTAACAAAAACAAATAAATTAAAGACAAAGCTTACAAGGGCCAAGTCTCCATATTCTGGGTTGGAGAACACAAGTAGCAGTTAATTTAAATGATAGAAATACTATTATTTAAAATGAGACAACGATAATTTATGGAGTGGCATTTGCCAAATTTCTGGGAAGGTTCCTTCTTTTTTTGGTTAGTTTTCAATGGTGTCTAGTATGATTTTGTCTCCCCAAGGGGCAAATAGGGCTTAAACCCCTAATCCAGTCCTTTGGGGGTAGAAAGACTGTTCTGCTTGTTCTGGAATAATGGCCCATTGCAATGCCTGGGTGGGACGCCCACACTCCCTTGATTTTAATAGGCCTATGTCTTTCCTATTGTCTACTGGAATTTCTACCTTCAAGGGGGCAAACTGGTGGTGAAACCCACCAATCCAATCTTGGGGGCAAAAAAACTGTATGGTTCATTTGGGCGTGGGGCTGCCTGAGTGGGTAGCCCCAACCGTGTTTTTAAAATAAAAATTCTGAATGTGTCTTGTGCGGTTAGCACATCCTATCTATCTCCCAGAGGAGGCAGCATGTTCAGGGTTAGGAGTGAGAGCACTGGCCCATGCCTGGGGTGGGGAGGAGGTGTTTCTGCCCCAAAATATCCCCTATTGTCTAGTGGCCTTTCCGAGTCCCAGGGGTCAGACTGGGGATAAACACATCCCTATGCATCACCTGGAGGGCAGAATGAATGTTTGCCTGATATATAAGTGCACTGTCTCACCCTTTTTATATTTGTAGTATGAACAGTTATAGGTATGTTATAGTCTTTCTGCCTCTCGAGGGTTGAGTTCGGTTATAAGCACTGTTCTATTCCCCGGGTGGGGAATAATGAGTGTTATTCCCAAAAAAACAGAAGTAGAGCATCAGCCCAGGGTCAAGGTACTGCTCTCCTCTCAAAAGAAATCCTCGGTGTCTAAGGAGTGGATCCTTGCTTGGGCTTTTCCTCCAGCTAAAACAAAGGAATCAGACACCAGGCCGGGCTTATCTTTTGCCACCCTACACATATAGGAGTCTTGATGGGGGAAGGCAAAAAGCTATCAAGAACCATATGTGCAGGTAGAAAAGCCAATCCCATAAACAAAGGTGTCTGCCATGCATATATATTGGACCTTCAGAGCAACTCTTAAGAACACTCCTGGTCCTGTAGAAGTTAAAGAAGACAGACTACCCTGCTGCCAGTTCACTATCCTGCTGCTGAAGTACTTCCTTGCTTTCTGAGAAGGAAGACTGGACCTGCTTTCCTTCATTCCAGGCTACCCAGAAGGATTCAAAGGGTCAGTTATCTAACCTCCTCTGTGACATACAGGGACACAAAAAGCTTCACAGGCTTCCCAGCGACTGCCCAGCCGACCTGGTACACCGGACCTGGATGAACTGGCAACTGGACCTGCCTGATTCCTGCTGATGGCTTCTGCCTGGAGTGAGTACTGATCCCCATGAGGTGCCCCCCCTGTCCTGGACCCCTGGCTGGCATCAGAATGTACTCCTTCCTGCCTATTTTTGAGTTCCATCAAATCCTATGCAGAGTGACGCCGGTCGACATACGACCTCCCATTGCGGTCTCTCGCAGCTCCTAACTGGTTACCTCAAGAGAACAGACACAGCACTATGCAACTTGAAGCAGGACCTTGCATCACAACACTCTCAGCTCCTGATCAGACCCAACATAGAGTGACATAGTTTGATGCAGGACCGTGCATCATATGCCCTCACAGCTCCTGGTCAACGACCTCATCACAACCGACCCAGTGTGGTGAAACTCTATGCAGGACTTAACATTGCAGCCTACGCATCTCCTGATCAGAACCATTGCAGTGCAGTGCAACTCAATGCAGATCTTCGCAACATAGCAGCCCGCAGCTCCTGATTGAAACCATGCAGCACAGTGCAAAGCCTCGCACCAAGTACACAAGGTCCAACACTCAGCTGGACTAACCTAGTCATTGTATCTGGCCTTCACACCATCATGCTTTGCCGGAACCTATGACTCTGTCCCAGTCCATCATGATCAGAAAACCACAGTTGGTGCTTTTTGACCTATTTTTGCTAAAAAGTTTAAAATTCAAGATCTCTGGCTCTATTGATTGCATTTTTGCCTTTCTGGTATTATTTTATTTATTAAATAGTCATCTATTTGTCTAGATTGTTCTGGGATTTTTTTAATGTTATGATTTCACTTTAATACTGTGCATGTTGGAGGAGGAGCTTCGCGGGCAACCAAGATGGCCGCGTAAGCTCGGAGCTCCGCGGACCCTCCGACCCTCCGCAATTATCCTGCTCGAAATCCTGTTCCACGCTGGTGGATTCTACTTGCTGACGGGTCACTGAAGCGGGAGCCACTTTCCGCCTCCAAACCGGTGGTTCCTACGCTGAGCTACGTCGAGTGGGACTCCGTGCCAGGGATGCGCCATTGTCTCCCCGATCTCCGCCACTCCGCACGACTGGAAAGCGTAGTGCTTGCTTGTGATCCCTAATGGCGAAGTGCCTGTGACTGCGGTGTTTACTATCATCGGCCTGGCCTGAACATCTGGCTTCGACCACTGCTCTTGGTATACTTGGCTCGGACTCAGGTGGTGTGCCCCTTTGTTCTCGTCGGACCCAACATGGCGGGCAAAGGGGACCCCGACAAGACGTCGAACAAAGGCGTTCGCGGCAAATCCCAAACACAACTGAACAGGATTGAGCGATATGTCCAGCCGCGTACTTCACCTGTTGCGGGGGCCTCCACTAAAGACCTTCCCTCGGCGGGCTCGCCCGACGGATCCAAGCCCACCCTCAGTGACATTATGGGGGCCATCGCGGGCATACGGTCCGAATTGCAGAAACAGCATGAGGTCTTAACCCACAAGGTGGACACTTTGGCAGTGGATCTCACCCTTATCAGGGCCGACCTGGGTAAGACTAATGACCGTGTGAAGTCGTTGGATATCAAAACCTCTAGCCTAACCACCGACGTCTCGGACCTGCAGACTGAGGTCCGGACTTTGCGGTTAACTTCTGATCATTTTTCCAGGAGGCCGAAGGATTTTGAGGGACGTGCCAGGCGGCAGAATGTCCGCATCATTGGTGTTCCAGAAGGCTCGGAGGAAGCGGCAGTGGACCTATTTGTGGAGGAACTGATACAGACCCATCTAGCACCTTCTGGTCTGAGTAATTTCTTCTCGGTGGAGCGCGCTCACCGGGTACCGGGCGGCCCGCCGAAGTCGGGCGTGGCGCCTAGACCCATTATTGCGAGGCTCCTCAATTTCCGAGACCGGGACGCTATCCTGCAAGCGTCCAGGAGGCATGGACCGCTTAAGTTCCAGAATTCTGAGGTGCATTTCTATCCTGATTTTACAAGGGCGGTTCAGAGGCAGCGTCAGAGCTATGCGGGAGTGAAACGGCAATTGAGGGACATGGGCCTTAAGTACTCGATGATGTTCCCTGCCAAGCTTCGGATTGAACATGATGGTCATGCCCTGTTCTTTGACGTCCCGGAAAACGTTAGCGACTGGCTGGACACTCTGCCGCAACGCAGTGAGGACCACGACGAGTTTGTTTATTCTTTCTTTCTTCCTTCTCTTAGGCAATGGGTTGTGTATACTGCTGCTTTTCACTGGCTGTTGAGGATTGTTGGGTTTGGGTGGGGCGGGCGGCACGATGATGGGGGGTAGGAAATTAAAAGTAATCAGTTGGAATGTCAATGGGCTGGGTGACCGTATCAAGAGAGGGGTTGTGCTTCAGCTGCTTAAGCGCCACATGCCTGATGTCGTCCTTCTACAGGAAACGCACTTGTTTGGTAACTCATGCAAAGCACTCAATCGCAAAGGGTACAAGATGGTGGCCCACTCGGGGTTCTCATCAGGCTCTCGGGGGGCGGGTGTCCTTGTACGTACGTCCCTTCCGTTTGAGATAGACGTCACCATGATTGATGATAGAGGGCGTTACGCCGCAGTGGCAGGGAGATGGGAAGGGCGTGCCCTGACTCTACTTTCGGTTTACGTCCCCCCAGGCCTACAGGCTAGTGCTTTCCGAGACCTTGGTGGCGCCATTTTAACTCTGCCTGCTGGCTTGCTGATTGTGGGGGGTGACTTCAACTCAGTTTGCTCTGGCCCCTTGGACCGACATCCGCCTAGAGACCTCCGTAGTTCCCAACTGTGGTTGCCTTCTTTCCTAGAGTCCATGGGCTTAGTGGATAGTTGGCGGCTTTTGCACCTCATGCTTTGCCATTTCCCCTTCCTTTCCGGTGCACATGGCAGTCTTTCTCGTATAGACTACGTTCTCACTTTAGCAACACACGCGTCTGCCGTTTCTGAGGCCCGATTTCTGGCGCGGGGCATTTCCGACCACTCCCCGTTATGGGTTTCCTTCGATTTTGACATCGTCCTGTCGGACCGACCGGCGGCGGTTAATCCGTGGTATTTCCGCAATCCTAAAACTCGCGCTCTCCTAGCCAAAGCCATCGACCTTTATTTCTCTGAAAATGAAGGCTCGGTTAGCTCGGCCGAGACCTTGTGGGAGGCATTTAAGACTGTTTTGAGGGGCAAGGCTTTCGCTCTTATAGCGGTGGCCCGTAGAGTCAGAGATGCCGACCTGACACGCATCGAGGAGGAGGTTATGAACCTTGACTCCCAGTTGGGGCCCGAACCCGACCCCGCTCTCCTGCACGCTCTTTCCCTTAAACAGTCGGAATATCACGATCTTGCCACGAATGCCGCCCTGGCCTTGGCTAAGGTACAGCAAGGTCGTATTTATGACGTTGGGGACAAGGCTGGGAAGCTGCTGGCCTGGTTGGACAGGAGGGAGATGGCCAGCCGCGTCGTACCCGAGATTTTGGGGGATGACGGGGTTGCTGTCACTGACCCCAGTGCCATTGCCGAGTCTTTTGCTGATTATTTCCGGGGTGTCTACACCTCTACTTCAGACTACTCCGAGGATGACTCGACAGTGCTTCTCTCGGCGGTTGACCTTCCCTGTCTCTCTGAAGAGGACTGTGACGATTTGGATAGAGACATATCTACCGACGAGATCGCTCTTGCGATCCGCTCGTTGCGGTCTGGTAAGGCATCTGGTCCCAACGGCATCCCGGTCGAGTTATATAAGGTACGGCTTGACTTGGATTCCCCGTACTTGCGTACTATGTTTTTGGAAGCGCGAGACGCCGGCCTTCTTCCCCTTGACCAGAGGCTGGCCACTATTGTGGTCATCCATAAGGAAGGGAAGCCGAGAGACATGTGTCGGTCCTATCGTCCCATTTCTCTCCTTCACTCTCCTGTATCATTGATTCGCTGTTTGCTCTCCCCTACCCGCTACCAATACCTTGCAGAATTCTCTACCCCATTGCCCCTCTTAGGCGCAGTTTGGCGTTTCTTTTCTTTTGTTCTCTTCTCTTTCACTATAAAATATTAAAAAACAACCTGCATTGTTCTGTTGTACCTGTTTTTGCACTATTGCGCTCCTGATTCACCATGCTGCCTTGCCTCCGGGATGTTAGGCTGAATAGCTGTGTGCTCTTTCAAAATAAAGGTTTTAAAAATAAAAAAAATAAAAAATACTGTGCATGTTCTGCATAAATACTTTATAGCGCCTGAGACGCGCCAGAGAGAAGCCCGTCTGCGCCCGTCCGCGACCGGACGGGACCAGGGGCCATGGCATTAACATCATCTGGACCAAAGGTACCTAGGTTGAGCTATTCATTACAGGCTCTGACGCGCTTAGGAAGTAACCCACTTTCATTATGTGTGGAAAAACATCACTGTTCCCCTGAAGGGCCGTTTTTGTGCAGGCTATGTCAATACCAATTTCAAGTTGTAAAGGACGTATGCCCCCAACAACACATAACATACAAACCTACTGCAACAATTCAGGGTGGGAAGAGCCTGTTATGTAATATAAGGTCTTTAGCTAAACATTATATTGAGGTCTGGGACCTCATTTCTACACACAAAGCCGATCTGTGCTTCTTCACGGAGACGTGGCTTAAACGCCATTCCATCCCGGCCATTACTCTTGGGATCCCGGTAGGTTATAAAATCATCAGACTGGACAGACCCAAGAAAGCCGGAGGGGGAATAGCAATTGTACACAAAGATAACATTTTGGTTTCGGTTTTAGATCAATGGTGTAATCCGGCCTTTGAAATGATGGTTTTTAAGGTTGGTTCGTCAGCCAAACACAGTAGAAAGGGAGCCTTGGTTTATCGCCCTCCAGGCCCCACAAAAGGTGCCTCTAAACAGTTAGTGGAAGCACTCGCCCCTTATTTTTGCCCAGATAAGGATTTTCTGTTGCTTGGTGATTTTAACATTCATAGTGAGATGGAAAATAACAGTGAGGCTCAATCCTTCTTGACTGATTTATCCTTAATAGGACTGAAACAGTGCAATAATGGACCTACGCATCTGGCGGGTCACACTTTAGACCTGATTCTCTCCAACTTTTCTGGTATTAAATGCTATACGCCTAAACAGAATAATTGGACAGATCATTTTGTTCTTGAGTTCTCGATACCGGAGATGGGCACATGTTCCAATCACCCTGTACAAATCCCGGTTCAACTAAGACAATGACATAAAATAACCGATGAAAATTTCAAAAAGGCTTATGTTCCCCCACTTATTCTAGTTACTGTTGTTATTAATACTGCTCTTTCAAAATTGGACTCGGCCACTCACACTGCTGTGGAGCAGATTGTCCCGCTAAAAATATTTAAAAAGCGTCCTGCTAGGAAACAGGAGGTTTGGTTTTCTGAAGAACTGCAGAGCTTTAGGCGCACGGCTAGGAAAACTAAGAAGGTATGGAGAAAGTCGCACTTGGAGGAAGACAAAATCAATCATCAGAGGGCAATAAACATCTATCATAAAGCCATCCGATCTGCACGTAAGAACCATGTTACCTCGCAATTAGAGGCAGCAGGCAATGATTCGAAAGTACTCTTCCAGATTGTAAATGCCTTTCTAAAACCTGTGGCATGCGAAAGTGCGGATATGGCATCCCAACATCTTTGTGACAATATCTTGAGTTTCTTTACCAAAAAAATTTATGCTATCTATGAAAAGATAGAGGCACTTATCCCATCCATAACTAGTCAGGATGATCATATACCGGTGCAAACTGTGGCCACCAATTCCAACACCTTCTATAACTTTCCTGAGATCTCTCTGCCAGAGGTTGAGAAGCTGATCAACAACATTAAAAGTGGGAGCCCATCTGATTTACTACCAGCCAGACTAATGGGAATGTTGGGGAGAACACTTGGTCCTGATATTCAGAGCCTGGTGAATCTCTCATTAACAACAGGTAGTGTCCCACAGGAATGGAAAAAGGCCCTAGTCAGACCGATTAGGAAGAACACCTCCTCCCCTTGGACCAATATGTCTAATCTTAGGCCGATCTCCCTGTTACCTTTACTGGGGAAAATCATCAAAAAGCACACAAACAAGCATCTGTCCAACTTCCTGGAACAATCTGGAATAGCAGGCAGCAGGTCTTGCAGACCGGCACTCCGCCACGGCCTTGAACCCCCGTACAGAGACTGGAAGGCTCTGGATAAACTCAGACTGAATGGCCCAGTATTCGAGGTGGAAGACAGTTTTTCCATCACTCAATCAGTAGAGGTTAACTATCTGTCCCTCTGCACAAGGATTTCCAACATCTCGGAACGCCTCGTCCCTCAGAAAAAGGGCAAACCACAGAGACGAGTACCTGCCCCATGGTTCGACGACTCTTTAAGAGCTCTCAAACTAGCCTGCAGACAAGCAGAGAGAAGATAGAGGCAAGGTTATTCTGACACTAACAAAACTCTTTGGAAAGAAAACCTCCGGGAGTACAAAACTGCCATCGCCTAAAATAAGGCCAAATATTACTGTTCCATCATTACCAATGCCACCAACAGCTCAAAAAGTATTTTTCAGATACTTAAAAACTTAACCAATCCAGACTGTGTCATCTCTACACAGCCTCCTACCCAAGCCCTCTGTGACAATCTTGCAGCGTTTTTCATTAACAAAATAAACACCATTATTCAAAACCTGAAAACACCTCCCTCCTTGGGAACCCCCAACATGCAGGGACCAAACACCAGCTCTCAAAACTTGTCGTCTCTATGCTCTGGCCTTATGGCTAGATTACGGGAATTTCCCCCAATCCGGGCCTCCGAGTTTGAAAGACTGGCGCTTGGTATCACCTCGGGTTCTCCACTCGACCCCCTGCCTCCAAAAATTTGGAAAAATTTTGGAATGGAACTTTTTGGCACCATGCGCCTAATATGTAACCAGTCCTTGCACAGTGGCTATGTCCCAACCCCGTGGAAACAGGCGCTTATCACTCCTCTCCTGAAAAAACCCTCCCTGAGCCCAGATTGTCTTTCAAACTACCGACCCATCTCCCTACTGCCTTTCCCAGCGAAAGTCGCCGAACGATGGGTCAGTTCGTGCCTGTCCGGCCACCTAGAACAGAACAACCTTCTAGATGATCACCAGTTCGGGTTCCGTCCTGCCCACGGTACCGAAACAGCGGTCTTAACAGCCATGGAGGATCTTCGCATGCGTGCAAACAGGGGCCAGCCAGTGGCTCTGATACTGCTGGACCTGTCTGCCGCATTCGATACGGTCAACCATGGTACGCTGCTGCAGAGACTCGGTGAAGTGGGAGTGGAGGGCACCGCACTGCTCTGGTTTCACTCTTACCTCCGGGACAGAAGACAGGCTGTCTCCCTCCCCCCATTCCAATCCACCTTTGCACCAGTGCCCCAGGGAGTTCCTCAGGGCTCCTCCATCAGCCCCATCCTTTTTAACGTGTACCTCATCCCGCTAATCAAGTTAATCCAATCCTTTGGGATCAAAACAATAAATTACGCTGATGACACGCAGCTCATTCTCTCTTGGGAAGGTGAAGATGCCATTCCTTTTTCCACCTTCCACGACTGCTTAAGAGAGACGGCTGGATGGCTACACAGAAACTCCCTCCAATTTAATTCCTCTAAAACAGAGGTCCTGTTTTGTTCAGGCACCAACATACCTTGCCAGTTTCCGAGTGAATTCTGGCCCCCAGAGACTAGAGACAAACCTCTGCCAGTTGCCTCGGTTCGCAACCTGGGAGCCATGCTCGACAACAAATTAAGTATGGAAACCCAGGTAACAAAAACTGTGGGGATCTGCACAGCCCTGCTACGCTCTCTGCGGAAAATCATGCCACTTCTCCCTGCACAAGCCCGGGCGTCGATAGTCAGGTGTACGATACTTAGTCGCCTCGACTATTGTAACGCCCTGCTCCTGGAGTCTCCAGTCACGCTGATGGATCGACTACAGTGAATTCAATCTGCCGCCGCCAAGCTGGCTCTTGGCTGGACGAGGAGGGCTTCGGCCACAGCAGCTCTGGCCGAGCTACATTGGCTACCCTTAAAACAACGTGTGGCATTCAAGTCCCTCTGCATTGTCTTTAAGGCTCTGCACGGACTCGGACCCAAACCTCTGCAAGCCCTGTTTCTGTGGTACACTCCCACCAGAGACCTACGTTCATCCTCAGCCTGTCTGGTAAAGGTACCCAGATTCAATAAAGCCAGAACCGGGGGCAGATCCTTCAGGGTTGCAGCGGCCAAGTTATGGAACAGCTTGCCCACTGACATACGTCAGATTTCACAACTTCTTCCATTCAGGAAACGCATCAAGACCTGGCTTTTCCCCCAATAAATGCCCGTCTGACAGTTTTCCCGGTTATCCGTCAGCAGAGTATTCTCCAGCGCCAGGAAGCCTGCAAGGTATCAGTCGCGCTTTACAAATACTCAAAATAATAATAAATAAGCCTTGATCCTTCACAGTCGGGTCTCAGGCCAAAATACAGTAATGAAACAGCCCTGCTGTCGATAACGGATGATCTCCGCATGTACCAGGACAGTGGTTATTCCGTTGTCCTGGTGCTGCTGGATTTATCGGCAGCGTTTAATACCATCTCACATAACCTCTTGATCGAACGACTGACTGTGAATGGACTCGGCGGCAAGGCACTGGACTGGATAAAGAGCTTTCTCTCCGACCGCACCCAATGTGTCACCATGGGTGATTTCAGGTCGGAAGAGGTTAAGATCACCAAGGGGGTTCCTCAGGGATCTTGTTTGAGCCCAACTCTTTTTAACACCTATGTGGCCCCCTTGGCAGATATAACAAGAGCCTTTGGTTTTTGTCCAGTGTCCTATGCTGACGATACACTTGTATGCTGACGATTTTTCCCTTCAAATTACTAACTCCGGAGGTTATACAATCTTTCTCCGAGGGGATGAAAGCAGTATCTCAGTGGATGTCTTCCAACTTTCTTCAATGTAATGTTGGAAAGACAGAGGTGATGCTTTCCAGTGAGGCTAAGGTCCAATTGTCCCCTGATTGGTGGCCACTGGACTTAGGCCCAGTTCCTGAACCTAAGCTAATAATCAAGAACCTGGGGGTACGGTTGGAACCGGAGTTGACCATGAAACAACATGGTAACAGCATAGTGGGATCTTGTTTACATATGATAGGTCTCCTCCGTAGGATATTCCCATTCCTCCCGGACTCCATCAGAAGAACTTTGGTTCAGGCTCTAGTAATCAGCCATCTTGATTATTGTAATGGTCTTCTGGCAGGTGCAAATGAAGAGGTACTGGACCGTTTGCAAGTAGTGCAGAACACAGCAGCCAGGCTGGTCCTTAATGTCCCCCCTAGATCTCCATCTAAACCAATGTTGGACAAACTGCACTGGTTGTCCATATGCCAACGAGTGAAGTTTAAGGCCTGTTGTACTATACATAAAGGTTTACATTATCTAGGACCGGACTATTTGGCTAAAAAATTTGTACCATACGTTCCTACTCGCACACTTAGGTCTAGTGAGCAGCTGCTGCTGAGTGTACCCAAGATCAGCAGGACCAGATTGGGTGGTAAGGCCCTGTCAGTGGCGGGTCCTATTTTGTGGAATGCGCTTCCACTCTTATTGAGACAATGTCCCGACCATCTCCTTTTTAGAAAACAACTGAAAACCTTCCTGTTTAGCCAAAATTAGTTGAAGCCTTGTCTTTTAGTTAAAAATTATGTAACTGTCTCAGATGGTTTTAGAATATCAGTGTGACTGTTCAGATACCTGCTTGCCGGCTGTCCTAAGTGCGGAGATACTCCTTCGGGAGTTTATTCCTAGCGCTATACAAACCTGCAAATAAATAAATAAATAACATTGCCTCAATTATAAGCTTGACTACTTTGTGTCAAGCTACAAGAAAGTTAAACACAGGGTAATTTAGTGACTTTTGTGGTTCACACTGAAATGGATTGTGGTTGCTGCCTGAGAGGGACTTCCACTCCTCAACCAATGACCCAACTTCTTACAAGCAGGACAAAGGCTGATTGGCATACAGTTTGGTTTGATCTGAAGTGGCATGGTGAACTAAACTGGGACTGGAATGCGGCCGGGAATAATATCATATTAATTCAAGCACTTCACCCATCACTGTTTTGTTAACTGCAACTCGGAAATACTTAGGGCCATATTTATAAAAAATTCACACAGTGCAGCAAACCACCTTGCTGAACTGTGCTGCATGAAGGGCCACGCAAGGGTGGTGCAAAACCTAGATGAGATTTATCAAGCCACGTAAGGCCACCTTGCATGGCCCTGAGTGGCTTCATAAATCCAGAGTAACACAAGGCTACATAAATTGACAGGGACTCGAGCCATGGGAGGAGCATGGGTGTTCTCATACATCCACCCATGCATGATGACACATTCTCAGATTTATCAACACTGGTAGACCTGGTAATCCATCAGAATTGTGCGCCTCCCCACGAGAGGCGCAACAAACAGAAATAACTTTATTTATCCTTGTTGTTTCCTCCTTCTAAGTGTGTTGCGTTCTGCAGCACATATGAAAGGCTCTTGGTGTGCTCCTTGAAACCTCTAGCAGGCCCACAAATAGCATCAGCATTTCAGTCAACCTTCAGCCACTCCCAGTAGGACTTACACTCCCTGGCTGGCTCTTAGCAGTCCTCAGTTCCCCCATCGATATCTTCCAATAGGACCTTGGTCAGCCGCAGATAGCCCTCAGAGAGAATCATCTTATGCTCTCTGGGCTACAGCTTTCTATCAGACACCTGCAGATTGTCCATGAAAAGTCCAAAATGTCACACAGAGATTATTTCCTCATACAATCCAGAATACACTCAGAATTCCTTAGCTATACTAATGAAATAATAGGTCTGCCTTCAGACATTCTTAGGAGGTCTTTGGAAAATATTAGACAACCTCACTCTCTCTTAGGACAGAACTGAAGCACTCTCAGTAACCCATAGGAAACACCAGAAAGCCATATCCAATCCTCAGAGCCACCCACCAGGCTATCAGCCTGTCCCCTCCATTTAAAATATAGACATTCTGAGCTTTTCCTCTGTTTGCCTTCTCAATCTGATATGTATGCAATACTGGTATGCTATTAGAGTTTCTCAATATACATTCAGGCACCTCCGGCATGCATTAGACTGCGTGGACACTCTGATCTGGTCCTTAGAAAATAGTTAATCTGGCCTCCGTGCAGAAGTCCAGTCTTACAGTGTCGTGGTCTTCAGTGATTGGTGGGGCAGTGATACCTTCCTCTAGTTACTCTTCTGTATATGTGAGAACATTATATAATATTCAAATACCTAAAACATTTTGGGGATTTCTTTTATTTGATTCCTTCTCTCACTTAATATCTCTGTGCCTGGTTCATCTTGTCGTTTCATCCTCTAGGAATAATGTTAAAACTGTATGTCAGCTCCCTATGCTGTTTTGTGGTTAGAATTAACCTGACGTCATTGAACCATTGTGTATTCAGGCAATCATTCGAATGCTTTTGTTGGTATATGTGTGCTATCAAATTCCCCATAGCAACATTCTTAACATGCAAACTTTGAACCTTTGGAAACACTTAACATGGATGCTAATGTGACGTTTCTAATAGGCTGCAGTTCAAAGGTGATACAACCTAGAGGGAATTCCAGAATAGTTTTGAGACGTGAATATATATAGAGTGAGTTGTGAGGCATTGACTAAAGCCTGCCATTAGACCCTAATGGAACAGCTTTTCCTCAGCAGGATGCGCTCTCTGAGAATGGCCAGGTCCTTCATAGCGCCACATCTTAATGCTGCAATGTCTTTTACGGCAACGTACCTAACAAGACATACTGCTAGAAAGCATTTATTCACAATGCAAAAGCTTTTATTGGCATCAGTGGAGACAGAAGAGCTCGAATGAGCCCTGTCCTAAAAGCATATCATAGGTTGCCTATGACAACCAGCTAACATGTTCACAAGGCAATGAATGTGTAGGTTCTCTGGTACAGAAAAGGGAAACTATTGAGATACAAACCATGCTGCATTCTGTGCTCAAATAACTGTTTGAAATTACCAGTGCCCTTGTTCGGAAACCCTCCATGACATCCATGTTTCTTTACCAGGTTTTTGATTATCCAACCCTCCGTCCTCACGAGTTAGGCATAACCAATCACAATGGCTTCTGGGGCCTCATTTATGAAAACTGACGCATCGCTGCGTGAAAACAGCGATGCGTCACTTTTCACTGCTCACTCCTTATGACATTCCTGATGCGTCATATTCAATGTATGACGCATCATGTCGCAAGGAGTTACAGATACGTCAGTATTTCTGACGTATCTGTAAGCGCAAAAGTGACGCATTGCTAGAGTGTGTCTCAAAAGTGACGCAACTCCAGCAATGCGTCCTTTCACATAGGAAAAGGCCCATGTGAAAGGGCTTGCGTCAGTCTTACGCCTGCTGTGAGGCAGGCGCAAGATTTTGACGCAACAGCATCCTAAAAGTGACGCAGTGAAATCTCATAGAACATGGGTTCCGACACGGGTTAGGAAAATACGGATGCTATTTGGAGTCTTTCCGACAAACGTTGTAATGAAGCCCTGAGTTGTGTGACGTGTCTTACTTCATCCTATGGGTAGCACTTTGATAGCTAACTAAGTATCACATATTGGAAGTATTGGATGAATAATGAGTATTCCTTCTAATGTACTTACATATGCTAAAGTGTGGCACTTTCTATCATCCAGTATTATTAAGTGAAATATCTGAAATCACTCCCTCATTTGATTACTCTAAAGTATGATATACACAATCCATGAATGTAATAACTCTTGCACAATTACTCTATAATCCTGCATGAATTGAAAAAATAGTGCACTCGCGCGTTGTAAATGGGGGTTGAAAAATTGTTATTAAGTAAAACTTTCTTGATCCGTGTAGTTGTGTCCAAGGCTATTTGGATCAAGAAAGGGTTTTAAACCCCCATATACAATACACAAGAGCACTATCTTTTCATACAATGTTATTGAAGTGACTTCTTTTTCACATAACTAGCAGCAATGTATTTGAGTTAAAATGTCCTTTCCCAAATGGATGCTTTTTTAGAGTATATCCATTTTCTTAATCGTTGGTGCCATAGTAGCTAACCTGTCAGGCTTTTATGAAACATAGGTACGTACTAGAAACTGTTCCAGCTTTTATTTTAGCGCTGCTCTATCATTCAAAACATATTTTCTATGATCTCGCTTTTAACCTCTCTTTTGATCATGGTCCTAGTTCGCTCTACCCCAGGACAAGCATAATATTATATTTTTTTCTGAAGAATTTGTTTCCATAATGTAGCATGATGGAATCCCATCTTTTAACAGGCGTCATATGAGTTGAAGAAATACGACTCCTCACAGCACAACATTCCTATTCACATTTTGCCCTGTTTGATCCTGGCAAACCAGGGGAGTCACAGTTTTTACTTTGAAAAGAACTCTTAACACCTTACACTCAATTGTTTTTTCCATGATTAATAATTGATTAAGGAGTTTTAACAAACAAGGCAGTGCTGTCTACTAAATTGATTCACTCCACCTAGCTCAAGAAGATTTTATGACCAAATAGGTTATCTAATAATTTTATGATAAATTAACTGGTGCTAAGTAGTCTATTCTTTAATCTCCTAAAAAGTAGTGTTCTTCATTTTCTTTAATTCTAATAACAAACAAGGCCATACTCTCTGCTAAATTGATTCACTCCACCTACAACTAGCTCAAGAAGGTTCATTTTCTTTAATTCTAATAACTATGGGGCTGATTAAGATGGTTGTGAACCAGCCACTGCCAGGCTGTTGTGGTGGGTTCACTACCTTCGGGAAGCCATTTCCTGCCTGCCAGATTTTGATGGTGGATGGTGTGTTGGTGGGCGGAAAGCCCAAACACCACGGGTCAGACAGTTGCAATCATTCTGATTGCCTGTCAGGCCGCTCTGCATCCCCAAAAGGACGGCGGTGCCTACCAGGCACCGGCGTAGGATTAGGATAGTCCCTCAGCGCCAGCCTTTTCATGGCAGTTCACCCACCATGGAAAGGCTGGTGGGGATGGCATTGGGGGTCCCTAGTGGGGCCCCCCTTCATCCTTGCCCATTTCTTTGGGAGTTGGGGGGCACCTTTGGTGCCCTCCTACATATCCCTTCACCATGTGACAGGCATAGCATGGTGCCTGTCAAGTAGTTCAGGGATATGTAAAACATCCCTTTCTTCCATTGTGGCGGGCGCTGCAGCCAGCAGCACCCACTGCAATGGAAAACATGTACAATGTGACCACCACCATGGCGGTCACACTGCATTATGGCCTGTGGGTCCCCCGAAACTATGTTGGGTAGTCCGCATCTCTGTTAGGGTGGTGGGCAGACGTGAGTCCAACCCACCATCCTAATCAGGCCCTATTACCTTCGTTTTATCTAAATTGATTACTAAACTACAATTTTCACTATAGTAGGCCATAAAACTAATTTTGCCTTTGCATCACAATATGAGGTTTATCAATCAGAATTAGGATATCTTGATAAGCCACTAAAGGTGTGCTGTCCCAACCAGTCTGCAATTCGTAGGAGCACTGTTTTAAAAAAAGTTTAAACAAAGCTTAGAAACTGTGTTTTTACCAGCTGTGAACAGTTTTTCCAGGCTGTCAGTTCTATTGAGTTAATCAGAGGCCATAGCAAGGGAATGGGTCAGGGTTCATGACGTCATGCCTGCATATCTGCTTGTAGTGCCTTAGGCTCTCCTACATCGGATACCTCTGGTCTGGCATCTTTTACAGCCGTGGTCCCCAGCTTCAGAGATATACAAAGCCCTCATTGAAATACTGATTCTGGTCAGTGGTGGTTTGTTCAGGGACATCTCAGCAGATCCCTGCCTTTAACTTCTGCTCCACCATTACCACAGACACATGTTCATTGCAGTGGGACAATCTTAGAGAACCATTCACTAATGAGATATTTGAGTTAATCCTTCCAATTGAATATTATTAGCTGTGATTTATCAAGCACTCTATCTTTCTTTTAAATAATTATGTGGCATGCCGTGAATATACGATCAGACAATCTGTAAAAATTAATAGACCTAGCTTAGGAAATATACATGTGGACAGGGTCTAATCCCATTCTCTGATGACTGTCTAACTTCTAGGAAGAGATTGAGCATGCGGATCATTTCTGTTAGGTGTTTTCTTCCTTTATGAATCTCTTCCTAAATCTTGTTCTTTTGCTAAAATTTAAGAATGTGTATGGCTGGCAAATGGCTGGACCTGAATTCCTGAAGAGAATGCCTTTCCCCTAGGTTCTGCATTCTGCTACTGTCAATTAAAGCATAAGGGGACCAACACTTTATCCTTCAATGTCCTTGACTTCAGCTTTATGCTTCCCTTCATTTTCTCTGATACCTCATGGTTTTTGGAAAATCAGGGGGGACAGCGCAGAGGTAATATTGGCCCTCTGTCGCTTCCATAGTCCATAGTATGCAATGTTCCTGCTAATGTCAGTGCAGCCTCATTTGATACTTCTGATACACCCATCTCCATTAATGCTCCCATTGCCTCAGAGGCAACTCTACTGAGTCTGTCTCTGGGATTAGGAATCTTGCAAGGTTAGATCTATATGCAAGAAAATACTAGATTGACGTACCTTCCTGCATACAGCAGTCACGTTGTCCTGCAGCCATTAAGATCTATGCTTCTCACTCATCAATTTTGTGTCATGGTTGTAAGAAAATGGCCTTTCTATGTGGTCACCCCACTATTTGCTGGATTTTATTGCTGGTGTATGTGCTTTGAACTGTAAAGACATGTAGAATTGGCTAATCCATGACTGGCATATTTAACTTACCTATATGTACCTAGTATATGATACTCTGTGTACGAGGGCCTGTAAGCAATAAGCCACTAGTGGACTGCTGCACATATTATGCCACCACTAGATTGACAATTGAAAACATGACTTTAGGCTTACATGTTTTGCAGGCCTAAACCTTCAATTTTAATACTTACTTGTAAGTCTCCCCTAAGTTAGGCCCTAAATGCTCATAGAGCAAGGTGCATGGTATTTAAAAAGTAGAACATGTCTACTTAGCCAGTACATGTCCATGCAGTGAAAATCTCCAAAGTCTTTTTACAGTGTGGCAAGTCTGGCTGTTCCATAGAAAAGCACTAGGTTGCATTATAACACATTATAATGCACAACTTTACTTTGGAAGCAGCTAGAAAAGTGATACAGGTACTCAAAGTACTAGTAAATTCCAATCTAATGGTCAAGTCAGATTTTAAATCAGTTTTTCGAAAATGCCATTTTTAGAAAGCTGGCATTTTCCTGCCTAAAGCCTCTATCATCCTTTTCAGAGTTAATCAGCAAGTATCACCTGGCAGCCAGCTGGTCACTTAAAAGAGGTGTGAATGACTTCCAGGAAAGGTAAAAGGATGGCCTTGGGGCATATAAACCAACCTCATAGGCTTCAAAGGGGCTTCCCCTGCCACAGGCAGATGCAACTCACATCTAGGCCATGTCATTGCCCAAATAGCCAGAGTAGAATTAATCCAAATGGGGTTGAAACCTGCTTTCAGAACCGGTTTGCAAGGGGAGTTCCCTATTTCTCTAGATACACCTCCGTGATGTCCCCAAAGGTTTTCCCAGGGACAGAAAGGTTCTGCTATTTGGGATCCTAGCATGAGTGGTGTCCTGTGGGATTGTTTAGAGCAAAACTTCCAGGAACTAATTTCAAAGTGTGTAGGATAGACCCTGGAAATGTTTTCCCTTTTGGTCAGGACGTCTCACCTGCCCACAAGCTAGTGACAGGCATAAACGTGGTACCCCTGGCTACATTCTCAGAACAATTTTGGATCTGTGAAAGACAGAAGAATGACTGCACCTGCTGTTTATCCTGTGGGGAGGAACCCCTCAATGCTGGACCAGAAGAGTGAACTACAAAGGCTAGCTGGCTAGTCTCTTGTTCAGCTCCAGGAACACAAACAATTGAAAGAGCCCAAATCTCTGCTCAGCCCAGCTGACCAATTTCAGCTGATGTGACCCGGGCCTTGCTGGTTGTTTCTGGGAGATTGAGGCCTACCCCTAAGTGGTACCCTGAAGGCCCTGAACCCTAGTGTCAAGAGTGTACTCTTACCCCCTTAAAAACTGCAAGGCTCAATATTTGGAAACTATTTTTGAATTTTCTGCAAAAAGAACCAGAGGCTACCACAGACTGCCCCTGAATTGCAGATGCCCACGTTGAACTGCTGGTCGAAATCAACTTAGTGGTTTGTCCTGCTGAATGCACCCTGACTTCAGAAGTCTTTCTAAGGCCAAACGTAAAGCATTTCACTGGGACCCAAGCTGAGCTGCAAACTGATGATGACAACCCCTTCCTGGGCCCAGTCTTCATGCTATGCCCATTTAGAGTTTTTGGATTTTGATGTTGAGAGCCTCAAACTTCCTGCTGGAGCAAGGATCCCACTGAAGTCCTACACTTCAACAGCCCATCATCATTATGTCCTTCTTCAGATCGAGTTTGCACACTGTCCCGCTGACAACCTTATCAACAAAAATTTTTCTCCAGAAAAAGGACTACATTAAATTTCTACGAGCCTGAACCTGGTCCCTGATTCGAACCTGCTCTGATGTTTTTCTGTTTTTTGGTGCCAGAAACATCTAAAATTTGAAATGTCATCCCGGTCATCAGATTATTGTCATTTTAGTCTCTATTTTCCCGTTCAGATTCAGTCTACATTTCTATATTGGAATGTGATTTTTGTTGTGCTTTTTACTTGTTAACTGTTTTAGTACTGATACATGCTTTACACATTTCTCCTAAGTTAAGCCTGGCTGCTCTGTGCTACAGCTAACAAGGGTTGAACTCAAGATTAAATTATAGAGACTTAATTGGCCCTTTCTCACTCTGGAGTTTGTCAAAAAATCTGCAAGGTGTTACCTGTAATCTAGACAAATTGAACTTCTCAGGAAGGGCTGTTAGGTTTGCATATTTGAAATCCTAGAAGGGAAATAACCTTTACAACAATGTCTTTACCACACAATACCTTTACGACACAGGCTTTACAATGCAGGTATTTTCAACTGTATACCTTTAACACACATGGTAAGAATTTGGTAGGTAAGTGTATATATAAATATCAGCCATATATGCATGTTTTAAACAAACACTGTAATATTGTTGGGGGGGGGGGCTGCTACACTAAAGAAATGTTTGGTGGTGCCCTTCTCTCTTCTAGGGGCACCACCACCAAGAATATATGTCCTTGAAAAAGTTCCCAGGCCTTTATGGGGCACTACTTGCTAGGAGCAATGATTATTAAATTTGCAGCTGTTGCGGCTCACAAATGTTTTGGTTTTCGTATATTTTTTATTTTTACTCTTATTGTGGGTGTCCTGTGCCCACCTAGGTCAACTACCACTTTTTTTTATTGGGTGCTCGGCAGGGGAGACTCGGAGGAAGCTGGCGGAAGCCGGCTATTCTTTTGTTTTTAATAGCATAGGGGAGCAGGTGTCAAGCACAAACACTAGCCCTAGGTACCCCATCCCCTGGAACCAACATTCATTTAATGTGGAGGAGGGTATGTGACCCCCTTCCTGAGATAACACTGGTCCCTGTGAATTAATCCCTTGTAGCAAAGATTCACTTAAAGGGGAGGGAGTATGCTCCCCCCTTCCCCGAACCACAACTAACACTGGGGACCTAATCTAAGATCTTCTGAGGCCTGGGGTGGGTGCCCCTATCCCACCCAGGGCACCCACAGCACACAACATTGGGGGCCATGGGTGAGGCCAATAGCCCCTGTGGGCCTACTATCTTCTCTGTATGGATCCATCCTGGGTGCAGCAGGAACCTTCTTTGCTCCTGCCTGGTAAGAGGAATCTCTAATTTCCTGCCCACAAGAAGGCACGCAGTGAAACAAATGTGTGCTCCCACCTGGCTGGAGCATTTCTGCAGCTCCCGCTTGGTGGGAGCACCCAAGTCTTCCCTGCCCATCATCTCGCAGGCAGGGAAATAATGTCCTGGGAAGGGTCCATACGACCACAAGTGAGCCAGCCCCATTTAAAGTTATCCCCATGGCTTACGAGGCTCAAAAAGAGAAGCCACATGCCCCCTCCCTTTAATTTGAATTCAGGCACAGAGGAAATGGTGTCCCTGGTGCATTTTAAGGCTCAGAGATTGGGGAAGCATGCCTCATCTTTTATTGAGCATTGGCTCCAAGGGTTGGGGGACTTTGCGAGGCTTGGGGTGGCTTATGAAATGCACCCCCTCAGGCCTTGCTTATCTGAAGAGGTTTATTATTTGAAGTATGGAAGCCCACACTTTTGTTTAAATAAAAACTGCCACAGATCAACCACAAATTTGCAGTAACATTTTTTTTAAAGATTGTTTTTGGCCCCTGGGCCCCCACCACCAGGCCTAGGCAGACAGGGTATCCCTTCTCTGCTGCCTTATATCTTAGTGTATACTTTTTTCCAGGACAGGGCGCGAAGTCCCCAAGTGCTAAAATGGCTCCTGCCACATCTTTGTTTATGTGGTGGCAGACAATCAGATATTATCCTAAGATCTGATAGCCCTGTGGATCCTCTGAGGTGTGAAATATACAGTAATAATACAACATAAATATAAAATAGCTCAATATTGTAGGAAATTAGAGTGTGCTATGCTAAATGTTCAGCATAAATCCATATGTGATTTATCACGTAGGGTTAGTGAGTTAGACAAAAAAAATAATACAGATTTTCTGACTTTGGCCAAAAGTATTTCTGACAAGGCAGTTGCAATCCAAGTACTATGCCACATGTTTATAAAAGTGGGCAAAGAATAGAGGGATAGGCAACGCAATTCTGTTATTAAATTATTTGCTCATTCTGTTGAGAAATTAACGTCAAGTACATGATCTGTTTTGTATATCTGTACATTTGCAAGCACAATGAAGTAGGCAAACACTGTGATATTAAAATAATATTACATGGGAAGCTATAGATCCAAATTAAGACTAACTGAGAGTGCTAATATTTTGAGCATCAGTAACTTTTCAATCCAGGAGGGCACTTTAAATACATATAGTATAAGCAGAAGCGGGGAAGTGAAACCTACAGTTAGCCAGTTGCCAATGACCTATCAAACAGGAAGTTACGTTAAGACAAAATGGAACAAATCTTTATGTTGACATAAACGTATTGAAATTCAGTAATGTTAAGTTTACATATATTTGTTGCTAATTTATTATTTTGTTCACTCTGAAGTAACAGGAAACAAATATATTAACACATTTATATGTAAGTGTGCTGAGTTATGTTTCCCCCAAAAATTAATTATTTGAACAATAATTAGCTGTGATTTTTAGTCTAGGAAATGTGAGGTTATCGGGAGGGTGACCCTCAACGCCCTAAGGTTCCTCTTCAATGATTTCCTCTAGTAATACACTCTGCATTTGTATATTATGCAGGACAACACACGCAGCTTTAATGTTGCAAGCAGTCTCTAGTGTATACTCCAAAGCACTCCATCTTTTATGAAGGCATCTAAATCTGCCCTTCAAAATTCCAAATGTCCTCTCAATTACTGTCCTGGTTGTTTGTGGGCTGCATTTTAGTGCCTTAACCTTGCAGATATCAACTGCAAATATGGAGTTATAATCCAAGGACAAATGACAAATGCGCTGTTGCCTGTAAGATAAAAACATTGGTGTAAGTAATATATAATGGGATATGTAAAATTTGATATAGATATTCACTTAGTCAATAGCTATCTTACATGTCTCCTTGGGCAAAATGACTGTGGAGTGAAGAATGGCGAAACAGTTGCACATGTTTGTAATACATATTCCGAATTGCACACAACTTGAATGTTAAAGGAGTGCTGACGATTTCCGCCTCTGTATAGGTACTTAGTAGCAGAGGGCAGGCGAGTAAGTATTTCTGTATCATCCACACATCCTATTACGTTAGGAAATGAGAAACTTGCATAGTATTTCACGTTAGTTAAATGCAAATTTGCTGGGGTATTTGGGAAAATATTGGTGTTAATTCTTGAGAGCATTGCATCCAAAACATGCCGAAGAAGCCTTGACAAAGCACTTTGCAATGTTTCACCACAAAAGCCACGTTTTTTTGGTAAGTCTTTGAAGCAAGTGGATGGAAGGAGCATGATACCTGAACATGCACAAAGATGGTATTGGCTAAGTCCAGTGGACCTTGCAAGCATTAGCTTGAAGTAATTAATGACATTTAAAATAAGAGTCTTGCTGAGTTTGTATGTCCCATATAGCTCCTTATTAGACCTGGCACTTCTTGGCTTGATTACCCCTGACTTTTTTCCTCTACCTCCACTTTTTTTCACTGGCTTATATGCTTTGGACACTTTGCCACTGCTAAACAGTGTCAAAGTGTAAGTGTTCCTTGTATAAAGTAATGGTAATTCCTTGTCCATGATTGGTATAATTGATTTACTAAGTGAAGTCGGTCTGGTGGCTCAGTGGACTAATGCGTCCACTGCAGGAGCCTGTGTTCAACCTCATGGTCACAGGTTCAAATCCCAGCGGGTCCACTCAGCCTTTCATCCATCTGAGGCAAATAAAGTGAGTACCATTGAGTTGGGTAACAATAAACATCTGTTATTGAGCGCCAAGAAACCTCTGGGTGAACATGCCCTTTACAAATACACATGTTATGTTATGTAAGTCCCCTGTAAAGTGCACTGTGTGTGCCAGGCCCGGTAATGCAACTGCTACTAGTGGGCCTCCAGCACTATTTGTCCCATCCACACAAGTAGCCATAAAAAGGGAACTTAGGCCTGCAATTGCAGGGCCTGCGCGCAGCTTGTTAAACTGCCATGATGTAATATCAAGTGCATTCACTTGCCAGACCTTACCCTCCCCTTTCTGTGTACATCAGACACACCTATGATAGGTCTAGGGTAGACCCTGGATAGGGTACAGTGCATGTGAAAGGTAGGACATGTACTAAGGTGTGTGTCATGTCCTGACAGTGAAATAATGTCCATTTTGCTTTTCACTGTTGAAGGGCCAACTTTCCCATAGGATAGAATCTGAAGGCTATGTAATATGTTTTCCAGCCTATCTTCCCAAAGGCTTAAGATGGAAAGGTGAAGTTTAGTATGCCTGAACTCACATTGTCATAACACATCTTTTTATGAAGGTTGTTTTTGCATTGTATGCCCAGGAGCCACTCTTTTAGAAGTGGCTGAGTTTTTGTGTTCTAACATTTCTGTGTGTCTCTGTCTGGCTATGGATTGACTGTCAGGATTTGAAAGCAATGGGATCTGGTGAATGTCTTGACCCAGGGGAGGAGGTCAGAGAGCAACAGACTGACCTGCATCTGGAGTGCAGGGGGAGGAGAAGCCCTTAGAGGCAAAGAGGCCTGGGTTGCTGCTATAAAACAATGGCTCATCTCCTGTTGGGAGAAAGGTGTCACTGGCAGGGAGGCACTCAGAACTGGTTTGAACAGGGGTCAGTGCTCCCTGAAACACAAAGACTTCAAAGCCATTGAGGGGTATAACTATGAGAGCTGAAGCCCCTGTACCTTGGAGAATGGCTTGATCAAGTGTGAACAAGACTGGAGCTACTTCGTGGTCAAGAGGACCTTTGCCAAGGAAGAGACAACTGAAGAGACTGAAGGATAGGTCTGACCTTTGCTGTTTGATCTGGGGATGGCCTGCATTTGCGGTTTTAACCAAGGAAAGGCTAAAGGGATTTTGCTGTGTCCCCTGCTTGAAGGACTTTGCATTGTGCTGTGTCCTGAAGTAACTTATCCCCAATTGCCTGAGGTGAGCTGCCTCCCTGTTTAGAAACACAGGAACACAAAAGTTTCCACGAAAGTCTCAGCGGCGCTGTGTGAGTGTGCATGTTGCAGTCTGAGACTCTCGTAAGAACTGTCCTGTGAATGTGGGCGCCTGGTGTCCAAGTGAGTATCAGTGACGCTGTGAGCGTGTTCTTTGTGCAGTCTGAGACCTTCAGGAGGATCGGCCTGTGATCAGGGGCATCTGGAATCCAAGCAAGGATCATCGACATTGTGTGTGTGTGCTTTGTGCAACCTTAATCCTGTTGTGAGGATTGTCCAGTGATTGTGTGCACCCGAATCCAAGTGAGTCTCATTGCCGCTGTGTGCGGGTGAGTTGTGCACCGGGAGACCTTTGCGAGGATTTGACTTTTTATCGTGTGCACCGGAATCCAAGGGAATCACTCTAATCGATGCTGTGAGTGTGTGTGTCGTGCACTGCACGACCTTCGGGAGGATTTGCATTGCTATCGTGTGCACTGGAGTCCAAGTGATTCTCATTGCCACTGCATGCGGGTGCGTTGTGCACCAGGAGACTTTTGTGAGTAATTTCCGTGCTGTCGTGTGCACAGGAGTAAAGGGAGTCTCAGCGATGCTGTGCATGTGATCTTCGTGCAGCATGGGACCCGTGTGTGGAGTAATGTAATGTAATGTAAACTCACACTTATATAGCGCTACTATCGCTCCAAGGAGCATCTTGGCGCTCAGCACCCAACCCTGCTGGAAAAGGTTGGTGGGCAAGAGACAATTTCAATGCATTACAGGCCTTACACTAGTGCTCTACATGCCGCATCGGAGAGTGAGAAGATCCATGTCTTCAGAGATTTCCTGAATTCACTCTCCTTAACTATGCGCCGAAGCTGAGTTGGCAGTTTATTCCAAGCTCTTGCGCCTAGTACAAAAAGAGATTTCCCTCCTTTGGTGGCCAATCTAAATCTAGGAATTACCAAAAGGTTCTTGTTAGTGGACCTCAAACAGCGTGCTGGCCGGTAGCGTTTGAAGCCATTTGACAAATATCTCGGTCCTTGTGCCCAGTGATCCTGCACCCGGAGTGAAGGAAGACTCAGCGACTCCTGGGACGGGGCTCGCGCTCGGCGGGAGATGCTCTCGGCCTCTCCCTCATGTTGGCAGCGCAAGCCTCTGGTTTGGCTTGTATCGCGCGCGGCCCGTATTGCCAAGGGAGTGGCGGTACAGGGGCCGGAGTGTGTAGCTGCACTTCGGAATAATATTGTGCTGTGTTGGGGGCAACTGTGAGAGGCTGACGGAAGGTCAGAAGGAGAGGTGAAGAGACCGCCTGAGGCACGGTGATCGGGGCCTCATTGTACAGCGTAGTATTCCATTTCTGCAGAACGGAGTACCTGACTGACTCATTACACAGTGCATCGTTTCTGTATATCAAACAACCTGATTGTAGTATGATGCATAACGAACTACCAGATTAGTGTACTGCGCATTGCATTGTTCCTATATAGCGAATTACCTGGTTAGTGTATATGCATTGCCTTATTTTTGCAGAACGACATATCTGGGGGTTGTATTGCTCATTGCATTATTTTACCTTGCAAAGTGCCTGATTGTTGCGTTACGCATTGCATTCATTTCACTGCAGAGTGTCTGATTGGTAAGTTATGCATTACAGTACCTTTTCATTGCAAGGGTGGCTGATTCTAGAATTATGAACTGTATGATATGATATTAGGACTACAGGAGAATGTTTAGAAGTGCTCATTGACATCTCCAGAACTTACAAGGGCTAGCTGACCTAACAACGGGCCAGGAGAAATATTACACAACCTCATATGTTAGTTTTATATCATGTGGTCTTATCGTATATCTTTTACATAAAGTTTATACTCGTTTTACAAAACTAGTGTGGAGTCTATTTGTGGTGTCATCAATGGGTTATTGTGAGCGTCATTGCGAACACTTTACACATTTGCCTTGAAGATAAGCCTGGTTGCTCATGCCAAGCTCCCGAGGGGGTGAGTGGGGCTATCTAAGAAGGTGACCTTCCTTTCCCTGATGTTGGAACGTGGATCCCTACTTGGCCTAAGGCACCTACCTCAGCCAACCAGGGATCCCGAGTCTAACAATTGGTGGTCATCCGTGTGGGATTTGAATGTGTATTTGCAAATTGACTCACAGTGATTGGTGCATAGCATAAAGAGTGCAGACCACAGGGCAACCACATATTGTGTTCTTGATTTGTTGGTTCTAGTTGGTTTTGTTTTTGAGCAACCTTTAAGCCACACATCATGTCTCAGAGGACCCAAAGAGCCAGAGAGGCTGCAGAATTAGAGTTCAACATTGCAGGATTGCTTACCTGCAAGGTTGATCAATTGAGGCAATTCTGCAGAGCTTTGGGATGTCCCATAAAAAGTAGCACCAAGGAGAAGGAGCTGCAGGTGGCCTTGAGGGCCTGCAGGGAACCAAAAGGACTCAGGAGGCGGTTGATGTTGTAGTCGATGAGGATGATCGAGGGAATGGATTTGGTCCACAGGATTTGCCAGTGGAGGGACCAGCTTCAGGGGCTGGTAGTAGGCATTTGTTAGACCTGACATCATTGGCGTGAGTCTCCCTTCCATTTTGACGGATTGCCTCCTCTGTTTTGATATGTTTTTTCTGGATTTATGCTTTGGGCACTGTGCCACTGCTAATCAGAGCAATAGTGCAAGTGCTCCCCATGTTAAATTGACATACTGATTGGATTCCATGATTGGGTTATTTGATTTATCTGTCAGCCCCTAGTACAGTGCACCATGTGTGCCCAGGGCTTGTAAATCAAATGCTGCTGGTGGGCTTGCAGCACTGGTTGTGCCACCCACAGAAGCAGCTTGTAAAGTGTGTCTCAGGCCTGACATTGCAAGGCCTGTGTGCAGTCTCGCACTCCCATGTTGACTTGGCCAAGTGCACCCACTTGCCAGACCCTAAACCTTCCCTTTGCTTCATGTTAGTCACCCCTATGGTAGGCCCAAGGGCAGGGTGCATTGTAAATATAAGGTAGGACATGCTCTAATGTGTATAGCATGTTCTAATAGTGAATTATAGCCATTTTCGTTTTTCACTATTGAAGGCTACCTGTTCTCATAGGCTAGAATGGGCAGTTAGATTATTACATTCTTATAATCCTAACTGACTTAGGGAACATGGTAGAATTTCAAATTTAGTATGCCTGAACTCCGAAAAATAAAATACATCTTTTAGTAAAGTTTTTTTTTAATATTGTGTTTGCAAATACCACTTTTAGAAAACAGGTATTTACTTGCCTAACCATTTGAGCCTGCCTCTGCTGGGTTGTGTATTCATTGTCTGGGTTTGTGAGTGACAGGGCTGGGGAATTCTAAGAGACAGGCTGGGACAGCCCAGTGGTGAATAGAGAGATCTGCATCTAGATTTGAGGGAGGAGTTTCACCTTGGACCTGAATAGGGCTGGGCCTTCCCTCTACAATGCTGGCTCCACCCCCTCTGGCTTGTCTGATGTCTCTGCCCTACACTTTGAAAGGAGAGGAGGAATCCTGTCAACAGAGTGGTCCTGAGCTGTATCTTCCCTCCACTGTGCTGGCTCCACCTCCTGTGGGGCGGCTGATGTCTCTGCCCTGCACAGTGAAAGGAAGTTGAGAGTCATGTAAACAGAGTGCTCAGGAACTGGTTTGAACTAGGCAGAGGTCTCCCTACCTTCAGAGAACAAAGGATTTTGGGGTATAAAAATTGGGACCCTGATCCAAAGAAATGAGATCACTTCTGGAACAAGAAACCTTTCTGCCAAGGAGAAGAACAAAGGAAGCTCCAGGATTTTGGACTGCCCCTCTGCCAGTGTGCTGTTTGCTGGGTTGGCCTTCAGTGATTGCTTCATTGGCAAGTGAAAGGAGAAGGAACTTTGTAAGGACTTTCATCTACAGAATATTCTCCAAGGGCTTGAACTGTGCTTGCCTCATGCTGAAGTCTCAGGGACAAAAGACTTCAACTCCAGCTCCCTCCTGAATTTCCTTGCTGGTAATTCTGACTCCAATCACTTGCTTGCCGCTGGGAGCTGGAAGCGCGACGCATCGAGAAGAAGCGTGTTGCCCCCGCAGCTGAAATAATCGCAACGCCGGAGAAGCGAGCCTTCGTCGCATCTCCCTGGAAGCGTGTGTTCATCGAAGCTGCCTGCTGTCGCATCACCGGAGAAGCGTGACGCCATCGAGAGAGTCGCCATCGCATCACCAGTGAAGCGCGTCGCAGGGCCTGTCGCGGGTCCAAAGTACAGAGTCGTTGCAAGGCTGCCAGGGCGTCATCGCAGCCCCGCATCAAGGGCGCCATCTTCTCGCATCGCAACCGGATCGTCGCATCGCATCAAGGTGCCATCTTGCGCACCGTAACAGGCCCGCAGGCTGAGAATCTACACATCACCTCCGCACCGGTAATTCTCACGAAAAGTCCCCTACTCTGCGCAAGAATTGAGGAAAGACGCAACCGTTCCCCCGGGTCAAGGAACCGACGCATCTCCTCTTTTGCGATCTTTTTGTCCACTTTGAGTTACGCATCCAGGTACTTTGTTGAGAACTTTGTCGCATTTACCATCAACTTGAACTAAGAGACTTTAATCATCTTTTAAGTAATCTTAAGTGTAGTAATGTGGATTTTTGTCGTTTGTTGTCTTGTGTTAAGTCTATATAAAGAATACTTATTTTTATAAAACCTATTTGGGTCCATCTGTAGTGTTTTCACTGTATTACTGTGTATATTCACAAATGCTTAACACACTGCCCCTGAGATAAGCCTGTCTGCTCGTGCCTAGCTACCAAGGGGGTGAGCAGGGCTTATTAAGTAGTGTAATTCCCTTATCCTGATTTAGAAGTAAGGGTCCCTATTTGGACAAAGGTGATAACCATTGCCAACTAGAAACCCCCAGATCTAACACCATTCAAGGAGGATTTTTTCACCAGAAGAGTTGGAGGAAAGTCAAAGTGTTAGAGAGCATGAGTTGGAGGTGTTGAAACTTAAAACTCAGGCAGAAGAGAAGAAGCTGCTCAGTGAAAGTGAAAAGCGAGTAAAGAAGAGTAGGAATGCTATTGCCTTGGAACAGAAAAAGATTCTCTTAGCTCATGAGTTAAGCAGGAGGGAACTGGACATGAATGTTAAAAAGGCAGAGTCCAGTTTGAAAGGTGACAGCATACAACCAGTGCCAGTGGGGAAGGTTACGTTCCCAAAGACTCAGTGCAGGATTACCAGAGGGCTGATAATATATATGCGCGGTTCACGGCATTTGAGATCGCACTAAGGATGAATGAGGTGCTTGAGAATCATTGGTTGGCGGGCCTATGGAAACACTTTGAGGCATCTGGGAGGGATGCCTTACCCCCTTTAGAGAGTGCGGGAACCCTGCCCTACGCCAATATGAAGGAGACTTTATGCCTCAGATATGGGCTCACTCCTGAACAGTACCGGCATAAATTCACGAACTTCAAGAAACAGTAATCCTGTACTTGGGATGGGTGTGTGAATGCATACAAGCGTGCACTGGTTACTTGGATGAAGGGCAGCAAGGCAGCTGATTTTAAGTGCTTATGCAACTTAATTAGTTGGGAGAACTTGAGTAGTCTGTGTGTTCCAGAGCTGCTCCAGCATCTTTTGGACAGTAAGCTGACTGATCCCAGTAAGCTTTCTGAAGAGGCGGACCAGTGGACCAGTGCCCGGGTCCACAAGGGGATTGGAGGTACAACTGCCAAAGGTGTGCCGGGTCCCCCGCAGAAGGTGGGGGAGGACAAAGGTAACCACGAGGGGTTCTTTAAAGGGCCGCAAAGTAGTTCCCCGGTGAAAGGGTCCCAGTCCCCGAAGGTTAAGAGGACCTGACTCCATAAAGGCAACAGGACAACAGGACAACCGAGGTCCCCTTACTAGTTACTTCTGTAAAGAAGTGGGTCATATTTCCCCTAGATGCCCCAAAAAGTCATCTGCACCCACTGGTGCTCCAACACCTGGATTAGTGAGTGTAGCTTTGGCGGAGGAGTTGAGACCTTGGAATGGGGAGGAGCAAGCATTTATGAACCTGGTCTCACTGGGAGATCAAGAGATGGTCCAGAAAATCTCTCTGTCTGAGAATACTAAAAAATACAGCCAGTGTGTGACCATCAATGGAAAGAGGGTGGAGGCTCTGAGGGACACCGGAGCCAGTTTGATAACTGTCAAACTGACAGTGGGTGTCTGAAGAGCAGGTAATTCCCGACGTGCTTCACCCTGTAGTTGCAGCAGACAACTCAGTATGCCGCTGCCAGGTGGTGCTGGTTCCCTTTGAGTGGGGAGGGGTACAGGTTCTTTGAAGTTCGTTGTAAGTCCGTCCATGCCTGTAGACTGTCTGCTGGGGAATGACCTGGAGAGTTAACCCTGGAAGGAGGTGGAGCGCCAGGTGCATTTGGAGATGTTGGGTCTGCCTGAGTGGGCTTGTGTAACCACTCGGCCTATGGCAGCGAGTAAAGGTAATCAAGAGGACCTAGGGCCTGAAACAGTGGCTCAGGTGCCTGCTGTAAAGAGAAGAGTCAGGGGGCATGGAAAACCAGCCCCACAATTCCCACAGTCCAGGAGAAGGCACCCTACCTGAGCTGACGGAATGGCATCAGGAGGGAGGGCCCTCGAAGGAGGAATTCTGTGAGGAGCAGTACCCTTCTCTTTTAGGTTTGTGTAAACAGGCCGCAAATCAGGCAGTTGGTGATCAGACTGGATTACACTTGATTTACTGTACATGTTGCCTAAGTTTGCTGAGCCTGGTTAAGCCTGTGCGCTGGTGGTACCCCAGCGCTTCAAAGCCTTCTTACTGTGGTTGGCTCATGATGCACCTTTAGCAGGACATTTTGGGCAGGACAAGACCTTTGAGAGGCTTGTCACTCACTATTACATGCCTTAAATGTACAAGAGTTCTGACACTCATTGCAGGACCTGTCAGACTTGCCAGGAAAGAGGGAAGAATGGAAGGAAGCACAAGGCTCCCCTCCAACCCTTCCCGGTGATCAGCACCCCCTTTGGGGACTTAAAAAGGATTACCCCTCAAGGGCTCAGCCAGCGTTTTCACTCCTCTTAAGCTGGAACTTTTGTTCTACAGCTGGAGGAGGATTGAGAAGTGCGCCAAGGGGTGAAGGGCTGAGTTGGGGATGTCTGGAGAAGGGCATCCCCTGGAGGGGAAGAGGTGTAATTGCACCAGAAATGCATTTACTAACATTATTTCTTTTAAAGGGACTTACGGTCACTTACGGAATCTGCTTTGGTGGAGATCTCTGAGGCAGTTAGGGAGTGTCTGGACTGTGGCGGCAGAGCGGCTCTAATTTTATTGGACCTCTCTGCCGCGTTCGACACGGTGCCGCTCCAATGCCTCCTCGCTCGACTTGCTGACATTGGGGTTGCAGGCCTTGCTTTGGACTGGCTGCGCTCCTTTCTCTCGTCTCGATCGCAACAGGTTTGGCTCCCTCCTTTTTCATCTTCGGCTAAGCCCCTCACGACTGGGGTCCCTCAGGGCTCCACATTGAGCCCTCTGCTCTTTAATGTATATCTGACCCCCTTGATTGAGCTTGCCGAACAACTGGGGGCCAAAATAATCGCCTATGCTGATGACACGCAGCTGTTGTTCACCTGGCCCAGTGCTGTCTTAGATACTGAGCGGATTCAGATTTGTCTATCCTCTGTTTTCAATTGGTTAGCCTCCGCTCAACTGAAGTGCAACGAGGATAAGACTGAAATACTGCTCTACGGTCAATTCCCCCCTAACTTTAGAGAATCACTTTGGCCGGCGGGTTTCCCGATGCCCTGTTCAGTTAATGTCCTCGCCAAGAACCTAGGGGTCTGGTTTGGGGAAGACCTCCGGTTTGAGGGGCATATCAAGAAGCTGACAGGAGGCTGCTTCGGGACTCTTAAGGCGTTGTGGATGTTTTTCCCTTATCTGCCTGCCTCAGCAAGAGAGTCAGTAGCGAGAGCTTTAATTCTCTCGCGCCTCGACTATGCCAATGGCTTGCTGAGCGGATCCCCGGCTTACATGGTGAGACGTCTCCAGGTGATCCAAAACACGACCGTCAGATTGCTGGGTAATATTTCTAGCCGGGTTAGCGTAAGGAATCACCTGCAGAGTCTGCACTGGCTGCCAGTTTCGCAGAGGATTACTTTTAAAATTTTGACACTGGCCCACAAAGCTATCAATGGACAAGGACCCGCCTACTTGATGAAACGATTTAGTCGCTACTCTCCCAAGCGACTTTTGCGCTCTGCCGCTCAACATCTGCTGCGGGTGCCGCACTTCCGGCTTTCTCGGCTGGGAGGGCAATCAGTGGCGGTGAAGGCCGCTTTGGCCTGGAATGAGCTCCCTCTATTCTTGCGAGCTACTGTGAATTTTATCTCTTTTAAAAAAGCGTTGAAAACCCATCTGTTTCGGCAAGCCTTTTAGTTTTCTTTTCTTTGTAGTGTAGGCTGTGTAATCTGTTTCTTCATCTTCGCGCCAGGATACTCCGGCAGTAATTGAGCGCGTTATAAAACAGCATAATAATAATAATAATAATAATGTATAATGTGAAGTACCTGTCGAAGGAGATGTCATAAGCAAAGTAGGGTTATGTTTCCAGACATTCCTGCTAGGATGTCTGGCTGCATATGCGTAATCCCATGATTTAATCTGTGATGCCTTTAGGGGCTGTAAGTGCAATGCATTCTAATGATCCGCAAATGTGATGAGTAATGGTATTCTAAAGGGATGCTTTAACATGTATTCTTGCTGCTGTGTTTAGGTGAAGAACCCAGACTGCCAGCCTTTAAGAAAGAGAGGTGTATACCTTATGATCAGTAGGAAATGCTCAGTCAGGGTTATGTTTCACCAAGGCAGGGTTACCTATTTTAAATGCTTGTTGAGATAATGGGTTGGTTGCCACTGGCATGGTGCCAGTGCGCAGGCCCTTCGCTCCAGGTTATGTTCAACTAATTGCATTGGGGAAAAGATGATGTGCATACATGGGAGTGGTGGTACTAGACCCCACCCCCTGCGGGAGGGGTGTAGATGTTATGCAATGTCACAAAATAATTCCAACAGCTTATGTATGTTTGTAAATTGGTGTATAATTTTGAGTAGTGTGTGTGTTTAATATATGTACTCTTACTTTGATAAAGCAAAGTACAGGCTGGACAATCAATTATTGAGTGATATTTCTGCGCACCTGCAAATGGTGATTACTAGCCCACACCACCTTCTAGAGTAAGCCTCAGACTGCTCTGAAACACTACCCTCTGTGATTCAGGTGCTACAATTGGGTGTTTGGTTCCCAGTGAAGGACAAATGTAGTCATGTTATTTGTGCAGGCCTTACAGTTGCTGCCTCATTTTCCAACAGGAGGCTTTTGCTGTGGTCTGGGCACTGACGAAGTTGACGCCTTACTTATTTGCGACTCACTTCCTGGTTCAGACAGACCATAGGCCCCTCAGATGGTTGAGGCAGATATGGGGTGAGAACCTAAAACTGTTGAGGTGGTCCATCTCCCTACAGGGAATGGACTTCACGGTCGAACACTGTGCTGGAACAGAACACGCCAACTCCGATGGTTTGTCCAAATGTTTCTGCCTTAGTGATGAGAACTCCAATGAGGCTGGGTAGTTCTCCCCACTTTTCGGCTGGGGTGGGCACGTGGTAGACCTGGCACATCTTGGCATGATTACCCTAGACCTTGTGCCTCTACCTCTGCTATTTTTGAATGGCTTAGATGCTTTGGAGATTTTGCCACTGCTAAACAGTATCAAAGTGTAAGTGTTCCATGTACAAAGTAATGGTAATAGTTTGTCCATGATTGGTGTGTTTGCCTTATTAAGTGATGTCCTTAGTAAAGTGCACTATGTGTGCCAGGGCCAGTAATGCAACTGCTACTAGTGGGCCTGCAGCACTATTTGTGCCACCCACACAAGTTGCCTTAAAAAGGGAACTCAGGCCTGCCAGTGCAGGGCCTGCACGCAGTTTGTTAAACTGTCATGTTGTGCTGTCAAGTGCGTTCACTTGCCACACCTTACCCTTCCCTTTCTGTGTACATCAGACACCCCTATGGTAGGTCTATGGTACCCCCTGTACAGGGTGCAGTGCATGTGAAAGGTAGGACATGTACTAAGGTGTGTGTCATGTCCTGACAGTGAAATAATGTCCATTTTGCTTTTCACTGTTGAAAGGCCAACTTTCCCATAGGATAGAATCTGAAGGCTATGTAATATGTTTTCCAGCCTATCTTCCCAAAGGCATAAGATGGAAAGGTGAAGTTTAGTATGCCTGAACTCACATTGTCATAACACATCTTTTTATGAAGGTTGCGTTCACTTGCCACACCTTACCTTTCCCTTTCTGTGTACATCAGACACCCCTATGGTAGGTCTATGGTACCCCTGTACAGGGTGCAGTGCATGTGAAAGGTAGGACATGTACTAAGGTGTGTGTCATGTCCTGACAGCGAAATAATCTCCATTTCGTTTTACACTGTTGAAAGGCCATCTTGCCCATAGGAATGAATGGGAAGGGTGTGTAATATGTTTTCCAGCCTATCTTCCCAAAGGCTTAAGAAGGAAAGCTGAAGTTTAGTATGCCTGAACTCACACTGTAAGAACACAATCATTCCTTTAGAAGTGACTGAGTTGTTGTGCTCCAACATTTCTGTGTGTCTCTGCCTGGCTGTGGACTGACTGTCTGGATTTGAAAGCAATAGGATCTGGGGAATGTCTTGACCCAGGGGAGGAAAGCAACAGGCTGAACTGCATCTGGAGTGTAGGTGGAGGAGAAGCCCTCAGAGGCAAAGAGGCATGGGTTGCTGCTATAAAACATTTGGCTCATCTCCTGCTGAGTGATTGAGAATCCAGCCCCCCACTAATCAAAGGAAAAAAGGTGTCACTGGCAGGGAGGCACCCATAACTTGTTTGAACAGGGGTTAGTGCCCCCTGAAACACAAAGACTTCAAAGCCATTGAGGGTTATAACTATGAGAGCTGAAGCCCCTGTACTTTCGAGAATGGCTTGATCAAGTGTGAACAAGACTGGAGCAACTTCGTGGTCAAGAGGACCTTTGCCAAGGAAGAAACAACTGAAGAGATTGTCGGATAGGACTGACCCTTGCTGTGTGATCTGGATCTGGCCTACAGTTTGTTGTTTTAACCGAAGAAAGGTTAGAGGGACTTTGCTGTGTGCTGTGTCCCCCTGCTTGAAGGACTTTGCTGTGTGCTGTGTCCTGAAGTAATTTATCCTCAAGGGCCTGAGGTGGCTTCCTGTTTGGAAACACAGGAACACAAAAGTTTCCAGGAGAGTCTCAGCGGTTCTTTGTGAGCGTGCCTGTTGCAGTCTGAAACTCTCGTAAGAACTGCCCTTTGATAGTGTATGCCTGGTGTCCAAGTGAGTCTCATTGCTGCTGTGTGCGGGTGTTTTGTGCACCAGGAGACCTTCGCAAGGATTTGATTGGTTATTGTGTGTACCAGAATCCAAGTGAGTCTCATTGACGCTATGAGCATTTGCGTTGTGCACTGTGAGACCATGAGGATTTGCCTTGTTATCGTGTGCGCCGGATTCCAAGTGAGTCTCATTACCGCTGTGTGTGGGTGCATTGTGCACTGGGAGACTTTTGTGAGGATTTGCCATGTTGACGTGTTCACCGGTGTAAAGGGAGTCTCAGCGACGATCTGCGTGTGATTTTTGTGCAGCCTGAGACCTGTGTGTTGAGTGCCCATTGATCATGTACCCAGAGTGAAGGAAGACTCAGCGACGCTGTGTGAGTGTGCTTTGTGGTATCCTGAGATCTTTTTAAGTCCAGCAGTCCTGGAGGAGCTTAGTTGCCATTCAGAGCCGCTGTTGACATTTCACCAAGCTGCATTGAGGCCCAGCCATTGGACGAGGAGAAGAGATGGGTTTTTGCCCCCCAGATAACGTGTATCAATTCCTGGGGCGGGGTGTGGGCTTGGAGGGTGATGCTCTCGGCCTCTCTCTCATGTTGGCAGCGCGAGCCTCTACTTCGGCTTATGATAAGTCGGGGCGGGTGTGCCCAACAGCGGATGGACCGTCTAACTGCCCCACGGCAGTCAAACGGTTCTAGTGTCTTCCGACCTCCTTTGTACCACCCGGCAGGCGCATCCGCCTACCAGCACGCTATTGATTTGCAGATCGCCACAGTCATTTTCCTCCCAGGCTCCCCTTCTCCCACTGTACTTGGCACTCAAGCCCTCCTCTCTGCCAGACACTGGATTATAGCCTTTACAGAACCTGGGCATATACGCATCCACCCGACCATTTGGCGCACCCGCCCTGGCTTCTCTTAACGACTCTACAGACTTTGGCACTTCACACGCCCGCAGCCTCTACTCCCCACCGCATCTCTCGACTCATGCGGCGCTCTCACCATGCCGGTGACCGACTTGGAGCACCTTCACTTCTACTTTTCCATTCCATTTAATCTACCGCACACCCCAGACCGGGTTGGAATCATCATCGGCTCTATAGGGCCTGCTCTCCTAATCCCTACAAATGCTAAACAGCCCTGAAGAGTCACAGGACCACTCCTAGTACCGAAACACTTGTCGGCTGGTTCTTTGTTTTCAATTCAGTGGTTGCCTCATTAAATAACTTTTCAACTTTAAACTGGTGTCGACCACGGCAATTGTAATTCGAACAAGACTTCACAACATTGTGATATCGCTACTATGTGTGCCCGGGACTGTGCTCTGAACTGCGTAGTATTCCATTTCTGCAGAACGGCGTACCTGACTGACGCATTACACATTGCATCATTTCTGTATAACGAACTACCTGATTGTCGTATGACGCATTGCCTTGTTTGCGCATAACAAACTACCTGATTACCATATTGCGCATTGCATTGTTCCTGCATAACAAATTACCTGATTAGTGTATACGCATTGCATTATTTTTGCAAAGCGACATATCTGGGGGTTGTATTGCGCATTGCATTATTTTACCTTGCAAAGTGCATGATTGTTGCGTTGCACATTGCATTCTTTTCATTGCAGAGTGTCTGCTTGCTACGTTACCCATTACAGTATTTTTACATTGTAAAAGTGCCTGATTCTAGCATTACAAACTGTATGATATTATATTAACCCCTTCCATGCTCATGACAAGGTCACCTCGTCATGGGTTTTACCTGCCCTGTGCTTATGACGAGTTGACCTTGTCATGAATAATGGGATCTATCATCCTTCAGCACCCAGCGGGAAAACCCCCAAGCAGCCAAGGTGTTAAGAGTATAGGAGAGTGATTAGAAGTGCTCATTGACATCGCCAGAACTTACAAGTGCTGGCTGGCCTAACAACCGGCCGTAGAAATATTACAAAACATCATATGTGGTTTTATATTGTGTGGTCTTATCGTATATCTTTTTACATAAAGTTTATACTCGTTTTATAAAAATTGTGTGGAGTCTATTTGTGGTGTCATCATTGGGTTATTTCGAGTGTGATTGCGAATACTTTACACAGTTGCCTTGAGGATAAGTCTGGCTGTTCATGCCAAGCTACCGAGGGGGTGAGCAGGGTTATCTTAGAAGGTGACCTTCCTTTCCCTGACATTGGAACGTGGGTCCCTACTTGGCCTAAGGCACCTACCTCAGCCAACCAGGGATCCCGGGTCTAACATTCCTCCTCTATTCGATCCAGTAAAGAAATTTGCTACCTGAAAATGAGCTCCTGTCTTCTCCTCCCGCATCAAACCACCCCAAGTACACGCCTCCTGACCACCATAATGTAGAGTGCTGCCATTGTGGATCTTTGAGCTGGATTTCAGGTGGCCTTTTATTTATGCTACCTGGTTACCACCTGCTTCGAATTGATGGTAATTTGTTAATTCGTTGTATGCAATGAACTATTTGAAAATTATTAATTATATTCAATAAATCCAAAAAAAGGGTCTGTCTTTGCGCTGCCTAAATATTTAGGTCTCAATTTATTTGGCGGTCAGGCCGTCTCCCACCAAGATAACAAAGTAAATTACTGACAGGTGTTCTGGGCCACCAAATTGTGAAATGTCTGTTGGGCTAGCAGTCATTTGAAGTATTCGCAGAAACCACTGTTAAGGTGATTCCTTGCAATGTATTGTAACTAAAAGTTTTATTTTTTTCTATATTCAGAAAGAAAATCCCAAGGAGGGGCTCACTTTTTGAAAATAGAATAAAAACAACACCTCCTCGCTATTGTAGTTTTCTATGATGGCAAGGGGGGTGTTGAGCACTTTTCAGTGCCCCTTACCACCCATCCAAATTAAAAGGGTGGACATATAGTCAATCCACTTACAGCCCTGACTCTGTCTGGCTGTAGAAAAAGTTTGACAGCTATGGTCAAATTATGGTCCACCCGCATTTAAATCGAGCTGGCAGACCATAGACTTGGTGGGGAGGGAACTCTGATGCTATTGTGACAGAGTTCCCTCTCCACCAAGATTTACAAAGGGACCTTAGGTTTATGTGCAGAATTAAGAATTCCTAATTTTCCGCGCTTTGTCCTGAAGAAGTTTGCGAACAGGTTTGTAACTGGTTTGAGAATTGCTAAAACCTTTTACATGAGTCCCTACATCCATGTTACTCAAAAGTCCAACATTTACGTTATCCCGTCTGGTGTCCAGCATAAGCCTCCTTTTGATCCTCCTTTTTTGGGGATTTAGCAAAAAAGAGCAACCTTCGTTCAGCAAAGGCTAAGATTCTCTTAATGCGACTAGGAGACATCCGATTGGGTTAATGTCAGGATCAGCTGGTTGGACAGAATGGTGGTCAAACTGTCGTTAGAATTGACCTTGGTGTCCTGTGTTGACTCAAGTTGAAACATTTCTGACAACAAAATAGAGTCCCTGTGAACACCAGCGTTTTCACTGATTCAGAAGACCAACCAGCCAATCTAATTTACCTGTAGCTGAGCTTTGACAAAGCATCCTTAAAACACCCACAACCCTAATGTACCAAGAACTGGCATATTCCACGATTTCCGTGAATAATTGCTGTATTTCATGTACAGTCTCATTGTGATTTTCTAGTTTATTCCTGAATAAGAGATGTTTTCACCTCTAGTTTAGTTGAGTGCCACCCCAACACACTCATAATGTCCCAAACACTTGCAGATCCAATTGCCAGCAGCAAAATAAAGGAGTGATAATGCTTTCTGTTGGCATCCTCCTTTGCCCTCTAAGCCACAGAACCTTTCAAATCCAGACCTTCAGGGCCAGATGTAGGTGCCCTAATACCGGTCGGAAACGTCCGAATTCGGCCGTTTCCGACCAGTATTACGGTTTTCAGATGTAGGGCATGCATTTACAGAATCGGTATTTTACCGATTCTGTATTTACCGATTCGGTAAAATTACCGAATTGGTAAATACAGACTCGGTAAAATACCGATTCTGTAAATGCAGATGTAGCTGGCACATGTCAGAGTGCCACAGGGCTTTAAGAATCGGTATTTTACCACCCAATCCTATTGGGTGGTAAAATACCAAATACAGGTGTGCATGCACATCTGTGCATGCACACCTGTGCAATGTGACACACAGACATGCCCTAGGGGCATGTCTGTGTGCCACATGGCACACAAGTCCGGAATTGGGGTGCTAGAGGGTGTCAAAGTGACACCCCCTGCACCCTTGCAACAATCGGAATTTACTGAATCTGTAAATACCGATTCGGTATTCCACATTGATTCCTATGGGCTTCAAGGCCCATAGGAATCAATGGGGGATACCGATTCGGTATTTACAGAATCGGTAAATACCGAATCTTACCGATTCGGTATTTACCGATTCTGAATTACCTACATTCCCCCCCCCCCCTCTAATTTACCACTTCTTAAATACCGAATCGGTATGATTCGGTATTTTAGAAGTGGTAAATTAGAATTACCTACATCGGGCCCTTAGTCACTATAAAATTCTAAGGTTGCGGTGTTAATTAATAAGGAATTAATTATTTTGTGATCTAGCATAATCAACAACTATACACTTGAAAAGCCATTACACTCCCAGTTTTTGCCTTATTTAACTCGTGCTACAATTCACTTCTCTCACATATTCAGAAGGTTTGAGGGTCATTATGATCAAGGTTCACTGTACTTAGGTCAGGGGAAACAGAATGAGAAGCGTGTGTAACGTCAATGAAGTATTCATCAATTACGTTATTTGACACACCCAACACTAACTCTGTATTATTCGTATGCCACACACTTTGCCTGCAAGATAGGAAGTGTTGTGCTTTCAATTAACTTTTCAAATATCGCAATTCCCAAGACACTTCAACAGAGGTGAGAATCCTCAGAAAGCCAAATGGGCTATTGGCTTTCACACTTTTACACTAAGTGAAAAGTGTGCTGGCAATTCACTCATGGTGCACTAAACTATAACTACATGAGTGTAGGAGCAGCATATTGCATGTTAGGTGGAGGTCTCACAACAATTTTCCAATGTGAAAAACTCCCTGGTCTCCAGGAGCAAAGCCACCAATGGCCTTAACAAACACATTATTAATTAATATTCAGCCAGTCTACTGCAGGTGCTCTTCTAAATGTTTTACAGCAGGAAACCTGTACTGGTATAAAATTAAAAGACTTTGGGGCATATTTACAAGCCCCTATAGCCACAAGAAAATAACTTTTAAAGATGTTCCTGTTGTGTTACATACTCCTCCCTATTTACAAGGCAGCGATAAGCCACTTAAGTGGCTTAATATTGCCCTATAAATAAGGCCCCCTTTCACGCTATACTTAGCATGAAAGGGGTGGGCAATGGGTGTTGCGGTGGGCTTTCCGCCGCAACACCTATTGATTTGGATGCTGCCCGCTATTTAAAAGGGTGGCGTGGATAGAAGGCAGCGCCAAAATTAACACCAAAAAAACCTGCTTTATTTCTCTTTGTTTTAGCTGTTGCAAATGGTGATTTGGGACTTCTATTTGTGCTGCATTGTGCAGGACACATAGAAACAGGAAAACACCATGCATGATTGTGTATGTGCAGGGACAATCATTTTAAAAAGGACGGGTTGCGACTTCTATGTGTGCTGCACAAAGCAGCACGCATAGAATTTAGAAATCGCCATTTAAGGTTGTTTATCTGAAGGAAGAGACACATTCCTGCAAAAAAAACGATCATTCCCCCAATGCAGGTACCCTTGCACTATGGTGCAAGGGTACCTGTGTTGGCACTAGGCACCTGAAATTAGTCCCTTGGCAGGGGGGAAAGCAGGGCTGCACCATATTGTTGTAAACATGGCGCAGCCCTGCGTTTTAGAAGGTAAGTTGACATAATATTGATTTTAAAATATCGTTGAATCATGATATAGAGTTTTTAATGTCGATAGTCACAAAGATCAAGGTTTATTATATCAATGTCCAGAATATCGATTTTGTGTGTTGTATAAAATATTGTTAAAAATTTCGATTTTGAAAATGTCATTAAAAAAAATATCGATTTGGTAAATGCAGTGTACTTTTTTATAGTATATAATTGTGAATATAATAATATTTCTTTATAAATTGGACATGTTTTATTAAAAAAAAGTTTTAGGAGTTGGATGTTGGGTTTATAGGGGATAAGGGTGGGGAGTGTTAACAATTTTTTTAAATATAATGAAATTTTAAGTAACATTAAAGACATTTAAAATTGTCTTTTAGGAGTAGGATGTTGGTTTTATAGGGGATAAGGGAGGGGAGTGTTTAAAAAATATATACATTTTGTTAAATTCTTCTTAGTAATAAAAAAATTAACCCCTTAAACGCTCATGACCAGCTCAGCTCGTCATGAGTTACGGTTCTCGTACGCTCATGACGGGCTGAGCTCGTCATGTAACGCGGGTTTTTTAAAAGTCAGTGCACAGCGGGAAAAGCCGCTTGTGCATGGTGTTAACAATGTTTGTTAGGAGCGGGGTGTTGGGTTTATATGGGGTAGGGGTGGAGAGTGTTTTTTTTTTTAAATTACATTTTTATAAAAAATGTAAATAATAGTAAATACATTTTAAAATGTTTTTCAGGAGTGGGATGTTGGGTTTATAGGGGATGATGGTAAAATTGGCTTATAGTAGATTGGCATATTTAGTTGACTTATACGCCCCTAAAGTGGTACACCATATACCCAGGGCCTGCAAATTGAATTAACACGTATTGTGCCACTCACTTAATTAGCCCCTTAAAGCATGCCCCTGGCCTGCCATTGCAGCCTGTGCATGCAGTTTTAAGCAGCTATTTTGACCTGGCAATATAACCATTTTGCCAAGGCTTACACTCTTCTTTTATTACATAAAGGTCACCCCTAAGTTAGACCCTAGGTAGCCCAAAGGGCAGGGTGCATTGTAATTAAAAGGTTGGCCATGTATTTTTATGTTTTACATGTCCTTGGAAGTGAAAAATTCACAAATACTGTGAAGCCTATCTCTTCCAGGGGAAAACATTGGGATGCCTTATTACAATTATTAAATGCTAACTTTGGACTGCTAACATGTAGCATTTAATGTTTGGTATCTGTGAAATTGTAATTAAAAATCCTCTTTAATGGTAAAGTCGGATTTTAAATTACAATTTTTAAAATGGCACTTTTAGAAAGTTAGCATTGTCCTGCCTTGCTATTTGGTGCTTGCAGCCTGTCCTATGTCATGTGACTGGGTGTAGATTGCAGATGACCTTTGTGTATTCCTCCCAGACAGTAACACAATAGAGAGAATTGGCCATAAACTGGTAGGAGTGGGGGGAGTTGGTGGGAACAGTCACTCTTGCAAACTGAATTAGCTATGCCATGCCTTCACACATAGGACTTATACACACTGCATTGTCATGCAGTCAGCCTAGAGCCAGGGTAAGTGAGCTAGGAAAGTCTGCAGACTTCAAAGATTATCATCTAGAATCTTTTCCTACTTCAAAGAAGGCACCATGTATAAAAAGGGAACCTTCTCACCCATTCTTAGCTCACTTTCTGGCTCTGTGGGAAAACTCTCAAAGGAGTGCCTGCTGCTGTGTTCTGCTGTGTACTCCAAATGACCATGTTGCTTCACCTGGAAGGGCTATTTACTGCATAGATCCTGCCTTTAAGCCTCAGAGGCCAGACCTGCTGCTTGAGTTCTGCTTCACCACATGAACCCAGGACTATCAGAGTAACACCAAGGGCTAGTTTAGTAGTCATCTGTTTGGAGACACAGGAACATAACAGGCTTCTACCATCTTGAACCTAACCCTGGACCCAAACTGAGTGAGTTTTGAACCCCCCAAGTGGTGCCCCTCTAATCCTTGACCCATAGTTGTGGCTTTAAAAGTGTCCAGGTAGCCAAAATCCAAAACTTGGCACCTAGACAATTTTTGGATAAAAACTACTCTGAGACCCTAGAGAAGACCAGGACCAACCTGCTCATCTTTCTGTCCTAGGTATTTTGATGGTCAGCCTCAATTCGCGGCAGCTCCCTCTACATTCTACTGCACAGAAGCAAATCGTTTTCAGCAGTACTTCACCAAAGGGATATCCAGCTTCCTAGAACTCTTGTCAGCTACAGTCTTCTGCCACGTAATGTAGGAGATTTTTGACTTCCAAAAAAGTGACTAATTCCTAATGTGAAAAAATCTTCACTGTGACTTTGTCCAGTGTTTCTCCAACTATGACGCTCCCTCCTCGGAAGCCGCCGGCAGCCTTGCCCCGCAGAACTTTACCTTCTCATAGGTTTTTCTCTAATATCTCCTCTAAGTCTGAAGGTCAGCACTGATCGGGTTCAATCCACTTCTTGTATCCGAATGCGCACCATCGAAGGTGGGCATGTTTTTCAAGTTTGACTTAATCTCACGTGACTAGATGTTGGCATTTTAATCTTTGAGTCGCTATTTTTTACTAGCGACTAAGTGGTTTTACAGCTTGAATCTTTGTTGATTTAGTGTCCATTTTTAAAAAAAATGTTACTCTATTTTTTTTAATTGGTGTCAGATTTTTCTTGTGTTGCATTTTAATTGTATATGTGTTTGTGTCATGCATAAATGCTTTATACATTGCCTTTAAGTTAAGCCTGCTTTTTGTGCCAAGCCACCCAGGGTTAAGCGCAGGTAAGTTTAGTGACTTTTGTGGTTCACTTTGCCAAGGGCTGTGCCTATTGCTTAACTAGGGGTAACGCCCCAGTCAACCTACCTTTGGAAATTTTGGAGACTTCTGACTTCAAATATCAGCCTGGCTTCTATTTAAACATGTGTCCAAATACACAATAAAATGTTCCTAAATGACTATAACATTTGACAGTTAATAAGAAGAAAACATTTCCCACTTTGTAAAATTGTGACATTTGAGTTATCCAACTGACAGAGGAGCACAAAAAATGCAGAGGCTGCTCAATCAATGGGCACATAGTTGGGCAAGAACTCATGATTCCTCCCACTTCAAAATTTTCAACACAAAGGTGAGGTTCAGTGAGAATCGTAATGGCATTTTTGACTTGTTCGAATATGGACGAGTTTGGTATCTATGAACCGCAAATGACGAGTTTAGTAGGTGTACGCGTTTTCGCTACGCTGGCCTGAACCGTTCGTCTTATTCGTGGGTTTCTTCATCTGAACCCATGGGTTCCATTTTAGATACGGCATCCATTTTGTCTCTTGCCCTCAAGTAGCCAGCGAACGGACACTGTCCGCTTTGTGACCCTGGGATTCCCAAACTCTTGCAGAAGACACGTGTTCCTTTGCAGGTGTCTTTATGACGAGGGGGATGACACAGCAAAGGCAGATGGCTCCGCTCGGGGCCCATCTTGCCGTGCCGGACTATTGTTTCAGTCGTGCATGCATTAGGCACGAATCCTTTGATCCTGCAATCATGCTTCCGATATTGCCCCCTACACTCTTTCTCAATCTGTTGACTGTTTTCTGTCTTCCTTGCACCTGTTTCTGTCCCTTTCCTTAACTCGTTTACAGCCAGAATGGAATGCACTTAATGATGAGATAGCGTACTTTTACAGTTGGGAACCGGAGATGATATCGTAATTATGTTCCGGGTTTCTGAATACATGAAAGCAACCCTTTTGAAGTGTACTGTGGGAACTGAGTTGTAACCTTTTGTTCGCCATGTTGTGCTATGACTAAAATATGTATAAAAGGAGCGACCCACTGTTGTAATTCGAAGCAGTCTCACAGAACCTACACGTAGTGTACTTCTTGCGATCTCTGTATCCCTGCAGTAAATAAACGCTGAATCTTTGACGCCGAAGGAAGTGTCCCGTGTCTCTGTGTTTTGTACGCCGGAACAGGTAACCCACGAAGGTTTCAGGTGTTGTTCCCTGGCACCGCTGGGCCTCAGAATAGCCCAGTCCTTCAGTTGGCGCCCAACGTCGGGCGACATCAGCGGTACCGGTCCAAAGCTCGACGATCGTGAGGAACTTCGTGTGAAATCTCCGAGGGAAGGTGCACCCCGCTTCATCGATCCTGTTGTCGAAATAAGTGGCCCGAAGACTTTTCCCGCGAAGATTCCTGCCTACTGACTGCTGCGACGGACTGATGCCCTGACTGTCGACCTGTTTTGGCGCCTGGCGTAGACCTTTGTACAGCGAGACGATAGACAGGCCTTCCTAGTGACGCCATTGATTTTTCAGTTAAGTATTTGTGGGTCGCTCCCAGTCCTTAGTTGTTGGTTCCTTTTTGGGACATTTGCTTTGTTGTTGAAACTTGGTTGTATGCATGGTTCCATTGCATTTGTGGTTCTTAGTTGTTGGTTCTTAGTTGTTGGGTTTTATTTGACGATTGCAATTGCCAAAAACCGAGGGTCTTGCATTTTTGCGAGGACATCGTACTTCGATAACCCTTGAAGTTTGTAAACTCGGTTAGTGTGCACGATGCCTGGCCGTAGTACTTTGTTAGGTTTTCTTAAATGCTGCGGTACGGATTCCCTATTGGAGGACTCATGTCCGATACCTCCAGTTGGAACTCCAATTTATGAGCTCTACAGTCGCCACGGTGTGGGTCCTATTGTGTATAATGATTATTGGATCCGCTACACTAAAGATGATGGTGTCCTTAGTTGGCCACCTCATGGTAGTTTCGAAACTGCAATTTTGGATAATCTTGAAGCAAAATTGTTTAAAAAGAAATCTAGGCCGGCCATGTTTGATTCCTTTCGGTTATGGCGCAAAGAGGCCAAGCAGAAAGAAATCAAACAGATTAAGAAAAATAAAAGAGAAGGTATCATTACGGTGATGAGAAATGCAGAGCAGTTTCAGCGAGACAAAGAAGAGAAAGAAAAGGAAGTTTTTGCTAGACTGCAACATATGGCGGTGGATAAGTGTTATCCGGTTTTACCGTCAAGTTCTGATAAAAAGGGAGAAGAAGCGGTAGAGGACCCTTTGCTGTCCTATCTACTGAAATCGCCACCTCCATACTCACAGGATACTACAGCTCCTGTGGTTCCTCCTGTTCCTCAACCTGTCGTTCCAGCAGCTGCTGGTCAGCCTGTCGTTGGTCCTGTTCTTCCGAATCCTTTTGTTCCTCAAGTTGTCCCTGCTCCCTTACCTGCCCTTCTTCCTACTGCTCCACTGCCTATACTTTCTCAGTCTCTTGTTCCTGCTACTTCTGCTGTCTTGGCTACTCCTACTGCCCCTACTTTCAGTCCTCATGTTGTTACCCCTGTGCTTCTCTCCTCTTCTCCTTCTGTTCGTAGTCGTATACCTAATGCGGTGGCTAATCTTTACTCTCCATTTGGACCGATCCTTGGGTCCGATGTTTCTGATGTTTCTCAGAGACGAAGTCAAATTCCTGGTGGTAGGGAGAGTGATACGTTAGTGAAAATGTCGCGTAAATGGATTAGTTATCCCGTCAAATACACCCCGCGCATGGTTTATGAGACGTTCTCTCAATTTAATGAGCCCACGCAGAGATTCGTGTTTGAGGAAATGTGTAAATCCCTAAGAGAGGAGTGGGATAATGATGAGGTAGACAATGTACCGTCTGAAATTACTGAACTCCAGAATCAGTTTTCGAGCGGTATGATTGTGGGTAGTAATGTTCGACGCGCTTTAGAGCGCCTCCTATCCTTTAGATCTATAGTACAACCTCGAGCATTGTTTAAGGATGAAACTGAGGAATGGATGGCACAACCTGGTCAGTATCCCATGCGAGAAGTTCCCCCAGTGTGGATGCCAGGTAATCCTGGTGCTAACCCTCCTATTTTACCACACTTCCAGAGAGTATGGATACACCTCCCATGGAAGCGATCAGAAGTTTTGCAGGTGAAGCAAACTTTGCCTGACCCCCGCAAAAATCCGACAGGTTATTATAAGGAGTTATCCCAGCTTGTGGATGCTACTCTTATGAACCTTGCCGATATCGACATGTTGTTCGGTAATGTAGTACCTCAACCCATTTGGGCTAAAATCCGTCAAGAGAATCACGCAGCTGAGTTAGGTGGTGATTGGGCTGCTCTTGCGGCGGCTGACGGACGACAAGTTGGTGAGGCTAAGCCTGAACAGCTCATTACGGATCTGCCACAGAGAATAATTACTCTTATGAAGACACTTATGCCGGCAATGAGAGTTAACTGGGATAAACTGTCTGCGTGCAAGCAAAAGAAAGACAAGAGTGTCTCCGATTTCTTTACTAGATTTGAGGAGGCATTTCTCGATCACAGTGGTCAGGATATGAGCACTGAGGGAGGTCAACGACTGTTTGTTGACAAATTTGTATCGAATTTGTTGCCTGAACTTAGCAACAAATTGAAAAATTCCGAAAGTTCGTGGGCTGTTTCTACTACTGCTCAAATATTAGCTACGGCTCAATATTATGAAAATAGAGAGAAGGAAGAAAGTGATCGTGTAGATAAGAAAACGAAGGAGCTTAAAACTAAGGTTTTGTTGCAGCAAGCGTATCCTCCGCGCTCGAATCAAAATGACTCACAACAGCAAAATCGATCAGAACGCAGGTCTTCTAGAACGCAGTCGCGTACTGACTCCTCTACACCGAGATCTATGCTTGGATATAATCAATGCGCATATTGTAGGGGAGAGGGCCATTTGAAGTTCAATTGTCCGGTTTTACGTGACCCAAATAATGGTGTTTCGGCTCGAGGAGGTCGTAGTGGTCCTCAACTAAGCGTGGGCGGAAAATCCGTTCCGCTCGCGGATTTTGCGGATTTTCGGGAAATCCGCAATCCGCGAGATTTGCGGATTTCCCGCAAAATCCGCAAATTCGCACGCAGCGGATTTTTTTGGCGGCGCGCGGCGTTGGTGATACAATTTTTGCGGCGCGCGGCGTTTATCATCGTTTGCCGAGTTGTTTTTTTCGATAGTTTGCGAGTGCTGCGCCATTTTGGATCTTGCTGTGTGATCCCGCGGGAATTGGCGAGCGCGATTACGTCATCGCGGCTTGCCAGCGAGAGTTTGTCAACGCGAGTACGGCGAGATCACGTCTCGCGGTACTTCGCAAATTGCGAGATTTGAGATGCGGCGCGCGAAAATATAAATTTGCAATTCTGCACAAGAAATCCACCAGCAAGCAGCATAAACCTTCTAGAAATGATGATTTTTATGTGAATAACTCCTTAGTTTGACATTTGCCTGCACTTTTTTAGCTAGGAGTCCATTTTGGGGAGGGGGGCAGGGGGGTGGGAGGAAGGAAGTGCCCCATAGTCTTCAACTTCCTGTTCCTGTTCAGCAGGCTCCTCCCAGTGCTTTGTCCATCTCCTGGTCACTTTTCATTCGGATGTGGACCTGGAAGGATTACCTTTTGTGGATGCTGCTGGATCTTTGGATTTGAGGCCTTTTTGACTTTCTTTGGATCACTGTTGGATTAGAAATTTTACAAGTAAGTTTGTTTGGGGCATTACAGTTGCTGCAACTAAAATTTTGGGATTTTCGATTTTTGGGCTGTTTTGGGGCCTTTTCCCAGGGGTACTCAGTGGTGGGTGGACTGATTCTTTCTGTGGGTTGTCTTGAATTTAAACATCATGGAGGCCATAGATGAATTGGGATTGTGCTGATTTTTCTGTGTTTTTCGATTTTTTTTTTTTGTAAAATTTTGTGTTTTTCGATTTTTGACCTGTTGTTGGGGCCTTGACCAGGGGTAGTGAGTGGTGCATGGGGCCTAGTCTTTCTGTGGGCTGTCTTGAATTTAAACATCATGGATGGAATGGGATTGTGCTGATTTTGCAGTGTTTTTCGATTTTTGGGGGTGTTCATGGGGAGGGACATGCCATGTGGCTGGTGGCCATTTTGAGTGCAGCTACAGGCACTTGCCATGTGCTGGCAGGCAAGTGGCCATTTTGAATGCAGGCTTTGTTGTTAGGCCTCCAACCATTTTCCCTACTTTTCAACCTTTATTTATGCCAGGGGTAGTGAGTCTTGCATGGGCCTAGTATTTCTGTGGGTTGTCTTGAATTTAAACATCATGGAGGCCATAGATGAATTGGGATTGTGCTGATTTTTCTGTGTTTTTCGATTTTTTTTTTTTGTAAAATTTTGTGTTTTTCGATTTTTGACCTGTTGTTGGGGCCTTGACCAGGGGTAGTGAGTGGTGCATGGGGCCTAGTCTTTCTGTGGGCTGTCTTGAATTTAAACATCATGGATGGAATGGGATTGTGCTGATTTTGCAGTGTTTTTCGATTTTTGGGGGTGTTCATGGGGAGGGACATGCCATGTGGCTGGTGGCCATTTTGAGTGCAGCTACAGGCACTTGCCATGTGCTGGCAGGCAAGTGGCCATTTTGAATGCAGGCTTTGTTGTTAGGCCTCCAACCATTTTCCCTACTTTTCAACCTTTATTTATGCCAGGGGTAGTGAGTCTTGCATGGGCCTAGTATTTCTGTGGGTTGTCTTGAATTTAAACATCATGGAGGCCATAGATGAATTGGGATTGTGCTGATTTTTCTGTGTTTTTCAATTTTTTTTTTTTGTAAAATTTTGTGTTTTTCGATTTTTGACCTGTTGTTGGGGCCTTGACCAGGGGTAGTGAGTGGTGCATGGGGCCTAGTCTTTCTGTGGGCTGTCTTGAATTTAAACATCATGGATGGAATGGGATTGTGCTGATTTTGCAGTGTTTTTCGATTTTTGGGGGTGTTCATGGGGAGGGACATGCCATGTGGCTGGTGGCCATTTTGAGTGCAGCTACAGGCACTTGCCATGTGCTGGCAGGCAAGTGGCCATTTTGAATGCAGGCTTTGTTGTTAGGCCTCCAACCATTTTCCCTACTTTTCAACCTTTATTTATGCCAGGGGTAGTGAGTCTTGCATGGGCCTAGTATTTCTGTGGGTTGTCTTGAATTTAAACATCATGGAGGCCATAGATGAATTGGGATTGTGCTGATTTTTCTGTGTTTTTCGATTTTTTTTTTTTGTAAAATTTTGTGTTTTTCGATTTTTGACCTGTTGTTGGGGCCTTGACCAGGGGTAGTGAGTGGTGCATGGGGCCTAGTCTTTCTGTGGGCTGTCTTGAATTTAAACATCATGGATGGAATGGGATTGTGCTGATTTTGCAGTGTTTTTCGATTTTTGGGGGTGTTCATGGGGAGGGACATGCCATGTGGCTGGTGGCCATTTTAAGTGCAGCTACAGGCACTTGCCATGTGCTGGCAGGCAAGTGGCCATTTTGAATGCAGGCTTTGTTGTTAGGCCTCCAACCATTTTCCCTACTTTTCAACCTTTATTTATGCCAGGGGTAGTGAGTCTTGCATGGGCCTAGTATTTCTGTGGGTTGTCTTGAATTTAAACATCATGGAGGCCATAGATGAATTGGGATTGTGCTGATTTTTCTGTGTTTTTCAATTTTTTTTTTTTGTAAAATTTTGTGTTTTTCGATTTTTGACCTGTTGTTGGGGCCTTGACCAGGGGTAGTGAGTGGTGCATGGGGCCTAGTCTTTCTGTGGGCTGTCTTGAATTTAAACATCATGGATGGAATGGGATTGTGCTGATTTTGCAGTGTTTTTCGATTTTTGGGGGTGTTCATGGGGAGGGACATGCCATGTGGCTGGTGGCCATTTTGAGTGCAGCTACAGGCACTGGCCATGTGCTGGCAGGCAAGTGGCCATTTTGAATGCAGGCTTTGTTGTTAGGCCTCCAACCATTTTGCCTACTTTTCAACCTTTATTTATGCCCAGGGGTAGTGAGTCTTGCATGGGCCTAGTCTTTCTGTGGGTTGTCTTGAATTTAAACATTATGGAGGGCATGGATGGATTGGGATTGTGCTGATTTTGCAGTGTTTTTCGATTTTTTTGTGCTCTATAACTGAACTGATGTTCCTCTGTCTTCCATTTTTTTTAGGTGCACAAGACTCAAGAGAACCACCAGTGCCAGGAAGAAGTCCTGCAGCGGTGTGTGTGTGCAGCATAACGTCACGCGACGTCACGTCTGGCCTCAGACAACTCTACAATTCGTGCAACTGCGGCCTGCTGTCTGACCTGCTCTGAAGAAGATGGCCCCAAAGAAACTTCTCCGTAGCTCCTCTAGCAAGAAAGTTGCTAGTAAGGAGCAGAAGAAGCAAGTTACCAAGGAGGCTGGTGTGCCACCCACCACTTTTTTTGGGAGCAAAAAAAAAAGTACGCCTGCAGCAGCAGGATCTGCTGGGGACCAACCTGAGAGCAGCACCCCTGCTCCATTGGGTTCAGTGCCTCCACCACCACGCCAACTTAAGTCAAAGCCCTTGAGTGCTTCAGAGGCAGTCAGTGTACTTCTCCAATCACCATCGACCAGTGATGTTGGCTCATCGCAAGAAAGTAGCAGCAATGTCCCTGAATCAACACAGGTTGTTGTAACTCATCTGACAAGTGTTGAACAACCACAGCCGCAACAACAACACCATGTGCAAGTACACGCCCAAGTACATGTGGAAGGAGAGGCAGCAAAAGGAGATGCGCAAGCAAAGGTGCATGGACGTTCACAAGTGCCCACAATAGTTGTTCCTCCCGAAGTAGGGGCACATTTGGAAATCGACAATGAAGCTGAGGTATCATTGGAAGCCACTCCTCCTGATGATCATTCATTGTCTTCCACATCCCTAGCAAGGAAAAGATCAAGGGGGGTGTCTACATCTTCTTCAAGCCCACCTCGTTCTGGTGCAAGTGATCTGTCTTGGGAACCACGACAACTGCGGTCTGACAGTGAGGCAGAGGCACACCATGATCTGCCACCGGTACCTAAGCGTAAAAGGAAGGTCGTCCAAAAACTCAAACCTATGGAGTGTGATGAGGCTCAACAAGAAGTGACAGATACTGCTGGTGATGAAGCCTCTCACGATGACGACGAGGCAGTCATCACAAAGGTCACTGCAGCCCCACCGGGCATGCAGCAAAGAGACATTTTGACCCTATCCCGAGAAGCTGCTGAGCGTGATGATGATGTCGGCGAGGAGGCAATGGAAATGGAATCATTAGATTTGGAGTTAAGTAGTACACCAAAACCTACCGCTTCCATATTTCTTCCTCGCAAGAAGGTACCCACCTCGTCCTCGACCTCAATTCGTGGTGGTGAAAGTGCAAAACGTACTGAAGTTCGGCAATCCACATCCTCCACTTCATCTGTCATTAGCAGCAGGACCACCACCACCAGTATCGCCGCCTCCTCCGGCCCCCGAAGACATTTCAAGTCTCCAGTTTGGGACTTCTTTAGTGTTTGCCCAAAAAAGGAAAACGTAGCCATTTGTAGCCTTTGTAAGCTTCGATATAGTCGTGGTAAGCTTGGTTCTAACTATGGTACCGGAGGCCAGAGAGGTCATCTTGAGAGAAGGCACCCTGTCGAATGGTTTCCGCACCTAGAGGCGGTCAAGAAAGCCGGAATTGCACGTAATGAAAACGTTGATTTGTCATCTGCTGATGACGAGGAGGTAGAAGAAGACGATTCAAACACTTCACTTACACCCAGTTCCCATGTCAGCAGCACACCCCATGGGAGCCACACTAAGAGTGTGGGAGAGAGTGAGACATCAATGCGGAAAAGTACATCAGCGAGCGTAACTGGGTCGAAGAGATCATCATCATCCCGTAAATCATTGGTCCAGGGCAACATTAAAAAGATGTTGTTTACAGAAGCGCAATATGAACGCAACCACCCAATGACCCGTCTGTATAACACTAAGCTGGCTAAAATGCTAGCTCTGGACCTTCTCCCTTTTTCTTTTGTAGAAGGGGTTGGTTTTCTAGAATTAGTGACAGTGCTCTGCCCTAAATGGAAGGTTCCTAGCCGGTTCTATTTTGCCCGAGTTGCGGTTCCAGCACTACATGAAGATGTTCTGAAGTTGATTGGGGCAGCTTTGGAGAAGAGTGCTGTTCACACTATACATCTGACAACAGACATGTGGACCAGTGGCGCAGGCGCTGATTACATGTGCATCACTGCACACTGGGTCTCTTTTTCAGGGGCTAAAGCAAAGCTAAACTCAGGTGTTGACACTAACATTGTTTTTAAAGGTGCTCGGAAACATGCAACACTAGCCATGTTTGGTTTGGAGAAACGTCACACAGCAGAAAACATTTTGGATGTCTTTAACACAAAGGTCCTTAACTGTCTGTCCCCACTAAAACGCAAGGTTGGTTATGTTTCCACAGACAATGGCTCCAATATAGTTAAGGCCATGAGGGACGGTTACTATTTCAGAGTGCCGTGTTTGGCGCACTGTATAAACCTGGTTGTCCAAAAATTCTTGGGTAATAAACGCAGTGCAGCGTACAGTGTATTGGACAACTGCCGAAAAATTTGCAAGCATTTCAGGCATTCTTTTAAGGCCCGCAAGCAGCTGAGGAGCATGCTATATCAAAGTCAAATGCCAGTGAAAGCACTCATCCAGGAGGTGGTAACACGTTGGAACTCAACCTTCTACATGCTTGAGCGTCTGTATGAGCAGTATACGCAACTCGATCAATTTTTCTTGAAAGAGGGTATAGAGGAGCTGAGGATGGGTGGGCCGCAATGGAACATAGTTGAAAGCCTAACACGCATGCTTCGTCCTTTTGAGGTCTTCACACGTGCAGTCAGCAAGGAGGACTCTAATTTGGGAAAAGCTATCCCATTGTTGTACATGCTGGAGGACCAACTGAAGGAGGTGTGTTCTGTGTTTCGAAAAGATGACAAAAAGAAAGACTCTTTGCTTCTGGCTGAGACATTATTAGAGCTCCTACAAGGTGATGAACGTCTTCAAAAGATCCACTCAGAACAGCATTACATTTGTGCTACTATTCTGGATCCACGCTACAAAAAGGCGCTGGCAGGCAGAGCATTCTTTCCTTTTGCTGATGAAGATGTTACAAAGTACAAACGTTGGCTAGCCTTGTCAGCCAAGAAGTTTGAAACAGAACGGCTGGAAATTGAAGGAAATGGCAGTACATCAGCAGGCCATCCCCAGTCAAAACAATCCACTTCTGCACCTGTGGCTGTGGCACAAGTGACCTCTCAGCCGTTAAAGACACCGGCAACCGCATCATCTGCACGAAAGGCAGCAGAAACATTGGAGGCTGAAGAGGATTGGCTAGCTCTGCGTGGGTTTGGTTCTCAAAAGGCCAGAGGCACAGCAAGAGCTACGCAAAGTGGAGGAACCTTGGAGGAGGACCTTGAGTCGATGGTGAAGGACTATCTGAATGACTCCACAGAGGTCTATGTTAATTCTGACCCATTGGCGTATTGGCATGGGAAAAAAGAATTGTGGCCACAGCTCACCAACCTGGCTTTAAACTACTTGTCTTGCCCACTCGCAAGTGTGTCTTCTGAACGGGTTTTCAGTGCGGCTGGTGGGATTGTAACTCCCAAACGGAGCCGCCTCTCGCCCAAAAATGTGGAGAGGTTAACAATGATCAAGATGAATCAGCACCTCATACCACCAGATATAAGAGTACGAGAGAGCGTGCCGGATGAAGAGGAGGTGGCCAGCACCATAGATGAGGGAATTTCTACTCTGTCAGGTGGCACTGACCTCACCCGGGCTGAATTCGCAGAGTATGATGACGAAGCCTTATTCTTATTCCTGGACCGTGATTCCGACTCCGAGCCCTGAAAATGAGACAACGAATCAATAACTTTCTTTTTCATCCTTATTCACTTTTATTCCTGTGTGTCTGTCTTTCTTTGTTGTGCACAGTTAATATAATTCAAACTTTAATCAGATAATCACAAAGACAAGCCCATCAGCAGAACTGTCTTCACTTGTTTGCTAATTTATTTGAAGGTGCCGCAGTCTGCATTCCTCAGGTTCACAAGTTCAGAAGAACATGCTCCTCTATCCTCCTCCTCCAGACTCCTATTTCCATCAAAGCAGAGGGCTGGTTTACGCCCAATGAAGAAAGACTCAGCACTTGTGGGGGTGTTGTTCTACCTCTTTGCAGGTGAGTTGACGGGTCTGGGGGCCATTGCTGGGAAGCACTAAAAGTGGTTTGTGCCAAATCCGAGGCGGAAATTTTTTTGTGTTTTTGATGACTTGCTTGCCTTTGAGGTGCTCTTAGGGGGGGTTCCGTCTGTTTGTGGGTGAGTTTCATGGTCTGAGAGCACTGCTGGGACACTCTAATCTTGATTGCATTTGCTTTTCAGGAAATCCGTCGTGCCAACCCCGACTTATGGCCCAGCTACGCAGCGCGTTTGGACCGAAGGCCCAGAAATATTGCAAGTATGAGAGTTTGCTTTTGGCCTGTTTGGGGGTGTTATACTTCTTGGCGGGTGGGTTGCCGGGTCTTGGGGCATTCCTGGGAAGGTCTAATACCGGGTAGAAGTGGTTGGGACTAAATCCAGGCCGATTTTTTTTTGGGCTATTTCTGACATTTTGCTCTATGTAGCGTTTTCGGGGGCCTGTTTGGGGGGCTTCCTGGTGTTTGCGGGTGAGTTTCGTGGTCTGGGAGCACTGCTGGGACACTCTAATCTTGATTGCATTTGCTTTTCAGGAAATCCGTCGTGCCAACCCCGACTTATGGCCCAGCTACGCAGCGCGTTTGGACCGAAGGCCCAGAAATATTGCAAGTATGAGAGTTTGCTTTTGGCCTGTTTGGGGGTGTTATACTTCTTGGCGGGTGGGTTGCCGGGTCTTGGGGCATTCCTGGGAAGGTCTAATACCGGGTAGAAGTGGTTGGGACTAAATCCAGGCCGATTTTTTTTGGGCTATTTCTGACATTTTGCTCTATGTAGCGTTTTCGGGGGCCTGTTTGGGGGGCTTCCTGGTGTTTGCGGGTGAGTTTCGTGGTCTGGGAGCACTGCTGGGACACTCTAATCTTGATTGCATTTGCTTTTCAGGAAATCCGTCGTGCCAACCCCGACTTATGGCCCAGCTACGCAGCGCGTTTGGACCGAAGGCCCAGAAATATTGCAAGTATGAGAGTTTGCTTTTGGCCTGTTTGGGGGTGTTATACTTCTTGGCGGGTGGGTTGCCGGGTCTTGGGGCATTCCTGGGAAGGTCTAATACCGGGTAGAAGTGGTTGGGACTAAATCCAGGCCGATTTTTTTTTGGGCTATTTCTGACATTTTGCTCTATGTAGCGTTTTCGGGGGCCTGTTTGGGGGGCTTCCTGGTGTTTCTGGGTGAGTTTCGTGGTCTGGGAGCACTGCTGGGACACTCTAATCTTGATTGCATTTGCTTTTCAGGAAATCCGTCGTGCCAACCCCGACTTATGGCCCAGCTACGCAGCGCGTTTGGACCGAAGGCCCAGAAATATTGCAAGTATGAGATTTTGCTTTTGGCCTGTTTGGGGGTGTTATGCTTCTTGGCGGGTGGGTTGCCGGGTCTTGGGGCATTCCTGGGAAGGTCTAATACCGGGTAGAAGTGGTTGGGACTAAATCCAGGCCGATTTTTTTTTGGGCTATTTCTGACATTTTGCTCTATGTAGCGTTTTCGGGGGCCTGTTTGGGGGGCTTCCTGGTGTTTGCGGGTGAGTTTCGTGGTGTGGGAGCACTGCTGGCTATATATACTTTACTTTGCAAGAGGTTTGAAGCAAATCCATGGTGGCTGAGGGGACTTAGGGCCTAGCTGCAGAGCGCGCGCGGAGTGATTTGGGAAATTTGTGAAAAAGTGACTAAGTCCCCATTTTTGTACTTTTGCTCTTTGGCTGTTTGGGGGTCTTCTACTCGTTTTCTCCTGGGTTGACGGCTCTGGGGCCATTGCTGGGAAGCTCTAATACCGGATAAAAGTGTTTTGGACCAAATCCCAGGCGGAATTTTTTTTGTGTTTTTGATGACTTGCTTGCCTTTGAGGTGCTCTTAGGGGGGGTTCCGTCTGTTTGCGGGTGAGTTTCGTGGTCTGGGAGCACTGCTGGGACACTCTAATCTTGATTGCATTTGCTTTTCAGGAAATCCGTCGTGCCAACCCCGACTTATGGCCTAGCTACGCAGCGCGTTTGGACCGAAGGCCCAGAAATATTGCAAGTATGAGATTTTGCTTTTGGCCTGTTTGGGGGTGTTACGCTTCTTGGCGGGTGGGTTGCCGGGTCTTGGGGCATTCCTGGGAAGGTCTAATACCGGGTAGAAGTGGTTGGGACAAAATCCGCGCGGAAAAGCCTTTAGTTTTGGCACTTTTTGTAACTTAGGGTTCGTTAGGGTTAGCCCTAGCAGCAGGATTGCATGTGTTTCGGGGTGTTCTAGATTTTTCAAACTGAGTTCTGGGGTCTTAGAGCACTCGTGAGAATGTGTAATTTTGGTTGCAAGTCATTTGAAGAAAATCCATGGTGGGAAAGGGGGGATTTGGCATAGTTAAAGAAAGCCTTTGCCACTATTCTTAACTTAGGGTTCGTTAGGGTTAGCAGTATTTCTATTGCATGTGTTTGAGTGGGGGGGATTTCGAGTCTTGGAGCGATGCTGGCTATGGCTACTTTTGCTTGGTTGCTTGCAAGTGGTTACAATGCAATCCACGGTGGGTAATGGGTAATTAGGGTACTTCGGCCTACTTTTACTTTCAAAGTAAGTTTTGTCACCAGTTTTCTGCTAGGCCTCGTTTTTTGAGATTTGATTGGGGGTCTTCTACATTTTTGCGACTGGCTTTAGTAAGGGTCTGGGTGGAAGCACTGCTAGGAAGATCTAATTTTGTTCTAAAACACAGTTTACAGTACACCTAGCTTGAGGGGCAAGATCCGATACATTAATTTGCCCATACATCCTTCAAAAGGTGACTCAGAGTACGCACTTTCAAAAACATTGTACTGTCTACTAGGAAAAACAAATTGTGACTTTTTGCACTCCACAGCCTACATGCCTTATATTTATTTATCAGTGGTGTTGTAATATTATATCACTTCCTGTTTTTCGTTGAATAATTACAGGCCGGGTTTCAGTCTCTGCAATGGGGAAAAAAGGATGGAGTCAGGCTTCACAGTAGCGAGCCACAATTCAGCATCAGGCAGGCAGTGGACAGGGTGTCTTCTGGTGACCAACATCGATGGACGAAGCGTCGGCTGCAATGGAGGAGTGCCGCTAATAGGAGGATTTTTTTTCTGCGGGCAACTTACTTACCACTTCCAACAGGACCACTACAACCACATAGATACAGTATCCCTTGCCTTTTTCTCTGACTGTGACTGCATTTCTTGGCTCTCTCTCTGCTTCTACATTGATCCCTTAACACATCACTTAGTCCACTCCACTATCACATCTGCACCACACATAGTCATTTGTAAGTGCTCCTACGTAATTCGCAAGTCGCAGCACGCCCCAGGCCGTAGAGGACTGGGATGGCCCCAATGATGAAGCATGTCACCAAGGGGCAACCCTGGTGAGTGAGGGGACACCTAGAAAAAAAGCAATTTCTCCTTTTCTATCTACTATACCTTCTGTCAGGTTACGCAGCCCCTAAGCGCCTACCGTACTATGAAACTACATTTCCCATGAGTAGGCGGGAGACTTGCAGACTATTTAGTGAGACTATATGAGAGTACCCTTGTATGTTAGGACAGCACTTCACTGATGCCTGTCTTGTCTTCTGTTACAGGTATCCTTTCCCTGCTGACCCTACCTTTACCCATCCCACATTTTTTATTTTAGTTTGTTATTTTTCTCCCCCGCCTAATGCCTCGAACACCCTGTGTTTACACTTCTGGGTGTTGGTGACATTTGGAAGTGGAACCATATTTGCATCGACTGGATCACGGGGAGTAAACCTGACACCTTCCAGACCAACCCCATTGAGTGTTGTTGTGAATGGATTTATAGTGACCAGCAAGGCTCTCAGGTATCTGGCTACAGAGACCTTATGTTGAATATAGTTATCAATATTTCCACCCACGCCCTGTACTGTCGCATTCTTTCTTCCACAGTTGTCGAAAGTACTAATTACTTTTAACTGACATGCATGCAGTTACAGTAGTGTATGCACTTTCAAAGATTGATGGATAGGTTTGTACCCAAAGATTTGTTTATGTTCACAATTGTTCGTCCATGCTGTGCTACTTTTTCTTGTCTCCCAAAACCTTTCCCAAAAACCCCCGTACCCATCCATTTTTCAAACCCTAACCCTCTTCCCCCGGGCTGTGTGGTTTTGATTGATGTGTGACTAAATTACAGCAATAAATCCACACACTTGCTGGGGAGGATAAGGTGATAGCAACAGGCTGGTGAAGAAATCCGATGATATATTCTTACTCTGCTTGACAAAGACCCATGGCTAATGTCAAAGAACTTCAACCGAATTAGTTATACTTTAACATTTGTTAGGCTACAACGTGGCACTGTTCTAGTGTACTTCTGTCACCTGCTATATTCTGTATTGTACCTTTGTATTGCTCAGGAGCACAAACCAGATTTCATTTTCTTTTTTTCATAGGCAAGCAACTGCCACAACCTTATTTGCTGTTTCCCGTGGAGCCAGCCCTGGGCCTAGCCCTACTTGCAAACAGAAATTACAGGTAAGATAGGCGTTTGGTTGGAGGTAGTATAATGGAGTATTAGGAGAGACGAGAGATTTGATTGACGGTAGTACTACTAAAGTCCTAGGACTATTCAGGAAAACAAACTTACTGTTATGTTAAACCCCCACCCACCAGACTCAAAAGCAGTAAAAAACAGGTATGGTCAGATAAAGTTTCAAAAAGTATATTTTTATAGCCCTAACAAAAGAATCTCCCGCAAGACCCTCCCTAACCCCAACGATTGTCCTTCAAAAGTCCCCAAAAATCACAACTCCCAATTCCCACCCCCCAAAAGTCTCTAAAAAAGGGGCAAGGGACACTATGGCAGGGTGCTGTTGGAATTAGCAGCCAGGGCATCATGCTCCTTGCGGAGGGTGGCAAGTTCGAAGCGGAGGCCCTCCACCACGTTCTTATAATTATGGACCTCCTGCTCCAGGTAGGACAGTCTGAGGGATAAGCGGCGCCGGTGTGCCTTGCAATTCCTGTGAGGGGCAGCTGCTTTCTTTGCTGCTGGGCGGTGGCGTTTGGCTTTGGTAGCCCGGCTCCGTACCGCTGGAGCACTGCGCTGGCTGGCAGCCCGCACGGAGGAGGAGGCAGCTGTCCCAGTGGACGTTGTTGTTGTTCCAGACTGCGTCTCCTCCTCCTCCAGGGCCACCAGCCGCCGATATTCAGCAACAGTGGCATCCAGCCTCCGTTGCCGGGCCATTCGAGCCTGCTCCTTCCTCCTTGATGGTGTCTTGGATTTGGAAGGAGCAACTACATGAAAAAAGAAAGACATAGTCTGTAACCAATGCTCCTTAAGATTAACACAAAATGATTGAGCAGAAAGTTGTCACAGTACAAGTAGCAAATTGAAAGCACAGTGCATAACTATTGAGGACAGTATCTATGTAACCTCCGACTTCTTCATCCTTGCTCTAACATTAGTGGGAGTTTAAGGAACAAATTCTACGAGCACTATGGACTTCTATTACAGTCGACTATGACAGTACACCACTCTTATTCTTCTTCTTCTCTCTTGTTTAGGACAATTGGTACGTTATCTTATGCAAGCCGGCATAATGCCAGCGCAGTGAACTTGCACCCGAGAAAAACAGACGCACACCATGGTGAGTGAGACAGACTTGCGTTACTGTACCGGTCCAGTACATGCAGGTGGTGAAGCTCTTACTTTTCTATTACGGGTGGCACTGAGAATACTCTGTTAAAAGGGCTACTGCTTAATTAATTTAGCTTTCACCCTACAGTGCAAATGAGTATTAGAAAAGGAAAATGAAGAAGCTAAATTATCTGATTATCTATCACTTCACATGGGATGTATTTGATGACATATGGGATGACTTTAGGTGCTTTGCTTATTATTGAGTGAACAGTGATACCCCCACACATGAATGACGTACTACTACTAAACTAAAGTTATTAAGGGAGGTAGGGAGTGCCCACCGTAATAACTGGATATATGCTGTGCTTGCAGTTGCAATACAAACTACTGCTACTATTCATGGTAGTCTTTGGACAACGTTACAACTTCTTTTCCTTGCCTTTCCTACACTGGAACGGACGTGCGGGTGCGGTGTTACATGCTCTTCAAAGTAACACTTAGTTCATCCAGTGACCGTCTACTCTCTCTAGATTCACATATGCTATCTAAGAGTCAGATAGTACCATGAATGATCCAGGCATCCATCCATTCAAAGTATATTGCACACATACAGTTTCTGTCTCACCCACCCAGGCTGTTCTCCTTCCACCCATCCTTGCTTCATCATTCACCCAGCCATGCACCATACCATTTTCTTACCTTCCCAGCCACCTCGGGGACCAAGCAAACACATATCATTCTTCTTTGCCAGTCATCATTACATTTCTCGTGCTTCCACACTTACTTACACCCTTCTTTCGCTTTTCGTTCATCCCATCCATCAAGTTCACCTCAGATCTGATTGGGATTCTTCTCGCCAAAAACTTCACAGCTAAGTCGAAGTACATTTAGAGGAGGCTACTACCTGCTTTTTTTATAATACACCCGTGCAGAAAGCACACTCTGCAGTCTTCAATCTCAATGACTAAGGAATGTATAGCTTACCTCTGCCCGCCACCACCGTGTGAACCCTCACAGGCATGTCCTTTTCCGGCACTTGCACCGCCTCCTCCCCAGAGTTGTCCTCCTCGTCCAATGCCACCACCTCCGCGCTGGCCCCGTCTCCAGATGTTCCACCTACAAAGTACATTTAATAATGTTAGAATACACCACTCACTACTATATAATATTTGGTCTAGGAGGAAGAAAGAAATGTGAAAAAAGTGTACAATTTAATAATTTTTGACTGTCTACTCTAGAGTAAAAAGGTCCCTTTTTCCAGGGAAGGCTGTTGTCTTGCTGCACTTTTTGGCACAACTGATGAATGTTTGCTTTTTACTTTTTAACACGCACCACTTTTTCTCCTAACAGACAGAACCTTGACTTCTAAGAACACGAGCAGGATCAAGTTCAAACCAGGTGAGAGCTCGGCTCGACCACAAGAAATGTGTCCAATTAATCGTCAGCACTAAGCACTTTTCCATTTCCAGTTACACGTTCACTTTTATGACAAACTTGAATTTAATAAATGTGTTTACTTTTAATAAAGCTTTTAAACTTAAATAGAGTCTGTGGTTTTTGGTCATCCAGACTAGAGTGGATGAGCTAAAGGTTTTCGAATTTTTGCAAGCATGAGTCCGTGCCTCTGCCATCGGTGACTTTGGGAGCTAAATGACTCTGCCACACTATCTAGTCAGTAAGGAGATTGGGGCCGGGGTTCAACTACAAAGTCTGTTATCACTGAGGTATGTGGAAAGTCTAACAGTTACAGCACCTATTATAATTGATAAGCTAAGCGATGCATTATTTAGTGTCCATAGTTCTGTTTGTGCAGATTTGTCCCTGCAACAGTAGTAGAATGGATTGTCCTATCCAAACCAAAAGTAAAGTAGTATCTTATTATTTCTTGGTGGTGGTCATTCACCTTTTTATTGTTGGCAATGGTCAAAGCATAAACATTTAGAATACTTGAAAAGACAATATGGACAATCCCAGAGGACTACACTCAGTGCATAGAGCTATTGCTGACTAGAATGGGAGTCCAATGGAAATGCCAAATGTGCAATCTTAGTTAGCTACACAGACAGACTAATAAGAATAATCTAGTAATACCACACGGAGTCATAGGGATAAGAATTTAGATCCTGTCTACAAGAAGATCAAAGACGATTTAGAAAAAATCGAATGAGGAACGCTAGGAAAAAATAAGTACTCTATATTAAAATTAAAACTTACTGGGGCCAGCAAAGGAGCCCTCGACTGCCCGGTCCTGGCCTGCATCGACAACAGCACCCTCCTCCTCCTCCTCCTGTGTCCTCCTCTTGCCCCTGGGGGAAGCTGATGTACAACATGAAAGAAAGAAAAACAGAAAACATGGATGATATTTATTTCTCAACCAAATCAAACATTTAAAAAAGAACTAACAAAGTAACAAAATATTTTTGCGAAATAGCAAATAGGGAACGACTCCACGGGATATATTATTGACCAATCTCATGTGGTCGACTACGTCATTACTTTAGTATTGCTTGATTTGCGGACCGTCGAATTGGAAACTACCCTATGTAACTCACTAAACAAAGTACTAAAAAGGTTTGCCTAGGATTGGCAGGCAGCAGTCCGCAGCACGCAAAGTGACAGCCAAAGTCCATTGTGATTGAAGATCAGCGACAACACTAAAGTTTCCTACTACATTCACCAGTCATTAAAATACTCAAACTATTAATCCACCACCACTATTTCTTCTTATCGCCATGTGTACAAAGGAAGGACTGGACTTGAGTCTGTAGGGGCTGATTTATAAGGCCCTTGCGGCTCTTTTGCTCCATTGTTGCGTGACTTTTGTGACGCAGCGACAGCACATAAGAGGCGCAATGGTGCGGCGTATATTAACAACGTGACGCATCTGGGAGATGCATCACGTTGTAAAGCCCTGCGCCAATAGGGGTGTTCCGGCGCAAGGGAGGGCGTTCCTGCGCAGGAACGCATCCTAAAAGTGGCTGAGGGAAATCTACAAGATTTCAATCAGTCACTTTGAGGACAATGATGCGTGACTCAAACCCTGCGCCTGCTTGAAGCAGACGTACGGCTTGACGCAGCATTGGGGAGATAGGGCACCCCAGAGAATTGATGGAGCTGCACCATCGTTGCGACGCAACTCCAGCAATGCGCCACCTTTACGGCACAGATGCGTAACGCTTTGGTGACGTTTTGGGCCCATGGCGCGCCGCATTGTAATACGGCGCACCATGGGTGATGGTGGTGTGACGCACAATTACTGGCGCATCCCTGCAACTTTGCAGGGATGCGCCGGTAATTAAAAATCTGAACCTTAGTGTGTAGCATTGCGCAGTTCTTTCAACTACACTCATACATAATTTCACAGGCCAATGAAATAAACACAAAATCTAAAACAAATAAGCATAGTAGCAACACTACTGAGAAGGAGAGCAGTGTACCTGAAATGCACAGAAGATTTTGAAATAAAATGTACCTACAATGTAATGAGCAGCATTATTGCTCTTGTAAAAAAAACAAAAATTTGCAATATAATAACACAGCAGGAGAAAACATAGTAGTAAAGACATAGCTACTACTACTCACCAAGCCCGGGGATCTCAAGGCCAAGGAGGTCGAGCAGATCTCGCTCACGGGTCAGGACATCCGTCCAGCGGTGGGTGGCCTGGTTGTAGGTGCGCCAGACCCGAGAGTGGTGGTAAATGGCCTGGCACACCTTCTCCCACCGCTTCCGGCGCTCCCGGGCCCCGTACCCGGCACTGATCTTGCCGCCTCCCATGATGGTCCTGGGGAGGCGGCGCTGAACATAAAAAATGAGCTGGCCCACCTCCTCCGGGGTAAAGATCTCCCGTGGCATCACTAGCTCCCCCCTCAAACGCCCGCACGGGAGCCGGACACGGGGTGCGGGACCCTTCCCCTTCTCGGGATGCTTCCCGGCTCCCTTCACCATGGTCTGGGCGGAAAGGAATAAAGAAAATAGAATAGGGAAGAGAAGAAAAGAAAAGAGTTTACAAAAGTAGTTTAAAATTAACCAAAAGTAGCAGTAAACACAAAAATATAGGGCTAGAAAAATAGAGGGATAGATAATAAGTAAAATAGATAAAAAAAAACTTCAAACAAGCAAAGGATGGCAGAGATTGACAGAGGATACAAAGACCATGCCCAGAACCATAGCAATGAATGAGAAACAAGATGGCCGCGCCCGTTCACGACCGCGCGGGTAAGTTCGCGCGAGATTTTCCTTGCGAACACGCGCGAGACTGTACTGGCAAACCGCGGACTTTGCGAGATTACACTTCGCGCCCGGAAACGGAAATACGTCAGGCAAACAAGATGGCTGCGCCCTTGCACGACCGCGAGGGTAACTTCGCGTCTTGCGCTACGAGCGGCTCGCAAAAACGCACAAAACCTTGCCAACTAACACGCTGCAAAAAAAACAAATTGCATATTCGCACGAATTTGCGGCTTCCGAATCCGATCTTGCGCGTGTTCGCACCCCGCGAACCCCGCGAAATTGCAGAAAAACGAGTTTTTCAAAAGTGAAAGCACTCGGCAGGGGCAAGAGTTCAAACTCATCATTAGTAACAATTCCCGGTAGTGCTTCCTGACTGGGGCCCCTCCAGAATTCAGTTGCTAGTTGCAACAATTGTATGACCCTGCTCTGACCCTCACAGCAGGCTCATACAATAGCTACAAGTAGGCCACAAAGAACGTCCTGGGGAAAAAAAATGCACTGCAACAGAAAGCAAAATTACAGATAAGGAAGCAGGTGCCAGACTGGAATTTTAAAACAGTGACACATTAATAAACTAACCCCAAATTAATTCATCTGAGTTGAAGCAGGGATGGTGTGCTTGCTTTTCCCCCCCATAATCTACAGTAATGATGAACCAGAGGGTGGCATTGATGTAACAGAGGGTTGCAGTGGTGAAACAGAGGGTGCTGGGAACCTGTGATGATGAACCAGACGTAGAAACAACATAATTCGCGACCGTTGCGCGACGAAATGTAAGTTCGCAATTGCGAACTGGTACGAAACCCTCGCGAACTGGCAGAAATCCTTGCGAACACAAAAAAAAAAAAAAATCCGCAAATTCGCAAGAATTCGCGGATTTTGCGGATTGCGAGTTCAAAAATCCGCAAATTCGCGAACGCGAGATCCGCAAAATTCGCTCATGCTTATCCTCAACAGGCATCACGTGGTAGAGGCCGTGGTGCCACTCAAAATCAGAATGAGCGTTCTACCACTTCATCAGACTCGAACAATTGCTTTGATCAGCACGATTCATCATCTGGTAGATCTGCACAGTATCATGTGTACGACTATTACGTCGAGCATGATATCGATGCTGACGGTAATTACTAGGACAGCCACAGACAAAGAGAGGGAGTAGTATCAGTTCCGGTTGATCAGAGAGGGCCTTATGTCGCAGTTGCCACATCGTGCGTAGTTGAACCTTTTGTGTTGGACACTGGTGCAGCGAAAAGTTCCATCATGCATTCGAAACTCCCTGGCGCACCTTTGTCTGGCTTAACGAATGATTCCGTTGGATTCTCTGGCGCCCCCGTTAGCAATCCGGTCTCTAGCCCTTTGCCCCTTACGATTGGGCCTCGTGAGCTAGAAGCTCCTTTGATTTTAACTACTGGTTGTGGTGAGAATCTTTTGGGCCTGGATTTGTTGAAGCAGTTATATGCGACTCTGTATTGTTCTCCTGCGGGAGTGGAGCTTACATTGGGTCAGAGAGTGATTTTTCCTATGTACTTGTCAACTGATAAGCTCCCACCGGAATTGAGTTCTCTTCCTGAGTCTTTGTGGGCAACAGGTCCCAATGATGTGGGCCTGCTGGACATATCACCTTATGTCGTCCAATTGAAATCGAATGTGCGATTGCCACGTATTCCCCAATATCGTATTTCTATTGATGGTGAGCGAGCGCTATTAGCGATCATTTACGACTTGATCAAGAAGGATGTTATCGAGGAAACTCGGGGAAATGTGTGTAATAGTCCTGTGTTACCTATTTTGAAACGAACTGATCCATCCAAGCCTCCTGTGTACCGTTTTGTCATTGATTTGCGTGAGGTGAATAAAATTGTGATTCCACAATTTCCTGTGGTGCCTGACATTACGGCTTTACTGACTCTGATTCCAGCCTCTGCTTGTTGGTTCTCGGTAATCGATTTGAAGAATGCTTTCTTTAGCATTCCGATTGCTGAGGAAAGCAGAGATCTATTCGTCTTCTCATTAGGAGGTTGCAGCTTTAGGTTTAAACGCGCTCCTCAGGGCTACTGTGAGAGTCCATCGATCTACAGCCAAGCTCTTAAGAGTCAACTTGACGCGTTTGTGTTACCGGCTGGTGCGGCCTTGATTCAGTACGTTGATGATTTATTGGTGGCTGCTGACACTAAAGAGATTTGCAAAGCTGCTACAGTATCGCTGTTACAGCATCTATGTGACTTACATCACAAGGTGTCACCTTTGTAAGCTACAATATTGTTGTCAAGAAGTAACCTATCTAGGTCACTTATTGTCAAAGGAGGGAAGAAGGTTGACCCTAGAGAGAATTGCAGCGATTACTCAAATGACTGTGCCAACAACTCAGATGTGCGTGCCTTTCTAGGTATCACGTCATACTGCAGGCAATGGATTCCAAATTTTTCATTACTAGCGAAGCCATTGGTAGCCCTCACGTGCAAGGATGTCCCGACTCCTTTGCCATGGACTGAAAAGTGTCAGAAAAGTTTTTCTGAATTGCATAATGCATTGTGTTCGGCTCCTGTGTTAGGTACTCCTGACTACAGTAAGCCATTTACACTATACGTTCACGAGAGAGAGGGTTGTGTGTTGAGTGTTTTGACGCAACAATTTGGCGGTAAGCAGCGTCCATGTGCATATTTTTCCTCGACCTTGGACCCAGTAGCTAGAGCTTTGCCGAGTTGTCTAAGAGCGACAGCGGCAGCTGCGGTGTCCATCCAGCAATCTGCAGGATTGGTCATGGATAATATGCTTACGGTGATGGTTCCGCATGCAGTTGACACTCTCTTGAATCGTACAAAAACTCAACACTTGACGAGCGCAAGGTTGTCCGGTTATGAGTTGACGCTTTTGGCAAGTCATATACAAATAAAGCGCTGTAATGTACTAAACCCGGCGACATTGTTGCCGACTAATATGGAATCAGATGATGTACCACCACATGATTGTTATCTACGAACTGAGGAAGAAACGAAGGGTCGTGTTGACCTAAAAAACACTCCATTGGCAGACCCCGATGGTACTCTGTATGTTGACGGTTCGTCTTTCAAGTTGCCGAATGGTGATGTGACGACTGCGTATGCTGTGGTGACGTTGAGTACGGTTGTGGAAACTGCGAGATTGAGTCAGAATTCGGCTCAAGCGGCAGAGTTGATTGCGTTGACGAGAGCGTGTGTTTTGTCTAAGGGAAAGCGAGTGAATGTGTTTACAGATAGTCAATATGCGTTTGGCGTTGCACATAGCTTTGGTCGGTTGTGGAGAGAAAGAGGATTTATGACATCGCATGGCACGAAGATCCAACACGGACAGCTCGTGAACGATCTTTTGGACGCACTTACATTGCCTAAGCAGGTGGCAATCATTAAATGCAGCGCGCACCGAAAGTTTACGGATGATGTTGGTCGTGGTAATGCGTTTGCGGATGAGATTGCAAAGGAAACAGCTAAGAATCTTGCAACCCGAATGTACGTTACGAGTTCAGTAAGGTGGCCTGCGGAGACTGGTATGTGTGAGGATAATGTTGAGAGTGTGAAAGCGATTCAGAATGAGGCCACCGAAACTGAAAAGACTAAGTGGAAAGAAAGTACGGGAAAGTTAGACACGCATGGATGTTGGATTGATTTGTCGGAATGTCAGAGGTGGATGTTACCGGATGCATATGTGCTAGCCGTTGTGACTATGGCTCACGGCTTGTCACATATCAGCGCGAAAGGTATATGTAAGTTGCTGTCCCCTGTATGGAAGAATGATGGTATTGCTAAGTGTGCTGAGAGAGTGGTTAAGAATTGTATGGTATGTATGATGTACAATCCCGGCAAGGGCACCCCCACTCCTCCTGGCCATTTTGCTCCTCCTACATGTCCCTTTGAGGTTATCCAATTGGACTTCATCCATATGGAGAGATGCAATAACCTAAAGTACGTTTTAGTTGTGGTTTGCGCGTTCTCCAGATGGATTGAGGCCTATCCTCTTAAAGATAATACTGCCCTGTCCACAGCAAAAATCCTGCTGAAGGAATACTTTCCTCGGTATGGAATGCCACGGATTGTATGGTCGGATAACGGAAGTGAGTTTGTGGGGAGTGTAATGAAGAGTGTGTGTAAGAGCCTTGGAATTCGACAGAAGTTCCATAGCGCCAATCAACCCCAGTCAGCAGGTTTAGTTGAAGGGTACAATGTTACTCTGAAACTGAAACTTGCTAAGATTCAAGCTACGACTGGTCTGTCATGGCCTGATGCCTTGCCTCTGGCTCTCTTGTCGACCAGGGCGACTGTACACTCTCGAGTAGGGCTTAGCTCATATGAGATTGTGTTCGGCCGTCCTGCGAACATTTGGGGAGTCCCGAGGCCTAGGGCCTTTGATAGTCTTGAGTATCCAATGTTAATTGATTATCTTCATGATCTGACTGCTAAACTGAGGTTAATTCATCAACAGGTCTTTGAAGCACTACCGGCACAGACAGAGGGTCCTGGACATCGGCTCCAACCGGGTGACTGGGTTGTCACCCACAACTTCGGAAGAAAACGTAACCTGGAGCCGAGATTTGTGGGACCATTCCAAGTCCTGCTGGCCACAAGGACTGCAGTTCGGTTGGAAGGACGAAAGAATTAGGTGCATGCCACCCACACCAAAAAAGTTCCGATCCCTTTGCCAGCAGATTCTTGGGTTCGAACTGGGATTGCCGCAACAGAGACTGAGACCCCAGTTCGTTTTGTGCCGTTTAGTGATGCTCAACCTGTAGGAGACACTTCATTGCAGCCAGATACATCTGTTGAACCATCAGCATTGGAGAATTCGAGGCTTGAACTGTCATCAGAATGATCGAACGCTGTTTCGCAATCTGAACAATTATTTGAAGAACAGACTCGTCCTGGAAGAAGCAGATATTTCCTTCGTTCTCGTGACAAAGACTAATAAAAAGTCCTTTTTTTATTTTGAGTTCATATTACCCCCCCTTACTGTTGCCACGAACATTATGAACAATTGCATCCTCTATTAATTCCTGAGTTCCTTTTTATGTGTATTTCTTTTTCTACAGCTAGGAGATTTGTATTAAAATTGAATGCTTGATTAAGAAAACCTTTCATCCGGGTTGACCGTAGGGCCGTGCGGTTACTTCCTTCTGATTAGCAGGTTCCTGACACTAGGTCGGTTACTTTTGTCGATTTCTGGGAACTCCTGGGAATTGATAATCACTACTCAGAACGAAGTGCGTCAAGAACGTTACGGATGGTTTTTAGAGGATGAATTTCTCTAAGCTGTCAGAAGTAGAGAGGATGTCAGCGTCAAGATCTAAGCTTCATAAGGTTATCCGAACAAAATGTTTCCTGTTTCAGTTATTCCTGCTATTCGTGACTGTTTCTATGTTACTAGTGGGTGGAGTGTATTTTGGAATACAGTCGTTATTGCTTTCTGTTTCACCTACTTCTTCTTCTGAACTGAAATCTATTCCCACTGTTTCTCCACATTCCTTTCATCCTCTGCCCCAACATGAACAGGTTAGACGTGCAGAATTCATGAACAACTCCTTTGTCCAGCTCTTACATCAGCATCAGTTGGTGATGAATACTAATAACTGTTGGGTGTGTGGGTTAATGCCACATACCATGGATAGGGGAATTCCGTATTTGGTTCTTCCTTATAGCTCCCAGGGGTCAGCTCGAGCATTCCAAACTATGTTCAGTAGCGCACTAGATTCCTACCCCCATCGAGAGCCACGCTCTGCAGATCCGGGTCCTGGCCCGTACCACAAGCCCTTGGCAAGAGCGATTGTTGACTTAGATAGAGATATTTTTGATGCATCGCTTATTCCAGAGGAAGAAGTGCGAGCATACAAGGAACTGAGTGAGGCTGAATATAGTATATCAGTGGGTGATAGACAGCTTAAAAGCTCGTCTCCGATTTGGATCGTACCCCATCTCGGTAATTTTTGTTTGCAAGGCCTTGGTCGAAATCCGCGAGCTCAGCTTGGGAAGAGTGCTTGCACTGAAACGTATGTTTTACCGATGCTCTCTTCCCCTGTTTTCTTGACTGCCAAGGGTACATATTTTGTATGTTACTGTTAGAAACGGGACCCTGGCTGGCCAAGACTCGCGTCGAGGTCAGTCAGGGATCACCATTTCTAAAGTCAGGGCAAGGGAGTTACACGCCAAGATAACCCCTCACTCGCCCTCTAGGTAACGTGGCGCGAGCAGTCAAGGCTAAACTTGGAGGCGATGTAAGTTAAGTATTTGCGCACGCACCCCAGCAACAACACCCAAGGCCCACCACAAAGAAACACTCCACACAAGGTTATATAAAAATAGCCTTTGTATTATCATAAATATACATAAGATAAAACACACATCTTGTTACACTGTGCCAACAGGCACGGGCGGAATTTACAAGGGATATTTGTACAGGACAGGGCCACCTGGACCACTGTCAAGGGTATCAGCACTTTTAGAAGCAATTACTGTAGCACAAAATATAAAAGTAGAGCATACAACCAGTAATCACTGGTAACAGGACCTCTCTAGCACCACCTGTACTAGGGAGAAAACAACCACCTACATGTCACACTACCTGTAGGGGTGCAAGGATAAAACACATGATGCATTAACATTCAGAGGTGTATAAACCATAACAATTGCGCCAAACTCACAAGTCACCACCTGTGACTGTCCCGGTGTCCCAATGTCAGGGCCTAAACGTGGCAGTTGCCCACAAAGTGCTGGGCAACTGGAGCAGGGAAAGTTAGGGCAACGTTGGAGCCTCTCTGGGCTCAAAGAACCACCACTGTGGCACTGGTGAGCCTCTCTCAGGCTCTTAAACAAACAAGCGTGCTGCTGAGCCTCTCAGGGCTCCAGCAACAAAAAGGTGCAGCCTCGCTGGGCTGTGGGGTCCCCCTCTCTGGGGACTCAAAGGGATGATGCTTGCCAAGAGCCTCCCTGGGCTCTAACTCAACTGGTGCCCCCGGGGCACCTCGGGGCTCAAAAAGGGATACAGAACGGGCTCCTCTCAGTGGAGCAGCCCTCCCTCACTGGGGCCACTCGCAGGACACACCGAACCCGCCCTGGCACTCACCGGCTGATCAGCTGGGCTGCGGGCGGGGCTCCTCTCCTCTCGTCCCGGGTCTCCAGGCACGACGTGGCAGGCTCTGCTCCTCGAGAGCTCCCGCTCCTCGGGGCTCTCTGGATACTCCTCCCTGGGCTCTCCCTCTCTTTGGGAGCCTGGGGAGGAAACGGGAAGACGCCGGCTTCTCTTTTCACCGGAGCGCGGGGTGGCCTCCCGTCCGCTTCCGGTTGCCTCTCTGTCTTGCCCCCGGCCTGCCTGACTTCCGGGTCGCGGCAGCGGGGCGGGATTTCCGGTCGGCTTCTCCCGGGCCGCGCAGCGATTGGCCCGCCGACCCAGCACTTCCGGGTCGCGGTAGGCAGCGCGGCGGCCCGGCGGGGGCAGCACACTCCTGGGCTGCGGCGGTGATCCGGGGAAAATGCCGGGTGGGCACCGGCCTCCAATTCAATTAAGGAGCGCGGTGGCCCTCGCTCGGGGCGGACAATGCCGGGTGGGCACCGGCCTCTGCAGACCAAGCGCTCCCAGCGCTAAAGGTGTGACCACAGCGCTCCCAAGCACTGCAGGCACAATAAAGCGCTCTTAAGCGCTAAACAGCAATCAAAAGCGCTCCCAGGCGCTAGGGGCCAACAAGCCCAGCAAAAGTCCTTTCAAGGGGCAGGGGGGCAAGGCTGGGCCAAGAGCCAGCACACTGGGTCTCCAGGCAGGGAGACTCCCCAAGTGGCGGTCCTCTGGCCCCAGCAGCAGCCACAGCCCCCTCTGGCAGGATCCAAAGGTAGCACCTTTTCCAAGGGGACACAGCCCCTTTTTATACAGTAAATCCTTTGTTACAATGTGCAGGGTGGGGGGAAAACCAGTCGACTGGTCCTTTTATTTCTGTTGTTACACAGTAATGTCTTATTTAGTCTGTAAGTACTATATTTCTTTAATGAGTTTCTCCTGCTGTAGGTACAACATACTTTCCTGCAACATTCAACGTGCCATGCGCGCTTTCACTTCTCAAGACGTCCGGGACCATGGCGGCCACTACTTTAAAATGAAATAGGTCTTGCATTTACAAAAACCTGAGCTATTGCACTGTAAAGAACAATGCCTTTAATTTATATGTTAATTATCGAAATAGATAAATAAAAGGCATTGCCATTTACAATACCAATAGCTTAAACAATCGCAAATGCGAGACCTATTGCATTGCATGCAATAGTTCTCGCATTAAACTTGAGCCTGCACTCCCCCACGCATCAGGAACTACTTGGGGACACTCACATTCCCCATGCATTCCTATGGGAGGGCAGGCCAGCCATACTACACGCACGCACTTTCACTCTGGGACTCAGGGGAAAGTGCGCAGAGACCCAAAAATCACTGACACAGGGTCACACATAAGGCAAAAAGTCTAGGGGGAACCTGCCCTGCGGGCCAAGTCCAACAGTTACGATCACGCATATACGTGGTTGCCCCGTGACTTCTCGGGCACCTGTTATATTGCGAATCTTTTGCACCAACTTTCACAGTTGCCTCGGACTATCACAAGACTAGAGTTGTGAGAGGCGTTACTAGCAAAGAGGACACTGCCGGTCAAAAGCAGGAGACTTCTTCAAGGGTTTCCTGCCGTTTTGGGGACCTATGGTTAATAGTAGGAACCTGAGACAGTTGACTCGTGTGGTCGAATCGACTGCTAATATAACGGCGAGTGCTCTTGGTAATCTGACAGCAGAGCTTCAGGCGGATAGGCTTATGACGTTGCAGAACCGTATGTTTTAGAGACGTTGTACTTGCAGATAGAGGTGGTGTGTGCAAGGTGATCCATTCGAGTTGCTGTATTTTCATCCCTGATAACGCTCCAACTGTATATCAAGCCATCTCGAGGTTGCATAAGATCTCTGAGTCCATACACGTGGACGTAGGTGATTGGACGCTACTAGGATGGTTTTGGGGCCTAATGTCTACGTGGGGTTGGAAGATTCTGATGATCATTGGAGTTGTTGTGGCGTTTCTGTTCACGTGTTGTCTTTGTGTGCAGTGTGGTCCTGCCTTATGTGGTCTCTGTGCTACAACGTGTATAAGGCGGCCATCTGTTACCAAGGAAGTATTGATGGATAGAATAATGTTGCAGCAACATCTGAATGACCTGATGAATATCGAGATCGATTCTGATATCGACTAGTGCTTGCCTACATGAGGGCAAAAGGAGCGTCTGAGGTTCCGTGAGAATCGTAATGGCATTTTGACTTGTTCGAATATGGACGAGTTTGGTATCTATGAACCGCAAATGATGAGTTTAGTGGGTGCACGCGTTTTCGCTACGCTGGCCTGAACCGTTCGTCTTATTCGTGGGTTTCTTCATCTGAACCCACGGGTTCCATTTTAGATACTGCATCCATTTTGTCTCTTGCCCTCAAGTAGCCAGCGAACGGACACTGTCCGCTTCGTGACCCTGGGATTCCCAAACTCTTGCGGAAGACACGTGTTCCTTTGAAGGTGTCTTTATGACGAGGGGGATGACACAGCAAAGGCAGATGGCTCCGCTGGGGGCCCATCTTGCCGTGCCGGACTATTGTTTCAGTCGTGCATGCATTAGGCACGAATCCTTTGATCCTGCAATCATGCTTCCGATATTGCCCCCTACACTCTTTCTCAATCTGTTGACTGTTTTCTGTCTTCCTTGCACCTGTTTCTGTCCCTTTCCTTAACTCGTTTACAGCCAGAATGGAATGTGCTTAATGATGAGATAGCGTACTTTTACAGTTGGGAACCGGCGATGCTATCGTAATTATGTTCCGGGTTTCTGAATACATGAAAGCAACCCTTTTGAAGTGTACTGTGGGAACTGAGTTGTAACCTTTTGTTCGCCATGTTGTGCTATGACTAAAATATGTATAAAAGGAGCGACCCACTGTTGCAATTCGTAGCAGTCTCACAGAACCTACACGTAGTGTACTTCTTGCGATCTCTGTATCCCTGCAGTAAATAAACGCTGAATCTTTGACGCCGAAGGAAGTGTCCCGTGTCTCTGTGTTTTGTACGCCGGAACAGGTAACCCACGAAGGTTTCAGGTGTTGTTCCCTGGCACCGCTGGGCCTTAGAATAGCCCAGTCCTTCAAAGGGCCCGATTCCAATGTCGTTCGGAAGGGCTCTGAACAGAATCTGTAGCGAGCGAGTCCGATTCGTAGCCCCGGTTTTCAAATGACTTGCACTGCCGTATGTGTGAACAAGCACGATATGAATATCTCCTCGCACTCCGAGCGACTCGTACCTGCCAGCAAAGCCCGTCGGATGACTACAACATGGTCAACTCGTGCAGAGCAACGGTTACGATGTCCGAGCGACCAAGTACAATGCACGCGTTGTTCAGCCGGATCGAGTCAGAGCCTCTGAGTCTAAAAAGCTCCAGGAAGCATACTTTTGGGGGCCGTAGCAGGCCCCACTTCACCCGGGGCCCTTCGAATGGGTCCCGGGGAGGGGGGGTGCTCTTGGGTCCCCCTGATCCAAGCATCCACATTGTGGTGGCACCATGGGTTGCCCGCCACTGGGTGAACGCTTTTCCCCACCCATCCATTTTCTGCAATGGGTGCCTGTGTACGTGACTGTAGTCAGGCTCCCTTAGACTTCAATGGAAATCTGAACAAATTGAGTACGTATGCTTAAGGAAGCATTGCACTCACTCGCTCGGATGCCCAAAGCAGGTTTTGTCTAGAAAGTCTTCTGGATCCAAGCCGTACGGAGGGCTTTCCGGACGAGATTGGAATCAAACCCTATGCACAGTAAACAGGTGTCTGGTATTATGAAGCCCTGACAAACCGTGACTGCTAATTTTGCTGAATAATTTTGACTTTTTTGAATTTTTAATTTAGGATCCTATTAAGAGTGTGGTAGGTGGGATATTCTGTCAAAATATGGGGATCATATGTCCACCATATTACAAGTGTCCCAGGCCATAATGAACTAGTAGTAAGGAGGATGAGATATCTGCCCACATTATGATGTGGTATTGTAAGAAATTGGGTTTTTGACTGGGGGGATGAAAACCCTTCTCACTCATCAACCACAATCCTTGGCATGGTGAACCACAAAAGTCACTACATTGACCTCTGCTTGACCCTCTGGTAGCTTGGTACAAAAGCAGTCAGGCTTAACGTAGAAGCATTGTGCAAAATTCAGGGGTTCCAGAGATTTGAATTTTAAAGGTTTAAGTGAAAATAGTGCAAAGAGGCAGAAAGCACTAAGAGGCATATTACCAAGGGGGGCGATAGGCTATTATCGCGGATTTAGCAGGCGTTTTCAGCCGCTAAGCGGCGATAATTCTATTGCCTAAAAGCTGTCGCTAACTGATGTTAGCGACAGCTTTTAGGCGATAGCGAGTGGTTTGGGGGCCACTGTGCATGTCAGCGATGTTTATCGCTAATGACATGCAAAGTGGGCGTACCCAACCAGTTAGCGACTGAAAGCAGTCGCTAACGTCGCTATCGCCTACTAGCAAGGCAGGCGTAGCGTTGGAAATATTTGCGCTAAGCGCGAATATCTCCAAATGCTAACACCTGCCCAGACCAGTTCTTAGCCTTGTTATCCAATGGGAGGCGGATAACATGGCTAAGAGCATTTCTTCGCTAATGCGTGAATATCGCTGTATTCTCAGCGATATTCACGCATTTCGCCGCTATCACTGGATATTTTAGCACAATGAGGAAAAAGGTTGCTAATAGCATGTTTTCTCTGCTAACATATCCAGCGATAGGCAGCGGTAAAAAAATTGTTGCTAAGCCTATTTAGCTATAAATATCGCTACTTGTTGGTAATATGCCCCTAACTTTGGGTATCTGGTCACTCCAGACCGGGACATATTCATATATTCACGCTAACGGCAATGAAGTGCATGCCGGACACAATAGACAGGTTATTCTTACCTTCTCAAAGTCAGGTACGCAATGTTCAAAACTTCAGGATTTGACAGGAGGAGCTCAAGTCATACCAGGCAAGGTTCCCAGGCCTGAGGGGTTACCTCTTGGGGTCAGGAACTCTCTCTAGCAGAGGCCAGCAAGGCTCAGGCACTGAGGTTAGCCTGGTATGACGGAATCAGGTCCCGTATTTCTTCAGAGAGAGCAGGGCAGGTCTGAAGCAGCAGGCCAGAGCTCTGGGAAGCAAGGCAGTCCTTTGTATATAGCGTTAACAGGCCCAAATGTAGTATTGATTGGCTCAGGAGGCCCTATATTAATACCTGTTGCAACTCTTTGAACTGGGGGAAACGTCTAATCCTCTGCCACATATGGTTCTTGGAATGTTCCTTCCTTCCCATTTCGCCCACCTCCCAGGCTGCAAGTGGTCTTGGGTGACATAAGGAAGGTGTCAAGTTCATTTGTGAGTGTGCCAGAGGCAGTCCTTTCAAATGTAATCCAGGCAGAATCACACTATATCAGTTACACCATGGGCAATTTGGTGACTTTGTGGATCACACTGACAGGATTTTTAGCTATTGCTTGTGAAGGGTTTTCACCACCCCAATCAAAAACCCTACAAATATCCTGACTGCCAAACACTAATTAAGACCCTAAGTCCAAATTTAAGTTGCAAGATCGATGAAAGACCCTGAAGTGTGCCCAGTGACAAAGTGACCACCAGAGCTTCAGTTTTCAACTTCCACATGGGTATAGCTTTTGGTGCCATTCTACAGACCTTCATTAATTTACCTGGCTCCAAAAAGTCTGTTCTGCTATAACATATGCCTTGCATTGCAGTGTTTTGAATGTTCATATTGAAGAATAAGTCAGAAGACAAAACTGTTTATTTGGCCTAATTGTAACGCTTTAACCAATTCTCACTCTATTAGGGTCAGTCAAGGTATCTATGATTCAGCCAACTATCTCTACAAGCTAACATTGCATTTTAAGTCCCCAGTGTTTTCTATTGTCACTTTTTACAATTTCATAAAAAATGATCTGATACCCTCGAGCAATTTTCAGTATTTAGATGCTCAAACATTACATTGAACTTGTTCTTCCTAAATTGGTTTGATATTTTGGGCCTCATTACGATGTTGTGCGGAAACTTTCTGCCCAACACGGTCTCGGTATCGGCATAGTCTGACTTGCGGTTAGAGGTTCCGTCCGACCAATTATGATGCGACCGAACAGTGTTCGGTTGGTGTCCCATTGACTTCTATGGGAGCCTGTGTTTCGCCCGACAACACAGGCTCCTATGGGGAAATGGGGAGTGTGTGGAAAACCCTTCACCCTGTCACGGGCCCCCAATTGTGTTAGCCACACAGTGCAGGGTTTTACAGGGGGCACCCTTAGGTACCCCCTTGGCCCTAAGCCTGAGGATGCTGGATAAAGGGGGCCCTGCCTGGGTCCCCCAAAGTCACTTTCTGACAGCCTTTTCATATCGGACAGGCCATCTTGGAAAGGCTGTTGGAAATCGGCATCGTAATCTCTCAGTCGGAAACGCTGTCCATAGAGCTATATGATTCGACCGACCGACCCGAATACTCTGAGAGCCGGCTGGAACCAATTCAGAAAGACCACGTGGTTTATAATCCGACCGTGTACATCGTAATTGATCGGGCAGATTGTAAACTGACCGAGTCAGTTGAAAGTGTCCCGACACGTTTAATGAGATTCTGACGGTCGGGAGGAGGCTTTCTGCCTGACATTATAATGAGGGCCTTAATCTATATTATTTCTTGATGTTTATGAAAATTTTGGTGGTACTAAATATTTCACTCAGTATCTTGACACCTTATAAGTTTTAATTTTACCACTGACAAATACATACCCCGATGTTCCACACTTTGAGTGATTGTGGATCTTAACGTGCTGCCATAGCCCTATACCGAGCTCTTCTGTCTTTAGCTCGGCTTGTGCTATATATTCACATTCTTTGAGAGAATCTTCTCAGTTGTTGTAAGCTACCAAGATTAAGTATAGGACTCCTTGCTGTCAGAAATAGTTAATGGGTCCCAGGGCAAACTGAAGTTACCGGGCCCCAATTCTGGCAAATGGAATAATTTATCTTTATTTTCCCAGTTCTTTCTAACTGTTGGATTGATAACTGTAAGGAAATAACTATTTTTGCATGTTCACCCCACCTCCCAGTTTTTTTTAATGATTCTGCTGGCTTTTGACTCTGGGACGCAGGTTTGAGACCTTCTAAACAGACCTCAGCAATGCTCCGACCTTCAAAAAGGCATATGTCTAATTGACTAATCCACAATTGGGATAAGTTAACTTACTTATAGGTTATAATATATGGTAACAGGGTTACCCAGGGCCACCCATGGCCTGTTTTGGTAAAGTATCCCTCATGGACTGCTGCACTTACTGTGCCTTAGCTGTGACAACGCAAACCATGACTAACAGCCTACCACTGCTGGCTGTCAGAGCTGTTTTTAAACAGCAAACTCAAATTTGCTATTTAAAGAAAAGGCAAAATGTAACTCTTCCTTTTTAATACTTATAAGTCACCCCTAAGACAGGCCGACGGAGCCCTGAAAAAAGGTGCATTATATTACAAATATGTACATGTGTTTTAGTAACTTCACATGATGTGGCAGTAAACACCCTACATTGTCACTTGTACTGTGGAAAGGCTTGTATCCTCTTCGGCAAGTGTCTTGCTTCGCCCTTAGGCAATAATACAGAATACCGGGAACCAGCCTCTACATATTCCAACGCATTCCATTACAACGCAGTTGTTTTTCCAACGACCACGTTTTTACAAAGCAAATCATTACATTGCAAGTCATTTCAATGACTTGCTAAAGGGGGCGCACTGTTGTTAGATTTACAATCCAACACCTTTCCTGCTGTTGCTCAAACTGGAGTAAGTACTATTCCTAAATCCAGGAGCCCCTACAGCAAGTTATTGTAACAACTTGCGATGTAATGGTACGTGTTGAAACAACGCATTGAAACAACTCAGTCGTTGTAATGACTGCATTATAATGGAATGCGTGAAAAATGCATTTGGTGCAATGAGACATATTCCAGAATACCACAGCAATAGACACAACGGTTATATGATTAAATAACGACCGCCTAAACCACGAATTCCTCAACCACGAAGGCTGAACAACGAGGATTTTCAAACCACTACATTTTTTACAACGAGTTCCTTAACCACGAAAATCAACTTCTTGTGTCTGACCAATAGACGGCAGTATTGTAATAACAATTACCTGTTTGTTTCGCAAAATGACCAACTGAGAAGATCTAATGTTATCTTCTAATCTTCGACATGTTTTTTTTAACTAATTCTTTATGTGATGCATTTCTTTCATCCGAGCAGAATAAAACCAGACTACATCCCAATACACTTTGTTAAACGTAATCCTTGGTGTATTCGAAATGTTAATGTTGACATTTGTTTTTTTAGATGCCAATGTCCACATTCTTTTCTTAATTTTCTGCGGGCTACAAAGCTTATTTTTTGTTTGTGCTGAGCCCAATCGCATAAGGCTTGTTTTTAAGACGGCGAGAAGTCACTTGCAACTCCGGTATTCTAGAAGCCCATTCGCCCAATCGCTGTGAGTATGAGGGGAAGACGTGGAGAAGTGACGTGATACTCCGGTATTCTCGAAGCCCTATCGCCCAATTGCTGTCAGCTTGATGGGAAGACGTGGAGAAGTGACATGATACTCCGGTATTCTCGAAGCCCTATCGCTCAATTGCTGTCAGCTTGATGGGAAGACGTGGAGAAGTGACGTGATACTTGTGTATTCTAGAAGCCCAATCGCCCAATTGCTGTGAGCATGAGGGGAAGACGTGTAAAGTTGTTGTTCCGTCCTTCGTTGTTCCGTCGATCGTGGATCAGCCCTCTTTCTTGTTAACTCTTCGTGGTTAAGGTAAGTCGTTGTACAAACATCGTGGTTAAGGATGTTTCCCAGAAACAACACCATACCCCCGGAGAGGGATTTAACTTTATAAAATAAAGCACATTTGGCAAATGCAACAATTAAATGCATGGATAATAAACACAAGCAGCAGATAATACTGGACATCCTGCAAAATATCAGAAAGATATATATATATATATATATATATATATATATATATATATATATATATATCTAAGCTCACTACCCGTCTGCTCCCCTTCAATCGCGACCGGGTGCTGTTACGGCGGGAGACGGTACCTCGCCAGTCCAAGACTCAGCTCCTGTGCACAAAGCACACAGCACTCACGGGGGACAATTCAAATATTTTTATTCAAACTCTCTCAAGACCCGTTTCGGCGCCCGCCTTTGTCAATTAGAGGCCGGCGTCACCTTCAAGGAAGGTTTAAATATTTCCTGTAATGAAATCAAAAAAGGACATACAGTGTAAAAACACCTCCACCATTTTGAAGTGGTGTGTTTCTAGTGAGTAACACTAACAAAATTGAGCCCTGGATGGGCGTTTCTAACACAAATGATGACTACTTGTCAATATATATATTTATATATCACCTACTGGCCGTCGCCAGTAGGTAGTTATATTTAGGAACTAGTTTCCATAGGAAATCCACAACATTCTGTTTGGAATAACTTTGGCACCAGTGGATGAATCTTCGCAAATTTCTCCAAGAATATGACCTACTCGGTTCCGCTCCTTCCCTGAAAGTTTGGGGGTGATTCGTCAAGCCGGGGCTGAGAAAAGAGGGTGTCACAAAATGTGTTTTCCCCATGCAATTTTTCATAGGGACCTTTAGCTAGGGCTACAGCCCAAATGGCTGAACGGAATTACACGAAATTTGGCAAAGAGGTAGAGTTCGGTTCGCAGATTGTGCTTTTTTTAAAATGGTGTAAATCTGTTAAGTAGTTTCTGAGAAAATTACAATTAAAATCATAGCAATATCTAGAGACGGAGTGCAGCACGCGTACGGAAATCCGTTCAATTACAAGCGCCAGCTGCATGCTGATTGGCTGTGAACTGTCTGTCAACACTCGAAACCACGAAGTGTTGGCGGCCATCTTGTGCGTCGGTAGAACCGAGTCACAAGAAAACAGTAAAATAAAGTTGAGAAATAAGGGAAGGGGGCAGGCTAAAATTATTCTAAAACTCTAGGCTTGCTCAGGGGGTCGTATATGGATGTTTAGGCTCAATTTTTATTAAATAAAATATGGTGGGTTACTGTTGCAGTACTTGTACACGGTGGAAAAAGTCTGTTTTATTCATTAGGTCCTGGGGGGGCAAATTATGGGGGTAACTTTTTTTTGCATAATGGGAGTTTGTAAGGAGCCCCGAGCACTGGGGAACGGCACTCCTCTGGTTTTATTTTGAAGTATGCGGGGGGGTTACGGTCCTACTCCCCGCAGTCTCGGGGAGAGGCACCCCTCGGTCTTTTAAAAAAATATATGTTTTGAGCTCTCTGTTTCTATCTCCCCGTATACGTCGCGGGGAACGCCACCTTTCTAGGGCAGTAATATGTAAAATGACCTTCCATGCTCTATGGAATTCCAATCGAAGCTCATGTTAGATGTCCTTCACATCTAACATGAGCTTCGATTGGAATCTCATAGAGCATATTATCAAACCCATTATCGCCACTTTAGCGGCACTTTCCTGCCGATAAAGTGGGGATAATTTTGTCACCCAGGCTTGATAATATGGCCCTCTCTCCTTTAAAAAAAAAAAAAAGGTAACACTACAGTTTTACGAGTGCAGTGTACCTGGTACATTTCGCTTGTTATAGTGCTGCATTCAAGTGGTGTCTATATGGAAGTGCCTAAGCGTTACTGACTCCCGTTATGCCGAATTATTTCTTTGTTTTTTTTTTTTTTTTTTTTATTGAAAGTTCATGATAAAAGCATATCCAATACATACGAGAAAAACACATTAATACAAAAAGACCAAATAAGTATACATCAAGGATGTTAAAACAGATAAGAAACCGATACTGTAGGAGGAGTAATAATATATATGTGAAGGACAAGAGGGAATTTCTACATAGATATTAAGAACTGAGGCACCTGATTTTTGACCGCCTCCATGCTGCCACGGGCGACCACAACCTTAGTCCCATATCCCTGGATTTCACTCCCTTCAGTGCGTACAGCTCCGATTCGATGTTATGGATCCCGAGCAGCCTACAGATCCACATCTGAAAGGAGTCCTTCCATGCAGCAGCAATTAGTATTCTAAAAACAGCTATTGCTAAAAACACAAGTGCCTCCGCCTCGATGCTTAAACCCTGTTTGGCGTCAAACCCAAATATTAAAAGTGTAGGGGATAGGTCGATCCTGACAGCTAGCAGCCCCTCTAAAAACTTTGCAATTTCGTTTTTGATTGGCCCTAGCTTCTCACAGCTGCAAAACATGTGGAGCAGATCAGCAGGGCCCTTACCACATCTAGGACAGTTGTTATCCACTCTCTTACCCCAATCATACAGTTTTGCCGGTGTATAATATAAGTTGAATAGGGTTTTAAAATGCTGTGCTCTTAGGTTTGAAGAGCGTAAAAACCTTTTATCCATGAGGATAGCTCTGTCCAGGTCGATATCGGGATCATTCAGTTTCCCAGCCCAGGTAGCCTCTGTCTTAAGCATATCATCTGGCAGAGTTCCCAAGAATAGTGCATATATTTTCCTTATACGGCGACCGCCACCCTTCATATAATCTAATAGTATACATTCTTTTGATATATCTATAGCAGGTCTTTTGGATTTAATTGTGTTAGTCAATTGTATATATTTAAACTCTTGAGGGCCTTGAAGTGAGTATTGTGTCTTTAAGAGTTCAAGGGGCCTCAGGGCATTCTTTACCATAACTTGGCCCAATGTAGTGATTCCCTGCATTTCCCAGTGTCTCCAAGAACCATCACTGCTTAAGTGCGGGAATAACCCTGATTTCCAGAGAAGAGTATGTTTATTAAACTTAGGAATGCTCTGGTTCTTTTGTATTGCTAGCCATACCACCCGGATATCTTCCAGTATTTTGTAGCCTGGGGATTTGAAAAAACGTTTATCATAGTTCCTTAACAGTATACTATACGCCTCATTCCCTAGTGCTAACTGGTATATGGATGGGATACTGCACTGGGAGTGTATCGTATCAGCAGGGAAGAAAAGTATAGCCATATCAGTGAGGAGACAAGACCAGTGATATAGTTTTAAGTTAGGTATACCCAATCCACCCTGTTCCTGGGGTAGAGACATAAATTTAATTGATCTCCTCACCTTGCCGTATTGCCAAAGGAAGTTCATAAAAATAGCCTCCATCTCCCTGATCAGAATATCATCTATTTTAAAGGGGATTGACCTAAACTTATATAGGATTTTTGGGAACATTGCCATTTTAATGACATTGGCCCTACCTATAATTGATAAGTGGAGAGTATCAATTCTTTTTAGGTCCTGTTTCATTTTCAGCAGTAGTGGTGAGAAGTTATCTTTGATGATTTCCTGTGTCTGGGCATTAATTGTGATTCCCAGATATACTACCGAATCCACATATCTATCATCCAGTTTGACTGTTTGGTTTGAACATAATACCTGTGTTTTTGCCACATTAAGTCTATATCCAGAGACATTCCCGAAATCGGAGGTGATATTGATTATTTCTCTCATAGCACTAGCTGGATCGACAGTGGTGATGGCTATGTCGTCCGCGTATGCGAGAATTTTGGTCTCAAGACCATTGATAATAATTGGTTTAATATTAATATTGCTCATAATGCGGCAAATCAGGGGATCGATATAAAGTGCAAATAGGATAGGTGAGCACGGACACCCTTGTCTAGTCCCTCTTGAAATCTGGATAGGGTTGGAGGCCTCGCCCATTAACTGGATGCTAGCTATTGGATTGTGATACATGGCCTTAATACCCTGAAGAAAACGGGGACCAAATCCTTTGCCGACCAATACTTCCCAGAGAAAGCCCCACCTGACCCGGTCGAACGCCTTCTCTGCGTCGAGGAGGATCATCGCGATCCCCCCCTCCCCCCGTGCATGCAAGTCAAACAGAGTTAAAGCTCTTTTGATATGGTCGGTAGTACCTCTGCCAGGGATAAAGCCATGCTGCCAAGGAGAGACGAGGCCCGCGATGATCCTACCCATCCGTAAGGCCAATATTTTAGCGTAAAGTTTATTATCGCTATTGATTAGTGATATAGGCCGATAGGAGCCCGGGCTCTCCTTGGGTTTGCCCTTTTTATGAAAGACCACAATATTGGTTTTAGTCCAGGATTCAGGAATAATACCTGTATTGATAACCCCATTAAATAGATCTAGCAGGAGAGGGGCCGTTTCTTCCCTCAGACATTTATAAACTTCAAGAGGTATAAAATCGGGCCCTGCTGCCTTGCCAGCTGAGAGATCTTTTAGTGCCTGAAGTAGCTCCTCCATAGTAATTTCCTGTTCTAAGGATTCCCTCTCATTGGACGTCAGATTAAGACCTGTATCCTGCCAATTACTACCAGGATGTACTGTATCTGCCTCCTCCTTATAAAGGACCTGATAGAATCGCCTAAAGACCTCTATGATTTCTATTGGTTTTGTATACATCTGCTCGCCATCTTTGATCTCGGTGATGATATTTTTTGAGGTGGCCTGTCTTATCCGAAGCGCTAGAGCCCTGCCAGCATTCTCGCCTGTTTCATACATACCTAATCTGCGGGTCTGATATTCTGCTGCAGCCTTCTTTGCTAATTGTCGCTGAATATCTGCTTTTATAGTATTTAGACTCTCTAGACTCTGCGACCCCTGGATCCCGCAACAGACATCTCTTCTGTGTTGCTCCTCTGCCTTCACCAGTTTAGCCAAAAGACATTCCCTATCCTCCTTCATTTTTTTCCAAAGCCGTGCAGCAAAACTGATTGTCTCCCCTCTTAGACCAGCCTTAAAGCTATCCCAGACCATACCGCGGGAAGCGCGATATCTGTTGGCATCAAAAAAGGATTTGGACCACTCCTTCATATGTGTTAAATAGTCTCTGTCCACTAGTAATTTCCTGTCAAAAGACCATGGCCTCATTTTTTCCCTTGGTTTGATGACAGAAAAATTCAAGACAAGAGGATTATGGTCCGAGATTAGCTTCGGCAGCATTGAGATTTCAACATTACTAAATTGTGTGGCTGAGACAAACATATAATCCAATTTTGTATATTTATTAAATGGGTGTGAAAAGTATGTAAATCCCGGATCATTTTTCTTTTGGTTACCCCAGACATCCTTCAGGCCATAAGAGTGTAATATAGAGAACACTGCCCTAAATACTCGAGGCTTACGGCCGCTGTATGGGGTATTGCCTGTGAAGTCGGCTGAGATATTGAGATCACCGCAAAATACCATGGGTGCTTGCCAGTTAATAAGCTCCCGTTCAATGTGATCCATCACCCCTGGATCGTCCAAATTAGAACCGTATACTGAGCATAGAGTGATGCCTAATTTTAATTCACAGATTGCCCATCTTCCCAGCGGATCAGCTTTTGATTTTCTAGCACCTCCCAGTCCTACCCGGCCTAATATGGCTACCCCCCTAATGGTTGAGGTCTGTGAGGAGCAAGACAGAATTTCATACCCCCTTATGCTCAGCCAATGTTTCTTTTTCCATGGTAGGTGAGTCTCTTGTATACACAAAATGTCGGCCCTGATTAATTTAGCGTACTCCTCAAATTTTTCCCTCTTTTTCCAATTGTTCAGTCCTCCTATATTGAGACTGATTATCTTAATCCTTGACATATCCCTAGAGAGAGACGAGCCAACATACTAACCAGTCACATTTTATCATAAATCCGACATCCGCAAGTTTATCCACTTTCGACAACTCCAATATATCAATAGACATGTTTATTGCATGAACTTTCTTTTTGCTTTGTTTTCCCCCTCCCCCCCCCTCCCTCGAGGTTACCCCCCCACCCCCCCCCCCCCCTGACCCCAACTTACTCCCAGGTGAGGCGCGCAGACTGGGTCTGTGCGTGTGATGGGTGTGGCCCTGCGCTGGACACAGTGCAATCGATAGGTCCAAACTTCGACCTTAACCTTATGTGTACCCACAAATCTCCATAACGTGACACATTTCCCTTTATGAAATTCAAACTTAAGCTTAAACCAAGCTAGCCCCTCAATTTCCGCCAGTGACATACATTAAAGCCTTAGCCTTTGTTGGTTGCCATTAGTAGTATAACATGCTATAGAGAGTCTAGGAACTCCTTAGCCTTAATTTCCGAGGAAAAGTATATGATCTTGCCTTGGTGGATTATCTTCAACTGAGCAGGATTGATGAGATAGATCTGCACTCTTTTATCCTGGAAAGGTTTGATTAATTGTCTTAATCGCCATCGGCGTTCCACGGTGGTATGGCAGAAGTCCGGCCTGACAAAGAAGGACCCTCCTTCAAAGGTTCTTTTAGAGTCTGGCCGGGCTTTTTCTGCAATGGACTGGCGAAGAAGAAAATTGCCTATATAGATTAAGATCGCTCTAGGCTTATCCCCTTCTCTGGCGTTTTTTCTCAGTCTGAAGGGTGTCCTGTGTGCTCTCTGTATTTCAGTGGTCCAGTTCCATCCGGCAATATCTGGAAAGGCTTTCTCGAATATTTTAACAATGAACAGTTGTATACAGACATCGCATCCCGTTTTCAAAGTGACGGGGGAACTAAAGCTGCATTTTGGCGGCGGCGGCGGCAAAGCGGCAAAGTGGCAAAGTGCACCTGGTGTTTACCTTCCATGAGCGTGACGGGATCAATGGTGCTCGTCAGCGGTCTCCACGCCAGGTTGCTCCGCATGGGTCTGCAGCGGCTTCTGGCTGCAGCTTTGCTTGGAGGTGGGCTGGTGCACGGCAGGGCTCGCGGAGCTCGGAGGCGGGGCCGATCAAAGCCGGCGAGATTTGGAAAATGGAGCAGAAACGGCAGAAACGGCAGCAGCAGCAGCAGCTCAAACAGACCCGTTAGACCCATCAGTCACGACAGGTTGGTGCAAGGAGGTGGAGGGGGTCGCCACAGTGGAGGTACAGTCAAGGCGAGGCAAAGGGTTTCTCTCCTCATAATATTGGCACTATCTATGGCTCCTAAAAGCAATACTGGGGGCAAGACAAAAAAGAAAGGCACGGCTGATGGTGGCAGTGCAGACACTGTTCTAGGCTCAGACTCCATGGCAGGCATCGAGGTGGAAGGTGCTGCATTGGAAACTGGGTCAGGGCGGGCAAAACCTCTACAGCCAGCAGGGCATAATACCCCTAAAGAAATGCGTCCACCCTCAGCCAGAACCCGACAAGCTACAGCCACAGCAACCGTCAGCGTGGTGGAAATGCTGAATCGCAATGAAAAAAAAAAAAAAACTGAAGGACAGTGAGCCAGTTTCGGTAGCGTCAGCGCCTGGATTACCGGGGTTATCCTCATTACCCGCTCTATCTGTTTTACCCGAGTTGCTTTCTCCACCAACACCAGCCATTATCTCAGAAGTGGATCCAGGTACAGCTCTAGCACTGCAACCAGTCGCACAATCAGTCCCGAATCTGCAGCAGCAGCAGTTACAGCAGATACATTCGCAGGCACAACTCCCTCAGTCATCTCAGGTGGAGGGAGCTGGAGAGGGAGCTGGAGAGGATGCCGCGGGCGGGGACATGATCCCGACGACTCAATCAGAGTCTCTAATGGCTGAATCGAGGACTGATGATTTCGGAGCCGCCGTCAGCAGTGAGGCTATCACCTCAATGTCCTCGCAATGCGCGACGAACCCCGCGTTGAACCTCCCAACAGAAGAGCTAGCAGCCCCACCAGTCAACATTGAGGGCAATCAAGGAGGTTCAACAACAGCCGAGATGTGCACTGCCCTAGAGGTACATAGGGGTTTACTTGCCAACTCTACAGTTAGTACAATTCACCTCGGGGTCACGCATTGTGAGGGGGAAAAAGAAAAGACCCCGAGTGAGTGTTTCTTTTCTGTCACAGAGGAGGCCAACTGGTCAGAGGATGATGATGACCCACACAGCTCAGATATCGATGACAGTAATCCGGAGACAGAGAGCGATAGTGAGGCAGGGCTACCGTCATCTATCATCAAAAACGTGCCCCCTCAAAGGGACCACACAGCACTTACGTGGGACCACTCTCCTACGACATCTTTGCAAGGGAACTCTAACCTGGCCACGGGTGATATAAGGCACAACGAGACTGCACAGTTGTCAATGATGGCGATGATGGAATCAATCCAGCAGGGGATAACGGCACACAGAGAAGAAACCCGTTCAGACAGCCTTAAATCCCAAGCTGCAATAAGAAAAATGAAAGCAGTGGTTAGAAAGATGTCAAAAGCCTGGGTAAACGTTGGAGACAGGGTTTCAAATCTAGAGGAGAGGGTGGTCGCCACGGAAGCTGAGGCGGCCGCAGCCACAAATAAAGTCGTAACACTGGGAGCCCAAGCCATCGACATCCAGTGGAAGCTGGAGGACCTAGAGAACCGGCAAAGAAGGAACAATCTCAGGGTCCTGGGCATTCCGGAAGGGGCCGAGGGTCAGGATGCCAAAATGTTCATTGTTAAAATATTCGAGTATGCCGAATTATTTCTAATGCATTGCTATAATGGCTTTGTAGATGTAGGCCTCTGTGCTTACCGTTGTTTAAAGACTGCGGTCATACTCTTCAGCCAGTTGGTTCCACAACTTGACTTGGGCTGTTCCTCTACACGTCCAAGCAGACAGCATGTCTATACATTTAAGAGAGAAAGAGAAATGATGTCACAGACAGTGAGAGAGAGAAAGAGAGAGAAAACAACAATAAAACTGTATGGCAAAGTCTGGAGTTGAGATTTTTTCTTGAAAAGTCAGACGTAGCTTTACAAGCTACTTGTGTCACTTTGCGTATGTTAAAAGTGACTCAAAAGTGGCGTAATAATGTTGTGGATTAGTTTGTCAGACTGTTGTAACCTATCTGTTGTCACTGCTCGGAGGTAATTATAGATTTTACAGAGAAGCTGCTGTACACTACGCACTCTGGGCCATATTATCAAGCCTGTGCGATAAAATTATCGCCACTTTATTGGTAGGAAAGTGCCGCTAAAGTGGCGATAATGGGTTTGATATATGCTCAATGGAATTCCAATCATAGCTCATGTTAGATGTGAAGGACATCTAACATGAGCTTCGATTGGAATTCCATAGAGCAAGGCTTGATAATATGGCCCTCTCTCCTTTCACAAATAAAGGTAACACTACAGTTTTACGAGTGCAGTGTACTTGGTATATTTCACTTGTTATAGTACAGCGTTCAAGTGGTGTCTATATGGAAGCGCCTACTGCGTTACTGACGCCCGTTATGGCAAATTCTTTCTCATGCATTGCTATGATGGCATTGTATATGTAGGCTGCTGTGCTTGCCTTGTATAAACAGTGCGGCCTCCGGAGTTCACCACTCGATTGAACTCTGCTTCTATACTTCAAAGTATATTCAATACGTTGCAGACAATTCCATTGCTGTTGCTCGATAGGCCGTGGTTGCTTCTGAAGGATGTTTGCTGAAGGAAACAAAAGGACGTTTTGTTTAGTCATTGTAAACTGAGTCGCATGAATATATTGCGGACATTTCAGCTATTATAAAAACGTTACTGCTATTGTGCTATTGGGCCAAAAAATTAAATATGTAAATTAATACATTACATAGGAGTGCGTTCATCTAAAATATTAAGTCGCATTTTTGTATGTAGACAGCTAAAACCCTTTGACTCCTTCTGATGCGTACTCAAGTGTAACTGCTCACCTTTTGTGGAAACGAGTTTCTTCATGATATAGTCGCGATCTTCAACAAAGAAGTCTCATACATGTTGCCGAGTTTTGATACGTCTATGGCTCATGACATACTCGTGCTCCCATCATCATCATCATCGCAGGTTCTTCACCCACTCAGTGCTTCGGGCACTACTAACTCAGTGACGAAAGAGGCCACGCATGTAGTAGTGGGCCCTTTGCTCTTTGATTTGGGAACAACTCTAAAATGGCGTACAACACGTGCGCTACGTCTTTTTTATCGATAGGGTCACGTGTGTAGTGAGTGATGCGCTGAATGGGTGTGGTGTGGGTGTATACCAATACATTTTTCAGATTGAAATTGTCACAAAATTATGTCAACATTTCATGTTCGGCATGTTCATCCACACTCGATCGATACAGGTTAGGCTCACTGAGACCTACGCACCTTTTTCACTGCATGTAAGATGTTTCACGATCCCATTTCGGGCACCTTTAAACACTACGGTTCACCTCATATTTCACAACTACGTGCATGCATGTTTTGCAAGTAGAATTGACCGCTTTCACCTGGACATAAGCACCCGTTTTTTATCTTTTTTCTTTCGTTCGATTTAGCACCCCAATCACTTAATTCATACCTCTGCCTAACACTCGTCAGTTTCATGATTTAACATTTGACTCACACTATATTGCTTGGTTTTATCACGATATGCTAATACATGTATTTATTGTTTGAAAATAATTTGCTTAATAAGTGCTATACTTGGTTGCTTTCAGAAATAAGCCCCTTGATGAAGGGCAGATGCCCGAAATGCATTGGGCAACCATGAAGAAAATGTCTTGAAATATTATGAAGAAAATAATATGAAGCATATAATATAACTACAAAGAATAAAGACAGCTACTCTAGTATCATATATATTGACTTTTTATTGAAAAAACAAAAAAAATTACTCCCAAGGGATCTAGCGCTATTTCAGACTTATACACCCTCAGCACAGGCGATTCACCTCAAAGGCACCACCTACTTTAGGAATCACACGTGGACCAACCAACCTCCAAAACCCGTGTGCGATTTCCACACTCCATTTACTGGACTTTATACATTCATTCTGTGCAACAGTGGAATTGGCACCAATCACCAACCATGCAATTTTATGATAATATCCACACCACCGAGCAAAGAGCAGAAACCCTCGCATTTACAGATGCTGACTCTCAACGGATATATTCTCTCATCCAGGATGATGAAGGCCCAAGTACCAGCACAGGATCAGCACAAGCGAATATAAAACAACTCATATACATGTCTAAACGCATAATCAATCAACGTTTACATGCAAGCACGTTAATAAAATATCATAAGGCACAACGAATTCCGCGTGGCCTCAGGATATTGCTCAAATCAACCTTATGCAAGAATAACGCTCGTTTTACAGAGAAATGGTTCGCTATACTCAATAAATGTTCGCAAGACTTTATATTACTCATAATTGAAGAATTGGTCAAACTAATAGAGGATCTCAACAAAGAGGCACATCAACTGAAAGAGGAACTTAACACTATGATGAACAAAGAAGAATGGGATGAGGTACTCAAAGATTTAAATTCAAAACTAGATACATACACAAAAGAAATTAATGAACGCAAATTGCGAAAGTTCAAAAGAGACACCACAGATTACCGAACAGGAGAAGTATACACCTGGGCTGACATTTACGCCTGACGCAGACAACAAAGACCAACACAGGATAGATCATCCGATGAAACTGCGTCTGATGATACTCAACACAACAGAAGACCACCAATATACCAAAGAAAGGAGAGACAGGGTCCGGATTACTCATCAACATAAGTTAATCAAAGACAACAATTGATAACATCTGCCTCTTTTTTAGAAAGAGACCACGGACGACAGGAAGAACCAGGAGGGGTAGAAACAGGAGCAAAAACAGGACCCTCATCAGAATCCGTTGCCAAGAACACAAGGAGTCACGGAACCTAATATTAAACATATCCAAACAGGAAATCACGGAATTTTAGATTCAAACATTGCAAAAAGGTACCTCATTTGTCCCTACATATCACTCAAACATTTTGGAGACTCAAGCCTGTGTATACAAATTTTTAAGAAGCTTACGTCTCAGGCATTTTTTCTCGAATGTCATTGAAACACCTGATAAAGCAGAAACTTTGAATCAAGACGTACTCATGGGCTTAAGGAATCCCAGTAGGTATCAACCACCCATCAGTCATAAAGTGTTAGACGCTTTTGAAAAAAAGTGGTGAGCAAGGATATTGCTCAAATTTTCAAATCACCAAGATCGAAATCCACAAACATGACACAAAAAGAGAAACAGGCCCTACAAACTCTAGCAAGCAATAAAGAAATCACGAAATGACAGGCAGACAAGGGCGGCGCCCTAATAATAATGGATACAGAGTTTCACAAAAAGAACGTAAATGATCATATCAATGACACTGACACTTACATGAGAATGGAGAGTGACCCTACCAAAGAATTTTTTTTTTAATTCTAACGAAAATCATTGACACCGCTGTGAGAAGTTGGCCTGGTATATAATGCTCACTAATTCTAGTGATCACTTTGTACCATGCCAAGCAACCCTTATGATGATGGTTGTAATTCAACCTTGTAGACCAGTTATCCTAGTGGTAACGTGGACAAAGCAGTCTTAGGCTAAACTCTGAAAGGCATGTGAAGCCAGCTGTTATACCATACACAACCCCCTTGAATACCAAATGAAAGGGACACCACACAGATATATATTGAAAATATATATTGATTTATTAACTATTAAAATCCCCTGGACTCTTTATGAGCACAGAAGCACAAGCGTTAAATCACAAGACAGTTTAAAATACACAAAAGTTGCACAATATGGATGAGCCCTAGGGGCCACCTAAACCATATACTAAGAAAGTGGTATAAGAGATACCAGGAGGAAAGTGAAGAGGCCTAGGGCCTTGGGAATCGCTGGAGCTATTCGAGACTGGCAATGACTAAGTCGGGAAAGGCCCACGGGACTCGGGTGCAGTGTTCAAAGTGCACGCACTTTTCAATACAAAGTCTATGGTGCTTAAAAAGTACAAAGTTAGTTTAAGGGCACTTCCGCTGAACCTAGAGGAACAAAACTTAAGACACAGACCCTAGAGGTGTGTACCAGTGTAGGGACACCGGCGTTGCAATGTTACCTCACCCACAGGAAGTGGGTGCACAGGGTCGAAGTGGCGTTGGGTTTTGACACGCAGGTTCTTGGCGCTTGAAGCTGAAGATGCTGCAGGCGATGTGAAGGAGAAGTGTCCGGTGGATCCAAGGGTGGATCTGAAGTGGTGAAGACCTGAAAGCAGAGGGGACAATGTTCAAAGTCACTGACCAGTGACCACCGTGGAACCAGATTGGAACCAGGCAAAGTCGGGTGCAAACAGGTGATGAGGTGTTGCTTCTCTCTGCAGCCATGTGGACACGAAGAGGTCAAGGACGTCCAGGAGTCGATCACGAGCTGTCCCTTAAAGGCTCTAGCTGATGGCGGTGTCGGCAACTCGATTGAAGCAAACAAGCCTTGGCTAATGCAAGCCACGGGGAAAGTGAAAAAGGCTTATTACTCGGACCAGCAAGGTCAGAGCGGGTACTCCTTTCTACAGGAGTGAGGGCAGGTCTGGAGCAACCAGACCCACAGTGTAAATCGTAGGTTTCGTCGCCAAGATGGCCGCTGACCACGTGACAAGCGGCCGGGATGGCGAGTCGAGTGGCACAAAGCAAAAGGGCCCCACGCAGATCGTGGAGATGCTGGAGGGCTGATCTTTGGTGCAAATGCTGCTCGGTTGTGGGGCTTCTCAAACCCCAAAGCACAGAGTCGAGGGTGCCTCGGGTGTTGCGCAGTCAGCGTCTCGGGGGTCTTTCAAGATGGCCGCTCCCACGTCTCTCGGTGCCTCCACGGGTCCCTTCTTTGCAGGGACTGTGGATCGGGCTGTGAGAAGTCTGGGAAGCTGGGTCTTGTCAGGCTCTGGGCTCGGGCTCCGGCGGGAGGCGGCGGCAAAGCAGACGTCGAGGTGCTGGGTGGTGCCTGTGTTCACAGGGTGGCCCTTCCTAAGCCACAAGGGAGATGCTCTTCAGTCTTCTATTCATCAGAAAGTCGAAGTCCAGTCGTCTTCTTAGTTTAAAGTTGATTTCAGGATGATCTGCTGTGCAATGGCACTGCTCCCCCTCTTATTCCCAAACTGGGGGTGGATCACCTACTAGGTCCCTCCTCTGGGAGGAACCAGGAAGGGGGGCGGTTACACCCCCTTTCCTTTGTCCAGCTCCTCGCCAGGACTGGGGCTGGAAAGCCCCAGAACCGGTTTGGGCTGGCTTATGCACAGGGACACCTTGTGTGCCCCAGGCATGTCTCAATCTATTCAGCCCTGTCCTACCCAATACACAAAACCCTGTCTGGGGTGGTGCTCGCACCTCCCCAGGCAGGAAACCCTTTGTCCAGGCCCTCCTCGCTGGAAGGACTCCCAGCAGCAGGAGGTCAGACATGTGTCTGTGGTGGCAGCATCCTTTTTGTGATGCTGAGGCTCTGTTTAACTTTAACCGGGGTTAAGGCTACACACATGTCGTGTCCCTCTAGAAGGGTGGAATGCTATCCCCGTCGCCAGAACTGGCGAGGGGATAGTATTCCAATTCGTATGACACCTTACTCGACATGTTTTGATAAAGCCAAACCAAAGATAGCATTTAACCGCGAGGATTATAATGCACTTAAGAGTATATGGTATGGCAATATCCCGGAACAGCTTAGGGAGTGGTTCCCGACAGCTGCAGACAGGCTCAGCTCATGCTAGAGCACCATCTCACATATTTCCAAGCACTCTGCCTCCAGGATTGATGAGGCCTTCCATAGGAGTGGCTGATAGGAACACATGTGTCCAGTTTAGGGTTAGGCACAGGCATACTGTACCTAAGTAAGAGGTGATTACACCAACTTACCCCAGCTGAGTGATCAGCCAGTTGTGTCAAATATGGAGGCCAGGCCAGGGGTGGCACAATACATGCTGCAGCCCCTGGTAGGCCTTGGCTACACCTATGCCCTGGGTACCTATGGTACACTGTTACAGGGGCCTATAAGGTGAACCAATTCCAATTGTGTTATGCACCTAAGGTACATGGAGTCCATTTTAAGGAGAGAGCAATCAGCCTGGGGCCCTGAATAGCAGGATCCCAGGCCAACTAAGTCAAAAACCAGCTAAACACCAGGCAAAAAGTTTGGGGGTAACCATAGTCAGATATCCACCTTCCTACATAACCCCCCCCCCAAACGAAAGGAGATAAGGCTATCCTTGACCAGGTAAGCCTATATTGCCTAAGTGGCCATATAAGGAAGTACCAGCTCTGGCTTGGTAACCCCCTGTCTCATGGTCCACTAAGCAATCCCTCACCCTAAGGGCATCTGAGGGTCTCCACCATAGGGAATCTCTACCTGTGGTGTGTCTTTGCAAAGTCAAAGGCTGGTGTTGGGATGGAGTACTGAAGTGAGTTTCCTCTGTAGGGCTCAGCTTCCTCCAATCACTCTCCACCATGTGTGCCTTTCTTTCTCTGACTGAGTTGCACTGTGCTCTCAGGGTCAACCTCTGGCTACCTAAAGCTGGAGGCTGGGTCCCTCTGTTTGGCTTACTGGAGGGACAGGTCAGGTTTGGGGCCTTTTGGTCCCAGGTTTGGCTGTGCCCAACAATATCTATCTGGGGGAGGTCCCTAACTACTTTTAAGGGGGATCCCTCAGGAGTTTTTAAAGTTTTCACCTCACTAGGGCTACTAGTTTCGGTGCCCCTAATCTGTTGATGGGGGTGCTTTATTTGACAGGGGGCCCTTTGGGTCTCACTGTCCTTCTTGTCCTCTGCAGCCCTGGGCTGAGTAAGGCAAGGTAGAGAGGGGCAGGTTACCTGCTCCAGACTGGGTCCCTCCTGAGAAGGGTCCACTGCCATCAGAGGTTCTGTCATGCCAGGCCTAACAACCTCTGGGACAGTTCCTTCATCAGGGGTAAGATCAGTTCCCTGAGGAGGCTGATCCTTTCCTAAAGTCTGGTGAGGGGGAGATTTCTCTTCCTCCTCCATGCTCTCTGTTTGGGTGGAGTGATCCATCATTTCAGGCTTCACTACCCATGTATCTGTTTGAGTTTGGGCTGTGGCCATCACAGCCCCTCCAACCTTTTCAGGAGGAGACTCAGTTTGGGTATGGGCTGTTACCAGTACAGCCCTGCTACTCTTTCCAGAAGGGAAGTTATCTAAAGATGGGGCTGAGGTTTGCTCAGCCCTCCCAACCTTTTCAGGAAGGACATCTTGAATTGGGGCTGTAGCCATTACAGCCCCACTAACCTTTCCATGGAGATTCACCATTCTAGAATGGGTTTGCTGTTCAACCTCAGCCCAGGCTGAGATTTCCAAATCATTACCCAGTAGGCAATCTACAGGCAAGTTTGCTGACACTGCCACTCTCTTTGGGCCAGTGACACCTCCCCAGCTAAGATTGACTACTGCCATGGGATGATTGGTTTCTATGCCATCAATGTTTGTCACCTGATATCTGGCATCAGGTAAAAGTTGCCTTGAGGGGACTAGACATTCAGCCACCATGGTGATGCTAGCCCCTGTGTCTCTGAAGGCCTCAACTTTCAAACCATTGATGAGGGGCTCCTGTCTATACTTGCTCAAAGTGTTTGGGCAAGCTGTGAAATTGGCAAACCCCATGCCAGTCTCATAAACAAGAGTATCTGAGTTAGGGGACCTGGATAGGCCAGAGTCCGTCTGTCCTCCAAAAGTAAACCCACCCAAATTCTTGGGGGTGCTCCCACCACCTGGGGGACCACTGCTAACAGTGACAGGAGGTGTTGGAGCCTTACCTGGAGGTATATTCTCCTTATTGCCATTCTTGGGACAACAGCTATCTGTTTTGTAATGCCCCACCTGTTTACAGGTATGACAATAAGGCTTTTTCTGGGATGTAGAAGTGTCTTGGGACCCACCCCCATTCTTGGAGTTTTGGGGCCCTGGGGAAGTCTTTTCCTTACTTTTATCCCCACCCTTCTCTTGAGGCTTGGTAGTCTCTTTCTTTTGGTCACCACCCTGGTTCTTAGGCCTGATCCTGGTTCTGACCCATTTGTCTGCCCTCCTACCCAATTCTTGTGGGGAGGTCAGATCAGAGTCAACCAGGTGCTGATGTAGAAGCTGATTTTGACAATTACTTAAGATTTGCTCTCTCATAATTAAATTATACAATCCTGTATAGTCAGTAACCTTACTTCCCAGCAACCAGCCCTCCAGAGCCTTAGTGGCACACTCAACAAATTCAGACCAGTCCTGAGTCTGTGTCTTCTGGGTATCTCTGAACATTAACCTGTACTGTTCAGTGGTTAAGCCTAACCCATCAATCAGAGCACTCTTCAGGACCATGTAGTTTCTAGAATCCTCATCACTAACTGTGAGGAGTCTGTCTCTGCCTCTACCTTCAAAGGAGAGCCACAAGATTGCTGCCCACTGCTCCTGAGGGATCTGCTGTACCATGCAGGCTCTCTCAAGTGCAGTCATCCATTTGTGGATATCATCCCCAGCTTTGTAGGGGGGCACAATCTTACTCAGGTTTCTTGTATCAAAGGACCTGTCTTTATCCTTCTGGATATTGCTGCCACCAGTGGATCCTAATCCACTCTCTCTAGGCTGTCTTGCTCTAGCAAGTTTCTCTTGGGCCAGGGCAATTTCTAACTCTTGTCTCTGGACTCTCAATTCAGCCTCTCTAATTTGAGATTCTCTCAATTTGGCCTCATGTTCCCTTCTCTGAGGGCTAGTCATCCCCCTTCTGGAGTGACCATGAGAGCCTCTAGAAGCATGGGAGTTGTCAGAGTCACCTGAGTGAGTCCTTCTCCTCCTAGGCTTCTGGTTAAGTCCACCTGGGGGTCTGAATGGGTTGTTACCTGATTCATTCCCAAGTAAGCTTAAGTTAGCCTGGTTCAGTCTACTGACCAGCACCTGACTATCTCTGTCATCATCTGACTCACTGCTTTCCACCTCCTCCTCTTCCTCTACATCTACCTGAGGAGCTCCAGTGGTGGAGGCTTCCTCATCTACCAGGATGATAGGGGCAGGGGTGTCTACAGTGTCATCCTCTGAAGGATGGCCTCCTTCAGCATCCCCTGTGGGGTTTGCTTTAGAGGTCTTTAGAGCCTCAGACTGATCCAAGAGCTCTCTTAGGTGGTCTGTAGTAGGGGAAGGCCCTGTCTTCAGACCCCTTAAGACACAAAGCTGTCTTAATTCCTTAAAGGGAAAAATAGCAAATTTGGATGGTGCCCTTGGAGGGTCACTCTCAACAGGAGTAAGTCCACTGGACCCCTCTGCTCCAGACATTGCTCTAGTGTGGGTGGATGTGTTGCAATCTACCTACACTGGTGTTTACCTACTAAACCTATCTAGTAGTTGTAGCTAGGGTGTGCTACTCCCTTTGCTCTACAACAACTAAGTTCAGTAGAACTTAAGTATACTAGTCTTGTTTTATATGTACCTAGCAGGTACCTGTATGATCTTTCAAATGATAATCTCAAAGATTGTAATGGTAAAACAACAGCAAGCTCAGATCCCAATCCGCTGCTCACCAATGTGAGAAGTTGGCCTGGTATATAATGCTCACTAATTCTAGTGATCACTTTGTACCATGCCAAGCAACCCTTATGATGATGGTTGTAATTCAACCTTGTAGACCAGTTATCCTAGTGGTAACGTGGACAAAGCAGTCTTAGGCTAAACTCTGAAAGGCATGTGAAGCCAGCTGTTATACCATACACAACCCCCTTGAATACCAAATGAAAGGGACACCACACAGATATATATTGAAAATATATATTGATTTATTAACTATTAAAATCCCCTGGACTCTTTATGAGCACAGAAGCACAAGCGTTAAATCACAAGACAGTTTAAAATACACAAAAGTTGCACAATATGGATGAGCCCTAGGGGCCACCTAAACCATATACTAAGAAAGTGGTATAAGAGATACCAGGAGGAAAGTGAAGAGGCCTAGGGCCTTGGGAATCGCTGGAGCTATTCGAGACTGGCAATGACTAAGTCGGGAAAGGCCCACGGGACTCGGGTGCAGTGTTCAAAGTGCACGCACTTTTCAATACAAAGTCTATGGTGCTTAAAAAGTACAAAGTTAGTTTAAGGGCACTTCCGCTGAACCTAGAGGAACAAAACTTAAGACACAGACCCTAGAGGTGTGTACCAGTGTAGGGACACCAGCGTTGCAATGTTACCTCACCCACAGGAAGTGGGTGCACAGGGTCGAAGTGGCGTTGGGTTTTGACACGCAGGTTCTTGGCGCTTGAAGCTGAAGATGCTGCAGGCGATGTGAAGGAGAAGTGTCCGGTGGATCCAAGGGTGGATCTGAAGTGGTGAAGACCTGAAAGCAGAGGGGACAATGTTCAAAGTCACTGACCAGTGACCACCGTGGAACCAGATTGGAACCAGGCAAAGTCGGGTGCAAACAGGTGATGAGGTGTTGCTTCTCTCTGCAGCCACGTGGACACGAAGAGGTCAAGGACGTCCAGGAGTCGATCACGAGCTGTCCCTCAAAGGCTCTAGCTGATGGCGGTGTCGGCAACTCGATTGAAGCAAACAAGCCCTGGCTAATGCAAGCCACGGGGAAAGTGAAAAAGGCTTATTACTCGGACCAGCAAGGTCAGAGCGGGTACTCCCTTCTACAGGAGCGAGGGCAGGTCTGGAGCAACCAGACCCACAGTGTAAATCGTAGGTTTCGTCGCCAAGATGGCCGCTGACCACGTGACAAGCGGCCGGGATGGCGAGTCGAGTGGCACAAAGCAAAAGGGCCCCACGCAGATCGTGAAGAGGCTGGAGGGCTGATCTTTGGTGCAAATGCTGCTCGGTTGTGGGGCTTCTCAAACCCCAAAGCACAGAGTCGAGGGTGCCTCGGGTGCTGCGCAGTCAGCGTCTCGGGGGTCTTTCAAGATGGCCGCTCCCACGTCTCTCGGTGCCTCCACGGGTCCCTTCTTTGCAGGGACTGTGGATCGGGCTGTGAAAAGTCTAAGAAGCTGGGTCTTGTCAGGCTCTGGGCTCGGGCTCTGGCGGGAGGCGGCGGCAAAGCAGACGTCGAGGTGCTGGGTGGTGCCTGTGTTCACAGGGTGGCCCTTCCTAAGCCACAAGGGAGATGCTCTTCAGTCTTCTATTCATCAGAAAGTCGAAGTCCAGTCGTCTTCTTAGTTTAAAGTTGATTTCAGGATGATCTGCTGTGCAATGGCACTGCTCCCCCTCTTATTCCCAAACTGGGGGTGGATCACCTACTAGGTCCCTCCTCTGGGAGGAACCAGGAAGGGGGGCGGTTACACCCCCTTTCCTTTGTCCAGCTCCTCGCCAGGACTGGGGCTGGAAAGCCCCAGAACCGGTTTGGGCTGGCTTATGCACAGGGACACCTTGTGTGCCCCAGGCATGTCTCAATCTATTCAGCCCTGTCCTACCCAATACACAAAACCCTGTCTGGGGTGGTGCTCGCACCTCCCCAGGCAGGAAACCCTTTGTCCAGGCCCTCCTTGCTGGAAGGACTCCCAGCAGCAGGAGGTCAGACATGTGTCTGTGGTGGCAGCATCCTTTTTGTGATGCTGAGGCTCTGTTTAACTTTAACCGGGGTTAAGGCTACACACATGTCGTGTCCCTCTAGAAGGGTGGAATGCTATCCCCGTCGCCAGAACTGGCGAGGGGATAGTATTCCAATTCGTATGACACCTTACTCGACATGTTTTGATAAAGCCAAACCAAAGATAGCATTTAACCGCGAGGATTATAATGCACTTAAGAGTATATGGTATGGCAATATCCCGGAACAGCTTAGGGAGTGGTTCCCGACAGCTGCAGACAGGCTCAGCTCATGCTAGAGCACCATCTCACATATTTCCAAGCACTCTGCCTCCAGGATTGATGAGGCCTTCCATAGGAGTGGCTGATAGGAACACATGTGTCCAGTTTAGGGTTAGGCACAGGCATACTGTACCTAAGTAAGAGGTGATTACACCAACTTACCCCAGCTGAGTGATCAGCCAGTTGTGTCAAATATGGAGGCCAGGCCAGGGGTGGCACAATACATGCTGCAGCCCCTGGTAGGCCTTGGCTACACCTATGCCCTGGGTACCTATGGTACACTGTTACAGGGGCCTATAAGGTGAACCAATTCCAATTGTGTTATGCACCTAAGGTACATGGAGTCCATTTTAAGGAGAGAGCAATCAGCCTGGGGCCCTGAATAGCAGGATCCCAGGCCAACTAAGTCAAAAACCAGCTAAACACCAGGCAAAAAGTTTGGGGGTAACCATAGTCAGATATCCACCTTCCTACAACCGCTATTGACACAGGAATCATAAGAACAAAAGAAAAAGATTTTTTGATCAAACACAATCCATCAATCCAGTATCTCTATATGATCCTTAAAATCCACAAACATCGTGCCATTCCGCCATTTCGTCCAATTGTCATAACCATTAATTCAATTCATGAACCTGTTGGGCAAATTTATTGACAAACATTTACAACCTCTGGTTCAAAAGATTCCGACGTACATCAAGGACACCACACACTTTTTAAACATTCTGGAGGAACATAAATCGTCGTTCACCGCCAACATGATCATGAGTACTATCGATGTGAAATCATTGTACACTTTGATTCCCCATAACTTGGGGTTAGCAGCAATAGATAGTGTGTTGATAAACAGTGACAAGGATGAAAAATTGAAACTCCTGTTGATGGAGTTGATGCATTTCACGTTGTTTCAGTTATTTTCAATGGGACAATCAATTTTTTGCACAATGCTCAGGTACATCCCGGGGAAATTTTGCAGCTCCAACATATGCAAATATTTAAATACATCACTTCGAAACAGAACACATATTGACCAAATCAGAATGGAAAGACAATCTCATCCTTTACAAATGATACATTGATGACATCTTCATCCTATGGAAGGGATCCACTGTCACACTAGAAACAGCGATTCAAAAGCTCAACAAAATCAATGATAGAATCCAATTCACATCAACCATCAGTGAAACTCAACTATCATTTTTGGATATTATGGTCACCAACCATAAAGGCACCCTACAAACCAGAGTCTACCAGAAAATAACACACAGGAACAATCTCCTACATTTCCATAGTTTTCACCAACCGTCCCTTAAAAAGCATCTCCCATTTTCACAGTTACTACGAATCAAACGCATTGCCCCTTCTTGTGACATCTATAAATTGCACAAAACCATTACCGTAAAAAAATTCCACAACAGAGAATATCCTGAACCCATATTGGAACAGGCCGTTAACAGAGTACAAGAACTAAACTGAGAGCAATTACTATCACCAGCACATGAAAAGGGTGAGCGCAGGGTAGTGTTTGTCTCTAAATACTCCACAAGAAGTCATCATATCAAAAAAGTCATTTTAAAACACTGGCCTCTACTTGCCTTGGAGAAAGATTTCAAAGGCATATTCACGATGAATCCCAGATTCGCCTACAAATGAACTAAAAATATTAAGGAACTACTAAACACCAAGACAAGCACCAGCACAAAAGAATTCAAAGGTACACTTCCGTTCCACGATTGTTGCAATTATAACTCCATTATCAAAGGAAACGAAATTACTCATCCGTCGCATGGCACCAAAATCAAACTCAATGTAACTGGAACTTGTGACAGCACCAATCTCGTTTGCATGTTGAAGTGCCCATGTGGGCTCGCATATGTGGGTAAAACAGCTAGAAAGATAAAAACTCGAACAGTGGAACACAAAAGCAATATTCGACTAAAATTACTAAAATCCACAGTGGCCACTCATTTCAACGCATTGAACCACAATCCCAGCCAACTACGATTTTGCATTTTGGAAATGGTACCAGTTTTACCTGAGCAAGACAATGCCCAACATCTTCTGAGACAAGAACGTTTTTGGATACATCGTCTGTCATCTGTACAACTTAAAGGATTAAATGAACGTTTGGAATTCAGCTGCCACCTTTAAATCGTATTTAATTTCATGGATGTCATTCGACAACTTATTGTATATTGATTATAAAATTGACTTTGCTATTTCTTGTGGTTACCTTAAACACGCTCAATTTTTAATGCTTTATCACGTTGTTATGTATCTCCACTATTCGTTTTTCCACTCACACATGCGTTTCCCATTTTTCAGATTGAAATTGTCACAAAATTATGTCAACATTTCATGTTCGGCATGTTCATCCACACGATAAAGTTTTAAAAAAGCGAGCACACCAATCCAGTACATCACTTGTCACATGATATTTAGTCACCAATCCACATGATATACCGTGCACAGGAATCACATGACATAGATCTTCCAATCGGCTAGGGCCGTCTTTAAAATACAGCGTTCGAATTATGGCGCCGTTCACTTGATGACAACTACTGCCATCCGTCACAGAGACTATGATTGTTCTCCGCATACATTCCGGTAAGCGCACACGCCACGGTTTTAGATTTGGACAAAACCTTCCAGTACGGGATTTCCATTGCACTCTATTAACGATGTGGCCACCTGTATTTATTTCCTACAGACAATTACTTTCCCGTATGTGGATCCGTACTTTGAACATACAGGTTAGGCGCACTGAGACCTACGCACCTTTTTCACTGCATGTAAGATGTTTCACGGTCCCATTTCGGGCACCTTTAACACTACGGTTCACCTCGTATTTCACAACTACGTGCATGCATGTTTTGCGAGTACGATTCACTGCTTTCACCTGGACACAAGCACCCGTTTTTTTAAAATCTTTTTTCTTTCGTTCGTTTTAGCACCCCAATCACTTAATTCATACCTCTGCCTAAAACTCGTCTGTTTCATGATTTAACATTTGACTCACACTATACCGCTTGGTTTTATCACGATATGCTAATACATGAATTTATTGTTTGAAAATAATTTGCTTAATATGTGCTATACTTGATTGCTTTCAGAAATAAGTCCCCTGATGAAGGGCAGATGCCCGAAGTGCATTTGGCAGACATGAAGAAAATATCTTAAAATATTATGAAAAAAATAATATGAAGCATATAATATAACTGACAAAGAATAAAGACAACTACTCTCGAATCATATATATAGACTTTTTATTGAAAATACAAAAGAAATGTTCTCTCCGAGTGCTTCAAGGAGACGTTACTCCCAAGGGATCTAGCGCTTTTTCAGTGGGTGTATACCAGCCATGAGGGAGTGTGTGTGTCGATCTGACAACTAGACCTGCAACTAAGAAATCACTGCAAAGGAAGTTTGGGCCTTGTACTTTTGTTGTGTTTTCCTGGTAGCATAAGTAGGTGGCCTTCTTTTTTCTATGTGATGTTATAGTCACCATGTATGTGACCTACTTTGTGACGCATTTTATTGTACAATGCGTTTGAAAAACCAGTTTTGGTAGGTTGTTTTTTAAATTAAACTATGTACTCTGGTTACGAGTTTGTTGAGTGTAGAAGGATATATTTATTTTTTTGTATTTTGTATTCTATCATAATTGTGCCGACTTTTCTGCTTTAGCATGCAGCAGTATATTATTTTATAAAATGTATAACAAACTGTTGAAATCATGTTTGAAATTAGAAAGGAAGCATGTAAGCTGCTCTTTGTGAGGAATAGCAATGCCAGCTCCCGCAGAAAGTGGGGAGCCGGCTGAGATCGTGGAGGCCTTGCAGCTGTTCCCACGGTCCGCAACGTTAGATTTGAGCCCCGGGGGATGGGGTCTCGGGAATCCACACTGTAAGCATCTTGAAGAGACATCTGGATGCACTGTGAAGGTCTTTGTAAATGAAGTGGCAGTTTGAAAAGTGAGATTTTTTCTAAAATGGTGGACGCATGCAGTTTTGAACAAAGAAAAGGATTGATTAGTTGTGCCAGAACATTCTGCACTAAGCTATGATGAATGTTTCTGTGTTTTAAAAGGCAGATTTTTAATGGTTAAGAATAAGTGTTAGCAAAGAACGTTACATAAAATAAGCTGGTATATTCTCAAGTGAAGCATACTTGCTGCTTTAATTCGCAACAATATATGATGAACTTTTCACCTGTGTGCCGAGTTAGGTGTTTCCTGAAGTGTTTCTATGGTAACTGGCATATTGTGGAATGGAGGAAGGGTTGCAAGTTTTGTCAGTTGGAAAGGGTGCAAAAGTTTAAGCAATATAAATGTGTTTCGTTTTTAATTTAATGTGGGAATAAATGTGATTTTTTATTTATTTGTATATGTTTGTAGATTGAGTGTGTAGTTTGATCAGAAAAGTTTGCTATTTGCTATAGGACTTCCTGATCCTGTAGGACTGCTTAGGGGGATTTACAATGATGTCCAAGTTCAAAATCTTTGGTGGCCTTTGTTGTGCCTTTGATGGCCCTGGGGAGCACTGTCTCCGAGGGTCGGCTCTTGTAGTGTTATAGTGTGCCTATTCGTGGGAATTCGCTGTTTGCTATGGTTGGGCAAGAGTTGTCTTTGAAGTAGGAAAGCAGATTGTTTTTTGTCTGAGAGAGCAGAAAGCCCGGCTCCAGGAAATTTTATTTGGGTGGGCCAAGGGCGCATTCGGGTGGGCGACTGTGGGCCCAATTTGTTGCTTCTGGAGGTAGCCTACAAGCCCTAGATTACAACATATGTACTTGCAAACAGGCAGCATGAGACAACGGATTGCTTCTGTTTGTACCCAGAGCATGTAGAGAGTTATTTAAAATTAAGACCAATGTCTGGACCTAACTGCAAACCCTCGAATTCCAGCTGGTCAGGCAGTAAGAGCAATGTCTGGACCTAACTACAAATTCTTGAATTCCAGCTCCCTGACTTGAACACAAGTACTTGAATTCTAAGCATATTATGAAGCATTCAAGATTAAGGAAGCCCCTATAAATACACAAAAGCCTTGACACCATTGCACTAGAAAGGCTGGCAATTTACTCGTTGCAATTTGTCAAACACTTATTTCTCTGCACAAATGTAACTTTATACATTTTATGTTCTTGTCATTTTTTTGCAAAGTACTTTCATAGATAAAAATTCTTGAAAAACAGTAATACATTTGAAAAAAGAGAAAGGAGTATTTTTTAAAACTGTCAGCAGTATTCACACTGATCATTTCAAAACTGCCAGTTCAAGTCAGAGGTAATCTTCTATTGTTCTTTAAAAACTCCCTTATAAACTCATGCATACATAAGTTTGCCGTGAGCTCTTTGTCATGTGGTAAAATAGTCAAATTCTGTTTCCACTCACGATTCATTGTGCGTCGTAAAGGAGTGAGGACGCAAGATAGGTTTGAAAAGGAGCTCTCACAGGCTGCGGATGAAAGCCGTATAACCAGCGCAGATACATGTATATCATGAAGTGCTGAGAAAGCTTCAGCACAATCACGTACCAGTTCACAAATGGTGGCAACATCTGCACCATCTGGGACTTTCTTTTGTAACAATGGTTTTGAAACAGTTAGCTCTGCTTAAAGTTTGAGCCAGATGCGTGGTTCAGCTCAAGGTCCTCTTTGATCCTCGTGCTCCAAAACAAGCCTAGCTTTCATTTGGCTCCTGCCTGCTGCCCAGGCTGTGATGTCGTATGTCAAGTATGAAAGGTAAAGCATTAATCTGTAATGCCAAACAGGAGAGTGAGACACCTTTCTATTGAGTAAATTGCACAATGTGAAACTACAAAACCTGGGATCAATCCTGGCTTCGATGCTTGACCCAATTGTGTGATCCGAGCCAAATATTGATTTCCAACAGCCTCCTTTATTCATCAACACATTAGAGTGCACCTTCAAATGCATTTGGTGTAGCTGTGCACCATAGAAAACACCTTTTCTGTTTAATTTAGTACAGTATAATAATGATTATTCTGCATTAAGAATCTAAGCCACAAGTAGGTCACACATAACAGCTGGCCTTTTAGTTCAGATTTGATTAATAGAGAAATGGCACTGGAGGCAAAAATCCTAGTTGATGTGTACCGAGTGAACTGTGAGTGAGGTTTAACATGTGAGTATTTAAAAGTTTAAAAACAGTAGGGCAATAATCAGCCTGGAGGCAGTTTTCAAGACGGCAAAGCAGGAGTACTACAAGTCACCATTTAAATGTAATGTAAAGGACTTTAGTGATTATTAGTACAGAAATAGCAGGGTTGAAAATCAGGACTAAAATGCATTGTAAGAGCTCAAGAATGCAGAAGTGCAGGAGCTCTATTTTCAGAGTACTTATTTGTCCCAGAAAAGTGTAGTACTCTCTATTGAGAGTAACTAAACGCTCCTAAGAACATGCAGTAATCTCTTCCCGGAGAACATATTTGCTCCTTAGAAGTGCTGGTACTCTCTCTGCAGAGAACCTATTTCCTTCAGAGAAGTGATGTTACCCCTCTGGAAAATCTCTTCAACATTTAAGAAAGGACTTTTTTAATATTGAAGAGATTCCACAGGCGGTATGCTGTACAATTTACAGTGCAAGCTTTCAGTTCTCGGCTTGTTGCTAGGGTCTTTGAACCAAGCCAAACAGATAGCTCAACTGCCTCGGCTCTTCCTGTTAATTTGTTATCCCACCCACCCCTAGAGATGGGCCCATATATCTAGCCAGGCCTACTTCAGGGCCCTTTTTTATCTCTCCTTAGTCTTACAAGGCCCAGTAAAATGCATTATTTTGCAAATCTTTCTAATCGTTAACACTCTGAAAAAGTGTTTCGTTCCTCATGTAAGGTCCCTTTAATGGGAAGAGGAGGTTTCTGAGGTGGGAGTATCAGGCAAGTAACACTACTCAGCCTCCCTCGTTGCCAGCCTTCAGAGAGAATCTCTCTTCATTAATACATCCACCTGACCCACACTCTGCAGCACACTTCCTTCAAGGCCTGATTATCAACTTTCTACCATCCTTCTACCGTGCACCTTATCTCACAGCTAATCTTGGTCCCCAGCCCCATATCAGCCACCACCCAGCTTCATTTTCCTTATTAAAAATAAATCTTTTACAGATATTTATCAAGTTTATGTGTGTATATCTTTGTTGCTTGTAACAAGATGTTTTTGCTTTATTGGTACTTATAAATAAGTGCTTATCCATTTGTTGAGGAGCAGTGTTTTATACAGTGCTGAACTCTTGACCTCTGTTGACGGTTGACTTTTGCATGATCTGTTGGGGATAGGGTGGAAAGTTATGTCAGTTGGAAAGGTTTGGAATGTTAAATCAATAGAAATGTGTATTTTGTTTTGAATTAATGTGTGCAGGATTTTAATTGGTTATTTATATGTATGTATGTGTAAAATGAGAGGGGAAAATGTTTCATTTGACGGTTCTGCTGCAAACACGGAACTAGAGAGATTCTGTACAAGAATATCCACTGTGTGAGTGGTATTCTTCTTAATCTACAAATCAATTTGAAAGGTGAGATGATAAGTTGTATGGGAGTGTGTGCGGTGCATCTTTGTACATTAAGGAATTATGGGGTATATCAAGAAAGGCAATAATATTATTGCTGCTTCATGGGTAAAAAACTGCTGATAAAGCGGCGATAATGTTATCGCCTGTCTTGATAATATGCCCCTATATTCGTCCGTTGTTAAACGTTTTATAGTAGTAAATGTGTTTTGCTATAATGCATGCTGTTATGTTTTTTTGTTTAATATCAGTTTGTGCGTCTCTGTACATTAAGGGATTATGGGCCATATTATCAATAAAGGGCGATACATTATCACCGCTTTTATCAGCAGGAAACTAATGGTAAAGCGGTGATAATGGTCTTGATAATATGTGCTTGTGAATTGCCTTAGAAGCCCAGGTTAACACTAGAACCTGGGCTGCTATGGGAATTTACAAGGGTCTATTATCAAACCCATTATCGCCACTTTAGCGGCAGTTTCCTGCCGCTAAAAGCGGCGATAATGTATCACCCTTTACTAATAATATGGCACTGATGGGCATATTATCAAGGACCAGTGGCAAAATTATCGACGTTTTATGGGCAGGAAACTGCCGATAAAATGGCAAAAATGGTCTTGATAATACACCCTTGTTAATTCCCATAGAAGCCCATGTTCTGATGTTGACATGGACTTTTATGGGAATTAACAAGGGCGTATTATCAAGGCCAGACGCGGCCCGTGGAGGGAGTTGCGGTGGGACAGGCGGGGCGGGGTAGGGGTAGGGTGGGGGCTGATAAACAACGCAATTTGGATGATTGTAGGTAAGTAAACAATTAAATTAATAAAACCAATTTCAGGCCATATTATCAACAACATAAGGCGATACATTATCGCCGGTTGTATTGGCAGGAAACTGCTGATAAAGCGGCAATAATGGCCTTGATAATATGCCCTTGTGAATTCCCATAGCAGCCCAGGTTAACATCAGAACCTGGGCTGCTATGGGAATTTACAAGGGCCTATTATCAAGCCCATTATCGCCGCTTTATAGTCAGTTTCCTGCTGATAAAACCGGCGATAATGTATCGCCTTATGTTGTTGATAATATGCCTATTCGCATTTTGCGATGCAGGGAGCGCTAGGAAATTCGGGGCATATTATCAAGGACCGGTGTTAAAATTATCGCTGTTTTATCAAATTCATAGCGTATGCTGAGAATGATTAGTAGTAGAAACTACGGTGCGATCACTCTCTCTCTGTCAAATCAGAGCACAGGGCGCGCTATGAGAATAGTTAGAAGTGGTCACTTATTGGAGATCAGATTCAGCTGTGTGGCTTATTGTGCGATTTGAGCAGGCATTGCTTACATTATTACGGTAACTGAGCGTGTGGTTTGCTATAAAAAGTTGTGTTTAGTCCTCTGTATGGGAAGCTGGATGTTTCCATCTGGTCGTCGATTCCGACCTTGAAAGAAGAGTCAACCAAATTAGCCGTATTAGAGCGCTATTGTCTCAAAAAGAGGCCGCTCTTACATCTGCTAGAGAAACATTTGTCCTTCATGTAGTAAACAACCGCGCAGAATTGTATGCTTTATTAAATACAGAGGTGCCCCGGAATTTTAGGGAGTTCATTTAGACTATCTTTAATGCCTCCGGAGTAGGGGGTTAGCTTTCTTTTTTAAAGGTTATAAGCATTGGCCTTGTGACTTCTGTAGAAAATATATTTGGTGTCTTGTCGGTGTTTTTTCATTCCATTTTTTCCAGCATCTTTGGTGAATTGTGCTTAATGCTCACATTAGTTGCTGGTGTTCTTGTATTAATTTGTTTACTTAAATATGGATGCCCATTTTGCAGCAGACGACAATATTTTTCGGTTGTTGCTGGTCCGCAACCGAATGCTTAGTTACTATGGAGCGCTGCCTCTTGCAACGTTGAGTGCAGCTTATGGATTATCGTTTCGATTCTCCTTTTTCACATGCGTTCAACCTGTCTTCCATTGCCTGAGCTGCGATTTCGACTGGGCCCTGGATTTGTGTCTCTGCAGTACGGTGTCTCCCAACGCGGATTATGATCAGCTGATGAGCCCTTTAGTTGCTCATGAATTGCTCTGTTCTGGCGGCGGGATTATGGCCTTAGCAGCGACACATGGAATAATGGGACGTTTGAATGATTTTGCAGCAGCGCATGACTTCTTGGCACACAGTTACATTGAAGATGACCCGAGTTTTCCTCCGATGGTGATAGAGGCTCTGGTGGTTGAGGAACATGTATGTTCATTCCCACTATTGAATTGGATGGCTGAAATGTTTTCAGATGAGAACAATGACTTCCTGTTGGAGGCTGTTGCTACATACTGTGCTTATACGCTGGTGGAATAAGACTGTTTGATTTTTCTACTTATTCTTTATTATTTAGTTACTGCTTTTTATCAAAGATCGAATAATTTTTTTTGCAAAATTGAACTTGACTCTGCTTTTTTAGGCTTGGAGTCTGCGTTTGTAATTTGCCAATGTTTACATTATGTGCTTTGGTCAAGGAAATGTGTTGTGGGTTGAGCCTTGCACTCACACCGTGTTAAGTTAGCATGGGTTTATTAGAAGCTTAAACGCCATTTTTGGTTTTCTGCTCTGGTTTGTACACAACACGCACTTGTAATATTGTTTAGAGAAGGCTGAGTATTTTGCTTCATATGAAAATAATTTGATATACTACATTTATAGACTGTGTCGCTACTTTAGTGTGTATAGTGAAGTCTGCTTATATAGTCGTATGTGATCTTCTGTAGTTATAAACCTGCTAAGTAGGGAGGGTGAAATGTAGGTATATTTTAAATCAGTTTCCCTTTTGCGTTATAGGATGGTTTCTTCCTTTATTTTTTATGGAATAGAAACAATGCTGACAATGTTGTTTCTGATAACATGTTTGCTTGTATTTTGTAAGGTACTGGGCATGAGATTACGGTGTTAGAAATAAACATTTCAAAGTTGCAGGTGTGTTTATTAAGTGCTTGTTTTGGACTTGTGTAAGAATGTAATGAAAGAGTGCTCTTGTTATCTACCTTACCTGAGGTAACCTAAGTCGCATGTTGTAGGTTGACTAATAATTGGTGTTTTTGCTATAGGAGGAAGAACCAATGAGTCACTGATTGCTAGTCTGTTAGGGGGTTTGAGTACTAAGGTGGGGTTTGGAACACCGTAATTCACTGAGGTCGTAAGTCTTTATGCACAGTTGTGTGTAGGAGCAGATTTACTGCAACAGTAGTTACAAGAAAAAGGCTCGATAAAGGGCCTTGAGTTTGAATCAAAATATGAAATTGAAGAATAATTGATAAGTGCAGTCAAGAAAGGGTGCAAGTGTGCAAATTTCATAGTGCCTTCGGCCGGGGTAGTTGTTATAATAAAAAGCGTTGATAAAGGGCCTGTAGTTTGAATTTGAATTAAAGAAGAATGATTGATAACCCCAGCCAAGAAAGGGAGCAAGTAGGTGTGTGTATGTGTGGATGATGTGTTGATTGAGCAGAAGATGAAGAAGGTGAAAAATAAGAAAGGCTGCAGACTTGCAAACTTTGTACTTCTTTGTAAGGGAAGTACCTGTTTAGTTTTCCTGTGCATATATATATATATATATATATTCACTGAAAAAACCATAGGTTTCACACCAGTTATAGTTAGGAATTAGCATTTAAAAAACCTATTAAATTCACTGAAAAAACCATAGGTTTCACACCAGTTATAGTTAGCTGGAAATGTTACTGATATAAAACCATTGAAATTCCCACGTTATAGTTAGTCGGACTCAGTATAACTTGCGCGTGCAATGCACTGCTGATGACATCACATATTACATCACTCATGACATGGTCAGTGACATCACTCATGACATCACTGATGACACCATCCAGTGAATGTGTGTCTTTCTGAAAAATAAATATATTTTATATATCTGTATGTTAAGGTCGATGGAAGAATAAATGTTTAAATAAGTGTCTAAACGGATGTTTTTTAAAAAAAAATTGATTGGTTATCTGGCTTATTAAGTGTATCTTAGTGAATACATATATTAGCGAGTAATGTTTAAATATTTAAATATATGTATTAGTGTTTTACTTTGTGTATAAGTGGCTGCATGGGTTGGTGAGTAGCTACATGTGTGTGTATATGGGTTATTAGATGTTTTTTAGTATCAGTATGAGTGTCTGTATCGTTTGGTGGGGCTGTTACTTAGCACATAGATGCATCAATGACTGACTCACTGTTTGTATGTGTTTTGAAGACAGCATATGTGCAGGACTGTATGGGTGGATGATTGTGTATATGTGTGTGTTAGAGAGTGAATGCCTCTCTCACTAGTGTCTTTATGAGTAACTACATATGTTTTAATCTTGTATATATGAGCATTGATGTATATAAGTAAGTATATGTGAGAGTGAGAGATTGAAAGAGTTCCTGTTTAAATAAGTATGTGTTTTTATAAGTGATTGTTTAAGAGAGTAAGTATGTGTAAGTTTCCTTAGAAGTAATGTGCTAATGTGTGTATAGTTGTATATGCAAATAAATGGATGTTTATTAGTTTATTTGCATGTGTGAGTATATGTATGAGTAAGTTTTTGATGACTGTCGGTGTGTAACAGAATGAATAGGGGTATCACTATATATGATGAGTGAGTATATGTATGAGTGAATACATAAAACTGTTGGTGAATGTGTGAATTTGTATATAGATGGTGAAATTACTGAATTGGTTGTTGTAACTGGTATGGGTATATGCACTTTTTTGAAAATGTTAGTTTCTATTTTTCAATATGTGTTTCAAAGGTTACTTTACAGTGAGAGGAGGTCTGTCACTGTGTCACAAGGATGGTGTCATCAGTGATGTCATGAGTGATGTCACTGACCATGTCATGAGTGATGTAATATGTGATGTCATCAGCAGTGCATTGCACGCGCAAGTTATAGTGAGTCCGACTAACTATAACGTGGGAATTTCAATGGTTTTATATCAGTAACATTTCCAGCTAACTATAACTGGTGTGAAACCTATGGTTTTTTCAGTGAATTTAATAGGTTTTTTAAATGCTAATTCCTAACTATAACTGGTGTGAAACCTATGGTTTTTTCAGTGAATATATATATATATATATTCACAGAAAAAACCATAGGTTATAGACCATATATAGTTAGGAATTTGCATTTACAAAACCTTGAAAATTCACTGAAAAAACCATAGGTTATAGACCATATATAGTTAGGGATTAGCATTTAAAAAACCTTATTTTACTTGCACACAACCATTGAAATTCCATATATAGTTAGATGCACTAACTATATATCGCGGACCCGCAATCCACTGCTAATGATGTCACATATTACATCATTCATGACATGGTCAGTGACATCACTGATGACATCACTGATGACATCTCAAATGACATCACTGATGACATCACTGATGACAACACCCAGTGACTGTATGTTTCTGTAAAGTTAAAATATGTCTTACATATTGAAGAATGAGTGGATGTATAAGTGTGTGGATGAAGGATTTAGTAGGTGCATGACTGACTGTATGAGAGAATGATTAAATGTGTCTCACTGAGTGCATGGGTTAGTGATTAAAGTGTCTTAATTTGGCAATCATTATTTATGTTCTTCTGTAAACTGCTGCATGTTTAAATCAGTAGCTATATCATTAACTATATGGGTTATTGAATGGTTGCCCAAGTATTTGTATGGGAGACTGAGTATGTGTGTGGGTGGCTGGGAGGTGTATAACTCTGTGCATAGATGTGTGAGCAGTTGATTCCCTATGTGTATGGGTTCAAAAGTGCATGTAGAAACAGCTGTATGGACAGTTGACTGTGTGCATGAGTATATTGGTGAGTGAATGGATATCTCAGTTCTACATGTTAAAGTAAGTACATATGTAAAACACACTCCATGTGAGAGTTGACATATATAAATAACTGAACATAAGAGCCAGTGAATGTGAGAGTGGCTGTATGAATCATTGTGAACTTGTATCAAGGATTGTATAAGAGAGTAAATATGTGTTAGTATATGTTTGAATAAGTAAGGTGTGTATAACTGTATAGTTGAGGAAATGGAGGTGGGATTGATTCTTTGCATGACTGACTAGGTGTGTGGGTAACTCCATGGATGTGTGACAGTCTGTGAGTGCCTGTTTACACTGAGTGTATCTAAGGTTATATTAGAGTCTGAAGATGTATTATCACATAAATGATATCATCAGTGATGTAATCAGTAATGTCAAATGAGATGTCAGTGATGTCATCAGTGATGTCATTTGAGATGTCATCAGTGATGTCATCAGTGATGTCATTTGAGATGTCATCAGTGATGTCATCAGTGATGTCACTGACCATGTCATGAATGATGTAATATGTGACATCATTAGCAGTGGATTGCGGGTCCGCGATATATAGTTAGTGCATCTAACTATATATGGAATTTCAATGGTTTTGTGCAAGTAAAATAAGGTTTTTTAAATGCTAATCCCTAACTATATATGGTCTATAACCTATGGTTTTTTCAGTGAATTTTCAAGGTTTTGTAAATGCAAATTCCTAACTATATATGGTCTATAACCTATGGTTTTTTCTGTGAATTTCATTGGTTTTTTAAAAGCTAATATCTATAGCTGTAAAATATATTCTTTATTAAGTGACGTATCACGTAGCCCGTGAGACGCCTCAGGATGCATCGCATAACCGTGACGTATCGTCTCTGCAGCGCAAACCAAACCCAAAACGTAAGCGCGCCAGAACACGCTTAAAGATATATATATATATTTTTTTAACCTTAATTAGACAAAATCCACACGTGCACATATCATAAACGTTCAAAAAACACAATATGTCGGACTCCCGTTACGCTGCCGGTTAGCTGCCCGGTTAACGTACCAGGAAGCACCTTTACCGCGAAAAATCGCAATTTTTTTTTTCACCCCCCAGGGAACTTTAATAGCCCCCTCATCAATCCTAGGGGTTCAGGAGGGGTTTGCCTTACCCCTTTCATTCATTTACACCTTTTTTTTTCCACCTCTTGTCTCTCGATCCCACAGAGAGACAAGATGGCGGCCGCTCCAGACTGTTTACAATGATAACAGCCAATCAGCTTCTCTACGGCGAAAAAAACGGAATTTTTTTTTTTTTTGGGCCCAGCGTGGCTCTATAATATCCCCTCATCAATCCTAGGGGGTCAGAAGGGGTCTACCTTGCCCCTTTCCTTCATTTCCCCCTTTGTTTTGGCCTCCTCTTGTCTCTTGATCCTACCGAGAGACAAGATGGCGGCCGCTCCGGACTGTTTACAATGTTGACAGCCAATCAGCTACTCGTCAGACTCCCGTTACACTGCCAGTTAGCTTCCCGGTTAGCTGCCCGGTTCGCGTACCAAGACGCGTCTCTACGGCGAAAAAATCGGATTTTTTTTTTTTTTTTTTTTGGGCCCAGCGTGACTCTATAATATCCCCTCATCAATCCTAGGGGATCAGAAGGGGTCTACCTTGCCCCCTTTCCTTCATTTCCCCCTTTGTTTTGGCCTCCTCTTGTCTCTCGATCCTACCGAGAGACAAGATGGCGGCCGCGCCGGACTGTTTAGAATGTTGACAGACACCGGAGAGCCAATCAGCTTCGCATCGCAAAGTTCCGATAAGCGAAAAGTACGCGAACCGGATCGCTGCCCGGAGCGCTGTTACAGATATATATCTTGATTTAAACGGTAATTTCTCAAAATCCACTGAAGCACATATATTGAGACCTAGCAAAGGCACATCGGGCTAACAGTCCCTACAATTTTGCCAAGTTTCGTGCAAATCCATTCAGCCGTTCGAGCTAAAAGTGAGGCCAACCGCCCTATGGAAATTAACATGGGAAAAACGCGTTTTGGGACCCCCCTTTTTTCTCGGCCCCCCCTTGACGAACCCCCCCAAATTTCTAGGAGCTGCTCAGAAACAAAATGTGCCATTTTCCTGAAAATTTCAGCCGATTCCGTCCACAAACGCCAAAGTTATTAGACATAGAATTTTCAGAAATCCCATAGGGAAAAAATCCTAACTATATATACCTACTGGCTATCGCCAGTAGGTAATATATATATATATATATATATATATATATATATATATATATATATATATATATATATATATATATGCACAGGAAATATATATATTCACTGAAAAAACCATAGGTTTCAGGCACGTTATAGTTAGGAATTAGCATTTAAAAAACCTTAGAAATTCACTAAAAAAAACATAGGTTTTACTCATGTTATAATTAGCTGGACATTTCTCTCATACAAAACCATGGAAATTCCTCTGTTATAGTTAGTTCAGCTAACTATAACTTGCGCGCCCGCAATGCACTGCATATGACGTCACATATTACATCACTCATGACATGGTCAGTGACATCACTCATGACATCACTCATGAAATCTCAAATGTTTCCAAATCATGCTTTAATTCTATGTATTTGCATTATGTTGATGTAATTTTCAATGACTAGGAAAGCATCTGTCCTCTACTTGCACTAATCTCGAAATGTACTTTACCTCGTTGTCTGCTGCTCACAATGTCAATGAGACTTTTCAAAAATCAATAAAACAAATTTAAGATATAATATTGCTTTTGTGTTCAACCCAGCTCAGTGTCAGGCCGATTTCCTTCTTCAGTAACTTTAATTTACATCACAATACTTGAATGTGCACTGGATGCTTCAGATCACTTTTAATATGAAAATAATGTACAAAAATTATATTGACACAAATTATGTATGTAGTATACGGTATAAATAAATGTATTCGAACTTAAGCATTATGTTAAAATAAAGAATAGCTTCTTGGTTAAATTGGAAAATGTAATCATGCATGCAGCAAAACTGTTCTTGTATAATGGATAACACACATTGGAAAACTACCTCCTGGAACCTATGCGAATCACTGAACAGGTGCTTGGACACCTTTGATCCACCTTAAAACCGGAACAATTACATAAACTATCAAGCAATAAAAAAGTACGACACTGGCACTATGCTCGCTGAAGCTGTCGGATCTACTATGTAATCGCTCTCTCTCTTTACTTATTCACACTTTCCTCTCCTCCTACACTACTCCCAACCTACCACTACTGTATAACCAGCAAAAGGGGGACATCCAAAGTATTTACTATGTACCACTTAGCTTGTACCACACAGGATGGTCACCCACACGAAGTTATCCCTGTGCACTGTATGTATATATGTGTATAAATACCATGAATAAAAAAATAAAAAAAGATTACAATACTGCCCAAGAACTTATCAACACAATTCTCCTAGGTCGTAAAACAAAAGAACAAGAGCTGACGATTCTTTTTTTTGCTTCTTTTTATGAATTTTATTTTTTGCTGTCATTCCGGTTACATTTATCACTGTCTGCACTTTTAACAATTTAGGAGAGAAAAGAGACATACTCCCTTGTAGGCAGGTAATAAATAATCAGTTCTTAATGCCAACCCGTCTTCCCATGAGTGCATTGCAGAACAAGGGGGCAACTTTTTTTTTTAATACAGTGAAAACTGAAATCGCAATGAATGCTTTAGGGGCCTCCTTTAACTTCTTTTAGTTCTGGAACCCGTAAAATCAAAATGCCAACTGTTTTGATTTTAAATCTTTACTTGCACAGGTAAATGGAGGGTTCATAGCTGTCAGTATGTCTCCTAATGGGCACAACGTTTATGATCTGAGTGTGCACTGCAGCTCTTTATGAGAACCCTATGCTCTTGACAGTCAGATATTATAAACCGAGACAAAATGATATTCTGGTTGTGGCAGTAATGATGCTTCTGGCTATGAAGCCACAGCTGTCTCGTTGACAATGACAGCCACAGGACAGGTTCTGCACTGATGTCTAACTTGGTATTCAAACTTTTTATTGGATTCCGTTCAAAAACGTTAAGAAATCTTGCAGTTTAGAACAGAACAGAAGATAAGCCTTTAGAGTTATTCGTTTCTAAGGTTCAAGCTGCAATTCTGCGAAAATCATGCATCTTTCAGCAGGAGGATAGCATATTCAAATACACAAATGGTAAAGTTTTCCTACTTGTTTTATATAGGTCAGCACAAACTCGTAGAACTCAATGGACATTTCTAATGATGAATAATATGTGATAAACACCATTTATGGTTAATGACTACGTTTAGTTTAACTTATGCAAGCACTTGTACAATAGCAAGACATTTTCGAACCAAATATGAGAAGATCTCTTTATCTGGAAAGTGCATGCATTAGAAAAAATGCATCAGAAAATCAGTAATAATAATAAGAATTTCAGGTTAGCACAGTTAAATATGCAATACAGGGGTTATTCTTTGCATCCATTTGAACATGACCTTAAACAGAAAGGTCCTTAATGAAAAAAACACTATGGATTTGCACATTTATTCCACTTTAACAGGTTCATTTGGAGTTATAATTAAAATCAGAGAATAGAATGACATCAGATCCTCCACTGATGGTCTTAGCTGATAATAAAGATGCTCTGCCTAACACTCTGGTAAACCTGCTAGACAAAAAAATTCCTAATGATCGTATCATGAATACTTTGGAAAAGTTAGGCAATGTGCCCTAACATATTAGATTTTTTGTGGATGATTATGAAGCCAAGATGATTTCTGGTATTAAAACTTTAAAGTAATGTCCTACTGAATGAAGTGGTTAACGGTATTCAGCCCACCGGGATCCCTGAAATCCCATGACACAACATCTACTTGCATCAACACAAGATAACTCTAATCATCAATTACTCATAGGATTGTATTCAATTGTACAACAATGTGCTGGCTTTATGAGTTGGGTCAGCTCCCATTCTTGCTGGAGAATTCTATGGGGGATATTCACAAGAACGTGTGATAACTACCTCAAGAGTAGCGAAACACAACTTTCAACATCGCACCCTATTGCCGGAAAATAACCCTGTGTCAACGCGGAATTCACAACAAGGCGGTTGCATGCGATAGAAACCAGATAACGCGGCAAATGTCCGCGTGAAAATCAACGTCACGCCACAAAAATGTGATACGCAATCGCAAAAAAACTAGCGATGAGGCTAACCGAAATACAAAAAGTAGAGAAAACCAGCCATAGGCCTGCAAATCCCACGTGTCTGGCAGAACATTGCACCATAAAAACCCTGGAAAAGCCCTGGTGGGACACATTTTGGCCCGGAGGCTGCGTACAGCGTAAGGCCAGGGAGTAATGGTGTTGATGACCCCAAGGCCTACGCCTCAGGGGCCAGTCTATTTCTCCGAAGAAGGAGTTCCGGACATGACCAGCACAGAGTTGGTGGTCCAGGATGCACTGCGGCTCGCACAGGCACCCAGCCATTCGAAAGTGACTTGCAGTGCAGTCAGATGGGCCATGCGACCTGAGCGGGTAACATCATTGTCCGAGGTGTATGTATCGGAGTGTTTCAGGGGACAGTGGAAGGTGTCCTTCATGGCAAAATGCTGAAACGCTTTATTTTAAGCGGAAGAAGCAGAAGGAGGAGTGGAATGTGACAGCCCATTGCCACCACCAATTCTGTATCAACTACATGGGGGTGAAAACTGCCCCCTAGTCCTTAGGCTCAGACGCCACCACTGTCCGACCATAGAGTGTCCATGAATGTCGTGGAACAGACTTAGTGGCACCGGGGCTGAGTGGGGATGAAGACTGCAATGATGCCGGTACACTGGTATGGACTCCGCCATTGCTGAATCATGACTCTGTGACCTACTGGACCGCAGTGTAGGCTGTAAGCAGCAGCCAGCAGTGGTCCACAGCCACGTGTCTTTGACTCGCGATGCACAGCGCTAGCGACACCAGGGCAGTTGTTGGTAGTGTACGAACACCTTCGTAATGATGATCCTTTTCTCTCCACCAAGATGCAAGGTGACATCCTCTTAGGCCTCTCCTTGCGTGCAGTGAAGTGTAATCTGCCTTTGCATACTTGATGTTCAGTTTCAAACCTACTCGAGCACAGCCTAGGCCGAGAACAGTTTCGGCCAGATGCAGTTGGCAGCACGGCCATTCATCGAGTGTCGCCGGCATATGTTGGTGGCCCCGCCGGCTTGCGTAGTTCAGGTTCAGTGGCACCACGTGTTCAGTCACCTCCGTGACTATGACCCGGCTTTGGTCCAGACTGAGCCGCATCTTTCTCTTACTCCTCTGCTTGGGACCACTGGTGTGGACTCAGCCCTCCGTGAATCGGGACTAGGTGATTGATGTGAGACCTACTGGTCAGCAGGGTAGTCCTGGTCCCTCATCCACGTTTCGCCGGCTGGCGTTGGGCAGGGTTTGTGGCAGCACGGCTCACCGGATGGCATTGGACAGGGTGTATGGCAGCACGGCTTGCTGGATGGCGTTGGACAGGGTTTGTGGCAGCATGGCTCGCCGTATGGCGTTGGGCAGGGTTTGTAACAGCACGGCTTGCTGGATGGCATTGGACAGGGTTTCTGGCAGCATGTGTCGCAAGATGCACATATGGAACTATGACTCACTGATCGAGGGGGGTCTCGTGCTGTGGCCGATGTCCCGGATTTGGGGTCACAGCCATTCAGGAGCCAGGGCACAGTTTCACATATGGGACCGACAGGGCCGCAGAGGTCACCGGTAGAATATGTAAATGAGAAAGGAGTAATGTGGGCCAGCGTCGGGGGACAGCGGTGGTCGGAAAGGCTGGCCTGCTCGTGGGCCTAGGGCTTGGAGCTAACACTGGCACATGGTGGACCCTCCATGACACACGCCGGTGTCAGATGCTGATTAGTGTGGCCTGGCTTTGTAGGGCCGGCCTTGCGGGTTTCTGGTCCAGCAGGCCGGGGTATGGCAGGGGCACAAGATCTCAGGCAACTCCGCTAATGAGGACGGCATTGGTCTCGTGGCGTGGTGGGAGGCACCGCCCTGGCAGAGAAGTTGGGCTTTCCGGAAGAGGAAAATGCCCAGGGCTACGTGCTTTTTATTCACACCCCTATGCTGGCCTGGTGTATGTGGCACATGCCACTCGGCTCACGCTTACCGGGGGCTTAACAGCCAACATTTCTGCAGGGACCTCAACAAGCTGGGGTGACATGGTTGCGTCCACTGTACACTACACTCCATACACTATGTGGTGTACGTCGCCGTGGATATGGGTGTTTTCTGCATACTGCGGTCTGTTCAGCACATCGCTGCCCCTCTTGGCATTGTGTACTTTCCCAATCATTGTTCTACTGCATCCTTCACACGTGCCTGGTTGCCTCCTCTCCCCACATTCGTCTATTATGCGTCTATTATACGGCATGTTGATCAGTCAAGTTCACGGCTTGCCCAGGTTACCATTGTGAGTTGTTCTATCATGTCTGGTAGGTGGGCATGTTGCTGTGCATTTTGGTTGTGGACTTGTGACGTGTGCATTGCCAGAGTTGTGGATTGCATGGTTGTGGAGTTGAGGTGAGTGGGGTATTTATTGGGAAGTTTCCAAGGGGCCATGCATTTCCCTTGGTGCCATCCTGGGAACGCTGGTTGCTGATAGACTGTCGGAGGGTGAAGTGATCATGCACACTGGCTGTGTATTCAGAGGCGAGATTCGTGTGGGTAACACTGTGTTCTGATGTTGCCTGCACATTGATGTGTGACGTGTGCTTCTTCTTCCAGTAGTATTTTTTTCTCATGTCAGAGTAATTTTTCGAAGGCCAAGAGGAAGCTACTATTGAAAAAGACAGCTTTTGAGGAGTGGCAATACTATTTGTTTGGGGTGTATCACACCTTAATCTACAATTTATAAAGTCAGCACCAGCCTTGTCATGCAAGCAGTTGCTACAATGCCAAATGTTGAATTACTATGATTTGAATATAACATTTCAGAAGAATAAAAACAGAAAGGAAATACTTTATCCAGATATTGTTGCAGAGTGACAGACATTCCCTTAGAAAGACTATTAGTTTTACACCCACACAAGATTATCAGGGCACTCACATTAACTGAATTCCAAAATAAATGAAAAAAGTATCATACTCATCAATCAATTTGTCACCTCAGTTTGGATCTGGGAGGGGAAATTCATGAAAACATTTGCTATCTACAAGATGCACTCTACCCAGTAATGAACTACAGAACCAAGACTCTATTTGGTGTTGTTCTTCACCCTTAGCCAGTCACCCATGAGAGAAAAAAATGCTGCAACTATTAATGATTAGGCTTGGAAGGTGGAACTGTGTCATTAGAGAGATAGAGGCCTTCTGGACTGCTCTGTGCAGGCCGCCCCATAAATCCATTAAAAAAGACATTTATAACTCTGTTGTTGTAAAAGAACTGCAGCGATTTTGCTACCCTTGTGCCTAATTGGAGGCTGGTGTCTGCTGCCTTCTGCGCTTGTCTGACTCTGCTTTCTGAGCAGCCACTGAACCTGCATAAAGGCTCGTTCAATACCCCCGTCACAGAGGTCCACAAGGGGATGGCAATTGGACTTAAAAGGTGCTGGTGTAGCTGCTTCTATCAGTGATCCACCACTTGCACACAGAGATGATAATTTGGCAACAGCAGACCTCCAGCACAGATGCACAATCAGAAAGCAGCGACCAAAAGATGGGATTATGAAATCCCAGTGATACATGGTTGGTACACTGGGTGCTGGGTGTACCGGAAGATCCATCTTGGATGGGGGCAGGTGAAGCCCAGAGACATGTTTACCACACATTGGTAAAAGCGGAATTAAACACTAGTGGGACTAATTACAACTGCTGGAGCTCCAATGCCTCACAATACTTTTGTTATGTGCCTTTTATTTAGCAAAACCACAAACTACTACCCCACCCATTAGGCTGAGGTAGCGAAGCAAATTCCTGGAAATAATCCCTCAAATAAATTCATTTTTTCAGAAGCAATAACAGTGGATACAAGAAAACACAAGACACCACTGAGCAATATGTGAGGATGTTTACCTTGGACATACTAATAAAGGAATTGCAGGACATTAAGACTTCCATCAATGCAGTGAAACATTTGGCTGTGGAAGTATATACAAATCTGCATTTAGTTCTCATCTTGGCAGGTCTAAAAAATGATTGGAGGCATTAGAATGGACTATGTTAACTACTCCACACTAGGGGTCGGGACTGTGGAATCTACATAAGAAGATCAAAGTTCTGAAAAATAGAAGCAGAAGAGATAACGTCTGTATATATGGAATGCCTGTAAATTATGAGATAAGGGATAATATTGGACCCTCTCCCCCTTCCTGCCACAGCTCCTTAACATTGACTTTAGACCACCACTAGAATTTCACAGAGTGCATCGGCTTTGTCAAAAACATACTGAAAAAAAACATGTCATAATGTGCCTTCTTTACCATAGGCAAGCACACCTCACCCTGCAGGGTGGTAAAAGACATTTCACATGCAAAGATCACAAAATCTCATTAGCTGCTGACTTTCTTTATGAAAGTAGCCTAATCAGGAGTATACTTCTAGCTCGAATTCCCTTGGACAGGCAACATGAACTTTAATATAGTTTTCTGGATTCAGATTGGAAATTTGTTACAATAAAGGGCAGAACCAGACAGTTTTATGAGTTTTATTACCATCAGGACCTCAAAGGTTTCTTGAAACCCCAAACCAGTCACCAATTGACATATTTTCTTCTGACAGTCATGTCCAACCCCACCATTCAATTATCTTTGCTGTAATTCCCAACACGGGTGGTGGAATACTTGCTACAGTTACTTTGAAACAAAAACAGTAATTCCCTATCTCAAACTGTAACTACTATTTGGAACAGCAAGCACAGTCCAGAAATAGACAGTAGTTCATTTGTTTTTTCCTACTTAAACATACTATTACACAAGCGTGGCCACATTGCAGCTGCACAGAAAGTTGACCCTTAAAACATCTGAGTAGTGCAATAGTTCTCAGTTTTGTTACTTTATAAAGAACCTACGCATCAGCATTTTTGTTTCCTCAGTCTGCTCCTGGATCCTACTCCTTTTCAGCTATTCTATCAAATGTTTTCCATTTACTCCAACACTAATCTCATACAATGCCCATGGACACAGCCGTTTCAGTAGGGTCTCAGACTGTCAATGTCCATTTCAATTATAACAAATGGGGAAAGGATTTGTGTTTTGACTCTAGCAAACTGGACATTGCCCTCCTACTGGACACAAACAGATATTGCTGAGAATCTGAAATGCTCGGTCAAGAGTAGGTAGGAAGGTGATATTTTCTGTTGTGGCCACTGCCCTCACACGGTGTAGCCAGTGTGCCTTGAGCCTTCTTGAAATCACACGTCAGTCCCCTACACATGTCATAGACCCCTTGCCACTGTACCTTTGATAGTGGCTGCTTAACTTCAAGAGTGCAATTTGTAATGGCTTCTGCCCTCGCCATGCTTTTGAACCTAACCACTTTTCACTGGAGGAGGAATGGCCATAACACTTCTATTAGCCACTGAACAGAACATTCGAAATCTCAAAAAAACACGCAACATTTCAGCTAGAACACGTGTCCTGGTAGTTATTTTTTCAGCGTACGTGTAAATGCTAAGCCCCAAACACAAAGCCTTGATTGGCTTCATCTGTTGGCATTTGAGGTACCACTTCTGCTCCTGACAAACAAAGCTCCAGAAAGAATTAGAGAGCTACAGGGCAATTTACCAGATTAGGATCCATACTTGGAGCGGCTCTTCTCAATTTGGCCACTCTGGACTGACAATTGAAAAGATAAAATAAACAACAGTTATAATTAAGGCAACTTATCGAACTCAGATGTTAGTGGAACACTTTCTTACTGAACCATGGAGACATCTGCATCCAACAGATAGTGAACATACCTATTTATCTTACCTCATTTTATAGAGACAAGAATTAACTCATTTCTCTCGCATGGCAGTTTAATTTCAGTCAGATACAGCTGTGAAATTTAAATTGTAGTAATTCTGATCATCCCTCAATCTCAATATATCTGGATTTGAAGATCAAAATGCCATAACAAGGATTTGGAGGATGGACTCGCTTCAATAGATTTTATTGTATGAAAAGAGGAACTCATTTGCCCAGTACACGGAATATTTGGAATTAAATGAACATGTGTGCACTCTCTACAAGTGCTCTGGGGTCCCTGGAAATCATATTTGAGAGGTATGGGGATTAGAGACTCTGCCACAATACATAAGCAAATGACAGAAAGGAAATAGGTTCTGAAAAATGACATACAGTGACTATAAGATTTTTGTTGCCGAACATCAGATGTGAGCATCTTACAACAGCTGGTCTTCAAAATAATATGAGCTGAATATAATTTTTACGTTGCAAGTTAAAAAGGCCTAATACTGTCTTAATGGCAGGCAATACAGAGGGAAGCCCAATCAGCTATTCTGGCAATCCACAATTACCAAAATGATCCCCTTATTTGACTGGAAATTACGAGAGAATTCATCTTGTTCTAATCTACAATACATGCATGAGAGGCTCCTCTAGATGACTCCCTTGAAAAGAGATTTATGGACTGACTCCTTATTCCATGACCTATTCCATGTATTTGGGGTGGAGAACTCCACACATAAAAAGATAGGACAGCTATTGTTTTTTAATGTTTGAGTCTCTGCCACAAATGCGGAGCATCCCCAGTTGTAAAATTACTATTAGTAAAAGTGAACTTGCAGTTTGTAAATACAAAAAAAATAGTGAACTTACACAAAAGTGTAAATTTACCTTAATGAATCAGGCCCTCAATGCGGTTATCTATGAATTCACAACACAAAAGGTAAGGCGGATTCCCTGTGAAAGAGAAATTTCTTTTCATACCTAATCAAAGGACCTAGGGACTCAAACTGACAATTCATTACTGCTGGATGGGAAAGCCTCACCCACTTAATCTGGCTTGCTTCACTATTGGCTCCCTCACCGAACCTTGGTACAAGGGCAGACTCTACATCATATTTATGGGAGTTCTTAAAATTCACTACATTCCTAGAGATTGCAGGGTTCCAGGTCAAATTAAAAATACCTTTGGGTATGCCACAAGAATTTCCATTGATGGGTGGTACCATACATATGAAAGAATAGAAAGTTGTATGGTTGTAACGGTCCTATCATCTTAAAAAGTGTCAATATGTGTCTGGCAACTCGTGAGCCATAGACATTGTCAGGACATTCCTCAGACTCTGTATGGATCCTAGTATTTATATATGTGTGCTGAAATACACCAGGTGAGGCAGGGCAAAGAACTTTGTGGACTGACCCAGGGTGGAAACTCCTGTAGTCGCACATTCGTCAAGAAGGTGCACTGGATTTTTTAAGATACATTCTCTCCTGCAGCCAGCCAAACTTGTTATCTACAAACCACCTCATTGTAAGGGAAGATCAAATTTCAACCAGAGTTCTTCTGAACATTCACTCGGGTTAAGATAGTGAATTCAGTAGCAATCAAGTTGGATTTGCCTTCCACTTTGCCAATCCACCATCTATTTCATGTCTCCTTGGCTAAGTCTGTACAAGAAATCACACCCAGAATATCACACCTAGCTCTAATTTTAATTGAAGGTCAATCTGAATTTGAAGTTCCGATCATCCTAGAATCACAGAGAATTGAAGGGAGACTGTGTTATCTAATTGAATGGAAAAGATATGGATGAAAGACAGGTCTTGGGAACCAAAAGGCAACATCCACAAACTTTGGCTTTTACGTCAATTCCATTTCCAGCACCTAAACAGAGATGTTTCAAGGCATGTACAAAGTAGGCAATTGCCCAGGGCCCCACCTTCCAAGGGGTCCCCTGGGAAAGTGAACTTCCTCTCCTGTCTCATATCTGCCTGTTTATCAAATTTAGGGGTAGATGTATCAACATTTGCTTTTGCGATTCCTTATTAGCGATTTTTTGCGAGTGGCTATTAAGAAATCGCAAAAAGCGATGTATGTAGGTTTTGGCGAGAATTCTGCGATTCCTTAAATATCGCAGAATTTTCTGTGATTTTTTGCGGTTTCTTATTTTGCGAATTTTGCAAAATTAGAAATCACAAAAAAGCGTGAATCTGCTAATGCTAGAAAAAACTGGTTGAGTCATAGTCAGGAACTGCTTGCCTGAGGCACACCCAATGGCAGTTGGAAGCTTGTTAGGCTGGAGAGAAGACCTGTTTCACTGCAGTATGTAGCCAGAAAATTCTGAAGGAGGTGCCTCAGGTGAAAAAACGAAGAGGAAGCAGAAATTTTCAGAGAGGGAGTTGGAGACACTTATAGAAGAAATGGCTTGCAACCATGAATTGCTATTTGGTAAGCAAGCCAAGAATGTTCCAGAAGTGAGAAAAAGAAAGATATGGTTGGAAATTCAAGAAAAAGTAAATGCAGTGGGAGTCATACCAAGATCCATCGATGAACTGAAGAAGCGATGGTATGATATGCGTCTGAGGTCAAAAGAGAAGCTTGCAGAGTGAATTAAAGAAGCAAGTAAAACTGGTGGAGGAACCTCACATGTAGACCAGCCAACTCCACATGAAGAGCTAGTTGAAGCCACAATTTTGCATGAGCGTGTCAGTGGGGTTGCAGACATTGACAGTTCGGAGCCAAGACATGCAGAAGAAGGTAAGAAGGATGCATGAGTGTTTGCATTTGTCTGGGTCATATATGTTATTTTTGGTAGGAAAGTTGTACCTTTAGCAATGTCATTTCTGTGAGAATTTTTGTCATTTTAATGTCTGACTTTATCCTCTGTCATGTCAGCATTTTAAATTTCATTTCACATTAGTAGGCTTATGACATATTTATAATTATACAATTTTCCAGTAATACACACTAAAGCAGTGCATTGGTGGTTTGAAGCTTTTAATTATAAAAAAACAAACAGGCAGACAACAATCTCATATGTCTCTTTTAACATTCACAGAACATGTTGAACATGCAATTGAGGATTTTGATGACCACTCCGCACATGCACATAATGTAGCACCAGGTGAAGAAAATCATAATGAGGATGAGGAATCCATTCCAATTGTGAGATCCAAAAGAAGAGCTGTTGCTCCTTTACAACCTTTTCAGGATATTGATGATGAACCTGGGGGATCAAGACAAAGTGCCCATGAGACATTGCATGAAGATGAACATGGTGACAATAGAAATGCTGCCTCAGGAAGAAGAGCTTACTCTTTAAATACTGCCAGGCATAACAGGGGTGATGTTACAGACAGTTTCACTGTTTTCCAAAGGTTGGAGCAAAACATGCTCAAAGTGCAGGAAAAACAGCATAAAGCTATAAAATCCATCAATAGACAGCTCTGCAAATTAAATAAAAGCAATGCCAGCATGGGGGATGGGATGAGGCGAATGGCAGACTCTATGGATAGACTGTGTGTTGCAATGGAGAAGTCTGATAAAAACAGACTGAGGGCTGCACTCAGACAGGATAGCAGAATGCTTACTTACTGCACTGCAATCAATAGACTGTGTACTGTCACTGCACAGTGTAGTAGGCGCAGTATTTCAATGCAGCGCATGGTAAGCGAATGCACCAGGAATGTGTCCAAAGGCCTTGATAAAGTTTCTAATGCTGTAGAATTGCTTCAGACCAGTAACACAGGGGCTCGTGGCTTTTATGAGCCAATAGAAACAGAGGACACTGTAAGTAGGAGCAGCAGCAACCCTACTCCAACATCAGATACCAGTGACCGCAGGAGTGGGAGACATGCCACCCAACCTGCATCTGTGAGGAGCAGTGGGGCAGGGCAGCGCACTAGCAGCAGGCAGCGCAAGAAGTAGTTTCTACAACCAAAGAAATGTTTTCTTTAATAAAATTACCATTCATTTTTCCTTCACTTACATATGAATGTCCTGTGTATTAACAGGTTCCAAATTGGTAATTGCAATGTTTCTTCAAGTTTTGGTTACATGAAATAAAACTTTCTAAACTTAAAAACAGTGGTGATGCTTTTCATTCTTACCTAAAAGTAATTGTTTGTGACTCCTACCCCTGCAGCACCTCTTCCTGGGGGAGGTACATCATCATTGTCAGAAGATTCTGGGTCACTTACATCACATTGTGTTCCTTTTCTCATGGCCATGTTATGTAACATTGCACAACTTGTGATGATTTTGCAGCACAAGGATGGTTTATATTGCAAAGAACCTCCACTTTTATGAATTCTTCTAAATCTGCTTTTCAAAATTCCCAAAGTCCTTTCTATCACTCCACGTGTAGAACGGTGAGCCTTATTGTATCTCCTTTCATGAACATTTGTTGGATTCAGATGAGTCAAAATGAAATCACGTACAGCATATGCACTGTCACCTACATGGTAATATAAGAAATAGTTAGCTATCTGAAATTTCACTGGTTAATTTTGAGAAATAGGAAATTAAAAAAGAGATATCCACTTACCAAGAAGAAATCCATCTCCAAATTGCCCAGCACTCAAACGTCCATGTAATCCATTATGTCTGAACATGTAAGAGTCATGGTTGCTTCCAGGGTACTTTGCCACTATATCTGTGATTATTTACTTGGCATTACACACCATTTGAATGTTTAAAGAGTGGTAACCTTTCCTATTTCTATAAACAAATTCAGTTGCAGCAGGAGGAGTAATGGCAATGTGTGTCCCATCTATGCATCCAATCACATGTGGAAAATGTACAATTTGATAAAAATTAAATTTAGTAATTTGGATATCTTGTGGTGTGCTGGAGAGGTAAATATGATGGTGCAGCCTACTCATCATTACATCAAGGAAAACTCTAAAATATCATGAAAAAGCACTCTGAGACACTCCACCAACCTCTGAAATCACCCTTTGAAAAGATCCAGAAGCCAGAAGATGCAGGGAACACAGAACCTGCACACGAGTAGGTATTGAATGGGTTCTGTGTGTTCCATGCTCCAAAAAAGGCTTCAATTCCACAATTAGGTCCAAAATGGTGTGTGGATGCAGTCTAATTTTTTTTTAAAAAGTCTTCTTCAGTCTGCTGAAACAACGTTATCCGCAGTCTGAAAATCCTCTCCTGCACTGTTTCCTCTGTGCAAGAGCTTGAATGTGCAGCCTCCTAGCTATCAGGTAAAGTGCAGCCATTGTTCTTTTGAAAAAATCAGTTTAGACTGTTTTGTATACTTTCAAATTGATTACCACCTGCTTGAAGTTAGTGTTAATAGCGATTTCTTAATTTGCGATTTTTCAAATTTCGCTAATTGCGATTTCTTAATACATCTTAATGCAAATTTCACACTTGCGATTCCATATTTGCGAAAATCGCAAAATTAGAAACATGCAAAATAGAGAATCGCAAAAATAATTTGCATAATAGGAACAATCGCAAATAAGAAATCGCAAAAAAGCGATTTCTAAATTTGCAATGCGAAAAATTACATACATCTACAAATTCTATTTTTTTGTCGCAAACGGTCAATTTTTGCGATTCGCACCGTTTGCGACAAAAAAAAGCTTGATACATCTGGGCCTTAATGTTTAACGTATTATTCAATAGTGTCTGGCATTATGGGGCTATATTTGGAAGAATAGGGGTAATAAAATACGAAGGTATTCCAGATATACAGCCCTTAAAACATGTCTTGCCCAGGTCCCTTAAAATCTTTAAGATGACACTGCACCCAAACAAACCTTAAGCTGTGTAAAGAGCCTTGGGAATGGCGTATTGTGAGGCTTCCTCCTCTGGGATTTAAAGATAGTTGTGTGGCTGTCCATTAGCACTCTCATCCACAGATTAGAATCAGAAATGGATTACTATAATTTAAGCAAAAAAGATTTAGCATCCAAAGACAATCAGGGAAGAATACCCTCTGTTGGCAAGCATTTGACATGATGAGTGCACTTTTATTTAGATATTAAATGTGGAATCCGCGGAGCTCCGTGAATTTCCTGACAGGGCCAACTGTCCTGAGGATCAGCGCATTCTGAGTCCACTGCACTGCATTCTGAGTCCACTGCACTTCAGCCATGACTCTGGAAAGCGTCCTACCTGAGGCTCAGTGTGGCTCGACAGGGGACCGGTTGTGGGAGGGTACTGCAGAAGAAGAGTGCTGGAACACACAAAACCGAAACACTATAAGTAAAAGGCAGTCATAAATCACCATTAATAATAAATGTGTGAATGATCAACACAGCCTCTGAAAACTTGATTTTACACCTTGGGCTATTGCAACTCCATCTAAGCAGAAAATATATCCATAGTACTTTTTCATTTTTAGAAGGTTATTTATCAGTCTTTGGAATTTTAAGTAGCCTCACTAACCCATAGTCAGGTTGATCTTTTCTCACATATTCAGGGTTCTCAGTTAACACTGTTAAACATACTGCTCTGTTACTCCCTTACTGATAGAGGAGTAGGTATTTGAATCCGCAGTTGACCTCACTGTTCTTTGCCCTACATCTATGAGCTAAAATGTTCAAATGCACTGATGAATATTTTCCTTTTTCACAATGTGAAGAATACATTCACAAAGATTATATTATTGTGTTGACCACAATTATTCATTAGACGTTCCCTACACTTCACTTGTATAATCAATTACCTTGCAAATTATATTCTTCACAAATCACCCCAACTATCTTGGTAATTTGATTTTCATAAAGGTCTCCACCTACCCGATTCACCAGTTTTTACAATCAAGAGTGGCTAAAAATTGGTCTTCAGCGAAAGCTAACCAAAATGTCCTCATGGGTTAGAGCCACTCGTTTGAGCCTCCTTCTCTTTGGGGGCGGGGAAGGGGGGGTTGGTTCTTGTGGCGGTCCAGAATCACAAGCAGACCAGTAAAGGGTGTGCACAATTTATCCTGCTCTGCTAAAAAATGGCAATCTCGCAGGAAGTGCTTCCTGAGCCTGCAGCCACACATTCAATCATCCTTTCTGTCAACCAATGGTTCTCCACAGAGAGGAAAGTCAAGCTCAACATTTCTTAAATGAGCTTTAAGCTTTACCACATAAATGTCTTGCAACCTGGCCAGCAATGTGACCCGCACAGCGGAGCATTCTAATGGCCTGCAACAGGCTCTGACCCTGTTGACAAGAACGTTTGGACTGAGGACAGCGTTTGGGTATTCATAAAGAAGTTCCTGGGTGAAGCTAGACCTTAGAGAAAGAGAGCATTTATCAATCCTTTGAATGTGTACAGATTCTAAGAAAAAAAAACATAAGAAAAAAATACTAGAATGACTGGACTGTGCATTAATTGGAAATTTGATTTACTACACATGGAACAAAACAAAATCAGGAGCTTTAGGGATGTCTGTATCCTTTTCTTTTTAACTACCACAATAGCTGAAGCAGCCCACTTTAGAATCTTGAGACAACATCGATAATTAGGCAACTGAGGACTAATATGTCTTTTAAGAAGTTAGGCATTGGTAAAACTGGGGGCCATATTATCATTAAAGGGCGATACATTATTGCCGCTTTTATCGGCAGGAAACTGCCGCTAAAACGGCGATAATGGGCTTGATAATATGCCCTTGCGAATTCCCATAGAAGCCCAGGTTAACACCAGAACTTGGGCTTCTATGGAAATTCACAAGGGCATATTATCAAGCCCATTATCGCCGCTTTAGCGGCAGTTTCCCGCTGATAAAAGCGGCGATAATGTATCACCCTTTCTTTATAATATGGCCCTGTATTCTCTGTACATGCTTATACAAATATAGAACTAATTCACAGAAAAGAAAAGAACATCGAATTAGACAAAGAAATCAGAAGTCAGAAAAAAGCGTGGGCCATATTATCAAGAAAGGGCGCTACATTATCGCCGCTTTTATCGGCAGGAAGCCAGAACCTGGGCTTCTATGGGAATTCACAAGGGCATATTATCAAGCCCATTATGCCGCTTTAGCGGCAGTTTCCTGCCGATAAAAGCGGCGATAATGTAGCGCCCTTTCTTGATAATATGTCCCTGTATTTTCTGTACATGCATATACAAATATAGAACTAATTCACAGAAAAGAAAAGATACATCGAATTAGAAAAGGAATTCAGAAGTCAGAAAAAATTGTGAGCCATATTATCAAGAAAGGGCGCTACAGTATCACCACTTTTTTCGGCAGGAAACTGCCGCTAAAAGCGGTGATAATGTATCGCCATTTCTTGATAATATGGCCCTGTATTCTCTGTCCATGCTTATACAAATATAGAACTAATTCACAGAAAAGAAAAGATACACCGAATTAGACAAGGAATTCAGAAGTCAGAAAAAACTGTGGGCCATATTATCAAGAAAGGGCGCTACATTATCGCCGCTTTTATCGGCAGGAAACTGCTGCTAAAGCGGCGACAATGGGCTTGATAATATGCCCTTGGTAATTCCCATAGAAGCCCAGGTTAACACCAGAACCTGGGCTTCTATGGGAATTCACAAGGGCATATTATCAAGCCCATTATCGCCGATTTAGCGGCAGTTTACTGCTGATAAAAGCAGCGATAATGTAGTGCCCTTTCTTGATAATATGGCCTCTAGTACTTCCCCAAAAATGTTCCACCACTTTACCTACGCATGATTCAGAACCAATTTCCCACAAAAATATGGCAGCCCCAAACACCTTCACAGGTATCATTCACTACCATTCACTATGATCCCTGCATTAGAGCAGTTACCTGACCGCAGTACCTTGATAAGTGTAATCTTCGTGATTTTTTAAATTTTTGTTTGAGTATTCATTAAAAACCTGTAGGTCCATTGGTTCTCTATTTAGCAGGGCCTGTCTAAACAGAGTTCATTCATTTCAGCAGTGAGCCGGAAATTAATTACAAGTCTAAACATCTTGGGAACAGTCACTCTGGCAACCCACCAGTAGTGGCCGGCACAGGTTGTGGTGGCGAGCCGTGCAGGGTAGAGGCGAAAGATGTAGATAAAGAACAGGGTAAGTAAAAGTAAATCTAAAAAAACACATATCTTGCACTATCTAACTCTGTGATACAGCGAGCGCATAGTAAGTGTTTTTTAAAATGTAATTGCACCTACCCCGTCTGGTGTCAACGCCCCCATCTCACTCACCACTGCTCTTACCTGTACCAGCCACCACTGCAACCCACAGGTTTTAAACTGTACACAATAATGTTATTCAAACATAATTGTTCTAATTCTTGCTTTTTTTCTCCCCACCATATGATAAATAACAGCTAAATGTAGCAAGATCATGTCACCACTCTGCTCATCAGACATGAAACAAAAATGTTTGCACACGTCACACTTATTAATCATATCCTTCTAACTATGTGCAACCTATGGAACAGTGGGCTAGCTCACCACTTAAAGTACTTAAGTACCTTGTTTGGTGTATAAAGCTTGTATCAATTCAAGTAAAGTACAAAACGATTAAAATACGATAAAGATAAAAACGTTGAAAGAACAGAGATTGGTAAATACAGACTGAATTCTAATTAAAAGTGTGCATCAAATATAATTTGAGTCACTTTTATCAAAGCATTATTCTGCTGTAACTATTATAGCCTATAGGTAATCGCAAATAAGTAAACAACATATTTTATAGAAGTAATCAATAATCACAGGTTGCCCACAATGTGTATTTGAAAAATAGCACTAATTTGTTACCTTACAATGTCTTAATTATTGTGCATGATTACATGAATAATTTTGCTTGGAAGTATTGCAAAGGCTTTATTAAAATGAGAATGAAATAATACACAAATGCAGTGCAGATATTCTGGTATTTAGTTTAATTTAATGTCCTTAGATTTGATTTGAAAAGTGATTTCCTCAAAGCAAAGCACGGAATTTTAATTAGGAGAGGAAAGTGATATCAGGTGCTTGGTTCTCCAATGAGGACACAACATTTCCACTGGAGATTTTGATCCACAAATGAGCATATCTTTACCTTTTTTGGAGTTCATCAGCATTCCCAGTAGTATGCCTGGAAAGCTGGTTCAGGTGTCAAGACATGTTACTGTGAATTCCAGTTAACAATTTCTGCTGGATCCTATTCCCTTGGAATTCTACAGATTACAGCATACAATTCTGCACATGTGGAATGGAGACCGCTGTGCAAATAAAGGGTTTTGAATTTCCAGGGTGGGAATTGGTTGGATCAAAGTTTGGGAACACCCACAAACATGTTTGTGGGTGTACCCAGACATCCAAAGCAAGGTATACCTTCAAAGAGCTGGTTAAATTTTGGGATTTGCGGATTTCTCCACACTTGTAGCGGAGATGTCCTGCATAGGAAATGTGCTTTCATCAGCTAATAATCACTTTGTATATTCCTTACAGGTGTAAAGAGGTGCTATGACTCATGAATTTACATCTTTGATAATGTTTAGGGGAAAGAGTGATACATGAAGGAAAGCAAGCTTGGACACACTGGGGACTAAGAGTAGGTAAACAGACGGGAGCGACTAAACATAGATTGTGCCCCGGAAGATAACCAGACCTAAGCAAAGATAAAGGGGGATATTCTCAAGAACGTGTGATTACCACAAAATTAGCATAATGTAACTTTGCATCGCAGTCTATCGCTGGAAAATAATGCAGTATAAATCTGGTATTTTCAACACAGTGGTACCATGTGATAGTCTCACGATAACTTGTCAAATGATCATGTTAAAATCAACGCAATGCTGCAAAAATACGAAACCCGAACGCAAACATAGTAGCTATGTTGCAAACCGCGATACAAAAATCAGCGATAACCAGCGACAGGCCTGCAATTCCCACGTGTCATGCAGGAAAGTGCAACAGAAAAGCAGAGAAAAAAAGGGAGAAAAAACGAACCAGCTTAGCACCATGGATGCACTAGGACTGAGTGCAGAGGCCAACATGAGGCCCACAACCCCACAGACCACCAGCAAGGAACTCCATGGTCAGGAAAGGGCAAGGAGAAGAGGAAGATGGGGTTTCAGTCCGCAGGAAAACTGGACATACGTCATGGAGGAGATAGAACACAAACAACAACTTTTCATCACCTCCACTGTGTCGTTGGTAACACAAACGGAAACATTCCAGTCTATCATGAACAACGTGAATGCAGTCGGAGTGTCGAGGAGGTCAATGGAGGAGTTCAAGAGGCACTGGCATGATGTGAAAAGCCAAATCAAGCAGAAACCCGCTGCCAACAGGAAGGCAGCCACGGCGACTGGAGGTGGGAGTCCTGCGCCACAGGAGGAGCTGGAGGAAATGGTGGCCACAGTCATCAGTGGGGAGACGGTGCATGGAGTTGGGAGTACGGACACAGCTCTATATGACCTGACACTTCATCAATAGGGTGAGTAAGGACCAGGGACTGGGGGTACGGGGGGAGACGGGCACAATGGCACACATTCGTAATCATGTGGAGCACACCCACAATGACCCTGGATCATGTCCCTGATCCCGTGGCACACTGCAGCACACATACAAACACCAAGTAGGCCCCCGTCCAACATATGCCCAAAGGGGTCCCTTCCCATACATCACCAATGTCACAACCAACACATGCACATGTGCGAAACACAGCAAAGATGCTTATTTGGGAGCCACACTAACAATGTAGGTGACTCTACATGAGGATCAGCATGGCAGCAGTACAATCATTATGACATGGTGCATGCCACGACACTGAGGTGGCTGAGTGTGGACCTCATCCAGAAAGTAGCAGGTCACACTCTGACACATCCACGTGCACAAGCAGCCCCTGACGTCAACAATACATCTGCAGACAAACTATGCACAAGAGAACAAAAATTGTCCAAGATCACAAATGACCCAAGTCGCCAGCATCTCAGTACCGTAAAAGCACTAAAGGCAAAGGCACACCACCTCAAAGGGATTAGGGGCAGCAAAATCACTGCTGCAGTGGCAAATCCCCCACAATGCAGCACACACACATAGCAATACTAGCACATCCACATTGACAACAATGGGGTACAAAGTGCAACACTTACACTGCAGAACAGAGGACACAATAGGGTCCTCTTGTGCGTAGAAACTGACCAATCACACCTAACATAGCAGGAAACTATGAGATAAAAATGCACGTGTCCAACCTCACATCCGTGATGCAGCCCAAATGTCCACTGTCATGCATCAAATAGTCCCCTCCTCCCACACAGCCACAATGTACATTGTCATACAGTCTGTATGTAAACGTGAACAATGCATCAGCATACATGTCAATGCAATATCAAAATGCATCTCTTCTTCAAATTGCTGACGGACAAACAACACCTCCAACAGAGCAGACCAGACAACTCATCAGTGATGCTGAAGAGGACCTCCACACCTTTGACACCGACGCCCTACAACAGTTTATGGACATTCTAGGCAATCCACCTCCAGGAGCAGGGCAGCCTAGCTGCATTGAGGAGACCCCACCCCTTGCAGAGACCACACAGCTGGAAGCACGCATCACGGCTGGCTCCCAGCACCCTACCGAAGCACACATCGCATTCCAAGGCCAGGTGTCAGACTGCCAGAAGTAGGTGGCCGAACAGGGGGGGTGGGGTTCGACCTCATGGAACCTGAACTAGATAACATACATGGGTGTCTAAGCCCCATCAAGGACCACTTAAACTCCCCAAACGAGACCCACACTGCGACATGCATTTGCACATTTCCAGTACTGAATCATGCCCAGAGCCCTGGGATTGTCATGCACATCCCCACGCTGGACTTGCGTATGCCTGCCCAGACCACTCCTTTAATGGTCTGAGCGGGGGATGACAAAGCTACATGTCCAAGGTCTTACCCGCTGCCTGCAGTGACATGTTTGTGTCCTCTGTACACTGCGCAATGTAATGTTGTTGGGCCCGGGGCCCTCATGCATGCATTATGACCACACAGACACACTCAGATAGTTTGTGGAACTGGCTACTGGCATGTGCGCCCGGCACCTTTATTGCCAGGGTCACATGTACAGTGATGCCTGTGCTGGATGTGTGTGGGGGAGTGTGAGCCAGCCCTCATGGAGGGGTTGGTGCTGGCAACAACTTGAACAGTGATCACATTTAAAGCGGAAACAGAAAACACCAGCATAACAGAAACAACTGTGAAGCATCATGGTGGTAGCCGGAGGAAGTATTGAGGTACCCCAATATGCAATCAGAAGTGTCCGTGAGTTGCAGTGCTGAGCCTGCTCATGTGAACAAACTGTCTTGCAGGGTATTAAGCTGATGATGGCACTCACAACAGGTGTGACCAACTCTGATAGTCTGACAGTAAGACACTTCCAACTTTGGCACCTGTTTGGAGTTGGTCCTGGCAGTGGTGGCATGTGCATCCTGCAGTGATGTGACGCCACAGTTGGCGCTCTGTGCTTCTAGCCACTATTTTTACTTAAACTTTTGATATTGCATACGTCCGGTTCTACTGATTATATTTTGGTCTGTTTGGTCTCAATATATTAAATTGTGCACAATGTTTTTAATTGTTGTGGGATTTTACTTGGGGTGTGTTATTTCTTCATTACTGTTTAAATTGCTGCATAATTACCCTACACATTGCCGCTAAGCTAAGTCTGCCCCATTTTGTGCCAAGCTAACAAAATAGTGAGTGCAGTAATTTGGGGTTTGTTTGTGGCCCACCCTGACAGAGACTGTAGTTACTGCTTGCATAGGGTTTCACCCCCCTCCACCTATAACCTAATTTCTTACATATAGGCTGTCTTTCACCTATGTACAATTGTAGTGTGTTAATAGTTCCAAATATGGAAACAATAAAGTGAGAACATGTTATGTGATATTCTCCGTATTGTACTTGGAAGTCTGCAATTAGTGTGCTTTGTCAATTGTTCTAGTTGCCATGTCTAAAAAACATGAAGGGTAAATAGGAGTAATTCTGCACCCTTTGTTAAGCATACTACTATAGGTTCTTCATAATACTTATTTTTATGAATTGGCCCTTTTGTGGATTTTAGGCATCTGGGATGGAATAGCAATGCATAAAAACATTTGAATATAATGCAGAGAATATATGGGGAAATGGAAGTTGCTTTAAGATGGTAATCATTACATGGTTAGAAAGAGGATGAAAGATATTGGCTGTATGATGGAAAGATAAAAGCAGCAGAGTTGAAAATTGATTGAAACAATACTGAGGAACAGGTAGAAAAGGCTGAGAAGAAGAGATGAGCAGTAGGCAAGAAAGAAAGCAAAGGTATAAATTAATACTTCATAGAATGGAAAGCTGTAAGAAAAATAGTGTGGACTTTATACTGGTGTGATGTGCATATATATTCTAAGGGCGAATTATCACTTAAAAAAGAAAGCAAAGAATTTACAGGCTGAAATGGAAAGCAATAGTGAAGTAGATGGAAAAGGGACATACTCTGAAGAGTAAAACAGAAAAGTAGTTTCTGTTTTACAGTGCTGAAGCATTCAAATGGTCATTGGTTGTAATAGTACCAGAGTCAAGAGGTCAGATGGGTTGCACTTCATGGTTGGTGATGCCTTCAGATGTTCCATGCAGTGTGACATGTCAGCAAAGACAGCATTTTGTATTCTTTCTCTTGCCCCAAAGCATTGGGAGAGGAGGTCACAAGTGGTATCAGTAGCTACTAACAGAGTCACATAGACATATTGCTATCTGCTGGGAGCACACTTAAGTGAGAAGAATACTTAATTGCGAGACACATTGTTCAGCAGGCACTTCTGTGTCGGTAAAGCGGAAGAATCACCTTTGTAGGATTTCAGCCAACCAGCAGCTAGTCAACGCTTTTTTGTTAAGAAAAAATTATAAAGATTAAGTTGAGATAATCTGTGTACTTCTGCCCATAAAAATGCTGATTTTGAAACATTGCGAGCATTTCAGAATTTCTTTTGAAGGGAGCAGGTTTATTCTGTTTAGGGGCTCTGGACAGAAGAGTTTTCTTTGGTAACATAATGTAATCATAGACTCTGAAGATACTGACTAGCACCTAAAACAATTTTTATTTATTTATGGAATTCTCATTCCAGCAATGTAGAACCAGAGAGGATCATACTCAAACCTCTCACTGCATCTAGGGAACATCATAGTCAGACCGCTCTAGTGGTTTGCTAGAATAGGAATGGGCATACACACCCAGACTCTTTCTGAAGTTATTGGCTGGTCCATCTGTTAGTTTGCCCTAGAGTTATATGCTGACCACTGGAGTCACAAGTACAGCTGATACAGGGTTTGCTTTATTTATTTATTGTATTTATTTATTTATTTGTTTATTTTAAAGTTATTATATAGAGCTGGCTAGACCCGGAGGTATCAGAGCGCTTTACATGAGCATCAGATCAAAGTTACAGGTTACATCGTTACAAAGGTTACACAGTTATTAGGGCATGGAAACATAGTTACTTGTATGGTCGAGATAAACAATATGCACAAATATGAAAGGGGAAAAGCAGGCATTGGGAAAGGTTCAGGGGAGGGGGAAGGAGCTGGGGAAGTAGTCAGGTAATGAAGGCGGGAAAGAGGAGGGGAGGGTGTAGGACACCGCATGGAAAGAGGAGGGGTAAGGCGACGGGGAACACAAACTGGTAGAAGAGTCAACGCAATGTCCAAAGTCCAGTAAGCTGTGATCCCAGGGGAAGTGGTATGACTTCCCTATCTCAGTTGCGGGAGGCTCCCTTTACGCAGTGGACTCTCTCAGAGGGGTCTCTGAGACTCCATGGCCTACATTCTGGATTCTTCCCCAAAAAGGGGAGAGTGAGTTATTTGGCAGGGGTGCCATACCATACCTCAGCTGTGAGTGGCTCCCTTGGCGCAGCGGACTCTCTCAGCGGGTTCGCTGAGACTCCAGATTATAAATATTGGATCTTTCCCCAACAAGGGGAGAAGGAGTGCTTAGTCAAAGGGCACAAAGGACAGGGGGCTAGGCAGACACGCAAGCAAGACGAGAGATTCAGGGGAGAGGGGCTAGGAGCTAGGAGCTATGGAGGTAGACAAAGAGAGAAAGATTACTAAATGGGAACAAATTTAATTAATGAGTTATTATATAGCGCTGGCTAGACCCGAGGGAATCACAGCGCCTTACATGAGGAACAATAATGTTGCAATTTACATCAGTTAAAAGTTACATACGTATCAAGAAAGGTATTTAAATAACATAGGGGACAAGGTGAATGGAGCAAGGAATGGTAAGGGGATAGGGTAAACGGGTAGGGGAAGATAGGACGTAGAGACTGCGGAAATCAATTTATCACTTTTAAAGTATGGCATCATGGTGCTGACATGGTCACTGTACCAAACTACTGATCAATCAGTTTAATCGAAAGTGGAACATTGGTAACTTCTGTACCACTTGAATTTTCATGACTGGATCTCTTATTCCATATCATTGATCATGGTCCCCTTAAAGTATAGTATCATATTGCTGCCATAGTCAATCTATCAAGCTACTGATTGATCAGTTTAATCAACAATAGAACATTGATAACTTCTTTTTCACTTGAATTCTCATGATGAGGTCTCTTTTTCCATATCATTTATCCTGTTTCAAATGTCAATTTCCTGATTTTTTGCCTATTACTAAATTGATCCTGGTGCACCATTTACAAGCAACTAATGGTCTGCAGAACCTCTGCATAATTTATCATAAAAGAGAGAGAAACTTCCTCTACTCTAATAAAAATCAATTTTTTTATACATCTGGCTCCTTGATTTGTCATGATGTTGTGGTTTAAACCAAATAAACAGTTGGGCGCGTCAACCATACTATGTCTTCCTTGTTTATGAGGTTAGCTGTGTAGCTTGCGGAGAGCTGAAATCTGTGGTGTCCTAATTTAAAGACCCAACATCAATTTCTTGGGACTACTCCATCCTTAGGGATTCAGGTGGATTTGCTGAATCCCCCAGGAAGTGTGTGAATGGTGCCCCGATGTGTAGGTTGCCTTGTTTTCACTCTAACAAGGGATTTTGATTACTGTTATGCCGATGTTCTAGCAAACTTGATTCTCAGTTCACCAGACTCGTTAATGTGGGGGTAAAGAATTATCTATTGTCCTATTTCAATTGTGTTCTAAGAAAGTGAAATACCATTGTAGTCTAAGCAGCTAGGTGTATCATGTTTCTCAGATTGCAGGTGCCAGGGCCAGCTGCTCCTCATGGGAACAGTTCAGCCCAAACTGCCAGACCAGGTCCTCACAAAACCAAACACAAGCAACCTACAACCAGCTTTGCTCTGATAAGGGCTCATCAGCTAGGTATAGCTTGGTTCCAGTGACACTGTCAGAAAGGGACCCATGTGTCGGCAACACACAAAAGTTGATGGGAGGAATGCTTGCAATTTGTCTAACCACTTGCAGTTGCTCGAGGTAGCATCCCAACCTATTGTTCTTTTGCAAACATTCCTCCCATCACATTTTTGTGTTTCATAAGAGCTTTACCGTCCCTTTGTGAAAGGTAGCATGAAATGACATTGTGAATAGTTTTCTTCATCGCATCTAAGGAGGATTTTGCGCCAAATCCCATGATTGAAAGACTTCAAGACACTGTTAAAGACTTCACCTCTTATTAATTAGGGAGGGATGATTGGCAGGAAAGGGAGCAAGACCATGAAGTAAAAGTGATCAAAAGGCTTTCTTAGTTCTAAGTATTTACATAGTTATTCAAATAATAGTATTCTTACAGAAAGCAAAAGTTAGTTAAACAATGAAAGTCATAATAATGAAAAAACACCATGTGCCTTTAAGAAACTAAATAGCCACAATGCATCTGGTAGATATCAAATTTTTAGTAAAACCCCCTAAATATAGAAATGTCCTTGAGAATCTAGCCCTCTCTAACCAACAAGCAAAAAAGATTTAACAGGAAAGGCAGAAAGATCTGCAGTCTAAGAAGATAATATCCATCTCTCCCCCAGAAAGCATGTCTTTTATAATGTTCTGCACAAAGAAACATTCATTCATGGCATACTTGTATTTAACTGAGCAGCACACACGGTTTTACTTGCACAGCACCAATCACATTGTTAATATAAAACAACAAATACTAGCACATTGTTTTCATTAGCAGTTAAATACATTATATACTGTTCAGAAGAAATATATATTTTATTAATGCAAAACCATGAGAAAACAAAGATCTACTACTGTGCATTAATCATATTAGGTTTAACTCATAGTCTTTCAATGTTGCAACTCAAATACATTCCTTCCTGAGAAAGCTTCTGTTCTATTGGCAGACAAGGACAGAGACAATGGCAAGTAGCTGAATTTCGAGCCTCTTCCAAAAACAAATAAAACACATGAACATGTGCAGCCAATGCACAACAAATAAACATGCAATTTTCGGAAATGTGACAAGCACTCTTCTTAATGTGGCCTAGGTAGGCTAACTAAATCAAACCTATTTTAGGCATTATTTTCTGATAAAAATATTTCCCTTTTTCAATTCCCTCTTCTGTCTTTGACATGCTCTACTGTGGCCAAATAACTGCAATTGGGGCTTTATACTTTTTGGTGCTAGAGGTATCTAAAACATCTAACCATCATGTCTCCAGTTTCCTATATCTGTTTTTTGTCATTTTGATGTCTATTTTGTCATTAAAATGTATAGTATTTAAGAAATTAGAGCGATATTGTCATTGTGTTGTGTTTTCTACTGTTTTGGTGCAGATTTCTCTTCATATTTCTCCTAAATTAAGCCTGATTGCTCTTTGCTACAGGTCCCAAAGGTTGAGCTCAGGTTTAAATTATTGAGAACTAACTGAATCTAGTAAGAAATAGTGTCATTATTAGTTAAACAGGAGTACCATCCTCTTCACCTTGCCCATCCTCTTCAACTAATGATCCACTTTCTCACAACTGGAAAACATTGACCCTAACCAAACATATTGAGCCTATAAGTATTTAAATATTGGAGCATTTAAGTTGTCATAACTGCTATATATCCTAACTCATTATTGGCTGATACCCTATTTATCAATTGCTTGGATCACTCACCTTTTTTTCTCTTTTAAAAGTTCTTTATTGAGATTTTAACATTTCATCCCACCACCACCCCCCCCCCCCCCACCCTCCAATACAGGCAAATAATTTTATAAATATATACATAGTCCGATATACGCATAGTTTGAACATGTAACATATATATATATATATATATATCTTTGTTTTTTCTTTCCCCTTTTTTCTTTTCCCCTTCCCTTCTTAAACTCAACATAGCGAGTAATTATTTCGGACCAGATAAACAAGACAATTACTAATCACAGTCATACATTAGATAAACAATTTAAGCCGTCTATCATAGACCATCCATCCAATGAGTTAATGGGTACCAAATTTTTAAACCCCTCTTTTTTTTTTTAAACCTTTCCTGCCATAAATTGCTTTCTCCAGACTACAAGTCCAGAGTAGTCGAGCCCGCCACTGTTGAAAGGATGGTGGAACCTTATCTAACCACCCAGATGTTAGACAAATTCGAAACACAGCCATAGAAACAAACAAAAATCCCTTTATGTTATCCGGATGGTTCTCGTTATCTAGCCCCAGAATTATTTCTGCAGTTGTAATTTCTATTTTAGTCTTCATTACTTCAGAGAGAAAGATAGATATCTCTCTTCTAATAGCGCATAATGCCCCACAAGTGGCAAGCATATGGATTAAGTCTACGTCTGGCATCAAACATCTGGAGCAGAAGGTCCCTTTACCGGTGCTCCATTTAGCTAGTTGATAAGGAGTATGATATAATGAAAAAAAGGTTTTATAAAATTGGGCATATAACTTTGAGGACATTAATAACGATTGGGACATTTGAAATGAATTCTGTATACCTAAACTTGATAGCCCAAGTTTATCCTGCCATTTTAGTATATTTTTATCCATATCATCCAGAACGCTAGTCATTAAATTATTATATAGTACCCCAATTTTAACATTACTACATTGTACAGCTATTTCTATTAAATCATTTTCAAGCATAGCCATACCTCCTCCCCCCTTTTTCATGATAAAATCCCTCACCTGTAGATATTTTAAAAAGTCCCTGTGTTCCAGGCCATATTTATTTTTTAGAGATTCAAATGACATAAAGCCAGCTGGCTCATAAAGACAGCCGACTTGTACTATACCATGTCTAATCCACCGTGTCATACATGAATCAGAAAAAATCTCTGGGAGATTTTGATTAGTTATAAAAGTTGTATAATACGAAAATCTGCCTAGCCCTAAATGTTTACGAATCTGGCTCCAGGCAGCGTCGATTCCCGATAAAGTTTTAAACCGCACTTTCTTAAAGTGGCAGTCATACGTCAGTCGCCACAAATGTGCACCTGCCAAACTACCCAGAATAAGTTCCTGAGGCGATGGGACTGATCTCTCTGTAGTATCCTCACGGTTAATCTTAAGCAATAAATTACTGTATTTAAGAATTGTTGCCCACCAGTAAATTTTTAAGTTGGGGAGTGCCAGTCCACCTCTATCTATCGGTAGGGTAATAAATGTATTAGCTCTACGAGTTTTCCCATAGTTCCAAATAAAGTGGGAGAAAATTCTATCAATTTCCTTAAATAATAATGGTTCAAAATTCAAACAAATAGTGCGGAAAAAGTATACAAATTTGGGAAGATATAACATTTTTATTACATTACACCTTCCCATGATTGTTAGATGCAAATTATGTAATTTTTTAAAGCCTTTTTCGGTTTGTTTGATTAGGGGATCCATATTAAGTTTAACCAAGTTATTTAGATTAGCAGTGAGATTGACACCCAAATATATTGCTTTTTTCCGTTACTCTATCATCCACAAAATTACATTTATTATTGATTATAATTTGGGTTTTAGATTGGTTTAGTTTATACCCCGAGATTTCCCCAAATGTATTTGCCTCTTTTTCCATTTCCTCCACAGATTTTTTCGGATCGGCTGTCACAATAGCAATATCATCAGCATACGCTAAAGACTTAGTATCACCATTAGATGTCTTTATGGGAGTTATAGATGTATTTTCGGGATGTATGACGTTACCACGCATACCATTACCACGCATACCATTACAACGCGGTATTTACAACGAATACCGTTACAACGCATAGCGCTTTGAGGTGCTGGATAGTGGTAAGTATAATTTTATATTCCAACTCCAGTCCCCGTGGATACTAGGGAAGGTGTTGGATATCAAATTAAACTTATTCCCTATCCTAGAGCGCCCCCCAGCGCAATGCGTTGTAATGGTATGCGTAGTAATGCCTGTGTTGTAAGTGTAGTGCGTGGTAAAAAATGCGTGGTAACAGTTGTACACCGTATTTTCTTCCAGTCTGTGGATGAACGGATCTATGAAAATGGCAAATAACAGCGGGGAGCACGGACAACCTTGCCTTGTACCTCTTGTTACTTCAATTGAAGCGGAATTTTCACCATTAATCGAGACCACGGTTTTTGGGTTGACATACATCTTACGTACCGCGTTGATAAATACCTCCCCAATCCCACTCTTTGACATGGCGGTCCATAAGTAATCCCAGGAGACCCTATCAAAAGCTTTTTCGGCATCTAAGAGAATTAATGCCATAGGGTCTCCTGTTACTTCTGCCATGTCAAAGAGTGTGATCACCCTCTGAATATGGTCTGTGGTGGATCTACCGGGAACAAATCCATGCTGCCTGACCGAGATTATTTTATGGATAACCGGGGCTAGTCGAGTAGCTAATAATTTGGAGTAAATTTTTGCGTCATTATTTATCAAGGTAATAGGAAGGTAAGCCCCTAGTTCAGTCGGATCTTTGTCTTTTTTTGGAAAGACGATAATTTTGGCCTTGTTCCAAGATTCCGGTGCATGCCCCCCCTGAAATCCCTGTATTATAAGTTTGGTCATAATTTCTTTTAATTGCTTATGAAATTTAGCGTAGAATTCCGTTGGAATTCCGTCTAGACCCGTAGCTTTACCAGCGGGTAGGCTAATAATAGACAGAAGGATTTCAATCCAACATGGTATTTCTTCAAGTTTTTCTTTGTCAGTCTTAGGTAATTGAATCCCTGTGCCATAGTCCAAATATTCATTTATTTTAGATTGATTCTTCCCGGTCTCGGTGTAAAGATCCTTGTAATAATTATGAAAAGCTTCCCTAATCTCTTTTGGCTCGTTAGTAACACCTTTAATGGGATCTCTAATTTTAGTGATTGTATTATTACTAGTCTGCTGTCTGGTACGGACAGCTAGTTGATGTCCTACCTGTTCGTTAAGCTCGTAGATTTTCTCTCTGTTCATAGTAGCTTTTAAAACAGTTTTGGTAGTTAGTATTTCTGTTATTACATTTCTTGCGATTGCCACTCTTCTTACAGCTCCTTCTATGTCTGCGTCATTCTGTTCAGCAGTCATCAAATCTTCCTCTTTGCTGAGGAGATTATTTTGTAATTTGATTAGTTCTTGTTTAGCTTCTTGGTTATGCCTGATCGAAAATCTAAGGGTTTCTCCCCTTACTCCAGCCTTCAATGTATCCCAGACAACATCTAAAGGAGCACTCCCAAGATTATTAATTAGAAAGTCTGGGATCCACATTTCCATCATATTGCAGTATTTGGCATTAGTCAATAAAGCTCTTTCAAAAGTCCAATTACTGCGTGCAATTAAGTGAACCCCCATTTCTACAGTAATAATTAATGGATTATGGTCAGAAAAAACCCTTGGTAAGCGAGCAACTGAACAAAAAAGTAATATAAAATTAGACACAAAGAAATTATCAAGTCTGGAAAATTTAAGATGAGGGTGTGAAAAAAAAGTATACCCAGGATTGGTTGGAAATTTCATCTCCCAACAATCGGATATCGCGTGAGTACTACAGAAATCGTTAAGAGCATTAAATGTTTTAGGTTTTCTACCATGATAGATAAAGTGTGGCGCAGAGGACCACATCGATGGGAGATTTAAGTTTAGATCGCCACAAACAATCAGTGGCGCCGGCCAGTGCACTAATACATTTGATAAAAAATGTAATAGTTCTGGATTGTCAGTGACACAGCCATATATAGAGCAGATCGTAAGTTTATTCCCTTTTCCATACTTGCATTCTGTAATGGCCCATCGGCCAAATTTATCTACAGCTAATTTTACAAACTGTATCTCGCCCCCCCGTGCCAGGATAGCTACCCCTTTAGTTTTATTGGGCTGAGTTGTAGCAGTAATGACTCTATATCCTAGTGTTTTTAGCAAATATGCCTGTGACCTCTCAACATGAGTTTCTTGCAAAATGCGAATTCGCAAATAAAGAAAAATAAGGAATCGCAAAAAAAATGCAATTTTTTACATACATTCCATTTTGCGGATTCTAAATAGCGATTCGCAAAAAATCGCTATTTAAGATTTGCAAAATGGAATCTTGATACATCTAGGCCTAAATATTCTAAAGATATTGCTGTAGTTAACAACTCACATGCTTTCTGTAGAGCAGCTTTTCATAATTTTACTATAACTCATGTCAACAAAAAGAAAAAAAAAAGATTCAAAATCCCTGTATTTCGAATTCCTTAACCATATGACATTTTTGGCAAAAAATGTGTCACAGATTAGGCTGGGCTGAACTGGTGTAATTGTAGTCATTTTGCATTACAGAATTTGGAGAATTTTTTTTACTTGAGTTATACTGTATTGATAATTTTTAATGTGAGTGGCATTTCATCGAGACTTTTTGAACCAAGCAGACCGTTTTGGGTGTTTTCAGGCTCAAAACTAAAAATCTGAGAGCGAGCGGCAGTGTTTTGACGTGTGAGCAGCAATTCCTTTAATGCGAGCAGTCAACAGTCATTTCTGTTACTTTTTTTACAATAGCCTACTATTAAAATAGTTTTTGAGCACAAAACTACAAATCCAAACATGAGCTGCAGCATTTTAAAAGTAAGCAAATGTGAATCAACTCAGTATTTGGTTCAATTTTAACTCAAATGGATTATTCATGTAATGTTTTGAGTGTAAGTTGTATTTTACATAATTATGTCTATTTTCTCACAATTGTGCAGTAATTTCACATAAATATACATAGCAAATTACACAGGTTTCACACATTCCTAGTAATCATTTCTGTTTACAGAACTTGTAATTACTAAGGGGGTCATTAGGAAGAAGGGAGGACATTGTCTGCCCGCCATCCTCCTGTGGAATGGGACCGCCCGCATTTTGTACGGGGGTCCCGCTGCATACATTAGGAAGCGCCTGCCACACAGGCGGGCGCATCCTGCATTCTTATTTTTTTTTTTTTTTTTATCCTCATCTGCCCGACACACGTCCCTTAGATGCGGAGAGAACCACCCAACCATCTCACTGCCTTTGGGAGCAATGCCCTGAAGATTGAGCCGCTTCACAACTCGGCAGAGAATTTTATGAGTTGGTAGGAACAACCGTACATCTTGTGACGATGTCTCAAGGCAACTTCGTGCCAGAAAATTCAGTATATAGATGTCGGAATCTGGGCAAACCACAATACTGAACTGTTGAGTGGGTGGGCTTAATCATCGGTTATTGGGGAAAAAAAACTCTACATGATCTTCTCAAGTCTACCTTTGAGGTTTCATATAATGAGGTTAGCCATGCTGAGTGGGTGGGAGGGGTGGTGTCCACCCAATGCATGCATATCTGCCGTCTTGCCAGCAAAATAGCGTAAAACAGAAAAGATCGTGCTGCCCCGGTTATGTTCTGGTCGAAACCAAGAATGACAAATGGTAAGGATAAAGAAATGTCGGTTTTGATAATTGAGTCCAAAGTTACTTTGATCTCCATCCAGTAAGTAGCTATATGGGGGCAATCCCAGAACATATGAATGTCAGATGCTGAGGGCAGTTGGCATTTGTTACAGCATTTCCCTTCTTGAAATTTGGATAGACGTAAGGGGGTGAGATATGCCCGATGTAAAGTAAACAGATGGTTTCGTCTAAGCCAAGCGGGTTTTACCAATTTATACAGAAGGGTGAAAGATTCTGTCCAACTGTCCTCATCCATTGCCGCAATTTCTCTACCCCATAGCTCTTTTGGGAGATGAAAATCCCCATCTATCTCTTCATGTATAGACCAATACCAACAAGCCATCTCCTTACCTCCTATCTGTTTTTCGACTAGCTGTTGTTCTAGAGGACTAATTCTCCCGATATTAGGGACTTTCCTGATTAATTCTCTGGCCCAGCTACTAATTTGTGTGTATTTAAATCTTGACAGTGTCGGCCCTACTTTCTCCCTAAGAACTTCCCACGATATCAAGATGCCTCCACAAAGCAAGTCACCCCATCTAGAAAGCCCAGCTGTTATTAGGGGGGTTGCCAGAGAATCCTGCAGGCATGGTGGAAGCCCGGGAGAGTCCCAAATTGGTGCATGATTTGAATAATACGCCAACCCCACTCTACGCTTAATTTGTACCCATGACTTCAGTTGTGTTAGTAGAGTCTTCAGCCTCACCTTCTTGAAAAACTTTCGATCTCCAAACTTGAAAAGAAACCCATCCAATGGGAGGTTTGCCCCTACCAACATAGCTTTAAATAGCTTCCCATTTGAAGTAATTTCTGGTGACTTCAAAAGCATTCTTGAATGGGAAAGCTGAAACGCCCAGGAATAGTACTGTAGATCTGGGAGGGCCAATCCACCTTTTTCCCTCCTCCTCCTCAATTTTTTCCAAGCCAACCTCGTGGCTTTGTAACCCCAGATGAAAGAATTTATTTCTTGTTGGCACTTAAGAAGTTGCTTAGAGTCAAATGCAATGGGGATTGTGTTAAAAATAAAGGTCTGTTTCGGAAGGATAGACATCTTTACGATGTTAACCCTCCCAAAAATTGATAATCTAAGACCTACCCAGGATCTTAAAAGGGCCCTACACTCGTTGGTGACCAGGTCTAGGTTTGTTTTTGCTAAGGCATCAATGTCTTGTGTTATTTTGACTCCAAGATAACGTACTGAGCGAGTTGGCATCCTGCATTCTTGACATTGCGGCGGGCGGTGCACTCAGTACCGCCTGCTATAAACCAGGAAGGCATGTCGTGCACTTCCACCGCGTTGTGCCTGCCATGTTGTGCATGGAACTGCAGGGGGTACCATAGGTACCCCCCATATGCACCCCCAACCCCCAGAGTCCCTGGGATCCCGCAACATCATTGAATTATCATATTTTGTAACAAAGAGGGTTTATCAACTAGTTATAACTCTTACATACAATAGCATATTGGAAGAACGTAAGGAATTATTGCCCGGAATACAAAGGGTTTGATGGACACATTATCTAAAAGTAAATGGGGATACAGTGTAAAAAGTATTTTGGCAATAATTATGGAACTATTATTCCTGAAACATGTGTCTTTATATATCCTCTCTAATTTTGCTGTTTGTGTTAAATTTTGCATGAATGATAGCCAAGTTAGCCATAGGATGGTCTTAACCCAAACTTTTTGCCTTTCTCTTCCATTTGTGCTGAGCTTAAGACTTTTTACACTTTACCACTCCAAACCTTTGCTTTGTTAATATGGCTGAGATACCCGCCACCCCCTCTCAACACAATCCCCAAGGATGGGAAACCGGAAACAGTTCTGAACTTTTGGAAGACGGGAGGGAGTGACCCTCCCGGCCGTATTTATTAAAATATGAAACAAAATTAAAACATTAAAATAACAGTTTCATATTATGTACAATTTCATTACCACATTGCAATGTTTGGCTAACCTTAACATATTCTCTAATACAAAGGTTCTCCTAGCCGAACTAACATCCTACAAAACATCTAACTTGAAATTTTGAAATTGTACATCCTAACGTTTAAGGGCCAACGGCAAGGTCGTAACCGGTGTCAAGATCCCTAACCAGAAATATCCCCCTCACTTGTGAGGGGCGACCGCACAGAGGTGTACCTCGAGTGCAACTACCAATTTCCCTTGACTTGACGGGGGCCCAAATAAACTCGATGCCACTTAAAGGTCGTCCGAGGACTCGTGTGAGGAATCTAGAAGGTAGCGTAGACCCCCCCCCAAACCCCACACAACTTACCACATCTGCCGTCGCAGATGTCCTGGCCCCGGGAAATTCTCCGGGAGGGGGCTGTAGCCCCCCCTACCCAGGAAGGGGCCTTGACCGCCTTTCCTTTCCTTTCGGCGTCCCATCCTTAGAAGGGACCGCCTTCCCCGTTGAGGGGCCAATGGCCACCTCCTTCGAGCGCTCCCATCCGTAATGGGTGACGCCCACTCATAGGGATCTTCCAATTAGTGCTCACCGATCATGACCTTACCGCCACAGGCCGGATAGTTGACCGGCTATCCTGACCCCCCACAACACTCCTACCTAAAGGTCATGTCTTAAAGTCTTTAGCCAAGCTATCCAGTCTCCTATGAGTAACTCGTTCCCCACCCGGGACAAATGAACACCATCCCCCAAATACATACTGTCACCAGTAATACAACCATGCGAAATAGAATGCAGTGTATTGGAACGGAACAATCTACTCACTTTGTTATTAATTTTCCTTACTGAATGGTTTAGAGCAGAAACAGAAATAGCCCCCCGCCATACTTTACGTGGGATCATATGTGACCATGCAATCGTGCACCCTGGAACTCTCCTCGCCAACCAACTTACAGTGGAAAGCATCGCCTCAAGAAGAAGTCGTCTACCAGTGGTGACTAAATCATTGCCCCCAAGATGTACTATGACTATAGCCGGCGGTGACCTCGTCCGCCCTAGCAAACCCTCAAAAAATGATTGAAACTGGTCAATACAGAGTCCGCCCTTTCCGTAGAAGGACACACTGTACCCGTATTCCCCAGCCACGTGATTCATGTCACCTGCTTTGAATACGTCCGCGGCTCGCCTCACGTATGAGTGGCCCACGACCCACACCTCCTTTTTCACAGCCGGTGAAGTATGACCGCTGGCCCGGTGTTGGGTCGACTGCATAGTCCGCCCCGCCTCGTAGGCTTGCGCAACTGAAACCAAACAAAAACAAGAAGCGTGAGTACATCGTTACAGCTTCACAACATGTGCAACCGCACATACCTCTTATAACAATTGGAGGACCAACGCCCCACACGTTTAATTTGTTCAACATTCAGACCCCTGGCCGTAGCCTCTGTAGCAGCCCCTATCCGAAAGGAATGGGTCCCAAACTCGCCCGGGTTCAAGCCCGCAGCCGTAATCGACATCGCAAGCACCCGCTGAAACTGAAACCTCGTCAGTGGGGTGGCGTCAGCGTGTCTCAACAAAGTCCCCCCCCATGATGCCACCCTTTGTGCTAAATACTCCTCTACACAACTCACCGGGCACATGGAGGACCCGGGGATCCTTCGTATCATTATGCAGTCCCCCATCGAGCCCTGGTCGGTCTTGGACTTGACAAATGAGACAGTCATTGTCTCCCCCCTGACTTGGACGTGCTCTCGGCACAGCCCCCCCATGGTATCCTGCTTGTTCCTTGCCACTAATTCGCTTACCCGCATAGCCCCATGGAATGCTAGCACAAAAGCGGCTCGGAATAACACTGCTTCATACTGGGATGAACATGTTGCAGGAAGTACAGATAACAACAAAGCCAACCTATCCAGACCTATCGGGCGCCTTTCATCTACTCTGCGACCCTCAAGGCGTTGCCACCCACGTAGCGCTTTTTGCACAACGAAAGACGCTGTCAGGTCCTGGATCCCATGAGCCCTAGCCACAAAGGAAATGGCGGCCCGATGCCTCTAGGCCGTAGCCACTGATTTGCCTGCCTGACGTAACGATAGCAGGAATTTTACTACCAACTCCTCCTGGCCCCAAAGCTCCCCTCTAGCTGCCCCCAAAAAGGCCCAATAGGAACGGAACGCCCCTTCATATGCCTTCCTCGTCCTGGGTGCTAAACTCTCTCCCACGAGGTTCTGTAGTTCGGGGCACCGAGAGACCAGAGAGCTTCGGGAAAGGGTGCTGCCACCGGGTCCGCTGTGGGCAGAAAACCCCAGAAGGCCTGCATACGAAAACGAGAAAGCGCATCAGCCGCCTGGTTCATCACCCCCGGGACATGTCTTGCCTTAAATATCACATTCAATTGCATACACAATAACACAATTTCCTTGAGCAATCTCAGAATCCACTTGCATCGTGCTGCCTGGCTATTGATACACTCAACAACGGTCATGTTATCAGACCAGAATACCACAGAGTGATCTCTGAACCCCTCGGGCCAAGTTCTCAGGGCCACCAGAATGGGAAAAAGTTCTAGGAAAGCAATGTTACTTGTCAGACCACTCTCATGCCACCATGACGGCCATTTTTGTGCCGACCACTGTGTGCCGAATATGGCACCAAAACCAATGCTCCCTGCCGAATCCGTCCACAGCCCCAGCTCCTCGGAGGACACGGCCGGTTTGTTCCAGACAATTCGGCCATTGAAATCCGCCAGAAATGCCAACCAAATGCGCATGTCCTGGCGAACCTCTGCCGAGAGCCTTGTGCGATGATGACCCTCCTTCAGGCCGACCATGGCTTGAGCGATCGAGCGAGAAAAGGGGCGGGCCATCGGTATAACTCTTAGGGCAAAATTCAACTGTCCCACCAGTTGCTGTAATTGATGTAGCCTAACCTTAGACTCACCTATACACATTTGCAGGGATGCCCTGAATCTTAACACTTTGTCCCCTGGTAGACGAAAACAAATTTCCTCGGAATCAAGCTCGATCCCCAGAAACTCGAGGCAAGTCGAGGGACCCACTGTCTTACCTGGTGCCAATGGCACGCCAAACTGATTCATCAATACACAAAATGCAGTCAAAGCCTGTCCACATTCGGGATCCCCGGCTGCCCCCAGAAACAAAAAGTCATCGAGATAATGCATCACATGTTGAAACCCCGTTTTCCTCGTGAAGACCCATTGCAGGAAGCAACTGAACTTTTCGAAATAGGCACAAGATATAGAGCACCCCATCGGCATACACCTATCCATGTAATAATGACCCTGAAACATGAAACCAAGGAGACGCTGATCGTCTGGATGTACCGGGAGCAACCGGAACGCTGACTCGATATCAGATTTTGCCATCAGCGCACCGGGCCCCAGGCGATTCAAAATGGCTACGGCCTCATCGAAGGATGCGTACCGCACCGAACACACTTCCGGGTCTATCGCATCGTTTACTGAAAGACCACGCGGGGCTGATAAATTATGTATCAGCCGAAACTCCCCCGGGTCCTTCTTGGGGACCACCCCTAAAGGGGAACAAACAAAGTTAGCGACTGGTGGCACATTAAATGGACCGGCGACTCGACCTCGAGCCACCTCTTTCCCGATCTTCTCTTGTACCACGGTCGTATGCTGTAAGACCGATATCTGGTTTTTACATTGTGGCATACCCTGAAACTCTCCCACTGGGATGCGGAAACCATATGAAAATCCGTTGCGCAACACCCCAGCGGAAGCGTGATCCGGGTATTCGCTGAGCCAGGGAATCATTGCCATGGTATCAATCGGGGTAGGTAAAGGTGCCCCTCGGACTATGTCAGACCTGTTTGGCGCCTCCTCTACCCCCGTTATCACCCGTTTTGGCTCTGCACATGGACTCAGGATGGGATGATTGCCCACACCCCCCACATTCGTGCCTAAATTTGCATGACCCCTGGGGCCTAGTACATTTTCCCCTGTTGAAGTTCCAACAAACCCCCCTTTTACTTGCGTTGCCGGCTGGCCTCGAGTGATTGTCGTTACTCGTACCTGATCGAAAGGGCGTCCCCCCATATTGGCGGGAGGATTCACCAACGTTACTCCCTACCAATGGTACCTTCAACATACCAGAATCCTCCATTTTGGACCAGGACACAGAATCATAACAATCCCAAGTTAAATTTTTATCATGCTCTTTTGCTTTTCTGAAAATATTGTCGTAACAAAACCAATGATTGCCCTCGTGAGATACTGAATACCCCATGATCCGTGACTGATAGATCGGTAATTCGGGCAGCAATTCGGGCCCACGTTCACCCAAAATGGATGTAAAAACCCCCCATGCCTTGCCCCAATTACCAATGTTTTCATTTACCTTAAAGGCGGCCATCTTTGCGCGCCAAACACTTGGATGCATGAGCTCTTTCTGGCCCTTAACGTGCTCCATTTCATAATGGTCGGTAAGCAACGAGAAGATGTTTATATATTCCCCTGCCCATATCTTCTCTTTAATAGCCAGAGGGACATGTTGACCCAATTTTTCCCTCCGAGAGGGTGCCGACTCATCCCTCGCAATCGGCAATGGCCGCTTACCTGAACCGGAAGCTGTATCTGCGACTGGAACTGATGGCGATGGTGCCTTCGTCGCTTCCCTTGTTTCCCGCAGCTGCCTCATCAACACCTGCGCGTCGTCAGCCGTGGCGCCCTTGCTACTTTTACCCAACCACGCTGCTAATTGTGCTGCCAGCTCGGGCGGCATATCCTCCCCGGACACGGGGGTGACCACTACAGGAATCGGATTCCCTTCCGCCGGCAAAGGAGTGGGTGCTTCGAGTGGGGTACAGGGAACTGGGGCGTCTCCCTCAGCTGTTCCCCTTCTGGGCCTCTTGCCTTTTCCTCCTGGAGCTGCTCCTGCCAGAGGACGTTTAGGCCCCCCTTCCTCGTCTTTCTCCGCCATTCGCTTCTTTAAGTCGGTCACCTCCTTCATGAGAATACGCAGCATCTGGTCGGTAGTCATTCGCTTTCCCGCCTTCTTAGGCATTCTCCGACAGAGTATCTGAAAAACAAACAAGAAAGATTACAACGCTCAAAATTGGCTCTTCGTTCCGTCTCGAGCTCACGTGCAGCGAGGTGGTGCAGCTTCAGAGCACAGGAACAAGAGGATGCTTCCTTGGCTTGTTGCTCCTTTTATCCGTCTTCAGGGCGGGCGTAAACCCGCCCCGGCCTGCCCCGAGGGCGTGGCCCGGCCGCGTCAGTGTCTAGGCCAGCCCACTCCAGGGCGGGAAAAAGGCGCGCCCCGGCTACGCCGCTTCGGGCATACCAGCCGAGACTCGCCTCCCGCCCAAGATGGCTTCCCGGGGGGATCGTGGTACTCCGCCATACGTTCGGGGGGACCGAATGGTCACCCCTTTCCATTTTGGGGACAGTGAGTAATCCTTGAATTGAAGAACATTGTGGTTTGCATGTGCAAAAGGGATGTATAAGAAGTTCCAAAAGTTGTTGTCCCTTCCTGTTCAAGGCCTGATGTACTATACATAATGCTTTAAATGGTATCCTTTTGTGTAGCGCTAGCCAATGAAATGTTGCTAGAAAAGTAGAGAGAGAGTGGTATTTTGGTTATCCCAGAAGAGTATGAGCTACTGAGTTTTGGATCCGCTGAAGGTTTTTTATCACTGAACTGGGGCTTCCGAGATATACTGAATTTTCATAGTATAGGCATGACAGAATCAGACCTTGCAGTGACACTCTCTGTGTGGAAGATAGTAACCAACCCAGCACTTTTCTAATGGTTCTCAGCACACTGAAGCAACTGGTGGCTTGTTTTCTGGCCTTGGCTTCCATAGTCAGGTTATTATCTATTAGAACACCCAGACTTTTCACTTCCAAATTAGGATACATATATCTTCCCCAAAGGAGTTAGTCGAAAAAAGCAAGTATTCCAATCAAGTAGTCAAGTATTCAGGGACACCAAGGTATATAACAATGGTGACGAGCATGTGAATTAAAGTGGAGCTTTCTCAAAGCTTGCAGCAACTCAAACCATATACCAAGCACAGAAGACACCTGAGTTGAAAGAAGAGCTGGGTGCCAAATGTAATCCCTAGGTTCTACACAAGTGCCTCTGTCTAGGAGGTTTCAGGTCTGCTACTCTCCCACCAATTGAACTGAAAAGACACAAACAGTAAGGTTTCAGTCATTTTCAGCAATTCAGACATATTTGATGACAAGGTTAAAACTCACTAAAGACCACTTGGAGGGAGATTTTAAATGGTGCTGTGTAATTGCAGACCTCTTCTCGAAGAGAGTAGCACCTGAGTGTCATCAGCATAGGAGACCACATTAAATTCATGTGACGCAACCAATGGTGTAAAAGGAGCCATATAAACGTTAAATAACTTAGGGCTCAGAGATGAGCCCTGTGGTACCCCAACCTACAGTTATAATCAACGTTTGCTCTTACTTGAGTTATTCTGAAAGAATCCTTTTATGTCAGGCTTTTCGTTGGAGGAAATATTGGATATGTCTATTTGGACTGGTAATACTACATTGCCTACTGAATGAATACCAAAAATAATGTTCAGAAACTCTTGGCTCCTCCCTCCCGTGTTGCTGATGGCGGCTGGTAGGGGGTGTTCCTTGTGCTCCGGGGTTCCTCGACGAATTGGTGTTTTGGAGCAGCAGCAGTAGCTCAGACTTGAAAAAATCAGAGAAAGCGTAGTTTAGGCAGCCTATCCTCTGGAGCCCGAGTCTTGCTGACCCACGCTGTGCCTGCAAGCACCCTGACAGAGACAGCATTTTTACCGCATTTTTTCCGCTACATCGATTCTGCACACCTGATTTCGGCGGCGGTGGTGGGTGAGTCTTTCCAAGCGTGGGGCAACAGCTGCAACCAGCATTTACGGTGGCAGACTCAAGCATAGGCACCGGGAGGTGCGAGAAGAGTGGCACGAGCCGCGCGCTTGTTTAAGGCTTCTGACTCTTTAAAAAAAGTCGTTCTTTTTTCTTTTTTGTGGCACTTACTTACTGGGGCATTGTGAAACCAGTGGAAGTGGCGGCACAGCTCGCGGTTCTTGCAAGTTTGAACGGAGGCATCTTTCCCTTCCTTGGCGGCCAGGACTACATTATCCAGCATGCTTTGCTTCCCCAATGCTTCAGGTGCTAAGGGTGTTAAAGGAGCCCTGTAATGGTTGAGAGCACCTGAGCGTTGCCCTGCGTTGAAGTCTTTGGCAAAGTCACAGTATACTGCAGTGGACGGGCCGCCTCTGAAAACAAGCCTCACAGCCTCACAGAGTCTCTCTCTCGTTCTGCTTCCCCACGCTGACTCTTATTTACCAAACGCTACAACTCACCTGGACCAGCCTGCCCTTGCCCGTGAGGGTTCCCGCTTCCCGCAGCAGCTCGCGCACCCACTCCGCAGGTGCCGCTTCGCGGTGAGAGGCGAGGGGCAGGAGAAGCTGACCGGACGCCTGGGGCCGACAGAAGAAGGGGAAACCATCGGAGGCTGCTGAGGGAGCGCGCTGCAGGGACTCGAAAGACCAGGAGTCCCTGCGCTGCACAGGCGTGCACGGCTGCGCCCCCAGCGAGACACGCCCACCGTGCCTGACCAGACAAAAAGGCGTGTGTTATCTTCCATCGGCAGGAAACGCCAAACGCTACAACTCACCTGGACCAGCCTGCCCTTGCCCGTGAGGGTTCCCGCTTCCCGCAGCAGCTCGCCGCACCCGCTCCGTGGGTGCCGCTTCGCGGTGAAAGGCGAGGGGCAGGAGAAGCTGACCGGACGCCTGGGGCCGACAGAAGAAGGGGAAAACATTGGAGGCTGCTGAGGGAGCGCGCTGCAGGGACTCGAAAGACCAGGAGTCCTGCGCTGCTCAGGAGTGCATGGTCGTGCCCCCAGCGAGACACGCCCACCGCGCCTGCAACGCCCCTCACTTAACAACACACAGGACGCTGAGCGGGACGCCGAGCGAAGCCCGAGCAAAGGGCGGGCAGTCTGTGGCAGTCAGGGGCTGTCAGAGGCTGGGCTGGGCCACCTCTCTTTCATCTACCATTCCTTGGGCAAGAACTAGCAGTTCCTTCGGGGATCTAGAGGCCTACATGTCTACTCGTTCTGGGAAAGCTTTGAGGGGTGGGGGAGAGGGCACTGCAGGGAGCTCCATGATAGGCACGATGGATACATTTATTACAAGAGTAGCTGCGGTCATTAAAAAGGAGATTGTGATGACGGAACGCCGTCTTTCACAAGATTCTTTTCCGGCTAGACGCTCCTCGTTAGGAGCAGTGGCTCATGCCCTGTCTCCAACTACTTCCCATCCTGCCCCTCCTCTTCCTGAGATCCTGTCCGAACAGCCACGGATAGCTGCAATAGGGGCAAGTATCGACAGGCTGGAAAGCATGGTTGCACAAACCCTGCCCATTAGCTCTAGTCCAGTGGTTACAGGATTCCGACCTACTCCACCCCCAAGCACCTCCACTAGCCAGGAGCATCAACCGCCCCCTCAGGACCCTTCCTTGGCTCGTAACCCGTCGTATTTGGCATGTACCTCTCTGGTTCGTGCTAAGAGGAAAAGGGTTGCCAATACACAGAAGGGCAGCTTTACTTCGCTTCATAAGCGTCCGAGGAAGTATGCCCCAAGAGGCTCTGCCCTACCTAACACCCGTGGGCCCGCCATATCTACCACCTATCCAATTAGAGGAAATAATCCCATGGTAACTGTAGCTGGAACCGTACAGGCTAAGTCCACCACTCCTGCACCGCCAACAACTTCGCCCAAGCTCATTGAGGATCTGGTCAGGTCCTTATTGGTCCCGCTCATCGACCAAGTCAAGAGCCTGGGGGATAGGCTTGATAGCTTTGAACAGTCCACCCGGGACAACTTCTTTTCCCTCAAATCTCTTATAAAATTGCAATTTAAATCTAGGGAGGATAATGCGGGTGGGAATGTCGGGAAGGGGGATCTAGGGGGTCGAACTCAGGCAATACCACCTTCCACGTTAGTATCGGACATAGCAGCAGGGAAGGTCTCTGCAATTGTTCCCGAGACCCCTGCCACTATTAAACCGAGAACTATAATTCACACTGCCCAGGTCCATGCCAGTACCACCCCGAAAGCAAAGAATTCAAAACCCAAGCCTGATCAAAAGAAGTCGCAAGTGGGAGGGGCCCCTGCTAAGCCACACAGGCTGGCTCACCAAACTGTTGACGCCAGGGTAGCTGCCCCGGTCTTAAAGGCCAACGCAGCAACGAGCCACCTTGAAGCCCCTCCTCCTGTAGCCGTACCACAGAAGCGGGCTCGAAAATGTCCTCCAGTAAATCTCCCGCCAGAGTGCCATCCATATGTTGCAGTCCTTATTAATGTCCCCGTCCTGAAGGATGCCCAGCCAGAAAACCACCAAGCACTGAAGAACAAAACCATCCACTGGCTAAAAGCCAATAGACCGCTTCCCAGGGGCGTGGATGGGTTGATTCTTGGAGTGCGCAGGGTTGAATGGATTGGACAGGGAAAGAAACTGTTTGAGGGCGATTGTGTGGTAGTCAACTTCCAAGATGCGAGAGTTGCCCACGCAATCTGCAATCCCGAGCAGGCCAAGGGGGGATCTGGTATTGATGCGGTTGACTTTTATCCACGACCGCCTATGAAATGTCCTGGCCAAATCCCTGTGGCTACCTATCAAACAAGTTTGGCAGTCAATGGCATCCTGCCACACCTCTGTTCCAGCCGCATGCGGCGTGGCCGAGGCCGAGTTGGGGTCCCAGGGGGTACTGACTTGCTGACTCCCTTGGGGAGGCTTGGGGGGTCTCAAAAACTGCTGGAGTTCTCTACCCATCCCCAAAGCTGACGGGTTTATCTACCGTAATTGGGAAGCAGGTAGCCATAATGGCTAATCGAGAATCAGGTGAGGGGCGGGACCCAAATGAAGCTGCCATTGGCCACACTACTTTAACAGAGGTGGGTTTGGGAGGTGCTGTTGAGTCCAGTAGCGCTGCAGCTGTGACAGACCCATTTATCAGGGTTTTCAGCTGGAACGTAGCTGGACTGGACAGAAAGTTGACCTTGCCTGACTGGAACGCTCTGGTGGAGGATTACTCCATTTGTGTGTTCCAGGAGACATGGAGTAGGGAGCCCCTACACAAGGCGGGCTACTCCTCTCAGTGGAGAGGTGTGGCTCACTGGTTAGAGGCGGCAGACCCGAGTGCAGAGAACGGCCCGGGACCAGGGTTCGATTCCCGACGCGGCAGGGTCTTGGACCAGGATCAGCGGACTGATAATTCTCGCATCGGTGCCTACTCCGACCAGGGAGCACACTCGGCAACTCTGGGCATTAGCTTGCCTCATCTCCACAACGGCCCCACACAAACGCCGGGGATGCCTGGTTTCACCTTGGAGACCCCCAGGAGGGACTATCTCACAGGGAAAGCCAGGACGGGTTCCCCAGCGGTCTATAGCGCTACGAGGCCTCCGGGTAGCAGTGCGCTTTACAAGACACAACAATTTACAATTTACAATTATATACCTGCTGTCTACCCGGAATCAGGCAGGGGACGTCCCTCGGGAGGGCTTCTTATCTGGGTATCTTCCTCCCTTAATTGCAGGGTGGAGGAGCACCAAACAAACAGTCCGGACCTTCTAAATATTACTCTAAAAAACTCCAGGGGCCGAGTCATCCTTAACATCTTCAATATCTATGCACGGGGCACAAAGAGAGGCAAACAATCACCCACCATAGCTCTTTTAGAAGGTTTGCTTAGATCCTCCCCCTACAAGTTATGTACCATGGTCGCGGGCGACTTTAATTGTACATTTGAGCCTCTCGGATCAGAAGTCACTCAAGACCAGGAGGAGGATGATTTTAGGAGGGGAATACCGGTTCTAGAGCTTAGCCCTATAAAGCGATGGACGGAAGTGGCACTCCTGATTAACTCCCTTACTATCGAGTTCGATCTGAGGGCCCTTAATGGAAGAACTAGATCAGACAAAGCGGGAGCCCATACGTATAACAGGCCTAACCATACGTCAAGAATTGACTACATTCTGCTTGACGTCCACCTATGGAGCTCGGTGGAAGATATGGAGATTATATCCTCCGTTGAGAGCGATCACAACTTGCTCTCTCTCGCCTTGTCTCCTGGGTGGTTTGAGGGCATAGGAGGCTTGCCCGTTTGTGCTACTGTTTCCGGTGAATCAGTTGTCTCGAACTGTGGCAGGCGGCTGAAGTGGGCTAAGCTCACGCTCTCGGCTGAGAAGATGTCCACCATATCGCAGCTCCTAGCCACAGCCTCAGACAACTTGGATTCCCTTAAGGGAGGACCGGTGGAATTGTTTGACCGGTTCTGTAATCTAACTCCGGCTATAAGTAACTTGTTTATTGTCCCATCCAGTCGCAACGGGAGGAAGACAGGTCCCCGGAAAAGACAGGGTTGGTTTAACCATAAGTGTAGGGTAACTAAGACACTGCTTGTTGAAGCAGTGAAATCAAAGTCCCAAATTAGGACCAGTGAGGCCATAAGGCTATATTCACAATGTTTGAAAGTTGCTAAAAAGGAATGGAAGGATAACTTTTGGCAGGATCTCCTGACTGCTAGTCGAGGGAGAGACGCCAAAGGCTTTTGGAATATGGTGGGCAGTAGGAATCGCCCTGATGACACCTTGAGAACCTGTACGATTCCGGCACAGTTGTGGTTTAACCACTTTAAGGCCCTATATACAGCTGTTGAAGGCCCACTTGATGACCCATTCTCCCTTCCTCCATTTGTACTGGACAGAGCCACTGACCCCTTTACTTCACGGGAGGTATCGAACTTGATTAAATCCCTGATACCCCTGAAAGCAGCTGGTCCTGATGGGCTGCCAGGGGATCTTCTCCAAGCCTATCCGGGCGAATGGGGCATTTTGATTTCTGCTCTTTTGAACTCCATCCAAGAGGGAGGGCTTGTCCCTGAGTCGTGGAAAGGGGCAGAGGTAGTTCCAATTTTTACAAAGGGCTGTCGGGAGCAACCGGGGAACTACAGGCCAATAAGCCTCATCGACTCAACCCAGAAGGTGGCGGGAAAAGCAATTTTTGGGAGGATTCTCCATTGGGTGGATGAAAATCACATATTGTCCGATTTGCAGGCAGGCTTCCGTTCCGGTACGGGAACTATAGAGCAAGTGTTCAGACTATTGCTTCTACACTGGAAGGTGGTGGAACTGGGCAAAGGCAGTCTATACCTGGCCTTCATAGATCTAAAGACTGCCTTTGACCTGGTTCCTAGGGAGGAACTCTGGAGGGTTTTGCAGGGTCTCGGGCTGCCCCCATATATCCTACTGCTTCTCATCGAACTACATAAAGACAACTATGCCCAGGTGCGATGGTGACAGAATGGGGAAAAGACCGATAGGATCCCAGTAAAAAGGGGCGTCCGACAGGGCTGCGTACTAGCTCCCACACTATTTTCTCTGTACGTGAATGGTGTGGTAGAGCACCTGCTTGAAGAACCAGCAGACGCCCCCTCCCTGGGGGGCGTGAGGATCCCAACCCTCCTCATTTCAAAGACTCCCCAGGGCCTCCAGAAGCTTTTGAACCGTTTTCAGGACTTCTGCTCAAAAAGAGGGCTTGCCATCAATGTGGACAAAACCAAATACTTGATCATGCACCCTCCACGCAGGCTTGGCCGTCCTCCAGTACTGAACTCTGTTCCCCTGGACAGAGTTCCAGAATTCGACTATCTAGGGATCCGAGTGAGTGATGTCATGAGCTGGTTACCCCACATTGACAAAATGACCCTTAGCCACAAAAGGGTAGGGGGTGCTTTGTTGAGAGAGTACCGTAACTCCTCAAAGCAATGTGTGGCTCCAGTAATCGACATCTACAAAGCTAGAGCTGTCACTGCATCTCTTTACGGGGCTGAGCTTTGGGGCCTTGGTAATTTGGAAGCCCTATCCAAGGCTGAGAACAAATTTCTGAAGGACCTTCTGGCCATTCCGATGAGCAGTCCAACAGTTCCGGTGCTCTTGGATGCAAGCTGCAAATCAATTAAGGACCAGGCTCGCCTCCGGCCCCTCCTTCTATTGGCTCGTCTGTGGAGGGTCCCCGAACTGAAATCATATGCGGATGGGCTGTCGGAGGTGATGGGAATGGGTGGCTGGCACAAGATCAAGTGGCTCAGGGACATTAAAAACCTCCTGGGAGATCTAGGTCCGGGGTCTTGCTGGACTACACGATCTGCCCCGCCGAAAGCAACTCTGAAAAAACTATATTGGGAGTGTGTCTCTGCCCAGCTCATTATCAACCCACGTCACTGCAATACCACCGCAGCCTATTTGAAAATAAAAGACGTCTTTGCTTATGAGCCATATTTGGATCTAATTACAATTTCAGCTGACCGGGCACTTTACATTAAATTTAGAGTAGGCACCTTACCTCTAGGAGACCTGCTCTCACGATGGAATACGCCCGCGCAGATGTCACCGTACTGCGCACTATGCACAACTAGGCCTGAAACTGTGGCTCATTTCTTTTTTGAATGCCCTGATTACACCCGCCCAAGAAGACACTGGCTCAAACCTCTCTGTAGACAATTGGGAACTCGCCAGTATATGGTGGCCTTACGGATTTTACTAACCGATACATCCTCCCCTATAGTTTGTGGCATTTCCAAATTCCTAAAATGGGCATGGTTGATTCGCTCAAAAAGACTGTCTATATCATTGTAATTCTTTTTTAAATAATTTATTGTTGTACAGTTTATAGAACTTTTATTCGACTTGGTTTTTAACTTGTACAGTTTTCTTGCCTCGGTGTGCTATTTTATATATTCCTTGTAATGCTTTTATGATATTTGCATATCAAAATAAAGCTATCAACCAACCAACCATCGTTTTACTCTTCTTTTTTGTTTAGCATAGTATTTTTTTTAAATAAAACGTAGATTACTTTGTTAAGACCAGGGCAGTTCCTGGATTTCTGAGATTGTCAATAGAAAAGGCATTTCACCTTTTGACATTCTTCAAATTTCATTGTCTATTCCTGATTATTTTTGTAATGTTTATCTACTTATCCAAAAGACATTTTTGAGGTTTGCCTTTAAATCTATTAGAAGATGCTTTTTCAGGATATTGTATACATTCACATCTGTTTACACTTATGAAGAAGCAGCTTTATTGTGAAAAAGTGTGTAAAGTTAATAGACATACTGTAGATTGAATGCTGAAATTGCTTGGGGATAAAAAAAATCTTTGAAATCTTAAGGTCTGCAAATTTAATAGACACATTGTTTTTTTCTGTAACAGATTTTGTATCACACCTAATACTCAAAATAAGTTTAAAAATGCTGAATCTTGTATCTGTTGCTCTTGTATCAATGGTAAAGGTACGCTGTTTCAATTGGTATTTGAAAGTACCTATTCAAAATCTTTTTGAGATAAAATGTGTTTAAATGTGAAGACGTACTCAAACCCAAAATTAATTTTTTGTCCTCAAAATGTGTTGCTTGGCTCCTTTATTAATATTTGGGGTGGATAGTAGTCTGTCCCAAGTGATTAAGGCCCACATGCATCATTGTGACATTTTGCACTTCCTAATTTGCGAAAAATAAGGAATCGCAAATTAAGAAGTGCAAAATGCTATGCATCATTTTTTTCGGTATTTCCTTGTGATTCGGTAAAAATCGCAATTTTTACCGAATCCCAAAGAAATACCGAATTCTTAAGTTAATTTTCGCAATTCCCATTGATTCCTATGGGCCAAAAGGCCCATAGGAGTCAATGCAAATTGCGAGTGGCACTTAGAAAATTTCATGGGTGCAGGGGGGGGTCCAAAGGACCCCCCTGCACCCCTGAAATGTATTTCTCGCATCATGTTGCACACACACATGTCCTAAGGACATGTGTGTCCGTAACATGAATGCTTTTAAAATGGGTTAAAAGTGTTAATTACACTTTTTGCAAATTTACCGAGTAGTTCTACTACTCGGTAAATTTGTCCCTCTAATTGCGAATTCGCAATTTCACAATTATTCATGCATTGCTTTTAGGAAATCGCAAATTTGCGATTTCCTAAAAGCAATCGCATTTTTGGAAATCGCAAAAATGTTGCGATTTCAAAAAATGCTTCATGCATTCCAAAAAGCATTTTTGGAATCGCAAACGGCCGATTTTAAGGAATCGCACCGTTTGCGACTCCAAAAATGAATGATGCATGTGGGCCAAAGTCACTAACATTTTAGGTGCAGTCAAAGTGTTCAATAATTTATAACTGGTGCCTCTTGCACAGAGCTGATAGGCATAACTTAAAGAAAATGTGTAAAGGATTTAGAAGAACCAAAATACTTGAAACATCAAAAACACACCACATAAAAGGAACCAGAGATAGAAAGTTTTAAACATTGAGAGGAAATAAACACCCCAAAAATGTAAAGCGTCAATTACTAGCCATTGTTCGCAGACAGAAGGTTCAGTCCTCGTCTGTTCCTCTGCAGATTAAGAAAGTGTTCTGAAGATTTTTTTGGTGTGCTCTGTTTTTGTGCAATTCAGTAGCAGATAGGCAGGAGTGAATCCTGGACATTCCCTAACAAATGGGGGAAAAATTCAGAGGGCAACCCTAATTACTATTTCCGGCCATTCTGGGGCTGATTAGGATGGCAGTGGGTTCGACCCACTGACATCTACCCCTGCAGTTTCCCTGCCACATTACGATGCGGCGCGCAGATGCATTGGGTGGAGGGACATTCCACGGCATTTTGTTGATGCATCAGTACCCACCACAATCCCCTAAGGACGGTGGAGACAAGTTTGGCTTCGCCGTCGGGAATATGATGCCACTTACTGACAGCCTTTCTATGTTGGCCTTTTCGACATGGAAAGGCTGTCAGAAAGTGTCTTACCCCCTGGCCTTCTGCTTTGAGGCCTGGGAACATGGTGCCTGTCACAAGGTGCAGGGATGTTTGCAAACATCTATTCTATAATGGACACTTGTGCAGAGACCCAAGCTTCCATTGTAGAAAGGATGTGGGTGACCGCTTCCTAATACTGTAGTCTGAACGGCTGACCTAAGGTCGGGCGGTTCTTTCATCTTCCTGACATTGTAATAAGCCTCTCTGTTTGCCTTACTGCCAACTATTCTTGAGTGTACAAGTCTAAGGGAAATCCAAGATAGGAGAGGTTGTTTGCCTTTGGAGCAAACTTGTGTATCATACAGGACTGTGTTTAGGGAAATGAGCTATGATCTATGTTGAAAAATGAGGCAGCATCAGTGAGGCCTGCACAAATAACATGACTACATTTGTCCTTTACTGGGAACCAAACACCCAACTGTAGCACCTGACTCTCAGAGGGTAGCGTTGCAGAGCAGTCTGAGGCTTACACAAGGAAGGTGGTGTGGGCTAGTAATCATCATTTGCAGGTGCGCAAAAATAACACTCATTAATTGATTGTCCAGTCTGTACATTGCTTTATAAAGGTAAGAGTACATTTATTAAACACATACACTACTCAATACTATGCACCAATTTACAGATATACATAAGCTGTTGGAATTACTTTGTGACATTGCATACCATCTCCACCCCACCCACAAGGGGGGGTGGGGTCTAGTACCACTACTCCCATGTATGCACATCATCTTGCCCCCAATGCAGTTTGTGGATCATAATCTGGAGCAAGGGCCCTGGGCACTGTCACCATCCCAGTGGTGACCCACCCCAGTACTTCCACCAGCATTTAAAATAGGTAACCCTGCCTTGGTGACACACAACCCTGACCGAGCATTTCCCACTGACCATAAGGTATGCAACTCTATAACTTAAGGGCTAACAGTCTAGGTTCTTCACCTACGCGCAGCAGCAAGAATACATGTTTAAGCATTACTTTAGAGTGACAGTACTCATAACATTTGGATATCATTAGACTGCATTGCAGTTACAGCCCCTAAAGGGATCACAGATAAAATCACAGGTTTAAGTAAATACTGTCAGACACCCTAGCAGGAATGTCTAGCCACTTAAATCCACTTTGCTTATGACTCCACCTTAATCATGTTTTAATTTTGGAAAAGGTGATGGACAGAGTTTCTGAATGATGCAGAATACTCCTACCCAGTCAAGAGATCAGGGCTTGATCCATCACCGTTTTTTAGCTCACTGCACCATCCCAGCTTCAGAACCTGGCTATATGCAAATTAGTCTGTTCCTGTCCCAGTGCATGATGGGAACAGGGCAAACCAAACTACCAAGCCAATTCTTATACTGGGAAGGAGACAAGCTACCGGGGACCGGTTTCTGGCATTTCAGCCTCGTCGGCCCGGCTTGCTTGAATCCTGATGGTGCAATGAGCTAGGGACTCACGTCTGAGTATACCCCCCCACACATAGTGTGGATAAAATCAATTTTGGAAAAGGTGATGGACAGAGTTTCTGAATGATGCAGAATACTCCTACCCAGTCAAGAGATCAGGGCTTGATCCATCACCGTTTTTTAGCTCACTGCACCATCCCAGCTTCAGAACCTGGCTATATGCAAATTAGTCTGTTCCTGTCCCAGTGCATGATGGGAACAGGGCAAACCAAACTACCAAGCCAATTCTTATACTGGGAAGGAGACAAGCTACCGGGGACCGGTTTCTGGCATTTCAGCCTCGTCGGCCCGGCTTGCTTGAATCCTGATGGTGCAATGAGCTAGGGACTCACGTCTGAGTATACCCCCCCACACATAGTGTGGATAAAATCAATTTTGGAAAAGGTGATGGACAGAGTTTCTGAATGATGCAGAATACTCCTACCCAGTCAAGAGATCAGGGCTTGATCCATCACCGTTTTTTAGCTCACTGCACCATCCCAGCTTCAGAACCTGGCTATATGCAAATTAGTCTGTTCCTGTCCCAGTGCATGATGGGAACAGGGCAAACCAAACTACCAAGCCAATTCTTATACTGGGAAGGAGACAAGCTACCGGGGACCGGTTTCTGGCATTTCAGCCTCGTCGGCCCGGCTTGCTTGAATCCTGATGGTGCAATGAGCTAGGGACTCACGTCTGAGTATACCCCCCCACACATAGTGTGGATAAAATCAATTTTGGAAAAGGTGATGGACAGAGTTTCTGAATGATGCAGAATACTCCTACCCAGTCAAGAGATCAGGGCTTGATCCATCACCGTTTTTTAGCTCACTGCACCATCCCAGCTTCAGAACCTGGCTATATGCAAATTAGTCTGTTCCTGTCCCAGTGCATGATGGGAACAGGGCAAACCAAACTACCAAGCCAATTCTTATACTGGGAAGGAGACAAGCTACCGGGGACCGGGTTCTGGCATTTCAGCCTCGTCGGCCCGGCTTGCTTGAATCCTGATGGTGCAATGAGCTAGGGACTCACGTCTGAGTATACCCCCCCACACATAGTGTGGATAAAATCAATTTTGGAAAAGGTGATGGACAGAGTTTCTGAATGATGCAGAATACTCCTACCCAGTCAAGAGATCAGGGCTTGATCCATCACCGTTTTTTAGCTCACTGCACCATCCCAGCTTCAGAACCTGGCTATATGCAAATTAGTCTGTTCCTGTCCCAGTGCATGATGGGAACAGGGCAAACCAAACTACCAAGCCAATTCTTATACTGGGAAGGAGACAAGCTACCGGGGACCGGTTTCTGGCATTTCAGCCTCGTCGGCCCGGCTTGCTTGAATCCTGATGGTGCAATGAGCTAGGGACTCACGTCTGAGTATACCCCCCCACACATAGTGTGGATAAAATCAATTTTGGAAAAGGTGATGGACAGAGTTTCTGAATGATGCAGAATACTCCTACCCAGTCAAGAGATCAGGGCTTGATCCATCACCGTTTTTTAGCTCACTGCACCATCCCAGCTTCAGAACCTGGCTATATGCAAATTAGTCTGTTCCTGTCCCAGTGCATGATGGGAACAGGGCAAACCAAACTACCAAGCCAATTCTTATACTGGGAAGGAGACAAGCTACCGGGGACCGGTTTCTGGCATTTCAGCCTCGTCGGCCCGGCTTGCTTGAATCCTGATGGTGCAATGAGCTAGGGACTCACGTCTGAGTATACCCCCCCACACATAGTGTGGATAAAATCAATTTTGGAAAAGGTGATGGACAGAGTTTCTGAATGATGCAGAATACTCCTACCCAGTCAAGAGATCAGGGCTTGATCCATCACCGTTTTTTAGCTCACTGCACCATCCCAGCTTCAGAACCTGGCTATATGCAAATTAGTCTGTTCCTGTCCCAGTGCATGATGGGAACAGGGCAAACCAAACTACCAAGCCAATTCTTATACTGGGAAGGAGACAAGCTACCGGGGACCGGTTTCTGGCATTTCAGCCTCGTCGGCCCGGCTTGCTTGAATCCTGATGGTGCAATGAGCTAGGGACTCACGTCTGAGTATACCCCCCCACACATAGTGTGGATAAAATCAATTTTGGAAAAGGTGATGGACAGAGTTTCTGAATGATGCAGAATACTCCTACCCAGTCAAGAGATCAGGGCTTGATCCATCACCGTTTTTTAGCTCACTGCACCATCCCAGCTTCAGAACCTGGCTATATGCAAATTAGTCTGTTCCTGTCCCAGTGCATGATGGGAACAGGGCAAACCAAACTACCAAGCCAATTCTTATACTGGGAAGGAGACAAGCTACCGGGGACCGGTTTCTGGCATTTCAGCCTCGTCGGCCCGGCTTGCTTGAATCCTGATGGTGCAATGAGCTAGGGACTCACGTCTGAGTATACCCCCCCACACATAGTGTGGATAAAATCAATTTTGGAAAAGGTGATGGACAGAGTTTCTGAATGATGCAGAATACTCCTACCCAGTCAAGAGATCAGGGCTTGATCCATCACCGTTTTTTAGCTCACTGCACCATCCCAGCTTCAGAACCTGGCTATATGCAAATTAGTCTGTTCCTGTCCCAGTGCATGATGGGAACAGGGCAAACCAAACTACCAAGCCAATTCTTATACTGGGAAGGAGACAAGCTACCGGGGACCGGTTTCTGGCATTTCAGCCTCGTCGGCCCGGCTTGCTTGAATCCTGATGGTGCAATGAGCTAGGGACTCACGTCTGAGTATACCCCCCCACACATAGTGTGGATAAAATCAATTTTGGAAAAGGTGATGGACAGAGTTTCTGAATGATGCAGAATACTCCTACCCAGTCAAGAGATCAGGGCTTGATCCATCACCGTTTTTTAGCTCACTGCACCATCCCAGCTTCAGAACCTGGCTATATGCAAATTAGTCTGTTCCTGTCCCAGTGCATGATGGGAACAGGGCAAACCAAACTACCAAGCCAATTCTTATACTGGGAAGGAGACAAGCTACCGGGGACCGGTTTCTGGCATTTCAGCCTCGTCGGCCCGGCTTGCTTGAATCCTGATGGTGCAATGAGCTAGGGACTCACGTCTGAGTATACCCCCCCACACATAGTGTGGATAAAATCAAATGTACTTCACATTAGGCACATGAACTCCAGTCCCTCTATAAAGAATAACATTAGTAAAAACATGTGTGGTGCAATTATACCTCTTCAGCTACATCAACCACCTCAGCCCTTCACTTCACTTCATGAAGCACTTTTCAATCACACTCAGCTGAAGAACTGAAGTGCCAGCTCAGAAGATTTAAAATGCATGCTGAGCCATTGAGGGGTTATTCTCTCCAATCCCCAAGACACTTAGGGAGGGAATTCTAGTTTCATGCCGTCTGAGACTGCGCCTCTCAAGCAGCTCCCCCTGAACCTTTTCACCAATGTGGCGGTGACCCTGTTCTCCTGGGGACACCACAAGCTGAAAAACATGATGTTTTGACCTTGCAGGGCCTTCAAGGCATTATGGGAAGGCGTGCATATTTTATTGGCGGCTCCCCCGCTGAGTTGGGAAAAGCGTGATCCTCCGGCTGTCTGCTTCACTGCATTCCACTCTTCGGTAGGGGGTCCGGTCCCACCCAGACCCCCAGGTTAAACTTCACAGCTCAGGGAGCCCTCCCCTGGCTGCTCTTAGTCCTGCGGGCCTGTCCCACACGGGAGCCCGCATTGCCGCCTCCTCTTGTCCTTCGGGGGTTCCGGGCCCACCCGGGACCCCCGCATGGCTGCCTCATTGTAGGGCAGCCCGGGAGCCCACCCCCGGCTGCCCCTGCGGCTCCCCAATGGGCCAGCACTCTCTCGTGCTGCCACGGGAGACCGCCGCTCTGACCTGATCTACACGCTCCAGGCTGGATCCCCGCTGTTTGGGCTGGGTCATGGGGGACGTGAGAGCACTCCCCCTCTTCTTCCTCACGGGGCCTGGAGATGGGGTTGTGGGCCCGCAGGCACTCCATGCTCCCCAACCTCGGTTCTTCTTCAGGCACCAGGGTGGGCTCCTGGCCCCCCTCATGCACACCTTCACAGGGAGCGTGATGGCACTCCCTGGCTCCGCTCTGGGGCCCAGGGATGGGGTCCCGAGCTCCTCCACCTCCTCCTCTGCATGGGGTTGCGCAATGGCGCGCCCCATCGCCATTTTCATCGGGGGCCAGGGGGGCTCCTGGCACCCTGTGGGGACATTATCACGGGGAGCACAATGGCGCTCCCTGGCTTTCCTCCTCATGGAGGGGCATGGTGGCTCTCCCCCGCCTCCATCTTCGGTAGGGCCCAGGGTAGGCTCCGGGTCCCCATTCAGGGCACCTTCACGGGGAGTGCGATGGCGCTCCCTGGCTTTACTTCACCTTGGGGGCAGCCCCCGGGACCTGACCAACCCCGGGGGGCATCTCTGAGACCTGTGGTGGAGCCCCACGCACTTCGTCGTTGGACTTTTTAGGGGTCAAAGGTCGCCTACCTTCCGTGGGCCATATCTCAGCCCCTGGGGGTCCGATCTGCCCTATTTTCACGTCTTCTTGCACCTGGGGGCTCCCCCAGCCACTGGGAGCACTCTCTTTTGCGCTCCCTATCTCCAAAAGTGTGCATTCTGCCAGGAGCGGTCTTCACTGGCTCCCAATGTCTCTCTTCTCCCTGCGCAGAGGCCCCTGCTTCTGCGCACCGGTCCTGGTTGCTTCTTCTGGTGCTGTCAGGGGAATGGGTGACAGTCAGGGGGTCTCTCCTTCCAACTGCCTATTGCCAGGTTCCAGCACCATCTGCCTCAGCAGACCACACCCCAGAGAGAGATTCTCTTCCTGTGCAAGTACTTTTGAAAAGTTGAGTAGGGGGCTGGCAGGAAGTCTCTTTGTGTCCTATCAAACAGCGACACATCACTTCCCTGCCCCTGCTCCCTCCTTCTTGTCCAGCCTCTGGGTTTGTTCAAAATGGCGGTGTGCAGTGTCTCTGACCACATGGCCTCTGAAACCCAACTCCTTCCCCCCTCACTGCCTTCACTGTAGTTTAACTTGGTGCCTGGCACCCAGCGACAGCAGTTGATGAATTGGCTTGTTGCTCCACCTATCTTTTCTCCTTGGAGAGAAGATCTTTGCTCTGGGAAGAAAGGTCATTAAGCTAACGTGCCTGGGCCAGACCCCAGCCAGGGACTCAGAGAAATATGACATTTTTGGACGACCCAAAAGCAGTACATATATGACTTTGGACTCTACAGAATACTGCTTTTCACCTCCACTACATGGGATTTTAGTGTGTGTCTGGAATCTGTAGGCCTTGTGGAACTCACTCTAGCCATGGACCCCACATCCCCACAAGGGAATAATGAAGTGAAAAACACAGTAAAACACACTGACTTGCCCTGGCATGTTTTCTCCCAGTGTGTAAAGCCTATTCCATATCCCCACCCAATTCTGCATAAGTCTGGCCACACCATTCACTCTGTAGCTGCTCCTGGACTCCGCACGCTAGGAATCTCCCCTGCGCAGCCCCTACACGTGTGCACAGGCATGTACATGTGTCTGCATCTGACCAGCGCGGTGCCCAATACTCCAGTTGCTGTGCAGCGGCCTAGTCAAGCAAGGGGTACACCAGTAAAATCTCCAATCTGTCTCCTTCATTAGGAGTTCACTGTGGATGAGACCCATATTATGAGGCTCCCCCACAGTAAAAGCTCAACAATTAGGTGCTCAAAAAGCAAAAAATCCGGGTGGCCCCTAGTGTCAGAACCACCTTCTAACAATCTCCTACTAAGCTATGCCAAATTTGTTCTTGGACCAGCTCCCACCTCACTTGGACTGAGTGAGTCTGACTACCATGTGTCCTTGGATCAAACAGTTTCCCCCTCCCAGGTCTCTTCTTACACAAAACTGTAAATGAGCAGGACTCAAATATTCCTCTTGGAAGTCAATTAAAATTCTGATCCCAGTTGCTCTGTCACATACCTTACCCCTAGCCTATCAGGTCATAAGGCCAAAGCCATGGTCTTTGGTGTGGGGGTAGTTTTCATACCTCATTAAGGTCAAGCACTGGCTAGAGCAGTTCTTGATGGGCTAATTAAATTTAGCCTTCAGGAGCTCCAGTCAGTGAAAAGGTAATGCTTTAAAAGTGTTTTTTCTAAATATATATTAAAAATCTAATCACACCATTGAACTGGATTTTAAGAACTATTAAAAATAGTGCTTAAATCAGTTATCAAGCATGTCCCAAACCAATGATATCAGAATTCACAGTTTAATATGGTCTCTAATTTTCCCCCATAGGGGAGCCAAAGTCTTCCACAGTGAAAATTGCTTTTGAGGGGCTTGTCACTGTAGGGACAAGCCAAGATTAATTTGTTTAATGCACCACTTTTAAATAATAGGCATCTTTCCTAGTGTGTTCAAAGCCCTCCTTAAGGTTGACTTTTAATATTTAAAAAGGAGGATTTTCCCTTGCTAAAAGAAATATTTTGACAGCTTGGATTGCCGATTTAAGCTGCAGCAGTCAGGTCACATTAGTAGGCCTGTAACCATATTTTTCTTGCAATACTAGTGGATGGCACAATAAATGCTTAAGGCCACACTGACATTCAGGGCTGGACTGACTACCGGGCAGTTTGGAATGCTGCCGAGCTGGGAGCTGATTTCACTGCAGTGGGGGGCTGATTTCTTTCATGAAGACCTGCGTGTGCTTCGAAATAATAAAAGCAAAACGAATTTCGTTTAGCACACGCAGGTCCCCATCAACGAAATAAGCCCCCAGCTCAGCAGCATTCCAAACTGCCCAGTAGCCAGTCTGGCCTTGGTGACATTTAACTTTCCATGCCATAGATCTATTCTGAATGACATACTATGTCCATATAGGAGAGTTAAATATGCCGGTCAGGGATTTGCCCATTTTTACTATTTTAGGGAACAGAGCACATACACAGAGCAGCAATAGCAAGTGCCCCAGTGTTAAGAGAACAACAAACAATAACATAGAAAAATGGGGAGTGTACACCGAAAAAGGGGTAGTTTCTCACACTTATATATTGTGATAGCATTTAAACAGTTTACCTCTTGTGGGAAAAATGTATCTATGCTATCATATTGTTCAAATGGAAGCAATGATAATCACAGGATCAATACTTCTAAAACAGATAATCCACAAGAGAAAAATACCTTGCACCAATGTTTTCAGTGTTATAAATTAAATTTGTTTTCACTGTTTTATATCAACCTGTCTGATTTAACAATGCACGTCTTAACTTATAAGCCTGCTCTGTAGATTCACAGACACAATGTAAACCAAACTCTGTATGCCTTAACCTTCTTATAATGTAATGTTTTTAGATCAGAGATCGGTTGGGGCTAAAAAAGAGGGTCTGTTCAGGAATTATTCTCTCAAAGTGGTTGTCGAACCTTGTTAAACACAAGAAGATCTGATTACTTAAGTGCTGTACTTTCATTCTTATTCTGCTATTGTTGCTTGTATTCTTTGATTGTAACACATGTCGTAGCTACAATCAACAGTTGCTGACTTTGGGAAGATGTTCATATAGCAAAAGAAAAGTCTTCAGATGTTTTCACCGAATCTTCTGTTTGGGGATAGCGCTTGTGTCATGTATCAAAGGCTCCAGATGTCTTCCCTGACTCCTTTTCAAGACTATTGTTGTCATGATTTCCTGATAATGACAATTTTTTGGGGGTATCAATTAACACACTGTTTCTTAGTACACTGCACGTTTAAGTACAATTTACTGTATAACAGTCCTAGTCGCTTGGGTTATTGTTTCTTCAGATGTTGATATGAATCTTTTCGTGGTCCTCGATTTCGGCCCTAAAAAGGTGGCCTTGAACAGTGCTTTCCAAGTAGAGCTATTTGTTTCTTAATAACTAATTAAATCTAGTTTCAATAAACTTTTCTTTGGCATAACGATGTGTTAACAAATAGGAGTTGTTACGTTCTTTCTGTAGTTTTCTGGTTTTCTGAATCACTGCCTCATTCACTGTTCTTTTCTTTTGCAGATGCTGATAACTGCGGACTGAAATTGGCAAGATGAACTTTTCAGCAACTGGTGAAGACTGGTCTCAAGCTAAGGAGGTGTTGGTCCATTTCGACCTGAGGAAATAAACTTTTTTCCCAGGCCTAAACCTTCCTTTTTAATACATATGTCACCCCCAAAGGTAGGCCCTACAGGCTCATAGGGTAGGATGTATTGTATTTAAAAAAGTATGACATATGTACTTATCTTTTACATGCCCTGGCAGTAAAAAACTCCTTAAGTTGTTTTACAATATTGTACGGCTTCTCTCTCCCATATATTTACATGGGGTTAGCTTATTGCATTTATTAAGTAATAACGTTTGATTGGGAGAAGATAGAGGTATGACATTTATACTCAACTGAATTGTAATTTAAAACCCTCTGAAGGGTAGAGGCAGATTGCAAGTCACAATTCAGAAAGTTTCACTTTTAGAAAGGCATTTTCTTTTCCTAATCATTTTTGCCTTCTGCCAGTGTTCTGGGTCGTATGACTTTGAATGGCCGAGCCCTTGGGGTTTGTGTATTCCTTCCAGAATATGACACAAAGTGGGCTTAGATAGGGAAAGGTTGGTCCATACTGGCAGGGTGACTGGGAGGAGCTGCAACCTGCCTCACTTGCACTTCAAAGGACTCTGCCTCACACAGACACAATGGAATCTGACACTCGCTCTGACCAGCTCGCGTCCTCCCTGAGCACGAACCCTCCCACCAGCACAACGAACCCTAGCCAGGCAGCCACCAACCTCACGAAGTGGATCAGCGACTGCGCAGACGAGCTTGCCCCCCTGAGGACCCCGCCCAGCAGACCCAGCAGCAAGAAAGCCCCATGGTTCACCGACGAACTCAAGAGCTCCAAGAAGAACTGCCGAGCCCTCAAGAGAACCTAGCGCAGAGACCCAACACCGGACAACATGACTGCCCTCAAGCTCGCCACCCGGAAACACCACCAACTCATCCGCGCCACCAAGAAAACTGCATTCAAGGAACGACTGGACAACAACGCACACAACAGCAAAGAACTCTTCAACATCGTCAAAGAGCTCTCCAACCCCAACGCCGGAAACAACGACATCACCCCTTCGCAAGACATCTGCAACTCCCTCGCCTCCTACTTCCACAACAATATCGCGGACATACACAACAACTTCAGCACTCAACCGACGAGCACCACGACCGAACCACCGCCCCCCACCATCACCCTGCGCGCCTGGACTCCGATCAGCACCGAAGACACCGTCCGCACGATGAACTCCATCCACTCCGGATCTCTGACCGACCCCTGCCCTCGCCACGTCTTCAACAAGGCCGACGCTATCATCGCACCCCACCTGCGGGACATCATCAACACCTCCTTCGACACCGCTACCTTCCCGGAGAGCTGGAAGCACGCCGAACTCAGCGCTCTACTCAAGAAGCCATCGGCTGACCCCACCGACCTCAAGAACTACCGCCCCATCTCGCTGCTCCTGTTTCCTGCAAAAGTCATCGATAAGACCGTCAACAAGCAGCTGGCCGCCTTCCTCGAGACGAACGGATCCCTCGACCCCTCGCAGTCTGGCTTCCGGGCCAACCACAGCACCGAGACCGCCCTGATCGCAGTCACCGATGACATCCGAGCGCTGCTCGACAACGGAGAAACAGCGGCCCTCATCCTCCTCGACCTCTACACGGCCTTCGACACTGTCTGCCATCGTACCCTAGTACAACGCCTCAGCAATGTCGGAGTCCAGGAGAAGGCACTGGAGTGGATCATCTCCTTCCTCGCCGGAAGAACACAGAGAGCCCGCCTCCCCCCGTTCAGATCTGAAGCCACCGAAGTCATCTGCGGCGTCCCTCAAGGCTCCTCGCTCAGTCCAACCCTCTTCAACATCTACATGAGCCCCCTCGCAGACATCGCACGCCAGCACAACCTCAACATCATCTCCTACGCCGACGACACCCAGCTGATCCTCTCCCTTACCAACGACCCCGCCACCGCCAGAGCCAACCTTCACGAAGGGATGAAAGAGGTAGCCGAATGGATGAAGAACAGCCGCCTGAAACTGAACTCGGACAAGACGGAAGTCCTCATCCTGGGATCCTCACCCTCCGCCTGGGACGACTCCTGGTGGCCCCCCGCCCTAGGCAGCGCACCCAAACCAACAGACCATGCACGCAACCTGGGCTTCATCCTGGACTCCTCCCTCTCCATGACCAGACAAGTCAACGCCGTCTCCTCGTCGTGCTTCAACATCCTGCGCATGCTACGTAAGATCTTCCGGTGGATCCCCACCGAGACCAGGAAGACGGTCACCCAGGCCCTCGTCACCAGCCGTCTGGACTACGGCAACACCCTCTACGCCGGAACCACCGCCAAACTCCAGAAGAAACTCCAGCGGATCCAGAACGCCTCAGCACGACTCATCCTGGACATCCCCCGTCGCAGCCACATCTCCGGACACCTGAGAGATCTGCATTGGCTCCCGGTCAACAAGAGAATCACCTTCCGTCTCCTCACCCACGCACACAAAGCCCTACACAGCCAAGGCCCAGGATACCTCAACAGCCGTCTCAACTTCTACGCTCCCAAACGCCAGCTTCGTTCGACCAGCCACGCCCTCGCCGCCGTCCCCCGCATCCGCAGAGCCACCACAGGGGGACGGTCCTTCTCCTACCTCGCCGCCAAGACATGGAACTCCCTCCCCACCCACCTCCGCCTGACCCAGGACCACCTCGCCTTCAGGAAGCAACTCAAGACCTGGTTGTTCGAGCAGTAGCAGACCCCCCCCCCCCAGCGCCTTGAGACCCTCTGGGTAAGTAGTGCGCTATATAAATACGATGATTGATTGATTGAATGCCCTGTCTTTTGTCATCTCACACTTCTTGGAGCTTGATAGGGCAAGGGAAGAACTTTCCAGAAACCAATGTAGGAAGGTTGTATGGAATTCCCTCACATCAAAGTCTAGGTATACATTCTGGACCGGCAGAACCACTCATCAATACACTCTTGGACCTGTGGAACTTACAGAAGAACGACTGCCCTGCCACCGGAGGACTACCCTGCTGCTTGACGACTGCCTTGTTCTCTGAGAACAAAGACTGCACCTTCTCCCTTCAAGTTTTTGGCTCTGTGCAACTGCAAACAGGCCCTTTCTCACTGATATTCTACTACCTGTGAAGACCAGCAACATGAAGCTCTGGTGAGCATGACTCTTAGCACCACAGTGACTGCAAGTGATTACCACCAATGTGAAATCTACATTTTGTGCTACAGCAACAACAGCTGCGGTGTCCGCCAACTGCAAGCTCCAGAAATAGCCATTCGCAATGCCTGAGAGGCTCATTGTGCTACCATCAGGGTCACTCTCCCTGCACATTGCTCCTTGGCTTCAACTTGGGAATTTACCCCAGTCAAGCATGACCAGATGACCATGAGTGGCACACTGTGCTTTTTAGCGTTATATTGATTTAAACCTTAAAATGTGCTTATCTCTGGTTGTAGCAATTGTAATTCTTTGGTTCTGGCATCATTCTATTTATATTAATTTACTTTATGTTGTTCTGGTGTTGTGTTTTTACTTTATTAGTGTTTGGTTTCTGCATAAACACTTTCCACATTGCCTTTTGTTAAGCCTGACTGCTTTGTGCCAAGCTACTAGAGGGTTTAGCACAGGTTAATTTAGGGACTTTTGTGGTTCACCCTGACAAGCATTATTGTTGTTGACTGAGTGAGGTTTCCAGCTCTTCAACCAATAACCCAATTCCTTAAATGACCTTATGCTTTGTATCTGAATGTTATTGCATATTCATTGCTACTTCATGAAGCCCCACCACCTCGGGTAGAGTTGGGCCTTGAGTTCGCCTTTCACTACCGTAAGGTAAGTGAAAGGTGTTTAACAAAGAATTTGACTTGCATTCCAGTTTTGGGAAGCTTGCTCAGATTTTTTAGTCCAACAATGCTTGTCGCACTTAATGTCTGCATGTAAATTAATGACTGTGATTCCAGGTGTTGAGCATTAGAAAGTAATACAAAAACACATAGTAGCTAAAAGACAATGAAACTGAAGAATGAGGCACAGAAATTCAGCAACACGGAGAAACAGGCCTTCTGGATGTTCTGATCCATTTTGCACCCAGTTTTGCCATTAGCACAGAAATGAGGATGCACATGGTTTTAGCGACCAATAATCACATATTTGAGCATTTTTTGGTATTGTTCTCACTTTTATCACAAGCTATGATTAAGTTGAGGGTCAATCAAAAGCACAAAGGTGCTTTATAGGTACACAAGCCTAAATTGGCACAGTGGTAAAAATTGATGCAAAACTATATGCACCTGTGTTTACCATTGTGTATACCTATGACTGAGAGCCTCACTGTGTAAAGAAATAAAACAAGGAACCTAGGCGAGCATACTATGGTAATATATAAATATTGAAGAAGAGTAAATAATAAGGGCAATATGTATGCACCATGAAAAAATACTCGAACAAAACTTTTGACAATGTAATGTGTTACTTTGTCAACTACGGCTATTGTGACATGAACAATATGGGCCTGTTTTAGATTTTGATGGACAGGATTAACCTGTCAGCAAACTCTTGGTTCAGCCTCCCAATTCTGAGTCAGACTGGTTGCCATCCTTATGTCACTGGAGTAAAATCTACCCCTGTGTAAACTTCCTCTCATGGCTAAGGGAGTGCGAGCCTTCAGAGGTAAGCCATCCAACCGTCCACCATATTTAGAGCGGGTGATTGGATGGATTATTTTACCATATCTTACAGCCAGGAATCTCCTGGTGGCGAGAAGCAGTACAAATAAAAAATTAATCCCACATCATGGGAGAAATCATCCATTGTGCTGGGGCCATTCGTTTTTAAAACTGTCTTAATTTGGTATAAGCGTTTGTTACCATTAGAGGCGCACAGCAAACCTTTAAATGGCTTAGAATGAATTGCTGTAATGGTGGTTCATACAAACATATAGGGGCAGATTTACAATCCCCTTGTGCCACTTTTGCGTCACTTTTCCCATGTTAAAAGTGACGCAAAAGTGGCGTAAGGGGCTTGTAAATATGCCCCATAGAGTTCGCTGCAGGGGCACCAATAAAGTCTAAATTTGGCAAGGGCAGTAAACAGGGTGGTGGACGTAAAGTCCTTCGCCACCGTTACTGCCTTCACTCCATCGACCAACCTAAATCATGTGCTATATTTTCTATATAGGAAGTCAGTCTTGTGTCTGAAAATGTTATGCATGAAGCAGTCTTGAATAATTTGATGTGTGCGTTTCTGTGGCACTTTACCTTTACTGATTTCTCACCTTATCTTTTATTTTGTTGATTTGTTCCTAATTAAACACTCTGTTTAATGAGGAAAGATGGCAATAATTGTCCTAACGGAATATTCAAAATGAATAATTGTCCTTGATTTCAAATGAAAGTATCTAATCAGCACCATCATAGTGTTTTCTCCTTGTGTCCATGTAGGGTAATTAGATAGTTTGCATTCGAGTTACTGTACTTAAAACACACTAATTATTGTTGATGTAAGTGCTCTCTCGTATATTCCCTTAAGCAACCCTCTCTTTTAAGCACAGCTAGATGGCAATTATTCCCAATTAGGGAAATATGAAGATGATAATGTATATTTATGTGCAATGTTTAAATTACACTTCTGAAAAGGCCATTTGAATGTGTATACGTTGTTAGAAATTATTACACCTTTTAAATAGATTTTGAACTATTTGCCGCACAGCCTTTTATTTGCAAATCTATTCAATGGATGAAAGGGTATATTATATTCCTCCAAACGCACTACTAAAATAGCCTTTTCTTAGCAAAGATGTTTCAGCTTTTCCCTCAGTAATTTCTGGTTTAAAGCAAACAAGTCGGATAAAAACCCAAAGTTTATAGACTTTGCGCCTAAAAGACATCATTATTATTTAATCACCCGGAGCAGGATCGCATCTAAAGAGATCCTGCACCCACCTCTTGACACCGGAAGCTCTTCCACTCCTCCTACTGCCTGCCTGACACCGGAAATCCGTAACCCAGTGCCTTACTCTTTCCACTGTCACCCCTATCCTCGGTTTGTGTGGAAGCAGTTCCCTCAACTAGAGCCAAATTTCGAGGGAGGGGAGCAAACAAAAAAATTGTCTGTGGGGGGGCGGGAGCGGGGTGTTTTTATTCCAGCAATCGTCAGAGTAGAACTGCAGGGGCTCTAGAAGGAGTGGGAAAAAAAACCTCATCAACAAGCAAATGGTCTTTTAAAGACCTTTGGGTGCCCGTGGTCCACACAGGGGCCACCCATTAGAGGGCTGCCGCCTTAGTGCAGTGTGAGTGTAAGTACCTCTCCCGTCCACCTGGCAATCTCTTTGACTGCATCCTTCAAGCTGTGGTTGCGCCGTCTACCGTGTATCTTCACATCCCGGAGGTGCCGCGGGCGTCGTTTGGTCTCTACACCCCTAGGCCGCATTCTCACACTGCTGTCCTACATAGGGTGACCAACTGGCATGGGTTCAAATTCAGGACGGTGAGTGTAAAAATTCAGGACAAAGGGTCAAAATTCAGGACAAAAATTCAGGACAAAAGGTAAGCTTAACAGACAGAGGAAGTTGCACGATAGTATAAAAGTGTGTAAACAGACAACCACTTAAGTACAAGTCAAAAAAGATTATATTAAGTTGAGACAATAGTGCACTTCTAGGTTTTTTTGGTATGTGCACAGCTTTGAGCAACTGTGCAGGTCTTGGGCTATTTCATATGATAATAATCTATTTATAAAAGGAGGATGCTGTGATGAACCCACTAAAGGAAACACATTACGGGTGTTTTAGCAAGAGGAACTTAAAATATGGAATCTAACTTTGCTTATGGGGGCTTTGCAGAGAGTTGCATTAGCTGATGTGAGTCACAATCGTGGTTTTCCCTGCAGCTCTCTTAAAGAAAGCTCTGTTGATACACTATCACATAGTTTATTTTTGACGCCTTGCCCATTGCTACAAACACAATATACATCTCAAGCACTATGAGGCTCTCCCTAAAACCTTACACCTAAAACAAAACATGCAAACATTTACAATTACAAGTGTAACATTCAGGTAGCAGTTGGGTGTCACAAAAAATATCAAATGTATGATGTATAGATCCCATACATAAGCACACAGCAAATGCAGAATAGGAACACATAGGAAAAGGAGTAGCCAGGAAATGTAAATAGCTCCCACTTTGAAATAGAGCTCTTATGACACCAAGAAAGCAAAGTCAGTCATCACAACCCTCCCCAGAAAAGATCTCTTGTCCAAGGATCTAGCCATTCATCCTTCCTTCAAACCCCTGATATCCACCATTTCAAAGGTACATTCTGTCATGTATTAATTCTTTCATCCATCATTCAGCCTTTATTCTGTCCTCCCGTCTGTGTGCCCATTCATATCAAACCTTTTCAACTATTTGCAAATCTATCCATCATACACCCTTTCACCGAATCCATCCTTTCACTCATCCTTCCACTCTTCCACCCATCCATCCTTCCACTCTTCCACCCATCCATCCATTCACTCATCCATCTATCCAGCCATTTACCCTTTCACCAAAGCCATCCTTTCACTCCTCCATCCACTCTTTTACCCATCCATCCATTCACTCACCCATCTACCCTTTCACTCATCCAGCCATCCTTTCACATTCTCATCCATCCACCCAGTCACTCATCCGTCCACTCATTAAACCTTTCACTCATCCATCCATTCTTCATGCTCTTCACCTTCCCTTTCACTCATGTTTGCATTCTTTTACTCATCCATCTTTTACATTCTTCTTTTCACTTATCCATGCACCCATTTGCCCATCCATTCTGCCAATCATTCACCAATGCATTTACTCATCCATCCATCCATTCTACCATTCTCTCTCCATTCCCCTTTCACTTAGCGACCCATCCTTCCATCCACCCTTCACCCATCTACAAACTCATCCATTGATTTATCCACTCATGAATCCATCCATTGACCCCATCACTCATCCATCCTTTCACTCATCTATCCATCCATCCTTTTTGTCATCCATTCACCCTTTCAATCATCTATACATCCATTTGTCCATCCACCCTCCCTTTCACTCACTCATCCATCCTTATAACCACCCTTCACTCATCCATCCATCCTTTCACTTATCCATTCATCAATCCATCCATCATTTCACTCAACCATCCACTCGCCCACCATCCATCCTTTCACTCATCCATCCATCCTTTCACTCATCCATCCACCCTTTTAAACATCCATCTACCCTTCCATCCATACATCCATCTATATACCCCCATCCATCCTTCCACTCACTCATCCATCCATCCTCTCATTATCCATCCATTCTCCCTTTCACTCATTCATTCATCCTTTCACTAATCCATCCAGCCATTTACCAATTCCTTCACTTACTCACCCGCCTTTTCACAATAATTATGAGCTGAGCCTTTGTCTGCAGAGTTGCAGACAGAAGAGGCCCATCAAGAACTTCACCCCTGCTGTAGTTTCTAAAGGAAGTGGTTTGGTGGGATGGGGGTGGGTTCACTATGCCCCTGCGCATAGGCAATCTGAAAACTTTGAAGTCATGAGTCCTGCATGAGGCACAGTGCCAGGACGTGAGGCGACTGTGACATGGGGTTGTTTCCAGCGCTCTAAGTGGGATGAAAAAACTGGGGGTCTCTCCAGGGGACGTGTCTGATGTAATTTAGGTCGTGGCTTAAAACACCCAAGCTAAAAATATGTGCTGCACAAAAGGTGCCGCCCGACTGGTATTTTGCTGTTTCTATCAGTGCATCCAGTAACATTAGACCTATAACAAGCAATGACTATTGGCTTTGTCAATGGGTGTTAGTTGCATAAAGAAATAAAAAAGCAGCAACTATGGCTTCGTTGTATATAATATTAGAAATGCTTCAGCTCTGAAATAATGAGACTGTGTAAGAACTATAACCTCTTCTTTACCTTCTTTCCCCTGCTTCTTTTCATGAACTGGCACAAAGGAGCATGGGCCTTTTTGGACATTTGTTTTGTACATTTCTTCCATCTGACAGAATGTCCTGCCCTAGACCGAGGCAGGAGGGGGCCCACCAGATGCTGTAAGAGCCCAGACTAGCCTATTGTTGTTCTGTATGGGGCTATCAGCCGCAGAGAGAATGGCAATGGGCGGGGTGGGCTCTTCATGGACAACGGAATTGAGGTCCAAATTACGGACGGTCCGTGAAATTTACAGACGGTTGGTGTCCCTATACTAAATACTTTTTGACCTCACTGTGCGGAAAGCTCATCACCCATTTGCTTCTAGCCTGCAGACTGACTATAGCTTACCATCCCCAACCACACCTTAGATTCAAAATGGTGGTCCAGGGTCTGATCGATACATACAATGAAAAAGCTTACAGCATTTGTCCGGGATAAGGTCCCGAATTTTGGAACAACATTGACCCCTATTCGCACCTACATAAAAAAACAAGATTTACAGATAGGATTGAAAATTGGGGTACATAACAGGTCATATGGAGTGAAAATATTTGGATGCATCCTTCTCACCAGTTGGTAAAGACTAGAAAACAATCAATAATACTATGTTGATATGAAACCTCCATGTCAACACATCAATGCAAAGTGATCGTATCAAAGAACAAAAAGAGGCTCTGAAGAAGAAGACGTGTTCCCTGTGTCCAGGTAGCGATAAACTTCTTCTAGCACCTCAGGGTCTCTTGTGAACTGCTGAAGCTTTAATATAAAACATAACTTGTGATTAGGCAATGACAATACCTCCCTCCAATCCCCCACGATAACTCTCTGAGTGATTTGTAATCAGGCCCAATGGGCTCAATGCACTTCCCCCCTAAAAAACGAAGAGTTGTAAAGGGGCGGAGGTCTCCTTGTTTGGATTGGGGTCTCGCAGCGAATCTTGAGAGACTTGTGAACTACCTTAACCTTGTAATCCACTGCTATTTTGGACCAAGTTTCTGCAACAGGAAGACCATTATTAATTATTAAAGAAACTGTCAGTGTACGTGACACAATGCTTAATTTGATCCAGTGGTTTCAAGTCAGTGCTGGGCTCCGCACTTGTCAACACCAGCGCTTTGTGACAGTTTGAACCTGAAGATTACCTCCACAATTTTTTTATTTTATTTTTATTTTACAATGTTTTATATAGCGCAAACTTGACCCGAATCGGGTATCAGAGCGCTTTACATAGCTCCAGTTGCATTAAATGAGGACACATTCATTTTTGTTAGGCACAGGGAGATTAAGTGATTTAACCAGAATCACAGGCTGTTCAGCGTCATTGCCGAGAGTGGAACCCTGTTCCCCAGATTCGAGGTCGACCACCCTAGCCCCAACTCTTCTACAACAAACACAATGGTTCCAAGGGTCAAATTAATGCAACGATCACTCAACACAAACCCAACCAATCGTCCAGGTTTATAATGGTATGTAATCCAATGATTCTAGGCCCCTCTCCATTTATAAATACAGTGCATTCCATCAACATCAGTCAGCATCTTGAATTCTACTCTATAATCACCAACCTCCTCAAGCAATGCTGGACGGCCAGCTCTTCCACTACACAGGGCCCAGCTCATTGTATGGGATGTGCTGGAAGATTGTGAAATCTTCATCAGGATAGTCATATGATGTGAGAACCCCAGGAGGCTGAGAAAAGATTATTCATACTAAAGACATTAGACAGAATGTGCTGTCCTGATCAGACAACAGCTTAATTCCACCTGGGTGAAAATCTCAACATACCCACAGGGTTATCTACCTACCACACTTGAGTCGAGAAGATAATTAGTTCAGTATGATCTGGGGTGTAAAATATGTGTGGATATCCTGTGCTATTTGTGTATATATGTAAGTATATATCATAAATGGAGCACTTGCGCGTCTGCACCAGACTTTGACACATGCTGATTGATATTGATGGAATAGTACATATATGCATATATAAAGGGAGTTGGGCCTTGAATCATTCAATGATCTACTTATACCCATAGACGATTGACTAGGTCTCCGTTAATAGATCGCTGCATTAATTTGACCTACGGGACAACTATGTTTATTCCCTGCACAGACACATTACAGAAGGCTACGCTGAAAAGACATTTTCAAGTCTGGTTACAGAGGCCTAATTGTGTATCCCTTTTTAGGTCTCCTGGCGTTTAACAGCGCGTCAGCGCTGTGTCCGCCAGGAGATCTTTTGTCAGCGACTCTCAGTCCCAGGAGACAGTCCTGGCCACGCGCATCCTTCCAGGCGATTTGTAACTGGAACGCGCGCTGTGGCCAGGCGCTGTCTCCTGGGAAGCGCAAGCACCCCACACGCATGCGCATACACACACACAAGCGCCCATGCACGCACGCACATACATACATACAGAGACACCCCCCCTGACACATACACACACGCGCGCACACACACACACACGTGCACCGAGGCCCCCCTCCCTCCCTGCCTCCCCCGCCGTCACCGTCGCACGCATACATACACACACGAGCATACACGCACACACACACACAAGTGCACCAAGCCCCCCCCAGCCTTTTTTTGAACTTACCTGGCCAATGTCGGGGACTCTGCTCAGCACGCGGCGCCCAACCTCCTGCTGGCGCGGCCCCGGGGCTCCACACCGCTCACAGGAGCCCCGGGCCGCGAGACGCAACGACTCCGCCTGCCTCCTCTTCCGCTCTGAACGTGGCTCCGCCCCCGTCACAGGCGACCGTGCCTGACTTCCGGGGCGGCCGCGGCGGCATTCCGGGGGCATACTCGATTCTATATTTAAAGTGCCTCCTGTGTAATGTGACAGGCGGCCTGAAATTATGTTTTGCGAGACGTTTTTATTGCAGAGAAACATTTGCAAATGGGAATATAAGCGCCCCTCAGTCCACACACTGATTTTCTAGAGGTTGACAACAGCCTCCTTTTGAGCGCATGGTGAATATCCACAGGAAAACAACATCCCCCCCATACCGCCCACTACAATCATCAATTGGGAATTGGAAGCACCCCCTTTAAGCACCCTATAAGAACTCACTGACTATGATAAAGCCCCAAGAAGCTCACCCTTACGGCCCACACTCAATAGCAACAGAGAAATATTTACGCCCTGATCATTAACTGAGAGACATTTCCCCTTCCTGCACAGACAATGTCAAACTGCACATCTCGTCGTGTTTCCGGTTCCTTTGAAAACATGTTAGGTTGATGAAAGTTTAAGTGAAAGGGGCACTTTAAGTCGTTCTGCAGAAGGATCAGGGGCTGCCTGGCTGTCCTGTCTGGTGCTGCGGAGACAGGGAAGGGGTGTGCTGAAAGCTGAAAGCAATGCAGCCCCAGTGCCAGACTCCCTTGCCTTTTCCCAGTTTGATGCAGAAGTATTTAACAAGGAAATAGAACAGTCTCTCACAAAAGTATGCAGAAAACGGTGAGACCTATTAAATGAGTGCAGAGTGAGTGCAGAGTTGTAATGCAGAGTAGTGAGTAGTGAGTGCAGAGTGGTAATGCAGAGTAGTGAGTGCAGAGTAGTGAGTGCTGAGTGCAGAGTAGTGAGTGCAGAGTAGTGAGTGCAGAGTAGTGAGTGCAGAGCAGTGAGTGCAGTGTAGTAAGTGCAGTGTAGTGAGTGCAGAGTAGTGAGTGCAGAGTAGTGAGTGCAGAGTAGTGAGTGCAGAGTGCAGAGTAGTGAGTGCAGAGTGGTAATGCAGAGTAGTGAGTGCAGAGTAGTGAGTGCTGAGTGCAGAGTAGTGAGTGCAGAGTAGTGAGTGCAGAGTAGTGAGTGCAGAGCAGTGAGTGCAGAGTGCAGAGTAGTGAGTGCAGAGTAGTGAGTGCAGAGTAGTGAGTGCAGAGTGCAGAGTAGTGAGTGCAGAGTAGTGAGTGCAGAGTAGTGAGTGCAGAGTGCTGAGTGCAGTGTAGTGAGTGCAGAGTGCTGAGTGCAGTGTAGTGAGTGCAGAGTGCTGAGTGCAGTGTAGTAAGTGCAGTGTAGTGAGTGCAGAGTAGTGAGTGCAGAGTAGTGAGTGCAGAGTAGTGAGTGCAGAGTAGTGAGTGCAGAGTAGTGAGTGCAGAGTAGTGAGTGCAGAGTAGTGAGTGCAGTGTAGTGAGTGCAGTGTAGTGAGTGCAGAGTAGTGAGTGCAGTGTAGTGAGTGCAGTGTAGTGAGTGCAGAGTAGTGAGTGCAGAGTAGTGAGTGCAGAGTAGTGAGTGCAGAGTAGTGAGTGCAGAGTAGTGAGTGCAGAGTAGTGAGTGCAGAGTAGTAATGCAGAGTAGTGAGTGCAGAGTAGTGAGTGCAGAGTAGTGAGTGCAGAGAAGTGAGTGCAGAGAAGTGAGTGCAGAGAAGTGAGTGCAGAGAAGTGAGTGCAGAGAAGTGAGTGCAGAGAAGTGAGTGCAGAGAAGTGAGTGCAGAGTAGTGAGTGCAGAGTAGTGAGTGCAGAGTAGTGAGTGCAGAGTAGTGAGTGCAGAGTAGTGAGTGCAGAGTAGTGAGTGCAGAGTAGTGAGTGCAAAGTAGTGAGTAGTGAGTGCAGAGTAGTGAGTGCAGAGTAGTGAGTGCAGAGTAGTGAGTGCAGAGTAGTGAGTGCAGAGTAGTGAGTGCAGAGTAGTGAGTAGTGAGTGCAGAGTAGTGAGTGCAGAGTAGTGAGTAGTGAGTGCAGAGTAGTGAGTGCAGAGTAGTGAGTGCAGAGTAGTGAGTGCAGAGTAGTGAGTGTGCAGAGTAGTGAGTGCAGAGTAGTGAGTGCCCAACCCACTCGCGGTAGCTTGCCTCGCTTTATGTCTCTCTCCACACGCCTAGCGGCCGCCACTTCTCACCTCCTTTGCAGAGTAGGCCTCAGCTAGCTTCGTGCTCCATCTACCAGTTCGGGCCGAATTTGCAATCGGCACCCTGGGCAGTTCTTTCAGGGCTTGCGGGTAGGTCTCTGTGCCCCACGGGGGGTGGGGGGGAGAAACACCAACCTCAGCGAGCAGCTCCGACTTCACCCGATGGGCACACCAGGCCGCAGGTTGCCTCGTGGCACGGCCTACACCTCCTCGGGCTCGCGTGATGTTCCCAGGCGGAATGTCAATAACTCAAACTTTAATGCTCCGAGATCTATTGCACTGCAAATGCTTGTTTTTGTACTCGTGCGTGGTGAGGTGCCCTAGGGGGAGGAGGAGGCCGTTGTTTTGGGTTTGCGGACAGTCGCAGAATCGAAAGCAGACTTTCAGTGAGTGTTTTTTTCATTTATTTTTTAAATCGATTGTTATGACTATGCTTTTGTCCCTGCCTGTTCAGCTTCATTACAATAGCGATTGCGAAAGCTATCAATTTCAGTGCTACTTTTTCTTGCAGCATTTACCATCTTCATACAACAATTCAGAGTTTGATAACAAATTAATGTAACACATTGTAATATACAATGCCAATAGCTCAAACTTTAAAGCTGGGAGACCTATTGCATTGTAAATGCTTGTTTCAACTTGGAGTGCTTTTAAACCTTCTGGGGAATATCCCATGCTGTTATCAGACATGGACATGATCACGTTACTACAGTGCCCACTTTTGTCTTGCGAACTGTTTCCTACTTGTTCTTGGCTGCAAGAACACCATGTCCACTGATTGTTGTTAACGTTAATTATTAATTCAATATACATTAAAAACGGCTTTTACCTGCAGCTCAAGCAATTCTTATAACGTTGGGATCCTAAAATATACAAATTCTCACAGTTGTTTGAGTGTGATGGGTAGTAGATGCATTGTTATTATCACCGGCAGCATGGCAGGAGTAATGTGGGGTGTAAGTTGCAGACAACTCCTGAAGAGAGCACTGGCACAATTTTTTTTTTATAAAAAGGAGAACTTGTTGGTTTTATTTACTTAACGGTTTAAATGCGCTTTGAAAGCCTCTGATTTTTCATTTTCATAAGCAGGCCGAGTTCTGAGAGTGTGGGAGGGGCAGGAGAGCCCTCAAGCCCACTCACATCCTTTCAGAAGTGCAAATGCCTGCAGAAACAGGCGATTGGGCTCTTGTGAGGCAAGCCCCAGCTGTGCGGCACGCGGATCCTAGCATTGGAGGAGTTAGCCATTGGGAAAGACAGACCACAGAGAGGGGCGCGGCAAACTAAGTTGTTATGTTATGTTATCTGGATTTGTATAGCGCATATCTACCCCAGCATGAAGGCATCCCAGTGCTATAGCTAGCAGAGGTGGAGTGGATGAGGGAGTGACTAGAGAATACCCACGTCTTGATCATTTTTCTAAAGATCCAGTGGTCTTGCATGCTACAGCCATAGGAATGGAATTCCAGAGGGCAGGTGCCAATGCCCGGAACGAGTACCCCCTTGCTCTTTTCCAGCACACCCGCGGTACACAAGCCAGGTGTAAATCCGCAGAGCGCAAAACTCGAGCAAAAATGTATAAAGAACACAGCTCGCTCAAGATTTGGGGACCCAGGCCATAGAGGAACTTGTAAGTCATACATAGGGCTTTAAAGTAGACTCTCGTCTCTATAGCCAGCCAGCAAAGCCGATGAATGGTCTGAAGCATGGAAGTACTTAGGTAATGCAAAGAGCACGCAGGCATCCACGTTTTGTGCCTTTTGAAGTCTTTTAGTCACAGATTTATTGATGGGCAATAACTACCCATTACAATGATCTAGCCTTGACACCACAGCGGATTGGACACTGCCTGAGCATGCCCCTCAGATGAGAGGTGCAACAAAGAACCAATGTCCTGAGAATCTTTCCGTTAACAAAGGGTGTACTTGTAATTTGTATATTTTTTAACTAACCACAGGTTGCTCCGTTACAGACAAATGTTGTTATATGTTTCAATGCGCCGTTTTCATTGTAAAGTCACTTCCAATCAAACCTGTTTTTATTGTAAATCCAATCAAACCTGTTTTTATTGTAAATCGTCTTAAATCCAACCCGCACCTCTGGCACTATCACACGCTACAAAGACAACGCCCCTCCATTTCAGACAGACCTCCGTGTCACATACGTACACGCTGACGCGTATGGACACACCCTCTCTCCGCCCCCTGAATTTGAATTTGAATTTAAAATTATTTATTAAGCGCACGTTCGCCAGCGGCTTCATGGCGCTACAACTTACAGAAAACAAGGTAGACTGGCCAATGTAAAGTAGAGCAATTCAGACTGTGGGAAGAACAGTTAATTAAAGGCTTTAGAAAACAAAAGAGTCTTAAGTTGTTTTCTGAACTGGGAGTAAAGGGTCAAGGTTCTGAGATCAGGGGGCAGGGAATTCCAGAGGAGTGGAGCAAGGGTCGCAAATTTCGAACCGCCCCATTTCTTCCTCCGAAAGCGCGGGACCGTAAGAAGGGCCTGGGTAGATGAGCGGAGGTCTCTAGTGGGGACATAGGGAGTGATCTCGGAAGAGATGAAAGCCGGTGCCGTGCCCAGTCTCGCTTGGAAGGTGATAGAGGCCAGCTTGAACTGGACACGTTCACGAACGGGGAGCCAATGTAAAGATTTAAGAAGGGGGGTGACATGGTGGAATTTTGGTAATTTGAACACCAGGCGCGCCGCCTGGTTCTGGATCTGTTGCAACCGCCTAAGACTGAATGCAGGTATACTGGCATATAGGGCGTTGCCGTAATCCAGGCGGGAGATGACCATCGATAAGGTGATCAGTTTCAGGGCGTGAAAAGAAAAAAAGCGGGACACCTTGCGTATAGTACGCAGTGAGAGAAAGGAAGAGGACACCACAGAACTGACCTGGGAGTGAAGAGTGAGTTGAGAATTGAGCTTGATACCTAAAGTTTTTACTGAGGAAGAGGGGACAGGTGGGGAACCAAGGGAAGGGGGCCAGAACAGAGAAGACCAGGGGCTGGATGAACCACCCGTCAACACCAGCTCGGTCTTATCTGGGTTGAGTTTTAAATGGTTGTGGTTCATCCAGTCTCGGATGTGGGTCATGGTAGATTGGAAATTAGAGATAGAAGACGGAGAGGAGGACAGATCAAAAACAAGTTGGAGGTCGTTAGCATAGTTATATACTGCGACCTCCATCTGCTGTAAAGAAAAAATAAGTGGGGCAATGTAAAGATTAAACAGAAGGGGAGAAAGAGAAGAACCCTGGGGGACCCCGCACTGTACTTTCCGGAAGTCCGCAGTAAAGTCACCCAGGCGAACAGCCTGGGTGCGGTCCCTCAGGAAGGAGGATAACCAGACCAATGCAGTACCTCCGATCCCCGCCGCCCTGGCACGGGAGAGTAAGATGGTATGATCGACCGTGTCAAAGGCGGCTGAGAGATCAAGCAGGACCAAGGCCTGGGTCTTCTTGGTATCCATTCCCTCCCTGAGGTTATCAAGGACCGAAAGTACCACGGACTCCGTAGAGTGTGCGGGGCGGAAACCGGCCTGGCGGGGGGCTAAGACCCCATGCATCTCCACAAAAGTGCTCAAGGTGCGGGTGACGTGGCGCTCGAGCACCTTTGCTAAGAATGGCAAGAGGGAGATGGGACGGTAGTTGGCCGGGACCGAGGGGTCCGCGCCAGGTTTCTTAAGGATGGGGACAATGATTGCAGTTTTCAGTGGGGTGGGCACCACACCCTGAGAGAGTGAACTGTTAAGGAGGTGGAGAGGGGGATCGGAGCATGAAGAAAAAATGTGACGGAGAATGTGGGAGGGACATGGGTCAAGAGGGGAACCAGATTTGACCAAGGGAATTATCGAGGTAAGGCATTCCTTAGTCAGCGGAGGAAAAGCATCAAGTTGTCCCTTAGGGGGGACACTGAGGGTCCACAAACGTAGGAGAAGGGGGAGGAATGTTGACCTTGATGGTAGAAATTTTTTGGATGAAGAAATTATTGAGGGAGTGACAGAGTTCAGGTGAAGGAGTGGGTTTCAGTGTGCTTCAGTCAGAGAATGCCAGGTTAACGTTGGGATCCTAAAATATACAAATTCTCACAGTTGTTTGAGTGTGATGGGTAGTAGATGCATTGTTATTATCACCGGCAGCATGGCAGGAGTAATGTGGGGTGTAAGTTGCAGACAACTCCTGAAGAGAGCACTGGCACAATTTTTTTTTTATAAAAAGGAGAACTTGTTGGTTTTATTTACTTAACGGTTTAAATGCGCTTTGAAAGCCTCTGATTTTTCATTTTCATAAGCAGGCCGAGTTCTGAGAGTGTGGGAGGGGCAGGAGAGCCCTCAAGCCCACTCACATCCTTTCAGAAGTGCAAATGCCTGCAGAAACAGGCGATTGGGCTCTTGTGAGGCAAGCCCCAGCTGTGCGGCACGCGGATCCTAGCATTGGAGGAGTTAGCCATTGGGAAAGACAGACCACAGAGAGGGGCGCGGCAAACTAAGTTGTTATGTTATGTTATCTGGATTTGTATAGCGCATATCTACCCCAGCATGAAGGCATCCCAGTGCTATAGCTAGCAGAGGTGGAGTGGATGAGGGAGTGACTAGAGAATACCCACGTCTTGATCATTTTTCTAAAGATCCAGTGGTCTTGCATGCTACAGCCATAGGAATGGAATTCCAGAGGGCAGGTGCCAATGCCCGGAACGAGTACCCCCTTGCTCTTTTCCAGCACACCCGCGGTACACAAGCCAGGTGTAAATCCGCAGAGCGCAAAACTCGAGCAAAAATGTATAAAGAACACAGCTCGCTCAAGATTTGGGGACCCAGGCCATAGAGGAACTTGTAAGTCATACATAGGGCTTTAAAGTAGACTCTCGTCTCTATAGCCAGCCAGCAAAGCCGATGAATGGTCTGAAGCATGGAAGTACTTAGGTAGTGCAAAGAGCACGCAGGCATCCACGTTTTGTGCCTTTTGAAGTCTTTTAGTCACAGATTTATTGATGGGCAATAACTACCCATTACAATGATCTAGCCTTGACAGCACAGCGGATTGGACACTGCCTGAGCATGCCCCTCAGATGAGAGGTGCAACAAAGAACCAATGTCCTGAGAATCTTTCCGTTAACAAAGGGTGTACTTGTAATTTGTATATTTTTTAACTAACCACAGGTTGCTCCGTTACAGACAAATGTTGTTATATGTTTCAATGCGCCGTTTTCATTGTAAAGTCACTTCCAATCAAACCTGTTTTTATTGTAAATCCAATCAAACCTGTTTTTATTGTAAATCGTCTTAAATCCAACCCGCACCTCTGGCGCTATCACACGCTACAAAGACAACGCCCCTCCATTTCAGACAGACCTCCGTGTCACATACGTACACGCTGATGCGTATGGACACACCCTCTCTCCGCCCCCTGAATTTGAATTTAAAATTATTTATTAAGCGCACGTTCGCCAGCGGCTTCATGGCGCTACAACTTACAGAAAACAAGGTAGACTGGCCAATGTAAAGTAGAGCAATTCAGACTGTGGGAAGAACAGTTAATTAAAGGCTTTAGAAAACAAAAGAGTCTTAAGTTGTTTTCTGAACTGGGAGTAAAGGGTCAAGGTTCTGAGATCAGGGGGCAGGGAATTCCAGAGGAGTGGAGCAAGGGTCGCAAATTTCGAACCGCCCCATTTCTTCCTCCGAAAGCGCGGGACCGTAAGAAGGGCCTGGGTAGATGAGCGGAGGTCTCTAGTGGGGACATAGGGAGTGATCTCGGAAGAGATGAAAGCCGGTGCCGTGCCCAGTCTCGCTTGGAAGGTGATAGAGGCCAGCTTGAACTGGACACGTTCACGAACGGGGAGCCAATGTAAAGATTTAAGAAGGGGGGTGACATGGTGGAATTTTGGTAATTTGAACACCAGGCGCGCCGCCTGGTTCTGGATCTGTTGCAACCGCCTAAGACTATATGCAGGTATACTGGCATATAGGGCGTTGCCGTAATCCAGGCGGGAGATGACCATCGATAAGGTGATCAGTTTCAGGGCGTGAAAAGAAAAAAAGCGGGACACCTTGCGTATAGTACGCAGTGAGAGAAAGGAAGAGGACACCACAGAACTGACCTGGGAGTGAAGAGTGAGTTGAGAATTGAGCTTGATACCTAAAGTTTTTACTGAGGAAGAGGGGACAGGTGGGGAACCAAGGGAAGGGGGCCAGAACAGAGAAGACCAGGGGCTGGATGAACCACCCGTCAACACCAGCTCGGTCTTATCTGGGTTGAGTTTTAAATGGTTGTGGTTCATCCAGTCTCGGATGTGGGTCATGGTAGATTGGAAATTAGAGATAGAAGACGGAGAGGAGGACAGATCAAAAACAAGTTGGAGGTCGTCAGCATAGTTATATACTGCGACCTCCATCTGCTGTAAAGAAAAAATAAGTGGGGCAATGTAAAGATTAAACAGAAGGGGAGAAAGAGAAGAACCCTGGGGGACCCCGCACTGTACTTTCCGGAAGTCCGCAGTAAAGTCACCCAGGCGAACAGCCTGGGTGCGGTCCCTCAGGAAGGAGGATAACCAGACCAATGCAGTACCTCCGATCCCCGCCGCCCTGGCACGGGAGAGTAAGATGGTATGATCGACCGTGTCAAAGGCGGCTGAGAGATCAAGCAGGACCAAGGCCTGGGTCTTGTTGGTATCCATTCCCTCCCTGAGGTTATCAAGGACCGAAAGTACCACGGACTCCGTAGAGTGTGCGGGGCGGAAACCGGCCTGGCGGGGGGCTAAGACCCCATGCATCTCCACAAAAGTGCTCAAGGTGCGGGTGACGTGGCGCTCGAGCACCTTTGCTAAGAATGGCAAGAGGGAGATGGGACGGTAGTTGGCCGGGACCGAGGGGTCCGCGCCAGGTTTCTTAAGGATGGGGACAATGATTGCAGTTTTCAGTGGGGTGGGCACCACACCCTGAGAGAGTGAACTGTTAAGGAGGTGGAGAGGGGGATCGGAGCATGAAGAAAAAATGTGACGGAGAATGTGGGAGGGACATGGGTCAAGAGGGGAACCAGATTTGACCAAGGGAATTATCGAGGTAAGGCATTCCTTAGTCAGCGGGGGAAAAGCATCAAGTTGTCCCTTAGGGGGGACACTGAGGGTCCACAAACGTAGGAGAAGGGGGAGGAATGTTGACCTTGATGGTAGAAATTTTTTGGATGAAGAAATTATTGAGGGAGTGACAGAGTTCAGGTGAAGGAGTGGGTTTCAGTGTGGTTCAGTCAGAGAATGCCAGGTTGTGCACAATCGAAAAGATTACTTTCGATTGGTTCTCTGCGGCGAGGATTTTGGAGGAGAAATAAGCTGTTTTTGCCCCTAAGATGGCCTGCTTATACTGGGCCAAGATGTTAATAAACTCCAGTCTTAATAGGGGGCAGTAGTTTCTCCTCCAGGCACGCTCAGCTCTGCGTACCGCTAATTTAGTAGTCTTGAGGTCCTCATTAAACCACAGGTTAGCATCCTTCTCCCGCTTAGACGTAACCCGCTTGAGTGGGGCAATAGAGTCGCAGCCAGAGGTAAGCCACTGGTTGATGGAAGCGACTTGGGAGAGAGTAGATAACCCCTGTAATGAAGGGTAGGCTCTGGCTGGCTCTGCCCCGGCTCTGGCTCTGCCCAACGCAGAAGCTACACTCGCACCACTCGCGGCAACCGGCTTTCAGACGCTCGCATCCAGTGAAGCCGCCGGACACGCCGATTCACTCAGGTAGACACCATTACTAAACGAGGTCCACCACCCCTAACTCTCATGCCCCCGTAATACTAGCTAATTACAAGGGCTTCCTCTATACCTTTCCTTCAGCGTTCGTGCTTCCACACGGCTCGATAAAGACAGCCGAACAAGGCACAGATCAGACAAGGTACGTGTACCTCTGGCGCTCAAACTACCAATCAATAAGCCAGCACCCTACTGTTGTGTGTTGATTGATCTGCCATGTCAGAACATTGAGACACAAACATAGTGTGATAGTTTGATAATTCTAACACCATGTTCGTCTAACAACTTGCTCCCCTTATTCTCCCCAGTGCCCACTTGTAATTCTCCAACCAACTATGATTCGGTCTGCACAAGTTGCCACAGACTGCCCTTTCCCTCCGAGGATTAACTGCTAGATAGCCGATTCATGCTATCTGGACCCGACTACAGGTACCTCACTCTCCCCGACATACCATTCCTACCTCCAATCCTGTAGCTCCACCCCTAACCTCCCTCCTTTCCTTAGAGAACGCCCCAAGTCAGACAACCTAGTCCTGATGACGATCCGAACTTACAAGGATCGAAACGCCGTTGACCTAACAGTCTGAATAACAGGTGCACTCCTCCTTTGTCGCTCTACATTTAATTGAAAGAACTTGTACCAATTGTGATATCACGTTGTCACATCTACTTTTGTGCCAATCACTGTAAATTATCTGCACTTTATTTACAGTGCGCCGTCCACGCTGTTCACCTTCACTTGCGTCACCCCCTGCACTTTGTACACTTTTTTGCACCAAGTTGTATATGGTTGTCACCAATTGAATTTATGCAGTGCTGTTCTTAACTGTATAAAATCTGACCATGAAATTAATGTTACAGTATAAAGATGATTAACTATCTTTTGTAATACCAGCGAATATTCTCCTTCTTTCTTTACAAGTAATGCTATGTGCATGCATGTTTTAACTGTCTACAGATCTTTACCACTCAGGACATTGTTTCTTTGTTGCACCTTACCTACCCAGTCCTGTATTGGTATATGGGTAACACTCCTGTGAATTCCTCAAATGAGAGTGCACCATCCAACAGAACTCCCAGGTTCCTGAACACACATTTGGGGTGAGCGGAGGTTCCATTGACTGCCCCATAGATGAGTGTGTCTACCTACCAAGAGCACCTCTGACTTGGTGGAATTTAGTTGTAAATAGTTGTTTGCCATTCATTCAGAGATGGCCGTAAGGTTTTCTTGGAATTTCACCTGATCCTGGTTGGAGTTGCTGGAGAAGGTGAACACCAGTTGAGTATCATCAGCGTATGATACCAGGGCGATGTTTCAGGCTTTGGTCAAAGAACGTATATAAATATTAAAATAGAGTGGGGCTCGGGGATGATCCCTGGGGCACACCACAGTGGAGAGGATGTGAACATGAGGTAAGAGAGGGTACAGAGACTTGGAAAGATTGATCGTCCAAGAAGGACAAGAACCAGGCGAGTGCAAATGACACCTATCTCCTTCAGCCAGCATGGCAGGATCTTGTGGGAGACCCTGTCCAAGGCTGCGCTCAGATCCAGCATGATCAGAGCCAAGGTTCTGCCCTCATCCAAGGCGGACTGCAATTGCTCCGTGACCTCAAGTAGTGCAAATTCGGTGCTGTATCCGGGGCGGAAACCGTTTTGTAACATATCTAGGGTCGAATTTACTTCCAGATATTGAGTCAGAATAGTGTTGACATAGGACTCTATAATTTTTGCAAAATACGGGAGCAGAGATATTGGGCAAATGTTTTCTGGCTGAGATGCGTCTGGAGTTGTTTCGACAAAGAAATTACTTTAGCATGTTTAAAGGACTTGGGGATCTCTGCAAATAATAGTGACCTATTGATCAGCTCCCGTGCCTAAGGTAGGGAGCAGTGATGGAATTTTCTGAAGAGGTTAGGTTTCAAAGGATCATCAGGAGAGCCTGACTTTATCTTAACCAACAGTGACTCTATGTCTCTGGGGGAAATGGGCGGAAGGACGTGAAGGGAGTGAGTCATGGCGTCCTGGACTGGACTTTCCTGAGTGCCAGAGAGAGCCTTCTCCAGGAAAGAATGTGCTATAAATGTGTTCCACCTTGCTGATAAAGAATTTAGCCAATGTCTCTCATTGTGAGTTTGAGGATATGATGCTATTGACAACTGATGGAGTTTTTAGCAAGATGGACCGGTATATGGCTCAGGGTTATGCGCTTCAAGCAGATTCACCAAGGCACACCCTATCTGTAGCAGAGAGGGCACATGCGGACCCTACTGGGGCTCAAATCATTGCTACTATTGGGCCTGCCGCACACAAGTACAGACAAAAATGTATGCTGTCTCTTTTGATGTTGGTCTATTGCAGGTAGACCTGGCATCCAAACAGTCGGTCTCTAAGCTGGATACTGAGGTCTCTACACTGAAAGCGGCCCTTACTGACCTCCCAGTGAAAACTGTGGCCCTGGAATGCAGAGCTGAGTCAATGGCAGCTCCTGCAGATGCAATCTTTGTTTTGTGTGTTTGCCAGAGGGAGCCAAGGGGAATACCCCTGAGTAGTTCCTCGAAACTTAGATTAAAACAATGCTCCTTCTCCTCCTTTTGTGATAGAGCGGGCACATCATGCTTTCGGGCCGACTTCCCCATATGGTGTCTCCGCTCGAATGCTCTTTGCCAAGATTCTCAAATACTGGGATCAAGACTATATATTTAGGGAGGCAAGACAGTGAAACAAGCTGGTTTTTGAAAATCACACCATCCGAATATTTCCAGATTGCACATGCCTGGTACAGCAACAGTGAAGGTCCTTTAGTGCTGTGAAATAGAAACAGAGTGTTACACCTTAGCTCTCCTGCTCTTGGTCCTTAGATAAGACTGCCTTTCCCACAATGCATTGGGCAGGATATTAGTGTTGTGTGCATTCCCATTTTTTACTGAGGCAGTTTCAGCTGACCTCATATGATTGTCATATGACCTTCCCTGCTGCAGGCGGAAGGTGAGGATGCTAGAGCACTGGTGGAGGTGGTCACTGCTGAGAGCTCGGAAGCAAGGACGGGGGATGTTGAGGAAAACACCTCTCAGACCACTAACTCCTGAATATCCAGCAATTGGCTCAGCCAGCGTGAGCCAGTAGTATATATGGAAGTAGGAGTGCTGACAGTTTGTTGTGCTGAGGAGGAGGTCAGTGCGATCTAAGCTCCTAAGGGTACTTGGGGATGGCTTTCTAGTCTGATCCCCACTCAGTCTAGATGGACACAGTTGAGGTACGTTTGCTTTCTTTGTCCTTCCGTATACCTTCTTCTCACCCCACCTGATTTTCTTTGCTACTTTCCTCCTGCAGTTGTTGAGTCGGTGTGACTGCATGCGTGGTGAGGCTGGGGGTGGATGGGTGCACAAGTGACTCACTGGCCAGTGTAGCAGTTGGGGCGCCTCCTCATCCCAGCACAGTGGAGTGACTGTTGTGCAACCGAGGTACGGTTGGTGGGGATTATGGTTGCATGGCCTCCACTGCTCTTAGAGGCGGTAGGTATGGATCTTTTTACACTTTTGCAGGTGGGAGGGGATGTTTATGATCAAAATGTTTTGTTAAGAAGTCGGCATTGGTGGAGTGCATATGGTTAGATAAATAGATGGCTCATTTTAATGTTGTAACCTTAAATGTTACTTGAATGGGGCTCAATTCATTTGTCAAGAGATATACAGTTCAAACGATATCTTCGTAGACAAGGGATTCATAGCTATGTTGCAGGAAACGCATTTGTCAGACCCGGAGACTCAAAAGCTACACACAAAATGGAGAGGTCAGATTTTCTCTGCCACATGTTATGTTATGTTAATGAACATTTACCTGGAAGTGTCCAGGCACGACAGGCATATGCCGGGATAATCAGAAGTGAAAATAGCAGCTAAACGACTTCATCAACAAATAAGGTTTTCAATTACTTCTTAAACGTCCTAAGATTGTGGTTGTTCCTGAGCTCAAAGGGCAGGCTATTCCAGGCCCTGGCCGCCCTTACAGAAAGTGAGCTCCCTCCCATTCTGGGGAGGCGGTAACGTTGGATGGCAACAAGGCATTGACCTATTGACCGGAGAGGCCTAGATGGCGTATAAAAGTTGAAACGCCTCCTAAGGTAAAAGGGTCCAGACTTGTAAAGGGCACCATGGGCAATGGTTAGTGCCTTAAACAAGATGCGCTGGTCAACAGATAGCCAGTGCAAGTCGCGAAGAAACTGCTTGATTCCGAAGCTTCGCAGATTGCCTAATAGCATTCGAGCGGCCACGTTCTGAATAGTCTGCAACTTTTTTATCTGGTAGCAAGGGAGGTCGATGTAAAGGGAATCGGCATAATCAAGCCGTAACAGAATGAGAGCGCTGGTCACCATTTCTTTGGACGCTTTTGGCAGGAGTCGCAGAAACTTCATGAGAAGTTTCAATGTACCAAAGCACACTCCTGCCAACTTATTAATCTGAGTTCAGAATCTGAGGTCCTCACTGAACCATACCCCAGGTTTTTTGCTACACTACCCTAGATTTTTGCTTGGAGAAGCCCACGGCCACAGGTCATACCGAAAATTCAGCGGAAAGGCCCTGTAGAGGAGGACCTCCGACTTTTCCTCGTTGCATTGAAATTGTGACCATGCCAAACAATCAAAAACTTCTGTCAGACAGTTTCTAGCTGATTCCACGGAAGCCTCATCTTTTTTCCATGTGAAAAACAGCTGGGTGTCATCAGCGTAAGCTATAATTTTGGCACACAATCCTTCCGCCAGATATATGTGTGTAGTCACATACACATTGAATAGTAGAGGGCTCAGCGTTGAGCCTTGAGAAATGCCTGTAGTAATGCTTCTTGGTGTGGACAAAAAAGGCGGTACCCACACTTGTTGAGATCTGTTGGAAAAAAGGATTTGATCCAGTCCCACACCTGGCCTGAGATTCCAATATTAAACAGGCGAGCTAAGAGCTGAAGGTGTGGAACAGTATCAAATGCGGCAGAGAGGTCCAGTAAAACCAGGGCCGCTCTGCCACCAGAATCACAACAATCCTTAATAGCCTCTGTTAACTCGATAAAAGCCGTCTCTATTGTGGTAAATAATTTACCGTATCATTTTTAGTGACAAGTACAAGAATAGCTCAATCAAATGAGAGGCAGAGTCCGTGGTATCTGAGTTATACGGGCTTTAATTCGATGGCTCGAGCCACGGGACAAGTCAACAGGGTGTCAGGAAAATGGCAAGACAATGTCAGGACAAGTCAACGTTATATTAACAGTGCTCCATATATATAGTAAAACGGTACATTAGCATTGCATTTAAGAGGCGTAACAAGTGAAAAGGAGAAGATAAGAACACATGTGCGTAGCAGGGGGCGTGAAAGAAGGCGTACACGGAGGCGTATAATGTGGACGTAATGTGGACGTCACAGAAAGTGTCATAAGTGGGTGTATGCACAGAGGTAATCTGCAGAGTCAGCAGGAAGTGCGGATGCGCGCGCAGCTAGCATGACGTGACATAGACGTGTAACTGGGGAGAACTTTAACACTAGTAGAGGAGACAGAAGTCTGGGATGTCAGAACGACCTGGACCTATAACATATCTGGTATCTTATGTTTGGAGGATGTATTATCTGGAGTAAAAGGTCTCTCGGGCAGAGGCTATTCTATACTGAATGCTAGTGCGTGCATATGTGTCTACGTGTCTACGTGCGGGGCCATGGGCCTACTATGGGAACGGGAACTGTAAATTACTTGCATGGAAACAGGAAGGCTTGCTCTTTGCTCTGCAGCCGGGGATATGTTTACCTAAATCACTAGACAGGAATGTATTTTCGAGGAGGCTGAACAGATAACTTGAAGGCAAAATACTGTCTTGGCAGGCAGGCCAGGTTGAGCCAGGCACGGCTTCGCTTGGCAGGAAGTAAGGCAGAGGTCAGGGATACGTGTCCATGCTGCAGCTTTCAGAGGCAGAAAGCAGAAAGGGCTCGGAAACAGAAATCAGGGCCTAGCTCGGCAGAGCCAGGAAAAACGTAAAAGTGTACCATGTAAAGACATTGGCATGGCATGGTTAGGAACCGAATTATCGATCCATACATGGTGGATCAGAAAGAGGACATGTTAACGTTGGACGCAAATGTATTTGCGTCTTCATATTCGGTCATGGAAGGAAATTACATGTACTTTAAGCACGTACATGGAGACGTTGGGGTACACGTTAGGGGACATACTTGACCATAAAAATTTCAATTACCTCATTCCCTCCTTGTCCCCTACGTTTCCTTCAGGATATATCAATCTTCATGAGTCCATCTATCTGTTCATATAACATCATTTGCTCATCTTTTTTCATTCGGGCACGAGAACGTGGACGTGGATGGGGAATACATGATGTGGCGCACAAGCCGCAAATCGCTGGCCCACATTGTAGACATAGACAACAACTGAATACTATGAGTAGGATTATTCCAAGGAATGATAGGACTTTCCATCCCCAGGCTGATATCACGCCCCAGAGCCAACCGGACCAGGTACAGGTGCCTGGATTCTGGTGTATCTGACTTGCAATCTTGTGGAGCCGAGTTATGGCTCTATATACTGACGGTGCGTTATTAGGAATGAAAACGCAACAACTGGATCCGATGACTCTACAGGCCCCGCCCCTATCTGCCAGGATGACGTCAAGGACGAGACGATTTTGAAGAACGACAAGTCTCATAGCAGACTGCTCTTCTGTTAAGTTACCTAGGGCAAAAGTAGTTTCATTCACTACTGCTTCAAGGGTTCTGGTCAATTTACGTATCAGTTTACTATTCGAAACAGTTCCTAAATAAGGAAAGAATCCTTTATTGAAATCTGTGTATTGTTCCCATGTGGTTTCAGTCTGGTCGACAATCGGGAGATCTCTCTTGGGTCTAACATGAATGAGATGAGAATTTCTATGGTAGTCAGGTGGGGCTAGAAAAACAGGTGGCAGTAGGAATGCAATGTAACAAGTATCATCCCAGTCTAGAGGTAAACGTATATAAGCTGTATGGCCACAAATGAAATAGGAATGTCGGGAAGCTTTGAATGTAGACTTGCCTTTATCACTGAATTCAATAACTGTATTACAATCGCTGTGTCCTAGATGTACTGAACCATTCTTTCTAACGCATAGGTCACCTTTCACTGGTAGAACTGAAATTGAGGGTAAGTTCGAACTAGTTTCTGACTGGACATTCAAAATCATGATGTTAAGTGTAAAATTACCTAATCCATATACTTCGTTTTCTAGATCGGTACCTGTCATTTGGGGAAGACCCTCCTTGTCTGGAAAACATGCCTTATTCATAACTGTATTCAGGTCTCCCCATATCCAATTACCTTGGGAATCTTTGGACTTACTATCTAACGAGGACATTAATGTAAACCATGCACCACATGAACCATTATGTGTAAACGGGTAAGGAAAAAAAGGCAAGGCTCCCGTCATTTTCTGGTAGGGAGGGAGTCGGCCACATACCCAGCAATTAGTGGCATTGCTGGTCTGGTGAGAATGTTGTAACATACGGATGAAAGAATTGTTACGCAATGCAAGTCGATAAGAAAGTTCGTGCGGGGGCAGATCACTAAAGGTGTGGTCTGCAGTGTCATTGAAAGAAGAATGTGCTTGTATAGGAAAATATACGTGTAACATATAACTTAGGCATATAATCTTAAGACTCAGAAAAAACATGACAATTAAAGTTACAATACAACGGCTTCGGAGATTCTTGCAATATTTATGTTTCTTGATCTCCTGTTTATCTCTCACACTATGTGGGTCTATCTTGTACATGTCAGGAACCTGTCTAACCGCTTCACCCGAGGGGGACTTAAACAATTAAACTGTCTGACTTACTAGACTTCAACTTTAATCTGTACTCCTGGGACGGAGTTTTCTCTACCAGGGGGAGTTTAGTATCAGTGGTTGGAATGCGGCAGTCCTGGGAAACAGTTTTTGGCGGAAGTCCATAACACTTTTTGACGTGGCTCGAATGGAGCCAGCCTTTTCTGCCTTCAATTTTGACTGCAGTCCTCGTGGTCATCAAAACGATCTTAGGTTCCTTCCAACGGGGCTCCAGAGGGCTCGACCGGTCAAAGTTGCGAACGTAGACGAAGTCACCAGGGACGATCTTGTGTGGCTTCACCTCGGTGTTGTCTGGAAAGGCTGCAGCGACCTGTGAACGATATGATTGTAGTGCAGACATCAAGGAATCAAGGTAATCTGTCAGCATAGTACTGTCAACATCGGTTAATTTACGGGGCAGAGGCGACCCCCACATATTCGGTGGCCTGACAAAAACCACCTCATACGGGGATAGCCCTGTCCTAGAATGGGCTACCATTCGCATATAGAAGAGAGCAACTGGAAGGGTTACTATCCAGTCTACACCTTTATCTGCACAGACCTTGGCAAGACGAGTTTTCAGAGTCTGATTGTGTCTCTCTACTAATCCAGCTGCTTCGGGATGCCGAACACAGTGGAACTTCCATTGGTAACCTAACAAAAGGGAAACCTGCTTCATAAGCTCGGACGAGAATGGCTGTCCGTTATCTGAATACACGACACGAGGCAAACCAAACCTCAGGAAAAATTCGCGAACCAACTGCTTGGCAGTGGTCACGGCAGTGTAATCTGGGACTGGATATGCTTCTGTCCATCGGGAAAGTGCACATACAACTACGAGGACATACTTGAATCCTCGACAACGTTCCATCTGGATATAATCCATCTGGAGGACTTCAAAAGGGTGATCAGGAGGATGAAATCCACCTTGCTCTACGGGAATGCCTTTACCTGGGTTGAACTGACAACAGATCATGCAAGTACGCACTTTCTGTTTTGCTGCTGCTCGTAAATGTTTATTGTACCAAAGGTTTTGAATACTGTCTAACATGGCTTTCTCTCCTAAATGTGCAGGACTATGTGCTGTGTTAATGATAACTTGAACCATAGAGTCGGGGAGAAACCATGTGGCTTTTCCCTTCGTCATCCATCCCTGTTCTGTCTGGGTCCCTCCTAGTTCTGTCCATTTCTTGATTTCTTCTGGAGTAGCATGTGTCTGTATGTCAATGACATCTAGTGCAGGATCCCTAACTGTCATGCAATGTGTCGGAACTACTGTCTTTGTCATATCAGTCGTATGAGTATGAGTCTGAGCTGTATGCTTGGCTGTTCGATCTGCCAGGTCGTTACCCTGGGAAATGGTATCTGTGACTTTCGTATGTGCTTTACACTTCATAATGGCTATGGCTGTAGGCAAATGTATTGCTTTCAACAGAGCTTGAATGAGGGGACCGTGCTGTATCTTGACACCGTGGGAAGTTAAGAAACCTCTCTCTTGCCAAAGGACTCCGAAGTCGTGTACAACTCCGAATGCATAACGGAAATCTGTGTATATGTTAACTTTCAGGTTCTTGGCTCGAATACAGGCTTGAGTCAGAGCAATGAGTTCTGCTGCTTGGGCAGACAGGGTGTCAATTCGCTGTGTTTCTATGACTTCAGTTTCAGTGGTCACTGCATATGCGGCCACTAACTCTCCTGTACTTGTTCTCATACATGAACCATCCACATAAAGTGTCAGGTCTGGATCTGGTAATGCGATGTCTGTCAAGTCTTGTCTGGGTTTCGTCATAGTGGTAATGACTTCCACACAGTCATGTGAAAAAGGGTCTGTTGTGCTTAACGGTAAAAGTGTAGCAGGATTCAGTGTATTGCAGCGTCTGATTTCTATGTGTGGCTGGAATAACGTCAATTCATAACCTGTCAGTCTTGCTATAGTCAAGTGCTGAGTCTGTGTTCGGTTTAAAAGAACTTCCACGGAATGTGGAACCTGTACTGTCAATTGGTGTCCTAATACTATGGAATCACTTTGTCTGATTGCTAGAGCTGTTGCTGCTACTGATTTCAAGCACGCAGGCAGAGCCTGGGCTACTGGATCTAACGTACTGGAAAAATAAGCACATGGTTTGTGTGAACCTGCTTGATCTTGGGTGAGTACTGACAATGCAGTACCTTCGCGTTCTGTGACAAAAAGTGTAAAAGGTTTTCTGTAACATGGTGTCGCTAAAACAGGTGCTTGACATAGGGCTTTCTTCAAGTCGTCAAAAGCTTGTGTATGTTCCTGAGTCCAAGGGAGGACAGTCGATGACGCTGCCTCCTGGGTTGTCAACTGTATAAGGGGCTTGGCTAGATATGCGTACTGAGGAATCCATTGTCTACAGTAAGAGGTGAGGCCTATAAAGGCCCGTACTTCCTTTTGTGTCTTGGGCTGTGGCATATGTACAATTAACTGGATGCGGTCAGGTGTTAGCTGTCTCCCCCTCTTGGACAGCAAGTGACCAAGGTAAATAACTTGCTGAACACAGAATTGCAGCTTCGAAGGAGACACTTTGTGTCCCTTGTCGGCCAGAAAATATAGGACTGTCAGAGATGCATGTTCACATTCTTGTTCACTTCGGGCGGTGATCAATAGATCATCGACGTACTGAAGTAGGGCAGTGTTAGCAGGCATGTGGATACTGTCAAGTTGTCTTTTCAATGCTTGGCTATAGATACTCGGACTTTCCGTGAACCCTTGAGGTGCACGTGCAAATTTAAAGCTTCGGCCATTTAAACTGAATCCGAAAAGGTACTGGCTTTCCGGATCAATGGGAACACTAAAGAAGGCATTCTTGAGATCGATCACAGTAAAGAACACCGCTTCGGAATCAATGGCAGTCAATAGGGATGAAATATCTGGGACCACTGGATACTGAGGTATGATACATTTGTTAAGCTCTCTAAGGTCAATCACTAGTCGATAAACTGGGGGTGCATTTGGATCAGTACGTTTAAGAATCGGAATGATTGGAGAATTACAAATATTGGAGTCAGTTTCTACAACTACTCCTTGAGCAATAAGCTTGTCAATGATTTTCAATAAGGCTGCTACAGCTTCAGGTGGCAATTTGCATTGTCGGATTCTGGGCAGAACAACACCTTCTCTAAGAGTAACACGATATGGTGTAATATGCATACAACCTACATCAGTCGGACCTTGTGCCCATAAATGCTGTGGTACATTCTGTAATCGGGGATCAAAATTTCTCAACACATAGTGACCCTTGAAGTCACGTAGAAACAATCTTACTCCTTCCGGAGAACAACAGATTACAGCTCCTAGAGCTTTCAACGTTTTAATACCAAGCAGGTTTTCTGGACATGATTTCGTAAGCAATAAATCTGTAGTACAGGACAATGGACCAACTGCAAGGGGAACTGGTTTCGATACTTCATTAACAATAGGTTTTCCTGAAAATCCAAGGGAAACATTCTGTGAGCCTGAGAGGGGTGCCCCTGGAACCTCGTCATGACTAATGGTAGTTCTGCTTGCCCCTGTGTCAATCAAAAATTTTCTGTCTTTTCCTAATACCTGACTATGTACACAAGGACCCTCTTGATCTACAGGAATCTCGATGAGAGGCAAACCTACTTCCCTCTCTAGGCTGTTTCATGAATACTGTTGGTAATCTGGATACTCTGACTGTGCATACTGGTACATCTGCTGTGTAACATGCTGTGTTGCGGCAATGGGCTGGGGCTGTGGTACCGCTACGGTCTGTTGTGGAATATGCATAGGCTGTACATTCTGCGGAGTATGTTGTTGGACCTGATCCTGTCTAGGCGGACGTGGTCTTTCTTTCGTTTTACCTGTAGATATATTATGTTTCAGAACGGCACATTCATTTATATAATGACCTGGCTGTTTACAATAGTTACAGTTCCCTTTAACAGGAGCTGTCGAATGACTGGACTGTGTCGGACCCTTTTTCTGACCATCTGCTGGAACTGACTGAGCTACTAAAACCTTCATTTTCGTGTCCTTTATACGTCTCTGTTCATGATCATGTTCCTCTCTAATTCTGTTCTGGTGATACTGTAACATTTGTAACATTTGGGAAGGCGTATTTGCTTGCCATGTACTTTCAACTTTCAATACACGGTTCTTAACCTGGGGTAAGGAATTCTCGACTAATTTGGTCACAAAAAGATGTGGATATGACTCGCTACTTGTCTTCAGGCCACTATTAATAATAAAACATTTCTCGAATCTAGAATAAAAATCACTAGTGTCCTCGTCTTGTTTCTGCTTACAGGCTGAGATTGCATCCCAATCCTCTTTCTTAACTGTCAGTAATCTAGGCAAAACTTGTACTAATAATCCTGGTAATGCTTTAGTTTTGTCCCCAAGACCTAAACCTGGGGTACGTGTCTTTTCTTCGTCTTCTAATTCGGTCCATACAATCTTTTTATCCCCCACCTCCCATTCCTTTTCTTTCAGTTTTTCGTAAATCCCTGCTGGCAACAATACTTTCAACATTTTAAGGATGTCTGAATACGTGTAATCACCCATCAGTAACATGTCTTTTAATTCTCGGTGGAACCCTGCAGGCTCTTTATCGTGACTAGGTACTAGTTTCTTCATTTCCAATAATTCCATTTTAGTCAAAGGAGTGTATACGAATACCCGTTGAAACGTGTTATCTGGCTTCTGAATTGGATGTACTTCTCGTAAGGGATTCTGTCTGTCTAGGTGATATGGTCTTACTGGGGGTGGAACTGGAACAAAATGTGGAGTTAGGAAAGTTCTGAATTTGTGACGTTGTTCTAGAATCGTATTAATCAAATCGGTACCTAGGCCTCTCCATCTTTTCAGAAGTAAGTCGTCTAATAAATCATATAAGGGACCTGGATCGGAATGCTGATTTTCATACTGTGTAATGAGATGTTGGATCATATACATGCCAACTAATCGCTGTTCGTCGGGGGAAAGACTTAAAAATGTTTGCGCTACTGCGTCATCATTATATACGTGGCTATCACCAGCCCACTGTACTGCGGACCATGCAGTTTCTGTTCATGCATTGTATGAAGTTCGTAGTAACCTAATCTTTCTTTCAGTATATTATCGGTCTGTTGGAATACTTGTTCAAGAGAACATAGTTCTGGAATGGGGGAAAGGAAACGTTTCTTGTTTTCTAGACGAATGGGTCTGTCAAAAGGACTACTTAAAGGATACTGTTTAGGAGGTTTCGCTCTACCTACATACGCTATCATATCCTGCTGCACTTCCGGACTCTCTAATTCTTCCTCCTCTGAGGACTCGTTTTTATCTGACTCGGCTACCCTTTCGGCATTCTGTCGGGTATGTATGGCTACTATTTCTTTACGGATTTTTCAAGACATGGCATCTATACAATTCTGTTTGTCATGCTTACAATCTGCAATATTCTGACTCCATTTAGTCAATACATCCATCTCTTCTTGAACAAAACCTGGTCGATCTCGTTCTCTTATCAAACAATTAATCAAGAATCGTAATATTAACCCTTGTGTCTCAGCTTTCTGGTATGCCATGGCTTCACGAATACATTCAGGACCTTCTCCAGTTTGAATAAAATGATATATCCTGTCTAGTTGTTCTGGCATTCCTGGTAGTGTAATCAAATAATCTGCAACATGTCGTAAACGTAACGAGGCTAGCATCATGTCCCCAGTCTTGCCTGGTACGGGATCATATCTACAATCTGTAATATATTGTTTAAGCTTTTCAGAAGGGGTCGCTTTCGGGGTACGCTGTGTAGCTAATTCTCTCATTGTCAGTCGATGTACTTGTGGCGGGGTTCGGTGGTGGCCTCCTACGGCACCTCCCGAAGCGGAAGCATGAGCATAGCCTGACTGTGGTGTAGCTGTTGTGGTCATAGCAGGTAGAAGAGGTACATGCAACGGAGTTGGACTCTGGGTTGCAGTTGTCCCAAACGGATTATGCGGACCAGTAACAGGGGGAACAGTGGCAGGCGGACCTGTGGCAGGGGAAGTGACAACATGCACGGGAAGTTGGTGACGTGGAGGGGTCGTGACCTGGACTTGAACATGCTGTTGTGCAGGCTGTTGTGCATTGTTAACGGGTGGTACGGTTACATTGGTATATGCTGGGGCTACACCATCTAAATAGGAAGAAAGAAAAATATCTGCTGCGGTCTGATGGAGTTTAGTCGGAACCAATGGTGGCGGTAAATTACTTGGCATTTCCGGGTTGGCCTTAGATGGGCCCTCGGTCAGAAGAGGATACATGCCATTAACAAGTGCATTTCGTTGTCTGTCTAATTGTTCCGCTTTAACTCGTTCAGCTTCTTCTATTAATTCCTTTTCTCGATCTTTTTCTGAATCTTCCCCATGTTTCTCTGCTTTTCTGAATTCTTTCTCTGTCCTTCTATGCGATTCTTTACGCCACAATTCTATGGCATCTTTCTGGGACTGTCTGGCTTTCTTTTTCCATAATGCTTCGTCTACTCTCATGATGCATTCAGCATCCCATGTTCCTGAAACAGGCCATCTATATTTCTCGTCCAAGTGCTTGGTGTAATCGACCCACAAGTCTAAGTACAGTATGGCATCTAAGCCGTGCTTGTGGTACATAAAGTGTGGTGATTGGGTGGCCCGCAAATCCCTTTCTGGTCACTTGTTGTGTAGTGGACATAGTGGGGGGGGATATGTCTTGGTCCAATGATTGTTAGATGGCACAGAAGTATGCTTGCTGAATGTTTATGACCCAAATGCAGATGACAGTGATTTTTACCTAGAACTAGAGAAGCAAGTATTTCTGGGATTCCAATTCAGGCAGTTAATTTTAACGTTATGTTGAATTGTGCATTAGATGGACAACCCCCCCACAAGCACATAAAAAACCTAATGTGTCAGCTGTTCTTCAGGAGGTCATGGGCCACTTGGGTTGGGTGGACATGTGGAGCTACACGTGCTATACGCCAGCGCGTTCAGCCTTTAGCCATCTGGATAACTTCCTGCTCTCTATGTAACATATATAACTATAACAATATAACTGGCATGTTTAAATAACTATTTTCCCCAATGCACTGTTTTTTTTTCATCATCCTCTACACCCACTTCTACATTTTACAAGGCTACTTGTATACTCAGCAGCACTACACCACATCCAACTCACTGAGAGCCCCCTCAGACCTTCCAAACATCACTTAACTTACCCATTCAGACTGAACACCAAACAAACCTCTGAATAGATTATGCTTTAGGCCACGGGATTCTCTGCATCATTCTGCCTGTGGAATGCATGATTACTCTGCAATAAGCATCCTTCATCACTGATCATTTCAATCCCTATAGCATGCCATTAGACTCCCACTCCATTTTTGAGACATGGATTGACTAATGACTAGGCCACTCCTACTGCCCTCCACACCAAATAAACCTCCTTCACTCACATTAATCAATCATAGAGTTGGTGGAGATAGCATTCTCCTCAACAAAAGAAAACCATTCCCCGTCTCATACCGACCACACTATCTACACATTTAAAAAACGATTGCACTCTATCATTTCACTTTCTACTCAAATATCATAGTTCTCTACCGCCCAACAAGAGTCAATGGGTCATTCTTTAAGTTCCTTAATATGGGTATTGACCTGTTCAAATCATTCACCTCCCCTCTTTCTATGAAACAACTCAGTAGGCTTTTGATGCACACTATCTGCTACATGCATTCTCTCCAACTACTTCAACTACTCCATGTCTACAACCTTGGTTCATAACTGAGATTCACACAAAAAGCACCAGGATGAAGACACTCCTACATAAATTGTGCAATATAAGACCCCACAAAAGATAAGAGCCAAGAAAAACTCACTGCTTATGTACTTTCCCACAGCACCCCCATTTAACTACTTTCTCAGACTGCTAGCCTACAACCCTATTGCAATTTGTCCCATTTTTTTAATTGAGTGAATTTCACTAGCGTGACAGCTGACCTTTCAGCCCTCAAACTATTAAATATTTACCCCAGATGCATCAACAACCCAATTTGCGATTCCTTAATAGCGAAAAATACTTATTCGCTATTAAGTAATAGCAAAATGGAATGCATCAAGAAATCACTAAAAAAATAACGATTTCTTAGAATTCCTTAATTGCGACTCGCAAATTGTGAGTCGCAATTAAGGAATACCCCCCATTCATTCCTCTGGGCCTAGAGGGCCAGAGGAATGAATAGGAAGACAATCCCAATTTGCGATTCGCAATTAGCGAATCGCAAATTGAGATTGCGATTTCAAGGGTGCAGGGGTGTCCAAAGGACACCCTGTTGCACCCCTAAAATTTATCTGTGCACATATGTTGCTCACACACATGCACTTTAGTGCATTTTTAAAAGTTTTTGCAAATTACCATGAAGTTGTACTTCATGGTAATTTGCGTGCCCTGTTAGGGAATTCGCTATTTTTAAAACTTTCATGCATTGCATTTAAGGAATCTCAATTTGAGATTCCTTAAATGCAAATCATCGCAATTTAGCGATTTCTCTATTTGCGATTTTTGCATTTGGGATGATGCATCCCAAATGCAAAAATACTGGTCGCAAAGGGGCAGATTCTGAGAATCTGCCCCTTTGCAAGCTGATTTTAGTTTGATGCATCTAGCTGTTAGCTCTTTCATCTACCTTTTTTAATATCCTCACTTTTTAACCACTTTCTTCTGGCTGGCATCTTTCCATTTTGTTTTCTTTATCTGCTGGGGATTAAAAACCCAATGCAGACCGTTCCTCCTCTTCCAACGATTGCTCAGTATCACTCCTCCCTTTCTTCCCGAAGGTACTGGTGTGCCTAGCCTTCATCCGGTTCACTACATATGTCTGATGTAACTACCTTCTCAACCCCCTCCTGTCTGTCATCCATGCACTTCATTCAAAAGAAGTAGTACTCTGACATATTTATGATGTCATTTTCTCTTTTCAACACAAGCATTTATCTTCTATGTATATTATTCTTGACCTGTATATCACACCCTACTACTCTCCTCCTTCTGAACTAGTAATATCGACAATACAGATCTTTTGTGGTTTTCATCCTACATAACCAGTCACTCTGTGCAATTGACTGGAACTCCATAGGGTCTTCATTGACACCTCTTCCTGTAGGTGTACCTTGAGGACCAGTTTTAGGTCCTCTGATCTCAGAATTCAGATGGAAGCTGTTTTCATGATAAATGTGATTTTCATCAGGCTTCTAGAGTGTCTGTACAAAGGGCGTAATAGCACTGTAGTCTTGGTAATGGAGTGAGACACTAGCTTCAAGTGTAAAACCTTGACGGAAGAGTGTCACTCTCCTTCCCTACTCATGTAATGATCATGAAGGTTGCGGTAAGAAATGGGTCTGGTACATGATGTCCACTATTTAAAGTGGGCACCTTGCACCAGTCCAAGACCCTTATGATATATGAGTTGGAAGATAACCTTTAGAAAGTTATCATAGTGGTAGCTGTGGAGAGCAGCCTTCAGGCTTAATATTGAAGGAATGTGAAGCGGCTTGTTTTACCAGGATATCACCTCCTGAAATAATTAAATGAAAAGAGAACCACATAGTAGTTAAATAAAAATATGTATTTATTATTAGAACAGTCTCTAGTATCCCCCACATGAGGATAGAACACAAAGCACAAAATACGAGCTCAATAGAACAGTTGTAAGTAGCACAATGCAAGGTGGACTCCAGGGGGAGACCAAAGCATATACCAAAATAGTGGTATAACAACCAAGACTCGGGTCAAGAGTAAGACAAGGTCTGGAGCATATAGAATTGCTGGGACCCCAAGGAACCACCCAAGCTGAGTAGATAGGGACACCATGGAGGATGGGTGCAGTGTGCTAACATGACTGCGGGATCCGTACAATTCTATGGGGAAGTCGCAGTTGCAATTTTACAGTTTAAAGACCCTTCTAGGAGGACTTTGAGGAAACCCTTTGGAACTTAAGAGGTTGGAGAGCCACCCCACCCGTAGTACCTGAGTTACATATCCGAGAAGAGCTGGGCGCATAGGTCTGGAGTGGTGTCGGAAACCACAGTTGTTCTCCATGGAGGGCTGCAAAAAAGTACTGCTGCTGTGAAGGTGGAAAGCGTCTGGTGGAATCCAAGCCTGGATTCTGGAAGGTAAGAACCTGAAAGCAGAGGGGACAGAGTCTGGGTCACTTTAGAGTGACTAGGGTCTCAGTAGATGAATTCCCACCAATGTCGGGTGCTTCAGGTGCGAAGAATGGATGCTTGACTCTTCTGCCACGAGGACCAGGAGATGTTGATGATGACCAGGAGCCAGATGCTAGCTGTGCTATGGGGTCGGTGTCTGGCTGGCACGAATAATCCTTTGCAAAAGTAACCCGCTCAGGAAAGCCAAGCAGGTTACGGTGTGAACCAGCAAGGTCTAGGGGAATCACCAAGCAATGAGGAGTCAGGACACTTCTGGAGCAACCAGGAAAGCCCAACAGAAATCAAGATAACCCTCAGGAGGACCCACAGGCCGAATGAACATGAGTCACAAGAGGTTATCAAGCAAGATTGCAAAGTATTAGCCCATGGAGCATTCGGTGTGAGGAGGCCAGAGTTCTTTGATGCAAATACTGCTCAGGGTCAGGACTACATGGATTCCAATAGACAAACTCAGGGATTGGCAACAAGCATATGCAACTGCAAGTGGATGCTGTGCACAGGGGTTTGGGTTAGGCAGTCCCCACAAGGGATACTGGCCTCAAACTTGCTTAGAAGGCCGATCAACCTCAAGGACCTTAGTAACCCACCTCCTGTCCTGCTGGAATCTTTGAAGTCTGCAGGAGCTCAGGAGCAGCAGACCGGTCAGTTGCTTTGAAGGGCCTACGAATACAGGGGAGGGACTCCTTCACCCCAAGGGAGATCCTTCAGTGGTCCTTAGTGCACCACAGGTTCTGTACAGATCCTGTATGGAGCAATGGCACAGACAATGCTCTTGATGGAGAGGGGGGGTGAAGTCGGGCCCAGTCAAAGTCCAGCGAAGTCCCGAGTGTCTACACGGTCAAAGGTCAGTCGTTTCTTCTTGTAGAATCTAGTCCACGTAAAATCTAAAGAGCTACAGTCAGGAAAGCCCTTGTGTACCCACAGGAGAGGGTTGGACAGATTCAGGGGACCCTACTAGTGGAGGGGAAGGACAGAGGGGAGGTTACTCCCATGTCACTTGTCCAGTTTTGTTCCCGAGCAGGAGCCAATGGCGCCCAGATCTGGTTTGAACTGGACTGTGCAAAGAGACATCAAATGTGCTTCAGGTGCAGAATTTCAGGCACTCTCAGAGTGCACCCACCCAGCCCCAATACACTACCTCCCTGTGACAGGATACCTATTGTGCTGCCTACCTCTGCTCGAGCTTGCTGCTATTTTTAAAACCCTACCTCTGACTCAGGATCCCTCACCGTCGCACTTTCTCCCGAAGGAGCGCCCGCACCTCGTTCCACCGCAGGGCCCATACCCTGATTGTTGTGGAGGGTGATAGGCGCAGCACTTCAATTGGGGGTTGATTGGAGCTGGCGGGGTTTGGTGGAGGTGTGCTCGGAAGGTCACATGACCTAGAGCCCACCCCTCCATGTAGCCTGCCATTCTTCACGCACGCCGGACGGAGCAGGTCAGTGGATTTAGCGCTGCTTGATAAACTCCTTTTTGAAAACACATTGCTCTCATGCTGCTATTTTTAAAACCCTACCTCTGACTCATGATCCCTCACTGCCGCACTTTCTCCCGAAGGAGCGCCCGCACCTCGTTCCACCGCAGACCCATACCCTGATTGTTGTGGAGGGTGACGGGTGCAGCATTTCAATTGGGGATTGATTGCAGTTGGCGGGGTTCGGCGGAGGTGTGCTCGGACGGTCACATGACCTAGAGCCACCCCTTCATAACACCCCTCTTCTGCATGGCCGGCTGCCTCAGCGGAGCGCCTGGTGCTCCGGCGCGGCTCGGACACAGCGCTGGCCGGGCTGCTGCGGCTGCTGCTGTCCCCAGCCTCGGCCACGTCCAGGGCAGGATTCACCACTGTGTTGGAAATGATGAGGGCCTCCATGGCAGTGGTGATGCGGGCCATGCCCCTGGTCTCCTCCGCAGTGTTTTGAGTGAGGCAGTCTTCCATATTTGCCCCTCGGCGGCATAGCAGGGCCTTTGCTGCGGCAAGCCGGTTGATTGCCCGGTTTTGTACACGGGCATCCCTGCGCCTAGTGTGCTCATTCTCTTCCATCTTGGCACACAGCTGTGTTATGGCAGTTGTCATGCGACCCAGTCCTGTTGCAATTTCCCTGTTACTTGCCACAAAATCAACAAATCCCTTTGACATTTCCACCATCTGCAGGTTGTGTTCCCGCAATTGGCGCTGGCAAGCCAGGATGGACTTGGCCTGCATCTGCTGGATTCGCACCATGCTCCCCTCAAACCCTTGGAAGACGGTGCCCTCCCGTGCTGGAGTAGCACTGCTGGAAGTGCGTGGGCGGCGGCGATTGGTGCTGCCCTGCTGGGTGGCCTGCTGTGCCACAGGTGTCGCAGGTGTGGGTGCTGGTGCCTGACCCACAGCTCCCTCCATGATGGTCAATGGGGCCACAATAATCCTCCTGGCAGGAGATGTGGCAGGTGCTGGCTGGGACCGTGTGGGTGAGTTCTCTGGTGAGAACTGCAATGGGGAGATTGTGACAGTAGGGGGGAGTGGGGAAATGAGAGGGCATGTCCTGGGTCATCCTCATTGGCCATGGCACTGCTGTCCTCCTCCTCCTCCTGCGAAGGAACCATGCTGCTTGGCCCTGCCACCGCACTGTCCGCTGTTGTTGCTGGAGCTGTCGCTTGTGGAGCTGCTGCTCCACTGCCTGATGGCGCCCCTAGGTATAAAGAAGCATTTGTGAACTGAATGCAAATGTCTTACAGTAACTACAATAAAAGCATTGCACATGTCATTTTCATTACTCTGAATCTTTTTTTAAGTGCATTGCAGTTTAATGTGCACTGACATTTGTTCCTACATTAGCTTACTACATTTCCCATGATGCATTGCTCATTTATGTTGCTAGCAGTACTGGACTGGGGGTTGGCTGTACATTGAGGCTAAAGGGGAGGTGTCTGGTAGGGTGTGTCATGCTGTGCATGCTTCTTACCTTTTACTGTAGCTCTGGCTGAGCTGTCCATGTCCCCAACTCCCACCACACTCTCGGTCTCGATCGTTGTGGACACCAGTTCCTCCAGTTCAGTGAGGGGGGGCGCGGGGTTCCTGCCTCCACCGGTCAGACCTGCCTGCTTGTGGAGCTCTGCCTATTTCCTCTTGGTGAGGCTCCGGATATCATAAAACCTCTTCTTGAGGTCCTCCAGGCTCCTGGGGGTCACACCAACTGCATTGACCCTCTCACTGAAGGCACTCCACAGTTTCCTCTTGGTGGACCCTCACCACCTCCTCCACCAATACTTGCAGCTCCATGCTGCTGAACTTGACCTTGCGCTTTCTCTCAGCCTTCTGGCTCTCAGAGCTGCTTGCCATTTCCACTGTGTTCACAAATCAGCTACCATACTCTCTGCTGCTCACTCTGACTGCTCAGCTCTAGCTGCCTCTCCAGAAAGTTCTAATGAGTTGCACCTACCTGGGTAGCCACTCCCTGCTAGGGTGGGGGAGGGTGGTTCAACCTCATTGGCTGTTTTTATTAGTTTCACTTTTACTTGCTTGCCGATTCGGTATTTACCGATTCGGTATTTGCCGAATCGGTATTTGCCGAATCGGTAAATACCGATTCGGTATTTACAATGCATTCCTATGGGCCCTTTGGCCCATACAGTTGTATTGCCATTACCGATTCGGTATCTACCGATCCGGTGAATACCGAATCTGTAAGTATCGAAACACGATACCGATTGTTTCCAAATCGGTATTTTACCGATTTTTTTTCTCTACATCTCATTTTCCGATTTCAGAATACCGATTCGGTAAAAATCGGTATTTTAAAATCGGTAAATGACTTTTACCTACATCGGGCCCTTAGTCTTTATGTAGTCTACGGTTTGCCCTGGGGGGAAAGGGCAAAAAAGATAATGATAGATGACGAGAGGTTAAATCAGAGAGAACTTGAGGAAGGCATTCGAGACAGAAGGAGGATGATGAGTTTTCCATAGGGAGGTAGTGTTATCCGTGTTGAGGTGGCAGGGATGAGTCTGCAATGGTGCTACCAGTCTGCTTGTCCTAATGAAGACCCAAGTGATTTACCCTAAACGTGGGTCAAAACATTGATTTGGGCCTACCCCTATCTTTAATTGTAAATTTTTTCCTAAACTCAAATGCTCTATACATTGGGTTAGTGAGGGACTCATTCATTTAGCCAGAGGGTACGGGCCCTATGTTTATTTTGTATATATATATTTTTTGTTCTCTGTACTGTTTTCTGTTTCTACTCACTCAAATTCACTTTGTGCTGTCACTTGGAGCACCAACCGTGGATTGCTTTATGATGATCAATTTTATCTTCAAATAAAATTTTGAAATCCTAATGATTGTGGATTTTAGTTTATCTCTTTGAAACTGACTGTTTCCCTGTTGAAACATACTTAAGTTTTCCTGACAGAACAATTGCCTATTTGTATTTTCAAATTGAGATTGGAAACAGCCAAGAAGTAGAATGATGCAAATAGGATGGTGAAGGAGTCGGCCCGGGTCCTTGAGGAAAATAGGTCGTCCCTGGAGGAGAAGAGAAAATAGCCATGGAGGAGAAGAGAATAGCTGATGAGCTATGTTTCAGAGAGCTGGATCTCAAAGCCAAGCAAGTCGAGTCCAGCACCAAAGGAGGCATTATACTCTCTGTATCCAGTAGAGAAGTTAGGGTTAGTATATTACAAGACCTGGTGCCCAGCTATGTCATCGGAAGTGACATAGATAAATGGATATCTGCATTAATGTTAGCCCTTGGGATGCACAGGGTCCCAGAGGAGGATTGGAAAGCAAAATTATAGAAACACATGCCCACAATGGAGAGGGATACCCTTCTGACACTACAGGTGTCAATTCAAATGATGTATGCTCCCTTCAAAGCCCTTTTACCAACCAAGTTCAAGCTCACTCCTGAAAGGTATTGCCTCATAATTAAGGGCAGTCCCAAACTCCCAATCCAGTCAATGCTACATTCCCTAGATCATTGCAAAAAGGCACTGAATGTTTAGGTGAGGGGCAGCAAACTTGTTGTAGTTACTAGACAATACAACCCGAGTTTGGGAGAGAACATGCTGAATATTGGTGACCCTTGACCCGGTCACTCTACTACCGCACGGCTCCTGTGTGCCCGGATTCTGCTGCCGCTGCCTGCTTGGCCCTCTTGCTGCTGCTTCTCCTTGAGGCCCCTGCTCTCCAGGCTTGCCCTCGCTTCCGAGGCTTGCCCAGGCTGGCCCTCGCTCTCCAGGCTTGCCCACGCTCTCCCCGCTCCGCTTTCCCGCTCTTTCCAACCTCCCTCTGCTCCCCACCACTGCTCTCCTGCAGCCCCGCCTCCTTCTCCTGTCTCCCGCTCCCCATTCGCCGCCCCGCTCCCGCCTCCCAGCTGCTCCTCCCTCCCTCTTCGCCATAAATGGTGGGTGCCGCGCGTACGCACAGCGGCCACGGGCAGAGGGCGCGCCGATTGCGTGCAGAAGGCACGCCAAAGGCAAGCCCGTCTAAGCCTGTCCGCGCCTGGACCGCACCCAGCGCCAGAACCCCTGGACCCCGCCAGAGCCAGCCAACCCGACTGAGCTACGACGCCACCAACCTCCATCACTCAACACCGGCCGACATCCAGCCTGCTACCAAGCCACCCCAAAACGCACCCATGGAGCCTTTACCTGCCACGCCTGCTACTTCACCTGCACTCGGTCCTGCACCGCGCCAGCCAAAACAGCTGCCATCAACAACCACCTCAAGTGCATCCTGCTCAACACCCGCTCCATCAACAGGCACGCCATCGAACTATGGGACCTCCTGGACAAAAAGCCACCAGACGTCGCCTTCTTCACGGAAACCTGGATGAACGCCTCCTCAGCCCCCGACATCGCCATTGCCATCCCGGACGGCTACAAGATCATCCGGAGGGACCGCGTCAACCAGACCAGAGGAGGCATCGCCATCGCCCACAGAAACACTACCCGCATCACGACCACTACCGACGACACCCTCGCCACCGCAGAGCACCTGCACTTCCAGATTCAAACCGACCCCAAGACCACCCTCAAAGGAACCCTCATCTACAGACCCCCGGGACCACGCTCACACTTCAGCGATGCCATCGCAGACTTCATCAGCCCACTCGCCCTCGCCTCCCCCGACTACATCCTCCTAGGAGACCTCAATTTCCACCAAGAGAACGACCAGGACAACAACACCACCGCCCTACTAGACAACCTCGGATTTAAGCAACTGGTCAACACCCCCACCCATTACGTCGGCCACACGCTCGACCCTGTCTTCTCCTCCAGCAACCGCATTTCCTTCAGCCACACCACCGAGCTCCACTGGACCGACCACAGCTGCATACACTTCAACTTCTGGAAAACAACGACCCACCGCCCTGAACAAACCCCCCGAAGATGCTGGAGCAAGATCACCACCGACCAACTCACCACCTCCTTCAGCCTAAACTCTCTCACCAACACCACGGGCCCCAACGAAGGAGCCCGCAACCTCACACAGTGGATCACCGACTGCGCGACACCCTTGCTCCACTGAAAAACCCTCCCAGCAACCTCAACAGCAAGAAAGCCGCGTGGTTCACCAACGATCTCAAAGAATCAAAGAAATCCTGCCGTGACCTCGAGAAAGCCTGGCGCCAAAACTAGTCAACGGACAACATGACAGCCCTCAAGAACGCCACCCGCAAACACCACCAGCTGATCCGCACCACCAAAAGAGGTATTCCTTCAGAGAACGACTGGACAACAACACCCACAACAGCAAGGAACTCTTCAACGTCGTGAAAGAGCTCTCCAACCCCAACGCCAGCAACAACGACATCACGCCCTCTCAAGACCTCTGCAACTCTCTGGCCACCTTTATTCACCGTAAAATTGTCGACATACACAACAGCTTCGGCGCTCAGAACACGTACCCCACTACCGGACCTACACCCCCCACCACCACCATGTGCGCCTGGACTCAGGTCAGCACGGAAGATACCACCCACATGATGAACACCATCCACTCAGGCTACCCAGCCGATCCCTGTCCACACCACATCTTCAACAAAGCCGACTCCATCATCGCACCCAAACTTCGGGACATCATCAACAACTCCTTCATATCCGCCACCTTCCCGGAGAGCTGGAAGCACGCAGAGATCAGCGCCCTCCTGAAGAAATCCACTGCAGATCCCTGAGACCTCAAGAACTTCCGCCCCATCTCGCTCCTCTCCTTCCCTGCAAAAGTCATCGAGAAACCGTCAACAAACAGCTTACAGCCTTCCTGGAGATGAACGGCTCCCTCGACCTATCGCAGTCCGGATTCCGAGCGAACCACAGCGACCACCGAGACCGCCCTCATTGTGGTCACAGACAACATCCGGCCCCTGCTGGACAATGGGGAAACCGCCGCCCTCATCCTGCTTGTCCTTCTGGCTGCGTTCGACACGGTCTGCCACCGCACCCTGGCAACCCGCCACCACCACGCCAGGATCCATGGAAAGGCCCTGGAATGGATCCCCTCCTTCTTCTTCGACAGAACCCAAAGAGTCCGTCCCCCGCCCTTCCTCGCAGAATCCACCAAGATCATCTGCGGCGTACCTCAAGGCTCCTCGCTCAGCCCCACCCTCTTCAACATCTACATGAGCCCCTCGCAGCCATCGCACGGACGCACAACCTCAACATCATCTCCTACGCCGACGATACCCAACTGATCATCTCCCTCACCAACGACCCCACCTGCGCCAGAGCCAGCTTCCAGGACGGAATGAAAGACATCGCAGACTGGATGAAGCTCAGCCGCCTGAAACTGAACTCAGACAAGACGGAAGTCCTCATCCTCGGCCCATTCATCTCTGCCTGGGATGACTTCTGGTGGCCCTCTGCTCTGGACCCCCCACCCAAGCCCACAGACCACGCACGCAACCTGGGCTTCATCCTTGACTCCTCCCTCATGATGGCCAAGCAAGTTAACGCTGTTACCTCCTCCTGCTTCAACACTCTCCACATGCTCCATAAGATCTTCCGCTGGATCCCCACTGGAACCAGGAAAACGGTCACCCAGGCCCTCGTCACCAGCCGTCTGGACTACAGGAACACCCTCTACGCGGGAACCACCGCCAAACTACAGAAAAGACTCCAGCGCATCATGAACGCCTCAGCAGGACTCGTCCTGGACATCCCCCGACACAGCCACATCTCCTCCCACCTGAGGGACCTGCACTGGCTCCCAATCAGCAAAAGGATCACGTTCAGACTCCTCACCCACGCACACAAGGCTCTCCACGACTTGGGCCCCGAATACCTCAACAACCGCCTCACGTTCTACACGCCAACCCGCCAGCCCCTCTCCACCAGCCTTGCCCTCGCCACCGTCCCAAGGATCCGCAGAACTACCACCCGAGGAAGATCTTTCACCTACCTGACGGCCAAGACCTGGAACACCCTCCCCACCCACCTACGACTCACCCAGGACCATCTCTCCTTCAGGAAGCAACACAAGACCTGGCTTTTCGAGCAGTAGCAGCGCCCCCCCCCATGCGCCTTGAGACTCTAGCGGGTGAGTAGCGCGCTTTACAAATACTCTTGATTGATTGATTGATTGATATTTCTTCTACAGAGCTGCGTCAACACCTGGTTGACAGTACGCTCACTGATCCCAGGGAGCTTGCCAAGGAGGCAGAACTTTTGAATAGTACCAGGGTGTCTAAGAAGGTACCTTGGAGTGACACCAAGAAGGTGGTTCAGGTCCCCTCAGCAGAGTGAGGGGAGGTCAAGGCAGACACATATACCTACCAGAATGAGTTGGGGAAAAGGAATCCTGATGCACCTTCTGAGAAACAGGTAAGAAGTACTGGTGGGCAGTAGGCGGTGGTCCTGGGCACCCAATTTCCAGCCCCAGTGCTTTTGATAGTTCTCAGTTAGGACATAAGAAAGAGGACTCTGAGGCACCCGTGATGACCGCACTTAGATAGAGCTCCGTAGCTGCATTACATAATTACTCTAACATCCGCCTCAAATATCTGCAAAATCCCGACATTTTAGGTGCAGGCTGTGGCATAACATTCCAGCAACCCACCAGCTACAGAAATCGTGGTTGTTCAGGTCTGTGGAGGTGAAATCAGCACTTGTGAACCCCGGGGGCGGTGCGGACCGAGGAGCCCCGTAGGTGTCGGATATCAGAGTGCAGGGATGAGGTCAGTAAAGATGGTTCCCAAAGGTGTGGGGACAGATCTCCGTCGCTCCTCCCCCAGGAGCTTGGATGTGCCGGGAGGCATTAAAGTGAGCGATAAGCTCCATCTGTGAACAATGGAGGTGGGAGAGGTCAGAGATGCCTGAGACACATCATATGGCGGCTGCACCCAAGATGGGTGCCGCTGCGAGCCTTAGGTAAATCTGATCCCGGCAACGCTTCACCCAATGACAGGACACGTTGTGCTGCAGTCCACAAGCCCTAAGAAGACGCAAGTGAGTACACACCGGACTGCCTGGCCCCCTGCCGCAACTGAGACCTGGGTCGCAAGCCTCCCCAAGGGCTGAAACATCATGGAGGCCTGGTGAGCACACTCCATGTCCTTGGACTTCATTGGTGGTATTATTGGCCTAGAAGTGGGAGAACAATCCCACAGCAGTAGACAATGTGGAAACAGGAGGGCGGAGTGCATAGAAGCGGGCAACGGTGGGGCCACCAAAAGACAACATGATTGTAGCATCTAGGCATCAGCCCGATACTGCGGTCCCGGCACTGGGGGGCAGAGGACTTCAGGTACCTCCACGCAGGAGTGCCTAGGGTAGGTGGCAGAAGTGGCTGGTGGTGGGAGTGCTGCCGCGCAGTGACGTGGATATCAGGAGGGCAGGGTGTGGGGTAGTAAACTACGAAATATGGCCATATACAGGTAAGTAAACATATAAATAAATAAAACAAATTTTGTTGGGCACACTGCCTCCCACCCTGCCTCTCCCCTGCCCCACGTCACCGCCCGGCGGCACTCCCACCACTGGCCGTTACTGGTAGGTGTTGTTTCCCTTGAGCCACTAACGGCCAAAATTACTCCATTTGGCACTGATCCCCACAAATCAACTCTCAATTCCAAAGTTGGTGAGATAAAATACACTGTACCCTGGATAAGATGTCTAACCCCAAAGTGCCTAAACCAGCGCACCTCCTCAAGCTCAAAATATACGCACATTCTAAAGCAGAGATAAGAGGGAGGAAGTGAGAGGTAAATGTTTCACCAAAACCAATGGAAGAAGGCACCCCAACTCTCCAGGACGTAATGGAGGCAATACAAGGTGTACATTCGGCCCTTGAGTCCAAAATGGGCACAGTCGCCATGGAGGTAAAATGACTGCGTGCGGATCTACGCAACCTGGGGGACAGAGTTAAAACCACTGCGGATTCCATCTCTACATTGGAAAAAAACATTGATATACTTAAACTGAAAGACGCTCCTTACAACTACATGGGAACTGGAGGCAAAGTTGGAAGATTACAAGGGGCACTCCTGAATGAACAATGTCTGTATTTTGGGTATTCCGAGAAGGCGGAGGTCCCAGCCACCGACCTATTCATGGACGACTTGGTCCAAAATCATTTGCAGACCCATGCCCTCTCCCAGTACTTCTAGGTCAAACGTGCTCACAGAGTGCCGGGACGGTGGTCAAAACAAGCGCAACTTATGCCCAAAGGTCTCTTGGCACTATAGTATTTTGATCAAAGGACAGCGGGGCTAAGCAAGATGTTAAATGTGAGCAAAAAAACCTTATCATTCTTAGAGACTTCCTGAATCTGGGTGCTAGCAGATGGAAAGACATGGTTCTTCACATCTTCTGAGGAAGCATGGGAGTGGCTGGAGGGCTGGAGAACTGTTGTGGCCCACAGAACTGATCATCACAACCGTCCACAGGGACAGGATTGACATCACAGGGATTGGGGTGGTGGCACTGCTAAGTAGTGAGTTGACTTGCAGGACTCCAGTGGTCATCACAACATTTAAACTGGGCCCACTTTCCTTGGACTGGTGTAATATATTTCTGTTATGGTCCAAGATGCCAGGTGGCTAGATTAGGGCCTTTATATTCAGATCGGGAACAGTATAATTTAACTTTGTAAACTCACTATATGCTTTCAGTAACCAACACAGTTGTATGTTTAGTAGGATGTACTAACCAAGTGGCTTGCTTAATGTAGGCATAATAGGGGATACACTGCGATCAATCAGGGACCGGCCATGTTGCGTTCCCCAATGTTGTGAAGAAGGTATGGGTACAAAGGCACTCTGCAAGGTTGAGGGGTGGGCAGTTTCAAGTCCACATTGCAGGGAGGGGGAGGGGCGGGTTTGTTTCACACTGCAGTAAGACCTTAGTTTTAAGTTTTTTGGGCTGCTTAAGGGGGATGTTCCAACAGGTCCTGTTCACAGTACAGAGCAACACATCAGTAACATTGGAAATTTACAATGATGCTCATGGAAGACTAATAATGTATTGTTTTTTTAAGTGGATACGATTGCCCCTAGGGAGGTACGCTGACCTGAACATCTGGTGCTACCCTTGCCTTACCCACGTGTACAGACATCTTTACCCGCATCACTCAAATGTATGGTAACTTGGAGAAGGCTCCAGTAAGGGGTCTTTCAAAATACTCTCTTGGAATGTAAATGGCTTGGGAGATAAAATAAAATGAGGAATGGTCCTACAGGATCTGAAACGCCAGGCCCCAGACGTGGTCTTGCTTCAAGAAACCCATATACAAGGAAACACTTACTGAGCACTTAATAGATGGGGTTACAAACTGGTGGCGCATGCAGGCTATGCCAGGGGATTGAGGGGGGGTGGAGATCCTCCTGCGTAAAGCTTTCCCCTTCCAAATACAGACCGCTACACATGCCGCTCTGGGGAGATTTGTAACGGTTTCCGGGTGTTGTGAGGGCAGGTGGCTTAACATAATATCACTCTGTGCTGCCCAGATTACATTCAACGACTCTGGCCGATTTCGGCACCCACTTGCTTAATCTACCTGAGGGTGACCTTTTGTTGGGAGGAGACTGTAATGCTGTTCTTAATGGGGAGTTAGACAGAAAGCCGCCCAGACAGGGAGAACACTCCAGAAAATTTATGTCTGCTTTCCTCAGGGCCATAGGTCTAGTAGATACCTCTTACATACAATATACATTTCTCTTGGTGTGCATGGGAGCTTGTCCTGGATTGATTATATTCTCTGCAAGGCCGATCAACTCTCCATGTTTGGAGAGGTTGCCCATTTTCAGAGGGGCATCTCTGATCATTCTCCCCTGGTGACACGGTAAGGGGCTCTCCCCCAACTTCACGTCCAGAGATGGCTCTTAACCCCTAATATCTTAAGGTGCTGGCTATCAGGGAGAAGCTTTTCAGAGATACCACTGATTATTAAAAGGACAACAAGGGTTCTGTAGACTCAGATATAGTGCTGTGGGAGGCAAATAAGACTGTGGTGCGGGGAGGGGCGTGTTTGCGATCACTGGTCACCGGTAGGAAGAGAGAAAACAATTGCTGGAGCAAGAGGGGGAGATCAGTCAACTGGGGCATGACTTAATCACAACCAGTGCTCCAGTTACGACACATAGGCTACTTTGGAAGCAAAAGTAATATAAACACATCGCCGAGGAGGCGGCTAGAGCCCAACACAGCGCCAGCCAACAGCGCATATATGAGGTCGGTGACAAGGCGTGTAAATTACTGGCCTGGCTATATAGGCAGGAAATAGCCATCCCTGCCTTCGATCTCCACGATCGAAGGCAGGGATGGCTCATTGTTGCATAACAGGGGCGAGATTGCTGAGATATTTGCAGACCATTTTGAGCAGATCTATGCATCTGTAGGGGCCGCTGCACACAATGAAGCGCAGGAGCTACTGGCCACCCTCAGGCTACCTGTTCTTGATTCACAAGATGTCAAAGATTTAAATGCGGCTTTCACCACCAAGGAGGTTGTTAAGGCAATCGGGGCACTTCAGTCTGGAAGAGGTATGGGTCCAAGCGGCCTTCCAATAGAATTGTATAAAGCAAACATGTCCACGTTAGCCCCATATATAATTAGAATGTACGATGACAGCATGACGACGAAATGAAGAGATGGGCAAGATCATAGTCATACTTAAAGTGGGTAAACCCAATGAGCATAGCGGATCATACAGGCCTATTTACCTTCTAGAACCGGAAGTCAAGATACTCGCCAATATTTTGGCAAGGTGTATACCTCCCCTGCTGAGCAAGCTGATCCATCCGGCTTTATGCCGAGCAGGAACACTGCCCTAAATTTACGTTGCCTTTACGCCGTCATTGGCAGGGCAGCGACGATCAGGGAAGGTGCCGTGATCATGTCGTTGGATGAAAAAATGGCATTTGACATGATTGAATGACCCTTTCTATTTGCAGTACTTGAACCGTTTGGGTTTGGTAACAAATTTCTATCCTGGGTATGAGTCCTTTATTCAGAAACCTTGGCCCGAATTATAGTGAACTGCAGGAGATCAAGAAGATTCATGCTGCAAAAGTGAACCAGGCAGGGCTATTCATTATCACTCTTAATTTTTGCTTTAGCACTCGAGTTCCTGGCAAGTTGGATCAGGGTGGATCCCCTCATCAGGGGCTTGAACTGGACAACGGAGTGGGATGGTAGAATCACCCTCTACGCCAATGACATTTTTTTGTATCTGGCCAGACCTTCATTTTCGATCCATCGGATGCTACATATTTTTACTCTTTTCTAAAAATACTCTTGATACACCAATATCTGGGACAAGTTCCAGCTGTAAGTTTTGTGTAGGTATTGCCCCACCTTGCCTAGAGGCTGTGCGGCCACAATTGTCACGGATGGTTTTCGATATCTGGTGATATATATCATGGCTAATCCTACATTATTTTACAAGAACAACTTAGCTTCCACCTGCGCCGCTTTCATGAAGATATACAACACTGGAAAACCCTGCCCCTCACATTGTTGGCAGGGCCGCTCTATATAAAATGATGGCTCTGCCCCGCTTTGTTTATGCTTTGCAGAATGCACCTCATTTGATGCCAGACCATTACTTCCAATCAATTGAATCAGAAGTGCGCTCTTTACTTTGGAACTGTGGTGCCCCCCGTATTGCATTGAATAAACTAACAAAGAGCTGTTATGATGGAGGGATAGCCCTGCCTATACTTAAAAGTTACTATTGGGCATCTCAATTGATTGTTACTAACCACTTGGGCTCACCGCCCCATAACGGACCCAGCTTATAGAATGAACAGGCACAATATGACCCCGGGCGATTACCATAGAGCAACTTATGGGGGATAACAGAACACACCCAAATACACCTGACATCCACTACCATCTTCCCTGTGGCATATAGCTACATCTGTCCTGGGCTGGAAAAATAAGATCGCACATGTCACCCCATTGCTGGAAACAGACCAACTCGGGTCATTGGGAAAACACCCAGGGTTTGACAAGTGGTACTTGATTGGACTCTACACAGTCGGAGATATGTGGGTGGGTGGCAAGGCGAGACCTTCAATGGCCCCACGAACTGACCGCAAGGGAATCCTTCTGGACCCTTCAGGCCAGGAATGCACTGCAGAGGCAGATACCCAGGGGCTCTGACCTAGCTGTCTCCTCACCCCTGGAAGATAGACTGCTGGACGTTTACCTCCATGATAGGGCAATCTCCCTGGCATATATAAAAACACTTAATAACACCCCAGATCCAATGGTCAAAATACGAACAAAATGGGCTGAGGACGTGGGGGATATAAGTGATGAGGACTGGCAGGAGGCACTGGCCTCATCCTGGGAGGTGGCAATCCGATCCCGATTTACGTTTATCCAACACAAACTCCTCCACAGGGCATTCTATACTAGTTCAGTGTTAGTCAATATGGGTGTCATATTCTCCCCGACTTGCCCTAGGGTGTGGGCTGACTGGAACATACATGCACCAATGGTGGGAATGCCCCCTTCTCCAGATATATTGGGGGAAAGTAATGTTGGCACTGCTTTCAATATGCCAGAAAACAATGGCGATCACCCCTCGGCGGCAACTTCTTAACATATGAGATGCTACGGATCTCTCGAGGGCAGAGAAAATATAGGTCTGCCTGGGTTGCATGATATCAAAACGTAATATAGCGAGATCCTGGATGGGGACCACCAGGCTCAAATTCAGAGAATGGAAAGCAGATATGGATTGGTGCATGCAGGCGGAGCGGGCAATATTTGAGGGAAAAGGGTGCCCATAAAAATTGACCAGAACCTCTCGGAAGAATAGGTAGGAATACAATATTGTTTATTATTTGTTCCAATGTACCTGGGCTGGTCTCATGTGGCGTATTGCTGGATATTGTAGTGATGCACTTTGGTTGGATGATGACCATGATACATGAACTGTACTTTGTTTTTATCCTTCCTTGTTTGTTCAATAAAACGATAAAAAAAGAAAGAAAGGGGACTCTGTCTGTCTTAAGAAAGCTACCCCTGGTGGGAACTCTACAGGGGTGGCCAATGTGGACTTAGGGGTGTGTAGTGCCCTGGGGGAAGTGCTAGAACAGCCCAAATCTCTCTTAGTTAGGCGATAGACTCAGAGGGTGAGCTTGTGATCCCTAAGGGTGGGAGTCATCACTTCCACCTTAGCCAAGTTTCAGTCAGAAACAGTACGTTCGGATTCTCATCACATAAAAAACTAAAAATAATAGTTGCATGTTTGGGCAGTGACCATGCATAAATCAGTGTTGCAGAGAAACTTGAGTTAGTACTAGGTTCAGGCAAGGAAAAAGAATAGATAAATTGGGATGCAAGATTAGGTTAGCTTGAAAACCAAATTGTGACCTAACCTGAAGGGGTTCTGGCCCTCCAAGTGGTGCCACTCTAGTACTGGACCCTTGGAAGTGGTGCTAAAGTTGCCAGATTTCCAAAACTTGGAGCTTCGAAAATGTTACACCAAAAAGAGCTCTTAGAATGAAGAGGAGACTGGGACCTACCTGCTCACTAATCCACCCAAAGTGGATCGTCAGTCAGCTTGACTTTGCTGCAGCTCCAGCTATGTTCTTTTGTGCTGCATCAAATCCTGTTTAGCGGCTCCTAGCCGAAGTGATATCATCCTCGTTGGCTACAGCCTGCTGCTTTATCTAACTTGAAATGTTTTACTTACAAAAAAGAGACTACGTCTGAAACATAAAAATGTTCACTTCTTCGAGCAGCTCCACGATGACTACGCCTTCCCCCCAGAAACCATCAGCTACCTTGCCCCGCTGATCATTTCCTTCTAAGTGAAGTTCAAAGGAGTGTGGTTTAAATATCCCAATTAGATTGTCCTGAACAATGATTTTTATTTCTAAATTAGTCCCTGAAATGGACTGAAATTAGTCTCTGAAACAGAAGTTTATATCTTTAGGGATAAGGTTGCAGACTTTATCTGGAAAATTCTTTTAAAGCCAGATAGACTTTGAACGAGGTCCCACTGAAGCTGTTGGTTTTGGTGGGAAAAGGTTGAGTGGAAGAAATTCAAATTTCACAGTCTCTCTCATTGGGTGAATACTTTTTGTGCCTTTGCCCTGTCAAGATTTCTACCTTATGACTTTTTGTGGAGTTCATGCTCCTCCAGTGGAGCAAACCTGGGGCTGTGTTCAACAAAGTCTTCTCTAAATTAGCCACTGCTGCTGCAAGGACATGCTGAAGTGCTGTTGGTCTTTAAAGTCCAAATTTTTTTCAAAGTTCTAACTTTTAAGCTTTTCTGGAGCAGCTTATCCTGGTCATTTCTAAGACTCTCAGGATTTCAGAGACAACACTTAATGGCCAGGAATCCTGCTGAGGTTACCAGCAAGGCCCAGATATGTCTAGTTTCTACTGCTCAACTGGGCACTACAGAAAAAACGCCCGCTGCAACTTCTTGTACACTTGCATTCACATAAGAGGTCTTCCAACTTACCCTTGGAGTCTACTTCTTAGTCCTTGGTATAAGTGGTCGAGGAGCAAACCCTTCAGATCACAAACCCCAATCACCGGTGCACCCATTGAAACCAACTCACAAATCAATTCTCAATCTCCATCATGAACTCCGTGCACTTAGGAGCATGCACAAACTGCTGTTCCCACCACATCTTCAACTTTGAGAGCAAGACGATTGGTGAAGAACTCAAAAAATTCCTGAACGCCTCCATCACCTCAACTTCCTTCCCTGAGGACTGAAAACATGCTGAAGTGAGGCACTTTGAGAAAAAAAACATCTGCTGACCCAGCATAACCGAAGAAACACAAGACCCACCTCCTCATTCGCCTTTCTAGCAAAAGTTCTCAAGAAGGCAATCAACCAGCAACTCAACGAACACTTGCAATATAACAACCTCCCGGACCCCTCTCTCTCCAGAATCTTAGATAAGTACAGCAATGAGACACCCCTGATCACAGCCACCGACAACATCAGGTCCCTTCTGGACCATGGTGAAAGAGCATTCCTTATCCCCCTGGACCTGTCTGCTGCCTTCAACACTGTCTCCCATTACATCCTGATCAACAGGCTCCACCACATTGGGATTCAGGGAGATGTCCTCAAATGGATCGCCACATACTTTACCGGAAGAATACACAGAATCTGCCACTCACTGTTCACCACGTAACCCTAGAAGATCCTCTGTAGTGTCCCCTAAGGATCGTCCCTCAGCTCCACCCTCTTTAACACGTGCATGACCCCCTTTGTCAACATTTTCAAACTGCACAAACTCAACATCATCTCTTACACCCACTGCATCCAGCACATTCACTCACTGTTAGGAGATTCCTCCATCACCAGAGCCAACTTCCACAGATGTATGATGAACATAGCTGACTGAATGAAGCACAACTATCTCAAGCTCTACTCAGACAAGATGGAAGTACTCATCTTTGGGAACAACACATCACCATGGAACAACGCATTGTGGTCTGCATGAAATTGTGCCTAGATCCTGGTCAATGGCCAACTGTGGCTCCTGATTGGCGCTTCACTTTTTCTTGGCATTTTAGTCTGAAATCTTAAAAAATTCAAGTGTCAGGTTCTCCTTTGGCATTTTTTCATTTTAGTGTTGTTTTGCTCATTAAGGTTTCTCTATTGTCCTACATTGATTTGGGGATTTTTTTGTGTTGTGTGTTTACTTCTTAACTTGTTCACTGTTTTGTTACTGCTGAATGCAAATTTTCCTAAACTAAGCATCGTTGCTCAGTGTCACAGCTATGAGGATTAGGGCAACATTTTCAATTACTTGAAACTATGTTTTACTGTGATAAGTTTGATTTCCAATTCCTTGTTGTTGACTCAAATCCGCACTGGTTAATAACTAAGGGCTGGCCACATTTTTAGTTCTGGCTGCAGAATTATGGAAATGTAGTAATTCCACATTACTGATGTAATGTGGAATTATTAATGAATTCCACCACTCTGCTCTGCCACTTACTTCGCACTGCTAAAATGTGCACCCTTTGTATGTTGTTCCCGGCAAAGCCCTTTACCTTCTCACTTAGAAACTTTTCTGAATGTCGGATAGCCTTCAGCAGGGCAATCTGTCAAGCTGAGACCAACCAGTGATTTACCATCAATGCCTGCAGCTTTGATGGTGATCCAAATCTCTGATCGAAAGCTACCAAAACGTTTCTAAGTCCCACATCATGAGGTCTGCGAGAAGAAGATGCACACTCTAACACAAACCAAGGGTCTTGAAAATGGGGGGCACTACTTGAGGTTAGGACTCACTCGAAAGAGGCCAGCAGAAGGGTCCAAGATAGGTCTAGTTGGAAGTTGCCAGCATGGAAGATAAAGGTGACCAAGGCCTCTGGAAGCTTGTTTTGTACCTGTGGTTCAAACAGGACACCAGCCAACTGGCCCTTGGAGTCACTTCTGCAGTTCTGGATTCAAGGAAAGCCATTCCATTTTTCATTCAGGTTCTTCAGGCAGCAAGGCGGTCCTTCCAATTCTTCACAGGTCCAGGAGTGTTCTGAGGAGAGGTCGGTGGGGTCCACATTTATGCCTAGTGCCAGCCTGTGGTTGGAGGGTAATCTTTATCCAAATCCTAAACCAGTTCTGGCCACTTTCTCTCCTCCCAGCCAGGTTGGAGTCAGCCTGACTAGAGAGACAAAATGAAGGCAGGCCTATATCTGAGCTTTATCTGCCAATAAGAGGGTGGGCATCATTTGAAGTTCAGGAAGAGGATGGGAACATCACCCATGCTGACAGGTCAATGAGGGAGACACCCGTCCCACACCCAGAGCTGTTTGTATGCTGTCTGGGAGCAATATACCTCTCACCACAGGGGAGACACCAGGGGTCAGATGAGAGCTGGACACTGGCAGAAAAGGCATTTGGTTTTAGGCAGATAAATGTTGACTTTGTAAAAGTTTCTTTTCCAAAATAGTAATAGACTTGACCATTAAGTTGGGTTTTAAATTATTATTAAAATCAGTCCTTGAGATATTTTTGTAGCTATTCCCAAATTGAATTTAACACATATGAAAAGTAATAGCGTAAACCAGTGTTAACCTACTGTAGAGCCAGACTTGCCACCATGAAAAACGACTTTGGAGATTTTTCCATGCCTGGACATGTAAAACATTTGGGGCCAGATGTAGGTACTCCAGATTTACCGATTCTAAAATACCGAATTTTACAGATTCAGTATTTTAGAATCGGTAAATGGGATGTAGGTATTCATTCAGTAAGTATTACCGAATCGGTAAGATTCGGGATATACCGATTCAGTAATTCCCATTCATTCCTACGGGCTTTGAGGCCCATAGGAATGAATAGGAATTACTGATTTGGTAAATACCGATTCGGTAAAAGGGGGTACACATTGAAGTGTGGCAGGGTGTCACTTTGACACCCTGTTGTGCCCCTGAATTGTGTGTGGGTGCACCTGTGGCACACATACATGCCCTAGGGGCATGTATGTCTGCCACATGGCACTGTAATATTTTGCAAACAATTGCTTCTTTTGGGGTTTTCGATATTTAACACCAATTTGTGGTTGGTGGTAAATAACGAATCCTAAAAAAGGAAAAGCACTCATTTGAGTGCTCCCTACATTAAGGATTCGGTAATTTTCCGAATCGGTGTTTAAGAATTTGGTAATTTACCAATTCCTTAAATTACCAATTCAGTAAATTACTGAATCCTAAAATCAGGCACCTACATCTGAAAAGCCTAATCCCGGTCGGTAACGGCCGAAATTCGGTAATTTCGGCCGTTACCGACAGGCATTAGGCTTCCTACATCTGGCCCTTAGAGCCTTATTTAAATCTTGGCAGCTGAAATGCTCAATCACAATGGATATCTTGTGCGCCGTATTGCGATCTCTATAGGGTATAATGGGATAGTAATATGGTGGATGGGATCTCTGTCACATTTGTGACATAGTATTCCCAATTGCCAAGATCTAAATTAGGCCTTGAATATGCACATTTTACTTTTAAATACAATGATCCCGTCATTATCGGCCTTTAAGGCCTACATGAGAAGTGTCTTAGAAGTATTAGAAATGAATGTTTCAGCCGGGTGAAGGGTTTATTTTGTCAGGTTGAAATGGTGGTTTCATACTTCACACAGGGTATATAGTTGAGAGCCTGGAAACATGTTTTACAGTGTTACTTTAGTGGATGGCATAATATATGCTGCAGCGCAGAAGTAGCATTTAATTTACAGTCCCAGAGTGCAGGATGGACTACATACTAAGGAATTACATGCAAATAAATGTGCCTATCAGGTGTATTCCAATTTTCACATGAGGTCACAAATACTCCACCACTGGTTAGCCGGAGTCCTATAGTCACCAAAAATAGGTTCCGCAGCACAAGGCAAAATCTGGGGGAATACCACACAAAAGATAATAATTTCTAACAGACACTAGTCTGGTGTTTCCAGAGTGATAGCTGGTGTGCCACATAGTGACCCTCTATCTTGGAAAGTCTCAGATCCCTTGAGGATGTGTTAATATATAGTTTGCACATTTTAAGTCTTGTACGGTTCTCTACACACATACAGGCTTTTGAAAAGGGGGTAAGTGTGTTCTCCACATAGAATTACATTAGTTTTCCAAGATTAATATCCATTCTTCCCAGATCATAAAATGGTGGACAGAGACATTTTTGTTTTGTAGTGCAGTTCCTTTATTTTTATTTTCATTCATAGAACAAGGACAGCCGACACGTGTTTCGCCCCCTCTTGGCGATTTGCGCCGGGGCTTTCTCAAGGCTGTTGAAGGATATGAGAAAAGGGTTATAATTGTGTAGTCTAAAAGCAGTTGACCCCAAGAGAAAACAAAGAAAGCACCTAGAGTGAGAAGCGGTTGATTTGATTTTGTGATGCCATAGTGGGCAGACTTATCTTCATGCTCAAGGAAAGATGTGGTGATTCTAAAGTCAGATGTGGTGATTTTTGAAAAATCTAGAAACCCGCAGAGGAAATTACAGAGAAAGCCATATACGTGTTTTTAAAGTTATTATAGTGAAAGACGGCAAGATTTTGTAAGCGTCAAGAGAAAGTGTCATAGTATATAACTTGATCAATCAACGAAAGAGATCCTAGAGTCCCAGAGCAAAGAGGAAGTGAATCCATAAAGACCATGTAAAATAAAATGGAATACAGTCATAATACCTAAATTGGCTAAGTCACGTAGGCAAATGTCTTTTCCATATTATTAACAATATCGCAAGTGCGAAAATATAGTCCTTCAAGTTTAAAACAATTTCTGTAAATTCAAGCAAAAACAATTCATGAGTGCATTTGTTTTTGACATCCGATATATTTCATGTTAAAATAACATTATAAATACTCCAAGTACACTTGTGCTATATAAAGACTTCTGTCTATATAGACCAATTTTATGTAGATACCCAAGTTCATTATATCTCACATGTCATTTATCTAACCCGTTTACGGTAGTGGCTGTTGCTCAATTTGTTATAGGCGTGGCTATTATGTCTACATCTTTAAGCATTGTCATTCAGGGAAGCATATGTTAGCGATTTGATTAAAAAAAGTTGTAGTCCTAGCGACTTAAACTGGGTTTTTGCTGTGCATATGGCAGACTCATTGGTTGCTTCTAACTAAAAGGGTTTGCTTGGTTTCTATTTTCAAAAGACACATACTCAATAAATAATAACTGATCCATACATCTCCATTGTATAGTAGTGACATCGTATTAAGCAAGACAGACATTCCAGTGTATTGGTCAGTTCTCAAATATATATAAAGTGTACTTGGAGTATGTATAATGTTATTTTAACATGAAATATATCGGATGTCAAAAACAAATGCACTCATGAATTGTTTTTGCTTGAATTTACAGAAATTGTTTTAAACATGAAGAACTATATTTTCGCACTTGCGATATTGTTAATCATATGGAAAAGACATTTGCCTACGTGACTTAGCCAATTTAGGTATTATGACTGTATTCCATTTTATTTTACATGGTCTTTATGGATTCACTTCCTCTTTGCTCTGGGACTCTAGGATCTCTTTCGTTGATTGATCAAGTTATATACTATGACACTTTCTCTTGACGTTTACAAAATCTTGCCGTCTTTCACTATAATAACTTTAAAAACACGTATATGGCTTTCTCTGTAATTTCCTCTGCGGGTTTCTAGATTTTTCAAAAATCACCACATCTGACTTTAGAATCACCACATCTTTCCTTGAGCATGAAGATAAGTCTGCCCACTATGGCATCACAAAATCAAATCAACCGCTTCTCACTCTAGGTGCTTTCTTTGTTTTCTCTTGGGGTCAACTGCTTTTAGACTACACAATTATAACCCTTTTCTCATATCCTTCAACAGCCTTGAGAAAGCCCCGGCGCAAATCGCCAAGAGGGGGCGAAACACGTGTCGGCTGTCCTTGTTCTATGAATGAAAATAAAAATAAAGGAACTGCACTACAAAACAAAAATGTCTCTGTCCACCATTTTATGATCTGGGAAGAATGGATATTAATCTTGGAAAACTAATGTAATTCTATGTGGAGAACACACTTACCCCCTTTTCAAAACTGTTTCTTCATTTGAAGTTCGAGAGGTCCAGAGCTTCGAGTGTGTCTCCACCCACCAATCAATATTACTTATTCAAGTGTTGTTCAGGCCTCAAAATCCCTGGACCTTTGCTACCCTATTCACACATACAGGCTTTTACCTGGGTGTCTATGGATTTGAGCAGTGAACGAGGGATAAGTGATTGTATAATTCCCAAGACATTGTTGAACCTAAGAGCCACTGTCATCTTGATTGGTTAGACTCTACCCATAGGGAAAGCTAAATGTGTTTCCATTTCACAAATTCACATCGGTTCAGGTCAATGAACATTGATTCATTATCCTGTACTATAAGTTTTATGTTGCTATTAATGAGAATGCATAGGTATTTTGTCAAAAAAAGGGAGCCACATGAATGTTTATTCTTAGGTGACAGCCAGCATTGTTTTAGACATCAGCATGGCCTCCATTTTTGTCCAATGTATTTTGCATCCACAGAAGTGGAAAATGGTATTATGGGCATAATAGCCTCAGATCAGAGGAGGTCAGTGGCAGCAGAATATTGTCCTCATACATTATGAGCTTTAGTTCTCTCGCCACTGTTTAGACCCGTATGATCATGGATTCCTCTCTGATGGCTATCATTTATGTCTCCAATGCAGTCATGAAAAAGAGGAGTTATAGGAGGCATCACTGCATTGTCCATCTCTCTATTTGCATTGTGTCTGAAATCAGGGGGAGAAGTGATGGATACTACATTAAATAGCGTTGATCAACTTGATTTACAGAGTACACTGGAGGAGGTGAATAGGGCCTTTGCACTTAGTTTAGGTGGCAAAGCCCCTGGACCCAGTGAGGTCCCAGTTGACATATTCAAATTCAATGTTTTACTTTGGGGGACAATTTTAACTCAAGTTATGAATGCCAGTATTAAGACAACATTCCCTAAGACCTGGGTGCAATCAATGATCATCCCTATCTTTAAAAAAGGGGATCGTCAGGGATCCGGGGTGTTACAGACCAATTTCACTCCTGGATTTCACGATCAAATTGGTAGGGCGAGTCATTTTGGAACACCTTCAAGATCGGGCAGAAGACACCCAGATTTTGTCAGATTTTCAGTACGGTTTTCGTGCCGGTCTCGGTACAATCGAACAGAGTCTGAACTTGTCTATTTTGATAGGCAAGTATACACAAGCAAAAAAGGGGAGTCTTTTCCTCGCTTTTGTTGACCTCACCGCTGCCTTTGATTCAGTTAGGCATACCAGGCTGTGGGAGGTGCTTGAGAAAGTAGGGGCTGACCCCCATGTTATAGTTTTTCTAAAACGGATGTATAACGGAGCTACCGCAAGTGTTTGGTACGGTTCGAGGGGTGAATGTACTCAGCAGTTTTCCCATTAGGAGAGGGGTCAGGTAAGGCTGTGTGCTGCCCCATTTTCTTTTTAACCTTTACATTAACGGACTGAGTGATGGTCTACTCTTGAAACATAAAGATTTTCCCCAATCTAGAGGGCGGTTTATACCCACCCTTCTTTATGCGGATGATGCCGTGTTAATGGCACGTACCCAAAACGGCCTCCATAGAGCTCTGGAAGGGTTCGGGGATTTTATGAAGGACTTAGGTTTAAATACTAAAATCTCAAAAACTTTTGTCATGAGATGTAGACAAGGAACCCAACAGATGCGGGAAATGTTTGTAGATGGTGAAAAGTTTGAAACTACTAGAAATTCTTCCTACTTGGGAGTGTTATTTAATCAGCGTGATCTATGGGCACAGACTGTTTCCTCAAAATAAATGGCTCTCATTATATCAGTGCAAAAATAATAGATCAATAGCAGCTTTGACAAACTTTGCGAAAAAGCTAGGTAGGAAACTTCCTGCAGAACTCCTGCAAATATATAAGGCCAAATGCGTTACAATGGCAACTTAATGGGCAGGGGTCTGAGGGTTCACAAATGCTATCCCACTACAAACGGTTGAAAACTAATTTCTTAGGTACATTCTTTCTGTTCCCCCGAGTACCTCCTCATATGTTTGCCACGAGAAGTTGGACCTTCTCTATATTGTTGATCTTTGAATGACCTGGGCCATCCAGAATATTTTTCAAATCTGATCTCCATGCTGGAGATCCCTAGAAAGATTTTTTTTAAAAGAGGGTCTCCATCTATTAGAATTGATCAGAATGGCAGAATACATTTCTAAAGTTAGTGTAAGTCAACATCAATCGTTATTGGGGATGGAACCCTACCTATCTTTTGTACCTGGGACGTTCAACAGGTTTCTTTTAACCAGGTTCAGACTGGGAATTGTAACCCGATTAGTGTCTGTACCGAAAATGAACGATTGGTCCCATGATTTGTTACACTGTCCTTGTGATAATACCTCAGAACAATCTACCATCCACTTAGTCCTGTTTTGTAAATTGTATGTTGAGCCAAGGAAAGTTTGGATCATTCTTTTTTTTTAAACCAGAGGCTTAGGCAGTGTCGCCCGCTATGTATTTACTCCAGTTTCAGGAAAATTAGCATGTAGCATGGAGTATAGCTATGTTTTTAAAGAAGGTGCTTCAATACAGGAAATGTTGCACAATTACTGAGATGCAGTTGGAGTATCCTATATTTTATCAATTGAGCTTTCTTTTATTGTTATATTGTTGTGTATATATTATGAATGAAAATGTATTTTTATATCTATGTGCTTTTATGCCTGTTTTAAAAAAGCAGCCGAATAAAGCTTTCCTTGACCTTGTATTGTGTCTGAAATTAAGCCATTGTTTATAACTTGTGCTTTGTATGCCTATATATAGTATGGATCATTTTTATAAACACATTGCAAAATTCCATTCTAGCCATGACCCTGTAAAGGTACCCTGTAAAGGTAGCCTCATACACCCCTATCAAAGGCTTTTTCCATAATGTCCTTTCCTCTAGGACGTTCTTGGTTTTACAGAGTAAATGTAGCCTTGAGATAATTTTGTGAGAATCTGCCTTGGATGAATCCCATCTGATTGTTATGTGTTAGGAGAGGTCTCACCATTTTCTGTCTATATGCAAGGATTTCAGCTAGGATTTGAACACCACAATTTAATTGTGATATAGCCCTATAGTCTTTGTAGTGCAGTGGATCTTGTCCATGTTTTGAGATTAATAAGATATATGCTTTATTGAATGCATTGTTTGTCTAGGTCCATGACTTTTCTGAACATAGGCATCAGTAAGGGTATTGTTGTGGTGACCAAGATTTTGTAAAAGATAAGAGGAAAACCTTAGTCCCCAGGGTTTCCCAGCAAACATATCTTTAATTGCATCTGCAACTTCTTTCTCCAGTATAGCTTGATCTAGGTCAACCTGTAAATCCATCTGTAATTTTAGTATCAGTATTTAAGTTTTCTTTATTTGTAGTATCTCTTGGGGCTTCTGAAGAATATAACTGTGCATAGTAAAATGCTAATTCCTTTAAATTTTGTGGAGGGTCTGTCAACAGAGCATCACTGGGGCTGTAGATAGCCAGTATTGCTGTGGTAGCTTCTTGTTGTTTTAACTGCATGACCAAGAGTCATCTAGCTTTTTCCCCAAGCTCTGATGTGTGTGACAGAGTCACTTTTGCCTAGGGATTTTTCTGCTATGGTAGAACAGTGTATATTTGGCATGTATTGCTTCTTCGTTAGTAGTCTAAGGGTCTTCTCAGAGTCTGAGAGTCTATCTCTCTTGTAATGTGATGACTTCTTTTTCCAAGGAATCCTTTTGCTTACTAAGCATCTTTGTATATGTGGTACCGCAGCAATGGATTCTGCATTTAGGCCTTTGCAGTCTACAACTTGCATGTTTAGCTTTTCTTCTTGGCAAGATGTTTAGAGATGGTGGGCAATCATTTTCCAAGTCCTTGCCTTGGGTGCAGTATTTTGAAGATCTAGCCTTCCAGGTCATCAGTCCTTGCTGCAGTGCAGTAGTTCTTCTGCAGGAATCCAGTTATAGGTCCAGAAGTGTCTGATTTGGTGGGGTCAGAGCCCCAGTTCGTATGCACAGTTGTGCCTTTGAGGTGGAGGTGACTTCAAAGAAGAGTCTTTTAAGTGCACGGAAGCCCTTGATTCCCACTCCTGGCTCAATATTATCAGTAGGAGCTAATCAGCCCTTTTTGTGTTGGCAAGACCATGCCTATTCAGCTCCTTCTTTCCTTCCTGCCTACAAAGAGTCATCAGAATGCTTAAGAGTAATCAGACACGCCTACTCTTCGTGTATGTGTGACTGTATAGAGGGAATGCTCAAAGTGAAGCTGTCATCAATGCTAGACGTATATTGGAGACAGGCTGCAGGCACACAGAGCTATAACAGCAGAAAAATATCTACCTTCTAAAAGTGGCTTCTTTGAACAGTAATGTTAAATCCAAGTTTACCAGTAAATTAGGGTTATCATTACCATTCCAAAGATATAAACCATGACACAGCTACTTCTTGCTAATCAGGAATTCCAGTTTAAAAGTGTATTAATGAATTCTCAATTTTAAACAATGATAGGAGTAAACCTCACAGTAGTAAAATACAAATGTAGGTGTTTTTCACTACCAGGACATGCACAACTTGAAAGTACATGTACTACCTTTTTTAGTACACAGCACACTGCCACTTGGGCTCATTAGGGCCTACCTTGGGGGTGAGCTGTGTGTAATAAAAGGAAAGTTTAGAGCTTGACATAGAGTTTTATGTACCAAAGTTGAAGTGTCATTAAAACAGTACACACAGGCTTTGTAGTGGCAAGCCTGAGATATGTTTAAAGGGCTACTTGTGTGGGTTGCACAATAAGTGCTGCAAGCTCACTAGTAGTATTTAGTTTGCATGCTCTGGGTATAAGGTATACTATTTTACAAGAGACTTACAAGAAAATCAAATATGCCATACATGTTTAAACCAAATATACCATGTTAAGAGGAGAAAGTACGTGCACTTTAGCAATGGTCAGCAGTAGTAAAGTGCTCAGAGTCCTATGGCCAACAAAAACCAAAAAAATCTGCAAAAAGTTGAGGAGGAAGGAAAAACGTTTTGGATGACCATTCAAAGAGGGAAATTGTTTAACAATACCCCATAAGTTTAAGGAATACTTATCCAACAGACTATACAAGATTGAGACAAACTCTTGAATACTATCAACCAAGCTTTTTTCTTTATCAAGAAGTGACACATGTATTAACCCCCACCATCCCACTGACCTGGCTTACTCTTGCATCTATCACGTAGGATTTCAATATTACACAATTCTTAAAGATGCTGGGGCAGACATGCACACCAATAATATGTAAAACATCCCTGAACATCTGGTCCATAAATGTATATGGTCCAACATCATTTACCAAAAGAACAGATGTACTTATGCATTTAGCTCATACAAAGCCTGATGTTGATCTTCTTCAGGAGACACAACTTATTTTAACATAGTCAGATAAAATAAAGAGAGACTGGGTGAGGAAAGACATGTATTCAGAAGAATCTCATTTCCAGACAATGCCTCACCTTCAACGTAGGCTCATTACAAGAAGAGAGGAGTGGGTATATTTTTACAAGAGTAACTGCGGTTGAAAATCATGAAGATGCAGATAGATCCAGAGGTAGATATGTGTTTGAAAAGCTCTCCATCCAGGATTGCAACTTCATAGTGGGATTAGTATATGCTACAAACATCAAGAAGGCCTCGTTGTTTTCCAGGTGTAATCATCTCTTCAAGTAATTTGGCCAAGCACAATTTCTAGTCAGTGGGGAGAGGAGCACTGCATTGATCCAGTACTCGACAGATCTGAGAAATTAGACCTCAACAACAACCAAGATAAAAACACACTAAAAGACTTGATGGATGAGCATAGCCTACAATACACTTGGCACCCACACCATACCACGAGCACCAGAGACCATACTTATTTTTAATTTCTTCTTTAAATGGAAACAAAAAAAGACTTATTTTACACTTAGGCGCATACCTGCCACATCTTGGTGGCTGGCCTCTTAGATCATGTTTCCATGACAAAGGCTTGCCTTTCTGCTGTTCTTCCCTGCTCTTCCCTGCAGCCTGCTGCTCCCTTACCCTGTTGTGGAGAGCTGGACTCTGCCTTGCCACAAACATGATCTCCAAGGGCTTGATGGCTTCCTGCCTGTTCTTTGAGACTTAGGGGTATCAAAGTCACTACTCCTGCCCCTGTGCCTGGTTCACTGTAAGTGAACACAGACACTTGCACCAGAGAAATTGACGCATCTCCACTCTGCGTATAGAAGAACCGGTGTATTGATTTTTTTGCAGGAGGAGAATTAGTGCTTCGCACTCTGAATCACTGCACTGTAACCAGAAGCACTGATTTGGAACCAACACATCTCCACCACTGCATGGAGAAGATCAACGCCTAGCCCCTCTAGCATGGATCAAACCAGTGCATCACCTTTGGAACTTCAGCACTTGGAACCATGGGCTCGCTCAATGGCCATGATGCATCGGCGCCACTGCGTAACGAAAATTACATTGACACCTCACCTTGACTGAGAATTTAACATAGACGCATTGCTAGCTTGCACCCTGCATCTTGCTGTTGTGGCCCAGAATCTGTTCCCTGGCCTGTATGGTTCTTGTACCTAGCCAGCGCTCAATTGCAGTCCATGAACTGTTGACTTTCTCCCTCTACAGAGAGACCAGATAACCTCCATTGGTACTTATTGCTTGTAAGCCCTTGAACTCTTTTTATTCTTTAAAAATTAATATCACAACCTCTCTTATTGGATTTGTGTCATTTTGGTCTTTTCTTATTCATACAAGTATTGTCCATTGAGCTAACATGGTGTAGAGTCTTTTTGTGGTAGTTGCATTGTGCTACAACACACACTTCTGACACCCAGATCATATAATGACTCTCAGAAGACACCTACTCCACCGACATTTGGTATATCATGCAATTGACAAACATGCCTACATGTATGTGAGAGCTATGGCTCATGCTGAACCACACAAAATAGAAGTGAGGACATTCTGTAGCATGTACCTATCCTGGTTGCCAAAATGACTAGGTTCAAACAACACCACACACTTCAACCACCTGTCCATCATCCTGGAAACCTAGCTCACGCTACTGTTCCCTGTTTTACATACTCCAGCATTGACATATGTAGCAAAGTCAGTCTTTTATGCATTTGGCTCTCAGCTGACACCAGCCACAACATCACCCAAGCCTACTGCACATGTAGAATGTTGTATACCAATGCCCTCCTCTACACACGAGAAACTATCACACACAGCAGTGCATGACTATCACTCAAGCTACCTTGGGCCATGCACATCATACCTCCTCTCCTTGACGTTCCATGGCTCCCCATTCAGACACACTGCCAGTTTATTGTGCTCAGACTCACTTACATGGCAGTACATTATGAGTGGCCCACCAAACTCACACACCATTCATGCTGCCATCAAAAACTCATGTACCTCTGGTGTGTATCTCTTGCATTCACCCCTAGCCCCAAAATTATTTTGTACAACACAGGAGTTAGTGTGTTATTTGACATGGCAGGGAACAGCAGTGTAATTACACTCAGCTCATAAGTACAGGTAAGTGAAATATGGTTTGATGCTAGTGCTTGTACACATCACTCTTCACATGATCCAGCGTGGTGATTCTTCACATGCTCAGCACCCATATCCCCTCTTGGGTGAGAAGTTAATCCTCTGGCAACCCCAGTCCAGACAGTAAATTTAGACTTCACTTTTTGCTATGTAGCCCCAGTACATGCACACTTGCCTCATGGTGAAGGGGGCCCTGGATTGTCACAGTTAGGTTGTGCTGATTTCCAAGATCCAGGCATAATGTGTTGCACCAGTGCAGGTTTATTGCTTTGTCTTATGGGACTGCTCACTCATGTCATATATTATGCTACAAGTCACAGTAATAAATGGACTAACTAGTTTGGGGTAGCACATCACACATAAACTTGAAAATATTGGCAGGGTTTAGCTGAGGTGGAAAGTAGTCACTGGCCAAAACAAAATACATTTTTGTGATATATGAGCTAACATGTGAGACATTCCTGCCCTTTACCTTGCACACAACACAGTGCAGCACAGCAAAGTGTGTTACGTTGCTGCACTGAATGACTGTTTTAACCACATTGTCCCCTGTTGACACTTACTCTGTAGATCTTCCAGATTCTAAACCACAGCACTGTCCTACCTACACTTCCACCCCTTCCACCTGCCACCTGCTCCTCCAATGGGTCCAACTCCTCTTGGTCCTCAGGTCATCCTCCATTGTGCATGGCTCTTGGCGAGCTTTTCTTTAGTCCTGCAATTATAATCATTCCAGCTCTTCTTGTACTCTGGCACTGTCCTTTATGTTTGGGCTACACTGTTAATTTTATCCACTATGGACTGCCAAATAGCTTCCTTCTTCCCTAATGGCAATTAGGAGGTGACAAAGAGATGGTGTTCATTTTTGTCACCTCAGATATTAATATTTGGTTCTCCTACTCACTGAAATTGCTCTTCCTCTTCTGCTGGGATGCTCTCTGGACATCTTGGCTGGCATTGGGGTTGTTACCATTATGTTTGGGCTGGTAACTTCCTCCATTTCATGCATTTGGTGATTTCTTTTTGCAATTAGTAGCTTTTTGAGGCTTTTGAAGCATGACACACTCTGATGTGACTCTATGCTGATTAGCTGCATGTAAAGATTGCTTTGCGACCCGCAAATCAGCTATGCCTCTCTTTGGCAGCTGATGCATTACATTCCTCTATGCTATCTCTACCGCAGATATGTCAAAATGTTGACGCACCTTTGGTCATTACGACATGGTGCACCATACCAGAAATGCACCTTGCAGCGTCATCAGAGCTGCCCCGCCCTCTTTCCCTACATATTCCTGTCACTGGCGCGGACGCGCGCAGCGAGATTGGCACCCTTGCTGTGGTGTTAGAACTGCTCCCGTGCGTGAGGGTGATTTAGGGGAAACTTATATCTGCTGGCAACCCGTGGGCTGCTTATGTTTTCACTGCTTCGTGATCATTTTTAAAACCATTATTTGCTCATTTGTCAAATCTGTTTTTAAACTCTGTTTGCGGTGACTACTACTGCAATTGTTTACCTTACTGCTTCTATCACTGCTGGTCCCCGTTCCGCCACGGCTTGTGCCGATTGTGCGGAGGGAGAGGAAGTAGCAGTACACCTTGCAGCGTCATCAGACCTGCCCCGCCCTCTTTCCCTACATATTCCTGTCACTGGCGCGGACGCGCGCAGCGAGATTGGCACCCTTGCTGTGGTGTTAGAACTGCTCCCGTGCGTGAGGGTGATTTAGGGGAAACTTATATCTGCTGGCAACCCGTGGGCTGCTTATGTTTTCACTGCTTCGTGATCATTTTTAAAACCATTATTTGCTCATTTGTCACATCTGTTTTTAAACTCTGTTTGCGGTGACTACTACTTCAATTGTTTACCTTACTGCTTCTATCACTGCTGGTCCCCGTTCCGCCACGGCTTGTGCCGATTGTGCGGAGGGAGAGGAAGTAGCAGTACACCTTGCAGCGTCATCAGAGCTGCCCCGCCCTCTTTCCCTACATATTCCTGTCACTGGCGCGGACGCGCGCAGCGGCGTGCTGCAGGCGCGCCAAAGGCAAGCCCGTCTGCGCCCGTCCGCGCCTGGACGCCGCCTTCCGCCCTAACCCCTGGTAAATTCATAATTTTATCTGTTATTGCCAGTGGGTTGATTGTTTCTTGTGCAGCAATCATGATTTGGTATAGTCGGCAGAAACTCCTATCATTTAATCCGTGTAGGTTATCAACTAATCATTCAGTTTGTCCTGATGCAATCTATCCAACCTTTGCATCCTCCATTGTAGATGTAAATGTAAATTTGAGGAGTCCGCATATGAGAGCACCTGCCAACCCTCAAATAACAAGGAACACCAGTACTAATGCAGATCGTAACACCTTTTCAGCGCTGTATCTTAACACCAGGTCCATTCCTAAGCATGCTCTTGAACTCTGGTGCCTACCGGACAATGAACAACCTGACATTTGTTTTTTCACCGAAACCTGGCTTCACAGCCAGGCCTCTCCTGATATAGCAATTGCCTTTCCTCATGAATACCAGATCATTAGGCACGACAGAGTAGGGAGGAGAGGTGGTGGCATTGCAATTGCGGCAAAGGCTCCCCTGGAAATTACTAAGTTGGAGTCTCTTTCAAGCGAGAGGCTTGAAATTTTAATAATCAACTTGAAACTCAATGCTAACTCCTTTGGAAGGGCAGCTTTGGTTTATAGGCCCCCGGGAGAAAAATCCCAATTTACTAACAATCTACTAGATATACTAGCATCTCATGTATTGGCAACCGACAATTTTATCCTATTAGGGGATTTCAATCATCATGCGGAGCTAACACACGATAACTACTCTTGTAACCTAATAGCTGCATTGGAAACCTTGGGTCTCGTGCAAAGGGCACTTGGCCCCACTCATCAGGCCGTCACTCTCTTGACTTAATTTTTACTAATATGGCTAACTTAAATTGTAAACCACCGACACCTATGATCTGGACTGATCACTTCTTGGTCAATTTTAAATTCCCTAAACCCCTAGGGTCAAGAAGAATCACTCAGAAAGAAACTGTTTTTATCCGACCTTGGCACAAACTAACACCTGAGGCTTTTCTGACTCATTTTGTACCTCCAAAAAATAATCATGATAATATTGAAATAATGGTAGCCCAACTGGAACAATCCATTAAAAATACTTTGGATGAAACTATCCCGGAAAGCTCGGTCAATACTAAGAGTATTGCTTCACCTTGGTTTTCGGAGGATCTGAAGCTGGAGAAAGCGAATAGCAGATCTGCAGAAAGGCCATGGCGGAAATATAGAACGCAAGAAAACCGCGACAGTTACAAACTCATTCATTCTAATTATTTAAAAAATATAAAGAAAGCCAAAACGCTCTATCTTTCACAGAGAATAAACAAGTCGGCCCATTCGAGTAAAGAACTGTACAAAATTGTGAAGGAATTCACCACCCCTCTGGTGGAGCGCTCTGCATTCATCCCTACTATAAAATGGGTGAACTCATTGTCCTCCTACTTTGATAATAAAATTAAACTCATTTACTCCTCGTTTCCAGTCCCCGGCCAGGATGCGCCCTTATTGGGTGCTGTATTTTTAGACACAGTGTCCCCCACTGAACTTACGCCCATCCCTTCCTTAACTGTATTCGAACCTACCACCACTGGTGAAGTATTAGAGGCCCTTAAGAAAATTAAATCAGGTTCCCCCACCGATCTACTATCCCCACGTAGATGTAGTGTGATACTCCCGCTATTGGCTGACACACTGACTAACATCTTTAACAATTCTTTTGAGAGTGCTTCCATTCCTAGTAGTTGGAAGCTAGCTCAGGTTAAACCTATTCTTAAAAAACCTAACAGTGATCCGTCTATCCCATCCAATTACAGACCTATATCTCTTTTACCCTATTTTGGGAAAGTACTTCAACATCTAGTAAACAAACGTGTCTCCACCTATGTTGAAACACATGCACTGTTTGATTCTTCACAGTCGGGGTTTCGGGCCGCCCATGGAACGGAGACCGCAGTAATTGAGGTAGTTGATAACATCCGACTCTCCCTGGATAGAGGGGAGTCTGCCATTTTGGTCCTGTTAGATCTATTGGCGGCCTTTGACACCATCTCCCACAGCATTTTGATACATCGGCTGTGGGAGATTGGTGTCAGGGGCAACGCCCTAGCCTGGTTCAGGGATTATCTTACTGGACGTTATACCTATCTCAAGATGAACACCCTGGCATCCAAGAACATCCCTCTTACCGTGGGGGTGCCCCAGGGGTCGATTCTCAGTCCCCTGTTGTTCAACTTGTATTTGACCCCTTTAGCCAACATTATAAAATCTTATGGCTTTTCTACAGTATCATATGCTGATGATACGCAGGTGTTAATCACCTGCAGTTCTCAGTCTTTTGACACCTGTGTAAGGTTCAAGCAATGCATGATTCACATTAGTAATTGGATGAGTGATAATAAGCTCCAACTCAATTATAGCAAGACTGAAATTTTGCTATTTGGTAAGGCCAAAACTATCTGGTCTCAAGAATGGTGGCCTCATGAACTGGGCCTATGCCCAGAACCTAAAGAAGTGGTACGCGATTTGGGCATTATGCTTGACAGTGCTCTCTCTATGAAAGCTCATGTCAATCAAGTTTCTGGAATCTGTTATGGAATTCTTAGACAGTTACGCAAAATCTTTAAATGGCTTCCCTTGGAGACAAGAAAGCCTTTGGTTCAGGGGCTTATCATTAGCCGTTTAGACTATGGAAACGCTATGTTCGTTTCGATTAATGAGGGCCTATTGACCAAATTACAAATTGTTCAGAACACGGCCGCAAGACTGGTACTGGGCCTACCTCCACGCTCTGCATCCATTCCTACTCTCAAAAAATTGCACTGGCTTCCTGTGCACCAGAGATGCCAATTTAAGTTCCTGAGCCTCACTCATAAACTTCTTCATGGCACAGGCCCCATATACCTTGCAAAAAAACTAGTCTGTATAGACCTGCCAGAACCTTGCGCTCCAGCTCGAAGTCTCTACTTTCCCAGCCTAAAGCCCGCACTTCCAGAAATGGCTGCAGGGCTTTTTCGTACTTAGCTCCGCAATTGTGGAATAAGTTACCTGCGCATCTCTGGTCTCTCTCCAATCACCAAGCTTTCCGTAAGAGCTTGAAGACCTGGCTCTTCCCTAATTAATGCTTCGTCACGGTCTATATTCCCTCAGGGTTGTTGCCTTCTTTTTTTTGCCAAGTGCCCTGAGACCTCTTTTGGTGATTTGTTGCGCTATATAAAAGCCTTTGACATTTGACATTTGACAAATGCAACGCAACCTTGTTGTGTGAAAGTATCCTACCACAGTGCAAATATTTCTGATGCATCGCTATGTTGCTGCAGTGATGTGTCTGTTTTTTAAGTAAATATGCCCTCTAGTGTCTTGCTCATCCAAGTACTTTTCTGACATGTTGACCTGTGATTTCATGCTGGCTACTTTGTTGTGCATGGGTTGTTTTTGCTGGTAATTACAGTTGAGACTTTGATACCCTTTAATGTTGCGATATATGCCTTGTTCTGTAACAAAGCGCTTCTCAGCTTCTGGTTGTGAATCTCTCAGTTACAAATCAACTGCCAAATAGTCAATCAGAATGCAGAATGTTGAATTTGTACAGAGGCCTGAGTTACACAACTCATTAAAGTATCCTCTTTAGTGTTTATTTACAAGCCCCTTGAGCTGCCATTGCATTACTTTTGTTTGAAGTAATGGTGGTGCTTTATTTGCTCCATATTTACATGGATGCGGCTGCATCACTTTTTTTTAAGGTTCCATCGGTTTTTACCTGTCTTGGAATCAGCTGCGCCAAGTTAGACTTTAATTTATGCAAGGTAGGTGTCCCATCAGAAATGTCTACCGTAAAACTGCTGCAGTTGTATGGGTTTCCTGTTTCGGGCAGCTGCGCTGCCAAAGTTTCACAATCCATACTCCTGCAAAACTTGGGCATAGGGATGACACATAGACTGTGCCCAAGGGATCACAACAGCTGTGGTGACTTGATTACAATATGCAATCATAGCTCAAGGTAAGTGGGCCACAGCAGGTAGGTATGTGCACGTAATTTCACAATTTGAGGCATTATGTGCAGATATCACACATACAAGTGGGCACCTTGCTTACTTGTATGTGTCACATCCAGGACCATCCATACTCCATAAACCCTGCACCCTGGTGCTCCATTATGTAAATATGGAGCAGCTATGGTGGCGCAAGGGTTTCTGCTGCAGGGGCAAGTAAAGTGGTGCATCGTTGCTTTAACACAGTGATCCGTCAGAGTCTTGAAAATGATGCACTTAGTCTCTGTGTCAAGTCATATTATAATGCAGTGTGGATATACATTTTGTTTGAATAAAATAAATGTTGGAACTGGAACATTAGGAGCTGCATATTTGTTGTTAAAGTAAACAAAGAATTAAAAAGCAGCTATTGATGTAAAAAACCTGTAGGTGTTACTATTAATTAGCATCGATGTAGTTGATTCTTATGTAGGTTCACATAAACTACCTTGACTGAGTATACTCATATATGAAAGAAACTTTGAAATGAGGTAATTAATGTATATAAACTTCTAGATGTGACATGCCCTTCTTGTGACAAGAGTCAACTAATGACATGGAGGCAATAGTAAGCCCATATGCACATTTTTAATTGGGTTCCTCGCTAGGTCTGCAGTTCAGTCATCTATAACAACAATTCTTTGCAGTTTTCCTTTCTGAAGAGCCAAGCTTATTTTTAAAAATAATGACAAAGCCAACACACTAAAACCTATTTCCCACAGGGAAGACATTGTCACATAAATAATGACCTTGCCACAGGATGGAATCCTTGTGTTCATGTTCTTTAGCACAGTCTGAGATCATCAGCTGAATATGTCCTTATATTTCATGTTGGACAAGCATTGTTCAATTGTGAAACTCCTGTAGTACAGCCTTGATCTCAGTTCATTTTAATACCCATGTTTTTGAAAAGGGAATCCTGCTTGGCTGATATATGCATCCATGCCAGACAGGAATCACCACTCTAGTCAGGGTAAGCTAGATATACACTAAAATATAACCCGTGCTCATCCTCTGGTAGCTTGTCACAGAGCAGTCAGGCTTATCTAAAGAGGCAATGTGTAAAGTATTTGTGCAACACACTCATACAGTAATACAATAAATACATCCCAAGACTCCACATTGGTTTAGAAAAAAACTGATTATTATATTCTGAACAAAACAAGACCAAAATGACATAAATACAATGTATAAAAAGTGCGCTATTGAATTTTCAATGTATAAATGCAGTAACGCGCTTAGAAGCAAGCAGCGCTAAAAAGGTTATTTTAGGTTGTACTCGACCAGTGCAAAGCTAAAGTTTGGGCTGACGACGATGGAGTGCCGGCCGACCACAGGAATCATGCAGGCCCTGTAAACAAAGAACCTTTCCAAGTCACAAACAGCGAGACGCTTCAATATTGAGGCCTCTAGGTACAGGATGTGTTGATCTTCTTCAAACAGTGAAGGCTATGTGCCAGTTCTGAAGATGGATACCAGATTCGAGAGGGGACCAGCAATGCACCGGATTCTGCCATGCATTCAAGGGGATGCATTGATCTCACCAAGCTGCAGCGGTGGCAATACACTCTCTGATGAGTCAATCTTTGGAAGCAAAGCGCTTTTTCTGAGGCGATTCACTGATTTTACTACTGCAACTGGGTCAATTAAACGGTTCTGCTAGATTGAGACAGGAGAAGCATTGAAATAAGTGTTGCACTTATCTAGGCCACTTTCAATGAGCCATGCACAGAAGCAGGGTAGATACTTAGATATCCCTGAGTCTCAAGCAACAGGAGGTAAGCCAACAAGCCCTTGAAGATCACTTGGAGTGAAGGCAGAGTCCAGCTCTCCTTCATCAGGGCCAGACAAACAAAAAAACAGGCCTTCCAGATCAGCAGTCTAGTTGAGTGCTTTAACCAGCAAAGCAGTTCTTCTGGCAGAGCTTCAGTTACATGTCCAGTAATGTCTGATTTTAGGGAATAAGAGGTCCAGTACTTGGACACAAAAATTCATTTAATGTGGGGGTGACTTCAAAGCAGTTCTCTGAAATGCACAAGTAACCTTTTGAACCCAGTCCTGTCCGCCAGCCCATCTGTGGGGCGTGATAAGTCCTTTGTGTGTTGACAGGACACTGCCTATTCAAGTGAAGTGTTAGCCCTTTCCTTCCATCCTGCCCAGGCAAGGCCATCAGAATGCAGAAGCTTGTAGATGTATACTCAGACATACCTATCCTGCCTCTATTGTGGCTGTCTAGAGGGAATGCACAAAGTGTAGCTACCACCCACTTCAGATGTGTATTGGAGATAGGCTGTCAGGCACACAGAGCATTAAGTTCAGGGAAATGTCCACTTTCTAAAAGTGGCATTTCTAAAACCGTAATGTTAAATCCAACTTCACGAGTGGGGATGATTTATCATTACCATTCCAAAAATATGAAACATCAAAAAGCCGTTCTTTTGTGATCAGGAATTACAGCTTTAAAGTGCATTAAGGAATTCCCAATGCTAGCCTTTTAGATGGGTATGCCTCAAAAGAGGGTAAAATGAATTTGGGGGGTTGTCAATATCATCACATGTAAAGATTATACAAACATGCCCTACCTTTTATTTACATAGCACCCTGCCCTGACGGTAAATTAGGGCCTGCCTTAGGGGTGACATATGTAATAAAAGGGAGTCTGAGGCTTGGCAAATAATTTTAAATGCCAAGTCAAAGAGGCAGTACACTGTACACACAGGCACTGCAATGGCAGGCCTGAGATAGGTTTGGAAGGCTACTTATGTGGGTGCCACAATCAGTGCTGTAGGCCCACTAATAGCAGTTGACTTACCTGCTCTGGGTATAGATTATTCCAATATACAAGGGACTTACTAGTAAATCAAATATGTCAATCAGGTATACACCAATGTCACCATGATTTAGGAGAGAACCACATGCACTTTAGCACTGGTTAGCAGTGGGAAAGTGCTCAGAGTCCTAAGTCCACAAAAAGAATCAGCAAAAACAGAAGGTCAAAAGCAAAATGTCTGGGCAAGACCACCCTAACGATGGCAGGTCTAACACCATGTGTCAACTTACCCATAACTCTGCTATATGTTAATATCTAGAATATTAAACAAGCCCAAAGTAGCAAGAACTAATATAATTAATGCCTGTAAATATCCAAATAAGTATTTATGGATAATATAGAGTGTATAGGTCTGAGCAGTGTTAAAGTTAACTCTGTAGTAAATGATGGTTCACTGGACACTGCGAGAGTTATAGCTATTTACAGACAAAATGCTGATTTGCTGTGCTGCTTCTGAAAAGAGTCCTAATTTCACTGGTGCATTTAAACAAAGTTATCCTTAAAATATAGTTATCAACACTGAACAAAACCTAAAGCTGCTGGTGATAAAAAAAGCAGACTTGTTAATACCCCGCAATGCTGAACTTGGTACTGCAGCCAAGATTCCTGATTTCAATAATTTGGGGCCAAGTGGAGGGAGTGGAGAGAAGACTGTGTAACTTCTTTTTTACTCACCAAATTGTCAGGTGGTGAGGGTCCTTCCTAAACCATCCCTTCTTTTAATAAGAAATGCATATACCTTGCACACTGAACTTGGGACGAAAATGACTTAACTTCTGCTAAATGGTCCACATGTACTGACTTGGAAAATACTCAGGCTAGGAACCACCCTTCGCAGCAAACCTACATATACTGCACACACTTTATCATACTGAAGGAAATTCTTTGCTTAGCGAGGCCCTCAATCCCAAAATACTGGCTCTAGAATTCTGAGACAATTCTTAGCATGACAGGTACCTGTCAATAGTGGCACTACAGTACTGGAGGTAATTATGGCATAATGAACACCCATGGTAAAATAGTGGTATTGTCATACTGCAAGTAATAGTTGGCACATGGGGCATCTTTGGAAATATGTTGGTGTTTACATATTTGAGAACATTCTTGGAACGAGGGCACCGAGGGTAAAATTTTGATTGTAATTTGGAGGTAAATCTTGTCATAAGGGTTGAAAAATGTGGCATATGGGAGGGGGCAGCCATGACAAAATGCTGGCCATGATATACTAGAAATCTAAGAAATATCGGTTCAATGAAAAAGGAAAAGAACATCTCTGATGCAATTCAAAAGTAGACCATCTCCTGTAAAAAATAAGAAAGAAATAAGAACAATAACACTTTTTGCTATAGTGCACATTAATTTGCTGCTACTTCAATAAGCTTAAGGCTATGAACAGTAGAGTTTGGGTGGTTGACCACTGATTCTGTGGACAATGCCATGGTTTGTGAGTTGCCCATAACCTGGACTGTGGCCATGCCCTGCACACAACTAGGGTATTTAAAATGTTGGAAGTGTATTTTAAGTTTTACATGTCCTGGAGTGAAAAATGCCTACATTTGTTTTCCAATAATATGAGACTTACCTCTCCCATTGGATTACTTTGAGTTACCTTATTACATTTAATAAGTGATGAATTTGAATTTGGAGCAGGTAGAAAGTTTGAGTTTGGTGTCTAAAGAATTGTAATGAAAATCCATCTTTAATGGTAAAGACAGATCTTTAGTCACAATTTTGAAAATGCCACTTTGAGAAGGTTGGCATATTCTTAACTCAACAATTTCATGTCTGCTGACTGTATCCTGTCCATTTGAATCTCACCGGCATATTTTATAATTGCGTTCACCAGCCCGACCTGCATCCCCGGACCTGTGTGTGCTTCCCGCTCTCCCCCCGGCGCTGCAGACCAACAGCAGCTGACGAGTGAGGGAGAGTGAGAGGGAGCCTGACTACAACCCCCAGCTGCCCTTGCACCGGGACCGGAAGGGAGGAGGTCATCCAGCGCGCCAGGCGGCGTTTAAAATCAAGGCTCCACATCCGCGTTGCGGCAGCGCGCGGGAGCGCCGGGCTAAGCCCGGGCAAAGGGTAGGCCCTCTTAGGCCCTCAGAGGCCTGAAGAGACTGGGCTGGGCCCGAAATCTTGGTCCAATTGACGAGTAAGTAGTGTTTCACTTACCCTCATAGCCCCTCTACTGTTATCGCTTCATGATGGCCACAGCTGCTGCTAGCCCTGCTATTGTTGGTTTGGACAAAAATGGGGGCATGCTAAATCGAACTCTGGATGATTATTTCCCTAAAGTAGATTCCGAGGGAAGTAAAGAACTACTTCTACTAGAGCGGCGGGCAGACCGTCGTCGTTCGATTGAACGCATCAAAAACAGGACTCTATCTGAGCCCATTTTCTCTGTCACCGAGGATAATGACCATAATACTATACTGTCAGATACTATATCACCGACCGCTAGTGTGTCTCTATTACTTAAGGAATGTCTGGCACCTGCCATTTCCCCTACGCTGACCCAGCCAGAAACCCAAATCATTATACATGATCTCCCTAGTACATCCAATCCTCTTAAAACCATGATTTCACCTACAGCTAGACCGGGGAAGGTAGTAAGAGGCAAAAACTTGAGGCCCCTGCCACATAAAATACATGGGCCTCCACCTTCCAAAAAGAGACGGAAGAAAATGGATTTAAATAAGCCTAGATTAAGCCACACTGAATTTGGGAAGAAGTCCAATTCTACTACTAATGTGGCTACGGCAGAACTTGTTGGTAAACAAACAACAGGAACTGAATTAACCCCCCCCCCCAACACTTGTGCTACCATCTTCCCAATTACTTACAGAGTCTGACATTATCCACATTACTACGGAAGAAGGACCTCAACCAGCCTCCCCTAAGACTCTTCTGGACAATATTGAACTGATTGTGCGGAGTTACATGTTGGCCATAGCAGAAAAACTTAAGGGAGTAGAATTAAGGCTGGGGAAAATAGAGGTGGATCTGACAGCATATGGGAATTCCATCAAGTCACTAGGGCCTCCAACAGTATCACAACCTCCCAAAGCTCCTACCATGATATACACTCCCCCAACAGATGTAGTGGCCGTAACATCCTCTACTTCTACTATTGATAACAACCAGAAAGCAACTACTTTAGTTGCTTCTAACCACTTGTTTACAGGTGCACCATCTGTTAGTAAACCTCCCAATAAACCCAATCCAAATCACCCAAAAACATCTATGGGTAGACCAATTATAACACCGAATTGTAACACTGATATTCCAGATAACACCCAAGTAAGGGAAACAAGTATCCCTCCGAACAGACCCCTAAGACCGGAAGCGAACAAAACTAGCCATGTAAGAAGGGGCCAGGGCAGGAGACCACCCACTGAACTCCCGCCGGAAGCTCTACCCTATGTGGTGGTACTTACTGGTGTTCCGGAACTGTCAAGTGGTAAACGGGAAGGTTAGTTTCAACTAAAAAATAAAATAATGCACTGGCTGTCATTGTATAGACCTAAAGCTAGCTATGTAAATGGTGAAATAGTCCATGTTCGATGCCTGTCATGGTTGGGAGGAAGATCTAAGGATATAGGGGGTGATATTGTTGTTGTAAACTTTAGGGATAAAAAAGCTGTACAATACATCCTGAATTGGCCTTATGGCAATGAAAACAATTGTATTGTACCGCGTCCTTTGACCTACTTTTATCCAAGATCCACAGTATTTCCCCCCCAATACTTAACCAACAATATCCCCTTCACCAACCATTTTTCTAATATGGAGACTGCCAGGAATCCTGCCTACATGTATCAATTAGCTCCAACTCCTGCGATACATGGGTGGAATACTATACCGACCAGTCATAATACAGGTGAAAATGGAAAAATGGTTTATTTGATGCCATGTACTCCTTTAGAGCTATCAAACAGGTTTGATGTATTTAGTGGCATGGAGGAGTGTGATTGAAGTTTAAAGAGCAGGGAGGATGCTAAGGGGGATGAAAATGTCTCATGTATTGTGGGGTATAATGAAGAAAAAGGGACTAGATGTCCAAAGGTAGGCACACAAACTGTTGCAATTGGTGATGAAGTTAATAGTAGTTTGCCCCTTCCTACATCCCTAGTGTCTCTTGGGTCAAATGAGGGATCTTCCTTGCTCTCACTCGTTTCATGGAATATAGCAGGGGTGCGTACGAAATTATGTGATCCGGATTGGAATAAATACATGAACACTTTTGATATCTGTGTGTTGCAGGAAACATGGGCCACAGTACAGATGCACAGGGTTGGTTACAAATCCTACCAAATAGAGTCTGTCCCTTCATTAAGAGGTCGCGCATCTGGAGGTCTACTAATATGGATCAGTGTATCCATCAACATCTGTATAAAAATGCTCAACATTGATTCTCCAGACATTCTTGGTCTGGAAATAACCACAGTGGACAATAGGGTGATCTACCTCTTTAATGTGTATAATAGTCCCCACTCTTCCCACAAGGAGTCATCATGTATAGGGAAGCTAGAGACATTCATGCACACACTAAGAACAGATGCAAGTGTCATCCTATGTGGGGACATGAATTGTAACTTTGAACCAATTTTAGGCATAGGCCAATTGTTTGAAGACGAGGATACTGCCAATGGAATACCTGCCCTGAATGAAAATAGAACAGTTGTTGGCACTGCACTGGCTCTCCAGATCACAAGGCTGTTAACTTCTCACGGCCTGAGAGCATGTAACGGCCGTATGCCATCTGATAGCCAGAAAGCACCCACTTTCAAGAGGCGTGACTACGAAAGTAAATTAGACTATGTCATTGTCTCTTTTGACCTGTGGCCTTTTACAGCTGACCTAAAGGTTAAAGCGAGATTTGATAGTGATCATTGCCCATTAGAAACTAGTTTTCTTCAAAGTTTACTAAAGGGGCCGGGAGATATTGAGGGAGGTCATTGTCTAGCATCCTTATCTATAACAGACAACATTATCCTTAGTAACAATCGTAGGGCGGTGAAATGGGCCTACATACTGGAAAGAGAAGATCTACTAGCCAACATCTACTGCACTTTTGCTGATACCTTTGATTCATATTGTCCCCATATCTGTGATTCTAAAGAATTTATTAAATTACACAAATCCCTTTTCAGTAAACTACTAAAACTTCTTACAAAAAAACCTAAAAAAGGTGCAGGTACGACAAATGCCAAATCGATAGGTAAATCCTGGTACAACAAGGAATGTCGTCTTGCCAAAACTGCACTGATTAATGCTGTAAAAGGGAAAGGTCCAATAGAAATTAGAGATAAAAGGAAGGCATACAACAAAATAATATTAAGAGCGAAATCCTCTTGGGATGAGGAAATATGGCTCAGTATGTTAGCAGCTGCCAAAAATAAGGACCAGAGACAATTTTGGGAACTTGCAGCTAAGGGGAATAAACGCGAAAAAGGTTCTAGGGAGGTTTTTCTAGACGAGGATACATGGGTCAAGCATTTTACATCGCTGTATGCAGCCAAAATTCCAACCGATGTTGCAATAGACGAATCCACTGTCACACTGCCAGATAACACCCACCCGGTAGTTTTTGACATACAAGAAACAGAGACAGCAATTGCTATGGTAAAGCAAGGGAAGGCGCCCGGGCTTGATAACATTCCGGGTGATCTTTATCTGTACAATGTCGACGTCTGGGCACCCGATTTGAACCACTTATTTAATATTGTTGCGGCAGGTGACCACATCCCGGACACATGGAATGGCGCAGAAATCATTACTATTTTTAAAAAGGGGGACCGTGGCGATCCAGCCAACTATCATCCCATCAGTCTTTTAGACCTAACACAGAAGATATATGCCAGGCATATTTTAAATCGAATAAACACATGGTTGGAGGATGAGTCAATTTTATCTAAATATCAGGCGGGATTTAGGAATAAAATGGGAACCATTGACCAGGTACTTAGGCTATGCTGCTTGTATTGGAAATACGTTATTATCCGCAAAGGTCACTTGTATGTGACCTTTGTAGACCTACGAGCAGCATTTGACCTAATTCCCCGTGACTTACTCTGGAAAACTCTAAATAGGCAAGGCTGCCAGGTGAATTGCTAAAACTTGTGATGGGCTTGCATCAGGAGAATTATGCTAAGGTCAGGTGGGTCCCAAATGGGGAACTCACAGACCCAATCCCCATAAAAAGGGGAGTACGCCAGGGATGCGTACTAACCCCCACGCTTTTCTCCCTTTACGTAAACAATATTGCAGCCTATATGGAAAACTGTGACAATGACTCGCCCCGATTGGGGGGGGGAACGTGTTGCGTCCCTCCTCTTCGCGGACGACACAATTTTAATTTTGCAAACGCCACGCGGCCTACAGACCCTACTAGACAGGTTCCAACAATATTGTAACTCAAAAGGACTAGAAATCAATATAAAAAAAACAAAATACATGGCACTAAACCCGCACAAAACTTTTAAAAGGAACCTAATGTTAAACGGTCAAAAACTAGATTATGAACATAGTTTTACTTACCTGGGGGTCCTGCTAGACTCGTTAATGGGATGGGGCCCACAGCTAGAGAAATCAAAACTGGTGTTTAAACAAAACTGTTTTCCAATACTACAGAGACACAATAAAAGTGTGAATAAGGCAGTTACCCCAGTATTAGAGCTCTTTAGATACAAGGTTCAATCTGCCGCCCTGTATGGTGCGGAAATCTGGGGGCCAGTATGTAAGAAAACCTTTGAAACTCTGGAGAACAAGTTTGTCAGGGGACTTTTTTAAAAGTTCCCACTAACACCCCATTGATACCCTTATTCCTTGATTTAAACATCAAACATACTGATCATCATGCAAAATTGAGACCAGTATTGTTGTGGGTTAAACTATGGACAACTTTTGAACTATCCGATTACAAAAATGGCCTGAAAGAAGTCCTTGACCTTGACAGTGGCAGAATTTTTTTTTGGTTCAAACACGTAAAATTTAACAACAAGAGAGAAGACCCCACAAGTTCCAGGGAACAGGGTGCTATAGACAATAAGTATACAGAGGATCCCTGGAAGACACAATTCATTCACTCCTTCACACTAGAAACAATCATTGGTCATAAACTATTTTATACCGTTCACAGGCTTTTTTTTTTATTAAAACAAAAGAAAACATACATAAATAGGTAAAACTCAATGCATTACATAATTAATGTTGTCATTTAAATACACAAAGAAAGAACAGTCCATACAGTAGAAAAATATTCACAATTTCAAATTAATTCACCAATGTATATGTGTAAATCAATATAAGGCCTAACATATGAAAAGGTATCAGCAGATCCTAACCTCATGCATAACAGTTTACTGTAAATAAACAATGTCAACCATGTGAATTCGAAATTAAAACCCCAAGAGTCAAAAACAACCGTATCAATTATTAATTATAAGATTCATGGAGCCCTGCTGATAGTTTTGGAACAAATCTCTTTTTTCTTTTTTTGATCTTATACCAGAGATTTACTGGGCTTGAATTCTATGGGCAAAGAAAAAAGCGTCGACGCTTTTCGGTGTCACGGCCCTTGGATATCGGCACACCTTCCTCAGGACAATAATTGAAGTCCCTTGGGGTAAAACTCACGTATCCTCTTTAAAAAAGGTGTTTTTCTTTAAAGAAAGTCTCTATCTTCATGGATTATGGAGACCTCAGATCCACATTGCACTCAGTATCTTTACAATATGTGGTCGTAAGAAGGAGGATATTCTCTTCTATTTTCTTCTCTTAACTTCTGTTCGGATCTCATTGTGTATCCTCTGGATATGTTCAGTGTAAGGCCCTGTATTTTTTTGAATAGCCTCTTCCCCGTGGCGTACCTCTCCCTTTTGATATGCAGATACATCTAGAATCGCCACGGGTTCCGAACTACGCAGAGAAGCAGACGTACCCGTGGCGATTATAGATGTATCTGCATATCTAGGTCAGGCATCACCCTTGACGAGCCACTCACCGCTATTCAAAGGTGTGGGGATTATCTTCAAAAGGGAGAGGTACACCACGATGCAATTGATACCTTTCACGAGGTAGTAACTAGAGAACTTACTAGACTAAAACATACCTGTCCCAAACGGAGAAAAGGAGACATTAATCTGACTAGGGGAGAGATGGACTTTATCTTCTCCTTGGCAGATGATAAAAATGTTGTACTGCGACCTTCTGATAAGGGAGGTAACATTGTTTTGTGGGGGAGAGAACTGTACATAAAGGAAGCCCTATCTCAACTTGAGGGGGCATCTTTTATTGTGCTAGCAGCATGGATGAATACAACAAAAGTATCCTAGATACATGGGAACAACTGACAGAATGGCATAATGAGGGATTACTTCCCTGGCATGAATTCCGTTTCCTTAAAAAAGACTTTCCAAAACTCCCTATTTTTTACCTTCTTCCGAAGGTCCATAAGAACTCGAGAGTACCTCCAAGGAGACCCATTATCTCTTCCATAGGTAGTATAAACGAAAATCTTTCGAAATATATTGATCACTTTTTGAGAGAATATGTCTGCCAATTACCTTCATATACTAGGGACACTACTGATTTTCTTAAATTGCTTGAGAACATCACATAGTCAGAGGGCGCCCTGTTAATCACTATGGATGTGAGCGCCCTCTATACTATCATAGACCACACACAGGGGATGGAAGCTAGATACCACTTCCTTAAACAAAGAGAAATAGGCTTCCAAGAACACACTGCCATGTTGATACGTATGATGAAATTGTGTCTTAAAAACAATATCTTTATGTTTGATGGAACAATCTACACACAGACCCATGGCGCGGGTATAGGTTCGGCCTTCGCGCCTAGTTTCGCGAACCTGTTTGTTGGAAAATGGGAAGAGGAATTGAGAAATGATGTTATGTTGAAAGATGAATTTACAAAGGTAAAAACATGGATCAGATACATAGATGATCTGTTCCTAGTGTGGAACAGAAGAGGATGCGACCAGTTTTATTGAGACACTTAACCGGAACGCATACAATATACACCTCACCTACACTATGAGCAGACATCATGTCGAATTTCTAGATACAGAGATAGAAGTTGTGGAAGGGAAATTAATCTCCAGATTACACAGAAAAGATACGGCTGGGAACAGCCTACTACACGCTTTGAGTGCACACCCTGACACACTGAAATGGAGCATCCCCTATGGGGAATTACTTAGAGCCAAGAGAAATTGCAGTAACAAAGAGGGGTTTGCTAAAGAACAAGAATGCATGCTGTCCAGATTTCGGGAGAGGGGCTATCCAGAGTGGGTGTTGCGAAAAGCCGTGGACAAAGCTGCAGATGTAGAGAGAGTCGAAACACTCACCCCCAAAATAGACAAAGAAAGTGATAACACACCAACAAGTATTATAACTACTTATCATCAAAGATCAGACAAGGTCCGCAAAATCCTAGCAGACAACTGGAACATTCTCCAGTCAGACAACATAATAGGACCTGAGCTTACTGAAAGACCCTTAATCACCTACTGAGGGGCCGCAACCTCAGAGATTTCTTGGTTAAAGGTGATATCTCTGATACTAAAAAACAACATATACAGGGCCTAAAAGGATTTTACCCATGTGGACACTGTGTGGCATGTAAATCAAGCTACATGGTAAAAGAAGTTAATATCCCGGGGCAAAGAGTAACACACAAAATCAAACAATTTCTTACATGCAACACAAGCTTTGTCATTTATGTTCTTGAATGCCCGTGTAACATGAAATATGTAGGCAGCACAACTTGTATGGCCAAAAGACGCATACAAAAACATTTAAGAGACATAACTAACGTGGATGCACGATACCCTGTCGCTAGACATTTCCAAGGACACCATCAATCTAAGTCCTCCATGTTGAGATACTTTGCAGTGGAACAAGTTAATGTGGGCAAAAGAGGGGGTAGCCGGACTTTAGCACTCAGAAAGAGGGAATCCAAATGGATTATGGATTTAGAAAGCATATTCCCTGGGGGGCACAACCTAGACGAGGAACTAGCACTTCACCTTTATGAAGACTAATCATAACTTGTTAATAATGGTTAAACGGTACTGAATCGCTTCTGAAATGAATGTTTATATAATTCTTGTATAATTTTTAATGCATATTTTAAATTGTCTTTTCCAGGAGAAAAGGAAGGGAGAAATAACTTTTTCGAATGCACTGCACATCTTCTCTACCCTTTTCTTCGGCGCATAAGGAAATCACTGCACTTGATTAAGATAAGAAACTCACTTTTTTTTCACTGTTTTAATTTGAACATTTTCTGGTTTTAAATTGTGTTAAATTTTTCCTTTTTTTTAGACCCTTTTTGCTTGCACAGATGTATACAAAGGTGTGACAAGTCAGAGAATGATCCATATCAAAATTGTGATGTATGCATTCTGTTAACATATAGAACTCAAGGTTCCACAGGCTGTGTTATGGACCTCATAGGCACTAGTCCGAATGAAATGTAATGCTAGAAAACATATACAGTTATGTCAAGATATAGGCACTAGACTTAGAAGAAGATGGGAACTTGTCGATTTGTGTAATTATATTACCGGACATAGACTCATACTAAAGGATGTTAATACCATCATTTTCCGAGTATCTAAGTCCATATCCCCCTCTATATGAGTCAGGTGACAATTATACCATTGGTATCATGACAGATATAAACCTAGGAGGAATGCATAATATGCACAAGACTAGGAAATGTACCAATGAATATACTAGCTTAAAATGGCGGATCTATTTAACAACATGCATATGTCTAGCCAAAGCAGTTGTACGTCTTCTCTGTTAATTATACTCTTTCACCTTTGTGTTTACTTAAGAAAGCAAAAATGTCAAGTTGGGTAACGTGTGAACAAGACACACTTTGGTGTCGAAACGCGTAACGTTGATTGAGAAATACTACCGAGTGCGCGTGGTGCTTTCAAGCACACTGGGATTATTTATATATATATATATATATATATATATTCACTAAAAAAACCATAGGTTTCACATCAGTTATAGTTAGCTGGAAATTTTACTGACATAAAACCAATGAAATTCCACGTTATAGTTAGTTGGACTCACTATAACTTGCGCGCCTGCAATGCACTGCTGATGACGTCACATATTACATCACTCATGACATGGTCAGTGACATCACTCATGACATCACTGATGACACCATCCAGTGAATGTGTGTCTTTATGAAAAATAAATATGTTTTATATTTGTATTTGTAAAGGACGATGGAAGAGTAAATGGTTAAATAAGTGTGTAAATGTATGTTTTTATTAAAAGAATTGATTGGTTAACTGCCTTATTAAGTGTATCTTAATGAATACATATATTAACGAGTAATTTTTATATTTTAAAATATGTGTATCAGTGTTTCACTTTGTGTATAAGTGGCTGCATGGGTTGGTGACTGACTCACTGTTTGTATGTTTTTTGAAGACAGCATATGTGCAGGACTGTATGGGTGGATGAGTGTGTATATGTGTGTGTTAGTGAGTGAATGCCTGTCTCACTAGTGTCTTTTTGAGTAACTACATATGTTTTAATCTTGTATATATGAGCATTGATGTATATAAGTCAGTATATGTGAGAGTGAGAGATTGAAAGAGTTCCTTTTTAAATAAGTATGTGTTTCTATAAGTGATTGTTTAAGAGAGTAAGTATGTGTAAGTTTCCTTAGAAGTAATGTGCTAATGTATGTATAGCTGTATATGCAAATAAATGGATGTTCAATAGTTTATTTGCATGTGTGAGTATGTGTGTGAGTAACTTTTGTAAGACTGTCGGTGTGTAACAGGATGTATATGTGTTTCACTATATATGATGAGTGAGAATATGTATGAGTGACTACATAAAACTGTTGGTGTATGAGTGGATGTGTATATAGATGGTGGAATTACTGAATTGGTTTTTGTAACTGGTATGGGTATCTCCATTTTTTTGGAAAATGTTAGTTTCTATTGTTTGAATATGTGTTTCAATAGTTACATTACACTGAAAGGAGGTCTGTCACTCTGTCACAAGGATGGTGTCATCAGTGATGTCATGAGTAATGTCACTGACCATGTCATGAGTGATGTAATATGTGACGTCATCAGCAGTGCATTGCAGGCGCGCAAGTTATAGTGAGTCCAACTAACTATAACGTGGAATTTCATTGGTTTTATGTCAGTAAAATTTCCAGCTAACTATAACTGATGTGAAACCTATGGTTTTTTTAGTGAATTTAATAGGTTTTTTAAATGCTAATTCCTAACTATAACTGGTGTGAAACCTATGGTTTTTTCAGTGAATTTCATTGGTTTTTTAAATGCTAATTCCTAACTATAACTGGTGTGAAACCTATGTTTTTTTCAGTGAATTTCAAACGTTTTTTAAATTCTAATTCCTAACTATAAGTCTCACTTTATAAATAAGACTGTTAGCACTCTAGTTGTTCTTTAGAACACTCTGGTACATTCTGTCATTGGGCTACAGTTGGGCTACATCTAGTTGAAATTTGGGCTACATTTACATTTTTTGGTCTCTGGTGGCCATCTTTGGGCTACATTGGGCTACATTGGACTACATTTGGGTTACATTTTGGCATTTTGGCATATATATATAGCCCAATGTAGCACAATATATATTTTATCAAAGTTAATTTTCGTAAAAACCACTTAAGAATAGGGCTACCAGTCCCTACAATTTTTCCCAATTTTTTTTATTTTTTTATTTTTTGCTTTGGAGCGCTCCCGGTGCGCTTCCCGGGGAGCTCCCCGAAAAGCGTACTTTTATAAAGCGCCCCCGGGCGCGCTCCGAGGAGCGTCCCGTAAGCGCCAATATCGCGAACGAAAACATGATCATGACGTATCGCGTAGCCGCGTCCGCTTGATACGCACGGCGTAAGCGCACCCGGAAGTACTCGAGCGAATACGATCGCGCAACGTAAACATCCGACGCGCTTACACTACGCGACCCGGAGCGCCCCCGGGCGCGCCCGGGGGCGCGTAGCGTAAGCGCGTCGGGTCATGTGACCTGAAAATAACACTTTTCATTGGTTCATAACAGTTTTAGTTTCATAATGATGAAGCCCCTGGTCTTGTGACCTGAAAATAACACTTCTCATTGGTTCAGGACAGTTTTTTTTTCTAAATGATGAAAGACCCCACCTTTTTTCCTTATTCTGACTTTGTCCTTTGACTGAGGAAGACCTGTTTGTACATCTCTGTACCTTTTTGATCTTAATAATGGCTTCAGTAGCAGCAGCAGCTGGTGCATCTGCCCCACCACCACCACCACAACCACCAACAGGACCAGCTCCAGATTATATTGGTGGTCAAGAACAGGAGGAGGAGGAAGAGGAAGAGGAGGAGGGGAGGAGAAGATGGCTGCCTGAAGAAAATACCCCATACAAACCCAAGCCACACATTGTATGGGAGTTTTTTTCAATCCCAGAGGGCAAGAAAAAAGTGAATGCGCCCAAGGTAACTTGCCTAATCTGCAATGATGAACTTTCACGGGGCAACCCAAACAAAAAATATTCATTTGGTAACTATACCATGATTCGTCATATGACCAGAAAGCACCCAAACAACTACTCTCGTGCAGAGTTCAGGGAACTGGCCAGTAACCTCCCCCAGTCGTCAAGGACCACCTCCCAAAGAAACCAACCCACTTCATCGGGACCAGAAACATCCGAGATGATGCCTTGCATTCAGCCAAGATTTGCTGATTTTAAAATCACTTGTTCTGCATGTGGCAAGCTTATCGCCTATGGTGAAAAAAGCGTTAAGCTCATCGTCCTTGCAGGTGATAATCACAAGTGCCCCAAAAAGAAGTAATTTTTTGGGTTTTTTGTTTTTTTGCTCCAGTTGGGCCAGTTTCAATTCCCTTTTTTTGTTTCTCCCCCTAAAAAAATACAAAAAAAATATAAAACTGTTTTGAAAAGCCAAAAAAAGTTCAAAAAGTTCAAAAAACACAAAAAAATATAAAACAACAAAAAGAAGAAAAAAAAAAGTTCTTTTTAGAACTACCTCCAATTTCTAAATAAAGGCTTCTTTTTTTTATAAACCTTCATCTTTTTCCCTCATTTTACGCTCCCCGGTGCGCTACCTGGTGCACGTACCGGGCGCTTCCCCCGCGCAAAACGAAAAAAAAAAATATTTTAAATGCCCCGCGGGGCCCTTTTATAGCCCCCACATCAAACCTAGGGGGTCAAGGGGGGTCTACCCTGCCCCCTTATGGTCATTTCCCTCTTTGTTTTGCCCACTTCTCGTGTCTCGATCCTACCGAGACACAAGATGGCGGCCGCTCCGGACTGTTTAGAATGTTTACAGACAACTGAGAGCCAATCAGCTTTCTGCGCGCAAGTCGCGTGGCGCGCCTGGAGCGCTCTCCGGTGCGCGCACCGGAGAGCGCCTATAGATATATATATTTTTTTGAACCTAAATTACTCAAAATCCACTGGAGCACATATCTTGAGACATAGCAAAGGCACATCGGGCTACCAGTCCCTACAATTTTGCCAAGTTTGGTGGAAATCCATTCAACCGTTCGGGCTAAAAGTGAAATCGACCGCCCTATGGAAATTAACATGGGGAAAACGCATTTTGGGACCCCCCTTTTATCTCGGCCCCCGCTTGACGTATCCCCCCCAAACTTTCAGGGAAGGACCGGAGCTTGACGAGGCCATTTTCAGGAAATTTTCAGGCAGATTCGTCAACCGGTGCCAAAGTTATTCCAAATAGAATTCTGAGATTTAACATTGAAAAAAATCCTAACTATAACTACCTACTGGCGACCGCCAGTAGGTAATATATATATATATATATATATATATGCATATATATATATATATATATATATATATTCACACTCCCGGTGTTCAGCCAGTACCTGCTCACGAGCGGGTCGTCGTTGGGGTTCCGGCGGCACAAATATCACTACGAAGAATTTCCCAGTTCACAGGAAATGCACGACGACACACAAGGTTGCTGTGCTTCAAAGATTTATTTCAGGCAGCAAAAACAAACAACGCGTTTCACCTTACGGCTTGCTCACGTGAGCAAGCCGTAAGGTGAAACGCGTTGTTTGTTTTTGCTGCCTGAAATAAATCTTTGAAGCACAGCAACCTTGTGTGTCGTCGTGCATTTCCTGTGAACTGGGAAATTCTTCGTAGTGATATATATATATATATATATATATATATAAATAGATATATATTTATATTTATTCCAAGAAGAGTGACTGCTAAAAGCTGATTTATTCACTTGTAAAACAAAGCGTTTCACACATAAAAGCCTTTGTTAAGTTACCAGAGTGTAACACGGAAATCAGTTAAATACAATGACGTCATAATAGACATGGAAAAGTACTTTAAAATGACAGACGATTTGTCAATTTAAAAATATGATTGTCCAAAAAAGTAACAATTGTAACTGAAAATTAATGGCAATAAATGGCAACCCAAATGGGTTATTAAGAAAAACTAAAGCCTATTGGCCACAAAACAGTGTGTTTATACATTCATGTTTCTGACACCTTACGCCATCCATTTGAATTTACCTTCGGATCCGTATCCATTTGGGGATGTTTCAAAATGCATTCATAAATTGTACATTTCCGCATTTTAAGAAATGTACCTAATTAATGAATAGGCACCACAATATGCTGCAATTTTTAATTGTTTTAATTAGGGAATGATACATCACATGTCGGAAACATGAATGTATACACACAGTTTTTTGGCCACTATGCATTTAAGAGGGAAGAGATGTACATAAATAAGCAACATAAGTACGGAAAGAGGCAAGAGAGGTGCACAAAAAGACAAGAGAGGTACAGAAAGAGGGAAGGCAAGTGTAGAAAGAGACAACAGGAGTGCAGAAAGAAGCATGAGCGGTACAGAAAGAAATGAGAAGTGCAGAAAGAAGCAATAAAGGTGCAGTAAGAGGCAAGAGAAGTGCAGTAGGAGATAAGATAACTGCAGAATGAGGCAAGAGAGTTGCAGAAACAGGCAACAGAGGTTCAGAAAGAGGGAACAGGGGTACAGACAACAAAGAAACGTGCAGAAAGAGGGAAGAGGGGTGTAGAAAGAAGCGAAGAGGAGTGCAGAAAGAAGCAAGAGAGGAGCAGAGAGAAGCCAGAGAAGTGCAGAAAGAAGCAACAGAGGTGCAGAGAGAGGCACAAGAGGTGCAGAAAGAGGCAAGAAATGTGTTGAAAGAAGCAATACCGGTGCAGAAAGAGGGAAGAGAAGAGCAGTAAAAAAGGAACAGTAATGCAGAAAGAGGCAAGAAAAGTGCAGAAAGAAGCAACAGAGGTGCAGAAAGAGGCAAGTGAGGTACAGAAACAGGAAAGAGGGGTCCAAAAAGGCAAGAGAAGTATAGAAAGAATCAACAGTGGTGCAGAAGTTGGCAAGAAAACTACAGAAAAAGAAAAGAGAGTTTCAACACAAGTGAGGTGTAGAAACAGACAAGGAGGTGAAGAAATACACAAGAGAAGTGCAGAAAGAAGCAACAGAGGTGCAGAAGGAGACACGAGAACTTCAGAAAGAGGCACAACAGTTGCAAAAACAGGCAAGAGAGGTGCATAAAAAGGTAACAGGGCTGCAGAAAGAGGCAAGAGAGATGCAGAAAGAGGCAAGAGAAGTGCTGAAAGAAGCAACAGAGGTGCAGAAAGAGGCAAGAGAAGTTCAGAAAGAAGGAACAGAAATGCAGAAAGAGGCAAGAAAAGTACAAAAAGAAGCAATAGAGGTGGAGAAAGAGGCAACAGAGTGAAAAAAGGGTGAGAGGTGGACAAAGAGACAAGAGGGGTACAGAAAGAAACAAGTGAAGTATTGAAAGAAGTAACACAGGCTCAGAAAGGGGGAAGAGAAGTGCAGTAAGAATGAACGATAATGCAGAAAGAGGCAAGAGAAGAACAGAAAGAAGCAACAGAGGTGCAGGAAGAGGCAAGATATGGGTGCACAAAGAGGCAAGAAAAGTGCTGAAAGAAGAAACAGAGGTACAAAAATAGGCAAGAGAAGTGTGGAAAGAAGGAACAGAAATGCCGAAATAGGCAACAGAAGTCCAGACAGAGGCAAGTGAGGTGCAGAAACAGGCAGGAGGGGTACAGAAAGAGGCAAGAGAAATTCAGAAAGAAGCAACAGTGGTGCAGAAGCCTGTAAGTAAATTGCAGAAAGAGATAAGAGTGTTGCAGAAACAGGCAAGAGATGTGCAGAAAGAGTGACAGGGGTGCAGAAACAGGCAAGAGTTGCAGAAACTAGGAAGAGAGGTATAGAAATAGGCAAGAGATATACAGAAAGAGAGAACAGTGGTGCAGAAAGAGGCAACAGAGGTACAGAAAGAGGGATGAGGGGTGCAGAAAGAGGCAAGAGAAGTGCAGGAAGAGGCAGAAGAAGTGGTGAAGAAGCAACAGAGGTGCAGAAAGAGGCAAGAGAAGTGATGAAAGAGACAAGAGAGTTGCAGAAAGAACCAGGAGAGGTACATAAAAAAACAATTGAAGTACAGAAAGAGGCAATTGAGGTGCAGAAAAAGGCAAGCGAGGTGTAGAAATAGGCAAGAGAGGTACAAAAAGACACAGGTGAGGTGTAGAAACAGAAAAGAGGGGTGAGGAAAGAGGCAAGAGAAGTACAAAAAGGAGCAACACGTGTGCAGAAGGAGGCAAGAGAATTGCAGAAAGAGGCAAGCCTTTGGAGAAACAGGCAAGAGCGGTGCAAAAAAGGTAAACTTGGTGCAGAAAGAGGCAAGAGAGGTACCGAAAGAGACAAGAAAAGTACAAAAAGAAGGAAAAGAAATGCAGAAAGAGGCAAGAGAGGTGCAGAAAAAGACAAGAGAGATGCAGAAAGAGGGAAGGCATGTGCAGACAGAGAGAACAGGAGTGCAGAAAGAAGCAAGAGAGGTACAGAAAGAAACAAGAGAAGTGCTGAAAGAAGCAATAAAGGGGCAGAAAGAGACAAGAGCTGCAGAAAGAGGCCAGAGAGCTGAAGAAAATGCGAGAGGTTCAGGAAGAGGGAAGAGGGGTACAGAAAGAGGCAACAGACGTACAGAAAGAAGCAAGAGTGGTATAGAAAGAAACAAGAGAAGTACAGAATGAACCAACAGGGGTGCGAAAAGAGTCGAGATGGGTGCAAAAAAAAATGACAAGAGAATTGCAGAAAGAAGCAACAGAGGTGCAGAAGGAGACAAGAAAACTGCAGAAAAAGGCACCTAATCTTGCAGAAAGAGTCAAAAATGGTGCAGAAAGAGGGAATAGGAGTACAGAGAGAAGCAAGAAATGTGCAACAAGAGGGATGAGTGGTGCAGAAAGAGGCAAGAGAGGTGCAGAAAGCAGCAAGGGAGGTGCAGAAAGAAGTGCAGTGGTGCACAGATGCGTTCCTACAGAACTGGCAACCGGAGCGGGGATACACTTTCCCCCCACGATGATCATCAGGGCCTTGGCTTACATTCGGAGGCATGTAGGATGTGGTTATTGTCACCCCAATTTGGAGATCACAAGTATGGTTTCAAGTTCTTCTGGAACTATCTTGGGATTTTCCAATCCCACTCCCCCCATTTCCAACTCTCTTTCACAACCTTGCTCAACAGCCTCATCCTCTTATGAAGTTGAAGTTGAAGTTAAGGGTTTTATATAGCGCTCGATCACCATGCGGTTTCTTGGAGCTGGGGACGGACAGCTCCAAGGGAGACAGGAGGGGCTGCTCAGGATGAAAAGGCGTGAGAGAAGAGGAAAGTTTTTAGGGCTTTAAGAAAATCCAAGTAGATAGGGATAGACCTGATAGAAAAAGGAAGCGCATGCCAGAAAGGGGGGGGGGGCAAGGATAGAGAACCTCATGCCTCCACGTTTTTTCCTCCTGAAGCGAGGGACACTTAAGAGAAGCTGAGAGGAAGAACGCAGATCTCTGTTGGGGACATAGGCTTTAATTTTGGAGTTGATAAAAGCTGGTGCAGTGCCAGCCAAGGCCAGAAAAATCATGCAACTCATCTTGAATAGGGATCGTTCAGAGATGGGCAGCCAATGAAGAGTTTTTAACAGAGGGGTAACATGATGGGACTTGGGAAGTCTGTAAATCAGGTGGGCCACCTGGTTTTGAATTAGTTGTAGGCGCCGAAGTTTGTAAGCAGGGACACCTACATACAGGCCATTGCCATAATCAAGACGAGACGAGATTATGGCAAGGAAAATAAGTTTGAGAACTATAAAAGAAAAAAAACGGGAAATTTTGGTTATGGTTCGGAGTGTCAAAAAACATGATGAAACCACAGTGCTAATCTGGGGTCGCATTGTGAGGTCCTTGCTGACTTTGATCCCCGGAGTTTTTACAGAAGCAGAGGGTGAATGGGAGGTACCAAGGGAAGGGGACCAGAAAGCAGAGGTCCAGGGACTGGGAGCGCCGCCCGTAAGTACCAGCTCGGTCGTATCGGGGTTTAGCTTTAGATGGTTTCCATTCATCCAGTCGCTGATAAAAGTCATGATAGTTTGAAAATTAAGGATCGAGTCAGAAAGAGGGGAAAGGTTAAAGATAAGCTTATTGTCTATGGGTCTTTGGCTCTCATGGCATGGTGGATTACCGGGGGCGATGGGCGGTCCCAGGCCTTTCGGGAGCAGCTCAAAAATTAATGTCCAAGGCTTGGGCAGACAGCACAGTCAAATGCTACAAATCTACCTGGAGGAGGTGGTCCCATTGGTGTCTGCGATGGGGTCTCTATTCCATGGAAGTGGATGTGACCCACATTCGGAATTTTTTGGCTTCTCTGGCAGAGGACGGATTGGCTTACAGATCCATCAATACGTTCAGATCTGCTCTCTCGTCGGGTCATGTAGTGGTGGATGGATCCCCTGTGGGGGAACATCCGTTTCTCTGTCACCTCTTACGGGGTATAAGGCTGTCTGTTCCCCCAGAACCGAGATACTCAGCGCTCTGGAATGCAAACCAGGTGCTCAACCTTTTCCTCTTGTGGCAGCCGAACAGATTCCCCTGCAGAAAAGAACAGTCAGCAAAGTTAGTCATGCTCCTTTGCCTGATTTCCTGTAGGCGGGTGTCAGATGTCCAGGGCCTGGATTTCTCCGTTTGTAATTTTTCCCCTTCAGGAGTTAAGTTCAACATCCATCAACATCCTGGCCCTTGACTGGCTGTCATCGTTTTTGAGCGATAGAACTCAGCAGGTCTGGATGCCCCCTTACTCTTCGGCCCCGAAGAGACTGTCACCTGGAGTTCCGCAGGGTTCTACGTTGAGCCCTTTATTGTTTAACATTTACATGACCCCTCTACTATATCTGGCGGAACAGCTGGGAGCCAAGATAACAGCTTACGCTGACGACACACAGCTGTTATTCACCTGGCCTAAGGGTGTGTCTGACCCATCAGCAGTCCAACATTGTTTGTCGGAAGTATTCAGGTGGCTTGCACAAGTTCAACTTAAGTGCAACGAAGACAAGTCCGAGATTTTATTCTTCGGCTCTTTTCCTGACAACTTCAAGGATCAGATTTGGCCCCCGGACCTGCCCTGTCCCAGTGCGACGGGAGACCCAGCTAAGAACTTGGGGGTCTGGTTCGGTCAAGATCTGAAGTTTGCGGATCACATAAAAAAACTGACCGGTACCTGCTTTGGCACCCTGCGAGCCTTGAGGAAATTTTTCCCTCTTTTGCCCAGGGTAGCCAAGGAGTCTGTTCTTCGAGCCCTGATTTTATCTCGGCTCGATTACGCTAATGCCTTATTCTGTGGCCTACCCGCGTATATGGTTCATCGGTTACAGGTGATTCAAAACGCTGCAGTACGCTTGCTCTTCTCTCTCCCCAGGAGGTCGAGTGTGCGGAGTCATCTACGAAGTTTGCACTGGTTACCTGTACCGCATCGAATCTTGTTTAAAATTCTTGTGTTGGCATTTAGAGCAGTCCATGGTCAGGGCCCGTCGTATTTGCAGAAACGGTTTTCATTTTATACTCCTAACCGCGTCCTTCGATCGGCCAATCAATGCCTACTGGCCACTCCCAAATTCAAACATGCTCGGTTGGGAGGCCAATCTATTTCAGTTAGGGCAGCTTCTGCTTGGAATGCTCTCCCCCTGTTCCTTAGAGCTGCGCCGACCATCACTGTTTTTAAGAAGGAACTCAAGACTCATCTGTTCAATGCCCCCCTCTAACAGCTCGTTCAGGCCCTGATCCCTCACTCTTGTTGTCCAATCACTCACCGCGCCAGGATACCCCGTGGTAATAGAGCGCGCTATAAAAGTTTTAATAAACATAAACATAAACATAAACATAGACGGACCAAAAGTGCCACAAGATCAATTTTGTATCCCACTTTCCCAGGTTCCCCTAAGTTATGTGTGGTAGCCTGTCTCAAGGCCAATACAAAACAATACAATAATACATTTGTAAAGCGTGCTACATACCCGTGAGGGTCTCAAGGCGCTGGGGGGGATGCTACTGATTGAAAAGCCAGGTCTTGAGAAGTCTTCTAAAGGTCGGCAGGTCCTGGGTCTGTCATAGGTAGGTGGGGAGAGAGTTCCAGGTCTTGGCGGTGAGGTAGGAGAAGGTTCTGCTGCCGGCGGTGGTTTTCTGGCTGCGAGGGGCTATGGCGAGGGCGAGGCTGGCCGAGCGGAGGTTGCGGGTGGGTGTGTAGAGGTTGAGGTAAGCAGGTCCGGTGTTGTGGAGGGCCTTGTGTGCGTGTATGAGGAGCTTGAAGGTGATCCTCTTGTCGACGGGGAGCCAGTCTCTCAGGTGAGGTGTGATGTGGCTGCGTCGTGGGACATTGAGGATCAGTCGGGCCGCGGCGTTCTGGGTGCGTTGGAGACTTCTCAGGAGCTTGGTTGTTGTTCCTGCGTAGAGGGCGTTCCCGTAGTCCAGTCTGCTGGTGACGAGGGCGTGGGTGACGGTCTTTCTCGTGTCGGAGGGGATCCATTTGAAGATTCCGTGGACCATTCGGAGGGTGTTGAAGCAGGACGTGGAGACGGTGTTGACTTGCTTGGTCATGGAGAGGGAGGAGTCGAGGATGCTCCCCAGGTTGCATGCGTGTTTGGTGGGTTCTGGCGGTGTTCCTAGCGAAGTGGGCCACCATGAGTCATCCCAGGCTGAGGGGGTGGAGCCCAGGATGAGGACCTCCATTTTGTCTGAGTTCAGTTTCAGTTTGCTCTCCTTCATCCATTCGGCAATGGCCTTCATTCCTCTTTGGAGATTGTCTTTTGCGGTGTGGGGGTCTTCAGTGAGGGATATGATCAGCTGGGTGTCGTCGGCGTAGGAGATGATGTTGAGGTTATGTCATCGTGCGACTTGGGCAAGCGGTGCCATGTAGATATTGAACAGCGTTGGGTTGAGGGAGGATCCCTGTGGATGCCACAGATGATCTCAGTGGTCTTTGAGCGGAAGGGTGGGAGGCAGATGTTCTGGGTTCTGCCAGAGAGGAAGGATGTGGTCCATGCCAGGGCCTTCTCTTGGATTCCGGCGTCGTGGAGGCGTGCTGTTAGGATGGGGTGGCAGACCTTGTCGAAGGCTGCTGATAGGTCCAGAAGGATGAGGGTGGCTGTTTCTCCTTTGTCCATCAGGATCCTGATGTCGTCGGTGGCGGCGATGAGGGCGGTCTCGGTGCTGTGGTTGCTGCGTAAGCCGGATTGGGATGGGTCTAGGATGTTGTTGTCTTCGAGGTAGCGGGTCAGCTGTCTATTGACAATCTTCTCTGTTACTTTCGCCGGGAAGGAGAGCAGGGAGATGGGCCTGAAGTTCTTTAGGTCCTTGGGGTCTGCCTTGGATTTCTTCAGTATGGCGTTGATCTTGGCGTGTTTCCAGCTCTCCGGGAAGGTAGCTGTCTCGAAGGAGGTGTTAATGATTTTCCGGAGATGGGGTGCGATGACTGTGCCAGCTTTGTTGAAGACGTGATGGGGGCATGGGTTTGATTGGGGTCTGGAGTGGATGGAGTTCATGGTCTTGACGGTGTCTTCCTCACTGACGTTGGACCAGGTGGTCAGGCGACTGGTGCGGGTGGAGGTCGCAGGCGGTGTCGACGGTGGAAGTGGGGGTGTCGGAGTTGAAGCTGTCCTGGATGTCGGTGATCTTGCAGTGAAAGAGGAGGAGATATCAGAAGAATTCTGCCCCCAGGGCGAATGGCAACTCCTTATCGCTCTGCGGAAACCACACAGAGCTGTTTCCTCCCCCACAATTGCCAGATGGGTGTGCTGGGTGATGCAAGGAACAGTATTAACCTGCGCAAGTTTGGAGACCACTCTATCAGAGGGGCGATGGCTTCTAAAGCGTTCATGCTGGGAGCTCATTTGGAGGACATCCTCAATGCTGCAGACTGGTCTTTGGACTCTACATTCAAACAGTTTTATCTCAAATCTGTACTGCAAATGGCATACTTGGTGGTAAGTAAGCTTTAAACTAGCATAATCCTCGCATCTGGTCCTGACATAAAATGAAAGATTTCCTAGGTAACGTAACAGAAAGTTTCAAGTCTATTAATGACTCTGAGGTGAGGATTACCACACTCAGGTTTCGCAAAGATCTGGATCTCTACCACCCTCGTTGTGGAGAAAGTATGTATTTTGAGTATTTCTCTGATCTGTGTTGTGTTTGCAATATAAATATTTGCATATATATTTCCTTTTAGGCCTAATCCTTAGCCATGGTTGTACCCTAATATCTATCGTTTTGGTTGTAGCAATGGACACAAGCAAACAAGAGTCATGAAATGCCAATGGAGGCTGGGCTTGGGTCTCCAAAGAGGAGGAAGGGCCAGTGACAAGGCCTATCACCCGGCTGAAGCCTGCTGATTGGTGAAAGGACATTCTACATATTGGACTCTGTTGTCATTGTTTTTTTAAGATATTCCGAAGGTTCCAAGGGAATAGTAGTTTATTGTGTTTACTTCAAATGGCTGCTAGTCAATAAAGTGGGGAAAGAATATCATAATCCTCGCCTTGGAGTCCTTAATAGAATTGAAACTCTCCGTTTCAATATTTTATTCTTTTTTGGGAATGGTTGTTTACAATTGTTTACAATGTATTTTCTTTGTTAGTGAAAGAAACATATTTGCGATTCTCTGGGTGGTGAGCAAGTTCAAGAATTTATTATGGGGAATGTTGCCTTAGGCTTAACCCTGGGCGTAGTTTGTGTAGTGTACTTTGCACTACACAAGCTACTCAAACAGCGTAGTGCAGAAGGGAAAATGATGTTCGCACTGATTGCACGGTGCCGGATGCTTGTCCCTACTGTGCAATCATTGCAAACCACATCTTGAACAGTGCAAGCAGTCATTTTCTGCCACTGGAGTAGATTTGTACTCGAGCGGCAGCTTTCTCAATGCGGACTCTTACTTTTTCAATGCGAGCGGTCGCGAGCATGCACAACCACTCTCAATGAGAAACCTGACCTCTCCACATTGAGAATCTCGCCAGGAGGTTTATTTTCCATGTTCACAATCGGCAACCAGGATGTAGATTTTGCTAGCTCGCTGTCGCCTACTTGAAGTTGAGGACCACGAGCAAGCACAAAATGCCTGCTATGCTACCCGTTTTTGCACTGTGCTACGTGCAATTCACGTAGTGCGTACTAGCGCACACTCCGTGAGCGTAGCATAGTCCTACGCCAAGGGTTGCTTAGGGTGGACTTCCCCCAACATTTTTGCTACTTACCTTCATTTTTGTGTTGAAATTCCTTTTTGTTGGCATTACTACTCTGTGCACTTTACCACTGATAACTAGTGCTAAAGTGCTTGTGCTTAGTCCCCTAAAACTGGTTTAACTGGTTTACACCTGTATGGCATATGCTCAAGGCCCCGATTTATTTAAAGATCTCATGGTCCAAACAGTTTCATCAGAGCATGGCAAAGGAGGAGTTCTATCACAGCGCAATGAGAAGGACCTAGACTAACTTGTGCTTTAATTTCTAGGAGTTTACTTCCAAGGAAACAAAGGTGGAGTACTATTGAAAGAAAATCCTTTGCTGTGATCGAGGCACTGAAAAATCTGAGACCATACTTATTTGGGACTCACTTCTGGGTTCAGACAAACAACATGCCCCTTACGTGACTAATGCAAATGAGGGGAGAGAAAAAAAAGTGTTGAGCTGGTCCATTTCCCTACAGGGAATGGACTCTATGGTGGAAAATCTTCCTGGTTCACACCACGCCAATGCTGATAGTCTATCCAGGTACTTCTGCCTTGGGAATGTGAACTGCCAAGAGGTTGAGTAGCTCGCCCCACTTTTAGCTGGGGGGACATATGCTTTACCTGCCAGCCTAAGGGTGGTCTCCCCAAACGTTTATGCCTCTATTTTTGTTCTACTGTGTGTTTTTGTTGGCCTTAGGTCTCTGTGCACTTTGATAACCAGTGCTAAAGTGCTTGTGATCACTTCCCTAAAATATGTGTAATTACATTAATTACATTACACCTGATTGGAATATTTAATTTAGCTATAAATCCCTTTTAGTGTCATCTAACATATACCCCAGGCCTGTAAATTAAATGCTATCTGTGCAGCACTTATTGTGTCACCCACTTACGTAGCACCTTTAAAACATTTCCCAGGATTGCCATTGCAGCCTGAATGTAGTTTTGCACAGCCAATTCAATGTGGCACTATCACCCCTTGACACACCCTAAACTCCACTGTTATTGCATATAAGTGACCCCTAAGGGTGGCCTTAGGAGGCCACCATAAGGCATGGTTTATCTTCCTTGCGGCTTCGATTCAAGAATCCATGCAATGAGGCCCCCTACTCAGACACCTTCTGCAGCCTTGCTCCACTGAACTTTACTTTCTTAGAACATTTTTCTCAAACTTCCTTCTAAGTCTGAAGGTAAGCTCTGACTGGACCCAATCCACTCCTTTATCTGAACTGCGCTTCATCGCACTCAGACATATTTATTTACTTTGATCTGGTCTCTTATGACTAAATGTCCGTGGATGGTGCTAACATCTTTTAGGCATTTGTTTTTACAAAAAGATTTTTGTATTCATAACTACAGTTCCACTGACAGTATTGTTGTCATTTTGCTAGGAAAACAATTATTATATTGTACACTATTTTTCTAAGTTGGAATAGGATATTTTTTGTGTTGTGTATTCACTTTACTGCTGTTTCTGTACTGCATGAATTCTTTACATATTGCCTCTAAATTAAGCCTTACTGCTTTTTTTTCGAATCAAGCTACCCAGGGTTAAGCACAGGTTAATTTAGTGACTTTTTGGGGAATATTAACAAGGAGCTATCGCCGAATTAACTGCATTCTTGCACAGCCAAAGTCGTGATAAATTTACTACCCCATTCAGAAGGTGGTGCTAACAGCCCCCAGCACCAGTTTACCCACAATAGCAGCCACCAAAAACATCACAGCAGAGGACCCCTGCAAATATCCCTAATAAGATGCAGCGTAGGCGTTCCTGTGCCAAAAGCAGCGACAACACCACACCACAACATTCAAAACGACCAGAGAGAACCGCCAAAAAAACACAAAACAAGCAATATGACGCGTTAGCAGCTAGAAATACACACCTGCTCTGACCTTGTGTAAAGTTGGACCACAGTCTGCACCACAAAATTGAGCAGAGCCCACAACCACACCTGAAGACGAACAGATGCCATGGAGAAACTGAACATGCAGCACAGACACCCAAGAGGGCCAGGACACCCACCAACACCACACCCAGGCCCACAAGACCCCCCGGGCCCACCCCAAAACCTGGACCAAGAAACTGCACACCAACCCCACGAATCACAAAACAAATCGGTTGCCTGAGGTCGCACAAGCAGAAAAATCAACATACATGCGTGGCCAGAATATGGAGAACCAGTCATACTGCAATGCAATCACCAACACAGAACATCATACAAACAAAAAAAAACATCCATTTAGATGAGTCCTAGCGAGTCCACACTGGACAATCGTTAGGACACAGTCTGGAAGACGAAATCCAACAGAAGAAGGTGTGCCATGTGCCCAACAAAGGGAAGAGAGGTAGAAAGCGCGGGAGAGAGATGGAGTGAGACTGCACAAGCAGAGCAAGGCCTTGCAGGGCACCTGGCACAACATGCCAACATGTGTGTGTGTATGGCTATCCGTACACTATGAGCCCAAGGCTGTGTCCCATTCTCAGCCACAAAGCCACATCACATTCCGAAACCGCAAGTAGTAGTCAGACAAACCTCAGGGAAGAAAACTCTATAGTCCCAAAGCAGAAGGCAGGAGGACACCTGCACCTCTGACCTTGGTCCAGAACACTCCTGGAGCACCCTGAGAGGGATGCCATGGCAGATGCGGACGACTCCCACACCACGCATTACGCAAAAGAACTATCTGACTTATCCACACCCCACACACCGAAGCCCCTGCCTGAAGTACCCCCGCATGGGATGGCCTTGACTTTCAGGGAAACAGCAACCCATGCAGCCCAATGTTGCACACACATTCAAATCATTGCTCAGATCTGAGGTATATCCTCTACACAACTGCCGCAGTTCAGAAGAGTGCCAGTTCTACAAGACTCTTCAAGGCAATGGCAGGCCATACCTGGCACATGCACAACCCCTGTCACGTGGAACAGTACTGTGCACGTATGCTGCACTTACTGAGCACAGTTCCACTGGCAGTGATGCGGATCAGTTACCGGCTCAGCTTCCGCATTGCCTACATCACCTGCGTCAAGCTCTGGTTCCACTGCTGAACATGCACATTCGAGTGTCCCATGGATGTCTGCCTATCCAACACAACCGTAGATGAATTGGACTATAACTTGTGTCTGCACCCCCTGTTGGATCACGAACAGGAGTGCAACCGAGACAGCAGCATGAGAGATTGCACAATTCCTTGTGTGCAGTGACCACATAGAGGCGCTACCCTATAGGGCTGTCTTGCGGATTGGTGCAACGACGTGGGTGTGAGCTGAGCACACCAGCCTAGACCAGTTAATGGATTGGCTCACCCTGGTGATCCTTGAACACAACAACGAGGAACACATTGCATATAAAGTTGCTTGGGCATTCATGGACGAGTAACTACGTTCCTGCAGCCACATCAGATTGTTACCCACAACACAGGTCCCAACAACATGTTGCATTGTGGGGATTGCTCACATATCCCACCACAACAGAGGACACGTCTGCCATCGTCTGAACTCTGGATGCATGTGCATGGAACAACGAATGTGTACACACACCTGTGCAAGGTGAGGTAGGTCTATGGTGGTAGTAACACAGCTTCATTTGGCAATGTTGCACACTGCTGGGGGACAGCACACACATAGCACTGTGGCACAACATGTGAACCTGTCGGACCCTTTCACCCGGTTGAACAAGGGGGCTTCAAAGAAGGCCACTCTACGATAGATCATTGCTTTGCATTGTGGGCCCTGGCTAGGAAATCGATGGAACAAAATGGCAAATTATTTTACTGTTTCGTCGATTTCCGAGCGGCGTTTGACACAGTAGACCGAAATAGCCTTTGGGAGGTACTTGAAAACTATGGAATGCTACAGGGCATATTGACCCATCTTGAAAGAATTACATAGTGGTAATTGGGCCCAGGTTATTAGAGATATAAAGGGTTCCCTGACCCAAAAAATTCCAGTAAAAAATGGCTTGAGACAAGGGTGCGTTTTGGCACCCTTGCTTTTCTCAATCTTCTTGGCAGACCTCCCAGCAACTCTGGAAATTGAAAAAAGTGCGAGCCCTCGTATGAATAATAATAAAGTTTCATGTCTCTTATACGCCGATGATCTTGTGATCTTGGATCAAAAAGAAATGGGCCTACAAAGGAAACTAAATGTGTTCAATAAGTACTGTGATAAAATGCTCTTAACAGTGAATATGGAAAAAACAAAGATCCTATGTTTTGGAAAGAGGGTAAACAATTTTAATTGGTTTTTAGGACAGGATAAATTAGACATAGTAAATGAATATAAATATTTAGGCCTCTGGTTTAATGGCGCATTAAAGTGGATACCCACTTGGAGGCACAGAAGGCAAAGGCCTACTCGTCTGTCTGTGGGCTGAAAAAATGTAACAAAGATTATGGCGATATGTCACACAGACCGCTTTTGAAGCTATGATCCCCCCACAAGTGCTTTATGCAGCAGAGGTGCTTTTTCTGAGCGGTAAAAAAGGGTGGGACCGGGAAGAAGGAAAAATTGTGAAAATGTTATTGTCCTTACCAAATAGCTCCATGATTCAAGCAATTAGAATGGAGGTGGGTTTAACATCATGGGAAGTAAAGTCCCAATTGTCTCTAATAAGATTTTGGAACCGACTGGAGCCTGGTGGTGATGAGAAGGTTTCAATTTGGTGTAGAGAGGAAATTCGAGTAAGCAGCTTACGCTGGGCGCGAGATGTGAAGAAAACCCTCCAGACGGTAGCTGCGAACTTGAAATTGAGCCTTTCCCCTCCACTGTTGAATATAGTGTGCACGAAAAAGAGGCTTAGAGACCAAGTGCTTGAATACTCTAGATCAAAAGATATGGACTATCTGAGGCTAAAAAAAATCAGTGAATTGGGTAAAAAATGATTGGGAAAAGAAGGTCCGGTTCCCATACCTGGATTTACTGCCTAGTAGATGGCTAAGACATGAAATTTTGAAGATTCGGGTGGGACTAAATCCATGGAAGATTGAAAGAAAAATAAATAAGGTCCTGATCCATCCGGATGGAATTTGCAAATGTGGTCTAGGTGTAAGAAATGATATTTTACATATATTGTGTGATCGTACGTGTATTTTAGCAATTCGGATAAAAAAATTACGGCCAATTTTTTTAAAAAATGAGGTGTCCTCACGGGCTGATGCTATTGACCTCCTCCCAGAAATGTCTTCTTTGGATACTACAATTGCGTTGGGGAAATTTCTGAAAGCAACACGAGAATATGTAACGGAGGCAACAAAGGAGAATGGGAGAGTTTGAAATTATAGAGTATCCCAATTTTATGCGTATGGTTCTCATAAGTGTTGTAATTGTATAAAATGAACTGTGGTTTTAAATATTGTATGCTTATGGTTTTACAAGTGGTGTAAATGTGTAAAATGAATTGTGGTTTTAAATGTCTTATCATGATATGCGATCCATTGTTCTATGTATGGTTTATAGACTATGGTCTAAATAAACTTTGTGTGTCATCATCACTGTCAGCAGAGCAGACAATATTCGCACTCAGGTGGTAGAGCACTGTGCAGATCCTATGGGCAGTGAGTCGTGCCCCGTCACACGGGGCAATGGGCAGACGCCAAAAAACACCTGACTCAACCAGCAAGGCAAGGTGGGTTGGGAGCGTTGCCATCCGTGATGATTTTTGTCCATTTTTGCAACAACAATGTCTGAACCTCGACATGCACCCATGCTGCTTGAAAGTGTCTTCAGCATGTCCCTGCCTGTTGTGGCCGTTGCCTCGTCTGTACTGACACACACATGCCAATAAAGTCTAAGTCACCCCACTGGTGTCAAGCTGTGAGGTGTGTTGATTTGATTGTCCACTTGTGTGCCACAATGAGCATAGTCCCTACACAGGGAGGGACTGACTGACACATGTGCAATGGGGTGGGTCCCTATTGCAAGTTCAGTCTCTGTGAGCCAGACATTGTCATGGGATAGGTGCTGGCCGACATATGCACTTATGTGACTTCAGCAATGAAAGTATGGTGTGCAAACTCTGACTATGTGGAGCACTGTCATACATCATAGCAGAATGTGTTCACACAGATGTGTGTAAGTGGGTATGCAATGTAGAATTCTGTTGTAACATGGGATGTAGGCCACCACTCCTGGCCTGCTAACGATTTGGTCAGTCCTACCCACAGCCCTATTCAGCATATGGATGTGTGCCCAGTTTTGGGGGGTCATGAAATTAATGTTGATGTGCAATGGGGACACAGCTAGTACTCACCTTCACAGTCATCCAATTTGCCAAGTGTCTCTGGGATACACATGCACATAGACGTCAGTTACCATGGTGTACCTTCATGTGCAATCATTGTCCCTGCATCTAGCCATACTTCCATACACAAGTGAACATAGTAAAGCCACATCTGTGTGATTTGGAATGGTTTATTCACATTCAGGTGAGTGACGGAGCGGGTGCTGTACATGGCCATCCAAGCCCACATCACATGGAAGCCCAGTGGTGGGCCAAACACAGTCCTTTGGGGATTGAGAAGTGATTAGGAAGTGGGAGCGTGCATTCCGCAGCAGAATTGCTGTGTAATTTGCCAGCAGTGAGGAAATGGCAGTCCGTGTCGGGGTCCAGTGTATGTTGCAGAGTGTTCCTAGGGGTCAGTATGAGATGTTTCCAAGGGCATGATACATAGGTCATAACCACGCAGGGATTGGGCATATGGCGGTGATGGATCCTACTGCCTTCTTCCTCACAAAGTAATTCCCATCCCCTTCTTACTCCCCTGATATGGGTTCTGTGTCCGGTGTATCTTGTGTGTGTGGCGGGGTGATGGCTGCATCACTGTATGCCACTGACATAACAGACTGCGAAGGTTATGGTGCAGCTTCACTGTGTGCCACAGACACATCAGGGCTCGGAGCTGTGTGTGTCGATGTTCCAGCTGCAGTCATCTGGGACTTTCTCGGTGGCAGAAATGGCAAGATGAAGTACCGAAGGGCATTGAGGATCCCAGTTACCACTCGCTGGTGTCCAGCCGTGGCAGACAGACTTCCAGCCTGCATCTGCTCCATGGTCTCCATTGACCTCCGCATCTGTGCCAACTCTGTGCTCTTATTGCTGGTGCCTGTCTGACCACACATTTCTTATATTAGATTCATTGCCCCAGCAAGGTCAGCCAAGGTCTGTGGTGGAGCATGGTCCCTGATGGGGCTCAGACACCCACGTATGGCATCGAGTTTGACTGCCAAGAGTTCAAAGCCCACACGCAGCTGGTCAGCCAACTCCACCTGGCAACACCATATACGTTGTTGGAACTCCCTGAATTGGTCGGGGGGATGGGAGACAGCTGTGGTGTGTGCTTCTTGCTGTGTGGTGTGTGCAGGTGGTGGGCTCCCCTCAGGGCAGATGGCCTTCCCTGCAGCTCCCTTCAGGGCAGATGGCCTTCCCTGCTTCTGGGGATGGGGTGCAGAGGCTATCTATGATCTGTTGGAGGGTGTCGGTGCAGATGACCAGGGCGTCCTCTTCATCGTCACTGAAGATATGTCTGGTCTGCTCTGCAGGAGGAGTTGTTTGTCCCTCTGCAATGTGAAAGGGGAGATGCAGGGTAACAGAGTTGTACATGTATGTAGGAGATTTGCAGATATATACGATCAGACTGCATGCCAATGTACATTTTGACTGCTTTGGTGTAGCTGGCTATTTGATGGCAGTCAGTGTGTTTTTCTACTACATGATGGATGTGTGGTAGTACCCGTGCATTATCATCACACAGTGCAAGACAATGCCAGATATGAGTGACAAGTTACTAGGCATGTAAGGGACCTGTTGTGAGTCGTGTTCTATGGTACTGGTGTTGCACTTTATACCTCATTGCCGTCATTACTGATGTTCTGTGATTGCTATGTGTGTGCTGCATTGTGATATTGGTGATCTGGAAGGGGGCCCCTTTGTGCACATTGTGGATGGGGACCTACTTGCCGTTTCTTTGTGTGCTGCAGTGTGCCCAGGCTCTCAGTGACATGTTCCATGATCATTGTGGGTGTGCAGTGTGCTACACATATTTGTGCATTTGTGCTATTGTGCCCATCTTTCCCGTCCCCATCCCTGGTCGTTACACACCCTTTTGCTGTTGGGTCAGTATGTATTGTGCAGTGTCCAGGCCCCCAATTCCTGCCACCGTCTCCACACTGCTTTCTGTGGTCACCTTTTCCTCCAGCTCATCAATCGCCTCCTGTGTTGCAGGACTCCGACCTCCAGTCACCCTTACTGCCTTCCTGTTGAGCTTCTCCTTGGTTTAGCTGTGCACTTCATGTCAGCACCTCTTGACCTCCTCCAGTGACCTCCTTGCCACTCCGACTGCATTGACGTTGTTGACGATGGCCTGCCATATTTCCGTTTGGGTTGCCAGTGCCGCAGAGGAGGTGACAGACAGTTGTTGGTAGTGTTCTATGACCTCCGTGATGATGATCCGGTCTTCCTGCGGACTGAACCCCATCTTCCTCTTCCTCTTGTCCTTGCCCTTCCCAAACATGGGGTTCCATGCTGGTCCACCGTGGGGCTCGGCTTGTCCTCTGCACTCGGTCTGGGTGCATCCATGCTGCTACACAGTTTGAATTTGTTTTCTTTTTTTTTCTTTCTTTCTTTATAGTGCATTTTTCTGCCAGACGCGTGGGATTTGCAGGGCTGTAGCTGGTTTTCTCAGATTTCTGTACCGCGATTGGCCTCATTGCATGTTTTTTTAAGTTCACGTTTCGCATTTTTGCGGCGTGGTGTTGATTTTCCCGCTGATTTTCTACGCGTATCTGATGACTATCGCATGCTTCCGCATTGTTGTGAATTCCACGTTGACACAGGATTATTTTCCTGTGATGGGCTGTGATGTTGAAAATTGTGTTACGCAATGCATTCAGTAGTTATCACACATTCTTGTGAATATCCCCCGTAGTGTTTTACCCTGCAAGGGATTGTTGCTTATGTTTAACCCTGGGCGAAGAACTACGCTCCGTGGAGTTTGCGGAGTTTCGGCAACTCCGCGCTCCGCGGAGAACGCGTAGTTGTCGAATACTCCGCAAACTGCTGCGTAGCGTAGTTCTCGCGAGCTCAATAGCACTTCCGCGTGCACGGCAATGTATTAGGACGTGCGAGGATGCTTGTCGGTAAGATCGAGTTGCCGAACACGCAGAAACTGCAATCTAGCACAGAATAACTCACGAACACGTTAGTAGTGACCGGAAATAAGGGGACGTGAGCGGGCGGGACAAACCTCATGGGTAACTTCACGTGCTACACATCCCGAGCATGCAGGCAATCAATCAATGAATCAATCAATCAGGATATTTGTATAGTGCGCTACTCACCCAGAGGGTCTCAAGGCGCTTGGGGAAGGGGGGTCCGCTACTGCTCGAACAGCCAGGTCTTGAGTTGCTTCCTGAAGGAGAGGTGGTCTTGGGTCAGGCCGAAGTGGATGGGGAGGGAGTTCCAAGTCTTGGCTGCCAGGTGGGAGAAGGATCTTCCTCCCATGGTGGATCTTCGGATGCGTGGCACGGCGGCGAGGGCGTGGCTGGTCGATCGTAGCTGGCGGGTGGGAGTGTAGAAGGTCAGGCGGTTGTTGCGGTACCTGGGGCCCAGGTCGTGGAGGGCCTTGTGTGCGTGGTTGAGGAGTTGGAACGTGATTCTCTTGCTGACGGGGAGCCAGTGAAGGTCTCTCAGGTGTCCGGAGATGTGGCTGTGTCGGGGAATGTCCAAGATGAGTCGTGCGGAGGCGTTCTGGATGCGTTGCAGTCTTTTCTGGAGTTTGGCTGTGGTTCCGGTATAGAGGGTGTTTCCGAAGTCCAGTCGGCTGGTGACGAGTGCCTGTGTGACCGTCTTCCTGGTTTTGGTGGGGAGCCATCGGAAGATCTTTCGGAGCATGCGTAGGATGTTGAAGCATGATGATGAGACGGCGTTGACTTGTCTGGTCATCGAGAGGGAGGAGTCCAGGATGAAGCCCAGGTTGAGTGGTCAGTTGGTTTGGGTGCTCTGCCCAGGCCACCAGGAGTCGTCCCAGGCAGAGGGTGATGATCCAAGGATGAGAACTTCCGTTCCGTCTTTTCTGAGTTCAGTTTCAGGCGGCTGTTCCTCATCCACTCGGCTACGTCTTTCATCCCTTCGTGTAGGTTGGTTCTGGCGGTGGCTGGGTCGTTGGTGAGGGAGAGGATCAGCTGGGTGTTGTCGGCGTAGGAGATGATGTTGAGGTTGTGTTGGCGTACGATGGCTGTTAGGGGGCTCATGTAGACGTTGAAGAGGGTGGGGCTGAGTGATGATCCTTGTGGTACGCCGCAGATGACTTCGGTGGCCTTGGATCTGTACGGGGGGAGGCGGACTCTCTGGGTTCTTCCGGTGAGGAACGAGATGATCCACTCCAATGCCTTCTCTTGGAATCCGATGTTGCTGAGGCGCTGCACTAGGGTGCGGTGGGAGACAGTATTGAATGCTGCGGAAAGGTCCAGGAGGATGAGGGCCGCTGTTTCCCCGTTGTCGAGCAGGGCTCGGATGTCGTCAAAGGCTGCGATGAGGGCAGTCTCGGTGCTGTGGTTGGCGCGGAAGCCGGACTGCGATCGGTCGAGGGATCCATTTGTCTCGAGGAAGGCAGCAAGCTGTCTGTTGACGGTCTTCTCGATGACTTTGGCAGGAAAGGGGAGGAGCGAGATGGGGCGGTAGTTCTTGAGGTCGGCGGGGTCCGCTGATGGTTTCTTCAGGAGGGCGCTGAGTTCGGCATGCTTCCAGCTCTCCGGGAAGGTGGCGGTGCTGAAGGAGCAGTTGATGATGTCCCGGAGTTGGAGTGCAATGACGGAGTCGGCCTTGTGGAAGACGTAGTGGGGGCATGGGTCGGTTGGTGATCCGGAGTGGATGGTGTTCATCGTGTGGATGGTGTCTTCGGTGCTGACCGGGGTCCAGTCGCGGAGGGTGGACATGGGGGGTATTGGTTCGGTGGTCTTGCGAGGGAGTGATGTCGTTGTTTCTGGCGCTGGGGTAATATGAATTTTTATGGCCAATTGTGTCCCCTAACGTAGACCCCAACGGCTCCATGTACGTGCTTCAAGTACATGTATGTTCCCTCCACAACCAGCTATGAAGACGCAAATACATGTGCGTCCAACGTCAACATGTCCTCTTTCAGATCCACCATGAATGGATCGATAATTCAGTTCCTAAGTATGCCTTGCCACCGTCTTTACATGGTGCACTTTTCACGTTTTCCTGGCTCTGGCGAGCTAGGCCCTGATTTCTGCCATTGAGCCTTTTCTGCCTTCTGCCTCTGAAAGCTGCAGCCTGGATCTGTACCCCTGACCCTTGCCTTACTCCCTGCGCGGCGAGCGGTGCCCGGCTCGGCCTGCTTGCCTGCCAAAACTGTATTTTGCCTACAAGTTATCTGCTCCGCTCCTCGAAAATACATTCCTGTCTAGTGGTTTAGGTAAACATCTCCCCAGCTGCAGAGCAAAGGGCCCGGCCTTTCTGTCTCTGTGCAAGTAATTCATTGCTCTCGTTACCATGGTAGGCCCATGGCCCCCTCGCATTACACGTAGACACGTAGTCGCATATGCATGCACTAGCAGTCAGTATAGAATAGCCTCTGCCCGAGAGACCTTTCCTTCTAGATAATACAGTTCCTCAAACACAAGATACCAGATATGATTTGGGATTAGGTTGTTCTGACACGCCAGACTTCTGTCTCCACATATAATGCTAAATGTCAAGTCCCCTTCACCCGCCAGTTCCACGTCAATCACACGTCATGTTGCCTGCGCGCGCATCTAGCCCAACATTTCTGCTGACACTGCAGGATTCTTCTATGGATCCACCCACCAGTGACATTTCTCTGTGACGTTTCTAGCACACACCTCCGTGTACGCCCTCATGCACGCCTTCTATTACGCACATGTGTTCTTATCTCGTTTCTCTCAGCTGTTACACCTTCTGTATCCATCACCATTATATGCATTTACTATATATATTGTACTCTGTTATTAAAGCATTGTCTATCCCTTCCTGGACCTTCGTGGTGATGGAACATGATACCTGGTTCGAACCAATTCCATTTTATGGAATAAAACCCTTATAAACTCAGATGCCACGGACTCTGCCTCTCATTTTTCGATTGAGTTATTTTATTGAACTTTACTGCATAGAAATTCAGCAGGTAAATCTTTATTTACCACATAATTTGGCGCCCGAATAGGGACCCCTCCCCCACCTTACGCGCCGGCGGTGCGTTGCAGGCCTAGGCCCCTGCCACAGCCGTGACGGACGTTTACGCGTACCCGCAGGATTTCCTGTATCTCCCTCAGGCCAACGGAGGTGACTGAGACTGCGATCGACACCCAGACGAGGCGGTGAGGAGTGCGGAGGATCCCGACCAGAGCCCAGCCGAGAGAGCAAGGTCCGAGGTGTTCAGAGGCCCACCAAGTTCCGAAGTACCTACGTCACGAGTCGAGTCCAGTCCAGTCCGGTCCAGTCCAGTGTCGAGTTTCCGAGGCCTTCCGTTCCGTGCTTGCCGGTGAGTACCATTGCTGGGGATGCATCAAGACGGGTGCATTAATTTGTGTCCGGTCAAGACGGGTTTGGGTACACAGACCCGGTCTGCACTGTTTTAGCAGTGTATCTGTACTGTTTAGCAGTATACCCAGTAACCAGTTATCTAGTTATTGTTCGTTCTGAAATGTTTTAAATGTGTTTTTAATGTCGTGGTATGAGTGATTGTTCGATCGTCATTACTGTGTTTATTGTATCAGTTGTGTCCAAGTCCGAGTAAGTATCAAGTACCAAGCATCAAGGTTCACAATGCCACTGTTCTCTAAGCTACGTCAGATAGGAACTAGGAAAGGGATACTCGAGGAAGCTGTTCCCATCCCACCCAGGGACAATCCCGGATATTTTATGTACCACAAGCACGGCCTAGACGCCGTATTATATCTCGACTTGTGGGTGGACTACACCAAAGATTTAGCAGAGAATCTGAAATGGCCCGCTACAGGGACATGGGATGCCGAGTGCATCATGAGAGTAGAGGAAGCATTATGGAAAAAGAAAGCCAGACAGTCACAGAAAGATGCCATTGAATTATGGCGTAAAGAATCGCATAGACGGACAGAGAAAGCACTCAGAAAAGCAGAGAGAAGTAAAGAGGATTCCGAAAAAGCCAAAGAAAAGGAACTACTAGAAGAAGGACAGAGAGTCAGAATAGAACAACACGAAAGACGTAGTAATGCTATTATGACAGGATTGTATCCAGTCCTGGCCGAGGGCCTGCCTAAGGCGACCCCGGAAACACCCAAAGATCTGCCCCCTCCATTGGTTCCGACTAAATTACGTCACAGGACCGCAGCAGATATTTTCCTTTCTTCCTATTTAGACGATGTAGCTCCCGAATATACCAATGTCCCACCTGCACCTGTACCACCCGCTGACCATCGGCCCCCAGGTCCGCAACAGCATACCCCTCCTCCACCACTTCCTGCACCCCCTATTAATCCGCTTAATCCTTTTGGGCCTGGCACAGGTCAGGTTCCAACCCAGTTACAGCAGGTACCGACCCTACAGCCAGGTTATGCTCAAGCGTCCGGCTCCGGAGGCGCATCAGGAGGTTTCCGTACCCCGCCACCAGTACAGCGATTAACTGTTAGAGAACTAGCAATGCAACGTACTCCGAAACCAACCACAATTGAAAAACTTAGAGAGTTTCTTACAGACTGTAGATATGATCCAGTACCAGGCGAAGACCGTTGCATGATATTAGCCTCGATACGTTTAAGACGTGCTGCAAATTTTTTAGTTCTATTCCCAGGAATGCCAGATTATCTAGACAGGATATATCGTTTTGTTCAGACTGGGGAGGGTCAGGAATGTATTCAAGAGGCCATGGCACATCAGAAAGTAGACACTCAAAGTATGATTTTAAAATTCCTCATAAACTGTTTCATAAGAGAACGAGACCGGCCTGGTGTAGATAAAGACGAGATGGAGGTACTAACTACATGGGGTCAGAATATTGCAGACGGAAAACACGATAAACAGAAATGAATAGAGGCCATGTACAGAAAAATCCGTAAAGAAATAACAGTATTTCATGAAAAAGACAAAGCTGATAGTGAAGGAGATGCTGACAAGAACGAATCCTCACAGGATGATGAGGCAGATGATACAGGAAGAATAGCATATGTAGGTAAGGGTAGATCCTTTAATAAAACGTTACGCCCAGAAAGAAAGAGACTTTTTCACTCTGCTATGTCAAACCCAAGAACGCCTGAACATCTATTTCAGGCTACCGATAAAATACTTCAAGAACGAATGGGGTACCATGTACTCAATTCCATGGATGAACAAGAATTAGCTAGGTCAGCAGTACAATGGGCTGACAATTCCGACAGATATAATGATGACGCAGTAGCGCAAACATTTTTGAATCTTTCCCCAGACGAACAGCGACTAGCTGGTATGTACATGATACAACACCTCCTTTTGTTGTATAAAAGCCAACATTCTGATCCAGGTCCTTTACCTGATGTACTAATAGAGTTACTAATGAACAAATGGAGAGGCCTAGGTACCGATTTAATTAAAGTAATTTTAGAACATCGACACAGATATAGTGCTTTCCTGAACCCACAGTTTGTTTCAGCTCCACTCCCAGAAAGGAAAACGTTCTACATAGACAGACAGAATCCCTTACGAGAAGTACATCCAGTCAAGAATGCCGATGATACCCTTACACGTGTGTATGTATACACGCCTATAACTAAAATGGAATTATTGGAGATGAAGAAAATAGTGCCTAGTCACGATAAAGACCCTGCAGGTTTCCACCGTGAAATAAAAGACATGTTACTCATGGGATACTATACCTATCCCGACATTATGAAAATATTGAAAGTATTATTGCCTGCCGGTACTTACGAGAAACTCAAAGAAAAGGAATGGGAGGTGGGAGAGCAAAAGATTGATTGGGCTGCATTAGAAAACGAAGAAACGACTCGAACCCCAGGCCTAGGGCTTGGGGATAAAACTAAAGCATTACCAGGATTGTTAGTACAGGTTTTGCCACGTTTATTAGCAACTAAAAAGGAGGACTGGGATGCAATCTCAGCCTGCAAACAGAAACCCGATGAAGGCACTAGTGATTTTTATTCCCGATTTGAGAAATGTTTTATTATTAATAGTGGCCTGAAACCAAGTAGCGAGTCATACCCGCATCTTTTTGTATCCAAATTAGTCGAGAATTCCCTGCCCCAAGTTAAGAATCGTGTATTGAAAGTCGAGAGCACATGGCAAGCAAACACGCCTTCACAAATGTTACAGATGTTACAGTACCACCAGAACAGAATTAGGGAAGAACATGATCACGAACAAAGACGTATGAAAGACACGAAAATGAAAACGTTAGTAGCTCAGTCAGTTTCAGCTGACGGTCAGAAAAAGGGCATGACACAGTCCAATAATTCAGCAGCTCCTGTTAAAGGGACATGCAACTATTGTAAACAGCCAGGTCACTATGTAAACGATTGTGCAGTTTTGAAACACAATATATCCACAGGTAAAACTAAAGAGAGGCCGCGTCAACCTAGACAGGACCAGGCCCAACAACACGTACCACAGAATGTACAGCCTATACATGCTCCACAACAGACAGTACAGACCGTAACGGTACCACAGCCACAACCCATTGCCGCAACACAACATACGACCCAGCAAATGTACCAGTATGCGCAAACTGACTATCCCGATTATCAGCGATACACATGAAACAGCCTAGAGAGGGAGGTTGGCTTGCCTCTTATTGAGGTTCCTGTAGATCAAGAGGGTCCTTATGTACATAGTCAGGTATTAGGGAAAGATAGAAAGTTTTTGATTGATACAGGGGCAAGCAGGACGACAATCAGTCACGACGAGGTTCCAGGGGCACCCCTCTCAGGCTCACAGAATGTTTCCCTTGGATTTTCAGGAAAGCCTATTGTTAATGAAGTTTCAAAACCAGTTCCCCTTGCAGTTGGCCCGTTGTCTCGCACTACAGATTTGTTACTAACGAAATCATGTCCAGAAAACTTATTAGGTATCAAGACACTGAAAGCTCTATGAGCTGTAATATGTTGTTCTCCGGAAGGAGTGAGATTGTTTCTGCGTGACTTTAAGGGTCACTATGTGTTGAGAGATATTGATCCCAGATTACAGAATGTTCCTGCACATTTATGGGCACAAGGCCCCACTGATGTAGGTTGTATGCACATTACACCATATCGAGTTACACTCAAGCAAGGTGTTGTTTTACCACGAATCCGACAATACAAGTTACCGCCAGATGCTGTAGTGGCTTTACTGAAAATCATTGACGAGCTCATTGCACAAGGAGTAGTTGTAGAAACCGACTCCAATGTTTGTAATTCCCCTATCATTCCGATTCTTAAACGCACTGATCCAAATGCACCTCCAGTTTATCGATTAGTTATCGATTTACGCGAATTGAATAAATGCATTGTACCACAGTACCCTGTGGTCCCAGATATCTCCTCATTACTGACAGCTATTGATTCTGAGGCAACGTTCTTTACTGTAATTGATCTGAAGAACGCCTTCTTTAGTGTCCCCATTCATCCGGATAGCCAATATCTGTTCGGATTCTGTTTAAATGGCCGAAGCTTCAAATTTGCACGCGCACCTCAAGGATTCACAGAAAGCCCCAGCATCTATAGCCAAGCATTGAAAAAACAACTTGACAGTATCCACATGCCTGCTAATACTGCCCTACTTCAGTATGTCGATGATCTATTGATCACCGCCCGAAGTGAACCTGAATGTAAACAAGCATCACTGACAGTCTTGTATTTTCTGGCTGACAAGGGACACAAGGTGTCTCCTTCGAAGCTACAATTCTGTGTTCAGCAAGTGGTGTACCTTGGGCACTTGCTGTCCAAAGGGGGGAGACAGCTAACACCTGACCGCATCCAGTTAATTGTAAACATGTCACAACCCAAGACACAAAAGGAGGTACGGGCTTTTATAGGCCTTACTTCTTACTGTAGACAATGGATCCCTCAGTATGCATTCTTAGCCAAGCCACTCATACAGTTGACAACACAGGAGGCAGCGTCATCGACTGTCCTCCCTTGGACTCAGGAACACACACAAGCTTTTGACGACTTAAAGAAAGCCTTATGTCAAGCACCAGTTCTAGCGACACCATGTTACAGCAAGCCTTTTACACTTTTTGTCACAGAACGCGAAGGTACTGCATTATCAGTACTCACCCAAGATCAAGCAGGTTCACACAAACCGTGTGCTTATTTTTCTAGTACATTAGATCCAGTAGCCCAGGCTCTGCCTGCGTGCTTGAAATCTGTAGCAGCAACAGCTCTAGCAATCAGACAAAGCAATGCCATAGTGTTAGGACATCAATTGACAGTACAAGTTCCACATTCCGTGGAAGTTCTTTTAAACCGTACACAGACTCAGCACTTGACTATAGCACGACTGACAGGTTATGAATTGACATTGTTTCAGCCACACATAGAAATCAGACGTTGCAATACATTGAACCCGGCTACACTTTTGCCATTAAGTGAGACAGACCCTTTGGCACATGATTGTGTTGAAGTCATTACCATTACGACGAAACCCAGACAAGACTTGACAGACACCGCATTACCAGATCCAGACCTGACACTTTATGTGGATGGTTCATGTATGAGAACAAGTACAGGAGAGTTAGTGGCCGCATATGCAGTAACGACAGAAACGGAAGTCATAGAAACACCTCGTATTGACACCCTGTCAGCTCAAGCAGCAGAGCTCATCGCTCTGACTCAAGCCTGTATTCGAGCCAAGAACAAGAAAGTTAACATATACACAGATTCCCGTTATGCCTTCGGAGTTGTACACGACTTCGGAGTTCTCTGGCAAGAAAGAGGTTTTTTAACTTCTCATGGTGCCAAAATCCAGCACGGTCCCCTCATTCAAGCTCTGTTGGAAGCAATACATTTGCCTACCGCCATAGCCATCATGAAGTGTAAGGCACATACGAAAGTCACAGATACCATTTCCCAGGGTAACGACCTGGCAGACCGAACAGCCAAGCATACAGCTCAGACTCTTACTCACACAACTGACATGACAAAGACAATAGTCCCGACATCGACACATTGCATGACAGTTAAGGATCCCGCTCTAGATGTAATTGACATACAGACACATGCTACGCCAGACGAAATTAAGAAATGGACTGAACTAGGAGGGATCCAGACAGAACAGGGATGGATGACGAAGGGAAAATCTACATGGTTTCTCCCCGACTCTATGGTTCAAGTTATCATTAACACAGTACATAGTCCAGCACATTTAGGAGAAAAAGCCATGTTAGACAGTATTCAAAACCTTTGGTTCAATAAACATTTACGAGCAGCAGCAAAACAGAAAGTGCGTACTTGCATGATCTGTTGTCAGTTCAACCCAGGTAAAGGCATTCCCGTAGAGCAAGGTGGATTTCATCCTCCCGATTACCCTTTTGAAGTCCTCCAGATGGATTATATCCAGATGGAACGCTGTTGAGGATTTAAGTATGTCCTCGTATTTGTATGTGCACTTTCCCGATGGACAGAAGCATATCCAGTCCCAGATTACACTGCTCCGACCACTGCCAAGCAGCTGGTACGTGAATTCTTCCCACGGTATGGTTTGCCCCGTATCGTGTACTCAGATAACGGTCAGCCATTCTCGTCCGAGCTTATGAAGCAGGTATCACTCCTGCTAGGCTACCAATGGAAATTCCACTGTGTCCGACATCCCGAGGCAGCAGGTCTCGTGGAACGTCACAATCAGACCTTGAAAATTCGTCTCGCTAAAATATGTAGGGAGAAGGGCGTAGACTGGATAGTAGCTTTACCCGTAGCACTCTTTTTCATGAGAATGATAGCTCATTCAAGAACAGGGCTATCCCCGTACGAGGTGGTCTTTGGCAGGCCACCGAATATGTGGGGGACGCCTCTGCCGAGAAAAATCACAGATGTTGACTGTAATATGCTGACAGATTACCTTGCCTCCTTGATGTCTGCACTACAATCATGTCGTTCACAGGTTGCTGCAGCCTTTCCCGACAACACCGAGGTGAAGCCACACGAGATCGTTCCTGGAGAATATGTTTTCGTAAGGAACTTTGACAGGAGGAGTCCGCTGGAGCCCCGCTGGCAGGAGCCGAAGCTTGTGTTATTAACAACAAGGACAGCACTGAAGGTGGAGGGCCGTAAGGGCTGGCTTCACTCGAGTCACGTTAAGAAATGCCATGGACTGCCGCCAGACTTTGACTCCCAGCCCTGCCCTCTTCCAGAGACTGATACTAAACTCCCCCTGGTAGAGAAAACTTCTTCTCAGGAGTATAAATCAAAGTTGAGGTCTAGCAAGTTAGACAGTTTAATTGTTTAAGTCCTCCCCTAGGTGAATCGGTTAGACAAGTTTCTGACATGTACCCGTTAGACCCCAATAGAGAGAGAGATAGACAGAAACAGCTCAAGAAACGTGAATATTGTAATTCTCTCCGTAGTCACTGCATTGTGACATTATTGATTATGTTTTTTCTGAGTCTTATGATCATTGCTGCAAGTATATTGCTTCACATATACTATCCTATTTTCACACGTGCACATTCTTCTTCAAATGACACTGTCGAGCACACTTTCAGTGAATTACCCCCTCACGAGTTATCTTACCGACTAGCGCTGCGCAACAATACATTCATTAGTATGTTACATCATTCCCATCAGACCAGCAATGCTACCAATTGTTGGATATGTGGCCGACTCCCTCCCTATCAGAAGTACAAGGGAGTTCTGCCCCTCTTTCCGTACCCGTTCACACACAATGGTTCCTGTAGTGCCTGGTTTAGTTTAATAAATTCTTTAAATTCTGATTCCGTAGTTTACCAGGGCAACTGGGTATGGGGAAACCTGAACACAGTTTTGCATAAAGTATGTTTCCCTGACAAGGAGGGTCTTCCCCAAAGTACAGGGACCGATCTGGAAAACGAAGTATATGGATTAGGTAATTTTACACTTAACCTCATGATTCTGAATGTTGAGTCCGAAGCCGAACCAGTCTTGCCCGCTATGTCAGTATTACCAGTCAAAGGTGAATTATGTGTCAGAAAGAATGGTTCAGTACACCTAGGTCATAGTGAATGTACCACTGTTATCGAATTCAGTGATAAAGGCAAGTCTACATTCAAAGCTTCCCGTCATTCCTATTTCATTTGTGGTCATACAGCTTATATACGCTTACCCCTAGATTGGGATGGTACTTGTTACATTGCATTCCTTCTGCCACCTGTTTTCCTAGCCCCTCCTGATTATCATAGGGACTCCCATCTAGTACACGACAGACCCAAGAGAGATCTCCCGTTTGTTGATTATACTGAAACAGCATGGGAGCAATACGTGGATTTCAATAAAGGTTTCTTTCCCTATTTTGGTGCTGCCTATAATAGTAAATTGATACGTAGGTTGACCAGAACCCTTGAAGCAGTAGTGAATGAAACTACTTCCGCCCTGGGCAACTTAACAGAGGAGCAGTCTGCTATGCGGATTGTTGTTCTTCAAAATCGTCTTGTTCTTGACGTCATCCTGGCCAATAGGGGCGGAGCTTGTAGAGTCATCGGATCGAGTTGCTGTGTTTTCATTCCAGAAAACGCACCTTCTGTATATAGAGCCATAACCCGTCTCCACAAGATTGCAAGTCAGATACACCAGAATCCAGGCACCTGGACTTGGTCCGGTTGGCTCTGGAGCGTGTTATCAGCCTGGGGATGGAAAGTCCTATCCTTCCTAGGAATAGCCCTTCTCATAGTATTCAGTTGTTGTCTATGTCTGCAGTGTGGGCCAGCGAATTGCGGCTTGTGCGCCACATCATGTATTCCCCATTCAAGTTCACGTTCTAAATCCCGCCTGAAAAAGGAAGAGCAAATGATGTTATATGAACAAATAGATGGACTAATGAAGATTGATATATCATGAAGGGTCCGTAGGGGACAAGGAGGGAATGAGGTAATATGAATTTTTATGGCCAATTGTGTCCCCTAACGTAGACCCCAACGGCTCCATGTACGTGCTTCAAGTACATGTATGTTCCCTCCACAACCAGCTATGAAGACGCAAATACATTTGCGTCCAACGTCAACATGTCCTCTTTCAGATCCACCATGAATGGATCGATAATTCAGTTCCTAAGTATGCCTTGCCACCGTCTTTACATGGTGCACTTTTCACATTTTCCTGGCTCTGGCGAGCTAGGCCCTGATTTCTGCCATCGAGCCTTTTCTGCCTTCTGCCTCTGAAAGCTGCAGCCTGGATCTGTACCCCTGACCCTTGCCTTACTCCCTGCGCGGCGAGCGGTGCCCGGCTCAGCCTGCTTGCCTGCCAAAATTGTATTTTGCCTTCAAGTTATCTGCTCCGCTCCTCGAAAATACATTCCTGTCTAGTGGTTTAGGTAAACATCTCCCCAGCTGCAGAGCAAAGGGCCCGGCCTTTCTGTCTCTGTGCAAGTAATTCATTGCTCCCGTTACCATGGTAGGCCCATGGCCCCCTCGCATTACACGTAGACACGTAGTCGCATATGCATGCACTAGCAGTCAGTATAGAATAGCCTCTGCCCGAGAGACCTTTCCTTCTAGATAATACAGTTCCTCAAACACAAGATACCAGATATGATTTGGGATTAGGTTGTTCTGACACGCCAGACTTCTGTCTCCACATATAATGCTAAATGTCAAGTCCCCTTCACCCGCCAGTTCCACGTCAATCACACGTCATGTTGCCTGCGCGCGCATCTAGCCCAACATTTCTGCTGACACTGCAGGATTCTTCTATGGATCCACCCACCTGTGACACTTCTCTGTGACGTTTCTAGCACACACCTCCGTGTACGCCCTCGTGCACGCCTTCTATTACGCACATGTGTTCTTATCTCGTTTCTCTCAGCTGTTACGCCTTCTATATCCATCACCATTATATGCATTTACTATATATATTGTACTCTGTTAATAAAGCATTGTCTACCCCTTCCTGAACGTTCGTGGTGATGGAACATGATACCTGGTTCGAACCAATTCCATTTTATGGAATAAAACCCTTATAAACTCAGATGCCACGGACTCTGCCTCTCATTTTTCGATTGAGTTATTTTATTGAACTTTACCGCATAGAAATTCAGCAGGTAAATCTTTATTTACCACAGGGGTTGGAGAGCTCTTTGACGATGCTGAAGAGTTCCTTGCTGTTGTGTGCATTGTTGTTGAGACGTTCCTTGAATGCTGTCTTCTTGGTGGTGTGGATCAGCTGGTGGTGTTAGCGGGTGGCATGCTTGAGGGTGGTCATGTTGTCTGTAGTTAGGTTTTTTCGCCAGGCTATCTTGAGGGTACGGCAGTTCTTGGAGTTCTTGAGGTCGTCGTTGAACCAGGAGGCTTTCTTGCTGCCGGGCCTGCTGGGATGGTTTTTCAAAAGTGCAAGGTCGTCAGCGCAGTTGGTGATCCACTGTGTGAGGTTGTTGGCTGCTTGGTTGGGGTCCGTTGAGCTGGCGGGAGGGTTCTGGCTCAGTGAAGTGGTGAGCTGGTCGGTGGTGATCTTGTTCCAGCTCCTGCGGGGAACCTGTTGAGGGTGGAGGTGAGTCGTGGTGTTTCTGAAGCTGAAGTGGACGCAGCTGTGGTCTGTCCAGTGTAAATGTAAATGTAAATGTATAGGCATTTATATAGCGCACTACTTACCCGTAGGGTCCCAAGGCGCTTCGACCGCTGCGAAACCCTTCCTGGCTTCCCTGAGAGATGGTCCCTTAATGGGTATCTCCAGGGTGAGACCAGGCATCCCCGGCGGTCTGGTGGGGCCGTTAGTGAAGATGAGGCAAGCTAATGCCCAGAGTTGCCGAGTGTGATCGCTGATCAGAGTGGGCACCGAGGCGAGATAATTATCGAGTTCGCTGACCCTGGTCCAGAAACCTGCCGCGCCGGGAATCGAACCCTGGTCCCGGGCCGTCCTCTGCTCTCGGGTCTGCCGCCTCTAACCAGTGAGCCACACTACTTCACTGTAGTGGAGTCCGGTGGAGTGGCTGAAGGAGATGTACTTGCTGGCGGAGAAGACTGGGTCAAGCGTGTGTCCGGCGTAGTGGGTGGGGTTGTTCCCCAGTTGCTTGAGTCCGAGGTTGGCGATGTTGTCCAGCAGGGTGGTGGTGTTGTTGTCGTTGTTGTTCTCCAGGTGGAAGTTGAGGTCCCTTAGGAGGATGTAGTCAGCGGAGGCGAGGGTGTGCAGGCTGATGAAGTCTCCGATGTCTTCGCTGAATTGTGTGCGAGGTCCTGGGGGTGCCTCTGAGTGTGGTCTTGGGGTCTGTGTGTATCAATTACTCACAGGGAAATCTGTTTATGGTTTGTACTGACCACAAGCCTTTAAACAAATTCATGTAAAAAAAAGCTTACACATAATTTCTTTCAGGATTAGAAAATGGGCTAAAGATCTACATGAATACTATTTTACAGTTGGATATCCAGATTGGCCAGACATGATACGTTTGTTGAAGAAGATGCTAAGGTATGCAAAGTTACATTGGGAACCACGTATTAGAGTCTCACAATTAACCCTGCACTCGAAAAACACAATCTATTTGTAAAGGCAATTGTGCATCATATTTTGAGAACAGAACAGACTATAAGTACAAAGCTTCCCAAATGAAAAGACCAGACGATTGTATTTTTGATTGTAAAAAACGCTGTCCTTTTTATTACAAAAACTTAATTCTTTAAAATACACTGCAGAATTGCTTGCCGACGTGTTTCGTCCATCATGGGTCTTCTTCAGGGCTAAAAGCAATTACAAAGCACTATTTACAATATGATAATAATAAAAACAATTAATGCTCAATTCATTATCATCATAACAGTTCTACTGCTATTCATCTTCATCATAATTTTTTTTGAAAGATTTTAACTTATAAATCAATGGGGAGCAAATCTAGATTTTACACAAGACCTCAAAATAACAAACACATTTTAAGGAAGGGAGGGAACAGGGCAAAAGGTAAGCCTTTCATTCAAACTTTAGCCTAGATGTGGACAGATTATACATACATGAAACTTAAATGAAAAAAGTAACATCCTAGATTGTGCCAACATAATGTACATCATTTTGTTGTCTAATATGCAGATTCGATACAGGATGGTCACATTTATAATGCATGCACAGTTAAGAAAGGAAATGATATCACAAGATGTACCAACTAGCAATAAACCATATTCATTAATAGTACACAAGTCCTATATACATTTCATAATGGTATCTGAACTATAACTCATACCTCAAAAGATTACGTATCTGCTGCTGGGTTTTTTTTAAAGTTCAGATATAGTATTTAGATCAGCAAAAATGGTATGGTATCTCTGTAAATAAACACAAAACGAATGTTTCTTTAGTTATGAACTGGGGCCTATAGTGTCCATGCAGTTATGGTTCTAAAAAAGGTTTTACCAGCTACTGTTGAATTTTCCAATATCTATTATCGATGGATTATCAGTCACTCAGCCTAATCTATTGTCACTTGAATGTCAATAACTAAAGATAAATACATTATCAGCCATTGTAGGGCATCGTTAGACCTGACTTCTTTGGCACTGTATTTTCCCAAACCTATTGTCTTTATTCCCTGACATTTGACTTAACTATTTTTTGTTGGCATTATAACTCTGCAGTTTACCCTTGCTAACCAGTGCTAAAGTGTTTTTTCCATCTCCTTAAAACATGGTAAAATTGGCCTACACCCAATTGGCACATTTAATTATCCTTATTGTCCCTAGCATATGGTATTACATGAACGTAGGGCATGTAAATAAATGCTACTAGTTTGAAGCACGGCTCACTAATGAAACATTTTTAGAAACATGTCACTGGAATGGTTCTGCAGCCCAAGTGCAGTTTTAAGCTGCCATTTCCACTCGTCAAGATATGTGTTTGGCAAGAGTAAATCTTCCTTTTTCAGACGTATAATTCACCCCTAATGTAGGCCCTAAACACCCCTAAGGCAATGTGCATGGTATTTAAAGATTAGGACATGTGTGTTTAAGTTTTACATTTCCTGCAGTGAAAAACCTTTAAAGACATTTTTCACTCCTGTAAGGTCTATCTCTCGCTTAGACTAACACTGTGTTACCTTTTTACATTTTATAAGTGCTATCTTCTGATTGGGAGCAAGTAGAGATATGGTTTTTACTCGCAAAAGAATTACAATTTAAAATCTTCTTTAATGGTGAAGTCCGATTTCAAGTTCCAATTTTAAAAATCACACTTATAGAAAAATTTCATTTTTCTGCCTAAGCCAAATGCAGCTTTATGTCAGTGTCCTGATTCACATCACAGTGAATGGCTCTCATATTGTGGGTTGTGCATTACTTCCAAACACAGAAACAAAGGACACCTAAGCGTAATGGAAGAGGGCCTTACCTGCAGCACACACAAAGGAACCTGACACCATACCTGCCCTCATCACCGTAGACTGTCGGGATCCATGAATAGCGCAAGGAGAAGAACTGAACAGAACCAGTTGTGGGGATAGGTCAGGGAATTCCGACACACAAATGCTGGCACCACGTATAAAAATGGGACTTTGAGACCCTGCCATCAGAACATTCCTGGTAATGTGGTTGATTCAGAAGAAGGACTGGCTAATTGCCGGAAGGACTGCCCTGCTGCTTGAAGTACTGACTTGCTGTCTGAAGAAGGAAGATAGGACCTGCTGGACCTACCCAGAGTGACTCCAAGGGATGGTTGGCTGACCTCCCACTGGATCATGAAAAAGACTGATGTGCGTATGGATGTGTTATATATACAGTTTATTAGTTTATTCATGCCTTGTTATTAGGTACAAGTCTGTAGGATTATTTATTATGTAAAAATTAGAAAGTAGAATGTAAGAACTCTATATATTGATGAGGAATAGAATGTTGGGGCACTGGAAGAGCAGATTTCATTGTGTGTACACTCTTGTGTAGTGTCTGAGCTGTAATACTTGTTGGTCTTATTGGATGTTACTCCCAGAATAAAATACGTTTAATGCTATTTATACTTTGAGCTTGAAAACTCATTACAGCTGGATGGTGGACAACAGAAAGATGAACTGGGATAAAGCACCAAGTAATTACCAGTTGCTGAGATTAATTAAAGCATTCTACCCATCATTTTTTTGTCCTCTAAAGTCTAATACCCTAAGTTCGACAGGTATGACCAGAACAGGGTACCCTGCTCACTGTGCTAAAAGACTCAAGTTACAGGGGCTAAATAAGGCAAAACCGGTCTGAGTTGCTTGTGTTCCAGTTTAGAGGGCCCCTTTTCTGGAGGTTTGGGGTGGACTGTTCCCATTGTAGGAGGACCAAGAGTGATTTCAATATATTTTGTTCCTAAGGTGGCATAGAGAGTGAAAGAATAAAGAAATGGCATGCAGTCCTGAGTAATTACTAGCAGCTGACATTAATGCAAATAATGCAATCCATCACTTTTTGACTTCTTCAATGTGACACCCTATGTTTGACAGGTATGCCCAGAAATGTGTCCTGTCCTACTGCCTACTGAAGAGACCCAAATAGGCTGAACTGGTATGGGTTTGCTAGTGTTCTTGTTCATGGGGAGCGAATCTTAACAGTTCAGGGTGGACTATTCCTTTTGGAGCAAGGCGGGGACTGATTTGCATGTGTCTAGTCCCGGTCTGAGGTTGCATTGTGGGCAAAAGAATGATAGATCTGTGCACAGTCCCAAGTATTTACTAGAGGATCAGATTAATTGAAGCATTCCAACCATTACATTTTTGCTTTCAACAATGCATACCCTGGCTTTATTCTCAAAACATGTAAATATCCTTCTTCTGGTGGGGAATTTAGTCTTAAAAGCAAACTGGCTGTGTCTGGTTTACCCTATCCTGATTTTGTATATGTAGTCACTAAATCTCACATGTTATATTGTATTGCATGGTCAGGTACAGATGATGTTATCTAATATCAATCCTGACATCAAGTTATTGAATACTGTGGGTGTTGGAACGTACTATATTTTCCCATAACAGGCCTGATCTTCTCAGCAAGTCACAAAACTTTGAAAGGTGAAGTTTGCTTACTGCAGGTTGTACTTGGCCGTGCGTTGTTTGAGGTATTGTTTTTCACATGCTTCTGGCCTTTCTTTGTGTTTTACATTTTATCACTGCAAGGTTTGCTCCTTTCCGTAATTCTTTTAATGAAGTATCTTTATAAATTTGTTCGAATTGTAAATGTAATTCCCTTCTCTAACAGTGAATATCATACCCTAAAATTTTTCATATTTAACATTTGCTGAGTTTGTTTTTGCTAGCGTTAGGACTATGTGCAAAGTGCTTGTGCTCTCTTCTGAAATATAGTAACATTGGCTTCCACCCAATTGGCATATTCAAACTAAAGTCCCTAGTAAAGTGGTGATACATGTACCCAGGACCTGAAAATTCAGTGAAACTAGTGGGCCTACACCACTGATTACACTACCAACTTAAATAAACCTTTTAAACATTTCTCCGGCCAGCCACTGCCTTGTGTGCAGTTTTAAAACTATGTTGTACCGATATACCAGATGATTAAGCACAGGTTATTTTGGGGTTTGCTTGAATTTCACCATGACTAGAATTGTTGTTGCCGATTGAGTAGGGTTTCACCAATTACCTACATTGGTGTTCAGCTGTGAAATGTAGGACTCGTGTTTGTGCAGAGCCATACAGTGATTTTGTGCCAGCACTAAAATCCCTGATAAATAACATGATGCTATGTCAGGTTTTTTTCAATTTTCCCAGATTAACATTTTTTGGCTTTTTTCAATTTACACTCATCCTTCATGACTGTCTGTGCCCGTGGTCACAGCTGCAAGGGTGGAGTTTTAGCTTACCAACATGGATGTCTGCACTATGGCTGAGCTCAAGGAGTTCCGTAGGGAGATGTTGCTTCCAGTGAAGAGGCTGGGCGGAGGCTTTAACAAGTGCTGGCAACCACAGATGACCAAGATAATGAGGAGCGTTTGGAAAGTCAAGTGCAGATCCTGAACCCCAGCACAGAGGGAAGAGGGATATCTTGCATCCAGAAATGGAGATCCCTCCCCGAACAGAAGCAGTGTGTCCTCCCACAGCTTGCCCACAGAAGAGTTGGAAAACTGGGAGGCTGAAGGGGAGTTTAAGTTGCAAATGACCAAGCTCAAATTATAAGCGGTGAAGGCTGAGGCAGAGGTAGCCTTAGATGAAAAGAAATAACTTCTTGCTCATGAACTGAGCTGGAGAGAGGTGAATCTCAAGGCTAAGCAAGCAGATTCCAGTGATAATGATAGCATACACACAGCACACAAGGGGGCCCATATTCTCAAGGATCTGGTGACTAACTTTGCTATGGGGAATGCCATTGATAGTGGTCTGAAGTCAATGAGGTTGCTTTGGAGATGCATACAGTCCCTAAAGCAGATTGAGGGTAGGTGTGACGGAGCTCGCGGAGCTTCACTATGCAGAATTCCGTGGAGTTGAATTTAAAACTCTGTGAAATTCTGCTCTGCTCTTCCCTAATAACTTAAGCCACCAATCTAGGATAAGGGAGGCAAAGCATAGGGGGCCAATGCGGGGCACTGGCTGAGCAGAGGTACAGGAAATGATGCTGGTAAGTTCAGCCTAGGCCTCCTGTGAATCCTGTCTCCTGTGTGGTAATCGAGCGGAGGGCGAGGCACAAAACAAATAGACAACACCACATGGGTCCACCCAGTACCCCTAGCTGAAGAAGCAGAAGTCATCATAAGGGGCTCCCTGACACTCACCACCTACCTGCCAGTTTGGGGACAGTGAAACATTTGGAGACCTTCTCCTTACCTACAGCTCCTCGAGGTTGACGAGGCTCCCCCGCTGCCTCCAGCAATCAGTCTCTGGAATGGATTACCTCAGCCTGCAGGTCTGGATCAGTCTAAGAGCCAGGTCTTGAGGTCCTTCCTGAACGTGTGCAGGATCGGGGAGCAGCTGATATTTTTTGCTGCGATATTGGAGAAAGCTCTCCCGCCGGTCTGTTTCTGCGGATGCCGGGGACCTCTGCTAGGGTGAGGTAGGTGGAGCAGAATTTTCTCTTGGGTATGTGAAAAGATACTCTCTCGTTGAGGTATTTGGGACCAATGTTGTTGAGGGATTTGTAGGTGTGGGTGAGGCGAAGGTTGTTGAAACTGGTGTAGGCGACAGCTTTGATCTTGCAGTTCATGTAGAGGGAGAAGTCACGGATGATGCCGAGTTTCTGAGCGTGGTCTGTAGGGGTGGGTGGGCTCCCGAGGGTGGATGGCCAACAGGTGTTGTCTCAGGTGGAGGTGCAGGGGCCTAGGATTAGGACCTCAGACTTTTCTGAGATTAGTTTTACGCAGCTATCCTTTATCCAGGTCGTACGTTCGTCATTCTTTCCTGGAAGCAGAGTCTGGTGTTTTCAGGATTCTTTGTGAGCGAGATGATGAGATGGGTGTTGTCGGCGTTGCATACAATGCTGAGTCGGTATTGTCTGATGATGATAGCAAGGGGGGCCATGTAGTGTAGTGTAGTTCCTATTTTCCCTATAGGCCCTGCGCATTGGAATAACATAAACAGCAGTTTAGACGTAGGACTGAGGTCTTCTAGGTCTCTATTGACTATGTTAGACTTAATTTAGGTTTGCGCCAGCTAGCTCAGAGGTCACTGGAAACTTTCTTGACTGAATAGGAAGTGATCAGCTTCCCTGGCTCAGACAAGAAGGGATTCAGCTTCTGACAACCGCATAAACATGACAACTTTGCTCCCTCAGAATAAGAGTCAATCTCTAGAGTCGTGTGAAACAATAGACAGCTATTTCACTCAGTCAGTTGTGCATATTTAATTTCACCAGGGTGCAGAGAATAGAGAGACGGGCGTTTTCAATAAAAGATATTATTTATTGAGCAGTCTTCCTTCTCATGCAAGAGAAATGAGTTGCCACAATTGCAAGATTTGTTATAAAGTAAAGTACGTAAAGTAAAAGGAGTATTATGAAATAATACTGTAAAAGCATTGATATGGTTTCTTAGCCATAAGACACTTTAAAATGGATAAAATATATATACATATATATACATAGGCTAACGTGCTCAACTGGTGCTTCTAAAATATGCCTACCCGGGTGTACCTGACCTAAGCCTAATATGTGGGAAGGAGTAAGTAAGTAGCAGTTTAAGTTAAGTAGGTTTGTTGCCAAGGATCTGTTCAAGAATTCTCTCTACGGGTTTAGTCAGCACTGTACCTTGGGAATAGAATGTAGTAGGTCTAGTATCTCCCTCTCAGGACTCGATATTCCAGTCACCCGCAAGGGTAGGCTGGAAACCCCGGAGCTGGATTTTCTCAGCAGGAGAAAAGACAGCGTCTTTCTCAGTGCGTCAAAGAGGAGGGGCAGCGTCCGTGGGCTTCTCGCTTCTGCTGGGCTCTGGGAAAGTAGATTAGCTGCTCTGCTCCAGAATCACCACCGTGTGTTTGCTTAAGACAATGTTGGTATATTTATACCTGAAAGGTGCCGAGTTTGACGTAAGGTTTGGACATAAGACGTCAATAAAGATGTCAGTAAGAACTGGGCGTTCTTACAGTGCTCGCAAAAGTTCTATTACAAATCAAAACAAAGCAAGCGGGGCTTTCCCAGGTTACTTGGGGTTTGGTGTGTCGAAAGAACTTGGTGTGCTCTCTAGGAATCTAAGGAAGTAGCTTCTGCTGTGTCATGGACTGCAGAGGTGATTTACTGAAAATATGGCTCTGATTATTATGCCATTATAGGGATATTTATTGATTATAGCCGTATAGGGGCATAAGGTCACAATATTGAATCGGGTTCCTCGATAAAACACATCACCCACTCCACAGAAGGTCGTACCTGGGTGATGTTGCTCTCATTCCTTGCTTCACTGCCACCACCTAATCGTAGTACAGAAGTCTCAACGAATGCCTTCATCAGGATTGGTAACCGCTTGGGACAACACGATTCATGAGCCGTTACTGGACTTAGCAAACTATCGACATCCATTGGTACTGCTGATTGTAGTGTAAGACAGGTGTCTAACACGCATTCTTCTCCGCATAGCATACATCGAAGCACAGGTAAGATGCAGTTCTGCCATATAGGTCTGAACGAAAGAAACCAGGTCATATTCATATCTCTTAGCCGGGCTAATCCAAGGACTTTAGTTATGTGGTCCCGGTAGCGTATTGCTAGGATCGTTTCTTCCATCCTTGCCGGAGTCATGTCTGCGTTTTGGCTTGCCATATTGGAGCAGAAGAGTCAAAAATAAGATTCCTGCTACGAGTCCCAAAAGTAGTGGTAGGCCACCAAAAACTGAATGGACAAAATTGGGTAAGATGCCCAGGACTGCTTCGAAGGGTGTTAACAGTCCCGAAAAAATCGTCTTAAATACATTCGAGATACCACTGGCATCCGACATATTTAGGATTTGGATGAGCATTTCCGTGAAATGCACGGGGTAATTAGTTGATAAAAGTGTATGTATCTCTGCCGTTGTCCTTGCAACTTGAAGATCATACGTTTCTTTTGATGACGTGATGGGCACTGTTGTCTGTAAAATCACAGACTTCATTCTGCTTAAAGTATCAATTTGTATAGAAGAGATTTTCAACTGAGGCCAAATCGTCGCCTCTGAGTCTCCAGGGCCGTTAGGATACAATGCTTGCATACAGTAAGTGACCATGGAACAGACGTTTAAGAGATATGCTTTCCCTGGCACTATGCCACAACAGCTGTGCTCCGTTATTAGAACGTAACTCCCGTTAGAAGTATACCGCTCAGTGATTTGTATTACCACTAAGAAATTCATTCTGGTTTTTGTCACTATAACATGTGTGTGAATAAGGTAATTTCCATGCTGACTTAATGTACCCTTTACCCAACCTTTCATACTGGCCTGCTGGCATATACTCTAGGCATTTTTTAAATTGGAAAGTTGTTATCGGAATTGTGCTAATCCCGTGTATTATCCATTCAATGACAGGTCTTTCTGACATTTTCAATGGTAATCTCTCAAGTTTTTCAATGCTCAGAATCGTATAGTCTGCTCCTTTTTGTGCCAAACTGATTTGTTTATCAGTAAGGTTAAAGATAGAGAACAATGACGTTGTGTTGATTAAACGCCAAGGCACATAGCCTGAACGCAGGTTTTGCAACGTCCAGCCTAGCTGTACAATAGAACGTAATTGGGACTGACCATGTTGTAGCATTAGCAAGTCCTGATCTATTATATCTATAGCAGATGAAACAATACTGTCCAGTGAATATATTCTGGAGGACAGAGTCATTAACCCGTTGTCCACAACAGAAAGTGATTTTTCCAAATTAATATGATCAATTTCTCGTATTTTCTCTGCTGTCTAAATTTGAGTCACTTTCCATGCCTCGTTGTAAGCAGCGTATATACTGGCCGCTATGAAACGTTTTTGACGCTGTTTGCGTGGTCCCATTATGAAATTGCGCAAGTCAGCACCATCTTTAAGTAAAGACAAGTGTTGCTTAATTTATGCCAGTGTGGATGTTTGTAACCATTCAAGGCATAGTTTCCCTACACTGTATGTTGTTACTATCCCTGGATGTTGTCTCTGGGAGTATCTAGGGTCTGGTCTGGTCATTTTTAACCCCTGTATTTTATTCAGGAATCTATCTTGACATTTTATTGTGTCTGTTGGCCAGATTAACCACTTTTTCCAATCAGGATGTGTTCTGTTTTGATGTAAAATCTTGAGTACGTCTATCTCAATATCTGTGGTTATGTTATCAGGTATTGGCTTTGGAATAGACGGTTTGTCTAAATATTTGATTTTGGCTATGCCAAAACAGGTAATTTGTTGAATGGTGTCATTCAAGAACATTATTTGTTCTGGGATCATGCAGGCTCGAAATAATGCTTCTAGGCCTCGTACCTGCCAATCATTTGTACCCCAGATGGTTTTTGTTTCAATGTTTTTTTTCCAGAAATCAAAACCAAATGTAATCATTTTTTCATAAAATGTTTCCGAATAGATCAATTTTGTATTTGTCAGCATGGTTTTTGTCCATGTTTTATCTAACAGCTTGTAATAAAATGTTTTTGCATCACTCGTGTTAAACCCTGAAAAGTATTGGAATTTCTCATAGAATGTTTTTGAACTGCTTTTAGGTGGAGTTGCACAATGTTCCCATTGATTATATTTAAAAACATTTCTAGGTTGAGCAGATTTATGCAAATAGTGGTCTGCATAATGGGTATAACAATACATCTGTTCATAATTCGATGAACCTTGCAAATAATCATGTTCTGTAAATTTTGCGGACATAACTAAATCTGACATCATATTATTTATGCTTTTAAAGTCCCAATCATCAGAGAATGCACTTGGTTTTACAAAGTCACTTCATGAAACCATAAACTGATGAGGATATTTCAAGAGTTCGACTGGTCCATATATTTCGTAATCTGTTTTGTCCCAAACTACCCTGCTGGGTATTGGAATGGCTGTGACATTCACTGGTGATAGTTCTCTTTTCTCGATGTGAGATGACTTGTGTGGCTTCAGAACTAAGTTGATGTTCTGACTTGCTGTGTCCATTGTACTGTAATACATTTTCCTAAAATTAAAACTAAAATTAGGCAGAGTAGGAGTATGAGTACCTCTGATACAATCCAATATTCAATCAACGGTGCATTTAGATATGCTTCTTTGAGTTGATGAAAGAGTACTATTGCTTTTTTTTGTGTTCAAAGTTTTTTATTGGGAGCTTCAAAGAGATACATCAGTACAAGAATAATCATTTTCAATAAAATTAAGTACAGTAAAAAAATCATAAAATTAGTTAATATAAGATATAGTAAAAGCAAAACAAATCGAGTCCAGTAAAGCAAACAAGGTTCCACGTATAATGTCCAGCAGGCAGATAGAGGAGAGTTGCATCCAAGGTAACACGACGGATTGTATAACATGACCTGGAGAGATATTGGCGCCACCACACTAGAGCAGAAGCATCATGAGTTATACATTTGCGTAAACCAAACATTAATACATAGGAAAGTTGGAATTTTCATACTTTGACGGTGAGCGTACATAGCTTAGAATGACAGCCGTACAGAGGCACAGACAGTGAACCCTACAATATGAAACGCTATGAGTGCGAAGTAACCAAGTTTCAAGGTGGTTTGTATGAGTCAAAGTGATCGTCTAGTGAGGACCAGATTTTCCTCAGTGGCGGTCGCCATGGGGTAGAAGTTAAGGATATGTTGTCAGCGCCTCTTAAATGAGAGACCCAGTTCGACCAGTGGGGAAAAGAAGCTTTGTTTGTGCTTTTCCAGTTATTAAGTATGATTTTAACCGCAGCCGTCAGCAACAGGTCCAGTAGGGCTTTGTCATCATCATTGAGTGTGACGGCTTTAGTAAAACCTAGAACAAGTGTTGAAAATTCTCTTGGTAGGGTGATATGGAGGACTTTATGTATAAAATTAAAGATTCTGTCCCAATAGGAGGTAACACAGGGGCATCTGAAGATTAGGTGTTCCAGGTCTCCTCCCTCACCTGTACAATTCCAACACGTGTCATCGGACTTGATTTTATGGAAAACAACCTCCTAGGTGCCAGAAGGCCATATGTAAAAGCCAGAACGTTGTCTGTGAGAGTGTAGGGCATATTTTGTGGCGAGTGGTGGACTCCCAAGTACTGGCCCAGACTGTGTCTGAGTTAGGTGTGGAGGAGAATGAATCCCAGTAGCATTGGAGAGGTTCATTTAAGGAGGACGATTGTGGCCGCATTAATTTATACAGTCTAGAGACTTGGTCACCCAATTTGTTAAGGGAGGTGAGTAAGCCTGGGAGGGAGGGGGTGACAGCCTTCAATTTAGCTTTCGCTAATGCTACTTTAATGTGTAAGAAGTTATAAAATTCAACATTGTGTAGTCGGAACCTATCCTGAATTTCCTTAAAGATTAGTGGAAGTGAGTTTTCGACGAGTTGGTGGGGGAATAAGATACCACTGTCTATCCAGGAGGGGTAGTTTCGAGTTTTCCCTTTGTATGTAACAGCGGCATTGTGCCATAGTGACGCACAATATGAGTGTCGGAATTGTTGTGGCAGGTGATTACTAACTTTTAGGAGAGCCAATTTAGTATTCTTGAAGATAGGGCCCGGTCCTAGGCTGGGATGGAGTTTGATGGTGAGTAGGGCGCAGGGGTTGAGACCATTCAGTATTGACCTTTCCACAGAGAGCCACACTGGGGTATAATCAGTCTGAGAGGATATCCAGTGCGACCCCTGCTTTGCTAAAAAGGCAATTTGGTAGATTTTGTAATCCTAGTTTTTTATCTAATCGTAGTTTTTTAAAACTGATTCTGGCTTTTTTGCCCTGCCAAAGAAAGGCCGAGATGGTTTTATCCCACTTGTTATGAAACTCTTTGGAGAGCATGAGTGGGAGCATCGTGATGAGGTAGTTAAACGGGGTGACCATCCGTCCAACAGACTTTTGATTTTGTCCAGGGTTTTGTTTTCGTTATGTTTAAGGGTACTCAGCAGCTCATCTGTGAAGTCAATCCCCAAATATTTAATCACACCTGTTTGCCAGAATAGGCCGGAGTCGCCCAGTACTTCTCTAGGAGTGTGGACATTAAGAGGTTTTACTTCGGATTTATCTCTATTTAATTTGTAGCCGGATAGGGAGGAGTATTTGTCTATTGAGGTCATTAGAGCTGCGATGGAGTTAGCAGGGTTTTCCGTAGCGATCAGGATGTCGTCTGCATACGCTGCTAACTTGACTCGCGTGTCCCCAAAGGAGATACCCGCAATGTCTCCGTTATTTTTGATATCTGTAAGGAGGGGCTCAAGGGCTCGTAGAAAGAGAGCTGGTGAGAGAGGGCAACCCTGTCTGGTTCCTTGGTATAGGCGGAAAGGGTCCAAAAGGGTGCCGTTTATAGCTATCCTGGCAGAAGGGGCAGAGTAGAGGGCCATCACCATCCTGGTAAAGGGGTCGCCAAGGTTGAAATAATGCATGCACTGTCGTAGGAAGGACCACGAGACCTTGTCAAAGGCCTTTTCCGCGTCCAAGGTTATCGCTACCATTGGTGCGGAAGAGGACTTTGCCTTTTCTAGAATATGACATAACAGTCTCGTGTTGTCATTAGACATCCGGTTTTTTAGGAAGCCAACCTGCGAGGGGCTAATTAATTTGTGGAGGATGGAGTTTAGTCTGGTCGCCAAGATTTAAGCATATATTTTACAATCAAGATTTATCAAGGATATGGGACGGTAACTTTTAGTGAGTAGTGGGTCCTTCCCTTCTTTGGGTAGTACTATAATCGTGGCCTCACTCATTGAAGGAGAAACACCGCCACTGGCTGCAGTAGAATTATAAAGTTTAAGGAGCGGAGGGCTAATTTGGTCTGTAAAGGCCTTATAGAAGGGCGCAGTGAAGCCGTCTGGACCGGGGGCCTTATTATTCTTCAGGGTGTTGATTGCTGCTTTGATTTCTGCACTAGAGATTGGGGCGCCCAGGTGAGACCTGTCAGATTCAGAAAGTTTGGGAAGGTGGAGTGAATTGAGGTAGTCCGCGCAGGCTGATTCGTCTAATATTTTGTCATTTTTGTAAAGATCTTCGTAGAATGTTTTGAAAGTGTCAAGGATGTTAGACTGTTTAGTGTGTGTGATGTTTCTGGTATCTTTAATGGACGATATGGTGGTCAATTTCTGTTTATGTTTGAGGTAGGAGGCCAACAATTTCCCAGCTCTGTTGCCCTCGCACAGTTTTAGGGCCTTGAAGCGATTAATCCATACCCCCGCCCGTTTGCTGGTGATGGTGTTATATTTGGGCTTCCAGTGCACCAATCTGGTGTTCCAGAGACTCTAGATCTTTATTAAGCGCCTTGTTTGTCTTTGCCCTGATGGTGATGATGACCCCGCGAATTGTGGCTTTCAGAGCATCCCACAGGGTATTGGGTGTAGTGTCGGGGTGTCGTTAATGGTTAGATATTCCTCAATGGCGTTCGTTATTATTAATTTGTTCGTGGGGTCTGAAAGTGTCTCATCGTTAAAGTGCCATCTCTTGGGTGGGAGAATCGATCTGGAACCAGCCAGTTTGGTGCGGATACAGGCGTGATCAGAGACTAATTTGGGGGCTAATTCTGTCTCCTCTATAAGATGTGTGAAGGGGCTTGAGATCAAAATGAAGTCGATACGTGAATAGGAATTGTGTGGTGCAGAGTAAAATGTATAATCCCTACCATCTGGATTTGGAGGCGCCATGAGTCTTTCAGATGGTATCTGTCACAGAGGCGAAGGAGGACGTCATGCGAGCGGGAGGGGTGGAAGGCACACTTGGATTGCCTATCAAGAATCGGGTCAAGGGGGAGATTAAAGTCACCTCCCACTATCAACAGGTCCTCTGTAGGGATAGGTTCTAATGAGCGGGAGACAGAGTCCCAGAATTCCGGGCCGTAGATATTTACTACATGAATGGGGTTGTCTTCCCTTAGAAGATTTGTAATGGAAAGTCTACCTACTTCGTCGTGGGAGTGTGAGACTAGAGTAAGGTTAGCTTTTTTCGCTAAGAGGGTGATTACCCCCCCTTTTTTGTGAGTTGCTGGTGAAGGCAGGATGTGTGACGCCCAATGGATGTTCAGAAAGCGTAGATCATCCTCCGACAGTTTGGTTTCTTGAAGTAATATAATGTCCCCCTTAGATTTGGTAATATACTCGAGAACTTTCCTCCTTTTTACCGGATGGTTGATGCCCTTAACATTAAGAGAGACTATCGTGAGATCATCGGCTAGCGATTTTATCTTAGCCATTGGGGTTGAGGAGCATCGCTGAGAAAGTGCGCTGTGATCTAAGGAAGACAATGGGTAGCTCCCCGAGCTGCTCAGCGCGGGCAGCGTGTGGGCCTTTGTGTGAAGTTACAATGGACTGCAGCAAAATACACAGGACACATGTGGAATGGGTAAACATAAGTAAAAAACAGTACAAAACAGAAAAAAAGACCAAGGATCTTTGAACTCTTTTAGCTCCGTTTTCTCCCCTCCCTGCCCCCCTCCCCCAACCCCCTCCCCCTGTCCCTCCTCCCCCTCCCCCCATATACGTACATCGGGAGTGCGACGGCAGTCCCGTGCAAGGCGGAAGTCAGGGATACACAGATGGTAGCTAGTAGCTTCCCTAGACTATGATAATGTAATGGTAGTAATAATCATGGTATATTTTACACAATTTTAACCAGTACAAACTGCAGTGACGTTGAAAGGAAAGACCCAATAATTATAACAGTGAACATGGGCGGTGATTAGAGAGCAAAGGCATTTCGCCGTAAGGCGAAACGATGATAACGATAACACATAGAACTATCAGTGCCGACGAGCAATAAAGAGCAATAAGGAGCAACAATAGTACAGCGCTATATCGGGGCACAGACCTACTTGCACTAAAGCTGCGACAACAACCTCCGCAGAGAGGCAAACTTTAAGGAAAAACATTGACGTTAGGGCGGATCATACATCATGCGTGAATAGAACAACAATAATACGACAATATATTGGGGATCGAGGACTACTCACAGTACAGTTGTGGGTACCTTCATCCGCAGGGGAGTGTCCAGCAAAGGAAACAATGGCACCCTACTAAGAACAAATAGGCACACTATGCAGGAGGGCGAACAGTGAGGCAAAGGACTTCAATTACAGAATTAGGGTATTGAAGGTAGAATTGAAGCTAGAATGACAGTGACAATTTGAGAGTGAGCCAGTTTGAGAATGAGATCACGTTTTCCTCTTGTTCGAGAGGCTGGATGCTAAGTCCATTTCTTGTTTGCGACAGTCTTCCAGAAGATCAGCAAGGACTCTGGGGTCTGTGAAGTATCTCGGGTGGCCATTGATTACAACCCTGAATTTCGCCGGACCAGCAAAGGAGAAAGAAATGCTTTTGGATCTTAGCTTGTCTCTGAGCTCCAGGAAACCTTTGCGGATTGCCACCGTGTCTCTTGAGTAGTCTTGTGTGAAGATGATTCTATGGCCTTCCCATGAGATGGAGTGGTTTCTTCTTGCGAATTGAAGGATCATCTCAACATGCTGAAATCTAAGCGGTTTGCAGATCAATGGTCTGGGGCCATTGGAACTCTTGGTAGCGAAGGTGGGGATCCTGTGCGCCCTATCCAATTCAAGGCTGTGTGGGAAGTCCAATTTGGTGATCATGGGAATCCACGATTCAAGGAAGGCCACGCAGGAATCCGCATCTTTTTCGGAATTCTCCGGAACGCCAAAGATCTTGATGTTACCTCTTCAGTTCCTATCCTCCAATTCCGCGTTCTGACGTTTCAGCTCTTCCGTGGTCTTTTCTAGACATTGGATTTTGGAGACTGATTGTTTTGAGATGTCCTCCATGTCGCTTATTCGTTGTTCAGCCACGCCCAGGCCCGTGTTAATTACATTTATATCAGCTCTGATAGCAGTGAGCTCAAGTTGCATAGAGTCGGTATTGGATTTGGTGGAATTAGAGAGTTCATGTAGGTCTGCCAGCTTCCTGAGAATCATTTCCATATTGGCTGCCATATCGGCTTTACTTTTGATGGGTGAGTCCAAAAGTGAGTCTGGTTTCACCTTTTTAGAATTATTTCTGTCCTCTCTATTCGCCATTGCTGCCTGGTATATGTTCGCGTTCGCTGGGAACCAGCTAGACCTTAAATGCTGTAGGAGGACACTGCTGGTTGACGAGGCAGGGCACCCACGCAAAAAGAGTCGGTTGCAGGACTACTAATGCGTCTGGTGTATGTTCGCGTTTGCTGGGAACCAGCTAGACCTTAACTGCTGTGGGAGGACACTGCTGGCTGTCGAGGCTGGGCACCCACGCGAAAAGAGTCGGCTGCAGGACTACTTATGCGCCTAGGAACTCTTGAGTGGATGGGACCAGGCTCCAAGGGTTGCAGGACACTGGCTACAGGCTTATGGGAGAGCAGGGAGAGCAGGGAGCGCACTGATGAACTAGTAGGCGCAGTGTCCAATCGTTACTTATTAGATGAGGTGCGCTGCTTGCTTAGATCATGGGTGAGTTTCTCCTCTTAGGGTGGTAATGTAGCTATGAGGCAGTGAGGCAGGTCAAGAATGACCACGTGGTGGACTTATTGCCCCAGGCACAGGCATTCGCAGTCAGGACTCGCGGGGCAGGGTGGGGCTGCACATACCTTCACGTGGGAGAAGGATAAGGCACTGGATGGCAATGGATGGGCTTATGATGGACCCAGAAGCTCACCGTGAGTCGGAGCGTGCAAACTTCGCGGGGATCGCTGTCGTCGCCGCCGCCATTTTAGGGTCAGGCGCGTGGAGCCGGATGATGTCTGCCGGGCCGATCACCTACCAACCTCCGACGGCATTTGCACACGTGGGGAGGATTCTCAGTAGATGTGGTGCCTTTACTGCCGGTGAAGGTCTTCTGTTGACCTTAGGAGCACTGTCAGCGCTCGCGGGGATCAGGCGATGCAGCCGCGACCGGGCGCCGCCATTTTAGGCAAAGCCCGGAACGAAGGTCGCTCGGCCGCCCGAAGTCCAGCAAAGTCCCCAAAAAGCAGTCCCAGGCAGATTTCAGGGCATCGATGGGTGCAGCAAGGGTCCCGGTGCAGGTATCTTGTTGAATCTGGAACGATTTGCGGCACTGGGAGCAGTGGTAACAGAGAGCTCGCTCTCCCTTTCCGCGGAGCACTCGGTTTAGGCGGCCATTCCTCCTGCCGTCCAAGCCACGCCCCCAAGAGTACTATTGCTTTGTCTTTAAAAGTGTTTGTGGCTGGCGTTACTTCAGGCTCGCTTTGATCTTCAGAAGAGTTATCGAAATTGATGAAGTAGCCAGATGCAGTTCTGTCAATTGTTGGAATTGTTTTTTCAATTTGCCTTTCATTAGCACATTCTGATGCTACATTATTGTAGACTGATTTTTCATGACAAACTGTTTCAATTTGGGTTTCAAGAGGCACAAGTTCCATGTCATTTCTGCATAGTCCTTTTTTATTTACTGCAGGTTTATCAAATGTGATTAGTCTCTCAGTTTGAACCTCTTGGATTGTAGCAAATTTTGGTATTCTGCTATTTCTTGGAAGTCCACTGGGCCTACTACTTATTATTGGCCACATGATTGTGGGTTTTACCAGGTCGATGGATACAACTCGGTTTTCCTTTTTACCAGCAAGGGGCGGTAGTACAACTGATCTTGTTCCGTTCATTGCTAAGACAGGTACTGCTTTTCTGTAAGAAGGCCCAAATTCCTTCTTAACCGCTATTTTCTCTCTGACCAGATCCCCAATCTTTGGAATCCAAACAGGTCTTGCTGGGACAGGTGGTGTGTCTTCAGTGGTTGTTGGCTGCTGTTTTAACTTTATGTTGCTCAGGGCTTTTCTTGTTTCATTTAAGTCCTGTAAAACAGCCAAACAATCTTTGATGTCAAAGCATTTTTTCTTATCTTCTACCACTGAAGCATGACTATCTAAGTCCTGAACATACATTCTAGTTCCGAACAATAGTTCGTACGGGCTGAAACCTTGTAGAGAATTTCTTGGCAGGTTATTAAGACTACGTTGGACACTTGTTAAATGCTGGACCCACCCATCATCCGAACCTAATATCTTTGCCGTTATAGATTGCTTTATGTCTCGGTTTTTTCTTTCCACAACCCCATTTCCCTCAGGATGGAAGGGACAAGAAAACCGCAACCCATTGCCCATGCTGGTCATGGCCTCCTTATAAGCTCGAGAGCTAAAAGCAGGACCCTGGTCAGAATGAAGCATGGCAATTGCGTATGTGCCGATATAGACTCGCAAATCTTTTATAACAGTTCTGGCGTCAGCCGAGCGCTGGGGCCACATTTTTAAGTGAATATAGTCTTAAAGGAAATTAATAGGACGCTGGATTTTATGTATAGACAGCCTTCTGCAACCTACAGAAATGGCCATGGCATTACTCCGGTTTGTTCGTTACTGCGGTCTCAGTTGCAGTCTGGACAGCTCTTTGCAAATTTATATTGTTGCAGGCTCATCCCCGGCCACCAGTATTCTGATTGTAATTCTGTCAGAGATTCCTTAATCTGTTTGTGCCTTGGACCTACACTCATGTGTGCGTCTGCTTTTAAAAAGATTCTCCGGTTCGTGTTTGGAATTACCCTATCCCCCACTCCAGGGATTTGAGCAAAAGGAACGGAGTTTGCATCAATTACGTATGTATAATTGAGTGGATAGTTCACAGGTAGAGCTGCACATTGCCTTTTGAAGACGTTTTTACCACCAGCATGGTTTTCCCATCTATGTATTTTTCTGAACTCTTTTTTGTGGCTTCTGAAGCTGGTTTAGTAGCTTCCGCTGTGGCAGTATTAGCCAATGAATTCCCTGCAACGTGAACGCCATCACGTTGATGACTCAGAGTGTGTATCACATGAGTCTTTTGTAGTTCTTTCTGTAAAAGAACTACCTGTTTCCAAAGCATTTTATGCTTGATTGTGGCACCTGTGTCATCTTTGTAATCATTTTGAACCCAGTTCTGCAAATCAGTATTGTAAGATTTGACGCAGAAATGCGAATCGCACACTATTAGTGTTGGGAATTCACATTCTGCATTTTCAAGCGCCATCTTTAAAGATCTGATTTCAGCTCGCTGAGCCGAACAGTTTCTCAGTGATTCAGTTTTTGTTATTTTTGGTCTGAATTTACCGCAGAGCCAGCGACCTTTAACAATCGCGCAGGCTGCATTGTAGGATTTATCATCTACATTGTAATGCTGTACAAATCTGTCTGTATAGATTATACAAGAGTATTGTTGGAGAGGCAGAATTTCGATTGGCAGAGGATATTCTTCTTCATATTTTAAATCATTCAGTTTTTTCATGTTTGGGAAAAAATAGTATGTAACGTCTTCTGCCGCAGGAGAATTTTCCCACTGTATCCATTTCGGATCTAGTGCCACTGTTTTTAGATTTACTGGGCTGAATAGCACCTCGAAGGCTGATTCTGCTGTGAAAACAGTTATTCTTTTGCCTTGGGCTAGGGCTCGTTCTCTTGCTACAGCAGTTTGACCTGCCTTTACAGTATTTTCTGTAAGACTGAATGTTTTTTCTGCTTTTGTGTACATATGTGATTTGTAAGCTATTGGTACCGTTTCTCCCTCATTAGAGGTCAGGTACATGAATCCGCATCTTCCTGGGATGCCTCGGATTACAAGGCTGCGTGTATTGTCACGTGTTTCTAATTTTGTTTTAGCTAACATGTCTGTTTGGGATGTATGACTTTACAACGCGTACCGTCACAACGCATCCCTTTAGCACGTATTCCTTACAACGCAAGTCGTTACCACGACTTGCGTTGGGGGTGCGGATTTCGAACAGTATAATTCACTATTCTAACACCAGTCCCCGTGGACCCTAGGGATGGTGTTGGGATAGTAAATTAACTATTTTTAAACCTTTAGCGCCCTCCAGCGCAAGTCGTGGTAACGACTTGCGTTGTAAGGATGCGTGCTAAAGGTACTGCGTTGTGAAAACCTCGTGGTAAACGATGTTTACCGTCTGTTTTCTGTGTGTTTTTGAGTCCAGTTGATTGGTTTAAAATCAGGTTTTATTAATTCGTAGAGAGGTTTAACCCTCTCTGCATAGTTTAGAATGTAAGCTCTTCCGAAATTCAGGAAGCCTAGAATTGATTGTGAGTTCTTCAGCGTTTTTGGTGCTTGGAGTACAGCGCACTTCTCTAAGAAGTTGTCTGCTAGGCTTTTGCCTTCACTTGATAATTCGTATCCTAAAAATAGGACAGTTAGATGGGCAATTCGTGACTTTTTAAAGTTGAATTTGTAACCCTCTGCTGCGAACCAAAGTATTATGGCGTTCACTCTTTTCCAGTGAGTATCCAAGTCGTCGTCTGTGAGATAGATGTCATCGACATAAGATAATGCCTCATCATCATACATTTGTAGTAACTCTGTTACTCTGGCTGAGAATAATACTGGGCTGTTCTTGAATCCCTGTGGGAGCCTACAGAAATTTTTCTGTGACCCCATTATTGAGAAAGCGGTCAAGTACCTGCTTTCTGGTGCAATATTTTGACAAAAAAAACCATTAGAGATGTCTAATGTTGTTTTGTATTTTTTGCGAACTATGTTGTTCATTAGTGCCGCACTGTGCGAATTTTGTACCGCAAATGTTTTGCAACATGAGTTAAGGTGTCTGTAGTCTAAGACTAGATGATACGAATCGTCTGGTTTGGAGACAGGAAACAAAGGATTGTTTATTTGAGAGGTGCATGTTTCAATCACCCCTTGGGATTCAAGTTGATCTAAAATCTCCCTGACTTGTTTTTTAGCTTCTTGCTTAATCGGGTACTGTCTTTGTGCAGTAGGTTGACATTTTAACTGGATTTTGTGAGGAGGAGAGTCCTCATCCCATCCTACATGATTCTTATATAGTGCAGGTGCTTGGGCTACTTCCCATTTCCTTGCATATATATATTTAGTGTGAATTGCAATATCATTTGAGAAGGCAGGCATAATCATTTCTTCGCCATGAGGGCACTCCCTGACAAACTCTGGGGGCCAATCTTTCTCGGCTAACAGGATGTCATAGCCCTTTGAGAGGTTATCCCAAAATAGACCCCTTATTTTCCTAGTCTTATCTCCCTCTATATGCAATGTTATTTCATATATTTTATGAGGTTCGCTAACTCTGGTATCTGCAGTTTCTACTTGAATGTATTCATTCGTGTCCACTGTCTCCAGATGATTCATCAGGATCTTGCGAGCTATGCTGATTTCTGCTGCGCTGTCTAGCATAGTCTGTGTCCACTCTCCGTTTTTCAGCTGCGTCCTCAGTATCCTCGGCATGTTTGATTACTTTAATACTGGCTACCTTCTTTTTTGGAAATTGTTATTTTTTACTTTGAGCAGGTTCTTTGTCTTTGGACTTGGCGTGCTCTTCCCTGTGTTCTGACCGTCCTCTTCTTTCCGATTTCTGCGAAAAAGATCGAGAGGGACATGTATCAATATCTTGATATCTATCAGGCTTTTTCAAATTATCCCTATTTTTAAGGTTGTATCTTTTTTCAGAGGGCTCCCTTTGGGGAGACTGGTGTTCTCGATTCGGAGTTCTTTCTCTCCGCCGAGGTGACCTTCCTCTGGACTGGAAACCTTTTTCTTTGGGAGTGGAATGTTTATTTCCATCCCAGCTCTTTTTAGGAGTGTTTAGATTATTTTTAATAAATAATTTTTCAGGATTTTCAAGTAGTTGGGGTTTTACTGGTTTCCCACCCAAACTATCTCTACCTAGTTCTTCATAGCATTTTTCTATGATTCTGGCAAGCTCAATTGGTTGATCTGTTATATCTGTTTCTTTCAATTTTTGGTGGATCGCCACAGATGCTGCTTCTCCTTTTATGTTGGCTAATAATATAGCCGAGACCTGCTTGAAGTCTTTCAGTAATTTCATACCAAGAGTTAAAGCAGGTTCTGGACCGTATTCATTCTGAATTTGTTTTAGCACATCTGGTATTACCGCCATGGACGGAACACCATGTGTTTTTGTGTAAATGTAAGCAAAGACTGTACCCCAAGTGTCACAGTCCTCCACATGTGGTGCGACCCCCATTGGAAGGCAGATAGTCAGAATTCTGTGTTTCTCAATAGGGGTAGTATTCGGGAATACTGCCTCTATTTGAGTTATTTTCTGTGCTAGCCAGAATGGAATTTGTTCCCGTTTTGCGGGTGTTTTTCCCAGACATGAATGTATGTTCTGTGGTGTAATTTTATTTGTGTTCCCCTGATGAGGGGTCAGATGTGAAATATTAACAGCTGGTTGGACTGTTGCTGTCCGCATTACATATTGGACTAGCTGTCTGTGTATTTTAATTAATAATTTTAGCTGTGCTAAAAGTTCTTCTCTTGACATTTTATCAATGTCTGGATGTGGTGTGTAGCTGGCTAGAACCGGCCATGTTGCTCCTGGTCTACCTAGTAGACCGAGCCTGGTGATGTGATCATTATGTTTTAGGGCGCCTTTAAACCAGTGAAGGTGCTCTTGGTAATTTAGTGGTATTTCAATATCCTTGAAAGTAGTATATTCATCCGGTGGTTCCTCTATTTTGTAATAGTGGAACTTGTGTGTTGTAGCGTATGCCGCTGGAAAGTTTATCCATGAATAGAATACCTCTGTCTGCCGATATTCGTGTGCCTCTATCACGAAAATGACTGTACCACCTTGTGATGTCAGTCCGTTCTCTATAAGTTTTAAAGTTATAGTTTTTCTTATGGTGACCGGAATGAGGACAGCATTCTGGTCACTCTGTAGGAGACTCGTGTCTTCCTCTATTAGTCGGGCCGCTAGTCTAGCTGCTTCCCTTTCGTCTTCACTATCTGGCATTTTACTGTCAGAAAGGTTCTTGTTGCAGATCAAAATTCAAGGAGACAAAAGATTAGGTGCACAATATTTTGGAACACAGTATCCTTCAACGTTGACTAAACCAGAAACTCTACAAAGGAATCTCTTCCTACTAAGTTCCGGCGGATTTTAACCTTTCACCCACTCCAGACGTCTATTGGAGTATTTACGGGAGAAAGGGTCTGTGTGAAAAAGCACGACTGAGTTACTCTAACGTCTTGCGATAGTTTTATCGCCTTACCAACCGTTGGGCGCCATGTAGTGTAGTTCCTATTTTCCCCATAGGCCCTGCGCATTGGAATAACATAAACAGCAGTTTAGACGTAGGACTGAGGTCTTCTAGGTCTCTACTGACTATGTTAGACTTAATTTAGGTTTGCGCCAGCTAGCTCAGAGGTCACTTGAAACTTTCTTGACTGAATAGGAAGTGATCATCTTCCCTGGCTCAGACAAGAAGGGATTCAGCTTCCGACAACCACATAAACATGACAGCTTTGCTCCCTCAGAATAAGAGTCAATCTCTAGAGTTGTGTGAAACAATAGACAGCTATTTCACTCAGTCAGTTGTGCATATTTATTTTCACCAGGGTGCAGAGAATAGAGAGACGGCGTTTTCAATAAAAGATATTATTTATTGAGCAGTCTTCCTTCTCATGCAAGAGAAATGAATTGCCACAATTACAAGACTTGTTATAAAGTAAAGTACGTACAGTAAAAGGAGTATTATGAAATAATACTGTAAAAGCATTGATATGGTTTCTTAGCCATAAGACACTTTAAAATGGATAAAATATATATACATATATATACATAGGCTAACGTGCTCAACTGGTGCTTCTAAAATACGCCTACCCCGCGGGAAGGAGTAAGTAAGTAGCAGTTTAAGTTAAGTAGGTTTGTTGCCAAGGATCTGTTCAAGAATTCTCTCTAAGGGTTTAGTCAGCACTGTACCTTGGGAATAGAATGTAGGAGGTCTGGTATCTCCCTCTCAGGACTCGATAGTAGAGAAGCGTGGCTCAGTGGTTAGAGGCGGCAGACCCGGAAGCTGAGATCGCCGTGGACCAGGGTTCGATTCCCCGCCTCGGTGGGTCTCGGGCTCAAAAATTCCACGGAGTCGACAATTCTCGCTCAGGTGCCTACTCGACTCACGGGGTCACACTCTGCGACTCTGGGCAATAGCTTGCTTAATCTCCACTACGGCCCCTCGCGGCGGGATGTCTGGCTTTCACCTTGTGGATACCCGGCCGGGATATCTCACAGGGAAATACCAGGACGGGTTCCCTAAGCAAGTGCCTTGGGACCCCTGGGTTAAAGTGCGCTATATAAATTGAAACACATTTACATTTACATATTCCAGTCACCTGCAAGGGTAGGCTGGAAACGCCGGAGCTGGATTTTCTCCGCAGGAGAAAAGACAGCGTCTTTCTCAGCGCGTCAAAGAGGAGGGGCAGCGTCCGTGGGCTTCGTGCTTCTGCTGGGCTCTCGGAAAGTAGATTAGCTGCTCTGCTCCAGAATCACCACCGTGTGTTTGCTTAAGGCAACATTGGTATATTTATACCTGAAAGGTGCCGAGTTTGACGTAAGGTTTGGACATAAGACGTCAATAAAGATGTCACTAAGAACTGGTCGTTCTTACAGTGCTCGCAGGAGTTCTATTACAAAACAAAGCAAGCAGGGCTTTCCCAGGTTGCTGGGGGTTTGGTGTGTCGAAAGAACTAGGTGTGCTCTCTAGGAATCTAAGGAAGTAGCTTCTGCGGTGTCATGGACTGCAAAGGCGATTTACTGAAAATATGGCTCTGATTATTATGCCATTATAGGGATATTTATGGATTATAGCCGTATAGGGGCATAAGGTCACAATATTGAGTCGGGTTCCTAGATAAAACACATCCTCTGGGTTCTTCCGGAGAGAAAGGATTGGATCCAGTCGAGGGCGGCTCCTTGTATTCCCGAGTTTTGTAGTCTGGCTGAGAGAGTGCGGTGTGAGACTGTATCGGAAGCTGCAGAAAGGTCTAGAAGGATGAAGCCCGCGGTCTTGCAGCATGCAGATGTCGTTGGTGGCGTTGAGGAGGGCGGTCTCTTCTATGAAGGAGGTCAGCTGGGGGTTTCCGAGTCTCTTTGTGACTTTGGCCACAAAGGGGAGGAGAGCGATGGGTCGGTAGTTCTTCAGGTCTGTTGGATTGGGTGCGGGTTTCTTGCCTCGGGGTTGCCCCTCCACCCGTTTCCAGTCAACTGGTTAGATGCCTGATCTGAGGGAGGCGTTGATTGTGCATCCTAGTGTGATTGCGATGACGGTGGCTGTCCTGTGGAAGATGTGTAGGGGGCAGGGTTCCATGGGGGCTCCTAAGTGGGTTCCCTTCATGGTAGTGGAGCAAAGTTTACTTCCCACCCCTAATGTGGGGACAGTCTCAGGCAGCACATACCTAGTGGATAGAGGGATGCTCTGCTGGCCCAAGAGAAGTGGGACAGGACGACATTAAGGACATCCTTATCAGGAAGTTGGCCTCAACCTTGAAAAACCAGCAAAGTTTCAAGGATAGCCATAAGCTGCCCCATCATTCCAGGGTAGATTGTGTGTATTCCTTTTGCAAGGCACTGGATGATTGGATGAAGGGCAAGGCAGTGAAGTATTTGAAGGGCTGCACTATTTAATGGGTAGAGGGCACTTGTTCAGTCTTTGTTTAGAAGAGCTGTTCCAACACTCTGATTCATAATAAGCTCACTGACCCCAGACAACTGGCTCAGCATCAGGGTCCATATCTTTGGGGTATCACCACATAGGTGCAAAAGTGGACAGGGTCCCCACCAGAAGAAAGAGGCATGAGATCAAAACAAAAAACAAGGAGTTCTCTTAAGGTCCCCAAAATACTTCCATGGGGCAGTATTCCCAAACCCGACCTGAGCAAAAAGGAAGTTCCCTTATCATAAGTCATCAGAGATGTTCTTCCCCTAGTGTTATGAGCGCCTTTAGGTTGGTCACTTCAAGGGTAGTATGTCCAAAGAGGGCCCAGTGCCCCACTGGTTGGCAGACACCGATGCTGACTAGAATTCAGGGTACTGTAATATCCCTGGATGATGGAGAGATGGTGCCAAAGGCCCATAAAGCTAGCAACACCAAATATTACAGCAGTGAGTCACAATCAATGGGTGACCGGTAAATGTTCTGAGAGATAGAGCAGGCAGCATGACAACCATCAGGTGTCATCTAGTGTCCTCCGAGTAGCTAGACTCTAATGTGTTCCACCTAGGTTGCAGTAGCTGACAACTATGAGAGTCACTACCCAGTGGCTCTGATTCCCTAAAAATGCTGGATCTCTTGGTTCCTTGTTAGTAGCTGTGAGCCCAATCATGCCATTGGATTGTATGCTCAGTAATGACATGAAGCACACGATCTAGAAAAAAGTGGAGCACTGGTCCTAACAGCAGATGTTAAGGTTGTCTGAGTGTGTATGTCTGACCGCACAGTCCATGGCTGCCCGGGGGGTAGTCAGGAAAATATGGAACCTGGAAGAATGGTCTCAGTACCTGTCAAAAATAGAAAGGGCAAACCTGCTACTGAAACTCCTACAGTCGGGGAGGTGGTGTAGCCTGAGAACGATGCCCCAGAACCTACAGGGGAAGACATTCCCTTCCTGGGTCACATACATAAACTAGCTAGTTGGCAGGAGGAAGGAGGTCCCCCAGGGAGAGGTTCTACAGAGTGCAGAAAGAGTACTCTAATGTGGAGGACCTATGGCAGCAGGATGAGGCCCATGCGGCTGGCAACACCTCTGATTTCCTGGGAGAATGGTTTTCTGTACAGTAAGCTTATTGACTCTGAGCCTGTTGCAACCCGTGCATTGGTGGTCCCCCATTGCTCCAGGACCTTCCCAGTGGTGCTGACTCTTGATGTTACACTATCAGGTCATTTGGAGCAGGATAGGACCTTTGGCAGGCTTGTCACCCACTTTTATTGGCTTCGGGCAAAGGTCACCTCAGATGCAATCTGCAGGTCTTGTCCCACCTGCCAGGCCATTAGGAAGTTAGGAGGGAAAAGTAAGGATCCCCTGTCTCCCCTTCCAGACATTGGCACCCCCGTTGAAATGGTGGGCATTTACATTGTTAGGTCTCTAAACCCAAAGACACCCCATGCAAAAGGTTCATCCTCCTCTTGGTGAACAATGCCACCCATTACACGGAGGGTATACCTCTGAGGACAGTGGCTGTGCCAGCAGGGTTAATGTACTCATGGGGATATTTACTAGAGTGGGTTTCCACAAAGAGGTATTATCTGACCGGGGTACCACCTACATGTCCACCTACATGTAGTCTATGTGGGGCGAGAGTAGAGTAACATACAAGTTCTCCACACCCTGTCATGCCCATAACAATGTGCTTTTTAACAGGTTCAGCAAAGCTTTCAGAGGCATGATCATGGGCCTGTCAGAGCACTTGAGGGGGAAGTACGTTGTTCTCTTGCCATACCTGTGGTTTGCTTACAGGGAGGCTAGACCAGAAGGCCACTCTTGCCAAGTTTCAGACTAGCCAACACGTGTTGGTGAGGGAGCCTGTGGAGCCCCATTCCCTGCAAGACCATAGAGGTGAAAGAGCACAAAGGGGAGATCGGCTACCTGGTGGACTTCAAGATTCCAGGAACCCTGTGCAGGTCCTACACGTCAACTCAACTCCCTCAAACCCCAATTTCAGAGGTCAAAAGTTACCATGCTTTGGCTCAGGGACAATGGAGTGAGAGAGGAGAGTGAACCTCTCCTCAAGCTTCTTTTTTCCAAGGAGCAGGGTGGGTCGGTGAATGGTGTCTGTGTCTCCCCTACTCTGACCCTAGAGCAATAGCGGGACTGTTGCCAAGTATTGGGGTAGTTTGCCTCTCTCTTCTCCCTAACCTGAGGGCTCACTACATGGAGTAAACATGATATTGACACTGAGAAGAGAATTCCTGTAAATAACATGATCTACATGCTATCTGATAAGGTGAGATCCAGCATAAAGGAAGATGTTTCCAAAATGTTGGATTAGAGTTAATTGAACCTTCAAGCAGCGTTTGGTCCAACCCAGTGATGCTGGTTCCAAAGGGTGTCTATCCAGGTACCACCTTCAAACCTCAGTTGTGCATGGGTAAGGGGGACTCAGAGCAGTTAAATAGAATGATGCTTACCCCTTTTCCCGAGCTGATGAGCTCCTTTATAGATTTATGAGCTCATTTATTGGCTGGGGTCGGCCAAGTTCCTCGGCATCTTTGATCTAAGGTCTGGGTACTGGCAGATCGGCTTGACAGAGGGAGCAAAAGATAGGTCTGTGCTTTCTACCCCAGAGGGCCACAACCAGCTCTGGGTAATGCCCTTTGGTTTGAAAAACACCCATGCCACCTTCAAGAGGTTGGTCAATCAGGTCCTGGCTGGTCTGAAGAACGTCAGTGCCGCCTACCGAGAAAACATTACATTCTTCAGCTTCACCTGGAAGGACAAACTGTGCTACCTCAGGGAAGTGCTTCGGCCCTCCTGACTATCAAGGCCAGTAACTGCCAGATAGAATAGGGTTCTGAGATCTACCTGGGACATCAGGTTGGGGGAGGCAAGGTACAGCCAACCCCTCTAGGCCAAGATTCAAACCATTTTGGCTTGGGATTCCATTACAACCGACAGAGAGGTGAAGGCCTTTCTGTGGCCTCACAGAGTACTACAGAAAAATGTTCAAGGGTTCAAGGGGTATGGCACTATCGTAGCTCCCTTTACAGAACTGACATCCAAGAAGCAGAACAGACGGGTGACATGGACAGAGGTTTTTTCGAACAAGTTTGACATCCTAAAGAAGTCTCTGTGCACAGTACCCAGGCTTAAGACCCCTGAATTCTTCCAAGAGTTCATTTTGCCACAGATGCCTCAGAGCATGTCATAGGGCACATATTCTCACAGCTAAACAAAGAGGAACTGGTAGCCTTCATCAGCCAGAGGTAACTTCCCAAGGAACAGAGTTGGAGTGCAAAAGAAAGAAAAGCTTTTGCAGTGGTCTGGAAAATGAAGAAGTTGAGACCACACATGTTTTGGACTCACTTCTGAGTTCAGACAAACCACATACCCCTCAGATGGCTAATACAGATGAAGGGTGAGAATTCCAAACCGTTGAGTTGGCCCATTTCCCAACAGGGAATGGACTTTATGGTGGAGCATCACCTTGGATATTTTAACACCAATGCTGATGGTCTCTCCAGGTTCTTCCACCATAGCAACAAGAACTTCCCTGAGGAAGAGTAGTCCTCCCTGGTTTCATTTGTGGTAGACACATTTTGGACCTGACATCCTTGTGATGGCTTTTCATCAACATTTAGCCTTCAATCCTCGTGTTTCTGCTGACTTTGCTCCTTCTAGCCAGCTCTACAATGCTTGTGAACATCACCTAAAACAGGGAAACATTGGGTTCCACCCAATTGACACATTTAATTTACGTATAAGTTCCTAAAAAAAGTGTTACTAACTGTACTCAGGGCCTGTAAATTAAAAACTGATAGTGAGCCCGCAGACCTGATTGTGCCACCCACTTAAATCGCCCTTTTTAACATGTCTCGGAGCTGCAAAAGCAGCCTATGTGTGCAGTTTTAAAGTTGCTATTTCGGCCTAACAAAATAAACCTTTTTATAGGTCTAAACCTTCCTTTTTAATACACATAAGATATCCCTAGGGTAGACCCTAAACAGCCCATGTTTTGGGTGCAGTGTATTTAAAAGATTGTACCTATTCATATCAGTGGTGGCCGGCATGACTCACTGTTTAAAAGAAGAAATTACAACATTTACCTTGATGCTGGTTCCGCCACCTCTTCCCTGCTCTTTGGTCCTGCTCTCCTCAGGGACAGGAAGCCAGGCCACCTGACCAATCACAATGATGCAATGCAGCGTTGTGATTGGTAAGCACCCAAGCTCCTGACCAATCACAACGCTACATTGTGATTATTTTTGAGCGTTCTGGTTCAACACTCAACCAGGGAATGGGGGCCTGGGCTTATTCTCCATGAAGGCTGTAATGCAGCCTACATGGAGAATGGGGAAAGTGCCATGACTGGTTTGGGTGGCCCGAGAGGGACGACCAAACAGACATTGCACACTTAGGAGTGGACAAATCACTCCTCTCCTGCCCTGCTCCGTGAGCAGATCCGGGCTGCCCCAACAAATGAAGGAAACATAAAATGATAACAACTCAGAGCTATCCTTTAATATTTTCTTTCCTTTACACTGCTGAAAGCAGTGAGGCAACGCTCCTCCACCTTAGCGAGGAGCTGCCACTGGTTAATTTTACTTTACACGTCTTGGTAGTAAATAACTTTTACATTTGTTTCTCACAGCTGCAAATCCTACCTCTCTCATACTACATGTAATAAGTGACAACTTTCAATTAAGAGAAATGAGGAATGTAGAGATTTATGTAAAAAAAAATCTACTTTAAAACTACTACACTACTGCCTTGCTGCCTGAGTGAAAAGGACTGGACCGGCATCTTGAAGCCAGGACCACCAGAGTAACTGCAAGAGCTAGTTGGATGGCCTCCAGATCAGAGTATCAGAGACTGAAAAGGCGCCAACTACCTCCAGTGCCTGGTTACTGCTTTTAGTGAGTCTTGCCTCACAAGTGGTGACACCCTCAGTCCAGGAATGCTGAAAGCTGTCATGAAGGTCCTCTGCCAGCCCAGCTATTGTCTTTTTGGCTGAAGCAATGCAGTGCAACACATCTCACAGCTCTCCATACGGACTGCCACTGTGTACCCCATTCACGTCAGAGGACCTTGCATAGCAGCCCATAGCTTCGCTGAACTGCCGCTGCACGACGCAGTCCTGATGCAGAACTACACATCACAAGCCTTGGTTGAACCGCTGCACTGCACCGCATCTTCGATGCAGGACCTTGCATCACCACTTGTAGCTCCTCAGAATCTTTACTGCATTTGTATCCTCAACACAAGATCTCGCAATGCTCCATGACCAGCACTTAAAGTACTTTATTAAGCAGGCCTAACTTGATCTCTGTATCCAGATATGCTCCATCATGGTCCGCCTAAACCTGTGACTTTGTCCTGGTCGGGTGTGACCAGATAATTATAGTGTACGATTTGTGCTTCTAAGCACTGTTTCCACTTCCCCCTTTAAATTAGCCTACCTCCAGTTGTCATAATTGGATAGTTGTTGTTTTGGTGTGAAATAATTTATTCAATTTTACTCTATTTTTCTAAATTGGAGTGGAATTTTCCTTGTGTTGTGCTTTCGCTTTATTACTTTATTAGGTGCTGCATAAATACTTTACACATGCCTCTAAATTAAGCCTGACTGCGTTGTGCCAAGTTTCAAGATTATTAAGCACAGGTGAATTTGGGGTTTGGTTGTGTTTCACCCTGTCTAGAATTGTGGCTGCTGCTTAAGTAGAGTTTCACCCCCTCTCAACCAGTTTCACAATTTCCTACACTGGCCAAGCTGGAGAGGGAAAATTGCAGTACGCAACATGAGCCACCAATGTTAAACAGAAGTCAGCACCTGGCCATACTGGAGACGAAAATGTCAAAGAAGTTAAAACAGAAGACAGCCGACCGCAATCTATGCACCCAGAATTTGGCATCACATCCCAAGCGACATCCGAACTGCTCTGACCCTGCAAGAGTAGGTGAAGACTTATCTATTCGCAAATCAGAACCTCACCATAAGGCAAAATACCTGTAAACGACCCTGCCTCGTGCATCTGGGTTTTCACCAGTTAGGCGCTCCACTTCTTCCCAGATAGATGTGCCCTTTAAAACGAGCACACATACATCCCACACAGCAGAGTCCCACAGCTGTTGTTTGCAGCTGGAAATCTCATACTATGGGAATAAAAAGGAAGGGCGTGGAAGTAAAAACGGTTAAACCAGCAGCTCATTTTTAAACGCTGGGCAGTGCAATTTACAGAAAAATAACAATAAATAAACATGTGGGCATATTACCAACAACTAGCGATAATTATCGCTATGTTGGTTTAGCGGCGATATTTTGATAGCCGAGCTGCAGCGATTTTTATCGCTTAGGAACCTTGCTATTATCAAGGTTTATCTCCTAAGCGATAAAAATCGTCCGAAATGCATGAATATCGCTGAAAAGTCAGCGATATTCATGCATTACCGAGCTAATGCTTTTACCCATGTTATCCACCCACCATTGGATAACATGGCTAAGAACTGCTCAGATATGTGTACAAAAACTTCCTAGGCAGCTCAGGGCAGGTGTTAGCTTTTGGAGATATTTGCGCTTAGCGCGAATATCTCCAAAAGTTGGTAATAGGAGATAGCGATGTTAGCGACTGTTTCCAGTCGCTAACATCTTGGCACACCCACTTTGCATGTCATTAGTGATAAATATCACTGACATGCAAAGCGGGGCCCAAGATGGTCGCTATCTCCTACTAGCTGTCGCTAACTGGTGTTAGCGACAGCTAGGTAATAGGGAGATCATTTTATCTCCGCTTTCTTGGCTTTTAAAGCCAAAAAAGCGGAGATAAACCCTCTTGATAATATGCCCCATGGATCTTCCAAACTTTGATGATTTATGAGGCAAAATTAAGTAGTCCTATAGCGATCAGCTTCGAGTTTCCATATCTAAATAGCGCAATTTTCATCATCCGTTTCTGGCTTTAAAGATCTACTTGACAGGTCCTGAAAATTAGATTTGGAGATAGTTTTTTCCACTTCAGTATCACTTCTGCTTTGGAGAGTGACAAAGGCAAGCTTCCTGAAAAGAGCACGAAGTACACAGGCAGCAGGGGGTCATCATTAGCCAGCTCATCTTTCATTCTCTTTATTCTGCCATGTTTCCTTGAAGGACGGCTTTATATTAATCACTCCATCAATGTCCATCGTGGGTTGAAAAGCATTTGGGAACGGAAAAGCCCAATATTTCTCAAACTCAGCATGGGTGCCTTGCATCAAGTGTTCTCTTCATGTCCACCGTCAGGTTCTGCGGGGCCTCTGCCAGGCTGTTTATCTCTGGGAGGAAGCCATCAAACGGTGCGCGCGCCGGAGCACAAACTCAAATATGCCTCTCTGATGAATGAGTGTATAAATATGCAGCAGCAACGCACTCCCTCGTCTCTCCGAAAGGCATGCGTCTCGAAAGGTGATACGAACAACACCTGGAATTTCTCAGTAATCTCCTCAGGCAGCTTCGGGGTGAGACGAACACGTCGCTGCGAGCCTTTAATCTCACAAACTAAAAAAAACATTTCGGTGTCAACCAGCTTTTGAAGGCGCCGAGAAGCTGATTTGCGATGATAGAAGATAGGCTTTTCCCCCCCCCCTGCTGTCCGTTCGTGCCCTGCACGCGCAATTGTGAGGTCAGTACGACGCACGGGACGCTCTGCTGTTCAGACCCAAGCCTTTCTCTTTATGTCCTCTTTTCCCACTTCCAAACGGGGGCATTTTGTATGGTAGCGCGCTAGCTTCTAAAATAAACGTCAGCTTCCCAGATAAAAATGTTATATATAGTGTCATAAAATGGGCAGTATCAGCCAACAGACGAAAATGCAAGGCAAATTCTCCTAGGAGGAACTGGTTACGGTGCATGACTTATTATCATTCTACACATATTAAACTAGTTGCTTGCTTTTACTTTTCATCCTTCTGGTTCAGGTGGAGAAGTTTCTTTCAAGTGCTAATCTCACTTTAGTCTCACTCGATGCCTAATTTGTAAAAATAGGTAAAATAAGTATGGGTGTCATAATTTTTCTTAGAAGCTGACCAAATGTGTTGCTGAACTGGGGTTGGTGAATGAAAAGGCTGTCTATTCTTGACTCTACTTCTTGCCACTTAGGGGCATATTTACAAGAATTGCCGCAAAGCAGTTTTGACATTGCTTAGCGGCAATTTGTTTACCACTGCAGATCGGCATATCCTAATGCTATGTTTGTGACGTATTTTCAAGACATCACTACATAGCGGAGAAGTGTGGCTCACTGGTTAGAGGAGGCATACCCTGAAGCTGAGGTCAGACCCAGGACCAGGGTTTGATTCCCGACGCGGCAGGGTCCTGAACCCAATTGTCCACGGACTCGATAATTCTCGCTTCGGTGCCCACTCTAAGCACAAGTTCACACTATGCAGCCCTGGGCAACAAGCTTGCTTAATCTCCACAACGCCCCCGGCGGCGGGATGCCTGGTTTTCACCTTGGGGATGCCCAGCTCGGGTGATCTCACAGGGAAAAACCAGGACGGGTTTCCAAGGCAAGCGCCGAGATGCCCAAGGGTAACATCAAGCGCTATATAAGAACATACATACATAGCGTTGGGATTAGCTAGTAGCTGTAAAAATGGTCGCTAACACTAGCGTCAAGGCAATAGAAAAATACACGTTAGCGTTTAAAAAGTGATGGCCAGCCAATTAGCTGCAATAAAATTCAAGTTATTCATCTCAACATCACTTTTCAGCCTCTAGAGGCAACAAGAACTTACCAATACACCACTAAGTAAACATTTTAAAAAAACACCGGAATGCAGAATGGAGCAGCAAGGACCAAGGTCAGCACAGGTCAACAAACCCCCCAACAGCCAGGATGACCAGCCAGAGTCCTAGCGAAAGAGGAAATGCAGAATCAGGGCCTCATTTATGAAAAGTGGTGCATCGCTGAGGAAAAACACTGATGCAGCACTTTTCTCTGCATTAGCGTTGCAACACCATGGCGGCCGATGCCTGCAGATGGAAGCGGGCTACGGCGGTATACATTGAGGCTTCGGAAATCGCCCTTACCTATTGGAAAAGTCTGGCAGGTCTAAGGGAGTTCTTCTATTATCCAAAGGCCTCATTTGTGAGGCCCTAGCAGCACTTTTACACAGCTGGAACGTCACTTTTCTGTTGGTCCGGTGGGCCAATGTGCCACAACAAATTTACATGGCCATGTAAAGCCACTTTACATGGATTTTCATGGCCTTGTAAATATGTGTCCCTTTCGCTCATAAAACTGCGTGAAAGAGGCAGTCCATGGGTGTTTCTGTGGACTTTCCCACCCAAAACCAATGAAATCTGAAGCATTCACAGATTTATGAGAAACAGTAAACCTGGAAATGTGCCTGAATCTAACACCTCCCCAAGAGTGGCGTTTGGGAGGCACAACGAGGATAAATGTTTTCATTTCTCCTCTTTTTTCCATTTTCTATGTGTGCAGCATTCTGCAGCACACATAGAAAGAGAAAATAAACTAGATTGATTGATTTTGTGTAGGAAGGTGTCCCTTCCTGTCAACATCAATGCGCTCCACAACGCAGGCATCCTTGCACCATGGTGCGAGGCAACCATTGTGCATCAACGTAGGGGAAAAAGACAGGAATACGTCCTATCCTATTGATAGGGTGCATTCCTGTCCTTTTGTTTTGTCGCAGGGCAGTGCAGCAAGATTCCTCAGAACTCTGTCTTACACAAAAACCTCTTAAATGAGGCCGAAGTGTGTTTGCACCATTTTTAAGACCAACTAATTTCTGACGCTAAAAAAACTGCCTCTAGGGACTTAGCAGCAGCTTTTCTTTTTTAGTGACGTACAAGGAAATCCTAGTAAATATCAGGTTGTGTGTTTTGTGGGGAGTTTTTATGCTGGAATGCCTACCTTGCATCTCATTTTCGGTAAATCACGCTAACAGAAGTGCCCCTATGAAAAAATCATGTTAACGCTAATAAAATGTCAATAACTGCACTTAGCTGCAACTTGTAAATATGCCTATAAAAAAAGCTGCTGTAACATCAAAAAATGAAAGCTTCAGTAGCGTGAAATCTTTGTACATCTGCCCTTTATCATGCTCTTCCTGCCTGCTCGTCACCGTTTTTTCTCGTTGTCGCTATTTTCTGTTTTCCTCTCTTTCCCTTCCTCTCTCTTTCTTTCTTTTCTGATTATTTCTCTCTTGCTCTGAGGCAAAGACTAATGTTGAAAAATGTATCCCGACCTCCAGACCTCCAAAATTAAGTGCAGTGATCACTATCTGGTAACAACTTGAAACTTCCTAAGGTTGTTTATAAATGGTTCAAAGTGTCACACAGTTATGATCACATACTGTATTGGAAGATTAACTCCCTTAAAAAATAGTGTTCATTCAGAATGCAGAGCTACATTGGAATGTACAACCAAACAGGGGAAATTATCTCTTCTGCGGCCTTCACTTACCATTGTGCTGGTAGAAAATGAGGCATAGGGTATTGTAACAAAAGACTCATCATTGCACGTTACCTCCTTTCCCCGCCTTCCTCACTAGTCTTATCACAAGTGCTCTGCTCATACCAATACCAAATTTGCTGCTAAAGTAAAAACTAAAAAATTTGGGTCAGAGTCTGGTCACCGAACAACATGGCCACCTCAGAGCAAAGGCCTGCCAGCCTGTGGAGAGAAACGTCATCCTATCACCACTATTTGCCTGTTCCACCACCTTGCATCCTGCTGACTTTGGCCGTGGAGCTCCTTCCTTTCAGGACCACTCCTGCCTGCTCTGGTCCTGGCTCTCACTGTAGTCTATAGCTCTGTCCAGAGGATGCTGCTTGCGCGCCCTTCTAGTGCCTGCGAAGAGGCAGAATTGACCACCAAGCACAGTGGATGACACAGACCACAGTAACTTCAAGGGCAAACCCCCCCAACCATCTTGTGAGACTTGCATCCATGACTGATCATCAAGACTACCCAGGGCTAGTCTCCGTGATGGTTTCTGTCCTCATTCTCTGTCTGGTGACTCATCAATATCCTTCCCTCCCCGCCAGGAGCCTCCCTCTGCTTCAACCCTGTAGATGCCTAGCTCCCCCCATGGCAGACAAGGACAACAGGGGACAACATACACCGTCTGGGGTGTTGTCCTCCATGCTCTGCACCTGAACCCAAGTCAGCACCCACGGAGTTGAGTGTGATGTTGTGCCAGTTGCCCTTCTCACCCACAATTTCTCTTGCCCTACCGGTGGACCGGTGTGCACCTCACGCACCGCAGCTTCCGTACAGTGTATCACTACTGCGGCATTGGAGGCTAAAGCACCCACCTGCATCCCCTGCTGGGCTGCTGTGGCTCACAGAATCCTCACTGACTGACTTACATATTACTGCTGTGTCACCAGGAAAAATGCCCACATAACAAGCTCTCTCCCACGCCTCCAATCGGCTGCAAACCACAGTGACTTCTTGCAACTTTTCTTGGCTTGAGGATGAACCGATGGCCCACCTTGATGATCCTCCAGCCTCTCTGCAGTAAACTTCACTTTTTGCTGTTCCCTTCGTCCACATACATGGAGATCATTGTCACCAAGTCTTCTGTCCTACCACCTGCCCGTCGTGCTTCGACCTTATGGCCAGTGATGAATCCATGTGACAATTGTTCTTCATAGAGATGGTAGGGGTGGTCTCCAAAACAGTGGGGTTTTGCTCAACCCCTCACAGGATGCCTCCATACAAATATTCTGAAAGAAATTTTAGCTGTGGGCACAGGACTGCGATCCATAAATGTGAATATTTTGGACCACATCAGAAATGAAGATGTGGAAGGATATAGGTACATTCTATTCCAAAGTGGACACTCTGGACAAATGGAAAACTCCCCTGGAAGAGGGTTTGAATAATGCATACACCTAGGGCCCAGACATCTTGCATCTTAAACAAAAAGTCAATTTGACAATGTATTCATTAATATGATTTGTAACTCCAACGGAGGCCCACATAAACAACAATACAAAAACATATTTTAAGACACAGTAAAATAAAATCATTAAAAGTTCAAATGTTGTGATTAAAATGTAGTGACAGCCCTGGAAAGTGATGTTGTGCATTAAGCAGCATATAATGTACAAAAACGACATGGTTAAGAATTTTTATTGCATGTAGAACAATTCACTAACTGTAAGAAGAACATAACATACATTATACATCAATAACCAGACTGATAGTACATATCAGCATAGTACATATGAACATTTAAAATATGTCTGAAAAATAAAACAAAATCTTATTACAAGCCTTTTCATTAGGGGGACGCATAAGGTACTTGAGAGCTTCCACAGCAGACCGTATATTATGTTTGAGAAATGAAGGCTTTAAAAAACAATAGTGTGCATTGTACAACATTGGGCACACAAATAATACATGGTTTAGATCTTGGAAGTAGTAATCTATTGTCAGTAAAAGGATCAATTTTCTCACCCCTTGGGAATGGTTCCAAATTAAATAAGACAGAGGTTTGTTCCTCAAAGCGCTATCCTGAACCACCTGATTTCACATTTTAGCCTGACACAAAGCAGTGTCTCTGGCCAAACTTATTAAATACAGAGACTTTTTTTATATTTATATAACTCTTTAGCAAAGTCTTTGACAAAAAAGAACCAACATTCAGATCAAGCCCAAACGTTTTTCAAACGTCAGAACTGCAAGTAGGATTCCCTCCTCACCACCCAAGAGCAAGTTCCTCCACCTATAAACCAACGCCAAGGCAAAGAGATAAGAAGAGCATAAACCAAACTCAAAGTGAAAGGCATGAGGGGCTGCAAGTGTGTTCAAGTTGCAAATCAGGAGGAAAATACATCCTTCAATTCCCCCTAGAAATCCCCAAAATCTCGTGTCTAACACCTCACATTAATAGCAGGTAATGAGGGATTTTTAACCCTATAGATCAACAGAACTTGGCCAAAATCACAGCTCCCACATGATTTACAAAATGTATTGAGGGAGTTTGCCTGAGAAAGGGCACTACTCACACAGAGATTTATATGGTCATCATCCTGCCTCCAACTAGTAAAGATCTTGCCCAAATAAAGGTACCAATCCACCTTTTCTAGCTTCTTTTCCTCTAAAAACCAAATGAACCTCCCCCTCCTCCTTGTACCCTTCTCATGAAAAACCAAGATTTTACTTTTGGAGTTATTTATTTTCTAGAAGTGGACTTCTGCCAACTTTCTCATGGCAGAGGGTTGGTGTTGCAAGCCATAGGGGGTTAAATCCATTACAGACACATCGTCAGCATATTGCAGGGAACAAATAGACATTGTTCAAACTTTTGTAGGATTCCCCAGGGCCTGACTTAGGATACTGGGAAGATCATATATAGAGAGGGAAAATGACAGGAGGGCAAACAAGCAGCCCTGCTACAAACCATTTTGTGTCTTAACCCTTTTAGATAAACCTTGTGTCCCTTTCATAAGACTTTGACACCAGATATCAGAGTGGAGTTGGATAATAAGCCTTAAGAAATGGTGTGGTAAACACACAAATGCAAAAGCTTTCTTGACAACGTTTGATGATCAACTTTAGCTAACACTGTGGCGAAACTAATACAAGTGTTATGGCATGCCCCGTATGAAGGGATATTTCGCAACTATTGTTTGGAGGACTGCAAATTATCAATGGCGCTATGATTTCTCCTAAAACCTGCTTGTTTTGGGTGAATAATATTATTTTCTTCCTCCCATTGTTAAAAATCAGAGAGCATAATCTTGTCAAAAAGCTTGCTTGTTGCTTCCAATAGTGCTATCTGTCTAAAGCTTGCAGGAGAAGATTTAGCTCCTTTTTATCAATTGAACAATAACACTGTCCTTCTAAGATGAAGAGATTTTACGAAACCAATAGCAAAATTCACACAGTGGACCAAAAAAAGATCCCCATGCCTTGACCCCATTTTTATAACCCCAATATGAACATCATCAGGCCCCATGCTCCAAAAGATCTAGAAGTTTTTATAAAGCTGACAATATCAGCTACGGAGGGAGCACCATATGCCACAGTTATCTCATCTTTCACACAGAGCATCAGTGGATCACCTTCCTCAATGTTGTTAGAATAGCAGTTGGAAGTATATGTCAACCAAACATTCTTGGGATGGGAATAGCATGTGCAGTCACCTCAGCATCACAGTATTCAGCAACCAAGGGCTACAATTTCTGATAATCCCTAGAGTTCAGTGCCTCTCTTAGATTAATCCACTTAACATCCCATTCCCGCCCATGTTCTTGTGCTTAAATCTACATCTTCTATGTTTCAGACAATCAATTTTATGATGTTGAATCAAGGTAAATAACAGGTGTTGTTTCCTTGTTAGGAGATTTATTTTTTGATTTAACACCTTCGACCTAGGATTCCACTTCTTAGCTGCTGGCGGCCTTCATCAGAAGAGCCTAATTTATGAAATAACTCATTATGGGATTCATAAGTAGATATGAAGTGATTCTCTTCAGACTCATTCTAAATGGTGCACACACTTTTAATCTTAGAGCTTAAGGACACAATGTTCTTGGTTGTACAGAAGGTAAAGTCATTCGGCTTGTTAAAGAGAATTCTGCCCTAAGAGGGAGTCCAGGAGCTAATTCCAGCAGGTTTTATGCAATAGTTGTACCTATTAGACAGTGATCACTAATAGTGGTAGCATGAAAAATAAAATCCTCACAGACCCCAAACATCTAATAGGAAACTAAAACATCAATCAATCAATCAGGGTTGGTAAAGCGCAACAACTCACCTGTGAGGGTCGCAAGGCACTGGGGGGAGGAGGCAGGTCCATTGGGTGCTGGGTTCATGATGGGGTCATGATAACATAATCAAGTAAACTCTACAAAGAATTAGAAAGAAAAGAGGTGGTGGCAGGAACACCTGTGGTTTTCTTCCAATTCACAATAACAAAGTCACACTTCCCCAAAGTTTAATTTAATATAAAACAACTCTTATCAGTTCTAGATTTTTCTGGTGAAGAGATTTTTAACATTAGCAAAGGCTCTCCACAATTATAGCCAGGGGACAATCAGCCATACCATCAAGAACAAAAGCAAACAATGAACTCCCCAAGTTGTCAAAAGATTTTACTGGAATAATGTACATGGTTGCTAATATGAAAATCGAGGGGTAACCTCTATCATTACAAAAAGGCAACTTCAAACAGGCATACTTTTGAAGTATGAACAAGAACCATTTGGTTCCAGTGTACTGTATTCTTAAGTACGATTGCCAACCCATCCCACTACCATGACCCTTATCAGAATGCCTTGCATAGCATGGAAAAACAAAATAGTCAGCAAATGAAAACTCAGAACATGACCAGGTTTCTTGCAAAAATGTGATCAGTGGGTTAAGAGACTTCAAAAATTCAGTTTTGCCTCATCATATGCCAGGCCGGATAAGTTCAGAGACAAAAGCACCCCATCCAAGCTACCTTATAGGCTCACTCTACTTTAAGTTTAGAAAACGTTATTGAATAAGAAGTACAAAGTAAAACATCATTACATAAAAGAATGGCAGCAGAAAGAATTAGAAAATTGTTAAAATGAGATCATTCAAACAACATCCCGAAAAGGGTAAATAAACTGTACCAAGGAAACAAGCTTTTAAAAGGGATTTTGTTTGAAGGGAGGGGGGGGGGGAGAGAAAAGGATGAAAAAGAAGAAAGAGAGAGAGAAAAACAAGGGGGAAAGAAGAAAAAGAGGGGCAGCCTAGAATATAAGCTCAATACTTAACAGTACTATAAATGCAAAACAGTTCTATAAATGCAAAACAGCAGGAAACATCATTGAAGGAAAGAAATAAAAGAGAAACAATCAAGTGACATCTCTGGAAAGAAAATCAGTTAAGGGCAACCACAGCAAGTCTCTTTTGATTAATAAAGGAACAGTGGTGGCAAAGGCACAATCAAGCCTATGATGATGACATAACAAATTCCACCAGGCATTATATGATATCTTGGATGTATCCTTCCAGTTGGTAGTAATGATCTAAAAAGAAATTGCTATAAAAAGATCTATAAACTTACGAACATTGCAATGAACATCCCAAATAGGTGAAGAACCACCCAAGAAAATGTGTACAATCTCAAAGGGGAAATCAGTGGCTAAGATATTATTTAATTGTAACCAAATGTGAGACCAAAGGGACTTAACTAACGGACAATGAAAAAATATGTGTACAAAATAACTATTCTCATGAGAGCAGGACCAATATTTTTTAGAATCAAGTAACTTGAATTTATGTAAATCAGGAGGAGTAAAGAAGAGCCTATTATATAAGAAATAAAAAGTCTGTGTGGTACTGGCAGATCAGGAAACTGTGTGTATTTTGGACCAAAAAATTGTCCCAAACCTGTAAGGAAAATTCTTGAGCTAGGTCTTGTTCCCATAGTAGCTCAAGTTTAGATTTTATCCTGTCAGCAGTGGGCTGAGAAAGTATTTTATAGATAACAGCAGCTCTGAGAGGAATAGAAAAGTCTGGTGGAGGTGAGAAAGTGGGGGAAAAGGTGGTTAGGGAGTTATTTTGGGAAATAATACCAGTTAGGGTATGTTTGAGCAGGGGATATTGAGAAGAGTGTGCATTGGAGAGATGAAAGGTGTCACGGATGTTAGAGAAGGTTTTCAAGGAGTTATCAATAATTAAATGGTTATAAGTTATAATACCTTTATCAATCCATTCTTTCCAGAAAAGCGCTCTATTTTTAATCTTTAGAGATTTATTATACCAGATAGGAGTAAGAGAGTAAAGGTCAGCTTGTGAGAGAAAAGAGCGAAACAATGACAGGTCTAGTGCTTTACAGTGTTTAAAAGTGGGGGTAAGAAATCGTTGCGGAGGTTGAGATGAACGAGTAGCTGTAAGGAAGGAAAAAGGAGCAAGTTGCTTAAGAGTAAAGGCCGAATAAAAACAAGAGATATTAGGAAAATTGACCCCACCTAAGTCTTTGGCTTGTTGGAGGCGAGAGAGAGACATCCTAGCTTTACAAATATTCCATAAGAATTTTGTTAGAAGGCGGTTAATGGATTTGAAGAAGTAATGCGGAAGAGAGATGGGGAGCATTGAAAGATAGAAATTAACAATTGGAAGTAACATCATTTTGACAGTTGCAAGCCTCCCCAACCAAGATAAGAAAAGAGGGGACCAACCATCTATGAGTGAAGAGACATTTTGAAGTATATCTTTATGGTTAATTTTGATAGTTTCTCTAATGGGATTAGCTTAAAGAATACCAAAACATTTAATATTGCTGGGATTCCATTCAAAGCCAGATCCCTGAAACAAATGGGAAAAACACCATTTATTAAGAGGTAAAACTTTGGATTTATCTATGTTCAATTTATATCCATAAACTAAAGAGTAGTCCTGTAGTAAAGAAAAAAGTGCAGGTAAAGAAATTATCGGATTAGAGATATAAAGTAAAATGTTGTCTGCATAAGCAGTAAACTTAATCTTAACATTCTTATATGTGAAGCCAGTATAAGATGAAGAACGCCGTCTTTTTTCCAGAAAAGGTTCTAAAGCAAGGACGAAAAGAAGGGGCGAGAGGGGCCAACCATGCCTAGTACCTCGACAAAGGGAGAAATAGTTAGATTGTGAGCCATTAACCCAAATAGAGGTAGAGGGATCAGAATACAGCAATTGAATATAATGAATAATAGGGGGATTGAAACCATGCCATCTCAACGCTCCAAACATAAAATCCCAGTTTACCCGATCAAAGGCCTTCTCAGAGTCTAAAGTAATAGGTGCAATAGGGGAGTCCATCTTAGAAGCAAGGTGTATAATGTTAAGAAGGGTTCTCGAGTTATCAGTAATAGAATCCAGACTGATAAATATTTACAAGATCAGGGATGACGTTATTAATACGTATGGCTAAAATTTTGGTGTATATTTTACAATCAATATTAATAAGGGAAATGGGCCGATAATTTTTACAGAGGGAGGGATCTTTATCTTTTTTAGGAAGGAGGCAAAGCATTGCTTGTGTAAAGGATCCCTTAGATTCGCCCTTGGCTGAAAGAAGTTAATCAAGGAGATTAAGTGTGGTATTAAAACATTTTTAAAAAGAAGATAGAAGCGCACCGTAAAACCATCTGGACCAGGTGTTTTGTCCTTGGGCAGAAGAGTAATGGCAATAAGTATTTCTTTCTCCGAAATAGGAAAGTCTAGGGATGTAAGATCCACAGGATTATCAAGGGATTTGGGAATGGACTGAAAGAAATAATCAGTTTGTGCAGAAGAGGGACTGGATTCTGTGGTGTAGAGGAAAGAGTAGTACTGAACAAAACAGTCAAGGATTTTAGCATCGGTGGACTGTAAAATACCCTTGGAGTCAGTAATGGCTACAATTTTAGATTTTTGCTTTTTAATTTTAAGGTAATTCGCAAGTGATTTGCCTGCCTTGTTACGGCCGCCATATATTTTAGCATTAAATTTGAGAAGGTTATTGGAAGCAGAGTCCCAAAAGTGTTTGTTATATTGCATTTTGGCTTTAATAAGAGAAGACAATGTGTCAGAGGAGTTAGTAGTAAAGTAAAGGTGTTCAAGTTCTTTAATTTGTTTAAGGATTTGAGAGGAATGAGAGACAGCTTTTTTCTTCTTTCGGGATACAAAATCGATAATACAACCTCTGGCGGTAGCCTTAAAGGCGTCCCATATAAAATGAAACTCAGAAGTGGGGTGAAGGTTATTATGAAAAAATTCTTCCATGAAAAGCGTGAAGTGATCGACAAACTGGGAATCTACAAGGAGAGAGTTGTTAAAGCGCCAGCCCCGAGAAGTAGGAGTGGGAGAGGGGTAAAACATGTCCAAAATAATTGGGGCGTGTTCAGAGATAAGGATGGAGCCAATTTCTGAGTTAGTCATAAACTGAAAGGCATGCTAGGTAAGAAAGATGTAGTCCATACAGGAGTGTGAGGCATGCACTGGAGAAAAAAGGGAGATTTCAAGAGAGTCAGGGTGGGATATTCTCCAAGAGTCAATAAGGCCTCTGGAAGGAATTGCTTTAGGAAAAGATTTTTGCATCTAATGGGGATTATACTTGGTTTGTGATTTCCTGTCCAAAAAGGGATCCTTTAGCTGGTTACAATCACCACCCACAAATAAACCTTCAGTTACATGGGAGGAGAGAAGTGAAGAAAAGTCATTCAAAAAGGTAGAATCAATACCGTTAGGGCCATAAACACTACAAAAAGAAAACCTTACATTGCTAACAATACTTATTAAAAACAACCATCTACCATTAGTATCATGAAACTCATTTAGTGACTGAACAATCAATGATTTCTGAAACAAAATAAGAACACAGGGGCATATTACCAACAACTAGCGATAATTTTTGTCTCTAACTTGTTTAGAGACAAAAATTATCGCCGCACATCGGCGATTTTTATCGCAGATAAACCTTGCTATTAGCAAGGTTTATCGCAAATGCGATAAAAAACGGCCGCAATGCATGAATATCGCTGATAAGTCAGCGGTATTCATGCATTATCGAGCAAATGCTCTTAGCCATGTTATCCACCTCCCATTGGATAACATGGCTAAGAACTGCTCAGGGCAGGTGTTAGCTTTTGGAGATATTCGCGCTTAGAGCGAATATCTCCAAAAGTTGGTAATAGGAGATAACGATGTTAGGGACTGTTTCCAGTCGCTAACATCTTGGCACGCCCACTTTGCATGTCATTAGTGATAAATATCACTGACATGCAAAGCGGGGCCCAAGATGGTCGCTATCTCCTATTAGCTGTCACTAACTGGTGTTAGCGACAGCTTGGTAATAGGGAGATAATTTTATCTCCGCTTTCTTGGCTCTTAAAGCCAAAAAAGCGGAGATAAACCCCCTTGATAATATGCCCCACAATTTTTTTTTGTTAACAGCTGGGGAGCAGAAAGCTGTTCCCCACCATTGTTTAAGCAATGAAGACAAGTCTCGCAAAGTTAAATGTGTTTCCTGCAATAAAGCAACTTGACATTTCAATCTCGCTAGATGAGAGAGGACATATTCTTTTTTAATAGGATTTCGAAGACCTTTAACGTTCCATGAAATAATTCGAATACCGGTCATTTATTAAAATAGAAAAAGAGTAGGCAAAGGAATGTAGAACCTTCAGGGAAGATTAGAGAAAAAGTGAAAAAGCTTAAAGAAAGAGTATAAGGTAGAAAGAAGAGCAAATGGAAGGAAGGATAGTCCGTATACGCACCTCGCAGAAAAAGAACCAAAACAAAGCTAGAGAACTATAAGATTCATAAGTTATATTGGAAAGAGATAAAAGAGTGTAGTAAAGAGTAGATAAGGTAAGTAGAGAAATATGCACAAAGATAGTGGTGCTATTAAAAAAGTAAAAAGAAAAGGAAACAGAAGGAGAAAAAAGGAGAGAGAACGGGGAATAAAGAGGAAATAGCGAGCAATAACTCCCAAAAAAAAAGAAAAAAAGAGATGACAAGAAGCCAAGAGACTTCAGTCACATTAATCAAAAAATAAGTAAAGAATGACATTGTTGTGGGAGGAGGGGGTGGAGAGAAGAACCAAGACAATCACACCACTGGGAGGACATCGGGAACAGAGATCGACAATATAACTTCAGATAGAAGGGAAGGGATGAAATACTCAAGTCAGGCAATGATAGAGGAATGAAACATAAAGAGAACAGAAAAAAACAGGAGCTTACCAGGATCTAGGGGAACACATCAACGGATTACAACAGACAAAATAAAAAAATGGATGGTACAAGGAAGGATCCTCGACCCCAGCACAGTATAAACCTAACAGAGAAAAGAAGAAAAGACCAATTAATGAATGACATTAATTAAAACAACATTAACCTTAAAAGAATAAACAATGAAAGAGAAAGACATTCTTGCAAATAATGACAGAACAATTAGTGTTTGCCAAGTTCCATTTGTTCTACCCAGTGGGTATGAATGAACTTCCTAAGGTCGGCTGGGTCCTCAAAGGAGAACGTACACTCTTTGTGAGTCACTTTGAAAAATCAGGGGGGTATAAGACCATATCGTGCATTCATAGATTTCAAGGCTGGTCGTAGATCCAGGAACTCCTTACGTCTACTAGCAGTTGGCTTGGATACATCTTGACTGAAAAAGACCTTATGACCTGACCAAAACATCTGTTTATGTTGTTTGGCTGCGGTAAGGATAGTCATTAAATCAGAGTAAAGCAAAAAGTAAGCAATTATACCCGTTGGCTTGGTGGCTGAGGACGCGCTCTGGGGCCCCAGCCTATGAGCTCTTTGAATATTAAAGTCTGCTGATTTTGGAAGGCCAACAATTTGCAAAACTTGAGAATTCAAGTCGGAGATCATATCAGAACCTTCAGAACCTTCCGGAATTCCATAAATTCTGAGAATATTACGCTGACTGCTATTTTCTAAATCCTCAGTGGATCTTTTAACTCCTTCGATGCTCATGACGGAATGGTTCGTCATGAGTGTTGGTTGGCCTGTGCTCATGACGGAACCGGTCCGTCATGAGCCCGTTGGCTCATTAGAACCTTCAGCACAGCGCGAACATTCGCGCCGCGCTAAAGGTGTTAAGTTGATTCACCTCCTTTGTAAGGGATTCCACTTTAGCGATAACATCGTGAGCATTGCTCACCTTCTGTTCAACATTCGACAGTCTCATGTCTAAGCCAGACCATTTTTCTTCAATTCTTTGTAAAGTAGTAGTAGTGTCTGACATGAAAGGACGGAAGAGATGCAGTTCATCCATGATGTCCTCTAGTGTAAGAGGAAGAGATTTAGTTGGAGAGGAAGGGTCTTTTTTCAAGCGTTTACTGTTGATACCAGTAAAGTCTATGCGACCCCCAGAAGGAGTCCCTGAGGGGCAGTGGGATTTATGTGACTGCTGAGTGAGATTCATAATATACTAGTAGAGAAGATAATAGAGTACTGCCAAGGAGCACAGAATAACAAGTATTCAGGACCAAGGTCTAAAATATCTGGTTCAGTCAATTAAACGATCGCAAGATGTATGGGATGTGTGAAGAATTAGCCAGTATACTGAAGAGGGAGTGGCAAATACGATGATCCAGGCAGGCAACAGCGTAGATCAGTGTTCTATATAGAACAAGTAGGTCAATAATCTGTTAAAAGGAAATAAAAAGAAAAAGGAAGAATGATCAGCGTTTAGTTGTAATGTCAATATTAAGGGCAATAACACATGAGACTATTAAAGGAGGCTCCGTGCGTCGAACTGAAGTCGCCAAAATGCAAGTTAATGCATATTAATTGTAACACTCATTAAAAAACATCTGAACGTGGTCACTAAAATTGTAGAGCGTCAAAAGAAATTGATGTCATAGGTGATACACATCCATGAATGGTTGGAGACGTTCATAATGCCATAAATATGCACACAAAAACATCCGCCGTCACTGCAGGGAAGAGGTGAGGAGAATAGCACAGTTACAAAAAGCGGCAGTTATAAGGCACAGAAAACAATACAACCACTCAAAGAAAAATGCTTATACTATTTCTCCAAGCATTTCATTTGATTTTAAGAAAGGCAGTCATTAAAGCAGGCATTTTTCGAAATCGCCATCCATTGAGGGAGAAAAGATTGCGCAGTATTTTGCGCGCACATTAATGGCGGCCGCAATACTCCGGCCAAGATGAGAGAAACTGCAAAATGCCGAAAACAAACCTGCCTTCACATAGCAGTCAGAAAAGTGCCCCAGTGATCCTGGCGGTTTCCGACGTATTTGGAGCAGATTCTAGATTGAAACGAGGGCAGGAAGCGTTCCCTTCATGTCAATGCAGAAGTCGACTCTGCGGAGTCTCCTTAGGACGCGGCCATCTTGCCACCGCCGCGCGCTCAGGCTCACTCTACTTTACAGCAGGAAAGGCACTGTTCAGCACCCCTGTTACCCAACTTCCCTTATGGAATTCAACCCAAGATTCAAAAGCATGATGATTAGTCTCAGTGCCTTCCGATAATTTAAATACTCATTCAATTTGGCCAAACGTGAAGTCCTTTGGCTGCCCCTATTGGAGAGTTTTAGAAGGCCTCACTGCAGTAGCCATAATTTACCTATTTTCTTTTTGTGCATTCAAGTAATGGATTGGGGTCTCAGGGAGCTCCACCACAGGTGCAACATCAATTCCCCTTTTAAAAAATTAATCACAATTCTGCACAACCAGGTTAGCAATAACTAGGAAGCTAACGATAACTCTAGAAAAAGGGTTTGGAGCAAAGGAGTAAATTTCCAATTTTTAATATTACTGCTATTTACCAGCCTTAATGCTTCAATCACCCACAAATAATTGAGATTGGAGCTTCTGTTCACCAGTGGATACTCATTATCAAATACGCAAAATAAAATCCAGGGCAGTTGATACTTGGTTTAGTTCTGGATCCATTGCAGAAGAAGAATCAGACACATGCTCCGCTACAAACTCCTTAAACCTCAAAACAAAGGTTGTGGCCCCATGATTGAGCAAACGGCATGATTTATTATCAGGTGCTATTCGAGCAATATGATTATCATCATTGCGGTGTATTTGAAAAATAAATTACTTGGCTCCCCATGTTTCCCTTCCCCAAAGAAGGACTGCCCAATGTATGTAGTCCAACAGAGTTAGAAATAGCCACAGTGCACTTTGTCCTTCCAACACCTTCGAGACCCCCTGCCCTCAACGGAACAAAGCACTTGAAGTCAAATGCGGAGCTCCCTTGGAGGCAGAGGGGAGCAGCAGTGGGAGTGAGGGGTCCGCTAAGATCACCCCCCCCTTCAGAAATGGGATTCCAAAGCACCTGAAATTACTTAATTGGGGAAAGGGACGGAGCACTGCCTTTCAACAACGTTAGCATCACCTCACAAGTAACATCCCTGACAGGACAGTTAGGAAAAAACATTTCTTTCATTTTATATTTTTCATTTCATTATTCTTTTGATCTTTACATATTTATGATTCTTAGTAGCTACCCCCTGCCCTGGCAACCAGTACAAAGCCTTCGATTCGTGCTCAGAGTAGTAGAGTAGGGAAACATCCTGAACAACGACTCAGAAACAACGAGTTCTGGAGTCACGAAAGCGGAACAACTACTTGCAGGAACAATGACTTGCCCGAACAATGACTCTGCCGTAACCACGCATATGCGTGGTTAAGGCTGAGTCGGTCTAGTGTTCAGACAGGGCCGAGTTAGGAGGAGCATCGCAGTCATGGTGGAACTGGTAAGAGGGGTTAATTTTTATGGGGTAGGGGTTAGTTAATAGGGGTTTGGGTTTCGTATTTAGGGGGTATGAATGATCGTGATTGTTTAGAAGGTGTGAGAGCCATTAGTATGAAGGAGTAGAATACGTATATAGGAGGTGGGGGTTTTTGTGAATATTTCAAGGGAGAGGACAGTTAGTTTTATAGGGTTGAGTTCGTATTTAGGAGGAGGGGGTTTGTGATTATTTAAAGGAAGAGGGGAATTAGATTTATGGGGGTTGAGCTCGTAATTAGGAGGTGGGGGGTTTAACCGTGTTACCATCATAAAGATCAAATCTAACTTATGTATCGTGAAAGAATGCACATTATGTAAGACTCTAAGGCACTTCAATTAAAAAGGCAGCAAGAATGGCAGTGGTCGGGGAACAGCCTGGACAGGTACAGACTGGATAACCTTGAGTATACCTCTAGTGCACCGTTGCTGTGCTCGCATTTATGTTCATATTTATGAGGTGGGGGTTTTGTGATTATCAAAAGAGAGAGGGGAATTAGATTTTTGGGGGTTGAGTTCGTATTTTAGGGGGTGTGAGTGATCATGTTTGTTTTTAGGGTGGGGGATAAGTTTGTAAGGGGTGGGAGATCGGGGTACTGTATGTAAAGCATTTTTTTAACGCACATTCCATTAACACGAAAAACCGTGGTGAAAGGAATGCATGGTAAAAAAAATCGTGGTTTAGACGAGGTCGTGGTTGCAACCTCGTTGATAGGGAAGTTGTGGTTGGGGAACTCGTTGTTCCAACATATAACCGCTTGTGATAGGGACAAGATTATAAAATTTCAAAAGAAGTAGAGTCCCCCTTGCATCTAGCATCACCCCCTTCTCCTGCCTGAGATTCCCATCTGGTCACCTTCCCAGGTTTCTCAACTCCTTTTTTGGCCCCTTTTTTAAATATAGGGAAAATCTTGACCTTATCAGCAGCTAAGGGGACATTCTGACTAAATCCCCAAGCAGCCAGCTTAAGCCAAGTTTCCATTGCAATGCAAACAACTACTTTTTGGGGACACCACTTTTCACATTGGTTTACCCACTTGGACAAATGCATCCTTTGCTCCTCTGGGCTGCCCCAAGGAATTTGCATTATCATTAACACTAACATTGTTTTCAATATTATTTGCATTCAAGTAATTTATCTTATTTACATTCTGCATTTCCAATAGAATTGCTGACAACATTTCTATACACCGATTTCTCTACTAGAGACAAAATGGAGATTGCATCTGTGTGCTAGGAAATAGAATGTGATCATGTTTTGATTCAGAGGAGGGCCCGTTGAGTGGTGATTAACCGAGATATACGAGCAGTAAAGATGGGCATGGGGGAGGGGTAGATGGACTCATGATATAATGATTCACATCCTCTACAGAATTCACAGGAGAGCAGCAGGTGGAAATCCCTTGCTCTTTCCCAGCTCAAAAGACACAGTCAGTGTTGGGAAATGTGAAGCTCTCCATAAAAACCACCTCCTCCTCTGCCTCAGTTTTTACACAGTTACCACTTCTGAGGGAAATTTCTTAGTCTACACACAAGCCGTTGTCTTACCGGGATAAATGCAGTGACATAAGGGTGAACTGAAGGAGCAGCCATAGATTTTTTCTCTGTGGGCCAAAGACCCAGACCTGAGCTCTCAGTAGCTCCAAACACCAACAAGCATTTGCAATGCAATCGGTCTTGCCTTTGGGACCTGATATGTATTTAAGCGGTAGAAAAGGGGGTGGTGATGGACGGAGCATCTGAACCAGTCAAACACTCACACCCAGTCAACAGATCTGGGTTTATTCCATCACCGTTCTTTAGCCCACTCTGCCACCCCAGTTCAGACATGGCCATATGCAAATCAGTCTGACCCTGTGCCTCAAGGGAACAGTCCAGCCCGAACTGCCAAGCCATGTCTTCCCTGGACCGGAATCAAGCATCCTAGGACCAGTTTCTGGCTATCAGCCGCCTTCAGCCAGGATAGCTTGACTCCAGTGGCGCAGTGAGCACGGGACCCACGTCTGGGCAGACCCTTCCCACGTACGGTGAACAGCACAATAAAGAAGATGATGGATGGAATGTTGCACAATGGCAAAACATTCACCCCCAGTCACAGATCTTGGTTTAATCCATCTTTATTTTGCTCAACAAGCCACCCCAGTTCAGACATGGCCATATGCAAATCAGTCTTGACCCTGTGCCTCATGGGAACAGTCCAGCCCGAACTGCCAGGCCATGTGTTCCCTGAACCAGAATCAAGCATACTAGAACCGGTTTCTGCCTATCAGCCGTCTTCATCCAGGATAGCTTGACTCCAGTGGTGTGGAGAGCATGGGACTCACGTCTGAGCATATCCATCCCACTCGGGGTGACCAAAGCAAAAACAACAATTGATGGACAGAATACAGAACAATGTCATACATTCACCCCAGTACAGAGATCTGGGCATAAATCCATCGTTTTTTTGCACTCCACACCACCCCAGTTCAGCCATGGCCATATGCAAATCAGCCTTGACCCTGTGTCTCATGGGAACAGTCCAGCCCGAACTGCCAAGCCATGTCTTTCCTGGACCGGAATCAAGCATCCTAGGACCGGTTTCTGGCTATCAGCCGTCTTCAGCCAGGATAGCTTGACTCCAGTGGTGTGGAGAGCATGGGACTCACGACTGAGCATACCCATCCCACCCGGGGTGACAAATGCAAAAACAACAATTGATGGACAGACAGCTGAACAATGTCATACATTCACCCCAGTACAGAGATCTGGGCCTAAATCCATCGTTTTTTTGCACTCCACACCACCCCAGTTCAGACATGGCCATATGCAAATCAGCCTTGGCCCTGTGCCTCCTGGGAACAGTCCAGCCCGAACTGCCAAGACATGTCTTCCCTGGACCGGAATCGCGCATCCTAGGACTGGTTTCCGGCTATCAGCCATCTTCAGCCAGGATAGCTTGTCTCCAGTGGCGCAGTGAGCACGGGACCCAGGTCTGGGCATACCCTGCAGCAGAGGATGTGTCAGTTCAAAGTGTGGTACGTTAGTTCCTAGTGTGATTTGTCAGATCCACTCCATGCTACAACAAGGATGCACCGGTTCTGACCCATGCAAAGGGAAAGATGCGCCAGTTCCAATGAGAAGAAGCACCTTAGGTCTCACTTCCAAGGGTCTGGGACTTTGGTGGAAGCATGTTGGAGAGCAGACTCACAGATGAGAGAGTCCAGCTGCAAATGCAGGTAAGATGAAAGTCTTTTATGTCCATGAGACTTTAAATCAGGAGGCAAGCCATCAAGCTCTTGGAGTCACTCTGGGTTCAAGTGATGCGGGTCCAGTCCCTCTCACCAAGACAGAGGAAACACAGCCAGCAGGGTAGCACAGCAAGTCAGGTGTTAGGCAAAACCGCAGTCCAGCAGAGTGGCAGTCCTTTCAGCAGCACAGCCGTTCTTCTTCCTGGTAGATTCTTCACAGATCCCAAAGGCTACTGAAGTCACTGTGTCAAAGGTTCAGTACTTATACCCAGTTGGGTTTTTGAAGAGGGGGAGACGTCAAAGAAGGCTAGCTTGAATCCAGTGGCAAAGTGAGCATATTGCCATTTTACTAAATATTTTCTTTTCTCTGTAATCATGGTTGAATTTTTAAATGAACAGCACATTCATGAGACAGCTTTAGTGTGCAGATCAATCCATGTATCTTATCTAGATACAAAGAAGTGGAAGTTTGAAGGATAAAGATAGATGTTTGGATTGTGAGAAACTGTCAGAACCTAGCAAGTATGTTTCAGAAATTAGGTTTTGAAGTGCACAGAGGTCCTTTCTTCCTGCCCTGGTTTCAGACTCACTGCATGTTCGTATACAGCCCTTTGTGTGTAGACAGTACAGAACCTATTCAGGTATAATTGTGAGGCTGTGCCCAGCTGCTCCCTACAATCTACCAGGATGGCACATCAAGTCACACCTAAATTCCTTTTGTGTGCAGCTCCTTAGAGGGAATACTCAAAGCCCAGCTGCCACCCAACCCAGACTGAACAGAGAGAGGCAGCAGGCGCCAGATGGCTAAAGAAAGAAAATGCCAGCTTTCTAAAAGTGACATTTTCAGAATTTCAATTTAAAATTCCACTCAACATAAATTTTGTGATTTTAAATTGGGATTCCTGAGACACCAGCCTTGGTGATCTTATCTCTTCCCAATTGTAAATTACGCTTATAAAATGTATTAAGATAATCCCAATGTTATCCTACCGGAGAAATAGGCTTAACAGTAGGGAAAAAATAATTTGAGAGTTTTTCACTATCACAACATGTAACACTTAAAAGTACATATCCTGCCTTTTAAATACATACCACCATGCCCTCTGTGTTGTCCAGGGCCATCCTTAGGGGTTTTTAAATTCAGTGCAATTTATTGAAGCCTTCTCACAACATGACGCGTTTCAGCCGGGTTGCCCCGGCCTTGATCGCATGACGTGCCAGGAAAAACATCACCCATAAATACTATGAGGCATTTTAGAACCCTCCCATTTTTAGCATGGAAAGAGTAGATAGACTGAAGTCGCTATGAAAGTGCATAGTGCAAACATACACAATCAAGTCCTAATTGATATCAATAATATAGTTCAACAGTTAAAATTGTACATTGTTAAACATTTTAAACATTTGTAAAAATATTTTAAAAAAGGGGATTTATAAAAAAAAAATATATATATATTTTTTTCATTATATTCAAAGAAAATCCGGGGCAAGTGCCCAAATCCTATTTCATTAAAAAGGACTACCCAGAGTGTGTTGCATAGATTACACAACATATAATGCTCATAGTAAATACACCCAATGTGCAAATAGTGAAATTGTAGCTGAATTAACAGCCATACATTGTTTAAACAATTTAAAAGAGCGGATGCAGATATCTTCAAGCAAGTTTTGCAGGACATAGGGAAATATATTGTTCATCTGGTTATCACTGATAACATAAGTTCTTATTTGAAAATCAAAAAGGTCAAATCTTAATTGTGTACAAATAAATATATGAATAAAACTAGGCAATTATAGTGGAATCATTATTAAGTACATTACAATTCATCACATATTTACAATGTATTAATACCCCTCTGCCAGAAAGTCCATCAGTAAAACTAGAACAACCAATAAAATATCACAGAATAAAAGGTTTCAATAAAAATCCATTATTTTCAATAAATATAATACCAATAATTTAAAACCTAAATTCATATATATATACAAAACTTAAGACCACAGTTAATAATACATAGACATATCATAATTATAGATCAGAATAAGATTTTCAAAAGAGGGATAGACACCTGATATTAAGCCTAATATCAACTATGCATTTATCTAAACAGAACCAACACTATAAATATATTATAAGAAATGAACCAAATCTTCCCCTGTGTTTAAACCATTTGGTATTTTGGTGTTAAGTCTAACTATGTATTGACTTTCTAACTGGTGAAGCTTCTTCTCTCTGTCTCCACCACGTATTGATTTTGGAACAGAGTCAATTACATAGTACTTCAAATCCTCCAATTTGTTCTGATGCACTAGTTTAAAACGACGGGCAACCGGATATGATGGATCTGAATTCACGATTGCCTGCAAGTGCTGGAGGATCCTATTGAACACAGGGAGTTTGGTACATATGACTCCGAGGCAGACCAGGATGCTTCCACACAAACACGTTTAAGCAAGATATCTGTCTTGCAAAAAGGAGCGGGTCTTAGCCCATTTAAAAGTAAATCCAAATATGTGCCCCTGATGCATAAAGATGCCATTGACGTCTTCCATGACTGTGTAGTGAATTACATCAAAAAATTATACAAACAGACGAATACCAAAGCGAAAAAGAAGGTCGCATACGTGAAAAAAGAGTATGGAAAATTGATAAAAAAACATGAAATAGTAGTGAAAAAATCGGATAAGGGGGGTAACCTAGTGATTTGGCCAAAGCAGGATTACATACCAGAAGCCAAACGACAACTTTCTGATCCCCTTTGTTAAAACATTTCCACCCGGACGGAATACCTAAATGCCAAAGGTGAGTTACAACGGATGCTGTCCTAATGGAAAAGAGAAGGACTCATTTCTTCCAAGGAATAAAAATTTATGCACACAGAGTTCCCTATTATGCCATCACTGTATTTGATTCCTAAGGTGCACAAAGGGGTAGTACCGGTGCCCGGGAGGCCTATTGTATCTGCCATTAAAAGCATGGGCGAAAATGTAGGCCAGTATATACACTTCTTTCTCCAAGACATTGTCAAAAACCTTTCTAGCTATGTCCGGGACACCAGTGACTTTTTGCTCAAAATTGCCGATATCAAATGGGAAGACAGTATGTGGTTGATTTTGTTAGACGTTGAATCGTTATATACGAGTATTGATCATGTACAAGGTCTCAATGCTATCCAGTACTATTTGGCTAAAAAACCTATGGCTTTTTATGAACACAACAAAGTTATTCTGGGCCTTATTCAATGGTGTTTACATAACAACTTCTTTACCGTTGGCAAAGATATTTACAGACAACTAAGAGGAGTGGCGATGGGGGCCTGTTTCTCCCCCAGCTATGCGTGTTTACATGTTGGCTGGTGGGAGGAGCGGGTCCTCACTGCATTGCACTCCACTGTGATGACCAATCAGGTTGTTATCTGAGGTATATAGACGACATATTCATGGTGTGGAAAGGGTCTAAAAATGAGGCACTACTATTTATCAATGACATGAATAACAACTCCATGAATTTAAAATTCACTGCCATCATTGACCAGCATAGGATGCAGTTTCTGGATGTGGAGATTTATGTGGCCAACTCCAAACTTAATACCACACTCCATAGGAAGTCTACCGCTGGTAACATGACTTTGCATGCGACCAGCATGCACCCTAAACATACCATCATGGGAATACCGTATGGAGAGATTCTTAGGCTCAAAAGGATCTGTAGTTCCCCCTCTGATTATAAACAATGCCTCGAAGAGCTGTTAATAAGACTAAAAGATAGGGGTTACTCTGACACCATTCTAAAGAAAGCAGTTGAAAAATCTAAACTTAGATCCAGAGAGAGCCTATTTTCAATATCCCAGTCAGAATCAGAACAAGAGAATATCTCTGGTATCCTAGAAGATGGTCCTCGCATGATCACTGCTTTCAATAGTGAGGATAGAAAATTAAAACAATTCTAAAAAAGAATTGACCCATTGTGCTCAGCGATCATATCCTGAACACTAAGTTGTGGGCCAACCCTATCATTACTTTCAGGCGGGCCAAAAGTATGGGTTCTGCTTTGGACAAAGCGGCCCCAAATTGAAGTCCAAAACTCCTTGGTTGAAACATTCTAGGGGTTTTTTCAAATGTTCCAGCTGCCGCGCTTGCAGGTTCGGCATTAATACTTCATATTATTCTACTCCTTTTGATGCAGAACCTAAAGTGATTACTGGCAATTTCAACTGTAAGACAGACTTTGCCGTGTATGTCCTGACGTGTACCTGTGGATTAAGATACGTTGGAAGCACCAAGCTGCAGGTACACGTCAGGATTTTACAGCACTTGCGCGCCATATTGCACAGTGACCCAGCGTACCCTGTAGCCCGTCACTTTAAAAGAACACATAATAATGACTTATCCTGTTTAAAATACTTTCTGATTGGAGCTATACCCCCCTTAAGAGGGGAGGGGACAGGGAGTCACTATTAAAACAGCTGGAAACCAAGATGATCCTAGAACTTGATACCCGTTAGCCGAATGGATTGAACAATATTGATGAAATGCATCATTTTTTATAATATAGTGTTCTGATTCAATCATTCCATAAATATTAATATATCTTTCAGACCCGGTACATTATGTCCCCTCCCTCCTAGTTAGGTTCCCTATTTCGAGGTTGAGGTCGGGTCCCATTTCTGTTTCTCACGTATTTATCCTACTGAAGCGGCTTTTGTGATGAATATTGAAAATATGTTGGTTGAAATACAAACGCTTGGATATATCTAAATTTATCTTATCCATTCTATTTGATGTCACTCTAATTTTGTACTTTTCCTTGCTGTAGATATTTGTATATAGACATTTATAATTTTAAATGTGTATCTATATGCATCTCTATTTATCAATAAGGTTTTCTACTTCTGTACTTTGACGGAGGTCAAATTTACATAATGAATTGTCATATTAATTATAGCTTTTATTCATTATATTGTATATATATATATATGCAGCTATATATCAATTTGTATATATGTGTATATATGTATCACAAATTTAGGTGTATTTATTGGGTTTTATCATATTCTTTTGATACTATTTATACTTTTTATTATTAAGTGACGAATCATGTTCATGAATTTAGAGATATTTAAATGTTTCCAGGGACCTGTGAAACTTTCTTATGCCATGATATTTCCCGTCCCTTTATTAATGAATGTTATTACACTGAACTTCCTTGCTCCCTTTCCTGCCTTTTCTCCTTCTTTGCACTTTATTTCACTCTCACATAGCACTTTATTACCTGCCTCTATTATATGATTGGACAAGCACTATGTGCTTCAGATTGCATGTATGAATGTTTATACGCCGTACAAGAATTTTGTATTTATACAATTAGACTGTGTTTCTTTGTTGAGCGTTAATATGTGGTAGATTTATTTTACTCCCACATTGTACATGCAAAAACCCGGGATTTATCCGGTTATCTATTTCTCGGCACTTTGGTTTGTTTTTTCATAGACCAATAATAGCGGCAGTATGTCTTCACTGTTTATTTTGTCACATGACACATTACATCACTGTGAGGGGGTGTTCCCTTTGAACCTTGCATTTAAATAAGCATTATGTCTCTAGTACATGTTGCAGCGTGAACAAGGGCATAATTTGCCAGAAACGCGTAGCTGCTTTCTGTGTACCGAATAAAATCATTATGATGCTGAATCTTGGTGGTCCGTCTTCCTTCTGTTTGCTGGCGTGCTAAGCTGGAAACGCCGAGAGATTCGGAGGAGTCACGGTATATATATATATATATATATATATATATATATATATATATATATATATATATATATATATATATATATATATATATATATATATATATATATATATATATATATATATATATATATATATGAGAAATAGAAGGTTTGGGCCTGTTAAGTGGGTTATCTTCTCAGGTTCAAATGGCAGTGTAAGCTGCATCTACATGCTGTGCAATGGCAGGCCTGGGGAATGTATAGAGGTCTATTTAAGTGGTTGGCAGAATGAATGCTGCAGGCACATTGGTAGCATTTAATTTACGGGCCTTGGACGAATGTACCTGGGGCCTATAAGTAAGTTAAATATGGCAAAGGTGGATGAGTCAATATTACCCTGTTTAGAGGAGAGAGGAGAGAGCACAAGCACGTTAGCACTAGTTAGCATTGTTAAAGTGTACAGAGTCCTAAAGCCAGCAAAAACGAGGTCAGAAAAAACGGAGGGAGGCAATCTACAACCTCTGTGCCAACATTCTAATGTTTTTCTTTCTATTTCTCCCTTATTTATTTAACACATTCCACCTTTAGTGGGTGTAACATTCTAACAGCCTTATAGCCCTTCTGCCTCGGGCTATACCTGTTGGTAAAGGCCTTCACCCTTGTTATAGGCCCTCACCTTCAGCTTGGGCCTATAGCTTTGGTTTAAGACCTTTAACAACCAGTATACCCTTGGCAATGGTCTATATATGGGATGAAGACCTTATGGCATATATGATAAGGATATTGCAAGCCACCTTGGAGTTCCATGGTCATATTAAGGAACAAAGGCAAAGGTTATGGAACTCGAAAATCGTTATCATCTACACAGGAGGTATTGGTTCCCTTATAATACGATGATGGTCACACCATCATCTTTCGCACAAACCACTTAGATCCGTGCTGTGTAGCTCTTTCATTTGAAAGAGAGGGCATGTTTGCAAACATGAAAAAGAAAATAAAACACATCAAAAAAGCTGTTATATATTTGGTGCAAAATATATTAGAAAAATATATAAGAATCAGTTTAACATGTCAGTTTTTTTTAAAAGGTGCAGTAATTTGGTATGTGTAATCTTCTATAATTAGCTCAGGACTCCAAAAAATAAACATGTCGCCAAAAATATCTTCTTTTTGCTTATCACTACACAAAAACAGGAAAGAAAAAAAGTCATGTTTTGTTCCATTGCTTTAATAATGCTCAATGGCCTGACCTGCATTACCCCTTGGCTGTTGGCTATAGCAACAGACATAGTTACATAAGAACTCAACTATAATAAGTTCTTATCTGCCTCCTGTCCTGTGTAGAAGCTGAGAATCATCATCCAACCAAATAAGTGGGACAAACGGATATATGATGTTACAACGCGGACTTTTACTCCGCATACCGTTACAACGCGGTTTTTACAACGCGGATCATGTAACAACGCATGTATTTACAACGCATTTTTTTACAACGCAGGTACCTTTACAACGCAGACCATTACAACGTAAGTATTGGTAAGTATATATTAATAAGAATAATATAATAGTAACTTAATTTTAAAAGTATAATTTAAGTATAATTTAATGTAATTTAAAATAAATTAATTTCCGTTAATTAATTTAAATTTAAATTAATGTTACTTTATTTTTACCATGTACCCCTGTACCCCAGAAACTCTAAACTGACCCTAAACACCCCAAAAAAAATAAAGTAATTTTTTTAAATATAATTAAAATTAATTATTGTAAATTTAAAAAACTGATAACTTTATTTCTACCCTGTACCCCTGTACCCCAAAAACTCAAAACTGACCCTCAACCCCAAAAATAATGCAAAGTAATTTAATTTAATTTATTTACTATTAAATAATTTAAATTAAAATTAAATTTAATTTATTTTTACCCTGTACCCCAAAAACTAAAAACTGACCCTGAACCCTAAAAATACCCCTTTACCCAAAAACTAAAAACTGACCCTGAACCCTAAAAATACCCCTTTACCCAAAAACTAAAAACTGACCCTGAACCCTAAAAATACCCCTTTACCCAAAAACTAAAAACTGACCCTGAACCCTAAAAATACCCCTTTACCCAAAAACTGAAAACTGACCCTGAACCCTAAAAATACCCCTTTACCCAAAAACTGAAAACTGACCCTGAACCCTAAAAATACCCCTTTACCCAAAAACTTAAAACTGACCCTGAACCCTAAAAATACCCCTTTACCCAAAAACTGAAAACTGACCCTGAACCCTAAAAATACCCCTTTACCCTAAAACTAAAAACTGGCCCTGAACCCTAAAAATACCCCTTTACCCAAAAACTGAAAACTGACCCTGAACCCTAAAAATACCCCTTTACCCTAAAACCCAAAACTGACCCTAACCCCTAAAAATACCCCTTAACCCTAAAACCCAAAACTGACCCTAACCCCTAAAAATACCCCTTTACCCAAAAACTTAAAACTGACCCTGAACCCTAAAAATACCCCTTTTCCCTAAAACCCAAAACTGACCCTAACCCCTAAAAATACCCCTTTACCCTAAAACCCAAAACTGACCCTAACCCCTAAAAATACCCCTTAACCCCAAACATATAACATTTAAAATTTAACTATATACTTACCAATACTTACGTTGTAATGGTATGCGTTGTAAAGGTACCTGCGTTGTAAAAAAATGCGTTGTAAAAACATGAGTTGTAACAGTATCCGCGTTGTAATGGATGCGTTGTAACAGTAGTGCGTTGTAAAAAATGCGTTGTAACAAGTGCACACCGGGACAAACATGACCTTCAGACAAGCTAACAGAAAATACATTTTAATGAGAACACAATGACTCTGGTGTCCGAAGCAAAAGGTAAATTAAGCACATCGCGCAAAAATACAGCATTTACTTAAAATAGAGTAATTATCTAGGCCCCCTCATGTCACTCTTAAGATGCATATATCAAAACTATAGCTAAATCGAAACCATATAAATCACTTGTTTCACTAAATATAAATGTAAAATAATGTGTACACACATAAATAGTTGTTAAGCATGTTGCAAGTTAACATATTATTAAGAGTAAATAAATACTAATGACTTTGCATCATCAATACTAACAAGACTTATTTGGACAACATGATGAAAGCATGATTAAAGCCATGACCTATGTTTACGAGGAATTCCACTAGAAGGAAGGTTCATGCCATGGATGCAGTGTGTATGGATTTATTGGATATTGAACGGTGAAAGAGAAGAAGGAAGATCAAATACAGACCCTCAGGAAGTCCCACCTAAAAAGAAGAAATAGGAATGAGAATGTTGGATTAACCATCAACAAAAGAGCAAAAATGTGCCATTGAATTTAGTTTTGTTTACTTCCCCCTTCTTCTACCATTCTGCCAAACTGTGCACTGCTGGATGCCGAATTCGCTTTTCATCAGTTGATTTGTAGAACGTTAACCAGTAGGGGATTTAGCTGGCCACTATTGAAAGTGAGAGTCACAACGTCTGCAATAACTGTTCCAGTGTCTGTTTCTTTCTCTTCCCAGGAATAAAAACCAGTACTTGTAAAGCACGAACAATTACCCCTAAGTGTGTCAAAGTACCATAATTATTAATAAATAATTTTAGATAGAGAAGTACACCCAAGAAAGTATTGAAACAAACCGTTTAGATGATGGAAAATATTAACCAAAATGATTTGTTATTAAATAATTCATAACAATATTTAGCGAGAAATCAGGTTGAAGCAGAACATATTTGAAGAACAATGAGTGAGGGTGAAAAATTTCTTATCTTTTTTTTATTTTTATAATTTTGTTAGCTATAAGTATGATACAAGATACGGCAGGCATACACGTAGGTAAATACCATTAGCCAAATCCAAAAAAGAGCACAATGTTATAGAGAAAAGATCTTACATTATACATTCAAAAATGGATATAAAAATACCTTTGTAAACAAAACTAAATAGCACTAACTAATACAATTGAAATTCATGCATGACACAAGTTCTAATCCCACTGAACACTAGACCACACCCGTCTAAATTTTGACCAAGTGTGTGGGCCTCTTGGAAATTGCCAACTCCATTTCATAAATTTCTCCAAAAAGGACTTAAAATTCTTTATTACTAGGACTGCCTTTTGGATCCAAGCTCGAGCAACGGGCACATACAATTGCAATTGAGACAACTAGTCTCTTAAGACAACCCTGATCTTGTATTGCCCCCAAAACTATTTCCTTTTCTGTCATATCATATCCGGCCAACACTGAGAGGGCATAATTAACATCGGACCAAAATAAGCTCAGCCTTGGACACATGATTAGCATATTAAATCAGCGGCATACTCTTGGTTTTTTGGGCAGTATGATCTAGATTATGGCGGTTGATTCTCAGCCCATTTAGAAATGGCCTCAGGAGTATAGTACAACCCTGTGCTGCTGTAGCTTCAAATTCACTGATGCTACTGCTTAATCTATGATTTCCAAAGATTCCTGTACTTCCTCTTTAGTTAAAGCCATATTAAAAAGTTGACTTAATTTTAATCCAATCTGTATGCCACTGTTACTTGCAGAAGCTAGCAGCCACATGCATCAATGGAAATTGCATTCGCAAACAATGCGAATCGCAAAATTCGGCCGTTTGCGAATGCAATTCCCATTTTTGGGATGCATTAACATTTTTGTTATTTTGGCAATTTAAGAAATCGCAAAATTGTGATTTCTTAAATTGCGATTGCATTTAAGGAATCTCAAATTGAGATTCCTTAAATGCAATGCATCAAACTTTAAAAATTTGCGAATTCGCAAATAAGGGGAGCAAATTACCATGAAGTTGACCTTTGGGCATGTGAGTGTGCAAAATGTACTCCTAAGCAGATTTCAGGGGTGCAACAGGGTGTCCTTTGGACACCCCTTCACCCTTAAAATTGCATTCTTAATTTGCGAATTTTTAATGGTGAATTGCAAATTAAGAATGTCTTTCAATTCATTCCTATGGGCCTCTAGGCCCGTAGGAATGGATGGGGAAGTATTCCTTAATTGCGATTCTCAATTAGAGAATCGCAATTAAGGAATTTTAAGAAATCGCTATTTTTATAGTGATTTCTTGATGCATTTGCAATTTGCAATTCCTTAATTGCGATTCCTTATTTTTCGCAATTAAGGAATCACAAAATGCAATATTGATGCATGTGCCTGTAAAAGTTTCTGAGATTTGAAAAAGTTTACAGTAATTGGCAGTATTGTCAGGAAAAACTACAGGTACATGTTATTGAAAGACAGTCCAGTGCAGATTAGTATGAAGGTGAGATAAACAAGAATTAGCTGAAAAATAAAGAGCGCTTTACTATGTGTTTAAAATGTAAACAGTAAGAGCAGAAATGATTATGAGATTCCCTGTGGTAAAGCCAACTACATTGTTAAGAAGCACATTGCCTGCAATTCAAATCATAATTAATATATCCTGTCATGTTACTCTGACATTGGCAACACAACATTATCAGTCTCAAAAGCCATTTAGCATCTGTGCAATATAAAATCATGACTGGTCATATACAGTATGAAACAGGAATTAGTGAGACTTGAAATGTCTAGCCAATGTAATACACATCATCACAGTGTACCATGCATAAAATATTTTGTTCTAGACATTACACAGGAAAAGGTAACTTGGTGAACCTGGAGACTCTATGAGAGCCAGGCAAAAATCAAATAAATTAATACCATTATTGCTGATGCCTCTTAGAGCCCCTGGGGACTTTATGGGAGGCAGGCACCTTTTGTTTACTGTTGCTCTTACAGGGGCCCTTGGGGACTATAATGGAGGTGGGGGGAGGGGGCAGACAAAAATGTAATAGTTTAATTAAATAATCAATGGTGTCCCTCTAGGGCCCATGGTACTCTATATTATGCAATAAGAGACATGCAAAAATTGAATAAACAGATAGAAACAAGAACACTGTACTGCAATCAGCCACAAGCACAAATAAATATATCATGTAAAAATATCATGGCCCTCTTCTATCAATACTCTTAGAAAATAGCTTTTAATGTGGAATAAGAGGATTACAACACACTCTAACTGCACAAAATGGTGATAGGTAGCTCATCCACCACAAGGACACTGAAGAAACAGACATGGGAAAACAAAGACATAATGGCCATCATACATACACACTCAATGGCTCCATAAAATGGTGTTCGGTTTATGGTCAGCAAAATAGAGGCATGGAGCAAACAGACAAAATAGTGGCCTATGATAAACATACACGCTGGCTACACATGGCCAGCAAAAAGGGAAGCATGGAGAACAAAGAACAAATAGCAACCTAAGGCGAACAGAGATACTATGGGGTCCATTAGGATGATGGGCGGACTTTGCCCGCCCGTCATCCTATCGTAAATCGGGACCACCCGCCATATGGGCGGGGGTCCCGGGGGTGCCATTAGGATGTGCCCGCCACAGTGGCGGGCACATCCTGTATTTTCAGCATTGTGGCGGGCGGTGCTCTCTGCACCGCCCGCCACGATGCTGAAAATGCACTTTCACATTTTCATTTGCAAAGCGGCAGGCACCGCGCGGTGCCTGCCGCTTTGCAAATGACAATGAAGGGGGGTACCACAGGTACCCCCCATGTGCACCCCCAATTGTACTTCACTCTGGGGGCCCGCAGGGGGCCTCCAGAATGAAGACTGCATGCCTTTCCGCCACGGAAAGGCATTGAAAAATGCCCATTATAATATGGCTGGCGGTGTCTGATAGACACCGTCACCATGTTATCCCTTTTCCGCCCCGGCCGCAATGCGACCGGGGCGGAAAACAGGCGGGCGGTGTTTCCCACCTCTGCGGTCCCCTCCGCCATCGTAATATGGCGGGGGGAATGCCGGGAAGGATGTCGGGCGGAATGCCAGGCAGAGGCAATCCGCCCGACATCCTAATGGACCCCTAGCTATGCAAAATAGCCTCCACCACATGCACCCCTCCTCCCCCAAAAAACAACAACCTGTATCATTGCAGGGAAAGGATTTTGTAGATATAGATTATTTACCCACAATCGGGTTAGAATATGGGTAAAATATGGGTAAAACATGGAACTGCCCTTTATTCACCACCATTAAACTTAAAATACCAAATTGCTGAATTAATGGTGGTATTTTCTTCTTTGCTTTTTTTACCATGCCTCCTTTCTTTGCAAGCCAAGTGGCCACCTTTTTTTGTGGCCAGTGTTAGTGTGTATTTGCCATAGGCCATCTTTTTGTTTTGTGTAGTCATTGTGCTTTGCTTTTTCCGTAGGCTTCCATGTGTTCTTTGTTGTGCAAGTCTTTGCCTTTTGTGCCCACGTGGCCATTTGGTAGTCAGTGTGCTTTCCTTTTGCCATAGGCCTGCATGTGTTATTTTTTGTCTGTGCCTTCACGCGTCATGGCCATGTCGCCAGCAGCAATTTTGTAGTCAGTGTGCCTTGCTTTTGCCATACTCCTGCATGTGTTCTTTGTTGTCCATGTCTTTGCCTTTGGTGTCCATGTGGCTGGCGGCCATTTGTACTCAGTGTGCTGTGCTTTTGCCATAGGCCTGCATGTGTTGATTGTTGTCCATGCCTTTATCCTTAGTGGCTATGTGGCCATTTGGTAGTCAGTGTGCCTAGCTTTTGCCATAGGCCTGCAAGTGTTCTTTGTTCTCAATGCCTTTGCCCTTGGGGGCCACGTAGCCGGTACTTAGGAGCAGATTTATGTTAACTGGCGCATCCCCAGGGATGCGCCATTTAACATGCGCCACAGTACGCCACAGCTCCGCCAGCCATGGTGCGCCGCATTTATAATGCGGCGCACCATGGTGCAAAAACGGCACAGATGCGTGACGCATCTGTGCCGGAAATATGGCGCATTGCTGGAGTTGCGTCGCAAGAGCGACGCAGCTCCAGCAAGGCTCGGGGGTGCCCCATTTTAACAATGCTGCGTCAAGACCTACGCCTGCTTCAAGCAGGCGCAGGCTTTTGACGCCGCATTGGCTTAAAAGTGACTGAGTGAAATCTCATAGATTTCACTCAGCCACTTTTGCGAGGCGCACCTGCCCCGGAACGCCCACCCTGCGCCGGAACGCCCAAAAGCGGCGCAGGGCTTTACAACGTTACGCATCTGCCTAGATGCGTCACGTTGTAAATCGTTCGTTGGGATGCGTCACGTTTACGCCGCCTTGCGTGACGCAACAGCGGCGTAAACGTGGCGCAAGGGCCTCATAAATCTGCCCCTTAGTTTGTAATGTCCTTTTCTTTTGTCATAGTCCTGCATGTGTTCTACATTGTCCATGCCTTTTGCCTTGGTGGCCATATTCCAGTGTAGCCATTTTGTGAAGGCAGTGTGTTCATTTTCTTTCACTTTTCAAAGACATTTTCTAGGGACATTGATACAAGAGGCCTATGCCATTTTGTTATTTGTTATTTTTTTCCTTTTTCCCTGATGTGAGTTTAATGTGCTTGAAGACGATTGTAGTATTTATGTACATGTTTTTTTAATTAATTTTTTGCCTTTTTCCCCTCTGCCTCCTTGCATCCCATAGGATTTCTCAAACTCGTTAGGAGGTTTCCCTGCACTGCCTGCCTACCCTAGGCTCACACCAGCAATAGTAATTTTAAGAATTGTTCCACTTTCCTTGGCCTGACCAGCACCCACCAGCTGTCATAGACACATACCAGCAATACTTTTTTAAGTATTATTCCTTTTTCCCTAGCCTGGTCTGCACCTGCTGCATGCCATAGGTGTACATCAGCAATAATATATTACGGAATATTCAATTTTCCACTGTCCTGCCTTGACCTGCAACAATGTATGTTAAACGTTTGGAATGGTTGTATGATGTTACAACGAATTCCGTTGCAACGCATGCCTTTACCACGCATGCGTTACAACGGAATTCCTTTCCCATGCATCTCCTTTATTACGAAAATGCCTTTTACACGCACATTTTTACAACGTTTTTCGTTGTGAAACTATGCATGTTATTGGCATTTTTATGTTAAAGGATTTTAACATTAACCCTTATATTTTTCCCCTGTGAAACCACCCCCTCATTCCTCCTTACCTCTCCACGTCCTCTTCTTTCCAATCCCTTCCGACGTGACGTTTCACGTCGTTTAGAGGAAACGGAAATGGTTTTCCGTTTCCTCTAAAGACGCCGATTGCCTCCACATTTCTTCATCTTTCTGAATCAGGTGAGTTTCTTTTGGGGGGAGACCCCCCGAACGCCCCTTTATTTAACCCACTTTTTTTTGGGTGGTGGGGGGAGACCCCCCAACCCCCCCTTTTTTTGTTTCCTTTTGCACACATGCCTTTACTAAGTATCTCGTAGTAAAGGTATGCGTGGTAAAGGCTTTTCGTGTAACCACGCCTGCGTTGTAAAGCATGCGTGGTTATGGTTACTCGTGGAAACGGCTGTGTTGTAGTGGCCGTTTCCCATTTGGAATAGGTACTACTCTGTTCATTAGGTAGTAGGCCATATACAAATGGTACAGTAGTATTTTGGAACTTACCATGTATGGTACAGATTTGAGCAAATGGTTAGGGGCACATTTTGAACATGCCATCCGTCATCTATGTTCGACATTGACTTTGTTTTAGCAAATTATCTGAAGTACAAAATAGTATGATACATTGTTCCCTGTTTAGCTTATTGGTATAAAAGGAAGGGTTCCTCATTGTGTGTTATGGTTAAATGATCAGGAATTTGGATATCTTGATATCTTCAAGGGGCAGGAGGTCTATCCGTGGTAGCTTTTTAAGTTTGTGCTACTACGGGTTTTAAGGTGGGTTATTAGTTTTTAACCTTCTAGGGTGAGTTTTTGTTTACTAAATGTTTTCAGTAGCTTACTTTTTATAGTCTTTGTTCGGGTTTATAAGTTTTGTTGTTTGGGTAGAGTTTTTTTTTCTCGATGTTGTAGTAATTGCTTTGTAGTATCTACATTAAAAAGACATACAAGTAGTACTGTACTTAGTTGGGTAATGTTTCATTTTAGTATTACAAAGAAAGCCAGTTTATAAGTTACTATAAATTTATATTTTACTTACTTTTGAAGTTAGTTGTGTATATTTTTCCGCTTCTGTTTGTCTATTGTCTTTGAAAAATTTGCCCACTTTTGTAGATATTGGAGTAGCAATTAGTTACATTTTGTATGTTTTTGTATTGTTTGGTCATTTGGCTTCATGTGTTTGGGTAATATTGTTTGTATTGTGATTTCATTGGTTTGTGTTTTTTTAGTTTTAACTTTCTTTCAGTGTTTGCCTTTTAATGATGAAATTTAATTAGAGTTTATTTTTATAATGGTATTTAAATATAGTGTTATGTTTGTGTGTGATTTATTTTTATACATAAAAATAAATGTGTTCATTGTTTAAATGTTAATAATTGTTATAAATATATTTCTGTATTATAAGTTTTTGATTCCATTTGGTTTCATTTTTTGGGGTAATTAACGTTTATTTTTGTAATTTATAATTGTTAGAATGTTGTTAGAATACTGATCACATTTTATATCGCTATTCTTATTTATTTATGTGAAATATTATTATTTTGATGTTTTTGATTTTAAACTATTAGTTTTTAATGATATTTATGTAGTTGATATTTAATTTTCTGATATTTGTTTGTTTTTATTTCTCTATTTAAAGGTCACAATATGTTTTAATTTAATAATTGTGTTACCAATACAAGTGAAAAAACATATTTATGACTGTGATATTTTGGTTATCAATATTTAGGTATTATTAGTGAATTATAGGAAGACAACAGTTTTGTAAATGATAATTATATTCTGATATTTTAGGGGGGGCACTATTGTTTACTTCAATATTATATCAGTAAACTGACATTTTTACATCAACCTGCACTACACAGTATTGACCAAGGTAAATAGCAGAGGAGTTAAGAATAGTAAATCTATACTTACCTCTATATTCATATTGTGAAGATATGTTGATAGCATTGTGAAGCTAGGACATGTTCAGGTCAATATTATTGACCTCATTTTTGTGGAATACAACAAAGATAAATTACAGTTGTGGTACAACAGCGCATCATAGTTGATTCACCAACTGTGGAAACGATTCCCAAGAAAAAAATATTTTTTATAAAGAGTTGATTAATAACATTTTTATTTTTCTAAAGACAGTGCCATCTGTGGAAAATGTGATGATAATGAAGCACAGAAATACAGCAGCCACATAGTTAGTTGCTCGGAGTGTACAACACAAACACCCTGGTCCCTCCCAGGGGAGGGAACTAGAGGCATGGGGTATTCAGGGTGAGCTGGCCTCCATACTGATATGTGTTCACAAAAGAAGCTACCCTGAGTGAAAGAAGAGCGAAGTTTAAAAGGTTTTAAGTGGACTTACTGCAATCTCACAAAAATGTAAAGACTGTCCTCACACACCGCCTGCTGTCATGCTTCATCATCGGCAGTCCTCGCTCTCTAAAAACTTGATTTATAGAGAGTGGGCCTACACCTGGAGACAGGGAGGCACTTCTACATCTAAGTGGGGTCCCATGATAGTAAGTGATAGTTAGAAATCAGTGTAATCAGCAAAAATACATTTATTCGAATGGCAATTACAGGATATTAAAATGGAAGCGGTGAACATGGGTAATTAGAACCCTGTCACCGTAATGGTGAAGGTCGTCAACATTTTTATACTCTTATGGCCCAAAGGGTCCGGGCATTCTTCAAGATGAAAGAGATGTAGACTCCTATCTTACCAAAAACTGTGTTTCCTTTCCCTCTCTTAATCACACACTCACTGGTACTGGACAATGCCTCTACCAAGCCCGGTCTAGTCTTTCTCTCCACTCTCCATTACCTGGACCTTATCTGTACTTTTTCTTCTTACTACGGGCCATAAATCAGCTTACCCTACTCTCCTCTCCTTCTCCCCCCATACAGCACTATTGTTGAAACTAGTGACCATTGTCCTTATGATCACCTGAAATCAATCAGGTTGTAATGTCGTCGACTACCCAGCATAGAACTTTAGCGCTGTTGTGGTCAATTTATTTATCCCAAATCTAAAATACCAATTGTATATCATTGTATTGTACAATTGACCACTCTGATATTTGTTCTTACTCTTTTGCCGTTCACGCTGTTATCGTCTCGCCCCTGTGTCACTGCTCTATCCACTGTCACTTGCACACTCAGTGCTCACTCGTGTGTTATGGTCACCATTTATTGATTTCTATTGTGGTGCTGTTTCAACTACCTACAAATATTAATTGTTTCACTTTACCATTCCTGTTGTGGTCTCCCTTCTTTTTCTGCCATCCCTTGTGATGTACACTACTATTTTGTCTGCAAACGTGAGACACACATGGTATGTCATTTACACAGTTGTGAGGCCGGCTCACAGTCTTACTCCGTTGGTGGTTACTACACATCCCATGGGAAGAGGGTGAAGTGAAGACCCTGTAGTCACACTCTACTAAAACAAGAAAAATTGATTTCACATTTAAAGGGAAGCATTTCAGTTAGGGTGCTCTGGTTTCACATAAGCATGCATTCATACTACCACTCATATGCTTACTACATCTAGGTATGTCTCGCTCCGTAGTCCTAGCGTTCGCTCCTATTTTCCATGGTGGAATGAAGGACGAGAGAATCCAGTTTAAATAGGCACCTTAATTGGTGAATAGGTAGCACGTGTGGAGTAACAAATGCCAGAAAATGTTTCTGGAAACCTCTCTCAATAAATGTGGGTGTGTGCTGACCAACGCGTCAGAAAGAAAATGCAGCAGTTGTAGCTCAAATGTGGAACCCTGGATATTCCCCGGTGTTCTGCCGGAGGCCGACAGAGTCTGCCTGGCCTCAGTGTCAGAGCGAAATCACCTGTGTTGCAATGAAGGTGCATGGGCGCCGTAATGGAGATATGAGTTCAGCTGTCATACACAGAGCACACCTGTCCCAGCATGCTTGTGCTCTGCGTATACAAACAACATGACACATGCCTAGTGCGCCTGTGTTGTGGTTTACAGGACTATTCTCACATTGTCTGTGTACTGCGTGGAAAACAGTAGCGCAAATCTGGGAAGATTGGCCACTAATTTAGCATGGCACGTGCCTTGTTCTAGCGCACCCATGTTAGTTGGTCTCACGCTATTTGTGTACCAGGTTTCAGAAAAGTAGCACAAGGCTGATCAGAATAGCCACTATCTTTAAATGGTGCAAATTAAGTTGTGCAAATTAAGTTGCATACCCCATAATGAAAGTAAAAATACTTATTCAAGGTTCAAATTGATGAGCAGTGTACCATTGTCGTAGACAAGAAAACTCGTTTTTTATTGCAAGAAACCTAGGGTTTTCACGCTGCAGAAGATGGTAATCAGAGGGTAAACATGAGCTGGAGGGAAAAGGTCACATGCACTCTCATGCTAGAGAGAAGAAAATGGTGCTTTCTAGAGCACCGTGCACGATTGTCAGTGTTAGCTGTGTTTGTATGCATGTATCCCTCATTTCATCATCACCCATTGTGGAGCCATGGGATGTTGTAATTAATTCCAGTATCCCATGACCAAAGTCGTTACACCCAACGTTGTTCTCTGATGTGTAGTATTCTCTGGATGTTTGAGTTCATTCTCCTTATGACATCAAGAACTACCCATTCAAGTCAACATCTTTGTGGTTGTGTTCCAGATAGTAGCACGTTAGCTTAGTGTTAGTCTTTTTGCACCTGATGGTGCTCCTGTGTCCTTTAATGCGGGTACCCGTGGTCTGTGTCTTGTGTAGCTGCATGTCACACAGCTACTGCAAGGGTAGTGACCGACTGGTCTGTGGTTTGATTCTGGTTTTGTCGGGACTGTGTTTTCACGTGGACTAGCTCATTTCATATGCTTGTGTTTTGCTTGAACACAAAAAGTGGCAGCAGCCACTCTTTTGTTGCTCCATGGAGGATGTGCCAGTGTTTCCATATAATGCTCTATACTCTATTTGAGATTGGAGTGTACGTGGTGACACATACTAGTATTTCATTATCCTTTTTATTTTGGGTTTCGAAAAGTGCCTCTCGGTTATTGTTCCTGGCTTTCTTTCTTGCTTTTTTAATATTTTTAGGGGGTAATGACAGGTTGTAAGCTTATTTTCCAATGTCTGTGCCTGTTTGTTCTAAGTTTCGATGGAGGAACAGTTCCTTCGGATCCTTAGGAACTGACCTACCGGGAGGTCCTGTCGAAGGGACTTCAGATGAAAGCTTTCAAAAACAAGGAGACTGTTTCTGCCTGTACTTTGGTTGTGAACCTTAGTTGTGATCCCTTCTGGAGACAAGGTGTAGCGGGAATTCCGTTCTCCTACAGAACTGTGCATAGAGATTCGGAACTTCAGTGAATTAGGATGACCCAAAACTCACCTCAGTACCCAAAATCCCCTTACCGAGCTAGCTACAGTGTCTCATTGGTCATAACAAACTCCCAATGTTTAGACAAACCAGAACATGAACTTAGATTACCTCAGGTATCGTGGAACACATGAACACTCTTTCGCTATATAATCATTTCAAACCAGAACGTGGAGTAAATGAGGACACGTGCATATTTGAAATATTTATTTACTAATGCAGGGTTCTCAAACGCAGTATCTTATATAATACAAGCAAACATATTATAAGCAACAAAGTTATCAGCATAGTTACTAGTCCATAAAAGGCGAACGGTGACAGCATACTAAGATGCTGAAATGAATAGGAATTAACAAGACCTATTTCTCACCCTCCCTATTTAGCATAGTATATTTATATCTATGAAGGTCTCATTTGGGTTTTAGCAGGGCGGGCCCATACCTCAAAATCTCAGTGGCAGAGGATCACATCATCTTCCACCAGCTGTCTGCTTGCGAAGCACCATCAAGTGTGTTACATGTGTTTTCAGCAAAGCAATATAAAACCCGCTTAGAGCCAGATTTTGGCAACAACTGCATTTGTGTTATGTCTAGGAAGGTGCGAAGATCAGACCTCACAACAACACTGTGTGGAGTTATCCTTAGAGGCTTCAGCACTCACTGTGCAGACAGTGTACCAAGCAAAGCTGATATCAGAGCAATAACATATTATTTCTCAAGTAAATCACAACGCTCTTCTAGGTTGAAAGCTAAAATAACAATTATGTGTTGTGTGCAAAATGAAGCAAAAGGAAAAATGGCGTTTAAACATTTAATAGGCTCATGCTAACTTAACACAGTACATAGAAAAGAAGTAGCTATATGACAAAGGTAATAAGCAGATCCAAAAAAGACCGCCTCCTCGATACTCATTGAAGCGCAAATTTTAAAAGTTAATCCCGGCTGTTGACCCAATGGACAAACTTCTCGGCTTTTCTCATGATTTTCGCGCCAGATAACAATGACATCGTCGGTGTACTGCCGCCAAAGTGTTGTTGTGTTCCAAAGGGACTGTTCTGATTAAATATGTGATCTACCTCGAATTGGTGGAGATACAACCATGCTGGGAGCAAAGGTACTACCCATGGAGGTTACCCTGATTTGGTAGTATATTGTGTCCCCATATTCAAAAAGGTTATCAGTGAGTGCTAATTCTGCACACTCCATGATGAAATGTCTAGGAGTCATATAATCCCAATCACTATCAAGCAGGATATGCTCTACCACACTTAAGGTGCGTGTCTATTATATGCTGGTGTACAGCTCCTCAATATCCATTGTGAGAATGAGGTCTTCAGTGGGGTTAATTTCTAGGTCGCTGAGGAGGCAGAGGACATCCTTTGTATCTCTCAGGTAGGAGGTGGATGTTTGGACAATTGGCCTTTGAAACCATTCACAGAATTGTGACAGCGGTTCAAGAACAGAGCCTATGCCCGATACAATAGGTCTACCTGGCGGGGGCATTCTGTTTTTATAGATTACACAAGGCTTCCCAGAGGGTGACTTTGAAATCCACTGTATGGAAAAGTATGAGATAAGTGTTGTGGGGCATATTTATTAAAGAATCATGCAGCGCAGCAAGTCACCTCGCTGCGCTGCGTGTTAGGGAAAGGGCAGGAATGCATCATATCAAACTTGTTTCCATGCATTCCTGTCTTTTCCCTGCGCTGGTGCACCACATGTTGGCTAGCACCAACGCAGGCCTCCTTGCACCATGTGGTCACTTCCTGCACAGAAACCATCCTGCTTACAATATAGGCACTCTTGAACTGTGGTCAAAGGGTGCCTGTGTTGTAAGCAGGATTGTGCAGAAAGGGACACCTTCCTGCACAAAAACAATTCTGAGCGGCATTTTCCTCTTTCTATGTGTTATGCAGAGTGCAGCACAGACAGAAAAAGGAAGTAACAAGGAGAAGTAAAGATAAGTCTCCTCGTTATGCCTCACCTAGGGAGGCGCAGCATTGTGATGCATTCCCAGATCTACCAGTAATGGTAAATCCAGGAATGCGAAAAAGTCCATGGTTGGGTGCGTGGAACACCCACTCTCCACCCGTAGAACCCAGGGGCAGAGAAACACAATTCAGCAATTTGCACTGCATTGCGTTACTCTAGATTTATTAAGCTACGCAAGGCCAAGCAAGGTAGCCTTACTTGGCTTCATAAACGTAACTTAAGAGTTGTGTTGTTCTTGCGCCCCATTCTGTTTTAACTCAAGTCTTTGATAAATTTGGCCGCAACTCTCTAATACTGTGACTATGACCGCTTTCTCACCTAACCAGGAACTGCAATTAAATACACAAGTTTCCCCTATCCTATACTCCCGAAATTGTAGATAAATGGAACAGACAAATAGGATTGTGAAACGTGAGAGATGTTAATGTTTTAAAACTTCAGGTCATATACAATAGGCCCATCCATAGGAAGTGTTGGGATACTATTTATTTACACACTCAGGGGCAGATTTATAAGCCTCAAGCGCCACTGGTGGGACACTTTGAGCAACCTGCTGCCAGAAACCGGTCCTCAGAAGCTTGTTTCCGGTCCAGGGAAGGCATGGCTTGGCAGTTTCGGCTGGACTGTTCCCATGAGGCACAGGGTCAGACTGATTTGCATATGGCCATGTCTGAGCTGGGGTGGCAGAGTGGGCTAAAGAACGGTGATGGATTAAACCCAGATCTGTTGACTGGGTGTGAGTGTTTGATTGGTTCAGATGCTCCGTCCATCACCACCCCCTTTTGTACCGCTTTGTTCGCCTTAAGTTGGCAGGGTATTGTCAGACGTGAGTCCCTTGCTCACTTTGCCACTGGATTCAAGCAAGCCGGGCTGAAGACGGCTGAAATGCCAGAAACCGGTCCTCGGAAGCTTGTTTCCGGGTCCAGGAAAGGCATGGCTTGGCAGTTCGGGCTGGACTGTTCCCATGAGGCACAGGGTCAGACTGATTTGCATATGGCCATGTCTGAACTGGGGTGGCAGAGTGGGCTAAAGAACGGTGATGGATTTAACCCAGATCTGTTGACTGGGTGTGAGTGTTTGATTGGTTCAGATGCTCCGTCCATCACCACCCCCTTTTGTACCGCTTTCTTCGCCATAAGTTGGCAGGGTATGCTCAGACGTGAGTCCCTTGCTCACTTTGCCACTGGATTCAAGCAAGCCGGGCTGAAGACAGCTGAAATGCCAGAAACAGGTCCTCGGAAGCGTGTTTCCGATCCAGGGAAGGCATGGCTTGGCAGTTCGGGCTGGACTGTTCCCATGAGCAACAGGGTCAGACTGATTTGCATATGGCCATATCTGAACTGGGGTGGCAGAGTGGGCTAAAGAACGGTGATGGATTAAACCCAGATATGTTGACTGGGTGTGAGTGTTTGATTTGTTCAGATGCTCCATCCATCACCACCCCCTTTTGTACCGCTTTGTTCGCCTTAAGTTGGCAGGGTATTGTCAGACGTGAGTCCCTTGCTCACTTTGCCACTGGATTCAAGCAAGCCGGGCTGAAGACGGATGAAATGCCAGAAACCGGTCCTCGGAAGCTTGTTTGCGGTCCAGGGAAGGCATGGCTTGGCAGTTCGGGCTGGACTGTTCCCATGAGGCACAGGGTCAGACTGATTTGCATATGGCCATGTCTGAACTGGGGTGGCAGAGTGGGCTAAAGAACGGTGATGGATTTAACCCAGATCTGTTGACTGGGTGTGAGTGTTTGATTGGTTCAGATGCTCCGTCCATCACCACCCCCTTTTGTACCGCTTTCTTCGCCATAAGTTGGCAGGGTATGGTCAGACGTGAGTCCCTTGCTCACTTTGCCACTGGATTCAAGCAAGCTGGGCTGAAGACGGCTGAAATGCCAGAAACCGGTCCTCGGAAGCTTGTTTCCGGTCCAGGTAAGACATGGCTTGGCAGTTCGGGCTGGACTGTTCCCATGAGGCACAGGGTCAGACTGATTTGCATATGGCCATGTCTGAACTGTAGTGGCAGAGTGGGCTAAAGAACGGTGATGGAAAAAAAAAGGGAGACTAAAAAAGGGGTAAACTCCAATCAGACCCAAACTCCACAAGAGTTACCTCCAACACCAAAGCCAATCGAATATATTATATCCACCACTAAATTAGGGGCTAATCTTACGCATCCGGAGTATCCATGGCCAGCTCATAAATGTGGCTACACCTACTACCACCAAAGTGGAGGTATCCAATTTCAAGATTCTACTTGCAGCCAATGCAGATCTGGTACCCAGTACCCGGCAGACAGGTCTTAACCACCGCCGTCTGGGCTGTTGGTACTCTGGACAGACAAAAAGGAAGTGCTCAATCGTTTCAACCTGATCCACACAAAATGGACATTTGTCACTACCTACGATGTTCCATCTGCTTGTTAGCCCCCGTAACGGAAGGGTACCTACCCTAAACTGGTGATACAGTTTACGGTCTAGAGGTTTTGTTATTGTGTCCCAGTATTCTTCCAAGTAGGAATCATCCTTAATGACAAGCAAGGCTGCAGTCATAGAACTACCTATCAGGGATTCATGCCTCTTGTCTTTAATTCTGGACCAGTACATATCCCTGAAAATCTTTTTGGGTGGAAATACAGCAGTGTCAGGGTTAGCCCATAGCTCCCCCATCCCCATGTCAATTAATATTAATTTGATTTCAGTCAGCCAAGGGATTCTGTGAGCGCCCCCAGTTCCCTTAACTTCATAAAGAGCCTTGGCATGTAAGGAGAGTTCCGGCGTAGTCCACAGGCGCGGCCAAAACGCCAGTGGTCTATACCTTACTACGTCCTCAACAGGCTGACAGCCAAGGTTATACAATAGGGGTATATGTGGGGGTTAATTGGGGAAGCCCTACCACTGTCCTAAGGAATTTATTCTGAGCAACCTTTAGAGGGGCCACATTACTAAAGCCCCACAATTCAGCACCGTACAGGACGGCTGGGAGGATTTTTAGATCGTAAATTTTAATCAAGGGGGCCATCGGTCTAGTTAAGGAGAGCTTATGTTCTTTAAGCAATGCTCCTCCTAATTTTGCAGGTTTTAAGGCTAGTAGATCTATCTGGGGTTTCCAGCTTAATGTATCACTAAAAGTTACCCCAAGGTATGTAAAGACAGATGTCTGTTCCAGGATGTCTCCTCCCATGAGCACTCTTGCCCTGACTGGTCGTGTGCCGTGGAGAACCATAAATTTGGTCTTCCCCACGTTGACCTCCAGCTCATGTTCGCCACAAAACAACTCAAAACGAGACAGTGCCAGCTCTAATCCCTGTCTCGTCTTAGATATTAAAAGAGTGTCATCTGCGAACATGAGCAGGGGCACCTTCATACCAGTCAGGGTTGGTGCATCTGTTGGATGGTTAGTAAAGTATTTGACCACCCCATTTATAAACAGGGAAAACAGGGTGGGGGCCAGTGCACACCCTTGACTAACCCCTTTGGACACTTCAAATCTTGATGTTACCTCCCCTGGTTTACCCCAGCGAACCTGGGCATAAGTATGTTCGTGGAGAATAACCAATATCATCACCAGCTCGCACAGCATACCCATCCACAGCAAAACTTCCAAATGTTTGGCCCTAGGCACAAGATCAAGCGCAGATCTTAAATCCACAAAGGCTGAAAACAGAATACCACCCCCAAGATTACTTCCTTCCAATACAGGAGCATGAATCTGAGGGCTTGGTCCAAGGTCCCTACATGTGACCGAAAACCCGCCTGGAGGGGCGTAAGTATGTCCGTTTTAGACATCCAGCTCTGGATGCGTCCCAATACCAGGCGGGCAATGATCTTTTGCACTGCATCGATAAGGCTTATTGGCCGGTAGTTGTCAGGGGCGGAGAGAACGCCTTTTTTTGTAGATCGGCAAAATCTCCGCCCCATACCAAGAATCGGGGACCGATGCTCCTCTAGCAAGGGCATTGGCCAGAGTTGTGAAATATGGCATCCACAGTGCTGGCTCTTGCTTGAATAGGTCCTCGGGAATGCAATCGGGCCAGGAGCTTTACCACTCTGGATTATTTTGAGAACCGCCTCCACCTCACTAGGGGCAAATGACAGTGTCTCAACAGAACTGATGGGCAGTAATGTTTCATCTGGACCTACCCTTATTTTGAACTGATTCTCAAAATATCTTACCCACTGTTGAGGCTCAACGTGGTTTGTGGGGATCCTATGTTGCTGGCAATTACCCCACCTGAGAACGTTCCAGAAGTGTGTCATCTTCCTCCCCTCACAGGCTTGAAGTAGCTCCCTCCAGCGATCCTCATCCCAGTTTTTCTTTGCCTGCGCTTGAGCGCCTTTATATATAGCCCTACAACTTCGTATAGCATCAGGGAGTCTAGGTTTAATGGCAATAATCAGGGCACTGTGGGCCTGTCTGCAGCTATTGTCATACCAGGAGCTTGGGCTCTGAACTTTATTTCCCTTGGTTTGTAATACATTTTTGGTAAAAAACTATTTAAGCCTCAAGAATAAGTCACTATGGATGCCCAACATTTTAGCATCAAGCACCTCCTGGGACTCGCAGCTTTGTATTATGACCATGGAGGAGCTAACCATGTCTCTTATGGTAACCCTAGATCTTTCATTACTGGCAATCTTTGGCCACTGAACCCTTCTCAGATCATTAGTTAGGGTAACTAAATCCTGTACAGGAGCGGCTTCAGCTATAGGGGTATTAGTAAAGCTGCTATCGGATATAGTCAGAATCAGGGGATTGTGGTCACTTTCCGGCCTTTTCACCACCACCACTAATATATAGTCAATTCGGCTCCCAACTCTGCCGTTATCGAAGGTCAATTCCCCTAGCTTATCAGACCTTGATCTACCATTTACTGCCCTCATTCCTTTATCTAGGCACAGCCCATTCACTTGCTAGGCCAGAGGTGTCCACTTCCTTATTGGTTTTAACTCCAATTATGGAATGCCCCACAATGCGTCCTCATCCTCAGTTAGCTTGCCATCGTCCTCATCCAGGGGCTCAAAACTAGTGTCAAAGTCCCCAGCCACTACCAAGTGGCCAACTTTCCCCTCTAGACTGATGAAGCCATCCAGACATGAGATCGTTGGGGAACACCTCCCTCCAGGAAGCCCCCTCGCATAGATGTTGACAATGAGGGTATTGAGGCCCTTAGCAGAACTGACTCTGATTGCCATAATATCAGGACTATCACTTCAATCACAGAGACACCCTCGCTCTGACGTACCCAGATGGTCAAGCCACCCACCGGTCTTCCCCTAAGGCCCTTGGCTGCTGGTTTGAAAAAATTCAAGTAACCCGTGCGGAATTGCACCTCAACTGCCCAGGTTTCTTGAAAAATCCATATATCAGATTGATCTATAAACTTTGCCCAGTCTGGATCATGTAGCTTTGCCTCTAGCCCTGCAATGTTCCATGACAAAACCGTTAATAGGGGACTGGACACATTGTTGTTAATAAGACTACGGGGGAGCGAGGGGTACAACAGATGGACCATCATTTGTGGGAGTTGTTACCTGTGTCATAATTATCAATATTGAAATGAACTGCTTGACAGAGAAAGTCAAGGTAATAGGCTAGAAGAGAAAAAGCATAGGCTCCATATATCACGTATGAAGTAAAGTTGGCAAAATAGTCAATAAATATAATGCAAATGTTAAAGTTCCAAGGTAACAAAGGCCTTATTTAGAGTTTGACTGATACGATATTCAGTCACCACTGTGACAGATGCACAGCACACCACAATACATGTGCGTTACAGCCTGTGGCTCGGTCCTATACGGGATAGCTATCATTTTTTGTGATAGAATAGCTCAGCCACCAAACTCTAAATAAGACCAGGGCCGGACTAGGAGCTTAAACCGGCTCTGGCAATTAAGTCTGATCGGCCGCAGGGGGTGGGAGGTGGCTGTTGGGAAACACTGCTGCTGTTTTAGGTACAGGGGGCCGATATTGCAGCCCTGCTGCAAAACTGGCTCCCTGTACAATAAACGGTCCCTACCGGTCCAAAGCTGGGCCCACCCTTCTAGCCCAGCGGGAAAACGTCTGGTACCTGCTACGGCCAGTCTGGCCCTGAATAAGACCAAAGACATCTTGGGCCTCATATATGAAAAGTGACGCATCGTTGCGTGAAAACAGCGATGCGTCACTTTTCATTGCGCCCTCTTTGCGACACCAATGATGCGTCATATTTACAGTATGACGCATTATGTCGCAAGGAGTCTCAGATACGTCAGTATTTCTGACGCATCTGTAGGCACAAAAATGACGCATTGCTGGAGTGTGTCACAAAAGTGACGCAACTCCAGCAATGTGTCCTTTCACATGGGGCAAGCCCCATGTGAAAGGGCTTGCGTCAGTCTTACGCCTGCTGTGAGGCAGGCGTAAGATTTTGACGCATTTGAGTCCTAGAAGTGGCACAGTGAAATCTCATAGATTTCACGGCGTCACTTCCATGACTCTTTCTTGCGTCAATACGCCCCCCTTGCATACATTATACCTGGCGCAGGTATAATATGGTGCAGGGGTTTACAAAGTGATGCATGTATCTAGATGCGTCACTTTGTAAATATGGCACAACAAGGTGCATTTTTTACGCCACTGGTGCGTCACAAAAAGTGACGCACCGGCAGCGTAAAAGAAACGCACAGCCACATAAATGAGGCCCCTTGTACCGTTTTGTGACGTCTTAGTCACATTTTTAATACACAACGCCAGGCACCTTTTTCCTCACCAATAAAAACCCATTCTTATGAGGGATGTTTTGTGGAACTGCTTTATGGGTATGGTTCTTTCTCAGCACGTGTTCTTTTGACACCCATAGAGCTCAAGCAACACAGTGGTATTTTCCATTCCAATTTCACCCCCTGATATACGTCTAATCTTCAAATAGCAGACATAAAAAATTGGCTGAGTCAACAATTCAACAAAAAGTTAATCGTAATTGGACCCAAAACAGAACGTCATTTAGCAGAAATTGCGTAAAAACACGTTAGCTAGATTTCCACTGATACATTTTTAAATACCCATAATAGGTTTGGGGCCAAAGCAAGCATACTGTTCATTAGCAACTGTGATAAAAGTTTATTCACGGTATCTACAAAATAAAACATCTGACATTTTTCTAAATCTGTTACTCGTGGCAGCGCCATCGTTATTTTTTTTTTTGGTGTGCGTTTTTCTGCTGACCGGCTTGGCAGAGGAATCCTACTGCCAGCTGCATTATATCTTCACTGGGCAGTCATCGGAAAGAAGAGTGGATGCCACCTGTCTGATTACTCATCTTCTGTGCCAGCTCCGGTTCTGGTGCCTGTGCCCCGAGCAGAACAACGAATAACACAACATGTTCCATTTCCATGTGAGGCAAAGCTACTGCCAAGCAAGTGACAATCTTCAAATGGACCGCACCGATCATGCGAGCCTCGTCAAAAATAGCCTTGTTGTTTTTTCCAAATTCGGCATTATAATTAACAGAGAAAACAAACAGAACAAAATGACATATTGGGTTATGATTTACGAAGACATATTTTCGTTTGATTTAAAAGACAACACTTTAAACTTCGATATGCTGTACGTCTCTGTGTTTTGGAATTAACGTGATATTTTACATTGCTTAGTTGCGAATTTGTTTGTGATGTGTGTGAATTGTTCAGAAGCACTTGGCCAGCAGGGTGTGAGACAAATGAATGAGAGCATTTACGTCCTGCAGAGTGAGCCCTTTTCCCGTTGTCTTCAGACTTTATGCACGCCCAATGGCACGGATAATTTCAGTTTTACATGACGCCCATATGTACTTCCAATGGATGGAGACAATAAAAAAAAAGAAAAATGACAGTCCTATATCAAAGAAAAATCATACCTGCATATAATGAAATGTAATATTTTCTTAACTACATATTAACAAAGTATATTAGAAACATATTTCTTCCATTTAAAGCTGTTCAGGGATACTAGGAGCTAAGGAAAGCAGTGCTTAATTTGAGCCCCTCCACAGCACCAGCACTTATTTATCACACCAGCGCTTTTCATGAGCACTAGTTAAGGACACATTCATTTATGGGGAGAGTGACTGGTTTGCACAGAATCACAGGTTGTTGAGCCAACACCGAGATTCAAACCTGGGGCCTTATTTATGAAGGCCTTGCGTCAGTTTTGCGCCGCCGGTGCGTCACTTTTTGTGACGCACCAGCGGTGTAAAAAATGCATCTCATTGCGCCAAATTTAAAAAGTGACGCATCTGGGTAGATGCGTCACTTTTTAAACCCCTGCGCCACATTATACCTGCGTCAGGTATAATGTATGCAGAGGGGGCGTTCTCCCGCAAAAAGCCTCGTAATAGTGACGCAGTGAAATCTATGAGATTTCACTGCGTCACTTTTAGGACGCTGTTGCGTCAAAATCTTGCGCCTGCCTCACAGCAGGCGTAAGACTGACGCAAGCCCTTTCACATGGGGCTTTCCCCATGTGAAAGGACGCATTTCTGGAGTTGCGCCACTTTTGTGACACACTCCAGCAATGCGTCACTTTAGCGCTTACAGATACGTCAGCAATACTGACGTATCTGTAACTCCTTGCGACATGATGCGTCATACATTAAATATGATGCATCAGGAATGTCGTAAGGAGTGCGCAGTGAAAAGTGACGCATCGCTGTTTTCACGCAGCGATGCGTCACTTTTCATAAATGAGGCCCCTGGTTCCCAGCTCTGAAGATGACAGCTCTGGCTATTAGGCCACATGATCTCCCCGCTTACATGGTTAGTAGTTGGTTATGTTTTAGGCGCCGCTAATAGGAGAAACGGGCTGGTGCAAGCTGCCGTCTGACGAGAGCCCTTGCACTTACATTTTTACAAATGAACCACTGAAGGAAAACATGGCCCTCACAAGCAAAAGTTTTCCGGTAAGATGCTTTTTTAATTTTACTTTCTCTTCTTTTTTATTATTTCACGTATCTTAATTTGGGGTTGACCATGCAAATATAAACAAAGTAATAAAATAACATGCGTAAATTTACGCCATAGAAACATTTCAAAATTAAGATAGCCACATGCATTGTTTTTTTAAAAACATAGCCTTGTTTATTAAATCCAGCATGTGGAATTTGTTGATGGAACTGAAATGTATTAGGCTCCATAAGCTCAATCAAACGACCATTACCATTTGTCCTGAAGTTCTGCATTATTCAGTCGAAGTATGTAAGGCAACAGTTGGACTTTCAAGGTCAATGGTGAGACGGACTACTTTTCCACGTACATCAATGCATGCTCCAAATTATTACAAGCAATGGGAAATTGCCCATTCTAACACATGTAGTTTCTGTTTATCAATAAAGGTCGCCACAGGGTATCATATAGTATAAGAATTGAGGGCCTGATTCACAAAGGTAACTTCCATTTTTGAGAAAGTTTACTCTTCCAGTATGTTACTATTAAAAAAATGAAATAAAATATACAGGGCCCGATTCCGATCTCATTAAGAAAGCAAACCGAATGACTCGTGTCCGCAATGCTTTCCATGCGACTCATGTCAGAGGAGTCCGACTGAACAAGTACGATGCATTTGAATGCATCCGTATACGATTCGGTCAGACTCCGATTGACCTCAATGGGAACCTGTGTACTGAATGCCTACACAGGCTTCCATTGACAGAAGGGGTGGTTGGGGATCATCGTGCATACTATTGTGCATGGCCTGAAAATGGGGGGCCCATGGGTACCCCCACGGGCATGATTCGGAGGGCCCAGGGTGAAGGGGGCGTGCTATGGCCCTCAAAGACCGATTCCAGCAGCCTTTTTGATCTGGTCAAAATGAATCGTAAAGGCTGACCGAATCGTTCATCATACTTGCTCGCTTGTAAAAAAAACCTACTCCTTAGAGGTATACGATTTGGCTCCTTAAGGTTCTATCTCTCTGTAGGCCAAAAATTAAAAACATACTCAAAAGTGTAACAGTGCTGTTTGTGAATCAGGCTCATAGAGGCAAATCCACAAAGGCAATTATGAGCAGATGAAGTAGCACTCCAGTAGTACTATATCTACTCAAAAATGCCTTTGTGAAACATCCACCCTACAATATTAACCATAACCTTCTAATTCATCCCATCAGAACAATATATCAATGGGCTCGCAACATAGTACTCTGAGACCAAGACAGAATTAAAGGATACTTATAAAAAACAGAAAAGCGGTGGGTGAAAAACCTAAATTAATCTGCTCCTCTGGTAATTGCTTGATACTTTGTCTGTTTATACTTTTTTTTCCCCATGAGGCCAGTCTAAACAGGGACCAGCCAGTTATGTCATCAATGATGTCATTGAACATGTTATGAGTGATGTAATATATGAGGTAGTAAGCTGTGTATGAAGGGGCCATAAGATATAGTTAGCTTAGTAGACTATAACAGGGAATTTCTGTATTTCATTTTGTTTTAAAACAATAGTTTTATATATATTTATTTATAATGTGCATATTACATGGGTAGAATTGTAAATATTTATACATATTATATCAATCATCAATCAGGGTTTATAAAGCATGGCTAATCACACAATGGTGTATCCAGCTGCTTGCATGTGCCTGAGACTTATTCGAACTGAGAGGTATTGAGGGCCATTCGGAATTCTGGAAGTGAGGTGATGGACTGGAGTTGTGTGGGGAGGCTGTTCCAGGTCTTTGTTGCGATGTGTGATGTAGGAAAGTGCCTCTTTTGACGGGGTTAGCCCCCACATTTTGCTTGATGCCTGATGTGTTTTCGAACTGTAAGTGCACTGGGTCCCTGCTAACCAGGTTCCGAGTGCCAGATCTCTTTCCCAAAACTGTACCACAATTGGCCCAACTTTAGCCACCCTTTGCAAGACCCCAATAAATGGTACCCCTGCTACCTAAAGCATGGGTACTGAAGAGGGCTCACTGGTGCTGCAGTGCAAATAATGCTACCCCAATGACCCCTAAACAAGAACATGCAAACTGCCACTACAGGCTACGTGTCTTGGTTTAGAGAAAACCGAAGAATAAACATGGAACAAATCCCTGTTTCCCATGCCCTCACACACAGCATGAGATATAGGTAAGTCACCCCTACTGCAATCACTATATCCCATGTGTGGTCATATCTGCTTCAGCAGATATGACTCTGTATTAACTGAGCCATTCCTGGATATCGTAAGTGCACAGAGAAGCCATAAAGAGTACATATTCTGGTATTTTTCAATTGGTACCAAACATTTTGTCTTAATAAATCCTCACTGATGCCAGTGAGATATTTATTAATACATGCACACATGAGACCCCTTTGAGGGCACCCTGAATACCCTATAATAATAATATTAATCCACATTTGTAAAGCACACAATCACCCGTAAGGGTCTCTAGGCGCTGGGGGCCGTCGGGAAGATTAAGCAAGCTATTGCCCAGAGTCACATGGTGCTGGGCTAATCTGCCGCTGGTGCCGGGGATCGAACCGTGATCCCCAGATTCCGGAGTCAGTCGCCCTAGCCGCGGCGCCACACCTCTACCATGCACTGGTGTGGTCTATGACTAGTGTTTGCCACCACCAGATATGTTTCCGACCTCATGGGGTGAGAGCCTGCACCCTCAGTAGCCAGAAACAAATCCCGCTCCGGGTTGAGGTGCTTCTCACCTCCTCCAGGATGGAATGGCCTTCCAAAGCAGGAAACTTCCTAGGCATTGCAGCCTTTGAAGTTCAGCCTTGGCTTCCCCAGACAGTAGGGGTTGCCAACCCCCCTGTCCTGCTACACATTTGGCAGGAGGACAGGTGGGAAAATTAGTTAGATGAGGGTGAGGGTCCAAACTCAGCCAGGGTGTGGTAGGCAATGTGAACTCCTCTCCTGAAAATCCACCATCTTGGGATGGTGGAAAAACAACATATCAGGGTTAAGAAAGTGATCCTTCCAAAAGGAAGTGGTGACTTAGAGGGTGTAGGCACCCTAAGGGTAGGTAACCCATTGGCTACTACCTGTCTCCCCCTGTAACACCCCTAAATGTAGTATTTGGGTGGCATCCCTAAACCTGGAACTTGGATTCAATGGACAAGAAGATAACCATGACAAAGACAACTCGATGCCTGAGAACTTAAGCCCTGCAGCAGAAGAAAATTGGATCCAAACCCTGCATACTGCCACAAGGACTTTCTACAATTGTGGTGTGCAGTGTCGTCCTGAACTTGTGCAGACTCCAAGAACCCTCAAGCTCCTCCAGCCTTGGCAAAACTGTCAAGAACCTCCCTTGGTGTGACTGTATTACGCACCTGCACACTGCAGGCACCGATCCCACTGAGTCAGTTTTCTCAACGAGCCACTGCCCAACGACTTTGATGCAACACCCACACCTAAAGAGGTACACCAGCTCTGGAGGGTCAGATCCATCTCTTTGCCAAGTTTAGAGACACCAGGACCTACCAGAGCTGCACCATACCAATACCTGGGGTACTGGACCCCCAACAGCAAACAGCAAGACAAAGAGCCTGTGCCGGACTACACCAATGCCAGAATCAAGCACTTATTGAGCTATATTGAGACCCCTGTGACCTACATCCTGAGTGGCCCAATGGTCCTGAAACCACCTCTCCAAGTTGACTGCTCTTGACCAGAGAACTTCTTGGCGCACAATGCCCGGCTGACCTATCTACTCTTTTTCTGCTTATATCCATTGACTTCAATGGTGCGTAATAGCGCACAAAAGTGATATATTTTTTGAACTCTTAAAAATCGTAACATTTTAAAAATTGTTATTCCTAAAGTATTTACTATAGATCAAAGATCTTGGTCTTAAAATATACATAGCAATCAATATTAATTTAGTATATTGGTCTCGAATTTATTCTCGAGTGTGTGTGTCTCAATTTATTGCCTCTATGAGTATTACAATTGCTTAGCACTACTGTATGATAGCCTAACTGCTTGCCCACACTACCACAAACAGAGCATTAGTACTATCTACTTTAACTTCTGTGTACCAGTAAGGGATCCACTGGACCCTCTGCACATTGGAGAAGTGCGGCTCACTGGTTAGAGGAGGCAGACCTGGAAGCAGAGGTCAGCCTGGGAACAGGGTTCAATTCCCGGCTCGGCGGGGTCTTGAGTCCTAAAATGTCCATGGACTCAACAATTCTCGCTCCGGTGCCTACTCGGTTCACACTCTGCGACTCTGGGCAACAGCTTGCTTAATCTCCACAATGGCCCCTCGTGGGGGGTTGCCTGGCTTTCACCTTGCGGATACCCTGCCGGGGTTATCTCACAGGGGAATACCAGGACGGGTTTCCTAAGCAAGCGCTTAGAAACCGCTTGGTGATTTGCGCTATATAGATTCATTTACAGTGCCCTTAATTTTAGTACACTATATAGAGATATGCAGCTTCCTACATTTGTGGTTCAGAGGTGGGATATAAGCCTTTGCATTTGCTGGAACCATGTTGTCAAAAGGTGACACAGTAAAAGATTGTCTTTAGTCTAGTTGTATTTTTTAATTGGTCTATTTTTTAAAAATGTCAAAGATTAACTGCTAGGGCCTTGGCAAAGTCCCTGAACCAAAGTGGTTAGACATTTAAAAGTATATTGCTATAATTAAGATAAAGCATTTGGTTTTAGAGCATTTTAAATTCCTCAAAAGTTCCCAACTTTAATAAAATAATGTCTGATACCGATAACCAGGCACAGGAGCTTACATGGCTCTGTATTATGCCAGTCTAAGAGCCATATGTAAGGGTTATGGTATCAATACTGTACACATATGCTAAAAAAGACAAGCTTAGAAGGCTTTTAGCGAATTTTGAAATGATCATCCAGAACTATTGGCTCAGTCTGATAAAAGTGAGATTGCTGGGGATTACTCTATAGATCAAGTTGAGGAAGTGGCTGAGTCCATCCAATCAGAACCAGATGAGAGTCCCTCAGAGGAGGAACTAATGCTAGAAATAATGACCAGGAGATAGAACTTAGAAGCTCAGCTCCTGGACATAGAAAGACAAAGAAGCAAGATGGGCCTAGGACCTATCTCTGAAGCCATCATGTTTATAAGTAGGGAGAGAGAGGATTCCTTTGATTTAAAACTCCCCAAAGGGATTGTCCCTAAATACTCAGAGGGAGATGATATCACCAAATTGTTCAATATTTTGGAGTGGACCTGTCTAGGTAGATAGGAAGCCGGAAAAAGTTGGACTCCTCTCTTGTGGTAACTGTTCTCAGGAAAATTCAGGGATAGACTTGTGGCACTGAATGAGAAAGATGATGTTTCTCATGACCTCATGAAGGGTACCCTAATTGAGGTCTTTCAATTGATCACTGAAGAATACAGAATAAAATACAGGGAGATTTGAAATACCCAGAGTCAGTCCTGGGTGGAATTTGTTGACTTTTTCATGAAACACTAGGTGTTTTATTAACAGGTACAAATGTGCATGACTGTGAAGGGCTGTACAATTTGAAAGAGCATCTTTTAACTAATTGTTACAATGAGAAGTTCCATCAGCATCTGGTGGACCTAGGTCCATTTTCTCCTCTAGAGCTGGTGAAGAAGGCAGACCACTGGGTCAAAACAAGTGTGACCAAAACTGCCAGTGGTAGGGATGACCAAAAGAAAGTGGCCAAAGAGACCCCCTCCCCATCCAAGGAAAGCATGGTGACCAAAAAGATACAAGTAAACATGAGTCTTCTTCAGGACCCCATAAGCCTGCTCTGAAGGGTTAGCCCAAAAACTCTTCACAGTCCAAATGTGGATTCTAGGGTAAAAACATGAATCCCAAGAAGGCTTGGTGTTTTGATTGCAATACAATTGGACACTGAACTGGAGACCGTAACTGTAAAAACAAAAATATTGTCTTTAGCACACCTGCTGTAAATGCAGTGGTGAATCTCCAGATGGGATCACTGGTGAGCCATGACCATGTCAAGGTGCTCATGGAGGCAACTCTAGTCTCAGAGGGAAGTGTGGTTGCAGCTACCCTGACTCTCGGGCCCAGTGTACTGGAGAGATACAAGTAAGAGCTTAATATAAATGGGATTAGGGTGGAAGCACCGAGAGACACTGGTGCCAGTATCACCATGGTAAATGAGCAACTGGAGCCCTCAGATCAATATCTGCTTGTAGAGACCTATACAGTCCTCAATGCTGACAATCAGGCTAAGTTGCATCCAATGGCCTTGGTGACCTCAGATTGAGGAGGGGTTAATGGCCTCTAAAAGGTAGTGGTGTCTTCCGCTATCTCAGTACAGTGTCTACTGGGCAATGATTGGGAGTACTCATCATGGGCTGAGGTAGAAAAGAAAACCAATGCAGCAATGATGAGACTACTTGAATGGGTGTGTGCAAACACCAGAGTACAGGTAGAAACCAGGGTGAAAATGAAGTGGTGAAACCTGAAATTATGAACCATATTTTCAAGAGAAAGGGCAAAGAATCTGGGCACCCAGCTTCTATACACACACCAGATCAAGTCCCTTTTCCTCAGGGACAAGACCTTCAAGGGATGTTCTGTGCTGGGGGCAAAGAAACATGTCCCACTCTTGACAGCCTGAGTATATATGAGCCCTAGATGGTGTTTAGGGCTGCTTTACGGTGGTACAGCATTAGGCAATATTCTTGGTTTACCCAGACTTCTACATTGTATTATCTTTTACCATGAGCACAGCAACTTGGAGAGTTGAAATTGTTTGCATACTTTTTCACTTAGTAATTTTGGTTTGTATCATTATTTCTCATTAGGATGTCAAAACATTTTGGTAGAAAGGAAGCGCTTGCCAAAAATCTATTTATAAACAAGGAATAAAACGTTTGAATGACAGTTTAGATTTGTATTATCCCAGGAGTCTTAAAAAAGTTTTCATTAAATAGAGCTTAATCATAAGAAGAAATCCTCAATGCGGTGAGATTCTATCACATTATGCAAATAATTGTATGTTAACCATATACCAAGAAGGTTGGGGATGAATATTTTCCAAGTTGTAGAGGACGTAGATGAAACAACAGTTGAACAACTGTAAGAATAGCTAAATCAAATATCTAATGAGCTCATGTTAATGTTAATTGCCATAGCAGAGAAACAAATAGAGAATGTGATTAAAGAAATTGAGGAAATAAAAAGAGATAAAGATCCTTTAAACTGTCAGGAGACTACTAAAAAGAATTATGAAATTTTGAGATGAGGTGATGGATAAATGCCAAGAAAAGCTTAACAATTGAAAGAAATCCAAATCCCAACAAGATGATAGTGAATATCATCATAGACAAGTTTTCATATATGTTAAATATTTGATCATATTGATAAGAGTCATGATAGCAATAAACGTGGTGCACAAGTAACAGAGAATCCTAATATAATTATTTATAAGTATATAAGCATTTCAAGAGCAGGTATGAGTAGTAGAGCGTCTTACTTACAGAACCAATTTGGAGCCATACTCATGAAAAATACTAGTCAATTATCAATTTTAGAAGAATGCAAAAGAATAATGATGATGGAGGCAAGCGTTCCTCCCAGGAAAAGGAACAAAATAAATTCAAGAGTCAGAGGACAAGAGGCACTTGTGGTGGAGGCTCGAGGACAGGAATGAGAAATCAGGGAGTGAAATTAAGTCAAAACAAGGGCTCAGAGCAGAAAGGATGTAGTTACTAACCTTGCAGATAGAATGCGGACTGTGAGGGCTCAGACCTAAGGACTAAACTTTGCACTGGTAAACAAATGGAGTGATATTGAAGCCGATGCCAAGTCAAGTCAAAAGTAGCTTTATTCGATTTCAATTAGGAAAAATCACAAAAGCACGGGTAAATATACAGTTAAAAAACCGAAATTCATAATCATCAATAAACATTAGAAATGTATTTGAAGCAATGCAGTTAAGAGCCAAAAATCACAATCATCAATAAGCAGTAGAAATTCATTTGGAGCAAGGCAGTACCTAAATACAGTGCTATAAAATGGTTTGTTCAATTCATTGTCAGTCTACATCTAATTATACTTTTTAAAAACATAGATACTAGATACATTGTCATCTCATTTTCTAGCATTTGCAGTCTCAAGAGGGCAGGTCTGCATTGTCTCAAGCCCCACTTCTTCAACAGGAAAAGTAAATACTTTTTTATAGGCAAGGAGTAAAATTTACAGAACAAAATACAATGCATCATCGATTGTGGTGATATATCATTGCAGGGACACGAAATCAGGTTTTTAGACCAAATATTGTCCTCAGGGAATGTGATTAATCTAAAGAAACTCCCCCCCCCCCTCCTGAAACATGTCAATAGCATGCAAGAGTAACTACTCTGGGTAGAAATCAAATATTGCTGGATACCCTGTCCCTGTAGGATCAATTGATTCTCCAGGACAGATATCTTGTTACCCTCTAGCTGCCATCATTTGTTCTCCAAAAAAAGAAGACAGCTTTCTTTCAGCTTTTTTCTCTGTATTGTTGGTAAAGAAGTCGGAGAATCAAAATATTCAGGATGTCCGATATCTCTAAGGAAGCTTTTTACGTACGTTAGCCAATCAATTTTGAGGGCCCCCTGGAGTTTCAAACAATCTTGAATTATGTCCCTGTTAAGTCCGGTCTCTTCAGAGGTCCATACCTTATGCCATAACAGAATAGGACTTACTTTAATAAGATCCGAGATATAATCTAGGCCTAATTCTTTATGGCATACATATGTGAAAGTTGACTTAGGGACTGCTAATAGGTACTGGAGGAATGCGTTCTCACAAAGTTGGATTTCGCGAGTATCCGCAATCCCCCAGACACCTGCTCCATATGTTACTGGGGACACACATTTTGATTTGTATATATCCACCAGGACATGCACATATCAACCCCCTAATTTATTTGCGGAATTTCGCACTGCTCCAATAGCGCGAGAAAAAGCTAGTTTTCTTGTGTAAGCAGCTGTCGACCATGTCCCCTTCTTATCAAAGTTAATCCCCGGGTAGGTGAATGTATTGGTTGTCTCTATCTTTGAATTTGATAAGAACATTTTACACTGAATATTTCTCTTTGTAGTGCAACACATGCTAAAGGTTTTACTAATATAAATTTTTAAACCTTTGGCACTCATGCAGTCTGAAAAGGTAATAAGCGCTCTCTGTAGACCCACTTGAGTCCTGGCCATAATTACTGCATCATCTTGCATGAAGTAAAATGGTGGCTGGGCGTCCTCCGATTTGGGGATAGTCCTGTCTTTTTTGCGTGAGATGAGATGCCACACTATTTATATATAAGTTGAATAAAAAAGGCGAAAATATGCATCCCTGGCGGACTCCTTTATTTATGGAGAATTTGGTAGTACACTCACCCTTAGTTCCAAACCGTACCTTCACACCGGCCCCCCAATATAATTCTTTGATAAAATTCAGTAGATTTACTTCAATACCTAATTGTAGCAGTGTAGACCATAACATTTTGTGGCTCAAGCAATCAAATGCCGAAACTTAGATCAACAAAGGCTATGCCTATTATTATTGCTAAGTTTAAGCCTTGTTCCGTGGTGCCTAACCCTGCTCTAAAACCGTATTGAAATTCCAAAAGAAGGCCTGTGTCTTCTGCCCATAGCTGTAGTCTGTTTAATATGACCCTGCCTGCTACCTTCATCAGAGAATCCAGTAATGAGATTAGCCTGTAACACTTTGGGTCATTACGGTCTCCTTTCTTAAAAATTGGGACCACTATGGCCTCTTGCCAAGTGGGAAGGAATCCAATTTTATTACAGCTATTTAGAACATTGGTCAAAAGGGGTGCCATAGTTCAACATTAGATTTATACATATCTACAGGGACCCCATCTGGCCCTGGGGCTTTACCTGCAGCACTCTCCGTTATGGTTGTTTCAACTTCGGACAGTGTGAGGACGATATCTATTGGGATTAATCCCTGCGCACTGTTCACCTCCACTTCGGGTGTTTCAACGTGCACGCTCCCTGGTAAATCATCTTTTTTATATAACTTGGTAAAATGATTAACCCAAGTACCCTCATCTATTGCCATCTCTATGTGATCAGTTTTCCTATCTATGAAAAAAGGGGCGTTTACCACCTTCCAGAATCCTATATTATCTTTCAAGTGGCAGGCTTGGTGTAAAACCGGCCATGCCTCCTGCTTTTTTTCCCTCTTTCGATTTTTTATTGCAGTATAATAAGTGACTCTGGCTTTTCTAATCTCAATGGCATTTTCGGTACGCTTTTGAGTGCCAGCTTTAAAGTTGCATCGGCTTTACTGCACTCTCGATCGAACCAGCCCTCGACCTTGGTTCTCTTATTCTTCAAGCTTCCTGTAAGAGATTTACAAATTTCTTCAGAAATCTTACAAAAAGCCGAGATGACTGAACTACAGTCATCATTTTCTGAGAGACATATCATAAATTCTTTATACTTGTTTTTTAAAAAATCTCAAGGAAAGCGATGGGCTCTACTTTATTCCATTTTATAGTGTAGCCATTCTTTTTTGCTAAAGTTATTCTATAACTGTATAAGTTGTTAATTACATCAGTTTTTTCATGTTTTGTGCTGCAAAGGTAAGGGAACAACTGTACGGAAAATGGTGACTTATTGCAATGTCGCAAGTTTTAAAATTAAGAACATGGCAAGAGTGACTATTAGAGATCAATGCAAAATCTATCAACAAATTGCACCCCCTCCCAAAAAAAGTGGGTGCAAAAGCGACCTGAGGGATACATAGTTTATTTACAAAACCCAAATTCAGCTGGAATAAAAGGTTATTAAGACAGTTCCCAACAGTTGTGTGTACAAAGTGATTGCAAGGGTCACCTTTATCATTTTCCAGACCACAAAGGCCTGCGTGGCTATTAGGGCATAAAATAAAATTGAAATCGCCCGTCCACAGAACACATTTCCCCACAAGACAATTTTCATCAGGGTTTGACATACTTTATAGAAGCTCTTCAAGAACCTTAGTTAGTTCTGCCTTTGGGATATTATTATAAAAAAGAATCACGTTAATTACTTGATCTCTTCCCACATTCAATTCTAGGGACTGATAGTACTCCGAGCCGGTGTTAGATTTTTTGATCGCAACATTTAATAGATTTGAAATGTAAATACAAAGGCCCCCCTTATTTCTGCCTCCTGTTGTTAACTTAGCAGGGGTATTGAAGGTATGGAAACCATTAATATGAATCTCCTCCCACTCCCAACTCTCTTGAAGGCAAATTATGGAGACATTTTGTATGAAGGCTAAGAACGCTGGGTCTTTAAACTTGTTTGATAATCCCGCAAAGTTCCAGGATAGGAAGGTAATGGTGTTGCCTTATCTAAAATTTTAGTTAAGGCATTATCACTCTTGTGTGCACCTGAGGTACGACAAGTCACGGAATTCGCAAAATTGCCTATATTCTGTTGATCGTCTACCATGGCCTTTTCCCGTTCACCATCCGATGGTATCACCAGCAGTTCGCGGGGGGTACCTGTATTGTCCACCAGGGTGTTAAAATCACTCTCCGTGTCCCCTGCACCTGTTACAGTATATACGTTTTTCACACCCCTATCAACATTACCAGGTCTATTTTCAGTTACATTTATTATATAGGGATCCCAGATATAACAGTTTTTGGAATAAGTCAATCCACCATTTCAAGAGAGCTGTATCTATTACTGATTGGGAGACCATATTCCAAATCGCATCCCTCATAATAGTCATACCCTCTCCTCAGGTCATTTACGACAGTATACTCTTCCCCAGACCTCCTCTGTTGGTTATAGTTTTTCTTGGGCAATTCAGAGGTATAAAAATACGTTAGGGTATGTGGGAGTATTTTTGTATTGTATCTCGTGAAGTTAACTAGAAAGCTGAAAATAGACTCCCTAGTGAGGTTCCGTGACAACCGTAAGTGGTGTTTTCGACTCGTTCGAATATGGACGAGTTTGGTATCTATGAACCGCAAATAACGAGTTTAGTGGGTGTACGCGTTTTCGCTATGCTGACCTGAACCGTTCATCTTGTTCGTGGGTTTCTTCATCTGAACCCACGGGTTCCATTTTAGATATGGCAAGTAGCCAGCGAACGGACGCTGTCCGCTTTGTGACCCTGGGATTCCCAAACTCTTGCGGAAGACACGTGTTCCTTTGAGGGTGTCTTTATGACGAGGGGGATGACATTGCAAAGGCAGATGGCCCCGCTCGAGGCTCATCTTGCCGTGCCAGTCTATTGTTGCAGCCGTGCATTCATTAGGCGCGTCTCCTTTGATCCCTGCAATCGTGTTTCCTATATCACCTCCTTACACTCTTTTCAATCTGTTGATTATCTTTGTCTTCCTTTGCACCTGTTTCTGACTCTTCCTTAACTCGTTTACAGCCGGAATGGAATGCACTAATGGTGGGAAGATGTACTTTTACAGTTGGGAACCGGCGATGCTACTGTAATTATGTTCCGGGACCTTGAATACATGAAAGCAACCCCCTATGAAATTTACTGTGGGAACTGTATTGTAACCTTTTGTTCGCCATGTTGTTCTATGACGAAAAACTGTATAAAAGGAGCGATCCACAGATACAATTTGAAGCAGTCTCCTAGAACCTACATACGTTGTACTTCTTGTGACTTCTGTGTTCCCTGCAGTAAATAAACCTCGATCTTTGATGCCAAAGGAAGTGTCCCGTGTCTCTGTCATTTGTACGCCGGAACAGGTAACTCACGAAGGTTTCAGGTGTTGTCCCCTGGCACCGCTGGGTCTTACAACAACCCAGTCCTTCACTAGGAGATCCGCCACAGCAATTACGATGGATGAAAATCTAATACCTATCATTGAGATTCATGATATAGCTGTCCTTGTGAATTTAGATGAAGGACAAGAAGTGGATATTGAAGGTTTGGAAAAGTAATTGGTAATATGCTTAGAGCAAGAGGGATCAAGAATAAATGTTTTTTTTTAATTTTCCCCACGAACAATGATAACATTATAGATACTTTCCAAAATCTGGTTCTGAAGGAATTTCTGTGTGCCAAACTTTCCAGAGGTAATGGTAATCTAAATAAAGTAAATACATTGGTATTTAATTAACTGAAATCTGACATGTCTGTTATTATCACACAAGCAAATAAGGAGGACCACTTTGCAGCAATGAACTATATAGACTACAAGTGAGAAGCAAATAAACAACTCAGGGGTCAATTATTATGTTGGTCGGAAAGCATTCCGACTGAATCGGTTTCGTAATGGTTTCCGACCGAATCAGATTCTGGATGTCCGACTGACCGATTACGATGGTTCCGAACACTGTTCGGTCTGGCCTGTTTTCCTACCAACTACACAGGCTCCCATTGAAGAAAGGGGTGTTGTGGAAAATTATGCACACTGTGACAGGCACCGCAAGGTGCCTGCCACATTGTGCATGGTTGGAAAGGGGGGACCCATGGGTACCTCCACAGGCCTGATTTGGAGGCCCCTGGGTGAAGGAGAGCCTGCTACAGGCCACCATATTCAGATACCGACAGCTGATCTATTTTGGAACAACTGATTCGGAAAGGCTCGCCGAATCTGACATCCTAATCACTCAGTCGGAAACAGGGTCCGTAGACCTGTACGAGACCGATCCGATCTACTCGCTTACTCCAAATGCAGTTCAGAACTGAGTCGGACAGTCCGAATAGTTTCCGAACATCATAATTAAGGCTCCCTGTTTTCTATTTTTACTGAGTTTTACAGACAAATACGGACAGAAAACATTAATTTTCTTGTCTGTATTTATTTTAAGTGTGGATAAAACCTGAAATTGGGTTGCTTTTTGAGTTATTCTAAATACTGTCTGCCATGACTGGCAGGCCAATAGCTGTATGAATTGACAGGTAGGGGTATTAAAATGTAAAGGAATTTTAGTAAAGAGGCTTTAACACCAGTAGATATGAACAAGGTTGATACTGAAATGTGCATCTTTTCAAATAAGTGAATTGATTTATCTAGTGGAGAAGTGTGGCTCACGGTGTAGAGCAGGCAGACCCGGAAGCTGAGGTCAGACCCGGGACCAGGGTTCAATTCCCGACATGGCAGGGTCTTGAGCTCAAATGTCCACGGACTCGATAATTCTTGCTTCGGTGCCTGCTCTAATCATGGGTTCTCACTCTGCAACTCTGGGCTTTAAGCTTGCTTAATCTCCACAACGGCCCCCCTGCGGCGGGATGCCTGGCTTTCACCAGGGAAAAGCCAGGACGGGTTCCCAAGGCAAGCGCCGGGAAACCTCCGGGTAGCTGTGCGCTCAATAAATGCAATAATAATAATAATATCTTCTGCGGATGTTCACAGCATTGAAACCTGGCAGGATTCAAGTATGAGTGCATATTTATTGGTTAAATAAATGTGTAAATATACTAATTTCAGCTTAATTTTTATGACTGAAATGCCGTTCGGAGACTTTCCGACCGGCATCATAATCGACCCCTTAGTATAATTGCCAACTATGAAGAAGTTGAAATAGCACAACTTGTGAAGTCCAGGAAACTTTTGAAACTTAAGCTATCAGAATACTAGGACAAGCAACTTCTGGATCATGAAGAATTTTAGTATCTAAATGTTGATAATCCTGGCACACTCGTTATGTTTTTTTTTCTCCCAAAATTCATAAAGGAGGATGGATTCCTTCAGGAATACCCATAATGTCTGTCATTGGGTGCCATACAGAACACATTGCAGAATATATAGATAATTACATAGCTTCTCAGTGTGTATCCTCCCTTCTTACATTAGAGATAAAAAGGATCTTCTCAACCAAATATCAGAAGTACCTTGGAAAGTGGGCGGAAATCGTGGAGTCTCACTCTGCTGAATTCCACAGAGATAAAAAAAACTCTGCAATAGTCTGTGGAGCTTTGTGAAAAGGCAGAAAAATAAACATTATGCTGCTCACACTGGGTTTTAGCTCTGGTAGTGTGTTGTGTGCTGAAAAATCAGCATGAACGGCACCATGTAGTGTGCTAGCACACAGCTATTTTTCACTGCTTCTACCTCTCCAGACGGCTCTCTTTTCCACTTCCCAATACAACCTTTTGTTTCCTTCATTTTATTAGTGACTGTATTTCCCTGTGTGTATTTACTTTTCCGTGTGTTTTTATCTTTGAATTGTTGTACTTGTTTTTTGTTTTCCTTTCCTAGGTCCTTTCATTTTCCTGTTTCCTTTTTCCTATCCAAGTTCCCCATCCCAGTTCGACTCCATATCGTCTCAACCAGTACAGACCACTCCATTGACTCCATGGCAAAAGCAGGCAGCACCAGTGCCACCCACACACACTGTGGGTGACGCAGTCACACAGGGGTGCAGTCTTTCCTCATTTTCAGTGAGATTGAGGTGGTCACACTAATCTTTTGGGTGCAGCACAACCACCCTTGCTTGTTGGCAGCAGATGGCAGGACTGGTAAGGGTTACGCCCTGTGTGAGTGGTCGGGTGTCACACTAGTGTATTGTTCCACTGGTATATAAACTGTTACATTCAACTTTTAGTAACCCCACTGCGTAGGAGCCACGCTCAATCTGAACATTAGTACAGCAACTGAAAAAAGAGCATACAATGTAACATAGCTATCAATAAATTTGAGCATTGGAAATTTTCCATATATTACAATACCCATAATCACCCAAATGAACAAGTTCAATTGAATTCAGTTGTTTCGGATTCTTGCACATGTGTTCAAATCCAACCTTATTGATTTTTTTATCAAACAAACGTCAATCAGCCCAGCCAACATGTTTCTTCCCTTAGGACTTCATCAGGGCTGGACAAATCATGAATCAAGTATCCCAACGTTGTGTAAGATATTCTCCCTATATCAAGTGTCTACATAGGGCAAAGTCCTAGTACCAGGTGGTATAGTACACCCTATTGCATCATCGTCGCCCGTGTCTCAGCAACTAATACAAGGGAAATCAACCTGCTAAAATTAAGTGCTACTTATGTTCCATTTTACGCTCTTTTTCCGGTTGTTGAATACAAATAAATATATTTCACCCTGGTTAATAAGTGTCCATATTTATGTTTTCACAACGTGAGTAACTATTTAACAAATGTAGTTTATTTATGTATAATGTGAATGTGTTCATTTTTTTATAAAATGTAAATATGTTAGTTGCATGTGTGTATTGATTGTGTCTATGTATGCATATCTATCTAACTATGTAAAATAAAATGTATATGTTTATACACGTTATCATGCTCAGGCAAATGATTTTTAATGTTAGTGTGTGCCACTCACATAAATAAATGCACTTTTAGCATCAGAGAGACCTTGCAGTTGCGTCCACTATTATTCTTCTAAAAGAAGTGGCTATGAGATGTAATACGTTAGTATTTATCTATACACTTTGCTGAGTGCATTCGGGCCTAGAAATGTAAAGCATCACAGGGTGGCAAGACAACTTGCTCCTCTATTTCAAAGGGAGTGGGTAGGAATGCAGCATATGTATTTATCAAGAAATGTTGCATTACTGCTCTCTCACTGTGTTGGTGTCAGGATGCATAAAACCAATTAATTTCCACAGGAGCAGATGCTGATCCCAACTCCCCTCCACAGGTGAACAGGCGAACTTAGATAATAATCCGCACTGAATCACCCAAGGGGGGGAAGGGGAATGGGAAGACAAGAGAGACCGCCTCCAGATCCAGTAATCCTCTGCTCTTCTCTTTACACAAATATTTTGAGCTTGCACCACATATGAGAGAGCAGAACCTATACAAAAGTTAACGCACACTGATTAGTTATGTGCTTCTAATTGTATCTTTAACCACAGAGAAATTGCATTAGTGAGAATTGTTCAATACCACATTAATTGATTACACACCTGAAAACTAGAAGAGGCTTGCCCCTCTCTGAGACTGAAGAAACTACAACTCCTTGTCGGTAAACCCTCTGGAACTTTTGATGTGGATTGAGAGATACTGAGTTTCCTAGAGCATGGGGAGACACGATAGGAGGAGGAGTCACGATACGAGCAGAGGAGCGGAGCGGTGTAACGGTCACGGGCGGCGTGGCGTGTAAGAAGCCTGCAGAAGCCAGCAGGAAGCCCGTTTCCTAGCCCGTGTTTCGCTCCTAGTCTGTGCCTTGACCCGGGGCTAAACCGGAGGCTAAACCGGGAGCCGGGAAGCTCCGGTTGGGAAACCGAAGCCGCTTCGGAATAGAGGTCGGGTCAGGGTGCAGGGTGTCTGCAATCAAGCTGAGCCGGACAGGAGTAGTGCCGGAGCCGGAGCCTGAACCTGTGCACGCACCCGAGCCCGGGCAGGATCCTGGGCCTGGGCCGGTGTGGCAAAGCGAAGACAGCTGGCGGCTGGGAGGCTGTGAGGCAGGTTCAGAGGCGGCGCAGAGGAGGTGCTGTTAAGGTGGCTGAGTGAAGCTTTGCCATGGCAGCACCCGCGAAAGAAGGCGAAAGAAGGCAGAGGTGCGGCTCGGAGGCTCAGATGTAAAAGTGGAAAAACTGGCAAAACGGCAAGCATGACGTTTTAGAACACCCCCCACCACAGTCGTGGTAGATTGCTGAAAGGATTTTGGGAGATGCAGTGGGAGTGACGCGAGAGACGCACAGCTAAACCGAAAGCCGTGAGCTCTGGCTGTAAATGAGTAAAGGTCACTGTGGTCCCAGAGGGCCTGTGGGAGATGCAAGCCGCAAGCTGCAAGCCGAGGGTATGTGAGTATGGCTGCAACGAGAGAAGCGAACGCGGCTAGAGCTAAACTAAGCGAGCTGCCCAGAGTTGAGTGAGCGAGGTTGGGGGAGGAGTAAAGCCTGAGTGCAGCAGGAGTTGCCGGAGTTGCCGTGGTTGTTGTGGCGGCCGTGGCTCTGACCAAGGGGCCTTTTGAGAGTCCTTAGTGAGACCTAAGTGCGGCAGGTGTCTGAGGAGCCTGTGGAGGTCACAGGAGCCGCTGAACACATAGGCACGGGAGCAGATGACAGCTGCTGAAAACCAAAGGCGTACAGTTGGATCCTGTATGTGGTAGGAGCTGCTGAATGTTAGGAGCGGTGGGACTGTGTGCTATATCTCCTATCCTCCATGTTAGAACTGGCTATTTCTGGTTGGCTAAGGCTGACGCCAAAGCTAGGCAGAAACCACCATTCTAGTCAGGGCAAGGGAGTCACACGCCAAGATAACCCCTGCTCACCCCCTTGGTAGCCTGGCACGAGCTGTCAGGCTTATCCCGGAGGCAATGTGTAAAGCATTTGCGCCAGCACACAACAGCAACAACATCCTAGGCACACCACAAAAGGAACTCCACACAAGGTTATATAGAAATAACTTCTGTATTGTAAAAACACATCAGATAGAAGTCACACATGTACATTGTGCCAACTGGCACTGGCAATATTCACAAGGGATTATTTACAGGGCAGGGCCACATGGGCCACTGTCAGAATCAACACTTTTAGAAATAACACTTCTAGAACTTAGAATAAGTATAGCACAAAATAACAGTTATAGATCACATCCAGTAGCTACTGGGAACAGGTAAGTACCACCTACGCAACCCTAAACACCTTAGGAGAATGTCACGCAGGGAACCAGGACCTCACTAGGACCACCTGTACTAAAAAGAACAACCACCTAGGTTTCACAATACAGTTAGGGGTATAAACAAGAACACATTACACATGATGCATCACAACATTCAGAGGTGTAGGGAAGGAAAAACACATGATGCATAAACCAACACATTCAGAGGTGTAAAATCAAGGAAGACACATGATGCATAAAAACATTCAGAGGTGCCAGAACCTAACTCAATAGCGCAAAAACACATGATGCCTAAAAACATTCAGAGGTGTAAGATCAAGGTGCGTAATCATATTAAATGTGTTACATTTCCTAGCACCACATCACATTGCGCAAAACTCACATTAGGCCTAACCAGTAACAACTACAGTAGGCAATGTCTCACTAGTCTAAACACACATAGGTAAGCACACAGCAAAAACACATAAGCCACCACTTGTGGCAGTCCCTAGGCCAACTGGCCTTGTTGGGGTTTGGACGCCTGTGTCCCAATAGTCAGGGGCCTAAACGATGCAGCTGCCCACTAATTGCTGGGCAGCTGGGGTAAAAATGGTGGGGATGACGTTGGAGCCTTCCAGGCTTTGCACAAAGCACTAGTGTCCCCCAAGAGCCTCACTTGGCTCTCAAACTAAGTAATGCCTGAGCCCCTCATGGGCTCCTTAGCAAATGTAGCACCTGAGCCCCTCGTGGGCTCCTCAGCCACTGTGGTGCCTGAGCCCCTCGTGGGCTCCTCGCAGATATAGCGCCTGTGCCCCTCGTGAGCAAAAGAACTGGCCCTCGAGCCTCTCAGGGCTTGTAAATCAATATGGCCGGTGGCGGGAGTCCCTCTCGGGGGACTCGCAATGTTAATGGCACCTGGAGCCTCTCTGGGCTCCTTAATCCATCTTCCGGGTCTGAGCCTTGCAGGCTCTACGGGGAAAATGCCCCCAGGCAACGTAGGAGCCCCGCTTGGGGGCTCGACCACAAGCTATGCCCCTGGAGCCCTCGCGGCTTCCCAACAACGAGCGCGAGATCGCGCTACTGGGGGGGGCGGACACCGACAATGTGTTCCGGTTCCACTCCCTTCTCCTTGGCTGCCACACACTCACTGGGTCTGGCGGCGGCTGGGGACGGAGTGCTCCCACTCCTCGGGATTCTTGTGGCAGTGTCACCTCTCTGGGTGCGGGGCTCCCCCTCGGTCACAGGAGCCCCACAGCGGCCGCCGCCATCTCCTTCCCCGGTCTCCTCAGCGCTGGCCAATCACAGCGCGGCCTTCCAGGGCGAGCCTCCAGCGGCCCGCCAATCATAGCGCGGCATCCAGGGCGAGCCTCCCGCAGCCCGCCAATCACAGCGCGGCATCTCCAGCGGCCATTACCACAAACGGCTCGGGCCGCGGCGGTGAAACTAAGGGGGCAGAATGAGGGGTGGGCACCCTCGCCAGATAAAATAAATAAATAAACGGGTTGGCACCCGTAAATTAATTAAATAAACGGGGAATAAAAGCGCTAGCAAGCGCTAGAGAGACAACAAGGTCCCCGTAGAAATAAAGCGCTCCCAGGCGCTTAGAGCAGGAATAAAGCGCTCTCAGCGCTTAGAGGCACAAAAAGTCCAGCAGCTAAGTCCCTCTTGACCTGCACCAGTCCATCAGGTATCCAGGGCAAAGCAAAGTCCCCCTTTCAGCCCAGGCAAGGCAGAGGGGACCCCCAGAGGTCCTCCAGGCATCCAGGGGCTGGGCTGGACCCAGGGATTCCCCTGGGCCCAAGCAGCAGCACTCCCCTGGCAGGATTCAAGTCAGAAACAAGAACAAATTGTAAGGGGACACAGCCCCTTTTTATACTGTAAATTCCTTTGTCTAAAGGGTGCAGGCAGTGTGAGAACCAGCTACAACTGGTTATAGGGAATTCCTTTCACTGGCCAGGCTAGGGACATCAGACGCACCCCTGGGGGTGGAGCCAGCATTGTGTGGGGAAAACCCAGCCTCACTCAGGACCCTCAAACCAGACGGTCAATCCACAAGCAGGCCCAGGCTCACTCCTCCCCTCACATCAGCATGCTAAACACTCCATTCACCACCGGGGCAGACCCTCCCAGACTCTTGGAGCCAGGCTCACCAGCCAGCCTCAGCCAATCACACGCCAGACACAAATTACACAAATATGCCAACTTCCAGAAGTGGCACTTCTACACTAGACACAATCATGCCGCATATACCATTACGCAGCATTCAATCTCACGAGTTCGCACATACCAAACTCGACCCTGCACTCCCCACACATCAGGAACTACCATGGGCATACATATTCCCCATTCATTCCTATGGGAGGGCAGGCCACTCACCACACATACACAGAGAGCTCACGCACTTTACACTGTACCACAGTGAAAAAGTGCGCAGAGGCCTAAAATCACCACCAGGTTCCAGAAACAGGCTAGGAAAAAGCAAAAAGTCTCGGGGTGAACCTGCCAAAATGGCCGGGTCCAACACTCTATCTCCTATTCTTCATTCTCCACGCCATATTAACAATAAAGCATCAAGAGTAAGCTGTCCAACGTCTCTTATGCAATGTTAATGCCAGTTAGGGTTCTTTGCTCACAGTTAAAAGGGAAAACAGTAGTAAATCAGGGAGGGAGTAATTTGAGAAATAAGAGCTCCCTGAAGCCTCAGAAAACCATTTGCCGCTGGAGAAACGGTGAGCATCTTACACTTATTAAATCTTATCCATCGGTGCGGACAATGTTCTCAAAAGGGTTAAGAAGTTCGAAGCGTGGAAAAGGCTTAAAAGAAGAGGAGAATGGGGTGAAGTCAGGTGAAGAATTAATGGACATCCATGTAATTCCAGGTAATAGAGTAGAGTGCCAAGTTATAAAACCAGAGGCACTTTACCCTGCTGTAATCATATGTAAGAACAATGGGGTTGTTTCTGATGTGGTACTTCCTCCAAGAGAAATGGATCTATGTCAAGCAGAAAGGGAGGGTAATACCTCGGAAATGGAAACCGAAACAGCACTGTCGATAGTGGTGGAAGATGGTAACCCTCGGGAGAAGATTGCCGAAATAAAGGAAGTACCCTTATGGACAATACAAAAACGACTCTGAGATCTGTCCCCATAAAGGAAATTGATCCTTTGCCTAGGATAGACTGGCGGTTAGAATCCAGCCTTAACTCCGGGCAGACGAAATCGGAGGATCTTACATTACCGGACATTGCTATTCAAATAGAAAAGAATGCAGAACGAATGAAACAGTTGGAAAAGTCTGGTACTTTGGAGAAGGACTTAGAATTGTCGCCGGATATTCAAGTGCACTTGCCACTAATAGGAGCTCAAACACATATGCAAGCCATGTACAGCAGTACTCCTACCAATCTGTCTTTAGCTGGTGATTTGTTGGATATTTCAGTTGAAAAGATTTTGGGAGTTTCGGTGGCTGAGGCCAAAAGGGGGGTGGACTCTTTGATCTCTCTGAATATAAGTGAGAATGTCCGGTCAGGGGGATCACGGAGTTCTTTTTGAGATTGGAGAAAATTATGACCGCAATTTGTCTTTGTTGGAGAAAAGTACTTTAAACTCAGATCACATACTGGAAGTCCTTTTACCTATACTGATAGGGGTTCAAGATCTTAAACAGCTTAAACATGCCCCATTAATCCCGGAAATGGTTCCATTAGTACCCAGCCAAGTTGACCAATTATAGTGTAATGTAAAATATTGGCACAAATACTGGGGTGGGGGGACTAAAAGAGCCTATTGATGGCTCTGAAAGAGCTCCCCCTTAAAGTAACCCAATTTCAGGTTCATCACGTCCTAATCCTAAGGAATGCGACAAGGTTCCTATTTCTGGGGAAAAGATTCCTATTTCTGGGGAAAAGATAAAGTCTGAGGTTCCCTCAATTTTAAAACCAGTACGTCTCTTCCCAATTTTTAATAAAAGTAATCCAAAAGATCGAAGTCTTCAGCCATCCATCGAATTAGGCAACTCCTCAGTTAGTCCACCTGTGGGGGAGGCCTCTCTAGCGATGAAAGGAAACACTAAAAGTGGCCGTAGGGGGAAGAAGAAGAAGAAGAACCGTCGGTTACCGAAACGTAAACAGAAAAAACTGCGGTTCCATCCAGAAAATGAAATAGGAATTAGTTACACATCCCCCTCTATCGGAAAGTATATAAGGTCCGTGGGGCAACCCATATTGGAAGAGAGACAAAGTTATGGGCAAGAAAAGGATTTTCAGTATAATAGTTCATTCATAGAACTGAATGCCCCTTTGACTCAAGAGGGTAAGGAAGCTAGTGAGCAAATTATTGGTTTAAACAGTGACCTTGGTTCAGGAATAAAATTGGTCAAATTAAACAGCCCTGTAATAGACCCCAATGTAGACTTGGGAGGTTTACCCCAACACCCCTGTGGGCCTGTTTTGCCCTCAACAAGTGCATTAACCGGTCAGGGTATGGGTGTGGGTTTGAGAATAACGTTGGTTGATAATAATAGTGGGGGCAAGACAAAAGGTAATTCACCTACGGGTCAATCAGGCATGAACAAAACTAGGAACATTGACATAGGTGCTAGGCAAGTGAACAAGGTTTTCATTTTTAGCTCTCTTTTCGATTCTGAACCAATGATATTGAATAGAAGTGCCCTCCTCAGACTTATCTCTGAAATAGAGGATCTGGGATTAATCACCACTAAAGATATTGAACTGGTATACTTAGATTGGAGGAGCTCCCCCCCCTAGTACTATAGTCACCTTTTCCTCAGGGATAGTGTCAGCATTTGTTTTAGCAAATATTGATAGCCTGCCTGCCTCGTGGTTGTTCCGAGTGTCTCCCTGCTAATCTGCTCTTCTCTGAGAAGACAGTCAATGAAACTAGCAGTAAGCAAAGGATAGGACCTCACGAGGAAAACCGAAACTTACTTGAGAACAGCGCTCCTTGAAAAAGGACCCTCCGGGTCTGAAATGCATTGGAGCATTCAATGTCATATTCCTCAAAAGTGGATAATATGAACTACTAATTGTTACATATGGAAAACTTTTGAACGTGAAAATGAACGTTTAAAATAAAAGACAAAAGACTTGCACTTGAACTTTCTTGGAGTCTGTTGTGTCCACACAACAAACCACAAAAGTGTGCCCTGTAGCAGGGATGCGCCTACGCCTCAGTAGCGCACTTAACCCCTCAATAGTCTTGACGCATTTGGACAGTTGCGCCACCTGCTGGAGCACCTTGATCTTTTCTTAAAACTCTGTAAATCTTCGAAACAACCAGTCTTCCCAAACCACAAGCTGTGCGCCGTGCCTACAACTTTTTTCTTAAAATAAATTTTTTCCACATCATCTCGGTTTACAAAATAAAAATTCCACCGACTTTGAATTATGCTAGTGAAACAGTAGATGAGTGTGAATGGGCCAAATTGGAGAAAGTGGAAGGAAAGATTTGGCGCCAAATATGTCATTTGAATTATGCTGCGCCAATCGCAGCACTTAGGCTCGAATTTGGTCTTCTTTCGACATACGTGTTATCAATGGCTGCTCGTTTAAGATGGTGTAATGCTATGATATATGGCCCCGATAATTTATTGAGGGTAGCACTGCACAGGGAAATATTTGTAAATATGATGGGAAAAAGCGCTATTTTTAGAAATTATATAAAGGCTTTAAGTATGTTCGGTTTAGATAAGGAAGGGGCAGCAGCTTTATGTAAATCCTCGTTAAAGCATATAATTAAGAAGTCAATATATGTGGTCTCTCGCGAAAGAGATCTGATTCTATGTTCATTGAATGGAAGGATGGACTGCATTGTTGGGAGCTCTATTGTTAAAAACCCCCAGCCGCATGTTCTATGGAACCTGGAACATGGAGTACGTAGGGTGATTTTGTTGTTAAGAATGAATTTATTACCCCTAAGAATTGTAACAGGTGCCTGGGAGGGTATTCCCAAAAATGAAAGATACTGTAATTTGTGTAATTGCGGTATACAAGATCTGAATCATGTTTTGTTTGTGTGTCCTGCACTCCATTCAACACGACGAAGATATTTAAGGACTCCTTTTTTAAAGTATAATATCTCAACAGCTGAACAGGCCCATAATTGTCTTTTGTCCCTTCCGTCTGAACTGATGTGTTTTAAAAATTTTCGTTTTTAAAAAAAGTTTTTAAATGTTTATTAAGATTGGTATATTTTTAGGTGACTCGAGAGCCTAACATATCTCGATGTTAAATCATCTATATTGCTGCTAGGAGAGGGTGGGAAATATTTGTCCTAAGAAATTGCACAAAGCACTTACACTTTTTGTATGATATGTAAATATTTTCTTTTAATACTTTTGGGTTAGTTTATTTGTATAGCTGCTAGGGGAGTTTTGGTAAATACTCTTCCAAAGATTGCACTGGGCACTTGCACTTGCGTATGTTAAGGTAGTGCCTTTCCCTTTTCCCTATATCCCGATTACATCCGCTATTAATTCTTCTTGTATCTCTTTTCAAATCAGGTTTCTCTGACACCCCATAGTGTGTTTAATTGTAAGATGTTCACTTAAGTGACTCGAGAATTTATAATATCTCGATGTTAAATCTTCTATACTGCTGCTAGGGGAGGGTGGGAAGCATTTGCCCTAAAAGATTGCACAGAGCACTTGCACTTTTTGTAGGGGAGCTTTCGGTAGTCACTCCTCCGGAAATTGCATAGAGCACTTGCACTTTTGTATGACGGGGGAGTGCGTTACCCTTTTCCCTAAATCCTGATTATAACTGTTATTAACTCTTCTGTGTACCTCTTTTTAAATGAGGTTTTCCTGATAACCCATAGCGTGTCTTAACTGAAAGAAGTCTCATTGCATTGATATGATGTTGCCTAGTGTATAGCTTAGTCTACTGAAAGAAAAAGTGTTCGCTTTTAATTGTTGGTATCTCAGTATAAAATTGTACTTGTATTTTAATCTCGCATTCTTGTAGGTAATGAATGATGTTTTATTTATGTACTTTATGTGGAATTCTTCGGAATTCCAAATCATAATAAATACTAATTAAATTGGATTGAGAGATCTTGTGCTCATACTGTAGCTCATAAATTATTGTTCCCAGGTTTTTAAACAGGTTTTTAAAACAATACTTTTCTTATAAAGCTTTAATATAGCTCTAAACATAAATTGCAACAAGGCCTTTTGATAACAAGAAAAAAATGAAACAGTCTTACAGTTTTTTCCTATGAGCTGAGTTCAGATAGTCAACTGAAAACGATGCTGCACAGTTGAGGTCGACTCATCCTAAATGCATGTTAGATTTGGGGGTCTCTGGTTGGCACAGGTAAAGACTTGTGACAAGCAGGGACCCTCTCCTCTAGTCAGGATAAGGCGACCACCCCCTAAAATAACTCCTGCTCACCCTTTAGGTAGTGTTGACCAAGCAGACAAGACTTATCTCAGAGCGTCATAGGTTAAGCATTTGTGAACACATACAGTAATTCCAGAATACACCACAAATGGACACCACACTGGGAATATATAAAAAATAGGTATCTTTTATATAGATCTCAAGCAGCCCTAATATACGATCCAATAACCTTTCAAAATGAAGCTACAATACTTGTTTAGTACTTAAGGTTCTTTGTGATCAAAAGAAATGCGTAATTCGATGGTTCCGTGCCCTTCGCGCACTCTGTGCGACTCGTACCGCGATGAGGAGTGGCTTGATGAAATACCAACAACGTTGCGGACACTCGGGTCCGAGGTGTACACCACCGGGGGTGCGAGTCGTTACAGTACCTTGATTTTTAGAGGCGTCCGCCTCAGATGAGGTGTTGCAGGAGACGAAGGCAGTCCGCGGCGTGTGTGGCCTGAAGGGGAGGCGTTTGCGGGTCCTTGCGGAGTTTGAGCTGTACCTTCGCTTCGGAGCTGTTTCCTGGAGCGGGTGGCGCGGCACTGGCAGCCAGTACGTGATGTACTGGGCAGCTCGTAAGTGCGGCGCGGCCTCCGGGACAGAAGTGTGATGCGGTCTCGTATGCTCAGAGTGTCGTACTCCACTGGGGGAAATGCTTTACCAGTCCGTGGCGGCCAGAGGCAGGGGACGATGCGGCTCAGCAGTCGGGGAAGCAAATCAGGGTGCGGTGCAGCCCAGCGGGGATACGGTGTGGGCAACGGCTCCGAGATGAACGTAGACACACGGTGCAGGGCGGCACAGGCTTCCCCGGGCAGGATTTGCGTGGCGCACTCGACGATGGCTCCAGCGGCACATGGACACAGCAGTCCAGCAGCTCTTAGGGAAGGCAGGGGGAGAGTCCAATGGTCCTGGGACTCTGTTCAGGGGCAAGCTCGCACACAGGCCCTTGGAGATTGTTTCAGAAAGCACAAGTAGAGCAAAGTCACTTCAGTCTTTTTCCTCTCCTTCTTGCAGAAAGGCACCAACCACAGGCCAGTCTCCCAGGCAGAGACAGTACTCCTCCATGCAGCTTTTCCAGGTCCTTCTCATCGGGCAGAGGTTCTTCTTGGCGTAAACATGATCTGATTTCTTAGGAGCAAGGGTCCTATCTTTATACCCAAAATCCTTTGTTCTTTCAGGCCAGGGGGGCCTTTGCCTAATCCAGTCTAGTTCCTGAGCACTTTGTTTTGCAGACTCTGGCTTCTTCTTTCAGAGAGCAGGGCAGGGACATTAGACGCTCTCCAGGAGGTGGAGACAGCATTGTGGTGGCAGAGCACAGCCCTATTCAGAGTCAAGTTGTACTCCTCCCACCCATCCTGGTGTAATCTCTCTGTTCACCACCTGGCAGCCCCAGCCTGTCCCCTGGAACTCCCCAGCCCTGTCACTCACAGAAACCAGACAGCTGATACACATCCTAGCAGAGGCGGGCTGAAATGGTTAGGCAAGCAAATACTAACTTTCTAAAAGTAGTATTTGCAAACACAGGATATTAAAATAAACTGACCAAAAGAAGTATTTCATTATTCTGAGTTCAGACATACTAAACTTGACTTTCGACCATGCTTTCTGAGTCTGTTAGGATTATAGAGTGTAATAATTCCAGCAGCCCATTCTGGCCTATGGAGAGCAGGTAGCCTTACAATAGTGAAAAACGAAAATGGCTGCAATTCACTATTAGAACATGCCACACACATCAGGGCTTGTCCTACCTTATGCTTACTGACTAATATGAAGTTAAGGGAAGGTTTGGGAACTGGCAAGTAGGTGCACGCAGTCAGCACGCAGTCAGCATGACAGTACCAGACTGCACGCAGGTTCTGCAATGGCAGACCTTAGACACATTTTGCTAGGCTGCTTCTGTGGGTGGCACAACCAGTGCTGCAAGCCCACCAGTGCCATTTGTATTTACAAGCCCTGGCACTCCTGGTGCACTGTACTAGGGACTGACAGTAACCCAAATAAGCCAAACATGTAAACCAATCAATGTAGACATTTTAATGTAGGGAGCACTTGCACTGTGGCACTGGTTGGCAGTGGCAGGGTGCTCTGAGCAGCTAACACCAGCAAAAACACATGAGGCAACAGCATAAATGGAAGGGAGACCCACGCCAATGGTGCCAGGTCTAACAAAGCAGAAAGTCAAGAGCAGTTAACATTACTGAAGAATTGAGACACTAGTCTCAAAAAAATGAATTGTCTCTGGTGTGCACACCACTATCGGGGGCGGGTTTACAAACTAGTGAGAGAAGTTCAAAGCTACAAAGGAAAACAGCCAAATTCTCCTCAGGAACCGGCGCGCTGAGGAAACGCTACTCCTCAGACAAAAATTCACAGTTGAAGTGCTCAGTTTGAAGGGCTCGCGCGCTGGTTGAAACACTACAGCGTGAGAGCAGAAAGACTAGACTGCTACCATTGGTTTCGATTGCTGCCGCCATCTTGGAATTCCGGGAAAACCTGTGCTGGCGATTCTGAACACCAAACGGAGCAAGAACACCTCACAATGGAAAAGTTGCAGGTACCAACGGGGGTAAAGTGCAAATAAGGTCTTTTTCCTTCTAGGGGAGCAGTTTAGGAGGAAAGCAATAGTATTCCTGACAGCTGGTGCACCGAGTGTTGCCTACCACCAGTGCAGGCACTCTTAAACTTAAGTGCAAAAGTGCCACATTATATGGAACAGTAGATTGTTTTTGTGCAGGCAAGGGCCATCTCCTTGCACAAATCCTATCCATAGAGGAAATTACAAAACAAGTCCTTTATAAACCTGGGCCCTGGGAGTAGTGGTGCATTATGCCAGCCTGACAGGGAAGGTTTTTTCACTGTAGCTGTGGAGTGGACTCCAAGTTTATCATACTGCCCGAATTTGGTTCCAGCGTCAGCTAGCCAGCTGCTCACTTGGACTGATTCAAGAAGGGATGTTGGATCCTGTCACTATTAAGAAAATATATTATCAGGGGTGTTAGCATTCTTCCCTGTGCTTTTAGGTAGCTCATACATGCTCACTAATCATTATTTTCAATCTTCTTTATTCCTTTCTTAGGCACCCAAGTATAAGAGGCTATCAGAGGGCCAAGCGGCTGCCCCTACCAATGCGGCCACGCAGATGCTCTGTGGCCCCATTAAGTCATGTTTATTAGTATTACTTACTTTTACCTGTTCCTATTAGTACAATTATGGCCTTGTGAATTCATGCTATCTACTTTTTTCAAATCCCCTACCTAATGTATGTTTTTCCTGCATTACCCTGTGTTTGATATGTTTCTTGTTGCCGTAGCTGACTTTCTTCTGTCTGTAGCCTCCTTCTGCTCTCTTTTTTTAGTAAGCTGTTCCTTGCTTCTCTTTCATACATCTTGTGTTGTACTCTTAAGAAAACACATTTTTGGCAACGGGAGTAGGATCAAAGGCCCAAGTAAACTATTTAAAAACATGTTGGTTGACAAGGATTTTTTGATCAAATAGTCAAAAATTACAAGGGCAGAGAGATGGATTGGCCATGATCATGGGCCCCCAATGCTGTCTTCTGTATACAGTATACTAGTAGTTTCCACGACAGTGCAGCATGTCAGGAAAGGAATGACATGCGTATGTCAACCAATGCCATTTGTAATTCAATGACAATTCCCTTTCACGCCTTCCTTGTGTTTCACTCTCATCCTCTATTCGTAGCCTTATCACTCCATTAGGAAAAAAACTTTTTGGTTGACTTGATTTCATGGCTTTTTTATCATATTGTCAAACAACAGACCTCCCAAAGTGATAATTTCAGTCGAAGACAGTGCTAACAGACTTGTAGGGGGTTATTACTGTTGTACTTTGTGCAAAATAATTACATAGGGGACTCATCTGGTATCTAAAATGGGTGCACTATGTTTTTTTTCTAGCACAGACCACCAGTGCCACAGCCAGTGCCCGCAGTCAGCGATGGCAGAGAGAAGTGGTAAGTCACCTTGGTTTCTTATTGACCATACTGAATTTGTTAGGCAAGGTAGATATCCCACCCATCACTTCTCTGTCCCTGGCATTCACCACCTAAAACTGCAGTATGGTTTAATTCAGTGCTGCAGTGCAGTTGGCGAAATGTGCATCTTCTTCAGTTAACAGTACGGCATTACAAAGTTTGCAATGCATACAAACCGAACACAAGGTGTGTTTCACAGTGCCAACTCAGTCACCTACTAATAATCTTCACCTCATCATACATTCCTTCTGACCCAGCCTATCAAAAAATGTAAGTTCGATCTCATATTGTGCCACATTTGCCTGCCCAAGTGATATATTTCGCTGCTTCCATGGTGGATTTACGCCTGTTCCAATTTTTTGTTCCCGTAAAGATATCAGCCAATGTAACTAATCAAACGCATAACATATTATCAGTGACACCCAATCATTCCATAGCTAAACCTCCACCTAGCTTAAACTCTGTAACTTACCTTCTTGTAGAGTAACTGTCCCTACTGGCAAGTGAAGGTATTTCTTGAAAATAATTTGTGATGGAATCCAGGGTGTAATGAGGGATTCAGTGTCAGAATGAAAGTTTGGCGTAGAGGATATTCTGCAACAGAATTGCCAAACATAATATATGCAGTTTGCTGTACTACAGTACATCATTTATAATCTGTGCACTGACCGCTTATGTGGGCAAGATATCCATCATTCATCATGTGTGTCACAGTGTATCCAATGTGTTCATACGTTTGGAGTCAGGGAGGAATCGATGAGACAGTCAGAGAAGAGCAGAGCGTTTGGAATGAATTTTATTAAGTTAGTAAATTATAATGCCATTACATCTGTCCCAAAGACATGCTGCAGAGTAGCAGACCTGCCAGCATGTCTTTGTAATGGTGCACAAATACTCTAGTCAAGTGTACTATTAACTATTCATCATATATGCCTTACTCATTAATGAGAGGCAATTCATGACAGACACACAAAGTGTCTATACCATTTCACTATGAAATGATTAAATGTAAATCACTTTTTGATTATGATGGTATTCTAGCTTAATTCATTCTAATCAGAACTATTGCTTTATGGGATGCATGTGCAGGAAAAACTTACCTCTGTGACTAATCACATCAAAAGATCCAATGGCATCAGGAATGAGCAATGTCCTGCTACTGTTCCACTATAAGACAAACACGTTTTTGCACTAAGCATTCCAATTTTTGTTTTTCTTGATCTAGCTAGTCCTGCTGCTGAAGGTTACCAATCCTGGCAGGAGATAACTGCCCCGCAGTGGCCCAGAGGCTGGAGGACAAGGCTGCCAGATACCACTGGCCTGTATCCTTAGAGTAGAAGGAGGAGGAGGAGGTACATGCCTCCAGTTACTTGGGTTGCCAGCCTATCCCTCCTCCATCATGGCCACAACAATGCCAGCACTGCCGGGGGTCAACTGGGTCCACTGCTACCCAGCAGTACACTACCGTCCCCTCCTCTTCCTCATCAACATACCACCTTTTCTGATGCGCGCTAGGCAAGCTGGTGCTGCTCTGGCATGGCCAGCAGAAACTGGCATGGGACTTGGTCTGCCTTCACAATGAAATAGATGCACTTGAGGCTTTTTTCAATTGAACTTTTTTTGGTGGGAGGGACTTTGTTGCTGTGAGTGGAGAGGGTGGGAACTGAGAAGGGAGGTCTGGGAAAGGGTCAGACTTAGGACATTTGGTGGGTTTTGCTTGGGGAGAGGGATGGGCATGTTGCAGGTGATGAGGTGATTTTCGTTATGTATATAAATGTAATGTTTTTTTCGATACATATCACTCGCTATCTGCCTTTGGTCTTTGCATTACTAGTTAGTGTAGCATTGTGGTTTATTGCTGAGAGTGAGATGAGAAGCTGTCCTCTGAATTGTCACATATTTTACTGTACATCGACCTTTCCCCCTAGACTTACCCTACCGGAAGTCCCTTGTCATGTATTTATTCTTCAGTATGTTACTTTACATACCTCTTCCTGCAGTCCAGTATACTCTGCTACCAGATTGGAAAAAGACTAGTTCTGTTTGACTTATTGCTTGATAAGGTTTTGCAGCACTGGGTCAACTATCAAAGTATATTTAAGGTAGTTAATGCCTTTGTCCGACCCTCTGTAACTATTGACCACTAGCGGGATTCAGCCAACAACATACAGAAACATCTCAATCTTACTTATCTTAATTTGCTTCCTGAGACCAACTTCAGTAATGAGTTCTTAACAATTTCTCCTCTCATTTCTTACCTGAATAGATTAAGTGATGGCTGTTACCTCCCTCAGTCTTTGTAAACCTTATTCCAGGGTTTCCCAAACGGTCTTTTTAATGCTGGTGGTAGTAGCGGGCTAGAATTGACAGGAAAAACATTCACAAAGCATGGTCCCACTCGCACCCATTAGGAATGATGCTTGTGAGGTAAATTGTAACAGTAGGAATATTCAGAAGGAGTATCCATCATAGGCAACTAGACTGAAAGAAAACACAGAGCAAGTGGGTAATCCGAGACTGAAAGTCCACTGAGAAAAAAAGCATCTTACACACAACAACTAGCAGTAATACTTCTAGGGATCTGGGAAGATAGTTACTATTTAACTTTAACAAAAAAAATCAAACTAAACTTATAATACACCTTAAGTCAGGTAAGGATTCAGGAGAAGGTTACTGCACATTGCATGGATTTTGTAAGCAACACAAGGCAACCTTTTCCCTCCTGAGGCGGAAGCCGGGAGGTCTCCCTTCTTTCCTTTGCACATTTTTATTTGTGTTTGTTGACTAGCTTGTTCAGTCATTTTAATTGTGTGCAGTGCAGGTTCGCGCTTCGCGCTTCGCGCTTGACTAATAAGCGTTTGCTGCCTGTTAGAGACTTCCTAGCGCTCTTAGGTGCTTCGTCTGCTCCCTTCCCCTTGCCTGGGTTTTCAGACCACCCTCGGCCGAGTATTGACGCCGAGGGCTGAAATCTGACTTTGGCCACCATCTTGGGGGTAGGACTCGCCGCCCTCGCGCTCTAGTAGCGCTATAAAAAGCTCACCTCTTCCTCCGCGCAGCGGACGCGTACTGCGGACGCGCCGGACCTGCGCCGGAGTCGCTCCAGAGTCCTGCCCGTCTGCGCCCGTCAGCGTCCCGGAGGCGTACGGCGTGGCAGGATCTCTTAGTCCTCACTCCTCATACCCCTGTATCAACATGCTATCCTACTCATCCCAGGAGCTCCACTCCTTGCGCACTGTTGAGGTGTCCTGTCACTCAGTTTTTCCTGGTCGCCATAGGGGTAAGCATAAATGCCCTGGCTGTAATTGGCATCTTACTAGCGCACCTCCCCCCACAATCCACACGAAGGAGCGAAGCATTAAACATCTCTGTTTACTCCTCAACACCAGGTTAATGCATAGACATGCCCAGGAGATTTTTTATCTCCTTTCCACGGATAAACCTATCTGTCTTATGCTTAATGAGACATGGCTCAATGAGTCCTCTCATCCTGACATTGTTGCTGCCATCCTCCCTGAGTACAACATCTTTAGACAAGACAGAGATAAGGGTAGAGGGGGAGGAGTGGCCCTCGTGGTGAAAAAAACTTTCACGTGTTCGGTCATTCACACGGAGACCATCACGGGTTTCGAATCCCTGGCCTTCTCCGTATCCCTATCACCTCAACAATCTGTCAAGGGGCTTCTAGTATACAGACCTCCGGGACCTGCGGGGTCCTTCTTTGAGTCCTGAGATCTGAGCGGTGTCTACTGGCGGGAGACTTCAACTTCCACATGGAAGATTGTCATGATCAGGATACTATGAAGATGCTTGATGTTACGTCTGCCTTGGGCTTGCTCCCCTATCTCTCTGGCCCGACCCACGTCAAAGGTCACACCTTAGACCAGGTCTTCTCCACTTCACCAATTGAGGTCACTGCTCTGCTGCCGGTATTATGGTCCGATCATCGACTAGCTCACTTCCAAATATTTGGCACTGAGAAACTAGCAACCACTGCTATGAGACAGCAGAGAAGCAATTGCAGGGCTTATCATCGGGTGACCCCTGATTTGTTAGCCCAGGCCCTGGTGAACCATCCTGTGTCCTACACTGGTGATCTGGACAATGACCTCAAAATCCTGCAGACCTGGCTCTTAGCCAGATTGAATGAGCTTGCCCCCCCACAGCCCTCCCGATCCGTCAGCAAACGGGTCTCGGCTCCTTGGTTTACTGCGGAGTTGGCCCACTCCCGCAGACAATGTAAAGTCGCCGAACGGACATGGAGAGCCCAATATGATGCCGGGGCAAAACAGACTTATAGATCTATGATTAAATCTTATCATGGACTAGTCCTACAGGGAAAGAAATGCTGCTTCGCTAAAAGAATCGAGGAAGCAGCAAATTCCTGTAAGGAGATTTTTTTCGATTGTAAGGGAATTCACTACCCTGCGATCGAACTCAGCACAGGAAGTACCGGCTGAGACCTGGGCTGATACTATTGCCAATTCTTTTACCACCAAAATTAGGCAGATACAGGATTCTTTCCCCTCGAGACCGATAGTCGACTTTCCGACCTTGCCGGAAGAGCGAGCCCTTCTGCTCACCTCTGGCCCTGTCCTGGCGGACTTTCCGCCGCTCACGGTATCGTCATCACTAGCACTTATGAGGAATCTTAAATCTGGTTCGCCACGTGACCCCTGCCCGGCCAAACTTTTAGCTAAAATGGCAGACGTTGTTAACCCCCTAGCCAACCCCATCTTGAATCTTTCCTTGAATCAGGGAGTCCTACCACATTCCTGGAAACAGGCCATGGTTATCCCTCTTCTTAAAAAGCCTAGCCTTGCCCCTGAAGTCCCGGCCAATTATAGACCTATCTCGCTCCTTCCAGCACTCACTAAAATCTTGGAGAAACATGTTCACAGCGTGCTCTCCAATTTCTTGGAGTCCAATGAGCTTCTGCACGCATCTCAATCAGGTTTTCCACCTAACCTTAGCACTGAGACAGCGCTCTTGGAGGTTTCAGAGATTGTTAAGGAGTCGCTGGATGCTGGAGGCAGGGTGATGTTAGTTATGTTAGACCTGTCGGCGGCTTTTGACACCGTCCCCCATGAAGATCTCCTCATAAGACTGCATGACATCGGTCTGAGGGGGACGGTGTTCAGTTGGTTTCGTTCCTTTCTAGCCAACCGTCGACAAACGGTCTGGGCCTCCTCTGGATCTGCCGAAATGTCGCCTTTGGGAGTCGGAGTTCCTCAGGGCTCAGTACTGAGCCCCACTCTATTTAACATCTTTATGACCCCTCTGGCGGCATTGGTGGAGTCCTATGGGGCCCAGATCGTTTCCTATGCTGACGACACCCAGCTTCTCTTCACCTGCCGGAAGAGCGAAGAATTCGATGGTGAAAGTATCCGTGAGTGCCTTGGGGCTGTTTTCAACTGGTTCAAACTGAACAGCCTCAAGTGCAACTCGGATAAATCCGAGATACTTTTCTTTGGATGTCCATCGGAACCGGACTGGCATGGTTGGTGGCCTGCCGACATGTTCCCTCCAGTTCATTCCTCTGAGTCGGCTAAGAACCTGGGAATTAAAATTGACAACGGGCTTACGCTCAAATCCCAGGTGCTGACCCTCACAGGAACATGCTTCGGTATCCTCAGGATGCTCCGAAAGTTCTTCCTGTTGCTCTCTGAGGAACATTGGAGAATAACTGTTCAGGCCCTCATTGGATCCAGACTGGATTACGCTAATATCCTATATCTGGATCTTCCGGAGTACCTCTTACAGCGTATGCAGGTGGTTCAGAATACAGCTGCACAAGCCATCTTTGGCCTGCATCGTCGAGCCAGTGCTTCAAATTTGCTGCAAATTTTACACTGGCTCCCCATCCGGAAGAGGATAATATTCAAAGCTATGACATTAGCTCACAAAGCCTTACATGCCACGGGTGCCCAATACCTACAAAAGAGGCTGGCTTTTTATCTGCCGGCACGATCCTTAAGATCGGAGTCACTGGCACTCGCAGTAGTCCCCCGTATAAAGAAAGTCCGTATTGGAGGAAGGTCTTTCAGGCTGCTGGCCCCTCAGTTATGGAACTCTTTACCTCTGTCTTTGCGGTCCAAATCCAACTTATTCGCTTTTAGGAAGGGTTTAAAGACCTGGCTTTTTACTGGCTAGAATTTTTCAGTTTTATTCTTCGGTTCTGCTTTTCTATTTGTTTCTGTTATGTTTTCCTGTCTCCTTCTCTGGGTCTGGAGCACAAAGCGCCGGGACACTCCTTTGGAGTAGCCGTGCGCTATAGAAGACCCATAATAACATAACATAACATAACAAGTTACACTTTTGGTTTTACTTTACTGTTACAGTGACATTTTTATGAGATCGATTCTGGGGGTACCACAAAATCTGCCCTTAATCCCAATACATTTAGATCTTATTTTTCAAATTATTGCTCAAGTGGCAGCATTTAGACCACGAGTCTGCTGATTATGAGTCTGACTCAATAGTTCACTACTCCCGATGAGAGAATTGTTTCTCAAAATAATGGCACTTACCAGCAAAGGAAGTATTTCCTTGGCTAATGTATGTCAAACATTGCTATTTTACCTTGGTATGAGCAAACTGTGGACCACTCCCAGCTGTATTAAGAAAAACACTTTGGTGTCTCTGAAGAAGAGGTCTTGGCTCCATATTAGTGGCCTATGGATGAACCATACTACAGTTGGCGATCTAAGAGGCAGGTTTATGTATTTAGAAGATAATCCACATTTTGAGGAAATCTTGAATCAGATCAAACCTTTTGCAACCTCTTCCTTTTATGTACAATTTAGATCTGGCATTTTGCCACTTAACGGATTCCGATGCAAATAGAATGGCCAAAACATCTCACCTTCATGTCCATTTTGTCAAGATAGCCCTGAAACAGAATAGCACTTCTATTTCTCTGCCCCAAATACACTGCAAACAGGAGATCTTGATTAGTTCTGATCTGCTGCATTTTGTCTGTAAGACAAATGAGGCTTACCATTAGAATACTTAGAAGTGATACAACTACATGGTTGATTTTTACCCTAACAAGATAATTGTGAAAGCCTGGTGTCTTAGATGTAGGAACATGCTACATCATTACAAATAGAAACAAAGCCCCTTGAATAACTGAATACAGTTGGAAGGGTTATCTAGGACCTTGAAATGAGCTGTAACCAGGGGGTCAATGTCTACTTATACACAAGATGTTATTCTTAAATCACTGAATAATTGATAACTCTCAATGTGATTTTAGTCAACATTCGAGAATTGCTGTATATTATTCTATAGTTTTAACATGTAAGCTAATATGTATTGTCTAAATCATGATCCTTACACTGGATTGCTTTGGGATATTTAAACCATGGAACATTATCAATATGAGCAGATTTCTCATTCTTTTAACTTATCTAAATGTCAATACTGTATGTTTTATTTATGTGTTTTCATGATTTGCAAAAACCAGATAAAGACTATCACTACTACTCTTGTAGTGTATGTTTATGCATAGTAACTTTTCCATCAGTAACCTAATATTATGAGAATTAACTTTGCGAGTAGAAGGTATCATTTTGGAAGGGATTTACTGTTACTACTGGTAGTTAGTTAGTACTCACACAGATACTGACTAGTAGTACAGATACACTACAAGAGTAAATTCACACCAAATATCTCTGCTTTACCTGCATACATCAGGCCATAGTGTACACTAGTACTAGCTGGGATATGCATTGTTCTAAGTAAAACTCTGCACTATGAATATGATGTGCCCTTAATGCCATGGTTGTGGTAGTAGGACTGACATGGGCTAATATTCTTCAGAAGATCCTGTAACAGTGAGTGTTCCATTTATAATGTAAATTACTAAGTCACACCTCAATAGTTCAAACAACCTGGGGAAAGAGGGTTAGGGGTTTATTGAATGGATGGAAAAGGGAGTTGAGGAAAGGTGAGACAAATGTCAAAAACAACATCCATCAATTTGATGAGTGGCACATCATCACATCTGTTGTGGAAGGAATGAAACAGTTCAGTTACCAAATGCATTGGAAACAGTCCTTCAGCCCCAGATTCCCAAGTTATCTTATGTTAGCGAGAGTTGAAAAAGTACAAAATAGTGAGGATCCACACAGTTCTACAAAATGTTATTGTTAGGGAAAGGAAAATTACACTCTATAAAAATTCCAAATTGGATGGTGCATTTGCTTTGTTCTTCTCAGCATGTCAGTCTTGGGCGCAGAGCTGAATTGGTCCAGTAAGCAAGAGTGTTATGTAGCATTCGTGCAGAGGAAGAGAAGGCCTGTGGAATGCAAAAAAGTGCACGTCAATGTTGTGGAGTCAAGGTGGATGAGGATTAAGAGGGAAGAGAATAGGCTGGTTCAGTGAAGTGAGAACAAACTTTTACCACCATTCCCAGACAAGTAGCTGAATGTATCTGACTGATCAGTCACACACATGTCCATTGTCTGTGTCCATCGTTTGACATGTGTCCAGTGACTGTCCCCTAGACTGCAGCCACCTAATTAGAGTTTGATTGACATTTGAGCCAGAACACTAGTCCGCATTTTCCAAATCAATGCATCTCTCTCCAGTCCACAGAAGTAGGCCTCTTTGAGTCATGATGCTTGTTTTCTATAGGCATTGTTTGTAACCTCCTTCTTTTGGCTGTTGGGGTAGTCCAATGACCGACCAAACTCTAAGTCCCCTCCTGACCCAAATGAGATAGACCTTTAGCTTTAATGAACAAGAAGAGAAAAAGAATGTTATCCTTTTGTGTATTTTTGTTAACTAAAATGAAGAACCAGAAAAAGCACTGTAGTGGATAATGTCAATAATTATAGCGAAATGTGAAAGCAAGGCAATCATTCAAGTAGAATCATCCATTGGGCCGAGTACATTACAAACCAAGTTTACAAATTAGATACAACACCCTCCCAGAAAGCACATGAACCATTAGTCACTTAATATATCACGCATGGCTGTATAGTTACCTGTTGCGGTACACTGTACATTTGTCTAATATATCTTCTCTTTTCCCATGGAAGCAACAAACAATGGCAGTCCTGTTGTATTTCCAATGATCTTTACTGGAAGGCAGCCCAGCTAGTAAATGAAAGAAAATAGGGATAGGAATGGTAGGCATTGTCTTCATGCCCTTCAGGTGAACGGGAAGGCTTCTTCTGTGCACACTGCTCCACTCCATACTTGTGAATAAATGGGGGGCATACTTCAAACATCTAGGACCATACATATTAGGCCAGTTGTGTTGTTCCTACACCATGCAAAATGGTGCAAGATTGATGCAACTCATAGATTAGATTTATGAAGCCATGCAAGGCCCCTTTGCTTGGCCCTGAGTGGCTTAATAAATTTGGAGTAACTCAACACAACACAAATCACTGCATTGTATTACTCTGCCCTGGGAAAACATTCCATGGGCATTGCATGGGTGTTTCCATGCAACTCTCATAGTTTTTGATGCATTCCCAGATTTACCAAAAGTGGTAGACCTGGGAATGTGCCAAAAGGATATGCCTTCTCATAGGAGGCATAACAAGGAGAAATATCTTTATTTCTTCTCATTACTTTCTCTTTCGGTGTGTGCTGCATACTCCAGCACACATAGATTGGAGAACGCGGCACTTAATATTGTTTTTGTGCTGAATGGTGCCCCATTTTGCACAAAAACAATTCTGCATGCAATGCAGGCACCCTTGCACAATGTTGCATGGGTGCCTGCATTGGTGCTAGGTAGCTCAGCGTGCACCAGTGCTGGAGAAAGGACAGGAATGCACAGTCTTGCAATAAATACAGCATGTTCCTGCCCTTTCCCTGTAATGAAACGTACCAAGGTGACTTGCTGCACTGAATTGCAATTCCATACATTTGCCCACAAATGTATGTGTTCTTCTATATCCCCATATTTATTTTGCAAAGCATTTTGACAATAATATGTCAAAGTTCTGTTGTGTCCTACTTAGTCAGGGAAGTAGAGATCATCTTTAAACTCAGGGGGTTGCCTTTTTTCTCCTCCTGTGCTGTTTCAGTAACAATGTGATCTTGTGGTATGAAGTTTTGGTTAATTTTTTAACATGGTAAATCTCTCTGCTTTTTGAGACAAGAGACTGGTCCTTCTGACTGTGAGAACTGTGCTGGCTACACTGAACACATTCTCACAAGACACAGTGGCTACTGGACAAGCCAGATACTTTATTGCCAGCCCACTCAACTTTGGCCATTGTCGCATATTCCCATACAAATAGACCAATGGGTTTTGATTCAAGTAGGACTCTTTTGGGTCATCCAGATAATCTTTTACCATCCTCTGAATGATCATTGGTGCTGCCACTTGCTTGAACTCTGTTGACTTGGCCTTCGCACTTGACTTAAGACCTGCAACGTGAAACCAAGCCATTGCAGAGGATGGGTCAAATTCTTTTATTGCTGTTGTTGTTGAAATTCTGCCCAGGCGTCTAACTCTCAGCCATTCTTCTTTCAGGTCTCATGCTTGGTCAACAATCCAACACTTGTGAGACATCCCCTTCTACTGAAAGTGGGCAGTATTTTTATGGTACCCTGGATTAAGTATACTGGCACATATGTTCCCTTTGAAGCGATCTCTCTTTGCAGCCTTGTATTAACAGCCAAGCAAAGGATTAGGCTCTGAACCAACTCATATTCTTCTTTGTCCTCACTAGCATACCTTTACAACACTTTTTGTCAACTTGTCCTATAGCAAAACGCAACAATGGGATTGCTTGACTCTTAATACTGTTGCTGACTACCAGTGTGAAAATCTCAAAATGAAGTACCAATTGTGACATAATGCAGGTCACACCACCTTGCTGATCCTTCTGGACCTGACTGCAGCCTCCGATACGATCTCTCTGAGTAGACTGGTTGGTAGGCTCCAGGAAATTGGGATAGAGGAATCTGCATTTAATCTGTTGTCATCTTCCCTCATTGATGCTCACAGATTGTTAAGATGGGCCAATTTTTTTCTGCCCCTAAACAACTGTTTTGTGGAGTCCCTCAGGGATCTTGATTGAGTCCTACTCTCTTCAATATCTACGTAGCCCCGCTCGCTGCTGGGGTTAGGTTTTTTGGTTTAGAAGTCCTATCCTATGCTGATGACATTCAGATTCTGATTTTCATCACAGAGAGTGTCTCAGCCTCAGCAGTAAATGAAAAAAATTGCATGCAAGCGGTGGCTGCATGGATGGTGGAGAATTATCTCATGCTTTGGGATGATACAGACTCCTAGGAAGATCTTCAGTTTTCTCTCCCTTCCAACTAGGAAACAGGCAGTGGTCGCCCTTGTGGTATCCAGGCTGGATTACTGCAATGCCCTTTATATAGGGATAAAAAAGGGACTCCTGCATCGACTCCAACTGGTGCAGAATGCAGGAGCTAGGCTAGTGATGAGTCTCCCTAAATTTCACCTGGTCTCAGCCACCATTAGGAGCCTAGACTGGCTACCGCTTGGGAGGAGAATTGTGTTCAAGGCCCTATGCCTGGTACACAAGGCAGTTCACAATAGGGGTTCTGAAGGCATTAATACAATGTTTCACAGATACATTCCTTACCGCCTTACCTGTGAACTGCTGACCAGGGAGCTCACTGCCTAATCCCTGCAACGTGCCTGCTACCAAGCTGTCCTCTGACCACGCTGCACCTCGCGGTACCCGCTGCGCGGGTCCCGCATCGACCGTCTTGCTGGTGTCCAACCGAGGAGGAGAAGGACCATCGCTGGAGACACCCTGCACCGGAGGGCGGGAGAGGAACACTCCTTCAGGGCTGCGAGCGCCAGGTGAGGGACAGGGACTCCATTTCCCAGGAGTCCCTGTTTTGCCATCACCTGCACCTGGACGCTCTCCCTGCTTGCCCCGCCCCGACCGCCGACCTAAAAGCGCCGCCTGTACAGGTCACTTTGGGAAACGCCTTCCCTGTGAACTGCTGACCAGGGAGCTCACTGCCTAATCCCTGCAACGTGCCTGCTACCAAGCTGTCCTCTGACCACGCTGCACCTCGCGATACCCGCTGCGCGGGTCCCGCATCGACCGTCTTGCTGGTGTCCAACCGAGGAGGAGAAGGACCATCGCTGGAGACACCCTGCACCGGAGGGCGGGAGAGGAACACTCCTTCAGGGCTGCGAGCGCCAGGTGAGGGACAGGGACTCCATTTCCCAGGAGTCCCTGTTTTGCCATCACCTGCACCTGGACGCTCTCCCTGCTTGCCCCGCCCCCAACCACCTCATCACTACATAAGAAACGGCTGACCCCCGCTACGCAGGACGCGTGCGGGACGCCCGGGGCTAAGCCCGGGCAAAGGGCGGGCCCTCTGTAGCCCTCAAAGGCATGAGAAGGCGAGGCGAGGCCACCCCTCTGAGGTTCACTGTTTGGGAATAATAAGGTACAGAATATTAATAATCCTCATTACCCCAGGCCATCTGCCATTTGCCTGTCGATCCTGACACATACTCTGGTCATTTGGTTCGGTCGTTTCAAGTGGTAGGCAATATGGTAAGGAAAAAGCCTGCACCTGCTGCGACGGAGCCCCTCAATACAATGTTCTCATATGTGGTTCAAAAAGTTAGTAAAATCAACAATGAGAGGAGGCAATCGCTAGGCTTGAGCCAATCTCCAGTATTGCCGTTAGAAAGTCCGCCCTCAAGGGCAACAGCTCCAGAGTCGCTGACCACACCGCCAGAGTTTCCCCAGTCAAATAGCCTAGTTCATATCTCACAAGACTTGGCCAGTGATGTAGAAGATCCCCATGTTTTGGTTAATTCGTCGGCCAATTACGGCAATGCCTCGGAGCAAAATCCCCAGTCATTTTCCATCGAGGAAGCACCATCACCGGGGCAGCCCGTTTCACGGCCAGTGAGAACCTGTAGAAAATCTCATTCAAAGAGAGGGGGGAAACAACAAGGCAGGAGAAAGGCAGCTACACCACCCCTAAGACGTGAAGGGCAACAAATTGACTTCGATGCTGAAGCAGAATCCAAACGCATCATAGACGATGAACTTTTTAACCGGATTCAAGATATGATTGATATAAAAATTAGGACAATCATCAAGCCCTTGATTGGGAAACTGGACAAATTAACTTCGGAGGTTAAGAAGGCGGGGGGAGCACAAAGTAATCTGGTGGTAGAGGTGGCCAATCTATCTGCCCTTGTCACAAAATTGGCATCGGGAGCCGTAGAGGCTCTACCAAATGAGAGTGCCCCACAGCCCATACTGCCAGAGGGGCCCCTAGCAGTAGATTCAACTTCATTAACGGCTCCTAGTCAGGACTTAGCAGGCGGAGCCGCGTCGACATCAACATCAGGTGACACAATTGGGGCAACATATGAGGATGTATCAGCCCAATTCATTTTGGAAGCCTCCCCAGTTGTGCTAGTACTAGCAAATGTCCCAGTTTTAGTACAAAATAAAATAGAATCGAAACAGGACTTGAAGGATAAAGCACTTCATTGGCTTACCACTAACATGACCATGGCCCCCCAAGGGATGGATAGCTTAGCAAGGGATATTGTTATGACCAGGAGGGTACCTTGGATTGGGTCTAAACCTAAAAAATTTAAGGGGGACTGTGTGATTATAAATTTTGCTAACACAGAAGTCCTCCCAAAAATTCTGAACAACATCTTCCCACCCCAAAGGCGGAGTGGCTCTATAATCCCGCTCACCTTAAAATTCTTCTTTAGTGAGGCTCAGCTCCCTACTTTTTCTAACTCCCCCAGAGTTAGGAGAGCGCATAATGCCCCAAATTGGGAAGGTGGTTTTAGACATAGATTCCCCAACGAGCGCCCTGGGCCTATATTTAACTTTGAGTACGGAAGACCTAACCATGCGCATGAGTCAAATTTTTGGCCTCACATGCCACCAGACCCTGCAGCCAATGGTTGGGGCCCGGGTTGGATGGGCCAAGATCCCATTGGGCGAATCAATAGGTTTATACCACGGGTGAGAAACGACCACTTTCCGATACGCCCAAATACCCCTTTACCTATGTGGAACATCGCAGCTATGGGTCAAGGTCAGGTAGCTACCCCTTTTGATTGGGGGGGCGGAATGGGGAATAGGTATGCCCCCTTATCGGATCTAAACAACTGCGATTGACTTAAACCTTACAATGTCCGAGCAAGTGAGTCCATATTTATATCCCAAATAAATCATAGCCAGTGTTTCACTGATGATGATCTCCGCCTGCCTACATTTTATGAAACACCTGAGAGTTATGTCTCGTTGGACAACCCTGGGCTATTACACCAGGGGGAGGGTTGCACAGTGTCAACCCTGAATACCGTTCCAACACAGAGCGTCCCGGAGGTAGTTCAGAACGAGGCGGTCAGATGCTCAAGCTTAGCTGAGGGGTGTCTGTTGGGGGAAAAAGAGTTGAGGCTACCTACCAACGCCTGTAAAATTATAACTTGGAACATCGCTGGCTCAAATACAAAACGACAGGACAAAGCATGTGTGAGCTTTATTTCTAAGCAACATATAATTGCCCTGCAAGAAACGTGAGACACATCGGCTAACTTCTGGTGGGATGGATTCACTTGTTTCTCTATTCCTGCCGTTCCTAGCCGCATGGGCAGAGCCAAAGGTGGTTTGGCCATTTTGTTTTCCCTAGACCTGAAGGGCACTTATAGGCAGATAAATACCGATTCTGTAAACATCCTAATGGTTGAAAGGACGACTAGTAACAACTGCAGGACGATATATATCAACTTTATCAACTTCTACAACTCTAGGAACAGCGAACACAGTGGGAGTAATGTCGCCAACCTAGATAGCATTTTAAATAAAGTGTCTCAGAATATCTATTTAGTTTATGAGTTTATCCTATTAGGAGATTTTAACATTCATTTATGTAACTTGGGTTGTTTGGGAAGAGGTGACAATGTAACTGAGGTGGGCGAGGAGGCCCCTCGGGGTCCCCACTTTGAACACTCTACAGAGGGGCTCGAGTTAGAAGAACTATTAGCAAACCATGACTTATATGAACCCGATAAGGGCGTTAGGGCGCCAACCTTCACTGGCAGTCACTATGGCTCAGTGATAGACTATATCTTTGTCTCGCAAGGTATCCTAAATCGGTCTATGGTTTATTGTACAGTCATAACACCCTACAGTGACCACAACCCTGTATTACTTGAAGTGGCCTGGGGTGGCCAGATGGGAGCACCGCCAAGAGCACTTATACCAGCACACCCCCTGAAACCCTGCGACCAAGACAGACGACTGAAATGGGCTAAAGTGATCCCGGATAATTTCTATGAAATAAATTTTCCAAAAATAAAGGACAAAGTGGCCATCTGTCAAAAACCGGGTGCGCAAGGTAAAGAAATAATAGAGGCTTTTGAGGAAATTTGTGGCCATGTGGCCAAGGACCTTTTAGTCAAACCAAAAAAAGGATTTTCTGGAACAAAACGTTGGTTTGATTCTGCTTGTTCAAAAGCCCACAGAGCATTGTTGACAGCGTTAAAAACCTCTCCCAGGGCCGGGGACGACATTGTTAGATTAAGGAAATGCTATAAGGTTGCCATTAAGAATCGCAAAGAATCCCTTAAACGCGAGGCATGGGAAAATCTCCTCTCAGCTGCAGTACTGAAGGACAGTAGGAGATTCTGGGAGATTATCAGACAACCCTTATTCTCTGATGACAATAATGCTCCTATGGACTGTGTGATCACCGACGACAAATGGCTAAACCACTTCAAAAATGTATATGAGGGTGGGTCCAAAGGATCTGCAGATGCCTCAGTACCTGCTTTAGTGGCACATCCGATGATCTTTAACCCCGAAGAAGTAGAAAAAGCTTTGATGGCCACAACAAGACATAAAGCACCCGGCCCTGACGGCGTTCCCGCTGATTTCTTTATGTACTCTTCTAAATTGTGGTCGGTGGTTTTGTCGAAAGTGTTTAATGCAGCCAATAACCATGCACCTAGCTCTTGGTCCACATCCACCATAGTCCCTATCTATAAAAATAAAGGACAGCGAGATGATCCCGCCTCCTATAGGCCCATATCTCTTTTGGACTCAACGGTAAAAATACTAGGCAGAGTCCTTCTAGCTAGACTTAATGACAACGTTGAGAGCCGTGGAGGGCTGTCTGAATTACAATATGGATTCAGAGAAAGAAAGGGGACAATCGAACAATGTATAAACTTACATCTACTAATTTCTAAATATACAGTGGCAAAGGAGGGTTCCATGTTTCTTGCATTTATGGACCTCTCCTCTGCCTTTGATCTGGTGAATAGGTCGAAATTGTGGCAGTTACTGTTGGAGATGGGCATTGATGAGTCCTTGGGTGTTTTATGGCTAAACTGCACCAGGAGCTTTTTGCAGCTGTCCGAGTTACAAACGATGGTAGATGCACCCCCCTGTTTAAATCCCTAAAGGGGGTGCGGCAAGGCTGCATTTTAGCCCCTGTATTATTCACCATCTACATCAACGGGTTGGGCAGTCACCTGCGGGGACAGGCAGCCGACGTTCCGCATGCAGGAGACGTTAAAATCCCAGCACTCCTGTATGCGGACGATGCAGTGCTGATAGCCCGCACTGGGGTAGACCTACAGCATCTCCTGGACGCTTTTGGTAGCTTCATGGAGACGCTGGACCTCAAGGTCAACGCCTCTAAATCACACACGATGGTAATGGGGCGTGAATGTAATAAAAAAAGACACAAAACATTTTTTTGCAGGGGAGTCCCTGTCACCAACGTGTCCACATTTCCATATTTGGGGGTAATATTTGACCAGAAAGGAACTTGGGGCCCTCAGATAAGAGCAAAAAGATTGGCGGTAATAAGATCTTCCTCAGCGGTATTGGGCTTTGCAGGGAAGCTAGGGGCTAGGCCCATGCAAGCTCTCTTGAAAATCTACAAGAGCAGACCAGTGGCCAAAGCGGCTTATGGTTCCCAACTGTGGGGATACGTAAATCTTGATCTAATTCAGAGAGCAGAAAATAGATTCATTAGATCACTGCTCTCAGTCCCGCAATCCACCCCAACGTATTCTATCCATAAGGAGGTGGGTTTGCCTTATCTGTCTGATACCCTGAGCCTTGCTCCGTTAACTTTGTGGCTGAAATTGTGGACAAATGATGACCTACCTCTGAACCACAAGATTTTGCACGATGTCTTATCCTTGGATAAACACACCAGTATCCCATGGTTGGCATACGTAGCGAAAACCCTTGCAGATCTGGGTCGCCCAGATCTTTTTTCATCTCCGGAAAATATTAGGAGACAGGATATAGTAAATATCAAAAAGTTATTTAGGGACAGGCAGGAAGCACGGAGGGAGGACCTCGAATTGCTGAAACCTGCAGTAAGGGCACATAACCTCCTGGTTTGTACATCCTTACTCGCCCCCTACCTGAACTTTGTCACATTCCCATATCACAGGTTTTTATTAACAAAGTTTCGATTTAATTTGATACATTTTTATTTAGGTTCATTTAAGACTTGGCAGAAGCCTGAGCAGGCCCCACCGTGCTGCTGTGACAATTTTTCGGTGCAGGATACTTTGCACTTTGTTATGTTTTGTAGTATATACCACGAGCAGAGAAAGAAATATTTGTTGCCTATTTTGAAAAAAGCTGGTTTTGTCCAAGTAAGACCAGCCCTGCTCTTTCTACAACTCCTACCTAACATACATATTACTTTTTGCATGGCAAACTTTCTGGTAGCCGCAATGCGGGCGAAATCTGTCAGCCAAAGCTTACCTTAAATCTTTTTTAGTCGTTTTAGGATGTTCATGTGCTAGATCTGTATAGAAATATTTTATCCATGTTTAAAATTTTCTTCCTGTTTGTTTATTAGGATCTTCTTTTTGGGAAATGTAAATAGATGTACAGTATGCATTGCATTGTAAAGTAATTGTTTTTCTTTTATGTTCTTTGTATGACTTGTAATAAGTCGAATAAAGATATTCTGACTGATACATTCCTAGCAAGAACTAGAGATCTGCTAGTATGAATTGGATAACAGTCTCTAGGTTTAGGAAAGTCAGGTGGGGAAAGGGCATTCTCGCTGATAGGCACCAACTTGTGGAATCTGCTTCCTCTCTCAATCTCCACTTTGGAAATACATTCTTCCTTCAGGAAATCCTTGAAGACCTGGCTTTTTTCTTGCTCTAGCTGCCATTTCCCATAATCCTTTAGCTCTAGTAACCCGTGAACTTTGATACATTGATCTCTGCCCACAGCACCTTGATGCCCCTGGGCTAAGTCTGCGCTCTAAAATTCTTTTATTCATTCATTCACAGGAATTTGGCTAGCCCCCATTTTTCCATTTCCATGGCAATGCTTTTCCTCGTTGCATCCAGTCCTTTTTGAAGGACATAGTGGGTGATCGGTCTGTACTTTTCAAACCAATGTTACAACATGTAGGAGGTCGAATGCCAACATATTGGTACCTCCCGTATGAGGTTTGTAACCAGTACTCTATTAGAATGCTGAATGATCCTCAACTGTTTCTGGGCTTTAAAAGAATGACTGAAACGAGTGAAGATTCTTCAGCAGGTGGCCAGTATATTGCTGACTATGTCTTCTTTTTGAGGAAGGGCTGAATAATCACAATGATGCAATGCACCAAACACTTGACTCTGAAATATTCATCATCTGCCATGGCCTTGACTACATTACTTCCTTTTTGCGTGGCAACAAATCCAATTCTGGGACCTCTGGATCAAAGCCATTAATACAACTTGCTGTTAAACAATTCCAAGATGTTTGCAGCTGTATGAAATTTCTCCAAGGCAAATATCACTACTGTTGGGTGCCACTGAATGCCCTTAAAATATTCTTCAGCACTGAGACCTGCAAATAGTTTTTTCTTAACTCCCTCGACACAGATTAAGTGTGCAGTGATACAAAAGTAATGATTTTAGTGACAACTTCCCCAGATGTTGTGACGTTAGGTGGAAAGTGTCAACAGCACTCTGCTGCATAGCTTGGCCGACCAATTGCAGCACATCATAACGGAGTGCTGGAACAGCAACTCTGGCAGGATAGGTATGGATGGAAACCTTCTATTTTGGGCAGATGATGCCCCAAATCCGAAAAATCCAGCTCCTTTCACAAGAGAAAAAGGGAGGAGGCCTAGTGCTAATATTTTAGCCAGATATAAATGTGCATATGTGCTGTTGAGTATTTGAGTTCATTGGACCCCTCCGGTCTAAACAATCCTGTTGTAGGGAAGTGTCCTTTGGTATAGTCACCCACACTGCTCTTTCCAATGCTAATGGTTTTGACTTTGACAGTGCACTGGAACCTACTAATCAGGTGCTAGTGCTCTCACCCTAAACTATGATGAATAATATGGTTTGCTGACCCCAATTGGCCAGGTCTTTAACACCCTTATAATTTCCTAGGTAAGTGGTACTAGGGAGTTAAAGGGATCTCCAGGGCCTAAAGCACTGATTGCCCCCACTGAGTGACAGCAAGTCTGTAAGTGCAGACTGCAACATCAGAGCAACCTGCTCAAACTTGACTTAGCCCTCATCATAAGTGGCAAGGTCACATCACTATTTTTAATATAGGCCAGTCACCCCAAAGTTAGGCTTCCTGAGCTCAGGAGGCAGGGTGCATTATATTAAAGGTGTGGACATATTAGTGCAATCTTTTATGTCCCTGCAGTAGCCTCCTTTCATCAGGAGCTACTGTAATTGTTGAGAGGGCTCTAGGAGAACATTGTCTGGCACCCAGCTTCCTCAAGATTGCCAGCTCCATTATGGTCCCACTTAAAGTGTCAGGCTTGGAATCAAACATTTTGTCTTATCAAACCCATCCTTTTTCTAAAGCCATTTAAATGTGACATGCACTTATGTGGCTACCTTAGAGGTTGGCCACCTGGTTGCCACATCCTTTTCTGTTTCCTGGATGACAGCCTGAAGCTACTGCTTCCAAGACAGGAATCTGACCTTCTGCCAAGAGGTGTGAACTCTCTCAGAAGGCAGAAACAAAGGAGTTGTCACAAAGGAGGTCCAAGGGAAGGATTTTTATAGACCAAGTAGTATTCTATCCCCAAACTACAGTATACCATTACAAAAAGGATACTACTGGTCTGTCAAAAAGGTAATAAACGGCAAAATCAGAATCTGTAACATCACCTTAACCTGTGCTAAGCTGGAAAGGAATCCTATCAGCTTACCAAATGGCAGAACTTCATCATCTGGGATTGAAAAAACAGTATTTAATAGCACAGCTCACCTTGTAGAATCGAGAGCTGTCCTAAATCAAAACACCAGTGATCGATCAAGCCATGATTGTAAGACCAGAGAGGAAGCAGAAAATCCACCAGCCTATGCCCAGAAAAGAGGAAGTTCTTTGTCCGCGCATGGTCAATAATGCGTAATACATCTGAATGGATCCTACGGCTGAATGATTTGGGGTGAATTTAACGGCACCACATAATATGCGTATACCTCTTGTTACTCAGCACACATGTTTAAATAAGTGTGGACCAGACAGAAAACAGTAAGTCCATAAACCGATATTCAGTGAGAACCGAGGGTTATCTTACCTAACAGTCTGCGCGTATGCCAACTGCGCAGTTACGCTGAAGAGCATGTCAGGACCCTGGGGAAGCCATGGATAGTAGTTCCCGCTATCTCAAGTGTCTCACGCTTGGAGAGTTGAGCTGTCTTAAAGTGGCAACATGTAAAGCTGGTGATACATAGCTGCCGGATTTTCTTACCACATACATGAATTATGTATGCGGCCCAGATTCAGGAAATCACGCTGTACAATGTCCACTACTGATGTGATATATGTTGTATAGAGGTGTACTACGACCAACAGAGTAATTAGGACCTGGACTCATATATGATGGCATTAATGCATCGCACTGTAACATACCCGATAGACATGGCGTGGTGTCCATCAAAGGCCAGGGCCATGGTGTGAAATAACCCGACAGACATGACATGATGTCCATCAAATGCCTCGACCGCAGTGTTGTGTATTTGTCAGCGAAATGTCTGTGCTACAACTATGCGATTGTTATCTACTAAACCATCTATACATTGAAAGGTTATCAAACAGCTGGTCTCACGATACAACAGTGTCAGAAGAGTAAAAGTGAGTACACCGGGAACAAAACAGTAAGTATGATGGGCATTCCGCAAATAGCAAATGTGCTCTTATTCCCGTGGAGTCATATCATGACCCACGGGATATCATCATTCAAACCCTCATTATCACACTTGAGCTTGAAAATCCATTTCTGTTCCTTCAGAAAAAGATATTGTGTCACATCGCTGATATGTGGCGGAACAAATGGTTGTTCCAAGACAACCCATTTCATCTCTTCTGGCTTGTGTTTCATGCTCAGGAAGTGACTAGTTAGGCGTGTCGCTTGTTTATTACACCTAATAGTGCTCTTATGCTCGTCGTAATACTCAGTTTAACCTTTCTGGTCATCATTCCCACATACTTCAAGTAACACGGGCATGTGAGCATATAAATGACCCTTTCACTATTGCAATTAGTATGCTTCCTAAGGAGCCAGGGTCTACCCGTCCCTATGTCCACCGAGAGGGTTTTCTGTGTCTGAGGGCATGCCGTGCAAGAGCCGCACAGATAATGCCATTGGACAGCAGGGAGGTTCCACAAAGTATTGGTTGGCTCCTGAGCTTGATGTCTCGGTCTAGTATGAACTAGACTGTCCCGTAAATTCATCCCCCTTTTGAAAGAAAAGAGTGGTGTCAGAATGGTTTTACCAGCCACATTCAAAATTCTCCAATGTCTGCGGACAGACTTTTGAACCTGATTGGATGGAGTGCTAAAGGTGTTTACAAAAGTGAGTCTGCCCAAAGGTGGTTTTTCTACTGGTGCTTCTAAAAGGGCATCACGATCATTGTGTGAGGCCCTTTTCAAATCTCTACGCACCAGGCGTTTACGGTGATCTTGTTGTCTGAGTTTGATTGACAAATCTCTGGCATATGTTGCAAAGTCCTGTTTGTCAGTACAATTACGGCAGACCCGTAAAAATTGTCCAACCGGGACCTTTTCTCGAAGCGATTTTGGGTGATGGCTATCAAAGGTGAGCAGTGAGTTCCTTGCCATTGGTTTTCTGTACAGTTTGCTGCCGGAAAAATCAGGATGTCCAAAAAGGGGAGTTCTGATTGGCTGTACTCGACTGTGAATTTCAAATAGCGGTTCTTAGTGTTACGCCAAGTCTGAAAGGCAAGCATGGCTTGGGCTTCGCCTCGCCAGATGACAAGGATGTCATCTATATATCTTTTCCACAGCAACACCTGTTGGAAAAATGGGTTGCTGTGGTTTAGAACACAATCCTTCTCAAAAAGATGAACAAAGAGATTGGCTAAACTCGGCGCGAAGACCCTGCTCATCGAGGTCCCCGAGGTTTGCAGGAAGATGGTCTCCTTCGAATTTGAAAATGTTTTCAGTCATCGCTATCCTGGCGCATTCCATTATAAAGCTCACTGGTGTAATGCTATCCAGGTTACCAACCTCTAACAGACTCTTAACTGCTTCAAGTGTTTCCTCCTGAGGAATGCAAGTGTATAATGATTCGACATCGAAACTGACCAAATAGTCAGTCTCGATGTTGAACTCTACCTCAGGAAGTAACCTAAGGACATCTTTACTGTCCTGTAGGTATGTAGGCATGATCTTCACAAGAGGCCTGAGAAAAAAGTCCACAAATGTTAAAAAGGGTTCTAATAAAGAACCAATGACAGAGATTATTGGGTGACCAGGGGGAGGTCTTTGTGTTTTGTGAATCTTGGGCAAGACGTAGAAGTATGGTGTCACTGGGTGTGTAGTAATGAGAAACTGAGCTTCTCCAGCAGTGATCCAACCTTCTACGCTTGCCTCCTCAACCAAATGAACAATCTCAGTTGTCAACCTAGATGTAGGATCAATAGTCAGAGGACGATATGACTTAGTGTCACTAAGCTGTCTCAGACACTCTGCACGGTGGGTGTCAGTGTCCAGAATGACCGTGGCTCTCCCTGTATCGGCGGGTTTTATGGTAATGGTGGTATATTTAGACATAGTCTCAGCAGCCAGTATCTCTTTGGCTGACAGGTTTTGAAATGGCTGATATCTAGATACACACAGAGTCATAACATAATGGGCCACTGCCTTTTCAAAAGTGCCTACTTCAGGAGGCACCTGATGAATGAGAGGGGTAAAGGTGGAGGGTCTTTTCAAGCCGGTGTTGTGGTCTAACTCCATCACCTATCCCTCTTTCTCCTTGTTTGCAAAAAAGCACTGAAGGCGTACTTTCCGGAAAAATCCTTCAAGCTCACAGCGTAACTGAAAGGGGTCCCCGTTGTTCTTGGCGACAAACCCCAAACCTTTGTTAAGAACCTGTCGTTCAACCTCAGTGAGGGTACGCGAGCTCAGGTTTACTATGAGGTCTTCCCGTCTGAGCTCGTCCCTGCTTGTTGTTGCTGTTGTTGCTTTGTTGCTGCCCTCGCCTGCTCCATGTGTTCGGGAATGTTGGTTCGTCCTCCCAATGTACCTGGGGCTGTCCTCTTCTCCTGCGTCTGTTGCGTCCACGGCATTGCCCTAAAAAAGCCTGGTTGTCAAAAAATTGTGGCTGGGGTTGAAAGTGTGGCTTGGGTTGGGAAAACTGTGGTTGATGATAGCCCCACGGTGTTGGAGGCCAACAAGGACCTTGTTGGTAATAATTACCTTGTGTTGCTCTCCTACGATTGAACCAGTTCTTTTTTCCCCCTCCCTTGTGGGTTGTTAGTAGTAGAGGTATCTGAGTCACTTGAACTCTGGTCAGATGAAGATGTAGAATAGTTAGACCCATATCGTCTGCCCTTTCTATTGAATACGGGAGGTATATAAGTGTCCCTAGTATAGGGGTAAATTTTCTCTAGCGAGAAACGGGCCAGATCTTTCTTGAATTTTTCTATTTTAGTAAATAGAATAGTGTCTTTATATTCTTATTAGACTTGTTAGTCTCATCTACATTCTTCCTGAAGAGAGTACTAGAAAGGGTAGTCTTTATTTGTCCCTCTATGATCTGGATTTCAATGAGCATGGCATCCACCACCCTTTTGGCTGTTGTGATGATTAAAATCAGCCAGTCGCGTGTACACCGCCACGCGATGAAGGATCAATCTCTGAGGAAAACTTTGTCGGTCAAAAACAGGAGGGGAGCCTTTGTGACAATAAGTCCTGTAGGTGCACATTTGCCATGTAGATACTCTGCCATTACTTGCCCATGTATACAAGTCCGTGAATGATTCATTTTTAAGTTAAGTACAGAACCCCAGTTGTCCTGTGGGCTGGGTCCCACAGCTGGTAAAGTGTCTAGAATGCTCGGATTCTCTGTAAGTATGGAGTTTAGCACATTGTCATCAAAAGAAAGGCCTGCAAAATCAGCCATCATCGAGGCAAATTAAAAGTTAACAAGGTGAGCAAAGACGGCTTGGAATCAATCGGTCAGTAAAAGAAGGACCTGCAGCCTCAGCTGCTCCAAAATACAATACACACAGTTAATAAGGGGTCCAAGGGAAGGATTTTTATAGACCAAGTAGTATTCTATCCCCAAACTCCAGTATATTAGTATTCTATCCCCAATCTACAGTATACCATTACAAAAAGGATACTACTGGTCTGTCAAAAAGGTAATAAACGGCAAAATCAGAATCTGTAACATCACCTTAACCTGTGCTAAGCTGGAAAGGAATCCCATCAGCCCACCAAATGGCAGTACTTCATCATCTGGGATTGAAAAAAACGGTATTTAATTGCACAGCTCACCTTGTAGAATCGAGAGCTGTCCTAAATCAAAACACCAGTGATGGATGAAGCCATGATTGTAAGATCTGTGGTGCTGAAAAACAATTTTTGCAGTGATACTAAATGTAAAGAAAATCAAAAGTGCAATTTAAAATTGGCTACCATGATAACAAAGATAACTTTATTAGGTGCTTATCACAGTGTCAAGACTAATAACAGAGTGTTTGAGTATCTGAAGAACTGGAGGTAGGTGGCTGTGTCATCTCCCTCTCTGTAGGGCATACTTCGACTATGGTGATGGATGCAGGTCTCAACGGAGGTGGAACTACATCACTCTGAGCAACATGAAAAGGAGGGGTCATCTTGGTGTCCTTTGAGCCACCCTCCTTACTGTCAATCATTGGCTTGTCCCCATCACTGTCACTTATTATTCTGAAGCTTTAAAGAATTTACCTTTTCCCTCATCTCTTGACACATGACCAGATCATAGATTACCCTTTCTCTTTCTTGCTGGAGATTGTGAACCCAATGACTGAAGAGCAACATCTTGATTAGCAGGCAGCTCAAGCTCCTGTCCTGCTCATACTTCAGGAAGCACTGTTGCTGACTGCAACTCCTGTTGTCACTTTGCTGGCACCATTGGTTCCTAGTTTGTGGCTGAGACAAATCCAGTTCAGATTCACTGCTCGTTGCCATGACTACAATGGCTATATCGCTGAGAGACATGGGTTTGGCTTAGTGTTCAGTTGAGGTTGGGATTTGGGCTGATGATGCAGGAGTGCTACTCCTAGCCTTTTTCTGCCCAGAGGAAGGTGCAGGAGGTACACAATGTTTCCTGAACAAGTTGGAGACAAGCACACCAGTGGTAGCAACAATATTTATCTTATCTCACTGGCCACTTTTTTGTTTTTTGGCTGGAACACACTTCTTTGGGGCCATCGTCAAATACTTCCTTAGCTCTGGCAGTTCCCATTCACCCGCATAAGTAGAAGGGCAGGAGGACTCAGCTGGTGCGCAACGCTAACAGCCTTCTGTCTGACTGTACTGTGTGTGATGATGTCGCTTGTGCACCTTAAATCAAACAAAAAAGAAAAAATTCAGTGAAACATGGCATTTGCCGTTTGAATCTACAGACAATATAATTTTTTAAGGTGCACTCACAAATAAGTGACAAAAGTGTATCCATTCCAAACCATAATAACGTGATATTTCAATAACCTACAGATTGCCTGTATCAGGCAGCATGTGCACGGGGAAAATCCTCTAAGTACTGTAGGCCTACCTCCTGATGAACAATCATTGTAGGGGCAGAAGTAGGCAAGCGAAGTTGCGGTTTTAAAAAAAGTTTTTTCCTCCACTTGTAGGGCAGTGCAATTAGCATAGCCCTAGAGACCAAACCCATAAGTAGAAATGGACACCCCTCTAGCCGTATACATTTCAACCATTTCCTTAATGGGGAGGCTACCCAATTTGGAAGAAACATTTAAAATCCCTTGAGAGAACCTGCTCATTTTAGCTCTAGAATTTATGATATGTTGACCACAAGATCCGTTACCTGTTTATAAAACACCCAAATAGCAAAATGAATTTATTTTAGCAATCGTAGTAGCAATGCAAAAGGTTCTAGGTTGTTTATGCTTAGGCCCACAAACCATAGTGAATGTTTTGGATTTATTACTCACCATTTTCTTAGAACACATATACTTCCCCAAAACATTTACTAATCTTTGTAAGATGACCGGGGTCCTAGACAGCAGAACAGCATTGTCAGCATACAACAATACTGCAAAAGGACCCCATCAGCCTAGGGAGCATCGGCTTGCACGGCATGTAAATGGGTATCCACCCCATTAATAAAAAAAAAATAGTAAGGGGGCTAGTACACAACCTTGTCGAATGCCTCAATTCATACTGTTTTTTCAAAAGTTGTATTTAACAGATGTAACATCATAGTATTCCATATTTCTGGTTAAATCAGTGAGCTTTAAACTGCTTAATAAACTAATGATACTAAAGATACTAGTTAAAGAAATGGCAGGAACCCAAAAACCTACATATAATAGGGACAAACTTTTTCAGTGACTCACCTTACACCCAAAAGACAACACTGAAATACAAAGTTACATTTCATAAAGTTCACACAAACCCCAGTGTTAAGCCAGGGAGTTGATCTCAAAAAGGTTCACTGAATTACTCAATACAAAGAACCTTAGGTTTCAAAAAACGTGGACAAGTCTGAATCAATACCTACTTCTCCAAGGATATTCACTTCATTTTGAACGTTTCAGGCATAATTCGGTTTTCAGGATTTCGCGCACCTATCAACCTTGGGGCGATACACTGATGGTAAAAGGATTGAAAATAAATAATCTGTATGGGGAACAAAAAACATGTTCCATTTTCTCAGAAAGGGGTTCAGGATCTGCGACCGACTGCATTCACCTCATTCTAATTCTAAAAACAGATATTTCGCATCACGGGCATACTCACCAAAACATCAAGAAACACGGCTTGAAAGCGGTTTTCTGGAAGAGGATAATAGATCCCCTCAAGGGCGGCAACTGCGACCGTCCGGTCAAAGGTAATCTTAGAAACAAGAACCCAATTCCGGCAAGTCAAGCTCTAAAACAGAGGGTATTATGACAAAGATATCATCCAAATCCAACATGTAAGCACATCCAACCGAACAATGTAAAGACAAAGGTGGGCGGGGGTTCGGGAGAGGGTTGCTCTCTTTTGCTAATGTGCAAAACAAACAGTACGGAAGATATTGCAAAAAGCTCATCAACGGGGGGGGGGGACCCATTAATGGGGGGGATATAGGTCCGGACCTAAGTCACTCAGAACACAGGGTGAGCAACATTTGAAGAAGTTATCGTAAACGTAAGCGTCATCACACCGAATTGGTGTGTTACCTGTGTGTATTTTTCGGCCGTTCGTCTTCACCAATGGACCAGGGGGGAGTAATTTTCAATCGGCTTCTGTGGAAGGGGCAAAAACAAAAAGCCAGTGATTACAAACAATGTCACCAAAGAGGTCGATGGGAAGCAATAAACATGTTGTCGCAAGTGCGCTAATAATACGTTGTTAAACAAATGCGAAACATTTCCCTGGGCCCTACATAATTAGAGTTTGTTAGTCAGAGCTGTTCCCAATTCAAATACTGCGTGCTCTGTAGCAAATTAACAATGCAAGCTTTAAGATATTTTTTGAAAGAAAGTTGTACAGATCACTCGAGAAGCTAGATGAAATCTCCAACCCCCGCGTATAAACTGAAACGATTTTCAAGCAGCACCTAGATGTTTGGAAAATTCTGCTTGTAGAAACAAGGGCGGGGGTAGCAAGCTGGCAATAAGATCATGCCTTCAAACTGGAGAGACATCCCTCAAAGATCCGTCAACACTCAGACTTGCGGCGTCACGTTCAATCAGGAAATCCCGAAAGTAAAAGACGTCGGGTCGGCTGACTTTTTAAAGGTCCCGCGCAGGGTAATTCACCAATCAACGGCTAGTAGAGGCTCGTATTGCAAATACGAATAAGATACGGCGTGGATCAAGGGGATCAAGATGAGACACAAAACAATGTACCTTAGCGACAGAAAGAACGCACAAAATGGCGTCAAGATACAAAAGTTATTAACGTCCTACGCATGAGGGCTTCCTTTTTCATGGAATGTTTTCACACCAGTTAAAACGCGGGGAAAAGGAATTCGGGATTCAAAAATAGGGTCAACAGATTCCAGGTAAATAGATCTTCTTCTGCAAAATAGGTGAGGGGGCCAGATCAACAAGTTATAAGCCCTGCGCCATCACTCCATAGCAGTTATAATAGAGTGATGCAGGTAAGGGATATAGCATCCTCAGGGCCGATGGTAGTACATGCTGTCCCTCATCCCCTTCCCTTCTTCCGTGTGCCCTGACGAAGGTGTGGCGTAGACCTGGCCTAGCACCGAAACGCGCATTGGCGCTCTGATTCTGTCCTGTTATTTGGTCATCTAGTCTTCTACCTCTTTTTGAGAGACGCTCCAGGACGCAATATATGTGGAACATCTGGCAACTGAAACATGATTTGTATGGGATGATTGAAGAATGTATGAGTATGTGTGAATCCTGTGGTAAAGGAAGTGACAGAGTCCACTGTAGATATAGGTTCCTTTATTGTAAGTTCCTTCCAAGATATCAGGTATAGAAGTAAGACAGAGAAAACCCCACCAGGAGCTAGCTCACATCAGCTCAGCCTGAGTAGATCAACTGACGTTAAGAGCCAGAGAGTCACCCCAGGCATTCTATGATGTCATCAACATTCTAATCAGTAGAGCACCACAGAGAAGTAGTTTACTACACATCCTCTCTCCTTAGTGAATGAGGAAAGAAAGAAGAAAACACAGACAAAGATACCTCAAGTGTGACATTTGCATAAAAGTACAAAAGTGAAGTACGCAAATAAATAAAGTACAACAAGTACTGCATGAGGTATGATTAGCATGAACAGAAATACTAAACTACTAAATGCTACTATATGCCACATCCCCTTCCCTTAGAGTAAAAACATGGCATGAATGAATAAAGAGCAGAGTAGCAAAGAAAAATGGTCACGCTGCCAACTGGATACACCAGAGAGAAAACCCCCTGAAAAAAAAACAAAGGCAAGCGTAGACACAGACCCTTTACAAGCTCCCCTAACAAAACAATCTGACAGAGAAAAATGAAACTTCTCACACAAAGTCCCACCGACATGAAACCCTTGGCCACGAATCTCAGGCAGGTAGACTTTGACGAAAGCAGAGTGTCAAAAAACAACGATGTTAAACAATCTCCACCAAAAATAGGGAACACAGGGTACTAATACTTAAAAATCACAACCTCCCCAAAGTAGGGTACACCACAGGAAAGACAACCTGGAACTGAAATAGGGCATTGACTACCCACAAATCAACAACCTCCCCTCAAAAGGGTACACAGCAGGGTGGAAAACCTGGGAACTGAAATGGGCATTGACTACCCTAAAATCCACAACATCCCCTAAGTAGGGTACACCGCAGGGTAGGAAACTGACTACCCTAAAATCCACAACATCCCCTAAGTAGGGTACACCGCAGGGTAGAAACCTGGGAACTGAAATGGGCATTGACTACCCTAAAATCCACAACATCCCCTAAGTAGGGTACACCGCAGGGTAGAAAACCTGGGAACTGAAATGGGCATTGACTACCCTAAAATCCACAACATCCCCTAAGTAGGGCATGGACGCACAGACCACTACCTCAACAAACTAAAATAAATGGGCATTGACTACCCATTCACAGACACAACCACACAACCTCCCCTATGTAGGGTACACCGTAGGACCATATTCCTAGGAACAAAAATGGGGCATGGACTACCACCAAACAAATGATGCAAACTCAAAGAAACACTGGGGCACTGACTACCCCCACACACACCACCAAGCACACATTTAAGAAAACAAATCTTAAAAATATGGATGGGAATTGACTACTCAACAACATCCAACCAGGACATGACCAAACACACCATACAGAATTAAAATTAGAGCAAGAGAAGTTTGCGACACACCATACCACACCACCACAAAATAAAGCTACATTGAATAATGTGCAATGGTAAATTAGCTGCCAGAAATAAATAAATAACACTTGCTCCGGTGAGCGACCTCTCACCCGGGGTCATTGTACTCTGCTCCCTGCAGACGCCACTGAGGTCTCCGCATACGCCGTTGAATCTCGCCATGAAGATAGGAAGTGATCGAAAACAAGAAGAAAGTCCCTTCAACAGCGTAGCTCGGCACTTGTTCGAGAAATATTGCAGAAAACTGTTCAAAGTGCTGGAGTAGTATTGATTTAAGTCGTGTGCCAAAACTTATTGACTCGGCAGCACAGAAGCGTAAACAAAAGGCAGTCATTACACCAAATGAAAAACTTCTCAAAAATGCCTCGAGCTCCATGGTTGAATTCACAGCACAAGACGGCTTGCAACAGAAGCCTGGAACAGCGCACTGCACGCTGTTACGCCTCCGCCGGATGGTTCACGGCAAAGGCGTGCTGTGAATAGTGACGACTGACCAGTAGGCAGACGTCACAGACTGTGACTGGAGCGAGGAAGGCAGCGCGCGATGTGCGCGCAGTGGGAGAGACAAGCAAAATTCAAACTGCAGCGGTTAAACTGCCCTGGCACAGTAAGTGCGAAAAGAAAAGAAATGTCTTTTTTTTTAAGTGTAAAATGTTTAAATCTTCTGTCCGTGTCCCACTAGTTGCCAAACATACGAAAACGCAATATCCTCCAATGCTGCGCATACCTTCAAGAAAGTGCCAAACACTCCTGCAGGCTAAAACACAGGGAAAACCCACTGGATACTGATAAAAGTACAAGTGCCCAGTTTAAACAACGTAATGTTCCTGCGCCGAGTCCCCTTCCAACAAGCGCCCGTTTGAATGCGCAGAGGCAACACTTTAAATGTCCCAAAGAGCAAAGGCAGACCGGAGGCGCTGTACATAACCCTGTCCAGCTTGTTGAAAAGACACGCCTCAGTACTTCTAGTCACAGAGCAATGCTGAACACATAAATGCATTAGCTCACGAAAATCGCCGCTTTACCAGACACTCCTGAGTCTGTTAAGGCGCTGCAGACTCGCAGACAGCAGCAGGACAAGAACGGGCTCACTGACAAACACACCGGCAATGTCACTGTTGTTTTTTCCCACAGAGGAAAACGCTGGCAAACTGTTTTCTGCCGATCAGACTTGCAGACAGTGAGTCCAGACAAGGTGCTGTAGCAGCAGAACAAATCCCACGCAAATTGCCAGCAGACATCAAATAAAATAAACACATGCCCAGAGTGAAGGCTGTCTAGATGAAACACAACACTGGTGGGGTCAGCTGGGCATTACCTTTCAGTATAAATACGAATTTTTCCACAATCCTTGATGTCTTGGGTTCTTTCTTTTCTTTGTAGTTGCTTAATTCCTTGTTGATAACTGCACGCGTAGATAAATCCAGTTCAAAACGTCGCCAAACTGTGGTAAAGGAAGTGACAGAGTCCACTGTAGATATAGGTTCCTTTATTGTAAGTTCCTTCCAAGATATCAGGTATAGAAGTAAGACAGAGAAAACCCCACCAGGAGCTAGCTCACATCAGCTCAGCCTGAGTAGATCAACTGACGTTAAGAGCCAGAGAGTCACCCCAGGCATTCTATGATGTCATCAACATTCTAATCAGTAGAGCACCACAGAGAAGTAGTTTACTACAAATCCATTATGATATTGGATGTTTGAGGCATGTATGAGTTCGCTTGAAGTATGTTTTATGCTTTAAGGGATGTGTGGGATGTTTTTTTGAATAATCCCAAGTGTATTATCATAGCTATTTTCTGTCTATTCTGCCCTGTTGTTGTGGAAAAATATATATTTATACAAAAGAAATGAAATAAACTATGAATATTTTTTCTATAATGAGTTGTCTTTGAATTAGTTTATCTCGCTTCTGGTCTCACAGATGCATTGAACACCTGTGTGAGGATAGGCCCCCAGAGCTTGGTAGTCGATTTAAAAACATCTACAGGTACTGCATCGGGTCCAGGGGCCCGCCCTCCAGCACAAGCTTGTAAAGCTAAAGTAACCTCATCGTTAGTTAGCTCCAAAAGGGAAATCACTTCACTAATTTCCATTTTGGGATCATTAGTGCATTTTCCAAAGATATCAGAGATGTGTGCCCTCCAGGCATCGCAAGGAACAAGAGAACAACGTTCTGGGATATTTTTGGTTTTTTTAAAACGGTGCATTCACTCTATCCCAAAATAACTTGGTGTACTCAGTTTCTGATGCATAAGCCAGTTTGTTCCATGCTTCAACCTGTGGGGTATTCTTCCTTAAATGTAGGGCCTGTTCATATTTTTTGGCGTAGGGTTTGAATGATCATAGTATCTCATGGCGAATGACATAAGACCTGCTTTAATAGACGGAGGCCTTGGGACAACTATGGTCAAACCATCTTCCGTTAGTATCCTGTATATTATTCGGGAGCATGTTAGAGGAGTTTTAATAGAGCTAATAATTTGATAAAGATTATCAGCCAACATGGTTAGAGAGACATCCTCCTGTAGACAATAACTTATATCAGTGGAATTTGCTGTTACTATTTTATGTAGCATACAGATTGGATCAATGGTGGCCCACTTTATTCGTACTCCGTTGTCCCTATTTGGGGCAATATCATTTACCATAGTGAATAGTGGATGATTCACTTTTCTCACCCCCAAAAAAGAAGGGCATAATAATGGGGTTATGGTCACTTCATACAGAAGTGGCAATAGTAGGAATATCACACATAGCTGTTACCGAATCCGACCCTAATATGTAGGCAATCATTGTTGATGAATTTCTTCGCATAAATGATTTGGCTCATTTCCCATTAGCATCACGGTCACATCTCAGTAAATGAAACTCATATTTAGAGACAGTTAAATGTAATGCCTCGCCGTATTCATTGTGACAAAAGTGAGCACTCCCCATCCCTGCCTGATAGGTAAATCCACAAACACGTGCAGCTGACAATACACAAGCCTGAACATTAAAATGACCTGCCAATTATACCACACATTTAGAGAAAATGGGACGTAATAAGGTCTCACGGTCATGTTCAGATGTGGAGGCCACTCTGCTACGAGTAAAATCAAATACATTATTGTAAAAGTTCTTCAATACCAGGTCTACTCTCCCTTCCTGTTAAGCAACAGTAATTGAGTATGTGGCCCCACTGAAGTGCTGTTCTTAGTTTTTACTGAGAGTTTATTGGAAAAAAGGATCTGTGGACCCCCTTTCGCCCGCCCAGATTGAGAGGCTATGGCACCCAAAGAATGTGAGGAAAACCCCTTTACAAATGTCAGCGTCATACACCAAGTTTCTTGTATGCAGATGATATCAAAGTTAGATAGAGTATTAGCCTAATCAGCATTTCCAAACGTAATCATTAGCCCACACACATTCCAGGTTGCAAATAAAACATTCCCAACCTGAGTGTCACAAATTTCTACCCTTGTTATAGCCTGGTGTATGAACATCTTACACTAGTGGTAACACAAAGATGTTAAGTTCGCAATCTTGATTATCCATTAAACAGCTTGATTACATCCCACAAATACCTGGGGAGACATTGCAATGCAGGTTACTATCACAAACCACAGTAAGTTCTGTTGGGTTTACATCTCCAGCCCTCGTATCGATCTGCCCCCGCAGCTAAGTCAATCATTGCCATCTAGGGACATCAATACCCGTTATCTATTGGACACAGCTAGTTCGGAGCAAAACAGAGATTGGAGTCTAAGCACCTCCTGCAAGTCCCGGGCAACATAAAAAAATTAATTTGGGGCTCCGTGGGTGGCGATAAAAAAAACCAAGGGAAATCAAGCTATATTCTGAGTGAAAGGAGATGATGGCATTACCCTAGCAAGCATTTCATTCACAAGACTAGGGTGTTGAAAATTAATAATTACCCAATCCCGCTTCAGGTTTTTCTGTAGAGGTCATAACCATCCCACTCTCCTAGACAATAAAACTTTGTGTGCTCTACCAGTAGGGAAAATGCGATTGGAACTAAGCAAATTAACTACCTTGTTCTTCAGGGATTCAGTGGTCTCGCTAGCACTTCGCTTCAAGGGGTTGACATTAACCAAAACCATCACAAGGGGCCACATGCAGGGGAAAGATGAATTGTTACTGGATCATGACTAGGCAATGTAGTATTGGGGTCAGTATGACTATCTGCCACCAACTGAGCCAGTGTGCTTGGAATAATCGGTTTAGCCCGGTTAGTGTTACCAGTTATAGGTTCCAACACAGGGGGCACACAGGTTGCACCCTGTACATGTCCACCATCAGCACTTGCTAAAGTGTGCCTTAATGCACTATTAACCCCAGATAAAGCCATAACATTCTGGCATAGTGGTGTAGTGATGCTAACAAAGTTGTTCTACCCAGAATTTAACGTGTGGCGCTTAGCAGTGCTATCATCAGATATATTCTCAGTGGACACTTTTTGACGAAAAGATGTTCCATTACTCAAATCACCCTCTAGCTTGTCCATTTTTGTTCTAAGCATTAATAAGTTGTTAATAATGACAGTTAATTGATTCCGAAAAGGAGCCCAGAGAAGATCATCAGTGGGAATGTGTCAGTAAACAGTCCCATGGCAAACAGGGGATTCCGTGGGGCTTAACTTCTTTCAGTGCCTTCCTTTTGTGCTTCTCTGCAGGTGGACTTGCAGAGGAGGTAGAAGCCAAAGGGGGGGGGGGACATTTGCAGTCCCAGACACAGTAGGTCATTGGTGGGTATCAGTACCGTCCAAAACCTTCATAACAATGGTACTATGGATCACCTGATCTTTAACCAAGTAAAAATTCTGAGGCCTCAGTTTGTACCACATGATCATCCACCCCATTTGGGTCAGTCATATGTTATGTTATGTTTTGTTATGTTATGTTATGTTATTTAATTTTGTAAGGCGCTCAGCTACCCAAGGGTTTCCCGGCGCCACCTGCAGAAATCAGAATCAAATACGGAAGGAGGCCTATAGATTAAAAAGCCAGGTATTCAACATCCTACGGAAGTGCACAAAACTAGCCTCATTTCTTAAAGACAGAGGAAGAGAATTCCACAAGGTAGGCCCTAAGTAAGAGAAGGAACTACCGCCTATTCTAGATAATCTGTATCTAGGGACCGCAAATTTTGTCTGACTAGCTGAACGAAGAGAACGAGGAGGGACGTACATTTGAGCAATATATCTCAGATATTGGGGGGCCTTACCCATACTCAATGAGAAGCGCCTTTCTGCTAGATCAATTTCTTTGGATATAACTACTACCAGGTGTGCTAGGAAGGAATCAGTAGTAGTACGGTTAGGGATAGTGATTGCATCTGTAGGTATCTTAACACTTCCAGCTTTACGTTTTCCCAACACTCATGCCACCACACCTAACAAAATAGATTGAAGTAGGGAGGCACACTTGATAATAGAAAAGAAAGGTCCACAAAGGCCCTTATTACTTAATAACTGGCAGGCAATTGATCGAATGTCCATAGGGTGACTACACCAAACTGCTGATATGGTCAACAGGATCCCGTATCCAGTACCAACAGGGTATGCTTTTCTTTGTCCCTTGCTGACAGACCTGCTGCGCTGTCATCACCTCCCTGACCAGCGGCCGGGCTTGGCTCCGCCACTTCATTCCCTGAATCGACCGGCCGGGCTTGGCTCCGCCGGTCCAACTACAATCCCCAGGATTCCAAAGGGGAAATAGACGACGCCACTACACAGCGCGCCAGGGGCACATAAAGCAAGGACAGGAGCCAAGTTCCCCATTTTTCTTTGTCCCTTGCTGACAGACCTGCTGCGGTGTCCTCACCTCCCTGACCAGCGGCCGGGCTTGGCTCCGCCACTTCATTCCCTGAATCGACCGGCCGGGCTTGGCTCCGCCGGTCCAACTACAATCCCCAGGATTCCAAGGGGGAAATAGACGACGCCACTACACAGCGCGCCAGGAGGCGCATAAAGCAACGCCAGGGGCCGAGTTCCCCGTTTTTCTTTGTCCCTTGCTGACAGACCTGCTGCGGTGTCCTCACCTCCCTGACCAGCGGCCGGGCTTGGCTCCGCCACTTCATTCTCTGAATCGACCGGCCGGGCTTGGCTCCGCCGGTCCAACTACAATCCACAGGATTCCAAGGGGGAAATAGACGACGCCACTACACAGCGCGCCAGGAGGCGCATAAAGCAACGCCAGGTCCCTCGTCCCGCGAGGACGCGCGCGGGATGCGCCGGACGAAGCCCGGACAAAGGGCGGACAGTCTGTGACAGTCCCTGAATGGCCGTAACTGGCCTTGGCCAGGACCCCTGCTCGTTTGTCTGATACCTAAGGTGTCACTGATCAGTAAGAATTATTATTGGCAGATTATTTTCTTACACACTGTGGATTTTTCTATTTTTTAGCGTTTGAGGGTAACATATTGAAGTTAAATTTTAACTATCACCTCTTATAATGTCTAAACAAAGGTCTTCATCTGTGCCTAATACAATAGATAATTATTTAGTACAGGTGGTGAGCAAAATTAACAGCACAAGGGGTATATCATTGGGACTAAGCTCCCCACCGGCTACAACAATGCAAAGTTTACCTCTAGATCCTGTAGTATTAGAAGTACCGGCACAAATACATAATGGCGAAGATCCACCTTCTGAGTCATGTTCTAACGTGGACCCTAATTCTGATTTAATTTTACCTTTGACTGTTAGCCTGGATGATGACCCAGGTGACCAGTCAAATTTGATAGAAGTCGATACACCTCCCCCCGTATCTGTGCCTGTAACTAGAGTTATAAGAGCATGCAGGAAGGGTCAGAGCAAATGGGGTGGGCTGCGTTCCAGTAGGAAGCGAATTGTATCTCCACAGAAAGAGGTTGATGTAACTGAAGTGAACGGGGAAAAAATAGAGAAGGAGATATTAAATTATGATATCATAAGCAAACTAGCTAGTATGATTGACTTAAAGATCAATTCATTAATTAAACCTTTGGTATCTAAAATTGATCGACTAACAGCAGAGGTAAACAGACTAGGGGGCTTGCTAAATAAGGCAGTGGGGGAGGGGGATATTCCATCAACTTTAGCTACAATTAAGGCTGTACCAATGATAAACACCCCTAGTCACGGGATAGGGAATAATAGTGAGGAAGCGAGATCAATTCCTCTTCCTACCCACCAGGTATTAGATAAAGACACTAGGGTACCAGACAAGAAAGATATTCCTCCATGCACCACAGTGAACAGTGTAGATCAAGACCCCGTTCAACTGATTGTGGAGGCCTCCCCTCTTGTTCTGGTTTTGGCAAATGTGCCACCGTTAAAATCAGGTCAAATTATTATTATTATATTTATTTTTGTAGAGCGCAACAGCTACCCTAAGGTTTCCCGGCGCTAAAAATGAAACTGAAACAAAGTAACAAAAGGAGAAATAGTGAGTTAATGAAAATCGAGTAGTTGGTTAAACAGCCATGTTTTCAGGTTCTTACGGAATTGCAAATAGCATTCATTTGTACGAAGCTGAATTGGAAGGGAGTTCCACAGTGAGGGGGCCAGATAGGAGATGGAGCGACCACCCTGTCTAACTCGATTGATCCTAGGCACCTGGAACTTATGTTGAGTCGAGGAACGTAGGATTCTAGGGGGGGTGTATTGCTGAACCAGCAAGCTCAGATAGGCAGGGGCCTTACCAGCCTTGATTCTATGCATGAAACATAGAGCTTTGAATTTTGCTCGTTGTTCAATACGGAGCCAATGGAGACTTCGGAGACAAGATGACGTAGGGGATCTTTTTGGTAACATACATATCAGTCTCACAGCTTCATTTTGTACTGTTTGCAGTTTCTTTGTAACATCCTTGCATGCTCCCAGGTATAAGATGTTGCCGTAGTCCAGCCTAGATGTAATTAGAGCTTGGACTACGGTTTTTAGTGTATTCTGTGGGAGCATCCACCTGATTTTCTTAAGCCACTTGAGTATGGTAAAGCACGTGGCAGCCGCTCTAACAGCTTGTTGTTTCATGGACAGGTTTTCATCAAAAATTATGCCCAGATTGCGAGCGGATTTAGAAGGGGTGGGTGTGGGTCCCATCTGGGATGGCCAATGTTGTGGGCCCCAAAAGGGGGTTTGTTTTCCAAACAGCAGTAGTTCCGTCTTTCCTCCATTGAGTTTTAGCTTATTCTCAAACATCCAATTGGCAATGTTGTTAAGGCCCGAGTGGAGGGAGGACGGGTTAGAATGTGCATTAGCCGAAAGTGAATAAACAATCTGGATGTCGTCAGCATTTGAGTAGATCGTCAACCCAGATTGTTCGGCTAAGCTGGCAAGGGGACTGATATATAGATTGAATAGTAAGGGGCTGAGTATTGAGCCCTGGGGAACTCCATAAGGTTGCTTGTGGGGTTTGGAAGAGGATGTGGCGGAGAAGACTTGAAAAGTTCTATCAGAGAGAAAACTTTTAAGCCATGCCAGGGCCGGTCCTGTAATGCCACAGGTTTGCAAAGTGTTGAGGAGGATGGTGTGGGAGACCGTGTCAAATGCGGCACTAAGATCGAGTAATATAAGTGCCACAGTAGAATCTACTTCTTCTCTGATTAGTAAAGCTTACCATTGGCTATGTAATAACATGTTGATATCTCCGAGAAGGAAACAACAGCAAGCAGTGGAGATTACTATGGCTAGAAGGGTGGAATGGATAGGGACTACCCCAAAAAAACTAAAGGGAGATTGTGTAGTCCTCCATTTTTTAAGTCCTGACGTACTCCCTGAGCTTCTAAAGCATATATTCCCACCCCAACGCAGGAGTGCTGAGATTGTTCCTTTGACTTTGGAGTTTTTCTACAGGAGAAGTAATACAGTGAACCCTAATATATTAAAAACAAAATGGAACCTGGTGACAAACAACTGGGGTAGGGTCCCACAGTCAAGCAAGTGGGGTATTAGTGTAGAAAATAGATTTACAGCATTATCAGACCTGAATGATTGCGACTGACTCGAAAGGACAGGTTGTGTCAGAGTTAATGTTTTTTTTGAGAAGAATTCAATCTACACCCCTATTGTGGAGGATTTTGGTCCTTCTAAAGTTAATTCTATTCTCCAAGGAAGTTTAATAAAAGATACATACTCTTTGGTTAGTAGTAAAATGATCGAATCCTCTAAGTTACCCTGCAAATTTCCTGTCAATCTTGAGTCTGATAAAGGTGCAGCTATTCATTTCTTGGGTTCCAATATTGAGAATGTCCCTTTGCAACCAGTTGGCTCGGATGGAGAACTATGTGTAACAAATCCTATACCGTTGGACTTGGATGATACTGTGGTCATTATGGGGAAACTCTTCTCATGGAATATTGCAGGCCTTTGTTCCAAATTAGATTCTGAAGACTGGCTTCGATTTGTCAATTCTTTTGATATATGCATATTTCAGGAGACTTGGTCATGTGAACCACTTTTTGCTCAAGGATATCTGAATTACTTTGTGCCAGCCGTTAAAGGCCCAAGGGGAAGACCAATGGGTGGCCTAACCATTTGGGTTCGTCAGACATTAAAATTGGATGTCAAAGTAATAGATACTGGGCATAGAGACATCCAACTAATTACAATCAATTCTGATGTTGTGGGTTTATTGTACATCTACAATGTATATGTAAGGAGTGCAGGGGGTGAGAGATCAGAGGTTTTGGTGGCCTTGGGTTCCCTACTTGATGCTTTTTCCCGGGATCACCCGTCTGTCATCGCAGGAGATTTTAACTAAACTTTCGAGCCTCTAGTGACAGACGAAGATTACCTCGGGGATGACGAGGACTGTCAATGGGGTGTCCTGAAATTAGAGTTGAAACCAGTCGTGCGTTGGACTAAAGATGTGATTAGTATGAATGCACTTTGCTTAGAGAAAGGCCTAAGAGCATTAAATGGTAGGACGCAAAGTGACAAAAGTGGTTCTATGACATTTGACAACAAGAGGCATAAGAGCAGGATAGACTATGTTCTTTGTAGTTTAAATGTATGGCCTTTGACAAGTGACATGGAGATTGTGGGGAGGAGTGAAAGTGATCACAATCCTCTGTGCATAAAGCATAAATGGTGGTCGATACCACATAGGCAAACCTGTTCTAGTGCCCTTGCCCCACCCCAAATTGTTCCATGTAATAATATGCGTAGGTTAAAATGGACAAATGTTGTCACTAACCAACAGGCAATTGATGATATTACAAATGAGGTAGAAAAAGCTATAACAGCTATGGAGCAGCTCAATTGCTCAAGGCATGGGCAAAGTGGTGTGGCCGAAATGCACGACACACTTTTCAAAGTTATTAAACAGCATTTCTTAAAGCGGGTAAATGGTAAATGTCAGAGAGTACCCAGGAATACAAATTGGTATAATGCCCCTTGTAGGGTTGCCCGAAATGCCTTGGGTGTTGCTCTAAAAACCAGGGATAATACGGCTATTCAATCTGCTAGGAAGAAGTATAAAGCCAGTATAGCGAGTGCAAAAAAATCTTGGGATGAGTGTCACTGGTCTGAATTAAAAAGAGCCAGTGACAAGAAAGACTCTAGATTGTTCTGGAGCAACGTTAAATGGGGTGGAGAGGGTTTACCCGAAACCCCAAATAATAATGTTCCGGAACAAGAGTGGATACATTTTTTTAGTAGGCAGTATGCGGATCCAAATCAGTCTGCATGTAGCGCAGGTATAAATTATACCCATTTCAAAGATAATTTCTTCAGTCCACAAGAAATCCTAGGGGCTTTGAGTACTGTTAGCAGTGGTCGCGCACCAGGTATGGACGGAGTTCCTGTCGATGTCTTTATTAATGACAAGGAGAGGTGGTGCAGGTACATCAGTCTCCTTATTAACAGCATTGCAAGGGGTGCAGCGGTTCCGGCATCTTGGCGGGGCGCTGTAATCATACCAGTGTTCAAGAAAGGCGATCGCTCAATGCCTGGTAATTACAGGCCGATCAGACTTATTGACACTGTTCAAAAAACAATAGGGCGTGTGATTGTGAACATGCTCTTGGAATGGGCTGAGGTCAATGATGTTTTATCACCTTTCCAAGCGGGTTTCCGTAGTTCGACAAGTACTGTGGACCAGGTTTTCCGTTTCAATCTACTACAATGGAAGACTGTGGTGCTAGGAGGAGGCAGCTTGTACGCAGCTTTTGTCGACCTGCGGGCTGCCTTCGGCCTAGTCCCGCGGATGAAGTTGTGGTCTGTCCTCAGGAACCTGGGTGTCCCTGATGATTTACTGACTCTAATAATGAGGCTCCATGAATCTACATTTGCTAGAATACAGTGGGGGGGGGTCAGGGCATGGAGACAGCGGACTTCCCGGTAGAGCGGGGTGTCCGACAAGGTTGCTCAATGGCCCCTACTCTTTTTACACTGTTTATAAACGGTGTTGCATCACCCATGGTATCGGCAGAATTGGATGCCCCTTCATTAGCTAACATTAAAATTTCAATACTAATGTTCGCTGACGACACGCTTATCTTATCGAAAACTCAAAGCGGTCTTCAGCGAGCATTGGCTATTTTTGAATCATTTTGTAGTGTCCATGGTTTGGAGGTTAACGTGACAAAAACCAAACTAATGACTTTTAACCCCCACCGAGTTTTAAATCCAAAATTATTATGAATGGACGACCCTTAGAAGTGGTGAATACCTTTACGTATTTAGGAATTCACATTTCAAATAAGAATTCCTGGAGTAATCATATAGATATAGCTTCTTTGAGGCACAGGCAACTATCAGGTGCCATTAGTTCTGAACATAGGAAGTCTCTGACGAAACCTGTCAAGCCTGCTCTACAGATATACGAGGCTAAAGCTCTTGGATCTGCACTATATGGTGCCAAGTTATGGGGCTTTGAGAAGGTGGCTGCCTTACAAATTTCGGAAAATAAGTTCTTCCGTTCGATAACTAGTCTTCCGAAAAGCACCCCACTATTGCCCCTCCGGTATGATTTGGGTAGAAAATCGGTAACTGACCTGGTCAGACTTCGACCAATCTTGTAGTGGAGAAGGCTCTGGACCACGCCCGAGCTCTCACATTATGCTGAGGGGTTCTTAGATATTATTAGAGCGGATATATTCCACAAAAATAGGTGGCTCAATTCTCTAAAAATAACCTTGAATGACCTCGGTATGGGTTTGCTTTGGTCAGACCCTGTAGGGTCAGTCTTTCCCACTAAAAGATTTTTAAAAGAAACCTATTGGGAAAAGGTAGCTTCCCAGGGCTGGTCTAGCACTGGTCTTGGTCCTATGAAGGAAGGATTTATAGAGGCCAAATTGTATCCTTCCTTGGAACCTTATTGGGACTGTATAACAAAGCCTTGCGACCGCAAACTCCTATTCCAACTGAGAGCAGGTTATTTGCCTCTTCATTATTTGACTGCTAAATGGGAAGGTGGTGTAAATGTCAGTTGTCCTGCTTGTGGCTCCGCTAATGAAATGAAGGGACATTTTCTGTTTGGTTGCCCTGCTTACCAGGATCCTAGAAGGGTATGGTTAAAACTGATGTGTAAGAATCTAGGGACTACTAGTAGTCTAACAGCTTTGCGCATTCTATGTACTACTAGCGAGATGTGGATATTGATAGCAACTGCCAAGTACCTTGGATGGGCATGGTCGATCAGACAGAGACTGCTAGCCTCTTGACTATTCTCTGTCTGATATATTTTGTGCTTAAACTGGGCAGAGACTGCTAGTCTTTTGACTATTCTCTGTCTGGTAGACCCACTTTTTTATGCCCATCCACAATACTCTCTTTTTAGGATATTGTATAATTTAATTTAAAAAAAAGAAAAAAATAGTTTTAATAGATCAATTTTAATATGATATTTTTAAGTCTTGAATTGAAAATTGAGTCATGAATTGTAAATAATATGCTTTTCTACCTGTTCTTGACTGTAATTGACTGTCAATAGATTTGTATTTTTAAAATGTTTCTGCCTTTATGAGTGAATGCTCGAATAAAGCATATTTGACTTGACTTGACTTGAGTATGCCGGGTATGGCCTCACTCGGCCTTCTGCGGGAAGCCTTGTCACTATTTAGGTGCTGTAGCGGGTTGTGACCCAAGACCAGACCTCAGAGGTGGCACCTCCAGCTGCAAATAGGGATAGGACTCTGAGAACGTTGCTACAGCCATACTGATCCGGTTCTGATTTTGCACCCTGTGCCGCGGGAAGACCTATTGCACTTTAGGTTCTGTTGTGGGTTATGAGCCCTGTCCTCAGAGATGGCACCTCCAAGTGCAAGAAAGAATGCGATTCCAAGTCACTTGCTACGGTGGTGCTGATGCTGTGCTGGTTTTTCTCCCCCTCTACCAACCAACCTGTCCTTCTTGAGTTCACTGGCAGTCCACTAATGCTGGACATGCAGCCAGGTCCCCAAACTTCTCTGTGGAGGAGGTACATGGTATAAGAGCTCCAGAGAAATTGAACAGCCCGGATACAATGAAGGCCCGAGCTTGGTCAGGCATGCCAGTGGTAGCCCTCTGCTGTAGATTGGGTGGTGGTGAAAAAAGCTGGGCTCGGAGGGCTGGTAACACCGGGACAGGGAAGCGGGAAGACAGCAAGCAGCTTGGGAGCTTGGAGATCCCATGACAGGAAGAAGGCTGCCCACAGTGTGGAGAGGAGGGAGCCGGATCCCGGGCCCTGGGAAGTCCGGACAGGTGGAAACCGGGAGTGCAGCGAGAGGTGAGGAATTGCTACCAGATTAGAGCTTTTGGAGGAGTGGCCTCTCACCAAAGGCTCAGGTGGTGAAGGTGAAAACTCTAGGCGGGGTTAAAGTTCAGCTTATGGAGCCGCACCGCGCTGCCACCTGCAGAGCTTGAAATGTGAAAATCTACTCAAGAAGCAGTCCTCTGAATGTGACTGCTCGCCACCGTCTGCAGTAGAAAATGGCACCAGAATGCTTTTTTAGTGATTGGAAATCACACTAGGGTTTGAAAAGTCTCTCTTGTGCTCACCAGCTCGCTAGCTGGATTCTCATGTTGTTCCCATTGTCATCACATTGCATGAACATGAGCAAAATTCCGCTTCACAGTGATTGGTCGAATTGGACGGAACTCCACATTACAGAGTAACACAGAGTGACCAAAATTCTGCCAATTCAGTGAGTGGAATGACATTTTCCACATACCCCATGTAATTATTTACTTTTCACCATGGATGTTTCTAGTTTATATACATCGATAGAACACAATAAAGATTTGGAGCCATTGATATTTATTTTTGTATAAAATCTGTTAGCTTTTTGATGCATTCCAAGATGATTATTGATTTAATGCTCTTTATTTTGAGAAACAATTTCCTTTTATACCAAACCAGGCGATTTAATCAAGTACAAGCTACAGATATGGGATCTAGACAAGCAAACATTCTTATGGGTTTGAATGAGAGGAAGCATGCCTGGGTGGGCCCAAATCATACCCCTAATAGGGTAGTGTTTTGGGAAGGTACATTGATGATAACCTAATGATATGGAATGGAATTGTGAGCAACTTAAAAATATACCATCAGTGTTTAAATGACAATTCTTACAATGGTATGTTGAGCTTAGAATATGACCCTTTCAAAAATATGTTTTGGAGCTTTATGTTGAACACAATATGTTACCTTCCAAAATGATCAGGAAATCCAATTTAGTGAATTCTGTGCTGCATGCCAACTAGGCACATTCAAATAAGCAAAAAGTGAAAATTCCATATGAGGATATTTTAATTGCAAAGAGGAATTGTAGTGTAGCAGCTTAAGGAGGAACATATAATAGTTGAGAAATCAATGTCATTGAATGGGGTTATAATCCAGACATTGTTAATCAAGCTAGAAGAAGGTTGGTCTGGCAACAAGACATACCCATCTGTGTGACAAAACCTTAATTTCTAGTAGAGATGAGCTAATTAGGTGTATTACCAGATATAGTAAAGGTAACCCTTTAATATAGGATTAAAAAAACACTTTAATAGTTTATTATTGCATACTAATCTTATGAAATACATTTCTGAACTGTTAGAGAGTTTTTTTACCACACAATTTAGCACACTGAGGTGTTATCCGAAATAACAAGACACACACATGAGAGGCAGGAGTGACACCATTTTGCATTTGTCACCCCGAGTGAGACGGGTATGCCCAGACGTGGGTCCCATGCTCTCCATGCCACTGTTGTCAAGCAATCCTGGCTGATGAATGCTGAATGCCCGAAACCAGTCCTAGTATGCTTGTTTCCAGTCCAGGGAGGACCTGGCCTGGCAGTTTGAGCTGGACCGTTCCCATTGGACTCAGGGTCAATACTGATTTGCATATGGCTGGGTCCACACTGGAATTGCATGGTGAGAATAAAAACTGATGGATTTAGGCCCAGATCTCTGTACTGGGGTGAATGTATGACATTGTTCTGAATTCTGTCCATCAATTGGTCTTTTTGCATTTGTAACCCCAAGTGGGACGGGTATGCCCAGACATGGGTCCCGTGCTCTCCATGCCACTGGAGTCAAGCTATCCTGGCTGATGAGGGCTGAAAGCCCAAAACCGGTCCTAGGATGCTTATTTCCAGTCCAGGGAGGACCTGGCCTGGCAATTCAGGCTGGACTGTTCCCCTTGGGTGCAATGGGTGAAGACTGATTTGCATTTGGCTGGGTCCAAACTGGAATGGCATGGTGAGCAAAAAAACAATGGGTTTAGGCCCAGATCTCTGTACTGGGGTAAATGTATGACATTGTTCTGCATTCTGTCCATCAATTGTTCTTTTTGCATTTTTCACCCCGAGTGGGAGGGGTATGCCCAGACATGGGTCCCGTGCTCTCCATGCCACTGGAGTCAAGCTATCCTGGCTGATGAGGGCTGGAAGTTCGAAACCGGTCCTAGGATGCTTGTTTCCAGTCCAGGGAGGACCTGGCCTGGCAGATCGGGCTGGACTGCTCCCATGGGCACAGGGTCAAGACTTATTTGCATATGGCTGGGTCCAAACTGGAATGGCAGGGTGAGAAAAAAAACAATGGATTTGGCCACAAATCGCTGTACTGGCGTGAATGTACGACATTGTTCTGCACTCTGTCCATCAATTTAGTTTTTTTTGCAGTTCCACCGCAACACCCATTAATTCTGATGCTGCCCCTATTTACAAGTGCAGCGTAAATAGTAGACAACAACGAGTGTTTGGCTTACTTGCAGTAAGGCTACGCCAAATGTATAGTCAACAAAATAGATGCCAGTACTGCCCAACAACTCAAAAACTAAATAGAAAAATGAGTAACTAATCGCTCATTTCTACAGACCACTCTTTCAGTCAAAGAATAAATCTCATGAAATCTTTTTATTTTAAATGCACCTTTTGTGTTTTTTTATTTTTTCTTATTTCTTGTGTTACAAAAAGGATAGGAGATATTTGGCTTTTTCACTCAGTCCAACATATCTTACATTAATACATAGGAGAGGGAGAAGGGCTCCTAATACTAAAATTTAAAAGAGAATATTTAAAGTGTAAGAGAGGAAGGTTCTGAGGATAAAGGAAAATAACGTGATATTATTAAAAAAACAATCAACTACTGCATACAAAACTACATTCAGACATACTAAAGTGGAGGAACTCAAAAGAAAAGAAAAGGAAAGAATAAAGGGTGTGTTGAAATGTGGTGGCCCTGCACTAGTCCTATTTGTAAATGGCAGGTAAAACAACACAAATAAATTGAAAAGTATCTTTTAGTACAATCAGCAATTAGACCATCAGAAAATTTCCATTTCAACAATAATACAAATGATTGGCCTAAACATTAAAGGTCAAAAAGGTCGGTCAAAAATGTCAAGGTGAGAAAAAAAACCAATGGATTAGGCCACAGATCGCTGTACTGGCGTGAATGTATCACATTGTTCTGCACTCTGTCCATCAATTTGTTTTTTTTTGCAGTTCCACCGCAACACCCATTAATTCTGATGCTGCCCCTATTTACAAGTGCAGCGTAAATAGTAGGCAGCGCAAAAATTAAGACCAGGTAAAACTTGGTCTTAAAGGGGTGAAACGAGGGGTAGTGCTGTATTTCTCCTTGTTTTTGCTGTTTCCATGTGTACTGCCTTCTGCAGCACACATAGAAACAGCACATTGACTATGTTTGCATATGCGCTGGAAGGTCCCACTTCCTGCACATAAACTGTAATTTAAAAAAAAGCTGTTTTGTAACTTTTATGTGTGCTACATAATCAGCACACAAAGAAGTTACAAACAACATGGAAGTTACAAAAAACGACATTTAAAGATTGTTTATGTGCAGGAAGGGGGGACCCTCCTGCACATAAACAATGTTTTCCCCAACAAAGGCACCCTTGCACTATGGTGCAAGGATGCCTGCGGTGGTACCAGGTACATAAATCTAGCACCAGTGCAGGGGGCAATGCTGAGTTGCACCATATTCTAATAAATAAGTGTTTCTAAAACGACAAAGCATGTCGTTAGCCTTCTTGGCTTAACAGCATGCCTCTTCGCTTTATTGTGAATATGCCTCACTGAGTTAGGGGCCATGGGCTTTATCACATGCAATAAGTGCTGCACTCACTAATTTAAGTCCCAGCAGTATCACATAAGTGGATTACTGACAGCACTGAGTTAAGACTATAGGCCGGATCACAAAACATTTTGTATAGCACAATTCAGTTATTGTTTGTGAACCACACAGTAAAAACAGTATTTTTAGAGGTGGTAATGTGTGGGATTTTCTGTGTGGCATTTTTTCGTGTTGGTGGCGTGTTATGTTGTTTTTTGTGCTGCTACCTTTATTATTATTATTAGTATTATTATTGTTATTATTACTATTACTAATATTGTTATTCAGCTTATAAAGTACCTGGTTACTCCAACCGGAGTGTCCCCCGCGCTAGAACACCATCAAACTCCTAACTGCTGACCTATGCTAGCAGCATTACTATGCCTCTGACTGCTGCACTACTGCAATGTGATTTTGTTTTTATATACTGCAGGTTTTGTACTATATACTGTTTTGACTGTTGTGGTATGTATATTTATGGTGGTATGTTATGATATGTTGTGTTATGCTATTGAATATTATGTAAAATTATGTTGTGTGATGTGTATTTGAAAAGCACACTGTCACCCGCAAAGCTATCCTGGTGCATTGCTTTATGTACGTTATTGTGTTATGTTTAATTGTTTGCTTAAGATATGTAAACAGTCACAGCTATGTTTCCAGCCATAAACAGCACATGCCATGAAAGTTTTTGTAACAAGCAATCATTTGGAGAACCTGACCTTATGGGCCAGGCGGCGCAGGGCACGCCTAAGATCTCCGGGTTCACCTGCTTCGGCAGACAGAGACACGTCACACTCTGTTAGGCGTAGAAAAGCAGATTTATTAGCTGCAGCTAAGCACAGTGGTCCTGTAAGTACACCAACTGGTAGGTTATCAGGAGACTGCCACTTCATCCTGTGGTGCACAGTCTATTATACTATACAGGTTTACAATGCCAACTCCCAAAACATACAAATCTGACAAATAGGAATAGTTTGAAAACAAGCTATCGAATGTCTAAAACACACCCTCCTTTCAGACCCTGTGTGCTCTCCTCCCCTCAAGTTAATCAACACTAGTGCCCGTAATTCAATTTGCAGGTGGTAGAATATGTTTGAATGCTTCAAAGGACAGTCTATGTAACAGGAGAACACACGAAGAGAATAGCGAAGGTCAGTTAACCCGTTCCCAGCGTCGAACGTTCAGCGCCCAGTGCTGAACGTTCGGAGAACGAATGCTGACCCGACGGCCAACGGTCGTGCGCAGCACTGGGGAGGTAGCGCTCGTGACGACCGTTGGCCGTCAGCAGCAATTAAAGGGTTAAACAAGATAAAGTCAAGAAGAATGGTGGGACCCAAACAGTGGAGTAATACATGGATTAATCAGTCTAGACATGGATTTACAAAACTCGGGAGACCCTGATATCGGTTTCATAAACATGGGCAGGAGTTACTCTTTAATGGGAAGGACACGTAGCAGCTGAAAAAGCAAAAACATTGCGTTCACCACATCCGACGTGCTGCCTGAGTGAGGCAACACCAAATGGCGGTTAAATACAAAATGGCGGCTAGAAACGAAGCGAAGTCGAAAACCACATAACCTCAGACCCTACTTTTGCCATATTCAGGCAAAGCACAAAAGACTCATGTTAGTCTGAGTCGATATCGATGGTCATGAGGTCATTGAGGTGTTGCTGCAACATCATTCTAATGTTCTCTGTTTCCTGTGTTACTTGCATAGAAACACACACTGTGGCACAAAGTCCGCAAATAGCTGGACCGCGCTGTAAACAAAGACAAGAAAAGATGATTGCTAGAATCGCTCCAAGGAAAGTTAATACTTTCCATCCCTATGTGGACAGTAGTCCCCAAAACCATCCCATCACAGACCAATCTCCAGTGTCCTGATGAATGGACTCGGAGATGACATGTAGCTTAGAGATGACTTGGTATACTGTAGGGGTATTATCCGGAACGTAAATGCAGCAACTGGACCCAATCAGTATACAGACTCCTCCTCTATCTACAAGGACAATGTCTAGAACCATTCGGTTCTGCAAAGTCATAAGGCGAACCGCCTGAAGTTCAGCTGTCAAATTATTCAATGCTCCAGAGGTTATATTTATGGTAGCATCGACCACACGAACTAGGCTTCTGATGTTTCTACTATTTACCATTGGACCCCAAAAAGGAAGAAACCCTTTCAGAAAATCTCCTCCCTCTTGTCCGGCTGTGTCTTCCGCATCAATAACCCCTCAACCAAATCTCTTTCTATGGTGATCTGCAGGAGCAGTATATGTCGGAGGAAGAAGAAAAGCTATATAACATGTTCCCGAGAAATGTGTGGGAAGCCATGTATAAGCTTTGTCGTGACAGATAAAGTATGTACCTGAGATGGCACTAACGGTGAAGGAGTCAAGGGTGTATAGACATATATGTGAGAACAATTACTCCTTTCTTGCTTAATTTTGGTATTCTGGCCATTGATCTGTAAACACAAGTTACCTCTCTGGGGTAAAACCCAAATTGGTGCAAATCTCTTCTGTTTAACCTTATCGGTGAGACTAGTGACATACCGAGTCACGTTCCATCCATCATATGCTCTCTTCTCATCTTTGGGAATTTTAATAATATCAGCGATTTTTGCCATGGTCACTATTCCCTTTATCAAAGAGCTATGACTGAAATCCACTCCACCATTATAGGACCCACCAGGAAGATATCGGAGTATGTTATGGTATGCATTAGAAAACTTAGCCAGATAAGCCCAAGCAGAACCTTCATACGTAAATGGAAGGACTAAATATGGCATCCCTCTCTCTGTGTTGTGTGGTATGAGCTCACAAACCCAACAATCAGTAGTATTTACTACCAATTGATGTTGATGTAACAGTTGGATGAATGAATTGTTGAAATACTCCATTCTTCTCATCTGCTCATGTTCTGGGAGTGCATAAAATTTGTGCGGAGAAATAGTAGTAGAGGAAATCAAAGAAGTAGAAGTAGGGACAGGTGTCGGCTGCATACTGTGTACGATCCATCCTACACATGCTAATAAACTGCATAAATATACTGAAACACATAATGCTACGCCACAACGACTGAATAATAATTTCTTATAATGATTTCTCTTCATTATCTTAACATCATTCTCTTTTCCTGCGCTATCCATTACTCTAAAGGAGTTGCTCACCATAATCTTCCTTAATCACTTGGCTGTGATTGTTAGCCATCCTATGACACTGCAAGTCCTGTTGACCTAGTCACTCTTCAGCTCACAGCCTAAGACTACTACCGTGACCCTGCAACTTGATGGATAATGGAAAAGGAATGTTTCTCTTTTTCAACAAAAGGCAAAATTATAAAACACAGAGACTTTAATTTTCTTTAGGCAACCTTTCTCTCAGGTTGTACTGTGTCTTGCCAGGTATTGTCTGGTCCTTGAATAAAGTCTCTGGATCTGATGTGTTTAGTCGTAGGTGTGGAGGTACAGCTTCCTGTAAAACGTCGTCGTCCTCTTTCTCACACCTAGTCCAATCCAGGCGTGCACTGCTGAACGATATAAACCTGGGTTATTTTTTCACATTCACCCTCACCCACGCCTTCTTGGACCCACTGGTCATAAGGTAAAGGCAATGGTAACCTTTTGCAGTGCACGCCGTGAATCCAGTTTCTTTTACCGACGACTTTCACTGCTGTACGGGTCGTGAGTCGAACTTGTCTCGGCGGCCCCCAACGAGGTTCCAGATTCTTTTTCCTCTGGAAATTTTTCAGACACACCCAGTCTCCAGGTTGGATGGAGTGTCTAGGATCTGAGGAGGCCTCTGGCTAAGCGTTTTAGACCTGTTGATGAATAACACGCAATTTAGTGGTGAGGTCGTGCAAATAATCAACCAACAATGGATACGGAATGTCTGAGTACTTTTTGGGGGGAGGGACTCCCCAGACATTGGCTGGGCATCCGAAAACAATCTCATATGGGCTAAGCCCCAAACGAGAATGAACAGTCATTCTTGTTGAGAGAAGTGCCAAAGGCAAGGTATCAGGCCAGGAGAGGTCTGTACTAGTATGGATCTTTGCTAACTTAAGTTTGAGAGTGCCATTGTAACACTCTACCAAACCCGCTGACTGAGGATGGTTTGCCGCGTGAAATTTCTGTCTAATTCCAAGACCCACACACACTTTCTGCATAATCTGACCTACAAATTTACTCCCATTGTCACTCTAGACAATGCGCGGCAAACCAAACTTCGGGAAGATTTCCTTCAGAAGGACTTTGCCAGTAGATTAAGCAGTATTGTCCTTTAGGGGGTAAGCCTCTATCCATCTGGAAAAGGCGCACCACCACCAGGACATACTTAAGATTATTGAAACCTTCCATATGGATGTAATCTATTTGCAGTACCTCAAAAGGATACGTAGGGGGAGCAAAGTGACCTGCAGGAGTTGGAGTTCCCTTTCCTGGATTATGCATCAAGCAAACAATGCAATGCTTTACTACATTTTCTGCACATTTAGGAATATTTTCGTTCTGCCATACTGGAGCTAGGAGTTTACATATACCCCTTGCATTAATATGGGCTGGTCCCTGAGCCATAGTGACCACAGGTAATACATACACATCTGTTAACAACCATCGCTGATGCTCTGACAATTCCGTCCAACATCCCATCGTATCCAACATTCCCTTATTTTCTTTCCACTTACTCAATTCTTTCTCAGTTGCCTCCTTCTGAATCATTTTCACGCTTTCTACTGTGTCTTCACACATACCAGCAACTGGGACCCAACATGCCGGTCCTGCAACATACATTAGACTTTCAACATTCTGTGACGTTTCCCTCGCTATTTCATCCGCAAATGCATTTCCTCGACCCACGTCATCAGTAATCTTTTTATGCGTGCTACACTTCACAATCGCTATTTGAGTAGGCAAAGCAAGTGATTCAAGAAGGTCAGTCACCAACTGACCATGCTGTATTTTAGTGCCGTGGGAGGTAAAGAATCATCTTTCTCTCCACAAACGGCCAAAGCTGTGGACAACGCCAAACGCGTATTGACTATCTGTGTAAACAGTCACTCTTTTTCCTTTCGCCAACACACATGCTCTCGTCAACGCAATCAACTCTGCAGCTTGTGCTGAATTCTGTGAAATGCATGCAGTTTCCACTATCGTATGTAGAGTTGTAACAGCATAAGCTGCTGTCGTCTCGCCATTAGGAAGCTTGAAGCAAGACCAAAATAGGCAACAATTTTGCTGTATTCAGAACATTACATCTCCTGATATGTATGTGACTAGCTAAAAGCGGCAACTCATATCCAGACAAACGGGCACTCATTAAGTGCTGGGTTTTTGTCCTGTTCAAGAGAGTATCTACTGCATGTGGCCCCATAACATTAAGAGTATGATCCAACTCCAATCCAGCAGATTGATGAAAAGAAATCGCTCCTGCCGCTGTTGCTCTAAGACAACTGGGTAATGCTTTAGCAACTGGATCTAATGTAGCCGAAAAATAGCCACATGGCCTTTGTTTACCTCCAAATTGTTGTGTCAAGACTGATAATGCACAACCTTCTCTTTCATGAACATAGAGTGTAAAAGGTTTACTGTAATCTGGAGTACCCAACACAGGAGCCAAACACAAAGCAGTACGTAAGTCAGAAAAACTCTTTTGACATTCATCAGTCCAAGGAAAAGGTTGGGGTGTATCTTTCAGAGTGAGTGCCAACAAGGTTTAGCTAGTAAGGAAAAGTTTGGAATCCACTGTCTACAATAAGAGGTAATGACTAAGAAAGCACGCACCTCTCTTTGTGTGGATGGTACAGACATTTGCGCAATTGCTTGAATATGTTGTGGGGTCAATCGCCTTCCCTCCTTCGACAAGAGATGACCTAAATAGGTAACCTCTTGTCGGCAATATTGTAACTTAGAAAGCGATACTTTGTGTTGTAAATCAGACAAATGTCGCAAAAGTGACACAGTCGCATTCTTACAGAGATCTTCTGAATCGGCAGCCACTAACAAATCATCCATATATTGGATAAGCACCTGATGGCAAAGAAAAAGGGTCAAGCTGAGACTTCAAGGCTTGACTATAGATGGAGGGACTCTCACAATAGCCTTGAGGTGCACGCTTAAATCGAAAACTTCGGCCTCCAAGAGAGAAACCAAAGAGATCCCTACTCTCCTCAGCAATGGGAATGCTAAAGAAAGCATTTTTTAGATCAATAACCGAAAACCAAGCTGCCGAAGCAGGAATCATAGTAAGCAAAGCAGTAATATCCGGGACAACAGGAAACTGAGGGACAACAATTTTGTTGACCTCTCGGAGGTCTATCACAAAACGATACACAGGTGGCTGAGAAGAATCAGTACGCTTTAGAACAGGCAGAACAGGACTGTTACAAACATTTCCTCTGGTATCCTCGACCACACCCTTCTGAACCAAGTCATGAACAATAGCCAACAGAGCTCTCTCACCATCGTTAGAGATTTTGTATTGTGGAATGCGTGGTAACTTAACATCAGGCTTCACAGTAATCACATAAGGTGGAATTTGAAGCAAACCAACATCATTCGGACCCGTAGCCCAAAGCGTAGCAGGAAGCGAACGCAGTTCAAGTGGCAGTTGGTCTTTAGATACATACATCGGAGAAGTCAACTTAGCACCTAAAGTAAGATGTACACCAGATGGTGAGCAATACAATGTGGCATGCAGACGTTTCAATAAATCCAAACCCAATAAATTCTCTCTGCAACCCGTCGTCAAAAGAAGTGGAGCTTCTAAATCGTACGGACCAATGGAAATGGGCAAAGGACAAGAAACAGGGTTGCGAACTGGGGCGCCCGAGAATCCCACAGAAACATTTGTTAAGCCAGACAAAGGTGCCCCAGGGAGTTTAGAATGCATAATAGAACTTCTCATTGCACCAGTATCCAAAGGAAATGGTTCTGTAACAACCAATGCTACAACATTAACATAAGGACCATCCTGATCCACTGGAACTGATACGACTCCCTTACTCTGTCTATTGCTGTCCTAGCAAGTGAGAAAATCAGCATTCTCACCATCTGCTCAATAATCATCATTGTAATATTGTGCAGACTGAGAATTCCGCTGATCAAAATAATTTGCAGAGTCCTGAGGGGGAGAGGGACGTCGTTCCTGAGACGACGCGCCACACCCTCTACCTCTGAACACTGACCGAGAATCTCCACGACCCCGTGACTGTGATCCTCCATAACGCCGCAACAGAATCGGACAACTAATCTTAAAATGACCTTCCTCTTTACAATAGACGCATTGATTAGGACCCAACGGAAATCGCGGAGCTGGAGATTCAGGTTTTTGCAACAGCTTCTGAAACTGTGGAGGCTGTTGAAATTGGGGCTGAGCAGAACGAGTAGGATTAGCCTCTTGTAGAAGAACCTTTGTTTTTAATTCTTTAGTTTTCTTCTCCGCTTTTTCCTTATATTCCTTATCCCTATTCACATAATATTGAGCAGTAGCTAATATCTGGGCAGTTGAAGAAACAGCCCATGCACTCTCAGATTGTTTCAATTTATGCGATTATTCTGGAAATAAATTAAAAACGAATTTATCTACAAATAATCGCTGTCCACCTTCAGTACTCGTATCTTGACCACTATGGTCGATGAAAGTCTCTTCGAAACGAGTAAAGAAATCGGAGACACTTTCATCAATCTTTTGTTTGCACGCTGCTAACTTATCCCAGTTAACGCGTACAGCAGGCATCATCATTTTCATAAGATCTATTATTCTACCGGGCAACTCTGTAATCAGATCATCAGGTTTGGCACCACCCACTTGTGCTGCATCTGCAGCCGTAATAGCATCCCAATTACCACCTAAAGCTTGATCATGGTCTTGTCTACGAATTTTAGCCCATAAAGCTTGTGGGACTACATTTCCCATAAGTAAATCAATATCTGCCAAATTCATAACACATGCATTAACAGTCTGAGACAATTCTTTATAATACCCAGCAGGATTCTAACGAGGGTCCGGTAAGGACTGCTTAAGTGCCAACACTTCTGATCTTTTCCAAGGATCATGTACCCATATGCGCTGAAAATGAGCAAGAACAGGCGGATGAGCGTTCGGGTCTGTCTCTCTCCATATTGGAGGAACTTCTCGCATAGGATATTGTGCCATTTTACGATGAACTGCAGGATCAGGCTCAAGAGAAGTTTGAGAGAAGAAGGAAGATCGGAAAGTAACAAGCTTCTGAACAGCAGACTCTACATCAGGACCTACAATAAATCCCTTATCAAATTGATCGCATATTTCAAATAAATCCTGAGGAGGTGAATCCAAATCCATATCTTCCCACCCTTTGATAAGAGTGTTGCACATAGTATTAAAGACATACCTCTGCGTAGGCGCGTTCTATTGCAGAAAGGTGTCTAAAATATCACGCACACTATACTGTAAACTACTTGTGATCCAATTACGAGCAAGAGAATCTAACTTAGTCCGTTCTTCCAAATCTGGGATCTTACTACGAGATTGTCTTCAAGATGAAGCAGGAGAAAAGAAAAGAGAGCCAAGAAAAGGCGACAAAAGACCAGAAACAGTTTCAACTAAACTATGTCGAGCTGTAGGGGAATCTGACACTAGACCATGAGACAACCTATTCTGTAAAACAGGAGAAGAACCAGTAGCAACAGAAGGTAAAGGGAACTGAGGCACAGAAGTTTGGGGTACAGAAGTCGGTGGCAAAGGGGGTGGAGGTGGAATCACAGGAAGAGGCAACTGTGCAGGAACCAGAACAGCTGGATTAACAACAGGTTGTAATGGAGGTGCATTAGCACCTAACACATAAGGTGGAGGTAACGTCAAGAGATGGGACATGAAAGGATCTTCGTCAGAATCCTTACTCTTTGAGGCAGTAGGTAACACAGGATAACATCTGTCAATTGCCTTATGATGCTGTCTTTCTGAAACCTCAACCATCTGATCATCTTGGTCATTTTTAAACTGTTGGGCAGCCTGTAAGATCGTCATGTCCTGCTCTTTCTTATCTTTCTTCATTTGCTTAATTTCTTTCTGTTTGGATTCTTTACGCCAGAGGCGTTTCCAAATTGTCTAATATAGCAGGCTCAAAGGTACCATTTTGTGGCCACCGTAAAACACCATCTTTTTCAGTGTATCGAATCCATGTTTCATTAAAAATAATGGGACCTAAAACATGTTTTGAAAAGAGCTCATAAGTGAGAGTTCCAACCGGAGGAATAGGACAAGAATCCTCTAGCCGGGAATCCCTAATACAACCAAAACAACAACATTTCTTAAACTTACTAAATCCAGGCATTTCGTAATGAACTGGACTACTTACGAACGTCAAGGGATTGTAGACAATATAGTCACAGCACAAACGTACTTACCCCTTGGCTTCGGTTAATGCACTAATTGAATAACAAAAAACAAAAACAAAAAGTGGGGCGCTACCCACGAATACTTAACTAAATGTTTTCTCATGCCAACAGATGTCCGTCTAACGTCTTGCGATACTAATCATCACCAGGGGCCAAAGCAGGGCGACAGTCAGGGCAGCAGTCATCAGCAGCCGTCGGGAAGGAGTAGCCGCGCCTCAAAAGACCTTCGGTCCACTTCGACATACAGGGGTCGCTCACGTGGCTCGCGAAATCCTCCGGAATTTTCTTGCGAAGCTCCTCACTACACTCGGGCAAAAACTACTACCACTGAAGTTGCCCCACATTGGGCGCCAATTGGAGAACCTGACCTTATGGGCCTAGGATCTCCGGGTTCACCTGCTTTGGCAGACAGAGACACGTGACACTCTGTTAGGCGTTGAAAAGCAGATTTATTAGCTGCAGCTAAGCACAGTGGTCCTGTAAGTACACCAACTGGTAGGTTATCAGGAGACTGCCACTTCATTCCGTGGCGCACAGTCTATTATACTATACAGGTTTACAATGCCAACTCCCAAAACATACAAAACTGACAAATAGGAATAGTTTGAAAACAAGCTATCGAATGTCTAAAACACACCCTCCTTTCAGACCCTGTGTGCTCTCCTCCCCTCAAGTTAATCAACACTAGTGCCCGTAATTCAATTTGCAGGTGGTAGAACATGTTTGAATGCTTCAAAGGACAGTCTATGTAACAGGAGAACACACGAAGAGAATAGCGACGGTCAGTTAAACAAGATAAAGTCAAGAAGAATGGTGGGACCCAAACAGTGGAGTAAGACATGGATTAATCAGTCTAGACATGGATTTACAAAACTCGGGAGACCCTGACATCGGTTTCATAAACATGGGCAGGAGTTACTCTTTAACGGGAAGGACACGTAGCAGCTGAAAAAGCAAAAACAACGCGTTCACCACGTCCGTCGTGCTGCCTGAGTGAGGCAACACAAAATGGCGGTTGAATACAAAATGGCGGCTAGATACGATACGAAGTGGAAAACCACGTAACCTCACATTTACCACTTTTTGAGGTAGTAAAATGTAATTGTTACAGCTCTTCAACTACTTAAGACACCAGTCAACCGAAAACTGTGGCCATCACCCATGCTCACTTGTGATTGGGCCCACTGACTATGCCATAAATTTGTGATCACTGGTGTCCTATAAAGTTGACGAGCTGGTCCAGTGCTATTTTACCACCATGGACAGTGGTAAATTGCTGCCTGTCACATGAAATGTCCAGGCATTGCGGCATTGCAAAAGTAAACAACAGAACATAACACAAGTACACAAAACTTCCTTAAAAGTACAATTAAACCAAACACAGAACAACACAACAGTCGCAGAACAACGCAACGTCACATTGAAATAATGCAACATAAAGACACAGCCACCCAATATATAAGAGACCTCACCCCTATCGCATCAAAATACCACAAAAAAATTAAGCAGAAAGATTCCTGTCACACATTGCCACATCCAGAAACCTGCTTTCATAATAAGGGGTCATAAGATGATTCTACCCGGCTCTGCCTTAAAATACCAACAAGGACACAAGTCTAAGGGCCAGATTTATGGCTTATTCAAGCAGCACAGTGCAGCAGCCACAAATGCAGCACTGCATCAAAAGTAGAGAAGAGGAGAAGGTCATTTTTTAAAAATATGGCACTCTTCTTCCCTTTCCCCAGCACCAGTGCCGAAATCAGCCGTAGTGGACCACAGAGATACCTTTGCACCATAGTTTAAGGGTGTCTCCATGAGTCTAGCATAGGTTTTGTAGTGGAAGGGTACCCTTACAGTACAAAATACTATGCATAGACTGACATTGACCCTTTTCACTCTTTTTATGTGTGCTGTAAAGTGCAGTACACATACAAAGGGTGCAAAACACATACAAAGTCAAGAAAAGAAGGAGAAATGAAAGCAATTCTCCTTACTGCGCCTACTTCAAAAGGACGCGGTTTTCTAACATTAAACCCCATCTACTTTATTTAGTAAATAGTGCATAGCGTCAGAAACCTTGCGTTATGCATGAGAAAGCCCATGCTCCACCAATGGTACGCCCCTTGGCCTAAGTAAGGTAAAGCAGTGCTATGCTCTGCTTTAAATTACTTTCATGTTATTTCCAGTGCTATATAAGTTTGGCACAGGAAAGTAGATCAGAAAAAAAGATTTTTGGTTAAATCTCCCCCATTATGTATAGCAATGCTTCCCCATGTTGTAAATTATCAATAGCAGCGCTGGCAATTGGTGATTTGGGCCTGTGTCTTAAATTAGTACTCCTTCGGCTAGCTTTCATGAAATGGTCCCCAGTTGGTTTTGCATGTGATACATCCCTATTACTTTAGAAGTGCAGTTCTCTTCTATCTCACACTGTATAATTTAAATCGCTATAACTATTTGTAGATATGTTCTACTTCCTACTCTGTTTTAAAAAAATCCAGTTTGTTTAAAATGTATTTCCCATCCTTATGTTCTACCCCGTAATCTGCTATGGAGGTTCAAACTAATTATTCATAAACATTTGTATCAACTATAATGAACCATTGTACAGATTTATATTTTTCGGAATTCCAGCAGTAGCAAAATAGATTTCCATGACTTTATACATTTTTGAAGAAGGTGTGGTGATTCATTCAGTTGACTCCAATCTTGCCATGGCCTTATCCACCATGTAAAAACCAGTCAACGGGCAGAAAGATTTGCCTTTAGGCTGATGATATGCGATTGTTGTTGGCTTTTCTTTACCCTTGAATTCTATGAATTGAACACAATCAAAACAGAGCAAACAGACAGCAAACCCAATCTGTGTACCTAAAACGCACGTCTGTTTTCTCAGATCCTCGACGAAGTCGCTCTCCCCAAACTTCTGTATTCATGCTTACTGTGCTGACAGCTACACTGACACAGGAGAATAAGCAATTGTTAACTCTTGGCCGGTTACATATTATTATTTTTTAACAAGATTCGTGTCAAAGACAGTTAATTTCACAGGCTTTTGTGTCATGGACTTGCCTTTATTAGATAGAGCATCTTTAATTCCTATATTCAGATTTAAAACAAATTGTATCATAGTACTGTAACTCTATAACATTTTAGCACAGTTTACTCATGGCGATTATTCCACAAAATGCTAAAAGTTGGAAGTGGCGTAATCAAACCTTCGACCCCTGATGACATTGGGAGTAGCTTCTTTTTATTTACTTGTGAGAGTTAAGAAAACTGAAATGATAGGAAATGACAGAAAGAAAATAATTCTTCTCCAAACATTTAGGGCCCGATTATGAGGAGACTCTGAAAGCCTCCGACCTTGGAGGCGTTCAGAGTCTCATCGTCAGTTTCACATATGACCGCTTTATTACAATTACAGTGATCGAAAGTGAAACCAACCAGTCATTCCGTCTGGATTCCAACAGGCATCAGGAGTCTGACGGTCAGTCGGAGACCACAACGTAATCCTGGAGGATGACGTTTCCACCATTGGGATTATCATGTCGGTTTCCAACAGGCTTTCCATGCCAGGTTTCAGACATGGAAAGCATGTCAGAAAGTGACTTTGGGGGCCGCTAGCAGGGCCACCTTCTTTCTGCCGCGTCTGGTTGGGAGTTCTCGTGTGCCCCCTTATGAGTCCCCACCATGTGGCAGTCAAAATGAGGTACCTACCATACGATGCAGGGATTCACAAACAGTCCCATTTCTCTATGGGAGCTTGTGCTATAGCCCGGTTTACGGCCGCAGCACAAGCTCCCTTAGGGAATTGGGAGTTTGCTACAGCACCATGTGATTGTAATCGCACTGTAATTAGGTAGGAGGTACCACTGTCTAAGGGTTGGGCAGTTCCCATGCTGATACAGGGTCAGCCCAAAATCGTAAAAGGGGCCAAAGAGTTAAGTAAACGTACTCTTCTGGCTGCTGGCTTTATGACCCCTAGGAACAGGAGTAGCCAGGGGAGTGTAAGGGCAGAGCAAAGCAGAGTTAGAGTGTGCCATCTCCCGGCTTCTCAAAATAGATACCAATGGCTTCATTAATTTATTTGGATGTGCTAAATATAATATTTCTGAGCAGTTTCTGCCCATGAAGCACATCATATTAGAGTAATATTTTGGCTCCTTTTTAACATCATGCACACCATGAGTAATAAACATTGACATTACGAACACTGTTTTATGATGGGAAAAATTCCCCTCCTAATAGTATTTGGCAATGTTTTGGACCTTTAAGGTGCAGCACTTTTGGTCCATGTAACTTGATCCCACTATTGCATTTAAAACATCTGCAGTGACAGACTTTCCTCCCCTATCGGTTTGAAAACAGGTTCTAAATACACACAACTGAGGAACAAAAGATATGCAAAATAGGCACCTTCTGCTGAGCTGAGATATATTCATAAAAATGTTTTTGATCAAAAAATGCATTTGGCTGGGGGTCTAGTCACTGCTGTACTGCAACTCTCTCAGCCAATCTCCAGCTGCATCACTGTTGTAATTTTTCTAGGTAATGTGTTGACTGCAAACAGGTACAGTGCATTCTATTGCATGCAATGTGATGCCCCTTGGCGAACTCACAGCAGGACATTAGTGATAGGCAGATCAGCTCTTTGAAGCCACTGACAAGTCTTTCACATTGCAGGGAGCACCCAACCTGCTCTTCAGAGGCAGTACAGGAATAACCCTGGGTGCAGTGAGGGACTGCACGAGCCTTCAGTGGGATAACCAGGGGTCCATGGGCCCCACTTTTTTCCATTGTATGGGTTGCGTACCTGGGCGCACTGATTATGTGCTACCTTTTTGTGTCAAAATTTGGAATGAAGGCAAAGTGTTTCCTTCATTTGCATAGGGCAAAGTCCCCTAACGAAAGTACCAGAGCTATATGTGTAGGGGTGCTCTCTGTATTACAGAAGTTGCACACAAGAATCTACGGCGACTTCTGTTACACCAAAGTTCCACGGGAGTACAGAAAGTGGGCGCACATGCCCATTATGCCCCCAGGGTACTTTAGTTAACAGGCATCTCGGAGCAGTTTCTGCTGCTACATTGACCCCAGAGGCAGCAGGTAACTGGGACCACAATTATATTGTGTTATAATCATTCTGTGTTCCTTGGTTGACTGCATTGAAGCTCACATTGTGTACTGATGGCTTTTCATATGGCATTATTGCAACCTAGATTAAAAGATATTTTAATATTTATATTCCAAATAAATTATTTACTAGGCATGCGATCTTCCTTTGATTGTGGGAACTAATGCAAGGGTTAGAGCGAGACAGTTTGCACTGTTAATGTCAAGAGTAAAACATGCAGAACATTTGTATAGCACTCATGGCCCCATTTCGCCAAATGCCAAATAGGTATTCTTTTGATATTGATAAAATGTGATATGTTACAGATCTACATTTATTGAAAAAGACACCTCTGTATGTTGCTCTATGGGATGCAATAAACAAATGAACTGTGCAAAATCACTGTATGAGCGCACATGTGATGTGGTGGTGTACGTGAGCAGAGTGATATATTGGGTGAATAATTCTGTGCTGGTGCAGGTGGTGATGCATTTTCCACACAGTGTATGGGGATGAAATGTCGTGGTAATCCTTTGCAGTCACTTCCTGCTCCCCTGGGACATATAACTGGCTCCTCAGAAGTGCTTGGGTTGAGTATAACATAATCCCTTGTGTTGCCAGGTTGCTAGCATCTTGACCCCTTCTCAGTAATTTCTGAGGAGGAACTCGGTCCCCACAACCGACCTTTAGCCATGCTGTGGTACTTGTGGTGGATGTATGCCAAGCACCGGGGTCACACTGGATCATGACTCCCATCAGTAACTCATTGTCAGCACTCATTCCTCCCAAATTCCAGTGCACCGTCTGACTGTGTGCTGAGCACTAACTGCTTCTTTTTTGTTGCTGGAAACTTCCAGACCATAATTCTGACAGAGTTGCTTTAAAGCACAGCATCCTCTGCATGCCCTCTATATTCTAATTTTCAACACTGTGTAACCTAACCTAATGAAAGTTTCCAATTGTTGTCAAAGTGGAATGGGTTTTCACAATTCACACATTTTACACTATTGTGTGGGCCCCAGGAAAGTACCTTGGTCGCAGTTCTATGTGAGCAACGTATGTCTCATTCTGCAGTATTGATATGGACCATTTTTCTTTTAGATGTCCTTCCTGGGCTGCTATTCAGACATAGCCTTTCTGTAAATGTGTGCAAATAGCACAGGGGTGCTCTCCAAACTGGGGTACCCACAACCAGGGCATTATGAAGTGGTATTACTTTGCACTAGCAATAGCCATAGCTGTAATCAGGGAGACACAAAATGGCAGGCCCTTTTTAGAAATATCACTTTGTGAATGGTTTACCATCCCCTTTAAGCAGTTGGTTAGAGATTAAAGTATTATGAACAAAGTGCAGTTGCAGAACATTAATGCAATCAATTCGATTCAGTATTTGGAAGGAATGCGCTAAAAAGCGCACTTTCCAAATACCAAATTAGTATTAGGTTGCAAACCAAATTTCTATTCAGTAATTTGTTACTAAATCACAATTTGTGTTATGTAGATATGAAAATGCATTTTTGCAATTGTGAATGGTCCAATTCACAAGAAGGGGTAAAACCAGGGAACTGATCAATATATTAATTTTGCTTACAAGCGTTAGGACAAGCTAGAGGAATGGACCAACCATTATTTTAATAATTATTAAAAATGCAATTCTATTGGGGAAGTTCGATTTTTAATAACTGTTTAGGAAAGGAACCTTTTAGAGAGTTACATTTTCTGTGCCTGAAGCTCCTTGGGTTGCATTACATTAGCTTGCCAACAGCTTCCACTGCCCATGTGTCAACAAAATGAGGTGTGAAAGCTTGTCCAAGAGCAGTGTCAACTTCTAAGCCTGGTGATGTACTGGGATGAGCGTGGGGAAATGGGATGAGGATGGGGGATGCAGCACTGTCAGCCCAGGAAGAACATCTGGGAGGGTTAAGGATTTTAATTTACTTCAAGGGGGCCCTCTGTAGGTGGCAGGCACCAGCCTTATGGGAAGGGGACTGGTCCTAGAACCAGTTTGGCCTAGCTGAGGTGGAGAGGACTGCTCATGTCTCTAACCATAACACTGCCTGGCCTGTGGGCTCCTTACAGGGGCAAAAGACTTGTGCCATCTTGGATTTCCCTTAGATGAATTCACAAGAGAAAGTTTGCAGGAAGACAAACTGGAAGTGCTTCCCCGGGGGACCTTTTTCTATATTGGTTGGGCAGTGTCCAGGAGTCACACCCACCCACTGGCTAGTAACACCTAAACACTACCCCTCATACATAGATGAGGAAAGCACTTTCTGAACCTGTGAAAGAAGAGAAGAGGACTGACCTGCTGTATGAAACCTGTGACAAGACTAGAAGGGCTGCACCTGCTCCCACTTGTAGCGAGGACAAACAAGTGGACTCCAAGTGCCATTGGCCAACTTCCTGTGTAGCTATGTGGACATCAAATGCTGGAAAGGGCCTTTGTCCTGGAATGACCATTGACCAAGTGCAACCGGATGAGGACTGTACCTTTCTGGTGTTCCATGCTGAAGTGAGTTCTGTCCATTTACTACTGTGTAAGTCAGAAGGTAAAAACCTTGCTAAGTATTAATCTTTTGGCATGTCTTGCCCATACTCCATCGCTGTTAGCCTGAAATCATGTCTATGTCCCAGCAAATACTAACAGTACTTTACTTTTTCTTTGTGCTTTTTCTCCTATTTTTAAAAAAATTCATATGTCTGGTTCCCTTTATTGGTTCTGTCACTTTGATGTAATTTGTTTATTAAAGTTTGCAATATATTTGTAAACTGGAATGACACTTTATTGGGCTTTGCTGTTTTCATTTCTTTCAGCTTGTCTGTGCTGTACCACATCTACCAGGTGTTGAGCTTTGGTGTTCGGATGTGGTTTTTAGTAGGTATAAGTAGGCACCTACCGCTGGTAATAAGGCCACTATCAAAATATAAGGTTCAGTCAAGGTCATAATGATTTATTCCAAATTCATATTATTTTACTGATTGTTTTTATTTTGTATGTGTTAATTGTCATATTTGTATGCTTCTTTTCTGGGTGAAAATTGCACCCAAATAAAGTTAATTCTCATTCTGATATTCCCTTGTTCAACTCTTTGTAGCTGTCTGCGAGCAGGCAGGTTTAACTTAGGAGACAGCTCTGTAAAGCATTTGAAAACAACAATTCAATAAAAAAGATGACACAGCACTCTATAAAAAATCCAACCCCCATTTATAAAAGTAGGATTCATATTTATGATTAAAAAGAAAGCAAAATGACAAAAATCTTGAGTAGTGAATCGGAATTATGAATTTTCAAAGAATAAAACTTTATAGTGCCTAAAATCCAAAAGCACTACTTGGGGACATCTAGTCACACTTGAGCAGGACAAGGTCCAAGTTTCAGGCTGACAGAGTTAGAGCATGTGTCAGATAAGCTTAGCAGTAGGGCTAGGTCAAGTTTTCAACCTCTGACTTAGTCACTTTTTGGAGCTTTTTCTCTCGATGTTGAGCAAGGGTCTTCGTCAGGCAGGCTTTGGGTTCGACGATGGTGGGTTGGCTCAGTGCAAAGCCCTGGTCAACTTCTAGAAGTCTCTCCATTGATGAAAAGCTCCAGAACTTCATCAGGCAAACCTCAATTTCAGGCCGAGTTGTGGTTCAACGTCACTAGCTTGACTCTTGTGAATGGGTTGGTCACCTTATGGAGATTTTCGACAAAAAGTCTCCAAGCTTCTCCAAACCTCTGCATCTTCTTCCAGAAGGTCCTTTGGGTTTCCAAAGTGCCCACAACATCGACCCAAGATTCCAGAACCTCTAAGTTTCTCCTTGGGACGTCTGGTCTACGTCTCCCACAATGCCCCCAGCCAATTTCTTTAAAGTCCAGTTGAAGGTGGCCAGCTGGTTTCTTCTTGCTGGAGATCTTTTACCTGTTGATTTCTGGGAGTTCACTCCTTTACTTTTCAGAACAAGGCAAAGTCCAAAGGGCTTTAGTTCCAAACTGTGCAGCAGATGCATTCATTGTTTTTTTTCAGAGCTTTATATAGCACAAACTAGACCCGAGACATCAAGTATCAAAGCGCTTTTCATGGGCACCAGTTTCGTTACATGAGAACACATTCATTTTTGTAGGCATGTGGAAATTAAGTGATTTGCCCAGAATCACAGGTTGTTGAGCGTCGTTGCAGAGACTTGAACCCGGTTCCCCAGCTTCGAGTTTGAAAGCTCTATCTGCAAGGCTACATCAGAGTGCAATCCGTTTGGTGCAGCCCAGGTTTCCAGCAGGGCAGTCCTTCTTCTTCCTGTAGTTTCAGGCAGGTATATGAGTTGCTGGGCAGCTTACCCATATGTATACAGTGTACTTGGGTGACAAGCAGGGGGGCATCCCAGACCAATGGGTGCAGGGTGCCACCCAGAGGTATGACAGCTTACAATAAAGTGTGGCATGTTCTTGCCCCAGAAGGTACTGTACTTCAAAATCCAAGATGGATAAACTCTCCTGGAGGTTAAGATCTAGCTAAGCCAACCCACAGTCATGGCTAACTTTACCTAATACTCCCCTTCTAGACCCTCTGCTAATTTAATTACTGGTGCTCCTCTCTGGCTTTGGTTGCAGGAAGTGGTGGGGGAGCCTGTGCCATGTCCTACCTGTCATTCCCTCTTTGAAGACCAGTTTGACTACTCCACGCCCATTCTGCCTTTTGCTCTGCAGCTGCAGATATCTTAACACCAGAAGTTCTTAATCTCTATGCAGGACACTCATCAGAGCAGCTTGGCTTAGTCTGTCAAAGGCTGGCCGATCAGAAGAGGCTGCTGGAAGGCTGGATTTTGGATCATCAAAAAAGTAAGTTCTACAAAGTCTTTACTGTGATAGTTATTATGCATTTACCATTGTCAAGTCATTGGATGTATTCTAACTTTCGAAAAACCTTTAATTCCAATGTCAAATGTGCGTATCATTTAAATTCAAAAGAAACCTGCAAAGGGCTGCCTTGAAAATGACAGCATAGTTACAACAAGGGGTGGTGAGGGACAGAGTCTCTGGATTAAGCAGAAAGCTCTCACCCAGTCAAGAGATCAGGGCTAGATCCAACACCGTTTTTTAGCTCACTGCACCATCCCAGTTTCAGAACCTGGCTGTATGCAAATTAGTCTGTTCCTGTCCCAGTGCATGATGGGAACAGGGCAAACCAAACTACAAAAGCCAATTCTTACACTGGGAAGGAAACAAGCTCCCGGGGACCGGTTTCTGGCATTACAGCCGTCTTCGGCCCGGTTTGCTTGAATCCTGATGGTGCAATGAGCAAGGGTCTCACATCTGAGAATACCCTTCCACGCTTAGGGTGGACAAAAATAGTTACAACAAGGGGTGGTGAGGGACAGAGTCTCTGGATTAAGCAGAAAGCTCTCACCCAGTCAAGAGATCAGGGCTAGATCCAACACCGTTTTTTAGCTCACTGCACCATCCCAGTTTCAGAACCTGGCTGTATGCAAATTAGTCTGTTCCTGTCCCAGTGCATGATGGGAACAGGGCAAACCAAACTACAAAAGCCAATTCTTACACTGGGAAGGAAACAAGCTCCCGGGGACCGGTTTCTGGCATTACAGCCGTCTTCGGCCCGGTTTGCTTGAATCCTGATGGTGCAATGAGCAAGGGTCTCACATCTGAGAATACCCTTCCACGCTTAGGGTGGACAAAAATAGTTACAACAAGGGGTGGTGAGGGACAGAGTCTCTGAATTAAGCAGAAAGCTCTCACCCAGTCAAGAGATCAGGGCTAGATCCAACACCGTTTTTTAGCTCACTGCACCATACCAGTTTCAGAACCTGGCTGTATGCAAATTAGTCTGTTCCTGTCCCAGTGCATGATGGGAACAGGGCAAACCAAACTACAAAAGCCAATTCTTACACTGGGAAGGAAACAAGCTCCCGGGGACCGGTTTCTGGCATTACAGCCGTCTTCGGCCCGGTTTGCTTGAATCCTGATGGTGCAATGAGCAAGGGTCTCACATCTGAGAATACCCTTCCACGCTTAGGGTGGACAAAAATAGTTACAACAAGGGGTGGTGAGGGACAGAGTCTCTGAATTAAGCAGAAAGCTCTCACCCAGTCAAGAGATCAGGGCTAGATCCAACACCGTTTTTTAGCTCACTGCACCATCCCAGTTTCAGAACCTGGCTGTATGCAAATTAGTCTGTTCCTGTCCCAGTGCATGATGGGAACAGGGCAAACCAAACTACAAAAGCCAATTCTTACACTGGGAAGGAAACAAGCTCCCGGGGACCGGTTTCTGGCATTACAGCCGTCTTCGGCCCGGTTTGCTTGAATCCTGATGGTGCAATGAGCAAGGGTCTCACATCTGAGAATACCCTTCCACGCTTAGGGTGGACAAAAATAGTTACAACACTGGGCCAGGGACAGACTGATTTGCATATAGCCAGGTTCTGAGCTGGGATGGGGCAGTGAGATAAATAACGGTGATGGATCAAGCCCTGATCTTTGGACTGGGTAAGAGTGGTCTGCTTTATTCAGACACTCTGTTCATCACCACCCCCTTTTTCTGAATCGATTTTGGCCACTATAGGTGTGGCAGGGTATACTCAGACATGAGTCCCTTTCTCACTGCTCCATCAGGATTCAAGCAAGCCGGGCCGAAGACGGCTGAAATGCCAGAAACCGGTCCCCGGTAGCTTGTCTCCTTTCTGGTGAAGAATTGGCTTGGTAGTTTAGTCTGCCCTGTTCCCATGATGCACTGGGCCAGGGACAGACTGATTTGCATATAGCCAGGTTCTGAGCTGGGATGGGGCAGTGAGATAAATAACGGTGATGGATCAAGCCCTGATCTTTGAACTGGGTAAGAGTGGTCTGCTTTATTCAGACACTCTGTTCATCACCACCCCCTTTTTCTGAATCGATTTTGGCCACTATAGGTGTGGCAGGGTATACTCAGACATGAGTCCCTTTCTCACTGCTCCATCAGGATTCAAGCAAGCCGGGCCGAAGACGGCTGAAATGCCAGAAACCGGACCCCGGTAGCTTGTCTCCTTTCTGGTGAAGAATTGGCTTGGTAGTTTAGTCTGCCCTGTTCCCATGATGCACTGGGCCAGGGACAGACTGATTTGCATATAGCCAGGTTCTGAGCTGGGATGGGGCAGTGAGATAAATAACGGTGATGGATCAAGCCCTGATCTTTGGACTGGGTAAGAGTGGTCTGCTTTATTCAGACACTCTGTTCATCACCACCCCCTTTTTCTGAATCGATTTTGGCCACTATAGGTGTGGCAGGGTATACTCAGACATGAGTCCCTTTCTCACTGCTCCATCAGGATTCAAGCAAGCCGGGCCGAAGACGGCTGAAATGCCAGAAACCGGTCCCCGGTAGCTTGTCTCCTTTCTGGTGAAGAATTGGCTTGGTAGTTTAGTCTGCCCTGTTCCCATGATGCACTGGGCCAGGGACAGACTGATTTGCATATAGCCAGGTTCTGAGCTGGGATGGGGCAGTGAGATAAATAACGGTGATGGATCAAGCCCTGATCTTTGGACTGGGTAAGAGTGGTCTGCTTTATTCAGACACTCTGTTCATCACCACCCCCTTTTTCTGAATCGATTTTGGCCACTATAGGTGTGGCAGGGTATACTCAGACATGAGTCCCTTTCTCACGGCTCCATCAGGATTCAAGCAAGCCGGGCCGAAGACGGCTGAAATGCCAGAAACCGGTCCCCGGTAGCTTGTCTCCTTTCTGGTGAAGAATTGGCTTGGTAGTTTAGTCTGCCCTGTTCCCATGATGCACTGGGCCAGGGACAGACTGATTTGCATATAGCCAGGTTCTGAGCTGGGATGGGGCAGTGAGATAAATAACGGTGATGGATCAAGCCCTGATCTTTGGACTGGGTAAGAGTGGTCTGCTTTATTCAGACACTCTGTTCATCACCACCCCCTTTTTCTGAATCGATTTTGGCCACTATAGGTGTGGCAGGGTATACTCAGACATGAGTCCCTTTCTCACTGCTCCATCAGGATTCAAGCAAGCCGGGCCGAAGACGGCTGAAATGCCAGAAACCGGTCCCCGGTAGCTTGTCTCCTTTCTGGTGAAGAATTGGCTTGGTAGTTTAGTCTGCCCTGTTCCCATGATGCACTGGGCCAGGGACAGACTGATTTGCATATAGCCAGGTTCTGAGCTGGGATGGGGCAGTGAGATAAATAACGGTGATGGATCAAGCCCTGATCTTTGGACTGGGTAAGAGTGGTCTGCTTTATTCAGACACTCTGTTCATCACCACCCCCTTTTTCTGAATCGATTTTGGCCACTATAGGTGTGGCAGGGTATACTCAGACATGAGTCCCTTTCTCACTGCTCCATCAGGATTCAAGCAAGCCGGGCCGAAGACGGCTGAAATGCCAGAAACCGGTCCCCGGTAGCTTGTCTCCTTTCTGGTGAAGAATTGGCTTGGTAGTTTAGTCTGCCCTGTTCCCATGATGCACTGGGCCAGGGACAGACTGATTTGCATATAGCCAGGTTCTGAGCTGGGATGGGGCAGTGAGATAAATAACGGTGATGGATCAAGCCCTGATCTTTGGACCGGGTAAGAGTGGTCTGCTTTATTCAGACACTCTGTTCATCACCACCCCCTTTTTCTGAATTGAAAATGACAGCCGGCAACACAGCAGTGCACAGTAAAGTGCATAAAATATGCTGGGCTCTAAATCCACATGTCCTGCCATATACTTGGGACTTACAGGTAGGTTGTCAGTGCCAATTGTATTTGCACCTAATTACCATGTACTTATAATCAGAGCATAGGTCCAGGGTCTGGTTAGCGTAGTCCAGGACACAATCAGAGTTGTAAGAAAACTAGCATCCAATAGTCAAAATGGGGGCACAAAGTGGGGAGAAATTACAAAAAGCCCTGGTTCCTCACAGTAGGCTTAAATTCTTGAAACCTTGTGTTGTACCTAACAACCTAGTGCCATTGTTACTTGTGGTGGGCTACGATCCACCCCGAATAAAAATTTACTTTTTTTTTCACTCTTTTTTTATTGAACATTTTTGGCATGTAAACAATAAGGACACACCGTTTCACATATAACCACTTACTCACAGTGCAATAGGACATCAAGAACCCCTGTATCACAGTACCATATGCTTGTTCTCGGGAATGCCACACTATTCAACATTATCAACAACATCATCTCGGCTTCCCGGCGACAAACATATCTCCCCCAGAAGGTGTTCCAAGGCCCCCATATTTGCGACCACTTCTTCGGGCAGCCCCTAGAAACATAAATAGGTATCTCTGTCACCATACACCAATCCATACCTCTGGCCCAATCAGTCATACACGGCGGGTTCGGAGCCCTCCACAATCGTGGGATATTCCACTTGACCACCATGAAACTCAAAGTGACTTAGATCCTCCCCTTGGCCGTAAGGTCAGTGGGATCCCATATGTTCAACAAAATCAATTTGATGTTGCACTGCTGCCTCAGCACTTCCTCCATCATGAGTAGCACCCCCTCCCAGAATTTCTGAATTGTCCCACATTCCCAGAGTGTATGGTTGAAAGTGCCCTCTTGCCCGCATTGCCGTGCACAGCCACTGTCTTGGATGTAACCCATATGGACCAGCGAGGATCCGGACAAATACATCCCATGGAGGACTTTGAGTTGGACCAGTTGAAGTCTGGAGGAGATGGCAACTTCACGAGGAGAAGCTACTGAGGCTTGCCACTCTTCAACCTCCAAGCCAGCAACGTCATGGTCCAATTCAACTCTTCGGAGGGTTAGGGGATCGGTCATGTTGTTAATAATCTTATTGTATACGAAAGATATGTTTTTTTCTGGCAAATCACCATCTAGGATACTGTCCTCCAGAGGGGAGGAATCAGGGTGTATTGTACCTTTAGGGAGAACTGCGAGCAATGCGTGCCTAATTTGGAAGTACCCGAACTGTACTGAGGTGGCCATTTCAAACTCTTGACTTAATTGGGTGAAGGGTATGACATTGCCCGATCTCCAAAGGTCCCCAATTCTGGAAATACCAATGACATCCCATTTGTCGAAACCCAGGGAGCGGGACAGCCGACCCAGCTGGTCACAATGGCAAAGCGGCGTAAATTGACTGAGCTTGCCCTCCCAGCCCAGGCTTTTGGTAGCGTTCTTCCATACTTGCATGGCATGTTTGGTTGGGCCGGACAAGGCGATGTTCTGGGATTTCATATACAACGCATCCTCAAACCCATCCCCGGCGAGGAGCCAACAATCGATCCGAAATGCCGGGACATCATGTTGTCTTTATGTGCATTGATTAATGGCCGCGAGATGCGAGGCCCAGTAATATCTTTTCATGTCTGGGAGCCCAATGCCCCTATCCAACTACCCCAGTGTAAGTTTATGCGTGGCTATGCAGGGGGTTTTACCCTCCCATAGCAAATCCCACAATGTGCCCTCCAGTTTTCTAAAGTACTATGCCGCAACCAAAAGGGGAGTATTTTGTAGCACATACAAGAGATGGAGGAGGGACATCATCTTGAATAGGGCCGCTCGTCCCAGGAAGGTCAAAGGGAGTGACTTCCAGTGCTGGACGTCAGATTTATGACGTGCTAATGGTTGCTGAAGCTTGCTGGCATTTTCAATCAGCATCCTTCTCTTCAAACCGGCAGCCAAATCTCCATACAGCATTTCATTTTCACGGACATTACAGTTTTTACATTGACGCCATCTATACTTTGATTGGTCACCACATCGTGATTTTCGATCAAAATTTATCACCTCTACTTTATCAACTGTAAGATTCTCTATCAGAGATAGTGTTTCCCTGATGAAGACAAGCCTGTGTCGAAACGCGTAGAAGAAACTGCCTTGTCTTCCCACATTAATTGGGCTATTACCATTAATATTGATTAAGCTGTATTCAATTATTGATTTAAAGGATATTTTAATTCTATGTATTTTTAAGTAAACACATGACAAAGTACTTGTATCATTTTATATTGAATCTATTAAATTAAATATCTTTGTTACATTAAGTGCACAGTTTGTCTCTTTTGCCTACAGTGCCTTTTCTTATATTTTGCCTGAGCTTGTTACTTCACATGAATGGCCGAAGGTTAGTGTCATAAAATAGCGGCAGGTCTTTAGATACCCAGATTCCCAGATACTTAAAGCCGTCTATGGCCTCCGTCAGCCTGCAACCCCGTGGAAGGCGAGGTCACCGCCCACTAAGAACATAGTTTAGTTACAATAGGGTAGCCCAGTATCCCTCAGAACCTGGGCAGTCATGGAAAAAATACAATTGGTTCTGTCATTTGTCATGATTAATTTGTCTAATTGTGAATAGTTTCTTGAATAGCCCAAGTAACTTGAAGAAATAGTATGCACCCGACAGAACCAATTGTATTTTTTCCACTAAGAATGTAGAGCACCGATTTGGACCAGTTAATCATGTAGCATGTGAACCTGCCCAAAATTTGGAATATATCCATCACCACATTGAGAGACCCCTCCAGGGGAGGCGATATAAAGCAGGATGTCGTCAGTATACAATGATATGCAGTCCTCCCACCCAAATGTCTATTTAAGTCCCCTAATGGCGGGGTCCTGACGGATCCATGCTGCCAGAGGTTCCAAGGCTAAGGCAAAGAGGAGCGGTGACAGGGGACAACCTTGCCTGGTGCCCATACCAAGAGAAAAGACAGGGGATTTCCGGTTATTAACAACTGCTTGCGCCAATGGTTAAAAATATAGGAGGCCCACGCATTCAATAAATTCTGGGCCAAATCCCAGCTTGCGGAACACATCAAATATGTAGGGCCATTCAATGGTGTTGAAGGCCGAAACGGCATCCAGAGATACCACCCCGGCATCCTCTCTGATTGTATCTGCCCTGCAAAGGTCTGCGTGTAGGTAGAGGAGGGTAAGAGACATGTTTCTCGCCGGTATTAACCCGAACTGATCCAGGTGTATCAGATTGAGGAGAACTTGTAACGGACGAGTGGCAAGGACTTTCGCAAGGATCTTGACCTCGCAGTTTAGTACCGAGACGGGCCTGTATGAGAAACACAGGTCAGCGAGTTTACCCACGTGATGGATGACAAGGATGTTGTCTATGATACTTGGGAAGAATTCCTATCGCTTTACTTTCCCGATACATGGTTGTGATAAAAGGGGCAGTCATGCCTGCCGTTAGCTTAAACATTTCTATGGGGATCCCGTTAGAGCCCGACGCTTTACCCCCGTGCAGATCGTGGATCGCCTTCTCCACTTCAGTCACGGTAATATCTTGGTCCAGGTCAGAACTCTCCTCCTCGGTAAGAACTGGCTTCTGAATATCACGTAGGAGGGAAGAAGCTTCTTCCTCTGAGTAGGTCATGCTGGAGGTATACAGGGAGTGGTAATATCTACCAAATGCGTCCTCAATGTCTTGCGGAGCGGGTATACGGGAGTGTAGATCAGTGGCAATTTTGACCACAACGCGCCGTGCCCCATCTCTGCGCTCTAGCCAGGCCAACAATTTGCCTGCTTTATCACCCACATCATAGATCCTGCTAAGGGTATCCCGATATTGTGCCTTAGCCGCTTTGGCTAGGTCCGAGAGCTCCTTGGTTTTAGTACGGAGCCGTTGGCGCACTTCCTCCGAGTCCTGCAATCTGACTGCGCATTCCAGTTCTAGGATCTCCGCCTGTAAACATGTCATAGCAGCAGCTCTCTGCTTGCGTTGTCCAGTGATATGTCCCAAGACTACCCCTGAACAACAGTCTTATAGGCTTCCCAGAGTGAGACGGATGAGCTAACTGATCCCAGGTTCTCTTGGAAATACAGGTCAGATTCAGTCAGAACCTTTTCCCTGATGGGGGGAGTTGTGAAATACCACGAGTTAATCGGCGCCACACAGCCAATCGTGGGCTCCCCTACTTCCAGCCTACAAAGAATGGGAGAGTGATCCAAAATTCCCCTGGCCAAGTGTCGTACATTTTGGACAGTCTGGAGATGGTGTGTGAGGGTTGTAACACGTTTCAACGCATGCTTTTACCACGCATGCCTTCACAACGCAGGTATTACAATGCAAGTCGTTACAACTACCTGCATTGGGGGGCGCTGGATAGTGGAATAGTTTCATTTTCTATTCCAACTCCAGTCCACCGTGGATAGTAGGGAAGGTGTTGGATAGAAAATTAAACTATTCCCTATCCAACAGCGCACTCCAGCGAAAGTCGTTGTAACGACTTTCGTTGTAATTCCTGCATTGTAATGTTAGTGCGTGGTAAAAGTTTTGTTGTAAACGATGTTCCCCGTGTGGGAGTGTGAGCAGATTGTGAAAATTTACTTTTTTTACATTCACAGATCCCCTGAATTTTGAATCGGTGTACTGCAAATGACATCCGTAAAATGTTTCAGTAAAAATACCCTTTTCAAAATCAGTGTACTGGTTTCCACCGGATGTATGACGTTACCACGCATACTATTACCACGCATACCATTACAACGCGGTATTCACAACGCATACCGTTACAACACATAGCGCTTTGAGGTGCTGGATAGTGGTAAGTATAATTTTATATTCCAACTCCAGTCCCCGTGGATACTAGGGAAGGTGTTGGATATAAAATTAAACTTATTCCCTATCCTAGAGCGCCCCCCAGCGCAATGCGTTGTAATGGTATGCGTGGTAATGCCTGCGTTGTAAGTGTAGTGCGTGGTACAAAATGCGTGGTACACGTTGTATACCGTTTCCACCGCCAAAACACATGTGATCAATTATTATGGTAACTATTTTTTAACATGGGATGTGGGGCTTTTTTCGTTCTTTTTTTCTCCGTATTTCTAGGATTCTTATGACGGCACCACCCTCTGCATTCTTTATTTTCTGGTGCAGGTTTACAGTACATTACCACTTCACATTTCATTACTATCTCCATGAAGACGATTTTGCACGTGACCTTACAAATATTATTGTGTCTCTCTTTTGGGATACGATAAACATATAACTTGAGATGTTTGTTTTTTGGAAATATACTGAAATACATTATGAGCTTATTTTGTAAGGTTATTGGATATATATACAAAAATTCTTAAAGAGGTATTTCTTGTTTTGATTGATTCATTCTTTTCAGACTTACTTTGAGTTCCTTCTTTTATACATAGATGCCCTTGTTCTGGAAGGTGGGACACACTTCTACACAGTGTCTTTGAAGTGAACAGCGTTCCAATCCTCCCCTGCCCTGGTTCTAAACTGGCTGAAGTGACAATGCATGTTGTAATCTCTTTGTGTGGAGACAAGACACATCCTTTTCATATGTAAAGAAAGTTGGGCCCAACTCCTCCCTCCTATCATGCCAGTGATGGACCATCAAATCACACCTAAACTCTCATTGTGTGTGACTGTGAATACACAAACCCTAACTTCCAACTACACCCAATCATTTGACCCGAAAGAGGCTGCAGGCATCAAATGCCTAGGGCAACAAAATGCAAACTTTCCAAGTAATTACCAGTAGCTGTGATTAATTCAAGCATTCCATTCATCACTGTTTTGCATACTGACTGTGTTACTCTAAGTGGGACTGGTATGCCCAGACGTTGGTTGTCTGCACGCTGTGTCACTGGAACCAAGCTGTACCCATCTGGCGAACCCACAACTAAGGGGAAAGCTGTCTTGGATTGGTTGTGTTCTGGTTTAGGGAAGACCTGGCTTGGCAGTTTGGGCTGGACTGCTCCAAGTGGATTTGCATATAGCTGGGTCCAAACTGAGGTGACATATTGTGCAAAATACTGATGGATTAGGATGCAGCCCTGAGTGATTACCAGTGGCTGAGATTAATTCAAGTACTCCATCCATCATTGTTTTGTAAACGTTCTAAAAGTGGCATTTTCAGAATTGTCATTTAAAATCCTACTTCACTATCAGTTGGGATTTTAAATTAGGATTCCAGAGACACCAAAAATGGACCAGTTATCTCTTTATATTTTGAAATTACACCTATACAGGGTAATAAGGCAACCTCAATGCTATCCATTGGGGAAGATAGTCATTACATTAGTGAAAAGCCAATTAAATAATTTTTCAATACCAGGACGTGTAGACCTTAAAAGTATTTGTCCTGCCTGTTAAATACACTGCACCCTACCCTCTGGCAGTCCAGGGCCAGGGCTACCCTAGACGTTATGTATGTGTAATAAAAAGGAAGATTTGAGCCTGGCAAAAGGGTTATTTTTGGCAGGTCAACATGGCAGTTTAAAACTGCACACGGAGGCTGAAATGGCAGGCCTAAGACATGATTACAGTCCTACTAAAGTGCATAGCACCCTAAGTGCTGCAGGCCCACTGGATGCATTTCATTTACAGGCCATTGCTACATATAGTGCCACTTTACGAGGGACTTATACATAATTAAATATACCAATTCGGGATAGGAGGGAACACGTACTTTAGGACTGGTTAGCTGTGGTAAAGTGTGCCTAATGCCAGCAGAAACAAGATCAGGTAAAATTGAGGAGGAAGGCAAAAACTTGCGGAAACGACCACCCAAAAAGGCTGACAGGTCTAACAGTGGACCAGTCTTTCTTAGAATAGCTTATGTGAACACCGGTTATTTCTGTCATGACTCCACCAAATCTGGTAGCAAATAAGCAAAAAGCTGTTGAGACATCAGTGATGTTGCAAGGATATGTTCAGTGTTACGAGATCACCTCCTTGCATTACAACTGAAGCTCCCAGTAATAGTGAACAAGTTTTTTTTTAAATATATTTTTGTTGTAGTTATTCAACATATCAATCATAGCGACAGCATACAGTAAGACATATATATTGGGTAGGTTACAAACATTCAAGTTCTTTGCCATTAGGACATCGACAGCAGTTCGTAGTCTTTGCACTCTCTCCATCGGTAACACAGCCCCTGTCTTGCCCCCCCAACTTCTCCTTACTCCTCATCTGAACTATCTCCGTCCGAATCTGGTATTGGATCACAGATGTCCCCTCTATATGCATTCCAGGCGGAACCGATTGTAGTCCATTTTCGGGGGCTCTTCCGATTGGTATACACTGTTCGTTCCGTCACCATAATCAGATCCATATCTCTGCACCAACTTGCCAGTGAAGGTACTTCCACTGCACCCCATTTCTGTGCAATACTCCGTTTTGCTACCAGGAGGCCTAACGTGACCCATGTTGGCCCATGGCGTGTGAGGTCATTGGGCTCCCATATATTGAGTAGGCACCTACGCGGCTCCGGCAAAAGTGATACCCCCATTGTCTGCGACATTGTACGCAATATTTTCCGCCAATAATCTGCTATAACTGCACATTCCTACAGTGTGTGTATAAGTGACCCCTCCTCCCCGCATCCCCTCAGGCAATATGGATGTTGCGCCCTATGTATTTTGTGTAGTGTGGTCCTAGAGTGAACACGTTTTTCATGTTTTAGGTGGTTTAATGTGAAGTTGAACTGAAAATATATCATATTAAAATCCAAAACATCGTACACGTTTTTGTGAGGAATTTAATTTTGGGAGACTGACCAAAAATTAGAAAAATTTAAGGAAACATACAGACCATAAAATTATAGCTGCAACCAGAAGATAGCATCACATATTTGTAACAAACACAAATCACCTACAAATCGGACTGGAATGGAGTATATTTAATGGGCATTCAGAAAACAAACAGTTCAGGGTGTTTATAGTTAATTTTCCATTTGTAAAGCAACCCTAAAACAAGAGAGATAACTGATTGCGGAAACTGCAAAAGGAGAATCAGTGAAGAAATTGTTTTAAAAAGTCCAGATATTTATAACATATTTCCCTTTACATTTTTTACAAAACGTAATACTGTGGTAAAAACGATTCTGGAGATATGAAGTCAACAAGGACATATAGAGGTTGATAGGTGGGTAAAAGAAATGGTGTGGCGTATCACCCACCGAAACAAGGCACAAAGATATAAAAGTAGTTGGGATATAGGAGGTGGAGTGGCAGGAGAGATGAAGGAGAAGGAAGAATGAAAGGGGGGAGGAGTAAAATGAGATGCAAAACAATTGAGTCAGATCCAGGCGTACTACACCAGTGAAATAATTAATAAATAATGAGGGTCATAGTCCAGTCGCTGGGGGAGGTGGGTAGCTAAAAAGGAAATTGATTTATGTAATATGTTAATAGCAACAAACTACTTTGGCAAAATCCGAGAAGGATTTCACAGAATTAGATCCCAACAAGCATTTCTCTTTAAACTTTGAAACTCAGGGGCAGATTTACAAGCCCCTGAGCCACCAGTATGTCACGCAGGTGGATCCTCCATATTTACAAGGACAGGAAGAGCCACCCTGCGTGACTTTTCCTCTCCTTGTAAATACAGCCCCTTCACACGCAGCACTTTGCGTGAAGCGGCGTTCCAAAGATGTTGCTGTGAGTGTTCCCACGCAACACACATGGATCAAGACACATCTCTAGATTTACGAGAAATCATAAATCTGGAGATGTATCTGAATGCTACGCCACCCTATAGGTGGCATAGCAAGGCGCAACAATGAGAAATATTTTCCTTTCGCCTTGTTTTTTCCTCTTTCAATGCTTGCTGCATTCTACAGCATGCATTGAAAGAGGAAAATGACTGTCATGATTGTTTTGTGCAAGAACGAGCCCCTTGGTGCACAAAACAATCTCCCCACGACGCAAGCATCCTTGCACCATGGTGTAATGGTGCCTGCGCCAGCATATAGCTGCTGTTTATGCGCCAGCGCAGGGGAAAGCACAGAGATGCAACATATTCTTCTAAATATGTCACATCCCTGTGCTTCGGAAGTGCCGCAGCGCGGCGCAGCCAAAGGTCTTGCAGTGCCACAATGCAGCACTTCCTTGTAGATATGCCCCTCAGTGTTCACAAGATTGTGTTTGCCAGAGCAAAAAATCAAAAATTTCTAATGATTTCTAATTAAATTTGAAAACCAACAGACTGTACAAGCAAGGGGTCTCATCCTCAGCCTGGGGACAAATACAGCTTCTCGATCACTTACCGTGGGGAGAACACCACACCTCATGCATAGGCTTCTTCTTCTGAACCCCCACCTCTTCTAAACCCCCACCAACTGTGGAATCACTTCTGTACCCCCTCCCAGGTGACATTCATTGTTGAAAAAAACGCAGTGCGATGAGCTGCACACTGATCTCAATATCTCAACTTCCCTGTGGTCACCGATGCTGGGAGAATCTTACCCTTGCAACACTGTTTCCTGAGCGAGTGCATTCCTGTCCTGGAATCACAGATGAGCAGGAAGTGACACACTGGGCTTTGTAAATGATGATCAGACCTGGCACCCCGTTGAACAGCATTTCCTCGCCATGATAAGGGGTGTCAGTTTTAGTGTTTACAAAGATCACCTCCCCGAGAAGAGTTACAAACCCCTGTATGGCCAGGCATATTTGTTTTTAAAAAAAAAGAAAATAAATAAACAGTTGGAGTGGTGGCCAGGTCCTCTGTATCGGGCCCATCCACCATGTCTTGTGGTGCAAGGCCTTCCCCACACCCTGTGGAGGGAAGTTGGAAGAAGTACCTCCAGTCTGTCCATCAGGAGGGCATAGAAGTCTACTAGACCCACGTTATCCATAAAATATTTAAATGGTATGCAGAGCATAACCTACTCCAATGGCTACACCCCTGCCTTCTGTGGACTTAATCCTTTAATGCCCCAAGGGAATTTGATTGGGATATTTGCCCCCAAAGGGAAAAAACAGGCCTCTGGAAAACTAGAGATAGGTTATGATCATAAGGTAACAACACTCCTGGCATTGGGCCGCACCACACACCCAAAATCTCCTGTGGTTAGAAGCCATGTCTGCTCACCTGCGGGAAGTTGAGGGTTTGCCTATTATACAAGGTCATTAATGAAATTTGACAATTTACTGAATATTTTTCCCTTTGAACCCTTAATACCCCAGAAATGGGTGAGATTTATACCCAATAAGAGCTGAAGTAAATCCCTAACAATTACAGGAACAAAGAGGGGAACCCCGGAAAAACTAGTGAGGAAACAGGGTAAGCGATTTTTCCACTGGGAAAAAAATCCCTATGGAAGAAAAGTCAGCAAAAGTGTTGTATAATACTTTATTGCTGTTTATTCACATCTAAAAATATATGCGTATTCACTAACATGAGACGAATGAATTCATAAAACATTTCTAGGAGGTAGATTGTAAATGTTTTGCGATTTTCAAGGCGTACTCCCGGAACGTTTTGTGAATTCCACAAAAAAGGTAATCAGCATGAAGAGATGCTTGTACACCTCTGTGTGCCTGTTATGAACAATGCTTGGTGAACTGTGATGTTAGGTGTAGTGTGCATACCGGGTGCGAGTCGCCCTCCCATAAAAGACATGAAACAAGTTGTTGTCGTTCACCGCGTAGTCTTTTATTGAAACTTCAAGCAGTGTCATTAATCCTTTATTCATCTTGGATTATTAATCCTTTATTCATCTTGATTATGGTAAATCTTTAAAATCCTTTGCTTATCAATGCCACAGCATATAAATAAATCTCCAAGTTGTACATTGTCATTATATTTACAACCCACTCTCCAAGGGGCCTTTTGCTTAACCTTCGGGCTGTGCCAGCAGGCCACAACCAAGATAGCCTGCTCTCCTTAAGTTGACCGCCCTCCGGTCAACGGAGCCGCAGGTAAATAATGTGCCTCCATGAGACAACCATACAGGGGTATACCCCCTTCCATGTTATAAACATATACCAAGGCATCTTGGGTAGGGGAGGAGAGGTCAAGGACCACCAGCAGGTCAGTCCCCCCTCTCCCGCCAGCCCAGAGCCCCACAATGACTGCTTGCCCTTTTCCAAGGGGCAGCCAGTCCATACCAAAAAAGAAAGTCCACAGCCTTTTCTTGCCTGGGACCCCGCCATGCTCTTCCTTGTTGCAGGGATGGGTGGGTGGGTAATTCTTCTGCTGGTCTGCTGCCGCCGGAGCTGTTGGGAGAAGACAAAGAGGGTTAGTTCTGCCTCCCCCGAGGTTTTATACCCTCGGGGGAGGTAAGGTCGACCCTGCCTTCCTGACGACTCTGGGCACCCGTGATAGGCTCACTTGGACCTGCTTTACTGGCTCCTCCCTGTCCTGTTGCTGCCTCGAGGACATCTCAGCTGGCTCCCACCCCGGATGCCCTCTAAGGGCGCCACGCCCCTAGGAGCGGGTGGCACCGTCATAGTGTGCATACCGGGTGCGAGTCGCCCTCCCATAAAAGACATGAAACAAGTTGTTGTCGTTCACCGCGTAGTCTTTTATTGAAACTTCAAGCAGTGTCATTAATCCTTTATTCATCTTGGATTATTAATCCTTTATTCATCTTGATTATGGTAAATCTTTAAAATCCTTTGCTTATCAATGCCACAGCATATAAATAAATCTCCAAATTGTACATTGTCATTATATTTACAACCCACTCTCCAAGGGGCCTTTTGCTTAACCTTCGGGCTGTGCCAGCAGGCCACAACCAAGATAGCCTGCTCTCCTTAAGTTGACCGCCCTCCGGTCAACGGAGCCGCAGGTAAATAATGTGCCTCCATGAGACAACCATACAGGGGTATACCCCCTTCCATGTTATAAACATATACCAAGGCATCTTGGGTAGGGGAGGAGAGGTCAAGGACCACCAGCAGGTTAGTCCCCCCTCTCCCGCCAGCCCAGAGCCCCACAATGACTGCTTGCCCTTTTCCAAGGGGCAGCCAGTCCATACCAAAAAAGAAAGTCCACAGCCTTTTCTTGCCTGGGACCCCGCCACAGGGCGAGTAGCTTACTGGCGCGCTCGCCCCCCCCCCCCCCCCCCCCCCGACCGAACAGATTTCGCAGCTGGGAGCCACCTCTGCACCAATCCCCTGTTCATGTATGACCGGGAATCAGCCTCCGCTTTTACCACTGTCAGTTAATTCACAGCTAATGGCACGCTGGGCCTCCAAACGGTAACTCACCATCTATCATAATGCTTATGTGAAGGCCTGATCAAGACAGATGCACTGTAGTGAGATGACTGGCACAAAGCCAAGAAACCCCATATTTGGCACCTTAGTGGCTTTCCTCACTTGCTGCTGTTCACCCTGTTTATCCAGCCGACCTGTGGCTGCCAACCTTATTGTAGGAGGTAAACAGTTAATAAATTAACGTCCAAGCTAACTGCAAGTACCTGTAGTGACATGCAAGCCTTGTCAAACTACCTGGCATGTATTATCCTCAGAATAATTACACATTCAAGATTGCAGGCCTGTGAAGCGGCTCGAGATTCAATGTTCTTGGTGGCTACTTCACCCATTGTCCAATATAATGCATGGCCAACCAAGCCCCAGGAAAATTAAGCATGGAGTAAGTAATGTGAAGATTTCACCGCTGCTGATGGAGCCTACTTTTTTAGCTAATGAAGCATTTGCAGTAATATGTGAACTTTTACCCTTAAATTAACTGCAGGCGGTTACGTTAAAGACGCCTTCATATCTAAAATGAATTCAAACTTCATAACCCCACAATGGGAAAAGTGAACGCATTAAACATGAGTCTTTACAGACTGGGACACCGACCTTCAGGCAATATCTGCACACATTCACTGACTGCTCTGCTGAAGTGGCAAATCAACACCCAATATTCATGATAATGACATAGCTATGCCAGGTTCCACCATATTCTGTTTTTTGTGCCAAATTCCACGGTTATGAGCTAGATTAGAATGACATTTACGCGTCCAGAATATATACTAGGAGCAACCAATATTGTCTGGCAATGTTGATCTTTATAGTGTAGGATTTGCATCCCTACTCTTAAAGGGCAGTTACCAATTCAGTTCGCTACAATTATCAGTTATTAAGTAGACTAAGGTAACCTAGAGCTACTATTGGGAACGAGCCATGAAACAGTGATAAAATGACTTTGAGCTTTTCACTGTCAGGACATATCACCATAATCCCATATGTCCTATGTTTGAAATACCAGGCCCCCTGCCCTATTAGTGATTAGGGCCTGCCTTATGGGTGACGTGAAAGGCGTTAAAAGAATATGTCTGCTGACAAAAAGTTTATTTGCTGGGATAATTAGCATGTTAAGGCTGCACCACAGGTTGCAGTGCAGGCTTGAGGTATGTTTTACTCTGCTACTTCAGGGAGAGGCGCCATGAGTGCTGCAGCCCACTTGTAGCATTTAATTAACAGGCCCTGGGTTCGTGTTGGAACCACCTATGCGCCCGGGATCTAGAACCCTATCCCTGTATCCATACGGATCACCCCAACTCAACCCAATTTAGGTAAGGGGTGAAGCTCTTCCTTAACATCACGTTGCCTTAACATTAATTTTGCTTACAGGACCAGATACCTCTCCAAACTCTAGTTTACTACATCATAACTGTTCACACGCAACCGTGTGCCTGCTTTTCAGGGGAGGTTTTGCTCTGAAACTAACCCATACCTCCATACATGGTGGACCGTTTAGTGTTGTTGGCCCCGATGCAGCAATTGTTTTCTGGCGCCCCCAAACCCCCATGTCCTACTCAGGTTCTCTCATTACCCCGGGCACAAGTGCCCCTCATCGCTCCATACATAAGTTATTTTTAAACCCAGTGCCACCCCTTAGATCAGTGGCCCCTTCGCAGGTCACAGCTCCAGCGTAACTTCAAGGCCTGTGTGCGCAGCCCTAGATCCAGTGGCGACGAATGCCATAGAAGGGGGCTCTACCAAATCTGAGTCCTAATAGCTGGCAACCTGGTAATGATGTTAAGTGCACTAGCCACCAAACCAGTGGGGAGAAATGATGCGACGGTCATAAATGAATGGCCTTGTAATGTCCAATACACCTTAATCAAATAACATTCTCGATTCCCTGCTTCCAAGTAGACAACCAACAGCAACACATGCAACGAAAACGCTTTCGAAACAAATATGAGCAGAGTGGGTGACTGACTGTCACACAAAAATTATGTTAAAGAAATGTGAAATGTGGTGATGTTGAATTCACTCTATATGGTTTGATGAACAAGTATCATTTTTTATTTTTATTTTTATATAGCGAGAAATGGCCCAAGGCCATCAGAGCGTTTTGCTCAAGAATCAAATTACATTACGCCCATGATTTAGGCACAGTGAGGTTAAGTGATTTGCCCTGAATCCCAGGATGTTCAGCGGAGGCTGGCATTTGCACCAGGTTCCCCGGTTCGGCGTAATTTCCCTATGGTTAGGGTCATCCTAGGCAGCGAGACCTCTGCGTATGTGAAAGTTATTCTCTAATTTCCCTGGCAGCAGGGACAGCGCATCGCCATGAGGAATTGATCACACCGAGTACATAAGGTGCTTCTTCCCGTAACAGAACAATCTAATAATTCGGGATTCGTATCTCCTATCATTGCCGGACACTGTAGTTGTAATTCGGTGATGTTGTTTTTCAGGGCTATACGAGTCCATTATTTATGTAATATTAAGAGCAAAAAACGATGTCCAAAAATAATCAGATGTGACATACTAAATACACATCAGTACAAATACCGTGAACTGCTGTAGCGCCGTATCTAATATACAGGAGTGTGGGGACGCGTGCACATACTTTGCTCGGCCTCTTATGTGTGTACATGCCTCCCTTCTGCCCCAGTTGCAACCCACTAGAGAGATGTATCGATTCTGTTCCTATTGTGAAGATCTCTGGCGCCCTCGGGTAAAGTCCGCGCTATATAAAAATGCATAATTAAAAAATCAGTCTTTAATTCCGTCATGAACTTGCCTTTAAAGTTCACTTTCCCAAATAAACCTGGTGAAGATGGGTCCTCTCAATAAATGCCTGTCAGTTCTGTAGAACCCCGTTTACACTATCTGTATTAATAGTTGTTTTCCTAATGGCAGAACATGAGAGAGCCGGAAAGATAACTAGGTTTGGTCCGGCTGCGTGCGAGTCATGACAAGAAATAATTGAATTACGTTTCAGAGGCAAGCAGCCGTGCCTCCCCCGACTGAGCCCAATACTAAATGTGTCTTCTTGCATGGACCTGCACTTAGGCGCAACAGCCCAAGTTCTGTAGCTTTAATTTCATGCATGCTTGTGCATCTAGTTACGTGACTGAAAAGTTATGTGTGTGCTTCGCTGCTCTAGGGCCACATAATTATAGCTGAAGCATTTGAAGCTCTCCACAATAATAAGCTTCTCATGAAATAGTCAAGAGTGAGCTGTACGTGCACCACTAGCGTATACCTTTTAAAAAACCTTTTGAAGCACACAATAGAAGAAAACTGCGACAGTTCAGCTGGAGACGTTAATTAAGTTGTTGATAGTTAACACTAAGGATGCAAGTTGTAAACAAAAAAGAGCACTTTGCCTAAACCGGCATAACCAGAAGTATTCGTCCCTTGGTTACTTTAGGACGAAGGGTAACAAAGAGTTGCTTTAGCAGCTCTGACTATGATGATAGTTTCTCCAAATAGGAGCCCGAATATAATTCTTGCCCAAGGCCCCCAAAATGCTTAAGATGAGACTGGTTGCTATCCCAGCCCAAAGTTTAAAGCAAACGGTCACAATTGCCGCTTTGCATCAAGTAGTTTAACGATTGTTTCAAAATTGTTTTATTGTCGTTTCCCCTGTGACATCAGCCGTGACTGGCGGGCCCATGTGATCCGATCCTCTGCTATCTATCTAACATTCCCCCTCGGTCATTGCATAGCACAGAGGCACTGGTGCGCTACCTAAAGCACGGGAGGAAGCCTGCCCTTATCTAACCCCCGGGTTTTAAATTCCACAGCCATCGTCTATTTCAGGTCACACACTGCCACCGACACTTACTACCAACACATGTTGGTTATGCCCTGAACTGCAAGAGACACTGAATATCACAGCTGCTGGGTGGGTGGGGTGTTCCATCCATTAGTAGCAACCATGTGGCCGGCAATTCAAAGCTAGGCAGCACCCGAAGCAGCTTAATTCATTTATCGGTGTGTTAGCAATACTCGGCCCTGTAGGTAGGACACGTGGCCATTGCTGACAAGTAACATTTTTAACATGCCTGCCTTCTTCGAAGGGTATTTAACGCACAAAGGTAAGGTCCCTCGCGACAGAGCTTATTCTGTTCGAGGACCACATGTCATGACAAGTCGATATATAGCTCCTGGCCCCCGAGGGTACTGGCGAAGAAATATCCAATAAGGAGACAAAGACTTTGCAGGGTATTCACAAAATTAGCATTGCTGTACCTATCCAAATAAGACCGGGTATCAAGCTTAACAATTTTGTCTCAAAAGGTAGATAGTTTAATAGCGACTCCTGGTGTACACAGACTGCATAAGTTATGATCGGTTCTAAAGTATGTGCTACCAGATGCATCCTTTTTCACGGGCCACAGTCATTTTCATTCATTGTATGTAAACGTGAAAAATATTGCCGTATAAATCAAAATCTTGTTCATCTTACGCTATTTTGCAATCCTAGAGCGCCTCCGCCCTGCGCATTCGCGTGCTCACCATTCCGTGCTCTGGAAACGGATTTGACCTGACCTTATGTAATGTTACTGTCACTCTTGCAAAGCGCTTCAATACCTTTGGGTCAGTCGAGCTCGCGCTTTATAAAAATTTGCCAAAACGTAAAACCAACATGGTGTATTGTAACTAGTGCTCATGAAAAAACGCTCCAACAATTAAATTTAACAAAGTGAACATGCATGACTACTAAGTTTAAATTAATGCGTGGTTCTTAACCCACTAACTGTAACGATCCCTGTGTTTAACGCCTGCAGTTTTCATACCCTTTGTCATTGCTGTCCCCGCTGTGGACATCTTCCGAAGTTCGCTGGCCGGACTCTCCATGACTGTATTCCCTTCTGTGAAGCGTGTCCTCGAAGGGAAGGAAAACAGAAATAATCGATTAGGGCTAAATAATCTCGCACTACTGACCGTGTACCGCTGCTGGTGCTCGGTGAGCGTTCTTCGTAACCAAACATACAGACATATACTTACACTCGCCTAACGACTACGCTGTGAGGCCCTCTCCTTTCCTCCACGTGCAGTAACCCAGCTACCACCTTAATTCTTCTGCTGGTCTGCTGCCGCCGGAGCTGTTGGGAGAAGACAAAGAGGGTTAGTTCTGCCTCCCCCGAGGTTTTATACCCTCGGGGGAGGTAAGGTCGACCCTGCCTTCCTGACGACTCTGGGCACCCGTGATAGGCTCACTTGGACCTGCTTTACTGGCTCCTCCCTGTCCTGTTGCTGCCTCGAGGACATCTCAGCTGGCTCCCACCCCGGATGCCCTCTAAGGGCGCCACGCCCCTAGGAGCGGGTGGCGCCGTCATTACATAAATAGCAAGGTATGAAATGAATAATATAGCTTTATCACAGAGCCCTTGATAGCACACTTCTGTATTTTTTCTAGTACTGTGGTTAACAGATCTAACTAATATTAAATGTAATTTATATATTCACTGTTAGTGTTTCTAATTATTTAATATGTTTATTAAACCCTAAGCAAAACCTGCTACTCTAAATATACCTTTTTTTGTTTTTACCATAAGAGTTAGCTATTTCGAGTTTGTTTTAATTGAAAGGCATGCCATATGTTTCATTCGGGCAGATTTCTGTTTTCCCTCAGACTTGTGAAATATTACACCCAGATCTTGGTACACCCACATGCTAAGGTTGTTTTTTTTAATTGCAATTGTGCTACGACTGAATTGCAGATATTTAAAACAATAAAATTGTACTTGAGGAGTAAAAAAAGGCAAAGGTAAAACTATCACAGCTGCATCAACTCATAAGTGCAGGGAAATATAGCCTTTAAGGCCTTGCTCAACTGTGCATATGGCATATAGTTACAGCATATGTCCTGTAAAGTGGACCTTTACCACTGTAAGGCCATATTTGACACGGAAGGGTTTTGCAAGGACAAGTCAGCTGTAGAAACATCAAACTACATAAATTCCTGCAAACTACATACCTATATTGCCATATGCACCACTGGCACTGACTTCACCTTCTTCACAGAGACCTGGACCAACGCATTCTCCACCCCAACAAGAGAACTCTCCGCCTCACCACCTCCAATGAAACCTTCCCCTTCATCGAACCCCACGCCATCGCCTCAACTAACTATATACTCATTGGTGACCTGACCTTCCACCTCGACAACTCGAGTGACCCCAACTCCACTATCCTTCATGACAACGTCGCCAGTATCGGACCTAAACAACTCGTCAACACACTGACCCACAGAGCTGGACACACCCTCGACCCCATCTGCGCAGCAGGAAAACACCGTCCAATTCAGCCACACAACGCAGCCGCCATGGACCGACCACCACGGCATACACTTCGCCATCAGCAAACCCAAGGTACCCAATCCAGCCCCATACACACCATGAAGGAACTGGAGCAAGGTTACCGACGAGCAACTTAACTCCACCTTCACACAAGACAACCACATCTAAGCACCCAATGCAAATGACACAGCCAGAGAACTCCACACCTGGATCTCCAACTGCACAGATGAGCTCGGCTGCTACGCATCCCCGAAAGACAATGCCCCAGGAAAGCCCCCTGGTTCACCACCGCTCTCCAAAAAGCCAGACACACCTGCAGATGCCTGGAGAAGAACTGGAGAAACACCAAGTGTCACGACTACAGAAACCACTAATCAGACTAACAGTGTAGCTACCATAATAAAACGACAGAGACAAAGTAAACTCAAGAAATCACGTTGGAGTAAAAGAATACCTGTAACCAAACTAGTTGTAAAACGTTGTTTAAAATACATACAACGTTCAGGAAAAGAAAATGGCGGCATCAATGGACAATGTTCAAGAGCCAGTTCGCGGTCTAGTGTTTTGAATCTCGCGACTGGCGTAGCGGTTGAAGCGCGCGTTCCAATTAGGAACTGCGCACTTCAACTGTAGCCTTGCGTGAGGAAGAAGTGTCTTCCATTGTGCATGTTTTCCAGTGAGGCAATTTCATTCCGAAAACTTTTGTCGAAGCAAGAACTGTGAATTTCCTGCAAAGCATGCGCAACGAGGGACTTCCTTGTCGTTCTGGAAAAAGTCATGTTCATCTGAGACCTGTCAGTTTAGATATTTATGAAAACGTCTCAACTCAGCGGTAATGTAATCAAATTCAGAAGCCACAAGGTATGACAGATAACTAGTGACTATACAAGCTGCATTCAAGCTTTAGACTTGTAGTTCAAATTTAGGATATTGTGAAAGCATTCAATTCTTCGTCAAGTGTAACACATCCTGAAATAGATTCTAGGTAATTACATATTCCAGTTAGTACATTTTGTAAGTAATGAGTGAGCTCACCTGGTACTAAAATTAGTGTGCTGTTGTTTCCAAATACAGAATCAGAATTTATAACAGGACACACACATAAGAGAGAAGGTTCAGCCAGGGGTCATATTGGTAAGGTTCTCAGCTTTAAGGTGAATTATGACATAGTAGGTATATCAGAAGTGTAGAGTTGCATGTCTGTTCATTATATCTCCTGTGCAGGTACACCTATCAAGTGGCATTGAAAAAACTGAGACCCAGTGAAGTGTTACTACACGCAACAACAAAAAGAAGGCTGTTTCTCTCTTTTTATCCACTTCCCCTTTCCCCTCTGTTCGAGACACACCCGAGTACAAATTGTCTCGGGTGGTGTTTCGGGTGGAGTGGCGTTGGGACCGTCATCGACTCCTGTGGACTTTGGGCGTTCTGACACCAAGACAAACAAAAACCACACCACCTACAAGGACGCCATGACTGACTACCACAACCATATCAGAGCCACCAAGAGGAACTTCATCCACAACAAAATCCTGGCCAACTCCAAGGAACTTTTCAGTGTCGTTCATGAATTCACCAACACACGCAGCGAAGCCACAGACATCACCCCATCCTAAGACCTCTGCAACAAGCTTGGAACTTATTTTCACTTCAAGATCAAAAACCTCTATGACAAATTCATAGACTATCCACTAGGCGTCACAGACGGTCCCCGCCCCCCGGAAACACAAGCCAGCCCACCATCTCCAACTGGACACTGACCACGGCCAAAGACACCACCTCGATCATGAGAAGCATCCATTCGAGGGTGCTCACTGACCCCTGCCCCCTCACATCTACCACAGAGCCACGGCAGCAATCGCACCCAAACTACAACACACCATCAGCATCACTTTCAAAACAGGCACCTTCCCAGAAGACTGGAAGTGCACTGAAGTCAGATCCCTGCTCAAGAAGCCCACAGCTGACCCCACCGACCTCAAGAACTATCGGTCCATCTCGCTCTTCCCCTTCGCAGCCAAAGTTGCAGAGAAAACAGTCAACAGGAAACTGACACAATTCATTGAAGAGAACGCCGTCCTCGACCCGTCTCAATCTGGATTCCGAAGCAACCACAGCACAGAAACTGCCCTACTCGCCATCACAATGACATCTGCACCCTCCTGAACCAATGCCACTCCGCAGCCCTCATCCTTCTCGACCTATCAGTGGCCTTCAACACCTTCTCCCACTGCACACTAGTCGCCAGACTGCACGACGCAGGCATACAAGGAACAGCCCTGGACTGGGTCTGATCATTCCTTACTGGAAGAAGCCAAAGGATCAAACTTCCACCCATCCTCACCGACCCCACAAAAATCACCTGCGGAGTCCCACAGGGTTGACCCCTGAGCCCCACCTGCTTCAACATCTACATGGCCCCCTTCGCAGCTACCTGAAACTCAACGCCGAGAAGACTGAAGTCCTTGTCCTCTGTACCACCCCTTCTGCATGGGACAGCACCTGTGACCGACCACCATCGGAGGCCCACCTACCCCCTCAGAACCTCAGCATCATACTCGACTCATCACTCAACATGAAGCGACAAGTCAACAGTGTCACATCCAGCTGCTTCAACACCCTCTGCATCATCCGCAAGACCTTCAAGTGGATCCCCCTTGAGTCAAGGAAGACAGTCACCCACGTGCTCATCACCAGTAGACTGGACTCTGGAAATGCATTCTACGCCGGCATCAACAAGACCCTACTCCGCAAACACCAAACAATACAGAACACCAACTCCAGACTCGTCCTCGCCATCCCCCGACACAAACACATCAGCCAACACCTATGATGTCTCCACTGGCTTCCCATGGAGAAAAGAGTCACTTTCAAAATCCTCACTCACACCTACAAATGCCTACGCAACAACGGACCCAAATACCTCGACAGAATCAACTTCCGCGTAACCAAAAGAAACCTCTGATCTTCCAAGCTCGCACTGGGCAAAACCCCGCACATCCACAGAGCAGGAGGAAGCTAAAGATCCTTCTCTCACATTGCAGCCAAGACCTGGAACATCCTATCAGCAGCCATCAGATGGGCCCCCTCCCTGAACACCTTGAGGAAGAGTCTCAAGACCAGGTTGTTCGGCTAAACAGATCTGAGGATCCCCCCCGTAAGCGTCGTGAGTCCCTCACGGGTGAGTAGCGCACTTACAATTCCCTGATTCATTGACTGATATGCAAGCAACCTGTGAGTATAGGGGTATAGCATACATATTTGCACCATTCCTTTAGTGATACGCACAACACACCTTCACACGGTGCAGTTAAATCTATAGAATTCCAATCTTTCTTCACAAATCGAACATGGGCTGATAGGCTGCTGTAAAAAGGAACGTGTATCGCCACATGGTTTACTAAGTCTATATGCCTCAGCCTTCCCTCTACAACATTTCTGTAAACAGGTGATTTGCACATTTTCCTTCTCTTTGTCTTTTGACCATCTTGCATCAAGATACCACTATTCCACAATTGAGGGACTTTTAAATGCACATAAAAGCAGGAGACACCACCGAGTGGAATTTATGTCATCTGACCTCATTCTTCAGACTTATGGAACACAAAATGAATGTGTTATTTAGTGGTTTATTAACATCTTTATAGTTTTTTCAATATAACAGTTGTAAATGGAAAAAATCAGCAAGATAGCACTAGTGTCATCTTTGTTGCTTACCCTCTTCTCTCCCTCCATCCCCAGTACATAATTAAATTCAAGCAAGAATCATAAAGTCGCCTACTACTATTAACATTTATTTTTTAGTATTAGAAGTGATGTATACCATTCGACTGGAATGGCGTGTGTTGTACAATTTTGCCTTACACCAAGCCATGCACATAGTCCTCAACCACAGCCTACGTCCTAATCCCCTATTGTGGTCAGTCACACGAGGTATGATTGAGTAAATGATGCCATTCAACATCAACTTACTATTTACAATCTGAGACTGTAGTTTCCACATTATTTTCCTGATCTTTGCGGCATCAGACTATGCATGTTGTTAGCCACACATATATTTAAACACAGAGAATTTCAGTGGAGCCACTCTTGCTTCACGTATAATGTATAAATAAACAATGAAAGAGTGATTTCAAATTATTAGCTTTAGTAAGGCAAAAGGAGTCACATATGTGTTTTAAAAGAACCCTCACTCACCAAGCTAGTTGGGGACATACTTCATCATAGGATTCACACCTGAGGGGCCGAATGACTCTCAGGTGTGCTACGACGCCTGATTACAGCGGAGCAGGTTTAGTTGAAATGTAAAAATGTGAGTGAACAATGACACAGTGAGTGTTAAAATTGCCTGTACTTATTGTAAGTTAAAATGTTTGCGCTATAAAAGTGGGTACATTGTAGGAAAATAAAGAAGAAGCCAGGGTTACTCGGGGTCCACGAAGAACACTGCACTCAAGAATAGTAAAGAAAAAAGATATGCTTGCAATGTCTTGTCCCATAAGACTAGCAAATAACTCAATTAGGAAATATACAACAAATATTGTGAAAAGTGGTGAGGCGTAGAATAAAAAGGCTTCTGCAATACTTTATAATCCAATGGAAATTTTTGAAGGAGAATTAGTACCTCAGGAAGCTATATTAAAAAAAAGCCTGATAGAGAAAATTTGGAAGAAATTGATTTAGATCGGGTCAACTAGACACCAGGAAAGACAATAGGATTTAAGACCACATCTGATTTGAAAGTAGAGGGTGCCTTGAATAAAGAATACAATCTGTCTAAGTGTAAGAGTTGTATAAAAGTACCTACAGTTGACGTACAAGCACAAGTGCAGACACAAGTACATTGTGCCAGGAATAATGATCTCTACTGGGGTATAAGTGTCATACGGTTCCTACTAATTTAGTAAGACTGGGCAACATAAGCATTAAAACTATGAGAACTGAGGCCTCTAATACTATCAGAATGAGTTGTCCTAGTTCCTGGCTAACTCACTGTGTCCCATCGTGGCTTATAAACCTTACAGGGTAACTGATGGTGTCTGCAAACGCAGAACATGACACCCCTAATTCCCCCAAGAAAATCTTGAAAATAGATCCACACTTTTGTTGTTAACTCAGGCATGCCCAAAGAGAGACACCAAAAAGTACCCACATTTGTATTTCAAGTATTTATTGAAGCAATTGCATTCTTGCATAAAATAAGGGTGTTGCAATTATTTGTAGAAGAAAACAGAGCATAGTAAACAGCATTACAAGAATTGTGAAGAAGATGAATAATTCAACCATTATAATAGTTGCAATGAATATATGAATGCAGATAATTGTACTCCTACCGTTCACTGACTATCATAGGGTGGATGCTATTCAGACAGATACCTTAGCGTCTAACTCCATATTTACCTGCAAGTGTGGGTCATCAAGTAACCAGTCTTGGGGTGTGACAGGCCGCTGTCCCTCTCAGGATAGTGATGGAATACAGCGGGGCTAGAATTCAGGCAACTGCCAACTGTGACAATCCATTGAAATTCTCCTCTGCCCAACAAAGGCTTGGCATAGTGTATATAAAAAATTGGACTCCTTAGTTATGTTCCTGAGCTCTGGTCCAGCTGTCATTGTGATTCTACCCACCCAGAGTTTCTGGCAAACAGACAACAGCAAACAGGGCCAATTTTCACAGTGTACCCTGTCCTTGGACAGAATGTTGTAAGATATATTAACGTGCCTACAAAGAAATATATTTCTAATAAACCCTTTCTGAGTCCACTATCACATACGGGTGTGCAAGCAAATATGTGCTAAAAGTCCCCCTTTAAAATTATGTCAACTTTAAACATGAACATGTAAAATGGAAGTGTTTGTGCACAGGGCATATTAGCCTCACAGAATAAGTAACTCATCTGTGCACTTGATGAAGAATTCAAATCCATAGTCGGGTATAAAGTCTCAGAAAAATGGCAAAAGGTGCACTACAGGTGTTGGATTTCACCATAATGGGTATAATGAGTATAATATGGTGAAAGATAAGTCTATGGTCACGGGGATGAATGAGGAAATAATTGGCCAATATGAGATGCCATTGTGCTTTATCTTGTTTGGGAATATCCAACAGTGGAAAAGATCCTCTAGCCCCATTAAAGTGAAGGAGATAAACCCTTTCATCAGGAACACAGATAGGCAAGGTAGTCAAAGAAGCTTCTCTCTTCCATTTCTGATTGACTTGTCCTCTATGCAAGAGGAAGAGGATTTTGGAAATTGCCTCGCTACAAGATGAGTAACTGAAAGGAGTGAAGTGCTACTTAACATCAAATGGCTGCACTCTATGAGTAATACATTGTAATCTATAGCCCTTATGCTGACAAAACTTGTTGACGACATTGCAGAGAGTCAAGATACAAATATGTTAATACTACAGCACTTCGTAAATCTAGAAGTCTGGTATCAATTCCTGAATATTATTGGCTCTGAAACCCTTGTACAGCAACAGGAGATCTGCCAGACAGATCTTTGAATTATTGAATTGGAAGTAGGAGGTTCACGTCCCCAAACACTCTAAGAGCTGTAGTAAACCCAATGACCAAGTGGGAGCATAAGGGAACAGACATTCCCCCTCAGACTATGCCTTTATACAGGATGAAGCTAATCTCAGATCCGTGAACAGAATTAACTAATAAGGACATTGTTTAGAATGACATTGAGGGGGCTATGGAAGCTTTTAAGTTTGAGATAGAGGATGGACAAGAACATAAGATACAGGAGAATGCCTTCTTAATCTTTCGAAAGAATAGTGGCAGGAAGAGATACAACAAATTATCTAAAAATGTCCAAGAAAAGGAATAATCAAAGTATAATGAAAAAGGGAAGGAAAATCATTAGACTCTCACACCAGTGAGAATAGAAGTATAACTGCCCCTTGCAAAAAGCAAAGTTAAAGGATATAAGCCCTGACACTGATGAGGGGGACTGTTCAGAAACCAATGATAATAGAAAAGAAAGGGGAAAATAAACACTTAGGTTCTACCACAAACAATAGAGTAAATGTTGCAACATTTGAAGAGCAGTCACAGGATAAATATTTTGAAGCTATTGCAGCGTTTGGAGGTAACTCAAGGGAAGACTCCAATCAAGGGAACATAGAAGATATACCAACCATAGGGTCACTGCTCTTAATGGGAGATGAAATCACCCATATAGACAACATAATTGAGACCAGTCAAGACCATTCACGTATTTACAAACACCCTCATTATCTATATCAGCTACTCCACCTATTATATCCCCCACATTACTGCCAAAGGATGTAATAACAAGGAAAAAAGTTCCTGGTCAGGGAACCCCTAAGGCAAAGAGAGACAAAAAGCATTTTACTTGAGGAGTGTAGCCAAAACAGACAAGGAATTTGAGCAGAATAACATCCACAAAAGCCTGAATATAGAAGCCATTTTTGATAAACTGGTAATATTGTTAAGGCCGTTGCACGAAGGAATAATGTAGCTAAAGAAGTGCATAAACTTAGTGTCTTGAGAAAATACACACCAAAATAGAGAAGCACAATGAGGGTGCATGTAAAAATAGCTTGGGTGCGAATGTATTGAATATCCCTAAGAGAGATAATAATCCTGCAACCAGTATAAATAAAGAACAAAATGGGAAATCCTCTAACGATAATCCAACCCACATGAGAGACCTGATTGAAAACTCCCAACAGCCAACAAAAAGACATATTGCTAAAATCCAATGCGAAAAAGATAAAAGGGATATCAGCGTACCAGAAAATAGAAACCTCCCCGCACCAGTCCCAGAGGTGATAGGCAATACAATTATTGCACCCATAGTGCCCCCATTTATTAATTTACCTCCTGAGTGTGGACCCTATGTGGCCGTTTTGGTGAATGTGCCCAAATTAAAAAAAGACCAGTGGCAAAATCATGCAGCATTAAAAAATAAAATAAACCACTGGATGTCGGCTAAATGTGGCTACCCACTAGCGGCAACAAAAGAGATGCTATTAGTGCAACGCGTGGGTTGGATAGGTCCTTGAGAAAATTTTTTGAGGGAGACTGCATTATAATTAACTTCAAATCTCCAGCCTGGGCAAGAGATGCACTAGCAAATGCCCCCCTCCATCCCATTTGGAATATAACATGCCACTACTACCTCTAGGCTACTTTTGCAGACACTTAATGAGGAAGCCTGACCAAGGCAGAAATACCTGTAATTCCAACATTAGGCATCAAACCTTTCTTCCACAATTACGTATATCTCCAAATCCAAGCATCCTCACATCTAATAGATATCAGATACTGGGTTCTTTGGGAGGATAACGATGGACTTATGCCAATGGAGGGAGTTCCATCATCATCAATACTGAAACGAATTGGGGCGAGTGCCGCAACAGGCTGTAAGATGGTAGTGAATGATAGACCGGCACAGATCCAACCAAACACTACCAAGGATGGTAAAATATCTAATTTAGGCTTTACTGCAACAACCGTAAACAGTATATTAGTACCAAATATAGGGGGGCAGTGGCAAACCAGCCTTTACCTGAGGCCATATTAGCAGTACCCGTATATGATGAGGGTTTATCTATCGGACAATCACCTGCTACACTTAATATAGCTAACCAACACGAACGTAATATGGTTATTGATCATGAAGGTTATACCTTCATGAGCTGAAATATAGCAGGTCTAAACAGTAAATTAAATACCCCACATTGGAATATTCTCATTGCATCCAAATATGACGTAATTTGCCTGCAAGAGACTTGGTATAGAGACCAGTCTACGTCGAAGGGTATACTACTATTTGGGTTAAAGTGGTCGATTCTACCTCTGGTAGGGCAAAGGGAGGTCTCGTAATACTTGTCTCTAATAATTTAGTTGAGTGCAAAATCATTAGCTGTACAGTTATAGCCAGCTATTTTCAGCTAATGAGACTTAGATTTAAAGGGGTAATGACCTCCTGCTTATTAATTTTTATAATAATAACTTTAGCAATAATAGAGGAGGTGCTATTCACAACATCGAAAAAGAAATAGATAGAGCATTGGAAATGCCAAATAGACAAGCAACCATCCTATGGATGGGAGATTTTAACGTCTACATTTGCTCATTTGTCCTTACCAAAACATGCGATTTTACCAAAAGTTACAACGAGAAGATAATGTGGAATTGCTGCATTTCCCCCATGGTGAATATGACATAGCTCTAAATATTTTGTTGTCAAAATATGATCTTGAACTTTTAAGCTGTACCAGGAACAAAAATAACATCTATTGTCCAACTTTCACCGGGAGGGGTGCAGCAACAACCATTGCATTGATCATATTCTATCTTATAACAGTGACTATAAGGATTTATGGATCACGGACCATAATAGCATTTCTATAGCCCTGCTATGCTGGGGAAATAAACAGGCAAATTCATTTAGTCGTAAAACCGATATTTTCCCCACAAATGGTATGAGATTAAAATGGGCATACGTTGACCCATATAAAATTCAAAAGGAAGTTATCATCCACTGTAAAAAATAAATAGATTATTACTTAGGCGAGGAGGTGGTCCCTAGCTCCCTGATTTTTAATTTCCAAAGCATTAATGTATTCATAGAACAACTTCTCACCCAAAAATATAAAACCAGAAAACAGGAACATACAGGATGGTTTAACAAAAGCTGCACTGATGCCCTGCATGCTTTAAAACTTGCATTGGGCCTAAAACCCCGTAATAAGGAGAACATTAGAGCGCTATGTCTTAACTATAAACACATCATTGGGCCCGTAAAAAAGAATTACAACACAAGGCATAGGATAACTTTAGTTTGGTGGCAGCAACCAAAAATAGTAAGCTATTTTGGGAGACGGTCAACTGTCCCTTTTTAAAAGATGATTGCCGACCGGAATTAACTTCATATATAAATAGTGATAATTGTATCAAACATTTCACATCAATCTTTAACCCAGATAACGCTGACACAAATCAAATAACTAATACTACCTGGCCTATACTACATCTAATGATAAAAATAGACGAAGTCCATGAAGGACTATCTCACAGTAAAAGGGGGGAGCCACCAGGGCCTGATGGTGTGTCCATTGACCTATATAAAAGCGAGGTGGACCTATGGGCTCCTATTTTAACCGCAATTTTTAATGCAGCAGTTGATGGCCAAATTCCCATTACATGGGGTCAATCATTAATTATCCCCCTCTTCAAAAAAGGTTCCAAATCTGTGCCCAGCAACTATCGTCCGATATCGTTGCTGGACTCGTCACTGAAAGTAATGAGCAGGGTCATGCTGAAAAGACTTGAAACATGGGCCGAGGACAACAACATTCTTTCACCAGCCCAATACTGGTTTAGAAAAGGCATTGGCACACTGGAACAGTGCATTAATTTGGACCTTCTCATAAATAAATACACCATGGCAAAGGGGGTAAATAATTTTTATGTTTCGCGGACCTTAGCAGCGCTTTCGATCTGGTGGATCACTCGATATTGTGGCAGATACTTCTGGACACCGGCGCTCCTAAGGAAATTGTTTACTTTTTAGCAAGGGTGTACGAGAAGTTGTCCAGTAAAGTGCGCTACGGTCCTGCAGGAGAGTGTACACCCCTGTTTAGTGTGAAAAGGGGCATGCATCAGGGATGTGTACTTGCGCCATTTTTGTTTTCATTGTTTATCAATCATGTGGACAGTACACTAAAACAAATCCCTGCTGATGCACCCTCTATTGAGGGTAATGCTGTCCCTATTTTATTATATGCAGATGATGCGGTTTTAATTTCACGTACTCCGATTGGCCTTCAACGTCTTATAGATAATTTTACCCTTTTTATTAAAGGCAGGAAACTTTTAATTAATAAAACCAAAACCTTTTGTTATGTCATGAGGGAAATCTATGAATAAACCGGGAAAGGCCTTTTTTCTAGAAGCAATAAAAAAGCAATATGTTAAATCCTTCTGTTATCTTGGGGTAACTTTTGCGAGAAACGGGAAGTAGTCACAAGAATATGCTAACATCCGCCTCAAAATGAGCAGGAATGTGAATGGCATTTTCCGTTTCTCTGCCAAAGTTGGTGCACAAAGAATTAAAGACATGGTAACTATATACAACGCCAAATGTGTTTCATCTGCGCTTTATGGTGCCAGAGTTTGGGGCTACCACTTTGAACAGACTTTACAGCAGGATGAAAACACATTCATTAAATGCCTGCTGTGTGCTCCACTTTCGGCCTCAACAGTAATAATACACCAGGAAGTGGGTTTAAAACATGTTTCAGATTTGGCTGGCCTTCGTCCCCTTTTACTATGGCGTTCCATTTGGGCTAAACCTGAAACAGCTTTTACTCAAAGCATAATAAAAGATTGTATTAAACTCGACCACAATTCTCGCATTCCGTGGCTGAGATATATTCGTTATTGGTACAGTCACTTATATAAATGTGATATCTTTATTGATCCTGCGTATGCAGCTTCTATTTCTAAAAAAGATCTTAAAGAAGCGTTTTTAGCCCACAAAAATTAGAATAGGGGAAACTTAACCACTGTTGTATTTTATAAAGAACTTAACCTTACAATCGGCCTTCAGGCATATTTGAATGTAGTAACCATGCCCTCCCACTGATTCGTCTCAACACGTTTGCGGTTAGGGATTGTGCATCATTTAGTGCCCTTCCCGGGAATGAAGAGAAGCACAAGCTTAGTATGCCCATGCGACAATACATCTAAACAAAGTTCCTGCCATTTTTTATTGTTCTGTACATTTTACCATTTCTTAAGGAAATTTTATTTGAAACCATTGTTTTTAAAACATAATGTTCGATCCACCAAAAGTGCTATGAGGTTGTTATCCCTGTTTGAAAGCCCCGATGTCTGTTTTTTTACTGCGTCTTATATTTTAAAATGTATCTCTGCTAGGAAATCAATTGTATTGCAAAGATATACACTTGGGAAGTCCTTGTTTTTAATGGAATTATGCACTTTATTTCCCACCAAATGTAATTTAGGATATAGATGGTGATTAGCAGCATATTTGGAATATCTATATATAAGACCAATAGTCACAACTGTAATCATGTACTGTTTGCACTACTCACTTTATACTTGACACTTTAGCGTATTTTGCATATGTTTTATATATTCAATAACCACTTTGCTGCTACTGTTAATTTGATTATTTAAATTGTATCTTCTTACTATACTAAAACTCTGTTAAAGAAGAATCATATGTACAAGCGCATTGACTGAACAGATTGCATGCTATAAGCACAAGTCACCTTTTGTATATATTGTTCTGCAACTGCACTTTGATAACTTAATTGTTCTGGTTTCATAGTTCAGCTCATTATGCAGAAAGTAATAGAAAATGCAATCCATGTTTTATGTATGCTTATATGGATGTTTTTATACTCCGAATAAAGCTTTGAAATTGAATTGGAAGCTGTACCGAAGCTTTAAAAAAATCCTAGTCATTGGGCCCTGATTAAATCCCCACTTAAGTCTGCAGCCCAGAATACTGCAGAAGATGGGCCCCAGGAAAATAAACCCAAATACCCAGACAACAGTGTTGTGGGATATTTAGGAAAAATGAGATTCCATGATAACACAGGAAATTGAAGATAGAACAATGCTGTTGGTGGTTATATGCTCAGATGGATAACATGAATCTTTTTTAAATCTATCAAGCACTTTTACCATTTTTAGCTCTCTTCCAAAGCTATCAAAATAACAACCAAAGATATTTCCTTGGTTACATTGCTTTAACAAAATAACCATAGGTATAAAAGCCAAACTGCAGTGATATCCTCATTCAAGACTAGTTGCAGAAATGGTCTTAAACTTCCTGGATGATCTATAACATTCTTGATATTATGTCTATTAAAACAATGAAAATATTCACTCCAATTGAAAATGAAATCAGAGGTATGAGGAAGATCTACGTCAATCTAATGAATTATGTAGTTTCCTGATGAGGGACAGTGATCAGACTGGTAAGAAACAAAGTTTTGGAGGAGTGATCAAATTCTGATAACAAAAACTGATCAGGAAAGACTAATATATAGGAATTGCAATGACAGTACCATGCCAAACATTGATGACTGGATATGGAAAGTGATGGCTATAAACTCAGAAAGCCAGATCCCTAAATCTCTACCTTGGCAAAGGCGGTGATGAATTGATATGTTGTATGTCTTAGAATGTTACTGGTTTAAGAAGGAGCTGCAGTCACGTGTGCAGAAATTGAAGGATGTGGATATTGTTGTTATTTTGCAGGAAACTCTGAAGTCAACTGATGTTACAATGATTTTATTACTTATAATGTGCATGCTGTGAAAGTGAAATCTGGTAGGGCATCGGGTGGTCTTCTAAAATTAATTTCCATAAAGAACGATATAAGGTCGAGGAGGATTTGAAATTAATTCAAAGATTTTTTAACAGTCCTCATAACAATGGTTAATCAGAATATCGCCTTTAAGACTTCTGGAGCTAATTACTTTTTTGTTATAAATACATATTTCCTGCTGAACATATTATCATGTCAAGCAAGTCTAACAATTGATCCTCCTCCTCGATAAGATAAATATAACAAATCCACAGTGTGGAATATTGCTATTTGGGTATTCAATGCTAAAATCTCTAACCCTGATCTGCATGATGGATTGTAAGAAGTAAGGGATGCCAATTTAAATATTCTGACTCAAGGATTTATAAATAAATAAAACTAGTAATGCCAAAGGGAGGTAAATGGCAGATATCCTAAATGAATTTAGTTTGATAGTTATTAATGGGATTATTAACAGAATATGTAAAGGGGATCAACTGAATAAACCTACAGTTCACAATGGTAAAATATCCTCCTTTTTGATTCTGCAAAAATATCTATGGAGAATTTCTGTTTAGTTGATGGTTTGGTCATAAGGGAATTAGCTGGTAGTGATCATTGGCTCATTCTACTAACATTAGACTGGGTGATTAGACAAGGAGATACATTGCACAACTCTGCTCATATCCAGTGTAAGAACAGCCAAAGAATAATATGGTCACTGTAAATAAAGAATAAAGTAAAACAATAGGTCGAGAATCTCCTGACTCTATACTGTGGAATTCAAGCTAATAATATAATTATGGAATTAGAAAACTTTATAAATGATATCTGTCAACTGCCTACTAAGCCTAGGGATACCAATAAAAAGAGACAGGCCAAATTAAGGTCTGAGGGTGAAAAAGTAGTACAGCTTTGAACAAGAAAATTAGGGAGGCTTATACATTGGAACCTGAGGCCAGAAATAGGCTAATTAAGGTGAATAGGAGATACTTCAGAAAAGAAATAAGAAAGACGGATTGGAAAGAGAAGGAGAATGTATGAATGGAAGTTATTTCTCCCCTCCCCAATGGAAGAGTAAAAACCTTCTGGAAAATATTTGGTAAAGTGCTAAGGGCTACAAACAAACAAAGGCCTGTTTAGTTGATGAAGAATAGTGGGCTAAGTAAATTATGGATCTTTATGGTGTTAGGGACAAAAGTAACAATGCAAATTAATTGCAGGAATATTGTTTAACTGCCAGGGTACCACTAATAATAAATGAGGTTGAGAAGTATTTAATACCCTCAATAAAGGAGGTGACAGCTATGTTAGAAATCGGGTATTTAGTTGGCAGAGGTATGCACCCTTTCCAAGTGAAGACCACAATTCAAGTCAGTCACACACTTAAATCAGCCCATGCTCATAGCCTGGAAGCCTGGCACAGAGCAGTCAGGCTTAACATAAGAGGCAATGTGTAAAGCAGTTGTGCCTACATGGATACAATAACACAGTGAAAACACCTACAAAAATACTCTTCAATGAAGTATGAAATTTGTATTTAATTTACTCTTCAAAACAAGATAAAAATGATAAGAATCCAATTTAGGGATCTCGAGTAACGAATACTTCAAGAGTGTTCAATAGGTTCTTTATGGTTATGCTGCGGAAAGGACAGCGCGAAGCAATGCCTCTGAAGTTATTACAGTTAAATTGTGGGGACTGATCTACTTGCTCCATTCAGTCCGTCCACACGAGCACTGGTGGACGGCAGGGATCTCGTATTTTCTGGAGTGCAGAGTACATTGGGAGATTGCAGCAGAGCCGTCGGCCTCAGGATCGGACACCACTTTGCTGCAGTATCCCCTTGCTGGATATTATGTGGTGATCAGAGTTGTGGAGGGCAAGTGTTTCCTTGATGCATGCATAGTGCGTCAGGTAACGCTGGACTGCCTTCGGGCACTGCAGCTTCAACAAAGTTGAGAAACACAATGGTCTGCATTCGAGCAGGTAAACATGACGGTTATTGTTCAGTGCACCGTGCTGATGCATGTAGATGCCCAAATGCAGCTGTCGATACTCTGAAAAGGCCCAGGAGTGTATTGCTTTACGGCTCTGAAATCACGATGGAAGCAGATAAATTACACCTGCAATCAGTTGAAATAGCAAATTGGAAAACCTGGCAGGATCTTCCAAAAGGCTCCATCAATAGTGCACTTAGACTGGAATTGGGCCTCATTAACACCATATATGGGAAAAGAGACGTACCCCTTAAAACAATCAAAGGAAATGAGGTTCAACAACAAATTGTAGCAAGAATCCCCTTGACAACTAATTCACAGTTCTTGATCAACAAAAATAGCAAAATACAAACTACATAATTGTAAGCAACAAAGAAAAATATTTTTTATATATTTGTGTAGTATTTATTATAGATATAAATTAAAAACAATGTGATCACATAATTTATCCTAATACATTATTATGTCCTAGCAAACAATATAATTATTCCAGATTAAAACACAATCAATTAGACCTACACAATTGAAACAAAAGACAGAACAGTGTAAAACTTTTGATTTGTTCAATACAAAATGTACATTCGACCTCCTTATATTTACATCAATGTTATGCCACAATCAAATCTGTGTATAAACACAAATTCTGGAGTCTTGAATTGTACTGCGAGAAGGTGTTGACGTGTTTCGATGGATTCAGAAGTTTAAAACCCTCTTTATCAAGACCTAGTAATATTCTGTCATTTCAAGGGGGTCAATACAATCATCGGGTTGGAATCTTCTGAGATAGTTTCTACTTCATGAACTATTTATCAGCAGGATTTTCACTTTTAGGCCGTGTTATCTCACTGCCCTTCAATCATGAAAGGGCCCGTGTTCACACACAAGTGCTTAAGATTTACAACAATCCCGGGTTACTCTTCCCTGTACTCCTTTTGATATGGACCTTCTGACACATCTATCTGGTATAATGACACAATAGGAATGGCTGCACCCGTCCTTAAAATCACGGTGGGATAACGGCCGTCTTGAAGAACGTACCAGCGACAGGATTCTTAATATTCCCGTTCAAATGGCACCTCCCCGGGATTCCGTAGTGCATAACCATTATGAACTGGATGTTAAAGATGAGATTAGGTCAAGTGCAAACATTTATAAATGGGAAATATAGTACTTTGAATCCTAATGTTTTGAGCACCGTGCACTTTAATTCTATGTTATATAGGGCCACATATATGATACCATTTTCCATTTGCAAACTATGCAAATCGTTAAATTTTACCGTTTACGAATGGAAAACAGCTTGTCAAGATGAATAAAAAGCTTTGTTGTCGTAATTTTAGATAATCACAAAAAGATTGTGATTAACTAAAATTGCCACTACAAATAAGGATTCACAACGTGTTATTCCCTAAGCATATGTACCAAGCATTTCCTAATGCAAATTGGGCTTTAGGAAATTCTCTTACTATCGACTCCAAGTTGATGGTAAACGTGCAATTTTTGAAAATACACAAGTGCCATGTAGCGCACACGGGCTGCTAGGGCGTATGCATGCATTACATTTGCACATTGTTTTTTGGGGGATTGCCTCAATGGGGGTCTTCGGCCCCCGGGTGCCCTTGGCTTTGTCTCACCTAATTTGCAATTATCACCACAAATTAGGTAATGGGCCTTTAAGTGGTATTACCTAATAGTGATTTCCTAATTGTGATTGTGAATCTTTAGGAATCGCTATTAAGTAACCGCTTTTTCCTTACATGCCATTTAGCATTCCTTCAATAGCGATTACCTAAATTAGCTATTTATGGAATGCAAAATGGATTTCTGATACATGTGTCCTGATGGGGCCGTCTTCCACATTATAGACTTACTCTGGAATCTCCGGTCGATGACTCGTTGGTGCCTGCTTAAAAGTGTGGAGGGGGGAAAACACATCAGCCAATTCTACATTACCATTTCTGATGCCAATGGTATTGAAGGTACACAGACTCCTAATCCGCTGCTGTCAGTGCAGGTAAGAGTAGTGGGGCCCAGTGGAGGAGATTTCGACATACAACCAAAAGGGAAAATGTAATATTTATTACATTTTCCTTCGCAGTCCTATGTTGAAATGTCCCCCCACACAGCCCCACCGCTCTTACCTGCAGAGGCTGCTTCTAATGCAAATTTGAATAAGTTTAATACAAAGCCAATAGAAGTCGGACATACAAATACCTCAAAATGAGTGTGTAAATGTACATGGGCACTAATACAAAACCGAATCTATGAATAATATTTAGTCAGTGCAAAATGCACATAATAACCAATTCCTGAAATAAAACACATATGATTATAGAAACTACATCAAAAGACATTCATTTAGGAATGGAATTTAAAAGCATTAATCTGTCACTACTCTACCTCTAGTATGACATCCTTACTTAGCTTTTCCCAGGCAATTTTCTTGAAAGTTGTCAGCTCGTGAAGTCTTCCTAAGAAGCACACTCACTTTAAATTGGTCAAGTAGCGTAAAGCTACAGATCTCATTCTAAGATGCTCCCTTGTTTCCAGGTAAGACAGAAGTACTGGACTCTGTCCCTAACCCCAATACCAAAGTTGAATATCACACCCCCAAGTACATCCCAAGACCTCCTCATTCAGTTAAACTCCTCCCAATTGGTAATTTTCCATGAAGCAATAGAACCTTCAAACTCTTGCTCAGTGACCTTTGTTATAAACGCCTACCAGACATGAAAGACATCCTACTACTTTATCAGCTCCTCTTGCTCAAAGGCATCCTTCCCTCCCCAGGTCCTTCTAACTCGTGAAACAAAGACATTATTCTAACTAACGAGGACAAATTATTGCATCTGCAACAGGAACGTCAAAGGGAAAATTCCACAAGCACATATGTTTTAATTAACAACATTCAACTTGAGAGCAACCAGGGAAACATGATACGTAGGCCTACCAACTTCAGCTAACGTAAAACAATGCACAGTAAAATACACACATATATGAATCATTAATATACACATGATATGAGCATCAATAGAAAGCCGTCATTAGTCATGAATACATTTCACATCCATATGATTTCCTCTAAATACATACATTTGCTACATTAATCCTTTAGTTGCATGAAGAAAATACCCACACCTCACGCATACGTCCCTACAGTTCTCGTCTTAATAACCTAATGTTAATACATCAGACAGATTCCGTACGGACGCAGACTCATCATAAATATAATGCACCCCTACAAAAGAAAAAAGCAAACCACGCTCTATCAGGCCCATACATATGTTTTGCAGTGTCTTGAAAAGAAAACAAAAGAAAATGTTACTACCAGTTTTAGAGAGTTTCAGATAAGACATATCTAAGATTTATTCTTTTTAATAATGGAACGTAGCAATATCCAGCTATGCTGTAGGGTGGGTAAATATTTAGAAATTGTAAATAATAGTTTGAGCAAAGAAGATGAATTTTTTATTATAATTTGGCGTTTGTGTTAGTGATGATAAAGTACAGGCTATTTTATACAAGTGCTGTTGTATTTAAAATGTTTAAAGCTATATTGGTGTGATTATATTTATCGAGGTTATTACAATTTCTAATGAGTTAAATTGTACTTTGATAATATATTTATTGTGTTTATATTGTATACACAAGGTCACTTTATATTAAAAGATGCAATGGGCACGTCATTAGAAAAGAGAGTTGGGAATGTAAGATTGACCATGAGAGTGATGTTTTGTCTTATTTTAATATGAACATATTTGTAATGTTTGTGTGCCTTGTTTGGCTCAAATCAAGTAATAAATTAAATTTAAATGTATTCTGCACATGTAGAAAACTGTACTGATTGTTTCTATCATCACTTCAATTTTTACACTTGTTTCCTTAATGTTCGATAAACAGAAATATGCTGTGTAAGTGTAATATTCTGATTGAAGGCTCTGTCGCTGCATCGGGGTTATAAGCCTGAACCATGGACTCCATTTCTTAGGCTCCCCCACATCACTTGTTGTTCTCTTGGTGCCCTGAGGGGCATCAATTCAAATGAGACCTCCCACCGCGCGGGACATTCATTCGCTGCATCAGGGTTGTAAACCTGAACCAGGGACTTCTATTTCCAGGCTCCCCCGCACCACTGGTTGTTCTCTTGGTGCCCTGAGGGGCATCAATTCAAATGAGACCTCCCACCGCGCGGGACATTCATTTGCTGCATCAGGGTTGTGAACCTGAACCAGGAACTTTTTCCAGGCTCCCCTGCACCACAAGTTGTTCTCTTCTTGCCCGATATGCATAAATTAAAACGTGAGCTCCTGCCGTCAGAGCCTGGAGGAGGCTGAGCTGGGCCACATCTCTTGGCCATGGCATCTTGGAGGGCCGTTGGTCGTCGAGCACATTGCATCTCTAGTATAACTGTCATCCAAACTAAAAAAACGATTAAGACACTATACGAGGTACTGTGCAAAATGAGCGCTAGCAAAAGGAAACTGGTTTGGCCGGAGGGGTTGGTCTGGGTTGAGTTGGATAGGCTGGGCTTTATTGTCAATACAGTTTCTGTAGAGACATAAGAGGTAGTATACCCTCCTCCCAATTCTCCACCTCTCATTTTTCTTACCACCATCCCCTTCACATTGAAGTTATTTATGCTAAGGTCCCCTTACTGGTTTATATACAAAGAGTAGAAAATAGTAAATGTCAGCGGGAACTAAAAAAGCTCGACCATTGCCAAGCTAAAGCTTTAGAGGCGCAAAAACTAAAGAAAAGCGCAGGCGGGAACTGTACAATAGCTGAGATAGATAAATTAATAGAAGAGGTTGAGACCATGCTCGAAGAAGCGGCTATAAAACACAAGGTACCCCCTAAAAGGAAGATTACATCCTTCTAAGCAAAGCAGCTAATACACAAACGACCAACATTATAACAGCAAAGTAATGTAATACGCACACTATTAGTCAAAATACCCCCCATGCAAACACTAACAATATCTGATCCACAAAGCATACCCCCAACTCCTATACATGAGTTACCACCAGAAGGAATAATAGGTAAGGGACCAGCAGCTCAATAGAAAGTGACAGCAGAAGGTGTGGGCAGCACAGATACTGTAGGTATAACTCTCACAAACAAACACGCACTCCTAGCCGAACCTGAAGGAAATCCGGGCAGGGCTCTAATAGAGGGAACAGCGAGCCACTCCAGTGGTATAAAAAAAGCACCCATAGTATGCAAAAACCCTGTGTAACCATTGAGCGCGCAAGGGTTAAATCCAAGAAAATACAGGCACTAGTTGAGCAGTTTACCTAATTAATAAAAGAGGTTGGTAACCTAAAAACTATAATAACCTCTCTGAAGAATCAACTAGACATCACTTGTGTAACACACCCTAAGGATTCACACAGAAGAGGCAAGGGGCCATCATTACAAAATAGCTAAACCATGAACTACTCCACATGTTATAACTAGTGGAATACACAACTATGGGAATCAGAATGCCACAAATCCCACCCCCCCCAGAGGTAGTGGCAAGGGGCCAGCTGCCCAATTACCAAAGAAATAGCAGGCCAAGCAACTTATGCAATGGTGCAAATCATACAATATATTCAGGTAGACCACAGATCAAAGCCTAGTCACAAGTAATTCTGAAAGATGCCCCAAGAATGTCATACGACATGCAAATTCAAAGAACACAACAAGAGGCAAACTCCCGGCCCAAACCATGGTCTATTAAACAACGAGATAGGAGCGAAGAAGAAGGCCGGAAAGTACACCTAACTAACATACCTAAGGTCATAGCACGGAATAGAGAGGATGAAGACTCGTTAAAAAATAAAATCATACATTGGATCAGGCACAAGAGACAATATTTATCTGTAGTGCACTCAGACTTAGAGAGGGCAGTGCGTTTGGAGGGAGGAACCGAGAAGCTAAATACTATTAGGAGTGACCATGGCTAACCAAGACATAGTAAAGGGTCTGATTATGATGGATATAAGAACAAGCACGTCAAGCAAGGTAATCCAGCGTTTCAAACTGCTCGATCCCAGATAGGTCGTAACACAATAATCCGGGCACGGACTCCCCCCACCACCAAAGAGTTGCCCGATCATTTAATATCAAGCCTCAAATTAGTGGGCTGACTAAGAGTATAATACCAGGTAAATCTTAGGATGGACAAACAACCGGACCGGGAAGGAACAAACAAGTGGACCGGGAAGAAAACCGTAGGGACCGTACTTTACTGAAGGGGATAGGTGGAGGAGGGCGCAAAACCCAACACATAGCAAACGCTGTAAGTAAGAATGTAGTTGAGCTCAACATTAAACATTCGCCCCAGATGCATTAAATATTAACAAAAGTATCAACACCTATAGCTATTGTCTCTTGGAATTTTGCTGGCCTACAACAAAAACTTGAGGTCCTAGATTGGCATATATGCATAGATTAATTTGATCTCTGCCTCTTCCAGGAGACGTGGTTAAGGAATCCCCCATTTAAGCTGAGATATAAAACATATTACAAGAATGCTGCTCTAGCAAACAGAGGAAGACCCTCAGGGGGGCTTGTAATATGGATAAAAATAACACTGGGCATGCAAATCAAGTAGCATACAATAGATTACCTTGATCAAATGGCAGTACATACAGACATAAATACCTGTAACAATGAAAAACTGCACATCTTTAATGTTTACAACAGGCCAAGCAGACAAAATCTTAAATTTAAAATCATTGATTTACTGAGCAGCTCCCTGGACCAATTCGACCCCAGTGATACTGCAATTGTATGTGGGTACTTTAACTACATCTATGAACCATTAAATGTCCTGGAAAGTCTAACAGATCCATACAGAGGCTGGATTATCAAAGCTGTGCACGAATGCTGCAATCCAGATAATGAAGTTAACTATTGAACATCACTTAAGGGCTTGCAACGGGAGGGTCACTAAAAATGGAAATGATAACTCTCCCTTAAAAATGAATCAGCGCACAGTCAAGAATAGATTACATTATGCATGGTACGCACAGTTTGAGTATTATAGTGAATTTTAGAATAGATATGAGAGAGGACAGTGACCATCAACCACTTTGCCTGGAAATAGCAGGCTATACCCCAGGGGATGGCCCACTGGCCATTTGCTCACCAAAAATACACCCTCTAATGGGGAACAACCATAGAGTGATTAAATGGCCCCGGATTACAGAAAACACAGAAATGATGACTGGAATTTACAATACATTTTTAGAGGCAGTGGTCCCAAACCCAGAGATAAGTGGAATGCCAGTATTAAAAATGCACAGCTGCCAAAATGCAAAGCTAGAGCCCTTTCTTACAAGAGACACTAGTAAGAAACCGAAATCCAGATGTAACATTAATACAAAAACAAACCCCTGGTATACACCAGATTGTAGGAAAGCTATGAAATGCCTACTCAAGCATTTAAAGCAGGGAACAGCAGATTCAATAAGGGAGGTCAGGGACAACCACAGGAAAATATTGACTACCACAAAGAAGAAATGGGAGGAGAATAGTTGGATGGACTTCCTCCAGGCTGCAAAAACTAATATTATGACAGAGATCCGGAAAATAATTGCAGGTGGGGGGAAAGCACAAGTGGTGCAAACAGAGCACAACCTGGATCCGGTAACCTGGACCGAGCTCTTTTCTAAATTATATTTACATTTTAGGCACACTCCTGCCAAATACTGCGAACTTGCTAGCACCGAGGGAGATAGTGAAGTGATTACATTCACAATGAATGAATCTGAACATGCAATAGACACCATTAGGCAGGGAAAAGCACCGTGACTGGAAAGATTCCCTGGAGACGTATTTAAGCATGATAAGAATGTTTGGGTCCCGTACGTTAACTTAATTAGTAACACCATAGCAACAGGTGCACCTGTACTGGTAACATGGAGAGGGGTGGAAATAGTCCCCATACACAAAAAAGGTTGTAAGCAGAAACCTGAAAACTATAGATTTCAGATTCAGATTCAAAGAACTTTATTCGGTTAAAAACAAATAACCATGAAAGTAACAGACATAAAAACAAATTACAGTAATTACAGCTCATAATTGTGAGTTCCGTGAGGGAGATCAATAGACAATTATCCAGTAGGAAAAAATGTAAACCATTTCAGTTACCATTTGTTTCCGTAATTTAAAAACACTTTTTAAAAAATTTAAAACCACAGTTACAGTTAAAACCGTATCCATTCTCTGGACTTCTAAAAAAGCTGGGCGGCATCTGGTTAAATTCATTTCTTTTAAGAAAGGGATGATAATTTTTCTACGAGTGGCACTATAAAATCTGCAGACAAAAAGGATATGGATATCTGATTGATGTGACATACCATCACACAAGCAAGTGGGCAATATACGCTTCCATGAGTTCATGCTAGGAAAGGACACCAATCTAAAAAATATACAAAATCTAAAACGAGTTAAAAGAAAGCGATCATAGTTTGTCATGGGCAGGGATAAATATGGCTGTACAGAGTTAGTCTCACAAAGAGTAAGGAGGTGGGAATGTACTGAATGTTTCAGGGTTTCAGCTCTCTTCCTCTTATCCTCAAGATGGTCCAGGCAAAGGGTTTTTAGTGTACTCCTAGAAATGCTATCCATTGAAGGTGGATCCGAGTAGTAAGAATAGCATCCAATCTCAGTCAGGAAACACTTTACATATCCCAGCAATTCTGCTCTGTCCACGTGATCCAAACTGAGGGTGTCCTGTAACAGGGCCCGATTCATAACGCATTCATTTGTGGTCCATACCCTGTGCCACAGTAGGATAGGTTGAATTTTGATAATGTCTGTTATGTAAGGTTGGCCAAGTTCAGCGTGACAGTTAAATGTGGCAGCACACTGTGGAACTGCAAGGACTTCCCTCAAAAATTTGTTTTCCACCACCTGGATTGGATCAACATTAGCGTACCCCCACAAGCCTGAGCCATACATAGCCACAGATAAGCATGTTGCTTTATATATAGTTAGCATTTCTTTTATCGGCTTCCTGCCCAGTTTTCTAACAAAATTCTTTAAGGCCATGATCGTTTTCATAAATAAAAGGGTTCTAGCCTTAATTGCGCTTGTCCAAGAATCTGACTCATGGAATAAAATACCCAGATAAGAAAAGGTTGGGGTGTTATCTAGTGGCACATTGTTTAAAAACATCCGTTTCATCGGTTTACCTGATTTTGGACCACAGTTCATTGTGAAAGTTTTGCTACAGTTTACTAGTAAGTCTAGATTCAGCATAAAATTCTCAAAACTAACTACTAGTTTTTGCAGAGCCTGAGGAGTATGTGCCATAAGCACGGCATCATCCGCATACATGAGTGCAGGGATTGCCCTCCTCCCCACCCTGGGCATATCTCTGCACTCCTGCAGCAGGTGATGCTCAAGCCCATTGATGTAAAGGAGGAATAAAAAAGGTGCTAATATGCAACCTTGCCGCACCCCACGGCCCACACTGAATTGTCTGGAGCATTCGCCCCCCCTACCGTAGCGAACAGAAGCTGTGGCTCCACTATAGAGTTCCCTCAGGAAACAGATGATGGTATTGTCCACTCCCAAACCTTTCATTATTGCCCACAATTTGGTGTGTGATACGCAGTCGAACGCTGATGAAAGGTCTACAAAAGTAAAATACAAGCGTTCCGACTTTATCCTTATATATTTGTGTTGCAGTAGCATTAAATTTAGGCCTTGCTCGATTGTACCAATCCCTTTTTGAAAACCAAATTGCAAGTCACTCATGATTGCATTTTCCTCCGCCCAGCTTTGGAGTCTTGCCAACACTATACGTCCCAGAATTTTTATTGATGAATCAAGAAGGGAGATTGGCCTGTAGCAGGCACAACTGTTTCTGTCCCCCTTCTTGTAAATTGGGACGATAACAGAGGTAAACCAGGATTCTTTCAGGCCCGCCAGGATTCTTTCAGGCCCATAGAAAACTATAGACCAATTAGCCTAATAGATGTGCTCCAAAAAATCTATGCCAGGCAATTACTGAATAGGCTTAATGAATGGATAGAGACAAATAAAATAATGTTCCAGTACCAGGCAGGATTTAGAGCTCGCACAAGCACAGTGGACCAGGTCTTTAGATTTTTATGTATCATCTGGAAATACGTTGAGCTAAAGGGGGGCCAAATTTCCGTGGCATTTTCAGATTTAAGAGCTGCCTTTGACCTCGTACCCAGATGTTTACGGTGGGACTCGTTAAAAAGACTCAAAGTCCCCCATCCTTATTTAGCACAGATAGCGAGTCTACACTGTGACAACTATGCAGGAGTCCGCATGGGCCCAAATGGGGAGCATACAGAACCAATTCCAATAGACAGAGGGGTGAGACATGGGTGTGTACTCACCTCCACACTGTTCTCACATTATAGCAATGATGCGGTTGGCTATTTAAAAAAACCAGAAAACGACCCCCTAAGATGAGTGGGGAATTAGTTCCAGCGCTGTTATTTGCAGACAATACTATCCTGATCTCGCAAACACCTAGGGAACTGCAAAACCAATTGAACGCCTTTAATAGATACTGCGGTGTAAAAAGTTTAGAAACAACACTGGCAAAACGAAGTACATGGCCATAAATCCCTGTAAAGCTTTTAGAAAGGGCTTCGAGATGAACAATCAAAAACTAGAAAACGTCCCTTACTTTACTTATCTGGGTATATTGCTTGACTCGAAGCTCTTTTGGAAATTGCAGGGAAACCATTCAATGCTACGGCTTGCTCAGGGGGCAGGGGTTGTTCCTAAAAAGTTCAACTTATCGTCAAGCAAACCCTTGACATCGGCACTCAAGAAATACAACTGCAAGGCGCAGGCAGCAGTTTTGTATGGGTCATAACTCTGGGGAATCAATGATACCACACAACTATTAAATGGGGAAAATTATTTTGTGAGGATATTACTGGGGCTAGCACCATCAATGCCACCTATCCCAATGTTCTATGACATAAACATGAAATGCATAGGGCAAATTGCAATACTGCGACTACTGCTTTATTGGCTACGCCTGTGGACAACATCAGAGCTAGTTTTATACAGAGAGGGGGTAGCAGAACTCCTAGCCATTGATAGTTGCCTCACCTTTCCATGGATAAGATTGGTTAAGAAATGGCTCAGAGAATTAGGTCTCAGTTTATATTGGACCGAGCCACATAATTTAACTCCACATTGTAAAAACATGCTGAAAAGAACATACTGGCTACATACATTGAACGGTCTTCACTGCAGCTCAAGCCTGAGAAGGTAAACAACCCAATTTCTTATCGTAAAACCTAATGCAAGCTTTGAAGAATTTCTGGATTACATCCAAACGCACCTAGCAGAACTTTGTACCTAAAATTGCAATACGACACTCGGCAGGTCAAGAGTTACACAGTAAACTGGGGGACGGACGGAGATTTCACTTGCACTTTATGCTCTCCAGGCACTTTAAGGCCTACTGAAAACATAGCGTACATCTTATTTTTCTGCACAGCTTAGATCCGGGCAAGGAAGAAATGAATACGCCCAGCTGTGCAGCAACCTGGGATTCACGAAACACCAAGATGCACTAAGGGTGTTGATAGCTAGTACTGCACCACATGTAACATTCGCCTTATCGCGATATTTATTTGCAGGAGGGATTAAAATAAACAAAATAGGACTAAAACGGTGATCAGGGGCGGCTCTAGGCTCATGGTGGCCCTGGGCAGGGAGCGTAGGTAGGGGGCCCCGGAAGAGGGGGTCGGGCGGAGCGCGGAGGCCAGTGAAGAGGGGGGGGAGTCAGGGTGTTTGGAAGTGGAACAGAGCCAGGGACCACCAAATCCCTTCCAGGGGCCGCCACACAAATATGTATCCTTCCTCAGAGGATTATTATATTAAAGATATATATTGGCATGGTGGCCCCTGGGATTTGTTGGCCCTGTGCAGGTGCACAGCTTGCACATGCCTAAGGCCGGCCCTGCGGTGATGCCCTCCCTAACAAACAATGCACTTTACTTGGAATAATACTTGCATTTTCATCGATCTGATACTTTAACTGCATTACACCGATTTTAGTTTATTTTAAATACATACCTAATGGGGGGATACACTGAAATATTTAGCGATTTGTAAATATCGTTTTACCAACTGTGACTAACAACGCTTTACTGAGGATTTTATATTTTTTGTATGAGGGCAATTTAGTTTTTATCTAATACGTGTTTAATAGGTGCATGTAACACTATGAGCATAAGTAATTGGAGAAATGTTTCATGTGTGAAACCTTTATGGCTCTCGGCCGAAATAAAGTACTTCATCAATTGAAGGCTAACATGTTCTTCATCTATGCATCTTTCTGAATTTCATAGTTTGCAGGGAAAGCTGTGTGCCAACAGAAGATTTCCGGTAAGCTGGGTTGACTCATGTTCATCGCCTAATAGCTGGTGTGTCACATTATATTTTGCAATTGACAACTGTGATTCATCATTTTCGCAGGTCACAAAATATTTCATTGTGATCCTCTGGTATGTATTTGAACTTAAAAATAGTCACGGAGTAATTCATTTGGGAATGCATCATTTTAATAGAGCATTTTTTGTATTCTTTATTTTTTTACACAGTATTTTGCTACAATCTCGAGGCAATCAAGGCATTCGTGAATACAGCACTTTAGATCTTCATGACTTTTTGCGTGAGTAGTGCGATGAGGCGATTGTTGTGATTTCATCGCATTAGGAGGACGCAATATAACGTAGTGACCTTTTAAGACGCTATGACAATGACTACGATTGAAACATGCATCACAGGGTGAATAAGACAACTCATATTTAAATGAACAATCAACCTATCACCAGTAAAATTGGGCTATTGAGGAAGCAAGTAAAACTTTCTATTGATCCACTGCTGCACTCCTAAAAATTATTTTCATTATGTATTTTTTACAGCTATGCCTCTGAGGATATCCTGTCTCCTGAGGCGGAAGCCGGGAGCTTGTTTGCTACATAATTTTAATATTTGAGTGTCACCATTACTTGTGTATATTTTTAAAAATACAGAGACTTCTCCTACCCACATTCACGCTCCTCTCTTCACCCGCGCAGCGGATCTTAGCGCTGCCGCGGGAATGAAAATAACAAACCTCAGTCCCGCCATTACCGGCGCGAACCACGGCCACGCCCCTTTTCTGAGGCCACGCCCTCTCTAGGCGTTGTCTTACCCCTATAAATATGTTCCTTCTCCGAATGCGCAGCGGGCGAGTGCAGCGGGCACGCCGTTTGCATGCCGAAGGCGCGCCTAAGGCAAGCCCGTCTGCGCCCGTCCGTGCCGCGGCCGGGACTGGGGCTAGCCACGCTGCTCAACCCTCGTCTACCATAGCGAATATTTCGACTTTCACCAGGGAAGAGATTCTCTCCTTAAATTGCCAGACTAAACACTGCCACAAATTTATAAATGTTGATAACTGGCTAGGACCAATCTGCTGTTCTAAGTGTAGAACATATCTCACCCCAGAGCCGTGGTCACCTAACACAGGAAAAAGCATCCTCCTTCAGGGAGGACTGATCAATGCCAGATCTATGTGCAAAAATGGGGCGCATATTTATGATTTAATTACGGAGACTGATCTTGATATGCTTTTCGTAACAGAAACATGGCTTAAAACCTGGTGTAACCCGGTAATCGCCCTAACAGTTCCTCAAGGCTATCTTATTCAGAGGATGGACAGACAGGAACAGAGAGGGGGTGGTCTCGCCATCATTTACCGGGACTCTATTAAATGCACCATGTTTGAACTCTCGGACATTAAGGGGGCAGAAAGCATGGGCTTCTGCATCCAGATAAATGAGGAGACCACCTTTTCAGGAGCTTTAATTTATCGCCCACCAGGATCACAGATCGACTTCCTGGAAAGTCTTGGGGAAGCACTCAGCAACCTCACGCTCAAATTTGCCAATTTTACATTACTAGGTGACTTAAATCTCCACCTTGACGAGGCTGAGGACCCTAACGCAGTATGGCTGAGAGATCTAACCAGTGTCCTGGGACTCACAATACTGACTAAAGAACCCACACACAAAGCAGGGCACATCTTAGACTGCATCTGCACCAATACTAAATCTATGACTGAGGTTCCGTGACGATTGTAAGTGGTGTTTTCGACTCGCACGAATATGGTCGAGTCTGGTATCTATGAACCGCAAATGACGAGTTTAGTAAGTGTGCGCAGTTTCGCTGTGCTAACTTAAACCGTTCGTTTGTTAGGTGGGTTTTTCATCTGTACCCACGGGTTCCATCTTAGATACGGCATCCATTTTGTCTCTTGCCCTCAAGTAGCCAGCGAACGGACGCTGTCCGCTTCGCGACCCTGGGACTCCCAAGATATTTGCGGAAGACACATGTTCTTTGTAAGTGTCTTTATGACGATGGGGATGATACTGTAAGGCAGATGGCCCCGCTCGAGGATCATCTTGCCGTACCGGTTTATTGTCTCAGCCGTGCATCTCATTAGGCACGTCCCTTTGATGCCTGTATCTCGTGTTTCCCGAAACCTCCCCTTTTACACCCTTTCCGATCTCCCCCACTGTCTCCGTCTTCCTCTGCACCTGTCCTTGTTCCTATTTCGATCTGTTTTACTGCCGATTGGAATGCACTAATGTTGGGAAGATGGGTTTTTACAGTTGGGAACCGCCAAATGTTTCCGCACTTATGTTCCGGACCTTACGTGTATCAAAGTGACCAAAGCGACCCCTCTGGGGGATAATGGTGGGAACCGGGTTGTAAACCTTTGTGTACCATGTTGTCCTATGGGTAAAAACTGTATAAAAGGAGCGATCCACAGAACCAATTTGAAGCAGTCTCCCCAAGTTGCACGAGTTGTACTTGTCGTGATATCTGTGTTCCCTGCAGCAAATAAACCTTGAATCTTTGACGCCGAAGGAAGTGTCCCGTGTCTCTGTCATTCGTACGCTGGAGCAGGTTACCCACGAAGGTTTCAGGTGTTGTGCCCTGGCACCGCTGGGTCTTAAAGAACCCAGTCCTTCAGTTGGCGCCCAACGTGGGGCTGCATCAGTGGTACCGGTCCAAGCCCGACGATCGTGAGGAACTTCGTGTGAAATCTCCGAGGGAAGGTGCACTCCGCTTCATCGATCCTGTTGTCGAAATAAGTGGCCCGAAGACTTTTCCCGCGAAGATTCCCGCCTCCTGACGGCCTCGACGGACTGCTGCCCTGACTGTAGACCTGTTTTGGCGCCTGGCGTAGACCTTGGTATAGTGAGACGATTGACGGGCCTTCCTGGAGACGCCATCGATCTTTGAGTTAAGTATTTGTGGGTCGCTCCCAGAGTTCTTGGTTGTTGACACTTTAGCGAGTGTTTTTGTTGTTAACGCTGTGTGAGTGTTTTTGTCGGTGACACTTTGCTAGCGTACTTTGTTGTGTTGTTTGACGACTGCAGCCGCCAAAAACCGAGGGTTTTGTTCTTTGCTGGGACTTGGTAAATCCCGTAACCCTTGAAGTTTGTGAAACTCGGCTAGTGTGCAAGATGCCTGGTCGCAGTACTCTGTTCAGTTGTTTCAGACCTTGTGGTATGGATTCCCGACTGGAGGACTCGTGTCCGATACCTCCGGTTGGAACTCCCACGTATGAACTATATAGCAAACATGGGCTAGGCCCGATTACGTTTAATGAATACTGGATCAAATATACGAAGAAAGATGGTGACCTTCGCTGGCCACCACATGGTAGCTTCGAGGCCCCGATCTTAGATAATCTAGAGGTTAAATTGTTCGCGAAAAAGTCAAGGCCGGCCATGTTTGATGCCTTTCGGTTGTGGCGTAAAGAAGCCCGACAGAAAGAAATCAGACAGACTAAGCGAAATCAGAGAGATAGTGCTGGTACCATTGTAAAGAAAGCAGAGCAGTTCCAGCATGATAAGGAGGTTAGGGAAAAGGAAGTGTTTGACAGATTACAGCGTATGACTATAGATAAGTGCTATCCTACTTTGCCTACGGAGTCGGAAAAGAAGGATGAGGCAGTTGAGGATCCTTTAATGTCTTATCTTATGAAATCGCCACCTCCATACGTACAGGGTACCACAGCCCCTGTGATTCCCCCTGTACCTGTTCCTGCACCTATTCTTCCTCTGCCTGTTCCTCAACCTGCACCCGTTCTTCCGACTGTTCCTGCTCCTTCGTCTGTTGCTATTCCTACTGCTCCTCCGCTTCCACATACTCCTGCTCACGCTACTGCTCCTGCTCTGTTAACCCCTGCTGTTGTTTCTGTTTCTACTCCTTCACTTGTTAGTCCTGTGTCCTATACTTCTCCCTCTACTCGTAGTCGTAATTCTCCTCTTGCTGCTAGCTTCTTTCATTCACTCGGACCTGTCCTTGGGTCCGCTGGTTCAGATGGTCCTCAGAGACGTAGTCAGCTTCCAGGTAATAGGGAACGTACTTCGCTATATAATATGGCGATGGGTTGGATGATGCACCCCCTTAGAAATCCACCACGTGTTGTACTCGACACATTTTGTCAGTTCAATATACCAACCCAAAGTTTTGTGTTCGAGGAAATGTGTAAGGTCCTTCGTGATCAGATATCGGCCGACGCACCTGACGAGGTGCTGACCGCGTTGTCTGATTTACAGCTTCAGTTTTCGGCTGGACTGATAGTGGATACCAACGTTCGACGAGCCGTTGAGCGATTGCTATCTTTTCGTCCCACTCCTATACCTCAAGCCCTTTTTGTTGAAGATGTTGAAAGACGGACAGATGGGTTTGGTCAATTTCCTATGCGTGAGGTTCCACCAGTGTGGATGCCAGGCGATCCTACTGCTAACCCCATTATTCCTCCATACTTCCAGAGAGTGTGGATACATCTCCCGTGGAAGCGATCGGAAGTGTTGCAGGTGAAACAATCTTTGCCTGACCCTCGCAAAAATCCTGCGGGGTATTATAAAGAATTATCGCAGCTCGTCGACGCTACGGTAATGAATCTTGCTGATATTGACATGCTGTTTGGTAATGTTGTACCGCAACCTGTATGGGCTAAGATTCGTCAGGAAAATCACGCGAACGAATTAGGTGGTGATTGGGCGGCCATTATAGCAGCGGATGGGTTACAAACTGGTGGTGCTAAACCCGAACAGTTGATTGCTGCTCTCCCTCAAAGAATAATCACGCTAATGAAAACTCTTATGCCAGCTATGAAGGTGAACTGGGACAAATTGTCAGCTTGTAAGCAAAAGAAGGACGAGAGTGTTTCCGACTACTTTACGAGGTTCGAGGAAGCCTTTATTGATCATAGTGGTCAGGATATGAGCACTGAGGGTGGTCAAAGGCTGTTCGTGGATAAATTTGTTTCGAACTTATTGCCCGATTTGAGCAATAAATTGAGGAATTCGGAAAGTGCATGGGCCGTTTCTACCTCAGCTCAGATATTGGCTACGGCACAATATTATGAGAATAGGGAGAAAGAAGAGAGCGACCGTGCTGATAAAAAGACGAAAGAGCTAAAAACTAAAGTGTTGCTTCAGCAGGCGTATCCTCCACGTTTGAATCAGAATAATTCGCAACAAAATAGATCGCAGCCGCAATCGAGCAGATCCCAGACTCGTAATGATTCCTCTTCCCAAAGATCCTCGTTAGGGTACAATCAATGTGCTTATTGTAGACAAGAGGGTCATATTAAATTCAATTGTCCTGTTCTAAACGAACGTAATAGTGGTAACTCATCTAGAGGAGGTCGTGGTGGTTCACAGCAGGCTCCACGTGGTAGAGGTCGTGGTGCTCAGAACGATCGTTCAGATAACTCATCAAATTCCGATAATTGTTTCGATCAACGTGGATCGTCGCAAGGACGATCTGCGCAGTACAATGTAGACGATTATTACGTCGATCAGGGAACTGACGACAGTAATTACTAGGACAGCCATAGACAAGGAGAGGGAGTGGTATCAGTTCCGGTTGATCAGAGAGGGCCTTACGTCGCAGTTGCTACATCGGGCGTCGTTGAGCCTTTTCTGTTGGACACTGGTGCAGCGAAAAGTTCCATTAAGCATTCGAAACTCCCTGGCGCACCTTTGTCTGGCTTAACAAATGTTTCCGTTGGATTCTCTGGCGCCCCCGTTAGCAATCCAGTTTCGCGCCCTTTGCCCCTTAAAATTGGGCCACGTGAGCTAGAAGCTCCGTTGATTTTAACCACGGGTTGTGGCGAAAATCTTTTGGGCCTGGATTTGCTCAAACGTTTGTATGCAACTTTGTATTGTTCTCCTGCGGGTGTAAAGCTTACGTTGGGAGAGAAGGTTGTCTCTCCCATGTACTTGTCTCTCGATAAGCTTCCACCGGAATTGAGTTCTCTTCCTGCGTCTTTGTGGGCAACAGGTCCCAATGATGTGGGCCTACTTGATATCTCACCATATGTTGTTCAGTTGAAATCTAATGTGCGATTGCCACGTATTCCCCAATATCGTATCTCCCTTGATGGTGAACGAGCACTGTTAGCGATCATTTATGATCTGATCGAGAAGGATGTTATTGAAGAGACTCGGGGAAACGTGTGCAACAGCCCTGTACTGCCCATTCTAAAACGTACTGATCCTTCGAAACCACCTGTTTATCGCTTTGTTATCGATTTACGGGAGGTGAATAAAATTGTGGTTCCTCAATTCCCTGTTGTGCCTGACATCACGGCGCTACTGACTCTGATTCCAGCTTCTGCATCGTGGTTTTCGGTGATTGACTTGAAAAATGCGTTTTTCAGCATCCCGATTGCCGAGGAGAGCAGAGACCTTTTCGGTTTCTCTCTTGGTGGACGCAGCTTCCGGTTCAAACGCGCTCCTCAGGGCTACTGTGAAAGTCCATCGATTTACAGTCAACCCTTGAAGGGTCAACTGGATGCGTTTAGGTTGCCGGCTGGTGCGGCCTTAATCCAATACGTCGACGACTTATTGGTGGCTGCAGATACTCAGGACATTTGCAAAATTGCTACGGTGTCGTTGCTGCAACATCTCTGCGAGTTGAATCACAAGGTGTCACCTTCTAAACTACAATATTGTTGTCAAGAAGTAACCTATCTAGGTCACTTATTGTCAAAGGAGGGAAGGAGGTTGACCCCAGAGAGAATTGCAGCAATTGCGCGCATGGCTGTGCCAACAACCCAAAGAGATGTGCGTGCCTTTCTAGGTATCACGTCATACTGCAGGCAATGGATTCCAAATTTTTCATTGCTAGCGAAACCATTGGTGGCTCTTACGTGCAAGGATGTTTCGACTCCTTTACCATGGACGGACGAATGTCAGAAAAGTTTTTCTGAACTGCGCGATTCATTATGTTCGGCTCCTGTGTTAGGTACTCCTGACTATAGCAAGCCGTTTACATTATATGTTCACGAAAGGGAAGGTTGTGCTTTGAGTGTCTTAACGCAACCTTTTGGCGGTAAGCAACGTCCATGTGCATATTTTTCCTCGACCTTGGACCCGGTAGCTAGAGCATTGCCGAGTTGTTTGAGAGCAACAGCGGCAGCCGCGGTCTCCATCCGACAATCAGCAGGACTGGTCATGGATAATATGCTTACGGTGATGGTTCCGCATGCAGTCGATACTCTTTTAAATCGTACGAAAACTCAGCACTTGACGAGTGCGAGGTTGTCTGGATACGAGTTGACGCTGTTGGCAAGCCACATTCAAATAAAACGTTGTAATGTTCTGAACCCGGCAACTTTGTTACCAATTAGCACAGAGTCAGATGTAGTAGCAGAACATGATTGTTACTTGAGGACTGAAGAAGAAACAAAAGGTCGAGTGGACCTTAAAAACACCCCATTGGACGATCCGGATGGTACATTGTATGTGGATGGGTCATGCTTTAAGCTGCCGAATGGCGATGTGACTACTGCTTATGCTGTTGTAACGTTGAATACTGTTGTTGAGACTGCAAGATTAAATCAGAATTCTGCCCAAGCTGCAGAGCTGATTGCTCTTACTAGAGCGTGTGTGTTAGCGAAAGGGAAACGTGTGAATGTGTTTACCGACAGCCAATATGCCTTTGGCGTCGCACATAGTTTTGGACGGTTGTGGAGAGAGAGAGGTTTTCTAACATCGCATGGTACGAAGATTCAGCATGGCCAGCTTGTGAATGATCTCTTGGATGCACTGACGTTGCCTAAGCAAGTAGCGATTGTTAAATGTAGTGCGCATCGTAAGGTGACGGATGATGTTGGTCGTGGTAATGCGTTTGCGGATGAAACTGCTAAGGAGACTGCCCGGAACCTTAGCACTCGAATGTATGTGACGAGTTCGGTTAGGTGGCCTACAGAATCAAGTATGTGTGAGGACACTATCGAGAGTGTGAAAGCAATTCAGAATGAGGCCACCGAGACTGAAAAGACGAAGTGGAAAGAAAGTACGGGAAAGTTGGATGCGAATGGTTGTTGGATTGATTTGTCTGATCAGAAAAGATGGATGTTACCGGATGCGTATGTGCTGGCCGTTGTGACAATGGCGCATGGGTTAGCACATATTAGCTCAAAAGGTATTTGTAAATTGTTGTCTCCTGTGTGGAAGAATGATGGTATCACGAAATGTGCTGAACGTCTGGTGAAGAATTGTATGGTGTGTATGATGTACAATCCTGGCAAAGGAACCCCAACTCCTCCTGGCAGTTTTGCTCCCCCTTCATGTCCCTTTGAGGTGATTCAATTGGACTTTATCCATATGGAGCGATGCAATAACCTGAAATACGTTTTAGTTGTGGTTTGCGCATTCTCCCGATGGATCGAGGCTTATCCTCTCAAAGACAATACTGCTTTGTCTACTGCGAAGATCCTACTGAAGGAATATTTTCCGCGGTATGGAATGCCTAGAGTCGTGTGGTCAGATAACGGAAGTGAGTTTGTGGGTAGTGTGATGAAGAGTGTGTGTAAGGGCCTTGAAATTAATCAGAAATTCCACAGCGCCAATCATCCCCAGTCAGCTGGTTTGGTTGAAGGGTATAACGGCACCCTTAAACTAAAGCTAGCGAAGATTCAGGCTACGACTGGTCTTTCGTGGCCTGACGCTTTACCTTTAGCATTACTGTCAACTAGGGCGACTGTACACTGCCGAGTAGGGCTTAGTCCCTATGAAATAGTGTTCGGTCGTCCTGCGAATGTGTGGGGGGTTCCTAGGCCAGGTATTTTCTGTGATCTTGAGTACCCAATGTTGATCGATTATCTTCATGACTTGACTGCTAAACTGAGGTTAATTCACCAACAGGTTCACGAAGCGTTGCCGACGCAGACGGAGGGTCCAGGCCACCATCTCCAGCCCAGAGATTGGGTGGTGACGCGGAACTTTTCGCGCAAGACCAACTTGGACCCGAGGTTTACTGGACCCTATCAGGTCTCGTGGGTGAGGAAAGGCATTGCATCAACTGAAACCGAAGGATTGCCGGCGTTTGTACCTTTTAGCGACGCACAACCTGTCGGAGAATCCTCAGTGCAGCAGAAAGACACTGTTGAACAATTGTCAGAGAAGGACTCAAGACCAAAACATTCAGCTGATCAACAGGACGCTGTCCCTTCAACGGATCCTTTGTTCGACGAACAGACACGTCCTGGGAAAACCCGATACTTTTTGCGATCTAGCACTAAAGACTAATAAAAGATCCTGCTTTACTGTATTGACAATTGCATCATCCCGTTTTCCGTGATCAGTTTTGAACATTTGTATCATTGTAATTATTTTGTACATATTCATTGAGCTTTGTTCCTTACACTTTTTGCTTCCACAGCTGAGAGACACTGTTTTTGTATACATATATATTGTGCATTGAAGGCCGTAGGGCCGCGCGCGTACTTCCTTCTGGATAGTAGGTTTTGACGCTAGGTTAAAGGCCGTCGGTTCCTAGGAACTCCTAGGGATTGACTATTGCTACACAGAACGAAGTGCGTCAAGAAACGTTGCGGACGGTCGTAGGGAATGGCATTCTCGAAGTTGAAGGATGTGGAAGGAGATCAGGCTCATAGATTCAAGCTGCAGCAACTCAGTCGTACCAAATGTTTTATATTCCAACTATTTGTATTGTTTTTGACTGCTTCTGCATTATTGGCGGGTGGGGTGTATTACACGATGTCTTACTTCTTACCTTCTGCTACACCTACTCCTACCCCTGACCCTAAACTTACCTCCACTGTTTCTCCTCATTCCTTTCATATGTTACCCGAACACGAACAGGCTAGACGTGTAGAATTCCGCAATAATTCCTTTATTCAGCTCCTTCATCAGCATCAGTTAGTGGTTAACACTACTAATTGTTGGGTGTGTGGGTTGATGCCACATACTACGGATAAGGGAATTCCATATCTGGTGTTACCGTATAGTTCCCAAGGGTCTGCTCGAGCATTTCAGACAATGTTTCGAAGCGCACTGGGTTTCCACCCCATTCGAGAACCACGTTCTCCCTACTCTGGTCCTACCTCGTATCAAAAACCTTTGTCGATAGCAATAGAGGATTTAGATAGCGATATCTATGATCCCTCGCTTATTCCCGAAGAAGAGGTACAAGCCTATAGGGTCCTAAGTAGAGGTGAATATAGTGTGTTCACCAGTGAAAAGCAGCTTAAAAGCTCGCCTCCAATATGGGTCGTACCCCACACTGGTAATTTTTGTCTTATGGGTCGTGGCCGAAGATCGCAAGCCCGACTTGGAGCAAGTGCTTGCACTGAAAATTACATTCTGCCTATGTTCTCGTCCCCTGTGTTTTTGGCTGCCAAGGGTACATACTTCATCTGTTATGATCGTGCATATGCATGGTTGCCCGCTGACTTCATGGGCTCATGCTTTATTGCAAATCTGTTGCCTCCGACGTTCACTGTAGATGCCGATTATCATAAGACTAGAGTTGTGAGAGGCGTAATAAGCGAAGAAGATACTGCCGGTCAAGAGGCAGGAGACTTTTTCAAGGGTTTCCTCCCGTTTTGGGGACCTATGGTTAATAGTAGGAACCTGAGACAGTTGACTCGAGTGGTAGAATCGACAGCTAATATTACTGCCAGTGCCCTTGGTAATATCACCACTGAACTTCAGGCGGAGAGACTTATGACGTTACAAAACCGTATGGTTTTAGATGTCATCTTAGCAGATCGAGGTGGGGTATGTAAGGTGATCCATTCGAGCTGCTGCATTTTCATTCCAGATAACGCTCCAACTGTCTATCAAGCCATCTCGAGGTTGCATAAGATCTCCGAATCCATACACGTGGATGTAGGGGATTGGACGCTACTTGGGTGGTTTTGGGGCCTGATGTCGACTTGGGGTTGGAAGATTCTGATGATCATCGGAGTCGTTGTGGTGTTCCTGTTCACGTGTTGCCTTTGTGTGCAGTGCGGTCCTGCCTTATGTGGCCTCTGTGCTACAACGTGTATGAGACAGCCACCTGTTACCAAGGGGACTCGGTTGGACAGAGCTATGCTACAACAACATCTCGATGGTCTGATGAATATCGAATATGATTCCGACTAGTGCTTGCCTACATGAGGGCAAAAGGAGCGTCTGAGGTTCCGTGACGATTGTAAGTGGTGTTTTCGACTCGCACGAATATGGTCGAGTCTGGTATCTATGAACCGCAAATGACGAGTTTAGTAAGTGTGCGCAGTTTCGCTGTGCTAACTTAAACCGTTCGTTTGTTAGGTGGGTTTTTCATCTGTACCCACGGGTTCCATCTTAGATACAGCATCCATTTTGTCTCTTGCCCTCAAGTAGCCAGCGAACGGACGCTGTCCGCTTCGCGACCCTGGGACTCCCAAGATATTTGCGGAAGACACATGTTCTTTGTAAGTGTCTTTATGACGATGGGGATGATACTGTAAGGCAGATGGCCCCGCTCGAGGATCATCTTGCCGTACCGGTTTATTGTCTCAGCCGTGCATCTCATTAGGCACGTCCCTTTGATGCCTGTATCTCGTGTTTCCCGATACCTCCCCTTTTACACCCTTTCCGATCTCCCCCACTGTCTCCGTCTTCCTCTGCACCTGTCCTTGTTCCTATTTCGATCTGTTTTACTGCCGATTGGAATGCACTAATGTTGGGAAGATGGGTTTTTACAGTTGGGAACCGCCAAATGTTTCCGCACTTATGTTCCGGACCTTACGTGTATCAAAGTGACCAAAGCGACCCCTCTGGGGGATAATGGTGGGAACCGGGTTGTAAACCTTTGTGTACCATGTTGTCCTATGGGTAAAAACTGTATAAAAGGAGCGATCCACAGAACCAATTTGAAGCAGTCTCCCCAAGTTGCACGAGTTGTACTTGTCGTGATATCTGTGTTCCCTGCAGCAAATAAACCTTGAATCTTTGACGCCGAAGGAAGTGTCCCGTGTCTCTGTCATTCGTACGCCGGAGCAGGTTACCCACGAAGGTTTCAGGTGTTGTGCCCTGGCACCGCTGGGTCTTAAAGAACCCAGTCCTTCATGACAGTTGATTCCCCCCGTATCCAGACCTGGACTGACCATTTACTGGTCGCCTTTAAACTGACTGTAGAAAGGAAAGGTATCAAAACGGACCATATGAAAATAGAAGTCCATACAAAGAAAGACTGGAAAAAGCTTAGGGATACCCCCAACCTGTACCTCATTGCCGAGGAAAGTAAACCCCCTTTGACTGGCAACACGGAGACAGATTATAATAACTTCTGTAAATGGGTCACAGGATTCTGCGGGTCAGTGGATTCCAGTAAAGTGAGCAAAAAGCGGAATAAAAGGTCCGCTCCATAGTTCTCCCTCCCCCTAAAGGAAAAACAAAAAGAGGTCAGAACCTTGGAAAGGAAATGGCGTCATGCATATGGAACGGAAGAACTCATCATCTATAAAACATCTAGAAGGCAGTACCATGCAATGATTAAAAGTGCCAAAAAAACTAATTTTTAGAAGCTATTATCTCCTCTAACAACCAACAAAAAGAAATCTTTAAAATAGTTGATGATTTCATGCATCCTAAGATTCTTAGACAAGACATCCCCCCCTTCGCTCCCATTATGTAATTCAATCGCCGACTACTTTGAACAAAAAATATCTGATCTCACCAAAGATTTCCCAGATCCACCAGCACTCCCCCTCGTAGAGGCCTTAAGGCTTGACATTGAGAAGATCCAGCTTAACAAATTCACCCATATTAGTCTGGAAGAAACCCGCCAGGCTATTTTATCCAGTAAATCCGGTTCCCCATTTGATCCTTGCCCTCCCATGCTGTTACATGCTCTAGTGGACATAGTAAACCCGAGCTTAAATGCCATCATTAATTCATCCCTGGCTACTGCCGTCATTCCACCCGAGTGGAAATTAGCCGCTATCAAACCTCTGCAAAAGAAACCCCTAGTAGACCCCACAACGCTTTCAAACCTCCGTCCCATTTCGCTGCTCCAAATTCTCTTTAAACTTACGGAAGCAGCAGTGAACAAACAACTGACTAGATATCTGGAGGAAAATGACATCTTGCATCCCAACCAAGCGGGGTTTAGGGCTAAACACTCCACGGAGTCGGCATTATTGCACACTGTGGAGACCCTGAAGACTGCTATGGACTAAGGAAAAAAGGTTGTTCTGGTTCTGCTCGATTTATCGGCGGCCTTTGATACGGTCTCACACTCCGTATTGATTGGCCGCCTAGCAGAATCAGGAATAGCAGGAGTTGCTCTTGAATGGCTAAAAAACTTTCGCAGCCATAGGAAGCAAGTCACGGTACTAGGGAAATACCGCTCAGAGGAGAAAGCATTAAAAACAGGGGTACCACAGGGCTCAAGCCTGAGCCCAGTACTATTTAATCTGTACATGACCCCCCTAATAGAGCTTATTACATCTTTCAACATCAGCACTATATCCTATGCTGATGATACTCAGCTCATCCTTGTATTAGACAGCAATACAACAAAGGCAGAGGAAAATCTGAGAGATTGTCTTACCGCCACATTCGACTGGATGAGAAAACACCATCTCAAATGTAATTCGGGCAAGACCGAAATTTTACCATTCGGACAAAAAAACTTTTTTTCCCCCAAAGCATGGTGGCCACAAGATGCAGAAGTCCCCCCAAACACCATTACTACGGCCCGCAACCTTGGGATTAGGTTCGACGAGGCCTTGTTATTTAGGCAACAAGCAGGTGCTGTGGCAGGGTCCTGCTTTAGCATAATCAAAGGCCTCAGAAGATTCTTTGACCTTCTCCCGTTGACAGCCAGAAAGACCATGGCGGTGGCTCTTATTACATCTCGTCTGGACTACTGCAACAGTCTATATGCAGGCTCCAGTAAAGCAGTACTGCATCGACTGCAGATGGTCCAGAATGCCACTGCCCGCCTCGTACTGAGATGGTCCAGGAAGTCGTCTGCATCAGCAGCGCTTAAGATCCTGCACTGGCTGCCCATCCACAAAAGGGTGCTATTCAAAATCTTAGTAATCACCTTTAGGTCCTATCACCAGCTGGGTCCTACCTACCTGTCAAAAAGGTTCAGGAGATATGTGCCCTCCCGCTCACTCAGATCCTCCAACCTGAACCTGCTGGTGACTCGCAAATTTAGACTAGCTACGAAAGGAGAAAAGTCCCTTGGAGTGCTGGGTGCTAGGCCTGGAATATACTACCACTCAAATTGCGCCAGATTCCGTCAGAGAACCTTTTCCGAAAGGCACTAAAGACATGGGTTTTTAAACTCACAGACACAGCCTGTTTAGCCCTAGTCTAAATCCAACCCCTAGAGACACCAGATCCTGTCTTACCGGTGCCTCACTAGCTTCCCGGCCAAACCCCTTCTAGACATGATTGGTCAGCGCCAAGATGCTCCATGGAGTGTAAGTCGCGCTTTACAAAAATAAAATTACATTACATTATATTACATGGAGGGAATAGGGTCCCGAAATGCATTGGGCTTATGTTGACAACAATTCAGGACATGAAGCATTCAAAATATTGGTTGTATGTTTATGCCAGCACTATTGAATTTTGTTGGAACATATATTCGTTGTAAAAACGTTTTGAGAAGTAAAACTGTTTATGTTTATGTGAAGTTGTATTAAAACATAGACTACAATCTGAAGATAATGTATTGAATTTGTAAGAACGGACGTATATCATGTTATTGTAGTGCACACCTTGTTCTAGATACCATATGGTTTTTATCATCATAGACATAAGACACTTTGGGGCATATTACCAAGCAATAGCGATAATTATCGCTATTGCTTGGTTAGAGACAATAAATTACAGCTGAGCTGCGGCGATTTTTATCGCAGATAAACCTTGGTATTACCAAGGTTTATCGCAAATGCGATAAAAATCGGCCGCAATGCATGAATATCGCTGAAAAGTCAGTGATATTCATGCATTACCGAGCTAATGCTCTTAGCCATGTTATCCACCTCCCATTGGATAACATGGCTAAGAACTGCTCAGGGCAGGTGTTAGCTTTTGGAGATATTCGCGCTTAGCGCGAATATCTCCATAAGTTGGTAATAGGAGATAGCGATGTTAGCGACTGTTTCCAGTCGCTAACATCTTGGCACGCCCACTTTGCATGTCATTAGTGATAAATATTACTGACATGCAAAGTGGGGCCCAAGATGGTCGCTATCTCCTACTAGCTGTCGCTAACTGGTGTTAGCGACAGCTAGGTAATAGGGAGATAATTTTATCTCCGCTTTCTTGGCTTTTAAAGCCCAAAAAGCGGAGATAAACCCCCTTGATAATATGCCCCGGTGTTTGGTAGACACAACTGAAGGTGTAGCACACAGATCATTCACATTCAACGTCAATTTGAGGTAAAATAGGAAAAATAAGGAAGTGTACGATTTACTCGAAAAATAAGTATTTCAATCTTACATGGCTCGCATAATCAGAAATGAACAAAGGGGAAGTGAAAAACTGGTCAGCCTGTTACCATCCGAATTGCAATGATAAACATCTATATCTCCCCTGATGCCTGTGACCATCTCTGTACTGATAATGATGACTGAGAAGTGAACTGAGATGGCCCCCAAGTTTGTGGTTCAAGAGTTTTTTTTTATTTTTCAGGGGCATCTTCTCAAAGTGCACTCAGTTGTCCTGGGATGAAGTGAGCAGCTCAGCAAAAGGGTATCATGTACCTCTGCCATGAAAAACCCTAAGAGTTTAGTGAAGTGGGGAGCAAAACCAGAAAGATTTCCATACCAAAGAGTTTTGTTACATTCTAGTCTAGTACAGAATATATGCAGCAACATCTTAAAGGAAAACACAAATGCATTGTCAACAGCGAACATAATCTAAAGACACAGAATTAAAACAAATATGCTAGCAGCTAGCCATTAGGAGAGATGAGGCATAGAATGTGTGTAGAAGAAACGAGAATGAAAGTAGCCCATGCTGAATACCCTCACAGGTTGTACTAATTTAGGCCTGAGGAAGAAGTCAAATGTCCATGAAGATGTTGTCTCCTGAGTAGATCGATCAATCCTCTCCGCTCTTATCAAAAGAACCTTGCTCTATGTTTACCAGTACTAACAAGAATGCATGAGAGAAGGTGTTCCCGTGATCATTATATGTGTAAGAATAGTAGCTGAGAAATAGTAGTAAGAACACTCAAATATAGGGCTCATTGGCCTATAGCATTTGATTTGGTATTATATGTTTTGTGTAGTGAGTAGATTGGTGACGTCTGTCGGGTTGGTTTTCAGGTTGAAGTTGCTATAGATGGTGGGGATTTTGTTGTTGAGGAATAGGGAGAGGCTGTTGCAAAGGTCCTGCAGGGGGTAATTTAGCTGGAAGCAGCTGCAGGTTAAGTGAAGTACTTCACGATGGCAAAGATGTCCTTGTTTCTGTTGATTCCAGTGGCACAACAAATGTATGACTAAGAGTCAATACAACCTGTATTAATTAATAACAATAAAGGGTTGAAGGAGGGTGTCCGACAGAGAAACGACTCTACACATAAGATTTCATACCATCATTAAGTTTATATTTCTTTTTTCATTTTTTCTTTCTTTTTCAACAATCAATAAATATTTGTAGTGTTACAAAAATAAGTGCAAAGTGACCCAAAGTGTAGTGTGAGAACCTAGAAGGTACAAACAAGTATACAAAGCCAATAGGAACAAGAGTGACATACAAGGTTTCTAAAAGGAATAATGTACAAGAAAAAAGAAAACGACCAACAATTAATAATGATAACAACAATGTATAACAATGGCTATCGAGAATCATAGTCACTGTTTGTAGGGTTCGTTTTCTGGGGGTTGTGCCACTGGAACCATTGTTTCCGATATATAGTACTGACCCTGGTTCCTCAGTGGGAAGGGTTCCCTTGTTTCGTTTGTGACTTGTTTCTGTTGAAGCCGGTGTCCTTTTGCCTGTCAAGTTGGTGTGCTTAGTGGTCTGGATCATTTGATGATATCGTATCAGGGCCAATTTGAACGTGATTCCCTCCTCTTTGCCTTTCCTTAGTGTCCACCTGCACCCCAGTGGAGCTTAATGAGCCTGAGTTCCTTGGTCTGTATCTTGTGCCATTGTGCCATTGTGCTTGAGGGAACCCAAGGGAAGGAGGTAATTGTATTGCTTGAGCTCTTGATGACTTAGATGATGTTGCTGCTGTGTTTGGGTTAATCAGTGTCAATAATAGTGGTCTAGTCCCTGTCTAGGATGTTGTTCCAGTTGTGGTTGGCTAATCTGGTGAAGGTTGGTTATGCTGGGCATATCAATCATATCAAGGAGGATGACGCATTTCCCAGAAAGAGAGACCGACCGGTCTAGGGCATCCTTCAGGGTGGTACAGATCTCAGACCAATAAGACCACAGGTCAGGGTATAATATAAGAAATGGAGTATGCCATATTCAGAAGGAGGCATTACTAGTACTTCCGTAGTCGTTTTGGTGCAAACCGCCTGCTGTGTCTAGTTTCTTGGCGTCCAATAACAAGCTTGTAGTGTCTTTGAGTTTCATCCCAGATTCCCTGACTCCCTTGTTGAGATCCCCTAGTACTTCTCCCTGGTCCTCCTTCGCGCAATCTGCCTGAAGTAGATCCTGTCATTTGTCATGTAAGTGGGGCAGGAGAGACCGAAAATGTAAGTGATTTGATGGTAGGTTATATAAAAACCAGAGACCACACCCTTGAAGAGGCCCTACTGTTCAGATATTGAGCGATGGGGAGTCAGAGAGCTTCAATTGCAGAGTTCCAAGCGCAGTGTGCAAGGACTAGGTATGTCATAGCTGGAGATCTCCATTCTTGTGATAGTGTGAGATACAATTTGTCCCTTTAGGGATGGGAAGGGCTTCAGGGACCCTATGTCAAGGAGATACTCAATATTTACTATCTCCTGTGAGTATCACGCTTTCCATACTATAGGTCAATTGTTGACGAGTATCCCAACATTATGCCAGATCGGGTGCCGCTGAGTATGTATGCATTTTCACTGAATGGTTGGTGGAAACAACACCATACCTGCGTTGCAGCAAGTTAAATTGGATTGCGCACTTGGAAAGAGGCTTAGTTAGGTAGATATATTTGGTAGAGGCCTGGGCCTCTGCGTTTGAGATAGCATTAATTCGCACTCAGAGCAGGGGGTCAGTGTACATTGGTAAGAAATAGATCAGCTGCAATAGGTGTTGGGCTGTGGGTTAATGTTCCATGCTTAGGAGGTTGAGACCACCAAAATGACAGTGGGTGATCAGGTGTGATATCCTGAGCCAGGGTTTCAGGGATTAATATATAAAGCATTTGATACTCAGATCTGTGTCTCATACCATTGATATGCGAACTGTGATTTGTAGTATTTCTTGAAAGTAGGTGATCGGGGAACCCCTACCATGTTGACCCATGCACCTGGCCCCATAATGATAAGCTAAGATCTTGGTTTTTAGTTATTGGTTGATCCAGATTAACAGTGGCAAACATCTGGTGATATATATCCCGAGGTCCTTGAGGTCCAGGCACCATCGTAATTGGTATGGGGCAACCACCGGTCTCGTCATAAGCCAAGACAGAGGCAGCATCACATTTTTTTCCCAGTTAATTTTATAACCTGTGCAAACAGAGAAATTTTGATGACAGATATCAATTGAGTGGGCGATACCTCCAGCTCTTATGATGTAATTAGGATATTTTCCACATAGAGCCGAATTTTTAAGGGACTGGCCATGGTGGTTATGCTAGCAATATGTGTGTTATTTCAGATGGCTGTGGCTAGGGGCTCCAATACAAGGTAAAATTGGTGAGGTGACTGGGGGCATCCTTGGTGTGTGACCCAAAACACAGAAACGAAGTCCTACAGGAAATCCCTGCAGTTGGCCCATGTTGTTGGGTCCCTGTAGAGTCATTGTATGTTCGAGATCCAGTCATCACCAGGTCACAATTTGTGGAATGTATAAAACATGTAGACACAGTCAATCCTGTCAAATGCCTTCTCAGAGTCCAATGAGAGTGCCACTCAGGCGGACGCAAGACAGCCACAGGATGTGAACTAGCCTTTATGGATAGTTTCAGAAGGATCTGCTGGGATGTATCCGACCTGAGAAGAATGGTTGAGGGTTGAGATCACCTTTTTAAAGTATGTAGCCCAAATTCCTGTGAGGATGCTAACATCTATGTTAAGTAAAGATATTGGGTGGTAGCTGTTAAATACGAGATTGTCCTTTTCGCCTTGGCTAGAACCGTGATCAGGGCCTAGTTAGAGGAGGGAGGGTGGTGTCCCACTACCTCAGCTTTTTTATAGGTATTGTAGAGGGAGTTAATTGCTCCCGATTTGCTCCATTTATGGAATTCCCTGGGTAAGCCGTGTTGTTGGTGATCTCTCCAGCTAGACGTCCCAGTCCTTCGTCATTAAGGCAGGGTAGATGGAGGACCTGGAAGAAGCACTCATCAATGTATACAGGTTGTTGTGGGTCTGGGCAGTACAGTTCCTTATAGCATATTGCAAATGCAGCAGGTATTTTCTGTAGTTCTGTTAAAATGGCACAAGAGGCATCTCTGATGGCTCAGATAGCCATCACATGTTTTCCTTGCTGCAACTTGGCAGCCAATAGTCACCCTATTCACAGTGTATAGCCTTGATTGATTTAGCATATACTCCAAATGGCAGTGAAAAGTGAGCCATTGCTGCAAACCATCTAACCTTCCTAAAGTTTGTCAGTATATGTTTTGGTTAGTGATTGCATGTCGCGCTCTAGTGGTGTCCGTCTGTCTGTCCTACTTTTGTTGTCGCATCTCTAATTTGTTTCCCCCCTCATGAGGCTTTTGCCAAGCTCACTGAGATTGTCCAACAAGTAATTATTAAGATGTTCTCAGTGGTGTGCCCTTTCATACAGGCATTTTATAGCATGAGACGTTGAATTACCATGGTTTTCTGCGGGGGTCCAAAGAATCCGGTTGAGGAGGAGTCTAATCGAGCCAGAATCTTGCAGGGATGGATATCAGTTTAGGTACAATTGCATGGGTCTCAAGAAAATAATCAATTCACCCCTGAGAGGCATTTATGGGTGAGATATGTATCTATAATACTGATCATCCACGTGAATGCCGCTAAATAGTGCCGAAACCCTGATCATCCGGTATGCCCTTCAAAAGCACCCTGTTTCTGAAGTGAGCTTAGTCAGTGAGGTACGTCAGATCAGAAATACTGTCAGGTACTAGGTTCCAATCACCCCAGGATGAGGCATGTGGATTCCAGTTCACTCAGCACTCTATTGAGTCATAGAAGGAAATACGTTTTAGATCATTTTGAGGCACACACAGAAACTACATTGAGCACAGCCCCACTGACTATAAGTTTCTCTGGAACATAACTCCCATTCATGTCGGAACAAGAGTGCAAGATCATGTAGGGGAGGGAGATCCATATCAGGATGGCAACGCCATGTTTCCTAGACCTCCCAGATTCTGAGTCTGGTCTGGTGGAGGGAGGGGAGGGCTGTAGCTGTAAAGGATCTAGCTCTCCCAGTCTCCCTGGAGTTTGGACATTTCCTCAGGTGAGAGATGTGTTTTCTGGAGGAGGGCTATATCACCCTGTTTGGAGGCCAGATAAGAGCGGATCTTCTGATGCTTGACATACTGGGTTAGACCATTGACATAAAGAAATATGATGCATAGTGGACAAGATGCAAGAGGGACAGTGGGAGGCATAGTAAAGTAGAGACCAATAGTATAACCTCTGGACTTCTTGGTGGTCTCTGGAACAAGGGGAGACAGGAGTAGAGTGGATCAGGTCAGGATAACGCAGTAAGCTGAAGAGGGTGGCATGGGAGGTTGTGGAGTCACAAGGGGTGTTGCAATCATCCTTGGGGGGCTAGGGACATCCCTGTTGTGCAGAAGCCATGGCTGAGAAGGAGGGAGCACCTAAGCCCCCAATGGAGGGTGCATTGGTCTGATGCAACCTGACTCAAAAGAAAAGGGGGGCCCAAACCACACCCCCATGGCTTTTCTAAAATTGAGGCCTCAGGCGTAGCTTTGATGTCCCATAGTGTTGGGGATGGGAAGTGGCTGTGGGCGACAAAGGTTGAGGAAGGCATGTTGGAAGTCCTCTGCCATCAGTGTAGAGCTAGTCATCTGCTCCAGAGACCATGGCTGTGCAGTAATCTGTAAGCAGTGGTTTCAAGTATTATGCGGTCCACCCGGAGCAAGCCAGATTGTGCTTTGAAGTTGAAGCAGCGGACACATGCAGGCGGCTGAGGGGCACATTGTCAACCGCGTGCCTAAGCAGTGGTCAAAGATGGAGACATGGGCACCAACAGTTCAGTGTTCCCTCTCCCCATCACAGAGGGTGCAGTGGAAGCTGGATGTGCAGTGTAGGCTGCCTCATGCTCTGTAGGCAAGCAGAGCTCTACATTGAGGCAGCCATTGCTTTCAGTGACCAGACTCAGCACCGCCCTCAGCCAGGTTGTCATTAAGGATTAGCAGCTCCCAATAGTTGAAAACATATTTGTTGAGTGAGCAGGTGTTGAGGAGCATGCATGAGAACACAGAGTGCTCTGTAAGTGGCACATGGTCAAAGTATGAGTGTAAAGAAGGCGTGATGGTGGCTGTCAGAGTGAGAGTGAGGAGAGGTGAGTGTGGGGGAGTATATGAGTATTTGCAAACAGCTTAGGAGAAATCTCTTTGTGCTTTTTGTTTTGCTGGTATGGCAGCACTATGGCAATGGCAAATTGTGGCCGGGGTTGAGCGTGAGGTTGGTCAAGGGGGTAGAGAGGTGAGAGAAGGACTAGAGCTACTGGTGATGGGCACTGTATTGCATCGATACATAAAAGCGGGCCTAACCCCTCCCCTGTGGTAATCCGGCCACTCGCTCTGCCCCTCTCACATTTACTGCTAAAACATATATTTACTTGTGTGGCACTCTTTGCATTCATGGTGGAGCTCTCTGCACGAAACAATTTGTGAGGTGGAAGCATAGCCTTGCAAAAAGGTTTCTGATTAGAATTTTCTAGTATTTTGATAGTACTACCAATAGACTACAAAATACAATTTGTGACTAAGAACATTATCTGAGATATTCTTGTATTCCTGAAAGCATTAATTTTGTGCTAACCCCAGTGTTGTTAATAGCGTTTATTGTTTTATTTCAATTGAATTAATTTCCTTTTCATGTCCTAAAAGTAAAACAGTACCATTTGTACTAATTGTGAGTTTGTCGATTCTGAGTTGTGAGCGTGTTTATAACATTGATGGTTTGTTTGAATCTTGTCAAATTGAGATGGCTAGTTTTTGAATGAAAAGGGGTCAATCATCATTCCACTCCCCTCATCCCTATTCCCTTTACCTTATGGTGCCACCAATTGCAAATCACATTATCACCAGTACTTGCTGTTGATGACAATACAGGTGCAGGGTGGAGCCAAGTCAGATCTGCAGTGGTGAAGCGAGTGGATAGGATGTCATTTACTCTGGGAAAAAACAGCTTGCTGGCCGTGTCATGGATCTGCATCAAAACTTTTAATGAAGAATTCCCTAGGCTACCACCAAAATAATATTTACCTTGACCTCAAAGTTAAGACAAGTTTGCTTGTCTACCACCTTGGAAACCCACATGTTGAGTGGTATTACAATACAAAAGGTCCAATGTTTGGTGCACAATGTATGTATAGTAGATGTAGGTCCATTAGCAGAGATGCACTGCGTTTGTTGTACCATGACATGGTAATCTGCACATCCTGGGTGTGGATGCAGGGCCCACTAGTCTTATAAATATCCATTCTGTTATCGCCAAGACTTTGAGAAATTGAAAGTATGCACCATGAGTTCATACTGGCATCACATCATTCAGATGTGTGTCCATGCCTTGGCCAGTCATCAGTTCCCATTCTCTGACATGGCAAATGAAGGTGTTGTTCCTACAGAGAGTAAACGGTGGTAAAAGACATGTTATATTGTCTTATTGGTCTGTGATGTAAGAAGAGTTAGCATTTTTAAAGCTAGGGGTACTTAAGTCCTTCTCCATTATAGTATGTGCTAACCCAATTTAATCTTTGTGACTTTTATAGCTAGACAGCCATGATGTAGTCCAGGTAAGGCTGACAGAACCATTTAGCAGTGTGATGATATTAGTAAGACAATTTATTATGCAGAAGGTTCATATGAGGTATCAGAAATCGTATCATTGTGACCACTACATAAGTCATCATCGACTCAGCATAGGCCAAGGTAGGGAGATGGAGTGAGCAACTGCTGTCTACAGAGGATGGCCCATTTCCACCAGAACAGTAAAGAGACTGTAAGCACTGTGTCTCTCAGACTCATACCTCTGATATGGAGGAAAGGGTGCTCTTAATAGGCACCCCCACTGCCCAGAATGACCCATATGAAGAGGTAGTTTCTGGGTCAGAAGACCTTATTGGCTAATTCTACTCTCCTTCCTCCCCATAAACTATTGGCTCATCCCAGGTTAAAGCAACAGTAGCCTTTTTCACCTGGCAGCTCCTCCACGCCTGCCTTGTCTGTCTAAGATGTATTCATTTAATCATTGGTTGGATTAGCTGGGTAGGAATTTAAGAGCGACAGATTTTCTACAAAATACTTCCTAACACCATTACCAGACATGCCTGATGTCCTCCCTAACTTCAGCCCTATGCTCCCACAATTAAACACCCTTTCCCCACATGTCTAAAGTGTTCACTTTGCCCATCACTCTCCCCATAAATTATTCCATGCCCCTATGTTGAAGTTTTTAGTGGAGTAACAGTGATTGTTGAGGGGAGTTTTTTTTGCTTTTTTTGTTTTGAATATTAGTTTTCACTTCCTATTGGACACTTGTAGTTCATTGTAATAAATATTTTTTAATGCTTTGGGATTTTTTCACATATCCAAGTTTCACTTCAAACACACGTTACTGCCCACATCGTATCTGCTGTTATCAGTCACCTTTTCCCTTACTTGTGTGGCTTGAGTACTTCTTAATGACTAGTCTACATATTTTCACCTATAATATATGTTACATTTTCTCTGTGCTGTATACATGGTGATTTATATGCATGGAATGTATGTAAGTATGAGTATCTAAGTACAAGAGGCTCATGGGGCACTGACATATTTATTTATTTATTTATTTATTTAATTTGTATAGCGCGTTATAACCACCGGGGTCTCTAAGCGCTCATATGACTAACATCTTCTTCGTATTAGAAATGAATACACATGACTGAGACTGTGCTTGCAGTGATAGCGAACTGTTTAAGTATTGTAAATAGACAATAGGAATCCATAGACTTCATACAAAAAACATAACAGCATTATACATTATGTTTATGTTCACCATAACACAATTATGTTCCATGGAGTGAAGCCAAATAATCTATTAACACTGCCACTGGGTTGTTTTAATCTAGTCTGCCTTTAATAAATCGTGAGGGTCTGTGGAGAGGCGAGTTAGATTTTTATGATAAAAAACCTACGGACACGAAATGTAATATAATTATAGGTTTCCCTCAATTCTGTTTAGATTGACATCCCAGGAATACATATAACTTGGAAATATCTATTAGTATTTCCACCAACAGTCAGTCAATGGCCAATAGGATGTATTTCCTCATTTTTCAGCAATGGCTTATTAGGGTGCCTTAGGTGATCTGGATTGTTCTTTAATTTGGTTATATTGTGGCACCATTAAGTCCTACTCTGTACAAGACAGCATTCAATACAGAAAGACATCCTGACCTTGAATCAACTAAAACAAAATGTGCGCTAAGCATCCTGTTCACAAAAATGTGCTTATGAGTCCATAACATCTAAACATCCCATGTATGTTGCACCTTGGATTCCTGAAAAAACATGGCACATGCAAAATGATGTCATTATCCTCCACTGAAGCAGTGAAATCTCAGATTTACTTCTGTGAACTTCAAAACTACTATTTCAACTCACAAAACAAAACAGTTTGTCTGGTAAATGAAAACTTGTGTTGGTTTATTTTCACTCTCACCAAAGATGTATGCATTTTAACCAGTATGCATGGAGAAATGCTTACTTTGGAGAAAAACGACTTTGTCTCATATGAATGTTGTAAAGGGGATAACGATCAATAATTAAAATTAATGTGTGCATGTGTGGAAATTATTTCAATATATCGACTTTTGTTAGTTATATCACCTCGTATTCTTTTCCAACATCTCACAGCTTTGCCCTGATATCAGTTCTTTTCTTGTGTATCCACAAGGCCAACTTCAAAACTACTGTTTTCAGTGTTAACCAAACCATAAAAAAATTCAAATACATGAAAGATGGTGATGTGTTCCCAAACCATAGATGGACAGTGTACAATAAGTTTAACTATAAGCAGATATGAATAGTGGTCTGTTGTTTCGAGGCCTTTACTGAATATGGATTCATATTTATATACAAATATATACATTTTATCTGCCAGTGTTTGAAGCCTTGCAATAGGATTCAACCCCATATTTGTTTAGTAAAGATTGCACAATGAGATGTCTCTATCTTATCATGAGCAGGCTCTGTTGCCTTTTTTAAATTATGGTAAATATTTGCTTTGATAAAGATGTCTTCTACCAAAATGGTCTATTAGTTGTCACCTTTCTCCATAGTAGAGAACTACGGGGCATATTACCAAGGAAGCGATATGAAATTATTGCAACTTTTGCGGCCGTTTTCGGCCAAAAAGCGTTGATCGCCTTATCAGCACAGTCACGCTGTTGCATGTTTTGCTGATTTAGCGAGCCTTCCAACAACGCCCAGCTTTGCATCTCTAATGAGATGCAAAGTGGGCGGTCCAGAGCTAAATAATAGGAGAAATGTCGCTAAGCGACATTTCTCCTATTATCAAGCTGCACGCTAACACTACTTCCCAAACACCTGCTTGTGACCTGATTTAGCCATGTAATCCAATGGGAGGTGGATTACATGGCTAAGATTACCCTGCCCTATCAACAAGGTTATCACCATTTTCAATAGTATATCACTGGAAAACCAATATTCCATTGCAAACTGCAATAATCCTCAGTATCGCTGGGATTTTTATCTCCATGGCGTTAAGCGTTGTTAATACAACGCTAACATGGAGATTATCGCCAGCGATAGCCAGCGATAGATTTTCTCACGCTAGCAGGGATCAGCGATAATTATTGCTGCTGCTTGTTAATATGCCCCTAAGTTTATTAAATACTGCTTCTAGGATTTAAAGGCTCTGGAAATGTTAATTGTTGAGATGAGAATGTCTCTTGTTGGGTTTAGGGGTGTGTTTAACTGCCCTGAGTGCTTAACTCAATGCATATCTTGTAAGCTGACTTTTATTTTGCCTTGGTGTAATGCTTCTCTAGAACGTGTGCAGAGACCAAGGCTTTTTCCCCGGCATGTGAGGTCCTGGGCATGCCCTGTTACCTGGATTGTGGACTACTCTCTCTGTCCTGGTTATCGCACATACTGTGGCAGTGGCAACATGCTGTGTCTTTTAGAAAAGATCACTAATGTGACTAGACATTTGTATCTGTGTTACTGAGAGTGAAGCCTACTGTCCCACTTGTGTAAAGTACTGCTGTAATATGTATACCCATAACCTTGCACTGACATCTTGAGCCTGTGTCCAGTGTGTGTACATGTACAGTTTGTGAAACACATGATACTGCATTGTAGGCGGGAGCCTGAGTAATGGAGGTGAGTGGAATATATACTTTAGTGGCCCTGGTTTGACATTACATAAGATGGGTGCCGCTCGCAAGCCGAGGACGCTGTGCTGACCCTTGCCGCTTTTAAATTCCTTTTCTGGATTGTGGATTGCCGCAGAGGGGAGAACCCTGCACTGGGGCTTTGATATTGGATTGGTGCCTTGGGCCTGTTGGAGGGAGAGGACGGGGCCGGGACTGCACGGCCCAGCAGTCCGAGCGGCCTGTCACTCACCGCAGCTGGAGCCTCTTCCCGCCCGACTCTTAGTAGCAACTGAAAACGGCTCGCGGCCCCCGCTCCGCGGGAGCCGCTTGCAAGCCGAGGACGCTGTGCTGACCCTTGCCGCTTTTAAATTCCTTTTATGGATTGTGGATTGCCGCAGAGGGGAGAACCCTGCACTGGGGCTTTGATATTGGATTGTTGCCTTGGACCTGTTGGAGGGAGAGGACGGGGCCGGGACTGCGAGGCCCAGCATTCCGAGTGGCCTGTCACTCGCCGCAGCTGGAGCCTCTTCCCGCCCCGCCTCTTAGTAGCACCTGAAAATGGCTCACGGCCCCCGCTCCGCGGGAGCTGCTCGCAAGCCGAGGACGCTGTGCTGACCCTTGCCGCTTTTAATTTCCTTTTCTGGATTGTGGATTGCCGCAGAGGGGAGAACCCTGCACTGGGGCTTTGATATTGGATTTTTGCCTTGGACCTGTTGGAGGGAGAGGACAGGGCCGGGACTGCGAGGCCCAGCATTCCGAGCGCCCTGTCACTCGCCGCAGCTGGAGCCTCTTCCCACCCCGCCTTCTCCTACTTAACTCCTCCTCTCACCACGAACGCCAGACGCGCGCGTGTCGGCGCCGGGCGAAGCCCAGGCCAAGGGCGGGCCCGTTCTAGCCCGTTCCTGATCGATCCAGACCGGACCGGGCCACCCCCCTTGGCTCCATATTACTTTTCTGTGTGCCTATCATCTCGTGTTATCTCTTACATAAACATTGTATTTAGAGATTTCCCTAAACTATACAAAGCCAATGAAGGATGGCCACTAGGGAAAGTAGAAGCAAGGCTGCCAAAGGGGGGAATTTGCTCACAGGCACTCTTGATGACTTTATCACCAGATCAAACACTGTAATAGACATGGGTAATAAACTCATGGAACACAAAGTTTCGATGGAGTTAGCAGCTGCTAGGAGATTGTCCCAGGACATTGCAATGGCGAAAAAGTCTTCATTGAACCATATAGCATCAGCAAGAACTCCCGAACGTATCTCAGGTCCTATTTCACTCGTTACACACGTTGACATACACAATATTCAGGCTCCCCACCTCACAATACCAACTCCGCCAGAAGTAATTACGCAAACTATAACAGATAATATAAGTCTCGATGGGCAAACTACCAGGGGAGATACACTAGTAATACAAACTGGGACAGACGTCCAGGGGGACGACGTTAGTTTGAGTCAGACGCCTGGTAGACGGGAAGGCGCAATACCAAAAAGAAAACGCCCTAATTGTTCCTCTTATGCAAGGAAAAAATCTAAGATAGTAAAAGAACAGGCTTCGAGGTGTAGGGTGATCAATGAGGAAAACAAGTCTGTATTGCCACCTTCGAATTCATTAAGTGGGGCGAAAGAGGCCCAAAATGTTGTAAATTTGGATATAGCTGAGAGTCCGCAAAGTATGGTAAATTTGTGCAATCCGGGAGGTTTGGGAACTGGGGAAGAGCAGGGTGAGAATAGCATCCTACTAAAGGAATTAGGTGATATTATAAAAAAACTTTTCACCCCTCTTGAAACGAGACTGACATTGATAGAAAACCAGTTACTCGAGGTGGAGAAAAGTATTTTAGCGTTAACAAGCCTTAATTTAGCTGGACCAATGCCCAATCCCAATGCCGGTACTGGACAGACTCCATTGACTAATACGGCCCCCCATGTGAGCAAAATTAATCCCCAGATAAAGGGCAAGAGAGCTAATAGCAACCCAAAACCATCAACTTTGAATCATGTAGCTACTGCCCCAACAGAACAAGGGAATTTGAATCATGCAGTTACTGTTCGAACAGACCAAAGAATCCCAGACCAGGGTATAAACGTCACCAATCCCGCACAACAAGATCAAAAGGGGATTTATAAAGGGGAAAAAGCGAGGGGAGGATATACCAATTTACCACCGGATGCTAGTCCCTTTGTTGTAGTGTTGACGGGGGTTCCCGAAGTAAACAACAATAATCGTGAGGAAACCTTCTGGTCACTCAAAAACAAAGTTTCTTACTGGTCAAATGAAAAGAGACCAATACCTAACCACGCTAAGAGTAAAATCCTAATGGTGCGCAGGACCCCATGGATAGGCCCCACAAAAAAAACCATTGCGGGCGATTGTGTTATTGTAACATTTGAAGATCCACGCACTGTAAATCATATCTGTGCGTCGAACTCCTTTAGTGGACCCCTTGAGATTGACACCAAACCACTCCCCTTCTTCAATCCTCCGAAAAGGCGTATTGATCGGGGGGAGGGTGGTGTCTGGTTAACCATCATGCTCAGGGAGGCCCTAGCGGTCTGAGACAGGGAAACCAAAGTTTCAGGACAGGTGTCCCAACATATAATAGATATAGCTGTTTGGAAGCAGTGGACTGACTGAGGCCTATGACGGGTGGCGAAACTAGTACTATTAACTCACCACGCCCATATAGTCCTAATTTTGTGAATATGCCCAGTAAATGTCCCTTAGAAGAGCGGAAAAAAGGTGATGCCCGAAGGGAATAAGCAGGGAGGGAGTAGTATACTTGATATTCCCAATACAGTTGGTAAAAATGTGACTAACGGCACACATATACATATGGTGAGCGTGACACATTGCCTATTGCAGATGATCCACAGACGGTGTATTCAATGGGTGTGATCGTCCCCAACCCCAGGCAGGCAAATGTCAAAATAGCCCCAGTAAAAGGACATAGTGAGGCAACACTGAGATTAATTTTGTGGAACATAGCTGGTGTTACCAAAAATTTGAGGGACCCGGACTGGGCAGAGTATATAGATTCCTGTGATTTCTGCCTATTACAAGAATCGTGGGCGGTTGATGTACCCCACAGGGTGGGCTTCAAAACCTTTGGGATCTGAGCAGTGCCATCGACAAGGGGTAGGACATCAGGTGGCCTTATCACTTGGGTTAATGTAACACTGAGGACCAAGGTTGAAGTTATGGACACTGGCTCTTTAGATCTATTAGCCCTAAAAATTACTAGTGATGCGGGGAATGTATTATATTTAATTAATATTTATAACAGACCCACACCTACATCCAAGGATTCGCTTATTGTAACAAAGTTAGATTGCTTTTTGGGAAGTTTAGTAGGAAAGGAAGCAATCATTATAGCTGGTGACCTAAATTGTAATTTCGAACCAGTTAAAGGGCTGAGTGGTATCTTTGAGAAGGAAGATCAAGCAAATAACATCCCTTCGCTGGAAAATAATGCATCTGTAAACTGTACAACCTTGGCAGTACAATTAACAAAACTGACTGCGGAACATGGTCTAAGGGCCTGCAATGGTCGCCTCCCGTCGGACGCCTCAAAAAAACCGACCTTCTGTAGGAACAACAGTAAAAGTAATTTAGACTTTATAATTATCTCGTTATCCATTTGGCATCATATGGTAGATCTTGAGGTGAAGGATAGGGCAGAGAGCGATCACTACCCTTTGGACCTATTGTTTGAAAAATGTTTGGTCTTGGAGGAGGGCACATTAAAACCACAGGAATCTGATAGCCCTAGCGACGAGGTCCTGGCCAGTAACAACAGGCGCATAGTGAAGTGGTCTCGCATATTAGAGCATGGAGACACTCTTGCGGCGATATACTCACATTTAGCTGGGTATTTTGAAGCCTTCATAGACTTACCCCCTGAGTTAATTACACCTGAACAGTTTGTCGCTCTTAATAATGAATTCTTTAAGGCATTAAAAGTATTGGTGACAAAAATGCCAAAAAAGAGCCATCAAAACCCGAGCAACATGTTACATAGTAAACTCTGGTATGATAAGGCTTGTAGGGTATCAAACGGGAAACTTTTGTTGGCGATTAAAACTAAAACACCAGCAGATGTTAGAATTGCAAGGGAAAACTACAAGAGAGTACAGGCTGCATCAAAAAAGTTGTGGGAAGAGGGCAGTTGGGCCGACATGTTGGATGCTGCAAAATCAAAGGATACAATAGGGTTTTGGTGGTTAGTCGCAAATGGGAATCACGTTGGAAGAGTCGTTAAGGACGTCTATCTCGATGAGATGACGTGGGTTAACCACTTCACAAACTTATATAAAAAATATGACGGGAATCCCTGTTAGACTAACGCTGAGGAACCTTGGCACACTGCCCTCACCGACTCACTTGATTTTACACTTGAAGAAACAGAGGCAGCAATAAACTCAGTGAAGAGTGGAAAGGCGCCAGGGCTAGACAAAGTTCCGGGGGACCTCTATAAACATGATACAAAGATATGGGCACCCTACATAAACCTTTTATGCAATATGCTGTCACTCAGCAGAGACTTCCCTTATAGCTGGCGTGGAGCCGAGATTGTCCTAACTTTTAAAAAAGGCGACAGGTCAAACCCTTCGAATTATCGACCTATCAGCCTAATGGACATTCTCCAGAAAATTTACTCAAGGCACATTTTAATCCGTATAAATGAGTGGTTAGATGACAAAATGGTCCTCACAAAGTTCCAGGCTGGGTTCAGGAGCAAAGTGAGTACTATTGATCGGGTCTTTAGGCTTTGTTGCCTTCACTGGAAATACGTTCACATAAAAAAGGGCCATTTGTATGTCGCCTTTGTAGATCTTAAGGCGGCTTTCGATCTAGTACCGCGAGAACTCCTCTGGAGGTCCCTACATAATGCTGGACTACCTAATTGTTTGTTATCCCAGATAGTTGAGTTACATGCTGGGAACTTTGCTAAAGTTAGGTGGGGCCGAATGGCAAACTTACCAAGGATATACCAATTGAATGCAGTGTGCGCCAGGGCTGTGTTTTGGCCCGACCCTATTCTCGCTGTTCTTGAACGATATTCCCGAATACCTAGATCTCTGTTCGAATGATGCCCTGAAGCTGAATGGAGAGAGGATGCCTGCGTTACTTTTTGCGGACGATGCCATCCTTATTTCGCAAACCAAGAAAGGTCTCCAGGCACTACTCTATTCATTTGGTAACTATTGCAAAAAAGAGGAGGCTAGAAATTAATGTAGCAAAAACAAAATTCATGACTCTGAATCCTATTAAAACCGATAAAGGATCTTTATTTTTAAATAGCCAAAGGCTGGAATTGGTCGAATCGTTTTCTTATCTGGGGTCTCGTTTGATTCTAAATTTACGTGGAACCCACAGATTGAAAAGAGTAAGGTATTATTTGCACAAAACACAAAACCCATCTTACAGAAGCACAACTTAAGTACTAGTCAAGTCAAAGATCACTTTATTCGATTAAATAAAAATCATAAAAGTATGCTATACAAATACATAAAAACATCATACAAAACTTTAAAAATACTGTACATTTTAAATTTCATTAACAGTACATATAAAATGACCTAGCGCACAGGAATTACATGGTTATCTTTAAATAATTCATGAACCCGTTTTTGAGAATATATGAAAGATGGAGCAGAGCTTATAAGTTAATTCATACTACCAAGTATGGACATACATTTACATTAACTCCATCTAGACTCGTATGAGATCTCTTCCGTCTAGCACGAATAGAAGCAATCAAAAAATTGGCTACACAAAACATCACTCGATGATTTTCCATTAATTGTAAGAACAACAATGCAGGTTTCACCTGTAAAAACCCCATTTCCCTTAGAAGAGGCTTGATATACTTTACCCTACCTTCCGAGAAGAAGGGGCAAAAAAAGATAAAATGTGACAAATCCTGGTCGGAAAAATTATCGCATTCACATGGAGCATTTTCCATTGGCGTGCACCAATTTTCATATTTACCCAACAGAAAGTGTGCCTGGTTGAATCTAAATTTGGTTAGCAACCAACGGTGATAAGGACGTGTGACAACAGTCAGATATGGTTGCATTGACATTGAACTGATCAACAAAAAATGTGATCTTACTGTCGATTTAGAAATTTCAATCGACTCTCGCTCCATTTCACGGCACCTAATGAAATTCTGTTTTACCCAGTTTATGTCATCTTTATTCAAATTTTCCGGATGTAAGTATAATTCCGGGCGACCCAGGAGTGCAGTAGATGTTTTGATGTATGCCAGCCACTTGATATCAGCCACTCTATCCCGCCCCAAACAGTCCTTAATAATTTTATGGTTCAGTGTTAGTTTGGGGTTAAGCCAAGTTCTGATCCATAATAAAAGCGGTGCCATGTTTAGCATGTCCGCAATATAGCCCATACCCAGCTCTACATGGACCGCAAATGAGGAAGTGGATTGGGGAAGGCCTAGGAGAGCTCGCAAAAATTTATTTTCCTCTCTCTGAATCAAAGTTAGGTCTTTATAACCCCAAATTGCTGCCCCATACCTGGCTATGGCCATAGTTTTGGCTCTGTAAATCGCCAAAATGCTCTGTAAATCGCCAAAATTTAAGTACTAGTAAAGCAGTTCTACCAGCAGTTGAGCTTTTCAAACATAAAGTACAACCAGCAGCCCTCTATGGCGCCGAAATCTGGGGGCCAATGTCAAAGGATGCCTTTGACATATTGGACAATAAATTTATGCGTAGTATTGTAAGAGCCCCGAAAGGTACGCCATTGGTTCCTCTCCAATTAGATCTGGATTTCAGGAGGACCGACCACTATGCTATTCTACGGCCGCTGATGTTCTGGGTCAGATTATGCCAGACTCCAGAATTGCTGGACTACAGGAATGGGTTAAAGGAGTTATTGCGCCTGGATGTATCTAATTCCAACGTTTGGCTAAAACACATGAGAATATGGTTTACTAAAATAGGCCTTCCCCATTTTTGGAAAAATCCTGAAGGGCTGCCGCCGAATTGTAAAAATGTGGTAAAAAAGGCTTTCTAGGGCTTTATAAATAATCAAGTATTTAACGGTAATAACAGTGGGTCACTGGTTAGTACCTTTCTAACCTTTAAGGATGTACCCCTATTTGAGAGCTTTCTCGATGAAATCGAAACCCCACTTGCAAAAACCCTTTTCTTGAAATTCAGGTATGGCAACCTTATGACCAATACAACTCTTGCACACTGGTCAAGAAAAAATGTTAACGATACTGCAACTATAGGGAATACATGTACTTTGTGTGAGGGAAATCACAGGGAGGACGATATGCATATCCTCTTCTTCTGCCCAGTATATACTCTGGCCAGAAGAAAGTGGATTCAACCCCTGTGTAAACTTTTAGGAACCAGGTCATGTATGACAGCATTTAGAATAATTAAAACTGACACAGCACAGACTGTTGTATTCAGTGTCAGCAGCTACCTCACCTGTGTTTTTTTCATTCGTAAGAAAAAAGGCCTAAAGTTGTAAATCTATAGGACGTCGTATGTTGTCAGACAGTTATGTAGTAATATTTTATGACTTTTAAAACTATGTATTTTAAAAATGTTAAATACCACTGATATTATAGTGTGTTAAATGGATTTTGGATGGTTTTAAATGAAATGTTATTGCAACAATCTTTTATGGCAAAATAACGCCGAAATAAAGAAATGAATGAATGAATATGCCCCTTAGTTTATTAAATACTTCTTCTAGGTTTTAAAGGCTCTGGAAATGTTAATTGTTGTGATGAGACTGTCTCTCGTTGGGTTTAGGGGTGTGTTTAACTGCCCTGAGTGCTTAACTCAATGCATATCTTGTAAGCTGACTTTTATTTTGCCTTGGTGTAATGCTTCTCTAGAACGTGTGCATAGACCAAGGCTTTTTCCCCGCCATGTGAGGTACTGGGCATGCCCTGTTACCTGGATTGTGGACTACTCTCTCTGTCCTGGTTATCACACATACTGTGGTGGTGGCAACATGCTGTGTCTTTTAGAAAAGATCACTAATGTGACTAGACATTTGTATCTGTGTTACTGAGAGTGAAGCCTACTGTCCCACTTGTGTAAAGTACTGCTGTAATATGTATACCCATAACCTTGCACTGACATCTTGAGCCTGTGTCCAGTTTGTGTACATGTACAGTTTGTGAAACACATGATACTGCATTGTAGGTGGGAGCCTGAGTAATGGAGGTGAGTGGAATATATACTTTAGTGGCCCTGGTTTGACATTACATAAGATGGAAGGTGAGGAGTATGCTCCTAGACAGTGGTGGTGTTTTACGCTATCTGGATAGAGGAACATGCAACACTGCAGTGAGGAGGATTGATGGAGGGTCACTAATTTTTTACAGTTTCTATGAGGTAATTTGATAGCAAAGGGATGCTGATTTGTCATCTGAATAACTGCAATTTACTAGATGGGTTGGGTGTGGGGTGAGACTGCAATTACTGTTGTCATATGTGAGGACGTTTCTAGGTGAGATCTTCCCTTCAGTCAGTCTCTGATTACTTCTTAAGTTGGAGGGATAGCAGCCAGGTGCATAAACCACAACCCTCTGTATGCCTATGTTGCTGGTGTTCCAGGTTGAGAATGGCCCAAGTGCTATCTGTCGAAAGAAGGATAGATCTACTCAAAGAACGCATCTGGAGAGCATCCTGAGAGTATATTTGAAAGGAGGCTCACTCCAACTGGTTCTCCAGTTTCAGACAGTGCATCCACCTCCCATATCCAGAAGATGTGCAAACAACAAGAACCAAAATGACCACATTTAGGGAGGTATTTACAAAGAATTGGCAGAGTAAGCCACCACTTCAGAAAGGCAACGATGCACCATATTTACAATGATATGGTGCAGCCCTGCGTTTCCCCATACACTGGCACCACACTTAGCAGTGTTGCACCAACGCAGGCACCCTTTCACCATAGTGCAAGGGTGTTTGATTGCAGGGAAGATTGTTTATGTGTAGGAAGGTGTCCCTTCCTTCACATAAACAATCTTTAAATGCTGTTTTGTCCCTTCTATGTGTGCTGCTTAATGTAGCACACATGGAAGTTACAAAATGTTAGTTTATTTAAAGGATTTTTTCTTTGAAGGAAGGGACACCTTCCTACATAAAAACAATCCAAGGCATTTTGCTTTTTCCATGTGTGCTTCACAAGGCAGCACACCTGTAAAAAAGGAAAACAAAGAGAAATAAAGCATTTCTCCTCATTACTCCAATTTAAGATCTAAGTCTTAATTTTGGCGCTGTCTCCTATTTACGCTGCCCTTTTAAACTGGGGGCAGTGTCAAAATCAATGGGTGTTGCGGTGGAACACCCAACACGACACCCACTACCCATACATTCACATAAGCATAGCGTGAAAGGGGGCCTTATTTACAAGGAGGAATTTAAGTCATCTTAAGTGGCTTAACACTGCCTTGTAAATATGGCAAAGCTCCTATCGCCACAGGAATGTCGGAAAAAGTGACGTTCCTGTGGCGATCGGGGCTTGTACATATGCCCCATAGTTCCAGTTCTAAGTCTTTTATGATCAGGAAAGGAAGTGCTAAGCAGCCTCAAGTAGTGTCTGCTTGACAGCCAGTCTTCCATGGGGGGAGTGGGAGGAGGGGAATCACCTGAAGCCTATACGTTTTGCTGGAGGAGCTGTGAATCTTCCCTGAAGTGCCTAGAAGGCTGCCTGCTTGGTGAGAGATGGAATATGTCTGCATGAGTTTGTATAGCTCTACAGGAGTTTTGGGGCATCCAGAGAGAGTTCAATGAATGAGGGAATCGAAGGTCCATGTGTGCTATGGTCTCTACTAGGTAACTCATCCTGGTTCCTGGTCTGAACTGCTACTGCATGATCATCTTTGGCTCAGCCAGAGCGCTAACTCTGTGATTGCTCTGGGACTGGATGGAGTCTGCAGCTGTGTGATTTCAATAGGCCCAGATTGGAGCTACAACTGGGTGATCACTATAGTTCTGGACAGGAGCTGCTACTGTCATTACTGGCATAGGCTCGGATGGGGACTGCAACTGCTATGATCCCCATACACCTGAACAATGGCTACAACTGCTGTGATCAATGTAGGCCTACCTGGGGCAGACCATCCCTCCAGTCCAATCAGGACTGTAACTGCAGTAGCTAACTCTAAACTAATGTAACCAACAAGGTATGTAGTTCCTAGTGAGACAAGCAGGTAGAGGTTAGTGATAAAGTCAGTGTACCCTAGTGGGTGGGTTAACACAAGGCCAGGAGATGGGATTCCTCCTTTTCAGAAAGAGACCCTCACACACCCAACAGGCAGGTGTCTTGCTTCATCATTGGGCCTGCTCTTACTTGGGTCGGCGCTACAATACCCGATCAGGCGTCTGTGATGGGGCCTACTTGGGGGAGATCCTTATTCCTCAAGCCGTTAGGTGCAGTGCGTGTGAGGGCCCTAATGTGTAATATGAGTGTAGTTGATGATATGGTGTATGCATTTTTTAAAACAGGGAATAGTGGTCCACTCAGAACAATTTTAATGAGCTGTGGTCACTACCCTGGTTAAATCTGAAAGACGCACCCTCCCACTCTAAGGTGTGTGGGAATGTGTGCTAGTGTAATATGTCGACATGTTTCCTGCCTGTTATCTAATTATGGCAATTCCTCAGGACCAAACAAAAGGGATCTACCTACACTTTTTGGTGGTGGTCAGGACCCCATTGAGGTATAAGTATGACCACCCATACAGCACCCGGAAAAGTAGCACTTGTAGATCCAACCCCAACCTGTAAGAGATAAAAACGTAATATGACAACAGTTAGATATCGTAAACACTGGGTAATTGTCTGTGATATGCACCACCAAGGTACGTGAGGCAAAACACGTGTAGAACACAGGTGAGCTGTGGAATGCGTCTTCTGTGACCTGTGTGTATTCCTTATCACATGAACAACAGTAGAAAACTTTTTAAAAAACAGAAAAGAAAGCGTCATTAGTCGTTTATGGGGTCATAGCAGAAATGCTACCCAGGTAAACTCACCCTAGTTGAGTCAAGAGTGTATGGCATCTAGTTCTGATAAAGGAAGATACTAGAATGTAGTGTCCTGTTGGATGGGGATAAAGTGAACAACATGACACAACAAGACTGAAAGGCTAGAAATTTCAAGGTGATACTCAGGTAGTGTCTGTGATTGAAACCGTACCCACTGTTGGTGCCTGGGACTCCCCCAGCACAGGAAAGGGGGCGAGTGGGTGCAGAAACCACCTGTTACATTAAATAAAGCGTGGTCACATGCCGAAAAGCCGGGGAATCTGCCACCTCAGTGTGGCAACGTAAAATTTCCAACAACCTAGACTGTTGGTTGTAGGGAAAGCGCCGACCTAGCACTGAGCGCACACAGCCTCGCTTTGATTAGTGACTAAACGCGGTGTTAGAACACAACAATAAGCCAATATCCCAATCAACAGGACTGCTCCATTACAAACAAACAGCATCTCGGTATCAATTCATTCAAGCAGTCATTCTGCAAACATGCTAGGGTAGAGGGTGCCATGCAACTTAGACACAGACAGCTATACCAATGCCGGCGCTGCCCGCATGACGGGAGCGCAAACCGGTAACGTGCAGCTGTCACGTGGGCTTAAACCCACTCCCATCCCACTTACCCTGCTGTCTCGGGTGTAGAACGAACAATCACCAAAGTAATGGCATGATAGAGATTAACAGGGCCCCCGTCTAGTTATGGAGGCTGTCTGACAATTCCAGGTAAGTGCATACAAAGGTGGAAGGTGGCTCACTAATATGGAGTACGGATGGAGGGATTGGTGTTCTATGACTGGTGCAGGCAATTACTGGTCCGGGCTGGTGTTGATATCAGAAACCCGCTAATAGTGTGTTCTCAGCATTGTGTATAGCATAGAGCAAGGTCTCACAAGGAGTAATGCTGGTGAGATCCAATGAGTTCTGTTGGTGCGGATCATTGTCACAAACCCTAATCTGGGGGAATCATGGTACAGAGGGATGCACATGGGGAGCACATTTAGCGACACTCAAAGGTGGTCTGTATTGGAAGGACAATCACAATGCGACCATAGTGTTTATGCAATGTTCTAGCAGCCTAGTTGTTGTGAGAAAGTGGTAATAGTTACTGGTGCTGTGGCTATGTTGGATCTGATTAGGTCAATAGGCTCCAAGGAATATCTTCGTTAAGACCATCCTTGTAGGTAGATAGGCAAAGAACCCATCGCTGTTCCAGCCGGAACAGTGTCTTCTTAGACATGCCAGGGTGCGATTTAAGTACAGCCTATTCAAATGAATCGTGAGCGTGGTGTTTCTCAAGGTAGTGTGCAGTCATCTTAGTGTTGCTTCTGTGGCACCTAAAATTGCTTTTATGTTCCATCATGAGTACCTTGACCTGTCTTGTTGTCATACCTATGTAGAGTAGACCACAGGGACAGGTCAGCATGTAGATGCAGTTGGATGAATTACAGTTTGTGTGTGTCGTGATCAACCAGGTGACCGCATTGGGTAAGGTCAGATCTTTGGTGATTTTGGTTTGAGGGCACAAAGAACATGATTCACAGGGTTAGTGACCTTTTACAGGCGGCAGACTCCACAGGGTCTTTTGTGGATTAGTGTTTTGCTGTTTAGGTTGCTTGTGCGTTTGTACACAATCCTGGGAATAGGTAAGGACAAAGTGCCTGTGTTCAGGATATCCCAATGTTTGCGGATTATATTCCTGATCCGACTGGAATCAGACGTAAAGATGGTCACACATGTCATGGCATTATCTGGTTCTCGTGTGACATCCTCCAAGAGGCTCTCACGATTGTTATGCTTCGCTCGTTTGCATGCCAGGGCATTTGTTTGTCTCGGGTATTCACGCCTAATCAACTCTAAACTAACCCAGACTGAATCTGTAGTCAACCAACCCACTGCAACCTCAGGAAACTGAAGCTCCTGTGCTGCAAGCGCACAGGCTGAGTCTGAGCATGTTTCCTGATGAAGACGGCCCGATCCCTGCTTCTCATGCAGCCCAGTAGAATTTCAGACACCCTGAAGAAATGTAGGAGAGCGAGTACTTGAACAAAAGTTCAACAAGCTCTCAAAACATCTCACCGGTATCCAACAGGGGTAAGACTAAAAAGAATGAGTGTGCATTTGATTGAAGTCCTAGAAACTGCACCTGAACTTGAGTCACATGATGTGCTGTCTACCAAAGTGAGGGACCTCTGATCTAGGAGGAACAGTTGGGAGGTGGTCTTAGTGAGAGTGGGAGGGGTAGCACTTTGGAGAACTATTCCACTCAAGGGCACTGACATTCATGATTATTGAGATTGTGTAGATTTCAATACAGCTGCATGGGCTGGACAATAAAATTATTGTGTCTGTTAACCAAGTCAACCTCATTGAGAAGCCTGCAACTGCTTACCATTGCTTCCCTGATAGTCAGAAGGGGTTGTACTTAATTCAGTTTTCAAAGTGCTAGTAGGGCAGGCCTGACACATCTGTGGTAAACAAACTCAACCCCCATGGCTGAGGCCTCATAGTCCATGTCTAGGGACTACTGAATAGAGTCTGATGGTAATTCTTTCAAGTAGAAGGGCAATTAACATTAGCTTTTACATGTAATGCAGAAAAAGATGCAGTCTTTGCCACCAAAGTTCGGAACGTAACTGTTTCTTTATTGATGTGCAGTGTCCATAGCCCTTACCAGGCATTATCTTTCAGCAGTCTTTTTTGGCTTTGATCTCCTTTTCAGAGACTGTGTTAGAAACTGGTTTACTGGTTGACTGGGCTGTGAGACCTGGTCAGGCAGCAACCACCATACCTAGCCATGGTAAGGCACAAGCAAATCCCAAATAAACCTGACCTCAACCCCCTGATAGCTTGGCACAGAGCATCCAGGCTTAACTCTGAGGCAATGTGTAAAGTATCTGTGCACCCTTTCAAACATGAAAACAAGGAAAAGACAATAGAAAAAGGAGCCAAAGGAGATTAGACAAATAGAACAAAATTTACTGAATAAAACAAGACCAACATTACAAAAAAATCCAATCTGTAGACCCGGAGTCAAGAATGTGTAAAGAATAGACTCCTAATAACGGAAAGTGCAAACCACAGTTATATGGTTGTGCTGTACTTGGTCAAAGTCAAAAGATCAGGCCGAATGAAGCGCGGGTCAGATACAGTCCCGGATTAGCTCAGCTAAAGTTTTTTTTCCTGAGATTTTCTGCAGATAGTCCCATTCTAATTAGAGAGGATTTTAAGGAGCAAGGAGAGAGTCATGGGCTGTAGTCAGTGTGGTGAGGAGAGTAGATACAGTGTTACAGATGGTAAGGCTGGAGCTTCGTGTTGGTGATCCCCCAAGGGTTGTTGGTGCTGCGGGGCCAACGGGTCAATATGCGGTCACAAAGAGCCAACAAACTTGATTTCTAGAGCTTGTGAGCCACACCAAGGGTCTAGGATCTGGGAGGCACCACTTTGAGGTCAGGAACGTGCTGCAGCTGGATACAAGAGCTGATTTGCGAGCCTTTTATGTTCCTGTGGATCTGATCAGGAGGCCAGGAGACTAGCCTTTTGAGTCACTCTGGGGTCCTGGGTTCAAGTTGAAGTTTCAGGTTCAGTTCTTCTTCCCCAGGCATGAGTTAGCAGGCAGCAGGTCAGCACAGCAGGGCAGTGATTCCTTTAGAGCACCAGTCCAGCAGAGGGGCAATACTCGTAGCAGAACAGCAGTCCTTCTTCCTGGCAGATTATCCACAGGTTCGGAAGAAGTGTACTGAAGGGTTGGTGTCTGAGGTCCTTTTCTATACACAGTTATGCTTTTGAAGAGGACATATGTGTCAGGATTCGAGTAATTGCGCCTGCAGGACTACAAATCCCATAATGATGAAATGTAACAGAGGCTATATTTTGTGATGACCACTAGATGGCGCTGTAAATGATTACTCCTTGGAATCGTGTTCGAGAAAGTGTGGTCGCGTTCCCTGTGTTGGGAGCTAGTTCCAGGAATTGGATTTGTAATTTGGACTGTCTTCAAGTTTGTTTGGCGAGGTCCTCTCGCATCTGTCAAGCCGAAGGGAGGGAAGGCTTTTCCTCCGGTTCTCTACCTGGTCGCGAGCGGCTGCCGCGCAGGCAGAGACGTGTGTCCCTGTTCCTCAATCAGACGCCGGGTTGGTGCTACGGCGGCTGAGAAAAGGATTGTGAGCTGACAGCAGGGTTTCCCGGACGCGAGCGGCTGCCGCGAGGGAAGAATTCCAGCGCCTGTGGGTTCGCTGCAAGGACGCTGATTGTGTTGCCAAATATCCGGGAAGACTGGAGAGTGCTTCCTATCCCTGACAGTGCTGTGAATTATACCGCGAGGGTATTCCGCGAGGCAACAGTAGCTGGCACTGTAGTGCTTGAGTTGTTGAAAAAAGATAAGAAACGTGCAACCTGTTTTGTGACATATCCGATGAGAGAGTGGATTGGTAAGCCTAGGATGCTGCTTTGAACAATCCTCACAACAGGGAACTGGTAAGCCTCGGACGAGGAAAAACTGCTTGGTTTATTTTTTGTTAGTATTCCAAAATTAGTTGGGCCCAACTAGGAATACTAAATCGAACTCTTTTGCCCTGAACTAAACTGGATGTGCTCTTGAAGTATAAACTCACAACTTTTTGAACTTCTTGCTTTTGGTTCTACGGCCGCTTCACTAACTATTTTCAACTGGGTTACTGGAGAAAACTATTTGCTATCAAGGGAAGCATATATGGTATGTGTAGGGAATGCTATGTCTTTTGTGTTGTGCTGCTAACTGTTGAATCTTTATTGACAAGTGGTTTCTTCGCAGGGAGTCCTCTGGTATAGAGAAGTATCTATGGTTTTAGAGGAAAGAGGTCCCCCTCCTGATATATTGGTATGTACCATTCTACTAGCGAGAATTGAATGAGAGTAGTTAGGATTGATGTGATAATCTTCTCTTTCTTGTCGTTTCAGCTATCCCATCCGTTCCAGACCCTTTCCTTACCTTCCCTGATTTATCCCTCGCTTGATTACCTTTACGCTCTGTGTTATATGTGCAGTCAGAGTGTGGGGAAATCAGGAGGTGGACCCCTTTTGGCATCACCCTGATCCTGAGGTTTCCAGAATCGTGACAGAATCATTTACCCAAGAAAATAGTAAACCTCCCGGTCAGGGTGTGCTGAAAGATGACCACATTAGAAGACGTCATGCAGGCATTGGTTATAGTTCAGCAGGAGCTGGTGACTTCTCGGGCGGAAACTGCTGCTCTAAAGGAAAGGCTTGATAGGCAGGCTAGAAACCCTTTTGATGCTTCTGCAGGAGCACCGCAAATACAGGTTACAGTGCCCCCGCCGATACCCTTGGCTAGTCCTGAGAGATATGCAGGGGACCCTCTTAGGATCCAAACATTCTTGACTCAGATTACTTTGCATTTTTCGTGTAGGCCAGCGTCCTTCCCTACCAACCATTCCAGGGTGGCTTTTGCGATTTCTTACATGACTGGGGAGGCGGCAGATTGGGCAGTCCCTTTGGTGCGCAAAGATGATCCGTTGTTGACAGACTGGAATGCCTTTCGAAGAGAGTTTGAGAGGGTGTTCGATAGAAGGGCTACCACCCTTAGTGCGGATCGTGACTTGTTGGGGTTGCGTCAAGGGAGAAAGGATTTAATTACTTATATGACAACGTTCAATCGCCTGGTGGGGGAAACGGCATGGCCTGAAGAAAAAAGAATGGCATTGTATTATCAGGGGTTGAACGAAGACATGAAAGACGTCCTGGCCCAAATTGATCCCCAGCCCACGAGTTGTTTAGCATTGATTAATCTGACCCTGCGTTTGGATCACCGTTTGTCTGAGAGGGGAGGTGAGCGGAGGAAAGGTGGGCGAACATGGAGTGGGTATGAGGTGGAGAGCGTTAATCAGAAGAGGGATTCAGGTCCTGAGGCTATGGAAGTAGGAGCTGTACGGCCACCATTAACCAAGGCAGAAAGAGAGAACAGACGTGCCCTCGGTCTATGCATGTATTGCGGCAAGAAGGGGCACTACGTGAGGGAATGTCCGTCAAAACCCCAAAAAAGAGGCTTGTTTTTTCCTCCCAAAAAGATGGTTGCAGTAGTTGCTGAAAACTCCTATGCGTTACAGGAAGCCGAAGAGGGGACTGAGAGTAGGCCTACCTCTCCTAGGGAATGGAGGATTCCGTCGTTGGGAGTAGTGGACAGAATGGAAGCAGTGTCCCATGTGATATTGCCCATGTATCTGGGGTCAGGACAGAATAAGGTATCGGTGAACACAATGGTGGATTCCGGGGCCACGGGAAATTTTATTGACTATGGGTTGGTACAGAAGCTAGGATTGAAGAAAGTTCCCACTCAATCCCCAGAGTTGGTGTTGGCAGTGGATGGCACCCCTCTTAAGTCAGGTCCCATTGTAGAACATACCGAGGCGTTAGAGTTGACTCTTTGTGGACAGCCGTGGGATCATGTGGAATCCATTGTTCTGAACATGATTGAGGCCCCACAATACGAAATCATATTGGGGATGCCGTGGTTGTGGAAACACAATCCTTTGATGGATTGGAAGTTGAAAACTATCCAGTTCACTTCGGAGTTTTGTGTTGCCGACTGTTTACAGGATAATGAGGGATCACATACTCTATCTTTGGCCCAGAGCTACAGAGTAGCCACTGCAGCCGAGAAAGAGGTGACTCTGCCAAGAGAATACCATCAGTACCAGGCCGTGTTCAGTAAAGTGGAGGCCGAAAAGCTTCCACCTCATCGCGACTATGACTGTCGAATAGATTTGGTGGAAGGTTCCAAGATCCCTACGTGTAGAGTTTATGCGCTGTCTGATTCAGAGACGAAATATTTGAAAGAGTATTTGGAACATCTGTGTTCTTTGGGGTTCATTAGACCATCACGTTCCCCAGCAGCCTCGCCTCTTTTCTTCATCTCTAAGGCCAACGGTGAGCTGCGCGCTTGCATAGACTTTAGACAGTTGAATAAGATCACGATTAAAAATCGTTACCCTCTTCCACTCATCCCTGTTCTGTTAGACCAGGTGAAGGAGGCCACCATATACACCCGGTTGGATCTTCGTGGGGCGTATCATCTGGTGCGAATCCAGGCCGGTGATGAGTGGAAGACGGCGTTCAAAACACGCTTTGGTCTATTCGAGTATCTCGTGATGCCGTTTGGGCTCTGTAACGCCCCTGCGGCGTTTCAGTTTTTTCTGAACGACATCATGAAGGAATACATCGATCAGTTTGTTGTCATCTATATTGATGATATTCTGATTTACTCAGATGATCCAGCTCAGCATGTTGGCCAGGTTGTCTTGATCCTCCAGAAGTTACAGGAACACTGCTTATACTGTAAATTAAGTAAGTGTGAGTTTGGAGTGACTGAAGTGGAGTTTCTGGGGGTGATCTTGAATCCTCAAGGGTTTAGGATGGCTGATCGAAAAGTGAAGGCAGTACAAGAATGGCCTGTTCCTAGGAGTGTGAAGGATGTACAGTGCTTCCTAGGCTTCTCCAATTATTATCGGAGATTCATAGCTCATTTTTCACAGCTAGCCTCTCCAGTAACCCGGTTGTTAAGGAAGGGTGTTACCTTCTGTTGGACTTTGGAGGCCGGAGAGGCTTTTGAGCAGATGAAAAAGGCTTTCTGTTCTGCCCCTATTTTGCGACATCCTCAATCTGATGTTCCCTTCGTTGTAGAAGCTGATGCCTCGGACATTGCTATTGGAGCGGTGCTCTCACAAAGAGATAAAACCACAGGTCAACTACACCCTGTTGCCTTTTTGTCCAAAAAGCTGAATCCTGCGGAGGTGAACTACACAGTGGCAGAAAAAGAACTGTTGGCAGTAAAAAGGGCTTTTGAGGAGTGGAGGCCTTATTTGTGGGGGGGTCAACATCCTGTTACTGTGTTCTCTGATCACCGCAACCTGCAATTTATGAAAACTGCTAGGCACCTGTCGCAACGTCAAATGCGGTGGATGTTATTCTTCGCAGAATACGACTTTACAATCACCTTTCGTCCGGGTGCTGATAATCGAAAGGCAGACTCCTTGTCCCGCCAATTGGATCCCGGAGCATCACCAAAGGGTGAACAGTTGTCGATTCTACCACCGGAGAGAGTGGTGTGTGCCACTACTGTGGAGACATTTCTGGAAGCAGTACGTAAACAACGTTCCGCATCACAGTGGCAGGTTTGGGCGGGTAAAGAAAAACATCGAACACTGAAACATGGACTTCCAATGCGAAACAATGCTCTGTTTCTTCCCTCACATGAACTACGTCTAATGGCCTTCAACTGGTGTCACAACGCCATGGTGGCGGGTCATCCGGGACACACAAAAACAATACAGGCGATACAAAGACACTTTTGGTGGGAAGGAATGGTGACCGATGTAAAATCCTGGATTGAGCAGTGTGAAATCTGTGCAAGAGCTAAAAATGAACAGACCAGGAGTAAGGGGTTGTTGATGCCTCTTCCTACCCCCTCTAGACCTTGGCAGACGATAAGCCTGGATTTCGTGCTGGGACTACCCATGGACAAGGGATGCGACGCCATTCTGGTAGTGGTAGATAGTCTGACCAAGATGGGACATTTTATCCCCTGTCGCAATCTACCTACGGCTGCCCAGACCGCGCAGTTGCTGTTGACTGAGGTGGTAAGGTTGCATGGTATACCTAAAGTCATCGTCTCGGATCGTGGACCACAGTTTGTCGCCAGGTTCTGGCATACATGGTGTAAGGCGCTACAGGTAACGGATGCATTGTCTACGAGCTTTCATCCCCAGTCGGATGGTCAAACCGAGAGACTTAACCAAACGCTCAAGAAATACCTGCGGTGCTACGCCGAAGAGGCTAAGGATTCCTGGGTCTCTTTGTTATGGTTGGCCGAACTGTCCTACAACAACGCTTGGCATAGTTCTACGGGGGAATCTCCTTTTCGGGCCAATACAGGCTACCATGCGGATCTCTTGCCAGTAACTATCCCTAGCGAGGTGCATAACCATCCCACTGTTGCTTCTAGGATGAAGGCTTTGCTGAAGATCCATAGACAGGTACAACTGCACCTGGAAAGGGCAAAAACCACGTATAAGAAATGGGAAGATCGTCGTCGGCAGAAGGGTCCTGAATACCAAGTGGGGGATAAGGTGTGGCTGTCGACCAAAAACATTCGTTTTCGCTACCGCAGTATCTTCCATCCTAGGTTTATTGGACCTTATGAGGTGCTGCGGGTAGTGAATCCTGTAGCCTACAAACTGAAGTTGCCAGCATCCTTACGGATCCATCCGGTTTTCCATTGCAGTTTGTTGAAGCCCGCGAGAACGGGGAAGCGGCAAGCGGTCCCTCCAGTGATGAGGGATGGCCAGTTGGAATATGAGGTGCGTAGAATAGTGGATTCTAAATACCAACGAGGGAAGCTGTGGTATCTCATATCCTGGAAAGGATACGACTCAGAGGATGACTCCTGGGAACCCTGTAATGAAGTACATGCCCCTCTGGCAGTTCGACGGTTCTATGCCCAGAATCCGGGGAAGCCTGGTGCTAGAAGGCGCCGTTGAGGAGGGCATACTGTCAGGATTCGAGTAATTGCGCCTGCAGGACTACAAATCCCATAATGATGAAATGTAACAGAGGCTATATTTTGTGATGACCACTAGATGGCGCTGTAAATGATTACTCCTTGGAATCGTGTTCGAGAAAGTGTGGTCGCGTTCCCTGTGTTGGGAGCTAGTTCCAGGAATTGGATTTGTAATTTGGACTGTCTTCAAGTTTGTTTGGCGAGGTCCTCTCGCATCTGTCAAGCCGAAGGGAGGGAAGGCTTTTCCTCCGGTTCTCTACCTGGTCGCGAGCGGCTGCCGCGCAGGCAGAGACGTGTGTCCCTGTTCCTCAATCAGACGCCGGGTTGGTGCTACGGCGGCTGAGAAAAGGATTGTGAGCTGACAGCAGGGTTTCCCGGACGCGAGCGGCTGCCGCGAGGGAAGAATTCCAGCGCCTGTGGGTTCGCTGCAAGGACGCTGATTGTGTTGCCAAATATCCGGGAAGACTGGAGAGTGCTTCCTATCCCTGACAGTGCTGTGAATTATACCGCGAGGGTATTCCGCGAGGCAACAGTAGCTGGCACTGTAGTGCTTGAGTTGTTGAAAAAAGATAAGAAACGTGCAACCTGTTTTGTGACATATCCGATGAGAGAGTGGATTGGTAAGCCTAGGATGCTGCTTTGAACAATCCTCACAACAGGGAACTGGTAAGCCTCGGACGAGGAAAAACTGCTTGGTTTATTTTTTGTTAGTATTCCAAAATTAGTTGGGCCCAACTAGGAATACTAAATCGAACTCTTTTGCCCTGAACTAAACTGGATGTGCTCTTGAAGTATAAACTCACAACTTTTTGAACTTCTTGCTTTTGGTTCTACGGCCGCTTCACTAACTATTTTCAACTGGGTTACTGGAGAAAACTATTTGCTATCAAGGGAAGCATATATGGTATGTGTAGGGAATGCTATGTCTTTTGTGTTGTGCTGCTAACTGTTGAATCTTTATTGACAAGTGGTTTCTTCGCAGGGAGTCCTCTGGTATAGAGAAGTATCTATGGTTTTAGAGGAAAGAGGTCCCCCTCCTGATATATTGGTATGTACCATTCTACTAGCGAGAATTGAATGAGAGTAGTTAGGATTGATGTGATAATCTTCTCTTTCTTGTCGTTTCAGCTATCCCATCCGTTCCAGACCCTTTCCTTACCTTCCCTGATTTATCCCTCGCTTGATTACCTTTACGCTCTGTGTTATATGTGCAGTCAGAGTGTGGGGAAATCAGGAGGTGGACCCCTTTTGGCATCACCCTGATCCTGAGGTTTCCAGAATCGTGACAATATGCTTCTAGAGGCATGCATTTGAAGTGCACAGATGCCCTAGCTTCCCTGCCCGGGTTCCAGTCTAACTGCAGGGGTATGCAACTTTTTGTGTAGAGACAGTATACATCTTTTTCAAGTGTAAGTTGGGCTGGGCCCATCTCCCCCATCCATCTTGCCAGTGATGGCCCATCCAGTCTCACCTTAGCTCCCCATTGTGTGTGAGGAATACACACAACACAACTGTCAGCTACATCCAGTCATGTGACTCTGAGACAGGCCGCAGCCCCCAAATGGCTAAGGCAAGGCAATGCAAACTTTCTAAAAGTGTCATTTTCAGAATTGCAATTTAAAATCTGACTTCACCGTACGTTAGGATTTTAAATTGTGATTCCAGAGACACAAATTATGAACTGGTTATCTCTTCCCATTTGGAAATTACACGTATGGAATGTAATAAGGCAACCCCAATGCTATCTATAAGAAAGATCAGACTTGTAGTAGTGAACTTTGGATTTAAGACTTTTTCACTACCAGGTGAGGTAAAATTTAAAAGTATATATCGAATTTTATAAATAAATTGCAACCTGCCCTTAGTGCTATCCAAGTCCTACCTCAGGGGTCACTTACATGTATTAAAAAGTTTGTGCGTGGCAAAAAGTTTACTTTGCCAGGTCAACATGACAGTTATAAAATTGCCCACATAGGCTCTGCAATAGCAGGCCGGAATAATTTTTAAAGTACTACTTGAGTGGGTGCTACAAGCAGTGCTGCAGGCCCACTAGTAGCATTTAATTTACAAGCCCTGGTCACGTGTAGTGCCACTTTACTTGAGACTTGCAAGTAAATTGAATATGAAAATTGTGTGTAAGCCAAAGTTACCATGTTTTAGGGAAGCAAAAACAGGAGGTCTGAAAGCAAAATGTTAGGGGGAAACAATGCCAAGGATGCCAGGACTAACATCTAGCATTATCTGTCTTGCTAGATGTGTGAATTGAGAATTAATCATAAATTAAAAAAAAATCCATACATATGCACATGGATAGAGGAGACTTGGGTCAACCCAGTTCATCCACTCATTCAGATCTCACTACCATCCACTACACTACAGAGTTCAACGTACGCCAAAGGGCCTACCCACTTCAGCCACGGCTCTATTGCACTGTGAGCAACTAGATTTTTCTTGACCTTGCCATCACATCTACCCGACGTCAGGGCTGATGGGCCAATACTTTACTATTGGTTTTAGTCATTCTTATATGTTTAAAATATGTGAGCTATGTCTGCAATAAAAATATTAAAACAAATAGCCACAGCACCAGCACCAGCTTGGAAAAACTATATCTATTGGGTTTCCAAATTCTTGTTATATATGGAATCTTCTCTTGATTTTTAATCACTGATTGTGAATGCCTAGATCTTTCGTGATAATATGACTACAGCTGGCTGTCATTACAGTGATAATTACATTTATCAAGCTGAGTACAGCAAGGGCTTTTGATATAGGAAGGTGCATTTTTATTGTATATTTTATATTTTAAAAAACAATGCAATATCAAATAAGCAACCATCAATTCACCCTACTAATAATGCATTAAACAAATTCCAGCGGACATGGCGCGGGGGAGGAGCGGTGATGAACGGCAGAATGGCGGTGAGGACCGGCGGACAGGCGGGAGGAGCGGTAAGCGGCGAGGAGCGGTGGACCGGTGAAATGAGGAGCGCGCGGGATGAGCGGCGGCTGAGGTAAGGCTCCGGGCAGGCGGGAGTCAGGCCAGGCGGTGGTCGGGGCAGGCGGGGGCGGGTGGGGGATGGGACGGGCGGGCGGGGGACCGGGCTGCTTGGCAATGTCGGGGCAGGCGGGGGACGGGCCGGTGGGGGACTGGGCGGACGGGGGCCCGGGCAGCTTGACAATTTCGGGGTGGGCGGGGGGCCGGGCTGATGCTGCACAATGTCAGGGCGGGCGGGGTTCCGGGAAGTCTGATTGCTCCCGGACAAGGTCGGGACGGGCTGCTAGTATATATATATATATATATATACACTGAATTAGATTACAGTGAAGATGCTATTGCCTTTTTTTAATTGTTCCCTGAGATTTCCTAAACTTTGCTTCTACAGCATAATCTATTTCATGTGTTATAGTGCTTATCTAGCTTTTTAGTAGCATCTTCCTAGTTAGTTTCAGAATTGTTTTTACTGGAGGCAATCATTTCTTAATATCAGCTCCAAATTGGTTCAAATAGCTACCACACTTGTTGTAGGTTTAGTTCCCAGCTCTTCTCTAATGAGGCCCTTAAAACTATAATTAACCAAATCAGTAAGATTTGAAATGACTAACTGTGTCAGTCCAAATTCTAATCTTATCAAGGCATGCGGTCTACCAGATCATAACTTTAAAAAATGCAGTATAATTGAAATAAAAATGGAATACCTCCATCTTTTATTTCTCAGAAACTATGGCCCCATATGATAAAATGGGGCAATTTGTCATTGTTAAATCTGTTAGTGTGGAGCCAAAATAAATGTCCAAAACAGGCAATGGCTTTGGCTTTTGAATTCAGTCTAGTCTTAATCCAGTCTTAACCATGAGGATAAGGCATGTGTAAATCAAAGGATACTTCTAGATACGTTTATTCTGTGGACTGCTCTATTACTCCTTCTAGTCTTCAAATCCAGACTTTGTTTTTCCAAATTACTTTATTGTTGTTTTGCTATAATTAATAAGTAATTCTCCATGCAAAACTCTCCTACTTGTTTTAATATATCTGTAAGCTATCCTGGGTCTTTGCTTTTAGGAAAAGATATTCAACATATAGTAAAGTGATATTTTCCTGTTACTGTGTTCAAGTGGATCTCCATCCCCTTACTAAGGATTGGGGCTAAATCAGCAATATAATGTGCAAATAGTATAGGTGTCAGGGTACAACTTGTTCAATGACAATATAGGTCATGACTGTAGGTGTTAATCTTCACACCTATGTGCCATTATAAGGTAAAATAATTCCGGATCGGCAGCAAATAGATTACTGGTTTATCGTGTGTATGTTTATAAGCCCGGGTGAGTATGTTGTATTATGAGTAACCCAAGCTAGTAATGTCGCGCCATCAGTATTTTCTTGGTAGCAGAGGATGGTTAGGTTTTAGTTAAGAGAGATAGTTAGTTGTGTACACTGTTCCCACCAACGTGCGCGCGTGGGCGCGCGCCCACGTCTGTATCATGAAGCGCGCAGACTTGTGTGAGGAGCGCGCACACACACAGCACTTCAATCAACAACATTTGCGCAGCTGCTTTTAAAAAGCGAGCAGCGCGAAAACCGGGTGTTTCTTTATGTTTGCTTTTGTTTAAAGTATTCATGTTAATTGCAGCGCCGTCACGAGCTGCAATTAACATGAACACTTTAAACAAAAGCAAATAATGTGCCCATCACCCCTCAGCTGCGCTCTATTACGTAGAGAAAGGCAGCAACTCTACAAACACAGCGTGTGCTTTTCACGTCGTGTTTGTAGAGATGCTGCATTTCTTTTCTTAACAGAGCTGGGCTGCGGGGTGATTGTGGGGCTTTGTTAAAGTTTTCAGGTTAATCACCGACGCCCGTCTGGGGCTGTAATTAACCCAAAAACTTTAACAAAGCCCCACAATCACCCCGCAGCCCAGCTCTGTTAAGAAAAGAAATGCAGCATCTCTAGAAACACGACGTGAAAAGCACACGCTGTGATTGTAGAGTTGCTGCCTTTCTCTACTTAATTAAAGGGTGATCGTGATACATTGCATTCTGCAAAAAGCACAATTTAACTCGGATATCATATTAAGATTTTAAAAATGAGTCAAGAGAATGCAATAAGGAACAATTGTTTTTACCTAGGTCCCTAAAGACATGTAACACACCTGAAATCAGTCAAATTCGGGGTGTCAGTTCCAGGAAAGGATGTTTGAGGCCAGACATTGAAATCCTCATAGAAGAGTGTACCGAGTGAGGTACCTCCTGGCATAAAAAATTCACGTTCCACAGCAGATAGTTAGAATTATTCTAATTATGGGAGATCCATCTGCATAAGTGCAGGGACTCATGAGACAAAGTATTGGTTATTGTAGCACCCCATTTGATTTACAGAGCAATATGTAATGGCCTTGTTTGGCGGTGCCTAAACAAAACACAGTGGGTGCAGGATACTGGCAACAAACCTGTGCCCACATTAATTTGGGGTAGGGTGAATATCCAAGTGTGCATCCCCTGACTCAATTCTAAAGTCACTTCTCATCTTGACCACTCGGACCCTTCACTTGCTCGGTTTGCCCTCCCAGCTCTTTTCTCCATGAAGACTGAATACTGAGGGACATATTTACAAGCGGATACTGCCACCAGAACGTCACTTTTAGCGACGTTCTGGTGGAAATATGCCCTTCTACATATTTACAAAGCGGCGTTAAGCCACTTTTTGTGGCTTAACGCTGGCTTGTAAATAAGGCCCCTTAACACACATCACTTATCATTAAAGGGTCGTGCAACGATCGTTGATGTGGGTCTTCCACCGCAATACCCATTGCTTTCGACGCTGCCTCAGATTTACAAGGAGGTATAAATCTGAGGCAAAGCCAAAAAATAAGGCTATGCAAGAGCAGCTGTTAGAATGGCAAAATGAGGAGAAATACCTTTATTTCTCCTTGTTTTTGCTTTTTCTATGTGTACTGCATTCTGCAGAATATATAGAAAGAGCAAAATGCCATTAATAATTTTTTCTGTGCGGGAAGGTGTCCCTAACTAAGAAGGGTGGAAGGTTGGTTAGGTCTTGCCAAGATTTTTAATCTTGCCAAGATGCAGGTCTGAGCAGATGGCAGCTACAAGTGTGTAAATGACTTATCTATCTGTCGGGAGTATTCTCTTCACTAACACTTGCTTCCCTTCTCTTTTTGTAACTCAGGGTCAGCAACATTGTTGTGGTGCCACCAGGGCTTTAAGTTGAAGCCTTTTCAATATTACACACAGGCCATAGTTGCTGCTTATTTATCTTATGCAACTAACAACCATTGACAAAGCCAATAGTCCTTACTTGTAGGTATGATTTATTTATTTTAAGACTTTTATATAGCGCGAACTAGACTGAGACGTTGGGTATCAGAGCGCTTTACATGAGCACCAGTTTTGTTACAGGATACATTTTTGTTAGGCATGGGGAAATGAAGTGATTTCCTCATAATCGTTGTTGAGACTCGGACCCGGTTCCCCAGCTTCAAAATCGACCGCTCTAGCCATAAGGCTACATCCTCTCCGCCCTAGCAGTCTAAAGGCGGTTTGACCAAGATATCTTCACTTGAACATTTTACTAATTTTTAAGACATCAAAAGCTCAATCGAAATAGCAAGAAAAGGCACAAGGTTAAGAGCAATTCTATATAAGGGTCAGAGAAATTCATTCATATGAGAGCACTCCCAGGGAAAAAAGATTATACTATCTCCCTGTAGATCACCAAGGTCCCGATCTACTAATCAATTCTCGTAAGCAACTGCATTTTATTACCGACTCTGATTGGGTCATACTCTCGAAAGCCCCGTATAAGACACACTTGTGATAAAAAGCTGTCTATCGTGCTCCACACACACACAAACATTACAAAACCCCTCTCTCTTTCATATTTATTTTGTTTAATAGCGCCACTCATACCAGTGTAAGGTGTTAAGCACTTTACATCGCATACACATTACACAGAGACACTCAATCATAGTGTGTAAATCAATGTTTAGGAAATGTTACATAAGAGAGAGGAATAAAATGTATTTTCTCAAAAGAGCTGGGCTGCTAGGGTTTTAAGCAAACGTTTGTAGTGATATTTGGTACTGCACACATGCGCGGTGTGGTTCCTGGCGCACATAGCCACGGCTGAAGCGCACAGAGACCCTACACTGCCGCACACAGAGGAAAAAAATTAGAGGGAACATTGGTTGTGTATTGATAATATATTGATTTATGTATTAACCAAAACCCGTTTGTATTGTTTCATGTTGTCCAGAATTCCCTGGGGATATTGAATAACGGGTGGTCAATGGAAGCCACACTGCAGTGAGGTTACTAGCCTTGATGACGAAAAGTGTGAAAAGTTAGGTTGAACTTGAAGTGCTTATTAGGGATTATTTTCATGTATAAAAGTGAGAGTGACTGGTAGAAAAGGAGTTCGCTGGTGAAACTTTGGTCTTATATCACCTAGAAAGGGGAAGTCTGAAGGACTAACAGGTTCTTTGATGCTTGAGTGAAGAGTAAGCGGAAGAGGTTTTACTCGTAGTGTGTGAAGGGTAAACAGAAAAGTTTTACTCGTCGTGAAAGAAATTGGCTTTTCTTTTAATTTAGTCAATCAGGCACAGTAGCAAATGTTTTCATGTTGTTAATTAATGAAAAGTGCAATTAAAAATTGAAAGAAAATTGAGTTTTCGTATTACCTTGCAAAGGAGGGGTCAGTCGCGGGTGCTGCACTGACGTCACTGAGAGCAGCGCTGGTATTGGTTCAGACAACGGGTGTGTAGCCAAGGTAACATTTTAAAGGATGGGTGAGTGCAGAAAGTGAATCTCACGTCACAGGAAAGCCACACATGTATTGGCTGAAACAAAACTGATTGGTTGGAAGAATAAAAGACATGCTGCTATTGGAAAAGCATTTAAGCGAAGTAAAAACAATTGATTAAATTGCCAAAGAAGAATTTTCCTTGTTAATAGACAGTGGAGATTATATGTGGAACCCCGATCCAACTATAACAGGATCCCGCCCCACATAGAAGATTTATAGCCCACATGCAGTACATTAGAGGGAGACCAAGCACAATGTACGGAGAGAAAAGAAAAATGTAATTTATGCAGGAAATTAAGAATTATTTAAAAAATTATAAACCGATTGAGACTAGAGAAGGAATTGTTATTCCTCCTCCAAAAACACCTGCATTATATATAATGATAGAAGAGGTTACCATACTTGTGTCTGGTTAGAAAACTGGATAGAATACACAAAAGATGATGGAATATTATTATTCCCAGAGTACGGAACATTTAACAGGAGAATTTTGCACAATTTACGAACTCGCATGAATGAATTAGAACCAAGGCCTAGATTAACTCAATATGAAGCTTTAGAAGAATTGGAGACTGAGGCCTTTGAGCGAGACAGACCCCGATGTGACAGAAGGATAAGTAAATTTTATCTGAGATTTCCCTGAAAGAATAGAGATAAGCAGATGAAATAATGGAGACAGGCTATGGTAGTAGAAGGAATATATCCAGTATTAACTACAGAAAAAGCAACAGGAAGTAAATGCACAGAGAAAACAAAACTTGTAGTAACAAGTAGTGGAGATTCTGAAGACGATTATTTTGAAGATTTATTAATGACAAATCCTCCACCTTATCAGTAAGATGTAAATAGAATTACTCCTAGTGCTCCACTTTTGAAAACACCTTTAGTTCAGCAGATTGTACATGAGACTTCAATGGAAAGGGTAGTACAATAAAAAGAAAGAGAAGCAATAAATAAAAACTGAAATTAGTTCATTCAGAAAATAACCCAGTTAAATACAAGTCCTGAAGCACTAATGACACCATTGACTTTAGGTCCTGTCGCTACCTTATATTGGGACAAGCAAACCGGTCGTAAAACTCCCATCCTGACTACTCCTATCAAGCTACCTAGAAAGGAAAATATATTAGTTGATGACCAAGCCAGTGAGTTTGAATCAGTGATTTCTTTAATGGATTTGCCATTAAGAGAACTAATAAGTGAGAACCAGCCTACACCGCTCCCAAACCAACAGACCACGCACGCAACCTGGGCTTCATCCTGGGCTCTTCCCTCTCGATGACCAGACAAGTTAACGCTGTCTCCTCATCGTGCTTCAACAGCCTACGCATGCTCCGCAAGATCTTCCGCTGGATCCCGACCGAAACCAGGAAGACGGTCACCCAGGCACTCATCACCAACCGACTGGACTTCAGAAACTCCCTCTACGCCGGAACCACAGCCAAGCTACAGAGGAGACTCCAACGCATCCAGAACGCCTCCGCCCGACTCATCCTGAACATCCCCCGACGTAGCCACATCTCCGGCCACCTGAGGGACCTTCACTGGCTCCCCATCAACAAGAGGATCACGTTCAGGCTCCTCACCCACGCACACAAGTCTCTCCATGACCTGGGCCCCAAGTACCTCAACGACCGTCTGACCTTCTACACGCCCACCCGCCAGCTACGATCCACCAGCCTCGCCCTCGCCACCGAACCACGCATCCGAAGAGCCACCACCGGAGGCAGATCCTTCTCCTACTTGGCGGCCAAGACATGGAACTCCCTCCCCATCCACCTCCGACTGACCCAGGACCATCTCACCTTCAGGAGACAACTCAAGACCTGGCTGTTCGAGCAGTAGCAGACCCCCTCCCCCAAGCGCCTTGAGACCCTCCCGGGTGAGTAGCGCGCTATACAAGTGCTCTGATTGATTGATTGATTGACTCATTTAGAAAAGTAACACCTGGGTGTTCAAAAGAAGTACAGATTGAAACTCCCACAGGAACAAAAAGTGCTACTGTAGTAACCACAGAAGAGATAGAAAGATGGACATGAGATATATACAAAAGCCAAAATCACAACCCAAGACATTAGATATATTTCAATTACAGGTAGAATTGGAAGAAATGATTGAGGAAATGTAGGGATAGAAAGATTAAATACTTTCAGTGAAGAAGAATTATTATTCATATGCAGAAACATTACCAGAAATATGAAAATATTTCATGTGAAATTAATGAATTTGGCCTCTGAAATGGGAATTGACATAGGTAAATCTAAAGTGTTGCAGAAACCATATAGAGCAGAATTCCCTGACAAAGATCTAGAAAAGATGAATTTGTCAGAAAGAAACTTACAGATCACAGAATTATTGACATTGTTGCAAAAATGGGGAGATTTAGATAGATAGAAAATTTGATGGACAAAGCAAATGGAAGAAGCTGAAGCAAATCGAACAACATCTGAGTATTTAATGAAGGAAACAGAAAATATTGAGAGGTTGTGCCCAATGAGAGAGGTTCCAGGAAGAGGTTATGTACACGTCCCATGGACTCAACAAGATATTTTATCATTTACAAATGATTTCCCAAAGCTTAGAGAAAAACCAGTAGAATGGTACAGGCAAGTTGAAAGGTTTGTGAAGGTTTCGAAAGTTCTGTTAAAAATGTAGATGGTTTGTTCTACATTGTGCTTCCGGCTGATTTATGGGCAGATTGTAAAATCACTGTAGATTGGCCTAATGATGAGGTAATGAAAAAATATCATCAGGTAATCACTTACTTGAAGGGAAAGATTCCCCCAAAAGAAACAGATTGGATAAAAATAGACAGAACTACCCAAGAAAAGGATGAGTCACTACATGCATATTATGAGCGTCTCTTACAGGTATTCAAACAGTACAGTGGGATTGAAAACATTGAAAACAAGGATATGAAACATTTTGTGTACCGTTTTGTGACTGGGTTAAGGTCAGATATATCTCAAATGATTAAAGAGCTTAGGTTATGTTGGCAGGCAAAACCGATCCACGAAATCGTTCAATATGCAAAGTATTGTGGGGATGAGATTGATAATAGACGGAGGAAATTAGAGGAAAAAGTAATGTGGGCTCAAGTAAAATTAGCAGAGCAACAAGAACTTCAGTTAAGTAATCAGGCAAATAATAAAGGAAAAGGGGACAATCAAGGTGAAGGCAATGGGAGCAAACCAAGAGGGCGAATGAGGAAAGTGGAGGCAAAGATAAAGTCTGTCACGGGTGCAGAAAATTGGGGCATTGGAAAAACGAGTGTAAACTTTTACAGAATAATAATGTCCAAACTCAAAAGTTAAATCCACAGACGTCGAATGAGGTGTTAATGAGTCAGCTGCAGCAAGTTGTACAGAGTACAGTGTGGGCACCGGATTCAGGGAGGGAAGTGTTAAGAAAAATTCTGTAACACCACAGTTTCTTTTGCAGGATTCATTTTTTGATGAGGAAACCCTATGATGGTGCCTGAAAGAGGGGGAAGAGGAATGCTTACTTGGCGCATTGTTGCCAGTAGATCAGTCAGGTCCATATATAGAAGGTAAAGTGAAAGGAAATGATGTGACCTTCTTGTTAGATACTGGTGCTACCCATTCTACTGTGGGAACAGCAGACGTTCCTAACCTACCCCTCTTGGGAAAAGCAATCCAAGTAGTGGGTGTTTCCAATAAACAGATTAGGACCCAATTACCCAACCGATAGAGGTATGTATTGGCAACTTCAAAGAAATGCACAAGTTTATCTTTTGTGGCTGGAGTCCTGTAAACTTACTAGGAAGGGATTTGTTGTACATAATGAACTGCACAATATATTGCAACCCGGATGGTGTTGCAATTCAGACTCCTGATGACGATGGAGTGTAACAGATCATGTTAGCCAGACAAGGAACTGCAAATAAAAAGATGACCCCAAGTGAGTTACCAGAGAAGGGTCAAAATACCGCAAATCCTGGTGTGTGGGGTTTTACCGGAAAAGAAGTAGGATTAATGGCAAATGTAGACCCAGTAAAAGTAACTGTGAAAGAAGATGCAGTCTACTCAAGTACCCAACAGTACAAAATGATCCCAGAACTAAAGGCTGGTGTTGCAGCAGAGATTGAATGATTAGTTGAACAAGGCATATTAAAAGGAATAATGAGTAGTCCTTGTAATTCACCTATAATTGGCAAAAAGAAACCAAACGGGAAATATAGAGTGGTCCAAGATTTGTGCAAAATCAATAAAGTAGTTGTACCATGTTGTCCAATAGTATTGAATCCAGCAGTGATTTTGTGTCAGATACCATGGAGCGCAGGATGGTTTACTATAATTGATTTGTTCCATGCCTTTTTCTCCATTCCATTGCATCCTGATAGTCCGTTTTTATTTTTGTTTAAATTTGATGAACATGTTTATGTTTTGAATCGTGTTCCACAAGGGTACACAGAAAGTCCATCGATTTTTAATCAGATTTTAAAAAAAGTTCTTGAATCTCTGGTGTTGCCCTGACGGTCCATCTTGGTGCAATACATTTACGACTTATTAGTTGCATCCAAAACATGAAATGATTGTGTCATTGACTCCATCGCATTATTGAATGAATGAATGTGGACATAAAGTGTCACCTGAGAAATTACAATTCTGCACCACTTTGGTCAAATATTTGGGACAACAAATAGAAGAGTGACTTCAGAAAGAATCAACATAATTAGAAATATGAAATTACCTCAGACACAGAAAGAAATAAGAATGGATGTTGGAGTTGTAGGTTATTGCAGGGAGTGGATTATGGGATTGATACAATTGGCAAAGAAAAAACCAAGAGACCCAGTAGAATGGGATGATGAAAGCATGACTTCATTTGGTAAGTTACACAATTGTCTGTGCTAAGCACCTGCGTTAGGTATACCAGATTATTCCAAAGAATTTGCACTATTCTGTGATGCAAGAGACAATTGTGCACTTTTAGTCCTGAAACAGACACATGGCCTAATGCGATGTCCTTTGGCATATTTTTCTGGGATGTACGACGTTACGACGCGTACCACAACAACGTGTGCTTTAACAACTCGTCGCTTACAACGCAAGTCGTTACCACGACTTGCATTGGAGGCGCGGATTGAGAATAGTATAATTTACTATTCTAACACCAGTACCTGTGGACACTAGGGAAGGTGTTGGAATAGTAAATATACTATTCTTAATCCTCTAGCGCCCTCTAGCGTAAGTCGTGGTTACGACTTGCGTTGTAACAGACGCCTTGTGAAAGCTTTGCGGAGTAAAATCTGCGTTGTAAAGGATGTTCCCCATTTTTCTGCCACTTTGGAACCAGTGGCATCTGCATTGCCAGTGCATGTCCCACATGTAGTTGTAATTCTTCGAACATTAACTCAGTACGTGACTTCTAGTCAGTGAGCAAGTCAAATTAGGTGCTGAAAATGTAACGATAGTCAGATGTACTTGTCTTAAACCCTACAACTTTGTTGCCTGATTCACCTTTTGAAGAAGTAAACGATGAGGTTGAACATGAATGTCTTGATGTCACTGAACATTGGGGCATATTACCAAGCAATAGCGATAATTATCGCTATTGCTTGGTTAGAGACAAAAATTTACCGCTCAGCTGCGGCGATTTTTATCGCAGATAAACCTTGGTATTACCAAGGTTTATCGCAAATGTGATAAAAATCGGCCGCAATGCATGAATATCGCTGAAAAGTCAGCGATATTCATGCATTACCGAGCTAATGCCCTTAGCCATTTTATCCACCTCCCATTGGATAACATGACTAAGAACTGCTCAGGGCAGGTGTTAGCTTTTGGAGATATTCGCGCTTAGCGCGAATATCTCCTAAAGTTGGTAATAGGAGATAGCGATGTTAGCGGCTGTTTCCAGTCGCTAACATCTTGGCACGCCCACTTTGCATGTCCTTAGTTATAAATATCACTGACATGCAAAGTGGGGCCCAAGATGGTCGCTATCTCCTACTAGCTGTTGCTAACTGGTGTTAGCGACAGCTAGGTAATAGGGAGATAATTTTATCTCCGCTTTCTTGACTTTTAAAGCCAAAAAAGCAGAGATAAACCCCCTTGATAATATGCCCCTAAGTTCCAAACCTCGTGCAGACATACAAGAAGAAACCTTAAAGAATCCAGATCATGAGCTGTTTGTAGATGGCTTGTGTATGCTTCATGATAAAGGAGGATTGAGTGCTGCTTATGCTGTATGTACATTGGCTGGAATAGTCAAAGCATCCTATTTACTAGGAGTCAAGTCTGCTTAAGTAGCCGAATGGGTCGCTTTAATTAAAGCTTGCAAAATTGGGAGAAATCGGAGAGTAACCATTTACACTGACAGTCAGTATAGCTACGGGGTTGTGCATGACTTTGGTCAGTTCGGATACAAAGGGATTTCATGACTTCTTCAGGAACCCCTATTAAAAATGGAAATTAAATTTTGATGCAATTAAATTACCAAAAGAAGTGGCCATGGTTAAATGTGCTGCTCAGCAATCAGGAAATGATAAAGTGACAGTTATTAATCGTTATGCTGACCAAGTTGCACAACACTGTGTTAAATACAAAATAGCAGTAAACAAGAAAATTGATGGATGTGGAATCAGCTGCCAACCTATGCTACTTGGGTGTATAGGAACATGGGAAGAAGAGAACGAATTACAAAATGAAGCAGAAACAAAAGAAAAGGAGGAATGGGAGACAATAGGTTGTCAGAGAAGAGCTGAAGATGGTGTGTGGGTTTACTTAGATGGAAGACCTGTGTTACCCCACTGTATGCTTGCACCAATGACTAGAATGTATCATGGAGACATGCACATAGGCAGAGATGCAATGATTAGACTTTTTCGACAAGATTGGTTCAATGCAAGGTTCAGAAATGCTGCAGAGAGTCTTTGCCAGAGATGCTTAATTTATCAACAGATGAACCCAGGCAGGAAAACTGTAGTTTGTCCAGGAAACATTGGGAAAACTGAGGGCCCATTTATAAGACTTCAGATTGATTTCATTCAGTTACCTGCTTGTTGAGGATTGAATATGTACTTGTCATTGTTTGTTTGTTTTCAAAGTGGTTGGAAGCGTACACCAGCAGGAGAAATAACAGCTTGACAGTGGCCAAACTCCTATTACGAGAACTCATTCCTAGGTTCAGTTTTCCAGTAACTGTTGAGTCAGACCGTGGGTGTCATCTTAATAGTGAAATAATTTGATTAATTTGTGAAGCATTCAAAATTGACCAAAAATTGCACTGTGCATACCGTCCAGAGGCTTCTGGAGTGGTAGAACAACTAAATGGCAGAATCAAGTCAAGACTAGGAAAGGTGTGCATCCACTGCACTGGAATGGCCTGAGGCTTTATCTCTTGTCCTGATGGGACTCAGAAGCATTCCATACAAGAATACAGGCTTGAGTCCCCATGAGATTCTCATGGGAAGGGCAATGAGGCAAGCATGTATACCAGGACACAAGCTGTTGAATATATCTGATGATTTGGTACTGGAGTATTGCAAAGAATTAGCTGACCAAGTGCGTTCTATCTCTTAACAGGTTGGGGAAGACGCGGTTGCGAGGCAGCCGAACCAAGCGCATGATCTGAATCCTGATGACTGGGTATTGATAAAAGATCACAGTCGAGAATCGTGCCTAGCACCAAGGTGGGCAATGCCACATCAGGTTATACTGGTTACAACAATAGCTGTAAAATGTGCAGGCCTGCCTAATTGGATACATGCCAGCCACACGAAGAGGATACCAACACCTGACGAAACAGAATCACAAGAAATTCAAGTGGTTGTGGGGGCTGATGGTTGTACAGCTGAAGAATCACATGCAATAGATTCTGAAGTAGCTGATCAAGAACAACCTAGCACTAATCAGGATGACTGGTTCCCAACAGTAGACATACCTGAAATAACTGTGAGAACAAGAAGCTGAACTTATCTAGACAGACAGAGTGATAGTGAGGATGAGACAGGAATAGAAGAACGCACTCAGATTATAGAAAACAAAGCTAACATCAAATCTGAGGAGGATCAGATAAGAAAAGAACAATGTACTCAAACAGAAGAAATTAGAAGCAACTCTTTTGAGTTTGAGGACGGACAGATAGGCACTAGAGAAAACGTTCAGGCAGAAGACAATCAAGAAATCTTAAGACCTGAGCAGGACCAGTTAGGTAAAGAAATCAAGTTCAGGAAGAAGAAGGCGAACAAAGTCAAAGCAAACTAACTGAACAGGGTTGGATTAATGTAGTAGGCACATCCAGCAGAAACGGCAAAGGTAATAAGCCCTGGAAAAGGTCAGATGAATAGGAATTCAGAAGATGAAAATAAACAAATTGTGCCACCGAACAATGAACAATGAAAACAAAAGAGCATTTGAAGAAACTGAAAGCACAGTGCCAGTTAAAAGACTCAGAAAAGGCGACACTTGGCCTAGTTTTATCAAGAGACTGAAATATCGCCTTAAGACAATAAATGAAGAACCTGACCAAGTACATGAAATAACAAGTCAATATGGACCGTCCACCGAAAAGCCAAGAAGGAGTTGTTCGCGATTGGAAAGACTGAACAATAAATTAAGGGGTCCTGAATGGGCATATGTAATTTGTGAGGACTTCGAGAATCTGAAAATAAGTGGAGAAAGTGATGAAGAATTAAGTGTTGATCGAATTGATGAAGAAGGGAGAACAACTTGAGAAAATTTCAGTTTGAATTCCGCACAAAAGTTACAAAGAAGGGAATACATCTCCTTTGTCTGAAATGGCTGATAATAGAGCAGCTGAAAACCAAAACGAAATTGCATAAAGAGATGTTGTGGAATATGCATATGTAGCCTATTTTTAGTGCTCATTGTGTGGTTAGGACTGACAAAAGACATTCCTTATCTAATGACTGCAAATAAATAGTCCACACTGGTGGACATGGGAAGGTAGCTAACATTAAACAAGATAGAATAGAATTAGAAGCACCAAATGAGACAGATTTACATCACAGTGTGTATAAAAATGAAACTGATTTAAATGTTTTTGGTAATCTGTTACTACACACATGTAGAAACAATGGAAGTTAGTGATTGGTATGTATATATGAAATTACCAACATCAGTAGCAGAAGGAGTAACCTACATCATTTACCACTGACATATGGTATTTCAAGATGGCGGCCGCCTAAGCGGCCGGTGCAGAGAGCTTACGGCGAGGACGCCAGCCAGCCAGCCTGTGTGGAATCCTGAATCCTTGACACACACTAACCTGGAATCACGAAGCAGAACTGAGGTGGAGTGAAGCCAAGAGATATGCGGCAGACCTTCGCTCGGATCGGGTCCTCGAGACGACGTCTGTGGGCTGTACTGCGGGCGCTGGAAGCTGTCATCCCCAGCTGCTTCGAGCCGAGAGGTGGGCGGAGTCAGCGATATCAGCGGCTTCGGAAACAGCCGCGAAGCTCAACCCGGTTCAGGCAGAGGCGGGGGAGAAAGCAAGAATCCTGCTGTCCCGAGTGTGGTTGCAGTTGGGCAGATTTCAATCAGCAGAGGCAGCACGCAAGTACAATGGCTCCCAAACAGAACCCCAGCTCCAAAACCGGCAACGCAAGGAAAAAAGCACAGAAAGACGAGGAGGAGGCAGAAATTACAGAACAGCAAAGAAAGAGACAGCAGGGTGCCCCCAAAACCCGTTTGGCTACAGCTACTGTTTTGGATCTATTAGTAAAGGCCGGTAAGGAGAAGGGGCAGAGGGATCCAGATGAAAGTACACATGTGGTTTATCATAATACATCAGAGAGCTCAGCCACATCCCTCCCTACGCAAGTATTGGGGGAAGGCGGGCCCAAGGAAGTAGGCTGTTTAAAAGAGACACTGCCTAGCTGCATAGAAAACGCGGTAAAATTGTGTGAACTGGGGGTTAAACCGGCCAAAATAGAAGAAATCCCTGGTATGGTAGAAATGCTGTTAGAACCCCCAGAGTCTGGATTTGAAGATAAGGTTGATGGGGCAATGGCGGGAGGTACTGGTGATAAGGAGAGCGAGCCCAGTGAGGCTTTCTTCTCGGTCTCCGGGGGAGAGTGGTCAGAAGAGGATGAAGAGCATAGCTCATGCGAGGAGACAGATACCGACCTCGAGAACGACTTGCCAGCAACTGCTATGAAAGTTAAACAGACTGCTAGGGGGCAAGAGCAAGAACAAAAAGAGTTGATTTGGGATCACTCCTCGCCCAGCTTTTAATAGGAAGCCCCTTAATGGAACAGACACAACTGTCCCTGTTAGAAACCATTCATCAAGAAATATTGGCACACAGAGAGGAGACGCGGCAGGATAGCAGGAAATCGCAGGCGGCGATGAGGAAGATGCAGGGAGTGGTGCGGGAACTCTCTAAAGCCATTGCTACTACTGGGGATAGAGTGACTAATCTCGAGGAGCGTGTAGTGGTAGTTGAAACCGAGGTTGCGGGGGCTGTTTCTAAGGTGGATGCTCAATGCGCTCAGGTGTCGGATATCCAGTGGAAGCTGGAAGAGTTGGAAAACAGGCTTAGAAGAAACAATTTGAGAGTTTTGGGTGTTCCGAAGGGGGCCTAAGGAAACGACATAAGAGGTTACATGATCAAATTATTTCAGCAATCCTTTCCAGAGCTATCCAGTTGGGATTGGCCAAAAGAGCTTCAAAGAGTTCATCGCTTTCCCTTCAATTTAAGAAGGAACGCAAAAGAGGGCGATAAGCCCAGGGCAGTATTGATTTTCCTGGGTAACTTTGTCCTTCGACAGGCAATTGCGGATAAGGCGAGACCTGATGCCAAGAGAAATGTAGACGGGGTGTAATTTTTTGTCCGCCCAGACTTTTGCCACGTGACTGTGGAAAGACGTTGGCGCCTTAGAGGGATGATAAAACCCTTTCAGGATAAGAAACTTCAAGCCTATTTGATCAATCCTGCACAGTTAAAAGTGATTAATGATGGGAAAACGTTGTACTTTTCCTCTGAAGTAAAAGCTAAAGAGTATCTAGATAGTTTGGGCAAATAGAACATTTAATTTGTCAACCTATAAAAAGGCTTAATGTGTTAACAGGGTTAACTCAATGTATCTCTAGATGTACCGCTTGATTGCTGGTAAGGGTTTGTATGTGCAATGTATTCAATGTATTTTCTTTCTTCTTTTTTGGATTTCTTTGGCTTTGAAGTTAAAAGATGGTACTTTTTAATTGTCCTCGCCGTAAACTTTGCAATTCCATCACATGCACAGACTAGCTCTGTGCGTCTCACAGCGTGGGGGTGAGGGTAGAGGGTGTTCGGTTGGGGTGCAGGGGGGAGGGGTGGGTGGTCAGGGGTTGGTGGAGGGGTAGGTGTAGCAGGCTAAAAATCGCAAATGGGAATATAAAATGCACTATTGTTTTGATGGGTATGTCCGGACGAGAAAAGCAGATAACTAAAAACATTAAGCGACAGGACCTACAGGGTAGTAAAATCAAAAAATATGATGGCAAACTGTAGTATTTGTAGAATAAACGTGGGCGGTCTAAACGACTGGAAAAAGAGACAAAGACTGGCCCACTTTGTTAAATTTAATAGGATTGATGTACTTTGTCTCCAGGAGATGCACCTTTCTTTGGGCGAAGAGGCACCTTCTGTTCTTAAACGGCTTTGAGTTGGTCGCTTGCTCCTCACAAACTACAACGATTAGGGGGGTTGCTATATTGGTTAGGAAATCTTTGGGCAAGGCTAAAAGAGTGAAGGCAGATAGTCATGGGAGATGGGTTATCTTAGAGCTGGAAGTGGGTCTAACACTATGTGCAATTTACGGCTCTAATGGTGATGACCCGGAGATTTTTGACTTTTTGGAGATAGAGTTAGCTGGCTGGTCAGGACCTGTAATAGTTTGTGGTGATCTAAATATTTCGGCCAATTGGGATGATAACTCAAAATATGCAGGTCGGAAACATAGAGTGTTCATGGCGATTAAGGCACTTATGAGCTCATTGGCATTAGTTGATGTTTGGGGCACTAAAAACCCACAAAATTCAGGTTTTACATACTTTTCTAATCCAGCCCAGAAACACTCTAAATTGGATTATATATTTATCTCCTCATCCGAAATCAATAGAGTCACCATCACAAGGCTACCAATGGTGTTGTCTGACTACAATCCTTTGGTAATCCAGTATAAAATGAGCGGGTTCAAAAGATCAAAATCTTCTTGGACTTTCGAGAGAAGACTATTGGCGGATCATAGATTTGTAGCCCACTTAAAGCTTTGGCCCGAAGCTTTTTTTGATGCCAATAGATTTAGTGCCTCTCGAAATATAGTTTGGGAATCCTTCAAAGCAGCTTTGAGAGGTGAGACCATTAGTTTTTCAGCTAAAATGACAAAAGAAGATAGAGTGGAAGAATCCAAACTACTCGAGAGACTATCGGATATCGAAGAAGAACATGTTAAGATTATAGCATCTGGTGGAGATGGAAGCATTAGTTATAATACCCTTTCTGCTACTAAGGCAGAATTACAGAAATTGATCACACAAAAGGCATTAGGGGAGTATCAAGCTACAAGGGCCAACCGTTACGAAACAGGCGAACATGGGGGTAGAGCCCTCGCTCTCCGCCTGAGACAAGAGAGGTCCAAAAATGTAATCTCAAAGATTGCGGATAATGGTAACGAATATACAGAAACTAATGATATTTTACATGTCTTTAGAAACTTCTATCAAAGACTTTACGATGAGGAGAATAGAGATAGTGAACAACAGGATATTATTAAAGATCAAGGACCGCTTCTAGATACAATATTACAAGAAGAACTAGATAAAGACATCACCCTATTGGATGTTATATCTGCTTTACATGAGCTGGCCTCGGGGAAGGCAGCAGGACCCGATGGCATTCCTCTAGAAGTCTATAAGAGTATAGAATCCGAAATTATTATCCTACTTGTAGATCTCTTTAATGGGATAGTATGCTCAGGTCAAACCCCAGACTCATTGAAGGAGACCAATATTATCATTTTCCATAAAAAAGGGAATCCTAGTGAGAACCCGTGGTCATATAGACCTATCTCGCTGATTAACTCTGACACCAAGCTTTACTCGAAGATCTGGGCTAGGAGGTTGGGCAGGATCATAGGCGGTCTTGTTTCCCCTTGGCAGCATGGGTTTGTCCCCGGACGTGGCACGACGGATCACACCAGCAGAGCTATAGCTCTATTTGATGCCCATGCTGCTACGGGAGGGGAGATGGCCATGATCCTGCTCGACGCAGAGAAGGCATTTGACCGGGTGGTCTGGAGTTATCTGTGGGATATTTTAGCAGGAAGAGGGTTTGGACAGAAAATCATCAGGGCACTGAGGGCGATGTATCAAGATCCAGTCGCCAGTGTGACGGTTATGGGGGAGAAATCGACCTTGTTTCCTATAGAGAGGGAAACCTGTCAGGGATGCTCGTGCTCTCCGATCCTCTTCTCCTAATATATTGTTCCGCTAATCCAGGCTATACTAGGATGTCCAAGGTTAAGACCTGTAATCTTTAATGGGTACGAAAACAAAGTCCTAGCTTACGCGGACGACATTGCGGTGTTCTCCTCTGAGCCCCAGTAGGCAATAGAGGTGTTGTCAGATTTGACGAAAAAATTTGGCGCTAGGTCTGGATACTTATTAAATGAATCTAAGACCCAGATCATTTGCACAAAAAAGATCGTGAAGGTTGATCCCAGATTTGTAGAAGCAGCAGTTTATCTTGGGGTGACAATTAATGCCTCGGTTGAGAAAATCGTGGAGGAAAATTATACCCCACTTATCAAATCAATCAAATCTGAGCAGAAAAGGTGGTATGGGCTGCATTTGTCCTTGATCGGGAGGGTTAACGCATGCAAAATGACAATGTTTCCTAAGATTTCGTATCTATTTCGAGCCATCCCTTTATTTCTGGAGGAGAAAATTATTGCAAATCTGGAATCAATTTTCATAAAATTTATCTGGCAATTTGGGAAGATAAGACGATCCACCAATTTGCTGTCCCTTCTGAAAGATAGGGGAGGTTTGGCTCCCCTTCCGGTCTGAGACATATGGCAACGACCCAACTGTAGAAATAGAACGCCCTCCTCCCATATTTGAATTACTGTTAGGCAGAAAGGAACAGGGGCTAATGGTATGTGAAACTAATCGTAAATTCTTCAAGAAGGCAAGATATAAGATTATTGATGGCGTCTGGAGAGTTTGGACGGCTTGTAGAAAGCACTGCAACATCCCAAAAAACAATTCATATTTACATATTTATAAATCCAGCCTCCTCTCAGCAATCGAAGCTGACAGGATCCTTAAAAAATGGGGAGAGCTGGGCATTAAAACCCTGGGGCAATTGATGGACGGAGAGGGAGTAGTAAGTTTTGATATTATACAAAGCAGATATGGAATACTAGATAATCACTGGTTTGTTTATACTCAAATAATTTGTATAATGAAGGCTCAGAGACCAAAACTGTTACCTCCAGATGTCTGTCCCTTATTGGAGGTGCTTACTAGAGGGTGCAGCAAAATTAACACCATATATAATCTTCTTATATCAGAGATCAAAGATGATGTTGATAAGACCGAGGTAGCCTGGGCAAGAACATTGGGAAACCCAGATATAGATGTTGATAAGGCCCTATTACTGAATAAGAAGATCTTCAGAGCTGCAAACTTAAGGGCCCAGCACTATAAGACAGTATTTAATTTGTATTACACACCGGCGAAACTATTTGCATGGGGGGTCAAGACGGATGATTCGTGTCCGAGATGCGGGAATAGTCAAGCAGACCTACTTTATATGTTTTGTAATTGCAATCTCCTAACACCGGTAAAGAAAGAGATTGAAAAATGTTGGGAGGGGCTGCTAGGTCATAGGATCGACCTATCGCCTACCCTAATGATCCTGGGCACGGATTCCAACCTAAAACTTGGGAAAGAGGAAGAAGCTTTGATCTTTATATCTGTGGCCGTGCTTAGGCTTTTGATTTCGGCCGGCTGGAAGGATAGTGCGGCCCCCTCTTTCCAAATGCGGCTCACTAGGTTGCTTGGAATCCATAATATTGAGTCTGCACTGTATGAACTAAAGGGAATAAGAGCTCGGGACTTTGGAAGAAGACTCTGGGCCCCAGTCACAGACTGGAGGAAATCAAAGTTGTAACAATATAATTGAAATATTGTCTTTTAGAGCCTATTAGCATTTGATTACCCGCAGAAGATCAATTATTATGAAATGGCAATAAGATGTAATAAGATGTAATTATTATGAATTTGTTTCAGTCGTATTGTATAACTTGAGCTTATATTTAATGTCACATAACTTATTGTATTGTCTAGTCGTGATTTGTTAGTGTCCTTTTTTTAAGAACTGCTGCTTTTATCTCCGGATTTTTTGAATAATGTTTTCTATTAATTTTAACTGCACTTATATTCCCAATAAAAAAAAAATACATATGGTTTTTCATGTAGTATTTTAGCTAGTTTATTTTATAGAACTGGAAAGTTACAATATAATTATTCTAATATAGATGTGATTTTCTCTAAAATTCCTTTAAGGTGAAACATGAACCCCTTCCTTAGTAGTAGAGATTCAAAATTTGCGGTGGAATATTTCCTACCTATGAAGACAATAGATAGAGCTGAATCACATAAGCACAATCAAACCTATAAGTTACATGAAGAAGAAAATATATTTTTGAATTTAGTAGAGAAAAGGAGACAGGATTTCCATAGAAAGGCTATTGAACTGAAACCTCAGATACCTAAATGGGCTGAAAGAGAAGACTTTATTGCAACTGGCAAGACTCATGCTGCTATGTCCCTGGACCTTGAAAAGAAATGGAAAATCTGTCTCCAAAGGCTAAAAACAGAGTATAATATTATATACATTGGTTACAGTGAATGTGAGCACAATCTTCTGATATTTGGGGGTTGAGGACCAAAAGGGGGAACTGATCCAGTATTTCCTGGAGTCTATTATATTTGAGGAAATAAGACTTATTTTAAGCTACCGGACAACTGGTATGGGAGTTGCTATATCGGAATACTATTCCCAAAGGTGTACAATGTAAAAAGAATCACTGGAAGCAATGAAGAAAATAAAGGACTAACACACAAGAAAAGGGCTCGTTTTTTAGAAATTGTAGGAGATATATTTAGTGCATTAATACCTTCAGTGGGAGTAATTCTGAATACACAAAGAATTTGTAAATTATCCACAGTGGTTGATCGCTTATCGACTGACACTGCTGGAGGATTCTTAATGATCAATACCGAATTAGATCTATGGTTTTGTAAAATTGACTTGCTCTTTATATATTATTTGGCAAAAGAGAGAGGAGTCTGTAAAATGTTGAAGGAGCAACATTGTTTTACCTACATACCTGACAAAAGTGTCGAATTTGGGAAATATATCAGAAATATAACGAATTTGGAAGAAGAATTGAAACCACTGGAAGTTGATAGTGCATGGAAGAGACTAACTTTCGTCTATAAGCAGTTGGTTCTCTAATGTTGGAAGAAGTATTGTAGACAAAATATTGATGCCAATAATGGGAATAACTCTATTAGTCTTAATAAAAAATTATGTGGTGCAAATGCTGCAGAAAAAGAAAATAGTATGAAGTGAATGAGAAAGGAAAGAAAAGAAAATATGATGAAATTCAACTTGAAGAAATAAAAGGAGATATTTACAAAAGAATTAAAGGTTTTCAAAAGAGAAAGGAAAAAGGAAATTCTAAAGTAATGGAAGAAATAGAAATGGGAAATTGCTAAAGTTGACATCTGGTTCCATAATTAGTGATGACATAGAATGCCATCAAAGAGGGGATTCATGGAGCAAGGTTTCATTTGAAAAGAAACTTGCTTGGACTCAACCCTCTCACATAACATGTAATAACGTAACCAATACTTTTGTTTTTATTAATAACTGCATTACACAACATTTTAGCTCATCCAGGGGAAGCTTACCTATGTGCTTTACTAACCAGTAACCCAAGTGTCTTAATATGGCTGCTGAAAACGCTGGAACTCCTCTCCGCATGCGTCTACTACATCTACGTAATATGACGTCTTTCGCTTTTGGTAGGAATTCTTTGCAGCTGCACAGTAGTACATAATATGGCCGCCTTGAACCTCACTTTCTAATGCATATGCTTTTGCTCAAACTAAATCTTGCATGGTCTTCTTTGACTTTATTATTAGCTCGTATTTGGGCCGGGAAGGTGACTGAATACTCCATCTTGTCTAAACTCTATGCATGAGTACTGAAACGCTGAACCTCCTGCGACAGTGACATTGAATGTCCACCAAGAACTGTCTCACAAGCAACTTTACCTCTTGAGCAGGAGAAAGGAAGAAGATGCGAATAACTAAAATACATTGTATTAAAAGTAATATGAATGTTGCTGGGAGGAATAAAAGCTTGTGAAAGTAAAATTAAGGGCGGGATCATAGAACAATTATACTAAAGAAGATGACTTCATATTAATATGGTGTGATGACCTCTCCTCATCCCATTGACCAATCAAATGCAGGGAATACACAAATATTGAAACTTGGGGGGTGGTACTACACTGAGAATAGTATGACTAAGGTAGGCTTAGTCAGTTAGATTGTCCGACTTGTCACAGCCCTGTCACTGACCCAACATTGCTAAGGGAGATCGTGGATGTCACAGAGCACAGAGGGCTGGTCGAGCACTCTGACAGAAGATTCGGGAGATTATTGAATGAGAAGAATCGATCCATCTAGAAGGGAACAAGAGTAGCACTAGAGAGAGGTGTAACGCTGGTGTTGTGCTTAGAGGAGGTCCTGTCCTGCACCTGTCCTGATCCTTGACTCCTGATTAGTCAGGAGCCTCTTTTCTTTCCATCCCTTGGCCAGGGGTTGGTCCTTGCACCATTTTAGGTAAATATAAATCTTTGTGGTATGTCCTTGTACTGTTTTCCTTTTCCACCCTTCCCAGGTACCGATGCCTAGAGATATCGCTAAGTCTCTAAAGATTTTTGCTTTGATCATTATTTTTATTCTTGAGAAGTTGGTGATTGACATGTATTGGTATCTGACTCACCAACTATTGCATAGATAAAAGCTTTATAACTCTCCTGAGTCTTTGATCATTTTAAAAGGTAAATTATTTGTTTATAACCAGCCGCGGTTGGTAGTGGGACAACCTGTAGGGCGGTGACGTGGAGAGGGGGGGGCAGGGTGGGGGTAGTAATGTATGGATTGCAGAGTTTTACAGGTAAGTAAACATATAAATAAATAAAACGAATTGCGTTGCACGCACTGCACCGCATTTGGTGATGCAGTGCGTGCACCGAAATTCGTTTTATTCATTTATATGTTTACTTACCTGTAAAACTCTGTAATCCATACATTACTACCCCCCACCCTGCCCCTCCCCTCCCCACGTCACCGCCCTACAGGTCATCCCACTACCGACTGCGGTTGTTTATATCAATTATGCAAACAACCTGATTCATTGACCTGAGTAAGCTAAAATGACAAGGAATTGGTAAGTTATGAAGTATAGATATAAGTCATTATAAGGTAAAATTATTCCTGACCGGCAGCAAATAGATTACTGGCTTATCGTGTGTATGTTTATAGGCCCGGGGGGGAACGTCCTTTACAACTGAACTTTTACAACGAAGTACCGTTACGACGCAGGTTTAACAACGAAAGTCATTACAACAACTTTCGCTGGAGGGCGCTCTAGGATAGGTAATAGTTTAATTTACTATCCAATACCTTCCCTACTATCCACGGGGACTGTAGTTGGAATAGTAAATTAAACTATTCACTATCCAGCGCCCCCCAACGCAAGTCGTTGTAACGACTTGTGTTGTAAAACTTGCATCATAACGGTACGCGTTGTAAAAGCATGCGTTGTACCGTCATACATCCGGGCCTGGGTGAGTATGATGTAATATGAGTAACCAAAGCTGGTAATCTCGCTCCATGTAATGTAATGTAATGTAATGTATAGGCATTTATATAGCGCACTACTTACCCGGAGGGTCCCAAGGCGCTTCGACCACTGCAAAACCCTTCCTGGCTTCCCTGAGAGATGGTCCCTTAATGGGTATCTCCAGGGTGAGACCAGGCATCCCCGGCGGTCTGGTGGGGCCGTTAGTGAAGATGAGGCAAGCTAATGCCCAGAGTTGCCGAGTGTGATCGCTGATCAGAGTGGGCACCGAGGCGAGAGAATTATCGAGTCCACTGACCCTGGTCCAGAAACCTGCCGCGCCGGGAATCGAACCCTGGTCCCGGGCCGTCCTCTGCTCTCGGGTCTGCCGCCTCTAACCAGTGAGCCACACTACTCTACATCACCCCCCTTCACTAATAAGAAGGTCTGGAGGTGCTTTGCAAATAATTTGTCATCTGCGTCTAACCACGTAGTAAGTCTGTAACTACTCAGTCAGACTGAGCCCTTTCTTACAAATTGGCTGTAGTAAGAATCTGATGGTAATGCTTGACTGAGGAAAATCGTCTCATTAAATAATAATGACAGAACATTAATCCTGTTATTTGGGGCTATTTCAAACCAAGGGCCCGGATTTCTAGGTGTTTTCTTATTAGGAGTTTTAGCACTTTTGACATCCTAATGTGGTGCTAGAAATCCATATTATCGGAAAAAAATATTTTAGGGACAGTTTTTTTGCCATATAATGATTCTATAAAATCTTTCAGTTTACCACATGAGATATGATACTCTACCCTATGCTTAGGTAGCGGTAAGTGTTTTGAGATGAAGGGCCAACATTTGTGCGTAATGCCCATTTAAATTGCTATCTGAATGGGTAACCAATTATCCGACCATCTCTTCATTTATATTTGCTAATTTAGTTCTTTGTACCAATGTTTTAGTATTCTTCATCACTTTTATGGTGTTTTCTGCTTTGTCAGTGCTCTTCTTTTGTATTTCGTTTTTTCCTTGCATATGAAATTGCCCATGTGATTATATTTGAAAAAAAAACTTTATTTGTGTGGGTAACTGCTGTGACTAAACAATCCTAGATATTATCCTATATTCCAAGTCAGTCAACATACCAGCTGTCCTTTTCTATAGCACACAGTACAATTGCTGTCATCACCTTCAGAATTCTATTTTCTGCCCAGGCCTTTGTTAAATGCACTGAGAAGTAATTTGGGAGGCATTGTTTACATTGCATGCGATACATCACATGCCATTACAAAGCAATTTACAACAACTTGCTGTAGAGGGCGCAAGGTGTTGTACAGACTAGAGCTTGAATATTAAATTACTATTCCAGCATCCAGCCCCCCTAAAGCAAGTTGTTGTAACCACTTGCGTTGTAATGGTATGCAATGTAACAACGTGGTCGTTGTAACAACCGTGTTGTAATGGCATGCGATGTATCGCATGCGTTGTAATGTCACATATTCAAGTAATTTTTGCATTATTGCATTATCATCTCAATATGCATCTCATCGCTGTGCTTAGCAGTAAAGAACAAGCCAAATTCCATGTTTAAGCAGATACTTTGTGGGTTTTAGATATTCTCTGCTCTGCTGATCATTTGAAAGCCAGAAAATAGATGAAAATTCAACATGTTGCCCATGGTATGGGTAATGATTATGTTGTTGCCAGCAGAAGTAAATGGGTAAACGTTAGTAACATTGATAACTTCAAAGGAGGACAGAATGACTGATTTGTAAGGGTCTCTGATAAGAAGCGATGAATAATAAATACATGTCTTCACAATATTTTTGTGAGTTTGGCAGGTGTGTTGCGGACGTATTCCCAATTAGAGTCAATATGCTGTGTCAGCTACTAGATTTGATTTATATGGCGGATTTAAATTGGTTATTAGAGCATAACTTTGCATAGACTAGAGACCCTCTATAGTCTCACACACATTCCCTTGCCTATCATCCAAGTACTTGCACCTAGCCTACCATTACAACTGCCCACAATTAGTATTATGTGCTCCATAGTTGTGGTATAATGAGACACACCCTCAATGAAGTCAATCTGTTTTTTTAGGTATGGTGAACATCTTATTTATGAAAGGCATCTGCAGTTGTTGCATCACTAATTTTGACACGGTGTAGGCAGTAAACCATATTTACATATTGGCAACTGCAAATGTAGGCCTGTGATGGAAAGTACCTGCACCAGAAAAGGCTGTGCAACGCAGAGATTCAAATATTCATGGTAGGCATTTACCCGTAAAGTCGAGCATAAAATCTGCGCAGTGATATTTATGGTATTGTCCATGTGTGATGCATCGTCGTCAAGCATCGTGCAAAGCCTGAAACGTGTCAAAATTCCTGCCCATCAGCAACCCATGCATAGGAAATAATGTGTTGGCTGTGGTACATGAAGACAGACCAGTTTGTCATTCTCAACTATGCCATGGAGATGCCTATTTTGCAGCTGGAATTTGTGAGGAGACCATCACTACAATAGAAGCGCTGGAAAAGGGAGCACATTTTTCGCCTGTGGACTTTCCTCATTGACCTCGGGAGGATGAGGACATCACATACTACCTACTCAGGAGGGAGTCCATAATAGAAATGCTGAACCAGATAGCGCCAAAGCTCCAGCCACCATGGCAAGGCCCACCAACATCCCTGCACAGGTCAAGCTGATGGCTGCCCTCTACATGCTGGCAACACGTTCATTCCAGATCAAAACAGTCAGAGTAGCAGGAATATCGCAGCCATTGTTTTCTGACTTACTACCCTCTGTCTTGGATGCCATCATCCGCCTAACAACTTCTTTTCCCCAAGATAAAACAGCAACTGGATATCAAGCAAGGTTTCTGCACCATTGCTGGATTCCCACATTTCCTAGTTGCCATGGCTTGCATACATGTGCACCTGTTACCCTCTGCAGCAATATCACACCTGTATTGGAACAGGAAGCACATCTATTCTATCAATGTCTAGGCCATCGTGGACTATCAAGGGATGTTCACCAATGTGCTGGTAAAATACCCCAGGAGTGCACATGATGCCTACTTCTTCAGGCACTGCATCATCAATGAGCGCTTCCAGAATGGCTGATATGGGAATGGTCTACTTGTTGGTAAGCACATCTGAAGTACATAACAGAACCACTAACAGTATAGTATAAGAACTTTATTGCATGATTAAAAAAAATCATTGCAAGTACAGAATTTAAGATAATCTTGTTTTAAGATGGCGGCCGCCTTGGACGGCTGAACGGCAGCACGACTAAAGAGATGCCGGCAGACGATTTGACCCGCATCGTTGCTTAAACCTGCATTCAGCATCCAGCTTCTGTACAAACATACGAGCGTGTATCCCTGCGGTTTGTAAAGGTCTGGCCCCGGAAAGAAAAAACGGAGATTGTGAACTCGCCGTATGCCCCGTATGCCCCTTACCTGTAATCGACCGCTTAGGCGGCTCCTACGGGAGCTGACACAGACCGCGAGGAGGGTTGCGTCAGGAGGCGTAGCAGGGGGAGGTTTGATCGCGGAGCTCACGGAGTTTGCCGATTGGAAGCGGAGCTTGCGAGGCAAACGGCGCCTGCTTCACAGGTCGCGGCAGCAGCTCCTGAGAACAAAGAAGAAAACGAGCCCTCAGGGGGAAGGAGAGCCTAAAGGATTACGGAGCAAGCTGGAAGCTCCTAAAGAAGAGGAGGGAAGCGATCAGGACTCTAAAGCTGCGGGTAAGGGGGATTTTGGTGTTAAAGAGAGGAGAAAATTGATAATGGCTCCTAAAATGAGTGCTGCAGCCAAAGCGGCTGCAAAAAGGAAAGCTGCTGCAGAGCAGGTAGAGTTGACATTGGAAAAAGGGGTGGATGGAATGAAAAGGAAAAATCAAAGCCCAATATCCCCAGCTAAAAAAGCAGCACAGCAAGGAGTGGCGAAAGCTAGTCACGGTACTACCCCAATTGCGAACATCTTTCAAAAGATAAGGAAAGACAAGGAGATTATTGGCGATGCGCTGGAGGATTCTGAATTAGGGGCCACAAAGAAAGATAACTTGAAGGAGGAAATGACGGGCGTACAGGCCCTAGGTCTACAGAGTCAGGTGATGGGCTCCATAAATAAAGAGGAGGGCGGTAATGTGCTGCTACACGGAGTGGAGAATACTGAAAATTCGGAAAACTCTATTCAATCTGTATCCCAACCCGAGCCTAATATAAGTACTATGCCGGTGCTAGAACAAGCCACTAAAGTCCCAAATCAGGAGCTGGAGGGGGGATTGGAGCAGGAGCAGGAGCAGGAGCAAGAGCAGGAGCTCAAGGAGAATGCAGAAACTGCAGAGAATACAGAAAATTCTGAAGATAAAAAAGAGGCTCCTAGCGAAGCCTTCTTCTCACTCTCAGAGGGAGGGGAATGGTCGGATGAAGATGAAGGTAGCTTGGACCAAGAGGAAAGTGGCTCTGCCTCAGAAAGTGATCCTGATCGGGAAGAGGCTTTACCCTCAACATCAGCTGGAAAATCTAGTATAGGACCTGGACAATGCGGTCAGAGATATGATCAGCCTCAGCGTAATCCGCTAATAGAGAGCCCTGGTGGAGATCTAGCACAGATGTCACTGCTGGAGGTAATACATCAAGAAATATTGGCGCACAGAGAAGAGGCTCGACAAGAGAGCCGTAAGTCACAAGCAGCAGCCAGGAAAATACAAGGAGCGGTAAGGAAAATGGCAAGAGTATGTACGAACTTGGGAGAACGGGTGACTAATCTTGAGGAAAGAATTGTGACGACAGAATCAGAAACGACTACTACCTTGCACAAAGTGGCTCAGCAAGGTGAGCAGCTGATTGACGTGCAGTGGAAGCTGGAGGCGTTGGAAAATAGAGCGAGACAAAATAATCTACGTATTCTTGGAATACCGGAGGGGTCAGAAAATACGGACACAAGAGCCTTCGTGATAAAACTTTTTGAGCATGCCTTCACTGAATTAAAGGGGTGGGATTGGGCGAAGGAGATACAGAGAGCACATCGTACCCCCGCTAGAGTTCACAAAAATGCTAAAGAGGGAGATAAACCCAGAGCGATTTTAATCTTTCTGGGTAATTTTAACCTGAAACAGGCAATTTCAGAAAAAGCAAGACCGGATTCAAAAAAGAATATTGATGGCTTTTCTTTCTTTGTCCGACCGGATTTTTGTCATGTCACAGTGGAGAGACGCTGGCGGCTCAGACAGATGATAAAACCATTTCAGGACAAGGGCATGCAAGCTTATCTAATTAATCCGGCACAACTCAAAGTAATTAATGGGGGTAGAACCCTGTATTTTTCCTCGGAGATCAAAGCAAAAGAGTATCTCGATTCTCAAAGCTCTTAGACTGTATTTTGCACAGTGGTTGTACGATGGCTGTATTATGGATGTGACTAGATAGAATTGTACAGGGTGTTGGTGTTGGTGCTGGTGCTGGTGTAGGTGGCACATAGGTTTAAGGAGGTAAACGGGTCTACGGGTTCATGATGGTTAACATTGAATCTCTTCAGTTAGTACTGCAACCATCACATGCACAGACCACTGGGTCTGAGCGCCTCTGTAAAGGGGAGGAAGGGGAGGAGGGGGGGAAGGGGTGGGAGGGGCAAGAGTGTTGAAGGGGAGGTAGGGTGGAGCGGGGGGTTCAAGGGGAGGGCAGGGGGGGTGGGGGTGGGGAAAAAGGGGGAAAAAAACATTGAGATGAAAAAGGGCCAAATACCAGTTTGGGATGGATTTGATAGATGTGTGTATACAATCAGGTTGGAATTGAAAAAAGATAATAATGTCAGACATTAGGATATGCACTATTAATGTAGGGGGCTTAAATGACTGGAAGAAGAGACAGAGACTGAATCAATTTGTGAAGTTTAATAATATTGATGTAGCTTGTATCCAAGAAACACACTTACCCTGGGCTAAAAGGAATTTATTGAATATCCCCGGTTATAATCTATTAGGCTGCTCGTCCCAAACATCAACTACAAGGGGAGTTGCTATTGTAGGGAAACGTAATCTGGGGGGAGCGAGACGCACCAAAACAGATGGCTCAGGTAGATGGGCCTTGGTTGAGCTGGAGCTTGGCATTACTTTGGGGGTAATCTATGGTGCAAATGAGGATGACCCAGAAGTGTTCAATTTGATGGAGGAGGAAATGGCTAACTGGGGTACCCCTGTAGTGTTATGTGGCGATTTAAACATTTCGGTAAATTGGAGTCAAAAAGACAATTACAAAGGACGTAAACAGAAGGTATATAGAGCATTAAGCTCTCTTATAATGTCGCATGGTTTGTCTGATGTATGGTCGGAAAAAGTTATTGGAGACCCAGGATACACATACTTTTCATTTCCAGCTCAGAAATTTTCTAAGTTAGATTATTTTTTTATCTCTACGGGGGAATTAGGGAAGGTTAAAATTGCCAAATTGCCAAGATTGATCTCAGATCATAACCCCTTGATATTGACATACAGAGTATGTAATGTAGCTAAAAAGACAACCAAATGGACTTTTGAAAAGAAACTTCTAAACGATGAAAGATTTGTTACACATATAAAACAGTGGGCAAAGGAGTTTTTTGAAATAAATAGATATAGTTCGTCCAGGAATGGGGTTTGGGAAACTTTTAAAGCAGCTTTAAGGGGGGAAATCATTAGCTGCTCCGCAAGATTAAGAAAGGAGGACAGAAAGAAACTTGAAACGCTCCTCTTAGAGCTAACAGAATCAGAAAATCGGCATTTAGAAGAAATAAGATTAGGTAACGATGGGAGGGAAACAGCTAAAAGTATTGCGCTGATTAAAGGGGATGCTCTAAGAATATTTACGCAAAAAGAGACCAGAGAATACCAGACATCGCGAGCTAAAAGATATGAGACAGGAGAGCAAGCTGGCAGGGTGTTGGCATTGCGCATAAGGCAAGATCTCAATAAGAATAATATAAAGAAGCTGGAAGAGAATGGAATAGGTTACACTGAGCCTAGTGAGATAATGGGGGTCTTTCAAAGATTTTATCAAAATTTATATGATCAAGAGGCCAGTCAGATACCATCTAGACTAGATTTCGGAACTCCTTATCCAGTTTTAGAAGAAAGGGATATAGAGCAGTTGGAGAAAGATATATCCCCTGAAGAGATCAGAGGTGCGCTACAAGAACTTGCGGCAGGTAAAGCGGCAGGCCCAGACGGGATACCTATTGAGCTATATAAAACTCTAGGGGAGGAATTATTGCCTATAATTCTAGATCTTTTTAATGGAATAGTTTGTTCAGGGAAGATTCCAGATTCATGGAAACAGACTAATATCGTGGTCTTCCATAAAAAAGGTAAACCGGAAGATAATCCAGGCTCTTATAGGCCTATTTCTTTAATAAATGCAGACACTAAACTGTATTCAAAGGTGTGGGCGAAGAGGATGGGAGGAGTCATTGGACAACTTGTCTCTCCTTGGCAGCATGGGTTTGTCCCGGGAAGAGGTACGACGGATCACATCTCGCGGGCAATTTCCATGTTCGATGCGTCGGCTGCCACGGGGAAGGAGATGGCCATGATTCTCCTGGACGCTGAAAAAGCTTTCGATCGAGTAGTTTGGAAATTCTTATGGGAGGTTTTGCTCAGTAGAGGGTTTGGAGGAAAATGTTTGAATGCTATAAAAGCCATGTATGAAGATCCAGTAGCCCGAATTACAACTATGGGGCTACAGTCAGAAGAAGTGGTTATTAGGAGAGGGACGCGCCAGGGGTGTCCCTGTTCCCCTATACTCTTTGCGCTGTACATAGACCCACTAATTAGAAAAATTTTGGCTTCAGATCTAATCTCTCCGGTTAAACTCAATGGTCATGCCACTAAAATATTGGCCTACGCAGATGACTTGGCGATAACAACTACCAATCCACAGATGGCCATGACAGAATTGATTCAATTAGCTAAAACTTTTGGGTCTCATTCGGGGTACAAGCTAAATGAAGGAAAAACCATAATAATCAGCACTAAGAATATATATAAGGTTGATCGAAGCTATGTGGATTCTGCAGTTTATCTGGGGGTGAGGATTAATGCGAATGTGGAGAAAATTGTACAAGAGAACTATGTACCCTTGATAACATCAATAGATAAAGAGCTGAGAAGAATAGACGTCCTACATCTATCATTAATCGGTAGAGTGAACGTTTTGAAGATGTCTATGTTTCCTAAAATTTTGTATCTTTTCCGGGCCATACCTTTACTGATAGACGAGAGTGTATTTAGGAAATTGGAAGCAGTTTTCTCACAATTTCTATGGCAATATGGGAAAATTCGAAGATCTTTAGCTAGACTATCAGCTCCATTGGAAGGTGGGGGTTTGACGCCACCAAACTTGAGATTATATCATTGGGTTTGTCTAATACTACAAATGAATGTTCTGTTTAAATATGATGATAATACGACACACTGCATGCGCTCACGCTGGCTCAGCGTCTCTATACAGACCACGCTCGACACATTGCCCAAGGTCACATCACTGACACACAAAACCGAGTGTATGATTTGGGGGACAAAGCAGGGAAAATGCTGGCCTGGCTAGACAAAAGAGGCGGGAGTGCCAAGGGGATTCAACAGGTCAGGGATGACCTGGGGAACATTCACACGGACCCAGCTCGGATAGTAGAAGAGTTGGCTGCCCACTTCGAGAAAGTCTACACCCCGGAGCGGGACGTCACGGCCATTGCGGCCCAAAGCGCACTGTATGATCTGCCCATCCCGGCACTGTTGCCCGAGGCGGCGGCTGAGCTTGAGACGCCTTTCACTGCTGACGAACTGCGGATCGCCATTGGGGCCCTGCATACGGGCAAGGCGCTTGGACCAAACGGCATTCCAATTGAGTGGTTCCAAGACCGCACTGCTGTTATTAGCCCATACCTGCTTCGAATGTATGAGGAGTGCCGTACTGCGGGGGTACTCCCGTTAGACCAACGAACGGCCACGATAGTGGCTATCCCTAAGCCTGGCAAACCTCCGGAGGACTGCTCCTCATACCGCCCTATATCCTTACTTAACGCAGAAAGTAAAATTCTGGCGAAACTGCTGGCAAATCGTCTCCTGCCCCACCTCTCGGATCTAATTCACCCGGACCAGTCCGGGTTCATGCCCCACAGGAACACCTCACTCAATCTACGACGGGTGCATGGGGTGTTGGCCAAAACGGATGAACTCGACGAACCAGCGGCCATCTTGGCCCTAGATGCCAAGATGGCCTTTGACATGGTTGAATGGGCTTATCTCTTCGAGGTTCTCCGGTACATGGGTTTCGGCCCTGTCTTCATATCTTGGATTACACTGCTGTACACCATGCCGGTAGCGCATGTGGTGGCGAATGGCCACATTTCACGCTCCTTCCCGCTCAAACGCGGCACTCGGCAGGGCTGCCCTCTTTCCCCCCTACTATTTGCACTGTCGCTAGAGCCCTTGGCAATCCGCATTAGGACCACCCCCTTGCTCAAGGGGATTCAATGGAGGGAGGGCTGGGAGGACCGCATTTCGCTCTACGCGGATGATATGCTTGTATACCTGACGGACCCTGACCATGGCATCCCGGCTCTCTTAAGTATCTGCAATGCCCACGGGGAGGTGTCGGGCTACACCATTAATTGGACTAAATCTGAACTGTACACCCTGGCGGGCGGCCCACCCGCGGTTGGCTCTGACTGCCCCCTGCGGTTGGCCGGCCCGTCCTTTAGATATCTTGGTGTTCATGTTACGAGTGACCCGACGGAATTTGAAAAGTTGAACTTGGAGCCGCCGCTGGATCGCCTCAGGCGAGATGCGAGCTTCTGGGCAGGATTACCGCTAACGATGCTGGGAAAAGCAGCCCTCTTTAAGATGAAATCCCTGCCCCGCTTTCTGTATATTCTGGACAACACCCCCTTTGCGGTGCCCCCCAGGTACTTCAAAAAGGTGGCGGCGGTGGTCACTGGTCTACTATGGCACAATCGCCCGGCACGGATAGCTCACGCCAAGCTCTGTAAAGGTTGGTACGAGGGTGGCATCGCACTCCCTAACCTTCAACTTTATTATTGGGCGGCTCAGCTTAGACCGATTAATCAATGGCTGCATGCATCACAGTCGGACCCTGCATTCCAGGCGGATCGGGCCCAGCTAGGGGCGGGTACCCTGCTGGCCCCGCTCTATGACAAGCGTAAACTCAGGTTGTTGAGGGGGCCCACTAAGATCACAGTATCCGTCTGGCACGCAGCCACCGCTGCGCTAGGCTGGAAAGATACTATCACTAAGCTCACCCCGCTTTGGGATTCACGTGCTCTGGGCAACCTTCGGACCAGCAAGGGGTTCTCCCGCTGGGATGACATTGGCATCTCAACGGTGGGAGACATGTGGGACAGTGGGGCTGTCATCACGTTCGACCGCCTGAAGGAACTCTACGAAATGGGACCACATGAAACCTATCGGTATGTTCAAGTGCGTCATGCTCTGCTGGCGGTTATTCCGGTGGGGTCAACTCTCCCGGAGTCGTCCCCGCTAGAGGATCGCCTCTTAACTGACTATATGGTGGAGAAGGCCACCTCCCTTACCTACCGGAAACTCCTGAATAATTCCCCAGACCCGCTAGTGCCTCTTAAGGGAAAATGGGAGCAGGACGTGGGGGAGATGGATGAACACGAATGGAACGAGGCACTGGCATCCCCTAAAGAGGCGGGCATATCCTCTAGAATGAGACTTATCCAACTCAAGGTTCTGCACAGGACATACTACACCAGGACATTGCTTCATCACATACAGCGAGCCCCTGACCCCTTCTGCTTGCGCGGCTGCGGGGAGGAGGGCACACTACTCCATACACTCTGGGACTGCTCCCTTATACAAACATATTGGTGTCAGGTCATGCGCACCGTCTCACAGGTCCTAGAGGTCTCCGTGCTTCCAGAGCCACGTCGCTGTCTTCTTAATGTGTGGGAACCAACTGACCTGTCCCGACACGGTCGCCTCTGGGTGACGATTGGTATGATGATGGCGAAGAGGGACATCGCGCAGCGCTGGGGGGTGGCAGATCTGCCGAAGGCCTCCCAATGGTGTGTGAATACGGATAGGACCATGGTCACGGAGCGGGCGGTGTACTTATCCAGGGGGTGCCCGGCCAAGTGGAACAAAGTTTGGTCCCCATGGAATGTCTACCGGGGTGAGATTTGTGAGCCACTCCCTGAAGGGGACACACTGGAGTCGGATGAGGACGAGTGAATGGGAGGGGAGGGCATGATGGTGGGAGGGGGGGCTGCACTGGGTGGGGGCGGTATAACGGAATGGGGCAATTGCTACGGTATTTACCAAACTGTGAAAAGCGCAATTTGAATGGACTCAGAGGCACATTTCCACCTGAATGGCATTCAGTTTCCTGTGTCGATGGCAACGTGGTTTCCCGAAGTTTGAATGTTTTCCCCTTTTTTTTTTTTTAGGTATAAAACAAAAAACCAAAACCTCATAATTTGGCATGGACCATTCGCAACTCCTTCTTCACAATTTCCTTTTGGTGCTTTATCCTCAAGTCCTCACGACCGCATGTACTGTGTTACTGCATATTTATTGCTTATACGCTATATTAGCGGCCGGCCCGGTTGGGTTGTAGGCGACGAGCTGTGTACTAATCTGTGAAGACTCAATAAAGGTTTTCAAAAAAAAAAAAAAAAAAAAAAAAAAAAAATATGATGATAATGATGTCTTAAATATATTAGATAGAACTCCAACAATATATGAATTATTAGTTGGTAGAAAAGCAGTGGGTTTGCTTAATCGAGAAATAAATTGTAGGTATTTTAAAAGGAGTGGGAGTAGGTTGATGATGAGTGCTTGGGGTTTATGGAAAGCATTAAAGAGATATTTGAAGATTCCGAAAATTAATTGTATTACAGATATTTGGCATGCAAAACCTTTTGAGCATCTAGGGCAGAATAGAAATAGTAAGCGATGGAAGGAAGCGGGGATTAAGTGTCTTGGCGATGTTATGGTAGAGGATGAAATTTTGGGCTTTGATGTGCTTCAACAAAAATTTGGTATACCTACTGACCAATGGTTTCTATATAGACAGCTAGAAGAAACAGTTAAGGCTGTTAGACCTAGGATTCGGATTCAGGAGCTTAACCCAATTCTGAAATATGTGAGGAATGGTGGTAAGAAGATAAAAATTGGCTACAGCTATCTTCTCCAGGGTTTGGGGGATGATATTGGGCGAGTGGAATCTGACTGGGCGGAAAGAATTAGTGATCCAGATGTGGATATTGATTATGTTCTTGCAATGAATAAAAAGGTGCTAAGAGCTTCGAACTTAAAAGCACAGCATTATAAAATTATTTTTAATTTATATTATACACCTGCCAAATTGTATAAATGGGGTAAGAGGGATAATGATAGATGCCCCAGGTGTGATCAAGGACCAGCAGACCTACCTCATATGTTTTATAAATGCCAGAATTTGAATCCGGTCATTATGGAAATTGAAAGATTTATAACAGGGTTGTTAGAGGAACAGATTACCTTATCCCCTACGATGGTTTTGATCGGTAGGGATGCTAGTTTAAGGTTAGAATATGAAGCGGAAGCCTTTATCTTTATCTCCATGGCTGTGCTGAGGATTCTAATCTCGGCTGGATGGAAAGATCCGGTAGCCCCCACCTTCCAGCTGTGGATAACTAAACTGCTGGGAATACATAATAGTGAGGAATGTTTATACGAGTTTAAAGGAAGAAGAATGAGGGAATTGGGTTTGAAGATATGGGCCCCGTTAAAGAAATGGAGAGAAAATAGATGAGTAAGAATGTAAGGATCATAATGATGAGATTTAAGTTAGTATTATTAATATTATTTGTGAGTTGCATGTCTTATTGTCTGATTAGGTTGAACTTTTTTGATTATTTATATTTTGCTGTTTTGTGTACTTTTTCTGTATATCTGATTTGTATTTTGGCAAGTTATGTATGTATGTGGTTTTCTTTTGTTGCCCTGAATTTTCTCAATAAAAAAAAAGAATTAAAAAAAAAAGCAAGTACAGAATTTAAAATATATAAAAGATACATTAAAAAAAGGTCTGAATTAAGTCCAATAAGGGAAGGGACAACCGATGGGGCTTGCCAGAACGTTATGCCGACGAAGGATCCCAGACTTTGGGCCCCTCACAAAGTTTTTTTGCTGCATGATCCATGAACCTTACCAAGGCACAGTTTAATTTGGTGTTCCTAGGATCAAAGCAGGCCAGAACTGCTACTCTACACGTTCTGATTATATTTGTGTTCCAAAGATGCTTCAGGAGGGACCCTCTTTCATTCAGCAATTTTGGACAAAGGCATATGATTTGCGTTATGTCTACTTTGTGATTCCCACAGAGTCGACATAGTTCTCGTCCGCGATCTCTTTTCCATTTTGGGAGATGAACCAGCAATTTAATGACTCCCAGTCTCAATTTTACGAACTTTAATTTTGTTCGTGCAGTGAAAGATACGGTTAGGTACTGCTGTGGGGTCAACAGGGCATAAGATTGCAGGGTCAACCACCCGTGACTTCTTTTTGCTAGGCGGGCATTGTCTTCCACTATTGACAACTTTTTTGTGCTTATTTTCGCTTGCCGTTTGAATTCCTTTTGACTTACGTGCATTCTTCAAAGATCGTTTAGGCATAGAGTTGTTAGGCCTTTTTTACAATAATCATTCCCTGCTCGCCATGAGTTTGTGTCGAGACGGGCCCAAAGATGGTGTGCTAGGCTGCCTACCTTAGATGACCTCAATTTGTGGCAGCACACAAGAAAAGTCATGGCCCTGGAGAATGGTTGCTGGCAAATTCTCAGTTCCAACCTAATTTGTGCCGGTGATATTCGGATTGGTAGCTTGAACACTATTCTGTAGATCTTTGTGATAATTTTGTCCAATCCTTTTAGGACTTCGCTACCATAGGTTAGGGTGGGAATCATTTTTGCCTGAGCGACCTGTAATGTAGGTGCAAAAGTTGGGCCTTGTAGGTTCTTGTGGATTGATCCAATTGCAAAAGCAAGTGCGGCACCCTTCCTTTTTTGTTCTTCTAAATGAGATTTGTATTTGTAGAAACAATCGCAATGGACCGCACACCGCTAGCCCCTCCTCCGGATCACCCCTCGGGAATCTGGTATATGGAGTTCTTGAGTGGTTCACCCCAGTGGGTGCAAGTAGGTACTTGTTGGACTGATGATCTCTAGACCCGATACATGTCCCGGGTTTGTATTTGTCATTGTTGTTAAAAATGACTCCAAGGATTCGGCAATGCTTTCATTGTTCAGGGTCCAAGACAGTTTCTTTGCTTTCCCTGGACGAACCGCCAAGAATTTAGTCTTCTTGTTGTTAATCTGTAGATCGTTCTTGTTAGAGTAATCAGAGGTAGCGTCCAGGAGCCTTTGCATGCCGATCTTTGTTTTACTAAGAAGGACCACGTCTTCAGCGTATAGAAGGTTTGACAACAAGAGACCAGTTACTTTGGGAGCATGTGAATTAACCCTATTTAGAGCTTTGGGAAGGTCGGATAGGAATAAGTTAAAAAGTGTAGGGCCAGGACACAACCATGTTTAGACCTTTTATCATCGGGATTGGGCGTGATAATCTTGAGCCGTCCCCGATCTTGATCCTGACCCTTGTATCCTGATGTAGAAGTTGTATGGCTCTTAGAAGATCGGTTGGAATGTTGAGTCTAGACAGCTTCTGCCAGAGCTAGGCTCTATTCACATTGTCAAAGGCCGCTTGGAATTCAATGAATCCCATGTAGAGTGGGCAGGAGCTGAACTCCGCCTGGTCAATCAAGCAGGAGAGGGTCATGAGGTTGACCGAGGTGCCGGTGTTGCTTGTAAAACCAGTTTGATTCGGAGGAATGATAGAGTTGTCGTCCGCCCATGCCCTAAGTGAGTTGAGCAATACTCCTGCAAAGGACTTTGCTTCGTTGTCTATGAGGGCAATGAGGCGGTAGTTCCCAGGGGTTTTTTTGTCCCCTTCTTTGGTGCGAGGATTGATCCCCGCCAAGAGGGCGTTATGATGTTGTTCTGCAGGATAGAAATTAATAAGGTGCATAGCTTTACGGCCCAGAAAGTTACATCTTCCTTGAACAAAGCTTGAAGGATTCCGCCTGGACCTGGAGCCCCGTCCTTCCGACCCTTCTTGAACAGTTTTTCAATTTCTGCCTTCTGGATTGTTGTAAGTTCTTTGCTACTCCGAGCCGAAAGGCAGTCTTTTGGTAATTCTGTTTTTTGATCGTCATTGAAGGGTTCCTTCATTAAGGGATTTCATGATGTTCAGATCAAGTGCCCGAATGACCACTTTTTGTACAGCATTGTCTTCAAAGGGGAAATTCTGATGTAGAATTTTTGCTTTGCGATCGTTGAAGTGAAGATAAAGGAAATCAACCCACTCTGACTCCAATATGCATGAAGAGGCAACTTTAGGTGCGTGCCCTGAAATACTATTGATAGTTCGCCAAACCACTAATCAGTAAGAAATGTATGACAAAATAGCTATCTATGTATCTGTTGAGAAAGATAGGTCCATATGTATGAGGGATGTGGTTCATAAATGCACTTGCAACATGGGACACATGTAAAGGCAAACACCCAAGTCACTACGCTACTTTGTTTGCCTTTGAATGGCGTAAAGGTACGGAGCAATGGAACCCTGAGCAAAATGCATTGTACCTTCACTGTGTGCAAGGGAGATGTTCCATGTGCATTGTGGGGGTGTCTCCATGCAAATCCCATGTTTCATGAGGCATGTCATGTATCCCACGCCAGGTAATCCAAGTCACTTCAGCTTTCTATTGGTGCTGCATTCTGTGGCACACATACATAGACGATCAAGACTCTAAGACTTAATCATGTGCTGGTATGTGCCCCCTCTTGCACGAAGAAAATTCCATATGCAATACAAGGCCCATGGAGCAAGTGTGCCAATCTTTGTGGTAGACTGCACTTTGTGTGCTGGTGTAGGCTGAATTGTAAGGAAAGTGCGGTATGGCCTAAATAAGCAAAGACACGACGGTCTGGGGCAATAATTGGTGGCCTGATACCTTAGACCAACCGCCTGCCCCCAAGAAGGTGGTAAAAAACCTAGGAGTTTGGGTGGACTCTGCTCTGAACTTTACCCACCACACAAAAATAGTTGCTGCCACTTGTTTCGGGATTCTTCGAAACCTCCGGCCCATCCTAAAATTCTTCGACCGCCAAACCCGCCAAGTGATAGTACAGTCGGCTATTCTATCACGGCTGGACTACGCTAGTTCACTTCTGTTGGGAACTAACGTAGCGGAGAAAGTGAGACTACAAAGAGTCCAAAACGCCGCTGCAAGAGCTCTCACAGGGCTACCCCGGCACAAATCGGTCTCCTCCACCCTCAGGAACCTACACTGGCTACCTGTTGAAAAGAGGATCCATTTTAAAACTCTCTGTCTTGCTTTTAAAATTTTGAAACTCTCCTCTCCTCCTATGTTATGTCCTCTGCTCTCACCCTACGTCCCTAGGCGGTCCCTGCGGTCAGAAGGGCAGAACTTGGTCATTATCCCCCGCATCAAGTTATCCAGAATGGGCGGCCGCTCGTTTGGATACTTAGCCGCCAAACTTTGGAATGGACTTCCAGCCCAAATCCGCGCAATGAATGACCTTTTATCCTTTCGCAAAGCCATAAAAACCCACCTTTTTAACTAGTTATGCTATGTACACCTCTGGACTTCCTGCAATTCCATCTTGCCGTCCCCTGGACATAGGCAGCTAGCGCCGGGACGCCCCTTGGCTGGGGCAGCCGTGCGCTATACAAACACATCTAACATAACATAACATACTTTCTCAGTGATGCAGTTCAGTGCAGAAAGGTGACTTGCTGCACTGCACAGCGCCACTTATCCACAAATCTGTGCCATGGTATCATGTGCACATAGTGGGAACAATGTACTGCAACATGTATACAATAATGTGCCAAATTGTCTAACACTTACTAATTTGTCAATAGCAGTGGTGACAGAACATCAGTGAGTAGCAATTTGACATTTCACTCTGTGTGGACGGATGGAACAAAAGCAACTGCGCTAGGTAAAGATTCATTAACGAAACTATATAGCATGATGGACATGCCAACATGAGTACCAAGAAGGCACAAGAGAAAAGTCTGAGATTAGTGTCTCTTCAATGAAATATCTACTCTTTGTATCAGTCAAAGGTCAACATGGTCAATGGGTTGAGAACAAGTACTGTGGACCTAAGCAAGTCTGTCACACATTGCAGTATCAATATATGTTGACCAAAGTTATTGGAGCAGCAGAGGAAGAAGTATATAGGAAGGCCATGTACGGCATGCCATATCAGTGCAGGACACATACATGTGCAATTGTTAATACTGGATAACATTGTGACACCAACAGCACAAAACACAGGTCTCAGCAATACTGTTAGTCTATGTCCACACATAAACGTAGGTTGATGTGTGCAATGATTGATGTAATCAATGTGTTGGCTAACCTGTTCTGTGGATGAAGTAGCCCAAATGAAAATCATATAAATCTAGCAATGTGAAACTCACTAAGTCAGACACAATGCAGCCAAGCATGTCATCCATCATTCATCAACAAAGAATAAAACCAACCTGGACAAGGCAACATTGTGTACTCAGGTTAACAATCTCAATATACATTAGCGACAGCTGTGGGTTAATAATAAAGACATAGCATTACACAATAACTTACATGTTAGAGACATTCATATATATGTGAAAAACCAATGTATTGTGTCTACAATTGAAGTTGACTGCTCCTGTAACAAAATCAGGGAGTCCTACTTATATAAGGCCCACATTGCTATACATATGTGCAAATCAAAGTGCACCAAAACAACTTTTCTGCCAAATCAATTGCTGAATGCTGACTAAAAATAGCATACCAATCCATGTGACATGTTTGAGCTGCACCAAGTGTATGCACCAAAATCCCATGTTAAAGGATATGTAATGTAGGCCCAAATTAAATTTGTGGTTTAACAAGGACATATGTATGTGTGTATTAAACATGTAGGCTATGCCAAAACCTCCCTAGGGAGGACCAACTAAACAAATATCTGATAATGATCTGTCAATTCACGCATGTAGATAGTGTACATAAAATTGACGATCAAGGACATCTCTATTTGTTAAAGTACATGTACTTTGATGGAAAGAATGTCCAAACATAATAAGAAGGTCTAACATGGAAATACATGCTTGAAGCCATTTTTTGTATTGCCATTTATGTCACAGTCCCAGTAAACATCAACTCAGCCTCATCTCATCAAATAGAAGTAGGCCTCAAATTGTAATAATCATGTCATCAAACCTGTTGAGCATCATGAGACCGTGTGTCTCGCCTATCAATTGCACATATACAGAAATGCACTGTGAAACAGTGTATCTAATTTAGGGTACAGGCCAGGCATGACACATTTGCTATTACAAATTGATTGTTACTCTTCCCTTGCACTTGTGTAGTGCAGAGATGCACAGCTGGCAGTCTTGAAGTCTTGTGCAGCAGCAAAATGCACAACAGATGGCACTTAGTGTATTTAGGTGCACAAATCACAAATTACCATACCTGAGAATAACCTCACATTGCAGAGTGTTTCAATAATGTGTTAACATGCAGACGGACAGTATTTTGCTGTAAGTAATGCTGTAGCAGATTGCATCAGAGATAATGAGGGACATATTACATGAACAAGGGCCTAGTGTCAAGCGAATGTGCAAAAGCTGTCCCTTGTCAAGAATGCATACATTCATGTGTGGCTTTCCAAAAAAAACAGCACATGAGAGCTATTTTCTGCCAGCATTGTTACATATACCCCATCATGCAATAGTAGATAAAGGACACATTCCCCATGCATTGTTCAGCAATGCTTTGAGGAAATACGGCCTGTAAAAATACAATATGAGCAGATAACATTGTAATGTAAGTAAATAACCAGAGCTTTATGACAATGTATAGCTAATATGCCAACATCAGAGCACCTGAAGAATACTTAGATGTTAAGAGTGTGATTTCAATTAGTTAAAAAGTCAGGCAAAACTGTATGTGTATACACACTAACTCATTGCAAATGGTCAGATGGAGTGACTGTGATGTGAACTTCCCTTGCGTGAGAAAAGCTGTGTACCTCTGGCCTTTGCTTACAAGTGCAAAGTTGAGTGGATCACAAATCTTTTACTCACCCAAAGGTGAAAGGGTATTTGAGTGTGTGTCATAACATATGCCTGTGTCTGGGAATGCAGTAACCCTGGAACAGGAAGCACACACAAAGGCCTGCCCTCATAATAAAAGTACTCCTACTAATGCTGACACGAATAAGACAGAGATCATGAGTGAATGGCAGCACCACATTATTTGAACATCACAAGATACATTGTATTTGACCATGTGCTGGAAAGTGGTTTATTACTAGTGATACATAGTGACCTACCACCAGTAATAAGGCCAGAAACTCAATAAAAGGTTCAGTTAGGTTCTCAATAAATTATTTTAATATTAAATGTGAAGGGCCCAGTTATATGCGTTACACGTCCTGGAAAAATGTGGAAATCACTGCAGATACGCTAACTTTCAAACAGAGATTTTGGCTGCTGTTTTTGCTAGTTTCCTTGAGGCTATCCTTCTATGGCCCCTTGTGGATATCACAGATATTATTCCCAATTTTAATCGCCATTTTACAGCCTCGCTACAGCTGTCATGGGGATGAACATACATTTCCTATCAGGTTTTGGTTATTTTGTGCAATCTTTGCTCGGTGTGGTTTGTCTTGTTTTAGGAGTAGGTGGGTCAAAGCTTTATGCATGTCATTTTGTTCATTGCTATTTATTTGATCAAACATTTTGCCAAAGTCATGCGTTTCTGTTTTTGAATTGATTGGTTACTATTTCTGTTCTGCCATCTGCATGAGCATCTTCTTAAAATATTGGGGGCCTCATTTATGAGATTTTGCTGTAGGGCAGCGCAGCAGATATGGTGCATTCCTGTATTTTTCCTGCGCCGTTGCACAATGGGCTACGGGGATGATAATATTTGTACAGGAAGGGAAATCTGTCTGTACAAAAATAATCAGAAGAAACTTTTTCCTCTTTGCCTTTTGCAGCACACATAGAAAAAGGAAAAACTAGAGGAAATAAAGATATTTCTCCTCTTTGTGCCTCCCATACACCTCTACTGGGGAGGCGTACATTTTTGGTGCTGCCTAGGATTTATGATTTCAGTGTCAAAAATCCATGGATGTTGCTGGGAACGCCCTCAGCAACACCCATGGAACGCCCCTTTAACGCAGAAAACTGGGTTAAAAGGACTGATATTTATCAGGAAGCTATAAGCCCAAAAGGAAAAGTGGCTTAATGATGGCTGATAAATATCACGCAGGCTTCTGTGCCAGGGAACGCTATAAAAAGTGACATTCCGTTGGCGCAAGGGGCCTCATAAACGAAGCTCTGGAGGTATTACATTCTATTGGAGACAACAGATATCTTACTGTTTACTTTGCCAAGTTTTTGGGTGCTATGTTTGTTTAAATCCTGCTCATAATTTGAATACTATGAATATTATTTGTATTTTAACTGGTGTTAGTTATTCTCCCTTATTATCTAATTTGGGTCCCAGTAGCCCTGGCTTGCCCCTGGATATTATAATTTTTGTACTGAGTGTTTTTGACTAAGTATTCTACATGTGTATTTTATCCCTGCTAGTGGTCTGCAGACTATTGATATTTTGTTCATATTCATTTATTTCTGCCAATTTTCCTATTGGCCATGGTAGCTGTTGATATGTTTGTCAGTTTCAGCTCACATTTGTGCAGCACTACTAGAAGTTTGGTTGTGCTGCCTACTCCTCCTTCTCTTCTTTCACCAGCTAATGTGGTCAAAGCAAAAGCCTCCATGCAGTTAAGAAACACCTGTCTGTGATGACCCTTCAGCACACTGCCACTGCTTCCTGCCCTTTTGGAAAACTCAGTAAATTAATTCACACCGTAATATGCACATATTTGTACAAATGACACGATTCTTCTGGCTTAGGTTAGGTTGGTGGCTAGGTTAAAAGGTGTCATTGGTGTACGAAAAAGGTGCCACAGAAGGGTAGGACTGGAGGCGCTACATTGGCATTCGCATTATTTCTATGCTTGCACCATAAAATGGCGGAGACACAATACATGACTTAGGAATAAAATGTAAGAGGAAGGGCCAAGGGGTAATGAAGGCTTGGGTTAAGGTAGGGTTTAACATATCTATGAATAAATCACAAATGTACTTGTAAAATTATATTCTCACCTCTACATGTTGGTATTTTTCATAGGCATGCTTATTGGCCACAATGTTTATACGATTATTTTTTGATCAGATTTTTTTTAAGCACATTTTCCATATCATAGTAGTGGATCAAGCAGTCTGGCTACCTGCTATAACCCCATCACCTTCCTACCCCTCAGTTCAACTAACAGAACATGGTCAGTCTTATCATGCATAAACACAGCTAGCTGTACAATGACAGCAACATGAGCAGTGCATCTAAATACTCATTGCACTGAATGCAAAAGCATTTCCAGCGTAAGATACCCCTCCAGCTATACACAACAATAAAACACAAAGCACATGCCACTTACCCCTCACTCACGTTCCTTCAATTACACTCTTAGGCAGCACCCCAGACAAGGAGCACCACTCTGGCCCATCAATGCCACTCTGCAATTCAGCCCTCTTGTAACAATCCACTGCAAAGCCTTCTCTCTGTCTGTTCCTGTGCTTCATCACCTTGCCAGGGGAATGAAGCAATATGTGAGCATGCAAAAACAAAGCTGTCGTCCCTTTAATAGTAGCTATAAGTAAGTTCTACTGTGCATACTGTACAAACACAATATCCATAACTATTAAGATATCCTTACAGCCTGAAGCACTGCAGCTTAACAATGAGAACTGTGGGCCACATTTTCAAAAAAGACAGGCAACGCAGAGCATCAGCCAACAATGATGTGATGCATGACAGGGAGCGAGCAGTAGAGTATTCATATTTAAGGATGGGTGCATGTGGGGAGCCGGCGGGGACATTATAGCCCTCGGTCTCCCCCGCAGCCCCTAAAATACTGTGTTCTGAGTGCCACAGGTGAGCACCAGGGCTTCCATCTAAGGCTCTGGAGGGCGAAGTCCCCGAGGCCACTATTGCCACTTTTGCGTTACTTTGGGTTACAATGTAATGCAAATTATTATTAGTATTGGGTTTGCATCAAAAAGTAACACAAACCCAATGCAGTTACTGCGCAGGAACGCCTTCTAAAAGTGGCTGAGTGAAATCTACAAGAGTTCACTCAGTCACTTTTAGGCCAATGCTGCTTCAAACCCTGCGCCTGCTTGAAGCAGGCGTAAGGCTTGACGCAGCATTGGACAGATAGGGCACCCCCGAGCCTTGCTGGAGCTGCGTCGCGCTTGTGACGCAACTCCAGCAATGTGCCGTCTTTACGGCACAGTGTGCCGTTTTTGCCCCATGGTGCGCCGCATTATAAATGCGGCGCACCATGGGTGGTGGAGCTGAATAACTGGCGCATCCCTGGGGATGCACCAGTTATTGTAACTCTGCCCCTTTTTATCGAAGGTCTCCATCACGGTTTGTTACGACATTGATCGTGTCCTATAATTATTAATGACAGATATTTCTTCAAATTCCAATACGGACATTTAATCCAATTTTTGGCTGCAACAGAATCTAATTTCATTTTAACCAGTCTTTTTATTAGACTCATTAAAATGCGTATTGACCTTGATGACGACTCCATCTAGTATCTTAGCATGTTTCAACAAAATGGCGTCCAAGGGAATAACATACACAGCAGTAAATATATGTGGCGTCAAATGAACCTGTTCTCAAGGAGCTGCTTTTGTTATTTATTGGCGAATCAGGCCATCTAAGAATGTATTCATGTCGCAATAATACCTGGAAACAATCAACCATATCATTCAGTCTTTACACAGAGACTAATAAATAGCAAACCATTTGGAGCTGCGAACATAAATCTTCCCGGCGAATATTATATTTCTCAAAATGTGCAGCCATGCGCGTTGCTGTCAGCACACGGAGTTCCAGCTCTCTCTGAAACCTGTCTTTATTGGTTGAGCACGCGGTCTGAACTATATGTAAATGTGACCTTCATAAATATTGAAAAGAAAAAGAAATGATACAGCTGTCCAAAATTGTTTTGCTACATTTTTTAAACATGTTTTTCAGTCTTTAGTGACTCAAGTTTAATCAGCCGAACAAGAATATAACGCTTGTTCATAAAATATAGATTGTTGGGTGTCGTTCCCATTTTGTAAGTTTTAGTTGAAGGGTAGATGCATGCACAGGCAGTTCTGTATATCTCCCATCTCATAGTTCACTGACGGAGAAATGCAAAGGATAAAATAGTCTCTGCAAGCTGCTTGGTCGAGATGTACAAAGCTCTGGACAGAAGTACTGTCCAAGCAATGCACGGATACATTTGTTTTTGATTAAAGGAAACCATTCGCTCAATTGTCAGCGATTGCTCTGGAAATTAATTTCAGTCTGCATGATCTAATAAGTTGTGACTCATATGTTTTTCATAATGGCATCTGGGATAATTACGCATTTTGGCACGTACTGTTTCAATTTAAAATAATTCTGTACTGCAGAGAGCAGAAGGAGTTTGGAAAACATCAATTTTTAGTAAGTTTTCTTCAGCTTTCAACCCAAAAGGAACAACTTGCTACCATCATTTTGTTGGGGTCATTGACAATTATCACCGGAAATAATAGGTGGGTTTCTGGAGCCTGCTCACAGGCTGCTGGCACAATAAAGGTTTACACAGGTGCACAATGTCAAAAGGTGCACTATAAAAATACATTGTGCTCCCTCCGTTGCTTAAGTGTGCTACCTCTCAGCCGCATGTGAAGCATTGAGCAACGAAGGTGTTAGCCAAACCACCACTCTTTTTGATAGTGTTGACCAGCCTTCTCTTTGCCCACGTACACAGGTAAAGTTATTGCTTCATTTGCATGAATATTTATATTCACTGAAAAAAACGAAAGATTAAGTGGTATTATAGTTGACAGTGTTAGTCACAAAGTGACATTTTAAACAGAAAAAACACGGAAATCCACCAGTTATTGTCCAGAGAGCTAACTATAACTTGCAGCCCAGCCTTGTGCAGCTTATAACCTTACTTATTAAACAACTCATGACATGTTCAGTGACATCATTGATGACATCACTGATGACATTTTGAATGACCACTTCATTACATCACTGATAATATCATCCAATTAATATGCTAGTTTGCTATATGCTAATCATACTTGAAGGTGTTCAGCAAAGTATCTAGAACCAATTTTCTATAACTTACTTACGGCTACTCATTGTAAGATTTCAGAACAAGCTTTGCATCCTAAGATTTGATTTGATTTGATTAGATTTATAATTTTGTAGAGCGCGCGAATGCCCATAAGCGTCTTGGCGCTATGACAGTTAGAGAGTCTGGGTCAACAGCACAGGTCTAGCAGGAGGAGAAAAGCCAGGTTTTTATTGCCTTTCTAAAGGAGAGCAGGGATGGACTGTCTTTAATAGAAATTGGGAGGAGATGCCATACCTTTGCTGCGTGTAATAGGAAGCTGCTTCCTCCCCATCTGGCCCTTCTATATATAGGCACCTGGATTAGTTTGGCTTGGCTGGATCTAAGAAGCCTGGGAGGTTCGTACAATTTCAGATGGATTTTGAAAAACTGCGAGCCGAGTCCGTGAAGTGCCTTATCAGCCAGGCACAGCTATTTAAACTGCACTCTTTAAATAACAGGGAGCCAGTAAAGGGTTTTCAGTTTATGGGCAATAGGCTCAAATTTGGGAATGTCCATCACCATCCTTGCTGCTGCATTCTGCAGACGTTGTAGGTTTGCTAGCATTTGGACCTTGGCCCCAGCGTACAAGGCATTCCCATAGTCTATCCTTGAGAGAGCCAGGGCCGTCCCCACCGTTTTCCGGGCGTCTGCTGGAATGTAGGGCAATAGTTTCCTAATCATTTTCAGTATGTACCATACTGATGAGGCTAGTTTACTGGCTTGAGCATCAAATGAAAGTTTGGTGTCAAGAATAATGCCCAGAGTTTTCACCTTTTCCACTGGGGTCGGACAGTTACAAAGGCTGTCTGGCCACCACTCCGGGCATCCAAGTGTTCGAATCAGCCCCCAGCACCAGTACCTCACTTTTATCCCCATTCAGCTTTAAGCAGTTGTTCAGCATCCATTGTCCAACTTGTGTCATACATGATCTAAATTTGTTTGCGGTCTCTTTAGCATCCTTGCTGATAGACACCACTATCTGGGTGTCATCGGCATAGGAGACTGGAACAAAGCCGCATTCCCAAATGATCCCTGCCAACGGGGCCAAATACAGATTAAAAAGAGTAGGGCTTAATGATGACCCCTGTGGCACCCCACACGGTGAGTTAAATAATTTGGATCTTGCTTCTCCCAGCTCAACTGCAAAAGTTCTATTGCACACGTAGGATGCCAGCAAAGAGCGTGCTAAGCTGTGAATTCCGGCTTCAGCCAGGCGGGTCAGGAGTGTCTTGTGGCTGTCCCTATCGAAGGCCGACGATAGATGCAAAAGAATCAAGGCAGCCTTCCCTCCGTCATCCAGGACCCTCCTGAGTTCCTTCACCGCCGTTAGTATTGCCGTTTCAGTCCCGTGTCCCTCTCGGAAGCCAAACTGTGGATGGTCTAATACGTTTCCTTCCGAGAGGTATTGAGCCATCTGCTTGTTCAGGAGCTTTTCTAGAATTTTCACGGTGAAGGGTATCCTGGCAATGGGTCTATAATTTCCCGGTTCTTCTGAATCTAAGTTTGATTTTTTTGGAAGTGGCATCACCGAGGTGGTTTTCCAAGCGTCTGGAAAAATCTCAGATTTTAATATTTGTGAGAACAGTTTCTCTAGTTGTGAGCTTAGTAGTTCAGAGAAAAGCTGCATCACCTTGGGCGGACAAGGGTCCATTGGGCTGCCTGATGTAGTGGTCTTCACCACTTGCAGAATCTCATCTGCTGAAGGTGGTATGAATTTAAACCATGAGCTCTGCAATATCATCACAGATTCTTTAATTGGCTCTGGGGGTGCCTGAACGGGTGTAACTATATTGAGTCTTTTAAAGGAGTCATAAACTGATGATACTTTGTTGACGAAAAATTCGCCCAGTGTATTGCAGAAATCCGATGTCATTGCTACTGTACTGTTGGTATCTAATTTAGTTAGTTTTTATACTGTGGCAAAAAGCATTTTGCTAGAGTTTTTTGTCTCGTAAATGTTTTGCATAAAATAACTACTTTTTTCTGCAATAATCATATTTTTATAGACTATTAAGGCAGCTTTATAGTCCTCCATCTCTTCTCAGCTCTTCTACAATTCTGCTTTTGTAACCTAAGAGCTTCCGAGAACCATCGCTGAGATGGAGTTTTCCTCTTAAAGGTGACTTTTCTCATTGGGACTGCAATATTAACTGCGGCGGTTATCCAATCCATGATTTGATCTTTGGCCGTGTTGCTTTCAGGAGCAAGATCAGGGCATGAAGCCTGCAGTTTCTCTAAAAGAGTCTGTGAATTGGTCCTCGACCAGTCCCGGTATGTGACAATCTTCGATGAATCAGTGGCCCAGCCTAATTCTTCCTTTACTTCCAGTGAGAAGGTAATCACCTTATGGTCTGACCAAGGGACTTCTAAAATGTCCACTTTGTTTATGCCCCCACAAGACGTAAAAATCCCATCAAGGGTGTGACCGGCTCTGTGAGTATCTTGAAGAACCTTCTGTTCCAGGGCAAAATTGGCCATTGAGTCTCTAAATGTTGAGACTGTTGTATCTGAATTTTTTTCTAAATGTAGGTTAAAGTCTCCTAGTATGGCTCTCTATTAGCTCCGCCATGTGGGTTTAGTGTTTAACCAATGACCTGGCGTTGATTAATCCAGCTTTGGTGATGTTAAGTTTACAATCTGATCTGTTGGGCTGTGTATTGGGTGTGGTCAATCCTTTAATAGGCGAAAAAATGAAGGCGTGAGAGCAAGCTGGGCAAAGTTTGGTTTGTAAATGCATCTCTAGTCGAGGGCAGCTGGCCTTACCTCTGAGTGAGCGTAATGCTTGACTCGAATAACTAATCCTCACATGCTCTGGTAGAATTCGAGAAGGGTGTGTGGCCCTAGGCCCGGTCCCGGTGCGGACGGTCGCAGACAGGCTTGCCTTAGGCGCGCCTTTGAGGCGCTCACGGCGCGCCCGCTGCGCCTCCGGTCTGACATAGGTTCAAATAGTGAATGTATACTGGAACACTAGAGCACGTCTCATAGCACCGGAAATGCCCCCAAACAGGAAGTGGAGAAAACTGGTCTGACCCCCTGGGGCACCCTCAGTTCAAGCAGCACTTGCCGTGACGGACCGGGTTACCTGGGGCGAGCAGCAGGAAATGTGCAAAGTAAACAAAATAAGTCTTTGTGCAAATGGCAAATCGAAATTTTAAAAGTCTTAAAAGTAGCTACACACAGCCTAGGCCTGGCCGAGCAGCGTTATCTATTACCTCAGATCCGCGTGTCTCTGCCCCAAGCCCTTTATCGGCAATGTATGCTGGAACACTAGAGCGCGTCTCGTAGCGCCGGAAATATTCCCAAACAGGAAGCGGAGAAAACTGGTCTGACCCCCTGGGGCACCCTCCGTTCAAGCGGGGTCTTGGATGGCTGATGGATGAGATTCTGGTGTGTGAGAGCTCTCACAGACGTCTTGGCCGGTCACCCTTTATTGTCCACAAGACATAGGCTACACCAAGACCACATTTGGAGGAACAACAAAATAATACCTCCCACAGGGTTGAGAAACAAAATCATTGATCTTTAACCAAATCAAGGCTCAGGGACATTATTGGTTTCCAAACATAGATTTGTTGGTGGAAGCCAAGGTGAAGAACTGCTGTGTGTGGTCCAATAGCAACCGATCTAAGCTAACCCAAAAAGCTCCATTATTCCCTGTTTCTGTCCCTGACAAACCATTGGATAAACTAGCCTTAGACATTATAGGGGTCTTAAAATGATTTGCATTGTACTAACCGATTATCTCTCTCACTGGGTGGTCATTAGGATGTTGAACCAAACCAAAACTGAGACACTGACCACTTTCCTATGGGACGCATTCGCCTCAGAAGGCATTCCTTTAGGCATTGTTACTGACAACGGTGTGCAGTTTACTTCCACAGCAATGACAACTTTCTAATCTAACTTAGGCATCTCACATTTCAAAACTACCAGTTACTGTCCTTGTGCCAATGGTCTGGTCGAAAGAGTTCACAGGATGATCAAAGAGAGCATTCGCATTTGCTTGCATCAACCACTTACCAGTGGAAAGGGTTCTACAAGACGCCAATGGCAAGCCCGTCCGCGCCCTGGTAGCGCACAGCGCCAGCCACGCTGCCCTAAATTTGCCCACGATAAATATACTCTAGAGAGGAGCTTGCTATGTTGAACAACCAGAGCAACAGGAACTGTAGCACTGCAGTGGATGATGTGATGAGTAAGAATTCACTTAAGATCTCTACTGATGGGATTATTAGCTGTGGGCTGATTAATTCTAGATCTCTGATAAAAAACTATACGGAGAACTGCATCTTGCTGGAGGACTATGATCTTGATGTCCTCTTCTTAAAGGAGACCTGGACACATGTTGACAGGGAAGTGGAGCTCCGCCTTGCCTGACCTCCAGGCTACAAAATCTGCCATAAGCCAAGAAAGGATGGCAGGGGAGGAGGTGTAGGATATATATACAAGGATGTCTGGAACTTCTCTTCCTTGTGCATAGAGAACATACCGGGGATTGAAGCATTGGGGTTTACACTTAATGGCTCCAATGGTGTTTTCTGTACAGGTTTGCTTTGCTATAGACCTCCAGTCGGCGTTACTTTTTCTCATCAATTTTTGATAGACATGATATATAGCTTAGCGCACTCACACTCTAAACTATTGATCCTCAGAGATTTTAATCTCTGGGAGAATGGTATTCTTGACACTGCCTTGAAAGAGCTTTGCCAAAATTGTGCGAGTGTCAACCTCCATCAACTGGTATCACATGCTACTCATCTGAAGGGACATGCACTTGACCTTGTCTTTGCTGATGCAAAGGAAACAGTTGTTCAAAACATACTTCCTTAATGTTGGACTGACCACTCCTTGGTCCTCTTTTCACTGAAGATAGTCAATCGGGGTCAAGTAGTCGGAAGTTCCTCAGTCGCCCGAATCAGTAGAGAGTGGTCAAGGTTACTTAGGCTAGCGCGCCTTCCCCAGCTTGTTAATGAGAAGTTTGCTATACATGGCTCGGCGGAGGAGAATTATCTGAATCTGTGTGATCAGATTCGCAATTCGAGGATCAGCTTGCTCTGCTGAGGAAAGTTAAAACCGGTAAAAAAACATCTGCCCCATGGTATAATGAGGAGCTGAGACTGTTGATGACCAGCTGTCAGCAGGCTGAACGGAAGTGGAGGAAGAACTATTCTGAGGCAAATAAGGCAGCTTTTAAAAATCTTCTCCATTCCTTGAAAGCACTAATAGGCAAAACCAAGGCTAAATACCTTAAGGAGATTATTCTTCTTGCCCCGAATAAATCTTAAACCCTTTTTAATCTAGTTAGAGGCTTATCCAACCCGGACTGTGCTAAAGCCATCAACCCGAATTCACAAGAATTATGTGATAGCCTGGCAAGTTTTTTCCAGGATAAAATCAGTAACATCTTAATGGGATTGAAACCCGCTGGCGAAGAGGATGGGCACACACAGATTGATAATGTGACTGTATCAAGCAGTGAGATAAATAATACAGAACACATGTCATCTTTGGATCATTTCCCGACGCCCTCTTATGAGAACTTCAGTGTAATCGCTGCCGGGGTTTCCTCTGGTTCCCCTAGGGATCCGCCTCCTCATAAGTTCTGGAAGCTGTTTGGAAGCAAACGTTTCCCGCTTTTATACCAGATTTGTTGTCAAGCTTTAGTTACAGCTGTAGTCCCAGACTGTTGGAAAATGGCAGTGGTTTCCTCTTTACTAAAGAAGTCATCATTGGATCCTCACAATCCAGCTAACTATAGACCCATCTCCTTGCTACCCTATCCGATCAAGATTCTAGAAAGGGTAGTAACTAAATCCCTCTCTAAGTTTGTTGAAGATAATCAGTTGCTGGAGGAGGTCCAATTTGGGTTTCGTCCCGCACAGGGGAACAAGACTGCCCTGGTGGTGGTCCTGAATGACTTGAGAATGCTGGCAGACAGTGTTCAGGTAGCCTTTTTACTGCTGCTTGACATGTCGGCTGCGTTCGATACAGTTAGTCACCAGATCCTGATCGGGAGGCTGGAGGAATTGGGTATTGTGGGAAGGCCCGAGATTGGATGCATTCTTATCTTTTGGATAGGAAGAAGGCAGTATCTTTGCCTCCTTTCTGCTCGGAATATAGCAAAGTTGAACAAGGGGTCTCTCAGGGCTCAGCTATTAGCCCGATAATGTTTAATTTATACCTTCGCCCCCTTATTGCTCTGATAAAATCGTTTGGACTTAATGTCATCAATTACGCAGATGACACTCAGCTTGTCCTCTCTTTTGAGGGCAACAATGCAGTGTCCTTAGAAAAGTTTCATGACTGTTTACTTCAAACGGCAGGCTGGTTAAAACGGAATTCTCTACAATTTAATGAGGATAAAACAGAAGTTCTGTGCTGTACGACCGGCTATATTCAGCATCCTCTTCCTACAGATTTCTGGCCTGACTCGGCTAATAATTCTTTATTGCCTACTAAAATGGTGCGCAACCTGGGGGTCATGATGGATAGTAATCTCCAGCTGGACTCCCAAGTGAATAAAACGGTATGCACCTGTATGGCTCTACTTTGAGCCTTGCGTAAGATCCTTCCGTTCTTGACATTCGCCACTAGGCCCCAAGTGGTCCGGAGCATTGTGCTAAGCAGAATTGATTACTGCAATGCATTGCTCTTGGGTGCTCCAGTCTCTCTGCTCAAGAAGCTGCAGAGAGTGCAGAATATGGTAGCAAAACTTGCATTAAATCGACCTTGGAATGCGTCCTCTTCTCTAGCCTTTAGGAACCTTCATTGGCTGCCAGTTGTACAAAGATACAATTTAAGGCATTATGCATTGCCTCCAGGACAGTACATAAAATTTGGCCTAGGGTACTTCAGAGGAAATTTGCTTGGTATCCGCCGGTTAGATCCTTACGTTCTTCCTCCGCAAATCTTTTGTGTGCCCCTCATGTTAAGAAAGTGCGTACAGGTGGCAGATCCTTTAGCTTCACTGCCACCAGACTTTGGAACGCTCTTCCCCTGGGGCTCAGACAGTCGAACACCTTAACCGGATTCAGGAAGGAACTGAAAACCAGCTTGTTCCCTAGAGATTAGATCTGCCTTTGCTTTCGCTCCCGCTGTCTTGGATTCTAAAGCACCAGGATACCCTTTGGCTGACAGTTGCTCTACATAAGTGCACCTTACATTACATTACATTACATACCATATCACTCCTAACCAAGTCACGGGCATCTCCTCATTCTCGTCCCTCAAAGGGAGAAAACCCAGCACTAAATTCTTTCCTAATTGGATTGGTGGTTGGGGGAGTAAGCAGTAGGGCAGGATGTCAGAGCAACAAGAACCAAAGTGTCTGCACATCAAGCCAAGTACAAACGTTACTATGATTTCAAACATGGGACAAACTACAGAAGTGGACCGTAGGAGTCTGGGTATCTATAAAAAGACCCACACACAGTGGGGAAAGTGAATCTAAGTTCTATGATCTGAACAATATTGTGGAAATCAAAAAGAATACCGTGACCCTTAAGAATGGTCAAAACTGGAGCATGGATAGACTAGCTAGAGCTCATGCTCCAGACAGCGCTCCGCCTGGAACCCCCTCCTCTACGATTCTTACATAAGATGTGTTATATTCTCTTATCTGACTTTATTTTATTAATTGATTACTGTTAGCTTACATTTCAATTCAATAGGACCTTCCCTTGTATTCCTTATCCCCCTCTCACCCCTCCTTCCTTTATCTTCTTGGTACTGCCCTGCTGTTGGCTGAGAGGCTTCCTTAGAATGTTGTACTCTGAGGGTTGAGTGTAGAATTGAGAAGGTATCCTAGCTGAAGCTGTCTGTTGGTAAAACTGTGGAGGTTATGAATAAATAGTTCACTTACCTGCATCTTGTGTCTCCTACTTCGTAACACTCTAAAGGTCAGACCATCAAACTCGTAATCAGGCCCAAAGTCTTATGCCATGTAAGTCTTTAAGCATAGGATTAACACAGCGCCATTGTTGCTGAGCTGTAAAATGACAAAAGCCTTTTACCACTCCAGGCACAGTATTAGAGCTTTTGTTTAGTACAAGACCATCCAGGCCAAACTGGAATGAATAAAAGCGACTCCTGACACATTTTCTGCTATCATTATGGCTCTTCAGCAAGGTTTAACTTTGTCTAGACATAATGGAGCACCCAGTATAAGTCAAAAAATATTCTTTCAGGCTCAGAGTGTTTCATCATTTATGCAAAAATGAAGCAGCCCCTTACAATCCTATGCTTAAAAATTTTGCTGTAGAAATGGAAAAAGACTTTCAGCCTGATTCATGAACGGGCCGTTTTGCGAGGCTCAAATAGCGAATCATAAGGAATCGCTATTTGAGACTCGCAAAACGGTAATCATGTAGGAATCGCAATATTAATTGCGATTCCCACTGATTCCTTATTTGCGATTAGCTAATTGCTAATCGCAAATAAGAAATAACTCCCCATGCATTCCTATGGGCCAAAAGGCCCATAGGAATGCATGGGGAGTCATTCCTCATTTGCGATTAGCAATTAGCTAATCGCAAATGAGATTGCGAGTACAAGGGTGCCAGGGGTGTCCAAAGGACACCCTGTAGCACCCCTGCAATGGAAATTAACACAGGTGTTGCACACACACATGTCCAAAGGACATGTGTGTGTGTAACGTGCAACTCAGAAAAATGCATTTAAATGCATTTTTCTGAGTTTTCGCAATTTACCACGAGGTTTGACCTCGCGGTAAATTGCGGCCCGAAATTGCGATTTCGCAATTGTAAAATGGATGATGAATTACATTTAAGGAATCTCAAATAGAGATTCCTTAAATGTAAATCCTCGCAAATATGCGAATTAGCAAATAGCGATTTTTGCATTTGGGATGTTGAATCCCAAATGCAAAAATCGCACTCGCAAAGGGCCAGATTCTCAGAATCTGGCCCTTTGCGAGCCGATTTGGCCTTCATGAATAAGGCTGCCAGTCCCTTTCAGGGTTGGCATGGATGGCACTGTGCTAATCCAATGCTAAAATACTTTGCCAGGAAAACAAACATTTGAAGTAAGCAAATTCAGAGTGAGGCTGGTGTTGTAGGGTGCCCTTTACTGTAGCGATTTCGTCCTTCCTCCCTTTGATTTGTTAATTGCTTCTCTCCTCATACCATTTGCTCTGCCTATCGTTCTTGCTCTTACACTACTCTCTCTTCTATGTTTTCTCTCTTCCCCCTCCATCTTTCATTTACCCTCTCCTGCCTTCATTCTTTATTCTAAGCGGTTGCTACTAATTTAAGCAAGTGTTTCACTAATTTGGATTAAAACAATAATTAGCTTGGATCGAGGGTACCCCTCATCATTGTCAAACATATTACAAATATTGGCCAAAGATAAAACAAATTAAGCATTGTCCCTTATTAAGGCTGCAAATATAACTAGTGGACATGAAGATTCTCATTCATCTCATGGATCCTACATTTTGGACAAACAATATTATATGTATGTATGTGTATGTATGCGGGTATATGTACAGCTGAAACCAAGCCAGGGGCAACATTGTGGGATACAAGGCCAGTGGCCAAGACTACAATTGAATGCTGGGTACAGGTTGGAGGAGAGGCACTGTAGTGTATAAAGGGAAAGGAGCATTTTGTGGTGTTGAACCGTAGTATTCTGGAAAGAGTTTTCCGCTCTATTCTGGACTGTTGGAGGGTCGAACAGCTTTATTATCTATCAAGATGTTATTCTAGATGATGCATGTGTAGAGAAAGAAGGCACATTTCTTGTTTTTAGTCTTTCTTACATGTCTTCTCAAATCTAGTGATACACATGCTGCAAGAATGTTCAGATCCACCAAAGACTGAGATCGACAGATTGGAAATACAGAGCTGTAAAGCAGCAATTTTTGAAAGTTGTTTCTAGACACCTTACTGTTCTATACCGAGTGTATATCTCACCTTGCAGGTTGGTAATCAGTACTATGCAATTGCAACGTTATAGTAATATTAAACTTACAGTGAAGTTTTGAAGCAATGATGCCGAAGAATAGGCAGCTAATTTAACACCACATAAATACCAGAGGGTTTATAACCAGACCCCTGAGACACCAATGTAGTATTCCCAAAGTGTGTATATTCTTCTACCAAGTAAGGTGTTACATATTTTCTGCTCATAGTGTGCTCTTAAACCTTTACACCTACCTATCCCACACTCCTATTGTATCATTCTAACCAAAATACAAGTCAGTCTTGCTCTTCAATACTACTCTCACCATGTTTAAAACAATCTATAGATAATCTGCAACAATCCTCCTTCAATCTATAGCTTCGGCATTGAAGTTTGGTTTTATTTAGGTTCATTCTCATTTTAGAGAGTGCGTCTTGAATGTTAGTCTGTGACGGTATGTTAAGGAGAGTCAGTTCAACTGGTGACTGAAAATACTGTACTTTTCCAGTTGTCAGTATATGAGTTATCAAGACAAAAGGTTCGCTTTGTAAATAATTAGAATTACAGCCCTGTTTGAAAATGAATAGTAATCGGCGCGATGATAGGATAGACCCCCCAGGACGTTTCACTCCTATTAAAAAAGACCCCACAAGCACCGTTTCGAAGTCAGAAAACTATTCAAAATGGCCGAAGCCACGCGCAAAGAACTTTACTTTGCACTTCCCAGATACTCAAATAATAACCTCATCAACATTGCAGGAGAACGATGCACGAGTTGCAAATCTAGCCTCCAAATGACTAAATATCAAACACTCTCATTCAGACCTTCTCATGTGATGCACCCAGATTTTGACATCACCTTCCTGAACAGCTCAGATTCATTTTGAGCTTGCTGGGTTTCAGGAAAGTCCAAAAGCCCACATATCTAAATTACAACAGAAGATTAGAGGTTGATGTCTATCATTCATGCCCATTTGTTCTGTTGTTTCTCTCGTTTCTTGTATCCTGTTTTTTAATGTGAAGTACTCTTCTGCCCACTTTACTAGGCCTTTCCAACCTATAAACCTGCAATCAATAAATAAAATAATTCAAATAGAATCCTGCTGATTTGTTCCTTGAACACAACAAATCAAAACAAATACTAGCAAGATTTGTACCCCAAACAGATCCGCACAACCCAAAATGTCTGGTCTGGACTCAAACCAGCAATGCAGAGACTAATATTAAATATGTGCACTTCTCAATGGACCTGAAGATTACTACATCAAACAGGAAGTTATTTTAAAGTTATGTATATATTTACCACAAGTGCCTTTTCATTTTAAGTAAGATATTAAGCACACAATAAAATTGTATGTCCACTGTTGTGTTCTATTTTTACTATGTGCTATAGTTGAATTTAGTTTTTTGAAAGTGAAACAACAACTTCTTCAAACATTATTCACATTAGTAACTATGTTATCCCATGAAGGTTTACAAACTAACTTGATAAAAATGGCCCAATTCACAAAGCCTATAACAGCCCTAAAATATTTATACAGCTGAAAATGGCATCATTTCCCTCTACGGGGTGTCTACAAAAGAATGAATAGCATCCGCAAAGCTATTTACTGCAGCTTAACTGTAGATCATGGCCACATACAATTACACAATAGTAAAGCCTAAGCCAGGGTGAGGAGTAGGAGCATCAAGGTGTCTCGCGGCTTTAGAGTCTGTGAACGCCTGTAGACTATTTAGTTTGTCAGTTTGAATAGAAAGAAAGGACACCCTGCCTCGGGATATAAAGGCCCCAACTAGAGGGTCCAACAGATATATGTGAAGGGGTGATTAACCTAGGGGCTGACACTACACATAACAATCACATGGTCAAACCAAATAGACTCTACAGTTCATGTTAGAAATATATATATTTTTATTTTTTTTAAGGATAGCAAGGATATAAACAGTGAATATAACTTTCGTATCACAAATACATTTAGATCATAAATAAGACATACATAGATATGGGGGCAACAACGAAAAGGAAAATAGTCCTACCCAGTACCGGCCACACTTCAAACACACTATCTCACTCACTTCAATCTCTTCCCACTCTATCTCATCTTATACCATTCACCATTCATTCTTCCATTCATTCTTCTGATCCTGGGGATTACAACACGTAGGTGGTTAATGTGTTGTATGGATCGGGATGTTGGTCCAGGTAGATGATTTTAGCTACGGGTCCTGATGTAGTTAGGACAATAACCGTATTCCTGGAGACACAAGCCGACGCGCGTTTCGGTGACAGGCCAGTGAGGCCACACCTTCGTCAGGGCTAGGGGCAGTATACTGGGAGGGGCACAAGGGTAAAATCTGAAAGATAGAGAGCAGAACAAAATTAATTTTACTTTTATATATATACATATAGTGCTCATTGGACAATTCTGGGTTATCAACATATATTTATCATGGTTCTGGTCCAATATAACATTTCAGACATATATAAGAGATTAATGTGATTCAGATAAAACATTTTGTCCATATATTGGGTATTGGAACAATGTTCCTACCATTGACCTTATGATTGCTGTGCAATGTCAAAACCCTCTAGAGACACTCCCTGAGAAAGATTCCCTATTGCGTGGAATCTAGAAAGGCATAATGATAACCTTCACTGAATGAACCATCGAGTATAATTCATACAACAATTGTTCTCCACTTACATGCAGGTATATAAACCTCTTTTTTTCGTACATGTTCTCGTTGTACATGTTCTATACCCGCATTTCTCTTTCTTAAACACACATGAACAAATAGTTAAAGTGAGGCCCAAGGTCCTAGACATGCAAGTTGTTATACTGATCATTGGTTAGTCAGTGTGGATCCTAACTAGAGACTAAACCACCATTTTTAGTCATATATAGGGAGAGTTGTTAGCTTATTTGGTCAAACATATATCCTAATATTTTACCTGCATGAGTATTTAACTCTGTTGTTAAGAGATAACAGGCATCTGATGGTAGCGTGTTACACAGGAGCACCACTGTTTCTAGTTTTCATAGACAGGACTTCAGAGGAATTCGGATCCTGTAGTGGGTGTAGATCAACATCCTTATACATCAAAACACTAACAGGATTGGGTCAAATCTAATAAGGTCAGTTTTCAAGTATTCGCCTATCCCATTATCGATCTCTGGGCTGATCTCAGTAAGTTATCGTTTAGATATTAAATACACTTTAAAAAAAAAAAAAAAAAAAAAAAAAAAAAAACCTCCGATGCTTTTAGGAGGATTCGAAACTATTCGGCAAGATCTCAGGAAGGGAGTTGGATGGTCGACGCCTTCCTGACAGATTTTTTATTTAGATAGAACACAGTAAGGCACTGTAAATGTTTAAAATACATACCGGAATAACCGGCACGTCAGCGCTGTGGTTTTTTCAATGCCCGGGGTCACACAAGTTCTTAATAATAGTTGGCATATAGCGAGCCTGTGGGCGGAAGCGTGATTTGGTCATTACTAATGTGACCGACCCTTTTCGGTATAATCATATACGCACTTCAAGGTAGTTACCTTCTATAAGCATACTAAAGCGTTGTGATTGTCTAAAATACATACCGGAATAACCGGCACGTCAGCGCTGTGTTTTTTTCAAAGCCCAGGGGTCACACAAGTTCATAATAATGGTTGGCATATAGCGAGCCTGTGGGTAGAAGCGGAATTAGATCATTACTAATGTACTCGACCCTTTTCGGTATACTAACACACAAACTTCAAAGTAGTTACCTTCTATGAATTAGACAACCGTTTCTTGACGGGGTTCCAATGGTTTCTCTACTTTATTAATTTCCACCGTGGATAACGGGCCGATGCAGCGCCTTCTCTACTCGGTAAGCTGACACCGCAGAAGATTGACTGAGGCAGAGCCTGGGTGCGGTATAATAAGGAAAGGGGGGATATTTTATATTTATCTAACAAGTGCAAACTTCCTAATCTCCAAGGCACTATATCTATAGAACTTACCTTTTTCTTGATGACTGTCTCCTTCAGATGGAGTTCCGCCGACCGCGTCAACCGGCCCACTGCTGGAGACTGGATTCTCACCTGTTAATTTCGGCGTCCTATTTAAGTAGCGCCATATTCGCGCCACCCGAGAAGCTATGCCAGCTGTGTAGAAAATGCGTGGTCATAGATGACGGACTGTCCCTCCCTCATTGGACTTAGTCGCCATCTTATGTAGACCGGTGGGGCGCTGGTGCACTGTATTTTAAAATAGAGCGTTCGAAGTAATGTGGTGGCCATCTTTGTTAAACCGGCAATCGGCTGTCGTCATTTTATGAGATCCTCTTATGAAAACTGTTAGAGATTTACTTGTATTGGCTATGCGGTAATATTGTAGTCGTGTTGTAGTCATAATATATAAACTTGCCACATACACTCAGGTGTTATAGATGTCCCAGGAGGTTATTCTGGCATATTAACGATCCATCTCCTGTATACAAACCCAGATTCAGTCTCATCAACTAGGACGGAAGCCAACTTCATTTCTCTGGAGTCCCTAGTAGTGTTACCCTAATTATTCCCATATTATAGGTGGGGCCATGCTCATATTTGTAGGAAGTATGACAGTTTTGCCAACTATTCTCATTCCATATATATTTTTTTTAAAGAACATTAGATATGCCACAGTATTATTACAGAAATGCCTGATGCCAAGGGCACTCCTCATTGAGTCCTTTTTCCACAGCATCCAGGTAAAAAATCCAGAAGACCTCCCGTTTTTTTCGGAGGCATACCGGGTCAGTTCCTGGGTTCGCTTTTATCTTTTCCAAGATAAACCAGCGGATTTCCACATCTTTATAGTCCTTTTCCAGCCAATGAGCCACTATAGGGGCTGCCATCTTTCGATTTCTGATGTTGGACTTATGCTCCCCTATCCGTACCCGGCATTCTCTACCTGTTTCTCCAACATATGGGAGATTGCACGGGCACAATATTAGGTAGACGATGTTGCTGGTGCGACAGTTAGTCAAGGTGGCATTGCGGCTGACTGAAATCGTGCGGGTGTTGGTGTTGACAGTATCACCCACAATGGCCTGAGGGCAACTATGGCATGTCCCACATTTATGATTGCCATGTATTGGATCCATTCCTGTCATTGTGGTTTGTTTGTTCATCGATGTTTCTTGTATCTTTCCCCTTACTAGATGGTTTTTTAGGTTCGGGTTTTTTTTTAAGGCAAAAATGGGGCGCTTTAGGTGTGTTTTCTCATTCTCCAGATTTAAAATATGCCAGCTTGAGTTTATGGCTTGCCTGATCTTATGGTTCATTTCGGAGTGACGAGTCACGCATACTAATTGATTTAGTTTCTCCGATTCTTTTTCCGTGAACATAGCTTCCCTGTTGGTATATCTGGCTCGTTTGAAGGACTCTTTAATCAGTCTCGGTGTGTACCCCCGGACTCATAGTTTTTCTTGAAGTATGTCTGCTTGGGTCAGGAAATCCTGTAGGTCAGTGCAGTTCCTTCTAATACGAAGGAACTGACTGTAAGGGATACTATCCCTCTGACTGCGTGGATGGAAGCTAGCATATTGGAGCAAGGTGTTTCGAGCTGTCGGTTTTGTATACAAAGATACTTTGATGATGTTATCCTGATGTTCAATCCAAATGTCTAGAAATTCAATTCTGGACCTGCTAGTGTGACTGGTAAATTTCAAATTAGTGTCCGCCACATTCAGCCATTCAATAAATTCACCAAGTTGGTCTTCTGCCCCCCTCCAGATGAAGAAGATGTCGTCAATGAACCGTTTCCAGCTCATGACGTTTTCGAAGAAGGGGGCCATCTCATTGAAGACATTCGTTCTTTCAAATTCCCCCATATACAGACAGGCTATGCTAGGGGCACAACTCGCTCCCATACTGACACTGGAAGCCTGTCTATAGAGGGTGTTGTCAAATTCAAAGTAGTTCTCAAATAGGACTACTTTAAGGCATTGTAGGATGAATTCAGAGTTGGTTATGTTAGTATTCCTGGAGAGTACAGTCTCAATAGCCTCATATGCTCCTCTTTGAGGGATATTAGAGTATAATGCTTCCACGTCAAGCGTGACCATTATTTCAGAATTTTCGTGGAATGGAATGCCTTCCACTTGCTGGATAAAGTGTCCTGTATCCCGTACGTACGATTCCAGTTCTGTCACCATTGGATTCAGAAATGTATCGATGTACTTTGATAATGGCTCGGTGGCAGAGCCAATGGTAGAGACTATTGGTCGCATGGGGGGATCTACACTATTCTTGTGCGGTTTTGGTAACCCATATATGATAGGTATCTTAGTGTTGGATGGAGTAAGATACTCAGCCTCGGCTTCACAGATGTAATTTTGGTTGACCGCTTTTTGGACCATTATCAATATACGTTTTTTCAGAACGTTTTCGGGGTTCCGAGTGACCCGGATGTAGTGGCCTGAGGAAGAAAGCAATTAATTCATTCTTCTTTTATAATCGGTGGTATCAAGTAATGTAATCCCGCCACCTTTATCACAAGGTTTAATTGTGATGTTTTTGTTTGATTCCAATTCCTTCAGAGCTTTATTTTCTGGGATGGATAGGTTTGCTTTTGGTATGGGCACGTATTTGGTCATTTTGTTGATTTTATGGATGACGTTTTTTTCAAAAATGTTTACCTCTGGTCCCACCATTTCCAAAGACGGTGTAAATGAGGATGGGGGTTTGCAACCAGATCTATTGTTTTCATTGTTAGTAGGAGGCGCTTCCAGGAAGAACTTCTGGAGGCGGACTTTCCTGAAGAATAGCTGTAGGTCTCTGTTCAATTCAAACTTATTAAAGTTGGTGGATGGTACGAATGATAGGCCCCTAGATAGAAGTTGGATGGTCTTGGGATCTATGGTTTCATTAGATAAATTGAACACAGGGAGCCCCCTTATGTTCGCCAGTACTGATGATGGCGGGTCTGCACATACATCTGCGGTTGTCCGCGACCCTGATGGTAATTCCTCGTTTGTGGGGTTCTCGATGGGGGACGGGTGTTGCCCCGGCGATTCCCTAAAAAACGATTTTGTTGGTAATTGTGGTCATATCATATTTAGTTTGTCAGCACTGATGCGTTCCTCTGCGACCCTTTCCCACCCTGATAAAGCCTAGTTTAGCATGTAAAACATAGCACCACAATGAAAAGAAAGAACCTGACCTGGAGCAGCTGCCCACTCCTAGAGCTGGGAAATATGGAAGCTTTGCTTTCAGCAGCATCATTACCCTAGAACCTGCAAAAAGAGTTCTCAACCTTAACTCTTACCTGGATATCCATTCAGCAATCAAAAAGCCGTACTCTGTAAAATTCCTTGTAATTGAGGTAATACTGGGGAGCTTACAGCCTGATTCATCAAGCTTTTTTGCGCTCACAAAGGGCCAGATTCTGAGAATCCGGCCCTTTGCGAGAGCGATTTTTGCATTTGGGATTCAGCATCCCAAATGTAAAAATCGCTAATTGCGATCTCGCAATTTTGCGAGGAATGACATTTAAGGAATCTCTATTTGAGATTCCTTAAATGCAATTCAACATCCTATTTAAATTTGCAAATTCGCAATTTCTAGGCGCAATTTACCGCGAGGTCAGACCTCGCGGTAAATTGCGAAAACTCAGAAAAATGCTTTTAAATGCATTTTTCTGAGTTGCATGTTACACACACACATGTCCTTTGGACATGTGTGTGTGCAACACCTGTGTCACAGATCATTTGAGGGGTGCTACAGGGTGTCCTTTGGACACCCCTGGCACCCTTCAAATCGCTATCTTATTTGCGATTAGCAAATTGCTAATCGCAAATGCATGGGGAGTTTTTCCTTATTTGCGATTAGCAATTTGCTAATCGCAAATAAAGAATGTGTAGGAATCGCAAAAAATATTGCGATTCCTACATGAATCCCGTTTTGCGAGTCCTTAATAGCGATTCGCTATGAATCGCTATTAGGGCCTCGCAAAACGGGAGAATGATGAATCTGGCGGCTAGTTCCTACATTACAAAATTACCACCTTCCAAATCAGATGTACCATGGTCCAACCTTAATTCATTAACAGGGTCATGTTTTCACAGCTCAGTATAACTAATTCAAACTATTTTCCTCCAACGCTTCCAAACAATCATCTTTTCATTACTTTTCACACATGAAAAAAGTGTACTCTCTTCTCTTTAAATCGAATCTCCATTTTTGTCAGTTTTTCTGACTAGGCATTTTGTGACATCGACTGAATTAAAATGGTTGTCAGATTGGACAGATATTTTAGAACGGCCTGAATATAAAATATCACAGCGTCAAGTACAGTGACCTAATGCGGTCTTTCTGAAAGTGCCATTGGCACTAGGACTGCATTTCTGATTTGTTGCAGTATAAAGGCTTGGTGAAATGTTTGTAAGCAATGAAAGCCACAACCTTCTGTAAAAGTCTTTTGAGTAAGAGTTCAGTTTGAAATATAAACTGCACACAAGTAACAGAAAGTGTTTCACTAGTGCGTACAATTAGAAACTGCGCGTTAACACTATGGGAGGCACTGACATTGCTATTTTTCAGTTATAACAGTCTGTTTAGGAGATGAAATTAAATCCCTGATTTAAGGCTGGGTGTAGTGACAGTAGTTCAACAATGGAGCCTACTCCGCTCTATTGCTCGACATACTACTCCCACGGCCTGAGTGTGCTCAGAAGTAAACCATCTGACAGTAGATGCAATTTAGGATGGGAGATGAGGGACAGCAAAATGTAAAATCAAAAAGGACCCCCTCTAATTCCACTATGGCTGAATATTCCCATGGTGTGGGGGAGCATTAGTTGCTCATTTTCTTTTAAACAAACTCCTGCTTTGGGTATATTTTTTAGAAAAATGGAAAACTTTCAATGGATTGGTGTAAGGGTACGTCACCAATGGCGAACCCACCACCAACCTTTTCAATGGCTTAGTATGAGCCAATGGGATAGCAGTTGATAGAAATCCACAGAATTCAATGCTGGGACAGTGGTGAATTCTCAGTTTGGCAAGCAGAAGTGAAATCCTTCGCCATCCTGACTGCCTTTACTCCATCTGCCAAATTCAAAATCGGGCACTAAATATTAATTCCGTTAAACAAATGAAGCAAATTCAAATTTTCTATTTCTTTGGTATGTAAGTCAAGCATAGTGCAAGCACGTTATGATCCCAAAGATCTGATGGCACCCAAAGAGTATGTTTTAATGTAGTTGAAAAAACTGAGTCTGGTCCTGGGACAAGGGGGCAGCTGGACCTAATATATATGCAGAACAAAGAGTTGCTGGCCCTCACACTGATTCTGGTTCCTTGTTTGACCATACATCACAACTAATGGTGACTATGGACGTGACGTCACTCTACATGCAGATCCCGCAGGACGAGGCGTTAGAGGTGCTCGAACTTTATCTTGACTCTAGGGAAAGACCCCATAGAGTTCCTACATCTTTCATTCTGAAATTAGCCGAAATAACGCTGAAAAGGAACTACTTCCGTTTTAATGATGACTTCTTCATGCAAATTAAGGGCACCGCTATGGGGTGCCCTTATGCTCCAGAAATGGCCGTACTGTACATGGCCGAAAACGAGAAGAAATATGTAGAGGAAAATAACCCTTTCAAACATCATATAGTGCACTGGTATCGTTATATCGACGACGTGTTGCTCCTGTGGCAGGGGAGCCACACCGAGTTGAGTGACTTTCACCAGTGGTTAAACACAAGACATCAGGACATAAAATTCTCAGTGGACTCAAGTAATGTGAAAATGACATTTCTTGATGTGGAAATAAAAAATGTTGGTGGAACTTTAAATTCGTCCTTATTCAAGAAGGCAACGGATAAAAACACCATCCTCCATTACGGAAGTTCGCTTCCCAGAAATTTGAGGGCGAATTTGCCATACGGGCAACTTCTCCGCATTAGGAGAAATTGTTCTGAGATAGGACAATTTGAACAACATGGGCAAAATTTTTGTGATGAATTGGTACAACGGGGTTACCCGAAAAAACTATTGAAACATTCCTTCAAGAGAGCACGGTATACACCCAGAGAGTGTCTCTTTGAAACCAAAACTAAACGTGACCTTGAGAGCCTGGTTTGCGTTACGACATTCTGTGCAGAAACCCACAAAATACGACAAATGGTGTTGAAACACTGGCACTTGTTAGAAGAACTAGAAAGACCATTTCCCCGCCCAATATTTGCATTTAGGAAAAACCAAAACATTGGCCAGCAGATAGTCCGTGCAGATATTAGGACAATTAAACCTAAAAGTGATTTATTGTCCCAATGGGGCCTCAAACCGATTGAGGGGCACCACAGATGTGGAAATTGTATCACGTGTGACACGACAATTGAGGGTAAAACCTTCCAACATACTAACACGACGTGGACTCATTCAGGCTTTACCAATTGCAGAACGTAAAATGTCATTTATGCCATCATTTGCCCTTGTTCTAAAATCTACATAGGCAAGACGAATCAACAGGTTAATACACGCATGACACAACATAGGTCACGCATCAAAAACAAAGTTCTAACCGCGCCCTTGGTCCAACATTTTATTGACAATAAACATGGAGAAAACGAGTTCCAATGGACTGTGTTATTTAGTACAAATCAATCCAAATCAGGCACCAATACTGAGCAAATTCTATTGAGGAAAGAGGCCTATCTGATACTAAAATTGAACAGCACCCAAACGGGGTTGAATTCACTTTCTGAAATTTCGCGTCTTTAAAATCTCAACGCACAGAATTCCCCATTGACTACAACAACCACAATGCTGAGTGGAGCGTTCACTGTGATGTAGGAGCCCCACATGGTGGTTTGGCCACCAATGAGTTCGCATTTCCTGGTCTTACCACGCAAGAGTGAGGTGAGTGTTAGCAAGGTCTCAACAAATGGTATAAACACCATCGCGGTTTCGCCCCAAACCAAACAATTCTTTATTTTTGAATTTAGCGCGACTGAAGCACGCTTACACGCACGCCGCGGAGGAGCCCAAATCCTGTTCCCCGCCCGTTAGGTAAAGAGTAACGGCAATGTGACCGACGATCTCCGCTCCAATAAAAAAAAAACACAGGTATGTTTTCCCTCTTCTCCCCAGTTAAAAGCTAGAGTGTGTTTGTTGAAAACAGAAAAACAATTATCATTGAGCACAACTTATGTTTGTGCATTGCAGATATCATCGGCACTGCTCCATGAGCATACCAACCACAGTGTGAAATTATCCATAGCGCCTTACCGTCTCAACGGACAAAGGTAGGAAACTTGAGCCTTATAGTCGTAGAGCCAGTCAGACTGTGCTGCCTATGGTGGTCCAGTAACCATGCCAATTTTTCACAACAGGTTCACTGTTACAATTAAAAGACCTTGGCTCACAGCCTCACTTGAATATTTGGACCGCGGGACCGCGTCCCCATTTATGAAGGTAACTAGTCCAGTGACTATCAGCATGTTTAGGGGACATTAAAAGCATCAGTTTCTAGTTATTGAAACGAACTTCCTTTATATTTTTATAGATTACTACATTGAAAGAGCCCTGAGGAGAATCTGTGATCTTTCCCAGATTCGAAACGCGTCGGCAAACGGCAAACAGGCATCAAAAATTACTAGTCCTTGAATCGATTATTCATCATTCTTAATTTTCCAAAAAAGAAAAAAAAAATCTTCTTGTTGCCTCTTTTTTGACCTTGTGGGTACTATAGTGGTTTGAAATTTCGCAAAGAATAATTATTTGTGGATATATAATCACTATATTTTCTGTGTAAAAGAAGTTTGTGTATAAATGTTCATTTTTTTGTATATATGTCAGTTGTACAATAGTTGTAAATATGTGTAAATGTTTTTGTATAGTGTTTTTCTCACCCATGAAAAATATATTAAAATAATTGAAAATTTCAAAAGGGTTGAAATAAAGTAACCCAGTCAAACAGAAGATTTACCTTTGTTTGTGTTCTCAAAACTTTGCGAGAAAAAATCAGTGTGAGGGCCAGCAACTCTTTGTTCTGCTTAATGTAGTTGAAAGACACACAACCCCCATCTCCACCTATTGCAGGAGTCCCATAGATTGGTACGGCAAGAATAGTGTACTAAGGACATATCTGTTCTCTGATACAATGGTCTTCCCTCTCTCTTATGCTTGTGGGGTAACTGTGCAGAACAGACATCATCTCAGCATTTAGTTTATGGGTTTACCATAGCGTTAAAGGTTTTACAAGGGCTGAGCAGCAATCCCATATCACTCTCCCGTAATCCCCAGGGATAAGAGCTCAAACAAAAGATAATGTTCTTTCCTGCTAATAGAAGATCTTAGCACAGTGTTCTTATCCACTTGCTGGGTGATCTAACTGGATACTCTTGATGACACAAGCAACTACTTATAACATTTACTGTGGGGATGCTCACCTGTCATCTGCCCAGCACTAACAGTAACCTTCTAGGTGATTTCTGTGTGTGGTAATCTGAGCCTCATGCTGAAGACACTCTTACATCTCACTCAGGTAAACTCAAGCAATCCAGCTCAATTGTCAATATTTGCAAGTGTGTTTTGGACTTCCGCTGCATTATGGATTGTGTGTATCACAAACCAATGTTAGGACATTATTCTGTTTAGAAGTTGGACATTTCTCAAATGAAAAAACTATCCTGTGCAAGGCCAAGATAATCTAGACTGCCCAGAAATCACAACCTATCAGGTTCAACTTCTATCTTTGATTTCCTCCTGACGTAATATGTATGGGACAAATCTGGCCACAATTTACTGCATCCTGATAAAATCCGGCTTCCAAGGTGCTCCTATCACTGCATCGAATGACCAGCCCTAATCAGGTGGCAACTGGTCTTTTTTTTGCTTGTATTCCAATTCTCGCAACTGCTCTGTGGGCCGAGGTGGTTGCTATCGGTTGCTGCTGTGTGCTTTGGGGAAACAAACCACAGGAATTCCATGCCCGTAATCACATTAGTCCAGACCTAATTTTAACTGTCATGCAGAGTTGGGCATTCGGTATATAAGTGACCTTATTAGCATGCAACCGTTATTGCTGTGGCACCGAGTATGGACCTCACCCGATCTTAGCCTGAACAGAGACATTGTTACTGACTGCATGAGCCTAGATCAGGCTACTAGAATCCCCTGGTTGACCTATATACGTAAGTTCGCCAACGATCTAGGGAGACCTGAGTTCTATCATACACCTGAATCACAGTGTAATATTTCCAGGAAGGACTTGAAGTTGCTTTGCTGGAACAATTTGGAAACCTTAAGGGCAGGAGTAGAATTGGTTAAGAGATCTGTGACTCATCATCAAGTAACGTTAGTGACATACTCTATTCAACCTTATTTAAACTGGTGCTTAAATGGTTTCAACTTATATTTATTGACAAGATTTAGGTTTAACATCTTTTTCGTTTAGTAACTTTCCCAAATAGGTATAACTGGGACAGGATGTTATGTAGTTGTCCGTGTGACAATATGTCAGTTCAATCTACATTGCACGTTATCTGTTTTTGTAAATTTTATGTTGATGAAAGGTTGAGGTGGATTAAACCACTTCTAAAAAAGTACGGAACATGGAGACAATGCAGGCCGGCCCTACTGTTTCTTTTATCTCTCAATGACGTATACACTGCGGCCGTAATGACAGGTTTTTTAAAAAGCGTTCTAAAAAAAAAGGAAAAGCTTAAATATTCTCAAAATTTTAATTGTTCTTTTTAAACATTCTTAATGTATTTACATGAATTATTGTATGTGCAAAATTGAATCTGTTGCTTTTATGATTTTATGTATTTTAAAATCGAATAAAGCTTTTTCATTCATTCATAGTCCAGGAAGCTGGTGCTGCAACCTTTATTCGATTTTTCAACAGGAAATGCATCCAAGACCATCAATCAAAAAATTAGTAAAAGGAAGAAACCCAAGTATTGTTTCTTCCAATGTCTATTGTTTGACATGTAATTATTTGATTCTTTTAGCTGATATGAATACACGTAAATATAACACGCTAAAATGTAGATATTTATGTGATTCTGTATGAAATGACATTACTAGTTGATTATGTACAATATAGTGCCCTACATTGTACTATTGGTGGGACATTTGCCACTTTAGTCATCTAATCTGTAGTGCTAGGCAGTAATACTTGGCCATATGATAGTGGGGGACAGAGTATTAGTTTGTGGCAGGATATGGTCCTGAATTCGATCTCCCGTGATGCACTGCTTTATGAGAAGATAGAACAATCAATGATAGCTCTTGGCCCCTTTGTAATTGTGCCATGTGTTTTGACCTTCGTGGTGGACCTGTGATGTGTTTCAGGAAAGGTCTTCTTCAGGGATGTAAGATTTGTGGACACTGTGTCGATTTTAAAACAGACAGTTACTATCTTTTGATAGTCCTTCTACCTTAATTTAATGATGTGTGGACTAGATTCCATATCTCTTTAAGCATCGTGGGGAGATGTACCTTTGGGTCAGCTTGTTACTGTGTTCCTTTGAGGCATATATATGGTTTCCTTAACAAGGGCTTCTGTTTTATTAGATGGTCCTACATGTGAAACAGGCATAAAGCAGGATTGAGTGTTATTCTATAGGTTTTAAAACCCATCATCCTATGTGCTATTCTGCATGAAACAAGGGGAATCCTACCTTGGGGTATGCTTTTGTGGAGGCCATTCAACTGTTCAACTATGGGGTTCTGCTGGGGATCAAGGGGCACCTGGTTACACATTATGTATTTTGACACCCATTGAAGGTCAGTAAATTGACATAATTAATATTATGTGGATGTTCGCACATGCATGCTTCATTATTGGCTTTTATGGTGCATCTACTCTGGTGCTTGACTGAATTACTTCATATCTTCTAAGTGGTTTAATAGGGAGTAAGTGTTTCTCATGTATTGGCATCAGTGTTGTGTCCATATTGATTGGTTTTCTGCTCTAAGCACGATTTGTATCATATGTTGTTATATTGGTGCCACCATGCCTATTAATCCGGCGGCAGGGGTTTAAGGCATCTAGTTGCCTTGTTTATTAACTTGCCACCTAAAGGATCAGTGTAATTTTTATAGGTCTGTGTTTGGGGATGTGCTTAATATCATGCTTACTGCGTGACGAATCATATTTGTTTGCCAGGATGTAGTGGTGGCATTCAGGTGTTTGTTTTATGCACCCTAGATTCATCCCCTTTGCATTATATTTCCTGCATTTACCCATTGTCTAGTTACGGGATGTGAGGGGTACTCGAAACTGGTGGTCATGGTGGGGGATCTTAGACATTCTTACGGTAAATGCACCAATGCTTCCCACTACTCCTGCATGTGGCTGAGATCGAAGCATCGGTTGTGAGGGCATGTGTTGGCCTTTACCTTGTTTAGTGGCCTCGACCTCCCCTGCAAGGAGTGTTCATTCGAGAGTGGGTCGTGTCAGTGTGAATCCTCCGACTCGGTCTCTCTCTCCTTTGTTATCCTGCTGCTTACTCAGGTGATGCAGGGAAAAAGAGCAGGGCACTAATCAGAAATGACTTACCTGACTTCGGGGTGTTCTGCATAGTGCGGGACATTCGCCAGGGGGAACATCCTGCCTTTAGTTTTTTTGTATTTTTGTAGCGCTAACTTTATTGATCTCTATGATCATGTTTACTATCTTTGAGTGTTTTGAAAAGAGAAGGGACCTAACTTTATTCATCTAGCTTGGGTGGTCGGAACAATGCCACCTTTCTACTTGCAAAGTTTTTCACATAGCAACAACCGGCAATGTTTAATGCATTGGCCTTACCGGCTTAAACTAATAAATGAAAGGATGTCATGTGTTACATATTTGTAAATCATTATTGTGGTTTGACGTTCTTTTTCTGCTGTGCAATTTGCCAACATTGGAATATTACATTTTACTTACAACATGCATTAGTATGCACCAGAGGTTTGCATTTGGTTTATGCTGGTCTTTACATTGTGTTCAACATATAATAATGAATGAATCAATCAGAGCATTTATAAATTGCACAACTCACCCATGAGGGTCTCAAGGCGCGGGGGGCTCACCACTACTGCTCGCAAAGCCAGCTCTTGAGTAGCCTCGTAAAGGGTTAGTTGGTCCTGAGTCTGCCGTAGGAGGATGGGGAGGAAGTTCTGGGTCTTGGCGGCGAGGTGGGAGGACGATCTGCCACCGGTGGTTGCTCTCCGGATGCGGGGGGCGGTGGCGAGGGCGAGTTCAGCAGAGCGGAGCTGGCAGTTCGGGGTGTAGAAGCTGAGTCGTCTGTTGAGGTATGCTGGTCCGGTGTTGTGGACAGTTTTTGATAACTTCCATCTTACAATGACTGTTTGTACTACACTGCACTGCCTAGACATGTAGATAATATAATGTATTTCTGGATTACATGTTGTTCTTTCATGTCCCCTTGAGCTTCATATGGGGTGTGTTGTGTTCAGTTGTGCTATGACTGAGGAGTGCTTACTTGCCTTGTGTTGTAGGGGAGACAGGGGGTGATCTTTTACATGGTTCTTGTTAGAGGCAATAGACTATCTCACTCATTTTGTTAAGGCCATCAGTGGTAGTGCCTAAGTGCAGGATCATTTTGGCTTTACATTTTGAGAGTATATCATCAGCGTGCTGGACCATTTCATTTCTAAAGGTCCATGGCTTTTTCCATTTAATGGTGCACCATTGGTGCATTTAGTACTTTGCATTTGATGCGTGAACGGTATTGTTTGATCCTTTTCTTAATGGCCTGGGTAATTTTTTTAACGTATGCCAAATTCCATTGACATGTTGTACAATATATCACATTCTCTGTATTACAGTTTGTAAGTTCTGAGTAGTTAATTGTTTTGCCACAGTAAGTGAATTGTTCGCCCTCTATTGTGCTTGCCCATGAAAAACAATTTCCACATCTGTGATGGCCTCTTAGAGGGGGTAATAGGGGAGTCTCTTTCAGTTTTTCATGGCTTTTCACTGTGTTCCAGTTCTTACGTATAATCTTCTTTATGTTGTTTGTTGCACTTGAAAATATTGTTACACACACCAGGGGTTTGTTCTCTTTGCATTCCTTTATGACCAGCAATGTTTCTCTGCACGTATACCATGCTCGTTTGAGTGCTCTCTCTAGTAGTTTCCTTGGATACTTTCTCTGTTTCCATCAAGGCTTTTGCGTTACTAAATTATTCTTCCCGTTTGGAGAAATTCTACCTAATTATCCGGACTTGGCTGAATGGTAGGTTGTCGTATAGATTCCTTTGAGAGGAACTAGAGTAGTGCAGAAAAGTGTTCCTGTTGGTATTTTTTGTGTACAGTGTTGTGTAAATGCAAGCATCTTAATGTCTGATTGTGATGTCTAGAAAATTAATTTTCGCTCTGTTTAAGTTTAAGGAAAATTGGATATCACAGCTTCTGTCATTCAGAGAGTTTTGGAATTCTTGAATATTTTCAGTTGGGCCTTTCCAGATCATGAAAACATTGTTGATGTAACGTTTTCATAGTACAGTATTTTCTTCATACAAGTTGTTGGTATATATAAAATGTTTGCTCGTACCGTGCATGAACATGACAGCGCTCTTTGGAGCGAAGGGGCATCCCATCGCTGTTCCCCTTATTTGGAGGCAGCAATGTTCATTGAATTTGAATAAGTTGTACTTTCGGCACAATTCCACTAGTTTGATAAACATTCTGTGGGGACTTCATGTGGAAGGTCCGTTTTTTCCAGGAAGATATCAAGTGCTTCTAGACCACTTTCTTGAGGAATATTTGATTAAAGGCTGACAATGTCCATCATGTCCGAAGTGTCCAAGATTGAATCAAATGGCATGCCTTCAAGAATGTTAGGTGTTTGCATAGTGTCTCTTAGTTAACTTGGAATTGTAGGAATGAGTCGTTTTAGAAATGTATTGAATGTTTATTGGTATTCAAGGTGGATTAATCAGATCTTTATGAATTTTTGGAAGAATATATAGGAAGGGTGTTCTTGGATTTTTGTTTAGTAGATAATTTGCATCCTTCTTAGATAGCCAGCCATTCTCTTCCCCTTCTTGAATTAGCTCAGTCAGTATTTTGCTATTATAGTACTCAATTTGTCTTGGATTTTCTTGTAGTGATCTGAGTTATTTAGCTGAAGATGTTCCTCCCTTTCATTGTTTTTCCTGTCCATGTTGACTATCCCTCCCCCTTTTTGGCGGGCTTGATAATTATATCAGGGTCATTATTGATTCTTGGAAGCGCTTCGTTCTCATCTTTTGACAAGTTCCATTTCATATATGTTTTTTTCTTTTCTAGAATTTCTCTGTCTCTCATGACATTTTTTTCAAATATTTGAAGTTCCCCTGGCATACTATTGTTGGGTGGTTAGAAGGTGAATGGTTCTTTTAGGCCAGAATAGTTGGTTTCGGGTTGATTTATCTGATCTGAGAAAAATACCTGTAATTGCATCTTCCTGAATAGTTGAAGCATCTCAAGTCTAATCTGGATGAAAACTGGACGTGTCGTTGGGATAAAGGACAGAACTTTTCTCAGTATTTTTATTTCCTCCTGGTCTAGTCTCCGATTTGATAGGTTGTATATAGGAATGATATCTGCTTCTACCATCTGTACGTCTGTCTCCTTATGGTGATTTCTCCCTGATACTGGTTCGGATTGAACCATTGTTTGGCTCTGTTGCGTCCCCTTTGGCGTAGTTGACCTCTCTCAAAAGAAGGTAGAAGGGCAGGGATAAATTGGCCCTGTTGGTTACCTCTATTGCTGGTTGAAGGCTCTGCTTCACTTGAACTCTCAGAGTATGATGAGGTGTCTGAGAATGAAATTAATTTCTTCTTACTACTTCCTGGATATTGTCTTAGTCCGTTGTGTGTTCAGGTTGTTATCGAAATCCTTGTACAGGTATGGGTCCACTTTCTTCTTGCTAAAGTTGGTGGTGTCTTTTGTAGTTTTGTTCTCTTGAAATCCTCAATATTTTACTTGAACAGGGCATCATATTTCTTAAGTATGTTTACGAGGGCCTGAGCATGTAGGACTAACAGAAGCCCTGGTTTAAGAAACCATATATATGCCTCAAAAGAACACAGGAACATGCTGACCCAAAGGTATGTCTCCCCTCAATGCATAAAGAGATGTGGAATCAAGTCAACACATCTTTAAATTAAAGTACATACGGACTATGAAAAGATAGTAACTGTCTGTTTTAACATCTACGGTGTCCACAAAGCTTACAGCCCTGAGGAAGACCTTCCCTGAAACACATCACAGGACCACCAAATAGGTCAGAACGTGTTGACGCAAGTACAACGGGCCAGGAGCTATCTGCAGATCGAATTCAGGACCATATCCTGCCACAAACTAATACTCTGTCCCCCACCATCATAGGGCCAAGTAGTACTGTCTAGCACTACAGATTACAGGACTAAAGTGGCAAATGTCCCACCAATAGTACAATATAGGACACTATATTGTACACATTCAACTAGTAATGTCATGTAATATTTGTCATTTTTTTTTTTGTATAAGTCTTGTCCTTAGTTATTTTGTTCATGATTGTAAGTAATGCATGTACAATGTTTCTTTGATTTTTTTTAAAGCAATGAAAAAAGCTATAACTGAAGTAAAAAGGACTGTTGATTAATTTCGTACAGAATCTCATGAATATCTTCATTTTGGCGTGATATATTCAAGTGTACATAGCAGCTGAAAGCATCAAATAATTACAGGTCCAACAACAGACATTGGAAGAAACAATATTTGGGTTTCTTCCTCTAAAGAATGTTTTGATTAATGGTCTTGTAGGCATTTCCTGTTGAAAAATGAAGTATTGATTCCAGCCTCCAAAGCCCATAACGGAATCACCCCCCACAACAATACACACAACCTTTATTTGGCCGTCACGCTACTCCTGCACCAGGCCAAGAGTGGCCCTGCCTGCATCTGCCAAAATCCAGTCAAGATCAGACCGGCACCTCCCCCTTGCTATGTGTTTCGCTCCTCTTTATTATTGGTAAGTGTATGCTAAATTCGCCATCTGGTGAAGTCAAGCACCCCGACAGCAGCCTACACAATAATTAACGTGGTGGATGAAGAGCTTGGTTAGGTGTGCAGTCCTCCAACTTAGCTGGGGGTGGTGTTACTAACCACAACACTGGTTCTACTTTGGTGGCAGGAAGTCCACCCATTATTGCTAGTACGCAGGATTCTCCTGCTTCCGGTTCACATGCTTTTTTAACCTCAACTGATGTGCACCAAGCTGCAGATGGTTCTTTAGCCGTTCCCTTGGAACCTGCAAAATTAAACTTTCTGTTAAGGGCCCTTCGATAAGATGTCCAGAAAGCCTCCTCCAGCTAGCATGAAGGTTCTTCCGATTGCTGATGACTCATAGATAGATTGGTCACGAAGTTGGAGTTTTTGGTAGTCCTCTCTTTTTCTTCTTGTGCACAGGGACTTTCAAGGATTAAAGATGTCATCTTCAAATTCTCTGATCAATTTAAGACTTTTCACCAATTGTGGGAGTAGGGCTCGTCTATCTGTTATCTAATTGCCCATTAAGAAGGCTGTCTCTGTTGCTTCTGTTCCCAATGTCCCATCCACTGACATGACATTTTTATTTAATGCTCAACGTTCTTCTGATCCCATGATATTACTCGGAAGATTACATCTGAATACAAATGCTCGGGGTCAAATAATGCTGCGGCATTGCGAATGTTCAGAAGCCAATTATTTCCATTCTTATGCTCCTTGTGAGGATCTCAGTATAGATATCCAATACACAAAACTGTGGCCTAATTGGCTATAACAGCAAGGGTGCAGTCTACTCCATGGAACCCCGCCTTGTGCCCCACAGTCTTGGTTTACCTCTGGCTACCACTCCCTATGTTCAAATTTTGGTATAGGTTCCTCCCCTGCCTGCAACTACTTTGAAAATTGTATTTCTAACTAAATTATAAACTGATTCCCTGGGTAAATGATTAGTTGGAGTGCAGTAAACAATTGTTCAAGTCCATCCACATTGTTAAGAGGGTCCTGTGGTTGGGTTCTCAACCTAAGTCCTTAGATGGCGATTATGTTTTGGTAAATTTGAATAACTCCAAGACAGCTGGCCTTCTGCTAACCAACTTGGCGTCTGGCCCTGTGACCTCTTCAGGCATTTTACCACTTCCTTTTTGTTACTTTCATAAATCTCCCACTTCAAGTGGTTTATGTAACTTTAAGGTTAATGCAATTCCCTCTGTTCCAACTGTATTCAACACTATTCCAGTGTCTGACTGCAGTATGCCTACTTCTAATAGTTTTGCACCGTTGAGTACCAGGGTTGACAATGATTAACTGCCTCTTGCTCATGATTCTTTAACATTTTTAAGTTGAAATATAACAGGACGTGCTAATAAAATGGAGAATCAGGATTTTTCTTCTTTTGTGCAGAAAATTAAAATTGTGTGGTTTCAAGACACCAGGGACGTGGTCTCAAATTCTTTCCTTGACAGTTATACTTCTTTTTCCATCCCTGCCATTCCGTCTAACCATGGGGAGGCCAGAGGTGATCTCCTTGTCTTGATTGCTTTGAACTAAGGCAGTAAAGCCAAGGTGATCAATACTAGTTCACCTAACTTGGTTGCTGTTTAGTTAACCTTTTTTTAATTCTCTGAGTTTACTTGCTGTTGATTTTTACAATGCTTTTTCGCAGTCCCTTTCTCCTGGCTAAGCCCAGGTACTTAGAGATTTTTTAGAAAAGTTGTACATTTCATTGTATTAATCTTTATTTTGGCAATTGCCCTAAAAGATAGGCATAACATTACATACAAACCAAGATTAGACAACAATGTTACAACAGTAGCAGAATTGCATACAAATAAAACTGGAAGCTGTCCCAATACATAGCAACCTAAGGTAAACAGACAATCGATAAATCAGTACTGTTAATTATTTTGACAATCTATTTAGGTAAAAACAAGACAATTTTATATAAAATTTGAATTCTAGTTAAAAAAGTGACCAATGCAAAAGGGATGCGCAGACAGTAGTACATGATCTGGTCAGGGATGGGGTAACCTGGAAATTAGAAGCCGTCTCTTGTGCCATACTGCTTCAAGGAATTTGGCCATCGCAAAAACAGTTACTTTTGAGAGGTCAGTCTTGAGAATTCTGAAGGCCTCAGAGCATTTAACAAACCCTAAATTTTTGCAAAGTGGGATTATCCAGAACCTTCTAGCCGCACAGTGTGCAGGGCAATTGCAGCCTGAACAATTTTTCAGGGTGTGGAACTTCCATTTACTTGTAAATGCTCTAAGCGGAAGAGTACCATACCGCCATTGTAAGTATAATTTCCTGGCCAAATTCTGAAAAATATTGTCAAGAACTGGTTCAAACTTGTAAAAGTCTTTCACCCCAAGAAAGGTGTTAACCAGGGAGTCTGGGCTTATACCCTGTGTATGGGATGCAAGGTTACAAGCATAAAAAGTTGTCACCAGCTCTTTACGAGACAAACCCTGGCAGGCCATTTCAGGGTCCCTCCAAAGGGTGGGGAGACCCAGCCGGGCAAACTCAGTTTTTAGATATTTGAACCACGGGATGTTCTCTATGGTAGGCAGAGCAAGAATTTCCTTCAGTTCCGGCCTATAGTTGGCTAGCTCAGGGGTAGACCATAATCTACTCCAAAAGGTTAAAGGCTTTACACCCACAACTTCGTCCAACGGTTTTAGGCCCAGATCCAATCTGAGAGGCAGAAGTGGGGTGCTAGCCGGTAACTTTAGAAGCTGTCTTAGAAACTTGTTTTCAACTGTGACCAGCTCTTTCTTGCAGGTATGACCCCAAAGTTCACTGCCGTACAGAATCGCACCTCTGGCCTGGAGTCTATAGATCTCCAAGGGGGGGGGGCTAACGGCCTAATAGATGATTTGTTGCCATTGGCTAGCCTAATTATTCCCCCTGCTATTTGAGCCAATCTGAGCTGGGATTTGACTTGGTGTTCACCCCATTCCAGTTTGTCATTCAAAGTCACACCCAGATACTCAAACGTGAGAACTCTTTCAAGCCTATTCGGGCCTATGGTGGGATTGGGGCGTGTTTTTTTGGGGGGATTAAAAATCATGTATTTGGTCTTTAGGGCATTTATTTCGAGACCGTGGTCTTGGCAAAATGCCTCAAAGCCCTCAAGAATGCGCTGGATCCCCATTGGGGATTTCGATAGCAGGAGGGTGTCATCCGCAAACATGATTGCGGGCACCCTACTGCCGCCAAGTCTTGGTGCATCTGTATTGGGGACATTGTTTGGGTGATTGATTACCCCGTTGACAAAGAGGCAAAACAGGGTCGGTGCAAGAACACAACCCTGCCTTACCCCTCTGCCAACGGGAAATCTTTGTGAGAGGGTACCCGACCTCCCACACCTAACCTGAGCATAATTATGAGTATGCAAGCGAACAATGATGTCTAAAAGAGCAGGAGGAACAACAAGATCAGCGAGTACTATCCATAATTTGCTCCGCGGAACCAAATCAAAGGCTGCGCGGAGATCAACAAAGACGGTGTACAACGAACCCCCCTCCACCAACACCGACTTCCAGAATGAAAGGGCCAAACGAAAAATTTGGTCCATCGTCGAGACCTTGGACCTAAACCCTGCCTGGTATGTGCTTAAGACAGAGTTATCCATTATCCATTCCTGCAGGCGATCAAGTATCAGCCTCGCAAAAGTTTTTTGTGCTACATCAATGAGGCTGATTGGCCTATAGTTGGCTGGGAGCAGAGGGGAGCCCTTCTTGAAGATAGGTACAATCTATGCTCCCAGCCAAGTGCTAGGGACTGCCATTCCCCCGAGAATTGCATTGAAGACTTCCAGCAGATAAGGGTCCCAAACCCTGGGTTGGTGCTTAAATAAGTCACCCGGGATTTTATCTAACCCAGGGGCCTTGCCCGAGGGTAATTTGGATATTATATTATGGACCTCCCCCAAGGTGAATTGCAGTGTCTCAGCACCCTCGACAATTCCAAGTTGCGCGCTAGACCCGCCAGAAGGTAAATTGTGTTCCGGCATCAGGTCATCACGATGCTTAGGGGAGCTAGGGCTAACCTCTTCATATAGGCTTCGAAAGTGGTCCTCCCAGACTGAGGCTGTATATTAGCCTCCAGAGCCTGAGTCGGCTCGGCAGACCCTGTTCTCACTATCTGCCAGAATTTTCGGGCATCTCTAGTCTGAAGAGTGGCCAGCATATTGTCCCAGTTGGAATAATCCCATTCCACCTTTGCGTGGTGGATTGCTTGCTTTAATTCCGCCCTTCTGATCTTAATTAAATCTATATCCCTTGGGTATTTCAATACAGCGAGGAGGTTGGCCTTTGCCTTCCTGCAAGCTGAATTATACCAAGAGGGTCTATGGCCCCTGCGGATCCCCTTCCGCACTATTGGATTTAAAAATTCCACAAGGGTGTCCACCAATTCCGTATGGAGATTGCCCAGCTTACTGGTTACATTTTCTGATGGGGAATGACTGATAAGAGCCCTGACACGCTCAAATATGGGGAGTAGCTGAGCGTACAACTCGGAGATGTGGGAGGGATTGTCCAGAAGCTTGGCCCACCTCACTCTACGCCTATCATTTGTTAAAATTAATTTGGGATTTGGGAATGTCTCTGCCGGCGGGTCGCCCACGTAACCGCTTGGCGCGACCAAGAAAAGAATTAGCGTGTTGTGGTCGCTGTCAGTTCTTTTGACTACCACAAAGTCAGAGACCCTATTCCAGTTCGATGTCTGAACCAGGATATAGTCCAAATGAGACCCCTGCCCTGATTTGTTAAAGGTAGGTTTTGAGGGGATGTCACTCTTGAATCGGCCGTTGCAAGCCCTCAGGGAATTACTGAGAGTGAGTGCCGTAATTTGTGTTGCTAGAGGAGACCATGGCTTGGGTGGGGGGCCAACCACTTGCGGAATTCCCCACTGGTCATCCTCCTCCATAAGTGCTCCATCCAAGGTCAGGGTAAGTGGCTCAAACTGGCAGTTGAAGTCTCCGCCCAGCACAATCCTAGCACCCAAAGGAATTCTAGGGAGAAATAGAGAGAGCTCATCCCAAGTGGGTGAGGGCTTAGTTATGCCCGTCGGTCTGGAGTACACCTTCTAGTGCCGTTAAACTTTGGCACCATAATGTCAGATCCCTGTCGAAACATCATCGAGATATTTATGAACTTATCTCCTTAGAAGGTCCTGATGTCTTATTCATGACGGAGACCTGGCTAGGTGATGAGGATACGGCCATTATTAATCTGGCCCTCCCTCCGGGCTACGCAATTCATACACTAAATCGCAAGGGGAGAGGCGGAGGCATAGCCGTGGCTTTTAAAACTTGCTTCACTTGCACCTGGAAGCCTATGGACTTGGCTGGCGCAGAGTGTGCCCATTTTTCCATCAGCATTAGTCAGCATCAAACATTGTCAGGTCTTCTGATTTACCGTTCTCCAGGGAGTGACTGTGCTTTCAGGAAAGCCCTTCCTGAGCTGGTAAGCTCTCTCTCTCTGCTTTCCTCCAACATTACCATCATCGGCGATCTTAATATACACTTCGATGCCATGGAGATACCAGCGGTTAGAGGTCTGCTGGACGACCTTGAAGCAGTACAGCTACTCCAACTGGTCCGTCATCCGACCCATGAGGGAGGTCATATCCTCGATCCGGTCTTTACAAACCTTCAACTGGCCGAGGTCTCACCCCCTAGACCCATGGGATGGAGTGATCATTACCTCATTGAGCTTTCTGTCACAATGGTGACACAATCTATTGGGAAGCCTGATAAAACATCTTTCAGGCGGCCCTGGAAAAAGCTCAAATTGGAGGACTTCCATCGTCTCCTGATCACCACACCTCTGGCTCACACGGATGACGTTGCAACTGGGTATACCATCTTTTGCGCTTGGATTGTTAAAGTCCTTGACGTATTAATCCCAGCCGGCTGGAGTAGGAATCGACATTCTCAGCCTAATCCCTGGTACACGGAGGCACTCAGGTGTATTAAAGCTACCTGCCGACAAGCCGAAAGAGCATGGAGGAAGAATTATGATAAAGACCTGAAAGTATGCTACCTGGCCAAGGTAAAGACATACCACAGAGCTGTCTGCCGGGCCCGAGCTGATTACTATGCACGGGAGTTCTAGGCGAGCTCTAATCCGTCCAAACTGGTTTTCAAAGTCTTGAAGGAGCTCACAGTAAACAGACTTCCTATTACGGAGATCTGTTCCCTTGCCCACTGTGAGTCGTTAGCCAGCTTCTTTGTGGAAAAAGTAAATGCCATCTACCGCTCTTTTCCCAAAGCTGACCCTGACAGTACGACCTTGACATTGCGTACTTCTCAGTGCTTGGCCTCTCTCTCTATACCATCGGAGCAGGAGTTTAATCTCCTAGCGGCCAAGGTCAAGTCTGGCTCACCGGATGACCCTTTGAGACCTGCCCAGTTTATGGACTCGGCGTCCTTTTGCCTTCCTCCTATCCGCCATCTGGTGGAGCAATCCCTTACCATCGGTTCAGTTCCACCTAGTTGGAAGGCTGCCTGCGTCATGCCCATCATAAAGAAGCCTGGATTGGATCCGTTGAAGCCGGAGAGTTATCGACCCATCTCCCTCCTTCCCTGGGTGGCAAAAATTACAGAGGCCCATGTGAATAACATCTTAACAAACCATCTGGAATCTGCACATCTTCTAGATCCTACACAGAATGGTTTTAGATCTGGACATAGTACAGAGACGGCACTTCTATTTATGGTTGAACATCTCCGCTCTGTACTAGATGCAGGTCAAACGGCGGCACTGGTCCTCTTGGACTTCAGTGCCGCCTTTGACACTGTATCTCACACCATTCTTATTCGAAGGCGTGGTGAGGCTGGTATTTCAGGCAGGGCGTTGGATTGGTTTCAATCGTTCCTTTCGGAACGATCCTTTCAGGTTGTAGTGCCACCGTTCAGATCCAAGCCCCATGCCATCACTCAAGGAGTCCCGCAGGGCTCAGCGTTGAGCCCCACTCTTTTCAACCTCTACGTTCAACCTTTGGCGGAGGTTTCGAAGAGTTGGGGTCTCACTATGGTATCATACGCCGATGATACCCAGTTGGCGGTGGCTCTTAACGGGGACTCTGACCAACTGGCGTCGAACTTTGCGGATGGTTTGAGGGCCGTTGCTAGTTGGCTTACGTCCAATTGTTTACATCTCAACGCCCTCAAAACTGAGGTGATGGTGCTGGGGAAACATCCTGATCTGTGGGGTGCTAGCTGGTGGCCTAAGGAGCTGGGACCTCCCCCAAAACCTGTCTCCGAACTCAAAAATCTTGGCGTCTGGTTGGATTCCAAACTAACCTTCTCGTTCCACACTAAGAAGGTGTCATCCATGTGCTTCGGCATTTTGCGTGGCTTGAGGCCTATCCTCAAATTTTTTGATGCCCCCACCCGCCAGATGGTGATCCAAGCTAGCGTACTATCGAGGCTCGATTACACGAGCTCACTGTTCTTGGGCGCCAACCAGGCGGAAGTCTTGCGACTCCAACGGGTGCAGAATGCGGCAGCTAGGGCCCTGGTGGGCCTGCCACGCTTCTGCTCAGCCCGTAGCACAATTTTCAATCTGCACTGGCTGCCAGTAATTAAAATGTAAATTAGGCGCATAGAGTTCAAGGCCCTCTGCTTTGCTTTCAAAATTCTTAAATCTAACACCCCTATCATCCTTCAGCACCTTTTGTCCTCGTACACCCCTTCGCGCAGCCTTCGTTCTGCTGGCCAAAATCTGGCACTTGTCCCCCGATTTCAAAAATGTAGATTGGGTGGCCGATCATTTACGGTCTTGGCCTCTAAACTATGGAACGTACTTCCTGCCTACATTCGCTCTTTGGATGACCTTCTTGCTTTCAGGAAAGCTGTCAAAACCTATTTCTTTCCTCTGTCTTATTAATCATTCCTTACTTTTTCTGTGTTATTAGTTATGTTACCTTTTCCAGTTACAGCGCCGGGACGCCCCTTAGCTGGGGCAGCTGTGCGCTTAAAAAATCCAAATAACATAACATAACATAACATTAGCGCGAGTTGGTTATGGTTCGGCCATTCCAACAACACGCACTGAATATTCAGAGAATTAGTATGGAGAGCCCTAGCCTTGCATCCCAGATGGGATGCCACCCATATACCAAGCCCTCCCGAAGGCCGTCCTTTCCCCTCCCATTTGGCTGGGATTGTAAAGGTTGCATACCCAGAACGCCATGTGTCCTTCCGGGCCCATGCCTCCTGATCCAGGCATATGTCCTGATCATCGATGAAAGACCCCCACTCAGGGGAGTCTAACTTGCCCTGAAGGCCCGCCAAGTTCCATGAAAGGATGGACAGTCGGGTTGTACTCTCTCCAGGTGGAGTGGGAGGGGTGTCAGATACAGAAGGTTCAATAGAATCCGCGAACACATTAGGGGGTTTGGTGGATAAGGATTCCACACCAATCTTTCCCTCACCCATGGCATTAAGTTGGGCACCCATGCTCTGTTGGGACTGTGAACTTCAATCACAGTTATCCAATCCTGAGAACACATCAAACCTGTTTGCTGACTCCAGGGGTGTAAAAGGTCTCAGGTGGTCCATTCTACTTTTCAAGTTTCTATTAGGACTGGGAGGTACCATATTCCACCCAAGGGGGTCAGCAACTGGTGGGGGCTGAAAGCTTGTATCGGATGTCTGGAATTGAAGGGTAATATGGGGGTAGTATGATTAAGAGCCATAGGACCAGAATAAGTGTGTGGGAACACTATGGATCTCGGATAGAAGTAAGTCAGCGGGCGTGGGACGATGGAGTTAGAGCCACTAACTATGGGCCAGTTTAGTATATAAGTAACCGCTCGCGAGTCTCTGAAGTTTATAACAGCCAGATCCCCATCGTTATCCTTGATCCTATTGCCCAGCCAAGGAAGGCGCCTTACATGTACAATTTCTCCATTGATGTTTTGTGTAAGTGGTCTAAATTGGCTGAGCCAGTGCATGATTTTATTTTTCAATTGATTGAACCCTTCCCTCTTGTTATCCGGTAATCTAGGGACCCCTGTCAGCACAACCACATAGGGGAGGGCTTCAGGGGGTAGTTCTACTGGAGGAAGTTTACGAGACGGTGACCTGGTATTTCTAGTGGAACCCCCGTGTAATTTCCCGTGTGTTCTCCAGTGTGTTTCCTGCGGATACTTTTCCTGGTCCCCTCTTGGGTGCACTAACTGCATTAAGAGATAAGTTAGAGCGCTCCTGAACCGATGGAGCCCTCAGTTGCTTAGAGTGTGATAGATCAGTAGATTTAGCCGGAGGTTTGGAGGGAATGGGAATGCCTGGTGTAACCAGGGCTGGGGGCGGGACAATCCCGCTCACCAGTGCCTTGGATAATCCTACGTGCTTGCTAAGAGCAGATTCGATGTCCTCGAGCCTGCTCTCTACCCTCTTCAGCCTCTCTATGATAGGTAAGATGGAAGACCTTATTAGGTGTTCCATATTATCTAGAGAGACTGCAAGAGGAATATCCTTTGGAGCAAGATCTGCAGGGATATCAGATGGAGGCGTGTAATTCACTGGCTGAAGAGGTGATTCCAATGGTGGAGGGGGTGTCGGAATTGGTGAATTGACTAGTGCGGCCATTTGGGCCGAAGTAGAGGTAATGGTAGGCCTTGAAGGTTTTTCAAAGTCAGTATGACTGATCTTGGGCTTTTGAGGGACGCCCCCTTTCCGTCTTCTCTTGGCAGGTGGAGGGCCATGTACCTTAACGGGCATTGATTTTTTAGATTTATTTAAAACTGATTTAGTTCGGACAACAGTGCGAGGTGTCTGATGTGTCTCTATTAAGATCGGACTGGAAGAAGAAATGTCAGCTGGTGGCTGAGTTATGGGGCCTAATGGTGTCGGGTGGATTCGCCTAACAGAAGGGGGAAGCTCTCCAAAGATAGGGAATCTTCGTTACTGCCGGTTAGGCCTACTATGGGTGTTGGAACATGAGGTAGGGGGTCTATAGAAATCCTATTCTTTAAGCTTTCTACAGAGCGGCGACGTTCCGCTCGGTGCACTGCCAGTAATTTTTCCCTACCTGGGTCAGTAGGAGCCCGTGTGAAGTAGTTGTCAAGTGTCCCAACAGTATTGTTTGCCCCCGATTTTTCCATGGTAGCTTTATCAGGGCTTTGCGCCGTTGTACATTTGTAACTGTGCTTACAACAGGGAGAAATTATTGAATTTGGTTATGTGTGATATTAATTTATTTTCAGCCAACTTTTATTATACAGAGGCTTTTTCTGCTCCTTATGTACCCCTTTATGAAGGTAGAGGTTGTTCCAGAGTGAACGATTATCATTTTATTTCCTCTCCTATGGCTCACTTTCCAAAGAAATCTGGGGTTGTATGGGTTCCCCTGAGCACTAATAAGCCCTTAACAGTGTCTTTTATTTGGCAATTTAAAAGAGCTAACCCTGTTTGCTGGCTTTGGATAATGTTAGACCTTACACAAAAGGGTAACACCTTAGGTGGATTAAGGTCGTTCTGAGGTTTATTTCCATGATCTTTTTTTACAGATTGTCAGCTTGATACCTGCTTGAATTTGAACTTTAACTCTTGTGCTGCTTTCATCATTAATTATCTTGTCAAAGAATAAACTCCTTACTAACTTGTGTTGCTACACCCCTCTCATTAAGCCCTTAAAATGGTTTGATAAACAATGTTCCAGGGCACATTGCGATATTTTGGAGACAAACCAAGGTCACTCTCAGATACTGATCAAGGGTCGACACGTGTGGTGCTTCCTATAAGGAAATTCTTAAGAATTGTCATTTTTTTGCCTGAGGAGGAATGAAATCAACTCCTGTTTGCATGCATATTTAGGGATAGCTCCAGGTTTTAGGAAATCAATAATCAAGCAATATTTAAGCCCTCATTGCCTGGATTATGCTCCACTATTTTGCCTGAGGTATGGGTCATACATTTTAAAGAAATATATGATAGAGCCTATTTTCAAGAAAGGGAAATGTGCTGATCCTAGATACTATGTTCCCATCTTCCTGATACGCTCTATGGTTAAGATCATAGGGTGTTTGGTCTTAAAGAGGTTAATGCCCTGGGCCTAGGGTTTTATCATACTAAATGAAGTTCAATATGGATTTCGGTCTGGCCTTTGGAGAGTTGCTCAATGTCTTATCTGCATCTTATTATAAACAAATATACAGTTTCCAAGCAAGGTGCCATAAACCTGGCTTTTATGGATTTAAGCTTTGCTTTTGACAGTGTTAACAGAGAGAGAATCTTTGGGATATTATGCTGTTTCTTGGAGTTGAGGTCAATATGGTTACTTTGCTTCGCAAACTCCATTCTAACTTACCCACTTCCATCCCATATGGCCCTAATGGGGAATGCACTGAACATTTTACACTGAATAGGGGCCTATACCAAGGCTGTATACTCACATTAGTTTATTTTTGCCCTGTACATAAATCATTTGGAGAAAGCACTTTTGGATTGTGGTAGAGATATGCCCTGGATTGGTCATTGCTGGATTCAAGTGTTGCCCTATGCTGATGAAGCTGTCCTTATTTCTAGGTTAGCGTTGGGGCTGGAATGCTTGTTAAACTCTTTTGTCCCCTTTATGGACAGCCTTGACCTTTGCACCAATTTCACTATATACCATGTTACGGTGATAAACCCTAGATTTTCAAAAACATGAACCTTTCGGGTTAAAGGCAATATTGTCAGTCATCTGGCCACATTCTCATACTTAGGAGTACTATTTAACTCATCTATGACTTGGTCCCCCTTGGTTGCATCTAGGTTTAGTATACTTGCCAGGAGCATTGTGTTGTGATTGTAAAATGTTGAGTGCTCACTGTTGTAATGGCAAGGTGAGAATGTGGTCTCTAGGAGACTGAGAACGTTACGAGGGGAGACCATTAGTGGAGCTTGTACGTGGAGGAGCAACTGTGTACTGTGCCAGGATTGTAATAAACTATATCTAACAGCAATCATGAGTTGGATTGATCTTTACACTTTTTGGAGACAAGTGAAAGACGATCGTGGCAGCAGTAAAGAACCTACAGGTGCGAAGTACACAGTGACTCTTCAGACCACATTCTAGTCCTGCCCCAAAACTATGCTGCTGAAAACATGTATGCGGTACTGTAAATTGCCATTTTGTTTTTTTGTTAATTTAAGTGTGGCCTCTGATGAGTTCAGTGTGAGTACTTGGTGTGTGAATTCCTTCCTTCTTTTGACCTGTGACGCACTGCCCACCCAGCAGTACAAGCTCAAATTCCGCAAAGCGTAAGTTTTTATTTCATATACAGCAGCTATCTTTTGGGGAACTTCAGGAGGTTGCACAGGTTAAACTCACTTGAACCAATCTATTATCCGCGTGAGTGCTTTCAAGTCCAGGCATGTTTATCAAGCCTGTTGCTATAGGGACGCTTCAAGCAATTTAATTACCTGCTGTTATAGGCAGATCAAAATGGGAAACTACATCCCAAAAATGTCTAAGAAGTATTTCGTAGGAGTTAGTGAAATTTACAAATATTAAGCAGCAGTTGCTCTTCCAAATCATTCAGGTACTGGTTTACATTTGTCTGGAATACTTGTTGGAAACTTAATTATTTTTTTCTCTTCTTCTCTTTAGTCTTCACGTGTACTTATCACAGTTATGGCATCTGGCAATGTGTAGAACCTATTGCCTCCACATTCGTTTTTGGCAAATAAGGGTGAACCTTTGCTTAATTGGAATGAGTGGAAAGATCGTTTCGAGAATCATAGTTCCACGTTTGATGATAATGAGAAACTAACATCTGAAAAGAAGAACAATATTCTACTACATTGCTTAGGAGCTGGTGGTCTAAAAATGTATAATCATATGCAAAAAAATAATTAGAGTCAAGTAGATGCATACAAGAACCCATTAGAAGATTTAGACTTGTACTTTAATCCAATGGTGTGTGTATCAGTTAACAGGTACAAGTTTATTTGTCACAGGAACCAAAGTATAGATGAGCCTGAAGAGGACTATGTTGCAGGACTTAAAAATTCAGCATTGGCATGTAGGTTTGAAAACTTACATGATGAGTTCATATGTAACCAAATTGTAATGTGTGCTTTGAACAATAATATTCAAGATAAATTATGGACTATGGGTGAATCTACTTTACAGGAAGTAATAGATGTTGTTAAGAAAGCAGAGCTAACTGGCAGATGTGCTAAAGAGGTTATACCTGGCAGGGCTGATAGGGCAGTTGTGGAGAAGGATAACAATGTAGTTACAAAAATGTACATAAAACACAAGGCCAAATTTGAGAATAAACCTGTTAGTAGGAAACAGGTTACAGATTAAAAAAAATCAGATCAAGGTGAGCAACCTATTTTAAAACCAAAATGTTATAGATGTGGTAATACATTGCATTTGGCAACTGACAAGACGTTTACTGCAAGGAACCAAAGAGTTTCAAGGTGCACAGTAGTCACATATTTTGTGAAAGTTTGCAAGAAGCATAATACAAAGGGGGTGAACCTTCTTACACATGATTCATCCACTAATACATGATAGTGAGATTGTGAACATGTGCATTTTGACTGTGGGTGAATATGATGTAGCAAGTGAAACCAGCCATCTAAAAAAATGAAAACCCAAATGTGAAATCTGTATAAGTGGGGTGGTTGTCACTGTAACAGAAGATTCAGGCTCACCTTATACGATTGTTAATAAGCAAGTATGGCAGGAGAAATATGGTTCCTGTTCTAGGGGACAAATTAAAGCCCACAAATATATGTCCTAAAACTTTCACTGGTGACAATATCAAAATGTTAGGTGTGATGGCAGTAACATTCATTTTCAAAGTTAGAATGGCAGAATGTAAACTGTATGTGACCGAAGCTGGTCCCTCTGTTTTGGGATGGTGAGATGAAAGATAATTAGGCATTGTACTTGATCCCATCAGCCCGGAGCCCATCCTGGTGGTTTAGCCTACAGATGAACTTGAGCAGAACATTATGAAAGAGTATCCTGAAGTCTTCCCTGGAGCTATTGGAGAATGTAAGGGATTTAAACACAATGTCCAGCTCAAACACAATGCCAGTCCACATGTGCATAAGGTTAGGAATATACTATTAGGTATAAGAGAGGAAATCAAGTGTGAGTTAGAAAAGGTGTGTGCAGAAGGGTTAGAAAAGTTGTGTGCATAAGGAATTATTCAGAGTAGAAGCCTCAGAGTGGGTTTCTCCCTTCGTTATTGCCCACAACGCAAATAGGATGCTTAGGTTATGTGTGGACATTAGAGATTTGAATAAGAACATCATTGAGGGAAAATGTCCCTTGCCAAACATAAGAGAAATGATTTCAGTCACCAAGGGTGCAAGATGGTTTACCACAATAGACCTCACAGTTGCCTACCACCAAGTACCTTTAGATAAGACAGCAGGAGCCTTACTTCTTTCATAACTCCTTTTGGCTGTTTCAGGTATGTCAGGGTTCCTTTTGGACTTGCCTCTGCTGCTACTATGTTTCAGCGCATAATGTTTGAATTATTTAAGGATGTAAACAATGTCATGTTATTCCAAGATGATTTTTCAAACATGGGGAAGACCAAAACTGAACACAACAAAACTGTCAGGAAAGTAATGGGCATTTTGAGCTCTAAAGGTTTAACAGCAGAAAATTTTAATTTGCAAAAGAAAGTGTGACATATTTAGGACATGAAGTGTCTATTGAAGGTATTAAACCAGAAAGAGAGTTGCTAAAAGCAATTATAGTGTAGTTCCTATATTCTCAATAGGCTCTGCGCATTGGAATACTAAATCCTATAGATTTGACGTAGGACTTAGGTTAGTAGGTCTCTATCGAATATACTAAACTTAATTGTGAGTGTCAGCTAGGTCAGAGGTCACTAGAAACTTTCTCGAATTCACAAGAAGGGATTAGTTTCTGACAACCGCATAAATATGACAACTTTGTTTCCCTAGGACTGGAAAATATCTTCAGAGTCGTAGAAACAATAGATAACTATTTTACTCAGTCAATCGTGCACGGTTTGTTTCTACAGAGTTGCAGAGAAATAGTGAGACAGGCGTTTTCCATAAAAGGTTTATTGAACAGTCTTCTTTCTCATGCGAGAGAGGCGAACTGCTACAATCGTTAGACAGAATGCAAAGTATAATGTGTACAGTGAGAATGGTATCATAAAATAATACTGTAATAGCATTGTATAGTTTCTAAGCCATATAAAAATAAATGCATGAATAACACAGGCTAAAATACTCAACTGGTGCTTCTAAAATACACCTACCCCAATGTACCTAACCTAGGTCTAGTACAAGGGAAGAAATAAGTATTGTTCAGCATAAGTTTTAGTTCTGCCAAGAATTGCTGAAGGTTTCTCTAGGTTCTAACCAGCTCTATACCTTAGAATAAAGAAGGTTGGTATATCTGTCTTGGACTCTATTTCCCAACACCGCGCAAGTGGAGTAAGAAACACTGGAGCTGGATTCTCAGCAGAGGAGGACAGCTTCTTGTCAGTGCGTCAGCTGGAGAGTCGACTACCTTCCGCACTTTCTGCAGTGAGCTACGTCGGGCATGTAGGTCGTTGAACTGCACCGAACCACACCGTGCTTTGCTATAGCAAGTGAAGGTATATTTATCCCTTGAAGGTGTTTAGGAATGCCAGCATTGACATAAAGTCGGGCATATGAAAGTCATGGATGAACACTTAAAGAATAGTTGTTAATGTATAATAATGATTTTGTTAGCAAAATCAATATCCAGGCTAGGGGAAGTCCCTTCTGCTTAAGAGTCTGGTTTTCCAAGAAATCGTTGTGACGTTTGATGAATGGATGGAAGTAGCCATGCCTGTAGTTGGGTAGCATTGGCTATGCCTAAATAAGGGCTTGATTTCTATGCCTATAAAAGACCAATGTGGACTATATAAGGGCATGAATCTGATAAGTCCATTCGGAATCTAAAACGCCATACAACCCCCACTCCACTTTCTTATGTACGACATTACAAAGTTCTAAACAAGTTAAACATATCTAAACATGAAGTGTTAAAACCCACCCAAAAATACATAAAAATGCAATGGTACTGGTTGTACACAAAAGAGCAATGGTGCTGTACGCATTTAAAGCAATGTTTCATTCTAAGCAAATATGTTGACATTTGTAAATGCTATCTGAATGAATCGTGAAAATATACATTTATGAAATGGCTTGTAAATACAGTAGAAAAAAAGGCCAAAACCATTTCATGTCAGATTACATAAATCTGTTTGTGTACGTGGACAAGGTCAAATATTGTCTCTGGAAGTTTTTTTTTCCAAAGAATTCTTGTTCTCTATGAATAGTTCTACTTTAAGCAGATTACTTTGTTCCAAAAAAAATACAAATTCGGAGAAACAAAAAAAAGTTAATCATAGAAAAAAAGAGTCCCAAAGTTAGAACTTTGTTTTGAAAAATGTAGGTCAGATTCAAAAGTCTCTCAGAACAATGTGTGCCAAATCAAAAGTCAGTGTTATTGTTTGGAGAAAACATCAAATCTTGTCTGTAAGAAAATCATCTACCGTTGTAACAATTTTCTGAAGCAGAAGCCAAATAATGTATGAATTGATAATACAAAAATATACTTATTGATCTCCAAATTATTGTGCTTGTCTTGTGTCTTTATTTCTTTTCACTTGATCACAATCTTCCACTCCCTTATGCCAACGCGTTTCGTCGTCAATGGGTGTATACCCACGAATTCCTCAGGGCAGGAAGTAATACAAAAATCACTATATTGTATTCATCTATTATAATAACATCAGTCACCAAAACCAAACAAAGCACCCTCTAAATGCATAAGGGGAGTACTCAAACAAGTTCAAAATTACCACATTATATTGCATACGTTCTCCCTAGGTTTGTAACATTTTATGTACATCTAGTTTTAAACCAACTTCATTATGTTGAATGAACTCATGAACCTTATGATCCACCTTGTGAATAAGTGATTGCACACAGCAACTAATCAGTGTACAGTTAATACTAATAAACTTCCCATAAACATTATCTAAAAAACTAATCGTAAAGGAAAACAGCACTGATACCTTATGTATCCTGTGAACCCCAGATTACTGTGGATAATGAATCAATAACAACACTATTTTAGGACTTGAAACCACGGAGGCATGAGACCACACTTTTAATCCTTTGTCTTCATTTCATAATGACCTAATGCAAGAGACAGTATCATACCTGTCCCTCGCCGTTGCATGAAGTAGGTTGCCTTTCCCAGGGTAAAATTCCCTTTCCTACTTGAAATGTTTGTATGTCCGATTTTTCACCTGACAAGACAACTATGTTTTAGTTACCTTGTATTCCACTAAACTCTCTAATATAGGCACTGTGCAGCTATATCTACTTACATATAAATCCGCCATTCAATTCAATCAATACGCATAATATCCTTCTCCAAATTGTCTCCCAAGGTTCGAATAGGTATTTCGTATCTGGAAAACATATACGCAGAATTGCTATCTTGTATTTACATCAACCGGGTACAACCTCCAAATATTAGCTCTCCACAACAAAGACACTAAATCAACTTACATTTGCAGTGATCCGATTCTCTCAATCCTTAAAAAAAAAAAAAAAATTGAAAATGCCGAACCAATCCTTCCGCCTAGGTCCACAGGTCCCTGCAGTACGGGCCAAACCTGTAAAGAGTATAGATAATTCTGACTTGTTTAGAGAGTACTCTAACCAGCTTAGAATCATGCTTGAATCCCTGAGCTACATGAGCCCCACATACCTGTAACTCTCCTTGCTCGGCCTCTTACGATATCCAAAGACGCCGTAGTCTTGTGTGTTTGTGAGGATAAAGATAGAATCATGGAGTAGCGAGGTTGACTACTCCATCCCCTGAGGTGGCGCCATCTTACAACGGCCATTTACTAACTCGACTGTAATATACAAGCTAAATAATGCACAGTACAACCTTGCAATTATTTCATAGTGCCGAAGTGCCGATACAATGTAACCTCTGTGTGAATACGAATTATAATTATCCAAATTATCGCAGTGATGATACCTTATGGTATTATTCCATAACGACAGTCATCCAGCATATGTATCTCAAACCAGGTTAGTCACATGACAACCCAGTTATTACATTAAGTGTCAAATGTTTGTTACAACGTTCAAGCTTCCTATTATATCAGTGTTTGCCATAATGACACTACCACAGATTCAAAATTACAAAGAAAACGACAATTTTTCGATAGGTCTCATGCTCCACAATTGTCTCAAGTAGTCAGATTAACATTATATTTATTGCCTGAATTACAATACCACCACATTCCAGAGCTCCATCAATCTCCTAAAAAGGATTGTAGTTCCTGATCATAATTAAGGGCCAGATGTAGGTAAATGAGATTTACCGATTTTTAATTACCGAATTTTACCGATTCGGTAATTAAAAATCGGTAAATCTGAGGGGTGGATATGTAGGAACATCCAGATGTTCCTTTTACCGAATCGGTAAATATCTGTATTTACCGATTCGGTAAATACCGACCGGTAATGCCCCATTCATTCCTATGGCCTTTGAAGCCCATAGGAATGAATGGGGCATTACCGATCGGTATTTACCGAATCGGTAAATACCGATTCTGACAAGGGTGCAGGGGGTGTCACTTTGACACCCTCTAGCACCCCCAAAAAAGGTTCGGGGGCCAATTGGCAGGCATACCTGCCCTAAGGGCAGGTCTGCCTGTCATATGGCACAGGTGTGCATGCACACATGTGCATGCACACCAGAATCGGTATTTTACCATCAAATAGTATTTGATGGTAAAATACCGATTCTGTAATGCTTGTGGGACTCAGAAGAGTCCCACCTACATATCAATTTTACCGAATCGGAAAAAATACCGATTCGGTATTTTACAGAATCGGTAAATTTACCGATTCTGTAAAATACAGGGCCCTACATCTCAAATTGCATTTACCGGTCGGTAACGGCCGAATTCGGCCGTTACCGACCGGTAAATGCCTACCTACATCTGGCCCTAAGTCCATCCTCTATTACTCGCAAGCGCATAATCCACCGGGCCTCATGCCTCCGCAATTTCAGCTCCCTGTCACCACCACGTGGATCAGGCTTGATGTGTTCTATGCCATAAAATGTAAATGTTTTTATTGTTCCTTGATCCTTACATGTAATTACATGTTCAGCAATAGGGTATCTACAATCATTGTTTGATTGCTCGCATGTGTTCCCCAACTCGATCTTTTAATGCCCTAATTCTGTTTCCCACATATTTTCTAGAGCATTTACATTCAATAATGTATATCACATATTTAGTTCCACAATTGATATTGGTCAATATAGTGTACATTTTTCCCTTGTTGTCTTTAAATGTCTTGATCTTATGTTCCGCAAACCTACACATCTCACAGTGTCCACATTTAAAAAAAACTTTAGATATCTCGGATAACCAGAATGGTGTCATTGGCATAGTCGGGTAACTTGGACTAAGTAAAGTCCCTAAGGTTCTCCCCCTTCTGAATGTGATCTGTGGTATGTCTGTTAAGAATTCCTTCAGGGCTATCTTAGCCTGCAAGATACGCAATGCTTAGTGAGGCTTTTACGTAGTGTCGTACTGATCCCAGTGTATTCTGTGATCAATCTGATCTGACCAGCTTCCTGTTTGTTTTTCTGCTTAGGTTTTAATGTTGAACTTCTCTTAATTCTCATGACTATTTTTAGCTGACACAATATCCCTACGATCATAGCCTCTTTGAATAAATCATTTCTCCATATCCAGATTTCATCACGAAAATGTGTTTCATCGCTACAATTGCGTCTAGCCCTCAGCATCTCCCCATATGGGATAGGTTTGATCTGATGTTTAGGATGTGCACTTTGGCATGTAGCAAGGAATTCCATGCTGCAGGCTTGCGAAACATATTACTTAGTATCTGACCATCTTTAATATATAATTCCACATCCAAGAATACTACTTTCTCAGTACTAGCATGCGTTGTAAACTTAATGTTCATATCGTTGTGATTTAGATATTCTATAAAATCCTTAAGTAACTGTGTGGGTCCCGTCCACATCATCAGACAATCATCAATAAAGTGCCCCCAATAGAGAATATGTTCATTCCATTGAAGGTGAAAGTTGGATTACCTCGTTTAGAAGATTAATCGCACATCGATGTGCTACGAGGCCCAGAGTAGCTATGCACTATAGAAAACCTATTTCATTCATTCATTCATGTGAAGCACCGCCGTCAGCATTGGTCGCATTAGCAATGTTCGCAGTGGATGATACCAGTGCGCTTGTTTTGTCTCGTTCCTCCCCGTCAGCATTTTGCATCTGTGGGATCTCAATGAATGCCGTCATCAGAATTGGTAGCCGCTGGGGACAACACTGCGCATGGGCCGTTACCGGTTCAAGGAAAGTATCAACGTCTTTTGGCATGACTGATGGGAGTGTGAGACATAAGTCTAACACTCATTCTTCTCCGCATTACATGCAGCGTAGAACAGGTAAGATGCAATCTTGCCAGATTGGTCTGACTGACAGGGACCATGTGGTATTTAATTCTTGTACACGAGTCAATCCTAAAATTTGGACGATGCGCTCATCGCCAGCAGAGTTGTCTCCATTGAGAACTGAATGTCGCTGGTGAATTGGCTTGCCATATCGCAGCAGTAGGAGAAAAAATAGTATCCTTGCAGCGAGTCCCAAAATGAGAGGCAATCCGGAAAACACTGAGTGCACAAAGTTGGGAAATATTCCTATTACTGCTTCAAAAGGTGCTAACAGTCCAGAAAATTCTGTCTTGAATACATGTACAATACCAGTCGTATCAGACATGTTTAAGATCCGATTTAACATTTCTGAGAAATGTACAGTGCAGTTTGTAGTTGTTTGTATAGTTGTTCATGAATAATAATGAGTTTGTTGGAGAAATCAATATCCAGGCTAGGCGGAAGTCCTTTCTGCTTAAGAGTCTGGTTTTCCAAGAAATTGTTGTGACGTTTGATGATTGGATGGAAGTAGCCATGCCTGTATTTGGGTACCATGGGCTATGCCTAAATAAGGGTTTGATTTCTATGCCTATATAAGTGCAACGTGGATTGAACCTATATAAGGGCATGAATCAGGAAAGTTCATTCAGAATCTAAAACGCTATACAAAACAATAGTGAAGTCTCTGGACCCCGGTAACAAGATGATGTCAGAGCCTTCCTGGGGCTAATAGAAATATATTCAAAGTTCGTAAAAAAAAAATCGAGCAAGACATACAACATCAGACAACTCCTCCAGAACAAAAACTATTTGAGTGGTCAAAAGACTGCCAGCAGGACTTTGAGTTGGTGAAACAAGAAATGTGTACCATCATTCCCTTGCAGGGATTTGATCCTACTTTGAAATGTAAGGGCACCGCCGATGCAAGCTCTAGAGGAATTGGGGCCATCTTTTCACAGATTAATGAGGAGGGTAAGGAGTGTTATGGAGTTTGAGTCTCGCCCGCTCACCCCCACTGACATAAAGTGCTCAGTAATTGAGTGAGAAGCGTTAGCTTGTGTGTGGGGGTTAGAACATTATAGAGCCTTCATTTGGGGTTTTCATGTAGTTCTGAGGGGTGACCATAAGCCACATACTAAAGTTCTTTCAATCAATGGTTTATACTCTGCTTCTCCCTTGTTGGGGAGACTATCAGTAAAGTTATTAGAGTTCGATTACGCTGTACAAAATATTCCCGGAGTGAGAAATAAGATAGCAGATGTTTTAAGCAGATTACATTTACCTAGATTGGAAGATATGGAAGATGACATTAAGCAATACAGCGTCGCCAACATTGGAGATTAAATGAGTGTGATCACAGTGGAAGAATGGAGCAAGGCTCAGGAGGAGTATAAAATATTAACCGAAGTGCAGGGTAAGATTTTAGAAGGGTTGCCTGGGAAGAGTAATGTCACAAAGGAATTATAGGTATACTGGGAAGTGAGACAAGAATTGTCAGTGGTAGAATCATTCCTCCTTGCAGTTTACATGCGAGGATTATGGACTTGTGCCATGAAGGACAGCTAGGTATAGCACAAACAAGGAACCAACCGAATTAAGTAACATTACAGGTGGCCAGGTATTAGTGTTAGCGTGGAAAGGATGGTGAGCGTGTCTGAAATTGTACAAAATTCAAGTTACCCTAAAACCACTTTTATGCCTTGTCAGTTTCCCAGGAATGCCTTGGGAATAGATTTGGGTAGATATCACAGGTCCAATCTTGGATGGAACAGTCCAAAAGTATCTGATAGTCGCCCTCGACCATTTCTCAAAATGGCCAGAGGTGGAAGAAGTTGAACGCATTGCCACTAATTCTGTGATTTGTTACCTTGATAAATTGTTCCTAATGGAGGGATTCATGAAAATTATCATTACCGATAACAGTGTTCAATTCACTGCAAAAGCCTTCAAGTATTTTTTAACACGCAATGGCATAAAACATAACACTACTTCACTCTATCATCTGCCGGAGAACAGCGCAGTGGGAAGATTTAATAGAGTAATCAAAGGAGTGATCCAATTAGCAATAAAACACAGTTTAGAGTGGAAAATGTAATTGTTCCTTACTATTTGGACATTCAAACTTGCACCTTGCTTGACAACAGGACATAGTCCTTTTGAATTAATGCAAGGCAGAGCTGTGTTCCCCAATGATAATATTGGTTGAATGCCTAGTACTAAAAGAGTGGTTTGGGATCCGGTGGTCGTAAAAGCTAGGATCAATAAGGCCAAACAAGTGTATAGAGAGCATTACAACACCAAACATGGTTTTAAAATACACAACTCACTCATGGGTGACTGTGTTAAAGTTAAAAAATCCGGGGGCATATTATCAAGGGTAGCGATAGGGAATTTTCGCTGCTAGAGGGGCCATTTTTGGCCGCTAAGCGGCGATAATTCTATCGCCCTATTAGCAAGCTGTCGATAATGGCAGTTAGCGACAGCATTTAGGTGATAGCGAGCGGTTTGTGGCCCGCTTTGCATGTTAGTGACATTTATCACTAATGACATGCAAAGTGGGCGTACCCAAACTGTTAGCGACTGAAAACAGTCGCTAACATCGCTATCGCCTAGTAGCAAGGCAGGCGTAGTGATGGAAATATTAGCGCTAAGCGTGAATATCTCCAAATACTAACACCTGCCCAGACCAGTTCTTAGCCAAGTTATCCAATGGGAGGGGGATAACATGGCTAAGAGCATTTCGTCGCTAATGTGTGAATATCGATGTATTCTCAGCGATATTCATGCATTTTGCCGCCATCGCCGGAAAATGTATTGCTTTGGAGATAAACGTTGCTAATAGCACGTTATCCCAGCGATAAATTCCAGCGATGCTCAGCGATAAAAAAATCGTCGCTAAGCCTATTTAGCGATAAATATAGCTACTTGTTGGTAATATGCCCCCCCAACTCCCCGGGTGTCTGACGGAGCGGACAGAGCCGATTTTCTAAACCGCATGTTGTAGAGAAAATATTTAGCAATTCTGTTTTGTTCCGCAACAGTAAGGTACGCCACATGAGCTACTTAGCAGCGTGCAAATAAAAAACAAGGCAAGTGTGTGATTATGGAGGAAAAGATTTGGCTGGTTGTTTGGGGGAGGAGAAAGTTCCAATTACTTTCCTGGAATTAGGATTTCCACCCAAAGTTCCACACCTGATTCTCCACTGGTGGAAGGGAACGTCTCTAGTCGACATAGAACACGAAGTTTTGGAAGAATTGTGAAAGAACCCTTGAAACTGAGAAATGATGTGTGAGAATACGTTTTTGCTTAACATATGGTTACTTGTGTTTGTGTACAATGTAATTGTAATACGTCTACAGCTTGGAGAATGTTATATACTACAAGTACCAACATAGGAAAATATGTAATGTTAGATTTGTTCTTAGGCAATGTTAAATATTTCGAAGGTTGTGTTGTGATTGTAGAATGTAGAGTGCTCACTGTTGACATAACAAGCTGGGAATGAGGTCTCTAGGGAATTGACAACGTTACGAGGAAAGACCATTAGTGGAGCTTGTATGTGCAAGAGCAATTGTGCGTTGTGCCAGGATCGTAATACACTACATCTAACAGCAATGCTGAGTCGGATTGATCTTTGCACGTAGCCTCTGTTGTAGATTTTTCTGAGAGGCTGGGGCATAAGTCTATTAAGGTCATGTTAAATATTTACAAAACAAATATCTTGCAATTGTTGCTTTTGGCAGAGATATTTGGGGTTTTGCCAATCTTTCAGTGTTATCTGTTATTGAGGACAAATTCGCAAGAAGACTGTTATGTCTTCCCCAATGTTCCTCCTCATATATTTCTCATGCAGAACTATGGTTAGTTTTTTTACTGATACTCTGCAGATGAGACCTTTGCTACTCTGGTTGAGTCCTGAAAACCTGAATTGAGACCTGAAAAGAGTCTTAACCGCATAATACTGAAGTATTGCCTCTCCCTTTATTGAGTGTCTAGAATTGCCTGGTTCAACTAGGTTAAAGTGTTCAAATATTTAACCACACTTAGTCCATTGTTATTGGTGATGTTGTCTGGACCCAGTGGGTATTAATGGCCTAGAAGACAAAAGAGAGAGATCTGATTGAAATGGAAAAGTTCTCCTGTGCTTATGTTCCTTTACAAACTTCTAAGGCAGTGAAGCCTTATTTAACTTTTGATATACCAAACCATCATCGTTTTTTATTTATCTGCTTTAGACTCAACTTGATTCATCACCACCTATTCCTAGGGGAGCTCATTTGGTTCAACTTCTGTACTATGTTGATGCAACTGTGTTTCTAAACAATACACCTTGCATTTTTTTATGTTTTATTATTTTTCTAAACAACTGTGAAAGTCTTTTATTTTACCTTTGGTTGGCTGGTAAACAGCACAACATGTTTTGTTTTAATGAAAGTTATTGTTCGATTTCTCAGGAGTTGTCCAATTGACATTTCTTCAACGTCATTAATGTATTTTATTTATCGTCAATGACGTTTATTGTTTTAATTTGTCAAATCCAAATAGAGGTTATATGATGATGAAGATGATGATCATGATGATGATGACATGAACAAAGCCCAAATTAACCTGTATTAAGCTTTCTGGTAGCCAGTCAGGCTTAACTTGTAGGCAAAGCGTAAGGCATTTATGCAGCACACAAGCAGTAATATATCCCATACCAATTAAAAAAATAGAATAAAATGTATTAAATGATTTGATGGCAAACAGCATAAATTGAAATAGTAGAATCAGAGATATGCAATTTTGAAAATGTAAGTAAAAACAGTGATTAAAATTTCAGAGCTTCAACTGTGGTATCTGGCCAAGCCGGACCGGGCCATAGTCACAAGTTCAGGCTGACCGCAATGGTGGGTGGCCTGGATGCAGGGACCAGGTAAGGCCCCCTGACAAAGTACCCCATATCCTGGTTGCGGAGCATTGCTTGATCCCACATTGATGGTGGGACACACAGCTGCAGTTCCGAGAAGTTGTGGGCTGTGATGCAAGTTTTTGCATGGAGAATGAATCACTCAATGATTATTGTGAGGAGCAGAAAGATCCTGAAATTTGACAATGCCTTGTACAGCGGCGGTTCTGATGCGCAGCTGCAAGGTGATGCTTTGCTCTGCGTCAATTCTGCTATGACCACAGTTGGGCTGGCAGAGCACATTCAGACCCATTTCCAAGAGTCCAGTACTGGTGTGGCACCATTCTGGAGGCAGGACTCAAAGCAGGCAGACTCCAAGTGCTTGGTTCAAGAGGGTTGTAGCCTTTTCTTTCGCTGAGGCTCTGATCAGGATGCCAGATAAATAGACCTTGAAGTCACTCTTGTGGTCCTGGTTTCAAGATGCAGAACTAGTCTTCTTCCCACAGACAGTAGGGCAGCAGAGCAGCAGGGTAGCAAAGATTATGTCCGTCTTGGATAAGAGCAGCACAGAAGTCCTTCTGAGTATTTCAAAGGTCGAGAGGATTACTGAAGATTTGGGTCTGAGGGTCCACTATATATTCTTGGTACGAGTTTTGAAGTAGGAGACGTTTCTAGAGGGTTCCACCCCCAAGGGGTGTTTGGAATTTCCTGCCTCCCTGCCCTAGCCTCAGCTTGTCTAGGGCCACCAAAGATTAGTGTCAATCTGTTGGAATGGTCCTTTCTGCAGGGTAACGCCAGACCTTTTGCCTTCCTTCTCCACTTTTGACTGAAATCGTTTTTTGCTGACCTTAGGTCTCTGAGCACTTTACCATTGCTAAATTGCATGTGCTCACTACTCTAAACCTGGTACTATTGGATGATATCCATTTGGAATATTTAATGCTCCTATAAATAAATAGTAAAGTGCACTACATATGCCCATAGCCTAAACATGTTTCCAGGCTCAGCCCATCCTTTTTAGTACACCTGACACCACTAGGGTAGGTCCTGAACTGCCCTGAGGGTAGGGAGGAATGTATTTATAAAGTAGGACATGTACTGTTAAGTTTTGCACGTCCTAATAGTGAAAAACTCTCACATTGATTTTTCATTACTGCATAGGATAACATTTGGATTACCATACTGCATTTTATAAGAATAATGTCTAAATGAGAAGATACAACTGGTTTAAGTATGGTGTCTCTGGAATCCTAATTTAAAATCCTAATTTATGGTGAAGCCGGATTTTAAATTACAATTCTGCAAATGCCACTTTTAGGACATTGTCCTTTTCTTGCCATAACCATTTGGTGCCTGTAGCCTGTCTCTGATCACATCTCTGGGTGTAGTTAGCAATTGGGCTTTGTTTTTTTCCTCCTAGACAGCCACACACAATGGGAGCTTAGGTGTGTCTCAATTTGCCATCTCTGGCAGGATGAGAGGGATGAACTGGGCACAGCCTTACGTATACCTGAATTGGCTCTATCCTGTCCACACCCAAAGGGCTGTAACCCCCATCCCCCATATTGAGTCTGGAGCTGTGACAAGAAGAGACACTTCACAGGCATGTCTTTGAAGTCTCCCCTACTACAAAGGCCCAACTGGGCATAAATACTAGACCTCAAGCACCACCACTTCAGTACCCTTCTGGACTTGTGGATATTCTGACAGGATTACGAACTGCTGTGCTTCTAAAGGACTGCTGCTTTGCTGGACTGTACTCTGCTGGACTCCTACTTTGCTGATCTGCTGTCTTCTGCCCTGCTACCTAAGTGAGAAGGACTGTGCGTGCATCCTTTGACCCCAGAACCCAGAGTAACCCCAAGAGTTAGTTGGCTGACCTCCCTATCTGAAAGCTCAGGGGTTTAACAGGCTTCCAACCCCTGCACCTAGACTCTGCCATCTGTAAGTCTACACTGCCAAGTGGTGCCACCCCAGTTGTGTACCCTCGGAAGTGGGTCTAAGGTGTTTGCCAATGGAACTAATGCATCATCTCTGCCGAGTGAAGCATCTCCTTAGTTGAGCTGCGCATCCCTGCCACTGCTGTCTGGATTAGACCCAACGCAAAAGTCCTGCATCGCTGCTGCCTCTCTCAATTTGGGATACGATCACCTTCATAACTGCTGCTGCGTGACACTTTTCCCAGCGCATGCACCTGCTAGCCCTTGTCGCAGCTTCTCTTCTCATCACAACCAATGCATCGTTTCAGCTGATGATCGCATTCTCAACACTGGACTTCACATTGTCCCTGTAGACAGGATCCTTGATGTCTACACATCGGGAGTCGTAGGCCTTGCAGTAGTGAAAAACAAATGTAAGCTTTTTTTACTAGCAGAACATGCAAAACCTAAAGGTATATGTCCAACCTTTTAAATACATTGCATGCTGCCCTTTGTGCTGTTTAGGACCTACTTAGGGGTGCCTTATATGTATTAAAAAGGAAAGTTAAGGCCTTGTAAAAAGTGCATTTTGTCAGGTCAAAATGGCGATTTCAACTGCACACGGAGGCTTCAATGTCAGTTCCAGGACAAATCTAAAAGGCTATTTAAGTGGGTGGCTCTGTCAGAATTGCAAGCTCACCTGTGGCATTTAATGTAGAAGCACTCAGCACATGTAGTACCACCACATTAGGGACTTACAAGTAAATTAAATGTGTCACTTGGAGGTAAGCCAATTTAGGCATTTTTAACCCCTTCGATGCTGATGACGGCCACCAGCCGTCATGGCACACAGTGCTCGTGTGCTGATGACGGCTGGGGGCTGTCATGACCACGCCCGCGATCGGAATGTGCCACACAGGAGCGGAATTCCGGCAGCGGGCAAGGGGTTAAAGGAGAGGGCATTTACACTTTTATACTGGTTAGAAGTGGCAAAGTGTGCAGAGTCCTGAGCCCAGAAAAAACAAGTTCAGGAAAATAGGAGGGGTAAAAAATCTTGGCAGTGACCCAGCAGAGAGGGCCAAGTTCAACACCCTCCTTAGAGGAGTAACCTCCTAATTCAAAGAAGTAGAAAGCTTAGACCTGTACAAAGTCCAGTAATATTTTTATTGAGGCATAATTATGTGTATGCCTAGTACAGTGTTTATGTGTATTTTAGATAGCCATGCTGCAAGGAAACCGATCGGAACATGTACGTGGTTGACCTTTCCTACAAACTTACACCTGCTATAATTGGGAACATTTTACATCTGCATACTCTTCCAGTAAGGCAATGAAGAAGAGAGGGGTCTGTATCCCACAGCCACAAATGGGCAGTGTGTAATGCTAAATCTTGAAGATTTTTATAGTTTCTATACGGTACATGGTTTGTCATATTCCTGAAACCTATGTAAGAATTTCTATTACACTTCCTATTAAAAATCCTCTTCACTACATCTAGTTTAATGCTGGGAGAGGTATTCAGAACGAGCCATTGGCACCAAGAATGAAGACGGTGAATTGCATCTTAGAGATTAAGAATTAGATGAGACGTTTTAGACAAAGCCCATTGTAATGGGTTTATACTGCTTGAAATTGCTTTGGGACAGTTTAAGGTTCCGGCCTCTGTGAATGGGCATGTTAAATTATATTATTGCAACTGTGTTTCTGGATTCATATCTAATGAGCTTAAGTGATCTGAATATGGATAACAATTAAGACAGAAAATATGTGAAAGAGCCAATAAAGTTAGCTTTTTTTGCAGAAGGAATTGTGAAAAATGCACTTTATATTGGGCCTCCTTGATGAAAATAGACAAAACATTTGACACTGTTGCTTCCTTAAGCATGCCTTATTAAATGAAAATGGTGTGTGCTGGAAAGGATACTAAATCTGGTCCAGATAAGTAGATGTAACAGTCTCTATTTACCGCATGTTATATTCATGTTCCAAGTAGGGTGTAAATGAGAAGTACTTGAGTATCTATATGAAAGTTAGCCATTAAGGGCCAGCTGTATCAAGATTACATTTTGCGAGTCTATAATAGCAAATTTTACTGATTCGCTATTATAGACTCGGAAAATACAATGTATGTAGGTTTTTGCAAAAATGTTGCGGTTCCTACATATTGCTCAATAGCGAGTCTCACATTGTGATTCGCTATTAAGGAATGCCTTCACATTCATTCCTATGAGCCTACAGGCCCATAGCAATAAAGGGGAAGATTTTCGCAATTTGCGAGGACCAAATAGGTACTCGAAAATTGCGCATGTAATTTCATGGGCGCAAGCGGGCCAAAAGGCCACCCTGATCCCCCCCTGAAATATGCATGTGTGCACATCTGGCATACATACATGCCCTAAGGGCATGTGTGTGCTCTAAATGGCACTTAGTAAAATATAAAAAGTGCCTTTTTCTAGGAATTTGCAAATTACCACCAGCTAGAAGTTGGCGGTAATTTGGAATTCCTTAATGCCAATTTGCAATTTACGATAGCCACAAAAATTGCATGTTGCGAATCGCAAATAATTGCAATTACCCATATTGCGAATTAAAAATGTTTGCTACTTTGCAAAACGCATTTTTGCGATCGCAAAAAGAGTTGATACATATGACCCTTAATTTATTTAGGTCATTTTTTGGGAGTTCACTATGAAGAAACAATGTAGGCTAACCCACTATGTGTATGCAAGTATCATAGTCAGAGTTTAGTGTCCTGGATTTAGGACCCATTAGGTGTTATTAAAAGACCCCTCACACACCAATCTGGTTGGTGTCATGCTTCATCATCGGGGTCTCAACCAGGCGGCCGAGTGCCACCTGGTTGTGCTATGACGCCTGATAGCCAGAAACCAGTCCTAGGATGCTTGATTCCCGTCCAGGGAAGACATGGCTTTTTAATAAAAAAATCTAAACCACTCCATTTACATCTAGCTGCTCACATAGTGCCGGGACACCTCCGCGCTTTAGAAATATCAGTATTATGGCTTGGCAGTTCGGGCTGGACTGTTCCCATGAGGCACAGGGTCAACACTGATTTGCATATGGCCATGTCTGAACTGGGGCGGCTTGGTGAGCAAAATAACGATGGATTAAACCCATATCTGTGACTGGGAGTGAATGTTATCCTATTGTGCAACATTTCGTCCATCATCTTGTGTGTTTTGCTGTTCACCCTATGTGGGACGGGTATGCCCAGACGTGGGTCCCGTGCTCACTACGTCACTGGAGTCAAGCTATCCTGGCTGAAGACGGCTGATAGCCAGAAACCCGTCCTAGGATGCTTGATTCTGGTCCAGGGAAGAAATGGCTTGGCAGTTCGGGCTGGACTGTTCCCATGTGGCACAGGGCCAAGACTGATTTGCATATGGCCATATCTGAACTGGGGTAGCTTGGTGAGCAAAATAACGATGGATTAAACCAAAATGTGTGACTCAGGGTGAATATTTTGCCACTGTGCAACATTCCGTCCATCATCTTGTGTGTTTTAAGATAATCGCATACACATAGTGGGCCAGTCCACATTGTTTCAACATATTGCATCTGGGGACAGGACGCGCCCTGCATACCCTTGCTCTCCCATTGATTTCTCTATGAAGACCCATAGAGTGGGTCCATGTTGGGAGGTATGAGAAAACAAAGCATTGGTTCCTGACCTAAATGTGAGGTGAGCTCGGAAGAGTTTTTCCAAAAATGATTACCAGTTCACAGCGAGGATTTGAATCTTTGACGGACACTCAAGGGGGAAATGAACTGTCCCTGAGGTTATTATAGGGGATGTTGAATGGTAAGATCCCTCAGTGAGTGTTACACCTGGGTACACATTTAATAAGTAAGGGAATCCAGGCAGACAAGAAATGGAAAATGTAACAAACTTGTTTTAGGTCGTGGTCCTTTGCTTCAAGCTCTAAAAATCCATCCAGGTACAGGGTCACAACAGGACTGTGCCTCTGGGCACATATGACAACTGCCATCTTTTTTTATGTAGAGTTGGAAAGTTCTGCTCAGCATTCAATATATCAAGCATATTGTTTTGATATATGCCTTGCCACTAAGAGTTATTTTCCTTAGCTATGTAGCTCATCAGCCACTGTGTCCGAGTTGTCTTAGGCTGAGCAGTATGTGGCCGGTGTACAGCAAATGCAAGAGTTTTCTTAGCCTCTAGAAGCACTCATGGCTCTGCCAGTGCAACATTCATGCTCCATTGATCTGCCCCAGAGACTCCTTTTAAGGTCACAGCTCACAGACCTCCCACTTGGCCATTTAATTAAAGATTTCTGGAAGAACATTTTATTAAAACTCAACAGCCTAGCAGGTGAAAATAGCAATCTGTAGCACATGCTGATGCCAGATCTTACTTACCCAGGGGCAGATTTACAAGCCACTTGCAACACTTTTGTGCCGCTGTTGCTTCATTTTTGGGTTGCAGTGGTGGCATAAACAATGTAGCCAATTTACAACGTGAAGCCCTGCGTCACATTATACCTGCGTCCAGTATAGAATATCCACATGAGGGCTTTCCCAAGGTGGGAAAGCATTGTAAAAGTGACGCAGTGAAATCTACAAGGTTTCACTGCGCCACTTCTAGGACGCCACTGTGTCAAAACCTTACGGCTGCCTGAAGCAGGCATAAGGAGTGATGCAGTACAATAAGCTAGGCCTCAACATACATTGCTGGTGTTGCATTGTGCTTGCAACACAACTGCAGCACTGTGTGACTTTTGGGCCAACAGATACGTAAGAATTTCTGACGCATCTGTCAATCCTTGCACCATTGTGTGCCATATTGTAAATACGGTGCCTCCATGGTGGCGCAAGGGTATCGTAGGCTGCCGTAGGGAAACTGACGGATCCCTACAGATGCTTCAGTTTCTTTTAAATCTGCCCTGCATTGCTGGAGTTGCATCATGCTTGCAACACAACTCCAGCAAAGTGGAACTTTCGGGCCAATAGATGCATCAGAATTTCTGATGAATCTTTGAATCTTTGAGCCATGGTGCGCCATATTATAAATATGGCGCATCAATGGTGGCGCAAAGGAATCGCAGGCTGACGCTGGGAAACTGATGCATCTATACTGATGCGTCAGTTTCTTGTAAATCTGCTCCCCAATTTGTGAGTGGAGATGCATTTAGCCTTCAGGTTTAACAGCCCATCTGCAAGATACATATCAGACCTCATACCTATCATCTCCAGATCCTTTGTCTGTGGCAACTTTAGCTGGTATGCATTCCAACACAAATGTGGATGTCCAAGATGAGGGCTACTAGGTGCAATGACTGGTGGCCAAAGCCACTCTAGGCCTGATTACGATGTTGGTGAACCACCACCAACATGCCATCTATGGTGGTCTAACTGACCGACAATCCTTCGGTCCGACCACCGGATTACAATCCAGGCAGTCAGACCTTAAACATTTGTGGGGTAGACCGACACCTTCGACAGGATCAGCAATCCGTTGCTGCGGCAATTGGAATAGCAGTCTACCCAAGGAATCTGATAAAATCTCATTTTCTGTTTTTAAAGCAGTAAACCTGGAATTGAGGCAAAACGGTGTGCCAACCACAGAGAGGCGTAATGATGAGAAATATCCTAATTTCTCATTATTTCCTCTTTCCATGTTTGCTGCATTCTTAACTATGGTGCAAGGGGGCCGGCGTGGCACCAGGCAGAACCCAGTTTTCAAATTTGTATTAAAATCTGGTTGGTTTCTTTAAGTTAGCTTTTGGCAGAGGAAATTATACTAGAGGTGCCAAATGATAGGTTTGGGATCAAAAACAATGTGTGCCAATTGAATAGATGTGTGATGCCCACAAGAATGTGCATGTGGTATTATACAAGGAACAACTCCACTTCTCATTGGTTGAGCCTCAATGAGTTATATTTTAGCAAGGTGTGAAATAGACAAGATCTACATGGGCAGATGACAGCTAGTGTGCAATTCCTTGTGGCAACATTCAGGATGTTGATGCTAACCACCAACTTCCCTTCATAATAGAAGTAATATATGCCATAGCAAAGTATTACAATAGACTGGTCAAACACTCTCCCATTTTGTTCCTGCACTTAAATCCAAATGTTTCTTGGCTTGGACTCTAGCAATTTCTCTGCAGCTGTTGGGTAAGTCCTACTTGTGAAAAGCTGGCACTTATATTTGTTGCAGTTTTAATTACCAGTATGAAAAGTTCCTGTTTCTGGATGTCGTAAATCTTGAATTACTGAAGGAATGCCTTTTGACTAAAAGATGTGATATCATCAGATCTCAGCATGTTATTCTTTGCACATTGACAGTCGATATTATTCACAGTTTGCACATTTTTCAGTAACATTCTATAATTCTTTTCAAAACTTTATTTTGCCCTTATGTCCTAATGAACTTATATTATGGTGGACTGGACATCAGTCATGTTAGTGACAGAATACCAGTTGGCAAACTCTAATCAGGCTCTTTCTACTGTGAATAGTTTCTGTGTTGTTGGCATTTCTGTAGACTCCACCTCAATTTTTAAGTCTGCCAGTAACCACGACCTTTTGATGGTACTAAAACCATGTGGTATACTATACTTACTTGTAATTTTTATATTATTCATGTTCAATTACTTAAAATCATTACATGATAAAACATGCACAAATGAATTGCTGTATTCAAAGGCTGAGGGGTAAACACAAAGTTAAACCAGTGAAAGTGCCAGCAGGCTGGATAGAATAAGGTTGTACAGAACTCATATAATTTTGAAAAGTTAAAAACTCTCATGAAAGTGCTGACACACAGTTTTAAAATAAATTGTGTACTACACCCATGATTACTAAGTGTCGTTGGGTCGCCTAGGTGGCGACAAATATTCTGAACGTCTTTGCAAAGATAACGTTCTAATGCTTAAGATTAACATTTATGAATTTAATTAATCAATCTTAGCTTGTGCAGTTAGAACCCCTTAGGTGGGCTGCAGGTATCCAAGGTGGCTTTCTCAGGAGTGGAAGTGCCCTGGTTTTCAAGGTCCACCTGAAGAAAGTACAGTGATTGAATTTAAAAAGCAACTTTGCAGAATAAACCAAAGTTCATCCCATTAGTCTGATGGAAGTACTGAACAGAGGTCAAGTGGACCCTTGGCCATTAAAGCCAATGAGGGACGTAGTGCTGAGTGAATGGCATTTGTACATTTTCCAAACCTTGCTGGGATCATAGTAGTAGGTTGGGAGAATCACAGATCGGAATCCACTCTGCAAGTCACAGTCCTTTGAGCCAGTAATAGGGGAACTGTCAGGGGAAGATGTTCATGGTCAGGTTTGGAGCAGTAACACAGCAGATGAAGTCAAAATTTGTTGAGTAGTTTCACAGCTTGCAGGATCTTTTCTCATTTTCCCTTGCCCAAGAGTGGTTGAAATCCATGATTGGTAGTGCGAGGATGTGCATGTTTAGGTTTTTACTGCGGGCAGCTTGTGCTCAGTGCAGATAAGACTGTGCTTTTGCAACCATGTGGGAAGCATTGAGTACCTCTGTGTTCGTTGAATGACGTAAGCTGCTCATGTCCTGTTCAAGCGAGATATTGGTCACCTGAGCATTCAAAAACCTTTTCCAGGCTGAAAATGAGATGTTAGAGCAAATGATACTGCAAGCTTCACATTTTAGATATACCGGGTAATGATGATACAGGTTGTTCTTGTCTCACAAGGCCTAACTCCAATAAGACCCTCCTCCTTTATATGTGACGAGGTATGTGAAAGATTCGCTGTCTGCTTTGTTTACCATGTTGTCTAGGATAGCGTACCAGGGAATGCTTGGTGAACATAGTTTAAAATGGAATCAATCAATTAATCAGTATTTGTATAGCACAACACTATCACCCATAGGGTTATCTAGGCACTGAGAGTTCTGTGTCTCCTTCAAAAAGCCAGGTCTTGAGCTTGCTTCTGCAGTCTGCCAGGGAAGGTGCTGTCCTGAGGTTGGGGGGACTGGTTGTTCCAGGTCTTGGTGGCAATGTAGGAAGGTGGACCAGCCATGTTGCAGCTGTGTCAGATGTGGGGGCTGTGGAGTGCTAGTGATGGGCAGCGGAGGTGCTTTGAGGGTAGAAGGAAGTTCAGTCAGTGGTTGATGTAGTTTCAATGGAATCAGTTTGGCTTTTAGAACTGTTACCATGGGTTCTGCCTACAGACGCAGCAAGTGGCTATTTAGGTGATTGTGGCCATGGACAGCACATGTGCCTTTGATTCTTTGATGCTTTACTATACTTACTTAAAGGGGCTTTTAGCCACCTCTTTTCACCGACTGGTCTGTTGTTGTGTCATTCCAATTTTACTTCCGCCCGCTACAGCATGCAGCTTGGGGCAGCAGGCCAGCCTACTTAAGCCTCTGGTCAATGTCACTTTGAGAGACTGCATTTTGCTCTTTCAGAATAAGCACATCCACAAACAAGGTAATGTATTTAGTTTCCTTTTGTGTCGGTGTTGCCTGATGTGACAGTAGGAGGAATTATAAGTGAGCACAGGGCACATTCCAGTTCTATCAGTTCCTGTCACCTTCCAGTGTGGTTGTAAACTTATTTTTGTGGACTGCTGCTATTTCGCAGCATACTATATTGTGTTCCTGGACTTGGATTCACCAATGGTTCTTTATTCATTTTGATAACTTTATTTCGGTCAAAGACCATAAAAGACCAGATAAAATATGAACATAGATAACAAAAATATAAATAGAGTTTTTAAGATAAGACATTATTAAATTGGAAGTTATCAAGAAATGGCCATAACAGTAAAAAAAGAATAAAAAAATAAAAATCTTTATTAAACTTTGCCTAGGATGAAAATCAAACTTTATTATGTTTCATTTGCAAGACATTTGTAACACTTTTATTTAAATATAGGTTGTTGTAATTTGTGTTTTAGTATCCAGTAATTATTACTTTAAACCTCTTTCCTTCCTTCTTTTATTTTCCTTTTCTTTCCTTCTTTCTTACCTCCTTTCTTTTTTCTTTTTCCTTTTTCTTTCCTTCTTTCTTTTCATTCTTCCTTTCTTTTTCCCTTCTTTGTTTCTTTCATTCTTTTTTCCTACCTATTCTTTCTTTCTTTCTTCCTTCTTTTTTTTCCTTTAATCTTTATTTATTTCTTGTCTTCCTTACTTTTTTCTTCTTACTTAACTTCTTTTTGCCTTCTTTCCTGCTTTATTTTTCACCTTTGTTTCTTCTTTCTTTCTTTTTTGCCTGTTAATCCCTTCTTTTATATATGTTTTGCCTTTGTTCTTGTGTTGTTTCTTTTTGCCTTCTTTCCTTTCTTTGTTCCTTCTTTATTTCCTATTGACTTTTTCTTTCTTTCTTTCCTTCTTTTCTATTGCCTTAATTCTTCCTATATTTCATTTCCTTCCTTGCTTCCTTCCTTGCTTCCTTCCTTCCTTCCTTCCTTCCTTCCTTCCTTCCTTCCTTCCTTCCTTCCTTCCTTCCTTCCTTCCTTCCTTCCTTCCTTCCTTCCTTCCTTCCTTCCTTCCTTCCTTCCCCTCTCCCTCCCTCCCTCCCTCCTTCCTTCCCCTTCAAGTCTACCTTCCTTCCTTCTTACTTTGCCTTCCTACCTTTTTTCTTCCTTCCTTCCTTCAGTATTTTCAACTCTTTTCTCTTTCTTTCTCTCTCAAAATCGAAGCCCGCTGCCTATGGCAGATCAATGTCTTTTTTATGTCTGTGTTAGCCAAAACCTTTTGATTGTATGTATACAATAGTCATATGATAAGGGTTTTTGGTCAGACTTTGTCCTTTAGTCTGTGATTGTGTCATTCATATTTTTTTCCACCCACTCTAGTATGTATCATGGGGCAATGTTAGCCAACTTCACTAATTAACTGACTTTACTATGATTTACAGCATGCTACCCTTTCGCAAGGAGCACATCCATCCACAAGGTAGTTCCCTTCAGTGAGACTAGAAAACACTTTTCCCTTCAGCCAATGGTTTCCTTTGAATCTAAAGTGGGCACAGCAGCTTCCCAAACAATAGTGGTTTGCAAAAACGATGACTAAACAAAAAAAGAGTTGGCAAAAATTGTCAGTAAAAGTCATACCTAATCTCTTTGCCATGGCTTGTTTTAAATGAGAATGTATTTATATTTTATAATAAATGGCAATATATTCAGTTCCTTGTCAAAGTCAGTGAGCATAATGCAAATCTACTGCAACCTTTATATATCACTTTACTTGTGGTACTAAAGCCTCTGTAACAGTTCACAAATATGAAACTATTTTTTAACAAAAAGATCTCAAATGTGAACAGAATATAAAGAATGCGGAATTTGTCTCATGTATTATTGGTAAACACCATGTAGTACATGATATTCAAAGTCCAGTGTTTCAGGTAATTGTTCTAATCATCTCCCTCCACGCCCTGACACGCATATGCTATTTACCTTCAGATATTGACCCTGCTTAGTACACACTGCGTACAACATGCTCTTTAAAATGGACAGGAGACAAAAACCTGGAAAAGAAGAAACGAAAACTATATAATTAAAAAAAACATAGCAGGTTTCTCTTCAATTTAAATCATTTTGACTGCAGCATCTTTTCTTCTTTTAGGTATCTGAAAAGTCTATTTATGTATTATTCTGTTAATGGTAATGTTGGTGCGCATATCGCATTGTCATTTTGATTAGTAATATACAATACAATTGACAACATATAATGTGGCAAAACAACATTCGATTGAGGTGCGTGGAGCTAAATTAATTAGGCAACTTGAGTTTTTAGAGAGAAAACTAATTATTAGTATCTGGAAGTAAAATAATTGACAACATAATTATCTTCACTTGTGATTTGTTTCCATTACTGATCCATTTGTTTCACTTTCGTAAATACCTATTTTTGATCCAGAGTATTCATGGCACGAACATAATAATGGGTTCTGTTTGCTCATCATTTGCATAAACTAATTGTTGTGTTGCTAATTACCTTTTGTGATTGTTCCCAGGAGCCTTGTCTTGCTGTCTAATTAGTTACAAAGCAGACATTGTAATTCCCAAAGTTTGCTTAATCTCCTAAAGAGAGGCCTTTTAGGTGACACAGAAGTAGTCACGTGGAGACGTCTGCGTGGATGTGTGACTCTAGAACTGATTATTTTGTAGTCAGTTTACTTGTAACCTTCACATTCGGCAGTGTTTAATGTGTGCCACTGGTTGCAGGTAGAGGTGCAGCAATCAGACTTTGATCCAGAGCAAGAGAGAGAAAGGTCTAAAATAGAGAAACAACGAGGAAGAAAAATATATAACACTTACACAGGATGAATGCAGGGATGAAATAAAAAGGCCACAAATGTGGGTAGTTGGAAGAAAAAAGCATGCAATTGAAATATGTCTAGGTAGCTTTGGTAGTTGGCTAAGCCAGCTTTGGTAGTGCCATGTGGGGCTCCCAAAAAAAAGTATGTTGCACTTATGTATGTGCCAATTAAGCACTGGCATGAGATGCGGATTGTGAGAAACTGGGTTGCTGGTTGACCGGGGTGTGAGCCCTGGAAAAGCAACAACCACAATCCCTGGCAGGGTGCACCACAAAAAGTTACTAAATTTGCCTGTGATTAATCCTGGGTAGCTTGGTACAAATTGTAGTCAGGCTAAACCTAGTGGTAATGTGTAAAGTATTCATGCAGCACTCAAACAGTGATGAAGTGAAAATACAAAGGAGAGTTTAGTAAACTTTTTGACTCCAAAATGACAAAAATCAAATCAGTTGAACCGGAGTTAGAATTTTTTAAGTTTTTACTAAAAACTAGCACCTAAAAGATTAAATCACTAACTGCGGACATCTGGTCATGCAAGAACAGGTCAAAGTTGAAAATTTAGAACAAGTGTGGATTGGGCCCAGTCTGCACTTACCTTGGACTTTTCAGGAAAAAGGTCCTAAGAAGGTAATGTTCAGTGGGCCAAGGCTGCAGGCAGTGTCAGAGGGGGGAGGGTGTGTGTGGGGGGTGTCATCGTTGAGGAACCTGTGGTCGCAATAAAGATTACTAAATTTAGACTCAGTCACTTTTTTGGAAGTAAAAAATCTCCAGTTCTATGAGGCAGGAGGCTGAAGCCGAGGTCAGTTTCAGGAAGACGGATACCTTTTTGGCAAAGGACCTCCGTGCAGGGTTTACTACTGCAGAGATTATTATAGCGGAGCAGCCATGAAGTCGGGCCAACTAGCGATGCACCTTTTGGTGAACTGACAATCAAGTTTGTCCCAGTCTTCCCCCAGATCTCAGAGCAATTTTTAGCCACAATTTGGAAGTGTCCAGGAATGACGGGCACCATTTGGGGGTTCTCAACTCATTCGGCCTGAGTCCAGGTGCAGGTTTAAGATAGTGGGAGCCTTCTATGTCCATGTGGCTCTGAAGAGTAGGACAGTAAACTAGCCCTTGGAGTCACTCTGGTAGTCATGGTTTCAAGTAAAGATGAAGGGCTACTCAGCATGGCTGGCCTCTGAGGGTTCAGGGCAGGCTCCAGGCTGCTGAACAGTCCTTCCAGGTGTAGAAAAGCACTTTAGTACACAGCAGGTGACAGTACCAGGCTGTCTTCTCAAAGTCCTTCTGCAGGAAGAGAAAGACAGTATTCTACTTTTATACATTGTGCCTCCTTTGAAGTTGGGAGAAGTTTCCAGAGGGTCCTCTTTAAATAGCTTGAATGACCTGACTCCCATGGCCTGGCTCCTAGCTGCCTGCAGAGACCACGTAGAGGTGACAAAACTTTTGTGTGAAGGCAGAGCTCAGCCTATTCAGTTGCAAGTTTTTACTTTCCCTTCCTTTTCCTTAGTAATTATTTTGCCACCCAGCGCCATGGCAAGGGGGCAGCTTCAATGCGGGCGATGCCGCTGCCCAGGTGTGCAGCCCTGGGCGATCTTTGAAGCGGGGGAGGTGGCAGCCCTAGTTTATTTTTTGCAGCCCCACCTCCCTTCTATGTTGGCAGCAGGCGTCAGGCCCGGTAATGGCTATTCCTTGCGGGAGTGTCAGCAGCTCTGGGGGACAGTGTGCCAGTGCGTGCATCACACCAGCGAGGTTCATTGCACTGCCTAGCAACTGAGGCACTGCTGGGCCGACATTCTCACCTGGGAACAGGACCTGCTAGACCTGCTAATCGTCGAGATTCCAGGGTTCAGTGGGCATTAATTATTTGTTGTGTTTTTATTCCAAAATGCAAAAAAACCTAAAAAGCATGCTGCTCACACTTGGAGGTAAGTTATGTCTAGTAAAGTTTACGCTGGTATACTATTGTGTGATCCAGTTTCTAGTTTCTGCTACCTAATCGCAGTCATCTGGCTCTCGCCTTAGCTGATTAATTAGCTGTTCATGTAGCTTGTACAGTTCCAGGTTATTTAATTGAATTCACTGTGATGATGTGAAGTATGCATCTATGCATTGCAAAAAAAGAGAGACTGAGTTGGCTCATCAAAGGTGTTGAGAAATGGGAATAGAATACAGTTAAAGATTATTCACTGCAATACATTAGTTCCAAATGTAGTTTTTGTTAAGGAGATTTGAATATAGATTTAATGACAGTCGACAGACTTGAGTCAAAACTAGTGGTACAATAGATGATCTATTTTAGCGACTGCGCTTGCATTTCATAAACCATTTTGTGAAGATTATTAACAGTATCACTTATCTATTTTTATTTATATTCTTAATTTCTTTAATCAGCGCCCAAGTAAAAGAAGAAAAATTCAGAGGGTCGTGGGCAAGCTGGTCAGCCAGCGCCGAACATCAGTGCCTCTGCTGAGGGCTCTGCTGATCCCAGTAAGCCCTTTTATAATTGTTGTGGACTTCTTAGGGTAGAACCGTTGAATATTGGTGTATTTATTGGTCTATGGAACATTGATGCTATCTATCATGAATCGTGAAGATTCCTATAGCAGGCCCAAGTAAGCTAGAATTTTAAATAAAAATCACCATTTATGTTTTTTCAGATGGCTTCCCTTTTCCTGCTAATACCTAGCTCAAACACAGTTCAGTTCACAAGACAGTGGCCTTGGTCATCATGGACCACACCCTCTTAAGCCCCAATGTAGTCTGATGCAGACCCATTGATTTTGAGTTACAGTATACCAGCTGTTTCCAATGAGGGTGCAGCAAACTGGAAAAAAGTATGAGGTCCCATTGCATTTGCCACCCAACACCATATGTCTTTCATTGATAATTATTCCACACCTGGCTTGTCTAACCCTGTGAACCAACAAATCAAATGCCCAGAGTGATATTTAGAAGATATTGACATTCTAACTGAGCTGTAGTGCTGCATTGCTGTTATGTTTGGGGTTGCTTATCAGGGATCTAATTTTTGTGTTATTTTATATTCTAGGTGCACAGAACATCAGTGATGCCGGCTCCAGTGCCACTGCAGGAGGAGACGCAATGGGTCAGTTAGAGGAGTGGCAGCAAGGACGGGCCCTGGTATACTCACTGACTATTACCATGCCATAAAAGATGACTGAGGTGTAACCCCCAGCTATACCCACTATAGCAGTGGTTGAGGTATTATTATTGCCTCTTCTATCTGTAATTCAACAAAATCTCACATAATTTACCCCTTGGGCACAGGCGCGATTCTGCGCCTGTGCGCCGCTTTTACTAAGTGGGCGGGTTCATGACGGCCCCCAGCCGTCATCAGCACATGCCCACTGCAGTGCATGACGGATGGGGCTGTCATCAGCATAGAAGGGGTTAACTTTGACGGCTTGGGAAAGACATGAAAGAACTGAAGATAACTTAAAAGGAAGGAAAAGGTATATGAGTGAAAGGGTAGGTGGGCTATTCTTGGCATGTGCCACATTTAATCATGCCATACAAATGTGAAATCATTCCATAACAAATATCATGGTTTCCCATAACAGATTAAATTACACTTGTTCAGATTTTTTCCTTTGAATGAAAACGTGACTGAATAAGCCAAAGATGATGAATCGATGATCAGTGTAATGGCCCCTCTTTTATATTTAAAAAAAAGTTCTACCCTACGTCTCTAATCCCTCTACCCTACCCCCTAAAGTTGGACAAAATCAGATATCCTTTTCTTGGTTACTTGCCTGCAAATTAATTTGTTGGAAATACGTGGTGGTGGGCGAGGCTACAAAGTAAAGTGGGAGTAAATGCATGATTTGATATCAAGTTTGGCATATGGGATACAAAGTGTATGTGATGTTATTCTCTGCAGGTTACTTTACTGCCACATAGTCAGCACTTTTTTATGTTTGGCAACATGTGTGGGTAAAAGAAAACATAACATTGGCACTGTGATTCTCCTAATCATAATCGCATCAAATACATTCAAATGGCCCTAATGAACAAACAATATACTGCTACTGTGCCACCCAGTTACTTAAAACAATTGTTTGCACAGATCGTTATTTACAATTTGTCTTTTTTGTTTTTCTCGATATAGCAACTGGAGAGCAGTGGGAAACATTTGTTTTAAAAAATTCTTCTTCACTTTAGCATGGTTTTTGGCAACCCTTGTGTAGAAAGATCAAGGTACAATCAATGAGTGATCAGAGTGCCCAGTTGGAGATCTTATCTTGGAATATGAATGGGGTAGGAGTCAAGCATAGGAGTGAAAAGATTCGACAATATTTAAAAGATTCCCCGGCCCAGATTTGAATTCTACAGCAAACACTTTTGACTAATATAGAAATGAAAAACCATTTAAAATCCGGAGGTTCTTTCGTAGAGCTTATCTGTCCCAGCCAACAGGGGGTTGAAATTTTGGTTAAGAAGAACCCATATATCACCATAGAAGATAGTAGAATAGACATGGTGGGTAGATGGGTTATAGCTAAAATAAGGTGCTACCATCATAAATGTACTATGGTTGGGTATTATGGACCCAATGTAGATGACCCTAGTTCTCTTAGAGGATTATTTACTGAGTTAATAGGTTTCTCGGACTCCGTTATTTTAGCAGGTGATTTCAATGTGGTGTTGGATGGTGATCTGGACCGCTCATCGCACTGCAGTAGGGAAACCTTAAATAGTAAAATGCAGTCCTTATTAGAGTTTTCCATGACACATCTAGGTTGGTTGAATATATGGAAAGAAAAATTAGGAGCTAAGAGGGTTTTTACTTTTAATAATAAAAAGTATGGCCACCAATCAAGATTAGAGTTTTTCTTAATAGATCAAGAGATGAAAAATGTGTGAAAGAAGTTAAGCATCTAGGAGCACATTTGTCACACCACTCTGCTGTAACTCTACTTTTAGATGTATCAATTAGGCTAACACATAGACGATGGAAAATGGACTGTGCCATTAGATGAGTCAGTGATTGAGAAGCTGAGTTTAGATTCTCAGAAGCTTTTTGCAATAAATATTAACAGTGCCCCAGTGGGGGTTGTATGGGATTCTTATGAAGCTTTCTTGAGGGGGACTATAACATCCATTCAGGCATTCAAACGGAAGAACATAGAGCAGAAGTAGGGGTGATAGTATGGCATATCCGGCGAGTGGAACAACAGATATTAACCTTTGGGGTCGAGCAGAATTCAGGGTCTGTTCAAATCTCTCTTCAGGCTCTCAGGTTGGAATTAGCTGGGGTGATTGAAGAGAGATCACGGAAAAGGTGGCAGACAACTAAAGTCGTACATTTTGAATATGGGAAAGTGTGTGGGAAACTCTTAGCTTGGAAAACTAAGAACAATCAGGAAAGAGGGTTTATAAAAGAACTTAGGTGTGAGGTGTCAGGAAACTCTCTTACGACCAGCGAAGAAATAGAAGAGACCTTCCATAAATATTTTGGGAAGGTATATCAGGAGGGACTGGAAGTTACGGAGGAAGATGTGAAATAGTGATTGGGTCAGGATGTTCCCTGTAAAATTAGTGAAAGTAATTGTAAAAACTTAAATAGCCCAATTACAGGGAGTGAGATCATAAAGGCTATTATGGCAGGGAAGTCAGGTAAAGCGGCAGGTCCAGATGGGCTATCAGCCGAGCTATATTAATGTTTGAGTGAGGTTCTTATCCCAGTAATGGTGAAGTTGAAGGGAGCAAAATGCCATCATCCTTGAATGAGGCCATAGTCATGCTGATCCTTAAACCAGGAAAATCACCCAATGCTTGTGACTCCTATAGGCCCATTTCACTGCTAAATTGCGATTATGAAATCTTCTCCAAACTTTTAGCACAAAGGTTAAATGGGGTGGTGGGGGTTGCCCACATGAGGATCAAAAAGGTTTTTGTCAGGAGGAGGGGTATCCGGGACATAACTTACAACTTAATTGGGCCAATAGATATAGCTACGGTACGTAAAGCTCCCCTGGCCAAAATTACTTTAGGCACAACAAAGGCCTTTCATAGGGTAAACTGGCCCTATCTTTAGAAAATAATAAGGTTGAGCAATTTGGGTAAGAACTTCTGTAGGACTATAGAATCGATATACCAAACCCCAACAGCTAAGGTTCTGGTGAATGGGAATCTGTCTACCTCTTTTAAGATCTCATGGGGAACTAGACAAGGGTGCCCTCCGCCCCCCTCCTTTTCAATTTATATATTGAGCCCTTAGCTGTGAAAATTAGAAATGAAGATAAAATATCTCCCTTTAGGTACAGTAGATGGGAGAAAAAGGTGGCTTTATACGCCGATGATTAATGGTGTATACCTCAGACCTGTCAGCCTCAGTCCCTGTGATATATGAGTTGACCTCTCAATTTGGGCGTATTTTCGGCTATGAAGTGAACAAAAGAAAAACAGAGATAATGGTCAGGAAGATGAATGTACAACAAGGGTGCATTAAAAATGAGTTGAGATATTTGGTATTAGGGTCACACAAAGTATCAGGAAAATTCTGGAAATACATTTCAAAAGGGTCAGCAAAGATGTTTGCAAGTCACTAGCAACTTGGTCATCGGAAGAGTAAACTTAATAAAAATGATGATCCTCCCTAAACTCATCTTTTTATTTTGGAACATTCCTTTGGATTCAGAGAAGATTGGCTTCAAAAACTACAGTCTAAGATAAACAGCATTACTTGGTCCTCAAAAGGCACACAGACTTATGTTATTTTGCATGGGTTGTTCTCCTAAGGAATGGGAATTTTTTTTTAACTAAGCTGATGGTTCGGATATTGGTAAAATCTTAAGGGTGATGCTGGCAGATGTGAGGGGGAGAGCAAGGTTTTATCTATAAATTTGGAGATCCAAGACATTTTAAAAAGGTGTGTCTCAAGACCTTACATGACCTAGAAGTTACATGGTGCAAATCAGCTACTACAGTGCGTGCGTTAGCACCAATCTGGGATGGACCTGTCTCCCCAGAATGGACGAAGGATGCCCTAGTTGCTCCTTTCAAGGAAGCTGGGGTGATGTGTTGGAAACAACTAGTTGAAGATGGAACTCTACTTTCATGGTACAAGTGGTCGGAGACTACAGACAATAAATGATACAGGTTCAAATATCTTCAAATAAAAAAATGAAAAGTAGGCACCAAGTAGTCGGGGTAGGCATTAGTTCTTCAAATGTGTTGGAGTCCATGTGGATCAGGAAGGTCCAAAGAAACAAAGAGGTGGCAAACTTGTACTGCTTCTAATAGACCTCGTGGATGACGATTTTAAACTACTGACTGCTGTGTGGGGAAAGAGCTTGCCGGAGATCCAGTTAGAAGACTTACGGCAAGTATTTAAGAACATTCTGTACTCCACAGTGCTAGTCTCAAACGTAAAGAGAAACCACTTTTTTTGTCTTCACAGGGTCTACTGGACACCCCTTAGGCTATGTAACTTGGGGGAAGGTGTCACTCTGAAATGCCCAAAATTCACCCAGGAGAAGGTGGATGATAATCTAATGTTTTTGGAGTTTCCTGAGATTCCGTCCTTTTGGGCAGACGTGAGTAATTGTATCTCCACAATACGTGGAACGGTATTTCAGGTAAAGCATAGCCTTCGTCATCTTTAGGGTCCTGGTACAATATGAGTCTATGTCTACCAACATAAGAAAGCTGAGTTTTTATTTGATATTGCTTGCTCAAGAGAGATTTGTAAAAATTTGATAAAAAATGTTCCTTGACTATAATAGACAGGATTAGATCTGTGAAGTATACGATCAGATTAGATAGAGCATCACTAACTAAGAAAAAAGATTTCTGGCTTCCATGTAAAAAATGGCTTGAATCTGAGTTAACCTCTTCGATGCTGATGACGAGCTCAGCTCGTCATCAGCTACGGCGCTCGTTTGCTGATGACGAGCTGAGCTCGTCATGTAACGCGGTATTTTAAAAAACGCCGCACACAGCGGGAAAAGCCGCCGCAGCGATGCGGTTAAACATATTCCTATGATTATACCTTTACACTTTGTTACTTTACTGCTCCAGTGGTTTCTGCAATGGCCTGCTTGGGGTCAGAGCAAACTGCGAAAGTAGAGGCTCTGTGTAAAGCGCTCCATCCTTGGTTTTAAACAAAGATCTATGGTAGGTGCTGATCAAGGGGGCTCCAATCGCAGCTTTGGCTTTCTTTGTTTATTCAAGGCAAATGAGGACTTATCAGTATTATTCTGTGATTATAAAGACACAAAACAACAGGTATACACTATATGGCTATAGGGTTATCCTTTGCAAAATTATCCCATCCCTGATAGTTACCCTGGTGCATTGTATGCAGGTCGTTCTCCTGTTGTATTGTCCAGATTCTGGCTAGCTGCTTCTATCCCCTCAAGGCTTGAACTCTCAAAATACCACTTCTGGCATCTAGAGCTCGATCCTGAGTCACTCTACACTGTAAGACTATGCCACTTTAGTGCCCTTCAAATTCTCAATATCTTTTAGTTTGAATTTTGTATCTACTCTTAGTACGTTCTTTCCATTCAGAGCTAACCATGTGTACTGACCGGGTCTCAGCCGTATCTACTGTTCCAGTGCTGAATATGTGCACAGGCTGTGATCTTCACTTGTCAGTGGACTGCTTTATGGATTAGAGGAAAAGAGGTGTTGGAAAATTGGGGGATTGTCTTTTGGGTCCAAAGGTGATGCAGGTATTGTAAATGACCCGTCCATGGGGTCACGCAGACCCAATTTAGAATCCCGTAAAGAAACAATCAGAGAGCATATCTCTTGGTGGGATTTTTAAGGGCGAAAGAAGTAGGACGTAAGATGCAATCCAGTGCTCAGGCACCTGGATCTTTGAGTGATAGCAGGAGTCAAGCAGCTATGATGAAACCAGTGTATAGACCTCATCATGGTCACTGTGAATTGCTGTGGTCATACTCCGCTTTAGGGTTCTTATCCTGCAGCCAAAGATAACAGCTTATGGGAAACAGCACATGCGTTCTTCACATTTAGCTACTTTTATTTCTGTTCTGTGATAGCACTTCCAGAGATAGACCATGGGCCAACTTAGGGAAACGTTGGGCTGTACACAGGCAGGGGCATGAAGTACAACAGTGCTTATAACAGCTCCGTATGACATGACTGCCTCCCAACTACTAAATTGCTTGATGCTCTTTGCTAGTCATTCCAGCACAACTCCTTCTTTCTCTCAGCAGCTAGACTGTTGGTTGTTTTACTAGGTGGTGTTTTGCTGTGGGGACACCTTTAGTAACCCCTTCACAGTAGTGTTCACCACCTCCCTCCTTAAAGCAGGACATCACATGAAGTTCCTGGCTTGAGAAGTGAGGTGGCTGCCAAAGAGCATCAGCCCACAAACTTAAAGATTTTCCCCATTCCAATGGAATCGGCCACTTGGTACTGGACAGTGAGAAATTCCAACAGAAGAAACAGTAGGAACGTGCTGGACTTTGCAGGGATCAGAGTTGCTGCTCCTACTTCAACAAAAGCAACAGTAGATAAAGCATTGGACTCGGGAGGAGTCATTTTCCACTCCAGCGTAAGCAAAAGTAGAATAAGTGTTGAATTTTGGAGGAGGGGTAAAATGTACTATTCCCACTCCAGTCAGAGCAGTAGTAGGAAAAGTGTGGGATTTTGAAGAGAACTACTGTTTTCTCTCCAGCATATTTTTAACATCCCAACGAAGAATTGTGGATTTTGGTTCTGTCAACATCAAAGTCTAAATGTACTGGTATTTAAAAGTAAGTTTTGGAAGATTTGATCTCACACTATTCACCCAGTATAATTGGATGGGTTGCTGTAATTACCACTGAACTTTTGATTTCTATTCCTGAGGAATCAGGAGTTTGAGCTTACCTCTCTCTGCAGAGCAACCCCAAAAATGCTGCCCTCACCCCTCCTGTTTTCTGAACCCTTTTTTGTTGGCCTTTAGGATCCTGTGCACCTTTATCACTGGTAAACACTACTAAAGTGCCTGTGCCCTCTCCTTAAAACATGGTATAATTGGCTTACACCTGAGTGGAACATTTATTGTGCCACTCACTTAGCCATTTAAAACATGTCTCATGTCTGTCCATTGCAGCCTGTGTGCAGTTTTAAACGTGCAGTCGTCATGGAAAAATAAACATTTTGCAAGCCCCAAACTCCCTTTTCAGTAAATATATGTTACTCGTAAGGAAGGTTCTAAACAGCCCATAGGGCAGGGTGCACTGTACTAAAAAAGTCAGACATTTACTTTTAAGTTTTACATGTCCTGGTAGTGAAAGCCTGCTACATTTGTTTTTCACTCCTGCAACATTTGGGGACGTTTATTACAGAGTGACTCCTAGGGTTAATTGACTGGCCTCCTGTTCTGAGCTACATTCACATAGAGAGCTCCAACAATTTGAACCTGCACCTGGACCCTGTCTTAAGTGAGCCATACTCTCCAAGATGTGCTCAACCTAACGTGGACCCTTAGAAGTGGTGTTAGAGGTGTCAAACAGCCTGAAACCAGTCTTAGGGAATTGTTCAGGCAAAAGGTGCTCTAACAACTGAGAGGAGACCTGAGAGTACCTGCTCTCTGATCTGTGCATGGTGCATTGCCGGTCGGCCTGACTTTGAAGTAGCTCCTGTTATGGTCTTTTCCGCAGCAACAATACTGTTCAGTGGTTCCTCGCTAACAGGGTATCAGGTCTCATGGAGCCCTCTTCTGCAACAACCTGCAGCTTTGTCCCCCTGGAGATTTTAGACTTCCTAAAAAGTGACAAAGTCTCAATGTGAAAATCTTCACTGAGACTTCATTCAGCAGCTTTCCAATAAAGATGCCTCCTCTTCAGACACCGTCAGCATACTTTGTCTTCGGAATTTTACCTTCTCAGACATTTGTCTTTAAAATTTCTTTTACGTTCAAAGGTGACCTAAAGCAAGTATCTACTTATAACTTCATCAACCGTGCCTGATTTGTGTATCCTGATAATGAGGGTCTTCTATGTTTGTGTATAGCTTCTATATGTTGTATGTCAGCAGTAGGAAGGAAACTTGCCCTTTTGACGCATGTTGAAGTAGTAAGACACAGCAATTATCAAGGTGCAATGGGACCCTCAGGGCTCTCGGCCCTGGTGCCACTGCACCTGCTACACCAATTGTAGTTAAGCCCCTGTATGTCGGAGTATAGACTACAGAAGTAGCATGCAAGTTGTATATCATAGGAAAAATATCTAAAAACGAAATTTTGAGGAGGTAAGTATATATTGGTGTGTGTGGGTTTAATACTTGACTACACACGTAGGAAAGAGGATGTGGTGTTACGGCCAGAGCTGACTACTTTGGAACTGGGGAAACAGGTACAAGTCTGGGCATTGGCTCAACATTCTGTGACGCTGGGCAAATCACTTAATCCCACTGTGCCTAAAAAATGAATGTGACCTTGTGGTTCAAATACTTTATTCGGTGCGCAGTACACAACCATATAAGCAGTTACAAATACACATGTTAAAATCATCACAATTGGATAGATATTAGTAATATTTCCATGTTAAAAATAGAAAAAATTGGAGCCTAAAGTAGATGTTATCTCTAGAAAAAGGGTGAAATATTCTGATTTCAGATAAATTGCAAGAATAACAGGAATTCTTAGCAAAGAACATCATGTGCATATAGAGCAATACAGTGCATTGGTCTAGGCTCAACAATGTGCAAATTTAGCTTTTAGGTACCTGCAGGAGGTGCAAATTAAAAATTGAAAACAATTTAAGACGCTAATATATTGCAGGAATTACAGTTATTCTTAGCAGGGAGCATCAAGTGCAATTAGAGCGATACAGTGCTTTGGGCTAAGCTCAAAAATGTGCAAATTACGCTTTTAAGTACCTTCTGGAGGTATAAATTACACTGATTGAATCATAAGTGCCAGGCATATTGTATATGCTGTAATGTATACGTTTCTCTGGATACTTTCTTAAGTAACCAAATAAAATGCATTAGAGGTTTCCTACTACAACATATAACCAAAAAGGGTAGAGTACAATTTACAATAACTTCCTGAAAGGCGTTTTTTGAACTACTTTCTTAAAATATTTCTTATCTAAGTTAAAAACATAATGTGTCAAAATTTTTAAGATAGAACTAGGCTCAGACTACAGGTTGGTACGATGCCGAATGCAAAATTTTAAAAACCTTGCTATATTTATCGCTATAAGGTCTGATTCCAGCAATTGAAGAGCCAAAAAGGCAGGTCGGCATTGATGGAGACCCAACAATTTCAGTATCGGGATCAATCAACGTTTTCTGGGTTCAGAATAAAATGTGCAGAAAAGAGTTACATGGAGAAGGGACTGCATTGAGGTACCATCACACGGGCATTGAATTAGCTGTTTGGACCAGTCGTTTGTGGTTGGGAAAGTTACAAAACGATGAAAAATATTTAATCTAAATCTAATCAGTAAGAATGTGTCATAGCTAGGTAGCTTCAAAGTTAGATAGGGCTCAATAGTGGCAGTTGTTTGGATTGACAGTGAATGCTAAACAGAGGTTTTGTTTGCTTCAGCTGAAAGTCGGAGATCAGCTAGATGTTGTAAGCATTCATTCCTTAACAACTTTCTTGAGATCCTCGCCATTTCCTGAGGATTATAGTAGTAATTCTGCAGGCCCAAAACACAGAGGAACTTCTTAACATATTGTAGCCGTAGGATATTTTGTCCGTGTTCTAGCTTTAGACAGTCCTTTACGATTGTTTGAGTGCGCCTTAATTTATTAGATGTCCATATACGGTGCCATAGCAGGACTGGTTGCATCTGGATGATGTCGGAAATATAGGGTACACCCAGTTCTAGATGGCAACTGTATGTTGATATGGTTTGTGGTACAGCAAGTAAGAACCTTAAGAAGCTATTTTCAACCTTTTGAATAGTTTCAACTTGGACATATCCCCAAACCCCAGCTCCGTAAATAGCTGTGCTAACACATTTAGAGCGATAGATTTCAAGTAACTCTTCTGGCGGCCTTTTTCCAAGCCTCTGAGTGAATGCTACTAGTGCCATAGTGGCTTTCAAGAACTGCACCTTTCTGACCTCAGTTGCCCTTTTCCAGGTGCCCTTTTCATCTATAACTACTCCCAAATAAGGGTAGGTTGGAGTGTGGTCAATCCTGGAGTTACTTAGGTAGATATTATTTCCCTTTCGTAATTTTTTACCAGAGGTCAATATAAAGGTCTTTTTTATGTTTATTTTTAGGTCCAAATGCGAAATAAATGCGTTATATCAAATTAGTGAACGCTGCAGTTCGAGGGGGGTGCGGGCTATGATAACCGCGTCGTCCGCGTATAGAAGTGCGGGGATTGGGTGGTTCTGGTCTAAAGGAAGGTCCTGGCTTCCCTCCAACATGGCTGATTCCATACTATTTATGTATAGTGTAAAAAGGAAGGGAGCCAAGTCGTAGCCCTGTCTTACTCTCCGCTCCACTTTGAAAGGTAAGGATAGCTGGCCCCCCAATCCATATCTTACTCTTGCAGTTGCGTTAGAGTAAATCTCTCTCAGGTAGTTAACCAAAAGCTTGTCAACCCCCATTTCTGTCAGGATGTCTCAGAGTTTTGCATAGGCCACACAGTCAAACGCTGCGGTAAGATCTACATATGCCATGCAAAGCCTGCCGTCCTTCGAGTCCACGTACTTGCCTCTTAGTAGCACCATATTTAGAACCTGCTCAATGGTGCCAAGACCTTACCTAAAACCCTACGGGAGGTCAGATATGATGTTGTTATATTCCGTCCAGCACTGTAGGCCTTCTAATAGGATTTGGCCCACCACCGTTCCCAGCGAGTCAAGTAAAGAAATAGGGCGGTAACACGTTGGACTGTTACGGTTACCCTTTTTGAAGACCGGAACCAAGATGGACTCCGACCAAGAGTCCAAGAGTCCGACCTTGCCAGTAGCTTCTAGGAACCCTGAATAATAAAGGTGCCCATAGATCCATTTTAAATTTATATAGATCCACAGGAACCCCGTCCGGGCCCAGGGCCTTCCCTCCTCTACTTGCCTTCAGGGCTAGCTCAATTTCGACCAAGATAAAGTCTAGTGCCAATGAACTAGGAAGGTCACTTTGGTTTTTGGGCCCTTGCCCGGAACCACCAGAAGTTTGTATAGCATGCTTGGTGAGGCTGAACATCTGAGAGAAATAGGCTATCTATTCGGTTTCAGTAATTGTAGCTTCTACAATGCCGCTCTCTCTTGGACCTGAAAGAAATGATGAATTAATACCCTACCAAATGATGTAGAGTCATTAGTTGTACAGCTGTTGTGTAGAGCAACCCAATGTTCCTCTTTTAGTTCTTTCCTTCGCTGCTTAAGTGTTTTGTATATGTTTTCCTTAATTGGGTGACCTCAGTCCTATCTCTGGGAGATTTTTTAAGGGCTGCTTTAAGAGCGAAGTAAGCTTTGGAACAAGATGAGTTAAACCAGTTGGTCCTAGGTTTTCTTTTTCCTTTGGGAATAATGGTTAGAACCTCATTTACAGATTTGGTTATTATCTTAAAATTGTCTATAATATCCTGAGGAGACAAGCTCTCTGCCAGGCATAAGCTAAGTGCTGTCTTAGACCCACTAATGATCTTTTCTGTTATTATTTCAGGATCGGAACGGGAAACTTTATTGCGTAGCCGTTTGGTCTATTCATAATAAGATTTTCGTCCTGAAACAATGTTTTCAGCTTTTTTCGGCCCCCTATCAATTGCATGGTGACAGATATAGGAAAATGATCACTAAATGCGCAATCATGCGTTGTAAAATTAGTGATGAGGTTGGAAGCACTAATTGCCATGAGGATGAAATCAATGCAGGTAGACGCTCCACTACCGTTGTAAGTGACACTTAAGTGAATGGTAGGTGTTAGTAGCTCATTAGCAAAAGCCAGTTGGAGGAGTGACATTGTCTCATTCATGTACCCCCTTTTTAAGGAGTGGGGAAAATGAGTAATATTGTTATCTTGGTGGTCCTGAAAACCGCAGGTGTTATTATTATTTCTCTCACATAGTGATAGATTAAAATCACCACCCCATACAATAGTGGGATTTTTCCCTTGATTGGTATTAATATAGTCTAAAACGAAGTAATGGATTTCCTTCAGTGTATCCATTAGTTTTGGTTCGTGTAAGTTATTGTAGAAATGTACTACCACTATGTGGGCTTGTTTCTTTACGGTTATTACGATTATCTGATAGTTCTCCTCATTTTTTAGGAAGCTAGTTGCTACTTCTTGAATTAAGTTTGAAACATAGACCACTAACCCACCCTTCACTCTCCCTGAAGGTGAGGTGAGTGCAGAGGAAAAGAATGTTTTATATCCGTTTAAATGAATAGAAGATACTGCCCATGTCTCCTGGAAACCGAGGATGTCATAACACCGCACAAATGTTATCCACCCTTCATGATTAATCTTAGATCGGAGACCGGCAATGTTCCGAAATATTACACTGATAGCAAACCCTCCCAGGGAATTGACCACTGTCTGGGGGATGGATTTGAATAACTTTTTTCTTAGGGGGTGGGGGGGTTATTCGGTAAAGAAACCATAGCTAGTTTTGAGTGTTTTGTTTCATGAAATCTGGGATGATTTATTTTTTGTTCATGGTTGGAAATTAACAACTCCTGAGCTTGGAGTGTAGAAAGCGGTACTGAATGAGAGGGCAGAGGTAGTGAGTTTACCAAGAATAGATTATCTTGGGAGGGGTCAGGAACTGATGGCCATTGGCCTTCATTACTTGGTCTCTCAGTATTGACACAGACAGGGTTTATTGAAGATGTTATTTGTCATTCCACCTCCTCTATTAGAGACAAAAGTTCAAATCTATTCTGCGTTAAGATAGAACCATTGGGTTTTGTGATAGAATTGGGAACCGGTCTATAGAAAAAGCCAAGTGGGACAGAGAGAATTGCTGTAGATGGAGTCAGTGATACCTCCTTGTAGGCTAAGAGAGAGCGAACGATTCTTGGGGTATTGAAATTTATGAAAATACAGTCACCCTGGATACTTTTTGGGGAGGGACCAACCCATCCTACTCTCTGTACAATAAGAATTTGATTGATATTCTGGGGATGAAAATGCTTATATTTTACTAACCAATCCACTACTTTATTCCGGAGAGAAAGCCAGGATTCTGAGACTCCTTGTTTCAAAGGTGGTACACCTGTTTGAACCATAACATAGGGACAAGATGCAGGTGGCAAGTTTCAACAATCTACATTTGGTTGGACCCTACTGTTGGGAGGAATAAGCGTCAGCTTTTTCTGGCTATGAGAAATAGGTTTCTCCTTCCTGTCGCTAGCCTTTGGTGTAGTACCCCCAATGATTTGATTTTGGTTCTCTTGTTGCGGTACCATGGGGAGAACAGGTCAAACGGTTTTATTGTGTTGAATGAGTGGATCCTTTAGAAGTGGTGGGGGGTTATTTGCAGTGGGGGTCAAGTTAGAGACTTCTGATAGGACTCTGATTGAGTCAACACCCGCTTTCATTTGGGCCATCTATTTCTCTAGGCATGCACATTTTTCATCAAAAAAGGAAGAGAAAAAGGAGGCCATTTCCCCGAATTTTTGTTCTAGGATATTTTTTACAAGGACTTCCATTTGTTTCCCTAAATTTTGTAAAATTACATCAGAGTACTCAGTAGGGGGACCTAACTGGACTACATGGGAGAATTGAGTATCATCTGTTTGGGTTCCTAGTGTACATGAACCTGCCCCAGCTAAAACGTTTCCCTCTTTAGCCAACTTGCCTCCCTTCTGCTTTAAACCCATGGCTCGATTTTGCTTTTGTTTAGATTTTCCCCGAGTTTGGGGGCCCTTCCCTCTTGGAATAGGAATATCAGGCTGCCTTCCTCTTAGTTCAGGTGATTTTAATAAAGAAAGATCTACAGGTGAGGGAGAAAAGCTTAGGGAGGGGATGTTGTTCAGTGATAAAGAACTAATATGATCATCCACCGTGGTAGGTGGGAGTTGTAATGGGTCGATTGAGTGCCTGCGTTCTGTTAACTGGATCTCCTGGTTAATTAGAGATTCGGCTCTTAGTAGATCGGCATCTAAGGTGCCGTGGTGCTCTTACGTTTCTCCATTGTTAATACGTCACTTTGCTAATCTTAACAATCAGGATGTAGTGTGGGTGCTAGGTTACAGGGTAGAAGAGAAAGCTCTTTATACAGCCATGTACGGATAGACAACCATTGTCATGTCCAGTTCATAAATGTTCTTACCAAAGTAGGTAATAAGTCACCTGTATGGTATCGCCAGGAGACCGGGCCCTGCCCTGCCCCGGACGGCCACAGACGGCCCGCCCTTTGCCCAGGGGTATCCCAGCGCGCGCCCACGTGCGTCCCGTGGGGCGGGAGCTATTGCACGTTAATAAACCTCCGGTGGCAAGGGAAGGGGCGGTTGATCACTGGTAGCCCTCGCAGTCCTCTGGAGCTTGTGGTCCCAATGCAGGCTCTCTCACCAGGCACGCAGCGTCTCCCATGAAGCAGGAGGCGCAAGAGGTATTTGAAGTTCCCCGGTGGTAAGGGGAGGGGCAGTTGATCACTGGTAGTCCCCGCAGCCCTCTGGAGCTTGTTGTCCCAACGCAGGCTCTCCCACCAGGAACGCAGCGTCTTCTGCGAAGCGGGAGGCGCAAGAGGTATTTGAAGTTCCCTGGTGGCAAGGGGAGGGGCGGTTGATCACTGGTAGCCCCCGCAGCCCTTTGGACCTTGTGGTCCCAATGCAGGCTCTCTCACCAGGAACGCAGCATCTCCCGCAAAGCGGGGGGCACAAGAGGTATTTGAAGGTCTCCGGTGGCAAGGGGAGCGGCGGTTGATCACTGGTAGCCCCCGCAGCCCTCTGGAGCTTGTGGTCCCAACGCAGGGTCTCTCACCAGGAACGCAGTGTCTCCCAGAAAGCGGGAGGCGCAAGAGGTATTTGAAGTTCCCCGGTGGCAAGGGGAGGGGCGGTTGATCACTGGTAGCCCCCGCAGCCCTTTGGAGCTTGTGGTCCCAATGCAGGCTCTCTCACCAGGAACGCAGCATCTCCCGCAAAGCGGGGGGCACAAGAGGTATTTGAAGGTCTCCGGTGGCAAGGGGAGCGGCGGTTGATCACTGGTAGCCCCCGCAGCCCTCTGGAGCTTGTGGTCCCAACGCAGGCTCTCTCACCAGGAACGCAGTGTCTCCCAGAAAGCGGGAGGTGCAAGAGGTATTTGAAGTTCCCCGGTGGCAAGGGGAGGGGCGGTTGATCACTGGTAGCCCCCGCAGCCCTCTGGAGCTTGTGGTCCCAACGCAGGCTCTCTCACCAGGAACGCAGTGTCTCCCAGAAAGCGGGAGGCGCAAGAGGTATTTGAAGTTCCCCGGTGGCAAGGGGAGGGGCGGTTGATCACTGGTAGCCCCCGCAGCCCTCTGGAGCTTGTGGTCCCAACGCAGGCTCTCACCAGAACGCAGCGTGACCTTGTGTAATGTACCTTTGTTTGCACCATGCAAAATTGGAAACAAATGTAAATACTGATGTGTATACCTTGTGTCAATATATCCATATATATATATATATACATATAATACACACACATATATGTATATTCCTACGTTATAGTTAGCTCAGCTAACTATGACTTGCTCTCCCGCAATGCACTGCTGATGACGTCACATAGTAAATCACTCATGACATCTTCAGTGACATCACTCATGCCATCACTGATGACATCTCAAGTGACATCCCTGATGACATCACTGATGACATCATCCAGTGAATGTGTGTCTTTCTGAAAAATACTTTTTTTTATATATGTACATCTAAAGATCGATGGAAGAATAAATGGGTAAATAAGTGTCTAAATGGATGTTTTTTTGTAAAATTGTTTGTATAACTGACTTATGAAGTATATATTAGTGAATAGGTGTACTAGCGAGTAATCTTTAAATATTCAAATATCTATATCAGTGTCTCACTTTGTATATAAGTGGCTGCATGTGTTGGTGAGTAGCTACATGAGTGTGTATATGGGTTATTAGTTGTTTTTTTGAGTACCAAGATGAGTGTTTGTACCGTTCGGTGGGGAGTATTACTTAGCGCACAGATGCATGAATGACTGACTCACTGTTTCTTTGTGTTTTGAAGACAGTATGTGTGCAGGACTGTATGGGTGGATGAGTGTGTGTATGGGTGTGTTAGTGAGTGAATGACTGTAGTATCTTTATGAGCAACTACATATGTTTTAAACTAGTATATGTGAGTATTGATGTATATAAGTGAGTATATCTGAGAGCGACAAATTCTAAGACTTCCTGTATAAATAAGTATGTGTTTCTATAAGTGATTGTTTAAGAGAGTAAGTATGTCTACGATTTTGTAGAAGTTAGTGTAGTGGTGGGTGTATCGCTGTGTATGTAAATGTAAATGTATTGCAATTTATATAGCGCACGTATCACCCGAAGGCATCAAGGCGCTTGCCTTGGGAACCCGTCCTGGTATTCCCCTGTGAGATAACCCCAGCAGGGTATCCACAAGGTGAAAGCCAGGCATCCCGCCGTGAGGGGCCGTAGTAGAGATTAAGCAAGCTATTGCCCAGAGTCGCAGAGTGTGAACCCGTGGGTCGAGTAGGCACCGGAACGAGAATTATCGAGTCCGTGGAATTTTTGAGCCCAAGACCCGCCGAGGAAGGGAATAGAACACTGGTCCAGGACCGATCTCAGCTTCCGGGTCTGCCGCCTCTAACCCCTGAGCCACACTATATGCAAGTAAATGGATATTTGATAGTTTATTTGCATTTGTGAGTATGTGTGTGAGTAACTCTATAGATGAGTGTCAGTGTATAACAGGATATACAGGTGTGTGAGTACATATGATGAGTCAGTACATGTATGAGTGACTATATAGAACTGTTGGTGAATGAGTGGATGTGTATTTAGATTTTGGGATTACTCAATAGGTTTTCTAACTGGAATTGGTATCTCAATTGTTTGAATATTTTAGTTTCTATTTTTGATCGTGTGTATCAAAGGTTATATTACAGTAAGAGGAGGTGTGCCACAAGGATGATGTCATCAGTGATGTCATCAGGGATGTCATTTGAGATGTCATGAGTGATGTCATGAGTGATGTCACTGACCATGTCATGAGTGATGTAATATGTGACATCATCAGCAGTGCATTGCGGGCGCGCAAGTTATAGTTAGCTTAGCTAACTATAACGGAGGAATTTCAAAGGTTTTGTATGAGAGAAATGTTCAGCTTACTATAACGTACAAAACCTATGGTTTTTTCAATGAATTTGCATGGTTTTTTAAATGGTAATTTCTAACAGTAACGTGTGTGAAACCTATGGTTTTTTCAAGGAATTTGCAAGGTTTTTTAAATGCTAATTCCAAACTATAACGTGTGTGAAACCGATGTTTTTTTCAGTGAATTTCAAAGGTTTTGTAAATGATAATTTATAAATGTATTAATTATTATGTCTTTCTTTTTATACTAATTTCTTATACTTTTAATATAAATATTTATATTTATTTTATTTTTTAGATTATATTTCATTTTCTTATGATGAAATAATAACAAAACTAAATTGCAAAGTAATTTTTGGATGAATTATTGCTTGACGTCTGTTGCAAGTATAACACAGCTCCAGCAATTCTTTTGGGGCCCTATGCTCACAATGCTGTATCAATCCTTACACCTGCTTCAAGCATGTGCAAGGAATTGATGCAGCATAAGCTCAAAAGTCACTGAATAAAATGTTATACATATCACTCAGTCACTTTTAGGAGGCCTTGCTGCACCCCCTTCTGCACAAGAAAGCCTCTTCTGGTGCAGCGCTTTACAAAGTAATACACCCTCCAGATGCGTCACATTGTTAACAGCACACACCCTGGCACATCTTTTGCACCACCGCTGTGTCACAAAGGTGATGCAATGACTGTGTAAAAGAGGCACAAGGGGATTGTAAATCCGCCCCTAACACATACAAATTCACCCAGCACTTTCACCAGCAGCGCAAATTGAAACATAGACTTGTAACATATTTATGTACATATGATAAATTCAAGTGCTTCAGACATACTACAGTATACTATAGATAAACACCTTATAGATTTATGCTGTAGCAGTTCCTTATAGTTCTGCACTTTCACATTCTCTATACACTAGTAGCATATTCATTCATTCATTTATGAACTACACATTCATTCTGACAAACTTTTACACACTAACATAGAAATATAGTTCTTTCTTTGACCAGTGAAGGTAGTGCTAAAAAGAACAGTTTTTTTTTGTTTTGTATTTTTTTTGTGTTTTCTCAACAAATTCCAAGCAGAACAAAAGAATGAAAAAAAGAACAACTAATGTCGAGGACATCAATGATCCTGCATCCTGCATTTCATGAAGTCTATAGACTGTTCCCCATAACCCAAAAATGTATTGCAATAAAAGCATAGAATTTTAACTTTAGCAAAGTCAGAATCAATACGTGGGTGTGGACTGCTTGCTGAAAATGCTGCTGCCGCAGTTGATGTGCTTGGTGCAGAAGCAGATGGGTTCTCGTGCAACCTCCGTCTTGCACCTCGAGCAAAGTTCTTGGGGTGCAATTTCTTCACGGGTCGCACCATATTTGCTGTGCCAAAGGAGTATTTTTTACATGGATCACCCCTTGAAAGATTTGTTTCACAATTTTTACAGGTTACTTTTGGAGCATTAACCTTTTTTTAACCTTCTGGAAAAGTGAAAAACTTCCAAATTAGAGCTTCTTTCCTCTTCTTTGGACGTTCTTCAGGAATGAAATCTCCCTCTGAAGATCTGCTGGAAGATGACTCCATTGCTCTTATTATTGTGATCTTCCTTCTATTTGAGAAGATTCTCAGAACAAATGCTTCTTCTTAGAAAGTCAAAGTCGAATAATTATTATGGGACGGAACTTTCAACAGTCGCAATAGGAAAATTTATGAACCAATCAAATCTCTCCTTTTAAAGTCACATGGCTTTGCGTATGCTTATGATGCATTTGCGCAGCTCTTTCAATACGAGTACGCATGATGTTCTACCGTGATTTGTGTAATTCTTTTTAAAAGTAATATATGATTATTACAAGTATTAAAAAAATTCATAGTTACCCAAATGTCGGCTGTTGGACCTAGAGTTACCAAGTCACATAGGGTAGCCTGGCCTAGGGTTAGACAGTCAGATCCTAGAAGCACACGTGTAAAGTTTGCGCTCCACCCAGCAGTAACTCAATGTTCTTCCACACAAAAAAACGACACTACACCAAATTTGTGGAAAAATATGGACTGGTTTATAAAAATAATTTGATTCACTTTTACTTTTTCACACAATTATTTCTCCCTATGCTCCTTTTCACTTATAGAGTTTGATAATACATTGCAAAGTCATATTATACTTCCTTTGTCAATAACATAAGAGTTCAGCACTAAACTTTACCCACCAGTTTTCTAGCAGTACTACACAGTTAATGAAGAGTGGACAGTGGATTGAGGAAATCAGCCTATACAGTTCCCTAGTAAAACATAGGCTTTTTAAACAGACAGAATTAGGGAGATAACAGAAGTTTCCACAGTTGATTCCTTTGGTTATGAAACTTCAAACAGCTCAATGGATAACTGAAGACAGGCAGGCTAAACCTAACTCATACCAGTGGTTGGCTCATACTATGACTGCCTTAGCTTTTAAGATATCACAATAATTCTCCCTGACCGTGGAAAGCCTGCACAAAGGTATTCCCCTTTCCTTAATCTGCACGCTTATTCAGATCAGCTTTACTCCTTCCTTCACCTAATCGGTGGGAGGCTCCCTCCGTTATTCCCTGAAGTAACCTGCACCTCCGGTAGTCACTTCCCCAGCAGGGGAATTCATCACAGGCAACAGTTCAGGAGACGGGAAACATGTCAGGGGCTTAATTCAGTAACTCTTCACCGCCCCCTGGGCTGAAGTACAAGCCCCCAGCCGGAGTTGGAAATGGCTACGCCAGGAGTAGGGATTTCGGTCAGCTGTCCCTCCCCTCCTGGCTTAAGCCCCCGCTTACTTCCTTCTCTCTGACGATGTCCCCGACCCTCCAGCTGAGGTGACTTTCCGGTGATCGTTGTGAGCGCTCCGTCTGTCTTCTTTGACAGAGTCCGCTCCGATTCACTAAGCTGACGCCTCCAAGTTCCTCCTCTCCTTCCTGGATCCTACGGGAAGAGAATGCCTCCGCTCGACCACGCTTCCAGCTCCTCCTCTGTTTGGTGATGCCGCGCTGCACTTCCTTGGTGTCTGCTTCGCGCTCCTCCTCTGACGCGTCGGTCACGCCTCTGTAACTCTGACACAGTCTCTGCCAGTCGGAAACCAAGCGCCGCAGATCCCCTCTCACTCGCCTGCTGCAGAGGGACGCCTGAACCAGGAAACACCCCGATCGGCAGATCGCCACACCTCACGGAGGGAAAAAGAAACCGCCACAGGCAGTCCACGGGACTTCAGGTAACTGGGTGGTAGCGGTGGGGTCAGAGTTCCATTACTGCTTGTTCCCACAGGTGAAAGGGGGTTCGGATATTTGTAGGGAATAGACAGTTTCACAGGCCCTTTTCTCACCGACCTCACTTAATAGCTTAGTTCACGACTAAAACCTCCTTCCCTGAGGGTTCCGAAGAAGAGATACTCCTGTTGGGTCCGGTCAACAAGGGAGGGGTAGCGTCAGCAAGCAGGAAGCAGCCCCACGAGGCCGTCAAATCCTTCACACTGCGCCAACCTCCTCTTCTCCCAGCCTGTACTCCAACTGACCTCTCTTCACTCCGCCTCACAACACTGCACAAAATGGCTGCCCTGACCCTGGCCTTTTATAGGCTGACCACCAAGGGTCCAGCAGGGTCCAGAAGTTTCTGGAAGGTCCCTATTCTAACCTATGGGTCTTTCTCCTAGGGTGGCAGTTATGGCAGTTTATGGCCACCATTTTTGGTATCTCCTAGTTTTCTAGTCAGGAGAGACACCTACCTTAGGAAAAAGGACTATGAGGGCCAAAGAGCATCTAACCCCTAATCAGCACCATAAAAATCCAGTGGACACAAAAGGATAAAAAGAAAAGGTATTAGGGGCAAAAAGAGGACAAAATAAATAATTAATAGGAGGGGCTTCCCAAAGGGCAGACAGGTCTAACATCGGCCCATACATGTTTTAAACCAAGTAGAAACATTGCCCCCTTTCGCATACAGAACGCCGTACATGACGTCACACCGAAGCTTTAATGCGACACGTAACGTCAAAGCATATTCGTACAGTATGCGCGGGTACACCCTGAGTATGATAAGCAGTACAAACTATGGTGCGATCACGCTCTCAGTGCATAATCAGAGCTCAGGGCGCGCTAAGGAGAATGATTAGAAGTGCTGACTCATTGCAGATCCAATTCTGGGCCTGCCTCTGCGTACATTATAACACTGCCCCTATCTCTCTCTGTTGTTAATTGTTAGTGAACACACTCATACTTGCACATGCGCGGTGCACGCCCGCCCCCACTACCCACATGCCACCACGTAGCATTCTTGCTATCATTTAGCCTGCAAACCAATACATTACCCAATGGTATGTCCCCCAGGGCCATGATTCTTGCAGACCGCGAAAACTCTACCAATGACGGCCCTGGACTTGTTTTGATCAGACCCTGCGGTTCCCATATAATGTGGGCACTGATGTGAACACGCTCTCTTTTGCCTGCCTCTGCTGCGGTGACAGACAGACTGTCGAAAACACCCCAGACTCAGCGAAACCGCAGCCTTTCAAGACACGACAAAAGACAACAGAAGCAAAGGTAAGAGAAGACGTCACAACATCAGCCTCCACTGTAAATTGTATTTGCATAATGCTATTTTTTATCCTTCATATGGCTTTCCTACCCCTCAATGGTTTTAAATTGTACTTACATAATTGAAATATTTCTTTATAAGTCACAAGGTTTTATACATCTCTAATAGTGAAAATTATGCGTGCACAAAATTCTCTGTCGTATTTCTATACTACGCCACATGCGTAGGCCTCTATTATTATTAATTGGGCGTCCATGATAGTATTTTTTTTTCTGCGTCACGAGGCTGTCCCAGGCATCTATTAACTTATTGATCTTCCTTTGTTTGCTGGAGCTGCAACAGTCTTAACTACGGAATATTAAGAACCCACATTAAAATTCACTTTTGATAGTAGTTACGCAACTCAGTTTACGATGACTAATCAAAATGTCCTTTTGTTTCCTTCAGAAAAAATCGTTCAGAAGCAAGCACAGCCTATCGTGCAACAGCAATGGATTTCTCTGCAACTTATTGAATATACTTTGACGTATAGAAGCAGAGTTCAAGTCCAATGGTTAACTCCGGTGGCTGCACTCTTTATACAAAGTAAGCACAGCAGCCTAGATCTACAAAGCCTTCATAGGAATGCATTAGAAATAATTCGGCATGACGAGCGTCAGTAACGTAGTAGGCACTTCCATATAGACACCACTTTAACGCAGCACTTTAACAACTGAAATATACCAGGACCACTGCACTCGTAAAACTGTAGTGTTAGCTTTATTTGGAAACGAGAGAGGGCCATATTATCAAGCCTTGGGGACAAAAGTATTGCCACTTTATCTGCAGAAAACTGCCCTAAAGTGGCCATAATAGGTTTGATAATAAGCTCTATGGAATTCCAATCGAAGCTCATGTTAGATGTGAAGGACATCTAACATGAGCTTCGATTGGAATTCCATAGAGCATATTATCAAACCCATTATCGCCACTTTAGCAACATTTTCCTGCCGACAAAATGGGGATAATTTTGTCGCCCAGGCTTGATATTATGGCCCAGAGTGCGTAGTGTACAGCAGCTTCTCTCTAAAATCTATAATTACCCCCGAGCAGTGACAACAAATAGCTTACAACAGTCTGACAAACAGATCCAGAACCCTATTACGCCACTTTTGAGTCACTTTGAACATGGGTAAAGTGATGCAAGGAGCTAGTAAATGTACGTCTGACTTTTCAAAAAAAAATCTCAACTCCAGACTCTGCGACACAGTTTTAATGTTTTCTCTCTCTCTCACTCTCTGTGACATCATTTCTCTTTCTCTCTTAAACTTAGACACTGCTGTCTGCTTGGACGTGTAGAAGAATTGTTGAAGTGAAGTTGTGAAGTCTACTTCCGTATGTGTTTGGCCGCAAGGTTTATAGAACGGTAAGCATAGAGGCCTAGATCTACAAATCCTTCAAAGGAATGCATAAGAAATAATTTGGCATAACATAGACACCACTTGAACGCGGCACTATAACAAGTAAAATGTACCAGGTACACTGCACTCGTAAAACTGTAGTGTTAGCTTTATTTGTGAAACGAGAGAGGGCCATATTATTAAGCCTTGGCGACAAAATTATCTCCACTTTATCGGCAGCAAACTGCTGCTAAAGTGGCCATAATAGGTTTGATAATATGCTCTATTCAATTCCAATCGAAGCTCATGTTAGATGTGAAGGGTATCTAACATGAGCTTCGATTGGAATTCCATAGAGCATATTATCAAACCCATTATCGCCACTTTAACGACACTTTCCTGTCGATAAAGTGGCGATAACTTTGTCGCCCAGACTTGATATTATGACCCAGAGTGCGTAGTGTACAGCACCTACTCTGTAAAATCTATAATTACCTCCAAGCAGTGACAACAGATAGGTTACAGCAGTCTGACAAACAGATCCACAACCTTATTAGGCCACTTTTGAGTCACTTTTAACATGGGTAAAGTGATGCAAGGAGCTAGTAAATCTACATCTGACTTTTCAGGAAAAAATCTTAACTCCAGACTCTGCGACACAGTTTTAATGTTGTTTTTGTCTCTCTTTCTCTCTCTCACTCTCTGTGACATCATTTCTCTTTCTCTCTTAAACTGCTGTCTTGGACGTGTAGACGTGTAGAATAATTGTTCAGAATAAGTTGTGACACCAACTGCCTGAAATGTTTACCCGCAAGGTTTATACAACGGTAAGCACAGAGGCCTAGATGTACACAGCCTTCAAAGGAATGCATTAGAAATAAGTCGCCATAACAGGCGTCAGTAATGCAGTAGGCACTTCCATATAGACACCACTTGAACGCCGCACTATAACAGAACTGGAATGTACGAGTCACACTGCACGTGTAAAACCGTAGAGTTACCAAAACTTGTAGGGACATAGTATTAAGAATGCCGAAAAAATTATCGCTGTTTCAGCGGCAGGAAACTGCTGCTAAAGCGTCGATAATGGGCTTGATAATATGCCCTTCGGAATTCCCATAGTAGCCCAGGTTAACACCAGAACCTGGACTGCTACGGGAATTCACAAAATGAGCCTAAAGATCCATACCCCACCCCCTGACCAAGACTATAGACTTAGAATGTTTCTACCCTGCCCCATTTCCATATTTCTCAACTTTAGATGGTTCATTGGGGTAGCTATGCACTAATCTGTCTCTGAGGGATCGTGCCTTACGATAAGTTACTTCCGGTCTTGTACCCACTAGTCCTCCAATAATGGGGTCGGATACCAGTAGATTCCAATTGGCCCTCATCACTTTTTCTAGGGCCCATGCTCCCCTGCTAAAGTTTGTAATCATGCGGGGTGCATTTGGTTGATCCTTATTCGGAGTACCCTTTCTTTTCTTATCACTGGCAGATGTTCTGAAGAGGACTTCCTCATGTTTCAGGCCCTGAACTTTATTATAGGCAGTCTTTAAAGTTTCGTCATCATACCCTCTTCTGGTGAAATGTTCTATCATTGCCTTTTGTTCAGTCTCAAAGTCGGTGTCGGTGCTGCATTGCGATTTCGTAGTCTTTGATCGCATAGCTGGAAATTGCTAGTTAACACTAACGATGTCACTCTCCAAGTCCCGCTCGAAAGCCACATACTAATTCTTACACGTTCACGAATACAATGTAATCTAATTGTTAAAATGTGTACACATATACAGAATAATATTGTAACAATTTATGTTGTTTTAGTATTGAAGTGTTTTCTTTATGTTCATGGGCTGGAACATGGAAGAAGGACTTATATATGTTGATATTTCAAAATGGTGGCTACTTGAAAAAGGCTTACGCCGAAACGCGTCGTCCTTGTTCTACGAGTGCACAATAAAGGATTTGTGCAAAGATCTCCTGGTGTGTCATCTCTGTGTCCTTCTATCTAGTGGGATTTGGACTCTGCGTAAATAAAGAGTAGCGGCTGCTACTACCGATGACATCAGCGTTGTTTGGCCGAGGATCGCTCAAGCAGCAGTTTTGAAGTACACATATATATATATATATTCACTGAAAAAACCATAGGTTATAGACCATATATAGTTAGGGATTAGCATTTACAAAACCTTGAAAATTCACTGAAAAAAGCATAGGTTATAGACCATATATAGTTAGGGATTAGCATTTACAAAACCTTAATTTACTCGCACAAAACCATTGAAATTCGCATATATAGTTAGTTGCACTACCTATATATCGCGCACCCGCAATCCACTGCTGATGATGTCACATATTACATCATTCATGACATGGTCAGTGACATCACTGATGACATCTCAAATGACATGTGTAAATCAAAGGAAAGAGTAAGGGAGATTACACAGGCTATGTGTAGTGGGAACTCCTGGTCCCCTAGTAAAGTGTTTAACAACAATGGAGGAGTACCCCCTAGATGCAAAATATACAGTGCAGGGATTTCCTCTGTATCTAGAGCATAAGGCTTAGGTTAGCAATAAGTGCCCCAACCTTGAACCGGACAATAGTTGTCTTTTTGAGAAGACCCCTCACTCACCAACCTGGTTGGTGACATGCTTCATCATTGGGGTCCCACCCCATAAGCCGAATGCCTATGGGGTGTGCTGCGACACCTGGTTACAGTGGAGCGGGTTCTTTTGTTTTTTTTATATGTGAGAAAATAGTAGTGAAAAGTGTATTAAAAAGGGACAAAACTGCTCACTGCAAGACTTTATTCTTGAGTGCTTTGTCCCTATTAAAAATTATCGCGTGGCACCAGTGCCTATTTAGGAAGGCTGTGGTGTCTCAAAACGTGTGGTATATCTAAAAATAGCGTAGTGTGCTATGTGTGGTTTAAAATTTAGGTGTACATGTTTCAACCATTTCAAAAAAATTCTATTGGTTTTCTTCAGGACCGTGTTTTTGAACGGGGTGGTCCGCACACGCTAAGGCGCGTCCAGCCCTCGTCCAAATTGAAGACCACAAAATTATGGTCTTGTGTAAAAAGAGGTGTTTTTATCCTGGATCAGGAAAAAACCTGTAAGAAAAAACATATAAAGGGTTGGGTTTTACGTACCGGGTAAGACAATACAAAGGTACACACTTAGTAGATAGGTGAACTTGGTGAATTCACCAGAGCTGTAGTGGTCAAAAAACCTAAGGTTCAGGTCGTACCAGTGGTCTGTCTCTGATAAAAGACAGTCGTGCCCAGGCAGTATTTACCGCATTTGTGACGTGTTGGGCTAAACTGATTTGATCATCAACTGTTTCTGTGGTAAACGATCTATATCGTATGCTAGTGGTAAACAAACTGTGGGGGAGGGGAGGTAGGGGAAGAGCGATCTCTACCATTCGCGCGGCAGACACACAACATGCCGAGGCATACCTATAGGTGAACGTTCAATATACGGCAGTGCCTGGGAGTGCCGCATGCGTTTGTAAAAAATGCACTATGCAAAAAGTGCTAACGTTGCTTACACGTGAAGCGGTAGATTTGTGCTTCATGGGCAGCGGGAGTTCCAAGACGGCAAGTATCCGTCACCTGGAACAATGCAGTAGGTAGAAAACACACACTCCATTAGGATCGTGCTTCGTGTTTGAAGCGTATCGGTCAGAAAAGTACGACCGCATCGTGCTTCGTTTTATACACCACTTACTTGCGGCTTCTGCTCGTCTGTCCTTAAAACCTACTTGGTTTCCTCTCTGTCCTGCCCCGTGGAGTGAACCGGAATGAAGACGCCGTAGAGAAGTAAGCAGATTGCTACTTCCTAGTGGGGCGTGGCTGTAGTCAGAGGTTGACCATGGGCCAATGGGAGCGCGGCTCAGGGGCGGGTAACAGATGACGCTTTCAGTTGCTTTTGCTTATAGCGGTTGTCAAGGCAACCGCTAGCTGAAAGCGAGTGCGGAACAGATGAAAAGAAAAAGAGCTTTTATGGAACATAAATGTTTTTTTGGCGGGTAACAGATGACGCGTTCTGTTGCTTTAGCTTATAGCGGTTGTCGAGGCAACCGCTACCTGAAAGCGAGTGCGGAACAGATTAAAGGAAAAAGAGCTTTTATGGAACATAGATGTTTTTTGGAACATTGCTTTTCTTATTGGGACAGTGTTTTCTTTTTAAGAAGGGTCCCGGGTGATCATAGCCAAATGAGGAAAATTATTATTTCCAGGCATAGAGTGGGTATCTAGAGTGGGTGGCAACAATCAGGGTAATGTTATAGGTGCATGGGACTATACCCAAATCCTGATGGTTTCTGTGTATCTCATAACGCAAGGTAAAACTAGGGAATTTAACCCATTACAGAGTGCCATGGGATGTTGTCGTTCAAACCGGTCATATGTGTTGCCAGTCTGTAAACCCATCGCTGCTCCTTTTCAAAAAGGCGTTGACTCAGGTTTATACCTGGTTTCACTTGCTCGATGATTGTCCATTGGATCTCATCAGGACTATGTCCCACTGAAAGATAATGCTCGGTCAGTCTAGTATTGGCTTTTTTGCACCTGATGGTGCTTCTGTGCTCTCCAAGGCGTGTTTTTATTTTTCTGCTGGTCATTCCTACATAGCGTAGGTTGCAGGGGCAAGTTAGTAAATATACCACATTTTCACTATTGCAGTTAGTGTGCCCTCTGATTGTCCAGATTTTGTTAGGCTCCAGTTGCAAAGTTTTGGTATTCTTTGTGAAGGGGCAAGCACTGCAATTGCCACACTTATAGTGGCCAGTTACTTTTGGTAATCCCCAGGCATTGAGGACTGATTAATTTTCCATCGTCATTTCTCTTGGTCTTGTGTTAACCACTGCATCTCTGATGCTTCTTGCTCTTTTGTAGGAGAATAGGGGTTTTTTCCATCTCATGTTTCCGGTGTTTAAAATTCCCCAATGTTTTCCTATTATTTTTGTCACATCATTGGATATTGTGTTATACGTGGTAACACATGTTAGAGGGGTTTGTTCCTCTCTTCTGACTGGATCCTCCAAGAGAATTTCGCGTTGTTGGTTGCGAGCTCTTTTTTGACTTTTATTCAAAATCCTCTCCGGGTATCCTCGGTTTTTCAGTTTGGTAGTGAGGTCCTGGGCTTGATGTTTGTAATTATTCAGCTCACTGCAGTTTCTGCGCAACCGTAGGTATTGTCCATACGGTAGGTTTTCCCGTAACGGTCTTGGATGAAAGCTCTCGAAACGGAGTAGGGTGTTTTTTGCAGTAGGTTTGTGGTGCGTGACTGTTGACAACTTTCCATCAGCTTTCGTTATAGTAAGGTCTAGGAAGACCAAGGAGTCATGGTCCTTCACATAGGTGAATTTCAGGTGATCATCTAGTGTGTTGATCCAGTTGAAAAATGATACCAGAGTGTCCTCACTACCTTTCCAAATTGTCAGCACGTCGTCTATATATCTTCTCCAGAGTAAGATATTAGAACTATAGGGGTTGTGCTGGTTGAGAATGAATTTTTCTTCAAAGTTATACAAATACAGGCCTGCTACACTGGGAGCAAAAGTACTGCCCATAGAAGTCCCGCCCGTCTGGAGAAAGATTTTTTCTTCGTATTGGAAATAGTCGCGTGTCAAGGCCAGTCTTGCACACTCCAGGATAAATTCCTTTGGGGTTCTGTGTGTCCATTCTTCTTTGTCAAGAGCCTCTTTGAGTACCTCCAAAGTTGCTTCCTGCGGGATGCTCGTATAAAGGCTCTCAATATCAAAGCTTACCAAGATGGTGTCATCATCTATGGTAAGTTGATCCAAAAGTCGTAGTACACTCTTGGTATCCTGCAGGTAGGTGCTTGTTTTCTGCACCATGGTTTTAAAGAAGAAATCGCAGAAACATGATAGAGGTTCAAGTAGTGAGCCCATCCCAGAGACAATAGGTCTGCCAGGTGGTGGTGTTATGTTCTTATGCATCTTTGGAAGCGTGTAAAAGTACGGGATCTTACCGTCACTTTTACATAAAAAGTCAGCCTCTTGTTTTGAGATGAACCTTCTGCTTCTCCATGTTCCACTAGTGAGACGATTTCACTTCGGAGATCATTTGTGGGATCCAGTGGTAATCTGCGGTAGTTCCTTTCGTCTCCGAGTAGTCTGAGACACTCTGTCTGGTACGCTAGTTTGTCAAGAATAACTATCCCTCCGCCTTTGTCGGCCGGTTTGATGACAATGGTGTCTGGATTTTTTAAGGTGTCAAGTGCAGTTTTCTCATGTTTGGTAAGGTTAGTGAAACATTTCTTTGGGGACGCTTTTTCAATGTCATTAAATACCGCTTGTTCAAATGTGGATATTTCCACTGGAACTGTGTGGGGTGGTGGCATAAAAGTTGATTTTTTCTTTAGTCCAGTTTCGTTGATGTCTGAGCTATCTTCTGCGCTGGTTTTCTTTTCAAAGAAGGCTTTCAGTCTCAATTTTCTAAAGAATGCCGCTAGCTCACAGTGGAGCTTAAATTTATCCAGATTTGCAGTTGGTACAAAGCCTAACCCTTTGTTAAGCACTGACCCTTCCTCTTTGCTGAGGGGTCTAGTTGAGAGATTTGTTAATTAGGTTTTCCGATTGCTCGGTCCTGCCTGTTGTGTTTTGTTCCTGTTCTGATTGGTGTTCGAGTCGTCCGTTGCCCAATGGACTTGGTTGCCCTGATTGGTGTTTTTCCTCCTTCCCCGTCCTCTTCCGCCCCGGTTTAAAAAAGGGGGCATATAAGGATTGGGGGGAAAAAAAGGTTGCTGGAAAGGTGGCTGCCATCCATACATGGGGTAGTTTGGTGGATGATTGTACATCTCCTGGTAGGGCGGCATTGGCATCGGATTGTATGTCTGCCAATTACTTCTTCCTCTCCCTCGTCCTCTGCCTCTTGTTTTTGCACTTCCATTACTGGAGTTTCCACTGGAGTTGGAAGCGTTGCTGGATGCATTGCTGGAGGCATTACTTGACGCGTCCGAATTGTCATCCCCTTTGGATGGTGGTACATATTCGGGATCTGAGTAGGGGTATGCTTTCACCATCGTGAAACGTTTCAAGTCCTTTTCGAATTTTTGCACTTTTTGTTGAGTTAAGTTGTCTTTATAGTCTGTCATTTCCTTATTTAGTTCATCAAGCTTTTTTTTGAAGCCGGTGAATGTTGATTTCATGTTGCCTTCAGCTATTTGTATCTCGACTTGGATTTTTTCTGATAGTCTTAGAGCTGTTTTTAAAATTAATACTATCCAGTCATGGGTACAGTGCCATGCTATGGCTGCCCAGTCTTTTCGGAAGATGTTGTCTTCTAAAAAGATTCGTGGGGCGTTGGAAACTAATAGTCCCTTTGGCGCCATGTTTTTGTCTAGGTATTGTTTTAAAATAGTCCCATGAAGGATCGTTCTGATTCTGTTCCGTTTTAGCTCGGATAGATTTTCCCAGTCTTTGGTTGCAGAGATGCTCTGGGCAATGCTGGGGTCCGCAAAAATAGATAGATCGCTCATGACCTCCTCAACCTCCTCAGAAGTATAGGAAAGGCCCTGGTTTTCGGCCATGGTTGTAAGAAAATTTTTTGGGGAATATGTGTAGCTCTCGCAGTTGTGCGCTGCCAATTATGTGTAAATCAAAGGAGAGAGTAAGGGAGATTACACAGGCTATGTGTAGTGGGAACTCCTGGTCCCCTAGTAAAGTGTTTAACAACAATGGAGGAGTACCCCCTAGATGCAAAATATACAGTGCAGGGATTTCCTCTGTATCTAGAGCATAAGGCTTAGGTTAGCAATAAGTGCCCCAACCTTGAACCGGACAATAGTTGTCTTTTTGAGAAGACCCCTCACTCACCAACCTGGTTGGTGACATGCTTCATCATTGGGGTCCCACCCCATAAGCCGAATGCCTATGGGGTGTGCTGCGACACCTGGTTACAGTGGAGCGGGTTCTTTTTCTTTTTTTATTTTTTTTATATGTGAGAAAATAGTAGTGAAAAGTGTATTAAAAAGGGACAAAACTGCTCACTGCAAGACTTTATTCTTGAGTGCTTTGTCCCTATTAAAAATTATCGTGTGGCACCAGTGCCTATTTAGGAAGGCTGTGGTGTCTCAAAACGTGTGGTATATCTAAAAATAGCGTGGTGTGCTATGTGTGGTTTAAAATTTAGGTCTACATGTTTCAACCATTTCAAAAAAATTCTATTGGTTTTCTTCAGGACCGTGTTTTTGAACGGGGTGGTCCGCACACGCTAAGGCGCGTCCAGCCCTCGTCCAAATTGAAGACCACAAAATTATGGTCTTGTGTAAAAAGAGGTGTTTTTATCCTGGATCAGGAAAAAACCTGTAAGAAAAAACATATAAAGGGTTGGGTTTCACGTACCGGGTAAGACAATACAAAGGTACACACTTAGTAGATAGGTGAACTTGGTGAATTCACCAGAGCTGTAGTGGTCAAAAAACCTAAGGTTCAGGTCGTACCAGTGGTCTGTCTCTGATAAAAGACAGTCGTGCCCAGGCAGTATTTACCGCATTTGTGACGTGTTGGGCTAAACTGATTTGTTCATCAACTGTTTCTGTGGTAAACGATCTATATCGTATGCTAGTGGTAAACAAACTGTGGGGGAGGGGAGGTAGGGGAAGAGCGATCTCTACCATTTGCGCGGCAGACACACAACATGCTGAGGCATACCTATAGGTGAACGTTCAATATACGGCAGTGCCTGGGAGTGCCGCATGCGTTTGTAAAAAATGCACTATGCAAAAAGTGCTAACGTTGCTTACACGTGAAGCGGTAGATTTGTGCTTCATGGGCAGCGGGAGTTCCAAGACAGCAAGTATCCGTCACCTGGAACAATGCAGTAGGTAGAAAACACACACTCCATTAGGATCATGCCTCGTGTTTGAAGCATATCGGTCAGAAAAGTACGACCGCGTCGTGCTTCGTTTTATACACCACTTACTTGCGGCTTCTGCTCGTCTGTCCTTAAAACCTACTTGGTTTCCTCTCTGTCCTGCCCCGTGGAGTGAACCGGAATGAAGACGCCGTAGAGAAGTAAGCAGATTGCTACTTCCTAGTGGGGCGTGGCTGTAGTCAGAGGTTGACCATGGGCCAATGGGAGCGCGGCTCAGGGGCGGGTAACAGATGACGCTTTCAGTTGCTTTTGCTTATAGCGGTTGTCAAGGCAACCGCTAGCTGAAAGCGAGTGCGGAACAGATGAAAAGAAAAAGAGCTTTTATGGAACATAAATGTTTTTTTGGCGGGTAACAGATGACGCTTTCTGTTGCTTTGGCTTATAGCGGTTGTCGAGGCAACCGCTACCTGAAAGCGAGTGCGGAACAGATTAAAGGAAAAAGAGCTTTTATGGAACATAGATGTTTTTTGGAACATTGCTTTTCTTATTGGGACAGTGTTTTCTTTTTAAGAAGGGTCCCGGGTGATCATAGCCAAATGAGGAAAATTATTATTTCCGGGCATAGAGTGGGTATCTAGAGTGGGTGGCAACAATCAGGGTAATGGTATAGGTGCATGGGACTATACCCAAATCCTGATGGTTTCTGTGTATCTCATAACGCAAGGTAAAACTAGGGAATTTAACCCATTACAGAGTGCCATGGGATGTTGTCGTTCAAACCGGTCATATGTGTTGCCAGTCTGTAAACCCATCGCTGCTCCTTTTCAAAAAGGCGTTGACTCAGGTTTATACCTGGTTTCACTTGCTCGATGATTGTCCATTGGATCTCATCAGGACTATGTCCCACTGAAAGATAATGCTCGGTCAGTATAGTATTGGCTTTTTTGCACCTGATGGTGCTTCTGTGCTCTCCAAGGCGTGTTTTTATTTTTCTGCTGGTCATTCCTACATAGCGTAGGTTGCAGGGGCAAGTTAGTAAATATACCACATTTTCACTATTGCAGTTAGTGTGCCCTCTGATCGTCCAGATTTTGTTAGGCTCCAGTTGCAAAGTTTTGGTATTCTTTGTGAAGGGGCAAGCACTGCAATTGCCACACTTATAGTGGCCAGTTACTTTTGGTAATCCCCAGGCATTGAGGACTGATTAATTTTCCATCGTCATTTCTCTTGGTCTTGTGTTAACCACTGCATCTCTGATGCTTCTTGCTCTTTTGTAGGAGAATAGGGTTTTTTTCCATCTCATGTTTCCGGTGTTTAAAATTCCCCAATGTTTTCCTATTATTTTTGTCACATCATTGGATATTGTGTTATACGTGGTAACACATGTTAGAGGGGTTTGTTCCTCTCTTCTGACTGGATCCTCCAAGAGAATTTCGCGTTGTTGGTTGCGAGCTCTTTTTTGACTTTTATTCAAAATCCTCTCCGGGTATCCTCGGTTTTTCAGTTTGGAAGTGAGGTCCTGGGCTTGATGTTTGTAATTATTCAGCTCACTGCAGTTTCTGCGCAACCGTAGGTATTGTCCATACGGTAGGTTTTCCCGTAACGGTCTTGGATGAAAGCTCTCGAAATGGAGTAGGGTGTTTTTTGCAGTAGGTTTGTGGTGCGTGACTGTTGACAACTTTCCATCAGCTTTCGTTATAGTAAGGTCTAGGAAGACCAAGGAGTCATGGTCCTTCACATAGGTGAATCTCAGGTGATCATCTAGTGTGTTGATCCAGTTGAAAAATGATACCAGAGTGTCCTCACTACCTTTCCAAATTGTCAGCACGTCGTCTATATAACTATAGGGGTTGTGCTGGTTGAGAATGAATTTTTCTTCAAAGTTATACACATACAGGCCTGCTACACTGGGAGCAAAAGTACTGCCCATAGAAGTCCCGCCCGTCTGGAGAAAGATTTTTTCTTCGTATTGGAAATAGTTGCGTGTCAAGGCCAGTCTTGCACACTCCAGGATAAATTCCTTTGGGGTTCTGTGTGTCCATTCTTCTTTGTCAAGAGCCTCTTTGAGTACCTCCAAAGTTGCTTCCTGCGGGATGCTCGTATAAAGGCTCTCAATATCAAAGCTTACCAAGATGGTGTCATCATCTATGGTAAGTTGATCCAAAAGTCGTAGTACACTCTTGGTATCCTGCAGGTAGGTGCTTGTTTTCTGCACCATGGTTTTAAAGAAGAAATCGCAGAAACATGATAGAGGTTCAAGTAGTGAGCCGATCCCAGAGACAATAGGTCTGCCAGGTGGTGGTGTTATGTTCTTATGCATCTTTGGAAGCGTGTAAAAGTACGGGATCTTACCGTCACTTTTACATAAAAAGTCAGCCTCTTGTTTTGAGATGTAACCTTCTGCTTCTCCATGTTCCACTAGTGAGACGATTTCACTTCGGAGATCGTTTGTGGGATCCAGTGGTAATCTGCGGTAGTTCCTTTCGTCTCCGAGTAGTCTGAGACACTCTGTCTGGTACGCTAGTTTGTCAAGAATAACTATCCCTCCGCCTTTGTCGGCCGGTTTGATGGCGATGGTGTCTGAATTTTTTAAGGTGTCAAGTGCAGTTCTCTCATGTTTGGTAAGGTTAGTGAAACGTTTCTTTGGGGACGCTTTTTCAATGTCATTAAATACCGCTTGTTCAAATGTGGATATTTCCACTGGAACTGTGTGGGGTGGTGGCATAAAAGTTGATTTTTTCTTTAGTCCAGTTTCGTTGATGTCTGAGCTATCTTCTGCGGTGGTTTTCTTTTCAAAGAAGGCTTTCAGTCTCAATTTTCTAAAGAATGCCGCTAGCTCACAGTGGAGCTTAAATTTATCCAGATTTGCAGTTGGTACAAAGCCTAACCCTTTGTTAAGCACTGACTCTTCCTCTTTGCTGAAAAAAAAAAAAATATCTCAAATGACATCACTGATGACATCACTGATGACATCTCAAATGACATCAATGATGACATCACTGATGACATCACTGATGACATTTCAAATGACATCACTGATGGCATCATCCAGTGACTGTATGTTTCTGTAAAGTTAAAATATGTCTTACATATTGAAGAATGAGTGGATGTATAAGTGTCTGGATGAAGGATTTAGTAGGTGCATGACTGACTGTATGAGTGAGTGATTAAATGTGTCTCACTGAGTGCATGGGTTAGTGATTAAACTGTCTTCATTTGTGCATCATTATGTCTGTTGTTTTGTAACCTGCTGCATGTGTTGATCAGTAGCTATATGAGTAACTATATGGGTTATTGATTGGTTGCCTAAGTATTTGTATGGGAGACTGAGTGTGTGTGTGGGTGGCTGGGAGGTGTGTGACTCTGTGCATAGATGTGTGAGCAGTTGATTCGCTAGATGTATGGGTTCAAAAGTGCATGTGGAACAGCTGCATGGGTGGTTGACTGTGTGCATAAGTGTATTGGTGAGTGAATGGATATCTCAGTCCTCCATGTGAAAGTAAGTACATATGTAAAACACAGTACATATGAGAGTTGGCATATATAAATAACTGTGCATAAGAGCCAGTGAATGTGTGAGTGGCTGTATGGATCATTGTGAACATGTATCAGGGATTGTATAAGAGAGTAAATATGTGTTAGTATATGTTTGAATAAGTAAGGTGTGTATAACTGTATAGTTGAGAAAATGGAGGTGTGATTGATTCTTTGCATGACTGACTAGGTGTGTGAGTAACTCCATGGATAAGTGACAGTCTGTGAGTATCTGTTTACACTGATTGTATCTAAGGTTATATTAGAGTCTAAAGAGGTTCATCGTATTATCACATGAATGGTATCATCAGTGATGTGATCAGTAATGTCAAATGAGATGTCATCAGTGATGTCATCAGTGATGTCATTTGAGATGTCATCAGTGATGTCATTTGAGATGTCATCAGTGATGTCATTTGAGATATCATCAGTGATGTTATCAGTGATGTCATTTGAGATGTCATCAGTGATGTCATTTGAGATGTCATCAGTGATGTCATCAGTGATGTCACTGACCATGTCATGAATGATGTAATATGTGACATCATCAGCAGTGGATTGCGGGTGCGCGATATATAGTTAGTGCAACTAACTATATATGCGAATTTCAATGGTTTTGTGCGAGTAAATTAAGGTTTTGTAAATGCTAATCCCTAACTATATATGGTCTATAACCTATGGTTTTTTCAGTGAATTTCAATGGTTTTTTAATAGCAAATATCAAAAGCTGTAAAATGTATTCTTATTCTAATTCAAAAATATATTTTATATATTTTTGTATTATATTTTTTTAATTTAATTTATATTATAATTTAAATTATTTTGTATTGTTTCGCTGCTGGTACGCGAACCGGTAAACGTTCCGTTAGTGCAAGTACCGCGATAGAAAGCCACATCGTGACGCGTCGCGTAATTGCAACGTATCGCGTTACTGCGTAATGCGCCTTATGACGCGCCGCGTTAGCGCACCCGGAAGCGTTCTGGAACACGAACCGAGGCGCGAAACGCAGAGCCCCGGAAACGATCCGAGGCGCGGCGCGGAGCGCGTAACGTAAGCATAACAGGTCATGTGACTAGTTCATAAAACTTTTCATTGGTTAATTTTACTTTTAGTTTCCTAATGATGGAACGCTTGATCATATGACGTATAATAAACACTTTTCATTGGTTTAGAACATTTTTTTTTCCAAATGATGAAAGTCCCACCTTTTATCCTCACTCCGACTTTCATTTTTATGAGAGAAAGACCTGTTTCTGCTTGTTTAGTCATGGCATCTGTAGTAGCTGCAGCTGGTGGATCCCCACCACCACCACCACCACCACCAAGGAAGAGAGGACCAACTCCACAGGTCATCTTCCAACAAGAGGAGGAAGAAGAGGAAGACGAGGAACAGGAGCAAGGGACAAGGGTGTTTTTGAAAGAAAGGCCAAGGACGTCCCATGTTAAAGAAAATTTTATTTGGCAATTTTTTTCATTTCCTCCACATGAAAAAAAAGTAAATGCCAGGTACGTTACCTGCCTCATCTGCCACGATGTACTCTCCAGAGGGACCGAAAAAAAATATAGTTATGGTAATTATACCATGCATCGTCACATGGAGAGGTGGCACCCGATTAATTATAGTGCTGCCCAAATTCGAGATTTGGTGGATAACGCCCGACCTGCCAGTACATCCCCCAATGAACTAGCAATGACAGAATCAGAGGCAAGGGAAACTGTCCCAAATCTTCAGAAGAACTTTGGACAGATGAAAATGACATGTTTAGCTTGTGGCAAATTAATTTCATGTGGAGAGAGGAGTGTTACTCTAATAAATAGAGCATATGAACATCATCAATGTTCAAAACGTCCCAGAAACTAAATTTTCTTTTTTTTTTGTTGCTCCTGTTGAGCCCTTTGTAATGAATCATTTTTGTTTCCCCTCCCTCCAAAAAAACACAAAAAAAATATAAAACAACAAAAATAATAAAAAAAAGTTCTTTTCAGAACTACCTTCCCTTTTAAGAAAAATTGCTAGAATGTTTAGCACTCTAGCATCCTCTATTTCTTTTGATTCGCTTCCCGGTTCGCGCGCCGAGTAAATAAACAGAGAGTAATGTGAAAAGAAAGACAAATAGAGGGAGTAACACACAGTTACTGTTGAAAGAGGGACTGATAAAAGGAGTGAAAAGAGTAGTATAAATAAGTAATAGAAAAAGAAATCAAGGAAGTAGCAAAGGCAGGAAACTAGGGGTTAAAGAAATGAAGCAGTGGAACTAATAAAAGTTAAATGTGATAGACATGTAACATAAAGAGTACTAAACACTTACCTTATAATTGTTATTAACGTAGTCAATTATCATTTTTATACTTTTAATCTGTGTAAGAAAGAACAAAAAAATTTAAATTAATACAAGGTAGTAAAAAAAGAGTGAGCATGAGACAAAATGAATACATATTATAAATCACAATTCAAAGTACAAAATTAATTATACATATTTAATGGTTTATTTTTGCTGTTATCAGAAAATATCAAATTTCACTGAAAACAGTGAGTTGAAGGTATTCATCATATAACAGCGGGGAAAAAAAAACACAATCAAAATGATTGTGTTTAAAAAAAACAAATAATATAACTAATCAGAAATCAGAACTCCTCAAAAGTAACTTACATTCTATGACGTCAAAGGATGTCCTATGAACAGCTTATACTCTGTTGTGCTGTTACTATTTTCTGCCCGCCACTTTCTGAAAGATAAACTCCATCGTTTTAAGAAAACTGAGACATACAAAGCAATTTAAAACAGCACACTAAATTACAGCAACCTCTAGAATCATTATATTCCAATTACCTACCCTAAATTCTCACTTCAGTAAACAAGTCAAAAGGCAACATTGCTTCATACTCAATTGGTAATGTTTGCTGAAAGAATAGCCTTTTTTATATTTCAAATAAGCTGTGTAATATCCAGATGTTGTCAAAGGACCATCATAACATATAATAGCTGCAGTTGCAAATGTTCTTCCTGAAATTGATGACTGTGTAGCCAAAACATTTTTAATTAGACTTAACAACTTTTTTTCATCCAGTTTATGTAGTTGAAATTGTAAAATGACATTTCACCCATAAGTTTCTATAAAAAATATGGACAGCATTGCAGACTTACATTTCCTCTACTCCTTATTTTGATCTGCTGCTTGACTTAGCTTATAAACACAAACAGTTTTCGCTCTGTACTACAATTATCCACAAGGCCATATAGAGTAGGAGCCATTAGAACCTCTGGAAATTCCTCTAAACAAATCCCAAGATTCCTTTCCTAAAATTTTGGTTGTAAGAACACCAGGTAAGAATTTTGAAGGTGGAAAGGCAATCTTTTTTTGAAAGTTAAAACAGAATCATTGCAGAATTACCAGCCGTTTCAAGATTTTAAATAAGCTGTATAATGTCCTGAATTAGTTGAAGGACCGTCATGATATATAATTGCAGTAGTTATAAAAGTCCTTCCTGATATTGACAACTGCGAAGCCACAAAATTATTAATTAAAGTTGTCAATTTAGTTCCATCAGGCCTACATCGTTGGAACATTAAAATGACATACTGGCAATAACTTCGTAAAATTAACATGGACAGCATTGCAGACTTACATTGGCTACACTCCATGTTTTGATCGGCTGCCTTTACTAGCTTATTGAAGGATACTGATTTACTGTCAGGCAAAGTTAAATATATAAATCTTTCTGAGTCTACACTAGTAGTACTTGATAGCCTACAGTTCTCGCAGTCATGCTGCCATAGATAAGAAAGGCCAAACAGATAATCTACATCTACACCCTCATCTTGCAATACATCAAGCATATACATTAAAAACTCCTGACAATCCTGCTGAATATTTTCAGAGAATTCTGTTTGACCTGAACATTCGTCTAACAGAAAACGAATTTCAGACACACTTTCTACTCTCGTTCTATCAGCACTACATTTCTCTAACACAGAATTCAACAAACAGCATAAACGTTGTTCCGAATTGATCACAATCTGTTCTTTTAAAGTCTCTAGTGAAAAGAGAACATTAACAACTACATTAGCATAGCAGTTGACACCAGAACTATTTTCAAATTGAAAACCAACAACATTTTCAACAGAATTCATTTTATTGCTGCTTACAATTTTTGGATCATCGACTTTTGGTCTTTTTGATTCAACCTCCCTACTATTACTGATATTTCTTCATTTCCGGCCTACCAAATATTTCTCAAACAAAGGATATTGAGGCTAATGTGGCGCATACTCTCTTCTTAACCTATTGTATTCCTTAACACAATCTAGATCCGCACAAATGTTTGTGACATCACAGTCAATCAAGTACAATCCCGATAAAGTTCTGACTCGTGACAATGCTACATAAGCCATACCCTCTTTGAACACAGAACTGCCAAAATTCACTAAAGCAGTGTCCACACTTAAACCTTGCGATTTATGAATTGTCACCGCATATGCCAAGCAAACAGGAAACTGCTTACGGCGAACATATAAGTCTTTTACAAGCAAAAACCTTGCTGTGCAACGACCAATTAGCTGTACTTCCTCAATACCATCAAATTTAATTTTTAAAAATTCAATTCCATCTCTACTTCTGTATTTCTCAAAATCAACAACATTACCCATTGATCCATTTACCAGACCTCTTTCAACATGTAAATTCCTTCTCCAAATGATACGGCAATTTAAGCACACATTCAGAGTCTTTTCAAAACCCGCAGTTTTAGATATAGTCTTCTCAAATGAATCCAATTTAGATTTCAAATTCTCAGACAAAATAATTGTTGCTCCCATATGCTCTATTTTGTCAATAGCTTCCAGTTTCACAATCTCTTGTTTTTCTAAATTCAACATTTTGTTGTTGAAGATGGAACATTCTGCAAGAGTTGGCATCAAACATATTCCAGATTTCTTCACAGTAATTTTCTGAAAAATATCCTCTGGCAAAACGTCTTCTTCTGGATATAAATTTGACAGTAATCGTGCATGTAAAGCTTCTTTCCCACGCTCAGTCATTTTCCCGATTCTAACATCTTGTAGAATATTCTTGTAATCTTCGTCCTTCGCCTGACGCATATTTTCACGCAGCTCAGCATAACTGAAGTTTAACCATATGTTAACGTTGCCAATGCTCCCTAGGCACTTCTTGGTATCTTCATGTGTAAGCAGTTTAAACACTGGTTGTCCTTTCACTGGTGTCAGCTGCAGAAGATCACCAAAAACAATGATGTGTTTGCCACCGAATAACACATCATACTCTGTTTTAAGAACTTCCTGCATTCTCAAATGCACAAAGGCAAGCATGACATTGGAAACCATGCTTACTTCGTCAATGATAAGAAGTTTCATCTTCTTCAACACTCTAGATACTTCACAACAGGCATCCCCAGATAACTTGTGGTATTGTAATTTGTTATCATGCTCCACTGGCAGCATCAATAGCCGATGCAAAGTAATCCCTTTAATGTTATGAGCTGCCAGTCCAGTTGGAGCGGTCACACCACAAGACAGCGATGACTCAGTCCTTTTCTGCAGATAACATGAAATTGCTTTAATGAGGAAACTTTTCCAGTTCCTGCTTCTCCACTCACGTACAGTCGGACAGGCTTCAATGACGTACATGAGCACTCTTTCTTCTCATGACTTAATCCATGCTCAATTTGGTTGGTAACTTCGTCATATATTTTCCTCTGCTCAACGTTGAGTTGTCTTTCCAAATCTTCTAAGTTAACCGCATCCTCCTGAGCATGTGCCATGGCTCTTTCCACTTCAATCATGGCAGGGGCAGCTTCATTTTTGATAACTGGTTCTCCTAGTGGATCCTGACTCAATGAAACAGAACTCTGACTGTCCTGAGAACTGTCTCTAGCAATCTCAGCTGCAATTGTTGCTTCCTGCTCGATTTCTGCATTCAACATTTCTAGATATTTTGGAAAAACAGGACATTCTATGGACTCCTTGGCTGCATTGAAAGAGTCTTCGTAACAGAGGAAATCCCCAAGCAGTTCCTCTTCTGCACGCCAAGGCTTGAAAAGTTGCAAAAGAGCTAAATTAAAAAACTCTTTTCTTTCTGGAGATTCGCAATCCAATTTTCGATGATTTATCAATTGACATTTTTTTTGCTTGACCAGACATCCCTCACTTCCAATTACAGCATACACTCCTTTATCAATATCTTCTTTGATGTTCCTCTTGAAAACATAATTTTGAAAAACATCATACAGACAAACATTCTCCAGGTGACTGCTTCTATTTGGATAATATGTATCCAACATGTTGGTCTTCAAAATATCTGTACTGTTTGGCTCCTTCTCCGCCAAATACTCAATTTCCCGTACAGGTTTCAGAACTCGATTACGCGTTGCAGCAAGACCAAGACTCGCCCAAATGATACTCCTAGATTTGGCATAGAGACTTGCTGAAGATAACCGGTCAGAACATTCGTAAGCTCCGATTTCTCGATGCCACAACATCTTCAGACTGAAACTGTACAACTTCTTACTGAGGCTCTTTTCATGGGAAATATCCTCCCACATATCCTTCAGTTCTGTCTTTTCTTTTTTGGTGATGTAAGACGTCACATACCAAGCCACAGCCATACAGTTGTCAGCCACAAACTGTATATCCATGTCAGCATTCCACATGGACAAAATCACTGGGTTGTAGTCGTTAATGTACTTGGACTCTTCGTTTCTTTTCAAATTGTATGTGTTTTTGGGTGATTTCCTCGTCACATTATGTCACAGCGAAGACATCAAATTGTTAACTCTTCCTTTTGATATCACCGACCGTGGAAATGCAAAACGACATTTGGTGTAGTACTTGTCCTTGTTTCTGAATTTACGACGACAGTACTTTCCACAACGATGGCTTTGAAACCATAAAACTTGTTCTCTTAGACTTTTGTCTTCGTTTGTCTTTGGAACAGCACATGTAGCATACTGTTCTATGAAACTCATCACTAAGTCATCCGGATCTGTTTCAAATTTGGGTGCATCTTTGATCCACAGCAGCATATGTATATGAGGAGCTCCTCTTGCTTGATACTCCTTTCTCCAGAAGAAATCCAACACCTCTCCAAGAGGTGGATTTTTCTTGTTCATGATGAAAGACATCATAGCTTCAAATCTATGATTGAAGTACCTGCATACATTCACAGGATCCAAAGAGCACAGTTCTCCGGGTGTCTTGAATTCAATATTTTCAATGTTTCCATTTGCCTCTCGTAGAAATTCAAGTAAGTCTTCACAGCCATACTCAGCACAGCTGAGAGTGAGGAACCATGTGGGAGTTCCTAAGTTCCTCAGCATACATTTTAAGTCACCATGACGACGGTACCAATACTCATTAGTACCACGCTGACATGCCATCAGATTAATCAGGTGAGAATCCAAAATACTGTCTTGCACATTGACTTTATCCATAAAGTCCCTTGCCGAGATATTTCGCAGTTGTACACCACTTTTCAAGATGTGGTTCACTGCATAAGACAATCCAGAGAGATCACTTTCAAACAGTAGATGAAATAAATAGGGAATGCATTGACGAAACCTAGGATCTTCTGCATACAATCGTAAAGTCCGGTATTCTGAAGCAGGAATTTGAACAGGTTGCTCATCATATCGTCCTCCTCGACCTGTGGGAAATAACTGTGGGAAACACCGAGCTTCCAAACTTTCCTCCCAAACACTAATGGGACTCCCTTTGGCTTGTTTCATTTGAAACAAATCAATAGCATTCCCCATGACTTCCTTGGAATGCAAAGGATGAACACTATAATGTTCATATATTTCTTCCTTTTTAGAGGCTTCTACTTTCTCAATTTGTCCAGGACACAAATCGCTGTCCTCTTCTTCACTTACTTCCTCTTCTGCAACACATACATTCTTGAAGTACTCATTATTGTTTATCAAATACAATGTTGCCTTTTTGACTTTCCTAACATCCACTAAATCTTGCCAGATTTTCTTACTCTTTGTCGGAACACCATTAACTATGATAACCAGAGGTTCCTCTTCCACTTTCTCTACTCCAATTGTATTCATGTTTTTCTTCAAATCCAAAGGCAAATAAACAACCCTTCCCTTTAATCCTCTCAGTAAATCTGATGGAGGCAACTTCCCTGTCTTTGGCTCCATTCGTACAATAGCCTGAAAGGGATGGACGCTTTGAATCAAAATAGATTCATAAGTATTTAAATCCTTCAATTCAGAAGGAATGTCATCTAATTCCAGATTATTATAAACCGCTCTAGCAGGCATCTGGTTTTGGTTTAATTTGTTATAGCAATAAGTACACATACGTTGGTCTGTTCCCAAATCAAAACAATTTTCTACCATCAAGTATGTGACAAAATCCTTCCATTCACTATTGTTTTCCATATCACTTTTTGCATATAAATCCACTAACTTAGTCTGATTCTTATAATAAGTCCGTCGACAACACACACAAGTGAAATTAGGCCTCTCACATGTTTTCACCATAAACGTGGAAATTTCCTTGTGAAACTTATGTGTACTGAAAACCTGTACACTGTCTTCCACATTACCTTCTTCTAGTGGTTCAATATCAACATTGTTCTCTTTACCAGCAAAGTAACAGAACTCAATTTCTTGACAAATATTCTTCACATCTACTTCAGAACCATGCAAAAGAGCTCTGCTTAATTTTTTAAGCATAATTGCTGGACTCTTAGCATAATACAACATTCTAACTAATTTCCTCACTTTATTATGATGCACTGCTAGCATCCTGAAATGATGAAAAACACTCTGGCATACTCTCCTAGAAAGACAAGTCAGTGAATGACCATGCAAACCTGTCACTTCTCTCACTCTGCAAGGATCTAATTCTTGCAACAACTTTATTTTTTGTTTTAAACTTTTCTTATTAAATGTCCGTATAAAATCACAAAGCAAATTGATGGAATCCTGTCGCACACTGCAAATAGAACTACACTTCCAGGTGTACACTGGTCCCTTAGGACGTCTCCCTAAAACCTCATCACTTAACACCCCTTCTGCATCTGCAGACACAAGTATTTCTTTTTCAACCGGACGACCATCTTTTACCTCATATGCTCGACCACTGCTGTCAACTGCATGCACCAAATCATTGTCCTGAAAATAACTTTCCTCATTAAAAAATGCCTCACTATTTGAACTATGCATCCATTCTCCTAAGAAAACTTCACAAAAATTATTTCGATTAACTTCTCTCTTCCATCTACTATTTGATTTGAAAACATAGATTACCTTAATTTTCTCTACATTTTTCTTTTTCTTATAAAATGCCACTTTCTGTTGACCTTTCTTAAATTGTTTTAGCAAATTGACAATTACCCTGTTGCGGAACATTCGCCTACGAATGTCCCTGAATGTATTTTCCCTTCTACTGCCATGCGCAGAGTTATCTCCTGCTCTAGCAGAAACTTTTTTGACGGGCCTTTCCTTTCCATTTAAATAGGCTCTCTTTTTCTGGACTAAAACTTGTTCTGTAGTTATACTTTTGTTTCTACAAATGTTTCTAAGGAATGATTTCGTTCTCTTACCCGGAGCTTTCTTCGTGCGTTGAGGTGATTTTAATGTAGAGGACTGCTGCAAGCATTTAGTAATCTGCTGTCTTTGACGTTTCGTAGCCTTTCGGATTCTATCCTTAGACGGCATTGTCTAATTTCTAAATAATCTGCAGTTGAATCTGTGGTAGAATATAATAAAAAATGTTATTAACCACTATTATCAAACAGTAAATCAATAACAGTAAGAATTTGATTCAGCAATGCTATAAAGATGATTCAGTAAAATGTTCTTAATTTTACTGTGATAGTGATAGTATTACAGGGCTTTCATGCAAATGACTGCCCACCCTGCAATAAAAAGCCCACATGAAACTATACGCACATTAAATTGTGTACTTACCTGCAATAATCCATATGCCAGTGTTTAGGTCCCTCCACCCTGCCCCTCCCCCTCCCCGCCTGCCTGCCCCACCGTGACTCCCTCCACGACCCGCGGCTGCTATCTTGCAACATGGTGCATCTTGTAAATCTCTCCTGCATTATAAAAGTGACGCAACAGCAGCACAAAAGAGGCGCACAACCATCATAAATCTGCCCCTAAGACTTTAAGGGCCAGATGTAGGTCGGTCGGTAACGGCCGAAAATCGGTATTTTCGGCCGTTACCGACCGGTTTACAAAATTTGGCATGTAGGGGGCAATATTTTACCGAATCGGTAAAATTACCGAATCGGTAATTTTACCGATTCGGTAAAATAAAACATCTGTAAATATACCGATTTGAAGCCACCTGTTAGACCTGTCTGGCTTTTTGGCGTAGTCCCTCCTATTTATTATTTATTTTGTCCCCTTTTTGCCCCTCATACCCTTGATAATTTTTGTCCACTGACTTTTTCTAGGTGTTGGCCCAGGGGATAGGTGTTCTTTTCCCCCCTCATAATTTTTCACCTCAGGCCCAGAGGCCTGTTCTGACAGGAAAAGTTGGAACCACACAAAATGGTGGCTACCAACTGCCCTAACTGTCAAACTCAGAACTTGCCCATAGACCAGTATAGGGCGTTCCAGAACCTTCTGGTCCATTCTGGACCACTGAGGGGCAGCCTATATAAGGCGGAATGCGGGGCAGCCATTTTGTCTACCTGAGAGAGTCAGCTGGAGGACAGGCTGTAGCCAAGGGTGGGAAGAGGCTAGACATAGGGTTGATCTCCTGGACTGGGAAGCTGCCTTACTGATTCACCACACTGCCCCCTTTGGGTTACTTGTCCTGACCCCGCTGTTGAGGGTTACTGGAGACCCTGGGCACCTAGCTTGCCCCTTGTCTAAATCATATAGGGGAAGAATTCAGGAGAAGGAGACTGCAGCACTGCGGAGCGCAGTCCTCTGCCCAGTTGGAGAGACTTTTGATAAGTGTGCCCCCCCCCTGTCCCCAGCCTCTGTCCAGGGACTGGTAACTGCTCCAGGACTGCTAGCCGCCCCCAAGGGGTTGGTGTGTGCCAGAGGGTTTTGATCAACCCAGCTTTCTCTTTGCCGTCCCATTTTACTATCTGCCCCTCACCTGCAATTGCTGCCAGGTGCTCGCTTAGCCTCGTGAGGTGCGGGAGGAAGGTGACGTGGACGCCTCGAGAGAGCTGCTGGACTCGCAGCCCTCATCCCGGTAGCTCAGTCAGGGGGTGTACGATCTTCCTGCTGAAGAGGGAAGAGAGCGCCCGGATGTGGAAGCGACTCGGAGTCAGCAGCTGAAGTGTTGTGGAGCCGCTAGTTCCCCGCGCATGCTCCGTGAGCGGACAGCAGGCTGAGAGCGAGGCGGCGCTTCCTCAGAGCCGCTAATCCCCCGCGCTTGCCCCGTGGGCGGGCTACAGGTCTGACGAGAGGCGGCGCTTTCCTGGAATTGCCAACCCCCGCGTTCGCCGCGTGGTACAGGCGCCCAATACCCCCAGAGACCCCCCCCCTTAATGAAGAAACAGTGGGACATCGGCGGGAGCTCCTAACAGCGGGAGCGGATCAGCGCGACCTCTCCTCAGCGCAGAGGTGTATTCCTGCGTGGCCTGGCCGGTGAGGAGGGGAGGCGACGCTGACAGGAAGGACATCAGCGGTGAGCTCCAGCTGCCTACAACTTCCCACGACAGCTGAAGCAACACCTACAACGTGCAACAAGAAAGGTGGGGATCTGGGTTGGTAAGGACTGGACCACGGTACAGGAAGGTCCCACAGTTGAGAATACCTCACACAAGTCCCTAGTGTGGATCCAGGGGCAGGATTGACTAAACTACGTAATTGAGACTGGGAAACTCTCCCAAAGTACTTGGGCATTGCATCAGAAAGCCTCATTGGTCATTGGGGCAGGGTAAAGTGGCCAAGTCAGTAATCCTGGTAATATTGTTGAATATGATGTCTGCTTCCTTTACAGAGGGGGTCAAGTGAAGAAGCTATTCAACAGTGGTTATAAGAAGGGGTATTACTAACGTGGTGTTGAAGTACTTTTGGGTTGAGGGAAGTATTAAGCTCCTCATACAGCACACGGGTGGTATCATACAGCTTGTGTAATTCCTACACTTCTCATTGGGTGTGCGCCCTTGTTGTGATTAAAGGTTTAGAGCCCTACATCATAACCACGCCTGAATAAATGTTAGAATCTGAGTAAATGTACTAGTGATGTGAAATTGATGATTTGAGTTAGCATTTCTGCAGGGACTGTATCAATTGTCTGACTATATTGTATTGAGCTATCATCTCTAAAAGGAAGTCTGCGTAAGATGTTGAGTTATTAACTGTGAAAGACTAAGGATATTTACAGGTTGAATGTATTGAGTTGTAATGTTATTTCCACAGCCAGAAAAACGTTACCATCTCTTCTGATCTATGTGTAAAATCTTCACTTGTGAATATTAGAGCTAAAACAAAGAGAATCTTATTTTTATAAAACAGCTCATATTTTCCTATTGGTGTAGCGTCCTTTTTAAGTGTATTGCGTGGATTTACTGCTGGGTGGTCTGCAACCTTCACACTGTGCCTCTAGAATTGTATGTCTTGCCCCTAGGCCAGGCTACCCTAGGTGACCTGACATCCCAGGTTCTAACACCACCCATATGTAGGTGGGACTCTTCAGAGTCCCAGGAGCCTTAACGAATCGGTATTTTACCATCAAAACCAATTTGATGGTAAAATACCGATTCTGGTGTGCATGCAATTGATTTCAAAAAACGTTTTTAAACCTTTTATGTAAAACAATTATATACCTACATTCATGGGGAACTGACTTAAAATGCCCTAATACACATGAAAACGTTTTTTTAAGGTACTTGCACCTTTTTTTCAATAACTTTTAACATGGCTATGTAACTCAAACAATCAAAATCAAAATTTTTCAAGCACACATGGGGGTGTATTTACAAGGGCCTTGCACCACGGGGAAAGTGAGTACAAATGACCAGACACACATGGGGACGTATTTACAAGGCCCTTGAACCAGGGGGAAGTGACTTGAAAAGGCTAAGCACACATAGGAGAGTATTTACAATGTCCGTGCAACACTTATGCATCATTTTTTACATGTACACTGTAGAGCAGCATGGGGCAATAACAACACAGATGCATCATGCATCTGTTCCGCAAAAGCGATGCATTGCAGGAGTCACATCACAAGTAAATAAATTCTCATAATTTTTTAAAGCATGCCTTTTCCTTAAAAACGATTTTCTGATCATAATTTGAAAACACAGCACAGCTCCTATGTACAACCACACCTTGTCAGTACTAATACTTTACATTATCTGCAATTACAATTGGTAAAAGAATGCAAAATCGTCTTTGAAAGCATAATGCAAACACTTGACTCAAAACATCATTTTAAATACACAGCTGGCTTTCTTATTTACGCAAAAAAGCATACTAGTCTTTATCTAAAATATAGAAACGATAACTTACCTTTACAAATTCTTTTTGAATTTCAAAACAGTCTCAGAAACACACCAATTTTTCTTTAGCAGAATTAAAGGTATGCACTCCAGAGGCTGGAATCAACAAAGGCACTGAAACGCTGATATTCATCACACATATCTCTCATGTCAGCCAATCAAAACTCTTCCCTCACTATTATCAAATCAACACCCTTCCCCCCTCTGCCCTTTCTGCCCTTTTTCCATAGCAACTACCTCCTGCCAGACCTCTCATGTTTACAAGTTCACACAACAATGTTTCAAATGAACTCTGAACTCTCAGTACACCTGCTAATCCACTGCAATGTTTCATAACATCATTTTTAAATAACCATTCAAATTACATCTTTCAAAGAACACATCCATGCACCCTAACTTTCTGTTTTCAGCAATGGAAATACACCAATCACTACTTATGAATCATTTGCACTCAAACTCCACAGTTTTTTTTTCATTACAAACTTCACTATTTCAACTGCCATTTCATTCCCACACTTCATCTGACTGCAGCAAAAACTCCTCTCACCATGTTTTCTGTCTGGATTCTTGGACATAGCTACATCCACTGGGCTCACAGGTATGCTGATAACAGAAATTTACACAACCTCAATTTAGAAAATGTGGAAATCAAATGGATTGGCCGAAGAGGATTGAAGTGTCACCAATTGATACCATTGGTGAAAACCTTTTTACATTTGCCAAACCCTGACCTCATAATAGTGCACTGTGGAGGAAATGATTTGGGCACTTTGACTGGGGTAGGTCTGGAAATGCTCCTAAAAGACACCTTTGAGCAATTGATGACACTTTTTCCTCAAACTGCCTTGGTATATTCCAATATATGCCAAAGACAAAAATGGAGGTGGTCCAATCAATTTTGTCCACAAATTGAGAAATCGAGGAAGCATGTAAATAAGTCTGTTTCAGCTTACATGAGAGACCATGGAATGGGTGCTATCTACAACAATACCTTGCGTTACTAAATGCAAGATATCTACAGAGGAGATGGCGTGCATTTCTCAGATGAGGGGAACAGAGTTTTCATACTAAATTTAAGAATGTGTATTGGTTCCTACTTATAAGTACCTAGAACTTACACAGAACTTAAAAGCTCTTTTCAGAGCTACCGTAACTTTATTTACTCTTTTGAAATTTCGAATGTACCTTTTTTCACTAATTTTCACTTATGTTCGCTTCCCGGTTCGCTACCCGGTTCGCGTACCGGCAGCTAACCGCGCGAAAAATTCAATTTCTTTTCTCGACATATATGAGCCTCCTCAGCCACCCTCAGAAAACCTAGGGGGTCAGGATACGTCTAAAGTACCCCCTTCTACCCATTCTGAACATTATTTACCCTCCATCTTGTATCTCAATTCTACCGAAACACAAAATGGAGGACTCCCGTAACGCTGCAGGTTCGCGTACCGGGACACGCACTGACAAGCACTCGCTCAAAAAAGGTGGGAAAGTAATTTACATAAAAACCACTGGAGACACTTTCACCAATTAAACATTAGCTCATACTACATACCAATCCCTATCATTTTCACAAATTTGGTTGGAATTCCATTTAGCCATTTAGCATGTAGAACTCTCTAAAATCCCTGAGGTAAATTACTTCACAAAACATATCGGAAGTGTTGGAATTGACAACCAATTAAAATATTACTTTCAATTTCTACTATTATATCATGACATTTGATTGGTTATGTACCTGAATATATATAAACAAAGAGAGAGAAACACAGCCATTTTGACTACTACTTCTTGAAGTGCATATCAACTACATTTCAACTGATAACTTCAAGTTCTATTTAAAAGGTAAGATATTATTTTAAAAACTGAAGTATGTTCTGTACTGTAAGCTAATTAGGAAAACATTTTCTGATAGTTATATTCTATCACTCTGTAATACTTATAGAATAAAATAGACTTCTCTGTTTTAGTTATGGATGGAGTTAGACTTGTCTTGTATAATTCAGAATTGACTAAGAGTTTATTTCATAATTTTTTTCATATTTCTACTTCCAGTTTGATACCATACACTGCCCAACGAAAAAATCACTGTTTAAAAAACCAAACTACCTGTCTGTACTTAAACCCAACAGTGCCCTATCTGTACTGATATATTTTTTAAAAATTCATTTTACAGCATACAAAATGGAAGGACAACAGAAAAATAACTTGGAAATTGTTGCGGGAACCAAAACAGATTCAGAAATTGACCATGAATTCAATGATGATTCACGGAACAATGAACTTCTGCAATGTGTGGAAGCAGTAGATTTCCTACTGGAAAATGAAAAAAAAAATGATAATGAATTATTAGAATTTCTTTTAAATTTTGAAAAAGAATCAGAAAAATAAATTTTTATTTCATAATTCAAAAATTGTTTGACACATTATTCATTTTTATATGTATTTTGTAAACTAGTAGCAAATTGATTATAATATAAAGTCAGACTTTAAATATACTGTGCAACTTTTTTGTGTTACATACTAAGTTTGCTCATAGTTACTTCCTTTCTTCCACTATATTATCTCCAATGTGTATTTAACATCTCTTTATCATCTCCTACCTCCATATTGTTTCGGCTTTCCAGACAGACTATGGTATGAATTCCATATACCACAAAAACTTCAGAAACAACTTGCAAGATATCTACAAAGGAGACGGTGTTTATTTATTTTTAGACTCTGCATTGGTACCTACATGTTGCTACGTAAATTAAAAAAAACAAAAAAAAACAACAAAACGAACAATCAATAAACATACAATATGTTAAAAGTCAATCATTCTTGTATCCTTATAGTACGCTCCCCGGACCGTTTTCCGGTGCGCATACCGGGCGCACCCCACGAAAAAAAACGATTTTTTTATTTTTTATTTTTAGGCCCCGCGGGGCCCTTTTAAAGCCTCCACATCAAACATAAGGGGTCAGGGAGGATCTACTATGCCCCCTTATGGTCATTTGCCCCTTCGTTTTGGCCTCCTCTTGTCTCTCGATCCTACCGAGAGACAAGATGGCGGCCGCTACGGACTGTTTAGAATGTTGACAGACACCGGAGAGCCAATCAGCTTCGCTTCGCAAAGCTCCGTTACGCGAAAAGTTCGCGAACCGGAGCGCTATCCGGGACGCTGTCACAGATATATCTGTTTTTTAAAACGTTAATTTCTCAAAATCCACTGGAGCACATATATTGAGACCCAGCAAAGGCACATCGGGCTAACAGTCCCTACAATTTTGCCAAGTTTCGTGCAAATCCATTCAGCCGTTCGAGCTAAAAGTGAGGCCAAACGCCCTATGGAAAACTCAATGTTAAAAACGCGTTTTGGGACCCCCTTTTTTCTCGGCCCCCCCTTGACGAAACCCCCCCAAAGTTTCAGGGGCTGCTCAGAAACAAAATGTGCCATTTTCCTGAAATTTTCAGCCGATTCCGTCCACAAACGTCAAAGTTATTAGACATAGAATTTTCAAAAGTCCCATAGAGAAAAAATCCTAACTATATATACCTACTGGCGACCGCCAGTAGGTAATATATATATATATATATATATATATATATATATATATATATATATATATATATATATATATATATATATATATGTGTACTTCAAAACTGCTGCTCGAGCGATCCTCGGCCAAACAACGCTGATGTCATCGGTAGTAGCAGCCGCTACTCTTTATTATATATATATATATATATATATATATATCAAGCAGGATCTCTCTACTCGAGAGAGTGATGAGCCGCACACATTTAGGTAAAAAGGAATCGCTTTTATTAAAGTTGCAGTGCTGGCAATTTCCTCTTTCCCTGATGCATTTCGGTCAGACACCGACCTTTTTCAAAGGGGGAAAGCCACAGCATCACTGAGTTTAAACAGCTCACTAACTAAAGTTGCTCTTTTAAGGATGAACGCCCTCTGGTGGTCGCCGCTATGGGCTGGCTGTCTCTCCAAAGCATGCTGGTTAACGTAGTGTGCTGTAGTCCTGGGTAGTTGTTTCCCATCTGTGGGTGATGCTAATGTTCGATGCTGCTTTCCTTTTTACCTGAAATCCTCATGCAGCCCACTTTTAAGCTGCTGGGGTCCATCCAAAGTCTAGTCCTTGGTGGCTGCCTGCTGCCCTATATGTCTTCAGAAGCCACACAGAGAGGTTCAAGGTGGGGCAGCTACGGCGCACATTTCTTGGCAGTGCGTTGCTCGAGGCAGGGCCAAGCCTCATAACATCAAGCAGGATTTCTCTACTCAAGAGAGTGATGAGCCGCACACATTTAGGTAAAAAGGAATCGATTTTATTAAAGTTGCAGCGCTGGCAATTTCCTCTTTCCCTGATGTGTATATATATATATATATATATATATATATATATATATATATATATATATATATATATATATATATATATATATATATATATATATATATATATATATATATATATATATATATATATATTTTTTTTTTTTTTTTTCATTCATTTTCCTGACCAGACAGGGGTAAAAAGTGTGTGTTAGTAATCCGTCATTAATCTATGTAATGGGAGTCAGTGACAGTCAACGAATTTCAGGTACAAAGAGCCTTTCTCAAGATAACAGTGTGCCCAACGACCATATAACGTCTATATAACCTATGATAAATATGAAGGACATACTAACAAATGTGTTTTGTTTTATCACATGAAAATAATGAGTGAGTTATGTATATACAGTTCATTAATGCAACATGATAAAACTCCCTGACCTGGCCCCAGACTGTCTGCATTCACAATTGGCTGCTGGGAATTTATTTGTGTGTGAGCTGAGGCAGTGTCTTTAATGGGCAAGTGGGGCTGTTCATCTACCTTGAATGTCCCATCCTGCCTCACCCTGTCTGGGAGAAATACACAAAGGACAACTGTGAACTACACCTGGTGTTATGACCCAGGAAACAGACTGCAGGCATCAAATACATGGGACAAGAAGATGATAACTTTCTAAAAGTAGCATTTTCAGAATTGTGAGTTAAAATCCGACATTACAGCTAAAGAGGCTTTTCCCGGAGGTCAAACGTGATATTTTCACATTCTCCCAAACAAACGTTACCACTTACTAAATTATTAAGGCGAAATGATATCCTTTGGGAGAGGTAGGCCTCACAGTGGTGAAAATGGGACTTGGGAGTTTTTCACTTTTTAAATACAATGCACCATTTACCTTAGGGGTACATTATATGTGATAAAAAAGGGAGTTTTAGGCTTGGCAAGGGGTTTATTTTGCCAGGTCAAGATGGCATACCAGTTGCAATGGCTAGCCAGAGACATGTTCTAAGGGGTTATTTAAGTGGTTTGCACAATAAGTGCTGCAAGCCCACTTATAGGGTTTAATTTACCAGACCTGGGTGTATGGTGCACCACCTTGCTAGGTACGTATACGTAAATTAAATATGCCAATCAAGTATAAGTCAATTTTACCATGTTTAAGGGAGTGAGCACAAGCACATAAACACTTGTTAGCAGTAGTAAAGTGCACAGAGTCCTAAGGCCAACAAAATTATATCAGAAAACCAGTAGTGACGAAGGCAAAACTTTGGGGGGGAAGATTACCCTATGGCTGACAGGTCAAACAGTGATGTTCTGAGAAAATATAGACTCAGACCAAAAATAAACAAAATGCTTTGTACTTAATCCTAACTTCTATGAAAATTGTTGGTATAGTAGTAGAGTTAATATATTTCATCTCCATGATTATAAGTACATACATCTTCAACGTTGTAGATATCCTAGTTAAGCTTGGGAATGGACAATAGTTCTCTGTGGGAGCAAACTATGTGTGACATCATGTCTTAGTGGGATATATTTAACAAAAACCAGTGACACATAATTACAAATAACTTGTATGAAACGGAAGGTAGGTACAACGTCATACCCATTGAACTGTATATAAGTTAAATATATTACTTAGCAGTACATTCCATATAACTCAAGATGAGTTGTGTATGCAATCAATGTCCTATTGAATCTCTAAAATTTCAGAATATGGCCCAAGTGGCCAATAAACGGATCTTCTACTAGTTCGAAAGAGAATGGTCGCATTCCTCAAGGTTTTTTACATTGTTTGTTACATTGTTATTATAGGTATCATCAGCATACACAGATGTCCAATCCAATTACTTCCTCTACTAAACAGTTCCATACATAAAGATCTAATACTATTTCTTAAAAGTCTTCAAAATGTGTCACAAATGTGTCAAATGTGTCACAAAATTAAACTCATGAGAGGATGTTGATGAACAATGTCCTGATGATCACACTCTACATTACTTTATAACTTTCAATTGCCACTATGTGGTTATGGTTCAGTCATAGTTTTCTCCATTTCAATCAAATTGGCACTCACTTGGCACAGGTGGGCTGTGCCCAGCTTGCCAATTTTTGTGTATGTTTGTGCAGGGGAAATAGCTAGAAGGGTAATACAAAAATATGATTCCCCATTTTTGCTCCAATAAGAACTTTTGCTCACAAGTTCAGTAAAACCATTTAACAGATTTATTCACAACTAGTCTTTCATTGTATGGTGTAAATCCTTCAATAGCTTTTCAGATGTTTTAGCATTAACACATTTTGATATATTGGACAAATTAAAAAAATAAGCAAAGGTGGTTGGAAAGGGTGTTCTTTCTCATATCTTCCACTTAGGACTGATGAATCCAAACCTGGGCCAACTAACCTAAGTACGCTAATTGGCATACTGCAAAACAGACAACAGTATTGAGGTTGCCATTACAGAAAACACAAGTCTCAATCCCCATGTCCTTAAAAGCAGGAAGAGCATTATCTGATTGCAAATCCCAGTACCGCATTTGTGGACCAAAAAGGTCTATCTGGGCCCTTCATCTGTCCTATGACCTAGGTTTAAGAACAGTTCAAATATTCAGCGCCTCATTTATGAGATTTTACCGTAGTAAAGCGCTACAGGTCTTCCTGCTGCGCTAACCTACAGTAAAAGAAAAGGGCAGGAATGCACCATATCTATCACATCTGCACATTCCTGCCCTTTGCTCCTATGCCGGGGCACAATGGGCTGCCGTGCACCAATACAGGCACCTTTGCAACATGCAGAGATGATTATTTCTGTGCAGGAAGGAAAAACTTCATGCACAGATACAATCAGTAGAGGCTTTTTCCTCTTTCTAATTGGAAAGGGAAAAACGAGGAGAAATAAAGAAATCTCGTTGTGCCCCTGGCGCGGCCCCAGATTTATGATTTATTGTAAATCTGGGGTACTGTCAAAAAGCCATGGACGTTGCTGGGAAGGCCCTCAGCAACACCCATTGCACGCCCCTTTAATGCCGAAAACTGCATTAAAGGTCGCCATATTTACGAGGCAGCATTAAGCAAAAAAAAGTAACCCTGGGCGTAGTGGGCGTAGTGGGGCTTCGCGGAGCTACGTGAAGTGGGCGAGAAACTACGCCCACCTCCGCACTCCGCGTAGCCCCACTACGCACCACAGGCCTCCCTCCCGCCCTCCCTAAATACTTTAAATTAAAAGTGTAAAATAATTAAAAGGCACTTACCTTGCCTGCCGCTGCCCGCCGCTGCCCGCCGCGTCCCCGTGGCTCGCTATCTTCATTGCTGCCGTCTTGTTTACTAATGCGCATGCGCGGGTGGCCGCGCATGCGCATTTTTTCGTGAGAAAAGCGCATGCGCTGCCACCCGCGCATGCGCATTAGTACACAAGACGGCAGAATGAAGATAGCGAGACCCGGGGACGCGGCGGGCAGCGGCGGGCAAGGTAAGTGCCTTTTAATTATTTTACACTTTTAATTTAAAGTATTTAGGGAGGGCGGGAGGGAGGCGGGTGGCGGCCAGCTATGCTCCGTCTGCGGAGCGTGCGTAGTGCTGGATTCTACGCCTGCTACGCAAAATGCGTAGAAGCCGGCACGGAGCGTAGCCGCCCGCCCACCCCTAAAAAAAAGCCACTTAGTGCTCCCACGTAAATATGGAGCAGGCTCCTGCACCACAAAACATTACAAAAAGTGACGTTCCTGTGGCGCAAGGGGCCTCATAAATAAGGACCCCAGTTTTTAAAAACAGTTTAGAAAGTAATAATTGCATCATGTACTGTGTTTACACGTTGTTTTAATCAACAAATGGCCTTTTTAGGGTGCTGAAATCAGATCCATGGTCAGTAAGCTGAAACATGTTTTTTAAAGACATACTTTTCCAAATTAATATGAAAAAGTGAAAAAATAGAGGGACCTGGGCTAGTAGTTGTAAAGGTTCCAGACTGGGCCTGACATGTGGCCAGACCCTGCTGACAAATCTACTGTGTATAACCAAAGGTGCTGCTGTCTTTGCTGGGTGCGGGTTATGAGCACAGCCTGCAAGCAAACCTGGTTGAATCTGAGCATAATCCGAGCATGGGGGCTCTATCTGCCTTAGTAGGATCATCGCGGAAGCTCACAAATGACCAGCAGCTGCGGCCAGCCACCACTGAGCACTGCCGAAGGGTGTGTACTACAGGTGTGGCCTCCTGTGGTAGTTTAAACATAGGAGAACTGTATGGCGTTTTAGATTCCAAATGAATTCTCCTGATTCATGCCCTTATATAGGTACAATTCGCATTTCCCTTATATAGGCATATAAATCAAACACTTACTTAGGCATAGCCCAAGTTACTCAAATACAGGCATGGATACTTCCATCCGTTCATCAAACGTCACAATGATTTCTTGGAAAACCAGACTCTTAAGCAGAAGGGACTTTCCCTAGCCTGAATATTGCTTTCTCCAAGAAACACATTGTTATGCATGAACAACTATTCCTTAGGGGTTCATCCATGATGTTCATATGCCCGGCTTTACGTCAAAGCTGGCATTCCTTAGCACCTTCAAGGTATAAATATATCTTCACTTGCCATAGCAAAGCATGGTGTGGTTCAGTTCAGTTTGACGACCTACTTGCCCGACGCAGCTCCCTACAGCAAGTGCCGAAGGAAGCCGACTCTCCAGCTGACGCATTGACAAGAAGCTGTCCTCCTCTGCCGAGAATCCAGCTCCAGTGTTTCTGACTCCCCTGGGGGGGTGCTGGGAAATCGAGTCCCGAGACAGAGATACCAACCTCCTTCATTCTAACGTATGGAGCTTTTTAGAAACAAGATAAACCTTTGGAAATTCTTGGCAGAACTAAAATGTATGCTAAACAATACTTATTTCTTCCCTCATACTAGACCTAGGTTAGATACATTGGGGTAGAAGTATTTTAGAAGCACCAGTTGAGTATTTTAGCGTGTGTTATTTATGTATGTATTTTTATATGGCTTAGAAACCATACAATGCTATTACAGTATTATTTTATACAACTATTCTCGCTGTACGCATTATACTTTGCATTCTGTCTAACGATTGTAGCAGTTCACCTCTCCTGCATGAGAAAGAAGAAGGTTCAATAAACCTTTTATGGAAAAGACCCGTCTCACTATTTCTCTGCAACTCTGTAGAAACGAAGCATGCAGGATTGACTGAGTAAAATAGTTATCTATTGTTTCCACAACTCTGAAAATATTTTCCAGTCCTAGGGAAACAAAGTTGTCATATTTATGCGGTTGTCAGAAAAAAATCCCTTTTTGTGTATTTGAGAAAGCTTTTAGTGACATCTGAGCTAGCTGGCACTCACAATTAAGTTTAGTATATTCCATAGATACCTACTGACCTACGTCATATCTATAGGATATATTATTCAAATGCGCAGAGTCTATTGGGAATATAGGAACTACACTACATGGCACCCAATGTTTGGTAAGGCACTAATTTAACGCTAGATACTAAAGTAACTCAGTCGTGCTTTTCTCAAAGACCCCTTTTCCATAATGCTCCAATAGATGTCTGGAGTGGGTAAAAGGATAATATCAGCCATAGCTGAGTAGGACGAAAATCCTTTGTATTAGCTTTTTGGTTTGTTCAACTTTGAAGGATACAGTGTATCAAAATATTGTGCACCTTATTTTTGTTTCCTTGAAACTTGCTCTGCAAACTTTTAGTCAACAAAATGTCGAATAACGGCAACAACCCCGAGAACAGTGGAGCTGCGGCTGATCCTGCCGATGCAGCTCTTAACTTTTCAGGTTTTAATGAAACCGACGAGGATGCTATATGTACTCCACTAAATCCATCACCATAAAACTTATAAAAAATGGCCTAACATCGAGAGGTGGTAGGGTAGTTTTTGTGATAGAGGCACATGAATGTCACTAGACAGAGGTATTCTATTTGTGGATAGTCTTCCCTAAAGCAAATCCAGTAACACATGTGTTTCACTTCTACAAAGAAGATGAACCACCGGAGGAATACAGGGGCATATTATCAAGGGGGTTTATCTCCGCTTTTTTGGCTTTAAATGCCAAGAAAGCGGAGATAAAATTATCTCCCTATTTCCTAGCTGTCGCTAACACCAGTCAGCGACAGCTAGTAGGAGATAGCGACCATCTTGGGCCCCGCTTTGCATGTCAGTGATATTTATCACTAATGACATGCAAAGTGGGCGTGCCAATATGTTAGCGACTGTAACATCGCTATCTCCTATTACCAAGTTTTGGAAATATTCGCGCTAAGCGCGAATATCTCCAAAAGCTAACACCTGCCCTGAGCAGTTCTTAGCCATGTTATCCAATGGGAGGTGGATTACATGGCTAAGAGCATTTGCTCGGTAATGCATGAATATCGCGGACTTTTCAGCGATATTCATGCATTTCGGCCGATTTTCATCGCTTAGGAGATAAACCTTGATAATATCAAGGCTCCTAAGCGATAACAATCGTCGCTACACGGAGATAAAATTATTGCCGCTAAGCCAACCTAGCGATAATTATCGCTAGTTGTTGGTAATATGCCCCACATTCCTTTTGAGGATATTAAAATTCCACTAACTTACCAGGAGCATGCGCTCTGGTTTAAAGGCACGCTAAAACATATAAATCAGGTCCACTAGGTAGACCAGGAGCTGCATGACTAGCTTTAGCCAACTACAGACCTGACCCAGACATTGAATCAATGTTGGATGAACAATTACTTAATAATATACAAAGATTAGTAGAATTACACAGTTAAAGGTCTTTTCTAAAAACACTCCTACTCCTTCTAAAAAGAAGTGGGAAAACACTAAACAAACTTCTAAAGAGAAGCGTTCTCATTCCCGAGGTAGGTTTCCTTAAAAGGAGCCCTCAGAAAGGAGGCATAACCTCGGGAATAGGGATAATTTGAGAAAACCCGATAGATATCAAGATACTGATACACGTTCTTCTTGTGCCTTTCAGACTTCATCACAGAAATCCAAAAGAAGAGGACGATCAGAAAATAAGTAAGAACGCTTGAAGTCCAAACGCGAACAACACGTTCAGAAAAATAAGAAAACTCAATTCACCAAAAAGAAAGTACCAGGTCTAAAAATCAGACATGCCAAGGATCTTGAGGACACAACTCAGGAACGGGGAATGGGCTCAGACAATGTTGGACAGTGCAGCAGAAGTCACCATAGCTCGCAAGAACTTGAAGGATCATCTGGAGATAATGGACTTGAATGAATTCATTCAAGTTGAAACTGCAGATACCGGGGTTAGTTCTCCACATAGGTTATATGAAGTAACTCACTCGGATGGAGGGAGATATACCAAGAAAAGTGAAAGCACTCTTTTGGGAGTGACTTTCTTTTTTTTTTTTTTTTTTTTTTATTGGAACACGTAAAAAATCAAAGTACACAGAATAGTCATCACATAAGACATAATGCATAGCTCATAACAAACTAAGGGGCCGATCAGGATCGCGGACGGACTTGCGTCCGTCCGCGACCCCAGAGCAGGAGGGAACCTCCGCATGGCATGCGGAGTTCCCTCCTGTGCAATTAGGATGTGACCGCCACCCTGGCGGTCACATCCTCTATTTTTAACATTGCGGCGGGTGCAGCTTCAAGCTGCACCCGCGGCAATGTTAAAAATGCACGCATTGCTTTTGCATGCAGAAAGAGGCAGGCACCGTGCGGTGCCTGCCGCTTTCTGCATGCAAATGCAGGGGGGTACCATAGGTACCCCCATGTGCACCCCCCACCCCCCCTTCACCTAGGGGGCCCGCAACGGGCCCCCGCAGTGAAGTTCCGTATGCTTTTCCACGGCGGGAAACGCGCCGCGGAAAAGCATAATTCACTGCCCATCCTAATATGGTGGACGGTGTCTGAGAGACACCGTCACCATATTAGAGCTTTTCCGCCGCGGTTGTAAGCCAACCGCGGCGGAAAAGCTGCGGACGGAAACCAGGACCCACCAGCCATCCTAATGTGGCGGTGGGTCCTTGGTCAGTCCGCTGCGGTTTTTCCGCATCCTCGGGGCCGGCGGTGGCTTCCGCCGGCCCCGAGGATGCGGAAAAACCGCAATCCTGATCGGCCCCTATAAGTCCTGCACTACATTTGATAAAGAATAATAAATACGAGCGTTATATAAATACAGATAAGAAGAAAAAACTATACAATGGAAAATATATACAAATTTACACACACCATATGGTCTTTAAGCCTCATAAAAATCAGAAAAAGTCCCCCATATTTTCCATTCCAATCTCTTTCTCCGTCTAGATTCGGCTAACGAAAAGAGACTCCACTCTAACTTATACAATTTATATAACCGGGCTTGCCATTGTTGAAACAGTGGAGGTTTTTCTTGAAGCCATTCTACTGCAATACATAATCGAGCTACTGTCATTATAAAAAAAATAAAGTGTTGAAAACGACAAAGTTCATTATTTTGACTATCACCAGGGATCTTCCCTAAGATCATCATAGATGGGGTGATTTTTAAATTGACCTTTAGGATAATAGACACAAAATTTTCAATGTCTTGAATACATTTTCCTAATATAGAACAAGAAAAAAAAAATATGTACACTATCTGCATTATCTACTTTGCAACGAAAACATTTGCCATCATGACCTCTTCCCCACTTTAACATTCGTATAGGTGTGTAATATAAATCAAACACATTTTTAAAAAATTTAGCTTTTAGATTAGCAGACATCAAAACATCTTTAGACAACAAAATCAAATTTTCCACTTCTTTGTCATTGTCTCCCAGTAGCTCCCTCCACTTTGCTTGTATTTTAACTAAATCGTCAGGCTTCTCTTCCAAAAGCATACGATAGAGAACACCAATCTTAACTTGTTGTGCAATGCCCTCTACAATTTTATGCTTTTTTAGGGATATTTTATGTTTTGTGAGATAATCTCGTATTTGTAAAAACTTAAAGAAATAACTTCTAGGTAGACCAAATTCTCCACACATTTCAGAAAACGACTTACATTCCCCTGCACTCGAAAAAAAATCTCCCAAACAAAACACCCCTTTTTTTTGCAGATTCCGAGCCGCTCCATCCGAAAATATCATAGGTAAGAATTTGAGAGAAAAATATGGAGTATAATATGACAGTTTTCTTATATCAATAAGGCGGGCCACCCACTTCCATGTTTTATAGGCACTAGCAAGAACCTTAAATCGCGTCCTTTTATAGTAATTGCCATCAATTTCATTAAAAAACATTTGTTTTGTGTTTGAGCCCATCAAGATCTCGAATATGGTGGGATAATTATGCATATGCTCCATGGCATCTCTTACTAACAGAAATCTCATTTTTAACAAAAAACATACTACATAATATAAAAAAAAGTCAGGTACCCCTAACCCTACCCATTCAATAGGTAAAATGAGATGTTTCATCGCCCGCCTAGGTTTACCGGGGCTCCAAATGAATTTACCACAGAGAGATTGCAAAGCCTGCAGTTTGGGTTTCGGAAATTCCAAAGGTATCGATCGGAATAGATAGAGAATTTTCGGAAGGACATTCATTTTGATGACATTAGTCCTGCCAATAATAGTCAAGTATAGCCGCTCCCATTTCTCCAGCGAAATTTTAATTTTATGGAAAGCATTACTCCAATTAGCATTAACCAATTCTTCCATATCAGTTTTAATACGTATCCCTAAATAAGTAACTTCTTCCACCACCCTCTCATCCTCCCAAGTTATGGCTTCTGAACAAAGAATTTGTGTTTTGGTGGCATTGAGTTTGTACCCTGTTATCATGCCAAATTCCTTGGCTAATCTCTCAATTTCCAAACTAGCAGTTTCCGGGGTATCCGTAACTACTGCTACATCGTCCGCGTAGGCGAAAACTGAAAAAGAAAAATCAGTAACCGTAAAGGGGGGAATCAATATGTTCTGGCTTAATAACTCAATAAAAGGATTAATATATAATGCAAATAATATAGGGGAGCAGGGGCACCCTTGACGAGTTCCTCTGGTAATATTCACCAATTCAGAGAGTCCGCCCAAAGTGGATATCTTAGCGGTAGGTTTGAGATAAAGTGTTTTTATAGCTTTGATATATCTCTGGCCAAAACCCATTTTCTCCATTAAAATCCAGAGGTACTCCCATGCCACTCGATCGAACGCTTTTTCCGCGTCTAATAAAAAAAGCGCTAATTTTCGTTTGTTAACAGCGGCCAAATCAAACAGTGTGATAACTTTATTGATATGGTCAATGGTGCTCCTTTTAGGAATAAACCCGTGTTGGTGTCTGGACACTAACGATGACACTACCCCAGATAATCGATTAGATAAAATCTTTGAGTATATCCTATTGTCCACATTCAACAAGGATATGGGCCTATAGGATCCAACACTATCAGTGGGTTTATCTTTTTTACAAAATACTACAATTGTTGCTTCGGCCCATGTTTTTGGGGGATTGCCGTCTTGGGCTGTCAAGATTACCTGATGAAGCTCATCTTTTATAATGTGAAAAAAACGTTTATAAACTTCAACAGGCAATCTATCAGGCCCCGCAGCTTTACCCAATGCAAGACTATTTACTGCAGTTTCCACTTCAATCAGAGTTATAGGTAACTCTAGTTCATCAGCTACTCCGGGATCTAAAACCTTCAAATCAATCAACATCCTATCATACCATTGATCATCAGAAACCATACTATCTTCCCTAGCATAAAGCTTTGCATAGTAAGTTTGAAAAATTCCCAAAATACCTTCCTGATCGTAATGTAAATTACCATGGGGATCTTTCATTGCAGTTATATTCTGTGCAGTTTGTTTCATTCAAAGCCTTGTCGCCAGGGTCCGACCTATTCTTTCACCAAATTCATAATTTGTCATTTTTGAGGTTAAGAATTTTCTGGCAATTTCTTTATCCCAGAAACCCAAAATATTGGACCTAGCTTTAGTGACCCCATTTTCCTCTTCAGCCAGACCCATATTGCCCAGTGCTATTTTTCTAGTTAAACAAATCTCTGCTTTACTCAAAGCTTCATATAACTTGTCCAATTCTTTCTTTAGTTTCTTACGATGACCCATTGTGAAGTTAATACATTCTCCCCTAAACCCTGCTTTAAATGTATCCCATACTACCGGAATATTGGCAGTACCACGATTTTCATCAAAAAAAGTTTGAATCCAACCCTGCATATGTGTGATAAATTCCGTATTTAAACCAAGCTTGCGATCAAATGAAAAACTGGATTGTATCTTCCTTTTGGGTAAGTGATGTATATCTACCACTATCAGAGAGTGATCCGAAGATATTCGGGGATATATTCTAATATTAGTACCTTCAATTAAATTTTGCGGTAAAAAAAAATAGTCTAGTCGTACTAACTTTTTATGTGGATAAGAATAAAATGTAAATCCACTATCCCTCTTTCTTAACATACCCCAAGTGTCAACCAACCCATGATCTTCTAACAAGTTCTTAAGTGCTGTGTACACCTTGGGTTTGCGTCCTTTATAAATTGCTTGTGCATCTTCCAAAATGCTGGTGCTCAGATTGATATTAATATCGCCACAAATCACTATCGGCTGTTGAAAATTAACTAGCTCCGTGTTGATCTCTATCAGTGGTTCGGGATCATCCAAGTTGGCCCCATATACCGAGAATAAAGTAAACTGTCTATTTCCAAACTTCAATTCTACAATGACCCAGCGTCCCTTTTTATCTTCCAGCTTACGCCCAACTGTTATTAAGCTATGTCTGATTAAAATGGCCACCCCTCGTATCATACTAGATTGTTTAGAGACTGATACCAATCTGAAACCTAAGTCCTTTAGGAGTTACCTCTTACTCCATGGGATTTGCGTTTCTTGTAAGCAAACCACATCGGGTTGTATATATTTTAACTCCACTGCCACTTTGTGTCTTTTTATTAAATTGTTTAAACCAGATACATTCAAAGAACAAATCCTTAAGCAATTTCCTGCCATATTCGATCATTCCATCTCAACCCAAGTAATATAACCATCCTCTTTCCACAAAAAAAATTATGTTGCACTCATGTATTATGCCTGTATCTTCAGCATACATTAGTCGTGTTCCATATTTTTTTCCCCTTTTATTTTCACCCTCCCGTGCCCCTACCCCTCCCCAAAGAGCCGCCCTCCCTCTCCCCCCCCACCCCCTTGTCCCCCACCCTTCACTGAGGCTTTAGGACTAATGGTCCTGTGATGAAAGTTTGTCCCCACCCTACCACCCCCCAACAGAGTTTCCAAACATCCAATAAACAAACTAAGAAAAAACTAATCATTGCAGGTGAGAAATTATCAATAATCCTGACTATTTAAGCATTTGTCATTTTAGCCCACAGACCGGACTCATATTGATAGCAGAAATTCTTTGGCGGCAGCTTCAGTAGTAAAGAACTTGGTACGGTCCTTGTATATAATTTTAAGCTTCGCAGGGAACATTAAATAAGCCTGCGCACCTTTACCTTGAAATTGCGCAATGAGTTGTCTAAACTGCCATCGTAACTCAACAGACTGCTTACATAAATCCGGTCTCACAAAAAATTCACAATCACAACCTTTACATTTTTTATCAGGGCGAGCCTTTAAAAAAATCTCCTCCCTAGCTTGGAAGCTGTTAAAAGCTACTAGGATTGCTCGGGGTTTTTTATCTCTGGCATTAGCCCTAAACGGGAATCGATGGGCCCTCTCGACGTCCCTATACCAATCCCATCTCCCAGTCTCTGGCATAACAGATTTTAAAAGTGAGACAATAAATCCTCGTACATCAGATCCTTCTTTTCCTTCTTCAATTTGCAAGAACCTCAAGTTGTTCCTACAAAATCTATTTTCAATGTCCGTAAGCTTCCAATTAATATCCTCTTTAGTCGCCAAATGCAATTCAATAATCTTTCGCTGTTGACCCATCTCGTCCTCTAATGAAGATATACGTGCTTCAGCTTCAGTTGCTCTAGTGACAAACTCGGTATGTGACTTAACCAGCCTTCTCACAGAGTTCTGTAATTTCTTACAAGAGTTTTGTACTTTAATACTGTCCTCACGATTCTCTTCCCTATGTTGCATCATAGTTTGATATATCAAGTCTAATGAGATATCCTCAGAGCACTCCGCACCCTTATTTCCATCGACTGTACCTTCAAGTGATAACTCTTTATAATTTCTATCCAATCTAAGCCTGCGAACAGTGCTAGGACCAGTAAACTCTTTATCCATATTCTCATCCAAGCTACTATGAAGACTGCAGCCGTTCTCCTCCTCCAACCCACCATCTGGTCCGCCGTCCTCCATGCTCATACGTGTAGCATACAGCTCAACCAAACTTTCTGACGAAGACATAGAGTGCTCTGACAGAGAAAAGAAATCTGCTGAGTCAGTTTCTCCTGCAATTGATATAGCTAAATCAACACTGACCGCTTTCTCATGTTGCGCCTCAGAAGTTGCAGGCACTGAACTCTCACTTGACCATTCTTTGTCCATTTGTGTGGTCGTATCGTTAAAAGCCACGTCATTGCCTCCATTAGCGAGTATATTGGAGTCTGTCGGTATCGCTTTCTCATTACCCACAGCTTCCGCTGCTGACCTTGACACCAAACTAGAATCAATCACTTTCTCCACAAAAACGGCCGCCGGAGCTTCTATCACTTCCCCGGCTGATTGCTGCAAATTTAAAGCGGATGTATCCACCGCTTTAGTTTTCAAAGCGGTAAACATTCCAGGGATTTTTCTGCGGACACTTGGCTCCCCTCTCTCCCAGATGACTTTTCCATCACTGTACTATTCGTACTCACTGCAGGAGGAGGGGAAGTCAATCCAGCGGCAGCCGTCTCGTCCGTAGTCTCAGCCGGCGTTTCTGGCGTTTTGTTCGACGCAGCCTCCACTCCGTTGGTCACTTCTGCTACAGCGCCCTGTCCTCGCGCTCTCCTGCCCTTCAGCCGCATTTCTCTAGGCAAGATACTAGATGCAGCGTTCTGCCTCCACACACCGCTCTCTGTGCTGTACTCCACACTATCGGGTGCCGCTCTGACTTGCTTCGAGCGGAGATCCGGCTTCCTCCAGGTGCGCTGCGTTAGGTGTGCAATCAGGAACTGCTATAGCCTTGTGTAGCGCGCCCGCTGCCAAAACCGTTGCCACATCCAAGTCAAAACCGCTCCTTGTACAATCATGAAGGTCCAATTTGACTCTAAGCAGCCTTTTATTTCAAATTTTAAGTGACAGGTCCAACTTCTCTCCGTATTCTCACTGCATTACTTCCACTCTGTGGGGTCTGGCAGGAGCAACAAACTTACGCGTCCGACTCGGACGCCATCTTGCCTCAACTCCTTTTGGGAGTGACTTTCAAAGGGTTATGACACACTTCTAGCTGAACAAGACTGGCCACCAGATATTGTCAGGGAGTGCCCACATGGGGAAGACATCATTATGCCAGCCTTCTCCAACCACATTCCAATTCTTTTAAAATATACCTATGCCAGAAAATGGGCAGTAGCCCTGGCTCCTTCATTATATAAACATCATGTTCGATGGGATGAGGATTCTCCTCACCGTAACATCCAGTTAAATAATCAACCAACTGCACAAAGACAGTACCAAGTCAAGCAAAAAGCTAAAAAACAGGTCAGGGAGATATTAGATCAACTTGAATACCAGGGGGTGATTGACACATGCACCTCGTCCATGAACAATCCTTTGTTTACTGTCCCCAAACCAGACAATACATACCGTCTAGTTTTGGACTACAGACAACTAAATTCATGTTGCAAAACTTTTGCAGTATAAAATGCACACAGTGCAGCATTAATGAATACCATTGGGCGCAAAAAATATAAAACCACATTGGATATTTATAACTGTTTCTTATGTCTAAACATTGCACCAGAAAGTAGGTATGTGACCGCTTTCTCAATTATGGGGACACAGGGTCACTTCTGTTGTTTCCCACAGGGATGCAAGAATAGTCCTGGGATATTTTCAGCAAGGGTAACAGAGTTACTACAAACTTATGATGATGAAGCATTGTCATATGTCGATGACATCTTCCTGACAGATGATGACTTGGATAGGCACTTGAACAGAGGGAATACAAATATACTTGCATTTGCCTCTGAAGGGTACAAGTTAAATCTAAAAAAAACTAGAATTGCCCATTTAAACGTCCTATTTCTAGGATATAAACTTTCAAGTGAAGGCAAAAGCCTGGCATTACAAAAAAACAGAAGAGGGACCCCGAAACCTAAACATGATAAAGAGAAGGGGAACAACCCACCAGGGCAAAGTAAGAACCAAACAACATGAAAAGGGGAATCCCCAATTATAAATAGGACAGGAAAGTTCCAAATATAAATCAAACCGCCCACAGGACAGCTGAATATTTTTCAAATGTGTATTTTTATTTTTATTCACATGAAGATATATCACATTTAATTAGTAAATCACAATCCAAAATTCATTTAGTCATCTTATATATAAAATTTCATTTTGTCTGGTTAACATACATAAAGAAGCAGAACATCAGCCATGGGACGCAAAAAACACTAAAAAATCGTGCACAATTCACTCATTCATTCAATCAACCACTGACTCATTCCTAAACAGTGCAAACATTCAAACTCGAACAAAACAACATTTTGTCAGGCGTGCAAGAGAAGCAATGAAATATTTGACCTTGTTCACATACACAGTTTTATGCAATCTGACATGAAATGGTTTCGGTCTTTTTTCTTCTGTATTTACGAGCCATTTGATAAATGTATATTTTCATGATTCATTCAGATAGCATTTACAAATGTCAACATATATGCTTAGAATGAAACATTCTACAGCACCAATGCGCTTTTGTGTACAACCAGCAACATTACATTTTTATGTGTTTTATCACATCATGTTTAGATCTGTTTTACGTGTTTAGAACTTAGTAATGTCGTACATAAGAAAGTGGAGTAGGTGTTGTATGGCATTTTAGATTCTGAATTAATTTTCCCGATTCATGCCCTTGTATAGGTACAATTCGCATTTCCCTTATATAGGCAAATGAAGCCCTTATTTAGGCATAGCCCATGTTACCTTCTGCTTAACTCCCCAGCACATGTCAAGTAATACTACTGGTTTCCCTACTGTGGTTGAGAACATATTGTTGTTTTTTCATCATGCAACATAAATATGAGCAATTTTGTTTGGTTCTTGTTTTCAAGCTTTTATTTTCCTTGTCTTGTATTTCAATTTCAACAGCCACAGCTAACACGTGTTTCGTCGCTATCAGGGAGTGATCCCACAACTTCCTCAAGGCTATATTCCTCAAAGCGTAGAAATTTGAAATGTGGTGTAATTTCAACCCACATTGGGGTTCCGATCTATGCGGTGTATCCTCAGTTTTCACCCAATTCTCTAAGTGTCTTTTTCTATTCAAAGTTGGTTTCTTCGTGTGTTTTCAAAACGGCATCTCACACTGCACCAGTGAATACCGAGTATAGTGTCTGGCAAAGCACGGTGTGGTTCGGTGCAGTTCGATGACCTACTTGCCCGAACCAGGTCGCTACAGCAAGTGCCGAAGGAAGCCGACTCTCTAGCTGACGCACTGACAAGAAGCTGTCCTCCTCTGCTGAGAATCCAGCTCCAGTGTTTCAGACTCCCCTTGCGGGGTGTTGGGAAATCGAGTCCCGAGACAGAGATACCAACCTCCTTCATTCTAAGGAATGGAGCTGATTAGAACCTATATAAACCTTTGGCAATTCTTGGAAGTACTTAAACTTATGCTAAACAATACTTACTTCTTCCCTCGTACTAGACCAAGGTTAGGTACATTGGGGTAGGCGTAGTTTAGAAGCACCAGTTGAGTATTTTAGCCTGTGATATTTATGTATGTATTTTTATATGGCTTAGAAACCATACAATGCTAATACAGTATTATTTTATAAACTTTTCTTGCTGTACACATTATACTTTGCATTCTGTCTAACAATTGTAGCAGTTCACCGCTCTTGCATGAGAAAGAAGACTGTACAATAAACGTTTTATTGAAAACACCCGTCTCACTATATCTCTGCAACTCTGTAGAAACGAAGTATGCACGATTGACTGAGTAAAATAGTTATCTATTGTTTTCACGACTCTGAAGATATTTTCCAGTCCTAGGGAAACAAAGTTGTCATGTTTATGTGGTTGTCAGAAACTAATCCCTTCTTGTGTATTCGAGAACATTTTTAGTGATCTCTGAGCTGGCTGGAACTCACAATTAAGTTTAGTATATTTGATAAAGAACTACTGACCGAAGTCCTATGTCATATCTATAGGATATATTATTCCAATGTGCAGAGCCTATTGGGAATATAGGAACTACACCACAGAACCTGTGGCTAACCCCTAATACAGTGGGCAGTTGGCTCTATGATGTTGGATGTAGTATCAAGATCGTTAAAAGTTAGGGTTTAGCAAACAAAAAAATTAAACACACTGAGAAGCATATTACAATGGAGGACGGGAATCAGGACTGCTGCCAAAGGTGTGGCTGTTCCGCCATGAAAATTAGGATGCCACCGCCACGACGGCATCCCCCATATATTGCATTGTGGCCAGCGGTGCAGTAAGCAGCACCCGCCACAATGCAATATATGCATGTCCTGCATTTGCATGCACAACTTGACAGGCACTGCGAGGTGCTTGCCACATTGTGCATGCATTTGGAGGGGTACCATGGGTATACTCCCCCAGGTGCACCCCTGACTCCTGGGGGCCCACAGCGGGCCCCCAAAAGTAGACACTGCTTGGCTGTCCATGGCGGGGTCTCTGCCATGGAATGCCTTGCACCCCGCCCATCCTAATATGGATGGCGGTATCTTGCAGACACCGCCACCATAGTGTAGCCCTTTTCAACCCGGTTGCCTGTTCGACCATCCACCAGGGTCCCCACCACCATCAGAATTTGGCAGGGGGAAATGGTAGGCAGGCGGTGAAAAATGGTGGGTGGTTCGCCACCGCCAGACGGGAGGTGGCGATCCGCCCGCCATCCTATTGGCCCCAGTAGATTCGCCAACACATATAACAAGTAATGCCCATGCCATGCTTACTCCTGCTAGACCGTTTTTTTAACATTCCTTCAACAAAATGGTTACTGAGCATGAACTGGTGTCAAGGCTAGTTCCTTTCAGTTCTAGGGATGCACTTAGACATCCCATCCTTCTTGCATTCAATCTCTTTCTCTTCCTGCATCTTCACAGGGATCCAGGGTGCAGCAGGACAGCTTGGAGAATTTGGGTTAGTTGGTAAACATAACCATGTATAAATCACTTTTAATCGAATATGACAATTACGTTCTTAATTTCCTACCCTCACAGGCCATGTATTAGAAATGGGGTTTCTGTTTGGCTAGGATATGCACCTAAGCCAGGCAGAACCCACAACTCTAGTTAGGGTAAGGTAGTTACACACACAAGATAACCACTGCTCATCCCCTTGGTAGCTTGGCAGAGCAGTCAGGCTTATCCCACAGGCAATTTCTAAAGCATTTGCACAACACACACGCACACCTGTGACACACTAGGCAGACTAAAAAAAGGGACTCCACACAAGGTTTTATAAAAATATGTTCTGTATTATACCACAATAATTTACTACAGATAAAACAAATTAATCACCATTACGTTGTGTTGTATGTAAATCTCGTTAGACCATATCATAGACAAAGTACATTAGAGCACAATCACCTAAATTACCCTTAGTCTGCCAACTAGGCAAGTGTCGTAATCATCATAGTTTAAATATATATATCTCATATTTATTGTTAGATCTTCTCCCCTGCACCCTTCCGGCTGCTCCTGCAAACAACAATAAAAAGGACGGGCTTCACTGATTTCAGCAGTGGCAGGCAATTGGTATAAGGTGCAAGGGCTACAAGTAGGGAAGGAACTGCCAAGAATCCCGCCAAGATCCCTGCCTTGTAAGCACCACCGTGGTGCCACCCACTCTCGAGCGCACAGTCCTGGTGTTCTACCTCTGTTTTAGGAGGGAAGACTGGGTTAAAAAGAACATGCAATGGAAGGTTTTCTCCAACCATGAAGCAACAATGAAGCACAGGGAGGCGCTCAGAGAACACAGCAACCTGGTAATCCTTCGGGATGGTAAAAGCACACTGGAGACTTTGATGTCACTGAGTTTCCCAGAACAGGAGGCCAGTTCACACAAGCCCTTGGAGAGTCCTTTACAAGCAGGATACCACAGCAGGTAAAGAGATTCAGTCCTTTTCCTCCACCAGACAGAAGCAGCAACTGAAGGCCAAATAACCCTCACTCAGAAAAGGCAGCACTCCTCACACAGTCCTTCTGCAGTTCTTCTTGGCAGGGTCCTCTTGTTCCTTTAAGTAATCTCAAGTCCTTGGGTTTTAGGTGTAATTGTCATTGTTCTCCTTTTGGCAGAGGTCTCTGAACCCAGTCCAAACCAGTGCTGGCCTCCTTGGTCCAGCATGACAGCAGGAGGTGAAGACAGCATTGTGAAAAAGTAGACACAGCCTATTCAGGTGCAAGTGAAACCCCTCCCACCACTCTAAATGCAGACCAGCTCTATTCAGCCTAGCAATGGATCACACAGGCAAGGCAGAGGCACACAGGATGGTTAAACAAGAAAGTGCACACTTTCTGAAAGTGGCACTTTCAAGCACAGGATTTAAAAAACATCTTTACTAAAAGGCGCAGAAATTAGTTCAGAGAGCATATACTCCAATTCTCTATCTTGTCCCAATGGAAAGTTATACTTGTAAGATGATACCAGGTACCTCCCATGTTAGTCTGTGGGAGACATAGCCTTTCAATAGTGAAAAAAACAAATGCACAGGATTTCACTATCAGGGCATGTCACACACACCAGTATATATCCTACCTTTCACATACACTGCACCCTCCATGGGGGTACCTAGGGCCTACTTTAGATGTGCTTTACATGTAAGGAGAGGGAAGGTTTGGGCCTGGCAAGTGGGTGCACTTTTCAGGGCAACATGGCAGTTCACAACATGGTAGGTCTGAGACACATTTACAGGGCTACTCATATGGGTGGCACAGCCAGTGTTGCAAGCTTACTAGTAGTATTTGATTTATAGGACCTGGCACACACCATGCACTTTACTAGGGACTTACCAGTAAATCAAATATGCCAACAATGGATAACCAATAATTGGCATGATTCATACAGAAAGCATATGCACGTTAGCACTGATCAGCAGTGGTAAAGCGCCCAGAATCCTATACCCAACGAAAACGGAGTAAGAAAAATAGGAGGCAAAGGGCAAAAAACATGCCTTTCAGAAACAGCAATAGCTATGGGTCCTAATCTCAGAAGGACATACACAAACTAATAACAAACGAATTGGAGAATATCCTTTAAATTATAGATCAGTAAAGCAGATCAGATTTTCAAATCCACCAAAACCTTGCTACATCTCATTTTAGAACAACAAACTTATAGTTATAGTTATTTTAGCTATTTGAAGCATTGACAGGACAACTAATTGCTTTTTTTAATTTTTAAAGCATGTGTGCAGGCAATGCACATTTTTACTGGACACTGTTTGCCTTCTGAAGTTTTCTTTTACATTTCTAAGTGCTCGAAGAATGCACCAACTAATATTGGGCATCCACATTTGCCTTCTCAACCTAAATTATGCCTAGCCCATTGCCTTAAAATGTATGAATCCAAGCTGTTGATATAAGAAAATTGTAGATGTACAAAAGGAGGGAGAGAGGTAGAAGGGCAGTTTCCATTCACCAGGAATGGTAGGTCAAGCTACAGCAGGTACCCTCAGCAAGTAACTAGTACAAAAGGAGCTGCGTTGTTCCTTAATTAGCGGAATGTAAGTATCACCGGGTTGTCTGGATGATTTGGTCTCAATGAATCCTACAGTTGGGCATCCATTTTGTTGGAGGCAATGCCCTCACACACCCTTTCAGGTGTCATGCATCATCATCTGGGCTGCTCCTCGTTGGGTCAGCGGTGCAATACCCAACAGGTGACACCTCAAAGAGGGGCACTTTGGCGGAGATCTTTTATCCAACAGCTGTTTGGTGAAGTGTGGGGCCAGTAGTGTGTAGACGTATTGGTGAGTTAAAATAAAGCTGGGAGTACCAGTGCAAATTTTTTTTATTCTGGGGGTCTCCTGCTTTAGTTAAAAGAGGAAAACCTAACCGGTACTCAATGGGATATAATGTTCCCTACATGAGTCTAAGTTAGTGTGTGAAGTGGTCAACATGTTTCTCGCGTTAATGTGCACTGACTCGCGATTCTTCAGGACCTAAGGAGAAAGTAATATGTCATAAGAAACTGTTGCGTGCATATCTAGGTTCCTGATCGATACTGTGACCTTATGCCCCTATTCGGCTATAAATCCATTTATTCCCTATATTGGCATAACCGTTCAAGTGCGATTTTCTGAAAAGTCATCTCTGGCCTCACACGAACAGAGCCACATTCCAGCATGACTCTCTGCTACTTCCTTTGCGACCAATTAGTGCAATGACAGAGCAGCAGTCACTATCTGATATTCCTAGATAACACTCCGAGTTCTTCAACAAGATAAAAACTTAGCAAACCTGGAAATCCCCGCTTGCTATGTTTTGATTAGTAATGGAACTCTAATGAGCAACTGATAACTGTCACTTCCTAGTGACATCTTTAATTGACGTCTTATGTCCAGCAAACTTGCGTCAAACCCGGCACCTGTCAGGTATAAATATTACCAACGTTGCCTTAAGCAATGTGAGCTGCAAGCTACTGTTGCTGATGCCAGCTGCCTGCATGACCCTGTGTTGGTAAAAACTAGCACTCTGTCGCTGCAGCCTGCTATCCTGTGGTGGTGAAGCTGCTGATTACCATTATCGCCGCTACAGCGCGAACTATGGTGCAGTACGCTTAAGGAGCTGTACAGCCGTCCTCTGCGAAGACATCCAGCAGATTCCAGCTGCCCGCGGACGCTGTCCCCCCTCCTTCCTCGACGCGCTGAAGAGAAGCCGCTGCCTTTCTCGTGCAGAGAAATCCAGTCCCGGCGCTTCCAGTTTACCCTCGCAGGTGACTGGGATATCGAGAGAGACCCCTGAAGGAGATACCAATCCTCCATCATTCTATTCAGAGGTATGGTGTTGACTAAACCCTTAGACGAGAATTCTTGAAACAAACCTTGGCAAAACCAACTTAACTTAAAGCTACTTACTTACTCCCCTTCTCACGTGTTAGGCTTAGGTCAGGCACACTGGGGTAGGCTTAGTTAGAAGCACCAGTTGAGTACGTTAGCCAAATGTATATATGACTGTATATATGTTTTATTACTTTTAAACCATTGTATGGCTAAGAAACCATATCAATGCTTTTACAGTTCTATTTCGCAATACTTATCTTACTGTACGTACTTTTTATAATAACAATTATTGCAATTGTGGCAATACATTTCTCTTGTACGAGAAGAAAGACTGTTCAATAAATGTTAACCCTTTATTGACTAACGCCCGTCTCTCTATTCTCTACATCTTGTGAAAGTAAACTGCACTAGACTGACTGAGTGAAATACATGTCTATTGTTTCACACGACCCTAGAGATCGACTCTTGATCTGAGGAGCAAAGTTGTCATGTTGCACGGTTGTTGGAAAACTGAATCCCTTCTTGTCTGTGCCAAGGAAGCTGATCACTTCCTATGCAGAGAAGAAAGTTTCCAGTGACCTCTGAGCTAGTTGGTAACACAACCCAATTAAGTTTAGCATAGTCAGTGGAGGCCTGGAATATAAGCAGTTCCACGTCGATACTACTGTTTATGTTATTCCAATGCGCAGGGCCTAGTGGGAAACTAGGAACTACACTACAAAACTGTCTACGTATGAAGAATCCCAAGGAGTATCCAATTTGCTGTTCTAAAAACACACAAAAGGAGAACGTGTGTACCTGTTGAATGCTGGAACTACCTGGAGGGGAGACAGAAAATCGTATCACAACAGGTATCATCAACAGACAAAAGTGACATAGTACAACCCATAAGGTCCACTAGACAAACTGTAGGTAGTTTCTGTGTTATAAAACAATTAAAACCAGTGTGGACAATTCACATCAGTGGGCAAACGGTGGCAAGCATGCCCTTATGGAAAAATGCAACAGCAATACAAAAGTGTGATCTGGTCATAGGACTCACCTATTGTGTAAAGTTTCCACGCATCTTCAGTACCCGGCAGGCTGCACACCGGGTTCAAACTTTCATAGAGTATGGCTGGGTGTATGAGATATGTGTGTTACATATTCATTTGACACTCGCTCAATGAGTGGCATAAAAAACTCTGACCGAGATGCTCGTTCAAGACTAATTCTTGCGCAGCAATCATCGCTGCGCAAGTGGTGAGTATGTGAGGATTATGCCGCAAAACATTGGGGTGCTGGGAAGTCAGCCACGCTGAGGTGTGTGTGGGTGTGCCAACACCAGCCACAAGTTCTGGACTATACGATGTAACGCGCATCGCCAGTCATGGGAGAACCAAACTAAAGGCGTATGAAATACTAGAGAAATGGCTACCTCATGTTGCGGGCACAAGTGTCATCAAGCGAAGACCCAGAACAATTGTTAGATCATGCATTCAGGAGTTGAAAAATCAATGCCCGGCTATCAGCAGGCAAACCAGAAAGCAGACATATTACTGGCAGGTAGCTAACAATTACGAAACACCAAGGAATCAGAGGTATTGTGGGCCGTTCTGTGCTCCTCAATCCTAGTTTAATCAACACTACTCCCCTTGGCATGGAGTCGTGTGCGACGTTTAAATGCCTGAAGCCAAGTACGGCCGTTAGTGTTTAGCTAAAATACTACGGATGACATTATGTGCCTTGTACCTAGTGTTGAACAGCAAAACACACAAGATGACGGATGGAATGTTGCACAATGGCAAAACATTCACCCCCAGTCACAGATCTGGGTTTAATCCATCGTTATTTTGCTCACTAAGCCACCCCAGTTCAGACATGATCATATGCAATTCAGTCTTGACCCTGTGCCTCATGGGAACAGTCCAGCTCGAACTGCCAAGCCATGTCTTCCCTGGACCGGAATCAAGCTTTGTGGGACCGGTTTCTGGCTATCAGCCATTTTCAGCCAGGATAGCTTGACTCCAGTGGCTTAGTGAGCTCGGGACCCAAGTCTGGGCAAACCCTTCCCACATAGGGTGAACAGCAAAACACACAAGATGATGGACGGAATGTTGCACAATGGCAAAACATTCACCCCCAGTCACAGATCTGGGTTTAATCCATCGTTATTTTGCTCACCAAGCCACCCCAGTTCAGACATGACCATATTCAAATCAGTCTTGACCCTGTGCCTCATGGGAGCATTCCAGCCCTAACAGCCAAGCCAAGTCTTTCCTGGACTGGAATCAATCATCCTAGGACCGGTTTCTGGCTATCAGCTGTCTTCAGCCAGGATAGCTTGACTCCAGTGGCTTAGTGAGCTCGGGACCCACGTCTGGCCATACCCTTCCCACATAGGGTGAACAGCAAAACACACACGATGATGGACGGAATGTTGTACAATGGCAAAACATTCAGCCCTAGTCACAGATCTGGGTTTAATCCATCGTTATTTTGCTCACCAAGCCACCCCAGTTCAGACATGACCATATGCAAATCAGTCTTGACCCTGTGCCTCATGGGAACAGTCCAGCCCGAACTGCCAAGCCATGTCTTCCCTGGATCGGAATCAAGCATCCTAAGACCGGATTCTGGCTATCAGCCGTCTTCAGCCAGGATAGCTTGACTCCAGTGGCTTAGTGAGCTTGGGACCCAAGTCTGGGCATACCCTTCCTACATAGGGTGAACAGCAAAACACACAAGATGATGGACGCAATGTTGCACAATGGCAAAACATTCACCCCCAGTCACAGATCAGGGTTTAATCCATCATTTTTTTGCTCCCCTAGCCACCCCAGTTCAGACATGACCATATGCAAATCAGTCTTGACCCTATGCCTCATGGGAACAGTCCAGCCCGAACTTCCAAGCCATGTCTTCCCTGGACCGGAATCTAGCATCCTGGGACCGGTTTCTGGCTATCAGCCACCTTCAGCCAGGATAGCTTGACTCCAGTGACTTAGTGAGCTCTGGCCCACGTCTGGCCATACCCTTCCCACATAGGGTGAACAGAAAAACACACAAGATGATGGAGGGAATGTTGCACAATGGCAAACCACTGGAGTCAAGCTATCCTGATTGAAGATGGCTGATAGTCAGAAACTGGTCCTAGGATGCTTGATTCCGGTCCAGGAAAGACATGGCTTGGCAGTTCAGGCTGGACTGTTCCCATGATGCACAGGGTCAAGGCTGATTTGCATATGGCCATGTCTGAACTGGGGTGGTATGGAGTGCAAAAAACGATGGATTTAGGCCCAGATCTCTGTACTGGTGTGAATGTATGACATTGTTCTGCATCCAGTCCATCAATTGTTGTTTTTGCATTTGTCACCCCAAGTGGGATGGGTATGCTCAAACGTGAGTCCCATGCTCTCCAAACCACTGGAGTCAAGCTATCCTGGCTGAAGACGGCTGATAGCCATAAACCGGTCCTAGGATGCATGATTCCGGTCCAGGAAAGACATGGCTTGGCAGTTCGGGCTGGACTGTTCTCATGAGGCAAAGGGTCAAGGCTGATTTGCATATGGTCATGTCTGAACTGGCGTGGTGTGAAGGGCAAAAAATGATGGATTTAGGCTCAGATCTCTGTACTGGGCTGAATGTATGACATTGTTCGGCATTCTGTCCATCAATTATCGTTTTTGCATTTGTCACCCCGAGTGGGATGGGTATGAGTGGGATGGGTATGCTCAGACGTGAGTCACATGCTCTCCACACCACTGGAGTCAAGCTATCCTGGCTGAAGACGGCTGATGGCCAGAAACCGGTCCTAGGATGCTTGATTTCCGTCCAGGAAAGACATGGTTTGGCAGTTCGGGCTGGACTGTTCCCATGATGCACAGGGTCAAGGCTGATTTGCATATGGCCATGTCTGAACTGGGGTGGTATGGAGTGCAAAAAACGATGGATTTAGGCCCAGATCTCTGTACTGGTGTGAATGTATGACATTGTTCTGCATTCTGTCCATCAATTGTTATTTTTGCATTTGTCACCCGAGTGGGATGGGTATACTCAGACGTGAGTCCCATGCTCTCCACACCACTGGAGTCAAGCTATCCTGGCTGAAGACGGCTAATAGCCAGAAACTGGTCCTATTATGCTTGATTCCAGTCCAGGAAAGACATAGCTTGGCAGTTCGGTCTGGACTGTTCCATGAGGCACAGGGTCAAGGCTGATTTGCATATAGCCATGTCTGAACTGGGGTGGTGTATAGTTTAAAAAAACGATGGATATAGTCATATATCTCTGTACTGGGGTGAATGTATGACATTGTTCTGCATTCTGTCCAACAAATGTTGTTTTTGCATTTATCACCCCCAGTGGGATGGGTATGCTCAGATGTGAGTCCCATGCTCTCCACACCACTGGAGTCAAGCTATCCTGCCTGAAGGCTGCTGATAGCCAGAAACCGGTCCTAGGATGCTTGATTCCGGTCCAGGAAAGACATGGCTTGGCAGTTCGAGCTGGACTGTTCCCATGAGGCACAGGGTGAAGGCTGATTTGGATATGGCCATGTCTGAACTGGTGTGGTGTGGAGTGCAAAAAAACGATGGATTTAGGCCCAGATCTCTGTACTGGGGTGAATGTATGACATTGTTCTGCATTCTGTACATCAATTGTTGTTTTTGCATTTGTCACCCCGAGTGGGATGGGTATGCTCAGACGTGAGTCCCATGCTCTCCACACCACTGGAAACAAGCTATCCTGGCTGAAGACGGTTGATAACCAGAAAGCAGTCCTAGGATGCTTGATTCCGGTCCAGGAAAGACATGGCTTGGCAGTTTGGGCTGGACTGTTCCCATGAGGCACAGGGTCAAGGCTGATTTGCATATGGCCATGTTTGAATGGGGGTGGTGTGGAGTGCAAAAAAACAATGGATTTAGGCCCAGATCTCTGTACTGGGGTGAATGTATGACATTGTTCAGCTGTCTGTCCATCAATTGTTGTTTTTGAATTTGTCACCCCGAGTGGGGTAGGTATGCTCAGTCGTGAGTCCCATCCTCTCCACACCACTGGAGTCAAGCTATCCTGGCTGTAGACGGCTGATAGCCAGAAACCGGTCCTAAGATGCTTGAATCCGGTCCAGGAAAGACATGGCTTGGCAGTTCGGGCTTGACTGTTTCCATGAGGCACAGGGTCAAGGCTGATTTGCATATGGCCATGGCAGAACTGGGGTGGTGTGGGGTGCAAAAAAACGATGGATTTATGCCCAGATCTCTGTACTAGGGTGAATGTATGACATTGTTCTGCATCCAGTCCATCAATTGTTGTTTTTGCTTTGGTCACCCCGAGTGGGATGGGTATGCTCAGACGTGAGTCCCATGCTCTCCACACCACTGGAGTCAAGCTATCCTGGCTGAAGACGGCTAATAGCCAGAAACTGGTCCTATTATGCTTGATTCCGGTCCAGGAAAGACATAGCTTGGCAGTTCGGTCTGGACTGTTCCCATGAGGCACAGGGTCAAGGCTGATTTGCATATAGCCATGTCTGAACTGGGGTGGTGTATAGTTCAAAAAACGATGGATATAGTCATATATCTCTGTACTGGGGTGAATGTATGACATTGTTCTGCATTCTGTCCAACAAATGTTGTTTTTGCATTTGTCACCCCCAGTGGGATGGGTATGCTCAGATGTGAGTCCCATGCTCTCCACACCACTGGAGTCAAGCTATCCTGCCTGAAGGCTGCTGATAGCCAGAAACCGGTCCTAGGATGCTTGATTCCGGTCCAGGAAAGACATGGCTTGGCAGTTCGAGCTGGACTGTTCCCATGAGGCACAGGGTCAAGGCTGATTTGGATATGGCCATGTCTGAACTGGTGTGGTGTGGAGTGCAAAAAAACGATGGATTTAGGCCCAGATCTCTGTACTGGGGTGAATGTATGACATTGTTCTGCATTCTGTACATCAATTGTTGTTTTTGCATTTGTCACCCCGAGTGGGATGGGTATGCTCAGACGTGAGTCCCATGCTCTCCACACCACTGGAAACAAGCTATCCTGGCTGAAGACGGTTGATAGCCAGAAAGCAGTCCTAGGATGCTTGATTCCGGTCCAGGAAAGACATGGCTTGGCAGTTTGGGCTGGACTGTTCCCATGAGGCACAGGGTCAAGGCTGATTTGCATATGGCCATGTTTGAATGGGGGTGGTGTGGAGTGCAAAAAAACAATGGATTTAGGCCCAGATCTCTGTACTGGGGTGAATGTATGACATTGTTCAGCTGTCTGTCCATCAATTGTTGTTTTTGCATTTGTCACCCCGAGTGGGGTAGGTATGCTCAGTCGTGAGTCCCATCCTCTCCACACCACTGGAGTCAAGCTATCCTGGCTGAAGACGGCTGATAGCCAGAAACCGGTCCTAAGATGCTTGAATCCGGTCCAGGAAAGACATGGCTTGGCAGTTCGGGCTTGACTGTTTCCATGAGGCACAGGGTCAAGGCTGATTTGCATATGGCCATGGCAGAACTGGGGTGGTGTGGGGTGCAAAAAAACGATGGATTTATGCCCAGATCTCTGTACTAGGGTGAATGTATGACATTGTTCTGCATCCAGTCCATCAATTGTTGTTTTTGCTTTGGTCACCCCGAGTGGGATGGGTATGCTCAGACGTGAGTCCCATGCTCTCCACACCACTGGAGTCAAGCTATCCTGGCTGAAGACGGCTAATAGCCAGAAACTGGTCCTATTATGCTTGATTCCGGTCCAGGAAAGACATAGCTTGGCAGTTCGGTCTGGACTGTTCCCATGAGGCACAGGGTCAAGGCTGATTTGCATATAGCCATGTCTGAACTGGGGTGGTGTATAGTTCAAAAAAACGATGGATATAGTCATATATCTCTGTACTGGGGTGAATGTATGACATTGTTCTGCATTCTGTCCAACAAATGTTGTTTTTGCATTTGTCACCCCCAGTGGGATGGGTATGCTCAGATGTGAGTCCCATGCTCTCCACACCACTGGAGTCAAGCTATCCTGCCTGAAGGCTGCTGATAGCCAGAAACCGGTCCTAGGATGCTTGATTCCGGTCCAGGAAAGACATGGCTTGGCAGTTCGAGCTGGACTGTTCCCATGAGGCACAGGGTCAAGGCTGATTTGGATATGGCCATGTCTGAACTGGTGTGGTGTGGAGTGCAAAAAAACGATGGATTTAGGCCCAGATCTCTGTACTGGGGTGAATGTATGACATTGTTCTGCATTCTGTACATCAATTGTTGTTTTTGCATTTGTCACCCCGAGTGGGATGGGTATGCTCAGACGTGAGTCCCATGCTCTCCACACCACTGGAAACAAGCTATCCTGGCTGAAGACGGTTGATAGCCAGAAAGCAGTCCTAGGATGCTTGATTCCGGTCCAGGAAAGACATGGCTTGGCAGTTTGGGCTGGACTGTTCCCATGAGGCACAGGGTCAAGGCTGATTTGCATATGGCCATGTTTGAACGGGGGTGGTGTGGAGTGCAAAAAAACAATGGATTTAGGCCCAGATCTCTGTACTGGGGTGAATGTATGACATTGTTCAGCTGTCTGTCCATCAATTGTTGTTTTTGCATTTGTCACCCCGAGTGGGGTAGGTATGCTCAGTCGTGAGTCCCATGCTCTCCACACCACTGGAGTCAAGCTATCCTGGCTGAAGACGGCTGATAGCCAGAAACCGGTCCTAAGATGCTTGAATCCGGTCCAGGAAAGACATGGCTTGGCAGTTCGGGCTTGACTGTTTCCATGAGGCACAGGGTCAAGGCTGATTTGCATATGGCCATGGCAGAACTGGGGTGGTGTGGGGTGCAAAAAAACGATGGATTTATGCCCAGATCTCTGTACTAGGGTGAATGTATGACATTGTTCTGCATCCAGTCCATCAATTGTTGTTTTTGCTTTGGTCACCCCGAGTGGGATGGGTATGCTCAGACGTGAGTTCCATGCTCTCCACACCACTGGAGTCAAGCTATCCTGGGTGAAGACGGCTGATAGCCAGAAACCGGTCCTAGGATGCTTGATTCTGGTCCAGGAAAGACAGGTCTTGGCAGTTCGGGCTGGACTGTTCCCAGGAGGCACAGGGCCAAGGCTGATTTGCATATGGCCATGTCTGAACTTGGGTGGTGTGGAGTGCAAAAAACGATGGATTTAGGCCCAGATCTCTGTACTGGGGTGAATGTATGACATTGTTCTTCATTCTGTCTATCAATTGTTGTTTTTGCATTTGTCACCCGAGTGGGATGGGTATGCTCAGACGTGAGTCCCATGCTCTCCACACCACTGGAGTCAAGCTATCCTGGCTGAAGATGGCTGATAGCCAGAAACCGGTCCTAGGATGCTTGATTCCGGTCCAGGAAAGACATGGCTTGGCAGTTCGGGCTGGACTGTACCCATGAGGCACAAGGTCAAGGTTGATTCGCATATGGCCATGTCTGACCTGAGGTGGTGTGGAGTGCAAAAAAAGATGAATTTAGGCCCAGATCTTTGTACTGGGGTGAATGTATGACAGTGTTCTGCATTCTGTCCATCAGTTGTTGTTTTTGCAATTGTCACCCCGAGTGGGATGGGTATGCTCAGACGTGAGTTCCATGCTCTCCACACCACTAGAGTCAAGCTATCCTGGCTGAAGATGGCTGATAGCCAGAAACCGGTCCTAGGATGCTTGATTCCGGTCCAGCAAAAGACATGGCTTGGCAGTTCGGGCTGGACTGTTCCCATGAGGCACTGGGTCAAGGCTGATTTGCATATGGCCATGTCTGAACTGGGGTGGTGTGGAGTGCCATAAAACGATGGATTTAGGCCCAGATCTCTGTACTGGGGTGAATGTATGACATTGTTCTGTATTCTGTCCATCAATTGTTGTTTTCGCTTTGGTCACACCGAGTGACAATTCTTTTAGCCTACATATATTGGTTGCGGACCCTATCTTATTCTCTGCCTATAGAATTTATTGTTTCTTCGCCCACGGACATTATGTTCATTCTGCTCATAACCATGATCTCCTCTTTATACTATATGGGTAGAGATAAATTCTAAATTTAAAGGGCTTTACCAGTTTTATCCTATTATAGCATTTCTTAATATAGATGGATACTTGTATTCATACCTTATTCAATCTAGTAGACTATGTCTTGTTAATTTCATAGTCCTAGATGCACTTCAATGAGTCACTTCCCTGGTACTGTAGAAGTGTATTCCTTTTTAATCCGGGCAGAAAAAAACATTTATATAAATTTGAGAGCTTATTCATTCTTGACTTATTATCACACACCAAGATAGCCCACTGTCGATTTGTTACCCTATTTTGTAGGACCTCACTTCTTGGTTTACGTTGGAGCCACCGTATTATAGTGTATTGATAGTTAGTCAGGTTTTCAACTACAAACGTTAAAAGGAATATAGAATGAATTTCTGTCTGATATTCTCTATTATGTAGCCATCATCGCATATAGATATCATTATTCACATCTTGCTTACCGCGGTTTTATATCCGGTTAGTATATTCTTTATGTGTTAAATTCTGATTGGAAAAAGTCTATTCTTGAATTTAGACTGCAATCTCTGAAAATAAAAATTAATAGCGGGGGATTCAGAATTTTAATTCTCACGACATTCATTAACATTTAGTGCCTCAATGTTTATCTTTACCACTAACTCCTATAATGCACGCATCATGCGTTGCATCAGTGCCGTATTAATTAGGACCCAACCAATTCCATACACCATGTTTTGTTATCATGTGTATATTCATTATTATATTTAGGCATTCACATCCTATTACAAAGACCAGCAGTACTGGACTGGGTTTGTACCGACTCCCAAAGTAGACAGCTTACAACAAACCTGTGAACTACAAAAATTCTTCAGCAAGATAAGGATTAAAGCCTTTTTTGAGGGTAGAACCTACGAACCAATCGAAGACTCAGGACTCCACAATCCCTCTACATTTACACCCCACAGTGAGATGGTTCCTAATGAGGTACTGACTTATGAGCAGACGGTACTCAAAGATGTCAAAGCAATAACTGGAATCAGAAGTCACACCAATATCTCTAATGCCGAAATGCAATCCTTAGAATCCCTAGCCAATGACCCGTCCATCACGGTCAAACAAGCTGACAAAGGGGGAGCAACAGTCATAATGTCAACTACTGAATATGACAAGGAATGCCTCAGACAACTGAGCGATAGACGCTACTATAACCTATTCCTGCCAACCCAACCAAACGTCTCAAGAACACTATCTCCGGATTGGTGGAGTCGGCTGAATGCCAGGGGTGGGTTAGCAAAAAGGAAGCTGACTTCCTAGTTAAAAAAGACCCGAGGGTACCATACTTTTATGTACTCCCGAAGATGCATAAGGAGATTACACCTGTGCCCGGCCACTCCATAGTGTCAGGGATTGAGTCAGTGCTTGAACCTTTATCACGATTCTGCGATCACTTTTTGCAGCATCTTGTAAAACACATCCCCTCATACATCCAAGACACTACGGATGTACTAATTCTGCTGGATGAAGTTGAGGATACTGAACAGATTGACTTTCTCATCACCCTGGATGTGGAGGCCCTCTACACTAACATCCCCCAGAGGGTCACACTGGGGGTGATTGAGGAGGTTTTGAATGCCTCTACCTGGGATTCACCAGCACCACCATCATTTCTCATGGAATGCGCGACTTTAGCTCTTACAGAGAATAACTTTGAATTCAAGGGCCAATATTACCACCAAACACAAGGCACCTCAATGGGGAGCTCATTTGCCCCTAGTGTGGCCTGCCTATACATGGCGGAATTTTAAGGCCAACACATTTTCAATCAAACCAACCCTTACCAGAATATCATAAGATTGTGGAAACGCTTTATTGACGATATCCTGATCTTCTGGGCGGGTAACAAGGAATTGTACGATGAGTTCTTTACATGGATAAACACTCTGAATCCTTACCTTGACGGCTTTACCATCACAAATAGCTTATCCTTCACTATCATGCTTGAAGGAGGGCGTTTGCAAACAACGATGTTCAGGAAGAGTACTGATCGCAACAGTCTCCTACACTTCACAAGCCACCATCCCAAGGCATTGAGAACCAACTTACCCTTCAGGCAGTTTTTAAGAGCAAGGAGAAACTGCAGCAGTATTGAGGAGTACAAAACTCAATCCAAAATTCTGTCCAAGAATCTGACAGATCGAGGGTATCCAAGAGAGAAGTGGCTCGATCAAACAAAAGAGCTCGCAATAATCACAGGGACAGCCTCTTAGAACACAAGGTTGAGAGTCCTGCGGTCGATGCACCAATGACATGTGTGACCACGTTCACACCAGCTTCAAATGAACTAACAAGAATCCTCAAACACCAATGGCAGATTTTGAACACAGGAATGTTCAATTTGGAACAACCACCGTTCGCTTTCAAACGATCTAAGAACGTGAAAGATATATTGATCCAAACCAGGCCTAAGAGAGAAAAAAAAGAAACAAAACAGGCAAGCCACCCTCTGGCAACTACCCGCTGTTATGGGACACTTCCCTTGTGGGACGTGTAGTGCCTGTACATTCACAATTATACACAAAACAATCAGGTTCAACGACTCCTTTTCCTCGGAAATGAGGGGTCAAACAAATTGCAACAGTACAAACTGCATTTACCTCCTGATCTGTCCCTGCGAGCTATAATACGTGGGCATGACCACACGCCCCATAAAGACACGCTTCTCAGAACATCACAGCAACTTCTGCTGTAAGAAAAGCAACACTCAAATGTGCAGACATTATCTGGAACATAATCACACCGCTGATTCCCTGAGATGGCTGCTCTTGGAAGCAGATCCTAGGGCATCAAAACAGAACCTTTTTTACAAAGAACAAAGGTGGATATACCGCCTTTTATCTGACAGCATTGGCCTTAATGAAGACATACCGTGGAGTACAATCTGGTAAAACACTATACCTTAGCACGCCTTGAGTCTTCCTGCACAGGGCATAACACACAGGAGTAGAGGAGACCTCAGCACGCCTTGAGTCTCCCTGCACATGGATTTACACACACAGTAGTAGAGGAGACCTCTGTTCGTGCCCTTCTGGCCCATGTCCCCTAGTCACCCCATGATACGGCCAAATTTAGGGTGCTACCTAATTACATATGCCACACCATGTGAACATAAGAACTTATGTGAATGCCTGCTTTAGATCTCACCACTAGATCTATAACGAGGAACATTGCCCACACTTAGTGTGCTTTCCAAAATAACACACCGACACATGTCAAGGGTTACACTCAATATCTTCCCCAATGTGACATCTCCTCACATTAGAATTTAACCTACTGTGAATTTTATAATTGTGCATGAAAGGTACCAGATGGCACCCACTAGACACTGAACGATCCTCTATTTGTGGGGAAAACTACTAATAATATACCCCTATAGCAATGGCCGCTGCTCTAACACCGTGGATAACATGACTTGGCAATGAAATACACCCCAGTCACGTGACACCACCTGCAAACTAAATTAATGGCCGCCTGACGTCCCAGAAATGCCTTTTAAGTAACAGGACTAACAATATTCACCTTGAGTAGTGGCCATTGCCTCAATATCGTGTATTAGGTGACCTTTGTATAACTCTCACCACAGATACTTCACCCGGCATCCCCAGATACGCCTTTGTTAGGTAACATGAATCGCATATTTCCCCTTTACCAATGGCCACTGTCTCTAAACAGTGCATCACGTGACCTGCGAATTACATACACCCTGGTCATGTGACACCGGCTACATGATAAAGACATTGCCGCCCGTGTCCTAATAGCTCCTGGAGTCGGCGGCATGGGTAGGTCGAGAGGACTGACACACGGCATCATAACTGTAAGTAGACCCTATGGGGCTGTAAGAGGGGCTCTGAATGTAATGTGGATTTAACACGTTTGCCGCGGCCGTGATTTCACAGCAGTGCGGCACTTCCGCAAAACAGGCAGGCCGCGTCGGCCGTTGGACGGCGACGGCAGCACTTAATGTGTTCAACGCTCCCTTGATCGTAAGCACTCTTTACGAGAGACTAAACCGGTGACCGGGAGGCTCTGACGGCATGGAATCACCCTCCTTGAAAACCAGGCTATCCGCCAAGTAAGCTGCTTTTGCACAAGTCAAATTCACCACGGGCTTTAATTGACACGCTAACACTAGGTACAAGGCACATCATGCCATCCGTAGATTTGAGCTAAAAACTAACGCCCGTACTTGGCTACAGGCATTTAAACCTCGCACACAACTCCATGCCAAGGGGAGTAGTCTCGATTAAACTAGGATTGAGGAGCGCAGAGCGGCACACAATACCTCCGATTCCTTGGTGTTTCGTAATTGTTAGCTACCCGCCAGTATTATGTCTGCTTTCTGGTTTGCCTGCTGATAGCCGGTCATTGATTTTTCAACTCCTGAATGCACAATCTAACAATTGTTCTGGGGCTTCACTTGATGACACTTGTGCCCGAGGTAGCCATTTCTCTCGTATTTCCGGTGCCTTTAGTTTGGTTCTCCCATGACTGGCGATGCGCGTCACATCGCATAGTCCAAAACTTACAGCTGGGGTTGACCACAACCTCACACACCTCAGCGTGGCTGACTTCCCAGCACCACAATGTTTTGCGGCATAATCCTCACATACTCACCACCACCGCGATGATTGCTGCGCAAGACTTAGCCTTGAACGAGCATCTCGATCAGAGTTTTTTATGCCACTCATTGAGCGAGTGCCAAATGAATATGTAACACGCATAACTCTTACACCCAGTCATATTCTATGGAAGTTTGAACCCGATGTGCAGCCCGCCGGGTACTGATGATGCGTGGAAACTTTACACAATAGGTGAGTCCTATGACCAGATCACACTTTTGTATTGCTGTTGCATTTTTCCACAAGGGCATGCTTGCCACCGTTTGCCCACGGACGTGAAATGTCCACATTGGTTTTAATTGGTTTTTAAAACAGACACTAGCTACAGTTTATCTAGTGGACCTTATGGGTTGTACGATGTCACTTTTGTCTGATGATGATACCTGTTGTGATATGCTTTTCTGTCTCCCCTCCAGGTAGTTCCAGCATTCAACAGGTACACACATACACAAAGCACGTTCTCCTTTTGTGTGTTTTTAGAACAGCATATTAGATACTCCTTGAGATCCTTTATACGTAGACAGTTTCTTATGACATATTACTTTCTCCTTAGGTCCGGAAGAAACCCGAGTCAGTGCACATTAACGCGAGAAACATTTCGATCACTTCACACACTAACTGAGACTCACGTAGGGAACATTATATCCCATTGAGTACCGGTTAGGTTTTCCTCTTTCAACTAGAGCAGGAGACCCCCAGAATAAAAAATATTTGCACTGGTACTCCCAGCTTTATTTTAACTCACCAATACGCCTACGCAATACTGGCCCCACACCCACACTTCAGCAAACGGCTGTTGGATAAAAGATCTCTGCCAAAGTGCCCCTCTTTAAGGTTTCGCCAGTTGGGCATTGCACCGCCGACCCAAAGAGGAGCAGCCCAGATGATGAAGCATGACACCTGAAAGGGTGTATGAGGGCATTACATCCAACAAAATGGATGCCCAACTGTAGGACTCATTGAGACCAACAGCATCCAGACAACCCAGTGATAGGTACATTCCCCTAATTGAGGAACAGCGCAGCTCCTTTTGTACTAGATATAAGAACATCCTCTTCTTAATTGCTTATTTCATTGAAAAAGACTCAGGGGACAAATATGCTCTTCTGCCTTGGCTCGTTGTGTCGAATGGGTTATGACTTATGATTGAGTTGGGGATCATTCTGCAAGAGACACCATGGCTTCCAGAGACTTTTGTACTGTGCTATGACTTAACCACATTCTTGGGCATGCAGAGTCTCTCTCCGTGTGTCGGGTGTTTTATTGCAAAACTGTGGCTTAAACCTTAGTAGGGAGCATGTTTAATATTGTCCACTAACAAGTTATTGAAAGAATTCATTGGATATATAAGAATTCAGGGAATACGCCCACAGACTTCAAAATTAGGTGTATAAACATTTTAGAAAAAAATAAACAGCGCTTCAACTAACTCTTTGTACCTAATTAGATTGACAAATAACATGCATACTTTTAACTTCATATATGGAAAAAAGATAAATGTAGATGAAAATATAAAATATATTCTATGTTTGTATGGATGTTTGCATTCTGTGTCTATGGGTGTGCGATTATATGTGTACCCTTGTGTGTCCGTGTATGTGTTAGTGTGATTTGGTGTCTGAGTTTATTTTTGAGTGTATTGTGTGTGTGTCTGTGTGTTTGTGATTCTATATGTGCGTTACTCTTTATTTTTGTGTCAGTATGTGTCTGTTGCGTGCTTGTGAGAGGGTACGGGTGTATGAGTAAATATTCCTGTGTATGTGAATCTGTCTCGTTTGTGTGTGGGTGGCATTTGTGTGTATGTGAGTGTGTGTTTTTGTTGTATCCTTAATACACTTTTAAACAGTTGAAAATGGCACGCTGACTTACATCACCTAATTATGAGACATAAATATTGATTAAGATGTGGCTGTATCTTCTTTTTACATTCTTTTTGTTACTACTCTGACTCCATATAATCTTTAATGATTGGCCTACAGTTACTAACGTTTGGCAAAACAGGAGGTATTCAGATAACTTGCTGAGAGGTGTTAAATGTAGGGGCATATTATCAAGAACGGCGATAAAATTATCGCCGGTTTAGCGGCAAAAAACTGCTGCTAAAGCGGCAATAATGGGCTTGACAATATGCCCTGGAGAATTCCAATAGAATCACATTTTCCTCCTTCCTCTCCAGCAGAACCCAGAGCGTCTGCCTCTCCCCATTCCATTCCAAAGCCTCCGAGATCATCTGCGGTGTACCCCAGGGATCCTCCTTCAGCCCGACGCTGTACAACATTTACATGGCCCCGCTCGCACATGTAGCCCGACAGCACGACCTCAACATAATCTCCTATGCCAATGACACTCAGCTGATCCTCTCTCTCACCAAGGACCCCATCACCACCAAAGCCAATCTCCACGAAGGAATAAAGGCCATCGCCGACTGGTACCGCTTTTGGCCGGCATAAGTGTGGCAGGGTGTGCTCAGACGTGAGTCCCTTGCTCACTGTGCCACTGGATTAAAGCAAGCCGGGCTGAAGATGGCTGGAATGCCAGAAACCGGTCTTCGGAAGCTTGTTTCCGGTCCAGGGAAGACATGGCTTGGCAGTTCGGGCTGGACTGTTCCCATGAGGCACAGGGTCCGACTGATTTGCATATAGCCATGTCTGAACTGGGGTGGCAGAGTGGGCTAAAGAACGGTGATGGATTAAACCCAGATCTTTTGACTGGGTGTGAGTGTTTGATGGATTCAGATGCCCCGTCCATCACCACCCCCTTTTGTACCGCTTTTGGCCGCCATAAGTGTGACAGGGTGTGCTCAGACGTGAGTCCCTTGCTCACTTTGCCACTGGATTCAAGCGAGCCGGGCTGAAGATGGCTGGAATGCCAGAAACCGGTCCTCGGAAGCTTGTTTCCGGTCCAGGGAAGACATGGCTTGGCAGTTCGGGCTGGACTGTTCACATGAGGCACAGGGTCTGACTGATTTGCATATAGCCATGTCTGAACTGGGGTGGCAGAGTGGGCTAAAGAACGGTGATGGATTAAACCCAGATCTTTTGACTGGGTGTGAGTGTTTGATGGATTCAGATGCTCCGTTCATCACCACCCCCTTTTTTACCGCTTTAGGCCGCCATAAGTGTGGCAGGGTGTGCTCAGAAGTGAGTCCCTTGCTCACTTTGCCTCTGGATTCAAGCAAGCCGGGCTGAAGACGGCTGGAATGCCAGAAACCAGTCCTCGGAAGCTTGTTTCAGGTCCAGGAAAGACATGGCTTGACAGTTCGGGCTGGACTGTTCCCATGAGGCACAGGGTCAGACTGATTTGCATATAGCCATGTCTGAACTGGGGTGGCAGATTGGGCTAAAAAACGGTGATGGATTAAACCCAGATCTTTTGACTGGGTGTGAGTGTTTGATTGATTCAGATGCTCCGTCTATCACCACCCCCTTTTGTACCGCTTTTGGCCGCCATAAGTGTGACAGGGTGTGCTCAGACGTGAGTCCCTTGCTCACTTTGCCACTGGATTCAAGCGAGCCGGGCTGAAGATGGCTGGAATGCCAGAAACCGGTCCTCGGAAGCTTGTTTCCGGTCCAGGGAAGACATGGCTTGGCAGTTCGGGCTGGACTGTTCACATGAGGCACAGGGTCTGACTGATTTGCATATAGCCATGTCTGAACTGGGGTGGCAGAGTGGGCTAAAGAACGGTGATGGATTAAACCCAGATCTTTTGACTGGGTGTGAGTGTTTGATGGATTCAGATGCTCCGTTCATCACCACCCCCTTTTTTATCGCTTTAGGCCGCCATAAGTGTGGCAGGGTGTGCTCAGACGTGAGTCCCTTGCTCACTTTGCCTCTGGATTCAAGCAAGCCGGGCTGAAGACGGCTGGAATGCCAGAAACCAGTCCTCGGAAGCTTGTTTCAGGTCCAGGAAAGACATGGCTTGACAGTTCGGGCTGGACTGTTCCCATGAGGCACAGGGTCAGACTGATTTGCATATAGCCATGTCTGAACTGGGGTGGCAGATTGGGCTAAAAAACGGTGATGGATTAAACCCAGATCTTTTGACTGGGTGTGAGTGTTTGATTGATTCAGATGCTCCGTCTATCACCACCCCCTTTTGTACCGCTTTTGGCCGCCATAAGTGTGGCAGGGTGTGCACAGACGTGAGTCCCTTGCTCACTTTGCCACTGGATTCAAGCAAGCCGGGCTGAAGACGGCTGGAATGCCAGAAACCGGTCCTCGGAAGCTTGTTTCCGGTCCAGGGAAGACATGGCTTGGCAGTTCGGGCAGGACTGTTCCCATGAGGCACAGGGTCAGACTGATTTGCATATAGCCATGTCTGAACTGGGGTGGCAGAGTGGGCTAAAGAACAGTGATGGATTAAACCCAGATCTTTTGACTGGGTGTGAGTGTTTGATTGATTCAGATGCTCCGTCCAACACCAGCACCTTTTGTACTGCTTTTGGCCGCCATAAGTTTGGCAGGGTGTGCTCAGACTTGAGTCCCTTGCTCACTTTGCCACTGGATTCAAGCAAGCCGGGCAGAAGACGGTTGGAATGCCAGAAACCGTTCCTCGGAAGCTTGTTTACGGTTCAGGGAAGACATGGCTTGACAGTTCGGGCTGGACTGTTCCCATGAGGCACAGGATCAGACTGATTTGCATATAGCCATGTCTGAACTGGGGTGGCAGAGTGGGCTAAAGAACGGTGATGGATTAAACCCAGATCTTTTGACTGGGTGTGAGTGTTTGACTGATTCAGATGCTCGGTCCATCACCACCCCCTTTTGTACCGCTTTTGGCCGCCATAAGTGTGGCAGGGTGTGCTCAGACGTGAGTCCCTTGCTCACTTTGCCACTGGATTCAAGGAAGCCGGGCTGAAGACGGCTGGAATGCCAGAAACCGGTCCTCGGAAGCTTGTTTCCGGTCCAGGGAAGACATGGCTTGGCAGTTCGGGCTGGACTGTTCCCATGAGACACAGGGTCAGACTGATTTGCATATAGCCATGTCTGAACTGGGTTGGCAGAGTGGGCTAAAGAACGGTGATGGATTAAACCCAGATCTTTTGACTGGGTGTGAGTGTTTGATTGATTCAGATGCTCCGTCCATCACCACCCCCTTTTGTACCGCGACTGGATGAAGACCGGCCATCTGAAGCTGAACTCGGACAAGACGGTGGTCCTCATCCTCGGCTCCAACCCGTCAGCCTGGGACGACCCCTGGTGGCCAACAGCACTGGGGGCAGCCCTGACACCGACAGACCACGCACGCAACCTGGGAATCATCCTCCACTAAACGCTCTCCATGACCAAGCAAGTCAACACCGTCTCCTCCTCTTGCTTCAACACCTTCTGCATGCTCTGCAAGATCTACAGATGGACACCAACAGATACAAGAAAGACAGTCACCCAGGCCCTCATCAGCAGCAGACTCAACTACGGAAACGCCCTCTATGCGAGAACCCTGACCAAGCTCATCAAACGAATACAACGCATCCAAAACGCCTCGGAACAACTGATCCTCCACGTACCACGCCACAGCCACATCAGCCCCCTCCTGAGAAACCTGTACTGGCTCCCCGTCAACAAGAGGATATCCTTCAAGCTCCTCACCCATACACAGAAGGCACTCTACCTCAACAGACGGCTCTCCTTCTACATCTCCAACCGCCAGCTACACTCCGCCGACCTCTCGCTCTCCACCTTCCCGGGCATCCGAAGAACAAGCACCGGTGGGAGATCCTTCTTCCACCACTGAGCCTACGACAGACCCAAGACCTGCTAACCTTCAGGAGCATGCTCAAGACCTGGCTGTTCGATCAGTAGCGCCTCCTCCCCCCAGCTCCTTGAGACCCTCGTGGGTATGCAGTGCTCTTTATAAATGATTGATTGATTGAGTTTTCTGCCGCTAAATGACGATATTTTGAACGCCGTTCTTGATAATATGCCCCGTAGAGAGTAGGAATGCACCAGATATACTACAATATGGTGCATTCCTTGTCTCTCTGTGCGCTGGCACACTCAGCACTGCCTAGCGCCAATTGTCGCCACCTTGCCGCATTGTGCCAGGGTGCCTGTATTACAGGCAGGATTATTTTTGTGCAAGAAGTGGAAATACCAGGAAGAAAGAAACATACTTCTCTCGTTACCTCTCTGCTGGGATGATATTTCATTTTGACACATTCCGAGTTTTACTATTCTTAGTAAATTAGTGAATGCACCGACATCGTGGGTGGATGTAAGAGAACGCCCACACTCCACCCATGAAGTGCCTTCCCAATGCTGAGTAAAGCAAGGCAGCCCTCTGTTACTCTAGATTTACTAAGCCACAAAGAGCCACACAAAGTGGCTTTGCATGGCTTAGTAAATGTAAATGAAGGGCTTGCATTGCATTGGGTTGCCTTGTGTTGCCCTGAGAACATGTTATCTCATTAATTAATCCATTACCCCGAATGTTTAAAATCGTGAGCACCTAGGACATAGTGCTAAAGGACAACTGACAGTTTCATTGGTTTCAGATAACTCTAAAAAAGTTTTTTCATGGTCATAAATCACACCAAACTTCCTTTCGTGAAACTGCAAAAAAATGTTCGACCTTGTCATAAAAGGATATAGAAGGAAAGCAGAGCAAGACATGATCTCTAAATTTGTTAGAGAAAAAATAGTGTGAAATGCGTGGAGGACACTGGGTACGAGGCCAAAACAGATGTTCTCTCTAAGTCACTTTGAGACATTGCCAGCATTGTAATTACAAGTCGAATTGACAGGATAACAAGAAAAAAGCTTTGCTGCAGCCCTTCGACAATTATATTTAGACGAGCACACTGGTGTTGACACCTTCTGCTGAGACGATCCAGTGACATCGGGCAGGTTGAAACCCTACACGAATGTCATAGCTGTTTGCATTATAGTACTAAAAATTACCTGCAGTGATACCCTGCAACATATTCTGAAATGCTGTTAATTACACAAAAAAATTACGTTTGGCTATACAATATCTGCCTTAGCTGTATCAGTTGCTTTGAAAGAGCTGGTTAATGCACAGTATGCATTCACTCCATAATAGCAAAAAGTGGAATGTACTCATTGGGCCAGGCAAACAAATCTCTTTTGTGAAATCACAGGCTTTGGTGCTGCAAAAGAGTGGTTCTCATTCTGGTGACGGTGCTTTCTGAATCACAACTAGGATGGTGCGTTGAAAGGGATGCCCTCTACCTACCACGACGAGGGGTTAGAATACATATTAATAGTGTATGAACAAAATTGCAGCCACAAACCTTTGATCAGTTACCGACATTCTACAAAGTGTGATAACTGATTCACAAAGATCGAAACTATGAGGCTATTGAGACAACATTCATCTTGTGGGTCATGGTGTGTGGCTTCAGTGGCTGTAGACAGTGAGTCAAGGAGCCCCTGCATGTACCTTGCAATGTCATTCCAAGCTGTCGCTAGGAGGTCTCTTTTCCTGCATTTGCTGGGCTTGGCAGGAATCGCAAAATGTCTCATGCTTTGCAAATCTACATTTTGCGATGCAACTGATTAGTTCTTCAATCGCATCTGAAAATGGAGCCCAGGTCGTACATCTAGACGCTGGCTCATAACGTATGTACTACTTTGTTTTTATGAGAAAAAGAGCATATGAGATACAAAATAATGACAAAGTGTACTCAGAAACAGGAACATCATTTGGAGAATGTGCACCAAATATACACATTGCATAGATACAATGTTCCTTCTTAAAAGAACACAGCAGTCAATAAGGTACTCTTTGGGTTGAATCTGATGAATGTCTGCTAGGGTGGTGCACTGGATTGTGGCCTTCAGGTATCAGGTGTGGGCAGGAACTGAGCCCCTATGAGTATGGAAACACTGATTCCAACCCTCTAACTCTGTACTCTCTGTAACAGCAATTAAGCTTCACCTTGTGGGTCCGATTCCATGTTTGCACATCTGGGAGCAAAACAATACCCCAACATTTGCACAACAAACATTTTACCACCCCCCCCCCAACCCTCCCCCCAAAAAATCTTTTTACCTCATTTGGTTCTCCAACAGGTTGAATTGCATGTTAAGGCACCTTCTAAACATCAATTAATGGAGTAAAACAGTTAATAATGTAAATAAAGGGGACCACTCAATTACGGAGTTCTAGATCAATGAAAGGTAAAGGGTTTATTACAAAATAAAAAACAGAAGCGGTGCAGAAACGATGCCATAAAGGCTCTCAAATGCAAAATCAGAATTAATTTAAGTACCAAATGAGTAGCAAAATAAAAGAAAGTTGGGCAGCATCCCTAGTAAAATCCAAAAGTGTTCTAGATCACTTCCAAAATCTGGGGGTTTTTCATACACAATTCTCGAATGGCAAATTGGTTAAACTACAAAATCATCATGGTCTGAGCAATAAATATTGGGCCCGATTCACAGAAGTAATCTGAGACAAAATCCTAAACTTACTACTTTTGGTATTCAGAGAAGGCATTTAGTAGTAGTAAAGTTGGGATTTTGTCTTAAGTCTGTCTTAAGTCAAGTCAAGTCAGGAGATTTGTATAGCGCGCTACATACCCGGAGGGTCTCAAGGCGCTTGAAGAAGGGTGGGGAATTACTTGTCAAATATCCAAGTTTTAAGTTGCTTTCTGAATGCTAGGTGGTTCTGAGTGAGACGAAGGTGAGTGGGGAGTGAGTTCCAGGTTTTAGCTGCGAGGTAGGAGAAGGATCTACCTCCCATGGTGGTTTTATTGATGCGAGGAACGGTAGCAAGGGCTTGGTTGGAAGATCGTAGCTGGCGAGAGGGGGTGTAGAAGGAAAGTCGTGTGTTGAGGCATTCGGGTCCAAGTTCGTAAAGTGCTTTGTGTGCGTGGGATAGGAGGCGGAAAGTAATCCTCTTATTGACAGGGAGCCAGTGGAGGTTTTTCAGGTGACCAGAAATGTGGTCTTTACGCTGGATGTCTAGTATGAGTCTGGCTGATGCGTTCTGGATGCGTTGGAGTTTTTTCTGGAGTTTTGCGATGATACCGGCGTATAGGGTGTTTCCGTAGTCCAGGCGGCTTGTAACCAGTGCATGGGTCACTGTTATTCTGGTTTCGGTGGGGATCCAGCGGAATGTTTTTTTTGAGCATGCGGAGAATGTTGAAGCATGATGATGAAACGGCGTTGACTTGTCTGTTCATAGAGAGTGAGGAGTCCAGGATCACGCCCAGGTTCCGTGCGTGGTCCGTTGGGATGGGTGCATTTCCAAGGGCCTCTGGCCACCAAGAGTCATCCCAAGCGGAGGGGGAGGTACCTAAGATAAGGACTTCTGTTTTGTCTGAGTTCAGTTTCAGACGGCTGTGCTTCATCCACTCGGCTACTTCTTTCATTCCTTCATGTAGGTTGGTTTTGGCGGTGTTAGGGTCTTCGGTGAGTGATAGGATCAGTTGGGTGTCATCCGCGTAGGAGATGATGTTGAGGTTGTGTTGGCGTGCGATGGTCGCGAGGGGGCTCATGTATACGTTGAAGAGTGTGGGACTGAGTGAGGACCCTTGGGGTACGCCGCAGATGACTTCAGTGGCCTCTGAGTTGAATGGTGGGAGGCGGACTCTCTGGGTTCTTCCGGTGAGGAACGAGGTGATCCATTCCAGTGCTTTTCCTTGGATTCCGATGTTTCTGAGGCGCTGTGGAAGGGTGCTATGGGAGACTGTGTCGAAGGCTGCGGAGAGGTCGAGGAGGATGAGGGCGACTGTGTCTCCATTGTCCAGTAGAGTTCGAATGTCGTCTGTTGCTGCGATGAGGGCGGTCTCCGTGCTGTGTTTGGCTCGGAAGCCGGACTGTGAGGAGTCGAGGGATTTGTTGCTTTCGAGGAAGGCGGCGAGCTGGTTGTTGACGGCTTTCTCTATGACTTTGGCCGGGAATGGAAGGAGCGAGATGGGGCGGTATGAGTTCGGTGGGGTCCGCTGTGTTTTTTTTTACAAGGGCGCTGAGTTCGGCGTGTTTCCAGCTTTCTGGGAAGGTGGCGGACTTGAGGGAGCAATTGATGACGTCTCGGAGGTGTGGTGCTATGATGGAGTCTGCTTTGTTGAAGATGTGGTGAGGGCATGGGTCTGTGGGGGATCCTGAGTGGATGGAGTTCATCAGGTGGATGGTGTCCTCAGTGGAGATTGGGTTCCAGTTATTAAGGATGTTCAAGGGGGGTGAAGGTACGGCAGAAGGTTGGGTGGGATGGTCTCCGGGTTGGTTGTCGAAGCTGTTGTGGATGTCTGCGATTTTGTTGTGGAAGAACGAGGCTAGGGAGTCGCAGAGGGCTTGAGAGGGGGTGATATCATTGGAGTTGGCTGAGGGGTTGGTAAATTCTTTGACAATGTTGAATAATTCCTTGCTGTTGTGGGCGTTGTTGTCTAGTCGGTCTTTGAATGCGGTTTTCTTGGCAGATCGGATTAGTTGGTGGTGTATGCGGGTGGCGTTTTTGAAGGCGTCCCTGGTGCTGGTGTTTGGGTCTTTTTTCCAGGCCTTCTCGAGGGAGCGACAGAGTTTCTTCGATTTCTTAAGATCATCGTTGAACCAGGAGGCATTTTTGCTGCCTAGTTTGATTTGATGTTTTTTCAGCGGTGCTAGGATATCGGCGCTGTTGGATAGCCATTGGGTGAGGTTAATGGCTGCTTGGTCGGGGTTTGAGGAGTGGGCAGGGGGGTTTTGAAGAAGCGATGAGGAGATCTGGTCGATGGTGATTTTGTTCCAGTCTGTCCTAAGTTTGTCTTGAGTCTGTCTTGTTTGTCTTAAGTTTGTCTTAAGTCTGGCTTAAGTTTGTCTTAAATCAAACTTAAGACACATTTCCTAACTTTACTACTACTAAATACCTCTGACAATACCAATAGTAGTAAATTTAGGATTTTGTCTCAGATTAGTTATCCGAATTGGCCCAATTGTCTGTTTGGAAAAGCAGAAGACAGGGAAAATTACACACCATCAACTTAACACATAAGCACCATCCCAATTCAAAAAAAATATTCTGCACCCCCTATGCTAATGCCATCCAGACATGTTCTAATAGAGATGAAACATTTAAATAATGGAACTTTCAGTGAATGAATGGACCAGTATTCACAACAGAAGGCAGTGGAAGAAAACTTTTTCCCACAGGTGCTACAAGCTGTCAAACTTTGCTTTATTTCCACTGTTTTCATTATCAATGTCTCGCTTCCAGTGTAGTCTTGGGGTCTGCATCAAGTCCTGTGAGATGATTGTCATTATGTGTGTGAACCCCCTAATAAGGTGCCGACCTGCACCCATCACATGGATAGTATGTAACAGCGGTTGTGTATTAGACTCCACGTCCATGATGTGCCAATGTTGCTGCCATTTGGCCAGCAGCGTACGATGCGCTAGGAAGTGACCAGGTGGGATAGCATGGTGTTTGTAAAAGTGTTCAAAGGCACGAAAGCGCCTTCCTGGAACAATACGCCCAGTGTGTCCAACCCTTTGTCTTTGAGAGTTCCATCCCCTCTCATTCAAGCAGATCCCTAAAAGGTCATATGAATCATATGTGGATTTCCGGCGTGTATGGCACCTGTGTCGGAGTTAGACCAAATGCGATGCAGGGCGCGCAACAAAATTTGTTTTCATTATTTATATGTTTACTTTTCTCTAATCGGCCATAATCTGTAGTTTACTACACCCCACCCTGCTTCTTCCCCGCCCAGCAGCACTCCCACAACGGGCCGCTACTGGTCCCAGGTATAGTTAGCAACTGGTTCACTGTCAAAATATTGATGTTAAATATATAGAAGTAAAAAATATCGATGCAAAAATATCAACTCCCTATACTTACACAGGTAAGTACCAAAAATTTGAGAAAACAATATTGATGTAAAAAATATAGTTGTACAGAATATCGAATTTTATCTATATACACATAAAATAAAATAATACATATTACATTTCTTGAATAATAAAATTGGTATAAAAAAGTAAGTAGATTTAATATCAATTAAAGATATATACTAAATAAACTTAATTAAAAAAGTGAAACACACATACATAATAATTCTTATATATTTACTTTAAAACAATTAAAAAACTAAATATTTTAATGCACCACAGGGATGTAACCAATTGGGGTTATGAAGTGATCAAGTGAAAAATTGAAAGATGAGTTTTGTGCTCTGTCTAGAACAGGAGAAGGAAATCAGCCTGCAGAATCAGAGCCACTGTGGTGTTCCAACTTTTTAGTGCAAAGCAGCAGAAGGACTGTTGTCTGTTACTTCCCTTCTTTTAGGTTAATTCATTCCCGTATGGAGATACTAATGGTGTTGCGTGATGTCCTTGATCTGCCTGGCCTCTTGATCTTGGCTGTGGGGTGTGACGCTGGCACTAAGACCCTTGTAGATGATGATGGTTGTTTTGTATGACAGGCATACCTGCAGGGGGAGCCAATGTACTTCTCCAAGTGACATGGTAATTCTGTTGAATATGAGAAGACCTTGGGTGAGTCATTCTCCGATTTGAAGGATGTTCCTCGTGCTGGTGAGCCACGGCTCGTATAGGGCGTGCCAATGGACGGTGACGTGGGGCGGGCGAGGGGTAGGGTGGGGGGTTGTAAAAAGTGGAAAACGGACGATTTCAGGAAAGTAACAAAAACACATAAAAATAATTTTTGTTGCGCGCGCTGCATTGCATTTGGCGATGCAGCGCGCGCAACGGAATTCGTTTTTTTTTTTCGTTACACACCTGAAATCGTCCGTTTGCCGTTTTTACAACCTTCGTCCGTAAATTAAAACAGTAAACCATTTAGAAATCTTCAATATTTAATTTCCCACTCCACAGAGTGCAACTGTAGGGATAGCGGAGGGGTAAAAATTACTATTCCCACTCCAGTGAGTGCAACAGTAGGGAAAGTGTTGGATAGCGGAGGGGTAAAAATTACTATACCAACTCCAGTGATTGCAGCAGTAGGAAAAGTGTTGGATTACGTAGGGGTAAAAATTACTATACCCACTTCAGTGAGTGCAACAGTAGAAAAACTGTTGGATAGCGGAGGGGTTAAAATTACTATTCCCACTTCAGTGAGTGAAACAGTAGGGAAAGTGTTGGATAGCGGAGGGGTAAAAATTACTATTCCAACTCCAGCGAGTGCAACAGTAAGTAAAATGTTAAATAGAGGAGGGGTCAAAATTACTATTCCCACTCCAGTGAATGCAACAGTAGGGAAAGTGTTAAATTGCAGAGGAGTAACAAGTAATAATCTTACTCCAGTCAGTTCAAAATTAAAAACAAACCAACTTTTTATATAAATGCGTTAAAAATTAAAATACAAATATATTTAATATTAAATATAAAAATATTATAATGATATATATATATATATATATACATATATATATATATATATATATATATATATATATATATATATATATATATATATATAAAATGGCTACACATATTTTATTAACTAAAATAACAAATATTTTCCAAATAACAAGATATTTTGATTTAAAAATGATTTAGTGATAAAAACATTAATTATTACATACATTTACTTTTTGTATTTCCTACCCTATAACACCAAAAGATTCACAACCCACACCTGAATCTAAAAAAATTTGCTTCCTCAACTAACCTAATTAATTAACAATTAAAGAAATAGTATTGATTAAAAATACAAATTAAAACTCATAAAAAGTATTTAACTTCCCACACTTTACCCCAAAACAATAAATCCCATACAGACATACATATATACAAACATCCTAATTAAATATACATTAATTAATTAATATTAATGATCAACTAATTTTCAATTAATTAAACAAAAATTACTTCCCACCCGTTACCCATAGAAATCCCACAAACCACACCTAAAATTAATTACACAAACTCCATATTTAAATTTCAATTAATTAATTAATCGTAAGAACTAATTAATAATGTGTTAAATATAAGTTACTTTCAACACTTTACCCCATATCTATATTTTTCTGAAATGGCAGTTGTTCCCTGGCTCATCTTCAAGTTATATCTGATAGATGATTAATAGGATCCACACAAATCAAGAAACAACATATGGGAGTAGGATTTATGTAGTGTAAGGATAAGATGAAGGCAAGCATTGTGAACATCCAATATGGAGTATGAGCAAGGCCAGACTGAAGGGAAAATATTGTCTGGTTCTCTTTAGCCCCACATTTGGGAAGGCTCAGAAATGTGTACTATGTCACTTGTTAGTTTGCACTATTTAAAAGCGTCCTTTTGCACTGATTAAATGTGAATTTTGCTCAAAGTTTAAGGTTCAGACTTGAGTGGAGACTTATATGTATGTATTTATTTATTTATATATTTATGTATTTATATACTATTGTCTACGACATAGGGGTGCCGATGCATAGTAATAGTAACATGATAGAGATATGTTTTTGAGATGTAATGGAGTTTATAAACAAAGATTTGAGTTTATGAATGCTCTATCAACAATGCATTATGCCATGAGAATTAAAATCCGCTCTCTGAATACCTACCCGCGAATGTCTGAGTATTTATCTGTTTGGATTTTGTGGAGAAATTTGAAAATGATGTATTAAGCAGTTTATTTTCCTTGTTCTATGAACATAACAGTATTTAAACTGTAATGATCTACATATATGTACAATGAAAGTAATTGTATAACTGGCATGAACACTGCTGTGGAAAAACAGAAGGATGGTCTGTTTTCTATTGTTTTGATGCACTGTCACTTTAAATAAGAGAGGAATCACAAGTACGTCATGTGATCAAGGACTCTAGGGGCTGAAACCCGTCATGGCAGGATGCACTGAATAAATGTATTGCACGAGGAAAAACTGGTGTCCGTTCCGTTTTCTGGCTCTGCAACATGGAGTTGTAAGGATTCGGTATCTTGGATATATATATATATATATATATATATATATATATATATATATATACAGTGGCGGCTGGTCCATGGGGGCGTTTGGGCACCGCCTCCCCTGTTTTCTCGCCGTGCGAGAAAGCAAACAAAGGTAGTTATTATCACCAACGATAATAACTACCATTTGTTTCTGCCTTGCCTTCTCGCACGGCGAGAAAGCAATAGTTCCTGTGTGGGCGGGGTTACTCGAGGGCAGGGGGGAGCGACTTGCCCACTGCTGGTAATACTGTCTGTTTGGGCAGCCTGAGAGGCTACCCAAACAGACAGTATTAACACAGTAGGCAAGCCGCTCCCCCCTGCCCTCGAGTAACCCCTCCCACTCTCCCCGCTCTCTGTATGCTGCAGCATACAGAGAGAAATGACGTCGGTACGGCAGCCGGCTGAACCAATCACAGCGCTGGCTGCTGTGGAGGGGAGGGAGGCTGCCTGCCGCCTTCCTGATGACGAGCTCAGCCCAGAGGAATTTGAATGCAGCGGGAGTCGCAAGTCTCGAGTTTCAGTCTGGACTTGAGAGAAAAGCGGGAAGCCAAGTAAGTTATTTATCCCACCTCCCCCCCCCCATCCACTCCCCCGCAACAACCCCATTTCCACCCCCCCCACACACACTCCCCCCTGTAATGCAGGCCGCGACTGGACAGCGGAAAAGCGAGACCGACTTTCTTCTGGCAATATTGACAATCTAAAAGTGAAAAGCAAGCATATAAAAATGAAGGCTGCATTTAAGACAGACACATCTTCTAAACCAATTTTAATATTAGACACGAAAAAACTCTTTCAAGAGAGGTCATGCCGAAGCAAGAAGTAAAATATGAATGTCAAAACTGAACAAACTGTGAACGTCAAAATAAACACATGGAATTTGTTGGAAGTCTTACTAACTGCATCTTAGTTTTCTGAGTTCATAATCCCCTGGAACGCAATCGGATGCACGTGCAGCTAGAAAATGGGGAGTAATGGCATAAAATATGGTGAGGAAGCAACAGAGGGTAGTAAGGAAGAAGACTTTTTCAGTTGCCTGTTGTGAGCAAGGAGAATAATGTGCCTAGCTGTTACGAGCAACAAAAAAAGTTTGGCGTCTGTGCTTGTGGTATCAATAAAAATCTCCATTTTACGAGACTAGTGTAAAATGCAATCCTCTGCTGGGCTAATTGGCGCATTACGGGAGGGAGGCGGTGCTGGCCCCTGCCGGGAGTTAGCAGCAGCGAGGCGGGCGGGGGAGTGGGAAAGGAGCCGAGAGTGAGAATCATCGCTCAGCAGGCGGCGACTGCATTGATAGGGTGACTAGATTGTGAGAAGGGAACACCGGGACAGGCCAGACATAAAAATAGAACTAAAGCCTTTAGCCTTACTTTTATGTCTGGCCTGTCCAGATTTGTTGTAGCCTTGGCTTTAAATCGGCAAAACTTTGCTTAACTAGCTCTCGAAACTCAAATGTGAGAACTACAGGTTCTAGCATGCACCTTGCTACTGCCTTAATATAGCCAAGATTGTCTGAATAAACTGGTGGGGGTGGCTTTATATTCTGAAAGAAGGGGATTGGGTGCGTATTAAGAAGTGCAGAAAAGTAGGCAAGGGTGACATTGTGATTTCTGAACCCATAACAGTCACTAGGGTTCTGGCAGACTCTGACAAGTTGAGTGATGGGAGTCTAGCACGTGAGCCATTTAGCCAGGTGCAACGATGCCTAAAGGTAGAATTTCAAATGGCACCAAGAGACGGAAGGAGTTTGTGGTGGTTGGATGGAGCTGCAGCGCAGGAAGGAAGGTATGAGTTGCAGAGTGTGCAAAGCAACGGAAGCACGGTACAGGCAAGTGCTCAGGCCCAGATGGTTAATGAAAAGTGAAAAATAACTGAGGATAATGGGAAAGAAGAACCTCTTGTTGGCTCACTTGGTTCAGATAGGGATAAGGAAGTTGGCTATAGTATGGAAGGGCACACAGGGTGCATCTTTACTGAAGTATCTGCTGTTGGTGGGCAGGGGGAAAGCATGGTAGACACTACAATAGCAAAGGTCTAATTAGGGACGATTAGAACCTTCCACTCTTACTCCCAAGAACTTTAAAGATTTTGCGTGCAATTTGCTATCGTGGCTTTGTTTCATACATTCCTTTTTAGGTCTGTGTTTAATTGTGTGCATGTCTCTATACATTGTGTTTAATCTATGTGTGGTTTTACTTTCTTTTGTTTGTGTTCGGATAAGGGGAGGGAAGTGTATAGTATCAGTCTGCATTTTTTTAACCCTTTTTACACTGTAATTACGTTCTAGTTCACTATTCCATTAATTGTATGTTTAAATATTATATTGATAAGGTGCTGGGAAGCTGTGTACAAGGTGTCTGCTATCATGCAAGGCTGCTCAATAAAGAACTCCGACTCTGTCTCGTACTTTACACCCTGAACTGGGTGCGCGCTAACGTTGAAGATGGTGATAGTGTGGGCGTGAAAAAGCCCCTCTGATGAAATACTGCATTGTGAACATGTATAGTGCACACTTTGTCAGTGGTAGTGGATTGTGGTGGTAGCATAGTGCAGTACTGGCAGATACTAGTGTTGGAGCATGGTTACTATAATACTGCCAGGCCAGGGCATGTGGTGGTGAGGAAATGGTGGTAGAGTAGAAGCAGGTATGGTGGTAACATTAGGGCAGGTGGTGGCTGTACTGGTGCTACAGGACTGGTAATTTAAGTGCTACAGGCAACATTATATATAATCAGTGACAAGGATAAACCAGACACTAACTCACTGATCACTTCCACCACATGTTAATCTTAGAGGATCTACTACTGACATATTCTTAGCTTGAATTTTCTATAGCTGTAGTATGTGATGTCGAAGTCCGCTTTCGCTGACCCAAGAACTGCTCGCCATCTTTGTAACCAATATGTGGTTTTACAGGAGGAAATTTTGTGGCATGGTGGACTAAATTCTGTGGCATGAAAAGGGCTCATTATGCAGTTTTGCGAGTTAAGGCAGTTTATGCAGCATTTTGAATGTCATTTTTACATGTTTGGATGTCGATGCAGACCAGTCCAAACACGCTGAACTTTTACGCCACACCACTTTCAAATGTCACCAGCAGCCACTGTATATATATATCAAACCAGTCCAAGCTTTCGAATCAAGCAGGCGCTGACTCTGTAGATTGAGTGCCAAAGAAAGATACATTTATTCCAAACGACCAAGAAGCGTTTCGGCGGAGGACCGACTTGTTCACTGCATCTGATTCCTCACTCATCAACATTATATACATTTCTGGTTGACAGGCATAAACTAGTTGGTTGTCACAGCAACTGTGTGAAGGCGACGAACATAGAAGAGTTTACTGCATTGGCATGATTGTGAAAAAAATGGTAAGGGTGAGAAAACAAAGCATTGGGTTGTTTATAATTTTCCCAATTGTTAAATGCTGCACAGTGCACAATTGTTGAATTTAAAACTGTGGCTAGCGCATCTGTGAATAACTAACGCAAATTAAAAAATGAGCTTTGACAATATTTACAAAGACATAACACTGAATGAATATCTGCCACACTGTGTTAACTGTCCCTTAATTAAATTCGGTTACAGGAAGGTCTAGGCATACATTTTCAATGTTTAAACTTCGTTACACTATCTTGGTGCCACCCCACGCTTCAGAGGAGTCTGGAAGGCATAATTTACCAATGCTTGAAAAGGATCTCCTCCACGGGGGCTGTTCTGCATCATTGTGTATCTTTGGTTTAAGATATAACTGAGGAGTTATCGGGTAGTCATTTTTGAGGAAGTCCAGTTCTTGTTTTGATATCAGGCCAGTTCCTCTCCATTGGTACAGTTCTTTGTGGAGTCTCTCTTTTATTCCTATTATATTGGTAGGGCTTATGCGACTGTAGCATTCTCAATCTTGTAGCTGTTTGTTTGCTTCTTGGTTGTACATTTGTAACAGCCATAGGACTATGTTTCTGCCCTTGTCTGAGCATCTTACTACAATGTCTGGTCTTAGTTTGATCTTGTTGATTAACTTGTTGTATTCCGTCCTTCTGTTGTGGTTATTTTTGATGAATTCCTTGGTGCTAAATAGAGATCATTTTTTAAGATCCTTGATGACATTGTCAGAGAACATATCCAATACATCTTTGGGCAACAGAGGAATGAAGACTGATTTTGGTCTAAAAGGTGTCCGCACACTTTCATAAATGTCTAGTTCTGATCTTGCTGCTGCATCCATTGGAGATTTTTGACTTAGTGGACTCGCAAAGTGTTAGTGGCAACTGCCTCACCTCCTAAGCTGCCTGATAGATCACCAATAGTTTAGGAACCAGTATGCCCTCATAGACCTTATGAAACACGGCCAGTAGGCCATCCAGGGGAGGGGTTTAGGAAGTAGCCAGCCCTTGCTTTGCCGTTTGCAACTCTTGCTCTGTTATAGGCTGCTGCAATTCCTCTTGAACCACTCAATAAACAGTGGGCAGCGCAAGGTCTTCAAGGAATGCGTCTATAGGCGCTTCACAGGCAACATGGGGGGATCATATAAGTCACTATAGTATGTTGTGAATGCATTGTGTATGTCCATCTGGGTAGTTACCATGTTTGTTCGAGATTGTCGTATTGCCATGATCGGCACTGATGGATTTGCGCTGCGCAAAAGTCAGGCCAAGAGCCAACCAGACTTGTCCCCCTCTGCATGCATTCTTGCCTTATAGGCCCTAAAGTAAAGTTGTTGTAGCTGAGCCACCAATCAGGCGTGTTGACCTCTGGCATATGCAAGGGCCAGATGTCTTAGGAGCTCATTACGAAGCTGGATGGAAGCCCATTCGTAGTGTTGGCAGTGGTGTAAAACTTCTTTTTTTCCGCCCCCGATGTGTATATTGGTACCACCATATTACAATGGGCCAACAGAGGCTATTGTCCATCCAATGCGGTCTTTCTGGCTCTGCATGTTTTCTCAGGTTGCAAGGGTGGCGAACGTAGTCTATAGAGCAAGACCGGCATGCGTAAACACGTTCCGTCCACCAACCAGATTACAATGTAACAAAGAGTCATTCCCACGTGGCATAAAAACCACCACATCGTGGAAGGCGGAAGCACAACTACAGAAAGGATAAGCTGACCCAGAACACATCCAGACCAGCTGAACCACCATGAATCTAGCGCTACAGGCCTTTCCGCTGCTCTACCTGGTGCACCTCCAGCAGATAAGACGCCACCGCGCTCAACAGCAGAGGTTAGTCCAAAACACCTCCACGTATGCAACCCCTGTACAACTGCAACTCCTAGCAAGTGTGCAGGCTGGGCTGACCCCACGATGTATGTGGCAACCTGACAACTGCAATGGGTGAGGTCCACCTAAAAACACATGAGTGACACCCTCAGGGCTCCTGCGCGCATATTGGGCCATTTCCATGCCCCACAGATGCAGAGCGCACACCCCACGACATTCAAAACTGTAATCCCCTGGCAGCTCCCATTGACCAGATGGAGCTTTCGCATAGGCGGAGTCACACCTCGTCGGCCAGCAAGCACCGTCTGCAATCCTGCACCACTAAATTGGGCCCAATGTGTGTTTTCGCTGTGGACGGTAGCTACAGTGCATGTAAACACACACAATACAGGCTGCGTGACAGAGGACGCATCTAAATGCAAAGGTTCCCCCGTTAGCCATCCATCTGACTGATACAGAGGAAAGGGGACACGAAATAACAAGTGCCACCCACCATCCAGAGACATACAAGATAAAGACTCTTGTGATTGCACTACGCCAGGTTCAATATGAGCTAGGTCATACCCAAGTTTAAGCTTTGAGGACCTGATGAGAACTCCCCCCTAAATAGGAGTTCGAAACACGTAGACCGATATATTTTGTCCACCATAAAAACTGCAAAAAAATATAAAACACCAACATTTTTTGTTGAGATTGAAAAATTGTTATCTTTGGTGACGATTATATGTACTTTTGTAATTTTGTATATTGAAATTGTAAATAGCGTATGGGTGCTGTATGTATGTAAGAGTGTTGAATGGGATGTGAATTGTTGATCAACAGAAGTATGTGAGCAGAGTATGAATTTGTGATAGTGCAACAGTTTTTATCTCTAAATTTGATATTGTTCGTTGTAAATGTGAAATTGGTGAATTATAACCAACTAATGTGTCTAAAAAGCATTAATAAAAAGTGATTTACTTCAGACTGAATTACAAGTCTTGCACTCACATTTAGTTTAATTCTAATGGCAGATAATTAGAGGAGGTTTTAGTGAATGTAACAGTATAGGCAATTATATAGTTTTCTATTTTCTATGTAACCACATAAGGCATTTACATTTTCGTCATGCGAATTGCATCATACACCCCAAAACATCAGCCGAAAGTGATATGTGCACCCAGTGAAGGCATCATAGAGTGTGACCTTTGATTCAAGTCTGCACACACAAAGATTGTCAAAGAAAAGGATAGTGGATTTACATTCTTTGTCATGCCCCGTGGCCAGCATGGCCTTCAATGAGTCAAAAAGAACAAAGGCCTCTCGCACTGTACCAATGTTGTGTGATGAAACTAGCAACCTGTCAACACTGCCTGTATATCTGTTGCTATGTGCTTAGCAAATCCTTGGCCATGGGCCATCTTCTGAAGTGCCAGTGATGTATGCAGTCAATTTGAGGTGCCGTCCAACACACGTACTGGTGTGGAATGCACTGGGCCTAGCTGTCATTGCCTGTAAATGTCTCAAACATGTCATAGAGTACACATGTGTAACACAAAATCATTGCCTGGACGATATCATCTGTCGTTCACAGCCATGAGTGTATATACAGAATCCATGTATTTTCATACCTCATGAAGTTGAACATGGCAATGTATGTCATGCAAAATCACCACACAGTCACGATGTACTGACCCAATAATGTTCACATTTGCCTGCCCACCGTGCTGAATATAGATGTTTTATTGTCCAGGTGACACTCACTGCCTCATTCCGTAATGGTAGTCGTGCATTGTGGGACTGAAGTCTGAGGTTGTGCAGTGACAGCAGCTACATGCAAATCTGCATAGATGCTGTGAAACTGAAGTGCTGTGGCATCTAACCACAGGGCAGCTCAACCTTGATGTAGCAGTATACTGTATACCATACACATCGAGCAACTATGGATGTTGAAGTAGTGAGTATGTTGAGTGAGTGAAGAAAGTAGTATGTCGAGTGAGTGAAGAAAAGAGACTACTGCATTGAGGGGGTCACGAGTTGCGATTGCGGTTATCGTGAATTTCCGCAAGTTGTAATTACCGCGACTCCCCGCTCGTTGCCGGTTTCATCCGGTTTCTGCTGGGTGTTGCTGCCGGCTTCAGGGGTCTGCTAGGCTCCCCTGGGCTGGGCTGGACACAGACATGGTCACGGTCTGAGGCCCAGTTCTTGAGCTGCCTGAGGCGAGGAGAGGCGAGATGGACAGTCGGCTGGAGCAGAGCAGATCTGGCCTGCTGGATCAGAACAAGACATAGCAGACAAGCAGTCAGTGCCAGACCTTGAGTCCTGGGTTTGCAGATTTTCGGAGCTGCGCTGTAGCTGTGCCTGTGGTCCCAGTAGGGGAGGCGGCGGCGGCGTTTTGAGTGCAGAAGCCTAAGCCGAAGCTGAGAGCCCTCGGGACAAGGAATTGAGGAGTAGGGCACGAGAGACAAGCGAGATGCCAGATACCAGCAGCCTTGTGAGCTGAGCCAATTTGGGAGGCGCTGGGAGCCGGGAGCTGCTGGGAGGGGCTGCTTGGGAGTTTGGGAGCCTCTCACCCGACAGAAGCAAGGGCAGACAGCTGAGGTTTGTCCTGTTGTTGTCCCGGCATGCCCCGGAGTTTGGTAGACACAGTGAAACTTGGTGAGACGCACCCATAAACGGGAGATGAGAAGAAACACGGATCACCACTCTTAGCCTCCACTGACAGCAGTCCTGCCTAACCAGACAAAGCCCAAAAGCCCAAAGGCGCAAAAAATGGTAGCAGGGAAGTGAGGGAAGTGAGCAGGGGCCACCAATTGTGGACAAGTGGATACGACCATCAGACAGAGGCGGACTGAAAAGACAAAAAGAAACCCCCATTGTACCCCACCGAAATGAAGGTGAGCAGTAAGTTTTCTGGCGCAGGTGGAGTTGTGGGGATTAAAAACTAAACTAAACAGTGGATTATAATTAGGCTTTCCAGTTTTCAGTTTCTATTTTTGGTCAATTCTGGTGGTGTTTTTTCAGTGTTTTCAATATCTTAAAAAACAGATGTTATCAGTGGTTACACATTTTCACGCCACTAAAAACAACAGAAAAAGTGTTTTTCCGGTGTTTATGGAACGTTTTGCTTTTATTATTGCTTGCTTTCTGCACTGAAAGAACATGGTATATAGACAGTGTACTTATAGTGTACATGAGGTCCGAATAGATTTTTGCAAATTAATCTTATTGTAGTACACCATACAATACTTCTTCAGTGAGCCTTTTGGTTATGTGCACTTGCTCTTTCCTTCCTATGTAAACTTCTGTGAAAAGGCCCTCTCAGCATTCATAGCCCTAGCCCCTTGGGCTGAGAACCATCAGCTAAGGGACACAGTTGGGATGACCCTTTCTTTGATGCCACATAAAGCACAAAATTATAAATATTTGCATTTTAGTTCCTGTGCATAAGAAAACAGTGCACCAGAATGGTGTAAAAAGTCAATAGCATCCCTCATTAACTCTGAAGATTGTAAAGATGCTTTCAGCATACCATCTAACAAGTGGCAAGGATCTCCTACAGGGGAATCACTTCAGCTTGGTTATCATTTATGACAGGTCATCACACAACTTTTTTATATACGTAGCTGAATCACTGCAAATACAAACAGTATCACTCCAATCTTTGTTGAACTTGGAAAGAACCTTTTTTGCAGAGCATTACAAGTGAGACTGCGTTCCATGTTTTCCAAAAGTCTGGTGTCATGTTTTCACCACTAATCAAGATGCTTGGTGATATATATACTTGTCACTATACCTTGCATTGAATGTGTAAAGCCTGAGGTGTTGGCAATTCACCTACTATCAATACTGACCCACTAGAAACTATAGCCTGATGTATTAAGGGTTTTTACCCACTCTCTGTGGGCAAATGTGATGACACATTTTAGGAAAGATGTTTATGAAACCAGCCATTTTACCTATCAGTGAAAGAATCAAATGCAGCCAAAATATCAAATATGAGTTGATATTTCCTGATTCTGTATAGTTTATAAAATAATTAAACTAGACCTAAAACATAAAACAAAACCCTGCATCTTTAGACTAAAGTCCACAAAACTAAAAAAGTAAAAGGAAGAAGAAACTATATTTTAGTGGCATCTCTAAAGAACACAACTCAAGCAGAATAATGTTACTGCTAGCTTGTATAACAAAGTTACATTGTATTGACCCCTTCAGGAAGAAAAAAATTACTCTTTCACTCTCTTTTTCCATTCTTTGAATGGCATTTAGTTTGTGGTTGTCGAGGTGTTTTTTCAGTGTTTTTATGTTTTCACTGGTGAGGGCTATTTTTCTTTCAGTGGGGTTTTATCAGTTATTATAGGTTTAAACCTAAAACCCCACAGCCTAATTATAATGCACAACTATCCCTGAGGAAAGCATGAGCAAACTGACTGGGGAAGTTGGGAAATTATGCGTTCTGGTAAGGAGAGAATATCCGGACCAACGATAAAACGCACAAAGAAAATACAACAATATAGGGTATCAAAAAAGCTTAAATCAAATACAGTTGGACCAAATCAAACGCAAATCTCCCCAATAGCGAGGATGTTTGAGAAATCAGGCAAAATACCAGAGAGATTTTCATTCATGAAGGATCCAACTGGGGTGTTGATAACAATGCAAGCAGATGGGGAAAATAGAAAATTACAGACCCCAATCAAACCAACAAGCAGCGAAACAACCAATAAACAGGTCATACAAAAGGGCCTTCAATATGATATCTATAACTCTCAAACCCAGCTAAACGAGCATAAGGGGAACGAATTTCATATCACGGATCAAGAGCTACTATGGGTAAATATAACTCCAGGGACAATTTATCAAGGGGAATCACAAGAAATAAATATATTTGATCCAACAAGGGTGTCAGAGGTAGGGACACTTCATTGTGAAAAATCAAAAGAAATGGAGATATTGGATGAAACAAGTATATCTGAGGTAGTGAACAAGGAAATAAATTGCTTTGTGACCAACACGGACTATAATATCCCCGAAGTCAACCCAGCATCACAGGAAGGTAGGAGGAAGAAGAACAGTTAAGGATACCTATAGAAGTAAATGTAGAAATCAAGAAAAGGTTACATATAGCTCCGGAGGAAATCTCGTATAAACATCTGAGTAACCACAATCATAAAGTTAGGGGAGATATCCAAGAAGACAATGACCATCACGGAATAAGATATGGTAACACAAAAGGGGGGGAAGACACAGGGAAGAATATAAAAAATTATTCTGACGCAAAAATAAATGATATCGGTGGAGAAGTGTGGCTCAGGGGTTAGAGGCGGCAGACCCGGAAGCTGAGATCGGCCCTGGACCAGGGTTCAATTCCCCGCCTCGACGGGGGTTGGGCTCAATAATTCCACGGACTCGATAATTCTCGCTTCAGTGCCTCCTCGACTCACAGGTTCACACTCTGCGACTCTGGGCAATAGCTTGCTTAATCTCCACAACGGCCCCTCGCGGCGGGATGCCTGGCTTTCACCTTGTGGATACCCTGCCGGGGCTATCTCACAGGGGAATACCAGGACGGGTTCCCTAAGCAAGCGCATAGATGCCTGCGATGTGGGCGATTTGCGCTATATAAATACATGTACATTTACATTTACATCTTGGTGGAATATGTATCTGCAGGAAATATTAGTCAGAATTACACGACAACAAAAAATACCGCTGAAAAAAATAACTGTCAAAATGACAACACAACACAAAATAACCAATTGGGAATAAAACAACAAAATATTGGGATAAGTTGGGCTATTTTCTACCCAACGTCGACTCTCACTTTGGAAGCATTACAATATCAATCCAGTAAAATGGATATACAAATTGAACTGTTAAAAATGATGGCAAACTCAGTTGCGGGGATTGATAAAAAACTTGCTCAGATAAATGGATTGATGATTAGAGCTCAGAAAGAAAATCAAAAAACATCTATGTATTTATTCACCAATTATAGACAAACTAGCACCAATACCAGAGGTTTTGAACAGTAGGAAACAACTATGAAAAAAAGAAAGACAATACTCAAAATATCAAAACGACCGATAAGTTGGATAACAAACCTATCAGCCTCACAGAAAATCTTGAGGGTCCAGAAGTTATACCAGTAAGAAACTCACAGACAAAAACTATAGTACAAGGCGAAAAATCTCTAACACTAAACGTACAGTCATTGGATCAAACAAGGGATGATACTATTAATACTGAAATAAGGGAAGAACGGGAATGTAAGGAACATGACACTGATGGCTTCACTATGTTGTCAAAACGTCAAAGGAAAAAATTACGCAAAGCAAGAAAAAATTTAAAAACAAATAACTGTGTTACAATACAATTAGATGAAAATCAGATAACAACTATAGACGTGAATGGACATGAGATAGGGAAAGAGAGTGATGTAATGAAACCAGACCAAGACCAGATAAAAACCCTAGATTTGAACAGGCATGATATAGATCTACCAAAAGAAGGTAAAAAGGTTGCATCACTTAATATGACGGGAAATAACAAATACTTCCCATTATTTGAACAAAAACGAACAAAGGGAAATGTTCCTGCAAAATGCACTAAAACAACGCAAAGAGGGAAAGATCAAATTAAGCAGGATGAAAACAGTACTAGGAGGAATTTAGAGTTGAAAGGTGAATTGATGAATATAGATAAAAAAATACAGCAGGAAGAAAGGAGTAGATATGAAAATAAGGAGGACAGAAGGGCCTTAGAGGATGAGCTACTCCAAGGTGAGGAGGAAGAAGATACTGGCCCATTCATCTATAGTCCACAAAGAAGGAAGAACAAGACCCCTATGAAAATAATTATAAAAACCACTAATCCACATTATCAATCCGCTGATGAAAAAGCAGAAATATCCACTAAATCTTATATGAGTGAGGACGACAAAAGTAATATATAAATGACAGAATGGGACAATTTGATTATTGAAAGCAGCGAAGGGGTAAAATGAATTACCTGCAAAACAAAGCAAGTGAAGGAAAAGGATCCTCAGTATAATCAGCAACTAAATAATAAAGTACAACTTATTTTTAAACCAGAATGCAAGTCTAGAGGTAGGCAAGACACATTAAATCGAGGCAATATACTCAGAATATTCAAGTCAATTCCATCCCTCTGTGAAATAGTGAGCGAGGATATCGACTCTATTGAATTTATGTCAGAAAAAAAGAGTCTCCAGACTCCAACGCTAATTACAATAAACTCTCCGGTAATAGCAGAACTGATTCTTATGGAACAACAGGCATTCAAAGCATGGGGTATATTAATTACTCAACAAATCCCAAAGGTTTATCCAACGCCGCTTATTACTGAAGATAATGCCCAGCAGATAAAAACAGATAGGCAAATAGTTCCAGTGCTCAAAAATGCACAGGGAATTTCCCCCAAGAAAGTGGGAGAAACTTTGCCTCAAAGGAATATGGGTAAAAACTCAGAAATAAATGAAAAATGGATCCCCAAGTCATTACATAATAATAACGAACAATGAGCTAATAGGATTAGGTTCCCTTCACCCAATGGGTCTAGTGCGAATGTGTTCATGGAGCATAAACGGGTTGGGAACAAAGATTCATAATACGCACATAGATTCTATATTGTTCCCGTCTAAGATTATTTTCCTACAGGAAACGTGGGAAACCAAACCATTTATTCTACATGGATACATAGGTCATTTTGAACATGCAAATAAAACCCATAAATTTGGGCGTCCAAGCGGGGGGCTAGCAACATTTATTTTGACTGATCTACAGGTTGAGCACGAACGACTCGATTAAAAAAGTACGAATATTTTAATAATCCAATTGAAATATATTACAACTGTCTGCTACACGCTTTGTTGGTTCGCTTGGCCGCGTCGTAGTCGTGCTGTGCAGGTGTTTCCGTTGCTGTGTCGTCGGACGCTGCGCATGCGCGGTGGAGAGCGGAGAGCGGGAGTGGCAGATGACCGAAGTGGAGAGCTGCTTGGCGAGCTGTTGGAGTAGCGGGACAAGCGAGGTTGGAAGCCGGGACAAGGGACGGGAAGCGCGGTGGTAAGTCGGGGGTAAGGAGAAGGTCAGGGAACTTCTGACTAAAGTGCTAAGGCCGCCTGAGCCTACTCGACTAGAGCTTGTGCCGAGCCTGAGTCGGGCCTGTGTCGCACCTCCCCCTCCCAGCCGCACGCTGTGCTCCTCACTATCCCAGTAATCCACGCAATTCCTGCCTCCACCAGCACGCAGCCCCGCCGGTGCCGTCCCCCCACGCACTTTTCCACCCACTGCTCAGCTTCCTGGCGGCCGGTGAGGGTGACATTCTGCACCGCTAGGACTGGGACTGCTCCCTCCTCCCATACCCTGCATCCCCATCCTGGTCGGCCCGGGTCAGCCCACTCTGCCGGGCCCCCTTAGCTGGGCATAAAGCGGCGTGCGGACTCTCTTCCTGGCTCCCACCCAGGTGGGTCGAGCCGGGGAGGCTCCTTAACCCCTTAGCCCACATAGGGGGAGGCGTTGGGTCGGCCGGCTTGGGTTGACCAGCCGGGTGAGGTAAATAGGGAGGGGGTGTGCCATAAGGCAGCCACACAGTAGGCAAAATAAAAAAAAATAGAAGACAGAAGCGGGAAAATCAAACCAACCACCGAGTGCAGACGACCAGACCCATACAACTCTACTACCAGTGTACGCAGCCTTGCTTACAGGCTATCGATCTTTGCCGAGGATACCAAAACCCCCCGGCGTAAAGAGCAGAGCTGCAACAAAAAGCCACAACAAAGATGAGGTCTGGGAAAGTAAGGAAGGTGGTATCGGTCCCAAAACGAAAAAGGACCAGACAACCTATATCGGCGATGGACCCCCATCCAGCCAGTGAAACCCTACCAGCAGACGGAATCCCACCTGAAGGGTGCCGCGGCTCTTCCCAAAAGGTCACGACCAAGATTAAATCACACGAAGGAAAGCAGTCGGATCTGTTAAATTATTTTTTTACTACACCCAAAATCTTTCAACAGCCTCAGCCACAGGAGGTAACCAGGAGCTGGAATCCACCCTGGGAGTGGAAATCAACTTCCCCTCTCCAACAACAGTCGAACGCCCAGCCTTGGGAAGGCGAATACAACAAGTCAGCTCAAGTCAGGGAGGTATTTACCTTTGGCGCCACTCCAATCAAACCACTGCCCAGTCTTGGAAGTCTTGGAAGCCGGGGTGGTGCCAATCCAGAATCATGTAATTTCAACAGTCAACAGGATATATTCTCGGGTGAGGCTTTGGGCCAGCAACCGGCTCATCTGGCGTCAGACACCCAGGGTGGTCTCCTGACGCAATCCTCCCCAACGAGCCCATTGAAAACACAGACTGGTTCCACAGCAAAAACCCAGAAAAAATGTACTTTGGCAACCTCCCAAGGAGAAGAAGACTCTCTCACCGCAATAGAAGATTTGCCGGACCCACATCGGAAGATAATTTGTGCTCAAATTCATGCCCAAGCACCGCACTGAGCAATAGTACTGCTCAAACTCCTCACCTAATTAGTATACCTACTGCTCAATCGACGGAGCCAAGCCCACTGCCCACAGTTCTGCATTCATTTGTACCATATGAACTAACTATGCCCCGTCTCAAAAGACTCCTACTAAAATCGACCCAAGTGACCAGCTCCTAGCAGATCTGTCCTATTTTGTTAAAGATACTCAAAACCCCGCAAATGACTCTCCTACCGTCTGAAACTCCAATCATGATGTTCAAATAGTCTCTAGCGTTTGGCCCCAACTTTTGCAGACATTTCAACAAACAGTCAACGCCCTACACTACCATTCGGACAAACTGGACGTACAGGTTGATCTCCTAAACACGCTAGCCGTATTCACGGCAGGGATAGATAATAAATTAGACCAACTGAACAATCTAATTATGGGTGCCCAAGCGTCGACAAAACCAATTCAGTCGGTATGCTGCTGCTCCCCAATAATCGACTCTCTATCATCGCTCCCTGACTTCCTGGCCAGTGTATTAAAGGTAAAGGAGGTAAGGAAGTTGAGGGGCAGCAGCACAGGCACCACACCGGGAGCTCCAACTCAAAGGTCATCACATTGGACCCAGGATTATGCCACTTCCCAGCCAGTTGCCAAAGAAGGCACTAAGCCAACCGAGGGCACAGACTCCCGCTTAAACCAGGCAAGGGACCAACCAACTCCAGGTCACACACAACCTGACCAGGCAGAAGCCGAGCAGGGAAAGACGGGGTCACCATATAGAGGTACCATCAGTTTGGCTAATTCTCCGAAGGGCCTACTGGTTAGCCCCCAGTGTTTGGCACTCACCACCCAGGACGATCAGTCAGGGTTTGAATCCCAGCTAAGCAAAAGAGAACGCAAGCGCCAACGCAAACAAAGAAATAAGGCCAAGGCATCAAGAACTGCTGCCAACCCGGGATACTACCCGCTTTTTTCAACAGCATCAAGCAAACAAGCTCCGAGTGCGACAGACGCACCATCTTTGCTAGGAAACCTCGCCGCGCCCAAGCCAAAAGAGGACTCACCTGTAATTAACATCCAACCCATAATGGGGAGTCCCCAGGAAATAAGTGATCCCTCAATGCGAGTAGTCAAAAAAGAGCCTGGCCCAGCTCCAGTAAACAAGGACACAACAAAAGATGAAAAAGGGATATTTAGACTCAAAGAAACCCAAGTGTCCCCAAAAACAGGGTATGTCATACCCCCAGTTCAGGGTGACGTTACAATGATGGGTCAGAATTTGACTAAAACGTTCCACATCCAGAGACCAGATCACCTCATAAATCATCGCTGGTCGCCAAAGACCAGGACCAACTTGATAGCACAGGAGAACAAGCAGAATGAAGGATCGAGACCTAACAAAAACATAATGTGCCACCATCAAACTGAGACTGCCAATGTCACATCATACTCTTACATCATACTAGCCCCAGAATACAAATCAAAGGGCCGCCATGACATCCTCAACAGAGCAAACATACTCAAACTGATAGAGGGGATCCCTGGATTCATGGGCTTAGTATCGGATGAAATCGCGGCTATCAAGTTCCTCCCACCAAGAGGAACACAACTATTGGAGGTAACTCTGGTGACATTTAAGGAGGCAAAGAGGGCATCCATGTTTTTGAACAACAAAGCAACTCTAAGGGAATGGGGTATTCGAGTCTACCCATACTCTTTGCCGGGCTATCCAATCACACACCTCAACCAACTAACATCACCTAAAAAAACTAGGATAACAGGGCAAAAGGGTCAAGAAAAAACCTACTCAATTCTAAAAAATGCCTTAGGGCCAGATGAAGACTGCAACATCCAATTCAGAGACGTAGCCATCAAAGACATTGGCCAAAGATGGGACTGGCTCCCAGCAATTTTATCAACTAAAAGGCACGATTGGCCATCTAATCCCATGATCATGCCTATCGGCACAAAAATTCCAGCGCAGCCACCACAGTCAGGAGCGATTTACAAAAGGGGGTGGTGATGAACAGAGTGTCTGAGTTAAACAGACCACTCTTACCCAGTCCAAAGATCAGGGCTTGATCCATCACCGTTATTTATCTCACTGCCCCATCCCAGCTCAGAACCTGGCTATATGCAAATCAGTCTGACCCTGGCCCAGTGCATCATGGGAACAGGGCAGACTAAACTACCAAGCCAATTCTTCACCAGAAAGGAGACAAGCTACCGGGGACCGGTTTCTGGCATTTCAGCCTTCTTCGGCCCGGCTTGCTTGAATCCTGATGGAGCAGTGAGAAAGGGACTCATGTCTGAGTATACCCTGCCACACCTATAGTGGCCAAAAACGATTTACAAAAGGGGGTGGTGATGAACAGAGTGTCTGAGTTAAACAGACCACTCTTACCCAGTCCAAAGATCAGGGCTTGATCCATCACCACCCCCTTTTCTGAATCATTTTTGTCCACCATAAGCGTGGAAGGGTATACTCAGATGTGAGTCCCTAGCTCATTGCACCATCAGGATTCAAGCAAGCCGGGCCGAAGACGGCTGAAATGCCAGAAACCGGTCCCCGGTAGCTTGTTTCCTTCCCAGTATAAGAATTGGCTTGGTAGTTTGGTCTGCCCTGTTCCCATGATGCACTGGGCCAGGGTCAGACTAATTTGCATATAGCCAAGTTCTGAGCTGGGATGGTGCAGTGAGCTGAAAAACGGTGATGGATCAAGCCCTGATTTTTGGACTGGGTAAGAGTGGTCTGCTTAATTCAGACACTCTGTTCATCACCACCCCCTTTTCTGAATCATTTTTGTCCACCATAAGCGTGGAAGGGTATACTCAGATGTGAGTCCCTAGCTCATTGCACCATCAGGATTCAAGCAAGCCGGGCCGAAGACGGCTGAAATGCCAGAAACCGGTCCCCGGTAGCTTGTTTCCTTCCCAGTATAAGAATTGGCTTGGTAGTTTGGTCTGCCCTGTTCCCATGATGCACTGGGCCAGGGTCAGACTAATTTGCATATAGCCAAGTTCTGAGCTGGGATGGTGCAGTGAGCTGAAAAACGGTGATGGATCAAGCCCTGATCTTTGGACTGGGTAAGAGTGGTCTGCTTAATTCAGACACTCTGTTCATCACCACCCCCTTTTCTGAATCATTTTTGTCCACCATAAGCGTGGAAGGGTATACTCAGATGTGAGTCCCTAGCTCATTGCACCATCAGGATTCAAGCAAGCCGGGCCGAAGACGGCTGAAATGCCAGAAACCGGTCCCCGGTAGCTTGTTTCCTTCCCAGTATAAGAATTGGCTTGGTAGTTTGGTCTGCCCTGTTCCCATGATGCACTGGGCCAGGGTCAGACTTATTTGCATATAGCCAAGTTCTGAGCTGGGATGGTGCAGTGAGCTGAAAAACGGTGATGGATCAAGCCCTGATCTTTGGACTGGGTAAGAGTGGTCTGCTTAATTCAGACACTCTGTTCATCACCACCCCCTTTTCTGAATCATTTTTGTCCACCATAAGCGTGGAAGGGTATACTCAGATGTGAGTCCCTAGCTCATTGCACCATCAGGATTCAAGCAAGCCGGGCCGAAGACGGCTGAAATGCCAGAAACCGGTCCCCGGTAGCTTGTTTCCTTCCCAGTATAAGAATTGGCTTGGTAGTTTGGTCTGCCCTGTTCCCATGATGCACTGGGCCAGGGTCAGACTAATTTGCATATAGCCAAGTTCTGAGCTGGGATGGTGCAGTGAGCTGAAAAACGGTGATGGATCAAGCCCTGATCTTTGGACTGGGTAAGAGTGGTCTGCTTAATTCAGACACTCTGTTCATCACCACCCCCTTTTCTGAATCATTTTTGTCCACCATAAGCGTGGAAGGGTATACTCAGATGTGAGTCCCTAGCTCATTGCACCATCAGGATTCAAGCAAGCCGGGCCGAAGACGGCTGAAATGCCAGAAACCGGTCCCCGGTAGCTTGTTTCCTTCCCAGTATAAGAATTGGCTTGGTAGTTTGGTCTGCCCTGTTCCCATGATGCACTGGGCCAGGGTCAGACTAATTTGCATATAGCCAAGTTCTGAGCTGGGATGGTGCAGTGAGCTGAAAAACGGTGATGGATCAAGCCCTGATCTTTGGACTGGGTAAGAGTGGTCTGCTTAATTCAGACACTCTGTTCATCACCACCCCCTTTTCTGAATCATTTTTGTCCACCATAAGCGTGGAAGGGTATACTCAGATGTGAGTCCCTAGCTCATTGCACCATCAGGATTCAAGCAAGCCGGGCCGAAGACGGCTGAAATGCCAGAAACCGGTCCCCGGTAGCTTGTTTCCTTCCCAGTATAAGAATTGGCTTGGTAGTTTGGTCTGCCCTGTTCCCATGATGCACTGGGCCAGGGTCAGACTAATTTGCATATAGCCAAGTTCTGAGCTGGGATGGTGCAGTGAGCTGAAAAACGGTGATGGATCAAGCCCTGATCTTTGGACTGGGTAGGAGTGGTCTGCTTAATTCAGACACTCTGTTCATCACCACCCCCTTTTCTGAATCATTTTTGTCCACCATAAGCGTGGAAGGGTATACTCAGATGTGAGTCCCTAGCTCATTGCACCATCAGGATTCAAGCAAGCCGGGCCGAAGACGGCTGAAATGCCAGAAACCGGTCCCCGGTAGCTTGTTTCCTTCCCAGTATAAGAATTGGCTTGGTAGTTTGGTCTGCCCTGTTCCCATGATGCACTGGGCCAGGGTCATACTAATTTGCATATAGCCAAGTTCTGAGCTGGGATGGTGCAGTGAGCTGAAAAACGGTGATGGATCAAGCCCTGATCTTTGGACTGGGTAAGAGTGGTCTGCTTAATTCAGACACTCTGTTCATCACCACCCCCTTTTCTGAATCACCACAGTCAGGAGCAGCATTCAACTCACCATCGGAACAAATTACCCTATTATGCTCCTGGAACATAAGTGGTTTACACCAAAACATTGGGTACCCAGATACGCAATCTTTCTTGCGGAATCACTCAGTAATAGCACTACAGGAAACCTGGGCTTTACAGGGGTTCCCAGTGCTCAGGTTCACTGAGACATGGAATCCAGCAACCAGGGACAGTCGATTTGGCCACTCGAAAGGCGGGCTGGCAACCTATGTATCAAACTCTTTAAAAGCCCGAATCACACGATGGCCCCTCAAAGAAGACTGGATCCTAGGGGTCAAGATCGATCCCTGGCGGAAACATCGTCCCCTCTTTCTCTTAAATGTGTATATTAACCCCAGTACACGCACCAAAAAGGTCCATTTGACTCGTCTAACCGAGATTATGAACGATATAGTCACGGACCAACCCAATTCAGACTGCATAGCTACTGGGGATTTTAACACCTACCTATTTCAGGGGAACGCAGCAGATAATGATGGCCCCCCTTTAATCCAAATTACCAAGGCCACAATGCAAACTAAACCGCTAATACAAACTCAAAGTAATCTAGGCGACCTATGTGTGAGCCAATTTTATAGTGCAGGTTATCTTGTTATCAATGGCAGAACAGCCGGGCAAACTCCACCAAAGTGGACATGGACAAACGGCTCAAAGCAATCGCATCTGGATTACACAATCTGCACCGCACCCCTGTTAAATTGCATTATTGACTTCAGAATACACCCAAGAACTGAAAATGATCATAGCCCCAGGTCACAGTCTTCAACATAAACCCAGAGTATCACAAAATGGCACCATCGACACTTCTGGGAACTTACACAGAAAACTTAAAGCGCCTAAAGTGGACAGAAGAAATTAGCTTGAATATTCTTCAGGCAAGCTCGGACATAATAAGACTGGGCCAGGAGCAAGAGGCCAGTCCAACCAATCTATGGTCCATGTTATGCTCCCTCCTGATTTATCTGTTCCCTGCAAGGCATCAAGCCCAAAGGGTAACCTCGACGCATCAATTTACATTATCTCAGACGACGAAGTCACTAAAGAAAGCGAGAAATAAGGCCCTGCGGGCACTGGCCAAATCCCCGGGAAACAGTGATTGCATATCCAATTATCAAACCTCACAAAAATCACTCATGCGAGCAATTAAAAAGGATAAATGGGCATATGAAAACCAATTCTGGAGTAAACTGGTTTGGGAAAGCCAGCAAAAAAACTCAAGGAAATTCTAGGCGCTTATTAACCACACCAGCTTAGGAACAGTGTGCACGGGATCGGCTAATATCCTGGAATCAGACTGGGCAAATTTCCTACTCGATCACTTTAAGTCTCCTGATTATCCAAGCCCCATTGGAAATACCACCATAATTGAGATCAGCCAAGGGCATGTTCCTTCGTGGAGTATAACACAGGAAAAGGTCTCAAAACTATTGTTAAAAGCAAGATCGGACAGGGCGCCAGGCCCAAACGGCCTGCCACAGACTTTGTTTAAATCAGATATCACATCTTGTCAGGAACATTGGCTAATCTCTTCAATTACGCATTAAGAACAGCCACAATCCCAGAGTCATGGCGGGGAGCCATAATACACCCAATTTATAAATCTGGATCCCACGCAAAACCGAGCAATTATAGACTCAGTGCCCTCCTGGACATAGAAGCAAAGCATTATGCAGGTCTTCTATTAGAGGACCTAGGGTTATGGGTAAAGGACAATAAGCTTTTGCCAATGAACCAGACAGGGTTTGTGGCACACTCAGGAACCCGTACCAATTTGCTAGCAATAACAACTGTAGTCGACAGGGCAGTTGCAACCTCAAGATTAGTTCATTGCTGCTTTGTCGACTTCAAAGCAGCATTCGATAGAGTCCCCAGGGAGGCCCTATGGGCCAAACTAAAGATGTGGGGGATTCCAGAGAAACTACTAGAGGGAATAATTCAGCTCCATACTAGGACGTGGGTGCGGGTGAAGCTGGGGACCGGCACACATCTCTCACGTAAAATAATGACAACTAGAGGAGTGAAGCAGGGATGAGTGCTGGCCCCTCTCCTTTTTAATTTATTTGTAGCAGATCTGTCGGCGGTCCTAGACGACACTAACAGTCACTCTCCGAAGGTGGGTGGCATGACTCTAAGCAATCTTTTATATGCTGACAACCTGGCCCTCTTTAGTTTAACCAGGGTAGGGTTACAAAGACTCCTCGACAAATTGTTTGATTATACGATCAGCAACCAACTGGAGGTTAACCTAAAGAAAACGCAAGTAGTTACATTCGGCAAGAAACGACACACAGGGGACGGTTGGTCATTCAATAATGTTAGTCTAGAAATTGGCCAGTCCTATAAATACATAGGCATCCACCTGGACTCAAAATGTAGCTACAAAAAACAGTGTGGAGAGATCGGAGCTAAAGCAGTGACCCTAATGGTCTCACTAGGCAAACTCGCGAAAGATCTTTCCGGTCCAACCTTAGCTCCCCTTTTGGAGGTAATGAGAGCAAAGGCTGGCCCCACTTTATCCTACGGCATTGAGATTTTCAGTGGCAAAATTAACACAACCCTGAACCAACAGACCACTAAAATTTATAAAAGATTGCTCCGGTGGCCAAAGACCACCTCCGCAGCGTAGATTAGGTTGGAGATGGGGCTAATAAACTACGAGGCCTCAGCCACTGGGGCATACCTTAAGCTGTGTCACAAGTTAAGACAAACTGAGCTAGGCACTTTAGAATCCCTAGTCTGGCAAGAAATCAGCCAGATTAACCCGGGGGGTTTGTACGGACGTCTTTTTACAGACGCCATTAAGCAAATGTCAGCAAGCGATCTGTGGGCCCTAAACCCAGGCCAGATAGCATTTAAAAAAGCTATAAAAAATGTGTGAGAATGACTTCTTGTCTCACTGATAAAGCACTTTTTCTGAAACGTAGCCATGCCTGGGCCAGGATAAATTCCTACAGACACCCGGTCCCAGCCTGCTATCTGGCCAGCACATATCCATTATACTTGAAACGCGGCTTTATTACCATCAGACTGGGTGACTGGCGTTTCTTGCAGGACTTACCATCATGGTGACGTACATCGGAAGATCTCTCTTGTAGAGGGTGTGGGAAAACAGCGGAAACCATGTTGCGTGTAAGTTGCCTCTGCCCAGCCCTTAATACAGAACGCAGGTCCGGATTAAAATTAGAATGGAATAGGCTGGGGGTTCGGTCCTGCAGGCAAGCCATCATGGCAGCTTTAAACCCGGAAAATACAGTGCTTAACATAAAATTTATAACATTCATCCAGCGAGCATATTACATCTTTAACTTAAGGAGACCATGCTAAAGTGCTCAATCTTTTTCTCTCACCGAAAACAGTAATAACTGGCAATATTCTCAGTAACGTTATACATAATTTGGTTATACCCAATGCAAGCTGGCGCCTTGTTTCAATTTTTGTGATTTTAAAATATACTATGAGATAAAATCCCTGTTTTTATAATGATTGTTAATGGATCGTGCTTTTATATCTACACTTGTGTTGTTATTTCCTAGAAGTTTTTATTCTAATATTCGGTCAGGCTGTGAATCTGTAAATTCTTTTAAAGATATGTTTTATATCTAAATAAAGATCATTATTATTATTAACTAACCAGAAACTAAAGTCCTTATATCTGATTAATGTATATATTCAGCCAACTTGCCCGAGTAGGGAATCAACTTGTGGAAAACTTAATAACCTTTTAGCGGAATTATGTTGGAAGACCCTCTAGCGGACTATATCATGACTGGGGACTTTAACCTTAATTTAATGCCATCCTTTATAAGGGATGATATTTGTCAATCACAAGACTATCAATGGTCAATCCCCCAACAGGACCTAGGAAAATAAACGAAACCCTCTAGTAATAAAATTGGTAAACTATTTGTTAAAGACATGGAAGTGATGGGTCTACAAATTCTTAACGGTCGATTCAAAGAAGACAAGCCACCTGCATATACATATTTCAAGAACAAGGCAAGGTCAAGGATTGACTACACAATGACATCACTTAATATTTTTCCAGACCATTATCTCATATCAACTAGAGAAAGTTACGGATAGTGATCATTGCCAGCAGATAATAACAATCAATATTATGAATAAGGCAAACCAATCGTATCAAACTGTCCCGGGACACATTGGAACGGTAAACTATAAAAAACTGATTTGGACTGTCCAGATTAAAGATGTGACTAATGAACAAGTTAGGCGAATACTAGAGATTTGGTTCAATGAAAGAAAATTTGAAACCTCGATAGAACAGTGGGTAAAGTTTACTACGATGCTGGTTAAACCCCAATCTCAACATCAAATGCGATGGAATAAAAAACAATCAAAATGGGGAACGAGAGGAAAAGAAAATATACATAAACCTTTCTTATACAATAACGAAATTAAGAAATCTGCCCCTAGTGAGGAAATATTAGGCAAATTGAAAGCTGTAAATTAAAACCTTAGGAAACTAATATGGAATGAGGAAATAAAAGGGTTGTTTCCTCTGTTCTAACTGAGCAAGAATGGGTGACATTCCTTAGAAAACATTTAAACCAGAATGGTATAATAACAAGAAATATTGAAATACAATCCACAGATAGCTATGACTGTGATATGGAAACACCAATCATAATAACAGAAGATCAACTGAAAAAATTAATTAAAAAACAGAAAGACGGAGCGCCATGACCAAATGGTATTCCTTTTGCTCTATTTAAAGAGAATCCAGATTTATTGGCAGCATACTTAGAAAAGGTTTTCAAAGAAGATATCGAGAAAGGCGTCATCCCGGAGTCATAGTTGAGGAAGTGAGCAACCCGGAATACCCTTGAGGGCTTGGGTAATGAAGATAGAGGGGTAAACGTGCCTTCAAGGGACTTTATTCAATCTATGTTTGGTGATTGGAATTATTTTTGTAAAGAACTAATAAATCGTCCTTATAGTGAATTAATCAAAATTAATCAATTAGTATCATCAACATATAACATATAAACAAAGACACAAGGTGTATACGAAAAAAATGTTTTTATCAAGTAGTTCATTGAAGGAAATCAGTTTCATATACAGATAATTAAGCAAATAAGGTTTTAGGACTGTGGGTACACATAAAAAGTTAATTAATCAGTGACTCAACAGAACCTAAACGACACCTATCCCAGAATACATTTGAATAAAACAAAAGAAAAGGATGAGGTGTAATGTCGACGTTTCGGTTTCTAGCAGTTATTTGATGAAACCATCCTCAGGACTGTTTTTGATTCAGATCTGTATAGAAATATTGTGATCTGCTTGCAGGTTGTTTATGCAGTATACAATGGGAGGATAGTGGACCAGTCACAGTATCCCCGGGGCCTAATAAATGCGGAAACCGCTCGTCAAAACTGAATCTCAAGGCAAAACTTCACTTGTATATGGTTCAGGAGATTAAAATCAGCACAATCCGTCCGGTATAGCTCAGACCTCGTCTTGTCAAGTCTCAAAACTGAGTAGGAGACGTAGCGAGCAATTGAAGCTTAATTCGGCTTATGGGCAGTCTCAAATCCTGCAGCGTCTTAAGTCACAGCGAGGTGCAGCCAAAGGTGTGTGTCATCCGAAATGAGATTTCCTTCAATGAACTACTTGATAAAAACATTTTTTTCGTATACACCTTGTGTCTTTGTTTATATGTTATATGTTGATGATACTAATTGATTAATTTTGATTAATTCACTATAAGGACGATTTATTAGTTCTTTACAAAAATAATTCCAATCACCAAACATAGATTGAATAAAGTCCCTTGAAGGCACGTTTACCCCTCTATCCCGGAGTCATGGCAAGGGTCATTAATTACGCCAATTTACAAAAAAGGGAACTGGGCGCTCCCGGAAAATTATAGGCTCATTACCCTACAAGACACAGATGCCAAGTTGTTTGTGAGGATTCTGCTTACTGATTTGAATGAATGGGCAATAGAAAATAAGATTCTGCCACTGAACCAAACTGGCTTCGTCAAAGGCTTGTGTACATCTACAAACATTCTGGCATTATCACTTCTAATGAACACGTCAATTAGACTCAAACAGCCCTTGTATCTATGTTTTGTAGACTTTAAATCTGCCTTTGACTGTATCCAAAGAAACCTACTGTGGAAAAAGCTCAGAGAAAAAATATTTCAATGGTTCTGCTGAAAATGATCCAGCTTTTGCATAGCAAAACCTGGGTTAGGGTGAGGATGGGGGATGGCCAAACAATATCGAAGGAAATCCCAGCAATCGAAGGCCTAAAACAAGGTTGTGTACTGGCCCCACTTCTTTTCGGCAAATTTAACAGCAAACCATGGAGGAATTAAATGCACACCCTCCAAAATTAGCTGATAAACATATCTCCAACTTGCTGTATGCCGATGATGCCATCCTTTTAAGCAACACAAAAATTGGGCTACAGCGACTAATCAATGGAACATGTATCTACGCAAAGGAAAATGGGATGGTGATAAATAAAACTAAAACAAAGATCATGGTAGTCTCCAGGAACAAAAAATTAAGACAAAAACAGAAATGGTACATGGAGAACACTCAACTAGAGCAAGTTGAAGTATATACGTATTTGGGTGTACTGTTTGATGAGAAGGGTAATTATCAACCGCAAAAAAGAGAAATTCAAAGGAAGACCAACTCTTTGACCAGCATTTAGAATCTTGCAGAAATCATTGAGCAACGTTACATTTGGGCCTCTCTTAAAGATTATAGGGGCAAGACTGCTTCCAACAATTAAATATGGCAGTGAATCACTAATGGGAAATGATACTGAAACAATAAATAATGCTGTATCTAAAACTTATAAATCACTTATTTCACCACCCAATTAATGCCATGCCAGCGTAAATTAGACTGGAGTTCCGTTTAACCAACCAATATTATGCGAGGAACGGACATTTTATTAAAACCTGGAATCAGATTAAAAATGATCATGATAACCAGATATCACAGTTATTATGGAAAGAGATAAATAATAACGCAAAGTCAACAGCATGGAACTATCTTAAAGAAGCGATAGAAGAGTTTGCGGTTACCTCAATTTGGAACAAAACTATAAGTAATCTATCATTCAAAAAAATAATCAATAGAACAACAAACCATCTATCACTCACAAATGACAAAGATAGTTTGACAAAAAGAAAACATGCCTGGACAATAATAAATGGATACAAAAAAAAGAAGGTACAAGACTATTTGGAAACCCCGTGGTCAGAAAAAAAAAAACCTTCTCAAAGCAAGATTTGGAATACTACCGGGAAATTGCCACCTCCCCCGTGGAAAACCACTGAAAGGTGTACTCTATGTAGACTATGTAAAAGTGGAGAGGAGAACATTGTACGCCTGCTATGTCTTTGTCCTGGACTCCAAAATGAAAGGAAATCTTTACTTAAACTCCCTTTTAATGTACGTGGAATACGGTCATGTAGGCAAGCCTTGAAATGTTGTCTCCAATCGAATGAGATAGGTATGAACACTACCTTTGTAAAGTTCCTACAAATAGTAAAGACAAAATTAGGAAACTAAGTCATAAATGAAGTAACTTAATGAACTTTAAGGAATTTTATGAAGAAATTGCTTTTATTGGTTTTAGATACTAAAAGTATATATTTTAATAATTGTAAAATTGTAATATTTTAAATAATCAAACAATAAAGATTTACTTACTTTACTTACTTTAGACTCATCTCATGCATGTGTACCCTGATAGGAAACGTAGGAGGAGACTACCTATCTTTCGCCCTGTCCCACACCTGGCAATTATGGAGGGCATCGACACCATCAGGAAATTTCGTTTGGATCGCCTCACACTGTGAGAGATATGTGCTCATTTGGAGCACCATTTGAAGCCAAAACAAACATATCCTGCTGCATTGTCTGCTACAGTGAAAGTGATGGCTGCACTGAATTTCTTTGCCACTGGGTCTTTCCAGTAAACTGTGTCCATCGCCGGTGGGATTCCACAGGCCATGTTCAGCATGGTGTTGCGTGACGTCCTGTCAACATTGATGCTGTACAAGGAAAGCTATGTCCATTTTCGGAGGCGGGATGAATTGCCTTCTATAAAGAGAGATTTCTTTGATCTGGGAGGCATCCCAAATGTTGTGGGAGCTATTGACGGAACCAACATTGGCCTTGTTTCACCACAGGCATGGGAAGACATTTTTTGCAACTGAAAACACCACCACTCCATTAATGTGCAAGTGGTATGCCAGGGGTATCAGTTAATCTCACACGTCTGTGCAAATGAGTCCTACATCTTGCGGAACAGAAGCATACCACAATTGATGGCTAACCTGTACCCTGAGCGGGCCTGGGTTGTTGGTGAGTGTGCTGTGTCAATGAATGTGATGTATGTGTGACATGCTGCTCTCCTCACATATTCTGATTACAATGTTTGTCTGTGTTCCTCACAACTAGGTGACTCAGGATATCCAAATTTTCATTGGTTGATGACCCCACTGAGGAATCCAACCACGCCCAGGGAAGTACACTACAATGATGCCCATGGAAGGACACATTGTGTGGTGGAGCACACCTATGGACTGCTCAAGTCTAGATTTAGGTGTCTAGACAAGAGTGGTGGGGCACTACTCTACTCCCCACCGAAGGTGTGCCAGGTAGTAGTTGCCTGCTGCATGCTACACAACTTGACCTTGCTCAAGAAGATCCCCCTGATTTTGGATGATAATGAGCAGCAGCAGCCCCCTGCTAAAAACCCACACATGCCCAGTGACAATAACAGTGGTGAGGAAGAAGGTCTTGACGTGCATCAACATCTCAACATCTCGGGTTCCCCTCTTGACCCCATCCCTCCCCAATTTCTGTTAAACCTTAAACCCCCCCTCTCTCAAAATCATCCTGGAGCTACTAAATATGTCACTCAGGGAGGCAAAGGTCCCCAGTGATTGGAAGCACGCAATGATTGTACCCCTGTTAAAAAAGGCTAATGCTGACCCTAATGAACCCTCCAATTTTAGTCCAATTTCCCTTCTCCCAGTATTTTCCAAAATATTGGAAAAACATGTCCTTAAACAACTCACCAGTTTTATCGAATCTAACAGCATTTTGCATCATTCTCAGTCTGGCTTTCGTTCCAGTTTTTCTACTGAAACCACTCTTTTGGGAGTCTCTGAAACCGTTCGTCATCTGGTTGACAGAGGGGAAAACGTGGCACTTATTCTACTCGATTTAAGTGACGCGTTTGACACTATCTCCCACCCCATTCTGGTCAGCACTCTCAAAACCATAGGCATTTCTCATTCTGCCCTCAATTGGCTTACCAGTTTTCTGTGTGACCGGACGTTCCAAGTTTTTTCAGCCACATCTACATCAAAAATGCACAAATCATTACACGGAGTTCCTCAAGGTTCCATTCTTAGCCCCCTTCTCTTCAATTTGCGACCATTGCGGAGCAAGCGGGGCTCTCCATATTTTCATATGCAGATGACACTCAGATCATCTTCTCACTTTCCACCAGTCATCATGTCACTACATCTGCCCTTTGTTCTGGACTTAGCAACATTGCCTCCTGGATGCACAACAACAAGCTAAAATTAAACGGAGGAAAAACAGAACTCCTTCTGTTTGGCAATAACACCGCCTTATGGGGGCCCTCCCATTGGCCTGTCCAAATGGGTACCCCTCCCAATCCCTCCAAAACATCACGCAATTTGGGCATAATTTTTGATAACCAATTGTCCATGAGGCAACACGCTGTTAAAGTCTCTTCCACCTGCACAGTCATTCTTAAATGGCTGTGGAAAATTGCCTGGATGCTCCCCCTAGACACCCAGAAAACATTAGTCCAGGCGCTTATTACTTCTCGCCTGGACTATGGTAACATCCTTCTTCTGGGGGCTAGCAAAGAGGTAATTCGTAAATTACAGACTGTCCAAAACATGGCAGCGCGTCTGTTATGTAATTTACCCTTTCAATCCTCCACCTCCCCCTCTTTGCGTATCCTTCAATGGCTCCGCATTGAGAGTCGCTCTAAATTTAAGGCGCTCTGTTTCACACATAGAATCATCTGGGGTAAGGCACCTCAATATCTAACATCCTTGATTAATCTGTACGTCCCCTCGCGCTCTCTGCGGTCATCCAACCAACACAAACTCCAGATTCCCAGAATTAGGAGAGCCAGAATGGGCGGTCGTTCATTTGCCTTCTTATCCCCGTCCCTGTGGAACTCTCTTCCTCTTCCTCTTCGAACGGAATCTAACCATCTTACGTTCGGCAGGGATCTTAAAACCTGGCTTTTCAATCAATAAACGAGTCTGCAAGCACACTCCCTTTGTCTTTGGTTTAGCGCCGGGAAACCTTCGGGTAGCTGCGCGCTTTATAAGATTAGATATAATAATAATATAATAATAATAATCACCAACTACTTACGTTGAGTGTAAGTGACCAATGAGCGACCTTGTCTGTGTGCTATGTCCACCTAACTTTGAATAGTTGCAGGTATTCTGTGAATATACAGACCTATGTGCAGGATTAGAGGACTTGGGCAGGCAGGGACCGAGACATCCTACCACATGAGCACCCTGAAGCACTGGACCTAATAGCCATAGTGCCTCACTAGCACAAACACTCACTGTCAGTGATACAAGTGCACAGACACCCCAGGACACAACACTCAGATCTCTCATGAATAGTGTTAACAACACACAGCCTGTCACCCTGACTCTTATACTTGTCCACAATGGGTTCATTTGAAGACAAGCAACGGTTCAGAAGTTTTACTTGAACTACTGTTTAAGAACATGCCGTATACAGCACAAAAGTGTTTGAGAAATGCATTTTGCACAAAAACATTTACCAGAGTAAGATGTCCACATATCATTAAGTAAGATGGCATATCAATCAGCCATCTGCATAAAGCCCTATGAACCCATTCCCCCTCCCACTGCGGGAAGAACCTCAATCAAATGTCATTACACTATGGGATATGTGAGCAGAACCCACTCCTCAGCCCATAGATGGTGAAATGTACATCACATGTGCTGTGTCGCTCTACTCTCGATAGACCCCTCCCCAAGTGTGGTGCACCTAGCCCGCTGCACGATAACATCTTAGAGGCATCCGTGGCCATTCGCTGCAGCGAGACTCTGTTGAGTTATGGTGATAGGGCCTGACCTAAACAGAATAACAAGGGACATTGTTCTCCGATCACGGACATAATGTGCAGACAGTACCCCAGGAACCCGGAGCAATTCCATGTGACAGACATAAACGAAGCTTCTTGCAAGACTTCAAAGTCAGAGGATTTACCTGTGCATCAGCAGCATGATGGAATCCTGGCTCATACTATGGGACATTTACCCCGACAGACATATGACAGCCTCTCCTACCTCAGTCCTGTACTACCAAGCGAAAGAGACAACAGAGGTGAGAAAAGCCAAAGCCAGGGCCAAAGTCAGAGATGTCTGACAATCTTTGTCAGATGGAGGTGAGAAATGTTGGGACAATATTGAATTAGTTGCCACCAGTTCCAGATGCTGGTAGGTAGTTACGGATCCAAGAAGGCCCATGTAGCTTCGAAGGCAAGCAGTTCCAAAAGACGATCCAATTAAGCTTCAGCAAAAAGGATCGCCATCCAATCCAGTAGCATGAAGGAACAGATGTTCTCCTTGTACCACAAAGACGAAAGGAGCATTTCATGGCAAGCTGGAAGTTTATTGATGTAGGCATAGCACAGGAACTGTTAAGCAAATGCACACGTGCAGCTGGCATCCTGTCTAACACGTTGAAAGGCATCCCATAAACCGCTATCCTTGAAACAGGCCTGGTCGTGGGCCAACAAAGGACTCACCCACAGGTCATGATCAAGATCAGCATGGGATGTGTTTGAAAGGCAGACATCCATGGCCCATTGAAAGGGGCACCGGCAACAGTAGACCACAGGTTGCATGAAGGTGAAATAGGCATAGTGGAAGGTCAGCCTATAACTGATGCAGAGCACAGCCAATGGTATACATCAAAAGACGAGCTGCATCTGTTCACTGTACAGTTGCACCAGACCGTGGTTCACCTGGACCACAAAATGGGCTGCCAATGTGAGAGAGTAGTCGGGAAACCAGCAATCTGCAGTACGGGCAAAGGGTTGATGAGAAACTGCCAAATGCAGTCGGTAAATATGAGGAGCGACACCCAATAGGGATCCAATAATAGTGTGCAATGAAGTGACAAGGCCAGAGCCTACAAGTAGAAAAAATATGCAAGGTCTTCAGAATAAGACCCTTTTGATATTTTGAGTGTCATTAGCCAAAAAACAAGTGGGAGTGTTGTGTCTCGTAGACACTGAATCGCGCGGGACGGTCAAGACACCTGGGATTCAGAGGTCTCACTGTCTGATGTGAGAGCGACTACTTATTGAAACAAAAGCCCATTGAGCCTGCATCACTAGTTAAAGTCTGTTTTCCTTGTGGGAATGTGAGGCCATAACTGACTATCTACAAGCACATATGGGGGAGTAAAGAGAACATTGCTACAGCAATGAACACGTACTGCAGGTTTTCCTATTTACGGGACGCCTGCCCATAAACGGAAGCACTTGTGGTTATTCAGGATAAGGTAACTTCCGTTGAGAAGTAGATTTGCTGTGGGTATGACATCAGGGACTGTTGTTCATGTGGGTACAAATGCAAAAAGACTGGACATGACCCATGAGAAGCCCGGTGTAACAGTACTTGAGTTTATGTATGCGACCATGTCACCTTTGGCCACATGACAGGATGTGTTTTGATGCTGGCTCTTGTGGGATTCATTGATCAGCACTGTGTGTTTTGTGACAACTTACGTCATATCCATATTGATGTTAGTAGGGGGATGGTTGCACCATACTTCACCTCCCAGCACAGTTTAAATCTGGGCATTCTGGTAAATGCAGTTCTGTCAAAATGCTTACTTGCAATGTAGCTTTTATTGTTTCACCTGGGTAGACAACCTTTACAACAAAACTTTTACAACGCACTACCATTAAGACGCAACCATTACAACGCAAACCATTACAACGCATTGCGCTGGGGGGGTGCTCTAGGATAGGGAATAGATTTAATTTACTATCCAACACTATGCGTTGTAATGGTATGTGTTGTAAAAACTGCGTTGTAACAGCATGCGTGGTAAAAGCATGCGTTGTAACGTCATACATCTTTTCACCTGAGTTGGGCAGTGAGAGGTTCAGAGAAATTTGTGTATTGTGGCAGCTTGCTCAGCAGACACTGATCTCAATTTATTTTACAGCTACTGATGTGGTATAATGTCATGCAACACATGTGTCTAGGGATTGCCAGCACTCACCTGCATCCAGCCAAGGTGGCTCACTTCCATGGAGAGACAAGTAAGCATTTCAACTGCAGTGCATTTACCGGAATGCGGAGGGGTAAACTGTGCTGGGAGGTTGAAGTTGAGTACTCCTATCCCCCTTCTGTCCCTGTTGATGGTTTTGGCCTGTGTTAATTGGTATGCATCTTGTACATTGTTGCAGAGTGCAGTGCATTTTCTGCACTGCCATCATATGTCAATTCACTGCCTTTTTCCTTGAGTCATTTCAGGTTCCTCTACTCTGTCAATGGATTGTCGCATTCAGGTCTCATGATATATTACAACAGAGGTCTTCAAACGTTTTGATGCCGAGACCCCCCTGACAAAATAGTTTAGGCGTAAGGACCCCCTCCTGACAAAAATTTCTAGAACTTGGTGCTCCTCATCATTGACAACTAATACAACCATGTAAGCCCCAAATTCCCACAGCAAATCATTTTTACAGTGGGGAAATAATATTAAACAGTGTTTATCAAATAAAAGATCAGTGAGCGTGGGTGCGTGTTCAAAGGTGTGGCTAAAATCAAAAGGCCTCATTTATAAGGAATTGGCCTAGGGCAGCGCCGCAAGCCTTCTTGCTGCACTGGCCTACGCCAATGTGAAAGGGCAGGATCTCATTTATGAAATATGTTTAATTCCTGTCCTTTTCCCCTGCGTTGACGCACAAATTTCTGCCAAGCGCCAATGTAGACAGGATTGTTTTTGTGCCCGAGAGGGGTTTTCCTCTTTCTATGTGAGCTGTAGAATGCAGCGCACATGGAAAGAGGAACAACTAAGAGGAGACATGAAAACATGTCTCCTCTTTATGCCTGCTGTGGGGAAGAGTAAGGTTTTGGCAATGCCTCAGGTGTACATGGTTTGGTAAATCTGGGGCAGTGTCAAAATCCATGGGTGTTGCATGGGAACACCCACTGCAATGCCCATGGAACTCCTACTTGACAGACTAAGGCTAGGCAGCGACTTGTGCTGCTTTGTCTTACTCCATATTTATGAGGGCACTCTAAGTCATGCAGGGTGAATTTGCACCACCTCATAGATACGATTGCGAGGCTTGTGCTGCAGGAGCTTTAAAAAAATTATACTCTAGTGGCTCAAGCCTCTCATAAATCAGCCCCAAAATATTTTGCTAGTTTTGTAGGTCTTTCACCATCAGGTAGCTACATATAAAATTATGGCTTGCTTCAATAAAAAATACATTTTAAAAAGCTGGTACTCAGTAGGAAATGCACTGTAGTATATTAGGAAACCTGTATTAGTTAATGCACCTCAGAGGTCTGTGTCTGTATCCAGAGAGCCACAGAATTTTGGGGCAGATTTACAAGCCCCATGTGCCTTCTTGCGCTGCAATTGCATCACTTTTGTTGACGCAACGCAGGCACAAACAATTTTGTCAATTTACAATGTTACGCATCTAGAGAGATGCCTCATGTTGTAAAGCCCTGCATCACATTATACCTGCACCAGGTATAATGTATGCAGGCTAGGCGTTCCCACGCAAAAAGCCATGTAGAACTAACGCAGTGAAATTTACAACATTTCACTGCGTCGCTATATGCCTTCACTGCTTCAAAATCCCTACGCCTGCTCAGACCAGTGGTAATTGATGATGCAGGGCTTTTTGTGTGAGACTCACCTATCTGTTGTGGCACATTGCTGGAGTTGCGTCACTTTTATAAGCAATTCCACAGATGCGTCACTTTTGTGCCAACAGATGCGTCAGTACTTCTGACACATCTGTTAATCTTTGTGCCATGGAGCACTGCATTGTAAATACAGCGCATCAATGGTTGTGCAAGGACATTAAGCACTGGTGAAAGGAAACTGACGCATCTATGTAGATGTGTCAGTTCCTTGTAAATCTGCCCCTAAATTTGGTTGGTGCAGTGGGAAACACTGACTTGTGGATTTTTAGTACTACGAGGTCACAGCCTGTGACAGAAAGCACTGTGAAAGTGAAAGTCATTATTTTATTCTTGTTTTACACACATTATAAGGTATTTATTTATTTATTTATTTTATTTATTTATTTATTTTTAGAGTTTTCTATAGCGCGAACTTGAACCGATTAGGTTATCAGAGCGCTTTACATAGCACCAGTTCCGTTACATGTTATCACAGCAGTTTACATAGAATCAGTTACGTTGCACATTTCAGGATCTAGAACCGATTAGGTTATCAGAGCGCTTTACATAAGACAGCATTCGATGTCCAGTGCCCTCCTCCGCCGTGTAGCGGGGGACCACTTCCAGCCCTCCGAAGTCGTCGAGCTGTCGGGACTAGGCTCCTGGAATTTCAGCTGCCCCTTTACAAGGCACTTTACATAAAATCAGTTACGTTACACATTTCAGGAACACCTTTCTTTTTGCTCTAGTGGATAGGGTTATCTCTTCACACGGGGGAAGGGGTACACCTGGCTATATTCCACCAGTTCCACAGGCGATTAGTCGTAAAAGCTATAATTCTAACACAGGGAGGGGATACACATGGACACAATCTAAAAATCAAATAGTATACTAGTCATTAGAGTTATCTTCTATCTTGACAGGAGGGATGTGACTGGAAACACTCTAGGGGTAATATAGGGGTGGTAGAGAGTACAAAGGACCGCTGCAAACACTACACGAGTACCAGCATAGAGGAGGGGTGGGTGGGATGCAAAGGTCTGGAGGGAAGGAAGGGCTAGAGTCCAGAGTTCATGAGGAGCTGGGGCAGAGGAGATCAATCCGGAGACCAGAGGGTCAGGGGAGAAAGACCCCAGGTCTGCTTGTAAGGGTGCTTGTAAAGGTTCAGCAACCAGCCGCTGGCAGAGTCACAGATTAAAATGTAGTTCGGGGCAGTCGCTATATTGCTCACCGGTGTTTGCAACCAAAAATTCAAATTTTAGGGCCAGCTGCACGAGTTAGGGCATTGATAAGGTAGACTGCTACAAACTGTGCAACTAGTTTTAGGATATAGTGGAGCTTCCAAAGTGTAGATTTTAGTAATACCAGACCATAAGTAATGTATTTTGATTTTGCATAACTTTCCCTTTAACTCCTCCTCAGAGGTACCAAGCATTTAAAAGCATGAACTTCACAGACCACCTGCTAACTCTTCTTGCTACCACTAAAAAATATATCTTTGCTAAGCATGGGCGAATTTTGCGAATCTCGCGTTCGCAAATTTTGCAGATTTGCGAACTCGCAATCCGCAAAATCCGCGAATTCCCGCGAATTTGCGGATTTTTTTTTTTTATGTTCGCACGGGTTTCTGCAAGTTCGCGAGGGTTTTGTACAATTTCGCAAATTGCGAAATTGTACAAAACGCGTGCGAACTTGCAGAAACCCGTGCGAACACAATGTGCCTCGTCTTGTGTGAATAAAAGGTCAGAGAAAGATCAGTTCAGCAGATGAAGAGAAAGAAGCTCCTGGTCACAGGAACAGCACGGGTATTGCGCTCGTGAAAGTCAAGGATGCAAAGCCTATCCAGCATCACAGCTGATTTTCCACGGTAGATTTGGGAAGAAGGCACACCTGTCCAGCCTCGACGACGCTCACAATTGTTTTTGGGCTAATGAATGAGTCACTGAATTTGAGCATCAACTAGTTCGAGCGTCCATGTGTGTGTTACTATGCAATCGTCCCGAAGGGCGCAGGGGTCCCTTGAGTGAGCTGTGAGCTGTAACTATTTTACAATGGCGCCAGCAAGCTGCCAGCGCCGTTGTAAAATAGTTACAAAGTTAGCTTGCACAGGAAGCACTTAGATAAAATAAAGCAGCACCTGCTTCGTTTTATCTAGTGGTTCCTGTGCAAGCTAACTTTGTAACTATTTTACAACGGCGCTGGCAGCTTGCTGGCGCCATTGTAAAATAGTTGCATGAGTGGGGGTTCAACTTTTGAACCCGTTACGCTCGCGTATTTTTTTTTGCGGATTTTGCGGGAAATCCGCAAAATTCGCGGATTGCGGATTTCCCAAAAATCCGCAAAATCCGCGAGCGTAACAGATTTACCGCTCACACTTAATCTTTGCCATCACAAAGCAATTAAAGCCAGAACCGCTCCGAAGCACCATTTACATTTGTAGATTACCTCAAAATACACATTTGCATTTAATTCCGGTAAGCAGGCACCCAGGCACCCTGGCTCTAAGGATTGTTTTCAGGCCAGCCCAGCCTCTTGGTTTCATAGCACAGGAGACAATTAGGTCCCGGTTTTCAAAAAGAAGAGCATGTTTTAAATTCCAGGCAGAAGTGAGGCCTGGAAATGCGCGACCCCACTTCCTAGGGCTCCAGGACCCCCCTGGGGGCCGCGCCCCACAGATTGAAGACCTCTGCATTACAATGTGAGTTAACCGGCTACTTACTATGATAAAAATTTCATCTTGACACAAAGGTATACGGGTGTGATTTGTGTGTATTTGTCAATGAGTGATAAGTGAGGGTTAAAGTTGAAAGTGATGGTACATGGATAGTTTGGGTAGAACACACAATGCTTAATCCGCTGCTTAATTCCTCCCTGATCATGGGAGAGGTACCTCTGGCTTGGAAACATGCCTTGATTCTGCCGCTGCTTAAGAAGCCCACTTTAGATCCCCTTATCCACGCCAACTATAGACTAATCTCCCTCCTCCCTTCTCTGGCAAAGGTGATTGAGAAGCATGTGCATCTCTCCATTTCCAGCTTTATCGAGAGCAATAACATCTTGCATGACTCTCAATCGGGTTTCCGTGCTAATTTTAGCACGGAGACAGCTCTTCTCCAGATCACTGATGCCATAAGAGAGACTCTTGACTCAGGGGGTAAGGCCATCCTTGTTATGTTGGATCTGTCGGCGGCCTTCGACACCGTTCCCCATGACGGTCTCCTTTTAAGACTCTGGGAGATCGGCTTTCGTGGGACGGTGTGGAACTGGTTTAAGTCATTTCTGACCGGCCGCCGACAAGTGGTCTTGGCACCTCCGTTTTCCGCCGAAATGCCGTAGCTGGAGGTGGGGGTTCCTCAGGGGTCTATCCTGAGCCCCACCCTTTTTAACATCTATATGGCCCCTCTGGCGGCGGTGGCGGAATCTTTTGGTGCCCGGATCATATCCTATGTTGATGACACCCAGCTCCTTTTTATGTGCAATAATGGTGAGGCCTTCGACGGCAGTCGGATCAAGGAATGCCTGGGCGCTGTTTTCAACTGGTTTCAGCGGTACAGTCTGAAATGCAACTCCGATAAATCGGAGTTGCTTTTTTTCGGATGTCCGCCCGATCCCAGTTGGAAGACATGGTGGCCTCAGGATATGTTTCCGCCTGACGCTGCCTCTTCAAAAGCCAAAAATCTTGGTGTTCTGTGCGATGACGATCTTTCTTTCAGACCCCAGATCATTGGGCTGACAGGGAAATGCTTCGGCATCTTGAAAATGTTGCGGAAGTTTCTTCCATTGTTGTCTCTGCAACATAAAAAAATCATTGTTCAGGCTTTGATTGGCTCGTGTCTGGACTATGCGAATGCCCTTTACCTCAGCCTTCCCAAATATCTTCTGGCACGTCTGCAGATCGTGCAGAATTCTGCTGCCAGAGCAATTTTTGGCCTTCAGCGTAGGGCAAAAGCCTCGGAGTTGCTCAAGAGACTGCACTGGCTTCCTGTCTCTAAGAGAATTACTTTCAAGGTTCTGACCCTTGCCTTTAAGGCCCTTCCCTCGATTGGCCCAAAATATACTGGGAAGCGTATGGCTTTTTACGCTCCTAGGAGGACTCTAAGGTCGGCCTTGCTGGTCAAAGCCGTTGTTCCCTCCATCAGACGTGCTCGCATTGGAGGTCGCCCCTTTCGACACTTGGCACCTCGTTGCTGGAATGAGCTTCCCGTTTCCCTAAGAAAAGCCAACAGTCTGTTCTCTTTCAGAAAGGAATTGAAGACCTGGCTCTTCTCCCAATAATATTCTATCGGCCCTCGGTGGGTTGCTGTGTTGTGTGTTTTTCTTCAGTTCTCTTTGCCAAAGCGCCGGGACACTCCTTGGAGTAGCCGTGCGCTATAAAAGAGACCCTATAACATAACATAGCATAACATAACATAACAATGGTGGGATTCCACAGTCCAACAGTGATGTTTTACTGAATCTACATGCATGTGTTGTGTTGATGTGAGCCTTTATGCTTTGGGATAATGGTACTTGCACATTGGGATTTGGCAACTGCATTCTTGGGTTTTGCTTTGCAGTTACATGTGACTTCATCAATGACACTGTGATTCATGTGAATTCTCAATTGTATTTTCTGTGTGTGCACTGGCTGCAACTTATGCAGCTTGACAGAGTTGGCTGACAAGTGTGGGATGTGGTGGTCAGATAGATCCCTTCTGTTTGGGAAGGAAGACAGAGGGCCTTGTGGGAGTTGTGGCCTTGCTGTCAGGTCCCGACAACCCCCTCCCGAGTAAGATGGCTACCTACCTGTTAAGTGAAGCAGAGGAATGAAATGTTAGCCTTATGTGACATTCATGTTGACAGCGTGCATTGTACATGAGCTTGATTTTGTCTGGCAATTGAGGCTCACTTGTTGTGCTCAACAGTACATTACAGTGGTTTGTGACATTTTGTTTCTACTAACCATCCTCCACTCTCCCCTTGATTCCTGTGAGTCTCTCGGGGATGCAGTATGGCAAGCACCATCTCCTCCCATTTAGTGAAGGTTAGTGGTGGTATGGGAGGGCCACCACCAGTTCTTTGGGCCGCCTCAAGGTACTATGGGCCCGATGCTTGACCCGGGCTTTGAGGACAACCCACCGCCTTTTGATGTCACGCAGTGAGCGTAGGGTGACCCCTACAGCATTGACTTTGTTGTAGATCCTTGTCCAGATGTGGTTTTTGTGCACAAGTGGGGTGCCAAGGACCAGGCTTTCATACAAATGTGGTTCTATCCCTTTTATCTCGTCTACCGTCACTTTCATCTCGGTGTTGGTGAATTTGGGCATTTTCTGTTTGGCCATGGTGCAAAAGTGTGAAAAGTGCAGGGTGCAGCGGGTGGTGGAGTTATGTGTCAGGTGTGTGGGTGGAAAGTCGTGTTGTGTGGAGATGGGTGAATGTGATGTTGTGCTGTGTTCGTAAATGGTGTCCTGTATCTGTGTGTCAGCTTCTGGTGTGCAAAGGATGCTGGTCCAGGAAGGGGTTGGTTTAATGCAGTGGTATGTGGGTGTGTCCACATGTGTTTTGTCCTCCAGGTGTTTCTTCTATGCTGGGCATGGCTTACATTGCCAATGGACATTTGGGGTGTATCATTGTGGCGTTTGTGATGTGTTTGAGGGCAGCGTTGAGTGCAGGCACACTATGTGCATCAATGCTCAGTTTTTCCAGACTGCCTGGCGCTTCGTGTGTGATATTTAATGACATAGTTTGGTGTCACATTGAAAACATGTAGTTTTGACTCTCCGGTTCTGTGAACGTATTTCACAGCCCTTTTGATGTAAACCTCTAAATGCCCAATCATTTAGGGATTTCCAGAAGAAAATATAGATCATCTCTGTGGCAGGTTCATCCAGAGTGAATCTGCATTACTGGCATGAAAACAGAATAAAAATAGTGAGGTCCCTGTTGGACTTAGACGTAGATCATCATTAATCAAAGCCCACGGCTATCCATATTAATATTAGAGAATACCTGCATCTGAGGTGGCTTTCCTGAAGAAGGCATCTATATGCCAAAACATGCATAGATGAGATGAAACCACCCAGGAATTGCAATTGCTCCATGACACAGATAAATTGTACTATGTTTAAAGCCCTGGAATGAGATACACATTTGTGTAATGCTGAGAAAATTAATCACATCATTAAGTTTAAATATGCAAATCTATCCAGTATATTTCTGTCTAGAGAATCTTTCAATGTGAAAAAATATATAAAACTCTGACTGATCAGTATGAATGATTAGATAGATGAATGTGACATGTATGTGGTTTGCTTTATTTTAACTACGAATATGAAATCTATCTAAATTATCATTAATACATACTTGTACATTTCTATCTATGTGTGTCTGTTCTCTCTTCCATAAATTGCTATTTTGTTCTTTTTGAAAATGTGTTGAAGTTGCACTAGGAATTTCACAGTATGTATTATTTCCCTGCCTAGTGGAACTTCTTATTAGTAGCAGGGGGCCCTTTATCTTTACGGTCAGTTTGCTACTACTGCTATTCATTTGGTCTATGTGTGAGCAAGGGAATCGGAACACAATGCTCCACCTCCAGCTCCGCGGTTTCATCGTAATTGGCCATGTGGTCATTCCGCAGCAGGAGCAGCCTTTTTAGTCCCATGAACTGCTTTCCTCGTTTGCTGCAGTCAGATGCGCAACTTTTCCGAGCATGGAGGATGGTCATTTGTGAGTTCCGTCAGCCTTGGTAGGACTTTCTGTGCATTGCATCATAATTTGACCGACATAGATGCAGAGTGTCATGCGGGTGCATTTTTGCTGCAGCCATCAGGCATCGTAATGGGCCCCTTAGTCGGGTCCCTCAAGGCTATGCGTCAGGGTCACTCAAGGATGCCTAACTAAGCTGCTCATCATAACCTGTAGCCGTAATAGCCATTAGTTCTAACTTTATTCGAGTTACTTCTCCCACTGTACTTAAAGCAACTTTATCCACTAAAGCAGACAACCACCTTATCTTCATATCATTCATTGCCACACCTATTGGAAGAATAGTAGCAGCATCTAATATATACACCTACCTGCCCAAAACCTTGCTTTATTCTCTTTAATCTAACTGCCCCAATCATTTCATTCATTTCAAAGACTCAAGGAAACACTAAAGCAAGATAGCAGGATCCGACCCAAATTCGTGGCAAACTAAAATAAGCAGCCTCACCACACTCATAACAAATTCCTCTTAAAATCATTTCTTCACTAATTAACTAATCACCACTCAAAAGAAAATTTCTTTCACACAAATGTCACATATTCAGTCTTTCCACCTTTAAGAGGCTCATGTCCCACTATACGCATTTCACGTTCAATATTTCTCCTCTTCCTTATTTTCCTCTCTTATAGCATCTTCATCTCTCCAATCTCTCACAATATTCCCTCTTCTCTCATTATGTTCCCTAATGAATTCAAGCTTTTCTGCGCTCAGACTACACACATACCCCAGTTTAATGGTTTTAATTTCATGCCTAATTTGTACAATTAGTCTAAAAAACATACCATATTTAGTAACGTGGATGCGATATCCACTCTCTGAAATATGCAAATCCTCCAATGACACATTGAAATCCAGCAGGTGAGAAGACAAAAAGTACTCGTTATTAAATAAGCTAGCAAACTCTGGACATGATAAGCCATACAAGATTAGAAGCTGTGAAACGTTAACCTCTTCCGATGAAGAAGGAAGAAGAAACACGCTTAAAAAAAGTTTTTAATCAATCAATCAATCATAACACTTGTATAGCGCACTACTCACCCGGAAGGGTCTCAAGGCGCTTGGGGGAAGGGGGCCGCTACTGCTCGAACAGCCAGGTCTTGAGTTGACTCCTTAAGGCGAGGTGGTCCTGGGTCAGCCGAAGGTGGATGGGGAGGGATTCCATGTCTTGGCCGCCAGGTAGGAGAAGGATCTGCCTCCGGCGGTGGTTCTTCGGATGCATGGTATGGCGGCAAGGGCGAGGCTAGCGGATCGTAGGTGGTGGGTGGGCGTGTGGAAGGTCAGGCGGTCGTTGAGGTACTTGGGGCCCAGGTTGTGGAGAGACTTGTGTGCGTGGGTGAGGAGCCTGAACTTGATCCTCTTGTTGACGGGGAGCCAGTGCAGGTTCCTCAGGTGGCCGGAGATGTGGCTACGTCGAGGGATGCCCAGGATGAGTCGGGCAGAGGCGTTCTGGATGCGTTGTTGTCTTTTCTGTAGCTTGGCTGTGGTTCCGGCGTAGAGGGTGTTTCCGTAGTCCAGCTGGCTGGTGACGAGGGCCTGGGTGACAGTCTTCCTGGTTTCGATCGGGATCCATCGGAAGATCTTGCGGAGCATGCGGAGGGTGTGAAAGCATGAAGAGGAGGCGGCGTTGACTTGTCTGGTCATCGAGAGGGAGGAGTCCAGGATGAAGCCCAGGTTGCGTGCGTGGTCTGTAGGCTTGGGGGCAGTGCCCAGGGCTGGGGGCCACCAGGAGTTGTCCCATGCGGTGGGTGATGGCCCAAGGATGAGGACTTCCGTCTTGTCTGAGTTCAGTTTCAAGCGGCTGTTCTTCATCCACTCGGCGACGTCTTTCATCCCTTCTTGGAGGCTGGTTCTGGCGGTGTCGGGGTCTCTGGTGAGGGAGAGGATCAGCTGGGTGTCATCGGCGTAGGAGATGATGTTGAGGTTGTGTTGGCGTGCGATGGCTGCAAGAGGTCTCATGTAGACGTTGAAGAGGGTGGGGCTGAGTGATGATCCTTGCGGGACGCCGCAGATGACTTCGGTTGCCTCGCAACGAAACGGGGGGAGGCGGACTCTCTGTGTTCTTCCAGCGAGGAACAAGATGATCCACTTCAATGCCTTCTCTTGGATGCCGGTGTTGCTGAGGCATTGGACTAGGGTGCGGTGGCAGGTAGTGTCGACCGCGGTGGAGAGGTCCAGGAGGATGAGTGCCGCTGTTTCCCCGTTGACGAGAAGGGCTCAGATGCCGTTGGTGGCTGCGATGAGGGCGGTCTCGGTGCTGTGGTTGGCTCTGAAACCGAACTACGAGGGGTCGAGGGATCCATTCGTCTCGAGGAAGGTGGCAAGCTGTCTGTTGGCGATCTTCTCGATGACTTTGGCAGGAAAAGGGAGGAGCGAGATGGGGCGAAAGTTTTTGAGGTCGGTGGGGTCCGCTGTTGGTTTCTTCAGTAGGGCGCTGAGCTCGGCATGCTTCCAGCTCTCCGGGAAGGTGGCGGTGTCGAAGGAGGTGTTGATGACGTCTCGGAGTTGGGGTGTGATGGTGGAGTCGGCCTTGTTGAAGACGTGGTGGGGGCAGGGGTCAGTCAGAGATCCAGAGTGGATGGTGTTCATCGTGCGGGCTGTGTCTTCGGTGGTCACTGCGGTCCAGGTGCAGAGGGTGGCAGTGCGGTGCGTTGGTTCGACGGTTGGGTGCGAGGATGGTGTGCCGAAGCTGTTGTGGATGTCGGCAATCTTGCGTTGGAAAAAAGAGGCGAGGGAGTCGCAGAGATCTTGTGAAGGAGTGATGTCGTTGTTGTTGGTGCTGGGGTTGGAGAACTCCTTGACTATGCTGAAGAGTTCCTTGCTGTCGTGGGCGTTGTTGTCCAGTCGATCCTTCAGAGATTTCTTCTTGGTGGTGCGGATGAGCTGGTGGTGCTTGCGGGTCGCGTGTTTGAGGGCGGTCATGTTGTCAGTGGTCCGGTCAAGGAGCCAGGCTTTCTCGAGGTTGCGACAGGTCTTCTTGGAGTCCTTGAGTTCGTCGGTGAACCAGGGGGCCTTCTTGCTTCTGGGTTTGCTGGGAGGAATGTTCAGTGGTGCGAGGTCATCGGCGCTGGTGGTCAGCCACTGCGTGAACTTGCGGGCTGCTTCGTTGGGGTCCGGTGTGCTGGTGGGTGGGTTCTGTCTGAGGGAGGCGGTGATTCAGAAAAGGGGGTGGTGATGGACAGAGTCTCTGAATTAAGCAGAACACTCGTACCCAGTCAACAGATCAGGGCTTGATCCATAACCGTTTTTTACCTCACTGCACCATCCCAGCTCAGAACCTGGCTACATGCAAATTAGTCTGTCCCTGGCCCAGTGCATCATGGGAACAGGGCAGACCAAACTACCAAGCCAATTCTTTTACTGGAAAGGAAACAAGCTTCCGGGGACCGGTTTCTGGCATTACAGTCGTCTTCGGCCCGGCTTGCTTGAATCCTGATGGTGCAGTGAGCAAGGGACTCATGTCTGAGCATACCCTCCCACGCTTATGGTGGACAAAACGATTCAGAAAAGGGGGTGGTGATGGACAGAGTCTCTGAATTAAGCAGAACACTCGTACCCAGTCAACAGATCAGGGCTTGATCCATCACCGTTTTTTAGCTCACTGCACCATCCCAGCTCAGAACCGGTGAGCTGGTCGGCGGTGATATTGCTCTAGCTTCTGTGAGGAACCTGTTGTGGGTGGTGGTGGGTAGTGGTTTTTCTGAAGCTGAAGTGGACACAGCTGTGGTTGGTCCAGTGAAGTCCGGTGGAGTGGCTGAAGGCGATGTGCTTGCTGGATGAGAAGACGGGGTCAAGCGTGTGGCCGGCGTAGTGGGTGGGGGTGTTGACCAGTTGCTTGAGTCCGAGGTTGGCGAGGTTGTCCAGCAGGGTGACGGTGTTGTTGTCGTTGTTGTTCTCCAGGTGGAAGTTGAGGTCCCCTAGGAGGATGTCGTCGGCGAAGGGGAGGGCGTGTGGGCTGATGAAGTCTGTAGATGAGGGTGCCTCTGAGGGTCGTCTTTGGGTCGGTGTGAATCTGGAAGTGGAGGTGTTCGGCGGCGGTGAAGGTGTCGTCGGCGTCGGTCATGATGTGGATGTGTTCTTGTGGACGATGGCAATGCCTCCTCCGGTATGGTTGATGCGGTCCTTCCTGATGATCTTTTATCCATCCGGGATGGCGATGGCGATGTCGGGGGCTGAGGAGGCGTTCATCCATGTTTCAGCGAGGAAGGCGACGTCTGGAGATGTTGTGTCGAGCAGGTTCCAGAGTTCGACGGCGTGTCTGTGGACGGAGCGGGTGTTGAGCAGGATGCACTTGAGGTCGCTGCTGGGGTTTGGCTTGGCGGGCGCGGAGCATGTTCGGAGGCAGGTGAACTTGCAGGTTGTGCAGGTGAAGGGTCCGTGGAAGCGTTTCGGGGCGGCCCGGCAGCAGGCGGGGTTCCGGCCAGCATTGAGTGCGTTGAGGGTGGCGGCGTCGTAGGTCTGTCGCGTCATCTTGCGTCGGTGTGGGCCAGGGGTCCTGGCGCTGAGCGCAGTCCAGGCGCGGACGGGCGCAGACGGGCTTACCATTGGAGCGTCTTCGGCGAACAATCGGCGCGCCCGCTGCGCGTGACCGCTGCGCGTCCGCGCGGTCGCCATTTATGGCCAAGTGGGAGGGAGGGAGGAGCAGCTGGGAGGTGGGAGCGGGGAGGGCACAAAAGGAAAAGGGGGCGTGGCTGCTAGCACGGCGGCGGGAAGCGGGGAGCGGGGCGGGCAGGCACAGGGGGTAGAGAGACAGCACAGGCAATGAACAAATAATCACTAACAGCAAATGGGAAACAAAAAATAGATTAACAGTATGCAGGGAAAACAAAAAGGAGACACAATAAAATCAACAGAACACGCAAATACGGCGGGGGGCGAGGCAGGCTCAGCGAGGCTGCGGGCAGCAGCGGGGCGAGTAGCACACGCAACAGCTGGTGGCCGTGTGGCACGGGGGTGTCCTGAGAACAGGTCACACTCACCTGCGCCGCGCGGTCGCCATTTATGGCCAAGTGGGAGGGAGGGAGGAGCAGCTGGGAGGCTGGAGCGGGGAGGGCACAGAAGGAAAAGGGGGCATGGCCGCTAGCACGGCGGCGGGAAGCGGGGAGCGGGGCGGGCAGGCACAGGGGGCAGAGAGACAGCACAGGCAATGAACAAATAATCACTAACAGCAAATGGGAAACAAAAAATAGATTAACAGTATGCAGGGAAAACAAAAAGGAGACACAATAAAATCAACAGAACACGCAAATACGGCGGGGGGCGAGGCAGGCTCAGCGAGGCTGCGGGCAGCAGAAGGGGCGAGTAGCACACGCAACAGCTGGTGGCCGTGCGGCACGGGGGTGTCCTGAGAACCCATTTAAAACCCATTATCTCTGAATATTCATGTTACCTTGAAATTCACTAACTAAATTTTCTCTATGTTTAATCATGTCATGCTTCACTTCATTATTTATCATGTCCCACCACAGATAGTAAGCAGAGCAGGCTTACTAAAATCAGTAATGATATCAATAGTACAATAAAATTAATAATTTTACCACATCTGCTGCACTACATTTTCAACATGTGATTGTGAAGCCCAAAAACCCAACATTACAAAACATTTTCTTCAAAACATTAATGCATTTAATCTTTCTTTCCTATTTATCTAAAACAATAATCAAAAAGAACATTTCTTAAATAGTCTCTTCTTTTTCTTTTGAAAATCGTTCAGTTCATTCTCTCAACAAGTTTTCTTTCATATGTTTATTTGGGCATAATTCACTTTGAAAATCTTTCTAGTTCTCAAGGTGGCTTTCCTTCCTGTAATTCACTTTCAAACTCACTTTGAAAACTGTACTGGCAGCCAATCACTGGGCTCTAGATCCCAACCTTTGGTGCTTCTTCTGCACTGTCTCTGAATATAGCGATTCAGTTGATCCATAATTTTTGTTTGGTATTCTGTTGGTCCTCATTGGTCGTTTAGCAACAAGTGTTTTACTTCTATTTTTTGAGTTCAGTTCAGATATTTACAGATTTTCATTGATTGCCTTTCATCTCTCTATTTTATCTGGCTGACAGTGTTTTCTTGCAAGTTCTTTTCAGTGACTTATTTTCTTCTGGCTTTTCTCTTTCACCTGCCTTTTCACTCAATGACAACATGAACCTTGATCAAATTCAACTGTATGACTCACTGTTAATTGTTTTCTTCCTCTGGGGGTTCTTGTGACTCGAATTTTCAACTGCAACTCTTTATTCTTTGGATATGACACCAACTTTTCTTTCTGTCCGTCAGGTCTTTGACTTTGACATTGCAACAACTCTTCTTTCTGAACTCACCTTTGATACTGGGCTTTGACAGCACTGATAGAGGGTCTTCACTAGTGCTCTCACTTTCACTGATCTGGACTTTTATGACAATGTCACCACATTCAAAATCTTCATATCCCGCTGGATCCATGCTACAAACTTAAGCATGACTCTGTGAATTAATAGTTGTCTTTACCACTTCTTCATTTAGTGCCTTCACTAATTTATTAGCATGAACACCCTTGATACACTGAGGGATTCCAATGTTTTTTGTCAATATTACCTAATTGGGCTCACACCAGCGCTCTCCCGCTATATCTATACCTTTGCACAATATGTCTTTCGATTCTTCTGTTACCACATTCACCTTGTGAGAGACAAATTTCACCATATTGGCCAGGCCTTTGAAGTGATTTAGCACAATGTCATTGTTTTTTTACACTAAATCAGCTGAAGTTATTTAAGCCAATCCCATTGCTCCACCCGTGATTACTGAACATGACAATCCAAGGGCACAGACCAGACTTTTTTCAGTTATCCATCAGATGTCTAGAAAGACAAAGGGAAGTGTGTCAGGCCACTGCAAACCAGTTGGCGAACAGACTTTGACCAATATGTTCATGAGGATTCCATATACTCTCTCTACTTCACTGGATAATTATGGACAATAACTACCATGAAACCTCTGATTTATTTGAAAGGAAATGGAGATTATTGGCAAAGTTTGTTCCTAAAGTATGAGCCATGGTTTTCCTCCTAGAAGTTGCAAAGCCAGATCTAGGAATCAACTCTCTCAACACATGTTTAGCAGACTATCTGATCCTCAGGTGGGGTATGCCTCAATACATTTATAAAACAAGACTATGACCAAGATATATTTCAAGCCATTGCAAACATGCATCTCTACAAAGTCTGCCTGAAGTAAATGGGCCTTCTGATTTACCAGTATGATTCATCATAGATAATAAAAAAAATTCTAATTGCATGTCTAACACCTAGGACACAAAGCTTCAGAAACATGTCTAAAGTATGCATTTTGCCAATATTTTTTAAATGTAAGAATCATACTGTCTCATCCTGATTGTGCTATGTTGTGAAAGTAATGTCCGATAGGATACAGCATGGCATCAGGGAGAATATATTTATTCTAAGGAGTAAAATACATATCCTGATGATTTTTCTTGTAACCACTTACACCCATTTTATTTTCTCATCTTCTGTAGCCTCCTCCTGAAGTTCTCTGAAATTAAATGGAGAGGTCTGGATCAAATTTAAGAAGAAACAGTTCACATTTTCTGCATTTTATATTGATTCATCATTTTCAGTTTCTTGAGTGTCGAATTATTGACTTCTTGATCAGCATTATTATTTCCAAGAGTCCCCAAATCTTTTCCAGTCATATGGACAGCACACTTGATCACAGTAATCCCATTTCGTTGCTGGATTGCCTTACAGAGATCAAGTATACAGGGTCCGATTCACAGAACTAACTTAAGACAAAATCCTAAACGTACTACCATTTTGGTATTCACAGAAGGCACTCACTCATTTTGGTATTCACAGAAGGCACTTACTCATATCGGTATTCACAGAAGTTAGGAGTCCTAACTTTAGGACTCCTAAATGCCTTTTGTGAATACTGAAAGTCTTAAAGTTAGGATTTTTCTCAATTTAGTAGTAGTAAAGTTAGGACTCCTAACTTAAGGACTCCTAAATGCCTACTGTGAATACCGAAAGTCTTAAAATTAGGATTTTTCTCAACTTTACGACTACTAAACTGAGAAACATCCTAATTTTAAGACTTTCGGTATTCACAGAAGGCATTTAGGAGTCCTAAAGTTAGGCGTCCTAACTTTACTACTACTAAATTGAGAAAAATCCAAATTTTAAGACTTTTGGTATTCACAGAAAGCATTTAGGAGTCCTAAAGTTAGGAGTCCTAACTTTACTACTACTAAACTGAAAAAAGTCTGTCTTGTTGCGAATGGTCCAGTTTGCTGCTGTGAGGAGCCCAAAAGCTTAATTCCAGCTGTATGAGCCACACCAATGGTGCAGGCCCTGCGAGGCAACACTATTGGATCAGGAACTCACTTCAGCTGGGTTCAGGGGCTGGTGCAGGGTTTTGGGGAGCCTTTTATATCCCTGGTGCTCAGATCAGTAGGCCTGTCCTGGGTTCAAAGGTGAAGTTGTAGGCCCAGTTCTCTTTACATCCAGACAAGAGGGCAGCAGGATGCAGGTCAGTACAACAGGGCAGCAGTTTCTTCGGAACAGCACGCCATCAGATGTCAGTCCTTTCAGCAGCACAGCAGTCCTTCTTCCTGGCAGAGCGTCCACAGGTCTAAAAGTGTATTTAAGAGTTGATGTCTGAGGTGCTACTTTTATACCTTGATTCCCTGATTCTGGTAGGTGGGAGAAGCTTCTACACAGTGGCTTTAAAGTGCATGGCATTTCTTGCCATCCCTACGCTGGCTCCCTGCTGACTGAAGTGACACGTCAAGGTAGTCAAGCCCTTTGTGTTAAGGCAGAGCACAAGCTATTCAATTGTAAATGGGTGGGTGCTCGTCTCTGCTCCCCCACCATGCCAACAGATGGCCCATTGAGGTACACCAAATTCCTCCATAGTGTGACTGTCTGGGAGGAATTTACAAAGTCTAACTGTCAGTTACACTGAGTTATATTACTCAGATCAGACTAAAGGCGCAAAAAAGCTATTAGCAGAAACATTTCAAACTTTCTAAAAGTCAAAAATATCTAGAATCACTGGTCTGGACCCCATGTACACTACTGTGTCCCCCTCTGGGGTTTCTAACAAAGTGTAACTAAATTAGTCATTATCAACAATAGTAAAAATCATTAGTCTTAAAACATACAGCCATAATTTATGCAAAGAATTAAATGAAGAATAGTCCATTGAAATAATACAGCAAAGACACTGTGGTTGTTGTTAAGTCATCCAATTGAATGGTGCTTCTTTCATTTTCATGAAGATTGGGAAATCATTTCAAGCCCAATGCATTTCAGGCCACTACCAGGCCCTTCAGCAGGAGTATCTATAAACAAAAAGACATCATTTTAGCAATCAGTCTATTAGAGACAACTCATGTTTTAACAAATAATTACAAACGATTATAACCTCATAACAAAAAAGTCATAGTTTAATAAAAATAGCCAATATGATTATAAACCATGTGCTGGTGGTCGGATTGGCGAAGAATAGAGAAGATCAGATTGATAATGGTGCTTCCTCCTTCTAAAACTCCTATTCACATCAACTACAAGTGGAACCCATGCCACCAAAGGAAAAAGTGAACCTGTCAGAGTATACTTGATACGCAATTAAAGGAACAAAAAATGCTCCTAATCATGCAAAGAAACGCGTAATCATCACATCATATATGCAAGTGTTCCTGTTGTAAACAGTGAAGAACATGCAAAGAAAACATGCTGAATCAAAACACGAAACAAAACTCCAACCTTACAACAGCCATGGAAGGCAGACATAATGAGCATAGAGCCGTAAACCATAAGCAACCGGATTCCTTAACAATCGAGGAACGAACAGAAGAAAAAGTGATGTATAAACCATTCATGGAAACAGATCATCAATAGTGCTCTTAAAATATCCCGTCAGTGAACTCTCAAGATGTATTAACCTTGTTGTTCCAGATACAAGGATCTTACACGAATGTCTGTTGTGCAAGGGCCTCTATAAACCAAACCCGGGACCACCATTAAATGAAGGTTCAAAAACAGGCGGTAACAGTTAGAAAGAGCGCACAGCAAGTTAAGGTAAATGCATGGTTGCAACTTGTAATGAGGTGCTCAGGATGAAGCGGGGCCAGTTACCACAATGGCAGAAGTAAACCACATGAGTGGTTTAATGAACAATATAATTATCTTCCGAGCACTCTGATTCATAAAACACAGTCTTTGTAAAGTCGTTCTGCTCAATTTATTGTCCAATTTCAAATGTTTTCCAATCCAAGATCCACCATATAATTAGACGCAGCCAACACGTGTTTCGTCAAGTCAGTTTAGACATATGACTTCTTCAGGGCAATATAGTTAGTATCAATAAAACGTCCACAATATTCCACTGGCCCGGTTTAGTTCTGATCTTCTAGATAGTCCCACAGTCCCACCGGGCTGTATTTCAAGAATTATCGGTCCAATACAGTAATGGGTGCAACACGGGTATACGTCCTTAATATACAAGCCGTAGCGGTGATCGGGCTATGTTCTCCGAGTCCGCATAAATCTTCAAAGTGGCTACTTCACAAGTACGTGTTCATTCGAATAAATGAAACCGCAAGCACATGAGTGGCGTTATGCGGACTCGGAGATTAAATGAAGGTTGCTTGAGATCATGCTGGGTGATGTACGTGCCTCAACGTGAGTTAGTAAAGGAAAGGAAAAACCGACTTTCCGAAAGCAAAGTGCGATGTTGAAGTAACAATGAAGTTTCAAACAAAGGCTACAAGCAAATACACATGTATCCTCTGTGGTAAGGTTCTTACATAATAGATTGTATTGCTACTCATGAATGGATTTCACACACAAAAAAGTCTGTAAAAAGTGTCTTACATAAACTGCAAAAAAGCTGTTTACTATTCAAATATGAAAACATCTGATATATGCACTATGATTACCATGTAAAATTACATGTGATGACAACCCACCAACTGTGGTGTGACGCTTTCCACTAAATTATGTATGACTATTCAAGGCATGTTAACAAATGTCATCTTACTAATGTTGAACTAGGCATTTCAAGCAAACTGTATGCAACATCAATGTTTTAACATTGATTGAAATAACAAGACCCAGAACTCAATCAAAATACCATTCCATGATAATGAAACAAGCATGATCTTCATTTAGGAATATAAATGGACAGGCATATTGATATTGTCTGTTTTGAATTAACCTTACAAACAACCTAAAATGAGGATGGTAAGAAAATACCATGATTTGAAGTCAACACTGAGGTGTATCATTTCAAATATACCAATAAAGCTACTCTCTTTTGAGAAAAAACACGACTTCATGAGGAGGAGATCTAAATGATGGGACAATTTGGCAATATAAAGATTTTGAGAAAAGTTCGTATTATCTTGTTGTAGCAAAAATTTCAAAGAAAGCAAGATAATTCTAATTTGTCATTGAAACCCCTAGGGTTCATTGTGTCCAAATACCTAATCCAATGATATTCACGTTGTGCTAAGATCCTTGCCTGGTTTCTATCAGGGTGATGAGTGATGACTTCCAGGACAGAAAAACATAATTGAGCAATTTTGTGATGGTTCTCATTCCAGTGAATCACCAGTGGGCAGTGCAGGGCTTTGGTTCTTATGCAGCCTTTATGTTTGGTAATCCTTCTTCTAATCTTTAGTTCCGTCTTCCTTACATAAAAGAGCCTGCAATTTGTAAATTCAGAGTGCTTAAGTGCCCTGTAGTTTTATGTGAATTCTTCACATTCAATGATGCAGTCGGAGGCAATACAGACTTGACATTTATGATGCCGATTTAACGCTGGTGAACCCATCATTTTTCTCAGGTTATATTATGGTTGCTGTTTTTCTATACTGGATTGTACCAGATTGACTCAGTGGTTTTAGTTTCTTTTTAAAGCAAAAAGTGGTTGGTTTTCAAATGTATCACATTAGGAAATCAAATGCCAGTGCTTTCTAATCAAATGTTTAATAGGATAGTGTTTGTGTTGAAAGTTGTAATGCAAACCATTCCATCTAATGATTTCTTCGTTCGTTTTCGATTTATATGATACTCCATCGGTGTAAATGTACCTCTCTTCATGGCTCTCTTCAGAATTTTATGAGGAAATCCTTAGTCGGATGATTAATAGCCCTGCCCTCTTGAAATAATGATCCTATTTTGAATAATTTCTGTGCATACACAAGAATTGACATACGTTTATTTTTGTGTATTGTAGTGTCTATTTGACCAGCATCCTGTTTTTCTGGTCAAATCAAGGAAGCTGATTTCATTGCAACTGGATATTACACTAAATTTGCAGGGTCCTGTTGATCAACCATGCCACAAATTTCCGGAGTTCCATCTTATCACCTTTTCCTATTGTGATGACATTGCTATGAATTTATTCCATTTTGGTATATAGTGTTTGAAATAATTATAACCATCATCCATTTCTCTTCAACTCTGTCCATCAACATTATGGCCATCCCTGGAGCTAAGAGACAGACCATTGCAGTCTCCTCCACCCTTAGATGGTTGATGGTTAAATTTAAAAAAATCCAGTTAAAATCCAAGGTTTGCTTCCCAATACATTGGTACTGCCCAACAATGGAAGACCTTTATGCTCTCAACTTCTTGCTGAACTACCTTCCTTTGAATCTTTATATGAAGCCCGGCCTGTGGTTAATTTGTAAAAAATAAGTGTGGGGGCTCTTGTCAGGAGGCAGCTAATTTCTCCTGTTTGTGCTGTCTAAAACAGAACCAACTACTAACCATGAAAGTGGGGATAGGATGTGGCATAATGGCCAGAGGTCCGGACTTCTAAGCTGGGGAACCAGGTTCAAGTCTCGGCTCAATATCCTGTGATTCTGGCAAATCAATTAATCTTGACATGACTATCATAAATGAATGTGTCCTTAGTTGGTGAACATGAAATGCGCAGGTAATGATGATTAAGTGCCAGTGCTGAGCACTGGAAACCACTGGCTCAAATTTAGGCACTGAGCCGACCGTGGAAATATGCATAAAATGACTCTTTCCCGAATGTCTACAGTGCTTAACAACTAAGGTGTCAACCTTGCCTGCTGGTTTTATTAACCCTCTCTAGTTCAGCATTTTGAAGTATCCCTTGGTTACTGAAGCGTTTTATAGAAAGAATAAATGATTAAAATAAATGCTCACCTGAAACAACTCATTGTCTTTCTTGTGTTCTCTGTCTCTCACTTGGGCTGATGCTTAACTTCCAAGGCCTGTGACTGGAGGCAATGGCGGCTGACACATATAAATACCGGCGGGGTGGGTGGATGGTGTGCAAGGGGAGTGGATGCCATCAGGAAGCACACGGGTGGAATGCCAGGTGAGGGTAAATAATAATAATAATAATAATAATAATAATAATAATAATAATAATAATAATAATATTAATAATAATAAACTGTTTACCTGGTGCTGTAGGTTGCCTCACTCTCCTCTACTTCCAGTTCCTGGCATTACGGACTCCCCATCCAATCCCACGCTGCTCTCAAGCCTGAGAGCAGCATGAAAATTGGCCTGAGCAGGCTGGATTAAGACTCACTCAGGCACAGGGTGTCTGTGCTGTTTCTCCATCCCGGCTGTGCAATACAGCCCGGTTGGCGAAACCTAAGTGCACATCTCAGTTTGGTCGGCCTATGACGGCCGTCTAAACTGACATGCTCACTTAAAAGTGCTCATCTACCACTCCTCCTCCACCCTCCCATGGCCCCGCCTCACCCCTCCCTGAACGCACTGACTCAGAGCCAGCAGCTGAAAAATAAAATGATAGTAAAATATTGTTTTATTTTTCGACTGCTGGCTCTGAGCTAATGGTACGATGCTCCTCCGCCATTGAGGAGGAGCCGCCGCTAACTGGAGGGCATTATGATGGAGATCATGAAAAAGGAAATGTCGTGGGCTGTACCAAAATTTGAGGGAATCCTTCACAATATGCATTATTAATGGAATTGATCAAATTAATGGTTTATTTTATATATTAGATCAAGATTGCACTTTGACATGATTGTGAGATTTAACTGCAGTGTATTCTCGAGATATTTTTTTTGCGCCTTCAAAAATAATTTGTAAGTGATATAGAATGTATTCCGAGTAGGACTGATGAACACATTATTTTTAAAATCGAGTGACATTTCTTTTGATTCCGGCTTGCTACCTCTGTTCATCATCGCACTCCCACTCTCTATGTCTCTCCCTTGCCCGGTGCTCTGTAAAGACGGAGGACTATTTCTGTCTTCCTGCTGATGGATGAAAGTTCAGGCAGTGAAACACTGCCAGACGGAAAGCATTTGTCACAGAGAGCTGGCTCTCGTCCACACATGAAAACCACATCTGAGTCATGTCTTTTAAGTCGACAGGCATGTCACTGCTATTTGTCACAGTCCTGTTTATCTGCCAGATTAGAATGTCACTTTGCTACTGCGGGTCACTGCAAATGGGTCGCTGGCTCACCTTCGGTATCTGTACCAAATTATACAGAGCACAATTACGCTCTGTTCATGTTGTCCACTGGTTGTTTTTCGAACTGTTTCATTGCAGTTTTTTTTCCCAGCTACATTTCTCTGTAGAACCAACTACATAAATAGCAGCAGACATTTTTGAGATTTTTCAGTGGTCTGTGCACGCATTTTTTTCAGATTCCCTAACACAGAAATGTATTTGCAAACATATTTTTTATTTCTGAGCAGTGTTTTTTGGTGCTGGTATATTTCTTATTGAAAAATACATGTTCTTCTTGTTTATAAAGCATCAATTGACAATATATTGCCACACTGCAGTATATGTCATTAACAACTGAGCTTGTAAAACAAGTTTTTACCAGCCCCATATAGTGTGTGTTTACAAATACTGATCCAGTGATTCAGGACTAGAATTTTTCCAATGACTAAATCCAATTTCCATTACCCAACAAAGTCAATTCACGCTGGGTTTCGCCATATTTTCAAAGACTATACCAAATGTACTAATCGCCAATAATTTATTCTCATATTCTAGTTTACCAAAATTGTCGATAAAATCTTTTTATAGTTGATTACATTCGGCAAAATAATACTCTAAAATGAATCACTCTTAATAAAGACAGACTCATTTGTAAATTTATACGGTTTAACTAAATAATGTGAAGTAAAATGCTCTTTATACAGACACACAGAATGAACCATAGATCATCACAAGGAGAACAAAAATCAGAAGAGAAAATGACAAATTCATATCAATGACAATGCATAAAGGAATTAATAGGCGAAGAGGCAAAAGAATCAGAGACAAAATGCATTTGCATATCATTATGCAAATTCAGGTTCCTGTCTATACTAACCCAAATAGGAAATAGGAAATCAACTCTCTGGCCATGAGAGCAGCAAGCCCCCTCAAGTAGATTTGAAGAGGCAAAGACTAAGTCAGGAATCAGTAAACAGGATCAGGACAGTAAACCGACAACAGAGACGATCTCCCAACAGAGCAATCCTAAAACCTCTCCCACCAGACACCTGAATTATACCATAAAACCCAAATGTCCAACCCTCACATGTAACAAACTACAGGTTTTCTTCACATTTAATTGGTTAAGGTAGAGGGTGTATTCTAGTATTTCCACCATTTCTCCTTTTCTCCACTTTACCAATTTCTTCTAGGTTTTTGCATTTCATGAGCATGTTATTGTTTATTGCTTTTATGTAACGTCTCATTCCGAGTTACAACATGGAATATTAAGGGATTAAATAATCCCATTAAAAGGCAAAGGGTATTATCACACCTAGCTAGGCTTAATACTGATGTCGCCCTCCTTCAGGAATCTTATCTTCCGGAGGCGGAGGCATTAACCTCATCAGTGCTGCCACGATTTACCGCCGGTGCTGGGGCCCAATGTTAATGGGTGTGGTCATGACGGAATGGTTCCGTCATGAGCAGAGCCCAACTGATGCTCATGACGGAACCGTTCCGTCATGAGCATCGAACGGGTTAAAGCTTAAACGTTGTTGGGTGGGTCATGTTTTCTGCTCCCCCACTGTTGATAAGAAGAATGGTGATTTTGTTGCATAAAAAGTTAAATCTTGCCTCAGTTTCTCATGAATGTGATATAAACGCCCGTTGGGTCATTGGTAATTTGCTTGTTGATAATATCCCCCTTGTTCTTTTTAAAAAAATGTATACGCCCCTACTGGAGTTGATAGATCCTTTTGGCCCTCTATCTCTGATAAGCTAGCTTCCCTCTCCGGGGATTACATTTTGTTCGGTGGGGACTGTAATCAAATTATGGACCCCTTTCTCGACCATCATTCTAAAGTCAGATTTGTACCCTCCAAGATGCACTCCCAATTTGTCAAAACCTCCCAGAATAATGCTCTGGTAGATATCTGGAGACTATGCAACCCAGACCTTCGAGAGTATAGTTTTTTATCCCCTCCCCAACAATCCCAATCTTGCATTGATCATATTTTCCTTAGCAAATCCCTATCCCAGCATGCCATTCGCTCTGAAATAGGTTTCATTCTACTCTCTGACCATGCCCCTGTCTTTGTGGACTTAGATCTCCTTCCGTTCTCTCCTTCCTCAGGCAGATGGAGGTTCAACAACACTCTGCTTCAAGATCCCACTTTTTGTTTGAGTTTTCCACATTTGCCACTGAATTTTTCCTTATCAATCACACTTCCGATTCCTCTTTTGTTATGGTTTGGGACTCATTCAAAGCAGCCTCTAGAGGTTTTATTATCAATTTTGTGGCAAGACGGAAAAAACTTAGGGAGGCCAAGTCAGCTCAAATCCTGGCTGTGATCAAACGTCTATAACACAACTATTACTCCTCTAATTCGGACACCTCTCATACTAAACTTATTGAGGCGAAAATCTCCTTTAATAAATTCACAACTGAAGCTGCCTCTAATCTTTTATTAAAATGCAATTCCCGATTCTATGGTGGCAAAAATAAGATGGGTAAATTCCTTGCTAACTATTTAAAAATAAGACGAGAACGTACGAAGATTGAATCTATACGTACCTACTCTGGTGAATCCTGCTTTAAAGACAATGACATTCTCTCAGAATTTGTCAAATTCTATGATACTCTGTATACCCCTGAACAGGTTCCCACACCTTCAGAGCTTATTTGCTATTTCCAATCCCTTCCCTCTCCTCCAACGTCCCATGTTAATTTAGATTCTTTGGATCTTAATATATCACTTTCCGAGATTTCTCTTGCGGTATCTAAGCTAAGGCATGGGAAAGCTCCTGGTCCCGACGGCTTCCCCATCGAATTCTATAGTAATTTTGCCCCCCTCCTTCTTCCTAAGCTTCAACTTTTATTCCAATCCTTTCTCACAGCAGGGTCTTCGAGCGGTTCCTTTCAACAGGCTTTAATTTGCTTAATTCCCAAAGAGGATAAAGACCACTCTCTTTGCAAGAATTATCGCCCGATCTCTTTGGTCAATACGGACTATAAGATACTAGCTCAAATTCTTGCTATGCAAATGGATCCCCTCTTGCCTGATTTAGTTGTCCCCGAACAATCTTGGTTTGTTAAGGGCCGCCTTTCCTCAGACAACTCACAAGTTTTTCTTAATATTCTCAGACGAACTTTGCAATTAGACCTCCCTTTCGCAGCTATCTCCTTAGATGCGGAAAAAGCTTTCAACAGGATTGGATGGGATTTTATGTTTCAGGCTCTTCTTTGGTTTGGCATCCCTTCTAAATTTATTTCTATTATATCCTTACTCTATTCTAACCCCAAAGCTTCCATTTTGGTAATGGGATGACCTCAGACTATTTCTCCTTGCATAGAGGTGTACGTCAAGGTTGTCCACTTTCCCCTTTATTATTTGTTTTGGCTTTAGAACCCTTTCTTACTAGGATTCGTCAAGATGATAAAATATCTGGGTTTCGCTTTGGTTCCAATCAAGTTAAACTTTCAGTTTATGCGGATGATATCCTCTTTTACTGCTCCGAACCTCTTTCATCTTTGTCTCCCTTTCTGCAGCAAGTCTTCTCTTTTTCCGCTGTCTCTGGTTATCGCCTTAATGTCGATAAATGTGAAGTCTTTCCTTTGAATCCTCTTTGTCAGCAGCATCATTTCACTCAATCTGGTTTCTCTTGGCAGTCATCCAAAATTAAATATCTAGGTGTTTTGTTCACACCTCGTCTGTCGGACACTCTCGAGTTGAATTTTGCTTATATTTCTAAGAAGGTGGAAACGGCTACTACTTGTTGGCACCCACTCTTTTTATCCTGGTGGGGTCGACTTAATTTCATAAAGATGATGCTTTCTTCCCTCCTTCTCTAAACTCTCTCTATGCTCCCAATGCGTATTTCGGCTTCTTATTTCAAAAAAATTGACTCTTTGCTTTTAAAATTCTTTTGGCACGTCAAACGCCATAGGATAGCCATTGCTACACTTCGAAAAGATAAAGCTCAGGCTGGTGTCCGCTTCCCTGACTTCAGAGAATATCGTCGTGCTTTTTCTCTGAAACAGACAACCCGATGGCTTTTGAAAGATCCTCCATTGTATCCTCCCTTATGGTTATTTATGGAATCTTCCTTCATTTCTCCCTTCACTTTCCGTGAACTTATATCCTTCGTGTCTTATCTCGCTCGTCTTCATCCTCCTATTATATCTCATTGTCGTGCTCTTCTTCATCCCTTTTTATCTTCATCATATCCTTCCCTTCTTACTTTCCATGAACAACCTATCTGGTTTAATTCTCAACTTAAAGATCGTAATCGTACTCTTTACTGGAAGGTCTGGCACTCTCGAGGATTGTGTGGGATCTCTCAATTGCTTTCTCGCAATGTCCCTCTCTCCTTCTCGGAACTTCAGTCCGCTTTCCTGTTACCCTCCAGTGCCCGCTCACAATATGACTTGCTTTTACCTGTTCTTACCTCTTGTCTCCAATCATTGCCATCATCCAATGATATTCCTTAAGACCGTCAAGCCACTTCCTCCTTACTAGAATCTACACCCTCAGCTTCTTCCCTTTATAATTCCTTCCGCTACACAGTTGATCGAGTGAAATCTAAAATTGGGATTGCTTGGGAGTCTGATCTTTCTCGAGACTGGTCGGTTCTTCTTTGGGATAAAGTTTGGAACAAACTTCATAAAACCTCTAGAGCTGCTAACACCACCCAAACATTATACTTTATTTATAACAGAGTTTTGTTTACCCCACTCTCTCAGTACCGTTTTTTTTCAGAGACACCCCCTACCTGTTGGTTTTGCCCTTTTCCCTCAGCAGACCTAAAACACATGCTTTTTGACTGTTGTTTTTCGAACTGTTTCATTGCAGTTTTTTTTCCCAGCTACATTTCTCTGTAGAACCAACTACATAAATAGCAGCAGACATTTTTGAGATTTTTCAGTGGTCTGTGCACGCATTTTTTTCAGATTCCCTAACACAGAAATGTATTTGCAAACATATTTTTTATTTCTGAGCAGTGTTTTTTGGTGCTGGTATATTTCTTATTGAAAAATACATGTTCTTCTTGTTTATAAAGCATCAATTGACAATATATTGCCACACTGCAGTATATGTCATTAACAACTGAGCTTGTAAAACAAGTTTTTACCAGCCCCATATAGTGTGTGTTTACAAATACTGATCCAGTGATTCAGGACTAGAATTTTTCCAATGACTAAATCCAATTTCCATTACCCAACAAAGTCAATTCACGCTGGGTTTCGCCATATTTTCAAAGACTATACCAAATGTACTAATCGCCAATAATTTATTCTCATATTCTAGTTTACCAAAATTGTCGATAAAATCTTTTTATAGTTGATTACATTCGGCAAAATAATACTCTAAAATGAATCACTCTTAATAAAGACAGACTCATTTGTAAATTTATACGGTTTAACTAAATAATGTGAAGTAAAATGCTCTTTATACAGACACACAGAATGAACCATAGATCATCACAAGGAGAACAAAAATCAGAAGAGAAAATGACAAATTCATATCAATGACAATGCATAAAGGAATTAATAGGCGAAGAGGCAAAAGAATCAGAGACAAAATGCATTTGCATATCATTATGCAAATTCAGGTTCCTGTCTATACTAACCCAAATAGGAAATAGGAAATCAACTCTCTGGCCATGAGAGCAGCAAGCCCCCTCAAGTAGATTTGAAGAGGCAAAGACTAAGTCAGGAATCAGTAAACAGGATCAGGACAGTAAACCGACAACAGAGACGATCTCCCAACAGAGCAATCCTAAAACCTCTCCCACCAGACACCTGAATTATACCATAAAACCCAAATGTCCAACCCTCACATGTAACAAACTACAGGTTTTCTTCACATTTAATTGGTTAAGGTAGAGGGTGTATTCTAGTATTTCCACCATTTCTCCTTTTCTCCACTTTACCAATTTCTTCTAGGTTTTTGCATTTCATGAGCATGTTATTGTTTATTGCTTTTATGTAACGTCTCATTCCGAGTTACAACATGGAATATTAAGGGATTAAATAATCCCATTAAAAGGCAAAGGGTATTATCACACCTAGCTAGGCTTAATACTGATGTCGCCCTCCTTCAGGAATCTTATCTTCCGGAGGCGGAGGCATTAACCTCATCAGTGCTGCCACGATTTACCGCCGGTGCTGGGGCCCAATGTTAATGGGTGTGGTCATGACGGAATGGTTCCGTCATGAGCAGAGCCCAACTGATGCTCATGACGGAACCGTTCCGTCATGAGCATCGAACGGGTTAAAGCTTAAACGTTGTTGGGTGGGTCATGTTTTCTGCTCCCCCACTGTTGATAAGAAGAATGGTGATTTTGTTGCATAAAAAGTTAAATCTTGCCTCAGTTTCTCATGAATGTGATATAAACGCCCGTTGGGTCATTGGTAATTTGCTTGTTGATAATATCCCCCTTGTTCTTTTTAAAAAAATGTATACGCCCCTACTGGAGTTGATAGATCCTTTTGGCCCTCTATCTCTGATAAGCTAGCTTCCCTCTCCGGGGATTACATTTTGTTCGGTGGGGACTGTAATCAAATTATGGACCCCTTTCTCGACCATCATTCTAAAGTCAGATTTGTACCCTCCAAGATGCACTCCCAATTTGTCAAAACCTCCCAGAATAATGCTCTGGTAGATATCTGGAGACTATGCAACCCAGACCTTCGAGAGTATAGTTTTTTATCCCCTCCCCAACAATCCCAATCTTGCATTGATCATATTTTCCTTAGCAAATCCCTATCCCAGCATGCCATTCGCTCTGAAATAGGTTTCATTCTACTCTCTGACCATGCCCCTGTCTTTGTGGACTTAGATCTCCTTCCGTTCTCTCCTTCCTCAGGCAGATGGAGGTTCAACAACACTCTGCTTCAAGATCCCACTTTTTGTTTGAGTTTTCCACATTTGCCACTGAATTTTTCCTTATCAATCACACTTCCGATTCCTCTTTTGTTATGGTTTGGGACTCATTCAAAGCAGCCTCTAGAGGTTTTATTATCAATTTTGTGGCAAGACGGAAAAAACTTAGGGAGGCCAAGTCAGCTCAAATCCTGGCTGTGATCAAACGTCTATAACACAACTATTACTCCTCTAATTCGGACACCTCTCATACTAAACTTATTGAGGCGAAAATCTCCTTTAATAAATTCACAACTGAAGCTGCCTCTAATCTTTTATTAAAATGCAATTCCCGATTCTATGGTGGCAAAAATAAGATGGGTAAATTCCTTGCTAACTATTTAAAAATAAGACGAGAACGTACGAAGATTGAATCTATACGTACCTACTCTGGTGAATCCTGCTTTAAAGACAATGACATTCTCTCAGAATTTGTCAAATTCTATGATACTCTGTATACCCCTGAACAGGTTCCCACACCTTCAGAGCTTATTTGCTATTTCCAATCCCTTCCCTCTCCTCCAACGTCCCATGTTAATTTAGATTCTTTGGATCTTAATATATCACTTTCCGAGATTTCTCTTGCGGTATCTAAGCTAAGGCATGGGAAAGCTCCTGGTCCCGACGGCTTCCCCATCGAATTCTATAGTAATTTTGCCCCCCTCCTTCTTCCTAAGCTTCAACTTTTATTCCAATCCTTTCTCACAGCAGGGTCTTCGAGCGGTTCCTTTCAACAGGCTTTAATTTGCTTAATTCCCAAAGAGGATAAAGACCACTCTCTTTGCAAGAATTATCGCCCGATCTCTTTGGTCAATACGGACTATAAGATACTAGCTCAAATTCTTGCTATGCAAATGGATCCCCTCTTGCCTGATTTAGTTGTCCCCGAACAATCTTGGTTTGTTAAGGGCCGCCTTTCCTCAGACAACTCACAAGTTTTTCTTAATATTCTCAGACGAACTTTGCAATTAGACCTCCCTTTCGCAGCTATCTCCTTAGATGCGGAAAAAGCTTTCAACAGGATTGGATGGGATTTTATGTTTCAGGCTCTTCTTTGGTTTGGCATCCCTTCTAAATTTATTTCTATTATATCCTTACTCTATTCTAACCCCAAAGCTTCCATTTTGGTAATGGGATGACCTCAGACTATTTCTCCTTGCATAGAGGTGTACGTCAAGGTTGTCCACTTTCCCCTTTATTATTTGTTTTGGCTTTAGAACCCTTTCTTACTAGGATTCGTCAAGATGATAAAATATCTGGGTTTCGCTTTGGTTCCAATCAAGTTAAACTTTCAGTTTATGCGGATGATATCCTCTTTTACTGCTCCGAACCTCTTTCATCTTTGTCTCCCTTTCTGCAGCAAGTCTTCTCTTTTTCCGCTGTCTCTGGTTATCGCCTTAATGTCGATAAATGTGAAGTCTTTCCTTTGAATCCTCTTTGTCAGCAGCATCATTTCACTCAATCTGGTTTCTCTTGGCAGTCATCCAAAATTAAATATCTAGGTGTTTTGTTCACACCTCGTCTGTCGGACACTCTCGAGTTGAATTTTGCTTATATTTCTAAGAAGGTGGAAACGGCTACTACTTGTTGGCACCCACTCTTTTTATCCTGGTGGGGTCGACTTAATTTCATAAAGATGATGCTTTCTTCCCTCCTTCTCTAAACTCTCTCTATGCTCCCAATGCGTATTTCGGCTTCTTATTTCAAAAAAATTGACTCTTTGCTTTTAAAATTCTTTTGGCACGTCAAACGCCATAGGATAGCCATTGCTACACTTCGAAAAGATAAAGCTCAGGCTGGTGTCCGCTTCCCTGACTTCAGAGAATATCGTCGTGCTTTTTCTCTGAAACAGACAACCCGATGGCTTTTGAAAGATCCTCCATTGTATCCTCCCTTATGGTTATTTATGGAATCTTCCTTCATTTCTCCCTTCACTTTCCGTGAACTTATATCCTTCGTGTCTTATCTCGCTCGTCTTCATCCTCCTATTATATCTCATTGTCGTGCTCTTCTTCATCCCTTTTTATCTTCATCATATCCTTCCCTTCTTACTTTCCATGAACAACCTATCTGGTTTAATTCTCAACTTAAAGATCGTAATCGTACTCTTTACTGGAAGGTCTGGCACTCTCGAGGATTGTGTGGGATCTCTCAATTGCTTTCTCGCAATGTCCCTCTCTCCTTCTCGGAACTTCAGTCCGCTTTCCTGTTACCCTCCAGTGCCCGCTCACAATATGACTTGCTTTTACCTGTTCTTACCTCTTGTCTCCAATCATTGCCATCATCCAATGATATTCCTTAAGACCGTCAAGCCACTTCCTCCTTACTAGAATCTACACCCTCAGCTTCTTCCCTTTATAATTCCTTCCGCTACACAGTTGATCGAGTGAAATCTAAAATTGGGATTGCTTGGGAGTCTGATCTTTCTCGAGACTGGTCGGTTCTTCTTTGGGATAAAGTTTGGAACAAACTTCATAAAACCTCTAGAGCTGCTAACACCACCCAAACATTATACTTTATTTATAACAGAGTTTTGTTTACCCCACTCTCTCAGTACCGTTTTTTTTCAGAGACACCCCCTACCTGTTGGTTTTGCCCTTTTCCCTCAGCAGACCTAAAACACATGCTTTTTGACTGTCCACATGTATCCTAGTTTTGGAATTCTATGTGGGCCCAAATCCAAAAGATTTTCCATTTTCAGATTCCCTTCTCCCCGGCTCTTGGTTTTCTAGGCTCCCTTTCACCTGACCTCCCTCAATCTCCTCGCCATTACCTACTCCTTGACCTCCTAATAGCTGTTGCTTTCCACATTATCACGTCTAACTGAAAGCAAGCTGCGAACGTGTCCTATCGTTCTTGGTGGAATGCAGTCTGTTTCCATCACCGGCTAGACACCAATTTTGTACCTCCCGCTTCCCTGGCAGTTAAACAAGACCTTATTTGGCTTCCTTTGGTAACATTTCTTTCCTCCATTGCCCCAATGAGCTCCTCCCTGGATCCTGCTGTTGTTGAAGTCCGCAAACCACCATGAATTTCTTTTTCCTTTGCTTTAAATGTTATTCTCACTTTTATCATATAGTACATTTGCTTTTCTTATATATTTTTGTTCATGTCATTTCATGCTCATTTTACCTGCCTTTTATGAGATTTTATTGTATTAGCTATTGTAATTTTTCCCTTAAGTTGTAAATTATTGTCATATCCTTCTTTCTGTTCCTTCCTCTCTCCCTCACTCACCCCTTTCTTTTATCTTCAGTAAAATCAAACTTAAAAAAAAAAAGGTAGAGGGTGTATAGTCACACCACTTTCAGCTTGACAGCCTTTCTAAATGTCCCTTTGTTTTCAATTAATCTATGACCTAAGCTTCCACCCCAGGACATACAATTCAAACTATCGTCATTTTCTTCCTCTTCTCAGGCAAAATGGGGAAAGAACCATTACAACGCAACTTTTACAACGCACTACCATTACAACAACACTTTTACAACGCAACTTCCATTACAACGCATGCATTTACAACGCAACCATTACAACACATGACACTACAATGCACACCACAACAATGCATGCCATTACAACACAGTCATTACAACGCATACCATTACAACGCATAGCATTACAACACATAGTACCCTTACACTATCCAACACTTACCCTACTGTTTCACCCCCTGGAGTTAGAATAGTAATTTTTACCCCTACACTATCCAACACTCACCCTACTGTTGCACCCGCTGGAGTTAGAATAGTAATTTTTACCCCTAGACTATCCAATACTTACCTTACATGCAATGTAATGTTATGCGTTGTAATGGTATGCATTGTAAATGTAGTATGCGTTGTAGTGGAATGCGTTGTAAAGGTAGTTTCAAAGAATTTGTTGTAGCGGCATGCGTTGTAATGGTATGCGTTGTCATGGATGTTGTGGTGTAAAAAATGCGTTGTAAAGGTAGGCATTGTAAAAGTTTGCATTGTAACGTCATACATCCGGCAAAATGTTGAGATCACTGTAAATCTTTTTCACTAAGCTCCTCTCTGCAGAGGAAGATGCCCTATGTTTGTCGCACTGTTCTTTTATACTGATTTTGGCAGACACTCAGGACTTGAAGGACAAAATAATGTTCCAGTTTCTTCTTTGTGCTCATTTTCCATTATTTAACATATTTCTGATCCTGACAGCACTTTAACCCATTACTTGTCATGCAGAATAGAACGTCATGCTTCTAGGAAAACACACACAACAATTAATATTCACGTATATTGTTTTTTTTCTATATGCACCAACCCAATGCTGCAGCGACCCCTGCGCAACACACATTAGTATTTATCAATTTCCAAGAAGGCATTAATAACTTGCACATAAGCAGCATTAGTCCTTTTTATTTTTGTTAGCCAAGAAGCATTTGCGGCATACTCTTAGTACTTTAGTCTGTGTTTTCCCTGTAGCAATTTCCCTCATGTTAAGCCTTTTCATATAATCTTTACCTCACACAGTTAGTAAATGTTACTGAGGGTTCAATCCGAGCAGGTTTTATTTTCACAAAAACACTGCTCTATCAATCCTCCCTTTGATGGCATTTTGAGCCATCACCAAAATACCCACCAATACTGGTTGTCACTTATCAGAAAGCAGATGTTCTCTGCCGTTTTATCATTCTTCCATCTAAATCCTTCATTACTTCATAATAAATTCCTTTCATATCCCCTAATCCTATTTCCTCTCTTTCTTTTTCGTACTTTTTGTTTATCATCAGAAAGTTTCTTCTCTTGCAATTACAACACTTATAGATCAAAAAAGTCATTAGTATTGCTGTAGCTAATACAATAATTGGTGTTAATTTTTTCCTTAATACACTATTTCCAAAGGTAGAAAACCAGTTACCCACAGAAGAAAAACTCTTACCAAGTTTCTCCCAAGCACTGTTAACCTTCAATTCAGAAAAATCTTGCTGAAGATCTGTAATATTCTTAATATATCCCTTAAGACTCTTACTTTTGTCTGGGATATAAGTGCAACATTTTTATATTTTCCACATATTGCAGACTCCACCCTCTTTAGCCAATATTACATCAAGGGAAAGTCTATTTTGTAAAACCGTAGATCTAATCGCAACCATTTAAGTATCAACCATTAAGAACCCACTGCAGTGTCTGTTGATAAATGATCAACCACTTTGGACAATTTTGTGCAAATTTAGGATAACTCCAACTGAAGGTATCAATGCTCCAAAAATATCCCCAATTATTTTGAAAAATGTTCTCTTTTATTGCGTATTAGTCCATTCTTTACTTTATTAATTTTAATATTCTTATCCATGTGATAAATCTTCGGGAATACTATAGCTAAATAACAACACCCATACCAATGTACAGGCAACCTATATGAGGCATCATTTCCACACACAAAATATATTCCTGGAAAGACAGGATCAGTTCCCCCTTTTATTTTCCATCCTCCCATAATTAGGAAGGTAGTATGGTCACATTCACTAGAACCAATGAAATAAATATTATAATCAGTCATTTGTCTAAGCAAGCAAAGCTTCCCTTTATTATACCATTATAGAGTCATTGCAGCGTAAGTCTTGGCTTTCATGTAATCTCCTTCTCTGAAAGCCCATGGAGGTACATGAGACTTTTGTTCAGCAGCTTTTCTCTGAAAATCTTCTCTTCTATATTCCACCATTTTAATGAATTCTATTTCTTCAAATCATAATCTACAGGTTACATTATTTCTATGTGCATATACTGTATCTATTGTTTGTGTAGGATAAAAAAACTCTCCCTTATATTATGCATTTTTAGCACTTTATATTCTATTCAAATTCTTTCTAATAGGAATTTCTGAAAATACTATATCAATGTTAGAGTAGTAATACTAGAGGCTTCCCTTCTCATAGAAGAGACTTGTTAGTACACTACAAGACACAAGATATGTTAAAGGTAGGCGATGGTAAGTCAAGCCTTCTCAGACAGACAACAGTAATTGAATGCACACATAACAATCTCTTGGATCCATTATATCCACATATTCATAAAGTAATTCTGTGAAACAGTTAATGAGCAATTATTAACTGATTTATCATAATAATAGATGCTGTCATCTTAAATCTTCTGAAGCATACACAAGGAGATGTTGGACGGAGTGCTAAAACTTTTTAGACACTCACCCCAAGTCACAGATCTGGGTTGAATCCATCATCGTTCTTTTGCTCACTTCGCAACACCAGTTCAGACACAGCTATATGCAAATCAGTCTTGACCCTGTGCCTCATGGGAACAGTTTAGCCCGAACAACCAAGCCATGTCTTCCCTGCACCGGAAACAAGCATCCTTGGACCGGTTTCAAGCTAACAACCTTCATCAGCCAGGCTAGCTTGAATCCAGTAGCAAAGTGAGCATTGTACCCACTTCTGGGTATACCCTGTCTACTTAGGGTGAACAAAGCATACACAAGGAGATGATGGACGGAGTACTAAAACTTTTTATACACTCACCCCAAGTCACACATCTGGGTTGAATCCATCATCGTTCTTTAGCTCACTTCGCAACACCATTTCAGACACAGCTATATGCAAATCAGTCTTGACCGTGTGTCTCATGGGAACAGTCCAGCCCGAACTGCCAAGCCATGTCTTCCCTGGACCAAAAACAAGCATCCTGGGACCGGTTTCAGGCTCAAAGCCCTCATCAGCCAGGCTAGCTTGAATCCAGTGGCAAAGTGAGCAAGGGACCCATGTCTGGGCATACACTGGCAACTTAGGGCGAACAAAGCACACACAAGGAGATAATGGATCGAGCGCTGAAACTTTTCAGACATTCACCTCTAGTCACAGATCTGGGTTGAATCCATCATTATTCTTTAGTTCACTTCTTCACCCCAGTTCAGACACAGCTACATGCAAATCAGTCTTGACCACGTGCCTCATTGGAACAGTCCAGCCCAAACTGCCAATTTCTTATGTCTTGATTCAATTTCGTCACTACAATACTTTGCGTACCTCAGGATTTCATCCACTGTCTTGTTCTGCCAACAAATCAAATGTTTCTGAATCATATTGCTAATCTCTGGTTTCAATCCAAACACAAATTTATAGACAAAATGTCCCATATCCTTATCAGTAATTCTTTCAAAACCACTATACTGTTTGAACACCTGCAACAGCCTCTCATAATAGGTGTGCACTGATTATTTCAATCCCTGTGTCATCCTGTCAATCTTAACCCAATCTGTTTCTTTTGGAGAAATTACTCTTCAAATATGTATTCACTTGATTATAGTTTTTTCATCACCTCTTCTGAGGGTGCTCCTGTTTTTATAGCTCTGGGATATTCAACTTTTGGCCAATCAACTGCAATCTTACATTCAGTCCATAAATCAGCTGGAATCACAATATCAAACAAGCCATCCAAATCTTTCAACAATACTTTTGAAACAGTTACAAAGCTCTATACCAGTTTGTATGTTCAACAGGCTTCTCTCTGAATCTGGGAAACTCATTTGTGAAGGACAATACATCTTGTCTTGACCAAGGGATGTGAACATATCCACCACCCAGAACTTCTCTCATGGGCTATATCATTTTACCTGATCTCTTTTAACGGAAGTAAAGGAGAAACAGTCACACCCTTATTAATAAGTTCTTCTTCTTTCTTTCTGGTCCATCTACTTCTACATTTTTCTACATCACCCCATCTTTGCAGAGTATTGATCAATTCCTTTATTTGTAACCATTTTCCAGAAGCATTCAAACTCTCCACATCTTTGCCACTGAAATCCAACGTATATGTTTTTTGCAAGGTCTTTGACTTCTCTAAATCCACATCATATTCTTGTGCAGCTTCTGCCAATTTCTCATGTAAATCTTTCAACTCCTCATCCCGATTTTTACTCAATCTCTCTAGACTGATTGTACCAATAATCATTTCTTCCAAATCTACTTTCAATTTCCCTAAATCTATACTTGGTTTAGATTTATTAGATGCCATTCCTCTTATCTATTCATCGAACTACTCTGGTGAAGTTCCCACTGAATCAGAACACCCTAATATTAAAGTTATTTCCCTTGCATTTGTCAATAACTTTCTAGTATCTATATGAACACTCTTTTTTGGCGTTTAAGTTACATTTCCATTTACAGGAAGATCAATTAATGATGTTCCTGTCTCATTTGACTCTGACCCACTAATATTCTTAACATTATTCACCGGAACTTTCAATGCATGCACTTTTGTAATATTTTGACCCTCACTATACAATGGAACTATAGGACCAATCATCACTGAGACTATCAATGCTTCTTCATTTAAACTCATCTGATTAATTTTCTGAGTCAATTCTTCTTTTGCCCAATCACTTTTTCCTGTGATATTCGAGTCACCTGTGAGACCTGTGGATTTTGAGGAATTTCTATTTCAATTAACAGTGCACTTGGAGTAGTTCCATTCGGGCTCTCCTGATATGGGGGAGGTCTCTACAGTTACATCTCTTGCAATAACTCATCATCAATTTCATTAGGATCCATATCTAAATATGAAGTTCCTAATTTATTCTTTTTCTCCTAACACTTTTCCAGCAACCTGACCCTAAGCAACCATTACTGGATATAATCCATCTAGAATTACATTTCTCCTCCATCCATCTCTTCATTTGAGCATCCCACTTAGAATCTGAAAACCATCTCATCGTATTCTTGTATTTCAATCCATTCCTGTCTCTCTCCCTTCAATACCCTTAAGCTTTAAAAGAATGCATTAGTCTCCTCAAGTTCTCCAAAACTTTGACATTAAACGTACCATGCTTTGGGAAAGCTAACAGTCAATCATCCTATGTATATTTTACCCAGTTTCCCAACCATGTACATGTATAATATCCACGCTCTAACATCATAAAAGAAGCATGTGATCTTGGAAGAGGTACAGAAATTCCCTCTCTAATCACAATCGGTTTATCCTTTTTAAAGAAATTCTGAATCACTTTAATCAACTTCATTTTCAACACTCTCTTTTATCTTCGATAACTATTTGGAAAAACCAAGGCAACCATTTCCATATTTCCACGTACTCTATTGGCTCACACTGATCAAATGCCAGCGCGGTTCACACCAACCAACCAATCATAGCTCAGCACACACCCGCTATTCTGACCAATGCCATTGCGGCTCTTGTGACGTCAGTATAGATCCTGCTACTAACGCTCCCAGCAGCTAGGCAATAACAGACAGGAACACAACAGACCCTCCGCACTCCATTGGCCACAACTCCCTGGTAGCCTGGGCCAGCGTGAGCATCAATGACACCATCGAAACCATGTGCACAATCCACTCCGGCTCTCCGTCAGACCCATTCCCGCACCACGTCTTCAACAGAGCAAACAGCTCCATCGCACCCCACCTGTGCAACATCATCAATCTCTCATCGAGAAAACTGTCAACAGACAGCTAACCCGATACCTCGAAGAAAACAGAATCCTGGACCCTTCCCAGTCAGGGTTCCGCAGCAACCACAGCACCGAGACTGCCTTCATCGCCACTACCCATGACATCAGGACCGTGCTGGACAACGGCGAGACCGCAGACTCATCCTCCTAGACCTCTCTACCGCCTTCAACATCATCTGCCACCGCAATCTACGCGCACGCCTCCACACCACAGGGATCTGAGAAAAGGCTCTGGATTGGACCACCTCCATCCTCTCTGGCAGAACCCAGAGCGTCTGCCTCCCCCATTCCGTTCCAAAGCCTCTGAGATCATCTGCAGTGTACCCCAGGGATCCTCCCTCAGCCCAACAGCACAACCTCAACATAATCTCCTATGCCAACGACACTTAGCTGATCCTCTCCCTCACCAAGGACCCCATCACCACCAAAGCCAACCTCCACAAAGAAATGAAGGCCGCCGCCGACTGGATGAAGACCAGCAGTCTGAAGCTGAACTCAGACAAGACGGAGGTCCTCATCCTTGGGTCCAACCCTTCAGCCTGGGACGACTCCTGGTAGCCGACGGCACTGGTGGCAGCTCCGACACCCACCGAACACGCATGCAACCTGGGAATTATCCTCGACTCACTGCTCGCAATGACCAAGCAAGTCAATGTCGTCTCCTCCTCCTGCTTCAACACCCTCTGCATGGTCCGCAAGATCTACAGAAGGATCCCGAAAGATACAAGAAAAACAGTCACCCAGGCTCTCGTCAGCAGCAAACTCGACTACGGAAACGCCCTTTACGTGGGAGCCCCGACCAAGCTTATCAAACGACTATAGCGCATCCAAAACGCCTCGTCATGACTGATCCTCGATGTACCACGCCACACCACAGCCACATCACCCCCCACCTGAGAAACCTGCACTGGCTTCCCGTCAACAAGATGATATCCTTCAAGCTTCTCACCCACACATACAAGGCACTATACAAGATCGGTCCAGCCTACTAAAACAGACATCTCTCCTTCTACATCCCCAACCGCCAGCTACGCTCCGCTGACCTCTCACTCACCACCGTCCTGCACATCGGAAGAACAACCATCGGTGGGAGATTCTTCTCCTACCTCGCCGCCAAGACACAGAACACCCTGCCACTGAGCCTACGACAGATGCAAGACCTGCTGACCTTCAAGAGGATACTCAAGACCTGGCTATTAAATCAGTAGCCCCCCCCCCCAGCGCCTTGAGATCCTCATGAGTATGTAGTGCACTTTACAAATGATTGATTGATTGATTGATTGATTGATTGATTGATTGATTAATTTTATGGTCACACCACTTTCAGCATGACAAACTCTCTAAATGTCCCTTTGTTTTCAAATAATCTATGAACTAAGCTTCTATCCTAGGAAATACAATTCCAAACTATCATCATTTTCTTCCTCTTCTCCGGCAAAATGTTGCGATCACTGTAAATCTTTATCACTGAGCACCTATCTGCAGAGGAAGCTTCCCTCTGTTTGTCGCATTGTACTTTTATACTGATTTTGGCAGACACTCTGGACTTGAAGGATAAAATAATGTTCCACTTTCTTCTTCATGCTCATTTTCCATTATTTAACGTATTTGTGATCCTGACAGCACTTTAATCCATTATTGTCATGCAGAATAGAAAAACATGCCTCTAGGAAAACTAACACAGACAGATTTTCACATGTAATTTCTTTTTTTCTATACGCACCAACCCAATGCTGCAGCTACCCCCGCACAACCCATATTAGTATTTATAAATTTCCAAGCAGGCATTAATAATGTACACATAAGCAGCAATAGTCCTTTTTATTTTTGTTAGTCAAGAAGCATTTGCGGCCTACTCTTTATACTTAAGTATGTGTTTGCGCAGTGGCAGTTTCCCTAATGTTAAGCCTTTTCATATAATTTTCATGGTACACCCTTAGTAAATGTTACTGAGGGTTAAATCCAAGCAGGACTCCTAACTTTACTACTACTAAACACCCTCTGTGAATATCAAAAGTAGTAAGTTTAACTAAAAGTAGTAACTTTACCCAAAAGTAGTGAGTTCAACCAAAAGTAGTAAGTACATTCTGTGAATACCAAAAGTAGTAAGTTTAGGATTTTGTCTCACATTAGTTCTGTGAATCGGGCCCGAGCTTCTAGTTCAAACGGCTCAAATGTTCGCAAAAATGCAGCATCCTGTTTTACAATGTGGTGGAAGGCCGTTTGCAAAGCTGGAATGGTCATGTGTTACTTATTGAAAAATGTGGGTGTTAATCTGGTTCGAATGGTGTACATACCTCTCTTCTTTCTGTGCCTCTATTGCCTCTTTCTGCATTTCTTTTGCTTCTTTCTGCACCTTTCTTCTTCTTTCTGCACCTCACTGTCTTCTTTCTGCACTTCACTTGCTTCTTTCTGCACTTCTCTTGCCCCTTTTTGCACATCACTTGCCTCTTTCAGTACATCTGTTGCTTTTATCTGCAGATATCTTGCCTCTTTCTGCATCTCCCTTGCCTATTTCTGTACCTCTGTTGCCTCTTTCTGCACCTCACTTGCCTCTTTCTGCTCTTCTCTTGCTTCTTTCTATACCTCTCTTGCCTTTTCCTGCTCTTCTCTTGCCTCTTTGTGTATTTCTCTTGCCTGTTTCTGTAGTTCCCTTGCCTGTTTCTGTACCTCTCTTGCCACTTTCTGCACCTCACTCTCTTCCTTCTGCATCTTTCTTTCTTGCCTCTTTCTGCTCCTCTCTTGCCTCTTGGTGCATTTCTCTTCACTGTTTCTGCACTTCCCTTGCCTTTTTCTGTATCTCTCTTGCCTCTTTCTGCACTTCACTTGCCCCTTTCTGCACCACACTCTCTTCCTTCTGCACATCTCTTGCTTCTTTCTGCACTTCTCTTGCCTCTTTCAGTACTTCTCGAGCCTATTTCTGTACCTCTTGTGCCTCTTTCTGCAAATCAAGTGCCTCTTTCTGCACTTCTCTTGCCTCTTTCTGAACCCCTCTTGCCACTTTTTGCACCTCTGTTGGTTCTTTTTGGACTGCTCTTGCTTCTTTCTGTACCTCACGTGCCTCTTTCTGCACTTGTCTTTCTTCTTTCTAGACCTCTGTTGCTTCTTTAGCACTTCTTTTGCCTCTTTCTATACTTCTCTGACTTGTTTATGTACCTCTGTTGCCTCTTTCGGCATCTCACTTGCTTCTTTCTGCATCCCTCTTGCCTCATTCTGCACCCCTCTTTTCTCTCTTGCTTCTTTGTGCACATCTGTTCCCTCTTTCTGTTCCTTTCCTGCCTGGTTATGCACCTCACTTGCCTCTTCCTGTGCCTCTCTTGCCTCTTTCTGCGCCTCCTACCTTTTTCTGTATCCCTCTTGCCTCTTTTTGCACCTCTGTTGGTTCATTCTTCACTGCTCTTGCTTCTTTCCGCACCCCTCTTGCCTCTTTCTGTTCTCCGCTTTTCTGTTTCTGCACCTCTCTTGCCTTTTTTGCACCCCTGTTCCCTCATTTTGCACCTTTACTGCCTGTTTCTGCACCTCTCTTGCCTCTTTCTGTTCTTCTGTTGCCTCTGTGTGCACCTCTCCTATCTTTTTCTGCCCCCCTCTTGGCTAATTTTGCACCTCTGTTGGTTCATTCTGCACTGCTCTTGCTTTTTTCTGTACCCTCTTACCTCTTTCTGCACTTCTATTTCCTCTTTCTGCACCCCTGTTCCCTCTTTCTGCACATTTTCTGCCTGTTTGTGCACCTCTCTTGCCATTGTCTGTACCTTTGTTGGTTCTTTCTCTACCCCTTCTGCCTCTTTCTGTACCTCTCTTGCCTCCTTGTGCACCTCTCCTATCTTTTTCTGCACCCCTCTTGCCTAATTTTGAACCTCCGTTGGTTCATTTGTCACTGCTCTTGCTTCTTTCGACACCTCTCTTGCCTCTTTCTGTAGCCCTCTTTTTTCTTTCTGCATCTCTCTTGCTTCTTTGTTCACCCCTGTTCCCTCTTTCTGTTCCGTTCCTGCCTGTTTATGTACCTCTGTTGGTTCTGTCTGTACTTCTCTTGCTCTTTCTGCACCATCAGCACCTCTTTGAGCACCTCTGTTGCTTCTTTCTGCACTTCTCTAGCATCTTTGTGCACCTCTCCTACATTTTTCTGCACCCCTCTTTTCTCATTTTGCACCTCTGTTGGTTCTTTCTGCACTGTTTTAGCTTCTTTCTGCACATTACATGTTTCTTTCTGCACTTCTTTGCCTCTTTCTGTGCCTCTGACTTTGAGGTAGTTCTAATCCCTCTGCCCTATTATGTACTAGGGCCTTACAGGGGAAGTAATGGCAATCACAGGAGAACCCCAACCCATAGTTCATGTAGGTGTTTTTACTGTATTCTAAGTGTCTTTCAGCATAGCACTGGCTATGGCCTGGCCTGGTTTGTCAGAGTCAGTTACCACCATTACCAGTCAGCAAAAAGTTAGGTGCACAGAATGACTTTGCAACAAGACCTCTTTCTGCACCTCTGTTGGTTCTTTCAGCATATCTCTTGCTTCTTTCTGTACCTTTCGTCGTCTTTCTGGACTTCTGTTGTCTCTTTCTGCATTATTCTTGCTTCTTTCTGCTCTTTTCTTCATCTTTCTGCACAAGTCCTACTTCTGTAGGCAAAGTTAGAAATTAGCATTTAAAAAGCTTAGAAATTCACTGAAAAAAACATAGGTTTGATGGATGATATAAGTAGAAATTAGCATTTAAAATAATCTTTGAAATTAACTGAGAAAACCATAGGTTTCAGGGACGATATAGTTAGAAATTAGCATTTAAAAAACCTTTGAAATTCACTGAGAAAACTAACTATAATGTTGCTGAAACCTATGGTTTTTTCAATCAATTTCAAAGGTTTTTTAAATGCTTAATTATAACTATAAAGTCGCTCAAACCTATGTTTTTTTTCAGTGAATATATATATATATAGATATATATATATAGAGATAGATAGATAGATAGATAGATAGATAGATAGATAGATAGATAGATAGATAGATAGATAGATAGATAGATAGATAGATAGATAGATAGATAGATAGATAGATAGATAGATAGATAGATAGATAGATACATACATATAGATACAGATTTAAGTTTCCTACTGGCGGTCGCCAGTAGGTAGTTATAGTTAGGACCTACTTTCCATAGGAAATCCACAACATTCTATTTGGAATAACTTGGCGTCGGTGAACGAATCTTCGCGAATTTCTCCAAGAAAATGGCCTGCTCGGTTCCGCTCCTTCCCCGAAAGTTTGGGGGTGATTCGTCAAGTGGGGGCAGAGAAAAAAGGGGGTCCCAAACGTGTTTTCCCCATGCAATTTTCCATAGGGACCTTTAGCCAGGGCTACATCCCGAACGGCTGAACGGAATTACACCAAATTTGGCAGAGAGGTAGAGTTCGGATAGCAGTTTTGTGCCTTTTGTTAAATGGTATAATTCCGTTCAGTAGTTCCTTAGAAAATTACAAGTAAAATCTTAGCGATATCAGAGACGGAGTACAGCACGCATACGGAAATGCATACAATTGCGAGCACGAGCTGCATGCTGATTGGCTGTACACTGTGCGTGAACACTCCAAACCAGGAAGTGTTGGCAGCCATCTTGTTCATCGCTAGAAGCGACTCAGAAGAAAACAGTAAAAAAAGTTGCGAAATAAGGAAAGGGGCAGGGAAGAAACGTCCTGACCCTCAAGGCTTGCTCAGGGGGTCGTACATGGATCTTTAGGCTCAATTTTTTTTTTTTAAATAAAAAATCGGGGGGTACGCCTATGGTATAAGTACGTGGTGGAAAAGGGAAATAAAAAATAGAAGTCTGTTTTATTCATTAGGTCCCGGGGGGAAAATTTCGGTGGCAATTGTTTTCATAGTGGGGGGCTTGTAAGGTGCCCCGAGCACCGGGAAACGCCACCCCTCTGTGGTTTTATTTTGAAGTATGCGAGGGGTTACGATCCGCTTCAACTCACCTCGACGAGGAATTTTTTTTAAAATATATATTTTTTAAAAGTGTGTTTTCATTTCTCCCTCTCTCTCTCCCTGTACATGTTGTGGGGACCGCCACATTCCTGGGGCAGTAATATGTAAAATGACCTTCCAGCCCCGGGTCCGTGGACTCCCCGGGGTTTTTTAATGTTGGGTGGGGTTGCACGGCCCCCTTACTGGAACCCTTGACGGTCCTGGGGTCCACCATCTCCCAGGGTAGCGTTTCTGTTGCTGCTTTCACTTTACCACAGGAAACCGCTTTCCTATTTGAAAAAGAGAGCAAGTTAATCTGTTCTCTCTTTCAAGACAGCAGATTGTTTTTCGAAAAAAGAGAGAGCAGCATAATAAGGTGATGTCTCTGATAAAGCAATGCGGGCTCACGAAGGACGCATGGAGCCGTTTGCGGTCGTGGGGGCATTGGGGTAAAAAAAAAAAACTGTTCTTTTTGAGAACTAAATTTACTGGTCAAAAAAAGAGCTATATTTCTATGATAGTATGTAAAACTTTCCAGTTTTTTTGTGCACCAGTTGTATTCTCTACGCATGCCCAGCCTTGTTTCCAAGCCCACATTTGTTTTATTTTTCTTCAAGTTCGCCAAGCAAACCTCTCCTCATTTCAGGTATTAAATTTGCTGCTTTCTTTTCCTGGGCCGTGTGTGTCATCCGCTGCTATACTTTTGTAATATATTAATAAAGATATTGTATCCATGTTTAGATGAAATGTAGTGTTGAGGCACAAACGTTGATTATATACTCCGTCTACCGCCATTTTAGTAGTTTTTCTCAGTTATTTTTATTATACCTGTTACTTTCATTTTACTCTCCGCTTATGTTCTCTAAGATCCATGAGATTTCCTGGCACTGACACCACAGTGTTTGTCCATGGCCTCCTAATCTTATGACTTGGTCACACATATACCTAACAACTGATTTGAAGGACGCCAGCTTCCTGGGGCAGTAAAATAACCTTCCAGCCCCAGGTACCTGCACTCCCCAGGGTTTTTTAATGTTGGCAGGGGGTTGCGCTGCCCCCCTCCTGGAACCCTTGGTGCCCTGGGGTCCACCATCTCTCAGGGTCCGTCCTTGCAGTGTCTCAGGGTGCGTACTTCTGGGACACTGCTGTTTGGTATGGTATGACTGTGCCTTCGCTGCTTTTACTTTACCACAGAAAACCGCTTTCCTATTTGAAAAAGAGAGTAAGTTAATCTGTTCTCTTTTTCAAGAAAGCATATTGTTTTTCGAAAGAGAGAGCAGCATATTAGGTGATGTCTCTGATAAAGCAATGCAGGCTCACGAAGGACGCGGGGAGGCGTCTACGATCGTGGGGGCATTGGGGCTAAAAAAAAAGTTATTATTCAGAACTAACTTCAATGGTCAAAAAAAGAGCTATATTTCTATGACAATATGTAAAGTTTTCAATCAATTTTTTTTGGGGCACCAGTTGTACTCTACGCATGTGCAGCCTCATTTCCAAGCCCACATTTTTTTCTTTTTCTTCAAGTTCGCCAAGCAAACCTCTCCTCATTTCAGGTTTTAAAACTGCTGCTTTCTTTTCCCGGGCCATGTGTGTCATCCGCTGCTATACTTTTGTAATATATTAACAAACATATTGTATCTATGTTTATTTGAAATGTAGGGTCGAGTGCCTAACGTTGATTACATACTCCGTCCTTCGCCATTTTAGTCGTTTTTCTCCGTTATTTTTATTATACGTGTTACTTTCATTTTACTCTCCGCTTATCTTCTCTATGATCCATGAGATTTCCTGGCACAGACACCACGGTGTTTGTCCTCGGCCACTGATCTTATGACTTGGTCACACGTATACCATTAAAATGGATTTGAAGGATGTAAGCCAGAGCCATTACAATGCGTGCTCGTCAACACACAGATATTATTAAGATTATGCGTTTAACATGCGTGGTAAATGCATACTAGTTGTAAAAGCATGTGTGGTAAAGCCATATGCATGCTAACAGCTTTGTGGTGTCAATCACGCGTGGTTATGACCGCGTTGTAAATGCTGTTTCCACCCAGGACACTGTAGGAACCGGGTCTGGGTCCTGGTGGACTCCAGGGCACCAGGCGATATACAATATAAACATTTTTGTGGGGTGATTGTTTTTGTGGTTTGATAGGCGTCATTGAGGCCCACACTTAATTTTGTAGGGTGGTAGGTTTGCATAGGAAAATGTTGCAAGAGGTTTGTTAATGTGGTACACATTGTTTCGTATTAGTTTGATTTCTTTACCATGTTGTAGTGTACCCAGAGAAAATATAAGTCAGTACACTAAACGCTGAAACGCTGACATTGACAGACCACTGCTGCTTGAGGTGGAGAAAATTGGCAGGCTGCCCTCTATCCCTCTGCTGAGGGATACCGCCGCTTCTGCGCTACAGCTCGGAGCACCCGCTTCGCGGGTGCCGCTTCGCGGCAAGCGGTGAGGGGCTGGCGCTGCCTGGGCAATCCGCTGAGGAAGGAAGACCGGAGGAGCGTGGGAGGCGGAGCGCGAGCAGGGACTCAATAGACCAGTAGTCCCAGCGGTGACCAGGTGTTGCTGGGCGCGCCCCCCTGGGAGACACGCCCCACGCTCGCAACGCCGCCTATATAACAGTTAGTCCAACGCTTAGCGGGACGCGAGCGGGACGCCGAGCTAAGCCCGGGCAAAGGCTGGGCTGGGGCACCCCCCTTTAAGTCATCGTGTGAAAAGGCAATCGTGCATCTAGTACATTAGAACGACCACTAAAACTATTTACTCTGTGTTGATAAGCGACCTATTATGAGGAAGCAGGCCAAAAGTACAAGGATGCCTACATTAAGGTCGAGCACTAAACAAAAAACGGACACCCCTCAACCAGTACCAACTCTAACTGCTATTGACAAAATGCTACAGCAGACAATAGGGGTTGTAGCTGATGCAATAGAAAATACGGAGAGAAGGATGTCTCTACCACCGACGATTATCGATCGAGACACACAGGAGGGGGCTACGGATATTTCTGTAGTTACTTTAGATGCTATAGCCGACCCAGATATTAGTTTTGGTGTCACTTCTTCTTCCTTTGTGGATCTACCGTGTGCTCAGGCTGCTACTGAAAACATGAAGGAGGCAACGAAGGCAACGAATGTAAATACAAAAAAGGCGAAATTAAACAACATAGAGGGAAAAGGACCCAAAGATCAATTAAACCATGGTGGGAAAAAAGGCCAAAGTAAAACTATAAACCATAATTTAGTGGCACCTATAAACCCGCCCACACCAGGAATCCCTTGCTGTATTACTAATCTGGTGGCTGATCTGAAAGCTGATTTAGAAGACACCATCACTGCGCTGATTAAACCCCTTATGTCAAAAATAGACAGATTAACCTCTCTGATAAATAATAAGGGAGTTGGTCCAGCAAGACAATTGGCACAGGATGGTACTTCAACAAAAGAGAGACAGGATGGGGGTTCACCTAAAACAACTTTAAAAGACAAGGTTACAACTGAACTGGCATCAAGTAAACCAAAGAGAGTAAAACAAATGAACGCTCAAGATGCACAAAAAGCCCCAATATCTCTAAATCTTGGCAGTACTAATGAGACAACACAGGCCCAAACCAAACAACAATGTCAAGGAACTCCTCAAGTATCAAACGGAAGCAAAGTTCAAATTCCTAAAGATAATCCTAAGCCAAATCCCACCCCGTTAGCGAATGCCCCGGAAAACAAAACAACATCGACCCGTTTTAGGACATTTAATCTTCCCCCTGAAGCTTTGCCCTTTGTGGTCGTGTTGGCAGGAGTTCCACCACTAAGAGAGGGCAAAAGGGAAACGCATCTGGAACTAAAGAACAAATGCCTACAGTGGTTGCATTATAAATAGACCTTTACCCCAAAACATTTGTGGCGAAATCCTCACAGTAAGGAGGGGGGAGTGGATTGGGAGAGGAACAAAAACAATAGCAGGGGATATAATAACAGTTAACTTTAGAGTCATTGCAGCAGTCAATTATATATGCAATGCACCCCCTAACACATCTCATACCCAAATCCATCCCGTACACTTATCATACTTCTACCCCTATACGCCACAAAGACCTGTGCAAAGATCTGAGCAGAGAATTAGAATCCCGATGAACAGGGCCCACCATATGGAATCCCAGTACAGACCGGCCCAATGGCAAATGCCATATCAGGCGACCCCAACCTATGATCACTTTTTAACTCATGCACAGGAAAATCTAGTGTTTTTGATACTCCCTTAAGATCTGAGGAGGAAGGGCCAATTGCAACAGAATTAGGAACCCCTAGTATTATAGGATCTAACAATGCTAAGGGACCTAGCAAAAAGAGTTTAAAGTCAAAAAAAGGGAGAAATAAAATAACAGAACATTTAGCTCATAAGCAAACCCCTGTGCCGAGCAGACAGGCTAGTGACATCAGCCCAAAACTCTGTACCCATATATCAGCTATAGAGGTAGACCATGAGGAACATTCATTAAGGGGTCTAAAAGAACAACGTATGGAGGATAATCATGAAAATTTCCAAATTATATCTTGGAATATTGCAGGACTAGCAGCCAAATTTGATTCTCAGGAATGGCATAATTATATTACTAAATTCCAAATCATATGCCCACAAGAAATATGGGCTGTTGACCCCAATCTATATAGTTTGGAGGGGTACAAATGTTTTGCTGTCCCGGCCATAAAATCACTATCAGGGAGAGCCATGGGAGGACTAATAATGTATGTAAACCTCCATATTCAGGGAGTATGGTCTAGGTATAACTGGGACTCATATAATATACAAGCGGTCGGATTTCGTTTTAAAAATTTCAATCTTATTTTTATAAATTGGTATAATGCCGTCAGTACGATGGGAAAGTAGTCCGTTGTTATGGAACTGGACTCCTGCCGAGAAAAGTAGAGCTCTTCAAATGAGACACCAAACCCTCCATGTATAATACTCTTGGGGGATTTTAATTGTCATCTCTGTGATAATTTAAAACCATTTAACAGAGATTGGTCAAGATGCACTATTTTGAAAGGACCATACTTTGCCCATGTAACGGAGGGATGGGATCTAGAGAAATTAACGAAAAGGCACAATTTGGTCCATACCCTGGACCTCGTTAAGTTAGGCGAAAAGGGAGACCTCAACCCAACATTCAGAGGTAGAGGCTGCCAGTCTTATATTGACTTCATTCTAGTCTCACCCCTACTAAAGAGAAATATCAGCAACATGGCAATAGAAACAAGCATCTTTAGTGACCATAACCCCTTGACTCTTGCGTTAAAACGGTTTATTTTTAAAACATCTACAAAGAGATTAGATGGCACGGAAAAGGTAGTGGATCAGGGAAGAAGGATTAAGTGGGCTAAGATTGACGGAGACAGATTTTACAAAAGACTGATAACAGAGGTTCTAAATGCCATAAATGTATGCCTTGATCCTCTAGTGGAAGGAGCGCTAGTGGTTAGCGCATTTGAAGAAATTGCACGTTACGTAGATAATCTTCTGAGGACATCTAAAAATAGCAAAGTGCCTTCCACCCCACGGTGGTTTGATTCTGCTTGCACTAAGGCATACAAAAAATTGAAACTTAGCCTCCATGCCAAACCCAGAGATAAGCTGATAATAGCACAAAACAGAATTGAATACAAAAAAACATTGACTGAACGGAAAAAGAGTCTACAAATCCAAGCCTGGGAGGATTTAAGGGAGGCTGAAGAAAGGCGAGATACCTCAGCTTTTTGGAAGGTCATTAATACCCCATGTTTCCAGGATCCAGGAGCACCTAAAATAATGAATACTATCTTACCTGAACAATGGCAGACTCATTTCCAGAGCCTTTATAACTTTACAGGACATTTAACACAAGGGGAAGGACCAAGGTTAACACAACACCCAAAATTGGACTTCTCCATGGAAGAAGTAAAATCAGCAATAGAAGGGTTCAGCAAGAACAAAGCACCCGGCCCTGACGGAATACCCCCTGATCTTTACTTGAACACTATAGATCTTTGGGCGCCGCTGCTTACGAGAGTTTTGAATGAGGCAGTGGTGGCAGGACTGCCTCGCTCTTGGTCAACAGCAACTATAGTGCCGATCTTTAAAAAGGGGAACCGTGATGACCCCCAATGCTACCGCCCCATATCCCTTATAGATGTGACAGCAAAAGTTTTGGGATGTGTCATTTTACGCCGTTTGCAGGAAAGGGGTGAGGAGCACCAGGTCCTATCAGATGTTCAATATGGCTTCAGGGAGGGTCGATCCACCACTGATCAATGTTTGAACCTGTACCTACTGGCAGCAAAATATATCATCGCTGGTAGTGGGAATATATACATGGGGTTTATGGACCTCTCCGCGGCTTTTGATCACGTAAACAGAGAAAAACTTTGGTCATTATTGCTATATCTAGGAGTGGATCAACCCCTTGTAGATGTCCTACAAACTTTACACTGGAATACGTCTGCAAGTGTGAGATATAACCAAGAAGGAAGTAAGACCGACCGCTTTGTATGCACCAGTGGAGTGAGGCAGGGCTGCATTTTAGCGCCCTTCCTATTTTCTATATATATAAATCTCCTGGAAAAAGAACTCCTTAAGTTACAGGTAGATTTGCCCCAAATTGACCATCGCGAGGTGCTGGTATTACTATAAGCCGACGACGCGGTATTGTTAGCCAGAACCCCATTGGGGTTGCAGAAGTTGATTGATGGTTTTGTTGATTTTATGGCCAAACTTGATCTATCAACAAACCTGGAAAAATCGTATATTATGACAACAGGACCAAAAGAAAAAGGGAACATTATCTATCATATCGGTTCACATAAAATTGGCAAGGTTAAGACTTTTTCATATCTTGGTGTACTGTTTGACAATCAACTGACCTTTAAACCCCTGGTGGAGAAACATGCAACTAAACTGGCGGCGTCATCAGGCGCTATCATGGGGTTCGGGAGAAGACTGGGTAGATGATCCCCAGAGCAAATATTAAATCTGTATAGATCAATATGTTATGCCAAGGTCACTTGCGGTGCAGAAGTTTGGGGTTTTATTGAAAAGAAAAAATTGCACCAGATACAGGTGGAATAAAAGAAGTTCTTCAGAAGAATTCTGAAATTACCACAGAGTGCCCCGGCCTTCATCATTCATGAGGAAGTTGGAGAGTCTTACATTGAAGATCGGATTAGAATTAAACCTCTCCTAGCCTGGGTGAAAATCTGGACCAACCCTGATGCGTCTTTCACATGACAAATTAAAAAAGACTGCCTCAAACGGGATAAATGGGCTCATATACCTTGGTTGAAGTATATCAAGGACTCTATGGAGGATATTGACTGTAAAAACTTCTTTGCAGCCCCAGAATCCCTAACTGCTGAGAATAAAATAATGGTTAAAAGACTTTTCTCAGAACGGCAAGTACGACTAGGGCGGAGAGGGAAAGACGCAATCCCACTGTTTCATCTTATTGTCAACTAACAGTGTTATGTCTTTTTAAGTACCGAATAAAGTCTAATAAATTGAAAATTGAAGTCAGTACTTTTCAATCTTACTCTTGAACATCTTACTATAGTACTTGAACATTATAAATATAATTTTTATTGTGGACCGTCAACCCCCCCACAAAAAAAAGAAGTATGTAGTATTTTTAATTAACTTTTATTAAAAGAATAACTGTAAACGAAACTTAATGATAACTATATTATAAATAACTAGAAAAATAACTTTAAAAAAACAATATTATAAACAAATTGTGAAGGGGACTCCAAAGGATGTTGGATTGGTAATCTGCAAAATAAAAAAGAAAATTAGAGTTTAGAATTATGTATATTTGAGTAAATGAGATGAAGCATTACAAGTCAAGGAAACAGTACGAGTGTACGTGTGCAGTGTGCCTGGTACATTTTACTTCTGTTATAGTGCCACGTTCAAGTGGTATCTATATGGAAGTGCCTACTGCGTCACAGACACAAAAGTTGTACAACAGGATTGTAAATATGGCGACTTATTTCTAATGCATTGTAATGAAGGCATTGTATATCTAGGCCTCTGTGCTTACCGTTGTATAAACAATGCGACCAGTTGAATTCAAAACTTGAAGACTTCTTTGCTTTTACATGTGAAACCAGACAGCATTTTCTATAACTTTAAAAGAGAAAGAGAAATGATGTCACAGAGAGTGAGAGAGAGAAATAGAGAGAAAACAACATTAAAACTGTCTTGCAGAGTCTGGAGTTGAGATTTTTTATTGAAAAGTTAGACGTAGATTTACAAGCTGCTTGCATCACTTTTCCCATGTTAAAAGTGACACAAAAGTGGTGTAATAAGCTTGTAGATCTGTTTGTCAGACTTTTGTAACCTATCCGTTATCAGTGCTTGGAGGTAATTATAAATTTTTGACAGTGAAGCCGCTGCACATACCCACTGTCTCCTTTCACAAACGAAGGTAACACTACAGTTTAATTTGTTCAATGTGCCTAGTACATTTCAGTTCTGTTATAGTGCCACGTTCAAGTGGTGTCTATATGGATATCTCTACTGCGTTACCGACACAAAAGAGGCTCAACGGGATTGTAAATATACTGACTTATTTCTAATGCATTGTAATGAAGGCATTGTATATTTAGGCCACTGCGCTTACCGTTGTATAAACACTGCAGCCAAACACCGCGGCCAGTGGAAGTCACAACTTGAAGACACATTTTCTTCTACAGGTTAAAGCAGATAGCATTTTCTATAAGTTTATAAGAGAAAGAGAAATGATGTTACAGAGAATGAGAGAGAGAAAGACAGAGAAAACAACATTAAATCTGTCTCGCAGAGTCTGGAGTTGAGATTTTTTCTTGAAAAGTTAGATGTAGATTTACAAGCTGTTTGCGTCACTTTTTCCAAGTTAAAAGTGATACAAAAGTGGCGTAATAAGCTTGTAGATCTGTTTGTCAGACTGTTGTAACCTATCGTTTGTCACTGCTGGGAGGTAATTATATATTTTACACAGTGAAGCTGATGAACATTACCCACTCACTCCTTTCATAGATAATTTGTTGTTTCGGAAGCAAAGTTCTTTGCCACCAAGTGCCATTGGCGTTATTGAAAGATGGTGCCTTACGTGTGGAAGAAGTTTTCACTGTAATCAAGAGAGTTAATCATTTCAATTCAGATATGGTTGTATAGAGCAGAGTGGAGATAGCAGCGTCTAAATCTTTAAAAAAGAAAGAGAAATCATGTGAGAAAGTAAGAAAGAGAAAGGGAAAAAAGGACATTAAAACGTGGGAGAGACACACATGATAGGGGAGGGGTAGGTGAAGCCAGAGGCGCAACCAGAATGAAAAATATCAGGGGTGTGGGGGGCTGGAAAAAATTTGGGGTGGGTGTTTAGTTCAAGCAAAAAGAAGAGTGGAGCTGCAGGGGATGTAAGCGGGGGGGATTATCAAAGCCTTATTAACAAGAAAAATGTCTTTAAAAGATCTGTGACGTACTGGGGTGCGACTGTGTGTGGGCTCAGGAAGCTATCTCATCCTAGGTGGAGCCCCGTTAACCCAATGTTTTTTTTGCGCCTGCTGCATACTACATATTCTCTCCTTTGACATATAACTTGTCGTTGTTTCAGAAACAAGCTTCTTTGCTCACCTTGTGCTATTTCCTTTGTCCATGTTACATAATCCATTCTGAAGCTGTACATCTAAAAGATATTAAAAGAAAGATGTTATGATTGGTAATTCTTGCTATATTAAATTGGAGTTAGATAATATTGCGCTTTTATAGACGTTTGATTGTCAGATTTCTCTGAACTGTTTGTATTGTGAATATATTCCGGGCATTTCAGCTATCATAAAAACGTTACTGCTATTGGGGAAAAAAATTAAACATGTAAATTAATACATTATGTAGGAGTGAGTTCGTCTAAAATACTAAGTTGCATTTTTGTATGTAGTCAGCTACAACCTTTTGACTACTTCCGATGCATACTCAAGCCTCACTGCCTACCTTTTCGTGGAAGATACCTTCTTCATGAGGTAGTTGCGATCTCCAACAAGGAAGTCTCACATATGGTGCCGAGTCTTGGTATCTCTATGGCTAATGACATATTCGTGCTCCCATCATCATCATCGCAGGTTCTTCACCCGCTCAGTGCTTCAGGCACCACTAACTCAGTGACCAAAGAGGCCACACATGTGGTAGTGGGCCCCTGGTTCGGTGCTTTGGGAACAACTCTAAAATGGCGTAGAACACATGCACCCATCTTTTTTATACATAGGGTCACCTGTGTAGTGACGATGTGCTGGATAGGTGTGGTGTGGGTGTATACCAGCCATGAGAGAGTGTGTGTCGATCTGTCAACTAGACCTGCAACTAAGAAATCACTATAATGGAAATCTGGCCTTTGTACTGTTGTTGTGTTTTTCTGGTAGCGTAAGAGTGGCCGTACTAACATATTCAGTCTCAATTAATTTATCACATTCCCCAGGGGCTTTTAAATGTTGGGAGAGGGGTCAATCATTGTGTTGACATTTATTCTTTAGAGTGCAGTGCTATATTGTTTTATTAAATGTATAAGTCTTCAAACTATCTTTTCTTTTAGGATGTATGTGCGATATTTCCGTAATTGATTTTGAAAGTAATATACGCTTTTATACAGTTTTAAAAAACAAATTGTTTTTGATTATCCCAGATAATGTCTTCTCTTAATATGTACATTAAATACATAAATATATGTTTATGAATAATTAGAATCTTACATGGAGTACGTGTACGGGGCGCCGTATATGAAAACACGCTGGCTATTTTTTTTTATTAAAAAAACTCAGGGTACGGATTTTTGGGTGAAAAAGAAAAAAACCTGAAGCCCGCTTTATTGTTAATTAGCCTCCGGGGGGGTCAAATCTCTGGGGCTATTTGTTTTACATATTGGGGGCCCAGAGGGTCTCCCCTGCGCAGAGAACGCTACCCCCCGGGTGTTTAACTATATGTATGCGGGGGGACTCATGGCCCCCAGGAGTTCCGGGGACCGCTTTCTCCTGCACTCGATTCCTTCCCCTCTCCCCCACCTCCGGGGCCTCTTTTTATTAAAAAAAACTGTACAAAAGTGTTGCAAATGTGGTATTTTGGTTTCGTTTCTGTCTTGTAGAGGATCCAAGGGAAATATAAAGTTTTTTTGTACAGCCACTACTTTTCTGCCTGTTAATATAGTAACAGTTCATGGATCAGTTGTGTGAGTACAGAGGTTAGAAGTTCACCACAATATGTTGGTAATTGAAATACTTACGGTGCAGGAGATTTATATTTATTTTTTTCATAGGAACCGTTAGTCGTAGAAGAAATTTGTGGAAAAGTTTTATTAAGGATTCCTTACTGTTTGGGGAGTATTAGGGTAACGTGCTCCAAACGGGACTTTACAAAGTTTAACGTTCATTGGCTGTAGAGTATTAAAAGTGGAAGGCTTAGCAGTCGTTCCTTGCTCATCTTTGGAGAACATGGACATTTTTATTAGGTAAAGTGTTCCGAACACAAGTTTGCTCCTTATTGGGTGGGAACAGTTCCCTGTTGTCAGTGATATTGTGATGCATTTTCCTAAGGAATATGGGGAAAGAAAGTAGTAGAGGGTAGGTTAGGAAAACTATTAACTGTGTATAGTGCCCATAAGCTGGTGGAGAGGAATTATGAGGTAAACAATTGTTTATATATGTTTTAAGGGCCATTTATATAATTGCCATGTGGTGTATAAATCACGGCGGAAAAATGACAGTGTTTTGCGCTGTTATCTTTTATCAAGTTTGTAGGTTATATTCTTCTTAGTACTACTATTTACTTATAATGTGGTGTTTACTTTCATAATGGGGCGGTGTGGTTGTGCAGTAAAAAATTCAGTTTAGGTTCGAAACAGTTTTTATTAAGCAAATGCAAATAAACTTTCTTCAGAAACTGTCGTAGTATATTTAAAAGGAGTGACAATTAAAAATGGAATTTCACAAAATATCAGTTAAGCGTGGCTATATAGTTCATTTATGTTCTACAGTTTGTAAAAGTGTTGCCCCACTTTCTTGTTGATATAAGAGGGCATCAGTTACTTTTAGATAAAGTAGAATAGAAGTGCTACAACAAACACTCCCGCACTACATTATCTCAGATCATGAGAACAAGTAAAACACTAAAATCTAAATTGTTTCATATTACATAGAAATGCATGCAATATTAGTTTTAAAATTGGTATTCTGTACAATTCAGAAACATGCTGTTGTAGTGCTTACAAGTTGCAGACTGTTCCGCTAATAAATCACATACTCACCAAAGAATATATAGAATGTTACTCTTATAATATATAGTACAGGCCCTATATATTCCTTAGGTAGAATGTGAATAGGAATCACAAATAAAAATAGAAATTACAAAATAACATTCAGGAATGTAGGGTTTATTAAATATTTAAAGTAACAAAGTATTCATGATAGCTATATTTTAATACATATAAAAATATCTGATCAAGTTTTTTTAAATATTTGATAATTATATTACAGATGGCGCTGAAAAATCTCCCATTCTTCTTCTGTAGCAATAGGACAATCTATTATAATATAATGATTGATACCAATGTTACAGTAAAAAGAAAAGGAAAATAAAGTTATGTATTTAACAGAACATCCATAATAAAATAGTTTACAGCGGTAATTATTTACTGAACTTCTTTTCTCCTGGAGGTGAAGAAATTAGATCTTCGTGGAGACAGGTCATAAAGTTCTCTGAGATCATGACGTTGAGAATACTAATATGTATATATTGTCACAGTATATGATCACAAGGAGAAAAAAAACTGAAAGCTGCAAGCCGGTAATGTTGCTTACTTATCAATACGGTTTGTGACGACGGATTGTGAATTACGCTAGGATCGATAAGACTTTTAATGTTATAAGGTGCATATTAACAGTATGTGATCTCTAGGGGAAAACATAATACCAAGTGTATCATTGTCACGTTGATTGTAAATGTTTAGGATTTGTGTCGACGGGTTAGCAACAGCTCTTGAGGGAAGTACAGAATAAATATTATAATATAAAACGTAACTATATATAAGGTAAAAGGATCCAGAAAAGGAGTAACATTTGTTATAATATATCTGTTTCTAAGAAAAAGCTGCTGACGTTACAGAGAAAAAGGGAAAAACATGCAATACATTTTTTTTCTACATATAAATGTTTAAATATTAACAAATAGTCACGATTCATAACTAAGTACTATGCCTATGCCATCTTGAAACAACTTACAAATCCGGAATATGTTTGTTGAGGCAAAAAGAGAATCCGATGCTGGAGAACAGAACCTGCAACAGAGATTGGCGATTCAGAAATAATTCGGGAAAACAAAACTAATTGCACAGTAGGTGTGGTTTACATAGTTTTTTGTTGTTTAGTAGTCTATGGAAGGAAGGTGTGGATCCGCCTATGTAGATGGCATGTTTTGAAGTTTACACGTGCTCACGTTTTAACTGTTTTACATCTGCACGTGTTCGGAAAAGTTTCAAACTGTGAAGCTGTAAAGGTTTCAATTTTGATAGTAACACGTATAAGGTATTATCTACATACGTTGGAGAGTTTAAAAATTGTTACTCGGTAAACTGTGTTCTTTGCATTGTCATGATGAAAAGCATCTAAATAGAAGACATATAAAAAAATATCATTATCATTAGAAAAAAAGGTTTAATATTTCTTATTTTTATGGTTCTTAATTTAAAAAATGCTAGCATTTGTAGATCGTAATCCTACCCTCGAAAGGGCTGTGCTGGCGCTTGGGGCTTTGGGAAGGTTATTAAATAATAAATGATAAACAATGTGAACCAAGGAGTGTCCAAATAAACAACTGATTTTTAGCACAATTTCTGCTATTCAAATGTAAAAAAAGAATTCTCAGCAGGCTTGCTTGATGATTTCATCCAACAGTCTTGTTTTATTTTCATTGCTTCATAACATCCACTTGCATTGAAGAATCAATTTTCAGTCATTCATAGAAATTGTTCAAAGACAACAATTATTTTCCAACTGCTACAGCCTACGCGTTTCGTCCCCTCAGGGACATCATCAGGGCTGTAAAGAATATTAAAAAAAAAGCATAACAAACATGATCTGATAACAACCGAATCAATCCATAGTTGGAACAACAACAAAAAACAAATATTTCCTACTCCTGCCTATATACCATTCTAATGCCTTTCCCTACTAGGTAGTATTCAAAACACAGCCTGCCTATATGCCATTCTAAAACTCCGTCTAAATTATTGAGGAATATCCGGACACTTTCATGGTGGTCACAATATAATAAAAACATTTTTGCATTAAACAACAGCAACATTTATTTCACGTCTTCCTCCCTCTTAAATGCACCAACTTTTGGGATATTCACCCAGTACCTGATATCATTATCCACACTACTTGTATATCCTTATAGCTGACAAAGGAGGATCTATAGTTATTTTGTATACCAGTTACTACATGGATAAAGTTGAAGAACATGTGAGTGACACCAATACTTAACCCCTTCCATGCTCATGACGAGCTCAGCTCGTCATGAGGCACAGTTGAGCTGTGCTGATGACGAGCTGAGCTCGTCATGAATATAGGAGAATTCCACTATCCAGCACAGGGGAAAAATAACCACAGCAGCGATGTGGTTAAACACCTATTGATTTTGACCCTGCGTGTGAGTTTCAAAAAATCCTACTGAACATCTTAAACCAATATTTGGACATTGGTAGTATCTCCACTGAAGACAAAGAATATTTACTTAAAAAGAACCTTGCATTACCATATCTATACATGATCCCCAAAATTCACAAAGCACGGTACCAAACCTCCACTTAGACCAATAGTACCAACCGTGGATTCAATACATTAACCGGTAGGAAAATATCTCGACAAACATCTGCAAACGCTAGTTCAAAACATGACAACCTACATCAAAGACACAACAAATTTTCTGAACATATTGGAATCTTTCAAAACAAGAATTACCAACCAGACCATCTTATGCACTATTGGTGTAAAATTCTTGCACACCTCCATCCCTCATAATCATGGCATTGATGCAGTAGAATATGGGATTGAAAGAGGGTACTTAAGAATCCACACTTTGCGGAGTTCATTTAAAGAAACTTCACTGTGCACTTGATGGTATTATTGTTGATATTTAATTAAGGGAGGAGAGGAGATGTGCAGGTGAATGAAAATATGTCCACTCTGGATTAGTAAAGGATTAGTGTTAAGCTTTGGCTACATCCGGAGCAGGATGACAAGTAATGCATACAAGAGTGCTCGTGGAGGAGTAACACTAAGAGCTACATGCAGGCATTTGGACAGTTAGTCCATAAGGGCGAGAGAAAAGTGATAGCAATGTTTTTCGATTTAATGTGTAAGTTTGTCTCATTGTAAGCTTTCTTTTGTTCTCATAGAATGCTTTATTTCTCTTGTAGCATTCAGTGTAGTTAGTTTTAATGTGCTGAGCAACAGGATGAGCCTGTTGAAATAAACACTTTTAAGTGTAAAGTGTATTTTCAACTAATGAAATTCAGCTTTCAAATTACCACCGTGTCCTTGAATCCCTGTTTAGGGACTGTCAGTAACTTTAAAAGCCCAGACATCACAGTAATGATGTATTGAGTGGGGTTGTGTGGGGTTTCCACAAACGTTTTCTACATATAATGGCTAGTGCATTGATCTAAGTTTACTTGTGACACCAGTGGGAGTGAGAGTATAACTTGTAGAGCTAAGCCAGTATCTTATCTTATGCAATTGCAGGTACATATACTTCCCAATTGTTGGGAAGAGCGCTATTGGTAGGGGTGATATCTTTATTTCGGGTAAAATACCAGAAAAGCACATCTCACAAATACCAATCAATGCATTTATAAAATGTTTGTAACACATTCATCCACCTTTCAATAACATAAGTTTGATTTGCACTTACAAATATAATACCTACTAATAATTAAAGCAGGTAAAATGATAAATTATCATCCTTCATCAATTATGGTGAATGGTCAAAGTAATCCAAAAATGATTATACCCAGATTATGAGCAAAACCAGAGCCATTTTACAGCAAACTAATTTAGTATATAAGAGGCTGGCACAATTCTGTTCAAGTCTTCTATCATAATCCTACACGGGAGAGATCTTCGCTCTCAATTTTCATGCCCACATCAAAAATTTAGATACTGTAAACACAATATATTCACATGTGTTACTTTTTAAAATTCTCAATAAATTCTGATAGCTACTCGCCCCCAGCGCCTTGCCTAACGGCATAATCAATTTTTTAGGAGGTTTACTGTAATTAGCACAGAAAAAAAGAGAAACTGCGGTTGTATCTCTTTTTGACATGGGCAGTGTGGGCAATCATTTGTTACTTGGCTTACTTTCCCCTTTTAGCTGTAACAGTATTTAAGGCCAGAACACACATTCTAAATTTTACAGACAGATGTTTTGCCTGGGGAGGATAACTTTTATCCAAATACTGCTCATAGTTAGGGGAACACTTAAAATCTACTCTACATTCCCAACAGTAGCCACAAATCGGGACGCGACTGCCCTACCCCTCCCCAGACCGCCCCTTCACCCTGAGCAGCCTTCCCTGGAGCACTTCCTTCCTCTGGATCTCGACACCCTAGACAAGGTGGCACGCCAAGTTAAATCGGGCTCCCCATGTGACCCTGCCCCTCCAGATGTCCTGTTGCAGGCATCTAAAGCCACCCTGCCGGTAATGCTGGAACTTCTAAATTCGTCCATCTCCGCGTGCGTAGTTCCTATTGCTTGGAAGCAAGCCATGGTGCGGGCGCTGTTGAAGAAACCCAGCCTAGACCCCGATGATCACTCCAGCTACCGCCCCATCTCACTTCTCCCTTGGGCTAGCAAGGTTCTAGAGAAGTTTATAAATGCCCAACTCGTTCAGTTCCTAGAGAACCACTCTCTGCTACACACATCCCAGACAGGCTTCAGACCGAAGCATGGTACTGAAACCGCCTTGCTAGCAGTCACCGAAGAATCTCGAAGGGTACTGGATCAGGGGGGATCAGTGGCAATGATCCTCCTTGATCTAAGTGCTGCATTCGATACGGTCAGCCATACCACCTTGCTGGGCCGTCTCCACGACATCGGAGTATCTGGTGACGCACTAAGGTGGTTTGAGTCTTTCCTGTCTGAGAGATCCTTTTGGATCTTTGACGGCGAGACAATGTCCTCTAGGAAACCTCTTAGCTGCGGAGTACCGCAGGGCTCTTCCCTGAGCCCTGTATTGTTCAACGTGTACATGAGGCCGCTGGCGGGTGTCGTCGAACCGTACGGCATCAAAATCGTGTCGTACACCGACGACACTCAGCTAGTGGTCTCATTGGCCGCTGGTAACAACAGGCAACTCCCGGTAGATCTGCTAAAATGCTTAGAGAATGTCAAGGGATGGATGACCACCTCCTCCCTAAAGCTGAACGGGGACAAGACGGAGCTTATGCTCCTAGGCCCAACCTCTCCAGTGCCTTTCACCTCATTATGGCCCTGTGCATTGGGCCCTCCCCCCACCCCCAAGGAGAGTGTCAAGAGCCTGGGAGTGTGGCTGGACAACAAACTTTCCTTCTCCACCCAGGCCACTAAGTTGTCCGCCACATGTTTTGGCCTACTAAGAATTCTTAGAAAGATCCTCCCGCTCCTACCTTTAGAGGCTAGAAAGGTGGCGGTACAAGGCCTCATTCAGTCCCGTTTGGATACAAACAATGCCCTGTATGTTGGGGCACCCGAAATGACCCTCCGGAAATTGCAGATCGTACAAAACTGTGCAGCGCGCCCCTTGCTGCAGATCCCACGATCCCAGTCAGCCAGACCTGCTCTGAAGAGTCTCCACTGGCTGCCAGTGAGGCAGAGAGTAGCATTCAAGGCGTTATGCATGGCACATCACGCCTTCTGGAAAACAGGCCCACCCATAAACAACGACCTTGTCATCCCCTATCACCCAAACAGGAATCTTTGGTCGATGGAGGCCTTCCTTGCTGTTGTTCCCAGAGTGAAGAGAGCCAGGTCGGGTGGTAGACTGTTCTCTCTTAACACTGCCAAACTCTGGAATGCCCTCCCCCTCTCACTCCGGTCTAACCCTAATCTGCTTTCATTCCGGAAAAACCTGAAGACACTACTGTTTGCTAAATCCTTTGTGTCTTAACTTCCGTTCCTGGTCATTTCCGCCTCAGCACAGCTCAGCGCTTGGACGCCCTTGGGCAGCAATCGCGCTCAATAAATATATTTTCATTTCATTTCATTTCATTCATTCACTTATGATTAAGGAATTGTCTTGTTGTACTATGCTCAGCCTGATAGTTTCAAATCTTCATTAAAATGGATTTCCAAAATCCTAACATGATATCCTGAATGTCAACCGCACTGAATCTCCATGGTGAGGCCCATACCCCTTCCATGTCAATGTCTGGAAACTTGTTTTTAACTTATCTAAGCAACGGGGTGAGTACGTCAGTATCCAGTGAAATAAGTTCAATAAAAGCATCCCTATTAGATTTTAACTCCTTTGTAGTCCAGAGGTGTGCCTGATATAATGAGGGTTTTATGGATGTCATCTGGTGGATGTTCTTAAGGGCCATGTCAAATCTAAGAGGTATACGTGGGGTTCTTGTGAGGAAATTGAGCAGAGACCAAATTAAATCGTTTTCAACCGATGTTTGACAATTGGTGTAGCCCCATAGTTTAGCACCAGATGTTGCTGATGCCAATGCTGTGGATTTGCACACAGTGAGGGCTGGGGAAAAAGGTCCCCCCCAAAGAGGCCTGTACTGCCTTCAAATAGGCGTTTTGATATAGGCTGCTTTTACTTATTTCAATTTGTGGGGCCCTGGTCAATTTATCCATCATTCTTGCTCCTAGATAATCAAAATGATTCACCAGCTCTGTGGCAACACCCCCTTAGGCCATTTTACCCTGAAAAGATTTATACAAATTTAGTGCCATGAATTTAGATTTGGAGGGATTTATTTCAAGTCCCCCAGCAAAAAATGCTGCAAAAGAATCCAGCTCTGATTGCAGAGCCATCAGGATTCCTGATATACTGAGGGTATTGTATGCAAACATTAGAATTGTGATAGAAAGACCACTTAGTTTAGTTGCATCATGATTGCTCTGCACTAGGCAGTCTTCTGATTCATTAATAGAGGCTAAACAGAGGGGCAGCCAACATACAGCCCTGTCTAACACCCTGCTTTATAGAGATCTGGGTCGTAAGATTCACTCACTGATTCCACCTCACTTTGGCATAGCTGTCAGTGTGTATAAGTCTCAGCATTTGGATCATACCATCAGACATCTCACAGGATTCAAGGACCCTTCACAACTCCTCCATCAGGGCCAGGTCAAGTGCCACCCTTAAATCAATAAGGGTGACATAGGGATGGCTCCCTCAGGGTAATATAGTTGCAGCACAGTATTTTGAAGTAAAATTATTGATCAAGAGCGCTGACCCCTTTCCTGAACCCTGCTTGGTTGTCAGCAAGAATATGGTGATCAGTTAACCATATTTGGAGCCTGACCAAACTTTGAGGCATATTAGCAAGCGGCAGCGATAGTTATCGCTGACCGCTGCTAGCGTGAGGAATTCTATCGCCCGCTATCACTGGAGATAATCTCCATGTTAGCGTTGTATTAGTAGTATTAACAACGCTGAATGCCATGGAGATAAAAATCCCAGCAATAGCGAGGATTATCGCAGTTTTCAATGGAATATCCCTGGTTTTCCAGCGATAATCCATTGAAAATGGCGATAACCTTGCTGATAGGGCAGGACAATCTTAGCCATGTAATACACCTGGATTGCATGGCTAAAGTACAGGTCACAAGCAGGCGTTAGGAAAGTAGCGTTAACTGTGGTTAGCGCTACTTTTCCTAACTCTCTGCTTATTAGCAAGCAGCTTGATAATAGGAGAAATGTTGCTTAGCGACATTTCTCCTATTATTTTGCCCTGGAATGCCCACTTTGCATCTCATTAGAGATGCAAAGCTGGGCGTTGTTGACAAGGGCGCAAAATCAGCAGAACACGCAATAGCATGTCTTTGCTGATAGGGTGATGAAATTATCGCCGCTTTTCGGCTGAAAACGGCCCCAAAAGCGGCGATAATTTCAAATCGACTGCCTTGCTAATATGCCCCTTTGTCTTTTAACTATCTTTTGACGAATATCAATGAGACGTACTTTTCCATAGTTGGCAAGTGAATCTCTGCTCCCCTTCTTATAAATCAGCACTATCATGCACTATGTAAATTTGGGAGGACCACATCTCCCCTCATCACAGCATTATTTAAAGTGTTAATATATGGCGCTCAAACCACAGGGTGCGATAGATACATGTTCATGGGAGTGCCACCTAACCCAGGAACCTTTTCTTTTTTCAATAGCTTCGGTGCCTGCAGTGTCTCCTCAATGCTCAATGTTGCATGCTATCCTCTCGATTCTTCCAGTATCCTAACCTCAAGGGGAGGAGCAGTGTCCATCTCTGAGCTTATTGATTGTTGCTTCTGGTCGTTTGCCCAGTCCTTATAAAGCTCCTCAAAATGATTTACCCATGCCTCCGGTTAAATTGCTGGGTCTAGAGAACGCTCCCCTGCTGGTATACTATCAGTGACACGCTTCCATAATAGTTTAATGTTTCCCTCCTGCTGGGCTACTGTTAGAGAGATCTATTGGTCAGTTTACCTAGCCTTGTTAGTTTCCCCTAATATTGGTTTATCGGTCCCCCTTGTGTCCCTTATCTCAGAACTATTTGCTTTCTTGATTACTTTTAAAAGTCTATCTTTAGCAGTCTGACAGGATTTCGTATACCATCTGTAATTTGCTTTTTACACCCTCTCCCTATCTTTCATAAAAAGAAGCTCAGTTGTTCCATCAGCTTACAGCGTAGCGCCACAGAATTCGTCTGACTAGGGACACAACTTTCCTCTACCAATGGGGTCAATCCTTCTACCAACAAATTATAAATTAGTGCCGGAACTGTATTATTGTTTGCACAAAAGACTATTTAACATTGCTTTTATTATTTGTTGCCACAATGTTAGTGATTGCAATTTTTGGGTGCAAGGTAATGCATTTGAATGTGCAAAGATCAAAAACAGCGCCTCGCGCTTTATGATCACTATCAGTACTTGCGACTAATGTCATATCCTGAAGATAGGACCGGAGGGCTTGATCGAGGAAAATACCCTCTTGTTTAGGAACCGTGAGGCATCGTTGGCAATTTTGGAATCACCATTTTTTACTTTGCAAACAACACACAGATGGCCCAGGTGAGATGTTTATTAAGACATGAGGCAAGTCTGATTGAATTAACGGTTGTCCACCATTAGGATCAGGGTGAAAAGTTTAGTTCAGACAAAATCGAGACAATGCTTGTTTGTGGCTCCCTGACTCCTGGGCCCTTATTTATGAAGGCCTTGCGCCACCGGTACGTCACTTTTAACATTGGAAAAAGTGACGCACCGGTGGCGCAAGGCCTTCATAAATAAGGCCCCTGGTCCCTATTGGTAAAAAGCTGAATTCAGGACAGTTCATAATTTTGGAATCACCTCCTACAAAACTCATCTACTAAATAGTCAAAGCTCTCCCTTCTGCAGCAGCCACTTACAAAGCAATCTGCGCTAATCTTCGACTGATATTTCTGCTTTTAACAAACATTATGAAAGGCGGCTCTGTGCTAAATGCAGTCTTCATTTTGAAGGCTAAACATTGGAACTCTCTTCCTCTTTCTCTCTGCTCTAAAAAAAACCTATAAGCTATTTCATAAAATACAGAAAACCTATTTTTTCTTGATTCACCCATAATTCCTGGTGTCATTGACAGGCCAGGTTTTTGTCACATAAATCTGTGAGTCATTTATTCTGGTACAGACATGAGACCAAAAGAGGGTGTACACGGTTGTGTACTTCTTCCAAATCAGAGTACCTAATGTTATGTTATGTTATGTTATTTTGTGTCTTTTATAGCGCTCGGCTACTCAGATGAGTGTCCCGGCGCTTTGTTGACAGTCTGACAACGCTAAACACAACAAACAGCTAAAAACAGGTCAGGAGGGCAGAGATCTAAGAGGCAAAGAGCCAGGTTTTCAGGCCCTTCCTAAAAGCCAGCAGATTAGAAGTGCTGCGAAGAGTCAGGGGCAAAGAGTTCCAGAGTTGAGGGGCCCGGAGCTTAAAGGAGCGCCCTCCCATGCGTGTCTTCCTCACACGGGGAACAGTGGCCAAGAACAGAGACTCAGACCTCAACGAACGGAGAGGGCAGTAGGCAAAAAACCTCTTCCGCAGATATTTCGCCCCTGTTGCATAGAAGGCCTTATGGGCGAGCGTTAAGGCTTTAAAAACTATCCTTAGGCAAATAGGCAGCCAGTGGAGCGATTGTAATAAGGCAGAGACTCTAGTTCGCCTATGCAGGCCAAAAATGGCACGTGCTGCCGCATTCTGTACCGCCTGCATACGTTGCAGGAGATATTCCGGCAGGCCAAGATATAAGACGTTTGAATAATCCAAACGTGAGCCAATCAAGGCCTGTACCGTCACCCTCCTGTGATCCTCGGAGAGCAGAGGGAAAAACTTCCGAAGCATACAGAGCAGACCAAAACAGGTGCCAGTAAGGGCCAGGACCTGTGATCTGAGGGTCAGACCGTTGTCGATCTCAATCCCCAGGTTCTTAGCGAGCTGAGACGATCGCCCGGGAGGAGACATATCAGCCGGCCACCATACCTGCCAGTCAGGATCGGATTGACAGCTGAAGAAAAGCACCTCTGATTTGTCAGAGTTGCACTTGAGGCTGTTCAGTTGGAGCCAATTAAAAACAGCACTCTGGCACTCACGGATGCTCTCTCCGTCAAAAACCTCTCCTTTCCGGCAGGTAAAAAGCAGCTGAGTGTCATCTGCGTAGGATACGATCTGCGCCCCGAAAGACTCGGCCAGAGCCGCCAGAGGGGTCATAAAGATGTTAAAAAGAGTCGGGCTCAATACCGAGCCCTGCGGGACTCCGACTCCCAATGGCGGCATCTCAGCAGAGCTGGAGAAGGCCCAGACCGTTTGTCGACGGCCAGCCAGGAAGGAAGTAAACGAGCTGAGCACCGTCCCCCTCAGACCGATCTCATAGAGTCTGACCAACAGATCTTCATGGGGGACGGTGTCGAAGGCCGCCGACAAGTTTATCATAATGAGCATGGCTCTGCCACCCGCGTCCAGTGTCTCCTTGATGGCCTCGGAGACTTCCAGAAGCGCCGTCTCCGTGCTAAGATTGGGGCGAAAACCCGACTGGGTGGGATGTAACAGGTCGTGCGATTCCAGAAAATTGGAGAGAACGTTGTGGACATGCTTCTCCAGGGTCTTAGCCAGCGCAGGAAGCAAAGAGATAGGTCTACAGTTGGCTAAGACCTCAGGGGCCAGACCAGGCTTTTTAATAAGGGGAATCACCATGGCCTGTTTCCACGCCAATGGAACCTCACCCTGACTTAGGGAAAGATTCAGGAGGGGATTAACCAACGGATTTACCACTTCCGCCATTTTCGCCAAAAATTTGTCCGGAAATGGATCAAGTGGCGAACCAGATTTAATACTGGCCATAAGCGACAGTGACGAGGCAGTTGAGAGAGGCGGAAAATCTGACAGGACTGGACCTAAAAGCACCGATGAGGCGGGACTAGCTTCAGAACCCAAAGAGGCACAGACCGGCCGAGGAGGAAAAGAGTCCTGAATTAACTTGATCTTTGTAGTAAAGAAAAGTGCCAGATCCGATGCCCAGGTCTTAGTGGGGGCAGCTTGACTTACATTAGACCGAGGGGCAATAAATAATGGCTTATACAAGGAGGAAAATTATAGACCAACCCGAATTGACTCTATACTTACCGTTATAAAAATAAACAAAAGCCGTCTTCTCTGCTTTCAAATTGTAAAGAACATAACTGGCTCTGAATTCGGTTTCCACTGTCTACAAATGTAGCGCTAATCATTTGATGAACCACTCAGCAAAAGGGTATTTTCGTAGCAAGAGCTATATTAGTATGAAAGACAACTCAATTGTGAGTTGACTTACTGACTGTAGAGTGGTGAATCTTATTAGCAAGAATGAATTTCCTTTAGGAAGTGAAAAATTTCACATTACCCTTAATAGCTATTTGTGGAATTATTAAATAAATTGCATCAGATTATTTATTAGTATTATTTCGTTGATTTAATTTACTCCGTTGCACATTAAAAATATTTGATTCGACTTTTATTTCACATGTACTTAGAGAAACAAGTAGAACTGTACAAAGGCAAATGACCAGTGCTTCTTTAATTTAAAAAAACAAAGGGCCTGATTAGCAATAACTAAACATTTACAATACATGATGTCCCATGCACCAAAAATTAAGCTTTTCTCAAAGGCATCTCAACATTTTGACTCAAAATAGCAAATACCTATATTAGCGATTCACTGTTTCTATGAATCAAAAAGAGCAAAATGTGAATAGTTTGAAAAACAGATGTTTATGGTCTGGTTTGACAGCGCATATGTCCATGACAATAATATAAGCATCATTAGAGCGGGGATTAGATGTGTTTTTATTTGGTAGAAATTGTATGCTTTCACAAATAAAGTGCTGGCCCGTCACGCAGCTGTGACCATTTTTTTCATGCAGCTGCATGAGCATGAATTTTCAGTGGTGCACACATGACATAGTTATGCTGTAAAGTGTCTTAAATAACTAGCTAATTTGCGGTGTTTTTCTTTCTGTGGCAGCACAGATGGGTGGACGGCAGTAGTGAATGGGAACATTAGTAAATAGCAAAAAATAAGATCCCCAACGAAAATCATTGAAGTGAGCAAGTTACGTGTTACCATTGAATCAGGTTGCAAGCATCTGTAACAGAGCCCTAAGACATCATTGGATGAATGAATGCGCGTTCACAAATACTTGAATTGGCGTGCGTGCTTGCTGTGTTTTGAATCTGCATTTGCCCATTCTTCAATCCACTGGCCTCTCTGGGGGATATTCTCAAGAACGTGTGATAACCATCGCAAAAGTAACTGAACTCAACACTCAACATTGCAGGAAAATTATGCAGTGTTAACTAAGTATTCACAAAACGGCGGTTTCATGCGATTGTCTCCAGAAAAACGGTCAAATGACGGCGTAAAAATCAACGCCACCCCGCAAAAATGCGATACAGGAACGCAATAAAAGTTGCAATGAGGTCAATCCCGATACAAAAAGCAGTGAAAACTAGCTGCAAGCCTGCGACTCCCACGTGTCTGGTGGAAAAATGCACTATAAAAGCTACAAAAATAACACACCAGAAACTATCCAAAGTGCGTAGCAACATGAAAGCACCCTAACCGAGCGCAGAGGTTTACGCAAACTGCACAAGCCCCACAGACCACAGGCATGGAACAACGGGGTCAGGGAGGGCCAAGGAGAAGAGGGAGAGGAAGACGGGGTGCAGCCCGAAGGAAAACCAGATCAGCGTCACTGAGGTGACAAAACACTACAATCAACTGACCCACAATTAGACTACCGTCAATGCAGTCGGAGTGTCGAGGAGGCCAAAGGAGGAGGCCAAGAGGCGCTGGCACGATGTGAAAACCTAAACCAGGCAGAAAGCCGCTGCCAACAGGAAGACAGCAATGGTGACAGAAGGTGGGAATCCTGCGCCACAGGAGGAGCCGGACAAAATTGAGTCCAGATACCGCTCAGGAGGACCTGACACAACAACAACAGTGTGAGTAACGACCAGAGACTGGGGGAAAGGGGGAGATGGGCACAGTGGCACACATGCACAACGATGTGTAGCACACTGCACACCTACAATGACCCTGGATCACATCCCTGATCCCCGTGGCACACTGCAGCACACACACATTGCAAGAACAGCACATCCACATTGACGACAATGTGGCACAATGCGCAAACCGGACACTGCAGAACAGAGGACACCACTGGCACTGCACACGTGCTGAAACTGGCCAACTACATCGGACAGAGCTGGAAATTGTGAAATGGAAATGCACGCATACAATCTCACATCCATCATGTAGTCCAAATGTCCACTGTCCCGCATCTAAATCCAGCACCACCTAAACAGACACAATGTACATTGTCATACAGTTGCAGGTAAACAAGGACAATGTGCCAACATACATGTCAACACAATGTCAACATTCATCTATCCTTCACATTGCAGAGGGACACACAACACCTACAGCAGAGCAGAGAAGACCACTCATCAGTGATGCCGGAGAGGACCACCACACCTTCGACATCGACGCCCTACAACAGCCCATGGACATCCCAGGCAACCCACCACCAGGTGCAGGGCAGCGAAACTACATAGAGGAGAACACGGCCCCTGCAACAGGCCACACAGCAGGAAGCACCCGCAAACACAGCTGGATCTTTACACCTCACCGACTCACACATGGCATCCCAATGCCAGATGGCAAAACGCCAAAAGGAGGTGGCCGAACAGGTGCGGGTGGGGTCCAAACCCATGAAAGGCAAACTAGATCACATACCTCAGTGTCTAATACCCTTCAGGGACTACCTACACCCCACAAAAGAGACCCACACTGCCACCGAGACACATGCAGATGCACATTCCAAGTACAGAACCATGCCCAGGGGCTTGCTAATATCAGTCACACACCCACCTTGGCTCTGCGTATGATGGCCCAGTCCACTCCTCTTACGTATTGACTGGGTGACGACAAAGCTATATCTCCAAGGTCTAACCTGCTTCCTGTGGTGACATGTCTGCGTCCGCTGTACAAAGCACAATGTAATGTCGTAGGGCCCTCACCCATACAACAAGACCATAGGAACACATGCAGATAGTATGTGGAACTGGCTACGGGCACGTGCGCACAGCCCCTTTATTGGTAGGGCCACATGTACAGTGATGCCTGTTTTGGATGTGTGTGGGGTGAGTGTAAGCCAGCCTGCATGGAGTGGTTGGTGCTGTCAGCAACTTGCACAGTGGACACCATTGAAACGGAAACAGAAAACACCAGCAAAAGAGAGTCAACTTCTGAGCAAAATGGAGGGAGCCGGAGCATGCACAGAGGTCACCCAATAAGCACACAGAAATGTCTGTGAGTTGCAGTGCACTGAGGTTGGGGCACAAGAGCTGAGGACGCTCATGTGAAGAAAATGTCTAGGTTTGTGTCCCTTCAACTTATTCCTGATGCAGATGCAGTGGGGTGTGTTAGACCTGCATCATCTTGCTCATCAACATCCCAGGTCGCCCACACTGCTTGAGGTGACATTGCTGCGCAACCTCTCCACAACACAAAAGTCAATCAGTAACGGTCCATGGTTGCGGTGCACTAAGTCGGTGGCACCTGGAGTGCTGAGCAGGGTATCAGGCAGATGATGGCATCCACAACAGGTGTGAGCAACTCCATCAGTCTGCCAGTACCAATGTATTGACTCTGGCAGATGGCGGTTGGAGGTGGTCCTGCCGATGGTGGCGTGTGCCTTCAGCGGTAATGCCACGTTTGGGCTGATCAGGACTCGATTGGATGTGTGAGCCCTGGTGGACCACAGTTGAGGCCAGAGGCAGCGGACAGCATAGGGCCACTAACATATGGAGTTGACGACCCCAAGGCTATCGTCTCTGCATCCAATATTCATTCAGACAGGGTCCCTGACTTGAGCTGCACAGAGTTAGTGGCCACGGATGCACATCGGCCTGCACAGGCCCACCGCCACGGGATGGTGACTTACGGTGCACTGAGGTAGGGCCGCGCAGACTGAGCGGGTCCTCGAAAATGTCCAAGGGGACTATGGCGGAGGCTCATGGGGGACAGTGTAAGGTGTCCTCCACGGCATGATGCAGAGGGCAGTAGCCATCTGGAAATGGCAAATGGTGTAGTGGAATGCTACGGCCTTGTTGCCACCACCAATTTTGTATCAGCTACATAAGGATGAAAACTACCCCCTATTCCATAGACTCAGATGCCACCAAAGTTCGAGCAGAGAGTGTCCACAGACTTAGTGGCACCGGGGCTGAGAGGGGATGCAGTCTGTGATGATGCTGGTACACTGATATGAACTCTGCCATTGCTAAATCAAGACTCCTTGACCTACTGAACAGCAATGTAGGCCAAAAGACCACAGCCATATGTCGTTGGCTCCAGAAGCACAGAGTTAGTGGCACCAGAGCAGTTGTCGGTAGTGTTCGATCACCTCCGTAACGATGGTCCTTTTTTCCTCATGACTGCAACGAGTCTTCCTCTTACACCTCTCTTTGCGAGTAATAATATGTACTCTGCCATTGAAGTATTGATGCTCAGTTCCAATTGTGTGACCTACTCGGGCACAGCGTAGGCCAAGATAAATAGTCAGTGTGGGCCCCAGACACGTGTTGTTGTGATGCTATGCACATACTTGGTGGCACCACATCGAAGGGAGTATAGAGACATACAATCTACTATAAATAATGTTCTCTGCCATAGTGTAATCAAGACTCATTTCCAAATGTGTGACCTACTAGTCAGCTGTGTTAGCCGGTAGAGTATGTAAATGAGAAAGGAGTACTGCGGGTCTTGCTTGCCGAGGCCATGCTGGTTGAAGTAGGTTGCCAGGGTCGCTTGCTTGGGCTTGGAGTGTGCACGGGCACATGGTGGGCCTCCTTCAACACACGCCGGTGTCGGCAGGTGAGCAGTGAGGCCTGGGTGCACAGGGGCAGCCAGGACCAATTTGGGGACCAGCGGCCAGGGTGCAGCAGACGCACAGGATTGCAGGCACCACCGGTCACGGCGACGTCATCAGCCCCATGGCCGGGAGAGAGGGGCCGCCCTGGCAAAGACATAGGGCGTTCCGGAAGAGAACCATGCCCAGAGCTATGTGCTTTTTATTCACACCCCTACGCTGGCCTAGCGTAAGCCGGGCCAACCCATCCACTCACGCTTATGGGGGAGATGTAACAAGCTACGTTTCCGCGATCTTCCCCACTTGCTGGGATGACATGGTTGCATCCACTGTCCACTACACTCCAAACACCAGCGATATATGTCAACATGGACGTGTCCGTGGTCTGCATACTGCAGTCTGGCCATCACATCCACGCCACACTTGGCATTGTGTACATTCTTATTCATGGGTCACTTGCCTCCTTCGCACATGCCTGGCCCCTACTTCTTCCCACAATCTGCTATTGTGTGGCTGAGGTGCTATGTCGGTGATGGCTTCTGTGCATGGCTGGCCCGGGTTCCCACAGTAAGTTGTGCTGTCATGTCTGGTGTATGTGCATGTTGTTTGGCATGTTGTATGTGAGTTTATGATGTGTGCATTCCCAGTGTTGTGGGTTGCATGAATGCAGAGTTGAGGTGTGTGTTGTGACCATTTGGTACTTGCCAACGAGCAGTGCATTTCGTTAGGTGCCATCCTGGTATCCCTGGTTGATGATGGACTGTCAGAAGATGTAGGGATCACACACACTGCTTGGGTGGTTGGTGTGAACGTTGGTAGAGAGTCGCCGGTGGTCCGCTATTGCCTGGACATTAATGGTATACGTGTGCTTTCTGTTGCGGTAATGGTGTGCGGTGTTGCCAGGGGGCACAAGTAGGACATGTGTGCAATCAATTGGCCCATAACACGTGCGGGACACCAGATGTGTCATAGATGCCTTGTTTGGTCTTTGGATGTTCCTGCTCAGTGTGGGGAAAGTATAGATAGTGTGGTACCAAGCTGATGGTGTCCTTCATGACCGTTGTGGGGGACTTGGATTGGGCTGGCTGTGAGACTGCTCCGACACAGGTGGTTGTTGTAGGGTACCAGTAGTCAATAGGTGCAGCACAGCCAGCAGCTTTGTCTGAGGTGGGATGTTGGTTGTCAGCTATGTTGGTACCATCAGCCTGTGGACAATGGTTTTCAGGATGAGGAGAATGGTTGTCCTTTTGAGCCTGTGGTGGGAAATGACATTCTCTGGTGTTGGGTCTGTGATGTTGGTGCGTTTTCTGAGGGTCACTGTCTTTGTCTGCGCTGCCTCGGTGTTGGTCTGGGGGGACCTCAGGCGTGGCGGTGGGTTTTGTGGCCCTGTCGGGGTTTCCATTTGCATGGTCAGTGGCTCCATGGCATCCTTTGCCCTTCATGAGTGGCTCTGACCTTGGCTCCCTTTTCTGGTGCAGGCTGTGGTCTGACTTTACACCAGGTCAGAGAAGGTGTTAATTTCCTACTGCTACCACGCCTTATCGCCTGTTTTGAGTTCTCATCACCGATCTGGCTGGTCATTAAGAATGTTGCGGAGTGGTGTTGTTGTGGATTTTTGCATTGGAACGCCTACTCTGCATCTCATTAGCAAAAGTTGCGGGGGTCATCTGTGACAATGTTTTTTGCGACTGCTATTGCGGGTAAACTGGTGCCATGGGCTATTAGCACATGCTTGTGAATGGGGTGATAAATTTATCGCGACTTTGGCTGCGATAATGTGCCGATAACTCACTGATAACTCCTTGAGAATATGACCCTCTATTTCTCCAGCTTCATAGAGGATACATTAAGCAGAGAGTACTCCGTGTGGGGAATGAGAGCTCTCTTTTAAAGCACATGGCTAGTGTGAAAATGCTGACCTAATGGTGAGTCCGGGCACACACGTCATGGTGCAAGTGTATCAGATGCCAAACATTGACAAAAGGGTGGGCTAGCTTTAGCTTAGCAAATTCAGAGCATCACCAGGAAGGAGATCCTAAGAGAATGAGCCCCAAAGAAAGCATTGTTTTCATTCAACGCAGCACAGGGCAGGTAGGTGTGCACGGTGCACCCATTCTCTAAGAAGCTGTACTAGTAACACAAAGCACCTATTATTAACAGCACACAATTAAAAAAAAGCACATTAATTTTTACAAAGAAACACTATTGTTGATTACAAGAGCACGCAGGCCAGTTAGTCAACATAATATTTGGTTTTGTAAATTTTCAGCGGAAACAGTGTTGGACTTACTGCCTAGCCTACTCCCTCTGACCTCATTCGAGCGGTTTTCCAAGCAGTGCTTGAAATGTAATCACTCATGTTTACAGTTTCATGCTTTGTTTTTTCTTTCTCTCGTCAGATCCGGTGGTTTTCAATCTGTTGGTGTTACACAGTAAACCCAAACGACGTTCAGCGCTCCGTGCTGCGGAGTGAGACTGCCTGACATTGGTTGAGCACAAGCCTTACAAATGTACTAAAGCAGCTAGGAATCAGGAACTGAAAAACACTCCTACCTACTCGTAAAAGGCGCTCCAAAGATATTGTAAGGTACCAAATGGTGCTTTACAAAACACCCAAACAAATAAAAATATAAATAGACGCCTGAGGCACTACAGGGCATTATTACAACTAAAGCAGTGGAGCTCGGTGTTAAGCCAAGAAGGCTGACGCCGCACTCGGTCACTTTAGAAACGCAGGACTGCACTGTAATTACAGCCATATGGTGCAGCCCTGGGTTTCTCCCTGCACTGATTCTAAATTTAACTGCCGAGTGCCAATGCAGGCACCCTTGCACCATAGTGCAAGGGGACCTGCTTTGTGCAAATGATTGCTTATGTGCAATAACATGAGTGAGAAAATACTTAGGAAATTAACAAATTGGAGGGTGATCCTTACTGCTGATCACAAACAGTGCCCGTAAATTCGGTTGATTGAAACACCTCATCCGATGCTATGGCACTGCGAAATGCTATTGATACATACCACATGGACTAAGGATACAGGGGACATTTTAATGTTACTCCAATTCTGGTGGGCACATCATATGCCGACAAAAACGGATATCCATCCAGCACAGTGACAGCCTTCAATCCATTTTCTATATTCTTATACAGATTGATAAAAGTACTCAAACAGATAGTAATTGATAGGCAGGTTTATTAGTACAACCATCAACAGCAAGAGCTCAGCAACTGACTCTCACAACACTGGAATGTTATCATTCATCCTATGATGTAGTGTACTCTACATTCTAGTAATTCTAGTAAAGAGACCGTAATCATAACACATCCCCTATCCATAATAAAAGATAAAAATGAAACTTACAGACAAGAAAGAAAAATATAAGACATGTGAATATGTAAATTGTAGCAGACAATAAGAAAATTATATCAGTACATAATATAATCTCTGAATTTCCTAGGCAATTGTTTATGTCTTCCAAGCGTATTATACAATTTACATCCTGAAGAGATACCCTTGGAATTGTCATTGAAATCAGAACCATTAGAAGAATGATCCTTACATTTTGCTAGCTTAGACATGTTCCAACTACAACCATTGTCTAATGCTACAACATTCTTCTTTATTGCGACAATGGTGAAAGGGCCACAGAAATTGGAAGTACCTTTGTACACATGCTTAGGTTTTTTTATCAAGCACACAGTCACCCACATGCCACTTCCTCAGTTTAACAGCCATCTTATCATCATACCGTTGCTTATACCTCTGTTGATACTTTGTGAGGACAACCCTCCTTCTCAAATCACTTTCTACACTATCATCACAAACCTTCTCCGGAAGCCAAGCTGGATTAAGTTTGGAACTAGGCATTCTTGCCGCCAAAGCTTCAAAAGGAGATTTCTGCATGATAGCATTAGAACGTGCGATGTGCCCACCCTTTCTCCCTTAACACACTACTAAAAAACCTTAGATTCCAAAGCTCTTTGTGCACAACTCTTTACCAATCTGTTCATTCTCTCTGTAAGACCATTTGTTTGAGGAGAATAAAGAGCTGTCTTCTGATGAACGATTCCAAGACTTTCGAGAAAAACATCTATTTCATTGGAGGTAAATTGTACCCCGTTATCAGTGAGCAAATACTTGGGAATCCTTCTGACACAAACACATCTTTTAGAAATTCAATAACAGCTTTAGAATTCACCACCCCATACACTTTGAAACTACCCACTTTGAGGTATAATCCACTAACAATACCACAAACCTTTCATATGAGGGCATCAACTCAAAGGGACCAGCAATGTCAAGTCCTGCCTTAGTCCAGACCGCAGTAGGCACTTCCACAGGAGAAAGAGGAGAGTGACAAGTGGTGCACAATTAATCATTAACAGCACACAAGTGACAATCTTTCACCACTGCCTCAACCATTCGATCCATTCCTGGCCACCAATATCTTTCTCTGAGACGTGCCTTGGTGAGGCTTCTTCCCAAATGACCTTCATGAGCCAAGTTGACCACTTTTTCCCTTAACTCAACTGAAGGCACTACTCTGTCACCTCTCAAAAAGATTATCTTGCCAAAAAGTCAAGTCATCCTTCACTGTCCAATACAGCTTAAGGTCATTGTCCAGTTCATCATAACTTGGCCAACCTTCTTTAATGACACTTCTCAAAGATTGAAACACCATGTCCTTCTCAACACAATTCAACCATTAATTTTCAGGAATGCTAGATTCTAGTACCCAATTCACACGCTCAACACTCTCTGAAATACATTCTCTTTCAATGGGCAAGGGTGACAAACAGTCCGCAAGTTTGTTATTCTGACCCGGAATGTATTGCAAAACAAAATTAAACTCTTGCAACCCCTCACTGCATCTCTTCAACCTTGGTGTCAAATGATCATTTTGATGGCAAGAAAAAAAAATTGTACAAGAGAGCGATGGTCAGACTTAACAACAAATGGAATACCCCATAGATAAAATTTGAAATGATGTACTGACCAAAATACTGCCAAAGCTTCTCTTTCAATACAAGAGTAATGCATTTTTGCTTCTTTCAAAGCCCTTGACGCAAAGGCTACCACAACTTCCTCTCCATTCACTATTTGGGAAAGCACTGCACCAAGTCCTCTAAGACTGGCATCAGTCGTCAAAATGGTTTTCAATTTAGAATCAAAATTACCTAAAGTGGGCATTTTTCCAATCTCAGCTTTTATGGTCTCGAAAGCCTGCTCACAATCACCTGACCAAATAAAATGTACACCCTTCTTCAAATAATACTTGCAAATCCTCTCACAAATTTGGAGTAAAACTCCGCCATCCCTAAAAATTACTTGACTTGATCTTTATCTCCTGGAGCTGGTGCTTTTACAATACTCTCAGCCAGTTCCAGCTTTGGTTGTATCCCATTCCCAGAAATCACATGTCCCAGATAAGTAACCGAATTCAATCCAATTCGGCATTATTTTTTTTTAACCGTGAGGCCCCTTTAACTTAACTTGTCTAATACCGATCTCAACAACACATCATGCTCACATTCATTCACTCCATAAATCAAAATATCATCCAGAAAAAACATCACATTGCGTAAGCTCCGAAGAACCATCTTCATTACTCTGTAAAAACAAGCGGCAGCCGAAGCCAAACTGAATGGCATTCTTAAAAACTGATATGCACCAAGGGGCGTAACAAAAGATGTTAAATTGCAACACAATTTGGTGGTAAGCCGATGAGAGATAAAGTACACTGAAAATGTTCACTCCTTTCAAAATGCTAATAGATTCTGATATATTCCGAAGAGGCTGTCGATCAACCCAAATCCATTCATTCAGTCCACGTAAGTCCACACACATTCTCACTGACTTACCACCATCCTTGGGTGCCAAAACCACTGGACTTAACCATTCCGAAGACTCAATCTCTTGTATCACTCCCAACTTCAACAATCTCTTGATCTCCAGCTTCAAATGTTCAACCATCATATTAGGCACTTTCCTAACCTAATGCACACACGGTTTAGCAGATTTGTTAAGAATTATTTTGTGTTCAAAACCTTTTAAACACCCGAGAGCATCCAAAAACTCTTTGGGATAATCGGAAAAATGCTTGTTGGAATCACACACGCTGCCAACAGTTGAATGAACATAAGTAAGCAATTCTTCCATTAACATCACTTGATCTTGATGATTTTTAGCACCCGGGTTGAGAACTATATCCAAGTCATGTTGATGTCTCCATCCAAGGAGATTATCACATCTCACAGCTATGTACACCTTCCCAGTGATCTCCTTGCCTTTGAAAATAATATTAGCTACTATATTGCCTAAAATGTCAATGTTTGACCCATTGTAGCTCAGAGGATTAATATCTGGAGGTAAGAGTGTTACATTTTCTAAACCAACTACTTCATCCCAAATTTTGTTTCCAATTAAAGTGAACGGAGATCCTGAATCTGCCATGAGTTTAAACATATGCCTATTAATCCCTATGTCACAAAATGGCATATGAATCTGTTAAGAATCAATGTTTTCTTCATTTCCTTTAACATTTGACACTTCCACCATACGTACAATATCCGATATACCATCACTCACTTCTTTTTTTTACTTGACTTACACACACGAGCATAGTGTCCTTTTCCCCCACAATTATTACAAATGCTGTCTCTTGCATAACAGTTCAGAAAATTTGATGTATGAGAAAAACCTCCACATCTAAAACATTGCATTCTCTGACTGGAAAATGAACATTGTTGACGAATATCACGCTCCTTCGTCATGGGAAACTCTTTACTGGAAGAACGACAAGATTGATTCTCCATAGCATTCTTTTGAGAATAAGAGTTCTTTTGGATCAATATATTCTTAGTCCCAACAGATACTTTAGCAATACTATCATGCACTTCTTCAGTAATATCATCTTCCTCCAACATATGCACCGTATCATGGTTTTTCTTTTTATTATCACTTGTAGTGTCATTTCCTTCCTCTCTGTTTTTCCTTATCTCTTTGACCCAAGTAGAAGCATTTTCCATACCTTCTACAAAGGCTAAAGCTTCTTTCAGAGTAGGATTCATTGATAGTAATTTCTCTTGCACTCTTACGAGCTGATCTCTCACCAGCGACTCAGACAATTCTTCAAAATCACATGTGCGTGCAAGGGTCTTTAACGCCGCTACATATGTTCCAACTCGTTCTGTAGGACCTTGTATGTACGTGAAGAACCTATGGCGTTCTAAAACAAGATTAGTTCTGGGACCAAAATAGCGTTCCAACATAGACATGGACATTTCATAAACGTCAGAAGGTTCTCCATCTGCTCCACCAACTGGTATAGTGTCCATGCTATCATATACATGTCTACCTTCGACTCCCAAGTTGTGTAATAGAATTGCTTGCTTTCTGAAAGCAGAAAACTTTTCCCCCCCAAATGCCACTAGGTAAGAGTCAAATAAATGTCTCCATATTTTCCAAGGAAATATAGGCTCTCCTTCTTCAGACAGAAATGGAGGGGGTTGTGACATGCTTGAAGTAGAAGCCATTATATCAATGAGAAGATGTACTTTGTAAATAAATACAATCACTCCCTTCAAATTCCAAATCGAACGGTAAATAATGAATAATCATCTTGTGTCCTCAATGTAAATATATTATGCCAAAAAATGCTTTAACTCACTATCAATTCAAATCGATTGATAAATCGATGCGCTGACGTGCGCACCGGTGTTGTTACTTCAAGTTCAAATTACGTGAATCAAATTGATGCACTGCCGTGCACATCGGCGTTGAGTTTACTGGCATTGCCATGGAAATCCAAAATGGCTGCCAAAACGTGATGACGCTTGACGTTATGTTGACGTCATGCGTCTGACACCGTCGGGTCAAGGTTCTTGATTTCCTGTCAAGAGCCGCTACGCAGACAAAGGCAAGGGAGTCAATCTGAGAGACAATGTCGCGTGGTAGAACGTGTGATGTCGGGCACACACGCGATCTCATTTAAAAGAAAACACCACGTATGGCGAAGGTAACAGCCAAAAGGTAACTTAGCAAATAAGTGGGCTGACATGCAAAGTCCAAATAGAAGTTACCTGATTTGTTACCTGATTTATGGAAAGTAACGTATTCGAGTTTAACAATTAATGAGCAGCCATCTTTCAATCGGCAGTTGTAGAATACCAGGAACAGTTAGTTGATAAGAACAAAGTCCAAAATTCAGAGGAAGTTCACCAAAAATCCACAATTCTCAGAATTAAGTTCGTATATTGGCAAGATCAAATAAGTCCTGAAGAAAAGTAATATGAGAGTAGATGAGCGCTGGTATAAGTCCAAAGTAAGTTAAATATCCAAATCCAAACTAAATCCAAAATCCAAAATATAGGAGAGTTGATGGTTGTTGGTGCGTGTCCCCCATCAAGCCTTGGTCCTCGTCGCCAGTGATAAAAGTACTCAAACAGATAGTAATTGATGAGCAGGTTTATTAGTACAACCATCAACAGAAAGAGCTCATCAACTGACTCTCACAACACTGGAATGTTATCATTCATCCTATGATGTAGTGTACTCTAAATTCTATTAAAGTGACAGTAATCATAACACAGATAGTGTACTCATACAAGGTCTCAATATCATTCATGGCTTCCGGATGAATGCTCATAGCCGAAACACTTATAGGACATAACTTTCTTCAGCCATGACAATGATGAATGCACTTCCCTAGTAATACAAAGTTCTGAACCCGACTTTGTGGCATTATACCATTTACAATTAATTAGAGATTCACAACTTAGGAGGATTGAAATTAACTAACATGCAATAGAAATCTAGAGACTATGCATATGGCATGAATTGAAGAATCATTTATGACACATATGCAATTGTAAACAAAAAGTCTATACATAACATTTTCACCCCCCCCCCCTTTTTTTTATAAACATCCTTGAAATGTTAGGGACTAGATGAATGTGGGAGTATGTTTGAACAATTATACTAGGTATTAATGCAGAAATAGACCGATTATGCTTTTCAGAATGGATTAGGCAGAAACGTTTTCTGTACATACACATGATAATGATGTCATAATTCATATTTAACAAAAAAGGATATACATTTTTGTACTAATAAATGATTTTTGATAAGAATATGCATCTGGGTACTTAAATATTGTGATTGAAAATTTAAAGGTCCACTAATTTATTAATTTCCTAAGTATTTTCTCACACATGTTACGTTTGCCCTGACTTAGGATGTATTCTAATTTTCAGGGGTACCCCCTTATTCTTGCAATTGTTCCTTCCTGCACATAAACAATCATAAATGGCGATTTGTAACTTCTGTATCTGCTGCTTGTGCAGCACACATAAAAGTTGCAACTCGTCATCTTTAAATTGATTGTTTATGTGCCGGAAGGGACACCTTACTGCACATTCACAACCATACATGGCATTTTGCTGTTTCTATTTGTGCTGCACAATGCAGCACACATAGAACCAGCAAAAATCAAGCATTTCTCCTTGTTTTGCCTGTTGGCACTGCCCCATATTTATGTCACCCTTGTAAATATGAGGGAGCATCAAAATCAATGGTTGTTGCGGCAGAACTTCCACCGCAACACCCATTGCACTCCCCTTTCAAGCAGGGTACAGCATGAAAGGGTGCCTCATTTACAAGGCAAAAACAACAAGTGATGGACCGAATGTGGATCAATGTCACACATTCCCCCAGTCAAAAGATCTGGGCCCAAATCCATCGTATTTTGGTGTGGAGTGCAAAAAAACGATGGATTTGGGCCCAGATCTTTTGACTGGGGGAGTGTGTGACATTGATCCACATTCAGTCCATCACTTGTTGTTTTTGCAATTGCCGCCCTAAGTGCGCTGGGGATGCCCAGACGTGGGTCCCAGGCACTTCACACCACTTGGAGTCAAGCTAGCCGGGCTGATGAGAGGTGTTACCTCGAAACCGGTCCGGTCCTCGGATGCTTGATTCCGTTCTGGGAAGGACATGGCTTTTGTAGTTCGGACTGGACTGTTCCCATGGGGCAACAGGGTCAGAGCTGATTTGCATATCGCCATTGTCTAACCCAGGGTGGTGTGGAGTGCAAAAAAAGATGGATTTGGGCCCAGATCTTTTGACTGGGGGAGTGTGTGACATTGATCCACATTCAGTCCATCACTTGTTGTTTTTGCAATTGCCGCCCTAAGTGCGCTGGGGATGCCCAGACGTGGGTCCCAGGCACTTCACACCACTTGGAGTCAAGCTAGCCGGGCTGATGAGAGGTGTTACCTCGAAACCGGTCCGGTCCTCGGATGCTTGATACCGTTCTGGGAAGGACAAGGCTTTTGTAGTTCGGACTGGACTGTTCCCATGGGGCAACAGGGTCAGAGCTGATTTGCATATCGCCATTGTCTAACCCAGGGTGGTGTGGAGTGCAAAAAAACGATGGATTTGGGCCCAGATCTTTAGACTGGGGGAGTGTGTGACATTGATCCACATTCAGTCCATCACTTGTTGTTTTTGCAATTGCCGCCCTAAGTGCGCTGGGGATGCCCAGACGTGGGTCCCAGGCACTACACACCACTTGGAGTCAAGCTAGCCGGGCTGATGAGAGGTGTTACCTCGAAACCGGTCCGGTCCTCGGATGCTTGATACCGTTCTGGGAAGGACATGGCTTTTGTAGTTCGGACTGGACTGTTCCCATGGGGCAACAGGGTCAGAGCTGATTTGCATATCGCCATTGTCTAACCCAGGGTGGTGTGGAGTGCAAAAAAACGATGGATTTGGGCCCAGATCTTTTGACTGGGGGAGTGTGTGACATTGATCCACATTCAGTCCATCACTTGTTGTTTTTGCAATTGCCGCCCTAAGTGCGCTGGGGATGCCCAGACGTGGGTCCCAGGCACTTCACACCACTTGGAGTCAAGCTAGCCGGGCTGATGAGAGGTGTTACCTTGAAACCGGTCCGGTCCTCGGATGCTTGATTCCGTTCTGGGAAGGACATGGCTTTTGTAGTTCGGACTGGACTGTTCCCATGGGGCAACAGGGTCAGAGCTGATTTGCATATCGCCATTGTCTAACCCAGGGTGGTGTGGAGTGCAAAAAAACAATGGATTTGGGCCCAGATCTTTTGACTGGGGGAGTGTGTGACATTGATCCACGTTCAGTCCAACACTTGTTGTTTTTTCATTTACAAGGCAGCCTTAAGTCACGTTTAGTGGCTCAAGTCCGACTTGTAAATAAGGCAAAGCCCCTATCGCCAAAGGAACATAGGGAAAAGTGACATTTCTGTGGCGATAGGGGCTTGTAAATATGACCCTACATATTTACTCAGTGTTGTATCTTGCACTGCAAATCCATTATAGTTAGTAGGTACGGTAGTTGTTAAAATGCGGTGCTGGAAAGATGCTATTTTCTTTTGCACAGCGGTCTCCCACAGTACATGCTGTCATATTCTTGTTCCTTTTCTGTCCACTGTTGTCTCTCCTGGTTGCCCCCTCTGTGCAGTATTTTCTTCTTTGCACAGGTGTGCCTCAGCTGTCTTAGCTCTTGTTCCATCTCTGTCACTGCTACTTCCCTGGCAGTCTCCTCTTCCTTGCAGTCTCATTTTCTTTGGGCAGCAGCATCTCACAGTTAAAACTCCCTTATCTCAAGATACCCTTCACTGCTATCTACCATGACAGCCTTGCACCCATGTCAGTTTCTTCTCTTCTCTGCACATCCCTCTCAGCACACATTCCCTCAATGTCATTCGTATCCCACCAGGCATTGGCAGTCTCTTTTCCCATAGTTTTCTAACATTGCTTCTGATTACCTGCTTGTCTCACTGACCCTGTCTATCCTAGTTACCTGTAGAATCAGATTAATCCTATGTTTTCATTTACTTACAAAGGAGTTAATTTGATCTCTTAGTTCAATTTCTCCTCCACCCCGCTTAGTCTAAGAAGAAGGGAGTATGGGGTGAGTTGGTATTCTCCATGTCAGCCCCTCTCCTACTGCTCCATGTCGGGTTTTGCAGATCCTGTTCTGTGTTTAACAATTCTAACTGGGTGTGAGGCGAGTTGTGAACCATGGTGAGTACAAAGCGGTTGGTGTTTGCATTAATGTATGGTGACAGTTGTTTCTGCGTGAGTGCACATGAGCAGTGAGCATGTTTAAGGGCAGGAAGAGCAGTATGCCAGTTTGACTGTAGGATGAAGAGTGCATCTTTTCTGATAGAGGGTGAGTGTTGTACCTTTGTGAAATACCAGTGAGTGGTGAGCCATTGTGACTGCAGGGTTAGTGCTGTGTATAGTGCATGTTTTGTTAGATGGGAGCCAATTGTATTGCAGGGGAGTGTTTTTATAATTGTAGGTAGAGCGAAGTGAGTGTAGGTCCAGCAGTGTGCCTTGTGATCAATGTGTGCAGGGTGAGCAAGGAGTGGTGTACTTGTATGTGTGTAGGATAAACAATGTGTCCATGTGAGTGCCCAGTGAGTATTGTGCTTGAGTGCAGAATTCGGATGTGTATTGTGGAAGCACCTAAATGAAGGGTAAGCGAAATGTCTGACTGTAGGGTAAGCAATGTGTCTGTGTGAGTGTATGGTATGCAATGAGACTTTGTGAGTGTAATGTGTTGTTGTGTGGTGTGTAAGTGTAGGATGAGTGGTGTGCCTGTGTAATTGCAGGATGCACACTTTAAAGCTAGACCTTTTGGCATCATCAATGCTTGTTTTACTAGTAATTGACCAATCACTGGAGGCATTGGTAACTAAGGGTGGGTGTAGCTCATGTAATTTTGTGTTGTGTAATCATGCATAATTACCTAATAAATCTATGAGATTTGGTGCAAAATCTATGAGATTGGGCAGAATTACGCAAGTAAACTAATTATGCAATTAGTGATATTTTCTAAGTGCAAAAAATACACCCTCACATGTGAGGGGTTATTTTGCACTAAGATACATCACTAAACGCATCAGAGCACAAATGGCAGAAAAAGCAGCTGCTTGTTTTAGCTAAATATGCACTAATGGTGGGATTTCCCCCCCCCCCCCCTTAATCCCGGCATTCAGCACTAATATGTTAGAGCAAAATGACCCCTCAAATCGAAAATGGACACCAGGATGAACTTTGCATTGAGAACATAGCCCCAAATGATACACAACGTGAACAGCAGACTGCTGAGGGTGCAAGAAAGGTGGCATCTTGCTGCCCTTTGGGTGCAACGGTAAGTCTCCACAAGAAATGCTTCATTTCTTATTGTTCTGTAGTTATTATGAGATGCCTAGAAAGTTGTTTTAATCCCTATTTTGAAACAAGCCAATTTTAATGAAGTGCGACCTGCCTTCACCTTCTTATTAATGCTCTCAGGGAGCACATTACGACATGTTCTTTGCTTTTCAAAGGCGGCAGTAAAGATTAGAGTGACATGTGATTAATCACAAGGGGTGAAGGTGCCTTGGTTAGGGCGACGTTCTGAATATATACTTTAACTGATTTTACTGTAATTTTATGTGCCTTGGTGTAGTATCTTTGACCTTGGTATTTTTATGTATATTGGTGATGTTTATGGGCTTGTATGGTTTTTACTACAAAAGCCGAATAATTGATTGATTGCAACAGCAGACTGAGCAGCCACGGTTGCAGACTGTGCTATTGAAGTAGGATTTTTTTATCCCAAAATAATCTTAATTATGAAAGCAGGCATACTTGTGTTATTATCAGTACTTCCACGTCAAACAGTAACACAGAATTGTCACAACTAGTTTGATTACTCCGGCTTAATTGCAACATACTTTATAAAGTCAATTTGAAATGAAGTAATTACTGTGTCAAAAGCAAAAATAAGAAACTCACACGTCTTACAAAATATATCTTTGTGGATCTACAACAAATTTCACACATACTTGTGCATCATCCTACAGGCTTTACCCCTTTCTAATGATGTATGTAAGGCATTCATAGAAATCATTTCACAAATTTAGGGGCAGATTTATGAGGCCCTTGCGCCACGTTTACGTCGCTGTTGCGTCACGCAAGGCGGCGTAAACGTGGCGCATCCCTACAAACGATTTACAACGTGACGCATCTAGGCAGATGCGTCACGTTGTAAAGCCCTGCACCGCTTGTGGGCGTTCCGGCGCAGGGTGGGCGTTCCGGGGCAGGTGCGCCTCGCAAAAGTGGCTGAGTGAAATCTATGAGATTTCACTTAGTCACTTTTAAGCCAATGCTGCGTCAAAAGCCTGCGCCTGCTTGAAGCAGGCGTAGGTCTTGACGCAGCATTGTTAAAATAGGGCACCCCCGAGCCTTGCTGGAGCTGCGTCGCGCTTGCAACGCAACTCTAGCAATGCGACACATTTCCGGCACAGATGCGTCACGCATCTGTGCCGTTTTTGCACCATGGTGCGCTGCATTATAAATGCGGCGCACCATGGCTGGCGGAGCTGTGGCGCACTGTGGCGCATGTTAATTGGCGCATCCCTGGGGATGCGCCAGTTAACATAAATCTGCCCCACAGTGTACGTGAGTGAATATACCAAATTCACTATCGACTGACATACTTTAACACATTCTATACACACTAGGGTAGTGAAGTCTTCACAGCGCCAATGGGAGAGGTTATATGTCATAGACATAGGTCCACAAGACAGTGTGGGCATTTTTAGAAGAAGACCATGACCCTAGTATATGGATGTAAACTTAAGACACCTGTGGAATTATGCACAACAATAGTCTCTGGAAGGTAATGCCTCCTGGAACAAGCATAACTGTAATTGTGAATAAGCATAGTTTAGCGATATCTATGTAAAAAAAACTCTATACTTGGATGGAAAATTGGGAATTCATGAAAATGAAACACATGTAAACATAGGTATATTGAAAATACACGTGTACTAGCTCCTCTCTGTGGGCCTCATTTATGAGGCCGTGTGTCACTTTTACGCCGCCGGTCTGTCACTTGTTGTGACACACCAGCAGCGTAAAATATGTGCCTTGTTGCACCATATTTACAAAGTGATGCATCTAGGTAGATGCGTCACTTTGTAAACCCCTGCGCTACATTATACCTACGCCGGATATAATGTATGCAGGGGGGTGTTCTGACGCAAGAAAGGGTCATAGAAGTGACGCAGTGAAATCTATAAGATTTCACTGATTTCACTGCGCCACTTCTAGAACACACATGTGACAATTTCTTACGCCTGCCTCACAGCAGGCGTAAGACTGATGCAGGCCCTTTCACATGGGGCTTGTCCCATGTGAAAGGACACATTGCTGGAGTTGAGTCACTTTTGTGACACACTCCAGCAATGCGTCACTTTTGCGTCATCCTTGCTTTCCCACTTACGAAGGCGATATAGAGACCCTTCAACGTCGCAAACGCCACGGATCGTAAATAACTAACCAAAATGTAATCATCGAACAATACAGGATGTACGCAATATTAACCCCACTGGCGATATAACCTGACCAGTCTTGTCTATACAACGTGTTAACGCCTAACAATTTAGAATGTACGCCAACTGTAACCACAATGGTGTTATAACAGGACCAGTATTGCCTTCTCTCTTTCTGTACTGTCTATGCTAAAAAACCTTTTCTAATAAAATCATTTGAAATAAAAAAAAAATACAGATACGTCAGAAATACTGACGTATCTGTAACTCCTTGAGCCATGATGCGTCATACTGTAAATATGACGCATCATTGGTGTCGCAAGGAGGGCGCAGTGATAAGTGACGCATCGCTGTTTTCATGCAGCGATACATCACTTTTTATAAATGAGGCCCCGTATGTTTTGAAGAACTTCCTCAACGTTTGACACTATGCACTATTTTTTGTAAAGTAAAAATAGTTTCTTCTTGACAGGAAAACAATGAATAACTCTAACATCCTGTTGCTCCCTCATTTCAGCAATATATACATAGACTGTAAATCTAGTACCTTAAACAAATCATTGCTTAATATCTTTACTTATATAATCGCCATTTTAGGAATCCTTCCTTTTACTTGACATGCAGTGTTAGTAGAACACAACCTCATTCTTAAAAGTTCAGATAATTGTCACACATTATTTTGTTACAATATTCAGATTCAGGATACTTCTTTGTAATCCAAGCATGTTGATAGGAAAATCCTTTACAAGGCAAAAACTTGTGGCAATTGAAATGAAATATATATGTTGCAGGGCCCTGCCTTTAGCAACAGTGGCACAATTGAATAGTTAGCAAAGGATACCCAGAATCACAAGTAAATTTATACCTGAAGGTCCAATAAATCTGCTGTCTCTCTAGACGAGCAAGAGTTTGTGACCTCCTGGGAATCATCCTTTACTACCTGTACACAGTTTCAGTTTCAGTTTATTAAGCTTTGTTCGATTTTTAAACAAAATCACAAAAGCACAAGCATATAATACATACAATAAAATCAAGTCAATATCACCACCATCACACAATTATGGTAAAAACCCCGAGGTATACATATTTACATATTCCTATAAAAAACACAGCGTTATTTTAAAATGAGCTGGTGTTACAGAAATAAAATCGGTCCGGTATCACACATTTTAAGAACAGATGAAATTCATTATATTTCATAAAAGAGATTTAAAAGAATGATTTAGTTAAACAACGGTTTACTCAACAGTTCTCACAGGTTACATAGTCTTTCTTAGGGCAATCAGGACTCTTAGGTAAGAAGCCACTGCTTTAACCTCCAAGAATGTTTCTACCTGTACACTTCTATTTACCTCATCCTCCGTGCATGCACAACCTCAATGCAGTCAGTGGCAGAACTCCATGAAGACTACCAGCCTTTTGTACATGTGCCACACTAAGAGATAAATGGTGCCTCCAGTTTAGCGTCCTGAACGATGTCTGGAATTTCTTAACACAGACGTTACATCAACTGTCCCCCTGAAATATCACCAGTAGGGTTGACTATATTAGATTGCATATGAACAGTGTGTCATCACAGTGTATCTGTAGTACATGCTACCATGTTTACTGATTGTCCAAAGTATTATAAATGGCTTGCATTTTAGGGCCTGATTATGTGTTTGGCAGTGCAGGAGTGTACCACCTTGCCGGCAGCGTGCTCCTGCACCACCAATCCCATGTTTGAGTGACCCCCCAGAATAGGAGTTTTCTCCTGTCTGGCAGGCTTTTTTGGCATTCCCACAGCGATGTCTCAGAAAATGGGCACTGCAATGGGAACAACAAAATCAGTTCATGCACGGCTTGTTAAGTCCAGGAACTGTTGTGCATGCACACAAGGGGTAAATGTAAATGTACAGGAATTTATATAGCACAAATCACTGACCGGTTTCTAATCGCTTGCTTAGGGAACCCGTCCTGGTATTCCCCTGTGAGATAACCCCAGCAGGGTATCCGCAAGGTGAAAGCCAGGCATCCCACCGCGAGGGGCCGTTGTGGAGATTAAGCAAGCTATTGCCCAGAGTCGCAGAGTGTGAACCCGTGAATCAAGTAGGCATCGGAGCGAGAATTGTCGAGTCCATGGACATTTTAGGACTCAAGACCCCTCCGAGCCGGGAATTGAACCCTGGTCCCGGGCTGACCTCTGCTTCCAGGTCTGCCTCCTCTAACCAGTGAGCCACACTTCTCCACACAAGGGGGCCCATATTATGCCCCCTTGTGTGTATCCACAGGACTCAGAGGCACCAGGAGACCCTGCATTGCCCTCTTTGTTTTCTCTCCACCAAGGTTGACATGTAGGAGGAACGGCCTGGAAAACCCTGGCAGAGAGGAAACTGGTAATATGATTGGCGGGATCGCAGCAGTCCTGCCAAGCATATTGATACCTCTACACCTCTGCACCACCACGCACCGCTGCCAGGGAATGGCGATTCCCTGGCAGCGGCGGCAGTCCCTGCGTGGTCCGACTGCTCAACTCGCACTGGAGTGGTTTGACCACCAGATTCATTTTCAGACCCTTAGTGTTGATGTCTCCTGTGTGCTGTGGTGTCCTTATGTACAACCACTTAAACAGCAATCACAACCTATGAAATTTTCCTGAAAGTAAGAGTCTGATTCACAAGCTATGGGCTCAATTCACAAACTACATTTTGTTGTTTGTAAATAAGTACTACATGTGTAGTACTTACTAAGTACAAAATGTAATTCACAAACCTATGAGTGTAAATCTCCACCTCTATCACTCTTATATGTTCTATGTGGAGATCCTCGCGCCTGTAAGTTCATTACTTATTAGTAGATGTGGTAGGGGCAGGGGAGTGGTTGGAAAAGGGCCATACTTACTACTAAATGGTAGGAATTTAGGAGGGGTAAGTAGGTTTTTAGGGACTTTTATAGCGGGGTTTATGAAATGTTGTGGACCTACCCATACAATAGTTGTACATTTGCTACTCACGAACTGCACTTCTAAAGTTACTACAAGCAACAAGGATGCAAAACAGTAGCAAATGCACTGCAGGTCAGAGCTGGAGTAAGTCCAGCACCACACACCACAAACCACTCATATTGCAACACTCTCTCATTGAAAATAATGGAGTTAGGACCTTAAAATAGACCCCGAATGAAGACAAAATTAAATTAAGTTATTCAAACTGGTCTAAAATACAAATAATTTAAATGTAAGACTCAAACATTTATCTACAAATAAAACGTATTTATCATTGTAATTTTAAATGTTTTAAAATGCCTTTTTAATTTAAACATTTACGTAACTTTAATATAAATTAACTCATGTTCCAATTAATTCTAATTATTTTAAAACATCACTTTTAACATATAACTTAGGTGGGGATATTTTTCGAATTTATTCTGTTGCTAAAAAAATCCAATTTAACATATTTGCAATAATAACATTTTAAATTAATTGAGTTCATAATGCTGTGCATTTTTATTTTATTCTGCATTTGGAATATTTCTATATATATATATATATTAAATTATTTCACATTAATATTACACATAGAATATTTGTATGATTTTTTAAAAAAGTTTAATGAATTTTTTTATTTTCCATTTACGTTTCCATAACAAGATCTTTGCCATTTAGGAGGAAATCTCCCAAGGGTAAAACAAATAGGAAAAAGGGAAAATGTTTTTTAAACTTAAAAAAAGTAAAACTATTTTAAGTTTGATATTAATGTAAATTAATTCTAAATATTTATTTTAAATACAGAACACAATAGAAACATAGGCAGCACTATTCATTTAGTTTTATTCAACTATATAATTATTTCAGATGTAATAAAGGCAATTTACATTCTTTATTTAAATGTGTATTAAAGAATGCCCGAAAGTTACATTCTTTATATTTATTTGTTATGTATTAACAAATTGCAAATGGTATGTGCAGAGTTAGTCTAAAATGTTTTAATCTTTTTTTATTAGAAAATAAATGTTTCCACTGGGTAGTTATAGATGCTGTTTGATGAATTGCAACAAAACTTCCTACAATATTGTTATTATCTAACTAGTTTTCACACCAAACGTTTCTGTGTGATCCATCAAGGGGGGAGGGGGGAGCAAGGAAAACTGAGAGCTTCATTTATTAATTTTTGGGATGGGGCAGTGCCTCAAGGAATCTTGCTGTGCTGCCCTCTGTCAAAAAAGAAAAAAAACAGGCATGTGCCGTATAAATAAGTTACAGAGCCTTCCTGTCCTTTTCCCCTGCACCAGAGCTCAATGGGCTGCCATGAGCCAACACAGGAACCCTTGATCCATGGTGCAGGGTTGCCTGCATTGCAGGGCTGATTTGTTTTGTGCAGGAAGTGACACCTTCCTGCACAAAATCAATCAATTCAGGTGATTTCCTCTTTCTATGTGTGCTGCACACATAGAAAAATGAAGAAACATGGTGAAATGAAAACATTTGAATGAATAAAAGCTTTATATATTGCTAACTTAGCCTAGGGGTGTCAAGGCGCTGCAGAAAGAGGTCAACAGAGCTGAGAACCGAGGTACAAATATATGCACAGCTTACAGAGTAGAGAGAGTAAAAAGTCAGGTCTTCAAGGCTTTGCGAAAAAGAGAGTTACAGTCCAGACCAGAGATTGAAAGAGGGAGGGAGCTCCAATATTTGGCCGCAGAGACAGAGAAGGCTCTACCCCCTCCCCCCAGCTTTCCTGAAACTAGGGACTATCAGCAAGTTCTTACTAGCAGATCTTAACTGCTTGGTGGGGACATATCTCTGAAATAGTTTCCTGATGTCGTCTGACCCTGTGCTGTATAAGGCATTATGAACCAGGCAGAGAGCTTTGAATACACTTCTCCGATCAAGCAGAAGCCAGTGCAGATTCCTGATAGTGGCCGAGACTGAGTGATATTTGGGAAGACCCATCACCAGCCTGGCAGCAGCATTCTGCACAAGCTGAAGTCGTTAATACCCAGATAAAGGACATTACAATAGTTTAATCTAGACAAAACAAGGGCTACAGTGGCCTGCTTTAGGGCAGAGAAGGAAAGAAATTGAGAGATCTTTCTGAGAATCCTTATCATCCCAAAGCGGGTAGAGAACATCCTATTAACTTGAAGGCCCAAGGAAAGAGAGTTGTCAATTATGATGCCCACGTTTTTGGCACTGAGACCAGGGCAGGGGCAAAGACCAAGCGAGTCTGGCCACCAGGTGTCTGTCAAAATGTCCTGATGGTTTCCAAACATTAAAACATCAGTTTTTTCCCCATTTAGTTTTAAATAGTTCTCTACCATCCAGGAGGCCACTGCCTGCATACAGTTTAAAATTTGCAGCTGATGCTTCCACAATGTCAGTAATGGAGACCATAATTTGAGTATCATCCACCTAAGATAACACTTTTAACCCAAATGATCTTACCACCCCAGCAAGAGGGGCCATATAGATATTAAAAAGGGACGGGCTCAACGAGGATCCCTGAGGAACTCCACAGAACAACGGATTGGGAGCTGAGTGGAATTTGCCCATTTTGACCCATTGTGACCGGTCTGTAAGAAATGAGGTGAGTAGATTCAGTGCAAGGCCCTTACTCCCAATTTCCCTAAGCCTCCCAACCAATCTTAGAGGAGAGATGGTATCGAAGGCCGCTGTAAGGTCCAGGAGGATAAGCAAAGTCCTGTGACCTGCATCCACATGACTGCTGATGTTGTTAAGTACCGAGGTTAATGCCATATCAGTACTATGGTCTCCCCTCAACCCATGCTGCGAGCCATCGAGAAATTGATGTTCCTCCAGGAACAAACTGAGATGGAAGTTCAGATGCTTTTTCAGGATTTTTGCTGGTACAGGCAGTAGGGAAATGGGACGGTAATTTTATAATTCAGCTGGATCCAAAGAGGACTTCTTTAAGAGGGGTTTAACCACCACAGTTTTCCACACATATGTAATAGCAGTATTAAGAAGTGTGTTCAGATGATGACAAATAGCCTCTCTGCCCAACTTCAAAATTTTCAAAGGGCAGGGCTCCAGCGGGGAACCAGACCTAATTCCATTTAGCATCTGCTCTGTATCCTCTTGAAGAAGAGGAGGGAAGGACCAAAAATTACCTTCTTCCCCCAGTACTGCACAGTGAAACCCAACCAGGGATTCAAGAGGAGGATCTATACCGGACCCTTCAGCATTGAGGGTCTCCAGGGAGGAATGCATTTCCTTAATTGTATCTTGAAAAATCACGCCATTTTATCACACAGTCCCTGTGAAACTTCAGTACAGACAGAAACTGAAAAGGCCAGAAGAGAGTTGATCACGGTGAAAAGTAGTTCCCTTGGTGAAAAAAAAGGAAGAAATGAGGTGAAATGAAAACAGCCCCCCAGGGTGGCGTTTGATCCTGACCCATTCCCAGGTTTCTGATGCCTTTTAAATCTTGGAATGCTTCAGGTTCCATGGGTGTTGCTTGGGAAAAACCACAGTAACAATCATGGAGCTCCCCTTCCACGCAGTGTTCAACGTGAAAATGGCACATATTTACAAGGCCATGATGAGCCTCGTAAAGTGGCTTTACGTGGCCTTGGAAATATGTTGTGCCACTAGAACGTCAAAATAGTGCCGTCCCGGCAGCACAAAATTGCTGCTAGTGGCCTCATAAATCAGGGTCTTCAGGTCCCAAAACACCTTCTCCTCATTAATTTTTCCATGGGAACGTTAGACACTGCTACAGCCGAAAGAGTAGAATGGATTTACATAAACAAATGGATTCTATCAATGTGAAGTGAAAAAAATATATAATATTAATTTCTGTGAATTGTGGGAAGATTCACTCTCTCTTAAGGTGGTAAAGATGAGAGCACAATGTGCTTGTTAAAATACCCCTCACACACTAAAAAAATCCAATAGTGTCATGCTTCATCATTGGGGTCTTCCCGTCCCTCTACGGGGCGGGGCGTGCTACGACCTGGCGAACTACGCGGGAGCACTGATAATGTGACAAGGCTATGTGATGGTGCAAGGTGAGGTGTGTCAGTGAAGTGTAGGGACCTAATAATGTGTGGGAAAAACAAAAAGTTAAAAATCCTCTGGCTAGTGGAAAAAAACAATTTATTCACTTCCCTAGCTGGGGACGTTAAGAAGGGGGTTTTGGGGTAGAGCAAATAGCCACTACCTGGTCTACATGTTTCGTAAGCAGTCCCCTACTGCTTACTCATCAGGACCTTCTAGTGGCCCCTACTAAAAAATAGCTCAGTTGCTAAATATAGTAAGCCTGTCGTCCTAAAAACTAACAGTAAAAATAAACTGATAGTTTTATGCTTCAGGGCATGAGCTGGCCCAGGGAAGCTACGATTCTCAAAAAGAACCTAAATAGGTCTCTGTAAGGAAAAGAGGAGGAAACAAAAAGGACAAATCTTTACCAATTGTCATTCAATTCGAGACACGACGTTTATGTAGCGCCACAATGCCCACGGGTCATTCAAGTTATGCCCAACTCATAAAGGTTATAATTAAAGCTTTATGGACAGAGTGATGATGCAATCTGCCATCCCCTGTGAGTCCGTTTGCTTAACGAACATATTGTTGCCCCACATAATTGAGGGCGGATTCATATTATCACACACATTCATTCATAACTCGATGCCCACATAGGCTCACACACAAGGTTAAAAAGAGGAATTCGTTTTTCAATTAGTCACCCGGCAAAATTTTCTACCGTGCTGATATCATGACCCATGTTCGTTTAAAAACCATGACACACACATAAGATGTCATTACGGAAATTCATACATACTGCTGAGGCGGAATGAATGTGCCTCATGAGCTGGCAGTCGATAGGTGTTTCAATGCGGTAATCTGTAAGGAAAAAGAGCCGCGCCCATAGTGTCAGAGCACGCAACCTTACTGCAATGTTGCCATTGTTTAAGACCAGGGTTTAACGACGTCTGGTAGCGTCTTTTACTTACAGTAGCCGCGCAAGGTTAATACCTTACTTCTATCCGTCCTGCCGCTCTGGAGAGTGCTCGCGTTAGAAGCCCAGTGCTGCTTATGACTTCCCTGAGTGCCGGACACGTGTGGAAAAACTAGAACGCTCACCTAAGATGGCCGCCCCTGGTGGAACGCGGGGTGTGCAAATTAGGTAGTCTCTTCACTATGTCTATTCCGTTTTGTATCTGCAGTGGCTTTATTAAATAATTCACAATTATTTACAATCTTAAACCCGAAGGTCGCGCTTCATGTTAAAAAAAAGGTTACACCTAAAATCTTTGATGAAAAGAGGGTGATTGTGAGTGCGATGGTTTATCAGATTCATCAGTCCTTCAGGGTGGATACAAAATGGTAGTTGGTCCCATATTGGCACTGCTGTAGGACGATAAAGTGGTTATGGTAGTCTACAGCTGGGCCCACGGAATATCATCGTTGAGCCCATATTTGTTTGACTGGACACGGAAAACCCATCTTTGTTCCTTCTCCAGTAGATATTTCTCGTGGTCAATCTGCTCAATCACTGTCCACATTATATCTCCAGGTTTATGCCCGCTTTCAAGAAAGTGGTTGGTCAGTTTCGTGCTTGACTTTTTACACTTGATAGTGCTCTTATGTTCGCCTATTCTTATTTTCACCGCCCTGCTCGTCATGCCGATGTACTCGAGATTGCAGGGGCAAGTGATCATATAGACGACATTTGAACTGTTACAGTTACTGAAGCTTCTCTGCTCCCATGTAGTTCCATTCTTGAAAGTTAGTTTCTTACTTTTCTTGGTGAGACAGCATACCTTGCATCCACCGCAGGGGTAGTGTCCTTGTGCCAAACTGGACTTGCCAGAGATCTTGGCCTCTTTCGGTCTAGTATGTACCAGGATATCTCTGACACTTTGAGCCCTTTTGTGAGAGAACATGGGTTTTGGAATATCAAGGTCACCACTGTTCAGAATTTTCCAATTCTTATTGATTATTTTGGTGACTTGATCAGAATTCGTGTTATATGTTGTGATACATATTGGTCTCTGTATGTCCGCCTTCTTTACTTTGTCCTCGAGTAGGCTCTCCCTACAATTGTTCCTGGCTCTTTTGTACGCTTGACTGATGATCCTTTGTGGATAGTTCCTTTTTTGTAACTTTATCCTTAGGTCGTCGGATTGAGATTTGAAGTTGTCAATTTCGGTGCAGTTCCTGCGGAGACGCAGGAACTGCCCATAGGGACAATCTTCCCTATGGGCAGTTCCTGCGTCTCCGCAGGAACTGCACCGAAATTGACAACTTCAAATCTCAATCCGACGACCTAAGGATAAAGTTACAAAAAAGGAACTATCCACAAAGGATCATCAGTCAAGCGTACAAAAGAGCCAGGAACAATTGTAGGGAGAGCCTACTCGAGGACAAAGTAAAGAAGGCGGACATACAGAGACCAATATGTATCACAACATATAACACGAATTCTGATCAAGTCACCAAAATAATCAATAAGAATTGGAAAATTCTGAACAGTGGTGACCTTGATATTCCAAAACCCATGTTCTCTCACAAAAGGGCTCAAAGTGTCAGAGATATCCTGGTACATACTAGACCGAAAGAGGCCAAGATCTCTGGCAAGTCCAGTTTGGCACAAGGACACTACCCCTGCGGTGGATGCAAGGTATGCTGTCTCACCAAGAAAAGTAAGAAACTAACTTTCAAGAATGGAACTACATGGGAGCAGAGAAGCTTCAGTAACTGTAACAGTTCAAATGTCGTCTATATGATCACTTGCCCCTGCAATCTCGAGTACATCGGCATGACGAGCAGGGCGGTGAAAATAAGAATAGGCGAACATAAGAGCACTATCAAGTGTAAAAAGTCAAGCACGAAACTGACCAACCACTTTCTTGAAAGCGGGCATAAACCTGGAGATATAATGTGGACAGTGATTGAGCAGATTGACCACGAGAAATATCTACTGGAGAAGGAACAAAGATGGGTTTTCCGTGTCCAGTCAAACAAATATGGGCTCAACGATGATATTCCGTGGGCCCAGCTGTAGACTACCATAACCACTTTATCGTCCTACAGCAGTGCCAATATGGGACCAACTACCATTTTGTATCCACCCTGAAGGACTGATGAATCTGATAAACCATCGCACTCACAATCACCCTCTTTTCATCAAAGATTTTGGGTGTAACCTTTTTTTTAACATGAAGCGCGACCTTCGGGTTTAAGATTGTAAATAATTGTGAATTATTTAATAAAGCCACTGCAGATACAAAACGGAATAGACATAGTGAAGAGACTACCTAATTTGCACACCCCGCGTTCCACCAGGGGCGGCCATCTTAGGTGAGCGTTCTAGTTTTTCCACACGTGTCCGGCACTCAGGGAAGTCATAAGCAGCACTGGGCTTCTAACGCGAGCACTCTCCAGAGCGGCAGGACGGATAGAAGTAAGGTATTAACCTTGCGCGGCTACTGTAAGTAAAAGACGCTACCAGACGTCGTTAAACCCTGGTCTTAAACAATGGCAACATTGCAGTAAGGTTGCGTGCTCTGACACTATGGGCGCGGCTCTTTTTCCTTACAGATTACCGCATTGAAACACCTATCGACTGCCAGCTCATGAGGCACATTCATTCCGCCTCAGCAGTATGTATGAATTTCCGTAATGACATCTTATGTGTGTGTCATGGTTTTTAAACGAACATGGGTCATGATATCAGCACGGTAGAAAATTTTGCCGGGTGACTAATTGAAAAACGAATTCCTCTTTTTAACCTTGTGTGTGAGCCTATGTGGGCATCGAGTTATGAATGAATGTGTGTGATAATATGAATCCGCCCTCAATTATGTGGGGCAACAATATGTTCGTTAAGCAAACGGACTCACAGGGGATGGCAGATTGCATCATCACTCTGTCCATAAAGCTTTAATTATAACCTTTATGAGTTGGGCATAACTTGAATGACCCGTGGGCATTGTGGCGCTACATAAACGTCGTGTCTCGAATTGAATGACAATTGGTAAAGATTTGTCCTTTTTGTTTCCTCCTCTTTTCCTTACAGAGACCTATTTAGGTTCTTTTTGAGAATCGTAGCTTCCCTGGGCCAGCTCATGCCCTGAAGCATAAAACTATCAGTTTATTTTTACTGTTAGTTTTTAGGACGACAGGCTTACTATATTTAGCAACTGAGCTATTTTTTAGTAGGGGCCACTAGAAGGTCCTGATGAGTAAGCAGTAGGGGACTGCTTACGAAACATGTAGACCAGGTAGTGGCTATTTGCTCTACCCCAAAACCCCCTTCTTAACGTCCCCATCTAGGGAAGTGAATAAATTGTTTTTTTCCACTAGCCAGAGGATTTTTAACTTTTTGTTTTTCCCACACATTATTAGGTCCCTACACTTCACTGACACACCTCACCTTGCACCATCACATAGCCTTGTCACATTATCAGTGCTCCCGCGTAGTTCGCCAGGTCGTAGCACGCCCCGCCCCGTAGAGGGACGGGAAGACCCCAATGATGAAGCATGACACTATTGGATTTTTTTAGTGTGTGAGGGGTATTTTAACAAGCACATTGTGCTCTCATCTTTACCACCTTAAGAGAGAGTGAATCTTCCCACAATTCACAGAAATTAATATTATATATTTTTTTCACTTCACATTGATAGAATCCATTTGTTTATGCATATCTAATTGGAGGGTGATTCTATCAGTACCTCTCTACTTCCTCTTGTGTTTTGGAATAGAATGGATTTACACCAGAATTTGGCAGAAAGCTATTGGTGCTGAAAGAGTACTTTTGAGATTTGCTAGTTTTTGAGGATGTATTGCTTAAAAATATTGTAAACATCATGCCTTGAGGGATCCATGCACCCAAAATATCTCAAGGTGAGATCTGATCGGCTGCCCCCACATCAACAACAATGTTGCGGTAGCCATCTTAGGGCTAGGACACAGTCCAAAGTTCAAACAAAAAAGGTAAACAAAAGACATAAAGGGAGCATGGTAGGTATACCCTGACCCCCTAGGCCCGGAGGTGGAATCCCAGAGGGACCCTGCGTGGGATAACAAGGGTCTTTATGAAAATGAAAGCTCTTCAATAGACATAATGTTCATAGGTGCTTTATTCACAACAAATTTTCAGAACATGCTTCTTCCTCAAGAGATTGTGATCGCTGGTACAGAAACTGTGTGAGAAAGAAGAAGCTCCACTGGCATTTTGCTGAAAATTCAGGAACATATGTCAGCATGCCCCTTTAAAGTGGCATGGGCTTAATCATATCTATACCCGCTGATATATTATTCGCAAAGGTTTTGAGACCCAGCATATTAGGATTTCAACAAATCAGATCCATTGACCCAGGAGCTAACAAAACAGATGCTCTGTGGGTTGAATCCTTTTTTGTTGGAGAAAAGGATCTCTCTGGACCTCAAAAGTCATTATGATGGATGTCAGTATAGTGGAATGGGATGCTTGGAGGAACACATCGTTGATCCAAGCAGGGTCAGTGGATAATGAAAGACAAGTAAGACTCATCCAGTTGGAAGGAATTGAAAGCTATCTAAAAATACTATAATTCTGTTAGATGAATGTCAGGCCTAATGAGAAATAGGTTTCTGATGCATAACACTGAAGGGCTACGTACCATACCTTTTCAATTGGTACTTGTACCCATCGCCTGGTGAAATTGTAAGTGTGGTCAATAGCTGGTGGTAGCCTGTGGTGATAGATCCCTTTGCATCCAGTTAATTGAATATTTAGACTCATTTCTTTGTCTTATGAGATTTAGTAATTGCTCCTGCTTCCAAAATCTGTAGACTTTTGTGGTGCATTTGCCACCCCTGGTGAATACTGTCATCAAACTGTGCAGGTATATGCCATGTGTGTTGAATAAATCCTACTCCACATGAGACATAACATTGACAATCAATGTTTATGTGGAATTTTGAATTGTATGATAGTGGGTGGTGCCTTATTGGACAGTGCTGTTGTGAGTATGGTGATAGCTAATGTTTGTGTGTTTGGTGTGTTTATGTGATGTTCTATCTAATTTGAGTGTTTTGCATATGACACCTCATTAGGGCTGTGTGCTGTAGAGAGCATTGCTGACGCCCAACTATATTGTTCAACGGTATGCGTATGACATGTGACATGAATTAATATGTAGTATGTTATGAGAATGTTGACATAACTGTGCATTGAGGCCTCCGCATAGGCACAATATTCTGCTTAATGTGTTCTACTCAGGACAATACAAGTCATGCAAACCCAACTTAATTTGCTAAGTGTGAAAACACATCATATGTGGTTCTACATGCCTAAAATGGATCCCAGGTTTGACTCACTGCTTCACAGTATATATTTTTGACAGGAGAGCAGTCCAAATGCACACATGCACTCAAATACACGTCAATCCCAAAAAGTCCTTTGTAAAGATAATGTTTAAAACTATCTCTGATTAGCCACATTATTAGCTTGCTAATTATTTGATCATAATGTGTAGAAGAGATAAGTATTATTTGAAGGAGGTAATGCTATTTTAATTGTGTTTTTCCGCTGCTCATGTGTGTTCTTACCTAGTTTTCTTTAGGACGATTACTTCATATAAAGAAATAAACTTCATCTTGAACAGAACCTCTGGTCCACTGACTGAATATGTCCGATGGTCGACGGCGTCCTTTTGCTAAAATATGCTTTTGTTGTGTCTTTTAAAGTCAGGTGTTTGTGAGAGGCCTCTTCTCACTCTTAACTGCCGTTGCGGGCACCCCCGATCTACAATGTGCCGCGGGAAGAAATCGGTGCAATCTCACCAGCACCTTCCCCCCACCCCCACTCTCGGCAAACACATAGCTCGCTACGGGGGCCAAAGAGCGAGCTACGCCACTGCTATCATGCATTATTAATTAACCTTTTCTTATCCATTGTCATTGTCATTGTTTTTCTTACCTTGTTTCTTTTTTTATTTTGTATTTAACAATATATTTATTTTATTCACTTGTACTGGGAGCTTTTGTGCTCCAGATTGTTGTGGAGGGTGCAGGCTCACACAGGCAGCAGTAGCTCGTCGCTTGCAGTTGGGGGCAGAGTCCCGTGACTAGGTCGGTCCGCTGCCTATATCTGCCTATGTGCTATCATTCGCGCAGCAGACGTGCGCACCGGGTGCGCCAAAGGCAAGCCCATCTGCGCCCGTCTGCGGCCGGCTGGGGCTAGGGGCCCCTCACCATGCCCGTTTTTTAACCTATTCTGCAATTGGCTAAGACCAACTACTTCTCCTTAAAAATCCTCTCGACTGAAAACCAACCCAGGGAAATTTTTGCTACCGTACATGAGTTGGCCTCCTCGGACAGAACTACCCTCAAACCTTCCCCCTCCCAATCCCTCTGGGACTCTCTTAACAACTATTTCATTGAGAAAATCATTGCCATCAAATCCAACATTTCACCGCCCCACCGTCCTTCACTGACCCCCAACCCCCGTTCAATCTGTCTTTCCTGGATCACAATCCTCCTCTGACCAGGGAAACCTTTTTGGCCTTGATTACCAGAGTCAAGTCTGGATCCCCCTCCGATATTTGCCCGGCATATGTTTCCTTAGGGAGATCTATTTGGCTTGTCCCTTGCCTCCTCTCACCTTTCTCAATGATTCCCTGACTCAGAGCACTGTTCCTGACCTTCACAAATCAGCAATCATAATCCCTATTCTTAAGAAGCCTGGCGCCGATCCGACTTCCCTTCCCAATTACCGCCCCATCTCCCTTCTCCCGTTCTTGGGTAAAGTCCTGGAAAGCCACGTCACTAAAGTTCTGAGTGCCTTTGTGGAGGATAGTGGCAGTTTAGCCCCCTGCCAGGCTGGCTTTCGTCCATCACACTCAACTGAAAAGGTAGTTCTTTCTGTTATGGACAAGCTCAGAGAGGGGATGGATTTCAACACGCCCCAGGCATTGGCCCTCCTTGATCTGTCCGCCACCTTCGACACGGTTGATCATTCCATCCTTCTTTCCCGTGTCGAGGCGGCCGGCATTAGGGGACATGCTCTGGCTTGGCTTACCTCCTTTCTGAGTGGCCGCACGCAGGCCGTCCATCTGGTCGACTTTTCCGCTACTCCACATAAGGTTCAATGTGGCGTTCCTCAGGTCTCTTCCCTTTCCCCTCTTCTTTTTAATGTATACATTTTCCCTCTCATTTTTGTCTTACAGCAGTTGGAGGTCACGGTCTTCAATTATGCCGACGACCTTCAGCTCATTTTCAACCTTTCTTCCTCCCCCGAGTCTATTCACAATTTCCAATCGGTTATGATTTTTATCATGGACTGGATGAACTGCAACCACCTTAAATTAAATCCAGATATAACTGAACTACTACTCACAGGTGGCAGCTCCAGTCCCTGGACCCCATTATTTTGGCCCCTTTCCTTGGGTACCCCTCCCTCACCTTCCTCCTCAGTCAAGACACTAGGGATCACTCTCAACAATCACATCACTCTTCATTCCCAGATCAGTTCAGTGGTGTCATCTTGTTTTTTAATTATTAGCACCATTCGTAAGATATCTCGTTTTTTTTCTTTTTCTGCTCTTAAATTGATCCTATTAGCCATGATCTTGTCACGCCTTGACTATGGCAACATCTTCTACAATGGGGTACCTGCCTATGATCTTCGGTGCCTTCAAATGGTCCAAATCCAGGCTGCTTGACTCATTTATGGCCTCTCTAAATCTCACCACGTCACTCCTCTTCTTAAATCCTTGCATTGGCTCCCTATTCGGGAGCAGGCCCTATTCAAGATGGGCTGCACAGCTTTCCAGGCTTGCGCTGGAACTGCTCCAGCCTTTATTAATTCGGCAATCAAAATCTATGCTCCCAGTAGGGAGCTGCGTTCCTCTACCCAATTCCTTCTGACTGTACCCCGTTTCAGGAAGAAAAGATCTGGAGGCGCTAAGTTCTCCGTCCTTGCACCCACCTTCTGGAACACCCTTCCCTGCACTATTAGATCCACTCCCTCTTACCTTGAGTCTCGCAAAGTCCTGAAGACCCTACTCTTCTCACAAGCATTCCCGGTCTACGTATCCACTCACTGCCCTCCTGGGTCCGTATCCATAGCGCCAAGGAACTGCCTGGTAATCCTGCACTCAATAAATACCTTAACTTCAACTTCAACTTCAGAAGTATTATGGTGTTCTATTCTTTACGGGAAACAACCTTTACAATGCAACTTTTACAACGCACTACCATTACAATGAAACTTTTACAACGCAACATCCATTACAACGCATGCATTTACAAAGCAACCATTACAACGCATGACACTACAACGCACACCACTACAACGCATGCCATTACAACGCAGTCATTACAACGCATACTATTACAACGCATAGCATTACAACACATAATACCCTTACACTATCCAACACTTACCCTACTGTTGCAACCCCTGGAGTTAGAATAGTAATTTTTACCCCTACACTATCCAACACTTACCCTACTGTTGCACCCCCTGGAGTTAGAATAGTAATTTTAACCCCTACACTATCCAAAACTTACCCTACTGTTGCACCCCCTGGAGTTAGAATATTAATTTTTACCCCTACACTATCCAACACTTACCCTACTGTTGCACCCCCTGGAGTTAGAATAGTAATTTTAGCCCCTACACTATCCAACACTTACCCTACTGTTGCACCCCCTGGATTTAGAATAGTAATTTTCACCCCTACACTATCCAATACTTACCTTACATGCAATGTAATATTATGCGTTGTAATGGTATGCGTTGTAAATGTAGTATGCGTTGTAGTGGAATGCGTTGTAAAGGTAGTTTCAAAGAATTCGTTGTAATGGCATGCGTTGTAATGGTATGCGTTGTAATGGATGTTGCGGTGTAAAAAATGTGTTATAAAGGTAGGCGTTGTAAAAGTATGCGTTGTAACGTCATACATCCATTCTTTACAGTTGTGGGTCATTGGACCTCCTTTGGCTCTCCAGTGCTCTTGTGGGCTACTTTGCTCATTGAACTGGTCCCTTCTCATGCAAGTAGCCTTGTGCCCTTTCTTCTATCAGGACATGGACCCTGCCCTGTTTTAACAGATGTATTTGCATGTTTGTATATTGTATGTGGTATTTGTATACATTTTGGAAAAGGTGATGGACAGAGTTTCTGAATGATGCAGAATACTCCTACCCAGTCAAGAGATCAGGGCTTGATCCATCACTGTTTTTTAGCTTACTGCACCATCCCAGCTCAGAACCTGGCTATATGCAAATTAGTCTGTTCCTGTCCCAGTGCATGATGGGAACAGGGCAGACCAAACTACCAAGCCAATTCTTCACCAGAAAGGAGACAAGCTACCGGGGACAGGTTTCTGGCATTTTAGCCGTCATCGGCCCGGCTTGCTTGAATCCTGATGGTGCAATGAGCTAGGGACTCACGTCTGAGTATACCCTCCCACACTTAGTGTGGATAAAATCAATTTTGGAAAAGGTGATGGACAGAGTTTCTGAATGATGCAGAATACTCCTACCCAGTCAAGAGATCAGGGCTTGATCCATCACCGTTTTTTAGCTCACTGCACCATCCCAGCTCAGAACCTGGCTATATGCAAATTAGTCTGTTCCTGTCCCAGTGCATAATGGGAACAGGGCAGACCAAACTAACAAGCCAATTCTTCACCAGAAAGGAGACAAGCTACCGGGGAACGGTTTCTGGCATTTCAGCCGTCATCGGCCCGGCTTGCTTGAATCCTGATGGTGCAATGAGCTAGGGACTCACGTCTGAATATACCCTCCCACACTTAGTGTGGATAAAATCAATTTTGGAAAAGGTGATGGACAGAGTTTCTGAATGATGCAGAATACTCCTACCCAGTCAAGAGATCAGGGCTTGATCCATCACCGTTTTTTAGCTCACTGCACCATCCCAGCTCAGAACCTGGCTATATGCAAATTAGTCTGTTCCTGTCCCAGTGCATGATGGGAACAGGGCAGACCAAACTACCAAGCCAATTCTTCACCAGAAAGGAGACAAGCTACCGGGGACCGGTTTCTGGCATTTCAGCCGTCATCGGCCCAGCTTGCTTGAATCCTGATGGTGCAATGAGCTAGGGACTCACGTCTGAGTATACCCTCCCACACTTAGTGTGGATAAAATCAATTTTGGAAAAGGTGATGGACAGAGTTTCTTAATGATGCAGAATACTTCTACCCAGTCAAGAAATCAGGGCTTGATCCATCACCGTTTTTTAGCTCACTGCACCATCCCAGCTCAGAACCTGGCTATATGCAAATTAGTCTGTTCCTGTCCCAGTGCATGATGGGAACAGGGCAGACCAAACTACCAAGCCAATTCTTCACCAGAAAGGAGACAAGGTACCGGGGACCGGTTTCTGGCATTTCAGCCGTCATCGGCCCGGCTTGCTTGAATCCTGATGGTGCAATGTGTGGTAATTGTATAGTCTGAACCACAGCAAAATGCCAAAAAGTGTACAGGGTCAAAGACAAGCATAAAGTCAACTTTTAATATGAGCTGTAGCTTGTTAGAGCACTGGTAATTCACTGTGATCCAGTAATTTTTGAAATAATCCTTGTTCAAATCTTTACTAAATTGGAGCAGGATGGTTCTGGTCCTATGGAAACAGAATATTGTCCCAGATGCTGAGTGCACAAAATGAAAACACCTGTTTTTTCTCACTTCTTAATCTGCAGTCTGATGGTGTCCAGGCTTAGAACTACCTAAAATGGTGCGCTGGTCTGGAAGGTAAGGGAGGATGCTGGCCGTAATGTCTTTGCGAATCTTTACTTTATCAGATGGCCATTGATTTTATGAATTCCAACTCTATAAAGGCTTCTGGTGAATGACTTTTACTGGATACTGGGGAGTGCTTACTTTGAGCTGATGGTTGCAGGTGGGGAGCACAGACAAGAGACAGATGTATCACTATCATACTGTGAACAGAGTAAGAGAGAAAGCTAGAAAAAGAAGAAAGGCAGAAATGATTATAACAAAACAGTGCACTGAATGAAAGCAGAGATGAAAAAAGAACCTGCAAGAGTTAGATGACAAGACAGGGAACCTAGGGTGGTGAAAGAATGAGACATGAGGTGGATTCAAGCCTAGGCGCCCTTGCTATTCAGTAACCCAGGCATTCTTCATCATCGAAGCAGGCTCCTAGAAACACGTTTGGACCTGCCATTTTTTTTTTACTAAACACTGGAAGAGATTGCCGAATTATTACATTCAATTCTGTTCGCCAATACGTGATGATATATCCATCTTATAGAAATTTACTTCATCACATTTCATTATAATAATACTGGCATTGTTGTACATGGCTTGTTAATTTAGAGTTAACATTTCTGTATTTGTCTCTTTATCACATGTCGGTTAAGTAAATGTTTGACGAGGCGTACAATATATACTTTTATATTTCGGGGCCGATCTACAAGGAAGTGCTGCAGCGTGGCACCGCTAGCCATTTCGCTGTGCCACACAGCGGCACTTCCGAAGCACAGGGATGCAAGATCTTTATAAGAATATGTCACATCTCTGTGCTTCCCCGTGCCCTGGCGCACAAACTGCAGCCATGCGCTGTCGCATGCACCCTTACCCCATGGTGAGGAAAAGTCACCCAGGGTGGTTTTTCACGTCCTTGTTAATATGGAGGAGCCCCTGCGCCACCAGTAGGTCACGAAAAGTGACGTACTGGTCGTGCAGGAGGCTTGTAAATCTGCCCCTTTAATGTGTAGTTTACAGGAGAAACAGGCAGTCAATGTTTCTTACAGGGGTTTGTCAAACAGCCCTGTTATCTAGTACCTAAAATATTTCATCTGTATCTTTACCCAGCGAAATGGCTACCACATGTCCGGGAAATACACTGGGGCATATTACCAAGGGCATTATCGCCGCTTTAGCAGGAATTTTTCCCGCTAAAGCGGCGATAATTGTATTGCCCTATTAGCTAGCTGTCGCTAACACCAGTTAGTGACAGCTAGTAGGAGATAGCGGGCATTTAGGTGCCCACTTTGCATGTCAACGATAATTATCGCTAATAACATGCAAAGTGGGCGTGCTCGATATTAGCGACTGGAAACAGTCGCTAACATCTCTATCTCCTATTACCAACTTTTGGAAATAATCATGCAAAGCGCGATTATCTCCTAAAGCTAACGCCTGCCCAGAGCTGTTCTTAGCCATGTTATCCAATGCTAGGTGGATAACATGGCTAAGAGCATTTGCTCGGTAATGCATGAATATTGCTGATTTTACAGCGATATTCATGCATTTCGGCTGATTTTTATCGCTTAGGAGATAAACCTTGATAATAGCAAGGCTCCTAAGCGATAAAAATCGGCTTAGCTCGGCGATATTAATATTGCCGCTAAATCAACATAGCGATAATCATCGCTTGTTGTTGGTAATATGCCCCACGATTCTTAACTTAATAAACGTACATCTCAAAGAAGCAAGACGAGAACATCTATGCAGCTTTATCAGACTCTAGATGGGATACATTAAATAAAAAAAATAAAAAAAGTGAAGGGAGATAACATTTGCGATAAAAATCAATACGTGTGGTATTAATGATCAGATAGAGGCAAATGACATTAGTCATTACGACCAGAATGCTGAGCCCATAAAGAAATGACGAAAAAGAGTGCAGTACGCCAGCCTCCGACTCAGTCCACAACAAATGATAATGCTTTGAGCGCTAGGTTTAGCAGATACATCGTTATTACAGTAAGATGCAAATACAAATACCAGAATGTGTGAATGAACAATATCTTTTAGATCTAGCAGAAGGCTTGCGAGAACAATCCTTGCCTGTCATAATCTTGCCATTACAGGCCAATCCGTTTTACGCGAGCCAGACACTTTATTTACTGAGGCTTTTGCGGAGACCTCGGCACCTACAGTAATGGGGTCGCTGTCAGCCCTTCTAATAGAGGCATCGCTCATAGCTCATTAGAATACAGTAGCTTTAAGCCCTAGGCAAAAGCTTGACAGATCGAGTACTGCTCACCCTGAGCTTTTTATAGTTCAGTATATTGTTCAGAGTTTATGTCACATTTCGCTTACATCCATAAGATTTGTCAAATAGAGGTATACTCATTGTCATAAAATAAATGTTTGCATCTATTTATACATAGTTTAGCGTGATTGCATTCTGCAGAGGCCATTATCGTCTGTTAATGACTCCTTCAAAACTATAGAAGGGACCGGGATGAAAAAAGAGGCCCCTACCTCAGTGGTGGGGGCTTACCAGCATAGAAACCCTGAGCCCGCCTCCAGACATCCCCCACTTACTCCCGAAGTAAACATAGCAGGAGAACTCGGCTTCATGACTCATCAATTCATCAACTGAGGTTTGGCCAGGGTCAATCACTATAGAATGTCAAGTTGAAATTGACATTCATATCACAATACTATCCCGCTAATAGCTGAGATAATGGCTAAGATTCACAAAGGTTTAACGTCGGACTGGCGTTACTTTTCTAACACAAAATCGACACTAACCCTTGATGGGGATTAATGATCCAATGCAAATTGATATTTGGGTTGGTTTGTATGAAAAAGTAACGCAAAGCAGTGCAAAACTCCCATGAAACCAACCATGCTTTTTGACTCAAAACCTTATCGACTAACATTAGTAGACAGGGCTTAGCACCTAAAATTAGTACCACTGGAAAGCAGCAGGCGTTAAAAGGAGAAATGTTTTCCTTTTTTCTCTTTTTCCTAACTTTGCATGTGTGCTGCACTGTACAGTGCACATACAAAGAAGGAAATGGTTTAAAACTTGACTAGGCATAGCATTTTGTACAAGAAAAGTACCTTTCCTGTACAAAACCTATGGTAGACTCAAGTATACACCATAGCACTATGGCGTACAGATGTGCGCCAGGCACATGGTAGCTAAAAGCTGCTTCTGTGCTAAGGAGAGAGGAGGAAAGAACCTTGGGGCAGATCAACAAGACCCCACGATAAAATTATCGGCGCTTTAGCAGCCGTTTTCGGGCAAAAAGCGGCGATAATTTATCGCCCTATCAGCAAAGACCGCCCAGCTTTGCATCTCTAATGAGATGCAAAGTGTGCGTAAGCGACATTTCTCCTATTATCAATCTACACTCTAACCTGCACAACGATAATAAAAGTAGCGCTAACCGCGCTTATCGCTACTTTCCTTACGCCTGCTTTCAATCCGGCTTAGCCATTATGTCCAATGGATGGTGGATATTATGGCAAAGTCTGCCCTGCCCTACCATCAAGCTATCGCCTATGGCTGTGCAATTAACGCTGGATTTCCAGCGATAATCGCACATTTAGCAGCTATCGCTTAGAATTTTTATCGCTTTGGAGATATGCATCGCTGATAGCGCGCTATCTCAGCGATAAAATCCAGCGATAGCCAGTGATAATTATCATTGTGCTAAGCACGCTTAGTGATGATTATAGCCGGCTGTTTCTGATATGCACCCAAATCTCTGAAGATATGGTGTTCTCCTGCTCCCTCCCTGTCAAACAATGCAGCGCAGCCACTTTGGCTGTGGCGCTGTGTTCCGTGATTTTTTGAGACTCTGGGCCAAAGTGTGCAACTGTTTCTTTCCAAGAGATTGTGGGGGAATCAAAGGATTTTCACAACCAACATTTTTTGCTGTCTTTGCCCAATGGGAAAAAGTGATTCCACTACATATGAATGGACTTCGCATGTCAGAACCTTATCCATGCAGAGTTTTATGGTTTGGGTAAAAAGGTGGTATTAATTACACCTAAATGGCTTTAATACCACCACAAGCCCGAGTGCAAGTGTATCACAACTGAAAGCACTTTCACTCAATCAATGAACAGGTGGTTTGTCCTGTTGATCTCTTCATCAACAGTGTCAGTACCAGGTTTCCAGGATATCCGCATGATTTGAAGGTGCTTCAGAGGAGATATGTGCTGCAATATACCTTACACCAAAGAACAACTGGCTTGCTGGTAAGCTGATGCACAGTACTTTTTTTGACAATGAAGTGAAGTAATATTCAGCAGGAAACTGATGTCCCACATATGTTGTTGTTTCAAGGGATTCCAAATACCCACATTGATCCTGGTTACTCACACCATTAAGGAACCAAGCTACACCAATGAAGGATACTGCAATGAAGTACATGTCCACCCCAGGGGACCTGTTGAATTCAATAAGACTAGTGTTGCCTGCTGGAAAGTGGGTTAATAGTAGGGGCAAATGTTAATCTGCCCCTGACAATAAGGCTGCTACCAAAGTATAGGGATCAGTACATGTCTTATAAAATTATTCCCCTGCTCATCCCTTGGTAGCTTGACTTTGAGCAGGCGGGATTAACTTTAAAAAAAACTATGTAAAGCATTTAAAGCACAAGTTTTGTAAATACACATACACACAATAAATATCCAACACCAATTTATCAAAATAGGAAATATTTAGTCTTTAAAAGGACACCAAAACAAAAAAAACTATGTAGGGAACCACTGACATGAATATTTAAAGAATTCGCTGTATATAGCATGTAGAAATCAATGGCCCATATTGGGACATCTGGCCACGCTAGACTGGGTCAAAGTCAAAGTTTCCGGCTGACTATGACGGAGTCCTGTGCTGCTATCCTTCGAGGTAGGTCTTGGTCAAAGTTTTTTAACTTCTGACTTAGAAACGTTTCTGGAGCTTTTCGTCCCAGGGTCCCTCGAAGTTCTCTGCCAGTTTGGACTCGGTGAGGATTTGCTGGCTTGCCTTGCAAAGAGCTACCGGTCAAACTTGTGGAAGTCTGACCACTGGAACCTCCCAACAGGATGAAAAAGTGACCTGGGCTGGCTCGTGGTTGAAGGTGAGCTGCTTGGCTCTTTCTGTTGGTTCCAGTCACCTTTTCTACGTTGTGACTTAGAAACATTTACAGAGCTTTTTCTTCAGGAGTCCCTCGCTGCTTTTCACCAGACTGGATTTGGTGAGGGTTCGCCAGCTTGGGTTTCAGCCTACTCCTGGTCAAACTCTGGAAGTCAGACCTCCGGAGCTTTTCAACGGAACAAACCTAGATGGCAGGCCGGCTCGCAGTTGAAGGTCGTCAGCTTTGCTGGCCAGGTCAAGTCTGTCCACTTTAGGAGCTTTTTTACAAAGTTGGTCCAAACTTTTCCAAACTTCTGGAACTTATTCCTGAAGTTTTACAAATGGTCCCAAAGTGTCCAAAACTTACTCCCAGGGTCTAGAAGCTCCAAGATGGTCCTTGAAAGTTTGGGACTTGAGTTCCCACATTTCACTTGGACAAACCCCTTACAAATTCACTGGTAGTACTGCAGACTGAAGTTTATTTCTGGTGATGTTCCAGGTGACCCCAGTTAACCCGTAGGGTACAGGGAGTTAATCCTTTAGTCCTTTTGAAGCAAGGTAGTCCACAGGGATGTAGATCAGGATTGTGCAGCAGGTGCAGTCTTCAGAGTGCACGGCCCGGTTGATGCAAATCAAACTTCTCAGCATGGACCCTTCTACTCTCAAGTTTTAAGCAGCCGATCTGAGAGGCTCTGCCTCTCTCAAATACTTATTCTCTGGGTCAAGCAGGAGGGCACTCCTGTCCAATGAGGTGTAGGACAACACCCCAGGGGATGACCACATCCTCCAAAGTGTAGCACTATTTTCTCCCTGGGAGCACCATTTCTGCAAAACTCATCATGGCTGATTTTACGGCAGAGAGAGTAGAGCTGGCAAAACACGTCTCCAGGATGGCTAATCTCCGTAGTCTCTACCCCTTGCATCTGCTCATTCCTTTCTTAATCCTACCATCTGGTTGGGTTCAAAGAGAAGAGTTGTAAATTAAACTGGCTTCTTCTGCCTGTCTCAGACTTCCTTTGAAGAATATTGTTTACAACCCCTCCCTCTGATCTGGAATTTCTTTGTTGCAGAGCCCTGCCGTCCCAGAAGAGCTGTCTAAACCCAGGGGCTAGGTATCACCCCAGCAAAGGAGCCTGGCTAATCCACTTAACTCTGACCAATCAGGACAGACCACTGGAAGGTTACATTTTACCTTAGAAACAAGAAGGTCTTATACATTCTTTTCTGTCCACTTTAGGAGAAATTCAACAATCCCATATTGTTGGATTTATCAATACCATTTCAGGAAGTCCTTGAAAGCAATATTTAGGATTCTCCTAGTGTGAATTATCAGTGAACAACATCTTGCCATGTTAACCTACATGGCAGGGGATTTGCACTAAACAGCCATGCAATATTATATGCAATGGTCTTAAAGGTAGTTTTAATCCTGCTGCCCTATTATGTACTAGGGCCTTACAGGGGAGCTCATGCCAATCATAGGGGTAACCTAACCCATAGCGTACTCTATTGTATGTAGGTGTTTTCACAGTATTCTAAATGTCATTTTCAGCATAGCACTGGCCCTGGGCCTAGTTAAATTGGTACTACAATTGGTTCCGTAGGGTTACGCAAATTATTTTTTCACCATAATAAATTGTATTTAATTTCATCCTACAAAAATTAAAGTAAAAGATACACCACACAGTATATTTATAGTACACATATATATTATGTGAGCTTCTTGTCATACATATGGCTGCTATACCATCAAATTCATAGCAACAAACATTGAAAATAACTTTTTAGACAAACTAAATAAAGGGCAATTATATTTGTGACATAAATGACAAACATGTGCAAAATGATCCCATTTTACAACATAAAAGGTGTCACAAAGATCAAGGTGTTCCGTATTTTCAGATGACAATGTGGTTCAATTCACTCCCTATTATGCCATTACAAATATTTTAGATAGGGGGAGTGGCTTCAGACGTGACGTAGCTGTACATTGACGTTTCGATCCAGGATGTATGTGTTGCTGTAAAAACTTCACAAAGGGTCTTCATCAGGATTGGCAGCAGAGTATATAGACAGCCAATGAAGGAACTGAACTCATCCAATTCTTGGATAGAGCCTGCTTGAAATTATTCAAATAAGGTCCTTACTCAGCAAAGGCGGTATTCTTGTTCTTCATGTATGATTTCCATCTGGACCAACGATTCCAGGACAGACGGCCTAAAATTATTCAGGAATTTCCTGAAAAGACAGAAGACTGTAATCTGTGTGAAACCTTTTATGTTGTAAAATGACACAACAATTATATTTTTCCTTTATTTGGTTTGTCTTAAAAGTCCTTTTCAATGTTTGTTTTTATTAATTTGATTGTATGGCAGCCATATTTATGGCAAGAAGCTCACATAATATATATGTGTGGTGTATCTTTTACTCTCATTTTTGTCAGATGAAATTAAATACGAATTACTGTGGTGCAAAAAGAATTGCGGAACCATGCGGAACCAATTGTAGCACAAATCCACTATACCCAAGTTCTGAGGGACACTGGATCGCCCCATTATATGTAATGGCCTGGGCCTAGTTAGACAGAGCCTAGGGTGATTCAGAGTCAGTTATCACTAGTACCAGTCAGCAAAAAGTTAGGGGGTGCCCAGGGCACAGGATGACTTTGCAACATAGCCCTTCCCAGCCCCCCCCAAAAAGAAAGGTGATGGATAACTTACCTACACCAAGGTACTCCTCTTCAGGTCGAGGGTGATGTTTAAAATGGACAACTGGTAGAAGGCTGTGAGGAAAAAACAGATTAGAAGAGAGATGTGAACTAATTCAAAACATAATTGACTAATCCTAATTTTAAGACTTTCGGTATTCACAGAAGGTATTTAGGAGTCCTAAAGTTAGGAGTCCTAACTTTACTACTCCTAAATCGAGAAAAATCCTAATTTTAAGACTCTAGAGATTCACAGAAGGCATTTAGGAGTAGTGATATATTAGTTACAAGATGCTAGCTTTGTAGTGGTGTGAGGTGAGAAGGTATTTAGTCAGTAAATAATTATCTATTCTCTTCAAAATAAATATTTACTTGATTTTAAGTATTTCAACTATGGAATATCTAATGATTTTAATTATATTTTAGCTGCAGGCTGATAGGATTGTAGTGGTCGTGGCTGGGAAGTTAAGTAAGTAATAGTTAATTAACAATTAATTATTAATTGCTCATTCATTATTTAATTGATTTTAAACATGCAAATTATGGAACGCTTATTTTTAAGGTATATTTTAGGTGTGGGCTGCTGGGTTTGTTGATGTATAGGGTGGGAAGGTAATTAAGAATTGAATAAAAAATATTTATTACATGATAATTAATTATTTTAATTCATAGTTCATTTTTTTTAAGTTGACTTTTTTTTTGCATACGTATGTTAATTAATAATTTTTACATTTGCGAGTTTATTTTTTTTTCTACATTCATGGTGTTACTTATATATTCAATGAGTTTGAAGTACTTTTCCTGCTCTTATTTAGACTGCAGTAGAAATAGTAAAATTAATCTCTTTACAATTTGACACCTCCCTAATGTTGCTTTGTTTGGAGTGGGAACAATACATCTCACCCCTCCAGAATTCTACTCTTTCCATTCTGTTTCACAGACTGGAGAGGGAATAGTAAATCTTACCCTTCCAAATTCAAACACTTTTTTTTACAGTTGCGCAGTTTGGAGTAGAAATAGTAAATTTCACCCCCAAAATTCAACACTCTCCCTGATGTTGAACAGACTGGAGTGGAATTAGTAAACTTTTCCTCTCCAAAAGACCAAGACTTTCCCTACCATTGCATAAACTAAAGTGAGAATAGTATATTTAATATTCTTAGATTCCAGTAGTTTTAATGATGTTGATTAAATAGAGTTTATAGTATTAATTGCTCTATTTTATTATACTTTGTTATTTGTTTTTGTTTAAAAAATATATTTGTATCACATTTTGTTGTCAATTTGTTTGGATTTTTCAATTGCAAATATGTTATTTATTGGGTTCATTAGTTCATATATATTATTATATTCACTATGGGGCACATGCATCATTGTGTAGAATTGCAATTCGTAATTTACGAAAAATAGAGAATCGCAAATTACGAATCGCAAAATGGAATGCATGAATATTTTTGCGATTTTTTACCGATTCTGTAAAAATCGCAAAAATATGCGAATCGCATTTTTTTTGCGAATTTTTTGCGAATTCGCAATTTGCAAAATCGAAAATTGCAAATTTGCAAAAAATTTGCATTTTCATGCATCACAGCCAGGACACACCCAGGAAGCCAGGAGCCTGATTGCACACACCTGCGAAGCAGATTCAAACAGAAAACAGGCAGTTGGTTCATTCAGCTCTGTTTGTCTGCAGTGGAGGAGTGTTTTGGAGTGCTGCTGTTGGAGAAATGGAGACAGAAACTACCAGTCAGGATTTACAAGTCAGAAAACGAAAAATTAAGTTCAGTGAGCAAGAACTTGAGATACTAATTGAGGAGGTGACTTCGCGCCACGACCAGCTGTTTGGGAAGCTGTCTTTAAAGGTCCCTGAGGCTGTGAAAAGGAAACTTTGGCTAGCCATACAGGCTAAAGTGAATGCAGTGGGGGTTGCCCACCGGGACATCACAAACCTCCAAAAGCGTTGGTACGATTTACGCTCACGCGCAAAAGAAAGTAATGCGACAAGAATGAAGAGTTGCAAGAAGACTGGTGGAGGCTCCACTAACAACAAACCCACAACTCCCCTTGAGGATTTAGTTGAGGGGACACTTGTAACAGAAGCTGTAGTAGGAGTGACAAACATAGACACCTCTGAGCATGCTGGCACTTCTCAAGGTAAGAGTAATTTTTTTAACAAATGCAAACTTAAATTAAATAGGGTTGCAGGATGTATGTAGACATGTATTTGATGCTGTAACATAATTCTAATCTTCTGTTACATCCTCACTTGCATAGCACTAGTGTAAAAGGCAATTTCATTGAACAGTGCAATGCATCATGGGAGTTGTAGTTTTTAAGTCCAAATTATTATTCATGAATGCAATATGTACATAGTCTGTTTGCCTATCAAATAATTTTCAAAGACATGGTAAATGAAGATTTCAAAGGCGTCCTTCATCTGGAACACATGTTGTCTTTATTTGTAATCTTTTATGAGAGAAGACATTACATTGATATCATGCATCATTTTTTTAATTTTAGATTTAAAATGAAGCAAACGCTTTTGATGAGATCAGCATGGATATACATAGCCAATCAGACAATAATACTGTGAGTTCTTCACCAATTAGAAAATCAGTGCATAAAGTACAGGAATTAGAGTCTGAGGAAGATGCAAATGGCACAGAAATTGTGGTTGATGATTCTCAGAAGCCTGCCACTTCAACAAAACAGTTTAGTGGTTGTAGAAGAATCCAACAATTCTACAGAAGAAGGCCTCGCTCTTCCAATCCAAGAGACTCCACAGTGGATGATGTCCATGCAAGTACAGTTGAGCTCAAATTATTGAAAGTGCAGCGTCTTCAGGGTAAAGATCTGAGAGTAATAAAGGGAAAAATTAGTCATATGGTTGAAGACCTCAGTGGAATCAATAAGACATTGAAAACATTATCCAAGGTCATTGAAGGGGCGCATACTGCCTCAAATCAGAATTTTGAGCGTTTAGCAAATACTTTAGTGACAATATCTGATGTCTTTCAAAGTCAAAACATTGCCAATTGTAATAGACATTTGAGAACTGTGGCAAGTATGCACACTTATACCCGGGCTCTGAATAAGGTGACCAGCAGCAATGCACGTCTCATCAAACACACAATGCGCATGCAAGAAGAAATTAAAAAGTGTTGTGCAGATCTATGTGAAGGATTTAAAAATATGAAAAGTGGGGTTAATGTGCTGCCACCTGATGATAACCAGAATACAGCTTATGAAGGCAATGTTATCAATGAATCTGCAGGAACCAGTGGTGATGCACACACCAATTATGTGGGTGAACGCCGTAGCAAAAGAGGAAAATATATTAATATTTGCCCTGTCATGGTTTCTGATTCAGTTAAAAATAAAGCTTTAGGTTTGCGTGGAAGGAAGAAGTGATTACTTGTTATTGTTGCATTTCATTTATTACATTTTCTCTATACAATGATATGGACTAAGGATTACATTAGGCCAATATCTGGATTTTTTTACTTTTTGAGAAGTTATGCTTTGAATTGTTTTTTCGAAATACTATTGTGTGAAACATGGTAAAATAAAGTGTTTAATTTTGGAAGCAAAAAAAAATATTTCCTACCTTTTTTTAAAAGTAATGTTGTGTAATTTCGGCCCTTCTTCTTCTCCCTTCCGCTGCGTCCGGTCCATGAACTCTCGCATGTGGTTGTTGTGGCTGGTTGAAATTATTTGGTAGCAAATCATCTACATCTAGTTCAAGGCCTCTCCTAGTTGCTAGGTTGTGCAAGACTGCACATGTTGCAACTATTTTGCAACACACATCTGGCCGATATTGCAAGGCTCCACCAGTCTTATGCAGTATGCGGAACCTGGACTTCATGACCCCAAACGTCCTCTCTATTATGCTGCGGGTTGAGATATGGGCATTGTTGTACAGTTGTTCTTTGCGTGTAGTTGGAGTCAGGTATGGGGTGAGAATGTAAGACCTCACTCCATATGCACTATCTCCTAAGTTGAATGATGAGATATGGAAATTAACATCACACACATTGCAATGGATGTCAGAAACATTAGAATTGGAAGTAAACAAATACAGTTTACCTAATAAATATCCATCTCCAAATTCTCCAGAAAGTAGGCGATCATGAATGGCACTATGTTTGAAAATGTATGAATCGTGGGCACTACCTGGGTAGCTGGCAACTAAGTCAGTGATGATTCCTTTGGAATCACAGATTGCTTGTATGTTTAAAGAGTGGTAATTTTTCCTATTTCTAAAAATGTACTCATTAGCAGCTGGGGGACAAATGGGGACATGTGTTCCATCAACACATCCTATGACATGTGGGAAGTGTGTCACGTTATAAAAGTCTAACTTTCTAGTGTATAACCCACCGAAAGCGTCACCCTCTTCTTTAATGCAGTTGGTCCATCTTATAGCGGACTTATCACTCAAGCACCCGCACTTCATAGTACTAGGTGATTTCAACCTGCATGCCGAAGATCCTACATGCACTCAGACCATCCGATTTTTAGATTCTCTACAGAGCCTGAGTCTAACGCAATTAATCCAAGGCCCGACGCACGTTGCGGGCCATACGTTGGACCTAATTTTCTCAAATCTCCCGGGTACTATAACCCACCCTCCCCTTCCCCTCACCTGGTCCGACCATTATCTTCTCCCGGTCGACATCCTGTTGCCTCCAGCACCGAACCCGGTGGAACTAGGAACGGACCATAGGAGAAAATGGCATAAAGTTGCCTGCACTGCCTTAGAGCCTGTCTTTCGGTGCTCCCTTGTACCTCACATAGAAGACATTGATATCTGCGTTACTAAGTTTAACGCGACCTTACTGTCTGCCATCGACGGTATTGCTCCATCCCTACCAGTCTCGTCTGCTAGATCCCGTCCCTCAGCCCCGTGGTTCTCTGCAGCCCTGCGTGAAGAAAAAAGCTGCTGTAAAAAATTAGAACGCAGCTGGAGACTAGCCTATGATCCAGAGGCAAAAAGCATTTATAGAATGGCCTTAAAGAAATGTATTAAACTAAAAAAGTCTGCAATGAGATAATTTTTTGCCTCCCAAATCAAAAACGCAGATAACTCGGCTAAAACTTTGTTTAATATTGTTAAAGATTTTGTCAAACCTCCCGCCATGACACCTAATAATCTCTCCAGTCAGTCTCTTTGTAATGGGCTATCAGATTTTTTTCAAGAAAAAATCGAGAAAATGTCCTCCTCTTTTCCATCAGTCTCTGCACCTGAACAATCCCTGTCCTCTGTCTCAAACAGGAATGACATTGTACCATCCCTAGTAGCTTTCAAGGACCTTACCTCAGACCTTGCACTTAAACTGCTTGTTCAGTGCAAATCAGGTTCCCCTCTAGATCCGGCCGACCCTAAGGTTATGAGTGATCTTGCTACTCTCTTGATAGAGCCACTTACCTCTATATGGAATGCCTCACTACATCTAGGCCAATTTCCTACTGTTTGGAAAGAAGCCTTGTTAGTACCTATCTTGAAGAAGACAGATGCGGACCCTACGCAATTTTGCAATTACCGTCCCATTTCCCTCCTTCCGAAACCAGCGAAGGTCTTGGAAAAGGCCGTTCACCTACAACTCGCGTAATATCTGGAGACTAATTCCTTACTCCATGATTCCCAATCAGGTTTCCGCACAGGTTTCAGTACGGAAACAGCGCTGTTGGAAGTCTCTGAGACCATTCGAGAATGTGTGGATAGGGGAGAGGAGGCCATGTTGGTCCTCCTCGACCTATCCGCCGCTTTCGATACGGTGTCCCACAAGAGACTTTTAGATCGATTGGAGCAGATTGGACTGGGCGGCTCCGCCCTGTCGTGGATTAGCTCCTTTCTCCAAGGACAAACACAGAGGGTCCTTCTTAGACCGTTCCAATCTGAGTGCAAACCACTTGTCTGTGGAGTCCCACAGGGCTCTGCTTTGAGTCCATTGTTTTTTAATGTTTATCTGGCCCCTCTGGCCAAGGTGGTTGAATCATGTGGGGTCAGAGTGATCTCTTATGCTGATGACACACAGCTGATGTTTTCTTTTAGAGATCACTCTGACTCCAGCCTCGCCAGCTTTCGTCACTGTCTGGGCGAAATATGCTCCTGGATGGCTTCTAACCATCTCCGACTCAACACTGACAAGACGGAGGTCTTGTTTTTTAATCAAAAAATGACTATACCCTCCACCTTGTGGTGGCCGACGGTACTCAATCCCCCCCCCCATCCCTGTTCACACTGCTCGCAACCTGGGTTTCCAGTTTGACGATGCTCCTGTGGCCCTCAAATTAATAAGGTTACTGCAGCCTGTTTTGGGAAACTACGGATGATGAGAAAGATCTTTCCATTTCTGCCTTTGGATGCTCGCAGAACGGTCACACAGGCATTAATTACCTCACACTTGGATTATGCCAACAGCCTCTACGCAGGGGCCCCCCAGTACCAAATTGAACGCCTACAAATAGTTCAGAACGCGGCGGCGAGGCTGATTGGCAACATCCCCTTCCGGCATCCGGTTTCAGCTTATCGCAAAGAGCTTCACTGGCTCCCAATAGCCAGTCGCATCAAGTTCAAGATGCTAACCCTTGCTTTTCGGGCCCTTAATGGAACAGAACCGGAATATTTAAGAAAGAGATTAGTACTATCTCACTCAGTCAGATCCATACGATCCTACAATCTACGTCTCATTGTTGTCCCGCGGTTCCGCCGCTCTAGAATGGGCGGCAGAGCCTTTGCAGTCCTCACGGCCAAATTTTGGAATGGCCTACCTTTAGATCTCAGATTTGCTCCCTCTGAAGCATTCTTTCATAGCCGTCTCAAGACGTGGCTATTCTCATCTGCATAGGTAGTCTCCCTTTTCCTGCTTACAGTCTTAGCGCCGGGACACCCCCGCTGGGGATAGCCGTGCGCTCTACAAGCTTCATAAATAAATAAATAAATAAAATAACTTGGTCTGCAGCAACTCCTGATGCGTTGAGGGGAAAATTATGTGGTGATTTATCCTATGGAGCATTGCATTCAGGAAGTCATTGAAAAATCTAGACAATGCACTCTGTGAAACACCACCTGCAACTGCTATTACACATTGGAAGGAGCCAGAGGCTAAAAGGTGTAGACAACATAAAACCTGCACATGGGTGGGTATAGCTTGAGTTCTACGCGTTTGCCTTTGCAGTATGGGGTCCAACTCTGCAATTAAATCAATGATGGTGTCTGCATTAAGTCTATACTTATCATATATGTCAGCCTGTGTCTGCCCAAGCAAAGTAATGCGCAACCTAAAAACCCTTTCACTGAGTTCTCTTCTCCTCCTCCCTGCTGCTCTCATCCGCCATCTACGTGCTAAGAAAATTGCTGCTGCCATCCTGGAAGAGATCCAGAGTCATTCTGAAGTCCCTTTTATAGGTTGCTGATCATTTCCACATGTGTAGTGTAAAAAAAAAAAATTACCACCTGCTCTCACTTCTTCTTATTTTTGCACTTCCTAAATGTGTTTTCTTAGAATAACTGACATGTGCGAAAATTGATGCATTCCATTTTTCGCAAATTTTTAAGGATTCCTTAAATTTGCGACTTTTTAAGGAATCGCAAACAGAATTGCGAGTTTTTAAGGAATCGCAATTAGTTTTGCAAATTTTTTAGTAATCGCAAAAGTAATTGCGATTCCAAAATAGACAAAAAAATGATGCATCACATTTTCAGATATTGCATTCGCAAACGGCCGAATTTTGCCATTCGCACCATTTGCGAATGCAAAATCTGTTGATGCATGTGCCCCTATATGTATATAGAAATTCACTGAAAAAAACATGGGTTTCAGACACGTTATAGTTAGGAATTAGCATTTAAAAAACCTTAGAAATTCACAGAAAAACACATAGATTTCAGGGGCGTTATAGTTAGAAATTAGCATTTAAAAGAACCTTTGAAATTCACTGAAAAAAACATAGGTTTCAGGCACTTCATAGTTAGAAATTAGCATTAAAAAAACCTTAGAAATTCACTGAAAAACCATAGATTTCAGGGGCGTTATGGGTAACTGGAAAATTCACTTGTACAAAACCATTGAAATTCCCCCGTCATAGTTAGTTCAGCTAACTATAACTAGCGCGCCCGCAATGCACTGCTGATGATGACACATATTACAATATTCATGACATGGTCAGTGAAATCACTCATGGTTGGCGCATTTCAGTTGGGGACATAGTTCTCCTCTAATCCTGAGGGCTCCTGGGAGCTAACTAGCCCACCAAGTGCTTCCAGTAAACGCCACTGCGCTGTGTTTCAGAGAGGTGGCCCAGGCCCTGCCACTTTTTACATCTCTCTGCAACACAGCTCTGTGGTGCTTACTGGAGGTACCTAGTGGACTACTTGCACCCTAGGGACACTCAGGATTCAGGGGGACTTAATCTCCCAAATTAAAACAGACACAGGGCGCATTTACACCATGGTGAAGGGAGTGGATGGTGTAGGAAAGTGGCTCTGTACATACTAGACCAAAGTAAGATACTGTGTGTATAGAGTCCCTAGTCCCCAGAGGTTTGGTAGAGGTTAAAGTTATATGTAACCTTTCTCTCTAAAGAGGTACCTTGGTCGAGCACAACGGCAGTATCAGAGGACAGTGTAAAGCATTTGTTGTACACACTCAGTCAGCAAATGGTCTCACACACTCAAGAACTGAACTCTAGGACAATTATTTTGTATCAAAAGATATAGGGGCTGATTCTGATTTTGGTCGGAAGGTCTCCGAATGATGGTCAGAGCCCTTGTGACCGAACCGGAATGTGTTGCAGGGATTCCTTTCCGACCTAGCCATTCTGATGGGCTCTGTCGGAAAGGAATCCAACTTGGATTTCCGGATTGCGGACGACAGGCTCGTCTGCCATCCGGAAATCCCTCAGTACTCCCCCGGCCGCCTCTTTGTGACCGAGGGAGTACGATGGCAGCTTTTCACTGCTTTTTTGTGCTGGTGTTTCCGACATGAAAAGGCAGTTAGAAACTGTCTCTGGGGGCCCCATTTGGGCCCCCATGGGTGTGAGGCCACCGAATGGCAGCCTGGGGCTTTGATCCCTACACTCGGTGGCAGGCACCTTGGGGTGCCGGCCACAGGGTGCAGGGATGAACTGCACCCCTGCATTTCACAATAGAGGCATCCATTCCGCTCGGAATGCATGCTCCCATTGTGAAGTATACGAGTGTGACTGAACAGGGTTCGGTCGCATCGTACTTGCAGGGCCGTAACTGACCACAGCAGTTCGGTCAGTTATGGCTCCTGACCGATGTTGGACGGACCTGAGTCCATCCGATATTGGAATTGGCCCCTTAGTTGTTTTATTTTAGAACCATCAAACTATCAAAATATACTTTCTCAGGATGAGTTACTTTAGTTAAAGACTTTTTGAATGCAATAGTTGCAGTTTGTTGCAAGAGGCAACACAATTTCAAACACAATGCAACATTGAACTCAATGAGAATTTCTGGTTAAATGCAATTAGTTACTTTGTAGATTAATTTTCTAACCACAGGACTGGATCCTAGATTCAGTCCCGGGACATGAGCAGTAAACAGTTAAGTAAAAGTGTTTTGGTTACAGTAGTGAATTTGAAGGAATATTATTGTATTTAAAAAATTGACACCTAATCTTTTTTTGTTGGAATTACCGATGTTATCCTACGGAAGGAAATGTAATTTGCAGGTAAAGTATTTTCACGTTACTTTTGTAATCCAGTGCTGAACTCCTAGGTTCAGCACTGGGACCTCTATATAAAACAGGCAAGTCATTAAGTTTTTATCGTTGGCTCGATTTTTAAAGAATATTTATAAGTTTCAAATATCGACACTTAGAAACGTTATCAGCAAAAAGCAGGCAATGATATCATATGGAAGGAAATTCAAGTTACTGGTAAGTACGGTTAGAATTACTTTTCAGGATCAGTACTGGGCTCATAGATGCAGCACTGAGGGCTCTCCTGATAACAGGTGAGTAAATCAGAATTCGTAGTTTGGCTGATTTTAGATGAATATTTTAATGTTAGAAAACTCCACACTTAAAAGAATTCCCAAGTGAAACCAGTCAATGTTCGCCTATGGAAGGAAATTCAAGTAACTGGTAAGTACGGTTAGAAAAGTGAGTTATCGGCTTTTAGGTAACTACTCGACTGGCAGAGTTAAGATTCTGGCCATAGACTGAGGGTTCTCCCATGGTCAAGTAGGTACAGTTGGTACACCCTCAGCGGCACAGGTGCAGCTGGGTGCAGAGGAAGTTAGGCCCAATGTTATCCAATTAGAGGCAGGGGGCCTTCGGTTGGTGGCTGCTGGCTAGCAGGCTATGCGGCTGTGGGAGCTAGGTTCCTGGTCACTTGCTACGGGCAAATGGGGAAGTAGGATATTACAAAGCTTGCACTGCCAGGGGCACTCGGGCGGCTGGGTGCAGGGTGCTTTTGAGCCATTGGGCGGTCAATGTTATTCAATGGAGATCTTTAAAAGGGAACATAGGCTGCAGGCTCGGGGATGGTGGATCTTATTGAGTGACGAATGGGGTAAGTTGGGTAGGAGGGCACCCTGGAGTTGGGCACAGGAGGCCTGGGGGTGCCGGGTGCAGCGGTGTCTTTGGACGTAGGGAAATCTTAACCTCTGCTGCTCGCGGTAGGAGGGGTCCCTGGTTCTGAGTATGCAGGCGTTGTCTTGGTCATCGAGGAGGGCCCTTGGGCACTGGATTCCAGGTCAAAATCACCGGGGGGACGTCCTCAGGGTCTTTGTCATCTCGGACACAGGCCGGGCTCGGCGGGTGCAGAGTGGGCTGGTTTTGTGGTTCCTGGCTGGCACAGTCTATAAGAGGGTCAAGGCAGGCAGGTCCTCCGGGGTTCTTGAGCTTGCTATCTGCAGGAGACGCCGGGATATAGCAGGAGCAGGTTCTAGGATCAACAGGCCTGTGGGGATAAGGCCAAGTCAGTTGGTGTCGTCCGCACAGCAGGTCTTCTTCTTCTTGGCCTTCTTTCTTGTTTTGAAACTGAGGAAGGAAGGTTCAGGGTGAGAGGGGGTCAGGAGCCTATCTCTGATTGGTCAGGGCTCCCCATCCTCAAAATGGCCGGGGCCCAGAGTTGTGCTGTACCTCGCCTCTCCCACCTGAGGTGTGGGGTTGGCACAGCCTGGCACATCCCCTTTCCTCATGTAGGGTTTCCCGACAGTCTTCCCACCAGAGGGGGGTCAGAACTTGTGGAGGCCATTTGCTGAGTACAGCAAGTGGTCTGGAGAAGCTCACAAAGGTGGTATGCCTTTGAAGCTTCCCCCTTGGGGGAGGAGACCTAGCACCTCACCCAGGATATGCATTGTTGCAGGCCTAGTAGAGCGGGGGCTCTCCACCCAGGGGTCCAGCAACATGTCTGCTGTGTGGCAGCCTAGGCAGCCTCTCAGACAAGACTTGGACTGTAGGTTAGGTTTCAAGGGGCATCTCTAATATGCCCTCTGTAGTGCATTTTACATTAAATCCTGCACTGGCATCAGTGTAGGGTTAATGTGCTGAGAAGTTTGATATCAAACTTGTCAGTCTTCAGAGTAGCCATTATGGTGCTGTGGAGTTCGTAATGACAACTTCCCGGCACCATATACTCTTAATGGCATCACTGCAGGAATGGTCCTGGGTACTGTCGGGCACAGGGCTCATGTACCTGTGCAAACACCACTGGCATAGTGCACCCAGCTACTGGGGTGACTGATGTATGCCAGGGCAGTGAGTTTGTGGGCATGGCGCACAGGGATGTGTGCCATGTCGACTCTTTATTTAGTTCTGCACCAGGACACTCAGTCTGCAAAGGCAATGTGTGGGTGTCATGGTGCAGGGCCCCTAAGTGTGGCAAAATAAGTGCTGCAGCCCTTAGGTGTCTTCTCTGGTCACAATGCCGTGGGTACCTGGGTACCATTTACCAGGGGCTGATATGTGGCGAGAGATGCCAATTGGGTTTCAGCTTCAATACAGTTTTAGGGAAGGGACACAGGCCCTAGGCACCTGATTGGCAGGAGCCTAGGGCACACTAAGTCAAAGCACATCAGCAATTCAGCAAAAAGTGGGGGCATACCATGCAAGAAAGATGTCAATTTCTCACAGATGGGGCCTGAGGTGACGTGTGCAAATATGCCCTGTGGCGGGTTTTAAGATGGGGAAATAATTCCCCTTCAATCCTGAGGGACCCCGGGGGCCAACTAGTCCACCAGGTGCTTCCAGTAAGTGCCACTGTGCTGTATTTAGGACAGGTGGCCCAGGCCGTGCCCCTTTTTACACCTCTCTGCAACACAGCTCTGTGGCGCGTTCTGGAGGTACCTAGTGGGATACTTGGACACTAGGGACACTCAGGATTCAAGGGGCTTTAATCTTCCAAAGTAAAACAGACACAGTGCGCATTTACACTAACCCTGGGCGAAGCACTACGCTACGCTCGCGGAGTTTGCGAAGTTTGCGCAACTTCGCACTACGCGAGCTGCACGTAGCACAGTGTGAACACGCGTAGTGCAGGGTAGCGTTGTGCAGTGGTAATTTTTTGCTTGTTCGCGGTCCTCAATGTCATGTTCGCGACCGCGAGCAAGCAAAATGACATCCCAGCGAGATTCTCAACGCGGGGAGGTCAGGTTTTTCATTGTGAGTGGTTGTGCATGCTTGCGACCGCTCTCAATGAGAAATTACCAGTTTGCATTGAGAAAGCTGCTGCTCGAGTAAAAATCTACTCGAGCAGCAGAAAACTACAGCTCACACTGTGCAAGATGCCGTTTTCAATGATTGCACTGTGCCGGATGCTTGTCCGCACTGTGCAATCATTGAAAACGCATCTTGCACAGTGCGAACATGCTACTACGCATCTCCCGTAGTGCTACGTGAAGTTCGCGTACTGCGAAGTGCACTTCGCGTAGCTTCGCGTAGCGCTACTTCGCGAACTACGCCCACCCCTAGTTTACACAGTGGTGAAGGGAGGGGATGGGGCCTGAGGTGACGTGTGCAAACATGCCCTGTGGTGGGTTTTAAGATGGGGAAATAATTCCCCTTCAATCTTGAGAGACCCTGGGGGACAACTAGTCCACCAGGTGCTTCCAATAAGCGCCACTGCGCTGCGTTGCACAGAGGTGGTCCAGGCCGTTCCCTTTTTTACACCTCTCTGCAGTGCAGCTCTGTGGCGCTTACTGGAGGTACCTAATGGGCTACTTGGACCCTAGGGACACTCAGGATTCAAGGGGATTTAATCTTCCAAATTAAAACGGCTACAGCGCACGTTTACGCAGTGGTGAAGGGAGGGGATGGGCCTGAGGTGACGTGTGCAAACATGCTCTGCGGAGCATTTTATGATGGGGAAATAATTTTCCTGGAATCCTGAGGGCCCCTAGGGGCCGACTAGTCCACCTGGTGCTTCCAGTAAGCGCCACTGCACTGCGTTGCAGAAAGGTGGTCCAGGCCGTGCCACTTTTTACTTTTTACACCTCTCTGCAGTAGTAGTAAAGTTAGGACTCCTAACTTTAGGACTCCTAAACTGAGAAAAAATCCTAACTTTAAGACTTTCGGTATTCACAGAAGGCATTTAAGAGTCCTAAAGTTAGGAGCCTTAACTTTACTACTCCTAACCTGAGAAAAATCCTACCTTTAAGACTTTCGGCATTCACAGAAGGCATTTAGGAGTCTTAAAGTTAGGAGTCCTAACTTTACTCCTACTAAATTGAGAAAAATCCTAATTTTAAGACTTTCGGTATTCACAGAAGGGGCCTGATACACAGAACTAACTTGAGACAAAATCCCAAACTTACTGCCATTTTGGTATTCACAGAAAGCACTTACTGATTTTGTATTTCGGCATTCACAGAAGGCATTTAGGAGTCTTAAAGTTAGGAGTCCTAACTTTACTCCTACTAAATTGAGAAAAATCCTAATTTTAAGACTTTCGGTATTCACAGAAGGGGCCTGATACACAGAACTAACTTGAGACAAAATCCCAAACTTACTGCCATTTTGGTATTCACAGAAAGCACTTACTGATTTTGTATTTCGGTATTCACAGAAGGCATTTAGGAGTCCTAAAGTTCTGTGAATACCGAAATGAGTAAGTACCGTCTGTGAATATCAAAATGAGTAAGTGCCTTCTTTGAAAACCAAAATGGTAGTAAGTTTAGGATTTAGTCTTAAGTTAGTTCTGTGAATCGGGTCCTGTGGCACTAACTGGAGATACCTGGTGGGCTAGTTGGACCCAAGGGACACTCAGGATTCAAGTGGCCACAGGGTGTGTTTGCACATATCAGCTCAGCCCCCCCCCCTCCCTTTACCAGTGTGCAAACATGCACTGTGGCGCATTTTAAAAAGTAATTTTAATCCCCCTGCCCTTTTATGTACTACAGGCTTACAGATGAGGTCATTCTAATCACAGGGGTACCCCAACGCTTAGTGTTCCCTAGTGTATCTAGGTGTTTTAACTGTATTCTAAGTGTCTTTTAGCATAGCACTGGCTCTAGGACTGGTTAGTCAGAGTCAGTTACCACCAGTACCCATCTGAAAAAATTGTTAAAACTGCACCAAGACCTAAACATTTATAAATTCACCCAAGCACTCTCCTCGCAGTACTCTAATCATTCAGTCACTACCCAAGTACTCATGCACTGAGCCAGGCCTTAGCACATGGACTGTTTCAAATGCCTATCCACTACGCATGCAGTCCTCTAACCACCTACAAACTTGTCTTTTACACCTTCAATTTCCCAGTCAGTATCCATACACTTCCAGCAAACACCCTGTCACTCCCCTTGCACTCCTGTATTGACCCATTCAGCACCATTGACTAATCCATTCACTGCGCCAAAACCCACCCACTTATAAATTCACCCAGGCACTCTCCTTGCAGTACTCTAATCATCCAGTCAGTACCCAAGTACTCATGCACTGAGCCAGGCCTTAGCACATGGACTGCTTCAAACGCTATGCATGAAGTCCTCTAACCACCTACACACTTGTCTTTCGCACCTTCATTTCCCCAGTCAGTATACATATACTTCCAGCAAACACCCTGTTGACATATCTATCTATCCAGACAGAAATCTAAATGGCTTGCAAGGATGTTTTCCCTGCGGGCATTGTAAGGCCTGCAGAAACAGCAAATTCTGTAATCATGTGGAGTACAATGGGGTTTATAGGGAGATAACACAATTCCTTACATGTAGCTCTATCTTCATTGTGTATGCAATTGTATGAACCTGTAATCTCTGGTACATTGGATCTACTACCCTGATGGCTAAGAAGTGCATCTTAGAACATTACAGAGCGATCACACACTGTGTAATTGCTACTCACCCAGGAAGAAGGAGCTGGGGGCTCCGAAATGTGTAGGTGTTTTTGTTCAAGACCAAGTTTCCGGTCCCTCCGAATACATTATTCTTGTGAAAGTGAACTCCTGTGATCACCAAATAAGCGGTGGGAATTTACTAGTGGTCATTTTACATTTGCAAATTTAGGGCCATATTATCAGGAACATCATTAAAATTATCGCCAATTTAGCTGCAGGAAGCTGAATTCCAATAGAATCCCATGTTCACACCAGAACATGAGCTTCTATGGGAATTCACAAGGGCGTATTATCAAGCCCATTATAACCGTCTTAGGTCAATTTCTGCCGCTAAAGCGGCAATAATTTTAACGTTGTTTTTTGATAATATGCCCCTTAGTCTTAGGAGCAGGCACATTTGATTTTACTGGAATAGTGGGGCAAATTTTGGAATGTGGAGCTGCGCCAAATTTAGCAGTACCACGCTGCCATATTTTCAAGACAGAGAGATGCTGCGTATTCACAAGGATATGGTGCACCTCTGTGTTTTTTCCAGCACTGGCGCTAAATTTAGATGCCTAACACCAATGCAGGCAAGGGGGCCTGCGTCACAGGGATTGACTGTTTATGTGCAGGAAGGTGTTCCTTTCTGCAAATAAACAATCACTAATGGGGATTTATTACTTGAATGTGTGCTAGAATGCCGCACACATAGAAGTAGCAAATGTTCATTATTGAATGATTTGTTTATGTGCAGCACATATAGGAAAAACAAAAATGAAGCGAAACAAAAGTATTTCACCTTGTTACGCCATTCTAACACCTTCTCTTGCATGGCTTTAGTTTTTGGTGCACCTACTTGTAAACTTGGGGCAGCGTCAAAAGCAATAGGTGTTACGGTGGGGCGCCCCCAGCAACACCCATTGCACGCTCCATGCACAAGCAAGTGGCTTAATGCTGCTTTGTAAATATGGAGAAGGGCATATTGCCACTGAACGTCACTAACAGTGACGTTTTGTTGGCGATATCCCCTTGTAAATATGCCCCATTGTTCGAACCCTCAAAATATTGCTTTTCTCCTATGACTGAAAGCTATGAAAGACTAATAAAGTACTTTGTGTTAAACATATTTGCAGAGATGTTTGTCGGAAGTTTCTCATGTTTAATCAAACATGAGTCTCTCAAGACCCTAGACAATGGACAGCGGAACAGCTGTCCATTAATTCAGCAGCACCTTGATCTGGCTACACGAATTGTAACATTGTGCTCATAATAAAAAACAAAGTATATAACCTTTATAATAGGATGGCTACCCTATTATGAAAAGCTTTGCAACTCGAAATTGAAAAAAATGCATCTGTGCTTTCACCCTTTTCAATCATAATCGAACTTGTCAGACGTAATATCTCAATATAAATTCCTATTATGCTCGAAAATATTCTGGTGATGGTAACCTCGAGCCAGAGTGTAACCCTTAATTAACTTTACTTCATCGTTTTGAAAATGTTCATTGGAAGCAAGAAATTGAATCTTTTGTTCTACCTTAGTATGTTTTATAACACTGCATCTTTAATCTTAATATTGTTTGCGCCTCATTTTAATGCATGCATCTTCTTTTTGTTAAATTCTGTATTAAAATTAAATCTATAGTTACATTCGTCTCTTTTATTGTTATCATATAACTTTATTTTCAAAATAGTGAAATTTCTAGACTTCCTTCCGAGCTTGTAAACAAAATCAAATACACTTAGATATAACGCTACCATATTAATGATCTCTCAGAAAAACAAGAATGCTGCATGCAAAGGAATGTTTATAATATGTTCCTTGATTTTGACTATCAAAATAAGATTAAGAGAAAATAAGATACATTCTCCGTGTTTCCATTGGTTGCTTTTTCCACTTTGGGTTGTTTACTCGTAGAGGGGTAGAATTGTAGGTGACTGGAGTGTAACTTTAGAATATTTCGTCTTTCGAATTTTCTTTACAATTTCAAGACTGCTGCAGTGCCTGAGGCTCAATGTGTGTTATCAGCTATCCAACCGTCAGCGGTGATTCAATGAAGATAAATAGAAAACTCCATCATCCGCCGTATAGACGTGTTAAAGCAACACATAGTCTAGAACATGATTTGTGATGGCTTTACAGCGGGAAACAAACTCATATATATCATAGCTGTCAGAAGCCGCTTCCACAGGCTTCTACTACTGTAGAACCACTTTCATTATATGTGTGTTACCAGTAATCGATGGGTGGATGAAACAAGCTCTTGCAACCACAAAAAGAGCTTTCTGCACTGAAGATGTAGTAAAATCAAACACTATGGGCCATATGTATCATGCAAATTGGGCTGTTTGCAACTAGTAAAATGCATTTGGGGGCAGATTTACAAGCCCCTTGCGCCTCAATCACGCCGCCGTTGCGTCACTTTTGTGGCACAGGGTGGCGCAAATCCTGTGCCACGGTGCAGGGTACTTACAACGTGATGCATCTGTGAGATACTTCACGTTGTAAAGCCCTGCACCACATGTAGGCGTTGCTGCGCAAGGGGGGGGGGGGGGGGCGTTCCGCCGCAGGAACGCCTCCTAAAAGTGGCTGAGTGAAATCTACAAGATTTCACTCAGTCAATTTTAGGCACATGCTGCGTCAAAACCTTGCGCCACTTTTAAGGCACAGATGCGTCACGCATCTGTGCCATTTTTGCCCCATGGTGCGCTGCATTGTAAATGCGGCGCATCCATGATGGCGGAGCTGTGGCACACAATAACTGGCATCAGTGCTGATTTGCAGTGATGCGCCAGTTATTGTAAATATTCCCCCTTGGTATTTATGAATTCCAATTTCAGATACGGCAACATGTTACCGAATCGCAATTTGGAATTGTGAAACCATACCGATTCGGTATTACAAAGGGGCATGTTTAGGGCATCCCTTCCTAGTACCTAATCGCAGATGTATGTAAGAATGTTTTGCGATGGAGAAGTGGTCGCAAAACATTCACATTTTACCACCAATTTCAAGTAGGTGGTAAACCATTCCTAATGGAAAGGGTTCCCCAAGGGACCTCCTTCCCCTTTGGGAATGGTAGCACAAACTTTTTTTCAGAGCAGGCGGCTCTTAAAAAATGAACAGAAAACATTTTGTTTCTCTTTTTTAACAGGCTGCATATAAAAAATGCTTTTTTTTTTAAAGCAATTATGAACATTGTGGTCTGCCGAGCCTACCAGGCCACCATCCCCATAAGTTTAGTGATTCCTAATGGGTTGCACAATGCAAACTGCCTTATTAATAATCATGAAGTAGGTCGATTTGGAATTATATTAGGAATAGCAATTACAGAATTTCGAATCTCTACTGCTATTTCCAGTATTGATATCTGTATCCTTAGAGCATGAAAATAATGCTACAAACTCTTAGGCTACTAATTATGAGTTCCATATCCCTGGCTGGGCGCAAACTCTGCACCAGTGGTGTTGACTGGGTGGAAACTTTGCACACTTTGCAGTAACACCCTTCCTTCACAGTGCAGTGATCCAACATACTCAACGGAATGACAAATAGCTGTGCAGAACCTGATTTACTGGCTGGAAATCCAGGTAGAATTCCATTCCCATTGGATTTTATGAAGCCATTTAACAAACACTCTGAGCTGGTGGTAAGGCTCTGCAAGAGTCTTATACAGGGCAAAGGGGACTGGAGGGGCTGAGAAGGTAGAAAAAGGAAGTTGGCACCGGCAGTAGGGTGCACGGATGCTGAGACTCAGACTGAGCTGCAGTGCAGCCCGGTTGTTAAGATGATTTTACAGGCTGAAATTTCAGGCTGGTGTAATCAGGTCCAGTGGTTATGCACCCTAGAAATCTAGGTGTAGACACAGTTTTTTTCATAACTTTGCAGTGGAATTGCACAAGGAATTCCACTTTGCACAATTTGTAATAAAGGCTTTAGAGTTGTCCTTTAATATCATATTTGGTAAAGGAGTTAGGTTTTGTACCGTCTATGTTTCCACGGGAGAAGCTGAGGACTAGGCTTCTGGAAGTTTGTAAACACCCAAAAAAGCATAACTTTATGGATATTCACAAACCTTGCTAGTGCTTAACTACACAAAGGCCATGATTTACTATTCTTTGAGGCAAGGTAACAGTGGACCAAAATTGTTGCACTGCCTTGCATTAAAGAGAGACAGAAATAATTTGCCCTACCTACTAACATTAGGTGCCTTTTTTCTTTGCCTGTGTTCTAGAACACCTTTGGCAGCCAATGCCCACACCTTTGTGCCGAAGAGCAATCGTTTGTGCGTTCACTGAAGCATAGGTTTTGTACTAGAAACCATCCCTTTCAGTATAAAAGCTATGTTGTGAGGCTTTTCCCACCACTTTGTATGTGTGCTGTGCAATGCAGCACACATGCATAGTTGGGAAAACGAGAATAAATGAAAAGATTTCTCCATATGGCTGAGATACCCGCCACCCCCTCTCAACACAATCCCCAAGGATGGGAAGACGGAAACAGTTCTGAACTTGTGGAAGGCGGGAGGGAGTTACCCTCCCGGCCGTATTTATTAAAATATGAAACAAAATTAAAACGTTAAAAATAACAGTTTCATATCATGTACAATTTCATTTACACATTACGATGTTCTTGGCTGACCTTAACACATCTCTAATACAAAGGTTCTCCTAGCCGATACTAAACATCCTGCAAATGCATTACTCAAACTTTGAAATTGTACATCCTAACATTTACGGGCCAACGGCAAGGTCGTAACCGGTGTCAGATCCCCACTACCAGAACTCCCCCCCTCACTTGTGAGGGGTGGTCGCACAGAGGACTGTACCTCTGTGCCAACTTCCAATTTCCCCTGTCTTAGCGTGGGCCCCTTGATAACTCAACGCCATCTTTAGTGGTCGTCCGAGGACTCGTGTGAGGTGTCTAGAAGGTAGCGTAGACCCCCCTCCCACCCCACACAACTTACCACATCTGCCGTCGCAGATGTCCTGGCCCCGGGAAATTCCCAGGAGGGGCCCTAGCCCCTCCTCCCCAGGGAGGGGCCTATGGCCACCTTCCCTTTCGGCGTCCCCATCCTTAGAGGGGACCGCCTCCCCGTTTGAGGGGCCAATGGCCGCCTTCCCCCGGGCGCTCCCATCCATAATGGGTGACGCCCTACCTCTAGGGATCTTCTAATTCCTGCTCACCGATCATGACCTTACCGCCTGACCAAAATAAATATGACAATCTAAGACTAAAAAATGGAGAAAACAATTTATACTTAAGCGAATCGAAGTATAATCTCTACCGAGCATCCGGTGCAACTATTTTGCTGAATAAAACATGCTGAAAAGGAAAATGTTATCGACTTTATTACACACCAAATTACCAACTTTATTCAAAACAACCTGTAAGAAAAAACCATATCGTGACACTCGACTTTATTCCACAAATCGCTGTCATCAGGGGCTGGTGGGTGGGTCAAAAATGGCTCTTCGTTCCGTCTCGAGCTCACGTGCAACGGGGAGGTGCAGCTTCAGAGCACAGGAACAAGAGGATGCTTCTTTGGCTTGTCGCTCCTTTTATCCTTCTTCGGGCGGGCGTGTACCCACCTCCAATCCGCCTCCAGGGCGTGGCTAGCGGTGTTCATGTCTAGGACAACCCCCTTTTGGGCGGGAAAAGGCGCGCCCCGGCTACGCCGCTTCGGGCATACCAGCCGAGACTCGCCTCCCGCCCAAAATGGCTTCCCGGGGGGATCGGGGTACTCCACCATACGTTCGGGGGGACCGAGTGGTCGCCCCTTTCCATATGGCTGAGATACCCGCCACCCCCTCTCAACACAATCCCCAAGGATGGGAAGACGGAAACAGTTCTGAACTTGTGGAAGGCGGGAGGGAGTTACCCTCCCGGCCGTATTTATTAAAATATGAAACAAAATTAAAACGTTAAAAATAACAGTTTCATATCATGTACAATTTCATTTACACATTACGATGTTCTTGGCTGACCTTAACACATCTCTAATACAAAGGTTCTCCTAGCCGATACTAAACAACCTGCAAATGCATTACTCAAACTTTGAAATTGTACATCCTAACATTTACGGCCAACGGCAAGGTCGTAACCGGTGTCAGATCCCCACTACCAGAACTCCCCCCCTCACTTGTGAGGGGTGGTCGCACAGAGGACTGTACCTCTGTGCCAACTTCCAATTTCCCTTGTCTTAGCGGGGGCCCCTTGATAACTCGACGCCATCTTTAGTGGTCGTCCGAGGACTCGTGTGAGGTGTCTAGAAGGTAGCGTAGACCCCCCTCCCACCCCACACAACTTACCACATCTGCCGTCGCAGATGTCCTGGCCCCGGGAAATCCCCAGGAGGGGCCCTAGCCCCTCCTCCCCAGGGAGGGGCCTATGGCCGCCTTCCCTTTCGGCGTCCCTATCCTTAGAGGGGACCGCCTCCCCGTTTGAGGGGCCAATAGCCGCCTCCCCCGGGCGCTCCCATCCATAATGGGTGACGCCCTACCTCTAGGGATCTTCTAATTCCTGCTCACCGATCATGACCTTACCGCCACAGGCCGGATAGTTGACCGGCTATCCGGACCCCCCCACAAAAACTCCTACTTAAAGGTCATGGCTGCAAACTCTTTAACCAAGCTACGAAGTCTCCTATGAGTAAAGAATTCCCCACCCGGGACAAATGAACTCCATCTTCTAGATACATTTGGTCCCCCCTGATACACCCATGCAGAATAGAATGCAATGTACTAGTACGGAACAATCTACCAAGCTTGTTATTCACCTTTTTCACTGAATGATTTACAGCAGCCACCGAAATAGCCCCCCGCCACACTTTTCGTGGAATCATATGGGACCATGCAATCGTGCACCCTGGAACCCTTCTCGCCAACCAACTTACTGTGGATAGTATCAACTCGAGAAGTAGTCGTCTACCAGTGGTCACCAAATCATTGCCCCCAAGATGCACTATGATTATAGATGGCGGTGACCTTGTCCGCCCTAATAAACCCTCGATAAAACTTTGAAACTGGTCAATACAGAGCCCGCCCCTTCCGTAGAAGGTCACCCTGTACCCGTATTCCCCAGCCATGTGAATCATGTCACCTGCTTTGAATACGTCTGCGGCACGCCTCACGTATGAGTGGCCCACGACCCACACCACTCTTTCCTCAGCCGGTGATCTTTGACCGCTGGTTCCCAGGTGTCGGGTCGACTGCACAGTCCGCCCCGCTTCGTAAGCTCGCGACACTGTAAACCAAAGAAAAACAAGAAGCGTGAGTACAAAACATAGGCTTCACAACATGAGCAACCGCACATACCTGTTATACCAATTCGAGGACCAACGCCCCAACTGTTTCACTTTTTCCACACTCAGACCCCTGGCTGTAGCCTCTGTAGCAGCCCCTATCCTGAAGGAATGGGTCCCAAACTCACACGGGTTCAAGCCCGCCGCTGCGATCGCCATCGTTAGCACCCGCTGAAACTGAAACCTAGTCAGCGGGGTGGCGTCGGCGTGCCTCAGCAAGCTTCCCTCCCATGATGCCGCCCTCTGCGCCAAATACTCCTCAACGCATGCTACCGGGCACATGGGAGATCCCGGAATCCGCTGAACCACTACACTGTCCCCGATCGCTTTCTGATCGGTCTTGGACCTGACAAATGAGACTACCATTGTCTCCCCTTTAATTTGGATGTGCTCACGGCACAGACCTCCCCCCGTATCCTGCTTGTTCCTCGCTACCAGCTCGCTTACCCGCATAGCCCCATGGAATGCTAATGCAAACGCGGCCCGGAATAGCACTGTCTCTGATTGAGACGAACATGTCGCAGGGAGTACGGACAGTAACAGGGCCAACCTTTCAAGACCTATCGGATGTCTTTCATCCACTCTGCAACCCTCACAGCGTTGCCACCCACGCAGCGCCTTCTGCACCAAAAAAGACGCAGTGGGATCCTGTATGCCATGAGCCCGTGCCATGAAAGAAATGGCGGCCCGGTGCCTATTGGCCGTAGCCACTGATTTGCCTGCCTGATGTAATGATAACAAAAAATTCAGGACATACTCTTCTTGGCCCCACAGTCCCCCCCTAGCTGAACCCAAAAAGGACAAATAAGAACGGAACGCCCCTTCATAAGCCTTCCTTGTCCTGGGTGCTAAACTCTCTCCCACGAGGTCTTGTAGTCCGGGGCACCGAGAGACCAGAGAGCTTCGGGAAATGGTGCCGCCACCGGGTCTGCTGAGGGCAGAAAACCCCAGAAGGCCTGCATACGGGAACGAGAAAGTGCATCAGCTGCCTGATTTAACACCCCTGGCACATGTCTCGCCCTAAAGTGGACGTTTAGTCTCATACACAGCAGGACAATTTCCTTCAACAGTCTCAAGATCCATTTGCAGCGTGCTGCCTGACTATTGATACACTCAACCACGGTCATATTATCAGACCAGAAAACAACAGAGCGATCACGAAAATCTTCAGGCCATGTTTTCAAGGCCACCAGGATAGGGAACAGTTCGAGAAACCCAATGTTACCTGTCAGCCCATTCTCGTGCCACCATGGCGGCCAGGTTCGTGCCGACCAATGATTACCCAGGATGGCGCCAAAACCCACGCTCCCTGCCGAGTCCGTCCACAACCCCAGCTCCACGGAGGAGACCGCTGGTTTGGTCCACACGACACGACCGTTGAAATCCGCCAGGAATGCCAACCATATGCGCATGTCCTGGCGGACCTCTGCCGAGAGCCTTGTGCGGTGGTGCCCTTCCTTAAGGCCGACCATGGCTTGAGCAATAGAGCGGGAAAAGGGGCGAGCCATTGGTATTACTTTAAGGGCAAAGTTCAGCTGACCCACAGCTTGCTGCAACTGATGCAAATTTACCTTCGTCTCACCAATACATGTTTCAAGTGATGTTTTAAACTTCGTTACCTTTTCCTTAGGCAAACGGAAGCACCCCTCTTTGGAGTCAAGCTCTATTCCAAGAAACTCGAGCGAAGTAGCCGGGCCCACTGTCTTACCTGGTGCCAATGGCACGCCAAAGCGGGTCATGAGATCACAAAATTCATTCAAAGCCTGTGCACATTCCATGTCCCCGGCTGCCCCCAGAAATAGAAAATCATCAAGATAATGCATAACATGTGTAAACCCTGTTGTTCTTGTGAACGCCCATTGTAAAAAACTACTGAATTTTTCAAAATACGCACAAGAAATGGAGCAACCCATTGGCATACATTTATCCACGTAATGGCGTCCCTGAAACATGAAACCAAGGAGACGCTGATCATCTGGGTGTACCGGGAGCAACCGGAACGCCGACTCAATGTCCGACTTGGCCATCAGCGCTCCGGGCCCCAGGCGATTCAACATGGCGACAGCCTCATCAAAAGATGCGTACCGCACCGAACAAACTCCCGGGTCAATCGCGTCGTTCACCGAAAGACCCCTTGGGGCTGACAAATTATGTATCAACCTGAATTCCCCTGGGTCCTTTTTGGGGACCACTCCCAGAGGCGAACAAACAAAATTAGCAACAGGCGGCATGTCAAATGGGCCGGCAACCCGACCTCGGGTCACCTCCTTCCCAATCTTAGCTTGTACCACCGCCGTATTCTGCAGAACCGACAGTTGGTTCCTGCATTGCGCTTTACCCTGAAAATCCCCCGCCGGGATGCGGAAACCATATGAAAAACCATCTCGCAACACCCCAGCGGAGATATGATCCGGATATTCGTTCAACCAAGGAATCATTGCCATGATATCAATCGGGGTAGGGAGAGGCGCCCCTCGGACTATTTCAGACCTGTTTGGCGCCCCCTCTACTTCCCGGATCACCATTTTTGGCTCTGCACATGGTCTCGGGGTGAGAGGACTGCCCGCACCCAGTACATTCATGCTTAAACCTGCAAGATCCCTGCGGCCTAGTACATTTACCTCTGTTAAAGCCCCAGCAGACCCCTTTTTTACCTGAGTTGCCATTATTCCTTGTGTGCTGATCATTGCTCGATCCTGCCCGAAAGGGCGTCCCAGACGAATGGCAGGAAAACTCGACCATACCCCCCCTAAAGATGGCGACTTCGCCGTGCCTGACTTCTCCATTTTCTGCCAGGAAATGGAGTCGAAACAATCCCACGTCAGGGATGAGTCGTGCTCCTTGGACTTACGAAATATGCTATCGTAATACAACCATTGATTGCCACCATATGTTCCAAAAAATTCCATGATACGTGTCTGATACACGGCTAATCCCACCAATAATTCGGGCCTACGTTCCCCCATAATTGCAATGAACATTCCAAACGCTCTGCCCCAATTGTCGATCGACTCATCCACTCTGAAAGCGGCCATCTTGGCGCGCCATACACTCGGATGCAGAAACTCTTTTTGATTTTTCACATGTTCAATCTTATAGTGATAGGTCAACAAGGAAAACATGTTCACATATTTATCAGCCCATATCCTTTCTTTTACATCAATCAGGATATGCTGAACAACTTTTTCCCTCCTTGAAGGTACCGATCCCTCCCCTGCAATCGGCAATGGCTTACCTGAACCGGCCACTGTGACCGTAGTTCCTGCCGACCCAACGCCCGACACTGGTTGTTCCATGGGAGACTGCGGGGAAACAAAAGGAGACCGTGCCTTCGCAGCATCTTTCGATTGCCGCAACTGCTTCATTATTGCCCTGGCTTCCTCAGCCGTGGCCCCCTCGTTTTCTTTGCCTAACCATGCCTCCAACTGGGCAGCCAGCTCAGGAGGCATATCCTCCCCGTTCACAGGAGTGACTACCACAGGAATCGGTTGGCCCACATCTGGGACCGGAGTCGGGGCCTCGATCGGGGTGACCGGGTGCGCAGGGGGTACTTCGGGCACCGGGGCTTCCCCCCCGACGCTCCCTTCTTGGCCCTTCTGCCTCTCCCGCTAGGGACTACTCCCGGCAATGCTGGTCCGATAACTCTCTTAGGCCCCCCCACACCATTCATTACCGCCATCTGCTTTTTCCTATCCACCATGTCTTTCATCAGCATACGGAGCATCTGATCGGTCCCGATCCTCTTTCCGACCTTCTTGCTAGGCATCGTCCACGTATATTCCTCAAAGGTCCTAAGCAGAAAGCCCCGAACTCACTGAAAGAAGAAAACACACGATTAATTCTCAAAAATGGCTCTTCGTTCCGTCTCGAGCTCACGTGCAACGGGGAGGTGCAGCTTCAGAGCACAGGAACAAGAGGATGCTTCTTTGGCTTGTCGCTCCTTTTATCCTTCTTCGGGCGGGCGTGTGCCCACCTCCAATCCGCCTCCAGGGCATGGCTAGCGGTGTTGGTGTCTAGGACAACCCCCTCCTGGGCGGGAAAAGGCGCGACCCGGCTACGCCGCTTCGGGCATACCAGCCGAGACTCGCCTCCCGCCCAAAATGGCTTCCCGGGGGGATCGGGGTACTCCAGCATACGTTCGGGGGGACCGAGTGGTCGCCCCTTTCCATATGGCTGAGATACCCGCCACCCCCTCTCAACACAATCCCCAAGGATGGGAAGACGGAAACAGTTCTGAGTTTGATGCAGATCCATGTTTGCCCAATGTTTGTAGATATGTATTTGAGTCAATACCCATCGGTGATTGTATTGGAATGTCCTGCTCTAACAGTGGAATGCCTCCTGGATGCAAAGTAGCACAAAGGAATGCTGAGTGCAACTGTGCCTTACTTTGAGATGCTATCCAACGTGACTCCTATTTTGGGTTGGATGGTAAATCCCACCCTACCATTTTGCACAGCTTTGCATCACAAAAGTGACACACAATTAGTGCAAATTGTTATTGGTTCTGGGCCATGGTTTAATGAAGGCCAGAAACACACTGGGATGGTAATCCTGTTTTTGTCACAAACTTTGGCTCGTGCCCAAAATAATCAATCAATCAATCAATCACAGAACTTGTAAAGCGCACTACTTGCCCGTGAGGGTCTTGAGGCGCTGGGGGAGAGGGGGTGGCTGCTGCTACTGCTAGAAGAGCCAGGACTTGAGGAGCTTCCTGAAGGTGAGCAGGTCCTGGGTGCGGCAGGTGGGTGCGGAGAGTGTTCCAGGTCTTGGCAGCGAGGAAGGAGAAGGATCTGCCTCCGGAGGTGGTACTCTGGATTGGTGGGACATCGGCGAGGGCGAGGCTGGTGGAGCAGAACTGGCGGGCAGGGATGTAGAAGTTGAGTCTGTTGTTCAGGTAGGCTGGTCCGGAGTTGTGGAGTGCTTTGTGAGCGTGGGTGAGGAGTTTGAAGGTGATACTCTTGTTGATGGGGAGCCAGTGAAGGTCTCTGAGATGGGGGTGACGTGGCTGCGTCGGGGGAGGTTGAGGATCAGGCGGGCCGAGGCGTTCTGGATGCGTTGTAGTCGCTGTAGGTGTTTGGTCCGTATTCCTGCGTAGAGTGCGTTGCCGTAGTCCAGCCGGCTGCTGACGAGGGCTTGGGTCACCGTTCTTCTGGTTTTGATCGAGATCCACTTGTAGATCCTGCAAAGCATGCGGAGGGTGTTGTAGCAGGAGGAATAGACGGCGCTGGCCTGCTTGGACATGGAGAGGAAGGAGTCGAGGACGACTCCCAAGTTGCGTGCGTGGTCCGTGGGTGTCGGTGCTGTTCCTAGTGTTGTTTGCCAACAGGAGTCATCCCAGGCAGGCGGGGTGGGGCCGAGGATGAGGACTTCCATCTTGTCCGAGTTCAGCTTCAGGCGGCTGCTCCTCATCCACTTGGCGACGGCCTTCATACCCTTGTGGAGGTTGGTTTTGGCAATGTGTGGGTTCTTGATAAGGGAGAGGATGACCTGGGTGTCGTCGGCGGAGGAGATGATGTTCAGGTCGTGTTGGGGGGCCACTTGAGCGAGGGGGGGCATGTAGATGTTGAACAGCTTCGGGCTGAGGGATGAGCCCTGGGGTATGCCGCAGATGAGGTTGGTAGCTTTGGAACGGTGGGGTGGGAAGCGGACACTCTGGGTTCTGTCGGAGAGGAATGAGGTGGTCCAGTCCAGGGCTTTTTCCCTAATTCCAGCTTCTTGGAGGAATGTTCTTAGTGTGTGGTGGCAGACCGTGTCGAAGGCAGCTGACAGGTCCAGGAGGATGAGGGTTGAGGTTTCGCCGTTGTCTAGTTGGCGTTGGATGTCATCTATGGCGGCAATGAGGGCTGTCTCAGTGCTGAATCCGGATTGCGACGGGTCTAGGATGTTGTTGTCCTTGAGGTGGCAGGTCAGCTGTATGTTGACGATTTTCTCAATGACCTTAGCCGGGAAGCGGAGCAGGGAGATGGGGCGGAAGTTCTTGAGATCCTTGGAGTCCGCCTTGGGCTTCTTGAGGACGGCGTTGATTTCGGCATGCTTCCAGCTTTCCGGGAATGTCCCTGAGTCGAAGGAGATGTTGATGACCTTTCATAGTTGGGGTGCGATGATGGCATCTGCTTTGTTGAACACGTGGTGTGGGCAGCGGTCTGCTGGTGATCCAGAGTGGATGGAGTACATGATCTTTCGTGTCTCGTCATCGTTGACGTGGGCCCAGGATGTCAGCTGGTTGGGGCAGGTGGTGTTCGGGGTGGGGTCAGTCGTGGTCAGGCTGGCGGTGCGTTGAAGCTGTTGTGGATGTCTATGATCTTGCGGTGAAAGAAAGTGGCCAGTGAGTCGCACAGTTCTTGCGAGGGCGGAATGTCGTTGGTGTTGGCACTGGGGTTGGATGACAGCTAGTTTGCAAGTCATGGATGTTTGCTCTTACAATCAGCAAAATATGAAACCTAGACAAGTCACATAAGCACACAGCTCAAAATGCTTTTTGCGCAAGTTGTAATGGGAAATAGCATATACCAGTAGCACATTATTCCCTATCAATGTTGTCAAACTTGGGATTAGGTACCAAGTGCACACCTCTTACTTTGTGAGCGCTGCACTCATCAGGTCAATCCTGATCTAGGCCAAGGTGTGCAAATTCGATGTGAAATATTCTCCTCCCTGCATTTCTCACCTAAAATAATATACTTTAAGATGAAAAGAAGTAAGAGTGGTAATAGACATGTAGGTATAATGGACTGCTATTGCAATCCAAAAGAGTAACTGGGGGCAGATTTATAAAACTTTCACACAGCACATGAAAGGGCAGGAATGCACCACATTTAACATTATACGTCTCACTCCTGTCCTTTCCTTGTGCTGGCTCCAATTTGCTTACCTAGTACCAACACAGGCACTCTTGTGCTGCGGTGCAAGGGTGCCTGCATTTTAGGAAGGATTGTTTTTGTGCAGGAAGGGGTACTTGATGCAGCACACTTAGAATGAGGAAACAACGAGGAGAAATAAATATATTTATGGTGGCTAGGGAGCCTAATGATGAGTTTAATGATGAGATTGCCCCATCTGGGGAAGAAAAGAACATGGAAGTGGCTAACACCCCAAATCAACACTCAACAGTAGCAGAAAGTTTAGCACCTGAATTGGCTAACATTGAGAGGGTTGCACATACAGATACAAATACTATCAAATTATTTTCCTGGAATATAGCAGGGCTCCAAAAGAATATGATAAACTTTGAATGGAATACTTTTGTAGACAGCTTTGACATCTGCATCTTCCAGGAAACCTGGAGCGCTTCCCCCTTGTACAAATGTGGCTATTCTACTCACTTTATTCCAGCTTCTAGTACAGGGAGGGTCCGCCCATCAGGAGGATTGCAGGTATGGATTAGTGTGGCCCTGAATTGGACAGTGTCTGTGCATACTCTACCTTCTTAGGACTTACTTCATCTCTCTGTTAAGGCTCCACAATGTGAAATTCCAATAGAGCTATTTGATGTGTATGGCAGAGGGTCCCCGGGAGGCCAGACCTCAACCACTATAGCTATATTGGACGTGGCATTAGCCGCCATTTCCCCAAAGTCTGGAGTTATTGTAGGGGGAGACTTCAATTGTTCATACGAACCCCTTAGTGAGGAAAACCTGTCTGGTCTTAATGAAGAGGACCATAAACATTCTATCCTCTCTCTATCATTACCTCCAATTAAAAAATGGACACCTAGAGTGATCCAATTAAATGCTCTGACAGTGGAACACAACTTATGTGCCCTTAATGGTAGAACAAACTCAGACCCTACGATGACGTTCAATAAACCTAGCATTCCATCCCGCATCGACTATATTCTGCTCGACATAGGCTCATGGAGCAGACTGGTTGATATGGAAGTAAGACAGACATATGCTAGTGATCACAACCCACTTGGTATGGAATTTAGCTGGGGTAATGAAAGGGCAAGGATAATAGGCCCACTAATGACCACAAAAGAGGTGGTTCCGTCAAACTGCAAGCGCAGATTAAAATGGGACAAGGTGGTATGCCATGAAGAAAGTCTAATCTGCATCAAAGAATTAGTAGAAGCAGAGACCATGGAGCTCACATCCTGTAACCCGTCGCACATTAATAAAAAGAGTACCAATTCTATGAATGCCTATATGAATTTAATAGAGAAAATAGGCTTGTTCTTTGTTATGGGAAACACCAGAGTAAGCAACAAGAAGAAAACGTTGAAAACAGGTACACCTTGGTATACTACTAGATGCAGAATAAAGAGAAGGGCCATAGGAAATGCAATTAGGAACAAGGATTCTACTGCCTAAGAACAGCCAGAAGGGACTAGAAAGTCTGCATTACTAATGCAAAGAAGGAATGGGAGGAAGATTATTGGCAGCAGCTTAAGGATACCGCCAATTTGAAGAATTCTATACAGTTCTGGTCTCTGATAAATAAGTATGACTGGAAAGGAGCAGAGCCACTCCTCAATCATATAACTGAGCACCAATGGCATTCCCACTTCTCAAGCTTATATTGTATAGAAGAGGAGCGATGCCAACCCCGGAGGGAACCAATGGATGTCCTCTCTACTGAGGACTTGGCATTAACAGAACCTTTTTTAGTGCAGGAAGTCTCTGAGGCAATTCTGACCATTATCCCCTCTAAAGCCCCTGGCCCCGATGGGCTACCGGGCGACCTGTACTTGCATGATCCTAAACTGTGGTCTGACTACATCGCCCCGTTAATGAATTCAATCCTCCATGGTTATCCTGTCCCAGATTCATGGAAGGGTGCTGAAAGGCGACAGGGAGGACCCGGTAAATTACAGGCCGATTAGCCTAATCGATGCCATTCAAAAAATAGTTGGCAGGGTCATTATGAACAGAGTAAACATGTGGCTAGAGGGAGGGGACATCTTGTCCCATTTCCAGGCAGGATTTCCCTAGAATGTGGGCACAATAGACCAGGTATTCAGGTTCTGGGCAACCTATTGGAAAACTGTAACCATCAAGAGGGGGAACCTATACCTGGCCTTTATTGATTTAAAGAGCGCTTTCTACCTGGTGCCCCGCGATAAACTCTGGAGGGTGCTGCTGGATATGGGGTTCCCGCGGTACTTACTAGAGTTTATAGTCAAACTCCATCAAGACAACTATGCCAAGATTAGATGGGGCAGGCAGGGTCAGCTAACAGGGAAGGTGTCTGTGAATAGAGGAGTACGCCAGGGCTGTGTGATGGTCCGACATTGTTCTCCCTCTTTGTTAATGGGGTGGTGGACCAATTGAGGGAGGACAATGCCGATGCCCCGGTCCTGGCGGGAGAAAAAATACCTACACTCCTCTTCGCAGACGACACGCTTTTGCTGTCCAAAACTCCCTACGGACTCCAAAAACTGCTGAATAGTTTTAGTTCGTTCTGTAAGGAACGCGGGCTGACCATCAACACATCTAAAACTAAGCTAATGGTCCTGCCCCCCTAAAAAAAGGCAAAGGAAATTAACATTACCCTTGATGGGACACCCCTGGAAGTGATGGAGAATTTTGAATATTTGGGAATTAGATTAAACAACAAAATGAAATGGGATTCCCACATCTCCAAGATGCTGATAAATCTTAAGAGAGTGTCTGGTGCTATTTTGAGGAGTCAATGTATGTCTGCAAGTACGCGTATAGCCCCTGCGCTTGCAGTATACGAAGGAAAGGCGCTGGTCTCTGCAGTTTACGGGTCAGAACTATGGGGTAGTGAAAATGTAATAGACTTGACTAGAGCGGAAAATAAGTTCATAAGGGACTTAGTCTCTCTCCCCACTTCAACCCCATTGAAGCCACTCTTTCATGATATGGGCAAACGCTCGATATCAGAAATAGTTCGCCTCCGCCCTTTGCTATTCTGGGTGCGCCTGCGGAGGACCCCAGAACTAGCAAATTATGCATTGGTAATGGACAAACTTATCACACTAAATGGTGCGAATAAGATCCAGTGGCTAACTAATCTCAGACAGTTGGTCACAAAGTTGGGACTGGCCGAATTTTGGACCACGCAGTTCCCTCCGCCAAAACAAGTAATTAAGAAAATTTACTGGGAATGGATCGAAAATGAAGAACTCAGGAGCACAAATTCCTAGACTACAAGCCCATTAGGTGGTTTGAACCTCTTTTAGACTTTATTCAAAAACCTAAAGATAGAGTTATCTTTTTAAAAATGAGGTACGGTACACTTCCACTCAATAAATTCGTGGAGGGCTGGAAAGGAAGGCGGGCTCTAGACGGCGCTTGTCCAAACTGCCCATGCAAAATCGAATCCTTGCTGCATTTTTTTGTTTGGATGCAAAGCATACAAGAAAGCTAGAGTAAAATGGTTGAAACCAGTATGCATGATGTTAGGGGTTAGAGATTTTAGGGTTGCTTTTCGCATTCTCTTAACTGATACGACTTCTCTAGCTGTTGTAGGTGGAGTTGCTAAATACCTATCAAGTGCTTGGTTTACCCGCTCTAAGTTGTTAAATTGTAGCACCGCATAGAGCCCGTAGGAGTAGAACCTTTGTATGTGTATTACTGTTACTGAATGAGAGATTGTAAAAATACTTGTTCTTAACTTGTATATATATATATGTTTATTGTTTTTTAATTGCATTTCATCTCATGAAATAGCTATTAATTGTCCCTCCTAAACTTTCTACTTTTTATCTTTTCACCAAATGTATGTACTTTTATGACATTCATATCGAATAAAGTATAAGTAATAAAAAAAATTAAAAAAAATATATTTATCCTTTTTGCATGTTCCCCAAAGAGGCGTAGCATTTGGAAGAATTCCCAAGTTTAGAAATGCTGGTAAATATGGGAATGCACCGAAATATGTGGGTGGATGCATGGTAACGCTAATGCTCCACCCATGGATCATCTCCCTGGAGCAGAGGAGTGAGCAAAAGCACTTTAGCACTAGTTTTCAGTGGGAAAATGCACAGTGTCCTACAGAGAGCACAACTAAGTCAGCAAAAAACTGGAGCATTGAAGGTAAAAAGCTGGAGGCAAACTTGTGTTATTGATTGTCAATTATATAAATTGTGTCATACTTATTTATTAAGTTATATTTTCGTTCTGTTGTGCTAGGTTTGTAGAGGTATAGGGTGGCAATTAGGTAATAATTACATTGCAATTATCATTTAATTAACAATTCATTATTGTATTGTTTGTGAATTTGGAAATTGGCTAATTGTCTTTTATTTCTCTCTCTCTCTATTGATATATATATGGATGTAGTGACCAAGGCGGCAGTGACCGTAGAAACGTGTCTGCAGTTTGGAATATTGCCCTGGTTGCAGTGGGAACAGTAATATCCCTACTGTTGCACTGTTTGGAGGGGGAATAATATATGTAACCCCTATGAAGTCCTACACTTTCTCTACAGTTGCATAAACTGGAGTGAGAAAAGTATATCTATTATTCCCAAACTCCAATACATTTCCTAATTTTTGTTAGATATATTTAATAATATTTGTTTGTAATTTTAATTATATATTATTTTGTGTATGTTTTTAATTATTTGTACAGGTTTATAATATTTTGTAATAATTTCATGTAAATATTTTTATGTGTCATGTAATATGTATAGATATATATACATATATGTATATATAAACAAAAGATATTATGTAAAATACATATTTTGAATAATTGTGTTACTATATATCAAATGTGTGTATATCGACATACACATATAAAGATTAATATGTGTGTGTGTGCTTGTTTATATACATATATATTAATATATAGTATTCATTATCAGCAAGATTTATTTAATCAACATTTTATTAATGGTATATAATCAAATATTTCAGATTAACTTCTTTAAAATACCTAACTAATTCCTATATTAAGAATCAATATGTTTGTATGTTTTTAACAATCTTAATGTGAAATAATATTTTTTCAATATTGTTGTACTAACCATTATAAGGATAGAGACATTATATTTTTGTAAACAATATTCCGACACTATTTTTGTATTACACAATATTGTTGATTTCGATATGGTGTCAGTATTTTGAGCTACTGTTGACTGATTGTAGTGATGATGGTTGTGTGACTGTCAAGGCCCTCCCCATTTTCCATGTTTTCCTTGTATGCTCCTTTTAAGGAAACAAAGAAATATTTTAAAAAAATAGATGTTAAATATATATCATGATAAATCATTTTTTTGGGATATTGAGCTTCTGTGTAAGTGCAGCATAAATCTACACCTGCAGAGACGTATGATGCATGGCCTGAAGAAATGCCTGATGCCTTTGACATACATTCCAAGTAATGGGTGCACAACCATGATCTAATAAGAAAAAAAACACAATTAAAATAACTCAGCAAGATCATAAGTGCTAGAACCTGTTGACAGTGTTGATTTATTATTCACTTGTTATTTTTTACAAATATCTGTTCAGATATTGCATTTTTTTATTGTTTTACCACAATAATGTAATAATTTGTCATTGTACTTATTCGCGTTAACTATCATTGAGCCACCAAAATGCATGCATTTATCACAGATGCAAAACATTTGTACCTATGATTTAAAGTTTTAATACTTGTAAATATCAAATAAAGAAGCGGTGCTCTTTTTTAAACAATATTATCTCTATCATCATCTTTCAAAATGTATTAATGCCCAATTAAGCAAATAGACAAGTGGAGATCTCATGCACATAGATGTGCTGCTACTGCTTGGCATAAATACACATCTAAATACAAGTAACCATTTGTAGGTGGAGATTTATACCAAGTAGCGGGAGTATGTGTCAGTATCCCATGAAATGAGTGCATAGGAACATGCCCAACTCAAAATAAAATAATATAGTTACTACCGGTAACTTTGCAGATCTGCCAAATCTGGTTCTAAAAGTGCAGCCAGGGTTCTCTGCCTATGTTGGTAGAACTATAAATGTAAAAGAATAGGGATACAGTTATTGCCTTAAACTTAAAATATCAACCACATGAGGGCTCAGCCTACTAGACGTTGTGGAACCAGACATCAGCACAGTTCTGTTGTGTATAAGTGTATTTGTCGGAGCATGCAATGTGTTACAGTGTGTCTTTAAGGGGGCAAAGAGTAGTGTTTGATGAAATATGTGTTTTGAACAGTTTACACGTGTTTAGTTTTGTGAATTTAGACATCTGTAATGTTTACGTTTATATAATGTGGCAAGTATGTAATTTGTCATATAAACATAGACCAAAAAACATGACATCATGGTTGAGAATGAACAATGTTCTTTGAAGTAGTTAGAAGTGAAATTCATAACTCCAGATGCTCTGCATATTGTTTCAAAAAATCGATTACAATTGCACTAGCGAGGAGTCCCTTTTGTAATTTTCTAATGTGTCCCTTTTGTAGAAAAATAACTCATTGTCTCATTACTAAAGCCCAGAGGAAGAAATGTAAATTAATCCAGAATTAGCTGTTAATTAGAAATGTGTAAGAAGTCATTATGTAGAAACGTAAAATGACAAACAGCATTAATGACATTCTGTGATGTCTGCTTTAATGTGAAAAAAAAGAAATATGAATGAAAAAGGTGCACAGTTTCCTTTTAGGGATATCTGGAATCATGTTCCGGTAAAATAACTGGAGAATTAACACATGGAAATATAGAAGAGTACCAGTGAATTACAGGGATGATTTAACCGAGAGGTTCTGAGGGGCATGACATAGAAAACAAGAGGAAGCCATCCCCATCCCTATTCCCATCTATAATTGTATGTGTATGTATGGCCTCTAAAATCATCTCCCCCTTCTTCTATCAACAACTACGCAGTGGCATAGGCATAGGAGTAATGGGGAGCCATTCTTTACATGATCACTTTTATGTATACCTGTCTAAAAGGTTAAAAAAATAAATCTTACCTCCCTTCCTTGACTAACCCCAACTACCCTACTTTCCTTCCTTCCAACTCCTGAAGCTGTGCTTTCTGCTTTCAGTGAAAGCAGACAAACAGAGCTGCACTGACAGGCTCCTAGATAAACCTATCCCCTTGGCCTGGAAGTTCTTTATGTTATCACAACACTAAGTAACCGGTTTTTATGTGAACTGTTGCTATGCCGTAGCAGTAGGATATGAGATTCAGAAAGTGAAATGAACAATAGAGTCTCTCTTTTAGAGCCAGACATACCTACCTATTTGTTTCTAAAGGATTTCACCTCTATTTGTGATATACAGTACTATGAGTAGTAAATCACATTTTGTGTGCTACCACACATTGCTATTGTGCTGATATTTATTACCTGTTCATCACATCTCTGTTCCAAGCATGTGCCAATATTTGACATTTGAAATGTAGGACCACATGCATGAAAGTCAGGATTTGTGATTCCAAAATAGATATTTTTAAGAAATCGCTATTTAGGAATCTTAAATCCCAATGCATGTAGGAATTGCAAAAGAAATGTGATGCCTACACATTTCTTAATTGTGACTTGCAGATTGCAAGTTGCAATTAAGGAATTGCTATCCAATAGGTACTCGCAAATTGCGCATGCAATTTCAAGGGTGCAAGGGTGCCAAACGGAAACCCTGTTGCACCCCTGAAATCTCCATGTTACCAAGTGTGCATCCACATGCCCCAAGGGCATGTGTGTGTGTGTAACAAGGAACTTTGAAAAATGCACTTTAGTGCATTTTTCAAAGTTTTCGCAACTTACCATCAAGTTTAAATTGTTGGTAATTTGCAATCTCTAATAGCAAAATCACAATTTGAAATGGCATCATGCATTGCATTTAGGGAATCACAATTTGCGATTCCCTAAATGCATTTGCTATTTAAGTAATCACAAATTTTGCGATAACTTAAATTGCGAATTTGGGTTGATGCATGTCAGTTACAAAAATATAAGTTGCATAATGGCAGATTCTGTGAATCTGCCCCTTTGTGAACGGTATTTAGTATGATGCATGTGTCCCGTAGTTCTGTAAATGAGAAAGTTCTGTGAAAGTTAAAAGGGAGCATTGATGAGGAGCCGTGGTTCTTACCATTTTACCCATTGTGTACCACCACTGAATCACTTCTGGAAGCTGGTCACCCCACGCTAAACGATGTTTACAATTTGGACTTCAAAGAGGCATACACAAATACAAAAACAAATATTCATCAAACAAATTAAAAAATTATGACTCATAGTATTTAATGATTCAGAAAAGGGGGTGGTGATGAACAGAGTGTCTGAATTAAGCAGACCACTCTTACCCAGTCCAAAGATCAGGGCTAGATCCATCACCGTTTTTTAGCTCACTGCACCATCCCAGCTCAGAACCTGGCTACATGCAAATTAGTCTGTCCCTGGCCCAGTGCATCATGGGAAAAGGGCAGACCAAACTACCAAGCCAATTCTTATACTGGGAAGGAAACAAGCTTCCGGGGACCGGTTTCTGGCATTTCAGCCGTCTTGGTAGTTTGGTTTGCCCTGTTCCCATCATGCACTGGGCCAGGGACAACCCCTACCACCTTCCCCGCATTCCTTTCCTCTCATGCAGTTAAGCTTTCTTCTTTCTGTCAAAACAGGCATGCAGAGCTGCATTGACCGGCTCTCGGCCTGGCCTGGAAGACCTTTAGGAAATCACAACAGTGTGTAGCCAATTTTCTTATCAACTGTTGCTATGTAATAGCTGTGACTTATGAGATTCAGAAACTGAAGTAAACCATAAAGAATCTCTATGAGAACCATACATTACAATACAATATTACTTGTACATTTTCTGTCTTTCTATTATGATTAATCTACTATGCACTAACGGAATTCAACTTGTTTAATCTGCCAACATTTTCATTTCAACATACACATGTTCCTGATTAATCCATTTCAACAAGTTCAAATATTGCTCATCAGAAGTTTTTGTATTCTTGATATGCATTTCAGCCTACAGTGTTCCTAAATCAACAAATGAAAACCTTCACCTTTTTAAAAAGTTGCAACATTGCTCAGGCATTAGCCTTTGTAGCAAAGTAACTAAACATTTTTCTCAGTATTCCATCTAAAAATATCCAAGGAAAGCATGCACAAAATACCCAAGGTAAGCATGCCTATCAATAACCATCAGTGACTGGTCTTACTGTTCTTACAGTCATTTTCTTAGTGCAGTGAAGGGCAGTCCTGTAATGCCAGATGACCTTTTATCAGTGAGTATACAGAAAAGTAACAGGTAAGTCAATGATCTCGACATGAAAAACATCCTTAAAGAAAGCCTTCCTAGTAAGTGAGTCAATCATAGGTGGACATGGCATAAATACAAATAGGATGGCCTCCAATCCCACAAGTTTACAGAAGTTTCACAGGAATTAACATCCATTGGCATCATGCCTACTCCAAACTCTGTTCCTAACAGGTGTCACCACAGTAGGTGCCCGATTTAGAATAAAAACACCTTCCTTGTTGGCTGAGGGGTAAATCAATGTTTGAGGTATAACCGATGTTTGGAGGTGGTTGGGGTCATAGAAGCAAGACTGAGATGGCTACAGGAGGATGTCAGGGGACATTATGTTATGTTAATTCAATTTGGGCAGTGCGCTAATCACATGTGAGGTTATCAGGTGTTTGAACATAGTGCATGGGCCATTGGCCTTGCAGCATTAGTTGAAGAGCCAAGTCTTCAGATGTTTGGGGGCGGAGCTTGCCTGAGCCGAAGATGGCAGCTTAGCCCGATAGCTCCATGGAGCCGTCTAATAATCCTTCATCGAGCCGGCAGAGGTGCTGACTATTAACCCTGATTTGTTCAGTCTCTGATACCGGAGATACCCGGGAATGAGGAGAGCTGCTTTGGTCCCTACCCGACTGCTGCCGTGTGTTACAGCTACCTCTAGGAAGTGATCCTCGTACTGGAGTTGTGTGGGGACAGCAGCCCGGAAATGAGCGACACCGGAGGCACGTCTGGCGATGGTATTCACCCTGCTCATTAGCGGTCTCAGTGTCTGATATTGTTGCCTCTGGAGGTGCGGAAGTGTGCTGTCGGTCAAAAAGAATTGTGGGCAATCAGAGAGACTACAGACGCACAATCCTGCACATTGCACCCTGAGTGGCCGCGGTCCCTGGGCTGGCGGAGGGGTTCTGCCACCAGCATTGGTTGTCTGCAGGACTGTGCGGGTAATGCTGTGGTGCCCTGATTTTTGTGTGGCTTCCCCGGGCTGCAGGCTGTCCAAGAGCACTGGGGTGGCCTGAATAGATGCCGTGCAGCCAGACGCAGCCATTTTGGGAGCCCCGGCGACGAACGGTATATAGATCCTCACACTGCATTGCCCTGCTACAACCAGCCCAATAGAGGGGTTACGCAGTGCGTCTCTCTCCTGACCGCCTGAGCAAACAGCGTACCAGCTAACACCTGCGTGCATGCGTGAATGTAGAGCTCAGGCTGGTGGCCTTGATTACTAGGGGACCCTGAGGAGAGGTTGTACCATTACGTTTGTCGCAACGTTGAGGTGAGCTGCAAGTGACTTTGTCTTACTGTGCCAGCCCATAGAGTGCTCTGAAGGGGAGAGTTTGGCTGCTTCTCATTCGATGGGGCCCTGATCCTGGAACCCAGCCTCAGGATTCACGGCTAGATAGCCCTTGGCACAACCCACTGCTTTACTGCACTAAAGAGTTGCCTGCTTGCACTACGACTGCATGGAAGCTTCGATGCGCCATTTGCTTATTGACGCAGCTGGTGCGCAGTGAGGGTATCTGTGCTCAGTTGCAGTGCTACTGCACCTTGTGATCCCAACTAGACAATTCCTGTTTGATGTTTTGACTGCTGGAGCTCTCAGACACGAAGGAAAGCCCATAGAGCTTATCGCCTACACAAACGTTTGCGGCAAACGTGAAGGAGAGCGCAAATTTGGTGCGGTCATCAGCAGCCCAGCCGCAATGGGTAGAGTTGATAAGTTGCAGCCCAAACTCACCTTTGATCAGCGCGAATCAAGCGTGAGGGAGGACACCCCTGAAGAGCTAGACAACACACAGGAAACGCAGCAAGATTGGGCAGGTGGAGGAATCCGCAGCTTGCTTGAGGCCATGGAAAAAGGTTTGCAGAACAGTCTATCAATCCTTGGCAATAAACTGGATTCTCTGCCCTATCATATGGACAGAATGATCGCATGGATGGATAAACAAGTAGACAAACTAGATATACATCGAACGCAGGGTCACGGAGGTGGATGAGGCAGAGACAGAACTTGACTCTGAATAGAAGCAAAAGGGAAAGGTGCTTCAGGTCCTGCAAGACAAGGCTGAGGACCTAGAAGCGAGGTCCTGTCGGTACAAACTATGCATTACAGGCCTACCAGAGACATCTCAGATCAGGAACATGGAGCTCTTCACTGAAAAACTCTTAGAGACACAGATGGGCAGTTAAGTGTTCTCCTCCATGTTCGTACTGGAGAGGGTGCACCGCTCGCTAGGCCCACACCCTGCCCCTGGGGCGCCCCCCAGGCCTATCATCTCAAAACTGTTGAATCACCAGGACAGAGGTGCTGCGTTGAGAGTGGCACTGGAAAAACAGTCTCTGCAATACGAGGACTCCCCTGTTTCCTTATATCTGGATGTTAGACATGGCATCATTGGCGTGAGTCTCCCTTCCATTTTTGACGGATTGCCTCCTCCGTTTTGATATGTTTTTGTTGGATTTATGCTTTGGGCACTGTGCCACTGCTAATCAGTGCCACAGTGCAAGTGCTCCCCATGTTAAATTGATATACTGATAGGATTCCATGATTGGGTTATTTGATTTATCTGTCAGCCCCTAGTACAGTGCACCATGTGTGCCCAGGGCTTGTAAGTCAAATGCTGCTGGTTCAGATGCTCCGTCCATCACCACCCCCTTTTGTACCGCTTTTGGCCACCATAAGTGTGGCAGGGTATGCTCAGACGTGAGTCCCTTGCTCACTTTGCCACTGGATTCAAGCAAATCGGGCTGAAGACGGCTGGAATGCCAGAAACCGGTCCTCGGAAGCTTGTTTCCGGTCCAGGGAAGACATTGCTTGGCAGTTCGGGCTGGACTGTTCCCATGAGGCACAGGGTCAGAGTGATTTGCATATAGCCATGTCTGAACTGGGGTGGCAGAGTGGGCTAAAGAACGGTGATGGATTAAACCCAGATCTTTTGACTGGGTGTGAGTGTTTGATTGATTCAGATGCTCCGTCCATCACCACCCCCTTTTGTACCGCTTTTGGCCACCATAAGTGTGGCAGGGTATGCTCAGACGTGAGTCCCTTGTTCACTTTGCCACTGGATTCAAGCAAGCCAGGCTGAAGACGGCTGGAATGCCAGAAACCGGTCCTTGGAAGCGTGTTTCCGGTCCAGGGAAGACATGGCTTGGCAGTTCGGGCTGGACTGTTCCCATGAGGCACAGGGTCAGACTGATTTGCATATAGCCATGTCTGAACTGGGGTGGCAGAGTGGGCTAAAGAATGGTGATGGATTAAACCCAGATCTTTTGACTGGGTGTGAGTTTTTGATTGATTCAGATGATCCGTCTATCACCACCCCCTTTTGTACCGCTTTTGGCCGCCATAAGTGTGGCAGGGTATGCTCATATGTGAGTCCCTTGCTCACTTTGCCACTGGATTCAAGCAAGCCGGGCTGAAGACGGCTGGAATGCCAGAAACCGGTCCTCGGAAGCTTGTTTCCGGTCCAGGGAAGACATGGCTTGGCAGTTCAGGCTGGACTGTTCCCATGAGGCACAGGGTCAGACTGATTTGCATATAGCCATGTCTGAACTGGGGTGGCAGAGTGGGCTAAAGAACGGTGATGGATTAAACCCAGATCTTTTGACTGGGTGTGAGTGTTTGATTGATTCAGATGCTCCGTCCATCACCACCCCCTTTTGTACCGCTTTTGGCCGCCATAAGTGTGGCAGGGTATGCTCAGACGTGAGTCCCTTGCTCACTTTGCCACTGGATTCAAGCAAGCCGGGCTGAAGACGGCTGAAATGCCAGAAACCGGTCCTCGGAAGCCAGTTTCCGGTCCAGGGAAGACATGACTTGGCAGTTCGGGCTGGACTGTTCCCATGAGGCACAGGGTCAGACTGATTTGCATATAGCCATGTCTGAACTGGGGTGGCAGAGTGGGCTAAAGAATGGTGATGGATTAAACCTAGATCTTTTGACTGGGTGTGAGTGTTTGATTGATTCAGATGCTCCGTCCATCACCACCCCCTTTTGTACCGCTGGTTGGCATGCAGCACTGGTTGTGCCATCCACAAAAGCAGCTTTTAAAATGTGTCTCAGGCCTGCCATTGCAAGGCCTGTGTGTAGTCTAGCACTGCCATGTCGACTTGGCCAAGTGCACCCACTTGCCAGTCCCTAATCCTTCTCTTTGCTTCATATTAGACACCCCATGATAGGCCCAAGGGCAGGGTGCATTTGTAAGTATAAGGTAGGATATGCTCTGATGTTTGTAGCATGTTCTAATAGTGAATTACAGCCATTTTCGTTTTTTACATTCTTATAATCCTAACTGACTCAGGGAACATGGTAGAAATTCGAATTTAGTATGCCTGAACTCAGAATATTAAAATACATAAAGTTTATTTTAATATTATATGTTTGCAAATACCACTTTTAGAAAGCAGGTATTTGCTTGCCTAACCATTTGAGCCTGCCTCTGCTGGGTTGTGTATTCCTTGTCTGGGTTTGTGAGTGACAGGGCTGGGGAATTACAGGAGACAGGCTGGGACAGCCAAGTGGTGAATAGAGAGATTTACATTCAGATGGGAGGGAGGAGTGCACCTGGGACCTGAATAGGGCTGGGCCTTCCCTCTACAATGCTGGCTCCACCCCCTGTGGCTTGTCTGATGTCTCTGCCCTGCACTGTGAAAGGAGAGAAGGAATCATGTCAACAGAGTGGTCCAGTTCTTCCCTCTCTTGTGCTGGCTCCAACTCCTGTGGGGCGGCTGATGTGTCTGCCCTGCACAGTGAAAGGAAGAAGAGGGTCATGTAAACAAAGTGCTCAGAAACTGGTTTGGACTAGGCAGAGGCCTCTCTGCCTTCTGAGAACAAAGGATTTTGGGGGATAAATATTGGGACCCTGATCCCAAGAAATTAGGTCACTTTTGGAACAAGAAACCTTTCTGCCTATGAGAAGAACCAAGGAAGCTGCAGGAGTTTGGATTGACCCTCTGCCAGTGTGCTGTTTGCTGAGTTGGCCTGTAGTGGTTGCTTCATTGCTGAGGGAAAGGAGAAGGAACTTTGTAAGGACTTTCATCTACAGAATATTCTCCAAGGACTTGAACTGTGCTTACTTCCTACTGAAGTCTCAGGGACAAAAGACTTCACCTCCAGCTCCCTCCTGAATTTCCTTGCTGGGAAATCTGACTCCAGTCACTTGCTTGCCGCTAGGAGCTGGAAGCACGATGCATCGAGAAGAAGAAGGTCGCCGCCGAGGCTGAAATCATCGCAACGCCGGAGAAGCAGGCCTTCTTCGCTTCTCCCTGGAAGCGTGTGTTCATCGAAGCTGTCTGCTGTTGCATTACCGGAGAAGCGTGAAGCCATTGTGAGAGTCGCCACCGCATCCTCGGAGAAGCGTGTCGAAGGGCCTGTCGCAGCTCCAAAGTACAGAGTTGTCGCAAGGCTGCCAGGGCGGCATCGCTTCGTCATCGCCGCATCAAGGCGCCAACTTCTCGCATCGCAACTGGATCATCGCATTGCATCAAGGCGCCATCTTGCACACCTCAACCGGCCCACGGGCCAAGAATCTATACATCACCTCCGCACCGGTAAGGCTCACGACGAGGCCCCTACTCTGCTCAAGCATTGAGGAAGGACGCAACCGTTCCACGGGTAACGGAAACTGACACATCTCCCCTTTTGCGAGCCTTTTGTTCACTTTGCGTTACCCATCCAGGTACTTTGTGGAGAACTTTGTCGCATTTAACAGCAACTTGATCTAAGAGACTTAATCCTCTTCTAAGTAATCTTAAGTGTAGTATTGTTGATTTTTGTCGTTTGTGGTCTTGTGTTAAGTCTACGTAAAGAATACTTATTTTTTATAAAACCTGTATTGTGTCCATCTGTAGTGTTTTCACTGTATTACTGTGTATATTCATAAATGCTTAACACACTGCCTCTGAGATAAGTCTGTCTGCTCGTGCCAAGCTACCAAGGGGATGAGGAGGGGTTATTAAGGAGTGTAATCCCCTTATCCTGACTTAGAAGTAAGAGTCCCTATTTAGACAAAGTTGATAACCATTGCCAACTAGAGACAAGATCTAACACTGGATTTCACAAACAGAGTGCAGGAGGCCTGCCAACAGTTTGCCCTGCTGAAGCACCAGCTACAGGACCAAAATCTGGACCACGCCATGTAATACCTAGCGAGACTCTGTGTAAATCGTCACGGATCCTAAGACGCTGCACAAGGCCCTGAAGAAGTGGTCCAAGGAAAAGCAGAGGGGCTCTGTGCAGAACACCTCGGACGGAGCAGCTGGAGACAGCCTAGAAGATCAGGACTAATGATTGCTCCTCTTCCTTCACAGATAAGAGTGCTGCTGGCTTGGGTGGTTGGGAGGGCCTAATGACTGTGACTGGGGATCCAGTTGTAACAATTGAATAGAGGTTGCCACAGACGTCTTGTTACTAATGTCTGGGGTATTAGGCTCGGGAACCAAACACAGAGAGTTCAGGCTCATAATGGACGTGGTGATACGATCTAGGCTAGAAATGCGCAGGACAGTTGAATTATTTCATGATGCACCAATTTTGCACATGTGTAGATAGCTGTTGTAGGTTTTTTACTCTAATTAGGTTCAGTTAACCTACCGGGCTGGCAACATCCACCTGCGTGTGTAGCACACTATTGGGGAACTGTTTTTTGGGGTGGGGACAGATTTTATTGATCAAATGGCACATATAAAGCAGGGCTCTGTAACCCAGAGACATCTGCACAATAAGTATAAAGCTTTATGACTTTGACTTTTCAATAATGAGATAAAGGAGAAATAGAGAGCAATATAGATGAAGTAAACCATAGGCTAATCCCCCACCCAACAACCCCCCTCGCACTAACAACCTACCAGAAACAGCCTAGCTGTGCATTTTGCACCATAATCACTCGCTACAATAATCGTAAATGCAAGAAACTACAGCTTGCACCAGCAGGGTAACATTAAACTGGGTGGAGGGGCCCTGTTGTAGCGACCAGTTCCAACAGTAAGCCCCAATAGTCTGCCCACTGCTTCCAAACTTTATAATGCTTCTGTGGGCACCTTCCTGCGGTGAAAATATGAAGTTCCAAGCTCTTACAGAAGTCCAATCCCTTCTTCCAGGCAGACACTGAGGGTGGCGCCAGTGCCTTTCATGCTCTAGCAATGTCTCTCTTCACCACTGTAAACCCTGTGGTAAATAAAATTACCGGGACTATTTTTCTATACATTAATAACAATAAGAATAGCTCATAAAATGAGAGGCGAGGCCGTGGTATCTGAGTCATACAGGCTTTAATTAAGATGACTCGAGTCAACGAGAATCGTGTTCCATCACCACTAAGGTTCAGGAAGGGATATCTAACGTTTTATTAACATCACACATTATATATAGTAAAATCGTACAATTGCAATGAATACAGTAGGCGTAACAAGTGTAGAGAGAGAGAGATAAGAACACATGGGCGTAAAAGAAGGCGTGTAAGGAGGCGTACACGGAGGTGTGTACCAGATGAGTCATAGAGGTGTCATAGGTGGGTGGATGCATAGAGAAAGTCTGCAGGGTCAGCAGAAACCTTTACCCTACATGTGCGCCCAACTGATCATGACGTAGGATTGACGTGTAGCTGGGGAGAGCTGGGGGGCTTGACTTTAGCACTAGTAGAAGAGTCTGGAGTCTGGGATGTCAGAACGACCTGCACCTTTTGCATATCTAGTATCTTGTGTTTGGAGGATGTATTGTCTGAAGTAAAAGGTCTCTCGGGCAGAGGCCGTTCATCACTAAATGCTAGTGGGTGCATATATTCCTTCGTGCAATGCGCGGGGCCATAAGCCTACTATAGCAACGGGCCCAGTAAATTACTTGCAAGGAGACAGGAAGGCTGAGCCCTATGCTCTGCAGGCGGAAATATGTTTACCTATTTCACTAGACTGGAATGTGTTTTTGCGGAGGATGAACAGATAACTGTAGGCAAAATACCGTCTTGGCAGGCAGGCAGACCAAGCCAGGCACCGCTCGGCTGTGCAGGGAGTAAGGTAGAGGTCAGGGATGCACACCTAAACTGCAGCTTTCAGAGACAGAAGAGGCTCGGAGCCTGAATTCAGGGCCTGGCTCGGCTGAGCCACAAAAACGTGTGCTTCGCGATATTTAAAAGTGCACCCTGTAGATGCATTGGAAACGTAGGCCTTAGTGCGGAATTAACATTACAATCATGGAAGGCCCAATAACTGACATGCTAACATTAGACGGAAATGCAGGGACATTACTATGACAGGCACGGGAAGGGAATTACATGATAACAGGGACATGCATGGGGCATAGGTACATGGATAGGGTGCGAGGGGGGGACACACTGACTACCTAAAAATTTCTGTTTCCTCATTCCCTCCTTGGCCCCCACTGCGCCCTTTAGGATATATCTATTTTCATGAGACCATCTATCTGTTCATATAACATCATTTGCTCGTCTTTTTTCATTCGAGCACGGGAACGTGACCGTGGACGGGGAATACAAGCAGTGGCACACAAGCCGCAAATCGCTGGGCCACATTGCAGACAGAGACAGCAACTGAACACTATGAACAGTACTATTCCTAAAAATGACAGCCCCATCCCGCTATTACACTCCAGAGCCAGCCGGACCAAGACCATGGGTCCTGATGTAATTCACGAGCTATCTTATGGAGTCTTGTTATTGCTGCATACACTGATGGTGCGTTATTAGGAATAAACACACAACAACTGGAGCCGATCACTCTACAAGCTCCGCCCCTATCGGCCAAGATGACGTCAAGAACAAGGCGGTTCTGAAGAACAACAAGTCTCATAGCAGACTGCTCTTCGGTCAAGTTACCTAAGGCAAAAGTAGTTTCGTTCACTACTGCTTCAAGAGTTCTTGTTAACCTGCGTATTATTTTACTATTTTGGACGGGACCTATGAACCAGAAGTATCCTTTAATGTAATCCTTATACTGGTCCCACGCTGACTCAGAGTAATCGATAACAGGAGAAAGGTCTCTCTTATGTCTAACATGTATGAGTCGGGACTCCCGATGATAATCGGATGGGGCTAGAAATACTGGTGGCAGTAAGAATGCAATATAACATGTTCCACCCCAATCTAAGGGCAGACGTACATAAGCTGTCTGACCACAAATAAAATAGGAATGGCGGGAAGCTTTGAAAGTAGATTTTCCTTTATCACTGAATTCGACCACAGTATTACAATCACTTTGTCCTAGGTGGACTGAACCATTCTTTCTAACGCATAATTCACCCTTCACGGGTAAGACTATTATAAACGGCAAATCTGAATTAGTCTCAGACTGGACGTTCAGAATCATGAGGTTAAGGGAAAAATTTCCTAATTCGTACACTTCATTTTCTAGATCGGTTCCGGTCCTTTGGGGAAGACCGTCCTTGTCTGGGAAACATGCTTTATTCATGACTGTATTCAGGTCTCCCCATATCCAATCGCCCTGGGAAACTGTGGACTTACTGTCTAATGAGGACATTAAAGCAAACCATGCTCCGCACGAACCATTGTGCGAAAACGGATAAGGAAAGAGGGGCAGAGCTCCCTTCATTTTCTGGTAAGGTGGGAGTCGTCCACATACCCAGCAATTCGTGGCATTGCTGGTCTGGTGAGAATGGTGTAACATACGGATAAAAGTGTTGTTGCGCAGTGCTAGTCTATAGGATAGTTCATGGGGTGGCAGGTCACTGAATGTGTGCTCTACAGGATCATTGAAAGAAGAATGTACATGTGAACCAAGAGGAGGAAAGAAAACATGTAGTGTCAAGCTTATACATATAATCGTAATACTTAGAAAAAACAAAATGAGCAAAGTGACTATGCATCGACTGCGTAAATTTTTGCAATATTTGACTTTCATTTGACTCTGTCTAGCTCTCTCGCTATTTGGGTCTACAGTCTTATACATATCAGGAACCTGTCTAACCGCTTCACCCGAGGGGGACTTAAACAATTAAACGCTGCCTGACTTTCTAGACCGTAGTTTGGAACAATACTCCTGTTGCGGAGTTTTTTCTAGAAAAGGGAGTTTAGTGTCAGTATCTGGAATGTTCTCAGAAACCTTTGCAAAACAGTCTTTGGAATCTGAGCCAAGTCCATAAAACCTCTTCACGTGGTGGGCATGGATCCAGCCCTTGCGTCCTTCAACTTTTATAGCTGTCCTCGTCGTCAGTAGCACAAGTTTCGGTGATTTCCAACGCGGCTTCAAGGGGCTTGACCGGTCGAAATTACGCACAAGGACAAGATCACCTGGAACAATGGCGTGATCTTTAACCTGGGTGTTGTCTGGGAAAGCGGCGGCAACCTGTGAATGACAAGAGAGTAGTGCAGACATCAAGGAAGCCAGGTAATCTGTCAGCATATTACTGTCAACATCTGTTATTTTTCTAGGCATAGGTGTACCCCAAATATTTGGCGGTCTACCGAAAACAACCTCATAAGGAGATAGTCCGGTTCTGGAATGGGCTACCATACGCATGTAAAAGAGGGCAACCGGCAGGGCTACCATCCAATCCACACCTTTTTCTGCACAGACCTTCGCTAACCATGTTTTTAGAGTCTGGTTGTGTCTCTCTACGAGACCTGCTGCCTCTGGATGTCGTACGCAATGGAACTTCCACTGGTACCCTAACAGAAGGGATACTTGTTTCATTAATTCAGAGGAGAATGGCTGTCCATTATCTGAGTACACGACACGGGGAAAACCGTATCGCGGGAAGAATTCACGGACCAACTGTTTGGCAGTGGTCACAGCAGTGTAATCTGGGACTGGGTACGCTTCTGTCCATCTGGATAGGGCACATACAACTACGAGGACATACTTGAATCCTCGACATCTGTCCATCTGGATATAATCCATCTGGAGGACTTCAAAAGGGTGGTCAGGAGGATGAAATCCACCTTGTTCCACGGAAATGCCTTTGCCTGGGTTGAACTGACAACAGATCATACAGGTACGTACTTTCTGTTTTGCTGCTGCACGTAAATGTTTGTTGGACCAGATGTTCTGTATGCTGTCTAACATGGCTTTTTCTCCTAAGTGTGCTGGACTATGTGCTGTATTAATAATAGCCTGAACCATAGAATCGGGGAGAAACCATGTGGCTTTTCCCTTTGTCATCCATCCCTGATCTGTCTGGACCCCTCCTTGTTCAGTCCATTTCTTGATTTCGTCTGGAGTGGCATGTGTCTGTATGTCGAGTACATCTTGTGTGGGATCCCTGACTGTCATGCAATTCGTCAGTGATGGTACTTCAGTCTTCGACGTGTCAGCTGGAATGTCTGTATGAGTCTGTGTGTAAGTTTGGCTGTTCAATCTGCCAGGTCGTTACCCTGGGAAATAGTGTCAGTGATTTTCGTATGTGCTTTGCACTTCAAGATGGCTATGGCTGTAGGCAAGTGTATTGCATCTAACAGAGCTTGAATGAGGGGACCATGCTGTATCTTGGTTCCATGAGAGGTCAAAAAGCCTCTCTCTTGCCAGAGGACACCGAAGTCGTGAACAACTCCGAATGCGTACTGTGAATCTGTGTATATTTTTACTTTCAGGTTCTTAGCTCATATGCAGGCTTGGGTCAGAGCAATGAGCTCTGCTGCTTGGGCAGACAAGGTGTCAATACGATGTGTTTCTATGACTTCAGTATCAGTGGTCACTGCATATGCGGCCACTAACTCTCCTGTGCTTGTTCTCATACATGAACCATCCACATAAAGTGTCAGGCCCGGGTCGGGCAATGCGATGTCTGTCAAGTCTTGTCTTGGCTTCGTCATTGTGTCAATGACTTCCACACAGTCATGTGGTGTAGGGTCCGCTGTAATTGAGGGTAACAGTGTAGCAGGGTTTAATATGTTACAACGTCTGATCTCGATGTGTGGCTGGAACAGTGTCAGTTCATATCCTGTCAGTCTCGCTATGGTCAGGTGTTGTGTTTGTGTCCTGTTTAAGAGAACTTCCACGGAGTGTGGAACCTGTACTGTCAGGGGATGTCCTAACACTATGGAGTCGCTTTGTCTGATTGCTAGAGCTGTTGCTGCAACTGATTTTAGGCACGCAGGTAGAGCCTGGGCCACTGGATCCAATGTACTAGAAAAATAAGCACAAGGCTTGTGCTTCCCTGCTTGTCCCTTGTGCTTCCCTGCTTGTTCCTGTGTAAGAACAGATAATGCTGTGCCATCGCGTTCAGTGACAAAAAGTGTAAAAGGTTTACTGTAACAAGGTGTCGCTAAAACAGGTGCTTGACATAGGGCTTTCTTCAGTTCATCAAAAGCAAGTGTATGTTCCTGAGTCCAAGGGAGGACAGTCGAAGTCGCTGCCTCCTGTGTTGTCAACTGTATAAGTGGTTTGGCCAGATATGCATACTGAGGAATCCATTGTCTGCAGTAAGAAGTGAGGCCAATGAAGGCCCGTACCTCCTTTTGTGTCTTGGGCTGTGGAAGATGTGCAATTAACTGAATGCGGTCAGGTGTCAACTGTCTACCCCTCTTGGACAGCAAGTGTCCAAGGTATACCACTTGCTGGGCACAGAATTGTAGCTTCGAAGGGGACACTTTTCGGCCAGGAAATATAAGACTGTCAGTGATGCACGTTCGCAGTCTCGTTCTGTCCGCGCTGTGATCAACAGATCATCAACGTATTGGAGCAGAGCAGTGTCAGTAGGCATGTGAATACTGTCTAGTTGTCGTTTCAGTGCTTGGCTGTAAATACTAGGGCTTTCTGTGAACCCTTGAGGAGCCCTTGCAAATTTGAAGCTTCGGCCATTTAAACAGAATCCGAAAAGATACTGGCTTTCCGGATGGATCGGGACACTGAAAAAGGCGTTCTTGAGATCAATTACAGTAAAGAACGCAGCTTCGGAATCAATGGCAGTCAATAGGGAAGAAATGTCTGGGGCCACTGGGTACTGGGGTATTATGCATTTGTTTAATTCTCGAAGGTCAATCACCAGTCTGTAGACCGGTGGTGCATTTGGGTCAGTTTGTTTAAGAATCGGAATGATAGGAGAATTACATACATTGGAGTCAGTTTCTACAACCACTCCTTGTGCAATGAGTTCGTCAACAATTTTCAGTAAGGTCACTACAGCCTTAGGTGGTAACTTGTATTGTCGGATTTGTGGCAGTACAACTCCTTGTTTGAGAGTGACACAGTATGGTGTAATGTGCATGTAACCTACATCAGTCGGACCTTGAGCCCATAAATGCTGTGGTACATTCTGTAGTCTTGGATCAAAATCTCTCAACACATAATGTCCTTTAAAATCACGTAAAAACAATCTTACTCCTTCCGGAGAACAACAAATCACTGCTCCTAGTTCTTTCAACGTTTTTATACCAAGCAAGTTTTCTGGACATGATTTCGTAAGTAACAAGTCTGTAGTGCGGGACAATGGACCAACTTCTAGGGAAACTGGCTTTGACACTTCGTTAACAATAGGCTTTCCGGAAAATCCCAGGGAAATATTTCGTGAGCCTGAGAGGGGTGCCCCTGGAACCTCGTCATGACTGATGGTAGTTCTGCTCGCCCCTGTGTCAATCAAAAAATTTCTGTCTTTCCCTAATACATGACTATGCACATAGGGACCCTCTTGATCTACAGGAACCTCGATAAGGGGCAAGCCAACCTCCCTCTCTAGGCTGTTTCATGAGTACTGTTGATAATCCGGATAGTCTGACTGAGCATACTGGTACATTTGTTGCGTGACATGTTGTGTGGCAGCTATGGGTTGGGGTACAGCTACTGTCTGTTGTGCGTTCTGTGGAGGTTGCGTGTTCTGCGGGATGTGTTCCTGTCTAGGAGGACGCGGTCTTTCTTTCGTCTTGCCTGTAGCTATATTGTGTTTCAGGACAGCACATTCATTTATATAATGACCTGGCTGTTTACAATAGTTGCAGGTCCTTTTTACAGGTGGCACGCCCTTTCTCTGACCATCAGCAGCCGGAACTGATTGGGCAACTAATACTTTCATTTTAGTGTCTTTCATACGTCTCTTTTCGTGTTCCTGTTCTTCTCTAATTCGGTTCTGGTGGTACTGTAACATCTGTAACATTTGGGAAGGGCTATTAGCTTGCCAGGTACTCTCAACCTTTAGTACTCTATTTTTAACCTGTGGTAAGGAATTCTCTACTAATTTGGTCACAAACAGATGTGGATATGATTCACTACTTGTTTTTAGGCCGCTATTAATAATAAAACATTTCTCAAATCTAGAGTAGAAATCACTAGTGTCTTCATCTTGTTTCTGTTTGCAGGCTGAAATGGCATCCCAATCTTCCTTTTTGGTAACCAATAATCTCGGCAAAACCTGTATCAATAGCTCTGGTAATTCATTAGCTTTATCCCCGAGACCAGTACCAGGGATTCGTGTATTATCCTCGTTTTCTAATTCTGTCCAGTTATTCTTTTTCTCTCCCACCTCCCATTCTTTTTCTTTAAGTTTTTCATAAATGCCTGCAGGTAACAGGACTTTCAACATTTTAATTGTATCAGCATATGTATACTCTCCCATGCGGAGCATGTCTTTTAATTCACGGTGGAACCCTGCTGGATCTTTGTCGTGACAGGGTAGCAATTTCTTCATTTCCAATAATTCCATTTTCGTCAAGGGTGTGTAAACGTGTACTCGATGAAGCGTACCCGCATTATCTCTAATGGGATGAACCTCTCGTAAGGGATTCTGTCTGTCTATGTAAAAGGTCTTCCTTTCTTGGTGTGGAACAGGAACAGGAACAAAATGTGGAGTCAGGAAAGTCCTGTATTTATGTTGTTGTTCTAGAATGACATTAATTAATTCAGTACCTAGACCTCTCCATCTTGCTAGGAGTAAATCGTCCAATAAATTATATAGGGGACCTGGATCAGAATGCTGACTCTCGTACAATGTGATGAGATGTTGAATCATGTACATACCAGCTAATCGCTGTTCTTCCGGAGGAAGACTCAAAAATGTTTGCGCTACTACGTCATCCTTATATACGTTAGTATTGCCAGCCCATTGTACTGCTGACCGGGCTAGTTCCTGTTCATGCATGGTACTAAGTTCACTACTCCCTACTCGTCTTTTTAATGCTTGGTCAGTGGCTTGGAATATGTATTCAAGGGAATACTGTTCTGGTATGGGAGAAAGAGAACGTTTCTTGTATTCTAGTCGTATGGGTCTATCAAAGGGTCTTGCCCTCCCTACGTAATGTATTTTACTCGTGTCCTCAATTGCTAAGTCATCGTCCTCTGAGACTTTGTCATCCTCTTTCTCGGCTTCTCCCTCCGCCTGTTCTCTCTCGTGTATCACAACAATTTCTTTACGAATCTTTTTGTACATGGCTTCTACACAATTCTGTTTATCATGTTTACCAGCAGCTATGTTGTCACTCCAGTTTGTCAGGACTTTAATCTGGGCTGGTCTTGTTCCCTTATCAAACAATTAATCAAAAACTGTAAGATCATGCGTTGAAGCTCCACTTTTCTCTGTACCATGGCCTCATGAATACTTTCTGGTCCCTCCCCCGTTCTAATGAAGTGGTATATTTTGTCTAAATGTTCCTTCATGTCTGGTAGAATACTCAAGTAATTTGTAACACGTCTTAATCGTACTGAGTATATGAGCATAGGACCTTCACCTGGTACTGGATCATATATACAATCAGTAAGGTACTGTCTAAGGGTTGCGTATGTAGCTGTTTTTGGCGTGCGCTGTAATGCTAGTTCTCGTAATGATGATCGTTTTATCTGAGGCGGGGTGGAGGACCCCCTCCCGCTGCTCCCAAAGTGGGATCGCCTAGGCTTGCATTAGGTTTTACTGGCTGTGTTGCTGGTTGTGTAGTTACTGGTAACGTTGTTACTGATAATGCAGGTTGATCTTGGGTTACGGGTGTATGAAAAGGATTGGTAGGACCGATGGCAGGAGGAACAGTGGGGGGAGTCGCGTTAGTAACAGGGTTGGGGGGAGGATTAGTAGGTGGTACACGTACATTTACATACTCTGGAGCAGCGTCATCTAAATAGGAAGAAAGGAAAATGTCCGCTGCGGTCTGTTTATGACTACGGAGTGTAGTCGGGATCAGTGGTGGCGGCAAGTTACTGGGTACTTCCGGGGTCACCTTAGGTAGGCCCTCGGCGAGAAGGGGATACATGCCTTTAATAAGGGCATTTCTTTGTCGGTCTAATTGTTCTGCTCTAACTCGTTCACCTTCTTCTAGTAATTCTTTTTCTTGGGCTTTTTCTGATGCTTCTCTACTTCTCTCTGCTTTCCTAATTTCTTTCTCTGTTCTTCTATGCGCTTCTTTGCGCCACAATTCTATGGCATCTTTCTGGGATTGTCTGGCTTTCTTTTTCCACAGTGCTTCTTCTACTCTCATGATGCAATCAGCATCCCATGTCCCTGAGACAGGCCATCTTTATTTCTCTTCCAGATCCTTAGTGTAGTCTACCCATAAATCTAAGTACAGTATGGCATCTAAGCCATGTTTATGGTACATAAAATGTCTGGGAGTATCCCTAGGCGGGACGGGAACTGCCTCTTCGAGTATCCCTTTCCTGGTTCCTATCTGACGTAATTTCGAAAACAGCGGCATATTTGAACCAACTTGAACGTGAACACATGAAGCACAATAAAAAACTGCAAACAATCATTCATACCACAACATTGAAACATTGCGAACAGAGATTATCTGGTACATAGAATAACACAATTCTGAGAATCTCGAAAAACAATACTAGAATACTGGATGCACTGCTAGAACAGTACAGTCATACCGGTCCCATAAAGAGACACGTCATACCGTATCCACCTAGATGGACACGTCTTTACCGGATCTGTGTACCAAGACCCGTCTTGACCGGGCTCAAATAAATGAACCCGTCTATATGCGTTCCCAACAACAGTACTCACCGGAAAGCAGAACTGAAGGCCTCGGAAACTCGACACTGGACTGGACTGGACTGCTACGGCTTCTGGCTGCTACGCATGCGCCTCGGAAACAGTTGGGCCTCCGGATACCTCGGACCTTGCTCTCTCGGCTTGGGCTCTGGTCGGGACAGTCCGCATTCCTCACCGCCTCGTGTGGATGCCTGGTTGCAGTCTCCGTCTCCTCCGTGGGCCTGAGGGAGTTAGCAGGAAAACCCGCGAATGTGCACAGAAAGGGGTCCGTCACGGCTGTAGAAGGGGTCAGGGGCCTGCGTTACATCGCCGGCGCGTGGGGAAGGGGACTCGTCCCTGTTCGGGCGCCAGATTATGTGGTAAATAAAATTACCGGGACTATTTTTCTATACATTAATAACAATAAGAATAGCTCATAAAATGAGAGGCAGAGTCCGTGGTATCTGAGTCATACGGGCTTTAATTAAGATGACTCGAGTCAACGAGAATCGTGTTCCATCACCACTAAGGTTCAGGAAGGGATATCTAACGTTTTATTAACATCACACATTATATATAGTAAAATCGTACAATTGCAATGAATACAGTAGGCGTAACAAGTGTAGAGAGAGAGATAAGAACACATGGGCGTAAAAGAAGTCGTGTAAGGAGGCGTACACGGAGGTGTGTACCAGATGAGTCATAGAGGTGTCATAGGTGGGTGGATGCATAGAGAAAGTCAGCAGGGTCAGCAGAAACCTTTACCCTACATGTGCGCGCAACTGATCATGACGTAGGATTGACGTGTAGCTGGGGAGAGCTGGGGGCTTGACTTTAGCACTAGTAGAAGAGTCTGGAGTCTGGGATGTCAGAACGACCTGCACCTTTTGCATATCTAGTATCTTGTGTTTGGAGGATGTATTGTCTGAAGTAAAAGGTCTCTCGGGCAGAGGCCGTTCATCACTATGCTAGTGGGTGCATATATTCCTTCGTGCAATGCGCGGGGCCATAAGCCTACTATAGCAACGGGTCAGTAAATTACTTGCAAGGAGACAGGAAGGCTGAGCCCTATGCTCTGCAGGCGGAAATATGTTTACCTATTTCACTAGACTGGAATGTGTTTTTGCGGAGGCTGAACAGATAACTGTAGGCAAAATACCGTCTTGGCAGGCAGGCAGACCAACCTGGGCACCGCTCTGCTGGGCAGGGAGTAAGGTAGAGGTCAGGGATGCACACCTAAACTGCAGCTTTCAGAGACAGAAGAGGCTCGGAGCCTGAATTCAGGGCCTGGCTCGGCTGAGCCACAAAAACGTGTGCTTCGCGATATTTAAAAGTGCACCCTGTAGATGCATTGGAAACGTAGGCCTTAGTGCGGAAATAACATTACAATCATGGAAGGCCCAATAACTGACATGCTAACATTAGACGGAAATGCAGGGGCATTACTATGACAGGCACGGGAAGGGAATTACATGATAACAGGGACATGCATGGGGCATAGGTACATGGATAGGGTGCGAGGGGGGGACACACTGACTACCTAAAAATTTCTGTTTCCTCAACCCAGCACCACAAGATGGCGTTTATAAATATTTCCCCCAATACCATCGATGACATGCAAAAGCCCCAATTTGAGCAATTGGGGCAGGTCCCAGCCCAACACCTCTGAGAGGCAGGTCACAACCCATCTACAGAACCGTGACAAGGAGAGACAGTGCCAAATCGTTTGTATCATGGCCCCTTCCTTTCGCTCGCATCTAAGACATACAGGGGAGGCCACCAGTCCCACCCTCCACAACTGGACCTGCGGGAAATAGACCCGATGAAGATATTTAAACTGGACAAGGTGCAGACGTATCGCTCTGGCCGCACCTCGGAGAGGCCATGGCCTCCGTCTAGTCCTCCTCATCAAGTGGACCAACATCTCCCTCCCAGGCCCCTCTAGGCTTCTGCAGTGTGGGAGAGCTGTGAGTCACCTTGAACTGGTAGGTCTTAGATATTTTATGATCCTGAAGGTCTCCCATAAATACCTTTGCTTATATCGGGCTGAACTCCGCCAGTGACTCCAAGCCCTCCAGACTAGGGTAGAGGGCATGTCAAAACTGGAGGTATTTGTAAAATTGGGTTTTCGGCATTTAAAAATCTTTTTGTAGGTCTTGAAAGGACTTCAGGATCGTCCTCTGCATGATGTCCCCCAGGGTAGAGATACCAATGTTGTCCCAACCATGAAACCTTGACGGAGTAGCTAGTTGTGGCAGGCGGCCATTGTTCCACAGGGGGGTTTCCCGTGTCAGCGTCTTCCACCACCCCATCCTCCGCAAGGCCTGTCACCAAATATGGAAAACTACCTGGGTCGCTGACGGAAGGGATCTTCGTACCAGTGCTGAGTACAGAATTGTGTGTAGGGAGAGGTCCCCCATTAGACAACGCTCTACAGCATAGGCAGGGTCATCTCTACCCCATACCACTACTCTTTTAAGACCAGTAAATGAGAGGCCATGTAATATGATAGTATATCAGAGGTTGCCAGTCCACCACAATACGTGGAGAGGAAGCATGTCCATAGGGCGACTCTTTCCGCTCCCACTGCCCATAGAAATTGACCCAAGGCTGAATTGACCTGCCTGAACCATCTAGGGGGAATCGGGTAGGGGTGATTCTGCAATTGATACAGTACATGGGTGAAAAAGACCATCTGGAAGATGGCCAATCGACCATATATAGACAACGGCATATGAGACCATGTCTTAAGATTAACCCTGGGCAAATCATTACGCTTGCGTAGTTTGCCAAGTTTGCACAACTTTGCACTACGCGAACTGCACGGAGCACAGTGCAAACATGTGCAGCGTAGCGTAGTGCAGAGGTCATTTTTTGCTTGCTCGCGGTCCTCAACGTCAAGTTGGTGACTCAACCCCAGGCGGACCCCAAGGCTGACAGAAAAGGCAAGCAAGACGAGTCACAGCGACAGAGACACCAGTTTCAAAACAAGAAAGTTGTTCCTGTAACAGCAAGATATGCTATAGATAGTGAGAACGCAGCTTCAGAATCAGACTGATGTTGGACAGCACAACACACAAGATGATGGACGGAATGTTGCACAATGGCAAAACATTCACCCCCAGTCACAGATCTGGGTTTAATCCATTGTTATTTTGCTCACCAAGCCACCCCAGTTCAGACATGGCCATATGCAAATCAGTCTTGACCCTGTGCCTCATGGGAACAGTCCAGCCCGAAGTGGCAAGCCATGTCTTCCCTGGACCGGAATCAAGCATCCTAGGACTGGTTTCTGGCTATCAAACGTCTTCACCCAGGATAGCTTGACTCCGATGGCTTAGTGAGCACAGGACCCACGTCTGGGCATACCCTTCCCACATAGGGTGAACAGCAAAACACACAAGATGATGGACGGAATGTTGCACAATGGCAAAACATTCTCCCCCAGTCACAGATCTGGGTGTAATCCATCGTTATTGTGCTCAACAAGCCTCCCCAGTTCAGACATGGCCATATCCAAATCAGTCTTGACCCTGTGCCTCATGGGAACAATCCAGCCTGAAGTACAAAGCCATGTCTGTTGGACAGCACGGCAGAGATTACCATTGTGTGAGAGGCCCTGCATCCACTACTGAAGGTGACAGCGACTGACACTTTTGTTGTATTTGAAACAGCAGACACTAGAGTGGCTTCCGCTGACAGACTTTATGAAATAGTCCTTGTAATTGAAGTTGACATAGAACGTACCATCAAAGGGGTATTTTGGGAAAATCTAACTACTACCTATAATATTTTGTTGGCGGAGGTCGACTGGCCCCCACTTTTTGTCTTAGCTGCTGCCCAAGGGAAGGAGGTAATCATCCCTAGTTTGGCGCACACAGTGCCGAAAGAGCAGGTGCTGCATTTTGCAGAAGATTGGGCTAAGGCGCTTTTGCAGGCTTTGTACCGTACTCACTGTGGGTGGGACAAATATTCCCCTCGACTTGACATTCCTTTACGGTCAATGCCTCAGCCTCAACCCCAATTCCCCATGCGGCAAGAAGCTAAAGCTTCTGTTGCCAAAATCCTTGCACAATTGGAATATCAAGGTGTGATTAAAACATCTGTGTCTCTGATGAATAACCCCCTTTTTACTGTGAACAAGCCAGATGGTTCATATCGTTTGGTATTGGATTACCGGCACTTAAATTCACATTGTCGTACGTGCGTGGTGCAGAATACTCACTGTTCTGCTCTTGTGGATTGTCTTGTGCGTAAAAGGTTCGAAACTACACTTGACACATCCAATGTTTTTATTGCCCACAATCTGTCCCCTCTTAGTAGCCAATGGACAGCATTTAAAAGTGGTGGCAAACATCGTCACTTTTGCCGTTTGGCGATGGGCTACAAGAACAGTCCAGACGCCTTTGCCGCCCGCGTTGAGTCTCTCTTGGAGGGGATCGACACAGATGCATGTTGGTATGTGGATTACATTTATCTCACAAACAACCAAGTGTGGCCGCATCTGTGCTGAGTAGACCGCATAATTTGCAGTTTTGCGGATTTTGGGTACAAATGTAACTTTGCAAAATCTCATATTGCAGAGTACACAGTGTTGTTCCTGGGCTATGAGCTCAACAATGAAGGTCGAGGTTTATCTCCTCACTTCCTGGAGAAATGTGCACTTTTGCCAGCTCCCACAACACTGAAGAAACTACAATCCTGACTGGGCTTTTTGAATTTCGGACATACCTACATTCCTGAATATGCCCAGCGTATCAAGTCTCTTTATGCTTTGATAGAGACTTCTTTTTCCAAATCGTGCTGGCTGCCTGAGCATTCAGCCATCTTGCATTCTGTGCAGGCTGATCTGCTTGAATCTAAATTCTTGCTTTCCCGTGACAACCACACCAACCTGGTATCAGAATCATACCTTGGGCCGTGGGTTTCACGTACCTCACTTTTAATGAGGGTGACACAGTCCCTATCGCTTTCAAGTGACACTTGTACACTTCAGCTGAGTTGCAGTTTTCCACTGAGGAAAAAGTTTTGACAGCAGTGCAAATGGTGATTCTAAAGTAACGTGCACTGTCACAGGGGTAGCACATTTTGTTTGTTACTCCGTATCTTGCCTTACAGGCAGTGACAAAAGCTAGTGAACCAAATTCCAAAGCTTTGCACCCTCGGTGGATACAATGGGCCACCTTCTTGACATCTCCGGATGTCACGTTCATTTTTGATTCCTCACTGCAGGCTCAAGAGTACTTACAGTATGAATTTGTTCATCCTGCTCCTCGGAGTATGCGCCCAATTGAGGATTTCCGTTGTATCATTTACACTGACAGAAGCGTGCAAGTGGCTGTGGGTTCAAAGCACGCATATTCTTCGGCCTGCACAGTTGTGGTTGGTACTATGGTGGATGGTGAATTCAGGTCCGATGTTGTGCATACTCAGACATTATGGGACTGTACTGCCCAATTGGCAGAGCTCCGTGCTCCGATGCTTTCATTGGAGCACACGGACCCCAGTGTGACCACTCTGATTGTAAGTAACTCTTACTAAAGTGTTCAATCATACAATATAAATCTACCCTTCTTGACTCAAAATGATTACCATGACTCCAATGGGGTGCACATTAAAACATAAAATGATCTGGGTTCGAGTGGCTGAGCAGAAAAGAGAGTATGCCACTTGTCTTTGTAATTCATACTCTGGGTCACCAGCGTGTCAGAGTTCACGCTGTTGGCAACTGTCTTGCGGACGAGGCTGCAAAGACAGCAGTTTCAACATATGCAGTAGCAGCGGTTACACGTTTTAAAAGTAAGATTGATGATGACATCTTGGTAACTATTGCCGCAACAGAGAAGAGAGGTAATTACCCTGGGAGATTCCCTTCTAAATACTCTTATCATTAAAGCCTTTAATAAAGTTCCTTATGTGAGAATTAATGACGTTGGTGACAGGTTAATACCCAACGCGGACCGCAGTCAGGCTTTGATTACAGCAGCCCACACCGGGATGGCTTCGGTACATGCCGGCGTGTCAGCTACTGTTTATCTTCTCCAGCAACGGTATTGGTGGCTGGGTTTGTATAAACAAATACATGATTATGTCCATCAATGTGGCATTTGTCAGCAAATTAAACCTTCTACTGCTGCACGTCTGCACCAAACTCAGTTGTACATATCTAATAAACCACTTGCATGTGTTTATTTAGATAACTGCGGTCCTTTCTCATCTGTTACTGCATATCAGAACATCTTAGTAGCAGTTGACTCTCGTGTTTTGTGTGGCTATGTCCCAAAGGAGTGCTGATTCCAGAACTGTCGTAAGGGATTTGCATGTCTTTGTGGGAATTTTTGCGTGTGGTACCTTCCATTCGGACCACGGTCCAGTGTTTGCCTCTAAGGTGTACAAGGATGCCATGGCTTCATTTGGGGTCCAGGTCAAATTTTTGTCTCCTTACCGACTTGCGGGTAATGGTGTTGTGGAGTGGATGAAGCATGATTTAAAGTCATCTTTGACAGCTAAGGTATTAGGTCCTGGCAGAGACTGGCTTACCCATCTTAATAGCGTACAAAGTGCACTAAATAATCTCCCTAGAAGGTCTCTGGGTGGGCGGACCCCATTCGAAATGCTCTTTGGCATCAAAATGTTTGTCCCAGACCTTGATGGACTTGACATGGCTGCGGCCGCCGCATCCTTTGACATAGATGAACATTCTAATGTTTTGCAGAACCTACAAAAGACGAGAGACGGTCTTCAAAAGGAACACTTTCCCTCCACGTCTGATGCTGCGTTGCAGATTCTGGAAGTCGGCTGGCTACCCCAAGTTGGAGAACTTGGTCCAAGAGAAGATCGACAACAAGAAATTATTTGGTCCTTCCTATTGAGCTCCAATTGCCGTGCTTGGCATGCAGGATACAAGAACAGTCATTTCACCTCCTCTTCCTGGGAGAAAGGGGAACAGGTACATCTCCATTGACAATGTCAAACTACACAGGGTGGCCGATTCTTCATAGTATGATTCCTGCTGTTTCGTGTCCAGCAATGGTGCGACACTGTTTTTATCCCAGATCCTGAAATCGGGCCTGATGTGGTCATTGAAATGCATACTGTTGCGAATCCTTTATTATATTCAACTGCTGGTGATCCTCTTAATGATACTGAATATACTTACAACACTGACTTGTCTATACCTGAATTGGAGACCTGTGTGGCTAATCAATCCAGTTTTCCATTTAACACTGGCTCTACAACCTATAAGGCCCCTTTAAAAGTTTCGATTTTTGCTACCTGGTTTAAAAACATTTTTTGATTCCCCCTTGGACTTACATTTGGCTGGTACTTTTTGCAATTTTTTTATTCATGTCTATCGGATTTGTGGTGTATTTTTTATGTTTTATTAATGGACACTACATTCCAGAAAGAACTACGATTAGACTAATTGATGGAACTTTGAACCCCACTCCTCTTTGCACAAAATGATGAGGGACCAGACATTTGTGAATATAACTGCTTGGCCCGTTTTAGATGGGATTGTATGGTATGCTGTAAAGTTCCAGATTCATGGTCCCACAGAGGTTTTTAATGTTCCAAATGTACTCCGTGTTTCCATAGGGGATGTGGTTAAATAAAATATTCGCTCTAATGAGTGGGACGTCCAGGCCGTAGAGGCTTTGTTTTCTGATTTGAAATATTATGCTGCCGTTGAAGCTGAAGATTTATATTTAGAGTCTGCAAACTATGGTGATTTGTACTGTTACCAGCATTTTGGCAATCACTTTCTGCATAAAACAAATTCATTTAGAAATGCAGTTAACTACACACAGTGGGAACATTGTCCCGCACCAGTGGACGGCAGCTCAAAAACGCTTTTGAAAAAGTTTTTTTATTTGACTGATTTTAATGAATCCAATACTGATGCATTTTATTTTAAGTTGACTGAGAAGTCCAATTCCAAGGTTACACTTACCCACACTAAACTTCGGTATTCAAAGTCCTTTATTGACCAGTTGACTGTTGGGGGCTATGAACTGTGGAAATATACAATTGATCTTAAATCTGTTTGGAGTCCTAAAAATTGGCAAGCGCAAGGCACTGAGGATTTGCATCATGCATGTCTCATCCCAAACCATATGTTGTTTCTGAATGCTACTATTTCACAAATATATGCTCCTTCATTTCCTGATTTGGGTGAATTTTCCCATTGGAATAATTACACCAGTACTTCCCTGAGTGATTTACAAGCTCTGTTGAAAAATTCCCCTTTTAATGTCTCCAGCATTAATCCCGAAGGTTGGTTGCTATGGAAAAAAAGAGCAGATTCCTGCCAGCACCGTTTTCTGGGTCTGACCCCTGGATATACAGAGGTTAGAGTAGATCCCTGTTTTCAGACTAAACCTTCAGTCACCACCTATTCTGTATGCAAATTATGTCAGAGTTGGCTCAGACATTCAACCTTAGCGTCTGTTAAGTTGCATTTGTCCAAGCTGACTGAGACCGTTGACTTGAATGATTTTGTTAAAGGTCCTGCGGCAGGCAGATCGAAGAGATGGATATATGCTGCTTACAACGAGGTTTGTAAACTGTCCCAGATTGAAGCTGCTTCTAGGCTTAGAGCTATAGATCAGGCCAATTTAGAAAAACTGCTTGCCGTTATAGATAACAGCATTAACACCCTTTCCTCTTGCATTTACACATTGGATAATATTGTTTCATCTGTTGTTGATATTGTGCAAGAAGAAGTTGCAGTACTGTACCATGAGCAGAATCAATTACGTTCTGCAGTTTGCTTGGACTCTTCAAACGTTGAAAAATGGCAAGGTGCCTTGGGATTACATGAACACGACTTTGTTATTTTTGCCTTTTAATTTGACTGTTAAACAACAATTTATGTCAATGAAAGATGCCACATTTTCACTGTTGCATATGGAAAAACTGGAACCGTTACCATTTTCAGTGGCCAAATCGAAATCTGCAGTTTGGCTAATCCATGGGTTCATAATTCTACCTTTTCCCCTGTTTAAATTTGAGTCTTGCATGAACCGCTATGCCATCGGTAGATTTGAACCTTTAGATAATGCTTATCTTCATGAAGTTTGGAATCTCCCGTTCACATACAGATGATTGAGGGAAGGAAAGGAAGTTTTTTAAAAGGTGAAGATTGCACATTCACACCAGATCAGATCAGGCCTGGCCTGGTGACCTCATTTCAAACGATATTTAGTGTGGTGCCTGCATTTTTTCATTCGATTTTTTCGAGTGTCTTCGGTGGTTTCCAATTAATTCTCGCTTTGGGAGCGGGCACACTGCTGTTAATTTGTTTACTCCAAAATGAATGCAGAGTCTGTGCCCCACGACGATCTGCCCCGACTGCTCCAGCGTCGTAACCGGATGCTAGAATACTATGGATCGCTGCCTCTGGCGACTCTGAGTGGGGCGTATGGTTTATCTTTCCGGTTCTCATTCTTCACTTGCATTCAGCCTGTTTTCCATTGCCTGGATTGTGGATTTGAATGGGCCCTGGATTTGTGTCTCTGCAACACGGTGTCTCCTGACTTGGATTTTAATCTACTAATGAGTCCCTTAGTTGCTCATGAAATGGATTGTTCTAGTTTGGGGATTATGGCCTGCGCAGCGGCTCATGGGGTTCTAGGCAATTGGAATATTTGGACTGCTGCCAATGACTTTCTGGCACCCAGTTATATTGAAGTAAGCCTGAGTTGTCTTCTGATGGTGCTTGAGGCTCCGGCAATCGAAAACCATGTATGTTCATTTCCATTACTTAATTGAATGGCAGAAATGTTCATGGAAAATGACGACTTCCTATTGGAAGAAGTTACAGCGTATGTTGTCTATACGCTGTTGGATTGAAGTGTGAATTTTTCTGCTTCATAGCACGTACTGAACTCGTGAAGAATTTTTTTGTTCCATCTGTACTGCATTAATCTGTTTCTCAATTTTTTAGGTCTTTTTTCACACCATGGCCACCCGTGATTGTTTTCACTAACTTGGTTTTGTTTTTAATTCGGATTTTACTCCCAATTATTAAATTTGGCAAAATTGCTAAACTTGGTTCTGTCTCATTTGAACTTGAACTCTGCGCTCTATGAATCTTGCTCCCTTTATTGTGCATTCCTCGATCAAGGGAGGGTGTAGTATGGCCTACGGCCTACTTTGCGTGCATGTTATGTTAGCATGGATTATTAGACGTTTAAACGCCATTTCACCTTTTGCTGCTTTTGCACACAACACTGCATAGCTGTCTTTGTAAGTTAGCCTTCATGAAGGTCTACACATTAGAAAAGGTTTCTTTTCGACATCTCTAGACTTACATCGTGCCACTCGTCTGCACAGTGAGTGCTAAAGCCATCAAGATTATCAAAACATGTTAGTTGTTTTTCAACATGTTCGGGTAAAGTTTTCTAGACACAACATTTAGCAGCTGTGAGCCAAGTAAGATTCTGGCGTCCTTATTATCACACACTAGCCATGATTTCAGACACTTGGAAGATTTCCGTTTCCAGAGAGCTTATGCTGAGCCAGATGTAATTTACTTTTTCTGAGCGGAAAGATAATGAGGTCCCCCAAACTAAGCCTAGAAGACTTTCTTTAGTTTATAATACATAGTTCCTATATAGGGAGGGTGTTAAAACTAGGCACTATAGGACCTGTTTTCTCCATCATTGTAATATGAATTCTCCTTTTGTATTTTATGGATTGGTAACCATGCTAACCATAATATTTTTAATCATATGTCTAATGTTGGCTAAGATACTGTACATTAGATCACATCGTTAAAATCAATATTTTCACCTTACCGTGTCTCTTCTTCATTCCTGTTGTGGACTGGTATGAGAGTATAACAAAAGAGTGTTCTCACTTCCCACCATTCCTGAGATGGTCCTAAGTTGCATGTTCTAGGTTGTCTAATCATTGGGTACATTGCTATAAGACGAAGAGCTAATGTGACACTGAGGCTAGCTGGTTGGGGTTTTTCTAGGTACTGAGGTGAGTTTCTGGTACACCACAATTCACTGATGTCCAAGGTCTCTGTGCACAGTTCTGTGTATCAGCAGGAACCTTGCAACAATATGTGCATAATGGATAAAAAGATATTTATTAAAGGTCATGTCCTACGTCCCGGTAATGCAGACTTGTTTAAATAAACCGTATCTTGAGGACCAGTTAAAGGTTAATCTACTAAACCAACATTGTATCCTCGCAAGATCGCTTACCGAAATATAAAAAAGTGCGCGCCAGAACGGGCGTCTTCACCAAGTTAGCAATTGTTAGCGGCAGATGTTTTCTCTTAAGAGGGGTTTAAATATTGATGTGCTTACAAGACAATGACCCACACCTGTGACCGGTGTTCCTATGGCGTCTGATGTCATCAGAGGGCGCCCCTCCTTGCATCCAATGACTAACCCGGACTTCCGCAAATAATACGGAAGTCTGCAAATAACCACTGGAACAGAGAGATGAGCATCTTGCTTTCGAAAGACAAAGTCCCGCTGTATAAACACACAACGTTAATCAAAGAGCCACATATTGGAGATCACTAAAAAGCATTATATGTAGTTAGTATAAGAATAAAAATAAAAATAAATTCTCTTTCATAATAGTGAACATCCCCGCTGGTTAAGAATATTAAAAATATGTTTAACCAAATAGTAAAAAAATGAGCATGAGTAAGAAACATGGTCTTAATAGATGTTGGGTGAATCTAGTGTGTCATGTTGGTGCACATAGCCGGCCGGTACGACATCGATACCTCCATTTTGAATCCTATAATCACCAATATTATAAATTAGGACCATATATAGGAGGTAGTGTGTTATTACTTATTCCAAATGGGGGAAATTAGCCCACTAGACCTTCCCAATCTTCTTTAGAATGTAGTCAATTTCTGACCGTGTCAAGAATTGAAATATACCATTGTTCTCGGTGATTGTGCTTGGTGGTAATATCCCCACCTCTTTTACTATCTGTTATTCTCTCAATTATGAACCATTTAAAGTCAGTGCATCCGTGACCTACACTGATGAAATGGTCCACTAATGGGGCAATTATCTTCTGATTCCTTATCACTGATTTGTGTTCAGACAAGCGTGTTCATAACTCACGGCCTGTCTCTCCTACATAGCCCTTATTACAAGGCCAAATCAAAAGATAAACTGCGTTTTTACTACTGCAGTTATTAAAATCCATTGCCCATATGTTTTTTTTATTATGAACTAGGGACTTACCTTCTATACATAGATCCCAAACCGTGCAATTATGCGCACTTGTGATTACCAACTGCTCTGGCGCCCTCAACTGTGCATTGTCTGGTTTTGCTAATCTCCCTGTACGTGTGTACCAATTCAAAGCAAAGATAGGGCGATCTAGAGTTGTTTGTTCATTATCATTTAAAATGGCCCACTTAGAGTTGATGATGTTATTGATCTTGTTACTAAAGCTGAAAAACTGACTTCTGTTTCATATCTTTCTTTTGTTTTTTAATGTTGGAATTAGCAAACATACCGTCAGGATCATAACATCTAGCACATTTGAAGGAGTGATTAATTAATTTTTGGGGGTAACCCCTATCTTTCAGTCTAAGTTTTAAACTCTCAGAGTGTTTGTAGAAGTCTGGCAGAGAGGAACAGGTTCTTCGAAGGCAAGGAAACTGCCCAAAAGGTATATTATCCATTTGGGCTCTCGGGTGCTAACTGGTGTTGTGCAGCAGGGTGTTTTTTTCAGATGGTTTTGTAAACAGGTCCACTGCTAGTTTACGACCTATACACTTAATATTAATATCCCAAAAACTCACAGAACTTCTACTATATTGAGCAGTGAATTTCAAACTTTCAGCACCCAAATTGAACCAGGTTAAAAACTCATTTAAAAGTTCCTCTGTGCCCTTCCAAATGAACAAAATGTCATCAATGAATCTACGCCAATTGCTGACATTCTCAAAAAAGGGGGCGGCCTCGTTAAAAATATGTTTTTCTTCAAATTGGCAGACATATGAACAAGCCAAACTTGGGGACATATCTTTCTATCCATTATACATATATATTTTGTCTACCATTGTCTCTTTTAGGTTTTCTGTAACTGGGGACCTAGATTTGCCAAACAATTGAGGACACTGCTTTCTTTAAGAAGATGTAGTTGCCAACATCCGTAGCCAGTGCTTGGAAGATAGGCCCTTTACGAGAAATGTTTCGTCCTCACTAGAACGGCATAGACATTGCGAAGATTATATCATTATATGTTGTTCTCAATATCTGTTTTTGGGTAGGATCGTGGCATATTATCCATTAGAAAAGAGAAAATCACCTTATAGAAACATACTGTTAGTGACTTTTTTCGAACTATGCGTTTCTGAGGTATTAAATCATAGCCCTCCAAAATAAGTGACTTTGTTACAGCTAGTAATTTCTTGGTAGATGACTATCAGATTTATGTTTTCTCTCCTCGATAATACCTAAGGGATACCAAATTGTTTATTAAGCAGCTTTAAAATCTATTGGACTATACGTGGCTCATTGACAATGAGGTATGCGTATGTGATTATCGACGACTATAGATTTTTTAAATTATGTTTGTAAATTCGCCAAAAAGAGCAGGTGTTTGATTGTGTGGGTAAGCTTCTATTCTTTAGTCCATGTAGGGTTTTGACAATTTCCCTTTATAGGCCCTTGGTGGAAACATTATATCCTTAGGGTACACCATATGCTTGGTTGCCAGTTAGTAGGATATGTGCGTTTAACTGCTCCAACTATTGGTTGTATGGTTGATATTGGTGTATGCTATCTAGCACCACCAGACTATTGATCCATGAGTATGATTACTCCCAGACTTTCTTACAACCTTTGGAGTGATGTGTTGATGAATAGTGAGATAGGTATGCAAGTAGATGTTTCTTGTGTGTACATGGAAGAACCGTACTATGATTATGAAACATTTTGTATTTGTGACTGGACTTGATAATGTGAACTATACAATATAGATACACGATATATGCTGTGCTTGTAAACTACTGTTAGTCAAGGGAGTATTCTGAAAAATGACAACTTCTACTTTGCTCGGCTTTGCTACTCTGGAACGGACGTGCGGTCTTACATGCTCTTCAAAGTAACACTCTTTATCCAGTGACCGTCTACTCTGTCTATGCTATCGATGAGGAAGATACCATCCAGGCATCCATCCATACATTCAAGTAAATGTCAATCATTCTTCTTAATGTCTCAACTCGACAAACCTTACTTTTTCTCACCGAAAAACACCCTTTTAATTTTATTTTGTAAACCGCCACCCATGCATCCGTGCTTGACTTGCATTTGAATTTGACCCAAAGGATATATTGCGCACACATACAGTTTCTGTTTCACCCACCCAGGCAGTCCTCTTTTCTTTCTCCTTCCACCCATCCTTGCTTCAGCCTTCAACCAGCCATGCATCGGATTCCCGGCCACCTCTGCCTGCATTCAAATACACGTATCATTCTTTGCCAGTCATTAATCTAACTTTCTCGTCCTTCACAGCTGAGTTGAAGTCAAATGTAGAGGAGACCATTGGTTACTCGTCAACTCCCGCCGCTAACGTTATTGCTAATGTGAAGTCAAGGGTGACTGTCTTCTACCTGGTTGACAAAAACTTAGTTCTAAATTTGTACGTTTTCTTAACAGTAAAGTGTACTTATACTGTACAACATGTACGCCCTTGCAGCGAGCCTACTCTGCAATCTCAATAAGTAAGGAGTATAATAGCTTACCACTGCCCGCCACTACAGAGGCACCCACCAAAGGGTTCTGTGTCCCGTTCGGCTCTATCCTGCCCGACATTGAGGAGCTGCCCTTTATGCTTCTGAATCCACACATTTCAGCCTCGAGCGTGCGCCTTATTCAGAGCTGAACTCGGCAGCAGGAAACTCTTCCTGACGCCAAAAGAGCTAATCTAAACTCTTCTTGGATTCCATCAAAGACTACTGTTTAATATCGCCACTACTTAGGGGTTCTTCCAACATTTAGGGGCGGTGTCCCCGTGAATCATGCTTTGCAAACATCCTCCATGCCTAGGTATTTGATACGAAATCCATTGATGCGCACCCCCTACCTTGCGCCCGGCGAGCTTCCCGCTCTACTTCTAGCTCTATGTTTGAAACAGACGTTGAACTAGGACGAACCTTGAAACTATTCCCCTTTCTGAAACTTCCGGTCGGAAATTGTAGATTTTTGCTATTGTCCCCCTCCCTTCCACGTTGTGCCCTGACGAAGGTGTGGGCCAAGTAAACGCTGAACACCGAAACGATCCTGGCCTTCCTGCTCCGCCCGCGCTGCCACCGCCACATCTGTTCTTCTTCCCCTTGGGAGGAGCTGATGTACATAAAAGAAAGACCCAAGCATGGATGATTGTTGTCAACAAATTCAAACATTTCAAAAAAACAATAACAAATTATTTCGGGGAAATACACAACAATTGCACTACATTTATTGACCTATCCGATGTGGTCTACTACGATATTAGTATTGCTGGATTTGCGGATTGTCTACTTGGAAAGTTATGTAACTCACTAAATCAACTACAAAAAGTTTCTACTAGGACTGGCAGCACTCAGCAGCATACGAAGTGACAGAACAGTCTGTCATGATTGCAGACCACTAAAAAATGTTCTACTATATAACAAGTCATAATATACTCAACCTATCAATCCACCATCACTATCTCTTCTCAGTGGCAGGGGTACAAAGGAAGGACAGAACTTGAGCCTCTAGTCTCTCTAGCATTACGCAGTTCTGTAAAGTACACTCATACATAATCACTCAGGCCAAATGAGCACAAAATTGAAAACAAGTAAGCATAGTAGCACTACATGATCATTCAGGCCAAATGAGAACAAAATTGAAAACAAGTAAGCATAGTAGCACCACCACTGACAGAGCAGGCAAGCACCTGCAATCACAGAAGCTTTTGAAACCTAATTTACCTGCAATGTAATCGGCAGCATTCTTGCTCTTCGGAAAAAACATATATTTGCAATATAACACAGAGCAGAAGAAAACAAAGTAGGTATTAAATAGCTACTAATACTCACCAAGCCCAGGGATCTCGATGTCGAGCAGGTCTTGTTCCCGGTCCAGGATGTCAGACCTCCGATGCGTCAACTGGTTGTAGGTGCGCCGGACTGCAGACTCCCGATACATGGCCTGGCACACCTTACACCATAGCTGGCGATGCTCCCAGAGGCCATACTTGGCACGGGCCTGCTGCCTGCCACAATGGTCTTGGGGAGGTGGCGCTGCACAAAGAAGACCGGTGCGGCCACCTCCACCGTGCTGAAGATCTCCCTGGGACTTACTGACTCCCCCCTTAATCACCCTCAAGGGAGCCGGCTACGGGGTGCGGGGCTCTTTCCCTTCGGCTCCCTTTGCCATGGTCCTGGGTCAAAGAAGAAAGGAAAAATAAGAAGGAATAGGGAAAAAAAGTAAATAAAAGAAAACAGAGAGCTAAAAAAAAGTCGTTATTAAAGTAACAAAAAGTTGAAAAATCACAAAATATAGATGGACAAAAATAGAGACATAGATAATGAGTAAAAAAGATTTTAAAAAGTTCAAACAAAGGATTACAAAGATTGAAACAGTATAGAAAAGGCATGCCCAGAACCATAGCAATGAATGAAAAACAAGATGGCCGTGCCCATTGCAACCACGTGGGTAACTTCGCACAATATTTTACACGCGAGCACGCAAAACAGACAAGAGCAATCAATTGCGCCCCCGGAACAGGAAATGCACAACTCGAGCATGCAACTGGCAACAGGAAATCGAAATACGCAACGTGAACAGTGAAAAGAAGATGGCCACGCCCATATACGACCGCATGGGTAAGTTTGCGGTAGCCGCAGTGAAAAAAATCCTGCGAACATGCAAAAATAAAAAATCAGCAATCTCGCGAAAGTTTGCGGATTTTGCGGACCGCGAGTACGCTTTTGCCCGAATTCGCGTACCGCAAATTAGTAAAATTTGCCCATACTTATTTGAATGTTGGTTTTGATTGGTGCATGCGGCATCCAAGCAGTTCTAGATCCAATCGTTGAAATTGGTGATGTCTTCTTTGAGGTTGATGGTGATTTTGGGAAGGGCCATGTTCGCAATCATCGCATCGCATTTATATAGCGCACTACCCACCCAGAGGGTCTCAAGGCGCTGGGGGAGGGGGGTCCGCTACTGCTCGAACATCCAAGTCTTGAGTTGCTTCCTGAAGGCGAGGTGGTTCTGGGTCAGGCGGAGGTGGGTGGGGAGGGAGTTCCATGTCTTGGCGGCGAGGTAGGAGAAGGACCGTCCCCCTGTGGTGGCTCTTCGGATGCGGGGGACGGCGGCGAGGATGTGGCTGGTCAATCAAAGCTGGCGTTTGGGAGCGTAGAAGTTGATGCGGCTGTTGAGGTATCCTGGGCCTTGGTTGTGTAGGGCTTTGTGTGCGTGGGTGAGGAGACGGAAGGTGATTCTCTTGTTGACCGGGAGCCAGTGCAGGTCTCTCAGGTGTCCGGAGATGTGGCTGCGACGGGGGATGTCCAGGATGAGTCGTGCTGAGGCGTTCTGGATCCGCTGGAGTCTCTTCTGGAGTTTGGCGGTGGTCCCGGCGTAGAGGGAGTTGCCGTAGTCCAGACGGCTGGTGACGAGGGCCTGGGTGACCATCTTCCTGGTCTCGGTGGGGATCGGTGGAAGATCTTACGTAGCATGCGCAGGATGTTGAAGCACGACGAGGAGACGGCGTTGACTTGTCTGGTCATGGAGAGGGAGGAGTCCAGGATGAAGCCCAGGTTGCATGCGTGGTCTGTTGGTTTGGGTGCGCTGCCTAGGGCGGGGGGCCACCAGGAGTCGTCCCAAGCGGCGGGTGAGGATCCCAGGATGAGGACTTCCGTCTTGTCCGAGTTCAGTTTCAGGCGGCTGTTCTTCATCCATTCGGCTACCTCTTTCATCCCTTCGTGAAGGTTGGCTCTGGCGGTGACGGGGTCGTTGGTAAGGGAGAGGATCAGCTGGGTGTCGTCGGCGTAGGAGATGATGTTGAGGTTGTGCTGGCATGCGATGTCTGCGAGGGGGCTCATGTAGACGTTGAAGAGGGTTGGACTGAGCGAGGAGCCTTGAGGAACGCCGCAGATGACTTTGGTGGCTTCAGATCTGAACGGAGGGAGGTGGACTCTCTGTGTCCTTCTGGCGAGGAAGGAGAGGATCCACTCCAGTGCCTTCTCCTGGACTCCGACGTTGCTGAGGCGTTGTACTAGGGTACGGTGGCAGACAGTGTCGAAGGCCGCGGAGAGGTCGAGGAGGATGAGGGCCGCTGTTTCTCCGTTGTCGAGCAGCGCTCGGATGTCATCGGTGGCTGCGATCAGGGCGGTCTCGGTGCTGTGGTTGGCCGGGAAGCCAGACTGTGAGGGAACGAGGGATCCGTTTGTCTCGAGGAAGGCGGCCAGCTGCTTCTTGACGGTCTTCTCAATGACTTTTGCAGGAAACGGGAGCAGCGAGATGGGGCGGTAGTTCTTGAGGTCGGTGGGGTTGGCCGATGGTTTCTTAAGTAGGGCGCTGAGTTCGGCGTGCTTCCAGCTCTCCGGGAAGGTAGCGGTGTCGAAGGAGTTGTTGAGGGTGTTACGCCAAACTGTTTCTGATATTTTTCCTCTGCTGTGCCTTGGTAGGCCGATGCTGGTGGGTGCATTGACGTGGTGTGGTAATTTGGAAGTGGATGATGGATTTGTATACGATCCTGTCACCTGCTGCAAAGATTTGGTCCAGTGTGTGTCCTGCCATGTGCATTGGGTCTGTGATGAACTGGTGAGTCTGATTTTTTCCAGGTTTTCTAGGAAGGCTGTCCAGCAGGGGTCTATTCAGTCCTCTAGGTCGAAATTGAGGTTGGCGAGTAGTATTAAGTCATTGTAGTTGATGGTGAAAGGGGGGATGGAGTCTGAGATTAGTATGCTGAAGTTGGTCTGCAGGCCTGGTGGTTGGGAGGCAAGGATTCCTTTTAGGGAAAAACGTTAGTTGATTTGCATTTTGAAGTGCATGTGTTCCATGAAGGAGATGTTGTTCTCCATGGATGTAGATAAATGTATGGCTTGTTAAGGCATTCTTGTTGTGTCCTTTAGTATAACCACAGTGATGTTGGGGGCAGACATGGTGTTGAGCCAGGCTTCCATGAGGAATAGGAGGTTAGGTGTTGTTGCTGTGGAGATCCCAGATCTCAGTGGAGTGTTGGTTGAGAAATTATGTGTTGCGAAGCATGCATGCGAGTAGCTGTTGGGGTTTGGATTTTATGTGATTGGCAGTGTTAGGTCTAGGTGATGCTTGAGGGATGTATGTGGGTGTACTGCTGCAGGAGAACTGGCAGTGTTTGCAGGTGGGTGGGTGCCGCAGTGGTTGCAGGTGACATCTTCTGTGGATATTGTGAATGGTCATGGAGGGGTGGTCAAGAGGAATGGTCAGAATATCTTTGTTTTTTTATTTAGGGAATTACAAATTCTGTGTATGCAGTACCTCGAAGAGTAATATTAAGACTATCTATGGGGATTTTTTTTAACATGGGGTTTGCTCCACTATTCTTCTTCATGTCTTCATGCCCATAGGAATTCAAATTGATACCTAAATATGAGTTCAGTGCTTCATAAAAAGTAAATATATTCAATAAAAGTTTGACCCCCATCTTTGTTGCTTTCAAACTCAGTTTAATATCACTGATAGCTGGTGGAAAATTGTAACACAGCGTGTAAATTAGGCTGCACACATTGCCCTAAGCTACAGAATGCATATTCCCTGTTAATATTGTCGTTATCACTTCAACTAACTTTGACCTCTTGGACTTGGAAGGGGCTATACCTGTGAATGATAGAGTGAAGTAATTATATATATTCTTCAACACAATTTCTCTACTAGTACATTATATATATACATATATACATTTTTCAAGAAAGCATCCATGAGGTGTTTGTAGAAAACAGGTTACAGATAAAAGATATATGATGAGAGGATATCAGGGATTTTTTTAATTTCTGGAAAACAGTTTTTAATCACGTCCAAATGTATTTTCACTGAGCATATATTTGTAACTCTATAAGATTATCTTTTATTGGCAGCATTAGTGCGAGCAACTCCTGAAAAATATGTAGTGATTAGAGGGCAGTTTGTTTATACCTCATTAATTAATTTTGCCACTGCTGTTGGTCTCATTCACAGACAGACTATATTATGGAAAAAGGTATTTAACTTGGTTGTTGCTCCCCATTTAATATGCCTATTAATAGCCATACATACTTCAACCTGGAGTCACACCTATTTTGCGAACAACTAGAGCTTTCATCTAAAATCTCAACAAACAAAGTGTTAAAAAAATGTTTTTGTTCTTTCTTTCCAGCTATGATATACCAAGAACACTTGCGGGTGATAAAGGAGATGCCTCAGTGGTAGAAGGTCCAAAAATGTTGTTTGTTTTATGCTGATGACATAGTGATATTTGATTTGACCCCCAAATTCCTCTAACCGAGACTTCATATGCTGCAACAATCAGTACCTTTAATGGTAAAATCCTGGTTTTTAAGGGAAAGCCTCATTTGAAATAACATCAAATATCTAGACATTTGGCTAAGGGAATATTCAAATTGATGAAAAAGTATGTATAACTGCGGACATTTTTTAATTAATCTAAATGATTAAAATCATATATTCCACTTGGTCCGTAAAGCGTTGGGCCAGGCACATTGCCTGAGATCATTTTACAACACCCCCGGCATAGACATGTTAAACCTCCCCCTCTCCTCCCAAGCCTATTGCACACCTTGGAAATAATTGATGTATTTAAAATGTTACTTAAGATTTTTTATAAGTTATGTACCTTGAATGTGTGTGCTGCACTTTCTGCGCTCCACTTAGAATTTGGATTGTAGCCGTTCTGTACTAGTGGGTCTGCAGTTGATGTTGTCCTATGAAAATCTCTGAGAAGATATTATTTCTGAAAAATGTGTTCAAAAAAGAAGTGACAGAGTCTTCTGAAGGAATCACCGCCCTGACTTACATTTATTGGAGTTGCAGCAGAAAGACTTTGCAAATGTGTCTGTGTTACATTTAAACATTTCTTAAAGCTACCTCTCCCAAGGTTAGTACGACGCTTGATATGGTTCTATGCTGTAATAAGGGAAAATATGATATTATATCCTCCTTTGACATGGAAAGTGGATGACTATATTTAAAGTGGAACTTGGTTTGCAGTGATTTTGATCACATTGCTTTCATCTTTTCATCACAACATTTTGTATGTTGCTGTTTCTTGCAGCCATTCTTTTTTCACATATGGCATTTTTATTGTGGAAACACTTTTAACATTTTCCAGAAAACTAGATATGGCAAAATGTTTTCATTTTTTTAATGTTTTTTCAAAAATTAACTAATGTATGAATATTTAATTATATTGTATAATTTGTAAATCTGAATATGGGAACCTGTTTGAAGGTTCAAATCATTTAAAACATGTAAAATGACTATGAAAACAAGCATTTGCAATGCAATAGGTCTAACATTTATGAGAATTTGAGCTATTGCCATTGTAAATTAGAATAACTTTTATTTATGTGTTTTTATTAAAAACAGATAAATAAAAGGCATTGTCATTTACTATGCCAGTAGCGTGATCTCTCGCAAATTTGAGACCTATTGCATTGCAAATTATTTAGGAGAGAGCGTGTCCTTCCGGCAAGAGCAGTCAGGACAAAGCTCTATGAGAAAATAGTGCTTGGAGGCTGCAATTGAAGCCTACCAAGCAACAACACATGTAAGAGGGGATGTCCTCATGGGAGTTTACATAATGGGAAAAGGTGGTGGTTGAAAATGACCCTTTTTGCAGGGTAATTGTGAAACAATGAAGTAAGAAGAAGAAATTTGCAAACAAAAAGAAGACAAGAAATAGAGGGTAAAGGATGGAAAAAAGATGAAAAAAGGAGTGATATGAAAATCTAATGTTAAGATGCATTAGACCGAGGAAAATATATAAGAAAAGGATATGGATAGATGATAAGGACCATTGTAAAGAAAGGGCAACTATAGAAAAGAGAGAAAGAAAACACACAAAAAAGAGGACTATAGAGACAAAAAGACACCAAAACCATGTATGTGATACAAAAAATGACATACCAAAAACACACACAAAGAGGTCGAGGGTAGTGGAGTCACAAGGAAGGATGGTACATCAACCGGAACACCATTTTACGAGAACAGGAGCTGAACAAAATATCATCAGACGAACGGGTAATCACATGAATGAATATGAGGACGTTGAACCTAATGAAAAAGAAATAAAATAAGTTATGTATAAGGTAACAAATCCATACTAATATAATAAAGAGAGAGCCCAAACCTTTGAGGCGGGTAATCTCAAGAACCACAGCACCGATCACAACACCCATTACAGCGTTGGAAAGGGCAATTGCAGCAGAAGGACATAGGCTATGCAGACGCCCCCATTTAAAAGGTAAAAGAACCGTGCCAGCAAAGTAGTCCCTTGTGGGCGTGTCTGCGTTATGCTGTGGGCGTGTGCTGTGGCGTGACAAACACTGGGGGCGTGTGGTACGTTCCTCCCTTCATGCCATGTCTCCTATTGTGTGTTAATCCCACGCTGCTCCATTTAAATACCCCTGTACCCCAAAACCGTAACCCACCCTTACTCCTTAAAATACCCCATCACCCTTAAACACTAACCCATCTTAACCCTATAAATATACCCTGTACCCCAAAACCCAAACCTATCCCTAAACCCTAAAATACCCCTGTACCCCAAAACCCAAACCTAGCCCTGAACCCTATAAATACCCCTATACATCAAAACCCAAACCTACCCTTGAACCGTAAAAATACCCCTGTACCCCAAAACCCAAACCTGTCCCTGAACCCTAAAAATACCACTGTACCCCAAAACTCAAACCTACTCCTGAACTCTAAAATACCCCTGTACCCCAAAATCCAAACCTAGCCCTGAACCCTTAAAATTCTCCTCTACCCCAAAACCCAAACCTACCTCTGAACCCTAAAAATAGCCCTGTACCCCAAAACCCAAACCTACCCCTGAGCCCTAAAAATAGCCCTGTACCCCAAAACCCAAACCTAGCCCTGAACCCTAAAATACCCCTGTACCCAAAACCCAAACCTACCCCTGATCCCTAAAAATACCCCTATACCCCAAAACCTAGCCCTGAACCCTAAAAATACCCCTGTACCCCAAATCCCATACCTATCCCTAAACCCTAAAACTACCCCTGTACCCCATAACCCAAAACTATATCTGAACCCTTAAAATACCCAAACACCCCAAAACATATACCTCAGTACCCCAAAACATATACCCCTATACCCCTACTTACCTTATCCAAACATTAAAAAAAACATGCTTTTACCATTCATGCATTTACAACGAATTTCATTGTAAATGTATGCGTGGTAAAAGCATATAAAATGTAATGCCATGCGTTTTAATGGCATTCCTGAGTCATTGTACTTTAGTAATGAAAGTATGCGGAGTGATGGTATGCGGAAAGAAAGTTGCGGAATAATGGGTGTTTATCCTCCTTCGGTAAACACATTGGTGGCACGGCGGCCCACATCTCCAGCAACATACTCATATTTTTTCACCACCCATTTGAAAAATGCACAGGTCTCTCTCATTGATGGCTAGCACCGACATACACTTTTAGACACACCTCCCACCACAAGTTCTAGAATTGCGAACTTTAGAGCTGGGGAGCTACGTTTGAATCTCGGCAGCAGCTCAACATCCTGTGATTCCAGGCAAATCGCTTTGTCTCCCCGTGCCTACCACAAATGAATGTGTTCTTCTGTAATGTAAATTGTGCTCATGCCATGTTGTGGAGTTCGCGCTATATAATATTGCAAGGAAAAATAAAGTAGGGAAACTTGAGTTCACACACTACTGAACGCGCACTCTTAAGTGCATTTGCAGTGCACTGTGAATCGGAGCGTTTCACAGGCCTGTCACAGATAAGAAATGCTATTAACCCCTTCGATGCTGATGACGAGCTCAGCTCGTCATCAGCCACGGTGGTCGTGTGCTGATGACGAGCTAAACTCGTCATGAATATATGGCATCCTGAATTTCTCAGCACAGGGGAAAAATAACCACAGCAGCCAAGGTGTTAAAACAAAATCCTACAGAACAATATTCTACTGGCCGGCAGCAATCCATACCCGGACAACGTCGGGACGGGCTGCTAGTACATTATACAAATCAACAATCATAACATTTTAGTAAGGTGAAAAAACATTGTAACATTAAAGAGTGGATCTTGAAAAGTCCATGCCCTCCTCTCTGTAATTTTCCAAGAATCTATGAAGTAGGCGGGGATCCTCATAGGATGTAGTTTTATTTTAATAAGTGACCTTAAGCAGACATGGATGGATGAGGACAAATATAGCATTGATATCTCATAGTGCAGGTCTCATTTCCAAAAATTGCTTACTTCTATCTGCTGAGGCTTTGGCATAATCTTGTGGGAAGAAAAAATTGGTACCCTGCCACAAGATTCTACCTTTGGCTTTAGCGGCTTGTAAAACTCTCAACAGATCTGTATATTCCAAAAAGTACAGTATCACTCTTTGCAGTTTAGTTGATGAACTTGTCGAGTGAGAGTTTTGTCCCAAGCGATAAGCACATTGGATATTGAAAGGTGGAGAGTTGGGGATGTCTAACAGTTTTGGAAGTAAAGATTGAAAAAAGGAGAGCGGATTTGTACCTTCAAGTCCCTCTATCAAGCAATAAATGCGAAGATTATTGTGTTTGTTGCGATTTTCAAGGTTTTCGACCTGGTTCTGAACACTTGAAATCTGCGACTGCATTGAGGGAACTTGAACCACAGTAGACTGAAATTATTTAACTTTACTCTCCAATTGAACCACTCTATTCTATTTAATTCATATTTTATTTATTTATTTATTGAATTTATAAGGCACAGCAGCTACCCAAAAGGGTTTCCCGGCACCAGAGCAGATCAAAGATTGTTTAGCAGCTTACAGATTTACTGGTTAAAGAGCCAAGTCTTCAGTGATTTGAAAAATTGGGCAAACACTGTTTCGTTCTGAATAGCTGTGGGAAGAGAATTACAGAGTGAGTGACCAAGGTACCCAAGCGATCTAACACCCATCTGAGAAAGTCTGATTCTGGGGACAGAGAATTTCCCTTGAGTGGATGAGTGAAGACATAGGGTGCACATAGGGGCAGTCCAAAGACTGCAGATACTGAGGGGCAGCACCTATTTTGATTCTGAACATGTAACTTAGGGTTTTGAACTAGATTCGGTTCTCTACCCTGAGCCAAAGCAAGTCCCGCAGGTGACTAGAGACACAGGTGGCTCTAGGAACTCTGGAGAGTAGTCTTGCAGCGGAGTACTGAACCATCTGCAGCCTACGAGTCTCCTCCTTGTTGGAACCTAGGTAGAGAACGTTACCGTAGTCCAGTCTTGAGGTGATTAGTGCCTGGACTACTGTTCTCTGGGTGGGCTCAGGCAGTATCCAGATGATTTTTTTAGCCACTTCAGGATGGTAAAACATGTAGCGGCCACCTTGACAGCTTGATGATGTATAGTTAGTGAGTAATCTATGATGACACCCAAATTACAGACTTGACAGGAGGGCAGAGGAAGTGCACTCATCTCACTGGGCAATGTTGTTGGTCCCAGAGATCCTTGGGGCATATTACCAAGCAATAGCGATAATTATCGCTATTGCTTGGTTAGCGTGAAAAATTTACCGCTGAGCTGGGGCGATTTTTACTGCAAATAAACCTTGGTATTACCAAGTTTTATCGCAAATGCGATAAAAATCGCCGCAATGCATAAATATCGCTGAAAAGTCCGCGATATTCATGCATTACCGAGCTAATGCTCTTAGCCATGTTATCCACCTCCCATTGGATAACATGACTAAGAACTGCTCAGGGCAGGTGTTAGCTTTTGGAGATATTCGCGCTTAGCGCGAATATCTCCAAAAGTTGGTAATAGGAGATAGCGATGTTAGCGACTGTTTTCAGTCGCTAACATCTTGGCACGCCCACTTTGCATGTCATTAGTGATAAATATCACTGACATGCAAAGTGGGGCCCAAGATGGTAGCTATCTCTTACTAGCTGTCGCTAACTGGTGTTAGCGGCAGCTAGGTAATAGGGAGATAATTTTATCTCCGCTTTCTTGGCTTTTAAAGCCAAAAAACGGAGATAAACCCCCTTGATAATATGCCCCCTTGTTTTTACCCATTATCAAGGCCTCGGTTTTCTCTCAGTTGAGTGTAAAGTAATTTGTCCGCCTCCATGATGCAATTTTACCCAGGCCCAGCAGGAGGGGGGGCAGCCACACTCTCCATAAAGAGAGAGAAAATATTCTGGGAGTCATCCTCATAAGAAAACAGGGACAGCCTGGCATTTTCCGCAACATCAGCTAAAGGTCTAACGTATTAATTGAAAAATAAAGGGCTAAGAATGGAGCTGTGAGGTACCCCATAGGGTGAAGAATGGATTTTGGAGCTGGCTGTTGGGGAAAAAACCATGGAAAGTGCGATTGGCAAGAAAAGAAATGAGCTAATTTAGAGCGTAGTCATAGATGCAAAATAAAGGCCATTGTGTCTCCAGCGTGCAGATAATGACGCAGTCCTTCCATTACCCCAAGTAGAGTTGTTTCTGTTGAGAAACCAGCTCTAAAGCCCGATTGAGATGGGTGAAGGAACTTTTTAGTTTCAACAAAATTAGAGAGCTGAGCGTGATAAGTTTGGCTAAGATTTTTGAGAAGGCCGGCAACAAAGAAATGTGCCGATAGTTGGAGGGTAAATCAGGGTCAGCGTTGGCCTTTGTCAAAAGGGCGAGCACCATGGCATGCTTCCAATCTGATGGAACTGTGGCTTTCTGTAAGGAGGCATTTAAAAGTTCCATAATAACAAGCAGAGATGGCGGCTCAAGCTCGTTGCGCACATAGACCGGCAGAGGCTCCCTTGGTGATCCTGATTTGACGCGGTCTAAAAGTCCTTGAAAGGAGGCTGTGTTTAGCAATGGCCATGTGTCCAGATTGTTAGAAGGTGCGCAAAGCACCTTATCCTGGTCAGGATGAATATTGTCCGCTGAGGGTAGTGCAGATACTGGTTGGGGAGCATTAGTAAGTTGCAATGGAGGAGGGGTGTCACACTGCAAGCTTACTGTTTCCGAGTGTATTTTCTCGACTTTCTGGATAAAAAAGATAGCCAGATCCTCACATTACCGTTTATTTAGTGAGGGGTGCCTAGATTGGATTTTGGAGCCATACTAAACAGTGTTTTAGAGCAGTTAGGAGCATCAGAGATGGTTGTTGATACATACTCAGACCTGCAGAGATTGTGATATACTTTTTTGGCCTTTTTGTAAATAGTTTTGGAGTCGGAAGCATAGTTCCTTCTACACCTTCGTTCCATTGCCTTACATTTGGCCTTCTCTGTTTTCAGAGTTTCAGTAAACCAGGGCGCTGGAGGACATTGATTATTAACCGTTTTTTTAGCCATTTTTGCACGAGATCAGAGAGCGTATTCACCATTTGTTTAGAGATGGGCATATTATAGCACAAAATATTGTTTAGAGCAGTTGTGTCTAGTTTTTTTCCAATATCTAGTTAATGTTATTAAGGTAGGAATAGCAAACACAGAGTTATCTGGGGTAACAAAAGGAACCTAGTGATAAAATGGTCAGACCAGCATAGGGGGAACACTGGGGAGCAGTAAACGCTAGATACGCAGGAAAAATGGTATCCAGTAAGGTGGGACCAGAATTATGTAAGTTAATGTTTAAGGCTTCCAAATCAGAAATGAAGTTAGTGCTGATTCTACATGTCAGATCATCCAGATGTAAGTTAAAATAAACCAAAATTGAAAAATTGGCAGTGCTCATAAGCAGAGGGGTTATCAGACCGGGGAATGATGAGGCCCAAGGAATGGTAGGCCCTGGAGGGTGGTACACAAGTAGGCCAGAGAGGGTGAATTTAGGAGTTAGGGCCAGCTTGAATAATGCTGCCTCACAATTCTTGAATGGTAAATTGACAAATTTACACTGGTAATCCTTTTTAAAAATGATGGCAATATCACCACCAATTTTAGAGCTCCTATCCTTCCTAACTATAGCAATGCTAGGTGGTAAGGTGGCAGCAACATCAGGGCCTGAACTCTCATGCAACCACGTCTCCGTGAGAAATACGACAACTGGTTGCTCATTGACCAAAAGAACACAAATGTTGGCTATATGCTTTGGGAGAGAACAGCAGTTTGTGCTGAGGAAGGGAAAGTTCCTCATAATTAGGATGGCATGGTTAGTATTATTATTTTTGTTGCCCTTTGGAGTAGTTGTATGTCCCTGGACTATCTGAAGGGAGAAACCAAAACATAGGCATTTTTTCTCCCTGTTTTGTAGATGTAGCAAGGAACAATCGAGGAGCAGTGGATTGAGGTAGGCCATTAGTTGGCTAGTGGAGCAATGAAGTCTAATTGCCCTGTTTGGACCAGGAGTCGTAGCCTTCTGATTTCTATCATTAAGCTGGGGCTCTTTATTCCTGACTTCTTGTATTAGGCGGAGTGCCTTTATTTTCTGCTCTGGTGGAAGATTAAAACCACATGGGCAAGCTGAGATGTTTTCAGATGTCGTTAGGCATACACAATGAGGGTCTGCTCCCTTAGGGTTAAGGTTAAGCAATTCTTCCTTGGAGTAAAGCTGAAAACGGATGGGGGAAGGATCAGGGGTTCTGGCCCTGGGCCCGGGCCAGGCACGGACCGGCGCAGACAGGCTTGCCTTAGGTGCACCTATGGCATGCAAGCGGTATGCCCGTAGCATCGGCCCCTAAGTAGTCTTTTCCCCGCCTGCCGCTTTACGTATGACATCACAGGGGGTGTGCCATGCTGTTCAAGTCCGCCCTCCACTCAAACAGCAACAGCTGGGGTGGACTGGAGTTCGAGTGCACAAGCACGTAAGTGAGATGCCTAATCCCCCAATGGGCTAAATATTAAAAACCGGAATGAGGGAGGGAGTAGAAAAAGCAAGACATTTATTAAAATGTAGAGCACAGGTAGAAGAGCAGGCAAATGCGCCAGCAGAACTTACAGCAATCCGCTGCGAGTCCGTAGCATGGGCCCCTAAGTAGTCTTTTTCCCCGCCTGCCACCTTGCGTATGACGTAACAGGGGGTGTGCCGTGCTGTGCAGGTCCGCCCTCCACTCAAACAGCAACAGCTGCGGTGGACCAGGGTCGGAGCACACATGCAATTAAGTGAGACGCCTAATGCCCCAAAGCGATAAATATTAAAAACCGGGATGAGGGAGGGAATAGAAACAGAAAGAAAATCATTAAAATGTAGAGTAAAGGTAGAAGAGCAGGCAAAGGCGCCAGCAGAACTTACAGCAGCCCATATGAGATCATCTATCATCGAACTGCTGAAGACGTATTAGTCTCCTCCATAGAAGGCTTAATAGCTTGAATTTCTTCTAGAATGAACTCCATTGAAAAAGGGGAAGGAGATACTGTTAAACAGGGAGGATATTGTTTGACCCTCTTCACAGGTGATTGAGTCAATGTGCCAGGAGGTTTCAATAAAACTTTATAAGTAGGCAATGAAACATTAGAGACAGGTGGATTTAATGAGACCTGGACCTACTCAGCCACATTCTTCTGAAGAACAGTGAAAGGATTATAATCCACCACTGAAGAAGATGACATTACCTTGGAACTTTTAGCAGAATTTGTTCTCCCCACCTATAAAAGTCACTAAATAATAGAAACGAAAAAAATGTGAGTAGAAGGTTTGCCATGTATTAGATCTCCATATAAAAACATCCAAGGAAGGCAAAAATAGCAGACGAAAGAAACATGCCTCAAAAAATATTCAGGAGGAATACAATAAATGCAGTAGCAAGAACTCACTTTAAGAATTATGGAGCGAAGACAATAAATTCAGGTTGTCATGCCATTGAAAAAGCAAGCTGCCTCATTCTGCGAGGAAAATCTCTGCTCACGGCAAAACAAAATGTCAGCAGCAATTCTCAATATGCTCGCAACGGCCCATCAAAAGCAAAATATAGACGCCTCTTACCACAGGAACCTCACAAAATGGACCATAATGTGCACGACATCTTCCACAAAGCAGGGATGTCCTCCAAGCTGTTCGATGTAGTGCAAAACGCCAAAATGAGGAAAAAGCTCTCGCTCCGTCGCGGAGCTCACGGGTGAGCGCCCATCTCTGCTGGCGTCCAAGCCATGCCCCTGAACTCAGAATTTATTAAGACATCTTTTAGTAAGGATGGTTTTTAAATTCAGTATTTCCAAATAGCACTTTTAGAAAGTGGTTATTTTCTTGTTCAACCTTTCTGTGTGCCTCTACCTGTTTGTGGATTGACTGTCTGGTTTGAGAGTGACAGGAGCTGGGGTGACTCCAGGAGTCGGGGTGAGTCAGCACTAGGCTGAATAGACCAATCTGCATTTGGAATGGTGGAAGGAGTAGCAGCTTGGACCGAATAGGGATGTGCCTGCCTTCCACAATGCTGGCTACACCTCCTGTGGTGCGTCTGATGACCCTGTCCCACACTGACAAAGGAAGAAGTTGTGCACTGGCAGAGTGCACCCAGAACTGAATTGGAATGGGTCCAGGACCCCTCACACATAGAGAACAAAGACCTTTGGGGTATAAATAGCAGAGCTGAAACCCCTGAACTTTAGACTACTTTTGGAATCAAGGAGGACCCTTTGCTGAGGAAAAAAGCTGAAGAGCTGAAGGAGAAGTACTGCCCTTGCTGTGTGTCTGGGGTTGGCCTGCAGTTTCTATTTCTGCCAAAGAGAGGATAAGGACTTTGCTGTGTGCTGTGTCCCCTGCTTGAAGAAAGGACTGTCTTGTGTGCTTTGTCTTGAAAGGAAAGTCTCTCAGGGCCTGGGAAGAGCTGACCTCCTGTTGTGGAAACACAAGGATATAAAAGTTTCCGAGACTACTTTGTAATCAAGAGGAATTCCTGCCAAAGAAGCTGAGGAGACTGAGGAGAAGTATTGCCCTTGCTGTGTGTCTGGGGTTGTCCTGCAGCTTTCTGTTTCTACTGAGGAGATAACTAAAGGGCTTTGCTGTGTGCTGTGTTCCCTGCTTGAAGAAGGACTTTGCTGTGTGCTGTGTCCCTCTGAAGAAAAGTGTCCAACGGCCTGGGAAGAGCTGGCCTCTTGTTTCTGAAGTCCCAGGCACAAAAGGACTTCACCCCCCGCTTCCCTGAACTTCCTTGCTGGGAGTTTCAGTCTGCCAGGAGGGCCTTTATCTGTGTGTGAGACCTTTTCGCTGAAGGGAGCTGGAAGCATGACGCAACGAGAGAAGCGTGACACACTGAAGAAGTGAGTCGTCGCATCACCAGAGAAGCATGTCGCAGAGCCTTCGCATTGCTGCGAAAGCGCATTGCTGCTGATCGCTGCCACAACACCGGATAAAAGTGTCGCAGGCACCGAGGGTGTCATCACATCACCAGGGGAAGCATGACGCAGGGCCTGTCGTGGCTCAGACAGTCAAAGTAAAGACAGCATATTCTCGCAGCGGATCATCGCAACGCATCGAGGCGCGATCTTGTTGCATCTGAACTGGGGCCCAGAAAGTAACAACGCATCGCCTTCTCTGAGACCCTTGTTTGTTTTGCGTTACACATCCCAGGTACTTTGTGAGTAAAGTGGCACATTTCATCATCTACAAGTTTATTTTTGCCTTTCTAAAGACATTCTACCGAGATTTTGTATGCTGGATTTTTGTCGTTTTGGTCTTGTTTAGTTTAGATAAAGATACTTTATTTTTCTAAACTGTTGTGGTGTCCATTTGTGTTGTTTTGACTGTGTTACTCTGAGTGTTGGTAAAAATACTTTACATTGCCTTTGGATAAGCCTGTCTGCTCATGCCAAGCTACCACGGGGTGAGCAGCGTTATCTAAAGTGTGTATCCCCCTTACCCTGACTAGAAGCAAGGGTCCCTATTTGGACAAAGTACCTACCTCTGCCAACTAGAGAACCCCATTTCTAACGGAAGTACTAAGGACGGACTACTAAGCCTATTGACTATTGAAAAGCCACAGTTTACAATGGAAAATGACACAATGAAAAAACTGGGCGGAGAGTGGGCAGAGCTTCACGTCCATACCTTAATACAGCATGCCTTGCAGAGCAGTGCATGATCTGCCCTGGCTAGACCTAAAAATGATCTGGTTTAGAATTGATAAAGGAAATGAGTACTTAACAAACACAGAGGAAAATGTATTTATCAGCCTCCTAAATGTTGAGCCTGCCTGCCCCCGATAATGAGAAGTTTTGTAGATGTTTAGATCAGTTAATGCTTACGCCTTTACAAATTTGCTTTTCAGAAAGTATATCCAGACCAAACCTATATCCTCTTTTCAAGCACATTTCAGAATCAGACAGGAATACATTCTGTTTCAAGGGTTCTATAGTGTTTGTCAGTTTTTCAAAACATGCAGTAGCTGGAGCTGTCAAGCGAGCTCAGGCTTATGAATTTTCATTGTGCTTCAATCATACTAGTTAGTAAACAGTATACTGATAACACATTTACATTTTATGGTCACGTATTTCCATGTTAATGTATTATCACCTTCTCACCGTGCTGCTACATCTTACTAATTTTTAATAGGAAAAAACAATGTTGTAAATATTTATACTATAATTCAATTAGAGGTGTTTTGAACATCTTACACTTGACAATAACAGACAAGACATGCTTGAGATGCTTGTATGAACACAAAATAAGCAGCTAGGTAGGAAAGTGCCAAAACATTTCAAAATGATTTATTCATCTGCTAATTTAAGCAGCAGACGGAGTTTAGCAAGGTGTCACATTGTCTTAATTTGAAAGAATATGCTTCAATCATTTTATTACGAAAGTTTCTGATTCATTTGTTATAAAACAAAGAAAACTAAAAATTAAATCATGGGTCATTGACTCTGGTTGGACTGTTTACCTGTGACCGTTTGATTTTACCAACATTATATGTATAATACACTTACATTAAGGGACTTTCAGTTACATCTGTAAATCCATTGGTTTGTTCTTATGCCATACACATTTTGCTTCAAACCACTACAGCATACAGCATGGGTCAATGGGACAGTGTACTTCAGTCACAGGCTAACTTCACAGGAGCGACTCGTGCAGGTAAGAGCCGTGTGGCGGGGTGGTGGGGGGTTCAACAGACAATAAGGGGGAATTATTTTTATTTTTTATTATCCCTCGCCATCGTCTGTTGAATCCCCCACCATGCCCTACCACTCTTCCTTGCATGAGCTGCTCCTCTCCCGTAACTTCATTTTGAGTGACTGCATAAGAAGCACTTCTTCACATGAGTTAGTTCCTTTAGTGCCAATGTTTTTTTTTACTTTATTATTAATTTAGTGTTGCCTTGGGTCTAGAACCTGGTGTGATGGTAGGAGACTTTCAGCCAGATGCACATTCTAACTTTATCAGATTCTGTCTCTTGACAATGGTACTGTAAATGTCTTTGTTTATCTGACTGCTGCTTTTTCACACCATAGTAGCAGCTCACATGTACTCTGAATATAAGGTTGTGAGGGTGCTCTATTTTTGCCATTCTGCCTGTCTATTATTCCCTTTTCTGTCCTCTCATTTTTGCCTTTCTCTTTTTTCTTGCCTTCTTTCTTGCCTACTTTTTTTTTCTTTCTTATCTTTCTTTTTTCCTTTCCTATTAAGAAGCTTAAGAAAGATCTTGTCCCTTTTTAGCCCACTGGTGTGAAAGATGATCATTATGGCATTAATCATCTCATGACTGGATTATTAGGACAAAAGCATTGACTGCTGTTCTGTATGGAGGGGGCTTGTGAGACTTTACATGTGGTGGTCCTCTTCAGGTTGAGGAGAATTCCTTTCTCAGGCATTTCTTATGTATTCATTCCAGTGTCTGTTCCATCTAATATTCTTAATAAAGAGGTTGGGTTAAACCACCTGGAGAACTTACTTTTGCTTGATTATGAATGGTGCAAAATTTGGTCTCAAACTGAAACAGCCTTCACGAAAGCCATTATTTTGGATTGCTTCTAATTTGATTAAACTTTAAATATCCCATGCCTTTACCATTTTAATGATGTTTTTAATCATTATTTGGTACCACTGTGCTCCCAGACCCTCTCAGAGTCTTATAAGAGCACAGTTAAGGATCATTGTTTAGTAGATAGGTATGAAAATAGGGTCCTCTTTGACTCTAAGAGATCAACTGTTGTATGTTACTTACTTCTCACAAGGGCCTTCAACCATATTTGTCCTTGGATTACATTCAGTATTTTCTGGGCCCACAATTTTATCTGAAATCCTCCGATGGACCTTTTTAATTGCACCGAGGAGTAGGGGATCTTGGGATATTGCTCATCAGTCATCAAATCAACAGAGCAATCAATTTAGCTACACAATGAGGATCAGGAATTTAATTCAAGGGGGTTCATTACAAATTGGTAATCAGGTGTAAGTAGATCACTCTTAAAACCATACTGTATAAGTATAAGATCACCACAGGTAAGACTAGCCTTTGGAAGAAATTAAGGGGGATGAGGATTGAACAAACAAGCAGCTCTGTTGTTCATATGCAAAACAATAACATCAGTGCCCCCACAATGCACTGCTGATGACATCACATATTACATCACTCATGACATGGTCAGTGGCATCACTGATGACATCACTGATGACATCTCAAATGACATCACTGATGACATCGTCTAGTGGCTGTGTGTTTCTGTAAAGTTGAAATATGTTTTATGTATATGTAGGTCAAGGTGTATTGAAGAATGAGTAAGTGTATGATTGTCTAAATGGATGATTTAGTAGGCGTGTCACTAACTGCATAAGTGAGTGATTAAACGTGTCTTACTGAATGCATGGGTTAGTAACTAAACTGTGTGATGTCTGTATCATTCTGTCTGCTGGCGTGTAAGTGATTGCTTGGGGTGGTAAGTAGCTACATGAGTGTCTATAGGGTTATTGATTGCTTGTCTGAGTATCTGTATTGGTGCCATTGGTGCCTGAGTGTCTGTGTGGGTGTGTGGGGTGTGTGGTACTCACAGCATGGATGTGCTAGTGGGTGATTCACTGGGTGTATGGGTTCAGGAGTACATCTGTGAGGGGCTGTATGGGTGGGAGAGTGTGTGTATGGCTGTGTTTTTGAGTGAATGGATATCTCAGTGGTATATGCAGATGTAACTACATATGTGAAAGGCAGTATATGTGAGTGTTGGAGTATATAAATGACTATATGTGAGAGTGAGTGATTGTGAGAGTGGCCGGGTGGATGAGTGTGTGCTTGTGTCAGTGATTCTACAAGAGAGTAATTATGTGTTAATATCTATATAAATAAGTGAGGTGGTGTGTGTATAATTGTATAGGTGAGTAAATGGGAGGGTGATTGATTCTTTGCATGACTAACTGTGTAAGTAACACTATGGGTGAGTGGCAGTGTGTGAGTGTCTGTATAGGTGTATGAGTACATACGATAGTGGCTGTGTGTTGATGAGTGACTGCATGTATGAAGAGTGCATAAAAAGGTAAGAGAGGTGCATAAAGAGGCAATAGAGATACAGTAAGAGACAAGAGGGTACAGAAAGAGGCAAGTTAAGTGCAGAATGAAGCAAAAGAGGTGCAGAAAGAACCAAAAGAGGTGGAAAAAGAGGCAATAGGGGTGCAGAAAGCAGTAGGATATGTGAACAAAGAGGCAAGAAGGGGACAGAATGAGGCAGGAGGGCTGCAGAATGAGGAAGAGAACTACAGAAAAAGGCAACAGAGGTGCTGAAAGCGGCACAAAGGATGCAGAAAGAGACAAGACAGGTGAAGAAACAAGGAACAATGGCACAGTAAGAGAGAAGAGCTGTGCAGAAATAGAGACAGGTGTAGAAAGAGGCAAGAGAGTTGCACAAAGAGGGAAGAGGGATGCAGAAACAGGCAAAATGGGTGCAGAAAGAAGCAAGTGAGGTACAGAAAGAAGCAAGGTAGGTGCTGAAAGAGGCAATAGGGTTCCAGAAAGAGGCAAGTGAAGTATAGAAGGCGGCAAAATAACTACAGAAAGAGGCAATAGAGGTACTGAAAGCAGCAGGTGAGGTGCACAAAGAAGCAAGATAAGTGCAGAAAGAAGCAACAGGAGTGCAGAAAGACTGAAGAGGGGTAGAGAGAGAGGCAGGAGGGGTGTAGAAAGAAGCAAGACTGGTGCAGAAAGAAACAAAAGACACACAGGAAGGAAAGGAGCAGAGGTGCAGAAAGAGGCAAAAAGGGTACAAATGGTACAGAAAGACGTAAGAGGGATACAGAAACAGGGAGGAGAGATGCAGAAAGAGGGAAGAAGTGTGCAGAAAGAGGCAGGAGGAGTACAGAAAGAAGCAAATGAGGTGCAGAAAGAAGCAACAGATGTGCAGAAAGAGGGAAAGAGAGGTGCAGAAAGTAGAAGAGATTTGCAGAAAGAGGCAAGAGAAGTACAGAAAAAGAAAGAAATGTACAGAAAGAAGCAACAGAAATGCAGAAAGAGGCAAGTGAGGCGCAGAAGAAAGCAATAGTGGCTTTCACACTATTAGTACCAATTTAACACTCACATTTATCAATAAGGAAAAGGTGACCATTTGAGGTTTGCAAAGGGCCTTCCACCACAATGTAACACTTGTCCCTGCATTTTTTTTATAAACTTTGAGCTAAACATATAAACAAGCCTTTCATTGTTCAAATCTACAGATTAGGGAGCAGATGATGAATTATGTGGCTAAGAAGAAAATGTATAAATGTGCGAAAGTCGGTGCAGCCAAACAGTTGCATAAAACCAGTGCCCTGCTCATACCTCTGACTAAGTCCACAAGTGCTCCTCAGTGATTCCTTTTTTTGTCTGACTAAGTTCATAGTTGGGCTTTTATGGAAACAAGGAACTTTTAACCCGAGTTACCACTCCACAACACAGACTACCATACCACATAATTACTCTCCATAACACATAATCCCACTCTACATTATTCCTATACACTAAATACCACATACTTTGAAACACTTATTTAACTAGTAGTCACGTTTGCAGAGTGGTGGAAAACGGGTGCTGGACATCGGACCAGCGCACAGGAATTCCGCTTTGTAGGATTTACAGGAGGTACCAGGAGGGCTTCTTGGCCCCAAAATTCCCTCAGGAGTAAATTGGACTTCATCCCCATCCCGTAGTTTGCCAGCAGGTGCGTTTTCAGAGTGGTGGATGTCACCGCGGGCCCCGCACCCTCCCTTCACCACTGTGCAAGTGTGTCCCCTGGCACGTTTTCAGTTGGGGGATAAAGTCCCCTTGAATCCTGAGGGTCCTTGGGCCCAACTAGCCCACCAGGTACCTCCAGTAAGCACCACAGAGCTGGGTTGCAGAGAGGTGTAAAAAGGGTTGTGGCCTGGACCTCCTCTCTGCAACACAGGCCAGTGGCGCTTACTGCAGATACCTGGTGTGCTAGTTGGCCCCCAGGGCCCTCAGGATTGAAGGGGTCTTAATTCACCAATTTAAACCACGCCACAGGGCGTGTTTGCACACATGTCACCTCAGGCTCCACCCCCTCCCTTCACCACTGTGCAAATGTGTCCCGTGGCGCGTTTTAAGTTGGGGGATAAAGTCCCCTTGAATCCTGAGGGTCCCTGGGTTCCAACGAGCCCACAAGGTACTTCCAGTAAGCACCACAGAGCTGCATTGCAGAGAGGTGTAAAAAGGGGCGTGGCCTGGACCACCACTTTGCAACGCAGCCCTGTGGAACTTACTGGAGGTACCTGGTGGGCTAATTGGCCACCACAGTATTCAAGGGGACTTAATTCCCCAACTTAAAACGCTCCACAGGGTGTGTTTGCACATGTCCCCTCAGACCCCGCCCCCTCCCTTTACCACTGTGCAAAGGGGCCCCGTGGCATGTTTTAAGTTGGGGGATGAAGTCCCCTTGAATCCTGATGGTCCCTAGGTTCCAACTAGCCCACCAGGCACCGCCAGTGTTTTTCAATGAATATATACATATATGTATATATATATATATATATTACCTACTGGCAGCCGTCAGTAGGTATATTACCTACTGGCGGTCGCCAGTAGGTATATATAGTTAGGATTTTTTCTCTATGGAACTTTTGAAAATTCTATGTCTAATAACTTTGGCGTTTGTGGACGGAATCGGCTGAAATTTTCAGGAACATGGCACATTTTGTTTCTGATCAGCCCCTAAAAATTTGGGGGGGTTCGTCAAGGGAGGGCTGAGAAAAAAGGGGGGTCCCAAAACGCGTTTTTCCCATTCATTTTTCCATAGGGCGTTTGGCCTCACTTTTAGCTCGAACGGCTGAATGGATTTACACGAAACTTGGCAAAATTGTAGGGACTGTTAGCCCGATGTGCCTATGCTGGGTCTCAATATATGTGCTCCAGTGGATTTTGAGAAATTAACGTTTTAAAAAACAGATATATCTGTGACAGCGTCCCGGATAGCGCTCCAGTTCGCGTACTTTTCGCGTAACGGAGTTTTGGGAAGCGAAGCTGATTGGCTCTCCGGTGTCTGTCAACATTCTAAACAGTCCGTAGCGGCCGCCATCTTGTCTCTTGGTAGGATCGAGAGACAAGAGGAGTCCAAAGCGAAGGGGCAAATGACCATAAGGGGGCATAGTAGATCCTCCCTGACCCCCTAGGTTTGATGTGGAGGCTTTAAAAGGGCCCGCCGGGCAAAAAAAAAAAGTGTTTTTTTCATGGGGTGCGCCCGGTACGCTTACCGGAAAGCGGTCTGGGGAGCGTACTATAAGGAAACAAGAATGATTGACTTTTAACTTATTGTATGTTTATTGATTGTTCGTTTTTTTGTTTTTTTTGTTGTTTTTTTTTATTTACGTAGCAACATGTAGGTACCAATGCAGAGTCTACAAATCAATAAACGCCGTCTCCTTTGTAGATATCTTGCCTGTTGTTGTAGAAGTTATTGTGGTATATGGAATTCATACCATAGTCTGTCAGGAAAGCCGAAACAACATGGAGGCAGGAGATGATAAAGAGATGTTAAATACACATTGGTGATTATATAGTGGAAGAAAGGAAGTAACTATGAGCAAAGTTAGTATGTAACACAAAAAAGTTGCACAGTATATTTAAAGTCTGACTTCACGTTATAATCAATTTGCTACTAGTTTACAATATACATATAAAAATGAATAATGTGTCAAACAATTTTTGAATTATGAAATAAAAATTTATTATTCTGATTGTTTCTCAAAATTTAAAAGAAATTCTAAAAAATCATGATCATTTTTTTCTTCATTTTCCAGTAGAAAATCTACTGCATCCACACATTGCAGAAGTTCATTGTTTATTGAATCGTCATAGAAATCATGGTCAATTTCCGTCTCGTTTTTTGTTCCTGCTTCAATTTTCAAGTTATTTTCTTGTTGTCCTTCCATTTTGTATTCTGAAAAATGAATTTTTAAAAAATATATCAGTACAGATAGGGCACTGTTGGGTTTCAGTACAGACAGGCAGTTTGGTTATTTAAACAGTGATTTTTTCGTTGGGCAGTGTATGGTATCAAATTGGAAGTAGAAATATGAAGAAAATTATCAAATAAACTCTTAGTCAATTCTGAATTATACTAGACAAGTCTAACTCCATCCATAACTCAGGGCCAGCGCTAGGCATGGGCAGCGTGGGCTGCCGCACAGGGCCGCGCACTCAGCCCACCAGCATGGGGACAGGCACTGGTGATGTGTCCTTTTCTTTCCCTGGAGATCTATTACAAAGAAAGGTGTCGCCTGCAATTAAGGTCCATTGGAGGGGGCCCCCTCCTTGGGCCTCTCATGGATGGTGTCAGAAGGCATAGGGGAGGGAGAAGGAGACGCTCCCTCAATTGCAAGGAGACCATTCACAGACACTGTAGGGGGCCTATTGTCCAGCATTTTGGCGCACCCACAGTTTTAACTTTTAGACCACAATCAATTCTCACACCTATGAAGGTATGAGAAATGCGTGTGGAGTAAAAGTTAAAACTGTGGGGGAGCCAAAATGCTGGACAATGGGGCTCCCACAGTGTCTGTGAATGTTCTCCTTGCAAGGGGCCACTTATGTAAATTGGAGGGGGCCTCACGCACGTTCCCTTTTAGCCCAGGGCCTCGCAAATCCTAGGACCGGCCCTGCCATAACTAAAACAGAGAAGTCTATTTTATTCTATAAGTATTACAGAGTAATAGAATATAACTGTCAGAAAATGTTTTTTCTAATTAGCTTACAGTACAGAACATACTTCAGTTTTAAAAATAATATCTTACCTTTTAAATTTAACTTGAAGTTATCAGTTGATTTTTAGTGGCTATGCACTTCAAGAAGTAGTAGTCAAAATGGCTGTGTTTCTCTCTCTTTGTTTACATATATTCAGGTACATAACCAATCAAATGTCATGATATAATAGTAGAAATTGAAAGTAATATTTTAATTGGTTGTCATTTCCAACACTTCCGATATGTTTTGTGAAGTAATTTATCTCAGGGATTTTAGAGAGTTCTACATGCTAAATGGCTAAATGGTATTCCAACGAAATTTGGGGAAATGGTAGGGATTGGTATGTAGTATGAGCTAATGTTTAATTGGTGAAAGTGTCTCCAGTAGTTTTTCTGTAAATTACTTTCCCACCTTTTTTGAGCGAGTGCTTGTCAGTGCGTGTCCCGGTACGCGAACTTGCAGCGTTACGGGAGTCCTCCATTTTGTGTTTCGGTAGAATTGAGATACAAGATGGAGGGTAAATAATGTTCAGAATGGGTGGATGGGGGTACTTTAGACGTATCCTGACCCCTCAAATTTTCTGAGGGTGGCTGAGGAGGCTCATATATGTCGAGAAAAAAAAAATGAATTTTTCGCGTGGTTAGCTCGGGTACGCGAACTGGGTAGCGAACCGGGAAGCGAATATAAGTGAAAATAAGTGAAAAAAGGTACATTCGAAATTTCAAAAGAGTAAATAAAGTAAAGGTAGCTCTGAAAAGAGCTTTTGGGTTCTGTGTAAGTTCTAGATACTTATAAGTAGGAACCAATACACATTCTTAAATTTAGTATGAAAACTCTGTTCCCCTCATCTGAGAAATGCACGCCATCTCCTCTGTAGATATCTTGCATATAGTAACGCAAGTTATTGTTGTAGATGCAGCCCATTCCATGGTCTCTCATGTAAGCTGAAACAGACTTATTTACATGCTTCCTCGATTTCTCAATTTGTGGACAAAATTGATTGGACCACCTCCATTTTTGTCTTTGGCATATATTGGAATATACCAAGGCAGTTTGAGGAAAAAGTGTCATCAATTGCTCAAAGGTGTCTTTTAGGAGCATTTCCAGACCTACCCCAGTCAAAGTGCCCAAATCGTTTCCTCCACAGTGCACTATTATGAGGTCAGGGTTTGGCAAATGTAAAAAGGTTTTCACCAATGGTATCAATTGGTGACATTTCAATCCTCTTCGACCAATCCATTTGATTTCCACATTTTGTAAATTGAGGTTGTGTAAATTTCTGTTATCAGCATACCTGTGAGCCCAGTTGATGTAGCTATGTCCAAGAATCCAGACTGAAAACATGGCTAGAGGAGTTTTTGCTGCAGTCAGATGAAGTGTGGGAATGAAATGGCAGTTGAAATTGTGAAGTTTGTAATGAAAAAAACTGTGGAGTTTAAGTGCAAATGATTCATTAGCAGTGATTGGTGTATTTCCATTGCTGAAAACAGAAAGTTAGGGTGCATGGATGTGTTCTTTGAAAGATGTAATTTGAATGGTTATTTAAAAATGTTGTTATGAAACATTGCAGTGGATTAGCAGGTGTACTGAGAGTTCAGAGTTCATTTGAAACATTGTTGTGTGAACTTGTAAACATGAGAGGTCTGGCAGGCGGTAGTTGCTATGGAAAAAAGGTAGAAAGGGCAGAGGGGGGAAGGGTGTTGATTTGAAAATAGTGAGGGAAGTGTTTTGATTGGCTGACATGAGAGATATGTGTGATGAATATCAGCGTTTCAGTGCCTTTGTTGGTTCCAGCCTCTGGAGTGCATACCTTTAATTCTGCTAAAGAATAATTGGTGTGTTTCTGAGACTGTTTTGAATTTCAAAAAGAATTTGTAAAGGTGAGTTATCGTTTATATATTTTAGATAAAGACTAGTATGCTTTTTTGCGTAAATAAGAAAGTCAGCTGTGTATTTAAAATGATGTTTTGCGTCAAGTGTTTGCATTCTGCTTTCAAAGGCGATTTTGGATTCTTTTACCAATTGTAATTGTAGATAATGTAAAGTATTACTACTGACAAGGTGTGTATGTACATAGGAGCTGTGCTGTGTTTTCAAATTATGATCAGAAAATCGTTTTTAAGGAAAAGGCATGCTTTAAAAAATTATGAGAAATTATTTACTTGTGATGTGACTCCTGCAATGAGTCGCTTTTGCGGAACAGATATATGATGCATTTGTGTTGTTATTGTTACGGTGTATATGTAAAAAATTATGCATAAGTGTTGCACGGGCATTGTAAATACTCTCCTATGTGTGCTTAGCAATTTCAAGTCACTTCCCCCGGGTTCAAGGGCCTTGTAAATACGTCCCCATGTGTGTCTGGTCATTTGAAGTCACTTTCCCCGTGGTGCAAGGCCCTTGTAAATACGCCCCCATGTGTGCCTGAAAAATTTTCATTTTGATTGTTTGAGTTACATAGCCATGTTAAAAGTTATTGAAAAAAAGGTGCAAGTTCCTTAAAAAAACGTTTTCATGTGTATTAGGGCATTTTAAGTCTGTTCCCCATGAATGTAGGTGTATAATTGTTTTACATAAAAGGTTTAAAAACTTTTTTTGAAATCAAATGCATGCACACTTAGGGCCCGATGTAGGTGGTCGTTTCAGGCCATTTACCGACCGGTTATGGCCGATTTCGGACGTTTCTGACCGGTAAATGGCCAATCGGTATGTAGGGGCCTAAATCCAAGGCCACATGTAGGTAAATCTACATTTACAGAATCGGTAAAATTACCGATTCTGTAAATTTCCTATGTAGGTGGGACTCTTCTGAGTCCCAAAGGCCTTAACGAATCGGTATTTTAGCATGAAATCCAACTTCATGGTAAAATACCGATTCCGGTGTGCATGCACAGGTCTGCCTGCCACATGGCACCTGTGCCTGTTTTGAGGGTGCCAGAGGGTGTCAAAGTGACACCCCCTGCACCCTTGTGAATACTTTAATTACCGATTAGGTAAATACCGAATCGGTAATGCCTAATCATTCCTATGGGCTTCAAAGCCCATAGGAATGATTGATTGTTTGAGTTACATAGCCATGTTAAAAGAAAATGATGCATAAGTGTTGCACGGGCATTGTAAATACTCTCCTATGTGTGCTTAGCAATTTCAAGTCACTTCCCCCGGGTTCAAGGGCCTTGTAAATACGTCCCCATGTGTGTCTGGTCATTTGAAGTCACTTTCCCCGTGGTGCAAGGCCCTTGTAAGTACGCCTCCATGTGTGCCTGTAAAATTTTCATTTTGATTGTTTGAGTTACATAGCCATGTTAAAAGTTATTGAAAAAAAGGTGCAAGTACCTTAAAAAACGTTTTGATGTGTATTAGTGCATTTTAAGTCAGTTCCCCATGAATGTAGGTGTATAATTGTTTTACATAAAAGGTTTAAAAACTTTTTTTGAAATCAAATGCATGCACACTTAGGGCCCGATGTAGGTGGTCGTTTCAGGCCATTTACCGACCGGTTACGGCCGATTTCGGCCGTTTCCGACCGGTAAATGGCCAATCGGTATGTAGGGGCCTAAATCCAAGGCCACATGTAGGTAAATCTACATTTACAGAATCGGTAAAATTGTTTTTGATTGTAAAATATCGATTCCTAAAGGCTCCTGGCACTCTGAAGAGTCCCACCTACATATGGGTGGCTTGAAATCGGTATATTTACCGATGTTTTATTTTACCGAATCGGTAAAATTACCGCTTCGGTAATTTTACCGATTCAGTAATATATTGCCCCCTACATAACAAATTTTGTAAACTGGTCGGTAACGGCCGAAAATACCGTTTTTCGGCCGATACCAACCGACCTACATCTGTCCCTTAAAGTTTTAGGGAAAGATTTATGATGGTTGTGCACCTCTTTTGTGTTGCTGTTGCGTGACTTTTATAATGCAGGAGAGATTTACAAGATGCACCATGTTGCAAAACAGCAGCCGCGGGTCGTGGAGGGAGTTACGGTGGGGCAGGTAGGCGGGAAGGGGGAGGGGCAGGGTGGAGGGACGTAAACACAGGCATATGGATTATTGCAGGTAAGTACACAATTTAATGTGCGTAAAGTTTCATGTGGGCTTTTTGTTGCAGGGTGGGCAGTCATTTGCATGAAAGCCCTGTAATATTATCACTATCACAGTAAAATTAAAAATATTTTATTGAATCATTTTTATAGCATTGTTGAATCTAATTCTTACTGTTATTGATTTACTGTTTGGTAATAGTGGTTAATAACATTTTTTATTATATTTTACCACAGGTTCAACTGCAGATTATTTGGAAATTAGACAATGCCGTCTAAGGATAGAATTCGAAAGGCTATGAAACGTCAAAGGCAGCAGTTTACTAAATGCTTGCAGCAGTCCTCTACATTAAAATCACCTCAACGCACGAAGAAAGCTCCGGGTAAGAGAACGAAATCATTCCTTAGAAACATTTGTAGAAACAAAAGTATAACTACAGAACAAGTTTTAGTCCAGAAAAAGAGAGCCAATTTAAATGGAAAGGAAAGGCCCGTCAAAAAAGTTTGTGCTAGAGCAGGAGATAACTCTGTGCATGGCAGTAGAAGGAAAATATATTCAGGGACATTCATAGGCGAATGTTCCGCAACAGGGTAATTGTCAATTTGCTAAAACAATTTAACTCCTTCGACGCTCATGACGAGCTCAGCTCGTCATGGTGTACACCTCCATACACTCATGACGAGCTGAGCTCGTCATGAACAATGGGAATTAACATAACTCAGCACAGGAGGAAAATAACACTAGCATCGATGGTGTTAAGAAAGGTCAACAGAAAGTGGCATTTTATAAGAAAAAGAAAAATGTAGAGAAAATTATTGATCAGGCTTTCGAAATTAAGCGAAAGTTATTTATTTTGGTAATTATTAGAATTAGGAAACTAAACAAGGTAATCTATGTTTTCAAATCTAACAGTAGATGGAAGAGAGAAGTTAATTGAAATAATTTTTGTGAAGTTTTCTTAGGAGAATGGATGCATAGTTCAAATAGTGAGGCATTTTTTAATGAGGAGAGTTATTTTCAGGACAATGATTTGGTGCATGCAGTTGACAGCAGTGGTCGAGCATATGAGGTAAAAGATGGTCGTCCGGTTGAAAAAGAAATACTTGTGTCTGCAGATGCAGAAGAGGTGTTAAGTGATGAGGTTTTAGGGAGACGTCCTAAGGGACCAGTGTACTCCTGGAAGTGTAGTTCTATTTGCAGTGTGCGACAGAATTCTATCAATTTGCTTTGTGAATTTGTACGGACATTTAATAAGAAGAGTTTAAAACAAAAAATAAAGTTGTTGCAAGAATTAGATCCTTGCAGAGTGAGACAAGTGACAGGTTTGCGTGGTCATTCACTGGCTTGTCTTTCTAGGAGAGTGTGCCAGAGTGTTTTTCATCATTTCAGGATGCTAGCAGTGCATCATAATAAAGTGAGGAAATTAGTTAGAATGTTGTATTATGCTAAGAGTCCTGCAATTATGCTTAAAAAATTAAGCAGAGCTCTTTTGCATGGTTCTGATGTAGATGTGAAGAATATTTGTCAAGAAATTGAGTTCTGTTACTTTGCTGGTAAAGAGAACAATGTTGATATTGAACCAGTAGAAGAAGGTAATGTGGAAGACAGTGTACAGATTTTCAGTACACATAAGTTTCACAAGGAAATTTCCACGTTTATGGTGAAAACATGTGAGAGGCCTAATTTCACTTGTGTGTGTTGCTGACGGACTTATTATAAGAATCAGACTAAGTTAGTGGATTTATATGGAAAAGGTGATATGGAAAACAATAGTGAATGGAAGGATTTTGTCACATACTTGATGGTAGAAAATTGTTTTGATTTGGGAGCAGAGCAACGTATGTGTACTTATTGCTATAACAAATTAAACCAAAACCAGATGCCTGCTAGAGCGGTTTATAATAATCTGGAATTAGTTGACATTCCTTCTGAATTGAAGGATTTAAATGCTTATGAATGTATTTTGATTCAAAGTATCCATCCCTTCCAGGCTATTGTACGAATGGAGCCAAAGACAGGGAAGTTGCCTCCATCAGATTTACAGAGAGGATTAAAGGGAAGGGTTGTTTATTTGCCTTTGGATTTGAAGAAAAACATTAATACAATTGGAGTAGAGAAAGTGGAAGAGGAACCTCTGGTTATAATAGTTAATGGTGTTCCAACAAAAAGTAAGAAAATCTGGCAAGATTTAGTGGATGTTAGGAAAGTCAAAAAGGCAACATTGTATTTGATAAAAAATAATGAGTACTACAAGAATGTATGTGTTGCAGAAGAGGAAGTAAGTGAAGAAGAGGACAGCGATTTGTGTCCTGGACAAATTGAGAAAGTAGAAGCCTCTAAAAAGGAAGAAATATATGAACATTATAGTGTTCATCCTTTGCATTCCAAGGAAGTCATGGGGAATGCTATTGAGTTGTTTCAAATGAAACAAGCCAAAGGGAGTCCCATTAGTGTTTGGGAGGAAAGTTTGGAAGCTCGATGTTTCCCACAGTTATTTCCCACAGGTCGAGGAGGACGATATGATGAGCGTCCTGTTCAAATTCCTGCTTCAGAATACCTGACTTTACGATTGTATGGAGAAGATCCTAGGTTTCGTCAATGTATTCCCTATTTATTTCATCTACTGTTTGAAAGTGATCTCTCTGGATTGTCTTATGCAGTGAACCACATCTTGAAAAGTGGTGTACAACTGCGAAATATCTCGGCAAGGGACTTTATGGATAAAGTCAATGTGCAAGACCGTATTTTGGATTCTCACCTGATTAATCTCATGGCTTGTCAGCGTGGTACTAATGAGTATTGGTACCGCCGTCATGGTGACTTAAAATGTATGCTGAGGAATTTAGGAACTCCCACATGGTTCCTCACTCTCAGCTGTGCTGAGTATGGCTGGCAAGACTTACTTGAATTTCTACGAGAGGTAAATGGAAACATTGAAAATATTGAATTCAAGACACCCGGAGAACTGTGCTCTTTGGATCCAGTGAATGTATGCAGGTACTTTAATCATAGATTTGAAGCTATGATGTCTTTCATCACGAACAAGAAAAATCCACCTCTTGGAGAGGTGTTGGATTTCTTCTGGAGAAAGGAGTATCAAGCAAGAGGTGCTCCTCATATACATATGCTGCTATGGATCAAAGATGCATCCAAATTTGGAACAGATCCGGATGACGTAGTGATGAGTTTCATAGAACAGTATGCTACATGTGCTGTTCCAAAGACAAACGAAGACAAAAGTCTAAGAGAACAAGTTTTACGGTTTCAAAGCCATCGTTGTGGAAAGTACTGTCATCGTAAATTCAGAAACAAGGACAAGTACTACACCAAATGTCGTTTTGCATTTCCACGGTCGGTGATATCAAAAGGAAGAGTTAAGAATTTGATGTCTTCGCTGCGACATAATGTGACGAGGAAATCACCCAAAAAAACATACAATTTGAAAAGAAACAAAGAGTCCAAGTACATCAACGACTACAACCCAGTGATTTTGTCCATGTGGAATGCTAACATGGATATACAGTTTGTGGCTGACAATTGTATGGCTGTGGCTCGGTATGTGACGTCTTACATCACCAAAAAAGAAAAGACAGAACTCAAGGATATGTGGGAGGATATTTCCCATGAAAAGAGCCTCAGTAAGAAGTTGTACAGTTTCAGTCTGAAGATGTTGTCGCATCGAGAAATCGGAGCTTACGAATGTTCTGACCGGTTATCTTCAGCAAGTCTCTATGCCAAATCTAGGAGTATCATTTGGGCGAGTCTTGGTCTTGCTGCAACGCGTAATCGAGTTCTGAAACCTGTACGGGAAATTGAGTATTTGGCGGAGAAGGAGCCAAACAGTACAGATATTTTGAAGACCAACATGTTGGATACATATTATCCAAATAGAAGCAGTCACCTGGAGAATGCTTGTCTGTATGATGTTCTTCAAAATTACGTTTTCAAGAGGAACATCAAAGAAGATATTGATAAAGGAGTGTATGCTGTAATTGGAAGTGAGGGATGTCTGGTCAAGCAAAAAAAATGTCAATTGATAAATCATCAAAAATTGGATTGCGAATCTCCCGAAAGAAAAGAGTTTTTCTATTTAGCTCTTTTGCAACTTTTCAAGCCTTGGCGTGCAGAAGAGGAACTGCTTGGGGATTTCCTCTGTTACGAAGACTCTTTCAATGCAGCCAAGGAGTCCATAGAATGTCCTGTTTTTCCAAAATATCTACAAATGTTGAATGCAGAAATTGAGCAGGAAGCAACAATTGCAGCCGAGATTGCTAGAGACAGTTCTCAGGACAGTCAGAGTTCTGTTTCATTGAGTCAGGATCCACTAGGAGAACCAGTTAATGAAAATGAAGCTGCCACTGCCATGATTGAAGTGGAAAGAGCCATGGCACATGCTCAGGAGGATGCGGTTAACTTAGAAGATTTGGAAAGACAACTTAACGTTGAGCAGAGGAAAATATATGACGAAGTTACCAAACAAATTGAGCATGGATTAAGTCATGAGAAGAATGAGTGCTCATGTACGTCGTTGAAGCCTGTCCGACTATACGTGAGTGGAGAAGCAGGAACTGGAAAAAGTTTCCTTATTGAAGCAATTTCATGTTATCTGCAGAAAAGGACTGAGTCATCGCTGTCTTGTGTTGTGACCGCTCCAACTGGACTGGCAGCTCATAACAATAAGGGGATTACTTTGCATCGGTTACTGATGCTGCCAGTGGAGCATGATAACAAATTACAATATCACAAATTATCTGGGGATGCTTGTTGTGAAGTATCTAGAGTGTTGAAGAAGATGAAACTTCTTATCATTGACGAAGTAAGCATGGTTTCCAATGTCATGCTTGCCTTTGTGCATTTGAGAATGCAGGAAGTTCTTAAAACACAGTATGATGTGTTATTCGGTGGCAAACACATCATTGTTTTTGGTGATCTTCTGCAGCTGACACCAGTGGAAGGACAACCAGTGTTTAAACTGCTTACACATGAAGATACCAAGAAGTGCCTAGGGAGCATTGGCAACGTTAACATATGGTTAAACTTCAGTTATGCTGAGCTGCGTGAAAATATGCGTCAGGCGAAGGACGAAGATTACAAGAATATTCTGCAAGATGTTAGAATCGGGAAAGTGACTGAGCGTGGTAAAGAAGCTTTACATGCACGCTTACTGTCAAATTTATATCCAGAAGAAGACATTTTGCCAGAGGATATTTTTCAGAAAATTACTGTGAAGAAATCTGGAATATGTTTGATGCCAACTCTTGCAGAATGTTCCATCTTCAACAACAAAATGTTGAATTTAGAAAAACAAGAGATTGTGAAACTGGAAGCTATTGACAAAATAGAGCTAAATTGGATTCATTAGAGAAGACTATATCTAAAACTGCGGGTTTTGAAAAGACTTTGAATGTGTGCTTAAATTGCTGAATCATTTTGAGAAGGAATTTACATGTTGAAAGAGGTCTGGTAAATGGATCAATGGGTAATGTTGTTGATTTTGAGAAATACAGAAGTAGAGATGGAATTGAATTTTTAAAAATTAAATTTGATGGCATTGAGGAAGTACAGCTAATTGGTCGTTGCACAGCAAGGTTTTTGCTTGTAAAAGACTTATATGTTCGCCGTAAGCAGTTTCCTGTTTGCTTGGCATATGCGGTGACAATTCATAAATCGCAAGATTTAAGTGTAGACACTGCTCACCCACGCACACAAAGCCCTACATGATCAAGGCCCGAGCTACCTCAACAACCGAATCAACTTCTACGCTCTCAAACGCCACCTCCGATCAGCCAGCCACGCCCTCGCCGCCGTTCCCCGCATCAGAAGAGCGACAACAGGAGGAAGGTCCTTCTCCTACCTGGCCGCCAAGACCTGGAACTCCCTCCCGACCGACCTGTGCCTGACCCAAGACCACCTGTCCTTCAGGAAGAAGCTGAAGACCTGGCTGTTCGAGCAGTAACGGCACCCCCCCCCAAGCGCCTTGAGACCCTACGGGTAAGTAGCGCGCTCTATAAATGTCTTTGATTGATCGATTGATTGCTTTAGTGAATATTGGCAGTTCTGTATTCAAAGAGGGTATGGCTTATGTAGCATTGTCACGAGTCAGAACTTTATCGGGTTTGTACTTGATTGACTGTGATGTCACAAACATTTGTGCGTATCTAGATTTTGTTAAGGAATACAATAGGTTAAGAAGAGAGTATGAGCCACATTTGCCTCAATATCCTTTGTTTGAGAAACGTGTGGTAGGCCAGAAACAAAGAAATATCAGTAATAGTAGGGAGGTTGAAGCAAAAAGACCAAAAGTCGATGATCCAAAAATTGTAAGCAGGAATAAAATGAATTCTGTTGAAAATGTTGTTGGTTTTAAATTTGAAAATAGTTCTGGTGTCAACTGATATGGTAATGTAGTTGTTAATGTTCTCTTTTCACTAGAGACTTTCAAAGAACAGATTGTGATCAATTCAGAACAAAGTTTATGCTGTTTATTGAATTCTGTGTTAGAGAAATGTAGTGCTGATAGAACGAGAGTAGAAAGTGTGTCTGAAATTCGTTTTCTGTTAGACAAATGTTCAGGTCAAACAGAATTCTCTGAAAATATTCAGCAGGATTCTCAGGAGTTTTTAATGTATATGCTTGATGTATTGCAAGATGAGGGTGTAGATGTAGATTATTTATTTGGCCTTTCTTATCTATGGCAGCATGACTGCGAGAACTGTAGGCTATCAAGTACTACTAGTGTAGACTCAGAAAGATTTATATATTTAACTTTGCCTGACAGTAAATCAGTATCCTTCAATAAGCTAGTAAAGGCAGCCGATCAAAACATGGAGTGCAGCCAATGTAAGTCTGGAATGCTGTCCACGTTAATTTTACGAAGTTATGGACAGTATGTCATTTTAATGTTTCAACGATGTAGGCCTGATGGAATTAAATTGACAACTTTAATTACTAATTATGTGGCTTCACAGTTGTCAATATCAGGAAGGACTTTTATACCTACTGCAATTATATATCATAACGGTCCTTCAACTAATTCAGGACATTATACAGCTTATTTAAAATCTGGAAACGGTTGGTCATTCTGCAATGATTCTGTTTTAACTTTCAAAAAAAGATTGCCTTTCCACCTTCAAAATTCTTACCTGGTGTTCTTACAACCAAAATTTTAGGAAAGGTAGCTTTGGATTTGTTTAGAGGAATTTCCAGAGGTTCTAATGGCTCCTACTCTATATGGCCTTGTGGATAATTGTAGTACAGAGCGAAAACTGTTTGTTTTTATAAGCAAAGTCAAGCAGCAGATCAAAATAAGGAGTAGAGGAAATGTAAGTCTGCAATGCTGTCCATATTTTTTATAGAAACTTATGGGTGAAATGTCATTTTACAATTTGAACTACATAAACTGGATGAAAAAAAGTTGTTAAGTCTAATTAAAAAATTTTGGGCTACACAGTCATCGATTTCAGGAAGAACATTTGCAACTGCAGCTATTATATAATATGCTGGTCCTTTGACAACATCTGGATATTACACAGCTTATTTGAAATATAAAAAAGACTAGTCTTTCAGCAAACATTACTAATTGAGTACGAAGCAATGTTGCCTTTTTCCTTGATTTTTGAAGTCAGAATTTAGGGTAGGTAATTGGACTATAATGATTCTAGGTGTAGCTGTAACTTAGTGTGCTGTTTTAAATTGCTTTGTATGTCTCAGTTTTCTTAAAACAATGGAGTTTATCTTTCAGAAAGTGGCGGGCAGAAAATAGTAACAGCACAACAGAGTATAAGCTGTTCATAGGACATCCTTTGACGTCATAGAAAGTAAGTTACTTTGGAGGAGTTCTTATTTCTGCTTAGTTATATTATTTGGGTTTTTTAAACACAATCATTTTGATTGTGGTTTTGTTTCCCCGCTGTTATATGATGAATACCTTCAACTCACTGTTTTCAGTGAAATTTGATATTTTCTGATAACAGCAAAAATAAACCATTAAATATGTTTAATTAATTTTCTACTTTGAATTGTGATTTATAATATGTATTCATTTTGTCTCATGCTCACTCTTTTTTTACTACCTTGTATTAATTTACATTTTTTTGTTCTTTCTTACAAAGATTAAAAGTATAAAAATGATAATTCAGTACGTTAATGACAATTATAAGGTAAGTGTTTAGTACTCTTTACGTTACATGTCTATCAGATTTAACTTTTATTAGTTCCACTGCTTCATTTCTTTAACCCTTAGTTTCCTGCCTTGGCTACTTCCTTCATTCCTTTTTCTATTACTTCTTTTATCAGTCCCTCTTTCAACAGTAACTGTGTGTTACTCCCTCTATTTGTCTTTCTTTTCACATTACTCTGTTTATTTACTCGTCTTTTTTTAAAAAAAAAAAAATTTTGTTTGCTCCCGGTTCGCGTACCGGAACGCAAACCGGGAAGCGTATCAAAAGAAATAGAGGATGCTAGAGTGCTAAACATTCTAGCAATTGTTTTTAAAAGGGAAGGTAGTTCTGAAAAGAACTTTTTTTTAAATTATTTTTGATGTTTTATATTTTTTTTGTGTTTTTTTGGAGGAAGGGGAAACAAAAATGATTCACTTCAAAGGGCTCAACAGGAGCAACAAAAAAAAATAATACTTTCTTGGACGCTTTGGACATTGATGATGTTCATATGCTCTATTTATTAGAGTAATACTCCTCTCTCCACATGAAATTAATTTTCCACAAGCTACACATGTCAATCTCATCTGCCCAAAGTTCTTTTGGAGATTTGGGACCGTTTCCCTTGCCTCTGATTCAGTTATTGCTAGTTCATTGGTGGATGTATTGGCCGGTCGGGGGTTATCCACCAAATCTCTAAGTTGTGCAGCACTATAATTAAGAGGGTGCCACCTCTCCATGTGTCGATGCATGGTATGATTACCATAGCTATATTTTTTTTCGGTCCCTCTGAAGAGTTTAACGTGGCAGATGAGGCAGGTAACGTACCTGGCATTTACTTTCTTTTCATGAGGAGGAAAAGAAAAAAATTGCCAGATAAAATTCTCTTTCACATGGGACGTCCTTGGCATTTCTTTCAAAAAAACCCTTGTCCCTTGCTCCTGTTCCTCGTCTTCCTCTTCTTCTTCCTCTTGTTGGAAGATGACCTGGCTAGTTGGTCCTCTCTTCTTTGGTGGTGGTGGAGGTGGTGGGGATCCACCAGCTGCAGCTAATACAAATGCCATGTCTAAGCAAGCAAAAACAGGTCTTTCTCTCATAAAAATGAAAGTCCGAGTGAGGAAAAAAGGTGGGACTTTCATCATTTGGGAAAAAAAAATGTTCTAAACCAATGAAAAGTGTTTATTTTACGTCATATGATCAAGCGTTCCATCATTAGGAAACTAAAAGTAAAATGAACCAATGAAAAGTTTTATGAACTAGTCACAAGACCTGTTATGCTTATGTTACGCGTTCCGCGCCGCGCCTCGAACGTTTCCGGGGCTTTGCGTTTCGCGCCTTGGTTCGCGTTCCAGAACGCTTCCGGGTGCGCTAACGCAGCACGTCATAAGGGGCATTATGTAGTAACGCATTACGTTGCGATTACGCGACGCGTCACAATGTGGCTTTCTAACGCGGTACTTGCACTAACGGAAGTTCGGTTCGCGGACCGGCAGCGAAACAAGAAAATATAATTTAAACTATAATATAAATTGAATTAAAAAAATATAATACAAAAATATATAAAATATATTTGTGAATTAGAATAAGAATATATTTTACAGCTATAGATATTAGCTTTTAAAAAACCAATGAAATTCACTGAAAAAAACCATAGGTTATAGACCATATATAGTTAGGGATTAGCATTTACAAAACCTTGAAAATTCACTGAAAAAAACATTGGTTATAGACCATATATAGTTAGGGATTAGCATTTACAAAACCTTAATTTACTCGCACAAAACCATAGAAATTTGCATATATAGTTAGTTGCAATAACTATATATCGTGCATCCGCAATCCACTGCTGATGATGTCACAGATTACATCATTCATGACATGGTCAGTGACATCACTGATGACATCACTGATGACATCTCAAATGACATCACTGATGACATCACTGATAACATCTCAAATGACATCACTGATGACATCACTGATGACATCTCAAATGACATCACTGATGACATCACTGATGACATCTCAAATGACATCACTGATGACATCACTGATATCTCAAATGACATCACTGATGACATCACTGATGACATCTCAAATGACATCACTGATGACATCACTGATGACATCTCATTTGCCATTACTGATCACATCACTGATGACATCATTCATGTGATAATACGATGAACCTCTTCAGACTCTAATATAACCTTACACACACTCAGTGTAAACAGACACTCACAGACGGTCACTCATCCATGGAGTTACTCACACAAATAGTCAGTCATGCAAAGAATCAATCACAACTCCATTTCCTCAACTATACAGTATACACACCTTACTTATTCAAACATATACTAACACATATTTACTCACTTATACAATCCCTTATACAAGTTCACAATGATCCATACAGCCACTCGCACATTCACTGGCTCTCATGCACAGTTATTTATATATGTCAACTCTTACATGTACTGTGTTTTACATATGTACTTACTTTGACGTGTAGCACTGAGAAATCCAATCACTCACCAATACACTCATGCAGACAGTCAACCGCCCATACAGCTGTTTCCACATGCACTTTCGAACCCATACATCTAGTGAATCAACTGCTCACACATCTATGTACAGAGTCATACACCTCCCAGCCACCCCCACACACACACTCACTCTCCCATACAAATACTTGGGCAACCAATCAATAACCCATATAGTTACTCATATAGCTACTGATGAACACATTCAGCAGTTTACAGAACAACAGACATAATGATGCACAAATTAAGACAGTTTAGTCACTAACCCATGCACTCAGTGAGACACATCTTATCACTCACTCATACAGTCAGTCATGCACCTACTAAATCCTTCATCCAGACACTTATACATCCACTCATTCTTCAATATGTAAGACATATTTTAACTTTACAGAAACATACAGTCACTGGATGTTGTGATCAGTGATGTCATCAGTGTTGTCACTGACCATGTCATGAATGATGTAATATGTGACATCATCAGCAGTGGATTGCGGGTGCGCGATATATAGTTATTGCAACTAACTATATATGCGAATTTCTATGGTTTTGTGCGAGTAAATTAAGGTTTTGTAAATGCTAATCCCTAACTATATATGGTCTATAACCAATGGTTTTTTCAGTGAATTTTCAAGGTTTTGTAAATGCTAATCCCTAACTATATATGGTCTATAACCTATGGTTTTTTCAGTTAATATAGTTATATATATAGTTAGGACCTAGTTTCCATAGGAAATCCGCAACATTATATTGGGAATTTCAAAGAAGATGGCCTGCTCCGCTCCACTCCTTCCCTGAAAGTTTTGGGGGGATTCGTCAAGTGGGGGCTGAGAAAAAAGGGAGGTCCCAAAATGTATTTTCCCCATTTTATTTTCCATAGGATGATTAGACACAGCTACAGCCCGAACGGCTGAACAGAATTACACCAAATTTGGTAGAGAGGTAGAGTTTGGTTCGCAGATCGCCCGTTTGCTTAAAATGGTGTAAATCCTTCCAGTAGTTGTTGAGAAAATCAAATTAGAAAAAATGTATATATCTATAAGCGCGCACTATACGTGCACCGTACGCGTTCGTACGCGTACGTGCGCGGACCTTTGCGTGCGCGAGCTGCATTCTGACAGTGATGTCATGAGGGATGTCACTGACCATGTCATGAGTGATGTAATATATGACATCATCAGCAGTGCATTGCAGGCGCGCAAGTTATAGTGAGTCCATCTAACTATACCGTGGGAATTTCAATGGTTTTATGGCAGTAAAATTTCCAGCTAACTATAACTGGTGTGAAACCTATGTTTTTTTCAGTGAATTTAATAGGTTTTTTAAATGCTAATTCCTAACTATAACTGGTGTGAAACCTATTGTTTTTTCAGTGAATTTCATAGGTTTTTTAAATGCTTATTCCTAACTATAACTTGTGTGAAACCTATGGTTTTTTCAGTGAATTTCAATGGTTTTTTAAATGCTAATTCCTAACTATATATAGGGCCTCAAACCTATGTTTTTTTCAATAAATTTCAAAGGTTTTTTAATAGCAAATTTCGATAGTTATGAAATTTAATATTTTTTATAATGAATCCTATATTGTATATTTATGTAGTACTATTTTTTTAATGTATATTGTTCATGCTTTTTTTGTTGCCCTGGAGCGCTCCCGGTACGCGTCCCGGTGAGCGCACCGTTAAGCGCAGTCTTGCGGCGCGCCCCAGGGCGCGTACGGGTGAGCGTCCCGTTAGCGCTATTTCTGCGAACGAAAACATCATCATGACGTATCGCGTAGCCGCGTCCTCTTGATACGCACGGTGTAAGCGCACCCGGAAACACTCGAGCGCATACGATCGCGCTACGTAGCCATCCGACGCGCTTTGGGTCATGTGACCTAGAAATAACACTTTTTATTGCTTCAGGACAGTTTTGGTTTCCAAATGATGAAAGCCCCGGTCATGTGACCTGAAAATAACACTTTTCATTGGTTCAGGACAGTTTTTTTTTCCTAATGATGAAATCCCCTTTTGTCCTCGTTCTCACTTTGTACTGTGAGAGAGGAAGACCTGTTACCAGAGCTATTACTAATTTGTACTCAGAAATGGCTTCAGTAGCAGCAGCAGCAGGAGCATCTCAGCCACCACCACCACCACCACCACCAAGAGGACCACCACAACACCACAGTGGTGTAGATGAAGAAGAGGAGGAGGAGGAGGAGGAGGAGGAGGAGGAGGAGGAGGTTCCAGCCAGAAGATAATACCCCATATAGGCCAAAGCAGCACATTATCTGGGAGTTTTTTTCAATCCCAAAGGGCCTCAAAAAGTAAATGCGCCAAGGGTTACTTGCCTAATCTGTGGCACTGAACTTTCAAGGGGGAACCCCAACAAAAAGTACTCTTTTGGCAATAACACCATGATTCGCCACATGCAACGCCGGCACCCTAACAACTATGCTGCGGCAGAGGTCAGACAACTGGCCAGAAACCCTCCCAATCTTCACCCAGCACCTCCAAAAGTAAGCAACCCACTCCATCGGGTCCAGAGACAAGGGAGATGGTCCCAAACATACAACCCCAGTTTGGACATTGCAAAATCAGTTGTATATTTTGTGGTAAAACAATTAACTATGGTGAGCAAAACATAAAACTCATCAAGCGTGCTGGTGACAACCACAATTGCCCCAAAAAACCTTAATTTTTTCCTGATTTTTTTTTTGCTCCAGTTGAGCCGTTTACAATTCCCTGTTTTTTGTTTCGCCCCACAAAAATAACAAAAAAAATATAAAATTGTTCATAAAGGCCCAAAAAAGTACAAAATGTTCAAAAAAACAATTAAAAAAATATAAAACAACAAAAAGAAGAAAAAAACTGTTCTTTTTAGAACTACCTCCAATCTATAAAAACTCTGTCATTCTTTTTTCCCCATGGTACGCTCCCCGGTGCGCATACCGGGCACTCCCACCGCGCAAATCGAAAAAAAAAAAATTTTTTTTTTGCCCCGCGGGGCCCTTTTATGGGCCCCACATCAAACCTAGGTGGTCAGGGGGGGTCTACTCTGCTTCCTTTTGGTCATTTCCCCCTTTGTTTTTGCCACCTTATGTGTCTCGATCCTACCGAGACACAAGATGGCGGCCGCTCCGGACTGTTTGGAATGTTGACAGACACCCGGGAGCCAATCGGCTTTCCGCGCGCGAACTCGCGTAGTGCGCTGGTACGCGCCCCGGTGCGCGTACCGGGGCGCGCTTATAGATATACATATTTTTTTGAACCTAAATTACTCAAAATCCACTGGAGCACATATCTTGAGACATAGCAAAGGCACATCGGGCTACCAGTCCCTACAATTTTGCCAAGTTTGGTGGAAATCCATTTAGCCGTTCGGGCTAAAAGTGAGTTCAACCGCCCTATGGAAATTAACATGGGGAAAACATGTTTTGGGACCCCCCTTTTATCTCGGCCCCCGCTTGACGAATCCCCCCCAAACTTGAAGGGAAGGAGCGGAGCGCCGCGAGGCAAATTTGAGAAAAATTTCAGGCAGATTCCTCAACCGGTGCCAAAGTTATTCCCAATAGAATGTTGCGAATTCCCTATACAAAATAATCCTAACTATAACTACCTACTGGCGACCGCCAGTAGGTACTATTATATATATATATATATATATATATATATATATATATATATATATATATATATATATATATATATATTAGGCTAACAGTCAAACAGTCACAAGGCCCTTTTTGTGCATTATGGGCTTTGAAGTGCTGCATACCTTTGAGCAAGGGCGTCCAGCCCGAAACACGTAAGGCAGCTGCTGCAAATGTTTCCTGACCTCCTTGTGTTCAAGCTGACACCCGTATTAAAATTGTGCTTTTAACCTACCTTGATGTGCGGTCCAAGCGTTGGCAATCTTCTTTTCATAATAGCGGCCCGACCGGTCTCGTACCTGCACTGCCATGTGAGCGGACTGTGGTAAATATTTAATTACCGTCCTAATTTCTATGCAGGTAAGTACTAAAAATAAAATAACTCAATCGGAAAGAAAGACGCAGAGTCCGTGGTGTTAGAGTTCTTAGGGGTTTTATTCCTTAAAAAGGAATGGTTCTTGAACCGGATATCGGGTTCCTGACACCACTGGGGTTCAGGAAGGGATAGAGCAATGCTTTATTAATAATACATAACTTTTATACTCAAATCATATAATGGAAACCAATACAGTAGGCGTAACAGCTGAGAGAAACAAGATAAGAGCACACACGTGTTAGCAATACGTAATCAGAAGGCGTGAACTAGGCGTGAACATAGAGGTGTGTGCTAGAAACGTCACATGAAAGTGTCACAAGTGGGTGGGTACATAGCAAAATCTGGCAATGTCAGCAGAAATCTGAGATCTGGATGCGCGCACAGCTGCATGACGTGTGATTGACGTGAAGCTGGAGGGTGCAGGGGACTTGACATTTACACTAGAGGAAAGAGACAGAAGTCTGGCATTGTCAGATCAACTCGTTCCTATATCATATCTGATATCTGATGTTTGGGAACCATATTATCTAGAGGGAAAGGTCTCTTGGGCAGAGGCTATTCTATACTGACTGTGAGTGCGTGTATAAGCGTCTACGTGTCTGCATGAGATGCGAGGGGCATGGGCCTACCATGGTAACAGGAGCTATGAATTACTTGCACGGAGACAGTGAGGCCGGGCCCTTTGCTCTGCAGCTGGAAGGATGTTTACTTGAACTAGTAGGCAGGAATGTATTTTTGAGGAGCGGAGCAGATAATTCGAAGGTTGAATACAGTCTTGGCAGGCAACAGGCTGAGCTAAGCGCCGTTAGCCGCGCAGGGAGTAAGGTAGAGGTCACGGGTACAGAGGCAGGCCCAGGCTGAGGCATTCAGAGTCAGAAGGCAGGAAAAGGCTTGATGGCAGAATTCGGGCCTACTTCGCCAGAGCCGAAGAAATGTGTAAAGTACACCACATAAAGACGTTGGCAAGGCATACTTAGGAACGGAATATTCAACCCGTTCAGGGCGGATCTGAAAGAGGACATGTTAACGTTGGACGCAAATGTATTTGCGTCTTCATAGCTGGTACAGGAGGAAAGTTACATGCACTTTAAGCTCGTACATGGAGACGGTGGGGTACACGTTAGGGAACATTTCTTGACCATAAAATTTATATTTCCTCATTCCCTCCTTGTTCCCTACGGACCCTTCATGATATATCGATCCTCATGGATCGATCAGTCTGTTCATGTAACATCATTTGCTCTTCTTTCTTCCTTTCGCGTTTTGAGTGGAAACTTGAATGCGGAATACAAGATGTGGCGCACAGACCACAAATCGCTGGCCCACATTGTAGGCACAGGCAACAACTGAATACTACGAGAAGGGCAATGCCTAGGAAGGATAGGATCTTCCATCCCCAAGCGGTCAACGTTGTCCAGAACCAACCGGACCAAGTCCAGGTGCCTGGATTCTGATGTATCAAACTTGCAATTTTATGAAGACGTGTGATAGCCTTATATACTGTTGGCGCGTTTTCTGGAATGAAAACACAGCAACTCGACCCGATGACCTTACAGGCTCCACCCCTATCTGCTAGGATGACGTCAATAACAAGACGATTTTGAAGAACAACAACCCGCATGGCAGATTGCTCCTCTGTTATTTTTCTAACACATAAGTCACCCGTGACTGGTAATACTGACATAGCAGGGAGAACTGGCGCAGCTTCGGATTCAACAGTAAGAATCATGAGGTTAATTGTATAATTACCTAATCCATATACTTCATTTTCTAGATCAGTTCCTGTCCTAGTGGGAAGTCCCTTCTTGTCAGGGTAACAGGCCTTAAGCAAAACTAAGTTCAGGTTTCCCCAAACCCAATTTCCCTCGAAAACAGCAATATCAGAATCTAAGGAATTAATTAATCTAAACCATGCTCCACATGAGCCATTGTGAGTGAACGGGTATGGAAAGAGAGGCAGAACCCCCTTGTATTTCTGATAGGGAGGGAGTCGGCCACATATCCAACAGTTTGTAGCATTATTAGTCTGATGGGAGTGATGTAACATACTAATGAATGTGTTGTTGCGCAGCGCAAGTCTGTAAGATAGCTCATGTGGGGGTAATTCACTAAAAGAATGTTCGGCAGTGACATTGTAAGCAGATTGGGCACGCTGGAAGATAGGGTAATATATATGCAACAATATACTGGCAGCAATAATCAGAAGGCTTAGAAAAAACATAACCAATAATGTCACTATACAGTGACTACGAAGTGATTTACAATATGCACGTTTCTTGAGTTGTCTCTCTCTCTCTCTATCTCGGTCTAGGGGATACCTGTCAGAAACTAATTTAACCGATTCACCTAGGGGAGGACTTAAACAATTAAACTGTCTGACTTGCTAGACCGCAATTTTAATTTATACTCCTCTTGTGGAGTTTTCTCTCTCTTGGAAACTTTAAAGTCACTAGAATCGGGGCAGTCTTTTGAGGGGGTGGAAGAGTCAGTCTCTGGCAACAGTTCATTACATTTTTTAATATGACTCGTATGAATCCACCCCTTTCGGCCTTCAACCTTGATTGCAGTCCTCGTGGTCAGAAGGACGAGCTTCGGCTCCTGCCAGCGGGGCTTCAGCGGACTCCTCCTATCGAAATTTCGTATCAGGACAGTATCTCCAGGACGGACATCGTGTGGCTTTACATCAGTGTTGTCGGGAAAGGCTGCGGCAACCTGTGAACGACATGATTGGAGTGCAGACATCAAGGAGGCAAGGTAATCTGTCAGCATATTACAGTCAACATCGGTTATTTTCTTAGGCATGGGCGTCCCCCACATATTTGGTGGTCGGCCAAAGACCACCTCATACGGGGATAGTCCTGATCTCGAATGTGGGACCATTCTCATGTAGAATAGTGCTACTGGCAGGGCGACTATCCAGTCGACCCCTTTCTCTTTACATATTTTAGCAAGACGTGTTTTCAGTGTCTGATTGTGCCTTTCTACAAGGCCAGCTGCCTCGGGATGTCGGACGCAATGGAATTTCCACTGGTAACCTAACAGAAGTGAAACCTGCTTCATGAGCTCGGATGAGAATGGCTGTCCGTTATCTGAGTACACGATACGAGGCAAGCCGTACCGTGGGAAAAATTCTCGAACCAGCTGCTTGGCAGTGGTCGGGCAGTGTAATCTGGGACTGGATATGCTTCGGTCCACCGGGAAAGTGCACAAACGACTACGAGGACGTACTTGAATCCTCGACAACGTCCCATCTGGATATAATCCATCTGGAGGACTTCAAAAGGGTGATCGGGAGGATGAAATCCACCTTGCTCTACAGGGACACTTTTACCTGGATTGAACTGACAACAGATCATGCAAGTACGCACTTTCTGTTTTGCTGCTGCTCGTAAATGTTTGTTGTACCAGAGATTCTGCAAACTGTCTAACATAGCTTTTTCTCCTAGGTGTGCTGGACTATATGCTGTATTTATTATGACTTGAACCATAGAGTCGGGGAGAAACCATGTAGATTTTCCCTTTGTCATCCATCCCTGATCTGTCTGGATCCCTCCTAGTTCAGTCCATTTCTTTATTTCATCTGGAGTAGCATGTGTCTGAATATCGATTACATCTAGTGTGGGATCCCTAACTGTCATACAATGTGTCGGCACTATGATCTTTGTTACATCAGTTGTCTGAGTGTGAGTCAATGCTGTATGTTTTGCTGTTTGGTCTGCCAGGTCATTACCCTGGGAAATAGAGTCTGTAACTTTAGTATGTGCTTTACACTTCATGATGGATATGCCTGAAGGCAGATGTATTGCTTCTAACAGTGCTTGAATAAGGGGACCATGTTGGATCTTGGCACCGTGAGAGGTCAAGAAACCTCGTTCTTGCCATAACACTCCGAAGTCGTGTACGACTCCGAAAGCATAACGTGAATCGGTGTATATGTTAACATTTCTGTTTTTGGCTAGTATACAGGCTCGGGTCAGAGCGATAAGCTCTGCTGCTTGAGCGGACAGTGTATCAATACGATGTGTTTCTTTGACTTCAGTTTCAGTGGTCACTGCATATGCGGCTACTAATTCTCCTGTGTTTGTTCTCATACATGAACCGTCCACGTAAAGTGTCAGGTCCGGATTTGTCAATGGAACGTCTGTTAAGTCTCGTCGGGGCTTTGTTACTGCATTAATGATCTCTATACAATCATGCTGAGCTGAATCTGTCATAATCGAAGGTAGCAATGTTGCAGGATTTAGAATGTTACAGCGTCTGATTTCTATGTGTGGCTGGAATAACGTTAATTCATAACCTGTCAGTCGTGCTATAGTCAGGTGTTGAGTCTGTGTTCGGTTTAGAAGGATCTCTACAGAATGTGGAACTTGTACTGTTAAGGGATGTCCTAATACTATTGAGTCGCTTTGTCTGATTGCTAGGGCTGTCGCTGCAACTGATTTTAGGCACGCAGGCAGAGCCTGGGCCACTGAATCCAATGTACTTGAAAAATAAGCACAAGGCTTATGTGAACCTGCTTGATCTTGTGTGAGGACAGACAACGCTGTACCATCACGTTCTGTAACAAAAAGTGTAAAAGGTTTGCTGTAACATGGTGTCGCTAAAACTGGTGCTTGACATAAAGCTTTCTTTAATTCCTCAAAAGCCTGTGTATGTTCCTGAGTCCAAGGGAGGACAGTCGAAGTCGCTGCCTCCTGTGTTGTCAACTGAATGAGTGGTTTAGCTAGAAATGCATACTGAGGAATCCATTGTCTGCAGTACGAGGTGAGGCCTATAAAGGCCCGCACTTCCTTTTGTGTCTGGGGTTGTGGCATGTTTACAATTAACTGGATGCGGTCAGGAGTGAGCTGTCTCCCCACTTTGGACAGCAAGTGACCCAAGTACACAACTTGCTGAACACAGAATTGTAGCTTCGAAGGAGACACCTTGTGTCCCTTGTCAGCTAGAAAATGTAGAACTATCAGTGATGCTTGTTCGCAGTCGGGTTCACTTCGTGCGGTGATCAGCAGATCATCGACGTACTGTAATAAGGCAGTGTTAACTGGCATTTGGATACAGTCAAGTTGTCTTTTCAGTGATTGGCTATAGATGCTGGGGCTTTCTGTGAATCCTTGAGGTGCGCGTGAAAATTTGAAACTTCGGCCATTTAAACTGAATCCGAAGAGATATTGGCTCTCTGGATCAATGGGTACACTGAAGAAGGCGTTCTTGAGGTCAATTACAGAAAAGAACGCCGCTTCTGAATCAATAGCAGTCAATAAGGATGAGATGTCGGGAACCACAGGATACTGTGGAACAATGCATTTATTCAGTTCTCGTAAATCAATCACCAGCCGATATACTGGCGGTGCATTGGGATCAGTACGTTTAAGAATCGGAATGATAGGGGAATTACAGATATTGGAGTCGGTTTCTACGACCACTCCTTGGGCAATGAGCTCTTCAATGATTTCCAGTAAAGCCACTACAGCATCGGGTGGTAACTTGTATTGTCTGATTCGTGGTAAAAATATTCCTGGTTTGAGTGTAACACGGTATGGTGTAATGTGCATACAACCTACATCGGTTGGGCCTTGTGCCCACAGGTGTTTCGGTACATTTTTCAATCTGACATCTAACTCTCGTAATACATAGTGACCCTTAAAGTCACGTAGAAAAAGTCTAACTCCTTCAGGAGAACAACATATCACTGCTCCTAGAGCCTTCAGCGTTTTGATACCTAGCAAGTTTTCTGGACATGATTTCGTGAGTAATAAGTCTGTAACGCGTGATAATGGACCTACTGCTAGGGGGCCTGGTTTCGATACTTCATTTACAATAGGCTGTCCTGAAAAACCAAGGGAAACATTCTGTGAGCCTGAGAGGGGTGCCCCTGGGACTTCATCATGGCTGATTGTTGTGCGGCTTGCCCCTGTGTCAATTAAAAACTTTCTGTCTTTTCCCAATACTTGACTGTGTACATAAGGACCCTCTTGATCTACAGGAATCTCAATAAGAGGCAAGCCAACCTCCCTCTCTAGGCTGTTTCATGTGTATCGCTGATAATCGGGGTAATCAGATTGGGCATACTGATACATCTGCTGTGAAACTTGCTGCGTCGTGGCAATGGGCTGTGGCTGTGATACCGCTGTTGTCTGTACTGTATGTGGTGGAGCATGCATAGGCTGTGTATTCTGTGAAGTCTGTTGCTGGACCTGGTCTTGTCTAGGCGGACGCGGTCTTTCTTTAGTTTTACCTGTTGCTATATTGTGTTTCAGGACTGGACATTCATGTACGTAGTGACCTGGCTGTTTGCAATAGTTACATGTCCCTTTAACGGGAGCTGCTGAATTACCTGTCTGGGTGGCACCCTTTCTCTGACCGTCGGCTGGAACCGACTGGGCCACTAACATTTTCATTTTCGTGTCTTTCATACGTCTCTGTTCGTGATCCTGTTCTTCTCTAATTCTGTTCTGATGATATTGTAACATTTGTAACATCTGGGATGGCGTATTTGCTTGCCATGTACTTTCAACTTTATATACACGGTTCTTAACTTGTGTCAGGGAATTCTCGACTAGTTTTGTTACGAAGAGATGTGGGTATGACTCGCTACCTGGTTTCAGGCCACTATTAATAATGAAACATTTCTCGAATCTTGAATAGAAGTCACTAGTATCTTCATTGTGTTTCTGTTTACAGGCTGAGATTGCGTCCCAGTCTTCCTTCTTAGTTGTCAATAATCTTGGCAAAACCTGTACTATTAAACCTGGTAATGCTTTAGCTTTGTCCCCAAGGCCTAGCCCGGGGGTACGAGCTTTTTCCTCGTCTTCTATTTCAGTCCAAATAATCTTTTTATCTCCCACCTCCCATTCTTTTTCCTTCAGTTTCTCGTAAATGCCGGTGGGCAGCAGTACTTTTAACAATTTCATAATATCCGTATACGTGTAATCTCCCATGAGTAACATATCCTTAAGTTCTCGGTGAAAACCTGCAGGGTCTTTATCATGACAGGGTACTAGTTTCTTCATTTCTAACAATTCCAACTTTGTTAAAGGTGTGTACACAAACTCACGTTCCAAGGCATTATCGGCATTCATAACTGGGTGTACTTCTCGTAAAGGATTCTGCCTGTCAAAATGAAACATTTTTCTTTCTGGGGGCGGAGCTGAAACATATTGTGGGCCTAAGAAAGCGTTATATCTGCGCCGTTGTTCTAGAATTATTTGAATTAACCTGGTACTTAGGCCTCTCCATCTATTCATAAGTAATGCTTCCAATGTATCAGGTAAGGGTCCTGGATCAGAATGTTGTTGTCTATATAACGTGATGAGATGCTGAATCATGTACACACCAGCTAGTTTCTGTTCGTCTGGGGAAAGGTTCAGGAATGTCTGTGCTACTGTATCATCATTGTATATGCTAGGATTGTCAGCCCATAGTACTGCTGACCGGGCTAGTTCTTGTTCATCCATAGAATTGAGTACATGGTACCCCATTTGTTCTTGAAGAGTTTTATCGGTACCTTGAAACAGATATTCAGGAGAACTCGGTTTTGATATGCCAGAGAGAAAAACTCTCTTGCTTTCTGGGCGAATGCCTTTCTTAAGGTAATTTCCCTTACCCACATACGCTATTATTTCTTTAGCCGTGTCAGGTTCTTCAGGTCCATCCTCCTCGGAGGAGTCATTCCTGTCATTTTCTTTTTCTTTTTCTTGTTCTTTTTCGTGTATTTCTATTACTGCTTTTCTGATTTTCTTGTACATGCTTGCTATACAATTCAGTTTATCATGTTTTCCCTCGGCTATATTTTGACCCCACTTGTTTAATGCTTCCATCTCTTCCTGGTCTACTCCAGGCCTGTCTCGTTCTCTTATTAAGCAATTTATGAAGAAACGTAATATACAACCTTGAGTGTCAACTTTCTGATGAGCCAGGGCTTCTTTAATACTTTCAGGATTTTCCCCAGTCTGGACAAAATGATATATTCTATCTAGGTGTTCAGTCATTCCTGAAAATAACACTAGGTAATCTGCAACTTTTCGTAAGCGTAGCGATGCTAACAACATTCTATCGTCTTTACCGGGTACTGGATCATATCTGCAAATTGGAAGGGGATCTTTAAGCATGTCGAAACGTGGTGTTTGGGGTGTACGTTGCTTCATTATGTCCCTAAGGTTCAATCTGTGTGTTGGTGGCGGAGTCTGGAGACCTCCTGTCGCACCTCCTGAGGCGGAGAGTTGAAGATTGTGTGTCTGTGGAGTCGGTATCTGTACCTGAACTTGTCTCTTACTAGGATCAGGCGCAAACGGATTTAGAATATTAATCTTAGATGTGGGAAGTGGTGGAGGTGGAGGAGCAGGTGGAGCAGACTGCCGAACGGGTGAGCTTTGTTGCGGTAATGGCTGGACATTGTCTTGGAGTAGGTTGCCACCTCCGTCACCGTCAGTAGGCGGTACGTGGGCACGTGGATTGGTGTAAGCGGGAGCTACATCGTCTAGATAGGAAGCAAGGAATATGTCTTTGGTGGTCCTGTGATTTACTTTAGTTGGAACCAATGGTGGCGGCAGATCTTTCGGTATTTCTGAAGTGGCTTTAGGCAAACCCTCGGCCACAAAGTACATGCCATTTGCAAGAGTGTTTCGCATGCGGTCTACTTGTTCTGCTTTTACTCGGATCCCTTCATTAACTAATTCGTTTTCTCGGACTTCATCCGACTCTTCTCTATGTTTATCTTCTTTTCGGAGTGCTTTTTCAGCACGTTTATGTGATTCTTTACGCCATAATTCTATGGCATCTTTCTGGAATTGTCTGGCTTTCTTTTTCCATAGCGCTTCTTCTACTCTCAAGATGCACTCGGCATCCCATGTTCCTGTAACGGGCCACCTGTGTCTCTCTTCTAGGTGCTTGGTATAATCGGCCCATAAATCTAGGTACAGTATGGCATCTAAGCCATGCTTATGGTACATAAAATTTCCAGGAGTGTCCCTAGGTGGGATAGGAATTTCTTCCTCTAGTATCCCTTTCCTAGTTCCTATCTGTCTTAATTTATTGAAAAACGGCATCTTGTTACTTAGTACTGGATACTCGATACTTGTTACTTACTCTGAACACAGCTAGTTACACAAAAACACAATAATGTACATCAAACAATCACTCATACCACGACATTAATCACATGAAAACATTTTGAACACATATGACTACCCTTGATACTAGATGTACTGCTAAACAGTACAGATACACTGTTGAGAACAGTGCAAGAACTTGAATGCCTGATGTACTGCTAAACAGTACAGATACACTGTCTAAAACAGTGCAGACCGTGTTTGTGTACCTAAACCCGTCTTTACCGGATACATAATAATGCACCCGTCTAGATGCGTCCCCAGCAATGGTACTCACCGGGAAGCACGGAACAGAAGGCCTCGGAAAACTCGACTGGACTGGACCGGACTGGACTCGACTCGGCTCGATACGTGAATACTTCGGAACTGGTGGGCCTCTTTACACCTCGGACCTTGCTTCTTTCGGCTAGGCTCTGGTCGGGATCCTCTGCACTCCTCACCGCCTCGTCTGGGTGCTGATCGCAGTCTCCGTCACCTCCGTAGGCCTGAGGGAGATACAGGAAATCCTGCGGGTACGCGTAATTGTCCGTCTTGACTTATGGCAGGGGGCAAAGGTTGCAACGCACCAACTGGCGCGTGAGGTGGGGGAGGGGTCCCTATTCGGGCGCCAAAATAATGTGGTAAATATTTAATTACCGTCCTAATTTCTATGCAGGTAAGTACTAAAAATAAAATAACTCAATCGGAAAGAAAGACGCAGAGTCCGTGGTGTTAGAGTTCTTAGGGGTTTTATTCCTTAAAAAGGAATGGTTCTTGAACCGGATATCGGGTTCCTGACACCACTGGGGTTCAGGAAGGGATAGAGCAATGCTTTATTGATAATACATAACTTTTATACTCAAATCATATAATGGAAACCAATACAGTAGGCGTAACAGCTGAGAGAAACAAGATAAGAGCACACACGTGTTAGCAATACGTAATCAGAAGGCGTGAACTAGGCGTGAACATAGAGGTGTGTGCTAGAAACATCACATGAAAGTGTCACAAGTGGGTGGGTACATAGCAAAATCTGGCAATGTCAGCAGAAATCAGAGATCTGGATGCGCGCGCAGCTGCATGACGTGTGATTGACGTGAAGCTGGAGGGTGCAGGGGACTTGACATTTACACTAGAGGAAAGAGACAGAAGTCTGGCATTGTCAGATCAACTCGTTCCTATATCATATCTGATATCTGATGTTTGGGAACCATATTATCTAGAGGGAAAGGTCTCTTGGGCAGAGGCTATTCTATACTGACTGTGAGTGCATGTATAAGCGTCTACGTGTCTGCATGAGATGCGAGGGGCATGGGCCTACCATGGTAACAGGAGCTATGAATTACTTGCACGGAGACAGTGAGGCCGGGCCCTTTGCTCTGCAGCAGGAAGGATGTTTACTTGAACTAGTAGGCAGGAATGTATTTTTGAGGAGCGGAGCAGATAATTCGAAGGTTGAAAACAGTCTTGGCAGGCAACAGGCTGAGCTAAGCGCCGTTAGCCGCGCAGGGAGTAAGGTAGAGGTCACGGGTACAGAGGCAGGCCCAGGCTGAGGCATTCAGAGTCAGAAGGCAGGAAAAGGCTTGATGGCAGAATTCAGGGCCTACTTCGCCAGAGCCGAAGAAACGTGTAAAGTACACCACATAAAGACGTTGGCAAGGCATACTTAGGAACGGAATATTCAACCCGTTCAGGGCGGATCTGAAAGAGGACATGTTAACGTTGGACGCAAATGTATTTGCGTCTTCATAGCTGGTACAGGAGGGAAGTTACATGCACTTTAAGCTCGTACATGGAGACGGTGGGGTACACGTTAGGGAACATTTCTTGACCATAAAATTTATATTTCCTCAGGACCCGAGCTGACACCAAGGCGTGATCGGATGGCAAGGAGGGCCTTTGGTGTGGTGGAATAACTGGCAGCGCTGACACGAGGGGGACATGTGATGCAACCCACATGGGTGAAAAATGCGAGCAGCAGGTTTACGGTCAGACCAACTTGGGTGTAATCGTGCAGCACTACAAAGCCCATAATGCACTTCACTTAAGGCCCCATTGGGGGGGAACTTTCTTTGTTTCAAAAAGGGCCATGTGACTGTTTGACTGTTAACCTAAAGACCGGTGAGCAAGGGCGTCCAGCCCGAAACGCGTAAGGCAGCTGCTGCAAATGTTTCCTGACCTCCTTGTGTTCACGTTGCCACCCGCATTAAAATTGTGCAATTTAACCTACCTTGATGTGCGGTCCAAGCGTTGGCAATCCTCATTTCTATCCATATCTAAATATATATGTATATAATGGCTGCCGATTGTCTGTGAATCCTGAATAAACAGATTGTTATTTTTTAAAAATCCTGTGGTCCATGCTCTTTTTATTCCGGCTGTGAGAAAATGAGGAAGAAGAGTGTTTCTTGATATATATATATATATGATGCTCCAGAAATTGCCCGCTGGCGAGAACGCACTCTGGTTGCAGTGATTCTTCCCAGACCCCCTCTCATAAAGGGATGTAGCTGACACTTTTCGGAATATGATTCCTTCTTCCCAGGCTGGTTCCCTAAATACACAGCATTTCTTAGCCTCACCTCTATTCCATTATCCGCCGCCTGATAGGCCTATAGGTTTGCTTCAATGAGCTGTCCCCCAAGGTCTTGTAGGATTTGAAGTGCAGTTATAAACATAAAATGGCTGACTAAAAATAAAACAATAACATTGCACTCACTCTGTGGTCCGTGCCCGTTTAGCCAGAATATATATATATATTATCTACTGGCGGTCGCCAGTATGTAGTTATAGTTAGGATCTTGTTTCTATTCAAAAAGCATTTTTTCTTTTCCCAATAACTTTGACACCGGTTGACGAATCATCGCAAAATTTTCAAAACTGGTCAGAGCTCCTATCTTGAAAGTTTCAGGGTGATTCAGCAATCGGGTTTAAAAAAAAGGGGGGCCCCAAAACGTGTTATCTACATGTTAATTTACATAGGAATCTTTAGACACAGCTAAGAGGTAGCCCTTAGTCCGTAAAGAAACTTTTTTTTTAAATGGTGTAAATCCATTCAGTAGTTCCTGAGAAATTAAAAAAATAGAGGTCGGAAAATCAATTTCCTGTTGGAAACTTTAGACACAGTTATAGCCGAACTGCTGAACGGAATTACACTAAATTTGGCACAAAGGTAGCTCTTGGTTCAGAAAGAGACCTTTTTTAAAATGGTGTAAATGAGTTCAGTAGTTGCTGAGAAAATCAAAAAATAAAAGTTTCGATATCTAGAAGTGCGGTGGATCCACGGACCATCCCGACCACAAGCTTTATTTTAATTGGCCTTCAACACTTCAAACCGGGAAGTGTTGGAAGCCATCTTTTGCCTCAGTAACCGAGGGAAACAAAGGCATAAAACAAGAAAAGAGGTCAGTGTAGAAAACATCCTGACCCCTAGGCCTGCTCAGGGGGTTCCACAAAGACCCCCAGGGCCAAAAAAAGCATTTTATTTAAAAAGGTTTTTTGAATGCAAATTTTTAAGTGAAATAGTAGTTATATCTATTTTTTAATGATGTTCTACAGTTGTATAACTGTTTATTTTTAAATAATTTATTCATTAAATAACATTATATATTTTTTAAATAGCAAAAAAAAAATTTTTTTAATTCAATTGTATTATTTTCTTTTGACATTTTTTTGGGGAGTCGCGCACCCAAAGCATACCCTTCACAATGTGTGCGCGGATTCTAGCTGGTATTTTAAAAAAGTTGTGAAGGATCCGCGTACGGTGTGCGACGGCTGCATGTTTTTCAGTTACGTCATATACCTTTAATATTATGTGATGTGCGTGATTGGTATGCGACTGGTCCTCAACTCCTGCTCCCGTGCATTCGAGATACATGCGCAGTGACTGGCCCCGCGTGACGTCTGGGTGCGCGAATCCTGAGAAAATTTTTATGTTCTAAAATGATATGTATATGTCTTTAATATACATGTTAGGGCAAGAGATTATCTAAGGTCTTGATAAAAATTATTTATTTTCACGTGTAATAAAGTTCTATTACTTTTAAATATATTTTCGCAAAGTCATGTCGGGTGCATGATTCGTAAGCGCACGTTTCACTGATCCCATGTGACCTCAAAAAAAGGTTTTGATTGGCTCATAACATTACCAACTGTAATTATTGAAGGACCGCACCCATTTCAGTCATTCTTGTTGGAGCATTTTTAGAGAGACATCTCTTTTCCTGCAAGAACCCTTTTTGCTTGTATTTTTTGGTGTTTTTAAAAAAATATCCAAAAAATGGCTTCTGGACAGCAGAAACAACAGGATGAAGTATCTTCTGAAGAAGAATTTTTGCAGGATGCACCATGTCCACAGAGTTCGGAATCTGTTGTGTGGAAATTCTTTACTTTTCCACCTGGAGAGAAGAAAGTTGATGCAAGAAAGGTGACGTGCCAAATTTGTTAGCGAGTGCTATCTAGAGGCAGTGAAAAAAAAATATTCTTGTGGCACTGCTTCTATGTATAAGCATCTCCGAACCATCTTCAATAGTGTCCTTTTTCTTTTTACTTGCAATCTCAACATTATCTTGATTTTTTTCTTCTCTATAACTTCACTACAGATATTGTCATATCTTCTATTTCGACCTACTACAAACTTTTCATACACTGGATATTCACCTAAATTGGGAGCATACACTCTTCTTAACCGATTATACTCTTTTACATAGTTTTCATCTGCACTAATCTTTCCCTCATCAAAATCAATCAAATGCAATCCGGATAAAGTTCTGACTTGGGACAAAGCAACATATGCCATACCCTCTTTAAACCTGGTATTTCCAATGTTTAGCAAAGCATTATCTACACTAAACCTTGAGATTTAACATGCAGTTGCTCTTCTGATTTTCCTAAGACCATAAAATCTTCTTGAGCTTGATGCATAGCTGTTTCCACTTCATTCATGGCGATTTTCAAGAAATAGTTGTCCTAGTGGATCTTGACTCAGTGGAGCAGAACTTTGACTACCTTGAGTATTGTCTCTTTGCAACCTCAACTGCAATAGTAGCTTCTTGGTCAATTTCATCATTTAACATTTGAGATAATGTGGAAAAACTGTACATTCTATGCTATCTTCACAAGCATTGAAGAAATCTTCGTAGCACTGCAAATCTACAAATAATTGCAATTCTGTACGCCATGGTTTGAAGAGTTAAAGTACTAAATTGTGAAATTCTCGTCCATCAGAAGTATCACAACTCAGTTTTTCTGTGATTAATCAGATTTCCTTTCCTTTGTTTCACCAAACATTCTTGTGAACCAATCACGCCATATTGCCTCTCATTTATGTGTTCTGTAGTATTCCTTTTGAAAGTTTGCAGCACTTCATAAAGACATATGTTTTCAAGATGATGACTTCTATTTGGATCATATGTGTCCAACATATTTGTTTTGACAAAATATGCACTTTCCGGTTCATTTTCTGCTAAATATTCGATTTCTTGTATAGATTTAAGTACTCGATTTTGTGTTTCAGCAAGATCTAGACTCACCCAAATGATTCTTCTAGACTTTGAATATAAACTTGCAGACGATAAGCGATCTGAGCATTCGTACATCTTCAAACTGAAACTGTACAATTTCGTACTAAGACTCTTCTCGTGAGAAATTTCTTCCCACATTTCTTTCAACTCGGTCTTTTCTGATTTTACTAGGTAAGATGTCACATCCGGGCAACAGCAATGGAATTATCTGCAACTTTCTGGATATCCATATTAGCATTCCACATTGAGAGAATAACTGGATTACAATCATTGATATACTTGATACTTCACTTCTTCTCAAATCGTACATATTTTTAGAAGATTTTCTAGTGATAGTATGTCTCACAGCTGACATGAAACTGTTTACTCTTCCTTTGGATATTACTGGACGTGGAAATCCAAAATTACATTTGGTAGAAATCTTTTCCTTAGACTTGTACTTCCATCAACAGTATTCACCACATCGATGACTTTGGAATTGTAACACTTGTTGCCTTAGGTATTTTCTTCTTTTAATTTCAGTATAGAACATGTGACATATTCTGCAATACAATACAAAACAGTGTCATCCAAATCAGTTACAAATATGGGTGTATTTTTGATCCATAAAAGCATATGTATATGAGGAGCATCTCTAGCTTGATAGTCCTTTCACCAAAGAAATCCACAACTACTCCAAGAGGAGGATTCTTTTTATTGCAGATAAAATACATCATACCTTCATACCTATCATTGAAATAGCTGCATACATTAACAGGATGCAAAGAGCACAATTTTCCAGGTGTCTTGTATGTAATATTTCTTATATATAAATGTGCTTCCCAAAGAAATTCAAGTAAATCATCCCAAGCGTATTCTGCACAGCTTAGGATAACAGACCTTGTAGGAGTTCCTAAGTTACTTAGCATACATTTAAGTTCTCCATGACGACGGTACCAATACTCATTAGTACCACCCTGACATGCCATCAAATTAATCAGCTGAGATTCTAAATGATCGTCTCTCTGATGTACTTTATTCATGAATTCCTGGGCAGAAACATTTTAAAGATATACTCCTATTTTTAATATGTGGTTGACTGCATATAAAAGTCCAGAGAATTCACTCTCAAACAAAAGATGAAATATATATGGGATACATTGTAAAAATCTTGGATCTTCTGCATATAATCTTGTTGTCCAATATTCTGATGCAGGAATCTGCACTGATCGTTCGTTATATCGTCCACCTTTTCCAGTTGGAAAAAGCTGTAGAAAATAACAGCTTAAAAACATTTTTCCCATACACTCATGGGAGTCCCCTTTGCTTTCTTCATTTGGAATAATTCAATGGTATTCCCCATCACTTCTTTTGAATGAAGTGTATGTACACTATAATGTTCATAAATTTCTTCACTTTTGGCAATGTCCACTTTTTTCAATTTGACCACTTGGCATCTCCTAAAAGTATTTCTTCTTCTTCCACATACACATTTTTGTAGTAATCATTGTTTTTATAAGATATAATGTTGCCTTTTGCACTTTCCTGACATCCACTAATTCCTGCCAGATTTTCTTACTCTTAGTAGGAACACCATTAACAAGAATAACTAGTGTTTCACATTCTACATTCTCTACACCAATAGTTTCAATTTTTTTCTTAAAATCTAGAGGTAAATATACAACTCTTCCTTTTAATCCTCTCTGTAAATGTGTAGGAGGCAATTTACCTGTTTTAGGTTCGATATGAACAATAGCCTGAAAAGGGTGCACACATTAAATCAGAATAAACTCATACATATTTAAATCTATCAGTTCTGGAAGAATAGTTACCAACTCTAGATTATTATGGTCAGCTCAAGCAGGCATTTTATTCTTGTCTAATTTGTTCATTCCACTTATCACTATTTTCTCTATCACTTTTTAAATATAGATCAACAGTCCTAGTCTGATGTTTATAGTAAGTTTGTCGGCAACAAATACAGGAATAATTAGTCCTTTCACATGAAAGCACCTTAAACACTTTTATTGAAGATCTGCACCAGTTAGCTCAGCACAGAGGACTTCATTTATTTTAAAATTGTAGCGCTCACCATTTACGCTCTGTCACATTTGTTCAGTTTCATTCTCGTGACTTAGACGTTTTTTAAAAGTGTATAGCTAAATTGTGATTTTATGTTTATTACCTGCTGACACTTGCACTCACTCACTCACTCTTTCCCCTATTCCCTATCCGCCGCGGGATGTTCCGTTAGTGCAGAGGGAAACAGGGTACTCTAGCCGCCCACCAGCTGCAGCCGCCATCTTAGGGCTGGTAGGGGACGCGCTCTAGCTCTCCCCGACTTCCGGGTTAGAGACTATTTAGCCCTCACCTGCCAGGATGCGCAGCGGACGCGCGCAGCGGGCGCGCGCGGAAGACGCGCCTAAGACCAGCCTGTCTGCGCCCGTCCGCGCTAGACCGGGCCCAGGGGCCAGTCGCGCTGCCCATTCTACTATATATACGCCACAATCACTAAGACAGTTACAATATCCCCCCCTTCCATTATGTCCCATTGCCGTTAGGCGTATAGATTCTCTGGGTCTTAAACGCTCAGCTACCCCCGACCTCAGCAATTGTAACGTGCCTGCTCCCTCCATTACGAGCAACCAGACCATCAAGGTAACATATCTGAACACACGCTCTTTAGTAAGGCATCATGATGAGCTTTTTATTCTTCTGTCTACCAATAAACCAGATATACTTCTGTTAACAGAAACCTGGCTCACCTCCGAGTCTCTCCCAGACATTTTGGCGACCCTCCCTCCCGACTATTACATCCTCCACGCTGACCGCCCGGGAGATCGTCCTGGGGGTGGGGTAGCGGCTATTATTTCCAAACGTCTTAACTCTTTTTCTTCATCTTCCCTTCCTATACCTGAGGTGGATAACCTGCTCCTCAATCTCGAAACCAACATGGGTGCCCTCACGCTCCTGCTTCTATATCGTCCACCACACCCTATGACATCTTTTTCCACTTTTCTGAGTGAACATTTGTCTGCCCTATTGACACACCATGCCAGTCTCGCCCTTTTCGGTGATTTCAATTACTGGTACAACGATCCTAAGGCCGGTTCCTCTGCTACGGAGTTCTTTGATTCACTCCACAGTTTGAAACTGATTCAACAGGTATCTCACCCTACCCACATCAAGGGTCATATTCTCGACCAGATCTGGACCTACAACATAACACTGTCCGAGCCAGTCGTCTCCCCTTGTGTCTGGTCGGACCACTTTCTAGTCGATACCATCATCACAGTCGCTGGCACAACCCCCGCCCCTCTTATGGCTGGTGGCCTCGCCCAGAAGTGGAGCGCACTTGACTCTCAGGGGTTCCTTACGGCTTTGGCTGATACCCGTCCACATACGAACCTCACTGACCCTTCTGACATTAACTCACTGGATAGAGACATTAGCACCTGGTTAAAGTTGGCCAGTGATCAATTCGCTCCACTTACGAAATTTCCCTGCACACGGCATCATTCGTCTCATAGATGGTTCACAAATTATCTTAAGCAACTCAAATTGAAAGTGCGCCAGCAGGAACGGATCTGGAGGCGCACCTACTCCGATTCAGCTAGGCTGCTCTATATCTTGGTGCGGAGAGAATACAAAGCTGCCATCATCTTAGCTAAGTCAGACCACTTTTCCAACAGACTCTCGTCAGCGGTCAATAAATCCAAGGAAGTCTTCAAGGTCATGAATGAACTTACCACGGATGACAGAACCCTCCCAGCTCAGACCCCCTCCCAAGAGACATGCAACGCTCTAAACCACTTTTTTGTTGAAAAGATTATAAAAATAAAAAACTCTATCCCTTCCTGTCCTCAGTCATACATCTTGGAGCCTTCCTCCGATAATCCCCTGACCTTCACGACCTTTCCCGCCCTTGATCCTACTTCCTTAGCGGGCCTCGCTACCCGGGTCCAGTCGGGTTCCCCCAACGACTGCTGTCCGCCATCAGTACTGCGGGATATCTGCCTTAAATTACCGGATGACATTCTATCCCTACTGAATGGCTCTCTGGGGAGCGGCATTGTTCCTAACTCTTTTAAAAATGCTATCTTAGTGCCCCTTCTTAAGAAACCTGGAGCTGATCCCGGCGATCTCTCGAATTTTCGCCCTATTTCTCTCCTTCCCTACTTTTCTAAACTTTCAGAAGCATATGTCACTCGTTGTCTCTCTAATTTCATTGAGACTTCTGGCTACCTGGAGCCCAACCAGGCCGGCTTTAGACCCGCCCATTCAACTGAGGCTGTTATCCTCGCGGTCTTGGATACACTGAGGAGAAATGCGGATGCGGGCATCCTTCAAGTCCTTGTACTCCTGGATTTGTCTGCCGCATTCGACATGGTGGACCACAACATCCTTCTCCACCGTGTCGGCCAGGCAGGCATCAAGGGTACTGCCCTCAAATGGATCGCGTCATTCCTAACTGGACGTACTCAGGCTGTGCGCCTGGGCCCGTACACCGCAGCAAAAACCTCCACGTCTTGTGGAGTACCCCAAGGCTCTTCCATCTCGCCATTATTATTCAATCTCTACCTTCGCCCACTTATCCACTCACTTAAGAACTGGGACATCACGGTATATAATTATGCAGATGATCTGCAGATAATTTTTCCCCTCAATTCTTCCAATGCTGTCAACACCTTTCGCACCGCTATGATTCACATACTACATTGGATGAATGAGAATCAATTAAAGTTGAATCCAGGAAAAACCGAGCTGCTCCTTCCCGGCTCCAGTTCTGCTCACTGGGGTCCACAGTTCTGGCCCACTGAATTTGGCCCCCTTCCACCTTCGGTCAAATCAGTGAAAAGTCTGGGGGTGATCATTGATGCAGAGCTCTCCTTGAAAGCCCAAGTGGGCGCTGTCATCTCGTCCTGTATGTATCAGCTGAGAAAGATCCGCAAAGTTAGCCATCTCTTACCACCTCCTGCTCTAACTCAGGTTGTCATCTCTCTGGTTCTCTCCCGCCTGGACTTTTCCAATTCCATCTACTATGGCCTTCCTCAGTCCCTGCTGTATCGTCTCTAGGTGGTTCAGAACCAGGCGGCCCGTCTCATTTATAAAAACCCTAAATGGCAATCAGCAAAACCCCTGCTGCATCGACTTCACTGGTTAACAATGGGACCAAGGACAGCCTTTAAGGTAGCCTGCCTCACTTACAAAGCCCAGCACTGCACCAGTCCTGCATTTTTGCAATTTTTAATTACTTCACATCGCCCGTCACGCAACCTCCGTTCCGCTCACCTTCACATGCTTGTTGCTCCCAAAGTTAAAACCAAGAAGTACGGCGGCCGCCGCTTCTCTCATCTGGCCCCTAGCCTTTGGAATTCCCTCCCTCTTTTCATCAAGTCAAGCACTTCCCTTTCTATCTTCAGAAAACTGCTTAAGACATTCCTCTTCCCCTCCCTAGGCTAACCTGGTCAGTTTCAACTCTTCATTTTCCATACTGTTATAAAGAGCACCAGGAAACCTTTGGTGACAGTGCGCGATACAAGAGTCATCTAACATAAACTTTGTAATTTGTTCTTCAAAATTGTTTGGAGTAGTATGTTCCAAATTCTTTTCAACATCTACTTCTATTGATGTCTCACTTTCTGCACTCTCTTGTTCAGGACCAAAGTAATGAAACTCTATTTCATCACAAACTTATTTTACATCTGATACTGACCCATGCAAAATAGCACTGTTCAACTCATTTAAAATGAATGCTGGTCTTTTTGCATAATACAGTCTTCTGTCTAACTTCTGCATTTGAGAATGATGTACTGCTAACATTCTGAAATTATGAAAAACACTTTCACATTTTTTCTCACATTGCAAGGTTCTAGTCCTTGCAACATCTTAATATTTTGTTTAACATTTTTTTACTTTACTCTCATAGGAAATTATGTAAAATATCAATATATTCCTGTTGTATACTACAAATACTACTGCAATCCCAAGAATACACTGGGGCTTTAGGACGTCTCCCTAGAACTTCATTAGCTTTTAGTTCTTCTACATTTCTAGAAGCCATCTTCTCTTTCTCAAAAGGACAACTATTTCTAAACTCAAAAGCTCTGCAATGGTATCATCTGCAAGCAATAAAATATTGGTCGGAAAATTCCTCTCTTCATTAAAAAAAGGCTCTGAACTTAACTGTGTTTCCATTCATCCAAAAAAAATCACAAACATTTGTTCTGTTAATTACTCTTTTCTTCTTACTTTTGGCCTTCATAAAATGTATTGGTTTATAAAGTGAACAAATTATGTTTAAAACTAAAATGAATAACTTCCTTTTTAATTCAAAAACCTTCTCAACAATAATTTCAATTTCTTTCCTCTTTTTATAAAATGGTGCTCTTATTTTGTATTTCTTCACATCGTTCGACAAATTAAAGACAACTCTATTGAAAAAAAATCTTCTTTCTTATTTGTTCATACTGCCTCTGCCTCCTTTTACCATACATTGTGTCTTTTGAATGTAATTTCCCATTTTTTACCTTTTTTTCTTATTCTTTTTTGTTCTTGAGGTATTCTTTATACTTTCAACAATCTGCACACTGCTTCTAGGCTTTGAAAGTTTTTAAATACATTCTTTTGTTCACTTTCTTTTTCCCCACATATTGTTGTTCATCCAATACTTGCTGTTGAATTTTCTTCAAAGAATAGTCCTTTTTCTGTTATTTCCTCTTTTCTGTTTTTCTAGCCATAATACATTTCTTTTAATAATGAACAATATCTGAAATAAATGTATGATATTATTCAAAGAAATCTATAAAATATACTATTTTAATACTAAACAAACACATTCTACATAAAAACCATTTAAACACTCCCTTTTGAAACTACAATAAATTTACTAAAGTACACATATACTAGTTAAATAATTATTAGAATGAATAAGTGTTACTCAAATGCATAGACAATAAATGAGTACATTGAGTAATAGTAATCCACAGCAATGTGACTTTATAAGTATTTATGTTTCAGCAGAGTCATTTCACAAGGACATATTTCTGTCAAGATGATTGTAGGAGTTGACACAGACTCACTGTGTGATAACAGACAACCATCCCTATTCACTCAAGTTTTGCAGGGCTGACTTAATAGTCTGCAAGGGGTTAGGGGACCGCATACATTGTGTGCACATTTGACTATACCACTACTTGTCTAAATGCCTGACTCATCCTCCGAGTGCATAGACAGTGACTGGAATCTCGGACAGCTAGTAGTTGACAGCAGAATATGTTTATAGGCGCTTATGTGTCAGCAGAGAGATAAAATAAGGACATACTTCTGTCAGGATGATTGTAGGAGTGGGCACAGACTCACAGTGTGATTCCAAACAAGCATGACTATTCCCTGTACTTTTGCAGGACTGACTCAGTAGTCTTCAAGGGGTTAGGGGGAGGCATACATTGTGTACATTTGACTGTACCACTGCTTGTCTAAATGCCTGACTCATTGTCCAAGTGCATAGACAGTGACTGGGTTCTCAGACTGCTAGTAGTTGACAACAGGATAAGTTTATAAGTGCTTATGTGTCAGCAGAGAGATTAAATAAGGACATGCTTCTATCAGGATGATCATAGGAGTGGACACAGAGTTACAGTGTGATTCCAGACAAGCATGACTAATCCCTGGACTTTTGCAGTAGTGACTCAGTATTCTGGCAAGGGTTAGGGGACCACATACATTGTGCACATTTGACTGTACCACTGCTTGTCTACATGCCTGACGCATTCTCCAAGTGCATAGCCTGTGACTGTGTTCTCAGACTGCTAGTAGTTGACAACAGGATAAGTTTATAAGCGCTTATGTGTCAGCAGAAAGATAGATTAAATAAGGACATGCTTCTGTAAGGATGATTGTAGGAGTGGACCCAGACTCACAGTGTGATTCCAGACAAGCATGACTATTCACTAGACTTATAAAGGACTGACTCAGTAGTCTGCAAAGGGTTAGGGGACTGCATACATTGTGCACATTTGACTGTACCACTGCTTGTCTGAATGCCTGACTCATTCTCCAAGTGCATAGACAATGACTGGGTTCTCAGACTGCTAGTAGTTGACAGCAGGATACTTTTATAAGCGTGTATGTGTCAGCAGAGAGATTAAATAAGGACATGCTTCTGTCAGGATGATTGTAGGAGTGGACATAAACTCACATTGTGATTTCAGACAAGGACGACTATAAATGAGTATCTCGCTACAGAACACTATCTACACCACATAAATTAACAATAGAAGCTTCAAATTGAAACCAAACACCAAAAATTATGTCGCATATTTTAACTATACCTCTTTAGACACGTATTAAAACTACTCTCATCACTAATACCTTGACTCAACATATACATTTCCAATTTGAAATCAACATCTAAAATGATGCACTATAATACCAACGTACACATGCCCACATTAAAACAATCAGTCATAATCAGCAATCCCTAATCCAAACACACATAATAGTATATACCCTGTTTATTAAACAACATTTAAATACATTACAAAAAAATGCAATAATTATTTCTTCATTAAAAAATATATGACTAACTTCAAATGTTATTAATTATATTTCATGCTTAAAAACAATGGCAGGACATAGTACGCCTCACAAATTAATAACTCACCTTTCAAATTGATTTGTAGATTATGAAGATACTGAATCACACACCAGATTTTCTTATGCGCATCATGAATATAGTGCACTGCTCTTAGCAAAACCAAAAAATGACCAAGTTTCCATCTCATTCTGCACACATATACATGTAAATATTGAATCACCTTGCTTCCCATATTAATTCAAATTCTAAGACTCATTTCTATTGGTTATCAACCCTTGCCAACTGACCTCTAACTGAACCAAAATTGCGTCTTGAATTTTCTGAAGTCACGCCTGGTCCGTGCGCCATAAGAGATGGAACCGCGGATCCAGACAAAACTTCATTAGTATATTAGAAATAGTTTTACCATTTTTGTTTCATAACACACTACTTTTAACCATACCAGTGACTTGGGAAATATCACTGCAATCACATATTACTGTAACATTAATAAGAAATACACATTTTAATGCCACACATAACTTCCAACCCTACCCCCATTCTGCTTAATACCTGTTACCATAGTAACAGTACATGGAACACTCAACTGAATACACAGGTCACAAGTTTAGCAGACAATGTTGCAAATCCAAACAGCAAGTGTGCTTGACTTTCTAAAGTAGAAGCTTATCCTATCTAATGTACCTTTCAAACAGTTTTTACTAACCAATAAGAAACATGCTTTTAAAAAACAAAAACATGCACCCTATTTTTCAGTCTATAATGTTCTCAATCAGCCAATAATTTCTCTTCTTTCTTAAAACTGCATCTTGTCCACCATTTTAGAGTAATCTTATTTTACAAACTACCTACTTTACCGACAGACATCTTGTGAGTGCATCCAGACTTCCCTTCAAGATGCTTAGAGTGTGGATTGTGGGACACAGCTATATGTTCTGGTGCAAAAGGTATGCTGAAAGCAGAGGTATTGACAAAGACCTAGCTTTACAAAATTTAGACATTAAATGGATTGGACAGAGAGGACTAAAGTGGCACCAATTGATGCCACTGTTATATCCTTTTTGCATGTCCAACACCCTGACCTCTAAATTGTGCACTGTGGTGGCAATGACCTAGGCACTTTGAGTGGGGTAGGTCTGGACATGCTAACGTAGGAGACCTTTGCAGAATTGATGTTACTTTTCCCCCAAACTGCCTTTGTCTACTCTAACATCTGGCATCTACAGGAGAGATGATGTACGATTCACAGATGAGGGAAACACAGTCTTTCTCAACAACTTTAGATTCTGCATAAGCACTTACATGTAGATACCAACATATCCCAATACACACAAGGGCTCTTTTTAGAGCTACCAAAGATCCAAACAATAAAACCTAGATTTATGTTTAAATAATCTTATTTTTTTTTTGCTGGGAGTCGCACACCCAGTGTGGCTAGAAGTCGCGCAACCTGTGCGTTCACACTCAGGGGCCGCGCTGGGAGTCGCGCATCCAGCGTGTTCACATCAGGGGCCGCGCTGAGCTTCGCACTGGAGTCGCGACTCCAAAGTTTTTTGTTAAAAAACCTGGCTCCTACCACTAATTTCTATTTGCCCCAGGGACCCCATCCCCCGGGGCCTATGCACTTAGATGGGGACCGTGGGGGGAGTCCCAATGCCCCCATGGTCCATGGTCCCTCCGGCTCCCCGCGTCCTCTGGGAGCTGGCATTGGTTTTCCAGATGGAGAGCTGCTAACATGCATATCCCCATGTGGAAAAGCTTTTCTGCTTTGGATTTTGCTACAGTAGGGTGGGAGACGTGCTCCTGCCCTACCGTAGCAAACAGCATTGTCCCCGGGTTGGGCACCCTGGGACACTACAGGAGCCAGCCCTGGGGGGTGGCGGTACCCAGGGCCATCAAAGGCTCCAGGAGGGGGCCGGCAGCCCCCCTCACAACATTTGTTAAGTCCTGGGGAGGTGGTGGTCACGGGGGCTAGAAGTCTGGCACAAAGATTTTACTGTTAGGGCCCCAGGGAGGTGGTGGTCCCCGGGGCCTGTGGGGGGGCCGTGTGCCCCTGGCAAATTTATTAATAAAAGCCACGGTGGCAACCCCTGGGGCTTGGGGGGACTTAGATGCCTCCCCCAAGTAAACCATCAAAACCCAGAGGGTGGTGGTCCACGGGGCTGCGGGTGGGCCGTGTGCCCCCACAAATCTTTGTGCAAAGCCCATGTGGTGATGGTCTACTGGGCAGTGTGAGCAGGATTGGGGCCCCCACACACATTTTTTTTCAGGCCCTGGGACCCTGCCCACACGGGGGCTTTAATTAAACAAAGCGTGGGAGCCCGTGCTTCATTTGTTTTTATTTTTGCAGCTGGATCCACGCACCCAACGCGCATCTCGGCATTTATAAAAAGTATTATTTTGTTTGGCCCTGGAGGTCCTTATGGGACCCCCTAAGCAAGCCGAGGGGGTCAGGGTATTTCACCCCTGCCCCCTTTTTTTGTTTTGTGACTTTATTTCACTGTGTTCTTGTGCCTCGGTTCTGTGCCTCGGTTCTACGGTGATGGATTAAACCAAGATCTTTTGACTGGGTGTGAGTGTTTGATTGATTCAGATGCTCCGTCCATCACCACCCCCTTTTGTACCGCTTTTGACCGCCATAAGTGTGGCAGGGTATGCTCAGACGTGAGTCCCTTGCTCACTTTGCCACTGGATTCAAGCAAGCCGGGCTGAAGATGGCTGGAATGCCAGAAAGCGGTCCTCAGAAGCTTGTTTCCGGTCCAGGGAAGACATGGCTTGGCAGTTTGGGCTGGACTATTCCCATGAGGCACAGGGTCAGACTGATTTGCATATAGTCATGTCTGAACTGGGGTGGCAGAGTGGGCTAAAGAACGGTGATGGATTAAACCCAGATCTTTTGACTGGGTGTGAGTGTTTGATTGAAATCGGCAGATGAGTTTCAATCCCAGCAAAGTAATCCTTAAAAAAATTGTGAGGTAGTGAGGAGGAGACTAGCTCTAAGAACCCACCAGAAAACATCCAGGAATTTAATATCTTCAATTAAGAAGGATGGCCAAATGTATACCAACACACATGATATATTAAGGGTGTTTCAGGATTATTATCAACTGTTGTACCAGGATTATACGGGTATAGCTGGAACACTACAGGATTTATCCAGAATATTAACTAATGCAGATCTTGGTGAGGTATTGGATAGCTCTAAGTACTACCTTGAAGAGGACATCTCACTAGAGGAGATCCTGGCAGCACTGCAGGAATTGGCATTAGGGAAGACTGCTGGCCCGCATAAGATCCCCCTGGAAGTGTATAGGATAATGTAAACTCTGATAGCCCCTCTTTTACTTGATCTTTTTAAGGGTATACAATATAGTGGGTGCCCTCCAGAATCCTGGAAAGAGCTGGATATCATCATCTTCCCAATGAAAGGAAAACCAACAGATAATCCAGCCTCATATAGGCCGATATCTTTAATTACATGCACTCTGTCGGACGCCTTCTCCCTGACATACATACCCGGAACCTGTGTGGAGCTCCGACCATTCAACTTGATCGGTTCACCTATTTTGCCACTTTAATACTAGTGGATGTTCTTTACATATGAATAGAAATCGTCTGGACCCTATAGACGGTTACTTAACAGATACAATTTATAAGACGCCACTACTTACGGTGCAACCATGGACCTAACTTTGTGAACTCTTAACGACTATACGTTATAGCTACTTTGGAATAAGACAATACTTACTTCACCTTCTTCAGCTTATCTTCACATCAGATATAACCTTTTGTCAGCCTTGAGAAAGTTATGGTACTTATATAGTACTTACGAAAAACGTGTCGGCTGTTTTCATTGTGATGAAATGAAAAATAAAATTCCTCCATTCTGCTTCTTGGCGACTTCAATTTCTGGCCCTCTGACCCTGCTGAATGTTCGTCCTCTAAGGAATTTTCCGATACCCTCCAATCCCTCAACTTCACATCCTATGTTCACTCCCCCACCCACAACAAAGGTCATACGCTTGACCAGATCTGGTCCCTGAACTGCCCTGTGGAATCTCTCTCCATCTCGCCCTGCTCCTGGTCTGACCACCACCTGATCTCATTCTCCCTTCCTATTCATCCCCCAGCTAAGCCCCCCCGCCCTAAAAACACCTGGGTCCGATCATGGGGCCGAGTCAATCCGGAAAATCTCTCCTCCCTTCTTACTTCCTCCCTCCCTTCCCTGCAGGGCCTTTCCACTCTCTCCCAGGTTGAGGCCATAGACCAGTGGCTCTCCTTTGGCCGCGATTCCGTCACCCCGCTCAAGCGCATCTCCTCCAAGCGTGAGAAGGACGCCAATCGGTGGTTCAACGAAGAGCTTAAGGCCACCAAACTAAAAGTACGCCGCGCGTAGCGGGCATGGAGGAGAAACTATTGCCCCACTCTAAAACTGGAGTATACCACCATCCTTACCCAGTATAAAAAAGACATCCTGGAGGCCAAAACATCATACTTTTCCTCCAAAATCCTAGCCGCGGAAAACCAGTCTAAGGAGATATTCACGATCGTCCACAACCTGGCGTTCTCGGACAGAACCACTCTTAAGCCTGCCCCGTCCGAAGAACTCTGCCACTCCCTCAACAACTACTTTATTCATAAAATCGCTACCATTAAGGCCAACATCCCTCCCCCTTCTCCCTCCTTTGTTGACCCCCAATGTCCCCCTCCCAAGGGTGAACTCACCACCCTTTCCCCCCATCACTAGGGAATCTCTGACCTCCTTAGTCCCCCTGGTCAAATCTGGTTCTCCGCTTGACCCCTGTCCTGCCCATATTCTCCGCCATATCTTTGTTACCTGCCCAGACCCCCCCCCCTTCATCTCCTCAACAGCTCTCTTGCTCAAGGCGTAGTTCCAAACCCCTTGAAGTCCGCGGTTATTGTGCCTATTCTGAAAAAACCCGGGGCAGATCCTTCGGTCCCTGCCAATTTCCGCCCCATCTTCCTCTTGCCTTTTTTGGCTAAGGTGCTCGAGCTCCATGTCACCTGCGCTCTGAGCTCCTTTGTGGAGATGCATGGAGCTCTTGCCCCCCGCCAGGCTGGTTTCCGCCCCGCACACTCCATGGAGTCCGTTGTCATCTCGGTCCTGGACAACCTCAGGGAGGGTATGGATACCAATCAGCGCCAGGCCCTAGTGCTCCTCGATCTCTCAGCCGCCTTTGATACGGTGGATCACACCATCTTGCTATCCCGTGTCAAGGCGGCGGGGATCGGGGGGACCGCTCTGGTCTGGCTCTCCTCCTTCCTAAGGGACCGCACCCAGGCCGTCCGCCTGGGTGACTTCACAGCGGACGTCCAGAAAGTTCAGTGCGGGGTTCCCCAAGGCTCTTCCCTTTCCCCCCTTTTGTTCAATCTGTATGTCGCCCCTCTTATCTTTTCCCTCCAACAGATGGAGGTCGCCGTATTTAATTATGCAGATGACCTCCAGCTTGTTTTCAATCTATCCTCTTCCCCCTCTTCTGTTCTAAACTTTCAATCTGTCATGCTCCATATCAGGGACTGGATGAACCACAATCACCTCAAACTTAATCCCGACAAGACCGAGCTGGTATTGACGGGTGGTTCATCCAGCCCCTGGTCTCCTCTCTTCTGGCCCCCCTCCCTTGGCCCCTCTCCTGTACCCTCTTCCTCTGTCAAAACACTAGGCATAAAACTCAATTCTTAACTCACCCTTCACTCCCAGGTTAGCTCTGTGGTATCTTCTTCTTTCCTTTCACTGCGCACTATACGCAGGGTGTCCCGTTTCTTCACTTTCCCCGCCCTGAAGCTCATCATCCTGGCCATGGTGGTGTCCCGCCTGGATTACGGCAACGCCCTATATGCCGGCATCCCCGCATATAGCCTGCGACGCCTACAGCAGATACAAAACCAGGCGGCCCGCCTGGCCTTCAAACTCCCAAAATTTCACCACTCCACCCCTCTTCTGAAATCTTTACACTGGCTCCCTGTGTGAGCTAGGGTCCAATTCAAGCTCGCCTCCATCACCTTCTTGGCCTGACTTGGCCTGGCACCGGCGTTCATCTCTTCCGAGATCATTCCATACGTTCCCACCAGGGAACTACGCTCGTCCTCCCAGTCCCTCCTCTCCATCCCAAGCTACCGGAGAAAGAAGTAGGGAGGTTCAAAATTTGCCACCCTTGCCCCGACCCTCTGGAACTCCCTTCCCCTTGAACTTCGTTCTATCACCCTGTACCCGCAATTCCGTAAACACCTCAAGACCTTCCTGTTTACGAAGTCCTTTGAATAATACGCCAGCAGCTTCCCCAGCCTTCTAGCCCAGGACCCTGTTAACTATAGCGCCAAGAAACCGCTGGTAGACGTGCGCTCTATAATTAATTTTAAACTCAAAAACTCAAACTAAAATGAAATGAAGATTCTGAAACCTGAAGGACATTGATTGATTTTTCCTGCCTTGTAATACTCACTGCAATTTCTTTAAAAAAATCTAGACTAAAAAATATAATGCTTTATGGTGTTTATTAGATCCCTTAGTCCAACTCTTGTTACCTAGGATGGTGCACGCCTGACCCAGTTTTTTGTGATATGTATAAACTTTATGTCTTGCTGGTTATATTCTTGTTTGTAAAATTTATGGTCACGAGATAGTGGCCCTTTTTCATTTGACTCAGAAAATCTATCATAGATAAAAGTTTCAAAATGTTCCCCGAGTCCGTGGTTATTATAAGAAAAGTAAATGTGTGTAAATGTTACCTGTTTATGCTAACTCCCTGATCCACAGGACTTATAGTGAGGTGACAAGGATTGGTTAGTTCATGGTTTACAGGTATAAGTCCTAAATCGGACCTCTGGGCAGACTGATAGAGTTATTAAATTAGTAAATTGGTTAGGCAGGACTACTAGTTCAAAGTGTGAATGTTATATGGGCCCAAGGTGAGTATGGTAAACTGAGCTAGTTGGTCTCTGCGTGCTCTTTCAATATAACAAGTAACATCATACCTACAACAAGTCAGGACCATTGGCTTTGTCAATGGCTGTTAGTTTCTAAGATAAATAAGCAGCAACTATGGCTTGTACATAATATTGAAAAAACTTCGACTTAAAGCCCTGGTGACACCAAGACAATGTTGCTGCTCCAGAGTTCAAAAACGAGAAGGGAAATCCAGAGATAAAATGACTCTCTTTAAAGGATTTTCCATCCCTTACAACACTCAACTGGCATGATATCATGCCGTAACTTCTCCATTACTGAGAAGTGAGCAGTGTGAGTATGAACACATCGATGTGCCTTCTGTCACTGCAGTCTGGGGAAAAATGGTCCAGCTTGCTAGGGCACAAAACAAAGCCCAATAAAGAGCCGTTTTGAGGCCCCCTTAAAAAAACTGCCGGTGCTCAGACCCAGTAAGACCCGGCCCACTTAAAGCCCTGCTCTTACTAATTTGCAAGGTGAGCCGGCCCAACAATTTGGTGTTCGGGCCGCCTCCACGAGTCCTGCTTCAACAACTAATCTTGCGGCCGATACACCACCTGGGCAGGATTCTTCGGAATCAGGCTAAACACATCAGCAGCTGCACAGTCAGTGCTGTGCGGCTCCGGGCTCCAGTGGCCACTGTGGTCCGTGAGTTCGGTCTGGTAACTGGGGATCAATGTTGATTTTAAAATTTGACTGCGATGGTGCGAGCAGTACTACCATTTGCTGCAGTTCCACTCCTGATCTGCATATGCATCCCCCTCACCTGTGCTGCCGTGATCTACTAACTCTCCTGGCGTTAGCAGAATGAACTAATGTTGCACTGAATTGTTACATTGTAGCACTAGCAGGGCTCCAACAGTCAGCCCCAAGCCTGCCGGGAGCACACACCATGGCACGCTGCCACTCCAACTGTAGGTTTCAGTCACCATTGGAATTTGCAGCACTACAGCTTGCCAGCCGAGGAAGGCACTAGGCCTATTATGAATGACTGTTCATTTCAGTGCAGAGATGTGGACCACCACACTGAAATTCATTAGTCTAATGCCTGATGACTGTTACTTGGCAGGGATGAGAATAAGTTTCACTCAACCACGAGGTGTTGCTGTCACCTGTTCTATTATGCCAAAAGACATTTTCTCATCTTATCTTTATTAAGTAATCCTTCCCAATGAATTGTGATAGATTCCAATGTTTTTGACAGTACAACAACTGATGGGGTTCTTCAAGGCACTTCACTCAAATCAAATCTTTATTAACATCAACAGGATCATGCTAACCAATTTCTTGAATGCCCACTGCGTGTGAATGTATGTATGCATGAATGTATGTATTTATGTATATATCCAGACAAAACCTAGTAGTATTTCATTCTAGAGAAATGATATGTGGACTTTCACATGGTGGTTGATTGCCTGAAAAAGATGCCAAGCACCCAACAAATTTCAATTGGCTTATTCGTAGAAAAAAAATAGATCTTGATCCAACACTGCCCTCCGAGTACATATCTCAGCAAAATTGCTCGAATGAACTACAGGAAACATCTATGTTGATATTTTGAATCAAACAATATTTTGGATGATCCCCAAATGGGCTTTCATCCCAATCACAGCATTAAGTTTCTTGGTTGTAATCTGTACCTTTGTTATTCTTTTCAGCTATTCATGATCACTTTTTAAAAACGCTGCTTTAAAAACAAAATAGTGTACTAAGTACTGCTTTTTTAATTGTGGAAGTACTGCTGAAATTGTGGAATGGATATTGAAAACTGTTGCGAGTTTTACTAATCTGTTGGGGGTGTGGGGGCTCTCTAATCCATATTTCCACCTGAAAAAAAGCTTGTTTTGGGGGAAACTGGTCACCATGCAGCCATCTTCTTGGGCCATGTTACAGAGTGGTTAGCACACAAATGTCTTGCAGCCCTTTCTCTGTGATTCCGGCCAGCATATTTAATTGCTGCTATGGCTTGGGCAGGACTGCTTAGAAAATGGTACCTGTGTCATTCTTTTTAGCTATTCCAATCATCTCTTAGAATTGCTATTTAAAAAATTGTGGAATTACTGTCGAAAATGTAGAACTGATAGTATTCAAACTGAAAAGTTGAAAATGTAAACTGTTTTGTGTTTTCCTTATCTGTTAGGGGTGTGGAAGCTCACTAGCCCTTATTTCTACCTGAACCATTACAATTTGTTTTTGAGGGAAACTAGTTACCCAGTGGCCGTCTTGTTTGGGCATCTTACTGAGCGGTTAGTGCTCTAGTGCCTCCCAGCCCTTTGTCCATGCTATTTAGTCGCAGCCAAGACAAGACGCACCACTGGTGCGTCAAAGGCAAGACTGTCTCCACCTGTCCATGCCTGAGCGGGACCAGGGGCCAGAAAGGCTGGTCCTTCTAAGCCTGGTAGGCTAGTTATTTTGCCTCCCACCTATTCACTCTCTGCCTCTTTACACCAGGAGCTAGTCCCTCCTCATGGAATCCAGACAAAGTAGGGGGAAAGGGCTAACATTGTGATTTCATGGCTGCTCATCCTTACCCAGTGCCTCAAGTCCAGACCAATTGCCACCACCTCCCCACTAAAGGCAACAATATGCCGGAGCTGAACTCTGACTGCTTTCGTTTTTGGCTCACCAGTTAAACATCAATCTGATATGTTAAATTCTTTAAATGACCATGGTCCAGATGCTGTTTTCTTAGCAGAAACCTGGCTTAAAGAAGCCTCACTGCCGGACATCATTGCTGCAATGCCCTCTGAATATCTCATTCTTAGAGTGGATCTACAGGACAGGAAAGGTGGAGAATTAATTATTATATTTAAAGCACAATATGTAGGCAAAATTGACAAACTCGTGATACTTGATTGTGAAGCCTTGTTGTTCTCCCAGTCCTTAACTATCAATGTTGTCATGTTTAGTACCCTGATCTATCAACCTCTTGGGCCTACGGACACCTGGAACTCCTGCATTTCAGTTGTTGTCTCCCCATTTATCTTAAAATATGCTAACTTCACCATTCTTGGTGATTTCAACATTCACTTTGACAACCTATACTGTAAAACTGACTCCACTGACTTTATGGCACTGGATGTCCAGCTAAATAATAATGCCCCCACTCATGAGGCTGGGCAACGGCCTGACCATGGATTCTCCTACCTGAAGAGCCTGTAGGCAGACCAAATAATTCCTTTATCTTGGTCTGATCACTGCACATCACCGTACCTTTTTCCCTTTAAATTTCTTTGGAGCCCCGGACACAAGAGGACCAGCCAGTCTCATTAGGTAGAAGCTGGTCGAAACTAAATGTTTCTGCTTTGAATTCCACCTTAGAGTAACATTGGCTAACAACGAGCAACTCAGTCGAATCTGAGTCACCCATCATTGATAAGTGGCACTCAACTCTTTAATTCCTATAACGCGCAACAAGCATCACAGAACCCTCCCCATGGTTTAATGATGCCTTGCACGAAAAAAAAATATCTATAAATTCCTGGAAAGAGTCTGGCCTAAATCCTACTGTGAAGAGGACAAACTTATGTATAAGTTAGGTTTACAGAACTATCATAAACATTGACACTCAACTAGAGCCTCTTTTTATTCTGAAAAAATAACCTGGGTTCAACTACTCTAAAACCCTTTTTCAAGTAGTAAAACATTGTCAGATATATTGCTCCAGTTGCCCCACTTTTGCAACCTCAGTGCAAATAATTAGCAAGCTTTTTGTCAAAAAAAGTTGCGGACATTCAGCTTGTTTTTCCTCTACACTAAACCCTAACTGCTGTCAGCTACAACCTGCCCTGCCGTGGGCGCTGAGCTCCTTACTGCCTTTTTCATTGCTTCTTACCACCACCAAATGAGGCTTTCCTTTGGACACTTTTGGAAGATCACTCCTCAATCTGTGGACCTGCTTACTCAGCTTCTGAATGCATTAGCCTCAGAAGGCATTGTCTTGAAAACTTGGAAACACGCAATTCCCCTGCTGAAAAAGTCGAATCTTGACCCATTCATCTGATCCAATTATATGCTAACCTCTCTTTTGCCTACTTTGGCCAAAGTTCTGAAAAAAACAGCTCATGTGTTTTACGGAACTAAATGCATTGCTTCACCCCTCATTATCGGGCTTCAGAGCAGGCCATAGCACAGAGCCAGCTCTTGCTTGCATCATTGAATAGCTACGGCATCAGTTAGATATTTGTGGTACTACAACATTGATCCTCTTAGATATTTGTGCCATGCTTGACATGGTTTACTGTAACACTCTTCTCCAAAGAATAGAGGAGATGGGTGTGCAGGGCAAGGCCTTGTTTTGGCTAGGTCCTTTCCTACAGGCCCGTGTCTTCCAGGTGCACACTCATTAGCATTGCCCAAAGCCTTACCCTTAAATACCTGGTGCACCTCAGGGCTCCACCCTCAGTCCGACCCTTTTCAATCTTTGTGTAAGTTACTTGCAGATATCGTGGACAGCTGCAGTGTCACACTCTTTTCAAACATTGATGACTCCCAGATTATGGTCTCCCTGTTATTCCGAAGAATCGGAGTGCTGAGGCTTTGAATATCTGCCTAACACAATCATATTGGATGAATGCTAACTACCTACAGCTAAATGGGGTTAAGACTGAGGTTCTTTGGTAGCCAACCTCTCCCACCTTTGTGGACCTCATCTGAGGCTTAAGGATATGGGTAATGCTCCCACTGTAGTACCTGTAGGCAGGAATCTTGGTGTTTGCCTTGATGACAGGTTGTTTCAACCTGTTTTAGTAATTTAAGATGGCTCGGAAAAATTCTTCAATGTCTTCCTGTCCTGTCTCAGCCTAAAGAACTGTAATCCAGGCCCTGATTATCCCCAGGCTAGATTATGGTAATTATTTCTAACTAGGCCTTCCAAAGGTCCTGCTTCAGCGACTTTAGCTAGTGAAAAATGCCACAACATGATTGTTACCACACTCCCCCAAATTTACATCCACAGCCAGCCTTCTACATGGTCTTCACTGGCTTCCTATTTAACGTTGAGTGCAATTAAAAGCAGTATGCTACATGCATAAATGTTTACATACTTCTGGTCCCAGCTATCTCAGGTCCTTGGTGTCACAGTATTAACCCAATCGTTCTCTACACAAAAGCAATCTCAATCTTGATGTTATTCCCAGAGTAAAGAAATCCTGTCAAGGAGGTCAAACCTTTAACTATTTAGAATTGAACAAAAAGATGCCAATACTGTCTCGATTTTTTAATAATAAATCCTAATGACCATACAAATTATACACTATGGTACCGTGACATGGTTATGTCTGAGTGAATCTTTTATTTTATTTTTAGATTTTTCTCAAAAAAGACATTCGGTTATTAATTCACGAATTCATTGTACATTGCAAGACCTCCTATACACAATATATCATTTTACGCAATATTTACAAACAGACCTGTATACAATTACAAAAATATACATATATATATTCAAAAATCCAATCGTACTCTCATACACGCACAGCCATTCATCACTCATTGCACATACACACTGGAATTGAAATATTCACAGTAAGCCATACAAAATACATTCCTATCAATAAAGTTTAGTTGTAAAAAGTTTATAGTTTTACTCCTTTTATTTAGATGGCATAAATTGTCTTCGCGTTTCGAACTCACATGAGTGGGGGAGTTCTCATCAGGACAACAAAGCTGTAAAAGAAAAGGAGAGCAAAACCTTTCTATTAGGAACGTACCTGTAATCATAGTCGCCTAGCTCCAACCTGCATCACTCAAGCTTCCTTCTCTTACCTCTAAAAGCTTTAAAGCTAGTTGAGCGTTGTGCACTAACCCGACGGGACAATAAATTAGTCAATGGAACATCAAACCTGTATAAAAAATGTACCAATCAGTGTCAAGTATGCTGTATTAATGAAAAATTTAAAGTGGATTCTTGCTAAGGACTTACTTGAGATAACGGAGGGCTGTGTTGCATATATGCAGCCTGTCCTAAAAAAAAGTAAGGGGATTGTCACTGCCCGATTCATACCAAAATATTGCATTGCTCGTATTTTAGGAGCAAGATTTGCTGGTGCTTACTTATTATTTGATGGCTGGTATCCGTGAGTGGATCATGGTGGGCGGGTAGATTCTGTAATGAGGTAATGTGTGTAGTCAATAACCCGTTTGTGTACACGCATTGGCCTAATTCCCTGAACGTTCTAATATCGATCTTACCTGATGGTGCAGCTTTTGTTCAGACCCGCTTAGTAGCTTTAATGCAGTGTGGGGATTCAAACTTCCCTGCAAGAAGGGTTGCATATGTGGTAAACCGGACTAACAGAAAGGACTTAATTAACAAACTGTTGGTAAACAAGAACGAGAAGTAAGAGGAATTCTAATAAGACTATTTAGGTCCTAAATTGCGGCGCTCCAACCCCCATCTATGAGAGCAAGTCACTCTCTCTTGGTTTTACGCAAACTATTAAAAACTTGCCTGTTTTAATTTCTGTGTTAGAGAAGGCTTGACTTTGGATATCAGGAGGAGCATAGCACTGCAAAATGCTTTTTGGGTAGCCATGGGCCCTACAAGTCTGTATAATAATAATAATGGACCATTTGAACATGGTGCAGACAAGGGCCATAGCGACATATTACCACTTTTAGAGGATCACTGAAATAATATCGAGGGACAAAATATCGACATGCAAAAATATCGTGGACAAAATATCGACAGTCAAAATATCGAGTTTGTATCTACAAACAGGTAAGTACAAAAATATCGAGTACAAAATATCGTTTACAATAATATAGTTGTAAAAAATATCGACTTTATTAAAAACAGTGTTAAATTAAATTAATATTCAAATTTAATTACTAAAATATACTTAAAAATACTTAAATTAACTTATAATAATTAAATAATAAATGAAAATAATAAAAATAATTTTTTACAATCTTATTTGTTAAAACATATATATAGTAACATACTATAATTAAATAAGATACTATTACATTACCGTACAATACCAGAAGTGTAAAAAATACTATTCCCACTCCAAAGAGTGCAAGCGTAGGGAAAGCGTTGGATAGCGTAGGGGTTAAAATTACTATTCCCACTCCAGTGGGTGCAACAGTAAGGAAAACTGACCCTGAACCCAAAAAATACCCCTTTACCCAAGAACTGAAAACTGACCCTGAACCCTAAAAATACCCCTTTACCCAAAAACCCAAAACTGACCCTGAACACTAAAAATACCCCTTTACCCAAAAACTGAAAACTGACCCTCAACCCAAAAAATACCCCTTTACCCAAGAACTGAAAACTGACCCTGAACCCTAAAAATACCCCTTTACCCAAAAACTGAAAACTGACCCTGAACCCTAAAAATGCCCCTTTAACCAAAAACTGAAAACTGACCCAGAACCCTAAAAATACCCCTTTACCCAAAAACTGAAAACTGACCCTGAACCCTAAAAATACCCCTTTACCCAAAAACTGAAAACTGACCCAGAACCCTAAAAATACCCCTTTACCCAAAAAACGAAACTGACCCTGAACCCTAAAAATACCCCTTTACCCAAAAACCCAAAACTGACCCTGAACCCTAAAAATACTCTTTTTCCCAAAATTAATTAATATTATTTAATTACCAATTAATTATTAATTAACAATAACAATAAAGTAAATATATTAGCACATTAGCTGTAATTAATTTAATTTAATAATTATTATTATTTTTTCCCAATTAATTAATTAACAATAACTAAAAATTATATATATAAATAAATTACTCTAATTAATGTCATTAACTAATTAATAATATTTAATTACCAATTAATTACTAATTAAAAATATGTACAAAATTATATTAATCAATTAACTAATTAATATTAATTAACTACCAATTAATTATTAATTAAAAATATTTACAAACATATATTAACCCCTTTAGCGCGTCGAACATTCCGCCCCAGTGCGGACGTTCGATCGCGCTAACGGGATTCGGACGTCCAACGGTCGTGCGCAGCACCAGCGAGGTAGTGCACGCGACGACCGTTGGACGTTCGAAGCACGGAAGGGGTTAATTAATTAATTATTATTAAATTACTCCCCACCCTTATCCCCTATTAACCCAACATCCCGCTCCTAAACATTAACTACAATTTATATTACTATTAATAAAACAAATTTTTTTTTAACCTTTTTTCTACATATTATCGATTTTTTTGAGTCGATATTTTTGTACTCAATATTTTTTTATCATTATTTTATTCGATATTTTGACCAACGATATTTTTGTTATCGATATTTTATAGTTGTCGATATTTTTAACTCGATATTTTGTCCATTCGATATTTTGGAGTCGATATTTTGTCTGTGCACCCTTTTAGACATGCAAATCATTTATTCCTCATTGTTAGAAACAGGTCTCTAATTAGCAAGAAGAAGGCTCTCAGTCCAAGCATGGGCCACAATCCTAGTTATGGTAAGCTAGATATATACTAAAGATTACCTGTGCTCAACCTCCAGAGGTTTGGCACAGAGCAGTCAGGTGTATCTACAGAGTATTTGTGCAACACACACACTCAGGTAACACAAAAAAAATACCCCACACAGGTTTAGAAAAAAAGATAACTTTCTGAATAAAACAAGACCAAAAAATTCAATAAGTAGAACCCAGAGTTATGCATTTTAAAAGAATAAATAAAAACAAAAAGTAGTGCTTAGAAGTCAATAGTGGTTAGGGGTTACTTGAAGTCCCGCTGGACAGGCACACGTTCAAAGTTCAGGCTGACCGCGTTTGAGTGCAAGCCAGCTACATGTCTTCTGCAGGTTCGACTGAGAAAGTACCTTGGATTGGGCTGATGTTGAATTCTCAACGCATTGGTGTAGGTGAGGAAGAACCCCTTTATGATGCAAGCCCTGTGTTGTAATCAAGCTATTATGTCTGTCATCATCAAGTTGGACATTTCAATGAGTAGACGTCCTCAATCGGCTCCTGCGTCGAAGGGCATGCGTTGTTTCTGATCTGTACAAAGTCATCTGTGCATTGATTTGAAAGATTCTGGACAGCACAAATCACCTTTCAAGGGCCCAGGACTGGATTGACACCACTTGCCATGGTAGGACTCATAGATGACAGAGTCCAGGTGAGGTTGCAGAGTTGAAGGAAGTCTGTGATGGCCCTCAGACGTCAGAGCATGGGACAAGTCAGAAAGACCTTGCAATGTGGCAGAAGACTGCACACACAGGCCTTGCAAATGGCATGCCTGGGTCAGGTTTGAAAGGCTACTTGTGTGGGTGACACAACCATTGCTGCAGGCATTTAGATTACAGGCCCTGTGTATGTAGGACACCACTTTACAAGGGACTTCTAAGTAAATCTACTATTCCAATCATGTATACACCAGTGTCACCATGTTTAGTGAAGAAGCACATGCACTTTAGCACTGGTTAACAGTGGTTAACAGTGGTAAAGTGCTCAGAGTCATAAGGCCACAAAAAGATACAGCAAAAAGAGGAGGTAAGCAGGTAAAAAGTTTGGGGAAGACCACCCTAAGGATGACGAGTATAACACTCATCAATCAACATTTTGCCACTGGAAGCAGGACACATTTCTTGGTCGCTTTTTGTCCCTTTTGTTGGGCAGGTCTCACAGGTCATTTAGCAGCATTTATTTCTCCCCAAGCTAACTGTTCACACAGTATCCCTTAAGGCTCAAGAGTTGTCCCCATACCTTTTCAATATCCATACAGGTCTTCTGGTTTCATTAGTTTGTTCCTTTGGCATACAAACATTAATCTATGCATATAGTACCCAACTTTTTATAAGATGCAGTAATTTCTCCAGTGATATTACCTCATATTGAATTACCTCATTGCTTTCCAAAAATATATGCTCTGTTACAGGTTGTAACTTAGAGCGGGCAAATCATAAGTGGTGGTAATCTAAAGGTCTGACAACATAACTTCTGGCCTGCTGATTTTAGCCCTTTTCAAACATCTGCAACTAGTGTAATCAGATTGGGAGTGAAGATAAATTTGTCACTCCTGAAGGACACACATATTTCTGCAGTAGTACCATCTTGTACAAATAACTTATCCCAAATTAGATCACTATTTACCCTTCTACCACAAGACTATAAACAGCTATGTATGCCAACCATATTAGGGCATGAAGAATTATTTCTTTGCCAGTTTCAGGCAATAAAAAAACAGGCTGAAAGTATGGTGACAGGTGATCTTCTTTATTGCCACACTACACCTTTTATATGGATTACATGATCTAAACTGTTTATCTCTCTGTAATCAATGATTTTCAAATTACTCTTTGTATAGTTGTATAGTTCACCATGTCCATATCATTATCTCAAAATGGCTTCCTAGATTCACTACATCTAGACATCTTTTTTGCATCCTGTTTCTCTGACTATTCTCTGAGTCACCTTGGTAGAACATCAATAGCACCCACCCATAAGAGATCCAAACTGATACCAATTTTATAGAATTCAAGAAGGCCACAAAAATTGTTTTTTCATTAGTTTTTTCTGTCTTTATTTTTTCCTTGATGCTGTGCTGTCTCCTTTGCTATTCTCTCTCTTTCTCTCTCCTCTCCTTCCCACACACTGTGTATATTTCTTTGTCTCTTTCTTTCCCACACTAAACTTATGCTATTTTAATTGTTACGTCAGTTTGCACTGGTACCTGTTTTAATGTCAGTTTGGAAACAGCTGCTGGGGTTACAGCATCCGTCCTTTAAACCTCTTGGAACGAATATGAATTGGGCTTACTGCCAGTATAACAGTTAATGGATAACAGGTTTAACATTGAAGGGGTTCACTGTGAAGTTCATAAGATCGTTAATTGAGTTGGACAAAAGCTACAGAGATCCGTAGGTGTCTTCCATTGAGTATCTTCTCGAGGGTTCCTGAGGGTAAAATATGATGTCTCATTTTTCCCACTTTTGGTTTTAGGACTAGAAAGTCCTTCCACTTCATATCTGTTCAATGGAGAAGTCTGTAGATATGTGTACAAGGTGAACCTCCAGCATGAAAGGACCATATATTCATGCCGCTTCACCGTGTTTGAGAAAGCTGGCAATGAGGGTCCTAATGCAGGTGCCTCTAGTGATGTGATGACTTTTGCAGGAATATATGAAGTTACAACACAAGCAATTACAATGCAAGCCTTACAACGCAGGTTGTACATCACAGCTACCTTTACAACTCACGATTTTACAATGCATACCATAACAACGCATAATACTTTTAGGGTAATAGTGGGGTAAGTGTTGGATAGAGTAGGGGTATAAATTACTATTCCCACTACAGTGAGTGCAACAGTAGGGTAAGCGTTGGATGGTGTAGGAGTAAAAATGACTATTCCCACTCCAGTGAGTGCAACAGTAGGGTAAGTGTTGGATAGAGTAGGGTAAAAATTAGTATTCCCATGTACTCTAAAGCCCATACCTACCCTAAAACAAAAAAAACTCCATTACTTACCTTCTAATGCATTGTAATGGCATGCGTTGTAATGGTATGCATCGTAATGGCATGCATTGTAGTGATATGCATTGTAATGTCTGCATTGCAATGGCATGCAATGTAAATGCAGTAGCGTTGTACCAGTTGCGTTGTATATATAGTGCGTTGTAATGACTGTGTTGTAATTGTTCTTCCCCATTTTGAGCAGTGTGCCCTCAAGAAATCTATTTCGGGGAGAATTCTGTGGCTCAACGTTCAGGAAGCAGTTTAATCATGACCATGTAAGGCAAACCTCACTCAAAGCTCTAACAAAAAATCAACAATGATGATCCTCTGACACTTTGGAAAGATTTGGACCTGCTGCTACTATAAGAAACCTGGGCGCAATCAACTGTCCCATTTTTTTTATGTTTGAAAGCTTTATTAGAGAAAAATAAGTATTACAATAAGGTGACATCAGCAAATATGAGAAAAAAGGTATAAGCTGGGACAAAGTAAATAGAAGCAGCCAATATCACAATGGAAAAACAAAGCATTTTAAGTTATGGGGAGGGAAGGAGGGGGGGGGAAGGGAGGAGAGAAGAAAACAAAAACATGGTATTTATCGTAGAAGATGGGTAGGCAATAATAGGAAATACAGTAAATGGCAATCAAAAAGTACAGTAAAAAACCATCATATGAGTAATTGCATGAATGAAAAAGAAGTAGGAAGGAGGTCAATATAAAGCTAAATAATTACAATATTAAAACTGAAAAATATCATGAAAAACTGCAGGCAAGAGTACATGTGTTCAGGGGGGCTTGAAATTATCTGAAGATAGTGGAGAGTAACTCTTTTTGGCGGATTGATCGAGGTAGAGAGTAAGAGGTAGCCAGTAAAGTTCAACATTTTGGGAGGGTTTACAGGAGGAAGCAAAGGCAACATCAAGTCTGTGTGAGTGACATACAAGATTCCACCAACAATTGAGAGACAATTTGTTCAGAGATTTCCAATTAGAGACAATATGCTGTAATGCCAGAGTCAACATAAGGTCAAAAAGACCGCGAGAATGTGGGGGGAGGTCTAAATCTTCTGAAAGGCTACCAAGAAAAACTAAAGAAGTAGAAAATTGAATAGAGAGGTTGAAAATGCGAGAAAGGCGAGAGAATAGCTGAGACCAGAAAATACGAGTTGAAGGACAGAGGAAGAAGAGGTGGAAGAGGTCTGCAGAAGGGGCATTACAGGTCCAACAATTAGATACAGCATCAGGTTGAAATCGAGAGATAGAAAGAGGAGAAAGGTATAGTCTGTGGTAAAAGAAAAATAGGGATTGAGTGAGAGAGGCAGTACGGGAAATCTTCAAGGATCGAGCCCATATTTTGTCCCAGAGAGAAGTCGGCCATGAAGAATGTAAGTCTGTCTCCCAGGACAATTCTAATTTCGATTTGAGACGATCTGGATTGGGGGCTGAAAAGTACCGGTAAATGATGGAAGCTTTAGGAGTTGTAGAAAGGACAGTGAGTAGAGAGGAAGATGGGGTAGGTAGATCTTCAGAGGGGAGAGAGTAATAACGATCTAGAATGGTTTCCATAAGGATAGGGAATTTCTTTGCAAAAGAAGGAGGGCAGTGGAATTGAGAACGAAATGCAGGAAATGAGCAAGGGGATGACCCATCAAAAAGATGGCGTATCCAAATGATACCTTTCGCTCTCCATGAGGGCCATGCAATAGGTTGGTTGTTAATTAATAGAAGTGAGTTGTACCATATAGGCAATAGTAGGAAGGATTCCTGCGTCACTGAGGAAGGTGAAACTAAAGGGCGCAGAAGAGAAGAAGTATGCTTGAATAAAAGGGGATTAAGGCATGGGGCTTTAGAGGTAAAACGAATTACTTCTTGGAAAGAGTATGGAAGCAGTAATTCCTGTTCAACAGAAAGCCAGAGGGGAGAAAAAGGGGAGGGTTCCTGAGATAACCAGCGGGAAGCCTGTCGAAGGGAAAAAGACTTATGATAGAGGCGAAAGTCTGGAAAGTTGGTACCACCATTAAGCTTAGATTTACGTAAGTTGAAAAGCGATATGCGGGCTTTTTTCTGCTTCCAAAGAAATTTGGACAACGCAGAATCAATGCGACGGAAATAGGAGATTGGAATACGAAGTGGGAGCATGGATAACAAGTAAATCAGAATAGGGGCAATCATCATTCTGATGGAGTCAAGGCGGCCCCACCAGGAAAGAAATAGTGGATTCCAAGAGGTGAGTAATGAGTCTATTCTAGATATGACTGCATTCATGTTGAGTTGAATAGAGGAAGAAATAGAGCTAGAAAAAAGAACACCGAGATATTTAATTTTTGTAGAATTCCAAGCAAAGCCAGTGGCCGTGAAAAAGTGGGGGAGACAAAATTTGGTTAAAGGAAGGATCTCTGTTTTGTCCGAATTTATTTTGTAACCGGAGACCAAGGAGAATTTCTGAAACTCGTCTAGTAATGCGGGGACTGAGGTAGGCGGGTCAGAAATAAATAAAAGAATATCGTCAGCATATGCAGACAATTTAAGATGACGCTTACCGTACGGGAAGCCAGAGATGGATGGATTATTGCGTATGGAGGTAAGGAAAGGTTCAAGTGCCAAAATAAATAAAAGAGGTGATAAGGGACAGCCCTGACGAACACCACGTTGGAGTATGAATGGGGAAGTGAGTTGACCATTAACGAGAACAGATGCTTTGGGCATAGAATATATCAAAGAAATATAAGATATGAATTTGGGGTTAAAGCCGTGCCATTTTAAGGAGGCCAGAAGAAAAGACCAGTCAACCCGGTCAAAGGCTTTCTCAGCATCTACTGAAATGGCTGCAAGGGGAATCGATAGTGAAGGGGCTTTACTTAAAACATTAAGGAAAAGTCTAGAATTATCCGAGGTCAAGCGGCCCTTAACAAAGCCGCATTGTTCTTTCCCTATAAGATGTGGTAGGAGCGGGTCAAGGCGAAGAGCTAATAGTTTCGCAAAAATTTTATAGTCAACATTAACTAGAGATATAGGTCGATAATTTTTACAGAACTTAGGGTCTCTACCATCTTTAGGGATAAGGCATATGGTAGCGTCCTGAAAAGAGCCTTGGGCTGATCCAGTAGAACAAAAAGACTGAAATAGAGATAGAAGGTTGGGTAAAAGAAGGTCTGAAAAATGTAGGTAAAATTCAACTGGGAAGCCGTCAGGTCCTGGGGTTTTCCCCTTAGTGAGGGAGGATAGAGCAGAGGACAGTTCCGAAAGAGTAAGATCAGAATCAACGGCCGAAATATTAAGGTGGGAAGTATCTGGTCGAGGTATGTTGTCAAAGTAGGATTGAATAAGCTCTGGGGTGGGAGGGTTTTCCGGAGTATATAAAGTCTCATAAAAAGAGTGGAATTGTTCCAAAATTTCTGCATTGGTATGAAGAAGTACATTAGAGGGGGAATAAATAGAATCAATATTAGTACGTTCTTTACGAGATTTTAAATAGTTAGCTAACAATTTACCTGATTTATTTCGACCTCCATAAAATCGCGCGCTGCTCCGGAGAAGAAAAGAGGAGGCAGAGTCTGTGGTAAGTTTGTTAAAGTCAATCTTAGCCTTAAGCAATTCAGGAGACATAATCTTATCAGAGGAAGTATAAAATTGATGTTCCAGAGATTTAATATGTGCAAGGGTGACTTTACGTTTTTGAAGGAATTTTTTCTTCTTTTTAGAGACAAAATCAATAATAAAACCTCGGGCTGTGGCCTTGAAGGAATCTCAAAGAATATGAGGTGGGGTATCAGGTGTAGAATTAAGATGAAAAAATTCAGAAGCAAAAGAACGAAAAGAGGAGGAAAAAAGAGGATCAGTAAGAAGAGAGGGGTTGAAGCGCCAACGAGAAGATTTAGGAGTAGGAGGAAGAAGGTCAAAAACAGTAATAATAGGAGCATGGTCAGAGATAACAATTGGTTCAATAGAAGAAGAAATAAGGTGTTGAGAAAGAGATGAAGAGAGAAAGATATAGTCTAAGCGGGAGAAGGAAGCATGAGGAGGAGAGAAGAAGGAGAAATCCATAACGTCTGGGTGAGTGAGTCTCCATGAGTCTACAAGATGAGTTTGGGTAATAGTGTCAAGGAATTGTTTATGTGGTTTATGAGGGGAAAAACGAACAGAGGATTTACGATCTAAAAATGGGTCAATGATCTGGTTACAATCTCCACCTAATAGAAAAGCATCATCTTTATGTTGAATACATTTGGCTGTAATGGAGGGCCAAAAAGAGGAGTCAAAACATGTGGGGCCGTAAACATTGAATATCGTAAGTGGGATATTGTTAATTAGTAGTTTAGCTAAGACCCAGCGTCCCTCGTCATCTTTTTCTTCTAGAACTATTTTACACTGGAGTCGCTTATGAATCAAAATGGCTACTCCATTCTTTTTTTGTGAAGCAGGAGAAAATAAAACAGTTCCAACCCATAGTTGCTTTAGCTTTAAAGATTCAATGTCAGATAGGTGAGTTTCTTGGATAAGGACGATATCTGGATTGTAAGAGGAAAGGAGGGAGAGTACTCTTTGCCTTTTGATAGGGTGATTAAATCCTTTCACATTCCATGAAACAACTTTGAAGGTAAAAACTTATTAAACTGATCTAAATCAAGAATTGCAAAAGCATACTGTACATGTAATAATTCAAACTGTATAGAAGTATTAACCATAAAACTCTTCAAAAAGGAAGAAGGAAGAACAGGTAGAAAAGGAAGAAGAAAAAGGAAAAGGGAGGAGGAGAGGGGTGGGAAAAGGGAAGGAAGATCAGTGGGGAAGGAAGAAGGAAGAAAAGAGAGAATGCATAGAAGACAGTACAAATCCAGAAGGATGACTGTATTAAACATACCTGAAAGAGAAAAAATACACATAGGGAAGGTGGGGAGGTGGTGATGCTTTACAAGACGTACGGACCAGGATCAGGAGGAGAACCACATCGAGACCGCACAAAAGGAACATGGAATGGGACAAGGTGTTGAGGGAAGTATCCGATACATATCCGTCTGGGGAGGAAAAAAAGGGAAAAAACGTTAACCTATATAACATGTAAACGTAAAAGCAGAAGTCCAGAGAGTGGAGAAAGGAAATAGAGGGATATATAGGAGATGCCAGAAACAGATAAAGGAAAAAAGAGATACGAAAAGAAAGTGTAAGAACTGAGATGAGAAGTAAGGAGAATACATGAAGTCAAAGACAAGCCATTAGGAGGACAAACAAGTTAGACAATAAAAGTCCAATTTCAGCCACTGGTCGAAGCAGAAGAGGAGGCGTCCATCCCTTCTTCACTGTGTAGAAGAAGAAAGTTCCTTAATTCTCCAGGTTCCTGAAATGACCAAGTCTTTTCTCGATAGGTGACTCTGAGAGTACAAGGATGAAACAAGCCATATCTTGCTCCCAGGGCGCGCAAAGAGGGACGCATAGCCAGAAATTCTTTACGTCTGGAGGCAGTGACGTTAGAGACATCCTGAGATAGATATACTCGTTGACCTTGCCAAGACACTTGTTTTTTATTCCTCGCAGCTGAGAGAATCAATAAAAGATCTGTGTATTTCAAAAATAAAATGATGACTCCACGAGGTTTTGAGGAGGAGCCCGTTCTGGCGCCTAGTCTATGGGCTCTTTGTATACTGATGGAGGTGGAAGGTGGTAGGTCCAGAAGTTTCGGCAAGAAAGTGGTGAAGAAAGTTACTGGATTATCCCCCTCAAGATTTTCCGGCAGGTTGTAAATACGGAGATTATTCCTCCTATTTCGATTTTCCAAATCCTCTGTATGCTTTTGGAGTGAGAGGACCGTTTTTTCTAAAGAGTCTATACGTTGTGTATTGGACTGAACTTCAGGAAGGTGCTGTTCAACAGTAGAAAGACGGGCATCCATATTTTCCCATTTATCCTTTAAGAGCTGCATATCTGTACTCGTTTTTTCAATAAATGGGCGCAGCGCGCGCAGTTCCTCTAGAATTTGGTCAGTAGAAGAATGTGAAGGATTGTCTTCTGGCGTAGGAGAATTTTGCTTGAGGGGCTTGCCCGCCGGGGCGGGTGGGGAAGACTTACTGGTGTTAGTATGAGCCAATGATGATTTTGGAGTCGTCATTTTCGCAGATGCAGTGGCTCTATTTGTACCAGATGAAGAAGCTCCTGAAGTACTCCCCGATGGTGTGAAGACAAATTTAGGTTTACGTAAGTTGACCATAGAAAGAAATGAACGTGCGACAATATAGTCTCAATTCCCTGTGAGACGACTAAAGGTGCGTGTGAAATGTTCCAGAAGTATCTCCAAAGATAGGGTGAAGGACCCAGACGTAACTAAGTGGAAAAGGCGACAGGGAATTAGAGTGGGATAGGTAACGAGTACAAAAAGGGGAGGATGAACTAAAATGGAAGCACATGAAGGAGCATCCTGAAGTAACTGAGGCGCAGGAGAAACGGGCAGAAAGTCTCAGAGAACGTTGTTGTCATAGCGCCATGAGGAAGAAATTTAGGATAAAAAGTATTTCAGAGCAGTGAGCATGTTAGGGCGGGAAACATCCAGTTGTCAGGGGTGAAGCGCCGCAAAACTGCGTATTTGGACGTTTCCTCTAATGTGGAAGAGGAGAGAAAAAATGGAGTAAAAGCGTCTTGCACAATGTATATAATTCTCACCCCTGAAGTGAAGTCGGTGTCTGAAAGGTCGTTGGTGTCCAGTGACACGTCGTGTAGTGACAGCTCCTGTCAGCAGAGGCTCCGATGTTCGGAAGAACTTCAAAATGGCGGCTCCGTGAGGGGCAGGGAATTCATCGCGGAGAGGGGCGAAAACGGCTCCACAAGCGGTGAAAAGCTGCTCCGCTGATTCCGTTAATGTTCCGCCAGCCAAATCCGGCGACGGTGCTCAGTAGCGGTCCCGTTTACATCGGGAAAAATACGCCGTGAGGTGATCGATGCGGCGGAGCTCCGTACCTAGCCGGCCATCTTGCGCGGCATCCAAGCCACGCCCCCTCAACTGTCCCATTTAAGGGCTTCAAAAAGTTTTTAAAACTGGCAATACAAACCAGCAGGTACGGCCATCCTATGGGTGTCCTTTTCATCTACGTTTCAACCTTGCTATAATATACAGCAAAAGAAATAGAACTTAAAGCCCCCTGGGCCCAAGTACTCCGCATAAACATTCTTGACTACCGCAAAGCCCATCTGCTTCTTACATCAACCCCTGCAAATAAAGGAAGAAGGAGACATCGAAAGACCTTATAGTAATGTTAATAGATCATAAACTAGGTCATCTACAGGCAAACATCATACCTTCTGGTGACTTGAACATACATTTTTTTGGCAGACAATCAGCTGTAATCGGCTGTAAAGTCACATCTTGGACACTAAGGGGCATATTCTAAAGGACCTATCGCACATTTATCGGCACTTAAGCTTTTGCAAAAGTGGCAATAGATTTATTGCCCTATTCTCAAGCTGGTGCAAACTGCCAACATCGCCAGTTTTCCAGTGATAGCTGCCGCCAAAACCATCGCCAAGGATGAGAGGGAAAACTAACGCTAATGATATGCAGAGTAGGCGTTCCTGTGCAAAAACACACAAAAAGAACACTTTGCAACATTCTCAATGATCAGCCAGATCTGCGATGCGATCCAAAAACAGGCGATAAGGCATATTAGCAGCAAGGATTTAACACCTGCCTTTTACTGGTGTTAAGCAGGATGACAACCTGCAGTATGAAAGGGAGCCCAGCCCAGAGCCACATCTGAAGGCAAACTCATGTTATTGAGCTACTGATAATGCAGATCGGAGACCCAAGAGAGCCACAACACCCACCGCCACTACCCGCAGGCCCCTCCAAGACCCACCTTTGGACTACCACCAAGGCAGCGCAGAACAGGACAACTGACCTTCCTAAAACGCTATGGCCCCCAGCCACACAATTGCAGAATGTGTGTAGAGGTGGGAACCAAGTATGTGTGAAGGAGGCAAGTTACCCATGAATAAGAATGTACACAATGCCAAGTGTGGCAGTGATATGCTGGACGGACTTCAGTATGCAGAGCAAAGACATGTCCTTGTGGAGATATACTGCTGGTGTTTGTAGTGTTGTGGACATCCACCTACGGCAGACCCAAGACTTGCTGACCTTCAGAAAACTCCTCAAGACCTGGCTTTTCGAGCAGTAGCAGCACTTCCCACCCTATCTCCCTGAGACACTCAAGGGTGAGTAATGCGCTTTAAAATGATATGATTAATTGATTGATTGATTGGACACAACCATATTACCTTAGGCAGTGGTTAGGACCTCGGTCCTGTAGCTTTGTCGTACCCCCTGTAAGCATAATCGGAGTGGGCCAGTCCAGCGCTGGAGTGTGAATAAATAGGCTTGGGCCCTGGGCGTGGTTCACTTCTGGGATGGCCAATACATCTGCCAGAACAGTGCCCCTCCCCCTACCACAAGTCCGCTGCCGTGACTGCCAGCCTCCTCAGCCGATCGGTGGCTTCTGCGACACAGGCTCCCAGCTCACCCAGCAGCACAGCACTGTGGAATCATGTGTGTGCTGACTACTGCCTTCGGCCTACACTGCAGTCAGCAGGTCCCCCAATTTAAATTGAGTCTTGATTTATTTATGGTGCAATCCAGTAGGCAACAGACATTGCATCTAGTTTGGCACAGCCGGACAACGCATCATCGCCAGCTGCGCACCCGCTGAGCGCTTCAGATACCACTACCTCTGTGCAGCTCAAGTCAACGCCACGTGGCTGTGGGCCCTTGCTGACTGCTGACTCTGGCCTATACTGCGCCCAGCAGGGCTCACACATAACAAATCCAATCGTGACCTGCAAGTACGCTATCATCGCTGGCTGCACACCCGCTCAGCTCTTCATTTGCTACTAACTCTGTGCATCACAACTCATGGACAATTTTTTTATTGAATTTTGTGCTGTGGACAGCGAACGCAAAAATTTCACCTCAGGCAGTGGGGAAGACCTGGGATGATGATGATGAAGCAGGTGTACCACACACCACTGCAGCTACTGCCGGGATATCCCGAAGGGACACAAATAACAACAATTTCTTCACATGAGCCCGCTCAGCTCTGGTGCCCCTACCTCAGTGCAGCTCTATTCCTGGACCCTTTATGATTGAATCTTTTGTCTGTGATTCCAGAACTTTCCCCCTGCCTCAGTGCAGCTCAATTCCTGGATTCTTTATGATTGAATCTGTGTGTGTGATCTGATGATCACTGTTCTAGTTGTTGCCAGCACCAACCACTCCCTGAGAGCTGGTTTACATTCAGCCCGCACCTATCCAGCACAGGCGTCACTTGACATGTGACCCTGGTAATAAAAATGGGGCTGGCACATGTGCCCGTAGCCAGTTCCACTATCTATCTAAGTGTGTCCGTGTGGTCAATATGTATGAATGATGGTCCCGGGCCCTACCACATTACATTCTTTTGTGGACAGCGGATGCAACCATGTCACCTCAGGCATTGGCTAAGACTTTGGACATGTAGCTTTGTTTTCCCCCCTGTAAGCGTAAGCAGAGTGGGCAGTGCCTGCATACGCCAGCCCAGCATTGGGGTGTGAGGAAATTGTCGGGGGCTCTGGGCGTGGTTCAGTTCTGGCCTGGACAAGGAAGTAACTAATGCATGTGCCTCTGTTGTAGTGTCTGTCCCACCCATGACGCGGTCAACAATGTTGCAATGTAGCATGGCCCCGCCAGGTGGGCTTGCATGATTGGAGAAATGAAGGAGCGCAAGACCGCTTGGGGTCTTGGCTCATACATCCCAAGTGTTGTGTGTATGTGTACTGCCGCAGCATCAGCCAAATGCCTAGCCCTGCTCATAGCAAGAGTTCAGCCAGGCATGATCTCTACATCTGTGTCACCCTATCCTTACCATAGGCCTACACTCACGTGGGCTCCAACCTTCAACCGCCAACATCACTGTGTCATTGTCAGGCTTGTGGACATGCGCAGACAGGCATGACAATGGTGTGCCGTAGGAGTGCAAGTGATGCAACCACGCAGCGCACACAAGTAAATAGGCCCAGGGGAGGGAGCAGCAGCTGTGAGGCAATGTAACACACAGTGATGCAGCACATTTGCCACATGCTAGATATGTCAAACATGAATGCAAAAGTCTCACACATCCCATCCCCAAAAAGCCACTTCACAATTACTGAATGCTAGCAGATGGCACACTAAAATTAGGAATGAATCTTCTTTGTCTGAACTATTAGACGGGAGCATATCTGCACCTTCAACCTCGGAATTGCATGTGACCGGCACCCCCTGACAGATACTATAGCAGCTGATGATGACTCCCACACTATGCACAGCTCGACGAAAGACCAATGTATACACACCCCACACACAGAAGTCCTTGCTCAAAGTTATCTTGCAAGGAATGGCCTTCACACTTACTCCCACACCATCCCATGCGTACAACCGTTGCACACTAAAACAACTCATTTATCTGAGCTGTGGAATTTGATCTACAGAACTGACGCAGGTCAGAACAATTCTGCTTCAACCAGGGCCAGTGATGCAATGGCAGAACATCCAGAACAAATGCACAACCCCTGTCACGTGGAACGGTACGTGCACGTATGCTGCATTTACGGGGGGCACTACCATTGGCAGTGCTGCAGATCGGTCACGGGCTAAGCTTCCGCCTTGCCAACATCACCTGCATTCAGCCTGTGTTGCATTGTCGATCATGCATAATTGAGATGTCCATTGATGTCTGCCTTTCCAACAGACAGTAGCTGAACTAGATTTTTACATGTGTGTGCGCCCCCTGTTGGCACACGACTAGGAGTGTCACTGTGACACCGTTTATGGGATGCCTTGATACTTGGCATACATGCTGGCAGCTGGACCTGGGAGACTGCACAAATCCGTGTGTGCAGTGACCACATCGAACCGCTCCCCTATTGAGCTGTAGTGCTAATTAGTGAAACGGGGTGGACGCAGCACAACTGTCCGGACCTCCTAATGGATCGACTCGCCTTCCTGTTTGCTGAAGTTGACAATGACCTCATTTTGGAAATGATAGCCTACGAAGCTGCAATCGCTTTCATGGAGGAGTAACTATGTAACTGCAGCCACAACTGTTTGGAACCCATTGCACATGTCCCAACACCTTGTTTCATCTTGGAGATCTGGTCACATATCCCACAACAACAGTGGACATGGCTGCATTCGCCTGGACTCCGAATACATGAACGGACAAAAACGTGGGTTGACCCACACCTGTGAAAGGTGAGGCAATCCCCCAGAGTGGACAGCGGAGCTTGGCAACATTCCTCATTCATACATACTGCTGCATTGGTCTGCATATTGTGGCACTTATCTTGCCCGTACTGACACGCATATTCTAATAAAGTCTACGCACATTCACTTGCACTCAACTGTGATGAGTGTTGATTTGAATGATCATGTGTGTCACACTGCCTATCTGGGTCATGGCAATACTTGCGCATTTATAGCATTACTCAGGAAGTACCTTTTTGTTTAATCACTGTCCCTCCATTCATCCATACTTACATACTTGATTGATCAAAGCCATGACGCATCTGTGTGAATTAGAATGTTTTATTCACATTCAGTGGAGTGTTGAAGCTGGAACAGTACAGGACCATGCAAACCTCACTTTACATTGTTGCCCTAAGGAGGGCCTGTCAGAGTCCTTTAGGGATTGACAAGTTCATCGGAAGTGGAAGACTTCAGTCCGCAGTGTGATTGCTGTGTTGTTGATAACCAAACAAAATATGGCAGTCCACGTCGAGGTCCAAGGTGAGTGTCGCTGAGTGTATGGGGGACAGTGGAATATGTTATTCCAGGACGTAATGCAGAGGGCAGAACGGGCGGAGATGAATGCTACCACTTGATTCCGACAGTAAAGTCAGATTCAACATCATCTTCATCCCCTGATGTGTCAGGTGCCTCCATGTTGGTGGTGGCGTTCTGTCTGCAACACTGTGGGGCAATGACACATCAGGAGCCAGAGGTGGAATGTCTGCCGCACTGTGTGGCACTGACACTTCAGGGAGCAGAGATGTGGATGGAGTGGTAGCAGCAACATTCATCAAAACCAGGCCAGTGGTAGCAATACCATGGAGTGGATCTGCAGGGCATGGAAGATCCCAGCTACATCTCACTGGTGTGCAGCCGTGGCAAACATTATTTCCACCTGCATCCTCTTCAAGCTCTCCATCATTCTCCTTATGTGTATCAACTCCCGGGTGACATCACTGGAGCCACTCTGCATTGACAGTTGTCTCAGAGTCATGACTCCAGCAATGTCAGCCATGGATTGTTGGAGAGCATGGAGAGGACAGTGAGAATCCGTTAGGGACTGTAAGTGGTCCCTGATGGGACTTAGACACCCACATATAGCATCTAGTTTGGCTGCCATGAGGTCGAAACCCACCCGCAGCTGATCAGCCATCCTCTCCTGGCACCCTTACACACGGTGTTAGAAAGCTATGCGTTGGTCATGTGGGTCCTGGGAGACAGCTGTGGTGGTGGGTGCTTCCTGTTGTTTGGTCTGTACAGGGGTTGGGGTCTCCTTGATACAGCTGGGCTGCCCTGCTCAGGAGATGGGGTGCTGGAGCTGTCCATGAGCTGTTGGAGGGCATCGGTGTCGGTGTTGGGGAGGTCCTCTTCATAATTAGTGCTGTGTTGCTGGGTCTGCTCTGCAGGAGGTGTTGATTCTATTTCTGCAATGTGAAGGGGAGATGCAGATTGACAATGTGTTCACATGTATGTTCAAGCATTGTACAAGTTTACTAACAGACTGCATGACAATTTACATTGTGACTGTTTGTGAGGAGATGCCTATTTGATGCGGGACATTTGACAACTCTATACCATCGTGGATGTGAGGTTGTACTTGTAAATTGTCATGTCACAGATTTCTGCTATGCCAAATTGGAATCGCCATTTTCTACACACAAGCAGCAGTTGTGTCCTCTGCTCTGTTGTGAAAGTGCTGCAGTTTGTGCCACATTGTTGTCAATGTTGAGGTGCTCTGATTCTTATGTGTGTGTGCTGAATTGTGGGTGAGTTGCCCCTTCAGCTCTGAATTGGCTGACCCTTATCTCATTCAGGCGGTGTGCCATTCACTCCTGTGCTTATACAGTGCTGAGATGTTGCAGACTTGGGTAATTTGGGCTCTTGGTTGGAGTTGTGACTCTTGGGCATGGTTTGTCTGGCAGATGTGCTATAATTAATTGCGCATGTGTGCCATCGTGCCCATCTTCCCCTGTCCCCCCAGTCCTTGGTCTTTACTCACCCTGTTGCTGTTGGCTCAGGTCATGTGCAGTGTCTGGTCCCCCAACTCCTGCCACCATCTTACCAATGATGGTCCCAGGCTGGTCCTCTGTAGGGATTGTGGGGTTCTGGTTGTCCTTTGTACTTGCACCGGCTACCTCCATGTTGCTTCGCAGTTGTTTGTCCTTTGTTTGTGTTTTTTGTTGCTGCTTTTATAGTGATATTTCCCTCCTGACTTGTGGGACTTGCAGGCGTGAAGCTGCTTATCGTTGAATTTTTTTATCGCAGTTGGGTCCATCGCAAATTTTTTCACGTTCGGGTTAGAATTTGATTGCCGTCCCAGGGATTTGATCATGGACATTTGACACATTATCGGGAAACTATCGCATGTTACCACTGTGTTGTGAATACGACGTTAACACAGAGTTATTTTCTCGCAATAGACGGCGATATGAAAATTTGCGTTAACCTATTTTGCCGATGATTATCGCACGTTCTTGAGAATATCCCCCTAAGTATATTCTCCCAATGCAAAACCTTCCCAAAACACCCCATCAGAACACCATCGCAGAAAGAATATTTAACGAATGGTACACCTTGAGCCTGCAGCTTATCAATGGCCACTTTCAGAGTGACTCTCCATCTGGATGGACGAGAATTGCAGGGAAATCTATCTCCTATATAGAGTTAAGTCCTTGTTCAGCCAGCCTCTTTAAGTACATCGAAAACTTTTTCTCAGGCAAGCACTTGGATGGCGACCACCATCAACAAAACCTCCATCGCAATACAACTCATCAAAAACTGGAAGCACCACCACACACCAGCATTGACGTGGTGACAGAAAATCTGAAACAACTGAAATGGGATATTGAAACTGGCGAACAGATATTGATACACATAAAAGACCTACTAAAGCATATCACCAGAAGGCAGTACACCCATCTCACAGTGGAAGGACCTCATAGAACAAATCTTGCTGGACTTCCATGGCAAACTACCATCGTGCACCAACTTAATTGACCAACCGTCAACTAAACTTAGACTGAGAGGAAACCTGAAGGTGCTAAAAAAAAATATTAACTGCAAAATAAGAGCCTTTGCTCCATAAGCAATCATCCTCAATCTCACACAGCCTGAGCAAAGCAAGATCACGGTTCAGGGAAGCTATTTGTTGTTCCAGAAGGGAAAACACAGGAACTTCTGGATGCAATTGCGAACAACTAGCAAGGGATAAAATGCAAAAAAATGTTCCCATTATTCCATCACGAAACAACTGGTCCGAGAAGAGCTGCAACCACAAACATCTCTGAACTCATGCAGGCCTCATTCCTTATGGCTCACTTTTCTACACACTCAACATGTCCACCGGCTTCTACCACACTGTAAAGCAAATACACAAAATGCAAGCCACTCTTTAGGTGTACCATCTTTTGCCATGCCCACTAGCAACTTGGAAGAACACTGCACTATCAAACTAAGATGACTACGGAAAGACAATGGCCTGGGTTCCAAATGGCTTCCCAGTGCTCTGTTCCCCTCTGAGCCTGCCATATGGTCTACGATATTAACCCCAATGTTTAAAAAATGCCTAACAGCCAACACCATCCCGGATTCCTGGAGAGGCTCCATCATTCAACCAATGTTTAAAGGAAGCTCCAAATCAAATCCCTGCCACTAGTGGTTGATTGCACTAATTAACAATGCCAAGATATACGCAATCGTGCTACTTGATTATCTCAGAGCATGGGTGAAACGTCTGTGTATCATCTTTGCAAATCAAGGCAGTTTTAGAGACAGTTGTGGCACTACTATGAACTTAATGGCTCTTACTCTAATGTGTGACAAAGCCATAGAATGAAAATGAACACTCTACTTCTGCTTCATGGACTTCAAAGCCACATTCAATAGCATCTCAGGAACCTGGCTGTGGTTCAAGCTATGTGACTGGGGCCTGTTGGACCTCTTGCTGAGAGCAAAAACATAACTATTTTCAAACACAAGTGTGCAGATTAAGCTAGACAAAGGCCGCTACGTGTTAAGGAGGATCGGAACAAGTTCCGGCCTAAAGCAATGCGGATTTGTGGCACCCCTGCTCTTCAACGTTTGCATAGCAGACGTGTCCAACAACCTTGACAAAGCAAATTGTCGTCGCCCCAAGCATGGAGGGCAAAGAATGACCCATCTGTTATATGCTGACAATTTGGTGCTCCTCAGTCAGAAAAAGATAGGTCTACAACGGCTACTATCAACACTGCAAGACTATACAAAAATAAGCATGCTTGACATTAATCAATTCAAAACAAAAAAATAGCATATAACCTAAAATCCGGATAGACTAATATGTGGTATCTCAACGGTGAAGCCCCAACACAAAGTAAAGGGTGGAAGGATCTGGGAATCCTCTTAGTTAGCAAGTGGTCTTTCACCAATCAGGCCTGCTCGACCAACACTAAGGGCTTCAGCCTAATATTCGCTTTTAGGATCATTGTGCAAAAGCTACAAGGTCCCAGCCTAGACCCGCTATTTGAGGTAATAAAAGCAAAAATTGGCCCCACTCTAACTTATGGCAATGAAATTACCCAAGGAATGGGAGCTGGGCCTGTGGATAAATTATTTACAAAAATCTATAAAGCTGCCCCCCAGCTGCCAGAAAGAGCATCTCCTGCCCAAGTGGGACTAAAATACCCCATCACGAACAAGCGTTTGGCATCCAGTGGTGGCTCTCTCAACTTCTGCCACCGGCTCAGATTGGTGCCTCTGGACTATGAATACACTCATTTGGACCAAAATGGAGCACTCCGGACTACGATCTGCATACAAGATCCAATTGGATGCCATACTGAGAGACTTCTCATTAACAGAAGCCTGGAGCAAACACCTCTCCCAGCAAGTATTTAAGACACTGTCATCCACCACGGCCAGAAACATGTCAACTCTAGAGGACAGGGCAGCTTTGTGTAAATGTACACATGCATGGTCAGTGATGAACTCATATTCTACAAAAACACAACAGAGCTACATAACTAACACATACCCATTATGGATTAAATGCAGGCTGATGGCACTAAGAATTGGGAAGTGGAATTTTATGGACCACCTTCCGATTTATCGCCCCTCTGATAACCACAACACAACCTATCCCCTATGTGGACTAGCAAATGAAACACAAATCCACGTCCTTTGCATATGTCCTCAGCTTTTTCCGCAAAGCAAATTGTTACTCCACAGAAACTACATCAGCTTAGGTGTACGCACATGCTGGCAGGCATTAATCGCCATTCTGAACTCACAAAACTGTCAACTCAACATAAAAAAATCTCAAATTAGCAGCTACTAGACTATGCACAGCGGGAATAACATGTAGTAGGTGAAACAAGCATCTGGACATAAAGTTTTTGAAACACTACCAAGCTGGAGGGCCACAAAACTTCCCATGGCTGGCTCACCTCAGACTCTATGGGCTGTTCCCATACTAAAGTGGAAGCATACCTGACCAGTATAACTCAACATGCACTAACCGAATGCCCAGGGATGACAGGAGTGACAACACGAGGCATCCAATACAACAACTCACTCTCTGGATCCAGCCTGCTCGAAACCACTTACGTGATGGATGGACTGAACTGTGCAGTGCAACGTGCCAGCACTCCAAGCGATGCAAAGAAGGCTGATCATTATTAGCCTCATTATAAACTGAGTACAACATCGTTAGTTGCCCTAGTATTTTAGCAGTGACTTGACTTGGGAAGATTTTAACACTTCTTAGTATTTTAAACATTCACTTTTTGTTTAGTTTTTTTTTTCAATGCACAATAAAGTATGACTATAACAGTTTACTCATATTATCGTCCTCTGCGTTCTCCTGTATGGCATAGAACCAGATGCTATTAAGTCTTGATCTGTTTTCCAAGTCACAGACAACCATTAAAAGATTGTAACCTGTAGGTACTAACAGATTAGGCATATTTCCTAAAAATGTGTCAATATGCATACTTGAACATGCCTTCTTTCCACTGTGTGCGTGGGTGTGTATGTGTGTGTATGTGCCTGTTAGCCTTGTTTATTTTCTCGAAATCTACTTTCCTCACCTCTGTATTACAGTTTTTCCGCATCCTTTTGTAAATCCGGCCCATATTGCACATCGCATCAGACAGTCACACATGGGTAAAGAAAAGTGGGCATGTCCCCATTATTTGTGACTACCCAATCACATTTCTTTTGCTTGGTAATGTAGCTCTCTACACTGTTTCTGGACTATCGCATGTTATCACACATTTTTATCTCAGTTATAGACACTTAAAAGAAATGTTTTATTTGGTTCCTAGGCAGCCTAGTCTTTGTAATGTTTTTTGGAATTTACGTGGTTTACGTTTTTTACAACTTAAGTCTTTTGCATTATGCTTACAATCGCCCCAACCTCCAGCACCTTTTGAAGTGTTGTCACCCCTACATTTGTGCACTGCTACCAAAAGAACCAAGGATAGTCGGGAAAATGTCTGGCTCACTTGTATCTTGTGAGAGGCAAATTTGGGATTTGAGAACCTTGCGTCAGCCCATATAGGAAGATTTTGCTAAGTTTAGTGGTACTTCTTGCTCACTCTTGAGTAGCAGTATTAAACCAGCATTGACTTACTTCTGGAATTCAATAATAAACTGCACTACTCACAGAAAACTCTTTGTGAATCTAGACCTTAGAGTTTGGACCTTCTCCTAACACAGCTTGCTTAGAAACATTGGAACTGCATACATACATTTTAAATATGATTATTGAATTATTTGCTTGCTAAAATATATAGACCTTTTTTGCTTTTCCAATTCCAGCACAACTCATAAACTTTAATATTGAACATGATCAAGACCTTATTATAAGGTCAGCGGTCCTGGGTGTGCCATGCACGACATGGTGCAAGCCACACCATGCAGGAACGTGCTGCAAGCTCTCTAACAGCAAGGTTATGCTTGTCAGGCTCTCCTATGAGTCTAACATACCGCTGCCATGAGACCTCCGCAGCACCGTCTAATCTCCCACCCACCCGGGATTAAAGTCCTAATCCTCTGGGCAGCTCCCCACAGTGCTGGTACCATGAGAAGACTGCCAAAATCAGAATAAGGCCCCAAGTCTATGAGAATGATCAGGAAAACCATACATCAATATCTTAATCAGTATAATGTCTGGTGTATCCACAATTCTAAGTAAGCGTTCTGCTCCATAGCTGATACATAAAACATAAAATTAGCATGAATAGAAACACAATATATCCTCATGCAATAGAAAAACGACATGTTCTAAGCATGCTCAAGTTCCTTTCATCCTTTGTCCTTTTGTTTGAGCCGAAGCTACAATGTTCTGCACCACAAAGCATCTGGAATAAAGAAAATCCACTTACCTTAAAATTAATCTTTTTGTAATTGATATGTCTGGCGGACACCTATGGTACTTAAAAGAGCCTTTGTGCAATAACTCTGCTCCTTCTAAGAACGAAGAAATTGAAGAAGCTGTGTTGTATTTCCTCATTTCAAATTAGAGGCACTCAGGCAGCAAATACAATTCAAATTGAAGTGGTCCCTTTAACAAAAATAATGAAAGGATCTCTTTCAAATACTCATTAAAATCTAAGACCCCAGAGTTCAAACAACGTAAAGAAAATGGAAATGGCTTTATGTGACATTGGAATAATGACAATTCTACATCTTCTTTCATCTGCTTTCTATCTAGGCTTGTCATTGGTAGAAATATGCCATCAGAATGTTATTGCTTTGAGTAAAGCACGTTTGGTCATCCATGAAACCAACAAAATGTTTTTCCTGCTTCAGACAGGAAAACATCACTCAAATTTCTTATTTTCATAATATGCAAATATGTTTTTCTTTATTCTGCCCTGAAATAGATTGACCATTTAGGCAATTCTCCAACTGGTACAAATAAAGCGAAATGAACGCACACATGAAAATATCATTCAAATTTCTTATTTTCCAGATATGCAAATGTGTTTTTCTTTATTCTACCCTGAAATAGATTGACCATTTAAGAAATGTTTTAACTGGTACAAATAAAGTGAAATGAACGCAGGCATATTTTTTCCTTAATAAGTTCACAGATTCTTTTATACATTAGGCACTTGTGAAAAAGTTAACAAAATCATTTTCCTGAATTCCTTATTTAAGAAGCAGAAGTGGGGTGCAAACAGTGTAACTGGAGCGTAAATAATATAAACAGAGTTATGTTTCTAAAAAAAGGAAAATAGAGGAACTACATTGAAAACTCCATTGTATAGAGCAGGGGTCTCCAAACCTTTCTGTAATTACAGTTACTTATGTTCAGTGGAAGTCATCACAAGCTGCTAATATCATTAGAGTTGTAATTTGAACATACAAGATCAGTCTAGATTTCATTAGTGACTACCACGTGCAAGATTGCTTGCAGTGAACTTCTCAGTTCATCAGGTATGGTCTCTTCTCTGGGGCTCCGATCTATCGTTCCCTGGGCCTACAAGCCAATTTTCGTGATTGAATTGGTGATTTCTTACCAAAGGCTGCAGTTCGTCTTTCTGATTTCACTTTATTAGGAGACTTACATTTTTACATTGATAAGAAGATCTAGGATCCCTTAAAATAATGGATGGTCTCTCGGTGTTCAGTTTTGTGCAGCTTGTGAAAGTACCTACTCATATAACAGGCCACACTTTAGACCTTGTCCTTGTTATTCACCCTTTTATCCATGGTCACTCACAATCCCCCCTGTCACAAATAACTTTATCAACAACATTAAAGGAAAAACTGTTTTGACTTTTTGGTGGAAACTAGATATCTAGGAAAACTTTAGATAAACATCTGGCAGCCAAAAACAAACCTGTGCAAAATATATTAATATTTAGACAATAACATATTGCAACTGGATAACTGGTCATGAATAAATGTGACAGCGATTCTAAAATGACATGTCCATCAAAGATTTTCTTAACCCCTTGAAAGCTCATGACGAGCTGAGCTCGTCATGAGCCACGGCGCTCCGGTGCTCATGACGAGCTCAGCTCGCCATGAGCTGTGGAACGCTCGCATGCGGGGATAATTCCCATGCTGTGCTGAGCGTTCCACGGGAACGGGTGTGGCCGTGACGAGCTAAGCCCGTCATGAGCACAGGAGCGCCATGCCTCATGACGAGCTCAGCTCGTCATGAGCATGTGAGGGTTGTGCGAGTCCCCCTCACTCCCAAGACAGCGCGGGAATATCCCCCTCTTCGAAGGGATTAAAGATTTGAGAAAACTATGAATAGAAACTAGAATGCAAATGCAGGCTGGAGTATACAGATGTGGATACAAAACAATTATAGAGAGACCATCCACAGGTACAAATCCCAGAAGACGCTTGAAAAATGTGAATGTTTCAGCCAATCCACCTCCTGTTCAAAACGTCTTGCTCAGAACTATTTTCTATTGCAGACCTGCCAACTTGCAATGTGCTACCGAGTGTCTCACATAATTTTTAGCTGAAAAACACTGAGGACAGTGGATTTCCAGCTTGTTTTGGAGACAGTAAGCAACTAATGTCCTTTTAAAAGTTGTGAAAACTCCCCAGGACATTGGGGACAGCCTCTATGGCTCTTTGTTTTTGCGTGTGTTTTTAGATAGGGGGTGGGGGCTTGGTGGGGGCGGAGTGCCACTAAGGTAGCTCTCAGCATCAGGGCCCACCCCCTCATAGGCGCCCTCAAGTTAGTGTCAGAAAAGATAATGCCAGGTCCTACTCATATCTTCAGTACATCCCTTTCATCTGGGATTTTACCTTCTATTTTGAAGTAGGTAATCATTAGACCTCTATTTACAAAGCCTAATTCTGATCCATCCCTTTTTATTTAATTACCACAACATTTCTCTATTTCCATTGCCAGCTAAGATATTGAAAAAATAAGTAAATATGCACACATCAAAGTATCTGAAAAACAATTTCCTACTCGATTCTACTCAGTCCGGATTCAGACCTCCCCCATAGTCCTGAATAAGCATCATTAGCAATTACAAATTAGCTCAGAGAGATATTAGACAATTCTGGGGCCTGAACGGCCGCATTTGTGGGATACATCCTTAACATTATTGTACTTTAAGGTCAAACATGCTAATTTAGAAAGATTTTTTTTTACCCTTAACAAACTATATTGGACCCCTCAAAAAGTTGCTAGATTAGTAAAAGATTCCACCCCCAGTGTGGAAGATGTGGCCGTCTTGAAGGGAATGAGGAACACGTTTGTCACCTGTGCTATGACCAAAGGATATTGATAGACTCTGTTGGAGGTAACCCCAAGATGACCTCATGGTTGGTTCTGTTAGGGGTGGATATTGCAACAAGAAGTCTTCTCAGTAGACTCCAACAGTGCATGTATTTTGTGGTTATCACTAGAAGGAAGATTTGTATACATTTGCTGGATCCATGTCCTCCCACTCCAGAAAGCTAGTTAAAGCATCACAACTGAACTGCAGTCTGGACATAGCAAGCATTCCAGGCATGGCGGATACAATATGGGCTGATTTCATAAGGTGGATTGCCATGGTGGTTGCAAGATGCTGAGTGGTCCCATGATTACACCCAAGGACAAAACTGGCAATGGGCTCAGACAGTAGTAACTACTGCCTTGAATTGACTCAAAACAACTCCTTCCTAACTGGCCAGTTAGGAAGGAGTTGTTTTGAGTCAATTCAAGGCAGTAGTTATTTTGCTACTGCAAAAAGTCACAAATTTACTTTGCCTTTTCCTTACTTCCCCCCTTTTTCTTCATTACTACGCTTGCTTTAATCACCTTTCACAACCCGAAATGTTTCACTGTATGTTACACATGTTCATAATGGTTTTGTCTTGTCTTTGAATAATTACATATTTTTGCTTACAAATGTTTTTTGCTTATTAGAATCAGGATTATATCCCCTTTTTTCCTGAATGCATTTCATATTCAAATTGTAAATAGTTTTTGTATCTATGTGTCTTTATGTGTGAAAAAATGCTTAAACTTGATTAAATCCCAGATTGGTTCGGTATAAATAAAAATACCTTGTTGATCACGACTATTGGTGTGCTCAACTTTTCCGCAAATGTGGTTTAAAATATAGGTGTTAGAGGCATCTTTTTGGTGTTCAGCAATGTAAAAAAAGGCAATTGTACATTTGCATGCACAACGTGGCAGGCACTGTGTGGTACCCCCTAAACCTTTTATTTCAATCTGACTCAATGTGTATCCTCTGATACTTTCATGATGTATCACAATGTGAGAGCACTAATTATTGTAAAAAAAACAATAAACAATAAAACATTTTTCTATTGAAAGATGTCTCATTTCATTAATTTAGTCACGGTTGCCAGCAATAATGAAAAAAGCCTTTGTCAATGTGGAATAGCTCTATAAGGGTAATGCATAACAGCCATAACCGCAATGCCCCTGGCACCAAGGTAAAATTAGAAGTAATAGGTCTCCCCAACACTGCATGATTTATCACTTAAATATCAGCTTTCAGTATATCTTAGAAATCCAAACATTTTCTCCTAACATATTAAATGTTAGAGTACAGATATCAATTCAACTAAGCAAAAGCTTATGACTTGGTAGGCAGGTTTGCACACAGAAGAGCTACTTATACGCTGGAGAGCTATCAGTAACTCATTAACTACTCATTTAAGTAATCAAAGTTAGCATCAGAAAGCCTCAAAGTAGTATTGTGGTTCCTCAGTTGTTACTTCTATTGAAAGAGTGAGATATTTAGTTATTTACTAATGCGGTCTGGTTTTGGCATTTTTCTAAGAGGTAGTAATTTCTTCTGCATTTCAGGGTTTTAACCTACTTGCAGCCTTTGGTGGAAACAGGTATGAGAGACATGGGTGATCCTGGAAATCTATGAATAAGAGATACAATACTGAAGTCAGCAAAGGGTCATTTGTGTAGATCCCTGAAAATGTTTTCAAATAAACACATCATAGAAATGGACCAATAATAAGAATGAGTAGGAAAAAGTAGCCGTTGGTAACAACATCTGTAATTTATTGTCATGATTGCTGATTTACAAAAGTAATACATCATTTTATCCATCAGAACATTTTGACCCCAAAGATTCATAGGGTTTATCAGCTTTCAATAAACATAAAATTCAAAGTCAACAACTGAGCTGCAGCTTGTAATGATTTTTGATCATGTCCTCGCCATGCAGGAATTCGTATGGTAACAACTTATAAATGAAAATGAGTGTATTTCTGAAATGTGCAGAACATTTTTAGATTAGGAACAGTGATTATTTGTAGATCTCTAAATGTGAGAACCCAGGGCATTTTACAAAAGGTGTTTGTTCTTGCACACTGTATTATATTTCAAATCCACAAGTACAAAGAAGTCCAATTGGTTATAACAAATGTTTTACTATTTTGTTTTTCCCATGTGTTTCCCAATAACAACAGTACCCCATTTGTGTGGCTGGGCCTAGCAGCTACGACACAAACAACAAAAATGCAAACTCAATACATAAGACTTCTCCCAAAAAATCAATATTTTTTAACAATGTGGGTGGCTGCAAAATATGGGACCTGGCAAAGCGGCCACCCATAAAAATCTATTAAACACCCTGGCGAGTCTAACGCGGTCTGGCTTACTTGGATACCCCTATCTTTTCTTCCACAAAATGCCTTAAAACCTGGGAAAAAAACATTAACCTTCTGCATATTTCTAGTAGAGAATGTTGTAGAAAATGTGCAGATGCACAAGTTTCTTGCCGCCCAGCATTTCCACATATCTCCCAATAAAAATGATACTCCACTGGTGGGCCAAGGTCCCGTAATAGGATGGGGCTCAAAATACACAGGAACAGAACATGTTTTTCAACTCAGACACTTTAAAATACAACGCAGGTAGCTATGGCTTTTGTGCATGGGATTGGGCATTACGAAGGGAAATCTACCAAATCCAAGCATTTCTGAAAACTAGACACTCAGGGGGGTCCCACACAAGTCACCTAGCATTTTTCTCATGAGAAGAGTTAGAACACACCGGAGTTCTGGTGTGGCACCTGGTGCAGTAGCTTTTGGGACCAAGACCACTGGACTGGCCCAAGGACTGTGAGAGGACTCAATCACCCCTAACACAAGCATTTTTGAGACCTCCTGTTTGATGCTAGCTCTCACCCTGTCAGTAACCCCGTAAGATTTATGCTTCACAGGAAGACTATCCCCAGTGTCTACATCATGGATGCACCAATCAGTGACACCAGGAACCAGGGAAAACCGATCTTAAAACTGTCCCAGCAACTGGCGGCAGTCATTCTGTTGCTCAGGGGTCAGGGTGGAAGAGAGGTTTACACCATCCACTGACCCTGCTTGCTCTGTTGCAGACAGGAGATAAGGAAGAGGCACGGTCTCCTCCTCCATTCCAGCATCTGTCGCTAGGAGCATGCCCACTTCAGAACTCTCCAAATAGGGCTTCAGGCGGTTGACATGCAGGACCTGCAAGGGGTTCCTTGGAGACCGCAAGTCCACCAAGTAGATAACAGGACTTTTGCGCTCCACAACCTCAAAAGGTCCGGTCCACTTATCCAGGAGCCCGCAGGGCTCCACTGGGGCCATTACCCACCCTTTCTGAACAGGTTGAAGCTCTGCCAGAGTGGTATTCTGGTCATACCATCGCTTCATCTCCTCCTGGCTGGCTTCCAGATTCACCTCAGCAAGTTGTCTGAAACGCCTAGTCAGGTTCCTGAAGGCCAGCATGTAGCTATATACATCCTGGGGAGCTTTCCTGGGTTATTGCTCCCATCATTCCTTGACCAGAATCAGAGATCCTCTCACTGATTGGCCATAGAGAAGCTCAAAGGGACTGAACCCTAAAGATTTCTGTGGCACCTCACGGTATGCAGACAACAGGCATAGTAAGAGAACGTCCCACTTATGCCTCATAGGTTCCTCAAGACCCATAATCATGCCTTTTAGGGTTCGGTTGAATCTCTCAACCAACCCATTTAATTGGGGGTGGTAAGGAGTGGTGAACTTGTATGTTACACCGCACTACTGTCTTCAAATACTTAGAAATGAAGTTGGTACCTTGGTCAAACACTACATCTCGAGGGAATCCCACTCGTGAGAAAATTCCCATCAGTGCCCGTCCACCACGGGGCCATCACTATCCTTAGAGGTATGGCATCCAGGTACCAAGTGGCATGGTCCACCAAGGCCAGGATGAACCTGTTGCCCATGGCTGTCTTGGGGTCCAGTGGCCCACCAATATCAATACCCACCCGCTCAAAGGGTGTGCTGACCACAGGGAATGGCTGGAGAGACGTCTTCTGCTTCCTCCCACTATTTCCACTTTCCTGGCTAGTCTGACATGTCCTGCAATGAGAGTCTGAACTCTTGCACATTTGGGGCCAATGAAAGTTGGCGACAAGCCTCTCAAATGTCTTGTCCTACCCCAAATGTCCTGCTAATGGCACATCATGAGCAAGGAAGGCTCCTAAGCACTGGGGTACCACCAGCAAATGGGCTGACCCAGGATCAGCAACCTTAGTCTCACTATATAGGAGACCATTCTCCCAGTAGATTCAATGTGATCCGGACTGATCACCTGCTGCCTGGCTTGCAGCCTGTTGCCGCAAACACTCGAGAGAGGGGCATTCTTTCTGCTCCTGGCAGAATTCTTCCCTGGAGGGGTCTCCTTCCTGCTGCCAATGGGTCAGCTCAGGTAGGTCCCCCAGTTCAGCTACCTGTTTCCCTGTAGGCTCCAGGGCATCCCCCTCAGGGTCTACCTACTCCTGGACCGGGGGAACTTCGGTGGCTGGTTTCCCATGCCCCCTTCCTCCTCTCTCCAAGGCAGATTCCTGGGCATCCCTCTCAGGCTCTAGGTACTCTTGAGCACCCTTATGGGCTGACATTGACCGGTTGGTCACACACGCCCAGTCAGGCAGGCTCTTGAGACACCAGGTGACATTTGACAGCTGTCACACTGGCTCCTGTGTCTCTATGAGCCTCCACCTGATGGCCATATATGGTCACCCACTGCCCATATTTCCTAGTGTTGTTGGGCAGTTGGATCCCTGGGACCACCTCACAGTCTCCTAAAGAGACAAGGGACATCTCTGCAGGACCCCACCCACCGTGGACACCAATCTCCTCCCCCAAGCCTACACTCACCATCTGCCGGGCTGGAACACCAGGGGGTGCTGTCTTTCTAAATAGGCAACACCTGGGGTCATTCGTCATTTTGACCCAGGTGCCCACATTTGTAACATTTCAGATGTCCCCCTTGAACAGGTGGACCTGTCAGGGCCCCTTGCATTTTCTGGGGGGAGGCTGAGAACCTTTCCCTTGGTTCCCTTTGGGGACTTCTTTGGACTTCCCTCTGTTTATCTTTGTTCCCCCCACTCTTCTGCTGAGGACCCTGCCCACTCTTGGCTGAATCTCCCACGTGATTCTTGTGGATGTGGGTGCTCACCCAGCAGTTCGCCTCTTCAGCCAGCTTCCTAGGGTTAGTCAGCATACCATCAATCAGGTGGTGGTGCAGCTCTGGAAAACAATTACTAGACAAGTGCTCCCATGAAATCAAATCAAAGGGCTCCTGAAAATTATAAACCTTGCTGCTCTTTACCCAACCATCCAACGCTCTGTGAAAGAAAGTGACATATTCCACTCAGGTACTGCCCTCTATCCTCTTATAATTTTTAACCTCTGCCTATACATTTCAGTGGTCAAACCATACCTGGACATCAATGCATCATGTGGTGATAAGAATTATGGTCTTCAGAAGGCAAGTTTAACAGTGTGTCCCACCCCTCACTAATGAACCGCCCCAACAACCCCGCTCCCCAATCTCTCTCAGGGACCCAGTGGGAAGACATGGCTACCTCATAGGCTCTGAACCACTGCCCAATATCATCATTCTTATGAAATTCTTTCACCACATCTTTAGGAATATACACCCTGGCCTCTACAGGTACTGACGGTGTGCTGCCACCGAGGGAGAAATCTCTAAGCTCTTGGCCTTCAATTCCAATTCCCTCAAAACCTTTTCATGTTCAAACTGCAATTTCTTTTCTTCCAGGGCTAACTTCCTAGTTTGCATTTCAAATTCCAACTGCCCACTTAACTTGAGCTTGGTCAGCTCAATTTTATGCATCCTACTCTCTTTCCTGTCCTCCAGCTCTTCTGGAAACAGTCTTCTGACAGAAACTCTGCTACCTGCTGGGGAGACTACTTTCCTCCCCTCTGGACCCAATGGCCCCTGCAGCTGCTTATCTGCATTTTCGGACCCTTCTTCAGGGGTATTCCTTGCTTCAAACCAGGCCCTCAGCACCTTTTGTAACTCCTCTTTTCTGGAGATACCGGTCAAAGAAACTTTGTATCTTCTGCAGAAATGCTTAAGCTGTTTTAAGTTGTAGCATTCTAATTTCTCTTTTTCCCAATCAATATCAACTGATGCTATGGACGCTGCTTTATCCATGGTAGTTGAACTTGGCAGTTCATGGCTAAAATAGAAAATCACAGAAAAAACAATCTACCAAAAGTATGTGGTCGTGTTTTGGTCTGCACTCACTAGTAGTGTTCACCAATCACTGTACTTGAGTCACAAATGCAAGTCCAGAATCCTCACCGCAGACCACCAATGTTAGATTTGGGGGTCTCTAGTTGGCACAGGTAGGTACTTGTGACAAATAGGGACCATTGCCCCTAGTCAGGGTAAGGGGGTACACTCCTGAAATAACCCCTGCTCACCCGCTTGGAAGCTTGGCACAAGCAGACAGGCTTATCTCAGAAGCAGTGTGTAAAGCATTTGTGAACACACACAGTAATCAAGTGACAACACTACAGATGGAGACCACACAGGTTTTAAATAAAAGATAAGTATTCTTTATATAGACTTAACACAAGACCAAAAAACAACAAAAATCCACAATAGATCTTAAAATGCAACACTTTGAGTCAATGTACCTTAAGATGCGACACGCAGGGCACAGAAAGTGTTGCAGGAAAGGTGATGCGGTAGTCCCTTACACACAAGGACAGTGATGCGTTGAAGATCTGGTGCAAAGAAATAAAGATGGTGCTTTCTCCTTGATGCAACACAATTCCCGGTGATGAGGCGGCATCTGCTGCGACGGTGATCCTCTTCAATGGCGATGCGAGATACTTTACACTATGCGAGCCATGATAGGTCCTGCAACACGCCTCCCAGTGATGTGTCGGCATCAGCTGCGACGTCGATCTTCTCTCCTGGTGATGCAAGTTGCTTCCACAACGATGTGAGCCACAACAGACCCTGCAAAACCGTGTGTACAGCGGCTTCTGCTGCAACGTCAATCCTCTTCTCCAGCGATGAGCCTCGATGGCCCTGCGACACGCTTTTCCGAGATGCGGCGGCGTCTGATGCAACGTCGATCCTCTTCTCCTGCAGCATGCTTCCCGGTGATGCGGAGGCATATGCTGCAACGTCAATCCTCTTCTCCGGCGATGCGAGGCGATTCGTGTTGTGAAGCGACAGTGGCAGTTCGGTGACACGCTTCTTGTTCTTGAGTCACTCTTCCAGCTCCTTGTGACACGCAAGTCCTCAAAAAGTCCAGCACAACTGCAGGCACTTCAGGAAGACTCTTGGGGAGCTAGTGGGTGAAGTCTGTTGTCCCTGAGACTTCAGCAGGAGGTAAGCCCTGTTCCAAGCCATTGGAGATCCTTACAAGTTGATGAAAAGTACACAAAATTCCTCTCTCCTTTCTTTGGCAGTCAGGCAACCACTGCAGGCCAATCCCCCAAGCAGCACTTCAGCTTAGGGATAATCTCTCCTCAGTCTCTCTGGATCCACTCCTCAGCAAAGGTTTCTTCTTGTTGTCCAAAAGTGATCTAATTTCTTGGTATCAGGGTCACAATACTTATAACCCAGCATCCTTTGTCCTCTGGGGGCAGAGGTGCCTTTGCCTAGTCCAAACCAGTTCTGGAGCACTCTGTTGATATGACTCCTTCCTTCCTTTCACAGTGCAAGGTAGAAAAATTAGATGCGCCACAGGAGGTGGAGACAGCATTGGGGAGGGAAGGCACAGCCCTAGAGCACTCTGTTGACATGACTCCTTCTCTCCTTTCACAGTACAGGGCAGAGGCATCAGACGCACCACAGGAGGGGGCGCCAGCATTGTGGAGGGAAGGCACAGTCCTATTCAGGTTCCAGGTGCAACTCCTCCCTCCCATCTAGATGCAGATATCTCTATTCACCACTGGACTGACTCAACCTGTCTCCTGAAATCCCCCAGCCCTGTCACCCAAAGTCCAGACAAGGAATACACAACCTAGCAGAGGCAGGCTTGGATAGTTAGTCAAGAAAATACCTACTTTCTAGAAGTGGTATTTTCAAACACAGAATGTTAAAATCAACTTCACTAAAAGATGTAATTTTATCATTCTGAGTTCAGGCATACTAAACTCGAAATTCTACCATGTTCCATGAGTCAGTTAGGATTATAAAATGTAATAATCTAACTGCCCATTCTGCCCTATGGATAACAGGTAGCCTTGCAATAGTGAAAAACAAACATGGCTGTAATTCACTATTAGCACATGCCACATACACCAGGGCATGTCCAACCTTATACTTACAATGCACCCTGCCCTTTGGCCTACCATAGGGGTGTCTGAAATAAGGTAAAGGGAAGGTTTAGGGACTGGCAAGTGGGTGCACTTTCCCTGTCAGCATGGCAGTACCAGCCTGCACCTAGGCTCTTCCTTGACAGGTCTTAGACACACTTTTACAGGCTGCTTCAGTGGGTGGAAAAACCAGTGCTGCAAGCCCACTAGCGGTATCAAAACAACAATGGTCCTAGACCTATTAATTATACAGATTGACTTAAATCAATAGTCTCAACAATTTTTAGGTAGAGCAGCCACAGTCCATCTGCTCTATTGTACTAGAAAAAAAAACTTTTTGTACCACACAAAAACCTAAACCACCAACAAGAGATTACTTTTGATTTATTAACTCATTCATAATTTTTCAGGATATTTTTTGAGTTTTTACAGTTCATATTATACACAGATATTTCATTTCATTTCCAAATTGATAAAAACACAAAGGTTGCCCGAGAGAAGATTTGTGCGAAAGAGGTGATCAGAAGTGTGAAAGCAAGTGGACGGAAAAGAAAGCAAACTTAAAGAGTGTAGAAACAACTATTTACATTATTTACAAAGCAATTACAGACTTTCTGCTCAGTCATATTTGGACCCTGGCCAACTGTTTTGGAGTTTTTTAGAGCATTTTTTAGTTAGACGTATATCTGAAAAATATTTTGCACTTTATACAGTTCTTAAGTTGGTCCAAGGGTAATTAGGGATACTGTCGACGTTTCGACTCGTCTTATGCCCAACTGGTGATTTGAACCTTGGGAGTGCGAGTCTTCATCAGGACTGGAGAATGAACATGGGCAACCAAGGGATAATAATAACCCTAAGAGAGATAAAATTAGGAATTACTAACTTAGGTGGATAGGTTTTTTAATGCTTATCATGGCCGTAGCCAGAGTGAGGTATATTCTTACCCTTCAATAGGATGAAAAACAAGAGGAAGTGGTCCTGAATTCCAACTTTCCTATCAGTACTCCTTATTATGTGGATTCCATTGTCACCACATCTCGATGAGGATTCAAAGTTTCATATAAGCACCATGGTAAAAGTTACCTGCAATTAATTATACCTGTATCAGTATACAATGCACTAGATTACCATAAGATTCACCAGTGTAAAAAAGGATTTAATCCAAAACGATTTACCTTAGAGAATTGGGATAATTCGCAGACTCTAGATAGCTCCAGTGGTTGGGTCAGGTAGCTTTAAATAGAGACAAAGAATAGTCTCACTAAACATATCCAGTATTGGAACAAGGAAAGATAAAATGACAAAAAATCGGGTGTCAAACCCATTACCTTGTCAGCGCATTGGCGTGCTCAAAGTGGGGGTGCCTATTCCTCGGTTCGAGATTCTTTACACTGGAGGAAGGGAGAGACACAGAGTTAGATGTCTCCCTAAACGTTATGAGCAACCTGGGGATTCAGGGGCTAGAAAGACGTAGTCAAGGCAGAAACGTCTTACCTGTCTGCCGGTGCAGCCGGTCAGACCTCGCCTGTTCCGTGGACGCCGTTACTGTCCCGGCGCATGCGCATATAATTAAGCCTCGCGCCTCTGCCAGTGCTGGACATAGAGAGCGGACTACATGTTTAAAACCGTGTAGCGAAATACACATGTTCTTATGCTTGGCGTGCTGTCAGCAGCCAGCGAATACAAACAAAAATTAAATGTGCGTATAGAGCAGATCATTGCAAAAATTATCACGTCAGTGGAATGATGACAAAATTTTTTTTTAAAAATGCCATTTTTGGATAATTAACGCATCATATACAAAGATTTTTCAGGCTCCAATTGAGTGAATTGCTGGTATTATCGAATACTGTACTAGGACGCCATGCTGTACAAGTCAGCTTGCAGTAAAGAGATAAACAAAGGACAATTCGCACGTCATAGCCATTCCAGTAAACAATGTTCAGTATACAGTGCCAGTAGTCAGATTAACAAGGCCTAAATCGATTGGTTAGGCAAAATCGTCTGATGACACACAGTATGACTATGTTTTCATATTTATGCATACAATAAAACACACTTTCTTTGTACTTATAAATGATTAACAACATGACTAGATACATATACATTCCTGCATGTTTCTCAAGGATTGACTGCATAAGTGCATATAGTGTACCTTGAGGAAATAATGTATACATAGACATGCTCCTGAACACATTGGTACTCATATTTCAAGCAGGGCTACTTGTCTATTCATTTCCTCAAGTTCGTTGAGTCCCTTGTTGACAGTGTTAAGCGAGTATATCCACTTACATTCCCTTCTGTTCAGGGTATTTTGTAGGTTGCCACCTCGTGGGTTTTGGGTTATTTTTTCTATGACCCACCACCTCAAGCTATTTTCTGAATGTTCAAATCTGCTGAAGTGGTCTACCAGAGGGGCACCCTGAGTTTTACAACGTATTCGGCTCATGTGTTGCAAAATCCTGCATTTTATTTTTTGTGTTGTCTGACCAACGTACAGAAACCCACATGGGCACATGATTGCATAAATGAGCCATGAAGTATTGCAGTTAGTATGTTGTAGCAATTTATATGTGCGTTCATTGTGGGTAAAACTCTTACCTTCTATTGTAAGGGGGCAGGCTTTACAAGAGCCACATTTCCTGTGACCAGTCACCGTTTGTCCATCCCATAGTGTAGATTGGCTCATGATCTGTTTATTGGGTAACATAGACTGCACAAGGTGGTCGCGGATATTCATACCCTTGCGGAATGCATGTAATGGTGGTGGAATTCCCCCTAGTTCAGCACTGATTAAGTGCCAGTGGCGGTTTACACATTTTTTTATGGCATTACTTTTTGTGTTAAACGTCGTCACACAAACCAGACGTTCCTCTTTGGGTTTAGGTTTAGTGCAGAGTAAGTGTTCCCGGTGGTTATGCCACGCCCTCTTTCTGGCTTTTTTGAGCAATCTAGTGGGGTAGCCACGTTCGCTTAGTCTTGACATCAGAGTGGCTGATTCCTCAAAATAATCATCTTTCTTGAAACAATTTCGACGCAACCTTAGGAATTGCCCAAAGGGCAAGTTATCCCTAAGGTTGCGTGGATGATGACTAGTATATCTAAGGAGGGTATTCCTTTCACTGGTCTTTCTGTGTAAGGTGGTGTACAATCTACCCTCTTCTGTCTTAATTTTGAGATCCAAGAAATTGATAGTCGACACATTAGAATCCAAGGTGAACTGTATCGCATTTGAACAATTATTCACCCAACTGTGGAATTCTGTAAGTTCTGACCTTTGTCCCTACTTTGTCCCTATAATTGCTTAACTGCAATGATTTTGTACAAGTGAAATCTGAACATAGTTATAACGTTCCTATATTCGTTGTTAACCTTTGGTTATTTTCTGTGAATTTCAAAGGTTTTTCAATTTCCTAACTATAACATCCCTGTAAGCTTTGAGTTTGTTTTTTTCCAATTTCTAAAGTTTTTAAAATTCGAATTCATAACTATAACATCCCTGTAACCTATGGGTTTTTTTTGTGTGAATTTCTAAATTTTTCTAGTGTTATTTCCTAACCATACTGTTACTGTAACATTTGTTTGTTTGGTTTTTCGAGTGATCTTCTAATGTTTGTTTAATTTTATTTCCTAAACATAACGACTAACCTTTGACAATGAGTGCGTGACTAGGTGCATGAGTGTTTCAACTATGACTATGAGCGGGTGTGTGAGTGCTCTCTGTGGTGTTCTCTTCTGCTTGTTTTCTGCCTTTTTTTTGCTCACTTTTGACCTTTATTTTGCGTCTTTCTGCTCACTGCTGACCTAAATTTGCCTCTTTGCTCTCATTTCTGATCTTTATTATGCCACTTTCTGCTAATTTCTTACCTTTATTTTGCTCGTTGCTGACCATTATTCTGCCTCCTTTTGCTAGTTTCTGACCTATAAACTGCATCTTTCTGCTCGTTTCTCACCTTTATTCTGTCGCTTTCTGCTCTTTCCCACTGTCATCTTGTCTCTTAATGTTCACTGCATTGCTGACCTTTATTCTGCCTCTTTCTGCTTGTTTCTCACCTCTTTCTCCTCTTTTCCACCTGGGACCGCAAGGAGAACCTCAAGGCCCTTTCAGTCCCACGCTTCTGAATTCTGCAGCACACATAGAAAGAGGAAATTTCCTCTTAGGATTGTTTTTATGCATGATTGTTTCCCTTCTTGCACCAAAACAATCATGCTGACACCACAGACACCCTTGCACCATGGCGCACAGGTGCCTGTGTTGCAGCTAGGCAAAAAGGAATGCACCATATTGCATAAATACGTTGCATTCCTTCCCTTTCACTTTGGCATAAGGCAGTGCAGCAAGAAGGCTTGCTGTGCTGCCCTCTGCCAAATCCCCATAAATAAGGGTCTAAGTATGTATGAGGGACATGGTGCCAGAGAGAGGTTAAGAATCCATAGCAGGAGCAGTAGCAAAGCAATAAGAGGTTAACAAAATGTCAATTTGTTCTGTTCGGCAGGAATTAAAGGCAATGTATACAATTTGGAGGGACCTTCACAAGATTCAACAGACTACCTTGCCCTTATGAAGGATTTTGAAAACCAAAAAAATAAAAAAATACTTAAGTCAAACCTTTGACCATTGTGACTCATTAGTCTTACCTGGCCCGCAATCCATTGCAGTCAACCTGAATTTGTGCCTTTGTCCAAGTCTATCATTGAATTGTTTCACATTTCTTTTGACTTTAAAAGACATTACATTTCAAACAATAGAAATACATATTTCAATGTCATTACATCTGCTTGCAACCATGTTTGTGTATTTTTTCATGCCTTTCTAATAGGTTCTTGGTTTTTTTTCTTGTATTTTTACATTTATTTTTATTTAAATTAACTTCTCTAAATGAATAGTCTACTTCTTGCTACATCGATACCAGCGGTCATGCAAAATTTCTCTTTGTTTTTGCTTCGACCTTTCTAGATTGTGTTCATTTAGGTGATAAAGGCACTAAGGGGCATATTACCAACAACTAGCGATATTTATTGCTAAATGGGCTTAGCAAGTTGTTTTTTATCGCCGAGCATCGCCAGATATTATTGCAGAGATTACGTGCTATTAGCAACATTTATCTCTAAAGCGATAAAATATCCGGCGATAGCGGTGAAATGCGTGAATATCCCTGAGAATACAGCGACATTCACGCATTAACGCCAATAGGGTCTTAGCCATATTATCCACCTCCCATTGGATATAATGGCTAAGAACTGGTCTGAGCAGGTGTTAGATTTTGGAGATATTCGTGAATATTTCCATCGCTACGCCTGCGTTGATAATAGGCGATAGCGATGTTAGCGACTGTTTTTAGTCGCTTACAGGTTGGGTATGCCCACTTTGCATGTCATTAGCGATAAATATCACTGACATGCAAAGCCGGGCCCAAACTGCTCGCTATTGCCTACAAGCTGTCGCTAACTGCTGTTAGCGACAGCTTGATAATGGGGCGATAGAATTATCGTCGCTTAGCAGCTGAAAACGTTCGCTAATGCGCCAATAATCTCTTATCGCCCTCCTTGATAATATGCCCCTAACATCCTAATTAATGTTCCCAATTGTGACACAGGAGGATTTTTATAATAGTATGAAGTCTAATGTTTGAAAAAACAAATGTTTGAAAAACAAAAACAAATCAAAGAAAATGAACCCTATTCTATGTATTGTGCTGAAAACAAATGGGTGGTAATTAATATGTTGAAATATGAGAAGAGGGCAATAAAACAGAATTTAAAAGAGAAATGCGAACGACTGAGATAGGTACAACAGGAACAAACCCAGCAGAAGCTTACTTTATGTTTTCTCATTTATGTCAAAGGATAAAGTTTCTTTGTGCTCTCTCACAAAGCTAAATCTGTGCAAACAAAGAATTTCACATGGTTCTTTCGCTCTATCTCCAAACAATTGTATTTAAGAGAACGTACCCAAGACTGATGTCTTTAAAATACAAGGTTATGAAGCCAATATACTTGCATTTTATGAGTATTTGGGAGATACTATGCTATTAAACTGCAAGTAATATTCTTCTTTGCTACAAGGTCATCCAATTGCGTCTTGGATGAAAAATAAAGGTTCAGACTATTATGAAGGGTTCAGAATAAGAGAAGGAAATAGGAAGGTCCTGATCGTTTTGCTCTGGCATATCAGTCCTATGGCTACCATTTCACGTCTTATGCTTCCAAATGCAGGCAGACTCACTTACTTGGCCTCCACTAGCATTCAACAGATTGAGAGGAGCCTGGAGCATGAAATCCAGCCCTTCGTTGCTCTTTCAGCTAATCAGAAATGATCAAAATGGAAAGGTTGCTATTCCAATTGTTAAGTTGCTTATTTGGCATGACTATCAAGTCTACCATCAGCAGTCAGTATCATTACCTTTTCTCAAATTATGTGTAGTGTCTGATCATGATGTAGTCTTCATTATACTTTTGCAGTGTAAACAGGCACAGTGCTATGATGCAATATCTCCTCGTCTCTCTTCCTGGATGCAGTGCTTATGCATGAGATACTTTTTCTTTCTGCAGGACCAATTCCCTAGCTGAAACCTGAAATGTTCTTCTGAATTTGCCCCAGTTACCCTGGAGCCACCTCATAAGGGAGGAACTTACAAAGCATTTTATGTAACATACCACACCAAAAAGACAAAAGTAAAGCAGGAAATTGTCAACCACCATGCCAGGGCTGGATGCTACATCCAAAAATATATGCATACAAACTCACAATAAAACAATTAAAAACTTTACTTGAAAAAGATTTTTTCTTGTAAAGTTTTTAATTGTTCTATTGTAATTTTGTATACATATGTGTGACAAAATCTTTTTAATACAATATTAAATATTTAATACTTTTTTATGGTTTTGACCTTCCCTTTCAAGACTGTGGGTGGAATTTCAGAATGCCTCTAGGAGTGAGAGTTGAGTATTGGAACACAGGCTCTCCAAGAGTTATTGTATTTCCAATACACTATTAGTCCCTGCCTCTTGGAGTAGAGGGGTCACTCTCTTTTTCTTCTACATCCAGGAAGACCAGGACTCGGAGTAACGAATATTATAGGTAAGTAACTTGGGCATTTCTGACTGTGTTTGCTCTATTTGTGAAATTCAAACCAAAATACGTGTTACTGTCATTAGATCACACACACACGCAAACCCCCTAATGCACACACTCACACTCACTCTCACAGGTCCACAGACATACAAATGTCAAATATTTCACAATAAAAAGGACATCACATATGCATCAAACACTCTAAGGATTTAGCTTATAGTCACCTAAAATATTACTTCCTGCAAAGCATCAAGAAACACCACACACAACTATCCCACAGCAAACCCAAAAGAAATCCTCCAAACTCCAAAATAGCTACAAAGATGACAAACAGGTCATGTCAATGTGATAAGAGATACTAATTAAAAACTCCAGAGACATACCTCACTGCCATTAGTACGGAGCTGGGCGCATGCGAGCCTGGCCAAACCACCTAGTGCAAATTTTGTGCTCACTCCTTGCTGACCCCTTCTGACCGCAGGTCCTCATCCAGAATCAGGACCCGCCGGCTCTAGAAATGTGTGTGCACAATTGTAAGGGCATCTCACAATTGTGTGACCGTGGTCATGTGAAGAGAGCCCTGTGAGAATTGAGCCTCTCGGGTCTAAAGCGAGCCACTCTTCCTGAGAGTTGCAGCAGAAAGTAACGAATATGAAGGAATTGGATGTTTATCTCTATAATAAGTTCAATCAGCCCCATCCACCCTTCTTTCAGCCTTCATATCTTCTTGTACAATGCAATTTCTTGTTTTAATGTGTCTCTTTGTGTGCTATTTCGAACTCCTTTTCGTTCTATACTTTGCCATGCCTTTGGCTTCCCTCTCTTTTTTCATCAATTGATTTTCTCAGAAATGTATAATAGTCCTACAGGCGTCCACACGTTTTGCGATCAAGGTGATTGTACATAAATAAAGGGTGGTCATCTTTTGATGTGTTCACAAACGAGGATTGATTCTAAAATTAGTTTTTTCGTCTATTTTAGGAAACTCTTTGATTTTGAATGCATGTTAGGACTTTTTTTTTGCTTTTATTCTACCGGAAACAAACTTTCTGATATTTTCTTTGCTTGCATTGACTATTTATACTGATGCTTCTAAGCTATCGTTCAATATTCTTTGGTTGTGCCTGGTTCCTCTCTGAAGGCAGCAACACATACGGTCCTATTTTCCCAGATGTGCTTTTCGTATGATTGATCAACATCTGGTGGTCGTTCACTTGAATGGTTTCAAACTTTCGGCACGGAGAGGCTGCAGGCTTTCCTTTCTGCTCCTTAATGCATGAAATTCCCTTCCCTTGGAGATGGAAGGGCCTCTCACCACGGGTTTCAAAATGCAATGTAAACGGTGGCACTTCGGTAATGTCTGCATTCACTGAATTCACTCTCGGTCTTGAATTATCTTTGTTTTCTTAAATGTGTGTGTCTCGCTCACAAAAAATTGCTGCCTCTGTCTGTCTATTGCTTAATTTCGAGGTTTTCGAATATTTTAGAATTCTTGAAGACTTGTAGGAGCACTCTAGGGTTGAGCCGCAGATGCATAAAGTACTACACATGCGAAAATGTAAACACTTTTTGTAAATGTACAGGATGTGAAAATATTTACATTAAAGCTCTTCGCTAAGGTGCATTTCAACGTGCTAAAATTATTTCCTCTATGGAGCAAACATTTTTCAGGTGGAGAAATCCTAAACTCGACACACTCAAAGTTCCATAATAGAAGGGTAGTTTATTTTTGCCCTACACAACCTCGGGCCTCATTTATGAAAAGTGACGCATCACTGCGTGAAAACAGCGATGCGTCACTTTTCATTGTGCCCTCCTTGCGACACCAATGATGCGTCATATTTACAGTATGACGCATCATGGCGCAAGGAGTTACAGATACGTCAGTATTTCTGACGTATCTGTATGGAGCAAAAGTGACGCATTGCTGGAATGTGTCACTAAAGTGACGCAACTCCAGCAATGCGTCCTTTCACATGGGGCAAGCCCCATGTGAAAGGGCCTGCGTCAGTCTTACATAGATTTCACTGCGTCAATTCCATGACACTTTCTTGCGTCAATACGCCCCCCCGTTGCATACGTTATACCTGGTGCAGGTATAATGTGGCGCAGAAGTTTACAAAGTGACTCATCTACCTAGATGCGTCACTTTGTAAATATGGCACAACAAGGCACATTTTTTAGGCCACTGGTGCGTCACAAGAAGTGACGCACCGGCAGCGTAAAAGTGACGCACAGCCTCATAAATGAGGCCCTTCGTCTCTGAAGGTATCCACAGTGAGGTATAGAAAAGTATATGATATATCTACAGATTGTTTTATTTATGCTCTGTGTGTGTTAGACCTGTCATCCTTAGGGTGATATTCCCCCAAGCTTTTTTGTTGCTTCCCTCCTGTTTTGGCTGTATTCTTTTGCTGGCCATAGAACTCTGAGCTCTTTGTCACTGCTAAACTATGCTAAAATACTTGTTCGTCTCCCCTAAACATGGTAAATTTGGTGTATACCAAAGTGATATATTCAATTTACTTGTAAAGTGCTATACCATATACCTAGGACCACTAACCTTAATGCTACTAGTGGGCCTGCAGCACTGATTGTGCATAGAAATAGCCTTTCAATCCTGTATCAGTCCTGCCATTGCAAGGCCTATGTGTGCAGTTTACTGCCACTTCGACTTGGCCTTTAAAACCACTTGCCAAGCCTTAAACTCCCCTTTTATTACACATAAGTCACCCCTATGATAGGCCCTATGTAGCCCTAATGACAGGGTGCTGTGTAAGTAAAAGGTAGGACATGTACTTTTAGGTTCCATATGTCCTTGTGGTGACAAGCACCTATATTTGTTTTTCACTACTTTAAGGCCTATTCCCCTCATAGGCTAGCATTGAAAATTCCTTAATACATTTTCAAGCTGCAATTTCTAATTCGAAAGGAGTACCTGCATCATGTTTCATATCTTTTGAATGGTAATGATAAAACCTCTTCACTGGTAAAGTTGGGTTTAGCATTGCTATTTTAGAAAATACACTTTTAGAAAGTGGAAATATCTGTGTTCTTTCTACTCCATGTGCCTTTAGCCTGTCCCCAATACATGCCTGGGGTGAGTGACAGCTACACTTTGTGCATTCCATCTAGACAGCCACAAACACAGGCAGGGTGGAGGTGGGGTGAAAGAGAAAGCATCTGTATTCATCTGCTTTATGAGAGCTCTTAATGGTGAGAAAGAGAGGTGGAGAACTGACACATACACTTGAATATTTCCCACAAAAAAGGCTGATATTCCCTACTGATAATCTGGAGCCAGGGCTGGGAAGGAAGGGGGGCATGTGAACATCAAGGGCCAGCTTTGAAGTCACCCCCAACTGAAAGGCACTACTGGATATAATTTCTGGGGCTCTGACCCTACCATGACAGTACACTACTGGAGCAGTGAAGAACGTTAACAGGAGTAAAGACTACTGAGCTACAAGGATTGACACTCTGCTTGACTGCTGCTCTGGAAGAACTGTTTTTCTGCTTTTCTGTGCTGCCTGCTGACCTCTGCCCTGCTGAGAGCAAGAAACTGGACCTATCTCACTTCAATCGTGAGTGACTCCAAGGACTTGCCCCATATTCTGAAGTTTTAGGTCCATCAAAAAATTCCTTCAACCCGCATCATCATCTGTATTCTGCCGTCTGTGAATCCTGCCCTGCAAGTGGTGCCAATCCTATCCTGGGTCCATCAAAATAAGTTTTTGCTGTTCAGAACCTTCAAAATCGATGCAATTAAGAGTTTGCGCAAATTGGAACCGACTCATTGTCCTTCGATGCTGACGCAGGAGCTGATTAATGACATTGCTTCAACAGACTACGTGGCTTGAAGACAATGGACAGCGCAGCTCGATGATGTATCACCTGCATCATAAAAGGGTTCGTCTATGAAGCCTTTATCACCTGCGCATACCAGTACCGAAGCGATGAGGCTTTAATGTCTCCACTTCTTTCATCAAGGATATTTTTTCAGTGGAACCTGCATGAGTCCTGTAGCCGGCCTACCATACATCGCGTTCAGCCTGAACTTTAAATTTACGATGGTTCAGCATGATCTCAAGTAACCCTTGGGGGCTATTTGCTTCTAAGCACTATATTTTGATTTAATCATTATAAAATCATACCTCCTGTTCTACTTATTTGTTTTTTGTCATTTTGGCCTTGTTTTAATCATAGAAATATAATTTATTTTTTAACTGTGTGTGTTGCACAAATACTTTACACATTGCCTCTTTAGATAAGCCTGATTGCTCTGTGTCAAGTTAGCAGAGGGTGAACACAGGTTACCTTTTAGTGTGTACCTAACTTACCCTAACTAGATTGGTGGTTCCTGCTTTCACAGTGTGCATACTCGGACAACCGGAAACCCCATTTCTAACACTGAGTTCACCAATTTACTATGGGATTCCCCGGTCAACGCCACATCTCAGCCCCTGACAGCAGCTTTACTGCTTTATAAATTGTCATCTTGCTGGCAAGTTTAAGTGTACAAATAGCGTTATAAATCCGGTCCCTTGTCTCTAGATGTTATTTAACGTGAGCAGAATTAATAATAAGAAAAAATAAATGATATGTTATGGAGTAGATGATGGGTTTTTACTAGGTTATTCCTTACCCATCCATGAGACTTACACTACTATGAATTGTACTAAAAAACATAAATACAATATTTATTTTTCAGATTATATTTGAGGAACATTTGGACTTTCTAGAAGACATGAGATGGTGGCAAGTTGCATGAAATGGTTTGCTTGGCCTCCACTCCTGTAAACGGAAACCTCTACATCTAATAACTTCAATTTAATTTCTGAAATTAGAGTTCAGAAAAACCTTTGAAGGCAGTTAATATAATTCAAACTCTGCTTGCTTTGAGGCTATATGTTACTAAGCCTAATGCGTAACATCAGTAGTTTTAAAATGCTGAATATTACATATGTGCATGATTTAAATATAGTTGTTTTTCCATGTTTGATGGTTTTGATGTCCAACAAAAGCAGGAAGATTTTCAAAGCTTTGCCTGTGGGCTTTTATTAAATTAATAGCATGGCGCTGCTTTTACCTCATGCATTACATAATGCCTGATTTGTTTAAACATATCATTCTAGAGCCAGAAGATTTATTTGAGCATTACTTATGGATAAAAAAAGTTTGTTTTACCTTCAAGACAAAACTAGTTATCCATTCTAATTTTTTACACGCTTGTTACATCTTTCGCTGTCCATATTGTTTCTATTTAGCCTACACCACCTCTCAGAAATTGATATATATATATATATATATATATGCGTTTTATAGTTTTCATTGAGCTGTAATTCGGTCCCTTGCTCCTTTGCTAAATGTTTGACAGTGTCAATATCTTTTACATTTTAATGACATGGTACCACCGTGCTGGAGAGATTTGCGCAGTCACCAGGCAATGCACTGGTCCCCCATTTACAGAAGAAAAGTGACCATTGCAAGGGGGATGCTTTTGATCTATATGTTCCACAGTTATTGAAACTCGGAGTAAATGAATCTCCCCTCGAATATAAAGGAAAAGCGAAAGGCTGAGCAGAGAGATGCAGAAAAAAAGCAAATAAACTATATAAAAATATAAAAAAAGAAAATAATATTGAGATGGTAGCTGATCATTTTCTATCAACACCACTTTCGATCCTTGTCAAGGGGCTAAAGGATGCTCATTGTATTACTCATGAAATTTGACACTTTCTTTCGACGTTTGCTCATGAAATCTGCACTGTCACGTACATCATTCAATTTTAACAACTTCATCAGGTCAAAGAAAGCATACTTTAGGACTGAAACCGTGTTCCTCCTCACGAGAGAAGGACACATCCCACTGAAGCATTGTAGATGTTCTGACGTTGCTGTATTAGGTGGGGTAGCAAACCGGCATGGAGTGCATTTTTGTAGCAGGTTTTGAGGTATCATGACACAGCCTGGTATATGTGTAAGCCATCCTATAAAATTAATATAAATTCATTTTCTCAATTGCATACTTACACTCTCCTGGCTTTGCGCTTCCCGGGTTAGGAGTGAGTGAGTGGATTTCGCCATGAGTAAAGATGGCGGGGGCATATTATCAAGACATGCGATACAATTATCGCCGTTTTACCGGCAGAAAACTGCAGCTAAAACGGCGATAATGGGCTTGATAATATGCTCTATGGAATTCCAATTGAAGCCCATGTTAAATGTGAAGGACATCTAACATGGGCTTCGATTGGAATTCCATAGAGCATATTATCAAGCCCATTATCGCAGATTTAGTGACAGTTTTCTGCCGGTAATACAGCGATAATTTTATCGCCTGGCTTGATAATATGCCTCCAAGTTCCTTGAATCGCTTCAGCAGCCTGAAGCTCCTTCATCAAATAACGAAGGGCAGATCACGGCAAGTCTGCATGGGGGACCTAGCAGGGCATACAAACGGGTGGACCTGAGAGAAGCAAATCCCAATAGAAGCGGCAACAGAGCCTGTGGTTTGGATACCCCTCCTCCAACCGACAGAACAACAATCAGTGAGCCTGATTGCAGTTTATCTCACCTGCTGATGGTGCATAAGGGCTCGTAGGAAGAAAGTGGGACTCTGTGGGAGGCATAGAAAGAGTCCTGCCATGGAGAACACACCAGATTGAAGGCCTGTACTGACAGCATGTGTTCTGGGGTGACATTAAGAGCAGTGATGCCTGGAAACAGTAAACAGATTTTACCAAGACACAGCCGGGATGGGGTCTACTGGACAGGTAAGCGGCCACAAACATGCATCACCTTGCAGGTCTCCCTTGAGGTCCCCCTTAAATATTAACATGTTTATGCTGTCTATGCTTTGATCTAACATGCAAGCCTGCATTTGGATCCTAACCTGCTTGCATCCCTTTGTGTTAAGCCACAGGATGAACAGTGAGGCCGGTAAGGAGGTGACATCCCCCAGTAAGGAGCTACGAGTGGCACAGGCCACAAATACAATTTACCTGGTGGACAGTCCAAGCCTTTTGGAATAGGCAGCGTCCACATCCAGTGTAATAACACCTGGCAGTGCCCATTTTCGGCAATCCATCATATAGAGCCTATTTAGCAATTTCTAAGATCCCCCCACTTCATGGCATAATACCATGACCCAATTCAGACTAATGAAGTCAGCTCCTAATGCTACTACTTCAAACCACGGGATGACAGTGCGAGAGGTGAGCAAGAGTGGACAGGGTGCTTTTCTTTGCAAAAGGGAAATGTGTGCACAGAAGCATGGTGACACCAATATATGTGGCTCAATGACATAACGCTGCCATCCACTCAAGTAGGCATAGTTCCAAGGAGGGACCTTGATTCCTGAAACTAACAAAAGTGCTAGAGGGCATTTATACTCCACTGTATGGATGCTATGCTAATGTTTATGAAGAGTATTTATGCAAGACAAAGACACCATAATGACACGTCTCTTGTCCCCTGTTTGCAATCTGGAGAGACTGATACTGCCTCAGTGAGTGAGAAACCCCTCCGGGGTCTCCAGTTCCCTTGCAGGCTGCCTGTTTCGCATCCTATACATGCCAAACTCGAAAGTATCCAGGTAATTGACCGGGGCAGGAGGGCCATTTCAGCTGAATGGCAAGCCCAGTGTGATGGTGGAACACACACTGGCTACAATTATTAAGGTAGTCACAGCCATAAGTTAAAACATTACTGCAATCGATACCACAATGGAAGTTATGGATGAAGATATAAAGTCTCTCAGGTCTGACCTTTCTCATGTGCACCTACAGTTAGATAAAACGGTAAATGATTGGATGACATAGACGACCTATATAGCCTTCAACCATCCTGGGGCACTGATCTGGTCAGACTACAGAGGAAGGTATCAGACTTGGAGGACCACTTGAGAAGGGCTAATATTTGCCTATATGGTGTGATCGAGGGGATGGAAGAGGATAAAATGATTGTATTCTCAGAGTCACACCTGGACAAAGTATTGCAAAAAATGTTCCCAGGAATAATGGAATTTGAGAGGGCAAACTGTCTTTGAACCTGTTCATCTAGATCATCAAAAAATCCTAGGGGCATGATAGTGCATCTATTACATCATCAACACACTAGAATCATCCTAAATGCAACTAAACAAAACAAAGGAATGTTCGACCATGAAGGCTCAGTGGTACAGTTTGCTGCAACTTCTCTAAAGAAATGGCAATCAAAAGACATAAATTCCTTGAAATCCGACCACATCTCCAAAAATAAGGATTCAATTTCATATTGCTAGACCATGCGAAGATGATATAGACTATACAAGGTCGCACCTATGAATTTTATCAGACAGAAGACTTAGAGACTATCTTGGACACCATGGATAACACAATGGAGATGGGCTCTCCTCCAACCCAAGGGGAAAAGGAATTGGTAGACCCAGATAGTGCACAGCATTTTGTACAATGATAATGCCAACACACTAGAACCATAGGAGTGAAAAACTAATCCGCTTTTGATAAGGTGCTGGAGATCGTAACCAAGGAGCAATACAGAAACACATTGCAATCTTCTTTGAAGCATCCTATAGTGGAGACTATGGAACGCTTACCATGTCATTGCACTCATCTTAACTACTACCCTCATGAATGACCACATACCCAACTAAATGATGGAATTGTAGAAGTCTCCTCGGAAAAATAGACACAAATTGCATATGTCACAGTATCATTTACCTTTGATGAGATGGGTTAATGCCTCCTCGTGTGAAAGGGGAGGATTTAGAGTCCTGATATGCCATGGGGTTTGCTTTGGATGGGAACACATTGAAGGCCCTGGATCACCATAATTTCTCTGAAGTGAATGCAGATATAGATATTCTTCTGTTTGGTATTCCAGAAAGCTGTGGACGCAAAGTAAAAGGACAGGGGAAGGCAATACTTCTTCTGACCCATAATTGTTGTATTCAATCACAACTGGCGAACTTGAACCCCTTTAAACTATAGGCAATTTCGTTTTTGAACATGATCCTAAACATTAGGATTGAAGTGAAATTAGGTTCGACATGAGCTGCTGTTTAGGAGATCACCCTGCAGATCAAAGCTACAAAAAATGCTTTTATCTAGATAACTCTTCCTTAGCCCCAGCTATGCAAGACTAGCCCGGCTACACAATGCATAACCTCTGATCAGTACAGTGATAAACACTGTCCCATGCTTATCCCTCCTTTTCCACAAGAATTTATATGTGATTTAGTTTCATGATTACAGCATTCTCACCTCTTTCTACTTGTAACACAGAAACGATGTCACATGGCATATCAGAAGACTTACTACTGTATATTGTGTCCCTGAATGTGAATAAATCACCTTTGCCACCGGGAGGAGGACATTCAACCAATCAGGTGACTTGTAAAGCGTGACTACTTACCCGTAAGGGTCTCAAGGCAGTGGGAGGCGGAGCTGCTGGACCGTATAAAGGAGCTGTGGTTCAGTTTAAAAGCCTGGTCTTGAGGTTCTTCCTGAATTGAGACAGTGACAGCCATTGTCTGGGTGTTCCAGGTCTTTGCTACAAGGTAGGGGAAGGATCTTCCTCCGACTTTGGTCTTGCAGATAAGTGGGACGGTAGTCAGGGCCAGTTGGGCAGAGTGGAAGTGTCTGGTGGGCAGTGTTTGAGGTACTTAGGTCCTATGTCATGTAGGGCTTTGTACACGTGTGTAAGGACATTGAAGGTCATTCTTTTGTTGACTGGGAGCCAGTGGAGGTCTCTCAGGTGGTTGGTGATGTGGCTGCAGTGGGGTATGTTGAGGATGTGTCTAGTTGAGGTGATCTGAATATTCTGCAGATTGTTGAGGAGTTTCTGGATGATGCCGGTATAGAGTGTGTTGCTGTTGGTGATTCGGCTGCTAATGAGTGTGTTGGAGAGCATTTTTATGGACTCATTAGGGATCCACTTGAAGATCCTTTGGAGCAGACATAATGTGTGGAAGCAGAACAATGAGATGGTGTTGATCTGGAAGTTCATGGGGAGCTAGGAGTCCATGATGATGAGGAGGTTTTGTGCATTGTCAGTGGGTATAAGGGGGATTCCAAGTGCTGTGGGCCACCAGGACTAATCCTAGTAGAAGGGGGTGGAGCCCACAATGAGGACTTCGGTCAAGAACTCCAAATACCTTCCATACAAATTGACAAGTTGAATCAGATTAGGGTTGAAAGATTATAGGCAGTAGTCAGCACAATGGCATCGCACTCAAACATGACCTCCTCTCCACCTCCCTCAAACACCTCTAGGTTAGGGTGTGAGATTACAAAGAGGACTGGAAGACTGCTTTCAGACCGCCACCACCACCAATATCTGGGCTCCTGTGGTGGGGAAGGCAAAGGCATCAATGGAGGCGTTGCTGGCATTGGCACTGTTGTGTGTATTATGACACCACCATGATGGGGGTCAGCTGAAAAGCAGGTTTTGGGGAGCAAAACTGTCTCCAGGGTGAGTGTACCCTTGAGAGATGCTACTGGTGTCAGCAATGTTTGCCCCTATGCCATCGAGTCAGTTATTCACACTGTTTCTTTTGCAGAATGTACTGCAAGGAAACAGTGCAACTGACTGGTTGGAGCCTGTGCAGCATGACCGCAGCAGCTTCAGGCTCAGAAGCAGAGCCAAAGCGTTTCCCCCTATGTCTCTGCCAGCCTCGCAGTGAACTTGTGATGCAGCGGAGAAGATGGTGCCAGATTGGCGGCGTTTCATTGGCTGCTGCCGTGCTGTCAAACTTGGAGTCAGGCCCAAAGTCTGGAGCGAGTTCTCAAAAGCTGCCAAAACTGAGGAGTGTGCTGAACAACAAGCTACTGACATGGAGGCCGAAGATGCTCAGAGTGAGTCAGTCATGAATATGAAAAATAGGCAAAAGTATAAGGCAGAAGGACACAAAGTGATGTCTCCATGGAAATAGAAGTTGTGTTTCAAGTGTGGATTTACGTTTCCACATGAAGATACATTTTCTGACATTGGACCGATCTGCAAAGGCTGTTGGAAGGAGAATCATTTTGTAACAGTTTGCAAGGCAAAGGAAAATTTAAATGTATCACTGTGCAAAGACAAAATGCACGCCTGAACATTCAAGAAGTGTTGTTTGATGGACGCCCACAAGGCCAAGCGACCACACCAACTGAGGCAAGTTAACACCAAATGAAGTCGCTCTCCATGTAAATCATCGTCAAACAGTTCTTCCGTATCAATGTCAAGTGAAAGTGAAGAAGATGGTTTTGCAATGTCTATGTTTACCTCAGAGAAACATGTTGGACTGGGTGCATGTGAAGAAAAATATAGGCCAAAGAAAAGACAACATGAAAAAGCATCAAAGTCACTCAAACATTGTCCGAAAATTGGACTAAAAGTAAATGGTTACTCAATACATTTTATTATTGACAGTGGTGTATCGATAAACATTATGCCTGAGGAGAAATATAGTAAACTATCTCCATTCCCATGACTTATGCCATCAAAAACTAAAGTTTATACATGAGCTGCATTTACATCACTTAAAAGTTAAGTTTCACACGTAGTAATGATGAAACACAAGAAAACAAAAGTACAAGCACCCATTCATGTACTTCAAGGTAGGGCATCAAATGCCTGTTTTCCTAGCTTCAAATGCAAAAACAACTGTTGATGGACAGAATGCAGAACAATGTTATACATTCATCCTAGTACAAAGATCTGGGCCTAAATCCATCATTTTTTTATTTTTTTGCTCACTACACCACCCCAGTTCAGACATGGCCATATGCAAATCAGCCTTGACCCTGTGCCTCATGGGAACAGTCCAGCCCGAATTTATTACAATTAAATGACTTCCCACCCTATTCCCCTATAAACCCACAACCCACTACAGAACTAGAAAACACAACATTTAACATAAAGAAAATTGATAACTACTGAAAATGTAACACATATACTAAAAAACATAAACAACACTTATACAAAAAACATACATCACACATATTTAAATATACACTAAAATACGTTGCACTAATAAGTAGATTGATATTTCAAACAACTATATTTTTGCAAACAATATTAATGACTTTTATATTTTTTAAAACAATATTTGTTATTTCAATTCGATATTCTTGACCACTATACTTCTGCTGTCGATTTTCTTTGTGACGATATTTCCAACTTGATATTTGCGTAAGTCGACATTTCCAACTTTCTATTCTGTCTAAATACCACAACGGACGTCACCTGATGGTGCTTGTTGATGAGAACTCCCATTTCCTTTCAATTGAAGGTCTCTCATCTACCACTCAGGAAAGAGTCATCAAGAGACTAAACGGCATCTTCGCAACATGGGGTGTTTCTGCATTCTTGAAATCTGACAATGCCCGACCTTTAAATAGTCAAGAATTAATAGACTTTCACAGTCATCCTAATGTGAAAACAAAAGAAGAGCACCCCTCTTTGGCACATGCTAATGGCTTTGTTGAAAGTTTCATCAATATGCTCAAGAAAGCTGTTCAGCAAGCTGTATTGGAAAAGCTCAACCATAAAACTGCCTTGAATTCTACTCTTTGAGCTTACCATTCGACCCCTCACTCAACATCGGGTGAAAGCTCTACAACCTTGATGTTCAGGAGAGCCACGATGACCGAGTTACCTCAATGAACCCACAGAAGGTCAAGTTCTGCGGAAGCAACCCGTATAAAAGACTTGGACTGCAAAAGGAAAATGAAGGTCTATAAAGACAAGAGCTGACATACAAAAGACGCTACTTTCACTAGAGGAGATCAAGTGCTTGTTCATCAGTTTAGGAGACAGAAATCTGATGCCCTGTTCAATTCTGTATTTACAACAAGGGGTGGTGAGGGACAGAGTCTCTGAATTAAGCAGAAAGCTCTCACCCAGTCAAGAGATCAGGGCTAGATCCAACACCGTTTTTTAGCTCACTGCACCATCCCAGTTTCAGAACCTGGCTGTATGCAAATTAGTCTGTGCCTGTCCCAGTGCATGATGGGAACAGGGCAAACCAAACTACAAAAGCCAATTCTTACACTGGGAAGGAAACAAGCTCCCGGGGACCGGTTTCTGGCATTACAGCTGTCTTCGGCCCGGTTTGCTTGAATCCTGATGGTGCAATGAGCAAGGGTCTCACATCTGAGAATACCCTTCCACGCTTAGGGTGGACAAAAATATTTACAACAAGGGGTGGTGAGGGACAGAGTCTCTGAATTAAGCAGAAAGCTCTCACCCAGTCAAGAGATCAGGGCTAGATCCAACACCGTTTTTTAGCTCACTGCACCATCCCAGTTTCAGAACCTGGCTGTATGCAAATTAGTCTGTGCCTGTCCCAGTGCATGATGGGAACAGGGCAAACCAAACTACAAAAGCCAATTCTTACACTGGGAAGGAAACAAGCTCCCGGGGACCGGTTTCTGGCATTACAGCCGTCTTCGGCCCGGTTTGCTTGAATCCTGATGGTGCAATGAGCAAGGGTCTCACATCTGAGAATACCCTTCCACGCTTAGGGTGGACAAAAATATTTACAACAAGGGGTGGTGAGGGACAGAGTCTCTGAATTAAGCAGAAAGCTCTCACCCAGTCAAGAGATCAGGGCTAGATCCAACACCGTTTTTTAGCTCACTGCACCATCCCAGTTTCAGAACCTGGCTGTATGCAAATTAGTCTGTGCCTGTCCCAGTGCATGATGGGAACAGGGCAAACCAAACTACAAAAGCCAATTCTTACACTGGGAAGGAAACAAGCTCCCGGGGACCGGTTTCTGGCATTACAGCCGTCTTCGGCCCGGTTTGCTTGAATCCTGATGGTGCAATGAGCAAGGGTCTCACATCTGAGAATACCCTTCCACGCTTAGGGTGGACAAAAATATTTACAACAAGGGGTGGTGAGGGACAGAGTCTCTGAATTAAGCAGAAAGCTCTCACCCAGTCAAGAGATCTGTTCAATTCTGGCCATTTAATCTTTTTACCAGCAAAAGGACACATGGTGACGGCCTTTTACCCCAAGAGCTGGAATGGGTGGAGTGTAGGATGGCTACAAATTTTACTTATCATGGATAATTTCTTGAATTAGAGCCCTTACATAAGCGTCCCACCCCACCAGCAGCCATACAAATATTATCTTCCTTGGTGGTGGCTTGAGAATTATTCCCACTTAACAGGTTGTCTTTGACCACATGGACACTCAGTAAGATATTTAAATATTTGCCCAGTTCAAACTGTTTTTCACTCGCCACCTTCCCAGGATTATCTGAACCAGGTACATACACAGGCACTTTGGAAAGTACTTTGTTTGGAGTGTGCCCTCCTAATACTTGTCCAGGCATGTTATTTATTACTCTCTAAACTCCACATAGATGATGGTATCAACGAAGACCTGAACACAGTACCCTAGCAGTCATGGCTTGTTTTATCATGTTTATATATGAAGTCTTTTTGCTCTATATTGGTTGTCTCAATTAAAGACAAAGTCCCAGAACAGACATATAATCCATGTAACCATTGGAGACCAACTCAGGATAGTTGAATGAAATTAATGAACTGCTCTCATGGCTACCAGACACTGCATATCCTTTATGACTGCTCGAGCACCCATATTTCTCTTAGGCCATATTTAAAGGAATCAAGAACATTAATTGATTGCAATCAACATGTACCTATACTGTGTAACAGAATTTATCGGCTGAATGTAGTCCAAATAGATAACTCTAAATGAGATGTTAAAGACTGTGAGGAGAGTCTGCAAGGGTATCATAACAAGCGTTGATCGGTTGTCAAACATCACATTGTCAAACATAATTTCTATTCTACTTATGTAAACTGGACCACCAGTAGATTTGTTGCAGCGCTGATACACATGCATTTTTCCCAGCATGGGCAGACACCAACCACTCATGGGCTTCCTTAATTAAGTCTAATCTGGTCATATTATTATGAATAATTCTGTATCCCACTCTGGAAATAGCAACCACCAGTGTCTTATCTGAATAAAGGGTACAAGAGTATTTGAGAGCAAAGCCACCTGGAAGCTTTTTACTCTTCATAGTTGCCTAAATCACAGCTAGTATATCTGTGTCGATCTTAGTTTGAGATCTGGTTAAGACTGCTGCATTGACAGTCTGTATTGCAAATTTTATAGGTAAATCAGCCTGATTGTCACACTGATGGCCTAAAGTGTGCATCACATGGGACAATGGAAGCTTATCTTGTAAGACAGCTTTCCACAGAGCTGTAAATTCTTCATAGTTTTCCCTTTTGAATCTTTGAATTCATTTACGGGCCAATGTTTTAAATCTACATTGTAAATCTGCACACAGAAGGATGCATTTGACACCATTGGTGTGGGACCTGCCATGTCAGCTTTCTGTTGTGAAAGTATAGAGGCTTCAATTTCTGCATGTTGTGCAGCGCTTTCCTCTAGGTTTTTGTTGTGGTTGAGCTGTGGGTGGAACTCACCATCTTTCATTACAGCCTGAACTGCTGGGCATTCCGCAGTGTACTTATGATTGGTTCCTGCCACAGGATGTGCAGAACCGTCTTTGCAGAACAAGCTCTGACTCAAAGGAAAAGGTTTTTGTAGTTGGAGTAATATTCTGCTCATATTAAAGGAACTCTTGTGTCATATTATACTGAAACTTCACCTCGACTGCACATTAAGAAAGAGACTCACTGCACTCATCATGGGAGTAGAGCTCCAGCATTTAGAATGCTTGCTTTAGTTGCTGCCTTGGGTGCTTCTAAGTGAGAAACCACACTTATTTGTTTTCTCTGAGCGAGCAGGTATTATTTCAAAATAGCTTTCTGCACAGATTCGAGAATTTTCTTGATGGAAGCAAAACATGCTTCAACTGAAAAATATATGTGTGGCTTCTAAGCTATGGAAACTTCCTGTCCCTCATTGTAGATTAATTATGTGGAACCTGAGTTGCTTGGTACTACTTTTGATCATTTACGCTAACAGAGGATTGTCCTCTTCATGAAAATTGGAAGATCAATACCTGACAATTGACTGTTGCCATGTTCAAGCCGAGGCTAGACACATTACTGCTACCTCATATACTTGTGAACTTATAACTATATCTCACAGACAAAACTATATAACCCCTACCTCACTTTATTTATTTATCCATATTATCCTTGATATGCACTGGAATGCCATATAACCCTACCTCACCGAGCTTGGTTTGATACCATGACACAAGCCAAGCCTTGCTCGCCATCTAATGCTAATTGCACAGACATTAGGAATTTATATATCTAATCACGTCCATACATTATATTGCCTTCTACCTCATATCTATTTTGTTGTTATTACTGCTATTATAATGTCTATATGTTATTCTTTCCTTGTTAAGCGCTCTGATACCCACGGGTCTTGTCCGCGCTATACAAAACACTATAAATAAATAAATAAATAAATAAATGATTGGTTTGTTTTCCTTTCTCTACTTTGTAAATATTTTATCTCTAGCCTGTTTGTGTGTAGAGCACAAAAGATACCCGTGTATTTATGTGTCCATTGCTTTGAAGACTACCTGGAAGAAACCAAGTCATACAATGGTTTCACTCACTCAGCATAGTGTGGCAAGTAAGTACATCAAGAGTTAAGGAATCCCAACCAGCATTGTAACTTCATCAGTGTGTTAGGAGGCTGCAGAGAAGCACATTAAGTGCTAGACCCCTGCCCTCCTTGGATAACTCATATCCAAGAAACTTCACCTTAAGGAAGGCAACTTTATACATTTTAAGTTAAATTTCATAACCTCGAGCTATTAGCACTGTCACAATCCAGACCATCCTATCTAGGTTTGCATCTAAATTGTTATCAGTGAAATAGATGTCATTAATGTATGATGGTGCTTCGACACCCAGTTGTAAAGTTGTCCATTATATGTACATAGAATAGGCTACAGCTGTTCTTATACCGCATAGGCAACCATTTGAACATGAACTGCACTCAGTTGAAACTAGAAACGGTTAGATACTCACTTTCAGGTGCTATATTTTGACTGAAAAACCCATTGTAGATATCCAGGGTTGTTTTGTACTTTTTCCATACCAGGTTTGTCATTAAATATGCCCTGTTGGCATTTACCACTGTACATGCTTGTGTGTGACTGTTTTGATTTTTATAATCTAAAATAATTTTATAAGATTCCTCTAGTTTTTAGATGGGAAAAGGAGTATTCTTTTTGAGAAAGACAATGTGCTATAATGCCTTAATATTGTAATTGATAAACTGTTGATTTTAGATTGTGCATTGCATCTGGCTAAGGTATGGGAATGAGCTTGAGGTTGGGGCTGTAGCGTAAGGGAACGGAGTGTCAGTCCCACCATGCTTAGTTTCTGTATAAGGTTGTTATAGGAAATTGGGTAATTAGTTGTGCAGGATGTGAGGCCTATGCAAATACGAGGTCCACAATTTACCCTTGCTGAGAACCAAGTGCCCCATTGTAGTGCTTGACTGTCTAATCAGTAGCAAAGCAGAGCTGTCCAAGGCCTAGTCAGGGGAGGTGGTGTGGCCAGTAATCACCATTCGCTGGCACACAATAATGTATCTCAACTAATGATTGTCCAGTCAGTGCTTTTTCTTAAGAAAAAGGAAAAGTATGTTTCTTAGACACACACTACTAAATAGTATGCATTATCTTACAAATATGTACATAAGGTAGATATAAATATCTTGGATTGCATTATTAAATCACCTTTGACCCCTAAAGGGTCATAGCCCCCACAATTTTGGTGCCCTGCCCACACCCATACCAGACAGCATATAACAACATATTGGGGTATTACTTTGAATGAAACAAGTCTATTGACTTTATCAAGGATTAACAGAACATTAAAAGTCAAACAATCTACATGCTATAGGTTCATGCAATCAATAAAAAACAGATGTAAATGCATTTACCTTTGTTAATAAAGCATTTCAATATCATCAACATAAATGGTTATTAAACGTATTGAAACTAAACAGAACATGTGTTTGTGTCTTCTTCATACAATTTCAGGCCACATAAAGTTCAGCCATAGAAACAACATCTAAAGGGTGTTGCACTCAGAGTTTAAAAGCAACAGCTCCAGCTCCAGCCTAGGGAGTGCTTAAAAACAATGATGAAAAATCTGGAGGGTCATGAATTCCATAACCATGCTAACGTAGGGTCACTCTTGAATTTCACAGGGACTGCTTGATTCCTGCAGTATCCATGCAATATCATGGGTGGTGGCCCTGCTCTCCTGGTGTGACCAAAAGCCCCAAAATGACTAAGGCAAATAAACCCCACAGGGTATTATGGGGAGCTGGAATATATTATTATCTGCTTGGCCGCTTTTGTTTAATGTTGTGCAACTATGAGCTGAGCTGCTTTGGGTTGCCCAGCCACATGACAAAACTGTTGAGGCAGCTCAGGGAGCCCACCCCTATTTGTCGCTGCCAGTTTCCCACCTGCAGTGACGGTTGCCTATGCCTCCCAAGCCCTCTCAATGTGGGCAGGGTATTCTGCGTGTGATGTCTTCACAGCTCACCCAAAACATCGGAACAGAGAGCAAAGCAAGTCAGCCATTGTCTAGGGGCATAACGGGGCTCCTCTAATCTACTGCTTCTTTAGGACCTGGAGATGGGGTCCATGAGATGGGGTCCTGGAATCCTTCCCACGTTCCCAGTGTATTGCAGCCCACAAAGGTATACACCTCTGAAATTATTCTCTGTAGTTCCTGTTCACAGTCCTGAACTGGAACTGCTGCGAGCCTCTGGTGTGTAGCAGGAACTAACACTCCTTGCTTAATGTTGTGCAGGATGATTGTAAAATATTTTCCCATTAACTGCATCCCTAAGTTTCCAGAGCCAGTGCAGCCCATGCTCATTTTGTACTTTGTTCATTACTTCAGGGATAACTGCTGATAAAGGTTGCCATTCGTGTTATTGTAGATACAAGTGAGCGTTCTTCCCAAGGGTAGACACATATTCTATGCTTGTTTTGGGTTGTCACTTCCAACTGGTTGGTCTTGCAGCAATCCAGAAGGGAGTTTTGTGATGCTTCATGGGCTTCTTCCCCATAATAGCGTTTATCGTGTATAGACTGATCACTTGTTTATAAGTATCAAGGAGCCCCTGAGAATTAGATACAGTAATTCCTAGGTCAGGGAAAACAACACATGAAATGTAACAACCTAGGCAACACATTCTTAACAATTGTGAAGTAAGAGACCCAAAGAAGGAAAAAATTGTAATACCAAAAAAATCCAATGGCTAGAAATGTATTCATTAATACATTTAAAAAAAAAGAGTAGCCACGTAATACCTAAAATGGTGATATAAAATATATACTATTTTTATAAAATTGACAACATTCTAGTTAATCTACAGCACATAGAATCAAAAGTATCTAGAAAGTTATATTATATAAACTTCTCTTTGCGGCTCGAACAGGCCTACTACATATAATATACAGGACAGATTTTCATAATCAGCTACTCCAGAAGAAGGCGCTGGTCACCGAAACGCGCGTCGAGAACTTATCTATGCCACTTTTTTAAACTGTATTTGTTTTCTGTTTATTGAATTTTATAGTGTTGAATTAAGTGTATATATTTTCGTTGATTGCAATAGGATTTCTTTTTTTAAATGTATTAATACATTTCTAGCCATTGGATTTTTTGGGTATTACAATTTTTTCCTTCTTTGTGTCTCTTACTTCACAATTGTTAAGAATTTGTTGCCTAGGTTGTTACATTTCATAGACTGATCACTTGTACAGCAAATTGCCCCTGTGCTGCAGACCCGGCTAGAGCTGGTCTAGGCCCATGTTTTATTATTTTTTAACACAACGCAGTAAAACAACTTGCTGCACTGCATGAAACGAAATGGGCAGGAATGCGTCATATTTACCATTATATGGTGCATTCCTATTCTTTCGTAGAGCCAACGCAGGTACCCTTGTGCCATGGTGCAAGGGCACCTGTATTGCAGGCAGAATTGTTTTTGCACAGGAAGGAATACCTTCCTGCGCAAAAATAATCCTTAGCGACAATTTCCTTTTCCCAGGTGTGCTGTAGATTACAGCAAACTTAGAAGGAGGAAACAAGGAGAAATATAGAAATGTTTCCATGTTTCGTCCCTTTTGGGAAGGTAAACAATTCTCACACATCTCCCAGAGCTATCATTGTTGGTAATTTTGAGAATGTGTCCGAATCCATGGGTGGATGCATGGGAATACTCGTGTACACCCATGTAATGCCTCCACCACAGAGTGTAAGACACAGCAGTGATTTGTGCTTCCTTGGGTTACACCAGATTTACTAAGCCACGCAGGACCATGCAAGGTAGCCTTATGTGGCTTGGTAAATCTTTGTATAGGTTTTTGCATTGCCCTACATTGCCTTCTGTGGAGGAAGGGCAATGTAAAACAACCATAAATCTTTCCCTTAGTGTTTATATTTATTTTGAGCTCTTACTCCATCTATTTTCTGTATAAAAAGACTGTATAACTCAGAAATCCTACATTACCAGCTATGGGTATGTTTTCAGAATATAGACAGGATAAGTATATAGGTATACAGGGAATGTTGCTCCCTTATTACTCAGGGGACCAAAATTAACATGCCTGCATATGTGTGTGATAACTTACCAGCAAACCCAATCTTTGTGCTTTTGGTAAGCCAAACTGTTATATAACAGGGGTTGACCCAATATAGTCCAAGGACCTGGGTATTCAGCAGTATAGACAACAATTGGTCCTCGACATAATTTTACCATTGAGAAAGATCATAACATTTGGTCAAGTTGATTAACTCCACACCAAGACTGAATCTATAGTCTTAATAGCATAGATGATACTAGCCCACAGCCTCAAATTTTTTTACAACAAGTGCCAATAAACCAATGAAACAGAAGGAGGTCCAATTGGGACGATTAATTTAATATACCATATATCAACGTATGAAGATCAATGTATCTATATACATATATTTACACAAATCATAAGGCAAAATACATTTTTCTAAAAGAGAGAACGTGCACAGAGAAAGATAAAGTATGTGCTCAAGTGAATGATCAAGAAGATCAGAAAACAGTGTAGATCATTTATATACAAAGAAACATTGAGCCTGTCCTAGGTAATGCTTGTAAAAAATACTTCTTTTTTACTTGCTAAATGCTATTTACAATTCCTTGGTCCTTAAATTGCACCGTTGTTGTTTTTAATTGACGTGCACTTTGAGAGATATTCCCCCATTACTCCATCCTGATGAAGACCCGTTGTTGAGGACTTGAACCACCCACTATATGGTTGGGTCGAAACGTCGACGACATTCCCCTTTGGGAGCCTGTACCTACTGACCCCTGTCCCTTGTCCACCCCCCATCCCCTTCTTCCTGGCAATCTTATTGCCAACGGTGCAATTTAAGGACCAAGGAATTGTAAATAGCATTTAGCAAGTAAAAAAGAAGTATTTTTTACAAGCATTACCTAGGACAGGCTCAATGTTTCTTTGTATATAAATGATCTACACTGTTTTCTGATCTTCTTGATCATTCACTTGAGCACATACTTTATCTTTCTCTGTGCACGTTCTCTCTTTTAGAAAAATGTATTTTGCCTTATGATTTGTGTAAATATATGCATATAGATACATTGATCTTCATACGTTGATATATGGTATATTAAATTAATCGTCCCAATTGGACCTCCTTCTGTTTCATTGGTTTATTGGCACTTGTTGTAAAAAATGTTGAGGCTGTGGGCTAGTATCATCTATGCTATTAAGACTATAGATTCAGTCTTGGTGTGGAGTTAATCAACTTGACCAAATGTTATGATCTTTCTCAATGGTAAAATTTGGTAAGCCAAAGGCATTTCCAGATAGTCATGTGCTGTAAAGTGTACAAAGCAGTACAAAAAGAGGTGGTGATGGACGGAGCATCTGAACCAATCAAACACTCACACTCAGTAAACAGATCTGGGTTTAATCCATCACCGTTCTTTAGCCCACTCTGCCACCCCAGCTCAGACATGGCCATATGCAAATCAGTCTGACCCTGTGCTTCATGGGAACAGTCCAGCCCAAACTGCCAAGCCATGCCTTCCGTGGACCGGACTCAAGCTTCCTAGGACCGGTTTCTGGCATTACAGCCATCTCCAGCCAGGCTTGCTTGAATCCAGTGGCAAAGAGAGCAAGGGACTCACGTCCGAGCATACCCTGCCAACTTATGGCGAACAAAGCAAGACAAAAGGGGGTGGTGATGGATGGAGCATCTGAACCAATCAAACACTCACACCCAGTCAACAGATCTGGGTTTAATCCATCACCATTCTTTAGTCAACTCAGCCACCCCACTTCAGACATGGCCATATGCAAATCAGTCTGACCCTCTGCCTCACGGGAACAGTCCAGCCCGAACTGCCAAGCCATGCCTTTCCAGGACCGGACTCAAGCTTCCTAGGACCGGTTTCTGGCATTACAGCCATCTTTAGCCAGGCTTGCTTGAATCCAGTGGCAAAGTGAGCAAGGGACTCACGTCTGAGCATACACTGCCAACTTATGGCGAACAAAGCAGTACAAAAGGGGGTGGTGATGGACGGAGCATCTGAACCAATCAAACACTCACACCCAGTCAACAGATCTGGGTTAAATCCATCACCGTTCTTTATCCCACTCTGCCACCCCAGTTCAGGCATGGCCATATGCAAATCAGTCTGACCCTGTGCCTCAAGGAAACAGTCCAGCCCGAACTGCCAAGCCATGCCTTCCCTGGACCGGACTCAAGCTTCCTAGGACCGGTTTCTGGCATTACAACCATATTCAGCCAGGCTTGCTTGAATCCAGTTGCAAAGTGAGCAAGGGACGCATGTCTGACCATACCCTGCCAACTTATGGCGAAAAAAGCAGTACAAAAGGGGGTGGGGATGGACGGAGCATCTGAACCAATAAAACACTCACACCCAGTCAAGAGATCAGGGTTTAATCCATCAACGTTCTTTTGCCCACTCTGCCACCCCAGTTCAGACATGGCCATATGCAAATCAGTCTGACCTTGTGCTTCATGGGAACAGTCCAGCCCGAACTGCCAAGCCATGCCTTCCCTGGACCGGACTCAAGCTTCGTAGGACCGGTTTCTGGCATTACAGCCATCTTTAGCCAGGCTTGCTTGAATCCAGTGGCAAAGTGAGCAAGGGACTCACGTCTGAGCATACACTGCCAACTTATGGCGAACAAAGCAGTACAAAAGGGGGTGGTGATGGACGGAGCATCTGAACCAATCAAACACTCACACCCAGTCAACAGATCTGGGTTTAATCCATCACCGTTCTTTATCCCACTCTGCCACCCCAGTTCAGGCATGGCCATATGCAAATCAGTCTGACCCTGTGCCTCAAGGAAACAGTCCAGCCCGAACTGCCAAGCCATGCCTTCCCTGGACCGGACTCAAGCTTCCTAGGACCGGTTTCTGGCATTACAACCATATTCAGCCAGGCTTGCTTGAATCCAGTTGCAAAGTGAGCAAGGGACGCATGTCTGACCATACCCTGCCAACTTATGGCGAAAAAAGCAGTACAAAAGGGGGTGGGGATGGACGGAGCATCTGAACCAATAAAACACTCACACCCAGTCAAGAGATCAGGGTTTAATCCATCAACGTTCTTTTGCCCACTCTGCCACCCCAGTTCAGACATGGCCATATGCAAATCAGTCTGACCTTGTGCTTCATGGGAACAGTCCAGCCCGAACTGCCAAGCCATGCCTTCCCTGGACCGGACTCAAGCTTCGTAGGACCGGTTTCTGGCATTACAGCCATATTCAGCCAGGCTTGCTTGAATCCAGTTGTAAAGTAAGCAAGGGACTCATGTCTGACCATACCCTGCCAACTTATGGCGAACAAAGCAGTACAAAAGGGGGTGGTGATGGACGGAGCATCTGAACCAATAAAACACTCACACCCAGTCAACAGATCTGGGTTTAATCCATCACCGTTCTTTAGCCCACTCTGCCACCAAAGTTCAGTTATGGCAATATGCAAATCAGTCTGACCCTGTGCCTCATGGGAACAGTCGGCCCAAAATGCCAAGCCATGCCTTCCCTGTGCCGGACTCAAGCTTCCCAGGACCGGTTTCTGGCATTACATCCATCTTCAGCCAGGCTTGCTTGAATCCAGTGGCAAAGTGAGCAAGGGACTCATGTCTGAGCATACCCTGCCAACTTATGGCAAACAAAGCAGTACAAAGGGGGATGGTGATGTACAGAGCATCTGAACCAATCAAACACTCACACCCAGTCAACAGATCTGGGTTTAATTCATCACCGTTCTTTAGCCCACTCTGCACCCCAAGTTCAGACATGGCCATATGCAAATCAGTCTGACCCCGTGCCTCATGGGAACAGTCAAGCCTGAACTGCCAAGCCATGCCTTTCCTGGACCGGACTCAAGCTTCCTAGGACCGGTTTCCGGCATTACAGCCATCTTCAGCCAGGCTTGCTTGAATCCAGTGGCAAAGTGAGCAACGGACTCACTTCCGAGAATACCCTGCCAACTTATAACGAACAAAACAGTACAAAAGGGGCTGGTGATGGACGGAGCATCTGAACCAATCAAACACTCACACCCAAGTGAGCAAGGGACTCACGTCTGAGCATACCCTGCCAACGTATGGCGAACCAAGCAGTACAAAAGGGGGTGTTGATGGACGGGGCATCCGAACCAAACACTCACACCCAATCAACAGACCTTTGATCAATCCATCACCGTTCTTTAGCCCACTGTGCCACCCTAGTTCAGTCGGGCCATATGCAAATCAGTCTGACCCCGTGCCTCATGGGAACAGTCCAGCCTGAACTGCCAAGGCATGCCTTCTCTGGACCGGAAACAAGCTTCCGAGGACCGGTTTCTGACATTTCAGCTGTCTTCAGCCCGGCTTGCTTGAATCCAGTGGCAAAGTGAGCAAGAGACTCAGGTCTGAGCATACCCTGCCATCTTATATCAAACAAAGTGTTACAAAAGGGGGTGGTGATGGACGGAGCATCCGATCCAATCAAACACTCATACCCAGTCAACAGATCTGGGTTTAATCCATCACTGTTCTTTAGCCCACTCTGCCACCCCAGTTCAGACATGGCCATATGCAAATCAGTCTGACCCTATGCCTCATGGGAACAGTCTAGCCTGAACTGCCAAGCCATGCCTTCCCTGGACCGGAAACAAGCTTTCGAGGACCAGTTTCTGGCATTTCAGCCTTCATCAGCCCGGCTTGCTTGAATCCAGTGGCAAAGTGAGCAAGAGACTCACGTCTGAGCATACCCTGCCAACCTTTGGCAAACAAAGCAGTACAAAAGGGGGTGGTGATGGACGGAGCATCTGAACCATTCAAACACTCACACCCAGTCAACAGATCTGGGTTTAATCCATCTCCGTTCTTTAGCCCACTCTGCCACTCCAGTTCAGACATGGCCATATGCAAATCAGTCTGACCCTGTGCCTCATGGGAACAGTCCATCCTGAACTGCCAAGCCATGCCTTCCCTGGACCGGACTCAAGCTTCGGGCTGGACTGTTCCCATGAGGCATGGGGTCAGACTGATTTGCATATGGCCATGTCTGAACTGGGGTGGCAGAGTGGGTTAAAGAACAGTGATGGATTAAACCCAGATCTGTTGACTGGGTGTGAGTGTTTGATTGGTTCGGATGCTCCGTACATCATCACCATTCCCTTTTGTACCACTTTGTTCGCCATAAGTTGGCAGGGTATGCTCAGACGTGAGTCCCTTGCTCACTTTGCCACTGGATTCAAGCAAGCCAGGCTGAAGACGGCTGAAATGCCAGAAACGGGGCCTCGGAAGCTTGTTTCTGGTCCAGGGAAGGCATGGATTGGCAGTTCGGGCTGGACTGTTTCCATGAGGCACGGGGTCAGACTGATTTGCCTATGGCCATGTCTGAACTGGGGTGGCAGAGTGGGCTCACGAACAGTGATGGATTAAACCGAGACCTGTTGACTGGGTGTGAGTGTTTGATTGGTTCGGATGCTCCGTCCATCACCGCCCCCCTTTTCTACCTCTTTGTTCACTATAAATTGGCAGGGTATGCTCAGGCGTGAGTCCCTTGCTCACTTTGCCACTGGATTCAAGCAAGCCAGGCTGAAGACGGCTGAAATGCCGGAAACCGGTCCTCGGAAGCTTGTTTCTGGTCCAGGGAAGGCATGGATTGGCAGTTCGGGCTAGACTGTTCCCATGAGGCACGGGGTCAGACTTATTTGCATATTGCCATGCCTGAACTAGGGTGGCAGAGTGGGCTAAAGAACGGTGATGGATTAAACCCAGATCTGTTGACTGGGTGTGAGTGTTTGATTAGTTCAGATGCTTCGTCCATCACCACCCCCTTTTGAACCACTTTTGTTCGCCATAAGTTGGCAGGGTATGCTCAAACGTGAGTCCCTTGCTCACTTTGCCACTGGATTCAAGCCAGCCGGGCTGAAGACGGCTGAAATGCCAGAAACTGATCCTCGGAAGCTTGTTTTTCCGGTCCAGGGAAGTCATGGCTTGACAGTTCGGGCTGGACTTCTCCCATGAGGCACGGGGTCAGACTGATTTGCATATGGCCATGTCTGAACTGGGGTGGCAGAGTGGGCTCACGAACGGTGATGGATTAAACCCAGACCTGTTGACTGGGTGTGAGTGTTTGATTGGTTTGGATGCTCCATCCATCACCGCCCCCGTTTTGTACCTCTTTGTTTGCTATAAGTTGGCAGGGTATGCTCAGACGTGAGTTCCTTGCTCACTTTGCCACTGGATTCAAACAAGCCAGGCTGAAGACGGCTGAAATGCCAGAAACCGGTCCTCGGAAGCTTGTTTCGGTCCAGGGAAGGCATGGATTGGCAGTTCGGGCTGGACTGTTACCTTGAGGCACGGGGTCAGACTGATTTGCATATGGCCATGTCTGAACTGGGGTGGCAGAGTGGGCTAAAGAACGGTGATGGATTAAACCCAGATCTGTTGACTGGGTGTGAGTGTTTGATTGGTTCAGATGCTCCGTCCATGACCACGCCCTTTTGTACCACTTTGTTCGCTATAAGTTGGCAGGGTATGCTCAGACGTAAGTCCCTGGCTCACTTTGCCACTGCATTCAAGCAAGCCTGGCTGAAAACGGCTGAAATGCCAGAAACCTGTCCTCGGAAGCTTGTTTCCAGTCCTGGGAAGGCATGGATTGGCAGTTCGGGCTGGACTGTTCCCATGACGCACGGGGTCAGACTGATTTGCTTATCGCCATGTCTGAACTGGTGTGGCAGAGTGGGCTATAGAACGGTGATGGATTAAACCCAGATCTGTTGACTGGGTGTGAGTGTTTGATTAGTTCAGATGCTCTGTCCATCACCACCCTCTTTTGAATCACTTTGTTCGCCATAAGTTGGCAGGGTATGCTCAAACGTGAGTCCCTTGCTCACCTTGCCACTGGATTCAAGCCAGTCGGGCTGAAGACGGCTGAAATGCCAGAAACCGATCCTAGGAAGTTTGTTTTTCCAGTCCAGGGAAGGCATGGCTTGACAGTTCGGGCTGGACTTCTCCCATGAGGCACGGGGTCAGACTGAGTTGCATAAGGCCATGTCTGAACTGGGGTGGCAGAGTGGGCTCACGAACGGTGATGGATTAAACCCAGACCTGTTGACTGGGTGTGAGTGTTTGATTGGTTCGGATGCTCCGTCTATCACCGCCCCCCTTTTGTACCTCTTTGTTCGCTATAAGTTGGCAGGGTATGCTCAGACATGAGTGCATTTCTCACTTTGCCACTGGATTCAAGCAAGCCAGGCTGACGACGGCTGAAATGCCAGAAACCGGTCCTCGGAAGCTTGTTTCCGGTCAAGGGAAGGCATGGACTGGCAGTTCGGGCTGGACTGTTCCCATGAGGCACGGGGTCAGACTGATTTGCATATGGCCATGTCTGAACTGGGGTGGCAGAGTGGGCTAAAGAACGGTGATGGATTAAACCCAGATCTGTTGACTGGGTGTGAGTGTTTGATTGGTTCGGATGCTCTGTCCATCACCACCCCTTTTTGTTCCACTTTGTTCGCTATAAGTTGGCAGAGTACGCTCAGACGTGAGTCCCTTGCTCACTTTGCCACTGGATTCAAGCAAGCCAGGCTGACAACGGCTGAAATGCCAGAAACCGGTCCTTGGAAGCTTGTTTCCGGTCAAGGGAAGGCATGGACTGACAGTTCCGGCTGGACTGTTCCCTTGAGGCACGCGGTCAGACTGATTTGCATACGGCCATGTCTGAACTGGGGTGGCAGAGTGGGCTAAGGATCAGAGATGGATTAAAACCAGATCTGTTGACTGGGTGTGAGTGTTTAATTGGTTCGGATGCTCCATCCATCACCACCCCTTTTTGTTCCACTTTGTTTGCCATAAGTTGGCAGGGTATGCTCAGACGTTAGTCCCTTGCTCACTTTGCCACTGGATTCAAGCAATCCGGGCTGAAGACGGCTAAAATGCCAGAAACCGGTACTCGGAAGCTTGTTTCCGGTGCAGGGAAGGCATGGCTTGGCAGTTCAGGCTGGACTGGTCCCATGAGGCACGGGGTCAGACTGATTTGCATATGGCCATGTCTAAACTGGGGTGGCAGAGTGGGCTAAAGAACGGTGATGGATTAAACCCAGATCTGTTGACTGGGTGTGAGTGTTTGATTGGTTCGGATGCGCCGTCCATCACCACGCCCTTTTGTACCACTTTTTTTGCCATATGTTGGCAGAGTACGCTCAACGTGAGTCCCTTGCTCACTTTGCCACTGGATTCAAGCAAGCCGAACTGAAGACGGCTGAAATGCCAGTAACTGGTCCTCGGAAGCTTGTTTCCGGTCCAGAGAAGGCATGGCTTGGCAGTTCGGGCTGGACTGTTCCCATGAGGCACGGGGTCAGACTGATTTGCATATGGCCATGTCTGAACTGGGGTGGCAGAGTCGGCTAAAGAACGGTGATGGATTAAACCCAGATCTGTTGACTGGGTGTGAGTGTTTGATTAGTTCAGATACTCCGTCCATCACCACCCCCTTTTGAACAATCTTTGTTCGCCATAAGTTGGCAGGGTATGCTCAAACGTGAGTCCCTTGCTCACTTTGCCACTGGATGCAAGCCAGCCGGGCTGAAGACGGCTGAAATGCCAAAAACCTATCCCCGGAAGCTTGTTTTTCCGGTCCAGGGAAGGCATGGCTTGACAGTTCTGGCTGGACTTCTCCCATGAGGCACAGGGTCAGAATGATTTGCATATGGCCATGTCTGAACTGGGGGGGCAGAGTGGGCTCACGAACGGTGATGGATTAAACCCAGACCTGTTGACTGGGTGTGAGTGTAGGATTGGTTCGGATGCTCTGTCCATCACCGGCCCCTTTTGTACCTCTTTGTTCACTATAAGTTGGCAGGGTAAGCTCAGACGTGAGTCCCTTGCTCACTTTCCCACTGGATTCAAGCAAGCCAGGCTGAAGACGGCTGAAATGCCAGAAACCCGTCCTCGGAAGCTTGTTTCCGGTCCAGGGAAGGCATGGATTGGCAGTTCGGGCTGGACTGTTCCTATGAGGAACAGAGTCAGACTGATTTGCATATGGCCATGTCTGAACTGGGGTGACAGAGTGGGCTAAAGAACGGTGATGGATTAAACCGAGATGTGTTGACTGGGTGTGAGTGTTTGATTGGCTTGGATGCTCTGTCCATTTCCACCCCCCTTTTGTACCACTTTGTTCGCCATAAGTTGGCAGGGGATGCTCAGACTTGAGACCCTTGCTAACATTGGTACTGGATTCAAGCAAGCCGGGCTGAAGTCGGCTGAAATGCCAGGAACCGGTCCTCAGAAGCTTGTTTCCGGTCAAGGGAAGGCATGGCTTGGCAGTTCAGGCTGGACTGTTCCCATGAGGCACGGGGACAGACTGATTTGCATGTTTGCATATTTGCATATTTGCATATGGCCATGTCTGAACTGGGGTGGCAGAGTGGGCTAAAGAATGGTGATGGATTAAACCCAGATCTGTTGACTGGGTGTGAGTCTTTGATTGGCTCGGATGCTCTGTCCATCACCTCCCCCCTTGAGTACCACTTTGTTCGCCATAAGTTGGCAGGGTATGCTCAGACGTGAGTCCCATGCTCACTTTGCTACTGGATTCAAGCAAGCTGGGCTGAAGACGGCTGAAATGCCAGAAACCGGTCCTCGGAAGCTGGTTTCCGGTCCAGGGAATGCATGGCTTGGCAGTTTGGGCTGGACTGTTCCCATGAGGCACGTGGTCAGACTGATTTGCATATGGCCATGTCTGAACTGGGGTGGCAGAGTGGGCTAAAGAACGGTGTTGGATTAAACCCAGATCTGTTGACTGGGTGTGAGTGTTTCATTGGTTTGGATGCCCCGTCCATCACCACCTCATTTTGTACTACTTTGTTCACCATAAGTTGGCAGGGTATGCTCAGACGTGAGTCTCTTGCTCACTTTGCCACTGGATTCAAGCTGAAGATGGCTGAAATGCCAGAAACCGGTCTTTGGAAGCTTGTTTCCGGTCCAGGGAAGGCATGGCTTGGCAGTTCGGGCTGGACTGTTCCCATGAGGCAAGGGGTCAGACTGATTTGCATATGGCCATGTCTGAACTGGGGTGGCAGAGTGGGCTCACGAACGGTGATGGATTAAACCCAGATCTGTTGACTGAGTGTGAGCGTTTGATTGGTTCTGATGCTCAGTCCATCACCACCCCCTTTTGTACCACTTTGTTCGCAATAAGTGGCAGGGTATGCTCAGACGTGAGTCCCTTGCTCACTTTGCCACTGGATTCAAGCTGAAGATGGCTGAAATGCCAGAAACCGGTCGTCGAAAGCTTGTTTCCGGTCCAGGGAAGGCATGGCTTGGCAGTTCGGGCTGGACTGTTCCCATGAGGCACGGGGTCAGACTGATTTGTATATGGCCATGTCTGAACTGGGGTGGCAGAGTGGGCTAAAGAACGGTGATGGATTAAACCCAGATCTGTTGACTGGGTGTGAGTGTTTGATTGGTTCGGATGCTCCTTCCATCACCACCCCTTTTGTACCACTTTGTTGGCCATAGGTTGGCAGGGTATGCTCAGACGTGAGTCCCTTGCTAACGTTGCCACTGGATTCAAGCAAGCCGGGCTGAAGTCAACTGAAATGCCAGAAACCGGTCCTCGGAAGCTTGTTTCCGGACTCAAGCTTCCTAGGACCGGTTTCTGGCATTACAGCCATCTTCAGCCAGGCTTGCTTGAATCCAGTGGCAAAGTGAGCAACGGACTCACTTCCGAGAATACCCTGCCAACTTATAACGAACAAAACAGTACAAAAGGGGGTGGTGATGGACAAGCATCTGAACCAATCAAACACTCACACCCAAGTGAGCAAGGGACTCACGTCTGAGCATACCCTTCCAACGTATGGCGAACCAAGCAGTCCAAAAGGGGGTGTTGATGGACGGGGCATCCGAACCAATCAAACACTCACACCCAATCAACAGACCTGGGATCAATCCATCACCGTTCTTTAGCCCACTGTGCCACCCTAGTTCAGTCGTGGCCATTTGCAAATCAGTCTGACCCCGTGCCTCATGGGAACAGTCCAGCCTGAACTGCCAAGGCATGCCTTCTCTGGACCGGAAACAAGCTTCCGAGGACCGGTTTCTGGCATTTCAGCTGTCTTCAGCCCGGCTTGCTTGAATCCAGTGGCAAAGTGAGCAAGAGACTCAGGTCTGAGCATACCCTGCCATCTTATATCAAACAAAGTGTTACAAAAGGGGGTGGTGATGGACGGAGCATCCGATCCAATCAAACACTCACACCCAGTCAACAGATCTGGGTTTAATCCATCACTGTTCTTTAGCCCACTCTGCCACCCCAGTTCAGACATGGCCATATGCAAATCAGTCTGACCCCATGCCTCATGGGAACAGTCTAGCCCGAACTGCCAAGCCATGCCTTCCCTGGACCGGAAACAAGCTTTCGAGGACCAGTTTCTGGCATTTCAGCCTTCATCAGCCCGCCTTGCTTGAATCCAGTGGCAAAGTGAGCAAGAGACTCACGTCTGAGCATACCCTGCCAACCTTTGGCAAACAAAGCAGTACAAAAGGGGGTGGTGATGGACGGAGCATCTTAACCAATCAAATACTCACACCCAGTCAACAGATCTGGGTTTAATCCATCTCCGTTCTTTAGCCCACTCTGCCACTCCAATTCAGACATGGCCATATGCAAATCAGTCTGACCCTGTGCCTCATGGGAACAGTCCATCCTGAACTGCCAAGCCATGCCTTCCCTGGACCAGACTCCAGCTTCGGGCTGGACTGTTCCCATGAGGCATGGGGTCAGACTGATTTGCATATGGCCATGTCTGAACTGGGGTGGCAGAGTGGGTTAAAAAACAGTGATGGATTAAACCCAGATCTGTTGACTGGGTGTGAGTGTTTGATTGGTTCGGATGCTCCGTACATCATCACCATTCCCTTTTGTACCACTTTGTTCGCCATAAGTTGGCAGGGTATGCTCAGACATGAGTCCCTTGCTCACTTTGCCACTGGATTCAAGCAAGCCAGGCTGAAGACGGCTGAAATGCCAGAAACGGGGCCTCGGAAGCTTGTTTCTGGTCCAGGGAAGGCATGGCTTGGCAGTTCGGGCTGGACTGTTACCTTGAGGCACGGGGTCAGACTGATTTGCATATGGCCATGTCTGAACTGGGGTGGCAGAGTGGGCTAAAGAACGGTGATGGATTAAACCCAGATCTGTTGACTGGGTGTGAGTGTTTGATTGGTTCAGATGCTCCGTCCATGACCACGCCCTTTTGTACCACTTTGTTCGCTATAAGTTGGCAGGGTATGCTCAGAGGTGAGTCCCTGGCTCACTTTGCCACTGGATTCAAGCAAGCCTGGCTGAAAACAGCTGAAATGCCAGAAACCTGTCCTCGGAAGCTTGTTTCCAGTCCTGGGAAGGCATGGATTGGCAGTTCGGGCTGGACTGTTCCCATGACGCACGGGGTCAGACTGATTTGCTTATCGCCATGTCTGAACTGGGGTGGCAGAGTGGGCTATAGAACGGTGATGGAATAAACCCAGATCTGTTGACTTGGTTTGTGAGTTTGATTAGTTCAGATGCTCCGTCCATCACCACCCTCTTTTGAATCACTTTGTTCGCCATAAATTGGCAGGGTATGCTCAAACGCGAGTCCCTTGCTCACCTTGCCACTGGATTCAAGCCAGCCGGGCTGAAGACGGCTGAAATGCCAGAAACCGATCCTAGGAAGTTTGTTTTTCCAGTCCAGGGAAGGCATGGCTTGACAGTTCGGGCTGGACTTCTCCCATGAGGCACGGGGTCAGACTGAGTTGCATATGGCCATGTCTGAACTGGGGTGGCAGAGTGGGCTCACAAACGGTGATGGATTAAACCCAGACCTGTTGACTGGGTGTGAGTGTTTGATTGGTTCGGATGCTCCGTCCATCACCGCCCCCCTTTTGTACCTCTTTGTTCGCTATAAGTTGGCAGGGTATGCTCAGACGTGAGTGCATTTCTCACTTTGCCACTGGATTCAAGCAAGCCAGGCTGACGACGGCTGAAATGCCAGAAACAGGTCCTCGGAAGCTTGTTTCCGGTCTAGGGAAGGCATGGACTGGCAGTTCGGGCTGGACTGTTCCCATGAGGCACGGGGTCAGACTGATTTGCATATGGCCATGTCTGAACTGGGGTGGCAGATTGGGCTAAAGACCGGTGATGGATTAAACCCAGATCTGTTGACTGGGTGTGAGTGTTTGATTGGCTCGGATGCTCTGTCCATCACCTCCCCCCTTGTGTACCACTTTGTTCGCCATAAGTTGGCAGGGTATGCTCAGACGTGAGTCCCATGCTCACTTTGCTACTGGATTCAAGCAAGCCAGGCTGAAGATGGTGGAAATGCCAGAAACCGGTCCTCAGAAGCTTCTTTCCAGTCCAGTGAAGGCATGGCTAGCAGTTCGGGCTGGACTGTTCTCATGAGGCACGGGGTCAGACTGATTTGCATATGGCCATGTCTGAACTGGGGTGGCAGAGTCGGCTAAAGAACGGTGATGGATTAAACCCAGATCTGTTGACTGGGTGTGAGTGTTTGATTGGTTCGGATGCTCTTTCCATCACCACCCCCTTTTGTACCGCTTTGTTGGCCATAGGTTGGCAGGGTATGCTCAGACGTGAGTCCCTTGCTCACTTTGCCACTGGATTCAAGCAAGCCGGGCTGAAGACGGCTGGAATGCCGGAAACCAGTCCTCGGAAGCTTGTTTCTGGTGCAGGGAAGGCATGGCTTGGCAGTTCGGGCTGGACTGTTCCCATGAGGCACGGGGTCAGACTGATTTGCATATGGTCATGTCTGAACTGGGGTGGCAGAGTGGGCTAAAGAACGGTGATGGATTAAACCCAGATCTGTTGACTGGGTGTGAGTGTTTGATTGGTTTGGATGCTCCATCCATCACCACCCCCTTTTGTACCACTGTGTTTGCCATAGGTTGGCAGAGTATGCTCAGACGTGAGTCCCTTGCTCACTTTGCCACTGGATTCAAGCAAGCCAGGATGAAGGCAGCTGAAATGCCACAAACCGGTCCTCGGAACCTTGATTCCGGTCCAGGGAAGGCATGGCTTGGCATTTCGGGCTGGACTGTTCCCATGAGGCACGGGGTCAGACTGATTTGCATATGGCCATGTCTGAACTGGGGTGGCAGAGTGGGCTAAAGAACGGTGATGGATTAAACCCAGATCTCTTGACTGGGTGTGAGTGTTTGATTGGTTTGGATGCTCCGTCCATCACCACCCCCTTTCACACACCCTTTTGTACCACTAAAGTGTACAGGTATGCTGCCACTTTGTAAGCCTGAAACTGCCCTTAGGCAGTGTTTATGGCCTTGAACTCCACCCATGAGTAAAATGTCTCAAAGGCATATGCGACATGTTCCGCTATTCCAATTAGAAGTGCCCCCCACCCAAATGTGCTTTCTGGGTCCCTAAGAAATGGGTCATGGACATAGTGGTAATTCTATTTTCTTGATCTTTCACATGTCTACAACATGCTTGACTATATCATCCTGCAAAGGAAGCTAACAGAATAGGTGATGGCATGTAGGATTGCCCTTGGATGGATTTGCTTATTTCTTCACAAGATTGAATATGTCAACAAGTATACAAAGGTTCATCTGTCTCATCCTCATGTACAGTGAAAAAGACTCAACCAAGCAACGTTTTTCTCCCCTTCTTCCTCAAAATCAACCTGCTTCCCTTGGCAGAAGTACTAAACGATAATCGGGTGCCATTTGAGACAAATGTGGATGGCACCCAGATTCTTATCCACCCAGAGAAGCAATCAGGGAAGCAAATAAGTATTAGGGATGTATTAACCATGATATGGTTTAATGAAATGAAGCTACAATTGCCTGTGTGGATCAAGTGCAAATAAAAATGTTATTGAAAGGAAGATCTCAAAGTCACCTTTTTTAAACTTGCCATCAAACTGTTTTGCCCATCCACATCATCACAGAAGGTTAGTAAACTGGGGATCACATTTGACTCCCTTCCAATAATCAATGAAAGGCTATGGACTTGAACGTGAGCTGGTCATGTCCACACTGGACTACTGTAACATAAAATTCACAGTCTTCATAAAAACATTATTGCCAGACTTCAACAGGGTGCAAAATGAAGTAGTAAGACTATGTCTAACTCACAGAAATTGCAGCATATTAAGCTAGCCAATATATCAAAGCCCAGAACCAACCTTGAGACTTTGTTCATTTGATTAACAAAATTCCTTTGGAACACTCAATTGTGGTGGAATTGAAGTCTTTTAGAAAAAGACAGTGAAATTATAGCTCAGAGTAGAAAGTTGTATTTGATCATATGCATGAATGAGATCCAATAATTGTAAAGAAACAAATATAGATGATAACATGTGGGGCAAATTAAATCTATCTACTCACACCTTGTTGTTTTTCGTCTGCCTCCATTTACAGAATATGCAATAACAAAGTAAAATTACAGAAAAAGAGTTTCGGACACCTTCATTCATAATGCAGCTCCCAGAACTAATACCGGATCAGGGATTCGAGAAACTCAGATACCTTTTTGTGTTTCAGATGTTAAATGTCAAAGAGTCTTCACATCCAGATCCCCTTACCTGATAGAAAGATTTCACAACAATCCCAAACTCAAATGTGTACGCCACATAAAGTTTTGAAAGCAAGTCTTGCATCTCAGATGGTGCTCTCAACTACTCTATTTGGTGCTGCATGTTGCATTAAACTTTCTACTGCCCAGCATGTCCAGGCAATTCAGCATGGGACACTGAAAATGAGAAATCGGAAAGTAGTGAAAGATTCAACCTGCATGGATATCCTAACTCACAGGAGCAACGTCACACGTTTATCACCAGGAAAGCCACAAGCTACATACAGCTGACATCTCATAGGCATGTCAACTATCTGATAATAGTAAATAAAGACTAAACGCGCTAATGCTATGAGAGGCACTTCTTATCCATTCCATTATGGAGCACTAGGAAGCCTGTGGCTAGGTTTGAAGCACATGTAGTAGAATGATATCCATGAAAGTATGTTTTAATGACTTTAGCGCTAATTACAGGTGGATCGTAAAATTTCATGGTATCCCCTCACACCATTTACTAATGTTAGTGGCACTGGTCCCTCTGGGAATATGACTTGTTATTTCACATGCAATTAGTTCGCATGCCATTACTACACGTCTTTTTCTTAGCAAAAACTGTTATTACCTAAGTTTTTAGTTCGCATACCATTACATTGAAAGTGTTAATGTATGCGAACTAAATACTTGCCTACTAATAATAAAACCCAACACTACATAAAAAATACACTACACTACACAACCCAAAGTTAAAAACACTACCAAAACCCTAATAAAATACACTACCCTACACTACTAAAACACCACTATACTACAATAAACACGAAATCCCTACCCCCTGCACAACACTGCCCCTAGCTCCAGTCCTGTCCCTACTCCCTAACACTACCCTGCACAACCCCCAACACTACCCTAAACCATAAAACAGTACCCGCAGCACGACCCTACCACTACTCCCAGTCCATCCCCTTCACTTAAACACTAACCTGCACGACTCCCTGACACTACCCTAAAACCTAAAACACTACCCTACACTACACAAACACTACTACACTACCCTAAACCCTAAAATACTACCCCCAGAATGAGCCTACTCCTACTCCCAGTCCGTCTCCTTCACTTAAACACTACCCTGCATGACGCCCTGAGACTACCCTAAACCTTAAAACACTACCCTGCACTACACAAACACTAATACACTAACCTTGACCCTAAAATACTACCCCAGCACGACAATGCCGCCACCCCGAGTCCATCCCCTAACTGAAACACTACCCTGCACAACCCCGCAACACTACCCTAAACCCTAAAACACTACCCTACACTACACAAACACTACTGCAGTACCCTAAACCCTAAAACACTACCCCCAGCACAGCCCTACTACTACTCCCAGTCCCCTTCACTTAAAAACTACCCTGCACGACCCACTGACACTATCCTAAACCCTAAAACAGTACCCTACACTACACAAACACTACTACACTACCCTTAATCCTAAAACACTACCCCAGAACGGCCATGCCCCTACCCCCGTCCATCCTCTACACTGAAACACTACCCTGCATAACCCCCAACACTACCCTAAATGCTAAAACACTACCCTACACTACACAAACACTACAACACTACTCTAAACACTAAAACACTACCCTAAGCAGGACCCTGCCCCTACTCCCAGTCCTGCCTCTACATGCAAACACTTCCCTACACGCCCCCCTTACACTACACTAGACCTCAAAACACTACTCTACACTTCACAAAAACTACTACAGTACCCTTAACCCTAAAACAAAATCCGAAGCACGACCCTGCCCCTACCCCTAATCCGCTCACTACACTTAAACACTACCCTGCACAACCCCCCAACACTACCCTACACTACACAAACACTGCACTAATCCCTAAAACACTAACCCCTGCACGACCCTACACCATCCCCCACGCCTGTACCTACACACAAACACTACCCTACACGACCCACAACACTCCCCTTAAACTAAAAACACTACTCCTCAAACACAAACCCTACAAAATGAAACAGTCCCTCTTACCTGTATCTCCTCCGTGGGTGCCCGGAGCCGTCATCGCTGCCTCCTCGACTTCCATATTACTCTGCTTGCGTTGTAACAGCGCATGTGAAGTAATAACATGCGTACTAAAGGCTACGCGTTATTACAGCGCATGCGTTGTAATGCATGTTTAGTAATGGTACGCAGTATAATGACCACCTACAAAAGGATGTTTCCCACCTCTGGTGGGCTAGGAATACCACAGGATTCTCACCTGGACCCTGAGAGTACCACCATTACAATCAGGAATACCATAATTGAGCTCCCTGGTATTTCCCCATTTTCCAACCGATTTTTACCAGGATTTTTTGTCTGCATTTAACAGCTAAAGTAATGGGGTGGAATAACTCAGATTCATAAATGTATGGTGGATCTCATGATTCCTAAGCAGGCCTTTCTGACATAAAATCCTATAGTGAGCACTTCTCACCTCATGCCAGTTTCTAACTACCCTAAGTGCATTTCTTCCCGGACACAGCCACATACCCACAGCCACACATACACTTTACCTCTCTTGTTCTGCCCCAACCACTATTTGTATGTATGTATTGTGCACTTATATAGCGCAGACTGTCACCCAAAGGGTATCCTGGCGCTCTGACTGAACGTAGCTAAGTACATGCATACACAAATTATGCTGCTCTAAGAAACAAGGAGGTCTTCAGGCTTCTCTTAAAAGCTAGGAGTTCGCCATGGCTCCTCAATGAAAGCGGGAGAGAATTCCACAGCTTAGCAGCGGCAAAGATAAAGGAGCGGCCATCCATCCTTACCCTCTGAAACCTGGGAACTGTCGCCGGGCATGTGGAGGAAGAGCGTAAGGTCCGGGAGGTGGAATACCAGGAAAACAAGTTCTGCAACAGAAATGGACCAAGTCCATGCAAGGCTTTAAAAACTAGGCAAGAGGATTTAAAAAGAATATGTGGATGCACTGGCAGCCAATGCAAATCGCGCAGCGCAGAGGTGGAAGAAGCCGTGCACAGCCGGGAGAGGGCCAGTTTGGCTGCCATATTTTGAACGCGCTGCAATTTACCAACCAGAAATTTGGGTGCTTCAAGAAGCAGAGCGTTGCAGAAGTCCAGCCTGCTTAAGATGATCCCATGCACCACTTCTGGTCTGGCCTGTGCTGGTAGTAGCGGCAGGACTTTCTGCAACATCCGCAGCAGCATCATACACGTAGCGACGGTTTTGTTGGCAAAGGCATCCAATTGCAAGTTGGGGCCAAACACAACCCCCAAATTGCGAGCAGACTCTGCTGCAGACACTGCCCCTAAGAAGGAGGACGGCCAGAAATCATCTGGAAGAGGGCGAGGAACGCGGTCGTTGGAACAGTACAGCACCTCAGTTTTCGAACCGTTAAATTGGAGGGAGTTGGACCGCAACCAGTCCGCTGTAGCTGTCATGCAGCGATGGAATGTCTCTAAATAGACTGCATCTTTACCCTCCAGAGAAAAGATCAGTTTGGTATCGTCAGCGTAATTAAACACTGAGATACCAAAGGACCTTATCAGTTGGATCAGAGGTCGGAGGTACAAATTGAATAATATTGGGCTGATGGCCGAGCCCTGAGGCACACCCTGCCCAAGATTGTCCAACATGACCACCAGCCCAGACTCCGTCCCATGCGCTGCCCGGAATCCAAACTGGGCCACATCCAACCCGATGTTGTCTTCCAGGAATCCAGATAGATATCGGGTAACCAGCTTTTCCATGATCTTCACCGGAAAAGGAAGCAGAGAGATGGGCCTGTAATTTGACAAGCAGGTGGGGTCAAGTGTGGGTTTCTTCAGGAGGGGTGAAACCACCGCCAATTTCCAGCACTCCTGGACAGTCGCGGTGTTAAAGGACTAAAGACAGATGGAATACAAAGGGTGGAAAGTTCCTTCTGGAAAAGTTTCCAAAATATATGCGGAAGCGGATCCATCGGAGAACCCGATGACACAGTCAGTGCCAATTTACAGAACCCCTCAAAGTAAGGAAGGGAGAAACAGCTCAGCAGGGGCCAACTAGAAGGTTCTTCCGGAGTACCCAGACTAGATGACGTGTCCGGGGAAGCCCAGGGAGGAGGGCCCGGCTGTAGGAGGGTGGATACCTGACTATGGTTGCCCCCAACTTTTTGCCTGGTGTTTTGCTGGTTTTCCGACTTAGTTGACCTGGGACCCTGCTATTCAGGGCCCCAGGCCTACTGCTCTCTCTGTAAAATGGATTCCATGTACCTTAGGTGCATATACCAATTGGTACTGGGCCACCTTATCAGACCCTGTAACTCAGGGCATAGGTGTGCCCAGGGCCTACCAGGGACTGCAGCATGTATTATGCCACCCCTGGCTGGCCATCTAAATCTGACACAACTGGCTGCACGACAGCTGGGGCAAGGTGGTGTAATCACCCTTTGCTTTAGATATAGTATACCTATATCTAACCCTAAAATGGACACATAGATTCCTATCAGTCACTCCTATGGCAGGCCTTGACAATCCTGAAGGCAGAGTGCTTGGAATCATGTGAGATGGTGCTCTGGCATGAGCTGAGCCCGTTTGAAGCTTGCGGAACCAAGTCCTAATAGCTGTTCCATGATAACGCATACCATATACTCTTAAGTGCATTATAATCCTTGCGGTTATATGCCAACTCTGGTATCGCTTTATCAAAACATGTCGAGTAAGGTGTCATACGAATTGGAATACTAACCCCTCGCCAATTCTGGCGACGGGGTTAGCATTCCACCCTTCTAGAGGGACACGACATGTATGTAACTGTGAACCCCGGTTAAAGTTAACTCGAGCCTCAGCATCACAAAATGGATGCTGCCACCACAGACACAAGTCTGACCTCCTGCTGCTGGGAGTCCTTCCAGCGAGGAGAGATTGGACAAAGGGTTTCCTGTCAGGGGCGGTGCTAGCACCATCCCAGACAGGGTTTTGTGTATCCTGGGTAGGCAGGGCTTTAGAGGAAGGTGACTGCAAGTGGCACCCCGGTGCTCACTATGCATAGGCCGGCTAGAACCAGTTCCAGGGGCACACCAGCCCCTGAACTGGGGAAAGTCCGGCATGGGAGAGGGGTGTAACCACCCCCCTTCCTGGTCCCACCCATGGGCAGGACCTAGTCCCGTACCAGCCCCTTTCTTTAGTATAAAGGTGGGAGCGGGGACCCTTCCAAATTAGATCATCTTTGAATCCTGAAACTACTTTCTACGAAAGAAACTCAAGACTTCTTCTCAAGATTTCTCCCTTGTGACTAAGGAGTAGTCACCCTGCATCTGCGGGCACCAACTAAGAACACTGCGGTTTGCTGCACGTCCTTCCTCAGGAATCCGACCGACCAGCATGACGAGACCCGGCTTCCCTGGCACCTCTGACCTCTACCTACATCATCAGCCCAGCTGAGTTCCGTGGGTGTGACGAGACCTCGAGGGACCGGCCATCTTCAGAACTGCACGACGCTTATCCAGCACGACCGCCGAGGGATCCTCGAGTGCGTGCTTTGGGGTTTAGGAAGCCCTAACCCTGACCAGCTTTAGCACCGAAGTCCAGCCCCCCAGCATCCACGAGATCTGCGTGGGGCCCTTCTGCTCTCCGCTGCTCACTGCGTTGTCCGGCCACTTGCTTGTTGGCTTGTAGCCCTCTTGACGACGAACGACGACACTTTCATCGCTGGTCTGGTTGCTCCAGACTGGCCCTTGCTCCCCTCCAACAGAGGAGCAACCCGGACCCTCCTGGTTCACTCCAGACGCCATTTTGAGTCCACCGCGTGGGCTTGCATTTGCCAAGAGTTGTTGCCCCAATCCTGGGTCCAGCAACGTCGACAGCAGATACCATCGTGGGACAGCTCGCACCTCCATCCTGGTCGCCGACAACGCCTCCTGGTCCGAGAGACTGCAGAGCCCAGCGTCGCCCACTCACCTGGTCGAGGTGACTTCGTCCGGTGCCATCCTGGTGCCCATCTAATCACTGGCTAGTGATTCAGAACTTGGTCCCCTCTGCTTACAGGTATCCATCTTCACCGATCCAGGCTTGGGTCACATCGAACTTCATCACTGGTCGCCTGCCAGCAACTTCTTCTTTCAGGCTCCATAGACTGCAACGAGGATTCCCAACGTCTTTTCAGACCTATGCAGCCGCAGCTCCTTGGCTAGGTAACCTGAGCATTTAGGTGCTCCAGCATAGCTTAACTATCTAAGTGTCCAGATCCTTTTTCGTTTCAGCTCTACCTAGTCGGATTCGTCCAATAACACTAACTTTAAGAAATCTAGCATCCATAGACTTTGTCCCGCATCCCGCGTGAGAGTGCACACTCTGCACCCGATCTCCCTAGGCCTCCTGCTCGTAATCTGAAGGTTCAGTAGTCCAGTCCTAGCGATCCTAAAACCTTTGAGACTAGTTACTTACCTGCTAGTATTTTGCATTCCACTTTTGTAGTATATGGTTTTCCGTGCCCCTCGGGCATTTGTGTAAATTGTGCGACTTTCAGAATTTCTTTAAGAGCTTTGTATTGTGCTTAGCGCCCTGTCCTCATAAAGAGTCCAGGGCTGTTGTGTTCTAAATAAATATACTTTTATTTTCATAACAACTTGTGTGGTGTCCTTTCACTTGGTGTTCAAGGGGTATATGTGATGGTATAACAGCTGGCTTAACACGCCCTCTAGAGTTTAGCCTAAAGACTGCTCTTTCCCATGCTACTAGGATAGCTGGTCTAAAAGGTTGACTTACAACCAATCATCAACAAGGGTCATTTGGAATGATACACAGTGATCACTAGAATAGTGAGCACTACATATCAGGCCAACTTCTCACATTGGTGAGCAGCGGTTGGGATTTGAGCTTGCTGTTGTTTTGCCACACGTATCCTAAGAATATCATTTGAAAGATCACATAAGTACCAAGGTACATATAACTTAGCTTAGAATACTCTGAGTTCTACTGAACCAGCTGTTGTAGTTCAACAGGGCCTAGCACACCCTGACTACAACTCTTAGCAAGGGATCAGTAGGCAAACAAATAGTGTAGGTAAGTGCACCACTTACACCTCACTAGAAAAGCATGTCAGACAAAGGAGGGAACTCAGAGGCCCCCCTTGTGTCAGTGGACCCTCCACAGGTCACTTCAAGATATGCTGCTCTTAGCTTCCAGGAGATGAGACAAGTGTGTACCTCCAGGAAGCTAAAACAGGGTTCTAACCCTACCATCCCATTCCTGATTGGTCTCTTAGAGACTTATGATGCCAGGAGGGCTTCTAGCACAGGCCCTCCTAATCCAGATGGGAGCATGCCCCCCTGAGAGGGAACCCTTGGGGACCCTGACCTCCACCTCAATGGAACAGTGAGTGAAGGAGAGGAAGAGGATCAGGAGTTATCAGGGGATGAGGCAGACAAAGGTCAGGTAGAAGTCAGTAGACTCACCAGGACCAACTTAAGCAGGCATGAGAATGGATTTGGGGGACCCCCGGGCCCACTCTCAGGCAGGCTTAACATTGGGAATGGACGAGTTAGGTCTCTATCCAGAGGTTCTAACAGATCCATTCGAACCAATGGCTCTCAGACCTCTTCTCACAGAGGGATGACATCCCCTCAGAGAAGAGAGCATGAAGCTAAGATGAGGGAAGTCAATCTGAGGATTGAAAGGGAAGAACTTGCCCTGGCCAAAGAGAGACTTGCCTTTGCTAGAGAGCAGAAATTGAGTGGGGCAGACCCCACTGGTGGCAGCATTTTACCTAGAGAAAAGGACAGGAGTTTAGACACTAGACACCTGAGTAAAATAGTGCCCCCCTTTAAACAAGGGGATGATATCCACAAATGGATAACTGCTTTGGAGAGGGCCTGCACTGTCCAGTGCGTCCCCCAGATTCAGTGGGCAGCTGTCTTGTGGCTCTCCTTTGAAGGCAAAGGTAGAGATAAGCTCCTCACTACTAGAGCTGAGGATGCTAACAATTACCAAGTCCTGAAAAATACACTGATTGATAGGTTTGGCTTAACCACTGAGCAGTACAGGTTGCTGTTCAGGGACACCCAGAAAACTCAGTCTCAGGATTGGTCTGACTTTGTGGATTGTGCCACTAAGGCTTTTGAAGGCTGGCTACTGGGAAGTAAGGTTACTGATTTCAAAGGATTGTACAATCTAATTATGAGAGAGCAAGTCTTGAGTAATTGTCAGAACCAGTTATTACACCAGCACCTGGTAGACTCTGATCTGACCTCTCCACAAGAATTGGGTAAGAGGGCAGACAAATGGGTCAGAACCAGGATTAGGCCTAAGAACCAGGGTGGTGACCAAAAGAAGGAATCAACCAAGCCTCAAGAGAAGGGTGGGAATAAATCTTCTGATCAAACCCCAGGGCCCCAAAAATCCTCTGAAAAGTGTGGGTCCCAAAATCCTTCAAATTCCCAAAAGAAGCCTTATTGTCATACCTGCAAACAGGTAGGCCCTTACAAAACTGACAGCAGTTGCCCAAGGGCCAACGACAATAAGGAGAACATACCCCCAAGTAAAACTTCCCAGCCTCCTGTTACTACTAGTAGTAATCCCCCAGGTGGTGGGAGTGCCCCCAAGAATCTGGGTGCATTTACTTTGGGAGTTCCTGGGGACTCTGGCCTAACCAGGTCCCCAAACTTAGATACTCTTGTCTGTGAGACTGGCATGGGATTTGCCAACTTCACAACTTGTCCCAACACTTTGGGCAAGTACAGACAGGAGCCCCTCATCAATGGTACAAAAGTTGAGGCCTACAGAGACACAGGGGCTAGCATCACCATGGTGACTGAGAGCCTAGTCCCCTCAAGGCAACTTATACCTGGAGCCACATACCAGGTAACCAACATTGATGCAGAGAGATCATCCCATAGCAGTGGTCAATCTCAGCTGGGGAGGTGTCACTGGCCGCAAGAGAGTGGCAGTGTAACCCAAACTTGCCTGTAGATTGCCTACTGGGGAATGATTTAGAGATCTCAGCCTGGGCTGAGGTAGAGCAAGAAACCCATTTTAAAATGGTAAACCTCCATGGTAAGGTTAGTGGGGCAGTGATAACCACAGCCCCAGTCCAAGATGTCCTCCCTGAACAGGTCAGGAGGGCTGTGCCAGTCACAGTCCTATCCCAGAAAGATGCATTTCCTGAACAGGTCGGCAAGGCTGTGATGGTCACAGCCCATACCCAAACTGAGTCCCTTCCTGAAAAGGTTGGTGGAGTTGTGATGGCCACAGCTCAAACTCAGACAGATAATTGTGTTGTGAAGCCTGAAACTATGGATCACTCCACTCAGACAGAGAGCATTGAGGAGGAAGAGAAATCTCCCTCCCACCAGACTTTAGGAAAGGATCAGCCTCCTCAGGGAACTGATCTGACCCCTTGTGAAGGAACTGCCCCAGAGGTAGTCAGGCCTAGCCTGGCAGAGCCCCTGATGTCAGTGAACCCTTCCAAGGTGGGACCCAGTCTGGAGCAGGTAACCTGCCCCTCTCTACCCTGCCTCAGTCACTCCAGGGCTGTGCAGGTCAGGGAGGCCAGTGGTGGACCCCAAAGGGCCCCCTATCCAAAAGAACTCCCCAATCAGCAGATTAAGGGCACTGAAGCTAGTAATCCTATCCCAGTGAAAATAAAACAAACTCCTGGGGGATCCCCCTTAAAATTAGCTAGGGACCTCCCACAGATGGACACTGTTGGGCACAGCCAAACCTGGGGCCTAAAAACCCTAAACCTGACCTGTCCCTCCAGTAAGCCAAACAGAGGGACTCAGCCTCCAGCTTTAGGTAGCCAGAGGTTGACCCTGAGAGCTCACAGCAACTCAGTCATGGAAAGAAAGACACCTATGGTGGATAGTGATTGGAGGAAGTTGAGCCCAACAGTAGTGGAGTCTCACTTCAGTACTCCATTCCCACACCAGCCCTTTACTTTGCCAAAACACACCACAGGTAGAGATTCCCTATGGTGGAGACCCTCAGATACCCTTAGGGTGAGGGATTGCTTAGTGCACCATGATATAGGGGGTAACCATGCCAGTGCAGGTACCACCTCATATGGCCACTCAGGCAATATAGGCTTACCTGGTCAAGGATAGCCTTATCTCCTTTCGTTTGGGGGGGGTGGGGGGGGTTGTAGGAGGGTGGATACCTGACTATGGTTGCCCCCAACTTTTTGCCTGGTGTTTTGCTGGTTTTCCGACTTAGTTGACCTGGGGCCCTGCTATTCAGGACCCCAGGCCTACTGCTCTCTCTGTAAAAGGGATTCCATGTACCTTAGGTGCATATACCAATTGGTACTGGGCCACCTTATCAGACCCTGTAACTCAGGGCATAGGTGTGCCCAGGGCCTACCAGGGACTGCAGCATGTATTATGCCACCCCTGGCTGGCCATCTAAATCTGACACAACTGGCTGCACGACAGCTGGGGCAAGGTGGTGTAATCACCTTTTGCTTTAGCTATAGTATACTTATATCTAACCCTAAAATGGACATATAGATTCCTATCAGTCACTCCTATGGCAGGCCTTGACAATCCTGAAGGCAGAGTGCTTGGAATCATGTAAGATGGTGCTCTGGCATGAGCTGAGCCCGTTTGCAGCTTGCGGAACCAAGTCCTAATAGCTGTTCCATGATAACGCATACCATATACTCTTAAGTGCATTATAATCCTCGCGGTTATATGCCAACTCTGGTATCGCTTTATCAAAACATGTCGAGTAAGGTGTCATACGATTTGGAATACTAACCCCTCGCCAATTCTGGCGGCGGGGTTAGCATTCCACCCTTCTAGAGGGACACGACATGTATGTAACTGTGAACCCCGGTTAAAGTTAACTCGAGCCTCAGCATCACAAAATTGATGCTGCCACCACAGACACAAGTCTGACCTCCTACTGCTGGGAGTCCTTCCAGCGAGGAGTGCTTGGACAAAGGGTTTCCTGTCAGGGGCGGTGCTAGCACCATCCCAGACAGGGTTTTGTGTATCCTGGGTAGGCAGGGCTTTAGAGGAAGGTGACTGCAAGTGGCACCCCGGTGCTCACTATGCATAGGCCGGCTAGAACCAGTTCCAGGGGCACACCAGCCCCTGAACTGGGGAAAGTCCGGCATGGGAGAGGGGTGTAACCACCCCCCTTCCTGGTCCCACCCATGGGCAGGACCTAGTCCCGTACCAGCCCCTTTCTTTAGTATAAAGGTGGGCGCGGGGACCCTTCCAAATTAGATCATCTTTGAATCCTGAAACTACTTTCTACGAAAGGAACTCAAGACTTCTTCTCAAGATTTCTCCCTTGTGACTAAGGAGTAGTCACCCTGCATCTGCGGGCACCAACTAAGAACACTGCGGTTTGCTGCACGTCCTTCCTCAGGAATCCGACCGACCAGCATGACAAGACCCGGCTTCCCTGGCACCTCTGACCTCTACCTACATCATGAGCCCAGCTGAGATCCGTGGGTGTGACGAGACCTCGAGGGACCGGCCATCTTCCGAACTGCACGACGCTTATCCAGCACGACCGCTGATGGATCCTCGAGTGAGTGCTTTGGGGTTTGAGAAGCCCTAACCCTGAGCAGCTCCAGCACCGAAGTCCAGCCCCCCAGCATCCACGAGATCTGCGTGGGGCCCTTCTGCTCTCCGCTGCTCACCGCGTTGTCCGGCCACTTGCCTGTTGGCTTGTAGCCCTCTTGACGACGAACGACGACACTTTCATCGCTGGTCTGGTTGCTCCAGACTGGCCCTTGCTCCCCTCCAACAGAGGAGCATCCCAGACTCTCCTGGTCCACTCCAGACGCCATTTTGAGTCCACCGTGTGGGCTTGCATTTGCCAAGAGTTGTTGCCCCAATCCTGGGTTCAGCGACGTCAACAGTAGATACCATTGTCGGACAGCTCGCACCTCCATCCTGGTCGCCGACAACGCCTCCTGGTCCGAGAGACTGCAGAGCCCAGCGTCGCCCACTCACCTGGTCGAGGTGACTTCGTCCGGTGCCATCCTGGTGCCCATCTAATCACTGGCTAGTGATTCAGAACTTGGTCCCCTCTGCTTACAGGTATCCATCTTCACCGATCCAGGCTTGGGTCACATCGAACTTCATCACTGGTCGCCTGCCAGCAACTTCTTCTTTCAGGCTCCATAGACTGCAACGAGGATTCCCGACGTCTTTTCAGACCTATGCAGCCGCAGCCACTGGGCTAGGTAACCTGAGCATTTTGGTGCTCCAACATAGCTTAACTATCTAAGTGTCCAGATCCTTTTTGGTTTCAGCTCTACCTAGTCGGATTTGTCCGATAACACTAACTTTACGAAATCTAGCATCCATAGACTTTGTCCCGCATCCCGCGTGAGAGTGCACACTCTGCACCCGATCTCCCTAGGCCTCCTGCTCGTAATCTGAAGGTTCAGTAGTCCAGTCCTAGCGATCCTAAAGCCTTTGAGACTAGTTACTTACCTGCTAGTATTTCGCATTCCACTTTTGTAGTATATGGTTTTCCGTGCCCCTCGGGCATTTGTGTAAATTGTGCGACTTTCAGAATTTCTTGAAGAGCTTTGTATTGTGCTTAGCGCCCTGTCCTCATAAAGAGTCCAGGGCTGTTGTGTTCTAAATAAATATACTTTTATTTTCATAACAACTTGTGTGGTGTCCTTTCACTTGGTGTTCAAGGGGTATATGTGATGGTATAACAGCTGGCTTAACACACCCTCTAGAGTTTAGCCTAAAGACTGCTCTTGTCCATGCTACTAGGATAGCTGGTCTAAAAGGTTGACTTACAACAAATCATCAATAAGGGTCGTTTGGAATGATACACAGTGATCACTAGAATAGTGAGCACTACATATCAGACCAACTTCTCACACCGGCCTAGCCAGTCCGTTCAGGATGGTGATGATCTTGTCCTCGAAGGCAGCAGCCAGTGAGTCACATAAGGCCTGGGAGGCAGGAATATTATTTGTGGCGCCAATCGGATGGGAGAGGTCATTGACAATCTTAAAAAGTGTCTGCGACTTATTAGTTGCCTGGTTCAATGTGTCCTCCAAATAGGCAGCCTTAGCACATTTGATCTGTGCTTTATGTTCCTGTAATACTAGTTTAAAACTGACTTTTGCTGTGTCTGAATAATGCTTCCTCCAAGCACTTTCTGCCCGCTTGCATTTCTGCTTCTGCAGTAGAAGGTCTTTGGAGTACCACGGCATTGCTCGATTCTGTCTATCCCTAGTTCTGCGCAGCGGCGCTACCGTATCCCAGGAGCTCGAGATTTGCTGGCACAAACTAGTATAGCTTGCATCAACATTGTCTCCCAGCACATAGCCCCCCGGAAGTAGGGTAGGCAGAACTGGTAATTGTAACAATCTGGACCAAGATCTGCCCATTTTAGTATGTCTCTGCCCTGCATCGCTCCAGGATTTGGCCGGCAGGTATAGAGAAAAAGAGATAAGTGCATGGTCCGTCCAGCATTGGGGGATGATGTCATTCACCACCACCTGCTTGACGTCTGCAAAAACTAGGTGCAAGAATGGGTCAGGAAGAGAACCAGCTGTTGCAGCTGGATATTGCTGCAGGCCTGGCATAGATCGCTATAGGCATTGTCCAAAGGCCCATTCGGCCACATATTGAAATCTCCTAGCACTAACAGTCTGTTGTGAGAGTTGGAGAGGTCATAGAGAAGATCAACCAGTTTAGGCAGAGTCGAAGGTACATTACCCGGTGGTCTATAACAAAGGACACCGGTATGTAGTGTTCCTATCTGCCCTTTAAAGGAAAATCCCATGAGCTCAATGCCCGGTACTTCCTTAGTCTCCAACTATGAGAGGGCTATAGTTTCTCTAAAGATAAAAGCTATTCCTCCTCCTCTATTCTTTAGGCAGGGGTGTGCCTAATTTTATAGCCCATGGGGCAGGCCAGTCCCAGCTCTACCACGCTGTCCACCCATGTCCAGGTTTCCGTGAGGAACAGCACGTCAAGCCCAAGAGATTCAATGAGAAAAACAATCTCAGTATAGTGCTTACAAAGGGATCTAACGTTAAGTAAGCCTCAGGAAAGCGGCTCCGACTTACCAGTACCAGCGTCCTGCTGAATGCAGGGTGATTGTTCCGGCCTGAGCTGCAAGAGCTCTGAACTAGAGTAAACTATGCGAGGTGGAAACAGAAGAGGCAGTATGACAGGCCCTAGGGGTGTCTGTTGCGCGAACGGGCGCAAACGGACTTACCTCTGGCGCACCTCAGGCGTGCCTACGTCGCGCTCGCTGCGCGCCAACGCTGCGCGCTTGGGAGGTGTCCATCTAAAATACCAAGGATCGCGGGAGTCCTGTGAGGGCGAGCCACTGGCCCCTCACCCAAGATGGTGCCTAAAGATTATCCCCTCCTAGGTACCCAACCCAAAATGGCGTCCAAAAGCGGCGCGAAGTGTTCCTAGTGAGCCCCAGTATCCCTCTGTCCCACAGAATGCAGGTGGCCAACTATTAACGTGCAGGTAAGCTCTACCTAGACTTCCCCAGAGAATTACTAAAGAGAGCAAGCGCCTGCAACCAATACGCGCGCAGCGTGAAGAAGCTAATGCAAATAGGATTTTTAAAATAATAAAATCAAGGTAATACAAGCAGAGAATGATCGTAAGTCAAGCAGCGCGTATTTAGGCTAGATAGTCTACCTGAAGTTAGAAAGAAGTCCTGCTTATATAGGCTCCTCCTCCAACGCAGGAGTCCTGTGAGGGCGAGCCACTGGCCCCTCACCCAAGATGACGCCTAAAGATTATCCCCTCCTAGGTACCCAACTCAAAATGGCGTCCAAAAGCGGCGCGAAGCGCTCCCAGTGAGCCCCAGCATCCCCCAGCCCCACAAAATGCAGGCGGCCAACCATTAACGTGCAGGTAAGCTCTACCTAGACTTCCTCAGAGAATCACTAAAGAGAGCAAGCGCCAGCGACCAATACGCGCGCAGCGCGAAGAAGCTAATGCAAATAGGATTTTTTTAAAAATAAAATCAAGGCAATACAAGCAGAGAATGATCGTAAGTCACGCAGCGCGTATTTAGGCTAGATAGTCTATTTCAAGTATGTTGGTAATTATATAGTAAAGGCTGTATCATTCTACATGGTTGTTTGCATTACAAAGCCTATTATCACATCACCCTTTATACACGCAGCTTAGGGTTATATAGAATAGGTAAAAAATATAACAAAATATATGTGACAGCATACTCATGGAGAAACCAGTGAAATCAATATGTTTATAAACATTAAAAACATGTCAAATAATATGTGAGAAGAGCATGAGCACGAAAAATTGGTCAATATTTATTTATAACCATTTCAGAGTTATTATTTATTTTACTGGTCCAAGAATAAGGTTTAGAGAGTATACAATCCTATGACCATTACTGACTATACAAACTACTTCTGGGATAATACTAATAATGTAATACTAATTAACTAAATTGCAGCAAGAAGTGGACTCCAGTGGTGATCATCCGAATAAATAATCAACAGACAAACTCATAGCTCTGTAAGCCTCTAGGGGGCAGAATATAATTGGGCAATATTGAATTGTACCGGACACTACCAGCACTACCCTCCTTAATTAATCAAGGATGGAGTGTCGGCAGTTGCTTGCTTTTGGTAAAGCAGCTTTGGGGTGATTGCTCTGTCTCTAAGGGAGTACAAGAGTAAATATAAATTGGCACACCTTACAATATAATATGTAGTGTTGGCTTTGCCATTGCTTGTTGGTATTGTGTCGATGCTTACATTATCTAATACCAAAGTGCTCAGGGATAATAGTAATAAGAACTACAATTTTTCTCTTGGTATGGTACTATGTTTGTCAGAGAAATAACTATTTTAAATAAAATAATTCCATACATCTCTGGTGTATATGTGAACACCTATTTAGGTTCATAATGCAAACAACAGTTACAGGTCTCATATTAGACAAGTTCCTGACATCCAATCAGAGAGAAAGAGGGCAGCATTGGGTTTACTGCTATTTTTTCTCATATGATTAGGAAAATTGTACAAATATTAAATATTATTGTTTTGACAAACATGCAACAAAGCATCCTAATCCAGTGAACTAGAACATAAATGCAGATGATAACAAGCAATCATAAAAAAGTAATAAATCCAATTTCATTAGATATGTTTGAAGCATAATTCCTGAAATTAATGATGACATTTCAAAAATGCGCCCTAATTAGTGTTTACTGACATTCCATCTAAATCGCACGCAACGATAAAGAGCAATGTAGTGCTTTGAGAAAATATTTTTTAGAGAGTGACGTGTTTTATTGAAAGAATGAAAATAACAACTGGTTTCTACTGCTCTTGAAGGTGACTTCCTCAATCGTATTAATTTCTTCTCACAGATCTCGGTTTCCTAAGTGTAGATGTGAGAGATTCATTGGGATGCATTAATTACCGTTCACTGCACTAATTGCACACAAATAAAGGGTCTTATTTATGAGAGCCCTGCATCACTTTTGCACCACATAAGATGGTAATTGCGTGACGCAGCGCTCTCATAAAGATTTATGAAGCCACGCAAAGCCCCCCTGCGTGGCTTTGAGTGGCATCGTAAATCATGAGTAAGGTGACACAGTTCAAATCGCTGTGTCTCCTTACTCTGCACCCGGGAGGCATTCCAAGGGCGCTGCAGTGGATATTCCCATGCAACACCAATGGAATTTGACACTAGCCCAGATTTACAAGGTGATGTACACCTGGGGAGTACAAATTCGTACTCCTCCAGAGGTGAGGTGTAACAAGGAAAAACATGTTCATTTCTCGTTGTTTCCTCTTCCCATATGTGCTGCATCCTACAGCACACATGGAAAGAGGAAAATGTGGTGTATGGTTATTTTTCTGCAGGAAGGATCCCTCCCTGCATAAAATAACCCTGCCTGCAACAGAAACACCCTTGCACCATGGTGCAAAGGTGCCAACCTTGGCGCAAGGCTGCAAAAACAACACCTGCACAGGCAGAAAAGACAGCAATACACCATATTGCTTAAATACAGTGCATTCCTGTTCATTCACTTTGGCATTGCTGCCCTATGCCAAAATTCCATATCTGACACAGCTAGTGAGGGGATTACATTAACATATGTACAATTCTATATCATCAGGTAAAGTGAAAGCAGAGGAACAAGTGTCATGGGAAGTGACATGACAACCACATCATTTTTAATGTGAATAAGGATTCCAACTAAGAGACATAATTTGCTGTATCTATTACTCAGGAATATACATATGAGCACAATGATTGTATTCTTATTTAAGTTTAATTGTTCATGCTTGCTGGATAGTGAAGGTTGAGGCAATGCTTGAGTCTACATTAAATCATAAAAAATTCATGAATTTGTAATATTTAAGCATGAGCATGTTATCAAATGATGAACAAATATTAATTCCTGGAAGCAGATATATTTAGTATTTTATATATTTATTACATTTTGATATGGTACAAGCCATACCACGGATGCAGGCCATCTATTCAAAGAACCTCAAAGGAGAACAACACATGAGAAAAGAAAATAACAAGTGGGGTAAGAGGATCTAAGAGAAGATCAACAATGAGGTAGTCGGAAGTGGGAGGTGAAAAAAAAAAGATCTGTGCAATGGGAGATGCAGGAATAAAAATGAAGAGAAGTGAGTTTTTCAAAGTATGTTCTAAGCATCAACTAGGATGATTTGAGGAGAGAGCAGGAAAGGCAATAAAATCTGGAAAAGGTAGCGATGTTGCTGAGATCATGACCTGCATCATTGCTGCATTAGGTGCTGGGATTTTTGTAGACATTGCTGGAATATTTGGGTTTTGAAATCTTTTTGGGAACCTCATCAGGTTTTCTGATTGTAGCAGCTGGACAGGGACTGAGCTCTTAAGCAATGGATCTGCTCCAGAGAAGGTTAGAGCCACAGCTTCACTGGTTCTGATTTTTTCAAATTTTAAACTTAAAATTATAAAAACTTTTTCATCTAAGATTGAGGATGCCATCTTTCTGAATGATATGAGGTATTCCAGTTATTGTAAGAAAACTTCTTTATAAGTAACGCAGTCACATTTAAATTTTATCCTGGACAATAGAGATGCTTGAGCCATATTTATCAACGAGTTGTGTTGCCCTGTGCCACACAACGTTGCTGAAGAGTGATGCAACTCATAAGTTAGATTTATCCATGGCGTGCCCTGAATGGCTTGATTAATCTAGAGTAAAACAATGCAGCACAATTTCTATGTTGTGTTACCCTGCCTAAGGGAGGCATTCCATGGGTGATGTGTGGGTCTTTCTATGCAACCCCCATGGATTTGGTCGCATTCCCAGATGTACCATTGCTGGTAGACATGGAAATGCATAAAAAATGGTACGCTTAACAAGGAGAAATATGTTTATTTCTCCTAGTTTTTTTCTGCTTTCTATGTGTGCAGCATTCTGAAGCAAACATGGAGAGTATAAACTGACTCAGGGGAGTGTTTCTGAAGTGGAAGGTGTACAATGGTGCATTGGGTGCCTGAATTTGTGCTAGGTAGCACATTGTAGTGCTGGGAGAATACAGGAATGTGCTGTTATGTTAAAAACTGCACATTCCTGCCCTTTTCCTGTTGCACAGTGCAGAACAGCAAGGTGGCTAGCTGCACTCTGCAAGGGTGCCCCCATGTGCAGTGCAGATCCTTAAGGACAGGTATAGTGCCTGTTACCAATCTTGTTGTTTGATTGGAGCACTGTTGTTAAAGCAGCTAGTAAGAGTGAGGGAGGTAACATTATATAAAGTCAGTAGCTTGACTGAGTGAATGTGCCACACTGAAACGTCATTAGTTACAAGGATACATTTTAGTTTTTTCTCACCATGTATTTTGGCTCTAGCTTTCTTGGCTATAACTTCATAATGAAGTGCTATGGATAGGTACCCACATAAGTCTTGGATACAAGAAATCTTTAAGTATATTTATCTGTATCGCCATTGAAAGAAACACCTGAGTTCTCCATTATTCTCCCCAACAGTGCCCTATACAGGTTGAACAATATAGATACCATTACTGATCAGTGGGGGATACAATATTTACCCATTGCATTCTGTAAAGTAAAGTACACTAATCTTGCCAGCTGTTTGCAGTTATTCAGGAAAGAGACAAACCAGCTTAACACAAGACCACTGTTGCCACTGCGAACTCCAAAACTTGGAAAACCTGTGACATCAATAGTCTCAAAGCTATTGATAGAAACAGGAGGTTGAGAAAACAGGTAGCCCTCATATATAATATGCAGTTTATACCATCCAGAATTTTAAGGGTGTTAAATTCAGTGCCAAACAAGTGTAGTCTCAGCTTCTTCAGAGATCAACCCACAGCAAATGCTTTCCTCTCTATGGCAATACAACATTGCTCTCTGGGGAGTAGTTGTCTGTTTATTGATTCTGACCATCATGATTTAGTTGTGATAACCCTGCCCCAATCCCATGTTCTGAAGCATCTATTTGGGCCACAAACTGTGCTGAAATTTGGTGCCCTGAGTTTGATCCAAATGGCTTTGCATTAAATTGGGAGCGGACCTCAGGAGTGGACAATGCTGATTTCACCTTAGCTTCGTCAGTAAGGACAATCTGCCAGTACCCAGTCAAATCAAAAGTGCTGACATACCTGGCAACCCCAACAGGTCAATGAACTCATCAGCTCTGGAAATGGAGTGGCGAAGGCATTCAGTCCTCCATAGTCAATGCAAAACCTGAGTTCTAGTGGCCATCATGTTTGGGTAGGCCTTGGGGACTATAAACAGTGAGCTTGCCCATGGACTACTAGAGAACTCAATTACCCTCAGGGACAACCTTTTGGGAACATCTGGTACTTAACTCTGTATGACAACCTGTATATTTTGTTCTTGACATGTAAGCTCTCACCGGTGTCAATGGCATAAACACACAACTGGATCAGTCCAGTTGTCTGTGAAACAATCCTGCAAACTGCCCCACCAACTGGCAACATTATTTCGGCTGCTGCTCTGTCACTATAGGGGAGACCACTAGTCTCTTACTGACCCATCCTTAGAATTTTGACCTGGATGGCATTCCACAACTTTTTTTTTTCTGGTCATATCAGAATTGGCAGATTAGGATGGAGGATTTTCCGCATCCTCCGGGCCGGCGGAAGCCACCGCCGGCCTGGAGGATGCGGAAAATCCTCTGCGGACCCGCCAAGACCCACCGCCACATTAGGATGGCTGGTGGGTCCTGGTTTCCGTCTGCAGCTTTTCCGCCGCGGTTGGCTTTCAACCGCAGCGGAAAAGCACTAATATGGTGACGGTGTCTCTCAGAGACCGTCAGCCAGATTAGGATGTGCTCGGAAACATGCTTTTCTGCGGCGGCTTTTCCCCCGTGGAAAAGCATGTGTAACTTCACTGCGGGGGCCCGTTGCGGGCCCCCTAGGTGAAGGGGGGGTGGGGGGTTCACATGGGGGGTACCTATGGTACCCCCTGCATTTGTATGCAGTAAGCGGCAGGCACCGCGTGGTGCCTGTCACTTTCTACATACAAATGCAATGCTGCAGGAGCAGCTTGAAGCTCGACCCGCCGCAATGTTAAAAATAGAGGATGTGACCGCCACCCTGGCGGTCACATCCTAATCTGCACAGAGGGAACGCCGCAGCCCATGCGGACGTTCCCTCCTACTCAGGGGTCGCGGACGGACTCAAGTCCGTCCGCGATCCGAATGACCCCTTAAGCTCTTGGATAGCCTCCAAGTTTTTGTTAGCTCTTTTTATATACTCGGCCATGCAGGCATACTGAGCAAGCGCCTAGTCAACAATTGGCCGTTTGGGTTCCTTGAGAGGTTTCCTCCACTTTCCTATGACAAGACTTAAGGGTCCTCTCACGGAATGCCGAAACAAACTCTCAAAAGGGCTGAAGCCCATCCCATTTTGTGGTACCTCCTAGTAAGCAAATAAAGGACAACGGAGTAGGACATCCCTCTTCCTACAGCGTTTCTCAGACAACTCCATAATCATACTTTTTAATATCTTGTTGAATCACTCAACAAGCTCATTGGTTTCGGGGTGATAAGGTGTGATGAACTTCTACATCACCCCACACTCTTCTAACATAGGCTTCTAATACGCAGACATGTAATTTGTCCCCATCTGTGATTACATATTTGAGGATCCATACTCTTGTAAAGATATCGAGCATGGCCACCACCGGCACTGCAACCATTCTCAGATGTATGGCTGCAGGATACCTAGATACAAAGTCCACCATCGCCATGATCAATCGGCACCATGAAGCTGTTGTAGAGTCTAGGGGCTTGACAATATCAATACCCACTCCCTCAAAATGCATTCCTGCCAATGGTAGTGAGACAGGGGAGCTTTGGGTAGCCCTCTTGTCCTCCCAGCAGTTTGACAGGTCGTATAGGAGCAACAGAACTCCTTTACCTTCTCAGATATCTTGGGGCAGTAAATGTGGTTGACTGACCTGTTCCTGGTGTTGGCACACCCCAAATGTCCAGCCAAGTGAATATCATGGGCTAATCTCAAAAGGAATTCCCTGTGCTGCTGGTTGTTCCCACTTTTTGGTTCCTAGCCTCACTGTAGAAGACATCCCTGGGAGGGTGCAGAGTAGTACTATCAACATAAAAATATCGTCTGACATTAATATCTCCGCAGAAATATCGAGTGGAACAAATATCGACAACAAAAATATAGTTTGACCAGAATATCGACAGACAGGTAAGTAATATTGATAACAATAATATAGTTGTAATAAATATCGTTTACAAAAATATTGTTTACAAAAATATCGATTTATTAACAATATTATGTATTTTAGTATTTTAAATGAGAATTGTAAGTGATTTTATTATATGTTTTGGAAGTGTATTAGTTATTAATGTTTATTATGTTTAATTTTGTGTTTTTACTTCTGTAGCGGGTTGTGGGTTTATAGGGGAACAGGGTGGGAAGTAATTTAATTATATAACATTAATTGAATAATTAATGTATTAATTAATTAATAATAGTGTAATAATTAGTTGTTAATTAATTTCAATTAGTCAATTAATAATTAATAATCTTAATTGTTTATTAATTTTAGGTGTGTGTTGGTGAGTTGATATGTGTAAATGGTATGAAGGGTGGTAATTAATTAATTTATTATTGATTAATTAATAAATCATTTTTTTATTAATTACCATTAATTAATTAGTAATTATTAATTGTAAATGTGTTATTAAATATAGGTGTATGTTGTGGTGTTCTAAGTGTATATGGTTGAAAGCTGGTAATTCATTCATTAATTAATATAAAAAATAATTAATTTTATTTAATTAATTAGTAAATATTAAATGTAATTGTGTAATTAATTTTAGGTGAGTGTGGTGGATGTAATGGTATTAATTAATGTGTAATATATTAATTTGTATTATCTTTGTTAATAATAATATATTTAAATGTATATATTATTTATGTTTATATTAGAAATAAAATTTACAAAAAATTACGGTAGTTAGTTTTTTTATTGTTTTATGTTCCAGCGCTTTCCTTACTATTGTACTCACTGGAGTGGAAATAGTCATTTTTACCCCTACGCTACCCAGCACTTTTCCTACGGTTGCACCCTTTGGAGTGGGAATAGTAATTTTTACCCCTACGCTATCCAACGTTTTCCCTACTGGTGCACTCACTGGAGTGGGAATACTAATTTTTACCCCTACGCTATCCAACGCTTTCCCTACTGTTGCATCCTCTGGAGTGGGAATAGTAATTTTTACTCCTGTGCTATCCAATGCTTTCCCTACTGTTGCACCCTTTGGAGTGGGAATAGTATTTTTTACCCCTACGCTATCCAACGCTTTCCCTACTGTTCCACTCTTTGGAGTGGGAATAGTAATTTTTACTTCTACGCTATCCAACGCTTTCCCTACTGTTGCACCCTTTGGAGTGAGAATAGTAATTTTTACCCCTACGCTATCCAACGCTTTCCCTACTGTTGCACCCTTTGGAGTTGGAATAGTAATTTTTACCCCTATGCTATCCAACGTTTTCCCAACTGTTGCACTCTCTGGAGTGGGAATAGTAATTTTTACTCCTACGCTATCCAACGTTTTCCCTACTGTTGCACTCTCTGGAGTGGGAAGAGTAATTTTTACCCCTACGCTATCCAACGCTTTCCTTACTGTTGCACTCACTTCAGTGGGAATAGTTATTCTTACCCCTACGCTATCCAACGCTTTCCCTACTGTTGCACTCTCTGGAGTGGGAATAGTCATTTTTACCCCTATGCTATCCAACGCTTTACCTACTGTTGCACCCTCTGGAGTGGGAAAAGTAATTTTTACCCCTACGCTTTCCAACGCTTTCCCTACTGTTGCACTCTTTGGAGTGGGAATAGTAATTTTTACCCCTTCGCTATCAAATGCGGTCACTACTAATGTTTGTATTTTATTATAAAATGTTTGTATTATTATTTTTTAATATCTTAATGTGTTAATTAAATATAGAATAATATTTTGCGTTCAAAATGTTTGATATATGTGTTTATTTCATTTTTTATAATTATTAAAGTTTATAATTAAATAAAGATAATAAGATAATGTAAATAAGAAAATATATGTATATGTACACATTTATTGTTTTTATATTCATTAAATTCAGTTTTTTTGTTATAAATATTAAAAATATAAATGTAAATTAATTTATTTTGTTAATAATATTTATATTAATTAATTATTTGATTTAGGTTATTATATTTTTTAAAGTTGATAATATTTACATCGATATTTATTACAACGATATTTTAGAGTCGATATTGTTGTACTTACCTGTTTAAGTAAAGGGATTCAATATTTATGTAGTTGATATTTTTAGATCTATATTTTTGTAAACTATATTTTTGTTGTTGATATTTGAACATGGAACCCCTGGGAGCGCACATGAACCCAGTAGATCTTGTGTGTTCCTCTGGTAACCCGCGTATTGGACTTGGTGGTCTCTGCATGGTCAGCTTCGAAACTTTGGCTTCACCCCTCCTATTCTCTGAATTTGGCATTAGGACTGTGTGCTCTTTACAACTGCTAACCAGTGCTAAAGAACTTTTGCTCCCTCCCCAAAACAATGTAAAAATGGTGTGCACCTGATTGGCATATTTAATTTACTTGTATGTTCATAGTGGGAAACAACCTTTACAACGCAGTCATCACATCACACTACCTTAACAATGCAGTCATTACATCGCAACATCCTTTACATCTCATGTCAATACAACGCAGCCATTACATCGCATGTCACTACAATGCATGCCATTACAATTTATGTCACTTCAACGCAGGCATTACATCGCAAGTCATTACAACACTTACCATTACAACGCATAGTACCCTTACACTATCCAACACTTACCCTACTGTTGATCTCACTGGTAGTAGAATAGTAATTTTTACCCTTACACTATCCAACACTTACCCTACTGTTGCACTCAATGGAGTTGGAATGCTCAATTTGACCTCTAAACTATCCAAAGCTCACCCTACTGTTGCATTCCCTGGAGTTAGAATAGTGATTATTTCCCCTACACTAGCCAACACTTACCTTAAATGCGATGTAATGGTATGCATTGTAATGGTATAATACAATCTAATGGAATGCATTGTAAAGGTTGTTTCTAAAAAATGCTATGTAATGCGATGTAAATGAATACATTGTAAAGGATCTTGCGACGTAAAAACTGCACTGTAAAGGCATGCGTTGTAAATGTATGCGTTGTTATGTCATATATTCATTCATAGTGTATGGTAATACATGTACCCGGGGCCTGTAAATTAAATACTACTAGTGGTCCTGCAGCACTCATTGTGCCACCCACTAAAGCAGACCTGCCATTGCAACCTGTAGTGCTGTTCTAAACTGCTAATTAAAACAGGTGATATAAACCTTTTGTCTGGCCTAAACCCTAATATGTATTACATGTAAGCTACCCTTAAAGTAGGCCCTAAGCAGCCCATAGTAGGACATGTGTTTTACATGTCTTGGGAGTAAAAGACTCAAAGTAACGTTTCACTACTGTAAGACTCATCTCTCCCTTTAAATAACATTGGATTTCTTATTACAGTTAATAATTGTTAATATTTGTTTGGAATCTCCTAGAAATATCATGTTCGGTTTCAATTGAATTGTAATGTAAAACCCCCTTTAATGGTAACGTCAGATTTTAGATTGCAATTTTGAAAATACCACTTTGAGAATTTTGACATTTTCCTGCCCAAAGCTTCTAAGACCTTTTAGGAGCTTGAAGCTGCCTAGACCTGTTGCTTCTTCCACTTTAAGAATGTGTATTGGGCCCAGACAGTGAACAATAGGGGACTAGCTGTTGATAGGATGGGCAATCCTTCCATTATGGTTGGGGGTGGAGCTTTTCCTTGATCCACTGTCACTTCAAAGGTGCTTGCCTAAAATACACACAAATACATCTAACACTAGTCTCTTGTGACCCTAGACTTCTGGGAGCCTTAGTAGGGGAAGGAAGGAACTTTCTAGAACCAGATGTGAAGCTAGACCTGAAGATTTCCCTACTTGAAAGGCTGGCATCAGGTATAAATATTGGAATCAGAGACAAACTCTTTAGTAGACCCCTGGTGGACAATACAGAATAAGGACTGCCTTGTCACACAGAGAACTGCCTTGCTACTTAAGGCCTGCCTTGTTCCGATGTCAGCTACAACTGGACATGCCTGAGCCTTGCTAACCTCTGCTAGAGTGTCTTCCAGGACTCGAGAGGTACCTCTTCAGGTCTTGGACCCTCTGCTTGCATCAGAGGGTACTCCTCTGTGAAGGAAGAAAAGGAGAAATGCTGAAGTCTTAACTCCTCCCGCCAGATTTTGAGAAATTAACTTTTTCAGTGGAAATAACCTGGTCCCTGAATACGGCCTACCCTCCATCGTGGCTGACATGAATATATGACTTCCCCCGGTCTAGCATGACCAGTTGACTGCAGGCAGCGCTTTGTGCTTTAAGATACTATACTTACCTACAACTTTAAAGTTGCTTACCTCGGGTTCAACTGATTAGATTTTTTTTTTAACACCTTGGCTGCTAGGGGGTTTTCCCCTCCTGTGCTGCAAAGTGGTATTTATCATTGTTCATGACAAGGTCCACTCGTCAAACGCACAGCGCAGGTAACACCCATGACGAGCTGACCTTGTCATGAGCATGGAAGGGGTTAATAAAGTTTTTATTGAGCAGAAGGAGGTTGAAATACAATTCATGATTGAGGGGTTTAAACAATGGAATTAAAGACAGGTTTAGAAAAGATGCTTCTTCTACAAATTGAAATACACAAAGATAAAACATGATAATGGAGCGGATTAGAGAAGGGGGTCAAAGTTTAAAATACATAAAACACTAAAGCAGGCATTATTATACTCCTTATTTCACAGCATATTGATTAGTTTTCAAATACAGTCAGTATGCAGCGATCGCAAACTTTGATCATAAAGTGCAAGTGCAGTACAGTACAATCCAACATGATAGAGTCAATGTGCAAAATCCGCAAACTTAAGTGTAAAGTGCAAGTGCAAAAAATAGTGCAATCCGACCTGCAATAAAGTGCTTGAGCAGGACAGTTTGCTTATTTAATTTAGTCTAACAACATTTCATGCCTGCTTTTAAAATCATTTTGGTCTAGTTTTAGTATTCAATCTAGTTTTTAAGTTAACCCCCCTTTTATCGTCTCCAGATTCTCGAAGTATTTCCATTTTCTTTCAAAACTTCTAACTGCTCCCACTCTACAGGCATAAGCTTTTTCGAAGTTCTGGGACCTCCTCATTTTGTTAACCCATTTTAAACGGGATAGGGTTTCCTTAGATTTCCAATTTTGGAGTATTAGGGAACGAGCAACTGTACATGAAATCAACAAAAAATGTACCTCGTTCTCATTGAGGGAACCTCTATCTTTGGATATACCAAAAAGGGCCAGTTCAGCTGAAGGTGTTAGTGTTTTCCTTATTGCCTCCTCGATGTCTATAAATATGGCCTTCAAAAAGGATTTCAATTGAGGACAAGAGATAAAGGTATGCAGCCAACCTCCCTGGCCCGGGCTAGGCATCTAAAACATTTATTCTCAGCCTCTGGAAACCTTTTTTCGAGTGCTTCCGGAGTCCAGTATGCTAACCAGTGGGACAAGAAGGCCATCCTTTTAAAATTAGCGGCACGCAACGATTTATAGCCTAACAAACTTATAGTTTCCCAATCCTTTGGTGTTATATTACTTTGGGTTTGGTTAAATATTTTCTCTAAATGGCTATCCACCATGTTTAGATGTCCATCACAATGAAGCCTTTTGTACCAATTTCCTATGCCGGTGATTTGGGCCTTATAAAGGAATGTAACCAACTCACCCATTATGGGAAGATGTCCACCAATAGTTTTTCTTAAAAAGTGGGAAATTTGTAGATATTCAAAAAAAGTTGGTTGCATGGGAGTAGTAGTTCTAGCCTGGACTTCTTGCCATAAAATGATTCTGTTTTGGACAAAGAAGTGTCTTAATTCCCGGAACCCCAAATTCTCCCAATTTAAAATACGGCTACTACTAATTTTGAGGCCCAAACAGGAACACTCACATAGGCTTAAAAACTGGGAAGCTGTAGAGCTCTGATTTTTCTTAAAAATGGACTGCAATCTAGAAAGATGCTCTTTTATGGTCTTATATCTCGTCCTTTTGGGGAGTTTTGCGGTTTGGGAATCAGACTCATGTAGCATTTTTACTAAGAAGAAGCTATCTCGTTTGTTTTTTAATCCTATCAGACCTGCCACCAAGTCCAGAACGGCTGCCTCATAATATGTTTTTATGTGCGGAAGAGCAAGTCCGCCCTGATCAACTGGGAGTTGAATCACGGAAAGCTTTACTCTGGAGGTTTTTCCCCCCCCAAACAAAGCTTCTGATCATAGATTCGATATCTTTAAAAAAAAAGTAGAATTCTACTTAATAGGTATATTACTGAATAAAAATATTAATAAGGGTAGAATCAACATCTTGATCAGAGATATCATACAAATCAAGGATAGAGGAATTAAAAGCCATTGGGAGAGAAGATTCTTTATTTTATTCTTCATTCTCACATAGTTAAGGAGATAAAGCTGATGATAATCACAGGTCACATAGATGCCTAAGTATTTAATTGCGTCTAAGCATGGGAGGAAAATCCGTTCCGCTCGCGGATTTTGGGGATTTTCGGTAAATTCGCAATCCGGGAACTCTCGCGAATTTACCGAAAATCCGCAAATTCGCACGCAGCAGATTTTTTTTCTTGGTGATACAATATTGCGGCGTGCGGCGTTCACTTACCGTCATTCAGCGTTTGCCGAGTTGTTTTTCTCGATATTTTGTGAGTGCTGCGCCATTTTGGATCTTGCTGCGGGATCCCGCTGGAGTTTGGCGACGCATCGCGAGAGTTCGCAATTGCAAACATGTAGGTGCGGCGGGCGGCAACAATCTCGCACTCGCGAAATTACAAAATTTGCAATTCTGCACAAGAAATCCACTAGCAAGCAGCATAGACTTTCTGAAAATGATGATTTTTATCAGATTAACTGCTCAGGTTGGCATTTGCCTGCACTTTTTTGGATTTGAGGCCTTTTGACTTTCTTTGGATCACTTTTGGATTAGAAATCAACTTTCACAAGTAAGTTTGTTTGGGGCATTACAGTTGCTGTTCTGCAGAAAAACGAGTTTTGCAAAACTGAAAGCACTCAGCAGGTGCAAAAGTTCACTCATCATTAGTAACCATTCACTGTAGTACTTCCTGAGGGGCCCCTCCAGAGTTCAGTTGCCTATGTTTGTTTGGGGCATTACAGTTGCTGTTCTGCTGAAAAACGAGTTTTGCAAACCTGAAAACACTCAGCAGGTGCAAAAGTTTAAACTCATCATTAGTAACCATTCCCTGTAGTGCATCCTGACTGGGGCCCCTCCAGAGTTCAGTTGCTAGTTGCAACAATTCTATGACCCTGAACTGACCCTCACAGCAAGCTCATAGAATAGCTACAAGTAGGCCACAAAGGTCCTGGGAAAAAAAATTGCACTGTAACAGAAAGCAAATTACAGATAAGGAAGCAGGTGCCAGACTGGAATTTTAAAACAGTGACACATTAATAAATCAACCCCAAATTAATTCATGTCAGTTGAAGCAGGGCAGGTGTGCTTGCTTTTCCCCCACATAATCTACAGTGATGAACCAGAGGGTGGCATTGATGTACCAGAGGGTGGCATGGGTGAAACAGGGTGGCAGTGGTGAAAGAGAGGGTGCTGTGAACCTGTGATGATGAACCAGACGTAGAAACAACATAGTCACGACCGTTGCGAGCCGACAAGTAAGTTCGCAATTGCGAACTGGTACAAAACTCTCGCGAACTGGCAGAAACCCTTGCGAACACCAAAAAAAAAATCCGCAAATTTGCGAGAATTTGCGGATTTTGCAGATTGCGAATTCGCAAATACGCAAATTCGCGAACGCCAGATTCGCAAAATTTGCCCATGCTTAATTGCGTCTCGACTTATGGCCTGGGCATGCAAACATGATGGAAGATGGCTAAGACTGGTGTTTAAGAAAAGGACCTCTGTTTTTTTTGTATTGATTTTATAACCTCCTATTTGTTCATATGCTTTGAATTCTTTAAATATGCTTTCAATATTCTCCTTGTTTGGCTTTGCGTAGAGGATAATATCATCGGCGAATAATTTAAGCTTCGCCATCCCAGTGATCGGGGGGAGGATATCGGGATTGTTTCTAATTTTAATAACCATGGGTTCAATAAAAAAAATAAAAAGGAGGGGGGATAAAGGGCAGCCCTGCCTGGTCCCACGATTGACTTGGATTGAGCCAGCTTTTTCTGAATTTATTATAATCTGTGCAGAGGCGCCTTGATAGATGTTCTGGATCATTTTAATCACCTGTTCGGGGAACCTGAATTTATTAAGGGAGTAGAACAGGGTTGCCCAAATAACTAGGTCGAACGCTTTTTCAGCGTTGACCATGAGGATACAGGCAGGGGTTGAATTCACACTAAAATAGTCTAATGCCTGAATTAAAAATTCAGTGTTAGAAGCCATAATACGACCTGCTATTAATCCTGACTGATCACTATGTATGACTTCTTGTGCCGCATACATAAAACGCTGGGCCCAGATTTTCATGAGGATTTTATAGTCAGAATTTAAAAGGCTTATTGGTCTATAAGAGTTGATATCTTTTGGACTTTTGTCTTTTTTTACAAAACATATTATTATTGCTTCTCAAAAAGACGCGGGTACCATTCCTCCTAACTTGATGTAATTAAATAAATTCATGAGTGGAGTGACTAGTTATTTTATAAAGGTTTTATAGAATTCAATTGGGAACCCGTCTTGCCCACAGGCTTTCGCCCCTGGTGTTGCCTTTATAGCTTGTACTATTTCCCCTGTATTAATTTCTAGCCCTAGTTGTAAAGCCCGATTGGAGGTGATCTTTGGGATATCTAGGTTCATAAAATATTCCTGAATCTGACCCTCCTCTACTTGGTATTCAGTGGAATAAATGCAATTAAAATGCTCCAGAAAAGCCCTTTGAATCAACCTATTGTCCATTATCTCTTGATTATTTAATGGATTTCTGATTTTAACTATGCCAGCAGATGCTAGGAGCTTTCCAGCTAATTGGCTATCAGCGTATTTTCTTGGTTGGAAGGTTCTTGAACTCTTGATCTCTTCCAAAACAAAGAAATCCCTTAATTCTGCCTTTGCTTTCTCCAAGTGATTCGGGCAAAGGAGCGGCTGTAATACATATTCTATATCTACGGCTTTTTGGAGCGTCGCTATCTTTTCTTTTCTCTCTTTGGCCTGGGCGGAAGTAAACAATAGTATCTGTCCACGTGCTGCCGCCTTGAATCCCTCCCAGACTGAGAATGGTTCTCCTGAATTATTATTAATAGTAAAGTAGTCTGAGATCCATTCTCCGAAACCAGTCACCCAGTCGGGGTTCTGGAGCAGGGTCTGATCCAGCTGCCACCTGGACTGTACCCTGCCCCCACCACCTAAATAAACTTCCAGTTCTATGTTCCCATGGTCAGAGAAGGGATTACAACCGATGGTTGAAGTTAAAATCCGAATTGATCTTGATATAAAAAAAATCAATTCTTGACGCCGTCTGAAAACGATGTGAAAAGCAAGTGTAGGATGCCCCTTCTGGGTTTAATGTACGCCATGGATCTATAAGCTGGTATTCTGAGATAAGGGCGTCCACAGCTTTTTTTGTGTTCGGTTTTAGTTGTTTCTTATTTTTATTAGAGGTGTCTTTTTTTAAGTTTTGTAAGTAGTTGAAATCCCCTCCCATGATGATCTGTCCAGGGACTCCCCTAAGGAGGTTGTTGATTTCTAAAATACTAGACACCTCATAAAATATTTGCCCATAGTAATTTACAAAGTTCATTATTTTCCCTTGGATTTTGGTTGCTACCCATAGCCATCTCCCTTTGGGATCCCTTCTTATTTTTAAAATTTCTCCAGATAACTTCCTTGAAAAATAAATTACAACGCCTGTCTGTGCCACCCCAGCTGAAGGAAAAAACACATGGGAGAAATATTTCGGGATAAATAAATTGGGGAACTTGGTTTTTAAATGGGTTTCTTGAAGAAATATCACGTGGGGACTTAGAGAGACTGCCCATTTTATGACAGCGCCATATTTTTGTTTATTTAAAACACCATTGGTGTTAACTGATAGGATATTGCATTTGTTCATTTCAATAGATGAATTTTCGCATCAAAAATTCCCTCATTCAAATTTTGGTACATGCCCTGCCTAAAATTTCTGCCCTTTCTTACTGCTTTTAACCCTACCCTCCCTGTCCCTCCCCAACTGGACCCCCTCCCTCCCCTGGGAAGTGGCCCCTTTCGTACCCCCCCACGCAGACCACATTCCCCCTTCCTTCGGATGAACTGGGTGTCTTGTTGTTACACCCTTGGTGACCCTTTTAAGCCTGGTGCCCCCCTCGACAGCCAAAAGTTTGTATCCTATTCTATTTTGTTACAGAGAAAAAGACAGAGAAAAAGAGATATTTCCTTCAAGCTCTACCATTATTACTTAGTGGGCTAGATGTAATTGCTCAAACATTTGTTTCTGGAGATATCTCTTTTAGTAGAGATTGAGCTTCTTCAAGATTGGAAAACATGTAAAACTTTCCTTTTATGAGAACTTTTAACCTTGACTGCTGAGCGATTGAGGCTTGGGCGCCGTTCATTTTAAACAAGTGGAGGATTTTAACAAATTCTTTCCTACGGCGTGCGGCTGCAGCAGTCATGTCTGAAAAAATTCTACATTTAATTGTCTCGTTAATGGAAAATTGACTTTGTTGAAAAGCTTTTGACAAAATCTCTTCCTTTAACCTCAAATCTGCAAAGTTCATTACGATAGTTCTGGGAAAAGTTGAATTAGTGAACCTCTGATGTGTTCTCATAATGGACAAATCACCTTCAAACTCAGGCAATACTTTCTGATGAATAAAAAAGTTGACCCATTGGAGCATATTTGAACCTTCCAATCCTTCAGGAACCCCCACTATCCTAAGATTGGATCTTCTGGAATGGTTTTCAAGCTCCTCAAGCTTGTTTTCAAGTTTACTTTCCATGAGGTTCTTCTTTGTTGCAGACTTTTCAGCCTTTATTCTTGCCTGATTGATGTGGTCCTCAAGAGCCGAGATTCTTTCCTCGGCCTCGTTTAATCTTGTGGGGAGACCTTGCATTGATTCTTCAGAGTTTTTTTTGTTTTTGTCTTATTTAATTTATTAAAATTCACTCTTTTGTTCTAAATTGGATTAGGATTTTACTGGTGTTGTGTTTTTACTTTATTACAGTTTGTATGTTGCAAATATTCTTTGCACAGTGCCTCTAAATTAAGTCTAACTGTTTTTGTGCCAAGTTCCCAGAGGAGTAAGCGCTGGTGAATTTAGTGACTGATGTGGTTAACCTTGACAAGGATTGCAGTTGTGGTTTGTGAATGGTTTTCATCCCCCTCAATCAATAAAGCAATTTCTTACACCCTTGTTCGTGGACTTGAACCTGCTACTGTTGAAGGGATTCTGCTTATAAAAAGAACAATGCCTGCAACCACAGAACATCAGGATGTAGGGAATAAGTCGCCATACCACATCAGTACCTATGAGCCGCAATACAATCTAGTTAATAGTGCTTTACCTGCCCTCCAACCCTTCCCAGAGTGACATGTAAGTTAGCCCCCCAGAATACACACTACTCTAGTCCCCTCATGGAACCGCGGAAACAGATCTTCGATCTTTCATATTCTAACTCATTTATTTCAATAATAAACAAAAAGGACACAAAAACAGTTTACAGTATTTATTGAAACTATCATGCTGCATTATAAAACATCTGCATTGCAATTAAAAAACATATGCATCCTAACAGAATGAAGAGTATTACAAGTAAAATTATAAACAATAAGAAGTCCTACCATGGTGAATTATTTATCTGCCTTATCCTTCCTCCACTATTGAAACCCTGTGTTAAACTATAGATCTCTAGGTTTAGTAGCAAACTACATCCCTGCAATACATAGGTACTTGTTCTAGATTTCAGGCAGAGCACCTCTTGCTCCTAAAGACGGTTGCGGCAGTAGAATGTATTCTCTGTGCTTTAACCCTTTCCATGCTCATGACGGAGGGATTCTGTCATGAGCCACAGTGGGCCTGTGCTCATGACGGAACTGCTCCGTCATGGCATCCACCCATGTGGGAAGCGCTGGTACTCCCCCCATTGGCAGCCCAACAACTTCTTACACAGTGGAATGGTAGCGGAAGGGTTTCCGCTGCAACCCCGACACCCCAGGGAATCCCATGACATCAGCGCCAACGTCATCAGGAAGCCCCGGAAACCCTGGAAGCCATTTGATTCTAAGCGTCCTCAGAGTAAGGTAGGTTTCCTTGGTCGCAATCGTGCAGCTGAAAGGCCCCCACTAGGCACCAGTTTGTTTTTAGAGGAATGGCAGCGACCCCTTGGGCAAGGGTCGCTTCCAAAGGGGCTACATTTTTTAAATGTTTTTTCTGACCACCTCCTGGGGGCAGATCAGCCCATTTTCTGGGGCTTTCTACCCACAGGGGGGGCTAGAAAACCCCACTAGATACCAGGGCTTTTATTTTATATGTAATGGAAGCAACCCCTTGGGCAAGGTTCGCTTCAAAGGGCTCTACATTTTCTAAATGTTTTTTCTCCCCCCCCCCCCCCCCCAGGGCAGATTGGCCCATTTTTCTGGCCTTTCTCCCTCCAGGGGGGGGGGGGGCAGGAAACCACCCTAGGCACCAGGGATTTTATTTTATATGTAATGGAAGTGAGCCATTGGGCAAGGGTTGCTTCCAAGGTGGCGATTCATTGGGCATGGTTTTTTCTGCTCCCCCTGGGGCAGATCTACCCAGTTTCTTGGCCTTAAAAAACCCCAATATGACCCAGGGATTTCATTATTCATGTAATTAAAGAGACCCCTTGGACAAGGGTCGTTTCCAAAGGGTTGATTTTTGTGCATGTTTTTTATCCCCCCTCCACCTGGGGGCAGATTGTCCCATTAGTTCCATTAGTTTGGCCTTTCTGCCCTCAGGAGGGCAGAGAACCCCACTAGGCTCTAGGGATTTTCCTATTTATGTAATGGAAGTGACCCCTGGTTCCAAGGGTCGCTTAAAAAATGGTTGTTTTGTTTATGTATTTTCTTCCTCCCTGGGGATAGATCTGCCCCTCATTATGGCTTTTCTGCCCCTAGGCGGCAGGGGGGGAGACAGAAAACCCTACTAGGAACCATGGACCTATTTCTTTTGCAAGGTAGCACATTTCTGTCTGTTGTTTTCTGCCCCACGTGGGGGACAGATAATCCTGGTAGAAAATCCCACCCAATCGCTTGGGCAAGATCACCCCCCCATTTTTCTCGGCTCTATTTGAAGGCCCATCTGGCAGATTGACTATTTGGGTAGTGACAGAGCGTGTTATAATGTTAATTATTTTATTTCTTGTGAATTGCAATTGTAATATTTTATTTCTCCTTTTTATTCTAGTTCAAGGCTTTTGCTCTGTTCCAGGTTGCAGTTTTGTTACTGGTGGTTCTGCAGTTTGGGGCCGATTCTGATTCCGGAAAAAATGCCTTCCTAGTGCTATTCGTAGGCTTACCTTTTGACCGACTGGTATCCAGAACTTTTTCCAACAAATGTGCAAGTACGATGCATATTCCTGGCAAATCCCGACCGAATCTTCGTGTCCAATTCGTGCACTATGTCAGTAACTAACAGGCTCAGGAAACACGTATATTGCGTTGTACGGAGGCCCAAAGCAACCCACAGCATTCGGACAAGGTGTATTTTAGCTCTGAATTGCACCAAAACATGTTTAACGGGGATGAGACGGAGTCTGTCTCATCGTGTACGTGCACGACTGTGCAGGTTCACTCATGTACGTGTCTATTTGGTTGTGTTAATGCTGGTCTATGTGGCATTGTTTGCGTCCGAGTCTGTTGAGTCTTGTATGTGCTTGGGTGTGTGGCATTGTTCACGTCCGAGTCTATCGCGTCAGGCTCCTTTCCTACCGACTCATCCATTGATCTTTATTTCTGACCGAATACTTGGGTGAATTTTACATTTGCATCCTACTTGCTCATTCGGATGGCATGTATGCGATTTAGTAGGAAAACTGACTTATACGTGTCGGGTAATACGATTTTCACCAAATCATTTGGTGATTTATTACTTCGCATTGTACTTGCTCATTCGGACGGCGGGTGTACTAAGTGTAGTTGCATGTGTTTGGTAAGAGAATTTTCTTTGTACTATTTACTCTAAATGAGTTTCATTTCCCTGCATAAATGTGTTTTTTTGCAAATGGTGTAATAATTGCAGGTTGTTTGGCTTCTGTTTTTTGAGTGCCAACATCTTTTTGCATTAGTACTCGATGTGTATTTTGTTGTCTTGTGAGTAATTGGTTATGTTTTCTTGCTCTAGTGGGATATTGTTGCTTTTTGCTGTGTCTCTGCAGAGTAGGTGCTGGTGAGTGTATCTATCTTTGGCAAGTGAGTCATATTGTTTTTGAGTATATAGATCTTTGTGCTAAAGCCATACTTTGTTCATTACTTATTGTGCACAGTGTTTGATGATGTTGATTTGCTTGTGAAATCTCCTTTCTTTGTAAAGACTAAGGCTAGCCGCAGGATTACTGCTCAGCAGGTTGTTGGTATGCTTTTTGAGTCTTCCTCTGACCATGGTTCAGAGGCTGACTCTTCATCTGAGGCAGAGGAGGCAGTGGAAGATTCTGGCAGTGAGTGTTCTGTCCACAAAAATCATCGGATGATGAAGCCACTCTTAGGGGGTCATTACGATCGCGGACGGACTTGAGTCCGTCCGCGACCCCAGAGCATGAGGGAACGTCTGCATGGGCTGCGGCGTTCCCTCTGTGCAGATTAGGATGTGACCGCCTGGGTGGCGGTCACATCCTCTATTTTAACATTGCGGCGGGTGGAGCTTCAAGCTGCACCCGCAGCAATGTTAAAAATGCATGCACAGCATTTGCGTGCACAAAGCGGCAGGCACCGCGCGGTGCCTGCTGCATTGTGCACGCAAATGGAGGGGGTACCTATGGTACCCCCATGTGCACCCCCCACCCCCCACTACACCTAAGGGGCCCGCAACAGGCCCCCGCAGTGCAGTTACACATGCTTTTCCACGGCGGAAAAGCCGCCGCGGAAAAGCATGTTCCCAAGCACATCCTAATCTGGCTGACGGTGTCTGAGAGACACGTCACCATTTTAGTGCTTTTCCGCCGCGGTTGTAAGCCAGCCGCGGCGGAAAAGCTGCGGACCTAAACCATGACCCGCCAGCCATCCTAATGTGGCGGTCGGTCCTGGTGGGTCCGCAGAGGATTTTCCGCATCCTCCGGGCCGGCGGTGGCTTCCGCCGGCCCGGAGGATGCGGAAAATCCTCCATCGTAATGACCCCCAAAGTGTAGATGAAGTGCCTGTCTTACAGGAGGATATTGATGGCCTGAAAGAGCAGCAAGAGGCATCTGTGTTGCAGCCTTGGTCTGCAAGGCATCCAATTGGAAGTCCTGACATCTGGTTTGCCCCAGGCATGGTGCAGCCGACATTGACAGACTTTACTGGTGTTCCAGGGTGTAGAGTGGATACTGAAAACCTTTTGCCTATAAATTATTTTCAGTTGTTTATGGATGATGTATTTTTGGCAGAGATTGTTGAGCAGACTAATTTGTGTGCTGAACAGGTTTTGAGGGACAACAGTGCCAGCCTTAGGCCCCACTCTACAGCGACCCAGAGGACCCCCACACATCTGGAAGAGATTAATAGGTTCTTAGGTTTAACTTTTTTGAAGGGCTTGCTAAGGAAGAAATCGGTGTCATCATATTGGTCTGCTAGTCCCTTGATGGCAACGGATATATTTCCAACAGTCATAAGTTGTAATAGTTATTTGCTTCTGCTTCGGATGCTGCATTTTGTCGATAACGGTTTAGCGTTGCCATGAGATCACCCTGATTGTGACCGTCTTTTTAAGATTTCGATTGTAATTAATCAATTGTAGATCGATTATCTGAGATCTATGCTCCAGGGAAAGAAATAGCTGTGGATGAGACTTTGGTCTTGTTCAAGGGCTGCTTGGTTTTTAGGCAATACATTCCTAGCAAGAGGGCTTGTTATGGAATTAAGATGTATATGCTGTGTGACAGTAGGACTGAATATGTCTCTAATTTCAGGGTGTATACCGGTAGGGATTCCAGGATTCCCCCTCTGGTTCTCCTTCCACTTTTGGCGTGACTGAGAAAATTGTGTGGGAACTTGGTAGAGGACTTTTAAACAAAGGTCACCATTTATATGTAGATAACTTCTACACTAGCGTGCAGTTGTTCAGGGAATTGGCCAAAGTGGACACTGTTGCTTGTGGCACAATCCACTCTAATCGTAAAGGTTTCCCAAAAGAACTTGTTTGTCATAAATTTGTGTGGGGACAGTGCAGTGCAGTGGATAGTGAGGAACTTCTAGCTGTGAAGTTTGCATACAGGATAGATGTCTAAATGCTGACTACCATCCCTGATGACAGCACTTTACCTGTGACTGTTTGGGGTCAGGTAGGTTGCTGAAGTGTTCATACCTGTGTTCATTATATACTATAATAGGCACATGGGTGGTGTTGATCGAGTAGATCAGGGGTTGGAACCTTACACTGCTCTTCGTAAGGCTTACATTTAGTTTAAGAATTTGGCTATCCATCTTTTCCAATGGGCAACCTTTAATACTTTTGCTGTATTTAAGGACTGTTGTCCTGAGTCAAAGATGTATTTTGCTATGTTTCAGGAGTTTGTAGTAGGCAGCCTTCTTATAGTGGAACAGGCAAGTGTTCCTAGTCTTGGAGTGGTGAAGGATGTGGCTAGATTGAAAGATCGCACCTTTCCTGCTCACATTAATCCCACGCCCTGAAAAGACTTTCCAAGTAGGAGATGTAGAGTTTCGAAAAGGTATGTTGAAGGAGACTCATATGTATTGCCCCAGGTGTCCTTCTATCCCTGCGCTGTCTGTGCCTCCTTGTTTTAGAATGTACCACAAGCAAAATAATTTTTGGGAGCATCCATGAGTGGTAAAGTGAACTGCCTGGTCTTTATTGGTTAAATATATTAGTGCAATGTATTTAGTTTCAGATTTAGTGTTAGTAGATTTGTATCTATTTATAAATTGTTTGTGTTCTCTTTTTGTATGAAAAAACTCTAAATGTGATGGCGGTGTGCATGGACTATCTCTTGGCTGGCAGTGTGCGTGGACTGGCGCTTGGTAGGCTGTGTGCGTGGACTGGTGCTTGGCTGGCTGTGTGTGAGTAGTGACTTGCTGCTGGTCACTACACACACTGGTAGCCAAGCGATTGGCTGGCAGTGTGTGTGGACTGGTGTTGGCTGGCGCTGTGCATGGACTGAGGCTTGGCTGGTGGTGTGGGTGGACTGGTGTTTGGCAGGTGGTGAGCAAGGACAAGTGCTTGACTGGCGGTGTGCGTGTACTGGTGCTTGTCTGGGTATGTGCGTGGACTGGTGCTTGGCAGGCAGTGTGCATAGATTATCTCTTGGCTGGTGGTGTGTGTGGACCAGCGCTTGGCAGGGGGTGTGCATGGACTGGTGCTTGGCTGGCTGTGTGTGAGTACTGACTTGCTGCTGGTCACTACACACACTGGTATCCAAACGCCAGTCTACTCAATCTGTCAGCTGATGTGTTTACTGTGTCACGCCTGTGGGTGTGTGTAAGTGACAGGTCATTGAGTTACACTGTCTGCTGATGTGAGTGTTGTAATGTGATGGGCCCGCGGCTGGGGGTGTGAATGGTTTTGTATATGTCACATGAATGAAAGGTGTATGAATGGCCTGCAAAGAGGTTGGTACCTTGACGTGGCTTTACAGTTCACAAGCTGTGAGTCACTGGTTCCGTATTTTGGGCTTTCAGTTATTGACAGTGCATTTCATTTTTGTGAAATCTCTTGTTAATAAAATTGCATACACTGAACCATCACTCCCTTCGTGCCAAATCCAACCAATATGTGTGTGGGCTTGAGGAATAGATGGCTGTGCAGTAATATTTGTGTTTTCTTCTCTTTCTCCGCCTAGGTGTACATTCCATCTAAGATAAACCTATCAACTCTAGATGTTCTCGTAAACTAAACACCCAGGGGAGTACATGGTGATGTCTCTTCTGTGGCTCCCAACCAGCTATCTTACCCACAATGTCCCGCAAACCTCAAAATGTGACTGTCACATTTTCATGCCTTACTTTGCCTTAATGTTCATGCGTCGGACAGAAACCACAAATCTCCTTCCACCCAGCATTTCCCCAAGTCTTCTGATAAAAATGGTACCTCTCTTGTGTCAAGTACTCGCGGCAGGGAAGGGCCCAAAACGTATTGTGAAATTTTGAAACAACCTGGTTTGATGGCCATCTTGATAAATTTTATAAATACATCTTGATAAATTTCCAATTTTGAAACAACCCGGGCTTGGTGGCCATCTTGAGAAACCTACCAAACCACTAATTTCCAAAAACTAGACATCCTGGGGAGTCCAGTGAGGTATGGCTTGCACGGCTACCTCAAAGTTTCCCTACCCAGAACCCCCTGATAACCTCAAATTTTGCTGAAAAAAATCGAATTTTTCTTAAACTTTTGGGTGGGAAAGTTGTAGGGTCGCCAGGCTGACACAAATTTCCTACCACCGAGCATTCCCCCAGGTCTCCCAATAAAAATGGTACCTCACTCATGTGGGTGGGTCAAGTACCTTGAACAGGCAAGGGCCCCAAACGTATTGTGGGGACTTCAGATGTACCTATCATAAAGCGACTTGGTTTTGCAGGGGGGGCACTAGGGTTTTTTGGCTCCGGGCTCAGTGGCCATCGAAGGAAACCTACCCTCCCAACATATTTTTGAAAACTAGACACCCTGGGGAGTCAAGTGAGGTATGGTTTGCTCTTCCTGCAAACCTCTATTTTTTGTGAGAAAAAAAAACAAATGTTTCCCACATTTTTTGTGTGGTAAAATTGTATGATCACCAGCTGACACAAATTTCCTACCATCCAGCGTTTCGCCAGGTCTCCCAATAAAAATGGTACCTCACTTGTGTGGGTAGGTATAGTGGTTGCAACAGGAAATAGAACAATTCATACTTTGGAGACTTCAACTATCATAAAACAACTTGGCTTTGGAGGGGTGGACACATGGTCTTTTGGCCCGGGCTCGCGGCCATCTAGAAAAACCTACCAAACCCACACATTTCTGAAAACTTGATACCCTGGGGAGTAAAGTGAGGTATGGCTTGTGTTGAACCCCCAATGTTTACCTACCCAGAATCCCCAGATAGTTGTATTATAGGTAATTTTGAAGTCTCCACAATACGTTTAGGGCCCTTGCGGGGAAATGCGGGGTGGGTGGAATTTTGTGGATCCATGCAAATTCCTGAATTTTCCATCACAAAAATGTGAGGAAAATTTGTTTTTTTGACAATGTTGAAGTTTGCAAGGGATTCTGGGTCATAGAACCTGGTGAGAGCCAGTCTAGTCACCCCAACCTGTATTCCCTTGAGTGTCTAGTTTTGAAAAACATATAGGTTTGCTAGATTCCCCAGGCAGAGCTAGTAGTTAAAATCTACAGCTAGGCACTTTGCAAAAAAAGGGTCAGTTTTTACTGCCACTAGGCCTACCATTTTATTGGAAAGCTTTTGGGAATGCAGGGTGGGTGTGATTCCAGAACTTCCCATCCCAGAAATGTGAGGACAATGTTGGATTTTTTGACAAAGTTTGAGGTTTGCGAGGGATTCTGGGAAACATGCCCTGGTGACAGACATTTTTATAAGGAGACTTAGGGGAACACAGAATTTTAGAGGAACTGTTATTACCTCTTGACTTTTGATGTATTTCTGCCTTCCAAATGTAAGACAATGTGTAAAAAAGAAGTAACTTTGAAAAATGACCTATAATTCACATGCAAGTATGGGTACCCACTATTTTGGAGATGTGCAAATAGCTACTGTTTCCAAACTCTATATTTTGTTCCCATTTCAGAAATACACAGGTGTCTTTCATACTGAATTTTCACTATTTATATTTTCCCAATATGCAATATAAAGTTACATCTGCAGAACCCTTCTGGTTGTGGTGATATATAGGACTTGTAGGTTCACCAAGACCCCGATACACAATAAAAAAAAACATTGCAAGCCGCTGCTCAGTTATTGGCTCTGGGTTCCTCGCATTCTTGGTGAACCTACAAGTCCTATATATCACCACAACCAGAAGGGTTACGCGGATGTAACTGTGCATTGCTTTAGAAAATCTGTCAAATTCAGAAGAAGTTACAGGTGACAACGTCGGCACAAATGGCTGTTATTTTTTTTACTCATTTTTAATTTTTCCTATTTTCAACTGTTAGTTTCTATACAAGAAAACCTTGAAGGGTCCACACAAATCAACCCTTGCTTTATTCAGAATGTTGTCTACTTTGCGGAAATGTATAACTTCCCAGGATCTATTATTGCTTTCATACCCATTTTACCATTAACTGAAAGGAGGTTGAAAGCACAAAAAATTTGCACAAATAGGCTATGTCCCAGTAAAATGCTACAACTCTGTAAAGAAATTTGGTGTTCTCACAAAAGCCCATCAGTCCCTGAAAGCTGGGAAAATTGTGATTTCATTACTACAAACTCTTTGTTGATACTGTGTGCAGGGCAAAAAACAGACACTTTCATCCCCAGCACTTGTTTCCCATTTTTCCCCCAAAAATCAAAATGGAGCTGTATTTTGGGTCCCCTCTAGGGGATTCAACAAACCCTGGGTACTTTTAAAATCCCAATGATGTTGGAAGAAAAGGATGGAAATGTGGTGTGGATACCTTATGTGGTCAAAAAGTTACAAGGACTTAAGCACAAACTACCCCAAATAGCAAAGAAACGGCTTAGCACGGGAAGGGAGACCTAGCAGCGAAGAGTCAAAATGGCCGGTATCTGTGTATGTGTTACAAGGTGACTTCCTGAAAAAAGCAGATGTGAATGTATCTTATGTCTAAATGCGAAGTTACTTTTGCTAACCGATCACAAATAGACCGGGCACAGTTTTGTTTGACCTTGTACACAATGTTCAGAAAGTCTGAATCAATAACAAAAACATGTGCAGTGCTTTTCTAAAATAATGTTGTGCCACAAAAAACAAACGTGCTAAGCATAACATGTGCAAGGCAAAGCAGCCTAAATGTGCAAGCAAACTAAAATATGAGCAAACTAAGTGGGACCTAAGGAAACACACAACAGTGTTGAAGGCTTTCAAGATTTTTTGGTACTCTCTTGGCACTTGGCACAATTCATCCCTGGGGAGTCCTCCTGCCCATGCAACTCAGAGAGTTCTGGTAGGTCTCTCAAAGTAGGCTCTTATTCCCATTTAGGTTCCTGATCCTCTTCCAGGGAGGGAGAAGGAAGACAGATTCCTTCTGGCATTTGAGGAGTGAGATTTTTAGACACCCTAGTGTGAATCCACATTTCAACTGCCTTGCCAAGTTGCCCTGGCTCAGACATCTTGGAATTCACTAGACGCTGGTGTAACTCTGAACTACAATTACTCAAGATGTGTTCCTTGATGATCTGACTATATAACTTATCGTAAGTAGTAAGTGCATCGCATTTTACTTAGCCCTCCAGCGCTTTTATTTAGACATTTACCAAGTTAACCCAGGATTGTTGTGTGTTTTTGTTCATCCCTGACATTTTTACAATACTCTTCAGGTGTGAGCCCAAACTTCTGCATCCTTCATGTAAGTGTAGGTTTCAGCTACCCCTCCTGTAGAGTCAAGAATGTATCCTAAATCCCACACTATCTCTCACCTTTCTTGTTGACCCACCCTGCACATTCTCAATTCACTTTAAGCATGGGCTGAAAATTTGTTCCGCTCGCGGAATTTGCGGATTTTCGGTAAAATCCACGAATCAGAGGGGACGAATTTTCAGCCAAGCACTTACAGGGTTACAGCAGCAGGTGCAAAAGGTGAAGCTAATTTTTTGTAACCTTTTACAAAAGGGTTACAAAGAAATTAACTTCAACTTGGGCACCTGCTGCTGTAAGCCTGTAAGTGCTTCCTGGCGCCTCGTTGCCTACTTGCAACTAATCTTTGACCCTGCTCTGATCCTTGAAGCAGGGTCAGAGAATAGTTACAAGAAGGCAATGAGGTGCCTGTCACGAAAATTAAACCTCAACAGGAAGCACTGACAGATATAAAAACAAGCATTTGAATTGCAATAGGTCTCGAATTAGGAAAGTTTGAGCTATTGGTCTTGTAAATGACAATTTTTTTTATTTATGTGTTGATTTTGAAAATAGCTAAATTAATAGCTTTGTCATTTACAATGCCAATAGTTATAACTTTCGCAAATGTGACACCTATAGCATTTGTAATGCAACATGTTTTGTATTTACATGACTTAGCTGTATTGATATTACAAATTACCATGGATTTTAATTTTTTTAAATAATTAATACTTAAATAAAAGTGATTTTAATTTATAATGGCAATAGCTTAAACTTTTGTAAATAACTTTTGTGAAGATTATGTTCAGTGTATTTTATTGTGACGAAAATCCAAGAACAGAAGTGAAATATTAACATTTTTTTGTGCCATTTGTAATAAAGTTTGAAACATCGAGAGAACATATTTGAACCAGTTGTTGTTGAATGGTTGCGCAGATTGATGCTGGGGTGGCTCTGAGTGGTGCTGTGGTGGTGCTGAGTGGTGCTGTGGTGATGCTGAGTGGTGCTGTGTTGGTGCTGAGTGATACTGGGATGGTGCTGAGTGATGCTGTGGTGCTGCTGAGTGGTGCTGTGGTGGTGCTGAGTGATAATGTGGTGGTGCTGAGTGATGCTGTGGTGGTGCTGAGTGGTGCTGTGGTGGCGCTGAGTGGTGCTGTGGTGGTGCTCATTGGTGCTGTGGTGGTACTGTGTGATGCTGTGGTGGTGCTGAGTGATGCTGTGGTGGTGCTGAGTGGTGCTGTGGTGGTGCTGGGTGATAATGTGGTGGCACTGAGTGATGCTGTGGTGGCGCTGAGTGGTGCTGTGGTGGTGCTGAGTGATAATGTGGTGGTGCTGAGTGATGCTGGGGTAGCGCTGAGTGATGATGTGGTGATGCAGAGGGCAGAAAGGCACAAAAAGCAGTCTAACAAAGGGCAGAAGGGCAGGAAAAACAAGGGAAAAACGAGTCTAACAGAGGGCAGAAGGGCACAAAAAAGCAGTCTAACAGAGGACAGAAAGGCAGAAAAACAAGGGAAAAACGAGTCTAACAGAGGGCAGAAGGGCACAAAAAACTAGTCTAACGGGTCAGAAAGGCACAAAATCGAGTCTAACAGAAGGCAGAAGGGCACAAAAACAAGGGAATAACAGAGGGCAGAAGGGCACAAAAAACGAATCTAACAGAGGGCAGAAGGGCAGAAAAACAAGGGAAAAATGAATCTAACAGAGGGCAGAAGGGCACAAAAAATTAGTCTAACAGGGGGCGGAAGAGCAGAAAAACAAGAGAAAAATGAGTCTAACAGAGGGCAGAAGGGCAGAAAAACAAGGGAAAAACGAGTCTAACAGTGGGCAGAAGGTAACAAAAAACGAGTCTAACAGGGGGGCAGAATGAATCCGCCCTGCGTGTTTGTCCACGAAGATGCCACCTTTTTGTGCAATACCTCTACTCAACTGGAGTACTTTCTACTGTCTAATCAGTAAGTGCTCCCTCGTTGGCTAAATGTATAGGGGCAGATTTACAATAACTGGCGCATCCCCAGGGATGCGCCAGTTATTGTGCGCCGCAGCTCCGCCACCCATGGTGCGCCACATTTACAATGCGGCGCACCATGTGGCAAAAACGGCACAGATGCGTCAGGCATCTGTGACGTAAAAGCAGTGCCTTGCTGGAGCTGAGTCGCGCTTGCGACGCAGCTCCAGCAATGCTCTGGGGGGCCCTATCTCCCCAATGCTACATCAAGCCTTGCGCTTGCTTCAAGCAGGCACAGGGTTTTGATGCAGCATTGGCCTAAAAGTGACTGAGTGAATTCTTGTACATTTCAGTCAGCCACTTTTAGGAGGCGTTCCTGCACAGGAACTCCCTCCCCTGCGCCAGAACGCCCCCTTATGGCGCAGGGCTTTACAACGTGATGCATCTCTCAGATGTGTCACGTTGTTAATACCCAGAACCATGGTGCATTTTTGTGCTGCCGCTGCGTCACAAAAGGTCTCGGTAGAGAGTGGGAGTGGTGAACCAGAGGGTGGCAGTGATGAACCAGAGGGTGACAGTGATGAACCAGAGGGTGGCAGGGGTGAAACAGAGGGTTGACAGTGCTGAACCATAGGGTGGCAGTGCTAGACCAGAGGGTGGCAGGGGTAAACCAGAGGGTGGCAGTGATGAACCAGATGGTGGCAGGGGTGAACCAGAGGGTGGAAGTGGTGAACTAGAGGGTGGCATGGGTGAACCAGAGGGTGGTAGTGGTGAACCAGAGAGTCACAGTGGTGAACCAGAGGGTGGCAGTGCTGAACCAGAGGGTGACAGTGGTTAACCAGAGGGTGGCAGTGGTGAACCAGAGGTGCTGTGGGGAACCAGAGGGTGGCAGTCATGAACCAGAGGGTGGCAGTGGTGAACCAGAGGATGACAGTGCTGTACCAGAGGGTGGCAGGGGTGAACCAGAGGGTGCTCTGATGAACCAGAGGGTGGCAGTGGTGAACCAGAGGGTGGCAGGGGTGAACCAGAGGGTGGCAGTGGTGAACCAGAGGATGGCAGTGCTGAACCAGAGGGTGACAGTGGTTAACCAGAGGGTGGCAGTGGTGAACCAGAGGTGCTGTGATGAACCAGAGGGAGGCAGTTGTGAACCAGATGGTGGCAGTGGTGAATCAGAGGGTGATAGTGCTGTACCAGAGGGTGGCAGGGGTGAACCAGAGGTGCTGTGATGAACCAGAGGATGCTGTGATGAACCAGAGGGTGGCACTGGTGAACCAGAGGCTGGCAGGGGTGAACCAGAGGGTGGCAGTGGTGAACCAGACGGTGGCAGTACTGAACAAGTGGGTGACAGTAGTTAACCAGAGGGTGGCAGTGGTGAACCAGAGGTGCTGTGATGAACCAGAGGGTGGCAGTAGTGAATCAGAGGGTGGCAGTGGTGAACCAGAGGGTGACAGTGCTGAACCAGAAGGTGGCAGTGGTGAACCAGAGGGTGACAGGGGTGAACCAGAGGGTGGCAGTGATGAACTAGAGGGTGGCAGTGGTGAACCAGAGGGTGCTGTGCCCATACACGACCACATGGGTAACTTTGCCATACAAGAGGCCTGCGAACACGCAAAAAGGCCCGCAAACACGCAAAAAGAATTTCGCCCATACTTAATTCACTTTCATAGCAGGCAAACCATTAGTCAATGTCGTCCCCCACCACAAATCTAGACACAATACCATTGGGCAAATGAGAGATGTGTGGCCCCTTCTAAAAACCATGACATTGCTGCCGTCATCTTCTGCCAACCCTAGGAGTCCTGAGTTGGTCTTCTGCTCCCCTAGCGCCAGTCTCCTTTTCTCCCAGTACAATTTTCTTCTTCTCTATTACTATGGCTGCCAGTTTGGCCTGCAGCTCCCTTGCTGATTGCTTGAGGCTGATCTCCAACTGGTGGAAGGACAATTCAGACGGCCTTATGCTAGCAGAACCTGCTTCGCTACTAGCCCTGGAGGGTACACCAGAAAATCAATTTTCAGAAGGGTGGTCCTCTGCATCTGAATTCTTCAAGACTGCAACCATTGCTGTATACTCAGAGGGATCAGTGCTTGACTGACCTTTTCCAAGCCCTTGAGGGTTCTTCCATAGTCTGCCTTCTTGTTAGTGTAGCCCAACTTCAATTTCCAATCCCTGCATCGGCCCTTCATCTGCACCACTGTGAGATTTGTCAGAGTTGGTTGAGCCAAATCCACTTTCCCTTAGACTTTCAAAAGGTGCAAACATTTAATTCAAAAGTAGTTTGGAATTTGCTAATTAAAAATCAAAAAACAATTTCGGCTTTCAGTTTAATTATAGGGATTTTTTATGTCCAACCTGACAGCTGATTAGTTCTGATAAATACAAGTTCTGCACCCCACCGTTGAACCTCGATACGAGAAAGTTGATTATTATTGAGATGGATGGTAATCCATCACAAGTAATAATTTCACTGTTGTTGGGTCCAGGAGGGGTTTCACTTATTTAAACCCCAGCTCAACTCAGGAAAATGTGTAAAGCATTCTGAAGTATACCCCAAATCTTCCCTGTGAATCATCCGAACTCGCTAAATCCAACATGGTGGAACCTTTTAAGGGTTAAGTGGGCCTGGTCACTGTAAGAACAAGGTTTACATTAATCATTTAGATTTCCCTCTTACCATCCCATGTCATCAGCTTTAGTGAGTATTAGAGCTCACATAGGGGCAACTTATTATTAATTAAAAGGAGGATTTAAGCATATAAAAATGGCTTATTTTGACAGGTTGAATTTCCTTCTATAAATTGCACAGGCAGGCTTCAGTAGTAGGCCTGCAGTCATGTTTTGTACTGTCACTCTAGTGATGCCATAATGTGTGCTGCAGTTCACTAGTGACATTTACCTTACAGGCCCTGAACATATATTGTTTCATATATTAGGGACTTATAGGTAGGAGTATAGGAAATGTCGACACCCTTAAGAAGAGTACATGCACCGGGGTCTGTTTAGCAGAGCACCAAACATAGAGTAAAAAAGCAGCATCAGCCAAAAGAATTGGGGTAATCCTAAAAATGAGAAATTTCCTGTGCAGAGAAAACATAGAATTCTAATACACCTTTATTGATGCGAGGAGACCAATTTTACTTGTGAGTATTTTGCTTCCAGGGGTCTTTTCCAACTAGCTCAGATACCCTTCTACCTATCCCTTCCTTTGGTTTCCACAGTAGGTTAAAAGTTTGAGGTACGTTCTGCTGGTGTAGCTCCTGTTCGACCCCACTTCATTGGGTCTTAGCACTCAGGCTCTGATGCAAAAAGGTAAACTTGCACTGTTGGGTAAGTTTACCATTCTATTTGCTATTTCCAAACAATAAGTTAGTAAGTTCTCAACTGCAGAGGCAGGCTTATCTTTTTATGTGTGAAGTTCTCCACCTCAACTGCAGAGTCTTAAACTTACTATTAACTTGTAGTTCCTGATAGCAAAAATATAGTAATCTGATCCAAATGTGTAATTTTACCTTTGTGAATCAGGCCCTCAGTCTCGAAGGCCTAGGCCCTTGTAGTCTCTCATCATATATGTAGGAGCAACCCAGGTCCACATTCAACATTCCTCTGGCAATGAAACCTCACCCGTAGCAGCTTTCAAGTGGCACACTTCAGTCTCCAAGGGTCCTGCACTGCAGTCAGTTGCCCATAACATCTCTATGAGGCTTAAGTTGTGGCCGACTTCCAAGCAGTTTGTGAAAATGCCTGGTGCTATCGCTGTCATCAATGCCTTGAGGTGATGACCTCTATTCTTCACAAGGCACCCCCAGGGTGCCTTTCTGCTCACTTGGACTTCAGGACTGGTCCTGACCCAACAACATACTTTTGACAGTATTGCATTCATGCAGTCCACTTATGGCACACAAGGGCTCCAGCAGGCACGTATCCCCACCTTGGTCAGGCTTCATCTCAGTCATACAGCTCTAGGTGAAGTAGCAGCTACAATAGGGTAAAAACTATGAAGATTGCACTCCCCGGAACAGGAGTACTGTGACATCTTCAGGACAGCTGATCAGTGAGTCTCTTTAGGTCAGACCCTTCCATCATCAGGTCCTACTGCAGGATTGGGAGGTCATTCCCTAAATCACAGGCAAGATGACATATCATCAAGGAAAGTCCAGTAATTCATCCTTGAGAAGAGACTCAAGGTAGAAGAGACCACAAGAACAAACAGCGATGTGTCTTGGGTTCCAATCTTTATACTGCTTTCAAAGTCAGAGAGTATGTTTTCCAGGTCTCATTCCTTTGAACAGTTTGGGTTGGCTCTCCTTTCATGTGTCCTGGCCAGGCCACCTTTCAGACCTGGCATTTTTCTGCAGTAATGCTCTGCCCAAAAGGGCAGTATCCGGGTGTAGTGCCCACTACAGAAGTACAATTAGATGTGAGCAGACTGCAACCAGCTAGTTATGACCCCTCCTCTTTTCCCCTTCAAATGACTTCTGTCCTGAACACAGATACTGCGGCTCAGTCCTGCAGACCTCAATGAAACAGTCAGTTACTTATAAGCCAAACTACCAGTAAGAGCCCTCGAACTTCTAAAAAATGCCTGTCTCCTCTTTCTTTACTATAGCATCTGGTGTTCCCTGCTCCCATCTAGAAGTTGCCAGTAACAAACATGTGCTTTCCGGGGAAAGCAACTCCTTGTACTCTGGTCCAGGCTGCAGGCTTCCAAAATAGAAACTGCCGGCCTGTATCACTTGTGCATGCCACACTGTACCACCACTGTAAGAACCACCACAACCACAACCCTTGGCATGGTGAACCACAATAGTCACTAAATTGATCAGTGCTTAACCCCCCCCCATAGTCAACCTTCACTTAGAGGCAATGTGTAAATTATTTATGCAGTAGACAAATAGTAATACCGTGAAAACATAACAGGAGAGAAGCCTCAAATCAATTTAACAAAATAGATTACATTTTAATAAATAAAATGACACCTGAATGACAAAAATCCAGTCTGCAGTATCGGACTACTATTAACCCTCTGATAGTTTAGCATAAAAGCATTCAGGCTTAACTTCAAAGCAATGTGTAAAGTATCTACTCAGTACACAAACAGTAATAAAGTAAACACACAACACAAGCAAACCCGGAGAAATTCAGTTTTAAGTGGAAATAGTAACTAAAGCACATCACACCACTCTCAGTCATCTGGACACCCAGGACTGCGGTAAAGTTCAGGCTGACCATGAAGGAGGACCGGTCAGATAAAGGCACCAGGTTAGACAACTGAAAAGTTACCTTCAAAGCCTGTTGCAAAAAGTTCCATTCCCAGTGGAAAAGGCCTTAAGTAGCAGTTTGATAGTCGCAGATGGTCATTGCAGTATGTCATCTATATTATCTCAGAAACAGGAGAGTGGTCCCACTACTCAAAGAAATAGGGTTCCTTATACATCAATGTTTTAACGAAAAGGATTTCTTGGAGAGATCAACAATCAGATTACTCACACTCCACTCTTTCCCAAAGAGACAATTATATAAAGTCTATTTAATAAAACATATGATAAAAACAATTGTATAGATATATCAAATTCATATAATCACACATGATTAATAAGAAATATATTGCACATACAATATTAAAACATTATATCAAGACAGATATGAAAAAGAAGACATACATATTAGTCATTCAGAATACTTGTTAATTTGAAGGAATCAACCATTAAAAATATCTAAACCCTATTTTCCGAAAACGTAATCATTCCTCAAATCCATCATCAACAAGGGGGCGTTGACGTGTTTCGGTGGATATACAGTCTAGAACCACCTTCTACGGACAACAACAATCTTTATGTCTCTAACCGAGTATGCAGTATCTGCCTGCATAGAAAACAAAACATCTATCAAATAAAGAAATTCCAAACATCGTATTAAACATGATCCAAGTCATTTATATTACAGTCTTGGTTATGTTATTGGTGCCATCCATGGTGATTCACACCAACTATTAAACAAACCAACTCATACCACATTCATCAGCAAACACACTGTAGATTATGATTGCATGAAGGGTATTACCCACCAGACAATTGGTATACAGAAGGGAGGTATATCTCTTCTCCAGTGGCAGCTTCCTTCTTGGTATAGCTGCAATACTAATGCTGAAAATAGGGTTGTACACTTCTTCCCTTAAAAATATAATAGATAGTGGCATAGAAAGGGGGTACATTAATAACCAAGGTTTGCCCTCATAGATCTCATGTTCCTCCATAAGGACCAAAGATCCAAATTTTACCTTAATAGCCTCTTTCTCTCATTGATTTTATGGGAAAAGGCAACCCAAATGTGAAAATCAGGGGACACAACCTCACTGTTTATACTACAAATAGACAGAAAATAATAAAAGGAGAGCAAACAATCATTTTATACGTTCGTATGTTGAAGTGCTCAAATTTCCATTAAGTCAGTTAGAAAAATGGAAAACAATAAAGGCATATTCTACCTTGGTTATAAATCTGTGTTTTCTTGGCCACTGGAGCTATGGCCCTCAGAGCGATAAAATGTCTTAATTCCTATGGGCTTTTCATAAAGCTGCACCCCGTCAATTCGTTCATTCAAGATTCCAGGTTGACCTGCCTGTATAACGAGAAAGCCATATTAGTCCTCATGACTCACTCTCAAAAAATCGCTATGGGATCGGGACTTAATAGTCTCCTTGCGTGCCCCGTTTTTCTGCTCACAAACCGGTAACATGTCACAGGTCTGCATTTAAATATGCCTGTCACATCTCTCAGTGATTAAAGTTAACAACAATAGAAAGCGGACTTCGGAAAGTGAGAGCGTCCGCCATCTTGTCATGGATATAGATAGATTCCCACATTTGTGGTTAATGCTTTTTACGTGGGATTTAAAAGTCTCCAAGACTTTTCTTTACATGCGAAATACCTTTGTTACGGTCGTCGATCCGTAGTTCTAAATACCAAATACAGAAAACGAACTACGGGAATGAAGAACCGCCATCTTAGTGTTGGCAATGAAAATATTTCCACATATAAATGGGGTACTACATCAAATGGGATTTAGAAATCCTTCGACTATTTCTTTATGTTAATACTTATACATATCTTCATTACTAGGTGACATAATATTCTCATCCTGTCCTAAATGGAGATCCCTCCACTATTAATATCTAATTGAAAAATCCCACGTTTCGATCATATTCACTAAGTTCAAATATATAATCTTCCTCTCATCGAGGTAGAATGCATTGCTGCACTAAAGGACTTGAAGAGTCAGCTGCAGATTTAAATTGTATCATCATTTTGTTACCGTATATTTCAGTTAGAATATACATCTCATGACTGTCAACTAGTAAATGTACTAATTATTATCAAACTAATTTGACAAATAAATAAATACCTGCACTCTGCCTTAGCACTCTATTTTTAATACCTGGTTGATATTCATAGGTTAAAAAAGAATCACCAATGTGTGATCTTTCATACAGTATTACTTTGCCCATGTGCAAATAATGATGACAACCTAATGACGGGTTTTTTAGTGCCATGTCTTTTATAAACCTCTTCCATGTTATAAGTTTAAAGGTAACTAGTGACATCAATACACTTATCTATCTTGGACCACAAAGATTGTTTTATACCGATATTATTTTAATAATTTCTCCCATTCCTCTTGTGAGTTAAGTCCCTGTCTGATGGTATTAAGGATAGAAATGTACCATTGTTCTCTCGCTTTCCTTTTGGCCTCCAGGTTGCCGCCTCTTCTGTTCATGGTTACTTTTTTTAATAGCAGATCTATGTTCCAGCAGACGTATCCTGAGTTCTTGGCCCGTCTCCCCACATATGCTTGTCCTGAGGGGCTTCTTAGCAGATACATCATATTTTTGCTGCAGCAATTATTTAATGTGTGCGGAACCATGGTCCTGCCATTATGTTTCAGCTCATTTGCCACTATACATTGTGGACACAAGGAGCAACTGCCACACTTGGTATTACCAGCCAGTTCCTCCCTAATTGTAAGAACCAACTGGTTGCGGAGGTTCATGTTTCTTTTGTAAGCAAATATCGGTTTCTTTAGTTTCACATTCTCATCATTATTAAGTATGTTCCAATGTCTGTTTATCACATTTTTGATATTATTGCTGATCTCATAGAATTGACTCACAAAAACTACTTTGGACATCTTCTTGCTGTATTTTGATTCCTCCCAGTTATAAAACCATGTTCTTTTAAATGAGTAGGACATTAACTTTCTGGGATATCCTCTATCCTTCAGTTTGGTTTTTAGAACCTCAGAGTGTTTGTAGAAATTCTCCAATTCAGTACAATTTCTCCTGAGGCGGAGAAATTAACTGAATGGTATGTTGTCCCTTTTGGACCTTGGGTGGAATAGTGGAGTAAGTTGATGTATAATTCCTCTTCCAGTTTTCCACCCATTGCCCAATGGTAATGTCCAGGTAATCAACACTCTCCTTGCTGTACTGCGCAGTGAATCTGAGATTCTCATCCCCTAGATTCAAACAGCTAAGGAATTCCTCTAATTGTTCCTCGGAGCCTTTCCATATAAAGAAGACATCATCAATAAAGCGATGTCACGCACTTTTATTCTCGTAAAAGGGTGATCATTTTCCAACGTACAAACACACTAGACTTGGAGCGCAGGTTGCTCCCATACTATTCCCTTTCTTTTGGCGAAATAACTGAGATTTGAATAAGAAGATGTTATTCTTCAACACCAAATTTGTACACTCTACAATTAATTCTTTGCTAACTCCCTCCATTTCTATATTTTTGAGAATTTCAGGTATTACCTCCACAGTGGATTGCTGTGGTATATTAGTGTATAAGGCCTCAATATCCAGGGATACTAGACATTGAGTATCCTTACAAAACAGTTTATTTTCCACCAAACTAATAATGTGGGTGGTGTCCTTTACATATGATTTAAGTTGGCTTACCAGAGGCCTGCGAAAAAAATCCATATATTTTCTAAGCGGTTCTAGCAAAGAGCCTAAACAGCTAACAATTGGTCACATAGGGGGATCCAAGTGATCCTTATGGACTTTCGGCAAGCCATATATTGCTGGAATTTCGGGATTACTGTTATAGAGGAATCTAAATTCCTCTTCACAGATTCTTGTTATTTTCCTTCCTCCAAAACATCACTGCATTTCTTAGCTAAAATTGAAAGATCTCTTTCTTGCACCCTCTCATAATGTGCTTGGACCTTTAGTAACTTTAGCATTCTATTATCATAGTCCTGGGTATCAAAAACCACAGCACTCCCGCCTGTACAGGCGGGTTTGATCGTTATGGAATGATCCTCTTTAAGGGAGCTGATAGCTATTCTTTGGACACTATCTAAATTATGTGATTGAGTGAATTAAATTTTTAAGGATATTTTGAATCTCAATTTCCTCAACTTTTTCAAAAGTCTCAATGTTGCTCCCCACTTGGGCTAGGGAGGGCGTGAATGTGGATTTAGGTTTAAAACCTGTAACGCTGTGTGAATCCCTCATTGGTTGGTCCTCAAAGAATCTCTTCAACCTAATTTTCCTAAAAAATTATCGTAGGTCCTTTCTAATTGGAATCTGTTCGTTTTGGCCGTAGGAACAAAACTGAAGCCCCTACCTAGTACTTATGTTTCACTTTCACTCAAGGACCTGTTGGATAGGTTAATAATGGGGATCTTGTCTACTCCCAATATCTCTGGGCCTGGTTTGCATCTATTCCTGTAGAGGTTGGCTGCAAACGTGTTGCTCCCCATCTGATTCCCATTGTACCTGCCTCTTCTGTCTCCCTGTTCTAAGAAAAACCCTGTTGTTCAATGGGCCCTCTTACGTTTTCTTCCCTATGTGTATAGTCATCATCGCTGCTAGATCCAGATGTTTAGGAAAATGATATTTGCTTCCTGCCTCCCTGTGTGTACCTCGGTCTTCTATATGAATAATTGATTGCATTCGTCTTTATTTTTCTAAATTGGTGTGGAATTGTTTTCATGCTGTGTTCTTACTTTGCTACTGTTTATGTGCTTCATAAATAGGTTACTTGTTGCCTCTAAGTGCAAACTGACTGCTTTTGTACTTATCTATATGGAGGTTAAGCACAGGTTAATTACGTAACCATTTGTAATTCATCCAGACAAGGTTTGTGACTGTTTCTTGAGAAGGGCTCATGCCAGCCTTAAAAAATAACTCAATTTCCCACATCAGCTAAACAGGTTTTCAACCTTTGCATAGAACAAAATCTGCCTTTTGTACTGTGTCAGATGTCCTTCAAATTATATTAAACCAAGGCAGTTTGGTTGCATTGGCCTTCCTTGAACTGGCGCATTTGATAATTACATTGCTTCTTCATGAAGCACTTTTTGATAATGGAATTTGTTTGCATGGTTTTGGTTGGCTCAGCGCTTAGTTATCTCATAGGTCCCAATCTCCATTATGCTTACTCCTTTTCGCTCGCCCAAGACACTTTTCAACTGTAGAGTCCCACTGGGCTTCTCTTTGAGTCTTACATTATTCAATGTATATATAACACCCCCTTTCGTAGATCCTATGGAGGTGATACCTGTATTTTTTGGATTACTTTACACGCACTCAAGAGTGAATGGCAGAAAACCTAACAGTGACAAAAAGGAGGTTGATCTGTTTGGGGTTGTTCTGTTTGGTTGTCGCTCTTTCTTCTCATTTTACTCCTTGTGTGCTGAGTTGGGTTCCATCCTACATCTACTCTTCTTTCCGCAAATCTCTATGTTCATTTATTTCAATCTTTTTTCCATCACTCAGGTCAGCCTTATTGAAGCCACCTGTTTTACATTGCTTACAATGTTATGAACAAATGTCTCTCTTCCATCAGTTCCTGTCCATAAAACCAGTATCTGTCGATTGGATTATAGAAATACCTTTTTTCTTGACCTGCCTGGATTTCTAACCTGCCACCGGCAAGTGGTACATAATGCTTTGGCTTAGGTGATTGTGAAGCTTGCCACTTTTTAGGCTGTACCCTCCAACCACCACCCCCAGGAGTGTAACTTCAGGGTGGTTTTTGGGGTGTTACCCCCCTCAATAAATGTATTTTCAGATGAATAGTTGGGTATAAGTGCTTTCATTTGGGTATGGTGAGATGTCTGTCGGATTCCATGTGTGATTTTTGTATAAATACACTAAGAAAAACACATATACACACTCTCTCATCTCTGTTTTGAAAGCCCTACACATTTTTATTTCACAAAATATTGTGTTTCTCTCATTTGGTACTATTATTAATCCATATTCCTATTCCTATTCACTGACTCTTAAGCTCCTCTCATGCACCCTGCTTGTCATTTAATGTATTTTAACATTATTTGCCAGTGTGATGGTCTGGAAATCTGATGCCAGCCCCCCGCAATCTTGCTGACCAAGCTAGGCCTCAACCCCACCCCCAAATTAAAGAAATGCAGTGGGGTCCTATGAGCAAACATTCTGCTTTTAAAGCCTCATGCTTGATGCACAGTCCTTTCCACAACTTATGCTTGACAATCTTAGGCAGATAGGGCTCCCCGGTCAGATCAAGTCAGCCTTACTCCGCTACCTCGCATTAAGGAAACGTGGATGGGTAGCAATCTTTTTCTATTCTATCTGTTAAATGGTGGGACTCCTTCCCTGCCAATATCAGACATCCTTCCTCAACTCTTTTCAGCTATAAGTCAATAACTTTGCTTTTTAAGCAAGCCTAGTCTTCTGGTCAGTGGTTCAAATCTCACTCAGCACCGGGACGCCGTCCAGCGGAGCAGTGAGCTCTATAAATCATTGTAATTATTATGATTGTGCTCATGATTATGTTTTCATTATGAATAAAATTACGAATAATAATAATAACAGCAATAACAATAATACTAACTGCTATAACAATAATATGAATACTAATAATAACAATAATATGAATAAATATATATATATATATATATATATATATATATATATATATATAAATAAACACAGACACAAACACAAACGCACATATATATAATTTTACATATATGGATATATTAATGTAAAATTATACAACAATATCATGATTATTATTATTTATTTATTTATTTATTTATTTATTTATTTATTTATTGTATCATTAGGCATGGACTTCTATGGTTTTTCAAGCTTCACTTCTTTTCATTTACTGACTTTTTCCCATCACACTCTAGGTGGATTGTCTGTTGTCACAAATCTACTCATAAGTTAAGCCTTCAAATACCTACATATGTAACAACTTAACAAAGAAAACATTCAAAAAGTGGCCTTTGGTGTCAAAAGAAATGGTGGCCACTAGATAAATTAGTTTCCAAAATGTGTAGGGCTCATTATGCAAGTATCTAGCTTGATATATTTAATAAATGCGCTTTTTTTGTTCTTGTCACCTGAAATATAAAATGTGAATTCTGACATCCAGCATCAGCTTGTCATTTTCGCAAATTACACTAATTTGTACCCAAACAACAGATTTTTATTTTTAGCAAGTTTGAAAAAAAAAAAAAAATTCGCCTGCTTCTCTTCTAGAAAATAAACTTATTTTGTTCCAAATTATCAACTTTTTTCCAGTGGATGTCATGACTGTCGTTTTGCCCCGTATTCCATCCTCTGGCAGCCATTTTTATATTACCTTGTAGGCAGGCACAATGTGCCAGTCGTACTATGATTTGCCCTATTCGCTCTTATGCTTGTCATAACATGGTTGCTCCTTTTTCCATCTATGGCAGTCATGGCACGAGGACTCTCATTTTCCCATTTGCAAATGCTTCTGTGATGTGCCTCCATTGTCCCAAGTGCTATCTAGTGCTAAAGGAGTACATATTTTCATATGACAGTTGTTGGAAAATGTATCTTTCTGTGTGCTCTCTTGGTTCCTTTTCTTGGATGGGACTGGATTTTTTGGCCTATTTTGAGTCAAAGGACTAAGAGCCTGCTAAATACTTCTCAATGCATGTGCTCTCACCCTTGCAACGTTTAACATTAGTAAATTGTAATTGACCTTTCTAAATGGGTTGTTGGTTGGTTGGCGTGTGAGACCTGGTCAAGCAGCCACCAAAATCCTTCTCAGGGTGAGGCACAAGTCAACCCTAAGTTAATCAGTGCTTGAACATCTGGTATCTTGGCAGGGAGTAGTCAGGCTTACTTTAGAAGCAATGTGAAAAGAATTCATGCAACACTTCAATCAGTAATAAAGAGAAAAACACCATATAGAAAGGACTCCACACCATGTTAGAAAAATAGACTAACATTTACTAAATATAACAAGACCAAAACCACACAAATCCAACCAGTAGGTATGAATAATTTAGGATTTTAGTGAAAATAGAGCCAACTAGGGATATCTTTGAACCGAGTCAAAGTCACACCTTCAGGATGACAATCATGGAGCACCGGCCGGCTACAGTTAGGCCCGCTAAAGGTTTACTTACTCAAATCTGTGCTAAGAGTCCTTTTCACATTGGAGGAGGCCGCGAAGAGTAGGAATAGTGTCGCAGGAAGCTGCATGTGCAGCGCAACGATCCTGAAGTTGTCGCGGACCTGCATCATTGGACCTTCCCAAAGCGATCCCCGCTAGCGATCTTTGCTATAGCTTGAAGGCTAGGCTGCCAGAGTTCACTTTCAATCACGGCACGAGCAGGAAGTCTTCGTGCAAGCGGGACCATACACAGTCACAAAGAGCCCAAAATCTAAAATATACAGATCTGTGAGCCACACCAAGGTTCCAAGACCTGTGGGATACCCCGGTGTCCAGGGGCTGATGCAGGATGTTGGGAAGTGCCTTCAGCTCCAATCAGCAGGCCAGAAAATTAGCACTTGGAGTCACTCTGGTTTCCTGTGTGTGAGTGTGAAGTTGCAGATCCAGTTCTCTTCTCATCAAGGCAAGAATGCAGCATGAAGGAGGTCAGCACAGCAGTGCATCAGATGCTTCAGAACAGCAGCCCAGCAGAGTGGCAGTCCTTTTAGCAGCTCAGCTGGTTCTAGCTCCTCCCTCCCTCCCATCCTGTTATTAATGCCACTTTCAGTCACACTTAAGCTCCCCATTGTGTGTGGCTATCTAGGAGGAATACACAAGGTCCATCTGTCAACTAGAACAAATCAACTAGAAAGACCAAGAGACTGGCTGCAGGAACTAAATAGCTATGACAAGAACATTTCTACTTTCTGAAAGTGGCATTTTCAAAATTGTAATTTAAAATCTGACTTCAATATAAGTTATACTTTTTCATTCCAATTGTAGAGGCACCAAACATAAACTGATTACCTATTCCCATCTTGAAATTACATTTCTAAAACACAATAAGGTAACTCTAATGTTCTTCTATGTTACATGTAGGCCACGCAGTAGTGAACATGATTTTATCACTTCTAGGATGTGTAAGACTTAAATATACATGTCCCACATTTTAAAATACACTACACCCTGCCTTCTAGGCTGTCCATGGCCTATCCTAGGTGTGACTTGCATGTAATACAGTTAGGGTTTGGGCATGGCAAAGGCATTTTTTTGCTAGGTTGAAATGGCAGCAAAACACTGCACACAGGCTGCAATGACTGACCTGAGAGATGATTAAATTGCTACTAAAGTTGATGGCACAATCAGTGCTGCAGGGCCAAAAGTAGAATTTAATGTACAGACCCCCGGCACAGGTAGTGGACAGTACCAGGCAAATACAGGTAAATTAAATATGCCAATTGGGTATAAAACATCTGTACCATGATTTAAGGAGAGACCTCAAGCATTTTAGCACAGGTTAGCAGTAGTGAAGTGCACAGAGTGTTAAAACTAACAAAAAGTAATTCAGTAAAAATAGGAGGAGGAAGGCAAAATGTCTGGAGTTGACCCTGCAGAAAGGGCCGAGTCCAAAATTAAGGTCACAGGAGTGGGGGTTTACATCACTCACATGAGTGAATTTGAAGATGTGCATTGTCGTTGGGTAATATGACCGACAGTCCATGATAAGAGAAAAGTCTGCTTTTTCATTAACTAGGTCACCTCCAAGTAATGTATGGTTGCCCATATGACATGTGTACAGAAAGTAAAAGGGCTGTAATGCACAAAATTGGAAATCTGGAGTTATTAAAAAATAAAGTTGGGGCCATAGTAAACTATTGGATATCAAGGTAAATGTAGGACAGTGGGATGCAATTGATCAGTCAACTTAGAAATAGACCTACCTTGGAGTCCAGTCAAATGCAATAATTGCTTGACCTTGGTAAAAAGCACAATGTATAGTACATAGGAGAAACAAGCAGCATACAAGGGAAAGGTCAAGATTAGTGTTTTGAGGTATTTTCCTTTCAATGCTTTTAGCTTCAGACTTTGAAACGTTTCTGTATGTTGAAAATCTTCAATGTGGTAAGAGTGGAAGATGTAATCTAGCAGGTTTCAAATAGGCATACACCACAGGAGCTTAAAGGCTTCAAATTGGGCGCACCGTAAACATTTAGGGGTATATTAGGATGGGGGTGAAGGGCAAAAAGGGAATGCCCACCATAAGGGCGGGGGTCCTGTGGGGAACATTAGAATGCGCCCGCCACAGTGGCAGGCGCATCCAGCATTCCTGTCATTGTGCCGGATGGGGCAGTCAGCACCGCCCGCCACAATGCCAGGAAGGCATGCTGTGCAATTCAATGCACAATGCACAACATGGCAGGCACCGCGCGGTGCCTGCCATGTTGTGCATTGAACTGCTGGGGGCACATACTAATGGCCCCCATGGGAACCCCACCCTTATGGTGGGCGGTCTCATTTCGCTATAGGATGATGGCCAGACAAAGTCCGCCCGCCATCCTAATGTGCCCCCTAGTTTTAAAAATGTTCCTATAATTTGTAAATGTTTCAGTAATAATAAATGTAACATGAAAAGAATTACATTTCTAACTCTACCCACCTGTATACATTTACAGCCCAACATCCCAGTAAAAAGTTTTATATAACATGATCATTGACATCAAATTATAAACACATATTACTTTAAAAAAAACTAAAATATACAAAATAAATTAAATATTATCAAAGATATGTTATTTTTTTACTTTTTATACAAAGCAATATTTAGATACTCTCAACAATTATTAAATAAAAATAACCTATGATAAATATATCATTTTATAAAAAGATCTCCAACATTATCCCCTAATAATTCAACATCCCATTCCTAAAATTAATATATAAACAATTTTTTTAATACATGTAGAAAAATTCAAATATGTAATACAAATATATCTACTCTCATCAAACAAATTTTTTTATTAACTTATAATTGTTTTCAATATTTTTTAAACACTACCCACCCTTATCCCCTAATAACCCAACATCCTGCTCCTAAAGTTTATATTAAAAATAATTGTATTTATACATTTGAAAAATTATTAATATCTCAAAAAAATAAATGTACTCTCAACAAAAATTATTTAGAATTAAAATAATATTTATTTAAATATTTTTAAGACACTCCCTACCCTTATCCCCTAATAACCCAACATCCCGCTCCTAAAACCTATATTACAAATAATTTCATTTATAAATTTGAACAACTACTATTTATAATATTTTTACGTTATTATTATTACATTCATTACATTTCGATATTTATGATATTCAATATTTTTAACATTCTATATTATCAATTTCGATATGACTTATCTTTACAAAATAACTATATTTTGTCATAACAATATTTTGTACTCAATATTTTAACATTTGATATTTAATAAATGTAAAAAAAAGATATTTTGGCATTCTATGTACTGGCATCGATATTTTAATACATTCAATATTTAAAATTCAAAATAATGTCATTTCGATATTTTGAATTCAATATTATGTCTGTTCACCTAATGTGATGTGCTGTAGATATTATTGGTATATGGTCCTGCAACATATTCTCAAGGTGTGTTTGCTAGCATGTCATAGATTTGTTATTAATGGAGCTGTGTTATGTTTCATAACATTTATGCATCTTTACATGGACTTTGTCATCAGGCACTTTTGCTCTATTACAGCATACAAGATTCATTTTCCAGATTATTTGCGGGTCGCGAAGTCAGGTATTTAAGATGTTCATTAGGGAACTACACGATCAGTCAAGCCGACTATGTTTTTTTGGTGAACAGAGCTCAGTAATGAGGTTGATCCAGCGCAGACCCAATAATTTGGACAGGGACAAACATTCAATTAGTCAATTACTTTGGCCCATACTCATACACCCAAAATCCATGTTGCGCTGGTGTCAAGTTTATGAATTTAATATCAATTCATACTCAGCTGTTCATATTCTAATAATAGACAATTTACGCAATATCCCTTTTGTTCAAATTTCCATCTTCTTGGTCGATGGACCAATTAGTGGAAAATTTGAAGGTAACAATTACTCATAATAATAAACAGACACAAATAATCATAGCCTCTCTGTTTGCAAATCTGTTAAATTCATCTAACTCAAAATGCACTAATCAAAAATACCTCAATAGAGAAAATACACTCTATACAGTCAATAGTTAATCAAACTCCAGAAACATACGTTGCATGGAGGGGATATGTAGGAGACATCAGATATATGCACAAATCAATTCTCAGTTCAGAAAGATCGATGGAAAGACAAAAGTGCAGGCATAATAACTTCAAATTAGCAAAGATATCATCTCAAGAAATATGAATGGGAAAAACCACCACCCAGGCCTAGGTAGCGGCAAGGGTCCCCCAGACAGAGAGTCAGAGATCAAAGACTCCGAGCTAAGGACAAGAATAAGACTGGAACATCTAGACCTCTCTGCAACCCGATAATCAGCAGCGCACCCTTTCTCTCTTTCCTCTCCTAAGACAGCAGTCGCATCCGCCGCCCCCACATATCACAGCCGCCTCTCTCTCCCCACCCTTAAACACCTGTTTTTTATACCCTTTCCATACATGTCCATCTCACTAAAGTTGCTAAAAACACCCAGGATAGCTATGGGATTGGTTAAAACGCGGGCCGGATGGTCACCCTATCATTATGGTCATGCTTCTTTGACTACCACATTGTTAAGCTTCCGTTTCCATATATTCAGTGTACGTCCCTGTTCTTGTTGTAAAGTAAATTCCACAGATGACTATAGGTAGCCAGGAGGTATTCTCCATGTAAGAGGTTTATTGGTTATTAGTTACAGGTTCCATAGAAGTCTTGTTGAGGTCAAGTAGAGGTCTTAAGTAGATCATATGGAAGGTCCCACCAGGAGCTGCATGGTTGCTGCTCAGCCCACTCTCTTCAACTGTCATTCTCCACACACAAGCAGGCACACACACATTCCACTCTCTCTGTCATCAAGCATTCCAACATTCCACTCAGACATAACATTCATTCTGGCTGAGCAGCTAAGAAGGAGATGATTCAAGGTATCCCCTTCCCATCAACAGCAATAAAACACAATAATTTGCAACATTGCAATTTGAAAATAAAAATGATAATACTTGCAATATTGCACACAGTTCATATTAGCGAGGAAGAAAGAAAAGAATAGGTAGAAAAGAATAGGTAGTAGAAAGTGACTAGAATGAGGGAAGGATAAAACAGTGCAAACAGTTACAAGATGGAACACATCCCCTTCCCTTGGAGAAAAACAAACAATTGAAAGCTATGAATGAAACGTTATTTAGTAAGAGTGAAGGTAGTATGTAAAAAGGTGCAAGGCAGTAGTGTAACTAAAGGCTGAGATAGTACAACACCCAACCAAGTTTTGACACGCCACACCATAGAGGAAATAGTGCAGGACTGAGAGAGTGAAAAACAAAAGGGAAAAGAAATATATCTAGACCCTCACTCTCTGCACACCTCATTAACTGTATGGGATAAACGACCCATTGCACAAAGTATAGGATAGAGTAAATGACCCATCGCATAAAGGCACAGAGTCCCCAAAAGTATTGAGACTTAACCCATCGCACATAGGCGCAAGGCACAAACGCACAACAGTATGGGTAAATTACCCATCGCATAAAGGCACAAAGGCTCAATTTGTCATTGCATAAAGGCACAAAGGCTCAAAAGTATGGGTACATAACTCATCGCTCAAGGCACAAAGGCACACAAGTATAGGTAAACAGCCGACTGCACCTTACAAACTAATGTGTGAACACAACATGAGCAAAAGAATAGGAAAAACTCACACTGCTGAATGCACACGTGTAAAGGGTGATGTATGGGCACAACAACAACCTACACTGAAGGAATGAACAAGTGTATGGAGACCAGCTCCTATACACAACTACCCTACAAGAAAAGATAAAACTTGGTACACCTAAAATGTCTAGATCAGCCAATTCTTAAACATACCACATTCGCAAACACCCAATTACTGCATGAGGAAAAAATATAGAATAGTGTAAAGTACAGTGCAACATGCTAACCATTGTAACGCAACACACTAAAACAATTAAAGTCGTCACCATTGTTCCACTTTCAGGGATACTTCTTCGCAATTCTTGTGAGTTAGTCCAGTGCTACATAGAGCGCAGGTAGACACATGAAGATTAGCAGGATCAAATGTCCTTGAAAAACTTTCTTGTCCCCCCCAAAAAATGCAGTTTTTTTCACAGTACCAGAAGCTCATTGCGCTGATCCGTAATATGAAAGCATTGATGCAAGTGAAGGCTGGAGAAAACTTTCAAATAGCACACTCTGAGGTTGCAGTTGACTGACAGCAATTTACATTGAAGATATGGCATGTATTGCCAAAGACACGAAGCACAGTCCAAGGACAGTGAGTAACACGATTTCTCAACAAGCACACAAATCAGTGGTGAGACTCGTTGCTCCTATCTGATACATGTGGAGCGCTGAAGTAGGAACAAAAAAATTGCATGATTGGCCACAGCCACATTATGGAAGGCAACGCAAGCCAAATGCAGGGCTAAGGTGGAAATGCAATATGGCGGCACGCTTCTTGACACCAGCCCGGGTGGCTCTCGGCGCATCAGTACAGCAGAGCCTCCTTCAGTAGTTGAACAGATGCCAAGAGCGTCGGAGAAATGCCTCGAACTTGAAAGATTTATGGCGGAGATGAGGACGCATGGGAGAGTAGCAGGTAAGTGCATGTTACATTTCAAAAGGGTGGCTCATGCACAATTCAAAAATCTAGTTGATTAACGACCTCGCTGTGATTAATAACAAGTGGCAAAGTTAAAGTCCACACAAAAGAAAAATAAAGCACAATTACTTTTAAAAACATCTCAAAGTCCCAATGTCTGGCAATTCAACGTGCACCTTACACAACGAGTAGAATATGCAAACCTGTGGCGAATAAAGTAAAATAAAATAACTTTATTTGGTTTATCATAACCATAAAGCATACACATCACAATTATTTATTATAAAAATTAAAAGCGAAGCGTTTTTCAAGTCCGTTAAAATATTTACACTTACTGTAAAAAAGGGGTATTTTCTTTTCCTAGCCTTTAATCTCTCCCAGCTTTCATGAGCAAATTTTCTACTAATGTCATGAATTTTACCCCTCGACATGTTAAAATGTTCGATGAAGCGCCCATCCAACTTGTTACCGCATGTCTACAGGTACGAATGTTTAAGCCAATAAAGACAGATTTCAACAAGGTCCTTCTTTCTGCGTTTACTGATGTACAAACGCACAGTAGGTGGCTTAAGGACTCTGCGTGGTTCCCCGCATAAACGACATGCCTTTGTTTGCTGTTTATTTTTCTAGGAGGGGACCAAGTCCTTTGAATTGTGATCACCAAGCCTAAAAGCCATGAACCTCCTTTTTAATGACAATCGGAAATGTGCTTTTAAGTAGGGTTGTGGTTTTAGGCTTAAATATGAGTTTAACGACGTTTAACCAATCTCCTTTTATCTTCCATAAATGATAAAACCTTTGCCCTGTTATTACAGACTTTGTTGAAAGAGGATCTTTCCAACTTGCTGTTCCATACTTCTTCCAATTCTAGTACCTCTAGGGCGATTCGCAAGTGATCTCCCCATGTGTTTGGGTTTCTTTGCTCATATTGTAATTTTATTTCGGTACACAATAGGTTATTCAAAGATCCAATTTCTACTGCTCTGAATTTCCAGCATAATTTTATCAAGATTGCTTTCCTTTGAATTCTTGGTTCTGGAGCCCGAATTCCAACCGTATCTGTGCAGGCGAGGAACCTTTAAAGAGATTGAATACTGATTTGTAGACCCTGATTTGTAATTTGTTTAGGATCTCAATTTCGTGGCCATGCCATGTTTCCAATCCGTACGATAAGGTTGGGAGCATTTGTGCTGCCATTATTTTTAAGAGATGACCATAAGCAGGGCATTCCAATTTATTGTACAGTTGTTTGTAGGCAAAGATTAATGATTGGGCTTTCTCTGTGATCTCCCTTTTCTGGTCTACCCCGGATAGATTTCTTGCCAATTTGATGCCCAAGTATTTATAAGCGCTTGTTTCCTCTATTTGTGACGTTTTTGCATACCATTTGTTTTTTCTTGGCCTCGTGCCCACCAGTCTTACCACCTTGGTTTTTGATTTGTTTAGTTCCAAGCCATGTTCATCCAGGTAGTCTATTAGTTTATGTATGGTCCTTTGCAGCCCTATCGCGGTTTGGCTCACCACCACGATATCATCTGCATATTGCAGAAATTGGATTGGCTCATTCGCCAATTTTGGCGGGTGTTCGTTTACTTTTTGTAGATAGTTATTTAAATCTGCTAAGTATACATTAAATAAACATGGCGAGAGTACGCAGTCTTGCTTTAATCCGTTTGTTATATTTATTTTTGACGATACTCTTCTTCCGTCTCCTAACTTTACGGTAGCCCATGTTTCTCTGTATAATGATGTTATAGCTTCAATCAGTGATTGTGGGAGTCCCCAGGCTTTAAGTTTCTTCCACAAGTGATCTTGTGGCACTCTATCGAAAGCAGATTTTAGGTCGATGTAACAGGCCATTAGTACTCCCTTTTTCCTTTCTGCTTTCTCCATCAGGATCGTTAATGCTGATAAATTTGAGATGGTGCCCATGCCTTGTCTAAAGCCCGTTTGGAATTTTGGGATGATGGTATTATCCTCTGTCCATTCTTGCAGGTGTCGTAAGATACATGATGCAAAAAGTTTGGCCTCTACATCGTTCTGCTACCGTTCTTGTAGATTGGATGAAGGAGGTTACCACTCCAAGACCTTGGCATCTTGTTGTCACAAAATAATTGATTGAAGAGGGGTGTGAGGTATTTGGCCCAGACTTCCAGATCACATTTAAACAGGGCATTTGGCAGTCCGTTTGGTCCTGCAGCACCTTCGGCTTTTAGTTTTTTTATCAGGAATTTTGTATGCTTCACTGTTGTCAATGATGTCTGTTTGTTTGCTTCCCAGCTAGTTTGGGCTTTCACTCCCTCTGTTTTGGATCCGGTTGATTCTGGCTCTAATGCCAATCCTATTACTTTGTCTATACTTTCTTCTTCGTACGTTTGTGGTCCTGTTTTGGGGTTGTACAATTTATCTATATAATCCAGCCATGTTTTTTCACTTATTCCTACATTCGGTGCAGTTCCATTTCCTTTCATCAGCTTGTTGATTAGGCCCCAAAATTCTCTGCTGTTCGGTAGTTTACTTGCCCACAGCAGGTCTTCCCATGTCTTTTCTGTGTGTTTCCTTTTTTCCACTCTGCACTCTTCCTTGTACTCTTTCCTCAATTTTTGGATCTTGCCATTATCACTGACTCTTCCTTTTCTAAATGCTCCAGCTTGTTTTCTTATCTCCTTGGCGATGTTCTTTTTTGTTTCGCAACTGAATTGTGTACCACTGCTCTTTATTTGCCCCATATGTGCCATTGCTTCCTGGTCTACATGGAAATTTATCCAGTAGTAACGTGTTTAACTTTTCCCAATCTTTTACTAATGCGTACGCTTGTGGCTCCTTGACATTGTCTATATGTTTTTTCACTGTGTCCATTATCTCATCAATTATTGTTCCTCTCCATTTGAGTTTCTTTAAATAATAGATTTCAGGTAATGAAGCTAGCGATGCTACCCCCTCTCTTTGTAGAATATTTAGGCGTAGGACTATTTCTTGAGGGAAATGGTCACTCTCTGGTCTTGTTATAATACAAAAATGGTCGACCAGGGATGCCAGGTCTTTACTGATTACTGTGTAATCTATTATTGAATGTTTATTTCCGCATGAAAAGGTGATACCTGCTGGTTGGTCTCCCTTGGTGTTTCCATTTAGTATGACGAGGCCTAAAGCTTTCAACTCGTTCCACACTCTTTGAGTTTTATTCTTGTTGTCTTTGTCCCCCATTAGGTTGCAGTTAAAATCGCCTGAGATTATCATCTCATGACTTTGGGGTGTAACTTGTAATGTTTTTATTCCATTTATCAGATTTGACAATTTTTCCATTTTCTTATTCTTTTCGGGATGGATGTATATGTTTAGAACGATTAGCTTCCTCCCCACTCTGTTTGTGGGGAAGTTCCATTCCAGTTTTAATATTTAGATCCAGTTTTCTCCGGAATCCATTTCTTCTATTTTCCAGACATATTCTGCTGTTATATATATGGATAGACCCCCTCTTGGGTGACCGTACTTGGCGATTTTTTCTGCCATTATGTGAAATTCTTCATATACTGCTATGTGCTTTGGTGTTACGTTCCACATTTCTTGTAGCAGGATGATGTTATATTTACTCAAAAAGGAGATGGTTTCTTGGTCTTGTTCCATTTCTTTAATTCCATGGACGTTCCAGGAACAGATAGTTATTTTCCCGTCAAATTGCTTAGTGACCTTCTTATTTTGTTCCCCACTAATTATGTTATTTTCATCAGGATTGGTGTAGATTCAGTGTGTGGGGTATCCAAGACCAATCTTGATTTCCTACTGACTGGGAAGTTGATTGTCCAAGAGTTATGTTTGTTGGGCGGGTGTATCCCTGAGTGTTTGTTGGGTTATGGACATACTTCTTGCTGCTTTTAATACGGAGGTCGTCTTTCCGTTTGTGTTTGTCAGTCAGGGCGCCTCGTTGTTTAGTAGCGGGTATGGGTATTTTATATGTGGTGGGTAAGATAGTGTTATACCCCAGGCTGCAAAAACCGCCCTTGTAGAGAAGATCTGTTTCGTTGTCTCTTCTGATGCCCATGTTGTTCTGCTTACTTTCAAATCTGTTGCCTTGTTTATTTGAACAAATTCTACCGCCAAAAGTTCTGATGATGGAATTTCCCTTAATTTGGGAATTTCCCTGTGGCGAATACAAACTCTCATGGCAAAAACATACAGAGCAGTTTTCCACAGATTGACCCTTCGACCTCAAGGCAATCTCATGCTGTTGCAGACATTCAGAGTCATAAATAACATTGAAAGTTGTCTTCGTATTAGAGTTTGCTGAAGAAAGCGATCTTTGCCAGTATTCAACATTCACTGGTTGAGCAATCCAAGTAAAATAAAAGAAAATGCTGTACAGTGTAGTTCTCACCTCACTTAAAGCACAGTAAAACATGGCCATAATTCCTGCTCTTCACTACATATACATGTAGAAAATATGTCAGTCATTAACTTATATTGGTTAGCATTGTATTTCTTCTTTTAAAGCATAAATCCACTTTTACAAGGAATGTGAAGCGCCCTGGGTAGGCTGTCCAGGTGGTGGAGGACACTGGTGGGACTCGGGAGGGCGTTCTTTTCCTTGATTTTTTTTAAAAGATGCTTTGCTTTGTTTCTTAAATAAATAAAGTTCTGTAAAATTGTAAGTTTCCTCACCTTCTGTAGTTTTGTGGCCAAAACACGCAGGGTTTCCTTCAGAGTGTCGCCAAAATGTTGTAAAGTAAATTCCACAGATGACTATAGGTAGCCAGGAGGTATTCTCCATGTAAGAGGTTTATTGGTTATTAGTTACAGGTTCCATAGAAGTCTTGTTGAGGTCAAGTAGAGGTCTTAAGTAGATCATATGGAAGGTCCCATCAGGAGCTGCATGGTTGCTGCTCAGCCCACTCTCTTCAACTGTCATTCTCCACACACAAGCAGGCACACACACATTCCACTCTCTCTGTCATCAAGCATTCCAACATTCCACTCAGACATAACATTCATTCTGGCTGAGCAGCTAGGAAGGAGATGATTCAAGGTATAACAGTTCTCTCATGAGGATAAAGTAACAAGTTAAGGACAAATGTTATACATTTAACATTTCGTAGGTTTTTCACACGAAGACACTGGATTTGGCTGCACATCAGGCGCAATGTCCTTCACTGTGCCATACTCATTCAGCTTATTCAGCAATCCGGCCACTCACTCACTTGATTTGTACGCGCGGCAAGATTCATTCATTACAGTGAAATGAAATGAAATGAAAATGCGTTTTATAGAGCGCAAAATAGTTGCCCGGAGGCGTCCAAGCGCTGAGATTGCAAGGTGTTCTAAACAGCAGGGCGAGTGACACAGAAGGTGGAAAGAACTTATTTATTGAACAAAAATGTTTTCAACTGCTTCCTGAAGTTCGGTTAACTTAACCCAAAATGGAGACTAGTATATCTACTCAAAGAATAGAAAGCTGACATTTATCAATAATGTGATAATGAGAATTTTCACTGTTAACCCCCCACCTTATCTCTAGTTCAAAGGTTACCCTAGCAAGCCATAACAGAAAAGCAGCAATAATTATTATGACAAAGCAATACATGTCCTTCTTTTTTACTCAATGTACATGCAATGTGCATTGCAATACATTTATAACACGTTCTAAATACAATAAAATTACAATTTTGGTTATTTACGTATTATTAGGATTAATTACAGGCATATTGCAAAGCGACTTCCCATGTGTGGTGTGTGATTGCACATTATTAATACTCACTACTTAGAATTAGTTCGTATGACAAGGATACTTGCTACAAGCGGGTTTCTTTTTGTAAATCCCCACTCCATCAAGGTTGTAGGACACAATTAATATCCTACATGGCACTAGATTAGTGCCGGACAAGTGGTACAATACTTTATTATAAAATCAAAATGATATATATTTTTTTAATGACCATATTTTATAGGCACTGTAGTTACCATAAAATCATTTCTTGACTCTCTAAAATTGTAAGTGCCTAATTTATTGAGTAATTAAAATGTTTTTGATGCTCCTCAGCAAAATGCTGAATTGTATTTTGTGAACTATGAGCTGCAAATACCCCAGCCAAAGCAGCATACTAAATCAAGGTTGAGCATTCCTATCATTGATACTTCCTGACAGTGACAATTGTGGCATGTGCCCTTGCAAGACAAAAGAGCTGAAAAAAACCATAAATCAGAAACTAATCTTTGAGAACCATGAGGGATCGGTCTAGGGAGGACTCTTTCGTTACTGACCCAGCAACTGTACATCATTAGTCCATTCCATGTTTCTGGAATCAGCTTTGCTCAAAGTTAAGTTGTGAGATGGTGCATACATGCCAGCATACTAACAAATTTGATTGTCAAGATGGGCTAAAATATACCGTTGGCGATCATGACTTCTCTTTAGGAACGGCAAACATCAGCCAAATAACACAGGCCCTTACTCATCTTGGGAATCTATATACATACAAGTGACATGTGAATGTAAGTACACCAGGGCTTTGAAGAAGTCTTGTGAAAAGGACGAAACACGTACGCTATATTGGCATGAACATTTTTTTAAGAAAGAAGTTTGCAATTGACAACGCGCCTCTATACATTTAATTGCAACTGGTGTGATGTGGACATAAACTATGTTGAACAACAGCGTTGTACCCACATCAGTATCTGTGAATACTCCCTTAATTAAGATTTATAAGCAGAGAAAACCAATGAGTGTGAGTGCTGATCTTTCAAGTGTATAAATACATATGGTAAAACATAACAAATGAAAAACAGCTCTGAAGGAAACCTCACTGTCGTCCATAATTCCGTCTGGTCGTTGTCCTGCTCCCTAAGAAAGCAAGAAATACTCATCTCCATAAATCTGCTAACATGCCATTTCCCTCTCTCTTCAACTCAAACCATCATCTTTCATCTCATCTACTTGGCTTCCGGGCAGAATAAGGAGTTTAATTAATTCTCAGATCTCCTTGCCACCTCATCCATCTGACTTGCTCACACCACTCTCTTGGGTAACTTTAACCTCCCTGACCACACAAGTTTAAAAAAAAGAGTCACCTCCTCAACCTCATCAACACACTCAATGTGGTACAGCGTGTCACACAACCAGTACACTCCAGAGGCGACATTCTTAATCTTGTCCTCTCAATATCACCAACACTCCTATGCAAATGACCCCTGCCGCTGGCTGGAGCGAATATTTCACCATCCCTATCGCCCTTCTCAGCCATCTTGCAACAAACCAAGGTCAACCCAAAAGAACTACCCATGCCTCTGTCTGGACATGCTACTTTGTCATCCATATCTTAATTCTCAGCATTCTACCACTAAACCAAGTTCAAGCCAAAAGAAAGGACCATGCCTCAAGTTCCTTCAAAGAAAAAGCTAATGCTTGAACTCATTTCTCATCCTACCAAATCCATGCCCAATGCCAGCACCCTCCAAAAAATATTCAACACTGTTTTGGACAACTATGTGAACATTCACACCTCTATCAAAAGTGCAAGAGCAAAGACAGAACTCCCAATTACCTCATGATGCTGAAGTGCCTCTGCTCAACAACCAGACAGCTCATCACAGCAGTCAAGGTAAATTACTATACCAACACCATAATGAAGACACTAGCAGAAGCAGAACAATATTCCCAACAATCAAGCACTACATCAACCCCATGCAAGACCAACTTATTCCTCACTCTACCGAAAAGTGCAATGCCATCAACCTCTTCTTCAGTGAAAAGGTTCAAAATATCCACTAGCACATTAACAACAACAAGCTCACCTCATCTCTTACATCTACTCATTCCCTTAGAATCCCACAATGGTGATCCTTTAAAGCCCTATTGCTTGCAGTTCTTGCCAACATACTCAACTCACCCCAAGTTACTTCCAATTAAATTGACGTCTTACCCTCATCCTTCAATAAAGCATTCTCTAGGAATGCTCTTTCACCCATACTCACCATTGTCAATGCCTCTCTCACTGAAGACATCTTCCCAGAAGATCTCAAGACTGGTCAGATATTCCCACTACCAAAATCACTAGATCCTGCTGACCTCATTAACTACGATCTGATAATTCACTTATCAGGAAATTAACTGAAAAAGAAGTTTATTCACAACTCCAAGATCTTATTAATCCTGCACCATTATCAGTCAAGCCTCTGATCATGCTGTAGTATGTAGACCACTACCTTACACATCGTAGAGAATTTTCTCCTAACCACTGATGAAGATAAGTGCTGCCTCCTGGTATTACTAGAATGCTTATCTTCTGTTAGCACAGTTGACAATGCAACTCTCATTGGCACCCAATTATTTTAAATTGGATAGAATTGGCAATGTCTTTCAATAGTTGTCCTCCTAACTTTCCAACCAGAACCAGTTTGTTCATGAAGGTACCTCCAGATCCCAGAAGAACCCTCTCATCTGTGGCAATCCCCATGAATATTGTCCTCAGCCACATTCAACCTTTATTCGGAGGCCTTAGCTGCTCTATTCACAGATAACGATTTACAAAAGGGGGTGGTGATGAACAGAGTGTCTGAATTGAGCAGACCACTCTTACCCAGTCCAAAGATCAGGGCTTGATCCATCACCGTTATTTATCTCACTGCCCCATCCCAGCTCAGAACATGGCTATATGCAAATCAGTCTGTCCCTGGCCCAGTGCATCATGGGAACAGGGCAGACTAAACTACCAAGCCAATTCTTTACCAGAAAGGAGACAAGCTACCGGGGACCGGTTTCTGGCATTTCAGCCTCGTCGGCCCGGCTTGCTTGAATCCTGATGGAGCAGTGAGAAAGGGACTCATGTCTGAGTATACCCTGCCACACCTATAGTGGCCAAAATCGATTTACAAAAGGGGGTGGTGATGAACAGAGTGTCTGAATTGAGCAGACCACTCTTACCCAGTCCAAAGATCAGGGCTTGATCCATCACCGTTATTTATCTCACTGCCCCATCCCAGCTCAGAACATGGCTATATGCAAATCAGTCTGTCCCTGGCCCAGTGCATCATGGGAACAGGGCAGACTAAACTACCAAGCCAATTCTTTACCAGAAAGGAGACAAGCTACCGGGGACCGGTTTCTGGCATTTCAGCCTCGTCGGCCCGGCTTGCTTGAATCCTGGTGGAGCAGTGAGAAAGGGACTCATGTCTGAGTATACCCTGCCACACCTATAGTGGCCAAAATCGATTTACAAAAGGGGGTGGTGATGAACAGAGTGTCTGAATTGAGCAGACCACTCTTACCCAGTCCAAAGATCAGGGCTTGATCCATCACCGTTATTTATCTCACTGCCCCATCCCAGCTCAGAACATGGCTATATGCAAATCAGTCTGTCCCTGGCCCAGTGCATCATGGGAACAGGGCAGACTAAACTACCAAGCCAATTCTTTACCAGAAAGGAGACAAGCTACCGGGGACCGGTTTCTGGCATTTCAGCCTCGTCGGCCCGGCTTGCTTGAATCCTGATGGAGCAGTGAGAAAGGGACTCATGTCTGAGTATACCCTGCCACACCTGTAGTGGCCAAAATCGATTTACAAAAGGGGGTGGTGATGAACAGAGTGTCTGAATTGAGCAGACCACTCTTACCCAGTCCAAAGATCAGGGCTTGATCCATCACCGTTATTTATCTCACTGCCCCATCCCAGCTCAGAACATGGCTATATGCAAATCAGTCTGTCCCTGGCCCAGTGCATCATGGGAACAGGGCAGACTAAACTACCAAGCCAATTCTTTACCAGAAAGGAGACAAGCTACCGGGGACCGGTTTCTGGCATTTCAGCCTCGTCGGCCCGGCTTGCTTGAATCCTGATGGAGCAGTGAGAAAGGGACTCATGTCTGAGTATACCCTGCCACACCTGTAGTGGCCAAAATCGATTTACAAAAGGGGGTGGTGATGAACAGAGTGTCTGAATTGAGCAGACCACTCTTACCCAGTCCAAAGATCAGGGCTTGATCCATCACCGTTATTTATCTCACTGCCCCATCCCAGCTCAGAACATGGCTATATGCAAATCAGTCTGTCCCTGGCCCAGTGCATCATGGGAACAGGGCAGACTAAACTACCAAGCCAATTCTTATACTGGAAAGGAAACAGGCTTCCGGGGACCGGTTTCTGGCATTACAGCCCTCCTGATAAAACAGCACACCACTAGTGTGGGTGGGCCTAATCTGTCCAAACTGTCAAAACCTGACCATGTGAATTAAATGTGTTTAGATTTGGTTTGTTCCTCTGATATTATGTGTTGGCCTACCCATACACGAGAAACAGAGTTTCAATTAGAATGTATAGTTCCTCTGACATTGTGTGTTGGCCTACCCACACACGAGAAACAGAATTTCAATTAGAATGTATAGTGGCAATTAGAATGTATAGTGACAATATTGCCCATTCACTGGATGTAGTCGAGTTTGAATAGACTCTATTTTTTACCCATACTTTTGCAGGACATTCTGAGTAAGAAAATGTGAAGGGATCAATGCAAGACATACCACCCCTGATCATCCAGAATCTCTAGGTTTCATAAATAGATAAGTTTGGCTGCTGGCAAACACAAGCCCAGCCAGTTTAGTAGTATTTTACCATGGCAAACGAAAGGTAATTGGGATTTTTTTTAGTGTAGCTTCTGACATATGGGCTGGCAGAGAGTGGGTACACCCCCCATCATTGCCCCCAATCAGAACAGAAATACTGTTTGGTGTGGTGTCAGGGGTGAGGAATGATGCCAAAATGGTCCTGGGACCCAGCCCGTTCCTTTTCTCACTCGTTACCTGGTAGTCTGGTGGGCTTTTAGCCATTCAGGTGGGTAGATTAGGATGTTTACCACCTATCTGTTTCTCAGATAGGGAGAGGAGGTCAGAAAGACCGCAAGACCACCAAGGAAAGATATAGGAAACAAAATGAGGTGCAGACTTTGCCCAACCTGCTACTGCACTTCATCAACCATCCATGGACACCAGGCAGCCTTTCTGCTAGTTGGGAAAGGCAGAACAGGAGGGGGGTTATCCCCCTTATCTGCCAGTGTAAATATGCCAAAACTATGCCCAAAAGAATCCATGCTTCCTGTTTAAAGAAACACTTTCCCTATTGTCAGCTAATTTATCTCATTGCAGGGTGACCTCCATACTTTATATATTTCTTTAATATGTTATTGGACTTTATGCATCCATCTGCAGGCCAGATTAGGAATGAATCCACAATATGTCACCTACTGGCATAATGACTTTGCACATTTAGGGGTGGGGCTATGACCTGATACCAGCTTGGATAGGCCAGGTCCCACCCTCTTTTTTAAAACTACATCCTTGGTCTTTAGTGGGTTTACTTCCGCCCCCCTTTCAGGGCTGGTAGATTGAGGGTGTACCCCCTTTTCCCCCCCCCCACCACCCTGCCCCCATTAGGCACTGAGCATCATTTGGAAAAAAGCCTTGAGTTACTGGGGAAGCTCTTGTCCTACAGACTGATGAAAACATAAAAATGGAAGCCCTTTGGTGCGCACATTGTAAGGATATATCCTCTCAGTAGTAGGGGAATAAGGCTCCCACATCCTCTGCACTGCACAAATAGTATGTCTTGTCCTTTACGCTCACATATTACATAACAATTAGTATACTGTGATTTGTTTAAAAAAACGATCATTTACTGGTGCTGGGAGTTTACAATAAAATAAGTACTGATACATACTTCTATTTACTGTGTAGGGCTACTGTTTTATAATAGTAGAAATGTACACTTGGATTTTGTGAATAGCCAAAAGTAGTAAACATACTCAAAACGTGTAAATTACTCCACAAGTGTGCTGAGCTATTACAAAGGCTGTTGTGCTGGGGTTTGTTTTGAGTGTTATTTTCTATTGTGCCCTCTTATGTTTGAAATTGTGGTATATTACTTTGTTGCTTTCCTGTGTTGTTTTGTATGTGCTATCATGGTGTGCTCTGTTATTTACTCTAAATATTTTTTAAAAAATGAAAAAAATGTGTAGCCAAAAAAGCCCATGCCTTGAAAGTTCCAATGGCAAGAAACCATTTACCCATGTCAGGTCTGGAAATTTGCACTACTCCAGCAGTTTTACTACTTAGGACTGCAGTCAGCCCAACACTGTGCCCGAAAGTCATAACAAAGCACTCCCAGCTCTTTATTTGTGTGAGGCAGTCCAGATTGTAAACAGAATACTTCAACTACTCTCTTTATGCAACACGATTACTTGTCTTAAATTAGCACGTGCTTAATTTCTGTTATTCTGCCCCAGAAAGTAGTGGTTGGAGATAGGTCTCTGCCTCAGTGAGGTCTTAAAAGGGTGAAGAGCTTAAACAGTCAAAGCTGAAACAAGTAAAACAAAAATCCTTGAAACAGATTACCTCTTTCACAAATCTGCTTTCAGGTCACAGTGGTAAAAAACAAATCAACCGACCCGTGACCCAGTCCAAGGCAGGTCGCTCCCCACGTCGCAACAGCATCACCTGTTGAGCTTGTGTCTCCCAGCTCGCTGCTGCTGCCTCTGACGAAGTTCTAGGCCTTCTTCCACCCACAGGCTACCACCTGCGCCTCATCCCTGGTTACAAGTGATAGGCGGTAGGTATATGTGTGCTCGATCTGCCCCTTTCCTGTCTACCTCAGTTTTCGTAGTCTCGTATTGTATTGTGTCTTTTTTCTGTTTTCTCCTTGTATTTTTTTAACTGTTGTGCCCTTGTATTTCTTGAACTGTTGTGCCCTTGGTTTCCCCGCTCATTCTGCTTCTCATTTTCCCGCCGCTGCGTCCCCTGCGGCCTCACCCCCGCTTGCTCATTCATCCTGCTCCCACCTCCCAATTCTTATGGCGGACGCACCGCTGTCAAGCCAAAGGCGTGCCAAGGCAAACCCATCTGCGCCCGTCCATGCCTGGACTGCGCCCAAGGCCAGACCCTCTGGCCCCCACGAACACCATGACAGCCGATGCCGCTACGACGCCAGCACACTCCACGCAATCAATGCAGGCCCCTCACACCTGCTTCCAAGCCACCCTGAAGTGGACCTATGGACCCTTTGCCTGCTGGAACTGCTGCTACACCAGCCTCCAAACCACCACCGTGCCCACAGGGGTAGGTCGCAACAGCCTCCGTTGCCTTCAACTCAACACCCGCTCTGCCCGCAAACACGCCATCAAACTCTGGGACCTACTCGACTCCACCTCCTCAGACGTAGCATTCCCGATGGAGACCTGGATGAACCCCTCCTCAGCTCCTGAAATCGCCATAGCCATCCACGACGGCTACAAGATCACCCGCAGGGACCGCACCAACAGAACAGGCGGAGGAATCACCATCATCCACAAGAACACCCTCAGGGTCTCAATCAGCAACAACGACACCCTCAACACCACCAAACACCTGTACTTACAGATCCACACTGACCCTGACACCACCCTCAGAGGAACCCTCATCTACAGAACACCCGGCCCCCGGCTGCAGTTCAGCGACTCCATCGCCGACTTCGTCAGCATGCACGCCATTGCATCATAGGACTACATCCTCTTCAGAGACCTGTACTTCCACCTCAAGAACACCAGCAACAGCAACTCCACCACCCTGCTCGACAACCTTGCCAACCTCAGACTCAAAAAGCTTGTCACTACTCCCACCCACTCCGCCAGTCACACCCTTGACACCATCTTCTCAACCAGAAACCACGTCACCTTCAGCCACACCACCAAACTCCACTGGACAGACCACCACTGCGTCCACTTCACCTTCGAGAAGCCCACCATTTACCACGGCACACAATGGGCTCCCCACCGCAGCTGGAGCAAAGTCACCAAAGACCAGCTAGCCACCACCCTTGCCCGAAACCCACCTACAGGACACTACCGACACTGACTCCGCCACCCTCACCTCAGGCAAGGGATCAACGACTGCGCCAACAGTCTCGGACGATCACGAAACCTTCGAACAGACGCACCGACAGAAAAGCCATTTGGTTCACCGTCGACCTCCAAGCATCCAAACAGGCCTGCTGTAGGCTCGAGAAGAAGTGGCACCACGAACAGACAACAGACATCAAGACAGCATTAACCCTTTCGATGCTGATGACGAGCTCAGCTCGTCATCACCCACGGGTGTCGTGTGCTGATGACGAGCTGAGCTCGTCATGGTGCCACTAAAATGGCATTTTCCAGCACAGGGGGGGAAAATGGCCAGCAGCCATGTGGTTAAAGAACACCATTTGCAGACACCACCAACTCATCTGTACTGCCAAAAGGACCTCCTTTATAGAGAGCATTGACAACAACGCACACAACAGCAAAGAGCTCTTCAACATAGTGAAGGAACTCTCTAACCGGATTCCTCAGCAACCACAGCACCGAAACAACCCTCATCGCCACAACCGATGATATCAGGGCCATGATGGACAATGGAGAAACCGCTGCCCTCATCCTCCTGGATCACTCTGCCACCTTCGACACCTTCTGCCACCAAATCCTCCACAACGCAGGAATCCACAACAAAGCACAGGACTGGACCACCTCCTTCCTTTCTGGCAGAACCAAGAGTGTCTGCCTCCCCCCTTTCCGCTCTAAAGACACCAAGATGATCTGCGGCATACCCTAAGGATTGCCACTCAGCTCGACACTATTGCACATCTACATGGTACCGCTCACCAACATCGCCAGGTCACACAACCTCAACATCATCTCCGATGCCGACGACACCCAGCTGATCCTCTCCCTCACCAAGGACCCTACCACCGCCAAATCCAACCTCCACGAAGGAATGAAGGCCATCACCGAATGGATGACAATCAGCCGCCTAAAACTGAACTCGGACACGATGGACGTTCTCATCATCGGATCTACCCCCTCTGCCTGGGATGACTCATGGTGGCCGGCCACAATGGGAGCTGCACCGACACCCACTAACCACGTACACAACCTGGGAGTCATCCTGGACTCAGCATTGTCAATGACCCAGCAAGTGAACGCTGTCTCCTCCTCCTGCTTCAACACCCTCAGCATTCTCTGCAAGATCTACAGATGGATCCTCAACAGTACAAGAAAGAGAGTCACCCAGGCCCTCATCACCAGCAGACTGGACTACGGAAATGGTTTCTATGCAGGAGCATCAGCCAAACTCCAGAAATGACTACAACGCATACAGAACTCCTCTGCACACCTCATCCTCGACATCCCCCGCCACAGCCACTTCACAGCCCACCTGAAAGACCTACAGTGGCTCCCCGTCAACAAGAGGATCACCTTCAAGCTCCTCACCCATGCTTACAAAGCCCTCCACAACGCCGGACCAGCGTACCAGCCCAACCTGGACCCAGTAGTGCCATCCAATTACAGGCCAATCTCGCTCCTTCCAGCACTCACCAAAATCTTGGAGAAACACGTTCATAGCGTGTTATCTAACTTCCTGGAGTCAAACGAGCTACTCCATGAGTCCCAATCGGGCTTTCGATCTAACCTAAGCACCGAGACGGCGCTCTTGGAAGTCACTGAGATTGTGAAGGAGGTGCTGGATACCGGAGGCAGGGTGATGTTAATTATGCTGGACCTGTCGGCGGCGTTCGACACCGTCCCCCATGAGGATCTCCTCACTAGGCTACATGACATCGGTCTAGGGGGGACGGTGCTCAATTGGTTTCGTTCCTTCTTAGCCAACCGCCGACAGACGGTCTGGGTCCCACCGGGATCTGCCGAAATGCCGCCATTGGGAGTCGGAGTCCCTCAGGGCTCCGTACTGAGCCCCACTCTATTTAACATCCTCATGACCCCTCTGGCGAGATTGGCGGAGTCCTATGGGGCCCGGATCGTCTCTTATGCTGACGACACCCAGCTTCTGTTCATCTGCCGCAAGAGCGAAGATTTCGATGGAGAAAGTATCCGTGAGTGCCTTGGGGCTGTTTTTAATTGGTTCCAACTTAACAGCCTCAAGTGCAACTCGGACAAATCCGAGATACTATACTTCGGATGCCCATCGGAACCAGATTGGCATGGCTGGTGGCCCGCTGACATGTTCCCCCCAGCTCAGTCATCTAAATGGGCTAAGAACCTGGGAGTCAAAATGGACAATGAGCTTTCGCTCAAATCCCAGGTGTCCACTCTTACGGGAACGTGCTTCGGGATCCTCAGGATGTTGCGTAAATTCTTTCCTCTTCTATCCGAGGAACATCGAAGGATAACTGTCCAGGCACTTATAGGATCCAGATTGGATTATGCAAATGTTCTTTATCTGGGTCTGCCAGAATATCTTTTACAGCGCATGCAGGTGACCCAGAACGCTGCAGCTCGAGCGATTTTTGGCCTGCATCGCCTCTCTAGTGCCTCAAACCTTCTTCTATCCCTCCATTGGCTTCCTGTAAGGAAGAGGATAATGTTTAAAGCCATGACCCTAGCCCACAAAGCCCTGCATGCCAATGGTGCAAAATATCTCCAGAAGAGACTGGATTTCTACCGGCCTACACGATCCCTAAGATCGGAATCATTAGCTCTGGCAGTGGTGCCACGTATAAAAAGGGCCCGACTGGGCGGTCGGTCCTTTAGATTCCTTGCCCCCCAGCTTTGGAACTCCCTGCCGTTATCCTTGCGGACCACATCGAATCTGCTTGCCTTCAGGAAAGGCTTAAAAACTTGGCTGTTTTCTGGTTAGAGCGTTTTCTCTTTTTAGGTTTTTGTCTGTTTATTGTTATGCTGTCCAGTTCTTTCTTAAGGTCTGGAGCACAAAGCGCCGGGACACTCCTTTGGAGTAGCCGTTGCGCTATAAAAGTCCCTTTTAACATAACATAACATAACATACCTCAATGAACGTCTCACCTTCTACACCCCGAACCGCCAGCTTCGCTCTGCTGACCTCGCCCTCCCAACAGTCCCTCGCATCCGTCAAGCAACAGCCAGCGGTATGTCATTCTCCCACCTCACCGTCCAAATCTGGAACACCTTCCCCATTCGCCTTCCACAGACCCAGGACCTGTTGGCCTTCAGTAAACTCCTTAAGACCTGGTTATTCGAGCAGTAGCAGGACCCCCACCCCCCAGCACCTTGAGACCCTCACGGGTGAGTAGTGCGCTCTACAAATGTACTGATTGATTGATTAATTGCATCAATGTCTTACTTTACCATTAAGAATAGGTAATAGTGACAGACAGCAATTAATGAACTGATATGTCCTTTAAGTCAATTTACAATCTGCACATAACTCACACAGATTGGTTACCAGACCATTTCTATAAACGCGCAAATGTATTTGTTGGAAAGTTTAGTAAAATATGCAAGAATAAATGCCATGTCTCAAGCAATCGTCAAAAGACATTGTAACCTTTTAGATAAGCATGCTAATGTCTGTAATTAATAAAAATAAAATAGGTCAATTAATCGAAACTGGGATTGAAAATGTATCTAGTGACGATGCATGAATTGTAAATGAAGCTAATTGTTAAAATCACAGCAGTTGGATCCCTCATTTAATTGTGTTTCTAAACAAAATATATTCACAAAACTATGAAATGATATTGTTAAATTCATTACTGTTGGGGAGAGGTTAAGAAAATGTTGGCATTGCAGTTATTATCAATGAATGTCAAAGTATTTTACTGTTAATTGGAAGACAAAAATGCAGCCTCGAAAGGAATCTGTGGTTTGATACTGCCAATTTGTAATTTGCATGGTTCTTATTATTATAACAATAAACAAAAACAAATTATATTGCATAGTAATTACTATCATAGCAGTTCAATTTTTATAATCATCATAAGTGAAATTACCATGTGATCTTGAGGCATTAATAATTGTCTAATTAGTTTGTAATGTGCAATTTAAATTAGAGCTGCTGTAGGCTGACCACTAGAGAGTCATACTCTGGTGAACAATTGCTTCCAAGTTTCCTTGCTTCAACTATTGCACTGCCCTAAGATCAGTCACAAGTGAAAAGCATGCATTTACTAAATAATGGGAAAAAGTAACAATATCCCCGATGTGGATTGTAACAACAGTCAATGCAGCGCGGACCGTGAAGGTAAGAGCAATGGTACCGGGTGAGGGGGGATTTTGACGGACAATGAAGAGTGAAATATAATTATTTATTTAATTTTCCCTCGAAATCATCCGACAAAATCCCCCATCACTCCGCCCACCGCTCTACCACTCTTACCTGCACAGCCGCTGCTGAGTCACAGGTGTCAGCAGAATTGTGAGACCCAGTGGAATATCTCAGATATGGTAACTTTGACCCAAAGGTTCAGCTGCTAAAAGTAGGTGTAATCTCCAAGCGAATCTTTACTAATCGGAAAGCCAGCATTCCCCAAAGAAGGTGGTTTCACATGTAGCATACAACTGTTATTTTGTTTATTATTGCTTTAGGGCACAGGAATCCAACCAACAAACATATGATTATCCTACAGTAAGAGTTAGACAGTCAAAATCATTACGGCTGGAACAGTTACATAGTCACATGTTCAAATCATGTGCATCACTCCTATTGACTATAATTTACAATAGTTGTCTAAAATCAAATTGCACGAAATGCAAATTCTGATTGTTGGCAATGAGCCCACTCTTTGGGGGCTTCATTGGTGGTCAACAGACTTAGTTCCAGTTCCAACTTCTGTGGTTAAACATGAGTTCATGTTGCTTGATAATCAGCTCAGGTTTAATCATCAAATCAGCACTGTGACAGTTTGCTGCTGTGGCCTTCTGAGATGTTTAAGGAAGTTTCTTTAGAACCTCCCCATTAATACACAGAAAACTCTTATCCATGCTGTGATAATATCTCACTTGTATTATGGAAACGTATTATACCTATTATACACAATACAGCCCTCCTTCACTGATTACAGATTATTCAGAACTTTGTAGGTCCTCTCTTGTAACTTCTGACGAGCACTCTCACATCTATACACAACTTCTGGATCTGTGTTGGCCCCCTAGTGGGCAAGCACATTCAGTTTAAAACACAATGGGGCTTATTTATAAAGGCCTGCGTCACAGTTATGCCACTGTTGCATCACTTTTTGTGACGCTGCGGCGGCTTAAATAATACACCATTTTGCTCCATATTTATGACGCTTCTAGGCAGAGGCATCACTTCGTGAACCTCTTCGGTACATTATACCTGTATCAGGTATAATGTATGCAGGGTAGGCATTCCCCTGCAAGAAAGGGTTGTAGGAGTGGCACAGGGAAATCTATAAAATTTCACTGTTCTACTTCTAGGACGCTAATGCGTCAAAATCTCACGCCTGCCTGATGGGAGTTGTAAGGGTGACGCAAGCCCTTTCATATGGGGCTTGCCCCATGTTAAAGGACACATAGCTGGAGTTCCGTCTGTTTTCAGACACACCCCAGTAATGTACATCTTTTGAGCCGACAGATACATCAGTAATACTGAGACTGTCATTCTTTGCGACATGAGGCGTCATATAGTAAATTTGACGCATCCATCATGTTACAAGGAGGGCGCCCTGAGAAATGTTGCATCGCTACTTTCACGCAATGACTTGACACTACTCATAAATGAGGCCCCCTGTTTTGCTTACAGGTCCTTGCTGATGCAGGAGTGGTTTATCCCCACTGCTTGATCTCTCCCTATAACTCTACAAGAGGTCTTTGCTCTTCACTTCAACACCTAGTTTAGCATCCACGTGCTAAGTTGGTGGGTATTCCATCAGGTATCTGGCTCCAATACTGTGGATCCCCTTCTCTTCTCAGTTGCAGAGCTGTCAAGTGGTGATCTGTTTTCGTAAACAACTTAAAACATGATTCTTTAAAATGTTTTTCATACTGAGGCTTTGAGGGATTCTTTCCCTGGTTGTGCTTAGCACTGGGAAACCGTGGGTGGGTTCCCATGTGCTTAATAATTATTATATATAGAAATGAAAATGTTAACACACCAGTGGATTCAGTATGGAATCACAGTGTTCTATGGAGGACTAGAAACCCCTGATTCTGGGTCATGATTGTGCGGGTTTAACTATCCAAAATGGGTCAGATTTTACCCTTGAGAAGTTCATCATTCTGCCAAGCACTTGATACCAGTGAGAAAATGGATTATTGGTTGAGGAGAGTGACCCCCTGTTCAAGCAACAGCCACAATCCCGGTTGGGGTAAACCCAGTTGCTGGTGCAGGTAAGTGCATTGGGCAGGGCCAGACTGGCCGTAGGGGGCACCGGGCATTTCCCTGGTGGGCCGCCAAGGTGGGGGCCGGTCTTGTGTCCCTGGGGGGAAGTTTTTGTTAATGGGGGCTGGCAATTTCGGCCCGGTAACAAAATCGCCCGAAACCGGCCCTTGCAAACAGCTATGCCGGACCCCCTCAGCCCCCCCAGGGGGCCCAACGAGCAGTTTGCCAGGGGCGGTTTCAGTTCCCAGTCCCAGTGCCCTGGCATTGGAGGAGGGGGATGTAGACATACAACAGCCTAGAGAAAATAAATAAATAAGTAAAACCTAGTCCGTCGTCTATCGACACCCCCGCCTGCCCCACTGCCCCACCACGCTTACCTGCACTGCCCGTTGCTGAAAGTAACTAAATTAACCTTAGCTTTACCCTCTATTACCTTTGCACAAAAGCAGTCTGGGTTAATTTAGAGGCACTTTGTAAAGTATTTATGCAGCACACAACCAGTAATAAAGTAAAACTACAACTCAAGAAAAACTCGCTCACCCATGTAAAAAAGTAGAGTACAAAATACATATATATACAATTAACGGCCATTTGAATCTTGTAGCAATTGTGTCAAATAATCTCAAACAAGATATGGGTTTTTCCCCATGAATTTGAATTTACTACTGGATATACAATTTTAAATAAAAAAAAATACTGTTCTATTTGTGCACAATCTATAGCCTCATACTCTCCATTTCTCTAGGTCACTACTGCTACAATATGTGGTGCAGAGAATACTACATTAGGATGACTCCCTATATAATTGGACTGATTAATTTAGCAAAATAGAAGGACTTTAATATTCAGAACTAAGATCTCCAATAACTGCCTCTCCTCTCTATCATGGATTTTGGCTCATTCCCATATTTACTAAAGCTGGTATATCTGGGAATGCATTAAAATTATCCTCAACGCCTCCCTCTCCATGTCTAAACAGGTCAGCACAGTCTCCTCCTCCTCCTACAACACCCTCCGCATGCTATGCAGGATCTACAAGTGGATCCCGACCGAAACAAGAAGAACAGTGACACAGGCCCTCGTCAGCAGCAAACTGGACTACGGCAACGCACTCTATGCAGGAATCCCAGCCAAACACCTACGACGACTACAACGCATCCAAAACGCCTCCGCCCAACTGATCCTCAATGTGCCCCACCGCAGCCACATCACCCCCCACCTGAGAGACCTACACTGGCTCCCCGTCAACAAGAGGATCACCTTCAAGCTCCTCACCCACGCACACAAAGCACTTCACAATGCCGGACCAGCCAACCTGAACAGCAGACTCAGCTTCTACACCCCCACCCGCCAGCTCCTCTCCGCCAGCCTCTCCCTCTCCGCTGTCCCCCGCATACAACAAACGACCTCCGGCGGCTGATCCTTCTCCTACCTCGCCACCAAGACCTGGAACCCCCTCCCTGCCCACCTACGGCAGACCCAAGACCTACTCGCCTTCAGAAGACTCCTAAAGACCTGGCTCTTCTAGCAGTAAGGCACCCCCTCCCCTCAGTGCCTGGAGACCCTCACGACTAAGTAGCGCGCTTTACAAGTACCCTAATTGAGTGATTGAAAAAACTTCGCCATCCCCATGTAAAGATAGTTCTCATTGTTACTTCATCTTTTTATGTGTGATGTGTTCTGCATCACGCATTGGACAAAGAAATGGCCTCACAAGATTGTTCTTGTGCTGCAAGCTATTCCTTCATGTACAAAAACAATCCTACCCATAATCCAGTCATCCTTTCAGCATTGTGCAAAGGCACCTGTGTTGACACTATGCAGCACACAGTGCACCAGCGCAAGAAGGGAGCTGAACAGCACCATAATGAATATGGTGCTTTTCAGCTCTGTTTCATTCAGGCATTGCAGTAACTTTGTTTTCTGCCCTGCTCTGATGAACTTTTGATAAATATGCCCCTTAACGTATCTACATTTTTTGTGAAAATAGTTACAATAAAATGAGTGCTACTGAATACTATGGACGCAGATCAAATGGTCCATGCAGAACGCAGGGGGCCTCATTTATGAAAGGTGACGCATCACTGCGTGAAAACAGCGATGCATCACTTTTCACAGCGCACTCCCTACGACATTCCTGATGCGTCATATTTAATGTATGACGCATCATGTCGCAAGGAGTTACAGATACGTCAGTATTTCTGACGTATCTGTAAGCGCAAAAGTGACGCATTGCTGGAGTGTGTCACAAAAGTGACGCAACTCCAGCAATGCGTCCTTTCACATGGGGAAAGCCCCATGTGAAAGGGCTTGCATCAGTCTTACGCCTGCTGTGAGGCAGGCGCAAGATTTTGACGCAACAGCGTCCTAAAAGTGACGCAGTGAAATCTCATAGATTTCACTGCGTCACTATTACGAGGCTTTTTGCGGGGGAACGCCCCCTCTGCATACATTATACCTGACGCAGGTATAATGTGGCGCAGGGGTTTAAAAAGTGACGCATCTACCTAGATGCGTCACTTTTTAAATATGGCGCAACGAGGCGCATTTTTTACACCGCTGGTGCGTCACAAAAAGTGACGCACCGGCGGCGCAAAACTGACGCAAGGCCTTCATAAATAAGGCCCCGGGTATTTCTCTTGTGAATGTCACACTGTAAAGGCCTGCAAATGCTAAATGTGCAGAGATTCTTTGTCTAGTCCATGAACCAGAAAGATATAGAAAGTTTCAGGAAACTAAATATTAAAGTATGAAAACATATTTGATAACATAAGGATTGGAAAAAGAAAAAATCAGGGCTTCATTATACGCTATATTATAACGAGAAGAACGAAAGACCCTTCGGAGCACAGAATATCACTGCCATTATAAAAACAAACAACAACGTAATTGCTATGTTACAGATTCATTATTTCAATATGTTTCAGATAAAATGGTATAGTTCTCTTCTGACGTCATGGTGTGAGTGGTCAGAGACACATCTTTGCAGTTCTTTCTTTAACTTTTGCATGAAACAAACTTTACAACTCCTGAGGTCTCAATCTCCACATAGTGGAGATGCAGGTGTCCTATCCACTGTCTGATAGCAGATGTCCTCCAGAACATCAATGCCAGAGTCACATTTCTGATCATTAAATAAGGTATCAGATTGTATTTTTAATCCATCAGTGACAGTTTGCCTCATTATTTATGATATAGATAAAATAGCTGTGCAATTTACCTAAACAAATCCACACTGGCAAGAAGCAAGACTTCCAGAAGTGTACACGTTTCTGTTCTAGGAATGCGGATGTTGTGGCAGGAGAATTTTCACTTACATCCTGTCTCACAACACGAATTTCTTTAGTGTTTCATGAAAACGTACTTCACTGCAGCTTTTGAGTAAAAGGATCCATTATATTTCAGAATGTATGGTGTTGAGTTGCAATTCTCAAATTGATGGTAAACTCAGTTATTTAATATAATTGATTTATAAATGTCGTGCACTGTCATACCTGACACCCTTGGGTTGTACTTCCCTAAACGTTTTTCATTCACCTGTCTTGTTTTGCTGAATTAATTTTTGTTGGCTTTAGGACTCTGTTCACTTTACCACTGCAAACCAGTGCTAAAGTACTTGTACAGTACTTGTGCTCTTTCCCTAAAACATAGTAAAATTGGCATACACCAATTTCAATTTACTTGTAATGCCCTAGTAAATGGCACTACATGTACCTATGAACGTTACATTTATGGGCACATGCATCATTCATACATTTTGCATTTCCTAATTTGCGAAAAATACCGAATCGCAAATTAGGAATTGCAAAATGGTATGCATAATTTTTTTGGCTTTTCATTTGGGATTCGGGAAAAATCGCAATTTTTACCGAATTCCAAATAAGTAGCGAATTCCTAAGTGCATTTTCGCAATTCCCATTGATTCCTATGGGCCAAAAGGCCCATACGAGTCAATGGGAAGGCATTTCCAAATTCGCAATTTGTTGATGCATTCCAAGGGTGCAGGGGGGGGTCCAAAGGACCCCCCCCCCCCTGCACCCCTGAAATGCATTTGAAAGTGCATGTTTCACACACACATGTCCTAAGGACATGTGTGTCTGTAACATGACAGTGTAAAAAATGATTTTTTTTTCTTTTTTAAACATTTTCGCAAATTACCACGAGGGTCAACCTCGTGTTAATTTGCACTTCCAATTTCAGAATTTGCATTTTTTTAAAAATTGATGCATTGCATTTAAGGAATCGCACAAATGTGATTCCTTAAATGCATTCGCATTTTTTAGAAATGCAAAAAAATGCGAATTCTGAAAAATAGTTTGATGCATCCCAAAAACGTATTTAGGAAGTGCAAACGGCCGAATTTACCAATTCGCACCGTTTGCACTTCCTAAATAGGTTGATGCATGTGCCCATTAATGCTTTGAATGGGTCTGCAGCTCTCATTGTGTCACCCACTAAAGTAACACTTAAAACATATCTCAGGCCTGCAACTGCAGCCTTTAGTGCTCACATTTAGGCCTGTGCAAATAAACCTTTTGCCAGGCCTGAACCCTCCTTTTAAATACATATGAATCACCCCTAAGTTAGGTCCTAAAAGCTAAGAGGTGAGGGTGTATGTTTTTTAGAAATCAGGAAATGTGGGTTTAAATGTTACATGTTCTGGCAGTGAAAGATTTTTAAGGTTGCATTTTACTGTTGTAACGCAACACTTTGCAATACTTTGCCTCTGCTGATTGTACTTTAAGCATGCGGATTGCTATCTTTACTTTTTCTTGCACTTTCTTTTAGTTCCCTTTCCAAGATGGCGGCTGCCATCACAACCTCTCAATCCCCCACTCAAACCCAATAGTCCTTTGTTTGGTTTGGTTCACGCTAGCTTCGAAGTGTCGAACTCCGCGTCAACTCCGCGTAGTTCCAGACTGCTGAACCAACTATCTACATGCAAGCGCTGACACCGGCCGCTGTAAGTTGCTTTCCGCCTTAACCGACACTCCAGTCCCACAGCGTTTACCCCGCTTGGCATTAACGCGATCTTTATTTCTTTCTCCCTTTCAGCCACCACCCTTAAAATGAAGTCCATCTTGTAAGCCTCGCATTTTGAGGTTTGTTTTGTTATTGTTGTCACAGTCCCCCACGTTCTGGTTTTCATCCTCATTTTCAACTGGTCATTCCCATACGCACTATTTCATTATTCCTTTCTTTCACCCGGTCTTTCAACTTCCTCGACTACTTTGCAGTTCAGTCTCCAACCACTATTTCCTTCTTCACCCAAAACACGTGTAATCTTTTTCACCCTCAACACACTTGATAATTTCTTACGCTCTTCACCAAGATGTCACAGAGGGCAGCATGCGGTTGTACCACTAAGTCACTTATGCATTTCTCGCAAGCTCTATTGAAACGCATTACGTATGCCTACTATGCAACTTTATTGATTAGGGTTTGTTCATATCTTTTGTTACAGTGCTCCTTGATAAAGGACTTGGTTAGTCCGAAATGCATCGGAGCGAACCCAATGTTGATTAAAACCAATGATTTGATGATCACATTGAAAAGGAAAAATGAAACCTTAAAAATGAACATCTTCAAATAAATTGTTGAAACTTTATTCCTTGAACTTTGCTATTTGAACTTTTTTGGGAATCTACACCAAGAACCTGAACAAGTGTGCCCACCTCAGGGATGCGCCTACACTCTTGTAGCGCACTTTACTTATTGGTAACGCCTGTCTCTCCCATAGACTATGACTGGGTTGCCTTATTACATTTAATAAGTGCTACCTCCATATTGAGAGCAGATAGAGAAATACGTTTTGGACACTTCTTTTGAACTGAATTTGAAAACTCTCTTCAATTGTAAATTCAGATTTTACGTTATAATTCTAACAATGCCAGTGTCAGAATGTTTGCATTTTTGTGCCCAAATAAACTGTTTCTTTCTACCAGTACCCTTAATCACATGGCTCTGCTGTTGTGGGTTGAGTATTGCTGCCATACAGTGAGACAAATAAAGTCTAGGTGCAGAAAGGACTGGCCATCCTTAAAAGCTGGCTAGGAAGCCGTTGTATCCACACCCACTTACATTTCAAAGGGATTTGCCTTCAGCACACACAAACAAACCTGACACCAGGCCTGCCCTTGCTTTTGTCACCTTAGACAGTTAGTAGCCAAACCCAGAAATGGCAAGTGAATTGGCCAGAGCTAGCTTGAGAGCCGACAAGAGTTGCCCCAATACAAAAGCTAGTACTGGAGATAATAGGTGACAGTCTCAGACAGCACATCAGAACATCCTTGGGCCTGTGGAAGATTTAGAAGAAGAACTGCCCTGCTCTCAGAAGGACTACCTTGCTGTGAGGAAGAAGGAAGTTTGGACCTGCTTTCAGTGATGCTGGGCTACCCATTGTGACTCCAGAGGTCAGTTAGCTGACCTCCGGTGCGAACACCAGGGACAATACAATCTTTCAGAGGCCTCCCTGCAACAGGCCAGCAGCAACAGGACCTGCCTGAGATCTACTGATGGCTTCTGCTGGAGTGAGTTCTGATCCCCAAGAAGTGCCCTCCAGGTGCTGGACTCTTGGCTGCCATCAATAAGAGCTCCTCCACAAGAAAAATATGAAAACCATGAGGTTTGAGTTCCTCTGCCTGTCCGCAATAAGACTCTGCCACCCATGGCAACTATCAATATAAAGCTCCAGTGAAACTTGCTCTTGGTGTCGACAGCAACCATCAGCGATCAGCAATGCAGGATCTGCACTTCACACCAACGGCGACTGCCTGCATTGATCAACCGATGTGAGACCTCAGGGAGGACAGGCTCCTCATGCATCAGCAGCAACCGTGTATGTCTTTGTGTTGAACTTGAGACAGGAACTTGTCCCAGTATCTGACCCGTGCTCAATCGCATTCGGCCTGAGCTTGTTACTTTCCCCAGTCTAGCCCGACCAGATTACAGCAGGTGGCACTTTCTGCTGTTCGATGTTATTTTCATAAAAAACTTTTAAAAATCAATGTCTCTTCGTCTACTGATTGGTATTTCTTCATTTTGATATCATTGTATTTATCACAATTTAAATAGAGCCTGTAGGGAGAGGATGTGCATATGGAGGGGAAGCACGAGTGAGTGACATAGATCACTTACATCTTGTTCAAGGTGGCATTTAATATAGAAATGTGGCCAACTAAAACACAATAATAAATCCACTTCTACACATCCTGAGAAGTTTTTTTCAAATGCAATTATGACAACCTCAGGTGACAGAGCTGAAGAAGCTCTGAAATGAGAGAGTGTGATGGAAAGGACTGACAAGGTGGACATTCAAAATGTCTGCAGAGCTTTTGGGGAAGTAAGAAGGATGCAATGTAAGAACAGCAGGAGAATAACCCTGAGGATGAGGAGGTGGAAATGAAGGATGAGGCTGAGAATGGAAATGGCTGGCCACATGTCCTGTGCTGCAGCAACCTGGGGAGTAGGACCGCTTAACCGCACAAGCAAGGTCCCAAGCCAGCAACAGTGAGTTTTCTGATAACTTGTCTTCTGAGTAATTGGAGAGCTGAAAGAGAGCTTAAGCTACAGCTGGCCAAATTGAAGCTGCCAAGGAGGAGGCAGCTGCCAAGAGGACCTCGGAGGAGAGAAAGCTTATCCTTGACCAGAAGAAAGATGAGGCAGAGTGAGACTTAACCAAGAAAGAGGCTAATGCAGAGAGAACTTTATTCAAGACAATATCTCAGACAGAAAGAGCTTTTCCTGAGTAAAAGGCTGATGGAGAGAGATCCTTAGCCAAGGAGAAGGCAGAGGCTAAGAGGGCCTTTGAGGAGAAGAAACCTTTACTGGTTCGTGAAATGGGACAGAAGGGGCTGGACCTGAAAGCTAAACATCTAACAAGGTCCAGCAACAATGGTGGAAGCAACATCTCAGTTTCTCATGGAGAAAAGAGAGTTCCCATACTTGAAGACCTGGAGCCTATCATCATGGTGGGAGATGACATAACCAAGTGCTTTAAGGCCTATAAGTTGGTGCTAGAGATGCACAGTGTCCCATGAGAGCCAGTGTTTGGAAGCACATGCCCAATGAGGGGAGGAATTCACTAATGAGGGCAGCCCTTGTCAGAAATAATGGACTCCCACCTGAGAAGAGTAGGCTGAAATTGAGGGACAACCAAAAGTTGCATTGGGTGGATTTAGTTGAGTATTTTAGTAAGGCACTGGACAGTTAGTTAAAGGGCAGTGGCGTGAATACTTATGAGGAGCTGTACCATCTGTTTTCAAGAGATCACACATTCTGTCATTGCTTTCCAGAGCTGTACCAATACCTGATGAACAGCAAGCTCATTGACCCCAGGGAGCTTGCCAAGGAGACGGACCACTGGTTCAGCACCAGGGTCTGCAAGAAGGTTCCGGGGTTGTAACTATAAAGGAAAAGAGAGTCAATGCCAGAAGAAATAGAAGAGATCCCATGTAAAATTAATGAGCTCTCTCTCTAAAAAAACGTGATTTCACAGGTAGGATTCCCAGTACTATCCTGAAGAGAAAAAGGGAGTCTTACCTGGGAAGAAGCCTTCAGGGCACTTTATCCCCAAGTGCTATGAGTACTGCAAGTATGGGCACTCAAAGGAAGACATCAACTTCCCAAAAAGGCAGCAACACCCAACTCTTGGGCAGACTGTGGGAATGCCAAGTATAGTGTTTGGGGAGGATGCTGCCCAAGTTAGTCCTGGGGGTAGTGCATAGGTTACTCTAGTGTCCCTGTGTGACAAAGTGATGTGTCTCAAGACTCACATGCCTAATAACATTAAAAGTATATGCAGTGGGCCACCGTCAATGGACAGAGGATAGATGCTCTGTTAGATACAGAGGCCAGCATGACTAATGTTAGTTGGCATTTGGTGTCCTCAAAGCTGGTAATCCCCAATGTAGTGCACCAGGTTGTGGTAGCAGACAGCCATGAGAGTCACTATGCCGTGGCTCTGGTTCCCTTTGAATGGGGTGGGTCTCAGGTTTCTAAACGGTAAACTGTAAATTGCCTGCTTTGTAATGATTTAGAACACACCATCTAGAAAGAGGTAGAGCCTCAGTCTCATTTGGAGGTGCTAAGATTGCTTGAGTGGGTGTGCCTGACGACAAGGTCCCGACCCGAGATACGAGTCAAAACATCCTGGAATAAAGGCCCACTTACCTGCCAAGATGAGAAAGAGCATGTGGTGTGGAAAACCACCTCTAGAGATTTCCATGGTGTAGGAGGAATTTTGTACTGAAGGAGTCGCTCAGGAACCGAGATGGGAGGACAGTGCTGCCCTGGGATACATGACTGAGCTACCAGGGTGGCAAGCAGAAGTAGGCAGAGTTCTGCCAAGCTCAGAAAGAGTGCTTCACTCTGGAGGGCATTCTGCACCAGCCAAGTCAAATTGAGACACCTCTGATGATCTCCTAATCTACCAGGAAAATGATATCCTGTATAGCAAGTCTAAGTTTCCTGACCTTGGGCAACCCATGTGTTGGTGGTCCCCAGTGCTTCAGAGTCTTCTTTCTGGGACTGACTGGTGATGTACACCTGGCACCTTTGAAAGGCTGGTTAACCACTTCCATTGTCACCGGAGGAGATTTACCTTAGCACCTTTTTGTAGGTCCTGTCTTACCTGCCAGGCCATCTGGAAGACACGAGGAAACCTAAAGAACTGTCTGATTCCTCTCCCTATCATAACCACCCCCTTTGAAAGAACGGACGTCGACATTGTGGAGCCTCTGCACCTCAAGAGAGTACTGGGCAACAGGTTTATCCTCGTCTTAAAAGACCATGCAACCTGTACCCAGAGGCTATACCTCTGAGGATGGTGACTGTACCTGCTGTGGCCAGGGCACTGATGGGGAACTTTATTTGAGTAGGTTTCCCCAAAGAGGTGGTGTCTCTCCAGGGCACCAATTTCATGTCAATACGTGAAGTCTTTGAACGAAGAGTGTAAGGTAATTTACATGCTCACTACACCCTCTCATCCCAAGAACAATGGGCCTGTTGATAGGTTCAACTAGACCCTCAAAGGTATGATCAGTGGTCTGTCAGAGCCCTTGAGGAGAAAGTGGGACGCCCACTTGACATTCCTGTTGTTTGCTTACAGGGAGGTGCCTCAGAAGGGAGAAGGGTTCAGTCCCATTGAACTTCTGTATGGCCCCTCTATCATTGGGTCTGCCTAGTGAAGGATGGGTATGACACGCTTCCAAGACCCCCCCCAAGATGTGGTCAGCTATGTGTGCACTATTAGGACCAATATGCAATGCTTCTGGAACACCGCCACTGAGAAACTGAAAGCCAGGCATGAAATTATGAAACTCTGGTATGACCCGAAGGCCACCCTGTTTGAGTTCCAGTCTGGCCACAATGTGTAGGTGAGGGGCCAGTGGAGCTCTAGGCATTACAGTACCAGAGGTATGGGCCCTCTGAGGTCAAAGAGTGCAAGGGGTCGATCAACTATCTGGTGGACTTCCAGACCCCTAGGAACCTTAGAAATCACCTCAAACCACATTTCAAGAATTTCAAAATCACAATGCTCTTAGTAACAGAATGCGATGAGGAACAAGACAGTGAACTTCTCTTGGATCTCCTCTCCTCTAAAGAGCAAGCTGTATCAGTGGAGGGATCAAATCTATCTTCTTCTTTGACTCCCCAACAAAGAATAGACTTCAACCAGCTGTTGAAACAATTCTCCTCCGTGTTTTCATTGAACCAAGGCTCTACAATTAATGTACCCACAGCATTGATACAAGTGACAGTGTGCCTTTTAAGAATAAGGTCAACTGGCTATTTGATAAAGCGAGGGCCAGCATCAAGGAAAAATTGTCCAAAATGCAGGAATTGTGGGTGATTGAACACTTAATAAGCATTTGACCCAGCACAGTACTACTGGTACCCAAGGCTACCCCACTGGGTGCCACAATACAACTTTGGGACTGTGTGGATTATACAGGGCTTAACTCAGTCAGTAAGTCTGATGCATACCCTATCCCCCCTGAGCTGATGAGCTCATCAACTGGTTGGCATCTACCAAGTTCCGAAGAACCTTTAAACTGGCATCAGGGTACTGGCAGATTGCCTTAACTGAGAGGGAGAAGAAGAGGTCTGTGTTTCTGCACTTCAGAGGACCACTTTGACTTTAGATGATGCCCTTTTGGGTTAAAGAAGGCCCCTGACAACTAATACAGGGTAGTCAACTTGGTCCTGGCCATGCTAGAGGATTACAGTGCTACTTACCTAGATGACATTTCTGTCTTCAGCTTCAGCTGGAAGGACTACTTGAACCACCTCTTGGCAGTGCTTCAGGATTTTGCAGAAGGTGCCGGTCAGTGGGGGCAAGTTGCAGACCCTCCAGCCGAAAATACAGTCCTTCCAGGTTTGGGAAGACCGCAAGACCCAGCCAGAGGTGGAAGAGTTCCTAAGCCTCACCAGTTATTACAGGAGATGTGTCAAGGTATATTTACACAATTGTAACCACAAACCACGCTGACTTCCAAGTCAAGTCAAGTCAAGTCAGAGAATTTATATAGCGCACTACATACCCAGAGGGTCTCAAGGCGCTAAGGAGGGGGAGGAGTATTACTTGTCAAATATCCACGTTTTAAGTTGCTTTCTGAAAGCTAGGTGGTTCTGGGTAAGGCGAAGGTGAGTGAGGAGTGAGTTCCATGTTTTAGCAGCCAGGTAAGAGAAGGATCTGCCTACCATGGTGGTCTTGTTGATGCGAGGTACAGTGGCGAGGGCTGGGCTGGAGGAGCGTAGTTGGCGGGAGGGGGTGTAGAAGGACAGTCTTGAGTTGAGGCATTCTGGTCCGATGTCGTAGAGTGATTTGTGTGCGTGGGTTAGCAGTCGGAAAGTGATTCTCTTATTGATGGGTAGCCAGTGGAGGTCTTTCAGGTGACCAGAGATGTGTTCGTTGCGTGGGATGTCTAATATGATTCTGGCTGAGGCGTTTTGGATTCGTTGGAGTTTCTTTTGGACTTTAGCGGTAGTGCCTGCGTAGAGGGTGTTTCCGTAGTCCAGTCGGCTCGTGACCAGAGCATGGGTGACTGTTTTCCTGGTTTCGGTGGGGATCCAGCAAAATGTTTTTTTGAGCATGCGAAGAATGTTGAAGCAGGATGAGGATACGGCGCTGACCTGTCTGTTCATTGAAAGTGAAGAATCCAGGATAACGCCTAGGTTCCGTGCGTGGTCTGTCGGGATGGGTGCTTTTCCAAGGGCTTCCGGCCACCAAGAGTCGTCCCATGCAGAGGGGGATGTACCTAGGATGAGGACTTCTGTTTTATCTGAGTTCAGTTTCAGACGGCTGTGTTTCATCCATTCAGCAACTTCTTTCATTCCTTCGTGTAGGTTAGTTTTGGCGGTGCTGGGGTCCTTGGTGAGAGAAAGGATCAGTTGAGTGTCATCCGCGTAAGAGATGATGTTGAGGTTGTGTTGGCGGGCGATGGTCGCGAGGGGGCTCATGTATACGTTGAAGAGGGTGGGGCTGAGAGAGGATCCTTGTGGTACGCCACAGATGACTTCGGTGGCCTCGGACTTGAATGGTGGAAGGCGGACTCTCTGGGTTCTTCCGGTGAGGAACGAGGTGATCCATTCAAGTGCTTTTCCATGTATTCCGATGTTGCTGAGGCGTTGTAAAAGGGTGCTGTGGCAGACTGTGTCGAATGCTGCAGAGAGGCCGAGGAGGATGAGGGCGACTGTGTCTCCATTGTCCAGTAGAGTTCGAATGTCGTCTGTTGCTGCGATGAGGGCGGTCTCAGTGCTGTGTTTTGCTCGGAAGCCAGATTGTGAGGAGTCGAGGGATTTGTTGGCTTCGAGGAAAGCGGCGAGCTGGTTGTTGACAGCTTTCTCGATTACTTTGGCCGGGAATGGAAGGAGCGAGATGGGGCGGTAATTTTTGAGTTCGGTGGGGTCCGCTGTGGGTTTTTTCAGAAGGGCGGTGAGTTCAGCGTGTTTCCAGTTTTCCGGACAGGTGGCGGAGTTGAAGGAGCAGTTGATGACGTCTCGGAGGTGCGGTGCTATGACGGAGTCTGCTTTGTTGAAGATGTGGTGAGGGCATGGGTCTGTGGGGGATCCTGAGTGGGTGGAGTTCATCAGGCGGATGGTGTCCTCAGTGGAGATTGGGTTCCAGTCGTTAAGGGTGTTCGCGGGGGGAGAGTGTTCAGCATGTGGTTGGGTGGGTTGGGCTCCGGGTTGGTTGTCGAAGCTGTTGTGGATGTCTGCAATCTTGTTGTGGAAGAATGAGGCTAGGTAGTCGCAGAGGGCTTGAGAGGGGGTGATGTCGTTGGAGTTGGCCGAGGGATTGGAAAACTCCTTGACGATGTTGAAAAGTTCCTTGCTGTTGTGGGCGTTGTTGTCAAGTCGATCCTTGAAGGCTGTTTTCTTGGCCTTTCGGATTAGTTGGTGGTGAGTGCGGGTGGCGTTTTTGAAGGCGTCCTTGGTGCTGGTGGTTGGGTCTTTTTTCCACGCTTTTTCAAGGGTGCGGCAGAGTTTCTTGGACTTCTTAAGATCATCGTTGAACCATGAGGCCTTCTTGTTGCCAAGTTTGCTTTGACGTTTTTTCAGTGGTGCTAAGGTGTCGGCGGTGTTGGATAACCATAGGGTGAAGTTGGAGGCGGCTAGGTTTGGGTCCGAGGAGTGGGCTGGGGTGTTTAGAAGGAGCGATGAGGAGATCTGGTCGGTGGAGATTTTGTTCCAGTTTCTTTGCAGAGTTGGTTGGAGGTGGTTGGTGGGTTTGGGCTTGTTGTAGGTGAAGTGAACGCAGCTGTGGTCAGTCCAGAGGAGATCCGTAGTGTGGCTGAAGGAGACATGATTGCTGGAGGTGAAGATGGGGTCGAGTGTGTGACCTGCGATGTGGGTGGGGGAAGTGACCAGTTGTTTAAGTCCGAGGTTGGCGAGGTTGTCCAGGAGGGTGGTGGTGTTGCGGTCGTTGATCTTTTCAAGGTGAAAGTTGAGGTCTCCCAGAAGGATGTATTCTTTGGAGGGGAGCGCGTGTGGAGTGATGAAGTCCGTGATGTCTTCATTGAATTTTGCGCGGGGTCCTGGTGGTCTGTAGAGGAGGGTGCCTCTGAGTGTGGTTTTGGGGTCGATGTGGATCTGGAAGTGAAGGTGTTCGGAGTTGGCGAGGTTGGCGTCAGAGCTGGTTGAGATGCGGATTGATTTCTTATGGACGATAGCGATTCCTCCTCCTGTGTGGCTGGTACGGTCTTTGCGAGTGATCTTATAGTCTTCAGGGATGGCAATGGTGATGTCTGGTGCGGAGGAAGCATTCATCCATGTTTCCGTTAGGAAGGCGATGTCTGGAGAAATGGTGTGTAGTAGATTCCATAGGTCAATGGCGTGCCTGTAGACTGATCGGGTGTTGAGAAGGATGCATTATAGGTGGTTGGGGTCGGGAGTCAGTGGTGTGGTCGTAGCGGAGATGTTGTCGGTGCCGCTGAATTTGCAGGAGTAGCAGGAGAAAGGTCCATGGGTTTGTCCAGGGGCGGCTTGGACGCAGTTGGGGCCGCGACCGGGGTTAAGGGCTAGGAGGGTGGCGGCATCGTAGGTAATGCGGGAGGGCTGGGCAGCGCGAGGGGCAGGGGGTATGGCGCTGGGCGCGATCCAGGCGCGGACGGGCGTAGACGGGCTTACCTTTGGCGCACCTTCGGCGCGGGTTGGGCGCGAACGCTGCGCGTGAACGCTGCACGCGGGAACTACTGTCATATATGGATAGTGGAGGGGGAGGGGCGAGGGCGTCTCAGCTGGGAGGCGGGGCGGGCACACGAGGACAACAACAACAGTCAAAATGGAGGCGGAGGGGGGGGCACAGCGGAGCGCTACAGTTAGACGCGCAAAACAGCAGTGACAATCACCAAACAATGTAAAACAATGTAAATCAAGCAAAGAGGCAGGCAGCAGGCAATTGTAGTCGGCAGAGGCACAGGCAAAGCAGCGCTACGATACCAGAACCAGCAGGGGACGCTAGGAGCGACCACTCGGCTCGAGGAGAGGAGTGAGTCACCAAGAAGCAGCTCAAGACAATGACTTGGACAGAGGTGTGCCAGAAAGCTTTTGCACCTTGAAGGAGACCATGTGCACAGATCCAGTGCTCAGGCACCTGACTTCTCCAAGGAAGTAATTGTCCAGACAGATGCTTCTGGGCATGGAATAGGAGCTGTGCTCTCACTGCTAACTGCCTAGAGTCTGAACCAACCAGTAGCCTTTATCAACAGGAAATTGCATTCCAGGAAACAGAGTGGAGTGGAATAGAGAGGGAAGTCTTTGTATTGGTCCGGGCACTGAAGACGCTGAGACCATACTTATTTAGGACTCACTTCTGAGTTCAGACAGACTACAGACTCCTCAGATGGCTGATGCCAATGAGGGGTGAGAATCCCAGACTGTTGAGGTGGTACATATCCCTACAGGGAATGGACTTTACAGTGGAGCATTGCCCTGGGACTTAGCACTCTAATTATGATGGTCTTTCCATGCTTTTCCACCTTAGAGATGAGAACTCCAAAAAGGGTGGGTAGTTCTCCCTGCTGTCTCCTGGGGGTATGCATGTTAAACCTGACACACAGGGGTGGTAGTCCCCCACAAGTATTGTCTTCATTCCTCCTGTTTGGCTGACATTGTTTTTGTTGGGCCGTAGGACTCTGTGTACTGTCCTAAAGATGACCAGTACAGAAGTGCTTGTGCTCTCTCTCTGAAACATGGTAAAACTGGCCTTTATCTAATTGCCATATTTAATTTACTTGTTCGCCCCTAGTAAATATCACTACATGTACCCAGCGACTGTAAATTAAATGCTTCTAGTGGGCCTGCAGCACTCATTGTGTCGCCACTAAAGTAGCACATGAAAACATGTTGGCAGCCAGTAGTTCAATTTTAAACTATAGTTTCTACCTGGCCAAATAAACAGTTTGTTAGGCTCAATCCCTAATTTAAGTTGTTAATACTTATGAGTCAACTCTAATGTAGAGCCTAAAAGCTCCTAGGGGTGGGTGCATGGTATTTGAAAGTAGAACATGTGGGTTTACGTTTTAGATATAGTATCAGTAAAAAACTTCTTAAGTGGTTTTTCACGGTTGTAAGACCTATCCCCCCATAGGCTAACACTGGCTAACATTTAATAAGTGCTAACTTCATTTTGAGAGTAGATAAAGAAATACATATTGTATTTTTAGCTGCAATTCTGAAATTGCCACTTCTAGACAGCTGACATTTGTGTGCACTGTGCTTTTCTGCTAGTGCTCTGGTGCTCTGCTGTTTTGGGTTGTGTATTGCTGCTAGAAAGTGAGACAAAAAAACCTTAGGTGTGGACAGAATGGGCCATTCTGACAGGATGGCTGTAGAGGAACTGGACCCAGCCACTCTTACACTTCAAAGGGGTTGCCTCAAGCTCATACAAAGGAACATGACCCCAGACCTGTCCCTGCTTTTGTCAGGCTAGGCAGTTAGGAGCACAATCCATGAAGGATACTGGAACTTTCCAGAATTAGATTGGGGGGATGTAACTAGAACTGTTTCAAATGAAGGCCTCTAATATGCACTATATCCATGCTCCCTTGCTGAATTATTATTGTAGTGTGGGTTCTGAAGCTAGTAGGTGTTGGCAGTAGTGTATGTTTCAAAGCCAAAGCCAAGATTTCTAGAGCAAGTCCATTATATGCGATTTTGGAGGTGCTTTTGGCACCTTTAAAGTTCTAGTGATGCATTTTTCAGACAATACAGATCAATTCCGTAGTTAATTTAATTGAAATATTTATATAGCTCTACCCTCCTCTCACTGGTCTGTGTTTTTTAATGAACAACAAAGAGGAAACAGCATTGTAATTACATTGAAAAAAGTAAGCATGATGAGCAATAACAAGAAAGCATTTAGGTTTCAGCAGCATAGTATGACAGGAAGGAGATTGAGGGGTGGAAAGTATTGGAATGATAACGACTATACGAGAAAGGGATACACAAAGGGTGATGGGTGGTGGGCAGAAATGAAAAACAAGTCTGTGAAGAGATAGAGGAAATGTCTGTCTGTTCTCAACGCGTGAGAAGGAGGGGTCAAAGAGTAAGGAAATGCAATAAACAATCATTGTTTTAAAGGGACCAGTGTTTTCCTAATATCTCTGGTCTTCAATGAGTGATTTCCATAATAACTGTGGAGTCCCGGAAAACGATTGTCACGCATTTGAGTGGCAATTCGAAATGTTTAGGTTAGCAGTTGTCAGTGCACAAACCCAAACCTTTATTTTGCCCCTGTGCACACGGATTTTCTTTGACGGGATGGATTTTGGGGCATATTATCAAGGGGGTTTATCTCCGCTTTTTTGGCTTTAAAAGCCAAGAAAGCGGAGATAAAATTATCTCCCTATTACCTAGCTGTCGCTAACACCAGTTAGCGACAGCTAGTAGGAGATAGCGACCATCTTGGGCCCCACTTTGCATTTCAGTAATATTTATCACTAATGACATGCAAAGTGGGCGTGCCAAGATGTTAGCGACAGAAAACAGTCGCTAACATCGCTATCTCCTATTACCAACTTTTGGAGATATTCGTGCTAAGCGCGAATATCTCCAAAAGCTAACACCTGTCCTGAGCAGTTCTCAGCCATGTTATCCATTGGGAGGTGGATAACATGGCTAAGAGCATTAGCTCGGTAATGCATGAATATCGCTGACTTTTCAGCGATATTCATGCATTGCAGCGATTTTTACGGCGGTAATACCAAGGTTTATTTGCGGTAAAAATCGCCGCAACACAGCGGTAAATTTTTGTCTCTAACCAAGCAATAGCGATAATTATCGCTGTTGCTTGGTAATATTCCCCTTTTTTCCTATACAGGCTTTGATGCTCCCTGATGGACTTGTCTCTCTTGTAATGGAAATGAAGATAAGAATGTCTCAAGTTTTGAGATTCACTTTGAAAACATTCAAAGTTAAAAAGGCAGAAATTGCAGGTACTCAAATATAAATTCAGAGTGCTTAGACCAAAATGCAGAGAATCATGAACTGCAGAGAGTTCAGAGACAAAACTGACAGAGATTCGCCTTCTGAAAGTGGGGAAAAGACTTCTCCTTACATCATAAAACCAAACACTTTGAAACAAAACAAAATGTTCATGCATTTCCTATAATAGTACATGGTTCTCCGGCTCCTGCTCGATTGAAATGTAGGAAAATGAAATATTTGCAAAAGATTACATTTGATGATTGTATCACATTATACTACATGGAATGTTGTGCTTGCAGCGTCGGGTACAAGGGATACAACTGTTACAGAGTATGTTATTCAGTCTGGGAAACCGAAACTCAGCATTGAGAAAATTACATTTTATTCAGAACATTCAGCAAAATCTTCAGTTTTACTCCGTAAAGCCTAGACATTCTTTATTTTAGCAGAGAATGAAACAGCAACGTTTTGGATACCAGAGGCTATATAAGTCTGGTTCACTAAAATCACACTTGCTGAGGTTGGTGACATTTAATTTCTGCAATTTAGCATTTATCAAACCTCCCCTCTGACGATTCCGCAAATCATCACAATTTTTGATTAGTTGATTCCAGGACAGTTGTCATTCGCTACAAGCTCTTTTGCTTGGATCTTTCCAAATCCTTAATCGTGTCATAAAAGTCACTTTGCATCTCCTCTACTTTAATATCTGCTCTCTTTCTATTTCTCCCACTCGTTGCTGACACCTTCTTCATCCCACAATTCAATATTCTATTTAATGAGATTTTCCCACAGTGTTTTAGAAAATGAAGCATGCATGCTGCACCGATGCTGCTGCATGCTTCACAGATTAATTGGACCAACGAGGAGTCAAAACAGTTTTAGTATTCCTTACCTTATTAACCATCCACCGTTATTTGGCAAATTAATTCCCTATAGAACCAAATATGGACTCTAGTTCTGCCCATTCACTTGTTTCTTCGAATTCATTTAGTTCATGTGTGATGTTACTGATTCTGATGATGGAGCTGTAAGTCTGATTATCTTACTTTGGGGATGTAAGCACAGCGTTTTCTTACATGCACTGCCCTCCAAACGCCACCTCCCTGTGCAAGAAGCATAACTAAAGCAAGTCTGTTTTGAATTATCATGGCTCCCATCACAAGCAATTCCTTGTTAATGACTGCTAGTGCACCTGCTGTGTTTGTTGCTATTCTGTGTGCCAATGTTGATAGCTTTTTAATTTTTACATCATTCAGTGCCACTCCCCCTGAAGGCATGATTGCACTGAAAATGTCACTTAGCATCTGACTGAAACTATGTGTGTTCTTTCTTAAGCACAGGTAGATCTTTTCGTCTACGTCGTGATAGATTTCTGGAAACACTAAAGCGGCACAACAGCTTCCTACCCAATTGTGTGGCAATTGAAAGTAAGTTGACTTTACACTCACAATATATTCCTCTAATACTAACCTCCAGCTTGGCTTACACTCTACCTTTTGCTATATAGCTATGATCACACTCTTTCCAAATTACATTTTCAACAGGTTTGTTCCCTTTTTGCCTTCATGCTATGCATACAGTTCCCTTCTTGTCCAGGTCGAAACTCAATTTCCAGTGTAGATTATTTCCTTTTCCCACCTCCTCTTTCCTTACTTCTGGTTCCACTTTTTGACTCACCTTTTCTTTTCCTTCTCTTATCCTCTTAGTTTACCGCTCAACAAAGACTCTCTCATTTTGACTAAGTGATCAACATTACTGAGGTTTACATTATTGAGCGGGTTGAAAAATTCCATCATATAATTAAGTCTTTCTTTTCGCTTATAAGCTTTTGAAAATTGATAAGCATTGTTAGCTACCCTTAAATACAGATAAGAACAAGTCCACACAGGTACATTCTCTAAAAAACACACATAGTCTGAATAAAACAGCTTGATCGAAACATTGATGGTAGAATAAATTGAGAAGCACACTGAAGGAAAAAGCATACGAAAGAGGGATATGGAGGTAGAATGCAACTTCTGTACTAATGCGGGAAGATAGGAACATATGAGGCCATCCTCAATTTTTATTAACTTTACTAAGACTATATTTGGTAGTAGCCATTATAATCATAAACACTCCCAGGCTGGGAAACATGGGAAATAGTATCTACATGAGTTTTATGTTAAGAGTTATTGTTCTGGTTAGGTTAATCACATTTGGTGAAGCATTTCAGTCCAGGAGCTAGAACTCTAAATTCACCCAAATACAGAAACTGCTATGACAACCACTAAAACTACTAAGACAATTTTGCAGCTCTTAAGCTCTACATTAATCTTGTGCCAGCTCAAGGGAAACTATTTTCTTCTTGTTACCTATAAAGTGATAGTCCTCTGTTCCTAACCTATTGTCTCTACCCTATCTCAAAACATATAGTCAAATATATCAACTGGATGCCTAAGGGCTCTAAGATCCTCTGACCGTTGCCCTAATCTTGCTAACACGTTCTTTGTCTTTTGTCAAAATGTCAGGCAAGTCTTGAATGCCTTCTTTGTTCATTTTATTCATTTCATGAAGGTTCATCTGCATCAGTCAAGCAATCATCTGATTCGTTATTGTTCTTCGCAAAGTAAGTCCAAACAGGAGCTGTGTATTTCCAGTTTAGTTTCCTTTCCTTCATTGATCTTTTTCTCCCTCTCTGTTCTAAACTGTTGTCATTGATTTCCCTTAGTGTTTGGTCCTCTTGATCTTCATAGGCTCCTTTAAATTTTCCCACCCGACCAACCTTCCACGTATCGTAGGACAACCTTTATGTATCATAGTTAACATGTCAAATATATGATCCAAGTTATCTGTTGTATTTTCAAGCAATTTCAAAATAAAGGAGAGAATGTGTTCCAAGCAAACTATTGTTTTGGAGTATTGGATAAAGTTCCCTGGAAGATGAGTAGAAATATTCAAATTATATTTTGGAGATCTTGATAATGAGGATGAAAGTTTACTAAGAGTGCTGAAAAATAAAAACATTAGTATTTTAATAACTGGGGAGACCGCAGGACTCCGAGTTATAGGCTGGGGCTGGGTAGGTGACAAAGAGTACATGGAGAACAGAGCTGCCAGGGGCAGAAAGCAGGCTGCCAGGAAATAATACCAGCAGACCTAACTGCCCTCTCAGTCAGGATGGTGTGGCCTTTTGTAACAACGGTGAGTGTGCAGGCTCTTCAAGCGAGCACAAGCTGCACCAGCCTAATGCAGCTGCCTCTAAGTGGCACACAAAGCCTGCAGCCCTTTGCTTACCACCATGCTGCCAAGCTAGATCGCTTTCCGTTATCTCCTGTTTTCTTTCACCATAGTGAGGCGGCCTGATGGCTATCTGATGGCCGAGGAAGCACATTTGCAAATCTGAAAATCTGCCTCGCTACACTCACACCTCCTCCTTCCTCCTCTGGAAATCACTTGAGCACTCTTTAAAGGTTTTACTCACTCAGTTATCTCTAGTTGAGCAAATCTACTTCCAGGGGAGGAGAGAGATCAGGGAATGGGTGTTCAGTGGCTGCAGTTCCTTGTGCATTTCTCAACACCCAAAACCTTCATGTTTTGGGGTGTTCACAATCTCCTCCATGACATCTTCTCACCCTCAACACTCCTGACATTGAGGAGTCCTCATAACCACTGTGAATATTTTCATAGTTTAGTAAACAGCCTAATTGTTATGTCTTTCACAGAGAACCTCAATAGTTTACACCAGAATTCTGGTAATTCACTGCTATGAGGTGGCAGCAGTTGATATCAAAACTTGTTACCCAATGTTGCTGCGCCATAAGAGCATTCCAGACCAGGCTGACGGGGTTCTCTGAGAACCTGTCAGCGCAGTGCTGCTTGTCTGCTGGGACTGAAAGCAGGGAGCACAGCTGCAGGAGAGTGAAGGAAGGAGGGTAAGGTGGTGGAGGTTGGTTACGGACGGCAGGTTAGAGATTTATTTATGACATTTGGGTCAGGGAGGAAAGGCCATGTTCTGTATGACTCCCCCCATTACTCCTTTACTCTATTTATCAGCTGTAAGCAGGGCCAGAGGACTTAGAGGGCAATACAAAACATACAATTACAGATGTGTAAAAACTGATTTTATGGCGATATTTCTCACATGAAGGTTCTAATTTACATCACTGTCAACTCGAGCTTCACTCGTGTTGCCTACTTGATGTCACTCAGATTCCCTTAGTGAAAAACATCCACGTAATTTATTCCTATCAATCTTTAATTCTATATATAATCCGAGTTCTAATTCGATTCAAAACAATGAGTCACATTGAAGTTCTTTCTTTCTTCTATTTTTATATATACCTCTTCAATCTGATTTTCGACACTTCACTTGCTCGTTGGCATATGCTGAAACCACAGAGCTTCTTTTCAACATTTCTGTTTACCTCCTTTGTTAACAGGTTCAGGATAGGTGATACATTTTAATTGACAGACGACAGATTACTGAAAATTAGAGTGTGCGATTATCTATCTGCATTCGTTCCTTGGTGCTCCTTCACTGCACAGTTGCTGCTTGAGGTGCCATGGCGACAATTTATTTGCAAAGCATACTATCTGAAATCATACTTGTTAACAGTGAACAGATGGTTCTTGGCAAATATATTATATTAGTAAGTAAAGTGCTACATCTATTTTTTGAACTGTCATTTGACAAGTTTGAATTTTATCACAGTTCTGACATAGTTTTGATAATAAAAAGGTGCAGCTCATCTCGGCTTCGAAACCTATATTTAAAACCGGGTTCAGCGTATAATTATGTTAAATTGGATGACCTTTCGTTGAGCCACACCTCCATGATTTACCTGCAATTGAGACATTCACCAGGATTCACTTTGATTTAAACGTTTTCAGGAATGTGAAAATAGATGTATTTTACCTGTGTAAGGGCAACAGCTTTTACTGATCCAATTCTTTTCAAAATGTTGACCAAACTTTCAAAACCCACCACATCGCAGGCAATTTTAAGGCCATCTGGTCATTAGTTTGGTTGGATAGGTGGATCATTTTGAGAAAGAGCTAACAGATAAATGAGTGTATGAATGGAAAAATACTTGGAAAGATCCTTGAATAAGTGTGTGGATAAATTGGAAATTAATTGGTGAGTGAATGAAGGAGTGAGCTAAAGCATGGATGGATAGAGGCCATTTTACATGCTCAGGCACCAGACAGGTAAATATATAAACAAGCATTTGCAATGCAATAGTTCCTGCATTTATGAGAGTTTATGCTATTGGCATTGTAAATGACAATGCCTTTTATTTATCCGTTTTGAAAACAAAACCATCAGATAAATAAAAGGCATTGTCATTTACAATGCCAATAGCTTAAATGCTCCCAAATGCTAGACCTATTGTATTGTAAATGCTTGGTGTGTGAAGGTGGCAGACAGAGTGACGCAAATATATGCAGGCAACAGTAATTGAAAATACAATGTACAGCAGGAAGGAGGAGGACGGGGTGGGACCACCCTGGGATTTATTTATTATGCGTTTTTATATAGCGCAACAATTACCCAAAGGTGTCAGAGTGCTTTACAGTTAAACCAGTTACATAAGGACTACAGATGTCATGATTAACATAAAAGATACAAACAGAGACATTCCAAACTCACCTAAGAATGGTAGTAAGTACATTTGTTTACTGTAGATACTGCTTGGGTGGTGTGCTTCCAGGTGCACCTAGTGCGCTGGGCAAGAAGACACAATGCACTATGGATGGTGTGCACCCAGAGCGTCGGACAGACATTGCTCGGGCAGGGTGGTGCGAGTCCTGGTGCACCCAGAGCACTGGGCAGGGAACACAGAGCACTGGCTTGGGTGGTGTGCGTCCCGGTGCAAAAGAGAGACTCAGGGAAATTTTATATGCCAATGGCATACTGTAAATCTGATAATATATGTGTGTACTTAGCCTATGTTCCAGTGCCGGTCTGTGTGTGTTTGTGTGTGCCTGCGTTCTCCTGTGGGTGCTCATTGGTCCGTACATGTGCTTGTGTGTTTTCTTGTATGTTCTGTGTTTGCATGACTGTGTTTATTGTATATATAAATATATTGTGTATAATTGTGTCTGAGCATCTCCTGTTCTTAGGTGTGTATGATTTTGTGTGTTTCTTCTATACTTGTTTCTATGCGTGTTTTAATATGTGTGAGTGTTTGTGCTTTGTGTGTTATTAAGTATGTATTTAACTGTGTGTGTTCACGTTTCTCAAATATGTTAACTCTTGCTACATTGCACATAGAAATCCCCTGTGTTAGGCAAAATGTTGCTAGTTATTTCTAACTTTTTCAAGATAAAGCATTCTCCTTAGGAGACAGATTAATAATATTTCTGCAACAAAATATTTCTGAAACATGCCTATAAATAGGTAACTCTACTAAGTAACTCTAGGGGGCCGATTCAGATCCTGAAAAAAAATCTGCCGTACGATTCGTATTCGTATCCGAATCCATACAAATGGGAAACTACCATCCGAACTGCGTAGTACGATCCATTTTCACCGATTTCCGTACGAATATCAGTGAACCGTACGAACCACTGTCGAAGACCCGAATTAGCATCGGAAATCCTACCGTGCGATTTGTAAACATACCGTACAACCACACTAGTACGATCTGGTTCGGAAATCCTGTACGCGATTCGTACGGCCCAAAGTAGTCGCGCATGAACAATGATTCCTACGGAAATTATTGCCTCACAGCAAGCGCCATCAACACATACCACCCGTGTACCCCTCGATGAAGCGTACGCGACCCCCCCACCCGCCACCGGCCCGTACCAGTCACCCGCACGTACAAATACGACAGGCACACCCCCCCTCACACGGACGCCAAACCCCCCACACCCCCAACGGCCCACACAAGTCACCCGCATGCACAAATATGACACGCACACCCCCTCAAGCGACCTTCAACCCCCCCACCCACCAACGGCCTGTACAAGTCACCCGCACGCACAAATATGACACGCACATCCCCCCTCAAGTGACCGCCAACACCCCCACCCGCCAACGGCCCGTACAAGTCACCCGCACGCACAAATACAACACGCACACCCCCCTCAAGCGACCGAAAACCCCCCAACACCGCCAACGGCCCGTACAAGTCACCCGCATGCACAAATACAACACGCACACCCTCCCTCAACGACCGTCAACCCCCCCACCCGCCAACGGACCATACAAGTCACACGCATGCACAAATACAACACGCACACCCCCCCTCAAGCGACCGCCAACCCCCCACACACCGCCAACGGCCCGTACAAGTCACTCACACGCACAAATACGACACGCACACACACCAATCTAGCCTACGCGAACCCCCCCACAACCCCAACAGGCCCTATAAGTCATCCGCACAAACATGTACGACCCACACACATAACGCGAACCCCTAAAACCAGCACAAGGACTCTGCAAACGAGTCGCACAACACCAATAAACATGTTTCCGATGTACAAACTATTGAGAAACAGACTCCTGGCCATATCCAAACAGGCAAACAGAGGGCAAAAGTCACACCCACCCCATATAACACACACACAAACAATTCAAACTAAGCCACACCCCCAAATGGACCAATAAAAGGGTCCACACATACAACCCAACATCTTTTGCAACATACCTTTTTTTAAAAAGAAGAGCCTGCCAGCATATCACCAACTGCACCCATTAACCTGCACACATACAACCTATCACATCTACACCCACACCACCTCCTTCACAATAAGACCCACACACCCTCCTCCATACACACCATCACCCCCTCAATCACATACACCCCACGCCATGACCACACCAAAGAATCCAAAGTTCACTAACCCGGAAAATGAGGTCCTTACAGATGAAGTCATCAGAGTCGAGCCACAGCTGTTTGGCGCATTGGTCAGACAGACCAGCATAGGAATGCCAGTCCAGGTGGTATGATCTGCGGAGGATGGTCAAGAAGAAGATGGAACAGGACTACACCGCTGCAAACCACACTGGCGGTGGTGGTCCCCGCAGACCTCCAGTATACCATCCCTGGGAGGAGAAAGTCATGACCCTGCTGCCACCGCTGGGAGTACACGGAATAGAAGGAGTCATTGAGCCTGGTGAGTACACAAAAAACACATGTAATATATTAGAACTTACAACAGTGCGTAGCAGTATGGGGGTGGGTGGCCATGAGTCCCAGCAGTGCCCAACAGTATGGGTGTGGGGGGTCATGAGTCCCAGCAGTGCCCAACAGTATGGGTGTGGGTGGCCATGAGTCCCAGCAGTACCCAACAGTATGGGGGTAGTTGCAAGGGGGAGGCTGAAAGGGTGGAAGGTGTAGGGTAGGAGGCTGCTCTTATCCCATATGTCCCAGGTACACATCCAAGCACCATGCTCAATGCACAGGGAGTGTGACATTACAGACAAGATAGTGGACCACAGCTTTACTAACTGTTCATGTTGTTGACACACTTTTTGTAGATGCATCATTTGGTGACACAGTAAGCCAGTGTAGCAAGCGAGCAAGCCCAAACCACTTGTCTACATTCCTCTGTTGCCCTCCTCCCTCTGTCTGTCTCCCTCCCTCTGATTGTCTCCCTCTGTCTGTCACCCTCTGTCTCCGTCCCTCTGTCTCCATCCCCCTCTATCTCCGTCCCCCTCTGTCTCCCTCTGTCTGTCTCCCTCCCTAGGTTTGGCTCCCTCCCCCTGTCACCCTCGTCCCTCTGTATCCCACCCTCAGTTTGCCTCCCTCTGTCACCTCACCCCAGCTCCCTGGGCACACACAGCCGCACCCGAGCACTTCACAGGTCTATTAAAGACCATAGAGCAGAGTGTCTAGGGATGTCTCTTAATTACCAACAGTTATGTGCTAAGTGCCTGCGACACACCCAGCATTTGCAGGTGACACAGTACTGTCTCAGGACACACAGTTTTGAAAGCTCTGTAGAAGACAATGGCCCCTGGTGTAGGCAGAACAAGGCTCTCCTGTGATCATTGCAAACTAAAATACCAGGACAAGGTCAGACATCCTGTGCAGGAACCCACAAACACGATCATGGCAGCATGCTTCATGAGGGCACAGCCAAACCACGAAGGGTGAAAGCTTGCAAATAACACTCAAACTACTAGCATGGCCTGTCACACACACCCCTTACAGAAACGTATCCCCTGGGGACAGGCAATGGAGTGCAACACTGTCACAATTGTCATGTACCACAACTAAACACTCACTCATATGAATACACATACAACTATAACATGCACAGTGAAGATGCTCCAGTCCATTGTGCCTCTCACACAATGCACTTGCCCCATCTTATGAATGTTGTGGATGTACTTAAGTACCAACATGGATATGGGTATTGACAAGGTGATGCGTCTTGGAGAAGTGCCACGTCCTAAAGCCAGGATCTAGAAGTGGGTGTACAGGTCCAGGGGGGTTGGCATTGGTTGGCCATCACGGAACAGCAACATCTATCCAAAGTAGATTAATTTATCCTTTAAAATTCCACTCTGTCTCTTACATGAACATGCTGCATCTAAACTCTGTGCATGCTTGATGCAGGCATAAGGATTGACATGTTCCGTGAAACAGAGCACTGCTGTATATGTGTTGTGCCGGCAAGACAAGACACAGCAATGGCTGTGTCACTCATTGTCAAGAGAATGTAAGAAGGAAAATAGCCCTTAGTACATGTCAATTTGCTACCACTACATACACAACTGAACAATGACAACAATGTTAAGCTAGTGGAACTGTGATGCTGATAATGGATAGTGCATTAACAGTGTCTGTCTCTCACACACACAGGGCAATGTGCGGAGACCACCCCCAACCAGGGGGGAGAAGGATCCCAGTCTCAGGCTCAGCAGGACCCTGACCCCACCGACAGCGACGCCACTCAACGCACTGTGGATGACCCCAACCAACCTGGCCCCTCTGGATCCCAAACCACTGCAGCAACTGTACCAGCACATCTGTGCCAACCACCGGACCCATTCCCACAACATCCCAGCAGTCAGGTCAGAGCCCTGCCAATGATCCACCAGAGAGCCAGTCTGAAAATGAGGGACAGGTTTTGGAGGGCACCCTTGAGGTGACAGATAACATCCACCCTCCCAGCACTCTGGGGTCCTGTCGATCGGATGTGCCTACAAGCGCAGGTCGTGCTCGTGTGGGTCAGGGTGGTGGGAGTGGCAGAAGGCGGAGGCGAGATTCTGGCCAGTCAGCTGCAGGGCCTGGTCTGACTGAACTGAGTACCATCCTGGAGGCATACCGGCGGGACACCAGGGAGGTAAGCCAGGTAGTGGAGGCCCTCAACGAGCTGAAACAACAGCAGGCTGAGCAACATGCCAGGCAAGAACGACATAATGGACGGGTGGAGGCAACACTGGCTGAGCTCTTGGCGGTGCATCGGGATATGAGCCAATCACTACGTCAGATTGCTGGCAACATGCAGCACCCTCCCTGTGTCACCAGGCCAGAAACATCAAGGCAAAGTGCAACACCAGCCACAGGGAGGGAGGAGGAGGAGGAGGAACTGTCTGACGTAGCGTCCCATGCATCGTCCAGGCCTGCACGTGAGGGTCCCCCAAGGAAGAAGGGTCGTCCACGACTAAGACGTTGAGGGGCAGTGGGCCATGCACAACTCCCAGGACACCTGACCTGGCATATTGCCTTTGAGTGCAACAGCATCCCCTATCAGACTCTCCCACATGGACTTGCTGGTCACAGTCTGCCCAATGATGCCAAGCACTGTGGCCTGGACTCTGTTGACTCAAACTGTTAGGCATCTCATCTCCAGCAGTGAACTTTGGATTCCCCCCCTTTCTGTACAGCACCTACTCACGTTTCCTGCACAAGATCACCTAATAAATATAAGAAACATCATAAGCATTTGTGTAGTCATCTTGTACCCACAGTATAAAAAATATGTGTGTGCAAATTTATGAAATGCAAGAGTAATTAACAAACTGCAGCTATCCACACACTTGGATCTGAGTCCGGTTGAGGACACACATAGGTCACAATATTCTAACAACTAGATACATGGATAGAAATACACACCTGTGATGGTTAGTAAATGCTGGAGGGGGGTTTGGCTCACAAAACTGCAATTACGGACAGGCACAGGAGAGTCACTTGGAGGTGTATAGATCAGGGTTAAAAAGCTAGGTGTACACGAAGGGAGTACCTACATCTGTGTCCTCAGATATGTGAACTGTCATCAGCATGCTGCCGTACTGCTGATGGGATGAATGGCGCCGAGACAAAGGGTGGCAGGACAGACTGTGGGCAATGGGCTGTAGCACTCTACACAAGCTCACCTGATTACGTGACCTCCCCCTATGGAGCTACAAGTACAAAACTGATGTGATGGGTGCAACGCATCCAGAACACCTAGCCACGTCTGACAATTATCTTTGACAGAACGGCCACATCACACCACACCCAAGAGACGTGGTTATGGTGTGTGTCCCCGGTGGCTACTTGACTGGCTGTGACAGATATGTTGAATTGGCGTGCCAAGGTTGTGTACTACCACGTTACTGTAAGGAAGGCGAGGTGTGCTGCTGTGGTGTTGACAAGGTAACACTGTACAATATTGTGCTTATGGAAGGTGTGTGTGTGCTGTACGAGGCACATGACCTGGTGGTACGTACACACACTGTCATTTGGCACAGCATAGTCTTGCCAGTATGTGTTGCACACACAGGCCACACAGGCAGAGAAGCTGTTATGGGTGAGTTTGAGGTATCATGATGCCAGGTGGATGATTGTCTGGTGTTCTCTGTGTGTAGGGTGGGTGGAGCATGCTCTACAAATGGATGGAAGGAGGGGTATCCTGTAGGCGTGTGTGGTCCTGGATCTGGCTAGTCTGCGCTGCATTGTGGCTGTGTATGCAGCAGCAGGAATGAGTGAAGACATTACGGCAAAAGGGGTGTGACTACTTGCAAAACAAACACATACCACAAGGGCATTGGCAAGCCACAAACATACATGTGTATGTGAGTGCAGGAGTGTGTATTTCACTCTAGGTCACTGCAACTGAAATGACACAGTAATCACCAAAGATCACAGTCACAGGATCAGGCCCCTTAGGGACAAGTGGGGCACAGGACACACAGCATCAACAGGTGTAGTATACACATAGTGTGTTCCAAGCTAAACAGCGCCTACACAGCCATTTACCTCACACATAATATAGTACTTCAGCCTTAGCCAACACCATGCATGTTGTCACTGTACGCGTAAACACATATCAACAATGATCTTACTTTAGGCCATATAGAATACATGCACAATAGAAGAACATGTGCGTTCAGATCAAGGAGGCACAATATTCTGTGGGAATCACACGTCCTGCACAACATGATGATTTTCCTTGGGAGGCCAGGGAGCATTATCAAACATACATGGTCATTGGCATTGGGCAGAACACGAAAAAAGTCATTGAATGATGTCACCTGTAATGCAGCAGAAACATTCGCCACAACACTGCCAGGGACTGCCTGTACCTTTCATCATCAGAGTTGTGTGATGCTCAAAGGGTTCCACCTCTAAATAGCCTCTTGGGCTGAGTACAAATGGCAGACACAAAAGGGTGATCAGGCGAGGGAAGGAGAGGATGGGAACTAAAGGGAGGGAGACCTGAAACAGAGGCAAACAAGCCTTAGGAATACTGTCTCATGTCACTGACACTACAAATACCTCATGAGATACACTGTGCCAGTCACACCTGTGAAGTGTAACGACTGTAGCCAAATAGAGATCACTGATTATGCTATCACATAAGATCAGATGCTGTAACACAGACACATAAAACCTAGGACAGTCTGTTACCAATTTGATTCTTGTGTAACACTCACAAGTCTGCTACTATGCAATGAGAACTATGTGGACAAAAACTAATTCACAGTGTATGATGATAAGTCCCCTACAAACACATGAAAATATATGGAAGTGATAATTACGAAAAGTGTAATATCTGTATTTGTCCATGTGTACCCGTACGGGCCATGAAGGCACCCACAACAGCTGTAAGCCTCACATATGATGAGGAATCTAATGACCTAAATGCAATGAAGGCACTCTGTAGCCAGTCTTTTGCTCTACCAACTGCCCCTCACTATGCTAAACATGACAAGCAGGTTGAAAATAAGTCAACAGCAATTAATGAGGAGCCAAGCCACATAAAGAACCCTACCGACGCACAGAAATGCTGCACGGGACAAGAGGATCATGTGAATGACCGCACTCCACTGGAGCCACAGAATAATTTACATGTGCATCAAACCACCATTGTGATGTCATCAGCGCAACATACATGGCATCATGTGAATGAAAACACAACTTCTACTCACTGTGAAGGCTGGTGTAGCAGTATTCTCAACTTGCACTGAGGTAACGACATGACAGTGACATGATATACTGCAACAAGGGTCAATGCATCCAAGCGAACAGAATCACAGGACAGTTGTCTTAACTTATGGAACATACACTGGGCCACACCTACACAACATGTTTTTTTTTAACCAAACTGGACTGGCCCACAAGGTTGAGGTGATGATCCAGACACATTTGAATGCACACAGTGAGGCTGCAATCCCCCACAGAGTCTGTGGTTGTGACCTCCCACACAATGTCAAACCATTGTATATGCAATGTTTCAGTGTCAATGTCTACACACGTTGATGCATTCAGTCTGAAACAACAACAGATGACTATCAGATGGGGTGACTATTCTGTCATGGGAGTGGGCCTACATGTAATAGGAAACATGATGTTGTTGATGTATGCATGGTCAAACAACATGCGCAAGAACATGTACCACACAATTAAAAGCTTACCAACTCTAAAAAGGCTCATATGAGTCCTTACTCAAGTTGACTTTTCCACATGTCCATGCATGCTCCGTTGATTCGCCTGACGTTGCAATCATAATGAGCAATAGCAGGCTGACCAAGATGACACCAACGGACAACAGGCAGGGTGAGCTGGGGATGAGAGGCACACAAGGGGTCAAGTTCCGTATAATGTCATTCTGACATTGTCATGTTGAATAGCCTGATGTTGTAGTACACTCTATAGTACATGTTTGAACAAAATGCACCTATGACTCACCATTATGAAAAGAAGTTGCGGATGAGGTGACTCCGGATATTTATTTTATTTATTTAGCGACTTGTAAAGCGCCTGGTGACCCGAGGGCATCCCCGCGCTATAAAAGATTTGTGTCCTGCTGAGGGGGAAGGGCGAAGGGCTTATTTGGGAAACAGAAGGGTTTTGAGTTTTTTCCTGAACGCCAGGTAGCTGGGCTCCAGTCTGGCATCCTGGGCAAGGCCTTCATCCTCAACGGGCAGATATTCCAGCTCATCAGGATCTAGAATGAGTGGCACGGCCTTCTCCACTGCCATGTTGTGTACCATGCAGCACACCATGAATATGTTACACACCTTGAGTGGGGTGTATTGGAGTGCTCCGCCTGTCTTGTTCAGGCACCTGAACCGGCTCTTCAGGAGTCCAAATGTTCGCTCGATCACCCGCCTGGTCTTCCCATGAGCATTGTTGTACCGCTGGTCTGCAGCTGTCCTGGGGTTGCGTAGGGGAGTCATCAGCCCCGGCATGTTTGGATAACCTGTGTCTCCTGCAAATTGACATCATGGAAATGAGTGTGTAATATGATGTAGTTTATTTAGTAATGACATACTGACATACATGGCTAACAGAGTTTACCCACCAACAAGATATGCCCGATGGTTGTGCAGCTGCAGCATCATCTGTGGTACCCTGCTACGCCTCATGATGAATGCATGGTGGCATGATCCTGGAAAACGTGCACATGTGAGATAATCATGTTGGCAAGACACACCACCAGGGCATTTATTGTGGTAATTTTTCCTGTTGCGGTACACTTGCTCCTGAGCCTGTGGTGGCACCAGAGTAACATGTCTACCATCAATTGCACCAATTACATGTGGCATGCGTCCCAGGGCATAGAATTCCCCCTTGACATCTGTCAACTGTTCTGGAGTAGGGAATGAAATGAATTCATCAATGTGCAGCAACATTGCAGCCAATACATCACTTAATACCCGGTTAACATGGTTTGTGACATCCCTCCCACATCAGCTATGGTAAATTGGAACGTACCGGTGGCAAAGAAATGTAGGGCTGCCATCACCTTTACCTTGGGTGTCAGCGCAGTTGGATACCTGTGTCGTGATTGCAGATGTGGTTCCAGTATGTCCGTCAGGTCCTGAATCAACTGTCGCGAGAAGCGGTAACGCCGTATGCAATCACGTTCTCTCATGGCATCCAAGTCTGGCAACAGCCTTGGCAGAAAGGGTGCCCTGCAAAACATATTTTGGAGGAAATTGAGTACAACTGTCAGACAAAGACAATTACAATGTACATAGCATAAGCAACACTGCTTCAACAAATCTATACAATTTTGAGTGTGGCGTGGCCTACACACTGAGGAAACATGTGCCAGCTGGCAGCCACTCCTCCATGAAAAGTAAAAGACCTGTGCTCTGTGGAATGGATATGACATACAAACAAATGATCTGATGGGAAGGTCTGAGTGAGCAGGACAATGTATCACGTCAGTGACACACGTCACGTGAATTGCATTAGGAGGTTGTCTGCACATCCAGACAGCTGACAGCAATGCACACACCCACATCACATGTGCCATCATTTGCACAGATCAGACTTATTCTTATTGCGGTGTGATATTTCCAAAAGTAATACATGGACATCATCAGACAGCAGAAATGTTTTATTTGTGACAAATGGTATATGATGCCATCACACATATGAGTGGATCATTAGCACAAGTGGCATGGTGTGCGTACATGTGAAACCTTGTCATCACGGCAAGGACCCATCATCGATGCTCCTACAGCAGATATACTTAACAGTATGAACAAGTTACTTACCTTTTGTAATAAACTATCTGTAAGAAACAGTAGTTAGTATCATATTCCTACCTTTGAATACATACCCCAGCAAGACCAAGCCCTGTGGTGGGTCTTCAAACCAATAATCATACCAGAAAGTCCCGGAGGACGGAACGGCCAAAGAAGACATCCCTCTGGACTTGGATGTCCAGGGTGTAGTGTTTTGAAAATGTGTGCATCGAGGCCCACGTAGCTGCCTGACAAATGTCCTGCAAGGTGACTCCCCGAACCAGGGCAGTGGTAGCCATCATGGCCCGAGTGGAATGTGCCCTCAGCCCAACAGGAGGCTCCTTCTTTGGCAAGGGGTACCAAGCCTTCATGCACAAGACAAGCCACAGAGAGATGGTCTGCTTGTGTAGCGGCCTTCCCTGTTCAGCGCCCACCTAATAAACTAAAAGTTGTTCATCCACCCGGAACTGGCGTGTGCGATCCAGATAGTATGAGAGCGCACATTTTGGGTCCAGACGGTGTAGCTGCTCTATCTCCTTTGAGGGATGCGTAGGCGGAAATAAGGTGGACAAGGTGAAAGAGTGCCCGATGTGGAAGTCTATGTCAGACTTGTTCCGGAAATAGGGTATTGTCAGCAACGCAAAATTGTCCGGATGGACAGAAAGGTTTGGAGGTTATGTAGAAAGAGCCTGGAGCTCACTCACTCTCCTGGCAGAGGTGATGGCAAACAGGAAAGCAATCTTCAGAGTAAGAAGGCGGAGAGGAAAATTGTGAAGTCGCTCAAAGGGAGCACACATCAGATATGTAAGAACCAGGTTCAAGTCCCAATGAGTCATCACATACAGAACATGTGGAAACGTGTGTCTGATGCCTTTCTGCAAACGAGTCACAATAGGGGACTAGAACAAAGAAGGTTGATCAAGCAGCCTTAGTAAGGCTGAAAGGTCAGGAACGTAGCCCTTGATAGTGCCCAGAACAGAGCCCTGCTGGGCATGAGAAAGAAGGAAGAGATGAAATTCATGAAGAGGTGTAGAAAGAGGATACACAGCCTTTGGAGTGCACCGTGCCACAAATCTGGTCCAGCTGCAGGCGTATACCGACTTTCTGGAGGGACACCTGGCAGCATGGATGATATTACAGACTTCTGAATGAAAGATAAATGGCCTCTACTGTCGCCTCTCAATCTTCAAGCATGAAGGTGGAGACTACAGGTACGGGTGGAGGACCGTCCTCTGATGCTGTGACATAACGTTCTCCAGAAGAGGCAGACGAACCGGGGGATCAACTGACACAATGAGGAACACGGGATACCAGTACCTACGTGAACATCCGTGGTGCGCTAGTAAGGCCAAAGGGGAGCAGGGTAAACTGAAAGTGCTTGTGCCCTAACGTGAACCGCCGGTAGCGCCAGTGGTCCGGCAGGACGGGGATGTTGAAATAAGCATCCTGCAAGTCCAACGATACCATCCAGTCTCCTTGGTCCAGGGCAGGTAGGACCTGAGCCACTATCAGCATTTTGAGCATCTCCTACCGGAGGAAGCCATTGACGTTCCTTGTGTCCAAGAGAGGGCGTAGGCCTCCATTGGCCTTCTTGGGTAGCAGTAAGTAGTGGGAGTAGCAACCACACACTATTTTTGGGCCAGGAACGGGCACGATGGCCCCCTTGGCCAAGAGGGCTGTAACTACTGCATGCTCAAGTTGCAAATGATCCGCCGATATGCATTGGCATTGCGTTGGCATGGCTTGAGTGGTCGCCTCAAGGGCGAGGGAATATCCGCCTGGGACGATTTGCAGCACCCACCTGTCCATTGTGACAGTGCGCCAGTGGTGAAGGTGATGGCGAACCCTGCCCCCCACTGGCCTCACATGGCCCTGAAAGTACAGAGTTTGTAGGCAGATGTTGCGGGAGAAGGTGTGGACTGAGCTCGCCGTTGTCCCCGACCGCCGCCATGGCGGTTACCACCTCCACCACCGTGTTGGATGTTAGTCAGCGTTGCGTGGCTGGCAGCACATGTGTGTGGGCCACTTCCTTTGCCACAAAATGAGCAAAAGGTACCAGTTTACTGGTCCGGGGCCGACAGGCCTATGGACCTGGCCGTAGCCCTGGAGTCCTTAATGTGCTCAAGCGCATGGTCTGCCTTGTTGACAAAAAGGCAACAGACATGAAAGGGCATGCCCATGAGTGTATTCTGGACATCAGCAAAAAATTGGCCGGACTTCAACCAGGCTTTGTAACAATGCGCCTCCGTGGTTGCCATTGCTCGGCCCAGTGAGTCGGTGCTATCCAGCCCACACTGGATCGAATACCGTGCCACAGCTCGGCCTTCAACAAGGACTTGGGCAAGTTTTTCCCGTACCTACAACGGGCACTCTGGCAGCAGTTCCGCAACCGTGTCCCACAGAGAGTGGGTGTAGCGGACGAAGAGGCATTTGATGTTGGAAGACCGCAGTCCCAGACTCAGGGAGGATGATACCATCTTGCCGTACAGATCATACCTCTTGGATACCCTGTCCAGCGGAGCCAACGGGAATGCAGTCTGTGAATTGGAGGCCTGGATGCCCAGGCTCTCTTGGGTGGGGTGGGAGGACAGGAAACATGGGTCGTCCGGGGACGGGTATTGGCATCTGGCCACGTGCCTATCTACAGCCAAACCTGCAGCGGACCTAGTGGCCAAAATAGCGTCAGTCAATGCCTCATGAAATGGCTGCAGAGGCTCAGCCGAGCTTGACTCCAGTTTAAGGACCTCAGTGAGGAGGTTGGTCCTCACGGCCGCAACGTGGAGATGAAGGGGCAAGTTTTTGCTGCCCACGTCAACACCACACTGTAGGTTGCCCCCTGCTCCAAAGCCACAGTTGGATTTGAGACAAAACCAGTGTCTGGCGAGGTGTCCAGACCACTCGCATCCCCCAGTCCACCTGTCCAGTCGTCTTGGGACTGACACTCACGTGTCAGTGGATCTTCAGACCCCTCCCAATACTACTTGTCACCCATTCCCTGATAATCAGGGTTGTCAAAAGATGTGCCCGGCTGGTTGAAGTCAAACTCCCCATGCAGCATCAAAAGGGGCGTTCAGCAGCGCCGTTCCCACGCCAGAGCCGTATAGAGTATGGTATTGTGGACAGCACCACCCGAGGACTGCGCCGAGGGTGACACCTGGGGGACTTTTGCCGGTGAGGTTGTGAGGTCAACCAGCAAGGACCAGGATCAAGAATTTGATCCAGTGTGGGCCAGCGGCGCCGGGCCGAAGGTGCCGGCGGCGTCTCAGCCAAAGCACCAGATGTCATCGGGCCGAAGCACAAGACCCGCTAGGGCTCCCAGACGGGTCAGCTAGGCCCAGAGCTGCGGCATAGCCCATCGGGGGAGTGAGGGACATCATGGTTATGAGGAAGCGCTCAAACTGCTCCAGCGTCACATGCTGCCCTGGGACCGGAGGTTGTGGGGCAGGCTATGACGCCCGCAAGTCTGGCGGAGCCGCATGGGCGGTGTCACCCAAATCCCCTGCCGTATTGCACGTGCATCGTGGGGAGTTGGAACAGCAATGACGTCTCTTTGACTTTTTGTGGTTACCTGACGACTTTGCCCTGGAGGAGTGATGTCAACTCCCAGAGCTCTGATGGCTCAAACTCCGCGCCCGGTCCCTCGACCTCCTTCCAGACCATGACCTCTTGGGGTGCGGGGCCAACTGCTGGAGTTCGAGCCGCTTGCGGGACCACTCCCGCCTAGCTTCCGAAGTCGGGGCCCGGCAATCGGAGCAGCTCTTGTTGTCGTGGTTTACGACGAGACAGTGGAGACACCGACGGTGAGTGTCAGTCACCGACATCAGTCGGTCGCAATCCTCACAGGCTTCAAACCGGACATCCCTATTGGCACCGTCCAGAGTCGAAGACTCAATTAAAAAGAGCAAAAGGATCATACAAAGTTTAGAAATAAAATGACTAAGGTAACACTTATACGGGAAAAGAGGGCCTGACGTCAGCACGCGGAGGCAGCGTCTAAGTACTCAGACAACGTCATCACGGCGCACACAATGCCAACGACACACGCGGAGCCGCAGACGACGCCTACCAACGCACAAGGGTACTGCTAAGCACAAATTGGCAGATCCAGTTTGACGCTTGGGGATATTCTAAGGTGAGGAATATGATACTGACCTGTTTCTTTCATATACAAACAGCATGCACAATGTCGCACCGGCACACACATGACGTAGTCACACAGGGTCATGCTGTGCATCAATTAGACATCTGTGACAGTGGGCATGTTCCTGTCATCATGTGACAGTTCCCTGTACTGAATAGTGAGCCATTCCAGTGTTGATGTGCATCACACTATGTTGAAGACGTTACTCAGGGGAGAAGAGTTGAATGTATGTGAAACACATGTGCACCATGATTAATGACATGTCTCAACTGCTCTTAAAACATCAACTGAGCCACAAGATCACATTTCCTGTGCTTCTTCACTGTCTGCCACACCTAGGGCCTGCTGACGGAAGGATGCCATGCTGATGTATACATCCACATCTTCAACATGAGTGTAGACTACATTCCTGCCATGTGATTTCGTGGGGTCACTCTCCCAATGGTGACATGAATGAGGTCATGAACGCAGCCTACACAAGCATTCACTTGAGCATGTCTAAAGCACTGTACCCCAATTGAACGTGCGTGTGTATCGGACGTTTCCCTATTGCATTGTAGCCATACGCGAGCAGAGCGTACCCCAATGGTACGTGCGTGTGTACGCCTGGTTTCGATATTGCATTGTAGTCATACGCAATCAGTGTGTACCCCAATGGTACGTGCGTGTGTATGCCTGGTTTCCCTATTGCATTGTAGCCATACGCAAGCAGTGCATACCCCAATGGTACGTGCGTGTGTACGGGTCGTTTCACTAAGTTCAAGTTCAAGTTCAGAAATTTGTATAGCACACTACTCACCCAGAGGGTCTCAAGGCGCTTGGGGGAGGGGGAGGTACTTTACTTATCGAATATCCAAGTTTTAAGTTGCTTTCTGAAGGAGAGGTGGTTCTGTACAAGGCGGAGGTGGGTGGGGAGAGAATTCCAGGTTTTGGCCGCTAAGAAGGAGAAGGTTCTTCCCACCATGGTGGATCTATGGATGCGCGGAATTGGGGCAAGGGCTTGATTGGATGATCGTAGTTGGCGGGTGGGGGATGTAGAAGGACAGTCGCGTGTTGAGGCATTCGGGTCCTAGGTCGTAGAGGGCTTTGTGTGCGTGGGTGAGGAGACGGAACGTTATTCTCTTGTTGACGGGGAGCCAGTGGAGGTCTTTCAGGTGACCGGAAATGTGAGCTTGATGGGGGATGTCCAGTATGAGTCTAGCTGAGGTGTTTTGGATGCGTTGGAGTTTTTTCTGTAGTTTGGCTGTGGTTCTGGCGTAAAGGGTGTTTCCGTAATATAATCGGCTTGTGACCAGTGCGTGGGTGACCGTCTTTCTTGTTTCGGTGGGGATCCAGCGGAAGATTTTTTTGAGCATGCGTAGGGTGTTGAAGCATGAGGATGAGACGCCGTTGACTTGTCTGGTCATCGAGAGGGAGGAGTCCAGGATGAAGTCCAGGTTACGTGCGTGGTCAGTAGGTATGGGTGCGGTTCCCAGGCCCGGTGGCCACCATGAGTCATCCCAGGCGGAGGAGGATGATCCTAAGATGAGGACTTCCGTTTTGTCCGAGTTCAGTTTTGCATTGTAGCCATACGCGAGCAGTACGTACCCCAATGGTACGTGCGTGTGTACGCCTGGTTTCCCTATTGCATTGTAGCCATACGTGAGCAGAGTGTACCCCAATGGTACGTGCGTGTGTACGGGTCGTTTCCCTATTGCATTGTAGCTATACGCGAGCAGAGCGCACCCCAATGGTATGTGCGTGTGTATGCCTGGTTTCCCTATTGCATTGTAGCCATACGCAAGCAGTGCGTACCCCAATGGTACGTGCGTGTGTACGGGTCGTTTCACTAATGCATTGTAGACATACGCGAGCAGTGCGTACCCCAAAGGTACGTGCGTGTGTACGGGTCGCTTCACTAATGCATTGTAGCCATACGCCAGCAGTGCGTACCCCAATGGTACGTGCGTGTGTACGCCTGGTTTCCCTTTTGCATTGTAGCCATACGTGAACAGTGCGTACCCCAATGGTACGTGCATGTGTACGCCTGGTTTCCCTATTGCATTGTAGCCATACGCGAACAGAGCGTACCCCAATGGTACGTGCGTGTGTACGCCTGGCTTCCCTATTGCATTGTAGCCATACGCGAGCAGAGCGTACCCCAATGGTACGTGCGTGTGTACGGGTCGTTTCACTAATGCATTGTAGCCATACGTGAGCAGTGCGTACCCCAATGGTACGTGCGTGTGTACGCCTGGTTTCCCTATTGCATTGTAGCCATACGTGAGCAGTGCGTACCCCAATGGTACGTGCATGTGTACGCCTGGTTTCCCTATTGCATTATAGCCATACGCGAGTAGAGCGTACCCCAATGGTAGGTGCGTGTGTATGCCTGGTTTCCCTATTGCATTGTAGCCATACGCGAGCAGTGCATACCCCAATGGTACATGCGTGTGTACAGGTCATTTCACTAATGCATTGTAGCCATACGCGAGCAGTGCATACCCCAATGGTACGTGCGTGTGTAGAGGTTGTTTCACTAATGTATTGTAGCCATACGCGAGCAGAGCGTACCCAATGGTACATTCGTGTGTACGTGTCCTTTCACCATTGAATGAGTTGCATTTGCGGCGGCAATCGCACAGTACTTGTGTGAGGATTTTAAAAAATACATAGGGAGCATCTAGGGCAGGGGTCTTCAAACTGTGGGGCGCGACCCCCAGGGGGGCCGTGGAGCCATGCAAAGGGGGTCGCGCCTTCACAGTGTCACTTCTGCCCTGGCCTCCAGGGCTTGAGCCCCCCTCCTCCCCCATCCTGTGTCTCAGCCCTGCTGCAGTGCAGCTCACGCTCCTGGGGCCTCGCTGGGCAGTGTCTGGAGTCTTATCTCCGAGTTTTTCACAGGTCTTTAAAGACCATTAGCATATTTACATGCCTTTGTTTACTGATTACCAAAGCTTAGTTTTTTTATGGTTCCAGTACCCTCTGGGCCCCCACTCTGCCTATTCCTTACATTTGTATTTTTACACTTACTGCTGTAGTGTGAGAATGCATTTAATGAAAAGAAATATAAAGTTAGATTGCCAAAAGAAGCTATGTGTTGTTTAAAGATCCTGCAGAGACCTGTTCTTGACACTAAATTGAGTTATAAAAAAAAAGTATGTATTAATTAGTGATGTGACTTTTCTGTCTTTATTTTCTTTAATTATTAGTCATGGATCATTGAGGCATCCCTAGAACACAATTAAAAGTGCTTTCTATTTATATTTGCTGTTCTAAGTATTCACAGATAAGTGAAAAAAATACACCTGTAGGTGACTGCTTATTTCTGGGCCATCAAAATAATGAGCTGGTAACCCTAATCATTAGACTGGAAGTTTGTTGCAGGATCAGCACATTATTTATTTCCTCCACCCTCGAACCCTGATTAATGCCATTAAAGCAATAGTTTAACTTATATCTGAAACCCTAAGCTTCAAGTTTCTGGGAATGCACCCTGCTTTCAGACAACTCACTTCTCATTCTCGCCTTCACTTTCACGTTCACCCTGCATTCCCAGCAATCACAATGCACTCACATTGATCACAATGCACTCACACTGATCACAATGCACTCAAACTGATCACGATGCACTCACACTATTCACCCGCTCACCCTGCACTCACACTGATCACCATGCACTCACACTGATCAGAATGCACTCACACTGATCACCATGCACTCACACTATTCACCGCTCACCCTGCACTCACACTGATCACCATGCACTCACACTGATCAACATGCACTCACAACATTCACCCGCTCACCCTGCTCTCACAGTGATCACTCTGCACTAAAAATGTGCTTGCATTGTTCACTCTGTACCTCACCCTGCAGTCACATGAGCACACTTCTCACCCTGCACTCATGTGACGCCCCACTCACCTGTGCCCCCTTACTACTCAATCTGTAGCTCACTCAAACAAGGCTATCACTAACCATGCACTAATTCGTCCCAATCTGCACTTACAGCCGAACCCAAATTCATATGGTCACCTCACTCACCCTGCAGTTACTCCTTTTACCCTACTCTCACACTGTTGCATTGCTCACCGTGCAGTCACATGGGCACTCTTGTCACCCACACAGTGCAGAAGGTTAAAGTGCCTGGTACAAAGAAGATGTACCATGCACATCACAGAACTGAGTGTGAGTAAACTATGAGTAGCGGTATAAAAAAATGAAATGTTTGTCAGACAGGTGCTATAGAGAGATGAGGTGTATTGTTGGTGAGTGGTAGTGAGGGAATTTATGGAGAAGGTGGAAAGACTGTTGCACTGTGTGCGGCCAGTGCTTGGACAAGCCCTGGCTGGGAGTGTTACCCCCCCCCCGAAGTTCAGGTCTAGTGGATCCCCTGCTTCTGCCTATTATTTACATTTGTAGTGCGCTAATGTTACCAAAATGTGTCCTGGGGCTAATAACCATCTGCCTGCAATGTGAGAGAGGGATCCGGGGTTGGGAGAGGAGAGAAGAGAGGGATGGAAGGAAGGGGGTGAGAGGAAAGGGGCATGGGTAAACTGTTTAACTCTGTACAAGACCACCACAGTTTGAATGCACCCTTGCTGCTCCCGGCCATGGCCAGGTGAGCTTCTAATGTGGCAGCGCGTATTCCTGCGGATTGGGAGGCCCTTCACAGAGGTTGACTAGACATCTTTTTGATGTTATTTGCTGTATTGTGGTTATAAACTGGTATTGATGGGGTGAAATCTTTCCTCAGTATTACTGTGTTTAAAAAAATTCTAAATAATAAAGCAATGCTTCCCCAAAATACGCAGCATCACAGAACATTATTTACATTTTCTACTCACACAATTTAGTGAAGCCTGTCGCATAATTTGGCCCTCACCTTCCTCATAACCTAGAGGTTTCGAAATTTTTGTCAGGAGGGGGTCCTTACGCTTGAAAATGTTGACAGGGGGGTCTCGGAGACCAAAAGTTTGAAGACCTCTGATCTAGGGGAACAGTGGAATGATTAGAATGCAGCCAGGTTGTCATGGATACAGAGATTTTAGAGTCTCCTACAGGTGTTCTGGAAAATTCAGTTGGGCAAAAGTATACAATGTTGCAAAGGTTGTTGTTCAGCTCTGGCTCACTTTTCAAACCATGCATATGTGTGTCATGGCCTTATGTGTAATGGGATTGGATGAAACATAGGATGCAAACTATTGTGGCCTATCACACACTACTCCTTGGACTCACAGACCCTCTGCAGCACAGATATAAGGCAGCATGTGGCTGTCGGATGGCACTTGCCTGCACAACATTGCAGTGGAAAACACAGCTGCTGTCTCTGTATCCTCTGGACCCTGATTAGCTGAGCATGGAGAGGGCACCTGCATTCAGTGATGGTAAGAACAAGGCCCTGCTGGATGCCCTCCTGCCTAACTACAGCAAGCTGTATGGGAGACCAGAGGAGCAGGTGAGTGAAGTGTGAACTACCTTGGAGTGTGCACCTGTTGTGTTTGTGACACTACAGCCATTGTGTATGTAAAGTTCAGAGATGCTATGTTGTTGGGAGTGAGTGCCGGTGTGTACAGTATTGTCTGAAGGGGGTTATTTGTTGTAGTGGGGTGTGTGACAGCATGTCACGTGCTGCAGTGCACCCTGATTTAGCATATATTGCTCAGTGAGTGCCATGCTCAAAGAGTGGTTTGCACCCCTTATGTCATCAGTAGCCTTTCAATGGCATGTGGTGCATTTCTGTCTGCTCACAGGCCACACACTCCTGGACAATGATGCAAGTGTGTTCAGCATCCTATGCCCTGTTATCCTCGAGTAGTTAGTGCTAATGTGTGTCTCTGGGACATGGACCAGGTGTACTGATGTTCTTTATCTTTACACTCGTGACAGGTATCTGCCTATGAGAAGGGTGAACTCTGGCTGGGCATCGCCAGGGCTGTCAGGAGTGACGGGGGGCCTCGCAGGAGGCTCAGAAACATCAAGAAGAGGTGGCAGGACATCCGGTGCTGGACCCGCTGCATCGCCAGGGAACAGCTGAAGCTGGAAGCTCCACACCGGCATGGCGGCACCCGCCACTTCACCCCCCACATGCTCCGGGTCCTGGAAGTGGTGATCCCAGACCTCCATAGGCAGTTGCAGGGGAGACAGCAGCAAGAAGGGGGTAGGTACATGTCTGTTTGTTGTCATGTGTGTCACATGCTACCTGCAGTGCTCTGAGGCATGCTAACACTCCCACAGTTGGAGTGGTGTTGTCAGACAGGCACTTAATGCATTGGCATGAGAATGGCCAAGTTTCAGCAGATGCTTGTTTACATGCCTTGCCCTACTCAACATTTGTCCAGCACTTTGCCAACACATTTTCTTTAACAGGTACTCCTAAGGTGCAATGTCTTAGTATGCATATTCCTTAGCACATCATCATGTTGGAGGGAGGACTGTGACATCTGTTGTTACCTTACATGTAGCACCACATGTGCATTGTGTCTGCCCTTCTTCATATTTTTGCACTAAGCAGGAATCTCAACATGTGTTTTCTGCATGAGTCAGCCTCAGTGGCCTTTGTCCATGGTGTACTTTCTAATTGTCATGTGTTAGCTACAGGAGCACACTGTACATGTAAAAGAATTTTGGCTTGTGCATACTCACACTGTGCAGTGTGTATGTGCATATACTCAAAATATGTTGCATGTTGTTTGAAAATGTTATAGATGGTCAGCCACACAATGTGACTTTTGATGTAGACAGCTGTAATCCAGTGTGAGGTGACGGTACACTTGGTCCAGGTCCCAGGATGGCATCACATGGCAGTTCATGAAGGACTTTTACCATGTGGCACAGGGTCACAGCAATTCAAATATGACCAGGTCTGGTTTTGTGTGGCAGGGTGGTCAAATGAACAGTGAATCATCATCAGCTATCCAGTTGTCAGGCAGTGGCTCATCAATGTGTCTCTCATTCAAGTTGTTGCCTTGCCTGTTACTTCTATCCTACTATACATTGAACATAGTTTCTCTTCAGATTGCCCAAGACTAGGCTTAGCATTGTGCATAGTTCAGTGGCTTGTGACTCATGATGCATGCCATGTTTAGAAATGTTGCCAAATGATTTCTAGCTGATATGTCAGATGTGTACAGGTGACTGATATGGTTTTCTAATTCTCCTTGCCAACAGCATCATCACCACAATCTGGAGGAGACACAGGCCCGGACCACACAGAGGGACCCAGCGACAGTGCCACCTGCTTTGAGGAGTCAGAGGGAGGCAGTGGCACGGAGGGTGAGGAGAGTCTGCGGGCCGGACCCCATGTGACCGACACCTCCTACCATGCGGACGGCTCGGAATCAGACTCTCAGGAGGAGGGGGAATATGCAGAAATGGTCTATTCTTTATCTTTGGCTGGCCCATCCTCCTCCAGTACCATCTTCACCCTCCCAGTTGTTAGGGTCCCTAGGGTCCGTGCTAGCCCCCGTGTCTCCTTTGTTCCCGGCATCGCAGCACCTGCCCCTGTGTCCCCTGCTGCCCTCAGTGCTGAGTCTGTGGACCTACTCCGGCAGATTGTAGTAGGTCAGACATCCATGTTGACTGTCCTCCATGGACATACACAACTCATTACACAGTTGTTGTCGTTCATGGAGGGCATGTCATCTGGCATGTCTGATGTACGTCGGAGTGTGGCTGCCATAGAGTCAACACTGACGGCAGCTCTGTCCACCCAGCAGCATCTGCCCCCCCATCCTTCTGACCCATCCACCTCAGCCTCTCCCATACCTTCCCAACGTACACGCAGATGCCACAGGTCACACACCACAACAGACACACCCAGCACACCCAAACACCAGGCAAAGCGCAAATCACCACGCACCCAATCTCAGGGGGATGTAGACACACCCACAGGGAGAGGGGACAGACATCACACACGCATCCACAGACCCGTGACAACAGACTCACAACCCTCTACCTCCACCCCCAATGTGTTCCCGGGTTCAGGTGGTAGTTTTTCAGAACTGGCTGAAGTGTGCAGCCAAGTTTATCTAGCAACTTTCTGCGATGCACCGGCCAGTGTGGATGAATCCACACCACTCGCACCCACTACACCTGTCCTTCCCTCTCCTGTCCCTGCGGTGCCGGAGGATTCCACAGATAATGCCCCCACTGTTTCCACTGCGGATTGAACTCCATGTGCAGGCAAGTTAGGATGTGTCAACATCCATGAAGGCACAAACTGTCATTCTCACTTGTTTGGACTGGCCATTGGCCTTCTTTGAGCAAGGGCTCCTATTTGCATTTTAAATTTGGATCCAGCTTAATAAAGCTATTTTTTTTTCTTCTGTACTTTAGTTTGTCTGATAATGGCTTTGACTGCTGTGTGCCTGGGAGCTGGTGTGATGTTCAAATTTGGGTATAGTAACATATTTCCTGATGGTAATGAGGTTAACAATGGTATTTTTCCGCTTTTACTGCTGGGCACTGGTGAGGGTCTTAGCCACACACACACTGTAATGCTGGGCACTGCTGGGGGTCTTAGCCACACACACACTCTAATGCTGGGCACTGCTGGTCACTGCTGGGGGTCTTGGCCACACACACCCTATGCTGCTGGGCACTGCTGGGCACTGGTGGGGGTCTTAGCCACACACACACTCTTATGCATGGCACTGCTGGGCACTGGTGGGGGTTTTAGCCACATACACACTCTAATGCTGGGCACTGCTGGGCACTGGTGGGGGTCTTAGCCACACACACTGTTATGCCTGGCACTGCTGGACACTGGTGGGGGTCTTGGCCACACACACACTGTTATGCTGGGCACTTCTGGGCACTGGTGGGGGTCACAGCCACACACACTGTTATGCTGGGCACTGCTGGGCACTGGTGGGGGTCTTAGCCACACACACACTCTAATGCTGGGCACTGCTGAGCACTGGTGGGGGTCTTAGCCACACACACTGTTATGCTGGGCACTGCTGGGCACTGGTGGGGGTCTTAGCCACACACACACTCTAATGCTGGGCACTGCTGGGCACTGGTGGGGGTCTTAGCCACACACACCCTATGCTGCTGGGCACTGCTGGGCACTGGTGGGGGTCTTAGCCACACACACACTCTTATGCTGGGCACTGCTGGTGGTCTTAGCCACACACACACTGTAATGCTGGGCACTGTTGGGGGTCTTAGCCACACACACTCTAATGCTGGGCACTGCTGGGCACTGGTGGGGGTCTTAGCCACACACACACTCTTATGCTGGCCACTGCTGGGCACTGGTGGGGGTCTTAGCCACACCCTCTACTATGCTGGGCACTGCTGGGCACTGGTGGGGGTCTTGGCCACACACACACACTGTTGTGCTGATCCCTGCTGGGCACTGGTGGTGGTCCTAGCCACACACACACTCTAATGCTGGGCACTGCTGGGTTCTTGGCCACACACACCTATGCTGCTGGGCACTGCTGGGCACTGGTGGGGGTCTTAGCCACATATACTGTTATGCTGGGCACTGCTGGGTGTGTTTTCTACACATCACTTAGACTTACACTGACACTGCAGACGTATGTCCCACACTGGTGTTATGCGGTACTGTACTGTACCCTGAGGTGGCTGACATATGTGCGGCTCGTCTCACTATTACACTGGTGATATGCGGTAACGTACCGCACCCCGAGGTGGCTGACATATGTGCGGCACGTCTCACTATTACACTGGTGATATGCGGTAGCATTCCGCACCCGAGGTCGATGACGTAGGTGCGGCACGTCTGACTATTACACTGGTGATATGCGGGAGCTTAACGTACCCCGGGGTCGATGACGTAGGTGCAGCACGTCTGACTATTACTCTGGTGATATGCGGGAGCTCACCGTACCCCGGGGTCGATGACCTAGGTGCGGCACGTCTGACTATTACACTGGTGATATGCGGTAGCATGTGGCGAAACGTACCCCAACATTACAGGCGTTTAATTGAGATGTGCACGTGTGGCACCACATACAGGTATGTTGGACTTCGTTGTACTCACCGTCTGCGCTGTCGTCGGTTTCTATGTACGAGGTGGTGGGCGTACAGGACTGGGATGACACGTCATGTCTTGTTTGTCGCGTACCGGGGTGCGGGTCGGCCCGGACTCTTCCTCTCGTAGCAAAAGAGCCGTACGGAGTGTCTTCAACACGAATCGTAGTTCCTGGTACAGAAGACGCTATCTATTTACGTTCGGACGTAGCGTGAAGCGTCAGCCGAATGCCATTCGTATGGGCTTTCGATTTGTACGGAGTTTATAACGAGTCGTACGGAGTGCCGCTTTGGATTGGGATCGTACTTGCAGAATGGTATGGAGACGTGTACGAGAACGATTAGTACGGGGATAAACGCTCCGTGTGGAAATTCGAAGTGCTTTTTTCGGGATCGGAATCGAGCCCTAGGTGTTCGCGTTTTTGGGGTGAAACCGATGGGGCACTGTGTTTACCCATCACTTTGCCTTGCCCTTAGGGACACTTTAGGAGGGAGACGGGTTCACATATCAAACGTCGTTCGTTCGTATAAAAAAAAAACATGTGAGTCTCCTCCATAAACAGGGCGAGTAGTCAGTCTGGTGGTGTTTTTGGCTAGCTCCAACTGGTCTGCTTATATTGGTTAAGTGGTATTAATTGGACTTTGTGGGTATATTGCAGATAGTTATACTAATTTGGGCTATGGTGCTTCAGTGGTTGATGATTTTTTTAAGTTGTGCTATTACCCTTTGCTTTAGAAAGCAAATTAGAAATGCGCTTTCCACAGCGAGTTTTGAGGTGCTTGCTACATTGTTAAGAGGTCTTCCCTTCACTGTTCTGCTGCTCTTTGCTGAGAGGCTTTCAGTCTCCAGCACTGCTACCTCCCTTCTGCTCTGTCTAACAAGTTTTGCGAACAGTGAAGTCCAGCAACGAGTGAGGCAGGGACACCGGTCTCTACCACCAGCTCTTCAGCCTTATGTCCAGGGCATTGGAGACTACCTGCACAGCCCCCAATTCCTCTCCACATGGCTTCGCTGTAATGCAGGTGCAAGCTGGAGCTCCGGGGCTGATTGAAAGGCAGGAGGAGCGAGAGCAGTGGGGTATAGGAGCAGGGAAAATAATAGAATTAAAGCAAAACCAGCGTGGAGCTCATGAAAGGGCGCCACATTGATAGAAATACCTTATACTGCAGCAAAAAAAACCTTCTGTGACCAAGGGAAAGGAAAATGTCTTCATTTGTACCCTCCCATGGCTACTGGCCCCTCTACTTCGGTTCTTACACGGTACGTGTTATTTTAGTGTTGTAAGGACTATTTTCTTTATTGAGTTTGTCCTACCTCAGGTGGGGTGGAGGAGCGTAGAAAACACAATAAAAGCAACAAAAACAAGAAAAACAAAAACTCACAAATCATGAAAACCATGGAGTGAAGAGAAGAGCAGGCCAGATCAAATAGCAACCTAATAAAGCAAAAAACATGCCTGAGCGAGAGCACCGCCCTTCCCCATCAGTGTCTACAGACAACAAGCGGTCGCAATTATCCCAGCAGCTTCGAAAGTGAAAGCGCGTACATCGCGCTGAATGTAAACAAAGCACGTTGTTGTGCCTGAGGTAGGACAAACTCAATCAAGAATATAGGGGCATATTACCAAGCAATAGCGATAATTATCGCTATTGCTTGGTTAGAGACAAAAATTTACCGCAGCGCTGCGGCGATTTTTACCGCAAATAAACCTTGGTATTATCAAGGTTTAACGCAAATGCGGTAAAAATCGCCGCAAAGCATGAATATCGCTGAAAAGTCAGCGATATTCATGCATTAGCGAGCTAATGCTCTTAGCCATGTTATCCACCTCCCATTGGATGACATGGCTAAGAACTGCTCAGGGCAGGTGTTAGCTTTTGGAGATATTCCCGCTTAGCGCGAATATCTCCAAAATTTGGTAATAGGAGATAGCGATGTTAGCGACTGTTTTCAGTCTCTAACATCTTGGCACGCCCACTTTGCATCTCATTAGTGATAAATATCACTGACATGCAAAGTGGGGCCCAAGATGGTCGCTATCTCCTACTAGCTGTCGCTAACTGGTGTTAGCAGCAGCTAGGTAATAGGGAGATAATTTTATCTCCGCTTTCTTGGCTTTTAAAGCCAAAAAAGCGGAGATAAACCCCCTTGATAATATGCCCCTAAGTGCTTACAACCCTAAAATAATAAGTACCGTGTAAGATCCGCAGTGGAGGGGCCAGTAGCAATGGGAGGGTACAAATGAAGACAAGGCGGTACTAAGGAGGGACTAACATGCCTATAAGGAATCAGAGGCCATCATTTACGAAGGCCACAGACACAGGCCAACGGAAAATATGGGCTGGCAGTGGACGGGGCTTCTCATCAGTACTCTAATACAGCAGTTTGCCAGAGCAGGCTCGACATAAAAAGGCAAATAATTGAAGAATTAGGAGCATTTTGCCAGTCTAAACCTTACACTAGTCCTGCATACTCTTTCAGAATCCCATAAACATCACCAGATCATCTCTGTCACATTCAAAGAGTATCACTTTACCATATACCCTTTGGGACTGTCGTAATGTATATCTCAATTTCTCTTCAGGCACCCTTCCACAACTTCAGAATAAGCCTGGGTGAAACTTTCATTACACCGGAGTAATTAGTATATATTTATTTTAATTCTCGATAGTCTTTTGACTAAATTACTGGAAATTAGGGGCACTCTTTAGAGTTTGGCAGACCATGTTTCTCGGTCACAAACCTGACGGATATTCCATCCGCTGCAGTACGAGTCTATTATATCCTATGACACTTGTAAAACAATTGATGGGAAATCTGTCACGTTTTTGATTGAGTAACCCATCTGCCAAACTCTAATTCAGGTCTGAATTGATTATGCCTGTTCATGTAAATATGACTGCTGTTTGTGTTGCACTTAGTGCTAGTTTTTAGCTCAAAATGCATCCTCAGGTCCATTTTGGATGTCAGGGTCCATTTTTGGCGAAGAGAATATCACTAAATGATGGGTTGTAGTCCTTACGCCATTCTGCAAAATCTTGCATAATTTTGCAGTACTTTCCTGTAATTATGCTACAGCAAATTTCACAAGTTACGCCCACCCCTACTTCAGACAATCATTCTTGAGGACCAACATTCAGTCATGTTCAGCTCAGATGTTCACACAAACTGCGAGACATAGATAAGAATGTGGATAGGAACAGGATTAAGGTCTGATGGAGAGATGTGCTGAGGATGATTCGCTAAAGGCAATGTGCTGCGGTAACGGTGAGATGGTATGAAAAAACATGAAGTTATAATACAGTGATTAAGAGAGAAACTGTTTAGCTGCGTAGCTCTCTAGGATTATGGCCCTAACTAAATACATTTCTATATAAATTCTACATACATATCTATCTATTTCAAAATTCTTCACCAATAAAATTAAGACCATTCAGGACTCCTTCCTGCCGTCCGGGGTAGTGGCAGCCCCCGGTATTAGCATCCTTTCTGGTTCTTCTCCGGGTACGGAGCCCATTCTTTCGGAATTTCCCCTGCTTTCCGTTGCAACATCTTTGGATCTCCTAACCAAATTCAAATCTGGGTCCGCTCTGGACCCCTGTCCAGCCAAGTTTTTGGCTAGAATGGCAGAAGTGAGCAATCCCCTTATTAACCCTGTGCTGAATATCTCTCTCAGCACTGGAGTAGTTCCTCTAGCTTGGAAGCAGGCCCTGATCATTCCGCTTCTAAAAAAGCCCAACTTAGATCCGGAGGACCACGCTAATTATAGGCCTATTTCCCTTCTGCCAGCCTTTGCCAAAGTTGTGGAGAAGCACGTACATACCTCCCTTTCCAGCTTCCTTGAGAACAACAACCTCCTGCACAGCACACAATCCGGCTTCCATACCAACTTGAGCACCGAGACCGCGTTGCTTGAAGTAACGGAAGCAATCAAAGAGGTACTAGATGCAGGAGGTAAGGCAATGCTGGTAATGCTTGATCTATCGGCAGCCTTTGATACCGTCCCTCATGTAGGTCTCCTTACAAGACTTAGCGAGATCGGTCTGCGGGGGACGGTGTTCAGCTGGTTTCAATCTTTCCTAGCTGGTCGGTGTCAAACGGTCTGGGCGCCCCCTTCTCTGCCGTGGTGCCGCCACTTGAGGTGGGAGTCCCTCAGGGCTCCATTTTGAGCCCGACTCTTTTTAATATCTTTATGACCCCTCTGGCGGCACTGGTGGAGTCGTTTGGTGCCCAGATCGTGTCTCACGCAGATGACACTCAGCTCCTCTTCACTTGTGGAAAAGGGTCTGATTTTGATGGGGAGAACATTAGAGGCTGCCTGGAGACCGTGTTTAAGTGGTTCCAGCAAAACTGCCTCAAGTGCAACTCGGATAAATCCGAGGTGCTCTTTTTTGGCTGTGGGTCTGATCCTAGTTGGCAGTCCTGGTGGCCTGGAGATATGTTTCCACCGTCGGTTGCATCCACGATGGCCAAGAACCTTGGAGTAAAGTTCGATAACGATTTATCGATGAAGCCCCAGATTCTTGGCCTGGCAGGGAAATGTTTTGGCCTTCTTAAGATGCTTCAAAAATTCCTTCCTCTGCTCACGCTGGCACACAGGAAAATTACGGTGCAGGCTCCTATTGGGTCGTGCCTGGATTCTGCAAATAGCCTGTACCTTGGACTGCCAGAATATCTTCTCCAACGCCTGCAAATAGTTCAGAACTCGGCTGCGCATGCCATTTTTGGCCTACATCGGAGAACCAGAGCTTCTGATCTCTTGCAGACTCTTCATTGGCTTCCCATCCGAAAACGTATTGTTTTCAAGGCACTTACTCTGGCCTTCAAAGCTCTTCATAATTCCGGTGCCAAATACATTCAAAGGCGGCTGGCTTTCTATCAGCCCTCTAGATCTCTGAGGTCAGAGTCGCTGGCCCTGGCGTCGGTTCCGGTCACAAGAAGAGTGTGGATTGGCGGCCGGTCTTTCAAGCGCCTGACTCCTCAGTTGTGGAACACCCTGCCTGTCACCCTTCGCAGGAACGCTAACTTGTTGGCGTTTAGGAAGGATTTAAAATCCTGGCTGTTTGTTCAGTAGCGCCCACCCCCCTCTTTTTGCTCTCTTGTCCGTGTTAGGTCAGAAGCGCCGGGACACTCCTTGGAGTAGCTGAGCGCTATCTAAAGCACCCCCTAACATTAACATTAACATTAAGGTACTGATCTATCACTGAACCCTTAAACAAGCATTTGGATGGACCAAGATCTGTTGTATTTCGGCAGTAATACCATGATATCCCCCATCTACACTTACAAGGTTGCCTGTACCACAATGTAAAAAAATAATTACTAGGATAAGACTGGGCTCACTGGAAGTACCAACATTACAAATGAGCAGTGCACGTTGGCAGTTTTCTCTAAACAAGTTAGGGACACAGATATCTGTCAGGCAAGCAAAGGGGTCTTTCTCGGTGCAGATGGAGTTGAAAATGGTGGCAGGCTACTTAAGGAACAGTCAGTCCAACTTCAACAGCATCCAATGACTAACCAACTGGCAGTGTCAGTTGAGGCTGTTGTGTGTATCCACGGAATACCGTAATACAAGGGACTTGACAGAAGACTTTCTCAACTTTTTCATTTATCTCAACAAGGCCTTATGTGACTGAGGCAGCTCAAATGGGTTTGAATGAGCTAGTTCATTGTAGGAGTCAAACAATGATGATGCAGTTTGTGAACTGAGAAAGATAGTGGTAAATCAAGCTGGGCAAGATGGAATTATCAGTCTAGGTGCGAGAAATAACTAAGTTGCGAGGGTTGAAACTAGAGCATAGATGATTTTGAGCAGATACAGTCTTTACCTGGCCAGGCCTGACATTGACTTTGTGGGCAGTCTGGGAGGGGAAAAGTGCTGAATGAATAAGGCTAGTGTGCACTGCACGATGATCAGGAAAAAGGTATGCTGTGAAGTAGAGCAGGGGGCTTGGATATGTAGGAGACTGAGGAGAACTGGCACATCTGTTATTCACACATCTACATTCAACCTTTGAACAAAGCAGTTACCCAAATCTAGAGTGAAAGACAGAGACATCTAGTTAACATACAACTAATGTAAGCACCCTTAGTTACTGAGAATATGTGTATGGAGCAGGTGACTATCACCCTCAGAGTTCCTTAAGACAGCACAGCAGAGGACTGCAAACACACTCTTCTGGCACTGCCTCAAACACTACTATATCTTGTGAGTGGGAGATGTTTCGAGGCCACTTCCTTTGTACAGGGCGTGGTTCCTTTCTCCTAGGTAAAACTTACCAATTCCTCAATTTCTGTGCAGCACAATGGGACCCATAGGAGATGGAAGTAGGGGTGCAGAGGATGCTCCAGTACCCCCGAACTTCCCATGCAGGAGTTCAGAAAGTAAATAAGCATTAAAGTGCCCTTTACATTTTGTTTTCATCTTGTCATATTTGAGGTGCATTCAAAGAAGATAGCTCAAATGTCAGGTTTTGTCTTTTGTCTTATTACTGCTTATGCTTTTAACATGAATATTGGTGTTTACTTTTCTATCTTCTACATCAAAGTTAGAGGATTTCGTAATGTGAACTATATGACAGATAGTTCACTTAATAAAACACTCTAACTTTGAAGTCAGTGCTTGGGTACAGGTGAAAGGAAAGGCTGTAGGATGTACATTTTATTTTAACACATAACATTTAAATACCTGTAAATGAACTGTACAAATATTTGTAATTCTGAACTGACAGGGAAACACATTTTAATATGATCGAAACAAATCAAGGGACAATACTTGGTAATGAGCAAATGACAAATATTTGTGAAACCTGATTTCAACACATTGTTTGTTTGTTATATAGTTTTACCAATGAAACTGCATGTTTGTGTAAATTTAGTGGCCATTTCGATAGAACAACTGATTTCTGTGAAGGACTGTGCACTACCAGACCATGCTCTAGTAATATATATATATATATATATATTCGGTACGTTGTCGTCTCAACAGCCAGTAACACGGTAAAAAGACGAGGCAAACCCAGTATATGGTGCGTGTTCTTTATTTTTCAACCCAACACCACTCTGCCATGACGTGTTTCGGCCTGACGAGGCCTTGATCGCATGACAACGTCACGGAGGCGGACTGACCAATTTAAAGTGCACAGTGCCATTGTTATACATAGACATAGAAAGAATACTACATGCATGATTTCCTTATGTTAAGATAACGTACATGGCAATTTCTACAGTCCCATAGTCTTGCCATTAACTTTGCACACAAATATATAGTACACATGGTTATTGCTCATTATCTTTTGCAATTGAGAATAATAATAAAACACAATAAATAATTATCTAAAATGTTTTAAAATATAAATATTCCAATTCATTGCAAGGATAAAAGACTTGGTTTCCCTAAAGCCACAGTAAAATGTGTATAAAAAACCAGGTCAGCTACGATAAAATATCAACATCTCTAACCAATTATAACACATATTTACAGGGAAGCTAAAACCAATTCTGCCCTTGGGGGTCCTTCTGGGACAACCTGAGAAGGGCTAGGGGGTCAGGGGGTCTCTACCATGCCCCCTTTTCGCGTTTTCCACTCTTTTTTTGTGCTCTCTTGTGCCTCAGTTCTACTGAGAAACAAGATGGCTGCTCAGGTGGTACCAGAAGGATATTAACATATATAAATGTTTTTCGCTAATTGAATTAGCATTTACAAAACCTTTGAAATTTTTTGAAAAAAAATATAGGTTTCACACCTGATATAGTTAGGAATTAGCATTTAAAAAACCTTACAAATTCACTGAAAAAAACCATAGGTTTCAGGCCTTAAATAGTTAGGAATTAGCATTTAAAAAACCTTGCAAATTCACTTAAAAAACCATAGGTTTCAGGCCTTATATAGTTAGAAATTAGCATTTAAAAAACCTTTGAAATTCACTGAAAAAACCATAGGTTTCAGGCCTTATACAGTTAGGAATTAGCTTTTAAAAAACCTTTGAAATTCACTCAAAAAAGGTGTTAGGGGTATTATAGTTAGCTGGACATTTCATTCATACAAAACCATTGAAATTGCTCCTATATAGTTAGTTGTACTAACTACATTTCGCGCACCCGCAATGCACTGCTGATGATGTCACATATTAGATCATTCATGACATGGTCAGTGACATCACTGATGACATCTCAAATGACATCACTGATGACATCATCCATATGACAATCACATACACCTTCTCATACACACGTTGAATCTTTCATCACTCTTTGTAAAATACAGAGTATCATATTTGAATCCATTGTCACAGCAATACAAGTATCTAAAAACCCACTCAGTGATTCATAGATGTATACACACATCTAATCACTTACCTGTAGATTCACTCATACCTGCTGTGAAAGAACAATAGAACACTATCAAAAATACTTCTACACCTATATCGACATTAAACAACAGTACACATCCTATTCACATATGAAGTCATCCTACTCACTTATGCAAACAATCGATCATACTTACATATACTTAACTACCCACTTATACAAACACCACTTCATCTATTCATTTAGATAGTAAGTCATACTTAGTGAATTATAAATCCTTATTGCAAGTATATAGTTATCCATACAGTCACTCACACAATCATTGAGTTTTATGTATACTTATTTATATACAACAACTGACACATACACTGCCTTTTATTTTTCTAGTTTGTTGGACATGTACCATTGAGAAATATATTTGCTCATCACCACACCCATAACGAGATTCACTCACCCAAACTGGTGCTTGGTGCTTTGCCTGGCTTTTAAAATCTTAAAAGACATGGTCCCCCTAATCCTGACGAACCTCTTGACCCCTTACGTCCCCTCCTGTTCCTTGAGATCGATGGGGCAGAACTTGTCGGTTGTTCCACGTTTCAGGTTGAGTAGGACAGGTGGCCGCTCCTTTCGAGTAGTGGCCGCAAAGTTGTGGAACTCCCTTCCCGCTGAGATTCGGGCACTGGATGATCTACTCCAGTTCAGACGGGCTATTAAAACTTTCCTTTTTAATAAAAATCTTTGATTGAGTCTCTTTTATGCTGTGTTGTGTATACCTTCTTATGGTGCCAGGACGCCCCTTTGCTGGGGCAGCTGTGCGCGGTACAAAAACATTTAACATAACATAACATAACATAACTGTTATAACATGTAATTTTAACTTCATATATCTACTGAATCACCTATTCACACATCTTTGGACAGTCACACCCCCCCACCGAACCACACACACTTTCACTCTCCCATACAAATACTCAGTTATCTAATCAATAACTAATATAGACTTTCACATAGCTAGTAACCAACTGGAAAACCAGTTTACACAGCAACTGACAAAGTGATACAGATATTCACACAGTTTAGTCCCTATCCACTATATTTAGTGAGACACTATAAATTGGTCAAGTAAACAGTCAATTACACTGCTACTAAATCCTCCATCCAAATATTTATTTATATATATCCACTCATTCTTCAATGCAAATTGCTATATATATCATGCATATTTAAATAACGAAGCAAACCACATTCACTTAATGATGTCATCAGTGATGTCATCAGTGATGTCATTTGAGATGTCATCAGTGATGTCACTGACCATGTCATGAATTATCTAATATGTGACATCATCAGCAGTACATTGCGGGTGTGTGAAATATAGTTAGTACAACTATATAGGAGCAATTTCAATGGTTTTGTATGAGTGAAATGTCCAGCTAACTATAACACCCCTAAAACTTTTTTTGAGTGAATTTCAAAGGTTTTTTAAAAGCTAATTCCTAACTATATAAGGCCTGAAACCTATGGTTTTTTCAGTGAATACATATATATATATATATATATATATATATATATATATATATATATATATATATATATTCACTGAAAAACCATAGATTTTAGGGTTGTTATAGTTGGCTGGACATTTCACTCGTACAAAACCATTGAAATTCCTCCGTTATAGTTATTTGTACTAACTATAACTCGCATTCCCACAAGCCACTGCTGCTGATGTCAAACATTACATTGTTCATGACATGGTCAGTGACATCACAGATGACATCACTGATGACATCTCAAATGACATCACTGATGACATCACTGGTGACATCATCCAGTGAATGTGGTTTGGTTCCATATTTAAATAATTATTCTATATATAGGAATCTGTATTGAAGACTGAGTGGATTTATAAGTGTCTACATGGAGAATTTAGTAGCACTGTGATTGACTGTCTAAGTGCCTAATTTAAAGTGTCTCACTAAATATATGGGATAGTGATTAAACTGTGTGAATACCTGTATCACTCTGTCTCTGGTTGTGTAAACTACTGAATAAGTTGGTTACTACCTATGTGAAACATCTTTATTAGTTTTTAATTAGTTAAGTGAGTATTTGTATGGGAGAGTGAATGCATATGTGGTTGGGTGGGAGGTGTGTGACTGTCCACAGATGTGTAAATAGTTGATTTAGTAGGTATGTGCTGCTAAGACTGCAAGTGGAAACAGTTGTTTGGCTGAGTGAATATCTTTATGTGTGTGTTGATGAGTAAATACATTTCTCAATGATACATGTCCAACAATGTTGAAATATGAAAGGCACTGTATGTGGCAGTTGTTGTTTATAAATAAGTATATATAAGAATCAGTTGTTCTCTGAGTAACTGTATGGAAAACTGTATACTTGTAATAGTGATTTTATAATACACTAAGTATGAGTTACTTTCTATACCAATAAATAAAGTTATCTTTGTATAAGTGTGTAGCTGAGTAAATGTAAGTATGATCAATTATTTGCATAAGTTAATAGGATGACTGCATAAGTGAGTAGGATATGTGTTGCTGTGTAATGCTGATATAGGTGTACAAGTATATTTAATATTGTTATATTGATCTTTGTCAGCACGTATGAGTGAATGTATAGGTAAGTGTTTAGATGTGTGTGTGTAGATCTACAAATCACTGAGTGGGTTTTTAGAAACTTGGGTTGGTGTGTCAATGGTTTAAAAAATGGTACTTTATATTTTATAATGAGTGATGAAATGTTATACTACTGTATAATGAGGTTTATCTGATTGTCACATGGATGATGTCATCAGTGATGTCATTAGTGCTGTCTTTTGAGATGTCATCAGTCATCAGTGACGTCACTGACCATGTCATGATTGATGTAATATGTGACATGATCAGCAGTGGATTGCGGGTGCGCAAGTTATTTGCACGAGTGAAAAGTCCAGCTAACTATAACACCCCTAAAACCTATGGTTTTTCAGCGAAATTCTAAGGTTTTTTAAATGCTAATACCTAACCATAACACGTCGGAAACATATGTTTTTTTCAGTGAATTTCAAAGGTTTTTTAAATGCTAATTCCTAACTATAACATGCCTGAAACCTATGTTTTTTTCTGTGAATTTCAAAGGTTTTTTCAATGGCAATTTTTAAATGTATTAATTGTTATATTTATTTTTTTGATACTGATTTACTAAATGTTTTATTTTTTAAATTACATCACATATTTTAATTAAAAAAACATTTTAAATATTCAAATTATAATATTATTTTATTTTATTTAAAGTATATATATATATATATATATATATATATATATATATATATATATATATATATATATATATATATATATATATATATTTAAATGTTTTAAACTCAACCTTTATTGACATCAGTGAGGTAACACAGCCGGGTGCCCACATCCCATCGGGCCGGCACAGCAATATATAACATTCAATACTGAAGTTAGTGGGGAGTGCGTACACAGCAAGTCGCCTACAACCCATAGGGCCGGCTGCGTCAGGTAGGCAAGCCCATCAGACAGCAGTCAATTAAGGTCCCCTAAAAAGTAACCGAAAAAAAAACAGAACCCATCTATAACCAAACATTCTGCATAGGTCAGTAGTCACAGTTAGCCACAAATCCATATAATATCTTATTCCGGTTACCGCTCAGGTAACAGGTAGTTAAGTGAGGTCAAAGATATCTACCCCTTACTCCCCACCCTCTAGTCCGATGTCCCACTCTAGGGTCTCATGAGCTCACATCCGAAGGTTCTCCCGCCTCCACAAGCTCCTCCTGGCCTCCCCCCCACTCCCCACCCGCTTCGGCCTCAGGTCTTTCCCCTCATTATCAGTATGTTCCAAAAGATAAGACCTAGGATGACCCAAATATCAATAGGGGTGAGGAAGGTGGTGGCATAAGATCATCATAAATATCTAGCTGTTCCTGGCGGAATAAAAGATCAGTAAGCCACTCTATAAACTTGGGAGCACAACTGCGTCCCCAGTGACAGGCTACTCGCTGTTTTGCCATCAAAAGAGCTAGAGAGGTGGACTTCCTGACCTTAGCTGGAATTTGCTCCATATAGCCCAATAGAGCGGCGAGGGCATCATCTGGCACATGCATTGCAATCATTACTCTCAGCACCTGAAGTACCTCCATCCAATACTCCCGAACAATTGGGCAGTCCCATGCCAGGTGTCCAAAGTCAGCGCCAGCAGCCCCACATCTATCACAGCTGTCTGTGTCGCGCAGGCGTTACCGGTGTAGCCTAGCTGGCGTGTAATATAAGTGATGTACATATCTGAAGTGTATGAGACGTAACCTGCTATTTGCAGAGATGGCCCCTATGTAGTGACAGCAAAAGGCCCACTGCTCCTCCATAATGGGAGCCCCCAACTCCCCCTCCCACTTCCCCTTAGCTGAAGCAGGGCTTCTTCCCCATTCTCTTTGTGTGGACCTATGTAAGCGCGATAACACATGTTTAGGGGGGTCCTGTTGTAATAAAGTGTGTAAAGGGACCATGACAGGGGGATCCGACGGAAAGTCCTGGGTAAGTGAGCGTAAGTCCTGCCTAAGTCTCACATAATAAAAGCGCTCTAAGGGAGTAGGGGTGAAGGGACCGACAACTCCTCATTCGTCTTAAACTTTCTATTCGGGTATAATGGGCCCCAGGTCAGACAGGACAGTTTCCACAGCATGCGACGACACCCACCCTCCGTAGTGACCGGTATATCCTACCTCTCCAGCAAGGGCACTACAGGCGAGCAAAGAAGAGGGCACTGAAGTGTATATGCCAAGTCGCGCCCGGCACTAGTTGTGCATTGGACCGTGGTGGCCGCCAAGTGTCTAGGCACAGCAGGCACGCTAAGATATGCTGCACCCGGTGTTGGCGTCATATAACAATTAAGCATGGGTGAATTTAGCGAATTCGCACTTCGCGAATTTGCGGATTTGCGAACTCGCAATCCGCAAAATTCACGAATTGCAAATTTGCGGATTTTGCGGCCTTTTTAAATGGGGGGTCTTCTGTGCGAGTTCAAGTGCCTCTTGTGTGTGTAAATGGTCAGAGACCGATCAGAGCAGCAGATGAAGAGAAAGAAGCTCCTGGTCACAGGAACAGCACGAGGATTGCGCTCGTGAAAGTCAAGGATACAAAGGCCTCTATCCTGCATCACAGCTGATTTTCAAGGGCAGATTTGGGAAGAAGGCACACCTGCCCAGCCTCGACGACGGTCACGTTTGTTTTTGGGCTGATGAATGAGTCACTGAATTTGAGCTTCAACTAGTTCCAGCGACCATGTGTGTGTTACTATGCAATCGTCCCGAAGGGCGCAGGGGTCCCTTGAGTGACCTTTCATAGTGGGTAAATGGCGGGAAGACGGTGCACAACGCGAGCGTGTGAGCGGGATCAAACGTGCGGGGCTTCCATGCGAGTTCATGCCTCTTGTGTGTATAAAAGATCAGAGACCGTTCAGGAAGCACTAATAGATAAAATAAAGCAGGTGCTTTATTTTATCTATTAGTGCTTCCTGATGAAGCTAACTTAGCTAACTTAGTAACTATTTTAGGATGGCGCTGGCAGCTTGCCGGCGCCATCCTAAAATAGTTACAACTTCAAGCTTGAAGGCTTGAACTTTTGCCCCCCAAATCCGCCGCTCACGAATTTGCGGATTTTCGGTAAATGCGCGGGAGTTCGCGGATTGCGGATTTACCGAAAATCCGTGAAATCCGCGAGAGGAACGGATTTTGCGCCCATGCTTAATACCCATCCTCAATAGCCAGGTGAGGCATATATGGGGGGGTGAAACCAGTATGCAGCAAAATGCGCCTGAGCTCAAGCAAAGTATAGGTCCATATCCGGAACCTCGAAACCGCCATCTTCAAAGGACCGAGATAAAATCTCCCACACCAATCTGGACTGTTTACCCCCCCATTTCAGTTGGATCAGTTGCGTTTTGATGCAGTTAAAGAAAAAACGTCTCGGAGCATAAGGAATGTTAGTAAAAAGATAAAGGAGTTTCGGTAGAATGATCATCTTGATCAGCGACACTCTAGCCGCCATGGAAAGAGGCATCGAGATCCATCCTGCCACCTTTTCCGTGATGGTGTCAAGCATGCGCCCGTAAGTGGAGCGCATCAGCTCCTCTCGGCACCGTGAGATCCGGATACCCAGTTAGGTAATGATGTCTCCGCACCATTTCAGCGGAAAGTCAGGTGTAAACTCCTCAGTGGCATCCTTAACAGGGAAGATTTGGGATTTCCTCCAACTCACAATAATGTCAGACAGCTGTCCAAAGAGGATGAGCAGGCGGAGGATGGGGTTAAGGCTGAACGCTGGGTCTCGCAAGTAGAGTGTTATATCATCGGCGTATAAAGATATTAAGATTTGCCTCTCAGGATAAATTAGGGCATGCTCTCGATAGTGCTGCCTGACCTTCGCTGCTAATGGCTCGATAGCTATGGCAAAAAGCAGCTGCGACAGGGGACATCCCTGTCGGGTTCCTTGTGTGATAAAGAAGGGCACCGAAGGGATAGCATTCACCACCACCCTGGCACGCTCCCTAGAGTATAGCAAGTTGATCCACTCCAAGAAGGGGGTCGGAAACCCCATACGCTAAAGGACAAAAGCAAGGTAATCCCACTCCAGGGAGTCGAACACTTTTGTGGCATTAAGAAATATAGCCGCAGCGTTGGCAGTCAGATCAATGTAATGAAGGAGCGCGAAGAGCGTCCGTAAGTTATGGGACTTGCCTCGAGTAGGCACAAAACCTGATTGGTCCGGCAGCACCAGTTACGTCATAAGGGGACTGAGCCGATTAGCAATAAGTTTGGCCAGGATTTTGGTGTCAGCATTTATTAAAGAGAGAGGTCTGTATGAATCGCACAAATGAGGCGGCTTGCCAGGTTTTGGTACAGAAATGACACGTGCCTCTCTCATAGTAGGGGGGGAGTATCCCACTCTCCCGGGCCTCTTCAAATACATGCCTCAATACTGGAATAAGGAGATGATCGAAGGTCTTAAAAAATTTTGCCGGAAGGTGGTCCGGACCCAGGGCCTTCCTGGACTGTAGCTGCATTATGGCTGTAATAATTTCCTCATCCTCATGGTATCATAACAGAAATTCCCTCTGCCCATCTCCCAGCCAGGCAAATGCAGTATCCTGGAAAAAGGGGGCAAAGTCTACCGCCTGAGTTCTATGAGTTTTATGTAACTGCTTGTAAAACCGCTTAAAGATGTCCACAATCTCAGCCGTGTCACTGTGCATCTGCCCATCTTCCCCCTAAAACTTCCAGCACCGTGTTCAAGAAGCGTGGAGGCTGAACCAAAGCCGCCAGCATCTTTCCGGGCCTATCTCCTTCCCCATACCGCCGTGCTCTATGATATTTTCCTTTGTATTTGCATTCCCTCTCCGCTGTCTCTTGATATTCACTGAGGGTACTGCGTAGCTTGGCTTGTAATTTAGGGGTGGGGTCTCCCCGCACTTCAGTCTCGATGCGTCCAAGTTCAGTTCCCAGACAACGCAAGTTGAAACGGATGTCCTTCAGGACTCCGCCACTTTTCACAATGCATATTCCCCGCATCGTGGCCGTCGCATAAGGTGGAATAGTGTGCCACCGAGCCTTCATTCCTAGGGAAGAAATCTGCAATCTCCTGCCCCAACTCCTGTCAAAATACAGTGTCTAGTAGGGAGAGTGGGTTAAAGCGCCAGAACTGAAAAGGGGAGTTAGTACAGGGGAGGGTCACAGCGACCAGCACAGGGGAATGGTCCGAGTAGGTCCGAGGCAAATGGGAAGAATATGTAGCCCATGGGGCGAGGACCTTTAAAGCAAGCCACACATCTATCCTCGACCAAGACGCCCGGGCGGTAGTGTAGCAAGTGCCCTCCCACCTAGTCGGATGCATATGTCTCCAAACATCAATCAGATCATTCGCCTCTAATAGTGACTTAAGGGCAGCTTGTGAACAGGAGTAATGGTGTGGTTGCGGGTGATAGCGGTCCATACCAGGAGCAATGGTCACATTGAAGTCACTCCCCCATAACAGATGTGTCGATCCAATCTCCAATATCTTACCCCAGAGCACCCGGAAAAACTCAGGGTCATCAGTGTTAGGTCCATAGCATGACACCAGGGTAAAGGTTTGATTGGCTATCCGTCCCCAAAGGATGGAATACCACCGCTGCCTATCCGCAACATTTACCAACGGGGTATAGGGAAGGGACTTTCTCACCAGTGTGCACGTGCCTCTGGCCTACGTAGAATAGTAAGAAAAGCAGGTGTGACTAGCCCAACGAGCAGCAAAGGTAGGGAGGACTTTGGGGTTAAAATGCATGTCTTGTATCATAGCGCAGTGTATGTTGTGTCTGTCCAAATACAACAGTATGTGTCTGCGTTTACAGGCCTCCCCTATCCCTCTAACATTCCAGGTAAGGAAACGGTAGGTGGGGGTTCCGAAAGCTCTTCCATTCCCGGTCCTAGGCTGCAGCATGAAGTGGCATCCCAGTGCTCAGTGCCCATGGCACCTGTAGCTTGAGCATCAGTGATCTGTGACTTGACCTGACAGCAATCAGCATTTAAAAACCAAATCAGCAATCCCCCCCCACATCAGCAGCTTAATCCTGCCATGGCCCAGGTCCCTCCCCCTCCTCCCCCCTCTCCACAAAATTAGGTTCCCAACAGGGGAAAACATCGGTACCAAGGTCATAACTAGTGGTACTGAACCTGTAGTCATCACAATAAGGGGTCTGCTACTAGGTGGCGTCCAGAGGGCGTCCAGGTGTCATCCTCGCTGCAGCGAGGGTGCTCGGGAGAATATATAATAGCCATCAAGAGCTTAGTTACATAAGAAAAAACATTGCCTATAACCATCCCCTCTCTCAGGGGGCATTCTACATCTGAAGTGCCTCCACCAGCATCAGAGTATCGATGTGGTGAAGCACGCCCCACCCACGTCTTCGGCGGGGTCTTCAGAAAATTCTGTGCAAGCTGCGGAGTGTTGAAAAAATGCTGCTTACTTTCATAAGTCACTTTAAGGTTTGCGGGGAAGAGCATTGCATGAGGGATGTTAAGTTGCTGTAGCTTCTTCTTTACCGGTAGAAATTTACGTCTCTGCTCTTGGACTGCCATGGTGAAATCGGGGTATATCGAGATGTCCATCCCCTCATGCCGGAGCCGTCCCTTCTCTCTGGATAGGAGCAGGGCCACATCTCGGTCCTGGTAATTGAACGGGCAGGTGATTATTGGGCGCGTAGTCGCCCCAGACCAGGGTGGGCCGCAAGCGCCCTATGGGCCCGCTCCACCACCAACACCGGTGAGAAAGCCTCCCGTCCAAATAAAGCAATGAGAAGGCGCTCCACATAGTCCTCCATTCTCAAAGTTGCAGTTGTTTCTGACACCCAAAATGCGAAGGTTATTCCTTCGAGAACGGGATTCGAGATCCCATTTTTGGCCGCGATCACCCTCAGCACTATTTCCATTTCCAGCGTGCAAGACGTAGTCGTGGTAGAAGCGTCCCCCAGGTCCGAAATGGGCCTCTCTGACTCCCCCAAGCATTCCTCATGTTGATCTACTTTGTGTGACACTCCGTCTAGCCGCGCAGCCATGGAGTCCATTTTGGATTCAATAGTGGTCAGGCTAGACTGCATGGCCAGGAGCAGATCCTTCAGATCAGTAGTCGAGGGTGCCCGAGTTTCCGCCTGTTCCTCTTCAGGGTCTGTGTGCGAGCGTGTGCCTTTTCGCGCCTCGAATGTCAGCTTCGATTGGCGACTGTTGGGTTTCCCCATGCTAACCAGTCGCCCCGTGTATTTCTCAGCATCTGTCTCCTTCCCTGGCCAGATAGTAGTAAGTAGGGCTCACGCTCAAGGTCTCCTCCTTCAAAACATAATGCCAAACAACAATGGATCTGCCCCCGGAGATGCCCAGGGGAGGAAAGGTCCATGCCCTCCTCCTCGCACACCAGAAGGGGGCAAAAAACAATGGGGGGGGTGTCTCAAGTGCCTTCACAGCATGCCTCCCTTGAAATCAAATGTAGTCCCTTCAGTGCTGTCTATGCCCCCTATGTGACCCCAGCCAATGGCACTGTATTACACACTCCTGGGTTGGTGAGACCTTCCCCAGGATCTCCTAGAAGCTGTGATGTCTCGTTCATGTTGAAGGTGTGCTCCCCTATTCACAGCGCTATAAGCGTCTAGCTCCGGACAGGCAGTGAGCAGGCACTTCCCCAGGCCTTCCCAAGCCCAATCTCCACCCGGTGTCAGAACAGCCCAGAGGCCTCGCACCCCCAGCTCAGCGCTGTCTGTCCCGGACCCAGCGACACCAAAGTGGACGATGTGCCCAGCAGCAGGCTCGACGGACTGCAGCAAGCCCCACTCACCGCCTGCGCTCTCCTAGGGAACCCCCTTTAGGGACAGGGCAAGCCGGCTTTCTGCTGCATTCCGCAGCCTCGCCCCGTCCCTCAGTCATGCAAAACCAGCTTCCCGCCGATGCCCCAAGCCACTCCACAGGCCTCCACCGCACTGGCCAAGAATGGAGGTATCAGAGTCGATATCCTCCCCTCCTCCTGCAGTCCTCAGCCGCTGCCTGCAGGCTCCTCCGTCCGCTCCATCGACTACAGTGCCTCAGACATCCAGGTCTGGCAATACAGCCCCAGCATTCACGCAGCCTCTCTCCCAGTTCCTCCGAGAACTGCCGCCTCCAATGCCCACGGCAGACCCCAGTTCCTCTCAGCAGCCAGGCAGCAAAAATTCAGTCGGGGGTCACCGACCTTCTCACCCACACTGCGGAAGAGCGCCCCGCACGACATATCTCAGCAGCCTCCTCTACAGCGCCAGCAGTCTTCTCGTGTCCGCCATGTTAGGGTCGACCAAAGCCTCAGATCAATCGCGCAGATCTGCACCCCACAGCCAGGTAGGGGCTTATTTTGCAATCCCAGGGATGCCGGAGTAGTTCATCTGCATAGTGGTTGATTTTTAAGTGTTCAGGAAGCCTAAATGGCTAGGATAAGTGTTAGATATTTCTCCGAGCAGCAGGAGCCTCACAGACGCGACCAATCCTGCTTGGCGCCCTCTAGCGCCTCCATTTTTTCAAAAGTATATTTATATTATTTTTTTATTGTTTTTTTTTTCAAATTTTTTTTGGGGAGACGCACACCCAAAGCATACCTTTCTCGATCACTGCGCGGAACCTAGCCGCCATTTTAGTATTGTTGTGTAGGATCCACGTAAGGTGTGCGATGGGTGCATATTTTCCTGCGCAATCGCTATGCGACCGATATGCGACTCCTGGCGCTTACGCAAAATATACGTATTACGTTACGCAACGCTTGCGTGCTTCCGCTTGACGTCATATACATTTTTGATGCGGTGGGACTCGCGACTACAGCGAAATGTTTTAATGTTTAAAAAGATATATATTTGTATCAAATAAAAATCTTAAGACAAGCCATTCTCGGAGCTAATCATAAAATTAATATTCTTTTACTTTTAATAAACCTTTATTACTTTTAAATAGAATTTCGGGAAGTCGCGTAGGGTTTGTGCTGCCTGTGCGCAAGGTGCGCGGACCCATGTGACTTCAAAAAAATACATTTGATTGATTCATAACACTTCCTATTCTAACTATTGAAGGTCCCCACCCATTTCAATCATTCTACTTAGACTTTCTTGGAAGGAACATCTCTCTGCTGAGAAAAACCTTTTTTTGGCAAAATGGACCACTATTATTAGTTACAACGGCTTCAGGACTGCAGCCACCACCTGATTCAGACTACTCTTCAGATGAGGAATTTGTTCATGAACCTCCACCTCCTGAGAAGTACACCTCAGTGGTGTGGAAGTTTTTTTCTATACTGGAGGGACAGAAGAAAGTCAACGCTGTGAAGGCGACATGCAAAATCTGCAAAAGGGTGTTGTCAAGAGGTGACCCCATTTAGAAATACTCTTGCGGAACCACGAGTATGATGAAAAATCTAAAAACACATCCTGTGAACTTGGTAAGGGAGGAATGTAGAACACTGGCTCAAACTCCTCCGTCTGCAGTTCCTGGCACCTATGCTGCTGTTACGTTCTCTGAACGTTTGGACATTCGTCCTCAATTTGCCAATGCAAAAATGCACTGTATTACCTGTAATAGATTGCTCTGCTATGGAGAGCAGTCTGTTGATTTGGTCTGTCGGTGCTAGATTTTTTTTCCCCTGAAGTTCATTGTTATGTGTCTGTAAAGACATTAAGTACCCAAATGGTTCTCTCACAATGGTTCCTAAATGCACACAGACTCACAGTGTGACTCTAGACAAGCAACAGTATCCCTTGGACTTTACCAAACCTAATTTACTAGTTTGGAAGAGTTAAGATGAGTGCACACATTCCACATATTTTAGAACTGCAGTTTAGTGTGCAAGCCTGACTCATTTTGCAAATATACAAGCAATGACTGATTTCTAATTCTACCAAAACTTGAGAATAGCATAGGTTTGTAAGCAGTTATATATCTGCAATCACATAAAGTACCCAAATACTTCTATCACATTGGTTCCCAAATGCACACAGACTCACAGTGTGATTCTAGACATGCAAAACTATCCCTTGGACTTTCATCAAAAAAACATTCACTAATCTGAAAGAGGTAAGATGACTCAACACATTCCACATATTTTAGAACTGCACTTAAGTGTGTAAGCCTGACTCATTTTGCAAATACACAAGCAATGACTGGTTTCTAATTCTACCAAAACTTGAGAATAGCATAGGTTGTTAAGCAGTTATATATCTGCAATCACATGAAGTACCCAAATGCTTCTATCACAATGGTTCCCAAATGCACACAGACTCACAGCGTGATTCTAGACAAGCAAAACTATCCCTTGGACTTTATAAAAAAAACATTTACTAATCAGAAAAAGGTAAGATGACTGCACACATTTCATATATTTTAGAACTGCACTTTAGCGTGCAAGCCTGACTCACTTTGCAATCACATAAACAATGACTGTTTTTTAATTCTACCAAAACTTGAGAACAGGATAGGTTTTTTAGCAGTTATATGTTTTCAAAAACATGAAGTACCCAAATGATTCTGTCTCAATGGTTTCAAAATGCATATAGACTCACCAGTGATTTTAGGCAAGCAACGGTATTATTTGCACTTTACCCAAAAATATTTACTAGTCTGGAAGAGGTAAGATGACTGCACACATTCCATATATTTTAGAACTGCACATTAATGTGCAAGCCTGACTCATTTTGCAAACACATAAGCAATGACTGGTTTCTAATTCTACCAAAACTTAAGAACAGCATAGGTTTTTCATCAGTTATATGTCTTCTAAAACATGAAGTATCCAAATGCTTCTGTCACAATAGTTCCCAAATGCACACAGACTCACAGTGTGATTCTAGACAAGCAAGAGTACTCCCTGGACTTTACCAGGAAAAACACATTAATCTTATTAAAAACAAAGACACCACATACAAACCCTCACACATTTAAAACTCACCTTTCAAATTGATTTGTAGATTAAGAGGTATGTCAGTCACACACCAGAATTTCTTATTCAGAATCTCTGTACTGCACTGTCCTTATCAAAATAGAAAATTGGCAATGTTTTCCTCTCATTCTGCACACATATACATGTAAATATGAAATCACATTGCTTCCCATATTAATTCAAAACCTAACACACATTTCAATTGGTTACACATTTCAACCCGTTTCCAATTGACATAAGTTTGAACCCTACCCCCAATCTGCTTACTGCCTGTTACCATAGTAACAGTTCATTGAACACTCAACTGAGCACAAAGGTCACAAGTTCAGCACACAATGTTGCTAATCCAAGCAGCAAGTGTGCTTGACTTTTTAAATTATCTTCTTATCCTTTGCAATGTTCCTTTCAAACAGTTTTTGTTAACCAATAAGAAACATGCTTTTAAAAAACAGAAACATACACCCTACTTTTCAGTCTAGAATGTTCTCAAACAGCCAATCATTTTTTTTCTTTTTTCAAAACTGCATTTTATCCACCGTTTTAGAAAAACCTTAGTTTTCAAACTGCCATTTCATTTACAGAGACCATCTGCGTGCATCCAGACCTCCTTTCAAGATGCTTAGAGTGTGGATTGTGGGACACAGCTATATTTTCTGGACCCAAAGGTATGCAGAAAACTGATGCATTGACAAAGACCTGGCTTTGCCAAATGTAGACATTAAATGGATTAGACAGAGAGGATTAAAGTGGCACCAATTGATGCCATTGGTTCAAACATTTGTACATCTCCAACACCCTGACCTGGTGTCCCAAGTACACCAAAGTGCACCACCAGCTATTAACAACACCCTTACCACTCTCCTACTGAATGGACATGGCTCATTTGCTACACATGTTTATACTGGGACGCTTGCGTTTGTCTCAATCCCTCTGGTGTGTAACCATGTTGGCAGCACCTGCACTCTGAGATATGTTCAAACACCATTTATGGAGTGATATGTAAGGTTAGATATATGCTCATTAGCAAGCACTAAGAAGGCCTGCATGTCTGCTTCTGGCACTGTATTGTATTGTACTATAGCTTTACAGTAGCTCTTTCCTCTTTTAGAGGAGCCAACATGCTTTTAAGGGAATAGATCCTAATTCAAAATTTCATGGATGAGAGCTGGGGGAAGCATGTTGTCTGAGGCATCATCTAGTTTTAGTGTTGTACAAGAGAGAAAAGCAACACATAAGAGCTTCTTACACAAGAGGTGGTAAATACACAGGTTTGTGATATGAGCAAAACGTAGTTGATGAATATGGGAAAATCCAAGAGCCAGATGTACAACTGTTTTTTGCAGTCACAAAGGGGCATTTTGCCCGTTTGCGACAGCAAAAAACAGTTGCACAATGTACTAACACTATTTTGCAAGTCGCTTATCTATTAGCGACTCGCAAAATAGGGTTAGAGACTCGCTATTAGCAAAGGACCTGCCAAGGGCGTCCCTTCCTAATAGCGAGTGCAAATTCCATTAATGAGTGTTTTGCGATCGCATTTTTGGTCACAAAAATCTTGCAGTTTACCACCTACTTCAAGTAAGTGGTAAAACATTTGCAAACAGGAACGGGGTCCACAGGGAACCCTTCCCTTTTGTGGATGGGAGCACAAATATTTTTCAAGAGCAGGCAGTGGTCCCAGTGACCACTGCTTGCCCTTAAAATTTGTTGCTGATTGTAATTTTTCTTTTTTAAATGTATCCCATTTTCCTTTAACGAAAATGGACTGCTTTAAAAAAAATCTTTATTGACAAAGCAGTCCCAGACATGGTGGTCTGCTGACACCAGCAGACCACCATCCCTGGAAGTGCTAGCCATTCCAAATGGGGTAGCAAATTGCAATAGCCTCATTAATATTCATGAGGCATGCAATTTGCAACCCTATTAGGAATCACAAACAGCGTCTGAAACACTGTAGTACTTGAATTTTGTTACTCCCAAATGGCGATTCGCAATTTGTCGCAATTAGCGAGTCGAAAAATTCAATGGTCATACATCTGGCTCCAAGTCTTTATTGCATTTCCAAATTCTCAGATTTGTTGATAGTTTGAATTCTACTTTGGAGTACAATAACTATGCAAATGTATGTGTGAGAGGGAATTATTAGAATGACAACACTATCGATCAAAGGTTTCTCCTTTGGCAGAATAAGAAGGATGATTACATCACATGGACATTTGGGAGAAAAATTTACAATTGTTTTGCTCAAAACTGCACAGGAAAGTTACTGTGCTGCGTTGTGTGAAAAGGAGAAAGCAGTATAGTGTTATATCAACTAAGAATCATTGGTGAACAACCAAGCTGTCTACACAGACACGTTTGTGTTAAAGTCTAGCACCGGAAGGGAACCCTTCCAGTAAGAAACACTTTGATTACACTAACTTTACAAAATGTCCTACGTTATACGTTGTAATGTCCAGTGCATCAAAATGCAAAGTCTGAAAAGGTTGGAGAAAAGAAAGATTCTTCCACTTTGCACCTTCCTCCCGAAGGCGTACTACTTTGGTGCAAAGCCTTATCCACCATTGTCAGTGGGCAGGCGTGGTGTTCACAAAAGTAAACTGAGATGAAAGTCTAACTTTACGACTTTCGGTATTTACAAAGGGCATTTATGAGTAGTAAAGTTAGACTTTTGTCTCGGTTAAACTTAAGTTTTGGCCTTAAGTTTAACTTAGACAAAAACCTAAATTTAAGACCAAAACATAACTTTACTACTCATAAATGCCCTTTGTGAATACCGAAAGTTATAAACTTAGACTCTAGTCTCAGTTTACTTTGAGAATCGGGCCCCATGAGTGTAAGCATGGAAATCTCATGTAATACCTATGGGAAAGCCCATTAATGCAAAGTAATGTGAAGTAGCACAAAATGCTACTTTGTGTTACTTTCAGTAGTTTTGTGCCAGAAAGTGCATTACAAATCAGTACTTTGTACTGGTTTGAGTCCCTTTCTGTGACTTTCCAGCAGCTCAAAGTGTTGCTAAATCTTGCCTTTGGTGTGTAATGCAAAATGCTCAATGTCAACCAGAGTAACTCCTTTAAAACAGAGTATTGTGACCCCTTCTTATTAGATTTTTCTGTCTTGCACGTTCTAGATTGACGATTTAAGAATGTCCAATGTAGGGACCATGTGCTTAATCTAGACATGGCATCACTGAGGCCAGAAATGCCCGTTTCAGAGCATGGGCTTGTGGAAGATACAGTGCAGTTTTCGTATTATGCAGAATTAGTCTCTTTTCACTTTTTTCATTTGAGGCTGAAAGGGGAATTTTGAAGCCTCAAATCACACTAAGATACTTCACTTCATTCGAAGTGGTTGACTACTGTCCAATTTCTAGGGGCCATGAGGATATAGGAATATGTTTTTGCACTGACCACAGGCAAATATTATAGTTTTGAGGACAAATGTTTAGAGGATTCTTCTAGTTCTAATTTTATTTGAGTGTTGGTGGCATTATGGTGTAATGTGGGGTTCGAGGAGTTCAAAAGATCAGTGATTGCTCCAACCATGGGATGTCTACTCAATAGATGAAAAGCAAAGGGCTGAAACAAGGTTGTGAAACAATGTGTAATATTTCCTTGAAGATTAAGACTTGGTCACAGTGTCGAATAGTTTTGGGCTAGTGTTTGATTGCCAACTGTGTCAAATGCTGAGGACATGGGAGTGAAAGCAGGGCATCAATTGTATGTAGGTATGCTTTAGTATTTCTAAAGTGTAAAGCTATACGGCTAGCAACAGAACATTGTACAGGTGGCAAGCCCCAGTAACGATACAAGGAAGGGGGCCAGCATCATCACAGATCATCCCACAACTGAATTTTAGTAGTCTGTTCTGTTTAATGAAACCTGGGATTCAGGAGAAACTTGCTTCTCAATGATCTTTACATAATACTTATTGTTACTTATCGATCTGTAGCTTGCTGAATCAGGATGGATAGGTATCTCTATCTTTACGGGTCACTAGGAAAATTACCAGCTGATAGGGAGGAATTTATGATCTTTTCCTCAGTACAGTAGCAGAGATGTCTAGGAGATCTTATAGGTTGCTCTTTTTGGTGATGATGTGATATAGTGCATCCTTGAGACTGTGGGAGTCACCAACCATGCTCAAACTCTCTCCTTGCATGTTTCAGCAGGCTTTGCTGTTGTCCCCATCACAGTGGCTCCTTTTGCTCCTGCTGTGGCTCCAGTTTGTATCTAGTTGTAGACCTGACCGCAGCCAGTGGTCTTGACTAGCTACCACCCATCTTGGTGATCTATCAGCAAAATAGAGTTTTTCTACAGTACTCCCAGAGTACAGTCAAAAAACATTGCTATTTAGGAGACTGCCGAACACTCAGGTAAAAGAGATGGGAAAAATCAATAAAACGCCCCCCCCTGCACTATCATTCTGCAAGTTTGTAGACAAACACTTTTTTTCAAGCTGAAACATTGATGGTCCCGAATAGCATCCAAATAGAAGTGGGTGAAGACGTTTTAAGTAGGAGTCCTTGTTTCATTTCTGCCGTCGCTGAAAAGAGCAGAGAAATTATGATCTCATGATCACCACTTTCTCTGAGCTGCAATTAATTAATTACAGAGCACAGCCACTAATAAGTTTCACTGCTTGGTGACTTTGTTGTCAGTATATTTTAATAATAAATTCATAACATCAATTTATAATTTAATAATGTTCTTTCAAATGTAAAACGAGTAAAAATGCATGGGCGTTGTTTAGCAGTGCAGCATCAGAATCCCTGCTGCCCGCATCCCAGTATAAACAAAAACGCGTCCCTGATCTCCTGGAGAAAGTCCAGTCTAAACCATGATCTTCTCATCTATTGTAAAGCCTAAGTCTGTTAGCGAAATAGGAAATGTGATGCTGCACTCAGTTATGGTAAGCAACTTGATTTTGTTGTTGAATTACGTTTGCTTGATAGTGTTCAGCTGCTGGCTTCCAAGGATAGAAAAGAAATTGGGTAATCAGATTCCTCTGGATTATCAGAATTGTAGGAAATCAACCTTGAAGCAAGTCATGCTGGAATGTTTGCCTTAGTCTGGAAGCTATCTTTGCTGGCTTTAGAACTCTGTTCACATTACCTCTGCTAACCATGAGTAAAGTGCCTGAGCTCCTCCTTTAAACATCATAAAATTGGCTTTTTCCTGATTGTCACACTTAACTTATATGTAAGTCCCAAATATAGGGTGTATATAATGCACCAGGGTCTGGTAGTTATATAACCCTTGTGAATTGCAGCAACAGTGCTAGCTGTTCTAGGTAGGAAACCAGTGTGCAGATTAAAATAGTCATACTGCTAACTCAGAAAGGTGATCTGGTACAACAATAGTTAAACCACTGTTTTTACTAGTTATTATGAGAAATTGGGATACTGGTTGACTAGAGTGTGAACCCTGGTCAATCAGCAACCACAATCCTTGACAGAGCAAGGCACAAGCTAACCCCACTGGTGTTCAACCCCCTGATAGCTTGGTACAGAGCAACCAGGCCTACTGTAGAGGCAATGTTTAAAGTATTGGTGCAACACGTAATCAGTAATACAGTGAAAACACCAACCAAAAAGGATCCCACACCAGGTTAAAACAAGACCAAATTGACAAAAATACAATCTGTAGAAGTGGAGTTATGAATTTTGAAAGAAGAAAGTGTAAAATAGTTCCTAAAATCACAGAGAGCCAAGTGAGGCCATCTTGTTGTGCCGTAACAGGGTTATGGTGACATAGTAAGGCCTACCATGATGAAGTGCAGGTCAGATATACAGCTAGATTCATCATTGTCCCGTTTCACGAGTCCTTAATAGCGATTATTAGGGACTCACTATTAAGGACTTGCAAAACGGGATTAATGTAGAAATCGCAAAAATAATTGCGATTCCTACAGCTTCCTTATTTGCGATTAGCAAATTGCTAATCGCAAATAAAGAATGACTCCCCATTCATTCCTTATTTGCGATTAGCAATTTGCTAATTGCAAATAAGGATGCGATTTCAAGGGTGCCAGGGGTGTCCAAAAGAAACCCTGTAGCACCACTGAAATGTAATTTTAGACTGATGTTGCGCACACACACATGTCCATGTGTGTGTGTAACATACAACTTAGAAAAATGCACTAAAGTTTTCGCTATTTACCACGAAGTCAGATTTCGCGGTAAATACCGGCCAAAAATAGCGATTTTGCAATTTTTAAATGCTTCTTGAATTGCATTTAAGGAATCTCTAATTGAGATTCCTTAAATGCAATTATTTGCAAATATGCGATTTCTAAAAATGCGATTTTTGCATTTGGGCTGATGAATCCCAAATGCTAAAATAGCGCTTGCAAAGGGCCAGATTCCCAGAATCTGGCCCTTTGCGAGCCGTTTTTGGCTTGATGAATCTGGCCGATAGTCACCAGGTTAGACCCACTCAAGTTTACCTTTGCAAGTTTGTTCCCAGAGTCCTTTTTGCATTGAAGAGGGCTGTGAGTAGCAGGCAAAGTGTTGCAGGAGGCTTGTGGTTCAAGTGTAAAGAGACGGCCGGTGTCACAGGTGAGCATTGCTGGAGCTTTGTGTTGGTGCTCCCCAAAAATAGTCGATGCTGCAGTGAAAAGACTCATGCTGAGGGTGCTTCAGACTGATTTCCAGTGCAGGTGACAGGATATTGGTGCAAAAGGGCCAGTTTGCGGTCACAGAAATTCCAAATGTTTGATTTCAGTGCCTTTGAGCTATACCAAGGGTCTAGGACCTGAGAGACACAACCGGAGGTCAGAAAATAACTGCAGCTTCGTCCAGGGGCTAGTGCAGTATGTTGTGAAGCCCTTTATGTCCCTGAGGCTCAGATCAGGAGTCTACCAGACTGGCCTTGTAGTCACTCCGAGGTCCTGGGTTCAGGTAAAATTGTAGGTTCAGTTCTCTTTCCCCAAGTAAGAGGGCAGCAGGTAGCAGGTCAGAAAACCAGGACAGCAGTTCCTTTACAGTACCAGTCCAACAGCAGCACATCAGTCCTTCTTCCTGGAGTATCAACAGGTCCAGAAGTGCACTGATGAGCTGATGTCTCATGTCCAGTATTTATTTGTGTCTTTGAAGTAACGGAGAAGCTTCTAGAGGTTTCCCTTTGAAGTATGCAGGCATCCATTCTCTCCTCTCCTGGATAGGGACTAACTACACAGGGTGTGCAGACCTTTATGTGGAGGCAGGACACAGCCTCTTCAGGTGTAATTAGGGCTGTGCCAAGCTCCTCTTCCCATCCTGCCAATGATGCCCAATCAAGGCACACTTAAGCTCCCGATTGTTTGTGGTTATCTAGGAGAAATACACAAAGCTTAAATGTCAGCTGCACCCAGTATACCAGAGACTGGCTACAAGCACTAAATAGCTAAGGCAAGAAAATACCAACATTCTAAAAACACTATTTTCAGAAATGTAACTTTAATCAGATTTCACCATAATTTATGATTTTAGGTTAGGATTCCAGAGACACCAAACATGAACCAATTACTTATTCCCATTTGGAAATTACACCTATTAAATGTAAGAAGGTAGGTCCAATGTTACTGTATAGTAGTAGTAACCTAATGAAAAACTAATTTGAGAGTTTGTACCTACAAGGCCATCTAAAACTTAAAAGTACATCTTCTCCTTTTAAATACTTTGCACTCTGCCCTCTGTGTTGTACTGGGCCTAATCTAGGGTTGATATATATAGTAAAAAGAAAGGTTAAGCATGGCAAAAGGTTTATTTTGAAGCAAAGCGTACAATGCACACCGATTTCTGAATTTATAACTTTTCTACAAGGCTCAATTTGTTAACATGTGCTATGCCGTGACGTGTCCTGTCTGTTACACGTTTCCATAATATTTTAATTAAACCATACAATAGTTATTTTGTGGAGCAACATGCACTACTGTTGAACTTATCGAATCAAACATTTGCAATCTTTAACAAAATACGCAATGTATACATTTAATTTTCAGTTTCAACAATTCTTAGAACATTCTCTTTTAACATAATACAGATTGGCACTGGTACCAACAATTTTCATTTGCAAAATCCTTTAACAGTCAAAAATTATTTGCTGTTTGTAGTTAACACCCAATGTATTTTGGAATTCGATGCTTCCTTCTTCAGGGGAAACTGAAAAGAAAGTAGGAAGACAGGATGAATATATTCAATGTTCAACATGATCTGCTATGATCAACTGTGCTTTGTTGTGAAGTAGGCCGCTATCCTACCTTTACCCCCACATCGAAAGACTGTTCAATAATCAACTTAAGAGCTAGTACTACTACCGACGCTAGTATGCTAACATAGAAAAACATGAAGATTCTTACCCAATGTGTCTTCTAGTTCTGAAAGTGATCACCTTGCTGTTCATAAACCAAAGGTAGTGAGACCGTCTTAAATTTTATAGTGCGCAGGGATAACATTCATTTGACTGTTACAGGTATCTCCGTAAGTTCAAAATGCATGAAAAAGCGTGACATTATTTTAATCCCAGACTTATGCATACTTTTTTATTACATATTTCTGAAACTTGATGGTACACAAGTTCAACTTCCTTGGCTACACAGAACGAATTACACATATTAATTAGACACAATTTTGAAAAAAGGTATTGTTCCTCTGAAAAAGAAACTCTTTCTACCTCACATGATGATTTGGCTCCCTCTCCTACCCACATTTTTGGGTTGAGATGTAACTCTCCAGCTTTCAAGTTTTGCTCCATATACATCTCTTTCACACAGGTGCATCTTTCACTTCCTTTAAATATTCTGATTAATTTTGTCGACAATATTTAGATAATTATTTAAATTGTATACACAGGAATATTATTTTTATCAACCCAACGTCTTGAAAATGGTCTGACGGTCTCATACCCAACACAGACCGAAATGTCGACTGCAACATCTATTTCTTTGCTTATTTGTTGATTTGAAGGAATTGTTTTCTGTTGTATAAGATGTTTTCGTTTACCAATTCACAGAATAGCTGTACACATAGTTTCTTTGCAGGCAACTTTATGCTACCTCTAGAACTATGTTTGGTTGATTTCAACTTCATTTTCCCTGGTCCTTATTCGTCCATATATTAAATATATGTCTTTGTTTGAAGTAAAGTCTGCCCCATGTGTTAAATTTTAATGACTTTATGACAGAAGCCTACTAAGCGAAAAAATTCTTTCAATGCCAGGTTGTTCAAAAGTTCACCACTAATCAGGGTTGAACAGCTCCAAAGATCCTTTTGAGATACTATCTTTGAAAATGATCTACAAACAAAATCCCTTTTAAAGAAAGCAACATTGAAAGTCTGATTGTTAGTGGCCAGGAATTGAGTTAAACATGTGCAGATAATCGGTTCTGCACCATTATGCAAATTACTGCTACCATATGCTATACGGAGTAAGAACACTAAAGACAGATGCAACTAGGTTACGAAAACAGCACACAGCAATATTTCACTACAAATCAAATTGAAATTCATTTGCTACGTAGCAGACACTGACCAGCTGCTTGTGAAGAAAAAGTTAATCACAAAGCTGACCAATTTTATCTGTTTCCATGTACTTGTAGTGGACATAGATTTATCTACTTACCAAAACCATCATGCCCCAACGTGCTGTGGAACGGCCCCAAAGGAAGGTCAGGTGGGTTGTAATTGCAGAGCTGTACCCAGACTAAGCAGCCCACCACCAAAGCTGCTGCATAGGGCCATAAAACAACTACTTAGACAGCCATAAGATAAAGAGCTGCAATGGCAAGCAGGGAGAAGATCCAAACTCCAAAAGTCATTAAGGCTGATGCTGAAGCCAGCACATCCCGAGTCGCTAGCAAAACTCCTGAATTACCACTTCTATCCACCAATGTATATACGGCTGCTGCACTCTTAAATCCATCAACTGCATTTCATAGTGCATAAAAACACAATATTGTCAAAAAATGGGCTGCATGGTTAGAGACTTTTGAAGATTTCATAGATGGCATAGATGAAAAAGATGATAAAAAGATTATTAAGTATCTGAAGAACATGGCTGGTGAAGGAGTGTAAGAAGGCATGAAAAAGATTCCACTAGAAGGTGAAGTGATGTTAAATGTCAAATTAAAACAGCCTTGAATGTCAAATTTAATACAGTGTCAAATGTGGATTATGAAAGATAGGTATTCAGTCAAGAATGCCAGAGACCAGGTGAAATCAGCAATGAGTTTGTTGAGAGATTGAATGTTCTGGTGAAGAACCGTAAATTAAATGAATTTAATCATGAGGAAGCTACCTACCCCAGAGTAATCAGTGGATGTCTGTTAGATTCTTTTCAACAACAAATGCTGAAAGAAACTCTGAGTCTTAGAACAAGTTCTCAAGGCTGCCCATGCAGAAGAATGTTCTGATCATCAAGCGACTTGCATGGAGGCCAGAGGCACCCAAAGTTTGTCAGTTATAAGCCAAGACACAAGGCCAAGGAACAACAAGGAGGTGTTTCCACAGAAAAAGAAAACATGTTACAGACAGGGACTGTCATTTCCAAAAGAAGGAAAATTTCCAGGCATTGAACAGATATGCATTGGCTGTGGTAAAGAGAACCATTTCGTGCAAGGCATAGAAATAAGTAAGTGCATCACAGCGTGAAGATAAAATGGCTGACTGAACGCTGCCTCAGTGATGTTCGACATGCTCCCACAAGGCCACATGATCACACCAACTAAGGCAAATCGACATCAGAGTTGATCGTTGTCTAAATCATCGACAAAGAGTTCCTCAGTGTTAGTTTCCAGTGAAAGTGACAATGACAATTGGGCAATGTCAATGTTTACTTCAAAAAGGGTATACATCCTTTACAAGAACAGATACAACGCATGTCATTACCCTGCATTATTTCTCTGCAAAATCTTTTACAATGCAGGGCTTTACACTGCAAACTATTAAAACGCATTACCCATTACAATGCCCGATGGAGTTAGAATAGTAAACTGCATTGCAATGGACAATGCGCTGTAATGGATTGCGTTGTATAGCCCTGTGTTGTAAAAGATTTTGCGGAGTAAAAAATGCAGGGTATTGGTATGCGATGTAAATGTGTGCGGGGTAAAGTGTCATATTCTTCAAAAAGGCATGCATATGTGGAAATAGTCGACTGTGAGGAAAAATCCATGGCGAAGAAAACTTGACATGAAAGGCGCACTACAAACGTTCAAACATTGTCCGAAGATCACTCTTCAGATAAATTGGTGTTCGATATTCCCAATTGATAGCGGTGCATTGACTAATGTCATACCTGAGGAGAAGTATCAAGAACTATCTCCATTAACACAACTTACAAAGTCAAAGACTACATATTACACATGGACTGCTCCAGCACCCTTAAAGAGTCAAGGTTTGTTTGTAGCCATGATGAAACATAAGTAAACTGTGGTACAAGCACCTCCTCAAATACTTCAAGGAACAGCTTCAAGTGTCTGTTTGCTGAGTTTGAGCAGTACTGCCGATATGGGACTGATATCAGTGAACTACACTATGAAGGCTCATCATGAAACTGTAAGCCAATTTCCTCCATTATTTCATGGGTTAGGAAACTCAAAACAATTGAAGTTACACATAAATGAGGATGTTTATCCTGTTGCTCAAAAGCACAGACAAGTTGTGTTTCACTTGCAAGAAGCTGTTGAAAAAGAATTTAATTTGTTGCTTAAACATAGCATCATTGAATCCTCCACTGGTCCGACACCATGGGTTTCTCCCATTCTAATAGTGCTGAAAAGAGACACTGAAGAACTGTATGGATATGCGTTGACATGCACCAGGCAAACTAGGCAAATAAGCAATTGAGACATCCCGGTCGGCACAATATTGATATGATAAATTGATTGAATGGTGCCAAGTTGTTCTCTCAGCTCAACCTAAAGAAATGTTATCACCAATTGGAGCTTGAAGAAAACTCCAGGTACATTACAACTATTTCTGAGCATATTGGTTTGTTTTGCTACAAGCGATTGAGTTTTCTTTTATCCTCTGCTGTAGAACTTTTACAAGACCTCATTTGATGCATCAAACAGCCTGTAGTAAATGCATTTAACTATAGTTTTTGGAGCTATACAAAAAGAGAATAACAAAGCTATCATGCAAGTATGTCATTTACAAAATGAGACAGACTTAACTCTGACTGCTGATAAATGTGAATTCCAGAAGAAAAGCTTGAAATTCTTTGACCATGTCTTTTCTGATTGATGTATGGAACTTGATCCAGCTAAATTACAAGCATTGACCACCGTAAATCCTCTACAAGATATTTTTATTTTATGATATCTGGGAATGGCTACTTACTGTTCTATATACATATGAGATTTTGCTACGGGCAGTGCAATATTACTAGAACCAATAAAAAAAGAAAGTGTCTTTTCATTGGTCACAACATTGTTTGAAGAGCTTTCAAAAGATCAAACTATCTACTGAGAGTGCCACTGAAATGGCCTACTTTGATCCCAAACATCATACAGAGGGTTTGGTTGAGACTAGCCCTTTCAAGCTTTCAGACAGGCAAATGGCTGCAAACATATTGTGGCTTATGCCAGTAAAAGCCTGTCACATACGGAACGCGCTTTCTGGCAACCTGAAAAAGAAAGTTTGGCAGTGGTTTGGGCTGGTGAATATTTCCATGCGTTTCTGTTCAGAAAGCCCTATACAGTATTGACTGATCATCAAGTAATGTTGACGTTATTCGACAATCCCAAAGTCAATAGGCATCCTAGAATTGAACATTGGGGTTTGAGGTTAAAAGAATACAACTATATGATGCTTCATCGTTCAGGGAAAGATCAGAGTCCTGCTGATTGTTTTTCAAGCGTGCCATTACAATTACCTGGTACCTCATCTAAGACAGCGTAGGCTTACATAATTTTTTTGATGTGAAATTGAGCACACCAGCTGCCATGTCTTCAGAACAAAGTGTCCCTGCCCAAAGCAAAATTAGTGACATGTTAAAGATAAAAGACATTATTGCACATCAATCGTGGAACAAGCACTCTCTAGACCCCCTCAATATTGACAGTGAGTATTTGAAGAGATGAACTTTTGGTGATTCAAGAAAGCCTCATTCTGCAAGGTACACAGATTGTTATTCCTGAAAGTCTCCAACAACAATTGTTTAACGTTGCCCATCAGGGACATCAAAGAATAGCTGCCACTAAGAGAGCTCTCCATGATCGATTCTGGTTTATGTATCTTTATGAAAGGATTAAAGAAGAGTTGAAGACTTGTCACATATGCAACTGTCTTTCATCTCAAGTTATTCAGCACCTTTTGAACATGTCAGAATTGCAACATCTTCTTTGGAGAAAATAGAAATCGATTTCTTTGGACCTCTTGAGAATGGACATTATCTTCTAGCTATTGTTGATAAATACTCCAATTATCCATTGGTAGAAGACCTTTCATTCAATACTCATGCAAAGGTAATTTAAAAGTGAGATGGAAATTCAAGGGAGCTTCCCTGCAATCTTAAAATCTGCCAATGGCTCATCTTTTAATAGACAAGAATTCAAAGACTTTATGAATCACCCCGATATAAATCATCAAAAAAGCACTCCTCTTTCGCTCCAGGCCAATGGTCTGACAGAGCGGTTCATGAGTACTCTAAAAAAAGCTGTTGAACGTGCTGCATTTGAGAAGCTCAATCTCAAAATTGTTTTGAACACTACTCTTCGAGCTTACCGTTATACCCCTCAATCAACAACAGAGGAAAGCCCTACAACTCTCTTGTTTAGAAAAAACACGACAACCAAGCTGCCCCAATGGACCAACCTCAGACCCAAGGCTGAGGAAGACATTTATGCTACAGAGTTTGATTGCAAACAGAAGATGAAAATTTGTGCTAACAGACGATGTCATGTAAAATATATCACCTTTACAAGAGGAGAATGAGTGCTTCTCAGACAACACAGGAAAAGAAAGTCTGATGCTTCTTTTGAGGATGAACGCTTTACTATCACTAACACCAACGGACGCATGCTGACTGCCCAGTTACCTTGGAAGTCCATTGCAAAAAAATCATCTAATTTTTTTATATGAGACCCATCAATCACCAAAGATCTAAGTCAATGTAGAAACTGGTTCCAACAGACTGTTGATGACTCTGTGTCTGCTGATAGTTCCACCTCACATGTGCAAGTCACTGACATTTTAACTGCCTATGATCCACAACAGTTTTTCCCACCCCACCTCTTACAACAGCCCTAACCCTTCTCTCTCAACACTAAAAACTCACAGGTCCGCTGTCGACACTGGCCCTTCTACCCTCACCCCCCTCAACAGGTCCACACTCTAATCCCGAAAAAAGCTGTCCATCAGTGGCATCAAGCCTTCCTAAAATGTCCTGGTGGGTGCTCAGCATGCCATGCTGGGCCTCCTGCACCCCTTGCTGTTTTAGCAGTACTTGCTGCAAAAGCACCCCTGTGGTTGGGAGGGAGTGGCAATTTGGGACCTTGATTGCCTGCAATGTTGGCAGTGGCCAGGATGCCACTGACTGGTGACACATGGAACCTTCCAAGGCAGTGGCAGTAGTAGGTTCCTCCTCCTCGAGAATCATAACTCGGTGATACTCGAACAAAATGGCCTCCATTTTCTGGATGTGCAGCAAAATGGCTATCTTGCATTGAGAGTCCGGGACCTGGCCTCAAGCAAGAACAGATAGATGATCCAATGAAAGAATAAAAAGACATGAATTGTAGTACTTACTGCAAACCCTTGATTATATAGTCAGACAGTCCCCTAGGGCAAATGGTATTATTTTTAGGTCACAGCCTTTTTCCCACACAAAATCACATAATACCGTATTTAGTGTGAATTCATCCATGATGCCCAGCTTAATCAAAGACAGATTTTTGCTTAAATGGATGAAAGGTTTAGATGACTTCCTGGAGTGAAATTTTCACACCATACTTAAGGTGTTATTTGAAAAATGACTGAGCTGCAATATATACATTATCTTAGAAACATATGCTGCATTAAATGTATACTGCACAAATATTTTGACTATATATAACATGAAAATTAAGTGTGGCAACCTGGTGGGGCAGCATGTTTTTCAAACAACTAATGGCATGTCATATCAATTCCAGTGGCCTTGCTTTCACCCTATTCCCTTCTGATTACCAGAGTATAGACTAGGTCCACATTACACCCTCCACCCCAAAGTAATTAATTTTTCTAGACTATTAAGCAAGTGAGGGGTGGGTAACTTACGATCCCATAAAATGTCAGGGCTTGAGCTAGGCTTGGGTTTGGCAATGGACACGTTGGGTCATATGAAGTAGGCTTAGTCATGTGGTTATTGGAAGGTAGAAGAAGAAACAGAGCAATGGAAGCCATGAAAAGAGGAAACGTAGGCAGCAACAGTGGAAAAAATGTGTCACATGCAGAGATTGGATTGTGGGCTGGCTGGGACAGAATGGGAAGGTTCTTGGTACGAGTGTGCTCTGGGCAACAATACTTTTCTTGTTCTGATTTGTCTCCATGCTAGAGCTGCTGAGACTGACACACATAGTCCACATACCCTATAGGATTGTGTCAGAGTGTCCTACATGGTTTATGTAATTCAGAATGCTACATCTGTGGGCTCTGTTCTATACACCTAAATAGAATGAGCCTCCTAAAGACTTCACCTGACCCACAATTTTAAGTAAAGACCTTGACATGTTTACATCTGTCACTATAATGACACTTTTGGTCAGACCCCATGGACAACACTTCGTAGTTTAGTAAAATGCACTACACACATTCCTGAGATGGGCATAATGGCATATAACCTTAGAAGGAATGAATGAGAGATTTGTGGAGCACCTGGTTACTCCATAGAGTGTCCCCACGCTAAGCAATAGCACCAATCGCAGTCAGAAAAGTCAGATTGCAGATAAGGACCGCTAGATCTACTGACTCTGCCAAAAGAGCAAGTCTTGAGATCTTTCCGTAACGTTGCCTCTAAGGGTTCGAGTCTCAAGTGCAATGGCATTGAATTCCACAACTTGGCAGCCTGTAGTCTAAAGGAACTGCACCCCAGACACAGTCTCCACACTCTAGAAATCAATGCCAGAACTGCTTTATTGGATCTAAGATGTCTGGAGAGAATATAGGATTTGATCCACGGAAAAAGTAACTAGGACCCTACCAATTCAGTATCCTATGCATGAGACAGAGGGCGTTGAAGGAGACTCTGTGCTTAATGGGGAGCAAATGTAATTCAGCAAGACCTGGACTGATGGTATGCTATTTCAGAATTTGTAATAATATCCAAGCTGCTGCATTCGTTAAATATCTGAAGCATTCCCAGTCAACCTTTGGAGCCCCCTAATAGAGCACAATGCAATAGTCAAGCCTGGACACTAAAAGAGCTTGTGTTACAGTTTTTTTTGCTGGATCTGGTATGAGCGCTAGAGCCTTTTGCAGAAGCCTCAGCACCCCAAAGCACGTGTCCACCTTAGCCCTGATCTGACTATCAAATGATAGCTGACCCAAAGTGCCAGGCCACCATGCGGAGGACCAAATTGAGGGTTGCCTCCCCACCACCATTACCTCAGTCTTGTCTGCATTTAATTTCAGACAACTCGCCTGCACCCAGTGCACCAGATCTGCAGGACAGGATTTAACATTTGCTAGTGCACTGCCATCAGCTTGTGCTAGTGTGATGATTAGTTGAGTGTCATCAGCATACAACACCATACTCACGTGATGGCATTCAATTATATCCACCAGCGGGCGGAGATACTAATTAAAGAGTTTCGGACTCAGTGCAGAGCCCTATGTCACTCCCTGCTGGAGGGGCATTGTATCAGAAGTATAAGGCTTCTGAAACACCTGGAAAAAGTGTATGTCAAGGTAGTCCGCAGACCCCTGAAGAGCTTTTCCACCTATGCCCTGGGCCCACAGTCGTTCCAACAGTACAGCATGCAAAATAGTGTAAAATGCTGCAATTAGGTCCAGCATTAAGAGGGCGGTTGTTCTCCCTTCATCTGCCACTCTTCGCAGTGTCTCTGAGGATAGAACTAAAGTGCTATATTGTGGCCTGAAATCCAATTGAGTCTCATGCAGGAGACTATTTTCAGCCAGTTTCTCCATGAATGGGAGCCATGAGATTGGGCGGAAATTCTCCGGTTTGGAGGGGTCTAGAGTTAGTTTCTTCAAAAGGGGAATTACCATTGTGTGCTTCCACTCAACTGTGAGCCCCCCGGCTTCAAATGATAAATTAAGCAAGGTACATAAAGTAGGAGCAAGGACGGAAAGCCCTGTAGCACAATAGCCTGGTGCGACAGGTCCAACAGAGATTTAATTTTAGCAGCCAGGGAGCAAAGTTTTTCTCCTGATATGCTCTTAATCACAAAGGATCTTTCTGGGGAAGGGTCCCAAGAGGAAGCTGGTGGAGAGAACCTATACATTTTGGCCAAATCAGGAAAAGAGGGCATAGAGAGATGAAACTTTGTTTGCATACAAGTGGGTAATCTGACTTGGACTAGGCGCTCTAATTGTTTATACTTGTCCAAAAATGTTAGAGATTTCAAAATCCTGAAAATCTCACGAGGGGCATTTTTGCCTCATTTATCTTTTGTGTGAAGAAAAGGGTCCGATCCAGTCTGATCTACTTATGATATTCCTATAACACCAGTTGGTAGTTCTCTTTATATTGTATACGGTAACTCTTATGCTAATTGCATTCCAGGTAATTACATGACTTTTTGGTCTGCCTGAAATCCTTCGAAAACCATTCTGTGGAGGGTCTAGAGCAAACAATAATCAGCTGTTTCCTGGAGGCTATACCATTTAAAGTTTTCTCAAGCCAGGCTGAGCCCTGCCCATTGGCAACCTGGGGTCAGTATTCTAGGCATGGAGATTCTCTCTTCAAGGCCGATTAAAAAAACCTCTTGGCTGACCCTAGTCCAATTCAGACTATTAATAAAATGAGCAGATGACAATTTCGCCCTGGGCAGAATATACAAAATCTGAAACAGAATAAGGCAATGGTTAGACCAGACAATAAGGACCGGGGTGGATACTTTCACTGCAGCCAAATTGGCAAAGATGGGGTACAGAATATGCCCCAGGATATGTGTAGGTTTCTGAACTAACTGTTGGAGGTGACGCAACTTAAAGTCCTCCAGTATGCCTGTACCAATGTGTACTATGGGGTCATCAAACTGTATATTTGAATCCCCTACATTTAGGAAGTCTGAATGTTGACCACAAATGCAGGAATAATATCCAATAGAGTCATAATAAACAAAGTGACTGACCCAGGAGGCCGATAGATCAAAAATCCATTTAAAGAGCTCTGGCCCGTGAGAAATGGTGAGAAAAATGCAGCTTCGGAGCCACTAATCTGTACTTCAGATGATCTGCAATTTAGCTGCCGATTGTAGATCACCGCCAGGCCCCCTCCCCTTTGGCCTGTCCAGTCAAGTGATTGCACAGCCTGCCGGAATTGCATCTAAAACAGAGGCGCAACTAGAGCCAAATTTCGGGGGGCAGGGGCTAGGAAAACATTTCGGGGGTGGCTGAAACTTTAATAAATAGGCAGAGTGGAGCTGCCGGGGTAATAGAAGGGGTGGAACAACAACAAAGCATAATTAACATGCAAATTGTCTGAAGCAGTCGCATCCCGGGCTGCCACACACAACGGTGAGGCTGAAACCCTTTGAGTCTAATGGGTATTGCGCGTCTGATTTAAAATATCAGGAGGAGGCTGAGCATGTAACTAAGTTTCCACCAAAAAAAGGACAGTCATCTGCTGAGCGCAGTCATCTGCTGAGCTGATATGAGATTCAAATTTATGTTTAGAGGGGGACCGCAAAATTAATAAAAAGCATTGAGCAATCTCTGCCCTACTAGCAGAATACCTGCCCACCCCTCCCACCTGATCATCTTAGATTAGATTGGGTTTTATAAAGCGCGTAGTCACCCGGAAGTATCCCAGCGCTAAGATCCACACATCTGAGGGTCACGGGGCGGGGGGGAAATCTTGAGGAAAGTTCAAACGAACACCCAAGACAGGCAGCATGTCCTGTGCCTACATTTACCGAGTGACAGCAGATAGGTTTAATCCCCGGATCCAAGCATCAAAGCTTTTCTGAGGAGTAGCGAACCATGGCTGAGCTGAAATAGGCAGGGGGCCTGGCCCCTGGTGCCCTCCATGTGATGGAGCGAGGTGGCAAACACAAACTTTTGCTTACCCCTCGTGAAATCAATGTCCCATAACAATAATGTTTACTAATTGCATGTTTTGTGAAAAGATTCAACCATAGAATAAGATGCACATGTTATTTTTATTTTTGTTTTTTAAATTACACACAGGGAATACTAATTCTGCTTATATGTTGCAATAATACTAGCTAATATGTATTGTTGTTGTGTTGTGGACTAATGCATAGCTTCAATATAAACAAAATGCTATTTAAATGTGCTTAGGTATATGTTTTGTGAAAAGAGTGTCGATTATGTAAGTACAAAATGCATTTGTGTGGCATATTGCTAGGTAACGACTAATGGGAAACATTAGCATGGGGGAAGGTAAATAGAATGGGTTTCATTATTAAAATTAATATGGATTTCTGTTTCTATGATAGTTCCAAATTTGGCCTATGAGGCCTAGTGAGAATATGGCCGCTCTGAGCTACTGCGAGTGGGTATTGGTCTGCGCAGGCGCGCCAAAGATTTCTGCCAGCGCAAGTGAGCTGACTGTGCTTGAGGGAGAAGTTCAAGGTTGCCTCACCCGTAACCTAGGATGGGTGCCAAGCATGAATGAGTGCATATCCAAGCCATGTGAAAGAAGGGCAATGTTGCTGAAATGCAATGTGCCTAGGCCACGGACTGCTTAAACAATAGGCGTTTATTAAATTAGCTGAATCATGTGAATAACAAATGCTGTAATGGTGAGGAAGTGCACCTCCACCCGAATTTATCCAATCAGAACACAAGATGGTGATGTTAGTTACTTTTCTAGAAAGATTAAGTTGAGAATTAGGGTATAAAAACCCCTGGACTTGTAAGGTTGGCGTCGCTTTTTCCATTTCTATTGGAGATGGTGCCCGTTTGCTGACCGATTCCTGGATGTAAGAACTCTTATGATTTTTCTTATTTGATTGCTTTGCAGGACTGGTAGGATAAGATGAGGGTGTTAGTCAGGGATTTTAGGAGAGATTGAATTTGGAACTATCTGTTCTTTGCTAAAACTTTAGTGAATTCTATAATAAAGCGATTTTTCTGAGCTCTTAATAAAAGGATCATGTTTTTTAAATAAAGTTTAAGAATTATTGAATAAAGAATAAATAAATGCGTAATGTCGGACATAATAAAAGTTTGCTTTGAATAAAAATTAGATAAATGAAGAATTAAAAGCTGGTCTTTGTTTCTTCCTACAACTAATTTTCGTTCTAGCAGATCCATTGCCATTATGGTGGTGTGTCTGAATATAAGTGTTTAATATGAAACCAAGGTAAACTTTTAGTGTAAATATTAAATAGGTTTTAGACGCTCCGCCAAATGTTACAGCATTTCTCCATTGTGATTCACCAGAAGCCTTGAAGCCATGTGTAAGTGAACAGGGTAAATGTGCAGTGTTTTGGGCCCCACTGGTGCATGTTTTGAGTGTTTAAAGGTTTCTGGGAAATGGTGAGTGATGATTAGAAATAATTTCTGGAGCCGCGCTGTAGCACATGCGCTTATGGGCACAGACGGGCTTGCAATCGACGCCTGAGGCTTGAGCCGGGCGGTTACTTTTTCTTTTACTCCTTCTCTAGAGCTGTTTTAAATTGACTATTCTTTGAGTGCACTGCCCCCTGTGTCCTTCCCCCCCTGCACTAAGCGCGCGGATTTATCGCGTCGCTGTTGTCTTTTCCGATTTTGGGTTAAGACTTCATTTTTAAATTGTAAAAAGTAATTCTGACTAATCTTTACTCACCACACCCGGCGCTACCTCCCTCAGAGGGTCCGGCCGATCTTGGGGCTGTTCGACCTGGGGTTAGGGCAGAGCTAGTGCGGCAGCCATCTTGGGTAGGGCTTCCTCCCTTTGGGCGAGAGGAAAGAGTATAAAAATAGTAAAGGGACTCTAGTCGCGAGATTCCTGCAATCGACGCCTGAGGCTTGAGCCGGGCGGTTACTTTTTCTTTTACTCCATCTCTAGAGCTGTTTTAAATTTACTATTCTTTGAGTGCACTGCCCCCTGTGTCCTTTCCCCCCCTGCACTAAGCGCGCGGATTTATCGCGACGCTGTTGTCTTTTCCGATTTTGGGTTAAGACTTCATTTTTAAATTGTAAAAAGTAATTCTGACTAATCTTTACTCACCACACCCGGCGCTACCTCCCTCAGAGGGTCCGGCCGATCTTGGGGCTGTTCGACCTGGGGTTAGGGCAGAGCTAGTGCGGCAGCCATCTTGGGTAGGGCTTCCTCCCTTGGGGCGAGAGGAAAGAGTATAAAAATAAACGGCTATAACTCCGCGCAGCGGACTCGTTCCGCGGGCGCGCCGTCATCGCACCGGAGTCAAGCCAGAGTCCAGCCCGTCTGCGCCCGTTCGCGTCAGTCCGGGGCGCGGGGCGACTCCTCTTAGCCCTTTGACCCTACCTGATGTTTCGGAACCGGTAAGGCACCGTGTACATTATCCGAAACAGGAGCTTCTTGTTCTACGTTCTAAAACGGATACGGGCTGTGATCATAACTATCCAGCTGATAGTCTACCTACTACATGTAACTTTTGTAACCACACTTTTTCAGCACCCGAAAGTGATACCTTGCTCTCAGCGAAACCGAATATGATACTACTCAATTGTAGGTCGATGGAAAAACATAAATTGGAAATACACGATCTAATAATGAGTAATAATCTCGAAGTGCTATTTCTAACTGAGACATGGTTGGATGAGGAGTCTGCCCCAGAAGTGCTAGAAGCCATCCCCCCTGGCTACTGCCTATTGCATCTAGACAGACACAAACAAAGAGGGGGAGGGATAGCCATTATTCATAAAACTGAGTTGCAATGCACCCTTACAAAAGCTAATATATTGCACAGTGAAAGTGGCCAATTTACCATCAAATATGGGCCGAGAAACATCATTAACGGCCTGTTAATATATCGCCCTCCTGGAGCAGCTGGTCAATTCGAAAGTAATCTTTTTGAGTATATTACGCAACCAGCTCTACGCTATAAAAAGTTCATAATTTTAGGGGACTTAAATCTTTATTTTGAGGATAGGGAGTGCAAAGATGCACAAGAGGTGGCCACGGCACTGGCATCGTTGGGATTGAACTTACAATTGACTGCTCCATCCCACCAACATGGCCATCTCCTGGACCCGATCTTCGCCAACTGGGAAGGCATCACTGCCTTCCCTCCGGTAAAAATAATTTGGTCCGATCATTTTGTTATCCCATTTTTGATACATAATACTCTCATAAATAACAAAATCCTTAAGCCCCCTTCCCTTAAACGAAGAAACTGGAAGAAGTTTGATTAAGAAACCTTTAGACTTGCTCTCCAAAAAATTCCTCCCTTGCGAAGTAACTCTCTCCAAGAAGCCTACGAAAATTATGAAAACTGGCTGTCCAATGCCTTAGATGAGATAGCCCCCTGGACATTTAAGCCCCCTTTCAGGCAGTCTAAAACCGCCCCATGGTTTTCTGAAAAATTAAAACTAGCCAAAGCCAGATGTAAAACGCTAGAGCGCAATTGGAGAAAGCATTACAATCCTGAGGATAAAATGCTTTATAAGACTGAACTCCATAAATATCACAAATTAGTGAGATCGGAAAAAAGCTGCCACCTCAAAAATAGAATTGCCTCAGCGGATAATCCTACTAAAGAATTGTTTTCAATCTATAGAGAACTTACCATTCCTACTAGATTGGAAGCTCAGGACATGTATTCGAAGGAACTATGTGACTCCATTGCCGATTTTTTTGTCAACAAGATTGACAAAATTCATGCCACCTTCATAAAAGATGAGTCTAGTTCTAGCGAATCGACAGAAGTTAACAACAGCAACACGAGGACGTCAGATCTTACGTGCTTCATCACCCCGGAGAAACAAGAACTTCTCAGCATTGTTAACAGCATACAATCTGGTTCCCCGATTGACGTATGCCCACCGACTCGCTGCAGAGGAGTCATGGAGTCTACGGTTATTGATTATATCAATCAAATTGTATCTTTGTCCTTTGAGGAATGTAAGGTATTAGATGCCTGGAAAATCGCCCAAGTAATCCCCCTCAAAAAAAGGCCAACATTCACATCTCCCAACTCCAGAATCTCCGCCCCATATCCCTCCTCCCTTTTTGTGCCAAGATTGTGGAGAAAGTAGTGAATATGCAGCTCATGAGTTATCTGAAAGATCACTCGCTCTTACATCCAACTCAATCAGGGTTTAGAGCCGGATACTCTACTGAGTCAGCCCTACTTTTCACCACAGAGAGTCTTAGGCGCATAGTGGATGAGGGAGAGACAGCAGCGTTAGTACTATCAGATCTAAGTGCAGCTTTTGACACCGTGCTGCACTCAACGCTGCTGTCTCGGCTATCTGGAATGGGAGTAAAGGGGTCAGCCCTTGCGTGGCTGGAGTCTTTCCTGGCCAACAGAAACTTTCAGCTGCACTGCCCCCCTTCAAGTCTTCTCTTAGAAATGCGAGCCACTGGGTCCCTCAGGGCTCAAGTTTGAGCCCCACCCTGTTTAATATTTATATGGAGCCCCTGGCTCGCATAGTAGAGACTTATGGGGTGGGCATTGTCAGCTACGCTGATGACACCCAACTGATGTTCAAACTTACGCCCGACCACAGAGAGGATGCCACCAATTTCTCCAACTGCCTCTCCTCCGTGGCAGCTTGGATGAACAATAACTGCCTTCGCCTTAATGGCGACAAAACCGAGCTGCTGGTGGTGGGAAAATCCTCTTCCGCATGGTCCCACATGTGGTGGCCAGCGGAACTGGGCAGTTTACCTTGCCCTGTGGCTTCGGTGCGGAACTTGGGCATAACGTTGGATTCTAACCTGTCATACAAACCCCATGTGAACAAAATCACAGTAAGATGTTTCAGCATACTGAGGGTCCTTCGGAAGGTACTTGATCTTCTTCCCATAGACTCAAGAAAGACAATCATCCATGCTCTAGTCACCCCCCATCTGGACTATGAGAACGCCTTGTTATTGGGTCTGAGCAAGAAGAGCACTCACCAGCTCCAATGTGCTCAAAACGCCGCTGCGCACCTTGTGCTCAAGCTACCTCGAAGAGCCTCAGGAAGACTGGCCTTGACCAGACTCCATTGGCTCCCCATCAGGGAGCGAATCGAATTCAAGGCCCTTTGCTTCGCCCACCGCATAGCCCACGGAGTTGGCCCAGGTTATCTGCATAGTTTACTTACTATACATCTCCCTACCCGGAATCTTAGATCTTCTGGTACGATGATGTTCAAAATTCCTAAGATAACCAGAGCCAAGATGGGCGGCTCCTCGTTCAGATACCTGGCTGCCAAGGGCTGGAACGAACTCCCCATCGAGATACGGATGGAACCTTCTGAAACAAGATTTCGAGGAAAATTGAAAACTCTCCTCTTCCACCGTATCTGATCCCCCTCTCTCCCCCTTGCCCCTGTCCGTTTTCTCCTGTATTCATTCCTCCAGGCTCCTTTGCAGTTTTTAGCGCGGGGACACTCTGTTTTTGAGTAACCAGGCGCTTTATAAATGGCTTCTATTCTATTCTATTCTATTCCAGCGCTGCATCCGGTGCACATTTCCGATGCACGGTCGCTCTGGGTGCTTCTGCTTAAAAACAAAATTCATAACCCTTCCAATTGGAATTTCCTGACTGCTGGTGCTGCTTAGTCGCGCCAGCCTCTATCTTTTATAGCCTGAGAGACTGGAACGGGTATGACCCAAGATGGTGGGCCCGCTCTAATTAGCGGGATCCGTCAGGAATCTAGAGAGTGCAGCGCTACCCAAGGAAAGCCGAGGAACCAGCACGGTGAGTGAAAAGTAGAGCCCCCCAAACACAACAACCTCCCAAGTACACGATAGGGATTAGTACATTAAACCGTTGCAGATTTAACTTCATCACCTAAAGCACATAATTTATTGTCTATGCTTAAAAACACAATTTGTAAACCTTCCAATTGGAATTTCCTGACTGCTAGTATTCGCAGTCTCGCCAGGCTCCTTCTTTTATAGCTTGCAGACTAGAACGGGAACGGCCCAAAATGGCGGGCCTGCTCTAATTAGCCGAGTCCGTCAGGAATCTAGAGACAGCAGCGCAACCAGAGGGAAGCCGAGGAACCAGCACTGGTGAGTGAAAAGTAGATTCCCCCCCCAAACACAACAACCTCCCGAGTACACAAAAAGAACATGTAGATTAAATTTGAAGATTCAAATTCAACACAGAAAACACATACATTATCGACTATACTTAAAAAAACAATTCGTAACCCTTCCAATTGGAATTTCCTGACTGCTTGTGCTTACAGCACCAGCATAAGATAAACCACCTCAAGGTTGAGAATCATCTGACAAGCTGCTGCTGTTCTTGAAAGTACATATTTTATTCAGAATATCAGACTTTGTGCTCACATGGCTGAGAAAGGTATGAACTTACTAGAAACTGTGCTCTCATTTTAAATGCTGGAGAAAGAAAGTCATGACAAAAAACATGTTCTTTCAAACATGGTTTATAAATCCTAGCAGAGGGTCATCATTTTTCACACAGTAAAAACTCCATAGAACTATGGTTAGGTGAAAAGTAAAATATGCTGGTGCAATTCAAATAGTTTACAGTATTAGGCCAGTTAAGATAATCACACTCGTTCATGGCAAAAATGTCCAGTGAATGACAAAATCTGAGGCAAACATTTTTTACAAACACATAAGAACAACAGACAGTGACTGGCTGTTGCTCATAAGGACGCATTCCACTCTAAAGTGTAGTGTGAAAAGATGGATCTGCATTTTGTGCAATTGTGTGTTATTTCTAATGATTTCATTGGATTTTAAAGTTTATATAGTGCTCAAATGCCTGGGGTATCTTGCTGCTCCCAATGATATAGATGGAAACCAAAGATGCTACTCTAATGATGAAAGAGCAGGTCTTGAGAGATTTCCTGTAGGACAGGAGTTCTGAACTGTTCTTTAGGTCAGTGGGGAGAGATTTCCATGGCTTTTCTGTCCTCAACAGAAACTGCATGCCCCCCTTGATGTTTGTTTGGTCATTTGGAGCACCGAACACTTTGCTTCCAAGGATCTAAGTTCTCTGGATGGAATATACCAAGCACATTTATCCTGGAGTTAGCCTGGGCGGATGTTATGTAGTACCTTGAAAGCTATGCAAAGAGCATTAAATCCTATCGTCTTTACCATTGGAAGCCAGTTTAGCTTAATCAAGGCTCGAGATACAGACTGATATTTTGGCATAACCGACAAGAGTCAAGCCAATGCATTCTGTGGCATCTGAAGTTTATGAAGGAGTCTTTTCTGGATGCCCATAATTAGGGCATTCCCATAGACCAGTCAGGATAGGGCAAGCGTGGTAACTACAATTTCCCAAAGGTCTGAGGGCATCAAAGAGCAAATATTCCTGATTTTTCATAGAGTGAAGAATACTGATGATCCAAGGAGACTAACTTGATCTTCATAGTTAAGTTTATTGTGGAAGACAATCCCCAGGTTCTTCACTTTTCAGACTTGCGATGGAAGTGCCCTCATTTCTTGAGGCCACCAACTTGGTGCCCAAAATGAGGTGTTCTTATCCAGGAGAAGGATCTCTGTTTTCCCAGGGTTACGCTTTAGGTGGTTTTACTTCATCCAGCTGCCTATTTGAGAAATACAGGAGCTGAATTTTGAGGCAGTGTCTTCAGGATTGCTAGATACCGATACTACTATTTGGGTATCATCAGCATATGACACCAGCAAGAACCCCAATGATTTGATGAACCCAGCCAGTGGGGTGACATGAAGATTGAAAAGAGTAGGGCACAGCAAGGAGCCATGCAGTACCCCGCATGGCAAGCAAAGCTGATCAGAAATAAAGTCTCCTAACGCAAAACGTTGCACTCTTTCTCATACAAATTATTTTATCAGGCTACGGGCAAAGCCGTTTAATCCTCACTCAGCAAGCCGGTCAATCAGGATGGTATTATTGACTGAATCAAAGTCTTTCGAGAGATCTACTAATATGAATACGGCCTTGCTGCCTCCATCCTGGATGAATCTCAGCTTCTCTGAGTGGCTACTATGCTTAATTTGTAAAATAGTAAGTGCCAGTGCTCTGACCAGGTGACCACTACAGCTTGCACCACCCATCGCCCTTGTCATCACTGCTAAAACAACTACTAACCATCTCACTTGCATGTAAATGTGACAGTTCAGATTATTCCAGGTCCCCAAATCTAAAGGAATGGCTGGGGAGGTAGGTGTTAGCAATTTTTAAATGTTTATTGTATTCCTAAACAACCATTGTTCTGCTCATCTCTAAATTAGATGAGCAGCGCCAGCATGTGGTAGACTTTTTTAAGTATGGTGTTGGCAATTAGGCACCGGAAAACAATTAAGTGCCGCTGATGAGCACCGGAAAGCATCAGCTCAAATTAAGCCCTGCCGGCTACCAATGCTGTCTCCTTACTATGCATTTCCGAGTTCATATGGAGTGGAGTTCAGCAAGCCATTAGTGTCAATGAAAGACATAAGTTCCATGTTCAAAGCTTTCTCCAGTAGCTTAACTGGAAAAGGTAGTGTAGAGATTGGATTATAGTGACTAGGCTCTTGTGAATCGAGACCATATTTTTTATTAAAGGTGAGATGGAAGCCTTCTTCCATTCGGGAGGGATGTAACCGGTATGGATTATTTCCTTTAAAATCATGGTCAATTGAGTGCTTAGGACTTCTGGAACAATATGCGGGATTTTTGAAAGGCAAGTTTTAGTGGCTTTGTTTTGATTAGAAACCTTTTCTGTACTCAGCGTAGAGAATATGCACTCCCTTGACTTCTAAAACAATGGCAGATGCTTGATTATTAGTTGCAAACTGGTCATGAATTTCTTTTACTTTTGACTGAAAAAAAATAGCTGGGAAATTACAACACATTTGACTGCAACTGTTATTGATAGGCACAGGCATCTTTGCTAAGCTTTTTAAGAAGCTCTTTTGCTGAGTTATTAGATTGTAAAATCTTGCTAGAGAAGTATTTCATTTTTACCTTGTGTATCAGGTTTTTGTACTCTGCGATTGACTGCTTATACATTTCGCTATCGTGACGATCATAGTTAGCTCTCCGGATTTGCTCCTTCCTTCAACACAGTTATTTCTGGGCTTTCAGAGAACCAAGGTACAGAGCGAGTTTTCCTGCGATTAGTAAAAAAAAACTTCTGGTCCGAGGATGTCAATCGACATTCCTAGCCAGGCAGAATAGTTCTCTCTGATTTAGTCAAGATCTGTCATAGGACTGTGTAGTAACGACACTGAACACAGGGGAATGATGTAGATGTTTTATTCTGTAGCTACATGGTTGTGGAGGCCACAGCCACAGGGACTCCACCAAGCTTAGTGCAGCTCCACTGCAACTGTGCATTCTCTCATTCTATCACCTTAGTAACCAGCAGCATTCCAACAGGGAATGCTGCTGACATAGAAAGCCATCTTTAATTATAATAACGTAAAAAGATATGTTAAACTATAATACAAAAATACATTACTGCATACATTCACTTCTTCCCAACCCCCCCCCCCCCCCAAATGAACAAGAAAAAAAAAAGGGGGGTATTTCGGAGTATTGAGAGCCACCACGGAGATCGGATTCATGATGTGTGTGGTCCTAGTGGTAAACTCGCAAGATAACAGCCGCTTCGGAGCCTTGGTGACGGAGTTCACCCGCTGACGGACCCACCACCGGAGGCAGGTGGTGGCTATCTCATAGCTGGGTGGGAATGGCGGCTGCGGTGCTGCCAGTGCTGTGTAGACCCTGGAGTAGTAGTACCAGGCGAGAGGACACCGGACGCTTGTTTAGCAGATGCGGAGCCCATGACTGAGCGAGGCAAGGTGCAGCAGTCTGGCTGGCTATTCCTTGGCCCGGCACTGGACTGGAGGGTGCCCGACGGAAACAGCAAAGCTCCTGGGGCTGGCTGCGGTAAGTGAGGCCCGGCCTTGCCTGGGCCCGTAGATGAGGTGGGTGTGGGTCTTGGTGGGGGTCATGGCCTGTGAGCTCTAGCGGGCACATGGGGGCACGTTAGAAGCTGGTGCGGCTTTGTTCCCACATCAATGCAGCCACATGCTGCATAGCTCTACCATACCTACATGGACTCTACTAGCTGCCTATTGTACTTACACGTGCAGGGCACATTCCAATAGACATCCTGAGGTTGTGGGGCCTTAGACCTTGCATGTGAGGCAGCCTGGGGAGTGCATCGTTTGCGCTGCTATAGAGAATATTTGCACCTTGGACCGCGTGTGTTCCATTGTGGAAGTGCCGACATTATATCACTATCCTTGGTCAACTGCATGTTTGGAGGCCCTTTGTGGCTGCTAGGATACCTTCATCTTGCATGGCTGTGCGCATTGCAGAGGGCTCTGCAGAGGTCCTGCGGTGAGTTTCCTGTATTCCTGCAGGTCACTACATACACCTGGGACTGAGAAGTGGCCTTCCCACCCCCCGGTAACACTGTGAGGTGTTTGGGGCATAGGGACTCTAAGATCACGGTCCGTAGGGGTCCTTTGTGCAGATATTTACTTGCACTCTAAGCAGGCCCACCCCGGGACTTTGTTGTGTGTGACTGGAGGTGTACATTTTACATATTTCGCCTGCGGGTTAGGCCTGGTCTTAACAGCGGCAACCGTAGGGAGGACTGATAAATCCCAACCTTGCCTGACGTTTGGGGAGCGTAAATCCACTAAACCACAGCAGAAAGCTGCGTCGGACTTGGAGGCTGATGCCCAATGCGATGGACCCCCATACTTTAATCAACACTGTTGGCGATGCAGAAAGCCTCAAATCTATCGAGGGAACAACAGTGGCTGTGAATCACTGACTGGACCACATGTTGGCGCAACTAGAGAAGCAAAATACTCGCATGGGGAGGTTGAGCAGCGGGTCTCTGCAACAGTGGATGTTGTGACTGAGGTTGCAGGGAAGACACTCAACATGGAAAAAATCCTGGCTCTTAGTTAGGCCAAGAATGAGGACTAAGAGGCCCGGTCCCAACAAAATAACATTAGAATTACGGGGCTACCAGAGTCAACAAATGTGGGTAAGATGGAGACTTTTGTTATAAATCTAATTTAGGACTTTTTTAGCACTGAGCATCTGTCTTCCATGTTCATCATTGAGCGTGCCCATCGCTCTCTTGAGGCAAGACCTGTCCCGGGAGATCCTCTAAGTCCAATTATTGCGAAACTGTTAAATTACAGGGACCGCAACACTATTTTGCAGATGGTCAGGGATAAGGGCAATATTGAGCATCAAGGCAATTCACTTGAATTCTTCCCTGACGGTCGCTGTGCAGGCTGCAAGAAGGGAGTTTGGTGCAGTGAAAAAGTTCTTGCAGACAGAGGGGGGTCCCCTATGAAATGTTATATCTCACTCATTTGCGGATTGGTCCAGATGGGCACTCCAAAATCTTCACCAACCCCAAAGCGGCCCTGGAGCATGCCAAACAATTGAAGCGTAGGCAGCGTGAGTCCCACACTACACAGGACGATGAGGAGCAATAAGGGGGTGTAGCGGACTTCTGTTGACTTGCCATCTCACACTTATAAATGCATGCATCCCCGTAACTGCATAATATTATGTTTTATATTTGCTTTCTTACAGGTCAGACTTATTGAGCTACCCCTGAAGTTGTGAGCTTACCCCCACATGCATCAAGCATTTTTGAAGTCGCAAACGGTGCGATTCCTTAAAATCGGCCGTTTGCGATTCCAAAAATGCTTTTTCAGATGCATCATTTATTTGTGATGAAAATCGCTAATTTTGCGACTTTCCAGAATGCGATTGCATTTAAGGAATCGCAAATTTGCGATTCCTTAAATGCAATGCATCATTCTGAAATCAAACTGCGAATACAAAGTTTGGAAGTGCAAATTAGGACGAGGTTGAACCTCGTGGTAAATTGCGAAAAATGTTTAAAATGTTCTAATTTACATTTTAAACAATGTCATGTTACAGACACACATGTCCTTAGGACATGTGTGTGTGAAACATCCATTTAAAAATACATTTCAGGGGTGCAGAGGGCCCCCCCCTGCACCCATGGAATACATCAACATTTGCGAATTCAAAATTGCGAATTCGCAATTTCCATTGATTCCTATGGGCCTTTTGACCCATAGGAATCAATGGGAATAGCGAATTCGCAATTTTGAATCTTTTTTCACTGAAAAGTGAAAACAATCTCACGGAGGCTAACAATGTGCAATCTGTAAATGTGTACAGCGGAGCAGCACAGGGTGGTAGAAGGAGGCCAATTTAGGCGGATTTCATTGTGGATCCACCTACCTACCTTGATGTTCTGGATATGCTCATGATGCAATATACAACAGTGACTATGAGGCATGCAATTGCATGAACCAATAATACCGCTGTAGGCACATTGTTAGCCTCCGTGAGATTGTTTTCACTTTTCAGTAAAAAGATTTTAAAATAACATCTTTTTTATAGAAATACGTGAGTAGGGTTGGGAAGTTGTGCCCCGTCCTGAAGAAGGAACACCAGTTCCGAAACATGTCGACGCACACCAGAGGTAGTGTCCCTAATTAAGACAACTGACCTCGCCTTTTTGCACATCTTTTTAATAGCACAGCTAGGGGTCCTGATTACATTTTTTTTACACCACCCACTAGCCAGGTACTTTTTATTTTTTCACTACACCCTTCACTCACATGTATCCCCTCACTTGCACTTAACACACACCACACATAGTCAACCTTGTCAACGCTCCCGTGTAGTCGCAGGTCGCAGCGTGCCGCATCCCTTTAGCGGGGTGCGAAGACCCCGATGATGAAGCATGACACCAAGGGGCCTGTTGGTGTGTGAGGGGTATTTTACACAACACTGAGTGTCCCCCATCTTTGAGGTGTACACTGGAAGTAGGCTTCTTCTTGTTTAATTATCAGTGCCTGTGGAGTAGGAATCCTATCTCTTTACTCTACCTCCCCTTGTTGTTATTTCAGTCTGAAGACGGCTGATATCCAGAAACCGGTCCTAGGATGCTTGATTCCGGTTTAGGAAAGACATGGCTTGGCAGTTCGGGCTGGACTGTTCCCATGAGGCACCGGGTGAAGGCTGATTTGCATATGGCCATGTCTGAACTGGGGTTGTGTGGAATGCAAAAAAAAGGATGGATTTAGGCCCAGATCTCTGTACTGGGGTGAATGTATGACATTGTTCTGCATTCTGTCCATCAATTGTTGTTTTTGCATTTGTCACCCCGAGTGGGATGGGTATGCTCAGACGAGAGTCCTATGCTCTCCACACCACTCGAGTCAAGCTATCCTGGCTGAAGACGGCTGATAGCCAGAAACCAGTCCTAGGATGCTTGATTCCGGTCCAGGAAAGACATGGCTTGGCAGTTCGGGCTGGACTGTTCTCATGAGGCACAGGGTCAAGGCAGATTTGCATATGGCCATGTCTGAACTGGGGTGGTGTGGAGTGCAAAAAAAAGGATGGATTTAGGCTTAGATCTCTGTACTGGGGTGAATGTATGACATTGTTCTGCATTCTGTCCATCAATTGTTGTTTTTGCAGTTGTATGTTCGTGAGCCTGCTATTTATCTACCGGAACTGCTTCGTGAGTATGTTACATTTGAGAGATATTCTGGCCTGGGGATTAATTGGGCAAAGTCGCCAAGGTTCTGCACTGATGGCCGGAACTCGGGAGGTTGAGCTGGGCTTCCCGCTGACTTTGACTCAAGACCCAGTGAAATACTCTGGAATATGATTGTCCAGGGATCCTGAGCATGTCATTTCTATGAACTATGGGTGAGTTATTGGACCACTGACCAGGGGTAGCGGTGGACCCGGTTGCCTCTATTACTTGCTGATCGGATTACAGTGATAAAAATTTCTATATTGCTCAACCTCCTCTGTTTGTTAATATCCCCACTTGGCTGAAACCTCGCTATTCAAGTCGCTTCAGTTGGCCTTGCTGACATTTGTATGGGGTGGTAAAAAGTCCAGATGCAGTTGCGGTGCTCTTATTTAACTATGTGACCGGGTAGATTTGAGGCTCCTGACATACGGCTATACAACCTCTGCGCGCAGGCGCAGTATGCACATTTTTGTTTTTTCCGCAGCGGTTTAAGCCCCATCCCGCAATCAAGTCAGATGCAGTGCTCCCGATGCCGCTAGTGGCGGCGGCTTTTTTGGGTAGTGGTGGGGGCCCAGGACAGAAATTAATCCTGTTCAATTACTGCGTGTCCTGGAAGGCCCTCGCCCAAAGGGTACAGCTAGACTACCTCCATGCCCCGTCTCTACCGATAGCTGTGCAATCGGACATTTCTGCGGCACAGGAGCAACCCGCTCTGCGGCCGCTGAAGTCTGTTGGATCACGCAGATGGGGGATCTGTACACACAGAGGTAATTCTGCCCGTTACAGGTTATGCAGAGGGGGTTGGAACCACGGCTTTATGTTGGGGTTTACATATGTGAGAGTGCGGCAAGCAGTTAGAGCCACCTATCCTGACTATCCATCTGAACCAAAAACAGTGCTGGCAGGGGAAGAGCCAAGGGGCCTGATCACTAAGTTATATAATGCATCACTACGTCAGAGAGAACCGGGGGTATACCCTCTCATCTCAAATGGAATACTGCGCTGGGGTCCACACTATCGCTTGAGCAATGGAAGTTCTGCTGTGAGTTAACGGGTCGCAGGACAGTGAATTGTAATCTCTGAATAATCCATTTTAAGTTTCCGCACCAGTTATACTGTACCCCATTGCAACTGCCAAGATTTGGTTTGCGTGAATGTGCCTGTTGTGTGAGGTGCAGGCAGACTGATGCCGATTTTTTGCATCGGGTGTGGTACTGCGCAGGAATAACTGCATTTTTGTCGAGTGTGGTGACCGGACTTACTGAGGTAGTGTTGGAACCTGTGAGATGTGCACCGGAGGTTTGCCTGCTGGGCATTGTGAAGTGCCTTAAGCCATGCAATCGGCAAATTGTCACTGTTTTAACTCTTTTGGCTAAAAGGGCTGTGGCGCAATGTTGGGAAGAAAAAACCACACCGAAGAAATCGATCCGTGATTTGTTCTATTGCAGAGAACAGCAGGGGACCTATGCGGAAGAGTTTCCCGAAATCTCGTGGCCCAAAGACTTTACTGAGCCATCCTGAATTGCAGTGAATTTGTTGTACTGTTTTGTGTCTTACTAGGGATTGTCGGAACCAGGACTCCTTTTCGGGGATACCACTAATGTGTGTCTAAGAGGCTTTAGATTCAACAATTGAACGAAGTAATATCATCTAAAGAGCCGGGAGGGGTGGGGGTGGTTTCTTTTTTTGCTGGCTTGTTCTTTGTTCTCTGGTTGTTATAGGATGAAATAATAGGAATACAAATTGCTTGTATCACTATATGCTATGGGGGTATAGCCTGTCCCAGATCTGGGGCTCTGTGTACTGTTGTTGCAAGCTACTCAATCAAGAGTAAAGAACAAAAAATAATAAAAAAAAGGAGCAATCACATTCTGAACTTTGGCGACTGTATTCAAATTCTGGACTCTGGTGACTTTAGATAAATTCCACCAATGCCCTCCTTCAACTTGTACCACATTCTCCACCAATTTCACAACTTTGACAGCCTTACCATATTTGATTTCTCCTTCTTTCACATGCACAGGACTTTATTTTGACTGTATCACCATCATTCAGAAATGACATCTTATCATCTTTCTTCACATCAAACCATTCCTTCTGTTTAGATTGCGACAAACCCATGTTCTCTTTTACAATAGACATTCACTTCCTCACATCAGAACCAGACTTCAACCATCTTGACATCCAACCATGCCTGAAAGTGGTATTCACCTTTCTGCCTCTCATGAGTTCAAATCCTGTAGAACCAAATCATATTGCAGAGTGCTTGACTGATATCAATATTACTAGCTCTCGCCCACTTGACGCATTCCCCAACTTCGCGATTTATCCTCGCGACAAGACCGTTAGTCTGAGGAAGAGAAAGGGTCCTCTTCAAATATATGAAACCTGAAGACTCGAGAAAGGACTCAAACTCACTTCTCACTAATTGTTTCCTATTGTCAGAGACAATGACTTCTGGAAACCCTTTCCTTATGAAAACCTCTTTGAGGAAGTCAATGATGACTTTGCTGGTGATGTCCTTCACCATTTTAATATCCGGCCACTTGGAAGCGTAATCCAGGAGAACCAAAAAAACTTAGAGGGCACTGACAAAGCATTATACGGTCCCATAATATCAATTCCCACTTTTAACAATGGGCCATCAGGGCATTCAATGGGAAGCAAAGGAGGTGTAAACACCTTGAGGCTCCTATCCGACACCCCACATATACAACTCTCATTTACTAGCACTCATGCATATCATGCATATTGATTTCCCAAATGGAGAAGCATCTGAGCGCCTCGGACTCAGAATTGCTCGAACATTCAGGCCCTGCAAAATTAGCCCGAAGGTTATTACTGTTGACTGAATTCAGGGAAGCGGTGGAGAGCGAAACAAACATTTTCTAGGGAAATGTGCGAGGGCCAGGAGCTACGGCAAAGGAGACCGACCTGGGCGTACGTTAGCACAGCTGTTGCGGCTCACTGCTAATAAGTCCTATATAATCGACCATACGCAACATGTTCGGCCAGTTGCTCACCACTACTCCTAAAATTAGAGAGGAATTCCTACAGTACTACACCGCTTTATATTACACTCGTGCCACGCACAGCAATGAGTAATGTAAGTCTTATCTGAATGAGATAGCCATGGTTTGCCTCGAGAAATTCATGCAGACATTTTTTGCTGAACCCTACTTGAAAGAATAAATAATTAGTACAATTGAGATGCTGAATGGCTCCACCGCTCCCGGGGTTGAAAGCTTCACTGGCATTTTCTATAAGACGTATGAAGATATATTAGCCCCATATCTTCTTTAAGTGTACAATGAAGCACTTGAGAAAAAGATGTTGCCTCCTACACTGTGTGAAGCGGTTATTGTTCTCTTTCCCAAACATGGCATGGACCCTCTGAGTTATGGATCCTATCGGCTGCTGTCCCTATTAAACAGACTAGAAAATGTAAGCTAAAATGATAACTTTGAGACTCGCATCTTGTTCTGGACTGTATCATATCCCCGGCTCACACAGGATTTGTTCCCTACCGGTCCATGACACTGAATTTGCACATGCTATTCACAGTACTACACAGAATAGCCCCTGAGGTTACTGCTGCGGCGATCATGTTTGACACGGAAAAGGCCTTTGACTCCTTGGAGTGGTCCTACATGCTAGAAGCGATACATATACTGGGAGTCCCCCAGGCGATTCATTGATCTGACGGCCCTATTATACACTGCCCCTACAGCAAAAATGTGCTTGATTGGCACATTGTCCTCAGCATTTAATCTTACTTGTGGGAAAAGGCAGGGGTGTCCCCCGTCCCCGCTGCTCTTTATATTGGTTTCTGACCCTTTGGTCAGGCATTTTCAGGAACAACACCTCCACAGAGGTTTGCACTTTAACACGAGACCACTTCTAATCTTGTTGTATTGTTCTCTGTGTCCGCCACTCTCGGGAGAACATAGACCCCTTAATTGGAGAAATAATCAGGTTCGGGAATTATTCAGGGTTATGCATAAATTGGAGTAAGTCTGAGGTCCTTCCCCTAATGACGAGCACGGTCCATTGAGACTGCGAGTTCCCGTTGGCATGTGTGAGGGGTCAGTCCGGTACTTGGGGATGCATATACACAGTGACACAGAACAGATCATTCGCCAAAACATTGGCCCGGCGATGCACAATTTACCTTTTTTACAACATTCCGATCCAACTACCGAACAGATTCTTTGATACCCTGAAATCGCTCCTTGTTAGGGTGGCGTGGGGCCGAAAGAGACCCAGAGTCCCCTGGGAAACCATGACCGCCAAACCAGGCAGCTTTGGCGCCCTGGATTTCAATCTTTATTATCTAGTAGTACAATTAAGCCTTCGCACACAGCTGGTACCACCCTGACTCTCGATTTCCCTATAGCAAACCAGAGCTGATCTGGTGATTCCTATGCCCCTTGCGTACTCTGTGCCTCAGGGATTCCCTCGTGATCCCCATGACATATAGACCATTTCCACTACGTCCTGGGCATGGCGCGAATTGTTGAGCATTACTGGAGACACTACTCTCTACTCCTCCAAAATACCAATCGCAAATAATATGGGTCTCCCTGTGTTTTAGGAAAAAGTGTTCTTGCGCACACTGTCATCACACGCTATTACAAAATTCGGAGACCTTTTCCCTGATGGCCACATCTTCTCTAGTACCGAAGAGGGCCTATTCAGGCCAATGACATTTATGGATCGATTTGTCTTCGCAAGAGTCCGTAGTGCTTTGCGAGCCAAGCTGGCTGAGTTCCCCTTGGAACCCCTGTCCTTCGGCCCGCTGACGTTGTTAAAAACTAGCCCAAGCGGGGATCGACTAATTTTTAATTTGTACAAAGCATGCGCGGCCCTTGTCCCGACGCATGACACCAAAATCCACGAGTTGTGGGAGCGAGACCTGGGACATCCTATACTAGATGGCCTATGGTCATATTGCTGTGCCCAAACTAAAGAGGTTTCACTCAATCACAGGCACAAATTAACACAATTCAACTATCTATGGAAAGTCTACATGTCGCCTGCGAAAATACATGCCATTGATCCCTCTCGTCCCCACAGTTGCATGAAGTGTAGTAGCCCACATGCAGACTTCTATTACCTCTCATGGAATTGCCCCAAAATTGGAGGCTTCTGGAGACAAATATTTAGAATAATTTCACCGATGACGCACTTGGCGATAGATCCTACGCCTGAGGTCGCCCTGCCGGGCTATGTTAAAAATATGCCAAAGAGCAGCCGCAAATTTATCGCCTTGACACTACTATTAGCTAAGCATGAGATAGCACTGAAATGAGGCAACCGACTACTTCCCACTACTAAATCCTAGCTATCTAGCCTCACTTTCTACAACATCAATATTGAGCTCCACACTCTCTTCTCAGGCCTGAAATTGTGGAATTCCCAAACTCCTGATTTGAGAGCCTCATACTCTTTCTCAGTCTTGCACAAGAAGCTAAAAACCTGGTTGTTTTAATTCTGGCTGTGGGAGTAGCCTGAGATGGGATTCTTACTGTAGTCTTGCGCTGAGAAAACCTTTTTTGGGTAGCCATGCCCTGTACAAATTAACAAATAATAATATAGTAACATGCCTTTAGGAAATTAAGTAAGCATAGCACATCCGGCAATTAATCACATTAATATTAGTAAATAGGCATACAGAAAGGGCCAAAAGCAAATAGAAATCTCAAAGCAACAAGAAGAATAAGATTAAATCTGCCTCCTCCTTTAAAAGCACGTCTTTTGTACTCTTGTGCATGAAGAAAATACACAAAGTCATAGCACGATTTTACATAAACTGCAGCACAAAAAATGTTACTTTCACAGCACCAATCACCTTATTAAGGTAAAAAGAACACATACTTGTACATTACTTGTACTTGTACATCATTTTCATTGGCTGTTGTAAGACTTCAGGTTATTGGTTGAGGAGGGTGGAGGCCCTACTCAAGCAACAACCACAATCCTTGGCTGGGTGAACCCCGAAAGTATTTACATTGACATGTGCCTAACCCTCCTGGCTTGGCACAAAAGTAGTTACACCTATTTTGGAAGCAAAGTGTAAAATATTTATTGCAGCACAAAAACATTAATAAAGTGAAAGTACAGCACAAAACAATCCTAAACCAATATAGAAAGATAGTGTGAGTATTAATTAATAAAATGAGACAAACATGACAATATCCAATCAGTAGAACCTGAGCTAGGCAGCTTTTTAGGTAAAAGCAAAAAGTGCTAAAAACAAATAAACACATGAAACACATGAACGCTTGGAGCTTGTGCTTAATAAATAAGTCTGCACTTTTCTGCAATGTGACTGCAGCTTATTATGTGGGCAAAACCAAACTTATGGTACACACCAGTTTCTAATGAAATATTTAATTTCTACAACAGGCCCACCACTCTTTCCACAGCAGGACTATACACTTGCCTCCACTGCATGTTCACCTATATTCCTGGACCAACCACCCTCGCTAAAACCCACCCTAAACCCTCCCTGCTGGCTGGTACTCCCCCAGAGCACCTCCACAGTCTCCTGATCAATGCAAGATCCCTCTGCAAACACATCATTGAAGTCTGGTACACAATTTCCACCCTTTCCCTGATGCAACCTTCATCACAGAGACCTGGCCCACCCCTGCATCAGCCCCCAATGTCTCCACTGCAACACCTAACAGCTACAAGGTGAAACGCCAGGACTGCACAAACAGACATGGAAGCAGCATTGCCATCGTACACAAGGACTCAATCACCTGCAGTACTACTGAATATGAAATCATGCTGATCATGGAGAACCTGAACTTCGAGCTCCACACCGGTGACAAAATGACCATCAAAGACACCCTCGCCATCCATTACGAATACTACATCTTCCTGGGAGAGCTCAACTTCCACCTGCAGGACCCCACAGACACCAAATCCACAGACGTCTTGAAATGAATGGAAAACATCGGCCTCTTGCAGCTGGTCTCAGATCCCATGCACAGAGCAGGGCATACGCTAGACCTGAATCAGGCTGTAGACAACCTCAATGCCTGAATCACTAGCGCTGCTGACCGAGTCACCCCCACCAACCAACAAAGATTCACAGATCCATTGAGCCAGCTGGTACACCCCAGAACTCAGCATGATGAGATAAAGTTGCAAACCCCTAGAAAAAAAGATAAAGTACCAGCGGAAACAACACTGACTGAGCCACTTTTCAAGTCTGCCTTCAACACCTACCACAACCAAATTAGAGATGCAAAAAAGGAGGCCTGGCAAACTGCATCGAGGCCAGTGCCAGATAGACCAAGGAACTTTTCAATCAATCAGTCAAACAATCAATCAATCAGGGGTTTGTAAATTGCAGCTACTTAATCGCGAGGGTCACAAGGCGCTAGGGGTGGGCGGCTAAAATGGGTGCATAGATCATCTGAAGAGCCAGGTCTTGAGGTCCTTCCTGAACTGGAGCAGCGTAGGGCTTTGCCAGAGGTGGAGGGGGAGGTCATTCTAGGTCTTGGCTGCGAGGTAGGTGAATGAATTTCCACCTGTTCTGTTCTTGTAGATGCGTGGGACGGTGGCCAGGGAGAGGTTGGATGATCGGAAGTTTCTCTTGGGGGCGTGGAAAAAGAGGTGGTTGTTAAGGTATGCTGGTCTGATGTTGTAGAGAGCCTTGCAAGTGTGCATGAGGAGCTTGAAAGTTATATTAGATATATTAGCCCCATATCTCCTTTAAGTGTACAATGAAGCACTCGAGAAAAAGATGTTGCCTCCTACACTGTGTGAAGCGGTTATTGTTCTCTTTCCCAAACATGGCATGGACCCTCTGAGTTATGGATCCTATCGGCTGCTGTCCCTATTAAACAGACTAGAAAATGTAAGCTAAAATGATAACTTTGAGACTCGCATCTTGTTCTGGACTGTATCATATCCCCGGCTCACACAGGATTTGTTCCCTACCGGTCCATGACACTGAATTTGCACATGCTATTCACAGTACTACACAGAATAGCCCCTGAGGTTACTGCTGCGGCGATCATGTTTGACACGGAAAAGGCCTTGACTCCTTGGAGTGGTCCTACATGCTAGAAGCGATACATATACTGGGAGTCCCCCAGGCGATTCATTGATCTGACGGCCCTATTATACACTGCCCCTACAGCAAAAATGTGCTTGATTGGCACATTGTCCTCAGCATTTAATCTTACTTGTGGGAAAAGGCAGGGGTGTCCCCCGTCCCCGCTGCTCTTTATATTGGTTTCTGACCCTTTGGTCAGGCATTTTCAGGAACAACACCTCCACAGAGGTTTGCACTTTAACACGAGACCACTTCTAATCTTGTTGTATTGTTCTCTGTGTCCGCCACTCTCGGGAGAACATAGACCCCTTAATTGGAGAAATAATCAGGTTCGGGAATTATTCAGGGTTATGCATAAATTGGAGTAAGTCTGAGGTCCTTCCCCTAACGACGAGCACGGTCCATTGAGACTGCGAGTTCCCGTTGGCATGTGTGAGGGGTCAGTCCGGTACTTGGGGATGCATATACACAGTGACACAGAACAGATCATTCGCCAAAACATTGGCCCGGCGATGCACAATTTACCTTTTTTACAACATTCCGATCCAACTACCGAACAGATTCTTTGATACCCTGAAATCGCTCCTTGTTAGGGTGGCGTGGGGCCGAAAGAGACCCAGAGTCCCCTGGGAAACCATGACCGCCAAACCAGGCAGCTTCGGCGCCCTGGATTTCAATCTTTATTATCTAGTAGTACAATTAAGTCTTCGCACACAGCTGGTACCACCCTGACTCTCGATTTCCCTATAGCAAACCAGAGCTGATCTGGTGATTCCTATGCCCCTTGCGTACTCTGTGCCTCAGGGATTCCCTCGTGATCCCCATGACATATAGACCATGTCCACTACGTCCTGGGCATGGCGCGAATTGTTGAGCATTACTGGAGACACCACTCTCTATTCCTCCAAAATACCAATCGCAAATAATATGGGTCTCCCTGTGTTTTAGGAAAAAGTGTTCTTGCGCACACTGTCATCACAGGCTATTACAAAATTCGGAGACCTTTTCCCTGATGGCCACATCTTCTCTAGTACCGAAGAGGGCCTATTCAGGCCAATGACATTTATGGATCGATTTGTCTTCGCAAGAGTCCGTAGTGCTTTGCGAGCCAAGCTGGCTGAGTTCCCCTTGGAACCCCTGTCCTTCGGCCCGCTGACGTTGTTAAAAACTAGCCCAAGCGGGGATCGACTAATTTTTAATTTGTACAAAGCATGCGCGGCCCTTGTCCCGACGCATGACACCAAAATCCACGAGTTGTGGGAGCGAGACCTGGGACATCCTATACTAGATGGCCTATGGTCATATTGCTGTGCCCAAACTAAAGAGGTTTCACTCAATCACAGGCACAAATTAACACAATTCAACTATCTATGGAAAGTCTACATGTCGCCTGCGAAAATACATGCCATTGATCCCTCTCGTCCCCACAGTTGCATGAAGTGTAGTAGCCCACATGCAGACTTCTATTACCTCTCATGGAATTGCCCCAAAATTGGAGGCTTATGGAGACAAATATTTAGAATAATTTCACTGATGACGCACTTGGCGATAGATCCTACGCCTGAGGTCGCCCTGCCGGGCTATGTTAAAAATATGCCAAAGAGCAGCCGCAAATTTATCGCCTTGACACTACTATTAGCTAAGCATGAGATAGCACTGAAATGAGGCAACCGACTACTTCCCACTACTAAATCCTAGCTATCTAGCCTCACTTTCTACAACATCAATATTGAGCTCCACACTCTCTTCTCAGGCCTGAAATTGTGGAATTCCCAAACTCCTGATTTGAGAGCCTCATACTCTTTCTCAGTCTTGCACAAGAAGCTAAAAACCTGGTTGTTTTAATTCTGGCTGTGGGAGTAGCCTGAGATGGGATTCTTACTGTAGTCTTGCGCTGGGAAAACCTTTTTTGGGTAGCCATGCCCTGTACAAATTAACAAATAATAATATAGTAACATGCCTTTAGGAAATTAAGTAAGCATAGCACATCCGGCAATTAATCACATTAATATTAGTAAATAGGCATACAGAAAGGGCCAAAAGCAAATAGAAATCTCAAAGCAACAAGAAGAATAAGATTAAATCTGCCTCCTCCTTTAAAAGCACGTCTTTTGTACTCTTGTGCATGAAGAAAATACACAAAGTCATAGCACGATTATACATAAACTGCAGCACAAAAAATGTTACTTTCACAGCACCAAACACCTTATTAAGGTAAAAAGAACACATACTTGTACATTACTTGTACTTGTACATCATTTTCATTGGCTGTTGTAAGACTTCAGGTTATTGGTTGAGGAGGGTGGAGGCCCTACTCAAGCAACAACCACAATCCTTGGCTGGGTGAACCCCGAAAGTATTTACATTGACATGTGCCTAACCCTCCTGGCTTGGCACAAAAGTAGTTACACCTATTTTGGAAGCAAAGTGTAAAATATTTATTGCAGCACAAAAAACATTAATAAAGTGAAAGTACAGCACAAAACAATCCTAAACCAATATAGAAAGATAGTGTGAGTATTAATTAATAAAATGAGACAAACATGACAATATCCAATCAGTAGAACCTGAGCTAGGCAGCTTTTTAGGTAAATGCAAAAAGTGCTAAAAACAAATAAACACATGAAACACATGATCGCTTGGAGCTTGTGCTTAATAAATAAGTCTGCACTTTTCTGCAATGTGACTGCAGCTTATTATGTGGGCAAAACCAAACTTATGGTACACACCAGTTTCTAATGAAATATTTAATTTCTGCAACAGGCCCACCACTCTTTCCACAGCAGGACTATACACTTGCCTCCACTGCATGTTCACCTATATTCCTGGACCAACCACCCTCGCTAAAACCCACCCTAAACCCTCCCTGCTGGCTGGTACTCCCCCAGAGCACCTCCACAGTCTCCTGATCAATGCAAGATCCCTCTGCAAACACATCATTGAAGTCTGGTACACAATTTCCACCCTTTCCCTGATGCAACCTTAATCACAGAGACCTGGCCCACCCCTGCATCAGCCCCCAATGTCTCCACTGCAACACCTAACAGCTACAAGGTGAAACACCAGGACTGCACAAACAGACATGGAAGCAGCATTGCCATCGTACACAAGGACTCAATCACCTGCAGTACTACTGAATATGAAATCATGCTGATCATGGAGAACCTGAACTTCGAGCTCCACACCGGTGACAAAATGACCATCAAAGACACCCTCGCCATCCATTACGAATACTACATCTTCCTCGGAGAGCTCAACTTCCACCTGCAGGACCCCACAGACACCAAATCCACAGATGTCTTGCAACGAATGGAAAACATCGGCCTCTTGCAGCTGGTCTCAGATCCCATGCACAGAGCTAGACCTGAATCAGGCTGTAGACAACCTCAATGCCTGAATCACTAGCGCTGCTGACCGAGTCACCCCCACCAACCAACAAAGATTCACAGATCCATTGAGCCAGCTGGTACACCCCAGAACTCAGCATGATGAGATAAAGTTGCAAACCCCTAGAAAAAAAGATAAAGTACCAGCGGAAACAACACTGACTGAGCCACTTTTCAAGTCTGCCTTCAACACCTACCACAACCAAATTAGAGATGCAAAAAAGGAGGCCTGGCAAACTGCATCGAGGCCAGTGCCAGATAGACCAAGGAACTTTTCAATCAATCAGTCAAACAATCAATCAATCAGGGGTTTGTAAATTGCAGCTACTTACTCGCGAGGGTCACAAGGCGCTAGGGGTGGGCGGCTAAAATGGGTGCATAGATCATCTGAAGAGCCAGGTCTTGAGGTCCTTCCTGAACTGGAGCAGCGTAGGGCTTTGCCAGAGGTGGAGGGGGAGGTCATTCTAGGTCTTGGCTGCGAGGTAGGTGAAAGAATTTCCACCTGTTCTGGTCTTGTAGATGCGTGGGACGGTGGCCAGGGAGAGGTTGGATGATCGGAAGTTTCTCTTGGGGGCGTGGAAAAAGAGGTGGTTGTTAAGGTATGCTGGTCTGATGTTGTGGAGAGCCTTGCAAGTGTGCATGAGGAGCTTGAAAGTTATATTAGATATATTATCCCCATATCTCCTTTAAGTGTACAATGAAGCACTCGAGAAAAAGATGTTGCCTCCTACACTGTGTGAAGCGGTTATTGTTCTCTTTCCCAAACATGGCATGGACCCTCTGAGTTATGGATCCTATCGGCTGCTGTCCCTATTAAACAGACTAGAAAATGTAAGCTGAAATGATAACTTTGAGACTCGCATCTTGTTCTGGACTGTATCATATCCCCGGCTCACACAGGATTTGTTCCCTACCGGTCCATGACACTGAATTTGCACATGCTATTCACAGTACTACACAGAATAGCCCCTGAGGTTACTGCAGCGGCGATCATGTTTGACACGGAAAAGGCCTTTGACTCCTTGGAGTGGTCCTACATGCTAGAAGCGATACATATACTGGGAGTCCCCCAGGCGATTCATTGATCTGACGGCCCTATTATACACTGCCCCTACAGCAAAAATGTGATTGATTGGCACATTGTCCTCAGCATTTAATCTTACTTGTGGGAAAAGGCAGGGGTGTCCCCCGTCCCCGCTGCTCTTTATATTGGTTTCTGACCCTTTGGTCAGGCATTTTCAGGAACAACACCTCCACAGAGGTTTGCACTTTAACACGAGACCACTTCTAATCTTGTTGTATTGTTCTCTGTGTCCGCCACTCTCGGGAGAACATAGACCCCTTAATTGGAGAAATAATCAGGTTCGGGAATTATTCAGGGTTATGCATAAATTGGAGTAAGTCTGAGGTCCTTCCCCTAACGACGAGCACGGTCCATTGAGACTGCGAGTTCCCGTTGGCATGTGTGAGGGGTCAGTCCGGTACTTTGGGATGCATATACACAGTGACACAGAACAGATCATTCGCCAAAACATTGGCCCGGCGATGCACAATTTACCTTTTTTACAACATTCCGATCCAACTACCGAACAGATTCTTTGATACCCTGAAATCGCTCCTTGTTAGGGTGGCGTGGGGCCGAAAGAGACCCAGAGTCCCCTGGGAAACCATGACCGCCAAACCAGGCAGCTTCGGCGCCCCGGATTTCAAGCTTTATTATCTAGTAGTACAATTAAGTCTTCGCACACAGCTGGTACCACCCTGACTCTCGATTTCCCTATAGCAAACCAGAGCTGATCTGGTGATTCCTATGCCCCTTGCGTACTCTGTGCCTCAGGGATTCCCTCGTGATCCCCATGACATATAGACCATGTCCACTACGTCCTGGGCATGGCGCGAATTGATGAGCATTATTGGAGACACTACTCTCTACTCCTCCAAAATACCAATCGCAAATAATATGGGTCTCCCTGTGTTTTAGGAAAAAGTGTTCTTGCGCACACTGTCATCACACGCTATTACAAAATTCGGAGACCTTTTCCCTGATGGCCACATCTTCTCTAGTACCGAAGAGGGCCTATTCAGGCCAATGACATTTATGGATCGATTTGTCTTCGCAAGAGTCCGTAGTGCTTTGCGAGCCAAGCTGGCTGAGTTCCCCTTGGAACCCCTGTCCTTCGGCCCGCTGACGTTGTTAAAAACTAGCCCAAGCGGGGATCGACTAATTTTTAATTTGTACAAAGCATGCGCGGCCCTTGTCCCGACGCATGACACCAAAATCCACGAGTTGTGGGAGCGAGACCTGGGACATCCTATACTAGATGGCCTATGGTCATATTGCTGTGCCCAAACTAAAGAGGTTTCACTCAATCACAGGCACAAATTAACACAATTCAACTATCTATGGAAAGTCTACATGTCGCCTGCGAAAATACATGCCATTGATCCCTCTCGTCCCCACAGTTGCATGAAGTGTAGTAGCCCACATGCAGACTTCTATTACCTCTCATGGAATTGCCCCAAAATTGGAGGCTTCTGGAGACAAATATTTAGAATAATTTCACTGATGACGCACTTGGCGATAGATCCTACGCCTGAGGTCGCCCTGCCGGGCTATGTTAAAAATATGCCAAAGAGCAGCCGCAAATTTATCGCCTTGACACTACTATTAGCTAAGCATGAGATAGCACTGAAATGAGGCAACCGACTACTTCCCACTACTAAATCCTAGCTATCTAGCCTCACTTTCTACAACATCAATATTGAGCTCCACACTCTCTTCTCAGGCCTGAAATTGTGGAATTCCCAAACTCCTGATTTGAGAGCCTCATACTCTTTCTCAGTCTTGCACAAGAAGCTAAAAACCTGGTTGTTTTAATTCTGGCTGTGGGAGTAGCCTGAGATGGGATTCTTACTGTAGTTTTGCGCTGGGAAAACCTTTTTTGGATAGCCATGCCCTGTACAAATTAACAAATAATAATATAGTAACATGCCTTTAGGAAATTAAGTAAGCATAGCACATCCGGCAATTAATCACATTAATATTAGTAAATAGGCATACAGAAAGGGCCAAAAGCAAATAGAAATCTCAAAGCAACAAGAAGAATAAGATTAAATCTGCCTCCTCCTTTAAAAGCACGTCTTTTGTACTCTTGTGCATGAAGAAAATACACAAAGTCATAGCACGATTTTACATAAACTGCAGCACAAAAAATGTTACTTTCACAGCACCAATCACCGTATTAAGGTAAAAAGAACACATACTTGTACATTACTTGTACTTGTACATCATTTTCATTGGCTGTTGTAAGACTTCAGGTTATTGGTTGAGGAGGGTGGAGGCCCTACTCAAGCAACAACCACAATCCTTGGCTGGGTGAACCCCGAAAGTATTTACATTGACATGTGCCTAACCCTCCTGGCTTGGCACAAAAGTAGTTACACCTATTTTGGAAGCAAAGTGTAAAATACTTATTGCAGCACAAAAAAACATTAATAAAGTGAAAGTACAGCACAAAACAATCCTAAACCAATATAGAAAGATAGTGTGAGTATTAATTAATAAAATGAGACAAACATGACAATATCCAATCAGTAGAACCTGAGCTAGGCAGCTTTTTAGGTAAAAGCAAAAAGTGCTAAAAACAAATAAACACATGAACGCTTGGAGCTTGTGCTTAATAAATAAGTCTGCACTTTTCTGCAATGTGACTGCAGCTTATTATGTGGGCAAAACCAAACTTATGGTACACACCAGTTTCTAATGAAATATTTAATTTCTGCAACAGGCCCACCACTCTTTCCACAGCAGGACTATACACTTGCCTCCACTGCATGTTCACCTATATTCCTGGACCAACCACCCTCGCTAAAACCCACCCTAAACCCTCCCTGCTGGCTGGTACTCCCCCAGAGCACCTCCACAGTCTCCTGATCAATGCAAGATCCCTCTGCAAACACATCATTGAAGTCTGGTACACAATTTCCACCCTTTCCCTGATGCAACCTTCATCACAGAGACCTGGCCCACCCCTGCATCAGCCCCCAATGTCTCCACTGCAACACCTAACAGCTACAAGGTGAAACGCCAGGACTGCACAAACAGACATGGAAGCAGCATTGCCATCGTACACAAGGACTCAATCACCTGCAGTACTACTGAATATGAAATCATGCTGATCATGGAGAACCTGAACTTCGAGCTCCACACCGGTGACAAAATGACCATCAAAGACACCCTCGCCATCCATTACGAATACTACATCTTCCTGGGAGAGCTCAACTTCCACCTGCAGGACCCCACAGACACCAAATCCACAGACGTCTTGGAACGAATGGAAAACATCGGCCTCTTGCAGCTGGTCTCAGATAACATGCACAGAGCAGGGCATACGCTAGACCTGAATCAGGCTGTAGACAACCTCAATGCCTGAATCACTAGCGCTGCTGACCGAGTCACCCCCACCAACCAACAAAGATTCACAGATCCATTGAGCCAGCTGGTACACCCCAGAACTCAGCATGATGAGATAAAGTTGCAAACCCCTAGAAAAAAAGATAAAGTACCAGCGGAAACAACACTGACTGAGACACTTTTCAAGTCTGCCTTCAACACCTACCACAACCAAATTAGAGATGCAAAAAAGGAGGCCTGGCAAACTGCATCGAGGCCAGTGCCAGATAGACCAAGGAACTTATCAATCAATCAGTCAAACAATCAATCAATCAGGTGTTTGTAAATTTCAGCTACTCACTCGCGAGGGTCACAAGGCGCAATGGGTGAGCGGCCTACAATGGGTGCAGAGATCATCTGAAGAGCCAGGTCTTGAGGTCCTTCCTGAACTGGAGCAGCGTAGGGCTTTGCCAGAGCTGGAGGGGGAGGTCATTCTAGGTCTTGGCTGCGAGGTAGGTGAAAGAATTTCCACCTGTTCTGGTCTTGTAGATGCGTGGGACGGTGGCCAGGGAGAGGTTGGATGATCGGAAGTTTCTCTTGGGGGCGTGGAAAAAGAGGTGGTTGTTTAGGTATGCTGGTCTGATGTTGTGGAGAGCCTTGCAAGTGTGCATGAGGAGCTTGAAAGTTATTCTTCTTTCTATGGGGAGCCACTGGAGATCTCTGAGGTATTGGGTGATGTGGTTGTGGTGAGGAATGTCTAGGATCAGTCTGGTTGCGTCGATTTGGACTATCCGGAGTTTGCGGAGCGGTTTTTGTTGATTCCGGCATAGAAGACTTTGCTGTACTCCAGTCTGCTAGTGATGAGGGTGTGCATGACCATTTTTCTGGATTCAGAAGGGATTCATCTGAATATTTTTCAGAGTATGCGGAGGGTTTTGACGCAGGCCGAGGATACCGCATTTATCCGGCAGTTCATAGTGAGCAACGAGTCCAGCATGATGTTGAGGTTTCATGCATGGTCTGTCAGGGGGGGGGGTTCCGAGGGTGAGGGGCCACCAGGTGTTGTCCCATGCTGAGGGGGTGGAGCCACGGATGAGGATTTCTATTTTTTCTGAGTTGAGTTTCAGACAGTTCTTATTCATCCAGGTTCCAAGGGTTTTCATCCCTTCTTGATAGTTGTGCCTGGTGCGGGTGAGGAGGAGCTGGGTGTCGTCAGTATAGGAGACGATGTTGAGCCTATGGTTTCTGACGAATAATGCGAGGGGGTCATGTAGATGTTGAATATGGTGGGGCTGAGGGAGGTTCCCTGAGGTACTCAACATCTGGTTGGTTCTGAGAGGTAGGGCGGGAGTCTGACTAGCTGAGTTCTGGCTGGGTAGAAATTAGCGTGTTCATTTGAGGGCCTTTCCTCAAATGCTGGCGTCATGGAGTCAGGTGGCTAGTGTGCAGTAGTAGACAGTGTCGAAGATGGATGAGAGGCCCAGGAGGATGAAGGTTGCCCTTTGGCCCTGGTCGAGAAGGGAGCAAATGCCATCAGTGGCGGTGAAAAGGGCAGTCTCTGTACTGTGGTTGCTGCGGAATCTAGATTGGGCGATGTCCATGACATTGTTGGCTTCAATGAAGTTTGCAAGCTGGATGTTGATGGCTTCTTGGTTGTGAATGGAAGCAGTGTGGTAGTCCTGAAGTTCTTGAGGTCAGTAGGCTCTGCTGAGGGCTTTTTCAGGAGCGGCTTTTCACCATCATCAGAGATTTCACTCATCCATATGCCATAGAAAACTCGATCCCCCTCATAAAACTCTGCGACACTCTAGCAAACCAATTCAACAACAAGATAGCCACCATAAACTGAAACTGCAATCCCCGACCCACCATCCATCTAAGCCTCCTCACCTCCACAAAGATCTCCAACAACCACCTGCTCACCCCATTGGAACAGCTCAGCACACAAACACAACTGCCTTAATGAACTCCATCCACTCAGGAGCACCCTCAGACCGTCATCAACTCTTCAAACTCAGAAGTGACAAGATCACCCACCAGCTCACCAACATCCTCAATGTCTCTATCACCTCAGCCGCCTTACACCTGGAAGCACTCAGAGGTCAGACGTCTCCTCAAGACAACCTCCACTGACCCCAGCAATCTCCAGAACAACCACCCCATCTCACTGCCCCTTTTTCCTGCCAAAGTCCTGGAGAAGACCATCAACCTCCAAATCACTGAACACCTGGAGAGAAACAGCCTACTAGACCCTCTCAATCAGGATTCAAAGCCAACCACAGCACTAAGAAGGTCCTGATAGCCGCAACAGATGAAATCCACACCCTACTCGACAGAGAAGAACTCGTACGCCCTGATCCTTCTTGACCTTAGACACCATCTCCCACAACACACTCATCAAACAACTACGTCAGATTGAGATCGGAGACAACACCCTTAAATCGATGGCTTCTCTCCTCGGAGGGCACACCCAGAAAATCTGTCGCCCTCCCTCACCTTACAAACCAAGAACACCATCTGTGACGCCCGCAAGATCGATCCCTCTGTCCGACCCCCTTAAACATCTACATGACATAATTTGCAAACATCGCCAGAAGACATGACATCAACATCATTTCCTATGCCGATGACACCCAGTTCATCATCTCACTATCAGCTGACCCCACCATGACAAAGTTGAACTTGCACAACCAAATGAGAAATGTCTCCACCTAGATGAAGGACTAGTGCCTGAAGCTCAACACAGACAAAACCGAAGTGCTAATTTTTGGCAGCCGCGCCTCCCCCTGGAATGACACCTGGTGGCCATCATAACTCAGACCCACCCCTACACCAAATGACCACGTCTGTAACGGGGCTAGACTGTTCCCATAGGGATCAGGGTCAAGACTGATTTGCATATGGCTGGGTTCAAACTGGAATGGCATGGGGAGCACAAAAAGAATGGATTTAGGCGCAGATCTCTGCACTGTGGTGAATGTATGACAGTGTTCTGCATTCTGTCCATCAATTGTTCTTTTAACATTTGTCACCCACAGTGCTATGGGTATGCCCAGATGTGGGTTATGTGCTCTCCATACCACTAGAGTCAAGCTATCCTGGCTGGGGTGAAACACTGAAACCGGTCCTAGGATGCTTGTTTACAGTCCAGGGAGAACCTGGCTGGCACTTCAGGCTGGACTGTTCCCATAGTGAGCAGGGTCAAGACTCATTTGTGTATGGCTGGGTTCAAACTGGAATGGCACGGGGAGCAGAAAAATTATGGATTTAGACTCAGATCTCTGTACTGGGGTGAATGTAGGACAGTGATCTGCATTCTGTCCATCTATTGTTCTTATTGCTTATGTCACCTCGTGTGAGACGGGTACGCCCAGGTGTGGGTCCCTTGCTCTCTGAGGCACTGGAGACAAGTTAGCCTGACTGATGAAGGGTGAAACCCCGGAAACAGTCCTAGGATGCTTGTTTACAGTCCAGGGAGAACCTGGCCTGGCATTTCGAACTGGACTCTTCCCATAGGGAGTGGGATCAAGATTGATTTGCACATGACTGGGTTCAAACTGGAATGGCACGGGGAGCAAAAAAAGACAACGGATTTAGGCCTAGATCTCTGTACTGGTGTGAATGTATGAGAGTGTTCTGCATTCGGTCCATCAATTGTTTTTTTGCATAGGTCACCCAGAGTGAGACGGTTATGCCCAGGCATGGGTCCCGTGCTCTCCATGCCACTGGAGGCAAGCTGGACTGATAGCTGATGGGTGAAACCCTAAAACTGCTCCTAAGATGCTTGTTTCCAGTCCAGGGAGGACCTGGCCTGGCACTTTGGGTGGGGCTGATCCCAAAGGAAGCAGAGTCAAGACTTATTTGCATTTAGCTGGGTTCACACTGGAATGGCATGGGGAGACAAAAACCAATGGATTTAGGCCCAGATCTCTGTATTGGGATGAATGTAGATCGGTGTTCAGCATTCTGTCCATCAATTTTTGTTTTTGATTTATACATGACTGAGTTCAAACTGGAATGGCATGGGGATCTAAAAAAGACAATGGATTTAGGCCTAGATCTCTATATTGGGGTGAATGTATGAGAGTGTTCTGCTTTCGGTCTATCAATTGTTCTTTTTGCATATGTCACCCAGAGGGGGGTGGGTATGCCCAGATGTGAGTCCTGTGATCTCCATGCCACTGGAGTCAAACTAGCCTGGCTGATGAAGTTTGAAACCCAGGAACCGGTCCTAGGATGCTTGTTTCCCGTCTAGGGAGAACCTAGCCTCGCAGTTCTGGCTGGACTGTTCCCATAAGGAGCAGTATCAAGACTGATTTGCACATGACAGGGTTCAAACTGGAATGGCATGAGGAGCAAAAAAAGACAAGGGATTTAGGCCTAGATGTCTGTACTAGGGTGAATGAATGAGAGTGTTCTGCATTTGGTCCATCAATTGTTCTTTTTGCATAGGTCACCCAGAGTGAGACGGGTATGCCCAGGCATGGGTCCCATGCTCTCCATGCCACTGGAAGCAAGCTGACCTAGCAGCTGATGCGTGAAACCCCAAAACTACTCCTAAGATGCTTGTTTCCAGTCCAGGGAGGATCTGGCTTGGCTCTTCGGGCGGGGCTGATCCCAAAGGGAGCAGAGTCAAGACTGATTTACATTTAGCTGGGTTCAAACTGGAATGACATGGGGAGACAAAAAACGATGGATTTAGGTCCAGATATCTGTACTGGGATGAATGTAGGACGGTGTTCTGCATTCTGTCCATCCATTTTTGTTTTTGATTTGCACATGACTGTGTTCAAACTGGAATGGCATGGGGAGCAAAAAAAGACAATGGATTTAGGCCTAGATATCTATACTGGGGTGAATGTATGAGAGTATTCTGCATTTGGTCCATCAATTGTTCTTTTTGCAGAGGTCACCCAGAGTGAGACAGGTATGCTCAGGCATGGGTCCCGTGCTCTCCATGCCACTGGAGGCAAGTTGGCCTGGCTGCTGGTGGGTGAAACCTCGAAATTGCTCCTAAGATGCTTGTTTCCAGTCCAGGGAGGACCTGGCCTGGCACTTTGGGTGGGGCTGATCCCAAAGGAAGCAGAGTCAAGACTTATTTGCATTTAGCTGGGTTCAAACTGGAATGGCATGGGGAGACAAAAACCAATGGATTTAGGACCAGATCTCTGTATTGGGATGAATGTAGATCGGTGTTCAGCATTCTGTCCATCAATTTTTGTTTTTGAGTTATACATGACTGAGTTCAAATTGGAATGGCATGGGGAGCTAAAAAAGACAATGGGTTTAGGCCTAGATCTCTGTATTGGGGTGAATGTATGAGAGTGTTCTGCATTCGGTCTATCAATTGTTCTTTTTGCATATGTCACCCAGAGGGGGGTGGGTATGCCCAGATGTGAGTCCTGCGATCTCCATGCCACTGGAGTCAAACTAGCCTGGCTGATGAAGTTTGAAACCCAGGAACCGGTCCTAGGATGCTTGTTTCCCGTCTAGGGAGAACCTAGCCTCGCAGTTCTGGCTGGACTGTTCCCATAGGGAGCAGGATCAAGACTGATTTGCACATGACAGGGTTCAAACTGGAATGGCATGAGGAGCAAAAAAAGACAAGGGATTTAGGCCTAGATGTCTGTACTGGGGTGAATGAATGAGAGTGTTCTGCATTCGGTCCATCAATTGTTCTTTTTGCAGAGGTCACCCAGAGTGAGACGGGTATGCCCAGGCATGGGTCCCGTGCTCTCCATGCCACTGGAGGCAAGTTGGCCTGGCTGCTGGTGGGTGAAACCTCAAAATTGCTCCTAAGATGCTTGTTTCCAGTCCAGGGAGGACCTGACCTGGCTCTTCAGGCGGGCTGATCCCAAAGGGAGCAGAGTCAAGACTGATTTGCATTTAACTGGGTTCAAACTGGAATGGCATGGGGAGACAAAAACAATGGATTTAGGCCCATATGTCTGTACTGGGATGAACATAGGAAGGTGTTCTGCATTCTGCCCATCAATTTTTGTTTTTGATTTGCACATGACTGGGTTCAAACTGGAATGGCATGGGAAGCAAAAAAAGACAATGGATTTAGGCCCAGATCTCTGTATTGGGGTTCTGCATTCGGTCTATTAATTGTTCTTTTTGCATATGTCACCAAGAGTGGGGTGGGTATGCCCAGATGTGAGTCCTATGATCTCCATGCCACAGGAGTCAAACTAGCCTGGCTGATGGACTTTGAAACCCAGGAACCGGTCCTAGGATGCTTGTTTCCCATCTAGGGAGAACCTAGCCTCGCAGTTCTGGCTGAACTGTTCCCATAGGGAGCAGGATCAAGACTGATTTGCACATGACTGGGTTCAAACTGGAATGGCATGAGGAGCATAAACAGACAATGGATTTAGGCCCAGATCTCTGTACTGGGGTGAATGTATGAGAGTGTTCTGCATTTGGTCCATCAATTGTTCTTTTTGCATATGTCACCCAGAGTGAGACGGGTATGCCCAGGCATGGGTCCTGTGCTCTCCATGCCACTGGAGGCAAGCTAGCCTGGCAGATGATGGGTGAAACCCCAAAACTACTCCTAAGATGCTTGTTTCCAGTCCAGCAAGGACCTAACCTGGAACTTTGGGCGGGGCTGATCCCAAAGGGAGCAGAGTCAAGACTGATTTGCATTTACCTGGGTTCAAACTGGAATGGCATGGGGAGACAAAAAACGATGGATTTAGGCCCAGATCTCTGTACTGGGATGAATGTAGGACTGTGTTCTGCATTCTGTCCATCAATTTTTGTTTTTGATTTGCACATGACTGGGTTCAAACTGGAATGACATGGGGAGCAAAAGAAGACAATGGATTTAGGCCTAGATCTCTGTACTGGGGTGAATGTATGAGAGTGTTCTGCATTCGGTACATCAATTGTTCTTTTTGCATATGTCACCCTGAGTTGGACGGGTATGCCCAGACTTCAGTCCTGTGCTCTCCATGCCAGTGGAGTCAAGCTAGCCTGGCTGATGAGGGGTGAAACCCTGAAACTGGTACTAGGATGCTTGTTGCCAGTCTCCGGGGGACCTGGTCTGGGTGTTTGGGCTTGTCTGTTCCCATAGGAAGCAGGGTAAAGACTGATTTGCATATGGCTGGTTTCAAACTGAAATGGCAGGGGGGGGCAAAAAACTATGGATTTAGGCCCACATCTCTGCATTTTGTCCATCTATTGGTCTTTTTGCATGCCCATAACCTTGGCATCATTCTGGACAGGTCAACTCGGTCTCCTCAGCCTGATTTCACACTCTTCACATGCTCGGAAGAATCTTCAAATGGCTTTGCATCATGTTGACGCAGCCTCTCATCACCAGCTGCCTGGACTGCAGCAACACACACAATTCAGAATGCCGCAGCTGAGTGATCTTCAATCTGCCCAAAAGAACCCACATCACCAAGCCTTCACTGACTCCCCATCCAGGAAAGATGCCAGTTCACACTACTGACCCATGTCTACAAAGCGCTCCACGACCAAGGGCGGGCATTACTGAACCACCACCTGAACTTCTGCAAAATATCTGGAAACCTCCGCTCTACCCACCTTTCCCTCGCACAGACATCACATGTCTGTCGCTGCCGCACCAAAGGATGCTGTTTCCCCCAACCTGCCGACAAGTCCAGGAACGCCCTCCACCTCCAAACCTCACGCTCACTGACAGACTTTGGGAAGAAGCTCAAAACCTGGCTGTTCCACTGAAACCCGTAGCCCTACACCTGGATACCCGCACAGATAATAAGCCAGTACGATCAACTAAAATCTGTTTCCACTCTTTATTAGTACTCTTTTATGATCCAGAAAACCTGGCATTCACAACAAAGCATTTTAATGGAGACTGTGTCCCCAAATCCAGCCATGGTTGCCATCATGTGGTTTGTTGTGGCCAGACAATCAAGGTTGGATCTCTTTGGGATCCCCACATCCCATCAGCATCCGTCTCCTTTAGATGGGAGCCTCCAACTCAGCAAGGCAGCTTCAGGAAAGGGCAAGGAGCATCACGAGAAAATCCGTCAAAGCACCAACACGAAGAAAATACAACTCTATAAAGCACTTGTATTAATTCAATGGCAAAGTGATAGAATTTCCTGACGTGTTTCGGCAGCAACCTCAGCCTTGTTCACAGGTAAGTCGATTAATGATGCAAAAGTGTGTGCCCCTTAAAAGCACACAAAAAATCACGTGGTTTAAAAGTGTTCATACAATTTCCAGACTGCACTTAAAATGTAATCACATACTTTGCGACTGAAATGTCAGTATGCATCTTGCTAAATAGCATCAAATTCAAAACACAGTCTTTTATCTCTTAAAGTGCACTTTATCTAGCAGCCACGTGTGTTTCAAAGTAAATTCCTCTCTTGTAAATGTTGCCAGTCTCAATGAACAGCTCGTGACCACTTGCAAATCCATGCCTTTAGCCACAAAAAAAGTATTTCAGAATTGGCAAAAGGAGACACTTCCCCCACCTGACTCTCTGACTCCCTTTCTCACCTTCATGTCGCAATTACTCGGCGGAAAATCCATGCGGTCACAAGAAAGGCCAGCGAGTCATGCTCCCCAAATGTGTTTCCAAGCAGCAACAGTCTCCTTGAGATGGGAGCCTCCAACTCTGCAGGGCAGCTTCAGAAACGGAAAGACGTCCCGTGAAAACCCACCAAAGCCCCAGCCCGAAGAAAATACTGAAGCCCAACTCTATAAAGCACTTGTAACTATTCAATGGCAAAGTGGTAGCATTTCCTGACGTGTTTTGGCTGTAACGTCAGCCTTGTTCAAAGGTGAGTCGATTAATGAGGCAAAAGTGTGCACGCATTAAAAGCACACAATCAAGTGGATTAAAAGTGTTCATACAATTCCCAGAATGCGCTTTAAATGTAATCACATACTTTGTGACTAAAATGTCATTATAAATCTTGCTTAATAGCATCAAAACAGAGTCTTTTATTTCTTAAACTGCACTTAGTTGTTCTAGCAGCCACGTGTGTTTCAAAGTAAATTCACCTCTTGTGAATGTTGCCAATCTAGCTCAACAGCAGATGGATGGATGGATGGATGGATGGATGGATGGATGGATGGAATACCTAGTGGCTGTCAACACTGAGTAGTTACGGTTAGCTCTGCTTTACCGCAGATGGAGTATTTTTTAGTTTGCTAATAACTTTAGCCCTGGTGGACAAAACTTTCAAAAAAAGTTCATCTACCTCAATCAATCATTCAAGTGCATTTATATAGTGCAGCTAATCACCCAAGAGGATAGCCTGGTGCTTTTGGGTCATGATGATTCTGGTGACTCATTCTAGCAGCCTGGTTATGAGTGCTCTACAGAATTCCTGAAGAGATGTGGTGGTCCGTATCAGCAGAGCGAGGTCGTTCCATTGTGAGGTAGGAGAGGGAGCATCCTCTGCTGTTGCATTGATGGGTGCGGGTGTGCTGGTAAGCGCAAGGGAGGTGGAGCATAGTTGTCTGGTAGGGTGGTGGAAATTCAGGTAAAGGTTGATGTAGACTGGTCCGTCGTTGTGCATAGCTTTATAGCCATGGATCAACAGCTTGAATTGGCATTTCTTCTGTATGGGGAACCAGTGAAGTTTCTGAGGTGGGAGTGGTGTGGGTCTGTCTGGGGAGGTCAAGGATTATTCTGGCAGCAGAGTTCTGTATGATCTGGAGTCTCTGCAGAAGGTGTGTGGTGACACCAGTGTAGAGATTGTTGCCTTAGTCTAATCTAAGTGATTATGACCTGAGTGACAGTAAGGCTGGTGTTCAGGGGAGGCCATTTGAAGATTGTATGTAACATGCACAGTGTGCAAAAGCAGACAAAGCTGCCTGCATTGATCTGGGACTTCATGGTCAATTTGATGTCCAGTATTATGCCAAGGTTTCCTGCATGATCGGTCAGTTTTGGTGATTGTCCTAGTTCTGAGGCCCACCAGGATTCATTCCAAGGAGTGTTGGTGTTGCCAAAGATTGGCACTTCCATTTTGTCCATATTTATATTCATGTCTCAGTCCCTTATTGGAACATTTTAATGTGATATGTCAAGCAGAGGCTGAGAAAAAAAGGTGTCCAGAAACGCAAAAACCCTATGCAATTGCCAGTCTTCTTTAGACAAGGCTACAGCAAACACTGCTGTACAGAATTACACTAAATGTGGCAGGAATCTAGATCTTGGTCTGCAGGTTGTCCTTTTGGTGATTTGGAATGAATACGTTCAGCAGTTTTTGAGAAACTGAGTGTGAAACATAATTAAATATATGGATGGTTGGGTCCACAAAAGCCTCGAGAGATTCTTGTGGGAGCATCAATTAAAATATTGCGTTCTGGTTGGCACCGGGAGCTTTATTTCCCATGGCCATCTCGCTGACTCTCGAGTGCTCTGATTGTCTGCCAGCAACATGAGAAAAATGTTGCTGCCCTACATTTCGTGACCTGAAGTTAAAAAAAATATATAAGAGGGCAGTGTAAGGGTACCCTAACTCCATAGGCCCCAATGAGGGGGGGAGGCAGAGAAATCCCCTCTCAGGTAAAAAAGCAAACAAATCTGTAAAACAAAATTCGAATCCACGTGACTCTTGCAAGATGGTAAAAAGACAAGAAAAAACGAAATGTCAGGCCAGGCCGCATTTAACAACTTTATGCCCCAGGAACCACTCTCCTGGGGCACTGTTCAGAAAGGGGAGTTGGGCTGAACATCCTCAAACCTGCAGAGACACTGGAGAGCCCACTCCCTTGGCGAAAATACTTTATATGGGGAGAGGGGCAGCCAGACACCCTCCAGAGGTGAACCAACCTGAGGGCAAAATTGCTGTACATGGGGAAGAGGGACATGCACCGCTCCTCTCCGAGCCTTCAGAGAACCTGCGAAACCCACTCTAGAGCTCAAACTTATTTATATGTTGAAGGAGGCATACAGCCATTTTCCTTGAGCCTCTCAAGGCCCCAGGGAGCCCATCACTGGGGCTAAAACTTTACAAAATGGGGAGGGGACCTTGTGGTCCCCTACCTGAGCCTAAAAAGACCCTGGAGTGTCCACACTCTGGGCCAAGAACTTTAAGGGAGGGGGGCTCCTCCTTGAGTCATCATTGTCCCTGTGGACTCCATTCCCCAAGGCCAGCACACAAACTATGTCCCCGAGAGTACAGCCACAGGACATAGCTGTTTCTTTGCCACTGCAAGCATGGGCAGGGAAACCTGTGTTTGCTCCAGTGTCATCAGAGCATTTTTCAATCATCTGCCAAGACAAAGCAAACACCAAGTCCACATCCAGTGGGCGAGAGCTTATAAAATGCGCCCGCCCGCTGGTAGTGGATTTTTGATTTGTTTACCTGCATGCATGGAAGCGAGCAAGGAAACAGATTCAAATATTGCTCCTGCACAGGTGGAGCAGCATTAAGTGCTGCTCCCTGCCGGTGGGAGCAATGCTGGCTCCCATTGTATGCAGGGAATCAGCTACGGTCAGGGGTGACATGGACCGTCCCCCGCGGCCCTCAGCCCAATGAGGGTTTATTGGAGGCCCTGCGTGGGCACCAGGGCACCCGCCTTTAATAGTGAAGGGCAACAGCAGATGGGATCTCTGGGGCCAAATCAGCCCAGGGAGGGAGTGTGGTTGGACCTCAATAAAAATGTTGCCGGGCCCCGGGGGAGGTGGTCCCCCTTGGCTGAAATTGGCCCAGGGAGGGAGGATGCATGCCCCACTCCGTCCAAAAATGAAGTCAGGCCCTGGGGAATGGGGTCTCCTAGGCTAGAATTGACACAAGAATAGGGCCACATGGCCTCCTTCCCAATTAGTTTTAGAAATGCCCTGAGGATGGGGTCCCCAGGGCCCTACAAGGTACAGGTAGATCAGCCTTGAGGATTCACTCCCCTCGTGCATGGCGAAAGGTGGCTGTATAGTGGGGTGTTCCACAGGGCTTGGCCTGTGCGCCAAGCCCTTTGCTCAAACCCACATGCATGACTGAAGGCCCTATACAGTGTGTGATTGGCTCCCATTACAGGGTTGGCAAGAGCATTTGTCTGCAGCTCAGGCCTTGTGGCCAACTCACCACTGCGCACACGCTAATGTTGTGGGGGTAAGCTTCGTGTGGGGGGTTGGCTGCAGAGGGCGCACAGTAGTGGGGCTGCATTTACATATGGTAAATAAATATAACTTTACATTAACCCTTTAAGTGCTGCCGTCGGCCAACGGTCATCGCGAGCACTACCTTGCCAGTGCTGCGCACGACCGATGGCCGACGGGCCAGCACCCGTTATTCGAACGTTCAGCCCTGGCCGCTGAACGTTCGACGCGCTTAAGGAGTTAAAAAACTAGAAATGGTATAGGGTTAATGTTACAAATAACACAAGCGTGTGTGTATGATAGCAGTAAAGACGCTTCATATTATTCTGAGGTTTTTTTGCATTTACTTATATAGCTATAATGTTATACCTATTTAAAGAGCAAGAAGTACAAAATAATCTTGGATGATGTTATCAGTGATGTCATCAATGATGTAATTTGAGATGTCATCAGTAATGTTATATGTCACGATTTAAGGACTGCATGATTTGGGCGCAATTTATAGTTAGCTTTACTTACTATAACTGGTCAATTTCTGTGTTTTTCTTAGAACAAAACGTTAATATTGTCACTGATCATTCAGATAATTCAGTGAATATATATATATATATATTCCAGTGTAGTGGTAGCCACTTTGTAGTTATAGTTAAGGTCCCGAACTCTTCGGATTTTCAATTGTTAATAACTTTTCCACTGTTTACGAATCTCCACAAAACTTAGCAGATTTATTTCATTGTCTACACTGGTTGATGATCCAAAGCTTTGTGGTCTGTTAATTAATGTGGTGCACAGATAAAAGGGGGTTCTTAAAACACATTTTTCCACCAATGTTTTTTTACATAGACTTTTTAGACAGATGTAGCAGCAAAATGGCTAAACAGATTTTCATGGAATTTGTCAGAACTATGGATTATGGTGTGGAAAGAGTCCTGCTATAACTCTTTGATCCAAATTGGTTAGCATTTTTTAAGCCAAAAGAGACAAACTCATAGTGCAATATTGAGCTGCAGTGTACTGTGGTACCGTTAGGTATACCACAGTACCTTGTGATGACAAAACTAACCTTGGGCCGTGAACTCCCAGTGAGATTTCTCAAGGCGGGCAGTTGGATTTCTCATTGCGAGTTGTCGCGAATGCACGGGACCGCTTGCTTTAAAAAACTGTCCATTCACATTCAGTAAGCTGCTGCTCATGTAAAACATCTACTCGAGTGGCAAGAAGGAAGCAGAGCCCGTGTGCGCTGTGCATGAAGCAGTTTGTGATGATTACACAGTGCAGATAAACACCCGGCACTGCAAACTACTGCAAACAACATTTATCTACTGAACTCCGACACTTGCGCTCCCTGTAGTGTAGCAGAGTTTTTTTGCACTTCGCGGAATTCCATTCCGCCAGGCTTAGACAAACACATTATGACTGGATAATGAAAGCCCTTACAAGGTGAAAAGGCAGCTATAATATTTAAACCACATTTTTGATGTGATCTGTGTTTTAAAATAAATATAGCTTAGTATTGTTTGTCTGCTCTATGACAATCCACTGTCCGACACACCACTCCACTCTGCGGCACACCAATTCACTCTACAACAGGCTCCTCCACTCTATCACATGCCACTCCACTCTATGGCACTCCATCTATGACACTCTTCAATACACCACTCTATGAAAGATCACTGCACTCTGCTGTGCAACATGCCACTCTACTCCATGCCACTCTACCGTATGCCATTCCACTCAGTGCCCCCCACTCAGCACCACTCTACTCCACTTTACAATACTCAATGTAATGCCTCTTCACTCTATGGCACACCGCTCCTCTCTGTGACACGACACTCCACTCCACCCCATACTACACTCTGCGACATGCCACTCCACTCTACCCCACTCCACTGTACAAAAGTCTACTCCGTTCTATATCCCTCCAATCTATGTCACTCTAGTCCACTTTACGACACGCCACTTCAATCGGCTCTAAAATACACCACTCCACTGTACTTCACTCCACTCCACTCCACTCTTTACCTCCACTTTACATCACTATACTCCACTCTTTACCTCTACGTGTTATGCCACTCTGCCCTACTATACAATACTGTATGATATACCACTCCACTCCACTATATGAAATGACACTCTGCACCACTTCATTCTACCACACACAACTTCACTCAACAACACGCCACTCAACTCAATGACATGCCACTTCACTGTGCAACATGCCACTCCAGTCTGCAACAAGCGACTCTATGAAACACCCTTGCACTTTACTGTATGACATGCCACTCTACTCCATGCTACTCCACTCTACAAAACTCTACTCAATGCCCCTTCACTCTATGACACTCTACGAGACACCACTCCACTCGACTCTATGACACACCACTGCATGTACACCACTCCACAACACTCCACTCTATGCCCCTCCACTCTACTTCACTCTACTCCACTCTAATTCACACTATGACATTACAAGGCATGCCACTCCACTCCAATTTACTACACTCCATTGCACTCTATGACACTCCGTGCATTCAGCTCTATGACGAGCTACTCCACTCTTCTCCATTTTAATCTATGTTCCTCCACTGTAAGAAACTCTTTGGCATGCCATTCTAAAACACGCCAACTAGTCCACTGTATGATATGCAACTCCACTCTACAAACCTCTACTACGCTCTGTGTCTCTACACTCTTCTGCACTCTTCTCCACTCTATGCCATGCCACTCCACTCAATGACACATTACTCCACTCTACCATGTGCCACTCCACAACACTTCACTCAACTCTACTACACTCCAGACTACTTAGCTGTATGATACTCTACTCTACTCAACTCTATGCCTCTCCACTCTACAAGACTCTACTTCACTCAATGCCACTCTACGACACTCTACTCCACTCTTTGAGACTTGATTCCACTGTACGACACTCTACGCAACCCCCACTAAAACCTCTCTATAACACTTTACTACACTCTGCTTTATGACACACTACTCCATTTTACTCCACTGCATTCCACTACTCCACTCTAGGACACTCCACTTTCGCCACTCTGTGCCACTCCACCCTAAAATCACTCTATGACAGATTTCTGTACTCTACACTGCTACACTTTCACCACTCTACACCACTCTATGCCACTCTACTCTATTGCACTCTTCTTCACTCTACCACACTCCACTTTAGAACACTACACTCAGGACACTCCACTCTAGGACAGTCTTCTGCACTCTACTGCAGGACAATTCCACATGACAACACTCAAAACTGAGACACTCTTCTGCGCTCTGTTAGTCCAATCTACTGCACTTTCTTCCAAACTATGCCACTCTACGACACTCTTCTCAACAACACTCCAATGTATGACATTACACTCTTTGACATGCCACTCCACTGTATGACATGCAACTGTATGACATGCCACTCCACTCTATGCACCTCCACTCTAAGACATTGTACGACATGCAACTCTTTGAGGAGCCAGTTCAGTTTACTCTATGACACGCCACTCCACTCTATACCAGTCCGCACTACGCTATTCCACTCTATCCCACTTCACTCTGAGTGACTCCATTCTACTCCAAGGCACTCTACACCACTCCATTCTATTCAACTCTATGCCACTCCACTCTGAGTGACTCCATTCTACTACATGGCACTCTACACCACTCCACTCTATACCACTCCACTGTACTACAACACTCTACTCCACTCTATGCCACTCTAGAACACTGTACATGATGACACTCCTCGTAATGACACTCCACTTGACAACATTTCACTGGCTGATAGATAGATAGATATTTATAGTACAATTAATAATTCAATTTCTCTCTCACACACAAAAGCACACACACATAAACACATATATATCTACTGCTTTTTCTTTTCTCGATAAGTAAGCGACCCTCTAATTAAACATGTTGGAGAATCCAGACTGACATCTTTAAATAAAGAATGTCGGAGTGTAGGTGTTACGAGTCTTCTTGCAACCTTGATGGTTTGAAAAAGAAGCATCATATATATTCCAGTCAGCAGCAGGGACAACAAACTTGACCGATCGAGTCTCTACGTCCTGCAGAGTCAGGGAGAGAAGGGCCGGGGTAGTTCGTCTTGGAACCTGTCTGCCCTCGCTTTAGTTGCCCACCAATGGCAGTAGATGAGGTCTGCAGCATTAGTCGAAAACAGTGCTCAGGACCATCAGGAAGGAGAAAGGATTGTTTAGGGCATCCATCTCTGGCAACCTCCGTTCCAGGCACAGATACCGAGCTCCAAATGAAAATGCTAGTGACAGGCCTTGCGTCAGTGTTTCTAGGCTCACCGTCAACACCTTTCACACAAGACCATTTTGACGGTGACAGGGAAGGCAGGCAAGCTACCTTCTTGAATATATGAAAAATCTGTTTCAGTAAATAGATCGCCAAGCCTTGCAGTCAGAAATATCAAGATGCGGTATTGAATAACATAGTTGATCATAATAATATAAATGCACGCACAGCCATCTTCCTTAAGATGTTCCCAGAAACGCCTGCCCAGTATAGGCAGGTCAAAGAAGGAGCTATAATGGAACGCCGAATGCAGTGGGAAGAAGTTGAACTGAGCTTTATGAAAATTGAGCTGCTTTGAAAAGATAAAAAGACACAAACAAAGGTGCTAAGTGCGAGATACATTTCCAAGGTTATACCTGTTATACTAGTTTTTCTTTTGATATATTAAAATTCGAGCCCCACCCAAAAGAGGTAATCGTATGATACAGGTTGGCATTAGGACTTTAAGTAAAGAGTATGCATTCATTCTCAAAAGCTTGTTTTAATGTATTTATTTTATTTATATTTATGTTTTGAACATTTTCTTCCTTGAACAAAACGTGTGGGGGAGGGCACATTTCTATTTTGTTCCTTTTTCACCAAAGGAAATAAAAAACAATTATGCAATTTTCAAGAAGTCACCTTAATTGGTGTGGCTTAGCTGAATTGTAACCTATTTCCATAGTAAGACCTCTGATGTTCACTTACTCACCACATTTAGCTACAAATTTAAATGAAATACATAGATATTTCAGAATGTCGACGATCGACTCACACTAAAGGTAAGATTTATTTTCGAAGTTGAAAGCGGAGGATGTGAAATGCCAAATTAAAATCATGCACTATGTGTTGAAGACAAGCGACAGCACAGCCGAAATTACAACTCAATTTCCCTTATTTCTTCATTAAAGATAAAAGTGCACCGAATGAATGCATCCTAGCAACAGCCTGCAGGCCCACTGGCTCATCTGCTTCTTGTCCCACCTGATGGGATGCAGAGCAGGTGACACATCTCAATATAATCATTGTATATTCCCAATTATGCCTTAAGCATCATTCGGCGTGAAGAATAGACAGGATGGAACATTATTTGTGATTCAGCCTCCAATTACGATTAAACTTTGCACAGAGATGTTCTGGGAAAGATGCATGATGCAGTGGTTACAGCTTATTCTGACTATTCGTTTTACAGCTGTTTGTAAAACAATTCACAGTTGATTTTCTCTTTAAAATAGTGTCACTGGCTTCCCAATCAATTAGATCAATATGTGTTGAGAAGACATTTTGTCATTCATCATTCTGCGAAAAAAATCCATCCAATCCATCCACTCCATCCATCCATCCATCCATCCATCCATCTCCTTTGTTTCAGAGACGCCAGCCAAAAATCAGTAGTTAAGCTGATGATATGTTTTCTGTTATAGAATATGCAAATAAGTGTACATGGAGTAAGAACAAAAGTGCAAAGTAAATGGTAAGCATCAGCACCAGCTATCATAATTATTAAGATGAGTAAGATCTGGCGTCCCCATGTTCTCAGTGTTTATAGTAAGCACAATAGTTTGAATGCATATTTATTTCTCAAACGAATGCAGACATAGTTTCAAATATATATATAGCTTACGCTTTTGGTCTTTGTAAGAAAAAGCATCAACTTATGCCTAAGGATTTTCGTCGTTTACTTTGTAGTGGTCTTGAATAAATGCCATACTGTTTTTTTCATTTTTCTTGTGACTCGCCATGGACTATTTTAATTGTTTGCAATAGCAATTGCGTCGCAAACCATTGATCAGGTGCTGACTACCAAAACTCTATTCGCAAAGTAGGGATCATGTGAAAGTGGGCTCCTAACTTTGGGGGAGCCTGCAGTGGTCTAGGGATACCCCCAAATCCATTCATTAGTTGACAACTTTTTACTTTTGAAAACTGCCCCTATCTAAAAGTAATCGGGTGATGTTATTCAATGAATGTGAACGCAACGATGGAGGTCTGCTGTCTCTTCCAGGCGCCCTCCAGGACTTCATGTGCAACTTATCACAAGGAGTCGCAAGAGGAGAACTGCCTTGGTCATACTATTGTAGTAGGAGATTTTGGGACTAATCTGTAAATGGATATTTTATTTTTCGCTGTAAAAGATTTTGTCGTAGCGCAAACTCAGGTCAGATCGCAAACCAATCAATAAGTATTTTATGAGATTTTGCCCTAGGGCAGCGCCACAGGCCTTCCTCCTGCACTGCCCTATGGCAAAAGAAAAGGGTAGGAATGCTGTGTATCTATCAGATACAGATCATTTCTGTCCTTTTCCGCTGCGCTGTTGCACAAGGGGCTGCCATGCGCCAACTCAGGCACCTTTGTACCATGGTGCAGTGGTGCCTGTGTTGCAAGGATGATTATTTTTGTGCAGGAAGGTAAAACTTCCTGCACAAAAACAATCACAAGAGGCTTTTCCTCAGAATGCAGAATGCAGCACACTTATAAAAAGGAAAAACAAGGAGAAATACATATACTTTTCCTCGTTGTGGCGTACGTTTTTGATTTCTCATAAATCAGAGACTGTCAAAAAGCCATGGATGTTGCTGGGAACGCCCCCAACAACACCTATTGCATGGTCCTTTACCACAGAAAACTGTGTTAAAGGGAACAATATTTAGGAGGCAGGATTACGCCCAAAAAAGTGGCTTAGTGCTGCCTCATATATATGGAGCAGGCTCCTGCGCCAAGGAACATCACATAAATGATGCCCTCTGTTTCCAAATAACACTGACAGGTTTGCGACCTGACCTTCATACATCAGCCTAACATTTGACTTCCTAGTATCTTTATATATTTGTATGGGGTACTCACAGCTCTTTTTGGTTATTTGCATTTAACAGCACCAATTGTTTTTGCAAGTGATCTAGTTCTTGTGTCACTCTCAGATTCTTTGCTTGACTGTATTCAGTCTAGCTATAGCTTATATAAGTATAAAGCAATAGATCTATATAAATAATCCAAACCCAATAAAATTATACAGCAGGCGAGATACCATTAAAAGGTAATAAGAGCCCATTAAAATGAAATAGTTATAAAATATACAAGGCACATGCAGACACAAGAACAAGACAAAAATTAAAAGAAAGTGCTCCAGTTACTAAATAATCAACGCCGCCCTCTGCTTTATCGCACATTGAATAAATGTATCAGTTAAAAAGCTAATTTTCACAGAGGGAAGGGTCTGTAGGTAATTAAAAGCTGCTTTGCAATAACAAATGTTCACTTCTTTTAAAAAAAGTTCGCAAGTAGCGTTTTCTTAGCAATGAGTAAAATTTGCAGAACAACATAAGGTGAACTGTGCTTTTTGCTGAGTGATCATCACAGGGACAAGCAGGTAAGCTACGGAAATAGGAGCCCTGCCAAGGAAAGGCAGCCATAAAGTGCACAGTACATAGTCTAAATCTGACTAACAAAATCTGTGGTGCTCTTTGCTCACCCATTAAAGGTAAGGAGCAGTGCCAGTTTTTATGCAAATCCGCGATACCCCTGGACAGTAGGTATTTTACCCACCCTCTGAATTCTCTCATTCATTCGACTCACTAAAAAGGTAGTCTCTATAGAAATGTGGGAGAAGCTGCCCCAATACTTAGAAAAATGAACAGGTCTTTGTGTCCCAGACTTAGGCACGTGTCTTTGATATACCTTATCCAGGGAATGGCCAGGCCTCGGCCCAGTTTCATGCAGTCAGCGAGCACGGCTCTGCTAAAAGTGGTATGACTCCTTGATCAAATTTTCAGCCACAGGAGGAGTGGTTGCAGCCTTATAAAATCGTTTATATACCCAATCCCAAATAAGGGGCAAATAAAAGTGCTGGTGCTAATGGGGACTGATAGTAGCCTTTTGATAAAACCGTTCTCAATTACTTTTAAGCTCCGTTGATCTTTGATGCCCCATAACCTGGCAACATAGGAGGCGACTTTCAAAATATGGCTTTATAACGGCCACAAATTCCTTGAGCAGCGTGTAGCCTAATCTGCAGGCAAAGTTAAGAAGAGCCTTGGCAGCTTGAGAAAAAGCAGCGGCTCTGAAGTCTTTATGGGATCAATGCTAAGTGTGTATCAAAGGGAATACCTAAGTATGGAAACAAAGGCACAGTGCTAACCTTGGAACTATTAACTACAAAGGCAGTGATGTGATTTTTCTTCACACCAACAATCATAACAGCTGTCTAGGCTATGTTGATCCTCAGATCTAGAGTGGTCATCAATGGATAAAAACGGTCCAGCAAGCATTGTAAGCTGATAATAGTCCTCAGCACTAGGATAGCATCATCTGTAAAAATTAATGTAGGAATGCTGCATTGACCTATACAGGGGCATTTGCCACTCAACTCCAGCAAGTTTTCCGCAAGGCCATTTTTGTACAATGAAAATAGGAATGGTGCCAAAATACAGCCTGGATGCACGCCTTTTGCCGGGGTTATATACTGAGGTAGTCTCTCCAACCAGACCGAATCTCATACCAGCAGTGACACTCTCTCAGGAAATTGACAATGTACAAGTCATTCCATGTGTCGGTCAATATACTCAAGAGCTTGGACCTGTTGACAGAATCAAAAGCAGTAGTCAGGCCCATAAAGGCCAGATACAACTTTCCTTTCCTAGCCACTGTGTACTTACTTATAAACAAACAAAAATTGAGAGACTGCTCCATGGTGCCTAGACCCAGGCAGAAGCCGAATTGAACCTCTGAAAGTACATTGTGTTCATCAGACCAAATCAAATGGCAATCCAGCAAGATACATCCTATAACTTTGCCAGCTGAACTTATCAAACATGCGGGAGGGTTACATTGCGGGTCACCTTTTGAGCTATTTTTGAATATTGTAGTATTAATAGCATGGGACCAACCTTTGGGCAGACCAGGCACTAGGGCTACATTAAGGACATTAGTTAAGAGCAAGGTCCTCAATGAGGTATTACGCTTGAACACTTCTGAAGGTATCCCAATTGGTCCTGGGGTACCCCTATCCGGACAGCTCGCTATTGCCAGGAGGACCTCAGTCAACTTTATCTCAAAGAGCAACCAAATGTGCATTCGAGGGCTGGGAGTGTATAAAGGGCCCTAAGGATGGCCCAGCTCGATCGCTGATAAAATTATCCGAACTCTCTGTGGCAGGGCTCTCGTAAAGCTACGTGAAGTGAGTGACCCAAAGGTCAGGGCGGATCACAGTATCAATGTCGGGGCCTTTTGATTCTTAAAAGTAGTTATGATTATCAGTGTCCAAAATGCCTCCATTGTCCCTTAGCTCACTAGCTTGCAATAAGGAAGAAAAGGTTTATTCTCTAATGGCAATCTTCCTTGATTTGAGGGTGCTCTTATAGATATATTTGCAGAGTTTAACCACTTCCTGCTCTCTTGGTATCTTCTTTAGGGCAGCAAGCAACCGGGAGTGCTCCTTGGTGCAATCAAGGTTGACCATTTCGCAGGTGGTCTGCTGCTTAACCTAGCCAGATCCAGAATCAGTTTGTAGGCCATACTGAAATTGTAATTAAAACTCTCCAGAAGCTCCAATCCATTTCCTTGCTTATAATCATTGACTAGGCATTTAAGAAAATCTGGGAGTGTGGAAGCCACAAACTGAGTTAGGAAGGTAGTTTAATCAATCTTCACACAGCTCTTGATCACCCAACAGTTCTTAGAGAATGTTAAGGGGAAGGGATAATTCATAACAGCCGTATCGGCAAAGAGCGAGGCATGCGGCGAGAGGGCCAATAGTCTATGATCACTCAGTGGAGAGCCGGCAAGGCAATTATCCAACATCCACTCCCCTAATGACTGTGAGAAAAGAATAAAGTCAATGTGACATAGGGTGCCCCTTTCAACATAAATAGGTGTAGTAATTGGCTCTATACATAAGGAGTCAGAAGAGAAAATTAAATTGCGTTTGCTAAACACAATGTTTAGTGCGTCCCCTTGAGGGCAGTGAGCAAAGTGAATAAAAGGGTCCCCAAAGTCGTCCACACTAGCAGCGTGGGATTGATGAGATCTCCTATTAAAGTGCTCCAAAGGTATCACAGCACTGTCCCCTTGAATGCATCTGATGCACTAATCAATATCCCCAGATAGAGAGCCTACAAAATCAGTGTTGGAAGTCTCAAAGACCTTGATAGACAGATTTACCAATAACAGACAGATTGAATGGCACTGGAGCAAAATCATCTGGTAGTACACAATTCAACCACAATGCTTGGGTAGAGAAACGGAGGGAAACAAGGTAACAAGGCCCCCTTGGCCTGGCCCAAAGCTCCTGCACTGGCGGTATGAAATAAGTAGTCTCCCCGTTTATGGCGACTGAGTCTTTAAGCCTGTTCTCTTGTAGGCAAATGTCCTATATGCCTGTAGGCCTAACGATCAATGAAATGAATCCAGTGTTGCCTACCTAGCTTGCTTGCCAAACTGGGGCAACATTCAATGAGGCTATCAACTTTGGTTGAGTCCTTTTTATTTCCAACACCCCGAGAGGACCTGACTCTGGCAGGCAAAGGAGGAGTGTTGCCATCTAAAGGTCTGACAAGATACAAGTGATTTCAGGAGTTGCCCCATCATAGAGTCAATCCAGCTGGTACAAGTTTGAAATAGGAGCAAACCTGTTAGAGGTCTGAACGAGGTCTCTGGACTGCAGCAAAGTTGATAAGCCTGTCTGGGGTCTGTAGAAATATCCCAACAGGAGCGTCTCAATTACAGCTGTGGCAGGGGGGTGCAGCAAAACGTAGTCCATTTAAAATAGATGCAGCCACTCTCCTTTCTCTAAAGTCACAACAGAGTTGAAGGTATCAGGTTTGGGAGTATTACGCACATAGGGGGTCGACTAACAAGGTTAATGTGACTGTAAAATGAAACAGAACCTTCTAGTCCACTATTTGCCCACTGAACCATCTTCTTTACCAGTTAATCATGGTTCATCCGCATACCATCAACTTTTCAATATTATCACAAAAGGGGTTGCCTGAGGCAGGATATGCATCGTGGGAGTCCTAGAGAGTATGGTGGGTGAAGTAAGATCAGCACTATCCATCCTAGTAGCTTGAATCCCGGTTGGTTGAATTTGTGTCACGCCCCTTATTTCAGCGATGACGTATGCAGCTACCCAAGGTACGGTAATAGGTCTGTCCTGCCTGGGGTGTTCTGCTGTTCCCAGGGAGGTGGCACCCAGGCCACCCTGGAGCTGAGGTGATGCAGATGGAACTGCGTGGAGAGTGGTGCTAGTAGAAGCAGATTGCTGGGGGCCTTCTGAGCATTGCACTGACACAGCGCATTACCTCGTTTAGGCAGGGCATCCTCCACTTTCTCCAGGTGAGTTAAAATAGGGACCAGTGCACTTGTGAAGGAGGACATAACACTCATGGCTGCCTCCCCCACTACATCTGTCAAGATTGTCTTCAGATAGTTTAGGGAAAAAGGCTAGAATCAGAGATCGAATCAGGGGCCTTGGTGTGTGTCGCAGCTAGGTGGGTAGCCAGGGGACCAGGCATTGACGTCTTGGATTGGATCCTCTGGCAGCCCTTTTCCTTATGCCCCCCAGACTTCTGACCTTTCCTGTGTTGGAAGAACTAGAGGGTGAGGAATCCTTTCTAGTGAGGTCGTCAAGCTCTACGGGCACTGAGCCATCCAGCAGTATCAGTGTCTAGGAAGCGAGGTGACCAGGGTGTCGTTGGTCAAGGCACATGCATGTGAGACAGGTGGACCAGTGTTAGGTACAAGCAAGGTAAGTGACTTTTTGCATTGAAAAGGGTACATGGTTGATCACACGTCGGCTCCGCCTTAGATGTAAGGGACAGGTGGCATTCTTCAAGATCAGTCTCCCTATTCCTATCCCCCACAGGCCACTGCAGAAACCGATTGAGGGAATTGCCTGGTGTTGGCATTGGTTTGCTGGGGGCAATCCTCCATTTCCCCATTATGGACTAACCAAAGACTGAGACCTGACTACTACCAGCGGCTAATATTAACAAAATAGCAAAGATCTGAAAAGGTCAAAGCACTGAACGGGCCACAGACCTCCTCCCCTAGAACCTATTGCACTTGCTGGGGGTCGCCGCCTCCACCCAGAACAGCCCAATGCAGAGCTGTAAACGTTGTAGACTTGTAGGCTTGAAGGCTCAATTACTTGTAGCTGTAGCTGTGAGGAAATCCGAATCACAGCAGTCAGAGTCACCAGAGCAACAGGCAGAACCAAAACACCATATCTGTACAATATCAAAGCATATAGATGCTATAGGCTATAGATTAAGGTAGGAATTTGCCCAAAGCGGCTCTTAGAGCGATCACAACTCAAAGTCTGAGGAGCTTGACACGCCGCTGGGAAGTGCTCAAAAGGGAGTCGCACATGCTACTCCCCAGCATCTCATTGCCAGAGTGAAGTTATAAAAAAAAACCTTTCAGTTACACAGGGAGAGACACATAAGGTCTAAAATAGAAATACACCCAAACGACTGCTGCATTGGTATTTTGGTCTGATAATATGACTGTTGTAGAATGCATTAACAATCAGGCAGCACGCTGCAAATGGATCTTGAGATTGTTGAAGGAAATTGTGCTGCTTTGCATGAGACTGAATGTACAGTTCCGGGCGAAACATGTGCCGGGTGTACTGAATCATGCGGCTGATGCACTCTCTCGTTCACATATGCAGGCGTTCAGGGGTTATCTACCTACAGCGGACCTAGCGGCGGCACCATTCCCCGAAGCATCTGGCTAATCGGTGCCCCGGATTACAAGACCTCGTGGCAGCAAGCTTTGCCCCCAGGACGAGGAAGGCATACGAAGGAGCGTTTCGTTCCTATTGTGCATTTTTGGGTCCGACAGGGAGTCAGAACTGGGGTCAGGAGGATTCCTTCCTTGGGTTCCTGGTAGCACTGCACAGAGAAGGCCGATCAGCGGCAACGGCCAATAGACACAGGGTGGCCATCTCATTCATGGCGCAGGTGCATGGCATCAAAGACCCAACAGGTTCCTTTTTGGCGAAAAAAGCCCTTCGCGGCTGGCAGCGCCTCGAGGGTCGCAAGCAAGACGAGAGGCGCCCGATTGGCTTAGAAAGGTTGTCCCTACTCATGGCGAAACTAGTCACGACATGCTCCTCCCAATTCGAAGCAGTTCTGTTCCGGGCAGCTTTCGCATTAGCGTTCCATGGGGCTATGCGGGTGAGCGAACTGGTCGCAAGGAATAAGAAAGATGTGGAGGGAGGCTTGTGCAGGGATCACATCTTAATTAGGGGTGATTCGATGGTAGTCACGATAGCTAGGTCCAAAACTGACCAGGGAGCTATGGGAAACAGTGTTGTTGTCCAGCGCATGCGAGGGTCCCCCACGTGCCCAATAATGTGTATAGAGGAATACTTGGCACTGAGGGCGGATACATGGGGGGGGAGTTTGCTGAGGCACATCGATGCCACCCCACTGACGAGGTTTCAGTTCCAGAGGGTGCTAGCACTGACAATCGCTGCGGCGGGCATGGACCCATGCGATTTCGGGACCCACTCCTCTAGGATAGGGGCTGCTACTGAGGCTACAGCCAGGGGTCAGAGTGCAGAAGAAGTGAAACAGTTAGGACGATGGTCCTCGAATTGTTTTAAAAGGTATGTGCGATTGCACATGTTGTGAAGTCAAGTTACATGCACTCACGCTTCTTGTCTTCTGTTTGATTTACAGTTTTGCGAGCATGTCATGCGGGGCGGAATTTGCAGTCGACCCAGTCTGAGGAGAGAGTAGTTTGGGTCGTGGGCCACTCATACGTGAGGCGGGCCGGGGACGTATTCAAAGCAGGTGACGCGACTCGCGCAGCTGGTGAATACGGGTACAGAGTGGCCTTCCATGGAAGGGGCGGGCTCTGTATTGACCAATTCGAATCTTTTGTTGAGGGTCCCTTAGGGCGGCAGAGGTCACCGCCATCTGTAGTCATAGTACACCTGGGGGGCAATGACTTGGTGACACTGGGTAGACGAGTATTACTCGAGCAAGTTTTGTCGGCCGTTAGCTGGTTGGCAAAAAGAATCCCGGGGTGCACGATTGCCTGGTCCCACATGATTCCCAGAAAGGTGTGGCGGGGGGGCCTTTCAGTGTCAGCACTGAACCATTCGGTGAAGAAGGTTAACAACAAAATTGGTAGATTGTTTCGCTCGGCGCAGTTGCATAATATTCCTCATGGGTGTATTCGGGGTGATCACATGTATCTGAATGATGGGGTTCACCTGTCCAGGGAGGGGAATGTTTTACTCATAGGAGACTTCATAGCATGGCTAAGGGGTTTGAGGAAGCATGACCTTTAGGAGGAGTTTGGGGGGACCGGATAGCCGGTCAACTATCCGGCCTGTGGCGGTAAGGTCATGATCGGTGAGCAGTAATTTCAAGGTCCCTAGAGGGGGGGCGCCACCCACTATGGATGGGAGCGCCCGGGGGGAGGCGGCCATTGGCCCCTCCCACTGGGAGGCGGCACCCACTAAGGATGGGTCGCCTAAGGGGAGACGGCCAAAGGCCCCTTCCAGGGGAGGAGGCGGCTATATGCCCCTCCTACGAATTTCCCGGGGCCCGGATATCCGCGACGGCGGATGTGATAGAGAGTGTGGGGGTGGGGGGGGGAGTCCACGATGTCCTTCCTACAGATACCTCACACGGGTGCTCGGACGACCTTTAAGATGGCGTCGAGCGGAAAGGGGGGCCCCCGACAAGACAAGGGAAATTAGAGTTGGCAAGGAGGGTACAGTCCTCTGCGCGGCCGCCACTCACACCGTGATGGCGAGAGTTTTTGGTAGTAGGGATCTGACACCGGTTAAGACCTTGCCGTTGGCCCTTAATGCTAGGATGTACAATTTTAATTTAGAATGTATGCATTTGCAGGATGTTAGACTCGGCTAGGAAACCTTTGTATAAGAGATTTGTTAAGGTTAGCCAAAGAACATGTCTTCATCGAAATGTAATAAATGAAAATTGTACATGATTATGAAACTTTTTATTTATCGTTTTAATTTTGTTTCATATTTTAATAAATACGGCCGGGAGGGTGACTCCCTCCCGCCTTCCAAAAGTTCAGAACTGCTTCCGTCTTCCCATCCTTGGGGATTGTGTTTGGAGGGGTGACGGGCATCCCGGCCATATGGAAAGGGGCGACCACTCGGTCCCCCCGAACGTATGGTCGGGTGCCCCGATCCTCCTGGGAAACCATTTTGGGCGGGAGGCGTGTCTCGGCTGGTATGCCCGAAGCGGCGAAGCCGGGGCGTGCCTTTTCCCGCCCAAGAGGGGTTGTCCTAGACATCTACACCGATGGCCACGCCCAGTAGGCATACCGGGGGAGGGTACACGCCCTCCCGAAGAAGAATAAAGAGAGCGGGAATCCGAAGAAGCGTCCTCTTGTTCCTGTGCTTGGAAGACTGCACCCACTCGTTGCTCGTGAGCCCTCGACGGAACAAGGAGCAATTTTGACCCACCCACCAGCCCCTTATGGCAATGTTGGTTTTGCAATAAAGTTTTGCTCTGATAACATCTTTTTTCCCTCCGTATAGAAGGAGAATGAATGTCTAGATTGATGATGTGACTTCTGTCAGTAGGATACTGTTTTTTCTTTTAGGAGTAAATAGTTTGATACAATTAGGTAGGCTGATATTTTCTTCCTTAGTAGGTGAACAAATGTCGTATTTATTTTTTGGTCGGGCGGTAAGGTCATGATCGGTGAGCAGTAATTTCAAGGTCCCTAGAGGGGGGGTGCCACCCACTATGGATGGGAGCGCCCGGGGGGAGGCGGCCATTGGCCCCTCCCCCTGGGAGGCGGCACCCACTAAGGATGGGTCACCTAAGGGGAGACGGCCATAGGCCCCTTCCAGGGGAGGAGGCGGCTATATGCCCCTCCTACGAATTTCCCGGGGCCCGGATATCCGCGACGGCGGATGTGATAGAGAGTGTGGGGGTGGGGGGGAGTCCACGCTGTCCTTCCTACAGATACCTCACACGGGTGCTCGGACGACCTTTAAGATGGCGTCGAGCGGAAAGGGGGGCCCCCGACAAGACAAGGGAAATTAGAGTTGGCAAGGAGGGTACAGTCCTCTGCGCGGCCGCCACTCACACCGTGAGGGCGAGAGTTTTTGGTAGTAGGGATCTGACACAGGTTAAGACCTTGCCGTTGGCCCTTAATGCTAGGATGTACAATTTTAATTTAGAATGTATGCATTTGCAGGATGTTAGACTCGGCTAGGAAACCTTTGTATTAGAGATTTGTTAAGGTTAGCCAAAGAACATGTCTTCATCGAAATGTAATAAATGAAAATTGTACATGATTATGAAACTTTTTATTTAATGTTTTAATTTTGTTTCATATTTTAATAAATACGGCCGGGAGGGTGACTCCCTCCCGCCTTCCAAAAGTTCAGAACTGCGTCCGTCTTCCCATCCTTGGGGATTGTGTTGGGAGGGGGTGACGGGCATCCCGGCCAGATGGCTGATCTGTGTTCAGACAAACGTGTGGACATCATGCGAGCCGTTTCACCTACGTATCCCATGCCGCAAGGGCATACCTAATAAATATACTACATTTGTAGTTTTGCAGTTGGTTAGTGTTTGGGATCGCAGGGATTTTTTGTTGAACATCCATTCTTTGGTCTCAATGGCAGAGTTACAGGCAGTGCAAGAAAGGCAATTGAAATTGCATACTACCGGGGTCATGCCAGTGAGAGAACGTTGAGTTGGAAGATTGTTTTTTGGTTCCATTCTGGATCGAACAACTAAGTCTTTAAGGTTTTTATTTTTTCTATACGCAAACACAGGTTTGGGCAACTGGTTTTTCGGCTTTCGTAGCATTAAGAATGTGCCAATTGTTGAAAATTATTTGTTGAAGTTTGGCGTTCATTGTAGAATGTCTTGTCACAAAGACTAGTTTGGGATTTGGTTCTTTGATGCTGGGTGTCAATAGATGTTGTCTGTCAAAGAACCCGGCTCTTTTGTATGCATCGCAGACTAATCTTTTTGGATATCCTCGAGATATAAATTTCTTTTGCATCTCGGTTGCTCTCTTGTCAAAGTCCGTGAGTGAGGAACTCCCCGCCAAACCCCCCCCACCCGGCCCCCACTTGCCCCACGCCCGCCCTTTTGCACCCATCTGTGCCTTTTCCATTCCCACTTCCAAAATGGGCTTATCAAAATGTTTAAATAGTTGCAGGAAATGTAACTCTGTATGATTGTATTATAGTATCTTCTATGTAGATATATGTACAGTTGTAGATTTGTATAAATGTACATAAAACAGTAAGGTATCATTTGGTCTACTTCAATATGATTGCATTACAGCATTCTCTGTGTGTATATATATGTGTATAACTGTAGATCTGTACAAATGTAACTAAGATAGTGAGGCATTACTGTGCCCCACGTCCACTCACAACACGCTTGTAAATATTGTACATAGATAGACACTGCTAAGGTTTTCACCTTGTATAAATTCTAACTGTATAGGACAATAGACTGACATTCTAACTTATACAAATTGACACTGATATGCATTTTTGTATTTCTTTATTTATATATTTCCCCATATAGGGTAACTGGAAACAGTCATGGCTTCCTGATGAAGGCTCACAGCCGAAACGCGCGTAGTACACTGTAACCTATAGCCATGTTTTAAATATTTACTGTAATGCACTTTAAAAATCCACAAATTGGAATTTACAGTATGCAATATATGTAGAAAGTTCTTCACATAAACCCAAAAATCATTGTAACTCTTTTTAAAACTTATCATGATTTAATAAAGAACGAATATTTTTGTACCCAAACTTTGATTTAGATACACTTTCTGTTGTCTAATGTCAGTCTAAGTCCATAACACAACCTGTTCCTAATTTATTGTATTCTCAATTGTTTGATTTATCCCGAATTAGGAACTCTAGTCGGGGATACCCTCTTTTTGTACACACACGATGACGTCACAAATGACATCACTCATGACATGGTCAGTGACATCACTGATGGCATCTCAAATGACATCACCAATGACATCATCCTGTGAATGCGCGTCTTTCTGAAAAATAAATATGTTTTATATATGTATATCTAAAGGTTGATGGAAGAATAAATGTGTAAATAAGTGTCTAAATCAATGGGTTTTTGTAAAATTGATTGGTTAACTGACTTATCAAGTGTATCTTAGTGAATACATATATTAGCGAGTAATGTTTAAATATTTAAATATCTGTATCTGTGTCTCACTTTGTGTATAAGTGGCTGCATGGGTTGGTGAGTAGCTACATGAGTGTGTATATGGGTTATTAGTGTTTTTTTTGAGTATCAGTATGAGTGTCTGTATGGTTCGGTGGGGATATTACTTAGTGCACAGATGCATGAATGAGTGACTCACTGTTTGTATGTGTTTTGAAGAAAGCATGTGTGCAAGATTGTATTGGTGGATGATAGTATTTCAAAAGGGGGTGGGGTCGCACACCACTCACTCACCAGCGGGATCGCCCCTAAGGACTATGGTCAGTGTAGTTTAGTATTCCGCGATGTATCCTTCTTCGCCATCCCTGGACACGTGTTTCGGGGTATTTACCCCTCATCAGCAGGGAATAGGCCATCTTCTTATCTTCTGGGTTGCCGGTGGCTGCCAAATATTGCCAGGTCTAGTACCACACAGGCGCGCAGGTGCGGGGTCCCAGGCTCGTCAGCCCAACAGCTCGAGGGAGCTTTAAACATTTCAAAAGGGGGTGGGGTCTGACACCACTCACTCACCAGCGGGATCGCCCCTAAGGACTATGGTCAGTGTAGTTTAGTATTCCGCGATGTATCCTTCTTCGCCATCCCTGGACACGTGTTTCGGGGTATTTACCCCTCACCAGCAGGGAATAGGCCATCTTCTTATCTTCTGGGGTTGCCGGTGGTTGCCAAATATTGCCAGGTCTAGTACCACACAGGCGCGCAGGTGCGGGGTCCCAGGCTCGTCAGCCCAACAGCTCGAGGGAGCTTTAAACATTTCAAAAGGGGGTGGGGTCGCACACCACTCACTCACCAGCGGGATCGCCCCTAAGGACTATGGTCAGTGTAGTTTAGTATTCTGCGATGTATCCTTCTTCGCCATCCCTGGACACGTGTTTCGGGGTATTTACCCCTCATCAGCAGGGAATAGGCCATCTTCTTATCTTCTGGGGTTGCCGGTGGCTGCCAAATATTGCCAGGTCTAGTACCACACAGGCGCGCAGGTGCGGGGTCCCAGGCTCGTCAGCCCAACAGCTTGAGGGAGCTTTAAACATTTCAAAAGGGGGTGGGGTCGCACACCACTCACTCGCCAGCGGGATCGCCCCTAAGGACTATGGTCAGTGTAGTTTAGTATTCCGCGATGTATCCTTCTTCGCCATCCCTGGACACGTGTTTCGGGGTATTTACCCCTCATCAGCAGGGAATAGGCCATCTTCTTATCTTCTGGGGTTGCCGGTGGCTGCCAAATATTGCCAGGTCTAGTACCACACAGGCGCGCAGGTGCGGGGTCCCAGGCTCGTCAGCCCAACAGCTCGAGGGAGCTTTAAACATTTCAAAAGGGGGTGGGGTCGCACACCACTCACTCACCAGCGGGATCGCCCCTAAGGACTATGGTCAGTGTAGTTTAGTATTCCGCGATGTATCCTTCTTCGCCATCCCTGGACACGTGTTTCGGGGTATTTACCCCTCATCAGCAGGGAATAGGCCATCTTCTTATCTTCTGGGTTGCCGGTGGCTGCCAAATATTGCCAGGTCTAGTACCACACAGGCGCGCAGGTGCGGGGTCCCAGGCTCGTCAGCCCAACAGCTCGAGGGAGCTTTAAACATTTCAAAAGGGGGTGGGGTCTGACACCACTCACTCACCAGCGGGATCGCCCCTAAGGACTATGGTCAGTGTAGTTTAGTATTCCGCGATGTATCCTTCTTCGCCATCCCTGGACACGTGTTTCGGGGTATTTACCCCTCACCAGCAGGGAATAGGCCATCTTCTTATCTTCTGGGGTTGCCGGTGGTTGCCAAATATTGCCAGGTCTAGTACCACACAGGCGCGCAGGTGCGGGGTCCCAGGCTCGTCAGCCCAACAGCTCGAGGGAGCTTTAAACATTTCAAAAGGGGGTGGGGTCGCACACCACTCACTCACCAGCGGGATCGCCCCTAAGGACTATGGTCAGTGTAGTTTAGTATTCTGCGATGTATCCTTCTTCGCCATCCCTGGACACGTGTTTCGGGGTATTTACCCCTCATCAGCAGGGAATAGGCCATCTTCTTATCTTCTGGGGTTGCCGGTGGCTGCCAAATATTGCCAGGTCTAGTACCACACAGGCGCGCAGGTGCGGGGTCCCAGGCTCGTCAGCCCAACAGCTTGAGGGAGCTTTAAACATTTCAAAAGGGGGTGGGGTCGCACACCACTCACTCGCCAGCGGGATCGCCCCTAAGGACTATGGTCAGTGTAGTTTAGTATTCCGCGATGTATCCTTCTTCGCCATCCCTGGACACGTGTTTCGGGGTATTTACCCCTCATCAGCAGGGAATAGGCCATCTTCTTATCTTCTGGGGTTGCCGGTGGCTGCCAAATATTGCCAGGTCTAGTACCACACAGGCGCGCAGGTGCGGGGTCCCAGGCTCGTCAGCCCAACAGCTCGAGGGAGCTTTAAACATTTCAAAAGGGGGTGGGGTCGCACACCACTCACTCACCAGCGGGATCGCCCCTAAGGACTATGGTCAGTGTAGTTTAGTATTCCGCGATGTATCCTTCTTCGCCATCCCTGGACACGTGTTTCGGGGTATTTACCCCTCATCAGCAGGGAATAGGCCATCTTCTTATCTTCTGGGGTTGCCGGTGGCTGCTAAATATTGCCAGGTCTAGTACCACACAGACGCGCAGGTGCGGGGCCCCAGGCTCGTCAGCCCAACAGCTCGAGGGAGCTTTAAACATTTCAAAAGGGGGTGGGGTCGCACACCACTCACTCACCAGCGGGATCGCCCCTAAGGACTATGGTCAGTGTAGTTTAGTATTCCGCGATGTATCCTTCTTCGCCATCCCTGGACACGTGTTTCGGGGTATTTACCCCTCATCAGCAGGGAATATGCCATCTTCTTATCTTCTGGGGTTGCCGGTGGCTGCCAAATATTGCCAGGTCTAGTACCACACAGGCGCGCAGGTGCGGGGTCCCAGGCTCGTCAGCCCAACAGCTCGAGGGAGCTTTAAACATTTCAAAAGGGGGTGGGGTCGCACACCACTCACTCACCAGTGGGATCGCCCCTAAGGACTATGGTCAGTGTAGTTTAGTATTCCGCGATGTATCCTTCTTCGCCATCCCTGGACACGTGTTTTGGGGTATTTACCCCTCATCAGCAGGGAATAGGCCATCTTCTTATCTTCTGGGGTTGCCGGTGGCTGCCAAATATTGCCAGGTCTAGTACCACACAGGCGCGCAGGTGCGTGTGTGAGTAGTGTGCGACCCCACCCCCTTTTTGTAACTTAAAGCTCCCTTGAGCAGCGGGCTGACGAGCCTGGGATCCCGCACCTACGTGCCGGAGTGGTACTAACCTGGCAGATATTGGCAGCCATCGGCGACCCCAGAACACTGCCTGTCCCTGCTGACGAGGGTTGAAAACCCGAAACACGTGTCCAGGGATGGCGAAGACAGCGAAGATAGCAAGATCGAAAGATGATGCATCACGAACACTCTACTACAATGACCAGAGTCCTTAGGGGCAACTTCCGCCGGTGTGTGAGTAGTGTGCGACCCCACCCCCTTTTTGTAACTTAAAGCTCCCTTGAGCAGCGGGCTGACGAGCCTGGGATCCCGCACCTACGTGCCGGAGTGGTACTAACCTGGCAGATATTGGCAGCCATCGGCGACCACAGAACACTGCCTATCCCTGCTGACGAGGGTTGAAAACCCGAAACACGTGTCCAGGGAGGGCAAAGACAGCGAAGATAGCAAGATCGAAAGATGATGCATCGCGAACACTCTACTACAATGACCAGAGTCCTTAGGGGCAACTTCCGCTGGTGTGTGAGTAGTGTGCGACCCCACCCCCTTTTTGTATCTTAAAGCTCCCTTGAGCAGCGGGCTGACGAGCCTGGGATCCCGCACCTACCTGCCGGAGTGGTACTAACCTGGCAGATATTGGCAGCCATCGGCGACCCCAGAACACTGCCTATCCCTGCTGACGAGGGTTGAAAACCCGAAACACGTGTCCAGGGATGGCGAAGACAGCGAAGATAGCAAGATGGAAAGATGATGCATCGCAAACACTCTACTACAATGAACAGAGTCCTTAGGGGCAACTTCCGCCGGTGTGTGAGTAGTGTGCGACCCCACCCCCTTTTTGTAACTTAAAGCTCCCTTGAGCAGCGGGCTGACGAGCCTGGGATCCCGCACCTACGTGCCGGAGTGGTACTAACCTGGCAGATATTGGCAGCCATCGGCGACCCCAGAACACTGCCTATCCCTGCTGACGAGGGTTGAAAACCCGAAACACGTGTCCAGGGATGGCGAAGACAGCGAAGATAGCAAGATCGAAAGATGATGCATCGCGAACACTCTACTACAATGACCAGAATCCTTAGGGGCAACTTCCGCCGGTGTGTGAGTAGTGTGCGACCCCACCCCCTTTTTGTAACTTAAAGCTCCCTTGAGCAGCGGGTTGATGAGCCTGGGATCCCGCACCTACGTGCCGGAGTGGTACTAACCTGGCAGATATTGGCAGCCATCGGCGACCCCAGAACACTGCCTATCCCTGCTGACGAGGGTTGAAAACCCGAAACACGTGTCCAGGGATGGCGAAGACAGCGAAGATAGCAAGATCGAAAGATGATGCATCGCAAACACTCTACTACAATGACCAGAGTCCTTAGGGGCAACTTCCGCCGGTGTGTGAGTAGTGTGCGACCCCACCCCCTTTTTGTAACTTAAAGCTCCCTTGAGCAGCGGGCTGACGAGCCTGGGATCCCGCACCTACGTGCCGGAGTGGTACTAACCTGGCAGATATTGGCAGCCATCGGCGTGAGGTTCCGTGACGATTTGAACCCGTGTTTTCAACATTGTCGTAAACTCATAATTTTGGTACCAGTGAACCGCAAATGATCCATTTAGCCTATCCTGGTGTTTGCGCTACGCTACGAGCAAGAGCACTCCTGTTATAATCACATTTCTGATTCACCCATGGCATCCATCTTAGATCACGGCAGCCATTTTGTATTCTTGCCCTCACATAGTCAATGGACACGCAGTGACCTCTTTCACTTAAGGACACGTAAGCTTTAGCCGGCGATTCACCTTGCTAGTGACACGTGCACCTTAGGACAGAAAACGCCATGGCTACATGACTCGGCAAAAGCTGCCTCCCCAGCCCGAGGCCAGTCCTGCTATACTGGTTCTCGTGTTCGTTGGCCTGATCATGATTAGGCGGCCGAAGCTGGTAGCCTTGCCCATTTACGACCCACAAACATCTCTTATCCTGCTTTTCTATCTTCTGCACCTGGCTCTGCTCCTTTTCTTCTGGGCCTTTATTAGGGGGAGGTAACGAAATTTGCGATGAGGCGGTCCGGCTCTTGAATGAAAAGTTGACATGGGATTATGATGGAACAGTGGGAACCCCTCGTTCGTAATGTTTTGACATCAGATATTATTGACGATTCTTGTGTAACGCCAAATATTTATTGTTTAGGACACAAAGGTTTAGAAATGTACTAACATGTAAAGAATTTGCCCCAAGCTGAAAATTTAGTACTTAAGGAGCAACCCACTTTGTACAAATCGAACAGGCTCCTAGAATCTGCCCGTGTGTAGTTTCTGTGACTTCTGTGTCCCTGCAGTAATAAACCTTTGGTCTTTGACGCCACCATCGAGAAGCCCGTGTTTCTGTTTATTGTGCACCAAGACAGGTAGAACTCAGGGGTCTTCGGGTGTTGTCCCTGACACCTCTGGACGGTACCAAAAAGTCCAGAACTCCAATTGGCCCCCAGGTGGGGCGACGTCATTCGGTACCGGTCCAAAAGCCTGAAGAGTTCGAGAAGCTTCGTGTGAAGATTCCAGAGGGAGGCGCCCCACTTCATCGATCCCGGCATATCGCAAAAGTGGCCCGACGTTCTCTTCCACAAGGGTTCCCGTTCTGACGGCTGCAGTGGTCCGCTGCCTTGACTGTCGCCCTGTCTTGGACCCGAGGTGCAGACCTTAGTACGGCGAGACGAGACGGGTTTCTCCTTGGTGACGTCTTCAGTACCTCAGTTAAGTATTAAGTGGTTGCCAGTTGTTTGGTTACTCCGTAAGGGTTGATCCTGTTTGGATAATCCTTTTAGTTCTTGGTTTGGTTTGGTTTGGTTTCGTAAGATTATCACTGGTTGTTCTAGCTACGATAATCTTTTGGTTTAGTTTGGGTATCGATACATTTGTTCGCTTTGGTAGGCCTAAGTTCTTAGTTCGAGCGCGCACCTTTGTTTGTGTTTGTTTGTTCTGTGTTCCGGTTTATAAAATGGTAAGTCGGAAAAATTGTATGTTGTCGTGTTTTGGTTGCAACAGGGATTCCCGGTTAGAGGACTCATGTCTGGTTCCTCCGATCGGAACTCCTCTTTATGATCTGTACTGTAAGTTCGGTGTGGGTCCAATATCTTATAATGAGGTGTGGGTCCGATATACACAGAAAGATGGTGTCCTTAGTTGGCCACTGCATGGTAGTTTTGAACCCGAAATTCTTGATAATTTAGAAATGAAATTGTTTAAGAAGAAAGCCCGGCTGGCAATGTTTGATTCTTTCTGTTATTGGCGCAAAGAATCCAAACAGAGAGAAACTAAAAAGTTAAAGAAAGAACAGAAAGAGCAAGAGTTGACTTTAGAGCAGTCTGCTAAGCAGTTGCAACTCAACGAATCTGAGAAAGCGATGGAGGTGGCCAATAGAGAGCGTAATCTAGCGATAGACAAGTGCTATCCTGCCTTGCCATCGAGTACAGCTAAGATAGTAGAGGACCCCGAAAAGGATCCTCTGTTGTCTTACTTGTTGAGGTCACCCCCACCATATGCACAGGGTTCTACGGCTCCACCTTTACCGAATGTTCAATTACCGGTTGCTGGACAGCCTGGTATACCTGCTCCTGCTCCCCTGAATCAAGCTCCTGTACTTCCTGTGGTTAATGTTAATGTTCCTCCGGCACCCCCTCTTCCAGGGTTGCCAGCTCCTCTGCCTATGCCTGTACCGCTTATACCTGTTGTTTCACAAGCTACTTTGCCTGCTACCCCTACTGTTGCTGTTTCTTCTGTCCCGACTACTACTCTTCTCCAAACTTCTGCAAGCTATATGACTCCGCTTTCTGTCCGACGGAGAATCACTGATTCTGTCACTAATATTCTATCTCCCTTTTACAAAACCTTGATTAGGAGTCCTGTCTCTGACTCCGTTCAGAGACGTAGTCAGCTTCCTAGTAGTGAAGAACGTGGAATATTAGACTCCACTGCTCTTAGATGGGTTTCAAAAGTTGCAAGATATAATGTGCGAGATGTATTAGACACATTCATGCAGTGGAAGGAACCGACACAGCGCTATGTGTTTGATGTCATGTGTTCCCTTTTACGTGAAGAATGGGAAGAGAGCGAATCTGAACAGGTACCGGATGAATTAATTCAAGTACAACAGAAATTTGCGGCAGGTATGATAGTTGGTCAGGAGATAAAAGAAGCAATGGAATTAATTTTAGATTTTAGATTTGATCCTTCCCTTCGTTCACCAAGAGAGTTAGAGAAGCGTAGTACGAAGCAAGGTCGACAATATCCTATGAGGGAGGTTCCTCCAATTTGGCGTGAAGCTGTGCAAGCTGATGCAGTTCATGGTATTGCAGCCGCTCCGGCGCAATTCCAGAGAGTGTGGATACACATTCCGTGGAAGCGAGCTGAAGTGTTAGCAGTGAAACAGGCCTTACCAGATCCGCGTAAGAATCCAGCCGGATACTACAAGGAGTTAGCACAAACAGTTGAAGCTTGCGTAACGAATTTAGCGGACATTGACATGTTATTTGGCAATGTAGTACCTCAACCAATTTGGGCTACAATTCGTAAGGAAAGTCATCCAGTTGCCCTAGGTGGTGATTGGGCAGCTATAATAGCGGCAGATGGTCAACAAATAGGTGGTTCTAAACCCGAACCTCCAATTGCTGATTTGCCCGGTAGAATAATCGATTTAATGAAGACTCTGATGCCAGCATTACGCGTTAATTGGGACAAGTTGTCCGCATGCAGGCAAAAGAAGGACGAAAGTGTGTCCGACTTTTTCACAAGGTTTGAAGAAACTTTCGTAGATCACAGTGGTCAGGATATGAGCACGGAAGGAGGACAGAGACTATTTGTTGATAAATTTGTACACAATCTGTTACCAGAGCTCAGTAATAAATTAAAAGATTCTGAAAGTGCGTGGGCTGTCTCTACGACTGCGCAAATACTTGCAACTGCCCAGTACTATGAAAATAGGGATAAAGAAGAGAAGGAAAAGTCAGATAAGAAAACAAAAGATTTAAAAACTAAAGTTCTTTTGCAGCAGGCATATCCGCCCGCACGAATCAGACTAACACGCAGCAAGGGCCATATCAGAGGACAGACTATGGTTCTCAGAGACCGCAATACCAATGGAATCAGTGTGCTTACTGCAAGAAAGAAGGTCATTATAAAAATGAGTGTCCAGTATTAGCGCAAAATAATGCTGCAGCAGCTCAGAGAGGTCGTGGTGGTTCTACGCAAAATTCTAGAGGTCGAGGACGAGGTGCTATACCTCCACAAACGAATGATCGCCCTTCTAATTATTTTGATCAGCGAAATGGACAGTCTGCCCAACCGACTAGATCTCAACAATATCATGTTGAAGACTACTGTGAAGTTAGTGAGGACTTTCAGCAAAATGAGTACTAGGACAGCCATGGACAAAGAGAGGGAGTAGTATCAGTTCCAGTAGATCAGAGTGGGCCTTATGTCGCAGTAGCAACATCAGGTGTAATCGAACCGTTTCTGTTGGATACTGGTGCAGCAAAAAGTTCTATCATACATGCGAAACTCCCTGGCGCACCTTTGTCTGGCTTAACAAATGTTTCTGTAGGTTTTTCAGGCGCCCCTGTTCACAACCCCGTATCTGGTCCTTTGTCTATTTCTGTTGGACCCCGTCAATTGAAAGCACCCTTGATTTTGACGACTGGTTGTAATGAAAATCTGCTTGGTTTAGACTTGTTAAAACGCCTGTACGCGACTCTGTACTGTTCTCCGGCAGGAGTACAGCTTACATTGGGTAAGAGAATCATCTCTCCGATGTACTTGTCAATGGATGCGCTCCCACTGGAGCTGCGTTCTCTCCCTGATACTCTTTGGGCGACTGGTCCTAATGATGTAGGTCTTTTAGAAATTCCTCCATATGTAGTCACTTTGAAAGCAAATGTAAAATTTCCACGAATACCACAATACAAGATCTCTAGTGAAGGTGAACGTGCGCTCTTATTGATCGTGCAAGATTTGATTAAGAAAGATGTAGTAGAAGAAACTAGAGGGAATGTCTGTAACAGTCCTGTACTGCCGATTCTGAAACGCACTGATCCTTCCAAGCCTCCAGTCTATAGGTTTGTAATTGATCTTAGAGAAGTTAACAAAATTGTGATCCCACAGTTTCCTGTGGTTCCAGACATTACTGCATTGTTAACGCTGATTCCTGCCTCAGCCACATGGTTTTCAGTCATCGACTTGAAGAATGCCTTTTTCAGCATTCCGATAGCCGAGGAAAGCAGAGATATTTTTGGCTTCTCTCTAGGAGGCCGAAGCTTCAGGTTTAAACGTGCTCCACAAGGGTATTGTGAAAGCCCATCCATCTACAGCCAGGCATTAAAAAGTCAGCTAGATTCCTTTGTAGTTCCTCCTGGTTCTGCTCTAGTGCAATATGTCGATGATCTTCTAGTGGCTGCCGATGACAAGGAAACTTGCAAAGCAGCTACAATTTCGCTATTGCATCATTTGTCTAGTTTAAATCACAAGGTGTCACCTTCAAAAATGCAATACTGTTGTCAAGAAGTGACCTACCTAGGTCATCTCTTGTCAAAGGAGGGAAGAAGGTTGACCCCAGAGAGAATAAAAGCAATTACGCAGATGAATGTTCCTAGCACACAGAGAGAAGTACATGCCTTTTTAGGTATTACCTCATACTGTAGGCAATGGATCCCAAATTTTTCTCTTTTGGCAAAACCATTGGTGGCCTTGACTGGGAAAGGTGTTCCGAGTCCGGTGCCATGGTCTGCCGAATGTCAGCAAAGTTTTTCTGAGTTACAAAATGCACTGTGTTCAGCTCCTGTGTTGGGTACACCCGACTACAGCAAGCCATTCACACTCTATGTCCACGAGAGAGAAGGTTGCGCGTTGAGTGTTCTGACGCAACGATTTGGTGAGAAACAACGCCCTTGTGCGTATTTTTCATCAACGTTAGATCCGGTAGCCAGAGCGTTGCCTAGTTGCTTGAGAGCTATAGCAGCAGCTGCAGCGTCCATTCGACAATCTGCTGGTTTGGTCATGAACAACATGTTAGTGGTCATGGTTCCTCATGCTGTGGATACACTCATGAACCGAACCAAGACACAGCACCTTACTAGTGCTAGATTATCAGGCTATGAGCTGACACTGCTAGCGAGTCATATTCAGATCAAAAGATGCAATGTATTGAATCCAGCAACATTGTTGCCGACTAGTCAGGAGTCGAGTGATTCGGAACCACATGACTGTTGTTTCAGAACCGAGGAAGAGACAAAAGGACGAATTGATCTTAAAGACACCCCGTTATCAGATCCTGATGGCACGTTGTATGTTGATGGGTCTTGTTTTAAATTGGAGAATGGTGATGTAACAGCTGCTTACGCAGTAACGACCTTGAGTACGATTGTGGAGACTGCAAGAGTGAGTCAGAATTCTGCCCAAGCTGCAGAATTGATCGCATTGACTAGAGCGTGTGTTTTAGCTAAGGGAAAGAGAGTGAATGTGTTCACAGATAGTCAGTACGCGTTCGGCGTGGCCCATAGTTTTGGCCGTTTGTGGAAAGAGAGAGGTTTCATTACGTCCCATGGGACTAAGATTCAACATGGTCAGCTAGTTAATGACTTGTTGGAATCTCTAACCTTGCCGACTGAAGTTGCGATTGTGAAGTGCAGTGCTCATCGAGCAATCACGGATGATGTTGGTCGCGGAAATGCTTTTGCTGATGAGACCGCTAAACAGACAGCTAGGAATACGATGAGTAGAATATATGTTGCAACGTCTGCAAGATGGATTACTGACTCGGGAATGTGTGAGGATACAGTGGAAAGTGTGAAAGAAATTCAGAAAGAAGCGACTGAGGAGGAAAAGCTTGCATGGAAAGAGAATACGGGTAAATTGGACTCGAGTGGGTGTTGGATCGATTTGTCGGAACAGCAGCGTTGGATGTTGCCTGATGCGTATGTGCTTGCGGTAGTAACGATGGCGCATGGAGCAGCGCACATCAGTTCTAAAGGGATTTGTAAGATGTTGGCTCCAGTCTGGAAGAATGATGGAATTAGTAAGTGTGCAGAGAGAGTGGTGAGAAATTGTATGATATGCTTGATGCATAATCCTGGCAAGGGAATCCCCACACCCGCTGGTCACTTCGCTCCTCCTTCTTGCCCCTTTGAAGTGATCCAGTTAGACTTCATTCACATGGATCGTTGCAATAACCTAAAGTACGTCCTAGTGGTAGTCTGTGCTTTTTCAAGGTGGATCGAAGCATATCCACTAAAGGACAATACTGCTTTGTCCACTGCCAAAATCCTTCTCAAAGAATATTTCCCCAGGTTCGGCATGCCACGGATTGTATGGTCAGATAATGGAAGTGAATTCGTAGGGAAAGTTATGCAGAGTGTGTGTGCCGGCTTAGGGATAAAACAAAAGTTCCACAGTGCGAATCATCCCCAGTCTGCTGGTTTAGTTGAGGGCTACAATGGCACCCTCAAACTGAAACTTGCCAAGATACAGGCCTCCACGGGTTTGTGCTGGCCAGATGCACTACCTTTGGCTCTGTTATCCACAAGAGCGACTGTACATTCTCGAGTAGGGCTTAGCCCTTATGAGATTGTATTCGGTCAACCTGCTAATATTTGGGGGGTACCTAGACCGAAAGAATTTAAGCAGCTGGAATATCCAATGTTAATTGATTACCTTTTCGACTTGACTGCTAAATTGAGTCTTATTCACCAACAGGTTTTCGATGCATTGCCAAAGCCACCGGAGAGTCCAGGTCATCAGCTGAAACCCGGTGACCAAGTGGTCATCAGAAATTTTGGACGGACGAGAAATCTCCAACCCAAATTCGTCGGACCATTCCAGGTCTTGTTGGCGACGAGGACTGCTATACGTGTGGCTGGCAGAAAGAACTGGATCCATGCGACGCACGCTAAACGTGTACCCCTTCCACTTCCTTATGACAACTGGGTGAAAAAAGGAATCGGTGCCTCTGAGACTGAACCAGTACCTAGATTTATTCCTTTCAGCGATGCAGAACTGATTACTGATCCACCGAATTCTGACTCCCCTTCTAAAACTGCTCCTTTGAACTCCGAGCATTTGTCCTCTGCATCAAAAGAACATTTGCCATCTGCGAACTCGAACATTGCCACCCCTGCTGAAAATAGACTGTTTCCGGATCAAACAGTTCCAGGAAAGTTGAGATACAACTTACGTTCTCACTCAAAGGACAAATAAAGCAGGAAACTGCCTATTTTACGTATTTGAATTTTGATACATTGCCTCCAGCCAGGAAGTTTGCTAATATTTTGTATTTCTCCATGTATGTTATGTTGTTTTAATTGCCTTGCCGTCTGGGTAGCCGTAGGGTCGTGGCTGTGTGCCTAGTTGAATCTGCGGGGGCCAGACACAAGGTCGGCCTTTCTGTTAGTTTTGGGAACTCCCAGGGCTGATAGAGGCATTTTCAACTACGTACACATCATCAGTGGTCGCGAGCGGTTGTAGAAGATGGAGCTTCCTGGGCTGCACCGAGAGAATGTAATTTATGTTCGCAGAAATAGACTTTACAAGATTCTTCATAACAAATGTTTTCTGACGCAATGTGCAATTACGTTTTTGATTGTTTTAATAACGTTGGTGGGTGGAATCGTCTTTGGTGTGCATTTAATTTTTACACCGGTAACAACCACAGTACCTCCCCTTGATCTTGTTTCTTCTACTGTTGCTTCTTATCATTCTTTTCACTCATTCCCTGAACATGAGCAAGCTAGACGCTCCGAATTCATTAATAACACTTTTGTACAGCTCTTGCATCAACACCAACTGGTAGTTAACACAACAGACTGCTGGGTATGTGGTTTGATACCACACACTATGGATAAAGGCATTCCTTATCTGGTCTTGCCTTTTAGCTACAATGGATCATGTCGGGCCTTCCAAACTATATTCGTCTATGCTCTCGAAACCTATCCCCCGCGCCCTCCACGCTCCGCTAAGTATACATCTGTTAATAAAGCCTTGATAAAGGGAATAACTGACATGGTCAGAGACGTCAACAACTCACCACCTGTCCCTAGAGATGAACTACGGGTTTATCTGAGTTGGAATTCCACGGAGTATAGCATTAGTTTGGGTGAAAGCAAGCGTAAGAGCTCCACTCCAGTCTGGGTCGTACCTCACCGAGGTCAAGTCTGTTTGCAAGGAAATGGGAGAAATCCGAGAGCTCAGCTAGGGAAGAGTGAGTGCGTTGAGACTTACGTGTATCCGTCTAACTCTTCCCCTGCCTTTCTTACTGCTAGGGGTACCTACTTCATCTGTCAGGACAGAGCATATACATGGCTGCCTGCTGACTTTTCAGGTTCATGCTATATTGCTCGACTGTTGCCTCCAACATACACTGCTTCTTCAGATTATCACAAGACCAGAGTAACAAGAGGTGTTTTCAGCAAGGAAGATACCGCTGGTCAGGAAGCCGGAGACTTCTTCAAAGGTTTCCTTCCGTTCTGGGGGCCTATGGCCAATAGTAGAAATCTACGTCAGCTAACACGGGTAGTTGAATCTACTATTACAGAAACTGCTGGTGCCCTTAGTAATTTAACAGCTGAGCTTCAGGCGGATCGTCTCATGACGTTACAGAATCGTATGGTTCTTGACGTAATACTTGCAGATCGAGGTGGGGTATGCAGAATGATCCAATCGAGCTGCTGTGTTTTTATACCCATTAATGCTCCGACAGTATACGAAGCGATCTCTAAGCTACACAAGATTTCCGACTCTATTCACGTAGACAAGGGAAATTGGTCCTTAATGGAGTGGCTTTGGACTCTGTTATCAGCGTGGGGATGGAAGGTTCTGATGGTCGTTGGTATTGTCTTAGTATTCCTGTTCTCGTGCTGCCTTATTATCCAATGTGGTCCCGCTTTGTGTAGCCTCTGTGCTGCAACCTGTTTCAGAAAAACACCTGTGTTTGGAGACAAGGTACGAGAAAGGATGATGATGCAACAACATATCACTGACCTGATGAACATCGAGATAGACTCTGACATAGACTGAGTAATTGCCTATGTAAGGGCAAAAGGAGGGTCTGAGGTTCCGTGACGATTTGAACCTGTGTTTTCAACATTGTCGTAAACTCATAATTTTGGTACCAGTGAACCGCAAATGATCCATTTAGCCTATCCTGGTGTTTGCGCTACGCTACGAGCAAGAGCACTCCTGTTATAATCACATTTCTGATTCACCCATGGCATCCATCTTAGATCACGGCAGCCATTTTGTATTCTTGCCCTCACATAGTCAATGGACACGCAGTGACCTCTTTCACTTAAGGACACGTAAGCTTTAGCCGGCGATTCACCTTGCTAGTGACACGTGCACCTTAGGACAGAAAACGCCATGGCTACATGACTCGGCAAAAGCTGCCTCCCCAGCCCGAGGCCAGTCCTGCTATACTGGTTCTCGTGTTCGTTGGCCTGATCATGATTAGGCGGCCGAAGCTGGTAGCCTTGCCCATTTACGACCCACAAACATCTCTTATCCTGCTTTTCTATCTTCTGCACCTGGCTCTGCTCCTTTCCTTCTGGGCCTTTATTAGGGGGAGGTAACGAAATTTACGATGAGGCGGTCCGGCTCTTGAATGAAAAGTTGACATGGGATTATGATGGAACAGTGGGAACCCCTCGTTCGTAATGTTTTGACATCAGATATTATTGACGATTCTTGTGTAACACCAAATATTTATTGTTTAGGACACAAAGGTTTAGAAATGTACTAACATGTAAAGAATTTGCCCCAAGCTGAAAATTTAGTACTTAAGGAGCAACCCACTTTGTACAAATCGAACAGGCTCCTAGAATTTGCCCGTGTGTAGTTTCTGTGACTTCTGTGTCCCTGCAGTAATAAACCTTTGGTCTTTGACGCCACCATCGAGAAGCCCGTGTTTCTGTTTATTTGTGCACCAAGACAGGTAGAACTCAGGGGTCTTCGGGTGTTGTCCCTGACACCTCTGGACGGTACCAAAAAGTCCAGAACTCCAGGCGACCCCAGAACACTGCCTATCCCTGCTGACGAGGGTTGAAAACCCGAAACTCGTGTCCAGGGATGGCGAAGACAGCGAAGATAGCAAGATCGAAAGATGATGCATCGTGAACACTCTACTACAATGACCAGAGTCCTTAGGGGCAACTTCCGCCGGTGTGTGAGTAGTGTGCGACCCCACCCCCTCTTTGTGGATGATAGTATGTATGGGTGGGTTAGTGAGTGAATGACTGTGTCAATATTGTATTCATGAGTAACTACAGTGTGTATATAGCAGTATAATCAAGTAAATGGATTTGCATGTGTGAATATGTGTGTGAGTAACTATCTGGATGAGTATTAGTGTGTAACAGGATGTATAGGTGTATGAGTACATATGATGAGTGAGTACATGTATGAGTGACTATATAGAACTGTTGGTGAATGAGTAGATGTGTATGTAGATGTTGGAATTACTTAATAGGTTATTGTAATTGGTATTGCTTTCTTCATTTTTTTGAAAATTGTAGTTTCTATTTTTGAATGTGTGTATCAAAGGTTATATCAGGGTGAGAGGAGGTCTGCCACTCTTTCAGAAGGAGGATGTCATCAGTGATGTCATTTGAGATGCCATCAGTGATGTCATGAGTGATGTCACTGACCATGTCATGAGTGATGTAATATGTGACGTCATCAGCAGTGCATTGCGGTCGCGTGAGTTATAGTTAGCTGAACTAACTATAACGGAGGAATTTCAAAGGTTTTGTATGAGTGAAATATCCATCTAAGTATAACATGTATGAAACCTATGTTTTTTCTGTGAATATATCTATATATATAAATATATTTATATATATATATAAATATATTTATATATATATATAAATATATTTATATATATATATAAATATATTTATATATATATATATATTTATATATATATATATATATATATATATATATATATATATATATATATATATATATATATATATATATATATATATATATATATATATATATATGATTCCAAGGAAAACAGGTTAATGTTGCGCTCTCAGGAAAGAGACAAACGACTCCAAAGTGTAATAGTAGCAGTTTATTACACAACGCGTTTCAGCATAAAAGCCTTGTTCACGTGTAACATCAACACAAGTGACACCGGTATTTAAACATAAGTTTTCGCGCTATATCCAAACAACAACATAAGTGTAGGACTAATCCCCATCTGAGGAAGCTAAATGGCAGACATGTTGGAAAGGTCTGAAGGTCCATCTAACTAAGTGTTATCTGCAGTTATATCACATATAAAAGAATACAACATAATCTCAGGGTATTCTCACCCGTACTGGTGTCAAGCAAAATATGCGCTCGTAATTGGTACACAAGGATAGCAAAATAGCAACATTGTGACTACACATGAGATGGCAGACATGATGGAGTGGTGTGCTCATCATCGCTTTTGGTAAGTACAAGTAATAGTGTACAAATCGATCAAAAGAATTGATGTACATAAAGAGGAATAATGTACATAACAATCAATGTAAAATACATGTGAATTGCAAAGCATAAGTTTCCAAATGTCAGAAACTGTAAACAGCGTGTGATAGTAGCGTAATATTCAGAAATAGACTCATGACTGTGAGTGATAGGGCACAGTTGCTTCAAACATAAATGCACCGAAGTACTGTGAAGGCTTGAATAAAGCTTCTGTAAAGCACAACAATCTATGTTAAATACACAATTCACATTATATAAATAATGACAGGCAAGAAGGTAGAGTCATGGAACCGCAGTATTGTATAAGTCCAAAACATGTGGCCAAGGTAGTAAACAAAGTTCTTACTTATGCATGAAGGTCTAATATAGGATAAAATGCGTTAGCTAACCGGCGAAAATAACATCTACAAATCGTGAGTCCCATGGTGCAAAATTAGTGATTCCAGGAGTGCAAAGGAAAATTGGGTCTGTGCTGGTGAATTCATAGGTAGACCCAACCTTTCCTCCTGTGGAACAAAAAACATGAATAAAGATTCAATGTATGATAAAATTATGTCATGAGACATAAGTCAGAAGAAGAATCATGGTTGTACATAAAAGCAGCCTAACGTAACACAGACTATCAATACAGTACAGGTTATACACTCAGACACATCATATCTCCCTAAGGTGACTGGCCAATTCCTCATCGATGTTGAGCCCACCCGGGAATTTAGTCTGGAATTCAATAATGAGTCTGGACTCACGTTGTCTAAGGTTTAAAATTCTGTCACCGCCCCTGGGATTTTTGGGAACATGTTCCAATACGAAGAAGTTGAATTCTGCAATATTGGAAAAATGTTTTTCTTCGAAGTGGCGTGCCACAGGGTATTTTGGGTCGTGATTCACAATGGCTCTCTCGCCTTTTTAAGAACCCAGCCTGGGTATCCTCTACTCTCAAATCTGAGTAATATATTGTCTTGCTCTATCAGGTAGGCTTCTTTAGTGTTGCAGTTTCTCTTTGCCCTCAGCAGTTCCCCATAAGGTATACTCCATTTGAGTGCCTCTGGGTGGCTGCTGAGGGCATGGAGCACACTGTTACCAGCAGTCGCCTTGCGAAACAAAGAAGTACAAATTTTGGATTTTTTGATTTCCACTTGTACATCCAAAAATTCAGTTCTGATGTTACTGATGTTACCTGATAGGCGGATGTTGTAAAAAGGCGAAAGAGAGAGCTAATCAGATAATGAGATCACAGACCCTTGAGCAACAACCTACTGTAGAGACTTGTGATAATGAAGATTCCACCAGGCTCATACTCACGTTCAATACTGAAACAGCCAGCATCAAAAAGATTCTCTCCAAGAATTGGGGGATTCTTAAAACTGATGCCGTACTGGGTAAAAACATACCAGACCGGCCCCTTATCACTTACAAAAGAAACAGAAATATAAGAGACTTAGTGGTTAGGAATGACATCACCCTATACCCCAAGATTACCGAACATGGGCTCAAAGGTTTTTACCCCTGTGGGCATTGCAAGGCCTGTAAATATAGCAAATACAGGGGATCCGTTGAATATGCAGGCATAACCAAAAAACTTAACCAGTTTTTCACCTGTAGTACCACCTTTGTGATTTATGCCATAGAATGTACTTGTAAACTATGGTACATAGGCAGTACCAGCTGTGCTGCCAAAAAACGGATACTTGAGCACCAGAGAGCCATTGTGAATCACGACCCAAAATACCCTGTGGCACGCCACTTCGAAGAAAAACATTTTTCCAATATTGCAGAATTCAACTTCTTCGTATTGGAACATGTTCCCAAAAATCCCAGGGGCGGTGACAGAATTTTAAACCTTAGACAACGTGAGTCCAGACTCATTATTGAATTCCAGACTAAATTCCCGGGTGGGCTCAACATCGATGAGGAATTGGCCAGTCACCTTAGGGAGATATGATGTGTCTGAGTGTATAACCTGTACTGTATTGATAGTCTGTGTTACGTTAGGCTGCTTTTATGCACAACCATGATTCTTCTTCTGACTTATGTCTCATGACATAATTTTATCATACATTGAATCTTTATTCATGTTTTTTGTTCCACAGGAGGAAAGGTTGGGTCTATCTATGAATTCACCAGCACAGACCCAATTTTCCTTTGCACTCCTGGAATCACTAATTTTGCACCATGGGACTCACGATTTGTAGATGTTATTTTCGCCGGTTAGCTAACGCATTTTATCCTATATTAGACCTTCATGCATAAGTAAGAACTTTGTTTACTACCTTGGCCACATGTTTTGGACTTATACAATACTGCGGTTCCATGACTCTACCTTCTTGCCTGTCATTATTTATATAATGTGAATTGTGTATTTAACATAGATTGTTGTGCTTTACAGAAGCTTTATTCAAGCCTTCACAGTACTTCGGTGCATTTATGTTTGAAGCAACTGTGCCCTATCACTCACAGTCATGAGTCTATTTCTGAATATTACGCTACTATCACACGCTGTTTACAGTTTCTGACATTTGGAAACTTATGCTTTGCAATTCACATGTATTTTACATTGATTGTTATGTACATTATTCCTCTTTATGTACATCAATTCTTTTGATCGATTTGTACACTATTACTTGTACTTACCAAAAGCGATGATGAGCACACCACTCCATCATGTCTGCCATCTCATGTGTAGTCACAATGTTGCTATTTTGCTATCCTTGTGTACCAATTACGAGCGCATATTTTGCTTGACACCAGTACGGGTGAGAATACCCTGAGATTATGTTGTATTCTTTTATATGTGATATAACTGCAGATAACACTTAGTTAGATGGACCTTCAGACCTTTCCAACATGTCTGCCATTTAGCTTCCTCAGATGGGGATTAGTCCTACACTTATGTTGTTGTTTGGATATAGCGCGAAAACTTATGTTTAAATACCGGTGTCACTTGTGTTGATGTTACACGTGAACAAGGCTTTTATGCTGAAACGCGTTGTGTAATAAACTGCTACTATTACACTTTGGAGTCGTTTGTCTCTTTCCTGAGAGCGCAACATTAACCTGTTTTCCTTGGAATCATTTGAATTACCGGACTGCTTCGCCGGCATTTGCGCCAACTCCCACGGGTCCCAGCACTCCAGAAGAAGCGTCTTTTGGTCCTCTCCATATATATATATATATATATATATATATATATATATATATATATATATATATATATTACCTACTGGCGGTCGCCAGTAGGTATATATAGTTAGGATTTTTTCTCTATGGAACTTTTGAAAATTCTATGCCTAATAACTTTGGTGTTTGTGGACGGAATAGGCTGAAATTATCAGGAAAATGGCACATTTTGTTTCTGAGCAGCCCCTGAAAATTTGGGGGGTTTCGTCAAGGGGGGGCCGAGAAAAAAGGGGGGTCCCAAAACGCGTTTTTCCCATTCATTTTTCCATGGGCGTTTGGCCTCACTTTTAGCTCGAACGGCTAAATGGATTTGCACGAAACTTGGCAAAATTGTAGGGACTGTTAGCCCGATGTGCCTTTGCTGGGTCTCAATATATGTGCTCCAGTGGATTTTGAGAAATTAACGTTTTAAAAAACAGATATATCTGTGACAGCGTCCCGGGTAGCGCTCCGGTTCGCTAACTTTTCGCGTAACGGAGCTTTGCGAAGCGAAGCTGATTGGCTCTCCGGCGTCTGTCAACATTCTAAACAGTCCGGTGCGGCCGCCATCTTGTCTCTCGGTAGGATCGAGAGACAAGAAGAGGAGAAAAACGAAGGGCGAATTTAATGAAAGGGGGCAAGGTAGACCCTTCTTGACCCCCGAGGAATGATGTTGGGGTTATTAAAGGGTCCCGTGGGGCAAATAAAAAAAAATAGATTTTTTGCGGAAGAAGCGCTTTCCGGTTCGCGAACCGGGTAGCGAATCGGGACGCGAAACGGGAATTCGCCATTTTGTGTTTCATTTTAATTAAATTACAAGATGGAGGAAAAACAATGTGAGAAATGGGTATAAGGGGGTACGGGAGACGTATCCTGACCCCCTATGTTTTCTGAGGGTGGCTGAGGATGCTCATATATGTTGATACTTGTCTTCCAGCGGCTGCGCGTGAGCGTTTTTTTTTTTTTTTTTGCTGCGTGACGTCTGTTAACGTTCGATTAGAAGGAAATCAGGAAGTGTTGACCGCCATTTTGACACTGCGAGTAAATATATTGTTAAAAATAATTGTTATAAATTAATCCGTATTGATAAACATTGTCTGCGCCATCTTGCTATTTTTCCAATGCCACACTTTTGTAGTGCACGGCAGCCATTTTAGATACCTTGACCAGACCCACTCTCTGCACGACGCCGATTGTGACGTCTGTTAACGTTCGATTCGAAGGAAATCAGGAAGTGTTGACCGCCATTTTGACACTGCGAGTAAATATATTGTTAAAAATAATTGTTATAAATTAATTCGTATTGATAAACATTGTCTGCGCCATCTTGCTTTTTTTCCAATGCCACACTTTTGTCGTGCACGGCAGCCATTTTAGATGCCTTGACCAGACCCACTCTCTGAACGCCGCCGATCCTCAGCATGGCTCCCCACCCTCGCTAGCATCTCCCCCATGCACTGGTCACCCCCGCTCTCTGTCTTATGCATGGACCATAAACCTCCCCCCATCTGCGCTGCTCTTCCCTGAGAATCACACCCTGTGCCCGCCCGACACCACCCTTTCACCCTATTCACTACCACACCCTCTGACACTCCTCTTCCTCTGTGTCCGATTGTCCAGGCCGGTCCCAGGCTATCACCTAGCCCTGCGGATGTAGTTTATGGCCCCAACTGTAAAGAATCACCGCTCTTTAAAGGAGTTACAGTAGATCAAGGCCCCCACCCCATGAGATCCGTCACACCACACGCGTTTCTACTATCTGATAAAGATCCTGTATTGTGATTGGGGAGGGGATTCTCACAGTAAGGGTGTGTGGGACCGAGCCTGAAGCGGAAGATTCCAGGGATGCCATTTTGTACATCAAAGTCTTCACAATTATGTGTCACATTAAAAATATATAGCACTCCAACAAAGTAGTAGGATTATAACACTTTAATAACTTATAAATATATACATCGCAACAAAAACACACCTTAAATTTTTTTTATTAAAACAGAAGCAACAATGGTCAGTAGCGGTCTGTTGTGCGAATAGTTCCAAGGCAGCACAACGTGCTGAGTTCTGGATGGCACCCAGGTGAAGAACCATCCCTTCTTTAAACCCCATGGTGACCAACTATAGTTTATTCTCTATTTCGTTCCCTTGCCATAACAAAATACAAGTCTTGGGTTATTTATGGAAGAGAAGACTTTTTGTTTCTTCCAATTTTTTTTTAAAAACAAAGGTTTAAGGGAAGGCAACCCTTAATGTGCATGTTTTCCACAGAAATTTGCCTTTGAAAACTAGAGGCAATAAATAAGGCCGAAATCTGTATCTTGTTTTTGGATACACATGTTATTTGTGTCTGTGTATTCATTTTTATGCATGACTTTATATGGAATGGTTAAAATAACTTATGATGCAACTTAACAGGAAAGATCACAAACATTCCAATGAGTGCTATGTCCCAGGTTTTACATAAAGTAGTGTTTACCTAGAGTGGTGCTGTGTAGGACACTCTGAATGGAAATTAACCAGAACTATAACCATCTACTTCCAATAATATAACTTTTATGCCCAAATTACGCAAAGATTTAGCTAATCTGCTAAAGGCAGGAGTCGCCATTTCTTTTGATAATTTATTCACCCATCCGTAGCCTCTCTAATCTCCATTACAATGTGTTTGTTGCTGTCGCTAGCTGATGAAAAAACTTAAGTGACAACTTCCTCATCCTTAATTTGTCTTTCTTTGTTCCTTAAGATGTCATCTGTGTCAACCTCTTCCGAGAATGCTGATGCGTTAGGGATTTCCTTGTGTTTCTTAATAGCATTGGTGTCTGCACACTTCTTTGTCAATTCTGTGAACATGACAGCTGCTTCATAGACAGACGATATCTTTGTTAAGTCATTAGTGTTAAGTGTGTCTGAAACTACAGTGCCCTTCTGTTTTACTTTCCTCAGACACTACAGAGTTTTGTGTGTTGTTCTTCTGAGCGACAATTATTCCAGAGGTTTCAGGTTCACTTGTTTTGTCCTGCAGTGAGTTAACAGCTTCAGATACTTCATGTTTATTTGCTATGTCCTGCTGTGCGTCAACTGCTTCAGAGACGTCAGCCTCATTTGTTATGTTTGACTATATTCTGGACCTGCCCGGCCGCGCCCAAAATGGCGCCGGTATAAATGGGACTCGTAACTCCTTGTTGTGTGCTGGTTGCCCAACCTTGATATCACGAGATACGTATGCACCGTATGCGCCCGTGGGTGCCGCACTGGATTTGGTATCCTACAATGCTGCTCCGAAAAACGGCGTGGGGCGCCCCGGGAGGGGGCTGGGGGGAAGGCGGTGTGAACGGGCCTCCCCAGGTGGAGGCTCGTCTGTTGTAGTGGGGCGCCCCTTTAGCGTTTCACTTGCCATTCAGCGGTTTTCCGCCCGCTTTTGCTGCACTGTGCCTCGTCAGTAGCGGTCTGTTGTGCGAATAGTCCCAAGGCAGCAGAACGCGCTGAGATCTGGATGGCACCCAGGTGATGTCCAGTAAGTTGCCGCACTGGTTTTGGTATCCTACAATGCTGCTCCAAAAAACGGCGTGGGGCGCCCCGGGGGGGGGGGAGGCGGCGTGAATGGGCCTCCCCAGGTGGAGGCTCGTCTGCTGTAGTGGGGCGCCCCTTTACCGTTTCAGTTGCCATTCCGCCCGCTTTTGCTACACTGTGCCTCTTCCGCCATTCAGCTGTTTACCGCCCGCTCTTGCGGCTACAGCGTCTCGCTCACCATGTAGTTGAGTTGCTCCCACTCTTGCGGTGCAGCGATAGGCGGCTGCCACAGGACTCTTAAAATGGCGGCCGGCTCTTCGGATTTGGGCCTGGTCCACTAAAATGGCCCTGGGACACCTTGGAACTCGGACGCTTGTCTGCTAGGGCTTGGGCTCCATTCTCGAAAGCGTCCCCTCAGCCTTGAAGATTCTACAAAAGTCTTGGGGGCCCCCGACTCCCGCAGGCTTCTGGTGGGGAGCGGCTGCCATGATTGCTTGCGGAATGGCCACGACGGAGCTACGAGATGGTGGTGCTCTCATGCTGACGCCAGCTTTAGTCTGAAACATCCAGAAACACTGTAGACTATCAATTTGATGAGTTCCGGTGGAGCCCCAACGTGACCCGGTAGGGAAGAACTTGCCCTCCCCTTTTTTGAGTGATGGTTCTTGTTGCCTGTCCCCTCTGTTGTCATCCATCGGAACCTTTTTTGATTGCCGAGTGAGAAAAAAAAAGGTGGGTCTTTCATCGTTTGGGAAAAAAAAATGTTTTAATCCAATGAAAAGTGTTATTTTTAGGTCATATGATCAAGCCTTCCATCATTAGGAAACCAAAAGTAAAATGAACCAATGAAAATTTTTATAAACAAGTCACATGACCTGTTATGTGGCTTTGGGTTATAAAAAGCATACACAACCCGTTGGCCCATGAGGCGGCGTCAGTAGCGGACCGATGTGCGAATAGGCCGAAGGCAGCACAACGCGCCGAGATCCGGATGGGACCGAGGTGGTGTCCAGCAAGTTGCACTGGTGTGGCCATCCTACAATGCTGCGCCGAAAGACGGCGTGGGGTGCCCGGGGGGAGGCAGCGCAAACGGCCCTCTTTCGCCTCCCCAGGTGGAGGCACCTCATGTGCAGTGCGGGGCCCCTTAGCGTTTCACTCGCCTTCCTGCCGAGTTGCGCCCGCACTTGCTGCTACAGTAGGTCGAAGGCAGCACAACGCGCCGAGATCCGGATGGCACCGAGGTGGTGTCCAGCAAGTTGCCGCACTGGTGTGGCCATCCCACAATGCTGCGCCGAAAGACGGCGTGTCCAGCTGAGTTTCTCCCACTCTTGCGGTACAGTGACTCGAAGGCGCTGAGATCCGGATGGCATCGAGGTGGTGTGTAGCAAGTTTCATTGGTGTGGCCATCCTACAATGCTGCGCCGAAAGACTGCGTGGGGTGCCCGGGGGGGGGGGTGTAATCATTTCATAAACATGTACATTAAAAAACTAAATACGCTCCACTGTTTTAGAAAATCTTTACAGCTTGCTAGATCACCCTTTAAAGTTACAACTACGAAAACCTACTTACTTAAGCTGTTGAATTCGGCTTCAAATGTAAAGCATAAGTTCAAGCTAGCATATCATATGTCTAACAGGTTAAACATAATTGATATGCAAATTTAAATACTACCCTTTCTTAAGGGTGACACATTATCTCTCCTATATCCCACAATTTCCATAAGCAAAGCAAAAGAAATTCTGAGGCCCTGAAGAAAGAAGGCTTACTGTGGGGTTCAACTCAATCTGGTGTTTGGGCGCTTCCATGTTTTGGGGTGATATTCTGTGACAGGGTGCAGGCACCAGAAGAATTTTATAAAACCTTAATTTACTCGCACAAAACCATAGAAATTCGCATATATAGTTAGTTGCAATAACTATATATCGCGCACCCGCAATCCACTGCTGATGATGTCACATATTACATAATTCATGACATGGTCAGTGACAACACTGATGACATCACTGATGACATCATCCAGTGTTTGTTTGTTTCTGTAAAGTTAAAATATGTCTTACATATTGAAGAATGAGTGGATGTATAAGTGTCTGGATGAAGGATTTAGTAGGTGCATGACTGACTCTATGAGAGAGTGATTAAATGTGTTTCACTGAGTGCATGGGTTAGTGACTAAACTGTCTTAATTTGTGCATCATTATGTCTGTTGTTCTGTAAACTGCTGCATGTGTTAATCAGTAGCTATATGAGTAACTATATGGGTTATTGATTGGTTGCCCAAGTATTTGTATGGGAGACTGAGTATGTGTGTGGGTGGCTGGGAGGTGTATGACTCTGTGCATAGATGTGTGAGCAGTTGATTCACTAGATGTATGGGTTCAAACGTGCATGTGGAAACAGCTGTATGGGCAGTTGACTGTGTGCATGAGTGTATTGGTGAGTGAATGGATATCTCAGTGCTACATGTCAAAGTAAGTACATATGTAAAACACAGTACATGTGAGAGTTGGCATATATAAATAACTGAGCATAAGAGCCAGTGAATGTGAGAGTGGCTTTATGAATCATTGTGAACTTGTATCAGAGATTGTATAAGAGAGTAAATATGTGTTAGAATATGTTTGAATTAGTAAGGTGTGTATAACTGTATAGTTGAGGAAATGGAGGAGTGATTGATTCTTTTCATGACTGACTAGATGTGTGAGTAACTCCATGGATGAGTGACAATCTGTGAGTGTCTGTTTACACTGATTGTATCTAAGGTTATATTAGAGTCTGAAGAGGTTCATTGTATTATCACATGAATGATATTATCAGTGATGTGATCAGTAATGTCAAATGAGATGTCATCAGTGATATCATCAGTGATGTCATTTGAGATGTCATCAGTGATGTAATTTGAGATGTCATCAGTGATGTCATCAGTGATGTCACTGACCATGTCATGAATGATGTAATATGTGACATCATCAGCAGTGGATTGCGGGTGTGCGATATATAGTTATTGCAACTAACTATATATGCGAATTTCTATGGTTTTGTGCAAATATATATATGTATACATATATATATATGTATATATATATATATATATACATATATATATATATATATATATATTTTTTTTTTTTATATATTTACATACAAACATATTCATTGAAAAAAAGGTTACTGGGGGAATATAGTTAGGCTCAGATTTCACTTTGACAAAATCGGAGAAATTAAGCAGTTACAGTTACCTGCGATAAGTATAACTTGTGCCCCCACAATGCACTGCTTAAAACCTCATTTATACATGATATGATCGGTGACATCGCTGATGACATTGCTGATGACATCTCAAATGACATCACTGATAACATATTTCAAAGAACCACTCACACCCTCTCACATCCCAATACGTGTATGTGTCTGTGAAAGGGTATCTGAGTGGTTCTGTGAGTGGGAGCATGAGAGGTTGTATGGGTGTGTGAGTGGGTGTGTGAGTGGTTCTGTGGAGAATGTCATCAGTGATGTCTTCAGAGAAGTCAGTTGAGATATCAACAGTGACGTCATCAGTGAAGTCATGCATGATGTAATATGTGCGGTCATAAGCAGTGCATTACGGGGTATCAGTTATAGTCATCTCAGGTAACTATAACTGCTGAATTTCACTTGTTTTGTAAGAGTGAAATCTGAGCCTAAGTATAATGTTCCTTTAACCTTTGGTATTTTCAATGAATTTCTAAGTTTTTTATTATTCGATTTCCTAACTATACTGTCCCTGTAACCATTGTTTTTTTCAGTGAACTTCTATGGCTTTATTAATTCTATTTCCTAACTATAATGTCCCTGCAACCTTTGATTTTCTCAAGCTAATTTCTATGGTCGTTTAACTAGTAGTTGCATTTGCACAGTGTTAGGGAAAAGGGGCAGTACCCCTGGAGGGATTCTTGGCTCTCAAGGTCCCTCAGCAGCCAAGGGGTCTTTATCCCCAACAGGTAGTGCCCCAGTAGTCACATGTGCAGAGTGGTGGAGAAAGGGGGTAAGGTCTCCGAAGTCCTTACATCAATTGTGCTCTGTGGGACAGACTGGAGGTAAAAGGAGGGCATGTTGGCCCCCAAGGAACCTTAGCATCCAAGGTGATTTCATACCCCAACCAGCAGTGCACCAGGAGGCGCATTTTCAGAGTGATGGAGAAAGGAGGCATGGCCTCTGAAGACCAATCATCAATCCCACTGTGTGGGACTTACTGGCAGTAACAGGAGGGTTTGTTGGCCCCCAAGGACCCTCTGGACCCAAGAGGACGTAATCCCTCACATTAGCAAAGTGGTTAAGAAAGGGACCAGGCATCTGGTGACTTACTGATCATTTTTCATAAAAAACAAAAATTATTTGGAGAGGGGAGCTGCCTGCCCCCCTTCTCTGTGCCAATTTTACCTTGGGGACCACACCCCCCTGGACTTCTCTGCCCCCCTCCCCAGTCCGATTTGAGCAAAATCTGGCTTCAGCTCCTACATTCTTATGCCTATATTTGGTGTCATACTATTTTGCTCTATCAACATCTGTTCATTTTGTAAGTCATTTAGCTCAATAAAAGCCTCATCAGAATTTTCACATGCATAACATATGGCATTATGGTACCAGTGTTATAGACCACAAATTAGTCTATGTCATATTATTCCTTTATTAAATGGAGTTTCGGATGCAAAGTTTCCTTCTCCAAATTGACAGTGAAATTATTTCTGTCACTGGCCTTCTTTATAGATGATGACAGCGATTACATTTGATGTTCTGAACATGGCAGCAGAACAAAAGCATGTGGACATTTTAAAACACCATGGGGCATATTTACAAGGGCTTTATATCTGCTTTTTTGGCTTAACCCCTTTACTGCTAAGGCAATATTTTACTTCTCATATAATTTCCATTGAAATCAATGGAAATTCCATGACGAGTTACACTTGTCATTAGCAGCCAAGAGGTTAAAGAGCCAAAACAGAGGAGATACAACTATCACACTATTTACAAGAGGGTGTTAACATGCATAATCGCATGTTAGCACCCTTTTTACCAAACGCCTCCCTTTGCATCTCTATTGAGATGCAACGTGGGTGTCACTGGGCGTACCCCGGATGGACAACCTTGCAAATCTCGCTGATGTTCACATCGCGATACTTACAAGGCTGCCCCAGCATTTTAGCACACGTTAGTTTCTGGAGAAAACAGCTGTTTCTCCAAAAACTAATGTCTGCTAAAATGCAGACTTACCTATCCCCAACATTGGGGTGGATTATGCTGATACAACCCTGTGGGTCGTATCAGCAAGGTTATCACCGTTTTACAGGGAACATCACTGGAAAATCTGCGATGTTCCCTGAAAAAGGGCAATAACCTCGCTATCTCTGGAATTTTTATCGCCCTGGAGTAAAGCATTGTCAATAACGCGCTACCAGAGCGATAAAATCTAGAGATAGCCTGCGATAATACAATTATCGCTGAGCACGGCCAGCGATAATTATCGCTGGCCGTTGTTAATATGCCCCAATGTTTTTGTTCTCTAAAGTTGCTTATGACCCTAATTCATCATCAGCTCCAACATCGCTATTAATTTCTTATAGTTCTATTATTCCTCAATGTTTGTATTTTGACTCAAATAAGAGCTTTCTGACCGTGCCAAGATTGATGATCATTAACACAATTTGGATGAGTTTCCCTTCTCTGGTATGGGGAAATTGCCAGATTGTAGATTTAGAGTGAAATATCTTCAAGGAATGCACCATCCCTGCCTCTCACAATAATTATAGTTATCCACCACAGTAATGGAATAACACTACATAAAATATCACCTTTCCTCATCTTCTGCAGAAATGACCCTATACTTTACTTATCATCCCATCTCCATCAGCTTTCTACTGTTAATCCTCCCATCATCGTTTTCCCATGTGAATATACTTTCCAGTATCCTTTCTCCATCAACCTACCTTCTGAACACAACTGGATAAATTCTCGGCCTCTGGAGTTTGTTTGCTATTTACATTTTTCCAGCCACCTATCAATTAACCTGAAAACCTCCTCTAAACACAATCTCTCAAGTAAGAATTTGGGTTATTGGTTGAGGGGTATGAAACTCTGCTCAAGCAACAGCCACAATCCTTGTCAGGGTGAAATACAACAAGTAATGAAATTAAGCTGTGCTTAATCATCTGGTAGCTTGGCACAAAAGCAGTCAATGTATAAAGTATTTAAGCAGCAAATAACACCTTGGCTTCTAGTGGTTTTCCCTTTTTCCATTGTCTGTCTAGTCTTCTGTATTCTTGCTTCTGAAGTCTTAGGATCTCAGTGAACCAAGAATCAGAAGGTTTACTTCTCGGTGAGTTATGGAACTTAGGATGAGCAAAAATGGCTACAACTGCATGAATCTATTCAGTATAAGTCAGAGAGAAATGATACAAGTTATCAGACAAGGTGGGGGGGATAGAGTCCCTTAAAGAGTTATTAAAAAGGTCTGCATGTATTTGTTTACATGCACAAGATTTAACTTTCTGACTAAGGGGTTTATCCAGAATGGTTTTCAATTGAAGCTTTATGTCAAACATAACCGCAAAGTGGTCAGACCAAATTAAGGAATCAAAACATTTATGGCCACTTGGGGATTATTGGAAAAAACTCCAACTATCCATCTAGAGTATGGCCTGCTCTATCGGTGGGGTTTTTAACTCATTGAATATGCTTGCTAATGTTTGTTTCAGTAAGATCATAGTTATTAAATTATTGACATTTGTAATTTTAGTTGTGTTAACATATATAAAAAATGATTTTGTATATTTTTATTAGCTGGATATTGTGTTTTTAGGGGCTAAGGGGCCGAATACGATGGCGGGCCGCTGCGGTGGTCCAGCTATATGAATTAGGATGTGCACGCCACATTGGCGGGCGCATCCGATGTTTTTACATTGCGGCGGGCATCAGCATCCGCCACAATGTAAAAATATATGTTGTGCATTTGATTATACAATGTGACAGGCACCGTGCGGTGCCTGCCACCTTGTACATGCAAATGCAGGGGGTACCATAGGTACCCCCCACTTGCAGCACCCCACCCTCCCCACCCCCGGGGGCCCACAACGAGCCCCCTAAGGTATTCTACGCCTGCCTTTTTGCGGCGGGATCTCCGATATTGTGTAAACTATTTATGCAGCACTTAACCCGTTGGCTGCGCCGCGGATTTTGCTGAAGTGCAGCATTTCCGCAAAATGGGCGGGGCCGCGTCGGCCATTGGCCGACGGCAGCACCAGTGAGGTAGTGCTGGCGTCGGCCAATGGCCGACGGCAGCATTGAAGGGGTTAAACAGTAAAAAAGTGAGAGCACAGCCCGAGAAAAACCTTGTACTAGAATACATTCTAATAAACTATTTGACAACAAAAGAACAATAATTGAATCAGTTGAATTTGTAAAGTTTAAAGTGGAAAATAGTGCCTAAAAGATCATGGCGCCAAACAGAGACATCTATTCATGTGAGACCATGGCAAAAAAATCGAAAGCTATGGCCAACCACTATGGAGCGTGGTTAGGATACCCAAAGTGGATTGGGCCCAGTCTTCGCTTACCTATGGATTTAGAAGACATTTTGTGAAAAATATCTGAAAAAGTAAAGTTCAGGCGGGCAAGGCTGCCAGTGGTATTCTAGGGTGAGAGATTGTCATTGGGAAGCTGCTGGATAAAGTCACCGTAAAGATTTCTATGTTCAGAATAGGACCCTTATTTAAATCTTGCCCGAATTTGTATTTAATCTTGCTGGAATTGGTCCCACCATCACTCTTTTCAGTAGTCTTCCAGCCTGCCGACTTGGTGGTCTGCCTTCCCTATATAGATGTTGGCTATTTCAGAGACAAAAGACCGCTGTTGTCCCGGTGCCACCGCTAGAAAATCTCGATCGTGTCTACAGCGGGATACACAAAAGTTGCTGTCAGATTGCAGACTGCCAGTTTCTCTGCCATTCCAATCACAATGTGCCTTCCCACTGACGTGACAATGGTGGTCAAACCTCCACACCTGAGTTTGTGGAATTAAATGGATGTAAGGCTTAAACTCACCTTTTCTCAATTTCACACTTCCTGCCGCTGCTGCTTGATAATAATCATATCAACACGTTTGTGGATGCAATCAACGGTAAGCCACACACTTACCTACTACCCATTAAGCTGTCTGTCAATATTTGCATAGGACTCATGTATTTATAAATCGCTTGTGCAAGCAATAGCATACCAGTGTGTGATGTAGATGTCTGTAATTTTGAGGTCTTAAAAAGTTTAGGAAACACCTATATCAACACATTGTATGTATGAATTACGTTCAAGCTGCCTTCCCAAAATGGACACTTGCACAAAAGTAATCAATATATCAAAATAACACTCTAACGGCCACATGCATCATTGTTGCTGTTTGCGATTTCTTAATTGCGAAAATTACGGAATAGCAAATAAGAAATCGGCTATGCACCAAGAAATCGCAATTTTTTTTGCGATTTCTTAAATTTCCCTAATAGCGATTCACAATTTGCGAATCGCAATTAAGGAATCCCTTCCCATTGATTCCTATGGGCCTAGAGGCCCATAGGAATGAATGGGAAGTCATTTTCAATTTGCGATTTGCAATTTGCGAATCGCAAATTCAAAATGCAATTTCAAGGGTGCAGGGGGGGGTACCTGCACCCCTGAAATCTAACTTTAAGTGCATTTTTCACACACACATGCCCCTAGGGCATGTGTGTGTATAAAATGAAACTTTAAAAAATGCACTCTTGTGCATTTTTGAATGTTTTCATAAATTACCATGAAGGTCAACTTCATGGTATTTTACCTCTCCCTATTTGCAAATTCGCAAATTAAAAATGTTCATGCATTGCATTTAAGAAATCTTAAATTGCGATTTCTTAAATGCAATCGCAATTTTAGAAATCGCAACATGATTGCGATTTCTAAAATTGAGAAAAACATGATGCATCTCAATTTTATCAATTACATTTGCAAATGGCTGAAAAATTGCGATTCGCACCGTTTGCGAATGCAATTCACTTTGATGCATGTGGGCGTAAAAGTCACATTAAGGTGTGTATAAATAAAGTTAGGAAATTAAACATTAAAAACATATTCAGCACACAATATAGCGATAAGTGCAATGGAAAGATAGCACGCAGATTTACCAAAGTCGAAAGTTGAAAAACTTTAACTTAGACACCTTCATCGACAAACTTGAAGCGGCAGGACCTCCTGGAGGGTCCGATTGCGAGACCGCCTACACATGCCTTAAGAATTGTGTCCTAACTGCCCTAGACAATACCGCTCCCGTTCGTAGGTCGGTAATCAACAAGAAGATGAGAAAACCCTCCCCGTGGTTTACATCAGAACTTCAGGCTGCCAAAACTGCATGCAAAAAACTGGAACGCGAATGGCGCACCAACTTTTGCCCTACAGCTAAAAACCATTATAAAAAAGCGCAAACGAGCTACTACAAACGAATTTGTTCCGCTAAAGCACTTCATTATAAGACCCGCATTGGAGAGGCTGTGAACTCCTCAAAGGAGCTTTTTAAAATTTTTTAAGAAATCTCTGTGGTAACTAATGATAACATAGCCCAGAATGACTCTGTTGAAATGTGCAATGATATTGCTAAATACTTTGCCAGTAAAATTACCAACATCTACGCAAATTTCTCTAATGATTTGCCCTCGGGCTCTGACTTTACTGAGAACTTGGAGATCACTCATGCTAAGACATGCCTAAATTGCTTTTCTGTCCCTTCTACTACAACATTAACAAGTATCTGTAAAAGCATTAAATCAGGCTCCCCTCGGGATCCTGCCCCTCCCAAGATACTAGCAGCTAGCCTTAAAGTCCTAGTACCATACTTTAGACACATTCTACAACTCTCCTTTTCTACGGCCACCCTCCCTGCGGAGTGGAAGAAAGCCATTGTACTTCCGATAAAGAAAAAACCGAACATAAGTCAGGACATCCTAGAAAACCTGCGGCCCATTTCGTTGCTACCTTATCTGGCGAAGGTGGCCGGAAAAATAGCTAACAGCCAACTCATGGCCCATCTAGAGTCAAATAATGCCTTCCACAGTTCTCAATCAGGGTTTAGGTCAGGATACTCCACTGAGACCGCCCTTCTGAGAGCGACCGAAACCTTACGGGCAGGCGCCGATGAGGGCCAGACCATGGCACTGATTATGCTTGACCTTAGTGCCGCGTTCGACACTGTGGCACATTCCATCTTGCTGCAGTGTCTGAACAAAGCCGGGGTCACCCAGGAAGCACTGGGCTGGCTGAAAGCTTTCCTTACCAACTGCTGCTTCCAGGTTCAGAGAGGCATGTACCTCTCTGATAGCATAGCCTTAGAACAGGGGGTACCTCAGGGCTCTGCCCTGATCCCCACCCTGTTCAATCTTTACATGGCCCCCCTGGCTGAAGTGGTCCAATCGTTCGGCATTGAATTAGTTTCATATGCCGACGATACCCAACTTCTCATCTCCCTGTCCCAAGCCCCCTCCATTGCTGCGGACAACTTTAAAGCCTGCATGCAGGCTCTTGCAGGATGGATGACCCAACACTGCCTGAAGCTAAATGGTTCAAAAAAGGAGGTTCTGGTAATTGGAGGCAGGGATACGAGCTGGACCAAGGAGTGGTGGCCATCTTGTCTGGGGCCGTTACCCACTCCCTGCAAAGCAGCCAAGAACCTGGGGATCTGGGTTGATCCCAGACTCTCTTATGACAGCCATGTGCACAAAGTGGTAGGGAAATGCTTCGGGGTTATGAAGACCCTGGACCGTACCCTAGACCTCCTCCCTCTTGAAGCCAGGCGCACTATGACCCAAGCACTAGTGACCTCGAGGATAGACTATGGCAATGTGCTTCTCATCGGAACAACGCAAAAAAACATCAGGAGACTCCAAGTACTCCAAAATACGGCAGCACGCCTAGTCCTTAGACTCCCAAAAAGAGCAGCCTCTAAACCTGCCCTAGCCACTCTGCATTGGCTTCCATAAAAAAGAGAGTCCTATTTAAAGCACTTCTCATGTGCTACAGGATCGTCTCACACAAAGCTCCCCCCTACATGACCGATCTGGCTATCCCCTATGAGCCTAATAGAACTCTCCGCTCTGGGGGAACTGGATTGCTTAAAATTCCCCGCATCAAGAAAGCCAGAATGGGTGGTTGCTCTTTTCGTGTAGTGGCTGCCAAAGAATGGAACTCTCTCCCCATGAGTATCAGACTAGCGGATACAGAGACCATGTTCAGAAAACGTCTGAAAACCCATCTGTTTTCCCTATAATTTCCTCTCCTGGCCCTGACCTTTCTCCACAGCGCGGGGACACGCCGGGATGGCGTCACCATGCGCTTTACAAGCCCCTTTTATTTATTATTATTATTATTATTAATATTATTATTTATTTTTATAAAGCGCATAGTCACCCGGAGGTATCCCAGCGCTAGAGAACCCTTAAATTTTCTGAAACATTCCCGAAAAAACATATATAAAATGCGATTTAATTATAAAAAATGAAAATATATATTTTTTAAAACAGTTTGAACATTTCATTTCATATCACCAAATAATATACTACATATACATTTCAGAAAAAAAACATCATAGCATGAAATCGTAGACCACTGTAGTTACCCCTTTTCTCTAAGCAAATCTAATGCTCTTATTAAACCTTAATTAGATCCAATAGCCCTATATATTTCGTGTGGGACACTCAATACAGGAATTCCCTTGTATCTACAGGTTCCCAGGCTTTATTTGGAGTTTTTGTTTGGCATAGGCGTCAACGCGTTTCGTTGGTTTAAATCAATAGATGTGGTGCCACCTTCTCCAGGACACTGTTTCTTATGGGGTTACTTCTATATATTGATTTGATTATCTCTGTATGTGTAAAAAATAATTAAACAGACATTTAGCCGGATGACACTTTTCATTCTCTCGAACCTCAGAGCTCAACTTGGTTTTTTTTAAAGAAAGGGTCATTTCTAGACTGTTTCAGACTATGTAGAACTTTTTATCATAACAAGAACACATTCATTAGTACTGTCTTACTTGTTATCCATTAGTAGAGTAGAGAAAGCAAAGAACACACAGTTGATGGGCGGAAGGCAGAACAAATAAAAACAATCGAGTCAAAATATTTGGGTTAAATCCATAATTCTTTTGCTCGCCATACCATCCCTGTTTAGACCTGGCTATATGCAAATCAGTCTTGACCCTGTGCTTCATGGGCACAGTCTGCCCAGAACTCCCAAGCAAAGTCCTCCCTCTACCGGTAACAAGCATCCTAAGACTGATTTTGGGGTTTCACCCCTCATCAGCCAGGATAGCTTGAAACCAGTGGCACAGTGAGCCCAGGACCCACGTATTGGCATACCTGGCTCACTGAGGGTGAGAAAGCAAAAGACACACAGTTGATGGGCGGAATACAAAACAAATCACAAATTCAACCCCATTCAAGAGATATGGGTTAAATCCATCATTCATTTGCTCACCATGCCACCCCAGTTTAGACCTGGCCATATTCAAATCAGTCTTGACCCTGAGCCTCATGAGAACAGTCCAGCCTGAACTGCCAAGCCACGTCCTCCCTGGACCGGAAACAAGCATCCTAGGACCAGTTTCAGAATCACATCAAGGTGATGAATGTCTTTTGTGATGGTTAAAGGACAAGAAGCAAATGTAGCTTGTAAGTATGTATGTAAATAGGTGACTGAAGTGTTACTAATCACATATGTAGCTGTGGATCATGTATTAAGTGTTCACATGTTTCTCGGATGCAGACAAATGAAACCCGGGAGACTGAGGCGATGACAGCCTCGGGTGTACAGCCCATTTCCGGACCTTGCCACCATGGAAGAAAGGGATATCATCAAGAAGTTCAGGCTGAATAGGCAAACAATACTGGATTTATGGAAAATGGGCCATATCTACAGCCTCACAACAATAATCCCACATCTATTACATCAAATGTCAAAATTATGACTACACTTCATGTTGTGCCCACACAATCCTGCCAATACACCGTGGCTTTATCTGGTTGAATGTCTGAACCAACTTTCAGTGGAGTGCTACACGAAGTTCTATCTTCAATGATGAGACATGTCAAAAGCTTAATCCAGTTTCTACGCCAGAAGCATTTCGCCAATGTGAAGGGTGACCTCTATGGTTTGGGTCACTAACCACATATGGTTGGAGCAGGAATGGCACCCATAATGCCTTAGTGCCACCAGACACCAGAGAACAGGTGTACTGTAATCAAAAGAACTGCCATTCAATCAACGAGCAAGTTGTCTGCTTACCGGATTTGAAAATCACAGGAATCAGTGCCCATTTCCCGAGCCCTGCCCTCTTGGACCTAAGAGGGCCTGGCTTGTAAGTCAGTACAATCATTCATAATGTTGTTTGGGGTATTGCTAGTTGCATGATCTGGACTTTTGTTACATAATTTTTTACCTCCTTTGTCACCCATCTTCCAGACGCTGCTTATCCCAACCGACCATGGTTATTGTCACTGCTGAGGAATCAACCAACGCCAGGGGAAGCCCGCTTCAATGAGGCCCATGGACAAACATGGAGGCCAGTGGAGTTGTCTTTCTGGCTCCTAAAGTCAAGATTTCGATATTTGTACAAAACTGGTGGAGGCTTCTTCTACTCACCCGCTAAAGCGTGTTTAATCACATGGGCCCTGCATGCTCCACAACATCACCTTCTGACCAAACATCCCTTACATTGCAGAGGATGGAGACCAAGAAGAGCCTCTGGGTGATGATCCTGATATGCCAAATGAAGATGACAGTGATGAAGAGGAAGGACTTGACATACGTCTAGATGTCATTGACAACTTCCTCTAATGTGTGTAAGTATATTTTTGCATGTAATGTCCTTCACCGTTACCCTAAAAATTGATGTGGTGATGAAAGGAGTATATGGGGTACTTTGGTGGGAAGGCCACGTTCTGGGACAATCAAGGCAAAATTGTTTGTAGATCAAAGTGTCGACATATTGACTACCGTGCTCATTTACATGGGCTATTCCTTATTGTATTGTGAAACTGTGTCCTCCAACATTTGACTTTGTAAAGTGGCCATCATGTTCTGTGTGATTGGTAATGTTTTATTTTTTGGATTTGTTTCAGGTTCCTTCACCATGTCATCTTAATTTGGACATTTCAGTGTTGTGACATTTGTAGCTATATGGTGCTTTTTCCAAGTACAAAGGGAACCTCAGTCGATTCTGGGAAATACAAACACAGAATTTGGATGTACAAATCTTGTACCAAGGCACTTTGCACTCAGATTGGACGGAAGATAGACTCTAAAGCTTTATGTGTGCCATAATTTGCTTAAAAACACAGCAGTAGTGGAGCCAAATCATGGTAATCGCCATTCACATTGGCAAATTCCTCATTGTGTGTAAAGTGTATATAGCTGTCGATGTGTTTCATTATAGTAGGACTCACTTCTTGTGGCACACCATTGTAACTTATTTGTAATGTTCCACTACATACTAAAATCGTATTTTGTAGTGACCCGTGTGAACAGAATGTAGTGCTACCATGGTTTTGCCTTGTGGTGTTATTGATGTGCAATTCCTTATGTGATCCAGAAGATCTGGCATGAATCAAGGAAAATTTGACTATTCTATCTTATTGTTTGGGACATACCCCCTTCTTCCATGTTGGCAAGGTCTAGAACTGGGAATGCGGAAACTGGCACTGAGGATTATTCTAATGCATGGATTGTTTTTTGTGTTGTAATTCTTTATTAAAAACAAAGCCATATTGTAGATGTACAATACGGAACAGAGTACACATTGCAATGTGCAGAGCGGGAAAGGGGGATTGAGGGGGACCGTGGCGAAGTAGGAGGGAGATAGCATCATAAAAATCATGCGGACAAGCACTATAAATTGCAAGTCATTCACTGTCAGGTGTTGTTATGTTAGTGCAAAGGTGGTTAAATGATGGGATAAACATAATAGATCATGATTGAATGATATGTCATATTTTGGGATTCATGTTTGGAAACTTGAAATAAACAATACCTACTTGCAAATCATCTATGTTGACACAATATGTAGATGTTCTATAATTGTCAAATTATGATGGAGGCATACAAATGCATTGATAGAGTTGAGATATACAACATCAGTGTATGCTTTTTTGACTTAAAAATTTAATGTGTGCCCCATCAGTCTGGGTCCTTGGTGAGCTGGAGGTGGTGTGGTCTCCACAGCACACGAGACAGAAGGGCAAACGATTGGTGTCACAGTGGAAGGGACTCAGGAAGTGGAGTCTTCATGTTGTTGAGGTGTCACACCTGGAGTGGGAGGTGTCGGAATACATGCAGGGAGTGTCACTGGAGCCGATTGGAGCAGACTGACCAGATGTAGCAGGCTCCAAAAACTCTTCCATATCAACAGGATTGCTTTCCTCACTGTAGCCTTGACACTGGGCTGGAGTGGATGTTCCTTCTGTGGCTGGAAAATGCCTATGTGCTCAGCCAGCTTGACCTATTGAGAAATGGAAAACATTCATTTTTGAAAAAAGTGTATATTGTACATTCAAACCTATTGAGAAAAACAATGTAGAACCCAGAGGAAAAAATAAATATAGAATATTGTGATTATAGCTTCCAACATTAATGGCATTTAGCATATTACCAAAACTGTTTTCAATTTCAAATAGTAGAACTTCAACTTCAACTTGAACTTCTGAATTGTTCATGAAGTGATTAACTGTTATACCGTACATCTTGCAACCATTCAGCCCAACATCGTGGAGAGGTGAAATGTGTAATTGACAATTTTAAGACCTAGATGACTGCAGAACAGAATTAACACTACTTGGATGGATATTTGACATTAATCATCATGTGAACAGTAAAAATGTAAAATGTAAATGTAAATGTATTTGAGCTTATATAGCGCACAGCTACCCACAAAGGGTTTCCCGGCGCTTGCTTAGGGAACCCGTCCTGGTATTCCCCTGTGAGATAACCCCGGCAGGGTATCCACAAGGTGAAAGCCAGGCATCCCGCCGCGAGGGGCCGTTGTGGAGATTAAGCAAGCTATTGCCCAGAGTCGCAGAGTGTGAACCCGTGAGTTGAGAAGGCACCGGAGCGAGAATTATCAAGTCCGTGGAATTTTTGAGCCCAAGACCCGCCGAGGTAGGGAATTGAACCCTGGTCCAGGGCCGATCTCAGCTTCCGGGTCTGCCGCCTCTAACCCCTGAGCCACACTTCTCCACATGGCTTAGGGGTTACAGTACAGTGTTAATGTTTGCAAATACTGCTTATGTTCAGCGTAGTCATTTGCATACATGACAACTTCTGTGTCAACACAGTTTGATAAGTAGAACTCATGACATCAATACAAATGGTTGAGTAGAACAAGCCAACATAAAGAAAACAACACATACCATTTTCATTAGAGAGCATTGAAAAGGGATTGATCACTACATGACACTTTACCTCGTGATGAAATCTGTTAAGAAAGAGAATATGAACAAAATGACATAACAACAGGAACAGAAACAGGGCTTGTTGATAGTTGTAGTCATTTTAAAAACAACTTACATTTAGACACACATATGAGTAAAGGGTTACTTGGTGTTGTAACACTTACAGCACCATACCATCACGTGACATGTAATAGAGATTAACACATGCAACACAATACAGTAACACAAACAATAGTAATTATCTGATACTGATACTTTGAGGTTTGTATATTATGAAAATATGTTCAAGACACGCTGGCAACAGTTGATTTGAGAGCAAACAGGACAATGAGGTTTATTGTGACTTTTCAAAGTGTCACTTACCAAACTCCACTCCGCCAGGTATTCCTGTAAAGCCTTCAGTATGTATTATCTGCAAGCAATTTTCCTCCTAGGGTATGGATGGAATTTGGTGCCTGGGAGAACTACCACTAGTCCAGATGGCCTCCAAATGAAAGCTTGGAGGCCAGGCAATGCACCAATCCCCGCAGGTCATTCAACCTATTCCCTATTTCCTCCTGTGTGCGCAGATTGTTAGCTACAGCATTCACTCTGTCAACTATTCTGGCACACATTTTCCTTTTCTGTGATGCAGCGTATTTTGGACTTCAAACAATTATGGCTCCACTCTTGTAATTTCATCGTAGACCTGCAATGGCAAAGGATCATCGTCTGACATGGGGTGTGTATTATAGTGTGGTATGCAGGCATTTCTAATCGGGCAATTGACATCATGTGTGTTCTGCTAGCTTCCATCCAATGGCAACAGTGATGGTGGATTGTTGAGTGCGTACCTGATGGACTCACTCCATCTGGGAACATCCGCTAGTAGACCCCCCAGCACAACTGTGAAATCAGAATCGGCTCAGCATGAACCCATCACCCTGATGGCAACAGAGTAGTATTTGCCATCATTGGAGTCTACCACTTAGGCGTCACTGTCATGCGATCAAAATAGGAAACACTCTGTTGACATAGGCTGCAAGTCAGCCTGTATGCATCTCAATATGGTGAGTGAAAGACCATTAACTTGGTGGTGTACTAGGGACAGCCGTGGGATAACAGTAATACCGGCAAGATTAAAATTTGGCCCTTAGTATCTTTTTTGGAAGTCAAAAAACTCCAGCGGTACAAGGCTGCAGTCTGTAGCTGATAAAAGCTTCATGAGTCTAGATACCCTTTTGGATAGGATGCTGCTGATCAGGTTCTGCTGCTGCAAAGAACATAGTGGGAGCTGCCAGGAAGTCAGGCCGAATGGTGATGCAACTTGGGTGGATAAATGAGCAGCTAGGTCCCAGTTTTCCGTGCACTTTTTGGCTGAAAACCTTGTAAGTCCCAAGTTTTGGATTTGGGCTGTCTGGGCACATTTAACTGCCTTCCAAATGTCCAGGAATGGGGCTGCACAACGTGGAAGGTTAGGACTTGCTCAGGCTGGGTCAAGGTGAGCGTTCAAGATGGTTGAAATCTCCTTTGTCCCTGAGGCTCTAATCAGGAGATCAGCCGAATAGCCGTTGGAGTCACTTTGAAAGTCCTGGCTTTAAGAGGAGAACGAGGTCCCCGGCAGCAGGGCAGACAACAGAGAGTCCTCCGAAAGTGCAGAGGTCAATGGAGGACTGGGTCTGAGGGTTATATTTGTATACTTGGTGCCAGTTTTGAAGTGGGAGAAGATTCTGTATTCTTCCCCCTGTCCGCAGATAAACACATTTGGAATTCTCTTCCTCCCTACTCCTGTATCAGGCTGTCTGCAGACACACTGTGCTAGTGTGAAGTTATTTGTATGTGAGATGAGGTTTTGAAGGGAAAGTGGAGCTATGAACAACTCCACACACTGAGCCTGCTCGCATGGCACATCCTGCTAAATACCAGTCCCTCTATTGTGTAGCTTTCTGGGAAAAATACACAGTGGTAAATGCCAACTACACCTAGTTAAGTGACCCAGAAAACAGGCTGCAGGCAACACATGGTTAGGTCAAGAAAAGGCCAACTTTCTAAATGTGTAATTATCAGAATTGTGCCCCTAATCACACGCCATGACCAATTCGGTTTCATTCCATGGCACACTACTTCCCACAACCTCAAGACCATCTTTTCAGTCCTCCACCAAATGAATCACTCTCTCCCGGTCGCAGCTGCACTATTAGACGGCACCAAAGTCGTTGACAATCTTAAGTGGCCTTCTACCTCGTCCAGCGCTCAGGCTTCAGTCCGGATTTCAAACGTAAGGTATGGCCTCTATACATGCTCCCCACAGCCCGCATCAGGATAAATGAACAGTTCACTGAGCTCATCCCCATCTCGTGAGGCACTAAGCTGGGGTGCCCCATCTCCCCGTTGCTCTCCGTCATTGTCATGGAGCCCTTGGTGGCCTGTCTGCACCAGCACCATACTCAGAGGGGATCAGCTTTGCGGCCCGGGCTCTTGTCACTTCCATGTACGCGCATGATGTCACGATCTATGTTCGAAACCCTCAGGAAAACCTTGCGCCCATGATGAGAGAGGTGGTGTGGTTCAGGTGTCTATCCGGAGTTCAAGTAAATTGGAGTAATTCGATCCTCTTCCCCCTCACAGATGCAACAAAGCTCTTCTCCCCTGACTACCCCTTCATTTGGGCGGCGGGTCCCCCCAGGTATCTTGGTATCTGGCTGAACAGGGACATAGATGAACTTTGTAGATCTAACTTTGGCCCTGCGATGGACTGGCTGGAGACCAAGATCCGATTGTGGCAACAAAAAAAACACTATCGCTGGCCGGGTGCATTGCCATTGCTAAAATGGTGGTGCTCCCAAAATTCCTGTACATCTTCTTGAACATCCTGTCCCCCTCACATCACATTCCAAATTACACTCTAACATCAAAAGGCTGGTTTGGGCAGGGCGACAACCTAGAATTGTATATGACATTCTCACACCCCCCCGATCCATGGCGGGATGGCTGGCCCAGACTTTAAGCTGTACGCGCTGTGCACCCAAGCCAGTTTCCTCCACTTTTGGCTGCACCCCACGCCTTTTGAACTCCATGTAGAAGTCGAGGCTGAACTTGCAGCCCCATGGCCGCTCCAGACCGCGCTCTTTATCCCACTCAAACCCTAGAGCAGCAAGATTGATACAGTTGAGTGCCTGCGTTGGGCTTGGGATGGGCTATGAAAATACACAGGTGCTAGCACTTATATGCTCCCTCCATGACCCTAGCCAAATCCAGCATTCCGCCTGTTACAGACTGCAGGCCCGGCTTGCTGCTTAGCCCTCCTCGGACTCAACACCATAGCAGACATCTACCCTGATAACAAATTTTTTGCTATGCCTGATAATGCTGCATCAATGGGTAAATTACTGTACTATCAGATTATAGCGACATGCAAAGAAGCTAACGCCGAGTTCCCACAGGCCCCCCAGGCTCATGCAGCCCTGAAACGAGTTGACTCCTCTTGCTCCCCCCGCAAGGTGGTCACCAGACTCTCTGAAGCTAGCCGCTTCCTTTCCTAGCACTGAACATGCCTGCGCTGCTTGGAGTGTGGATTTATTCAGGGATCTTCCCCAGAAGCTTTGGCTCTACTGCTGTAATCAGACTAAACTCCTCTCCCCAACTATCATCTGCGGCTCATTCATTTTAAATATTTGCATAGACTTAACAGCTCTCCTGCGTCATTACACAAGATGGGACTACTCGAAAGTGATAGGTGTGCATGCTGCTCGGCTCCCGATGTGGACTTTGCCCACCTGGCCTGTTTTTGCCCCAGGGTGTCTGCCTCCTGGCGGGACATATGCACAGCTATAAACAACATCACACTTGAGCACATCACTCCCTGCCCCCTGATTTGCCTCTTAGGATATTTTTAAATTGTGTCAGACGCTTTCTGTAAACTCACTGCCATGCTTCAGGTACTGGCTAAATGAAGGGTGTCAATCCACTGGCGGTGTAAACCAGCGCCCATGGTTAAAAACTGGCTGGATGACTCAGCTCACTGTCAGAGATTACTGGTTGAAGTTTGGGATTTGATGACGGCGACCAGCGGACCCCTGACATATGGGCCCCTCTCACCTCTTAGCTGCAGCACCTTGCCACCCCAGATGATCCGCCAATGGGCTCCCACATCGCCGACACACACACATTCTGGAAAGGGGCGACCACTCGGTCCCCCCGAACGTATGGTAGGGGGCCCGGATCCCCCCGGGAAACCATTTTGGGCGGGGGGCGTGTCACGGCTGGTATGCCCGAAGCGGCGTAGCCGGGGCGCGCCTTTTCCCGCCCAAGAGGGGTTGTCCTAGACACCTACACCATTGGCCACGCCCAGTAGGCGTACCGGAGGAGGGTACACGCCCTCCCGAAGAGGAATAAAGAGAGCAGGAATCCGAAGAAGCATCCTCTTGTTCCTGTGCTTGGAAGCTGCACCCACTCGTTGCACGTGAGCCCTCGACGGAACAAGGAGCAATTTTGACCCACCCACCAGCCCCTTATGGCAACGTTAGTACTGCAATAAAGTGATTTGCTTTGATAACATCTTTTTTCCTCTTGGTTTAGCGGTTAATAAAATGGCAATGTTGGTACTGCAATAAAGTGATTTGATTGATAACATCTTCTTCCCTTGGTTTAGCGGATGATAACGGTCTAGTTTAATGATGTGATGAATGTATAGTAATATAGACAAATATTGCAATGTACAGTTCATTTTCTTCCTTAGTAGGTAAACAAATGTCGTATTTATTTTTTGGTCGGGCGGTAAGGTCATGATCGGTGAGCAGTAATTTCAAGGTCCCTAGAGGGGGGGAGCCAACCCACTATGGATGGGAGCGCCCGGGGGGAGGCGGCTATTGGCCCCTCCCACGGGGAGGCGGCACCCACTAAGTATGGGTCGCCTAAGGGAAGACGGCCATAGGCCCCTTCCAGGGGAGGAGGCGGCTAGATGCCCCTCCTACGAATTTCCCGGGGCCCGGATATCCACGACGGCGGATGTGATAGACAGTGTGGGGTGGGAGGGGGGTCCACGCTGCCTTCTTACAGACACCTCACACTGGTCCTCGGACGACCTTTAAGATGGCGTCGAGTTAAAATGGGGGCCCCCGCAAGACAAGGGAAATTGGAGTTGGCACAGAGGGTACAGTCCCCTGCGCGGCCGCCCTCACACCGTGAGGGGGAGAGTTCTGGTAGTGGGGATCTGACACCAGTTGGGACCTTGCCGTTGGCCTGTAATGCTAGGATGTACAATTTTAATTTAGAAAGTATGCATTTGCAGGATGTTAGACTCGGCTAGGAAAACCTTTGTACTAGAGATTTGTTAAGGTTAGCCAAAGAACATGTCTTCATCAAAATGTAATAAATGAAAATTGTACATGATATGAAACTGTTATTTTAATGTTTTAATTTTGTTTCATATTTTAATAAATACGGCCGGGAGGGTAACTCCCTCCCGCCTACCAAAAGTTCAGAACTGCGTCCGTCTTCCCATCCTTGGGGATTGTGTTGGGAGGGGGTGACAGGCATCCCGGCCATAACAGTCAGTGCCACAGTCATCCCTTATTATGCCATAAATACCACCTAAACAAGCTGGGTTATGCATTGTGCCTCTTTGAGCTGTCATCTTTTTTTTCTATTTTGGAATGTAATATGTTAGTGTAAATGTGACGGCATTATTTCTGCAATGACAACTTGTAACGTGTTGTGATCTTTTTCTTTTTCATTAAAGGATTTTAAATGATTATTCCTTAGACACCAAACATGGCATTTCTACAATCACTTTATTTAATGAAACCAAGTGTTTTCATATGGGAGAGGTAGACCTCACAGTAGTGAAAAGCTAATTTGTACATTTTTCACTACCAGGACAATCAAAACAGGAGTACATGTTCACCGTTTTAATCCAATGCACCCTGCCCTATGTTTAGAGCTTACATTAGGGGCAACTGTATTTGATATGAAAGGGAGTTTTGGGTCTGGCAGGGAGTTTATTTTACCAATGGAAAACTGCTCACAGGCTGCAATGTCAGGCCTGGAACATGTTTTAGGAGACTACGTAGGTGGGTGGCAACTAAGTGCTGCAGTACAACTATTAGCATTCAATTTACCAGGCCTGTGCATATGATATACTACTCTAATAGAGACTTATAGATAAATTAAATATGCAAATGAGGTGTTAGCCAATTTTACTATGTTTTAGGAAATAAGCACAAGCACTGTAGCACTGGTAGCAGTGGTAAAGTGCACAGAGTTTCAAGACCAACAAAAACTAATGTCAGCAAAATAAGCCCTACTAGGCTTGCTAACTCTGGAGTAATGCAAGGCAGCGCCAAGATGCTGCCTTCCGTTACCCTCCCCTGGGATGATATTCTGTGGGTGGAGCTTGGGTGTTCCCATGCATCCACCTGTGAATTTTGCCGCATTCCCAGATGTACCAAGACAGGTAAACCTGGGAAGGGGTCAAAATGCTACGCCTTCTCATGGAGGCGAAACAAGGGGAAACATCTCCATTTCTCCTCATTATTTCCATTTTCTAAGTGTGCTGCATTTTTCAGCACATTTAGAAAGAAAATGCCTCTGAGGATTGTTTTATGCAGGAAAATATCCTGCCTACAATGCAGGCACCCTACCACCATGGTGCAAGCATGCCTGCATTGGCGCGATGCAGCACATTGGGCACCAGGACAAGGAGATGACAGGAATGTGCCATGTAATGTTTTATATGGTACATTCCTGCCCTTTGCCTTTCGCATTGAGTTGTGTGAAGCATGATAAACCTTGCCCGCAATGTTTTATCCTGAGTTGGATCTTCAAATCCTACTTCATCCTTTGCACCTTCACCTTTCTTCACAACTGCCACCTTCCAGTAAGATTCGCTCCCACACGTCTCCTTTTAAACAACTCCCTCTTCTGAGTGTTAGTGAATATTAAAAGATTTTGTGGCCAAAGCAATAAATATCTGTCATCTTCACGATGAAAATTTAGTGATACTTAGGTGAGACCTTCAATGGAGGGCTAATTTTATTAATTTATTGATATATTAGCTTTTTCATATAAACCACCCCAGCAGCCATCTTAAGGCCTGGTAACTGGAATCCCCACTACAGAACACAATGAAGCATAATGCATCATTACACGTTTAGGAGTGTCAGACCAGAATTATTGATGTCCTTGTACATTGCTCTTGACCTCTGCTGACCTGCAAGCAAAGCTACTGAGAAGCATAGGAACGCCAACAAGACCAAGGCAGAGGTAATAAAAGTATGGACCATCTCAGAGTATATTAATATTTATGTAATACTGAGGTCTGAATAACGTGGTTGCAAATGCCCTATCTGCCTGTCCTTGCCCTGAAGGTTGCATGTCCTTATATGGGGAACTTGAATGCTAACATGCAGTGGGTTTATTTACTTCAGTGAAGTGGGTTCATACCCATGTGCTGCCTATGTTAAACAGACAAAAACACTTCAACAACTCTTGTATTCACCCAACAACCCATATTTCTAATGGTGTTAAAAAGTACCGAAATATGCCAAATCTTTGGATTATATTTAGTAATATATATTTCGAAATGTATTTAAACTTTACTTCGAAAAAAAGAGAGCAACACTTTATTTTCCATTATCCTTCATCTATTTGGATTTAGCACAGCTAGGTCATATATATTTACTTTTAATTTAAAAATGGCTCCACTTAACATGTCTTTACGCTGCCTTGTGAATAAGGCCCCTTTTCACGCTGTGTTTAGCGCGAAAGGCGTGTGCAGTGGGTGTTGTGGTCGGCGTTTCTCCGCAACACCCATTGATTTTGACGCTGCCCCCTATTCACAAGGGCAGCGTAAATTGGAAGTAGTGCCAAAATTAAGACCAGGAAAACCTGGTCTTAAGTTGGCGAAGCGAGGAGAAATGCTTTATTCTCCTCTTATTTGCTTTTTCCATGTGGGCGGCTTTGTGTAGCACACATGGAAAATTCAAAATGCCATGGTTTGTTTATCTACAGGAAGGTGTCCCTTCCTGTACATAAACAAACCCTTTTTTTAAAATGCTGTTTTGTAACTTACATGTGTGCAGCATGAAGCAGCACACATGTAAGTAACAAACTGGCATTTTAGGTTTGTTTATGTGCAGGAAGGGAAACCTCCCTGCTTGCAGACACCCTTGCACTCTGGTGCAAGGGTGCCTGCGTTGACTCTGAGTTGTGAAACTTAGCGACATCGCAGGTGGTAATGCATGGCGGCACCATAGCCATGTGAATATGGTGCAGCCTTGCATTTTCCGAAGTGGCGGAGAGAAGCAATAAGCCAAGAAGGCTAACGCCTCTCTCTGCCATATCTTTGTGAATATCCCCCAAAGTTTCTTAATCTTCCCTGTTTTCCTACGCAAGTCACACTTAGCTCTCGGTGTGCAGTTCTTGCTTTTTTGTGACACAACTCTCTACAATAAAATGTATGCAGAATGTTTCACTGTGGATTTTGAGAAGATGTTTATGCACTGTGACATTGTGGGGAAAATTATACTATTTTATGCAGTGAATTGTATAGTCGCGCTCTAGTGGATGCGCGCTACGTCATGACGTATAGCGCGAGGCTGCCATCTCAGAGGGCACTGCGCATGCACGAGATGGGGAGAAATATCGGCGAACGCCAGACGCCCGGCCCTCTCCCATGATTGTTGTTAAGTGAATAAATATTCAAATTACCATATCCTGCCTCTCTGGTGATCTTTCTAAGGCACACCCAGTAACTTTACAATAGCGACGAGGGCCGGATTGCGCAAGAAAAAAAAAGATCATCAGGATAGACAATTAGGACCCGACCAGGGCACAGAAAAACACAGGCACATGCCAGAGGCCCACCTCGATGAGCAACAGGAGGAGCAAGCAGAGACCAATGAAAGCAACACAGCGGGGGAGCGTGGCAGAGACGCAGGGAAAGGGGGAGAGCAGCACAAAGACATCAAGGTACCAGAGGCTGTGGCACTATACAGCAAGTAGGTGCTGTAAAGAAACCAACCAGTTGGGAAACCAGAGGGAGAATGAACAGAGGCTGAGGAAGGACGCCGAGGGTGGTGAATACAGGGAAGTACCCGCACCCCATAGAGGCCCTGGCGGAGCCAGAGAGACACAGAGAAGGGGGCGCAGAAGGACCCCCACCGAACCAAGAGCAAGGTGAGGGCGCGAACACGCCAGGCAGCCCAAAAGGTCCAGGGGTGGAACCAGAAAGAAGCGCCGAAATGAGTGCCCAGGCGTCCTCACTCACGACGCCAATCCCGTTTTCACCCAAGTTGGGAGAACCTCAAATGAAGTGGGAGGACTGGAGAGAGTACTTCATGAACTACATAGAAGCCCTAGAAGACAAGAATGGAGAGGCCTTCCCCAGTATAAGGAAGAGGAGGATACTCCTGCACGACCTAGGCCCGGAAGGGATAAGGGACTTTCAGAATCTTGTGCCCACACCCAGACCAAATGCAGACAACAACGTATTCCGACACTCTATAGTAGATCTGAACAACCACTATCGTCCAGCAGTATGCACTTCCATTGACCGGTATAATTTCCAGCAGAGGAAACAAGAAGCTGGCGAATCCATAGATGACTATGTCGCCGCGTTGAGGAAGTTGGCGATAACATGCAAGTTTGGCGTTCTGCACAACAAATTCATAAAAGATTAGATAGTCATGCACACCACCAACAAGACAGTACAAGACAAATTGTGGGTGAATGGAGAGGCCACGCTTAAGGAAGTGATAGCCATGGTGAAAAAAGCAGAACTGTTGAAACGGTGCGCTGACGCAGCAAAGAGAGAATCTGCCCAGAGGCCCATGGTGAACAAGGTAGACGATGCAGAACCACCAGGAAAGAGCAAAGCCATGACGGCAGAAGGTAAAGGGCCAAACAGGTGGATGGAGAAACCTGGGCAACAGTGGAAGCAGAACAAAGAAAGCAAGTCCGCGTGCTACAGGTGCGGAAGCCAGTCCCAAGACAAACGTTGGCCGGCGTTCAGGGCAAAATGCATGTTCTGTGGCATATTGGGTCACTACAAAAAGGTATGCCACCGCAAGATGAGGAGACCCACGGTGAAGTATGTGGCGCAGGATCAGAAGGAAGGAGAAGAAGAACAGGACGAAGAAGACAACGTACTATGTGTGGAAGGGCAAGTACTGGGCATTGACTGCAGGCATTCCCGCAAGCCACAGTGTGACATGATGATAGGAGGAGTGAAGATTAAGATCATAGTGGACTCGGGATGCCCATATACCATTGTCCAAAGAGCAGTGTGGAATGAAGTTTCAAACCCAGCTTGGGCCGGAGACTAGAACCACCAAGCATAAGACCGGTGACGTACACGGGTGAACCCAATCGGATGGTCGGGTACAGAGTTCTCACCTTCGCGTTCAGAGGAAGTAGTGCAGAGTGCAAATTGTACGTAGCAGAAAAGGGCCCATCGGTCCTAGGATGGATGGACCAAGGTGACCTAGGAATTCAATTGGATCCCGGTGGAGACACACAAGTACTGATGGCGGCCCCAGAGCGCTGTCCGGACTTGGAGAAGATGAAGAGCGAGTTCCCCAAAGTATTTGGCGGGAAAGTCGGCAAGTTGGGAAAATTCACGCATCGGATAGAACTCAAGGAGAACTCAATGCCTATATCCCACAAAGTAAGGACCGTGCCCATACCCGTGAGAGAAGCGGTACAGCAGGAACTGCACCGACTAGAGGAGAATGGAACCATCGAGCCAATAAATAGCTCTGAGTGGCTGGTGCCCCTGGTGGTGGCAATGAAACCGAATGGCAAGATTCGTCTCTCTGTAGACCTTCGAGAACTGAATAAATGCATAATTGTGGAAAAATTCCCACTGCAACGCATAGAAAAAATGTTGGCCAAGACGAAGGGGGTAAAGTGGTTCTCCACCATTGATCTCACTTCCGCCTATCATCAGATAGCCCTACACCCAGCAAGCCGGAAGCTGACATCATTCATAACACCCTTCGGGTGCTATCAGTTTCGCAGAATGCCCTTTGGCCTTGCTTCAGCGGCAGCAGTTTTTCAGAAACTAATGCACTGCCTATTTAAAGACATTGAGGGAGTACAGTATTTCCAGGACGATATACTGGTGATGGGGAAAGATCGGAAGGATCATGATAGAAGCTGGACATGGTACTTTGAGTCCTAGAGAGCAATGGCCTAACAGCGGAATGAGAGAATTGCCGACTTGGAATGACGTCGGTCACATACTTGGGACACGAGATCGGAGAACACGGCATCACACCCAAACGAGCAAATGTGAAGGCAATTTGCAATGCCCAGGCCCCTCGACAACAAAGAAGAAGTAAGATCCTTCCTAGGAATGACTTAAGACTACAGCAAATTTGTACAACACTTTGCCACCAAGACGTACCACCTGAGACAACTTATAGGGATAAAACAGTGTTGACTTGGACAGAAGAGACACAAAAAGAATTTGACACCTTGAAAAATGAAATTAGCCAAGCTACACCACTACAAGGATATGACCCCCTCAGGTGGTCAGTATTGACGTCGGACACCAGCGAGAAGGGGCTGGGAGCAGTCCTCATGCAGGAGAGGAAAGACGGAATGATGGAGACCCTCAGCTTCGCATCAAGATCCCTATCATCCACAGAATAGAAATTTTGCGTAATAGAGAAAGAGATGCTTGCGGTAGTGTGGGCCATGGGAAAGTTCTGCCAATTCCTATGGGGCATGAGGTTCCAACTCAAGACTGATCACAAGCCGTTGGTCAAAGTACTCACCTCGAGCGGACATGCGAGAGCCATGCCGCGCATTGTCAAGATGACCTTGAAATTTCTAGAGTACAGGTACAATGTGGAATACATACCAGGAACACGAAACAAGGTGGTGGACTACCTCAGTAGAGCCTCACCAATGGAAGGAGCTCCCAACAAGTCAAATGAGAGCGAGGAGATGGTAGCCGTGATGGAAGACCAGGAATGCGTGATAAGCAATCAGTAGTGGACCATTGCTTATGCAGAAGACATGGACATCGGAGAGGTCAAAGAATGTATAAAACATGGATGGCCCGAAAGGAAACATTCACGAGAAGCACTCAGGAAATTCTATGAGGTCCGAGAGGAACTGTCTGTGGCAGACAATGGAATATTCTTGTACAGATGTGACAAAGTAATCCCCCCTGCAAAGCTGATTCCACACCTGTTGGCGATTCTGCATGACAGCCATCTGGGAATTGTGAATACTAAGATGAGTACGAAGCAAATGTACTGGTGGCCAGGAGTGGACATCCAAGTGGAAAGACATGTGAGGGATTGCGATGAATGTCAAAGGGCGGACACAACGCTGAAGCCCCTAAGGCCTGCCTTGGCGAAGTTTGCCAACCCGAGTAAACCATGGGAAGAGGTGTCTGTAGACATTCTGGGACCCGTGCTAGATACCCAGGGAATGCCAAAATATCCGTGTATCCTCGTTGACAGGTACTCAAAATGGTCTGAAGTACACATACAGGAACAGATGGATACAGAAACAGTGCTCCGGTTCCTCACATCCGTCTTCCTCAGAGACGGTATACCCAGATCCATTCTGAGCGACAATGGACCGCAATTCACTTCGGAGAAGTGGTAAGTACGGCAGAGAGGAAAGGCATCCAAGTCAACACACCTCCATATACCATCCATCGATTAATGGCCAGGTGGAGCGGTTCAAGAGAGTCATAATGGGATCCATACAAGCCGCCATCATGATGGGAAAAGATTGGGAAAATGAGGTCCAAAGTATGATGTGGGCTTACTGCATCACCCCCACCAGCAGTGGGTATAGTCCTTTCCAGATCTTGAGAGCACAACACCCCTTCACCAAGGACAACTTAGCATGGAAGGAAAAGACAGTCACAAGCAAGTGGTCTCCAGCAGTGGTGCAGCACAATCTAGAGAAAGCCCAGAGGATATACGCCGAACATTACAACCAGAGAAGAAATACGAAGGAGACAGCCCTTGAGAGAGGGGAATGGGTGAGAGTCAAATTAGCTGTGCTAAGGAGAAAAGGGGACAGTAAATACAGTCAACCACTACAAGTAAAAGAAGTGTATGACAGGGCAGCATTGCTCAGCGATAAAAATGTGTGGTCTCAGGACCGCATGTCCAAATGCAATAAGATCCTACAATGGTCCCATGAGGATAATGGGAGGACATTACAAGACCGAAGACAACAGGAGAATGAGGAAAGTACCCCGGGAGGAGAAAAGAACGCGGGAGCAGAGGGAAACAGTGAGGAGTTGGGAGACAATGACATACCCGAGATAACGACAAGGGTTTTGGCTTAAAGCACAGTAAGGCTGCGCCAAAAATCCAATGAACAAAACTGGTTACCAGTACTGTGCAACGATTCAATACATAGCCACATGAATGAGCTAACAATTGCTCATTCCAAAAGACCACTCTTTCAGTCAAAAGTCAAGTAGAAAAATCATTGTAATTTTTGTTTTTAGTTCAAAGAACAGAATTATTTTTATCTTGTTTTCATCAGTCAACATTGAGCAATTTAAACATTAAGGAGGAGTAGAAAATATTCAAAAAAGGGGTGGGAAAAGTGATTGCGGGAATTGTGTACTTGGAAATAAACTCAACAAACATACGACGTTGTGTTTGACAACATGAATTGACAACAAACAATGTACAAACATAGATTGGTAGTGGGGGTGACGGTGGGGGTTGGTGGTGTGGCCATTTCTGAGTGGAAGAACTTCTTAATTAGTTCTATATGGTAGGCTCTGCGCTAGTCCTAATTATAATCACAGATATAACTTACTACACTAAATGAAAAAATGCATCAGTACAGTCACATTGACCATTTAGACCATCAATAATTTGTTAATTACAACTCGTATTTGCCAAGGTAAAGATTGGTCTAAGTACTCAAAAATAACACCACGGCAACTAACACCACGGTCGACGCGTTTCGAATCCTTTACAAGTCAAAAGATTCTCTCCAGGACCATACACATTCAATCTGGAAGACACAAATACAATAACAATCTGTCAGTCATCCGCGTGAGAAACTCTCGACTTTACTCGATTCAGCACACACACTCAGGTTTTTACCTGTGTAGCTTTATGTAGACTTGGGACTCTGTTAGCTGCAAATCAAGATGATAAAAGGATCTATGTCAGACAACGATCAACTCGAACCTTCATTTTAGATGGGAGCCTTTCTATTTTTATACTCACTATGATGTTTGTTGTAGCACACCCAAGCAAAGCTTTAGAAATCCGATTGTTTCGCGTGCATTTTCTTCACATTCTTTGTTGTGACTCGTAATTATTTCTGTAAATAGATTAGTAATAAAAATTACCCTCTAATTGCAATAGGTTATTTTTTATATATATAAAAACTGCATTTAATGATTGAGAATTTTGTTGCTCTGATAATAGTCCCCAGACGCGGTTGTTAGACTGTCTCTTTCCTATGTTTTTTAGGAAAACAACAATATATATATATATATTACCTACTGGCGGTCGCCAGTAGGTATATATAGTTAGGATTTTTTCTCTATGGGATTTTTGAAAATTCTATGTCTAATAACTTTGGCGTTTGTGGACGGAATTGGCTGAAATTTTCAGGAAAATGGAACATTTTGTTTCTGAGCAGCCCCTGAGAATTTGGGGGGGTTTCATCAAGGGGGGCCGAGAAAAAAGGGCGGTCCCAAAACGCGTTTTTCCCATGTTAATTTCCATAGGGCGGTTGGCCTCACTTTTAGCTCGAACGGCTGAATGGATTTGCACAAAACTTGGCAAAATTGTAGAGACTGTTAGCCCGATGTGCCTTTGCTAGGTCTCAATATATGTGCTCCAGTGGATTTTGAGTAATTTAGGTTCAAAAAAAGATATATATCTGGGCGGAGCCTAACCACACATCTGATCTGATTGGCTGTCAGCACTTCATCCAAGAAGTGTTGGCAGCCATCTTGGGACCAATATACATGATAGCACCTCATTAAAAAGCATTGTAGTTAATAGAGGGTTTTAGGACTTTAGTTACATTATAAGTCATTTGTTGATGGTACCATACTCGTTTTAGGAATTGTGGTGGGTTCTAAGGTGATTTTACCATGTGAAAAAACCTTCTGCTGTGATATCATGAATATTGTTTGAAAGAAAACTAATATCTCATGATTTTCCCACAGTGGTTTGGAAGGGGATCTATAAGCTAAACTGAAAGCATATTTTCTGTAAATTCACATTATCTTTCTCAGTCATGTGAAAATGAAGTCTGACATTCTCAGTAAAACATGTACATCCAACAAGGACAGAGACTGTCAGTTGATTCCTTTGTGTTCTACTGCAGCCTCCTAGAGTGTTCTAAAGAACAACTAGAGCACTAACAGTCCTACTTATTACAAAGGTATGGCACACCTGAAGCCATCTTGATTGGAATAAAGTGGTAACTCTTAAAACATTTAATTTAAAAAGAAACAACATGAGGGGGTATATTTTGCCATAGAAAGTATGATTAGTGCTGCAGAATGAAAAATTAGGGCACATTTTGAGTGACTTCTCAAATCCTTTTCTATTTCATTAAAACATTCTGACATGCAGTCTCCCAAAATGGCCACCAGAGACAAAATAGCCCAAATGTAGCCCAAATATCACCCAGAAGTAGCCCAAGTATAGCCCAATGACAGAATGTCCCAGAGTGTTCTAAAGAACAACTAGAGCGCTAACAGTCCTACTTATTACAAAGGTATGGCACACCTGAAGCCACCTTGATTGGAATAAAGTGGTAACTCTTAAAACATTTAATTTAAAAAGAAACAACATGAGGGGGTATATTTTGCGATAGAAAGTATGATTAGTGCTGCAGAATGAAAAATTAGGGCACATTTTGAGTGACTTCTCAAATCCTTTTCTATTTCATTAAAACATTCTGACATGCAGTCTCCCAAAATGGCCACCAGAGACAAAAGAGCCCAAATGTAGCCCAAATATCACCCAGATGTAGCCCAAGTAGAGCCCAATGACAGAATGTCCCAGAGTGTTCTAAAGAACAACTAGAGCGCTAACAGTCCTACTTATTACAAAGGTATAGCACACCTGGAGCCATCGTGATGGGAATAAAGTGGTAACTCTTAAAACATTTAATTTAAAAAGGAACAAAATGAGGGGGTATATTATGCAATAGAAGGTATTATTAGTGCTGCAGAAAGAAAAATTAGGGCACATTTTGAGTGACTTTTCAAATCCTCTTCGATTTCATTAAAAAATTCTGACATGCAGTCTCCCAAAATGGCCACCAGAGACAAAAGAGCCCAAATGTAGCCAAAATATCACCCAGATGTAGCCCAAGTATAGCCCAATGACAGAATGTCCCAGAGTGTTCTAAAGAACAACTAGAGCGCTAACAGTCCTACTTATTACAAAGGTATGGCACACCTGAAGCCATCTTGATTGGAATAAAGTGGTAACTCTTAAAACATTTAATTTAAAAAGGAACAAAATGAGGGGGTATATTTTGCCATATGAATTATGATTAGTGCTGCAGAAAGAAAAATTAGGGCACATTTTGAGTGACTTCTCAAACCCTCTTCAATTTCATTAAAAAATTCTGACATACAGTCTCCCAAGATGGCCACCAGAGACAAAAGAGCCTAAATGTAGCCCAAATATCACCCAGATGTACCCCAAGTATAGCCCAATGACAGAATGTCCCAGAGTGTTCTAAAGAACAACTAGAGCGCTAACAGTCTTACTTATGACAAAAGTATGGCACACCAGAAGCCATCTTGATTGGAATGAAGTGGTAAGTCTGAAAACACTCAATTTAAAAAGGAACAACATGAGGGGGTTAATTTTGCCATAGAAAGTATGATTAGCGCTTCAGAAAGAAAAATTAGGGATCATTTTGAGTGACTTCTCAAATCCTCTTCTATTTCATTAAAAAAATTCTGACATGCAGACTGAAACATGCACTTTGAATACCAGCAGCAGACGTCCCTGGTGAGCAGTAGCTTTACTACAGTGATCTAATGTGCAACTAGAGTGCTAACATTCAGAATTTATGGCAAATTTGTGACACATCTGAGTGCCTTCTTGATGGAACCAAAGTAAACAAGCATTGAAAATGCAATAGATCTCGCCCTCGTTTAAGTTAAAGCCATTCTGTTTGTAATGAGGTGGCTTTTTAGCTTTGCTTTTATTAGTGTTTTTTCAACTTTCATGTAAATAACATGCATCTGTATGCATATAAGTATATGTATGCATGCATTTATGTTTGTATTTATATAGATATACAGATGATATATGTTTAAATATGTATGTATATATATATATTCACTGAAAAAACCATAGGTTATAGACCATATATAGTTAGGAATTAGCATTTACAAAACCTTGAAAATTCACTGAAAAAACCATAGGTTATAGACCATATATAGTTAGGAATTAGCATTTACAAAACCTTGAAAATTCACTGAAAAAACCATAGGTTATAGACCATATATAGTTAGGAATTCGCATTTACAAAACCTTATTTTACTCACACAAAACCATTGAAATTCCATATATAGTTAGTTGCACTAACTATATATCGCGCACCCGCAATCCACTGCTGATGATGTCACATATTACATCATTCATGACATGGTCAGTGACATCACTGATGACATCACTGATGACATCTCAAATGACATCACTGATGACATCTCTGATGACAACATCCAGTGACTGTATGTTTCTGTAAAGTTAAAATATGTCTTACATATTGAAGAATGAGTGGATGTATAAGTGTCTGGATGAAGGATTTAGTAGGTGCATGACTGACTGTATGAGTGAGTGATTAAATGTGTCTCACTGAGTGCATGGGTTAGTGACTAAACTGTCTTAATTTGTGCATCATTATGTCTGTTGTTCTGTAAACTGTTGCATGTGTTGATAAGTAGCTATATGAGTAACTATATGGGTTATTGATTGGTTGCCCAAGTATTTGTATGGGAGACTGAGTGTGTGTGTGGGTGGCTGGGAGGTGTATGACTCTGTGCATAGATGTGTGAGCAGTTGATTCACTAGATGTATGGTTTCAAAAGTGCATGTGGAAACAGCTGTATGGGCGGTTGACTGTGTGCATGAGTGTATTGGTGAGTGAATGGATATCTCAGTGCTACATGTCAAAGTAAGTACATATGTAAAACACAGTACATGTGAGAGTTGACATATATAAATAACTGTGCATAAGAGCCAGTGAATGTGTGAGTGGCTGTATGGATCATTGTGAACTTGTATCAGGGATTGTATAAGAGAGTAAATATGTGTTAGTATATGTTTGAATAAGTAAAGTTTGTATAACTGTATAGTTGAGGAAATGGAGGTGTGATTGATTCTTTGCATGACTGACTAGGTGTGTGAGTAACTCCATGGATGAGTGACAGTCTGTGAGTGTCTGTTTACACTGATTGTATCTAAGGGTATATTAGAGTCTGAAGAGGTTCATCGTATTATCACATGAATGATATCATCAGTGATGTGATCAGTAATGTCAAATGAGATGTCATCAGTGATGTCATCAGTGATGTCATTTGAGATGTCATCAGTGATGTCATCAGTGATGTCACTGACCATGTCATGAATGATGTAATATGTGACATCATCAGCAGTGGATTGCGGGTGCGCGATATATAGTTAGTGCATATATAGTTAGTGCAACTAACTATATATGGAATTTCAATGGTTTTGTGTGAGTAAAATAAGGTTTTGTAAATGCGAATTCCTAACTATATATGGTCTATAACCTATGGTTTTTTCAGTGAATATATATATATATATATATATATATATATATATATATATATATATATATATATATATATATATATATATATTGTTGTTTTCCTAAAAAACATAGGAAAGAGACAGTCTAACAACCGCGTCTGGGGACTATTATCAGAGCAACAAAATTCTCAATCATTAAATATATATATATATATGTCTCTATTATGGACAATCATATTGCCGGTCAGCGTTCGTGTCTCTAACTCAAGTTGGCTGCTCGTCAGCAGTTGTTCTTAATAGGCATGATGCACCGCACTGCCTCGAGCTTATGAACAATTGTATATTTGTTCAGAGCTAGATCGCCGATCTAATGGCGGGGATTTTTTTAAAAAAGGTCCATATCTCCCATTCTAGCTACAAAGCTGGTTTAAGGGCTTGCGCCACAGTTTTACGTATAAAGACTATTGTTTTCTTTGGTGATAAAAAGAGGGAGATATGTAGAGTCGCACTCTAGTGTATGCGTGCTACGTCACGATGTAGCGCGTGAGGCTGCCATCATAGAGCGCACTGCGCATGCGCGAGACGGGGAAAAATATCGGAGAACGCCGGGTGCCCGGCGCTCTCCTGCGATTGTTGTTAAGTGAATAAATTCAAGTTACCATATCCTGCCTCTCTGGTGATCTTTCTAAGTCACACCCAGTAACTTGACATGAATGACTTCTGAAAAACATTATTTTTAGCACTTAACAAGGATAAGTGATATAATTTGTTGCAAAAAATTATGATTTTCGCATTGCTGCCTCGAAGCAAAAACAATCCCAACCCATACAAAGCGTCAATTCTTTCAAAAGAGAACTGCAAAGGATGTAAATAACATTTTTGCAATTTTGCACAGTTCTACTCTACTCAATACTAGAGGGCATATTTACATGTTCTGGCGCATCTCTGCAAATCAGCAGGGATGCGCCAGAACAGATGCGTCATGCAATCCCCTCCTTTCGCCACCACAGATGCGCCGCATTGTAAATGCGGCGCACCATGGTGCAAAGAAGGGAAGATGCGTGACACATCTTGTGGCGTATGGGCGGCACATTGCTGGAGTCGCGTCGCAAGCGCAACGCAACTCCTGCAATGCACAAGGGCCACCCATACTCAACCTGGTGCGTCACTCCTTACGCCTGCCTTACACCTGCTTCAAGCAGGCGTAAGGATTTGACGCAGCAGCATCGTAAAACTGACTCCGTGAAATCTTGTAGATTTCACTGCGTCAGTTTTACGGGGCTTTCCTGCGAAAGAATGCCCACCCTGCGACAGAACGCCCACATGAAACCTGACGCAGGTTTCATGTGGCGCAAGGCTTTACAACGTGACGCATCTGCCTAGATGCGTCACGTTGTAAATAAGTTGCAACGTGGCACATTGATTACTCCGCTGCTGCGTCACAAAAGTGATGCAACGGTTGTATAAAAGTGTCGCAAGGGGCTTGTAAATCTGCCCCAATGTGTTTAGACACAACCTGATCCTAAGGTTTTTAGGTTGTAAGTTGAAAACGAAATATAGAAAGATTTGCATCTGTATTGTGGTGTTTGGTTCCCATGTCATGTATTTGATATGACTCAGCTACCTCTCTTGTTACACATTTAATTGTTCCGAATCTGTATCATTGGACTGTTTTACACCTCATGCTGCGCAATCCCTTGTTTTTAATGAGTTTTCCTTCCCCACCCATGCAGCTGAAACCACACGGTAAATGACAGCAAACACATGCTTCTAATTTGTAATAATCTAAGGTTGTTTTGATTTAATTTGATTCAGTAAAGCAGCTTTTCTTTGCATTTTTTCTGTCATTTTCAGAAAAGCTGTGCTCGTTATAGGTACCATACATCATTTCATCTAAAAGGCTTCAGTTCCTTCGCAATAGTTAGACATGACTGTTGCTAAGCAATGGGTGCACTTCGTGTTGTTTCAACTGTAATTGTGTACACTGACAGATGGCAGTATATGTGACAAAGAGGAGAGGAGAAGACCTTTTCTGCTTGATTGCTCGGTTTAATATTTCATTAATAATAAGGGTTCATTTTTTATTCTTTAAGATGCAGTGGTGGGCAGTAGTTTTAGTAGGGAGGGGGAATCGAGAAGGACACAAACGCACACATACATAAACACTGACTCACACCCACGCATATATTACACACAAGCGCACACGCATCCATTCACAGCACTCTCTGCCAACATTAAAATAAAATCATACTTACTTACTCAGCTTTGCCTTGGAGGTCCTAGGAGGATTGTGACTGCTACCTTCCTCATTCAATGACGACAAGTCAGCAAAAGAGAAAGTCAGCAGTCCCTCACTCATCACAGAGTGAGATGGGGTCAGTGAGACTTCTTCCCCACCCCACTCTGTGAAAAGGTGTTAGTGATTGGCACTCGACCCTGGGCACTTCAGGGATAGAACTGAAATGCCCAGGGCCCAGTCAATCAGAAACACTTAACCTCGTCAGGAGGGGGAGGGCCTTGAGGTGTTGGCCAGGCTGAAGAGGTCAGTCCCACAGGAGCTGTGACTTTTTCAGGCTGGCAAAGTGCATGTGGCTGTTTAGGTGACTGGATTAACATAGCTTAGAAAATCTATCCTGCACTAACTTGCCGAAAGACAATAGAATCCAATTTTTTGCCTAATGGATTTTATCTTGTGATTCGTTTGCTGGTCAATCATCGAAAATTTTCAGGTCGGGAAATGTTGTGGTAAGTCATTTTGGGCCATATGTATGAAGCTGTTTTGCGATCGAAAACACTGTGAATCGAAAAAAAAAGTGTTTGCGTTTGCAAAACAGAGATTCCTTATGCATGAGAGCCATAGCGATCGCGACATTGCTAATTGCAAAACTAGCAATTAGCAATTTTGCGAGAAATCAATTCTGTGAATAAATGTGCCGAATGGCTATCTCAGCCACGCAAATAGTGAAAATTGCAAATAAGGAATCTCAAATTGCAAAATTTTTGACCCCCCTCACGCCAAACTGGGGTGGACTTCGTCATCATTTTGGTTAATTTATGGACACATTCCACCTTCCATCTGGATATCTTGCACGGACTTTCAGCCCGCACCATTCCCAGCTTTCCTCTTTTAGACAAACCAAACCGCCACCATAATGAGAAACAAAATACCTCTACCTGCCCCATATAATATAATCCTCTGGAACTACTTTTATCCAGTTCAACTCAGCTAGGTTACTTCCTAATACTAGGTCATAAACTCCAAGATGGCCGCCTCTTTATAGAGCCTTACTCTTATGCACACTTTGCTTCACAGTCTGTTACCACATGACCGATGTAGTCGAGACGTACGCTGTCTCACAGGAGTTGGCGCAGTTACCACTCTGCATTTAAATGGCAACTTCCCAAACCTGTGGCTGCACTGGCTCCCTGGACATAGCGCATGGATAGTTTACCAGCGCACGTCTCTACTAAGGACAGGTGAGTGTTTGTACGAGGTCGGAGTGTGGCAGGAGTTGCCGGGGCAGAACTCCGAGTATAAGTAGCACTGTCGTGGAGCCTACACCACTCACGGGACAGAAGAGCGGGTGGTCTTGCCTATCACTGAGTTCCCTCTGTGTACCTAACTACTGCTTGTGGGGGACACCGCCACTGTCATCGACATTGTGTGCGGCGTAGCACAGTATGGCGCATGTCCTCTCTAATGGAGGGGCAGCGTCCTAAGTTGGTCTGTAGCACCCTTACCAGTTCAGTTTTTAGTGGACTTACCCTAGACTGCTGTAACGGGCCATGTTTTGCGGACACCTTGGCAATTGTTCAGCCACTCGCAGGCTACCCTATGGGCAGGGCACACATGTACCCTTACCTTACTTCGCTGGCTACTGCAACATGCTTTCTGACTTTCCTGTTTCTCACCCTTACTAAGTGGGCCACTTCTTCCCACTCTGCCGGTATCTTTCCATGGTTTCCCTTTCTCCCTTTCTCCAGGACAACCACTTTGAGGTGTCCAAGGCCGTGGAGACGCCAGGAGCAAGCGCTTAATAATTACCAGGTGAGACTGGTCTTACCTTATTGTCATTCACACTTCATTTGTGTTTTTAACCAGTCATTTGGCTTCCTTTTAACTTCTCCTTCCCACCTTTGGTATTATTATAAAAATAGAGCGTATAATTTACTGTCTCTTGTCTTTGACGAATGAACTATATCGTGTGAGTTAGTACGTTATGACATAACTGACAACGTTTGTACTGTCTTTTTATGTCATCCCCTTCCTTTAGGTTTCAGTAGATCTTGGCTGTACTGCGTACTCGCACCTTGATTTTGGAGTGGGTAGGCACACCTCTAGCCACACCATTTAGTGTAGATAGTCTTTAGGTCCTGATGAAATGCACTGTATTGCCTAGAACACTTTTGCATGAAACATGTTGACTATGGATATAGAGTAGAGACTGGCTCCCCTGGATCCTTAAGCCAGAGAGCCTCCACTCTATTTGTTTTTAGTAAGGTGGGTTTTCACTTTATTAAAGTTCCCCTGTGGACTACCCAACCTTTTTTAACCCCTTATGCACATCTACACACACACAAAAACTCCCCCTCTCCCCTAGGGCCCTCACACCCACTGCACCATACGGCAAGAACAAAAGATCTCTGCAAAAGAGTCCCTTTATGGGTGCCCATAGGGTATTGCATCGCCGACCCAACGAGGAGCGAACCCATATGATGAAGCACGACACCTAGCTTGCTGGGTGTGTGAGGACTCTAGTTCCAACAAAGAGGATTCCCCTCTTGTTTGCCTTACACTCACTTTGGTTCATCTGTCTGTTTTTCCCCCCTCTCTTAACTTGGGGAACTGTGTACCCTCATTTTTGGTCTACTACTTACTAGGTAAACACATTGGTAACAAGGACACACCAGTGAAGCACAGCAGCCGTAGCACAATGTTTAACCTGATTCTTCTCACCCCACAGGTAACAGTGCATATGCTGTCCGTGACTACATACTGACTCCACACCTGAATTCTGCCACCGCTGGGGAGCGGAGGCACAACAGTGCCAACACAGCCACCCACTGTACCATTGAGAGGACCTTTGGCATACTCAAGAACTGTTTGTGCTGCCTACATAAGAGTGGAGGGGCACAACAGTACAGCCACGAGACCTGTTGCAAGATCGTGGTTGCGGGTGCCTTGATGCACAACATCGCCACCAGGAAAGACACCCCAGTAGAGCTCACAGATTCAGAATCATTGGATGAGGAGGGGCCAGTGCCAAGATGCAGGCCGGTCGGTGATATTGGCACTGCTGCTGGGCGCCAGAGGCGAGATGAGATCACACAGAACTATTTCTAGGTGAGAAATGATGACACAATGCTACAGATTGGTGCAAGACTGTTTTTATTTCCTTACGTTCAGAGAAAACTAAATAGGTTTAAAGATTACTGTACGAGTAAAAAATTTGTGGTAAATATGGATAAGACCAAAATTGTATGTTTTGGGAGAAGGAAAGTGAAGTTCTCATGGTATCTTGGTACAATTTTGCTTGAGAGGGTGACCAACTACAGATATTTGGGAATGTGGTTCTCAGATAACTTGAAATGGCACACACGCCTGCAAGCATTAAAAATAAGGGCACTGGCGTCGGTCAAAGGCCTAAAAAGCTTTAATAATACCTATGGTGAAAGGTCATATAGACCGGTTTTAAAAGCCTATCAAGCAATGGTCCCCCCACAATTTCTGTATGGAGCTGAGGTTATTTATCTCAGTGGCAAGACCTCCTGGGATATAGAGGAGGGAAATATATTAAAAAGCTTATTCGCTCTGCCAAAATCCTCTATGGTGCAGGCAGCACGACTGGAGCTGGGATTAACCTCATGGGCTATAACAGCTTGTATGAGCCTTGTACGCTTCTGGCAGCGGTTGGGAGTAGGGGAAATCGCTAAAATCTCCCAATGGGCTAAGGAGGAAATTACCATTAGTGAGCTCCCCTGTGCAAAAGAGGTGAGAGCCTCAATATGCAAGGCTTATGGGGTGTTAGATTTGAAGGTATGCTTGCCGCAAGACCCCATAATATTTGGGAAAAAAGAATTAAAGACTCAAGGGGTCAATATGTCTCGTAGTTATGATCGGGAATACCTTGCTCAAAAGACCTCGGTAGCACACATGAAAGTGGCTTGGGAGAGCAGTCAACACTTCCCCTACGTGGATCGGTTACCCAGCCGTAGTCTGAGGCGAGGAGTCTTGAAAATGTGAATTGGCATAAACCCAGGCTATGCAAATAACGGGGTTCGAAACCTAATGATAGGATGTAATGGGAAATGCACTTGCACTTTAGGAACCACTTGCGATATTTTACATATTTTATTAGATTGTACGAGATTTTTAGACTTTCGAAAGGAGTTTTTATGTCTGATTTTTAAAAAATACAAGATTACGCACAGAATGCAAGCTGCCACTCTTTTGGTGGAAATGGAGAATTTAGATATAGCCTGTGCGTTGGGGAAATATATGAATAAAGTTAGGCTGTTCCTCAAATGCGCAGAAGAACATGTATAGAGTAGCCCTAATCTTTGAATAAAGGTAGAGATACTAAGGAACAACAGTAGTAAAAATTGCATTCTGAAGAAGTTATATATAGGGAAATTTTAGCGATTTTAATAAATAAATGTTATAATACTCCGTTTTAAAAGGAACAAGAGAAGTTAAATTACTTGTATCTTGAGGTGTAATTGTGATTTTAATATTATCATGTTATGCGGCTGCTCTTTCTCTTGTTGAATATTGCCATGTTTTGCTGCTGTCCTTTCTCCTATCACGGAATGTGGAATGTACTTTTAAGGTTTTAACAAATCAAATAAAGTTTTGTTTGACTGACTGACTCCTTACGTTCATGAAAGTTAACTTCACAAAGCCTGTCTTGCACACTACGCTGGTCTAAATGTACCGCACATATTGAACACACAGTGCAAAAAATCATAATAAACATGAGTCTGTGTGCAATGGGTTAACTCATCCATTGCCATCTGCTAGTTAGGGCACCTCAATGTCGGCGTTGATGGCTCATAGCCTCGCGCTCAGAGTGTACAGTGCCTTCTCCTGAAGCATCGGCAGCCGTACAATGACGTACACTACCGCACAAGTCCTGTGGGAGGGGTGGGGTAATAGTGCTCCTGCTCAATTTCCCATCCTCCTCCAGTGAGCTGAGGGCTCCTGTGCCAGCAGTGCTGCTGCCCGCAGCTGGTTCACCGCACATGTGACCTGCACTAGTCCCCGGGCCACGTTCTTGCAGCAGTGTGCAAACTAATGCTGTGTGCTGATGCAGCTACTTGACAGCACTGAGGTGGCAGAGGATAGCCGGGTAACAGCCCTCGTATATAAGTCCAGTCGTGTGTGGAGGCGGTCTCTCCCTGCGCCTGGCTGCCTGGTCTTCTCACATCTCATTGCACAGTGCCTCCAGGGCACCCGCCAGGCCCATGAAGCCCACCCTCATTTGTCACTGAATTTATGTTAATATTTTTGCCTGCAGCTGCTGTACCTCCAGTATGTTGCCCTCAAGCCCTCTGAAAACTGTGTCCTCCCTTGCGGCAGCTGGGCTTGTGGACGACCATGCTCTGCGCCTGGTTGGAATAGCTGGAGTGTGACATGCAGGTGACTGCGCTCTGTGGTGAAGGTCAGACTGGCCCTGGACTTGATGCCCATCCTCATCTGTGTCCAGTGTTTCTACCTCCAGTGGTGGCAATGGTGGTACTGCAATGCGCCATGTGCATTTTTCTGGGATCACTGGGCTGCCTTCCTCCTCCTCCTCTTGCTCTGACACTTCCACGCTGTGGCATTTATCCTCCCCTCCTGCCATCGGTCCCTGTGTTTCTGAGGGTGCTGCGGACATAAATGCACACATTAATTTGGTGTCCTGCCTTTCATTTGTCATGCAATAAATTATACGGTTTGGAGGTACATAGGTCCTAACTGTCTGTATTTTGCCTTTCCTGATACACACATACTGATTGACCCTTGCTGGGTGTCACTGCTCCACTGTTTGGTGCATGTGACTACATCTCCCATAATGCATTGCTGTGTGCTTGTGTGCATGCACTGGACTTGCTTTTTTGTTGGGTGCCTGGGTCTCTCCTGGGTGTCTGGGTGAAGTAGGGAGGTATCAGGGGTGTGATGGCATGCTTCTCACCTCGTTGGGGTCTTGGGGTTCGATGCTGTCAAGGTCTGCCACACCACTCACACTCTCTAGCAGCAGGGTCCCCTCTACTAGACTAAATCCTTCAGCTGCAGTGGACTTCCCACCACCGGTCTTTTTTGCCTCTTCCAGCCTGGCAGCAACCTTTTCCTTAGACCTCTGGGGCATATCGTACCAGCGATTTCGCAGGTCTTCTACGCTGCAGGGGGTGACATCAATGGAGTTGACCTTTTCCTGGATGTCTGCCCAGATACTGCATTTGCGGTTCTCTGGCACACGCAGGGATTTCTTTCTCAAAAGCAGCTCATGGTTTACCACCATCTCCTGGATGAGCACCTCCTGCTCCCTTTCAGAGATTGTCTGTTTTCTCTTCCTGGGCGTGTCCCCCTGCTGCTTATCCTGTGTGGCTATGTCTTCTCTCACAGTAGCAGTGCACTGGTGCCTCAGCCCTCCTTCCAGCCTGTCACTCTGCTTCTGAAACTCAGGTGCAGTATGGGTAGTCGCACTTCCTGGTAGTGATGCCATCAAGCTGCACCTGAATTTCCGATTTGCGATTTTGCAATTAAGGAATCGCATTCTTGGTATTCGCATAAAAAATCTGCAATTTTTGGGGAATCGCTAAATATTAGAGAACTTTTAATTACATCTGGTATTGGGATTTGCAAAATGCGATTGCCAAGAAATCACATTTTTGAGAATCGCAAAATATGAGTTCAATACATATGGCTCATTGTATTCTCTAGTGTATCTCTGCACTGTGGAAAGCAAAATGAGATTGTTAAACCATCTCTGAGCAGCAAATTTCCAAGGTTGGCATTGTTGTACTATAATTCACATAATCACATGCTTAGTTTGGTTTTAATAAGCATGAAAATGCATATTTGAGAATGAAATACATTTGAACTAAATAGAAGTAATTCTAGTATCACACTATACTATTTTTTTGATTCTAGTATGTTGAAGGAAATTTGAACATGTCAACCAATGAGAAGCGTGTGTAGGAAGATGTTTTTCTTTTAGTGTTATTAAAGCATGTTTTGTCTACAGAAATAGGAGTTGTCTAGCTTATTCTGTGGATTTTTTTCTAACAACACAGCTTGAAAACAGTTCAACTTCTGCATTTTTTCCACGATCACATTGCTCTTGAAACTAAGGGGATTGCTAATGTTCTTGTTTTATTTTTAGTTTTCAAAGAGATCATCTTGCTGTGTCATTGAGATGTCAATTAGATGTGTTAATAAGATATCAAATTAGTTCAATGAAATGTGCACAAATCATCATCATGGCCTTCAATGAACATTTTTGGTCTGAATCATAAAGTTATTTTCAGCAATAAAGGCAAAAATGAGTGTATCACAAAATTTGATCATGCTGGAATTGACCATAGTCATGTAATACTGCACACGTCTAAGGGACTGATGTACTATTATTTCATTTGTAAAAAGTGGGAGCAGATTGCCCACTGACTTATTGTGGATGGAATAGTATTCTGCTAACTGACCTCTGTATTGATAATAATATTCATAAGGCACGTCACAATGTCATAACCACCTGAGAATGGCTACAGTTAAGGGTTTATCTACAAGGCGCAGCAAAACCCCACTGTTATAATTGTATTCCAAAAGAATCCGTTTTTTTCTTTTAACCCCTTCGCTGCAGGGTATTTCCCCCCGCTGTGCGGGGGGTGGGAGGGCACACGCAGCGCCCGCATGCTGGTGACAAGCTCAGTTCGTCATGGCCGCACCCGTTTTTCGAACGTTCAGCACAGAGGGGGAATTAGCCCCGCGTGCGAACGTTCCAACGGCCGTGACTCGCTGAGCTCGTCATGAGTGCAGCTCCACTGTACTCCATGATGAGCTCAGCTCGTCACAAGCATGGGAGGGGTTAAAAAACAGGCTGTGTTCTTAAAGAAACTAGCGCTGATTTTGAAACCTAATTATTTTTTGTTTTTGGAAACTTCATGCAGAGTAGGCAGTGGTCCACTGAAACACTGCCTACACCCCCTAAGGTCTGCCAATATGATTCCCAACATCAAAAGGGTCATAATGAGACGTCTTCCCTTCAGTAACTCATCATTGGTTTGCGACTGCAATTAAGGTCATAAAACATTCGTACATCCTTTTACAAAGCAGAAATAGGAAATGGATTCCCCTTTCAAGCAAACCTGATTTGTGATTGAGAAAGGGTCACAAAAGTCCTTTTACACATCTGAAACACATTTCCATCTCGCAATAAAATGGCTTTTGTACATAAAGAAAACCTTTTTGCGAATCAAAGGATTTGTGATTGCAAAAGGACTTTGTTGTACAAGAGACTTTAAAACACTTTCCATGTTCAGAGGGGAACAAACATCCAAGCTTTGTAGTATTATAGGGGTAGGAAAAAAGTGAGGATGCCTTTCCTCAGGGTGGTATTATAATAAGTGCACAATTTCATATTGGGGGTTACCATGCATAAAAAAACATACGTTCTCAGGAGTACACCTGAGGAGTTGTGACTGGCAAACCTTCCATAGGTACTGTTCAATGTTTGTGTATTACCTGAAAAGTCATACATCTACACCCCTGTGTAGGAGGTTGTGGAGCTACAATTGTTTTGTGATTCAAGCCCATGAACCCATGACTAATTTGACATACTAATAATAGATTTATTTGTCAATGGACTTAATGTATGATATTTTAAAAATAGAGTCCTTCAGAGAAATATTGGTTTAATTGGCATCATTGCCACATTTTACTACTTTCAAATTGTTAATTTATTGAAAATGTATTGTCAAACATAACATTCAACTTACTGACAATGTTTTTATTGTTAACGTAGACTGTTACCTTGAAGTTGTATATGTAAATAAAGCAAGGTGCTGCATACTGTGCATGTCAGTTATATGTTAAATTTATTTTTCTATGTGCAAGCTTGTGCTTAAGTGTTTCTGAGCCCCTTTGTGAAGAAATATTTTTGTTTGCGCATGCACCTGTTTTGGTCTGTGATTGATTGAACAAACGCCAACTGGATCCCAGTCATGTATCTCTCCTTCTTCCCATCTAAGCATTTTAGACAACATAATTTGGCATGCACTATATGTGATTGCATTTTTACAATATGTTAAAAATGAAAGCACAATTTGTCAGGAAGTCTAAACTAGCTAGAGCTTAATGCCAAATAACAAGGAGCACAGCAAAATCTCAAAGGCAATTGTTATTTCAGCTGACCATATGTATATGTGTGTCTGAATATCTATCTATCTATCTATCTATCTATCTATCTATCTATCTATCTATCTATCTATCTATCTATCTATCTATCTATCTATCTATCTATCTATCTATCTATCTATCTATCTATCTATCTATCTATCTATCTATCTATCTATCTATCTATCAATCTATCTATCTATCTATCTATCTATCTATCTATCTATCTATCTATCTATCTATCTATCTATCTATCTATCTATCTATCTATCTATCTATCTATCTATCTATCTATCTATCTATCTATCTATCTATCTATCTATCTATCTATCTATCTATCTATCCATCCATCCATCTATCTATCTATCTATCTATCTATCTATCTATCTATCTATCTATCTATCTATCTATCTATCTATCTATGTATCTATCTATGTATCTATCTACATTCACTGAGAAAAACTAAAGGTTACAGGAACGTTATAATTAGGTTCAGACTTTACACACACAAAAGCATGGAAATTCAGGAGTTATAGTTATAAATATCTCAAGTCTATGCACAGTTTCGCATGAATAATCTCCCTGCAAATGTTGCAGTGACATTATCATGATGTCATAGAAGATGTCTTCAGTGATGTAATTTGTGGGGAAATACACAGAGCCTGGCGAGGGAGCGAGTTATAGTTAACTAGGAGCACGAGTTATAATTACTTAAGGTGACTATAACTATCTCTGTTGAATTTCAATGGTTTTGTGTGTGTAAAATCTAAACCTAACAATAACGTCCCTGTAACCTTTGTTTTTTTTCGATCACTGACGTAATATCGAATGCACAAATATAGAATTACCAAAATATCGAAGAAAAAATATAGAATGCAAAAATATCGAATTCCTATCTACAAACAGGTAAGTACAAAAATATTGAATCAAAAATATCGTTTAAAAAATATAGGGGACCATTAGGATGGCGGGCGGATTGCCCACGCCAGACAGGCAGTAGCCACTGCCGGCCTGGCGGGGGCAATCTGCACGCCATCCTCACATAAATGACCCCCACCATATTAGTATGGCGGAGGGACCGCGGCGGACGGAAAGACCGTCTGCCGCTTTTCCGCCCGGTTGCCTTGCGGTCTGGGCTGAAAAGATTTATAACAATAATATGGCTGGCGGTGTCTATTAGACACCGCCAGCCATATTACCATGAGCTGAGTTAGATGCCTTTCCGTGGCGGCGATGCTGCCACATAAAGGCATGCAGTTTTCACTCTGGGGGCCCCCTGCGGTCCCCCAGAGTGAAGGAAAGGTGGGGGGTGCACAGGGAGCGCAGGGGCTACTTGTGGTACCCCCTGCATTTGCAATAACAAAGTGGCAGGCACCCTGCGGTGCCTGCCGCTTTGTTAATGCAAATGCATTTGTGCAATGTTAGCATTGTGGTGGAAGGTGCTGAGAGCACCGCCCGCCACAAGGCTAACAATGCAGGATGCGCCCGCCACAGTGGCGGGCGCATCCTAATGTCCCCCACGGGACCCCCGCCCTTATCTTCATGACCCCCATAGTTAATCAAAATATCGGATATTTTTAAATGTCTTAATATTAATTTAAAATTAATGAAATAATAATTATAACTAACTAAAACATACTTAAAATACTTTAATAACCTTAAAATTATTAAATAATTATTTTAAGTAAAAAAACATACAATTTTATTTTTTGATACATATATATATATATATATATATATATATTAACATAATATTAATAAAAAAATATACAATATTTAAACCGTAGGATAACAGGAGGGTAACATTTACTATTATCCCTCCAGTGAGTGCAACAGTAGGGAAAGCGTTGGATAGCGTAGGGATACAAATTTCTATTCCCACTCCAGTGAGTGCAACAGTAGGGAAAGCGTTGGATAGCGTAGGGGTAAAAATTACTATTCCCACTCCAGTGAGTGCAACAGTAGAGAAAGTGTTGTATAGCGGGAGGGTAAAAATTACTATTCCCACTCCAGAGAGTGCAACAGTAGGGAAAGCGTTGGATAGTGTAGGGGTAAAAATTACTATTCCCACGCCAGAGAGTGCAACAGTAGGGAAATCATAGGATAGAGTAGGAGTAAAAATTACTATTCCCACTCCAGAGAGTGCAACAGTAGGGAAAGCGTTGGATAGCGGGAGGGTAAAAATTACTATTCCCACTCCAGTGAGGGCAACAGTAGGGAAAGAGTTGGATAGCAGGAGGATAACAATTAATATTCCCACTCCAGTGAGTGCAACAGTAGGGAAAGCCTTGGATAGCGGGAGGTAAAAATTACTATTCCCACTCCAGAGAGTGCAACAGTAGGGAAACCGTTGGAAAGCGGGAGGGTACAAATTACTATTCCTACTCCAGAGAGTGCAACAGTAGGGAAAGCGTTGGATAGCGTAGGGGTAAAAATTACTATTACCACTTCAGAGAGTGCAACAGTAGGGAAAGCGTTGGATAGCGGGAGGGTAAAAATTACTATTCACACTCCAGTGAGGGCAATAGTAGGGAAAGCGTTGGATAGCGGGAGGGTAACAATTACTATTCCCACTCCAGAGAGTGCAACAGTAGGGAAAGCGATGGTTAGTGGGAGGGTAAAAATTTCTATTCCCACTCCAGATAGTGCAACAGTAAGGAACGCGTTGGATAGCGTAGGGGTAAACATTACTATTCCCACTCCAGAGAGTGCAACAGTGGATAAAGTGTTGGATAGCGTAGGGGTAAAAATTACTATTCCCACTCCAGAGAGTGCAACAGTAGGGAAAGCGTTGGATAGCATAGGGGTAACAATTACTATTCCCGATCCAGTGCATTTAACAGTAGGGAAAGTAATGATTTAATATATGAATAAAAATAAATTAAACATCAATACCAATAAAACATTATTTTAAATGAATTGCCAATGTAATATTATGTAATAATTAATCAATTATAAATACAAATATATATTAATTATTCAAATTAATTACCTATTCATAATTAAGTAACGACTAATTAATTTTCCAATTAAAAAAAACTAATTAATAATACAAATTATTACCAATTAATAATTAATCAACAGTAAATTAATTATCAATACACAAAAAGTATTTTTAATATGTAATTAATTACAATTAAATTACTTCCCACCCTGTTCCCCTATAAACCCACAATCTACTACAGAAAGTAAATTGATATAATTATCAATTAATAAATTAATACCAATTAATTACCAATTAATACAAAATAATTACCAATTAACAATTAATTAACAATAAATAAAAAATCAATACCAATAAATTTAAATTAAAATTATTTACTTAATTACAATTAAATTACTTCCACCCTATTCCCCTATATACCCACAACCCGCTACAGAAAATAAATTAATACAATTAACATAATTATCAATTATTACAAATTAACTACCAATTGAAAATTAATTAACAATGAATTCAAAATAAATACCAATAAATAAATAGATTTATTTAATTAATTCCAATTAAATTACTTCCCTTCCTATTACCCTATAAACCCACAACCCGCTACAGAACTAAAATGCAAAATTAAATTAAAAATAATTGGTAATTTCTAAAAATTTATATTTAATTTAATATAATTAAATTACTTCCCACCTTATTCCCCTAAAAACAACAACCCGGCAATGAATTAGATTACACAAAAATTAAAAACCATAAAATCATTACTTAAAATAAATTACAAAAATAATATACACTTTTCACTTATATACTAACGATATTTTGACTTTCTATATTTTAAAAAATCGATAATATATTACTTACCTTCAATTCGATATTTTTCACCACTATATTCTGTCAATTCGATATTTTGTCCTTTCTATATTTTGACTTTGATATTTTGGTAATTCTATATTTTGAATTCAATATTTTGTCTTGTTATTGTTTTTTAAAGCGAATTTCACTGTTTGTTATAGAAATTGTACTACGATTTGGCCCATAAGTTAAATTTGCTAATTTACCTTTTCGCAAGTTTATAAATAAATTGTATTCATTCTTCTTATATATTTTAAAACTTAAATTGAAAAAATAAGGTAAGCCTTTCTATAAATGTAATTCACAAGGTCTTTCTTTTATTCAAAATGATTTTTATGGATCTGCAGATCTGTTGTGAATACTTGGACAATTAAGGGGTCGGCCGGCTATTTTGCAGATGGATCCTCAGATTAATTTCCAATCGAAAGCACACAATCAATAGAAAACAACAATACATTTAATACAATTCATGCAACTGTATCAAAGTCTGTGTGTTGGTGTGTTAGTAGCTGTGTAAGTAACTGTGTGGGTGTACGAGGGACTCTGTGTGTGTATATGAGTGGATGTATGTGTGGTCCTCTTGGTCTGTAAGTGGGTGTGTGTAAGAGGCTGTATGAGTGTGTAAATGTGAATGTGAGTGGTTTCTAGGTCTCTGACTTGGTGTGTGAGTGGATGTATGAGTGTATGTTTTTTTGTCTCAGAGTGGGTATGTGAGTGGTTGTATGACTGTGTGAGTGGATGTGTAAGTGGTTGTATGGGAGTGTAAGTGGATGTTGGAGTGTGTGAGTGGGGGTGGGAGTGCCTGTGTGTGGCTGTGAGTGGCTGTGAGTGATATTCTGAGTCTCTGAGTGGATGTATCGGTATGGGTGTGTGTGAGGGTGTGTAAGTGACTCTATGGATGTATGACCGCATGTTTGAGTGTCTGTATGGGTGAGTGAGTGGTTTTCTGGGTCTGTGTGCAGGTGTGTGAGTGCTTGTATGAGTGTGTACATGCACAAGTGATTATGTGATGGATGGGTGTATTAATGGGTGTGAAATTGGCTCTATGCGTCTCTGAGTGGTGTATGAGTGGTAGTATGGTTGTGCGAGTGGGTGTGAGAGGGTCTTTGCTGCATGGTATGACTAAGTGTGTGAGTGGGTATGTAAGTGGCAGGGTGGGTCTGTGAGTAGGTGTGTAACTGTCTTTATAGATGTGTGCCTTACTGTGTGAGTGGCTGTGTGGGTCTATGGTTGGGTGTGTAGTTTGTTGCGTGGGTGTGTACTGGGCTGTGTGAGTGGGTATTTGAGTGCCTGTGTTTATCTGCGCGTGGGTATGTTAGTGGTTGTCTGTTCTGTGATTGAATGCATCAGTGACTGTATGGGTGTACAAGAGGGTGTGTGAGTGACTGTATGGGTATGTGAGTGGGTTTTTGAGTGGGTGTATGGATGTTTGAGTGCGTGACTGAGTGGTTGTATGAGAGTGTGTGAGTGGGTATATCGTTTTAATAGTGATCTGGATCCACAGATCCACCATAGATTTACACGGAAGGATCCACGGATTCTTATGCTCCCCAAAAAATGATTGGGGGAAATTTCTTGCCCAGGAGGGGTACTTCACAGACCCCTCCATCAGTCTCATCAGGTCAGGTTACCTCTACCTTCCTGGGTACCGAGTCCAAATACACAAAATGGCAGCCGCAGCTAACCTCTCAGGCTGCAGCCAGCACATCACAGCATTGATGTTGGTGAGTGTATCTGCCCAAAAATACTGAAGATATTTACAGCAAATTACAAAAAGCACTATTTCTGGACCAAGAACTAGCCTCTTGCAAAATTTGGCGTAATTCCATTCAGCAGTTTGGGCTGTGGTCGTGTCTAGGAGAAATTGCATGGGGAAAATGTGTTTTAGGTTCCAGCCCTTTTCTCGGCCCCCGCTTGACAGAGCTTCCCAAAACTTCCCAGATAGCAGCGGAAATGAGGGGGAAACTTGTTTTTAAGATCTGCCAAACAGCTCCAAAGTTATTCGGAAGTCTTTCTCATGCAAGAGAAGTGAACTGCTACAATCGTTATGCAGACTGCAAAGTATGATGCGTACAGCATAAACAGTAATATGACATAATAGTGTAAGAGCATTAGATGGTTTCTAAGCCATATAAAAATAAGTACATAAATACCATTGACTAAAATACTCAACTGGTGCTTCTAAAATATGCCTACCCCAATGTACGTAACCTAAGTCTAGTACGAGGGAAGAAGTAAGTATTGTATAGCATAGGTCTTGTTTTTGCCAAGAATCTACCAAAGGTTTCTCTAGGTTCTAATCAGCTCCATACCTTGGTTAGAATGAAGGAGGTCTTGTATCTCTGTCTCTGGACTCGATTTCCCAACACCCCGCAAGGGGAGACGGAAACACTGGAGATGAATTCTCGGCAGGAGAATGGCAGCTTCCTCCTCAGTGCATCAGCTAGAGAGTCAGCTTCCTTCTGCACTTGCTGTAGCGAGCTGGGTCGGGCAAGTAGGTCTTTGAACTGCTCTGAACCACGGTATCTTGCTAGAGCAAGTGTAGGTATATTTATACCTTGATGGTGTTTAGGAATGCCATAGTTTGACGTAAAGTCGGGCATATGAATGTCAGGAAAGAACACCTAGGCAATAGTTGTTCTTTGTAAAGTAACTGAGTTCTTGGACAAATCAGTATTCAAGCAAGGGGAAGTTCCCTAACTGCTTAAGCTGGTTTTCCAAGAAATTGTTGTGACGTTTGGTACGGGTGGAAGTAGCCATGCCTATATTTGGGCAGCATGAGCTGTGCCTAAATAAGAGCTTGATTTCTATTCCTATGTAAGGGCAATGTGAATTGTACCTATATTAGGGCATAAATCGGGAAAATTCACTCTGAGCTTAAAACGCCATACAACACACACTCCACTTTCTTATGTACGACATTACTAATGTGTGAAAACCCACCCAAAATACATAAAAATGCATTGGGACTGGTTGTACACGAAAATCATTTGTGCTGTATGCATTTAAAGCAATGTTTCATTCAAAGCATATAGATGACATTTGAAAATGCTGTCCGAATAAATCACGAAAATACATTTATGAAAAGGCTCTTAATTCCAGAAGAAAAAAGTCAAGACCATTTCATGGCAGATTAGATAAACTGGTTGATTGTGGACAAGGTCAAATATTGTCTCTTCAGATGCCAAAATGTTGAAGATATGGATGGCGCACCAAAATTAGAAGTCCAGAAACTTTCAAAATTGTGAAAAATAAATCCTTTATTGGTTCAATCTTAAAACGGCCTCAGTCAACGCGTTTTGTTCCTTGCGGATTTTCATCAGGGCTTAAAAATCTCTTGAAAGTCCCTTGATATGATCAAGAGGTGGATGTAGAAAGCATCTATGTACGGCTAGGTCACGTTATGTTGTGATATGTGAAAGTCAAATATATGTAAACAGCAAATATAGGCGATCAGGTGTCTCCAGACTCACTCAAGGTTTAGACCACAAAAACCGTTGTTGATCTATGAACAAAAAATGAAATGCTCTGTCATGTAGGAGTTGGGCTACCGACCAGTGTCACAGTCGTTTAGCTTTAAGTACCTTTTCCAGACAGGTCGACTCTAAGGTATCTTCGCGGCGCGATCAGGGGAGATGAACGTAGACAGGAGAAAGTTAATTTCTACGCTGTCCGGGGTTATATACGCTCCGCTTCCCTTTTATGCACTTCCTTAAAGTTAAACATTTTGGTATCTGTCGCAACAGTGGAGCCTCTGTGTGGCTAGCTCCGGATGTTCTGTGCACAATCCCAATATGGACAATCTCACTGAAGAAACTGAAGTGCCTAACCGTAGTCAGCCACATTCTTTGTTTCTTGCAAATATTGTCTCTTGGAAGTTTTTCAAATAATTCTAGTTCTCTATGAATAGTTCTACTTTAAGCAGATTACTATGTGCCCCCCCCCAAAAAAGAAAAAGTACGAATTTGGAAAAACAAAAGTTTGATCATAGAAAAAACAGAGTTCCAAAGTTAGAAACTTTGTTCTGAAAAATGAAGGTCGAATTCAGAGTCCCTCAGAACACTGTGTGCCAACATTCAAAAGTCAGTGTTATTGTTTGGAGAAAACATCAAATCTTCTAAGTCTGTAAAGAATTTGTCTATAATTGTAGGTGAAAGTTGGATTACCTCGTTAAGAAGATTAATCGCACATAGATGTGAAGAATCGCTGTAGGCATTGGTCGCATTAGCAATGTTTGAATTGGAAGGTACCTGTATGCCGCTATCCTCTCGTACCTCACCGTCAGCATTTTGCATCTGTGAGATGTCAATGAATGCCGTCATCAGAATTGGTAGCCTCTGGGGACAACACAGTGCATGCGCCGTCACTGGTCCAAGCAAAGTATCAACATCCGTTGGCATGACTGATGGGAGTGTCAGACAGATGTCTAGCAAGCATTCTTCTCCACATAGCAGGCATTGTAGAACAGGTAAGATGCAATCTTGCCAGATTGGTCTGAATGACATAAACCATGTGGTATTCAATTCTCTTAAACAAGTTAATGCCAAAATGTGGACTATGCGCTCACGACACTTCATCGCCGCTAGAGTATTCTCCACGGTGAACTGGGTAACGCTGGTGACTTGGCTTGCCATATCGAAGCAGTAGGAGCGAAAATAGCATCCCCGCAGCGATTCCCAAAATGAGAGGCAGTCCGCCCAACACAGAGTGCACGAAGTTTGGAAATATGCCTAGGACTACTTCAAAAGGTGCTAACAGTCCTGAAAAACTGTCCTAAATACATGTACAATACCACTCGTATCAGACATGTTTAAGATACGACTTAACATTTCTGAGAAATTTACAGGGCAGTTTGTAGTTAATAGGGTGTGTATCTCTGCAGAAGTCCTTGCGACTTGCAGATCATAGGTCTCTTAGGCCGAGGTCAGTGGCACAGTTTTTTGTAGAATGGCTTTCATTCTGCTTAAAGTATCAATTCGTTTAGAAGAGATGTTTAGTGAATGCCATAAAGGCGACTCCCGGTCTGTCTTGGTTTTTGGAAACAATACTTGCATACAGCAAGTGACCCTGGCGGACACAGTTACGAGATAGGCTAATCCTGGCAACAGGCCACAGCAGCTGTGATCATTCAACATAATGTAACTACTATTCGAAAGTTTCCTAAAATTGGATCAATCACTGCAGCTATTGAACCTTGCAGGTGGCAGGATAAATTGTTGGAGGTACCATCGCAGGCCGTGTGTAAATTAATACCCTGACAAAGGAGAGCACAGCTTAGTGCATTTTCACAATTTTTACCAGTAAGAAACACTTCTTTCCCCCACTCAACATTTGTGTGTCTATAGTAATTCCCAGGATGTCTTGATGTATTCTTTACCCAACATTTCATATATGCCTGCTGGTATATGTTTTAAGCAATACTGAAAATGGAAAATTGTAACAGGCAGAGTGATTGTACTGTGTATTATCCATTCAATTGCTGGCTTTTCAGCAACTGTAAATGTCAATCTTTCCAGTTTTTCAATGCTCAGCACCGAATAGTCTGCCAGTTTGATCTGTTTATCAGTGAGATTGAATTCTGAAAACAGTGACGTAGTGTTGATTAAACGCCAAGGCACATAGCCTGAACGAAGGTTTTGTAACGTCCAGCCTAATAGCATTATAGAAAGTAATTGCGACTGACCATGTTGCAACATGACCAAGTCCTGTTCCATTATATCAATGGCCGAGGATACTATGCTGTCTAAAGAATATATCCTGGACTACATTAACCCATTGTCAACTACAGAGAGAGATTTCTTTATATTAATACGATCAATTTCTTACATTCTTTCTGCAGTCTCTGCTTGCATAATCTTCCATGCTTCATTATAAGCAGCATAGATACCGGCGTATATAAAACGTTCATGACGCGGTTTAGTAGGTCCTTGTAAGAAGTCCCTCAGATCGGCGCCATCTTTAAGTAAAGATAAGTGTTGTTTTACTTCCTTTAGTGTAGACTTTTGTACCCATTCAAGGCACAGTTTCCCTACACTGTATGTTGTTACTATTACTGGATGCTGTCTCTGAACATATCTTGGATCTGGCCTAGTAAGTGTGAACCCTTGTGTCTTATTCAGGAATCTATCTTGACAGTTGTTTGCGTCTGTGGACCAGATTAACCATTTTTTCCATTCTGGATCTGTTCTGTTCTGGAGCAAAATAGTATGTACCTCGACTACCCCCTCTGAAGTGTTATTACTATCAGGTGCAGGTGTAGGTATGGATGGTTTGTTTAACTCCTTGATCTTGGATAACCCAAGACAAGATGTCTGTTGGACAGTGATATTCAAAAACATTATTTGCTCTGGGATGATGCAGGCTCTAAATAAGGCTTCCAATCCCTGCACCTGCCAGTCTTTTGTGCCCCAGACAGTTTTTATCTCAATGTTGTCTTTCCAAAAGTCGAAACCTAACGAAGACAGCTGAGCATAAAAGGCAGCAGAATAAATGTGATTTGTATTTGTCAACATACTTTTAATTCCTATCCTATTAACATTTTTAAAGTAAAATAATTCAGGATTTGAAACAATAAAATCTGAAAAGTATGGAAATTTGCCTTAAAATGTTTTTGAGCTACCCTTTGGTGGCGTAGGACAATGTTTCCATTGATTATATTTAAGTACATTTCTAGCATTTACAGATCTGTGTAAGAAATGATGACCATAAGGATTATAACAATACATTTGTTCATAATCTGATGAACCTTCTAAGTATTCATTATTTGTAAATACAGCAGACATTTCTAAGTCTGACATCCTATCATTAATAGTCTAGAAGTCCCAATCATCAGAAAAGGTACTGGGTGAAACAAAGTAATTCAAGGAAATCTTGAACTGGTGTGGAAACTTCAACAGCTCCGCCGGATCAAAAAATTAACATTCAGTTCTGTCCCAAGCTACACCACCAGGTATAGGAACGGCTGTGATGTTCACTGATGACAAGTCTCTTTATTCACGATGAGATGATTTGTATGGCTTGATTAGTAAGTTGATGTTCTTACTTGCGGTGTACTTTTTAACATATCATTCATTTATCAGCATTCCTACAGTTATTGCAAGAGTTAACTAAAGTAGGAGAAAAAGTCTTTTCCAAGTGAAGAAAATGTTCTGTTGCGTGTTCTTTCAAAGTTCTTTTTACTGGCGTCATTTCAGGTTCACTGGGATCCTCGGAAAACATATCAAAGTTAATGAAATAGCCAGAGGCAGTTCTGTCAATTGTAGGGATTGCTTTAGGATTTCTTGAAATCACTAGAACCACTTGATCACTTGTTACATTTGTATAGTCAGATGCTATTTCATTGTAGACAGGTGTTTCTTCACAAACTGTTATTTGTGTGTCAAGAGGTACAAGTTCCATGGCTTTGTTGCATAAACCCGTCTTTTTGCATTGCAGATTCTTCAAAGGTGATGAGTCTCTCAGTGTGAACCTCTTGGATAGTAGCCAGATTAGGGCGTCTGCTACATCTTTGGCGTCAACTTGGCCTATTGCTTATGATTGGCCACATGATGTGGTTTGACCAGGTCGATGGACACAAACCTGTTCTCCTTCTTACCAGCAAGGGGCGGCAGTAATACTGTTCTTGATCTGTGGATGGCTAGGACAGGTCCTGTTTGTCTGTAAGAAGGCCCAAATTCCTTCTTGTACGCGATCTTTTCTCTGACTAGATCCCCAATCTTTGTAATCCAGACAGGCCGTGTTGGAATGGTCGGTTTTTCTTCAGTGGTTGTTGGCTTCAGGAACACGTTACTTTGGATGGTTCTTATTTTATTTAAGTCCTGCAAAATAGCCAAACGGTCTTTGATATCAAAGAGTTTTTGTTCTACCACTGAAGTCTGACAATCGAGATACGAAATAATCTTTCTTGTTCCAAAAAGTATTTCATTTGGAATGATACCCCTTAGAGAACTTCTTGGCAGATTATTAGGACTACGTTGGTCACTTATTAGATGTTTGATCCACCCATCACCCGAGCCTAATAAGCTATTATAGATTGCTTTATGTCCCAGTTTTGTCTCTCCTCTACCAAATTTCCCTCAGGATGGAACGGGCTAGAGTGCCGCAATGCAACACCAAATTTGGCCATGGCCTCCTTGTAAGTTCGAGAGCAAAACGCAGTACCCTGGTCAGAATGTTGCGTGCCGACTGTGTATGTGCCGATAAAGACTCGCAAATCTTTTATAACAGTTCGAGCATCAGCCGAGCGATGAGATCACATCCAAATGAACCTTGAGCACAAATCCACTGCGACCATGATTTATTTAAAGTTACCATCCCTCTGTAAGGGACCTCAGTGATCCAGGTAAACACAAGCTAATGGTTTGTCTGAAATTATTAGTGACGTCTGCACAGGACATTTCACTGTAGACACTTTCATCTTTTGGCAGATTTCAAATTCCAAAACATAGTTTCTGGTCTGTTTCCTCATGCACGGCCACCAGTATCTCTATTTTAATAACAACACTGTAGCGGAAACACCTGTGAGTGCAGAGGCAAGCCCTTCATGTGCTGCTAAGATTAGTCCTAATCTATGTTCCATGTTTAGATATACTCTATCCCCCACTCCAGGTATTCGAGAAAACTGAACATTATTAGCATCAGTTATGAATGAGTATTTGAGTGGAAAGCCTTTTGGTAATGTTTTACCACTGTCTTTGCTCAAAGCATTGACAGCTTGCATTATTTTGCCCTCTATTTTCATTTTTGAACAAGTAATTGCAGCTACGGAAGCCATTTGCACATCTGCCTTAGCAGCTTCATCAGCCAATGAATTCCCTGCAACGTGAACGCCATCACGTTGATGACTCAGTGTATGTATCACATGAGCCTTTTGTCGTTCTTGTTGTAACTGAACTACTTGTTCCCAAAGCAACTTATGCTTGATTGTGCCACCTTTTGCATCGCTGTAACCGTTTTGAATCCGGTTTGTTTTGCAAGTATTCATTGTAAGATTGAACAAAATAATACGAATTGCACACTATGAGTCTGAGGAATTCGCAATCAGTATTTTCATCCGCCATCTTGAATGCTTGTAGTTCAGCTAGCTGAGCAGTACAATCTCCTAGGGATTGTGTTTTAGTGACCATAGTACGGTATTTGCCATTGCACCAGCGACCTTTAACAATCGGGCACGCAGCACTATAAGCTTGTTTACCCCCTGTAGCGGGTTGGGCTGATCCGTCAGTATAAATCATACATTCATACTGCTCTAAAGGCAGAATCTCAGTAGGCAGAGGACATTCTTGTTCATATTGTAGAAATGCTTGTGTTTTCAAATAAGGGTCAAAAACGTATTCAAAGTCTGTTGCAGCAAGAGAATTAACCCGTTGTATCAATCTCTGATGTAAAGCTTTAGTATTCGGAATGCTCGTTTTTTGTCACTGCCTCTAAGGCAGGTACGGGACTAACAACCATTATGCACTCATCCTGTGTGAGGGCTCTCTCTCTTGCTACTGCAGTTCCAACCGCTGTCAGAATTTTTTCAGTTGAAGTGAATTTCATTTCTGCTTGTGTTTACAAATGTGATTTGTAAGCTATTGGTTAGGCCTGGGCGTTAAATTTCGTTCCGCTCGCGGAATTGGCGGAATTTTGGTAATTTTGCGTTCTGCGGAGAACGCGAAATTGCCCAAAATTCTGCATTCCGCGACTTTGCGAAATTGTTTGCTTGTTTGCGTTCTCGAATGCGTGTTCGCGAGATATTTTTCCCGAGCACGCAAACAGCGATTGCGAACAGTAAAAAAGCATTGCGAACAAGCAATTCTGCATGTTCGCGGAATGTCAGCGTGTTCGCAAAGATTTTTTACCGTTTCGTGGAGATTTGCGTAACGTGATTACATAATTCCGCCCACCCCTACTATCAGTACATTTTCTCCTTCATTAAAAGGTTAACTATGTGAATCCGCATTGTCCTGGAATGATTTGGGTCCCTAAGTTGCATACGTAAGTTGCATACGTTTACGCATGTTTGTAAATGTTTTGTTGCTAACATGTCTGTTTGCAATTAACACAACATTTCTGTGTGTTTTTGAGTCATATTAACTGTTTTGAAATCAGGTTTGATTAATTTGTAGAGATGTTTAACCCTTTCTGCGTAGTTTAGAATGTATATTATAGCACAATTGAATGGGTTTGCTTAGATTGAGCCGCACATCTTAGGTTGTTACGCCAAGTATAATCGTGACAATAGGTCATTAAGCAATTGCAACTACGGCGAGGGTGCTGAAGGTATGTGACACCTACCCACCAAGGTGTCGTTTCCTCCCAAGATCCAAAGGAAATTGGGTCACACATGCAAAAATAGAATACCTCAGCACACCCTTCTCATTATTTCTGTAAACGGTAGTCTCAGTGTTACTTGACACAATTTTGGCAATCTCAGTGCCCTATGTGATTCAGTCCAGGAAAAGATTATAGTCTCAGGAGGTAATGATATAATGGTCCAAACAGGTCTCCTTGGATCGAAGTTTGTTTATTCGCATATACCACAGGAAGAAAACAGCCGACGCGCGTTTCGCCCACAGGGCTTTTTCAAGGCTTGTAGTTATTTTCCTTCTAGTGATTAGGGTCCACAAAAGATATTTCCAAATATAAGTATTTTTGAATCCAGTCAGTCACAAATTACGAAATAAGTCTGCTTTTGTCATTCACTCTATATTGTAATGAAAATATGTCCAATTAGAGGGAATGTATTGATTTCCTTTCCAAATAATTAATCGAAAACCCAATTTAGATGGCATCCAAACCCAAGGTATGGGTTTTATTCCATGAATCTTGATAAATCCAAGAATAAATCTATTAGACAGCAGCGGGGGCAGTGTAACGCGCCCAGGTAAATCCAATAAGAACACCATTATTGGATTTACCTGGGCGCGTTACACTGCCCCCGCTCTGTCTAATAGATTTATTCTTGGATTTATCAATATTCATGGAATAAAACCCATACCTTGGGTTTGGATGCCATCTAAATTGGGTTTTCGATTAATTATTTGGAAAGGAAATCAATACATTCCCTCTAATTGGACATATTTTCATTACAATATAGAGTGAATGACAAAAGCAGACTTATTTCGTAATTTGTGACTGACTGGATTCAAAAATACTTATATTTGGAAATATCTTTTGTGGACCCTAATCACTAGAAGGAAAATAACTACAAGCCTTGAAAAAGCCCTGTGGGCGAAACGCGCGTCGGCTGTTTTCTTCCTGTGGTATATGCGAATAAACAAACTTCGATCCAAGGAGACCTGTTTGGACTATTATATCATTACCTCCTGAGACTATAATCTTTTTCTGGACTGAATCACATAGGGCACTGAGATTGCCAAAATTGTGTCAAGTAACACTGAGACTACCGTTTACAGAAATAATGAGAAGGGTGTGCTGAGGTATTCTATTTTTGCATAGTTTAGAATGTAAGTTCCTCCAAAATTCAGGAAACCTAGAATCAACTGTAAGTTTTTCAGCGTTTTTGGAGGTTGGAGCAGCGCACATTTCTCTAGAAAGTTTGCTGCCAGGCTTTTGCCCTCACATGATAACTCATATCCTAGGAAAAGGACGTTGAGGTGGGCAATTCTCGATTTCTAGAAATTGAATTTATACCCTTCAGAGGTGAAGCCCAATATTATGGTGTTCACCCTGTTCAAGTGCCTATCCAAGTCATTGTCTGTTAGATAGATGTCATCAACATATGATAATGCCTCATCATCATAGGTTTGTAGTAACTCTGTTACTCTGGCTGAAAATAACCCTGGACTATTCTTGAATCCCTGAGGGAGATGACAGAAGTGACGCTGTGTCCCCATAATTGAGAAAGCGGTCAAGTACATACTTTCTGGTGCAATGTTTTTTGACAGAAGAAACCGTTAGAAATATCTAATGTGGTTTTATATTTTTTACACACGATGTTATTCATTAATGCTGCACTATGTGTATTTTGTACTGCAAAGGTTTTGCAACAAGAGTTTAAATGTCCGTAATCCAATACTAGCCGATATGTATTGTCTGGTTTGGAGACAGGAAACAAAGGATTGTTCATTGATGAGGTGCATGTTTCAATCATCCCTTGTTATTCAAGTTGATCTAATATCTCCCTGACCTGTTTTTTAGCTTCTAAACTGGGTACTGGGTACTGCCTTTGTGCAGTTGGTTGATTTTTTAACTAGATTTTATGGTGAGGAGAATCCATATCCCATCCTACATGATTTTTATATAATGCAGGACCCTTGGCTACTGCCCATTTCCTGGCATAGGTATATTTTAAATGAATTGGAATGTGGTTGGAGAAAGCAGGCATAATGATTTCTTCACCATCTGGTCACTCCCTGACACATTCAGGTGGCCAGTCTTGTTCAGCTGAAGAATGTCACAACCCTGAGAGTACCACTCCTAAAAGAGTGCTCTTATTTTTTTCGTTATCTTCCCTTCCATCCGGAGTGTTACTTCATATAACTTATGTGGGACACTAACCATGGTATCTGCAGTTTCAACTTAGATGTACTCATTCAAGTCCACTGTCTCTAGATGATCCTGCGAGCTATGGTGACTTCTGCTGCGCTCTCTAACATTGTCTGAGCCCATTTCTCGTTCTTGAGTTGTGTCCTCAAGATTCTCTGCATGTCTGATTTTTAGACCTGCTACCTTCTTTTTGGTGAATTGAGGTTTCTTATTTTTCTGAACATGTTGATCATCTTTGGACTTCACACGTTCTTCCTTTTGTTCTGACCGTCCTCTTCTTTCGGATTTCTGTGATGAAGTATGAAAGGTACAAGAGGAACGTGTATCAGTATCTTGATATCTATCAGGTTTTCTCAAATTATCCCTATTCCTGAGGTTATACCTCCTTTCAGAGGGCTCCTTTTGAGGAGACCTGCCTCTGGATTGAGAACACTTCTCTTTAGATGTTTGTTTAGTGTTCTCTCACTTCTTTTTAGGAGGAGCAGGAGTGTTCTTAATAAAGACCTTTTCAGGACTTTCTGACAGTTGAGGTTTAACTGGTTTTCCACCCAAGCTGTCTCTGATTAAGTCTTCATAGGATTTTTCTATTATTCTGGCCAGTGCATGTGTTTGCTCAGTTACATCAAATTCTCTTAGCTTTTGGCGGATCGCCACAGATGCTGCTTCACCTAGAATATTAGCTAATATTATTGTTGATACCGGTCTGAAATCTTTCAGTAGTGTCATACCTAGATTTAGAGCAGGCTCTGCCCCGTATTTATTTTGAATCTGTTTCAGGACGTCTGGTGTATTGGTGTAGAATGCAGCAAAGACTGTACCCCAAGTACTGCAGTCCTCCAGATGTTGTGCTATCCCCATTGGTAAACAGATTGTTAGAATTCTGTGTTTCTCATGATGGGTAGTATCAGGAAATACTGCCTCTATTTGAATGATTTTTTGAGCTATCCAGAATGGAATTTGGTCCTGTTTTATTTGTTTTCCCCTGGTAAGGGGTGTGTTGTGGAATCTGTATTGCCATTTGGACAGTAAAAGTCTGCATGACATATTGAACCAATTGCCTATACATTTTTATCAGCTCTTTTAGTTGAACTAATAGTTCCTCTTCCAACATTTCTTCAATGGCAGCATGTGGTGTATAGCTGGGTAATACATGCCATGTTGCTCCTGGTGTACCTAGAGCACTGAGCCTGGTAATTTGATGTATATCTTTTAGGGTGCCTTTAAACCAGACCGCATGCCCCTGGTATGTCAGTGGAATGTCAATATCCTTGAAAGGAATGTATTCCTCTGGTGGTTCATCTTCTTTGTAGAAGTGAAACAGTTTTGTTCCCGGATTTGCTTCAGGGAAGACTATCCATGAATAGAGTACCTCTCTCTGGTGATATTCATGTGCCTCTATCACAAAAACTACCCTACCACCTCTTGCTGATAAGCAATTTCCTATGAGTTTTATAGTGATGGCTTTCCTTAAAGTTTCTGGAATGCTTATAGCATCATCGCCGGTCTCTTAGAAACCTGTAAAGTTTAAAACTTGTACGTTTGCATCTGCTGCAGCTGCACCGGTTTCGGTGTTGTCTCCGTTATTCGACATTGTTTAATGAAAATTGCAGAGCAAGTTACAAGGAAACAAAGATAAGGTGCACAATATTTTGGAACACTGTATCATTCAACATTGAACAAACCAAAAACGGATACATAGGTTTTTCCTCCTACTCAGCTATGGTAGATATTATCCCTTTACCCACTCCGAACATCTATTGGAGTATCACGGAAAATGGGGTCTGTGAGAAAAGCACGACTGAGTTACTTTAGTTTCTAATGTTAAATTAGTGCCTTACCAAACATTGGGCACCATGTAGTGTAGTTCCTATATTCCCAATAGGCTCTGCGCTTTTGAATAATATATGCTATAGATTTGACATAGGACTGATTTCAACTAGGTCTCTATCGAATATACTAAACTTAATTGTGTGTGTGCCAGCTAACTCATAGGTCACTAGAAACTTTCTTGAATACACAAGAAGGGATTAGTTTCTTACAACCGCATAAACATGACAACTTTGTTTCCCAAGAATAAGAATATATCTCTCAGAGTCGCGGAAACAATAGATAAGTATTTCACTCAGTCAATTGTGCATGTTTCGTTTCTACAGAGTTGCAGAGAAATAGTCAGACAGGTGTTTTCAATGAAAAGGGTTTATTGAACAGTTTTCTTTCTCATGCAAGAGAAGTGAACTGCTACAATCGTTATGCAGACTGCAAAGTTTAATGTATACTGTGTAAACAGTAATATGAAAAAATACTGTAAGAGCAGTGTATGGTTTCTAAGCCTTATAAAAAAAATACATAAATAACATTGACTTAAATACTCAACAGGTGCTTCTAAAATACACCTACCCCAATGTACATAACCAGGTCTAGTACGAGAGAAGAAGTAAGTATTGTGTAGCATATGTTTAGTTTTTTCCAAGAATCTACCAAAGGTTTCTCTAGGTTCTAATCAGCTCTATACCTTGGTTAGATTGAAGGAGGTCTTGTATCTCTGTCTCGGGACTCGATTTCCTAACACCCCGCAAAGGGCGCCAGAAACACTGGAGCTGGATTCTCGAAAGAAGAAAGGCAGCTTCCTGATCAGTGCGTCAGCTGGAGAGTCGGCTTCCTTCTGCACTTGCTGTAGCGAGCTGCGTCGGGCAAGTAGGTCTTCGAACTGCTCCGAACCACCGTATCTTGCTAGAACAAGTGTAGGTATATATATACCTTGAAGGTGTTTAGGAATGCCATAGTTTGACGTAAAGTCTGACATATGAAAGTCAGGAAAGAACCCCTAAAGAATAGTTGTTCTTTGTAAAGTAACTGACTTCTTGGACAAATCAATATTCAAGCAATGGGAAGTACCCTAACTGCTTAAGCTGGTTTTCCAAGAAATCATTGTGATGTTTGGTATGGGTGGAAATAGCCATGCCTGTATTTGGGTAGCATGGGCTAAGCCTAAATAAGGGTTTGATTTCTATGCCTAAATAAGGGCAATGTGAATTGTACCTATATTAGGGCATGAATTGGGAAAATTCACTTGGAGCTTAAAACGCCACACAACATCCGCTTTCTGCACCACTCTTGCCTTTTTCAGCACCTCTGTTAATTCTTTCTGTACTTCTCTTGCTTTTTTCTGTATCCCTCTTGCTTCTTTCTGTTCCCCTCTTGCCTCTTTGTGCACCTCTCCTGTTTCTTTCTGTACCTCTCTTACCTTTTTCTGCAGTTATGGTTCCTCTTTCGCACTTGTTTCTGCACTTCTATTGCCTCTTTTTGCACCCTCTTGCCTCTTTCTGCACCTCTGTTGGTACTTTCTGCACTGCTCTTGCTTCTTTTGGCACCCCTCTTGCAAATTTCTGCGCTCCTTTTGCCTCTTTCTGCACCCTTTAGCCTTTTTCCTTACCCCTGTTGCTTCTTTCTGCACTTTTCTGGCTTCTTTCGGTACCTCTCTTACTTCTTTCTGCACCTATCATGCCTCTTTCTGCAGTTTTCTTCCTTCTTTTTGCACCCTTCTTGCCTCTGTTTGCATCTCTCCTGGCTCTTTCTGTACCTCTTTTACTTCTTTCTGCAGCTCTCTTCATATTTCCTGCACCCTTCTTATCTCTTTCTGTACCCCTCTTGCCTCTTTGTGCACCTCTCATACCTCTTTCTGCACAGTCTTGCTTCTTTCTGCACCTCTTTTGGTTCTTTTTGCACTGCTCTTGCTTCTTTCTGTACCTTTCTTGCACATTTCTGTATCCCTCTTGCCTCCTTCTGCACCCCTGTTCCCTCTTTTTGCACCTTTCCTGCCTGTTTTGTACCTCTTTGCATCGTTCTGCACCTCTTTTGCCTCTTTCTGCATCTCTCCTGCCTCTTCAGTACCTCCCTTGCCTTTTTCTACAGTTCTCTTGCCTCTTTCTGTACCTCTTTTGCTTCTTTCTGTGCCTCTTTTCCTTCTTTCTGCACTTTGCTTACCTCTTTCAAAACCCCTCTTGCTTCTTTCTGCACCTCAGTTGGTTCTTTCTGCACTGCTCTTGTTTCTTTCTGCACCTCTTTTGTAACCTCCTGCACTCCTCTTGCCTCATTCTTCACCCCTTCCCTCTTTCTGAACCTCTACTGCCTTTGTTGTATCCATGTTCCATCTTTCGGTACCCATTGTCCCTGTTTTTGCAACCCTTTTGCCTCTTTCTACAATTCTCTTGCATCCTCTTTCTGCACCTCTGTTGCTTCTTTCTGTGCTTCTCTTGACTAGTTTTGCACCCCTCTAGCATTTTTCTCCACCCCTCTTGCGTCCTTCTGCACCCCTCTTCTCTCTTTCTCCACTTCTCATTTTGCACCCTCTTGCCTCTTTCTGCACCCTCTAGCCTTTTTTCTGCACCCCTATTGCTTCTTTCTGCACTTCTCTGGCTTCTTTCTGTACCTCTCTTGCTTCTTTCAGCACCCATCTAGCCTCTTTCTGCACTTGTCTTCCTTCTTTCTGCACCTCTCTTGTCTCTTTTTGCACCCATCTTGGCTCTTTCTGTACCTCTCTTGCTTCTTTCTGCACTTCCAGTACTTCTTTCTGCTCCTCTCCTGCCTGTTTATATACCTCTCTTACCTCTTTCTGCATCCCTCTAGCCTCTTTCTGCAGTTCTCTTGACGTCTGTACCCTTCTTGCCTCTTTGTGTATCTTCCATACCTCCTTCTGCACCTCTCTTGTCTCTTTCTGCACCTCTGTTGGTTCTTTCTGCACTGCTCCTGCTTCTTTCTGCACCTGTCTTTCAAATTTCTGTATCCTTCTTGCCTCTCTCTGCATCCCTGTTCCCTCTTTCTGCACCTTTCCTGCCTGTTGTGTACCTATCTTGCATCTTTCTGCACCTCTGTTGCTTCTTTGCGTACCTCTCATGCCTCTTTCAGTACCTCCCTTTCCTTTTTCTACAGTTCCATTGCCTCTTTCTTTACCTCTTTTGCTTCTTTCTGTACTCCGATTGCCTCTTTCTGAACCCCTCTTGCTTATTTCTGTTCCTCTGTTGGTACTTTTTCACTGCTCTTGTCTCTTTCTGCACCTCTTTTGCAACTTTCTGCACCCCTCTTGCCTCATTCTTCACCCCTTCCCTCTTTCTGCACCTCTACTGCCTCTGTGTGCAACCCCGTTCCCTCTTTCTGCACCCATTTCCTCTGTTTCTGCAACTTTTTTGCCTCTTTCTACAATTCTCTTGCCTCCTTCTGCAGTTCTGTTGTTTCTTTCTGTGCTTCTCTTGCCTCTTTCTGCACCACTCCAGCATTTTTATGCACCCCTGTTGCTTTTTTCTGTACTTCTCTTGCTTCTTTCTGTTCCTCTCTTGCCTCTTTCTACGCCCATCTTCCCTCTTTCTGCACTTGTCTTCCCTACTTCTGTAGCTCTCTTGCATCTTTCGGTACCCCTCTTGGCTCTTTATGTGCCTCTCTTGCTTCTTTCTGCTCTTCTCTTGCCTCTTTCTGCTCCCCTATTGCTTCTTTCTGCACCCCTCTTCTTACCTTTTTCTGCACCTTTGTTGCCTCTTTCTGCACCTCTGTTGCCTATGTCTGTACCTCACTAGCATCTTTTAGCACTTCTTTTGCTTCATTCTGCACATCTCCTGCCTGTTGTGTGTCTCTATTGCCTCTTTCTGTATCCCATTTGCCTCTTTATGTAGTTCTCTTGCCATGTTCTGCACCACTCTTGCCTCTTTCTGTACCCCTATTGTCTCTTTGTGTACCTCTTCCTGTACCCTCTTGCCTATTTCAACACCTCTGTTGGTACTTTCTGCACCTTTCTTGTTTCATTCTGTACTTCTCTTGCCTCTTTCTGCACCTCTCTTGCAAATGGCTGTATACCTCTTTCCTCTTTCTGCACCTTTTTTCCCTCTTATTGCACATTTCCTACCTGTTTCTGCACTACACCTGCCCCTTTCTGCACCTCTGTTGCTTCTTTCGGCACTTCTCTTGCTTCTTTCGGCACCTCTCCTGCTTCTTTCTGCACCTCTCTTACAAATTCCTGCACCCCTCTTGCATCGTTGTGTACTTCTCTTGCCTGTTTCTGTACCTCTCTTGCCTTTCTGCACCTCTTTTGCCTGTTTCTGTACTTCTCTTGCCTGTTTTTTGCACCTCTCTTCCCTCTCTGACTGCACCTACTTACTTCTTTCTGTACCTCTCTTGCCTCTTTCTGCAGTTCTCTTGCCTCTTTCTGCATTAAAATTCACTGCAAAAACCACAGGTTTCAGGGATGTTATAGTTAGTAATGAGCATTTTAAAAAAAATTGGAAATTCACTGAAAAAAACACAGTTTCAGGGACATTATAGATAGGAATTAGCATTTAAAAAACCTTAGAAATTCACGGAAAAAAACACAGGTTTCAGGAATGTTATAGTTAGGCTGACATTTTACTTGTACAAAACTAGAGAAACTCAGCCTTTATAGTTACTTGAGCTAACTATAACTTGTGCTCCCGCAATGCACTGTTGACGACGTCACATATTACATCACTCATGACATAGTCAGTGACAACCTGCGTTTATTTCAGTGAATATATATATATATCTATATGTATATATATATATATATATATATTTTTTTTTTTTTCACTGAAAAGCCATAGTTTTCAGGGATGTTATAGTTTGAAATTAGCATTTAAAAAACATTTGAAATTTACAGAAAAAAACGCAGGTTTCTTTTTAAAAATTTTTTTTATGGAATCATTTATATTTTTATACAAGCAAGTACATGAGACAGAGCAGCACACTATAATACAGTATACACTGGAAAAAAAAAGAAACAATAAAGCTTTCAGACATTGGTGGATAAAAATAACCTATAAGATTCATACATTAATATTATCCAGCCTCATGACTACATATCTACATATTTTTACTCTTTGCACCAATCCATCAGAGGTGTCCATATTTTCCCGCCCCTTAGTTCTATACATCGCCAACTCAAGATAAAATTTAGCAAGTAAACCCGCTCGCCAAGTCTCAAAGGCAGGAGGGGCAGTGCTAATCCATTCTCGGGTGATACAGGACCGAGTGACCGCCATGCATATAAATAAAAATTGTTTTCTTTCTAATGGCATTACTTCAGATGTTACTCCAAACACAACTAATTCCCCCGTAATGGATACTCTTGAGTGAAGAACTATAGTCAAGAATTTTTCAATGGAAGAAAGCAGTCCCTTTAGTTTTGAGCATGAAAAAAACATGTGTGTTGTATCTACAGCAGCCTCCCCACATCTGCTGCACACTGTTCCCACCGAAGTCTGCCATTTCGATATCTTACTGGGAGCATAGTAGAGATCGAAAATTGCCATGTAATGTTGTGCTCTGGAGCGTCCTGTAATTAAGACTTCTTTAGCTAATTTGATTGATTCCTCTAAATGGACTAATTCCACTTCCAGTTTTACTGCCCATTTTCCTTGAGTTGATTCCAAATCATCAGGGCAGGTTTCTAACAATAATTTATAATACATACCGATTGGCGTTTTCTTGTGTAAGCTGTCCATAATAGGTATTCTATCTAAAGGTGCATTTAGTTTAGTAATATAGCAGTGAATTTCCAAGTATTTAAAGTAATCAAAGCCAGATAGGTTAAATTTATCCTGTAGGGCCATGAAAGATAAAAGAGAGCCATTAGAAATTATGTCACCAAGCCAGCCCATGCCCTTCAAGCGCCCTATGGACATCACATTATCTTGCCAAATCGATGGCAATATGTGCGAAGCATCAAGAGGAGTATATAGTGTTATATTCGATATTCCGCTTTGACGCTTGATTAATCTCCATACCTTGTGTGCAGGTCTCAGAACCTTGAATCGTGTCTTTTTTAAAAAGCTAGGTTCAATTATTTTTGTTAGAGCTGCTCTATACTTCTTCCCCAAAGCAAATTCATAAATGGATGGGGAATGACATGGAGCTAGTCTAGCTTTATCGCCAATCACCAATGGACCTATATACTGTAAAACAGCAGCCAAATAATAATACAGAAAGTGAGGAATACCCCACTCTCCTCTTTCTTTTTGTAGAATCATTTTTTTATATGCTCATCTATGTCATTTATAACTCCATAGGAATCTGTTCGACATTCTCTCTAGCTCTTTAAAAGAGAGGGAATTCTAAAGGAATTGTGCGAAACATGTATAAAAACTTTGGAAGGACCACCATTTTTAAGATATTAGCACAGCCAGTTAGTGAAAAATGAAGGTAATCTATTCTTTCCAACATTGAATTGTTTTTTTTTAAGATTGCCTCAAAGTTTGTACTTGGGATATCAGACAGTGGGATGACAATTTTAATGCCTAAGTAGGTAGCCTCTGAGACCGTTTTGAAATGCGTAAGAAGCAAAGGATCTTCTGCTAAATGTAATTTTTGGGTTTTGGAAGTATTCAATTTATAGCCAGAAAAGGAGCCGAATTGACATGCCAAATTTTCTATAACTGGAATTGTTTTTTGAATATTTGTTGTAATTACTACAATGTCGTCTGCATAAGCTAATGCTCTATAATTCATCCTAGAAATTTTGACAGGCTCTATATCTTTAGCAGAATTCAGTTTATTTAAAAAAAATCAATATATAGGGCAAAGAAAAGCGGGGAACATGGGCACCCTTGTCGGGCTGCTCTAGATATCGGTAGAGGAGCGGATTCATTTCCTACTATTTTAATGGAAGCAGTTGGCATAGCATATAAAGCTTCATGTGGCTGTAGGACATCTTCTCCTCTGTAGGTAAATCTAACAAAGTGTCCCTCCCATCACTAACAAAGCGGCCCCACAACCCCACTCCTCAATCTAAACATTGCAGCTTCATAAGCCCTAAACCATTGACCAATATCCTCATTCTCATCGAAATATTTAACTACATCTCTGGGGATGTAAGCTCTTGCTTCTACATGCACTGGCGGTATGGTGCCACCAGAGGGAGGAATCTCTAACTTTTTGGCCTTGAGCTCCAATTCCCTCAATCCTCTCTCATGCTCAAAATGTACTCTCTTTTCCTCTAAGGCTAACTTTTCATCTCTAATTCAATCCCAAGCTCTATTTTCTTGCTCTCTGTGTCTTTCTGACCATTCATTTTGAGCATGGGTATCTCCAACGTATGCATCCTCTCCTTTGCTCTGTCCTCCGGCTCTCCTGGGGACAATCCTTTGGAAGAAACACTGCTACCCGCCCCTGAAGATGCTTTCCCCCCCCATTGGGCCCAATGGCACCTCAAATTGCTCATTTAAATTCTTGGCCTCCATTGCTGGCTCCTCAGGATGCAAAAATAGAAAAGAAGTTCTAAGGAAAAATTCTCTCAAAGTATGTGGTTGCATTATGGTCTGCACTCACAATATGAATCAGAAATGCAAGTCCAAATCCTCACTGCTGATCACCAATGTTAAATTTGGGGGTTTCTAGTTGGCATAGGTAGGTACCCGTGACAAATGGGGACACTTGCGTCCAGTCAGGGTAAGGGGTTACACTACTAAAATAACCCCTGCTCACCCCCTTGGTAGCTTGGCACGAATAGTCAGGCTTATGTCAGAGGCAGTGTGTAAAGCATTTGTGAACACATACAGAAATACAGTGACAACACTACAGATGGACACCACACAGGTTGTATTATAAAAAAATAAGTATTTTTATATAGACTTAACACAAGACCAAATGACAAAAATCCACAATATTGTACTCAAAAATAGACTTTAAATGTTGTAAAGTAGCTCAGTTCTCTGAAGTTGCAAATGCAACATTTTAGTCTCACTGTACCTTAAATGCGTAATGCAAAGAAAACAAAAGGGTCACAGGAAAGTTGATGCTTTGGTTTCTTACATGCAGGGGAGTGGATGCGTTGGTTCCTTACTGCTGCATACGGGAGTTGATGCTCGCTTTCTTACTGTGTGGGGAGTTGATGGGTCGGTTTCTTACTGCTCTCGGGTGCGATACGACAAGATGGCACCTTGATGCAATACTCTTTTCCGTTGCGATGTGACAAAATGGCGTTTCGGTTGTGATGCTCTGGACTCCTGGTTGTCCCTAAGGTATCCAGAGCTCGGATGGGGGGAAGATCTTTCAGATGCCTTGCAGCCGCTAGATGGAACAAGCTGCCCATGGCGTTACGACTAGAGCCATCTGAGTCTATTTTTAGAGCTAAGCTCAAAACTGCTCTATTTGCTTAGTAGGTGTGCCGCTTCTGTATGGTCCAGTAACAAAGTAGCTCCTCAGCGCGGGGACACTCCATTGTAGCGTCACCATGCGCTTTACAAAACCCCCTAAATAGAAATAGAAATAGAAATGCAACAACGTTGGTGTGATGCGTGCATGCCCGACGGCCATGCGGCGCCTCAATGATCTTTGGAGTCGCGTCAGGCCCTGCGACGCGCTTCTCCGGTGATGCAACAATGACCTCTGTGGCAGCGTCCTGCTTCTCCAGCGATGCGCCGCACTTTCGCAATGCGATAGAGAGCTCTACGTGTGGAGAGACTCTGTAGATGGTAGAGTTGGACCGTACATACTGCCTTTAGGTAAGGCTTTTATGTACATCCTTTGGGAATATTTACACTTTGGTTGTGGTGGTGGTGTGCATCAGTGTCTGACATTGATGCATATGTTTGATATGTGCCTTTTGGCTATTTTCTTGTAGGGCCATGTGACCCACTCAACAACCCGTTGTCTTTGAGCACTGTTGGTCAAGAGTATAGGCCTGAGTATATTTGTAATTCCATATTGATATTATAGTTTATACACATTTTATATAGCAGAGTGACTGAATATTCTGGTCCTGAAGAGTGCCTGGAACATCTTAGTCACACATGGCTGAAACGTGTGGTCATTACACATGGTGAACATCCATAACCACGTTTCACTATGCTTTTAATATCTATCCCTTAGGGCATAGGAATAAAGTTGCTTGTCCCTACTGAGATAGTTTTAATACACTATTTCCCTTTGCACTCTGCCCTTTGCTCCACCCCAAAGGTATTATCACAAAGATGTGCCACCACAAAATACTCCTGCTGCTTTCCTGTTGGAAAGTCATAGCCCACAGGGGGTACCTTGCAGTCCCAGTTTGTGTAGGGACCAGATAATGAAGCATGCCACCTTGGGTGAGTGAGGGCTCTCATCCAAACCCTTGTATTTCCCCACCAATTGTTCTTATTTCTTTCCCTTTTAATTTCCTGTTGTGCTTCGCTACTCTATACACTGTGTGATCCCAACAGTTCTATGGAGTCCAACAAGTGCCACAAAGATTTCAAAGCAAACACAAGGAGATGATGGATGGAGCACAAAAAGTTTTCAGACAGTCACGCAAGTCACAGATCTAGGTTTAATCCATCATCGTTCTTTAGCTTAATTCGCCACCCCAGTGCAGACACGGCTATATGCAAATCAGTCTTGACTCTGTGCCTCATGGGAACAGTCCAGCCCAAACTGCCCAGCCAGGTCTTTCCTGGGCCGGAAAGAATCATCCTGGGACCGGTTTTGGAGTTACAGCCCTCATCAGCCAGTCTAGCTTGAATCCAATGGCAAAGTGAGCAAGGGACCCACGTCTGGGCACACCCTGCGAACTTAGGGCAAACAAAGCAAACACAAGGAGATGATGGATGTAGCACTGAAACATTTCAGACACTCAACCCCAGTCACAGATCTTGGTTGAATCCATCATCGTTCTTTAGCTCACTTCGCCACCTCAGACACAGCTATATGCAAATCAGTCCTGACCCAGTGCCTCATGGGAACAGTCCAGCCTGAACTGCCGAGCCATGTCTTCCCTGGACCAGAAACAAGCATCCTGGGACCAGATTCAGGCTGACAGCCCTCACCAGGCAAGCTGGCTTGAATCCAGTGGCAAAGTGAGCAAGGGATCCATGTCTGGACATACCCTGCCAACATAGGCTGAACAAAGCCACAAAGGTTTCATTTTTACAAACTCACTAGTAAGAGGCAGAGAGTGTTTGTTTCAAGACTGATGTGTAATAATGTCTTTCAGTTTTAGCATGTCACTATCTTGACTTGTGGCAGTGACAATGTTTCCAACAATACGGCAGCTGGGGTGCTTGATTTCACTTGAAATTTACGTACGCTCCAGCCATCTTAGAATGGGTGCCCATCCCTGGATGATGTACGATGGTGCACACCCCAACGTTCAATGCAAGGAGGCATTTTTGCTTTTGGATTTCCAAAAATAGTCAACAATGCTTGTTGATTGGTCACGTGAAGGGCTTTCCACACAAGAATACAGGGAATATTGACTACCAAATTATCTACATACCAATATATCTAGTCAAAAATATTGATTTTCAAAAAATATCGACTCCATATACTTATAATTAAAAAATACAAAAATATCCCCCAAAATAATTTTCAATAATATAGTTGTCTAAAATATTGATTTTTAAATATATATATACATTTAAATAATAAATATAAGTTCAATTACATAATCATACTAATATAACCAAAATAAAATATTTTCAATAATTGTTTTGAAAAATAGAACAATTATTATCAGTTAAAAAATGTTTTAGAAAGATATATATTTATGTACAAATATGTTTTATTTATATTATTTGTAATACTTGTTTAATGTAATAACATAACATACATATATATATATATATATACATATATCCAATAACATAAAATATTTAATAAACAAACCATTGTAATTACAAATAAAATACTCAAACAAAACAATGTGTAATTTACTAAAAATGAATATAGTAAAATAAATATGTATAAATATTATAATTTCAAATAACCGAAATATAAATTTAAGCAAAATAATGTAAACTACCAAAAAATTAAAGGAATATAGATTCTATTCCAACTACAGCTTATAAATAGTAGACAAGTGTCAAACCTAGGAGGTGCAAAATGTACAAGTCCCACTACAGTCAATGCATGAGGGAAAGTGTTGGATGTCGGAGGGGTGAAATTTACTATTCCTTTTCCACTCAGTACTACAGTAGGGAAAGTGTTGGATTGCAGATGGGCAAAACTTACTATTCCCACTCTAATGAGTGGAACAGTAGGGAAAGTGTTGGATTGTGGAGGGGAAATATCTACTATTCCCACTCCAATCAGTACAACAGTAGGAAAAGTGTTGGATTGCATAGGGACAAAATGCACTATTCCCACTCCGGTCAATGCAACAGTAGGTAAATTGTCAGATTTTGGAGGGGTAAAATTTACTATTTTTACTCCTTTCAGTGCAACCGTAGGGGAAGTGTTGGATTGCAGAGGAGTCACATTAACTACTCCCACTCCATTCATTATTACAGTAGGTAAAGTGTTGGATTGCTAAGTGGTAAAAGTCACTCTTCCAACTCTACTAAGCGAAACAGTACGGAAAGTGTAGATTATGAAGGAGTAACATTTTCTATTCTTATTCCGGTCAGTGCGGTGGAGTAAAATTCACTACTGCCACTGCACTCTATGCAGCATTAGAAACAAGTCCAGCACACATTTACATTTACATAATTTCACTTTAAATAAAATAAATAATTACAAAACTATAGTATATAACAAATAAAACTCTTTAAATATAAAGATCTATGTATTTTTTTAAATGAACAAAGTAAGTATTTCTAACAAAGTGCAATACATAGTTTAAAATATCACTAATATTATTTTTATTAAAAAAATACAAAAATCTATTGTCAAAATAATAACAACCAATAAATATTATTAAAATGCATACAATTAACACATACAATAATAATAAATGACAATTTAAAAAAACAGTTACTCATTTTAAATGTGTTATTACTTATTTAACTTTCTACCCTATACCTCTCCAAGCTAAACATCACACATCTAAAATGTATATTTAAATGTATATTAGTATCACATTTTACATAATTAAATATCTATGAGAATATTAATATTAATTAACTACTCATAAATCAATTACATTTAATTATCTTTCCACCCTTTATCTGTACAAAACAAACAACTCACACCTAATATATACATAAAAACATGATTTAAAGAATTTACATAATTAATAATCAATTAAACAATTAATATTACTATTTAACAAATAATGCATTAATTATATTTAATTAGCTTTCCATCCTTTTCCCTAAAAATACACCTCACCGATATAACCTAAACAATATTTTAATTACATATTTGCATGATTAATTATCATTTAAACGATTATTAACATTAACAATATTTTTTAATAATTATACTTTTTAACACATCCTTAACCATATGAAAACTACAAACCACCAACCCAAAAATATATATTACACAAGTCACATAATTAACTATCAATTAAAAAACTATTTAAAGGGGCAAGATGGCGTCAGTGTGATCGGAGGCTAAAGGCACTGCTCCGTTAGTTCTGACCCCTGTATCCCCTGGATTCTTTGGAGGACATATGGATCATGGATTTAGGAAAAAGGGTGTGCTCTGGTGACAGTTATTGAAGACTGCTCTGCTTCGTCCGAGGATTTAGACACTTGAGATATTTGTGACATTGAGACAAAATTCTTCAGCCTATCGTGCCGTGGTTGTGAAGTGTGGGTTGCCGATTGAGGAGCCGTACCTGTACGTTGTGCAAGTGATGCCCTCCAACCTCGACTCCTTCGTTCTCAGTCGATTGTGATTCCGACTCTGCCGCTGTGCAATGCACTGATACAGCAAAAGGCAAAAAGGGCCGTCACTCAGGAAAATCATCATCTTTTCCTTTTTTTGTGTGTTGCGGGTGGTGGGCTGAATGCGGGCTAGATGCTAGCGGCCCCCACCTGTTTGGAGAGGGGAAAAGTGACCAGTGGAAACACGGATCAGTTAGCCTCTCCCTCCATTGCTTCCTCGAGGGGGATTCTCGACCCGGACAGCTCGATGCTCCACTGGTTTCCCAGCCCTCCTCCGCTGGTCCGCGTCACTCCATTGCCATGGAGACGCCGGTCAGCCGCCAATGCTGCTGATGCTTCCTGCCCTATCACTGCCTCTTTCACTACATGCTCCTCTGGTCAAATGCTCCTCTGCATCATGGCCCAAGTGATTTGCAAGCATGGCCCAAGTGATTTGCAAGGGGCCGTGGTCGTGGCCAAAGAATTTCAAGAGGCATCAGTCCATGCTGCTAACCAAGGCAAAGGCGAAGGCTGCTTGTTTCAGTGATCGCGCCCTTAACCTAGGGGGAGAAAGATCACGGCAGAAGTCAGCACAGGACAAGGACAAGACAACACAAGTAAGCATGACAGGAGCGGGAGAGTTGGGTGCAAGTTGCGAGCTGGCTGACAATCAGAGTGAGACAATACTTGTGAACCTACAGAGCACAGGGAACCTACAGGGCATTCAAGGCACCCAAACCACACAGCGCTCACAAAACGTGATGAGGCGGCCAGAAACATAGGGATCCAAAAACAAAGATGAAAAAGACAAAATCAAGGACAAGGATAAAGAAAAAGAGCGGGGTAGAGACAAGAACACTGATATAGATAAAGTTAAAGATAAAGATAAAGATAAAGACAAAGATAGAGATAAAGATAGAGATATAGATGTGGGTTCTGACAGTCTGCAGTCGACCGCGAAAATGGAACTATTGGCTAAAAAAAGCAAGGAGACTTCAGTCAATAAAAAACCTAAAGTCGGCAGCCAAAACTAAAGGACAGCCAAACGATGCCCAACCGCGGATCTCAAATATCTTCAGCCCAATAGTCAAAGAAGTATTTGATCTAGAAGGGGAGGATGGGCCTGATAAAAAATTAAGAAGTAAGACAAAAATACTGGGAATACGAGGAGTGCACCTTGCGGCCAAAAGTGGGAAACAGGCGAGTGAAATGGCCGGATCAGAACCAGCAGAAGAAGCAGAATCGACAGCTGGGCACACAGCCTTAACCATTTCTCAACCTTCAAATTTGATAACAGGCGCAGAGTCAGACGCCGCAGAAAATGATCATGCCGGAACCAGGCCCGCATCAAGACCCAGGCAATATTGAACTGTGTCTTGGCGTAAGGGAGGATATTAATCTAGCTCAAACTGCATCTACAAACCCCCTATCTCTATGCAAGAGATCTCAATTACAAGCCCAAGCGCCCTCTGACGAGGCTGAGTCATAGTCTGAATTTTCGAGACTGTGGTGTCTACTTTAAGCGAGGCACAGAGACTAGAGCGCACAAGTGCAGAATCTTCCGACTTTTCAGACCCAAACTCTAAGAAGATGAATGAGTCCTTTAAGGACAACGCTGCAAAGATAAAAACAGGAAATAAAGAAAAGAAGACACAAAGACAAAATAAGCTAATGTATGAGGACACTACTGATCAAGGGAGTAATACAGATCAGATTGATCACAGACTGAGGCACTCATCTCCACAAGTCACAACCCTGTCTGACCTGAATCATTGTCTGTCGGGAGACTCCAAAATGACCGACCATAAGCAATCTGACATCATTGGTTGTAGGGGAAATCAAGCAGAACCCTCCCTGTGCGATGTGTTACACTCAATCAGGAAATTTCAAGAAGATGTTAAACAGGATAACAAGAAGAACCACGTTGCCATCCAGAAACTCCAAGGAGCGATTAAAAAAGTGGGCCAGACATGTCTGCAGATCTCAGATAGAATGGCTTTGGTAGAACTACGCACCGAGAACCTTGAGAAAGACGTCTCCGCCTTGCAAACACAGGGAAGAGATCAAGAGGGAATCGTTAAAAACTTGATGCTGAAGGTCGAAGACCAAGAAAACAGAGCTAGTCGTAATAATCTACGCTTTCTCAGAATCCCCGAGGGGGCAGAGGGGAACGACCCAAGGGGTTATATGGCATCTCTTCTTAAAGAGTCATTCCCAGAACTAAATGCTTGGGAATGTTCAGCGCACTCACCGTTTTCCTCTGACCCTCCCTAAACGGTTGCACACTCCAGCACAATACTCAAGAGCAATGCTGGTATATTTTGGTAACTTTCTCTTAGGTGAAGCTATCTTCGATCTGGCACGACCCACTAGCAAAAGGGAATATAAAGGCTTCATGTTCTTCAGCAGACCTGACTACGCTCATGCGACGGTGGAACGAAGATGGAGGATGAGATAACTTTTCACCCCCTTTGAACAGATTGGTGCTACTGTATATTTACAGAACCCTGCACAACTACAGATCATCTATAAAGGAGCCACTAGAAGTTTCACTAGGGAAATCCAGGCTCAAGCATATCTAGAGGAGATCACAGACTCAGGGAAAGAAAAAGACAAACTTAAAAAAAGCAGAGTAAATAGACTACATTCATACATCAACGTATCCAAACCACCAGCGGGAAAATCAGCAGATTAAGATGAGAAGGGAGGAAGAGGGGGATGTTAAAGACTGATAAGCAAATGCAATACCATTACTAATGTGTATATATGCAAGGTTCTTTTGGAAACTTAAACGCAGAGAAAAATTCCTCCTCTTCTCCCGGAAGATACAGGGGTCGGGGCATGGAGCAGCTAGAGGCTTGCTGATTACTCAGATGCCCACACCCTGGTTCTGAAATGGATGGTGGAGGGAGGCGGGTTCAAGGGGAGGGGTGATGGGGTCGGTGGAGAGGTTTTAGGGGAAGGAGGAGTGGGAGGACATAGAGGCACGGAACCTGGTCAGAAGCCATGGTAGGGCAATATTTAAGACAGATGTCCCAGACTACAAACAGGTAACAGAAGGGAATCTTTGTTTGAGCAAAGGCTAAAAGTGTAATCCTGGATTCCTCGGGATTGGGTAACTCGAACACCCCCTTGAACGCACAGGTCTGTACCTCAAGAATATAGAATAGACCTATCTTTATAAGTAAACCAGCGCTTTATTACTGCTTGTTAATGAAACAGTACACAATAGTATTCAGTGTAAAGTCAATGGTAGAAGTTCCAACCGTCCTCTGCATGGATGCCAGTCCTAGCACCCACCAACAGAGGACACCGTGCTAAGTAATGGCCGACAATGCCACTCGATTAAAGAGCAAGAAGGGTTGTGCTCTTCAAGTCCTCCTCCGCAGTCGTGTCGGTCCCAACACTCTCCAATGGAGGGCAAACAAATACAAAAAGAACGTCTCGCCGGTATACGGCTGTGTACGGTTCCTCCCACTCGATAACCCTTGAGCGGGGACTGGTACGGATAATGCATGGACGAAGTCCAAAGCGCTCGATACACTCGAGCGGGGACTGGCAAAGTTCAGGGAAGGTACGGAGTCCCTTGCGCTCGATAACCCTCGAGCGGGGACTGGCAATGTTCTATGAGGGGACGGAGTCCCACGCGCTCGATAACCCTCGAGCGGGGACTGGAAACGTTCGGATAGTGGACGTAGTCCCACGTGCTCGATAACCCTCGAGCGGGGACTGGCAACCTTCAGCGCTCGATAACCCTCGAGCGGGGACTGGTAGTGTTCTGGGTGGGTACGGAGTCCCACGCGCTCGATAACCCTCGAGCGGGGACAGGCAAAGGTCTATGAGGGGACGGAGTTCCAAGCTCTCGATTACCCTCGAGCAGGGACTGGCAAAGTTCAACAGAGTGGACGGATTCACAAACACCCGTGAATAGCAGGGTCTTGTTTCGGGTCTTGACGCCTTCCAGCAATAGCGGTCTAGGCTTACGCAACTCTCACTCACAATACAGAGCTCACCTTCCTTGAAGCTTCGACAAAGCAGATTCGCGTCTCTGAATCAGAATATCCGACGCCGACTGCTGACTTCCCGGTTGTTTTTATGGTGACGCCCTCCGCGGGTGTTCACCTCGCTATGCCCTCTGGGAAGTGTAGTTCTGGGCAGGGGTGGTTCTGGGTCTTGTGGTTCCGTGATCGTGTTTCTACAGCGATACACTACCGGACCCCGTTGTGTGACCCCGTTGTGTGTCTTAACACAAAGTTAGACAAATCAGAATGTATTTGTACCAATGGCTAAACTAAAAATATTGACCATCAATATCTGTGGGCTTAACGATTCAAAAAAAAGACAGCGAATAGCAATGGGTCTCAAATCAATCAGGGCAGAAATCGTTTGTCTCCAAGAAACTCATGTAGAGGGGTCCCAAACACATATTCTGAAAACCCTTGGATATAGAGTAGTCACAGCCACAACTCAGGCAACTAAAAAACAAGGGGTGGCTATTTTGGCACGTGGTGGGGGGCTCTGATTTATGAGATCAGCTGCTGATAAATTTGGTCAATGGGCCATCACGGCCAATATGGTGTGGGGAAAAAACTAACGATTTGTTCAGTGTATGGGTGTGTCACAGACGATCCTGATCTCTTGGAATTCCTATCAGATGAATCAGCACAGTGGCCAGTCCCAATGATTGTTTGTGGCGATTTTAATCTAAACCTTCCATTGAACTGGTCGTCTGGGCACAACTTTAACTATCAGGGCAGGAAACCAAAAACATTTAGAGCCCTCAAGGAACTTTGCAATACACACGGGATCTCTGAATGTTGGGAGATGAAATTCCCAACCAATTCCGGCTATACGTTTTTTTCCCACCCTCACCTTAAATTTGCCAGGCTGGATTATATTTTTGCATCACACACTATCATATCCAACTGCTCTATAGACCAATTGCCAAGGGTGCTATCCGATCACAATCCCCTAATCGTAAGTATCGATACCGGGAAGATACAATCTGACCGCAGTAGATGGACATTCGAAAGGGCTTTATTGATTAATGAAAAATACTGCTAGCTCATAGAAAACTGGATTCCAGAACTTTTAGAGTATATTTTGAGTAGTGCTCCTCTGGAAGTGGTTTGGGATGCAGTCAATTAAAAGCAATCAAGAGGCAAAACAAAATTTAAAAAATCTGCAGGATAATCTTGCAAGGAAGGAAGAAGATCTGGTGAGTGCAGTCCAGGGCAGCAATTATATAGAAGGGGCTGTAAGAGATGTCGCCATAGCAAGAAACTTGATAACAGAAACCCTCACCATAAAAGCAATCTGTAAAGACACTTTAAATAAGGAAAAAACTTATGAATTAAGTGAGCAGGTAGGACATCAACTAGCAATCCGCACAAGACAGCAGAACATGGAAAACACAATCAAAGAGATTAGAGACCCTATTAAAGGCCTTACACAAGACCCCAAAGCGATCAGGGATGCATTCCAGAGGTACTTTGCGGACCTATATACTGAGACATGCAAAAGTCAGTCCAAAATCCATGAATATTTGGATCTTGTTATGGGGGCTCAGCTACCATAGACCGATAAAGACACTCTCGCAGAGGCACCACAAAGGGTAGAAATCCTCCTATCAGTAAACAGCCTCCCATCTGGTAAGGCAACCGGTCTAGATGGAATTCCTGTGGAATTCTATGCTAGATTTAGCAAGCAATTGAAAGAAATTTCAACTAAATTGGTGAATCATGTCTTCCAGGGATGGCGGCCACCGGAATCCTGGGCCCGGGCTAAAATTATTGTATTCCCCAAGAAGAATAAAGACCCCACAGAATTAGGGGCCTACCGCCCACTTACATTAATAAATAATGACTCTAAAATATATTCCAAACTGTTAGCTAGCAGACTTGTCCCAGTAATTCATAAAATTCTCTCAATCCGGCAACATGGATTTGTCCCAGGCAGATCAACTACCGATCATATTCAGAGGGTGATCACACTCTTTGACATAGCTGAACTTACAGGAGACCCTATGGCACTAATATTGCTAGTTGCGGAAAAGGCATTTGATAGGGTCTCCTGAAAATATCTATGGACTGCTATGTCAAAGAGTGGGATACGGGAACAATTCATCAATGCTGTTTGCATGATGTATGTCAATTCGGAATCAGTGGTTATGATAAATGGGGAAATCTCAGACACCATCAATGTGACCAGAGGGACAAGGCAGGGCTGCCCATGCTTCCCTCTTCTATTTGCTATATTTATAGACCCGTTTATCCTTAGAATAGAAACCAATCCATCTATAACACCAATGAAGACCCTTAATGGAGAAACCAAAACCTTGGCATACGTGGACGACATCGAAATAGTCACAGCTAATCCAAACAAAGCAGTCAACATAATGGATGAAGAAGCAAAGAACTTCAGAGAAATTTCCGGTTACAAACTAAATCAAAACAAAACCCAGATTACAATCAACAGCAAAAGCAATTATTGCGATGATAGGGTGGTTGATAACGCATTTTATCTAGGTGTTAATATTACCTCAAATTTAAATGATCTGGTTAAGCTTAATTTGAACCCACTCTTGAAACAAACAGAAAAAAGCTTAAGTAGAGTGCATAATTTACATCTAACGATTATCAGAAGATGCAACCTAATTAAAATGTTATTTTTTCATAAATTCTTATATTTTTTTCGAACAATTTGTTTAAACTTTGACCCACAGATCTTTAAAGAAATTGACAGTATTTTTTCCCGTTTTTTTGGGGGGTATAGTAGATCACGTAGAGCTTATAGATTCATCAACCTACCAAAAGATAGAGAACAGCTCGCTTTACCTAATTTTAAAGCTTATTGGTGGACTACAATTCTCAAATATAGCAGATCACTATTAACTCCAAACCAGGATCCCTATCAAGAGAGGTTGGTTCCAACTCCACAGGAACTTATCCTCGGTACAGAAACGGGTGAATATCTGTTGCCTGGAACCATGTTTGTAAACTTTTGGGGATTGGTAGGTTATCTTATTACATGACCCTCCACAGAAATAACAACATCCCAGAGATTTTTACCGATACGTGTATGATGCGGTGGGTCAGGTCGGGGATTTCTTAAACTCGCTCACTCTATGACTCAACAGGCTTTCGCTTATTTGAATCTTTAAAAAATAAATTTGGTCTAGAATATCGAGATTTTTTCAAATACCTACAAATTAGGGATTTTATAATGAAAAAGGGGGGTGGCAGTGCTGCATTCCGGAATATTCAGTTAACATAAACAATGGTTCAAAACAACAGAGTCAAAACAGGGGAAATATATAACAATTTAATTGGCGGTTTTCCTGATGATCTGGATAAACATACCCATAACTGGCAGAACAAATTAGGAATTTCTGAGACCTCAATCCAGAACGCATTCGACCTTTCCCAATCGCTATTAATGTCAACCAAAAATTGCAAGCCCAATTTATAAAACCTTTTTTCAACTGTACTATATCCCCAATAGAATAGCCAAATGGAGTACAGGTAAAGGGACACTGTACCCTAGATGTGCGATGCCTGAAGTTGATTTAATACATATGTTCGTCACATGTAGGACACTTAGCACTTCAGACGGGAAATCTCTATTTTTCTTTCAGGAATCTTTGAAACACGAACAGAGATTTCAACAGCTGAAATAATACTGGGGACAGAAGCGGATACTTGACCCGATAAAATGAAGGGACTTCTGTTTGTATCAATGGCAGTGCTTAGAATTTCTCTCTGGCATCGGTCTGGCTAGACCCACATCCACCAACATTTCAGCAATGGCGGGCACGATTGCTAGCAACATATAGGCTGGTGATAGCTATCTATAGCAGGAAGGGTATGAACAAGAAAAAGAAAGGATTAGAAATATGGAACCCTCTTACACAATGGATAGAATGTCCAGATTAGTCATGTCTTTAATTACTCCGATAGAAATATTATTATTATTTTTTTTCTTTTTTTTCTCGAAATTGCATCTCTTTTTGTTCACAACATCCAATGTATATATATACCATTTAAAATGCCTGTATGGGGGTCGGGGAGGGGGGGTGGCGGTGGGGTGGGCTGTTCAAAAATGTTAAGACTTCAATATAGAACTGTTTAAACAAAAAAAATAAAACTATTCAGAATAAGGGATTATTCCTAAATAAGTATAATTAATATACTCCCCACCCTATACCCATACAAAACACACAACCTGAATATTAATTTAACTAAAAAAAAGATATACAATTAACATAAATAATTATCACTTTAATAATTATCGCTGGGATGCTCAAGAGTAGCCATGCGCTATAAAAGAAAGTATTCATTCATTCATTCATTCAATTATAAATAATTACAAAAAAGTATCAATAAATTATATTTAATTAACGTGCCGCCCCACACCTCAAAAGTAAACAAAAAACAATAATTAGACTATTGACATACATATTTATCAAATAAATATTTAATAATATCAATAAAGAATGCCTTCTAAATGAATTATAATAAATGTACTACCCACCCTATACCCCTGCAAAACCCACATCCTGCACCTAAAACTTAACAAGAAAAAGATTGATTATACAATTAACATACATTATTATCAATTACATAATTGATATTAATTAAAAAATATGTATGAATTAATATAATGAATTTACTTGCTACCTTATACAACTACAAAACTTAAAACCAATGGACAAGAATCTTTTTATTTTTTTTATTTTCCGTAACATAAGAAAGCAAGCTGATACCACAGAACTAATCTGTGGAGTCATTGAGAGATCACTGCTGATTTTTACGCCTAGGCTTTTTGCGGAAGGAACTGGGGTGGGCGGGGGGCCCAGAGCGGGAGGCCAGAAGCTGGAATTCCAGGGGTTAGAGGGCATAAGTGTCAAGACCAACTCTGTCTTATCAGGATTAAGCTTCAATTGGTTGGTGTTCATCCAAGAGCTGATGTAAGTCATAGTCGACTGAAGATTGATTTCAGAGAGTCTTGTGGGTTGAATGTTAAATAAGAGTTGCAGGTCATCTGCGTAGTTATAGACCTGGGCACCCATTTCCCTCAGGGATGATATTAGAGGTTGCATGTATAGGTTGAATAAAAGGGGGGATAATGAGGAGCCCTGTGGGACTCCGCAGGAGAGCCGCCCTTTTTTTGAGCAGAAATTGCCCAGTCTGACAGATTGGAATCTGTTTGTCAGGAAGGATTGTATCCACCTCAGGGCCTGTCCTCCGACCCCAGCGCTGTGGACACGGTCGATCAGGATGTTATGATCGACCGTGTCAAACGCAGCTGAAAGATCAAGGAGGATCAGGGCCTGGGGGGAGTTAAGGTCCGCCCCCTTGCGTAGCTCATCCATGACCGTTACAAGGACTGCCTCGGTCGAGTGGGCAGGCCTAAAGCCAGCTTGGTGAGGGTCGAGATAATGAGACTCCTCAATGAAAGAACTCAAACATTCCGTCACATGTGTCTCAAGTACTTTACTGAGATAGGGTAGGAGAGATATAGGACGATAGTTGCTCAGCACTTGAGGGTCCGCCCCAGGTTTCTTGAGGATGGGGAGGACCTCAGCACTTTTAAACGAGTCAGGGACTGTTCCACTGCCGAGGGAGGTGTTGAGCAGGGATATGGGGGGATCAGGGCACGCGCTGAAGGCTTCGCGAAGTATGTGGGGGGGACCACTATCGAGAGGAAAGCCAGATTTGACCCTGTTCGTCAGTTTGGAGAATGAGTCCAAATTTATAGATGGGAAATGAACCAGTAAAGGGGGATGAATTACGCCAGGTGAGGCAGAAGGATTGGGGGTGCTGGGCAAGGGGATACTGGATTTTATAGTATCGATTTTTTCGAAAAAGTACTTATTTAGCCTGTTGCATAGATCTTGAGAGTGCACAGGTTGTGCTGACAGTCTCTCCATCCCTGTCAGTTCGTCGAATATTAATTAATTTACTTCCCACCCTATTCCCCTATAAACCCCATAACACACTATGGTAATAAAAATAACAAAAACAATTACATTACATTTAAAAAATACTATTAAATTACTAACCATCTTAAAAAACAACAATAATACAATTAACATATATATTAAAATACACAAAAATAATAAAACATCAATATTATTAAAAACTATGGGGCTGATTATGATGAGTGTGGGTTCGTGTCGGACCCAACGACATCTGCACCAGCGGTCCGCCTTCTGCATTGCGATGCGGCAGGCGGAGACATTGGGCAGAAGAACCTTCTGCAGCTCTGTCGACATACTCAAGGAGCTCGTCAGTGCTCGGAACCCACCCTAATCCCCTAATGACAGCGCAGCCAAGCTCGGCTCTGCCATCGTGATTATGGTGGCCCTTTCCAACAACCTTTTCATGTCGGCCTTTCCAACATGAAAAAGCTTTTGGTAAGAGTCTTTTGGGGACTCTGAATAAATGAATGTAGAACTTGTAGAGCACTGGAATCAGCCCCTGAGGGGTATATCTGAGCTGACAGCGTAGAAAATAGTGGATAGTGGGACGCTCAGTTATTAAAAATCTCAGTTTTCAGTAGTTTCTTGAATTTAAGAAGATTAGGGCACTTGCTTAAGGAAATCGGAGTGAGTTCCAAAAACATGAGGCAAGGTAGGCAAAAGATTTGTCACCGGTTCAAAGTGTATTAAACAGAGAGACGACTAGTAGGGCATTCTCTCCAGAACACAGAGATCTGCCAGGACAGTAATGTACAAGTTTTTCTACCAGATATCTGGGTCCCCTGTCATTAATTGTTTTATGGACCAAGAAGCAGATTTTAAACTTGATTTTTTCCTGGATGGGGAGCAAATGAAGGCATTTCAGTAATGGCAAAAATGCTGATCTGGGAGGCATATAAGAAGCCAGCCTTGTTTGCAGCTCCCCGAAGTGCATTGTGGTAGTCAAGTCGACTGACTACCAGAGCTTGGATTAGGGCCTTACGAACAGATAGGGGAGAAGGTAGAACACTCTCCAAAGGAGCTTCAGCATGGGAAAACAGGAGCCTGAAATGGCAGCCACTTGGTCTTTTATAGATAAAGAGAGGTCCAGATACACTCCCAGATTTATTGATTTGGTTGTAGGGGTGAGGGCAGGGCCTAATTCTGAGGGCCACCAATCAGAGGACCACAGAATTTGTGCTTTGCCGAACGGAAGAACTTCAGTTTTATCGGCATTCAACTACAGAAAATTCTTCGTCATCCAGTTAGAGAAAGCTCACATACCGTCTGCAAAGAGTTGTTTTGTCGCCATTTCAAACGAAAAAAGAAGTTGCGTGTTATGCATGTCTCTGATGATATTTGCAAGGGGGGCCACATATATGTTAAAAGGGGTACGACTGAGGCACAAGCCATGAGGAACCCCCTCCATCAGGGATTTAGTCCCAGAACAAAAGGGACCCAGATTAACAGTTTGTTTGCACTGCTCTAAAAAGCTGGAAAGCCTTTGAAGAGCCGGCCCTACCACACCAATTTCTGTCAGTCTTTGCAGTAGCCTAAGATAAGCTACAGTATCAAAAGCTGTGGACAAATACAGCAGCACTAATGATACTGCCCTAATATTATCTAAAGAAAGTTTAATATAGTCCATCACACCTATAAGGGTGGATTCGGTTGAGTGTCTTGCTCTAAACCCGGACTGTGATGGGTCCAGACATATTTGGGCTTCAATATATTCTATAAGCTGCAAATTGATATCCCTCCAAAAGTTTGCTTATGAGCCGAAGGAGAGAAATAGGGTGATAGTCTGATAACTCTGCCAACGGCGTGTAAATCATTTTGCAAATTGGAGGGATTTAAGCAAATTTCCGAGCCAGAGGGACTTTTCCCTCACACAGGGAGTAATTATCTAATATTGGAGGGGTGAAATACTTTGCCAGCAAGGCAAATAGTCTAGCTGGAAGATGTCTGTAGGGGAACATGAAAAGCTGCATCTCTTCTACTTTAGAATCCTGCAAGGGGGGGAAGCCAGCTAGAACAACATATTTGTTTCTGGAGGCTGTATAAGGAGGAATGAGAGTGTCCGAGATACTAGTGTATCTGGGAAATTTGTCATAGATGTAATAAATCTTATCATTAAAAAAACTGGAGATATTATCACATACAATCTGCGAAGCAATGATAGGGTTAGTGCAGGCAGTCGGACAGGTAAATGATTTATGGATCGTTTAAAGTGACCCTTGACCCTGCTTGCAGGCCAGGCCACCCCCCCTGCTGCCGAACAGCTCCACCAGCTGATTGCTGCTCAGGTTCTGTGCGTGTTCGCGCCCACTGTCTGCCACTGATCACCGCCATGATCTGGGTCAGACCTGCGCTTCTGTTTTGGTTTTCTGCTCTTGTTCTGTGCTCTGTTATATCTTCGGTGCCTTTTTTAGCCCCTTTCTCGCTCTGGTCGCACTCCCCTCCCCCTTGCTCTCTGTTTATCCCGCTCTTTCTGCTGATACCCCTGAAGCCACACCCCCTTGCTGCCCCACTTCCGCCTCCCAGCTGCTCCTCCCTCCCTCAACCCCTTATATGGCGGCTGCCTTTCGACAGCAGGAGTGACCCCTGACCCGTCTTGCAGGCCAGGTCACCCCCCTGCTGCCGAACAGCTCCACCAGCTGATTGCCGCTCCTGCTCCTGTGCGTGTTGGTGCAGGCTGTCTGCCACTGATCACCGCCGTGACCTGGGTCAGACCTGTGCTTCTGTTTTGGTTTTCTGATCTTGTTCTGTGCTCGGCTATGTCTTCTGTGCTTTTTTTAGCCCCTTTCTCGTTCTGGTCGCCCCCCTTCCCCCTTGCTCTCTGTTTATCCCGCACTTTCCGCCAATACCCCTAAGGCCACGCCCCCTTGCCGCACCTCTCCCACCTCCCAGCTGCTCCTACCTCCCTCCACCCCTTATATGGCGGCTGCTGCTCAGAAAGCAAAGGCAAGCCCGTCTGCGCCCGTCCGCACCTGGACCACGCCCAGCACCAGAACCTCTGTACCCCAAGCTCTCCCCACCCCCGGACTGCGATACAACACCAACACCCTCCATGCTCTCAACAGCGGCAGAGACCACCGCTGCTTCCAGGTCACCCCGAAACGCACTCACGGACCCTTCTCCTGCCACACCCGCAACTTCACTTGCGACAGAACCACCAAACCTCCTAGGACTGGACCCAACCACCTCCGCTGTATACTCCTCAACACTCGCTCTGCACGCAAACAGGCTGTCAAACTCTGGGACCTGCTTGACACCTTTGAACCAGATGTTGCCTTCCCCACAGAGACCTGGTGGAATGACTCCTCAGCACCTGACATCGCCATAGCCATCCCGGATGGCTACAAGATCTCCCACAGAGACCGCACCAACTGGAGAGGAGGAGGAATAGCCATCGTCCACAAGTCCACCCTCCAGGTCCACACCCTCGCAGACGACCCCCTCAATTCCGCCATACACCTTCACTTCCGGATCCACACCTACCCCAACACCACCCTCAGAGGAACACTCATCTACAGACCCCCTGGACCCTGAGCCCTCTTCAGCGACTCCATCGCCGACCTCGCCAGCACACACGCACTCGCCTCCACAGACTACATCCTCCTCGGAGACCTGACCCCCATCTCGAGAACAACAACTCCACCGCCCTGATCGAGAACCTCGCCAACCTCGGCCTCCGACAATTCGTCACCGAACCCACCCAAGCCTCCGGCCACACGCTCGACCCTGTCTTCTCCACAAGCACCCACCTCACCTTCAACCATACCACCGAACTCCACTGGACTGACCACCGATGCATCCATTTCACCTTCAAGAAACCAACCACGCACCACCGCACCCAACAGCTGCCTCACCACTGCTGGAGCAAAGTCACCGAAGACCAGCTGATCACCACCCTCGCACAGAACCCACCCACCGACCCCACTGACACAGACGCCGCCACCCGAAATCTCAGACAGTGGATCAACGACTGCGCCAACATCCTCGCCCCGATCAAGAAACCCTCCATCAACCACCCCAGCAAGAAAGCCACCTGGTTCACTGAAGAACTCCAGATCTCCAAACGAAAATGCCGGAAGCTGGAAAAGAAATGGCTTCACGACCACGCACCAGACAGCCGCGCAGTCCACAAGGACGCCGTCCGCAGACATCACCACCTCATCAGAACAGTCAAGAGATCGTCCTTCAAAGCCAGACTGGACAACATCACACACGACAGCAAAGAACTTTTCAACATAGTGAAGGAACTCTCCAACCCCAGCGCCAATACCAACGACATCCCACCCTCGCAAGATGTGTGCGACTCACTAGCCACCTTCTTCCAGCGCAAGATCACCGACATCCACGACAGCTTCAACTCCTCATCCGCCCGACCACAACAAACCACACCCTGAACGTCACATGCACCAACCAGCTGACCTCCTTGTCCTACATCAACTACGAAGAGACACGCAAGATTATGAACTCCATCCACTCAGGATCCCCGTCAGACCCCTGTCTACATCATATTTTCAACAAAGCTGACACAACCATCGCACCCCAATTGCGGAAGATCATCAACATCTCCTTCGACACAGCAACATACCCCGAAAGCTGGAAGCACGCCAAAATCAACGCACTCCTCAAGAAATCAAAAGCGGACCCCAATGACCTCAAGGCGAAGGTCATCGAGAAAATTGCCAAGATGCAGCTGATCCACCACCTCGAGGACAACAACATTCTAGACCCATCCCAGTCTGGATTTAGACGCAACCACAGCACCGAAACTGCCCTCATCGCCGCCACAGACGACATCAGGCGCCAGCTAGACAACTGTGAAACTTCAGCCCTCATCCTCCTGGACCTATCAGCCGCCTTCAACACGGTCTGCCACTGCACACTAAGAACACGCCTCCAAGAAGCCGGCATTAAGAAGAAGGCTCTGGACTGGACCACGTCTTTCCTCTCCGGCAGAACCCAGAGAGTCTGCCACCCGCTCTTCCGATCCAAAGCCACCGACATCCTCTGCGGCGTACCCCAGGGCTCATCCCTCAACCCGACCCGGTTCAATGTCTACATGGCCCCCCTCGCACAAGTGGCCCACCAGCATGACCTGAACATCATCTCCTACGCTCCAGCTCATCCTCACCCTCATCAAGGACCCACACACCACCAAAACCAACCTCCACGAGGGAATGAAGGCCGTCGCCGAGTGGAAGAGGAGCAGCCTCCTGAAACTGAACTCGAACAAGACGGAGGTCCTCATCCTAGGTCCCACCTCCTCTGCGTGCGACGACTCCTGGTGGCAGACCACACTGGGAGCAGCTTCAACACCCAAGGACCACGCACGCAACCTAAGATTCATCCTCGACTCCTCCCTCTCCATGTCGAAGCAGGTCAACACCATCTCTTCCTCCTGCTACAACACCCTCCTGCATTATTCGCAGGATCTACAAGTACATCCTGACCGAAACAAGAAGAACAGTGACCCAAGCCCTCGTCAGCAGCAGGCTGGACGACGGCAACGCACTCTACTCAGGAATCCCGGCCAAACACATGCGACGACTACAATGCATCCAGAACGGCCCAGCCCGACTGATTCTCATCGTCCCCCCGCCACAGTCACATCACCTCCCACCTAATAGACCGGCACTGACTCCACGTTAACAAGAGGATCACCTTCAAATTCCTCACCCACGCACACATAGCACTCCACAACATCGGACTAGCCTACCCGAACGACAGACTCAACTTCTACACTCCCACACGCCAGCTCCGCTCCGCCAGCCTCGCCCTTGCCGCAGTCCTGCACATCATACGAACGACCTCCGGCGGCAGATCCTTCTCCTTCCTCGCCGCCAAGACCTGGAACACCTTCCCCACCCACCTACGGACGACCCAAGACCTGCTCACCTTCAGAAGGCTTCTCAAGACCTGGCTTTTCGAGCAGTAGCAGCACCCCCCCTCTCAGCACCTTGAGACCCTCACAGGTAAGTAGCACGCTTTACAGGTTCGCTGATTGATTGATTGATTCTCTTATTGAAAGTTCCTTTGCGGAATTCTCTGCTTGACCTAATGCGCATAAAAATGTATTTTCCAAGTTAACTTAATGTTTTAATGGTAGGAGGTAATCCCCAATTGAAATATTTCTTGCTCTGCTTGGGTTATACACCACATTTTTCCAGCTTTTTTCACTTAGATTTCTCCCTAAGATGTTGTGGGGTAAACCAATTTGCATGCGTTTTTTGAGATTTGGGCTGCTGTACCATGAGTGGAGTATAGAAAAACAATGGTCCTCAAACCAATCAGTCTCAATAGTGAAATTATTTATAATGTTTTCTTAGTTTAAGAGCTAAAGTAAATTGTCCTTGTGGACAACAATGCTCAAGCACAAAGTTTTTGCAATGATACACATATATACGTATTAAGAATTAGAAAAATGGATGTGCAGAGACTAAACGTTGTATGAAACAACATGAATTTATATTCATTTGTAGAGCATTAATCACTAGACGTTTTCAGAATGGCTGCTCCAAGTGGAACATGCAAATAAATAGTGCTCGAAGGTTGAGTAGGTGGGGAAGTATTCCCAGGGTGAAAAATAAAGAGAAAATAGAAAGGTTCAATGTGGGATTGATCAAGGGTATCAATCTTGGTGTCCTGTCCCAATACTAGTTTACATGGTCTATTTACATTTAATTTTACAATCACAGATTGGAATCATCTGTGTCACGTAATCTATAAGGGCTGGGTGGGTCCAGGTACGTGGGTTGGTATTCGCCGTCATTTCGACTCGGCTTGTGGCATATGGGACAGTTGAGCAGGTGCCTGTGAGTCTTCCTCAGGACGGTATTGGTGGGGGATTGGAAGCAACCAACATGTGGTTTTAACACCTCATCTAATAGGAAGAGAGTAACTAACAGTCCAACATTCAATCTAGCTCATCCAATAACCAACACAATAGGTTCATAGTAAAACTTACCCACACAGGGACCATTGCAGGAAGTGAAGCCGTTTCAATGGCACAATTTCAATTCCAACGGATGCCAAGTCGTCAGTCCGATAAACAACTCAATTGTCCAGGTTCTGTGTGTACAAAAACCTCCCTTAAAATCACTCACAACAACAGGGTCTAACAGGTGCCTAGATAAGTGAAACACTGTTCCATCTGTGTGAAAAAAGGCTGCACATACAGCCTGATGGAGATCCTTAAGTTTAATATTTATATCCCCTGGCTTGTCAAAGGTAGGTGGTCTAATCTTGTTCGAGGAAACCTCTTTTGAGATGCTATGCCATTGTTGCATGACCTTCCCAATGGGAGGGCTGGTGGCACCAGACTGATGAGTGCTATTAATCTGGCAGTTGATTAGTGAGTGGTCTGACCAGATCACTGGCACCGGGGGGGGGGGGGGGGGGGGGGGTTGGAATGCATGTGAGGAGAGTTGGTAAGAATAAGGTCTAGCGTATGCCCTGCTGCATGGGTGGGTTCTGAGTTAATTATTTCAAATCCTAGGGAGGCCATGTCTGCCCGGAAGAGAGCAGCGTCCATATTCTCTCTATTTTCACTATGTATGTTAAAGTCCCCAAGTAATAAGAATTGTTTAGAAGAGGTGACGATGGGGCAATACTTTCCATTCATTTTAAAGAGGAATCCTTAAGAGGCCCTGGGGGGCGATATAATAAGGAGCCTTTCCAGCAATCCAGGGGTGAAATTTCAAAAGTCAAATCTCTATTGAATTGTCTAAAGAAGTATCTGTTAGAGTGATATTCAGAGATGATTTAAAAACAATAGCAACGCCTCCACCTATTTTATAATCCCTCTTTAGATGCAAAAATCGATTTTGGTCTGGGAGGGCTAATTCAATGGATGGAATGAAAGAGAGTTTGAGAGAGGTAGAATTCCTACGTAGGGGGACTGGGAATTCAATAAATCCCATATTTCACTGCAATGTTTAGGCAAGGATCTAACGTTTATTAAGAAGGTTCTCCAACTGTAGGTAGAACAAAGCAAAGCCTTTCTGCCTAAGTTCACAAAAGTGCTTGCTAGTGGCTTCAAATCAACCGAGTCTTGGAGGGGGTATTGCGCACCCCTGCAGATCTTGCTATAAGACTCTGGAAGTGGCAGTATATATAAAAAAAATGGCCCATCCAGGTTGGCTGCAGCACGTTTAAATGACAACCCAGTGAGACAGCAGCCAAATTAACCAACTGGCTTCTGCAATTTAGATCAGCCCTAGTGTAGGTGTGCCTCAGTAAGAATGGCTATTCCCAGGAACAGGCGTCCTGGCTCCTGGCGACTGCAAGGCGCGGACAGGCGCAGACAGGCTTGCATTTGGCACCCCATTGGTGCACCAGTGGTGCGTCCCCTGCACTTCCGTGGGATCCTGTCCATTAAGTAGACAGGCTGAGGATGATTTTGCTGCCTGCACTGAAATGTCATAACTGGAAGTGGCGTGACCGGAAAATATGGGAAAAGCAAACACTAGACTGCTCACACTCTCCATTCAATTGGGAATGACCCGCTGTGGACAGGAGTGTGAGCGAAGAAGCTACTGGGCAGGGAAAAGTGCACATTGGGGGGAAGTGGTTTAAACACATACTTTTTAACAGAGGCACATTAAAATATTAAAATAAAGCTGCATTTGGGGTTAGTTACCCTAGATACACTAGAGACATGCAGAGCAACCCATACCCAAAACACATGCTGAGAGTCACTTAAAAACAAAGCACTGTAATATTATTTAATCCACACAACATATAAGCATGCAACTAGCCTCTAACAGCCTGATTCATGTACGGGCCGTTTTGCGTGGCCCTAATAGCGAATCATAGCGACTCGCTATTGAGGACACGCAAAACGGCATTCATGTAGGAATTGCTAATAAAATAGCGATTCCTACATGTTCTTTATTTGCGAGTAGCAATTTGCTACTCGCAAATACTCCCCATTCATTCCTATGGGCCAAGAGGCCCATAGGAATGAATGGGGAGTATCCCTTATTTGCGAGTAGCAATTTGCTACTCGCAAATGAGATAGCGACTGAAAGGGTGCCAGGGGTGTCCAAAGGACGCCCTGTAGCACCCCTAAAATGCACATTTGGACAGGTGTTGCGCACACACATGTCCAAAGGACATGTGTGTGTGCAACATGCAACTTGGAAAAATGCTTTTAAAAGCATTTTTCTGAGTTTCTGCTATTTACCGACAGGTCTGACCTCTCGGTAAATAGCGGCCCCAAAAGTGCTAAATCGCAATTTCAGGATGTGTCATGAATAGCATTTGAGGAATCTCTAATAGAGATTCCTTAAATGCTATTCCTCGCATATTTGCGACTTCTTAAATAGCGATTTTTGCATTTGGTATCATGAATACCAAATGCAAACATCGCACTCGCAAAGGGCCAGATTCTCAGAATCTGGCCCTTTTGCGAGCGCTATTGCCTACATGAATCAGGCTGCTAATTCCAAGTGAGTCCGGAGGATCCTGTCCATTAAGTAGAAAGGCTGAGAACGATTTTGCTGCCCGCCCTGAAACGCCGTAACCAGAAGTGGCATGACCGGAAAATGTGGGAAAAGCAAACACTAGATTTCTTGCACTCTCCACACAAACAGGAATGACCCACGGTGGACTGGAGTGTGAGCAATGAAGCTGCTGAGCAGGGAAAGGTGCAATTTGGGGGTAAGTGGTTTAAAAACACATCCTTTTAACAGAAGCACATTAAAATATTAAAATAATGCTGCGTGTGGGGTTAGTTACCCTAGTTACACTAGAGACATGCAGAGCAACCTGTACTCAAAGCACACGCTGAGAATCACTTAAAAATGAAGCACAGTAATATTAATTAATCAACAACAACAGATAGGCATTCAACTAGCCTATGAATCCACTGGCCCTCTGCTTTGCGGACTCAACATCCCTGCACCGTAGCTGCTGGCCACGTGGTGCAGGGATGTTTACGAACATCCATTCTACAAGAGAAGCTTGTGTTGTGAGCCTGTTCCGCCAACTGCACAAGCTTCCATTGTAGAATGGATGTTTCCAACCGATCTAAGGGCGGTCACATCAAAATCAGGCAGTTCGAACAACCGACATGTCCGCATGACATCATATTCAGAGCCAATGTTTTTAACATTGATCTTACTTAATTTACAATCAATATTCTTGTCCATGATATTCAAAGCTCACGATATTTCTGTGTCACATGTTTTCCAACTCAATATTTGTTTCAGTCGATATTATTGACTACAGGTTGAGAATAAGCAAGTTAAGTTTGGGACAAACTTCGGCTTGCATGTGCCACAAAACACCTTCGAACATTTTGGTGTCAGCTGTGCTGTGCAAGGATGGCACCCAATGTGACTGAGTGAACAACAACCTCAGTATGAAGCTGTGGATCAAAATATTCCATTTTAGTAGCAATCTCAATAGCTTGCTTGTGTTTCTGGAAGCTTTCTTCGCATTCATGTGATCAAAGAAAATAAACATTGCTTTTCTTCAAGACTCTTAATGAAGCCTGGCAGTTGACAGCACTGGCAAATTAGCTGGATCAGGTGTCATGACCCTATCAGAATACATATGGGCAGAGAACAGAATCAACATCAGCGAACAGCTAACACACTTTGCATGAGAGCTTTGTCATGGTCCTTGTTATGCTCCTTTTGTGTAACACCTAAAAACAATATATCACCACTGTAATTGAGAGAATTCATTACATGATGTATGATACGTCGAATGACATTTTGGAATAGCTCTGCAGCTGATGGTACACCAAAACATAGTAGCTGATTATGACTTCGGAGCAGTTGAGGTGATTCTCTACCTGCACAGTTGCGCCAAACCTATGCAAGGACCGCCCCTAGTATTATGAGTTGAACTCATGTACGGTGAACAGTCCTTCATGTTTCCCATGGTGGTGCCTGAAAAACAGGCACCACAATGGGAATGGCAAAAAGTTCCCACACGGCATGGATGGTGACATCCATGCTGTGCTAGAACTTTGGGGGAATACAGACAGAAGGCCACATGGTGGGCCCCCCTGAATGTATCCCCATGGCAGGTGGACATTGGGGTTCAGCAGGGCCCACTTTGTTCCTCCGCTGCAAACCTTTCAATGGCGGGGCTCCCAACAGTCCTGCTGAGCATCTTACATTTTGGCACAGCTGCGCCACCGCAAGCAAAATACTGCTCCCTGGTGCAGCCAACGGTCCTCCACCCTAACGACTTTCAAAGTTGTAATGTGGCGTACGGTGGACCGCCACTGTGAGTCTGGCCATTGGAGAACCACCAGACTCGAAATTTGGCCCTCGGTTTCTTACATAAGTACAGACCAACATGAGTAGAAAAGATTGTATGTACCTGCACTCCTCTTTCCAACTGATGATGTCCTTTATTCAGATCTAGGCAAGAAAATACCTTGGTGCCATTCAATTGTGTTCTCATGTCAGCAATTTTCGAACCTGGATGCCTTTCTCTTTAAAAATGTCTCTTTTGTTTGACACATATCCATGCAGATGCATACAGCTCCATTACTGGTATTTTTGGGTACTACCACTATGGGAGAAACCCATTGAGTTGGACTAGTGGAAAGCTCAATTAGATCATGTTTGAGTAAAGATTCAAGTTCTTTTTCAACAGCTTTCTGTAAGTGAAAGGCAATTCAGCTGTGTCTTTGAGCAATAGAACGGATGTCATCATTAATGTGTAATTTGACTTTCATAGTCTTGAGTTTTCCCAACCAATGAAACATAGGAGGGAATTGACTTACCATAACGTGATGAGGATTCATGCTATAGTTCACGGATCTCAGTCCCATATCAGCATCTGTGCTGAAGCTGATCAAATAGGCGCTTGTCGCCGTACCTTGAAGTACTTGAATGGGTGCTTGTACTTTTGTTTTCTTTTGCTTAATCGTTGCTACAAATGAACCTTGGCTTTTTAGTGGCGTCAATGCACCCCACATAAACACTTTAGTTTTCCATGGCACAAGTCAGGCTAATGGGGACAGTATATTATTTTTCTTCTCAGACATAATGTTTATTGACGCTCCACTATCAATAATGAAAGTTATTGTACAACCATTGACATTTAGGGGTCGATTACGATGTCGTTTGGAAAGTATTCAGACCAACTCGGTTTTGGAATCGTTTCCGACCGACTCTGGATCTGTAAGTCCGACCAACTGAGTTGGCGATCCAGCGCGCGCAAGGTAAATTGTTTTATTTATTTAATGACTTACCTTACTCCTTTCCATCGTATGTCGTACGCCACTAACCCCCCACCCTGCCCCTCTCCTGCCCCACCCAACCGCCCGCAGCACTCCCTCAGCGAGCTGCCTCTGCTTGTAACGTAGGCAACCTTGAACAATAGTGCGAGGGCGCCTGCATTGGCGCTAGCCATCACATATTGCGCTAGCACATAGAAAGGCCAGGAATTCAACATATATTAGCGAATAACATGCATTCCTGCTCTCTCCATCAAATAAGTTGTGTTTTGTTGCATAAAATCTTAGTAAATCTGAGCCTGTGTACCTGCACAATCGGTGTTAGAAGGGACTCCGCAATAATCTGTGCGCGATTCTATAATGTCTTAGTGCTCTGGTACGCAAAATAAAATGGGCTCAAAGACAGCGTTGGCAGTTTTGAAAGACAAAATAAGAGATTAAAGAACTTTAAATTACATTGCTATCTTGTTTTGATTATTTTTATTTTTATTTTTTCATAACCATAACCCAGTACCCTTGCTTATCTGTTTTATTGCATGGCAGAAGTCATTGTAAATTGCCAGTATGTTTTTTTATTTTTGTGCAACAAATGCTACAAGTGTTCTATAAAATGTAAATGTGAATGCCATTGATCTGTTGCAAAATCCAGGGGCTCTGCACATTGTAGAGTATCCCAGTAGTTGTAATATTTTTAAAAGACTACTTCACTTCCTTGTAGAGAATAGATCAATAGATCTGTTTCCAGTTTTGGTCGACTGTAAAGCTAGATCGGTTCTTATAGCATCAGAATGCATTTGTATCACACAACTAAGCAAATTACGGCACAGTTGCTTTCTGCATGAGACAAAACACACCGTCACACAACTAAGCAAATTACGGCACAGTTGCTTTCTGCATGAGACAAAACACACCGTCTAGAAGGAATGATCAATTAAACATAGGAGGGAAGATTAAAAACCAAGTTCAATTAATCATGCAGCTGACCCAAAAAGGGCCCATCAATAACCTGGCGCATCCCAGACCATTGTGCAGTGATGCAGGATAGAGCTTTTCTGAAAGCGACCATTTAATAAGACGTGCAATGACCCATAGGCTACACCTGGATAATTGCATTCAGGAGTGTGGCGGATCGGGGCTGGGACTGCAAGGGATTCCGCTTCGATGGTCAAAGGTGTTGTCAAGCTGCAGCTCACACATTGCCACGTGATGGGAGGGGGGTCGCCGCAATCTGCGAGGCGGACAGAAGCAGGGACGAGGCAGACATGCTGCACACAAAAGGCACACATGTCAATGCTGCTTAGCTTTACGGCCGCTAATTAGCTGGTCCTCTAAGCAGGCTGCTCTGCTCTCTGTGGCTCTTCCTTCTTCACGTCTGTCTTAATTGCAAGGTCTGTTGTCATGGGAAGTGTGCCTCGTGACCTGGAGAGCATGTCTATTTTTATGAAGAAACAATGCCAGGGCTTTTTGTGGCTCCCCCCATCCCCACTCACATACTCATACAGAATACAAAAGGGAAATACTGAGCATTGCTTTCTATGGCTCTCATTTGCAAGAGGCCTGCTCCGCCAGAGCATCACTTTTTATGAGGATCGGGTGGCGTGGGCCTCTCAATCATCTGGATAAGGCGACACAAAGACACCCTGCGTAGCTTTGCATGGCTTCATGTATATGGAGAAAGGTTATGCGCTGCCTTGCCTTACTCTGTGTCAAGGAGGCCTTCCATGGGCATTGCTGGGGTTGTACACACTCAAAACCCATGGGTTTTCAACTTGGGGAAGCGCCAAACATGTACGCCTCACCAGAGCAAGCAAACGAGGAGGAATGTTTATATTTCTCCTTGTTTTCCCCCTTTCAACGTGTGCTGCATTCTGCAGCACACATAGAAAGAGGAAAATGGCTCTCATGAGTGTTTTTGTGCAGGAAGGACCCCCCTCCGATACAAAACAATCATGCCAACAAAAGCCTATGTTGGCACTCATCTGCAAATTGCTTCTGCTGGCTTAAAGAACAGGACTGTATCCTCTCTTGTAAATATGGTGCATTCCTGCCCTTTCGAATTGGCGTAGGGCAGCGCAGCAAACTGACTGGCGGCACTGCCCTTCACCAATTCTTTTTAAATGAAGCCCTCTATTTCCACCATGGTGACCATCCGAAAATATAAATATATTTCCAATTGTACATTCATAGAAGGAGCGTTCCTCGATCAGAAGCGCCACATCATTCACACAAGATACGGGTGTAAAAGGCAACTTTTGTTTTTTTTGTTCTTGGCAGGATCTTTTTGTCTTTGTATCCTTCAGTCTGTATAACTTTACTTACATGTTCCTGTTACGATGCTTGATGATAATGTAGTAGGCAAACATGGTTGACTTAAGCATTCATTAGGATGAGAAGTGTTAGGGGGTGCGCATACCTTTGTTTTGCTGCGTAGATTGTGCCTCCTTGGATTTTCTGCTGCTGTGAGTTGCCCTCTGCCGCAACTTATCCCAAAAAGTAACTTTTTCTACCAAGGTGTCTTCCACTCAGTGACTTAAAAAACTCTATTGAATATTTACTGTTTAACCATTTGTCCTCACTAACCAAATGCCCCCTAGTTACACATTACATGGGTTTGACAATAAAAAACAAGATAAACGAAAAATAGGCACTTTGAAATCTTGGATTCAGAACGTGTGGCCCCTAAGGGCTTCCTACCGTCCTGGGTTGTAGGGACTGACTACAAAAGAGATGGCAACACTAACAACTAATTTGCACAAAGGGATTTTGGCAAGACAGAGACATCTAAGTACATAAATGTTTTGGTCTTGTCTAGCCAGTCAAAGAGACATGTTCTGTTTAATGTGTGGGCTGCAGCCTGCCCTCAGGTTTCCCATTTGCTCACTTCATCATCTATCTCATATTCTTAGTTGCCATTTGTCCTTGGCATAATGGTTAGGTTTCTTTTTGTATTTAGAACTCCATCCAGAACATGGACGAAGTACTTGTAAACATCCACTGCTCCAGTTTCTACTAATTTTAGGACCATGTTTTTCCTTTTTTTGAGCATTCTACACAGTGCTCGTGCTTTTACCAGCTCCATCTCCTCCCACCCACACTCATGCCCTATCCAGAATCATCCTCTCCTCCATCACAGCTTTTCCCTTTGTTGCTTCTTTACATTTCCCCCACCTCATCCCTCCAGTCTCTGCTTGTTTCCTTTCACCTCACCGTGCATGCTCCATCCTCAAATCACCCTGACCCCATCACTGCTTAAAATCCCATTGTAGTCTGTTTTGTTCTAGTGAGTGGTTTTGTTCTGCCTTTTATTGTCCTGTAAGTTTATAGCTGATGTGATGATTGGAGCATGTGTGCACTGCTGTTTTCACTTCTAACACATGTACTCTCAGTTTGTTTTCCACACGTGTAGGCACTAGGTGTGTGAGTATTTACACCATATGTGGTTGTTTGGCAACGGCATTTATAGACCTCAGGGGCCTCATTTATGAAAAGTGACGCATCGCTGCGTGAAAACAGTGATGCGTCACTTTTCACTGCGCACTCCTTGCGACACCAATGATGCGTCATATTTAATGTATGACGCATCATGTCGCAAGGACTTACAGATACGTCAGTATTTCTGACGCATCTGTAAGCGCAAAAGTGACGCATTGCTGGAGTGTGTCACAAAAGTGACGCAACTCCAGCAATGCGTCCTTTCACATGGGGAAAGCCCCATGTGAAAGGGCTTGCGTCAGTCTTACGCCTGCTGTGAGGCAGGCGCAAGATTTTGATGCAACAGCATCCTAAAAGTGACGCAGTGAAATCTCATAGATTTCACTGCGTCACTATTATGAGGCTTTTTGCGGGGGAACGCCCCCTCTGCATACATTATACCTGACGCAGGTATAATGTGGCGCATGGATTTAAAAAGTGACGCATCTACCTAGATGCGTCACTTTTTAAATATGGCGCAACATGGCGCATTTTGTACGCCGCTGGTGCGTCACAAAAAGTGACGTACCGGCGGCGCAAAACTGACGCAAGGCCTCATAAATAAGGGCCCAAGTGATTAAGGTATGCGTTAACACAGGGCATGTCAGAGCTTCTAAAGTATGTGTGTCTTCTGCTGTAGTTGCATAGCAACATTTCTCTTGGGTGAAATGGCTGAACTGTTTGTGTTTCACCATGTTGCTTCTCATTTAATAGTGAGGGACTCTATTTCATCAAATTCTTCCCGTCTGGATACTATCTTACTTTTTCAGCATTCACTGGTGAAGTGCTTCCGTGCGCACATTGTTGATTACCTTGAAATATCTTCAAAGGAGCCAGGCTGAATCTTAATTTCATCAAGGTCTGCCTGCCCCTCGGTGTCCATGGCAAAATTAGTCCTTTTAATGTGGTTTCCAATGCAATGTATTTCCTCATGTTCACTACTGTAATCAGCCTAACAGTGTGTATATTTCAGTTTTTTTGTGGCATTTTACATAGCCCAGCACCACCCAAAGTTTTTGGAAGGCTTTACAGTAGCACATTCATTGTTGTAAGCACGGGGAAATTAAGTGATTTGCCCAGAATCAAGGATGTTAAGACAATGCCAAAAGTCAAAGCCGGTTTCCCAGCTCCATAGTCAGCACCTTTGGCCCTTATGCCACATCATTTCCTAAGACGACACTACGTCGTCTCCCTAGCCGTTGCCTCAGTTCCATATTTTGTGATTACGGTCAAATCACTTAATCTCTCCTTAGAAATCTGCATGTTCTGTTGGTTGCCTATCCACCTGTTACCCATCACTGCTTGCCCAAATGAACTCCATTGCACATATCCCTCCTCCCCAAACTCTGCGTTTCACATTTTTTGGTGCAGTTTTATATATGTAAGGCTAACACCACCCGAAGGTATTGGAGCACTTTACATTAGCTCCCATTACTTTTCTGTGCAGTTTTGTATAGCAACAACACCACCTGAAAGGTATTGAGGTGCTTTACATTAACACCAGTTACTTTTCATGAGGACACCGTAAATGTAGGCAAATCACTTAATCTCCCCATGGCATCTAGACTTTGCAGTTAGTTGGCCGTCAACCACCCACCCATCGCTGCTTGCCCATGCTGAACTCCTGTTGCACAGATCCCCTCTTTCCCCAGATTCTCTGCTCCCCCAAGTCTGTTTTTCACATTTGTTATGTTTTTTTGAAGTTTTAAATAGCGCCAACACCATCTGAAGTCATTGGAGTGCTTTACATAAGCACCAGTTACTTATTTTGGGCAGTTTTATATAGCACCAAACACCACCTGAAGGTAATTAGGTGGTTTACATTAGCACCAGTTACTATACACAAGGACACATTTATTTTTGTAGGCATAGGGAGATTACATGATTTGCCCAGAATCAATGATGTTAAGCCAACTTCAAAACTCAAACCCAGTTTCCGAGCTCCATAGTCAGCAGGTATTGCCCACGGCCAAAGCCTCTTTCAAGAGGACGCCAAATCCTCTCCCTTGTTTCGGCCTCAGTTACATGTTTTGTGATTATAGTCAAATCGCGTAATCTCTCTGCATTTGCTGTTGCTCCCGCTAAACTCCATTGCACAGATCCCCTCCTCCACCAACTCTCTTTTCACATTTGTTTGTGGAGTTTTATGTAGCGCCAACACCACACAAAGGTATTGGATCTCTTTACAATAGATCCAGTTACTTCACACAAGGGCACATTCATTTTTGTAGGCACAACAAGATTAAGTGATTAGCCCAAAATCAAGGATGAAAAGCATACTTTGAAAATTGGAACCCAGTTTAACAGCTCCATGATCAGCAGCTATGGCGCTTAAGCCACGTTCTCTCCCAAAACATTGCCATATCACCCCCCCTAGTCCATCAGTACCACATTTATAATTATGCATAAACCACTACGTGTCAGATGTACAAAAAAAAGTGAAGCCTTGAAAATGTTTGTGGCTTGTAATTTGGCGATCACAAACAGATATGTACAACAGTGTCTCAGACACAGTTTACTGTTCCCAATGAGTCACAAATGTACCTGCCTCATCAATATTCATGAGGCTGGTCACAATTTGTGACCTATTGGGGGGAATGGCTACAATCATAGGGATGGTGGCTTGCTGGGGTCAGCAGACCACCATGTCTGTTACTGTTTTTTAAATACAGCAATATTCTTTTTTTGTAATGCAGCTAATTTGCCTTAAAGGAAAATGGGCTGCATTACAAAAAAAGAAAAAAAAAGTTCTCTTTTCATTTTTAAGAGTAGGCAGTTGTCTGTGGAACCACTGACTGCTCTAAAAGGGTTTTCAACCACATTCACAAAGAATAAGGGGACCTGTGGGAACCCATTCCTGTTTGTGAATGGGTTACAGCCTCTACTACAGAGTCGGTAAATTATTAATGTTTTGCGACCGTATTCAGATTGTAAAACATACATACATACTAATGCTATTCTGTATTAGGATGGGGCGCCCTAAGCACACCCCTTCCTAATACTGAATCGCAAAAACAAAATCTGATTTGGTAACAAGTTCTTAGTAGTAATAGCTATTTTTTCTTTGTTTTCAACCACTCCAAAGGAGTGATACTCAAATGTAAATTTACCTTGAAAAAACAAAAGGCAAGAAGCATTTGGCAAAACAGGAACTGTTGGTTTAATCAAACTACACAACTGGTAGAACAGTTACATAGTTGGGATTTGAGGACTGTCTCAAAGAACAATCGATCTGAGTAAAATTATATACGTTTCTTGGAGCATCCTAAAATGATTCAGAGATCTTTTTTAAGAAGAGGAATGTGGGCCGAGTCATAGACTCACATTAGTCACACCTGATATCAAATGCAGGTTGGTCTCGACCTTCCTTGGACACTATGAGGGCCACTCAGTGATCTGTCAGGATGTTCGTCATGGGGAGTGCGTGATCGCTCTGTATGCTCTGTGTACTGTGTCCTAATTGGCTGACTGTTCCTAATTTTATGTGGAATCTAACATTATGGTGTTTTGGGAATGCACGCACCCCTCTGGCCATTTGGGCTTTACTATGGCCAATCTCGCCAGACCATTTTGGTGTCGCTATCTGTACGACTGATCTGGGATTTCCCTGTTTGCGCATTTATTCTTCTGGCTGCGTGCCACCCCACCTGTGATCTGTCAATCAGTTGTCTCAGGCGTAAGTCGTAAGGCCTGCCTGAACAGGTATTTCTGAATTGGGATTGATGGAGAGGCCACATCGGCTGATTTCAACAACAGTGATGCAATCTCGTTTTTCTATACACATGTATCATTGCATACATTGACATCGACTTTTTCAATATTATCAGGAGTACTTGTGGCCATCTCCCTTTGTGCACACACACATTCCACTAATATGAATGCATGTGTACATGAAATAGTTAAATTGCTTTTGAAATTGCTAAAAGACGAACAACACTTGTTAATTATTTTTTTTGCACAATCCGGTGGCATTGAAGTGTTTGCTCCATCTTCTGTCTTGCCATAGCACAAACACGAACCAATAGTACTGGAGCACTTTAAGAGCTCACCAGTTACATTACACAATGACACAATCATTTTAGTACGCAGGGGGAAGAGTAAGTGATTTGCGCAGAATCACAAACTGTTCTGCAAACCCTGAGATTCAAACCTGGTTTCCTAGGTCTCCGATCTACAGTTCTGGTCTGGACGCCACATCCTCACTTCACTTCTAAGCTCTTCAGATGTTTCCCACTATCACTTTCACGCTTGTTCAGCAAGACCCTGTCAACACCAAACAAGCATTGGTAAACCCAATAGATCTCGGCAATGTCCGTGCTATTTGCCTTGTCAATGTGAATGTCTTTTAGACATATTGACTAGCAGCACACCTGCTGTTCAGCATGGTTAAAAGTCACTTAAAAAGGTGCCATGATGTGGATGCTGCCGGCCACATCATAGCGCTTTTTTGTAGTAGGAGTGGCAGGACAATAAACTCAACATGCAGGGCAAAGAGACTCAACATCGGCTCAACAGCCTGTACATCTTGGTTGTTTTCAATGAGCATCAGCCATGCTGTGCAGCAGATGTGCTGCTAGACAACATGGCTAACAGACATTCACATTTACAGAGCCAGTAGCTATGAGATTGCAGAGGCAAATTGGATTTGCCAATGCTTGTTTCAAAATGTTCCTATTTTCTTTCATGCACAAACTAGACCTCTTCAATAGAAGAGTTCACATGACTGCTTTAGCCAGAATGTGGCATGAAGGTAAAGTTCATCCTGTGGCAGGTGAGAACATCCCCCATATGAGAGAAGCACGTTTGCTCCATGAATAAAAAATATCCTCTTTGCCCTACAGCATTATAAGGTAATATGCTATAAAAAGATCAATAGCCCCTTGCTTCCTCATCAGCAATTCTTAGGGGATATATAACTTCATTTTATGTCTGTCAGGTGTGATCAGCAAATGTGTGCTATTTCCTGTCTCTTGTTTTTACCTTTACAGAGGCACTGAGAATCAAGGCCTTTCACCTTGGACCAGACTTTGTACGCTTGTCAGTATATGCATCAATGTTATCCCATTTGTACTAGTCAGCTTAGCCTGATTAGTGCCTGTTTGTTGGTCTCTACACTGAAAATTCCACATTTATTAACGATGCACATCAAAAACCATTTATGTGCCTGTGAGGACAAAATCCTCAATGACTTCTTTAAACAACATCGAGAGAAATATGTTGTCCTAGGTTTGTGCATTGTTCATTTGTGCAGTGTCCTGCCAGCTTTCTGACACCTTTATGCCTACAGCCCTAATATCAGGAATATATCTCGGCTGAATGATTACATAATACCCTGCACTGAATTTTTTTGCACTGTCATTCCACCTTTCTGAAATTTCAGGAATGGATGAGATGTCTAAACCTAAAGATCAACTCCCAATGATAGCTGGACATCATAGGGACCCTATCCACCATCCACTATGCACTTCTGGCCTTATTACGATATCAGGCGGATATGCATTGCAGAATCGGGACCGCAGCATTACAATGCAACCACATTAGGGGCTCATTAGCAGAGGCAGCCTCCATTCAGTCAGCGCTCACAACTGCGTTTACTGCACTGTTCGCGCTGTTTTAATAGCGAAAGCTTTTAATGTTGTAATTGAATCTGTTTTTTAACACGTTCAGTGTGGGGTAATCGGACACAGTTATTGTGAATTTCTGCATTTACCTGTCAGTTTAGTCTCTCTCCTACTCCCGCCCTGGTCTGCCGCGTCCAATCATGGACGTTTGATGCGGAGGGCGAGGAGGAGCCTTGCACATCCGGGCTCAGGGAGCAGAGGTCAGCGCTCTAGCGACGCTGAAGGTGGAAAGCTTATTTAAACCAGCAGAAACAGGTACGCGCTGTGGAGAAGAGTGTTGCCGGTGGCAGAGGCAGCCTCCATTCACTCAGCGCTCACAACCGCGTTTACTGCACTGTTCGCGCTGTTTTAATAGCGAAAGCTTTTAATGTTGTAATTGAATCTGTTTTTTAACACGTTCAGTGTGGGGTAATCGAACACAGTTATTGTGAATTTCTGCATTTACCTGTCAGTTTAGTCTCTCTCCTACTCCCGCCCCGGTCCGCCGCGTCCAATCATGGACGTTTGATGCGGAGGGCGAGGAGGAGCCTTGCACATCCGGGCTCAGGGAGCAGAGGTCAGCGCTCTAGCGACCCCTCCCTCCAGCATAAATGTACTTGGGCCAGCGACCACGCAGCGGACGCGTGCAGCGGGCGCGCCGGAAGCGCGCCGAAGTCGAGCCAAAGTCCAGCCCGTCTGCGCCCGTCCGCGGCAGGACGGGGCGCGGGACCATAGACCATGGTATTTCGACTCAAACCACCATAAGGTATGGCAGACATGCTTTGCTTGCACTACAACCTGACACGCCTACCGCTTGCAAACACACCATGCTTGCCCAGTCGCTAACAAAATGTATGAGGTGCAGCTTTGAACCCATCCTTCAAGTCCCAGCTACCAGCACGGGTTCTACCATCAAAGCAGCCTTACTAAATTGTAGATCTCTACGCAAACATGCTCTAGAAATTTACCATCTACTTGAGGACCAAAATCTTAACATCCTTTTCCTGACTGAAACCTGGCTAGATGATCACTCGGACCCGGACATTATCCAGGCCATGCCCAACGGCTTTTCCCTATCTAGACTGGATAGGAAGGACGGCAGAGGAGGCGGCATTGCCATAGCCACGAAAGCTCCTCTAGTCTGTTCCCTAGCACACATACAGGTTGATCACAGTGAAGCCGGTTCCTTCACAATCAACACTGGTCCCAATCATTCCATATCAGGCATTTTGATATATCGACCACCTGGTAGATTGTATGATTTTACATCTACCTTAATGGAAGCTATAACTCATCTAGCACTAAGGAAATCCAGACTATTAGTGCTAGGAGATCTCAATGCTCATTTTGAAGATCACTTAGATAAAGACGCTGCTGATATTCGAATGGAACTGCACTCGGTTCAGCTCGATTTAAAAAATAAAGAACCTTCACATCAATTAGGACACTTACTAGATCCCGTCTTTGGGAACTGGCAGGGAGTGTATACCTCTGATCCTATACCCATACCCTGGTCGGATCATTATATTATTCCCATCACAGTCCAACTTGACAGAACGGAGCATTTTCGTCATCAATCCCTGCGATACAAACGCAGAAAATGGAAGAATTTCTCTCTAGATTCTTTCATTCAAATCGCACAAGACGAAGGCCCTCCTAAAGGGGTCAACTGTGAGGCAGCTAACAAGAATTTAAATAATATTGTCACTAAGGCCCTGGACATCACAGCCCCCAGTCGCACCCTGTCCAATGCCAGGAGGTCAAAAAAAGCTGCTCCTTGGTTTGGCCAAGAACTGCAGACCTTGAAAATGGCATGTAAGAAACTTGAGAGAGCCTGGCGCCAGAACTTCTGTGCAGATACTAAAATGCAATATAAAACAGCACAGAGAGAATACTATAAATCAGTTCGTCTGGCCAAAGCAGAACACTATCACACCCGTATCATGGAGGCAGGCAATTCCTCCAGGGAACTGTTTCAGATATATAAAGAATTATCCATAGTGGATGTGACTTCCCCCGCTCAAAATGATTCCGTGGAATCTTGTAATAATATTGCACAATACTTCGCAGGCAAAATTAACAAAATCTATACTAGTTTCTCCAAACAGATAGAGCCGGCCATGGACTTCACTGAAAATGACAACCTTGTAAATACACCTGAATGTCTTAAATCTTTTGTAGTTCCCTCTTATGAAGTCCTGTCTAAATTGTGCAACAAGATCAAATCGGGATCTCCTCGGGACCCGGCGCCCCCGAAAATCTTAGCTGAAGCCTTTTCCGTATTAGAACCTCACCTCAGGCACTTACTACAAATCTCCTTTACCACCTCTTGCCTACCGGAGGAATGGAAACAGGCAATAGTGTTACCCATCAAGAAAAAACCGAACATCAGCCAAGACATAATGGATAACCTCCGACCAATATCCTTGCTACCCTATGTGGCCAAGTTAGCGGAGAAAATTGCTAATAATCAACTCATGGAACATCTTGAGACCCATAATGTCTTCCATAAATCCCAGTCGGGTTTCAGATCTGGCTTCTCTACGGAGACAGCTCTCCTGAGGGCCACTGAATCCTTACGAGAGGGAGCAGATGAGGGAAAGACCATGGCCCTCATCATGCTCGATCTCAGTGCCGCATTTGACACTGTAGCACACTCCATCTTGCTACAGTGTCTAAACAAAGCGGGAGTTACCAACAAGGCACTGGGATGGCTGAAATCTTTCTTGATTAACAGGAGCTTCCAAGTTCAAAGAGGGACTTTCCTCTCAGACAGGGTAATGCTTGAACAGGGGGTTCCTCAGGGCTCTGCCCTGAGTCCCACCCTGTTTAATCTCTACATGGCCCCACTGGCAGAGGTGGTGCAATCGTTCGGCGTGGAGCTTGTCTCCTACGCCGACGACACGCAACTTCTCATATCTCTGACCCAAGCCCCATCTATGGAAGCTTATAACTTTAATGCCTGCATGACCAAGCTGGCCACTTGGATGACTGAGCATTGTCTAAAACTTAACGGTACAAAAACGGAGGTCCTCATTATTGGAGGCAATGAGGTCAAATGGACGGCAGAGTGGTGGCCCAGTTGCCTGGGACCTCTGCCCTCTCCCACACGAGAGGCGAAGAATCTAGGCGTATGGGTTGACAACAAGCTGTCCTTTGATAGCCACATAAAGAAAACTGTAGGCAAATGTTTTGGGGTGATGAAAACGCTCAATCGCACCCTTGACCTGCTACCTATCAACTCCAGGCGTACCATGACGCAGGCATTGATAACCTCCCGTATAGATTACGGCAATGTACTGCTCATGGGTACGTCGGAGAAAAACATCAAGAAACTACAGGTTTTACAAAATTAGGCAGCACGCCTGGTGTTAAGGCTTCCCCGCCGAGCCCCTTCACGCCCTTCTCTAGCAGCCCTCCACTGGCTACCTATTAGTAAGAGGATTGTCTTTAAAGCTATGCTCTGGGGCCATAAGATAATTCATCACAGAGCACCGGCCTATATGTCGGATCTGGCATCTGTATATGAACCGAACAGATCTCTCAGATCCAAAGGAATAGGTCTGCTCAGAACTGCCTGCCCCAAAAAAGCTAGAATGGGGGGCAGATCATTTCGCACCTTAGCGGCTAAGCACTGGAACCTCCTGCCTCTGGATATCAGGCTTGAGATTAATGAATCCTCTTTTAGGAAGAAGTTGAAAACCTGCCTCTTTACTGTGTGAATGGTTTCTCTCTCTACTTTTATACTCTCTCTCCACAGCGCGGGGACACGCCGGAGGCGTCACCAGGCGCTTTATAAACTCCTTTAAACTAAACTAAATTAGGATTGCAGACGGACTTGAGTCCGTCCGCGACCCCAGAGTAGGAGGGAACGTCCGCATGGGCAGCGGCGTTCCCTCCGTGCAGATTAGGATGTGACCGCCAGGGTGGCGGTCACATCCTCTATCTTTAACATTGCGGCGGGTGCAGCTTCAAGCTGCACCCGCCGCAATGTAAGAAATGCATACATTGCATTTGTTCAAAAAGGAAAGCAACAGTGGTGGATTCCCAAAAGAACAGCACCTAGTCAAATATTCTCCAAGAAATATCTTTCTTTTTAGGCCCACCCTCTAGTACATAGGGCAGTCTGTGTGCACACTTCAAAAAACACCCACTGTCACAGTGTAGTTTGAAAACATGAACTATAGAAAGATTTGAGAAAAGGTCAAGGTGCACCACTTCAACATTTAGAGGAACTAATATATTCAATAAGGTAAACAGTAATGATCACATCAAAGAAGTTTTTCTTCTTATAATCTTGAGAGTTCTTTATTTAGTTCAGATGGTAAAAAAATATACAGGATCTACAGCCGACGCGTTTCGTCCACAAGGGACTTCTTCAGGGCTGTTTACAAAACAAAACACAATATACAAGACATATAATTAAAAGGTTTTGAAGTTAAAACATTTTCTTTTTTTAAAAATCAGCGACTACGCTAATACAGAGAGTGCCAAGCTTCATCAACAGTACATAACAAGATTTAATAAAGATCAGATCCTAAATTCCTAATGCCAACAAATAAGGGTATACCTAAAGCTGACTTGATTATCTTGGACAGAAAGTTTGTTAACATAATATTGCGAACAAGAGAATGACACACATTTAATAAACTTTTCTGTCTGCTTCACATTTAATGAACATTTCTGTCTGGTTTGAAAGTGGTATCAAGTTGCTTTTACTCTTCTCATTTGTAATCTTATTGTTTTTCACCATTTGCAAAGAAAACTGCAGTACTTTTTCTTATATATATTTCTATTTCTCACTCTCTCATGACAACATGATGCTAAAATCTGCATCTCATTCTCCATATATTTGATTATCACTTTAAGCTTAAATTCATAATTCTCTCTCTTTCATGACAAAATGATGCTGGAATCTGAATCTCCTTCTCAATATATTTGATTACCACTTTACACTCGAATTCATAATTCCCCTTCGAGATCTCAAAAACGGCGGCCCAAAATTAAGAGAAAGAAAAGAAAATGAGAGAGAATACCCAGGGTGTGTTATGCACAAAAATAAGAAAAAGGAAGAGCAATCCTACCAGAATAGTCAATGGCGATGATGTCCCTGGTTCCTGGACCGTTGATAAGGGATGTATGAATATGCCTGAGTAGTTATATTAAGCATCAGATAGCATCTAGAGGTGATCAATGAGAGGTCATTTGATGAGAAAAATGGCTTAGGATTAAGAAAAAAAAAGCCACATATGAGCACATTCATAAAAGGCCAATAGTGAGTCTATTGGCTTGGGTGAAGTTGAAAACTTTCCACCTACCATGTTTATTTAGAAATCTTTCCAATTGGATAAACGGCGTTAGAGATTCAACTGCAATCAGATCGCACCAATGATATGAGGTGTTTCAATATCTTGTGTTCAAGCCACCTATAGAATAGACACAGGAAGTCAGTGAACCCACTAATAGCTAGTGGAAAGAACCGGCATGTTCCGGGTTTAAGGGAGGGCATGCTGGGTGTAACACTATGTATGAGAAGACAAGAACCTGTCACTTACATCCAAAAATGAGGACAATAATCCAATAGTAGTGGAACCAGGGTAGAAAGGTAATGGGGACCTCTGTTTATTATCTACAAGAAACAGGGAAATGGATAATATGAACATTATTAGAATCTACATGTAAGAGTCAGGGACCTGACTTGCATCCCTGAGCCAACCATGTTTGGCATGCTATTATTTTGCAAACCAACTGTGGTCAATATGACCATCATTAGGATCTACATGTAAGAATCAGGGACCTGACTTGCATCCCTGGGCCAACCATGTTTGGCAAGCTATTATGTTGCAAACCAACTGTGGTCTAACACTACATTTCAAATTAGTTTTTCCCAAGCAGAGTGTTTGTCTTACCTACTAAAATCTTCTTTTTAAAAGCGGAAGAATATATGAAAGTTCTATTGCCAAGCAGCTCTAGGAAAAGAAAGAAAAAGAAAGGGAGTGGTTAAATATTAAACAGTGAGGAAAATCCTTACTGTGTTACTGTTTTGTAGTTTTATATACTATATAAAAGTTAGCCCCTAAGTTTTTATAATGGAAAAGAAAAATAGCCAATTCGATATTTCCCCAATACTAATTGTTGGAAACAGGAATTCTAAAGTTTCCGAATCCATTCTATAAGGGTCTCCCCTTTACCTTGGTAAAGCGTGCTACAGCATCCCCTGGTTCCTGCGTGGCTCAAAACGATAGCGTGAGAAACGACGTCCCCCTCCGTCAAGTACCGGCAGAATACTGGCATTCTTTGTTCAGTTTTTATACCTGGAAAGGGTATTGCTGATTGTGTACACCTGATTTCAATCCGCTAGTTAACTTCGGCGGCAAATGCAGTGGCCATCTTGGTACAGTGTCGAGTTTGTGTTAAGTCACCCAACGAAGTTATGTGGCCGCCATGTTGTGTATGGAAACGAGTAACGTTTAGCGATAGAAGCAGCATCTATTATTCCTGCCTAAGATCGAAGATATATATGAGAAGGAGCCCCTTAGAGATAATAGCCTCTTTATCATGTTTGTCATGTCAAAGGAAAAGAAATGTTCGTAGCGACGATCCCCTAAGATATGTGAAACCGCAGCGGCCATGTTTGTTTGGGCAGAAGTGTTTATTAAAAATGTAAAGGAACCGATAGAAGCAGCATCTATTATTCCTGCCTAAGATCGAAGATATATATGAGAAGGAGCCCCTTAGAGATAATAGCCTCTTTACCATGTTTGTCATGTCAAAGGAAAGGAAATGTTCGTAGCGACGATCCCCTATGATATGTGAAACTGCGGCGGCCATGTTTGTTTGGGCAGAAGTGTTTATTAAAGACGTAAAGGAACCAATTGTTTTGTCAAGTCAATATTCTTTGGATGAAAGAGTATTTAAAGAAATCTTATTTTTAAAGGTGCATTTAACGTTTTACAAAATAGAAATATGTCCCTTGCCGCGTTCCTCAAAAACACGTCTGAATTACGACGGCCATTTTTGTTTGGGACGATGTTTATAATATAAACACCACGATGGAAAAGAGCCCTATTAAGAGCTTTAATGCCCTTATCCTAAATATAAGTTAACCAGCCAAACGTCAACTATCGGTCAAGTTGATTTTTATATCGTATCTGCAATTTTTCAAATTCGTTTTAGATGACATAAATAAATGGGGCAGGTTCATAAACTTAAACAAAGTTAATCTCAATTAAGGGGTGCTACGGTGCGAGAGAGAAAGACAAGAGGAGAGACAGCGAAAAAACAGAAAAAATTCAGAAAAAGTTCTATCTTTTAGGGTCAACATGGACATCCTATTAAAAATGTCCATATAATGGCAATACAAATATGTGAGAACAACATGCTTCAGATAAATTTTCAAACACCTGTCTCAAACAAGAAAACATATTTTTACAAATATTCAAATTGCACGTGATGCAATATCTTTACACATCTATGTCTCATCACACTTTTGGTTACATTTTCAATTGTGGGTCGCCATTAATGGGAGGCATATCTGTTTGATCTTAAACAAAATTCAGACTTTCAAAAAAGCACTGTTCTTTACACACTTTCTTTTCTATTAAACATAGAGTTTAAAACTACTGAGTTGATCACATTGTGGGACCTATGTAGTGAGGTAGTGCATTTCATCATCATAATTATGTCCGAGTTCAACACTTCTCACTCTACAAATCCACTCTGCTTCACGTTTTCTTAAAGCTAGAGTCCGGTCACCACCTCGAGGGTTCAGGGGGACATGATCTATCCCCATGAACCATAGTGTGTCCTCTGGCTTGTGTTTGTCCTGCATGTGGAATGTCATCGCATATTTGTGGTCATTATTGCGATGAGCCCTAACATGTTCCTGGATCCTTTGCTTCAGAGGTCGTTTTGTGCTACCCACATAGATCTTCTCACATGGGCATCCTATGATATACACTACATAGCTTGTGTTGCAGTTTATAAGGTGCTTGATTTTATGTGTTTTCTTTGTGTTAAAACAGAAAGTTTTCATTTTGTCCCTTCCCAAACTGCATACATTACAGCTTCTGCAAGTAAAGAAGCCTACAGTTTTGGGTGGAAGCCAACATGGTTTCCGTTTTTCATTAGTCACCAAACTGGGACATAGCATGTTTTTCAAGTTAAGACCTCGTCTGTAGATGATTTTAGGTTTGGATGGAAGGTCATTTTTGATACTCGGGATCTCTGTCAGAAGATGGCAATGTTTCCTAAGGGTGTTATAAACCCTACTATTTTCATCTGTAAATTTCGTGGAGAAAGCAAAAGGAAATTTGTTGTCTTCTCTTGGAGCCCTGTTTTCCAATGTGCTTTCCCTAGTAACTTTAGCTACTCTTTCCTTTGCCTTGTTAAGTATTTTCTGAGGATAACCTCTTTGACAGAAGCGTTCCTCGGTCTCCTTGATATTTGCCTGAAAGTTGTCCTCAGTGCTGCAGTTTCTTCGCATCCGCAACATCTCGCCATATGGTATGTGGTTGATCACATGGCGAGGGTGAGAGCTTTTAAAATGCAGAGTGCTGTTGCATGCAGTACTTTTTCTATGTGTTTTACTATTAATCATGTTGTTCTCAATAAAAAAGGTGATATCCAGGAAGTCGATTTGTTGTCTACTGTACTCTATGGTAAATTTCACATTGTATGGGTTATTGTTAGACCTGACATCTTTGGCGTGATTACCCCTATCTTTTTGCCTCTGCCTCCTGTATTTTTGATGCTGTGCTGGATTCGTTTTTGCTGGTTTAGATGCTTTGGACACTCTGCCACTGCTGATCAGTGCCAGAGTGTAAGTGCTCCCTATGTAAATTGTTATCATGATTGGATATCCATGTTTGGCATATTTGTATCACCACGAAGTCCCTAGTAAAGTGCACGGAGTGTGCCAGGGCCGGTGATGACGAATGCTACTCGTGGGCCTGCAGCACTGATTGTGCCACCCACAGGAGTAGCTCTAAAATGGTGTCTCGGGCCTGCCACTGCAGCGCCTAAGGGCAGTTTAGAACTGCCATGTCCTCCTGGTCGGCGTCCCCGCTGACCAGGCCTAACCCTTCCCTTTTCGTGCACATCAGTCACCCCTATGGATGGCCCAAGGTACCCCCCTGGGCAGGGTGCCGTGTATGTAAAAGGTAGAGCATGTACTGGTGCAGGTGACATGCTCTGGTAGTGAATTACCGCCATTTTCGTTATTCACTATTGTAAGGCTATCTTGCTCCATAGGTTAACATGGGAGATGCTGGCTACAGTGGTTAACAGCGTTTCTGCCCATAGGAACAAGATAGGACATAAGTATCTAGTATCCCTGAACTCAGAATTTAATAACACATCTTTTAGGAAAGGTGGTTTTTAGATCCTGTGTTTGAGAACAGCACTTTTAGAAAGTTGCTGTTCTCTTGTCTGACCCTTCTGTGTGCCTGGGAAGGTTTGTGTATTGACTGTCTGGTTCGTGAGTGACAGGGGCTGGGGAATCCCCCCAGAGGCTGGATGAGTCAGCACTAGGCTGAGTGGAGCAATTGCTACCTGAGTGGTGGGAGGAGTTAGCACCTGGGCTGAATAGGGCTGTGCCTGCCTGCCACAATGCTGGCTCCACCTCCTGCTGGGCGGCGGAGGACTCTGCCCCTCACTCTGAAAGGAAAGATGCAGCCAGCACGTCAAGGTGCTCAGGATCCACCCAGAACTGGTTCAGACCGGGCTCAGGGCCCACATGCACTGAGAGAACAAAGACTCTAGGGGTATAAGTACAGGACCCCTGACAACAGAAAATTAGATCATCCTGGAAATCAAGAAGGGACCTCTGCCAAGGAGAAAGCTGTCGTAGAAGAAGGAAGACTGTCCTGCTGTTGCTCTGCCGGACTGACCTGCTGTTGCTGCCAAGGAGAGGGGAAGGACTTTGCTGTGAGCTGTGTCCCCTGTCTTGTAAGGAATCTCCAAGGGCCTGAGAAGAGCTGGCTCCCTGTTTCCGAAGTCCCAGGAACAAAAGGACTTCACCCCCAGTCTCCCTGAACTCTGCTGAGAGAGTTCTGTCCTTCGTAGAGTGCTTGATCCAGTTGTGGGGCCTCTCGAAGTTGAACCTGAGCTGGGAACCTTGAGAATAATCTGAGAAACTTGTGAAGCTGAAAAGTGTCGCCTCGCTCACTTGCAGAGCGCATCCCCGACCGTGCGAGAAGTTTCCCGCCGCTACGAAGGTCGAGATCGGCGCAGCGCCTGACATCGCTGCCGAAGCCGTCGCACCCTTCGTTTGCGGGACGCACCAGACCGGTGCGGGAGAATCGAACATCGCTGCGAGTGTCGTCGCAGAGCCTGTCGTCTGGGTGAGATCACCGTGCCGCTTGCTTGCGGACCGCATCACGTCGCTGCAAACATCGTTGCAGAAGCATCTCCCCGAGGAGCTGTGAGAGAGAGGATCACCGCTGGATCGCGCATCGTCGCCCCGGAGATCGTCGCAGCCCCTACGAGATCATCGCATCGTGCCTTTGCGAGAACAGACTTCCCACGGAACCTACGCACCGGAATCTACGCAAGCTGCCTTCCTCCCCTTACAGACCGGATTCGTCGCCACACGCCCGCTGCTGCAGCGGGGCTGTCGCATCGCCTCCCCAGGGTCTCAGGAGTAACGCATCGCTTGTTTCCACCGCACCAGCTTCCTGCTTGTGGAACTTTGTTGCAACAAAAAGGTACTGTGAACCAACGTGGCGCAACTGTGAACTTTTCATGCATCTGTGGATTATTTGATCGCAACTTAAAGAACTTTGATTACGACCTAAAGAACTCATTTGAAACCGTAACCTTGCATTGTTTATGTTGGATTTTTAACGTTTTTGGTCTTGTGTAGTTTAGAATAATTATCTTTATTTTCCTAAAATGTTTGTGGAATCAGTTTATGGTGTTTTCACTGTGTTACTGTGAGTGTTGGTACAAATACTTTATGCATTGCCTCTGGTTAGCCTAGACTGCTCAGGCCAAGCTACCTTGAGGGCGAGCAGGGGTTATCTAAGAGGGTTATCTCCTCGTCCTGACTAGAAGCAAGGGTCCCTATTTGGACATTGGTACCTACCTCTGCCAACTAGAGACCCCCAGTTCTAACAGTTATCATTCAGGAAATCAAAGTATGTCATCAACTCCGGGGCAGGTCCATTCCACAACATGATCACGTCGTCAATGTACCTGCCCCAGAAAATAATGTAGTCTGACCACCTTGCCGAGTGACGCCCCAGGCATGCTTCCGCTCAAACCAGCCCATGAATAGGCCAGCGTAAGCGGGAGCAAACCTGGACCCCATCGCCGTCCCCTGTATTTGTTGAAACCATGTCAAATCATGGAGGAAATAGTTTTTAGACAATATGATTTCCGTCATCTCCATGAGTACTTCATTGTGTAATCTGTGGTCTGCAGTCCTCTGTCCTAAAAAAAAGGCTAGAGCTCTCATCCCAAATTCCTTTTTGATACACGTATATAAACTTGTTACGTCCATTGTTACAAAGAGCATATTTTCAGACCATGTCAGATTTTGAAATTTTGATAGGATATCCTTGGAGTCCCTAATGTAAGCTGGTAGGTTCTGAACAAAAGGTTGTATGTACGTATCGACATATTCTGACAACCTTTCTGTAGGGGAATTGATGCCTGCTATAATGGGTCGGCCCGGTGGAAAGGGGCCGCCCTTGTGGATCTTTGGAAGAATATATATGCACAGCGAGCTTGGCGCAGTTACAGCCAGATACCTATGTTCTTCCTCACTTATCAAACCTGTTTCCCGCCAATCTGACAGTCTCAAGTTTATATGGGCAGTAAGGTTGCCTACTGGGTTTTCCACTAATTTTTTGTAGCAGTCAGTGTCCGATAATTGACGTTCGATTTCACTCATATAGTCAGGTTTTCTCACAAGGACAATGTTGCCCCCTTTATCCGCTTCACTGATAACTATAGAGTTGTCAGACCTCAAGTTTTTTAGGGCAGTTAGTTCCTGTGGTGTGAGATTTTGGTTTTTACCACTTCGTTTGATCGGATTATCCATCAATTTGTGGAATCCTGCAGTTACTCTTTTTTAAAAATGTCTATGTTGGGGTGGGTGCCTACGGGTACAAAATTAGATCTTGGTTTTAGACCACTGGATTTGCTCACATCTTCCAACACACCTAACTCATTACAAATATCATCCGTGTCAATAGAAGTTTCAAGTTCAATCGTTATTAGTGATTGTAACAAATTTATTTCGTTCACAGTGTAAGGGGTCACAGTGTTTACATCATTACAGGAGTCATATTTCTTAACAGGGTTTCTAGCAAAATGATCCTTTAATTTCAAAGTGCGGACAAATTTACATAAATCCACCATTATGCCAATGTCATCCCCTGTTTGGTTAGGACAAAAACCCAATCCCATTTCAAGAACAGACTTTTCATCATTTAAAAGACACTTATCTGAGAGGTTCACAATGATGGATCTTTTATGTTTCCTCTTTCCTTTTCAATCTCAATGTTATTATCTCCTAGTTCTTGTTGGACCTTGTCCTCTTTGCAACCATTTCCGCATTTGAGTTTTTGCCTCTGTTTGCATCTCTTCCAACTGCGCCCCCCCCTCCTTGTTTTGGGTCTTTTGGCCTTGTTCCTAGCCTCAACCTCTCCATTTCCACTAAAAAAGGGTTCTGACCCGGTCTTGTCTCTCCTGTTGTTATAGATGCTGGGGTCTCATTTGAGAACGAACTGGCAGTGGATGATAGCGATGTTAGACTGCTTGCTGATGTTAAATCGGGGGTCTCCTCTCTCTGTCTTTTACCATCCCCAGGTACTTTAATGTTATCAAATTTATGGGAGAAGGTATATATTCGTCCCTCCCTGTAATCTTTATCGTCCCTTTTGATGTTCTTCATTTTTTTATCACGAAGATAAAGTTGGTGATTCTCAAGGATACTATCTAGTATATCATAGTTCTTTTTGATAACATCTTTTAACGGGGATGTCTCAATTTCCTTTTCCAGTTCTTCTATTTCTTTTTTGAGCTTTTCCCCTTTGATCTCAGAGTTTCTTATTAGTATTTTCATCATGTTGAAGGAAGCATTCTTTAGGTTGCTTTCCCAATCCTCCAACTGTTCGGGGCTAAGGTCCTCAAATGTGGGAAATATTAGTATCCTTAGACCCCTGGGAATTTTTTCATTCTCTATGTATTTACCCAAAGTTGTCCCATCCCACCATCGGGACATTTCATTCTTTCTAAGTTTTTCTAATCTCTGGAATTTTATTTTCAAACCCTCAGTAGAGAGGTTGATTCTATTGTTCACATTCGGATTGTTGGCAAACAGATCTTGAGCAAGTTCTTGTCTCCTATCTTTGAAGTCTGGCATGGTGATTCACTATAGTATAGATAGTCAGAATCTTTTAGTTTATCTATGGCAAGAAGTCAAATGCGGAGTTGGCTAGTGCTACTGGGAATTGTGACAATTTGTTAAAAAAGGAAAGCAACAGTGGTGTATTCCCAAAAGAACAGCACCTAGTCAAATATTCTCCAAGAAATATCTTTCTTTTTAGGCCCACCCTCTAGAACATGGGGCAGTCTGTGTGCACACTTCAAAAAACACCCACTGTCACAGTGTAGGTTCAAAACATGAACTATAGAAAGATTTGAGAAAAGGCCAAGGTGCACCACTTCAACATTTAGAGGAACTAATATATTCAATAAGGTAAACTGTAATGATCACATCAAAGAAGTTTTTCTTCTTATAATCTTGAGAGTTCTTTATTTAGTTCAGATGGTAAAAAAATATACAGGATCTACAGCCGACGCGTTTCGTCCACAAGGGACTGCTTCAGGGCTGTTTACAAAAAAAAACACAATATACAAGACATACAATTAAAAGGTTTTGAAGTTAAAAAATGTTCTTTTTTTAAAAATCAGCGACTACGCTAATACAGAGAGTGCCAAGCTTCATCAACAGTACATAACAAGATTTAATAAAGATTAGATCCTAAATTCCTAATGCCAACAAATAAGGGTATACCTAAAGCTGACTTGATTATCTTGGACAGAAAGTTTGTTAACATATTATTGCGAACAAGGGAATGACACACATTTAATAAACTTTTCTGTCTGCTTCACATTTAATGAACATTTCTGTCTGGTTTGAAAGTGGTATCAAGTTGCTTTTACTCTTCTCATTTGTAATCTTATTGTTTTTCACCATTTGCAAAGAAAACTGCAGTACGTTTTTGGCTCCTCCCCCCAATTTGAGTAATTCTTGATGTGTGAGTGAGCAAGTTGTTTTGCTAATCTGTGCAGATTATGCAGCAGGTTATGGATTATGTGGAAATGCAGCAAAATCTATAATACTACAGAAAATGCCACAGCAACAAAAAACGTACTTCCTGTCGCCCTATTTATTATCTAGTAACTAACAGACAATATATGTTTTTATCTACGGGTTGAGATGTAGACCTTATAAGCAATAGATACTATTTTGCATTGTACATATGAATATGTTGCCTGAGTCTAAGGAAACAATGCACCTTTAAGTGGGCGAATCATAGATATCAGCCAACATCGAACTCCATTCCAGTATTATAATAACTGATCCCTTGACTTGTTTTTATTGATTTTGAAACAGTCTTTTTTGATTTTGCAACAGTGTTATGGAATGAACAAATGTGAACATTGTGAAGACCTTTAAGACTGTGGGGCCTATTTCGACGTAGTTTGGAGGGCCTCCAACCTGTGGTCGAAGGCTTTCCAACTGAAATCTACAGTTTCACTTCCAACCGCCTAATTACAATCAAGGCAGTTGAAAGTGAAACTGGCCGGTCATTACGGCTGAATTCTAGGGGCTCAAGGAGCCTGTCGGCCAGTCTGAATGGTGCAGGGAGTTGCACAAATTCTCATTTCACCCTCGAATCCCCTACAATGTCAGTCAGAGGCATCTCAAAACCGACGTCATAAACGGGCCCTGTGTCTTTACTAATGCGGTACAAGGAGTTGTGATTTGAATACGGAGTTTGCCATCGGAAACACACCTAGCATTAGAGTTTTCAAGACAGAATACAGCAGAAGTAGAAAAACATATTGTATTATTTTTCTTTGATGTTTTGTGTTATGTTGTGGGTAATTGAAAGATAATTTTTTTTTAAGTATTAATTATTTATTAAAATAACAACAAAAATACTATTTTATTGTTATTGAAATAAAAGGAAGAGTACATGGATGATACACCAGAGACAAACATACTATTTCCTCAATGTAATCATTACATTCAATGAATGCTAATTTACAACATGGAGCATCAGTAGCCAAAACTATGATTCCAGCCAAACCTTATTTTAAGTGCTTCCTTACCAGGTTTCTTTTGATGAGAGATAGCTCCAAAATACTTGTATGTGAAAACTGATTCCACCAAGAAGCCACCAAAGGGGCTGAAGGGTTCAACCAGGGAAATGGTTTGCATTGTCTGATACACTTGCTCATCAAGAGTACAACTCCTGCAAGTTAGGTGGTACTTTCTCAGAGCAACCCTGTATTATTAATTCCAGAGTTGGACGTATAAGTGGCTGTGTATTTCTTCCCTCCTCTGCTCCCAATATTGAGATGCACAGTTACATGTGACAAATATGTGGGGTGTGTCAGCCATAGACTCCCCACAGTGGAAGCATTTTGAGTAATGACATCAACTCATTTGAATAATTTGTTGGGAGAGTAATAGATATACTGTATAACTTCCTAGTGGTGTAATTTCAGTCTAGAAACATTAACACAATACCTGCCGAGTCTAATAGATTCTGTGATATGAGACATGTCGAAGTGGGTGGATATTTTACTGGACCAATTTTGAACTAGTCTGAATACATTGTCTTGTTGATTTTGAGTTAACAGTCTTCCATCTTCCTGGGCCAGCCAGAGGGTACTGTTTAGTAAGCTGGTACAGTTTATCAATATTTTCAACAATGATTTTAGTGTTGCATATTTTCTTCCTATGGACTGTTGCAAGAGTCCGAATTCCAGCCAAACCCATGCCGGAGAGGCAATTTGTGGAAGGACAAATATGATTTTATACACCTTTATTTGGAGAATTTCAAGAACTGTTAGGTTTTTCCTGTGCAGGACCACACTTGTGTATGACACTGTTGGTAAAAATCTAGCCGTTGTGACTGCTAGTAGCGGCTTGTAGGAAGGACCGTTCAATCTTTTTGCCAATGATCAAAAAGCATTGATCAGGTCACTTCCTTTCTTGACAGCATACTGTTTGTGGGTGGATTATCTATATACATGCCTAAGTACTTGTATCGCCAAGCTTGACTGAGGGTTCTTTTTAAGGTAGGTTCCTGATTGTTATTCTGTAGAAATTAACTCCAGGTAGCTGTAATGTACTTTAGCAGCCACCAGTAGCAGCCTGCCTGCTGCTCAGCCCATACTCCAACTGTCACACTTAAGTATCCAGGCACCCAAACATTCCATTCGTGTCAATCACACCAACATTCCATGCATCCCATTCACCCTGGCTGAACAGCTGGGGAGAAAGCACAAGATAAATACAATAAAGATTACTAAATATCCTCCCTTCTTCCATAACATAAAAATTAAACTGCAAATGAGGATAAAGGTTCAGACAAGAAGAACCCAAGAAAGAGAAAAGTGACACAGTAGAAAAAAATATAAGCAGAGTAAAGAACCCAGAAATAAACGATTCACAGCATAGATACCTAGAAAAACCACAGCGAGCATGAGAGAGAATATAAAGAGAGTACGCAAGAATAATTACAGGCGAAAATGAAATGAATCGGATAGAAGAATGTACAAGAAAAAGAATATGCAAAAGACAACTAAACATAAGATATACATGAAGAATAGAATAGCATGGAGGAGATGCGTGGACAAATATACAGAATATTATATCACCCATTCACCTCCAATATAAAATTTAATAATGAACAGTAAAAATGGGTGAGGGACACATGAAAAAACCTCCCCAACAACACAGGTGAATGGATGAACCTGAAACAACCGGGGACACATCCTAAATATAAAAGTGAGGGGAAAGAAAGAAAAAAGGTTGGCTGCTATCCATACAGCCACAATGACCCAAGGGCAGGCAACAATGTGTGTGGCACATGGAGAAGCATACACTGTACAACAAACGTGCAGCACAGGGTGACTTACACATTGTTAAACAAACAAAAGTATACGTGTACCACAAGGTGACTTACACCATAAATATCCCTCAATGAAGGGCATGCAAATAAATTATTTGCAAACATGGGACTCATACCCATTGGATACCCATATGTGGAGGTTAGTAGGATGAAAAAAAAAACTTGCATGTATGGGACTCGTAATCATTAGACACCCCTAAGTAGAGGTTGGTAGCGTGAACAAACATATGCAGACATGGTACCTGTACCCATAGGACACCACTATGTAGAGGTAAAGAGCGGGAACTCATAGAAATGGGACCAACACCCAAAAGGTCAAATGGGACTAGGGCCCATATGACAAACTGTGTAAATGGGACTAAAACCTATTTAGTCACCAGTCTTGTAAGGGTAAAAACTCTGTAAGGAGATAGATCCCATGAAGCACTCTCCAGTAAGAGAAATGACTAACTGTGTTGAATGGGAGTACAACCCATTAACTGTGAACCTCTAAAGGGAAAACACCCCTCCTGTAAAGGATAAGTGGCCACAGCACGGAAGTGGGACTAAAACCCATTCCCATCCCTTGAGGAAGGATATTTACTTGGAAAAAACAGGCAAGAACACCTAAAATACTACCTCAAAAGAAATTGACATAACTAAACTCCTGAATGAGTGACAACTACCCATAAACCCCAAAGAACACCCTCATGTAAGGCCCAACAGAACCCACAAAATGAAACACCAAAGGCACGACAAGCAGGTGGATCAACATGCAAGTCATGCAGTTAAAAACTGTAAAAAAAACACTTCCCACAAATACTTTAGAACAATGTACAACGTGACCAGAATGAGCCCAGTTAACTTATGATGCAAAAAAAAAACAGTAAAGCTCAGGAAAAGTGTAAAACTCTGAAGGTGCTGAACACAAAGTCACCAGTCAGCTCACATCGTAATTGTAGAAACCGGTATCCATATAAATAAAAAAAAGTGCTTCCTGCTTTAAACATTAGTTGCAGAGATGCAATGCCAAAAGCCTTATCACATCACCGGACTTACAGTACACACTGCCTAAGCACAGGTGATGCGCTTCCTGTCAGTTTGTACCTCATCCTTACGAGTGCAGATGAGTTTTCTAAACTGCATGGACACTTGAGGAGAGTTGAATGTAGAATGGATTACCTGCAAATGCCATAAGACTTTGTGGCTTACTTCGACGTGCTGGTTGCATGGAAAATCACTAAAAGGCTTGCATGTTGGCTCCACAACCTCCACAAAAGTGAAGTCAATACCGAGAGTGCCCCTTGCTGTCTGCACGCCAAACGTCACCTCAGCATTAGCACACAGAATCTTGTGAAAATAGAGAAAGCTACTTGCCGGTCACGTCTTGGGGCTTGCGTGGAGCCAGGAAGCAAAAGATGGCAGCACGCAGTGGTGATGAACGCAAGATGGCTTCCGGCGCGTTCATTCTGCAAAGCATCAAAGAGGAGCATTCCAGAGTGCATAACCACGAAGATCTCAAGGAAATGTATCAGGGCACTTGAATAATGCGAGTAAGTGTGTGCTTGCTACTCGTGACTCGTGAGTGTATTTAAAACACATAACAGCAGTTTAACCCGTTCCATGCTGAGGACAGCCAGGGCCCGTCCACGTGTTGGTGGGCGTGTGCGGGGGACAACCAGGGGCTGTCCAAACCCTTCCCACTGATTAAATTGCCCGCACCACAGCAGAATTCGCGCCGCGGTGAACGGGTTAACTGCCATCACTTCAGGGGGAAGGGCCTCACTTGACAAAAAAAACGAAAGAAAGCGTAAAAATTGTCTCACCGAAAATGTTATAGGCAGGGCCGGACTGGCCGAAGTGGGCACAGGTATTTCTCCGGTGGGCCACCAAGGTGGGTGCTGGTTTTGGGCAGCTGGGGACCGTTTTTGTTACACTGCCGCTTTTGCAGCATAGCTACAATATCGTCCCCTGTAACAAAATGGGCCAAAACCGGCCCTGGCAAACAACTCGGCCATACGCCCAAACCCCCGGGGAGCTGCCCGAGCACTTTGCCAGGACTGGTTTTCGTTTCCAGTCCGGCCCTGGTTATAGGGCTGAATTTCAAACATGCCAAAGCACTTCCATGCTTTTGTAAATCGCCTTAAACCCACGTTCTCACAATCACGTCAATGAGGACAATGGCAAATTGTGAAGCAATCCTCCTTCATGTGCACACAGGATCGAAGCTTGTCCAGCTTGTAAAATGCCATGGTTAAATAAACATGCCCATGAACTATTGAAGGCAAAAAGCAAACAACAGTAACTTCATTACTGGATCTGTGAGCTGATATGACCATTAAACTTGTACCAAGGTGTGCAACCATTCGCTCTTCCGGACCGCAGGCATAGATGTGAATCCATCAAATCATGTTTTACAGCAATTATCAGGCAAATAGTGCTGTGAAAGGGAATGTTTAAAATGTAGATTGATGGAAGTGCTAAGGATCAACAAGTTGTCATAGTAACAGCAATTCCAGTCCTTGAAGCCAATGAAGTAGGCACAGGCTAGGGCTGTTGGGTGAAAAGGACACTGGTGGGGCTGGTATGCCTTGTAATTCAATCTAGAGGCTTTATCTGAGTTTCTGTAGGTTTCCTTTAAAGACTTCTTCTTTCAAAAAGTCCTTTTGTGGCATGCAGAGTTCCTATTCCTGTGAATTGTTGCCAAAAAAATGTAGTAATTAAGTCCAGGTAGCCGTGATGTACTTTAAGTAGATCTATTAGTTGTAGTTACAGGTTGCAGAGTTTATGTGAAGCAGTACCACCAGGAGCAGCCTTCCTGCTGCTCAGCCCATACTACAACTGTCACACTCAAGTATCCAGGCACCCACACATTCCATTCATGTCAATCACAACAACATTCCATGCATCACATTCACACTGGCTGTGCAGCTAGGGAGAAAGTAACAAGATAAATACAATAAAGGTTACTACACATTGTTTTTGATGTGTTTATTTAAAGTATTTTGATTCAACGAAAACCTCTAGCTTGTCAAGTGCTCTTTGGAGGCCCACCCTTGTTTGTCTAGGTAAAACAATGTTGTCTGCATAGGAAAGGTGTGTTACATGTAGTGAACCCACACGTGGAGGATGCAAATTTACCTGATCTAATCTTGGGAAAAGGTCGGCCATTAATAAATTAAACAAGTGTAGAGCTAAAACACAGCCTTGTTTGAGGTGGGCTCACTGAAGGGTTTTAGAGGGAGCAGGACAGTGGCGCTCAAATAGGTAAACGGAAATGATGTGGTGGTTGGTTTGAAACAAACTTGTTTATGGTGCTACCAGTGCAGAGGAAGACCCTAAACCTCTGTGTGAGTTAAGGGCAGAAAGCCCTTTTCACTGCAAAATATACAATAGGTACTGGCCACATGTATAGATTAAGCAGTTTAGATACAGCGAAATGTATAGGAAAGTCAACACATATAGTTCAATGTAAGTTGTTTATGGTGTGATTTAGTAATCTATCTATATTCCAAAATGTAATTCACAAGATGTGTTTACTTAACTTCATAAAACTGTGTAATTATCAAGTCCTCACTTATGATGTCCTATCCAGCACGTTTGATCTCAATTTGTCACTATTTATATCACTCTTGAAGACAATATTGATTTCACTAGTCATTGTCTCTAGATACGCTGCATCAACTTTCGTGATGTTTTCTTTCCTTTTGCCTTTAGTTAACAGAATATTAATAACATTGCCCTGACCTTTTGGTAAAACAATTGCACTAATTGTCCTCTGGTATCAGACCATTTTAAGTGTTATATAAAGTCACTAACTAAACTTAGAGATAAGAAATGTCACCAAACATATAAATTATCCGCTTCTAGGCATATATTTATGGTTTTGTTTTTCCAACTATCTTCTCTGCATTTAGTCCGGTGGTGCATTTAGTTTTGCGACCGCCTCACGTCTTCACCACGAACTGTGTTTCATTTTAAGGCTTCTAGGGTTTCCACTACTTATCAGGGTGTCGTGTGAGATCACCCTTCTGTGTCTGTCATGGCACAACACGCACATGTAAATAGTGTGGCTTTGCATTATTCTGTTCTTATTTCATTGTATTGTTCCCAGCCCTGAAGAGTCACAGGCATTGACCTGGTGACGAAAAACGGCTGGCGTTGTTTTTCCTTCTAAAGAATATCATCTACATAAACAACTTACATTGAACTACCGGTGTCGACTTTCTTATAGATTTCGCTCTAGCTAAACTGTTTAATCTATATGTGTGCCCAGTACCTATTGTATATACATCCTTGTTTGAGGTATGCATTTTCCTTGACAGTCTAGTACCATCGGCTAGTTTAACCTGAATCCACGTGTCCATATATAGCTGCATTATGGCTCGGAGAGTTCTGTCTGGGAGACCCCACATCCTTCATTTTTAGGTCTCGCCTGTCGATGCACATGCGCATCGAGCTTGCGAGACTATGGGAGCTTAACCACTCTTTAACTAACTTGCAAGGAATCGTGGCGATTCCTTGCAGTGCCCGTGACTTTTAAGCTCAATGCGCATGCGCATTGAGCTTAAAAGCGCGTGCACATCAGTTCCCTCAGCCGCACTCCAGGCCCCTACTGCTTTCACACCCTCTCCCCGCTCCGCCCCCTCCCCTGCCCGCCGTGTCGCATTTCTCCTCCCCCTCCCCTTATCTGCCTTCCCTCCGTCTTTTTTTTTTTTTTACCCGCTCCGCCCCATCCTCTGGCCGCCGTGTCGCATTCCTTTTCTCCTCTTTGCTCCTCCAGCAGTTCTGTCACCTTTCCTTCTCTCCTCCCTTGTTTTTTTACTTGTTCTGTTGAGGAAGTGAATCCACGTTTGTACAAGGCATTGTTTATCGCTACCTTTCACGCAGTGCTGTATCTACAGTGCGTTTCCCTCAACTGTTCTGTCGGAGTGTTTCGTGAGCGCCCTGGTATTGAATTGCCTCGTCTGCCCAGCGATTACTATTTGTAGCGACGCTCTCACCCTGGAGTTGTGATGTTATCTGAACTCACCTTGCCTAGTGATTGCAATTGAAGCGACATTCTCCCCTGGAGTTGCGGTGTTATCTGAACTCTCTTGGCCTTGTGCCGCTTCCGTCAGTTGTAGCCAGTGGTTTTGAACAGATGGCTGCCTAATTGTTTTTTGTCTAGTGCTATAATTGGAACTTCCTCAGTTAAGGGGGAAAATCCTCCAGCTCCTTGTTAGGAGTTAATCTAGTGTAGGTACTTTTTCCCCGGTAGCCCTCTGCCTGCTATCCCCGTTTTATGCTCAGCTGTCAGTTTATGGCGTGAATTCCACACAGTGATTACCTCACAGCAGGAACCTAAGGGCCCGATGTAGGTAAACGCGATTTTCCGATTTCAAAATACCGAGGCGGGCCGAATCGGTATTCTGAAATCGGAAAACGAGATGTAGGAAAAAAATACCGAATGAATACCGATTCGGTCGGCATCGGTAATGAGATTCGGTACGTTCCGATTCTGCTCGGTCCGAATCGGAAATTACCGAATCGGCCAACAACGAATCGGAAATCACCGAATCGGCCAACAACGAATCGGAAATCACCGAATCGGCCAACAACGAATCGGAAATCACCGAATCGGCTACCACCGAATCAGATATTCCCGATTCGGCGAATACCGATTCGGTAAAAGCCGATTCGGTAAAATCCGATTCGGCAATCATAGACCCATGGCGAAAAAGCCCATAGGAATGCATTGAATGAACCGATTCGGCTTTTACCGAATCGGATAATACCGAATCGGATTTTACCGATTCGGATATTACCGAATCGGTAAAAGCCGATTCGGCAATAGGCGATTCAGCCAATGAGGTGGCTCCCCCTCCCCCACCCAAACAGGGAGTGGCAACCCTGGCAGGTGCAGCTAATTAAGAAGTTTCTAGAAGTTTCTGGAAAGCCTGCCTGAGCCCAACACACACAGTTAGCAGCAGTGGGAGAAGGAGGTTGCAAACTGAACAGGAGAAAATGGCAGATCAAGCAGGAAGCCAGAAGTCCTCCCAAAAGAGGAAGCCCAAGTTCACCACCACCGAACTTCAGGTGCTGGTTGAGGAGGTGGTGAGGGTGCACCGCCAGCTGTTTGGCAAGCTGTCCCTCAACGTGCCAGACAGCACCAAGAGGAGATTGTGGGCCGACATCGCCCAGAAGGTCAATGCTGCTGGTGTCACCCCCAGGTCCATTGAGGAACTGAAGAAAAGGTTTTACGACCTCCGCAGCCTCACGAAGAGGAAGCTGGCTGACATCCAAAGGCAGGCTGGACACACCGGAGGAGGCAAGAACCCGGCGCCACCCCTCACCGAGCTGGAGGAAATTGTCTCCAGCACCATCGAGAGGGAGAGCATCGTAGGAATCGGGACCCTGGACAGCTCTGCGAGAGGCACAGCTACAGGTAAGAAGCATGCGCATCATGACACACCCTACCAGACACCTCCCCATTAGACACAATGCATAGGCAAACACCAGCACTGTACTGTCACCAACATACAAGAGACAAGCATCATGGTACATGTAGTCAGCAGAAGTTAGCCAAATATGTCAGTGCAGAATCACAAGACAGGAAACAGTGTGACACGGTGTAAGGAGATGCAAGGACATGTGGAATGCCATAATTGTACTGACTGTAATACATCGGCACTCAGTTTACAAATGCTTCTTTGTACCTAGGGGCACCATCAGGCGGCACAACTGTGACAGCAGAGGGAGCAGCAACGTCAAACACTGCAGTTGCAGGGCCGAGCACCAGCCAGGCTGGCCAGGAGGAGGAGGAGGAGGATGAGGAAGGAGACACCCCAGGGCTTGGAATGGAGGGAGTCCTGGTGATTGATTTCCAAGCAGTGCACTCCCCAGTACTGTCCAGCACACCCCCCTTGCAATTCTCACCAGAAAACTCCCCTACAAGGCAGATCATTCCGCCTACACCAGCTCCTGCCACAATCGTGGCCTTGCCACCTGTCCAACCAGTCCTGGGAGCAGGGGCTCAGGGACCGGCCAGCACCACACCCCCACCAGTGGCACCCCAGCCCACTCAGCAGGCCGGAAGCAGCAGTGCCCGACGCCGTGCCACCACCACCACCACTGCTGCACCAGCACGGGAGGGCAGTGTGTTCCTGGGCCTGGAGGGACAGATGATTAAAATCCAGCGCCAACAGGCCAGATCCACCATGGCCTGCCAACGCCAGCTCCTGCAGCACAACATGCAGATGGGGGAGTTGGTGAAGGGTTTCCAGGCTGTTGTGGACAGCAACAAGGAGGTGGCAGCAGGGTTAGGCAGGCTGACCACTGCCATCACCCACTCATCTGCCAGACAGGAGGAGCATGAGGTTGCGCGCAGGAGGGATGCCCGGGTGCTCAACCGGGCCATGGCCCGCCTTGCAGCGGCGACCGCACAGCTGTACCATCGCAGCTCCAATCAAGAATCTGTGCTCAGTCAGCATACGGCTGAGCTGACTAGGGGGATGGCCAGGATCACCACGGCCATGGAGGCCATGATAATATCAAACACCGCCTCCAATCCTGCCCTGGACCTGGGTGATGCTGGAGACAGCAGCAGCCGCAGCAGCCCAGCCAGCGCTGCATCAGAGCCACGGAGGAGCACCAGGCGATCCGCTGATGCTGCTGGCCATTCGGAGGGGGCCGAGGGACACCCCAGTGGGTCTGGAAAGCGGGCCAAAAAATAGCCTGGCAAGGGGGGATGAGCAAACCAGAACCCTGGACTTTATTTGAGTTTACAATCTCCATTTTTTGATGCACATCAGTGCTGTAACTGTGGTGCATCACTATTAAAAATATATTTTTTCCAAGCAACATTTAGCTGTCTTTGCATCTGTACTCAGTCAGAAATAGTTCTCAGTGATCTCCTCACGTCTGTATCTGCCAGCACTTGGCGTACACACCCCAGCTGGCTGTGTCAGTGGCACAGCTTCGTCGTCGTCATAGTCCTCGTAGTCAGACAACTCCACCTCAGTGCCCTTCTTGACCGCAAGGTTGTGTAACATTGCACATACAGCTATGATCTTGCAGCAGGTGATGGGGGTATACTGCCTTGCACCTCCACTCTTGTGCAGGCATCTGAATCTACTTTTCCAGATGCCAAAGGTCCGTTCAACAACATTCCTGGTGCGTATGTGGGCCCGGTTATACCTCCTTTGGCTGGGTGTGGAGGGGTTGAGGTAGGGGGTGAGTATGAATGAGCGGAGGGCATATGCACTGTCGCCTGGAAGAGAAAGGGGTAACATTAGACACATGCATACATGTATTACACCTACCTACTATGTGTTATGGGGGTCTGATGATGTGGCTCACCTAGGAGGTATCCTTCTCCAAAATCGCCAGCCATCAGCCGTGCATATATGCCGCTCTGTTGGAATACATAGGAGTCATGGGTACTTCCTGGGAATTTTGCTACCAGGTCTGTGATGGTGCACTTGGCATTGCAGATCACCTGCACGTTGATGGTGTGTGTAGATTTCCGATTGCGGTATATGTATTCGGTGTCCGCTGGTGGGCAAATCGGAATATGCGTGCCATCTATGCAACCGATGATTTGGGGAAATTGTGCCATCTGGTAGAAGTCTGCTTTGGTTTGTAGCAGTTCTGCGTGGGTTGCAGGGAATGAGATGTATTGGTCCATCCTGTCTATCATGGCGTCAAGGAATATGTGGAAGAACCTTGACAGGCTGCTCTGGCTCACCCCTCCTGCTGCTGCTACTCCACTTTGATAGCTGCCAGACGCTACCAGGTGTAGGCTGCATAGCACCTGGACGTGCGCAGGGATGGCGTGTGCCCTTGGGGTGTGGTGGTCCAAGTATGGCTTAAGGTCCCTGATGAGCTCAAGTATGGTGTCAGAGTCCAGCCTGTATCTCTGTAGGATCTCAGCCTCAGTGAGCATGAACAGGGTTATCCTCTGTCTGTAGACCTGTTCATTTCTTAGCCATTCCCTCTGTCCTTCCAGCTGTAGCCGTAGCCGCCTCGCAATGACATAGAAAGCTGCCATCCTGCAATTTGCAATGCATTTTGGGACTGTTTATATGGGTTGGAGTTGGTTACCACCTGATTGCAATCCATGGTAAATACCGAGTGAATTCTACCGATTTTGAGCCGATTTCGGTGTTTCTGTGCCTCCCTACATCTCCCCAACTGTCGGAATCGGGGAATTTCCCGATCGGAGATTCATACGAATCGGCATGTTTTCCGATTCGGCTCATGTCCGAATCGGTATTTTTTCCGATTCGGTACATGGACCGAATCGGTGATTTTCCGAATCGGTGTCACTAACGAATCGGTTCTTGGACCGATTCGGTGATTTTCCGATTCGGTGTCACTAACGATTCGGTAGTAGGACCGAATCAGTGATTTTCCGATTCGGTGTCACTAACGATTCGGTAGTAGGACCGAATCGGTGATTTTCCGATTCGGTGTCACTAATGAATCGGTACATGGACCGATTCGGTCTTTGTAACCGATTCGGTGTTTTTCCGATTCGTTACATATCCGATTTTCGGTATGTACGTATCGGATTCTTTCCCATTCGGTACTCATTCCGAATCGGTTTTCTATCCGATTCGTTCTGTTTTTGGTTCCCTACATCTCAATGGCTGTTTACCGATCGGTAAGGGCCAAAAATCGGTATTTTCGGCCGATACCGATCGGTAAAGCCCTACCTACATCGGGCCCTAAGTGCCTGAGCTAGGGTGGCCTCCCGACGGCTAGAGCTCAGCTTATTCTCTCAACAAACGTTCGGCAGCTCACATCTCCACACAGTGATTCCTCTCAGCGGGAACTCTCTTGCCAGATCGTTCGGCGGCCTCCCGCCTAGTGTGCGCTCAGCTGTTGGGCCTCAGCGAACGTTCTACCCGCTGTCTTCCTTCTGGGACTGAGTTTTTACCCGTGCATAGCGGTGTTCTGCACACAGCGGGAGCTCTGTTTTTCAGATTTCTTCAAAGGCAGTCACGAGTTCTTAGGCCACATAATCTTATCTATTTCTCCTCGCAGCTGGAGCATATTTCTTCAAGTGGCAGTCACGAGTTCCTGAGCCACAGATTCATTATCGATTTCTTCGACCTGCAGCACGGTCAAGTTACCTTACTCATGTAATTGCCTGCCAGTTCTACATCGCTGACAGGCACAGCTCATTCTAGAGTGGATAGTTCTTACTTGGCTGGCTATTCTGACACGTGTTTTCATTCTTAGAGGCTCTCTTTAGGTCTCGTGACCTATCAATGTGCACCGCTCTTCCGCAGTACTGCAACCTACACCCTCCCTCACCCTCACCCTCACTCACCCTCAACCCCTCACTCACCCTCACTCACCCTCACTCACCCACACTCACCCACACTCACCCTCACTCACCCTCACTCGCCCTCACTCGCCCTCACTCGCCCTCACTCGCCCTCACTCGCCCTCACTCGCCCTCACTCACCCTCACTCACCCTCACCCTCACTCACCCTCACCCTCCCTCACTCACCCTCACCCTCACTCACCCTCAGCCCCTCACCCTCACTCACCCTCAACCCCTCACCCTCACCCTCACTCACCCTCAACTCACTCACCCTCAACCCCTCACCCTCACCCTCACCCTCACTCACCCTCAACCCCTCACCCTCAACCCCTCACTCACCCTCACTCACTCACCCTCACTCACTCTCACCCTCACTCACCCTCACCCTCACTCACCCTCACCCTCACTCACCCTCACTCACCCTCACCCACCCTCACTCACCCTCACCCTCACTCACCCTCACCCTCAACCCCTCACCCTCACTCTCCCTCAACCCCTCACCCTCACTCACCCTCAACCCCTCACCCTCAACCACTCACTCTCCCTCACTCTCACTCACCCTCACTCACCCTCAACCCCTCACCCTCAACCCCTCACTCACCCTCACTCTCACTCACCCTCACACACCCTCAACCCCTCAGCCTCACCCTCACTCACCCTCACCCTCACTCACCCTCAACCCCTCACCCTCACTCACCCTCACTCACCCTCAACCCCTCACCCTCACTCACCCTCACTCACCCACACTCACCCACACTCACCCACACTCACCCTCACTCGCCCTCACTCGCCCTCACTCACCCTCACTCGCCCTCACTCACCCTAACTCACCCTCACCCTCAACCCCTCACTCACCCTCACCCTCCCTCACCCTCACTCACCCTCAACCCCTCACCCTCACTCACCCTCAACACCTCACCCTCACCCTCTCTCACCCTCAACCCCTCACCCTCACCCTCACTCACCCTCAACCCCTCACCCTCACCCTCACTCACCCTCAACCCCTCACCCTCAACCCCTCACTCACCCTCACTCACTCACCCTCACTCACCCTCACCCTCACTCACCCTCACCCTCACTCACCCTCACCCTCACTCACCCTCACCCACCCTCACCCTCACTCACCCTCACCCTCACTCACCCTCACCCTCACTCACCCTCAACCCCTCACCCTCACTCACCCTCAACCCCTCACCCTCACTCACCCTCAACCCCTCACTCACCCTCACTCTCACTCACCCTCACTCACCCTCAACCCCTCAGCCTCACCCTCACTCACCCTCACCCTCACTCACCCTCAACCCCTCACCCTCACTCACCCTCACTCACCCTCAACCCCTCACCCTCACTCACCCTCACCCTCACTCACCCTCAACCTCTCACCCTCACTCACCCTCACTCACCCTCAACCCCTCACCCTCACTCACCCTCACTCACCCTCACTCACCCTCACCCTCAACCCCTCACCCTCAATCACCCTCAACCCCTCACCCTCACTCACCCTCGCCCCCTCACCCCCTCACCCTCACAACACATATTGTGTTACAATAGGTGTCACATTTGCGAAAGATAAAACTATTGGCATTGTAAATAACAAAGCTATTAATTCGCTATTTTCAAAACAAGCACATAAATAAAAAATGTGTCCTTTACAATACCAATAGCTCAAACTTTCCTAATGCGAGACCTATTGCATTGCTGTGCTTCTCTCCCCTGCTGCACTCTCCTGCTCTCTAGAGATGTGGCCTAACGACCAGAGCTGCCATCTAAGTCACGTAAATACAAAACATGTTGCATTCCAAATGCTATAGGTGTCACATTCGCGAAAGTTATAACTATTGGCATTGTAAATGACAAAGCCATCAATTTAGCAATTTTAAAAAACAAAAAATAAATAAAATATGTCATTTACAAGACCAATAACTCCAACTTTTCTAATGCGAGACCTATTGCATTTCCAATGCTTGTTTCCATAGGAGACCTCTATCTACTCGATAAAAGGCTGCTTTAGAACATAAATGGAAACTTTTCCGCATGCACATGCTCTTACCTGCTATTAGTCCAAGTACTAAGATTTGTGTTGTTATACCAAACCCTCTGCTGAATCCTGTCTGATTTAAAGGCCTTATGTTGTTACTATTTTACTATTATACCAGTTCATTGAGGATGAGCAATGCATAATGTTTTGCTTCAGCATCTATAAGGGCTATTAGCCTGTAATTGTCCGGATCTGACTGGTAGCTTAAGTTTTATACCAGGTTCATTAGTAACCCTCTCCAGCTCTCAAGATGTATGTTCAATGTTTCCACCTCACTGAAAAACCTTGATTGAGAGGTTGCCCAGTAGTCAGGTCCCAGCTTTAAAATGGCTTGTGAAATGCCGTTTGACCCTTGGGCCCCATCCAGTCACCATAAACCTAGTACCTTTGACACTTTTATCTCGATATTGTAGTGTAGTCTGCTCTACTAAACAGGCAGAGGCGTGGATGGCTCGCTTCTGTCTGATTTTCCAAAGGTTGAATCCACTACTGTTTTAAGATCCAATACTATGAGACAATGAAGTTGAAGTTGAAAGAATTTATTAAGCGTTCTAACACCCAACGGTTTCTTGGTGCTATGATTTGACAGTAGAGGAAGATAGGATGCCGGAAGATTACTGCAGTCGGAAGGCTAGGGAAAAGAGATGAGTTTTTAAAGCTTGGACCTGATGGTGAAAGGGAGGGCGTTCCAGAAACTGGGAGCACGGGGAAGAAAACCGCAGGCCTCCATATTTTTTCCTCCAAAAGCGAGGTACCTCCAAGAGTACCTGGGTAGAGGAGTGGAGGATTTTGTTGGGGAGATAGGCACGAATTTTCGAGTTAACAAACACTGGAGCAGTGCCGGCTAGGGCCATGAAAGTCAGGCAGCCCATCTTAAATAGGGATCGCTGGGAAATGGGTAACCAGTGAAGGGATTTGAGCAAAGGGGTAACACGATGAGACTTAGGGAGCCTGTAAATGAGGCGCGCTGCTTGATTTTGGATAAGCTGAAGGTGCAGAAGATCCTAAGCCGGAATCCCTACATAAAGGCCATTGCCATAATCCAGGCGGGAGATGATCATGGCCGAGATGATGAGTTTAAGGGCCTCGACAGAAAAGAAGCGAGAGATTTTACGGATGATTCGGAGGGACAAAAGACAGGCCGAAACAACGGAGCTGATCTGGAGGCGCATGGTAAGATCTTGACTATTTTGGATACCATGGGTTTTAACTTTGGTGGAAGCTAAGGGGGGGAACCAAGGGCAGGAGGCCAAAAGGCAGGGGACCATGGACTGGAAAGGCCACCGGTCAGGATCAGTTCCGTCTTGTCAGTATTGAGTTTTAAATGATTATGATTCATCCAGTCATAGATGAAAGTAAGTTCAGAGTAGAATTGTGAGAGGGGGAAAGGTTGAAAATGAGCTGGAGGTCATCAGCATAGTTAAATACTGATACCTCCATTTTTTGTAAGGTGTCTATCAGAGGGTGGATATAAAGGTTGAACAGAAGGGGGGAAAGAGAAGAACCCTGGGGGATCCCACAAACAGCCGAACGGGAGGGAGCAGAAAAGCCCTCCAGCTGGACCGCCTGTGTCCGATCCTGTAAGAAGGAAGTGAGCCAGGCCAGGGCAGTCCCCCGGATGCCGGCGCCCCCGACACGGTCGAGGAGGATGGAGTGGTCGACGGTGTCAAAGGCGGCGGACAAATCGAGAAGAACGAGGGGCCGGGTGGGAGTTGGTGTCCACACTCTGCCTGAGCTCATCCAGGACGCAGATAACAACAGAGTCTGTCGAATGGGCCGGACGAAAGCCGGCCTGATGGGGGGCCAAAAGATGGTTCTCCTCGATGAAGGCAGAGAGACGGGTGGTAACATGGCTCTCCAGGATCTTGCCCAGGAACAGGAGTAGAGAAATAGGGCGGAAATTAGAAAGGGAGGAAAGATCAGCCCCAGGTTTTTTCAGGATGGGAATCACTGTAGCTGATTTAAAAGCAGCTGTAAATGTATAGGCATTTATATAGCGCACTACTTACCCGTAGGGTCCCAAGGCGCTTCGACCGCTGCGAAACCCTTCCTGGCTTCCCTGAGAGATGGTCCCTTAATGGGTATCTCCAGGGTGAGACCAGGCATCCCCGGCGGTCTGGTGGGGCCGTTAGTGAAGATGAGGCAAGCTAATGCCCAGAGTTGCCGAGTGTGATCGCTGATCAGAGTGGGCACTGAGGCGAGAGAATTATCGAGTCCGCTGACCCTGGTCCAGAAACCTGCCGCGCCGGGAATCGAACCCTGGTCCCGGGCCGTCCTCTGCTCTCGGGTCTGCCGCCTCTAACCAGTGAGCCACACTACTTCACTACTGTAACAATTCCCTGAGTGATAGAAGTGTTAAGGAGAGTAAGCAGGGATTAAGGGCAGCTAGAGAAGATCTCCTTCAGTATACGGACAGGGCAGCAGTCGGAAGGGGACCCTGATTTCACTTTCTTCAACAGGGTAAAAAAGGTCTCCTTAGAGATCGAGGGCAGCTGATCAAGAAAGATAGATGGAGGAGGAAGTGAAGGCAGAGAAAAAGAAGGGGAGGGTAGAGGAATTTTGTGTTTAATGGTGGCAATCTTCTCAATGAAATAACCATTGAGGGAATTGCAAAGAGATTGAGAGGGAGCAGGCTTGGGAGTGACTCTGTCAGCAGCTGCTAGGTTTTGAACAATAGTGAAGATCTCCTTGGGTTTGTTGACCGCTAGGAGAATCTTGGTAGAGATGTCTTCGGTTTTAGCTAATAAAATAGCTTTCTTGTAATCATGGAGGAGGGCCAAGTATTGGGACTTAAGGATGGGGCAGTACCCGCGCCTCCAGTGTCGTTCAGCTTGTCTGAGTGAATGTTTGAGGGCTTTAAGGTCGTTGGTGAACCATCTGTTGGCCTCATGTGAGCGGCACATCCTGACTAGCTTAGGAGGGGCAGCTAGGTCGCAGGAGGCAGAGAGCCAGTTGTCGATGGCGGCCACCTGTGAGTCAGGGGAGGCGTCAGCCAAATGTGGGAGTGAGGCCGCAAGGGAGGAGCAGAGGGCAGCCGTGTCCACACGGTTCCAGTTCCGAGCCCAGATGTTTTTGGGAAGGGAGGACTTGTTGATGGCCCCAAGGTCGAGGGAAAAAGAAATCAAAGAATGGTAATGTAATGTAATGATGATACTTGTAAAGCGCACTGTTACCCCATCTTGGGGTGTCCTGGCGCTGCAGACCGCTGGGGAACCCGTCCTGGCTTTCCCTGTGAGATGGTCCCTTCTGGTTATCTCCAAGGTGAAACCAGGCATCCCTGGCGTCTGTGGGGGGCCGTTGTAGAGATGAGGCAAGCTTAATGCCCAGAGTTGCGGAGTGTGATCCCTGGTCAGAGTATGCACCGAGGCGAGAATTATTGAGTCCGTTGACCCTGGTCCACAACCCTGCCGAGTCAGGAATTGAACCCTGGTCCCGGGCCGTTCTTTGCTTCCGGGTCTGCCGCCTCTAACCAGTGAGCCACACCACTCCATCAGACCAGATACAGGGAGAGATGGTAAGGGATTGGCATTATTCCTCTAGACATTGCATATTTGTACATCTTTGGCGAAGGTCTTGATTAGATGAGGTGCCCAGACTGCCTCAGTGACACATAAGGCCTTTAATTACTATTGAACTTCCTGTAAGTCCTTTTACTGTTTCCCAGAAAGCTCTGGTGTTAGTTTGTTTTGCATTACAGAGGAGCTTTGTTCAAAATGTATCTGTTTGCACTTTGCTATCTTCCCAGACTTGTTTTTATATTGCGTCCTGATATTTTTTCATTTTTTCCCATGTGTCCCTTAAGGCCTAACGATCCTTCTTAATTACTTTCTTAAATTCTAGGCTTTTTTTTGGGGTGTTCGGACTGCTTGTATAGGGACCTCCTAACATGGCTAATTATGGGAGCATGTGTTAGCAGATTCTTTAAGAAGGTCACCCAGATCTCTACTTGGGATCCATTTCAGATGTAGCTACTTTCTTTTAGCTCCTTAGCCATGCTATATAACTTGGAAAGTGTGTCACTCGACCATGTTAGGTGTTTCAAATTGGTAGTTGTTAACTGCCCCATTTCGAGTGTGGCAGTCGGGGATTGGAGGGATGATGCTCAGTTCAAGGTGTTGATATATATGGTAATTTTGCATGGTATATCTGATGATGTATTTCCTCAAGTGTGCAAGCAACGGTAAGGTAAAGATTGCGAAATCTATTGTTGATTAAGAATTGTTGCCATGCTAAGTATATCTCAGGGCCCTATCATGTAGAGATCTGGCATTTGTCTTCGGCTGGTGAATAAATTAAGTTGGAGTTAAAATCACCTGGCACAACTATTTCCCAATTAATGTATTAAATAGCGCAATTTGTTTTTCTTGTTTGGGTGAACATAACCATTTATCATTATTATCGCGATTGTTGGATATTTGTGCCACAAGTCAAATTTGATTATTTGCAAGTCTGTTGTGGACTTATGCAGCTGATTCGATGTGATGTTAAAAGCCATGGACACATATACTGCGAGGACACTTTTTGGCCTCCCTTACTGTTGCGGTCTTGTTGCTTTTACATGATGAAAAGGATAGCCTGCCACTTGCAATGGGTCAATTAACTAAGCCTCTTGGAGGGCAATGATCTCATATGTTTTCTAGATGTCTGGTGGGGGGAAAGGTTATCTTGCCATTTCGGCTTTCCCCAGCGATATTCCATGATATAAGGTTTAATGATAAGTGGTTATATTGACTAATTCTATATTTTGGAAGTTCATTCATCTCCTGTGTTGTTTAAAGTTGATGTGATCCAATGCCACTCTGTTCCTTCAGCTGCATCTGTTTCTTGTTAGGTAGTTGCCGTCTTGCTTCTAGCATTTTGAAATAATGAGTATAAAGGAATAGTTCCAGAATGAGAACTAGGCTTTCTGTTCGGAATTAGCAAGGTTAGTGGGTAGCATTGCCCTGAGGATTGAGAAAGTGTTATACCCCAGGCTTCAAACTGTTGGGCAGGTGTTGGGTAGCATTTAAAATTAATGATACAATCTCCTGTTTTCCAAGTAGACCAAGTTTGTTCCGTCTGCTTCTTCTACCGCTGAGAAATGGATTTGATTGATAGAAAGTCTGAAGAGGTGAAATGGTTCAGTGTGGATATTTATGCAAACATTCTCAAGATATTTCCTCTGTTGAGATGGTCCTGGTGGCCTTGCGATATGTACTGAGGTTTTAATATAATCTGTTTATTGAGATTTTCTGCTAGCTCTGCATCCCTTGTGAAAGGTAAAGATGGAGAGTAATTCTCGGTGTCTCCTAATTTCCAGTTTGGTATTCGGATCATCCTAACATCTCTTTGTAGATTAACATTCATTACTATCTCTTCATTTTGCCCATTATTTGGGGGCACGTCTGTCATGCCACTTCCCATTGTTTTATTTCTTTCTGGTTGGTACTTTTTAAGCAAATACAAGGAGATGATGGACAGAGCGCGGAAACTTTTCAGACACTCAGCCACAGTCGCAGATCTGGGTTGAATCCATCATCGTTCTTTAGCTCACTTAGCCACCCCAGTTCAGACACAGCTATAGGCAAATCAGTCATGACTCAGTGCCTCATGTGAACAGTCCAGCCCGAACTGCCAAGCCATGTCTTCCCTGGACCGGAAACAAGTATACTTGTACCAGTTTTGGGCTAACAACCCTCATCAGCCAGGCTAGCTTGAATCCAGTGGCAAAGTGAGCAAGGGACCCATGTCTGGGCGTACCCTGCCAACTTAAGGTGAACAAAGCAAACACAAGGAGATGATGGACGGAGCACTGAAACTTTTGAGATACTCACCCCGAATCACAGATCTGGGTTAAATCCATCATCGTTCTCTAGCTCACTTCACCACCCTAGTTCAGAGACAGCTATATGCAAATCAATCATTACCCTGTGCCTCATGGGAACAGTCCAGCCCGAACTGCCAAGCCATGTCTTCCCTGGACCGGAAACAAGCCTCCTAGTACTGGATTCAGGCTTTCGGCCCTCATCAGCCAGGCTAACTTGAATCCAGTGGTAAACTGAGCAAGGGACCCACGTCTGGGCATACCTTGCCAAATTAGAGCGAACAAAGCAAACACAAGGAGATGATGGACGGAGCACTGACACTTTTCAGACACTCACCCCCCGTAACAGATCTGGGTTAAAGATCGAAACCGGTCCTAGAATGCTTGCTTCCAGTCCAGGGAGGACCTGGCCTGGCAGTTTGGGATGGACTGTTCCCATTGGGCGCAGGGTCATGACTGATTTGCATATGGCTGGGTCCAAACTGGAACGGTATGGTGAGCAAAAAAACGATGGATTTAGGGCCAGATCTCAGTACTGGGGTGAATGTATGACATTGTTCTGCATTCTGTCCATCAATTGTTCTTTTTTCATTTGTCACCCCGAGTGGGTCGGGTATGCCTAGGCGTGGGTCCTGTGCTTTCCTTGCCACTGGAGTCAAGCTATCCTGGCTGATGAGGGCTGAAAGTCCAAAACTGGTCCTTGGAGGCTTGTTACCAGTCCAGGGAGGACCAGGCTTGGCAGTTTGGGCTGGATTGTTCCCACTGGGCAGGGTCAAGACTGATTTGCATATGGCTGGGTCCAAACTGGAATGGCATGGTGAGCAAAAAAACTATGTATTTAGGCCCAGATCTCAGTACTGGGGTGAATGTATGACATTGTCCTGGATTCTGTCCATAAATTGTTCTTTTTGCATTTGGTACTTTGCAAGGCAATTGTTTTTCCTCCATGTTGGCGGCATTCAATTGATTTAATGTATTTATCGCTCACCTTTGTTCTCATCATCTCAGTATTAAAACGAGTTGTGGCAGGATTGACCTGTAATTTTTCCGGTTTTGCCAGGATGATGTTCCTATCGCTCACTAAGCCTGGTACAAATTGGTCAATGGTTTTTTTTCCGTTTGCGAACTCTGAGCAAGGTTCATTTGCTTCTGAGCCATATCCCATGCCTTCTGCAAGTTGTTATTCTCATCAACATTTGTTGGAATTTAGTCTAGTGAATTCAGCAGCTTAAAGCAGCTGCCTTTCCTTGGTGTCTTCCTTTACTATTTGATTTGTTGTAGTGTTCATCATTGCTGGGTCTTATTTCTTGTATTTGGGTTCAAAGATAGGATTTGCCTTGTTGGGAGGCCTTCAGTCTACACTGAAGGTTCTTTCTAGCTTTCCGGGCTTGTTTCTTCTGTCTCTTGGTTTGAAATGGGGTCATGAGCTTATCTTGTTCACTTTACCGGTTAATGGGTTGCTGTGTCTGCACTGGGTAACTATTTGGTTTACTTCTTGCCGGCGATTGTGGTTCCTCTGATGTCAGTCTTTGTATCCTATTACTTCACTCTTGAACTGGTCCAGTAGACATGATTGACTAATTACTATTTTTCCTTTCATTTTGGATACTTATTAAGATAAATGGTACGGTGCTCAGTGTATCAACAATTGAACCTCATGCATATTTTGTGCTACTGTAGCGTCGTGTTGTTGTCCCTTTGTTATGAAATCTGTCCATTTTGTCAAGTTAAACATTTGCACCAATAATATGTGCAGCTATGATATTAATCCGATTGATCTGAATGTCCACCTTGTCTGACTGCATATTAAGTGCAGTAATTCATGTTTGAATGGTATTTATTTGTGCAGTATACAGGTTTGAAATTACCTCCAATTTTATCTGTGGCCTGTCTCTATTCTTCTTATTCATTACTCTTACAGTTGGGTCCTTCGTTTCCCTTATTGCCTATGTTGATGTAGTTTTAGTAGCATTACATTACCTTCAATGTCATATTGGTTTAGCTTGCATCATGTAATTTATGTTGCTTCCTTGACTTTGGTAAATATGACTTTAATCCTCGCAATTTAGTTGTTCCAATGCACTTGATATCTCAATCACTGATTGCTGCTGCCCTACCAGATGACAAGGTTACTAATCAGATTATCAGCCAGATTAATAGTTTTGATCTCCTGTGCCTGCGTTAAATCCATATTACTTGTTAATGAAATTGAGTGGTGAATTGTTCACACCTGCCAAGCTATGATTATCTTCCCTGGCATCCGGATGGTGAGCACCATCTTTTGTTGCCAACCATGCTGTGGAGTGTATTAGATTCATGGTGTGTACTTGGGCTTGAGTCATAATTCTATTGCCCCCGGGCTGATCCTCTTTGACCGTGTCGTCCTGTGTTAGGATAATTGAATTTGTAACGTAGATTGAGTTTTGATTTGTGTTGGATCTTAAGTCTCCGGCTGATGCCATAACAAGCCTTTGAGGTATTAGCGGGTTCGAGAGGTCCGGTACCTTGTTCGTTGTTGCTTGGATGACAGTTGTTGGGTCCTTTAAAAAGGTAACTTTTCCCCTGGGATTCATTTTCCCAAATAGCGATTGACTAGGTGATATTAGTGAGCCGCCTTGACTATGGGTTGGTTAAATTTGTTGAGTTTTCCAAGGAAGTCTTACTTTTTTTTTTGCCATCTGCTTCCTAACCTTCCCCGATCTCGTTTTTCAGGTGGAATTGTAACTTTGTGACAGGGAATCAGCATCAGACTCATAAGCCACACCCCTACCTCCAGGGGCCGTCTCCATGAGATCTGGCCATACCTTGAGTGGCATTGCTAAATGGCAATCTATCAAGATGAGCACAAGTGAACGTTCAGGATTAGTCCAAGGGTTTCCTGTAGATGCACAGCTGGTTTCTTACAGTTTAATCCAATCCACTGACTGGCATCCATACAGTTAGATGATAAATGTTTTCTTTTTTTTCCACTTCCTTTGGGCCAGGAGGATTGTTGGTTGTATTAGATGATTATTAAGCAGGGGCCTTATTTATGAAGGACTTGCTCCGCCGGTGCGTCACTTTTAACATGGGAAAAAGTGACACATCGGCGGCGCAAGTGCTTCATAAATAAGGCCCCAGGTATTTCATTTGGCACTGCGCCAATCCTGACTGTATACCAATAGTACCGAAAAGACCCAAGGAAAGCCATACCTCGAACAATTGTTGGGACTTTGAAATGGACATGTCGTAGTTCAGTATTATTATCCCCAGCTGGCCTAGGTTGATAGCATCGAATCTGGGTCTTCGACAGGTTGATATTATAGCTGGACAATGCTACAAAGGTGGTGGCTTTTGAAGATTTGAGAGAAAATCGCTATATCATTGGTATAAATGTAAACAGCCAGACTAAAAAGAGCTGGATTCATTTTAAGTGGGTGCCAATGACTGGAGATCTTCAGATGTCTCGGATAGTGTTCCCAGTAGTGTGCAAATAATACCGTGGGTGGCACACTTGACCGGTCCCACTTTTTTCAGAAACTTGCTGGAAATTACCCCATGCTAATGATGCTGCCTGAGAGATTTCAGTAAACTAAGCATATCATGGAGAGGACTTTTATGGCAAAAGCCACGACTGACAGGGTTTCCAATTGAAAAAAGGCCCTTACATCAGCCTCCTTCGCGTCCAGAGTTCTCAGTCCTGGATGAGACCCAAGGAGTGCCAGCAAACTCGAATATGAAAATGGCTAAATGTATGTGTGCAGTGGTAAACCACTGAGGGAACAATCCATGCTGCATGCTATTAACCCAGCTTGTTAGTTTGGGTGTAATACAATTTGCCAAAATGTTTATATCCATTTTATCATCACAGTTAATCAAGGATATGGGTCGAAAGGCGGAGAAGACCTGGGTATTATCCTCCTCTTGTAGGTAAACTGTAATGAAGGTTTCACATCAGGAAACAGGTATCCCTCCATCTTCTTCCATAAGGTCAAGTTCTACTTGAAATTGATTTAAGAGGATACTTGAGAATACGTTATAAATTTCAGATTCAATCCCATCCGACTCAGTGTCCTTACCTGCTAGGAGTTAATTAATAGATTTAGAAATTTTCTGCATCGAGCAACGGAATCAAGGATTTTCCGTTCTGCATCAGTAAGTATATTTGAATTGATCAAATGTATGCTGCAATTAAGCTCAACCAATGAGTTTGTGGTGTTTTTCCACATATGTTTTCCAACATGCTCGTGAAAGACCTGCATAATGTTTTGGATCCCATCTGTAGATTATCACAAGAACACTTGATGGATTCGATAGAATCTTCTGATGGATTTCCCGTGGGCCATTCTGTGAGGCAAGATGGCTGCTGCCCTATTGGTGTGCCGTATCGCCCCTGAAGCCTTCAGCGGAATTTTGGCCACAAATCAGGACTGCCTAATGAACTTACATCAACTTCATGCGCCTGAGCAAAGTATGGCCCTAAAAAGTTGGATAAAGAACAGTAGAAGCAAAACAGTTGACCAGTTTGTGGTACAGTCTCCAGCTTTGCCTGCAGTGTGCTCCAGCACTTTTCTAGTGTCGGCATACAAAAGAAGCAGCTGTGCTGCTAAGGATCCTGCCAAGGGACATGCAGGCGCATCCTGCCAGTAATGTAATGCCTGCGCTTCTGCCGACGGGCCATAACTGAAATCGGCAGGCATCGTCAGTTTCTCTATAACCTTTGGCTTCTGCCCCTGCTGCTTCCTCCTACATCACTACAGCCCGAGATCATCAGACAGAACGTGTTCAGAGCTTCCTGCTGATGAGCAGACATCATGGCAGGGGAATGAAGACAGTTGTCTACATGCAAACTTAGGTACCACAAGGGTAAAGGGCTGATTTGCACTAAAGCAAGCTTTGAAGCAAATGCAATGGTCTGCATACAGGTTGTAGTAATAACTGAAAATATAACTGATGACCATGTCACAAGAAGTACACAGGACATAACTGAACAGGAGTTTCACAACCCAGAAAAAATTGCATTAGTTGCAGAAGCAGGCACAACTAATAGGTGCTCTTCCCTTTTTTCTTCTCAAGGCACTGCTGGCACAAAGGGGCTATGCTCAATCTTTGAGTCAAAGTCCAGATTTATTATACCATGTCTCTAGCTGTCGAGGTGTCCACAAGTGTGCCTTTCCCATTGTAAATTGAAATGACACATCTAGACTCAGCCTTGACCTCAGCTGGGTATCAGCAACTCCCGGTTACCAAGGATACTCTTACCAGCATGAAAACAGCCTTACTTACAATTATCATCAGAGCCCTGAGTGACCCTGAGGTACTTTTGAGTACATGTAGAAGCACCACTGACAGGCTGGATATGCACAATGAGTTGGGAAGTGTCTATTCTCCAGCTGCCAGTATGAGTGATGGAATTCGAATGAGTTTTGGTGGGATGCTGGATAAGTTACAGAACGTGGTATCTAATACATTTTGCAGACATTTCTCTCTTTCTAATTCATCTACACATTCTGTAACTTATCCAGCACGTTCTGTAACTTATCCAGCATCCCACCAAAACTTGTTCGAATCCCATCACTCATACTGGCAGCTGGTGAAGAGACACTTCCCATTACATTGTGCATATCCAGCCTATCATTGGTGCTTCTACATGTACTCAAAATGTATCAATACATTAGAATTGTGAAGTGCTTCTTATCACCTATAAAGGTATCCAGGTGCTGGGGGGAGGGTGTGCTGCTGCTGGCTATCCATCTAACAGTTTTAAGACTCTTCCTGAACTCCTGCGGAGTTGAGGTTGTTCAAAGTTGTAGATAGGGTTTTTCCAGGATTTTGTGGCTAGATGGGAGAAGGCACGCCTGCTGCTCCTGATTTTGTAGACGTGTGCTGTGTGAGCCAGCTAGAGGGATGAGGAGTGTAGTTGTCTGACACTTTTGTCGAAATTGACTCGGTTGCCTTTTCATACCTAGGTGTAACATTTGATAAGCAGCTAACATGGTCCCGTATGGGCGCTACTAGGGGGCTATCATCAGAAAGAAGCATTATTGCTCTCCATTCTTTCATCAAAAAATTGTGGGCGAAGTCTATCAACATGGTAAGAAAGGTATACGCAGCTAAATGAGTGAAGGTAGCATCTTATGGGGCAGGCATATGGGGTTGTACTAATTCTTCTCCCCTACAAGTAATAGAGGACATTTTGGGGAAAAAGCTAATGGGCCTTCCTGTAAGCTGCTACAACTTTATAGACCCACACAGAATGGGAGCTCCCATATCTGTCTGACACAATCTCTGTGGAACCAATAATTTTGTGATACAAAAGGGGATGATGGACGGAGCGTTTGAGCAAATCAAAGAGTCACCCCCAATCAACTGATCTGGGTTTAATCCATCACCATTCTTTAGCTCACTCAGCCACCCCAGTTCAGATATGGCATATGCAAATCAGTCTGACCCTGTGCCTCATGGGAACAGTCCAGCCCGAACTGCCAAGCCATGTCTTCTCTGGACCGGAAACAAGCATACTGGGACGGGTTTCGGATTCATAATCCTCATCAGCCAGGCTATCTTGAATCCAGTGGCCAAGTGAGCAAGGGACTCACGTCTGAGCATACCCTGCCAACTTAGGGCGAACAAAGTAATACAAAAAGGGATGATGGACGGAGCGTTTGAGCAAACCAAACACTCACCCCCAGTCAACTGATCTGGGTTTAATCCATCACCATTCTTTAGCTCACTCAGCCACCCCAGTTCAGACATGGCCATATGCAAATCAGTCTTACCCTGTGCCTCATGGGAACAGTCCAGCCCGAACTGCCAAGCCATGCCTTCCCTGGATCGGAAACAAGAATCCTGGGACCGGTTTCGGATTCATAATCCTCATCAGCCAGGCTATCCTGAATCCAGTGGCCAAGTGAGAAAGGGACTCACGTCTGAGCATACCCTGCCAACTTAGGGGGAACAAAGCAATACAAAAGGGGATTGTGGACGGAGCATTTGAGCAAATCAAACACTCACCCCAGTCAACTGATCTGGGTTTAATCCATCACCATTCTTTAGCTGACTCAGCCACCCCAGTTCAGACATGGCCCTATGCAAATCAGTCTGACCCTGTGCCTGATGGGAACAGTCCAGCCCGAACTGCCAAGCCATGTCTTCCCTGGACCGGAAACAAGCATCCTTGGACCGGTTTCGGATTCATAATCCTCATCAGCAAGGCTATCTTGAATCCAGTGGCCAAGTGAGCAAGGGACTCACGTTTGAGCATACCCTGCCAATTTAGGGCGAACAAAGCGATTCAAAAGGGGATGATGGACGGAGCGTTTGAGCAAATCAAACACTCACCCCCAGTCAATTTATCTGGGTTTAATCCATCACCATTTTTTAGCTCACTCAGCCACCCCAGTCCAGACATGGCTATATGCAAATCAGTCTGACCCTCATGGGAACAGTCCAGCCCGAACTGCCAAGCCATGTCTTCCCTGGACCGGAAACAAGCATCCTGGGACCGGTTTCGGATTCATAATCCTCATCAGCCAGGATATCTTGAATCCAGTGGCCAAGTGAGCAAGGGACTCATGTCTGAGCATACCCTGCCAACTTAGGGCGAACAAAGTGATACAAAAGGGGATTATGGATGGAGCGTTTGAGCAAATCAAACACTCACCCCCAGTCAACTGATCTGGGTTTATTCCATCACCATTCTTTAGCTCACTCAGCCACCCCAGTTCAGATATGGTCATATGCAAATCAGTCTGACCCTGTGCCTCATGGGAACAGTCCAGCCCGAACTGCCAAGCCATGTCTTCCCTGGACCGGAAACAAGCATACTGGGACGGGTTTTGGATTCATAATCCTCATCAGCCAGGCTATCTTGAATCCAGTGGCCAAGTGAGCAAGGGACTCACGTCTGAGCATACCCTGCCAACTTAGGGCGAACAAAGTAATACAAAAGGGGATGATGGACGGAGCGTTTGAGCAAACCAAACACTCACCCCCAGTCAACTGAACTGGGTTTAATCCATCACCATTCTTTAGCTCACTCAGCCACCCCAGTTCAGACATGGCCATATGCAAATCAGTCTGACCCTGTGCCTCATGGGAACAGTCCAGCCCGAACTGCCAAGCCATGTCTTCCCTGGACCGGAAACAAGCATCCTGGGACCGGTTTCGGATCCATAATCCTCATAAGCCAGGCTATCTTGAATCCAGTGGCCAAGTGAGCAAGGGACTCACGTCTGAGCATACCCTGCCAACTTAGGGCGAACAAAGCGATACAAAAGGGAATGATGGATGGAGCGTTTGAGAAAATCTAAACACTCACCCCCAGTCAACTGATCTGGGTTTAATCCATCACCATTCTTTAGCTCACTCAGCCTCCCCAGTTCAGACATGGCCATATGCAAATCAGTCTGACCCTGTGCCTCATGGGAACAGTCCAGCCCGAACTGCCAAGCCATGCCTTCCCTGGACCGGAAACAAGCATCCTGGGACCGGTTTCGGATTCATAATCCTCATCAGCCAGGCTATCCTGAATCCAGTGGCCAAGTGAGAAAGGGATTCACGTCCGAGCATACCCTGCCAACTTAGGGCGAACAAAGCAATCCAAAAGGGGATTATGGACGGAGCATTTGAGCAAATGAAACACTCACCCCCAGTCAACTGATCTGGGTTTAATCCATCACCATTCTTTAGCTCACTCAGCCACCCCAGTTCAGATATGGCCATATGCAAATCAGTCTGACCCTGTGCCTCATGGGAACAGTCCAGCCCGAACTGCCAAGCCATGTCTTCCCTGGACCGGAAACAAGCATACTGGGACGGGTTTCGGATTCATAATCCTCATCAGCCTGGCTATCTTGAATCCAGTGGCCAAGTGAGCAAGGGACTCACTTCTGAGCATACCCTGCCAACTTAGGGCGAACAAAGTAATACAAAAGGGGATGATGGACGGAGCGTTTGAGCAAACCAAACACTCACCCCCAGTCAACTGATCTGGGTTTAATCCATCACCATTCTTTAGCTCACTCAGCCACCCCAGTTCAGACATGGCCATATGCAAATCAGTCTGACCCTGTGCCTCATGGGAACAGTCCAGCCCGAACTGCCAAGCCATGTCTTCCCTGGACCGGAAACAAGCATACTGGGACGGGTTTTGGATTCATAATCCTCATCAGCCAGGCTATCTTGAATCCAGTGGCCAAGTGAGCAAGGGACTCACGTCTGAGCATACCCTGCCAACTTAGGGCGAACAAAGTAATACAAAAGGGGATGATGGACGGAGCGTTTGAGCAAACCAAACACTCACCCCCAGTCAACTGAACTGGGTTTAATCCATCACCATTCTTTAGCTCACTCAGCCACCCCAGTTCAGACATGGCCATATGCAAATCAGTCTGACCCTGTGCCTCATGGGAACAGTCCAGCCCGAACTGCCAAGCCATGTCTTCCCTGGACCGGAAACAAGCATCCTGGGACCGGTTTCGGATCCATAATCCTCATAAGCCAGGCTATCTTGAATCCAGTGGCCAAGTGAGCAAGGGACTCACGTCTGAGCATACCCTGCCAACTTAGGGCGAACAAAGCGATACAAAAGGGAATGATGGATGGAGCGTTTGAGAAAATCTAAACACTCACCCCCAGTCAACTGATCTGGGTTTAATCCATCACCATTCTTTAGCTCACTCAGCCTCCCCAGTTCAGACATGGCCATATGCAAATCAGTCTGACCCTGTGCCTCATGGGAACAGTCCAGCCCGAACTGCCAAGCCATGCCTTCCCTGGACCGGAAACAAGCATCCTGGGACCGGTTTCGGATTCATAATCCTCATCAGCCAGGCTATCCTGAATCCAGTGGCCAAGTGAGAAAGGGATTCACGTCCGAGCATACCCTGCCAACTTAGGGCGAACAAAGCAATCCAAAAGGGGATTATGGACGGAGCATTTGAGCAAATGAAACACTCACCCCCAGTCAACTGATCTGGGTTTAATCCATCACCATTCTTTAGCTCACTCAGCCACCCCAGTTCAGATATGGCCATATGCAAATCAGTCTGACCCTGTGCCTCATGGGAACAGTCCAGCCCGAACTGCCAAGCCATGTCTTCCCTGGACCGGAAACAAGCATACTGGGACGGGTTTCGGATTCATAATCCTCATCAGCCTGGCTATCTTGAATCCAGTGGCCAAGTGAGCAAGGGACTCACTTCTGAGCATACCCTGCCAACTTAGGGCGAACAAAGTAATACAAAAGGGGATGATGGACGGAGCGTTTGAGCAAACCAAACACTCACCCCCAGTCAACTGATCTGGGTTTAATCCATCACCATTCTTTAGCTCACTCAGCCACCCCAGTTCAGACATGGCCATATGCAAATCAGTCTGACCCTGTGCCTCATGGGAACAGTCCAGCCCGAACTGCCAAGCCATGTCTTCCCTGGACCGGAAACAAGCATCCTGGGATCTGTTTCGGATTCATAATCCTCATAAGCCAGGCTATCTTGAATCCAGTGGCCAAGTGAGCAAGGGACTCACGTCTGAGCATACCCTGCCAACTTAGGGCGAACAAAGCGATATAAAAGGGAATGATGGACGGAGAGTTTGAGCAAATTTAAACACTCACCCCCAGTCAACGGATCTGGGTTTAATCCATCACCATTCTTTAGCTCACTCAGCCTCCCCAGTTCAGACATGGCCATATGCAAATCAGTCTGACCCTGTGCCTCATGGGCACAGTCCAGCCCGAACTGCCAAGCCATGCCTTCCCTGGATCGGAAACAAGCATCCTGGGACCGGTTTCGGATTCATAATCCTCATCAGCCAGGCTATCCTGAATCCAGTGGCCAAGTGAGAAAGGGACTCACGTCTGAGCATACCCTGCCAACTTAGGGCGAACAAAGCAATACAAAAGGGGATTATGGACGGAGCATTTGAGCAAATCAAACACTCACCCCCAGTCAACTGATCTGGGTTTAATCCATCACCATTCTTTAGCTGACTCAGCCACCCCAGTTCAGACATGGCCCTATGCAAATCAGTCTGACCCTGTGCCTGATGGGAATAGTCCAGCCCGAACTGCCGAGCCATGTCTTCCCTGGACCGGAAACAAGCATCCTGGGACCGGTTTCGGATTCATAATCCTCATCAGCCAGGCTATCTTGAATCCAGTGGCCAAGTGAGCAAGGGACTCACGTTTGAGCATACCCTGCCAACTTAGGGCGAACAAAGCGATTCAAAAGGGGATAATGGACGGAGCGTTTGAGCAAATCAAACACTCACCCCCAGTCAATTTATCTGGGTTTAATCCATCACCATTTTTTAGCTCACTCAGCCACCCCAGTCCAGACATGGCCATATGCAAATCAGTCTGACCCTCATGGGAACAGTTCAGCCCGAACTGCCAAGCCATGTCTTCCCTGGACCTGAAACAAGCATCCTGGGACCGATTTCGGATTCATAATCCTCATCAGCCAGGATATCTTGAATCCAGTGGCCAAGTGAGCAAGGGACTCATGTCTGAGCATACCCTGCCAACTTAGGGCGAACAAAGTGATACAAAAGGGGATGATGGATGGAGCGTTTGAGCAAATCAAACACTCACCCCAGTCGACTGATCTGGGTTTATTCCATCACCATTCTTTAGCTCACTCAGCCACCCCAGTTCAGATATGGTCATATGCAAATCAGTCTGACCCTGTGCCTCATGGGAACAGTCCAGCCCGAACTGCCAGGCCATGCCTTCCCTAGACCGGAAACAAGCATACTGGGACGGGTTTCGGATTCATAATCCTCATCAGCCGGGCTTTCTTGAATCCAGTGGCCAAGTGAGCAAGGGACTCACGTCTGAGCATACCCTGCCAACTTAGGGCGAACAAAGTAATACAAAAGGGGATGATGGACGGAGCGTTTGAGCAAACCAAACACTCACCCCCAGTCAACTGATCTGGGTTTAATCCATCACCATTCTTTAGCTCACTCAGCCACCCCAGTTCAGACATGGCCATATGCAAATCAGTCTGACCCTGTGCCTCATGGGAACAGTCCAGCCCGAACTGCCAAGCCATGTCTTCCCTGGACCGGAAACAAGCATCCTGGGACCGGTTTCTGATTCATAATCCTCATAAGCCAGGCTATCTTGAATCCAGTGGCCAAGTGAGCAAGGGACTCACGTCTGAGCATACCCTGCCAACTTAGGGCGAACAAAGCGATACAAAAGAGAATGATGGACGGAGGGTTTGAGCAAATCAAAACACTCACCCCCAGTCAACTGATCTGGGTTTAATCCATCACCATTCTTTAGCTCACTCAGCCACCCCAGTTCAGACATGGCCATATGCAAATCAGTCTGACCCTGTGCCTCATGGGAACAGTCCAGCCCGAACTGCCAAGCCATGCCTTCCCTGGACCGGAAACAAGCATCCTGGGACCGGTTTCGGATTCATAATCCTCATCAGCCAGGCTATCCTGAATCCAGTGGCCAAGTAAGAAAGGGACTCACGTCTGAGCATACCCTGCCAACTTAGGGCGAACAAAGCAATACAAAAGCGGATTATGGACTGAGCATTTGAGCAAATCAAACACTCACCCCCAGTCAACTGATCTGGGTTTAATCCATCACCATTCTTTAGCTGACTCAGCAACCCCAGTTCAGACATGGCCCTATGCAAATCAGTCTGACCCTGTGCCTGATGGGAACAGTCCAGCCCGAACTGCCAAGCCATGTCTTCCCTGGACCGGAAACAAGCATCCTGGGACCGGTTTCGGATTCATAATCCTCATCAGCCAGGCTATCTTGAATCCAGTGGCCAAGTGAGCAAGGGACTCACGTTTGAGCATACCCTGCAAACTTAGGGCGAACAAAGCGATTCAAAAGGGGATGATGGACGGAGCGTTTGAGCAAATCAAACACTCACCCCCAGTCAATTTATCTGGGTTTAATACATCACCATTTTTTAGCTCACTCAGCCTCCCCAGTTCAGACATGGCCATATGCAAATCAGTCTGAACCTGTGCCTCATGGGAACAGTCCAGCCCGAACTGCCAAGCCATGCCTTCCCTGGACCGGAAACAAGCATCCTGGGACCGGTTTCGGATTCATAATCCTCATCAGCCAGGCTATCCTGAATCCAGTGGCCAAGTGAGAAAGGGACTCACGTCTGAGCATACCCTGCCAACTTAGGGCGAACAAAGCAATACAAAAGCGGATTATGGACAGAGCATTTGAGCAAATCAAAAACTCACCCCCAGTCAACTGATCTGGGTTTAATCCATCATCATTCTTTAGCTCACTCAGCCATATGCAAATCAGTCTGACCCTGTGCCTGATGAGGATTATGAATACGAAACCGGTCCTAGGATGCTTGTTTCCGGTCCAGGTAAGACATGGCTTGGCAGTTCGGGCTGGACTGTTCCCATGAGGTATATAGTCAAGGCTGATTTGCATATGGCCATGTCTGAACTGGGGTGGTGTGGAGTGCAAAAGAAAATGGATTGAGGCCCAGATCTCTATACTGGGGTGAATGTATGACATTTTTCTGCATTCTGACCATCTACTGTTATTTTTGCATTTTTCACCCCGAGTGGGATGGGTATGCTCAGACGCGAGTCCCATACTCTCCACACCACCAGAGTCAAGCTATCCTGGCTGAAGACGGCTGATAGCCAGAAACCGGTCCTAGGATGCTTGATTCCAGTCAAGGAAAGACATGGCTTGGCAGTTCGGGCTGGACTGTTCCCATGAGGCACTGGGTCAAGGCTGATTTGCATATGGCCATGTCTGAACTGGGGTGGTGTGGAGTGCAAAAAAACAATGGATTTAGGCCCAGATCTCACTACTGGGGTGAATGTATGACATTGTTCTGCATTCTGTCCATCAACTGTTATTTTTGCATTTGTCACCCCGAGTGGTATGGGTAAGCTCAGACTTGAGTCCCATGCTCTCCACACCACTGGAGTCAAGCTATCCTGGCTGAAGACGGCTGATAGCCAGAAACCGGTCCAAGGATGCTTGATTCCGGTCCAGGAAAGACATGGCTTGGCAGTTCAGGCTGGACTGTTCCCATTAGGCACAGGGTCAAGGCTGATTTGCATATGGCCATGTCTGAACTGGGGCGGTGTGTAGTGCAAAAAAACGATGGATTTAGGCCCAGATTTCTGTACTGGGGTCAATGCATGACATTGTTCTGCATTCTGTCCATCAACTGTTATTTTTGCATTTGTCACCCCGAGTGGGATGGGTATGCTCAGACGTGAGTCCCATGCTCTCCACACCACTGGAGTCAAGCTATCCTGGCTGAAGACGGCTGATAGCCAGAAACCGGTCCAAGGATGCTTGATTCTGATCCAGGAAAGACATGGCTTGGCAGTTCGGGCTGGACTGTTCCCATCAGGCACAGGGTGAAGGCTGATTTGCATATGGCCATGTCTGAACTGGGGTGGTGCGGAGTGCAAAAAAACAATGGATTTAGGACCAGATCTCTGTACTGGGGTGAGTGTATGACATTGTTCTGCATTCTGTCCATCAACTGTTATTTTTGCACCTTTCATTTTGTGGCATTCCATCTGGAGAAGGTAGTCTATTCAGGCTACCCAAATGCCTAATTGAAGATTGTCGATCCATGGAAAATGCACTTAGAATTCCATGGATTTCACATTTTTTTCTTCTGTAAATTTTACAGGGACCCCCTAAAAGATTCTTTCTTCCCCTGATGCGCAAATTTAGTTTCAAACAATGTTGCATAGCAATGTTCTTTCTATAATCACTGCCTAACCCATAGTTTGTTTGTCAGTAGCGTTTTTTTTAACACAATCATGGAAATGCAGGTGGCAGTACAACATCACTAAATGAATTTTAAATATTTTTTAATTACTACTGTTATTATTTGGCTTTGCTATTTTTACTTACACTGATATGTACAGCACTTATTTTTTGCACTTTTTGACTGGTGTTTTTTTAAATTGTATTCATTTGTCTTTTGACAAGAGAACTTGCGCTTCACAATAAAGCTATCAGGAAAGCAAAGAAAGAATACTTCTCATGGAGGATAACAGAAAGCAAAAACTCATCGAAAGAACTATTTAAAATAGTCAAAGAGCTATGTAGCCCTGCTAGTTTCTCACTGGATCTTATTCCCTCGCAAGAAGGCTGTAACAAAATTATTGAATACTTCTGCGAAAAAATAGATATGATCTATGCTTCTTTTTCCAACACTGAATTGAAACAACTAAAACCCTGTGTTTCATCCCTAGCTCAGGCTAGCTGTCCTAGATTCGGCCCATTCTCAGAGGAGGAGGTGGGCAAAGATATGTGTGAAGTAAAATCAGGCTCCCCATTGGACCCATGCCCGCACCATATTTTCTCACAGTTAACACCAATAATTTGCCCGGCTGTAACCAAAGTTTTTAATCTCTCGCTGAATTCTGCTGAATTCCCGAAGACTTGGAAAAGCGCCATAGTCACTCCCTTACTAAAAAAAGCAGGGTCTGATATTAACAATCCGGCAAACTACCGGCCTATTTCTCAACTACAATATTTGTCTAAAGTGATGGAGAAATTAGTCAATAGGCAGCTATCCAATTTCTTAGAAACCAACGATTTATTGGATATTTCCCAACCAGGGTTCCGGGCTAATAACTGTACCGAGACAACGCTCTTGGCAGTGATGGACAACATTAGAACCAAGGTAGATCAGGGAAAATCAGTTGCCCTGATTTTATTGGACCTCTCAGCGGCATTTGATATCGTTCCACACTACTGACTCCTGGAAATCCTTGCAGCTAAGGGTATCCGGGAAAATTCATTAGGGTGGCTACAATCCTTTCTGCAAGACAGAACACAGTCAGTACGGATGGTTGATCTTGTTTCCGCTCCCCGGAATATCAAGTATGGGGTCCCACAAGGGGCCTCATTGAGTCCAACCCTATTTAATGTGTTTGTCTCATCACTAGCCGAAACAGGGAGAAAGTGGGGTGTCAAGATCTGTTCTTATGCAGACGACACCCAGCTGATGATTACATTGGATGAAGAAGATGACCCTAAGGACAGGTTATTGAACTGTTTAACTGAACTAGCCAACTGGATGGATAACCATTGCCTTAAGCTAAACGCAGATAAATCTGAAGTACTGTTGTTTGGTAGACATATACAGCTATGGGACAGCAGCTGGTGGCCCACAACTCTTGGCACCGCTCCCAGTCCAGCAACAACGGCCAAGAATCTAGGCGTGACTTTAGATAACACCTTGAGCATGAAAACTCATGTATCAACAATCTGTGGCAAAGGCTTTGTGATACTCAAGATGCTCCGTCGAGTTTTCCCATGGATCCCTATTGAGTGTAGAAAAATACTGGTCCAGTCCTTATTAATGAGCAGGCTGGATTATGGAAACTCTCTGCTCGTGGGAATGGCTGACTATCTTTTTTCAAACTACAAGTCGTACAGAACGCTGCAGCGAAGGCAATCTGCAATAAAAAAAAGTACGACCCAGTCAAAAGCTGCCTGCGAGAGCTTCATTGGCTACCAATGAGGCAGAGAGCCTCTTTTAAGCTACTGTGCATAACGAATAGAGTGCTGCACAATACGGGTCCTCGTATCCTAAAAAACAAAATCAGATTTTATGCCCCTTCCAGGAACTTGCGCTCCCATACGGCAGCTAGAGCAAGAAATACTTGTGTGAAAACAGCTAGGATGGGTGGACGGGCGTTCTCCCACCTGGCGGCAAACAGCTGGAATGAGTTGCCTATGGAACTTAGATTAACAGACTATTACTTGTCCTTTAGGAAGCAATTAAAAACATTTCTTTTCCCTAAACCTGATTAAATTATAATCATGACCCTGTTATCAGTCAGCCACTCACTACTGTCATGATAGCGCCGTGATACCCTATTTAGGATGATTGTTTGCACTTTATAAGTACCATTGACATTGACATTGACAGTTTGCTGTTTTTAAACTGTATTCATCTGTACTTTTATGATCTTATATTATAAGTATTGAATAAAGTAATTGACTGAGTGACTGACTCGGTGGTTGAGATAGATTGGGCCCTTGTTGTGGTCTGCCTTGTAGCCTAGGCGTGGGTGAGTAGTTTGAAATGGCACCATTTGTTGATGAGGAGCCAGTGTGGAGCTTTAAGGTGGGAGGTTATGTGGTTCCGCCTCAGGAGGTCGAGGATGAGCCTTGCTGCTGCATTCTGTATGGTCTGGAGTCTGTTTAGAAGTTGTGAGGTGATCTCTACTTATAGGGCATTGCCAAAATCCAGGCAGCTGGTAATGAGTGCCTGGATGATCATGCATTTTGTGTTGAAGATTTTCTTCAGCATGCATAGTATGAAGAACCATGAAGACGAGACAGCAAGCACTTGATTCCTAATCAACAGCTTGCTGTTGAGAATGATGCCTAGGTTCCGTGCATGTTCTGTGGGTGTAGGTGGGGGACCAAGTTCAGTTGGCCACCATGTGCCACTCCAGTAGGAGGTGTTTCTCCAGAAGATGAGTAACTCTGTTTTATTGGTGTTGAGTTTGATGCTCTTATTCTGCATCCAGCTAGCGATGCTGGTCAAGCACCTTTTGAAATTTGATTTGTTGGTGGTGGGGTCAGAGGACAGGGATAGAATGACCTGTGTGTCATCGGAATAAGAAATGATGCTCATTTCATGTGCACTGACCAAGGTGGCCAGCTGAGCCATGTATGTGTTGAAAAGGGTAGGGTTTACAGATGATCCTTGGGTGACACCACAGATGATATTCTTTGGGCCAGAAGGAAAGTGGGAGGCGAATGCTCTGGGCACTTCCAATGAGACAGGAAGAGGTCAATTAAGGGCTTTCCCTTGGATTCCCATCTGGTAGAGACCTTGAGGGAGGATGCAGTGTGACACTGTGTTGAAAGCTGTGGAGACGTCGAGGAGGAACAGTGCAGTAGTCTCTGCCTTGTTCAGGAGAGCTCTGAGGTCATCAGTGGCTGCGATCAGGGCAGTTTCCGTGAGGTGGTTTGAGCGAAATATTGATTGGGAGGGATCTAGGAGTTTGTTGGTTTCCAGGTGATTGGTGAGTTGGACATTTATTGCTTTCTCCATGACTTTAGCTGAGAAGGGAGTAGGAAGATTTGTTGGTAGTTTTTGAGTTCTGTTGCGTCTGCTGAGGTTTTTTTTAGAAGCAGTTTGACATCCACCTGCTTCCAAACAGTTTGTAAGCCGACAATTGTAATGGGGATGTTGAGGATGGTGGTAGGCTCTTTGCTGATGGATTTGTTAACCAGGTTGCACATACGGTGAGGACACAAATCTCTGGGTGCTCCTGGGTTTATGGAGCTCATAATGATGGTAGTGGGCTATATAAAGAAAGAGTCCTGTGTAGTGATTGCATCTCGGTTGTGGTCAGTGTTGGTGGGGAGTCTGTAGAGGTCTGCAAATGGTGGCTAAGGTTCAAAGTCCTTATAAATGCCTGCGATTGCTGTGGAAAAATATGGCAAGAGAGTCACAGAGGTCCTGGGAGGGTGTGATGGCTTTCTTAGTGGCAGTGGGGATGGAGAACTCCTTGTTGATGCAGGAGAGCTATTTGCTGTGGCTGGAGCTGAGTTTGAAGTGGGTGTTGAGGGCGTTAGTTGAGTGTGGTAGTTGCTGATCGCTAGTTTGACGTTTTCTCTGTTGGAGGGTGTTTTGCTGGTGTACCAGATCCTTTTCAGTCATTTGCGGTTATGTTTTGTGGATTTGAGTTCAACTGTGAACCAGCTGGTGTGGTTGGGGAGTTTGTCTGGTTTGGAAGGTTTGAGAGGTACATCGTTGTCAGCGCTATTGGGGTTCCAGGTGTAAACATTAATTGATGTCCTCCTCTAGGCTGGAGGATAGGTCAGGTGGAGATGTGTTGACAGCATGTGTCCAGAGGTCATCTGTGACCTTACTCCACCTCCTGCGGGGATGCTGAAGGGGTTGGAAGATGGAACCATGGTAGATGAGATGTTTAAGTGTACGATTTAGTGGTCAGACCAGGTGACTTCAGAGTCATGGCTGTACCTGATTCTATTGCTGGCTGTAAATATGGGTTCCAACATGTGTTCAGCGTTGTGGGTTGAGTCAGTGACTAGCTGGCAAAGTCCGAGGAAGCCCATGCTTTCAAGGAGGTTGGTTGTGTTGGTGGGGTCGACCAGGCGGAAGTTTAGGTCCCTAGGAAGAAGAAGTCTTTCAAGTTGATGGCTAGTGGGGAAATGAAGTAAGAGATGGCCTAGCAGAAGGCGGGCCAGGGTCTGGGGGGTCGGTAGGTAAGAGTGCCTCTGAATGCCATCAGTGTTGATTTGAAATGTAGGTGCTCCAGGATGGGGTTGTACTGCCAGTGGTAGTGTACAGTTGAGGGAGTGTTTATGAATGATGGCTGTTCCAACTCTTTGTTTGTTGGTGCAGTCTCAGTGGATTATTTTGTATCATTCTGCAGTGGCAGTGGCGATGTTGGGTGCTGACAGGCTGAGCCAGGTTCCTGTAAACGTATAAAATGCTGCTCCACTTTAGAAAAGATTTAAAGATGCAACGTAAGATAAGACAAAACATCACAAAAACAGTAACAGTACACTTAGGCTGAAAGAATTAAGCTACCTCGCCTATCACTTGTTGCCTGTTTGCGCTTTTGAAATAACACATAGAAGCATGTATACAAACCTCATTCCCTTAAGATATGCACTTTGCCAATTTTTGTTGGACTGCATCTTCAATAGTAAACGTGACTCCCTGCTCCCAATGTATTAATAATGTTAAAACTTGAATTAGGAAAATTAATCTGACCCTCCCAATGTACACACTTTCCAAAATGTTTGTTAGACTAGAATTAGGATAGTAAATCTCTTACCGTATTAAGGGGCCGATTAGGATGGAGGATTCTCCGCATCCTCCGGGCCGGCGGAAGCCACCGCCGGCCCGGAGGATGCGGAGAATCCTCTGCGGAGCCTCAAAAGACCCACCGCCAAATTAGGATGGCTGGTGGGTCTTGGATTCCGTCCGCAGCTTTTCCGCCGCGGTCGGCTTCCGACCGCGGCGGAAAAGCACTAACATGGCTGGTGGTGTCTATCAGACACCACCAGCCATATTAGGATGGTGTAAAAGTAATGCTTTTCCGCGGCGGCTTTTCCGCCGTGGAAAAGCATACGGACAATCACTTCGGGGGCCCGTTGCGGGCCCCCTGGGTGAAGGGGGGGTGAGGGGTGCACATGGGGGGGTACCTTTGGTACCCCCCTGCATTTGCGTGCACAAAGCAGCAGGCACCGCGCGGTGCCTGCCGCTTTGTGCACGCAAATGAGGTGCATGCTTTTTTAACATTGCGGCGGGTGCAGCTTGAAGCTGCACCCGCCGCAATGTTAAATATACAGGATGTGACCGCCACCCTGGCGGTCACATCCTAATTGCAATGGAGGGGACTCCGCAGCCTCTGCGGGAGTTCCCTCCTCCTCGGGGATCGCGGACGGACTCAAGTCCGTCCGCGATCCTAATCGACCCCTAACAATGTATACACTTTCCACAATTTTTTTTATATTGAATTTAGAAGTGTACGTCTGCTTCCAATGTATGCAGAATCTGTATTGTATGCTATTCTAGTGTTAATATATGAAACTTTTACCCTCCACTATTGGTGATTTCATTCATGTTTGTTAGGCTGCAGATGGAAAAGTAAATCTGGCCATTAAAATGTATGCACTATTCTCAGAATTTGTTAGACTCTAGTTAGAATAATGAATTGTAAACCCACCCCATGTATCCATTTCCCAAATTATTGTAAGTTTTAATTAAAATAGTTCACTTGAGTTGCTGTTTATTTGTTTATTTTCTATATTTTGGATTGAACTTAAGCAACTACATATTTTTTTTACATACATTTTCTATGTTGTTGTAATAATCCAAGGAAAGTTGATCTTCAAAGTAGGTTTATTAAGCAGCACAGCATCAAGTCTAGGTACAGAGGTGTCCAGGTTACAACTGACAATAGCAGCAGAATGCTGCATGAGGAAAACTCTGTTAAGAACATGGAACATCTTAGGAAACATAACATGGCTCATGCACTTAAAGGTACATAGTGATAAAGCATGTTAAACTAAACTAAACAGAATGTAACACATCTCCCTTACTAAAAGAAAGATAAAATGTATATTTAAACAAAATCCTGTAATGAAGTTGGTCTTCTCCTGGTACGCACATCATCCTTGACTCTAAAGGCCACAGAATCAGAGGATGTACCTGAAAGGGAACTTCTGTCAGAATTGTCACATAGGTCTGGTTGTAAAACCGTATGTGTAGGACATTTGGCAACCTTACTTAAGTAAAACAAGAAGTTTTTCCCTATGGGAGGTATTATTTCCTGCTCCTAAATCAGGACTCAAACTAACAAACACAAACCACAACATTCATTTTATCTTGCATCTTGTGGAACGGGAGAACACTTACCAGAAAGGAACACACCCAATCTAATTAAAAGAGTATACAATTTATTGTAAATAAAAATGCAAAGATATCAATGAATAATCAATTAAAAACATGAAATACGCAGATAAAATACACAAATAAAACCACCTAATGTGGATGTGGAGAAAATAGTCAAAAAAGACACTAGTATCTGTCTTTGTTATATCATTTCGGGCCCTCGTTTGTCAACAATGGGGGAATAATATTCCTTTGGACCAAATTGATTGTTGGCAACGCCGAATATGACTTGGCAATTGGCGTCGACGCGTTTTGGAAGCTTAAATTGATAATGGCTTCCTTCCTCAGGACAGTCTCTATATGTATTCTCCACAGATTATTGTCAAACCTAATGCACAAATAAAATACAATACAACTATCAGATCCTAACATAATGATGGCTGATTACACATTTTTTCATATCCTAAAGAGGACTGAATTCGCTACCGTCTCTAAATTTATGCCCGAATGTCAAACATGATTATGATAACAGAAAAAGCCTATTTCTAATCACAGAGAGTCTATGGGTAATGATTAATCCTTTGTGTTATTATACATTTTCACCACATTGTTCATGATTCAGTCATAGAAGAAGATATTTTGCACCTGGAGCAGTTATGCGTGAATATTTCACATGTTTTTTTAAAAAAATGCACTTGTTTAAGGCGTGGCATTCCACACATTTTTTCATATCCTAAACAGGACTGCGTTCGCTACCGTCTCTCAATTTATGCCCAAGTGTCAAAACTGATTATAAGAACAAAAAGAGGGCCTATTTGTAATCACAGGGAGTCTATGGGTAATGGTCAATCTTTTTTGTTATTATACATTTCACCATATTGTCTATGATTCAGTCATAGAAGGAGATTTTTTACACATGGAAACAGTATATCACATCTTTAAGTCGTTGCATTTCACGAAAACACCTATTTCTCCAAAAATATCCAACCTAAATTTCAAAGCATACTCAAAAAAGCATGTATGTTTCCAATTACTCTAAAAGCATTGTGCATAAATTTTAACCTTCTGGTTAGTGTCGTCCACATTCTCTTGACATACATACACGGCACTCATACACCCATCATGCACTATATTATTATTGCTTACTAACCATAATGATTATATTTCCAGTAGAAATCTACCAAATGTGTAGTATTCCTGTGGTGATCACCTCTAATGGTCTCAGGCTTCCACAATCCTATCTGCAATTAGGAGAGATATAACGTTGAGTGTTGGGATATGACATACCCTGACCCCATTATTTAAAGGGCATATAGTTTATTTACCTCGATGTATAAGCAAGCACTTTTATTCCAACTCAAGTCTATTTAAAAGCTTATTCAGTAGTGGACTTGTCGCGTTCCTGCATAAATTACAGAATACCAGTTAGTTATTTCCATACTGCGTATTAGTTAATGTTGACACAAAACCCATAGATCAATTGTCAGGTTTTTATCACAAAGGAATTACCTTGCGTATTTCACAAGGGGGCGTACCCAATTTGATGCCTCCAGGTCAATCTTAGTGCTGTGTAATTCTGCAATGATATTTAAAAGGAGCATTTCACTTAGTTAGAGGGAGACATAGTCTATCTTTGTTCCCAAACTACATTTGTTGTTAATGTTTGTTCCTTACCGATGGTTGCGGGTCAAATTTCCGAAATGGGGTTCTTTTGCGCAGCCGGGTAGTATCGTGCACGTGGCTGCATAGAAAATATATGAATACAGTGTAACTCAATCTTTAATTTAAATTGGAAGATGTAACTGATAGTTACTAGCTAGCTACGGGGTTTTAACTTAGTTAAGTGTTGACTCAACCCTCTCTTCATAGCGGCGCGTTTCCCATTGCCAGTTTCTTAACTATTGTGAGCACACGGCTGTCTTTCCCGGAGCTGCTCTACGTGGCGTCTCTGCGATCACCGCCTCGCGTAATGTTATGTCGGCTCACCTCGTTTCAATCGTCGCTTTTAAAGCTCGTAATGCAGTCACGTGATTTTAAGTTTGATCTTCGCAACTGACCTGAACCACTTAGATTTCCTGTTTTGTTTAATTTAAAGGGGCAAACAAGAACTTTATTGCTCACTTTTAAAGTAAGGGCATTCCCTATATCGCGTATATTCTGTTTATACTGTTTCCTGTTTTATTTATTTTAATATAAAAAGAGGCAAACAAAAACTTTATTGTTCACTTTTCAAGAGGCGTTCTCTATATCGCATATGCTCTGTTTACTCTATTTCTTTTTTTATTTATTTTAAGTTCGGAAGAGCGATCAAAAAACTTTATTGCTCACTTTCTGAAAATTATTCCCTAATTTAGAGTGGTGGCCGAAAGGGTTGTTTTTGTGTGTACATTGTTTGGATGGAACTATACTAAATATTCGTGCCATAAGTATGAATTTAGTTAGTAACAACAGCTGCGGGTTAAAAAATATATATATATGGTTGAAGAATCAAATGAAAAAATATGGTCCCAGGAGGTGACCTATTCATTTCTAATGTCTTAGCATTTCTATCTCAAGTATCAGGGAGGTCTGGAAGCCTAATGTTTTCGCTTTACAGTACTTATGTGTCCATAGCGCATGTCGTATATGTTACATACCCCTTGTATACTGATGGTATATTAAAGTAGTATGTCTATTTGATCCAGTGGACAGTTCTATGACACTATTCTCATCCAGTCCTCTTTCGTATTAAGGCCTCGATTAACAGTATCCAGCGTAGAGATATACCACTGTTCCCTGTTTTTGCGTTTGGTATCAAGGTTACCTCCTCTTCTTGAGGCCGTGATTTTCTCTATAACAAACCATGAGAACTCTGTATGTTTGTGTTGTAGTTTGTTAAAGTGATCAATCATAGGGGTGTTCTCTTTATTGGTTTTGAGTGCGGATCTGTGTTCCAGAAGACGCAATCTTATTTCTCTGCCCGTCTCTCCTACGTAGGCTAGTTTGCAGGGGCACAAGATTATATAAACAAGGTTGCTGCTTCTGCAATTGTTCAAAGTTTTAGAGGTTATGGTATAGTTGATATAAGTCAAGGATTTGCCAATAATGCAGTTTTCGCATATTGAGCAATTACTACACTTGTGGTTTCCCACTGCTTTACTGCCATTAATCGTGAGTTGATTATTTTGGTTCTGCTCTCTGTATGTATGAACCAAATTTTGATGGATGTTTTCATTGCGTCTAAACGCAAAGATAGGTTTTGCAAGTTTAGCCTCTTTGCCGTCATTTAGGATATGCCAACTTGAGTAAATTACATTTTTCAGCTTATTGCTAATATTTGAAAATTGGCTTATAAAGACTAGTTTTGAGTCAGTTACAGGTTGTTTCTTTGAGACCGGGTCTGGGTATATCATGCTGTCTCGGTTATAGAATCGTGCCCTTTTGCATGAATTCTTAATGAGTTTTTTGGGGTAACCCCTATCTTGTAATTTCTCACTCAGTCTGTTTGCATGTTTTGAATAGTCTTCCAAAGTGGAACAATTCCTTCGAAGTCGAAGGAATTGTCCAAATGGGACATTGTCCCTTTGGGAACGGGGATGGTAACTACAATAATGCAGTAGGTGTTTTTGTCTGTAGGTTTGGAATATAATTCCACCTCCAACCTGCCCTCGATATTTTTTATGGTGATATCTAGAAAGTTTACTGCTTCTCTGTCAAATACTGCTGAGAATCGGAGGTTCTCATCTCCCAAATTTAACCACTCCAGGAATTCCTCCAGGGTATCAATTTTTCCTTCCCAAATGAAGAAGATGTCGTCAATGAAGCGCCAATGAACTTAAGTTCCAAACTTTGCCATCTTGTGTGATGACTGAATTATCAAAAACTCTTTTAATTTGAATGGGTCTACTATACTTGCTGGAACCTTTGTTGACCATAAAAGGTTTCAGGATCCTAACCCAATCACCCACACAAAAATTAAGTTCCTTTGTCCTCCATTTTTTATTATACCACAAGGCAGACTTACTCTGTTTATGACCAACTCTATTAGCCACACTCTGGATGTCCACTTCATCTTCTGCTAACTCTTTACATTTCTCCATAAATCGCCAAGGACAAATGTTGGACGCAGGATTCCTACCTTTAAGTAACTTAAAAGGACTAACTTCTGTCGTAGTATGGGGAGTTATGCGATAGGTCCACAGCTTCTCCCTAATCACATTCAACCAATTACTCCTTTCTTTAATAGAATCAACAACAAAACTCTTCAATACCCGGTTAAAGCGTTCAACCTGCCATTCTCATGTGGTTCATAAAGAGACGTCCGTAAATGCTTGATGTTACAAGTTTGCAAGAAAGATTGCATCTCAGACGACACTAACTGTACACCGTTATCAGACACTAATACAGATGGGCAAACTTCTCTTGCAAAAACTTCCTTAAAGAACGTAATCACAACCTCAGAAGTAACCTTGACTACAAATTTCACTTCAGGCCATTTAGAGTGGTAGTCAATCATGACCAAAGCATAGCGTGAGGCTTCAGGTAATATCTGAAAAGGACCTGAAATGTCAAAGGCTATTTTACTCCAAGGAAGTTCAGGCCACTTGACAGATTTAAGTGGAGGAACATGTAACTTTAACATTTTATCCTTAGTACAACACTCATTACATTCCCTGACAGTACGGTCAATATACCTGTCCATCCCTGGCCACCAAAAAATTTAGCCTTATTAAACGCTTCATAGCAGAAATTCCAGGATGTGTTTTGTGTGCCAGCTTGAGAATGATCTCCTGTATACCCACAGGTGGAATGGATTTTCCAGATTTGAAAAGCAAATCCCCTTCACAAAATAACTCCTCAGAAACATTATAGAAAGGAAGCAAATCATCTCTGACTTTTGTCTTATTAGGCCAGCCCTTGAAAATATAGTTCTTTAGCATCCCAAATTTCTCATCCTCCTCTTGACATTTTAACCACAATTGTTCTGTGATATCCTGATATTGGGAAGTCACAACATCAGACAAATTTAAAACAAAATCAACCTCACTGACAATATTAACTTTGCCTTCCTGATCTTTGCAAGGAAGGCGTGAAAGACAGTCAGCAGTGACATTTTTTTTTACCCAGAATGTACTCCACAGTAAAGTGATATTCTTGTAACTTGGATGCCAAACGCGCAATCCTAGCAGTAGAGTTCCAACCCCCACCAACTGATAAGATATGGAAAGGGAAGGTAGCAGCAGAGGCAAGATGGCGGCCGCCCTGGACGGCTGAGCAGCAGTGCGACTGAAGAGATGCCGGCAGATGAAATGACCCGCATTGTTTGCATCGGAGGTTAATACCTGCACCTAGCTAATGTTTCCTGCAGTTTGAGAAGGATTAGTCCCGAAAAGAAATAACGGAGTTTCTGAACACGCTGTATGCCTCTCACCTGTGATCGTCCGTTCAGGCGGCTCCTACGGGAGCTGGCACAGACCGCGAGGAGGGTTGCGTCAGGAGGCGTAACAGAGGGAGGTCTGATTGCCGAGCTAGCGGAGTTCGCCGACTGGAAGCGGAGTCTGCGAGGCGGGCGGCGCTTGCTCTACAGGTCCCGGCAGCAGCTTCAGAAAGCAAAGAAGAAAATGAGCCCCCAGGAGGAAGTAGAGCCTGAAGGATTACGGAGCAAGCTGGAAGCTCCAAAAGAAGAGGAGGGAAGTGATCAGGACATTAAAGTTTCGGGTAAGGTGCAATTTGGGGTTAAAGAAAGGAGAAAACTGATTATGGCTCCTAAAATGAGTGCAGCAGCTAAAGCGGCTGCAAAAAGGAAAGCTGCTGCAGAGCAGGCAGAGTTGTCATTGGAAAAGGGGGGAGATGGAACAAAAAGGAAGAATCAAAGTCCAATATCCCCAGGTAAAAAAGCAGCACAACAAGGAGTGGTGAAAGCTAGTCATGGCACTACCCCAATTTCGAACATCTTTCAAAAGATAAGGAAAGACAAGGAGATTACTGGTGATGTGCTGGAGGACTCAGAAGCAGGGGCCACAGAGAAAGATATCTTGAAGGAGGAAATGACGGGCGAACAGGACTTAGCTTTACAGAGTCAGTTGATGGGCTCCATAATAAAAGAGGGGGGCGGTAATGTGCTGCTACACGGAATGGAAAATACTGAAAATCCTGAAAATCCTATTCAATCTTTATTTCAATCTGATCCTAATATATGTACCATGCCGGTGCTAGACCAAGCCACTGAAATCCCAATTAAGGAGCTGGAGGGGGAATTGGAGCAGGAGCAGGAGCTCAAGGAGAATGCAGAAATTGCAGAGAATGCAGAAAACTCTGAAGATAAAAAAGAGGCTCCTAGTGAGGCCTTCTTCTCACTCTCGGAGGGAGGGGAATGGTCGGATGAAGATGAAGGCAGCTTGGACCGAGAGGACAGTGGCTCTGCCTCAGATAGTGATCCTGATAGGGAAGAGGTTTTACCCTCAACATCAGCTGGAAAATCTAATATAGGGCCAGGAGTATGTGGTCAGAGACTTGATCAGCCTCAGCGTAATCCGCTAATAGAGAGCCCTGGAGGAGAGTTAGCACAGATGTCACTGCTGGAGGTAATACATCAAGAAATATTGGGGCACAGAGAAGAGGCTCGACAAGAGAGCCGTAAATCACAAGCAGCAGCCAGGAAAATACAAGGAGCGGTAAGAGAATTGGCAAGAGTATGTACGAGAACGGGTGACTAGTCTTGAGGAAAAAATTGTAACGACAGAATCAGAAACGACAGCTACCTCGCACAAAGTGGTTCAGCAAGGCGAGCAGCTGATCGACGTGCAGTGGAAGCTCGAGGCGTTGGAAAACAGAGCGAGACAAAATAATCTACGCATCCTTGGAATATCGGAGGGTTCAGAAAATACGGACACAAGAGCCTTCATAATAAAACTTTTTGAGCATGCTTTCACTGAATTGAAGGGGTGGGATTGGGCGAAGGAGATCCAGAGGGCACATCGTACCCCCGCTAGAGTTCATAAAAATGCTAAAGAGGGAGACAAACCCAGAGCGATTCTAATCTTTCTGGGTAATTTTAATCTGAAACAGGCAATTTCAGAAAAAGCAAGACCGGATTCAAAAAAGAATATTGATGGCTTTTCTTTCTTTGTCCGGCCGGATTTTTGTCATGTCACAGTGGAGAGACGTTGGCGACTCAGACAGATGATAAAACCATTCCAGGACAAGGGCATGCAAGCTTATCTAATTAATCCGGCACAATTGAAAGTAATTAATGGTGGTAGAACCTTGTATTTTTCCTCGGAGATTAAAGCAAAAGAGTATCTCGATTCTCAAAGCTCTTAGATTGCATTTTGCACATTGGATGTATTATGGGTGTATTATGGATGTGACTAGATAGAGCTGTGTAGGGTATTGGTGTTGGTGCTGGTGTTGGTGGCACATAGGTTTAAGGAGGTAATCGGGTAAACGGGTCAATGGGTCCATGATGGTTAATATTGAATCTCTTCAGTTAGTACTGCAAACCATCACATGCACAGACCACTGGGTCTGAGCGCCTCTGAAAAGGGGAGGAAGGGGAGGAGGGGGGAAGGGGTGGGGGGGCAAAAGCGTTGAAGGGGAGGAAGGGTGGAGCTGGGGGTTCAAGGGGAGGGCAGGGGGGGTGGTGGTGGGGGGGGGTAAAAAGGGGGAAAAAAGTATTGAGAGGAAAAAGGGCCAAATACCGGTATGTGATAGATGCGATATGGATACAATCAGGTTGGAGTTAAAAAAAGATAATAATGTCAGACATTAGGATATGCACTATTAATGTAGGGGGCTTAAATGACTGTAAGAAGAGACAGAGACTGAGTCAATTCGTGAAGTTTAATAATATTGATGTAGCTTGTATCCAAGAAACACATTTATCCTGGGCTAAAAGGAATTTATTGAATATCCCCGGTTATAATTTACTAGGCTGCTCGTCCCAAACATCCACTACAAGAGGGGTTGCCATTATGGGGAAACGTAATCTGGGGGGAGTGAGACGCACCAAAACAGATGGCTCAGGCAGATGGGCCCTGGTAGAGTTGGAGCTTGGCATCACTTTAGGTGTAATATATGGTGCAAATGATGATGACCCAGAAGTTTTCGATCTGATGGAGGAGGAACTGGCTAACTGGGGTACCCCCGTAGTGTTATGTGGAGATCTAAACATTTCGGTAAATTGGGGGCAAATAGGCAATTCCAAGGGACGTAAACAGAAGGTATATAGAGCATTAAGCTCTCTTATAAAGTCTTTTTTTTTTTTCTTATAAAGTCGCATGGTTTGTCTGATGTATGGTCGGAAAAAGTTATTGGAGACCCAGGATACACATACTTTTCATTTCCAGCTCAGAAATTTTCTAAGTTAGATTATTTTTTTATCTCTACGGGTGAGTTAGGGAAGGTTAAAATTACCAAATTACCAAGATTGGTCTCAGATCATAACCCCTTGATAATGACATATAGAGTATGTAATTTAGCTAAAAAGACAACTAAATGGACTTTTGAAAAGAAACTTCTAAACGATGACAGATTTGTTATACATATAAAACAGTGGGCAAAGGAGTTTTTTGAAATAAATAGATATAGCTCGTCCACGAATGGGGTTTGGGAAACTTTTAAAGCAGCTTTAAGGGGGGAAATTATTAGCTGCTCCGCAAGATTAAGAAAGGAGGACAGAAAGAAGCTTGAAACGCTCCTTTTAGAGCTAACAGAATCAGAAAATCGGCATATAGAAGAAATAGGATTAGGTAATGATGGGAGGGAAACAGCTAAAATTATTGCGCTGATTAAAGGGGATGCTCTAAGAATATTTACGCAAAAAGAGACTAGAGAATACCAGACCTCGCGAGCTAAAAGATATGAGACAGGAGAGCAAGCTGGCAGGGCACTGGCATTGCGTATAAGGCAAGATTTCAATAAGAATAATATAAAGAAGCTTGACGCAATGGAATAGTATACACTGAACCAAGTGAGATAATGGGGGTTTTTCAGAGATTTTACCAAAATTTATATGATCAAGAGGCCAGTCAGATACCATCTAGACAAGATTTCGGAACTCCTTATCCAGTTTTAGAAGAAAGGGATAGAGAGCAGCTGGAGAAAGATATATCCCCAGAGGAGATCAGAGCTGCGCTACAAGAACTTGCAGCAGGTAAAGCTGCAGGCCCAGACGGGATACCTATTGAGGTATATAAAACTCTAGGGGAGGAATTATTACCTATAATTCTAGATCTTTTTAATGGAATAGTTTGTTCAGGGAAGATTCCAGATTCATGGAAACAGACTAATATCGTGGTCTTCCATAAAAAAGGTAAACCGGAAGATAATCCAGGCTCTTATAGGCCAATATCTTTGATAAATGCAGACACTAAACTGTATTCAAAGGTGTGGGCAAAGAGGATGGGGGGAGTCATTGGGCAACTCGTCTCTCCTTGGCAGCATGGGTTTGTCCCGGGAAGGAGTACGACGGACCACATCTCGCGGGCAATTTCAATGTTTGATGCGTCGGCTGCCACGGGGAGGGAGATGGACATGATTCTCCTGGACGCTGAAAAAGCCTTCGATCGAGTAGTCTGGAAATTCTTATGGGAGGTTTTGCTCAGTAGAGGGTTTGGAGGAAAATGTATGAAAGCTATAAAAGCCATGTATGAAGATCCAGTAGCCCGAATTACAACTATGGGATTACAGTCAGATGAAGTGGCAATTAGGAGAGGGACGCGCCAGGGGTGTCCCTGTTCCCCTATACTTTTCGCTCTGTACATAGATCCACTAATTAGAAAAATTCTGGTTTCAGATCAAATCTCTCCGGTTATACTCAATGGCCATGCCACTAAAATATTGGCCTATGCAGATGACTTGGCGATAACAACTACCAATCCACAGATGGCCATGACAGAATTGATTCAATTAGCTAAAACTTTTGGGTCTCAATCGGGGTACAAGTTAAATGAAGGAAAAACTATAATAATCAGCACTAAGAGTATATATAAGGCTGATCGAAGCTATGTGGATTCTGCAGTTTATCTGGTGATGAGGATTAATGCGAATGTGGAGAAAATTGTACAAGAGAACTATGTACCCTTGATAACATCAATAGATAAAGAGCTGAGAAGAATAGACGTCCTACACCTATCAATAATCGGTAGAGTGAATGTTTTGAAGATGTCTATGTTTCCCAAAATTTTGTATCTTTTCCGGGCCATACCCTTACTTGTAGATGAGAGTGTTTTTAGGAAATTGGAAGCGGTCTTCTCACAATTTCTATGGCAGTATGGGAAAATTCGAAGATCTTTATCTAGACTATCAGCTCCATTGGAAGGTGGGGGTTTGACGGCACCAAACTTGAGATTATATCATTGGGTCTGTCTAATACTACAAATGAATGTTCTGTTTAAATATGATGAAAGTGATGTCTTAAATATAGTAGATAGAACTCCAACAATATATGAATTATTAGTTGGTAGAAAAGCAGTGGGTCTGTTTACTCGAGAAATAAACTGTAGATATTTTAAAAGGAGTGGGAGTAGACTGATGATGAGTGCCTGGGGTTTATGGAAAGCATTAAAGAAATATTTGAAGATTCTGAAAATCAATTGTATTATAGATATCTGGCATGCAAACCCTTTTGAGCATCTTGGGCAGAATAGAAATAGTAAGCGATGGAAGGAAGCGGGGATTAAGTGTCTGGGTGATGTTATGGTAGAGGATGAAATATTGGGCTTTGATGTGCTTCAACAAAAATTTGGCATACCAACTAACCAATGGTTCTTATATAGGCAGCTAGAAGAAACAGTGAAGGCTGTTAGACCCAGGATTCGGATTCAGGAGCTCAACCCAATTCTGAATTATGTGAGGAATGGTGGTAAGAAGATAAAAATTGGCTACAGCTATCTTCTTCAGGGTTTGGGGGATGATATTGGTCGAGTTGAATCAGATTGGGCGGAAAGAATTAATGATCCAGATGTGGATATTGATTATGTTCTTGCAATGAATAAAAAGGTGTTAAGAGCTTCGAATTTAAAAGCACAGCATTATAAAACTATTTTTAATTTATATTATACACCTGCCAAACTGTATAAATGGGGTAAGAGGGATAATGATAGATGCCCCAGGTGTGACCAAGGACCAGCAGACTTACCTCATATGTTTTATAAATGCCAGAAATTGAATCCTGTCATTATGGAAATTGAAAGATTTGTAACAGGGTTGTTAGAGAAACAGATCACCTTATCCTCTACTATGGTTTTGATCGGTAGGGATGCTAGTCTAAGGCTAGAGTATGAAGCGGAAGCCTTTATTTTCATCTCCATGGCTGTTCTGAGGATTTTAATTTCGGCTGGGTGGAAAGATCCGGTAGCCCCCACCTTCCAGTTGTGGATAACTAAACTGCTGGGAATACACAATATTGAGGAATGTTTGTACGAGTTTAAAGGAAGAAGAATGAGGGAATTGGGTTTGAAGATATGGGGTCTGCTAAAAAAATGGAGAGAAAATAGATGAGTAAGAATGTAAGGATCAAAGTGACGAGATTTAAGTTAATATTTATATGTTAGTTGCATGTCTTATTGTCTGATTAGGTTGAACCTTTTTGACTGTTTATATTTCGTTGTTTTGTGTACTTTTTTTGAATATCTGAATTGTATTTTGGTAAGCTATGTATGTATATATTCTTTTTTGTTGCCCTGAATCTTCTCAATAAAAAAAATAAAAAATAAAAAGATATGTACAAGCGGCTTGTGGTCGGTTCTCAAGACAAATTCACTGCCCCAAATGTAAATTCTGTAGTGTTCAATTGCCCACACACAGGAAAGCAGTTCCCGTTCAATCACAGCATATTTACGTTCTGTCTCATTCAATGTCCTGGATGAGAAAGCCACATTCCATTCCATTGCCCCATCAGTTTGAGATAATACGCAACCCAAACCATACAAGCTAGCATCAGTGGTGATGATGCATTTTTTACCTATTCTAAAAGGTTTTAAAGTCGGTAAATTAACAATATCATACTTAATGTCAGTAAAGGCTTTTTCTTGTTCGGATTCCCAAACAAACTCATTACTCTGTCTCAATAACCTCCTCAACGGTTCCATTTTGGCGGCAAAATTAACTACAAACTTACTGTAGTACTCACACATGCCTGAGAACGATAATAATTGTTCCTTATTGCTCGGGGCAGGGGCATTGAGAATGGCTTCAACATTTGATTTTTTTGGAATTAAACCTTCCCTAGATAATGTATGTCCCAAGTACTCTACAGATTTTCTGAAAAGTTTGCATTTGTGTGCTTTGAGTGTAAGACCATATTTTTCTAACCTGCAACACACTTCATTCAAATGTGCAGAATGCTCAACCTCATTTTTGGAAAAAAACAATATATCATCTTGAAAACACTTAACGAACACATCAAGATCCCTGAAAATTTGAAACATGACGCGTTGAAAAACGGAAGCAGCTGATGCCAAGCCAAAAGGCATTCTTCTGTATTGAAAAAAAGACCCATGGGAGTGATAAAGGCTGTGTATTTTTTTGGAGTCTTCAGTAAGTTCAATTTGATGGTACGCAGATCTCAGGTCTAAAGTGGAAAAAATCTGCGCACCATCAAAAAGGGACACAAGTTCATTGATATTAGGTAAAGGATGGCAATCAATGATAATGTTGGAATTCAGTGCCCTTAAATCAATGCAAACTCTCAATTTCTGGTCAGGTGTGCGCACCAAAACAATGGCGAAACCCATTCAGATGATTCAATGGGTTCTATGATATTGTCCTTCAGCAAATCATTCAACATTTCTTTTAATTCTTCTCTGACATTCAGGGGAACTCCTCTTAACTTTTGTTTAACAGGTATAGCACCCTCTTTTAAAACAATCTTATGTGAAAAACCTTCTAATTTCCCTAAACGTTCACAGAAGACATTTTTAAACTTATTGCTCCAAAAAGAAACAATATCTTCCTTTCCATCATTTGGACAAATAGAGTTAATCATATCCTGTTCGCTGCACAGAGAAATGGGATCTTTGGCTCTGGGATTTAAAGTGATCCCAAGTTCCCATTGGTCATGCCAACCTAGAACATTAACTCCTTTAACAGCAATATATAACTTAATAAAAGCAGATCTTCCTCTAAAATTCAATGGAACTTCCAAAAATCCCTCAATGTCAATCTTATTCCCATTGAAACCTTCCGCAAAAATATCTGAAGGTTGTAGAGTAGCAATATCACATACAGATTGTAGTTTTTCATCGAAATATGCTTTGGTAATAATAGTCCATGGGGACCCAGAGTCCACCATAAGTTCAATATCAGTAGTAAAGACTTGAAATATACATTTTGGGGATTTTTTGCTCATTAACAATATATATCCAGTTTGAAGGATGGAAACTACATACCCGCGATCTAAATCTTGCTTATTCTCATTAACTACATTAAGTGCAGAAATTTTAGTGGAAACACTATTGTTAGAAGACATCTGTTGCCCTGAACGAGATTGAGAATTAAAACGTCTTTCCCTACAAACATTACTAAAATGTCCTACTTTATTACAAATGTTACAAGTTTTTCCTAAAGCAGGGCAACCTTGGAAAGAGGCAATATGTAACTTGCTGCCACATCTATAACATGAAGGAGAAGTATTAGTATTAGGGGTATCTGTTCTCCTAAAATTTTTATTTCTAAATTGAGTAGAAAAATAATTTTTAGTATCAAACTTGGGTTTAACTATGCACACCTCTTCATCAGTATTATTTTTACTGGGATGAGAACTTTGTTTATCAACTATGTCCATCCATTTCTCTGACATGTCAGTTGATTTGGCTATAGCAATGGTTTCTTCTAGATTAGGATCACCAATACACCACAATTTGTCCTGTACCTTTTTGTTCTTAACATGTACTATAATTTGGTCACGAATCATTTCGTCACACATGGCTCCGAAATTACAATGAATGCTTAATGCTCTCAAAGAAGTGAGAAAATCATCAAATGATTCTTCTTGCTTCTGTGCCCTAGTATAGAATTTAAAACGGTTTAAAGCAATGTTGGCCGTAGGTTTAAACCTTTTTTCTAATCTAGTAAGAGCTTCAGTGTAAACATTCATTGTATCACCACTTCCAGAAGCAACAGGCAAATGGGGTAAAGTTCTAAAGATTTCTTGTCCTTCAGATCCTAAACAATGTAATAAAATACTCTTTTTTCTCTCTGCACCCATACGCTCTCCATCAATAGCACGCATGTAGTTGAAAAATTCCTCCTTCCACCTTGACCACGGAATAGGAGGGTCACCTTTGACCTGTAAAAATTTAGCTGGGGGATCAAACTGCATATTAAGAAAGTACAATAATGCAAAATAAATAAATAAATCAAAATAAACGAGATGACAATGATAAATGAAAATGATAGCCAAAACGATGCAGTAACACAATGGAGTAAATGATACAGTACTTGAATTGGAGGAAAAACGAGATGAAAATGTGTATCCGAAGTAGCAGGGAAAAAGAGATGATAAGCGTTGACAAAACGTTGAATAAATTCTTAAAACGTTGAAAATTGTTAAGCAATTCAAAGCGCTGCAATGATCTTCGAAGTTTTCTGCCAAATGAAGTGTAAAAACAGATTTGCCGTATGTTGGTTGCTAAGATACTAGCAACAATGCAAAACAAAATGGAGTCACGTTGCGTGAGTTGCGCAATGACGTTTTCCAGAGTTGCGCGATGACGCAATACGTTGCGTTGTAACGTTCTCTGGCTTCCACGAAGAATGTTTACCTTTAAGGTTCCGGGCGTCAACGAAGCAGTGTCTGTCCACGTAGAAGTATTTTGAACACGTAGCAGTGTCTGTCCACGTAGCGCACAGTAGGGAACCAGGGTCAGTGACGTATTCAAAGAGAAACACTGACGGAAGCAGCAACGTTCGGTATGACTCGTTACAGCGATGACAGGCGATAAGGAATAAGCAATAGGTGGTTGCTAGGGAACGCCAATGCCAACGCGAGCAAGTACATCGAAGGTAGGATGAATCAAAAGATGCAATTGACGTCAAAACAGGAAAAATTGTTCAAAAAGTTTCCAGGAAAGTAGAATCACGGCAGAAATAATTCCAAAACAGTAAATGAAGAAGAGAAATTGTCAGAGCTTTCTTGAGGTTAAGAAAAAAAAATGAAAATAGTTACCACTATTTTAAAAATTGAAGAAAATGGGTTCAAACTCCGCTCCTGTGCTGAAGATGGCTGGAGTAGGTTATTGTTGTATTGGAATCTTACCTGTTCTTAAGATTCTCTCCTCGCTCTCCTCTTTCTCTATGTTCCGTGTGGAACATCTGGTACACGACACTCGAGAGTTGGCAGTTGTTCCTGCGCTGTCGAGGTGGTCGGATGCCAGGTTGCTTTCTCCCAATAAACTTACCTGTACAAGGCCTCCGTTTCCAGTCTCCTGCTTTCCTGAGTGCACGAAGCATCACAACATTTTTGGCGACGCTTTCCGATGCTTGGATCTGCCTCACTCGACTTCATCGTATGGGAAGCAACCTGGTAATTCCGCGACGTCTCCTCCAGCCCTAAGTTTGCCTTTGGCTGCCTTCGCCTGTCGTCCGGATTTCTTCACGCTGATTTCGTCTGTTTTGGCCACCTTCAAGGTACTGTCATTAGATTTATTACTCTCGCTTGTCGAACTCCAACGTTCCAAGCAGTTCGGTTTGCCCCACGTCACTGCACCGCATTTGACGTTGCTGCAACGCTTCTGACGCTGTACGGCTTGACGTTCTGGCGTGTCGACGTGTTGACGCCCCCACGTCTCCTGACACCTCTGCCTCGTCACTGGAACGCATCGTCAGTCTCTATTATTGCGTCTGCAAGCAGAGAACGTTCACAGTTCCCTTTGTTTTCCTCAGCCCTTCGCAGCAGTTCTTACTCGTCTTCCAATGGGCCTTATGACATCACACTGACTGCCTCTCAGTGACTACGCTGATTCACTCAACGTTCTGCAGACACTTTCACGGTGATTTGCACACCCTTACTTGCAAGTTTGACTTTATTATTTCTTTTAAAGTGTGTTTAAACCTTGATTGCATTTTCTCTTCACTATGGCCTCAAATATTGTCATGCCTCCAATGTTTCTTTCCTCTCCAGGTACACCTTCAATAGATTGGGAGGACTGGGTTGAAATGTTAGACAATTATATTACTGCGCTCGATGGGAAAAACTTCCACCCTGAAAGGAAAAAAGCGCTCTTGTTAAGCACCCTTGGCAATGAAGGCCAAAGAGTATTCAAATACTTACCAGTGGCTTTAGGTCCCAATGGTCAACCCATGGATGACGCTTACAAAGAGGCTCTAAAAAGACTACAGACTAGATTTGCCAAGGAGGTCAACCTGGTTATGGCAAGATATCGCTTTTATACTCACCCTCGAGGTGGTCGGATGCCAGGTTGCTTTCTCTCAATAAACTTACCTGTACAAGGCCTCCGTTTCCAGTCTCCTGCTTTCCTGAGTGCACGAAGCATCACAACAGTTATCCTCGTCGCCAAAATATGTAATAATCCAAGGAAAGTTGATCTTCAAAGTAGGTTTATTAAGCAGCACAGCATCAAGTCTAGGTACAGAGGTGTCCATGTTACAACTGACAATAGCAGCAGAATGCGGCATGAGGAAAACTCTGTTAAGAACATGGAACATCTTAGGAAACATAACATGGCTCATGCACTTAAAGGTACATAGTGATAAAGCATGTTAAACTAAACTAAACAGAATGTAACAGTTGTTTTTTTAAAAGGATTAATAACTTTATGTTTCTGTGTTATATAATTTTGACATAAATGAAGCAATTTGTATGTTAGTAAGATTATGTTTAGAATAAACGTGCTGTAACCTATACTTTCAAATGAAATACTTTTATACAATTGCATTTTTTATTACCGTTAAATAATATAATTATTGTTTATTTTCATGATGCATATTTTAAGTTTGCATTTTATTAATTAGGGAAATGTAATTTGTGTAATATTCTTGATCAAACTGAAATATATATATATATATATCATATACGACATATACGACATATATCATATGCAACATATACGAATGGCATCAACTGGGAACAGCATTGCAACTTTGAAAAAAACGCTATTAAGCAGTACTTGAAATAACGTGCACATCCCTGAAGACTATGTTGATGCATTCTGGGGCCTGAAGGAATACGAACAGGCACGTGACCATTGGGGTTTTAATTAACAGCTCACCTGTGATCAAGACGTCAGGGACGTCGAAACGCGTTAGGTAATGAGCTTTTGTGTACAGGATGTGACGAATAAAGGTCAGCTGCACCATGAGACACTGTGGAGCTCTGTTCTTTTGTGGCGGAATGCGCAGTTTTCCAGGATCTCCGTTCCTTGTCGGAGCTCGCCCTGCAGGACCGGCGGCCCCCAGCAAAGCGGAGCTGTCTCTCACGATATTGAATGAGGGGGCATGGACCGCTCCCCGCATTCTGCCAGCTCAAATGGACTTTCCGTGGCAATTTGGCGAAAGCGAGGGAGAAAGGGAGATAGGAGAGGGCTACGCCTCTCCTTGGAACAGTGCAGATGCAGCAAATATTTAACATCTTGCCACAACAACCAGCACTATGCAACATATACGAATGGCATCAACTGGGAACAGCATTGCAACTTTGAAAAAAACGCTATTAAGCAGTACTTGAAATAACGTGCACATCCCTGAAGACTATGTTGATGCATTCTGGGGCCTGAAGGAATACGAACAGGCACGTGACCATTGGGGTTTTAATTAACAGCTCACCTGTGATCAAGACGTCAGGGACGTCGAAACGCGTTAGGTAATGAGCTTTTGTGTACAGGATGTGACGAATAAAGGTCAGCTGCACCATGAGACACTGTGGAGCTCTGTTCTTTTGTGGCGGAACGCGCAGTTTTCCAGGATCTCCGTTCCTGGTCGGAGCTCGCCCTGCAGGACCGGCGGCCCCCAGCAAAGCGGAGCTGTCTCTCACGATATTGAATGAGGGGGCATGGACCGCTCCCCGCATTCTGCCAGCTCAAATGGACTTTCCGTGGCAATTTGGCGAAAGCGAGGGAGAAAGGGAGATAGGAGAGGGCTACGCCTCTCCTTGGAACAGTGCAGATGCAGCAAATATTTAACATCTTGCCACAACAACCAGCACTATGCAACATATACGAATGGCATCAACTGGGAACAGCATTGCAACTTTGAAAAAAACGCTATTAAGCAGTACTTGAAATAACGTGCACATCCCTGAAGACTATGTTGATGCATTCTGGGGCCTGAAGGAATACGAACAGGCACGTGACCATTGGGGTTTTAATTAACAGCTCACCTGTGATCAAGACGTCAGGGACGTCGAAACGCGTTAGGTAATGAGCTTTTGTGTACAGGATGTGACGAATAAAGGTCAGCTGCACCATGAGACACTGTGGAGCTCTGTTCTTTTGTGGCGGAACGCGCAGTTTTCCAGGATCTCCGTTCCTGGTCGGAGCTCGCCCTGCAGGACCGGCGGCCCCCAGCAAAGCGGAGCTGTCTCTCACGATATTGAATGAGGGGGCATGGACCGCTCCCCGCATTCTGCCAGCTCAAATGGACTTTCCGTGGCAATTTGGCGAAAGCGAGGGAGAAAGGGAGATAGGAGAGGGCTACGCCTCTCCTTGGAACAGTGCAGATGCAGCAAATATTTAACATCTTGCCACAACAACCAGCACTATGCAACATATACGAATGGCATCAACTGGGAACAGCATTGCAACTTTGAAAAAAACGCTATTAAGCAGTACTTGAAATAACGTGCACATCCCTGAAGACTATGTTGATGCATTCTGGGGCCTGAAGGAATACGAACAGGCACGTGACCATTGGGGTTTTAATTAACAGCTCACCTGTGATCAAGACGTCAGGGACGTCGAAACGCGTTAGGTAATGAGCTTTTGTGTACAGGATGTGACGAATAAAGGTCAGCTGCACCATGAGACACTGTGGAGCTCTGTTCTTTTGTGGCGGAACGCGCAGTTTTCCAGGATCTCCGTTCCTGGTCGGAGCTCGCCCTGCAGGACCGGCGGCCCCCAGCAAAGCGGAGCTGTCTCTCACGATATTGAATGAGGGGGCATGGACCGCTCCCCGCATTCTGCCAGCTCAAATGGACTTTCCGTGGCAATTTGGCGAAAGCGAGGGAGAAAGGGAGATAGGAGAGGGCTACGCCTCTCCTTGGAACAGTGCAGATGCAGCAAATATTTAACATCTTGCCACAACAACCAGCACTATGCAACATATACGAATGGCATCAACTGGGAACAGCATTGCAACTTTGAAAAAAACGCTATTAAGCAGTACTTGAAATAACGTGCACATCCCTGAAGACTATGTTGATGCATTCTGGGGCCTGAAGGAATACGAACAGGCACGTGACCATTGGGGTTTTAATTAACAGCTCACCTGTGATCAAGACGTCAGGGACGTCGAAACGCGTTAGGTAATGAGCTTTTGTGTACAGGATGTGACGAATAAAGGTCAGCTGCACCATGAGACACTGTGGAGCTCTGTTCTTTTGTGGCGGAACGCGCAGTTTTCCAGGATCTCCGTTCCTGGTCGGAGCTCGCCCTGCAGGACCGGCGGCCCCCAGCAAAGCGGAGCTGTCTCTCACGATATTGAATGAGGGGGCATGGACCGCTCCCCGCATTCTGCCAGCTCAAATGGACTTTCCGTGGCAATTTGGCGAAAGCGAGGGAGAAAGGGAGATAGGAGAGGGCTACGCCTCTCCTTGGAACAGTGCAGATGCAGCAAATATTTAACATCTTGCCACAACAACCAGCACTATGCAACATATACGAATGGCATCAACTGGGAACAGCATTGCAACTTTGAAAAAAACGCTATTAAGCAGTACTTGAAATAACGTGCACATCCCTGAAGACTATGTTGATGCATTCTGGGGCCTGAAGGAATACGAACAGGCACGTGACCATTGGGGTTTTAATTAACAGCTCACCTGTGATCAAGACGTCAGGGACGTCGAAACGCGTTAGGTAATGAGCTTTTGTGTACAGGATGTGACGAATAAAGGTCAGCTGCACCATGAGACACTGTGGAGCTCTGTTCTTTTGTGGCGGAACGCGCAGTTTTCCAGGATCTCCGTTCCTGGTCGGAGCTCGCCCTGCAGGACCGGCGGCCCCCAGCAAAGCGGAGCTGTCTCTCACGATATATATATATATATATATATATATATATATATATATATATATATATATATTACCTACTGGCGGTCGCCAGTTGGTATATATAGTTAGGATTTTTTCCCTATGGGATTTCTGAAAATTCTATGTCTAATAACTTTGGCGTTTGTGGACGGAATTGGCTGAAATTTTCAGGAAAATGGCACATTTTGTTTCTGAGCAGCCCCTTAAAATTTGGGGGGGTTTCATCAAGGGGGGGCCGAGAAAAAAGGGGGGTCCCAAAACACGTTTTTCCCATTCATTTTTCCATAGGGCCTTTGGCCTCACTTTTAGCTCGAACGGCTGAATGGATTTGCACGAAACTTGGCAAAATTGTAGGGACTGTTAGCCCGATGTGCCTTTGCTAGGTCTCAATATATGTGCTCCAGTGGATTTTGAGAAATTAACGTTCAAAACAAGATATATATCTGTAACAGCGCTCCGGGCTGCGCTCCGGTCCGCTTACTTTTCGCGAAACGGAACTTTGCGATGCGAAGCTGATTGGCTCCCCGGTGTCTGTCAACATTCTAAACAGTCCGGAGCGGCCGCCATCTTATCTCTCGGTAGGATCGAGAGAGAAGAAGAGGTGAAAAACGAAGGGGGAATTTAATGAAAGGGGGCAAGGTATACCCCTCTTGACCCCCTAGGAATGTTGTTGGGGTTTTTAAAGGGTCCCGTGGGGAAAATAAAAAAATATATATTTTTCACGGTAGAAGCGCTTCCCGGGCCGCGAACTGGGCCGCAAACTGGTAGCGAAACGGGAATTCGCCATTTTGTGCTTCGTTTTAATTAAATTACTAGGTATAAGGGGGTGCGGGAGACCATTTTGTGCTTCGTTTTAATTAAATTACTAGGTATAAGGGGGTGCGGGAGACATATCCTAATCCCTTATGTTTTCTGAGGGTGGCTGAGGAGGCTCATATATGTTGATACATGTCTTCCAGCGGTTGTGCGTGAGCTTTTTTTTTTTTTTTTGCTGCGTGACGTCTGTTAACGTTCGATTCGAAGGAAATCAGGAAGTGTTGACCACCAATTTGTCAGTGCGATAAAATATTTTGTTATAAATGAATCCTTATTGATAAACATTGTCTGCGCCATCTTGCCTTTTTTCCAATGCCACAATTTTGTCGTGCACGGCAGCCATTTTAGATGCCAGGCCGGTCCCAGGCTATCACCTAGCCCTGCGGATGTAGTTTATGGCCCTAGCTGTAGAGAATCCAGACATGCCAACCCTCCCGATTCAGGCGTGAGACTACTGATTTCAGTGCTAGTCTCCCGCCTCCCGATTCCTGCAAGCAAAACCCCGGGGGCATATTACCAACAACTAGCGATAATTTATGTCTCTAACTTGTTTAGAGACAAAAATTATCGCCGCACATCGGCGATTTTTATCGCAGATAAACCTTGCTATTAGCAAGGTTTATCGCAAATGCGATAAAAAACGGCTGCAATGCATGAATATCGCTGGAAAGTCAGCGATATTCATGCATTATCCAGCAAATGCTCTTAGCCATGTTATCCACCTCCAATTGGATAACATGGCTAAGAACTGCTCGCACATGCGATAAAAAACGGCCGCAATGCATGAATATCGCTGAAAAGTCAGCGATATTCATGCATTATCCAGCAAATGCTCTTAGCTATGTTATCTACCTCCCATTGGATAACATGGCTAAGAACTGCTCGCAAATGCGATAAAAAACGGCCGCAATGCATGAATATCGCTGAAAAGTCAGCGATATTCAAGCATTATCCAGCAAATGCTCTTAGCCATGTTATCCACCTCCAATTGGATAACATGGCTAAGAACTGCTCAGGGCAGGTGTTAGCTTGTGGAGATATTCGCGCTTAGCGCGAATATCTCCAAAATTTGGTAATAGTAGATAGCGATGTAAGGGACTGTTTCCAGTCGCTAACATCTTGGCACGCCCACTTTGCATGTCATTAGTGATAGATATCACTGACATGCAAAGCGGGGCCCAAGATGGTCGCTATCCCCTTTTAGCTGTCACTAACTGGTGTTAGCGACAGCTTGGTAATAGGGAGATAATTTTATCTCCGCTTTCTTGGCTTTTAAAGCCAAAAAAGCGGAATTAAACCCCCTTGATAATATGCCCCACGATTTCTCGGGTGTTTCAGCTGACAGGGCTTGGTATTGTGTTACATGCTAATTCTTCCAGGAAACGTCAGAGGGTCGATGCAGGGGTTCTAGAAGGGGTGATAAACCATTTAAGCCTCATGAACAAGCGCATGGTCTTTTAAAGATCTGTGAAGTACTCGGGCGGCGGTGTGTGTGTGCCCTCTTTCAGGAGCGGGCGGGGGGGGGCACTGCCAGCAACTTGCCAGGCCAGGCAGTGTTCAACACTTGCATCACCCTTTCTCTGCCTTGTATTGCGCTCCATGCTTCGGAAAGGTAAGAAAAAGAACGTGCATTTGAGTTTGAAATGTCCGATCCTGTAGCAGTACACTTGCAAAGCCCACACATGACAATAACCCGATTTTTTAATAATATATAGTACTCCAAAAAAGTAGGATTATAAAACTTTATTAACTTTTAAATATAACGAACGTAACAAAAACTGTAAATATATTTAAACATTTTTTGACAAAAAAAAACAACAATGGTCCGAAGCTGTCTTTTGTGCGAATAGTCCCAAGGCAGCACAACGTGCTGAGTTGTGGACGGCACCCAGGTGAAGAACCATCCCTTCTTTAAACCCCATGGTGACCAACTAAGTGCAGGTTTTACATAAAGTAGTGTTTACCTAGAGTGGTGCTGTGTAGGACACTCTGAATGGAAATTAACCAGAACTATAACGATAACAACAACAACAACAATAATATAACTTTTATGCTTAAATTACGCAAACATTTAGCTAATCTGCTAAAGGGGGGAGTAGCCATTTCTTTTGATAATTTATTTATCCATCCGTAGCCTCTCTATTCTCCATTACAATGTGTTTCTTGCTGTCGCTAGCTGATGAAAAAACTAAAGTGATAACTTCCTCATCCTTATTTTGTCTTTCTTTGTTCCTTAAGATGTTATCTGTGTCAACCTCTTCCGAGAATGCTGATGCGTTAGGGATTTCCTTGTGTTTCTTAATAGCATTGGTGTCTGCACACTTCTTTGTCAATTCTGTTTATATGATAACTGCTTCATAAACAGACGATATCTTTGTTTAGTCATTAGTGTTAAGTGTGTCTGAAACTACAGTGCCGTTCTGTTTTTCTTTCTTCAGGCTCTACAGAGTTGTGTGTGTTGTTCTTTTGAGCGACAATTATTCCAGAGGTTTCAGGTTCACTTGTTTTGTCCTGCAGTGAGTTAACAGCTTTAGAGACTTCATGTTTATTTGCTATGTCCTGCTGTGCGTCAACTGCTTCAGAGACGTCAGCCTCATTTGTTATGTTTGACTAGATCCTGGACCTGCCCGGCCGCGCCCAAAATGGCTCCGGTGTAAATGGGACTCGTAACTGCTTGTTGTGTACTGGTTGCCCAACCTTGATATCACGAGATACGTATGCAGTTGTGAAGCACATGGCGGAGGCTCGTCTGCTGTAGTGGGGCGCCCCTTTATCGTTTCAGTTGCCATTCCGCCCGCTTTTGCTACACTGTGCCTTTTCCGCCATTCAGCTGTTTACCGCCCGCTCTTACGGCTACAGCGTCTCGCTCACCATGTAGTTGAGTTGCTCCCACTCTTGCGGTGCAGTGATAGGCGGCTGCCACAGGACTCTTAAAATGGCGGCCGGCTCTTCGGATTTGGGCCTGGTCCAGTAAAATGGCCCTGGGACACTTTGGAACTCGGACGCTTGTCTGCCAGGGCTTGGGTCCCATTCTCGAAAGCGTCCCCTCAGCCTTGAAGATTCTACAAAGGTCTTGGGGGACCTCGACTCCCGCAGGCTTCCGGTGGGGAGCGGCTGCCATGATTGCTTGCGGAATGGCCACGACGGAGCTACGAGATGGTGGTGCTCTCATGGTGACGCCAGCTTCAGTCTGAAACATCCAGAAACAAGGTGGGGCTTTCATCGTTTGGGAAAAAAAATGTTTTAATCCAATGAAAAGTGTTATTTTTAGGTCACATGACCTAGTCTTACATCATTAGGAAAACAAAAGTAAAATGAACCAATGAAAAGTTTTATTAACAAGTCACATGACCTGTTATGCTTACGTTACGCGCTGCGCGGCGCGCTCTGGATCGTTTCCGGGAAGCTGCGCCTTGCGCACCGGAGCACTTCCGGGTGGGCTAACGCGGCGCGTCATATGACACATTACGCGACAACGCAGGTCCAGAATATAGTCAAAATGTCTCCACCAACCAGCGGTCGGAATACAACCGCTTTCAGCAGTCCAAAAAGATCGGTTAAATCTTAAGAGCGGGAGCAACTCAACTGCATGGTGAGCGAGACGCTGTAGTCGCAAGAGCGGGCGGTAAACAGCTGAATGGCGGAAGAGGCACAGAGTACCAAAAGCGGGCGGAATGGCAACTAAAACGGTAAAGGGGCGCCCCACTACAGCGTGTCTTCAGGTCAAACGGATTGTGGGACAAGGTCCAGAATGGAGGAGTCATCAAAAGGCAAAAAATTCCGCCGGACCCCGGGAGCCGGCCGCCTATGTCGGGGGCGATCTCAGGCCACACCAGGGCAACACGACTTGGGGAGGGGGCAGGAGCCAAGCGCCCCCTCTCAGTCCGCGCCATCTCACCGCCCCTCGGGGGCCTCCGTCAAGCGGTTTAGGGAGGCACCGTATCACATTGTTTTCCAGTGCAGTCAGGTCCACAAACGGACCCCACTTACTTTGAATAGTGAAGCTGCAGCAGGTGCAAATAAGGTGTAAACAGTGTTACAAGCGATGCTTAGAACTCTGAAGTATGGCACTCAACATCCAGGACTTATGCCATTTGTGTAAGGCAGTGACATCGAAGCAACTCAGGGACCAAAAGCATGAACGAACACTCACGTATGAAAATCTTATTTGGGGAAGGGGCAGGATCCAAACGCCCCCTCCCAGTTCGCGCCACTACACCGTATGTAGAAAATCTGAAGCCATCATTCTACAAACTCTCAACGCTTGCTATCAGTGCGTGAGTTTCATGCTCGATCGATTGAGCTAGCCGGATCGGGCAACAAAAAGTATAAAATAGTTATGTAAATAGTTATTTAATAAAATGTTTTACCCTGTTTCTTTGCTGGTGTGTTGTCTATATTTATAATATTTGCATAGGGTTTGTCGTTATTTTGGGCGGGGTGGGTGGCGGAGTCGAGCTGTCTTGCAGCCCTCATGGTGTGGAGCTCAGTTCATTTCACTATTTTCGTATTTCTCATGAAGGGTTGTTCCTAATGTTTGTATTTTACCGAGGTCAAAAAGAGATCGAATTAGTGGTCTACTGATTTTGCTCGATTACTTTTATTTTTTTACACGATTTTTCACTATCTGCAAAGACTAAACAGAGTATTGCGACTTTGTGCTTCTTTGTAAATAGAGAATGATCCAAAGAGAACCAATTCTAAAACAGTAAATGCTTGGATAACAATCAATCAAATGGAGAGACAAGCAGGTACGACGGATTACAACGGGGGTAAAGGTCTGCGTTAACTACTGTTCACTATATGCAAAGAGAGAGTACTACTAAGAGAAAAGAGGGGAGGGGGGGCAGCGTTCAAAGCACATCAGCGTGCATAAACACGAAAACGTTTTTACCTATCACGTACTTGACATTTGACAGCTTTTGATATTTGCTATTAAAAAACCATTGAAATTCACAGAAAAAAACCTAGGTTATAGTCCATATATAGTTAGGAATTTGCATTTACAAAACCTTGAAAATTCAATGAAAAAACCATTGGTTATAGAACATATATAGTTAGGAATTTGCATTTACAAAACCTTATTTTACTCGCATAAAACCATTGAAATTCCATATATAGTTAGATGCGCTAACTATATATCGCGCACCCGCAATCCACTGCTGATGATGTCATATATTACATCATTCATGACATGGTCAGTGACATCACTGATGACATCACTGATGACAACTCAAATGACATCACTGACAACATCACAGATGACATCATTCATGTGTTAATACAATGAACCTCTACAGACTCTGATATAACCTTAGATACACTCAGTGAAAACAGACACTCACAGATTGTCACTCATCCATGGAGTTACTCATACACCTAGACAGTCATGCAAAGAATCAATCACACCTCCAATTCCTCAACTATACATTTATACACACCTTACTTATTGAAACATATTCTAACACATATTTACTCTCTTATACAATCACTGATACATGTTTTCAATGATCCATGCAGCCACTCACACATTCACTGGCTCTTAAACACAGTAATTTATATATGTCAACTCTCGCATGTACTGTGTTTTACATATGTACTTACTTTGACATGTAGCATTGAGATATCCAATCACTCACCAATACACTCATGCACACAGTCAACCACCCATACAGCTGTTTCCACATGCAGTTTTGAACCCATACATCTAGTGAATCAGCTGTTCACACATCTATGCACAGAGTCACACACCTCCCAGCCACTCACACACACACACACTCAGTCTCCCATACAAATACTTGGGCAACCAATCAATAACCCATATAGTTACTCATATAGCTACTGATCAACACATGCAGCAGTTTACAGAACAACAGATATAATGATGCACAAATTAATACAGTTTAATCACTAACCCATGCACTCAGTGAGACACATTTAATCACTCCCTCATACAATCAGTCATGCACCTACTAAATCCTTCATCCAGACATTTATACATCCACTCATTCTTCAATATGTAAGACATATTTTAACTTTACAGAAACATACAGTCACTGGATGTTGTCATCAGTGATGTCATTTGAGTTGTCATCAGTGATGTCATCAGTGATGTCCCTGACCATGTCATGAATGATGTAATATGTGACATCATCAGCAGTGGATTGCGGGTGCGCGATATATAGTTAGCGCATCTAACTATATATGGAATTTCAATGGTTTTATGCGAGTAAAATAAGGTTTTGTAAATGCAAATTCCTAACTATATATGTTCTATAACCAATGGTTTTTTCATTGAATTTTCAAGGTTTTGTAAATGCAAATTCCTAACTATTTATGGACTATAACCTATGGTTTTTTCTGTGAATATATATATATATATATATATATATATATATATATATATATATATATATATATATATATATATATATATATATATATATATATATATATATATATATATACCATTGTAATGTTAATATGTTAATATTATAATGTTAATATTTTGAGGAACAATATTGAAGTATATTACCAAAAGAATACGTTTTTTTTATAAAATGCTAAATATTTATTTCTAGCTTATAACCTACTGGTCTGATTCTAACAACAGCTTAATTCCTGTAATTAACACAAGCTAATTCTATAGCCAATCTTGACTATTTTAACTATCAAGAAAAACATGCTAATGTTTACGAGATTTTACCACTGCCCAGCTCTTCCTCTTTGCATCTTGTGACTGTGCATAAATAGAGAAGGGGTGTTGAAGCTCTTATCAGTTCCCTCAATTGCCAATTTGTTTCATGTGCCAGGAATATAACTGATCATATTACATGTAGAGTGGATTGTTTTGCTTTCTTATCACTTTATCAGATGACAGATGTGCCCACAGTTGCAAGTAATTCAATAGCGGTTTGGTCATGCAGAATAAAAGAAAGCTTTTATCAAGACATCTAGCTGTCAAAATACATGATCAATAATTCTGTGGTCCAGGGATGTGGCAAGAGATTCATTACTGAATAGCGCGCAAATATAGTAACCCCTGTAAAACTTACTGAATATTTCCCATAACGTTTAAATCAATGCACCAGGTTTCTCAAATTTCGTCATTCTTACACGTGAATGTGGCTTTAGGAATGATCTCCACTTTTCACACTTAAATAACATTTCTATTTAGAAAACATCCCTCGGCATTTAGAGACGACAAAATGTGAAGGCATTTATAACACTAAGAAATGGAGATGGGGGGTGAGCATGTCACCGACCCTCCTATTTGAGTTTCAGAGAGGCTCATAAAAGTCTTTATAGTTGTCAGAAAAACGTATCTGACTTGTAAAATGACTTTTGCGACTTTACGAATTGCAAGCTTTTCGCCAACAAAAAACAGAAATAAAGAAAAGTGCATGGATACACACACAAACATCATCATGCATGCGTAAGTATATGTCATGATACTAAGGCGGCACAAGTATCCCCATGCATGCATACACCTCCATGACCAGACATGTGTGTTCATACATCACAATCCAATTGCCATTTTGTTTAGTTTTTTTATACCATTCCAAGAATGAGGATGTGTACTCTCCCGAGTGTCTGAACCTGTGTCTGGAATGCTGAGAGTAAAGGTTGTAATGGAATGTTGATGTGTGGTATGGAATGGAGTGGACATTAGGGAAAGGATGGAACTCTAACCTAAGGGTCTAACATGACTTTAACAACGTACCTCCTGCCAAAGTGGCTCCAGACTATTGGCTGAAAGCCATGCCCTCTGTCTTCAGCATGTTGGTGGCAAAATGTTGAGGACCTATGTGAATATACAGCAAAAGGCTGATGGCAGTTGAGAGCAATTTCTGGCAGTGGGGGATCATGGAAGACTAGTTGTGGCCACCCACCTTCAAATCCACTGGCAAGTGGTTATGTTATGCTGGTTTATAGAGCGCACAGCTACTCAACAGTGTGGCCTGGCATTAGGCAATAGGAGACCGACCAGGGCACCTGGATTAACTGTTAAAGAGCCAGGTCTTTAGTTTTTCTCTTGTCCAGGTTGTGTGTTAGATGAAGCTCTGATTGAAGTTTGTTCCAGTAGAGTGGGCCCAGACAGGAAAAGGATCTCTCACCAATTCTGAGGCAATTCTACGCACTTTACTACCGCTACGGGCATATTGTGGCTTGAAATGTTCTACCCCCAAGTGTTGGGCAACATTATTCTGCGGACGGTCCGGACCGCCCCTATCCCATTTATATGTGTCCCAGAATAATTTTGGGTTCTTTGCCATACACGCTTCTTTTAACTCCTGCCACTTACACTCGTCCCACAACTCTTTTGCCTCTTTCTGGATTCCCTATACCAACCCCCTGCCCCTCTCACCTTATTTAGATCGCGCGTTTTTAACGCATGGCCCAACTCAGACCTTGCTTGTCTACAAGCCTTCTTATACAAGCCCCCAGGTTTCTTACTAAGTTTGCTACTACCTGATCCCACCTTACAAAAGTGTGTTTTTAACTGGGCAAAAAGTTTAGTGTGGGCTTCAATAATAAAGGAATGAAGGTCCCCATTAATAGCAACAGACCCCAAATCTACTATTACCTTGTTTACGTCGTTTTAAATAGCAGACAAGGTATCAGGGTGCTCAGCAACTTTGCTCCACTTAAGATGTTGCTCATCATTTGCTAGAACCTTATCAGGGACAGCTTTAACCTGGGCATCTGCTCCAGCTCTATGCAATTCCAACTTAAATGAGGAGGTAAGGGGGTTATGGTCACTAAATATACGAGCCGTGATTGCCATATCCACGAGGCAGTGCCACAGTTTTAGATGGACAAGCAAATAATCTATGCAGCTAGACCTGTGGCCATTATCGTATGTTCTGCTACCCTGTCTCTCAGATGGCGTTCGGCCATTGGCAGCCCTTAGTTGGTTCCCCATACACAAGCCCTTCAGTTGTATTGCCGCCTCAGTCCATTTTTTTATGGGTGCCAACTCAAGTTGGGGAATACCCCACCTGGAATCTTCCTACCCGTTAGCCTCTGATCATCATACCCTAACGGCTCAAAGGTGGTATTGAAGTGGCCACCTACAAGAGGCAGTGTATTAATAGGCAAGGCCTCAATTAGGACATCTAGAGCAGATATTATCTCAGACCTATTCCCTTCCGGGTGCCCTCTTGCATAGATATTAAAAATATCAATGCTTACACCAGCTGGAAAGCTGAGTCTTTTCTGCGAGAATATCATAATTTAAAACAGGAAGTTGTTGAATAATGCAGCGTAAGTCCTGCTTAGCCTAAATCACTAGTCCTCCTATTGGACGTCCCTTTTCCTTCTTTTCGGCAAGAACATAGAAGTTGAGATAACCCTGGCAAAAAACAGAATCCACTGACTAAGTCTCTTGAAAGAGGCAGATATCAAATTTATCGATAAAATCAGATCAATCAGGCTAGACTAGTTTCGACCCCAGGCCCGCTATGTTTCAAGATACCAATGACAGCGAACAATTTTTGGTAGGTGAACTGCCAACATTATCTACCCCCCCCCAATTTCAGTGTTAGTACACCATTCTATATTCGACTCAGGGGATAAAAGTAAATTCATCTCACTCAGGGCGTGATTAGATGTTGGCTCACAACCCTGCTGATGCTAAACTGCACTTTCTATACTAAGTTGGATTTCACCCTGAGAGCTAACAATATCATCCAATAGGTTCAAACCCTTTTTAAATTTATCCTCGATTAAGGCCACTGCTTTAGACCTCCGACATCATTCAGAGGATCGACGTCAATCACAGTCTTCCAGCCCCGACAATGCATCAAACCTATTACATATCCTTAGGCCCCCTACAGTACTCCAATCCTGTAACCCCCCATCTAGTAACATTTTCCTGGGGGCAGGGCATACTGATGGATAAAAATAGGTCAAGGGCAACGACAACATTACGGTCTGTGTGCCTTCATGGATCTAATTGCAAATATATTTAACAGCCCTCCTGTCCCTAAAATTGATAATGACACAATCCCCCTTAATTGCTTTTCTCCGCGCCCCCACCCAATCTACTCTTCTAGCAAATAGAATTTCAGCAGATACATGAGGGGATAGTGGGCGGTTAGAATTAAGCCAAAAATTACATTTGTTTTTAAGCTCCATGTACGTCTCCCCTTTATCCTGACTCAGATGGGGAACCCCCGCAAGGACCACCTGCAAGGGCAGATTCAGGTGGGAGGTCGATACATGGTAGGCTTTTAATAGGTGGTACAGGAGGGGAATTATTCACCAGTTGATATTGGGTTACTGGTCCACTGGCTTCTATTGGCCATACCCTACCACTCTGCGTGGTTTGATTAGATGCTACCGATGTGCTAGGGATGGGTTGAGGAGAGGGATGTGGAGCCCCACCAGGAGCGATGGCATTAACAATATTATTTCTATTCTGGGGAACAGTAAGATCAACAACTACCCCACTATTCCGCAACAAATTTGTCTGTGTACCACCAATTACCCCATTACCCCATTAGCCCGGTTTCCACCCCATGTCTGCACCAATGCGAGCGATCATTCTAAACACACAAGTCTACTTTCTATAGTATCCAATCTATCACACATTGGGAGAATATCTTTTTAAAGATAGCTTCCAGCTTGGACCAAAAAGCTGATCCAACTCAGCAGGTAGTGCATCCCCAGGGCTCGGCAATTGGGTATCTACTTCATCAATGGGTTGGCATGTAGCAGAGCTGTGTGAAGATATTGGGGTCCTGCTCACACTAGCTACATTAACTTTCATAATTTTTGCTTTTCTTCCTTCTGCTTGCGTTTGTGTCCCATTCCGCAGCCCTTTTTTGCGTCGAACTCACCACTGGTTGAGGTGCCCCTGATTTAGAACTACAGGCAAATCGAGTCTTGACACTAAATGTCGCCGACCTGGGGGGCATGATATTTGAAATGGTATTACTAATACCCAATGAAGGAGCGTCGCATACGGGGAGACATGGCAGGCTCCCGGCAGAATGCAATCGCTGGTTCCCCTCACCTTCCATAATGGTGGCACGTATAACAATGGCTGGAGCCAATTGGGGGATTGGAGAGCAAACCTTGGCCAAACTTCCCATAGAGGATCTTTTGTCAAATGCAATATCCAACAGTAATCTTTTTTTCTGTTAGCTCAATTTCATGAGCTAACACTGAGGACGCTCTAACGAGAAACTGGTCCAAAGTACCTATGATTGACCCTCCAATGGTGGATTTTCTTGCGTTTTCGCCTGTCAAAGTAGACATGATTTTGATGAAAATAAATCCAACTCCTCCTGTGGATGACAAATCAATATGAGACCATTCAATTGCAACACCCACGCACACTGACCTTGGTTGCAGATCTTAGTGGGGGGCCCGTCCCATCCTCAACGTTCTCGAACGGGCCCAAACGGGCCTGCCCTTGGCCAGGGCTTTGCCCCGGCGCGCGCCCGGGCGCGTTCTACGAAGCGGAATCCGCAGTGAAATAAATACAGGTAGGTGGGCGTGAAGAGGCACACAGCTGCAGGATATTACGGGGCTGTTGGTCCTCGCAGTCCCGTCAAGGCAATCCAGGCAAAGCACCAAGTTCCCAGGTTACTGCTGCGAGTGGCTTCCGCGAGGCGGGGGGCGCAAGCAGTTTTAAGCAGGCAGGTAGGCGGGCGGGAAGAGGCATACAGCTGCTGGGTATTATGGGGCTGCTGTTCCTTACAGTCCCGTCACGGCAATCCTGGCAAAGCACCAAGTTCCCTGGTCACTGCTGCGAGCGGCTCCCGTGGAGCGGGGGCCACGAGCAGTTTTAAGCAGGCAGGTAGGCGGGCGGGAAGAAGCACACAGCTGCAGGGTATTACAGGGCTGCTGGTCCTTGCAGTCCCGTCACAGCAATTTTTATTTTATTTATTTATTTTAGCGATTTCTACAGCGCCTGGTGACCCAGAGGGTATCCCCGCGCTATGTAGCTTGAACCTAGTTAGAGGGGAGGGAGCCGAAGGGTGTTATTTGGGAAACAAATGGGTCTTGAGTTTTTTGCGGAACGCAAGGAAGTTGGATTCCATTCTGAGGGCCCGGGGGAGTGCGTTCCATCCTTTAGCCGCCTGAACGGAGAATTGACGGCCTCCTGTGCGGGCTTTTTTGAATCTGGGAATGAGGACTAGATTCTCATTTTGAGATCGTAGCGATCTGGTGGCTATATAGGGAGTGATCAATTTGTTGAGGATCGCTGGGCCAGAACCGTTGTAAAGCTTGTTTGTGGTACACATGGCTTTAAAGTGCACCCTTTGGCGAACAGGGAGCCAATGCAGGGTTTTAAGGGCTGGCTTGGCGGATGTTCTGGAGGGGGTGTTGGTGATCATGCGTGCTGCCGCATTCTGTGTCCGCTGGAGTTTCGCGATGGTAGCCTCGGGGGCTCCCAAATAGACCAGATTGCTGTAGTCTAAACGAGACAGCACTAGGCCCTGGATAAGGAGCTTTCTGGACATAGGAGGAAGAAGGGGCAGGATTTTACGAGTGGTACGCATGAGCCCGAAACATGTGCCCGAGGTTTTGGTTGCCTGGGTCTTCATCGTAAGTTGTGGCTCTAGCCACACCCCGAGTGTCTTGATTTCAGATTTGGGGGGGGGAATTTCACCGAACACATCGGGCCATATCGTGGGAGGGATAGTTGTCCATTGCTTACCGAGTAACATTACCTCCGTCTTAGTCCCATTCAATTTTAATGATGATTCGTTCATCCAATTGTGGATGTTTATGAGGCAGTTAGTCAGGTTTTCAGGATGGTCGGTCAGCTGGGCCAGGGAGACGACTAGTTGGGTGTCGTCGGCGTAACTCACCATTTTGATGTTAAATGGTGTTACCACGTCCTCGAGGGGGGCCATATAGACAATAAAAAGCGTGGGGCTAAGGGAAGAGCCCTGGGGGACGCCGCTAGTAAGTGGGAGGGTGGATGAGTGGTGGCTGTCATCCCAAACTTGAAAGGTGCGTCCTGTAAGATAGGATTCGATCCATTTGATAGCTGTCCCGGTAAGGCCTGCATTTGCCAGTCTGCTCAGAAGGACACGGTGGTTGACCGTATCGAATGCTGCACTTAGATCCAGGAGGATCACTGCCACTGATCCTCCTGAATCTAGTAATACAGGCAAAGCACCAAGCTCCCAGGTCACGGCTGCGAGTGGCACCAAAATTTCCATTTTTATGTCTGACGTATGGCTACCAGATATCATGAATGTATGCATAATATTACTAAAGAAATAACACATATCGAGCAGGAACGTATTGCCTTTCTGTGCAACCCTTCCAGTGCAGGATGCATCCCAGCTCTTCAAAAGTACCCCAACACTTCAGGGGGCTTTATTTGACCAAAAGAAAATGAATAACTGTGGGATATAGGAGATTTGGGGGACTTATGACATTTTGCTGGGGTCCAATCACTCTGCGTAATGCCACTAATATAGGTGGGCTTTCGGTCAACCACATCATTCACATGTGCTCCCATTGTAGCAAGATCAAGATTGATATGAATATTCATAGGTCTAAACTGAGGTGGCATTGTGTGTAAAATAATGATGGACCAGAATGCGGCCCGAGAAATTACCAGTGGCTGAGATTAATTCAAGCATTCCATCCATTACTTTTGTGTACACTTTAGGTGTCCTCGTGGGTGGAAGACAAAACATTTGACAAACCCAGGTTTGCATACAAATGCACAGCCAATATCAAAGACATGATCGTCAACACTAGACCTAAACCTAGGCATCAGGCCACACACACCAACACCCTTTGGGGGTTACCACCTGTCACAGCACCTTTTCCTTGTGGACAATGTGTTACATGCCCACTGACAAAAGCTACGAAAACAATTGCATTGACCGGAACATGGATATGGACACAAACTAAACATACCAACTGCAATACATGTCCCTGCAATCGCCAATGCATTGGCATGATGACACGCACAATCAAAACTAGAATTGCGGAACATAGGAGCAACATCCGGTGTGGCAAAACTACAGCCAAGTTGTACACATACTATGCGGAAGCACGACATTCCCCTAATGACCTACAATGGACCATCTTAGAACATTCATAACACATCTCTAAAGAAGCACTGTTTGAAAAAGAACACTGTGTTTTCAAATTGTCCGCAGATAAGTGGGGACTGAACGATAATATCCCTTGGGCAGTTTTAAACCATGAACTATGACCCCGGTAACCTGGCTCATACGCCCTTCAGCCAATAACTCAGGCTTTCACCTATCAGGGCAACAAATGACACAGGCCACCATCCCATCACCATCATGGCCCCTTTCTGGCTACTAGTGTTATAACTCCCCTTAAAATAGTTCACTATTTACCTGAAAGACACCTTATTTTGGCCTCCCGTTTCTGTATTTAACTAGTCCGTTTCTCTTCCACACATCCATGGGAACCACACCAAGCCATTGACCTTTTCCCTTTACCAAGTCTGATTTCCTTGCATCAATCATAGGGGCCACACTAGGTCATAAGCCTCTTCATGCCAGATTCCCTTCCATCAATCATAGGGGCCACACTATGGTTTATGCCTCTTATCCCCACAGGATTCTGCCAGCCGCAGCTAGACTTTCTACTCCATCAGCGGTAGCCTCAACTCGCACTTAGCAACTACCTTCCAGAAAGTAACTCATACACGCTAACAGACCCTAAGAAGCCCTGCCTCTCGCAGACATACATAATTAATTACCCAATATAGCATCCTCAACATGCCATCATTGATCGCATACAGAGTACCCTTTGTGGCTATAATTAGCTGTCATGAATTATGCACTATGACTTGCACACAGTGTCAAGTCCCCTTACAAGTATCGCAGCCTAGATAACCAGATCTCAATAAAGTTTTGTTTTCAGTCCCAAGATTGCGGCATCAGTTAGCGTACTATGCATCCCAGCGCAAGCCCTTCTTTAACGCTACTTCTGGGTAGACACATCACAGGGACTCAGAGCGAGGGTAGGAAACAAGCAATTTGCCGTCCACCCAGCCGTGAGTATGACACCTAGACTTCAGCTCTCCGGTAAGCTTTGGGAACATTACAACGTGTATGCCTGTCACTAAAACCAGCTTTCCCTAGAATTTTTAAGGAGTGGAGCAACACTGTGCTCTCTTACACCCCCGTCGGGCTGTAGCTCTTGTACTACGGGTGAGTGGCATATCAGCATAACCAAAAGCTGGTTGTTTTCGTCATTATGTATATGTTACCATGCATTATTTTGCTACATTGTGCTGCTTTTAAATGTGTGTGTGTTGTCAGTATGCCCGATCTCGATAAAGCATTCTACCAATGCAGACCCATTCAGTGCATGCTCGTTTTTGGCCCCACAGCTTTTTACAGCGATCGGTCCTCGCCTCATCCCCCCACAAGCCTCGACCTCCCCCATAGCTGTTACTGTAACCGGGGGCCCGCTAAACTTTGACCATAACCCAGTTCCTAACCATGATTTGGGCCCACACGCACAGGCCCAGGTTAACTGATTGTTACGATCAAACCGGCTGAGCATGTAACACAACGCTGTCGATTGCACTACTGCTCTGAATATAAAGGTTAAAGAGGGTTCTACGCCTTATGAACCTGAACTAATAGTCTCACTCCCTTTTTAACAACTAGCTCCTAACGGCTGACAATTCACATCACTGCACAGCCCACCCCCTGTGGAACCTCTACTAGCTACCACAGGCACTTGACGCCTCCTTGGAAATCTTAAAAAAGAAGGGTCCCCACAGCTCCCCATGAGTCCCAAACTCCATTGTACATTGGTTTTAAAATTGTATTTTGTCTGTAATTCCCCCCCCTGTTCTATAGCATATCCTTTTTGTCTTTTGTGTTTTTATTCCCACAGGTCCCCAACCGCCCAGTACAGAACTACTAGGGCCCCGCGCCAGGCTACATTCCAAATTAATTGAAGTCTGCTATTAGTTGTGCACTATATTTTCACATAGGCCCTGAATAAGTGCCAGACGACTCCTGATGAGCAACCAGGCATGAAACATGTCGACCCCACCACAGTGACTGCTGTTAGGGACATTACATTCCCACAGGGAGTCCATTCTGTGTTTATTAAGGCAGCATCTACCTAAATCATTAAAGTTCTTTGAGAATAGGACTGATCCTGACTTATTTTAGATCCCAGTTTACGTGCACCAAACCTCTACTGTCCCCTTACCCACACGCACCCTGCGGTTCATTCTAAAAAGATCTCCAGCAAAGAGCCCCGTTTACAGTGCGCCCGTTGAAGTTAATGAAGCCTCACTTAGGTACTCTGCACAAATTATAGATCCCTTCTGAATTTTTTCCAGACTTTGATAAGTACTGCTTCGTTTTTGACAGCTTCATCAACTAAGGGCATATGCACCCAATTCAAAGCATATGTTTCAGAACATGTCTTAGCGAATCACAATCGTCAGGTGCTCCAGTACTGGCATGGAAAGCTCGGTCATTGGAGTTAGCAAATTGTGTGCTGGCTGTTTTGGCGTTGCCCGTTAGAAGTGCCAAAGTTGAGAGTGCCTTTTCACAGATAAACATTAACATTGGGAAGGCAAGAGCGAGTGTGCATGACTAAAGTCTTACTACAGAAGTATTATATGGGTGTACTATAATACGTTTGATTTGTAAGACTGTAATTGGACCTCATATACCCTGTACACACGCTGTCTATAAACGTGCACTATCAGAGCAGAAAGCAAGCAATAATTTAAAGAACAACATTCCATAAACACTAGATAAACACTGTTTCTGTTGTTTTTAGTGGCTCAAAAGTGTGTAACTACTGATAAACACTGTTTTTTTAAAACAGATTTTATTTGATAGATTGCACACATAGCACAGTACCCCGCACTCCGGAGTGATCCGGCTATCATTACATAGCATCAATGAAGTAGCAATCATTGCATCATTTTTGTCAGATTATAATATCAAACTGAGCAATGTTAACTTCCCCACCCCTCCCTCACCCTCCTACCCCCCCCCCCACGCAGATCCCTCACCTGGTCACACAACGCTGTCTCCCCTACTTTGCAAATCAGTGCTTGGTCTTGAATTTACATGCACCTTCCATCGTGGGTCTTTATATAATCTCTATAGTAGCCTCTTGCTCCACTGAAGGCTCCAGCCACAGGCCCCTATAATCGGCCCACCTCTTTCATATTCTATAGTGCTTGTGCGGGCAGCCCGGGCCACAAAGATTGGCTGCTCCAGCCCCATACAAAAATCTAGCCCCTTCTTCCATAGCAGAACAGAGGGAGCTCGGGGGTCCTTCCATGCTTTGTCTATATCCATTTGGCGAAGGTCAGGCCTAATAACAATAGATGCCTCTTATACCTGTTCCCCCCACCTCGTCCATCACATGTAGCAAACCTTGTCGTGCTGTGCCTGGGAGTTCCCACCCTAGAACCTCGGATAAACAATCCCACACCCCTTTCCAGAATCTGGCCAGGGAGCTACAACTCCACACTGTGTGAATCAACGTCCCTTCCTCCCTCTCACATCTAAGACAATTAGGGGATGCAATAAGGCCTGCCCGCCACAATCTCTCATTGGTATAGTAGATTCTGTGTAAGTATTTGAATTGGATAAGCCTTAGGCGCATCGCTATGGCTGCACTTCTAGGGGCCTCTAATGCCACTTGCCAATCCTCTTCCTCCAGTACCCCCACATCCCTTTCCCATGACTCTCTAAGCTTCTGCAATGATGTGGAGCAGTGTGTGACCTGTGTCTGATAAATGCAAGAACCACTGTTTTTAAGGTATTGAAAACACTGAAAAAACACCACCAGAATTTACCAGAAATAGAAACGGAAAACAGGAAAGACTAGGTAAAGGTTGAGGTTCAGGGGCAGTAGGAAATTGTCTCACTAGTCTGTAGGGAGTTTGTGGATGTGTGTTGTGATGCACTGAAACGTTGGGTGATAGGTAGCACAGCAAACAATTTTGTAGGGCTGTTTAATCTGATTGTCAGAGAGCACATGCTGCGTTGTTTTTTTCCAGGGTTACGCTAACACCTATTGGAGTGCGAGTTCTCTGATCCCATAGAGCTTGCGCGAGAGGCAGACCTCTGTGTGAGTTCCAGAGGGTCTGAGAAGGCATTGGGGAGTGACCCTAACAGGAGTGGCTCAGGTATTTCTCAGCCCAGGGTGGTGGGAAAGGTTCTTAGTAGCCCAGATGGGTCCCGGTATAGTGGGAGGGGTATAGGGACTCACATCCTGTCCCCGCAGAGGCGTGGGAATGAGATGCATCCCAAGATGCCCGAAACCCAGTCTCGGAGCCTGGCGGGTTCCTCCAGGGAACACCAGTTGGGAAGCCTAAGCTGTACTAGTTGGCCATCCGTTGAGGGGGATCTGCTAGTGTCAGGTATTGTGATTGTCGACCACTCACCTGAAATCCAGGTTGTTGGCAGGGGCGATGGTGAAGACTATTCCCTAGCCCGTCCGGATTATAGCCCAGCCTCACTGAATAAAACAGTGGTTCTGGCAGATACTCCAAAAGGGAAAGGGTTTTGGGACGACTAACAACACAGAAAAAAAGAAATTACACTGCAACTTGGCAACTAGACCAGCCAGGTTCTAAAGGCCAAGTTGCTTGCATTAATCTGAGCTGTAAAGAAACAAAAGCTGCTATTAAACCTATTATTAACTGAAAGAGATCTTTAGCATAGTTGTGATTACTATTAATCACCTCATACTAGGAACACCAATCTCCCCATGTTAAAGGATGTCTTTACTATAGTGTTGTTTGTTTAGGAATGAAATTTCAATGTAAAATGGAATGAATGAAATAAAATAAAAGCATCACATAACAATATTCTTCTCCCTCTCTTGTATGTGACTTTGTGACTTACTTCACCATGCAATTTCTTGGAGTGTTCTTAATTCACTGTATAAACTTTCTATAAAAAATGCTTAATTCAAGCATTCAAGTTTTTTCATAGATATGTTCTGATATCCGCAAGAAGGAGTGCTAAACAATATCACTGGAAGCGCTGCATTAACATTTCAGGAAGCGCTGAACTATACTACTGAAAGCGCTGAATTTGCATCTCAGAAAGCTCTAAATAATATCACTAGGTGCGCTGCATTAGCAGCACAAGAAGCACTAGACAATATCACTGGAAGCGCTGAATGAACATTTCAGGAAGCGCTATACAATACCACTGAAAGCGTAATGTATTAGTATCTCAGAAAGCATTAAACAAAGTCTCAATAAACACAAAATTAAAATCACTGAAGAGCGCTCAACAACATCAAGTCTTTGGAACGACCTCTGCATTGAACCAACGCTAATATACATAAATCTGTCCAAGTCTTCAGAGAAGTTTCAGCCAGATTCATGAAAGACCCGTTTTGCGAGTCTTTAATAGCGATTCATAAGGAATCGCTATTAAGGACTTGCAAAACGGGATTCATGTAGGAATCGCAAAAAATATTGCGATTCCTACATCTTCCCTATTTGCGATTAGCAAATTGCTAATTGCAAATAAGGAATAACTCTCCATTCATTCCTATGGGCCTAAAGGCCCATAGGAATGAATGGGGAGTTATTCCATATTTGCAATTAGCAATTTCCTAACCGCAAAGAAGATAGCGATTTCAAGGGTGCCAGGGGTGTCCAAAGGACACCCTGTAGCACCCCTGAAATGCAAATGTACACAGGTGTTGCGCACACACATGTCCAAAGGACATGTGTGTGTGTAACATGCAACAGAGAAAAATGCACTAAAGTGCTTTTTTCCAATTTTTCGCTATTTACCACGAAGTCAGACTTCGTGGTAAATAGCGACCAAATATTGTGAATTCGCAATTTCAATTTGGTTAATGAATTGCATTTAAGGAATCTCTAATAGAGATTCCTTAAATCCAATTCCTAGCAAATAGGCGATTTCGCAAATAGCGATTTTTGCATTTGGGATGATGAATCCCAAATGCAAAAATTGCACTCGCAAAGGGCCAGATTCTCAGAATCTGGCCCTTTGCGAGCGCAATTTAGATTGATGAATCTGGCTGTTTTTTGTTCTTCTGTAAACACGCAAATTGAGCTGAGCAGTCTTTGGATGGAATATTCAGTAACACAAAACCTTTTTGAACGAGAGTAAACCCGAGGACACTGAAGTGTTCACGGGACTTAGTTGTCTCTTTTGCTGAACTGCTTTCGCGTTGGAGCCGGCTCGATTTCTTCAGGACAGAATTTCTCCCAGGTGAGGACAAGTTCCTGCTTTCGGCGAGAGAAATGAAGTCAAGCAAAGAAGGGTTGACTTGCGGTTATTAATAGCCACGGGAGGGCGTTTTCTAGCACTACTTTAATTAGTTGAAGACACGCTTCACCAATGTCCTAAATGCACGTGTGAGGCTCAACACCTGCAGGAAACAGAAACATCAGGCATAATAGGAAATTAATGAAATTAAAAGAAATGGACAATTATTACAATGAAGCAGGTTTCTTTTTTAAATACTTTTGTCACACTTGGATTTACTAACCTGTTGAGGAAAACATAAGTGATTAAATAATCTAGGATAAGTAGAAACACAAATAAAACAATTAGGGAAACCAGCAGCCTGCTGCTGGTTTATGACATCAGGAGAACTTGGAGCGTCTGTTAGCGGAGCTCCATCAGTTCTGGTGTCTGATGGTGCCACTCCTGAGTGGAGGAGTGAGAGGGGGAAAGAGTCCCCAGTGGGAGAACAAGTGGGTCAGGGGCCAGCCATAAGGGTTGAGCTTTCTAGGAGTGACCATGGTGACACCACTTCTGTTTTGGGGGGTCTTCTTGTACTGTCAGATGGGCAGGGGTTGGGAGATCAGCACCAGGCAGACTATCACGCAACACATGAGGTATGTGCTACCCTTGGGTTGGCCTGCATGCTCCCCCGGAAGTCCTGGTGTGCTAGGCAAGTGTTGAGGCAAGTGTTCTAGGCAACCCAGGGTTTAGTCCCTGGGATGGGAGGTCAGGTTCAGGTTCTGCCTGATCTGGAGGGAAGGATTTCTGTAACCAACTCCAGGTGGTAGGGTGCAGAACTCTGGAAGGGGGCCCTCGCCTCTGACCCAGGTTAAAAACTGAGGGTGTAGTCCCTGGGTTGGGAGGCCAGGTTCAGGTTCGCCCTGACCTGGAGGGTAGGACATCTGCAACCATTGTCCCTACCGTTTTTTCTTCTGGTGGTACAACTCCACATGGGAGCATGCAGAACTCTGGAAGGGGGTGTAGAGGGAGCTAGGGAGTCCCAGTGGGGTAGCTTAGTTGGTTCGGGAGCTTTGACTGAGGGAACCACATGGGTTAAGATTGGCGTAGAACTGGAATGTGCCCCTGCAGTTACCGGCCCAAGTATGTGTTCTATCACCCCAAGCAGGGAAGCCCATCAAGGTACTGATTGATCTACCCTGGCTTTAGGCTGGAAGGGGGTGGTGTTGGACTTGGCCCATTTTGCAGGGTCAACCCTGAACTTTTTGCCTTCCTCCTGGTATTTTTTCTGACCTGGTGATGATGATTTTAGGACTCTGGGCACTTTATCACTACTGTCCAATGTAAAGTGCATGTGCTCTCGATGGTAGATGTAGTAAGATTGTCCATACCTGTTTGGCATACTTAGTTTACCTATCATTCCCCTGTAAAGTAATATCTCATATACCAGAGGCCAGTAACTTAAATGCTACTGATGGACTTGCAGCACTGCTTGTGCCACCCACCAAAGAAGCCTTTCAAACCTGCCTCATGCCATTGCAGGGCCTGCACACACAGTTTACTGTCGCTGTGACATGGCACTTAAAGTGGGTACCACGTCTATGACTTCCCTTTCATTACATATCAGTCACCCCTAAGTTAGGCCCTAGCTAGCCCTATGGGCAGGGTGTTCTATAGGTAAAAGGTAGGCCATGTGCCCTAACTGTTTGGCATGTCCTGGTAGTGACAAACGGTCATTTTGGTTTCTCACTACTGTGAGGCTGCCCTCTCAAAGCAATGCATTGGGGATTCCCAGATATGTGTTTCAGGGGTAATTCCTGACAAGAGAGGAGTAGTGTGGTCAAGTCTGGTATATTTGGAATATTGGTAATAAATGCTGCATAATGGTGTTCACAGATTTATTATCTCTATTTTAGAAATGCCACTTTTAGAAGTTGGCATTTGTGTGTGCTATGTGTCTTCGTGCCTGCCTGTTGTGTATTGCATGTCTGGTTCTGGATGACAGGGACTGGGGAGGTGCAGTGGCTCCAGAGGGACTGGGTTAGTCAGCGCTAGGCTGAATAGGCCTGATCTGCATTTGGAGTAGTGGGAGGAGTAGCACCTGTGCCTCAATAAGACTGTGCCTGTGTTACACAATGGTGGCTCAGCCCACCTGTGGTGTGTCTGGGGCCAGAACCTTCACTAACAATGAGGGTGTTTGTGCACTGTAAATAGGTTTCCAAGTGCTCCCAGAACTGGTTTGGGCTGGGTTTAGACCTGTGCGAGGGGGTAAAACAAAGACAGTTGCCATATAAATATTGGGGCTGTGACCCCATGAAGTGTGGAACTTTGGTGCTTACTTGGGACTGAAGAGGAAACACTATGTGGGCTGCAGTGAGCCAGGAGGAACCAAAATGTGTCTTTGTTGCTGAGATGACTGCACCTCTGCCCCTTGTGCTGGCCTTCCTGCCTGCGCCCTGCCTGCATGTCTCCCAAGCACTCTTCCAGGAGTGCTGCTGTGCCCCTGGTCTGGGCAGATGTAGGTGCTTTGTGCTGCAATCAGCGCATTGGGAATGCTTTGCGGCCTCCGTATGAGCAGAGCATGGTGAGCGCTATGCACTTGATCACCATGTGGGCAACATGCTACTTTGTCCCACCGCGGAGCGCTTTGAGCTCGGTGGTCTGAGCCCAAGGGAGGGGGGCTCACTCTACCTGCATTCTGGACAGTAACTCTTGCTCCATCGTTACAATACAGCGTGTGGAAAGCTGCTCCAGGAGATTGCCTGGAGAAGGAGGGGAGCTGCTAGAGAAGCCGCCCTCTCCCTTTCCCCCGTTCCCCCGCTACTGCACTTTGCTGGAGGAGTTATCGGCAGCCGGGGCTCTGTTATGAGGCCCCGGACTGCATAACAGTACGCAAAACCAGAAGTCAGGCAACAAGAGCCTGGCCATGGGCAAGGCTCGTGTGAAGTAAGGGAGAGCCCTGCGTGTTGTCAAGCCAGGAAGTGGGCAGGAAAGAAGACACCAGCTGAGCCGACAGAGACTTCACTCCGTGTCCTGCACCTCCTGCTTCCATTAGGGGGCTCCAAGGTGAGGCTGCGCAAAGCTCAAGTTTTCCCACCGCTGTCAGTGAGGCCCAGAAGGGCCCCGGACAGTCCACAGATTGGCTGTCTTTGCTCAGCAGAGACCGGGTGCGTGTGTGCCTGCTCCCATATTGAACATGAAGGGCTCCGGGGGCATTCTCGTGACAGGACTGAGGTGGAAACTCAACTGAGGTCCCAGCCCCCCCAGTTTCCACAAGGCCATCCACATTAAGCGCTGAAGTGCTAGGTGCTGGTATGTCAGTGTCCTACATGTTTTGGGGGGCAGTTGGCTCTCTGGAACGTATTCGGGGAAGGCATGATCAGGCCCTGATTACGCTGTGGGACTACATTGTGGTACATACTTCAAAACGCATAACTTATGTTGTGGTCTAATGTGGTTAGGCTTTGGGGGTTACCCTGCTAAGGTTTGCACCCTGCACGTCACTATGGTGATTTATGCCATGTGCACACTAAGAATGTTTACCAAGGTGCACTGCTATCGATGTATTATCTTCTGGGATATACTGATGATTAGGTTGTATGCCTAATGGGTTCATGTTAAGGATAATGATAACAGTAGTTACTGGTTGTTTTCCCTACTTGTGAGCTATGATGGTGATGGTAGTAGCCCGATTAGCCCTGTAATGTATATAATCCTCTGTAAAGTCATAACTTGTGCCAGGTGGCACAGTGTATATATGTGAGTTTTAAGAATAATACAAGGTTATTTTTATACAACCTTGTGTGGAGGTTTTTTTGTCGTGTGCCTGGTGTTTTGCTGCAGTGTGTGTGTGTTGCGTAATGTAAATCCTCTGGGATAAACCTGACTGCTCTGCTAAGCTACCAAGGGGGTGAGCAGGGGTTATATTCAGCGTGTAACTCCCTGCTTGAGTGGTGGTTTCTGCCTGGCTTAGGCGCTTGCCCTAGCCAACCAGAAATACCATTTCTAACAGTGAGAATTTTCCAAAGCTCAACAGCTGCAGCGAGACATTCCCGCTTAAAATATCCAAACTTCAATTTCACTGCAGTGATTTCAATTTCTGCGGTGGCCCGCTGGGGAGAATTTTTCTTCGCAAAAAAATCCCTTTCTGCATTGGAAGTCTTTGACTTCCAGACTTTCACATGGACTAATATACTTGTTGTATTCAAGCAGGGCTCTATCCGGGTCCCTTCCTGCACAAAAAAATAATAATTCCAGCAATGCAGTTCACTTTGCAACATGACACAAGAGTGCCTGCGTTGGTGCATGGCTGCCAAGTGTGCGACAGCACAGAAGAAAGCACACAGATATGTCATATTGTTATTAATACTGTTGCAGGGATTCTACTCAGGAACAGAACTAATATTGCGATCATAGAACATCGGTATGTAAGGACTGAGTTATCATACCACCTCAGTATCTTCGAGCTTGAGTACAACTAACTATAGTGCCTCACTTAACCCTACTAACCTTACCAGATAAATAAGTGATTTGGCACCCCAGAACACAACACTTTTGATCCTCTCAGGGATCGCAGTAACAGGCACACCCTTTCACCTTCTCACCTGTACTAGTCCAAAGTAAAATTAACAAGAGATGCAAAGCAAGCTTAACATATTTATTCAAACTACTGTGTCCCAAAATAAAGTAAACTTGCCACAATTAGAAAACAAATATATACTAAAAATAGCACTAGCATGGTCAATAAACCATATATCATAAAAAAGCCCCAGCGTGTTATAAGACAGAATGTTCGAAAATCTCTTTCCTTCTACTGAAGCTAGATGATTATATATAAGACATTTCTGGGATTAGTGGCGGACCCCGTACATTAGCATACACAGATGGACATTCTACATGTCAGCTGAAATAGCAATATTGTCTCAGAACCCTCACTCAGCAGCCTCCCCTGAAAACTCCTGTACTTGGCTATATGACAAGACGTGTGCTCATAAATAGCAGCTGCACTCTCATGTTATGTCTAGATGCTAGTGCCTGACCAGAGAAAATAAAAACAGGCGTTGTTGTTTGATCTTGTCCATGGAGTTCAGACTAAATCCCAGGAAAAAAGCAGAACAAGAAAACATGTGCAGGTTCCGTGTGAAAGCACAATGTGTTACAAAAATAAGTGTGCAAAAGAAAATGTCACATACGACATGCACAATTACTTTAACAATTGGCCATGCAGGAAACACGTGACAGTAAGAAGCATCTCTGTGCTTTTAAAATGACACAGCTCTGTGCAGCAATAATGGCTTGTGGCTCCAGGCTGCATCATGTTTTTCTAAGTGAGGCTCTTTGCAAGATTCTAGTATGCAAATCCCTGTACATTGATAAGTAGTATTCATTGAGAATGTTGATTGATACTGTTGCAGGGATTCTGAATAATGAGGGTGCAAGCATAATCTTCAAATAAATGTTTTACATGATCAAAAGATGTACCACAGTGCATATATAATGGCCTCCTAGAGGAATGTGGCACTTTAGAGGAAGGTTAAACAAGTACTGGCAACGCTCATAGGCCTGATTGTAATGTTCCTCTGCCTCCAAACACAGGAATTGCAGGCTTTAGTGTGGTAACACATGCAAATGCATACATGCAGTACAACTTGTCTCAGTGCAACCAGTCTCTTTTATGTGCCCATTTCTTATTCAACACGAGTATGGACCTGCTGCTTTTTATTTCCCAAACTTCTGGTGTTGCTGCCAAGTCAGTAACTGTTTTTACATATTTAAGATCTTTCTATCCTAGAAAAGTGACAGACAGCTGCTTTGTTGCACAACTCAAGCAGTAAATGACTGATAGCAACCTCCTCAATTTACCTAAATCAGCCTTCATATCAGATTGTTCGATCCAGGAATTGTGAGTTCAGCATTCACATGACTCATTCTTGCCCTCTTCTTCAACGTTTTTGCAGCTTTTAGTTCTGTCTGTAATGCTGTTGATACAGTCAAATATCCCTTTACCCATCAGCATGCCACAAAGCTACTCCAATTTGGAAAGAGTTGAAACATATCCCTTTAAAGAACACTACCTCAAAATGCATTATTAGTCCACAAAATAGCCACTTCTGCTATCATTTGTTGACTTCATGCTTGTCCTTGACTATGTACAGCACACCACTCAATGCCTTAAGGCTGAGTTTAGGCTACAGAAATGCTAAACACATACATGGTCCTCAGTTTTCAGCTGATCTGTCTAATCATGTTGGGTAGGTAGCCCAGTCAATAAAACACATCACATGAAATTGAAACACCAAAAATTTACGTTTACACTGGTCCTTTCTTTTTCCCCATCAAATTTCACTGTGAAATCTTGCTATATATTTACTTACACTTTTTAATTTAAGTCAATAATTAACCCTGAGTGAAGCACTAGGCTACGCTCGCGTAGTTTGCTCAACTTCGCACTACGCGAGCTGCACGTAGCACAGTGCGAACACGCGTAGTGCAGCGGTAAATTTTTACTTGTTTGCGGTCCTCAACGTCATGTTTGTGACCGCGAGCAAGCAAAATGACATCCCGGTGAGATTCTGAACGCGGGTAGGTAAGGTTTCTCATTGCGAGTGGTTGCGCATGCTCACGACCGCTCACGATGAGAAACTACCAGTTCGCGTTGAGAAAGCTGCCGCTCGAGTAAAAATCTACTCGAGCAGCAGAAAACTGCAGCTCGCACTGTGCAAGATGCTGTTTTCAATGATTGCACAGTGCCGGATGCTTGTCCGCACTGTGCAATCATTTGAAATGCATCATGGGTGAGTAGCCGAGCTATACAAACCATTGATTGGATTGGATTGATTAGATTGGATTGGAGGCACCAGGAACAGATGTTTAATGATAGCGGCCTAAATGTAGTCATGATGTGATTTTGGACATTCTCTCCTTACTAGCCAAAGTATATCTTGCCTTTCAAACCTGCCTTTCACACTGATGGCCATCTTGTCTGAGGTACGGATTGCATTGGCCATAACACCTCTGTATTCATCACTAAGCTGTGGATACCTATTAACTTGAGGTGCTTTTACATAAAATGCAGGCTTGGACATAATGATATTCACAAAAAAACTCACTACTACCTGGTACAGAAATAAACATTTATGAGAGTGTTCATTGATTGTGGAGCTCTGAAACACTTCTGTTATTGATGCATGGCTTGAAGAAACACTGCTTAATAGTAGTAATATGCTCAGGTTGGTCTACTTAACCCTGAGCCTTGGGAAGGTGTCTGTTAGACCTGGCATCCTAGGTGTGGTTACCCCTGTCTTTTTGCCTCTACCACCTGTATTTTTGACCGTATGCTGGAGTTTGTTTTTTGCTAGTTTGTGTACTCTGCACCCTTTACCACTGCAGGGCCTGTAAATCAGATATCACTCGTGGGCCTACAGCACTGGTTGGGCCACCCACATGAGTCGTTTCTGTGAGTGCTGTTTTTAGTTGCCATGTCGACCTGGAAAGAGCAACCACTGGCCAGGCCCAATATTTCCCTTTCGCTACATGTAAGCACCCCTGACAGGTAGGACATGTACAGGTGTGTTTTACATGTCCTAATAGTGAAATACTGCCAATTCCGTTTTTCTTTATTGCAAGGACTAGATCACCCATACGTTATGATTGGAGCTGGCTTGTAACATTTTACAAGTGCAACTTTCAGTTGAGAAGAGTTAGAGATTTGGATCTTGGGCTCTCTGTGCTCAGCATTTCAAAACACATATTTTAGGAAAAGCGATTTTTAAACAGTATGATTGAAAAGGCCACCAAAGGCATTTTCTTGCTTTACAATGTTGTGCTTTTTCCTGTCTTTGGAATCAATGTCTGGCTGACAACTGGGTTGTTTGTGCATTCACTCTAGACAGGCACACAAAGGCAGCTGTGTATCCTGCATATCCTGATGGCCTATCACCAGGCTGACGGGCCTGTCAGAGCTAGAGGGTGCAAGGAGTTGTCACTGACACCTGATTAGGGGTGTGCCTGGCCTCTCACAATGCCGTCTCCACCCCCTATTTAGTGTGTCTGGAGCCAAGGCAGGGCAAGGCAGGATCTGTGGACAACAAAGACTTTTCTTTGAAGTATGGCTACTTCAATGGACAAAAGGGGTACACATATTGGATCTAAAACCCCAGACTTTTAGAACACTTCTGGACTGAGGACTCTGCCTAGAAGAAGAGCTGAAGAGCTGTTGGGAGTACTACCCCTTTGCTGTGCGTTGCTTTGCTCAGTTGGCCTGCAGTTTCTGCTTCTATCTGTGGATTTGGCTTTTAAATCCTGCTAATCAAGGTTCTGCAATGGCTTGTGTGTGCTTGTCTCCTGTTGGAAGTCCTGGGACCATCAAAAGTTTCCCCTGCAGCACCTCAGAACTCCACTGCTGGGAGTTCTGACCTGCCAAGTGTTGCCAATTCCAGTTCTGGGCCCTTAGAGGTTTTTCCTGCTGTAAAAGACTTCAAAAATGGTGCATCCCCCTTCCTTCGCTAGTTTTACCAACACAGCACTGCTGTGCAGACATTTCCACATGCAGCCACAGTGTGGCCGATGAAATTAACAGATAGCCTGTTCGCGGCCAGAAGAGCCATCACAGCCTGAGTCTGTTACAAACTAATGGGGTAACTAAAAAAATGGCCAAAGGACCTGGGTGCAATGCGATACAAAAAACAATTGGTCCTATTGACAAGGATATACATAACAATAGACACAATACTCAATATTGTATTTACATCATTGATATATGGGAAAGAACAATGAAATCAATTGCACAATATACTACGAATATAAATTCAATTCTTTATATCTCTTTTATATAAAAATGCATTTACATACCATCAACACTTTTAGGTTGCTCTTTAAAGTGCATGAGAGAAAGTGCTCACAGGAGTGCTCAAATGAGGTGAAAGAAGAGGGAAAGATTAATCTGAAAGTTATAAAAAACAATAAGTGCAGCAGCAAAAAATGTATCACTGCTGTAAGCCTGTCAGGAGAGGTCTCAAATATTACAAAATATATTCATATAAGAAAAAGAGACCAATGAATTGAAGCTCATCTGTCTTTAGGATAATAATGAAACAATCCAGTATTGTAGAGTTATATCATCGACTTTCGACCTGGATGATATGTGTAGCAAGTAAACCCCTAACTGGCGGGTCTTCATCAGAACATAAAAGCAGTAGCGGCTCATTGAAGGAGTGCTGCGGGGTGGTGGGGTGGAGGGTAGTAAACTGCAGAATATGGCTGAACAGAGGTAAGTAAACAAATGAATAAATAAAACGAATTTAATTGCACGTGCTGCATTGCCAAAGTTTGTTTTATTTGTTTACTTACCTCTGTTCAGCCATATTCCATAGTTTACTATCCCCCACCCTGCTCCTCCCCTACCCTGCCCCACCACCCCGCAGCACTCCCTCCACGAGCTGCTACTGCGTAAAAAGAAGGACTGTGAGCAAACTTCAGTGGTGGGGAAGAGTCAAACACAAACTGAGTGCATGGATGGGCCAATGGCCTCCTTATCTAGCCTCGCAAGCGGGCAGAAATCTGATCAAGATAAAGGATTCAAGGGTACCACCAGTTCACTTCAAAATTGAAGTGAATTTACCAGTAGAAGAGCCCTTATTCGAATGAATCAGAATGGGTCACTGGCTTCACGGCAGAGTCAGGTTCAGAGGTGCCCCCAGTTACTCAAAGTGAGGGGTAACTCGCTGAATTGCTATAATGTAAAAACATCCTGTCCCTTGCTCCATAACAGAACAACTGTCAGCCACCTTATGTCTCCGACAAATAAGACCACCGCACAGACTTCGATGCAGGCCATGCTGTGCGGCTGAAAGAATCACTGCTTCACTGGTCCGCAGCTGAAAAAATCAATGCAGCGCCTGTTTGCAGCTGCAGAATCGACCTCCAGCGTGTCCAGATTTCCACACATCGAACCAGTGCACCAAGTTTTCCACCGCATCACCCAGAGAACAGAACCATCTTCGGTTTTCGACACATTGCTTCTTATTACAGTCCATAACTGACGCACCATTTCTCCTGCATGCAGAACTGAAGCATCGCTTCCCCAGGTACTAAAAAATCGACATATCACTATGTTTTCTGACGCTTCCCTCCGCTGTGGCTGTTTTTCCTTGTGAAGTTTGATGAACCAACGGTACTTTGAGCTAAAATCACCGGACCCATAGAATTCCATGGTCAGAATTGCTTAATCATTTAAAAAGTGATATTTTGAGTTCTGTACTTTGGATTTTTGTCATTAGGTTCTTGTTTGGTTTAGATAAAGATTATCTATTTTTCTAAACTAGTGTGGTGTCCATTTGTAGTATTCTCACGGTGTGTTATGTACAAATAGTTTACACATTGCCTCTGAGATATGCTTGACTGCTCATGCCACACTACCAAGGGGGTGAGCAGGGGTTATCTTGGGTGTGTAACTTCCTTATCCCGACTAGAAGGAAGGGTCCCTACTTGGACAGGGTGCATACCACTGCCAACTAGAGGCACCCTTTTCTAATATGTCCCCAGTGTTTTTCTAACAAGACCTGAAAAAACTCACATTTGAGAGACACTGCCTGCTCATGCCCTTCTATGTCCTACCTTCAGGCCTACTAACATGAGTCTTCTGTCTCTTTTCTGGGATCCACATATATCATTGCACTTTCAGCCATATTTCAGAAGCCATTATTTGCACTTAAGACCCCGTTCTTAAATTTGTGATACACTATGCATTTGTGCCAGATAAGCAGTGTTAGAAATTGGATTTCTGGTTGCCTAGGGCAAGTACCTAAGCCAGACAGAAACCACCACTCTAGTCTAGGCAAGGGAGTTACACTCTGAAGATAACCCCTGCTCACACCCTTGGTAGCTTGGCAGAGCAGTCAGGCTTCTCCCAGAGGCAATGTGTATAGTGTTTGTGCAACACACTCACACAGCAGTGACACACTAGGTACACCACAAAAGAAAGTCCATACAAGGTTATGTAAACATAGCCTTCGTATTATTCATAAAAACATCAGAACATAATAGTATATATACACTGTGCCACCTGGCACTAGGCATTACTTTCCAGTGGATTATATACATTACTAAGCCAATCGGTCCCCTGTCATAACATATTTACATTCACATTTAGAGCGACCAACAATTACTGGTAGAACACAGCATTAGTCATAACCATCATCAGCAGGGCACCATAGGAAGTACTAGCAGGGTGCCTCCATTAGAAAACATCATGTCAGAAGTAGGGCCACCATCCTTACGGCACTGTACACAGGGTGCCAACCTTGGCAATATACCACCACATACATGTGCGTCTCAGTGCATACACTACACAGTATGTCACTTTATCACCTCAGACAGCAGATGTAAACCTCCTCAATACTGAACCTAATCAGCCATATGCAGTATGGAGCCTTCTGCATACACACCAGCAATGATCCTAGCCCACAATATGCCAAAAAGATGTAGTACCAATGTTTTCCCAAGGCATAAGCACTACGGCCTCCACTAGGTGATGGGGCACCACCCTTGCGTGCCTCAACTAGGGAACACGGTGCTTTAACTCAAAGGCATGCCCCCAAAGGAGGATAGACCTTGCTCCGTCCTCCTCCACCTGAGAGAGGGTCACGGGCAGCCCTGAAGACCCACAGTGTATCTAAAGATCACCAGTGCACCAGCGGGCTCACCTCACTGTGGACCTTTCCCACACATGAGGAAAGCAACCGGCAACCAGGAAAAAGGAAGCCAAGCGGGACCTCTGTTAAGGTTTGCCCTCTCCTTAATCACCACTGAGGCTGCGGGCAGGCGGCTTCAGGATGCGTTCACTTCTGGCTGTATTTCACACCTTGTGGTACTCCACGTGGCAATTTTTGCAACCTGTTTCGATCAGGATCCCTTCTGGGTGCAGATCCCACTATGCAGGTGCTGTGTAACTCCTTCCTGTGTCCACACCCCCTCTACTGCCTGGTCCGGACTGCTCCAGTCTAGCGCAGCAGTCCACCACCAAGAAAGGGACCACAGGACCGTGAAGCAGGGCTGCAAAAATCTTTGAGATCACCCAGCAGGCCTGCTTGTGCCCCTGGGGCACTAGGTAGAGTGCAGCTCTCAGGGGACAATGATGCAGTAAGGAAAACAAAGGAATCAGAGTCCTTTCACGCACTACATTCGATTCCCAGCAGTGCCTTCTGCCATCCATACACAAGGAACAGCTTGCAGGGAAAATCCAGGTGCTCTCAAAATGCGCTGATGCCAGCAGATAAGAACAAGCGGCTGCTCCTAGAATCAGCGTTCTCCAAACCCTGCACAGTGCTCCTCACGAACCCTTCAACAAAAGGTATGAAAGCACAGCGCTCCCCACACGCTGTACCAAAACTACTCAGCACTCCCCAACAGAGGGTCCCCAGGGAGGCCAGCACAAGGATTCCTTCAGACAGAGTGATAGTTCTCCCCTAGCCCTAGAGAAGCAGCAGGTCAGCACTTCCAGCAGCCCAGGTCCATGGCGGTTCCTCCTGGTCCCACGCAGTCTTCTGTTCCAAGCAAGCCCTTACTTTTCACCTGGGGTCACAGCCCCAATATTTATACCCATAATGTCTTTGTTCTGCCCTGGAACAGGGCACTGGGTCTAGTCCAAAACAGTTCTGGAAGGCACTTAGCAAGTGCATGACAGTCTCCATCGTTAGTGAGCCTCTGGTCCCAGACACACCGCAGAAGTGCTGAGCCAGCATTGTGGAAGGCAGGCACAGTCATATTCAGGGTTAGGTGCTACTCCCCCAACTACTCCAAATGCAAATCAGCCTATTCAGCCTAGTGCTGACTCACCCAGCCCCTCTGGTTCCACTGCACCTCCCCAGGACATGTCACTCCAGAGCCAGACATGCACTACATATCAGGCAGGCACAAAGACACATAGCTCACAGAAATACCCAATTCTAAAAGTGTCATTTCTAAAATAGAGAAAATAAATCTATGAACACTGTTATGATGAATTTATTACCACTATTCCAAACATACCAAACTTGATCACACTCCTCCTCTCATATCAAGAATTACCACTGAACCACTTATCAGGGAATCCCCAATGTAATGTATTCCTATGAGAGGGCAGCCTCATAGCAGTGCGAAACCAAAATGGCTATTTGTCACTACCAGGATTTGCAACACAGTTTAGGAACATGTCCTACCTTTGATCTACAGCGCGCTCTGCCCATAGGGCTTGCTCGGGCCTACCTTAGGGGTGACTGATATGTAGTAAAAGGGGAGTCACAGACGTGACAACCACTTTGTGTGCCACGTCACAGTGGCAGTAAACTGCGCGCATAGGCCCTGCAATGGCAGAGGTCTGAGACAAGTTTGAAAGGCTGCTTTGGTGGGTGGCACAAGCAGCACTGCAGGTCCACCTGTAGCATTTAATTTACTAGCCCTGGGTATATTGGATACCACTTTACAAGGGACTGATATGTAAATTAAATCCACCAAACAGTTGTGGACAAATCTTACCATGTTTACCATAGAGAGCACATGCACTTTACACCGAACAGTAGTGGTAAAGTGCCCAGAGTCCTAAATCCACCAAAACCAGGTCAGAAAAAATACCAAGAAAAAGACAAAAAGTTCAGGGATGACCCTGCAAAAAGGGCCAAGTCCAAAAAGCGGGAACAAATATTTTTGCATTTAACAACGTAACAAGTTATGTATAGTACTCCGGCGCACTTAGGACTTTGTTGTCTTAAATAAAACTGCAAATAAATACAAACATATGACTAAATACGTAGAAACATGCATGCTTTTTTTCTGTCAATCATGCAGAGGAGTTAGACGGCAAGAAACTGCTTGCAGTATACTTTGTTCGAGGTGGAATTGGGAATGGCTCATAACAGAGTTTCGATTTAAGGTCTGTACAAATCCTTCTCCAAGACTCCCTGAACCAGCAGTAATGTTTAGACCTGAGATACGAGTGAATCTTCTTGTGAATGAAGGTGAAACAGTTCTGCTTTCATACAGTTTCATATGCAAATTGCCACACTGCCCATTGTATTGGGATCTATTGCATCACTTTGACGAGATCATTTGTCTCAGAAATTGACCAGTTTGAATCCCCCTGAAACTGACCACCTTTTGACATTTTTACACAGAGAGGGGAAGGTAAATCCCATGTCGGCTTTCATTCCCTGTGAAAACCGAGTCCTGGATTTTGAGGCAACTCTGTAAACGTGGCCTCTCTTGAGAACGACTCTGGAGCACTGTCGCCTAGGGACCATCTTGGATTCGTCACCAGATTTTTCTACATGTAGAATATTGTCTCTATCTTCACAAAAGCTCGCGTGACTACTATTTTTAGAAAACAAAGCGAGATAATAAGTAGGGAATTATTATCTGATTTGTTGCGAAAAGTCCCTTCCAGAAAACCTCTTTTTGATTGGATATAAATGTGCCTAGTCTGAAGCAGCAGGACCTTTGGAATGCATTTCCATTCTATGTTAACCTGTTAATGCGTACAGTTTCCACAGTTTGGGTGCTGCGGCTGCCAAGTGTTTTGTTTCAGGAGAAGTGTTTCACATCGTGAGAGGCAGGTGGGCGGAAATTTATTTAAATTAATTCGGCTACAACCCTTGAAGTGTGTAAGGTACAGGTTACATATGTATCAGAAATTGTAATTTTCACACACAACGTATGGTTCTGGCAACAGGAGCCGGGTATACTTTTTGTTGAGGTTTGAACATGGAGCCAGAGAAAAGCAAGATATTTGGGGTTCAGGCGACAGCAGGTAGAACTTGTAAGGAAGAACTCTGCAGTGTATTACAATTCACCTAAAAGGGATTCAGAACATAAAATTACCTTCTATATAAATCTCTTTAACTTTAAGCCTGATATGCAGTGAGAACGGATTGATTGAATAAAATAATATACCGAAAAACGTAGGCTGTTCCCTTTTTCAAATTAGTTCATCTCTCAGCAAGACACAATTAATATATGTCCTTGTTAAATAATGATAACTGGTGCCAGCCTGAGTACATTAATTCCCATCAAGGCTGTGATTCATTATTCCTTGTCCTGAATATTAGCAACACAATACCCTTTACAATAGGGCACCTTAGGACACGCATTTATGAATGCTTCCGCTCTACAGCAATTCCCTTCCTTATCAAAAAACAAAGAACAGTACCTTCCATAACTAAACCATGTAGAAAAGATAAAGAACAAGGTATTTGTTTTTCAAGGATTCATTACGCTCATTCCTGGTAGATTCAGATAGCGCAGCAGATTACCACAGTGTAATGAGTAACACCTGATCAACCAGGTCAAAGCAGACTCTCTGTTGAGTGACAGTATGTATATCACAAGCCAGGAACCACCCAGAAATCACTGCCAGAGTGCATACACATGACAGACAAGGCCACAGTAAACTGTCCATTTATTGTCTATACTGTGGTTCTGCCATGTCGTTCCCACTAATCCAAAAGATCTGCCATTTATGGACAAAAGAAACTTTGGGTGAGATGCTTACACTGATTCCATGCACCCAGAAGGAGATGTTGTCCTAGAGACCAGCTAGCTCACAGTGCCACCATAAGCCCCCCAACCTAAACAGGGGCGAATGGTTTCTGGCAACTACTGAACATGACAACCTAACCCCTCAGGGATCTTGGTAATGCAACTAGAAATCTCTTTTGCTCAGTCACTCGTGCACTGTTGTTCTCATAGAAATATACCGAAAACAAAATGGAACATTCTTCAATCGATTTATTGAACTAAAGTTAATTCTTGTATAAAATACATGCACTGTGATAATCAGTAGACAGAAGCATATGAAAGTGATGACAAGCACCACAATAGTAAATAGCAGGTATAGCTCCACCATGGTGCTCAAAAAGTGTATATAAGCAGGTATATAAAACAAGGCAGTTATCAGTTGTACTCCTACAATGCAATCCCTACTCCATGTGTGTCTAAAGTGCATATAGGTGTATAGCCAAGAATCCCTCCACTAGGTGATCCAACCCCATTACCTGGTGGGAAAGAATGTAGGACCCCGTCTTGGTCACAAACTGGACACCCCTCATAAAGATGTTAGGTCGCTGCTTGAACAAACCTTCGAATGCAGGGACTCTTCGATATCAGCAGAAGTGTCTACTCTGCTAACCCCTGGAAACGCTTTTTTATTTATAAAAAACAGCACCCTCACAATGCATATGCAGGTTAGCATTGATATGGGTATGCAGATAGCCCTGTCGCACGAGTGGATGAAGATAGAATGACATACATACGGCATGCATAAAAGCCTTGTACTCAGTGTTTGAGGCAATGTAACAATGTTGCACGGAGCCAGATGTGTACGCAAAGCAGTTTCAGAGAAACTAAACCAACAATGTCACACATGCAAATATGAGCAAAAGGTCATTGTGAAATGTTATTGTGCAGAAAGAGGATATTTTATGAAAATGTGCAGCAGTGCTAAATGGACCTCAACTGGTCACATAACACCCACTCCTCATTGTAAGGGTTAACCTAAAAGCTATCTAAAAACAGCCGCCATATAAATTGATAAAAAATGTCAGTAGACAGAAGCATATGAAAGTGATTACAAGCACCAAAATAGTAAATAGCAGGTATAGCTCCACCATGGTGCTCAAAAAGTGTATATATGCAGGCACATAAAACAAGGCAGTTATCAGTTGTACTCCTACAATGCAATCCCTACTCCATGTGTGTCTAAAGTGCATATAGGTGTATAGCCAAGAATCCCTCAGTGTTTGAGGCAACGTATGCACAGAGCCAAATATGTACGCAAAGAAACTAATCCAACAATGTCACAAATGTTGCAAATATGTGCAAAAGGTCATAGTAAAATGTAATTGTGCAGAAAGAGGACAATGTAAGAAAGTGTGCAGCGAAAGTGTACAGTGTTGCTAAATGGGCCTAAACTGGGCACATAACACCCACTCTTCATTGTAAGGGTTGACCTAAAAGCTATCTAAAAACAGCCGCCATAAAAATTGATAACAAAATGTCAAATCTAAACCTTATCTAAAATCACATAAAAGCAATGTCTTAAAAAAAACTAAACTCTTAAAAAAGCCATTGAGCAGTTTAAAAAACTGAGCACACAAAAAGCCAAGAAGCCTAGAAGTAAAAAAAGAAAATACAGAGCAAGGACAAGAAAAAAAAAATATTTTGTTTCATTTTCTTTAAAAAACAGGCCAAATAGTTCTCACCAAATGGAATAGCCAGATGTTTATGTGTTCCGAATTAGCCGCAACAATGCTGTGACCACAGATAGTGTTCCCGGAGGCGCACCTCGAAACAGGTTTAAAGAGCACAGGCAGTTCTATCCACTTCCCACATCAGCCACTGAGGGAGGGACTACATCCTTAAAGCATTCTGTAGATCCAGTATCCAGTTCACTAGGAACCAGATATTCCTATGGTGGATCACATAATACATTCAGAAGGAAAAGAATGTGCTAGGGACAACTTTATCCACAGAGTGGCAATACCTATACAGTATGGTAAGATTGGAGCCCCCCTACCTGGTCCTGATGAAAGCCTTATACCCTAGGGACATTTTGGCTGAAACATGTTGACCCACCTATTAATATTCACATAGCAGTGACTGGATGATTGCTTTTTTATTCACCGCACTTCTGTTTTTAAATCCCACATGGTTCCCTCACTAAATAAAGTTATATTGGTGAACTCTTGATGGCTTTTTAACTCACTATCCCTTTAGGGCCCCCACTCACTTTAGAAAGTGCATCCCTGTCATCAGGTGCATGCCTGTCCTCCACCAAACTGGGTTTCTGGAGGGCGAGGACTGGCAGATGATGAAGCATGACACCTGATAGTGTGTGATGCCAGTCCATCACTTTTTGTGAGATGCCCCTAGTATTGCTAGGCAATCCACATTAACTTGGTTACTTTCTAGAAGTGGTCTCTATTTGTGATATATGATTTGACTAGCAGGCTGACCAACTTCTAGAGCCCTACTGCCTCTTGTTCCCTCCCCAGGTCACTACCTGAGCTATTTGTGTTCTCCTAGGGACAACTTTACCTGTGGGCCTTTAAAGGGTCAATTAGTACCTCAATGTCCAGTGGTGCGATCCGAGGCAGAAATCCAGTACGCATTACAGGTTATACGCAGAGAGACCAGAGAGGCCTCAAAAATAAGAAGCAATCCTCATTCAGGTCCTGAGGCTGTGGTGTGACGAAGCAGTGTATTATGAGCTCAGAACAAAGCAGCATAGACAGTGCTGTTATCATTTCGTTTTGAACTGGATTGTTCATTGCGGAACAGGAAAATGTAAATAAGAATCGCCACTACAAGTAGCTGAACAAGCGGAAGACCTCCCAGTACGGAGTGTATGAAGGATGGTATAACTCTGAAAACTGAAAGGTGCTAACCAATTCAGAGCTAATACATTTTAAAAAGTGTGCTACTCCCTTTGAATCAGACATGTTAAAGACACAATGGACCAGCTCTCCAAAATGTAGTTGGAAGTTAATATGAAGTAGTGTCTGTATTCCGGACGAAGACTTTGCAACCTGGAGCTCAAACCTCTCTTTGGCGGACGTTAAGTCCACATCCTTCACAAAAAGCATTGCTTTCAGTTTGCTCAGAGAATCAAGCTTATATTGGAAATATTTATTGAAGGTCCCAGCATTGCCTCCCTAACTTTGCGAGCCGGTGGAAACAATATTTGTAGGCAAAAAGTAACCATGGAATTAACCGTCACAAGATAAGTGATTTCTGGTTCAATTCCACAGCAGCCTTGATCATTCAGCATTCAAGAACTCCCATTAGGGAGTAGCTTGAGTAGTTTTCATGGAGTAGATTGAAAACTGGATAAATCACAGCGGCCGGAGAACCCTTCAGATAACAAGTCAGGTTCGCAACAGACGCATTACAAGCCCTGTAAAGTGAAATATCCTTGCATACTAAGGACCCGCTCAAAGCATTCTCATAGTCGGAACCATTGAGAAAAACCTCTGTGTCCCCATTCCTGCATCTGAACTTGACAGGTAATTCCCAGTGTTCATGCACACATCCTTCCCCCAATGCTTCATGTGTTCCTACCTGGTCATGTTGTAGACAATATTGGAATTGGAATGCCATGACTGGTAGGGAAATATATCCATAGATTAGACAATCCATTGAATGCATTTCGGCAATGGTGAAAGGTAATTTGTCTAATTTTTCAATGTGCAACATGGTATGCGTTGCGTCTCTCCGTGCCAATAATAACTGTTGTTCAGTTGGATAATATGAAGAAAAACAATTAGTAGTGTTAAAGTAACACCACAGCACATGGCCATAATGTAAGATCTGAAGTGTCTAGCTTAATAACACAATGGACTGATGTTGTGATCGTTCTTGTTGTAAAATAGACATGTCCTGCTGCCTTATGTCAATTGCAGATGATATGATGTTGCCCTATTAATATATCCTAGAGGATGATGTGCTTGTGCCATTGTCAACCACTGCCAAAGCCTTTTCTAGATTAACCCTATTAATCTTGCACAGCCTCTCAGCAGCCTCCTGTTGAGAAACTTTCCACTCTTCAGTGTATATGGCATAAATACAAAGTTTTGTCTTTGGGTTCTGTGGATCTAACAAAAAATCCCTGAAACCCAGGTCATATGACAGAAGGGACAAGTGTTGTTTCACCTGAGACAGTGTTGTGGTCTTTGGCCATTTAAGGCATAACGTCCTAACAATATATGATGTCACCACCACTGGGTGTTCAGATTGTACATAACATTGGTCATACCTATTGCTCCTAAACCTTCTGGCATTACCTCAGAATCTGGACTAACACCTATTAGTGTCTAATGGCCAAACCAACCATTTGTTTCAATTGGTGTCAGATGAATTGTAAGAGCTGTTGCATATCATGGCAGCTAGTGCACTGTATCATGTGAAATGATGCCAATTCTCAAAATTTGCAAATGTGGGAATGCAAGGTGTGCTCAAGTCCACCATCTTGACTATTCCACAACATGAAGATCGTTGCATAGATTTGTCCAGGAAAGTCATGTGGTGTGATATTAGGCCTGATATAAGCAAGGCCTCTGTTCACTTAACCTGCCAGTACCTTTGTCCTCCAAACAGATTTTGTATCTATTGTGTCTTTCCAAAAGTCGAAACCCTGAACAGACAGCTGGGAAAGAAAAGAAGCAGAGTATATAAGCTTGGTGTTAGTTAGCATTTTTTTTCTTTGCAGATGTAGGTGCAAGCCTATAATAATAGGATGCTGGGTCTGATGTGTTTCATTGGCAAACTTCTGTGTAAATGTACCATCATACAATTCATCAAAAGAAAATACAGTTGATCACTTTAGATCTTCTAGCAAATGATGCACTGTATCAATCTCACAGTCATCAGAAATAGTACTCTAGGTGATGACAACATTTAAAGAAATGTTAAACAAATATGGAATTTACAAAAGTTCAGTAGGATCATACACATCATACTATACCCTGTCCCACATTATTCCTTTGGGAATTGAAACTGCAGAAATGTTCACCAGGGACAGATCTCTGTTTATGGTGTAATGATGCATGAGGTTTCAATACCAAGTTTACAAGTAGTACTACATAGCTCTCTGGGAGATAATGTCCATTCAGTAGTAAGAAAAAGAGAGCCACCAGAGGAATCCAAAGGACCAGAAAAAGTAACCCAATTGTAAACCAAATGTGTAACCAAGGAGCAACAAAGTATGTATTTTTTAGCCAAAGATAGAGAGCAAGCACATGTAGCTTGAAAGGGAGAGGTGGCGGCAATGGTGGCTCCAGTTCAGTTGAATCTGATGAGAAATCGCCATAGTCCACGAAGTAGCAAGACACTATCTGGTATATTTTAGCAACTCAGAAGGTTTTGTAGAGCCAGGAGATGATTCTATCTTTAGTATATTATGTAGATCGTACTGTCATGTGAATGGAAATATGTTTCTCTGTACTAGTCGATTGTACAGTGGCTGTTGTTTCAATAGGGAGAAGAAATACTTAATTGGTGCTTACTTTTTCTTGTAGTAGAGGGGAATCTTCTACAGTTATCAAAGCTTCCATCTGAACTTCCTGTACATTAGTGAGAGAAGAGCGGTAGCTACCCAGGAATCCAAATGGCCAACTGTTGAGAATAGGCCACATAACGTGATTTGATCAGATCAATGGAGACAGACGTTTTGCCTCTTCTACCAGCAAGGAGTGGCCTTCAACAGCTATGACAGTTACAGGTGCTCTGTAGAATGGCACAAATTGTTTCTTGCCCACAATTTTCTCCCTGACCAGATCCCCTATCTTCGGGACACAGTAGGGTCTTGTCGGAACAACTTTGACTTCCCCAATGGCGGTGCGTTTTACTTGGACATTACATTGTTTGTCCCTGAATTCATTTAGTTCATGTAAAACAGCCAATAAATAGTTCATTGATGTCAAATGGTGTGCCTGTCGTCACTATGACGACATTCTTGAGGTCTGGAACCCACATTCTCACCCCAAACAGTATTTCTTATGGACTCCAGCCACCCAGGGCATGTTGTTAAGTACCCTATGGACCTCTTATAGGGGATGGACCCAACTGCGACCTAAGTCTAGTACCCTTTCTGTTAAAGGCTGCTTTAAGTCACGGTTTTTCCTCTTGACTACGGAATTTACCTCAGGATGACAGGGAGAGGGAGAACCACAAGTCCACAACCAAACTTCCCACAGTCTCTTTATAAGCCCGAGAGCTAAATGCCGGACCCTGGTCGGAATGTAGTGTGCCAATTGCATATGTCTGGATTAAGACTCAGCAGTCATGGATAACAGTTCAGGCATCAGCCGACCGCAGTTGCAATACCCACAGGAATCTAGAACACAAATTTACTGCCAAAAAGGGGTACTTGTATGCCCCGTCAGATAGTACTGGCCTCTGTAGTCTAAATAGACACAAGTGAAAGGATTGCTTGAAATCAATAGAGGTGTCTCGGGTGGACGTGCTATGGCTGAGCCTTTCACTGCTGTCAGATGTCACATATTACGAAAAAGTCCTTGGTCTGTTTAGTAAGACCAGGCTGCCAAAAGTGTTGCTGCAATAAAGAAACTGTAGCCGTAATCCCTGTGTGTGCTGAACTCAGACCTTCATGTGCAGCTAGCATCAACCCTAATCTGCGATCAGTGTTTGGTAAGAATATATCCTTTTCAGTGCGTCGGACAGCCCACGGCCGCCCAAAGTCGTGGTGGGCGTGTGTGCGTCAATTGGCCCGGGGCGTCCGAACTGTGCACGTGTCATTTTTTTCCACACCACGGCGGAAGGTTCGCCGCGGCGAAGTGGTTAATCACTAATTCTGGAATGTGAACAAATGGTATGTTCTGTGTATCTAACTTATAGGAGTAGGTGTGTGTCCTTCAGCACAACATTCACAGACGCAATGTCTCTGTCTATTCTTGTGCTAGAACGAGTGATTGAAGCAACAGCCGCTGTACAAACTCTTGCCCTAGCAGCTTCATCAGCCATTGAATTTCCCGTGACATGAATGCCAACACGTTGTTGACTTAATATGTTTATTACATGAGCCCGTGGCAAGCAATCTTTACGCTTTGCCTCCTGTTACCAAAGCATCTTGTGGTTGATTTTGTAACTCTTAGAATCTCGAAATCCATTTTGGCCCCAGTAATGTAGGTATTCATTGCAAGACTGATCACAATCTTATGAATCACACGCTATAAGTGTAGGAATTCATAAACTGTATTTTCCAGTGCCAGTGATAGAGACTTGTGTTCTGCCAGCTGCACTGTGAAGTCCCCAGGGGACAGCATGTAGGTTTTTTTCAGGATGGAACTTTCCATCGTGCATGCGCCTCTTTACTATAGTGCATGCTGTGGAATATTGATGCTTTGTCCCTATGGCATACATAGGGGTCCCAGTTGGAACAAAATTTGATACACAAAGAAAAATACTTTTGAAAAAATCAAGAAGTTCGGTATTGCATTTACAGAGAGATGTTTTTAATTCACATCCTCGGTTGTAGATTGGTTACAAATACATTTCTCAACATAGTGCAGGTGTCCTCGATGCCCAAAGGGGGGCAAGGTGAAAGAGGGACAGGGGGGAAGGTAGTGCAGGTAGTGCGGGTATAGACAAGTTGCAAAAGGAATCGTGGGTGGTCATTTATACATTTAGAAAATGATACCACAGAGGCATATACATATTGCCAAACAGATAATTATTCTCAGCATTCATATTCCTATACCAACCAATTAACACAACCAAAAAATGAGCTGTTGTTATTGGCTAGGTGACAGTAGAATTATGTCGACGTTTCGACCCCAAGGGTGTAGGCTGATTCTTGCCCTACTGCGGGGTCTTCATCAGGACCAGTGGGGGCAGGGTGGTGAGGGGTTTGGGCGGGTACCTGTGATTAAAAATGTGATATTTTAGACAGGGGAAGACATTACAAGCTAATAAAAGTGCTACCTGAGTCCGAAATATTTACCTAAAGGCCACTTGAACAGACGTTGCCCCTTCTACGAACGTGTGGAGGGCCCGAAGGCTCCGGAGAACAAAGAGAGCGTCAACCTACAAAAGTTAGGTTATTGTCAAATTGAGTTGTTGATGGGAATTGGAATCAAGTCGCACATAAATGTGAAGTACATATTATTATGTGCCAACGATGAGGATAGCATCCAAACATTACCCAGCCGGGTTAAAACCAACGTAGAATTATATTCATATAACGGAGGGTGTCTCAACCGGAACACACAAAAGAGGTTGATCCACAAATTCAAGCTTGAGGGGTTAGCTAGTCTTATCCTCTATCCATACATGTTAAATTGGATCTAGGTTCAAAAGTCTAATCTAGGTTTTAAGACATCACAATACATTAAAAGAAAAGTTTAAAGAAAAAGTTACCCGAGGGGACGGCCCTGGTTGTCATCCTTAAACTCGTAGATAAATTCAACCGTTGTGTAAACCCACTCTTAGAACTGTTGGAACTATGGCCGGTATCCGAGCACGAATCTGTAATGAGCGGAGGGCCGGGCATTAAAATTACAATAGTGCGAGGGGGAAACCCTTGTGCCTATTCAGGAAACGTGGCGAGAGACTTACCACAGATAGCTGGGCAGTATCATTCAATGCGCACCTCGTGTGGAAAGGTCGGAACTGAGGATCTCACTGTTATTTAAAGGAAAGAACACGTGTCCCTGCAGCAGCTAAATGCCTGCTGCTGTGCTTTACCAAGGGCAATGGAAGAAAGACTTAGCGTCTAAGTACGGGCCGGTAGAAAATAAGCTCAAGTCTAAGGACACTATAACCTTATATTTTTAGCCCAGGGGTAACAGACAAATTGAAAACGGCTGTAGGGAGTTCAATATTGATTTGAGAACATTTGTGGGAGAGGGGGGGGGGGAATCCTTGTTTGAACGTACCATTTGTAGTGAACCCAATATTCCGAAATACCAAAGGAGAGTCAAGGCCATACTAAAGGCTTGAATGACAAGTTGTTCACAATGCTAATCATAGAATACACACACATGAATACATATTGCAATTGCAGACGTTGGTGTTCATCTGTATTGGACCTGCAGAAAGATAAAAAACAGCTCGAAAACAGGAGGAACTTCAGAAGTTTACAACGGCACATTCTTAGCAAGTACCACATTAGTTTAAACAAGCCAATTGAGGATAACTAGTATCCTGTTCGTTTAGTCCTTGTCGAAAAGTATCCAAACGGGTCATCCATTTGCTTTCTCTAACATTAAGGACAGAAGCGATATTTCCACCCCTTGGGCCCAAGGAGACTTTCTCAAGTACCATCCATTGGAGTTCTTCTACAGTGTGTCCTGCCCTTCTGTAGTGATCTACCAAAGGTGCCCCTGCCACTTCACACCTAATTCTGCTTTGGTGTTGGAGAATGCGTGCTTTTACCGTCTGCTGTGTTTGTCCTATATATGCTAAGCCACATGGGCATGTGATGCAATATATAACACAGTTGGTATTACAATTTGTGAATGTTTGAAGGTCTATTGAGAAATGTTTGTACTGGAACTGTTTGGTTTGTATGCAAAGTGGGCAAGCTTTGCAACTGCCACATTTAAAGTTGCCAACGATGGCAGGTAAATTCCACATAGCATGAATCGTGGGAGGTTCAGGAGTTTCAAGGAAGGAACGTACCACATGGTCTCTGATACTCTTCGATTTCTTAAAGGAGTGCATCGGTAGTTGAGATTGTCCAATGTCATTAGCTACCAATGGCCAGTGCTTGTTGATTATTTTACGTATGTTGTTGCTTTGTGTGCAATATGTAGTTACACAAATCATCCTCTCCATTTGATCCTCTTTTTTATCCTGTGGTGTGAGGAGTTCCTCACGTGGGCTATACCATGCTCGTTTCTGGGCTCTTTTCACCAGTCTACCGGGGTAGCCTCTTTCCAGCAGTCGGGAGCTGAGATCTTCGGACTCTGTAAAATAATCATCTTTCTTAGAACAATTACGTCTTATCCGCAGGAATTGTCCCATTGGCAAATTGTCTCTTAAGCCTCTTGGATGGTGGCTATTATACAGTAAAAGGGAGTTCCGTTCTGCCGGTTTGCGATATAGTGAGGTAGACAACTTGTTTTCTTCGTGAAAGATGGTGATATCCTGAAAGTCAACCTTATCACAGTTAGAATTCATGGTAAATTGGATATCTTGATTCTGCTGATTCAGCCATTGGTAGAAACGATCAAGGATTTCTTTACTCCCGGTCCAGATCATCAAGACGTCATCGATGTAGCGCCGCCACATCGTGACGTGCTCTCGGTAAGGGTTGGTGAGGCTGAACACATGTTGTTGCTCATATTGGGCCATATAGATGATAGCCAAATCCGGCGCAAAAGCAGCCCCCATTGCGACCCCTTTTGTTTGGATGTAAAACTTCCCTTGAAACATAAAGAAATTCTTCTTCATGGCAATGGTCAGCAGTGCAATAATGAACTCCGTTGGTACTCTCACAGGTGCTGTACGACCATCAAGTGCTCTTGTTTGGATGCTATCCTCATCGTTGGCACATAATAATATGTACTTCACATTTATGTGCGACGTGATTCCAATTCCCATCAACAACTCAATTTGACAATAACCTAACTTTTGTAGGTTGACGCTCTCTTTGTTCTCCGGAGCCTTCGGGCCCTCCACACGTTCGTAGAAGGGGCCACATCTGTTCAAGTGGCCTTTAGGTAATTATTTCGGACTCAGGTAGCACTTTTATTAGCTTGTAATGTCTTCCCCTGTCTAAAATATCATGTTTTTAATCACAGGTACCCGCCCAAACCCCTCACCACCCTGCCCCCACTGGTCCTGATGAAGACCCCGCAGTAGAGCAAGAATCAGCCAACACCCTTGGGGTCGAAACGTCGACATAATTCTACTGTCACCTAGCCAATAACAACAGCTCATTTTTTGGTTGTGTTATTTATTGGTATAGGAATATGAATGCTGAGAATAATTATCTGTTTGGCAATATGTATATGCCTCTGTGGTATCATTTTCTAAATGTATAAATGACCACCCACGATTCCTTTTGCAACTTGTCTATACCCGCACTACCTGCACTACCTTCCCCCCTGTCCCTCTTTCACCTTGCCCCCCTTTGGGCATCGAGGACACCTGCACTATGTTGAGAAATGTATTTGTAACCAATTTACAACCGAGGATGTGATTTGAAAACATCTCTCTGTAAATGAAATACCGAACTTCTTGATTTTTTCAAAAGTATTTTTCTTTGTGTATCAAATTTTGTTCCAACTGGGACCCCTATGTATGTAACACTTGACTACCCAGGTCCCACTGCCGTTGGGTCAACCCTTTAAATATAACGCTATCTGTGCAGGCACTTGCTTTCGAGGTTGTTTTTACATTAACTTTTCACTGTAAATATTTTTCACCATTACACATAATGTTAGAGAGCGAGACCTTATCATATACGGAGGACTATATCAACCAGCTCATCAAAGACAGATCCAACCAGTTCTTATCATCCGATACACCAAATATTGATCACACATTGAATGATAAAATAGCACGTCTTGAGAGACTTGAAAAAAAGCTGATTAGGACACGTTTACACGGCCATTTGCTAACCAAGTACCTTCAATCCAATATCATCCCGGTTGGCCTACAGGTCAAGAATGAGCCGGCCATCTTCGTAGATGTGCCCAAGTTTAAGGAAGGCTTCAGTTTTGTAGCGAACAATTGCTCCCGACACTGGATGGTGTTGGGAGTTGAGACAGCAGCGCAGCAAATCCAATTGTTAACTCAGGAGATTTCCGAACTCAAATCAGAAATCGCAGGGGATGAAGCCTTGACTAATGCCAAGGATGCTCTTGAAAAAGTTGCCAAAACCCTAAAGGATTTCGAAACTAACACACAGCAGAGGAAACTTGAAAAACTTGCTAAGGACATCAAATACTACGATAAGAAGAACACGTACCCATACCTCTCGGAGGATTATTACAAGCAGGACTCCCATGGACGCTTCACAGGAAGAGGGAGGGGCGTTTACCGTGGCCGTAGGACCTTTACCACTTTTTCTGATTCATCGTACAGTGGTGATAGTGACAACGACCAAGCATCGGCCAGTTCGAGTTACGGCTATCCAGGCGGTTGGAACCAGCCACAGGGACCCTACCAGCAACCACAGCTTTTTTTTAGGCGAGGGCCAATGGAGACCACCTCGAAGCAGAGGGAATTGGCAGAGAGGCACACCAAGAGGGAAATTCTCCAACAATTCGAATTGGGAGAAAGGCCGTGGACAGACTCAGAAGCAGGTCAACTTCCCTCAAGAGAGTCACGGGGAGATAGCAACACGTCGCAAAGTCTACAGGTGGTAGTGAATCGACCAAGTCCGGTTGTCAACTTATCCTCCTATCCACTGAATGACCATGAGATCAATATACTCACTAAAGGACTATCTTTTGTACCTACATCTTTCCCGAATCGGTTTTGCATCAAAACCGAACTAATGAAGTTCTTTCGTAAGATCAGATTACGATACTTCTTCAGGAACAGTCCGCCTTCTCAATCCAACTCAGTGACTGGACTTCGAGTACCATCAACGTTTGTACCATCAGAAAGTGCGATGACCAACCAAATCCTGGCTTATGAACACATGGTACTCAATGAGGTTGAAAGAACATTATCAACACACAAACACTCCAAACTGAATGTGAATCATGAAGAAAGACGAGCCCTCACCACCTTGAAAGACAACAGGGTGATAGTGATCAAACCAGCGGATAAGGGTGGAGCAATTGTGGTGCAAGATGTCAACAAGTACAAGAGTGAGATCCTCAGACATTTGGGAGATGGAGTGAGCTATAAGCAACTACGCGGCGATCCTTCAAAAGAACTGTCAACAGAAATCCTGGCCGTGACCAAGTTGGGAAGAGAACAAGGATTTGTAAGTGACCTCCAATTTAAGTATCTGAATCAGAGTGACCCAAGACTTCCAACTATATACACCCTTCCCAAAATACATAAGAACATGCAGGAACCTCCGGGACGTCCAATTGTCTCGGGATGTGGATCGATTTTGGAGCCCCTCTGCAGATATATCGATGTATTTTTGAAACCTATAGCTGAAGGAACCTCAACGTATCTTAGGGATACGATGCAAACCATTAATTTGGTAGATGACATGGACTTCAACCCGGCAAACCAACTATTAGTGACTTGCGACATAGTGTCCCTTTACACAAGCATCCCTCAAACAGAAGCACTTGAGGTTATGACAAGAGCACTTGATGGTCGTACAGCACCTGTGAGAGTACCAACGGAGTTCATTATTGCACTGCTGACCATTGCCATGAAGAAGAATTTCTTTATGTTTCAAGGGAAGTTTTACATCCAAACAAAAGGGGTCGCAATGGGGGCTGCTTTTGCGCCGGATTTGGCTATCATCTATATGGCCCAATATGAGCAACAACATGTGTTCAGCCTCACCAACCCTTACCGAGAGCACGTCACGATGTGGCGGCGCTACATCGATGACGTCTTGATGATCTGGACCGGGAGTAAAGAAATCCTTGATCGTTTCTACCAATGGCTGAATCAGCAGAATCAAGATATCCAATTTACCATGCATTCTAACTGTGATAAGGTTGACTTTCTGGATATCACCATCTTTCACGAAGAAAACAAGTTGTCTACCACACTATATCGCAAACCGGCAGAACGGAACTCCCTTTTACTGTATAATAGCCACCATCCAAGAGGCTTAAGAGACAATTTGCCAATGGGACAATTCCTGCGGATAAGACGTAATTGTTCTAAGAAAGATGATTATTTTACAGAGTCCGAAGATCTCAGCTCCCGACTGCTGGAAAGAGGCTACCCCCGTAGACTGGTGAAAAGAGCCCAGAAACGAGCATGGTATAGCCCACGTGAGGAACTCCTCACACCACAAGATAAAAAAAGAGGATCAAATGGAGAGGATGATTTGTGTAACTACATATTGCACACAAAGCAACAACATACGTAAAATAATCAACAAGCACTGGCCATTGGTAGCTAATGACATTGGACAATCTCAACTACCGATGCACTCCTTTAAGAAATCGAAGAGTATCAAAGACCATGTGGTACGTTCCTTCCTTGAAACTCCTGAACCTCCCACGATTCATGCTATGTGGAATTTACCTGCCATGGTTGGCAACTTTAAATGTGGCAGTTGCAAAGCTTGCCCACTTTGCATACAAACCAAACAGTTCCAGTACAAACATTTCTCAATAGACCTTCAAACATTCACAAATTGTAATACCAACTGTGTTATATATTGCATCACATGCCCATGTGGCTTAGCATATATAGGACAAACACAGCAGAAGGTAAAAGCACGCATTCTCCAACACCAAAGCAGAATTAGGTGTGAAGTGGCAGGGGCACCTTTGGTAGATCACTACAGAAGGGCAGGACACACTGTAGAAGAACTCCAATGGGTGGTACTTGAGAAAGTCTCCTTGGGCCCAAGGGGTGGAAATATCGCTTCTGTCCTTAATGTTAGGGAAAGCAAATGGATGACCCGTTTGGATACTATTGGACAAGGACTAAACGAACAGGATACTAGTTATGCTCAATTGGCTTGTTTAAACTAATGTGGTACTTGCTAAGAATGTGCCGTTGTAAACTTCTGAAGTTCCTCCTGTTTTCGAGCTGTTTTTTATCTTTCTGCAGGTCCAATACAGATGAACACCAACGTCTGCAATTGCAATATGTATTCATGTGTGTGTATTCTATGATTAGCATTGTGAACAACTTCTCATTCAAGCCTTTAGTATGGCCTTGACTCTCCTATGGTATTTCGGAATATTGGGTTCACTACAAATGGTACGTTCAAACAAGGATTCCCCCCCACCCCCCTCTCCCACGAATGTTCTCAAATCAATATTGAACTCCCTACAGCCGTTTTCAATTTGTCTGTTACCCCTGGGCTAAAAATATACGGTTATAGTGTCCTTAGACATGAGCTTATTTTCTACCGGCCCGTACTTAGACGCTAAGTCTTTCTTCCATTGCCCTTGGTAAAGCACAGCAGCAGGCATTTAGCTGCTGCAGGGACACGTGTTCTTTCCTTTAAATAACAGCGAGATCCTCAGTTCCGACCTTTCCACACGAGGTGCGCATTGAATGATACTGCCCAGCTATCCGTGGTAAGTCTCTCGCCACGTTTCCTGAATAGGCACAAGGGTTTCCCCCTCGCACTATTGTAATTTTAATGCCCGGACCTCCGCTCATTACAGATTCATGCTCGGATACCGGCCATAGTTCCAACAGTTCTAAGAGTGGGTTTACACAACGGTTGATTTATCTACGAGTTTAAGGATGACAACCAGGGCCGTCCCCTTGGGTAACTTTTTCTTTAAACTTTTCTTTTAATGTATTGTGATGTCTTAAAACCTAGATTAGACTTTTGAACCTAGATCCGATTTAACATATATGGATAGAGGATAAGACGAGATAACCCCTCAAGCTTGAATTTGTGGATCAACCTCTTTTGTGTGTTCCGGTTGAGACACCCTCCGTTATATGACTATAATTCCATGTTGGTTTAACCCGGCTGGGTAATGTTTGGATGCTATCCTCATCGTTGGCACATAATAATATGTACTTCACATTTATGTGCGACGTGATTCCAATTCCCATCAACAACTCAATTTGACAATAACCTATCTTTTGTAGGTTGACGCTCTCTTTGTTCTCCGGAGCCTTCGGGCCCTCCACACATTCGTAGAAGGGGCCACGTCTGTTCAAGTGGCCTTTAGGTAATTATTTCGGACTCAGGTAGCACTTTTATTAGCTTGTAATGTCTTCCCCTGTCTAAAATATCACGTTTTTAATCACAGGTACCCGCCCAAACCCCTCACCACCCTGCCCCCACTGGTCCTGATGAAGACCCCGCAGTAGGGCAAGAATCAGCCTACACCCTTGGGGTCGAAACGTCGACATAATTCTACTGTCACCTAGCCAATAACAATAGCTCATTTTTTGGTTGTTTTAATTTGTTGGTATAGGAATATGAATGCTGAGAATAATTATCTGTTTGGCAATATGTATATGCCTCTGTGGTATCATTTTCTAAATGTATAAATGACCACCCACGATTCCTTTTGCAACTTGTCTATACCCGCACTACCTGCACTACCTTCCCCCCTGTCCCTCTTTCACCTTGCCCCCCTTTGGGCATCGAGGACACCTGCACTATGTTGAGAAATGTATTTGTAACCAATCTACAACCGAGGATGTGAATTAAAAACATCTCTCTGTAAATGCAATACCGAACTTCTTGATTTTTTCAAAAGTATTTTTCTTTGTGTATCAAATTTTGTTCTAACTGGGACCCCTATGTATGTAACACTTGACTACCCAGGTCCCAGTGCCGTTGGGTCAACCCTTTAAATATAACGTTGTCCCTATGGCAGGCTGGGCAGACCCATCAGTGTAGATGATGTAATTATATTAATTTAGAGGCATTATTTAAAATGGCAGAGATATTCTTGTTCATACTGTAAAAATGTTTGTGTTTGTAATGTAGAATCAAATCTGAAGTCTACATCTGTTGCAATGTGAGATCTCGCCCATTGTAGCCAACGTGGATGTAAAGCTTTGGCATTTGAAACGCTTGCTTTGGTGATGGCCGCTAAGATAGGCACCGGGGTTACGACAATGATGTGCTTACCCTGATCTAGTGCTCACTACAGCTGACTTTACAGCTGTGAGAATTTTCTCAGGGGGTTCAAAATGCATTTCACCGTTTGTGTATAAGGGTGATTTGTATGCAATAGGTACTGTATCACCTTTATTGAATGTGATGAAGGTGTACCCGGTTCCACCAGCAACTTCATGGATCACCACGTTGGTGGTGTTAACACATGTGTGTAAATGTTTGGAAGCTATCATATCAGTTTGTACGGAACACAAAATGTTTGAGTTTTCCTGTGTCCAATATGTGCTTGAAAAGTCTGGTTCAATCAAGTCGAAGAATGGTTTTACCAATTGTGCGTTATCCAAAATATATGTCCTGCCAAAATTAGAGTCAGTGGAGTATGCAGCAATGCAAATTATTTTAGAAAATGGGTCGCTCTGCTTTTACCTTCACTTGCCAAATCGTATCATAATAATAGGACATATAGGTGGGTAGAGTTTGATTTTTTTAAATCAAATTTGTAGCCTGGTAAGCAAACCCCAGAACTATGCAGTCTACTCTGTCCAAATTTTACATTGATTCATCATCCGTTAGATAAATATCATCCACATAGGACAATGCCTCCTCATTAAAATGTTGAATTCACTTTGTTACTCTGGTTGAAAACATCCCAGGGCTAAGCAAACAACAAAATTGTCTCTGCGAGCCTAGTGCTGAGAATACCACCATATATTTGCTTCCAGACACTATATTTTGCCAGAAATTTAATTTGAGACATCTAGTGTTTGTTTTTTTCCGCACAATGTTCTTTATAAGTGCGGCACTGTGTGCAATTTGTTCTGCGAATGTGTTAATAGATGTGTTTAAATGCCTGTAGACTAATACTAGATGATATGAATTATCTGGTTTCATTAAAGAAAACAAGGGATTATTCATTGATAAGGTGCAATATTCTATAACAGCTGGGTATTCAAGTTGTTCTAGGATTTGCCTAACTTGTTTTTTGCTTTATTTCTAATTGAATATTGTCTCTGGGTTTGAAGAGTTCATTTCAATGGGATTTGGAGTGACTCATCATCCCACTCCACATGATTATGGTATTATGGTATAATGCAGGAGCTAGCACTAACGCCCACTCCTTGGCATCAGAATGTTTCACTCATTCTTGAACGAGGTCAGAAAAGGCTGGAAAAATTACCATTTCATCATTTGGGCATTCCATTATGAATACAGGTGGCCAGTCTTTTTCAGAAAAAAGAACATTGTAACCATATGTCAAGTTTTCCTAAAAGGAAGCATTGATGTTTCTGGGTATGTCTCTCTTCAACTGGAGTTTAATTGTGTTTAAAGGATGGGGAACACTTAACCTGGCATCCGATGTATCCACCATAATATGCTCACTCAGCACTACTGCCATCAGATAATCAATCGGGTTCTGGTGAGCCGTAGTGACTTCTGATGCACTATCCAGCATCATCACTGCCCATTCCCCATTCAGAAGCAGAGTTCTCAGTGTTCTAGTTATCCTTGATTTTAAGTCCGGCTACCTTTTTCTATTTGAATTGAAGTTTAGGAGTCTTTGGTTTTTCTTCTTGGTTAATAATGTAGTCAGACAAGCATTGTGATTCCTTATTCGGCTTCATGTTCTCTTCCGATCTATACTCTGACCACCTCTCTCAAAAGGTGTATTGGATGAGCCCTGTAAGGGGTGAGGGGAACTTGTATCAGTATCCTGATACCTGTCAGTTTTTCTAATATTATCACGTTTTCTGAAAGTATATCTTTTTTAAGTGCCTTCCTTTTGAGGAGACCCACCCTGTGAGCTCTGCTTGTCTTTCTTTTTTTATGATCCTACTTTTTCTTTGTCAAAGAATCGGGAGCTTGCTTAGAGTTATCCTTTTCAGAATTACCTTTCATTTTCGGTTTCCCAGGTCGAGCTTGCAAATTATGTCTTCCTAGCATAGTATAGGTTTCTCCAATATTTTTTAGTAATTCCCACTCCTGCTGAGCAGGAGTGAGATCCCTCAGGTGTTGGCAAATAGCCAATGCACGTGCCTCACCTTTTATGTTGCTTAACATAATGGCTGATACAGCAGCAGAATTGCCCATTAGTTTCATCGCTAAGTCCAGCGCATGTGTTTCCCCTTATTCATTATGTACCTGCTTCACCTCTTCAGGTAAAACAGCAAGAGAAGGAGTACTATGTGTTCTGGTATGAATGGCACTGAAGTCCATACCCCAAGTTGCACAGTCTACTACTAGGGGAGCCATCCCCAACAACAAGTAAACAGTCAGTATTCTGTGTTTTTCCTGCGGGCCCCAATGGGGGGAACTGCTTCAAGCGGGCTTGTTTGTTATGCTATCCAGAATGGAATTTGATCCCGACTGGTGCAAATCTTTCCCATTACGGCATTCCGTGTTTGTGGGCTGATACTAGTAGTAACCAATTGTAGTTGTGCAACTTGAGCAGTAAGCGCAGGGTTTACTGTAAGTTTGCGCATTATAAACTGGTGGAGATTTCTGTATATTTTTTTCTAAATCACCAAATAATGCATGCAAGTTAAAGTAACAGTGGCAAGATGCAGTGTGTATGCAGCTAAGACCAGTCATATCGCTCTTTCTTTGCTGAGCGGACCAAGTCTCATGTTTTCTGTTATGTGTGGGAGGACACCATTAAACCATTTAATATGTTCTTAGTAAGATAAAGGAATCTCTATGTCTTCATAGGGAGTGTATTCTTCCGGTGTTTTATCCTCAATTTAAATATGAAACAATGGTTTACGAGCATTTACAGCTTGGAATTTAACTCTGGAATTGAACACATCTGTTCTAAATGCTTCATGTGCCTCAACCACTGAGGTGACATCTCCACCCATAGCCGGGAGACCAAAATGTAAAAATTTGAGAGTACTTGCATTTCTGCAGTTTTCTGCGATGTTTAATGTGTGGGCAACTTCGTCCTCAGACCTAATGTAATAAATGAATTACTGAGAGAGTTAACACAATGTATGAATTTCATACTTTTCAAGCTTGAGCAACCAACAGATAATACATAGGTTTTACCTGTTCGGCTAAGTCAGATTTCTCTACCACAGCAGACGTCTCCAGTTTTGAGGTGAGTAGGAGTCTCTGAAAAGGCACGATTGAACTACTAAGGCAAACCACATAAATAAAAACCCAATTAACGTTGATGGTGCCATGTCGTATAGTTCCCAGTGTTGTGTAGGATCAGTGCCTTTGGACAACAGAAACTTTGGGTGTGGTGCTTTGACTGATTCTATACACCCTCGTAGGAAATGTTGTCCTAGGGACCAGCTAGCTCACAGTGCCGACATAAGCCCCAATAACCTAAACTCAGAGCAAATTCTTTCTGGCAACCATAGAACATTACAACCCCTGCCCCTCAGGGATTGTGGTAATGGATCTAGACAACCTTTTCACTCAGTCACTCATGCTCTTTTTTTCTTAGAGAAATATACAGAATGCACAATGGGACGTTCTTCGGTAGATTTCCAATGTTATTTTTTTATAAAAACACATGACCTGCGATAAGTGATTTGAAACATCAAAATAGTAAATATCAGGTACTAAAACAGTGGTGCTAAAACAGTGCATATATTTAGGCACATAAAAAAGGTAGTAATCAGTCTTACTCCTACTATGCAATCCCTACTGTATGATTGCTAGAGTGCATGTAGGTGTAAAGCCAAGAATCCCTCCACAGGATGATCCATACCCATTACATGATGGGAAAGAATGTAGGACCCCATTTTCATCACAAACTAGACACCCCTCATGGAGATGTTAGGCAGCAGCAGGGACCTTTCAATGTCATCAGAAGTGTCTCCTCTGCTAACCTCCGTAAATGCTTCTTTACTCAGCAATGTATATGCAGATTAGCATTGTTATGGGTATGTGGATATACATGTCACCCCATGGATGCAGCTAGAATGACATATACACAGCATGCATAAAGGTCTTGTACTCAGTGTTCGAGGCATCATGATAATGTTAAGTGGAGCCTGATGTGTACGCAAAGCAGTTTCAGAGAAACAAGTCCAACATTGTTACACTCAGAAATGTGTGCAAAATGTCACAGTAAAATGTTATTGTTCAGAAAGAGGACAATATAAGAATATGTGCAGCGTTGTACATGGGCCTATTCTGGGCACATAACAGTTCTCAATGAGTGGTGGATGGTAATGTACTGGCCATTCCCCTCGGCCTTCCCCTGTCTCATTTAGAGAGCGGGGAAAGGCAGCGCCACTGGTGTTACAGCAACCGCCTGCTCCACCATCAGGAACAACCGGTAGGAGGCCTAATTATGTTGTTCACATCAAGAAGCTTTCTTTTTAAGATCACTATGTAATCCATGGTGATACCAGGCAACCAGCCTTTGAAATATCGCCCAATAACTGAGATAAAATTCACAGCACTTGGGGACATAAATTAGGTTATTTCTAGTATTGGTCCCACATTTAAGTGTTTTGTCTTCAAGGATAACACAAATGACAATGTCAGCTATGCTGGCCAGATAGATCACCAGCCAGATGTTACAGATGTTTTCACAGATCACCAGTCAGATGTTACAGATTTTTTCACAGATCACCAGCCAGATGTTACAGATGTTTTCACAGATCACCAGTCAGATGTTGCAGATTTTTTCACAGACCACCAACCAGATGTCACAGATTTTTTTCACAGATCACGAGCAAGATGTCACAGATTTTTTTCACAGATCACGAGCAAGATGTCACAGATTTTTTCCCCTGGGGTTCCCCCCACGTGTACTCAATAGAGTGAAAATGCCAGAAAATAAGGCCCAAAACACAGGCTGTGATGGCCAGGACTCCGACAGCTATGATCCAATGTAACTGTTATCCAGCGGGCTGGCTGCCATTGCTACCATTGCTGAAATTCGTGTTCACATTTCCATCAAGACGTGCCTGTCTGATTCTTGACAAAAGCCACCGCGTTTAACAACATATGATCAACATGCTTCACTTCCCTCTACAATTGCACATTGTTTTCAACACCGTCACTTGAGAACAGAAGGCAAATATACTTCTGTCTAGTGTCACCTTCCTTTCATTCGCAACATTTTTACACTTTTATAAATATTGACCTTTCCTAGAATCAGAAAGTTCCCGTTTCGTTCGGTTATGCTGCCTTTGCAGTTTATTATATGTCCCCATGGGTGTGACATTTTCAGAAATGCACAAGGAGATCGGGTAATTCTAATGAAATAGGACGAAAAGATTTGACAAAGATGTAAGTCAGAGGCTAAATACTAACCTATATTTTGAATGTATTTCAAGCACCATTGCTTGCGATGCTAAAGACGTGTGCTTCTATCTCACTGGGAGCATACAGCCAGGTTTCCTCAAGCTATGCATGTAGTCATGCTATTACACCACGCATGCCGAGTAAGATTCAGTTCTGGACCCAGAGAGTGAAGAGCTTAGGTCAAGGTGATTGCATTACTCAAAACCGAGGGATGGTGGCACTGAACCGCAATGGATTTGCCACAAGAGCAGTGCTTAATTTGAGTCGGTGGTTTTCGGTGCTCAACACCGACACTTACAGCAGCCAGCAACATGGTGGCGCTGTTTTTCTAATCTAGAAATTAGCACCACAGCAATGTTTTTATTAATTCAAGGTACACTAAAACTCACTAATGCTTGCAACTCAAGGTAATATAGCTTTGGGGGCCTGAATTAGTCACACTTATAGGGGTGTGATGGTTAGTAGTTGTGTTGTTTGTGTCACTGGCAGTGCTGCAAGGGCAATGGGTAGAGCAAACTGCAATGGCCTTCTGATAAGGGCCATGGCACCTATATATATATATATATATATATATATATTTTTTTTTTTACAGAGTGAGCACTACATCAGCGACCACCTGGCATGATCATAAGGATCTGACATCAGTCTGAAGCCGCATGCTGCAACAGTGGTGTAATGGTTTCATAGACACCGCAAGACTAATTCTCCAACCACGCTTGCATTAATTAGCAATAGCTTTGGCAATCGATGTGAACTATTTTGTCAATCAGAAATGACTGAAGGCATCTGTCTCATAGAATACAATGTCTTTTTGTAAGAAGAAAATATGCCTTAAAAAGTAAAATATTGAAATCATGTATGGACAAGAATAAAACATATATGGTCATTTTTATTATTAACCACTGTTAATTCATTAGGAAAACCCCAATTGACGCGAATCATTCTTCTCTTTAATAATGAAACCCCATTTCACCAAATGGATTAAGTTGCCATAAACCTGCTTGCAAATATTTAAAAGCACCTTTATTTTCCTTGAAAGAAAAAAATACATCATAAATGTCCCAAGAATCTGGGTTACATAAAGACAGTTGTTTATTTCGAGATAACATTAAGGACTGATAGATATATTGCTGCTATTATAATATTTTATAAGGATCATTAACCAGGGAAACTGCTAACTGGACAGTGGGACAATAACGGCGGGACATAAGGACCAATCAAATCAATCAATCAATCAAAGCCTTTATATAGCGCACTACTCACCCAGAGGGTCTCAAGGCGCTAGGGGAGGGGGGGATCCGCTACTGCTCGAACAGCCAGGTCTTGAGCTGCTTCCTGAAGGCGAGGTGGTCCTGGGTCAGGCGGAGGTGGGTCGGGAGGGAGTTCCAAGTCTTGGCGGCCAGGTAGGAGAAGGACCTTCCCCCTCTGGTGGTTCTTCGGAAGCGGGGGACGGCGGCGAGGGCGTGGCCGGTCGATCGCAGCTGGCGTTTGGGAGCGTAGAAGTTGAGGCGGCTGTTGATGTATCCTGGGCCTTGATTGTGTAGGGCTTTGTGTGCGTGAGTGAGGAGATGGAAGGTGATTCTCTTGTTGACCGGGAGCTAGTGCAGGTCTCTCAGGTGTCCGGAGATGTGGCTGCGACGGGGGATGTCCAAGATGAGTCGTGCTGAGGCGTTCTGGATCCGCTGGAGTCCCTTCTGGAGTTTGGCGGTGGTACCGGCGTAGAGGGAGTTGCCGTAGTCCAGACGGCTGGTGACGAGGGCCTGGGTGACCGTCTTCCTGGTCTCGGTGGGGATCCACCAGAAGATCTTACGTAGCATGCGCAGGATGTTGAAGCACGACGAGGAGACGGCGTTGACTTGTCTGGTCATGGAGAGGCAGGAGTCTAGGATGAAGCCCAGGTTGAGTGCGTGGTCTGTTGGTTTGGGTGTGTTGCCTAGGGCGGGGGGCCACCAGGAGTCGTCCCAGGTGGAGGGTGAAGATTCCAGGATGAGGACTTCCGTCTTGTCCGAGTTCAGTTTCAGGCGGCTGTTCTTCATCCATTCGGCTACCTCTTTCATCCCTTCGTGAAGGTTGGCTCTGGCGTGGCGGGGTCGTTGGTAAGGGAGAGGATCAGCTGGGTGTAGTCGGCGTAGGAGATGATGTTGAGGTTGTGCTGGCGTGCGATGTCTGCGAGTGGGCTCATGTAGACGTTGAAGAGGGTTGGGCTGAGCGTGGAACCTTGAGGAACGCCGCAGATGACTTTGGTGGCTTCTGATCTGAACGGGGGGAGGCAGATTCTCTGTGTCCTTCCGGCGAGGAAGGAGATGATCCACTACAGTGCCTTCTCCTGGATTCCGACATTGCTGAGGCGCTGCACTAGGGTACGGTGGCAGACAGTGTCGAAAGCCGCGGAGAGGTCTTGGAGGATGAGGGCCGCTGTTTCTCCGTTGTCGAGCCGGGCTCGGATGTCATCGGTGGCTGCGATCAGGGCAATCTCGGTGTTGTGGTTGGCCCGGAAGCCAGACTGCGAGAGGTTGAGGGATCCGTTCGTCTCGAGGAAGGCGGTCAGCTGCTTGTTGACGGTCTTCTCGATGACTTTTGCAGGAAACAGGAGCAGCAAGATAGGGCGGTAGTTCTTGAGGTCGGTGGGGTCGGCTGATGGGTTCTTTAGTAGAGTTCTGAGTTCGGCGTGCTTCCAGCTCTCCGGGAAGGTAGCGGTGTCAAAGGAGGTGTTGATGATGTCCCGCAGGTGGGGTGCGATGACAGCGTCGGCCTTGTTGAAGACGTGGTGAGGGCAGGGGTCGGTCGGAGATCCGGAGTGGATGGAGTTCATCGTGCGGACGGTGTCTTCGGTGCTGATCGGGGTCCAGGCACAGAGGGTGGTGGTGTGGGGCGGTGGTTCGGTCGTGGCGTGCGTCGGTTGAGTGTTGAAGCTGTTGTGTATGTCCGCGATCTTGTGGTAGATGTAGGAGGCGAGGGAGTTGCAGAGGTCTTGTGAAGGGGGGTTGGAGAGCTCTTTAACGATGTTGAAGAGTTCCTTGCTGTTGTGTGTGTTGTTGTCCAGTCGTTCCTTGAATGCAGTTTTCTTGGTGGCATGAATCAGTTGGTGGTGTTTTCGGGTGGCGAGCTTGAGGGCAGTCATGTTGTCTGTTGTTGGGTCTCTGCGCCAGGCTTTCTCGAGGGCTCGGCAGTTCCTCTTGGAGCTCTTGAGTTCGTCGGTGAACCATGGGGCTTTCTTGCTGCCGGGTCTGCTAGGCGGGGCGCTCAGAGGGGCGAGGTCGTCTGCGCAGTTGCTGATCCACTTTGTGAGGTTTGGGGCCGCCTGGCTGGGGTTCGTTGCGCCCGTGGGAGGGTTCTTGCTCAGGGAAGTCGCGAGCTGGTCGGCTGTGATCTTGTTCCAGCTTCTGCGTGCAGCCTGTTGCTGGTGGATCGTGGTCCTTCTGAAGCTGAAGTGGACGCAGCTGTGGTCCGTCCAGTGGAGTCCGGTGGCGTGGCTGAAGGTGATGTCCTTGCTGGAAGAGAACACGGGGTCGAGTGTGTGTCCGGCGTAGTGGGTGGGGGTGGTCACCAGCTGCTTGGGACAGAGGTTTGCGAGGTTGTCCAGCAGGGTGGTGGTGTTGCGGTCCTTGTTGTTCTCCAGGTGGAAGTTGAGGTCCCCGAGTAGGATGTAGTCAGCGGAGGGGAGGGTGTGCGGGCTGATAGAGGTCGGCGATGTCTTCGCTGAATTGTGAGCGTGGTCCCGGGGGTCTGTAGATGAGGGTGCCTCTGATGGTGGTCTTGGGGTTGATGTGGATCTGGAAGTGCAGGTGTTCGGCAGGTGCGAGGGTGTCGTCAGTGTTGGTCGTGATGCGGATGGTGTTCCTGTGGATATTGGCGATGCCTCCTCCTGTCTGGTTGACCAGGAACGGTAAAGTGGAGATGAGTACCCTTGAGTGGGAAGTTCAGCTGAATGTTAGATTGTAAACCAGGGTAATGTAGAGAAGGAGATGAGAACATAAGGAATAAGAGGCTTAAAGAGGGAGAGACTGAGACAAAGACCTGCAACCTGTACTGAGGGGCAAACGGAGCTGGCAAACTCAATTTTCCAGCAGCCCCAGCAGTAGGAGGGCAGCAACCATGCAAGCGACGCGCCTGGAGGGGCAGAAAAGCATCAGCAGACTCCTGCAGCGCGGGAAGCCTGCAACCTGTACCGGGTGCCAAACCCATCTGGAAAACTCTATTTCCCAGCAACCCCAGCAGTAGGAGGGACGCCACCCCGCAAGCAATGTACCTGGAGGCGCAGAAAAGCAGCCCAAGACGTGCACAGCGTGCCCGGGCCATGGGCAGGCCCATATGTGCCCATCAAAGCCGGAAAAAGGTGGGGCTGGGCCACCCTCCCTAAAACCTGCAGCGGGTTACCCCAATATCCATCTTTAACTCCCTGCCTGAAGTACAGTGCTTTCTATTTTCTTTAATGTTTTGAGAGCAGCATGTTTTACTGGTATAAAGATCGCCTGCCTATCCGGTCCACTCCACCTTTACGTTTGATTTATGCCCGATTTCAATCAATCAATCAATCACAGCATTTATATAGCGCACTACTCACCCAGAGGGTCTCAAGGCGCTAGGGGAGGGAGGTCAGCTACTGCTCGAACAGCCAGGTCTTCAGTTGCTTCCTGAAGGCGAGGTGGTCCTGGGTCAGGCGGAGGTGGGTCGGGAGGGAGTTCCAAGTCTTGGCGGCGAGGTAGGAGAAGGACCGCCCCCCTGTGGTGGCTCTTCGGATGCGGGGGACGGCGGCGAGGGCGTGGCCGGTCGATCGCAGCTGGCGTTTAGGAGCGTAGAAGTTGAGGCGGCTGTTGAGGTATCCTGGGCCTTGGTTGTGTAGGGCTTTGTGTGCGTGGGTGAGGAGACGGAAGGTGATTCTCTTGTTGACCGGGAGCCAGTGCAGGTCTCTCAGGTGTCCGGAGATGTGGCTGCGACGGGGGATGTCCAGGATGAGTCGTGCTGAGGCGTTCTGGATCCGCTGGAGTCTCTTCTGGAGTTTGGCAGTGGTTACGGCGTAGAGGGAGTTGCCGTAGTCCAGGCGGCTGGTGACGAGGGCCTGGGTGACCGTCTTCCTGGTCTTGGTGGGGATCCACCAGAAGATCTTACGTAGCATGCACAGGATGTTGAAGCACGACGAGGAGACGGCGTTGACTTGTCTGGTCATGGAGAGGGAGGAGTCCAGGATGAAGCCCAGGTTGCGTGCGTGGTCTGTTGGTTTGGGTGTGTTGCCTAGGGCGGGGGGCCACCAGGAGTCGTCCCAGGCGGAGGGTGAAGATCCCAGGATGAGGACTTCCGTCTTGTCAGAGTACAGTTTCAGGCGGCTGTTCTTCATCCATTAGGCTACCTCTTTCATCCCTTCGTGAAGGTTGGCTCTGGCGGTGGCGGGGTCGTTGGTAAGGGAGAGGATCAGCTGGGTGTCGTTGGCGTAGGAGATGATGTTGAGGTTGTGCTGGCATGCGATGTCTGCGAGTGGGCTCATGTAGACGTTGAAGAGGGTTGGACTGAGCGAGGAGCCTTGAGGAACGCCGCAGATGACTTCGGTAGCTTCTGATCTGAACGGGGGGAGGTGGACTCTCTGTGTCCTGCCGGCGAGGAAGGAGATGATCCACTCGAGTGCCTTCTCCTGGATTCCGACGTTGCTGAGGTGCTGCACCACTCCAGTGCCTTCTCCTGGATTCCGACGTTGCTGAGGCGCTGCACTAGTGTACGGTGGTAGACAGTGTCGAAGGCCGCGGAGAGGTCTAAGAGGATGAGGGCTGCTGTTTCTCCGTTGTCAAGCAGGGCTCGGATGTCATCGGTGGCTGCGATCAGGGCGGTCTCGGTGCTGTGGTTGGCCCGAAAGCCAGACTGCGAGAGGTCGAGGGATCCGTTCGTCTTGAGGAAGGTGGCCAGCTGCTTGTTGACGGTCTTCTCGGGAACAGGAGCAGCGAGATGGGGCGGTATTTCTTGAGGTTGGTGGGTCGGCTGATGGCTTCATTAGTAAAGCGCTGAGTTCGGCGTGCTTCCAGCTCTCCGGGAAGGTGGCGATAACGAAGGAGGTGTTGATGATGTCCCGCAGGTGGGGTGCGATGACAGCGTCGGCCTTGTTGAAGACGTGGTGAGGGCAGGGGTCGGTCGGAGATCCGGAGTGGATGGAGTTCATCGTGAGGACGGTGTCTTCGGTGCTGATCGGGGTCCAGGAGCGGAGGGTGGTGGTGGGGGGCGGTGGTTCGGTCGTGGCGTGCGTCGGTTGAGTGCTGAAGCTGTTGTGTATGTCCGCGATCTTGTTGTGGAAGTAGGAGGCGATGGAGTTGCAGAGGTCTTGCGACGGGGTGATGTTGTTGTTTCTGGCGTTGGGATTTAAATCATCCACTTAGTGCAGTCTCTAAAATGAGCAAGAGAAAGGGGGGTCCAAGCACGTCCAGCATGTTCCACTCGAGCAGTGGATATGGTATCAAGTGAGATCCAGCTGGTTGAACGCCGCCTTTCCCCTACAACTGAAGAGGCCAATCATCCACACATTGATCAAAGTTGCAACAAGTCTTTACCAATACAGAGCGCTTTAGGACTAACAAGTCCTACAGAGGTACTAAGGACTTTCAGATAGATTCATGAAGCCAAATTGCGATCGCAATAGCTGCGAATTAGCAATTGCTATCACAATTTGAAGAAAAGGAATACATCATAGTGAAATCTCTAAAATTGCGAAATCGCTAAAGAAAAATTGCGAGTTCACAAAGTAATTCGCAGAATCCAGGAAGAAGCCCATTAGCGAATCGGAAATTGCGAGAAACCATGGATTCTGCGAATTAATTTGCAAAATCGCAAAATAATCGCAATCGCTATTCAAGTAAAATCGCAAAAAGCGAAAAACCTGAAAATCGCTATTTATTAAGGAGAACCCAAACCAGGTGGTAACCAGTAAGGGAAAAAAAAACTTTAACAAACTACTAACAGGTGCAGGCCTGACCAAACACACTTAAGGACATGCAGCTGGAGCATGAGGACTGTCACAATGCCAGGACTCTACATGGTGGTCAGGCGGCGAAGGCTACAGCGAGCAGCACGGAACAGATGCAGGATCCAGGAGCAAATATTCCGCCAGCGGATCATCCTTCTGGGCCAAACTGATGAGCAAATTTACTCTAAGTACCGCCTGAATGGGGCAATGATCATCAAGCTGATCCGGGAACTAGACCCCCTGATGCAGAACCCAACAAGGAGGACCAATGCCGTGCCCACACATGTCTAGGTCTTGTGCAGCCTGCACCTACAGGCCTCCGGAAGCTTCCAGGGGATAGTCGCTGATGCAGGGGGGATATCCCAGCCCACCATGTCCCGCTGCCTAAGGAGTTTCCTGGAGGCAATGCTGACCCGGCTACACCACTACATCTCATTCCCGACCACCCAACAGGACTTGAATGACACCAAGCTGCATTTCTACAACATCACGCAATTCCCACATGTAATAGGATGCATTGACTGTACCTACATCCACATCTGCCCACCAGCACAAACGGAAAACATGTACCGCAACCGCAAGTCCTACCACTCCCTTAATATCCAGATAGTGTGCAACGCCAAGACTATCATCACAGACATAGTTATGTTATGTTATGTTATAAAACGCTTATATAGCGCATGGCTACCCCAGCAACCAGGCGTCCCAGCGCTTGCAGACAAGCCCAATTACATAACACCCAGAGGGATATGATAAAGTACCTGCTCAAAAGGAGCCCTAGATAGAAGAAAACAGCCAAGTTTTAGCATGTTTTCGAAAATGAAGGTGATTAGTGATTAGTGGCACAATATCTGGGGAGCAAACATGACTCCTTCATATTCTGGCACAGCGGCATGCACACACGACTGGCCAGGGGAGACTTTGGCGAAGAACACCTCCTAGGTAAATACACATACCCCCGAATAGTACACTGTGATCATGTATCTGCGCAGAACAGGCACTCACCTTGTGCTTCTTCCCTTCAGGTGACAGCGCCTACGGTCTCCGTGAGTACCTCTTCACCCCATACCTCAACCTTGCCACACCACAGCAAAGGCGTTACAATGCTGCACACATACCCACAAGAAATTGCATTGAGAAGACATTTGGGCTTTTGAAGAGACGTTTCCGTATACTTCACAAGACTGGTGGGGCCATCAAATACATGCCTGAGGTCTGCTGCCGCATCGTGGCCGTGTGTGCATTACTTCACAACATTGCTACCAAGTGCAGGATACCAGTGGGGAAAATCCTGCAGAAGGACACAAGCGCCGCAACCCCATCACTATTAACTGTTTCTAGTGCACCCATTCCCCTCAGACAACAGTGCACTCATGCATGACAAATGTAATAATGACATGAGTTGGAGTTAAGTGAGACCATAACATTTTATTGTTAATTCACAATATTGTGGCCTTTGATTTCCTTTGTGTCACATGAGGACAGTATTGCTTCCTACCTCCCCATGCAGGGGTAGAGGGCTTGCTTAGGTGTCCAGCATGGCCCTAGAGACAGTGTTAAAGGTGTCACTGGCGCCTACGTCCAGAAGCACCGAGTTGTCTCTCAGGGTCCTGAGGGATGGTGTTGGCCCGTGTTCCTGCTGTGGGCCTGCTGCTGCGGCCGCGTTCAGGCACCGGCAGCAAGGACATGCTGCTGTTGATTGACGCAACGTCGCTGACATCGTCACCCCCCCCTGGTTCACCATGGGCAGTGGGCCGCATGCTGAGCACTGCTGCTGTCAGCAGTTCAAGTGACCTGGCCACATCTTGTCAACACTGTACCATTTGCCCCTGCATGGCAAGTGATCTGCGTGAAAGTTGCGATGTAGCATTGCCTACTATATGGTTGGACCTGGTGTACGCCGACTGGCGGGCCAGTAGTTGGTGGTGGCGGCGGCGGGTCATGTCCTGCCGGGCTACCAGCAGCTGGCTATTTTCACGGACAGCTACGGTCATCTGTCCGACATTTTGGCCAGTCTTCTGCAGCTCAAGATGTATCGCTGCCAGGTGATGCGCCTGTCTTTGGTGTACCGCCAGCATGCAGCGTTCAATGGCCAGGCCAGGATCAGGTAGATGGATTGCCCTGCCCGTGCCTGTTGAGGCTTGACACTGCTGGCACCTCAGTCCGCTGGACTGGGATCTTGCTCCGGCTGTGTGCCTCGTCTGCCTCCTAGCCGCTAGTGGTGTTGCCTGTACAACTGCTGTGAGTGTCTGTTGGGGTGGTGGCAGGACACCTGTGGCAGCAGGGGTGGCCCTGTCCACACGGGGTGGTGGTGGAATCACTGCAGGTGGCTGGGATGAACCTGGTTGTTGGTCAGATTGGCCCTCTCCCTCAGTGTCCTCAGGTACCTCCTCAATATGTAGGGCCTCGCTGTCAGTGCTGGGTTGGTCGGCAGCACCTGTGATGTACAAGGGTGCATGATTAATGATATGTACCTTGCACATGAGATGTTGCTACATGCATGCAGGCTTGCTTTCCCTGACTGGCTTTTGGAATTACTATGATTTGACAGGTCTGGCTGTGTTGGGCTATCTGGGGAATTATGATTACACTACAACTTCCACAATGCATTGGGGCATTTCAGGGGTTGCTGGCCTGCCTTACTGGGGATATCATATTGCTAGCTCAGGAGTCATGGGCATTGTTAGGGGATGAGGTCGTAGTCGCATGGTACTTATCTTGTGATTGTTGGCTGGGTCGAGACGAGTCCAGCTGAATAACACCCACGCAGGCTTCTGGTGTGAGGATGTCCTCCTATGGAGTGTTGGCTGTCGCAATTGGATCCCCTCCACCGGTGGCAAGTCGCTCCCCAAGCCTCTCCGCAATGCGCTCCTTTGCACGGCCTCTCAGGTCATACCAACGCTTCTTCAAGTCAGCGTGAGCCAACGGTCGATTGACCGCTGGCTCACCCGACAGAATTTACTTTTACGCGGCTGCGCAGCCAGATCCGGCGCTTGTCTTCCTCTGGCACCCTCTAGGAGTCCTTGCCGAAGAGGTGTCCATGGTCCTTACAGACCCCCTCTATGAGGTACTCAAGTTCTTGTTCAGAGAACTTTATTTTTCTCTTCCTTCCTTGGCCACTGCTCCCTGCTGCTTCCTGGGACATGTTGGTGGTATGTGTCCTGCTGGGGTGCTGCAAGATCACTGTTGTGGAGCTCTTCACAATGCTGCTTCCACTGTCTGGCTCAGAGGGAGGTGGGAGGGAAAAGCCTACTTCCTGGTTGTGATGTCATCAATGGGCTCGAAATGCGACTTCCCGTTTTTGCGATCTCGCAGTTAGCGAGATCGCAAATTGTGAGATCGCTAATTGCGAGATCGCAATTTCAACATGGAAAACGGGCAATTCTGCGAAATTTAAGCGATTGTGGCAAAATCGCAATCGGAAATTGTGGGCGATTGCGATTCACATTTTTCAATCGCATTTCTTCATGAATGCCATTCTGCGATTTTCAAATTGCGATTCACTATTATTCGCAATTAGAAATTCGCAGAATGGCACTTTGATGAATCTATGTGTTTGTCCTCTTCTGTGACGAAGCCTTATAGGTGGTGCAGGTCCAGCAACCGTGGGGGTTGCGCTTGGAGGAGAGCCGGAGCCTGGCTCAGCAAGTACTGATAACAAAACAGGTGATGGACAGAATGTGGATCAATGTCACGCATTCACCCCAGTCCAAAGATCTGGGCCCAAATCCATCGTTTTTTTGCACTCCACACCACCCTGGGTTAGACAATGGCGATATGCAAATCAGCTCTGACCCTGTGCCCCATGGGAACAGTCCAGTCCGAACTACAAAAGCCATGTCCTTCCCAGAACGGAATCAAGCATCCGAGGACCGGACCGGTTTCGAGGTAACACCTCTCATCAGCACGGCTAGCTTGACTCCAGTGGTGTGGAGTGCCTGGGACCCACGTCTGAGCATCCCCAGCGCACTTATGGCGGCAATTGCAAACAAAACAGGTGATGGACAGAATGTGGATCAATGTCACACATTCACCCCAGTCCAAAGATCTGGGCCCAAATCCATCATTTTTTTGCACTCCACACCACCCTGGGTTAGACAATGGCGATATGCAAATCAGCTCTGACCCTGTGCCCCATGGGAACAGTCCAGTCCGAACTACAAAAGCCATGTCCTTCCCAGAACGGAATCAAGCATCCGAGGACCGGACCGGTTTCGAGGTAACACCTCTCATCAGCCCGGCTGGCTTGACTCCAGTGGTGTGGAGTGCCTGGGACCCACGTCTGAGCATCCCCAGCGCACTTATGGCGGCAATTGCAAACAAAACAGGTGATGGACAGAATGTGGATCAATGTCACACATTCACCCCAGTCCAAAGATCTGGGCCCAAATCCATCGTTTTTTTGCACTCCACACCACCCTGGGTTAGACAATGGCGATATGCAAATCAGCTCTGACCCTGTGCCCCATGGGAACAGTCCAGTCCGAACTACAAAAGCCATGTCCTTCCCAGAACGGAATCAAGCATCCGAGGACCGGACCGGTTTCGAGGTAGCACCTCTCATCAGCCCGGCTAGCTTGACTCCAGTGGTGTGGAGTGCCTGGGACCCACGTCTGAGCATCCCCAGCGCACTTATGGCGGCAATTGCAAACAAAACAGGTGATGGACAGAATGTGGATCAATGTCACACATTCACCCCAGTCCAAAGATCTGGGCCCAAATCCATCGTTTTTTTGCACTCCACACCACCCTGGGTTAGACAATGGCGATATGCAAATCAGCTCTGACCCTGTGCCCCATGGGAACAGTCCAGTCCGAACTACAAAAGCCATGTCCTTCCCAGAACGGAATCAAGCATCCGAGGACCGGACCGGTTTCGAGGTAACACCTCTCATCAGCCCGGCTAGCTTGACTCCAGTGGTGTGGAGTGCCTGGGACCCACGTCTGAGCATCCCCAGCGCACTTATGGCGGCAATTGCAAACAAAACAGGTGATGGACAGAATGTGGATCAATGTCACACATTCACCTCAGTCCAAAGATCTGGGCCCAAATCCATCGTTTTTTTGCAATCCACACCACCCTGGGTTAGACAATGGCGATATGCAAATCAGCTCTGACCCTGTGCCCCATGGGAACAGTCCAGTCCGAACTACAAAAGCCATGTCCTTCCCAGAATGGAATCAAGCATCCGAGGACCGGACCGGTTTCGTAGGTAACACCTCTCATCAGCCCGGCTAGCTTGACTCCAGTGGTGTGGAGCAAGTACTGATGGCGGCGATCAGCCCTATGTTTCTGAAGAGGAAAGTGGTCCTAGAACTAAGCGTAGGAGGAAAATCGCCAAATACACTAAGTTGAGAAGTTCTGCCAAAATTATCAATCTTCCTTTACAAAACAAAACTATAGATGATGTTATATCTGGGGGGCTGGTAGAGCCTAATAAGAACACACCTTCTGTATTTTGAACGAATGCTTAAGTGATATCATGGACACCAAGTTATGCCCCATTCTGAAGCCATTGGAGAAAATGTAATCCAATATGGCAAAGTCAACAGACTCCGGTCTTTAATTTCCACTTGCACTCAGTATTCGGCCTGTGACTTTACCTCTACTATCACCGATCAAAGCAAGGGCGTTTCCCATCAACTTGAAATTTTACCATCATCTCAACCAGCGATTTTTCCGGTAGCACACCCTACAGAAATGACTACTCTCCCTGTGATAGACCTTCCTCCAGCATCTGCTCCTTATGTTGTCTTTTTGAATAACATGCCTAGGCTTACAGAAACTAATGTGGAAACTACTTGAGGTCTAATAAAAAAATATATTAATTGGGTGAATAACAGCATTACTGGTAGCTGGGATATTTCAAGAGACATTTTGATGGCCAGGCAGGTGAAAGACATTGTAGGCAACTGCCTGTAAAAAAAATGGAGATGCTATTGTGGTAAACTTTTGCTCACCAAAGGCTGTCCAGGAAATACTGTATAAAGCGAGTATGGGAATAGTTAAAACTAGTTTCATCAAAATAGTCCCCTTTGCCTTCTTGTATCAGCACTTGGTAAGTCAACCAGGTATTTCTGGTAGCCCTGTTACCAGAGACTCTGCACTGCCTGCCCCCCCCCCCCTTCACTATCATTCCACCTGTCCAATAGATTTGCTCCACTGGCCGGCTTCGAAGAAATTGATTGGCGGTTTGGGGAGGTGTCTGCCTACCCCGAATCCCAGGAGGCAGACAGATCACTTGCCAGCCTAGTTCTTGTTACCCAAACACCATTCTCATCCCGACTTAGGGCTAGATGTAGGTGGCCGAAAATAGCCATTTACCGATCGGTAAGGGCCAAATTCGGCCGTTGCTGAACGGTAAATGGCCATTGACATGTAGGGGCCCTTAAATGTTGCATTTTCGGTAATTTTACCGAATCGGTAATTTTACCGAATCGGTAATTTTACCGATTCGGTAATTTTACTGAAAATGCAAGATTGAAATGTGGGTAGCCAATTTTCCATTGGTACATGGCTTTCAGAATCGGTATTTTACCATGGAATACAAATCCATGGTAAATTACCGATTCCTGTGTACATGCACATCTGTGCATGTACACATGTGTCATGTGACAGACAGACATGCCCTTAGGGCATGTCTGTGTGCCACATTGCACACATGCCCGTTTTGGGGGTGCTAGAGGGTGTCAAAGTGACACCCCCTGCAACCTTGACAAATTCGGTATTTACCAATTCAGTAAATACCGAATCGGTATTTGAATTGAATCCTATGGGCCTCAAGGCGCATAGGATTCAATAGCAAATACCGATTCGGTATTTACTGAATCAGTAAATACCGAATTTAAAGGAATCGGTAAAAAATCCAGATGTTGGTACCTACATCCCATTTACCGATTTTGAAATACCGAATCGGTAAAATTCGGTAATATTCGGTATTTCAAAATCGGTAAATGTGATTTACCTACATCTGGCCCTTAATCCTTCTCTCTTGGTGTCAGGCTTAGAGGAGGAGGGCAGGGTTTCTTGTAATCTCAGTCCTATTTGGGAAACATCCTTTACAACTAAACTTTTTCCACACATTACCTTTACAACGCAGGATTTACAACGAACGTCGTTACAACGACTTGCGCTGGAGGGCGCTGTAGGATAGGGAATAGTTTAATTTACTATCCAAAACCTTCGTTGTAAAGGCATGCGTGGAAAAAGCATGTGTTGTAATGACATACATCTGTCCTATTGTATTAACGAATAACATTCTACTGCATGATTATCCATGGGTAGGACCTCGTACTGGGACCAGTTTGGAGGGTTCTTCTAATTTAACTCCTGCTTGTCAATTGCCCCCTGGTCCTTTACTGCTGTTCCCCCTTTGGGGTAAGTGTGAGTTTAGGCAATGATAAAATAACATACAGATAATTTATGTCTGAAAGTCTTAAATTGTCCTTTAATATGATATAGTTTTTATGCAAGAAACGTGGGAGTGTAAGGATAGTGTATTTGATGGGCTTATGTTTTTCAGCCTGCCCGGCATTCCATTTACGCAAACAAATGATGGACGGAATGCTGAATAAATAATACATTTACCCCCAGTCAAGATATCTGGGTTAAATCCATCGTTCTTTTGCTCACTGTGCCACCCCTGTTTAGACCCAGCCATATGCAAACCAGTCTTGACGCTGTGTCTCATGGGAACAGTCCAGACCGAACTGCCAAGCCAGATCCTCCCTGGAACGGAAAAGAGAACCCTGGGACCGGTTTCTGGGTATTACTCTTCATCAGCCAGGCTTGCTTGAATCCAGTGGCATAGTGAGCAAGAGACCCACGTCTGGGTATACCCATCCCACTTAGGGTGAAAACTGCTAAGCAAACAAATAATGGATGGAATGCTGAATAAATCATATATTCACCCCCAGTCAAGAGATCTGGGTTAAATCCCTCATTCTTTTGCTCACCGTGCCACCCTAGTTTAGACCCAGCCATATGCATCTACAGCAGGAGGAGCTATGGGGGCCTGGTTTAAAGTGGAAATTGCTGGCATGATTGTTCAGTTATTTAAGGAACAGGGGGAGGCGCAGGCTTTTTGTCTTTCTTGGAAAGATACTTTTAAGCTGTACCTGGTAAACTTCCATAACAATAATTTCACAACTAAAGACAATTTCCAAGGGCTTTTTGGGCTAATTGACATGCTTGAGGAGAAAGAGGCATGAACAGATTGCGGAGAGGCTCGAGCGGATCGCCCTTTTACCCAGTACTGGTTTAGGAAGGGTCTAAGTACAAAAGAACAGTGCCTTAATCTGCACTTCATCTTGGCTAAATATAAATATGGGAAGGGCACTTCTACTCATTTAGCATTTATGGATTTGACCCGTGCGTTTGACTATGTTTCACGCTCTAAGCTGTGGGACATTTTAGTGAATATGGGGTTGACTCAGGTCTGTTTTCCTTTCAGAGGCTTCACCGTCTTGATCTTTCTGCCTCAGTGAGGTGTGGTAATGCTGGTGAATGTTCAGCGCAGTTTAGCATTAAAGGCGGGGGTGCTCCAAGCATGCCTTCTCACCCCAATCTTATTTCTCCATTGTACTAATGATTTGGAGAATACTTTAGTTACAGTTGGGGCTGACATTCCGCAAGTTGAGATAAAGGCTGTGCCAGCGCTCCTTTATGCGGAGGACGCAGTCCTTCTAGCAAGGACTGAGATCGGTCTAAAAAATCTAATTGCCATCTATGTCAACTTTATGAAGGACTTGGGGCTGGAGCCAAATTATAATAAAACCTTTGTCATGATTTGTGGCCCCAAAAATACTAAGAGCCCCATTACGATGGCAGGCGGATCCTCCGACACCCCACTCCACCAGGGGCCCTTAACAGGCCCCCAGAGCAATTTCCGCCGGCCTTTCCATGACGCAGCGATGCTGGCATGGAACCATATTATGCCCCAGATCGGCACGGCAGGCAATCGTAACGATTGCTTGCCAGTGGAAAAGCGGTGGACAGTCTTTTCGTCCACTGTGGTACCCCCCACCTTACTATTATGGCAGGGGTAAATGAGGGGCAGATGGCAGACGGATCGCCATCATAATAGACCCATAAGTCCTGCAGCCTGAATATAGAGTGAAAAAGCTGGAAAGGGTTAGTTCCTTTCCATATTTAGGTCTGAATTTTGATGACGGCTGTACATGGCATACCTGCATAAATAACAGAATAACACGATTCACACGTGCAGTTGGTATTACTTATTCACATGCTATGTCTGTAGGTAAAAATCCCTTAGCCCCAATCATAGAGATTTATAAGCGTAAATGTAGTCCGATTTTAACATATGATATTGGTATTTGGGGATGCAGGGACATACTTGCTAAGCAGTTGGAGGAGAACAGACTTTGTCGTAGAGTTTTAGGAGTACCCCCTTCCTCACCACATTTTTACATCCATTTGGAGTTAGGTCTCGATTATGTCCAAGATATTATAAATGTTGCACCTTTAGCTACTTGGTGTTCTATCTGGACAAATGACGAAGATGATCTTAATCGGGCAACCATTGGAGACAGTTTAAGCTGCACTCGTGGCCTTTGTATCCCCTGGCTCCAATATATTAAAACCTGTTTTAAGGAACTCTGTTACTCCTCCTTGTTTGAGCACCCAGATTTAATTGGTAAAGAGGATCGACAGAGGGTTTTGGAGAGCTTCCGAAAACACAAAGAATTGTCTTGGGAACTGTCTGAAGTAGCCAAACCCACTGTCCGGGATTATTGCCTTATACAAGTGCTCCCTATTTTGCCCCATATCTTTTATATGTAAATAATGTGCATGCAAGTAATTTATTGAACAGATTCAGGCTGGGGTATTTTTATTGGTTTATATGTTTCCCCTTGGGTCAGTATTCTATTTCTATGTGAAATGAAATGAATGAAATTAAATGAAAATTAAACTTATATAGCGCGTGACTACCCTGAGGCCTCGCAGCGCTTTAGCCAGGACCGATTCTTGTGATGAACATTCAAGTCAATCCATTTTACGTTTTGTATTTTTTTCGTCAGTTTTATCTTCCATATACCAGGAAATCTTTAATACCTCTTTTGCGCAGACTCAAATTTTCCAAGTACAAAGCGGCTTTGTACTTTCTGCAGCAACTTAATGACCGTGATATTGTATGTATTGTATTTGCATTGCTGCTAAAATGTTCACCTCTGCTGCTAACTCCTCTATAGGATTGTTTTTATTATCTATATACTATTGGATAATATTTGCTGCTATTTCTGAACCCAATCGTTTTGCACTGTCACTTTAGTTCCGAGAAAAATTACTGTTTTTGCTTGCTGTCATATAATTTTCAAATGGAAAATGAGTTTGCATTTGGTGAGATGTGTCTGATTTTAAATGATGCTTGTTAATATGTGTTATATTTTATGACCTGTCTTCGGAAGGACGAATAAAGAAATAATTGAATTGAATTGAGACAAAGACAAAGGGTAGGCAGGTTGAAAGGGAGTCATAACAACTCATACAGCCTGAATCCCTTCCTAACAATTGCCTCAAACTCACACAGAGAACCTAGAACTAACTCTAGAGTTGTAAATAAAACCAACCTGAAACCAGTACCCCTCACCAGGGAAACCTCAGCGGACACCAAACCTCACCTGAAATGCATGATTCTAAATTGCAGATTGGCTATGATACATACAGTAGACATCGCTATTTGAAATTATGGGCCTAAGCCAGTTGTGGACGGCCCCTGAAAATAATGCTTTTCCCTCAAAAAAGGATTTCAAAGCACTTTATTGGGCTACAATAAGACAACAACTCATTACCCAGACAGACCCCACCTTTCTGTCTGGTAGATTCTTGGTACATAAGCTCGACCCCTCCTTAGAGGATTACTGGGATATCATCAGGAAGTTATATCACCAGTTTAGGGTCGGGTCGCTTCCACTGAGATCATTTACTATTAAATGGCGTGGACAGCATAACACGTTTTGCCAATGGTGCAGGGATCAAAAAGAGTCAATAGGCCATGTTTTCTTTGTCTGCCCGCATATTCAGCCCCCGAAGAAAATGGTTAAAACCAATCTGTATTAATATAAGAACACGGGTGGGGCTGGAGGCCTTATGGCTTCTAAGGACCAACACAACAGATCCTGTGGGCATAGCCGTGGCAATGTTTTTGGGGTGTTCGTGGATTATTAGAGCTAAGCACCCAACAGATACCTGATTAATTGTATTTTAACTGTGTATATGTATATCTTAGTACGTCTTTTTAATTTAATCATGTTTTATTCATTTATAACATTCATAGTGTTGAGTTTTCTATGACTGTCTTTTAAGATGAAATATCTCAAAATAAAGACGTATGAACTGAACTGACATCGCCGACCTCATCCTTCCACATGAACTGACCTAGTACTCCTAAATAAAACATGGCTAAATAACTCCTCTGTACCAATCCTTGACATTTTCATGCCATCCAGCGATGGCATTGTAAGATCAGACGGACCAAAAAGATCGGGGAAGGCATCGCCTTTATAGACCACAATAACCTTATGGTGATTCAGTTACAAACCATCAAACTAGCCTTTTGCGAATACCCATGCCTAAACGTTCTGAGCAACAGCAGACCCCTATTTAAATTATAAGGGATATACCACCCACCTGGTGACAATCTCTAAATCATCAAATACGTAATGGAAATCATCTCTACCAACGTAGGGAAACACTGCTAACCAATACTTCCTCTGAGATTTCAACCTTCATTGGAACAACTACATTGATCCCTCAGTTAATAGTCTAAACACCTTCCTAAATGGACCTCAACCTGAACCAAATCTGTGACAGCCATATGGGTCTAATCCTAGATCTAGTCATTGCTAGGGCAGACTACATAAAACTTGAATCTATTGTCCTATGTGACTGGCCAGACCACCAACACATTACATTATCTTTCTCATCACCTAACCAACAAGGACACATAAACCCCACATTAAGAAACCCAAGCACTGGAAAAGGAACACTCATGACATAATCCTTATGAATTTGACAACCCTTAGTAAAAACATACTGCCTCCTCCAGCGGACATGTCAGATATCCACAATCTCACAAATCGCTATAGCTTCATTACTTTGTTCATCGTCTTTACTTTAAGGCTGGCTGCTTTGTGCCAGGCTCGCAGGGGGTAAAGTACAGGTTTATTTATTGACTTTAGCAGTGCACCCCAACAAGGATTGCAATTATTATTTAAGATGGGTTCAAAACCCCCTCAACTAATACTCCAATTATTTACAGACAGGCATTAGAGCTTTTTATTACAGACAATTCTATGCGTAAACTCGAAACTTTCATTTTACACCTACCCTCTTGCTAAGTCTTCTCAATAGACTACTACCGATAACAACTCAAAATAGTTACATTTTGTCTGAATCTTAAAACCGGAACTTACCATTGCAGGTCCTACTAAAACGCTTTTGCACCTTACTTATCAGCCGCGGACACTGCAGGAAAGAGCGGGGGGTGGTGGGGCCAGGTGAGGGGGATTTCAAGAGACGACCATGAGGGGATGTGAAATATTTAAATAATTTTCCCTTGTGGTCGTCTCTCGAAATCCCCCATCACCTGGCCTTACCTCCAGTGGCCGTGGCTGCTTATTATGCTACTTGTAGTGCATAATATTCTGCACATATATTATCTCATCTTTTCGATTCCTCCATTTCAGTTGTTCTCTAATTTCACCCATACCACTTCAGAGCACTATGATGTGGCTTCTGCTTATTTGACGATCTTTGCAAAAAACCAAACACAATTGTGCTTTCTAGGAAACACAACATATCATTGCCAAGCAAACCGCACTGCTGGTTTGTCATTGTGTTGCTTTTGTTTGCTAAGGGTACGCTTTTATGTGCAAGACGAGTGCGGACTACATCCTCCCCAGAGACCTGAACTTCCACCTCGAAAAAGCCGACAACAGCAACTCCTCCACACTACTGGACAACCTTGCCAACCTCTGCCTCAAACAGCTTGTCAACACACCCACCCAACTCCGCCAGATACATGCTGAACCCCATTTTCTCCGCCAGCAGCCACGTCATCTTCAGCCACACCACAAACTCCATTGGACAGACCATCGCTGCATCCACCACTTCTTCAAGAAAACCACCGCAAACAACCACCAGCAAATAGCCCCCCACCGCAGATGGAACAAGGTCACCGAAGACCAGCTAATCACCACCCTCGCTCTCAACCCACCAACCGACCACACTGACATCAACACAGCCACCCACAACCTCAGGCAATGGATTGACAACTGCGCCAACACTCTCGCCCGATCAAGAAACTCTCAAACAGATGGAATGATAAAAGGGCCATCTGGTTCACCTCCAGGCATCTAATCAGACCTGCCGAACACTAGAGAAGAAATGGTGCCTTGTGCAAACATCAGACAACCATGCAGCCCTCAAGAACGCCAACTGCAGACACCACCAACTCATTTGAACCACCAAAAGGACCTCCTTCAAAGAACTTATCAAGAACAACACACACAACAGCAAAGAACTCTTCACCATTGTGAAGGAACTCACCAACCCCAGCTCCTGCTCCAACTACATCCCACTGTCACAAGACCTCTGTGACTCCCTAGCCACCTTCTTCCACCGCAAGATCATAGATATCCATGACAGCTTCAACAACCATACCCTCCCGACAGCCTCCGATACCCTGGACTCACTGCCCCCCAGCCACACCGGCCTCCTGACCTCTTGTGACCAGGTCAACGACAAAGACACCCTCAAAACCATCAAAACCATTCACTCTGATCACCATCAGACCCCTGCCCCCACCACATCTTCAACAAAGCAAGCTCCATCACCGCACTTCAACCCACTCTTCAACAGCTTATTCATGACCACCACTTACCCGGATAGCTGGAAATACGCAGAGATCAACGCCCTACTCAAGAAACCCAAGGCAGACCCAAGGACCTTAAGAACATCCGGCCCATCTCCCTGCTCCCATTCCCAGCAAAAGTCATCAGGAAGATCGTCAACAGACAACTGACCAACTTCCTCGAAGAGAACAACACCTTGGACTCATCCTAATACGGATTCCGCAGCAAACACAGCACCGAAACCGCCCTTATTGCCGCCACCGACGACATCAGGACCCTGATGGACAACAGTAAAACTGCTGCCCTCATCCTCCTAGACCTCTCAGCCGCCTTCAACACCGTCTGCCACCACACCCTACACACACACCTCTACAACCCAGGAATCCACGATAATGCCCTGGACTGGATCTTCTCCTTCCTCACCGACAGAACACAGAGAGTCCGCCTCCCGCCATTACGATCCGAAGCCACCAAGATCACCTGCAGCGTACCCCAAGCATCATACCTCAGCCCAACTCTCTTCAACATCTACATGACTCTGCTCACCAACATCGTCCAATCACTAAACCTGGGCGTACTTTGCATAGTAGCTCTACGCGTAGCTGCGCGAAGTTCACTTTGCACTATGCATACTACGCATAGCTACCCGAACTACGTAGTGCGGTAGGGAAAATGCTGTGCGCACTGATTGCACAGTGCTGGATGCTTGTCCGCACTGTGCAATCATTGCAAACGGCATCTTGCACAGTGCAAGTGGTTGTTTTCTGCTGCTCAAGTAGATTTGCACTTAAGCTGCAGCTTTCTCTACGCTGTCTGGTAGTTTCTCATCGCGAGTGGTCGCGAGAATATGCAACCACTCACAATGAGAAACCTGACCTCCCCGCGTTGAGAATGTCACCGGGGCATTTATTTTCCACGCTCGCGATCGGCAACTTGTTGCTGATCGTGAACGTGGAAAAAATATAGCCAGGATGTTGATTTTGCTCGATCGTGGTGGCAAACTTGACAGTGAGGACCATGAGCAAGCAAAAAATGCCTGCTAAGCTACGCGTTTTTGCACTGTGCTACGTGCAATTCACGTAGTGCGTACTACGCATACTCCACAAGCATAGCGGAGTCCTATGCCCAGAGTTACCGATCAAACAACCTCAACTTTATCTCATATGCCGATCACACCCAGCTGATCGTCTCCCTCACCCAAGACCCCGCCCCAGCTAAAACCAACTTTCACAACAGAATGAAGGCCTTCGCCGAATGGATAAAGAGCAGCTGTATGAAACTGAACTCGGACAAGACGGAGGTCTCAATCTTTGGCTCCAACACCTCTGCCTGGGACGACTCCTGGTGGCCAGCCTCACTGGGAACTGCACCGATACCCGCCAACATCGCACGCAACCTGGGGTTCATCCTGGACTCATCTATGTCAATGCCTCAGCAGGTCAATGCCATCTTCTCCTCCTGCTTCAACTCCATCTGTGCGCTTGCTTCAACTCCATCCGTATGCTTCACAAGATCTACAGATGGATCCCCACCGGAACCAGAAGGACGGTCACCCATGCCCTCATCACCAGCAGGCTGGACTACGGTAACGCCCTCTACGTGGGAATGATGGCCAAACTCCAGAAGAGACTTCAATGCATACAGAACGCCTCCACACGTCTCATACTCGATATCCCCCGCGACAGTCACATCACTGCCCACCTGAGAGACCTGCACTGGCTCTCTGTCAACAAGAGGATCACCTTCAAACTCCTCACCCACGCTCACAAGGCACTCCACAAAGCAGGATCAACATACCGCAACAAATGACTCACCTTCTACACTCCTAACCGCCAGCTGCGCTCCGCGGACTTCGTCCTCGCCACCGTTCCATGCATCCACCGAATGACCACAGGTGGCAGAACCTTCACTCACATCGCTGCCAAGACTTGGAACACCCTCCCCATCCACCTACGACAGACCCATGACTTGCTGACCTTCAGAGTACTTCTCGAACTTGGTTATTTGAACAGTAGCAGCCCCTCCTCCAGCGCCTTGTGACCCTCACGGGTGAGTAGTGTGCCTTACACATGTCTGATTGATTGGACATAAATGTATGCCTTCCATGGGGAGAGAGTGTACTGCTTTGACATGTGTCTACAGTAATGAATTGCTTATATTGTGTGATGTTCAGCCAATGTGACAGTTTAAACTTGGAAACAATACTGACTGTAGTTAAGACCAAATGATATCATTATATATGCTGTTTGATCTACCTGGTATTACAGCTCTTGAGTTGGACATCCCATGAAGCATTTGCTGATTGGTAGTACGGCACACAGCATGCTCGGATAGGATGAATGGTGATGTGCCTAAAGCCATTGCAGCCAGTTCAGGCCTTGCAGACGTGTCACCTTCTCATTCACGGGTCTATCTCTGACAACGTGCAGACTTAACACCAACCCTTGCACCATAGAGATGACCTTCTGCTGTGCATGGTCATGGCAGAGAGATCTGCAAATCTGCATTGTGCATCTGATTATAATTTTTCAATACACGCGAGGAAGATGTTCGTCTCCACTTCAGGTGCATTCCAAACCACCTTTGTGCCCAAAGCACACAATTAACCACTAATAACCTGGGCCATGTTTTCAATGTACTGCGGATCAAGAGGCCAGCGGCTAAAACGAATTTGTATATATTCCTTTGACTTATTACTAATATCTGTGCACATATATTCACATGCAGGACATACACTATTTCTATTCAACCACAGTTTATTCAACGGCAGATTATAAAACGTCATCCAATGCGCTTTATCTTTGCATTTTTTACAAAAAGTTACCCATTTCTTGTGGGGAAATGATCAAACAACTTATGTTAAAAGTAATTTGTTTTAGGGACTAACTTGCTTTAGTCTTTTTGGACTTAATGCGTGAAAATTGTAAGAATTCCGAGACAGTGTCACCTTGACTCCGTCCATCATTTTGTAACATTTTTACACTTTTATAAATATTGACCTTTTCTAGAGTGGCAATCTCGCAGTTTGTTCCAATTTTGTTCTCGTTGCCGCTTTAAAGTTGTCCCCATAGGTCTGACATTTTCAGAAATGAGTTGGTAAGATGCAAAATGCAAATTAAGCCGTGGTTTGACGCTGGCATTTATATAAGTAATAGGTTAAAAAGTACAGATATATTTCAAATGTGCTTCGAGTGACTTTGCTTGGTATACTGCAAACTAACCTTTTCTCTGTTTCTATGACAATTATGATAAGCTCTCAGAGAAAATACAGGAAAACCACTAAAATAGTGGAGGAAAGTTTGATTTCACTAAGGAGGGCTTTCTAAGTCCTTGCAGAGAGTGGAGCCTCATATGTTTCCGTAGCTTCTTAATTTAAGTTCGAATGGTAACAGTTAATTTAATTACAGGATAAAGCCAACGGCAATTAACTGTTCTCACCAAATTAATGCGTGTTTGGAAAAAAAGACAGAACTTTTATTTCCAAAAGCGCTGTTTGTAAAGATCATTCTTTCGAGCTCTAACTCTTAAAATGTTCTAGTTATGTCTAAAAATTGAGTTACTACTCAAACTGAAAGGGTAATTATGGCCTCGGGAAATATAGCCGCATAATCAGAGGTTCCCGGCACTTTATATTGATCATTCCGCTTGATAAAATGGCATTAGTTCGAGGAGCATTTCAATTGACTTGCATATGAAAAATTATTCAATCAATTCAAAATATAAACATATTTATTTGTTATTTAATTTTTATTTTTTATTTAATTTTATTTGTGGTTTTATATAGCGCGGACACGGCCCTAAGACATTAGAGCACTTTACAACAAACAGGGTACAGGGTTACAGCGGATTACAGTAATAGTAGTTAAACTCGGACGTTTACATCAGTGGATGCGTACAACAGTTACCTCAAGAGACAGTTACAACATTTGGACAGAGAACATACACAGTGATCAGGGTGCAGTGGAGAAAGTTCTTAAGTCTAGTCGAATGTGAATTAACCAAGATATCTGAGCGTGAGGTCCTTTTTGAAGCCTGGTTCATGTATAGGTCCCGACTAAAGGAAGAGGGGTGGGGGGATTTGGTCCAGGAGCAGAGTTTGGCATAAGCTAAAAGTAAGTATTAATTTTTCAAAAATGTATACATTCATTTGCTTTGGAGATGCATTTGGCCAGTACAGCGCAGTATTAATTGTAATAAAATTTGCCACAAGCACTATTGGGGACTTGGTGCTAGCATACATAGGGGATTTGGCATAGCCGTATTTTAAAGCATACTATTCAAACATGCAGGGATGCCATTTTAGAGCGGTAGACGTTCAAGTCTTTGCAGCCTGGCAGAGTTTTTGGAACTCCCTCACACTTATACTGACCTTTTTTTAGCGTAGATTTGCAGTGGACGTGTGTAGCGGGTGTTGAAAAGGTGCACCAAAGACAGGCCCATCTTTTTTTTGCACATATCCGCGGCCGGAAGGCAAACAGCACCAACCACGCTGTCTATTTTTACCCACATGTGAAGGTGATATCAGTTTATACTAAAGAGTTGCTTATGTTTCTTAGGTAGCACAAGTGTGGTAATCTGTTTATCAATGGGTCCATTTCTGCTGTTTGTATTGAGGGCCTGTTAGAATTTGGATTTCTGGTTGACAGAATATGCACCCTGCCCAAGCGGGAACCGCAATTCTAGTCAGGGTAAGTCACCATACACACCCAAAATTATTGTGTGCTCACCTTCTGGTACTTTGCCACAGAGCAGTCAGGCTTTACTAAAGAGGCAATATAACTGTCAATGGAACACTTAAACAGTAGATTAGGAAAATATCACAAAAAGACTCAACACCAGGTCAGAAAAAAACCTAAATCTATAAACAAAACAAGACAAAAATGAAAAACAATACAATGTGCAGAAGTTGAGATATGAATTTCAAAGAATAAGGGGCCGATTAGGATGGAGGATTTTCCGCCTCCTCCGGGCCGGCGGAAGCCACCTCCGGCCCGGAGGAGGCGGAAAATCCTCTGCGGACTCACCAAAGACCCACCGCCGCATTACGATGGCTGGTGGGTCTTGGTTTCTGTCCGCTGCTTTTCCGCCGCGGTCGGATTACAACCGTGGCGGAAAAGCTCTCATTTGGCTGGCAGTGTCTATCAGACACCGCCAGCCAAATTAGGAAGCATTAGTAAACATGCTTTTCCGCGGCGGTTTTTCCGCCGTGGAAAAGCATGTGTACTTTTGATTTTGGGGGCCCGTTGCGGGCCCCCAGGGTGTTGGCGGGTGGGGGGTGCACATGGGGGGTACCTATGGTACCCCCCAGCATTTACATGCACAATGCGGCAGGCACCGCGCGGTGCCTGCCGCTTTGTGCATGTAAATGTAAAACATGCACTTTTAACATTGCGGCGGGTGCTGCTTGAAGCAGCACCCGCCGCAATGTTAAATATCCAGGATGTGACCGCCAGGGTGGCGGTCACATCCTAATCGCACATGAGGGAACGCCGCAGCCCCTGCGGACGTTCCCTCATACTCTGGGGTCGCGGACGGACTCAAGTCCGTCCGCGATCCTAATCGACCCCTAAATGCAGAAATAGTGCTTAGATGGATGAAACGCCTAATGGGTTATCTGGTCGCGCTGTACCAGGAGAAATCCAAATGTTCAGTGCAACAGCGATGGAGCGCATATTTTATACAGGACCCACGTGTGGCCCACTGAACAAAAGTACTTTGATCTTGGTCACAAACAACAAGATGTGTTGGTGTTCCCTATGCAGGTGGGGGTGATGCACCTTATTTCTCCACGCAATGATGGTGATGTGATAGTTGCATGAACAAAACACCAGGTCCGAGGTGCTGCAGTGCGGAAGGTGATGTGCAGGGTTTCTCCTTGCCTTAGAGTCAATGCATTTATCCTCTGTACAGAGAGGTGATATTGCATTGGTTCCCAAGCAGCGGTTCTGGTTGCTATGTTGCGGTTCTGAGGTTGATGCGCTGGTCCATTTCCCACAACAGTGACGATGCATTGATTCTGCTCACGCAGCAGATGAAGTATCAGTACAACTGGAGTAAACCCCTATGTCCTCTTCCAAGTGTCCAGGACTGGACTGGCACCACTTGGCAAGATAGACTCACAAACAGTAGAGTTCAAGGGTTGGAACAGGAGGGTTGTAAGTCTTTTGTGTCCTTGAGACTTATAAAACAGGAAGAAAGCCAGCAAGCACTTGTAGTTACTCAGAGTTCAAGTGACACAGTTCCATCCCTTCTCAACCAGGCAGAGAGAGAGTAGCAGGAAGCAGGGCAGCAGCTCGGCAAACTACAGGTCCAGCAGAGTGGCAGCCCTTGAGCAACACAGCAGATCCCCTTCTTCTTGACAGAGTGGTCACAGGCCCAGAAATGTACTGATGTTTTGGTGTCATGTGTCCTGTACGTATACCCTGTTGTGCCTTTGAAGTAGCAGGGACTCCAAAGAAAGTTTTGAAGTACACAGAGTTTCACCCTTCCTGCCTTGGCTCCAGACTCACTACAGGGGGTATGCAACCCTTTTTTGTGGCCAGTGCCGAGCCTATTTAGGTGTAAGTATGGGGCTGTATCCAGCTCCTCCTTCCTAATCCCCCAGGAAGATCCAACAGTCACACCTAAGAGTCCTTTGTGTATGGCTGTCTAGGGGGAATACACAAAGCCCAGTGTCGCCCAAACAAGACTGAACAGAAACAGGCAGCAGCACTAAATGATGAAAGCAGGTGAAAGATCAACTTTCTAAATGTAGCGTTTACGAAAATATAATTTTAAATTCAACTTTATCATTAGTTGTGATTTTAAATTGTGAGCTCAGTGACACCAAACTTGAAACTTCCAACTTTTCACAATTGGGAATTACACTCAAAAGATGTAATAAGGTAATCTCAATGTTAACCCATGGAAGAGATAGGCCTTGAAGTAGTGAAAAACAAAATTGGGTGTTTTTCTTTACAAAGACATTTAAAACACATACCCTGCCTTTTAAATACACTAGCACCCCACAAAGTGGGTTATACAGGGACTACCTTAATGGTGACATGTGTATAAACAAGGATGGTTTAATCCTGGCAAGGGGATTTACGGTCCAGGTCAACATGGCACTGTAAAACAGACACACAGGCTCTGTAGTGGCAGGCCTAAGACTTGGTTAAGGGGCTACTTACATGGGTGGCACAATAAGTGCTGCAGGCCCACTACTAACTTTTAATTTACAGTTCCTGGGCACATGTAGTGCACTTTACTAGGGACAAATAAGCAAATTAAATGTGACAATTGGGAATGCATCAATATTACCATGTTTAGGGGAGGAAGCACAAACACTTTAGGAGAAGTTTGCTGTGGTACAGTGTGCAGAGTCATAAAGCCAACTACAATGAGGTCAAAAGGTTGGGGGAAGACCACCCTAAGGCTGTCAGGCCTAACAGGGCAGAAGCGTGTTTATGGAGCTGATTTTTACAGCAGCTCTTATCTTTAAAATATCAAACTCTTACAGTAAAGCACTGGTCAAATCCTTCTGAGTCCCATTAATATACTCATTCGCAAACATTCTATCTCTGATTGTGGTCAGTCTTTAAAATGTATCTTTTCTTCCGGCTTGCTTGGTCTTCAAGCAAGCCGGGCCGAAGACGGCTGAAATGCCAGAAACCGGTCCCCGGTAGCTTGTCTCCTTTCTGGTGAAGAATTGGCTTGGTAGTTTAGTCTGCCCTGTTCCCAAGATGCACTGGGCCAGGGTCAGACTAATTTGCATGTAGCCAGGTTCTGAGCTGGGATGGTGCAGTGAGCTAAAAAACGGTGATGGATCAAGCCCTGATCTTTGGACTGGGTAAGAGTGGTCTGCTTAATTCAGACACTCTGTTCATCACCACCCCCTTTTCTAAATCGTTTTTGTCCACCATAAGCGTGGACGGGTATACTCAGATGTGAGTCCCTTGCTCATTGCACCATCAGGATTCAAGCAAGCCTGGCCGAAGACGGCTGAAATGCCAGAAACCGGTCCCCGGAAGCTTGTTTCCTTCCCAGTACAAGAATTGGCTTGGTAGTTTGGTCTGCCCTGTTCCCATGATGCACTGGGCCAGGGTCAGACTAATTTGCATGTAGCCAGGTTCTGAGCTGGGATGGTGCAGTGAGCTAAAAAACGGTGATGGATCAAGCCCTGATCTTTGGACTGGGTAAGAGTGGTCTGCTTAATTCAGACACTCTGTTCATCACCACCCCCTTTTCTGAATCGTTTTTGTCCACCATAAGCGTGGAAGGGTATACTCAGATGTGAGTCCCTTGCTCATTGCACCATCAGGATTCAAGCAAGCCGGGCCGAAGACGGCTGAAATGCCAGAAACCGGTCCCCGGAAGCTTGTTTCCTTTCCAGTATAAGAATTGGCTTGGTAGTTTGGTCTGCCCTGTTCCCATGATGCACTGGGCCAGGGTCAGACTAATTTGCATGTAGCCAGGTTCTGAGCTGGGATGGTGCAGTGAGCTAAAAACGGTGATGGATCAAGCCCTGATCTTTGGACTGGGTAAGAGTGGTCTGCTTATTTCAGACACTCTGTCCATCACCACCCCCTTTTCTGAATCGTTTTTGTCCACCATAAGCGTGGAAGGGTATACTCAGATGTGAGTCCCTTGCTCATTGCACCATCAGGATTCAAGCAAGCCGGGCCGAAGACGGCTGAAATGCCAGAAACCGGTCCCCGGAAGCTTGTTTCCTTCCCAGTTTAAGAATTGGCTTGGTAGTTTGGTCTGCCCTGTTCCCATGATGCACTGGGCCAGGGTCAGACTAATTTGCATGTAGCCAGGTTCTGAGCTGGGATGGTTCAGTGAGCTAAAAAACGGTGATGGATCAAGCCCTGATCTTTGGACTGGGTAAGAGTGGTCTGCTTAATTCAGACACTCTGTTCATCACCACCCCCTTTTCTGAATCACTTCCTAAAAGTGGCATTTGTAAAACAATCATGTTAAATCCACCTTCACCAGAAAGGAGGATTTATCATTACCATTCCAAAGATATGAAATATGAAAAGGCTACTCCTCGCTGATCAAGAATTACAACTTAAAAGTTTATTAAGGAATTCCTAATGCTTGCCTATGCCTCACAGTAGTGAAACATGAAATAGGCTGTTTGTCAATACCAGTACATGCAAAACATAAAGGTACATGTCCTAACTTTTATTTACATAGCACCCTGCCCTTAGAGGTACTTAGGGCCTACCTTAGTGTTGATATATAGGTAATAATTGGGAGTTTTAGACTTAGTAGGTTGTTTTAAATGCCAAGTCAAAGTGGCAGTAAACTGCAAACAGTCACTGCAGTGGCGGCCTGAGATACGTTTGAAAGGTTACTTCTGTAGGTGGCACATTCAGTGCTGTAGCATAACTGATATGATCAACAAAACAAAATGCCAGTACTGCTCGTTATTATTTGAAAGAACAAGGGGAACCCAGCGGGAAGCTATGGACCATGGGTATCAGTTAAGTTTTGGGAGATAAAGGTCCTAAGCGTAAACGAAATACTAGAAAAATGTTATATAGACCACAGTAGGCTACTATATATTTATATCTCTTATCCAGCTGGACAGGGAATTTATTAATTAAATAAATAGATTCTAGTTCTAGATACATTCATGCAACAAACATTTCGTTGCAGTAAGGAACAATCTCGTGCCGTACCGGGAAAAGATGAGAGAGAGGATAGGAAAGAAAAGGGTGTTTCAGGCAAAGAGCAAGAGCAGACAGGGTACTGTTTCAAATCAAAATTAGCAGTATCTCCTGGAGTAGTACATACAGATATAGATATACATTCATTAGACGTATGTCTACTCAGAGGAGTCGACGTTTCGATCCCGCGCTCAAATTATAAAGGGATCATCTTCAGGACTTAAATAAATGTTTTGCCTGGTTTAAAAATTACATAAGCCTCTGTTAGAGGTGAGGAGGTTGATGTTCTCCGCATAGGCACGGGATGGGGAGCGCCAGCGTCCTGGGGGCTTCCCTTGTTACTACAGATGGGGGCTTGATGGCCTCAGCTTGGGCTCGTGCGATTCCGATCCAGCAAAGGCGTCTCAATTGGGTGGAAATAGGCTTGCGCCCGGTGCCATCCGAGGTTTCAGAAAGCAATTGGTGGGGCCAGTACTGGGCACACTAGAAATCCTTGTTTTAAGGTTTTGGGAACCTTATCGATGTTCTTGAAGTGATAAAGCACTTAAAGATTGGGGAGCGGCTCGATGGCCGTCGCTAAGCTGCGGTCGATTGGATCAACGATCCGCAGAAACAGGAGCAATGCCTCGGTACCGGTAGGCAACAGTGATTGTCAGTCAGAGTCTATTCTCTCTAGTCTAATCATTTTTATGATTTTGCATCTTGAAAGATTTTATGACAGCCTAATGTCTGAAACTAAGATATATTGACAATTAATTAGGTGATAGTTGTCTTATTTGACCAAAAAACAAACTGAATAGGCGAGAGACACTCACATATTTCTTTTCTCTTTCTTTTTGTATATGTATCATACATGTTTGTTATGAATGTGACACAGTATATGAGTGGAATGGATTGAAGCTGATTGCATGTCTTGTGTTTTTCCTATTAAAATACGTATTCTTATTTCACTATTCTTGTACATACTCTCACATATTTTTGTAAATAGGAGCTCCCCTTGTAATAATATGATTCTGATTGTTTGATTATAAATTAGTATCAAACGCATTTGATTCTTTATAAAAAACAAAAGATAATAAATTTAAAATAATAAGTTTTTGAGATTAAACTAGGACTGAAAGTGTGGTCCATGCAGGACAGTTGTTTCTTCTTTGCTCTGCAAAATGTTGAAATAACGAGCAGTACTGGAATTTTGTTTTGTTGATCATATTAGCGGCGTGGCTTTACTGAGCTAAAACCATACCCTTGTTGTTGAATGGTAGCACAACTGATAGCTTTTGAAACACAGACCCTGGGTATATGGTATACCACTTTACAAGGGACTTATCCTTTCAACAGATATGCCAATCAGGTGTATACGAATGTCATCATATTTAGGCGAGAAGCACATGCCCTTTAGCACTGGTTAGCTGTGATAGAGTCCTAAGGACAACATAAATATCCATCAAAAAGAGAAGGAGGAACGCAAAAAGTTGGAGCGACCCTTCAGAGAGAGCCATTTTCCAACAAGTAACATCTATTACGTTGAACATATTTCTGTTAGATGTTCACTAATGTTGGAGCTTCATCATTATTCCATGTAGTTAGAACCATAGAGAGTGATATTTTTTGTTGTATCAAAGGTCTGATGAAACTATACAGAGATACAATATTAAAGATACCATTCTTGTCTTTATAAAACTACTTTGATCCACAAGACATCAGTGGCCAGAAAAAATTGAATCTGAGTGGTGACATCCAGTTCCTCTGTTTTCTCACATTACCATACTCCTTTGACGGGGTCTACTGTTATTTAACATTATCCTACTGTGTGTGATTGGCTATGGGTACAGAGAAGTGCGGAAAAAAAGTAATGCCTCCAGTTGGATCAGCATTTCAGGTCTGTTCATTCTGGTACTAACCCTTATTACAATCACTTTACACAAAGCCTATTATGATCACTTAATAATGGCATCTGCTCAATGCCAGAAGTACCTTTAAAATGACTCACAAAGCCATGCATCTGGATTCACCATTTATGTCATATGTATGCCTAAGTAATCGTTATCTAACTCATTAGCAGAAGAGTTATTCTGCAGAGGGTTCTTTATTTTGCATATTTTATTTATATCATACTTATGTGGAACCAAATACAATCATGTGATCAAAGAAGCGTTTGAAATGTCTATCAATTCACAATTAATGTATGCTATTTGCATCTATCAGGCTACCGTTTATTCTTGTTGACCTGTATTTAAACCGTGTTTGAATATTCCCCTTTTTCAAACCATTCTGCACTTTTACATTTTATGTTGTGGTCTCATGCAACCCGTCCATCATAAGATCTTGTTTGTATTAAATGCACGAAATGCAGTATCGTACCTCTTCTATGTACACTGTTCTTATACCTGCTTAGACTGTTTCAAACGATATAAATCTGCAAAAATAAATGCAAAATATACGTGACCTCTTAATACCATTTACATATTGCATCGGATCAAAGACAAATTATCCTAAACCAATATGTTTTCATTCATTTGCATGGTATAGTTCTAACTTGTGAACACCTGAGGCACATAAAACACATGTCCCACATTTGTTTCTAATGTCAATTAAGGGAAACCTGGAAATCACAGAGTAGTTCCATTCCATTTATGTTAACTTTGACAGGTATTCTCTCACTATTGCCACAGTCAATGATTGATCTCTAATAGTCAATTTAAATTTTTATTTTATTGGTTTATTGATAAAATTACATCCTTTAAATTCTTAAGAATCTAAAGGATTGGTGGACAAAGTAGTTCAGTACTTGAATTGTCTCCTTTTATTCGCTGTTCTATCGTGTTCAAACATTAATGGTGAGTCATTGCTGCCGCTGTTTTATTGAATAATAAAAACCATTACAGCATATTTTCTTCCTCTCTCAATGCTTCCAAAAATGTATTTTTTAGTTTTTTAGTTATAGAGACAAAAAATGTTGCTATAAAAGCTGCTTGTTTGGGAAAGAGACATCTGTAAATGGCAGCTTGTTATTTGTTTCAGCTATGAACTGATTTAAAGAATTTGAAAGTGTTAGATTAATTTCAGTGCAGTAAGAGTTGCCAAGTATTTCTGCCTATTTTTCTCAGTAGGATCTTTTGGCTTGCACATGTGGTCTTACCACTGTTAGAGATGATACCTTTTTGATGCCTTTTTCTGAAAATTCTGTAACACTTTAATGTGCTGCTCAGGTACCATAAATTGGTGCTTTCTGTTTTTGCCAAAGCTAGGCCACCCATGACTAAGGGGAATATTCACAAGAACGTGAGCCAAACATCATTAAAAAATGCTAAAGCAACTTTACACATCGCAGGTACCATGCAATGGTCTTCCAAAAACACAGCCAATGTCTGCGATACAACCACCTCGATGGAGATAACAACACAACTCTCAATGTAAAAAAAATGTGCTGGGCCAAAGCGCAATGAGGAAATTAGCGATAAGCAGTGCCAGGCCTGCAATACACACATGGCAGGCGGGAAAAAATCACAATAAAAGTAGAAAAAACACTCAAACACAAACTGACCAACATCCAAAGCACCAGGGAGGCAGCCAGAGCAGGCGCAGAGGACGAGCGTAACACCATAAGCACCATGGACGACCAGCCTCAGACCTCGGGGACAGGGAAGGGCAAGGACAAGAGGAAGAGGAAGACGAAGTTCAGTCCGCAGGTAAACAGGATTCTAGTCATGGAGGTGATGGAACACCATCAACATCTGTTCGTCACCTCCAACGTGCCATTGGGCACCAAAAAAGGAATATGGCAGGACATCGTGCACAAGGTGAATGCCGTCGGACAGCACAAGAGGTCAATGAACGAGGCGAAGAGACGATGGATTCACATCAAACGCAAGACAAAGGAAAAAATTGCAGCAAACCAAAAGGCAGCAATGCAGACTGGAGATGGGAGCCCAGTGCCACAGCTCGTGCTGGATGACATGGAGGAGCTGGTGGCGACAGTCATCAGTGTGGAGACTGTGGCCGGAGTCGGGTGACCAAGCTCTGCTTGACAGAACACAAGCAGGTACGGGGGGAGGGGTGGAGATGGCCACAATGGCACACATGCACAATCAAGCAGAGCACGGTGCACACCCACAATGACTCTCAGTCATGGCCCTGATCTACAGACTGTCACGATGTACAATGCCATGGTGTATTAATGTCAACATGTACCATGCGGCTACATACATGTGGACACATTGTAATGCACCATCTCTGCTTCACATTGCAGGGGCACCGTCAACACCTCCTGCAGAGCAGTCCCAGCCAGTCTTCACTGATGACGAGGAAGTCACCCCCAGCATCATCACCCAAGCCCTCCAAGACATCATTGGCATCATCCGCTAATCACCTCCAGCAGGCAGCCACAGCAGTCTCCCAAGACCCCCAGGAACAACACATGGCCTTCCAACGCCGTGTGCTGGAGGGCCAGAGGGAGACGGCTGAGCAGGTGCGGGTGTAGTTTGACCTCATGGCTACCAAACTGGACGCCAACCATGGGTGTCTAGGTCCCATCAGGGAACAGCTCCAGTCCCTAACGGACACCCACTGCCCACTCCATGGTCTCCAACGTGCCCTGACTGACATCTCTGGAGTCATGATGCAGATAGCACAACACCTGTCCATCTCAGAGTGGCTCCAGTGATCCCAGTTGTGAGCTGACACACATGCAAAGGCTCATGGAGGACCTGTTGTGGATGAAGGCGGAAAGGATGGCAGCCACTGCTGCACATCAGCAAAATGTAACTGGGATCTACCATGCCCTGCAGATCCTCTTCATGGCATTACTGCCACAAGGCATGGCGCTGATGAATGCCGCTGCTCCATACTATCCACATCTCCGCCCTCGGTGTGTCAGTGCCTCGCAGTGCGGCAAGCGTATCGACTTTGGCAACTGTTTTGTCACTGCCACACAGTGCGGCCAACAAGCCTCCTCCGGCCCCTGATGTGTCAGTGGCACACAGTGCCGCAGCCGGTACTGCAACACCCACAGGTGAGACAGAGCATACATCTGAGTATGTGGACGTGGATGGGTTTGAGTTCAGAAGGAGGCACTAGCATTCATTTCTGCCACCTGACCTGTTTCTGCTTGGGGCCGCACATGGCCCCATGACCTTCCACTGACCCCAGATATACTCTGCTGCACTCACCTTAGACCGCAACATGGACTGCCATATCCTGTTTGATGACCAATGGCACGGCAACCAGACTGCAGATTGTACCCTTCCTCTTCCGCAGTACTTGTCAACCCCGGTTGGACTCTGGCTAGCCCTCCACGGTCCCATATTGTGTAGTGTACTGGGCATGGCCCTGTCCGCTCCAGCTGCAAAACTCCACTGGATGTGCATATGCCATGTCAGACCACTCCACTTACGCTCCTAGGGGAGGCCCACATAGCCACCTGTCGCAGGCGTACTTGCTGGTGGTGGGCAGGTCACTGGTCTAGTTATCAGCATGTCACAGCCACTCCCTGAGGGCAGGTTTGCACACACACCACACCCATCCGGCCCCGGCGTTACAGACCATGTGACCCCGCAAATATAAGGGGCCAACAACATCACATTCCCCTCTGTCGGTGGTGACTGAATGACGGACGCTCCACAATTCTCAATCATAAAGGGCCCATGAGTTTTTGCACACAGGGTTAGTGGCATCGAAAGCCTTGTGGCAGTCACGGGCCTACCACCACATGGCGCTAACTGTTGTTACACAGGGTTAGTGGCACCCGAAGCCTTGCGGCTGTCACAGGCCTACCACCTCGTGGCTCTGACTGGCGTTTCACAGGGTTAGTGGCACCAAAATAGCTGAGCGGGTGTGCAGCCTTCATTGCTGACGTGTGTACTGATGTGGTCTCCGCCATTGATGAATCAGGACTCAGCATCATTTGTGGGACCTGCTGGGCCACAGGGCGGGCCCGCATGATGTGGACCATGCCATAGTGGCGGGGCCGGGGCCTGGAGCTTGTACAGGCATGTGATGTGCCTACTGGTGCACACACCGGTGGCAGCAGGTGAGCAGTGGGGCCTGTGTACGCAGGGGTGGCAGTGTCTCTCGCTCTCTCCCTTCCTTTTCTTCTCTTTCTCTCACTCTCTCTACCTTACCTCTCTCTCTCTCTCTCCCTCCCTTCCTTTCCTTTTCTCTCTCTCTCACTCTCTCTCCCTTCCCCCCTCTCTCTCTCTCTCTCACTCTCCCACCCTTCCTTTCCTTCTCTCTCTCACCCTCTCTCCCTTCCCTCTCTCTCTCTCTCCCTCCCTTCATTTCCTTCCATATCTTTCTCTCTCTGGCTTACTTTCCTTCTCTGTTTTTCTGTGTCTCGCTTCTTTGATGTCCGCATGACATATGTCTTGATTTTGGGCTTTATTTTCCAGGCAGTGACGTCAAGATTGTCCCTGATGGTCCCGACAGGAGTCTTCAACATTGCTGTTTTGTGTTTTATTTCAATAAGAGTTTTGGTTGTTACTTCAGTGACTGTTTCTTGTTTTTCTGTCCACACGTGTATTTATTTTGGCAATGTGCAGCGTCATGCACTTTTTGTGGCTCTTGTGTCGTGCAGGGTATGTGTATGTCAGGGTGGGTGGAATGGGGGGCTGGGGTTTGTGGTGGGGGATGTAGTGGCCCTCATGGGTATCGGAGCTGCATGATCATTGTCTCCATGGCATCTGTCGGGCTTTAGGTGTGGCTCTTGGCTGAACTCCCTTTCATGCTGTGGGTAGTTGTCCTCCTTAGCACAAGAAAAAGGCAGGTGTTCAATCCCTGGTTCTATTGTGGCTTATCGCCTGTTTTTAATGCACTTTGCAGATCTAGCAGTTTGTTGTGAAAGTGGTGTTGTGGTTTTTTCGTGTGTTTTTGCACGGGGACGCCTACTCTGCATCTCATTAGGGTTAGTTGGTGGTCTCCACCGTAGAAATACATTTTGGGACAGTTATCACTGCAATACTGGCGATGTCTGCAGTTCTCACCAGCTTGTGAATGGGGTGTTAAATCTATCTCCACTTTTAATGCGTTAATGTGGGGATAAATTGGATATAAGCCCTTGTGAATATCCCACCACTTGTCACAAATAGTCCAAAAAAAGGAGAAATATGTATTTTAGTGCTAAAATATTGTGTATTCCACAAATCTATGAAATTCCCTTGGCTCATTCATAGAACGTTTTAACCTAATTTGGAAGTAGTCCATCACTCTTTTTGTCAGGCTGCTGTAAGTTTTTGATGCCACATAATTGCCTCATAGGTTTTCATCATCTATTTACAGAACAGTTCGAATGTGTATATTTAACTCCCAAACCATGGTTTAGGGGTTATGCTGGTTTTCAATCTTCCCTTTATCGCCAAGTGCTCCCTATACAAACATATTAAAGCAGTATGCTTGCTGTGTCTTATCCCACTACAAATGTATTTGCTCTACTCTTTTAGGCAATGAGGGTCTTTGCTTCAAGATTTACTTCATGTCACTGTCCGTGATTCACATTTCAATACAACTGTTGTTCTACTGTTTCATCATTCCAATTTTTGAAGCTCCTAGCGTCGCAATCTCCTGTGCTACTACTCCAATCCAATATTTGAAATTCTCAATATGTTACACTGAAACATCATTGAAACACCTGAAACTACATGGACCTCATATGCCTAGCTAGGGGAATGACTTGTAATTTTTCATACAGGTTCTATTTGGCACTGTTGTCTGGACATATCCATTCTAGCCTGTCAAGAAAGGCACAAATATCTGCCCTAGTTGTACAAACTTAGATGCCTACACCCTAGCAAGGAGAATGACCCTGCTTGTATTATTTCTTAGATTACAAAACAAAATCCAGAGTCCGGCTTAGGCTAATTCAAAATCACAGCAGTGCCTGGCTTCGCGCTAAGGTACAGAATAAGTCTGCCGAAATCTGAACCCCCATACGAAATATTGGCATTTAGATTTCAGTGGATGGGATGTCCATCACCGATGTGCCAGAGAAACCTGTCTGCTAAAATCTAAATCAGGTCCTAAGTAAAAATCCATCCAGTGCCTGGCTCATTGGTTGGGTGCAAACACTTATGTTTATGCCCCAGCATGTATTCAGACGCTGTTTGGATTTCGAAAAGATTTCCTAAAGGAATGTTATGAATCTGTTTTGTAGTATGCGCTGACCTAGGATGTAGGGTGCTATTTACTGCAGTGGTGCGTGGAAGTACTTAACTGTGTAGAGTCTTAGTAGATACATCAATTCACACCTTATGAATATTTTTTGTGATTTTTTTTTTCCCATATCTTTCTCCGTTATTTAAATAATAAGTTCCAAGTATCACATTCCAAGGATAAGGAACACATCTATTCATAACATCACTGCAGAATTATAGTCATTATATATAAGCAATACATATTTTATATAAGACCCCAAAAAACAACACATTGTCAGGTCAAATTTAAATTGTTTCATTCCAGGCGCACTTGTTTTCATGCAAACCTGTTCAGAGGGTTATAAGAGGGAGCAAGTCTGCAACCAATTCTGTAGCAGTTCCCTATTTTTGTTGACAAAGCTTGCCTTGGTAGAGAAAATAAGTATACTTCAAAGTAAATACATTCAGTACAATTACATTTAAATATGATCTATAAAGCTAGCCATTAATGTAGAAAAAACTCTCTACAGCTGTCAGTCTTTTTTGAATGTTATTATGGTTTATAAACAAATAACACTGACACTGGTTAGAATGCAATTTTTACCATGGAATATAATGGAGACACAGCCAGCAGAACCTTTTGTATCACATAAACAGAAGGAGAGTGTAATGCTCATTTATAAGAAGTAAATGCTGTTATATTCTATATTGCAGTACTAGAAAAACATACCCTGCTTGATGGGAAAGTCCAACCTCATAGGATAATTTGAATGATACAAAATGTAATACTTAAGAGCCTGGACACATCCAAGCTCCATTTTAAGGACATGGACTACTTTAAAACAAAAATTAGCTTTGGAAGCAATGAAAATGCAGGGGTCTCGGGTTTGCTGTCTCTCTAACACCTTATCGGTGCATTTGCAGAAATACACAGGGGAAACAAAATGCTTCCTAATTCCTAATTATTTTACATTTCACAATATCACTGATTAGCACTTAATTTACAGCATTAAAGAAGCACTATTAGCAAACTAGCCTATGCAAGTAGCACAAACTGGTTTTCCAATTTCTTATACATCAGAGGGCAGACTAGTCAATATTTCATACAACTGAATGCAGCAAGACAACTTGCTGTGCTGCTTGCATGAACATGAGGCAGAAGAAATGCGCATTTCTTCTGTCTTGTAGCAAAGGCACTTTGCGACTGTCTAGCGTCTATGCAGGCATCCTAGCACCATGGTGCAAGGGTGCCTGCGTTACAAGCAGGATAGTTTTTTTTTTATCCTCATTAGCCTTTAACCATAGTAAACAGACTGTCTGTTCATACTCCTACTCAACGACCTAGGATAGCATAGGCTCTTTTGATGGAGCCTCTTGATACCTTCAGCCTGTAGGGGTATATTTCCAGATCAAAATGTTACTTTTCCCCAAAAAAGAGGATAGGTTTCACTCCGACTTGATCTATGCCACCAGATGGGCTCTTTCGATGACCCATGGGGAAGACCCAGCATAGGACAAGGAGTATGCAATAGGCATAATCATCAGACCCACCCTTCGTTATTACATAAACAAAATAAGAGTAACAGAACATAAATAGATTTTTCTTAAACTATTTCCATTGAAGCAGCAGGTCCCAGTATGCAATCTTTTTTCAACTACAAGCTCTAGCCAAGTCCATCTTAGATGTTTCATATAAAGAAGCATGGGCCAGATGCATCAACCAAAAATGCGATCGCAACTGGTGCGAAGTGCCAATTGTGATCGCAAAGTAAAGAAACGGCATGCATGAAGTGAAATTGCAAGAAAATGAGAAATCGCAAACGCAAAATTGCGAAATCGCAATAAAATCGCAGAAACAAGGCCAAACCCCATTAGCGACTCGCAAGTAGCGAGAAACCAATGAAATGCGAATCATATTGCGAAATCGCTATATCCAAATAGCGATTTCGCAATAAAATCGCTTTTCCCATGCATGTAAAATCGCTATTTGCGATTCTGTCATTAATCGCTATTTTGCAAGAGCAGTTTACAGGGAATCACAATCAGGTGGTAAAAAAAAAAAAAATTCCTACTCACCTGCCTGACATCAGAGGTGTATTTAAACAGACCCATGAGGCCCCAGTGGCCTTCCACAATGGCAGGACTCTACATATTTGCGAGGAGGAGGAGGATACTTGCAGCAGGCCAGGCCAGAAGGAGAATCCAGGATAGAATCTTCCGTCTGCGCATCACATTGTTAGGACAGACAGCTGAGCAAATTTATGATAAGTACAGGATGAATGCTGCAATGATACTGGACTTAATAGATGAATTGGACCCACTATTGCAGCGCCAAACACATAGGAGCCAGGCTATACCTACTCATGTCCAGGTGCTATGTAGCCTCCACCTCCTTGCCTCAGGTAGCTTCCAGGACATAGTGGCAGAAGCAGGAGGGGTATCACAGAGCTCCCTTTCGCGGTTCTTCAAATCCTTCCTGGCCGCCATGATGACTGTGATCAACAACCACATCACCTTCCCCACCACCCCACAGGAATTGAGCCAAACAAAACAGGATTTCTACCAAGTAGCAAGGTTCCCACACGTGATTGGATGCATTGATTGCACCCACGTAGCCATATGTCCCCCTGCCGTGAATGAGTATATATTCCGCAACCGGAAAGCATATCACTCAATGAATGTTCAAGCAGTGTGCAATGCTGAAAACATCATCACCGACCTTGTCGCACAATACCCAGGAAGCACTCACGATTCATACATCTTCCGCCATAGCGGCTTGCACACACGTCTGCTCAGGGGAGATTTTGGCAATGGACACCTGCTAGGTAAGTGCAATACTATACACATCACTGACTTAGTCATGGCAATGCATACGTGACTCTGACATCTTGCCTCTTACTCTGTAGGTGACAGTGCATATGCGGTGAGGCATTACATCTTGACTCCCTACCTGAACCCAGCCAGCCCACAACAACAGAGGTACAATGCAGCCCACATCAGGACACGTAACGTAATAGAACGGACATTTGGATTGCTCAAGAGTCGCTTTCGCATCCTGCATAAAACTGGAGGAGCAATGCTGTACCAACCGGAAACCTGCTGCAGGATAATTGCGGCATGTGCAATGTTGCACAACATAGCAACAAGGAGAGGCATCCCCATTGAGGAATCCGACACAGAGGGCAACCAGCCCCCAGCACAACCACGCCGTGCACATCTTGGTAGTTCAGCGGAGGGCCAGAGGAAACGAGCTGACATCACCCAGCATTATTTCTAAGGTATGTAACAATGACACACAACGCTCATTTGCATTTTAAGGTGAACTATTTATTATCACGGCTGGCGGTATGGGGTGTCAATACAACCTGAAATGGTGTCCATTAGCACATTTACTCCATGCACCAATGGACAGAGGAGACACACTAAGGACTTGTAATGCAGTCACAAAGATAGTCTTGTACATGGTTACGTCACCATGAGGTCTAACACCCCTCCAATTTGGTTTACTGTCTCCTCCCTCTCACACCCAAATGTCTTTCTCCTGCTTCAGCATCTGCATTCCTAGATGCTGCAGGAGGTGCCTGTCTATGGCTACTGCTCCTCCTGACAGTGTTGAGTGGCGCAGTGATGCTGCTGAGGCTGGAAGCCTCACTACCCTCTTCCCCTGTAACGTCGCCCTGAACACCAGTGCTAGCCTGCATCAGTTCAACGGTTGTTGTAATTTGCCCCAGTGCCTTGGACACATCCCCACAACAATGGGCCATATCAATCTGCATTCCCACAGACCGACGTGACAGGTGTGACACGCTAGTGCTGATCTTGTTGTTTGACCTGGTATAGGCGTCCATGCATGTGAGAAACTGGCGATGCCTCTTCCTCTGTGTGATGTGTCCCTCGTGCATCACACGCGCAACCTCCAGCAGGGCGTTGTTGGATTCCCTGTGAGCCTCCACTAGTGCAGTTGTGAGCTCCCTCACACTGTCAGTCATTGCATTAATGTTAGTGTTCATTTTTGTCATCTGCAGGTTGATTGCTCCCATGTGCCTCGCTTGAACGTGCTGCACCCGTACAATCTGTGACTCCACGCCACCCCACTGATTGGGACTTCATGCTTCCTGTGCCCAAGTAGGGCTCCTTGGTCTGCGTCGTGTTCCTGCCCGGACATGTGCCTGCGGTGTTGGTGTGTGTCTGGCACTTTCACGGCTTGTACTAGGTGCGGTAGATGTATCCTGTTCTACCTCCATTGGCTGTAGTGGTGCAACTGTGGCCCTGCGTTTTGCTGGTGCCTTGCCTTTGGGTGGTGGTGACACAGGTTTTGACACTGCAGACTCTTGATTGGGCTGTGTGCTGTCTCCAACATCACTGCCATCAGTGTTTGCTTCAGCTGCATCTGTGATGTGATTAAGCGAGTCCTTATTTGCGACTCCTTAATAATCGCAATTAAGGAATCGCTATTTCTTTGCATGATGCATCTGGCCCCATGTTTCCGCCCCTAGTGTCAGTAGGCATTTTTAATAGCATCCGAGAGTGTGTAAGTTGAAATGCCTTTCTCCCTCCTACGCCTTAGCTTTTTCCAGGCTAGTTCTCGTTATAAATACTCTATAGTATGTTTGTCAAAATGTAGCGGGATTGTATTAAAAAGGAAAGTCGCCTTAGGTAGAATTGACATTTTAACAAGATTTACCCCCTCCAAGATGAATAAAGGAAGATGAATCCATGACTTAATCTGCTTGTGACAATCTCATAGGACTCGTTCTAGATTGGCATCTGCTAGTTTATCTACATTTTGAACAATTCTGACCCCTAGATAACACACACTATGTCTTGACTGGTATACAATGCGCAAGATGTTCCAGGTCAAATTTCTGTTTTCCCGGTGTTTAGCTTGATCCTGAGACCTGCCCAAATTTCTCTGCCAGTTTGATAACTGTGAGGAAGGGTGTATCCAGATCCGCTGATAATATCAGGATGTCGTCCGCATACAGTGCCAACTTCCTCTCCCAATCTCCATATCTGAAAGGCTTGATATCAAGATCTTCTCTTAGCCTCTGTGCAAACAGCTCAATATACATATCAAACAACAGGGGGAAGAGGGGGCAACCCTGTCGAGTCCCTCTGGATATACTGAATGCCTTGGTAAGACTACTGTTACCCAAAAGCTTGGCCGATAGTGCTTGATATGACAACTGTATGGGACGGCAGGGGAAGTGAATAGGTGGTCTATTGCACCAACCAGATCTTGAGTGAGGTCTTCGAATTGTCTCCCTTTCACAAACCCTTTTTGGTCAGGGTGATGGTTATCCTTCGCCACCACCCCAACCTAGGAGCTAAAATAGAAGTGAAGATTTTATAATCAGCGTTTAAAAGCTATATGGGCCACTATGACCCGCACATAGAGGGATTTTTACCTGGTTTCAAGATCAGGACTACTGTAGCATCGTTCCATGATACAGGTGGACTAAATCCTTCCAGGAATATTTTATTAAATAGTTGCGTCATTATTGGTATTATGCTCTCCCCGAGTGATCTATATATTTCAACTCGTAGTCCATTGGGACCAGCAGCTTTCCCCCTTTTACCTCCCGCCAATGCCTTCCTTACCCATCTTGCATTATACCTCGTTCCAGGTCTAACTGATGCTCGATGATAATAGATGTTAAGGTAATTTTCTCCAACCATGCTCTTGCCATAGTTTTATCCTCTATGGAGGTCTGGAGAACCGGGCCTTATGGGCCTGGCGGCGCAGGGCACGCCTTAAATCCCCGAGTTCACCTGCCTTGTCGAACAGAGACACGAGACAGTCTGTTGAGCGTGGAAACCAGGTTTATTAGCTGCAGCCAAACACAGTTATCCCAGAAGTTACACACGAGGAGACTGCCACTTCAATCCGTGGTGCACAATCTTTTATAGGAAACACATTTAGGAAATTCACTCCTTACACATACAAAACGGACCAATGAGAAAAGTTGAAAAACAAGCTATCAAGTATATAAAATACGCCCCTTTTTCAGACCCCGTTTGTTACCCCTCCCAACAAATTAATCAGTGCTTGTTGCAACAATCAAATTGCAGGTGGCAGGATGTATTTGTGTGTCTCAAAGGATTGCTGTGTAACAAGAGAATACAAGGAAAGAATAGTGAAGGCCAGTCAGATAAGATAATGTAAAGAAAGAATAGGAGAAGGCAAATAGCCAGTCGAGATGGGGATCAGTCAACCCAGACATGGATTCATGAACTCGGCCAGACCCTGACATCGGTTTCATAAACAAGGTCAATGGAGTTACTCTTTAACTGAAAGGACACGCAGCAGCTGGGAAAAGCAAAAACACTCCGTTCACCGTGCGGTCTGAGTGAGGGCAACACAAAATGGCGACGAGACACAAAATGGCTGCTAGATACGGAAGAAGTCAGAAACCAAAGAACCTCAGACCCTCCTTTGCCTCTACTCAGGCAAAATACCAAGGACTCAAGTTAGTCTGAGTCGATGTCAATGGCCATGAGGTCATCGAGCTGTTGCTGTAACATCATTCTAATATTCTCTGTTTTCTGTGACACAGGCTTTAGGACGCACATGGTAGCACAAAGACCACAGATGGCAGGTCCACACTGTACACAGAGACAACAAGAGAAAATGATAGCCAAAACCATTCCAAGGAAAGTTAATATCTTCCATCCCCATGTGGCAGTAGTCCCCAAAACCATCCCATCACAGACCAATCTCCCGTGTCCTGATGTATAGACTCGGAGATGATATGTAACTTGGAGATAGCTTGGTATACCTTAGGGGCATTATCAGGAATGTAAACACAGCAACTAGACCCGATCAATTTACAGACTCCTCCACGATCTGCAAGGACAATGTCTAGAGCCATTCGGTTCTGCAAAGTCATAAGGCGATCCGCCTGAAGTTCGGCTGTCAGATTACTCAAGGCTCTAGAAGTTACATTTATAGTAGCCTCAACAATACAAACTAGTTGTCTAAGGTCTCTGTTATTGGCCATTGGGCCCCAGAAAGGAAGCAACCCTTTAATAAAGTCACCTCCTTCTTGTCCTGCTGTGTCTTTCGAATCAATAACTCCTCTGCCATACCGTTTCTTATGATGACCTGAAGGAGCAGTATATGTTGGAGGAAGAAGAAAAGCCACATAGCAAGTTCCTGAAAAGTAAGTGGGAAGCCATGTATAGGCTCTATCATGGCAGATAAAATATGTGCCTTGTGATGGCACTAATGGTGAGGGAATCTGAGGTGTATAGACATAAGTACGGGAACAAACACTCCTTTCCTGTTGACTCTTAACATTCTGACCATTAATTTGTAGACAGAAATTACCTCGATGAGGCACAGTCCAAATTGGTGGGGATCTCCTTCGCCTAGCCTTATCTGTGAGGCTAGTAACATAACGAGTTATATTCCAGCCATCATATGCTCTTTTCTCATCCACGGGAATCTTACTAATCTCAGCAAGTCTAGCCATAGCCCCTATTCCCTTTATCAAAGACCTATGACTGAAATCTGCTCCACCACCATATGGACTACCAGGAGGATACCGTAGTATATTCTGATAGACATTAGAGAACATAGCTAGATAGGCCCAAGCGGGGCCTTCATAGGAAAACGGAAGGAACGAATATGGCATCCCTCTCTCTGTATTAAGAGGCATGAGCACACAGACCCAACAATCAGTAGTATTCATTGCCAGTTGATGCTGATGCAATAACTGAATAAATTAATTATTGAAATATTCTGTTCTCGTAATCTGTTTGTGTTCTGGGAGTGTATGAAACTGATGTGGAGAGGCAGTAGTAAAGAGAGATAAAGAGACAGAAGTTGGAACAGGTGATGGCTGCATAGTATAAACAACCCAACTTACACACGCTAATGAAACACATGAACATATTAAAATGCATAATATTATGCCACACCAACTAACCAAATGTTTCTTAATTTTACTTTTCATTTTCTAATTTTGGTCTTTAATTTCCACCTTTGTATCCATACTCTAAAGCGTTGCTCACGGCAATCTTCCTAGATCACTTAGCTGTGATTGTTAGCCGTCATATGACACTGCAAGTCCTGCAGACCTATGTCACTACGCAGGTCACAGCTTAAGACTCCTACCGTGACCCTGCAACTTGATGGATAGTGGGAAAAAAAAGAATCAATGTCTCTCCCAAAAAAAAAAAAACGTCATCAGAAAAAAAGAAAAATTCAATTGTCCTTTGCTATTCTTTGTCGCAAATTATACCGAGTCTTATTGGGGATCGTTTGCTCTTTAAACAAAGTTTCTGGGTTGGCCGTGTTCAATCGCAGATGTGATGGCACAACTTCTTGCAACACGTCGTTGTCTTCTTTCTCAGAGTTTGTTTGGTCCAGGCGTGCACTACTGAAAGGCACAAATCGAGGGACTCTTTCGCCTTCACTCTCACTCATGCCCCTACGAACCCATTGATCAAAAGGTAGAGGCAAAGGTACCCTCTTACTGTGCACGCCGTGGACCCAGTTCTTTTTCCCGACGACCTTTACTGCTGTACGTGTTGTCAATAAAACTTGCCGCGGCGGGCCCCAACAAGGTTCCAGACTCTTTTTCAGCTGAAAATTCTTCACGCAGACCCAGTCATCGGGTTGGATGGAGTGACCTGGGTCCACAGAGGCCTCTGGGAAAGCGTTTTGAACCTGTTGTTGAAGAACACGTAATTTAGTGATGAGGTCATGCAAGTAGTCAATCAGCATTGGTTATGGGATATCAGAATACTTTTTAGGTCGAGGGACTCCCCAACCATTGGCTGGACGCCCAAAAATGAACTCATACGGACTAAGACCTAAACGAGAATGCACAGTAGTTCTCGTGGACAGAAGTCGGGGCATGGGGCATGTCCCTCTGCTGGGTCTATTAAATACTCCTTTGCAGATCTGATCCAGCTGCATGCCTATTGGCCTATTCCCCCCACGGCCCAGTTGAAATTCGAGCCACTAGGGTTCCTCTGTGTTAGGAAAACCTTCCCTGAGATAGTTCCCCCTTCGCTCTTAGTCCCTCCCTCGGCCATCCCGCCTCTCTCAGCCATTCACCCTCCATCCAGGAGGGTCTCCTCACTCCAATTTTACAGTGAGGTATCTTAATACTCGCTCACTTGTAAAACACCAGTTGGAAATCTTTGCTCTGTTAGACTCCGGGAAACCTGATATATTGCTGCTGACGGAGACCTGGCTCAATGAGGAGTCCTCCCCAGATATTCTTGCTGCAATCCCCACTGGCTATTACATACTTCAAGCGAATAGAGCCTCTGGTAGGCCAGAAGGTGGGGTAGCAGCGATTGTTAAACATCCTACCCATTTTTCTGCCCTGACTACCGTCAGTATTCCCTCGGTCGACTATCTTGTGTTGAGACTGGAATCCCATGTGACCCCCCTTATCTGTGTCCTAGTATATCGCCCACCCCAGTCCATGCCCGATTTCCTGACGATGTTTGGTGACATGCTTTCCCAACTTGTCATTAATAATTCTAAAATCTTAGTCTTAGGAGATTTTAATTACTGGCCCTTCGATGAAAAGGAGAGTGCTTGCTCTGTTACATTCTCTGATCTCTTATCTAGTATGAACTGCCTTCCACATATAAATTCAGCGACCAACATTAAGGGTCACATTTTGGACCAGGTCTGGACCTCCAACCTGGACATTTCTGCCCCTCTCATCTTACCCTGCTTATGGTCAAACCATTTTTTAATTTCTTTATCTCTTACAGTCACCTCCTGTCCTAGCAGAGCTTTGGAGGGCAACCTCTCGGCCCGGAACTGGAATAGGGCCGATCTCAGCAAATTTGTCACCTTACTTAGAACCTCGACCCCCCCCAATCCCAGCCTCTGCCCTAACTTACTGGCTGGACTCAGCCAGTGACAGTGTGGCCCCGCTTAGACAGAGTAAACGTAAGCGCCTTCACGACGCTCAAAGGTGGTTCGCTGAGGACGTCAAAGCCCTGAAGCTGTGTCTTAGGCAGGCCGAGCGCCGCTGGCGACGCGGCTATGCTCCCGAAATTAAGCTGCCGTTTATGACCCTGCTTAAAGAGTACAAAGCAGCAGTCCTACAAGCTAAGTCCTCTTATTTTTCACAAAAGATTGTTGATTCCGCTGCCAAAACCAAAGATATATTTTCCATTGTGGAGGAGCTGGCATACCCAGACAGGGTCACTATTAAACCTCTACCTTCCTGCGCACTTTGTGACTCCTTAAATCAGTTATTTGTGGAAAGAATTGCCAATATTAAAAACAGTATCATGTCCTCGGGCCCTGCTCCAACCCCTAGGTCTGACTCCTCCCCGCCCCCCCCCCCAACCCTCGGCGGCTGACACAGATTCCTCCAATTTCGGAGATGGAGTTTCTAGCCCTTTTAAATAAGGTTGCCTTTGGGTCCCCTACTGATTGTTGCCCTCCCTTGATTTCCGTGAGGCTTTCACAGCCTACCCCCTCTGGGGCTACTGAACAATTCTTTTTCCTCTGGCCTAGTTCCTAGCTCATTTAAAATTGCCGAGGTTATGCCCATCCTTAAAAAACCTACGGCAGATCCTACGATCATGAGCACTTTTCGTCCCATCTCCCTCCTTCCATACCTCAGCAAAGTCATTGAGTCTCATGTTACTAACATCTTGAGCACCTTTATTGAAAATTCTCATTTTCTTGACTCCCAACAGGCCGGTTTTAGACCCGCTCATTCTACGGAGACTGTTATACTTTCATTTATGGAGGAACTGCGGAGAGGGGCGGACTCTAACATCAGTCAGGTTCTGGTGCTCCTGATTTGTCGGCCGCCTTCGACACGGTCGACCACGATATCTTGGTCGGCCGTGTCAGGGAGGCTGGCATCCGGGGCACCGCCCTTGACTGGGTTCGCTCCTTTCTGAGCAACCGCCGCCAGACGGTCTGGCTCTCTCAGTTTTCTGCTGACAGGGTCGAGCTGACTTGCGGCGTCCCACAAGGTTCTTCCCTATCCCCTCTTCTTTTTAATTTATATTTGACCCCCCTTATTCGATCCTTATGAGGCAGCAGTGTAGCTGCGTTTAACTACGCGGATGACATTCAGCTGGTCTTTGATATTAATTCCTCGGACCAGTCCATCGACAACTTTCACTCTACCCTCTGTCACATCAGCGACTGGATGGGGGTGAATCACCTGAAACTCAACCCCGACAAGACAGAGCTGGTGCTTGTCGGGGGTGTGGCCAACCCTTGGAATTCCACCTTTTGGCCCGCGAGGTTGGGTCCTCCCCCCATTCTGGTCGGCTCAGTAAAAAGTCTTGGGGTTATCATCAGTAATGACCTTACGATGAAGCCCCAGATCAATGAGGTAGTCTCCTGCAGTTTTTTTCAGTTAAGGAAAATCTGAAAGATCGCTCGTTTTCTGACCACTGAGGCCCTTACCCTGGTTCTATTGGCTTTAGCCATCTCTAGGATAGACTACGCCAATTCCCTTTACGTTGGTATACCGGCATACCAACTGAAGAGGCTGCAACTTGTCCAGAATCAGGCCGCACGTCTCATTTATCATCAGCACAAACACCATCACGTTTGTCCCTTGTTAAAATCCCTCCACTGGCTCCTTGTCCTCGAGCGCTGCAAATTCAAATTAGGTTGCATTATTTTTAAGTCCCTGGCTAGTATGGGCCTCTCTTTTATTTCTTCACTATTGCACCCATATGTCCCCTCCCGCAATCTCCGCTCCTCTCATCTGGCCATACTCAAGGTTCCGACCTTTAAACGCAGGAAACAGGGAGGACTGAGGTTCTCAGTCTTTGCCCCGCTTCTTTGGAATGCACTCCCTCTAGGTCTAAGACTTGCCTCTCCTTATACCCATTTTAGATCCCTTCTTAGAACACATTTGTTCTGTAATGCCTACAATTAACGCTCTTCGCCCCGCGGAATGTCTGTCTCCTTATACTTGAGCGCCAAGAAACCGATGGGTGTTAGCTGCGCTTTATACATTTTTTTACATTACATTACATTACAAGTACCAATGGTAAGGCATCAGGCAAAGCAAGACCCGTGCTGGCCTTAATCTTTGTCAATTTAAGCTTTAGAGTGCCATTACAGCACTCTACCAAACCTGCTGACTGAGGGTGGTTTGCAGCATGAAAATTCTGCCTAATACCAAGACCTGTACATACTTTCTGCATGATTTGACCTACAAATTCACTCCCATTGTCAGACCAGACAATGCGCGGCAAACCAAATCTCTGGAAAAACTCCTTCAAAAGGACTTTGGCGGTAGACAAAGCAGTATTGTCCTTTAGGGGGTTGGCATCTATCCATCTGGAAAAGGCACACACCACCACCAGAACATACTTAAGGTTATTACAACGATCCATATGAATGTAATCGATTTGTAATACCTCAAAAGGATACATAGGAGGAGCAAAATGACCTGCTGGAGTTGGGGTTCCCTTTCCTGGATTATGCATTAGACAAACAATGCAATGCTTCACCACATTTTCTGCACATTTAGGAATTACTTCATTCTGCCATACTGGAGACAAAAGTTTACGTATTCCTTTTGCACTGATGTGAGCTGGACCATGCGTCATAGTAACTACAGGTAGTACATAGGCGTCTGGTAACAGCCAACGCTGATGTTCTGACAATCCCGTTTAACACCCAGTTGAGTCCAACATTCCCGTACTTTCTCTCCACTTAGTCAATTCTTTCTCAGTATCCTCTTCTTGAATCATTCTCACACTTTCTATCGTGTCCTCACACATTCCTCCTTCTCTGACCCATCTTGCAGGGCCCGCAACACACATGCGACTTGTAACATCTCTCGCTGTTTCCTTCGCTACTTCATCTGCAAAAGCATTCCCGCGACCCACATCGTCAGTAATCTTCTTATGGGCACTACACTTGATTATTGCTATCTGTGTAGGCAGAGAAGTGATTTGAGAAGGTCAGTCACCAACTGACTATGCTGTATTTTAGTCCCATGGGAAGTAAAGAATCCTCTTTTCTTCCACAAGAGACTGAAACTATGAGCCACACCAAAAGTATATTGGCTATCAGTGTAAACATTCACTCTCTTTCCCTTAGTCAACACACACGCTCTCGTCAGGGCAATTAATTCAGCTGCTTGGGCTGAATTCTGTGCAATACGTGCTGTCTCCACTACCGTATACAAGGTGTTGACGGCATAAGATGCAGTCATCTCGCCATTTGGAAGCTTGAAACAAGACCCATCCACCCAGAGGATCCCATCCGGGTCCACAAGTGGTGTGTCTTTTAGATCTATTCTGTCTTTCGTCTCCTCCTCTGTTTGGAGAAAACAGTCATGCTGTTCTTGAATGCCTTTCTTGCCCGGAATGGGCAACAATGTTGCTGGATTCAAAGTATTACACCGCTTGATGTGTATATGGCTGGCCAAGAGCGTCAGCTCATATCCAGACAAGCGAGCACTCGTGAGGTGTTGTGTCTTCGTTCCATTCAAAAGAGTATCTACTGCATGTGGTACCATAACAACAAGAGTGTTATCTAATACCAATCCAGCAGATTGACGGATAGAGATTGCTGCTGCTGCTGTAGCTCTGAGACAACTAGGCAAAGTCTTGGCTTCTGGATCCAACATAGCCGAAAAATGGGCACATGGCCGTTGTTTGTCTCCAAATTGCTGCGTTAAAACTGACAACGCGCAACCTTCCCTTTCGTGAACGTAAAGTGTGAAAGGCTTTCTGTAATCTGGAGTACCTAACACAGGGGCAGAACACAAGGCAGTACGTAAGTCAGAAAAACTTTTCTGACATTCATCAGTCCAAGGAAGAGGTTGTGGTGTATCTTTCAACGTGAGTGCCAATAGAGGTTTAGCCAGCAAGGAAAAATGTGGGATCCATTGCCTACAATAAGAGGTAATGCCCAGAAAGGCACGCACCTCCGTTGTTTAGATGGCACAGACATTTGTGCAATTGTTTGAATTCGTTCTGGGGTCAACCGTCTTCCCTCCTTCGACAAAAGATGACCTAAATTGGTAACCTCTTGGCGACAATATTGCAACTTAGACAAATGACGCAACAAAGAAACAGTCGCATCCTTACATATATCCTCCAAATCGGCAGCAACCAACAAATCGTCGACATACTGAATCAAAGTGGCACCTGGGGGCAAAATGAAAGCATCAAGCTGGGATTTCAAAGCCTGACTGTAAATGGAGGGACTTTCACAATAGCCTTGAGGTGCACGTTTGAACCGGAAACCTCGACCTCCGAGAGAGAAACCAAAAATATCCCTGCTTTCCTCAGCAATAGGAATGCTATAGAAAGGCATTCTTGAGGTCTATAACCGAAAACCATGCCACTGAAGCTGGTATCATAGTAAGCAAAGCAGTGATATCCGGGATAACAGGAAACTGGGGGACAACAATCTTGTTGACCTCCCAAAGATCGATCAAAAAACAATATTCAGGAGGCTGAGAAGGGTCAGTACGTTTAAGAACAGGCAAAACAGGACTATTGCAAACATTTCCTCTCATCTCTTCCACCACACCCTTCTGGACCAAATCGTAGATAATAGCCAACAGAGCTCGTTCACCAGCATTAGAAATCTTATACAGAGGAATAGGTAGCAATTTAACATCACTTTTATTAGTAACCACGTAAGGTGGAATCTGTGGCAGACCAACATCATTCGGACCTGTAGCCCAAAGTGTAGCAGGGAGAGATTGCAATTCAGGCGGAAACCGATCTTTGGATAGATATGTAGGGGAGACCAATTTCTCACCCAAGGTAAGATGCACGGAGACGTTTCAACAAGTCCAAACCCAACACGTTTTCTCCGCAACCAGTCATTAAAATAAGCGGAGCTTCCAACTCGTAAGGACCAATCGAAAGAGGCAAAGGACAAGAAACCGGTTTAGCAACTGGGGCGCCACAGAATCCCACATAAACGTTTGTTAAGCCAGACAAAGGTGCACCAGGGAGTTTGGAATGCAGATAGAACTTCTCATTGCACCAGTATCCATGAGAAATGGCTCTGCAACACCCTTTGCAACTACTTCAACATAAGGTCCATTCTGATCCACTGGAACGGATACGACTCCCTTACTTTGTCCATGGCTGTCCTAACTAGAATAAAAATCCTGAACCTCATTCTTAACATAATAATCATCATTGTAATTTTTCGCAGACTGAGTATTTTGCTGATCAAAATAATTCAAAGAATTCTTAGGGGGAAAGGAACGCTGTCCCTGAGGCAACGCACCTCGCCCTCTACCTCTAGGTACTGATTGAAAACCACCACGGCCTCGCTGCCCTGGAAATCCACCATTATGCTGCAATAAAACCGCACAGCTATTCTAAAAATGACCTTCCTCTTTACAATAGGCACATTGATTAGGACCAAGCAAAGGTCGCGGAACAAAAAGCTAATTTTTCTGTAACAACCTCTGAGGCTGCGGAGGCTGTTGAAACTGACGTTGGCCAGAATGAGGGGGATAAGCCTGTTGAAGAAGAACCTTCGTTTTTAATTCCTTAGAAGAAGAAACAGCCCAGGAACTTTAGGAGTCTTTCAACTTATGGGACAATTCAGGAAGTAAATTAAATACGAATTTATCCACAAATAATCGCTGTCCACCTTCAGTACTCATGACCATTGTGATCAATAAATGTCTCCTCAATACGAGTAAAGAAAACGAAGACACTCTCATCTTTCTTCTGCTTAAACGCAGCTAACTTATCCCAATTAACTCGTAAGGTAGGCATCATTGTCTTCATTAAAGCGATCATTCTACCAGGCAATTGTGTAATCAAATCATCTGGCTTAGCACCACCCACTTCTGCTGCATCCGCGGTGGCTATATCGGCCCAATTACCACCCAAAGCCTGGTCGTGGTCCTCTCTACGAATCCGAGCCCACAATGCTTGTGGAACTATATTCCCCATCAACATATCAATATCGGCCAAGTTCATGATACATGCATCAACAGTCTGGGACAGCTCTTTATAACATCCAGCAGGATTTTTACGAGGGTCCGGTAAAGACTGCTTATGTGCTAAAACTTCAGCTCATTTCCAAGGGACATGTACCCATATATGCTGGAAATGAGCAGGAACAGCCTGAACCCAAGAATACTTAACTAAATGGTCTTCTCACGCCAACAGAGGTCCGTCAATCGTCTCGCGATACCAGTCATCACCAGAGGTTCCAAGGCAGGGCGGCAGTCAGGGCAGCAGTCGTCAGCAGCTGTCGGAAAGGAGTAGCCACGCTGCAAAAGTCCTTCGGTCTACTTCGACATACAGAGGTCGCTTGACGTGGTTTGCGAATCCTCCGGAATTTTCTTGCGGGGCTTCTCACGACCCTCAGGCTGAACCGCTACCACTGAAGCCGCCCTACGTTGGGCGCCAGTTGGAGAACCGGGCCTTATGGGCCTGGCGGCACAGGGCAAGCCTTAAATCTCCGAGTTCTTCTGCCTTGTCGAACAGAGACACGAGACACTCTGTTGAGATTGGAAACCAGGTTTATTAGCTGCAGCCAAGCACAGTTATCCCAGAAGTTACACACAAGGTGGGTTCTGAGGAGACTGCCACTTCAATCTGTGGCGAACAATCTTTTAAATTAAACACATTTACAAAATTCACTCCTTACACATTCAAAATGGACGAATGAGAAAAGTTGAAAAACAAGCTATCAAGTATCTCAAATACGCCCCTTTTTCAGACCCTGTGTGTTACCCCTCCCAACAACTTAATCAGTGCTGGTTGCAACAATCCAATTTGCAGGTGGCAGGACGTATTTGTGTGCCTCAAAGGATAGCTGTGTAACAAGAGAATACAAGGAAAGAATAGTGAAGGCCAGTCGGATAAGATAATGTAAAGAAAGAATAGGAGAAGGCAAATAGTCAGTCGAGACGGGGATCAGTCAACCTAGATATGGATTAACGAACTCGGCCAGACCCTGACATTGGTTTCATAAACAAGGGCAATGGAGTTACTCTTTAACTGAAAGGACACGCAGCAGCTGGGAAAAGCAAAAACACTCCGTTTGCCGTGCGGCCTGAGTGAGGGCAACACAAAATGGCGACGAGACACAAAATGGCGGCTAAATACGGAACAAAGTCAGAAACCAAAGAACCTCAGGTCTCTTAATATATCTCCTGAAAATATTCCAGGAAGGCCTCTCCAATACCTTCGTTCGAGGATATGGGGGCTGCCCCGTTACCCCCAGAGATTTCTTTTATATGGTTTTGTAGCTGGTCTGCTTTGATTTTCCAAGCATGTAGCTTCCCCTTTCCTTCCCTGTACTCAAAGTGGGCAATCTTGCTAGCCTCCAATCTACGCAAAAGCCTCCCCTGAAGAATACCTTCCAGCTTTTCCTCCAGATTTTTACATTTATCGAGGCCTTCCTTTTGGCCTATTCCCACCTGGCTATTCATTCTTGACTCCACTTTACTCATTTCTAGAGCCAGAGCTGAGATCTCTTCTCAAATAAGCTTTAAGAGTATCCCAAAATATGATAATTTCATCTGGTATTGGGCTCTAAAAATAGACTCATTTCTCTCTGGAGGGAAAAACTTGTCTCCTCCTCTTCGAGTAACAGTGTACGATCAAAGGACCATGTTCTAGCCTGTTGTATCTATGTACAATCAAGGGCCAATACGATACCAGTGTGCTCAGATAAATATGATCGTAGATATTTTATATCTTTTACTCTGTTCCTAAGATTATAACTAAGCAGGATATAGTCAATTTGTGACTTATGTTTAGATTAAAAATTCTTATAGGACACCCCAATTGTTATCCTTACCTCTCTCTACAGATGTCACTGAGACCCAATTCAGACATTATTGTCAAGAGGGAAGCCCTGGAACTTGAAGGGACTATCACTCTGCTATAAGGAGATTGATCTAATTTAGGATCCGTAAAATATTAAAATCTCCTGCCCAGATCACTGGGTCTGGGAAATCCAATAAGTGCGAGGAAATGATATTTAGACTGGAAGGGTCACCCTGGTTCGGGCCGTAATAGCTGACAAAGGTAAGAAGGGTACCCCTAAAATGATCTTCAATATCAACCATCTCCCCCCTGGATCACCCTTGTATTTATTTATTTATTTATTTTTTGATATTTATAAAGCGCAGCATATACCCTTGGGCGTCTTGGCGCTAATTGGCGCTGTATTGTAGGATCTGCCCTTTAGCTGGTTTCTTGGAGAGAATCAGCACTCCTCTAATGTTCGCAGTCTGGTTGGTGCAGACATAAGAATCCACCCATTTCTGTATTTCTTTAGTTTCTGTCTCAAGAAGATGTGTTTCCTGGATGATCATAACCTGCGCTGGGGAATCTCTTAGATACTTTAAGATTTTTGCTCTGCGTGACCTCACGCGCAGGCTATTCATGTGCCAGGACAATATCTGAAGTATAGTCATACTAATGGGGCTCAATACTCCAGCCCACCCTGGCCCGGGACAGAGGCAACGTCTAAATTCTTGCATATTGGCCAACTCCCTCCTGAATGAGGCTAACAGCTCCAAACAACCTAGAAAAACCAAGGCGAATGAGGTAATTTTGTTTTTTATTCCCCAGTGCTCACCTACCTCCCCAACTCCCCTTCCCCCATCCCTTGGAGAACCCTTCCCCCATTAAACTGGACTAGGTGTTGTCCAGATATGGTGTTCTTGAACTACCCCCCACCACCCCTAACCCGAATATATGTGTTACTATACAATAGTGTTTCTTCTAAATCAAAAAGCTAAAGTGTGATATATATATATATCAAAAGAAAAAGAATATACAAGTTTTTTTTATAACATAGCTTTAAAAGGTCAAAAAGACCTTCGGCTTTATAATTTTTATTTGACATCATCAACATTTAAAACATTTTTTTTAAATGTTTTATATGCTTATTCCCAGCTTAAGTTATGCAGGATCTAATACTATTTGCACGGCTTAAACTGGCCTTTCTTTGTTATAAACTTATAATTGCCTTTATATGCCTTATGAAAACACTATTCTGCATCATTATCTTCTCCTCACTCCTGTGTTTCCCAAGGTAGAAATCTGAAGAGAAACCTTCGCCAATAGTCGCCAGCAATTTATCCGCCTCCTGAACAGACCTGATATTATACTACGGCTCCGGCTTTTTAAAAATTATTAATCCTTCTACCGAGCTCCCATTGCCTTTCTAGAGAATCATTTGATAGTTCCGAGCGAACTTCAAAAGAAAAATCTTTGCTTCTTAAAATCTTTGATTTTAGAGCCAAATTCAAGATGTTTTCCTTTACTGCATTAGTAAGGAAGTTTATGAAAATCTTCCTAGGTTTTGACCTGCTTGGATTCAGGCAAAAGGGGTCCCTATGAACCTTTTGTATCTCCTTTTCCAGGAACTCGGTAGTCTCTTCCAGTCGCAGAACTCCCTTGATCAATTTTACCATGAAGGTATTAAGGTCTGATCCTTCTTTTCCCTCTGGGACATTCAAAACACGAAGATTGTTCAAGCGGGAATTCTTTTCAGCGCCTCCATTCTTACTTGAAGGGCAGCCCCCCCTCTTTGTAAATCATAGATTTTAGCCTCTGCAGGCCCCAAGTTGGCCTTTTACTCGTCTACAGAGAGTTCTAGGGATTCCGTTCTGACATTTTGGAGGGCCACCTTTTTTTCCAGGGTCTCACATGAGGTCCTTATTTCTCCTTGGTTAGCTGCTGAAACCGCAAAGCCTTGCTTGATGTCCTCTTTTAATGAGGTGATCATAGCTTCCATCGATACTAGTGGGGAACCAACCTGCTTCTGCTGCATCATACAAGGATTAGTGGCTGCAGCTATACTCTGAAGGCCCGGTTCTGTCTCCCCAGTGAACCCTGATTCTGATCTCACTTCTGTTTGTTCCCTACAAGTCTCATTGTCGGTGGGTGCTGTTTCTGTGGACTCCATCTTATCCCGATAATCTCCTGATGTACAAACCGTAGAGCCAATTAAACTAGGTGCACCAGATACTCCATTATCAGCGTTCTCTCTGTATTCAGCTCCCTGATTTGTAATGTTCTACACCTCAGGTTGCAACCTAAAGAAGGACCTCAATGAGGGGGTAATCAAACTTTATTGTGTATAGGAGTAGTCTTGTTTCTCCCCCACATTATACTTCTGTCCTTAACCTGGTAATTTTGGACAGCCAAATACTCACTGGGCAAACTAGAGACACTAAGAACTCTAGGAATGCGTTTTGCTGTTACGGCTTCCAAAACCTCCCCCTCCTCTGCCTGGTTTCCTAGCCCTCCACTCTCTTTTTCTTTTTCTTTGATTTTACCCTTTCAGTTTCCAGGCACACTCCCTCTGTGTTTCCTACGTTTTTTTCCTGTTTTCCCACCAGGTTTACCTCTTACTTCAGGGCTCTTTGAAGTTTTTGGTCCCCCTCCATCTCCGCAGCCTCCAACGCCTTCTCCAGCACCTTTCTGCTCGCTGTTTTCTTTGCTTGAGGCCCAGGCTCCAAGGAATGACCCGTAAACACCTCCTCCATGCCACCCAGGGGCACCTCTCACTCCTCTAGTGCCAATGAGTCTACCCCCTCTGTAGGAGCCTCACCGCCGATATTCCCTGCTCCGCCTGCGCCAGCTACGCTGAAAAAACGCCCTATGCTGGCGCGGGCGCAACCTACCCGGTGGAGCCCACAAACCATCGCTCTGCAGCCACGCCTCAGCTCCAGGGCAGCCGAACACCAGCGCGGGAAACAAGGCAGGCAAGGAGCACCAAACGGCTCAGAGGGCATTTGCCTCCCCTCCTCTGCCCAACTCAGGTGCTCTGCGACAATTCTAACCTCCTCAGGAACAAGCAGGAAGGCTTAACAAACACAGGGACTTCTCAAATAGCAGGTACCATACTGCAAGCACTTAACCGTAGAGAGGTGATAGCATGGACACGTGTGGCTGCTCAACTAGCATATGCCATGTTCTCCCCCCAAGCAGGATATTTTTTGTGCTGGAAGAGACAACAAACATAATCCTGAAATGCACTTTTCTCTTTGTATGTGTGCTGCTGAATGCATCACTCATACAAAAGAAAGTAAAATGAGAAATAAAGATATTTCTCCTTCTCACACCAATGTCAGGGAAGAGCACCATTTTGATGCAATCCCAGATTTGCAGACTTTTGTAAATCTGTGACAGTGTCAAAAGCCATGGTTGGATAGATAGTAATGTCGATACTCCACCAAAGGAGTGCCTCCCTGCCACAAGGTAACGCAAGACAGTAACATGTACTGCTGTACATTACTTTACATTTATTAAATCATGCAGAGCCATGCAAGGTAGCTTTGCATGGCTTAGTAAATCCCAGTTAAAGGCATGTGTTGTCTTGAGTCATATTTCGTGACGTAAGGATAACCTAAGCTTTTAGTATATCTGACCTCAAATCTCCCATGACTAGAGAGAGGAGTACTCATTTCCTCCAATAAGAATCTCCTCAATTCCACTGTAAAGAAACATTTGCAAAATGTACTAGAGTTACCTTCTTCAATTTAGTTATCTATTTTAGACTTACTGATAATGGATTTATTTTCTCATAGAGGTACTAATTTTATACTCTTCTTTTTCTTCACAGTGTCATCAAATTTATTCAAATTTATTTATTCTGTAACCTCTATCATCACACAGGAATTTTATATTTATTTTATGATGTCTTCTGAAAATGTTCTCATTACATTATTCAAAAGTCTGAGATTTTCTGTTGTGCTAATGTCAAGTTATAATTTTGAAATTTCTATTTGAACTCATCTTTTAGTTGTTCCTTTGGTTGTATTATACACTTTAATGTACTGTTTTCAAAACTATTGATAGGTTATGCAAATAAGACACTAATTAGATTGTAGGATCATCTGCTGACACAGGGACATCATTCTGAGTGACTACATATCAATATAAATGTTACGCAACATGCTCATAGTCAAAAGGCTAAATTCAAATGAATACAAGTGTGAGTGGTTCAAAATAATTTAAAATGTTGGATTTTAAAGTCTCACGCTATTAGACATTACATCCTTGACATGCTATTCCGGCCAACCTTTTGCCTTCACCATTCCTGTTTTGCTCGATTTGTTTTTGTTAGTTTAGGACTCTGTGCTCTTTTCCACTGCAAAAGTGATTGTGCTCTCTTCAGCCATAGGAGGCTACTTTCCAGTAAATGGAAGTGGAGTGCTATAGAAATGAAGGCCTTTTCTGTGATCTGGCCGCTGAAGAAGTTAGGAATTTTTAAAGTTTTTAGAAAAAACAAGTGCTTAAAAGATCAATGTGCCAACCACGGACATCTAGACGAGTGAGGCTGGGGCAAAGTTGAAAGTTATGATTGAACAAGAATGAGTGCAGTTCGGATACAAAAGGTGGATTTGGGCCATTCTCTCCTTACCTTTGGACTTAGAAGAATGTTTTAAGAAAAATATCTGACAAGGTAAAGTTCAGGGGAGCAAGGCAGTTGGTGGTGTCTGAGGTGGAGACATTGTCATCAGGGAGCCACTGGGTGAAGTTCTCATGAAGATGTCTACATTCGCCCCTAGTCACTTTCAGAAAGCTTAAAATCTTTATTGGGGCAAAGCTGTAGTTAACGAGGGCTCCTCGAGGCTGAATAATGCTACCAGAGAGGAGTTGCTGAACAGAATTTGCTCCTGAGGAGAAGAACTTAGCAGGAGCTACGACAAAGTCAGGCCTATTGGCGATTAACATTGGGCATATAAGCAAACTGGTAGGTCCCAGTCTTCTTAAGGTATCGGGACACTTTTTAGCTGGAAATGTTCTAAGTCCTGAGTTTGGTAGGACATACTTCAGGCAGGGTCCGAGTGTTATGTTGTTATCCCTTTAAGTTCTCGTGTCTAGAATATAGAGTGTAATGGTTTGTTGGTTCCATGTGGAACATTGAGGATACAGAGCTGCTGTGAGAAGGACATCGCTTCCCTGGCTCTCACCTGTTATTACTTTTACTTGAAATAAATACTTATTCCACCTCTACTTCTGGTCTACTACCTTCACTTCAACTGGCGACGAGGGAAACTGGCGTTTGGTCATTACTGACTATCTCTTTAAAAGTATTTTAGAAGAACTTTCATCATAAAAAAAAAAGAGAGAAAAGAGGAAAAAAGCGGACCGGAACAAAGACTTTGTGAGTTATATTTATTTTTCCCTTATTTAACATTCGCGGACATTGTCTATGCTCAGCGGCGTTAACGGAGCAACCGTTAATTGTTATCGCCTACCTGCATCTTTCAAGTGCGCTCGCCATTCCACTGCATGCGCTGACTGTCAATGGGACTGCGCGCGTCACTATTAGCGCGTCTTCTACAATTCCCTCAGCTACTGACGTCAGACGCAGGTCACGCAGCGTGACCCCAAAGTGGCAGCCATTTTGTATCCTTGTTTACATCGAGCACTTCTCGGAAGGTGTTAGAAAGATCGAGCATACTCTGGAATAAGCGTCAAAGGTCGTGTGGCGCAACGCGAAGAGACAGTATTTACATTTCTAAGGAACACATTCCGGACAGCACAGTAGGTGAAACGGAAATTAAAAAAAAAAGAAGTTTGATTTAAGAATTTTTTTTTTTTTGGTGTGTGGAACATTACAACAGGTGAGAAGGTCGGGAGAAGGTTGTTATTAAATTAAATTGTACTTCACAGTGCATAGAAGAGGGAGATTCCAGTGTAAGTACTGTAGTTAAAGACAGAGACATGGCACAACAACATTTTTCAATTAGTCCTCCTGAACCATTTTGGGTTAAGGGTACCCAACCCAATATAAAGTGGATAGAATGGAAAGAATATTTCATTAATTATTTGGAAGCCGTTGATGAAACCAAGAAAATGAAACCTGAGCAAAAAAAGAGACTTTTTTTTACATTCTTTAGGTCCCATAGGATTAAAGACATTTTCAAGAATGAGTAAGTCTGATGACTCCAATCTAGATGAATTTGAAAACGCGATAAAAAATATGGACAAATACTTTGCACCCAAGGTGTGCATTGGGGTCATAAGACACAAATTCTTCCAAAGGAAACAAACCAAAGAGGAAACTGTGGATGAATGGATGGATGACCTCAAAAAACTAGCCATAGATTGTAAATTTGACAATTTGCATGACGATCTCATACGTGATCAGTTAGTAATGCACAACAACAACTCTGCCTTACAAGATCGTCTTTGGGTTAACGGTGACACACCTCTTGATGACGTTGTTGCCATCATGAGAAAGTCAGAAATGTCAGGGAGGTGTGCAACGGTGGTAAAAGAAACTGAGAAAGATGTGTCCAAGGCCTCGGGAACTGTGTGTAAGATTCAGGCTTCCAATAGAAATTTTCGTCAGCAGCAACAACAAGGGAGATGGACTGGTCAACCTGCAAGGGTCCAAAACAAGAACATGGAAGATAGAAGATGCTATAGATGTGATAGTAAAGAACATCTACCATTTAGTAGACTATGTCCAGCGTTAAAAAAGAAGTGTGGAATTTGTGGACTTTTAGGTCACTTTAGCAAAATGTGTCGCAGACGCAGCAATGTGAAGTATGTGTATGAAGATGAGAGTGAGAGTGTGGATGAATTAGAAACTGAGGATGAATGTTGTATAAAAAGTGTGAGAGGAAACTACGTGATCAACATTTCCGAAGATTCGCTAAAAGGAAAACCAATTTGTGAGATATCCCTTGGTGGGGTAGTCATAAGTGTGTATGCGGACTCTGGTTCCCCATACACGATCATAAATGAGGAAGTTTGGCGGAAGACGTTTGTAAATAAGATTGGTGAGCAATTATATCCATAAGATGTTTGCCCAATCAGTTTTACAGGTAATAGGATAGGAATGATTGGTTTTAGATGGCTTACCTTTTTGTTTAAAGGCAGGTCCACGAGAGCGAAGTTGTATGTGGCAAAGGTTGGGCCATCTGTGTTAGGATGGTTCGATCAGAAGAAATTACACATCATTTTAGATCCTAACTCTAAAGACAAAGTATTGATTTTAGATGACTGTAGTAGAATGGAAGAAACACTATCTGAAAATTTTCCCAAAGTGTTTAACAAGGAGTTGGGTGTTCTGAAGGGGTTCGAACATAAGATAATTTTAAAGGCTGATGCACAACCCAAGGTTCACAAAGTGAGGCCAATTCCTATTCTTATAAGAGAGGAAGTGAAAAAGGAAATTCAGGGACTGCTTGCCAAGGGCATTATAGAGGAAGTTAAAACATCAGAATGGATTTCTACGATTGTGGTTGCCCGGAAACCCAACGGAAAAATCCGTCTATGCATCGATTTGCGCCACTTGAACAATACCATTGTGGTTGAAAAGTTTCCCCTTCCTAGAATAAACGAAATGGTATCTTCCCTTAAAGGTGCTACATGGTTTTCCACTGTGGATCTCTCTGCCGCTTACCACCAGGTGATGTTAGATCCCGACTCTAAGAACCTTACGGCGTTCATAACACCGTTTGGTTGTTATCAATTCAGGCGTATGCCTTTTGGGTTGGCCTCAGCCGCTGCTGTTTTTCAGCGTTTAATGCACAGGCTTTTTGGAGATATGGAGAATGTCTCATTTTTTCAAGATGATATCCTTGTCGCGGCTAAAGACAAGGAAAGCCATGACTCTAAGTTGAAACAAGTTTTGGGAACTTTGCAGTCAGCTGGTCTGACTGTAGAGCTATCCAAATGCAAATTCAGCCAAAGAAGTGTTTCATATTTGGGACATATCATAAGTGAAGAAGGTGTTGAACCCAAGCCTACTCTAGTTGAGAATATAGTTAAATTCTCTGCACCTGTCTCAAAAGATGAGGTAAGAGCGTTTCTTGGCATGGCCGAATACTGTGCCAAGTTTATAAAGAATTTTGCTGCAAAAGTTTACAACATGCGTGCACTGTTGAAGAAGAACGCTAAGTTCATATGGAGTGAGTTATGTGAGGAGGAATTTAATTTATTCAAGAAGGAGCTGCAAAAGGTAAATGCTCTTGCTAGTTTTGACCCCAATATTGACTGTTTGTTAACAACTGACGCAAGCGACAAGGGTTTGGGTGCTGTGTTGTCACAATATGATGGGGACGGTAAAGAAAAGGTAATTTTGTTTGCTTCTAGAGCCCTTTCCCATGCTGAAAGTAGGTACCCTATCATCGAAAGGGAAGCCCTAGCGTGTGCATGGGCTTTGGAACATTTCCGAGCATTTGTTTGGGGAAAACCTGTGACCATTCGTACAGACCATAAACCTTTGATCCGCATTTTATCGTGTGAAGGTATCTCTGGTGCATCCGCAAGATTAGCTAGATTATCTATGCGGATGAAGGAATATATCTATAAAATGGTTTATCTACCTGGAAGGGATAACCGTATTGCTGATTGTTTGTCAAGGCTTCCACCTCCTCTTGAGGAATGTGAAGATGATCCCTGGAGCGAATACTGTGTGGCTTTAGTGCATGATTGTGGTGAGGCTGCCATAAGTAAAACGGAATGGTTGACTGAACAAGGGAAAGACACTGTTTTGAAAAATGTCTTAGAGTATATTTGCAAGGGCTGGCCCAAGGTGAAGAGCGTTCCTGGTTTGGATGCTTTTTGGCAAATCCGCATGGAGTTATCCTCTGAAAATGATATGCTTTTTAGAGGTGATAGGATTGTTCCACCTGTGTCTTTAAGAAAGAAAATTCTGCAACTTTGCCATGAGGGGCATTTTGGAATTATGAGAACCAAAACAGTTGTCAAAGGAATGTTTTGGTGGCCAGGAGTTGACAGTGAAGTTGAGGAGTTTGTCAAGAAGTGTGCGGTTTGCATGTCTGCTGACAAGACTCTTAGGACATTTAAGCCTAAAATGAGTGATGGGTTAATTCCTAACTTTCCTTGGGACACCATCGCTATTGACATTTTTGGACCTGTTGGGGACTCAAAAGAGTATGGTTTAGTGGCTATTGACCTTTTTTCTAAATGGCCTATTGTCAAAATTGTAGAAAGGGTTGACACTCAGACAGTACTTAAATTTTTGGATAAAACATTCATGGTAGAGGGTTTGCCGGCTTGCGTGCTGTCTGATAATGGTGTCCAATTTACGTCCAAGCTGGCTAAAGAGTATTTCGACAGGTGTGGCATCAAACACAAGACTACTGCATTATATAACCCTAGTGGGAATGGCACTGTTGAAAGGTTCAACAGAGTGATCAAAGGCATCATTCAGGCTTCTGTGCATAGTGGACTTGATTGGAAAGTACAGGTACAAAAAGCCGTTTGGTCATATAGAGTTACTATGCAGAACAGCACCGGCATGTCCCCGTTTACCATGATGAGAGGCAGAACAGCTAGATGTAAATTTAATCCTGGATGGCTGTTTGATGGAAAAATTGCATGTTGGTCTCCAGTAGATGTCAAAGATAAGTTACTGTCCTGTCACGAGAAGAGCAGAGAGTTTTATGACTCTCACCATAACACCAGAGATGTTTCTGTCAAGGTTGGAGATTGGGTGAGGGTTAAGAAACCTTTTAAGGTACCTAAGGGTGTGAGTCGTTTTGAACCACCATGTACGATTGCTGAAGTTTTAAGAAATTCTGTGAGACTTGATGATGGAAGGGTATGGAATCTTAAAAACATTGCCTTTAACCCTGATCAAAATTGTGTAGAAGTACTTCCAGACTCAGGTGTCAACAATTTTGATTGGGTGGAAGACCATTTTGAGAATAGCCATATTCAGTCTCAACTTGAAAATGACTTTGTATCTGTTTCTTGTGGGCCTAAGCAATCCAACCTTCCCTTGCATATTGAGGGGGGAGTGGGCGAAGGTTGCAGTCATGACGTCCAAGCAAACGCCAATGCTTCTACTTCCACAAGCTTGGATACAGGTGTTACACAGAATAAGACCAATGTGTTACTTGATAAAAGAACAAGAGCTGTACCCAAATGGCTTAAAGATTACGCTTTGTAGTATTATAGATCTACGTTTGTTTCTTTTTTATTTTCCCCTGTTACCTTTCCCTTTTATTTTCATTTTTTCCTTTATTGTATGGGGGGGGGGGGATGTGTTATGTTGTTATCCCTTTAAGTTCTCGTGTCTAGAATATAGAGTGTAATGGTTTGTTGGTTCCATGTGGAACATTGAGGATACAGAGCTGCTGTGAGAAGGACATCGCTTCCCTGGCTCTCACCTGTTATTACTTTTACTTGAAATAAATACTTATTCCACCTCTACTTCTGGTCTACTACCTTCACTTCACCGAGGACATGGTTCAAGTTGTTGGAGCTCTTTGTGTACATGGTGGTCAGAGACAAGATGCCAGCCAACTAGCCCTTGGAGAAGCTCTTATAGTCCTGGATCTAAGCAGCGAGTCAGTCCTCCAGAAGCAGGACAGTCCTCTGAGGGTTCAAAACAGGCACCCAGCAGCAGGGCACTCCTCTGACATACACAGCAGGTCTCAAGCTGCTGGGTAGCCCTCGGAAATACAAGGCAGGCATTCTGAGTGTCCTCTACTGGTCCAAGTGTTAACTTAAAAGTGGGTTTGACAGTACAATATTTATACCTGGTGCCAACTTTGAAGTGGGAGAAACTTCTGGAATTTTCCCTCCACTGATGTTTCTGGGATTTCCATCTTCCCTGGCCAGACACCAAGGGGCCTGGTGTGACATAAGGCTAGTGTGAAGGTCTTGTGAGTAAGCTGAGGCAGCTCCTTTGAAATGTGAGTGGGGGAGGGAGTAACTATACTAAACACATCCTGGCAGGATGGCTCATTCTGCCAACACCTAGTCCCTCTTTGTCTTACTGTCTCGAAGGAATAAACCAAGGCCAACTGCCAACTGTTGATAGTCATGTGACCCAGGACACGACACAGGCTGCAGCCTCCAATAGTTAGGACAAGAAAATGCCAACTTTCTAAGTGCTATTTTCAGAATTATGACTTAAAACCCAACTTTACCAATAAAGAGGATTTTAAGTTACAGTTCTTTAGTAACATGACATTTCTACCTGTTCACAAACAAAAATGATCACTTATTAAATGTAATAGGGTAACCCAATATTTTGCTATGTGTGAGGTGAGCCTCACATTAATGAAAAATTAATTGTGGAGTTTTTTACTATCAGGACATGCAAAACTTAAAAGTATATGTCCATCTTTTTTGATAAACTTAACCCTGCCTCATGGGCCGGTTACTGCTTACTTTAGAGATGAATTCTATTCAGAAGCTTTATATTGCCAGGTTAAATTGTCAATTTAAACCTGCACACAGGCTGCAATGAGACAACCTTTGGAAGGGTATGTAAGTGGGTGGTATCATAACTGCTGCTGGCTCACTTGGAGCATTTGATTTACCTTGTTGACCAACTTTACTAGCAAATAAAATGTGCCAATCAGGTATGGGCTAATTTTACAATATTTTAAGTAGTGAGCACAACCACTGGTTAGCAGTGATCAATTGCAATATGAAAACTTACTTCAGCAAACAAGAATGGACAAGGCAAAATGTAAGGGGAAAGTCCCCCCTAAAGGTGCTAAGTATAATGTAAAATGCTTTTGCTTTCTTTTTAAAACATGGAAACATTGGCTTACAGCTAATTGACACATTTAATTTATTTGTGAGTCCATAGTAAATGGTACTACATGTACCTCCGCCTGTAATTTAAATGCTACTATCGACATGCAGCAATAATTGCGCCACCCACTAAAGTAGCACTTTGAAAGCCATCTCAGATCTGGCACTACTGCCTGTATTGCAGTTTTAAAACTTCAATTTCAACCTTTTGCTACACCCAAACCTTCCTTTTTAATACTTAAAGGTCACCTTTAAGGTAGGCCCTAAAGGCCATAGGGCACAGTGCATCATATATAAATAGTAGGACATGTGTAGTTAAGTTGTGCATGTCCTGGCAGTGAAGAACTGCTAAAACATGTTGTCAATATTGCAAGGCCTTACTCTCCAATTGACTAACACTGACCTATTCCATTTAATAAGTGCCAATGTTTGATTGAGAGCAGAAAGAGATACATAGTGTACACTCAAATGACGTGTAATTTAAAGTATTTTCTAATGATAAAGTCAGATTTTAAGTTACAATTCTGAAAATTCCACTTTTAGAAAGTTGGAATATCCTAGTCACAACCATTTGTGCCTTCTGCCCGTGTCCTGGGTCACATGACAGTAAATGCTTCAATTTGCTGGGTTTGTGTCTTGCTTCCAGAAAGTAACACCAAGGGGGCTTTGGTGTCGACCGAATGAGCCATCCTAGAAGGATGACTCTGAGAAGCTGTGCCCAACCCCATTTACACTTTTAACCAGTTGCCTCCTGCATCCCCACCAAACCTGACAACCGGCCTGCCTGCCAGGCAGTTTGGAGCATAGCCACTGTAAGACCTTAACAGAACAGGAAGTGGAGTTAGGACATGGAGTCCCCCCACATGAAGGCTGGAACCAGGTATAAATATTAGTCGTCTGGAGCCTGTCTTTAGAACATTCATGAACCTGTGGAAGTAACTGCAGAAGGACTACCCTGCTGCCAGAAGACTGCTTTTCTGCTTGAAGGACTGCCTTGCTGTCTGAGAAGGAACAAAAGGGGGTGGTGATGGACGGAGCATCTGAATCAATCAAACACTCACAGACAGTCAAAAGATCTGGGTTGAATCCATCACCGTTCTTTAGCCCACTCTGCGACCCCAGTTCAGACATGGCTGTATGCAAATCAGTCTGACCCTGTGCCTCATGGGAACAGTCCAGCCCGAACTGCCAAGCCATGTCTTCCCTGGACCAGAAACAAGCTTCCGAGGACCGGTTTCTGGCATTCCAGCCGTCTTCAGCCCGGCTATCATAGCTGATATTGGGCTTTTTTTGGAGAGGGAGGACCACCGCCCGTTTCCAGGCATTTGGTACAGTATGGGTCCTGAAGGAGATATCAAGGAGATGATGGATGTACGGCTCTAATAAGTGCAAACTGCCCATCAAACGTTTGGTCGTAGTAGGGTCCCTCTGGGAGCCTGACTTTATTGATCTGCAGATTTGGATGAGTGCCGCAGTAGGCGGGGTGACGAATGTAGTCAACACCCGTTGTTCTCCCCTCACCCTAGTTTCCTCCTACAACTCGGGGCCTATGCTAACTTGGCTTGGAAAGGCTGAATAGATATTTGCTACCTTGTTGGCAAAAAACTCTGCTGTTAGGTTACAACTGTCCACCGAGCAAAGTTCTTCTGGAACTGCCGCAGGCTTCCCGGCCAAGAGCGACTTATATATTAAAAACAATTCCTTCATAGAGTTTTCTGCTTCCCTAATCCTGGTGTCATAGTACGCCGTTTTAGCCTTTCTAATTAGTCTGTGGTAGGTGTGTCTCCTTGCAACATAGTCAACCTTAGCTTGGCTGGTGAAGACTGTCCTCCACTGTCTTTTTGCGCGTTTGCACGCGACCTTGGCCGCCCGCACCTCCTTCTCTATACCATGGTGCCGTTCTCTGAGCTTGTCCCCCCATTCTGGCCAGGGCAACACGGTCCAAGGCCTCAGTGATACACTGATCCAGATTAGTGTTGGCTTTCACCCCATCCCCCCCCTGGACTGCCCCCTACAACAAGTGCCTCATTGAACCTGGTCTGGGAGAAGGTGGCCCATCTCCAACTCGGACGATTAGGTGCAGACTGCTCCGGTGACCAAGCTCCCGGAATGTGTATCAAAAAGGGCACCAGATGACGGTCCGACCAAGGGATGGGTACGGGGGTCAAAGCCTCCACCTGTCCCCAGTTGGTGAATATAGGGTCCAATAGGTGGCCCCGCTGATGGCTGGGATCATTGACTTTCTGATCAAGCTGAAGTGCACTCATCTCTTGACAGAGGACCCTGGCCGCCTTGTCCGCAGGGTCATCCAGGTGTAGGTTGAGATCACCCAACACCAGAAACGTATCCGCACGCAAAGCGACCTCTGAAATACCTTCTACCAGGCTCTCTCCAAATCTCATGGACGGGCCAGGGGGCCTGTATATCAAGAGGCCCTTTACTGTATAGCCCCCGTTCACCTGAATGGAAAAGGTGCCCGCCTCGCTATCCTTGATCACAATCTGCTCCAGATGGCAGCGAAGCCTCTGCTTACCGACAATGGCTATCCCTCCACCTCTCCCTATCGATCTGGCTTGCCTCACCAGGGTGTAGCCCTCCGAAATAGCTTCAATGGCCTCTGAGGTAGAGTCACAGTCTAGCCATGTTTCCGTGAGGAAGACTAGATCCCATTGCTCCTCACTAAGGAGATCGTACATATCTAATTTTTGCTTACGTAGGGACCGAACATTCAGCAGGCCACAGACTAGAACACGATACTCGCACTTTGCCGCTTTGGCCAAGTTGTAGGTGAATTGGTAATACCTGCAGCCAGCGTTCTCCTCAACACTCATGCCATGCAGGCACGAGCTGCTAATGTTCATATTGCAGAGGGACAGCAGGTCAGCTCTGCTCAAGCATATGTCTCCTCTCGGAGGGGCAGGGGGCAGGGCCCTGGACTGTGGTAAATTTAATTACCCATGCTTAATTTATGCGGTAAAATTCAATAAGAATAACTCAGAAAAGTAAGAGGCAAAATCCGTGATATTTGAGGTTTTCAAAAGGGGTTTTATTCCTTAAAAAGGAATTGGGTATTTGGCTCGAGCCAAAGGTGGCATACCATTCCGTCACCACGTAGGTTCGGGAAGGGACTGACAGACAATACTTTATTGACAATCATTCATATATATAGTCAATGCATTACAGTAAAGGCATATGCAGAAGGCGTAACAGCTGAGAGGAGAGATAAGAATACACATACGTAATGAAAAGGCGTTACAATAGGCGTGCATGAAGGCGTGTACTAGAAACGTCATTAACATGATGTCACAAGTAGGTGGATCCATAAGAGAATCCTGCAGTGTCAGCAGAAATACATGGCAGGGATGCGCGCGCAGGCAGCATGACGTGTGATTGACGTGTAACTGGAGGGTGAAGGGGACTTGACATTTAGCCCTACATGTGGAGACAGAAGTCTGGGATGTCAGATCAACCTAATCCCAAATCGCATCTAATATCTCATGTTTAAGGAACTGTATTATCTGGAAGGAAAGGTCTCTCGGACAGAGGCTATTCTATACTAACTGTGAGTGCGTGTATAAGCGTCTACGTGTCTGCATGAGATGCGAGGGGGCATGGGCCTACCATGGTAAAAGGAGCTATGAATTACTTGCACGGAGACAGTGAGGCCGGGCCCTTTGCTCTGCAGCTGGAAGGATGTTTACTTGAACTACTAGACAGGGATGTATTTTTCGAGGAGTGGAACAGATAATTTGAAGGCTGAATACAGTCTTGGCAGGCAACAGGCTGAGCCAAGCGCCGTTAGCCGCGCAGGGAGTAAGGCAGAGGTCACGGGTACAGATGCAGGCCCAGGCTGAGGCATTCAGAGTCAGAAGGCAGAAAAAGGCTCGATGGCAGAATTCAGGGCCTACTTCGCCAGGGCTGAAAAACGTGTAAAGTACACCACATAAAGACGTTGGCAAGGCATACTTAGGAACGGAATATTCGATCCATTCATGGTGGATCTGAAAAAGGACACGTTAACGTTGGACGCAAATGTATTTGCGTCTTCATAACTGGAAGTGGAGGGAACATACATGTACTTGTAATGCGTACACGGAGTCGTTGGGGTCTAAGATAGGGGACACAATTGATCATAAAAATTCATATTTCCTCATTCCCTCCTTGTCCCCTACGGACCCTTCATGATATATCGATCCTCATGAATCGATCAATCTGTTCACGTAACATCATTTGCTCTTCTTTCTTCTTTTCGCGTTTTGAATGGGAACTTGAGTGTGGAATACATGATGTGGCACACAGGCCGCAAATCGCTGGCCCACATTGCAGACATAGGCAGCAACTAAATACTATAAGAAGGGCAATGCCTAGGAAGGATAGGATCTTCCATCCCCAGGCGGTCAACAATGTCCAGAACCAACCGGACCAAGTCCAGGTGCCTGGATTCTGATGTATCTGGGACTCTACCACCAGGGATGTGTCCCCCTGGGACCCTCGTCTTGCGCTATTCCCCTAGCGAACTTCGCTCATTCTTTCCTCATGGCTATGGCTGTCGCACTGTATTCCCTGGTCGTTACCATGGGAAATCCCGTTGCCCGGGTTGTGGCTGGCGCCCGACCCGCTCGCTCTTCTTACGGCCGAGCAACAACATCTCTAGTATGGGCTTCGGGTGCATGCTATTGAACACCAGGTCAGCTTGCAAACATGCGCAGGACATCTATGAGCTTCTCGATGTAGATAAACCACTATGCCTCATGCTTACTGAGACATGGTGGGGTGACTCTTCTAACCCTGACGTCGCCCTGGCAATCCCGCCCGATTACAACATCTTCAGAAAGGACAGAGCCAACGGAAGGGGAGGTGGAGTAGCGCTAGTGGTCCGGAAAGGAACCCCCTGTGAGATCCTGCCAGCTATTGACATCCGAGGCTCGGAAACCCTAGCCTTCTCTATCACTCTTTCGCCCCACCAATCCTTTAAGGGACTGCTTGTATACAGGCCACCTGGTTCTCCCGGCACCTTCTTTGAAGATCTGGATATGGTGCTGGTGGAGTTGGCCCTGAAAGCCGAACACTTCATCGTGGCTGGCGATTTCAACTTCCGGATGGATGATTCATCCGACCCGGCGGCCGCCAAACTTTCGGAGGCGCTGACCCCGCTAGGGCTCATCCCCTACTTTCAGGAGCCTACGCATGAGAAGGGGCATACCCTTGACCAGGTCTTCTCGTCTGTCCCTCTCGAGGGTATAGAGATCACTCCTGTCTTATGGTCTGACCACTTTCTCGCAAAATTTGTGATCAAGGGCATAGTTAAATCTGTGCCTATCCCGGCACATCAACAGGGTCGTGTCCACAGGGCTTTCCATCGTGTAACCCCGGAGATGCTGGCCCAGGCAGCTGAGGCCCATCCCTGCCTTCTCTCAGGTGATCTAGACAGGGATCTGCAGACCATGCAAGACTGGTTATTGGATAGGCTAAACGATCTTGCCCCGGAAGTAACATCTCGCCCGACACCGAAACGGGTCTCTGCGCCTTGGTTTACCGCTGCACTGTCGGCTACGCGGCAGCAGTGCAAGGTAGCCGAAAGAGCCTGGCGGGCACAATATGACACTGTTGCCAAGTTGACATACAAAACGGTGGTTAAGGCTTACCACCGGGACATCCGTTTGGAAAAAAAAGCTTATCTAGCCAGGAGAATTGATGCTGCTTCCAACTCTTGCAAGGAGATTTTCTCCATTGTGAGAGAATTCACCTCACCTTGGTCTAACACCTCGGACCAAAAACCATCTGGTACCTGGGCCACGGACCTTGCTGACTTCTTCACGAACAAGATCCAACGCATTCAGGAGTCATTCCTGGCACCAGTGTCTGCGGGCCAGACTGAACCCGACATCACCACACTGCCACAGGCCGGGCCAGGGGCGACGTTGAGTGTGTTTCCTTCTATCTCTGCTCCGGACTCCCTGGCTCTTATGGGCAATTTAAAATCGGGTTCTCCCCTTGACCCATGCCCTGCTAAATTTCTGGCGAAAGTTGCGGAGGTGATCAACCCGTTGGCTAATCCGCTCTTAAATCTTTCGCTGAGGCTCGGTGTGGTCCCGCAGGCCTGGAAGCAGGCGATGGTGATTCCATTGCTCAAAAAACCTGGTCTAGATCCGAAGGCCCCGGTTAATTATAGGCCCATCTCTCTGCTGCCGGCCCTCACGAAGATTCTGGAAAAGCACGTCCAAGGCGTACTCTCCAACTTTCTTGAATCTAATGAGATCCTGCACGCCACCCAATCGGGCTTTCGTCCCCATCTCAGTACTGAGACAGCGCTCCTGGAGGTCTCGGAAACCATTAAAGGGGTTCTGGACTCTGGGGGCAAAGTCATGCTGGTGATGCTAGATCTGTCGGCGGCGTTCGACACCGTTCCCCATGATGGTCTTCTCGCTAGACTTTTCGAGATAGGCCTACGGGGGACGGTGTTCGACTAGTTTTCCTCTTTCCTTGCCGGCCGCCGGCAGTCGATCTGGGCCCCGCCGGATTCCGCCGTGATGCCGCCTCTGGGAGTTGGGGTCCCTCAGGGCTCTATTTTGAGCCCGACCCTCTTTAACATCATTATGACCCCATTGGCGGCGTTGGTGGAGTCGCATGGTGCCCAGATCGTATCCTATGCGGACGACACCCAGCTCCTCTTCTCTTGTAAGAGAGGAGGCGACTTTGATGGGGAGAGTATTCAGGATTGCCTTGGGGCTGTTTTTCACTGGTTCCATCTAAACAGCCTTAAGTGCGATTCCGACAAGTCCGAAGTACTCTTCTTTGGGTGCGACACAGAACCAGATTGGCAGACCTGGTGGCCACGGGATATGTTCCCTCCGTCCTGCTCCTCTCAGGTTGCTAAGAATTTGGGGGTGAAGATGGATAACAGGCTTACCTTGAAATCCCAGATCCTGGGGGTGTCGGGCATTTGCTTTGGCATCCTCAGAATGCTGCGGAGGTTTCTTCCTCTGTTATCCGTGGAACATAGGACGCTGACTGTCCAGGCTCTGATTGGGTCCAGGTTGGATTATTCCAACGTTCTTTACCTGGGCCTCCCAGAGTACTTGTTGCAGCGGCTTCAAGTGGTACAGAACGTCGCTGCCAGGGCAATCTTTGGCCTTAGCAGGCGCTCCAGGGCCTCGGGCCTGCTGGCAACTTTACACTGGCTTCCTATCCGCAAGAGGATCGCCTTTAAGGCGCTGACCTTGGCCTACAAAGCTCTTCACAAGGAGGGAGCCAAGTACCTCCAAAAGAGACTGGTCTTTTATCATCCGACCAGGTCTCTGAGGTCGGAAGCCCTGCACCTTGCTGTTGTCCCCCGGGTAAAGAAAGCGCGCCTCGGAGGCCGCTCTTTTGGACTGCTGGCATCTCAGCTGTGGAACTCTTTACCACTGGCCCTGCGGGGAGCCACCAGCCTACTGGCTTTTAGGAAAGGCCTTAAAACTTGGCTGTTCACTCAGTAGCCTGTCTTCCGTGAATCTCTGGCCCACTCTTCTGTTAGTTTTTTATCTGGTGTTATGTTTTTATGTTGCAGTATTGTCTCTTTCTCCAATAAAGCGCCGGGACACTCTTTTTGAGTAGCCGTGCGCTATAGAAATAAATAAATAACATAACATAACATAACATAACAAACTTGCAATCTTATGAAGACGTGTTATAGCTTTATATACTGTTGGCGCGTTTTCTGGAATGAAAACACAGCAGCTCGACCCGATGACCTTACAGGCTCCGCCCCTATCTGCTAGGATGACGTCAATGACAAGACGATTTTGAAGAACAACAACCCGCATAGCAGACTGCTCCTCTGTTAAGTTGCCTAGGGCGGAAGTAGTTTCATTCACTACTGCTTCGAGGGTTATAGTTAATTTGCGTATCAGTTTACTATTAAAGACAGCACCTAAGTAGGGAAAGAAACCTTTATTGAAGTCTGTGTATTGCTCCCATGCCGTTTCAGTGTAGTCGACAATCGGGAGATCTCTTCGAAGTCTATTGTTTACTAGATTGGTATTTCTGTGATATCCGGAGGGGCTAGGAAAACAGGTGGCAGAAGGAATGCAATATAACAGGTACCATCCCAATCTAAAGGTAAGCGTATGTATGCGGTATGACCACAAACGAAGTAGGAATGACGAGTAGCTCTGAATGTAGACTTGCCTTGATCACTGAATTCGACCACAGTAGTACATTTACTATGACCTAAGTGTACTGAACCATTCTTTCTGATACATAATTCACCTGTGACTGGTAATACTGACATAGCAGGCAATACTGGTGCAGCTTCGGATTCAACCGTTAAAATCATGAGGTTAATTGTATAATTACCTAATCCATATACTTCATTTTCTAGATCAGTTCCTGTCCTGGTGGGAAGTCCCTTCTTGTCAGGGTAACAGGCTTTAAGCAGAACTAAGTTCAGGTTTCCCCAAACCCAATTTCCTGCGTAAACAACAGTGTCAGAATCTAAAGAATTAATCAATCTAAACCATGCACCACATGAGCCATTGTGGGTGAACGGGTACGGAAAGAGGGGCAGAACTCCCTTGTATTTCTGGTAGGGAGGGAGTCGGCCACATATCCAACAATTTGTAGCGTTGTTGGTCTGATGGGAGTGATGTAACATACTAATGAATGTGTTGTTGCGCAGCGCAAGTCTGTAAGACAATTCGTGTGGAGGTAGTTCGCTAAAAGAATGTTCGGCAGTGACGTTGTAAGCAGATTGTGCACGCTTGAAAATAGGGTAATAGATATGCAGTAATATACTGGCAGCAATAATCAGAAGACTTAGAAAAAACATAATCAATAATGTCACTATACAGTGACTACGAAGTGATTTACAATATGCACGTTTCTTGAGTTGTTTCTGTCTATCTCTCTCTCTATCTCGGTCTTGGGGATACATGTCAGAAACTAATTTAACCGATTCACCTAGGGGAGGACTTAAACAATTAAACTGTCTGACTTGCTAGACCGTAGTTTCAGTCTATATTCTTCGGAGGCGGTTTTCTCAACCAGGGGGAGTTTTGAATTAGTCTGTGGAGGAGGGCAGGGCTTAGAGTCCAAGTCGGAAGGGAGTCCGTGAAACTTCTTAACGTGGCTTGAGTGCAGCCACCCTTTTCTGCCCTCAACCTTCACGGCGGTCCTCGTCGTCAGAAGAACCAATTTCGGGGTTTGCCAGCGGGGTTCCAGCGGACTTCTCCGGTCGAAATTACGAACAAAAACAAAATCACCAGGAACCACTTCATGGGGCTTCACCTCGGTGTTGTCGGGAAAGGCTGCAGCTACCTGTGAACGACAAGATTGTAGTGCAGACATCAAGGAGGCAAGGTAATCTGTCAGCATAATACAGTCAACATCTGTAATTTTACGAGGTATAGGCGTCCCCCACATATTTGGTGGCCTACCAAAGACCACCTCATACGGGGATAGCCCGGTGCGAGAATGCGCTACCATCCTCATATAAATAAGGGCAACTGGCAAAGCTACTATCCAGTCAACGCCTTTCTCTCTGCAGATTTTAGAAAGCCGGATTTTCAGAGTCTGATTATGACGCTCCACGAGACCTGCTGCCTCGGGATGCCGGACACAGTGGAACTTCCACTGATAGCCTAACAGGAGTGTAATATGTTTCACAAGCTCGAATGAGAATGGCTGAGCGTTATCTGAGTACACGATACGGGGCAAACCATACCGTGGGAAGAATTCACGAACCAGTTGCTTGGCAGTGGTCGGAGCAGTGTAATCTGGGACTGGCTATGCTTCTGTCCATCGGGAAAGTGCACATACGACTACGAGGACATATTTGAAACCTCGACAATGTTCCATCTGGATATAATCCATCTGGAGGACTTCAAAAGGGTGATCGGGAGGCTGAAATCCACCTTGCTCTACGGGAATGCTTTTACCTGGATTGAACTGACAACAAATCATGCAAGTACGCACTTTTTGTTTGGCTGCTGCTCGTAAGTTTTTATTGAACCATATGTGTTGAATACTGTCTAGCATGGCTTTTTCTCCTAGGTGTGCTGGACTATGTATCGTGTTAATGATGACTTGAACCATAGAGTCGGGGAGAAACCATGTAGATTTTCCCTTCGTCATCCATCCCTGATCTGTTTGGATCCCTCCTAGTTCAGTCCACTTCTTGATTTTGTCTGGTGTGGCATGTGTCTGTATATCAATTACATCATGTGCGGGATCCCTGAATGTCATGCAATGTGTCGGTGTTGGAACTATTGTCTTTGTTACGTCGGTTACCTGAGTTTGATTTTGTGCAGTTTGCTTAGCTGTTCGGTCTGCCAGGTCGTTACCCTGGGAGATGGTATCGGTGACTTTTGTATGTGCCTTACACTTCATGATAGATATTGCAGTAGGTAGATGTATTGCATCTAACAGAGCTTGAATGAGGGGGCCGTGTTGAATGTTGGCACCGTGAGAAGTTAAGTAACCTCTCTCTCGCCAGAGGACTCCGAAGTTGTGAAAGACTCCGAATGCATAACGTGAATCAGTATATGTGTTAACTTTCTTATTTTTGGCTTGAATACAGGCTTGTGTCAGAGCGATGAGCTCTGCTGCTTGGGCTGACAAGGTATCGATGCAATTTGTTTCAATAATTTCGGTGTCTGTCGTGACTGCGTAAGCGGCCACTAATTTTCCTGTACTTGTTCTCATGCATGAACCATCCACATAAAGTGTCAGGTCTGGATCTGGTAATGGAACGTCTGTCAAGTCTTGTCTGGGTTTCGTCGTAATAGTAATGACTTCAATACAATCATGTGACAATGGGTCTACGCCACTTAATGGCAAAAGTGTGGCAGGATCCAACGTACTACAGCGTCTGATTTCTATGTGTGGCTGAAACAATGTCAATTCATAACCTGTTAGTCTTGCTATAGTCAAGTGTTGGGTCTGTGTACGATTTAAAAGAACTTCCACGGAATGTGGAACTTGCACCGTCAATTGATGTCCTAGTACTATGGAATCGCTTTGTCTGATTGCTAAAGCTGTCGCTGCAACTGATTTCAGGCACGCAGGCAGAGCCTGGGCTACTGGATCTAATGTGCTAGAAAAGTAAGCACACGGTTTGTGTGAACCTGCTTGTTCCTGAGTGAGTACTGACAAGGCAGTACCTTCACGTTCTGTGACAAAAAGTGTAAAAGGCTTACTGTAACATGGTGTTGCTAAAACGGGTGCTTGACATAAGGCTTTCTTTAAGTCTTCAAAAGCTTGTGTATGTTCTTGAGTCCAAGGGAGGACAGACGATGTCGCTGCCTCCTGAGTCGTCAACTGAATGAGTAGCTTTGCTAGAAATGCATATTGGGGAATCCATTGTCTACAGTACGAAGTGAGGCCTATAAAAGCCCGCACCTCCTTTTGTGTCTTGGGTGGTGTCATGTTTACAATTAACTGAATGCGATCAGGAGTGAGCTGTCTCTTTGGACAGCAAGTGACCAAGGTACACAACTTGCTGAACACAGAATTGCAGCTTCGAAGGGGATACCTTGTGCCCCTTGTCAGCCAGGAAATTTAAAACCGTCAGTGATGCTTTTTCACATTCGGGTTCGCTTCGGGCGGTGATCAGCAGATCATCGACATACTGAAGCAGGGCGGTGTTAACAGGCATGTGGATACTGTCGAGTTGTCTTTTCAGTGCTTGGCTATAGATGCTGGGGCTTTCTGTAAATCCTTGAGGTGCGCGTGCAAATTTGAAACTTCGTCCATTTAAACTGAATCCGAACAAGTATTGGCTTTCCGGATCAATTGGGACGCTAAAGAAGGCGTTCTTAAGATCAATTACAGTAAAGAACGTTGCTTCTGAATCAATAGCTGTCAGTAATGAAGAGATATCTGGAACCACGGGATACTGTGGTACAATACATTTGTTCAATTCGCGCAGATCAATAACTAATCGATAAACAGGTGGTGCATTTGGATCAGTACGTTTAAGGACTGGAATGATAGGAGAATTACATACATTAGAGTCGGTCTCTACGACCACTCCTTGTGCAATGAGCTCGTCAATGATTTTCAGTAAAGCCACTACAGCATCTGGGGGTAACTTGTATTGTCGAATTCGTGGTAATACCACTCCTGCTTTGAGTGTGACTCGAGATGGTGTAATGTGCATACAACCTACATCAGTGGGGCCTTGTGCCCACAAATGTGCAGGAACATTCTGTAACCGGTGATCCATGTCTCTCAATACATAGTGACCTTTAAAATCTCGCAAAAATAATCGTACTCCTTCCGGAGAACAGCATATTATAGCTCCTAGAGCTTTCAGTGTCTTTATACCCAGCAAGTTTTCTGGGCATGATTTGGTAAGCAATAAATCTGTAGTCCGTGTCAGAGGACCAACTGCAAGAGGAAGAGGTTGTGATACTTCGTTAATAATAGGTTTTCCTGAAATTCCAGGGGAAACATTCTGTGAGCCTGAGAGGGGTGCCCCTGGAACCTCATCATGACTAATCGTTGTACGGCTTGCCCCTGTATCAATTAAAAACTTACTGTCTTTCCCTAATACTTGACTGTGTACATAAGGACCCTCTTGATCTACAGGAACCTCAATAAGAGGCAAGCCAACCTCCCTCTCTAGGCTGTTTCATGTGTATCGCTGATAATCGGGGTAGTCATTTTGTGCATACTGGTACATCTGTTGTGTCGTGTTTTGTGTTGCGGTAATAGGCTGTTGCTGTGGTACTGCTACGCTCTGTTGTGAAGCTGGCATAGGCGGTATATTCTGTATGTTCTGTGGTACTTGTTGTTGGGCCTGATCTTGTCTAGGTGGATGCGGTCTCTCCTTGGTCTTACCCGTGGAGATATTATGTTTCAGAACTGCACAATCGTTTATATAATGACCTGGCTGTTTACAATAGTTACATACTCCTTTAACAGGAGCCGTCGAATTACTGGGCTGGGTCGCACCCTTTTTGTGACCGTCAGCTGGAACTGACTGGGCAACTAACATTTTCATTTTCGTGTCTTTCATACGTCTTTGTTCGTGTTCTTGTTCTTCTCTAATTCTATTCTGATGGTACTGTAACATTTGTAACATTTGTGAAGGAGTATTAGCTTGCCAAGTGCTTTCGACTTTCAGTACTCTGTTCTTAACCTGAGGCAGGGAATTCTCGACTAATTTCGTTACAAAAAGATGTGGATATGACTCACTACTTGCTTTCAGGCCGCTATTAATACCAAAACATTTTTCAAATCGGGAATAAAAATCACTAGTGTCTTCATCGGGTTTCTGTTTACAGGCTGAGATTGCACCCCAGTCTTCCTTTTTCGTGCTTAATAAACGTGGTAATACTTGTACTAACAATCCTGGTAACGCTTTAACTTTCTCTCCAAGCCCTAGGCCTGGAACTCGAGTATTTTCTTCGTTTTCTAATGCAGTCCAATCAATCTTTGCATTTCCCACTTCCCATTCTTTTTCTTTGAGTTTCTCGTAAATACCAGCAGGCAGTAGTACTTTCAATATTTTCATAAGGTCAGGATAAGTGTAATCACCCATGAGTAACATGTCTTTTATTTCACGGTGAAAACCTGCGGGATCTTTGTCATGGCTGGGTACTAATTTTTTCATTTCCAATAATTCTATTTTAGTTATGGGCGTGTACACAAACACACGTCTAAGCGTATTGTCGGTATTCTGAACTGGGTGCACTTCTCGTAACGGATTCTGTCTGTCTGTGTAATACATTTTTCTTTCCATGGAGTGTGCTGAATCAGATTGTGGACATAGGAAGGCACTATATCTGTGCCGATGTTCTAGAATTACTTTAATTAGATCGGTACCTAGACCTCTCCATTTATTCATGAGTAGTTCTGCTAATATATCAGGCAGGGGACCTGGATCAGAGAGTTGGCTTCTATACAATAAGAGCAGGTGTTGTATCATGTATGTACCAGCTAAACGTTGTTCGCTTGGTGTCATATTCAAAAATGTGTGTGCTAACGCATCATCACTATATTTCTCAGGGTTGTCAGCCCATTGTACTGCTGACCTAGCTAATTCCTGTTCATCCATAGAATCGAGTACATGGTACCCCATTCGTTCTCGAAGTCTGTTATCAGTGGCTTGGAATAGGTGTTCAGGCGTTCTCGGATTAGACATGGCTTCCTGAAAAATTCTTTTACTTTCTGGACGTACTGGACGCATTGAATTATTATAGGGTCTTCCTTTACCTACATAAGCTATCGTTTCTCTAACTGGTAATTGTGCTTGTCCTGTTGCCGTTTCTGGTGGGTCCTCCTCCCCTGAGGATTCAAACTTGTCTGATTCTATTTCTGGTTCTAACTGTCTTTTTTCATGTATTTTTATTACTGCGCTTCTGATTCTTTGATACAGGTTTTTTATACAACTCTGTTTATCGTGGTTCCCGTCTGCTATATTCTGACCCCATCTATTAAGTGCTCTCATTTCCTCCGGGTCTACACCCGGCCTATCTTGTTCTCTTATTAGGCAGTTTATAAAAAAACGTAATATCTTGGCTTGAGTGTCAACTTTCTGGTGAGCCATGGCCTGGCCAATACTTTCAGGGCCTTCCCCTGTTTGAACAAAATGATATATTCTGTCTAGATGATCAACCATTCCAGGTAGTGTCAATAAAAAGTTGGTAACCCGTCTTAGTCGCACTGATGCGAGTATTAATCTGTCGTCATTTTTACCGGGTACTGGATCATATCTACAGTCCGCAAGACGTTCTTTATATATGTCAAAATCGGCTGCTTGAGGTGTACGTTGTTGTGCTAAATCCCTATAAGTCCACCTATGTATTGGTGGTGGGGTTTGAAAATCTACCGCCCCTCCGGACGCACCTCCTGAGGTGCCGGGTCCGAAGGGATTCGTTGGGTGCAAAGTAGGAAGAATAGGTGCAGGAAGAGGTGGAAGAACGGCTGGAAGGGTTGGGACGGGAGGAGGAGTAGCTTGTCGCGGAGGTGGGGGCTGACTATCTCGGGGTCGAGCGCCGCCAGTAAGGGGTGTGTGCGGCGGTACGGGGCCTGCAGTATTAACATATTCGGGGGCTACATCGTCTAGATAGGAAGAGAGGAAAATATCCTTTGCGGTTTTATGATGCATTTTAGTCGGGAGTATTGGAGGTGGCAGATCTTTTGGTACTTCCGGGGTGGCCTTAGGTAAACCCTCGGCCAGAAGAGGATACATACCATTCATAAGGGTGTTTCGTTGCCTATCTACTTGTTCTATTTTTACTAGGATACCTTCCTCAACTAATACGTTTTCTCGGGCCTTTTCTGAATCCTCTCTACTTTTCTCCTCTTTTCTGTGTGCTTTTTCTGTACGCCTATGCGATTCTTTACGCCATAATTCAATGGCATCTTTCTGTGACTGTCTGGCTTTCTTTTTCCATAATGCTTCTTCTACTCTCATGATGCAATCTGCATCCCATGTCCCAGCTGCGGGCCATCTCTGATTCTCTGCTAGATCCTTGGTGTAGTCCACCCATAAATCGAGATATAAAACGGCATCTAGGCCGTGTTTGTGGTACATAAAGTACCCTGGAGTGTCCCTAGGTGGAATGGGAACAGCTTCCTCGAGTATCCCTTTTCTAGTTTTTATCTGTCTTAATTTGGAGAATAACGGCATCTTAAAATCAGGCTACTTGGTCCTTACTTAGATATGAACACAATGAACACAATAATCACAATAATCAAGATCGAACAATCACTCATACCACGACATTTTGAAAACACATTAAAACATTTTAAAACGAACAACAATGATTAGAATAAAACTAGCTAACTGCATGATACTGAATGTACTGCTAAACAGTACAGATACACTGCTAAACAGTGCAAACCGGATATACTGCTAAACAGTACAGATACACTGCTAAAACAGTGCAGACCAGGTCTGTGTACCCAAACCCGTTTGACCGGCACAAATTAATGCACACGTCTAGATGCGTCCCCAGCAATGGTACTCACAGGGAAGCACGGAAACGGAAGGCCTCTGAAACTCTGGACCGGACTCGACTGGACTGGACTGGACTCGACTCGTGATGCAGATACTTCGGAACTTCGGAACCTGGTGGGCCTCCGTATACCTCGGATCTTGCTCTCTCAGCTAGGCTCTGGTCGGGATCCTCCGCACTCCTCACCGCCTCGTCTGGGTGTTGATCGCAGCCTCAGTCACCTCCGTTGGCCTGAGGGAGATACAGGAAATCCTGCGGGTACGCGTAGTTGTCCGTCCGGCTGTGGCAGGGGGCTAGGCCTGCAACGCACCTCCGGCACGTGAGATGGGGGAGGGGTCCCTATTCGGGCGCCAAATTATGTGGTAAATTTAATTACCCATGCTTAATTTATGCGGTAAAATTCAATAAGAATAACTCAGAAAAATAAGAGGCAAAATCCGTGATATTTGAGGTTTTCAAAAGGGGTTTTATTCCTTAAAAAGGAATTGGGTATTTGGCTCGAGCCAAAGGTGGCATACCATTCCGTCACCACGTAGGTTCGGGAAGGGACTGACAGACAATACTTTATTGACAATCATTCATATATATAGTCAATGCATTACAGTAAAGGCATATGCAGAAGGCGTAACAGCTGAGAGGAGAGATAAGAATACACATACGTAATGAAAAGGCGTTACAATAGGCGTGCATGAAGGCGTGTACTAGAAACGTCATTAACATGATGTCACAAGTAGGTGGATCCATAAGAGAATCCTGCAGTGTCAGCAGAAATACATGGCAGGGATGCGCGCGCAGGCAGCATGACGTGTGATTGACGTGTAACTGGAGGGTGAAGGGGACTTGACATTTAGCCCTACATGTGGAGACAGAAGTCTGGGATGTCAGATCAACCTAATCCCAAATCGCATCTAATATCTCATGTTTAAGGAACTGTATTATCTGGAAGGAAAGGTCTCTCGGACAGAGGCTATTCTATACTAACTGTGAGTGCGTGTGTAAGCGTCTACGTGTCTGCATGAGATGCGAGGGGGCATGGGCCTACCATGGTAACAGGAGCTATGAATTACTTGCACGGAGACAGTGAGGCCGGGCCCTTTGCTCTGCAGCTGGAAGGATGTTTACTTGAACTACTAGACAGGAATGTATTTTTCGAGGAGTGGAACAGATAATTTGAAGGCTGAATACAGTCTTGGCAGGCAACAGGCTGAGCCAACCGCCGTTAGCCGCGCAGGGAGTAAGGCAGAGGTCACGGGTACAGATGCAGGCCCAGGCTGAGGCATTCAGAGTCAGAAGGCAGAAAAAGGCTCGATGGCAGAATTCAGGGCCTACTTCGCCAGGGCTGAAAAACGTGTAAAGTACATCACATAAAGACGTTGGCAAGGCATACTTAGGAACGGAATATTCGATCCATTCATGGTGGATCTGAAAAAGGACATGTTAACGTTGGACGCAAATGTATTTGCGTCTTCATAACTGGAAGTGGAGGGAACATACATGTACTTGTAATGCGTACACGGAGTCGTTGGGTCTAAGATAGGGGACACAATTGATCATAAAAATTCATATTTCCTCAGGACCGCGCCCGGCCGCAGACGGGCGCAGACGGGCTTAACTTAGGCGCGCCTTCGCCGCGCCTTCGTCGCGTCCGCTGCGCTCGTCCGCTGCGCTACCGATTACACATCCGCCTTATATCCCCCCCAGCGTCCAGACAACTAGAGCGGTGCCCGTAGCAACTGGAAGTAGCTGGCTCGGACCTTCCACGCCCTCTGCTCGAACGGTGCTAGTCACCGGCGTCAGAACGAGGCGGGAAGGAGGGACGAGTCCAGCGCTTCTCAGTGCCGTAGCTGCAACTGCCTGCCTTCAGGTAAGAACCTCAGCAGTGCAGAATGCAGAATGCCCCCAAAACAAATGAGCAAAAGTAAAAATTAAATAAAACAGCACACGGGGGGAGCGTACACACTCTCGCTCACACAATGCCCCAGACTGAGTTAAAATGAGCTCACACGCTATAAAATGTCAGGAAGCAATCAGCAATTTAAATGTTAGCAGAATCACCAATGCGCCGGTAAACACGCCGTAAAAAGCGGCAGGGCCACTGCCAATGTCCACTTACCACTTATACTGCATTTCAGAGCACAATAGTTTAAATAAACAGTTTAAACTTCCTTCCTGTTTCTTTCTTATCATATTGTGGACGAGTATGCGTGTGTGAGCGAAAGGGAGTGTCCTATCACCTCAATCCCTGAGAGGGTCAGGAATCTTAGGTTCTGGGATGACAATTCACTTGTGCCTCTGGGTATGAGTAGGAGGGCAAGTGGCACACCATAGCTAGTCAGACTCAGGCTCATGGTACTGATGGGGTATGGAGACTCAGTCCCTAACTACTATACCAATACAAGTAATCTATAAAGCTCACTGTGTTCCTTGGGGCTCAGCTTGCTCTTTACATCAAATGGCTAAAGTTCTTCAAAACTAGTTATGTTCTTTACCGCCTGTACATACAAGACATGCCATTTCTGTGAAATCTGGTTCACGATATCCCCAGGCGAATCAGATGTGATGCGGCAACTGTCAATGTGAATGTCTAACCAGCAGAGTCCTGGGACCCTGATGCAATGGGCACAAAGGATCCTGAAGTGGACTGTCCAAGGCAGATTTAGGGAGATACTGCGATCACAGCAATGTATAGAATAACATTAAACAAATCAATGTCAAGTATTTGTTTTCTCTTACGAAAAAAGTAGTTAAATATATTACAGGTAATTTGTTCACAACAAAATTGCTAATATTTACAAGATTACAGGTAGAATTCTACAAAATAGAACTTATTTCAAAGGGACTTTGAACGAGAGTCTTGGTAGAAATCACATACCCTACAGACACACCAAAGGCTACCACATGCATTTAGTTTCATCAAATTATCTGTGAAGCGCCTTGTGACAAGTGGCACACCTGAAGGACAAACAGCAAAAAACATCAACACCCTTCTATAAGTCTATGGCAAAAAGATATGGCTTTACAATATTCAAGTCATGCCTACCTGCTCTGCCAAGAAAATATATCCTACAGCTTTTGAAATTCTGCAACTTTTGACAATGCCTTTCATCACAAACTGCACATGATGATTGACATGAGCATAAAGATAATATTTTCACCCTAAAATAGTAGGTTAACAGAAGTTAAACAACAACATTTCTCCTTGTTTACACTTTTTCTAGTAACCACAACTGAAACCATGAAACAAGGAGTCGGCTGCCCTGGGTCCTTTCTAACTCCCCAATGCCTCATTTGTTGTGGTGACCTTGCTGTTCTTGGGTACCCAAGTTCTCCCTCCTGGGAGACATATGTACCTATTTACAATCTGGTGTTCATTGATTTTTTTTTTTAGAGATAACAAACACCTGCATTGGTAGTTGTTCTCTAAAAAATAAAGTTTGTGGAGCAAGTACTTTAAAAATAGTGCCCACTCAGCAAACCAACAGTTCTATGTACAAAGCCTGCACCCTGACCTTTTTATATTTATTGTGGCACAACGGCTGTGTCATGTGATGTTGGTGTCTTTACTCATCCTGGAGGTTCTCGTGCACACCCTACCATCCTTTCTACCATCCTTCGTAGGCATATACAGATCACACTGCAAGTTCCTTGAATGGTACCTCCCTGCAGCCCTGAATTGTCCTGCTTGTGCATGCGAAAGTTACCTCTTCCTACGCTCCAACCAGCCTCTGTCTTTGTTCTTCAGTGAAGTGAGCATGCAGGGATGAGTGAGTCTAATAATGCTCTGAGCAGAATCTTCACTCATCCTCTTCAGTCCTTACTTGGGAAGATTACAACAAAGTTGTCCCCCTTTCTAAGCGGAAACCTCTTACTGAGCTCAGGAGGGGAAATCATTCCCCCCAGGCAGCACACTACAAAAGTGCTGAGCAAAGATACTTTTGTGATTGTGCGTAGGACTTTACTAGTGCGGTACAAAAGGGGGTGGTGATGGACGGAGCATCTAAATCAATCAAACACTCACACCCAGTCAAAAGATCTGGGTTTAATCCATCACCGTTCTTTAGCCCACTCTACCACCCCAGTTCAGACATGGCTATATGCAAATCAGTCTGACCCTGTGCCTCATGGGAACAGTCCAGTCGAACTGCCAAGCCATGTCTTCCCTTCACCGGAAACAAGCTTCAGAGGAACGGTTTCTGGCATTCCAGACGTCTTCTGCCCGGCTTGCTTGAATCCAGTGGCAAACTGAGCAAGGGACTCACGTCTGAGCATACCCTGCCACACTTATGGCAGCCAAAAGGGGTACAAAAGGGGGTGGTGATGAACGGAGCACCTGAATCAATCAAACACTCACACCTAGTCAAAAGATCTGGGTTTATTCCATCACCGTTCTTTAGCCCACTCTGCCACCCCAGTTCAGACATGGCAATTTGCAAACCAGTCTGACCCTGTGCCTCATGGGAACAGTCCAGCCTGAACTGCCAAGCCATGTCTTCCCTTCACCGGAAACAAGCTTCCGAGGAACGGTTTCTGGCATTCCAGCCGTCTTCAGCGTGGCTTGCTTGAATCTAGTGGCAAAGTGAGCAAGGGACTCACGTCTGAGCATACCCTGCCACACTTATGGCTGCCAAAAGCGGTACAAAAGGGAGTGGTGATGGACGGAGCATCTGAATCAATCAAACACTCACACCCAGTCAAAAGATCTGGGTTTAATCCATCACCGTTCTTTAGCCCACTCTGCCACCCCAGTTCAGACATGGCTATATGCAAATCAGTCTGACCCTGTGCCTCATGGGAACAGTCCAGCCCGAACTGCCAAGCCATGTCGTCCCTGGACCGGAAACAAGCTTCCGAGGACCAGTTTCTGGCATTCCAGCCGTCTTTAGCCCGGCTTGCTTGAATCCAGTGGCAAAGTGAGCAGGTACTCACGTCTGAGCATACCCTGCTACACTTATGGCGGCCAAAAGCCATGAGGGTCACAACACCCACCGCCACCACCCCCAACCTCCTCTGCCATATTTTTTGTATAACCTGACAACCCTTCAGCATTCACCTGTGAATGCATTTCCATCTATCACGTGTAGGTGCTGGCTGACAGTGTCTTTCAATAGAGCGGAGGTACAGAGGTTGGGGAAAGGGCCTCTGTTGACACAGCATTCTTTCAGGCTGCATGCCAAATGTTAAATGAACCAGACAATGTCTCCTGCATTTGTTATTCACTTGACATCCTAACCCTCACATCCAAATATTTGTAGGGCCATGTTCGTAATGCGATAGTGCCTGGGTTGAGAAAGGTGAGTTAACTGGTGCTCAAATGCCGATCCACAGCTATCGTCAGCTAACGCAGGAATGACTATCGCCATTGCGATGTTGTTGTCGCCTGTTATCTCCACCATTCACTGTAATTATCACCATGTAGCGCAGGCTTGTGAATACCATGCTATCACAGTGAAATAAATCGGGGTTAGGCAGTGCTAAGTTTTCTGCCGATAAATTACTTTGGTGATAGTTATTGCGCGTTCTTGTGAATATGCCCTACAGAGTTCACACTGAATGTGTCCTGGTACATGCAGAAGTGACAGTCCAATAAACATCCAGAGGCAAGTCCGAACCCTACGGTGTCAGCGAGCTGGTGAGGAAATCCACAAAACCTAAAGTACAATCCAGGAATGGTGGTACCCTCAGACTCCTTTGAGGGGTTCCTCTGCTATGCCACATCTGCTTCAGTACTTCCAGGATTGATCTTAATTTTTAGGACATACACAGAGACTTAGAAAGGGATATGGAGCTTCCAGTGATTGGACGGGTACCCATCCACTCTAGCCATGCCCACAGACTTATCCTCTTGTGCGCTGCATTTTGGCTAGAATTAAAAATTTTAGCTGAATCAGAGATGGGAGCATAGTTGCTTCTCGGGCATTCTCGGGCCATCCTGGCCTGCCTGTTCTCTGCAAAAATCCTTTGTAAAGCAGAGAAAGAGGTCTGGCCTTTTCATTGTTAACTCTTGAGATTATCCTTCCTTTGCATTACCCACTATTTACAAGATGATAATCAAAGAGATTTAAAATGCACCACTGCCGCTAACAGAAGTTGCTTAATCCTTCTAGAAATCACCTTTGATCATAAGGCTGTTGTAATAGAGCAAAGCAGAAAAATTGGGAGTCCCTGTTTATCAAAACAGCAGATAGAAAATTACTGTATCAAAATCTATGGGAATGGTCTGGCTTGAGGGGATAGTTTTCTATACCATCCTATAAATAGCACGAATATCTCACTAGGTAGAGGAAGTCACTGAACCACGATTTGACAAACTTAAAAACACAGTTAAATGTGACGGACAGACAGTTTTTATATATTTTTTAAAAATGATGGAATTTATTGTTTTCCTCCCAACTGGGTTACAATCTAAAACATTATCACAAATTCATTAAAAAACCACATAGCGTGGTGATACAAAAGAATATTTCTCACAAGTCAAAATTAAAAACAGTCAAAAACAGTCGACGCAGCGTTTCGGTGCTTTCTTTCTTTTGACACCTTCTTCAGGACCTTAGAACTTTTGACTCCATTATATTCTGTGTAACAAAACTGATGAGTTTCGAAAGGTTTTCTCGCGGGTTGCAAGCTGCTCAGGTATTTCAATTCCCTTGAGCTATACTTTATAAGTCAGAACCGCGATGTTAAATTTACACGGAGGAGCCACCGTCAGTGAGGGGGGGGACTTCTTATAGTCTTTAGACCTGTTATAGATTTATCTGGGATTTTCTAAAAAGGGCTCCGATCGCGTGATTTCTCGGACTCTTTCAAATATTTTCTTTGTGCACGAGCCTTATGATTGCAGTGCGGCCTCCCTGCTCCTCCGTGTTGTCGTTTTCTGGAAAATCTTCTAATTTTCCAGAAGACGACAACACGGAGGAGCAGGGAGGCCGCACTGCAATCATAAGGCTCGTTCACAAAGAAAATATTTGAAAGAGTCCGAGAAATCACGCGATCGGAGCGCTTTTTAGAAAATCCCGGATAAATCTATAACAGGTCAAAAGACTATAAGAAGTCCCCCCCCCCTCACTGACGGTGGCTCCTCCGTGTAAATTTAAGATCGCGGTTCTGACTTATAAAGTATAGCTCAAGGGAATTGAAATACCTGAGCAGCTTGCAACCCGCGGGAGAACCTTTCGAAACTCATCAGTTTCGTTACACAGAATATAATGGAGTCAAAAATTCCAAGGTCCTGAAGAAGGTGTTAAAAGAAAGAAAGCACCGAAACGCTGCGTCGACTGTTTTTGACTGTTTTTAATTTTGACTTGTGAGAAATATTCTTTTGTATCACCACGCTATGTGGTTTTTTAATGAATTTGTGATAATGTTTTAGATTGTAACCCAGTTGGGAGGAAAACAATAAATTCCATCATTTTTAAACTTCATAAAAACTGTCTGTCCGTCACATTTAACTGTGTTTTTAAGTTTGTCAAATCGTGGTTCAGTGACTTCCTCTACCTAGTGAGTTATTCGTGCTATTTATAGGATGGTATAGAAAACTATCCCCTCAAGCCAGACCATTCCCATAGATTTTGATACAGTAATTTTCTATCTGCTGTTTTGATAAACAGGGACTCCCAATTTTTCTGCTGTCATAATCCCCCTCCCTGCTATAAATAACAGGGGAACCTCCAATTTGTTTTGAGTAATAGAGCAAAGAACTTATCTGGCTGTCTAAGACCAATATGCTTGATCCCGTTGGCTCAAATGTTGAATCCTATTAAGGACTGACTCAGAGAAATATGTCAGATTTTAAAGCATGCTAAAGAATCTCTCATATTTAGTTTCTAGGTCACATGATTCATATAGGGCAGGGACGCTGACACTTGTTTCATGTTCAAACTAGAAGTTACATTTTACTCACAAACGTGTCAATGCATTTTAACACTTTATCCAAGAAGAGTGGTGTAATTCTCCTTACCCTCTAAATAAATCCTGACAAATTAGGCTAGACCCATCTGAAATAGTGCTTTCTGTTCACAGATGCCAGGCGGAGTTAGGCAACTGTCTTCCTTGCTCAACACGTTCATATGCTTAGATGTGTGTGCATGTGTCAGAGATACTTAACCAACTCTTCGCAGCAGGGGACCTTTCTGCTCAAACCATTTTATTGTAAGCATTTTGCAATACTCCATTAGAGAGTCCTGTGGTAGTCCAAACTCCAGAGGCCTAAAAGCAAAAAACTTGGACGTGTTCATCAGGGGTCCCACCTCCATCGTAAAGCAACTATTCTTGTTGTTTACGTTTTGTACTTTTTTCCCTCTAAACATTAAGAAAAAATACAAGATTAAAACAAGCACAACACTTTTCATTTGCCCACTTGTTCATACCATATTTACAGGTTCAATTTTGTACGAAATGCACATCTTCGTGGGGTTGAAGGACATCCTTGCGTGCCAAAAGGTGTCTGGATACTAATTTAGATATGGAAAGTATAAAGCTACACCAAGTGTTATAATAACTTTACTAGGGCATTTGGAATATGGAAAAATATAACTGAGGGCCACATGTACCAAAATTCCATTTTGCATTCCCTAAATAGCGAATTTTAGTTAATCGCTAATTAGGGAATGCTAAATGGTATGCAAGGAAATTGCAATTCCCTAATAGCGATTCTGTTGGAAAGTGGATTATTAGTAGTGGCAGATAGGCATTTGCCACTGGCAATAATACCACTGATATGATATAGGTCTCAGAATAGGTCTTTGAAAATTATGCCCATGCTCATCTCTTAGTAGCTTGGCTGCGAGCAGGCAGGCTTAACTTCAAAAACAAGTATGTAAAGCATTTAAACACTCCAATTCAGTAAATATTTAAGACACAACACTCAATAAAAGTCCATCGCCAATTTATAAAAATAGGAATAATTTTTATTTTTAAAATGACAACAAAATAACAAAATTCCACTGTAGGGAACGAGAGATATGAATGTTTAAAATCAGTCACTTTCTAGTGCTTAGAAGCCAGCAGTGCCACTTTTCGACATTTAGTTGCCTCTGACAGAGACACATTCACATTGGGCAATTGTACTGGAGGATGTCCCATCAGACTTGTCCAGCCTCCTCCAGCAGATCTGATCCTGTTAGGGACTCCTTCCTCTAGTACCTCTTTGGGATCCAAAGTGTGTACAACACAAGCCAAGGGTCTGGAATTTCCAAGAGGGTCTTTGAAAGTTTGGGGCTTCAGTTCCCACAATCGATTTGGACAACACCCTTACAAATCCACTTTTAGTACTCCAGGCCTAGGATTCTTTGTGGTGATGGTCCAGGTGAGCTCTGTTAACCTGTAGCTTGCTGGAGTCCACTCTTTAGTCCTTTGGAAGCTGGTTTGATCCACAGGGCTGTAGTTTCAGATGGTGCAAAAGGTGCAATATTTCAAAAACCAGATCTGAGAGCCACTGCCCCTCTCAGATACTTATTCAGTGTTCTCTGGGGTCAAGCAGGAGGGCGCTCCTGTCCAATGAGGTGCAGGGCAACACCCCAGAGCATGACCATTTCCTCCAAAGTGTGGCACAATGCTAACCCAGAAAGCACTATTTTCTCAAAAGTCAATACGTCAGACAAGGAGAGAAGAGTTGGATAAACACACCCCTCAGATGGCTAATCTCCATTGTCTCTCCATCTAGCATCTTCCCATTCCTTTCTTAAGCCTAGACTCTGCCTTGGTTTAAAAAAGAGAGTTGTAAATGAAACTGGGGTCTTTAGCTTGTCTCCTCCTTCCCTTAAAGAGCATTATTTAAAACCACACTCCCGGCTCTGGCCTTCCTATGCCCAGGAACTACTCCTCCTCCCTAGAGGGTTCCTAAAACTCTTCAAAGCAGCCAGGCTCATCCACTTATCTATGACCAATCAGGGCAGACCACTACAGGGTTGAATTTTGGCTTACTGACTAGAAAGTCTTATAACTTCTTGATGGTACATTTTAAAAGCAATTCAACCATACCATATTGTTGGATTTATCATTACCCTGCTTATAACTACAAGACCCCCCCACCCCTGGAACACATAGGAAAGACTGTAAGGCTTCTACGTATATCAAAATATTGCAGATCCTCATTTCACTGTGCTCCTAGCACAAACGTTGATCTTGGGGAGCACTTTACTACAATGTGGGGAGTGAAATGTGCAATTTCACTAACCCCAGGGCATATAAAAAACTTTTTATAAGGATTCTCCTTATAAGTACCAGACCCCCCTACCCCTGGGACACCTAGGGGAGATGCTGTGGGTACACACCATGCCCAAACATTGTAGGTTATCCATTTTTGAGGGCTCCAAACACCAAAGTTGAGTTTGCATTTTAAAAGCAGTACTGCAACACAGGGCTGCTTTTAAACTGACCTCATCTCCAGCAGTGCACACATACAAGTGCAGAAAGGGATGCTGGCCTCTAAACTGCCCTGTCCTATTCTATGCTAAGGACTTCAAGATAGTTTAAGTCCCCCTGCCCTATATGTACTAGAGCTTTATAGGGGATGTCATATCAATCACGGATGTACCCTAACCCATAGTGTACCCTAGTGTATGTAGAGGTCTTCACTGTCTTCTACATGTGTCTTCAGCATAGCTGGATAGGCAGAGACCAGTCAGTAAAACGTATGGGGGTCCAGGGCACAGGGTGACTTTGCAACATTCCTACAGAGTCACAATCGCAATTTGGGAATCACTATTAGGAAATGCTACTCCATTCGTTCCTATGGGCTAAAGGCCCAAATATATTGTATGCTGCTTTGTTATCAAGGCCTGCAGGTGCACTGCGCCCCCACCTCCGAGTCTGTCCTGAAGGGCCATATTCCTTTTACAAAAGTGGATTATCTTGCTTCATTGCTGAAATAATTTTACTGAAAGCTAACAGGGAATGCCCTTCACCGGGCAAATTTCGGCCAACTGTCCATACCTATCCTGCTGTCCAATCTTGAAATGGTAGACCTTCAGCTGACTGGGACCGGCCTCATACTTTGGGCAGCCATGCACTGGACCTCATTTTTTCCACTTCCAGGCTTCTTCAGGCAGACATCCCTCAACTTCTTTTCTGGACTGATCATTTTCTGATCAGTTTTCAGATTCCCGCCATGACCATTCCAGCAAAACCTATAGCTCAGAAGCACTCTAGAACAAGGCTATGGGAACAGATCCCTCTGCATAATGGCATTTGGCATAATGGTGCCTGTTACACGGTGCATGAATGTTTGAAAACATGCCTTTTTCTACTGCAACTTGAGCTGCAGATATTTTCCTGGATCACAGTACAAGCTGCAGTAGAAAAATGCAGTTTCCTACTGCCTACACGGTGGTCTTATCAAAATATGGCAGACATAGCCGCCAATGTCTTGTCGGGTGCTCCCCTGCCCGCGGCGATGGTGGTCAGACCCTCAGCTGATCACCATGTGGGTCAATGGTTAGAGCGGCAGACCCTGATGCAGAGATCTAGCCCGGGCCAGGGTTCAATGGGGCCCTCGTCAGGGGGGCGCCACAGTTCGCACCACACTTTGCCACTGTACTAACACAACTACTAACCATCACATTGCTACAAGTCACATTGCTACAAGTCTGCTAATCCTAAAATTGCACAAACAACATCATAAGTGCAGGTTCGGGCAATTACTTGCCAGTGTAATTAAGTTTCGGTGCCGAGCACCGGAAACTACTGGCTCAAATTAGGCACTCTATCCACACCACTCTCTGCCCAAACCTCTTTGCCCTCTACTTTCCTTACCATATCTGTATGCAAATCCATGCAAGTCCAAACCTATTACCTTTGCAATGGTTTGTGGTGTAATTGTGATTCCCTTCGCATTAAAGGACAGGGGTTGCCATGATGCCCCAACGCAAACTTGAATGCTGAGATGGGGGTCTGCTGCCTCTTACAGACCACCATCCAAGCACTTGCTATCCTATGCAATGAGACACTGAGCCCGATCCGTGCCTTACTGATATTAATGGGGAGGGAGGGGTGCTCCCAAGTATACAAATCCCACTTTTCACAGCAAAGGAATAGTGAACCCTTTGCTGCTTACAGGGTAAATAAACTTTCACCGCACATCAAACCATTGCACCTCGAGCAGATCCTTAGAAAGACTGCACTTGGAGACGAGATGCACCAGCAGCGAAGGGAGTCGCCATTTTAAGAGGACCCTAATAAAACTTGAACAACTTAAAGCCTGGTTACATGCAGAATGTGCTGCTGGGTCTCATGGCGGTGCAGGAAGGCATCGCAGCTGTGAGATGACTTGTATTCCAGGCTGAGGACACTGAATCGAGCCTAGCTGCAATCTTATGACTCTGAAAACAAGCCCCACCATTTCCTTTAATTGGAGAGAGCTGAACTCACATTTTAATTAACTAGGGTGGCATACGTGCACAAATGTAAGATATATTTCCCATGGGATAGAGCAATGAATTATTTTACCGACAACATCCTGTATAAGAAAACGTGAAGGCATGTCTCTGTTCTTCTCTAACAACCAAGTCAATAAAGCAATCTGCTGACCAAGGGGTGACAGGTTAGGGTATTACTGAGGTATAATTACATTTTAAGGGACCCACGACCATCAGCCCCACGTGGCCCAGCTTCCTGTGTTTGTTTCGCTAGCAACGGGGTGGGGGTTATTCATGGCAAAATCGATAGTTTCATTAAAACCGACAGCAAACAGGAAGCAATAAACAATCCACTAAGTGCCAGTGAGGTCACGTTTACTCAAGGACCACCAGCATGTGAGTGTGCAGGGTTGTTCAAAATAGAGAAATGTTTGCACGTGCCGCAAATCTTCAGCAATATATTTGGTAATGCACACACTGCATCTTTAAGGTCAGTCAGACTTTAGAAAAAGCTGCTGCAGAGGTTAACTGTTTTACCATACCATAATCCCTTGATTGGGACAAGTATTTTTAGTGAACCACTGTTGTATGATCTGAAGTGTGTCCATCAGGGCCACCCCAACGCTGCTCCAATTTAGGAAGGAGCTGAAGACACACCTTTTTAAACAAATTACAGCACACAGCATTAATCATCCACAGTCTATCTCTCTTGTCAGTCATTACATATATACTTGTATTGGATCCTGTAAAGGGCTTAGCTGCATTTTTGGCTAGATTTGCGCCACGGAAATACTATATGCAAACATACTTATTGTTGGGTGCTCTGTGAGAAAATACTGGAAACTGTTGTGTTGATGAAGTATTCTGACAGGATAACCTCATCAGTCAGTTCTTCCCATCACCGAAAATCAAACATGTGTGTTGTTATGTGGCACAGCATGATTCTGTTAAGTCAGATGGTGGGCCAGAATAAACTTTATTCTAATGTGGCCATTCAATAAAAAAATATATTGTATATTATTTTGTAATGCACAGTGTAAGACATTGGGTAATAGGTTGCATTAGAGTTACTGATTATGCTGAAAATCGAATTAGTATAACTAGCAACACACATGGACATCAATGATACATCACATTGATTTGTATATATGCTACCGCCGTGCTCTTACTCAGAAACTTCACTGCAAACCATGACTAAAAATCAGTCTTTCCCAATGTGACTGAGAATAGTGTGCACTTTTTTTCAAAGTGACATTAAGAACACTGAAGGATCAGAAAAGGCCTGCCACAACAGAACTTATAAATGATTGCAATCACATTAGAAATACCATTGAAGAATTGACCAGTAAATTAAAACAGGCATGTGGTGTCCCAAAGTGATCTCTCAGATGTGCTCTATTAAGTAAAGAGGGCGCAGTCTAGTTACATTTTGGAGTCTTTATTCAACCAGGTACTTAGGTAACGATACCCCACCAAAACAGAAGAAAAAAACATATTAGATTCTGCCTTCAACAGCCTCAGCAAGCACTGAATCTACACAGAACACTCAAGCAGCACACCATTCAACTGAGCCTAATCTATGGTGAAGTATGCAGGAGAGACAGAAAAGCACAAGTAACTAACATTTTCACATTTCAGAAACAAGAAATACACACGCACTATGTGAAAGGACATCAAAAGTTCACATAATGTATTCAAAATCATACCAGATAAACATTCAGAGAATATAAACCGCTTCACAATCAGATCTGTGAAGGAGAGGTAGAATTGTAAGGGCTTTTAAAAACAGTTATGTAAAGTAACTTTTATCTGTAAATCTTGATGAAGTACATACACAATTAAATAAAAACATGCAATGTATACAACTGCTGAAAGCAGTGGTGACCATGAACTCAAACTATGGAAAAAAGACAAGTACTGGATCCATAAATTAAAAGACATAGGTTTGACTCCAATGTAGGGAGACTACTTACCTTTGCCATGCCGACAGGGGCACCGAGCAGGAGAAGCAGGAGAAGCTGCCACCGCCGAGAGTCACTTTGCCTCTAAGACCCGTGCCGCCGCTCCGGGAACCACAACACCCGGCAGGCCTCGCGGCGGCGCGTAAGTGACGTGCTGAGAGAGCGCCGAGGGCGCCATAAAGCAGGACACACCCCGGCAGAGCGGGGGAGACTACTTACCTTTGCCACGCCGACAGGGGCACCGAGCAGGAGAAGCAGGAGAAGCCGCCACCGCCGAGAGTCACTTTGCCTCTAAGACCCGCGCCGCCGCTCCGGGAACCACAACACCCGGCAGGCCTCGCGACGGCGCGTACGTGACGTGCTGAGAGAGCGCCGAGGGCGCTATAAAGCAGGACACACCCGGCAGAGCGGGGGAGACTCCTTACCTTTGCCACGCCGACAGGGGCACCGAGCAGGAGAAGCAGGAGAAGCCGCCACCGCTGAGAGTCACTTTGCCTCTAAGACCCGCGCCGCCGCTCCGGGAACCACAACACCCGGCAGGCCTCGCGGCGGCGCGTAAGTGACGTGCTGAGAGAGCGCCGAGGGCGCCATAAAGCAGGACACACCCCGGCAGAGTGGGGGAGACTACTTACCTTTGCCACACCGACAGGGGCACCGAGCAGGAGAAGCAGGAGAAGCCGCCACCGCCGAGAGTCACTTTGCCTCTAAGACCCGCGCCGCCGCTCCGGGAACCACAACACCCGGCAGGCCTCGCGGCGGCGCGTAAGTGACATGCTGAGAGAGCGCCGAGGGCGCCATAAAGCAGGACACACCCCCGTGTCGCGGGACCCGAGCGGGACGCCCAGGGCGAAGCCCGGGCAAAGGGCGGGCCCTCTACGGCCCTCATCGGGACGAAGAGACAGGGACAGGGCCAGAAACCCTGTCTGAAGCTGGAGAGATATCCTACTATCCAAGTAAGACAGTGCTGTAAATGAACTAATCCATAAGTGAGTCTGAGGAGTTTGTTCTTTAATATTACTGACAGGATGTCAAAAAGAGGTACTGCTCCAACAGTAAATACAATGGAAAACTACATGGTCCAAACAGTGAAAAAAATTAACTTACAGAGGAGAGAATTCTTGGGACTGAGTCAATCACCTGATTTACGCTGTTTGACTCCTACCCTATCTCCCCCACCTGATGACATTGTATCCCTGCAGACTCATCCTGAAGCTTGCTCTACCCACCCTATTACTCAGGATACTGGCATTGTAAATGAAAATACTCTGTCTGGACCAGAGGTACTTATTGTGGACCTTGTGAATAATATAGACAGTGACTTGGATCAAGAAATACATGTTGGTCCCTCAGAAGAAGATCAGTCTATTTCTGATCAAGCTTCTCGGTCCGATTTCTGTAAAGCAAAAACTCAGCCAAAACGGGGAGGTTTAAGGTCGGGGACAAGGAGGAAGAGGGCAAATACCCCAAAAGTTAATCTGAAGGAAAATGGAGAGGGAAGAGCTAAGTCTAACGTTATTGTTAATGATGACTTGTTTGCTAGAATTGCCGAGTTAATCGAAAGTAAAATTAAAGTCATTGTTAAACCTTTACTTACCAAAATAGACAAATTACAATCTGAGGTTAAAAAGTTAGGTGGCCAGCTGAATAAAATAACGGCGGGGGTTGATAACGTTACAACGCTGGTAACAAACTTGGACAATAATATTGGAGAACATGATGATCGGGAGGGTGAGGACACAGAGGAATTATTATATAATAATCCCCCAACCCAGATACCGGTCCTGAAAGCTAATGAAACAAATAGTAGAGGGGATGGTCTTTTAACAGTTGAGATACCCCCTGCACAAGCTCAGCTAACTGACCCTCTACAATTTATAGTTGAAGCCTCACCTGTTGTCCTAGTACTAGCTAATGTACCGCCCCTAGAAGCTGGTATAGAAGAATCCCCTTCCTCTTTGTCTAATAAGGCATTGCAGTGGCTGACAAATAACATGAGGTTAGCCCCAGGGGGGGGCCAACAGTTGGCCCAAGAGATTAAGACTGCTAAAAGGGTTTCCTGGTTAGGAAATCGCCCTAAAAATTTTAAAGGGGATTGTGTGGCAGTGAGTTTCTCACATACTGGTGTGTCGCCAAACATCCTCACTAATTTACTCCCACCCCAACGTAGGCAGGGTTCTGTTGTACCATTAAGACTAAATTTTTTTTATGGAGAACAGCAGAATGTTACCTACCCTAAGACTCCAGCTTTTGGATGGGACAATAATTGGGATTCAAACAATAGATGGGGCCGTGAACAACATCGAAACATTGTAAACCATCCTGCTCTTTTAGCACATCAGAACCCTTTTGTACAACCTCTTTTGTTGTCCAACCGATATGCTCCCCTATCCTTTTTGGATCAAAACGACTGACTTTTGCCTGAACATATAAGTCAAAAAGAGAATAATGTGCCAGTACTCAGTATGCTTACTTGGAATATAGCGGGTATCAGGGCTAAAGTAGGCAATGCGACATGGACAGACTTCATGATTAAGTATGATATTATTGCACTGCAGGAAACCTGGGATACAAATAACAGTTTCTCTCTAGATGGCTATAGTTATTTTTGTATTCCTGCAGTGACTAGCGCAGCGGGAAGAGCCAAGGGAGGATTGCTAAGCCTTTTTAAATTAGACATTAAAGGTAGCCTTAAGAAATGTGACTCAGGATCCGAGCAATGTTTAATTGTTAAACTGTCTTCTGTAGAATCTCCCAATATTTTATTTATACATTTTTACAATTCCAATGCATCAGACTGTACATCATATAGTCTAGATAGATTGGACCACTTCTTGTCAGTCTATAGCGAAGATGTTAATTCTTTTGAAATCATATTTTTGGGTGACTTTAACATACACCCTTGATCACTAATGTGTGTATGCGATGACCTAGAATCCCCTCCAAATTGTGCGCCTGTCCATCTTGAACATAATAAACAGGGGGCTTGTCTAGAGAACTTCCTAGCAAGATGGAACTTATACGAGTCTAGTTGTGGGGAGGGGGGGAAAGGGCCCCTACTTTTAAGGGAACAGACAATGGCTCTATTATTGATTACATTTTTATTTCTGCATGTTTTTTAGTCAAGGTTTTAATGTATAAAACTGTGGTCTCTGCTTTCAGTGATCACAATCCTGTCTCCCTGGACCTAGTAGCTTCTGAGTTTATAGGACGTAATTATGGCCCCTGTATTGACAAACGAGCACTTAAAGTTAAGGACCAGGGTCGCAGACTGAAATGGGATAGCATAATCCCGGAACCCTTTGTACAAGAGGTACTTTCTGAGGCTGAGGAGGAGGTCGGTGTGTGTTTATCCAGTGTGTCCAATGATAGGGAGGTGATTCTTGCATTTAGTAGCATATGCAGTAAGATAAATTGTAGGCTTTCTGTGACTTCCAAACCTAAGTTGATGCCCATTAAAAGATGGTTTGATCACAAATGCTCAAAAACACATTCTGCATTGCTCAATGCTCTAAAAGCTGTCCCAAAAAATCGTGAACTTATCACTACCAGTAGAGCCCTATATAAAAAGGCTATCGCAGAAAGGAAAAAACAGATTAAAGACGAAGCCTGGACACAACTCTCAGATCCAGCAATACTAAAAAATAGTGGAGAATTCTGGAAGATTGTCAACCAACCCTTATTTACAGGGGAGGAAAATTCCCCCCTTGAAACTAACATCTCTGATGAAGGTTGGATTAAACACTTTAGTGACATCTACTCAGGCCACACCAATGGTGAATCCAGGGCACAGGAGGTTGATATCAACCCCATTGGGAACCAACTGCACTTTGAAGTAAAAGAAGTATTATATGCTATAGACTGTACTCTGAAAAAAAAGGCGCCAGGACCAGATGGTGTTCCTGCAGACGCCTTTAAATGCTTCCCTAATTTCTGGTCTAGATTACTTTGCAGGGTCTTTAATGCCTTAAACCATGATAACATTCCCGAATCATGGAAAACATCTATAATCATTCCTGTATTTAAAAAGGGAAATAGGCAGGATCCTGCATGTTATAGACCAATCTCACTGATTGATTCTTCAGTCAAGATTTTAGGGAGAGTTATATTAGCTAAATTGAATGAATGGGTTACAGAGAATAGTATTTTGACAAATGTGCAATATGGTTTTAGGCCTTAAAGAAGCACCCTGGATCAATGCCTTAATCTCCACCTGCTGATTGAGAAATACACTAGCGCCAAGGAGGGGTCCATGTACCTAGGTTTCATGGACCTCTCCTCTGCTTTTGATTTGGTCAACAGATCAAAGCTATGGTTAAAATTACTTGATATGGGCCTGGATAGGACTATAGTTAATTTATTGGCCGACCTGCACTCTGGCCTTACTGCAAAGATTAGAGTTTCCTCGAGTGGAAGTTGTACCGATGTTTTTGCCTCTGAAAAAGGAGTTAGACAGGGATGCATACTGGCACCACTGTTGTTCACGTTATATGTGAACGCTTTGGAGCCTGCTCTCAGGGGCGTGACCAGCGACATTCCGCGTGCAGGGGATCAGGGGATTCCTGTTCTCCTTTAGGCGGATGACGCGGTTCTTCTTGCGCGCACCGGGGTGGGGCTTCAACGACTCCTGGATGCCTTTGAATCTTTCATGGGATCACTTGACCTGAAAATAAATGCAAAAAAATCTCAGGTTATGCTTATGGGTAGGGCATCCAGGAGACCTTTTCACAAAGTCTTCCTCTGCGGACAGGAAAAGCTTGTTCGCGTAACCTCCTTTCCCTATTTAGGGATCACCTTTGATGAGAAGGGTAGCTGGGGTCCCCATGTTAATAATAGAGCAACCATGTTGGCTAGAACATCTGCAGCCCTTCAGGGGTTCTCTAAAAAACTTGGGGGTAGGCCAATTGCAGCTGTTATTAAAATCTATAAGGCCAAATGTATCTCAGTGGCATCATATGGTGGCTCATTATGGGGACATAGGGGAGTGGAACCTTTACAGATAATGGAAAACAAATTTTTTAGATCTGTTCTGAGCGTCCCACAGTCAACTCCGTCCTACACTGTCCATATGGAATTAGGGGAAGGCTACATCACAGACCTGATAAAAACAGCACCTTTAGTTGCTTGGCTGAGGTTGTGGCTTAACAAAGAAATTCCTCTAAACCATATTATAATGAGAGACTGTTTGTCTCTGGACAAAGCGCATAATATCAGGTGGTTGACTTATATTAAGGAAACCTTTTTGAAGTTGGGAGGCCTGAGCTTTATACTGTAATAGATTCCATAACATCTAAAGATATTGTGTACACAAAACATGCAATGAAGGAGCTCCTATCCCTGGAAAGGGAAGAATCTGAATTGAAAAAACCCTGTGTCAGGGCCAGTTTAATATTGTCCATACCTAATGGCCCTGAAAGTTATCTGAACACGGTGACCCATCCTTACCACAGGTTTATTTTAACTCGCTTTCGTTTTAATCTGATACATTTTAATCTTGGTTTTTATCCTGTATGGAGTACTCCAGAAAAGGCGCCACCATGTTCCTGCGATCATTTCTCTGAGCAAAATACCATGCACTTTGTAATGTTTTGTAGTCATTACATTGATGCTCGGAGAATGTTCCTTGTACCTATACTTAAGGAAGCTGGATTCATCTTAGTTAAACCTGCTCTTATCTATCTACAACTGTTACAAACTCCCAGGATTATGTTTCATGTGGCTAGTTTTCTGGTGAGAGCTATTAGGAGCAGGAACATTAGATTAGAAAATGTGCCTACCTCCCTTTGTAGTACAGATTGTGCACTTTAATTAGGTTGCTTGTAACCATATTGGGACTGTAATTATAGAAACCACTGTAACAGGGACAATTGGTGTTAGTAACGATCATTTTGCTGGGGATTTCCTTATTACTTTAAGCTTCTTGCACATTAGCACTTTGCACTTTACACTTTTTTCTCGATATAAACTGTGTTATGGTGTATGATGATTTCTATCTCGTTGCATTTTAACTGTTTTTTAATTCTTTTTAATGTATGTATTTTTTGTATTGTCTTTAATGTAATATGTATTTCGCCATTGTCTTTGTATGATATTAAGTTATCGCAATAAAGTATTTTGACTGACTGACTGACTGACTGACTCCAATGTAGGCTGTAGTTTAAACAATAAATATAAAAGAAATTCTTGCATACAAAATACAACCTATGACCAAATGTATCGTATTAGCTTTAATTAAATATTATGCCAACTATACTTATTGAAATAGTATAGGTGATCTAAGTGTTAACTTTGGTTATATTTCAAAGAGAATACATTTATGTATTTAGTGTATGATATTCTATAAGTTCAATGAATTGCAAAGATCAATACAATTTTTTTTTGGCTTTTTACAATTCTGGAGTTACCATAAATCAGGGTTAGTGATAAGCATAATATTATTTTTTCTTTGTTGGTATTGGGATTCAGAGTCATTTTCAATGGGTTATAAGATTATGAAAGATTATGGCTCGTGAAATTGCACAGAAATGCTGCAAACACAGGCCTTTATCTGAATAATGGCATCCAGTATAAGAGGGATTGCAGTTTTGCAACTGTGCTTTGTACATTTCCCACAAGAAGATTCGGGACGCTATATCCTTAGCAGGTATGCAACTAAACCGCTCAATGTGTGTAGCAACATGTTTAAGGATTTTATATGTGACTTTTTGTGTTAATAATTACTTATAAACTAGGGAATACTAAGGATTTATAACAAATAAATCACATTCTGAATCTAATTTGCCTTGAGAGTAATATTTGATATATAAATGTATCATGTTTAATTAATTTTACGATCTTACTTTAAAATAGGTAAAGATCTTTTGAACTAGATTACAGTTAATGAAAATTGGTAGAGAAATGTAGTTCCTGCTGAACTCTGAAATATAAAATTAAGATTACATATGAACCAATGGTCTAGCCTCTATACTATGGGGCAGATTTATGAAGGGCTTGCGCCACGTTTACGCCGCCGTTGCGTGACGCAACAGCGCGGAAACGTGGCGCATCCCTGCGTCCTATTTACAACGTGACGCATCTAGGAGATGCGTCACGTTGTACAGCACTGCGCCATGAGGAGGCGTTCCTGCGCAGGGGGGGGCGTTCCTGCGCAGGAACGCCTCCTGAAAGTGACTGAGTGAAATCTATGAGATTTCACTCAGTCACTTTCAGGGCAATGCTGCGTCAAAACCCTGCGCCTGCTTGAAGCAGGCGTAAGGCTTGAGGCAGCATTGAAAGAATAGGCCCCCCAGAGCATTGCTGGAGCTGCGTCGCGCTTGCGACACAACTCCAGCAATGCGTCACTTTTACGGCACAGATGCGTGACGCATCTGTGCCGTTTTTGCCCCATGGTGCGCCGCATCATAAATGCGACGCACCATGGGTGGCGTAGCTGTGGCGCACTGTGGCGCATGTTAACTGGCGCATCCCTTGGGATGCGCCAGTTAACATAAATCTGCCCCTATATTTATAGATGGAAGTAGCTCAGTAACTTTAGAATTTAAGCTTTCAAATGAGATACTGAAGAGGGCAAGGTAATGATTTGCCAATGAGCTGGCATTCTGTTTGAAATATTTAAATAGTGGAGCATTGAATCAATTTTTAAACAATGATATTGCTTACAATGGTTGTTTAATTCTTGAATACTTATAGCTCTGTACTCAATTTACTGGTGCTAGCTTGCGGTGAGTTCAGACCTCTAATGGTCTAAAATGTTTTTGTAGTTTCAATCACTATGGGTCTAATTTCGATGTTGGTCGGACACCATTGTGGAATGGAACTTCCCCACCACAGGTTGGCGGTTCCACGGACTGTATTTGGATGAGACAGCCCATTAGGCAGTTGGAAACATCCATTTTTCAATTGCAGCTGGTGTGGCGAGCATAAAAGGGCTGCGACACAAGCTATTGAAAAATGTATGTTTACAAACAACCCTGCATGGTGTGGCAGGCCCACTGCAGTGCTGGGATGTTTGAAGGGCACCATAGGTGCTCCCCATGCCCCATAGCGGAGGGCCAGAGGTGAGGGAGCCCTGCTAGGCACCCCCAAAGTCACCTTCTGCCTGCCTTTTCATGGCGGGCCAACCATCATCAAAGGGCAGGCAGAAAGCCACATCATAATCCCGACGGGAGAGACAAGACTGGTTCTGTCATCATCATGGGATTATCATTCCATCCACTGCCCTGAAGGGCTGAGTCCATCAAAAACGGAGCGGAATCCCCCAAGGGTTTTCCTCCTACTGTCAGTATTGTAGTACGACGGTCAGACAAAAAACCATTGAAGTTGGGCAGAAAGCCTCTGACTAGCTGTCAGGTGGGTTTCCACCTGACATCGTAATCGAGTCCTATGTGTTTACTACCTATTTCAAATTTAACTCTGCCCTAAGGAAGTGAGTAAAATAAAAAATATGAAACGTGTTGAAAAAGGAAAAGTGGCCAAAAGATTGCATTGGTTGAAGGAAATATTTTTTTCGAATAAATTGTGAAGCAACAAATTAGCACTAAGCACCTCCAGCAGTACTGGTATTTTGTATTTATACAATGCATTGTAGGGGGCTTGAATGTTGCAATAAGAAGTGCACTGTAGCAGCCCCTCTACATTTCCTCCACTTATAAGTATAGAATGGTAAACCTTTTAACAAAATAAATACGATGTGTCAATCAGAGAAAAAAAAAATCCCTAGTAAATATGGCATTGGTGTTTCCATTACAGATAGACTGAAAAAACGATTTGCTGCAGGAACTATATAAAATTAATTATTAAAATATGTAATTATTTAGTTTTTACATGACTTTTGTCTGCTGTGAATGCTGCGCCCGGTTTCTGACCTCACCTGTCCCTGACATCGCTGGAATCCCTGTTTATCTGTTCCGGGTCCCCACTGCATGCCGCCTGCCTCCCGCTGCTACACTTGAATTACAGCACTGAGTGGCTGCCGAGTGGAGGGGGGGCCTCTGCTGCGAGGGGACTTCATTTACCATCAGCCTTTGCGGCCGGAGCCGCACCTGGGTAGCATTGCGACAAGCGGCGCATAAATTACCGCACTTCCTCCCGCGTCGCGGGACCGCGCGTGGGATTAGCCGGGCTAAGCCCAAGCCAAGGGCGGGCCCGTTTAAGCCCTTTAGAGACCGTTTGAGGCCGGGCTGGGCCCCCCTCTAACTTTTGAGCCCGAGTTTGGACTGAACGTATGTTTCACTTTTCATTCTTTATAAATTCATTTTCATAAGGGTTTCCAGCCCCTGATATTTTCTATTGCCTTTAACTATGAGCACACATGGGAGTAGGAGTAAAACGGCTGTGGGGGGGCCCCATTAATGGGCACTCTGGATAACTTCATCATAAGGGCAAACACTTTTATAGACCAAGGGATCTCACTAATGGAGCGCAGAGTGTCCCAAATCTTGAATTTGCAAAAAGATCATCTATGGGCCACCTTGCTACAGCAAAAACCCCCGAAGTAGTTAAGGGCATGGGCCCTACTGAAATCCATGCAGATATTCATACTGACAGATTTAGTTTGCTCAACACGGTAGATCTATCATTGTCTCATCTTTTATCTCATTCCCAACTGAGTTTGGATTTAGAAAAAAACCCGGATTTAGTCACTTTTATTACACCCGACAATGTGAGTGCTAGCCAGCTGAGGGGTAAGAAGGAGGGTGCCATCCCCAAAAAACTCAAGTCAAAAAAAGCAAAGGGAAGGGGCAATAAACTGCAAAAGACCAATGGGGATCCTGTTCGAACTCTGCATACAGAACATGACTATCCCTGTAACGTTGCAACTGAAGAGGCTTTGAGTATAGAGAATGTTGAGGCTCCGACTAACTTGACTAGGAAAAGTGTCAGTGGTGATGAGGTTGACATCTCACTCCTATCCAAGATAGGTAACCTTTTCAAACTTTACCTCTCGCCAATTGAGACAAAACTATCCCTTATTGAAAGACAGCTAGCCGATCTATGTGTTTTGTCCAAAAAGCAAAACATTTCGGGGGCTCAAAAAGTAGGGGGAAATAAACCAAATACTACGAAACCTCCTGATCATGCTAATTAAAATCTACCAGCATTAGTGACAAACACAAATCCCAAGCCGGTTTTAGTCCCTGAGAAGAAAGCTGTAACTAAAACTAAAGTTTGTGCTACCCCCCCTCGTGAGGGGAAGACTCCATCTAGGGCACATACCTCACAACCAAATGAAAATAAGAACGATGTAGGTCCAATCAAGAGAAGAGCGGTGAACCTACCCCCCGTAGTCATGATGGGGGTTCCGGAATTGGGTGACGCCACTGAAGAAGCAAACTGGTCATTAAAAAACAAGGTCCAACATTGGCTGAACTCAAATCAGCCTTTACCACCTTACAGGTCAAGTAAGATCTTGACGGTGCGTAGGGTGATGTGGGTGGGACATGAGAGGAAATCCCTACAGGGTGACTGTATCCTGATTACCTTTGCGGATCCTCACATAGTTGATCGATCACATCTGCTCATGGAACACGCAGGATAGATATGAGGGAATTGCAACTAGACGACTCTCCTTCTTTTATCCACCTAGAAGCGGATCAACACGTGATTGGGTCATTGATAGAAATTGGTACAAAACAGGGCATTGTGATTGGGGTGGAGACTGGGGGATGTGGGGTGTGCAGCCCACCACAGAGCTAGCTTTCAGGGACAACTGGGGTGACTTTCCCACCACAAATAGGTTTAGCTGCCTAGAGATGGTCGATTGACGGCCAAAATCCACCAGCTCATTTTATAGTGAAAATATGGATCTCATAGCTTCCAAAAAAAAGAGACAGTGGGCTTACAAATGGTTGCGCTATTCTCTTAGATACACCAATGGTCAAAGATAAAAGTGTAGTCTACACCACTCCTGGTTTGCCATCTGCAGGTTTAGACAGTACTGCTGAAGGTAACAATTTGGCCCTGACTTGTCATACTTGCCCTGTTGTAGCGGAAGAGGTTGCTGGAGAAGCAGTAGGGGGGGTATTGCAACTATATCTCGAATCAGAGGCCACTTTTGAGACAAACCCATCAGTAGTAACAACCATCCTCCCACTGTTTGATCCAAGGGGTAAGCTGGCCCTTTTATCTTGGAATATAGCGGGCCTATCTAGCAAAGTGAAGGACCCTGACTTCCTGGCATTTATAGATAATTTTGATATAATTTGCCTTCAGGAATGCTGGGAATTATCTGAGATACATCTAAATGGTTTTCGTACCTTTTTTTATCTCACCACAGCAGACTACCAGGGGCAAGAGTTCAGGTGGGTTATGTTCTTTTAAATCCATCACTGCTAATGTTTTAGTAAAATGCCCACCTGGCAAGGGTAACAACTATTATTATCAGACACTAACACTTGCGATGGGAGAAAATCAGCATACCACCTTGATCAATTTTTACAATAACATGCTATTTGAGCATGACTTAGGTTTCGTAAATGAGTTTTGTAACCCCCAAGTTGAGTTCTCACCAACCTTATTGGGAGGGGTTCTAAGTCGGTGATTGATTTTATGCTGATCACCACAAGTTATCACTACAACATCCAATCATTTACCCGAGAGGACATTGCTCTTAGTGATCACTTTCCTATTACTGCAACTTTTAGCAGGGGAGTGTAGCGAGACCAAGGATCCATTGTAGCAGAAAATCTATATAATCATGACATCCACTTAAATAGAACAAATGGCTACTCAATAAAATGGTGTAGGGTTGATCCCATAGGTTTCCTGCAAAGTCTAGTAGCAGATCATCTCCCTGACTTTATCATTTGTCTTGCGGAAAATCCTAAGCTTCAGGAGGTTATGGCAGCTTTCCAGAAAATTAGTACACAAATTAGCGGCAAACTGACAGCGTTTGCTCGGGGGGGGATAGCTTTAAATTGAAGGGTTGGTTTAACTCAGATTGTAGCAAGGCACATGCCCTTCTGAAAAGAACCTTAAAATCTGAGCCAAGAATTCCTCTAGATATAACGTCTGCCAGAGCAACATATAAGCTTGCCCTGAAGAAACGTAAAATTGAACTGAAAGAGACTGCGTGGGGTGAATTACTTAAGGCGTGTGCATTAAGAGACAATACTGCCTTCTGCAGAGCAGTAAATGCTCCTTTTTTAGTGGAAAGAAGCTGCGACACGATAGAGATTGCCATCGAGGAGGCGGTTTGGGTAAATCATTTCACCGAGCTCTGTAAAATAGACGATACTGTCAGATTAGCTAGGATTAACACAAATGAGCATGTATCCTTAGAGTATACTTCCCACGAATCATTCCCTCTGGATATAGCCTTCTCCTTAGAAGAGGTGGAATTGGCCATTGTAGAAAGTTCTAACAGCAAGGCCCCTGGCCCAGATGGGATCCCTATTGATATTTATAAGGAAAACACCGCCCTATGGGCACCGCTCCTGACTAATGTGTTAAATAGTTATAACAAAGTAGTTTTTCCGTCCACTTGGCAGGATGCGATAGTAGTGCCAATTTTTAAAAAGGGCGATCGAAACGATCCTAAATGCTACAGGCCTATTTCTCTCCTTGACTCCCTCATAAAAGTAGTTGGTCAAGTTATACTAAATAGACTGCAGTGATGGGCCAAGGATAAAGACATCTTATCTAAATTTCAATATGGGTTCAAGTCTGGTTTGGGCACTGTTGAGCAAGGACTTAACTTGGCTTTGTTGATCAGTAAATATAAGACTGCCAAAAAAAGGGAAACTTATTTATGACATTTGTTGACCTTAGTTCAGCATTTGACTGTTTAAGTCACAATGTCTTGTGGGACACTCTGTTTCAGATGGGAGTGGATTCAAATATTCGTAATTTTTTAATGGAACTATACAGAGGGGCAGGCGCAAAGGTGCGTCACAGTAAGAAAGGTGAATGCACAGAGAAGTTCCCAATAATGAAGGGTGTTCGACAGGGATCTATACTGGCTCCCTTTCGTTTTAATCTTTATATCAATAGTGTAGCAGACCACCTAACACAATTGGATGCACATTATCCTCAAATTAATGGCACTATGGTGCCTATTCTACTCTACGCAGATGATGCGGTAATCATGTCAAGAACCCAAGTAGGCCTCCAGAAGGCGTTAACTAGATTTTCAGTTTATATGGGATCTAGGGGCCTAAAAGTAAATAACGGGAACACCTTTACTATGTGCTGCTCATCCAAAAACAAGATCTCTTGCTACACTTTTTTAGAGCAGTCAAAGATAGGAATAACAAGTACTTTCTCTTATTTGGGGGTTGTTTAACACAATAAAGGTACATGGACTACTGCTTTCACTACCAGGTGCTTAGCTTTTTCACGAGCTATTGGGGCATTAACGCAGTTTGCAAATAAGCTGGGTGGCAGGCCCGTATGCATTCTGCTTGATATTTACAAAGCCAAGTGCGTATCGACTGCCATATATGGAGCCGGCATTTGGGGCATCTCAGATTGTCAGGATATCCAGGCAAGGAAAAATAGCTTCCTCAGATATCTGCTAGCCGTTCCTAGATCTACTTCAACCTATGCCTGCCATAAGGAACTTGCCTTGGTCTACATCACCGATTTAATTAGGATCAGCCCAGTGCTGCTCTGGAACAAGATCTGGACCTCCACTGAAACTGATCTTAATAGGGCAATCATTGAAGATTGTATGAGGCTTGAGGGGTCTACAAATATACAGTGGCTTGCCTATGTCAAGGATTTTCTAACAAATATAGGGCATCCAGAATTTTATTATACACCTTTATTGATAACCTCCATGCCCAAATAATCCTTAAAGAAAAATGTACCTCTTTTCTGGCTGATCAATGTTGATCAGTCGAGGGAATGAAGGCTTCTGTCCTTCACCATCATTCATTATTGCAGGAGCCTGGTGTGCAGCTTTATTTGCGCCCCGAGTTGGGAAGTTATGATAGAATGCTACTAGCACGATTGAGAATGGGTAACTTCTTTCGCATGGTCACCTTCCCAGCCATTAATGATTGGTGCTAAAACTCAACTAACTGCCCATGTGATGATCTTTCCGTGTAGTCTACCATTCATTGTATTCTTTTTTGTAAATTGTATGGGTGGGGAAGGACAAGATATTTAATCCCCTTGTTAAAGCGTGGGGGTTTAAGGCAGTGTAGACCAGCCCTTTTTAAGATTTTACTACTCCAGGATGAAATAACCATTTTTTCTGTATCAAAGTTTTTAAAATTCATTATCAGATGTAGAACTTCCATGTTCTAACGTATTCCTGAACTGCACTGGGCACTTTGTGTAAATAAGTCTGGAAATGTATTGATGTAGTCAAACTGTATTCTTCTGTTTTTAAACCAATTCCTGATTTTAATTGTTTTTAATGTTATTACATGTGCTTTTATGGTTTTTTATGAAATCGAATAAAGCTATCTTTGACTTGACTACATGACTAAAGCAATAACTAGTTGGTTTGCATTGATCAATACTGTCACTCTTGGATACCAGATTTACTCTGAGATAATAAAGAAAAAGTGATTGGCACAACTCAGTACAACAGAAGGCCTGGGCAGTTAACTTTGTTCAGTTCGTGGAGTTTGTAGAGTGTTCTGCACTCTGCAGAGTTCGCGGAATGCAGTAAACTCTGTTTTGTGATGTTCAGCTCAGTTTTTTCCCCGCTCGGGATCGCAACCGGTAGGTTTGCGTGTGTGAACAATAAGTTCTTGAGTGCAAGCTTCTGCTTGGGCAGTATTACCAGCACAGGCTACAGTTCACACTGCACTCCCCCACTCGTGGAACTTCGCAGAGTTTTTTGTAACTTTGCGGAGTTCCGCATAGCAAAACTCAGCAAATTATGCCCAGACCTAAACAACAGTAACTATGAAGGACACATTTTATGACGGGTATAAAAGTTCTCATAGGCATCTTTTAGAATGCTCCAAAGGAACAATCACTTTTGAGATCAAAGCCAGTCAGGTGGCAGATGTATGATTCCAAAAAGAGCCTTTCCAATTTTCAGCAATCAACCATTGACATAGTGTTGTATGAAATGTAGTGTATGCTAATGTGCTCGCAAATAAGGTGGGCATTCAGGTGTGTATTCAACATGGTAGACACAGAGGTGAACCAATGCAATCCTGCAAAACCACTGGGCCCATTCATATTCAAATGTTAAGTATGTCTTCCAAACCACACAAAAACAATGGCATTAGGCATGCATCATCACTACAGCCATATGCCCTACTCACACACTATGCAAAAAAGCTCACATTAGACAGTAATCTCACCATTTAACTTCTGCCTCACTAAAGCAAAACCAATGTAAGCCATCTTCTTTTTTTTCAAACATCGGAAGCAGGTCCTTTTGATATCATTGATTACTCCAGAGCATGCCCCATGTTGAATGCCACCACATACACAATTGCTAAAAAATGCTGACCTGCATTTTAAATATGGGTTAGCAATGTTGCACAGGCAAGTGCCCCAAAGCACAGACCATAAACACTCATACTGTGTCAAGACCTAGATAATTACACTGGAGCAAATACAACCACTTGTAGCCTGTTCCTTGGAACAGAAGGAACGAGTAAGAATTCGCCGGTGAGCTATGACAAAATGTGGGGGAGTGGTTAGAGATGGAGGTACTGAGAGGATTGTTCTCATTAAAGACTCTATCATCTGCTAAGTCTTCTTCCGATTTTACATGCAAACATATTGTAATTGCAGAAATTTCTACCTATTTTCATATCTGAACTGTCCTCTGTCTGAGAAGGGCTCAGTTGTATTACCCAGTAATGTTAAGCAGAAAAATGCTTTGAGGAAATTACAATAAAAAATAAAGATCTTGAGTGCTCTATAGAGAAACTATGATTGACCTTACTTGCATTAATTCACTATATCTTCTGATGAGGAATCCTTGCTTGCTTTAATACATTTCAACATGGCGGTATTCGGGGAGGAGACAAGATGGCTAGCTGATGCCGTCTTTGAGCACAGGACGCGAGGAGCTCCAGAGGCTTTTCTTTTGTATTAAAGTTTTATGCTGACAGGCGGATGGCAGATGGAAATTCGCTAGGAAATACCTTAAAAATGAGGGATTTGAAGAATTAAAAGAGTGACTTAGGAGTGACGAGTCAAGGCGCCATCGAAAAAAGTGCTGGACACTGGGGTTACTGTCTACTTGATATTGCCAATACCATAACACATGCCCAGAACTGTCCTCGCACACTCTTCTCTGTGGTAAAAAACTGACAGGTGCAGACTCTACTCCTGCCCCCCCTGTTTTGAATGAGGCACAATGCAATTCTATCGCTGAGTTTTACATTACTAAGGTGGAACGCATCTATGATTCCTTGAATCCTTCATCTTTGAACGAGGAATTATCTATGCCAGTGCCCGTCCATAACAGCCAGCCTCCCCCGACGGTCAAACTTACTGACTGGCACTTTTTGACGATGTCTCTTTTGCTCGCTGCCTAGAGAGCATTAAATCTGGCTCCCCCCCATGACCCTTTACCGGCCAAGATCCTTAAACAACTTGATTTGGATTCTCGTCGCGTTGTGATGAAACTCCTCAATTCCTCGTTGATGGAGTCTCATGTCCCACAGGAGTGGAAACATACGAAGATTATTCCTCAGCTCAAATAGGATGGAGCTGATGTCTCTAACCTATCCAACTTTAGGCCTAGTTTGTTGTTGCCCATTTTTTCTAAGATCTTGGAAAGGCACCTCAACTCACAGCTGACTCTTTTGGTGGAGAGTTCAGGCTTCCTGCGTCCATCACAATCTGGCTTTAGACCACATCATTCCACTGAGACCCCACTTCTTGGAGTTACTGAGAGTTTACGGCATGGTATCGATCGTGGGGAAACATCTGCACTTATACTTTTGGATTTAAGTGCGGCGTTCAATACTGTGTCCCATTCCATCCTCCTTGCAACTCTTCAATCCTTGGGAGTTGAGGGCTCTGCTCTGGCTTGGATAGCCTCTTTTTTAAGTGGACGTACTTTTCAAGTCTTCTCAGCTAAAGCATCCTCTAACATTTGCTCATCGGCATACAGCATTTCCCAGGGGTCTATCCTTAGTCCATTATTATTTAACATCTATGTTAGACCCCTGGCCACTATTGTGGAGGAAGCCGGTCTTACTTTATTTTCTTACGCTGATGACACGCAAATTATTTTCTCCCTTTCCAATACGGAAGGTAATAACATCTCGGCTCTCAAGCAGGGTTTGACCCGAGTTTTGGAGTGGATGCAAGGTAATTTCCTCAAGCTAAATGGGGATAAGACCGAGGTTGTGATCCTGGGCAAAGGTAAAGATCTATGTGGTCCTCAACATTGGCCAGAGAGTATGGGTCCTACCCCTCAACCCGTTGCTCAGGTTCGCAATCTCGGATTCCTCATTGATGAAAATCTCACAATGCGGCAACGGGCTGTTAGAGTGGCCTCCATCTGTTTTGCCACCTTAAGATGGCTTCAAAAAATCTTGTGGATGCTCCCCACCTCCACACAGCGGACCGTGGTCCAGGCATTGGTAGTCTCTCGCCTGGACTACGGTAATGTTCTTTACCTCGGCGCTGATTCAACAACAGTGAATAAACTCCAGGTCTCCCAAAATGCGGCCGCACGGCTTCTACAAAATATTCCCCGGAGAACATCTGCTCTTCAAGCCCTTCGCGACCTGCATTGGCTGAGAATAACAAGTAGAATCAAATTCAAAGCCTTATGCCTCATTTTTAAGATAAAACAGGGCTCAGCCCCGAGGTATCTACATGATCTCATTCAGGCTTATAAACCCAGCCGTTGTTTGAGATCATCGGGAAAAGGCGATTTAATTGTTCCCAGATTTAGGTTGGTGAAGATGGGCGGCCGCTCTTTCTCTCATCTAGGCACTAAGTCTTGGAATGCTTTGCCCATGACTTTGAAGTTGGAGACGGATCTTCTCCGCTTCCATAGGGGTTTAAAAACCTGGCTATTTAAGCAGTGGTCAGAGCAGTTTTTTTTCTTTAGTTGTCTTCATTGATAGTTTGCTTGGTAGTTCATTCTTTCTTCAGTCTGTCCCTTGGCGCCGGGAAACCTATTGCGGGTAGCTGTGTGCCTTATAAGTTTAAATAAATAAATAAATACATTTGTAATTGCAGGGGAAACGACTGTCTGCTAATTCGGGGGAAAAGAAGAGACTTACCGGATTGAGTGATTAAGCAGTGATTGCACACCCGTACTGAATGCTGGCAGTAACGCGAATTGGCCTCCAGCACTTACCATCCACGCAGGTAGCTGTGTCTTTGGGGGCTCAGCTGACCCTGCCAAGACTGTATTACTGCTCTACACCCTGTTTGCAACTACTGGAGGTTTCTAGGCGACTGCCGATTATAGCACCTCCAAAGAATATGGCAAGGAGTACTCGAGCAGCGAATCGCACAATGGTAAGTGGTGCTGGCAGTTTGGAGTGTGATTTAGGCGCAGGGGGCTAGAAGACGGATATTTCCGGTCAACCAAAAGGCGCTGGAAAGTTTGAAAAAACGGTGTTGCGTTTCCTACAAACTAAGCAATAATCGTGTTGTTTATGACAGAAGGGGCAATGGAAGCAAATGCTAGCAACAGATTAGCAGAAATGGTTGAACATGCTATAGAAGAGCAACAAAGTATCGCAACACCCCCAGGCTTCAGCCAAACAGATAAAGTGAGCGGAGCTTGTGGTGTTAATACGAGCTCTCAAAATGAAGAAATAAATTGCCCCGACGACATTTGTAATGAGAAGCAAGATCAGGTGTTTGTGGATACTAATTCAAGTGTTGAAACAGTAACTAAGTTGGCTGGTGAAGTTGCTGTAGATGTCAAACTTGAAGAGATTAATAAAGTAAATGAAGAAAATCATTGTTTAGTAACTCTGGAAGTAGATTTGTCAGGACTGTGCCAGATGAACAATCAAGGGTCTGGTTCAACATTACTGGAACCAATAGCTGCAGCATTGGATTTAAGAATAGACGCAATTGAGGGGTGGAATTTAGCAAAAAGCAGTACATATGATTTAGAGGGCAGTATTCTACCAATTCAGAAGGAGAACAGCATTATCGTCCCTGCTTCAATCACTGACCTCCTGAACGGCTCCATATTAGCTAATCATGACAATGAAACAACTTCTTTAGCAGGGTGGGTCAGAGAAGGGTCAGATAAATTAAAAAAGGGCAAAATCCTGGTAAGCTGCAAAATCACCCGTCGATAAAGCAGAAGCAACAATTTCAAACTCACTAGTTGGAAAGAAGAAAATCCCAAGAGCTAACTTAAGAGCTAAGTCAATGACTAGAACACCTAGGTGTGCGAAGAGTGAGCCATTAACCGGATCAGACCAGCAGTCCAGTAGCCAGAAAAGGGTGCAGTCTAAAAATGCAGAAACAGTGAGCCCTATACGATGGTCGGTGCAAGCAAAAGGAGGGGTAAAAACTCTGATATCTCGGTTATCGGATGCTGGCTTAGTGGATGATGTGTGTGGGGCACTGGGGGGGATACTATCAAGAATGGGCGTTACATTATCACTACTTTTATCGGCAGGAAACTGCAGATAAAGCGGCGATAATGGGCTTGATAATATGCTCTATGAATTCCAATCGAAGCCCATGTTAGATGTCTTCACATCTAACATGAGCTTCGATTGGAATTCATAGAGCATATTATCAAGCCCATTATCGCCACTTTATCGGCAGTTTCCTGCCGATAGAAGCGGCGATAATGTAAAGCCCATTCTTGATAATATGCCCCTCAGACTTTCAGTGGAAGGGACCCCTGTGGACGCATCAGAGGAAATTTGTCTTCAGCAAGGGGAGAGCCCACCGGGGGAAGAGGAGGAGGGAGAGGTACGTGATGAGGATCCCCAAGAAAGTTAGGGCAGATAACCAAGTCATACAGCAAGCCGAAAGACTCCCACTTGTGCAACGAAGGCAAGATGCACGCTTCCCAAGTCCTCTTCTCATTTATTTTGGGAATTTATTTGCTCCGGCAAGCTGTCTTTTTGGAAGGCAGGTCCTAGATCGCCTATTACTGTTGAATCTTTTGCAAATTATTTTCGTTCAGATTTTTGTAAAGCAACAATGGGCAGGCGTTGGCAGCTTAGACAACTGATCGATCCACTTAAAAATAGTGGAGCACAAGTGTACTTGCAGGAACCAGCACGTTTGAAAGCAGTACGAGAAGGGCACTCATATTTTTTTATGTCTGAAAGGGAAGCAAAAGAGGCACTTCATAAATGGCAGAAGGTGTGGGAGGGAGCAGGTACGAAGGGCTAAGGGTGGACATATTACTGCTAAGGATAAGTCAGGTTTAAAATTCTTTGTGTCTATAAAGTGGTATTTTCTTGGTTTGTGTTCTGATTTGCATTTTAAGTTAGCAATGGGATGTTAGCCTCGGGAACTATCACGGGGACTGGATCTCAGGTAGCTGCCAAATCCATCGACAGCTTTGAAAGAGGATAATTCCTCCTTCTAGACGTAGGGGGTGGGCCAACCTCCAGCGGAGGTTTAGGGGTGTGGGTGGTGGTGGGTGGGGTTCAAAAAATGGAAAAGTCAACTGGAGGTTAACAAGAAATAAAAAAAATAATAAAGGAACTGGAAAAAGCACTGACATGATGGTGTTAGAAGTGATAGGTAACAGAGTTTATTTTTGTTGTGGCATGGTTTAAGTGTTTAGCATGGAATGTGGCAGGTCTGAATAGTAAGATCAAGAGGCAATTTGTGGCTAGAAGAATTGAAAATGCATAAACCACAAATAGTTATGTTGACGGAAATGCATCTTACGTATAAGGATCGCTGCTTGCTAAAACAACTGGGATTCGAAGTAATAGTTTGTACAGCACTTGCTGATAAAAATGGGAGGTGGGCCATAGCTCAGATGATGATTAAGGAGAGGAAATATGTATTTTGTGTACTGTATGGCCCTTATATAGACGATCCTTCTATATTTGATGGGATAAATGCTGAACTGTTGAATTGGGAAGGTGAACGGGTGGTGATGGGTGATTTTAATTGCGTCATGGATTATGGAATTGATACAACTAGACGGGGGGCATTTCATAGAATGCGAAAGACAAGGACTGCAAATAAGGAGCTAGGGCGACTACAGGGTATGAGGGATGTGTGGATGACACTTTATTCAAATTTTCCATGTTATATTTACTATTCTGTTCCACACAAACTTAATTCAAGGATAGACATGGCTTGGGTCACAGCTTCTATTTTATGGACAATGGATATGGAAATATGCCCAAAAGTAACTTCAGGCCATAACCCTATTTTTTAAATATTAAATATCCCTGATGAGAATAAGGCACCTAGAAATTTCTCGTTTTCTAGGTATTTATTTACAGACGAGGAGTTCCTGGCTAAGACCAGTGGGGAATGATTTTGCAGGATCTGCCTCTCCCATCGTGATAAGGGATACATGTAAGGCTGTTATTAGAGGTTACACACAACAGTATATTCTCCAGCAAAATAAGGATCAAAGAAAAGAAGATAAGGAGACTATCTTGGCAATACGTGTGGCAGAAGACCAGCACACAGAGGCAGCTTTGAGGGGGGCTAGCGATTTGGACAGATTGGAACAACTGGGATTTACTTTAATTGATCTCAGATCAAAGTTGAAAAGTAAATTTAGGGAAAAAGTCATGGCAAGCTATAGTAAATATTGTAGGTTGCAATATGAATTTGGGGAAAAAATTGGTAAGATTCTTGCTTTGAAGGTTGCAGACGACAGGGCTAAGGCTCATATCAATGGTATTTTGTATGAGCAACCACAACAGATATTAGAACAGTTTGTTTTGTATTATCAAGTACTGTATACCCCATTGTCTTATCCTAAGCAAGAGGATATTTTCATCTATATTCAGAATAGTTCCCTGAAAAATATGGGGATGGAGACATCTGATTTACTTGATGAAAATATATCAGGCTAAGAATTTGATAGGGCAATTAGTGCTCTACCTTCGGGCAAGGCAGGATTGGAAGATGCGATTCCCCTGGAATTTTATAAGATTTTTAAAGATGTCTTGCTGGCACCACTCAATCAGGTAATAGAGTTTATTGGTACTAACGGCAAAATTCCTGATTCATGAAATAAGACGCAAATATTTTTTCCTGCAAAAACACAAACCAGGTGAGGAATGTGGGTCATATGGGCCGATTTCACTTTTAAACGCTGATGTAAAAATATATGCGACAATTCCCACTAATCGTTTATCCCCTATAATGCCTAATATGCTCTCTTGTCTCCAGCATGGGGTTATCCAAGGGAGGAATACAACAGCCCATGTCAGCATGGCAGTGACTGTTTTTGATGTGGCAGATATAAGACCCACCCCACTCGGTATGATATTATTAGACCAAGAGAAGGCATTTGACTGAGTGTGGGCGGAGTTTTTTATGAGCTACACTGTCAGCTTTTGTGATCAAGGGCCAATTTAAAAAGCAGATACAAGTTTTATATGATAAGCCTTGTGCTAAACTAGCGTATTTAGGGTTGCAATCATCAACATTCCCAATACTTTGTGGCACTCGTCAGGGGTGCCCCTTTTCACTCCTACTATTTGCTCTTTAGATAGAGCTGTTTATTCTTACAAAATATACATATACGTGCTTTTGAAGCTGGAACAAAGTTGCTTAAAGTCATCGCATATGCAGACGACATCGCGGTTTTCTCAACAGAACCAGCAGAAGCGCTACAAGCGATAACAATTGCAGCTAGTAAGTTTGGTTTATTTTCAGGCCATAAGTTAAATGTAAATAAGACTCAAGTTCTTAATTACAAACCCACGGCTTCTCTAAAGGGAGTCTGTTCGGTGGTCACATATTTGGGTGTAAAAATAGCTGCACAAATAGGCAGAATATGTTCTTTAAACTATGAAGACCTACTGGAAGAAATGGCTATATCTCTAAGAAAATGGCATAAATTGCCTATAGGTATGATCAGTAGAATCAACATCATAAAAATGAAGGTCTTACCTAAGTTTCTTTATTTTATTTGTTCTATTTCAATACGGGTTCCGAATTCATTTATTATGCGATAAGATGGAATCTTAAGTAGCTTTATATGGGGATACAAGAAAGCATGACGAACAATAGATTGGTTAAAATTACCCTTTAGCCAAGGGGGTCTGGAATTTCCAGACTTTAAAATGTATTTTTGGCCACTTGCTTTATTCGTTTTTGGAGTTTTATTAACTCTGTGAGTACCCTTTTTAGTCACGAGTTTACGTTAGCAACCGAGATTAATATGTTTCTGTACAGAATCAACGACCCAAATTACTTACTGAAGGGGGTTGAATTTAAGACTATACGGGACAATGTACATATATGACATGCTATATGCTTAGGAACAATATCTCTGTTTATCATGGCAAATATTCACTATGGCATAATCCAGGTTTGCCAGAGATATTCCAGGATGCTATGGGCAGTAAATGGGGAAGCTGTGTTGTTAAATGTCTGGGGGATCTGTACGACTATAGTGGTTTTATTTCATTTGAGAGACTGCAGATCAAACATAAATTGCCTGATTATATGCTATTCAAATACTATCAGATCCGGGATTACTTCTTAAGAGACATAAAATTGGTAAATATAACTGACTCTGAGATATGGGATTTTCTAAATGCAGTAGAATCGAAGAAATTGATTAGTATGGTTTATAAATGGTTAAGCAGCCATAGAGCAGATGATTGGGGGAGATTAGCAGATCGATGGAGCAAGGTGCTAGGTGAGCCAGTAGCGGCTAATACTATATCTCAAGCTTTCAGAATAATAGACAAGGCTGTTCACTCTACGAACTTGCGATTGCAACAACTCTGTATGCTGTGGCTCTTATACTATACTCCGGAAAGAATAGCTAAGTAGTCAGCTGATAGTGCTATGACTAGTGATCGTACAAGGTGCCCCAGATGCAAACTATACAAAGGCTGACATAACACACATGGTGGTAACTTGCCCAGTACTGTATACTTTTTGGCTAGATGTTGGGAGTGTTCTTTCGCAGAAGTTGGGAATAGCGGCATCTCTACCACTTAGGGAGATTATGATGGGATATAGTTCCAAACATCTTAAAAATAATAGCTTATTTTACAAATGTTTGGTCTCTGCAAGATTAACCATAGCCAGGGAATGGATTTCACCGAAACCACCATCTGTCATGGATCTGTGGCTGTTAGTGAGAAAAATATATGATATGGAACAGGCACTGGCTAAAGTAAGAGGTCTTCGCTCAATGGTAAAGTTTACAACAATTTGGGCGTCTCTGTTTCTGACGGAATGAAGTTTCTGTGTTAAATTGCATAATCTTGGAACAATGTAAATTTAATCTGTATATTTGTTTTTTTATTGTACACACTGCTTTGTGTTTCTGTATCAACTTTCAGTTGACAAATAAAAAAATATATAATACGTTTCAATATGAAAGATCTGTGTTCACCTAAGAATTCCCAGTTTTCTCCCAACTGTCCATTGGATCTTTCATTCAATTCACACCAGTGAAGGGGAATTGCCAATAGAGTATCTGCAATCCTTGTTCTCATAGCAAGGAGTAGCAAAGACAGAAGCTTACCTTTCATGTGCAAAACTCCTTGTACGCTTCATCATTGTCAAAGCTATTGAAGCACTGCTTTTCACCGGATAAAACCTCCTTAACTAGCATTTGGACAATGAGTTGGTTTCCTCTTATAATGGCAGTAGGATTTGCAGGAGTTCTGAAATCCTCCAAGGTCCAAAATGGCTAATGGGAATTTCAAAATTTGCTTTCTTGTGTGTCTCTTCTTCTCAACCATACTTGGCAAACTGCTATAAGGCCTTTGCAGAAATGATAAAAATGTCTAAGGCCACAGCTTTCTCTGAGGCCACACATACCTGCCACAAACCAATGCAAGTGGATCTGTCTGCCATAGTCACAGATGACATAAACTAATGGACAAAACTAAGATATCCCCCCCCACCTGGAGGGACATTTGTGGCCTTTGATTTTCGAGGGACCTGAAGGACCAGGGAGTTCTGAAGTAGTGTGTACTTCACATATATTTAGCCATTCACAGTGAAGAACTAAGGGGCATATTAGCAACGCTTTGGATAAATACCGCAAAGCGCGCTTAGCGAGTATTTTTTCATCCCCGGCTATCGCTGGATTCCATCGCCAAGATAGCACGTTATTAGCAACCGCTATCTCCACGGCGATGGAAAACCCAGCGATGGAGGCGAAAAGCGGGATTATTGCATGAATTACAGCGATAATGACCCAGCGTTAGGGGGGTGGTTGCTGATAGGCCATGGTGGTCTCAGCCACACAACCCGCCACCCCATTGAGTTTTATGGACAAGTCAGGTTTTGAGCAGGTGTAAAAAACCAGTGATAACCACGGTTAGCGCGACATTCATCGTCGCTAACCGGGTCCCAGGGTCGCATTGCTGATAGGAGTTAGGTGTGTTTGTGAGTAGATTCCTGTTGTTTTCATGGGGCATGCCAGGCCCATAGTCATGCCCTTATTCATGTGGAATTATTTTGAGGCCTAGTTTGAAAGGCACACACACTCTTAAACTGACTGCTTGCTGTAAGACTTCTGAACAGGAGGAAGAGACATTTCTTTAGTGTCCAGCTCTTCACACTCCAAACCAGCAGATCCTAGGACTTCACCAGTTTCTGTCATGCTTTATCATACTCTCGAATCTTGAGTCACAAGAACTCAACTCAATAGCTCCAGACTTACAGTCCTAGCACCTGTATTATTGCTCTTTTTCCAGTACCTGCTGGAAAATGAAGCTCCAAGTAATATCATTGAGCTACCCAATCAGGAATTCAGTTTGCTTCCTCATGAGAATGTCACAGTTTCATATATACATGCCGTATTTAAGACTGTATTTATCTAGTGGTACAGCACTACCAAATTGGCCTTGTAGCATATTTTTCAGAATTATGCTGGTTCTGTGCAGGTTGACACTTTTCTAGGCTATATAGATACTTCTTTTGAGTCTTAGTATTTTTGACTTTCATCTTGAGTATGTTTAGTTTAGATTTTTACACTACCCAGATTAAGGATTTCCTTTAAGTAGAGCTGCAGCGCACCAGCACTCTCAGTTATTGTCACAATGCATAGTGTAATACATAAAGACAACGGTTATTCCAGGACAATCTACCATGAGTATGTACTAGTGCAGGTGAGTTGTTCTAAATAACTTTATGTTAATATTATGTGAATAATAACTTATAGGCGTGTATTTATTTGGATTTATGACACAATCAAACATGCATTGCTAACTAGTCCTGTCTATTACAGAGAAACTGCAGGACAAGACACTTTGGGGCATATTCACAAGGACGTAAGTTCGATTTATCCCCACCGTACCGCATCAAAAGCGAAGTTAGATTTAACTCCCCTTTCAAAAGCTGGTGCAAACTGCGGACATTGCCAGTATTCACGCGATAACTGCCCTGTAATATTTCACCGGGGTGGACATCACCAACTAACCCTAATGAGATGCAGAGTAGGCGTTCCCGTGCAAAAACACACGAAAAAACTACAAAACCACTTACACAACAAAATGCCAGATCTGGAATGCAAACCATAAACCGGCGATAAGCCGCTGTAGCAGCAGGAGTTTAACACCTGCCCAGACCTGGTGTCGGACCACAGCTTGCACCACAAAAGGTATCAGAGCCCAGAGCCACACCTGAAGGACAACAGATGCCATGGAGCCAACAATCGTGCAGTTCAGAGCCCTAAGGGGGTCCCCAAACATCCACCGCCACCACCCCCAGGACTCCCCTCACCAGCACCCCCTGAATACAGATATGCCACAACAACTACACATAAACATGTACCAAATATTCTGCATGATGTCGCACAATCACATCTGGTGACATGCATGTGCCATCACAAAAATGAGCAGCACACATTCACTTACGAAGCAACAATTGAAAATGTATTAAAATAAACACTGAACAGAAATGAACACACATGGCGGCTCCCTTTCGGACAATCTGTACGTCACAGCCTTCAAGACAAAAATCAGGATGAGACGGGGTGTCCCGCACACATCATGGGACAGAGAGAGAGAGCGAAGGAGAGAGAGAGGAAGAGAGTGTGAGAGAGAGAGAGAGAGAGAGAGAGAGAAGAAGAGCGGGGGAGAGAGAGAGAGTAGAAGAGCGAGAGAGAGAGAGAAGAAGAGAGGGGGAGAGATAGAGAGAGAGAAGAAGAGGTGGGAGAGAGAGACAGTAGAAGAGAGAGAGAGAGCAAGAGAGACAAGAAGAGAGGGGGAGAGATAGAGAGAGAGAAGAAGAAGGGGAGAGAGAGAGCCACTCCTGCGTACCCAGGCCACAGTACTCACCTGCTGTTACCAGTGTATCTCCAACCACATGCTGGTATGTAGTGCAGTTCACCAGGTCTCACATCTGAGACAGACCCGTCATCTGGAACAGAGTACAGATACATGAATGGCACAGTACAAACAATTGCACAAGATATAATTGCCTGCCAGCCCATGCGCCCCCAGGCAGAGGCACCCCAGCCCATATCGCTGCCCATCAGAACATGCCCGCCCCTGCGCACCCAGGCAGAGGCACCCCAGCCTCTCCCGCCGCCCATCGGAACATGCCCACCCCTGCGCACCCAGGCGGATGCACCCCAGTCCCTTCGCCCCTATTGTAACATGCCCCCCTGCACACCCAGGCCTCACTGCTCACCTTCTGCCACCTGCGCCTGTAAAAGATGCCCCACCACATGCTGCTGCAAGCCACAAGCCCCGGGCCCGCGGACATGGCACCCTTTACATCATGCAGCCCCACTCCCCAGGCCACCAGGTCCCACATTTTATGTTGGATCTTGAAGACGCCTTGGCAGAGGACATGCCAGTGCACAGGGCATCATCGCAGGCTGCACACCTGCTCAGCCCAATAGGTGCCACTGACTCAGTGATCCCGGATGCGACACCACGTGGCGGTTGGCCCACGCTGCCTGTTGGCTCTGGTCTATACTGCAGTCCAGCAGGGCACACACATGAGTCCTCAATGGCAGATACCACATAAGTGCACATGTCATCATCGCAGGCTGCACACCCGCTCAGCTAGTCTGGTGCCACTATCTCTGTGTAACACAAGTCAGCATCATGTGGTGGCAGGCCAGTGACGGCTGCAAGGCCTTGAGTGCCACTAACCCTGTATGCAACATCTCATGGGCCCTTTATGATTGAACACCGTGGAGCGTCCATCATCCATTCGCCACCGGTAGAGGGGAATGTGACATCGTCAGCCCCTCATATTCGCATGGTCACATGGCCTGTGACGCCTGTGCCGGATGGATGTGGTGTGTGTGCAAACCTGCCCTCATGGAGTGGCTGTGACATGCCCACAACTAGACCTGCACAACACCAGTGTTAATGCCTGCGAAAGGTAGCTATGTGGGCAACCCCCCCAGAAGCGTGAGCAGAGCCGTCTGGCCTGGCGTATGCCGTGCCAGCGCAGGGCTTGCAAAAATAACTTGGGGCTCTGGGCATGGTTCAGTCCATGTCCGGACCAGGAAGTGACTAATGTATGTGTCCCTGTTGCAGTGTCCACGGCACACAGTTTGAAATAGGCAATGTAGCACACTGTGACTGGCATCCCACAACATGGGCATCATTGATGTGAGGGGAATCTCTGTCCCTACATTCATCCACAAATACATACATGGATGATGAAAGACATGGCACAGCGGTGCGTTACTGGGTTGTTTATTGCACTTCCAGTGGAGTTATGCAGCTGGAGCGGTACAGGGCCATGCCTACCACACCACACAATATGGGCCCATGGAGGGCCAGCCAGAGTCGATCCGGGGATGACAGGTGCTGCGGAAGAGGAAGGGTACAGTCCGAAGTCTGGTAGCTGTGTCATTGGTCATCAAAGAGAATAAGGCAGTCCATGTCGCGGTCCAAGGTGAGTGCTGCGGAGTGTATCGGGGGTCAGTGGAAGGTCATGAGGCCATGTGCGGCACCAAGCAGAAACGGGCCAGGTGGCAGAGATGAATGCTAGTGCCTTCTTCTGACAACAATCCCATCCACAACCTCGTCCACGGATGTGTGCTCTGCCCCACCTGTGGGTATTGCAGTACCGGCTGGGGCACAGTGTGCCACTGACACATCAGGGGCCGAAGGAGGATTGTCGGCCGCACTGTGTGGCAGTGACACATCAGGTGCAGGACTATACGCCTGCCGCACTGTGAGGCTGTGACACACCAGGGGGCGGAGATGTGGACGGTGTGGGGGCATCAGCATTCATCAGTGCCACTCCTTGTGTCATGCCATGATGAGGATCTGCAGGGCATGGTAGATGCCAGCTACATCTTGCTGATGTGCAGCGGTGGCTGCCATCCTTTCCGCCTCCATCTGCACCAGGTCCTCCATGAGCCTTCCCATGTGTGCCAGCTCATGGCTGGTATTGCTGGAGCCACTCTGAGCGGAGAGGTGTTCTTCTCTCCGCATCATGACTCCAGCGATGTCAGTCAGGGCATGGTGGACACCATGGAGCGGGCCATGGGTGTCCGTTAGGGACTGGAGCTGGTCCCTCATGGGATCTAGGCACCCATGGATGTCGTCCAGTTTGGTAGCCATAAGGTCGAACCCCACCCGCACCTGCTCAGCCGTCTTCTTCTGGCCCTCCAGCACACAACGTTGGAAAGCCATGGTTTGTTCCTGGGGTCTTGGGAGACTGCCGGGGCTGTAGGTGCCTCCTGCGGGGTGGTTTGGGTAGCGGGTGGGGTCTCCTCGATGCAGCTGGTCTGCCCTGACCCTAGAGGTGAGTCATGAATGATGTCCATGATGTGTTGGAGGGCTTGGGTGTCGATGCTGGTGGTGTCCTCCTCGTCATCAGTGAAGATTGGCTGGGACTGCTGGGCAGGGGGTGTTTATGGTGCCTTTGCAACATTAAGGGGAGATGAGGTATTACTATGTGTCCACATAGAACATGTTGACATGCAGACAGCATGGCATTGTATGTGTGCCACCACCACCAGCAACAGGTTGCTCGAAGAAGCTGGAACAAGATCACAGCCGACCAACTCGCCGCCTCCCTGAGCCAGCACCCTCCCGCCAGCTCAGCAAACCCCGGCCAGGCCGCCGACAACCTCACGAAGTGGATCAGCAACTGCGCGGACGAACTTGCCCCACTGAGGACCCCGCCCAGCAGACCTGGCAGCAAGAAGGCCCCATGGTTCACCGACGAACTCAAGAGCTCCAAGAAGAACTGCCGAGCCCTCGAGAAAGCCTGGAGAAGGGAACCAACATCGGACAACATGACCACCCTCAAGCTTGCCACCCGGAAGCACCACCAACTGATCCGCGCCACCAAGAAAACTGCATTCAAGGACCGGCTGGACAACAACGCACACAACTGCAAGGAACTCTTCAACATCGTGAAAGAGCTCTCCAACCCCAACGCCGGAAACAACGACATCACATCATCGCAAGACCTCTGCAACTCCCTCGCCTCCTACTTCCACAACAAGATCACGGAAATACACAACAGCTTCAGCACTCAACCGACGCATGCCACGACCGAACCACCGCCCCCCACCACCACCCGCCGCGCCTGGACTCCAATCAGCACCGAAGACACCGTCCGCATGATGAACTCCATCCACTCCGGATCTCCAACCGACCCCTGCCCTCACCACATCTTTAACAAGGCCGACGCTGTCATCGCACCCCACCTGCGGAACATCATCAACACCTCCTTCGACACCGCCACCTTCCCGGAGAGCTGGAAGCACGCCGAACTCAACGCCCTACTCAAGAAACCTACAGCGGACCCCGCCGAACTCAAGAATTACCGCCCCATCTCGCTCCTCCCGTTTCCAGCCAAAGTCATCGAGAAGACCGTCAACAAACAGCTGGCCACCTTCCTCGAGACGAATGGATCCCTCGACCCCTCACAGTCTGGCTTCCGAGCCAACCACAGCACCGAGACCGCCCTCATCGCTGCCACCTATGACATCCGAGCCTTGATGGACAACGGAGAAACAGCGGCCCTCATCCTCCTAGACCTCTCCGCGGCATTCGACACTGTCTGCCACCGCACCCTAGTGCAGTGCCTCAGCAACGTCGGAATCCAGGAGAAGGCACTGGAATGGATCATCTCCTTCCTCAACGGAAGAACACAGAGAGTCCGTCTACCACCGTACAAGTCAGAGGCCATCGAAGTCATCTGCGGCGTCCCTCAAGGATCCTCGCTGAGCCCCACCCTCTTCAACGTCTACATGAGCCCCCTCGCGGCCATCGCACGCCAACACAACCTCAACATCATCTCCTAAGCTGACGACACCCAGCTGATCCTCTCCCTGACCAACGACCCCGCCGCCGCCAGAGCCGACCTTCACGAAGTGATGAAAGACGTAGCCGAGTGGATGACGACCAGCCGCCTGAAACTGAACTCAAACAAGACGGAAGTCCTCATCCTGGGCTCCTCGCCCTCCGCCTGGGACGACTCCTGGTGGCCCCCCGCCCTGGGCACCGCACCCAAACCGACAGACCACGCACGCAACCTGGGCTTCATCCTGGACTCCTCCCTCTCCATGACCAGACAAGTCAACGCCGTCTCCTCGTCATGCTTCAACATCCTGCGCATGCTACGGAAGATCTTCCGGTGGATCCCCACCGAGACCAGGAAGACGGTCACCCAGGACCTCGTCACCAGCCGTCTGGACTACGGCAACGCCCTCTATGCCGGAACCACCGCCAAGCTCCAGAAGAGACTCCAGCGGATCCAGAACACCTCAGCCAGACTCATCCTCGACATCCCACGACACAGCCACATCTCCGGACATCTGAGAGACCTGCATTGGCTCCCCGTCAACAAAAGAATCACCTTCCGTCTCCTCACCCACGCACACAAAGCCCTACACGATCAAGGCCCGAGCTACCTCAACAACTGCATCAACTTCTACGCTCCCAAACGCCATCTCCGATCAGCCAGTCACGCCCTCGCCGCCGTCCCCCGCATCCGAAGAACGACAACAGGAGGAAGGTCCTTCTCCTACCTGGCCGCCAAGACCTGGAACTCCCTCCCTCCCGACCTGCGCCTGACCCAAGACCACCTCTCCTTCAGGAAGAAGCTCAAGACCTGGCTGTTCGAACAGTAGCAACCCCCCCCCCCTAGCGCCTTGAGACCCTCCGGGTAAGTAGTGCGCTCTACAAATGTCTTTGATTGATTGATTGTGACAGTGTGTAGATCAGGGCCATGAGCCAGAGACACTGTGGGTGTGCACTGTTCTCTGCTTGATTGTGCATGTGTGCCATCGTGGGCCTCTCCACCCGTCTCCACAGTACCTGGTGGTCATTCACCTTGTTGCAGTTGTGTTGTGTTGTGTTGAGCGGTGTCCGTTCCCCCGACTGCAGCCACAGTCTCCACCCTGATGTCTGTTGACACCAGCTCCTCCATATCATCCAGCTCCTGCTACGGCGCTAGGCCCCACCTCCAGTCTGCATTGCTGCCTTCTGGTTGGCTGTGAGTTTCTCCTTGGTCTTCCACTTAATCTCAATCCATCGCCTCTTGGCCTCGTCTGAAGAAATCAAAAAAAGGTTCCTAGGTGTCCCACTGATACTTGGTCCATTTAAACCAACAAAGAAGAAATTGGCACAGAAGCTGAAATATAAAAGAGCATTTTTATTAACCTCAAATGAGTGAGACTACTTCACACAGTAGCCTTAGGAACTGAATGAGGCAGTCTAAGGAGTACAGAAAACTGGGGCTTTATATATGCTTAGGGTTACATAGTAAGCATAAATGCAAGGGGCAGTCCTGGCTCATGTAAGCATGCAAAATGACTATGTTGGGCATACAAGATCTACTTGCTCAACAAAGTGGGAGGAGAGTTACTTCTCCATACAGCAGCAAAAATAGCCTGACAGTTATACTAGAGAAGCAGGTGCATTCTACTAGCTAGGCCCTTCTGGGCATGTGCGAAAGTGGAAGATGCTCAATCCATCGCCTCTTGGCCTCGTCTGAAGAAATCAAAAAAAGGTTCCTAGGTGTCCCACTGATACTTGGTCCATTTAAACCAACAAAGAAGAAATTGGCACAGAAGCTGAAATATAAAAGAGCATTTTTATTAACCTCAAATGAGTGAGACTACTTCACACAGTAGCCTTAGGAACTGAATGAGGCAGTCTAAGGAGTACAGAAAACTGGGGCTTTATATATGCTTAGGGTTACATAGTAAGCATAAATGCAAGGGGCAGTCCTGGCTCATGTAAGCATGCAAAATGACTATGTTGGGCATACAAGATCTACTTGCTCAACAAAGTGGGAGGAGAGTTACTTCTCCATACAGCAGCAAAAATAGCCTGACAGTTATACTAGAGAAGCAGGTGCATTCTACTAGCTAGGCCCTTCTGGGCATGTGCGAAAGTGGAAGATGCTAAATATAGTTTGTCTCTAGGCAGATTACAAGAGCAGTTAACAGAAAGGTAGGACAGAGCGCATGGCGAGCACATGGCAAACAAAATGGCTGCCAGAAATACAACATGTCTTTCACAAAGCGGATAAGATAACTTCTAAATACAGGATGGCTTCAGCTAAATGCTAACCCATTGCTGTCAATTTACGACTCATCCATTGACCTCTTGTGCTCCCCGACGGCATTCACCTTGTCCACGATAATCGGCCATATCCCATTTTTTGTGCCCAGGGACACGTTGGAAGTGACAAACAGTTGTTGATGGTGTTCTATCAACACAGGACACTGTTTTCCTGAGGACTGAACTTCGTCTTCCTCTTCTTCTTGTCCTTGTCCTTCCTTGTCCCCTAGGTTCTGGGCAGGTCGTCCGGGGTGCTTGTGGGGTTGTGCTTGTCCTCTGCGCCTGCCATGTGTGTTTTGCAGACCTGGCACAGATTATCGCAGATTTTCTCATTGCGTTTTGGCCCATCCTGTCTTTTTCCGCGTTGGGGTTTATGTTTTTATCTCAGTTGTAGTGGTTGTATTGCGGACATTGGCCACATTTTCAGTGAACTATCGCATCGTACCACAGTGTTGTGAATTCCATATTAACACAGGGTTATTATCCTGCGATCGGCTGCAATGTGTAAAGGTGCGTTAGCTTTTTTTGGTGATATTTAGCACATGTTCTTGTGAATATACCCCTTTAACAGGTATATAGGCAGATGTGGAATTCCATGTTTATTTCTATGAATATAGACTGAGCTTTACTGATGTGATAATTACTGTATTATCTTCCGCCGATCCCACTATTGCAATATTAAGACCTATACCATGATGTATGAGGATTTTTTTTCAGGGGGCAAGTCATCCAGAGGTTGCTGGATCTTAATGGTATCAATTAAGGTTTTTTCTCATTGGCGTTCAGTCGTCCCCAAAATATTGTCATCCACGATTGCAAACAAAGTGCATCCTTTCAGCACTCAGCTGTCAACGTAGAGACCGCAGTGTAGTCGAAAGCTCATGTAAGTAATATAGGTTGGAAACTCCAAATTCTGTACCACACATAGTAACTCGCAATAAATAAGTCAGTGCTTTTACTTTAAAAAAAGAAAATAACTGTTGATAAACTTCTGCGTAGATCCATAATTATATGCAAAATACACAGTCCGCAAAAAAAAAATTCCAAATATTAAACACAGTGACAGTAAGAATCTAAATCTCTCCTAAAAAGGGTAACACAGATATTTAATGAATAATCAGTATTAACTTTCACAATATATTATTTTCTTTGGAAAACTAAAAAGTATGAATTTATTAAATGTGCGCAACAGTAAAAACAAAATAGGCTTGCAACTTCTGCAATCATCGTTACATTAGTCAAAACCATCCATCTGAGGGGTTAACAAAACATTTATAACTTAACTAACCTATGCGTTTTTGGACAGTCATTCAATAACAAGAAAAAAGACTTCATTCAAATGCATCTTTTGTTTCTACATGGGATTGCAAGGCAAGCTCTAAAAACACCTACCACAAAGTACTCCACATTCTCATGAACTTCATGAAAGCTAGATGGTGAGAGTTTAAAAAAAATAATAAACCGACCTTCCCACAGGGTCACATACTATTGGCCCTGTGAGACCTATGGCTATTTTCTCCCTGCACATGGGAAGGCTTGTCCATTTCTGCACTACTCCAGGGGAAAACTGAACTCATAATGTAAGCGCTCGTTGTACTACAGGGAGCACCACAAGTAAAAAATGAAATTTTCTTGAGCCCTGGAGCATTCTTTGGCATGCCACTGGCTTCTATCATTGATGCCCAGTACTGTGAAGGCAGCTGACTTATTGTGTTCCATGGCTCTGCGGCCTCTTCTTCTTGCCCAATCAATCAATCAATCAATCAATCATGAAATTTGTAGAGCTCACTACTTACCTGTGAGGGTCTCAAGGCGCATGGGGGGTGCTGCTACTGCTCGAAGAGCCAGGTCTTGAGTCGCCTCCTGAAGGTAAGTAGGTGTTGGGTCTGCCGTAGGAGGATGGGAGGGTGTTCCAGGTCTTGGCGATGAGGTAGGAGAAGGATCTGCCGCCGGTGTTTGCTCTTCGGATGCAAGAACGGTAGCGAGGGCGTGGTCGGCGGAAGGGAGCTGGTGCTTCGGGGTCTAGAAGGGGAGTCATTAGTTGAGGTATGCTGGTCCGGTGTCCTGGAGTGCCTTGTGTCGCCTCCTGAAGGTAAGTAGGTGTTGGGTCTGCCGTAGGAGGATGGGAGGGTGTTCCAGGTCTTGGCGATGAGGTAGGAGAAGGATCTGCCGCCGGTGTTTGCTCTTCGGATGCAAGAACGGTAGCGAGGGCGTGGTCGGCGGAAGGGAGCTGGTGCTTCGGGGTCTAGAAGGGGAGTCATTAGTTGAGGTATGCTGGTCCGGTGTCCTGTGTGCGTGGGTGAGAAGTTTGAAGATGATTCTCTTGTTGATGGGCAGCCAGTGCAGGTTTCTCAGGTAGGGGGTGATGTGGCTGTGTCGAGGGATGTCGCGGATCAGGCAGACAGAGGCATTCTGTATGCGTTGCAGTCATTTCAGCAGCTGCCGCGTAAAGGGCGTTTCCGTAGTCCAGCCTGCTGCTGACGAGGGCCTGGGTGACCGTTCTTCTTGTGTCGGTTGGGATCCCAACACTCTTATCCTAGTGTATGAGGGGATATATGGCCTTTCCTGCTCTCCCCACCTACCTGCAATGGTGCTGGAAAGCAAAAAGAACAGAATGATTGGTGATTCCAGCATAATGGTGGTGCTTAAGGGGTCCCGGTGGCCCAGGCACCACTGTCAAAGTCTGGGGGGTTTGCCTGGAGTGGATAACATAATAGCTTTGGTGCCCGTTGAGGACTAAGGCAGATTCCCCCACTTTTATGAAGTGAAAGATTAGAACACCACTGATCACAGTTCAAAGGCGATTGCTGAGCCCACAGGTTTCAACTGCACACTATTTCGCCACTGCACAGAGGTGTTTGATGGCTGCTCATGAGTTTCACATGGAAATGCACGGATGCACTTTACCTTTTAAAAATTGTATAACTATTGCACTCTGCTCACGATAATCTTGTGGCGATCTTTGTCACCCCTGCAACCCCGGTCCATCGCAAGCGCTAGGCTTGATAGTAGTGGAGGGTGCAGGGTGGTACCTTCTTCCGGGTTCCCTCCCGGTGCCGGGCATTCATTGGGCGAGTGTGTGGAGGCGGAGCTGAACACTAGCATGTCCTCTACAAAACCTAGATGCCCCCAAATACGTGCGGCGTCTGCGCTGTCCCCGAGCCGAAGACACGCCAAAGACGAGCCCGTCTGCGCCCGTCCGGGCCAGGACGGGGCACGGGGCAGAGGGCCATGCCCCACTGACACAGACCGGGCAGGTAATGACTTCTGGTCAACTAAAAGCGTTGCGCCCCACCAAGCACGATGATTGCACTACACTTGAGGTGCATCACACAGGAAATGCTATCTGTCCCAACTGTAGTCTCACACTCACTAACCTTCAACCCTAGCCCGTCCGCAGGAATAGATACAGAAAGCGCCACCAAAATGTTAGTCCCAAGGTAAAAGACTTCCTGTTTTACAGTATCAACTGCCGCTCCTTACCTAAACACAAGCTAGACATCTTTAACTTGATACTAGAAGATCAACCCAGTGCATTTTTTCTGACCGAAACCTGGTACACAACAGTGCAGGCCCCGATGTAGCCACTGCTCTCCCTTCCAACTATGCGATTGTTAGGAAAGACAGAGCTGTAAAAACTGTTGGCGGAATCGCTATCATTTATAACAAAAAATTGAAATGTACCCTTGATCCTGTAGATATTCCAGACTGTGAAGCAGCCTTCTTTAAAATTACTATGAACCCTAACTTCACGCTATCAGGTATACTAATGTACCGCCCCCCCGGAAATTGCGCCCAATGGGCTTCCAAATTAGCTAACTACATTACACCCTTTCATCTAGCCTCATATAATGTTTCACTCATGGGAGACCTCAACCTACACTTGGATGACCCATCGAGCACCACATGCACCAACCTGCTAGAAGATCTGATAGCTTTAAACATCAGACTTCTAAACTCCGGACCCACACACAAGGCCGGGCACCTGCTCGATCCGATATTTACCAATCTCGCTGAACTGGTATGGCAAGATACAACCCCCGTATGCTGGTCTGACCATTATTTAATCAAATTTAGCCTTAAATCACCAGCCATCTCTTCTGTACAGCATGTTTTCCCAGCCACATCAAGGAAAACTGGAAAACTCTCGACATTATAAAATTCAACACAGTACTTTGCGATAACCCCCCCAGAAAAGGCCTAAACATGGAAATCATAGCAACAGCAACTCAACAGTGGCTCAGTAACGCCGCTGAGTCCTGCCTACCCTCCTCTCACACTAAGGGCAATAGCCACCGCCCCCAGCCCCCTGGTATAACAACTCACTTAAAACTGAGAAATCCAAATGCAAGGCATTAGAAAGACAGTGGCGAAAAGACTATGCGCCTGTCAAAAAAATGAGGTATCAAAACGCAAGAAACTTATACCATGCAGCATGCACGAAAGCCCGTGCCCTGTATGTATCTAACACCATTATGGAAGCAGCTAATAGAGCAAAATCCCTGTTCAACACGGTTAATTAACGAGCAGGGGCGCAAACCACAGCAACTGCCCGTCCGCTAAATGAGTGACAATGACAGGACCTCGCCCAATTCTTTACCGATAAAATCGACAAACTAATTATAGAAATCAATAGCAATAAAAATTACACTACCGTTCAGGCTGACATGGAGTATGCCCCCATTGTCAAGCAGACCGTAGAACACTGGCCGCCCATTACGATTGACACACTAAAGTCTATCCTCAAAACCATCAAATCAGGCTCCCCTTGTGGTCCTATTCCTATTAATGTAATGAAATAACTGGACACCCCCTCCCTTGGAATCATTGTTGACACATTAAACTCTTCCTTGGTACTCTCTATAGTTCCTACACTTTGGAAACACACCATGGTTAGCCCATTACTGAAGAAACCCACAGCAGAGCCCGAAATATTGTCAAATTACAGACCCATCTCACACGTTCACTCCGCCCTTACTCAATTCACTGAAGAAAATTCTCTCCTCCACCCGTCACAATCAGGCTTCCGAGCAGGTTTCTCCACGGAAACTGCTCTGTTGGGAGTCACCGAAACCATCCGGAAACTCCTTGACGACGATCAAACGGTTGCCCTCATTCTCCTTGACTTGAGTGCGACCTTTGATACCGTGTCGCACGAAAGGCTACTAACTACGCTAGGAAAAAATGTGATCTGTGGCGCTACTCTTAAGTGGATCAGGTCCTTTCTGGAACAACGGACGTTTCAAATTACATCGTCCTTAGCGTGCTCTGGATTGTTCAGCACCCCCCATGGTGTGCCTCAGAACTCTATCCTGAGCCCGCTGTTCTTTAATCTTTACCTTATACCCCTGGCCGACTTAGTGGATATATCTGGACTCACCCTCATGACCTACGCTGACGAGTCAAGATCATTTTCTCTCTGTCAGAATCCAGTCCACTATCCCCGTCTCTCCTTAAACAAGGTCTCCACAACATCTTCAGCTGGATGACCAACAACCAGCTGAAATTAAATGGAGATAAGACAGAGATCCTCCTTCTGGGTAAACAACGAGACCTGTGGAACGCCTCCCACTGGCCGTCCCGGATGGGAAACCTCCCAATACCAGTCACCCAAACACGTAATTTAGGGGTCATTGTGGACAGCTCCCTCTCCATGAAACAACAGACCATGAAAGTCGTAGGCCCTTGTTTTACCATCTTGAAGTGGCTCAAAAAAATCCTATGGATGCTGCCCATCTCCAACCAAAAAACCGTAGTCAATGCCCTCATCACATCTCGGCTTGACTATGGAAACATTTTATACCTGGGTGCAAATAAAGCGGTCATACGGTGGTTACAGCTTGTCCAGAACTCAGCTGCCAGGCTTCTATACAAAATTCAAAAAAACGCCAGTGTTTCATCTCACCTGCGTGATCTGCACTGGCTCTGGGTAGAGAACCGGATCAGATTTAAAGCCCTGAGCTATATGTTCAGGATAAAAGCAGGCACTGCACCTAAATACCTGCAGGTATTAGTTCATCCCTACACTCCCAAAAGAAACCTACGGTCACAATCAGCAGCCAACTTCTGTGTGCCTAGGATCAAACTTTCTAGAATGGGAGGCAGATCCTTTTAACATCTGGGTCCTACACTTTGGAATGCACTCTCGCCCCACATTCGCAAGGAGGTCAGTTACTCTAGGTTCAGGAAAAACATCAAAACCTGGTTGTTCGAACAATAACAAGAACGACCCAGCGAACCCCTACCACTCTTCTGTGCTGTGTCTCGGCGCCGGGAACACCTTTTTGGGTAGCTGTTTGCGCCTTACAAGTTTAAAAATTAAATAAATAAATAAATAAAATGCAAGTATGTTATTTCCCATTGCACACATTTGTATGGAGTTTTCATTTGTCTGCCCCTGGTGATAGCCACCCTCCAGGATTCTTCTGATGAATAGAGTTAGTGAATCTCAGTTATTAGTCTTTCCTGCACAGCTGTATTCTCCTATTCCAGATACCATCCTCCTGCATGGCACCCTTTCTGCACTCTTTTAGACATCAAGGTTAACATTTTCCTTCAAGTCAGTTGCACCTTCTCCAGCTGGGTTAAGACCCATGTCACTTGCACACCTCATTACTCCTCAGGAGGCAGTTGGTCTGTTGAATCCAACAGGTAGGCTCAATTTCAGGGGGACGCAGTCCAGAAAAACCCTTTCTCCAACAGGCAATTCTATCTTTTCCACAGTCTACAGCTCTTCTTGTATGTGTTGTATTCTGGTTGTTCCCACGGGTATGTAAACCAGAAATCAGAGCCTGACACTAGAGCATAAATAATACCCACCCACCCTGCACAGTGGATCTTCAAGTAGCCAGTACATATACTGGCACATGTACTCGGGCTTTCTGCCTCCTACTTATACAAGTTTTGCCAATGCAGGTTACACACTGTTCCTGTCCTTTTTACCCCATTCAGGCCGGTCAAACCACTGCTTTTTGATAGTGTCAGCAGGAAGGAGGGATGGGGAAGGGAGCTGTAGGTCATGGAGACCCAAAAGAAAGGTGGAAATGAAGAAGAGTCTGTCGTTCTGTCTGCTAGGCTGTCCCTACACTTCAAATGTTCCCTCTGTCTCCTGTACTTCTATGTCCTAGAGTCAGGTAGACCTCAAAAGTAATCAAGAACACTTTGAAGGAGCAATGCAATTCATATTGCTGTCAGGAAGGCTGTCTCCAACCGACATTGTATGTATCACTCACACAGTGGAGATCCAAAATGAATTCCTGTCCCAACACAGTAAAGCACAACTAAAATAGTCAATGTTCATGATAATCCATACACTTGCTGTGCATGTCCTTTGAAACTTACACAGAACTTTTACCTTAGGTGTCTTTAAGCAGCTGAGGTTGCAGTTTAAATTTAAACAATGCGTGTGATTCTCCATCAGGAGGACTTGCAAAACAGGCTTGCAAAACAGCAGAGATCCAAAATGAATAGGACACATTGCAACGCAAACATTTCCAATGCATGCCTTTATAAAGCATTTTTTACATCGTAACATCCATTACAAAGCATGATTTTGCAAAGCATACCATCACAACGCATTTTTAGAAAATACATTTACAACGCATTCCATTACAATGCATACCATTATGATGCATAATATTTTTAGGGCAACAGTAGGGTAAGTGTTGTATAGTGTAGATGTAAAAATTACTATTACCACTCCAGTGAGTGCAACAGTAGGGTAAGTGTTGGATAGTGTAGGGTTAAAATTACTATTGTCACTTCAGTGAGTGCAGCAGTAGGGTAAGTGTTGGATAGTGTAGGGGTAAAAATTACTATTCCCCATTACTTACCTGATAATATGTTGTAATGGCATGTGTTGTAGTGACATGCGTTGCAATGGCATGCGTTGTATAGACATGCCTAGTAATGGCTGCGTTGTAATCACATGCGATGTAAAGGCAGTTGTGTTTTGATGACTGTGTTGTAAATGTAGTGTGTTGTAATGACTACGTTGTAATGGTTTTTTCCCATCCAAAATACCAGTGATCGGATAGCAAAAAATGGAGTTTAAATTGGCTAGATCATGTGAGAAGTTGGTTGTAAGTTGGTAAGGGTGTGAGCTTCTCTCAAGAAACAGCCACAATCCCAGCCAGGGTGATCACAAAAGTCACTAATTTTACATGTGCTTAAACCTCTGGTAGCATTCAGGCTCAACTTAGACTCATTGAGTAAAGTATTTATGCTGCAGCACACAAACAGTAATGCAGTGAGAATGCCACACAAGATAAATCTCACCCCAATTTAGAAAAATAGAGTAAATCTTAAGAAAATATTTGACACCCAAATTACAAAAAGCCAATGAGTAAAACTGGAGGTATGACATTTTAAAGATTTAGGTAAACTAACTGCGGTTATCTGGTGGCGTCAGACAGGGTCAAAGTCCCAAGTTCAGGCTGACCATGATGGAGCGCAGGACAGACACAGGAACCAGGTTGGGCATACTGAGAATTATGCCTTATGTCTTTGATGGGGAGTTTTGCACCACAGAGGTGCCGAGGAGCGATGAGGGGTCCTTCATGGAGTTTTCTAACACTTAGTCAGTTCCAATGAGGAGATGAGAAGGTGGCAATGCACGGTCTGCGTTGAATTGCATGGTTTTGAGTCTGTTCTGTTTGGGAACACTGCTGGATTAGCTGAGCACCTTTATCCCCACTTCCAATGGTCCAGGGCTGGGGAGGCACACTTTGGGGGATTAGGACTCACAGCAGGATTCAAGATGGTTGGAGCCTTTTCTGTCACTGAGGCTCTAATGAAGAGGTCAGCTAACTAGCTCCTGGAGTTACTCTGGTAGTTCAAGGTGCAGTTGCAGTCTTTATTACACAGGTAGCAGGTCAGCAGAGAGGTAGGGCAGCAGAGCAGTCCTTCTTGCATCAGATCAGCACTTCTTCTGAGTCTTCCTCAGGTCCAGAAGTGATCTGAAGAATCGGTCTAAGGGTCTGGAATTGGGTAGTTGGTTGACTAGGGTATTAAACTCAGTCAGGCAGCAACCACAACCCCAGTCAGGGTAAGAAGCAGGCAAACCCAAATTTAACCTGTGCTCACCCTCAGGTAGCTTGCCCCAGAGCAGACAGGCTTAACCTAGAGACAATGTGTAAACCATTTGTGCAACACTTAAAACACTAAAATAGCAAAAACACCACACAAAACGATTACACACCAGGTAAGAAATGTAGACCGTAATTTAATAAATAAACAAGACCAAAATGACAAAAATCCAATAAATAGAATTTGTGATGTAAAGCTTTAAGGAACAACCTGTAAATTAGTGCTTTGAAGCAATAAGCTCTTATTTGGGATATATGGTTACACCGGACCAGGACAAAGTAAAATATTAAGGTTGATTGTGATGGGAGTGCGGGCCATCTACAGGGACCCAGTTAGGCCAGCTGCACAAAAGTACCTTGATCCTGGTTGCCTCAACATCAAAGAAGATGCAGGGAGCAGCAGAATCGATGTGTCAGTAGTGATCTGCACAGAGGCAGCGATGCGCTTGTCCTGGTCCACACAACGGTGGCAATGCAATGGCTCTGTTAAGCCCAGGGACTGAAATGTGGAGTTCCCATCGTTGTTGAGGCTGTCATTGACAGAGGTGTGAATATCTCGAGTAGAGGCAAGCCAGCAATCCATTGGAGTCACTCTGGGTTCAAGTGCTTCAGGTTCAGTCCTTCTCAAGCAGGCAGAATGGCAGTACAGCAAGGAAGGAGTCCAGGAGAGTGTCAGTCCTTGAGCAGCACAGCATTTCTTCTTCCCGCCAGAGTCTTCACGGGTCTAGAAATGTACTGAAGTGGAGGTCTTAGAGGTCCATTACTTATAACCTATTGTGCCTTTGAAGTGGAGGAGACTTCAAAAACAGTCCTTTGAAGTGCACAGAGGTCCTTCCTTCCGGCCTAGGCTCCAGACTCACTACAGTGTCCTGTACCCCTTGTGTGGGTACAGGACACAGCCTATTTAGGTGGTAGTTTGAGGTTGTGCCCAGCTATTCCATTTCATTCTCCTAGGACTGCCCATTAAGTTACACCTAAGCTCCCATTGTGTGTGACTATCGAGGGGAAATTCAGATAGCCCAGCTGCCATCCATCCCAGATGTGTATAGGAGGCTGGCAGCAGGCATCGAATGGCTGAAGTAGGAAAATGGCAACTTTCTAAAAGTGGCCCTATCAGAATTGCAATTTAAAATCTAACTTCCCCTTTATTTGTGATTTCAAATTGTGATTCCAGAGACACCAATCTTGAAAAGTCTATCACTTCTTAATTGGGAATCTATCTCCTTATAATTAGGAATGACACTTAAACGGTGTAATAAGGTATCCCCAATGTTATCCTATGGGAGGGATAGGCCTTGCAGTAGTGAAAAACTAATGATTTTAAATGATTTTACATATTTCTTTTTAAAAAAAACACTGTTTTATGGCTTAAAATATTGTAACAATGTTTTTATGACATGTATTGTCAAATAAAGCTTATTTGACAGTTTCTCACTACCAGGACATTCAAAACGCGACAGTACATATCCTACCTTTTAAATACATTGCACTCTGACCTATGGGTTCACCCAGGGTCTACCTCAGGAGTGATTCACATGTATAAAAAGGGAAGGTTTGGTCCTGGAAAGAGATTTATCTGGCCAGGTTGAAATGGTAGTGTAAACTATGCATACAGGCCCTGCAATGACAGACCTGAGCCATGGTGGTTGGGTTACTTAAGTGGATGGCACAGAGTGTTGCCGACTCACCAGTAGCATTTGATTTTCAGGCACTGGCACATGTAGTGCACATTATTAGGGACGTATAGGTAAATTAAATATGCCAGTTGGGGATGAGTCAATATTACCATGTTTTGGGAAGAGCGCATAAGCACTTTATGACTGGTTAACTATGTTAAAGTGCACAGAGTCCTAATGCCAGCAGAATGAGGCCAACAAAATGTAGAAGGTAGGCATAAAATTGGGGGGAAGACCACCCTAAGGTTGTTAGGTCTAAAAGGGTACAATGCTTATAATAGGGGCATACTTAGAATAGGAGAAGCTTCTGGAAGTTTCCCCTACAGAGGTACTGGAATTTCCATCCTCAATGCCCTGATCCCAGTTTTTCTGCAAGCACAATAGGCTACCGTGAAGTACTTTGTGTGTAAGCAGAGCCAGTGTCTGTGTTGTGCAATGGTGGTAGGTGACAGCGCTGTCCCGCTATCAAGTCTGCGATGGCCCATCCTTACAACCTCTAGACCCTCTATTGTGATGGTGTCTGTGATGACTATACAAAGGCCAACTGACTACACATAGCCATGTAGCCAGGAACAGGCTGCAGGAATCAAATGGTTAGCATGAAAAGATTGACTTTAAATCTTTTAAATTACAAATCATCATACAACAAACTTGCCTTTCTATCCTGTTCCCAAGCAAAGGTTAGCAATTATTAAATGTAATAAGGTACCCCGATGTTATCTTCTATAGGAGGTAGGCCTCATTTTAGTGAAAAACAAATGTAGGTGTTTCTCACTACCAAGACAAGTAAAACTTAAAAGTACTTACATGCACCCTGCCCTATAGGCTATTTAGGGCCTAGCTTAACAATGACATATGTTTTCAATAGGGAGATTTAGGCTTGCAGAGTGGTTATTTCGTCAAGTCGAACTGGCAGTTTAAAACTGCTGGTAGGCTGCAATGATAGGCCTGAGACATGTTTTAAAGGGCTCCTCAAACAGATAGCACAATGCATTTAATTTACAGGGCCTGGATATATTGTATGCCGCTTTGCTAGGGACTTATAAGTAAATTAAAAATTCCAATCTGATATAAGTCAATTTTACCATGTTTTATGGGGTGAACAAATACACCTTGGCACTGGTTTGCAGTGGTAAAGTGCACATAGTTCTAAGGCAAACAAAGACAAATTCAGAAAAATAGGAAAGGTGGAGGCAGAGAGGGCCAGGTCCAACAGATTCCCTTTTCATAAATGTGTGTGTAAACATACTGTGGTTGAATGCTAACCTGGTGGGTGTCTCCCCATCCGCCCTCACCCCACTGACGTGTCACTGAGCAGTGAATCTTTATAGTGGTAGTCAAAAGAGCGTGCAGGAGTGATGGATCAATGTTACTCCTGCAAGATAAATGACAGCATCATACAGGTTAACCCCTTTGATGCTGATGACGAGCTCAGCTCGTCATCAGCTACGGCGCTCGAATGCTGATGACGAGCTGAGCTCGTCATGTAACGCGGTATTTTGAAAATAGCAGCACACAGCGGGAAAAGCCGCCGCAGCGATGCAGTTAAGGCATGCTGACCCCTGACAAACACTCCCAGTGCTCATTTCTGCATAGTATTCCAGAACAAATGTATATGACTGAAAATGATATACATTGATAACTACTTCAGTTATCCTCTTGAAAGGAACTCAGTGGCAAATGATCTGGAAGGTAACACTTTCTTACTCTGTTTGCTCACATAATTGGACAGCAGAATCAGTGCGAGCACACAAGGCTTTAAATATGTCCTTGATCTACAGTCAGTATTAGTTCACCTCATTTCTTGGCTAGCACAATCCAAATAAATGATTTGGGGAGGAGTTGATTGCAGCTCATGGTCATCACGTTGTATGGGTCTGTATAATGGACTGAGCTTCTCAGAATGGTGAGAATGAAGAAAAGGGGGTGGAATAAGAGTTAGATATGAAGGTGCATATGAGTGGAAATGAATCCCATCAGCCCACCCATATGGCGGAGCCTCGTCATCTGGGATTGGTTGGCAAGGTCCTGGTCCAGATAAGGAGGCACACCTGATGAATTGTGTGTTCACTCCAATTCTCTAGGACCACCCAGGCGGATCCGACCTCACAAACAGAGAGTGGCTAAATGGTGTGAGAAATCAGGAGAAATTTGCAGTGCAACCGAAAATGTGAAAACAAAAGTTCATAATAGAATGTGAGTTAAAATTGACTACCATGATAGAAGGAACAATTTTTATTGGGGAGTAAATCATGGGGTCAAGATTAAAAATGGAGTGTAAGACAGTGCAACCTAATAACTGTCCTAAGAAGATGATATAATGGTCAACATGTTTCTGCTATCTCAGGGGCAGCTCCCCTGCTCAGCTTTCATCAGGACCAAGTCTTAGTTATACACTACTGCAAATGAAAAAAAATTTAACCAAAAAATGTGAAAGGATTAGGTAACATAACAATGGCATTATGAATGTTACCTAATGATTTTTCTGACTGTAGTTTTCTACGCAATGTACTCACTGCGCCTATTTCGTCAGATTTAGTCTCCTGAGGCCAGAGGTACCGACGGACAGAGCGGGGCCTCCTATCCCTGAGCCGGTGCCAGGAGAGGTGAGGCTTACTCCCTAGATTACTGGGGAAAAAATCCCTTGAGACTAAATCTGACGAAATAGGCGCAGTGAGTACATTGCGTAGAAAACTACAGTCAGAAAAATCATTAGGTAACATTCATAATGCCATTGTTATGTTACCTAATCCTTTCACATTTTTTTGGTTAAACATTTTTTCATTTGCAGTAGTGTATAACTAAGACTTGGTCCTGATGAAAGCTGAGCAGGGGAGCTGCCCCTGAGATAGCAGAAACATGTTGACCATTATATCATCTTCTTAGGACAGTTATTAGGTTGCACTGTCTTACACTCCATTTTTAATTTTGACCCCATGATTTACTCCCCAATAAAAATTGTTCCTTCTATCATGGTAGTCAATTTTAACTCACATTCTATTATGAACTTTTGTTTACACATTTTCGGTTGCACTGCAAATTTCTCCTGATTTCTCACACCATTTACCCACTCTCTGTTTGTGAGGTCGGATCCGCCTGGGTGGTCCTAGAGAATTGGAGTGAACACACAATTCATCAGGTGTGCCTCCTTATCTGGACCAGGACCTTGCCAACCAATCCCAGATGACGAGGCTCCGCCATATGGGTGGGCTGATGGGATTCATTTCCACTCATATGCACCTTCATATCTAACTCTTATTCCACCCCCTTTTCTTCATTCTCACCATTCTGAGAAGCTCAGTCCGTTATACAGACCCTATATAGCCTTTCTTATTGATAACGGTTTAAATTGGGGGTTTAGGCTGTTAGTGGTCTATAAATATTGCTACCCCTTGGACCCTTTCTCATCTGGTTGTGTTACATCACGTTGTATGGACATTTGCAGATCCATGGATAGTCAGTTCCACTTTTTCAAACTTAGAGTCATGACTTCTCAAGTTGCCCTCTGTCTTTCGCCATTTGTAATGCTTGTAAATTGTAACTCTTAACTGCTTGTAAAGACCACTGCTCCACTGACCCTGGGCCAGTGATTGCAAAATTGCTCAATGACCAGCAAATCGTGCATTCAGACCCAGCGGGCCTCAAACTTACCATGACAACCTTCTATGCCAACTTCTATAACTCAAAGATAAACCAAGACCCAGCAACTCTGTTGTTGATATGGTACAGACACTGTATACCTGGAAACAGGGCTCTGGGACTCTATGGCCTGATGGTTTCTTCTGCAAAGAGTATGCCCAGATCCTAACCTCTCGACTTCTGGCTGTTTACAACGAGGCTCTAAAACTGAGAGTTGTATAGCATTTTAGGACCCTAGTGTAATTTTCCCGATTCATGCCCTTATATATGTATAAATCACCATATCATTATATAGGCATAGAAATCATAACCATATATAGACATAGCTCATGCAGTCCAAATACGGTATTGCTACTTCCACTAGTTCCGAAAATCCTCAACGTATGTGTATGTGTTAGTAGTGTGGATGTGCAATTATAAAACTGTATTACTCTGGGCCAAAATCTGCCTTTGATAACTCGGCGATGTCGCTGGCTTTCCTTACATATTGTAGGGTCACTCGTGCATATAAACATATATTTGCAAATATCCTCTTCAGAGACTTAACAACTGCTACTGCAAATGCACGCGTGGTTTAACATCAGTCATCTTGAGAAGAGCCGAACTTCACAGTACATGCCAAAATGTCAGAAAATCACTTTGTAGCAAATGTTAAAACCTTTAACCACATTTATTACAATTTACTGCTAATTCCCAGGAGATTACAAGAATTAGACTCCCCTTAATTGGTAGTTGCAACGAGTCTCCGCAGGAGCTTTCCCTAACTGAAGATTTAAAATTCCATTAGTGGAGCTGACAGAACCGCTGCCTAGTGGAGGAAGGGCTGTCTGATCTTTGTCTAAAATGTTCAGTGTAATTGATGATAAAAAGGGAAGCCATTAGGCGGGTGATGGATACCGGTACCTTTCTAATTACATCAGTCCTATCCAGTTAAGGCGGGTCGTGAAACTTATAGATCTGCGGCTACGAGTTTAAGAGGGTTTGACAAATAACCATAATTTAAAATACAATTATTAAAGGATAAGACTGATGTTTCACAACTTTTTCTCTCCTCTTCATTTTTTTCAGACTTGGAAGGTGTCTGTAAATCAGCACTATTTTCTGTATCTGGTCAATGCAAGGCTGTATTCAGATGTGGCTTAACACATTCACTTAACACATCTCTAAGCTAGGCTAGACAATCCAATAGATGTGGAATTGTACACCGGAAGAGCATGTCTGTAATTATAACGTCAAGATAGTGACTAGCATTGTGCATGTCTTTCATTATAGTGTCGTGGTAAATGCCGATCATTTAATCGAGAAAACAACCATACTAGTAACATTTAAAATACAGAATTAAACATGGTCTCGTATATAAACCTAGATAACATAAAGTCTTTGCAAATAATCACGGGGAGTTATGCACTATAATATAGTGACTATCTATAGATGCATGTACATAATACTGGCATTGAATTACAATGACTTCTAATGCTAAATGTTATAAATAACTCTGCCGCTGGTGCATTGTTTAAAAGGTGCTAATATGTTTAATTTCACGTTGTTTTCTGTGTGTTTTATGGACCTCTAACACTGCAATGGGGGTTCTAGAAATATCTGAAAGTGTCAACTATCAAGGCAAACAGTGAATAAGCTAATATGTTAGACCTTTGTGTAGCAAACATAAAGAGATGATGGATGGAGCGCTGAAACTTTTCAGACACTCACCCCCAGTCACAGATCTGGGTTGAATCCATCATCGTTCTTAAGCTCACTTCACCACCCCAGTTCAGAGACAGCTACATGCAAATGAGTCTTGACCCTGTGCCTCATGTGAACAGTCCGGACTGAACCTCCAAGCCATGTCTTCCCTGGACCGGAAACAAGAAACAATCATCCTGGGACCAGTTTTGGGATAACAGCCCTCATCAGCCAGCCTAGCTGCAATCCAGTGGCAAAGTGAGCAAGGGACCCACGTCTGGGCATACCGTGCCAACTTAGGGTGAACAAAGCAACACAACGAGATGATGGATGGAGCGCTGAAACTTTTCAGACACTCACTCCCAGTCACAGATCTGGGTTGAATCCATCATCGTTCCTTAGTCGTTCTTCACAACGTGGGGATACGAGGAACCGCCCTCAACTGTAACCAAACCTTCCTCTCCGGTAGAACCCAGAGGATCAAACTCCATCCCTTCCTCTCCCAACCCACCAACTTCAACTGTGGAGCACCCCCAAGGATAATCGCTCAGCCCCACGCTTTTCAACATCTACATGGCCCCCCTCGCCACCATCGTCAGACAGCATGGACTCAGCATTGTATCCTACGCCAACACCCAGATCATCTTCTCACTCACGAAGAATCCCAAAGATACCAGAATCGGCTCCAGGAAGAAATGAAGAGAGTGGCAGCCTGGATGAAAGACAGCTGTTTGAAGCTCAACTCAGAGAAGACCGGGTTTCCTCATCCTGGTACCATCCACCTCTGCCTGGGTCAACACCTGGTGGCTCTACGCCCTCGGGAATCCACCCACCCCTACAGACCACGCACGGAACCTCAGCATCATCTCAACTCCTCCCTCTCCATGAATCGCTAGGTTAACGCTGTTGCTTTCACTGGTTTTAACTGCCTGAGCATCCTCTTCAAGACCTTCAAATGAATCCCCCTGACTGCAGAAGGACCGTCACCCACGTGCTCATAACCAGCAGACTTGACGACAACAACGCCCTATACACCGGAATCAACAGAACTATTCTACACAAACTCCAAACCATCCAGAACGCCACAGCCAGACCTGTCCTTGGGACACCGCGTCACGAACACATAACCCAATACCTACGAGACCTTGACTGGCTCCATGTCGAGAAGAGGGTCACCTTCAAACTCCTCACCCACACTTACAAATCCCTCAACAACATCGGACCCAAATACCTCAACGAAAGTGTATCCTTCCACGTACCCAAAAGGAACCTCCATCGACCTCGCCTTGGCAAACGTCCCCCCATTCGCAGAATCAGAACAGGCGGGAAAGCCTTCTCCTACATCGCAGCCAGTGCCGGAAACGAGCTCCCTATGAACATCAGATGCTCCCCGACCCTGCAATCGTTCAGGAAGGACCTCAAGATCCTGCTTTTCAACTGATCTGGAGCCGCCCCTGCCCCAGTGCCTTGAGAGCCTCACGGGTGAGTAGCGCGCTCTACAAACCCCTGATTGATTGATTGATTGACTGATTTATCTCACTTGGGCACCCCAGTTCAGACACAGCTATATGCAAACCAGTCTTGGCCCTGTGCCTCATTGGAACAGTCCAGGGCGACTGCCAAGCCATGTCTTCCCAGGACTGGAAACAAGCATCCAGGGACTGGTTTCGGGCTAACAGCCCTCATCAGCCAGGCTAGCTTCATTCCAGTGGCAAAATGAGCCAGGACCCACGGCTGGGCATACCCTGCCAACTTAGGGTGAACAAAGCAAACACAAAGAAATGATGGACGGAGCGCTGAAACGTTTCAGACACTCACTCCAATCACAGATCTGGGTTGAATCCATCATTGTTCTTTAGCTCACTTCGCCACCCCAGTTAAGACACAGCTATAGGCAAAGCAGTCTTGACACCCGAACTTACAAGCCATGCCTTCCCTGAACCGAAACAAGCATCCTGGGATCGGTTTCGGGCTAACAGCCCTCATCAGACAGGCTAACTTGAATCCACTGGCATGGGCCCCGATTCACAGAAGTAACTTACAACAAAGTCCTAAACGTACTACTTTTGATATTTACTGAAGGCATTTAGTAGTCTTAAATTAGGATTGTGTCTTAGATTAGGAATTTGTCCTAAATTAGGATTTTGTCCTAAATTAATATTTTGTCTCAAATTAGGATGTTGTCTTAAATTAGGATTTTGTCCTAAGTTAGAATTTTAAACTAAGCAAACACAAAGAGATGATGGACGGAGCGCTGAAACTCTTCAGACACTCACCCCCAGTCACGGATCTGGGTAGAATCCATCATCAGTCTTTAGCTCTCTTCGCCACCCCAGTTCAGACACTGCTACAAGCAAATCAGTCTTGCCCCTGTGCCTCATGGTAACAGCCCAGCCCTAACTGCCAAGCCATGTCTTCCCTAGAATGGAATATCGCTAAATGTTATAAATAATGCCATTGGTGCATTGTTTAAAAGGTGCTAATATATTTTATTTCACGCTGTTTTATGTATGTTTTATGGACCACTGACACAGCAGTGGGGGTTCTAGAAATATCTGAAAGTGTAAACTATCAAGGCAAACAGTGACTATGCTAATATGTTCCGCCTTTGTGTAGGCCATAAAAAAAATATATACACAGTCTCTCTCACAGGCATCATTCTGCTATTTAGTGAACTAAAGAACTTACATGCCCATATACACACTATAACCTACCTTTCGATAATCATGTACTAAAAAAATAGGCTTAGGAAGGCCATGTGCACGAGCTGAGACCCATCTACAGAGATCACTCTGGCTGTCAGCAATGCAGACAGAACATCAGAAACTCATGATAAACGTTTTCTGAACTCCAGTTGGTCCAGGCAGAGATAAAACTGTGGAAAGTCTCATGCAAAATTGTCTTGTCTGTGAGACACTGTCAAGACCTTTCCCGAGGCAATCATTTAATCAATCAAACACTTTATTTTGCATTTAAATCAAATGCATAGTAGTACATAGATAAAAAATAATTCAGTGCATGCAGAAAGCAGTCTTCAAAGCAATAGTTACAGTGCAAATACGAGTTTAAAGTAAGTGGAAGAATTCATCATAGGATTAAAGTCGAATTTTGCAAAAACATGAAATGCCAACAAGATGATTTTCGAGGAATAATAGTTAAAGATTTTAAAAAGCAGGATGCACCCTCATTGTGCGTGATAATCATCAATGTCACTGATTTACAAATAAACCTAGAGGAACACTTCTGAGTTTCCATTTTTAGGATTAAAATGTTAAACAATTAAAAACATTTGTATAACAAATTACACTATATAACAATGATGCGGAATACCATCGACCTAAGCGATGGCACACCGACCAACGTTAAGTACAGAAACGGCTGGTGAAGTAGGGAGTAAGATGTTCTCATGTTGTGGTTTCCCTAAGGTGGACCTGTTGTCGCACCGACAGCCTTGCAGTTTTTTATGGCAGCCGGCAAGAAATAGGCTAATGCGTAACAAATAGTGCCCACACCGCCATTCACTCCCGCCCGCCTGTACATATACACAATTCCTCCCCAATGAAACTCTGGAGACATATTTATGGGAAAGAACTGCTGCAGGTTTATTTCATACAACACACGTATGACGTTTTAAGGTGGGTCATCTTACGGGCGATCCAAAGCAGGCAGCCCCTCGTTGTCCCGCATGCCTAAGGAGCCATCTTGCACGGCGAGTCGATGCTCTGACGGTGCAGCACATTACCAACTTCGTTATACTCCCGCCCCCCCTGTTGGGGCAGAGCGGTGTGGCACACCCCCGGTCGGTTCAGGCCCCCCGACCGCCCGAAGGACTAACGGGTCGCGGTTTCCCGGAACCTCCTTCGGCTCCTGGTCCTTGGCTCAGGCACCCTTACTGTGCCAGGCAGAGGTACCCTTACTGTACCCTTCTGCCGCAGAGGTACCCTTACTGTACCCGTCTGCTTCCAGATCGCCCTGTGTAGGCCCTCCCCTGGCCTGTGAATGGTGGACGCGGGGCGGGGCGCCCCACCAGTGTCGGCTGGAGTTTAGCCGGGTGGGACTAAAGCGCTGCCCCGCCCATGTTCACGCGGTCAGCGGCATAAACAGCGTTTCTAGTAGCTAATATGTAGATAAAGCTTGTGCTGGAGAGGACAAGGGGAATTTGATCAACAACGGGATGAAATACTCTTTTACGTAAAAAAGGCAGTAAAACAAGATGTACGTAGTCGATTGGTTTGATTTATCATCACAGGGACAGAAAGGTAAGTGACTTATTGAAAATCAATTCATTGGATGCCCCAACATATGCAGAATATAATGTAAATAAAATCTGGTTAGGATGTATCTGTGCTTTTTGTTCCCTACGAAAGCGAGATAAGAGCAGGGGCCTTGGAGCAACTGAGGTACCTCTTGATACACTTTTACAGATATTTTACCGCTGCATCTTCCCCCTCAGTCCGAGGTCTTTTTTTTGTAAAAAAGTTATTTTAATCTTGATCTGGGGAAATGTAAGCTAAGGGTCGGTGTGTCATATCAGTGTACTAACCTGACCCAGCGACATGACTGTTTGTCGAACACAGACTAACCATGGAATTTTGTGAACACGCTCTAAATTCGAGACATGTTTTAGGATCTTTTGGGTCAGATCAATGGTACTTCATTTCCAAACTGATAGCTACAGGAATAAAGGCGCCAGTTTAATAAAGTCAGTTATAAAGGGCAGGCATGCTTTCTAATGTACATTAAAATTGTTACATGCTGGGGGGACGGACAGTAGTCCGTTGATAAATTTGTCCTCTGTGACTTGAGGTGCCACCTTGTCTGTTGTCTTCCAGATTGCAGCCCCAGTAGTAATGATTGCTGATGATTTGGCCAGATACATTTTAATTATTTCCTGTATAGGCTTACTGCCCAGTTTTATTGAGAATCTAGCGATTGCAGCAATGCTTTTGGCCATGTGATTCGCTCTATTATGTACCATCTCCTTCCAGTTTAGTTTGAAATCAAAAACCACGCCTAAATAATTAAAACTATAGACTTAATCTATTTTTTCCCCAGCTAGGTGGAATCTCCTCAAATTCTTTTTCATTTTTGTCAAACATATTTTTATTGAACTTTTCCCAAAGTACATCATACATCAATGCTATCACTTCACCTCTCGCAGGAGGTGTTGCTGGATTCAACAGGGCTATGGGTGGCTAGAGTTACACAATGCTCAATACAAGCCCAACCCCGGTCTCAATGGTTTGCTTAACTGAAGGCTACAGTTTCTTACAGTAGTGGAGCTTGGGGTAAATCTTTAAAATCAGGAAGTGATAGCAGATAGGTCAGCGAGCATCCCATCTTTCTTTTACAATGGTAAGCATCCTAGGTCCTTCAATCAGAGGAAGCAACTGGGAATAAGTGACAAATACGTAGGAACAACCCCCAACCGAGAGGGAACAAACACAGAGACAAAGAAAACTCCTACCCTCCTCCCTCCACCTTCCCTACACTGGTGGCAGCAGCATCCAAACAGTGTATTGGACTAGTGATATGAGGAGCATCTCAAAGTTGAAAGAGATGAAGGGCTCTACTGGTGGAAGGGTAGACAGCCAATGGTAGACCACCTGAAAGGAAGTTGACTAGGGGGCCCCTTTTGAATTCAAAGTTCTTAAAGTTATCTCTAATGACATCTGACATTTGTTCCAGACTGAGCAGCTTCCATAGTCGAGAATTTCAAAGGAAGATTGCTGGCGCCTCCTTTCTCTTCCAAGCAGCTTTTTAAACAAAGGAGGGACTGGATTAGGACAATATTTTACGGGGTCCAGTGTACTTGTACAGGAACTGATAGCACAAGAAGGGTACAAAGTTCCCCGGAAAGAGTGATAGACAGGAGGAGTGTGTGTGCTAGTGAGAGGGGGGAATCCCCTAGTTGGAACTAAAACCCTCACACACCCAGCAAGCTAGGTGTCATGCTTCATCATATGGGTTCTGCTCCTCATCAGACTGGCGCTGCAATGTCTGACGGGCTCCCGAAACCGGGGCTCTTTATCGGAGATCTTTTGTTACGGCCATATGGTGCATGCGTGTGAGAGGGCAGGGGGAGTGTGGTCGTCACGTGAAAGTGAAGTTAAAAAAGGTGAGTCAATCCACAACCTAGTTTATTCTCCTGGTAGACTCCCTTGGTTAAAAGGGTGAGAGGGGAGGTAAAATGCCCCGGAACTATCCGAGCAATATTAACTGCTACCCTCAAGTATGGTCAACATGTTTCATGCCTGATGGCAATTCTTCAGGACCTCAACAGATAGTACCACACAGTGAAAATTTATAATGGTGAAGGAAAAAACTTGCAATTAGGGTATACAACCTTCTATTGGTCAGTTATACCGGGGTGCAGGCCAATAGGTCCTGCTGCAGTGTTGTAACCTGTGAAGATGAAAATGAAAAACAATTCACGAAATGGCAGCGTCAGTGAAGTTTTCAAGTGAAAGAGGATTTAACTCAGCTGTAGTGCGAGCACACACACACATAAAAAACGTAGTGAAGGATTAAAATCTGAGCATATAGCATAACAAGTTGGTGTTAGATTCATGTGACCAACCAGTTTATGTCAAGACATGAAACGGTGAATTCGATGAAGGCAAAAGGTGCTGCATGTAAGGAAAAAGGACTGGTAATAATGTCTTGACATAAACTGGTTGGTCACATGAATCTAACACCAACTTGTTATGCTGCCATTTCGTGAATTGTTTTTCATTTTCTTCCAAGCAGCTGCCAGGGTAACCTTCGCTGCTCCTATACAGAGCCACATGATTGTCTTATCTGCTCTGGTCTTGGGTTCTTGGGAGGGGTCGCAAAGTCCCAGAAGAACCCCTGCCATGGCGGTCGGGATAGGGTATCCCTTTAATATGTGTGAGTATTTCTTCCCAAAAGGGGCGAATAGTCGGGCAATCCCACCATATGTGTTGGAATTCTCCCAGCAGCCCACACCCTCTCCAGCATCTATCAGAAGTGGTCGGAAAGATCTGACTAAGCCTGGATGGATTGAGATACCAATCCATCATAATCTTAAGGTGGGCTTCCCGCAGCTCCTTGGAATTATTGAATCTTGTGATTTCTTTCTATAAGTGCCCCCATTCAACATCAGAAATACAGCGTTGTAGTATTCCTTCCCACATGGACAAGTATCGTGGTCGCGGGAAGAGTGTGGTGGTAAGCATGAGCGAATTTTGCGGATCTCGCGTTCGCGAATTTTGCGGATTTGCGGATTCGCAATCCGCAAAATCCGCGAATTCCCGCGAATTTGCGGATTTTGTTTTTTTTGTGTTCGCCCGTGTTTCTGCCAGTTCGCGAGGGTTTTGTACACTTTCGCAAATTGCAAACTTACCTGTCGGGTCGCAAGTTTCGCGAACTTGTTGTTTCTACGTGTCCAGCCTGTTTGGGACACTCTTCTTCATCACTGCCACTCTCTGTCACCACTGCCACTCTCTGACTACTCATGCCACCCTCTGGCCCACCCATGCCACCCTCTGTTTCATCACCACACCCTCTGGTTGTCCAGTGTACATTATTTTCGGCAAAGCAAAGCACACCTTCCCTGCCTCAAGTGACCTGAATTAATTTGGGGCTGATTCATGTGTCACAGAATATTTTTTTAGCTGGCACCTGCTTCCTTAGTGCGCCCTGATTAGTGATCTTTTGCACTTGCTAAGTGCTTTCATTGTTGCAAAATTAGTTACAACACCTGCCCTGCCCCAACTGACAATAATGAATTAGGGGCTGATTAATGGATTTTAACTTCCAGCCTGGCTCCTGCTTGTCTCCCTTAGCTGTAATTCAGGACCTTTGTGGCATATGTGTAACTATTCTGAGGTTCAGAGCAGGGTCACATACTAGTTTCAACTGGCAACTGAACTCTGGAGGGGCCCCTCAGGAAGCACTCCAGGAAATGGCTACTAATGATGAGCCTGAACTTTTGAACCTGGTAAGTAGTTACTTTCAGTTTTGCTAAGATCGTATTTCTGCAATTTTGCACTTATTCGCGGGGCGCGAACTCACGCGAACAGTGCGAGCAGTGCGAGCAAAATCCGCTGCTCGCGGATTTGCGGATTTTGCGGGAAATTCGCAAATCTCGCGGATTGCGGATTTCCCGAAAATCCGCAAAATCCGCGAGCGGAACGGATTTTCCGCCCACGCCTATGTGGTGGTGAGGAGGAATTTATTTACGAATGAAATCGCCCCCTTCATGGAAATGGTCTTGGTGATGAAGGATTCAAACTTGGTGTAAGGGCGGGTGGGTGCCTCATGTACTTGGGGTGTAAGGGCCCAATGCTTTAACTGAGTGTTGTGGTATTGCTCTGTGTTCCCTAGGCCATAATCTCGCTGACACTGGTCAAAGGGGTCAGCTTTGTGAAAAAGATGAGTCAGAGCAAGGCAACCTCCCTCCCACCAAGCATCAAAAGGTCCCTCTTGCAGGCCCGGAGGGAAGGCTGGGTTAAAATGAAGTGGTGTAAACAGTGAGGGAAAAGAGGTCCACCTATCATCTCCTGCAACCGTATCCCAGACTTTCAGAGTGGTGCGTGTAGGAGTGGCAATGTAGGTATTCTTGGGTCTGTCTTTTTTAGGGGACCAAACTAGGTCCCAGATGGTCCTCCCTGTCACACTACAGTCCATATGTAGCCAGTGCTTATTGGATTCCCTTTTTGACCACTCAATCAGGACTCTTAACTGTGCTGCTTTATAATATAGTTAGATGTCTGGAAGTCCCACGCCACCCTCCATGCGAGAGCGACACAGCAGGAAGAAGGAGAAGCGAGCACGTCCCCTTCACAAATAAAATGTAGGATCATAGTTTTAACTCGTCGGAAGAAATCTCTCTCCAGTTCCATGGGCAGTGCCTGGAATAGATAAAGAAGCGTAGCAAGAAGTGTAATTTTCACTGCTTGTATCCGGCCAAACCACTACAAGAAGAGGGGTTTCCATTTTGTGAATTCCATTTGGATACGAGTGAGCCTGGGAGGGAAATTCTATGGGGCTCCCCAGTGAAAGGTATCTCCTTAACTGCAATGCAAGGGGCTCAATGCTAAGAGCAAAGAGTAGGGGTGAAAGGGGAAACCCCTGCCTGATGCATCTAGAGTGGAAGAAGGAGGATGAGCGTACCCCGTTGATCACCACTTTGGAGCGAGGCTGGAGGTATTTAGCTTGGATCATGGTTTGGAATTTGGGTGAAAATCCGAATGAGTGTGTGGAATAGGAATGCCCAGTCAACCCTGTCAAAGGCTTTCTCAGCATCCAATCCCACCAAGACAGCAGGGATCTGACGTCTGTTGGCCTTCTCTATAAGGTGTATAATTCATCGGGTGTTATCATGGGTTTGCCGGCCTTTATTAAACCCCGATTGGTCAGGGTGTATGAGATCAGGCATAAGGTCGTTCAATCGCTTAGCTATGATGGCGGAGTACAGTATTGTGTCGAGGTTAAGAAGTGCGATAGGTCTATATGAGGCACATTGCTGGGGATCTTTCCCTGGTTTGGGTATCACGAAGATCATGGAGGCAGCGGTCTCACCCTCTTCGGCCATCTTATTAAAGAGCCGCGTGAGGTGGGGCAGATGTTAGGAGCAAAGGTTTTATAAAAGAGGGTGGTATATCCATCCAGGCCCGGGGCTTTGTGGAGCTTAAGCGCTTTAATAGCAAGATTGACTTTGTTGTGGGTAAGAGGGCGGTGAGTAACTCGTTCCATTCAGTTGAGGGAAGGGCAATGTCCGGATATAGTCCTGTTGGGCATCTGAGTCTAAATCGTTCTTAGAGTAGAGGGTCTCATAAAATGAGCAGAAGATCCCCACTTTGTACTCATCCCTGTGCGTAACCTCCCCGGAAGACCCCTGAGTTCCGCCTATTTACTCTCTCGCTCACTTATCTCTTAGTTGCCTAGCTAGGTTTTTACCGATCTTGTTGCCCTGGGAGTAGGACAAATGGCAAAGTTTAAGGAGTGTGAATTCCGCTCTATTGTTATATATAGCTCAAAGTTTGCAGTGGACCGCTTTCGAATTGCAAAGGATTTGCCTTGTGGGGTTCAGTTTGTGAACGTGTTCAACAGAGGTCAGTTCTTGTTCTAATTCTTCCCATTCTCTAGTGCGTTGTGCATTCAAAGCTGAGTTGAGGGCAATACATTTACCCCGGAAGACCGCCTTAAATGCAACTCAGATGTATCTTCTGGTTAATTAGCATCAAATAATTCTGTAATGGATTCTCTGAGTTTAGTACAGGATCCTTGTCCCGCACTAGCGAGGCCGGGAAATACCATTTGGGAGTGGTCGGAGCGTTCCCACACCAGGACAGGCAGATGAAAAACAGGCTATGATCTGACACTGAAAGAGGGAATATCTTGGCCTCTTGAATGGCATCTAATAAGGAATGGCTAATAAAGATATAGTCCAGTCGGGAGTATGTACGATGGACATGTGAATAGAAAGTGTAGTCTCAGGTGTGTGGGTAAAGGGTACACCAGGCATCTAACAGGCCCATGTCATGGATGTGCTGCTGAGTGTCAGTGGAAAAGGAGCCCACGTCTGAGCGTTGTGAGGGTGTGCTGTCCAATTCTTTTTGCCAAGTCAGGTTGAAGTCCCCCATGAGAACCATCGGTCCCTTCACAAAGTCCAGCAGCCTTCTCAGGAGCGTGTGTAAGAATAACGTCTGCTCGGTATTGGGGGCGTATACTGCCACAAAGGTGCAAATTTTTCCCCTCATACGGCCCTACACTTTAATCCACTGGCCATCTTTATCAATAAGGACATCCAGGGGTTGGAATTGTATAGAAGAACGGAACATAAGCGCCACTTTACTATGTTTCGTAAAAACTGAGGATCTATAAATTAATGGGTATTGTTTATGTCTAAAGTGCGTATCCTCGGCCCTGGCTAAATGTGTCTCCGGTAAGGCCACCACATCAAGATGATGATCAATAATATACTTCCACACCTTTTGAGGGGAATTAAGACTATTAACGTTCCAGGTTCCAATGGTGATCGTCATGATATCAGAGGGAAAAACACCAACTCTCTGAATTTCCCACCACCCTAACTGTGCCCCGTGTCCTCTCCAGTCCCCAAGGGAGCGAACACCGCCATGTCTCTTCAACTGCAGGTGCAAATGTGTCAAAGATCCCGCCAGAGCTAAATGTTAAAAAGCCGCTACCATGTCCCACCCATTCCCCCCAAAACCCCCAACAAACAGAAAACAAACAGAAACAGAAACGCAATAGCAAGAATCGCTACCAGGTCCCTGCCTGGGGTTAGAAGCCCATACAGAGACTAGGGGGTACAATGGGTCCGATGGCCCCATCCACGTCCGCCCCGGCACAGAACACAAAGCAAAAGAACGATGCAAAAAACAACAATTGATGGGCAGAATGCAGAACAATGTCATACATTCACCCCAGTACAGAGATCTGGGCCTAAATCCATCGTTTTTTTGCACTCCACTCCACCCAAGTTCAGACATGGCCATATGCAAATCAGCCTTGACCCTGTGCCTCATGGGAACAGCCCAGCCCAAACTGCCAAGCCTTGTATTTCCTTGACCGGAATCAAGCATCCTAGGACCGGTTTCTGGCTATCAGCCATCTTCAGCCAGGATAGCTTGACTCCAGTGGTGTGGAGAGCATGGGACTCACGTCTGAGCATACCCATCCCACTCGGGTTGACAAATGCAAAAACAACAATTGATGGACAGAATGCAGAACAATGTCATACATTCACCACAGTACAGAGATCTGGGCCTAAATCCATCGTTTTTTTGCACTCCACACCACCCCAGTTCAGACATGGCCCTATGCAAATCAGCCTTGATCCTATGCCTCATGGGAACAGTCCAGCCCGAACTGCCAAGCCATGTCTTTCCTTGAACGGAATCAAGCATCCTAGGACCGGTTTCTGGCTATCAGCCATCTTCAGCCAGGATAGCTTGACTCCAGTGGTGTGGAGAGCATGGAACTCATGTCTGAGAATACCCATCCCACTCGAGGTGACAAATGCAAAAACAACAATTGATGGACAGAATGCACAACAATGTCATACATTCACCCAAGTACATAGATCTGGGCCTAAATTCATCCAAAGCAAAAGAACAGCATCTGAGTGTGGCTGACGTCTAGTCGATAATACAGGTCCATTTCTGACGAAGAAGGCACAGAAAGTTCACCTGCAATGTAGAGTAAAACATGATGCAGACCCCAGTAAGCGTGAAAGGGCACCGCAAGATTGTGATATCCGCATCCTGCCTGAACCAGCTTTAGAAAAAAGATAAAAGCACTGTTCTTACATACGGAAGGAAGGTAGTCCATGGTTTCTCTGCTTCCCCATCAGGTGATGGGGCCCCAGGGGAAGAGATCTAGGGAGATCCGAAGGCGGGCATTGTGTATAGAAGCCTGGTATCGTCCGCTACCTCCGGACGTCTCCGAAGACGGCAGCCTCAGTAGACAAAATGTAAGTGATTCCATAAGACCCATTCCAGGCATAGAAGGCAAACATCGCATCTCCCCTGGTGCTGTCGTTAGAAGTTCATCGGCGGCCCCTGTGGGAGCCCGCAGACCAGGCAGAAGTCAACGGCGGCCCTCAGGAAGACTTTCCTTTTTATCTTGTGTGGGGTCAGGGTTATCGGTCTGGAGACCCAGCAGCTCCAGTCTTTCCTTTATGTCAGTAATATGACGGCGTTTGTTTTAAATTCAAAACTGATTCCGAACGGGTTGGTCCATCTATATCGAATGTTATCGTCCTGCAGTTTGGCAGTGATAGGCCTGAATAGCTGTCTCCGCGCCAAAGTCGTCAGCGCCAGATCTTAATAGATGGAGTATGGATGATCTTTGAATGAAATGGATCACTTTGTCCTGGCCGCTTCCAACACTGCCTCCTTAACTTTGAAAGAGTGGAACTTCGCTAGGATGTCGCGCGGTCTTTTCTTCTCAATAGTCTGCAGACCACCCACACGTTGGACACTGTCCAGCATGATTTTAAGGGATTGGGGTGCCAGAATCTCTGTGAACAGCCCCTCCACGAATGCTGCAAGGTCGGGCCACTCTGCGCCCTCTTCTAGGTCTCTAATTTGTATGTTCTCCCACTGTGTTCTATTTTCAAGGTACTCTGCCTTGAGTTGTGTCTGGTGCAGCTGGTACCCGGAGAGTGCCGACATCTTCACCCAGTTCAGTAGAGAGTCCCTCTTGCTCTTGATGTTGCGTCTCCATGTCCATTACCCTAGTGCCACCATAATCCACATCATGCTGGAGAGAGGTCAAGCGCTCCCTTAAACAGACCGCAATTGATCCATAGAGGATTTTATGTCTTGGCTAAGATCATTGCGTAGTTCAGTTTTAAAGTCTTTGAACATGGTCAGTAATTTCACCTTTGTGAGTGCCATAGCTGGGGCTCCAGAGTCTCCTCGCAGTGTCAGGCATTTGTTTGAAGGGACGAACAAGTCCGAGACTTTACTCAGCGTTTTGCCCGTCGCCTTCTTTGGAGGCATATGGAGTAGACCAAGATGGCCCCTATGAAGCTAGCAAGGGCAGCGAAGCTGTACAGGGCCCAGGTTGCAGAGGGTCGAGTGAAGTGGGTTAATCTGGAGAAGGGTCACTGGACATCAAGGTGCAGTAACATCAAAAGAGTGGTGGACCCGTTTCCATGGAGTTGCTACGTGGGCTGCACCGCGTCAAATTTGCACCAGTACCGTTATTTGGGAGTGTGACCGCCACTTGAGAGGTGATGTGAGAAATCGTGGTCCGTACTCTGCCCAGTCAGGAGGGGGTGAAGAGGGAGCTCCTCGGGTGTAGTTGGCAGTCACCAGCGCAGGTTGCTAGGGGCAGATGTCCTCAGTAGGAGAAAGGCATATGGACAAGAATCCGCCGCTTGCGAGCATTCTCCATTGCTGGCAGGATGAGCGCCACTGCAGGCAGACAAATCTGTGGCAATGTAGAGTAACACCATGTGGCTCCAGGACAGGCCAGTGGTTTCATCAGCTCAGCTGCAGCATAGGCAGAGGGGCAGCAGCTTATGGTAACAGATGCAGCTTATGTTGTGGGAGAGGCAGTAAGTGCTGGGCCCAGATCATCAACTAGAGGCGCCAATCGGCATTTACGGGTCACCTCCAGGTGCCATTTTAAAGTCAGGCAGGCACAGGAAAGCAGATTGCGACTGGGGCCGTCTCCATTGTAATGCCGCTACCGAGACCCCCGAGGTAGTGTTCAACTTGTGGCAGCTGCTGTGTCCCTCGAAGTGCGCACTTTAAACATGCCTCCTGCAGAGGGATGCAGCCATCGGCACTCTCTGCAGGACACGGTCGTCATTTTGGCCGCCACCGTCATTTCTCCGCACCGCAGATCTACGCCACTCCAGCGGCACCGCAGCGATCGGAGCAGCCCCGCAGGTGGCCCACGCCTTCCACTTCAGGTAGTGAGCATGAGCATCATGGAGGGCTTCATTTAGATGCCAGGATCCAGGCCAGAGCAGCGTGTGGACCGGGAGCCGAGACGGTCTATGTCTGATTAGCCATCTTGCCCGGCCATACCCTCCTCAAATTCTTTTTAACGCCACCCATCACCACAATGGAGATTTTACTTTTGTTAACAGGGAGGTCCAGTTTGGACATTAAGGCCAAATATTGAGCAATTAGATTTTTGAGGGCAGAGGGGTCCTTGCCAATAAAACTGCATTGTCTGCATGAAGCAGGATTGGAACTGCAGTCAACTGTACCTTGGGCGAATCTTTTGAGTTGGTAGTCATTCACATTGTTGGAATAGGAACAGGGCCAAGACAAACCCTTGTCTGATGCCCCTCTCAATTTTAAATGATGTTGTACATTCGCCTTGCCACCTGTAACGGACCATATCTGGGGCTCAGTATAAAGCTCTCTTATAAAGTTGATAATTGACAATTCCACGCTCACTTCCACCATGATTTTCGACAGTTTGCTGCGTACCACACAATTAAAGGGTTCGGACAAGTCCATGAAGGACAGATATAATTGCCCTTTTTTAACCAAGAGTACTTTTCCTCTATTAGTGTCGGGTTGAGGCACTGATAAATGGTAACCGTACCCTCCCTGAACCAGTACCATACTTCAGCAGGAATCTTCTTTTCTGATACCCAGGATTCAAGGTTGTTTAGGAGGAGCATTCCCATTAGATTAGCGGTGCTGTCAAGTAATGAAATGAGACAATAGTTAGCTGTGTTAGAGGCGTCCCCTTTTTTGTAAATCGGAATGATCAGAGATTGTTTCCAAGAGGGTAGGGGTCCTGACGGAACTATTGAATTAAAAACCACCGTCAGCAAGGGGGACCAGAGTGATTGTTTGTAAGAAAAATATCTATGGTGACCCCATCTGGCCCTGCTGCTTTCAGAATTGGTGACTGAGACAAAACAAGCTCCATTTCTTCTAGATCAAAGGAGAGGTGGGTTTTATCCCTAATATAGGGGCAACTTTCTAATATGTGTGACTCTTCAGGTTCTGTAAAATGTCCTGGAAATACCTTATGCAGCATCAAAATCAAAATGGAAATACCTTATGCAGGAGTCTTCGCTGTTGTGAACATCCAGCGAGGGCCCGCCATTGACTGTCAAAAAGGCTGAATTGATCACCGACCAAAAAGCTTTGCTGTCGTGGAGAGAGGATGCTAGCTTTAAATTTTCCCATGTCTCAGATTTAAGCTGCCTCTGCCTATTTTCCATTTCCAGTTTATAGAGGTACCTCAAAGTGCCGATGTTAGTTTTATCTGTTGGGTGAGTTTTTAAGTCTTTCCTTAAATTCGATGAGGCTAACAAACAGTACTTATAGAACCAGCGATGCTGTGGAGTGTCTCTCATAGGTATATTTAATATTAATTAAGATATTACCAAATGTGTAAATCACCTGCGTGTTGTTTACCTGTGGGTCTAAACAAAGTAGGATCTCCTCATAGTTAGATATTATGAGATTTGTTAGGAGTTTGGTCTCATCTATTTTGTCCCATTTTAAAAAAAATCAATTTTTCCTGGCTAGGACCAGCTTAGGTGCCACAGTGCCACTGCTTTTCCTACATACATTCCAAAACATTGTGCATGATAGCATGGCATGATCACTAAATTCCGGAAATGTTTTCTTTATTTTAGTGATGCTAGCACCTAGAGTTTCTGAGGAAATTATATAATTAATCGTGGAGGAGCTTTCTGTACTTTGAAAAGTAGGGGCTAGGTGTCCCATATCTGGGTTGATTTAGTTACAAAGCTTGAGTTGCCATGTGGGCAATAAGCTATTAGCAGCATTTCCATGGGTGTGTAATAGGGACCTACCCATGGTTTGCAAACCCACATATGTTCGTTTCTCGTATTGTACATGATTTTCAATTAAAATCTCCTGCCCAGATGATTTGTACCAAGTTTCTGTAGTTCTCAACTAAGTCCTCTATAGTATTACGTAAGTGCTCAACTACAGCTTCAGGGTTGGGAATATTATTGTTATAATAGTTTATTAACAATACATTCCTAGTGTTGTAACTGTTGATTACATGGATGTGAAAAAGGGTGAATAATTTACAAACTTTAGGATGTTAATCGCAACTGTGTTAGATATCAATGTAAGTAGGCCCCCTAGCTCTACCCCCTTTAGGCGGTACTTCCAATGCTTGACACAATCAATAACCATTAACGAAAATTGGTGCAGTCTCCCAGGTTTCTTGGGCACAAATAATGTTTGCTATTGTAGCTAGCTATATTCCAGGAGAGTAGGGTGTAGGTTGGGTTGTTTCTTCCAGTTCTGGGGACCCTAGCGTCATTATTCATTGATTCTAGAAAGTGGATCCCATTGCGCCTACCCTGCCACTCCTCCCCCCGCATTGCATTTGGGGGATTATTTTTCGTGCGTCCAATAGCCTCTTGGCGAATTGACATCTGGGGGCTCTCACTGTTATTCTTCAGTCAATCAAAAGAGTCTAAGTGTGATAATGAAGCGAATCTATTGGATGGTTTTGAACATCAGTGGCCTACTATTGTCTCTTGGGGGTCCTATGAGCGCTGGGATGCCCCTGGGTAACCACGCGCTCTACAAATGTTCCGTCATTCATCAATCATTCATGACAGTGTTTATTATCTTGTTACCTATGGGACTGGGTGTTTTGTAAAAGAACCCCATCGGAACCAGGAAGATCTGAGTAGCTGTCCTATGAGGAATTGGGTGTTGAAATAGCAAATCTCCCCTGACACGTGGGTTATCAAAATGTATTACGATGCAATCACCCTATTCTATTCTATTCTGGATTTGGTAAAGCGCAACAGCTACCCCGGCAAAGGGGTGTCCCGGCGCTAAGAACAGACAAACTAATCTGAGGTGGGGGGGAGGGGGAAACTAGGCGGCGGGGAAGAGGTGAGTCTTGATTGCTTTACGGAGAGCAGGGAGGGAGTCGATAGTGCGAATGCACCCTTGTAAGCCTTTGTCGTTGGTCCTACCCATGGAATTCTCCTAGCGTTAATGAGATGTTTCTGGGCTAGGTGCCCTGATCTAGTGTGATTAGTGAGCCAGTGGCGTGATTTATCCATGAGCTGAGTGGTACAGTGGTAAATTCTTTTTGAGTTGGTCTTGGCATCGGGGTGTTTACAAGGATTAGAACAAATGGGCATGCTGCTGGGGGGAGGTTGAGGGTTAGTTGGATATATTCTTTCTGACGCTGTATGGAATCATTCTGTGTTGAATTGATGAGACTGTTGTTGGTGGACCCAGAGGGTTTGGCACACCCATCCAGCAGTCTCCTAAGAATTGGTTTTGTCCTCTCACAAACCTAGGGGAGAGGTACCTGTGTTTCTTACTACTGATGGCTTTTCAGATGGATCGGAACCTCTCCCTCAAAGTTGGGGCATGCTGGTAGTATGTACCTTACCAAGGGCAGGCTCTGAGGTGCCCGTGTAGCTAACCCTACCAGCCTGAAGATGTAGAAGTAGAGGCACAGGAGGGTCATTTTGGAAGGGTATAGACTGAGTGCTAGGAACAGTGATATGTGTTAGAGAGGACCTAGTTTTTTATCAGGTCTTGGATCTTGAGATCTATGGAATTCAGCTCTGAAAAAAACAGGCTGTAGCATGGAATATATCTTTTTTTAGACATCCCTGTGCTGGGGGAAGTCCACAATAGTTTGGTAATGCCTTTCTGGGATCTGGCAAAATCTGTGACGGCATAGACTTTCTTGGTTTCTTAGATGTTGTGAGGGCAGGGTGTTTTGTAGGGCCTCGCTTCCTCTTGCCATATGTGACCGAGGAAGGGGGAGACTTCATTACATTTGTCGAGTATGGGTGAATGGGTGCATCATTGGGGGGCGTCTGAGTAGCTGGTGACAGACTAATTGCTTCTGATAGACCCTGAGTCAATATAACATGAGTCACCTAGTTTGCAGGCGGGATCCCTCCACACGATCACACACAGGGAGGAAAGGTGAATGGGAGTAAAAAGAGAGAGACTGTCTAGAAGTATTCTGGACTCTTCAACCTACTGGTTCATCTCCGGAAGTAGTTTTGGATGTGTTCTGTGGAAGGTGATTGGTGAATTCTGTATGAAGGAATGAAAGACATTTACTTCTCTACTAACTTACACCTAATCAAACTATTCTATGAAAATTCATATACCTGAATTACACCAAGGCTATCCACTCTCTCAATCAATAATAATTATTAGAGTCTTTCTCTTGCACTGACTTAAATAAACTCTTGTTAGGATTGGCAATAGAAGTCTCTGCTGCAACAGTGTATGTAGTCTTGACTGGAATCGTACTTGATTGACTAAGAGTCTTTTTGATAATCAAACAATAGCTGACAAAATGTTCAATGTTCACAAGTTGGCAGGATTCTTACTCGACAGATTGTCTCAGCGACTCAACAATTGTAGAAAAAGGTTATTCTCTATCAGTGGGTGCGAAGCCGAAATGCTGCTCCTCACCTCAGGTTTCAGTTGAAGTGCCCTCCTAGCAGAGCGAGTGCGCCAGAGGAACACTGCTCCTCGTGGGCAAACATGAAAGGGTAGAATGCCGATGCTGAGTTTGAGTGCAGCCGCCATTTCGGACAGGCTTTTGCCCCGTAAAAGCAATGGGAAGCAGAAGTCTTCCTAACAGGAGCCAGAGATGGGGACGTCGTCGCAACCAACCAGGATAGTAAGAATTACTTCTCCTTGGTTCACGTAGACTCTTAAAGCAACTGGCAATCATTTTCCTGGCAAGGACAAGGCTCCTGCACTTCCTCAGAACATTTTTCTTGAAAATTCATCTAAGTCCAAAGGTATCAGCTGGCCGGGCCCAATATCATTCTTGTTGCTGATCCACGTGCAATGACTGTTTTCTTGAGTTGTGTTTTAGCTTTACTACTGTTTGTGTGCTGCGTAACTATTTTACACATTAGCTCTTAGTTTAGCCTGACTGCTTTTTGTGTCAAGCTACCCAGGGTTGATCACAGGTTAATTTTGGGACTTTTTTGGTTCACCCTAATAAGGTCAAACAACATCCGGAGCAGCACAACAACTGGCAGTTTGGAATGCTGAATAGCATTCCAGAACCTGCACTGTACCATTCCAACCTGGAATGACAGGTAAGTAATCAGCATACACATTACTCACCCACACTATACTTGCCTGTGTGTGTTGTCGCCATCTTCCTGAAAGAAAACAAAAACATTGAAAAAAATGTGTTTACTTGCACTCAACAAGCTATCATAAATAATATGCAGATATGTACCTTGCTTGGATTTCTGAATCTCTTTGCATTGTGTATCTTGCAGTGTATCTTGGAGAGCAAGGAGAGAAGTGGAGCTGATGCCCAGGCATAAATCCTGCCTTCATTCATGCTTTTCCCCTTCTGTAGTGCAGCTACACTTGGGCTTGGTTTAATATAATGTAATAAAATCATAGATATTGCCAGTACATAGCAGTGTCAGACTTCTTTTATATTACATGTTTGGGTGATTTCATTGCACAAAAAAGGCAATGCATAAAGTGTTGGAAAAATTCATGTTTTACAGGATCCACATGCTAATATTTCATCATCATGCTAACAGCCCCGGGAACATTCCACAGAGAAATATCACTGTCTCACATGCTGGGATTATGTGGCATGCAGGATCAAATTATTTGCCAAGATTATCAAATGTATCCGGTTAAAAAAAACATACATTTTGTAGCCTATTCTACGACAATACTATATTTATCCATTTGCGATAGAAGGAACATTTTTGTGAAATTTGCAAATGTTGCAAATTATACAGCAATCTATGTGGATAATGTCGTATTTCAATAATTATATGATAACCACTGCACCCACTGTAACACATAAATCCACTGGCATTCACCATTGACCATTAATGTATCAAAAAATGTATTCAGGCAAACAAAACGTAAACATTTTATTTTCAACCAATGTTCATTGTTAACTGCAATTTGAAGACGGCAGCTTGCTAAAAGTGATTCCCCAATATAAAATTGTAATATAAAAACTATATATTAACGTGTAACATGGTCCAATCTTGTCATCTCGGGCTTCTGGTGATATTTACAAACCACTTGGTCATTTATACTATCTCGATGATAGTATTGGACATTATGACATGGTTATAGAGGGTATCTGCTGTGCAGCCTCTGTTTATAGCATGGCAGTGCATATTTACAGCCTGTATTTCTCGAATGTGGATGCTATGAATGCATCCCATGTGTGTTTCTTTATCAGCGACCACGCCCTGCTTCTACACAAACCTCCTTGACCCTGCATGCATAAATGATCAAGTTGAATGACCTCGTGCGAACCCGTAGCGGCCTTCTGAGCGCATCCCTCCTGCACCCCCGACAGACTAGCGTGTAACAACGAGTCTCCTCCAGAGTGAAGTGTGGCACTTTGGCTCTACTCAACCATTCTCATTTCAATTTAATTTCAACAAAGAACCCGGGCACATGATAATGATCTTGACAGCTCCGTGCTGAACAGAAGACAGCAGCGTAATGGCATTGGAGCAAAATAAACATTGGCATTGAACTTATCCTGGGCTTGAAATGCATATTAACTTGCACAGGCTCTGCATACTGAATGATCAACCACTGAACACGATTCAAATGTTTGTTGTAAAGTTTCAGGCCATAGCTGCTTGGCACGGTGGATCCACGCGCGGAATGGCCCACTCACTCCTCCGTCGTTCCAGTGGCAGTAAAGGAGATACCACTCAAACAGATGATAGTAACATCTGCTAGCTACAGCTCTTATAAACGGCAGAAGAGGGACTTGAAGCGCTGTAACAAAAAAAGTGTAAAACGTTAACAAAGGGCACAGGGCAGTCATTTGGAAAAAGGTGCAACCACAGATACAGCTCAATATTTCTTTAGAGACATTTATGCCTTAATTGCTTAGCGTGCATTTGTCTTCAAATAATAATTGGTTGTATGAGGTTTCAACGCATTCCGTTGCAACGCATGCCTTTTCCATGCATGCCTTTTCCACGCATGTGTTACAACGTGAATGCCTTTACTACGAATATCCTTTACCTCGAAAAATGCCTTTAACACACAGACCTTTACAAATATTTTCGTTGTATAACTATGCATGATAATGACGTTTTCATAGTTAAGGTTTTAAAATTAGTAGGAAATTATATACTAACGATTTTTCGTTTCTTTCTATGGATGGAATTCTCCTTTTTCTTTCTCTGTTTTATTTTGTCCTTTATTCTTTGTAAAATGCAGAACGTAGGCGCTCATACGCAATTACGTTGATTGTGATGCTCCTCGCCCGAAGGACAAGTAGCACAGAAGATCAGGTAACATTTTTCTTTTTTTGGTGGGGGGGAGACCCGCCATCCCCCCTTTCTTATTTGTACCTTCCACTCACATTCCTTTACTATGTATCTCGTAGTAAGGGAATGCATGGTAAAGGTCAGACGTGGTAACCACGCATGCATTTTAAAGCATGTGTGGTAAGTGTATGCATGGAAACGGCCGCGTTGTATTGGCCATTTCCCATATTAATTCAGTGTAGAACTGTGTTGGACCTGACATCCTTGGCGTGGTTTGCCCCTAACCTTTTGCTTTCAATGCTCCTGTTTTTGCTGACTTCGTTTTTGCTGGCCTTAGGACTCAGCTCACTTTACCTGGCAATGTTCTAGGCTGCCTCACTCACCTGAAGTCCAGGTGGTTTAGATGGGGCGTTGCTGAATCCCTTCTCCACACGAGCACTTACTTCAGCGTAAGATGATAGACTCTGCCCTGGTGTCAGTACCTGAGAGGAAGGGGGAATGGGATTGACAAGAGAGAGAGAGATGTGGAGCAGGTTCGATTTCACCCTGTCAGTCCGCATCTGCTTCAGGACCTTGGGATGGTGCAGAGATACTGCACTGGGCATCTTTCGAAGGGAGTTTAAAACAAATACGATTTGCAGACTTGAAGGAGAAGGAGGAAGATTTGTTATGGTCCTTACTTTCCACGTTCTTCTGACACACATCCCAAAGATAATAGTGAAGTGATGGCACGGGCGCTCTACGTACTTTGGAGGCATCCATTACCTGTCTCGCCTGCAGCCTTCTGATCTTGCCGTTGGTCTCCCTCCGCCGCCGCATCTCCTTGCAATCGCAGCACGGCCGCAGAGAGAGGGGACCACAACTCCCGGGACCCATTGGGGCAGGAAGCCGCCACAGCCAATTCCGCGCCGAGGCGCTTAAAGTTGAGGAGAGCCCCGGTGGAGCGGACGCTCTACGTACTTTGGGGGCATCCATTACCTATCTCGCCTGCAGCCTTCTGATCTTGCCGTTGGTCTCCCTCCGCCTCCGCAGCGAGAGGGGAGCACAACTCCTGGGACCCATTATGGCAGGAAGCCGCCACCGCCAATTCCGCGCCCGGAGGCGCTTAAAGTTGAGGAGAGCCCCCGCGTCGCGGGAACGTGTGCGGGCTGCGCCGTATGTGACTGTCAGGGGCAGACAGAGGCTGGGCTGGGCCACCCCCCTTGCCGGGACTGGACTGGACATATTTGGACCTGGTCAGTTTAATCGCTCTTCAGCTATTATTGGCTTTAGTGGTATTCAGCGTATGAGCCAGTTTACATTTGCATTTTGATTGGGTTGCTTATACAATCATGAATAGGGGCACTTGTAAGGGGGCGGGGGGTCCAGGGGTTGTAGGCACGCTGGACGCATTTTTATTACGGGCAGAGTCTGTTTAAAACCATGAAATTCAGCTTACACAAAGGAGATTATCCTTGGAACCCCGTTTTGCTCTCGTAGCAGACTCATCCCACAGTCCCCACCATCAAGCATTCCAATCCTCAACAGTAGTATGCACGAGGAAGCTAGGCCATTACCGATTGATGTTGAAGTAGAAGTTCACAACGATCCTGACCCAATGCCCTCCTCCCATCCCTCTCCCCCTAGACAGGTCTGCAACCATACGCAACTGCTGGTTCAGGCGAAGGAACGGGTTTGTGCTATTCCAACTAAGAAGAGAAAAGCGGCCACCCTACCAACAGCTATTTCCCATGCCAATAAAATTGCCGAAAACGAGGGAGTCATCAAGGGCAACGAAAAATAAGACCTCAATACAAACCACAGGTAATACTCCTTGCCATCTAGAGGAAAGTCCTCAGGCCCCTCTTATTCAAACAGTGGATGTTCAGGTGGCTCACATCCTTGGTAAATTGGAGGAGAGGCTAGCGAACTTGCTGGGGCCCGTATTAAATTAGCTTTCAGATATTGAAGCAAGGCTCAAGTTAATCGAGCAAAACACTTCTCACCCGAATCATGTGCCCAGCACAGAGGATGGTAATCTTCCCGATGAGTTAAGATCAGTTGTAGTGCGTCCCATATCTATAACCCCCAAACCCGCAGCCTACATAGTAGATAGAGCTAGCACTTCTACAAAAGTGTGCCCACCCACAGCCATTTCCACCAACTCTCAAATCATAGCAGAGAAGGCAGGGACTACGATAGTGCACACTGAGGGCTGCAATCCGGATCACAAGGGGGTGGAAATGCCACAAAGGAGGGAACCCTTAGAATTACCACCAGAATCCACACCATATACTGTAATTCTCACTAATGTTCCCACATCTAATACAAGCGCTGTGGAACACTGGTCTTCCCTCAAAAATAAGGCTCTTCACCTACTACACAACAGAACTGGTTTAGGCAAGCACCTCTTTCAAGATTTTAAAATGGTACGTAGAACCGGTTGGGTTGGGTTGTTACCTAAAGGATGTAGTGGTGATTGCGTGGTTGTTAACTTTGGGTCTACTAACCTCGTAAGAACGATACTAGAGAGGGCAGGGGCTAGGTATCTGACTAGAGATGGTATATCTATTTTGCCACTCGGGTTCTTCTACCGTAAATCGTTTGCACCCTGTTCCAAATTGAGCAGCCATTTGAGGGGTCAGCAGGCCCAAAACCAGTATGACTACAATGTGCCCGTATGCAATAGATTTGACCCATTCTCTAGTTTAGAGGAAATCGACTGACTAAATCACTCACCTCCATCACAGCCTACTTCCCACTTTAAATCTGAGTCGGGTAAAAGAGGGGTATTGGAAGACACAACTCTAATAGTAGCTCCCTCTCTGTGTACCCTAGATATGTCTAGCTTACAAAGTTTTTTGCCTGGTCGGGATTCCACAAGATCTGTGCCTAATCCAGGTGCCCCAATGGAGGCTGGCTGAAACAATGTTGGTAACTTTCAATCATCAGGTCATGGTTTAAACCCTATAATAATAATGGACCGTTGTGTTAAACTTATCTCCTGGAACATAGCGGACCTAGTGAATAAAACGGGCACTACAGAATGGTCTGCTTTAATAGAAACTCAGGACATTGTCTTCATGCAGGAGACCTGGGCTACTGAGAAGGTTTTCCGCACGGGCTATTTAAATTTTTCCAAACTTGCTGAGCAGACTCAGAGAGGTCGGCCTAAAGGAGGACTGACCATATGGGTAAGACAGTCCCTCCAATTCAGGCTGGAGGAGTTCCATATAGAATCAAGGGATATCCTCATTATTAAGATGTTCAAGGGGTGTCTCCCAGGCATGCTATTAATTAACGTGTATTCCAGAGGAAATCAGGGTGGCAAAGCCTCCGAAACGGTTGCCATTCTTGACTCCTATTTGAATAAGAACAAGGGGATTGTTCCAGTCCTCATAGCAGGAGATTTTAATTGCACGTTTGAACCCCCTGATATCCATGACATGATTTCTTGCACAGAAGAGGATGATTTGTGGTCTATTCCCTCACTTGATCTCCCTCCTATAAAAAAATGGTCCTTCACGGTGTTACAATTGAATATTTTTTGTATGGATCATGGGGTGAGAGCAGCTAATGGGCACACTAACTCCGATAAAACAGGGATGGCAACCTTCGTTAGTGGGCAACGTGCAAGTTGGATCGATTTTTTTTTTTGCTCACCAAAGAACTTTTGCTGTGTTTAATGGATATGGAGGTAATAGTCCGTGTTAAAAGCGATCACAAACCGTTGCTCCTTTCATTATACCGCAATGACACATTGCCTGTAGAGGGTTTGGTAGGTAGCCCAGTCCATGTAGAGGCGTACATGTCTAACGATACACGTCGCCTTAAATGGTCGAAGGTGGCGTTAGATGCGAAGATCGTGTCCCAGATGAATATGTTGGCTTCTAGTGATATAGTAACCCTTAAGGCAGAGGCAGCTCAAGATGCACAAAGTGATAGAGCAGTGGATGTCCACGAGCACCTTTTTAATGATCTTAAAATGTTTTTCATTGAGAAAAATAAATTATCGAACAAACTTCCACGTCCTAAAGCGGCAGAGGTGTATAATTCATCAAGTCAGACAGTTTATAGATTGTTAGCTGCGGCATTAAGATCTAAAGATAGGTCTGAAATAAATACAAGTAGGGCTTCATACAAGGCAGCCCAAATAGCAGCTAAAAGGGAATGGGACGAGGAGCATTGGGCAGCATTGTTGAAGGCAAGTTCAAGGAGAGACATGAATACATTCTAGCACCTGGTGAAGGGGGCAGAAGGTCTATTTACCTGTGACTCCGCTATTAGTCCCAATACAGGTATCCTTCCAGACAGCCCAGTTCTAGAGATAACCAAGCTGGAAGTGGAAAATGCACTGTGCAGGGTCCCCAAGGGCAGGGCGCCGGGGCTCGACTGCATACCCGCAGATTTGTTTCTTCAAAACACAGGATTATTGGCTGAATACATCCAGCTCCTAGTTCAAGTTCAAGTTCAAAAGACCTTTATTCGAATTTCATAAAATTCATAAAAGTACCACATTAAAAACAATTCAATTACATAACAAATACAGGTTTACAGAATTCATAATTATTACAAGTTCTGATACGAGTTTCATAAAATTCATAAAGTACCACATTAAATACAATTCAATTACTTAACAAATACAGGTTTACAGAATTTATATTTATTAAAAGTTCTGATACAGTTCTCATAAGACTATTTTCAGGGGTTTTCCATCATTTTACGTACACGTGTTATAAGTCTCAAAAAAGTGCTAGTGCGATATATTAGTTCATCTGTGTCCAGGGAAAGTAACATTGAATAAGACTCCCCTAACGAAAGCGGTCTCTGTTTTCTAAAATAAGGTGTTAAAAACCAATTCATATATTTTAAGTAAAATTTACAGAAGAATAGAAAGTGCAAATCATTCTGTTTACTGATACCATCGCACGGACATGGATTGTAATCTGTTGTGTGCTGATAGCCCAAGGGAAAGCCCAGTAAAATTTTTACTGAACCCACCCTTAGCCGAAACAACAGTGATCTCTCCCAGTTAGTCATGGGTAGGGTGAGGTATGGTACAAGTGTTCTCCTACTTAGATCATTCCTAATGTAACTCACAACAGTTGATTTAAGGGTTTCCCTTTCCATTCGTTCGGAGTTATAAAGTGCATACAGTGCTTGTTTGACCTCAAGTTTATCTTTGGGTTCAATCCTACTTTGGTCGCAGAAGAGATCTTCCCTGTTCACGGTACTCAGTGCTTTTAGGACTCCCGCAAGCCAGGGGATCAACATACCATGTTCACATTTAAGACAGTCTTTTATAATATTTTGCGTTAAGGAGGCTGAGTTATTCCTCCAGATCCTAATCCGGAAAAGAACGGGTCTAGATCTAATAAAATCACATACATAGGGGAGGTTTAGTTCCTCATGGCAAATAAATTCAGAAGATGAAATTGGGGCATTATTTCCCTGCAGAATCGACCTTCTTCTCGTTGGATACTAGGATTATTCCTCAATCCCCAAACCTCTGCCCCGTATGTGGCTACTGGTAGGCACTGTAACCTAAAAAAATTGAAAACAGCTCTAGTGACATCTATTTTCTTTGGGCGGGACAAACTCAAAATGGAAAAACCAAACCTAAGTACGGGAATGTAGTTACAGATTCTAATTTGTCTGTCCCTATGTGTATAGTGTTGCGCTTTCGTTTCCCGGGTCCACATGGCATAATAAAAGATTTTTTAAAATTGACGCGCAGGTCTAAGCCCTCCATGTATTGGACAAAACCTTTAACAAGTAAGCGAAGGGCATTTGGTGTTCGATAAGGACCGCATCGTCTGCGTATAATAAAACTGCCAATGGTTGCCCCTGGATTATTGGAACATCACTAGTCACTTGTTTTAGGGTTTTAGCTAAACCATTAATGTAAATAATAAACAACAGGGGTGCTAAAACGCACCCCTGTCTTACCCCTCTACCAATATTGATGGGTCCAGAAACTTCTCCACCCATCCACATCCTAACTTGAGCTTTGAGATCGGTATGGAGGTACGCCAGGAAATTAACATTGGCCTCGTCCAGTCCATAATTCAAAAGAATTGCCCATAGTTTAGATCTGTTCACTAGATCAAAGGCGGATGAAAGATCCATGAATGCAAGGTAGATAGGGGACGATCGAGCAATGCTATACTTATAAATAATCAGTTTCAGGTTCAAGCATTGCTCGACCGTCCCCACCTTGCTCCTGAATTCCATCTGACACGGGTCCAATAGACCAGTATCTTCAGTCCACTCTACCACCCTATTATAGATTACTCGCCCCAACATTTTTAAGGTGTTATCCAAAAGAGAAATCGGGCGGTAAATCACGGGATCCGACCTCTCGCTCTTTTTAAAAATTGGAACTATAGTACTAGTAGCCCAGGTAGACTATTAAAAACATTGAGGAGGATTGGTGCCCATAGATCCGGACTATGCTTAATTATATCTATGGGCAGTCCATCGGGGCCTGGAGCCTTGTTTCCAAGGCTCTCTTTGATGACTATCTCCACCTCATGGAGATCTATCTCTAAGCCGCGGAGCTGACCAGGGGTAAAGCTAGTTAATTCCTCTAATGGAGCGGTATAGATATTGGAAACATGGGCCTCCCAAGCTGACCAAAAGGGGCAGCTGCTTTTCAAATTTGTGCTCCCAACCAGCGATTCCCATTGTTCTGTTACTAATGCAGCCTTCCTTTCAGCTATTTTAAGTTTATAAAATTTCCTGGCTGCCTGTACCTCCATTAGGCATCTTGGTTTAGTGATTAGTGCCCTGCGCAATTCCCTGTTTGCTAATGAGCAGGCAGAATCAAACCACCTTGGTTCTTTCCCTTCTTTTGGTAGTGGAACTGACAAGGAAGTTTTTATGGCTAAGCACAGTTTACCAAATCATCTATTATCCTATGACAGTTCCCATCCATTGTTAAGCAAGAATTAATTAACTGGGGATATTCCCTGTTTACACTTTCCAATATTGCCCTGCTGTCAGCTCCCCTCCATTTCAGACGCAATCCATCACCCGTGGGTGTAATTTCTCTTGCGCCATTTAAGTTGGCGTATACCTGGCTAGGGCCAAATTTTAAAGTCACAGTGAGGGGGTTGTGATCACCAAACGATGTTTCTCCACTGTAGATTTTGTCACACGGTCTAGTAAATGGGGAGACATAAAAATAAAATCAATGGTGGAGGAACAATCCCTGCCTCTGAACGTAGGGGCGTGAAGAATATTAGGAGTGTGGCTTGTATCCATAGCGTCGCTGAGAGGATACTCAGTGAGTATGTTGGCTAATTCAATACCCCTTCGTTTAGCTTGATCTAACTGATTTTTGTCCTCAGTCGTGCAGTTCTTTGGGATTTTCGCATTAAAGTCCCCCCGATTAGAATCCCTGTTTCCTCCCCGGTTTCTAACCTGGTTTCAAGATTCCGTAAAGTCTTGGAGAGTGCTTCAAAATTTTTGTTAGGTACAGAATAAAAATCATTGTTATAAAAATTGATTAAATAAATCCGGGTCTTTCGCTTGAACTCTAAAATCTGTATGTTCGGGTTTCCTCTTGAGAGGTCTCTAATTGTACCACCAGCCAGTGTCTTAATACCAATAAACAGGCCTCCCACTGCGGGTCCTAAATCGGGCTTAGGTGCTGTCATGCTAAAGCAATGATAACCCTCGATATATAAATTCTCAACAGCCCATGTCTCCTGAAACAGGATGATGTCTTTACCATCCAGTAGCTGGACCCATTGTGGGTTTGACAATCTTGGTTCTAGCCCTGCTACATTCCAGCTAAGAATGGACAAGTCACAATGATTGGTGTGTCTAATTGACTTGCTTCTGACACTCATAACTGTACTCCGCTTAAGGTTAGTTGGTATAGGAGATACAACCTCTTGTGTAGTTACAGGTGTGGTAATATGATATTGTATTGTTGTTTCCTGAGTTGTGTTAGTTAGTTTTGGGGGTGAGTGTTCCTCATTGTCATTGCTTTCGTCTTGGCATCCGATGTAACTTCCCCTTTTCCCCAGTCAGTCCTGATCTTCTAAGTTTGAGAAGGCGTGTCCAAACCGATTAAAGGTTGGGATGTTATATAGGGGCCTCAACTCATTCTGACGCAGGTTCAGATTTGAATTCGAGCTTAAATATGGCATCTCGCTATAATTGTGCGGGGGCATAATGCGGAGGTATGGGTGTGGCATCGAATGGCCCAGGAATGGGGCCTGGTAGCGCTGAGCTGGGCCATTCATTAGGCCAAAATCTTGATTCAGTTGGTGAGATGGGAATAAATCCCTGATACCAAGATTTGAATCCTGATAACGCACACCCGGGTTATTCATGGGGTTAGAGTTTGGGGCTAGGTATCTGTAAAAATAACACAGAGGAAGCAAGGTTGTATTAAATTCCCACGGTGAGGGCAGTGGCGCATTAGCAAGGGTTTTTTGAGCCCATTGAGGGGACCTAAAGTTTATAACTATGCAGTCCCCATCAAACTTTTTTCCCAGTGGGCCCACCCACCGACTCTTTGTGTTTGAATAGTCTCCCTTGCTCCTTCCATTGGGAAATTATAATTTATAGATAACCAATGGAGAATCCTGTTTTTAAGAGTGATGTGGTTCTCCTCTTGGTCGTTCTTTAATTTGGGCACATTGACTAAAACCAGCACGTATGTCACACATTCAGGCGGTAGGCTGATGCGGGTGGGAATCTTCCTCGTGTTGGTTGCCATGTTTAGTTTGGATTGAACTGTGGGGCGGTTTTGGGCATCATTTTTAGTTTGTCGGGTTGAGACCCTTTTGCTTTTATCAGCGTTATGATCCGTCCCTTCCAAGCTAACTACCTTAGTCATATTTGGATTAGGGGCATGTGTAGCTAGATGTTGGATTTTACTTGTGCTAGGTACTGGCATCGTTGGAGTTTGTTTATTATGACCAACTGTGTTTGTATTAGCTCCATTGTTATTGGCCTTGGTTCCACCTAGTGTCCCCACGTTAGGTTTATTTGTTATGGTCTGCCCTATGCCCAATTTTGTTACATGGTCATCCAACACGCTCAACCTCTTATCCATGTTTAGGATATGTTGATTAATTGGATCTAAAAGGGTAGACAATAATGTCTCCATCCTCCCCCAGAATCCTTCGTTCCATAGTCCTGCACTGGCTTCTGTGGTAAGGGTATCACTTCCGATAAGTTGGTCTTCCCCCTTATCCCTTTTCCGCTTTACGGGGGCAGGAATACTCCGACGTTGCTGGCGCCCTTTCTTGTTTCTATGAGTTTTTGGCGATAACTCAGTGTCTAAGTGCTTCAGTTTTCTTTTAGCTTTTCGGCCCCTGGTTCGCACAGGAATGCTGTCACTTTTGTCCCCCTCAGTGTTTGATCGTTTACCAGTATTGCGCAAGAGTCTTGACTAATGTTCATATCAGACCTGAGCATAGTGGGGGTTGATGATAACCTGCTGCCTTGGGTAAGTTGTGCCCAGCGGGCCGTGTCCACAATTATGCAGTTCTCATTAGAGTCTGTGCCTGGAAGCCCTGCATAGGATGCGGCAAGTAAGGAGTCCAGTGAGTTATCTTGATTCAGAAGAGGAGGGGGGAAGACTTGATGGAAGCGAAAAGCGCCTTTCAGTGTTCTGAATGGCAGTAGCAACAACATCGATGGTCTTCTGAAGCATTTTGTCAATGGCGGTCAAACTTTGCCGCGGGGTAATGGATGTTGGTAGAGCCAGTTTGTGCACGACTTTTGGCCTGGGCACTGCCGGTGTCCTTTTCCCCATGATTGCGTTTAGTCTTAATCAGTTGAGTAACAAAAGTTTAAGCAGTAAGTGTATGCTTTTTCACTGACCTGATAGAAATCCCGGGAGACGTAGGAAAGGGCCTGCCAGGGGGGGTGGCACAGCCCAGCTTCTTCTGGCCTCTGAGGGCCTAAGATGGCCCGCCCTTTGCCCGGGCTTCGCCCGGAGTCCCGCTCGCGTCCCGCGGAGCTGGAGTGATGCCTGCTTTATGCGCCGCCCGGCGCGATGGTGTGGTGTCTGTCCGCCGCTGAGGGAGCCTGGGAAGTGTAGTCTTTACTGCCCACCTCCACACTGCGGCCGCGGGAAAAGAACACTGCGGCGGCGGGAGGGTGACGAAGTGGGCCGGCAGTCACAGGTGTGGAACCCAGGGTCCAGGGTCCGGAAACAAGGTATCGCCGCTCAGGTGCCCCTGCAAGAGTCCCCCGCTCCACTGGAGTGACTCCTGCTTTATGCGCCGCCCGGCGCGATGTTGTGGCGTCTGTCCGCCGCTGAGGGAGCCTGGGAAGTATAGTCTTTACTGCCCCCTTCCGCACTGCGGCCGTGGGAAAAGAACACTGCGGCGGCGGGAGGGAGACTAAGTGGGCCGGCAGTCAGAGGTGTGGAACCCAGGGTCCAGGGTCCAGGGTCCGGAAACAAGGTATCGCCGCTCAGGTGCCCCTGCAAGCATCCCCCGTTCCACCGGAGTGACACCTGCTTTATGCGCCGCCCGGCGCGATGGTGTGGCGTCTGTCCCCCGCTGAGGGAGCCTGGGAAGTGTAGTCTTTACTGCCCCCCTCCTCACTGCGGCCGCGGGAAAAGAACACTGCGGCGGCGGGAGGGAGACGAAGTGGGCCGGCAGTCAGAGGTGTGGAACCCAGGTTCCAGGGTCCGGAAACAAGGTATTGCCGCTCAGGTGCCCCTGCAAGCGTCCTAGTTAATGCCACTGCCAAAGGAGCTTGTATACCATGCACCTGGCTGGGGGCAGTGATCTTGCCCATCTATAAAAAATGGCGATAGATCCCTACCTGCCAACTATAGGCCTATCAGTCTTATTGACTGTATCCAAAAAGTTGCTGTTAGGGTTGTGCTGTGTGGAATCCAGGCCTGGCTGGATGATTCTGCCATACTCTCGAATTTGCAGGCTGGATTCCTGCAATGTACAATCACGGTGGACCAGGTTATGAGGTTCATTTTGCTATACTGGCGCACTGTGACTCTAGGGAAGGGTACTATTTACGCAGCTTTCGTGGACCTCAAGTCTGAGTTCGACTTGGTCCCTCGCAACAAGATGTGGAGCACATTACAACATTTGAGCATGCCACCTGACCTGTTGGCTTTTGTGGTGAAACTATACTCCAACAATTTTGCACAGGTTAGATGGGACGAGAGGGGTCCCGGTTGATAGAGGGGTGAGACAAGGGTGTGTCCTTGCCCCCACCCTCTTTTCGATCTATATAAACGGGGTGGTAAATTATTTTAAGGATTTCCCCACCGATGCACCCAGCAGGGAACAAGATTCCATTATTAATGTTTGCGGACAACACCCTCATACTTTCTAAGACCAGACAGGGTCTCCAACGAGCCCTGGCTAGATTTGAGGAGTTCTGTCAGGAACATGAACTTGTTGTCAATGTTAACAAGACCAAGTACATGGTACTGACGAACTCCCCAAAAGCTGTTGGTGCTGTCCGCATGAATGAGGGTATCCTTGAAAAAACCCAGACCTTCTCCTACCTTGGCATCATAGTGGATAGGAAGGTCACCTGGAAACCACAGGTCACCCAACAAGCGGTTAAACATGCTCAACTTGCGGGAGCCCTATTGCAGGAACACAGGCAGTCCCACACTAAACCCATTGTACAGGTGCTCCAGCTTTATAAATCCAAAATCGGTGCTTCAATAATATATGGAGCCGAACTGTGGGGCTATGCAAATGTTGACAGTCTAGTCGTGGGCCAGAAAAATGTCTTCACTCCATAATAGGTCTCCCACAGTCAACCCCTTTAGTCCCCCTGTTATTGGATCTAGAATGTAACTCCTTTAGTGAAGTGGTACATTACAGGTTGGTGGCCTATTGGAGAAGATTATGGGTGACCCCAGAACTCATCCACTATGCCAAGGCTTTGCAGGAAGTGAGGGACCTGGATGTTAACAAGAAATTAGGGTGGTTTAGGACAGTTCGAAACATACTGTCTGACATGGGTTTGGTCCACTTGTGGACATCCCCAGCTGATAGTGTGTTTCCTTCAAAATCGGAGTATAAAGCCGTCTACTGGGCCATGGTTAATATGAGGCGCATTCGGTCCTCCTCTGGCACTTCTCTCTCTAGTGCCTTTCTGGATATTAAGCAGGAGCCCAATTTAGAGGAGTACTGGGATATTATTTCATTGACCCGTGATAGGAAGATGGTTCACCAGTTCAGGGTGGGGACGCTTCCTACCAACAACTTTATGAACAAGTGGGCCAACTCACAATCCAGTAACTGCCCGTTTTGTGTTGACTATAGGTCACATGTTTTTTGCATGCCCTGCTTATAGTAAACCAAGGAGGAGGTGGTTGAAACCAACTTGCGCCAATTTGGGTATTAGGTCCAGTATAGAGGTCCTTCGAATTTTCAAATCTTCTGTGGAGGTTCCAGTTGTGGTAGCGAAGTATCTAGGGTGGGTATGGGTCCTTCGCTGGAAAGAGAAAATGGAGCTGCTAAAGCTCATTCTCAGTGAAGCCCCTTTATACCTGAATATTTTCTGTGTTAATTTTTCTGATTAATTGTACCATATACATTTGCCTAGACCTTAATTTTAGCAATGAACTATGTCTTTTTTAGTAGTTTTAACAGATTATGTTACAATGTTTTAACATATTTTATATACTAAGTTTTAAAAATATTTTTAACTTAATATTGGTGCTAGACTGTATATACTGTTTTATTTGATTTCTGGAGCTGCCCACTCATTGTTTTTAATATGTATTTGGTACATGTGCTTTAACTTTTGTGATTTTAAATAATCGAAATAAAGTTATAAATTAAATGAAATGTGAAAACGAATATGATTTGCAGACTTGAAGGAGAAGGAGGAAGATTTGTTACGTCCTTACTTTCCACGATCTCCTGACACACATCCCAAAGATAATAGTGAAGTGAGGGTAAATCTAATTTACCAAAAGTATAGTGTGCTCATGTTGGGCTCACAAAGAAACGAAGACAGGTTTACTGCATTTATGCATTAAGAGAGAGAAAATGTGCTAACAAAATATTGCATAAATCCATAAGCACATGAGCAAGCAAAAGATACAATGTGCTGTGATGATAAAACTCAGGTTTTAAAGTCTTTATTGCAATTTTTACATCATAAAAGACATCTTATAGCAAAGGAGTATTAAACATACAATAAAAAGAGATAAGTTAAGATCATCATAATTACATAAAACATTTCATCATTAATAAAAAATTAAACAGTATGATAAAGACCTCATGTTTTAAAACCATTTAAAAAAGATAAGATCAAGATGCCTGCAAATGTCTGGCTCTTATAACCCATGCCCACCCCAGGTATTTGGCAACACCTACGACCACCACTTCTGAGGTGGTGGTACGTAACGCCCACAAGGCCTCTGCACCCCTCGAACTTTGAGCTGGCGGCAAATAGGCCTAATCCATTTGTTTCTTCATGCGCGATAGGCAGGGCATGCAAATAGAAAATGACCAGCACTCTCCTTATGGAGATTGCACCATGGGCAGGACTCAATTGAAGGGGAGGACCACTTCTTGGTAAAAGACCTTAAAGGCAGAGACCCAACTCGAAACTGGTGGTACAGTTTTTTATCAAGTGACTTAGTAATGACGTCCCAATAAATCTCATAAGAGGGATCCAGTTTGTGATACAGGAATCTACCTGTTAGGCTAGTAGCATCTGATCTAATAACAGACTCTCGTCGAACAAAGGCCCAATCTACAGGTACATGCATCAATCTCGGCATTTGCGATTCCTTAATTGCGATTTTTAAGGAATCGCAATTAAAGAATCGCAAATGCCTATGCATTAAGAAATCGCTAAATAAATTGTGATTCCTTAGAATTCCTTAATTGCGATTAGCATTTTGCGAATCGCAATTAAGGAATCCCTTCCCATTCATTCCTATGGGCCTAGAGGCCCATAGGAATGAATGGGAAGACAATCTCAATTTGCGATTCGCAATTAGCTAATCGCAAATTGAGATTGCGATTTCAAGGGTGCAGGGGTGTTCAAAGGACACCCTGTTGCACCCCTGAAATCAAACAATGCACATATGTTGTGTACACACATGCCCTAAGGGCATGTGTGTGCACAACATGAAAGTTAAAAATATGCACAAAATTGCATATTTCTAACATTTCGCAAAATTACCATGAGGTCCAACCTCATGGTAATTTTTTCTCTCTAATTGCGAAATCGCAATTTTTTTCAGTTTCATGCATTGCTTTTAAGGAATCGCAAAATTGCGATTCCTTAAAAGCAATCGCACTTTAAAATATCACTAAAATAGCGATTTCTTCACTTTTAGGATGATGCATCCCAAATAGTGATTTGGGAATCGCAAACGGCCGAATTTTGCGATTCGCACCGTTTGCGATTCCTAAATCGCTTGATGCATATGCCTGTAGTGCTTTGAAATCTTGCTTGGAGGGAAAGATAGTGGTCCCTGGGGAGGCCCACAGCTGGTTACAACCCATGTCTTCCAAGATTAGTTTAACTTCACACAGCCAGGGTATGCTACTGGACCCCCAAGCTGATCTTACTTCCTCTAATTCCCTGGCAAAGAGGCTTAAGTCTGGGGACGTCCAAATGCGTCTCCACAAAGCTACTAGCCGATATCGAGCCATCTCATTGATAGGTTTACAACCCAAGTCCAGACAGAGTGGTTTGATCGGGGCGGATTGGGGAAGTCAATTGAGCAGGAAAAAAACAGACCAGAAAGCCACTTAGTGGCATTAAATAAACGTTGGGCATACTTGAAACAATGTACGTTTAAGGTATAAATAGGCTAGCAGCAAAAAGTAAACTTTGAGAGATCCATTGGACGCCGCATGTGAAAAGGTCTGACGAGGTGCAGAATAATTTACCTCATGGAGATAACATGGTGGTACTAGGACACATACACTTTGGTATGTGTCTTTTGGAGACCAAAGAACTGCAGGATGGAGGATGAAAACCCCTGATTATTAGGGATCTACATTTTACCAGCCGTATTTAGGTAAATGATTGGCTGTATGGACTTCTGTATTTCCCTTAGTCTCCCTTTGGAGCTGCGGCCATCTTGCACAGCACCCAGTCACCTATCATTTTGAAGGCTGAACTTTGGTATAATGAGGACTCAGGTTATCATACAATAGCGTTAATCCTGAACATCATCAGTGACACTAATTCATATATAAAAAAGTACAGTCAAGGTAAATAATAACCTTACGTTACGACAGAATTATATTTCCAGAAAGTGACATACTGATATGTAACTATTGCTGACTGATTTTAAGTGAATTAATACATAGAGCCGCATTTACAACTTTTCGGTGCAGGGCAGCAACGCAAAGGCTTCTTGCTGCGCTGCGCTGCACAGCCCTGCATCAAAAGCAAAGGACAGGAGTGCGCAGTATTAATGAAATATTATGCATTCTTGTCCTTCTGCCTGCGCCCTCGCACAAATTGGTGCCTAGCGCCAACGCAGGCACCCAGACACCATGGTGCAAGAATGGTTGCATTGCTGGTATGATTGTCTTTGTGCAGCGAGGGACACCTACTTGCATAAAAACATAAATGGAGGCGGGTTCCTCTTTCTCTGTGTGCTGCAGACTGCGGCACACATAGAAAGAGGAAAAAAGGCGAAGAAATAAAAATATTTTTCCTCGTTACACTTCCTCTGGAGAGGTTTAGCCTTTTGACGCAGCCCCAGGTTTACGTGATTTTGTAAATCTGAGGCAGCGTCAAAATCCATGGGTGTTGCGTGGGAACACCCACCACAATGCCCATGGAACGCCTCCTTGATGCAGAGTAAGGCAAGGCAGTGACATGCCCGCTTCGTCTTAATCCATATGTATGAGGCCATGCAAAGCCTTGCAGGGGTGGCTTTGCATCACCTCATAGATATCACTATTGGGCCTGTGCTTCCGGAGCATCAAAAAAACGGAAGCTCCATCAGTGCCACCCTCTCGTAAATGAGGCCATTGGGCGCATATTTACAAAGAAAGCTAGCATCAGCACACAATTAGCAGCTGTGTGTCAATGCAGGCACAGTTGCATTATGGTGCAAGGGTTTCTGTGTTGTTGGCATGATTATATTTGTTCAGGAAGGGACAACACCTGCACAAAAACAATTACAAGAGGTGATTTCCTCTTTCTGCATTTCCTGCAGAGTGCAGCACACATGGAAAGAGGAAGAAACGAGAAGAAATGTAAACACAACTCCTCGTTACACCTGCTCCAGGGAGGTTCAAGGTTTTGTTGCTGCCTCAGGTTTACAAGATATTATAAATCTGGGGCAGCATCAAAGTCCATGGGTGTTGCGTGGTAACACCCACAGCGGCACCCATGGAACGCTTCATTGACGCAGAGTAAGGCAAGGCATTGATTTGCGCTGCTTCGCCTTATGCCCTATCTATAAGCCCAGGAAATGCCACACATGGTGACTTTATGTGGCCTTGTAGATATGTGCGCCAAAGAAATGTCACAAAAAGGGATGTTCCGGCAGCACACAGGGTTTGAAAATATACTTCATGATATTTATTGAAAAAATTACTTCACTTTAAGATTCTGACAAGATGGTTTGTGGGTAGAACTGAAAGGTATTTACTGAACAGTACATGTTCATTTTTTTGGCAAATTTAATGCATTTAGGAGATTATCTCAAGCTAAGTTTATTGACAATTAATTTTGATTAAAGGACGTATATTGTTGAAATGATTGAATCATTTCTTTTCTCACTAAGGGCATCGTAGTGCTGCTGTGGCATTTATTTGTTGAAACGTGAGTGAAAATCATGTTCAGTACTAATTGCTTTCATGACCTAATTATCATGATATATAACAGTTGTCTGAGGACTGCAAATGTAAGGGTGGGCACTGACGTCTAATAACCACTGTTTGATGGCCCTCCAGAAAGAGAATGAGCAGTTAATTTTTCAAAGACAAGCCGATGAATAGATGTGTGCCGGCTCATCAATTTATTATTGAACTTTTTCATTGCATCTTTGCAGTGGTTCCTTCAGCAAAAAAAAAGATGGCCCTCAAGGTAACGTTTGCTGTCACTCTCAACTGGTCCGTTCTTGCCCCTTGTATCCTTCAAGTCTTGAGAGACCTCTAAGTCTCTTTTGCAGGAACTTCTTTGATCTGTGTACTCTGGGAAATCAATTGTATTTCTCCTTTTCCTTTATGCAAATAAACGACTGGTATTCTTTCAGACTAGCATAGAAATGCCAGGTACTATTAATTAATTTGTCATATAAATTTCTAGAAATGGGATTTCAGTTTGGCAGAGTATGTACCCTGTACAAGCAGGAACCACAATCCTAGTCAGGGTAAGTCAGGCTTAACTTAAGAGGCAATGTGTAAAGTATTTGTACAACAATCTCACAACAAAACAGTGAAAACACTACAAAAGCCTCAACAACAGTTTAGACACATAAAGTATGATTTTATACATACAACAAGACTAAAACAACAAAAATCAAATAAGTAGAAGCAGAGATATGATTTTTAAAGACTAAATGCAAAAATAGCGCACAAAAGCGAATAGCGCCTAAAGATTTTATTGGATGCGCTGGACTGGGACAAAGTCAAAAGTTCAGGCTCATTGCTAAGGAGTGCAGGCCGGATACAGGAACCCGATGGGGGGGGTGCAGCTAAGCGATGCATCGGTGATCCCCACGCAGTTAGGGCGATGCGGCAGATTGTTCCAGACTAGCAGTAGGAAGTAATCATCCCTTTGTGTGAGAACAGTAGACTACCTATACAGGTGCAAGTGTCAGTGAACCCCTGCCCAGGAACAGCTATCAGAATGCATATGAGTTCTCTTTCATATACCCATCCTTCTTGTGTTTATGGCTGTCTAGAGGTAATGCAAATAGTGGCGCTATCACTCACCTCAGATGTGTATTGGATACAGGCTGCAAGTGCACAGAGCAGTAAGAGCAGAGAAATGTCCACTTCCTAAAAGTGCCATTTCTAAAATAGTAATGCTAAATCCGACTTCACCAGTAAAGTGGACTTATCGTTACCATTCCAAAGATATAAACATGAAACAGCTACTCATTTCTAGAGATAAGTACAACGTAAGAATGTATTAAGGAATTCCTAATGTTAACCTATGGGAAGAGTGGTGCTCACAGTCGAGAGAAACAAATGTAGCTGGTTTTCACTAACAGAGGGCCGGGGGGGTCGCACTGGGGTCCAATCTTAGGGCTCAGTGCAGAGGTTGTGTTTTTTTAATAAAAAATGGTGTTGGAGGGCGGTCACGCTGGGGGTCTAGTTTTAGGGCTCAGGGCAGGAGTCAGGAATTTTACAAAAGGCGGAAGGGCTGGGAAGGGGGTACCGGGGACCATTTCGAGGGAAAAGGTCTGGGAAAACTTACTATGCAAATGTCTTTTACATACATACCTTTACAACACAATTCGTGTATGGTAAAGGCATATTCATTGCAGAAAAATGTGTGGTAAAGGTTATGCTTTGTAAAAGCATTTGTGTTGTAACCCATGTGTTTAAAGGCATGCACTGCAACAAAATCTGTCATACAGCTGTCCTATGTTCACCGCTGATCACCAAAGCTAGAATGGGGTTTCTGGTGGGTAGAATATGTACCCTGTCTACTCAATCCACTCAGGGAAAGTCACTACACAGCCTAAATTATTCTGTGCTCGCCCTGTGGTAGCTTGACAGAGAGCAGTTAAGCTTAACTTCAGAGGCAATTTGAAAAGTTTGTGTGCAACACTTTAACAGTAAAACATTGAAAACAACACAACAAAAGTCCAGAACAGGTTAGAAAAACAAAGCATTGATTCAGCTCTCGCAGCAGAGGATGCATCGATAAAACTGGAGCAACACCTAGGTTGACTTCCAAGTGCCCAGTACTGGGTTGGAAGTACTTGGCAGGACAGACTCACTAGCAGATGAGCCCCAGGGTTGGAAAGGGAGAGTTCTAAAGTATTTTGTATCCCAGAGACTTAGATAACAGGAGGTGAGCCAGCAAGACTTTGGAGTAACTCTGGGTTCGAGTGATGCAGGTCCAGTACTTCTCACCCAGGCAGAGAGAGAACAGCAACAGGTGCATGGCAACATAGCAAGGCAAGAGTTCAGCAAACAGCAGATCCAGCAAAGTGGCAGTCCTTTAGCAGCACAGTAGTTACTGTTCTTCCTGGCAGAGTGGTCACAGGTTCAGACTTGTACTGCATTGGTAGGGTAAGAGACCCTGTACTTATACTCAAATGTGCTTTTAAAGTGGGAATGACTTTAAGAAGGGCCATTGAAGTGCACACATATCTTTTCTTCCCAGCCCTGGCTCCAGAATAGCAGTAGAGGGTAATCAGCCCTTTGTGTAGGACCAGGGCAATGCCTATTCACGTGTAAGTGTCAGTTCTCCCCTCTCTTCCTGCCCATGAAGAGCTATCACAATGCAGATTAGTTCTCTGTCACACCTACCCTTCCTGTGTTTATGGCTGCCTCGAGGGAATACACAACGTTGAGCTGACCCCACCCTAGACATGTATTGGAGACAGGCTGAAAGTACACAGTGCAATAGGATCAGAGAAATGTCCACTTTCTAAAAATTGCATTTTTAAAATAGTAATGCTAAATCCAACTTTACCAGAAAAGAGGATGTATCTTTTCCTCCTAAAAAAATGAAGCATATACTCCTTTCTAATCAGGAGAGTAGGCCTTACAATAGTGAAAATAAGGATAAGCTGTTTTTCACTACCTGGACATGCAAACCATAAAAGTACATGTCCAACCTTATACTTACACAACACCCTGCCTTTGGGGTTGCCTAGGATGTACCTTAGGGGTAACTTATGTGTAATAAAAGGGGAGTTTAAGACTTGGCAAGTAGCTTTAAATACCACGTCTCAGTGGCAGTAAAGTGCACACACAGACCCTGCAATGATAGGCCTGAGACATGCTTCAGGGGCTATTTATATGGGTGGCACAATTAGTACTGCAGTCCCACAAGTAGCATTTAATGTAATGTAATGTAATGTAATGTAATGTAATGTATAGGCATTTATATAGCGCACTACTTACCCGTAGGGTCCCAAGGCGCTTCGACCGCTGCGAAACCCTTCCTGGCTTCCCTGAGAGATGGTCCCTTAATGGGTATCTCCAGGGTGAGACCAGGCATCCCCGGCGGTCTGGTGGGGCCGTTAGTGAAGATGAGGCAAGCTAATGCCCAGAGTTGCCGAGTGTGATCGCTGATCAGAGTGGGCACCGAGGCGAGAGAACTATCGAGTCCACTGACCCTGGTCCAGAAACCTGCCACGCCGGGAATCGAACCCTGGTCCCGGGCCGTCCTCTGCTCTCGGGTACAGGCCCAGGGTGCATGAAGTACACTGAACTAGAGACTTATAAGTATATTAAATATGCCAATTGGGGATGAACCAATATTAACATGTTTAGGGGCGAGAGCACAAGCAGTTTAGTACTGGTTAGCATTGGCACGGTGCCGTTAGTCCAAAAACCAACAAGAACAAGGTCGGAAAAATAGAATGAGACAGGTAAAGAGTTTGGGGAGGACCACCCTGAGGCTTGCAGGTTTAACACACATCAGCTAATATACTGAGCATAAACAACAGCACATGTCATATTATTACATATGGTAAAATACAATTCACATGCTTGTGAATGTTGGACAATGCACGTGTTTGAAATTGATTTTTACCAAATGCTAGGAGAAAAACTTCAATAAGATTTCATGGAACTCTATTTTTGAATACAAGAAATGTTTATTGTGCATCTTGTACAGCATCCTCTGGGGTTTTAAAAAAAAGCCCTACATATAGTAAGTAAATAAATGTTTTAATTGGAGTGGATGGTTGTTCATTGCAAGTAATAAAGTCCCTTAGCTGTATGATCCTGTCGAAGCTTTCAATGATTTAATCCTGTACTCTTGCCCTTGTAGCTATGCAACGGAAAAGACAGGCTTAGCTTAGAGAAAATGTGCAAAGCGTTTAGAAGTTCCAAAACTGTTTAAAGGTCAGAGACATAACACAATAAAAATCCAACTACAATTTATAAACAACTGAGAAAAATGTAATAACCCAGAAAGTGCCAAGAAAAAAAAGTGCCCCATGTAAGTCAATGCATACAGCAGACTGGGATTGGTCATGTTAAATGTATGTGGGTCAAGAAGTCAAAAACGTTTTTAAGTCCCAATGCAGAAAGACAGTTTAGCATTTTTCTGAAGAATAACATTGACATTTCTTTTAAGTCCCAATGTAGAAAGGGACTTCATCAATCAAATTTTGTAGAAGAAATAATATCCTGGAGCGGATCACTTTTGAAATTGTAGCCTAGTGGAAATCTACCTCAAAGATTAGTGGAAGGGCAAGCTATCTGGTGGAACACTATCGAGAAAGCATGAACGCCTATAGGGAAAGTTATACTAATACGTTCTGACAAACTGTAAACTAAATCTCGGTCCTAGAATCACTAGCAAATTACACCATGGTCATAGACTCAAAATTAAATAGACTTGATCATCTAATTAATAATGCTTAAACATATTTTAAGGGAAAAGAGGAGAAATGCTTCTGTCACTCATTGATGGAGGAGATTTTCAGCCTGCCTTAAATAACAATGAAAATGAGCCAAGACCTAAAAGGAAATGTGTCAAAGTATAAAACAGCAGATCATGATGAGAATAGAATCGGAGATGGGATGGTGAGTTACCTGCCCAGTAGACCACAAGTTGAAGTGGCAACAATCCCTAAAGCTGACAGTAGTACTATTGTTCAACTTGTAAAACTTATCTCCAACATCCCAGCGGAGAGAAATCAGGCATTAAAGCTGGAAGCAAATGGAAAGGGAGAACCATAGACCCCTCCAAGAGTGTCCACAGTATCAAGGAGAAATATAAAGCACCTGGAAAAGCTGAACAAAAAAACTAAGCATGCTAAGTCTTTGATACTCATACAAGTTCCGAAGCAATCCAAGATAAGAAGCTTAAACACAGAGCAAGGAACCTTAGTGATTTGGCTCAGGTCAACAACACCACTAAAGGCAACATCAAAAAAAGTACTATCTCATCTTCAACTGAAGGAACCCTTGATGGCTATGACGACAAGAAGGGTAACTCCAAACCAGACACACTAGCTCCTCCAGAGATGAATCCTATGGTCAGAGAAGGGTACAAAAGGAGTGTAGGAGCTATGTTCTCAGGTGCAACAAAAACAAGTATGTGGTGCACTGATATTGTCACACGCATTGCATTATTTGAGTGGAATAACAAGTAGAGGGATTTAGAACAAAATAAATCAGCCCACCAAGAAGTGGATTGAGACAAAGCTGGGTCATCAATGCTTATTGTAGTCCATATATGAGCTGGCAATCAAGCTCAACTATAAGAAATAAGCTACAAATGATTCCAATTGCACCAACAGATTAAGCAACTGTAGGAGAAAAAAATGATCTTAATCCTTCAGATATAACCATACATGTAAACTGGGAGCATCTGCACAGAGAAGATAGGAAACAGAATTTAACAGGAGATTTACAAAGGATAATACAAAAGGCCATAGCATTTGGAGAAAGCTGAGAATAAGTCAGCTAAATCACAGTGAGGCAGAAAAAACATGAAACAAATAAGCTCACAAATGAAGAGGAAGCTCGACAACCAATGAAGGAGAGTTGTATCTTAACATTTTGGCCAGGCTATAAATCCTATGGCAGAGAAGTCATCCTGAAGAGTGGCAAGATTATTAAGCTGTTAACGGCCCTTGCCTGACATAAGCAACAAATCCTCAAAGGATATTGAAGCAATAGCATTGAAGCCAACATTGGAGCAAGAACATAACAACCAAACTAAATTTACTTTTGTCAATAAGAAGACAAGTAGAGCTATAGAGGTTGATTAGAAACAATCGGCCTGTTGGGAATAAAGAAAAAAGTGTACAATAGTGAGGATAAAAGAGACAGGATAGCACACTGTAGCAGGAGCACTGGTAACTCAATATTACAAAACACGAGAGGAACGGAAGATATCTATGGCATGCACGCAAGATTACCAATAGTTAGGGATGCAACAGAGAAGGCAAAAGGGAGCACATACTAAACAGCACAACAGACAACAAATGGACATGGTTGGCAGGCATACTTCAACAACAGGCCTAACGTTATGTAAAGCCCCGACACTCAAGTCACAATATGCTCCCGGAACATCAGGGGAATGAACAAGCTAGCTTCAAACCCAGACCTATTTATTGACTTAAGAAACTGGGATATATTTTGCCTACAAAAGACTTAGCTTCTAATCACTAAACTATGGACAGATTATAAGAGCCGAGAAATGTCCACTTTATAGAAGTGACACTTCTAAAGCGACAATGTTAAATCCACCTTTAACAGTAAAGAGGATTTATCATTATCATTCTAAAGATATGAAACACGATGCACATACTACTTTCTAATCAGGAATTACTGCCTAAAAGTGTTTTACGGAATTCTCAATGTTAGCCTATAAGAGGAGTGGGTCTCACAGTAGTGAAACACAAATGTAACTGTTCTTCACTACTAAGACATGCAAAACGTACCAGAACATGTCCTTTGTTTACTTACACAACACCCTGCCCTTAGGGCTACCTGGGGCCTACCTTATGAGTGTCTAATATAATAGAAGGTATGTTTAAGGATTGGCAAGTGGTTTTAAATGGTAAGTCAAACTGGCAGTAGACTGCACACACAGGCCTTGCAATGAGTGACTGCACTCTCCTGCAAGGGTATTTCCTTGGGTGTTCCATGGGACCTCCTTTCTCCCCTTCAGAGGTCTGCCCTTAGTAGGATAACTGAGTGTGTGCCCACTTTTTGTGGCACATTTACAATGTCCCTCCTAAAGGCATGTTTGCCTCTGTGCCCGCATTCACAATACGGTGCAGGCACAAAGGAAAAGTGATTCCCACATGCAAATAAGGAAACACCCTCTAGTGTAAGCTCTGGAACTACATATGCACCTGTAATATATGTATTACAAAAAAGGCCACACAAGGATCTGCAACCACTTCTGGAATACCAAAGCACCCCAGGGTTGCACAAAGTGGGCACACATGCCCCGTTGTGCCACCAGGGCATTCTCTGTAATACAGGCCCTGGAATCATTTTATATATTAAAATGTACTGTATGTTTCTAGATTATTTGGGGATTTATTTGTGCTGGGATTCAACTGTATTACAGTTTGTGTGCTGCATAAATATTTTCCACATTGCTCTCTAGTTAAACATTACTGATTTTGTGCCAAGCTACCAGAGGGTTAAGCATAGTTTTATTTAGTGACATTTGTGGTTCATCCTGAAAGGGATTCTGGTCTGTTGCCTGAGTATGGCTTCCACTCTCCTCAACCAAGAACTCTATTTTTAAAACAAAGTGTATCCTGTACTTTATTATATTCAGCACCAGGTTTAAGTGACAAAAATCAAATCAAAATTATAAGTACATTTTATTTGCTGTGTATGAATACATATGACAAGAAATAGTGATTTGTACATTTTGTGTCCCCTGTGCCTCTCACAAATGTACAATTTACAATACAAAATGACACACATTACTTATTCGAATGCAACTTTTATGATTTGCCAAAGAGCCATTTATTTTTTAAGATGAAAACGTATTTGGCAGTGTTCAACACTTTTACCAGTAAAGCACTACTTAACAGTAGCAACAAAATGAGTCTAATTTGCATATTTTGTGTTTTTTTCCCAGAAAGAGCAAATTCTTACCAATTGTATTGCTTCACGCCTTGATAACTGTAATGTTCTTTACCCAGATCTGCATTATTCCATAAGCTATAACTTTGTTTGGCTTTTGTAAAGGAACAGATCACAAGTCACATTCCCTAGTGCTAAGAGCAAGTCTCTCCTTTATCAGGGTTTCAATCCTAGACACTCATTAAGATTAAGCATGGGCGAATTTTGCGAATCCAGCGTTCACGAATTTGCGTATTTGCGAACTCGCAATCCGCAAAATCCGCAATTTCTCGCGAATTTGCAGATTTTTTTTTGTGTGTTCGCAAGGGTTTTTGCCAGTTCGCGAGGGTTTTGTACCAGTTCGCAATTGCGAACTTACTTGTCGGCTCGCAACATCGCAACTTTGTTGTTTCTACGTCTGGTTCATCATCACAGGTTCACAGCACCCTCTGTTTCACCGCTGCCACCCTCTGATTCACCCATGCCACCCTCTGGTACATCACTGCCACCCTCTGATTCATCACTGTAGATTATGGGGGGGAAAAGCAAGCACACCTGCCCTGCTTCAACTGACATGAATTAATTTGGGGTTGATTAATGTGTCACTGAATTTAAACTTCCTGTCTGGCACCTGCTTCCTTATCTGTAATTTGCTTTCTGTTGAAGTGCAATTTTTTTCCCAGGACCTTTGTGGCCTACTTCTAGCTATTCTATGAGCCTGCTGTGAGGGTCAGAGCAGGGTCATAGAATAGCTGCAAGTAGGCAACCGAACTCTGGAGGGGCCCCTCAGGAAGCACTACAGGGAATGGTTACTAATGATGACTTTGAACTTTTGCACCTGCTGAGTGCTTTCAGTTTTGCAAAACTCGTTTTTCTGCAGAACAGCAACTGTAATGCCCCAAACAAACGTAGGCAACTGAACTCTGGAGGGGCCCCTCAGGAAGCACTACAGGGAATGGTTACTAATGATGAGTGGCCTTTTGCACCTGCTGAGTGCTTTCAGTTTTGCAAAACTCGTTTTTCTACAGAATAGCAACTGTAATGCCCCAAACAAACTTACTTGTGAAAGTTGATTTCTAATCCAAAAGTGATCCAAAGAAAGTCAAAAAGGCCTCAAATCCAAAAAAGTGCAGGCAAATGTCAACCTGAGGAGTTATTCTGATAAAAATCATAATTTTCCGAAGGTTTATGCTGTTTGCTGGTGGATTTCCTGTGCAGAATTGCAAATTTTGTAATTTTGCGAGTGTGAGATTGTTGCTGCCCGCCGCATCTACATGTTCGCAATTGCGAACTCTCGCGATGCGTCGTCAAACTCCCGTGGGATCCCGCAGCAAGATCCAAAATGGCGCAGCACTCGCAAAATATCGAGAAAAACAACTCGGCAAACGCTGAATGACGGTAAGTGAACGCCGCACGCCGCAATATTGTATCACCAAGCAAAAAAATCTGCTGCGTGCGAATTTGCGGATTTTCGGTAAATTCACAAGAGTTCACGGATTGCGAATTTACAGAAAATCCGCAAAATCCGTGAGCGGAACGGATTTTCCGCCTATGCTTAGTTAAGATCTGGAGATCAACATTCCCTTGAGGTGCCTAAACTCCACCGGCAGGCTCCAGGCGGGAGGGCCATCTCTGTGGCTGCTGCCTTTAATGGAATTCTCCTCCTGTTGTCCTCTATCTTGAGTCATATTTTCTGAAGCTCAGGAATGCTCTAAAGACTCAGGGGCTTATTTATGAGCCCTTGCGTCACTTTTGCCCCGCCGGTGTGTCACTTTTTGTGACACACCAGCAGGGTAAAAAAATGTGCCATGTTGCGTTATATTTACAAAGTGACGCATCTATGTGGATGCGTCACTTTGTAAACCCCTGCGCCACATTATACCTGCACCAAGTATAATGTATGCAGGGTGGGCGTTTTGACGCAAGTAAGCCTCATAGAAGTGATGCAGTGAAATCTATGAGATTACACTGTATGGCTTCTAGGACGCAAATGCGTCAATATCTTAAGCCTGCCTCATGGCAGCGTAAGACTGACGCAATCACATTTCACATGGGACTTGCCCATGTGTAATGACTCATTCCTGGAGGTGCGTCACTTTTGTGACACACTCCAGCAATGCGTAATTTTTGCACATACAGTTACGACAGAAATATTGATGTATCTGTAACTCCTTGCGACATGATGCGTCATACTGTAAATATGACGCATCATTGGTGTGGCAAGGAGGGCGCAATGAAAAGTGACGCATCACTATTTTCTTGCAGCGATGCATCACTTTTCATAAATGAGGCCCTCAGCACTTCCCTTCTTCCACCTGTAAACCCATTTTAGCCTGGCTTGATGGTTCGTGCACATCTTGAGCATTGGTTTCACTTCCTTCTAGTGTCAAGTCACCCCTTGGGTGACTATTCAACTTTATAAAAGCGAATCTAACCTAACTAACATATTAGGAGGTGAATGTTGTGAGACATTAGCCTGGCATATGATGTCCATTAGTTCTAGTGGGCACCTTGCACCAGTCTAATCGACTCTTATTGTTGGTGGTTGCAAAGCCAACCTTATAGAAAGTTATCCTAGTGGTAGCATGGACCAGCAGTATTCAGGCTAAGACTTCAGAGAGCGTATTAAGCAAGTTGTTTTACAAATTATAATCCCTTGAGTACCAAATGAAAGGACACTACACAAGGTATAAAATATATATGTATTTATTCTAAACACAAACCTCTACACTCTTTATGAGTTCAGAGGTAAAAATACAATACAAGTCACTTAGTTAAAATACGATAAGTTGCACAGTATGCCTTATGCCCTAGGGGCCTCACACACCATATACTAAAATAGTGGTATAAGAACCACAAAAGAATTAGAAAGCAGGCCTGGGGCATGTGGAATCGCTGGTGCTACTCTAAACAACCAAAGGTTAGGAAGTAGAAGGCCCATGGGAGATGCGTGCAGGGTCTAAACACAGCCGCGGGTTACCATTGACTTTCTATGGGAAACGTAGAAGTTACAAATATGCAATTTAAGGACACTTCCGGATGTACTACGATGGAACGCTTTTAAACTAGGACACTTCGAGAGTCAAGACCCACTAGAGCGCTGGAGTACTTGTGTTCCCTCACCCAGGGAAGCCTGGTGCATAGGTGTCTTTTCATGTCGGGTTTCGTTGTCGTTTTCAATGGAGAGCTGCAAAGAAGTGCTGCATGCGACAGGAGGATAAGTGTCCGGGTGGAACCATAGGTGGATCGAAGATCTGAAGATCCTGTTACCAGAGTCTGGGTCACTTGCCCGTGACCAGGGCGACAATAGAAAGATGCCACCAGATGCCGGGTGATTCCAGGTGAAGATGTGAAGTTTGTCTCTTCAGCCGGAGGGACCAGGAGGTGTTGACGACAACTAGGAGCTGGATTTGAGCTGTTCCATAAAGGATCTAGTTGACTGCAGTGTCGGTATCCAGACTGGATCCAACAGGCCTTGGCAAATGCAACCCACGCAGGATGTCGAGTGAACTTTTACTTTGTAGGGAAGTTGGAGCACGCCTGGAGAAACCAGGAAAGCAAGTTAGATATAACAGAAGTCTTCGGGGGCTCACTAGCCATCGGACTAGGAACCGCAAAGACAAGTCAAGCTGAAATGCAAAAGCGGGGCCCACGGGTCACTCGTGGAGTGGGGGCCTCTGAGCTTCGGTGCAAATGGTGCTTGTGTCTGGGGCTTCAAGCACTCTAATGCATGACTTCGAGTTACCTCATGAAGTGAGTGCAGCTTGCAAAACTCAGGATGTCCAGGAGTTCAGGTCCCACGTCTCTCTTGTCTGCCACGGCCTTGAGTCTCAGCTTTGCTGTGAGCAAAGGTTGGGGTCATAGATGTCTGGAAGTCTGTGTCCTGTGTCCTTTATCGCAGATTCTTCGGGATCTGGTGGGAGCCTCAAAAATGCAGCCCGGCAAAGTCGCTGTTGGTGCCTGTTTGAACAGGGTGGTCACTCCTTGACCACAAGGGAGATGTCTTCCGTCTTCCAGTCGAATTGGAATGTCGAAGGTCCAGGATTTATGTTTCAAAGTTTCGTCCAGGGTAATCTAAATTCCTAGTAACTGGGCTCCTATACTTATACTAAGTTTAGGGGCTGGACTACCCTTAAGGTCCCTCCAATGGGTGGACCTGGGAAGGGGCTGGTTACACCCCTTTCCCTTTGTCCAGTTTTGCACCAGAGCTGGGGCAGAAAGCCCCAGCAATTGGTTTGAACTGATAAATGCATGGAGCACCTTGTGTGCCCCAGGCAGTGTCTGGAAAGCATTCACTGAATGCAGCCCTCCCTGCCCCAATACACAAAAGCCTGTCTGGGGAGGTGCTGGCACCTCCCTGGACCGAAAACCTATTGTCCAGGCCTCCTCTGCCGGAGTTTCATCCAGCAACAGGAGGTCAGACTCGTGTCTGTGGCAGCAGCATCCATTGTGTGATGCTGAGGCTCTGTTTAACTTTAACCGGTTAAACCAGTAACTACATGTCTTCTTCCTCTAGAAGGGTGGGATGCTACCCCTGCCCCCAGGACTGATGGGGGGTAGTATTCCAAAGTGTTTGACACCTTACACGACATGTTTTGATGAAGCCAAACCAAAGTTAGCATTATCCGGGAGGATTATCATGCACTTAAGAGTATATGGTATGGCTATATCATAGAACAGCTATAAGGAGATGGTTCAGAAAGCTGCAGAGGGGCTTAGCTCATGCTAGGGAACCCTCTGACATAAAACCAAGTACTCTGCCTCCAGGATTGTTAAGGCCTGCCATAGGAGTGTCTTATAGGTGTATATGTGTCTATATGTATATATAGATATAGGTATACTATATCTAAGTAAGGGGTAATTACAACACCTCACCCAGGCTGTGTGAACAGACCTGTGGCATTAGTTTGGAAGGCAAACCAGGCGTGGCACAATACATGCTGCAGCCCCTGGTGGGACTAAGGTGCACCTATGCCCTGGATACCTATGGTACACTATACAGGGGCTCACAAGGGTGAACCAGTAACCAATCTGGTATGTACCTAAAGTACATGGTATGAAGTTAGAGAGAGAACAGCTGGACTCTGGGCCTGAATAGCAGGTCCACAGCCACACTAAAGTAAAAAAACCAGAGAATCACAGCAAAAAGTGGGGGTAACCATAGGAAGCAGACCCTACTCTCCTACAAATGTGGGCCTGATTTCTTATTTCCATGTGCATGTGAGAGGTGCAGTTTGCACAATTTCCCATTTGTAAATGGGAACGCCATAAGCAACGCATCTTAGGTATTAAGACCATCAGAAACCAAATTGCCCATTCGCAGGTCACAAAACGCAGGTCGTAATTTGTGATCTCCTGTCATTGGCTAAAAATGGAGGCACGGAGATCTGAAAGGAGAAGCAGATATGCCTCTCTGCATTTGCTTTCTGAAATAAGAAAAAAAAAAGAAGCCTGCATTGGTCAAAGGGCGACTGCTGCTTTCCCAAAAAAGGTTTCTTGATGAAAAAGATATCAGGAAACAGTGGCAATTGTTTTCCTCAAGGCTTTTGCCGGGTCTGGTGGCTCAGTGGATTAATGCGTCTACTGCAAAGACCTGTGTTTGACCACATTGTCACAGGTTCAAATCCCAGCGGGGTCCACTCAGCCTTTCATCCATATGAGGTCAATAAAATGAGTACCATTGAGTTGGGCAACAACAAACATCTGTTATTCAGTGCAAAGATAGCCGTAGTGGTGAATGTGCGCTTTACTAACATACTTGCTATGTTCTAACATGTTTCTAACATGTTTCTCAGAAGGGAAAGAGGCCCTTTTAGAATCAGTTACCACTTTAACCTAGAGGTCATAAAGTAATCAATGGATAGGGACTGCAATTGCGGTCACAAGTCATTTTTATTTCTGTTTCCGATTTGCAAATGGGAGGTGAAGCCTCCTTCGCATTCCCTCCTATTTACAATTTATTTATTTATGGAATTTTTAGTGCGCAACTAATACCCTAAGGTGTCTAGGCGCAGCAAATACTCAGGATTACAGCACCAATCAGAGCACGTTCTCATTGATTGAAAAGCCAAGTCTTCAGTGATTTGCAGAAATTAATAAGGGTGGGAGCAGTTTTAATGTGCAAAGGAAGTGAGTTCCAAAGCACGGGAGCTGTTACCAAGAATCGTCTATCACCCCAAGTGGCCGTTCTTGTCCGGGGGACGGTCAAAAGATAGCTAGCTGCTGATCTTAGATTCTTTTTGGGGATGTACACCTGGAAGGTCCAGTCTGGTGAATGGCCTTATAGGCTATGCAAAGAGCTTTAAATTTGATCCTGCTTTCGACTCTTAACCAATGGAGATGGCGAATGGCTGCAGAGGTGGAATGTCGCCTAGGGATGTTAAGCAGGATCCGTGCTGCCATATTTTGGATGGACTGAAGTTTGTTTAAGAGATATTTGTGTGTACCAAGAAAGAGAGCATTTCCATAATCTAATTTTGAAAATACTAAAGTGGTAACTAGCGTTTTTCCTGCAGATACTGGTAGATACGGCAGGAGTTTTTTTATTTTCTTCAGTACAAAGAAAGCCGCCGAAACCACCTTGTTAACATGGCATCCAAAAGATAACCTGTTATCAAAAATCACTCCAAGATTTCTGACCTTAGTGACTGGCACCGGAGGGGGGCCCATCTGACTGGGCCACCATGTGTTTGACCATTCTGGGGAGATCGTGCCAAAGGTCATAACCTCAGTCTTCTCCGCGTTAAGTTTCAGGCAATTACTGTGCATCCATGATTGTACATCCAGTAGTCCCTCCTGAAACTTGGCTGCTACCACAGGGCCATTCTTGTGCACCGCCAACACAAGCTGGGTATCATCGGCGTAGGTGGTTACACGCATCCCATGAGATTTAATGACCCTCGCCAAGTCCGAAACATAAATGTTAAAAAGTGTAGGACTTAACGAGGATCCTTGTGGAACCCCACAAGGCAATTCTGTGGTGGGCGAGTAGTAATTGCCCAGCTTTACTGCTTGTCTACGGTTGGCTAGAAAAGAGGCTATAAGGTCTTTGGCCCGATGATTAATTCCAAGGGTCGCGACACGGTCGACCAAGATGGTGTGGTCGACCGTGTCAAAGGCCGCCGACAGGTCCAATAATATAAGAACTGCAGCTCCTCCTGAGTCCATAATCTCTCTAATTTCGTCCGAGGCTTTTATTAATGCTGTCTCAGTTCCGTGTTCCCTCCGGAACCCGAACTGAGTGTCATCTAAGAGTTTATGATGTTCAATAAACTCTGAGAGCTGTTTATTCATGATTGCCTCTATGACCTTGGACGTGAAGGGAAGACAGGCAATAGGCCTGTAGTTGGACGAAATGGTGGGGTCTAAAGAAGGCTTTTTTTTCAGAAAACTGAACCGCCCTTTCATAAGTCAGAAATCCAACTCGTAAAAGGTCAATTGCACCTTGTAAAATTTCCTTTTTGCAATTCCTTGCAAACCCTGTGATTTTGCGAATTGAAGGGATTCTGAGCGCAAAAGGATAATAATAAATATTAATAATAATACATCTTGCCCTTACATTTTTATATTCATAGGGCCCATATTCCTGGTTAGTGTACAGTTTGTGTGCTCAGGGGCATAAAGGACCATTTCCTTCTAACTGTTATCTTATTAGAAGGGCATTAGATATTTCACAAACACTAAAACAACGGCTATTCCTTGTTAAGGCTATTCCTTGTTAAATCGTGCCTTTCCTCTTTTCCTTCCATCCCATTATTTAACTGCACAGCTGTTGCTGAGACAGAGTTTTTCTAGCCTCTCAATTGTCCATCAAAATATTTTGCACACTTTCTACTTTCACCTTGAGTCTGACTTTAACGATACTTTCCCTTAAGTGACAGAAACATCTGCTGCATAGCTGTTGCTGTCACCAGTCTTAGCCCAAATTATCTCTCACACCTCCAAATTAATGCGTAAAACAGCAGTTGTCATCTTCCTTAACCTTTGGCCTCTCCTTATTACCTGTCACAACATTGCTCTTGCACTCACAGTCCTATGCTCCTTTCGTCCTCCTTCCGCCAGGCGCATCTGTCATCAGAGCTCACCTCATGGCATCAGCAGCCTGCGTGAGCCTGCGCGCGCTCAGCTGCACCTTCTATAAAAAATGTCTGCCGAGCTGCTCTGCTTCGCCTTCTGCTGTCAGTTCAAGTCTCCTTAGTCCTTATCAGCTGACATTACAGTGTCAGGCACAGGCATTGCTGTCGTCCTCTTTTTCTAGAACTCGCCTGTCAGCGGACTTTCTTGTATCACTTCGAGGCGCCCTACTCTTTACGGCGTCGTTAGCATTATGAGTTCAACTTTTCAGGTCTGGGGTTATCTCCATGAATTGAAGGGTTATTCTTAGCTTTCGATGAATGCTGAAACTACTTTATAGGTGAAATAGTGTTTTAGACTCATCTGAGCTCCTTTTATTCTAATTTTTTTTCTCGATTTACCAGATTAAAACTATTGGAATCTGTATTTTTTATTTTCCTCTTGTTTTTTTTTTAAATGCATATTTTTGTGTTGCTCGAAAGCTTATGATTTTTTTTCAATCTTTCACAATTTAAGAGCTCTTCAAACCATAGCCATACATTATAAGAGAAATCCAACCTTAACTTAATCGCAGTGATATGCTGTGCCTGCCATTTCAGCAGTTATGGGTGAGTTTTATTATTATTCACATAAAAACAAAGACATTAAAAAGTAAGTTAAGGTTAGAAGTGGTGCTGACAGCACTATCAATATGAACAGAAGGGGGGACCCAGGGAGAGCAGTGCGCGAGCCGGTCTCTCCCTGGGTAGGTTCGCGCGGACGGAGTGGCCACAGGTGAGGTTAATTAGGGAGAGAGAGTCTATATATAGGGCCAGGGCAGGGTTTAGAGAGGGCTTTTCGGCGGGAGGCGGACAGCGGAGTTTAGTTTTGCGGAGGTTGGGTGGGCTCGCCTAGTCCTTTCCGGAAGTGCCCTCCCCCCCCCCTTGCAGCTGGAGCTTCTGGTGTCACTGGTTGGACGGCGGCTGGAGGCGTGGCTTAGGCGGGCTCTGCCTGCCTGTCTACACCGTCGACTCGACGGACGGCGTTGCTGCCATGCCCCATTAGCCGGTCAGTGGGGGGGTCGGGTGCAAGTTGGTTGGTGATGCCCCCGCGCCACCGGGTGCTCCCCCAGAGGTCTGTTCTGCCCCCCCTTTGGGGCGGGGAGCCGCTGGGGGGCGTCTGGTGGAGGCAGGGGACGGTCCTTTGGGCGGGCTGCTCTGTGGGTGGGTGGGGGTGGTGGGGGAGCGAGCCCTGTCGTTGTGAGCAGCTTTCTTAACTGTTTCACACCTCCCAATGCCCCTGCTTCACGGTATGGCTTGGTCGTGGCCGGGTTTTTTGCTCAGGCCATTCAGTGTCATTTCAGGACTTCTGTTGTGTCTCCTTTCCACCCTTGGTTTTTGGTAATTGTCTGTGGGAGGGCCCTTTCGTATGGAGAATTTCTAGTCTCCATGTCTATGGACGTGTCTTCGCAGTGTGTCCGTGTGGTTTGAGAGACTGCCATTTATTGCAGTAATGCCCCCCCTTTTGCCTGTGTTTGGTGCTCTTTTGTACTGTGCACTCATCTTTGTTCTCTTGTGACATACTGTTTGCGGCCTCATATCTTTGTTTGCTTTAGATACTGGCTCAGGTGCCACCATTGCCTACGTACGTTGGTTCTTGTGTTTGAGTGACTTCCATTTAATGCGGTATTCTACTGCACACGTCATTTGTCTTCCTGTTATGCACTGTTTGCTCCTTCTTGTATTTTGTTTGCCCACATTGACACTTTCGCCTCATGTACTGTACCTTTTGCTTTTGTGATTTGTTCTTGTCACGTTCTCATTTTTCAGCTGTTCCTATGGTAAAGCGCTCTGACACCTTCGGGTAAGGTCCGCGCTCTATAACCACGCCTAAATAAATAAATGTAACCTCTGTTTCCCCAGCTGGCTTGGTTGTGGGGCGAGGGGGGGGGGGGTTGCCACTTCAGGGTGAGCCTCTTCCGTTGGGGGGGTGGTAGGGGCTGCCTTTTTACCGCCTGCGGTGACGTTGACGGTGACGTTGTCAGTTTCTTTGTGAATACATTGCGGACTGCGCATGAGGCGGTTCGGCCTGGGGAGGTGGCTCAGGAGGGGATCTGGAGCGGATTTCTCTTCTGGGGTGTGAGGCGCAGTGCGCAATGACGATTTTATGGCATTTTTTTGGACATTGCTACAGTTGCCTACAGGTACGGCAGGTTGGTGGTAGGTGTGGCACTAGGGGGAGAGTCTCCCCGTTCAGCGCATTCGATCTATTGATTGGGGATGGGGCTGTTGGTGAGCAAGTTGCTCTTACGACTCTGCCGGTGCGGCAAGCTGATGTGCATGCTGAGTCTGGAGGGGACGCTACCACCGTTCAGGATGGGCGGACAGGGGATGCTACTACACCTATGGTTCATGACGAAGGGGACAAGAACATGTACTAAAAATTACCCTATACAGGAATTGGTTCAGTCTGGGGGGGGCACAGGAGGGGGATCTGGAGCGGATTTCTCTTCTGGGGTGTGAGGCGCAGTGCGCAATGACGATATTTTTATGGCACTTTCACGATGGTGAGAATGATGGAAACTGGCCCAGTGGCAGGGGTTTATGCTGGGCATGCAGATGAACTGATTATGGATGTTTATGATGATGATCTGGAGGAGGGCGCATTACGAGATGTGGAAGTTCCACTTGTGACAGTCATGACTCGGAGGGGAGTTTTGGGGCATTCTGGTTCACTTAGTCTTTTGCGGGAGTCTCGTGCGGACCACGCAAAGGCACGTTTTTTGCAGGAGTCTCGTGCGGACCACGCAAAGGCACGTTTTTTGCAGGAGTCTCGTGCGGACCACGCAAAGACACGTTTTTTGCAGAAGTCTCGAGCGGACCACGCAAAGGCATGTGTTTCATCATTTTCTCTTCGTCCAGCAAGCCGCAACAAGGGGACCCTGTGGTGTTTCGACGGAAATTGGTTGACAAGGGGAGAGTCTCCCAGTTACGTGTACTTGTTGGGATTGGGGATGAGCATGTTGGGGAGCAAGTTGCTATTAAACCTCTACCTGTGCGGCACGCTGTTGTGAATGATAAGTCTCGAGGGGACGATGCCGCCATTTCACATGGGCCGACAGGGGACTCTGATCATCACAAGGCCCAGGAGGAAGAGGATATGCTCAACCGTATGAAATGGCCTTATTCAGGTTTTGGTATGCCACTGGTTTCTCACTTGTCAGGCAATACAAAAATCCAGGATTTGGTATAATGCTGTTGTTGATGTGTCACCTGACAGTACGGTAGGTATAAACGTGTTCACAATGTGGGGGCAGGCACCCTTTCACATACTGCTTCCTGGGACAGATTTTTTGGATTTCAATGGGGGCGGGGGGGACAAGGGGGCAGAGGCCAGTTCTTTCGGTTGTCCCAAAGTGCTCCTACTCCTTTAAAGGTGACGGTCTTGGAACAGTGGTTGCAGGATTCTCTGGGCTTTGATGCAGCAGTGCGCTTGTTATGGGGCTTCACGGTGGGTTTCATGATTGGTTACAGGGGACCCGGCAGGGTAGGGGTCGGATGACTTGCAGTCCGCGAACTAGAGTCCCCAGGTTGTGGGGAATAACTTGGAAGTTGACCTTGCTGGGATTTGGCATCTTCTGGGTGCTGCAAGCTGGCCTGTTAACTGCAGCGTCAGGGTCGCAGTGTTGCATTTTTTAGAGTTGTTCCATTTGCTGGTGACCCTGTACATCTGAGGCGCGGAATTCCAGAACAGAACTGGGTTCTTCCAGGTTGATAATTTGGCATTTGTGGAATTGGTTCCCGGGCGAAGAGCAAGGGATTTGTGTGTGCTGCAGCTGTTGTGTGCTTTCCGTTGTGGTGCCTGCAGCTGAATATTGTTTTCAAAGCACAACATATTCCAGGGACCTTTAATTACACTTGGTGGACAGAGGTTTTTCGCACACCACTATCCCTGGTTACATGGCCGGGATTTCTTTTTATGGGCAGCTCAGGTGGAGGAGGGATCAATTGGGGGGTGTTTTTTGGTTGAACAGGTTTTTGAAAGGTTTGGGCAGACAACAGGCTGGTTCTAAGCGGCTGCGGCAGCCTGTCCTTTTGCCTTACTTTGGCTACTGTTGTCCTAGTTGCCTTCTTGCTGTTCTGATGATTTTGAGTGCGTTATGTTTCGGTTCTGTTTTGTATGGTTATTTTTGGGGCGTGTCGGGCTTCCGAACTCTTGGGTTTGCGTACCGGGTGGGGCATGTCCAGTACGGAGGTATTTGTGGAGGGGTATGGATTGCACCTTTGGCTACGGGCCTGAGACGGATCAGTTGGGTGGGGTATGCGGATTTTCCTGGGGTGGAGCGGTTTGGTTTCTTGTTGCCTGGTTTAGGAATGTGAGGTTTTTCTGGATTCCTCTGTTTTAGGCCGGGAGTTCATTTTGCCATGAGGAGGCCAGCCCAATTTTTTGTTGCCCAGTTGTGGACCGTATTTCAGGAAGGTACTTTTGGGGTTGACTCCTTTACACTTTAGCACTCATTCTTTTAGGTTGGGGCGGTTCTGAGGCTGCAAGTTTGGGGTGGGATTGGTCTCAGATACGCAGAATTGGGAGATGGAGGTCCAGATGCTGCGAGAAATTTGTCAGACGGTAGTGCACCTTCTTTTGCGCAGGATGGTCACAGTTAAACTGAGGGTTTGGTTTGTTGGTCACTCCTTCTTGCAATGGGCCGCAATCCCTGCAGAATGCCATAATTGGTGGGAGGTTTCTTGGTCTCAGCAGTTCACGCATGAAGTTTATTGGCATGGTAATTGAGGACTGTGTTGGGGGTATTGTTTCATTTTTGTCTCCGCTCTGTGAGGGAGGGGGGGTATGCCAGTATTGCTAGAATTTCAACTGGGTGAAAATGATCTGGTTTTCTCTATCTGGTCTGTCTTTGTTAAGAATGATGCAGATGGATCCGGACGTCATCACGGCGCCTGGGCGAGCACCATGGTGACCTGGACGGCATTTGTGCCACGTCTACGCTGGAATGGAGCTCTACATCGCACAGCTTTGGGCAGAGCGAGGACACCGAACCACTCTATGCAACTGTTTTGTACTGGCATGATATTTTTATTTTGGATCATCCTCACTTACAGGTTTCTGAGCGTCAATTGTTTCATGAGGATGGGGTTCACCTTTCTCAGATGGGTCAGTCCTTCTATCTTTTGGAATTGCGGATTTGATCGCAAAAGTTCTGGATGTGCAGTTGTGGTGTTCTCGGGCGTTGTTTACTTTACTATTTTGGTGGGGCAGGAAAACTCTAAAGGTTTTCCTGGGTGGCAGTTTTTAGTGGGGGGTGGGCAGCCTGGAGCGGGTTGGTCCATCCTCAAAGGGCAGGTAAAGGACAGGAGGGGATAGTACAGGATTCAGTTGCCTGGGTTTGTTAGGTTTTATTTGGTGGGGGGTTGACTTCTTATCAGGGTTGCTCAGTGAGCTGAAGGATTTGAGTATTAATAAATAAATAATCGAAATATGTTGAGAGATGTTTTGCCTACACCTGTCTTAATAAAGTGGCCTTTCTTGCTTACCAAGAAGTTGTGGACAATAAGTTCTTGCGCGATGAATTTGAAGAACCGTAACAAATAATATACTCAGTAAAATGTTTTGACAAGACAAGTCTTAACTGCCAAATTAGCTGGTTGAAATGGGCATAATGTAGAGTCGTGGCGCTCTACAGCAGGTTGCGTCACAGAAGTTGAAATTTCCTTTGTGATACAGCCGATTGTGTCACGTGGTGACTGAAGCCTGCCTAGGCCTGCAAAGTGCTTGAAAGATCTGACATCATTTTGGAACAGGGTCTATGGCATTACAGGAGGTTTTGATCCACCAATGTGTCGATTCAGGATGGCCTTGAGAAGGTGGCTAAAAATGCCAGACACAGTTTAAGACAAAATTCCCAGATATCAGCACACTGTTCTATTCCTTAAGAGGCACGAAGCAGCATTGATGTCCTGTCAGGCACACAAAATGGTCGCATATTTTTTGGAGAGCGAGTTTGTTTCTAGATTTTCCATATATTGTGTTTTAAGTGTGCCTTTTGAGATTTTGCAGAGAATAGGCTGTGTTGTATAGAATGTGTTCCCCATTGTTCTCAGTTTGGGACTCTTGTAAAGGCACTTTTTTTCCCCTGCTGTGACCACAATATTGTTGAAGACTATTCATTGGTAGGACCAATGTTTGTTATCGAGTACCCCAAAGAGCTGATTTAGTATGGAAATACAAATGTCAAATAGCCTTTTTCCAAGCAGCAGAGAAATGTGAATTGAGATTAATGATGAAGGAAAGATTTGAATGCTAAGAATGTACACAAGCATTTTATATATAAGTGCATTCCTTGTGTGACATGTACTAATGAGTGACCCATCATAAGTTACACTTTGTACTGTAACAAACTGGGTTGCTGGTTGACTGAGGTATAAGCCCTGGTCAAGCAGGAACCACTATCCTTGTCAGTTAAGGCACATGATAACCCCAAATCAACCTGTGATCACGGTCTTGGTAGCTTGGCACAAAGCAGTCAGGCTTAATTTAGAGGCAATGTGTGGGGGGTGGCCAAGATGGCGACTGCAGTGGATGCGTTCCTGTTAGCTCCGCCTTGGGCCCACTAATTATCCTGCTACACCTGTGCGACCTGACCCAGAGTCGCCATCCCTCATATGGGGATCAGGAGCGCTACTGCCCTGTGAGGTGCCGCCGCGGTGTGCCTGGAATGTTCTGAATGTTCCGGGGATCCCTGGGGTCCTCTGATTGACAAGGTATTGTGTAGGCTGGTGAATCAGGCCATGCAGGCCCTTTCCGTATGCAAATGTAAATAGCTGCCACTACAGAGGTGACAGGGAGTCCACTGCAGACTGCACTACCCCATACAATACAACCCCTGCTGCCCCTGGCACTCAATAATTTCACCCTGAGATTACAAGACTCCCCCTTGGAGGTGGGACATGAACAGGTCCTTGCACCGGTCCCTCCCACACTGAAATACCTGCTCAGCACCCATCACATCAACAGGCAATGGACAACCTCACCAGGAAAGACGAGTCACAGGGCAGTCGGATGAAGTGCTGGAAGGGGGACTGAATGCATGAAAATTGCTGAGAGTGGGGCCTGCGTCGTCAACTCCCCTATGCAGCAGGTCTGAGGAGTGACAATACTCTTGTGGACCTCAACCCTTAATGATGGCGATACACACTCACGGTCCCCCGTACCACTAAGACACATGAGATTTGGACAGTGAGGGGCTATACCCCCGCAAAGGACGACCTCCCCACCTAGCTACTTCATGGGACTGCTGTGGGGCACCGTGCTTGTAAATCGCGCTGACCTCCACGAGATGGGTAAGAATAGAGTGTGTTCAGGCCCCTGCTCCAAGCAGGGGATGCGCTGGAGTATGCAACACCCGCCAAACAATGCCCAGGCTAAGAAGCCGACATTGGATACCCTTCTGTACCAATCTTATCACTTCAACAAAATCCTGGCAATAGTCCTGGACATCAAGTCTAACTTGGGTTCCAAGATAGACTCACTATACAAAGAAGTGGGAATAATATGCAAAGACCACAAGAGATTAAACAACAGAGTTTAAAACTCCGAATCATTGCTAGCAGTGTAGGCAGCGGACAAATAGCTCAAGGCCCTGTATAAAGAGGTGGAATACCTCAGAGAACGGGTAGAGGATCAAGAAGGGAAATCGTGAATGAACAACTTTCGTATAGTGGGACCTCCCAAACACATTGAGGAACATAGCATGGAACTCTATCTCGAAGTCTGGTTTACCGACACAGTCCCCCAGGGCAAGCAGTCTAAATTCTTCTCTGTTGAGCAGGGCCGCAGGGTTCTTGGTGGTCCGCTCTGCCCGGGAGCCCAACCAAGACCGGTAGTGGAATGACTTTTTAATTACGAGACAGAGATCATACACTCCAAGTAACGAGAGTGCATGGCCCATGGCTGGTCGAAAACGCCTGGGTACATATCTACCCGGACTATACACTGGCAGTGCAACATTTCAGGTCCTCCTTTCTTATTGTGAAGAAAAGAGAACACAATGTGAAGTACACTCTCCAGTTGCCAGCTACCATGAGAATAGAACACAAAAGCACCACCACTTTCTGTGCCACCCCAGAAGAGGCATGGTCCTGGATGGAACAGAATGGGATCCATCAGTGGTGCTACGTCCGAACCAGGACAGGGGTGGCAGACGCAAAAGTGGTGGGGTTTGTGAAACAGATGTCGACAACTGGGTAGCGATGGAGAGAACAGAAGTAGTGAAGAACGCCGAGAGGTATGCTGCATCCCGTCCCCTGACGTTTTTAGAGCTCAGAACCTGAAAAGCTGGTGGAGGACACCCCGTTACTGCCAGACTCTCAGCTTGCAGTAATAAAGGGGGTGGCCCCATCATTAACCCCCAAACATCTGATGACCTCATATGACAGATTGCTCAGAGGTTTGCAGTGTAATGTTTAATATGCTAGAGTAAGAGAGGGGGTCTATCATGGCACACTTGCCTGATTAACATAGGTTTATCAAGGGTTGCAGACAGCAAATTGATCACAAGTGGGCTCACTGGACTAGCCATTTAGACCCCACCCCCCTACCTGCATAGTATAACTGTTATAGAATCACTACATTATACCCTCCCCACATCTTTTTTTGGGGAGATTTTTGTTACTTAAGTTATAGTTGCATTGCAGTTAAGTGCTGATGGAAGACCACCCGTTGGTGTATGGGCCTGGGATTAGGAGTAGAGGATTGTTATTGTTTATGTTACGCTTCCAGTGTCTTGTAGTCCTGTATATTGGTCGGGCAAATGTGACTACTTACAGAACATGTGGCAGGCATATACATGCGAGGGGGAAGGGTACACAACAATGCTATTCTGGGGTTAGGCCCCCCGTAACACACCATGTCTATGAAAATGGAGACATAGGGAACCTCAATACTACTACTAACCTGGAATGTCCTTGGACTAGCAGTGTATGCTAAACAACATTGAGTCTACCAGTACCTTTGAAGGAGTAAAATTACAATTGCACTTCTTCAGGAGCCCCATTTGACCACTCACATACTCACCTAAAGACATAAGCACTGGAGGGGCCCAGTTGTGGGGACCAAATACTCTGGTTACGCATGGGGGGCATTGATACTGGTGGCACCCGGGACCCCACTAGAAGTACTCCACACACCCATAGATCCCAAAGGGCACTATGCAAACCTAGAGGGCCTATTGGATGGCCAACCAATATCGTGACTTCACTTTACACTCCCAACTCAGGCCAATCCCTGTTCCTACAATCACTGTCACTACTGCTTCTTCGTGATTACACTGCACCAAGTTATTCGGGCAAATATTTTTATTGCACCCCCAACCTAGAACAGGAAAGCTTTTTGTCCCCTACTCCCAGGGGCTCAATCCATCACCCTAGCACAACACTTAGACACTTGGTTTACCAATTTCCACCTATACAATGTATGGCATGGTATGCACCCCACTCATAGGGAATATTTGTTTTATTCTGGACTGCACGACTTACACACATGAATAGACCTAATATACTGTTCTCACGAGGCCCTCTGAAAAGTGACAGACATGGTCTTTCCTTCTCCTCCCCCTCCTTTAGGCTCATTCCCTTGGCTGCCGCCTCCGCAACACTTCGGATCGGACACGTGTCAACCGCTGCCCAAGCACTGGATCCAATCCAAGTCCTGATGATGATCCTGATTTAAAGGGGATCGAAACGCCGTTGACCGTTCAGCGCGAACATAGGCGCTACAGACAAAATGGTTCCAGAACAATACCTGTAAAATCATATTGAAATCAATATTTCAAACAAATGTGGAACCACTTTGTGTCTTTTACTCACTGTATATATATTGATCACCGGTCACTAAGCACCGCCGTCTGTGATTATTGTCACTTGAGTCGCTACCGTGCCTTTCACTCATTCGCACTGAGCACCAAGTACAATTTGGGTTACCTACAATTGTCTTACATTGCACATTGCAGTGCTGTAATAACTGCAAATTATCCTGCTTATTGTTTCTTTCCCTTTTCTCATATTTCTATAATAAATATGATGCCAGAAGCACATATATGAAAAACCAAAAGAGTCTCCTTATCTCCTTGTGATAATGTTACATAAATATCTTAACTAATTGTCTTTAAATTATACCAGTTGGGATACCATATGTTAATTACATAAACTATTTGTGCAACACTTCAAATAGTAAAACTGTGAAAACACACTACAAATAGAGCCTACAACATGTTTAGAGAAATAGAGTAATTTTTAATGAATAACACAAGACCAAAATGACAAAAATTAAATTAGTAGAACCAAAGAGATTTAATTTGCATGTTTTTTATTGAAAATAGCGAGAAAAAAAAAACAAAGTACCCACTGAAGATACTTGGTCGCACCAGACCGGGACAAAGTAACAAGTTCAGGCTGACAGCAATGGAACACAGGCCAGCTACAGGGATCCTGTTGAATAAAGTACCTTAACTGCATCCCTGCTGCGGTGATTTTTGCGCTGTGCGGCTGTTTTCGATTAACCGCGATACATGACGAGCTCAGCTCGTCATCCGCACACGTCACCCGTGGCTGATGACGAGCTGAGCTCGTCATCAGCATCGAAGGGGTTAAACCCGGGTTGCAGAGAGTTGTGTGGATCTGTGTTGAAGATGAGGTGCGCAAATGAAGCAATGCAGTGGTTCCAGGATGCGCTGCTCAGCAGAGATGTGTTGATTCTACTGGCAAGAAACTTAGAGCCACTTCCAAGGGTCCAGGACTGGGGTGTTACCACTTGACAGGGTAGCCCAGGTGCAAGTGACCAGTTGCTGGAAGCCTGATATGTCCCTGAGGCTTAAGATCAGGAGGCCAGCCAACTCGACCTTGTAGTCATTCTGTTCTGGGTACAAGAGTGTTAGGAGGTCATCCTTTTGCCCTGACCATCTCCATTTTGCTGCTGAATTATACTAATGGTAACTGACTCTCATTGTACCCTGGGCTCTGCTAGCCAGGTCCACGACCCTTGCTATGTGTGAAAAGGTACATGTAATAGGGTATACTTACAATTGGCAATGGCAGACCATATACGTCCCTAGTAGACTGTCTCTAAGAGTAAATTCTCATAAATGGCATTGAAAGATCCTGTAAGTCCCTAGTATATAATAGGGATAGGAGATTTAAACTGCCTGTAAGTCTCTAGTAAGTAATAGAACCTGGAAGTGTAGAAGCAGCCAATTTCCTACACTTGCTTGTGTGCAATGCTGAGTGATGATGACACTCAAAGTTTATTTAGACCATAGTCTATAAACCATACATAGAACAATGGATCGCATATCGTGATAAGACATTTAAAACCACAATTCATTTTACACATTTACAGCACTTGTAAAACCATAAGCATACAAAATATAAAACCACAGTTCATTTTATACAATTACAACTCTTATGAGAACCATAAGCATAAAATTGGGATACTCTATAATTTCAAACTCTCCCATTCTCCTTGGTTGCCTCCGTTACATATTCTCGTGTTGCTTTCAGAAATTTCCCCAACGCAATTGTAGTATCCAAAGAAGACATTTCTGTGAGGAGGTCAATAGCATCAGCCCGTGAGGACACCTCATTTTTTAAAAAAATTGGACGTACATTTTTTTTCCGAATTGCTAAAATACACGTACAATCACACAATATATGTAAAATATTGTTTCTTACACCTAGACCACATTTACAAATTCCATCCGGACGGATCAAGACCACTCTTATTTTTCTTTCAATCTTCCATGGGTTTAGTCCCACCCGAATTGTCAAAATGTCATGTCTTAGCCATCTACTAGGCAGTAAATCCACGTATGGGAACCGGACCTTCTTTTCCCAATCATTTTTTACCCAATTTACTGATTTTTTTAGCCTCAGATAGTCCATATCTTTTGATCTAGAGTATTCAAGCCCTTGGTCTCTAAGCATCTTTTTCGTGCACACTATATTCAACAGTGGTGGGGAAAGGCTCAATTTCAAGTTCGCAGCTACCGTCTGGAGGGTTTTCTTCACATCTCGCGCCCAGTGTAAGCTGCTTACTCTAATTTCCTCTCTACACCAAATTGAAACCTTCTCATCACCACCAGGCTCCAGTCGGTTCCAAAATCTTATTAGAGACAATTGGGACTTTACTTCCCATGATGTTAAACCCACCTCCATTCTAATTGCTTGAATCATGGAGCTATTTGGTAAGGACAACAACATTTTCAAAATTTTTCCTTCTTCCCGGTCCCACCCTTTTTTACCGCTCAGAAAAAGCACCTCTGCTCCATAAAGCTCTTGTGGGGGGATCATAGCTTCAAAAGCCTTCAAAAGCGGTCTTTGTGACATATTGCCATAATCTTTGTTAAATTTTTTCAGCCCACAGACAGACGAGTAGGCCTTTGCCTTCTGTGCCTCCAAGTGGGTATTCCACTTTAATGTGCCATTAAACCAGAGACCTAAATATTTATATTCATTTACTATATCTAGTTTATCCTGTCCTAAAAACCAATTAAAATTGTTTACCCTCTTTCGAAAACATAGGATCTTTGTTTTTTCCTTATTCACTGTTAAGAGCTTTTTATCACAGTACTTATTGAATACATTTAGTTTCCTTTGTAGGCCCATTTCTGTTTGATCCAAGATCACAAGATCATCGGCGTATAAGAGACATGACACTTTATTATTATTCATACGAGGGCTCGCACCTTTTTCAATTTCAGAGTCGCTGGGAGGTCTGCCAAAAAGATTGAGAAAAGCAAAGGTGCCAAAACGCACCCTTGTCTCAAGCCATTTTTTACTGGAATTTTTTGGGTTAGGGAACCCTTTATATCTCTAATACCCTGGGCCCAATTACCACTATGTAATTCTTTCAAGATGTTCAATATGCCCTGTGGCATTCCATAGTTTTCCAGTACCTCCCAAAGGCTATTTCGGTCTACTGTGTCAAACGCCGCTCGGAAGTCGACGAAACAGCAAAATAATTTGCCATTTCGTTCCTTCGATTTCCTAGCCAGGGCCCACAATGCGAAGCAATGATCTATCCTAGAGTGGCCTTCTTTGAAGCCCCCTTGTTCAACCGGGATGATAGATCTATGTTCCGCCCAGACTTTTAGCTTACGAAGGATTATTTTAGAGAAACTTTTTTCTCCTATATCTAAAAGGTTGATTAGCCTATAATTCTTCGGGGCATATACATCCCCTTTCTTGTGTAGCGGTCTTATTATAGCTCCCTTCCAGTTTGGGTGCATAATCCCTTGGTCTAAAATTAAGGTAAACATTTTCGCGTAGAATTCCGCCCACCAAGTCTGATTTGAATTTAGTATCAGGGCTGGTAGATTATCTGGGCCTGCTGCCCTAGTTAGGTTCAGTGTCTTTATTTATCTAAGAAAATTTGTTGTTAAACATTCTTGTTTTAGATCCTTTACTTGGCCATGCCAGTCCCCAGCTACCTCATTTCCAGTCCCTCTCCTTGGGGCATATAATTGATGTATATACTGTGTTCACGCCCCCTCTTCCACTACGTTGTTCTTATTGGCGCTTACATCATACCTTAATTCTACGCTTATGCTTTCCACTACTTGAGTTATTTTCTCAACATACCAAGGTAAATATTGGCAGCACAAGTGACCTAATTGCACCTTTTTTTGTTGCAGCTTAGTCAACCTCGCGATATATTTTTCGGTTAAACGGGTGGTTATCCGCTTTGGATAATCCATCTCTTGGGGGATAACTATATCACATGCTAAATGTTGGGCGATTACAAGCTCTAGTTTTAACATTTTATGATCACTACATTCCACAGGGACAATCCTAAAATCTTTTATCAACTCAAAATTCCAAGCCAACATAAAAATATAATCTATCGGGCATATTTGCGTCCCATAATTAAAAGTTTTCTTTGCGGGACAATCCTGCGTTATCCTCCCATTTAGACAAAATAAACTTTTTGTCGCCAAGAAGTTGCCCAAGTTGGCCGCATCAGTTGTTATTTTAGTTTCTAGGAATTCTGCTTTTTTCACATCACAAGCATCTAGAATTCCAATATACAACTGATCAGTCAATTTTGGGTTTATTTTGTGATTAAAATCTCCCAGTAACAACATTAAATCATTTCCATACTTATCACACAGCATATCCATATCATTTTTAAAATGTAACAGTTCATCCCCATATTCCTTCCTTGAGCTCCACTGCATATACACATTTAGGATCAACATGCTTTCATATTTTTTATCAGCAAATGATGTTTGTATTCTGCAAGCCAAAAGCCACTTAGATGCCACAGGTATCTGACAAGCCGTTATTAAAAAGCATGCTGAAATCAAAGTCAACAAGCCCCGGGCAGGGCGACCAGAGGTAGATTTTACTGCTGGGCGGTAAATTTGTTTAAACCCTTCCACTACTGGGGGTTCCCCACAGAGCCAGGTCTCTTAATGGAGAAGTGTGGCTCAATGCTTAGAGCGGCAGACCTTGATGCAGAACGCTGGCCAGGGACCAGGGTTCGATTCCCGCCTCGGCGGGTTTTGGGCTTAAATTCCTCTGACCGGATATTCTCGCCTCAGTGCCGATTCTAAGCATGGGTCGCTGCAACTCTGGGCAATAGCTTGCTTAGTCTCCACAAAGGCCCCCTGATACACAAGGGATGCCTGGTTTCACCATGGGATGCCCAGGAGTGGACACCCCACAAGGAAAAGCCAGGAGGGGTTCCCTTGTGGTAGGAGTACAAGCGCCGGGATGCCTCCGGGTCACTGTTCGCGCTATACAAATACGCCACATTTACATTTACATTGAATACAAATGATTTCACACTTTTTCCTTTTCCTTTAGAATTTCCTGTTTTACTTGGGTAAAACAGGAAATTTCCTACACTTGCTTGTGTGCAATGCTGAGTGCACGCTGTCATTTTGGTGAAGTAAGCTAAAGAACGGCGATGGATTCAACCCAGATCTGTGACTGGGGGTGAGTGTCTGAAATGTTGTAGCGCTCCATTCATCATCTCCTTTTGTTTGCGTGATTTTAAAGGCTGCCTGGCCTTGTCTACTGTTTTAAGAATAAAATTATGTGAAAACTCGTCTTTGGTGGTGTGGCATTTTAACAGCAGCGTCCAGTTCAGGTAAGCACGGTGGGTGGTCGGGCAAGAGAGAAGTTGACAGATGATGGAATAGGGACAATTAAATAAATAAATCCTATTCCGTCGTCTGTTGATGACCACCCAACGCGCTTACCTGCACCGGCTGCTGCTGCATTTTAAAAGTGATAATCTACCTTATTTGTACATATTAGGTATCTTCAGGGTCTCGTCTAGGAGTTCCAGGGGTGGAGGGGATCATGTAAGTATAAGCAAGGGTCTTATAAAAGATGTTTATATGCCCTGGTGAAGGAAAAACTGTCCATTTCGTTTTCCCCATTGTAGTTAGCTCCTTAGGGTAACATTGCAATATTTTAATTGGGTAGAAATATTGCTAGGAAATGAGTTAAACGGATTTATTAAGCCCACAGAAATCCGGCAGCGTGGGACACGTGTGGGCATGCAGAGGCCGTCCCAGGTAAAGCCCAGGACAAGGGTGGACCCGTCTGCACCCGTCTGCAGCTGGCCAAGGCTGAGTAGGGCCCTGTCTCTGATGTGGACACTGACAGAATTACTGTGCCTCCCTACAAACCTACCAGCATCGATGCAATGCTGGAGAGGGCTATAGGAGTTGTATATACAATAATAGTTATCACTGAGCGCAGACTTTCCCTGGAATGTGGAGATGTCAGTGGTGAGACCAATAATTTGCCCAATATATCTGAAGACTTACTTGGCGGTACGATGGTGGACAATGATGGACCGGCAAATAGGAAACTCCCCATGATTCCTCAAACAATTGTTGTATCTGAGACTGTCCCAGCAAGTGATGAACTTCGTTCTCCTTCATCCCCTGCCAATTTCTGTCAGCTCTAACCCCTCTTCAGAACTGGTTGTAAAAAGGAAAAAACTGAATAACCAAGCTCCGGGGCAAGCAGAAAAGCCAAACAACAGTACACCATAAAGAGTTCAGGCTTGATAAATACTGGAGACCCAACCACTGAGGATAGATGCATCAAGTTTGCTGTCATTTTAAAAAAGTGCAATTAAAAGCATTAGTGGATTGTTTCAATGCCATTGAAAGCCAACTAGCAATTCTGGCCATATCATATGTCTCTTCGAACAGTACAAATGGGAGCACAGGGGTTCTTGCAGAGCAGGCCTCTACTCTTAAAAACACATACTCATCACACTCAGCAGGAAAATGTATCAGCAATCGAACATCACCACTTAAACTAAATATACCTAAAAAAATAAGAGAAGCTACAACCGTGACTGAAGATGCAGACCGTACCGCCTATGGCCCAATCATTGGAAGGCATTGCAGGGTACATGCAAACTAAGAGCCATTCTTCATCTGCTGTTATGGGATCCAAAAAGAAGATGCATACAAGTGAGTTAAGTGGGATAGCAGGCAAAAGGGACAGGAGCACTCCTACCACCACAAAAATTAACCTTCCTCAGGACGCAGGCCCTTAAGTCTTGGTTATGTCAGGTGTATCTCCCTTGAAGGAAAATCAGAGTCCCGGGATCAAGTTTGGAATCAAGTATTCCATTGGCTCAGCGAGTTAAAAAAATGTAGTACTGCAAATGCCAGCAACATGTTAATGATATGCAGAGTAAGTTGGATTTGTTGCTCAAAAAAGACATTGAAGGAGATTGTATAGTTGTACATTTTAAACACCCTACTACTGTGGAAAAATTATTAGGCATCAACACTGAGATGATGGATAAGAGAACTAATATTTCTTAATTACCATTGGGGTATTTTTACAAGCCCCTCAACAGGCATGTGGGCCATTTGCCATCGTATAATTTCAGGCCCAAATATCTCAAGGTCAACTTTTTAACAACAGATACGCAGTGCTTTCTGATTGTAATAAAAAAGATTGAATTAACTTGACAAGAACAACACAGGGTAATATTTATCCATCTGGGACAAAGGCCACAGAGGGTTCCTTAGGTATCTTATGGCCGCATCCCTATCAGGAACAGCCTGGAATCATGCCTACAATTACAGATAAAAGTACATTGTTGTTTTATAAGCCGCCTTCCTTATGTTGCCCTCCCACAGATGGTCGTAACATGCATAAGCGTGACCCACTTTGTATAATGAATTGGAACGCTGCTGGCATACACTCAAAGATGATCCTTCCAGATTGGCATGAGCAGATTGAACCCTGCTGATGCAAGAAACTTGGGATACAAATCTCATTTAGTGGGATGGCTATAGGTGTTTAATTGTACCAGGTACCTCTTCCCGCTCAAGCCGAGTATCTGGTGCTCAACGATTTTGGTAAATTTGCTATTAGACTGTCATATGGAAACTGTAGAGACTTATCAAAGTGATTTTCAGGTGATTCTTTTTAAAGAGGCTCAGACTTTGAATTTGTTTAATTTTTATAATAATGATTTTACCAAGGTGCCTAACCTCTGTTTCTTGGATATGTTTGATTAAATGTCAGCAACTGTAGAGAAAAAACTCTTGAAGCTCAACAAACGTATTTATATCTTGCCGGGTATTTGATTGCCAAACAACTTAATACTTACAGGGGGAAGAGATTAGACATGCCCACAGGAAACGATATTAGAGGCAAAGGATTGGAAGCTTTTCACATTGCCTCAGACTTGCATAACACATGTTACAGGCAGTACTTTCTCAGGTTTGCCTACCTTCAGGGGGAGAAATTGCAATTCAATAATTGATTATATAGTCATATCTCAAAAATTATCAGTTGCTATGTGGCACAGTCATTAGCACATGTTTTGGGGATCACAATCCTCTAGGAATAGTCCTCAATATCTCTTTTAGGGAAAATTATCAGACTCTAGGAGTTCGTAGTAACATATTCCCATCTACAGACAACCTCAGACCAATTTTGACATTATCTGACCCCCCTGAACTTTTTAGTATGACTAATCTCTGAGAATACAGAATAAGTCATTGGATGCTTAGAAGAGGAAGAAATGGGACATGGGGAAATAGTTAATTATTTTGTTTCACTATGTATCACAATTCTCCTTTTCTTTTCCATGCCCCCTAAACCTGCTACTCATGCCCCACGCTAATTTGACTGTGAGTGCTCTCAGGCCAACCTCCTCCCTCATAAGGCTTTAACTGAGATTCCAAGAGATTGTGCCACCATAGTTGAAATGTGTAAACATTACAACTGGGTGATAACTAGGAGCCTAAATTAAATTGTTAACCCAACATGTAGAATGCCATGTCACAACTGACAGTAAATTCTTCTGGAGAGCGGTTTCAGGTATCCGCTCTCTAAAGAGAGTAAACTCTACTATCAGCTGTCATATAAAAGCGTTGCATGAGAGACTCATTTTTTCCACAATTTATGAAACCTTAGACACAGGTGCACTATACATGAGGGTAGCCACGTCAGATGAGCTCCTATTGATACAGGTCACGTTTGTGAAACAACTCTCGCTATCCGGCAAAGTAAAGGGAGGAAAGGCCGAGGGCCAGATGGGATCCCAATTGATTTAATGACATGTAAATCAGCATTATGGTCACCTCTCTTAACAAATGCTTTTAACAACTTAAATTGTTCAGTCAAGTGTGACTTCGTGAGTGAGCTCAGTGATCACCCCAATTTTGGAAAAAGGCAACCGATCCAAGCTGCATTGTTATCATCCCATTTCATTATTAGACATCTCAGCAAAAATTTAGGTAGAGTCCTTTACAGTAGAATTTTGGAATAGGCTCAAAATAATCATATCGTAAAGCATGCCACTTCGGGTTTCGCACTGGCACTGATTCAGTTGGACAATGTTTAAATCAAAACTTAATTATTGGAAAGTATACAGTGGCCAAGCAGTCTTCAATTTTACTTGCCTTTATGGATTTGTCGATGGCCTTTGACTGTGTCAACCAGTTAAAATTGTGGCAACATGATTTTGAGTTGGGGTTTGATCAACATTAATACATCTGTTGATATCATTGCATACTTACACCAAGGCCAGGGTTAGGTTGGGTCAGAATGGTTTATTTACAACAAGAGGGAGAGGGTTTGATTGGGCGATTTCCACTCGATTAGAGTGGTAGGTCCAACCCCAGCATGTGCTCTAAAGACGTAATGGTTACAAAAAATGCTGGGCTGTTCCTCAAGTGAATGAATGTATGTGTACCGTTAGTGTATGGATACTGTAGGGTCACAAGGAGTCCTACAGATGGGCATCCATTTTGTTGGATGTAATACCCTCACACACCCTTTCAGGTGTCATGCTTCATCATCTGGGCTGTTCCTCGTTGGGTCGGCAGTGCAATACCCAATGGGCAAAACCCCAAAGAGGGGCACTTTGGCGGAGATCTTTTATCCAACCGCCGTCAGGTGAAGTGCGGGTGTGGGGTCAGAATAGCGTAGATGTATATGTGGGTTAAAATAAAGCTAGGGGTACCAGGATCAAGGTCATTCTGGGGCTCCCCTCCTTTAATTAAAAAGAAGGACTAACTTGTACTCATTGGTATGCTATGTTTCCTGAATGAGTGTAGGTTAGTGAGTGCTCTAAACGGTCAGGATGGTGACATAGTGAATGATTTTAGCACTGGTTGAGGAGTCTGTCAAGGCTGTGTACCCTCCCCATTACTATTCACTCTTTACATTAACAAACTTGTCCCTGGCCTACGTAATGTACTCCCGATGTTCCTAAAATCAATGGTGAGCCATTACCCGTTCTGTTATATGAGCATGACACTGTACGTATTGCCCTCACACCTATGGAGTTATGTTTGTAAGTACGAACCTCTGTGTCTTTAATGGCTAACCTCGATTTAGCAACAAATTTCGCCATATAATTTATTATGACTTGTGGATCCAAGCATACCTGACTTATGAGCATTCATACAGGTATTTATCATTTGATAAGCACTGATACCTTTTCCTATCTAGGATTGTTTTTTATTTCATCAGGCTTCTGGGCACCTCATGTGAAATTGTAAAATTAAGTAGAGCTGTAGGTTCGCTTCTTAGCCTTGCGTGGTTAAGAAGCCCATCGGGAGGGAAAGCGCTTGCACCACTGTTATAGATTTACATTGTTATAGCAACATATGGGGCTAAAATTTGGGGCCTAAATAATCATGACATTTTACAAAAGGATAAAAAAAAATCAGTAAACGTCTGAGTATACCCCGTTCTACTCCTCAATACATTTGCAACAAAGGACTGGGCGTTAATTACTTAAGTTATATATTTGTTTTTAACCTTGTCTACTGTGGCTTTCTATATGAAAAAAGGAAAAGGTAGGGTTAACCAGGAATATAATCAGGGATTTTTTGGCTTGCAACAGGGCACCTTTGATTCCCTCCGTGGCGCATGTCAAACAATTATTAGCCGAGATTTAACTATCCCATATTTTTATTGAAATAGACTCATATCTTGGTATTGATAGAACACAAGTGCAATATTTATTGTTTGCTAATTTCCATGCGACCAGTGATACTGTATAATGAGGGAAATTATCCATAGTGAAAAATTAGAACCTAAACCCGGATAACTCCTTTACTAATTACCTATGGAATATTAGAGGTCATTGGGCCCGCTTATTATTATTCCAATTTAGAGCAGATATGAGCAAATATTTGTTCTGCTTTCCACTCAGATACAAGCAAAATTGGAAAGTAAGGTTTGTCCTTCTAATACGTCTCTGGCCAAACGATGCTCCACTTTCTCTTTTTTTCTGATTATTATAAGATCTACACTAGGAGGTACATAGTGCCCACTTTAAAGCTCAGGAATCTTTGCTTCTGCATCCAGACTTACCATCATCTCCAGCAACTATCAGATAATGAGTCCTGCATTTGTGCAAGTTTTTTTCTTTGTTCAGCTGTGTGTTCCTGTGACACAATGCACTCTGAGTATTAGAGCCTTTTTAAGGATGTTTGTTACATATGTATTTTAAGTAACTGAGCCTTTTAAAGACTTTTTTTTTATATTTTCCTGGATTTGGTTTTACGATTTTATGATTGAGTATAAGATAGTGTACTCTTGCGCTATGTATTTTTCTTTTAAAGTGTATGATTTTATGTTTTATATTATGAAGCAAGTATAGTCTGTTATTGATGTATTAATTGAGTACAAATATCACTCAAGGACTTAAAACATTGGTGTTGATATATATGCAACAACTTGCCACTGTTGAATTTATCATACCTAGTACAGAAGATTAGTTATCTGGTTAGAGGCGGCAGACCCGAGAGCAGAGGACGGCCCGGGACCAGGGTTCGATTCCCGGCGCGGCAGGTTTCTGGACCAGGGTCAGCGGACTCGATAATTCTCTCGCCTCGGTGCCCACTCTGATCAGCGATCACACTCGGCAACTCTGGGCATTAGCTTGCCTCATCTTCAATAACGGCCCCACCAGACCGCCGGGGATGCCTGGTCTCACCCTGGAGATACCCATTAAGGGACCATCTCTCAGGGAAGCCAGGAAGGGTTTCGCAGCGGTCGAAGCGCCTTGGGACCCTCCGGGTAAGTAGTGCGCTATATAAATGCCTATACATTTACATACATTACATATATATGCAACAACTTGCCACTGTTGAATTTATCATACCTAGTACAGAAGATTAGTTAGACAGCTTAGATTAGGTGATAAGTGGCCTGGTAGGAGCAGAGGTTATCTCACAAAGAGGCTCTGCAGCTCGGGAGTATGGGTCCTGCAGATGGAGGTGGGTAAATTAAACTGAGCTCAAAGAGAAAGCAGATCAGAAAAGAATGTGAGGCGTATCTACCTCCCACATCCAGTGTCCCAGCTAGCTGGCAGGTTTAGTACAGGAATTTGCACAGGTCAGGGTAAGAAGAGCTAATGGAAATTAGCCACAAAATGGGTGGTTTAGCTAGCTCGTACTCTGTAGAGAAATCATCCATGTTGCATTTTGGAAGTGCAGTGCTTTGTGGGACAAGGAGATGCCACACCTAGAAGGAAGCTGTCATGCTCTTGGGTGGTACCCAATATCTCATTGGACAGAGGTGTCTGTCGCCACAGAGCACTGAATAAATATCTGAGAGCTGCATTGTATCTCAGGTCTGCTGCATGAAACTATAAGAAAAAGAAGGACTGCCTTGCAGAAATCTGGATTTACACCCAAAGTCCTTCATTCTGAATGACTGTTCCTGCTGCAAAATCGTGTACTGCAGCCCTGGGGACTGTGCCTTGCTTCAAGAAGGATTAATGAGTGGACTCCCTCTAAGCTACATTGTGTCCAGTGGGTTTTTAAGGTTTTGGCCAGGTGCATTGTGACAATTGTGGTCCAGATATCCCAGAGACCATCTAGGAGATTCCAAACCTTTGTTTTGTTGATTTAGACACTATGATGCTACAAAGATACCTTTAGTAAGCACCTTCTGGAGTTTGCACAACTTTAGATAACTTTTGGGAATAAGGTGACCAACCCAACTGCTAGAGCCAAGCCGGCCACCTTCAACCGTGACCTGGCCAGGATTTCAAGTCCAGCCTCCCATGGAGGTATGAGCACTGTAGGACAAAAAGGCTCCAGAAAAGTTTCAAGTGAGAAGGTCAAATTTTGACAGGAGCCTCCCGCTCAGTGTATACCTCAGTGTATACGACCTGTGCTCCATCATGATCTGCATAAAAACTTTGACTTTGCCCTTGTCAAGCACGATCAGATGTCCCAGAGTGGCCCTATATGTTTTTTTTAAAAACTTGTGTTTATTGAAAGTTTTGCAAGAACCACATTAAGATAGAACCATTAAATCGCTCATTGCAGTGAGCAGTAGACATAGCATCAGAAGAAGGGGGTGTCGAGTAGTATCACTTTGCCGGGCCAATGCCCCAGTCTCGTATCGTGTCAGAGATGCAATAATACAGGGTACAGTATCTAATGTATAAGGGATCGGGTCAGTCTCTAAGCACTATAAAGTGGTTAATCTTTAAAAATAATATCTCTGGTTCCTTACAGTGGATATTTGTTGTTGTGGTTCCAATTTGTTCATAAAAATATTTCCTATTAGTATAAATTGGTGTGGGATTTTTATTGTGTGTTGTGTCTTACCTGTTTGATTAAATGCATTACACTCTGTTCTTCTAAGTTGAATGCTGATTGTCAGCTACCAAGGGTTAGATGTTTACTGAATCCTATATCATGTTGATGGCCTTATTACTAGTAGTAGATGCATACTAATAACCCTACTAATAACCCACTTTCCTGCAAAGATATGCAGGTCTAGTCATTCTCACACAGGCAAGAGGCAGCAGGTAAAAAGGCAGCACAGCAAAGCAGGATTCCAGAAGAGTGGCAATGCTTCAGCAGCAGAACAGTCCTTCTTCCTGGCAGAGTATTCACAGCTCTAGAAGTGTACTGAAGTGGCGGTGTCTGAGGTCCTTCTTTCACACACAGTTGTGACTCTAAAGTGGGAAGAAGTTTCTAGAGGCATGCCTTTTAAATGCACAGATGCTTTGCTTTCTCTGCCCTGGCTCCAGCCTAACTACAGGGTATATGCATCCCTTTGTGTGGGGAAGGGACACAACATATTCAGGTGTAAGTGAGACTGGGTCCAGCTCCTCCCTTCCATTCATCCAGTGATGGCCCACTTACTCACACCTAAGCTCCCATTGTGTGTGGCTGTCTAGGGGGAATACACAAAGCCAACTACATAGTCATGTGAGCAGAGACAGGCTGAAGGCACCAAATGGCTAAGGGAAGAAAATGGTAATGTTCTAAAAGTGGAATTTTCAAAATTGTTATTTGAAAACTGACATCACCATGAGTTAGGATTTTAAATTAGAATCCCAGAGACACCAAACTTGAACTATTCATATCTTTCCATTTGGAAATTACACGTATAACAATGAAATAAGGTAATCCCAATATTATCCAATGGAAGAGATAGGTTTTGCTGTAATGAAAAACAAATGTAAGAGTTTTTTTACCATCAGGACATGTAAAACTTAAAAGTACATATCCAACTTGTTAAATACATTGCACCCTGCCCTCTGGGGTTTAGATGGCCTACCCTAGGGGTGACTTATATGCATCAAAAAGAAGGGTTTGGACCTGGAAAAAGGTTTATTTAGGGCAATCAAAATGGCCATTTAAAACTGCACTCACGGGCCGCAAAGGAAGGCCTGAGACATGTCAAAGGGCTACTTAAATGGGTGACACAATATATGCTGCAGGCCCACTAGTTTTGTAAAAAAGAAAGGAACCCGCACTTCAAAATGTTTTGCACCGTTCGGTTTTGGATGAAAAGATAAACAAAACTTAATATGTTTATCAAGGCGATTATTTACGCCGTTTTATTCATCAATTTTGTTGAGAAAAACTTTGCATGTACAGAGAAATCTCACTGTCATTTACGTAATAGCCAACAAAGTCGTGATGGCTAATCTTTAACAATACAAAACATGAATTTACAGACATAAACAATAAAAATTAACAATAAAGTGAAAATGTATCAAAAAAGGGAGGGAAGGATGTCAAGGTATTTTTTCAATAACATCAATCAACGCAATTAAGCAAACATATTTCCATCAAAAAGCAAATATTGCCCAAAAAGCAATCCTAGGATTACGTCCTAAGTTTGGAAATACGAACAAAATACTTAGGAATCTATAGCCTAAAAACATTGTTTCCGAGAGGTTATTGTTTACATGCAGATTCATTGAAAGGCTGCTTTTTGGGCAATAATTGCTTTTTGATGGAAATATGTTTGCTTAATTGCGTTGATTGATGTTATTGAAAAAATACCTTGACATCTTTCCCTCCCTTTTTTGATACATTTTCACTTTATTGTTAATTTTTATTGTTTATGTCTGTAAATTCATGTTTTGTATTGTTAAAGATTAGCCATCACGACTTTGTTGGCTATTACGTAAATGACAGTGAGATTTCTCTGTACATGCAAAGTTTTTCTCAACAAAATTGATGAATAAAACGGCGTAAATAATCGCCTTGATAAACATATTAAGTTTTGTTTATCTTTTCATCCAAAACCGAACGGTGCAAAACATTTTGAAGTGCGGGTTCCTTTCTTTTTTACAAAGTATTTGGGCCCTTACCCCACTTCTGTCCGCATGGGCCAAACTCCTTTTTGTTAGGCAGGCCCACTAGTAGCATTGATTTACAGACCCTGGGTGTATGGTATACCACCTTACTTGGACTTGAAAGTAAATTAAACACTCCAATCGGGTGTAGGCCAATACTACTAAGTTTTTAGGGAAAAGCAGCCTTTTCTCACATTTACAGAATATTTGCAAAAGTCCCTATGGTGTGAACATAGTATCATAGTTGTGTGTGCAATAAAAAATGTTTGCAAGAAAAATCTTCACAGCATGACACACCTCTAGTTTGGATATCAAATAAAATATAAACAATATGAACAATCACTGACTACGACAGTATGTATAGCCCTGACAAACTTCCAAAGAAATGTATGTATTTATGTAACTATTTGTATTTCATTCAACGTTTAAAAGTAAGAATACTTGCTCCTTAATGGTGGTATGCACATGTTTGCAGTAGGAATGAGCAAAAACTGATACATCACAACAATCTATGAAATGAAAGCAGAACTGAATGCAGCATTGGCTTAACAGGTCCAGCAATGAGATGGACTACTGTTCAGGTGGATCTGGATATGTGCAAAAGACGAATGCCAACCTGTCACTCTCAGTGAAGACAGCCAATGTCTAAATGGTTTGACTCACCGCACCATGGTGTATATGAAGGTAAACATCGTTTACCACGAAGTTTTTACAACGTGGTACCTTTACCACTCATCCCTTACAACGCAAGTCGTTACCACGACTTGCACTGGAGGGCGCTAAAGGTTTAAAAATAGTTAATTTACTATCCCAACACCTTCCCTAGGGTCCACGGGGACTGGTGTTAGAATAGTAAATTATACTATTCGAAATCCGCACCCCCAACGCAAGTCGTGGTAACGACTTGCGTTGTAAGGGATGCGTGGTAAAGGGATGCGTTGTGACGGTACGCGTTGTACCATCATATATCCGTATATGAAGTTTATGATATCATTTGCTTTTAAAAAGAAGTGTCTGGCAAGACAGCTAAAGCTGACTTTAGCCCAGAATGGTAAGAGTGAGATTAATAATTAAAATAACTAGCATGCACATAAGCTGAATACCAGGATTTACCCAAATTAGAAATATTAAATCTCAGCTAATGTTTGTAAATGTAAATCAGTCTTTTCCTTACTCTAGGCTCCTACTGAAGGCTTCCAAAGTAGAGGTGTCTCTCATGTGGATAAAAAATAGAGAGACATATCGACTGTACATATGATAGATGAAATATGGAAGATAAGTTGGAAATAGCTTAGGGGAGATTTACAAATTAAGGCCCAGAAGTCCATTTTAAATGTGCTTCATCCGGAAATCAGCAGGGCATCAGAGGGAACTCAATTAAAAAAAATACAACCATGTACACCCCAGATCCTATTTAAGATAACCAAGACAACCACAGCTACCATGATGAGCTCCTTTCACTCAGAAGCACACAGATACAGCAGCCCTTATCACATGTTGCTGGAAAGTGGGTCATAAGTAATGGTTAATATGCATCTACCACAGGCAATAAAACCACTACCATAGGGCTCAGTACAAGTCTCAGTAAATTAGTCCCATGCTCAACCCTAGGTAGCTTGGCTGCAAGAAGGCAGGCTCAGCGTAGTAGACTTGTGTGTAAAGCATTTAAAACACCAATTCAGTACATAATAAAAAATCTAAACCAATTTATAAACATAAGAAATATTTGTATCTTTAAAATGACATCAACACAACAAAACTCCAATGTAGGGAACTGGAAATATAAATTTGTAAAGAATAAACACTTTCTAGTACTTAGAAACCTATAGTGTCAATCTGGGACATCTTGTCGCGCTTGACTGGGACAAAGTCAAACTTTCAGGCTGACCACGATGGAGCACTGCACGGATACTCTGAGCAGGAGCCCCTGGTCAAAATTGTACCTTCGAAACTTAGAAACCTATATGGAGCTTTTACCACCGAGGTCCCTTGATGCTCTTCACCAGTCTGTATTCAGTGAGGGTTCACCAGCTTGACTTTCAAGGAGCTCCCAGTCAAACTCTGGCAGTTAGACCTCCAGAGCGCTTCAATGGGATGAACCTGAAATCTAGGCCAACTCATGGTTGAAAGTGCTGGTTTGGATCTTGTGGTTGAGTCCATCACCATATGGAGATTTTTTCCAAAGTTACTCCACACTTCTGGCACTTCTTCCTGAAGTTCCTCTTGAGAGTCCAAAGTGTCCAAAACACAATCTAAAGGTCTGTAAGCTCCAAGATGGTCATTAAAAGTTTGGGACTGCAATTCCCATAATGCACAGGAAGCACTCCAGGCAAAAGACTCTTGGTGGTGATGATACAGATGAACTCTGTTAACCTGTAACTTGCAGGGAGACCGCTCCTTATTGCTTCAAGAAGCGGGGTACATCCACAGGTCTGTAGTTTCAGATAATGTAGCAGGCGCAGTCAGTCAGAATGCAGGGTCTGGTGGTGCAAATCAAGGTTCCAGCATGGCAATCCTTCTTCTTCTCTGAGTTTCAAGCAGCAACTCTGGAAGGCTCTGCACATCTCCCACATTTATTCAGTGTTCTCTGGGGTCAAGCCAGAGAGCAATTCTGTCCAATAAGGTGCAAGACAACACCCTAGAGCATGACTACTTTCTACAAAGTGTGACAAAGTCTTCTCCCAGAAAGCTCTATCCCTCCAAAATTCAACATGGCTGAAAACTCAACAGAGCATGAAGAGCTAGCTAGAAGTTGGCAGGACAAAATAGGTTATTACCCCACACCATTAGTATGTTGCATCTCAAACGGGAACATTAACCTCAGCCATGCCTAGAGGGAAGGGGAAAGGAATGGAAGGGGGTTAGTTAGATCCTTTGATCATTTCAGTTGGATTAACAATGTATACCGCAGATAATATTTACTTGGCTGTAGACGGACTGATACCATCATATGTACCTTTATCCTGTTTTATAGGATATGCATTTATGAACGGGTTAACAACTCCTTATACCTAGCCAAACCTAAAGGAAAATAGCCCGGTCCATTGAAAGATTGAAGTACCATTTGTACTATTGATTGCCTGTTGCCTCATTTGTGACTTGTCATTGGATTGTAATCAATACAATCTGTTTTAAAAAAATTAAAACTATCTAAAACAACTCTCAGTATGGCTCATTTCCTTAGCTCTCCACCACCTAACATCTGCTGATTGCTTCCCTAAGCCTCCCATCTGACTAGGTCACAGGGGATGAGGGGTAGATGGACCTGGCATTCCCTCCCTGTCCTAATATTCCTGAAAAGCTTTGTGCTTTACAACCCCTTCCCCCTGCTCTGGAATTCATGTGTAGCAGAACACTCTCCACCACATAGCCTCTCTCAGGGTATGCCACTTATCACTTCATCAAATCAGCCAGGCTAATCCTGTTAACTTTGACTAATCAGGGAAGACAACAGGAAGCTTGAATTTTGGCTTACGGACAAGAAAGTCTTATAACTTTTTTTCTGTACAATTTAGGATAAATTCAACAATAGCATATTGTTGGAGATATCAATACCATTCTCCTAAGGCCTTGAAAGAAAGATATTTCCTTCTAATTTGTAGCAATATTTATGCATTCATAAACTATTGAAGTTTTATCCTATGTAGCTGGGACCTACAATGGGAAAATTGAAATGTGCAATTTCACCAACACCAGGGAATATAACACATATTTATGAAGGGCTATTATTATAGGCACATCACCCCCAACCCCTGGGACACCTAGGTGAGACCTTGGAGTTTCTGAATATGCAACCATAGTGTATATTATCCATTTGTAAGTGCCCCAACACAAAAGTTGAGTTGCAATAAATTTACTTCTCAAAGCAATGCAGCAACACAGAGCTGCTTTCTAAATTACCCCAGGCAATCAGCAGGGCCCACATGCAAGTGCAGAAAGGGTTGGCGGCCTCTAAACTGCCATGCCCTATTAAATACTAACAACGTATGGGTAATTTTAATCCCACTTACCTCAGATGTACTAGGGAATTCTAGTGTAGGTCATGCCAATCATAAGTGTTCCCTAATACATATTGTACCCTAATGCATGTATGTTTTTACTTGTGTTTCTAACATAGCATTGGGTATTTTCAACATAACACTGGCCCTAGGCCTGCCCAGAACAGAGCCCAGGGCACTCTCAGAGTCAGAAAACCAGCATCCACGGGTTACAAATGGGGGAGAAAGTATGTGTGGGGGGGTACTGTAAACAGGTCCTGATTACCAACATATGTTCAATGGGGAGTAACTCCATTAGTAAGGAACTCACCACCATCCTCAATCACCCATCACCTCTGCCTCCTTCTCAGAAGGATGGAAATATACAGAATTAAATGTTCGGCTAAACAAAAAGATACAGCTGAATCAGAAAAACTCAAGAACTACGGTCCATCACCCTACTCCCGTTCCCGGCTAAAATCCGGAAGAAAGCAATAAACAGCCAACTCTACAACAACCTAGAGGTCAACACCCTCCTAGATCCATCCCAATTGGAATTCCGTGCTAGTCATAGAACAGAAACCTCCCTTATTGCAACCCCTAGATGACATCAGACTAGGGAGAGACAACAGCCCTGAAGTTCTATCTCTCCGCACCCTTTGACACTGTGTTCCTCTATACCCTTCAGCATGGGCTCCATCAGACAGGGATCCAAGGAAAGCCATGGATGCATTGCTTCCTTCCTCACCGGCGGAGCCCAGAGCGGATGCATCCACCTTTACACCTCAGGTCCACAGAACATCATTAGTGGCGTTCCCCAAGTGTCCTCACTGAGTCCAACCCTGTTCAACACATACATGGCCACACTGGTGGAACATCATATAATACGCTGATGACACTCAGCTCATCCTCCCCTATCTTCAAACCCCATTAACACCAAAACTAATTTACACAGGTAGTTATCCAGCATAGACAGCTGGATGTTAAACAAATGCCTCAAACTTAACACCGACAAAACAGAGGTACTCATCCTCGGGAGCAACACCTCCCCATTGGACGACTCCTGGTGGTTAGCAGAAGTGGGCCCCTCATCCACTCCCACAGACCAAGCCAGAAACCTTGGCATCATACTAGACAGCAAACTCAGCACGAAGCCCTAAACATTGTTTTCCTCACCCTCCGCTTGCTCTGGAAATTATTCAAAGGGATCCCCTTCAACAACAGATGCAGTATCACCCAAGCCCTCTTCACCAGTAGCCAGGACTACGGAAACTCCCTCTATGTGGGCATCACCTCACAACTACTGAGCGCACTAAGGAAGCAGGTGCCAGCTAAAAAAATATTCTGTGACACATTAATCAGCCCCAAATTAATTCAGGTCACTTGAGGCAGGGAAGGTGTGCTTTGCTTTGCCAAAAATAATGTACACTGGACAACCAGAGGGTGTGGTGATGAAACAGAGGGTGGCATGGGTGGGCCAGAGGGTGGCATGAGTAGTCAGAGAGTGGCAGTGGTGACAGAGAGTGGCAGTGATGAAGAAGAGTGTCCCAAACAGGTTGGACACGTAGAAACAACAAGTTCGCAAAACTTGCGACCCGACAGGTAAGTTCGCAAATTGCGAAATTGTAAAAACCCTCGCGAACTGGCAGAAACACGGGCGAACACAAAAAAAAAAAAAATCCGCAAATTCGCGGGAATTCGCGGATTTTGCGGATTGCGAGTTTGCAAATCCGCAAATTCGCGGATTGCCAATCCGCAAAATCCGCTCATGCTTACTTTGACCTCAACTCGCTCCGGATGTCCGTACATCACATTAAGTGTAGCTACAGCTTTTGTAAATATTGGAAGTACTGTATTTAAAGAAGGAATGTCATATGAAGCATTGTGGGGTGTTAGAAATGTTCCTGTTTGTTTTTGATTGATTTTTATGATAAGAAAGTTTGTGCCGATGTAAATTGTCTAGGAGAGCACATTTGGTTATGAAGTACATATGCTTTTATTTAGGCCGATACCCTGTTTATGAGAAATGGATAATCTGTTGAAAATGGAAAATTACAAAAGAGTGTCCAGATGCTGAACAAAGAAAGGACACAAGGACAAAGTGGATGCTGTTTAGACAACTGGAAAATGATCGAGATATTCTAGGTTGCCAGTTGGGAAACAGTTCAAGTGCAAACTGTTATACAAATTATACAAAAAAGAGGAGGGAAAAAGAAAAAAGAAAGGGGAGTTAAGTTTTTGTAAGGATCAGCTGAACAGAATTGGGGTGAGAGCCAATAGACCTGTGATGAGTTCTTTTTTTTCTTTCACTGGGCATCTTGGTGTAAATTATTTCTGCAGTTTGAAGGTGCTGCTATCATCTTTCACACAGACTGACGTGCCATATGAACACTTCTCAAGGATTGGGGGGGCAGAGAAAGGGGGAAAAGGGTGGGGGTTCAGGGGTACGGGAGGTTGGGATTGTATGTCAAGGTATGGGGGCTAGAGGTAGCAGGGGAAGGGGGATTTGGGTGAGGTGGGGGTAAAAAATAAAAATAAAAGAGTAGGAGTAAAGAGGATGTTATTTAACTTCTACTGAATAAGAATGTGGGTATGAGGATCAATGTAATGTAATTTGCTCAGTTAATGTGGACGGGTTAATTGACAAAAATAAGCGGCTAAGGCTAAGCTGGAGGCCTTTGTGGAAAAATCTAATGCTTTGCACCCTGCTCAATCTGGCGGGTTTCGAGTCTCCTATAGTACAGAGACGGCGCTGGTGGAAATGACGGAGGCAATTAGGGAGTGCCTTCCAAAACGCTGCTGCCATGCTCATCCTGGACCACCAAGAAGAGCCCACACCACCCCCACCTCAGAGCACTCCACTGACTCCCCTTCTAAAAAAAGGTGGCAGTTAAAACTGCTGGCCCACGCCTACAAGGCCAGGCACAAAAAAGGACCAGTCTATCTCTACTAAAGGCTGAACTTCCAAAATCCTGGTAGACAACTACACTCCACCTCCCTCTCTCTTGCCCACATGTCCTGCTTCCACGAAAGCAGAAGCAGTGACTGCCTTTTCCCTTACCTGGTGGCCAAGATCTGGAATGCCCTCTCACTCCACCTCCAGACTGCACCTACCTTACAGAAGTTTAGAGATGGCCTAAAGACCTGGATGTTTGACTGACAACTTCCAGCAGCAGCCGCACCCCCCACCCCCCAAGTGCCTGGATACCCTCATGGAGGATAAGCAGTAGGCAGTACTCTACAAATTGTTGATCGATTGATAAAAAAGTAGGAATCAGTGCTTCTAGAATTTAGAAAATTAACTCCTTGGTATGGGAATTTCATTGACCACTTCTTACAAAACCTCCTTCCCATTAAGGAAGTACAAAATTAGACATGGTTACAAAAAACTTTCCTATTAGTGGGCAAACTTGCTGTTTCCACTCTTATGGCAAAATGTAACCAATAAGAACACATCTCTTAATACTGAACACATGGTGCTTGGATTCCACACAGTCAGTGATGTCCGACAGCACATAGCAGTATGATAGCAGAAGTTTAAGTTGAATTGGCCTAAAATGTATGTTTGTTAGCAACAAATGCAAAAAGGTTATTTTTTAGGATGATTTTAAAGCAGTGACTTTTTTCACAGAACACAAAGATTATTACATTTGATTGTAAAGTTACTCAGGACTTATACAAATTAGAGGATCTTCACAAAAAAGGGAGCCAATGTAAACATGTTTAAAATGTTACCAAGAAGGATAGGTAAGTCCTCAATACTTTAAAATAAGATCCAGACATTGTACTGTGGAGGCTGAAAAGGGTAGGAACACCGTCCTGACGAACCGGAGTGACTATCTAAGTGATATAGATAGTGAACTTCAAGATATTGCATTTTATGAGACATTAAAAGACAACCCTATGGCTAGCATTGAACAGTATGTCAATGTCAGACTTTTAACTGACTTGGAATACAAATATCTGCGAGCTCACTGTCCCAGATTTCCTTGCATATATGTATGACTTAAAAGCCATAAGTAGACCTCTTTTCCACCGGGAAGACATATTATATCCTGCATTGGATCACCAACTGAAAGAATAGCAGAATATATGGACAGATTCTTGCCACAGCTTGCCTCTTATTTAGAAGACAGTAAAGATGTGTTTTGCAAGCTAGAAGATTTTCATTGGGACAGCAATGACATGATGTTTGTGACGATGGACGTTGATAGCTTGTACACATGTATAAACACTGAATGTGGTTTGGATGCTCTCAAACATCATTTGTCCAAGCGGAATGCCAGTCATTTGGAGCACACACTCATGTTATTTGAAATGTCTAAAATCATAATCTCCCCCAAAAATGTTCTTCATAATGGGGAATGATTCTTTTAGAAACAAGGCACTGCCATGAGCTCCAGGTTTTTCCAGTCCTATGCAACCCTCTCCATGGGGCTGCATGAGGCAGAGCATGCTTGGTGCTCACGGTGTGGAAACTGGTCTAACAACATCATTTTCTATGGATGTTTCATAGATGATATTTTATTCGTATGGAACAGTTCAAGGGGTGATCGTCACTCCCATCGTGAATACCTGAATATTAAAAGGTTCCATTTAAAATTAACGATACGTTATCATAAACATTAAATTGATTTCCTTGACTTGCGATTGTTCATAGATGAAAATGCCGTACAGAGTGATATTTTAAAAAATCAAACAGCATGCCACTAGCGCCCAGACAAAGATGACCATAGAAGCAGTACCCCATGGGGAAGTGGTCAGGGCAAGGAGAAATTACAGCCAAGAATACAACTTTACAAAGAGAGTGTAGAGAACAAGAAGGATTTAAAGGAGTGACGTTACAACAGTGACTGCCTGGCTAAAGCGGAATCTAGGGTTGTGAAACTGAAATGGAAGAAAACCCTAGTCATTAATTCTGAAAACAGAAAACATGGTGGCTAAAGAGATCAAGATGTTGCACTCATTACACAATACAACATTTATAGCAATCACATCTTTGATATTTTAAGAATAAACTGACACATCTTAGATTCCAAAAGGGTTTATATCCTGTAAACCTAGAGTGATTTTTTGAAGGGGCACCACTTTCAAACACTCTTTGCCCCAGTTGTGTGAAGGAGATAGTGAAAACAGATCCCCTCAAAACTTGGAAGCCCACAAAGCCTAAGGGTTTTTACACGTGTGGAGCATATTCTGTCTGCCACTTGGGGCGTAATAGAACCACTAAATTTAATTCTAACACAGCCACTAAATACACGTATGATTCACTCATTGTATACGAATAGATTGTGCATGTGGCAAAATCTACGTGGGTAGAAGCATCAGATGTTTAAAAATCAGTATTCCAGAACATGTTAGGGTCTCTAAACAAAAAGATGACAGGTGTCCTTTGGCTATACACTTACATATTGTTCACCCTACTAATACACAAATCTGGTTTCATGCACTTGAACACATAACTAGGGGAAAGAGTGGTGGTGACAGGGGCAGGCTTAAGCCAATTGAATATGTTGTTCGAGGTCAGTCTTTTTTAAAGGCCTGAATACAAATTGTGAATTCCATTATTTTTTATAAAAATATTGATGAAGGAGTCCTTTTCTAAGGTACAGGCATATGTGGGACAATTGTTTGGGTGGCATTCACGGTGATAGGGCTAGCATCCATTATTTATGTACTGTTCAGGTCTAATTAGAAAAGAACAGCTGATCTCAAATATATGTCACCTAGTAATTTTTATCCCGATTTCTGTGATTGCTCAGTTTCTAGTGTCTATATAAACAAAAAGGAATCCACTTTGGTAGTGGTGGTGATCCCTACAATGGTGGGGAGCACACAGTGTTGTTTTAAATACCCCTCACACACCAACAGGCCCCTTGGTGTCATGCGTCATCATCGGGGTCTTCGCACCCCTCTACGGGATGCGGTGTGCTACGACTCACGACTACGTAGGAGCACTGAAAGTGGACTATGTGTAGATGTGTGTGAAGGAAATAAGTGTGAGTGGTGAGGTGATGGAAGGTGATGGTTAAAAGATACCTGGCTCGGAGGAGAAAAAAAAATAAAAAAAATTGGTGAAGCATGACACCAAGGGGCCTGTTGGTGTGTGAGGGGTATTTAAAACAACACTGTGTGCTCCCCACCATTGTAGGGATCACCACCACTACCAGAGTGGATTCCTTTTTGTTTATATAAATTGCTAGGGGAGACAGAATCCACTTCCTCCTCTCCCTCCCTCCTCCTGTTATTCTCCAGTTTCTAGTGTCCCCATAACACAATCCTTAAATTCACTTCTGGTATAAGGCAATACGTTTGAAGAATACAAGAGGTTTGACTTTAGGAGAATTATGGCAATTCATTATGACAGCTTGATCATTCGCATTTGTCTAATATATGGTTTACAAACAAATGCAATTTTCAGGCGATGAATGTGGTGTATAGAGCCTCTGAGTAATTTAAAGATGGCGTCACAGAATTGCTAATTCTACTGTTTACAGGCTTTGAACGGAATATAATAGCTACCCTTAGTTACCCTTTATTTACCAGTGGGCCTTAGATTAACTTTGCTGGATAAATTTGAAGTAAGAGAAGTCTATGGGATAACACTTAGGGGCCGGTTATGATGGTGGGCGGATCACCATTGCCGGTCTAGCGGTGGCGATCTGCCCACTATATGTACCTGATTTACCCCCTGCCATATTGATATGGTGGGGGGTACCACGGTGGATGGAAAGACCGTCCACCGCTTTTTCGGCAGCAGGCAATCGTTACGATTGCCTGTCATGCGGATCTGGGGCACAATATGGTGGCAGTGCTGAGCAGGCACTGCCATCAATATTATGATGTGAAAATTTAAAGGCCTTTCCACGTCGGCCATGCTGCAATGGAAAGGCCGGCAGAAATTGCTTTGAGAGCCCGGGGGGGAGGAGGGGGGCGGGGCTGCACTTGCCGGTGCCTGTCACGTTGTGCATGGCAATACAAATTATGCACTTTTAATATTGCGGAAGGAGATGCACCCATCAGCATCGTCCGCAATGTTAAAGGCCAGAATGGCAGCGGGCGCATCCTAATTGGCCTCATGGGACTGCCGTACCTCTGGTGGTCGGTCCTTTACAGTGGCGAGCTGACAAAGACCCCCGCCATCATAATGGGGCCCATAGTATTTTGGATGTATAGAATTTTTTTAGGAATAGAACGTGATCGGTTCCTTCAGACTGTTTGCAGACATATATAGCAGTTGGGAATTCTACCCTGCATGTTATATGAAATCATGACTGTATTTACTTTTGAGGTGAAATTGATGTATTATTTTATTTAATAAAAATGAATTATTGAATGAGACCCGATTCTGATGAGGCTCCTAGAAAATCCAATAACATCTTGTAAGCAGAGGGCCATTTTAAGATGCCAATCCTCATCAATTGATTGCTTTGAATAATACAGTAGGGGCATTTAAACGTTTTTAGCCATGTGTGAAATGCACACAGTATTAAGGTGTTGGACTTGGCCTTTTTCCCCAAAAATTTTTCGCTTTTGACCCCCTTACCTAGGATGTCTCCCCCATGGGATTAAACCTGTATAGGCCATGTGTGGTGTGAGACACTTTGTTGAAACTGTAAAATTACATGTTGTTAAATGGTGTACAGAAAATATCCCCCATTTTAAAACTGCACCTGACTGAAATGTATTGTATTTTAAAATGGATGCCATGGCCTGGGTAGTGCCACCTGACTGCGTTAGGTTGGCGGTCTAGTCATTAATACCCAGCAACCCCTAGCTTTTGGAGGGAAAGCCTGGCACCCAGGGTGCTCACCCCCTCCCCTAGAACCAGTTTAGGCTAGATGTGCCAACATTCTAGAAGGTCCTGGCACTGCCTGGGAGGAGGGTATAAATAAGGGGAAGTGTCACCAGAGAGTCAGTCAGCGCTGGGACAAGGAAGGGAGGGGACCTGCTGTGAGGTGCTACCGCCACATGGGCCTGTGGGCTGGGCCCTGCACCCCTATAAACCCCCCCCGCTGCTGTCCCCATGGGCCCCTGACAAGGGAGGGCCCCTACCCAGGTCACTGACGCTGTTGGACCGGGTATCACGCCAGCACTACTGAGGAATGCTGTGGACCTGAGCCCCCCAGGAGGTGAGGAGTGTGCCCTGGGGCTGGCTAGAGGAACTGTTGCCCCCTTGTGAGGTACTGCCTGGCAAGCGCTATTCTGGGGAAGTGATGCCCCCAGGGAAGTTGTGGCCCCTGTGGAAGCGCTGGACGGGGAGGAGCGTGCCCTCGAGGAAGTGTGACTCTTAGACTGCCCCTGGACTGCCTATCAAGCGCTGTGGGGAGAGAAGCGCTGGGGCTAGTGTGGCCCCTAGAATGCTGCTGGCCCTGGAAGTAGTATGGGCAGGGAGAGGAGCAGTGCGCTGTGCATAGCGCCATTCTCCTGAGGAGAATCATGCTGGAGGAGCCTACCCTCGTGTCAGCGCGCTATCTGCCATAAGATTAATTAATTAAGATGGGAGCCTACCCCTTTATCGCAGCCGAAAATCACCGTCGCAGCCCGGGCGCTGAGGGAACTGTGAGGAGAAACAGCGCTGAGGAGCCTACCCTCGTGTCAGCGCGCTGTCTGCGTATAAGTAATTAATTACAAGGGAGCCTACCCCTTATCGCCGCTGGAAATCACCGCCGCAGCCCGGCGTGTGTGTGGGACCCCCCACTGTGGTGAGTGTCGTTGCGGCGGCCCCCGGTACCAGGAGAGGGCCGCCGAAGTGAAGGAAGAGCCGCGCTCGGCCCTGAGGCCGCCGACTCCCGTATCACGTGACGGGGGACAGGCCGCGTCATCGGCCCGCCCCCGCCGCGCACGGATTGGCCTGCGCGGCCGTGACCTGTGAAGGCCGCGCAGGGATTGGCTGACGGCCGGCAAGGCCAGAAGAGGTGGGATCGAAGCCCCGGGTCCCCGTGACGTAGGAGGGGGACCCGGGTGAAGCTCCGTTGCGGGGCCCCCGTGCCAAGGAGGGAGCCCCGAGAGAAGCGACCGGAGCGGGAGGCCACCCCGCCGGTCTGTGCCCCACGCGAGGGGCCGGTGAAGAAGGCGGGCCGGGGCACACTGTCGGTGATAGCCCCGCCTCCTGACTAGAGGCGGCCGGAGAAGGGAGCCGTGCGAGGTGGGAGGAATGCCAGGCAGGCTTCCGCCCACGTGTGCCGAGACACTTCGTGTGTCCCCTGAGGCCTCCCTGAGGTTGGATTAAAACCCCGGGCCCCTGTGAGGAAAGGAGGCCCGGGTGAGGCGAGTATAGTGGCCCCCCCAGGCCCCCGAGCGGAGGAGGGGCCCGAGTGTTGCCGCAGAGAGGAGGGGCCTCGAGGCACATTGCCGGTGCCTGCCCCCTCCTCTGGAAAGGAGTCCTGCGACTCGAGGCACATTGTCGGTGCCTGGTGACCCCCCCCCTGCAGAGGACGCCCCGCAGGACCTATTGAGCCCCGCAGGAGCCATCGAGGAGAGCCTGGTGAGTGGGGCTTGGATTAACCTGTGTGGAGGTCGGGGCACAGGGTCGGTGCTCGCCCCAGGACTTGGGCTAGCCCCTGGAAACTGTACTGAGCTTCATTGGCCCTATTGATCCCCTTTTTAAGCCTCTAGACTGGGCCGGGACATTACTGAGGCCCCCCCGGGATTGGTACAGGGACAAGTTAACCCCTAGCTAGGTGTTAGGCCCTGCAGAGTGAAGGGCTGGGTAACTCAGCCTGGTTGTTAATGGCTTGTTGATCCCTGAGCCCTGCAATGGTTATTTGCCATGTTAATTTCTGATCAGGATGCTGATTGCCTAGGGTAACGCAGCGTTTCATGTTACCTGTCCAGGTGTGATGCGCCACTGCGCCTAGTGTTTATTGCCTGCCTGACCTCCCGAGTTAGGGCCAAGCTTTATGCCAGTGTGGGGTGCCCTAGGGAGTCTATTAGAGGCCTGGTTCTTATGTTGTTGATGCCAATGCCCTGCTTAATGGTTGTGTGGCAGGTTGCAGGGGGGGCTGAGGATTCATGTTCCTGTCTGGTATTATATGATGTTTTTCCCTTACAGGGGTTGGGTTGGCGTTGTCACGCATGAGGTGTAATTACGCTAATATGCAACTTACAATTTCAGCCAACCTCCCAAGGATGAAGGCCTGAGTAGGCCCTGCCAGACGCGTAGTTCCCTAGGTGGAGGGGGGAAGAAACCTGATGTTTTATTACAGGTGTTCCTGCCTAATGTTAATGCCAGGTGATTCCTATTCTCTTTGCAGGAGTCGCCAATGCCAGCTATTTTGCGTTCTTACCCCTAATGTTTGGTTGCATGTTTAATGGGCGAATACGCCAAGTGCATTTTTCCCTGATATAGGTGTCATTGATGTTACGTGCCAAATGCTAACCTTTTGATATTTCAGCTATGGACTATGGACTCAACCCTTTTTGTCCCATGTAAATAATCCCCCACTGAAATACTTGGCTTGGGTGCCAGTTGGCGCCATGTTATGATTACCAGTGTATTTTTCCTTTTTACCTTACAGGTTGGAGATATCACTAAACTACTTCTTTTCCAACCAAAGGTGGAGTTGCGTCTCTTTTGTAGTGTGCCTGGTGTGTCGTCTGTGGGTACTGCGTGAATGCTTCACATGTCCTCGAAGTTTGGCCTGCCCGCTTGATGCCATGCTACCCCCTTGAAGATTTGGGTAACCCTCATTTCTTACATTGGTGGCAAGCGATGGGATAGGACTTGTGTTTGCGCAGTACCACAGCGGCCACGGGTTGCACTGCAAATAGAGCTTTGGATGTAATCTGAGCCTTGTTGTGGGGATTATTGTTTTTATTGCTTCCTCCTGAAGAGTGTTCTGAATTGTCCCCTTGTTCCACTGGGAGGGTGTGTCCCGGGTGTACCTCGCCACGATGGGGTTGATTTACCAGGAAGTGGAACTGATGGAGTACACCGAACAGGAGGTGATAGACTTCCTCCTGGAGAGAGGGATACCCCCAGTAGGAAACATTAGGAGGAATTTGTTTCTCTATGAGGCCCTCAAGAGGGGAGAGCCCTTAGAGATTGATGGGGACTTGTCTGACTACCCCCCCCGAGGTTTTAAAGGGTCAGTGGGTTAGAGACCAGAGAGAGGGCTCCCCATCCAGAACCCTGGGAGGTAATTACTCCGATGAGGAGGAGGAAGAGCTTGAGAGGGCGGAGACGCCTGTAGCTGTGGAGGACACCGAAGAGAGGGAGTCTCACACTGGGTCCAGTCCCGGGGGCACTGCCCCATCCCTTTCCCTGTCCCCAGAAGAGTGGGTGGATAGGAGAGAAGAGAGGGAGTATCAGCTGGCGCTGGCAAAGCTCAGGCATGCCGAGGGCTTAGCGCAGCTGAGGGTAGAAGAGCAGCGACTAGAGACTGAAAGAGTCCTAGCGCTGGAGAGGATGGCGGAGGCGGAGAGGGCCTTCGCCAGGGAGAGATCAGCTCAGGTGGGTAGTTTGTCTCCTGAGAGTGGTTTTAGAAGTCTGGATTCACCAAGGTGGGTGGGATCCAGTGGTGGCAGCGAGTGTAGGTCCAGTGCAAGGTGTCCCACTCCCGAAGCCCAGGAGACTGTGCCTGATTCCCCGGAGGAGGAGGACGGGTTAGTGTTGAGGGGCAGGGGAAAGCTGTCCCATCAGTCCTGGGGAGAGTTCGAGGAGGAGTGTTGGACTGTACTGGAGGATTGGGTGGTGAGGAGAGCAGTGGAGGATTGGGATGGGCTGTGCCATGCCGTTATCCGGGAGCACATGCTGAGGAGTTGTTTCCCAAGACTGCGTCACCATCTGTTGCAGTGCGGGTTCTCAGACCCCAGGGAACTTGCACGGGAGGCAGACCTCTGGGTAAGTGCCAGAGCGTCTGGGAAGGCTGAGGGGAGTGATCCTGAAGGGAGTGAGACGGGGAGGTGTCCCAAGGTACCCCAGCTGCGGCCACCAGGCCTGGAGTGTTCTTTAAGAGAACCCCAGCTTGGGAGGCTAGGCTGCCCCGATGTGTCATCCAGAAGGAGGGATCCCCTTATGTCAGGAGAACCCGGAGCATCATTAATCAGAGCTCCAGGGGTTCGGGGGTCTGACCAGTCACAGGGTCTAGATCTTGGACTGGGGTTCCAGGTTCAGGAGTTGCCTGGCCTGGAGGGTGGGGTTCCTGTAAGGCAGGTCCCTACCAAATTGACTCCCAGGGGTACGACTTCCAGTGGGAGGGTGCGGAACTCTGGGAGGGGGTGCAGAGGGAGGAAGGTCTCTTCTCTGTCACCGGCTCAGCCACAGGGCATAGATCCCGGGTTGGGTGGCCAGGGACAGGAGTTGCCTGCCCTGGTGGGAGGGACACCTGTAATCAGAGTCCCCCCGGAAGTGACTCCCAGGGGTACTTCTCCGGGTAGGAGGGTGCAGAATTCTGGGAGGGGTTGCAGGGAGAGGGAGGACTCGCCCCTGTCACCGGGTCAGCCTGTGGGTTTCGATTCCAGGTTGGGAAGAGAGTTGTGTGAGGGTGTCCCCAGGCGTAGGAGATGGAGGAACCCTAGGAGGAGAAGTAGGGGGAGGGGAGCCTCGCCCCTAAGGGCTGGTCATTCTGAGGGTGTAGACCCCAGGTGGGTGGACCAGTGGAAATTTGGAGAGAGGAGAGTGGTTCAAGAGAATTCCAAGCCTGAGGCTAGAGCCTCCCACTCTAGGAAGGAGAAACATCCCACTAGGGAACACCAGTGGGGTGGTTTTGTTGGTGAAGGGAGGGTTGCGAAAGAGAACCATTGGGTTCCAGAGTGGAGGAGAGACTGCAGGTGCTCCTGTAGTTGCAGGCCTGCGTCCACCTTTTTCCGCCCCAAGCAGGGAAGCCCATCAAGGCATTGATCGGACTACCCTGGCTTTTGGCTGGGGGGGAGTCGTGTTGGACTTGGCCTTTTTCCCCCCAAATTTTTTGCTTTTGACCCCCTTACCTAGGATGTCTCCCCCATGGGATTAAACCTGTATAGGCCATGTGTGGTGTGAGACACTTTGTTGAAACTGTAAAATTACATGTTGTTAAATGGTGTACAGAAAATATCCCCCATTTTAAAACTGCACCTGACTGAAATGTATTGTATTTTAAAATGGATGCCATGGCCTGGGTAGTGCCACCTGACTGCGTTAGGTTGGCGGTCTAGTCATTAATACCCAGCAACCCCTAGCTTTTGGAGGGAAAGCCTGGCACCCAGGGTGCTCACCCCCTCCCCTAGAACCAGTTTAGGCTAGATGCGCCAACATTCTAGAAGGTCCTGGCACTGCCTGGGAGGAGGGTATAAATAGGGGGAAGTGTCACCAGAGAGTCAGTCAGCGCTGGGACAAGGAAGGGAGGGGACCTGCTGTGAGGTGCTACCGCCACATGGGCCTGTGAGCTGGGCCCTGCACCCCTATAAACCCCCCCCGCTGCTGTCCCCATGGGCCCCTGACAAGGGAGGGCCCCTACCCAGGTCACTGACGCTGTTGGACCGGGTATCACGCCAGCACTACTGAGGAATGCTGTGGACCTGAGCCCCCCAGGAGGTGAGGAGTGTGCCCTGGGGCTGGCTAGAGGAACTGTTGCCCCCTTGTGAGGTACTGCCTGGCAAGCACTATTCTGGGGAAATGATGCCCCCAGGGAAGTTGTGGCCCCTGTGGAAGCGCTGGACGGGGAGGAGCGTGCCCTCAAGGAAGTGTGACTCTTAGACAGCCCCTGGACTGCCTATCAAGCGCTGTGGGGAGAGAAGCGCTGGGGTTAGTGTGGCCCCTAGAATGCTGCTGGCCCTGGAAGTAGTATGGGCAGGGAGAGGAGCAGTGCGCTGTGCATAGCGCCATTCTCCTGAGGAGAATCACGCTGGAGGAGCCTACCCTCGTGTCAGCGCGCTATCTGCCATAAGATTAATTAATTAAGAAGGGAGCCTACCCCTTTATCGCAGCCGGAAATCACCGTCGCAGCCCGGGCGCTGAGGGAACTGTGAGGAGAAACAGCGCTGAGGAGCCTACCCTCGTGTCAGCGCGCTGTCTGCGTATAAGTAATTAATTACAAGGGAGCCTACCCCTTATCGCCGCTGGAAATCACCGCCGCAGCCCGGCGTGTGTGTGGGACCCCCCACTGTGGTGAGTGTCGTTGCGGCGGCCCCCGGTACCAGGAGAGGGCCGCTGAAGTGAAGGAAGAGCCGCGCTCGGCCCTGAGGCCGCCGACTCCCGTATCACGTGACGGGGGGACAGGCCGCGTCATCGGCCCGCCCCCGCCGCGCACGGATTGGCCTGCGCGGCCGTGACCTGTGAAGGCCGCGCAGGGATTGGCTGACGGCCGGCAAGGCCAGAAGAGGCGGGATCGAAGCCACGGGTCCCCGTGACGTAGGAGGGGGACCCGGGTGAAGCTCCGTTGCGGGGCCCCCGTGCCAAGGAGGGAGCCCCGAGAGAAGCGACCGGAGCGGGAGGCCACCCCGCCGGTCTGTGCCCCACCCGAGGGGCCGGTGAAGAAGGCGGGGCCGGGGCACACTGTCGGTGCTAGCCCCGCCTCCTGACTAGAGGCGACCGGAGAAGGGAGCCGTGCGAGGTGGGAGGAATGCCAGGCAGGCTTCCCCCCACGTGTTCCGAGACACTTCGTGTGTCCCCTGAGGCCTCCCTGAGGTTGGATTAAAACCCCGGGCCCCTGTGAGGAAAGGAGGCCCGGGTGAGGCGAGTATAGTGGCCCCCCAGGCCCCCGAGAGGAGGAGGGGCCCGAGTGTTGCCGTAGAGAGGAGGGGCCTCGAGGCACATTGCCGGTGCCTGCCCCCTCCTCTGGAAAGGAGTCCTGCGACTCGAGGCACATTGTCGGTGCCTGGTGACCCCCCCTCCTGCAGAGGACGCCCCGCAGGACCTATTGAGCCCCGCAGGAGCCATCGAGGAGAGCCTGGTGAGTGGGGCTTGGATTAACCTGTGTGGAGGTCGGGGCACAGGGTCGGTGCTCGCCCCAGGACTTGGGCTAGCCCCTGGAAACTGTACTGAGCTTCATTGGCCCTATTGATCCCCTTTTTAAGCCTCTAGACTGGGCCGGGACATTACTGAGGCCCCCCCGGGATTGGTACAGGGACAAGTTAACCCCTAGCTAGGTGTTAGGCCCTGCAGAGTGAAGGGCTGGGTAACTCAGCCTGGTTGTTAATGGCTTGTTGATCCCTGAGCCCTGCAATGGTTATTTGCCATGTTCATTTCTGATCAGGATGCTGATTGCCTAGGGTAACGCAGCGTTTCATGTTACCTGTCCAGGTGTGATGCGCCACTGCGCCTAGTGTTTATTGCCTGCCTGACCTCCCGAGTTAGGGCCAAGCTTTATGCCAGTGTGGGGTGCCCTAGGGAGTCTATTAGAGGCCTGGTTCTTATGTTGTTGATGCCAATGCCCTGCTTAATGGTTGTGTTGCAGGTTGCAGGGGGGGCTGAGGATTCATGTTCCTGTCTGGTATTATATGATGTTTTTCCCTTACAGGGGTTGGGTTGGCGTTGTCACGCATGAGGTGTAATTACGCTAATATGCAACTTACAATTTCAGCCAACCTCCCAAGGATGAAGGCCTGAGTAGGCCCTGCCAGACGCGTAGTTCCCTAGGTGGAGGGGGGAAGAAACCTGATGTTTTATTACAGGTGTTCCTGCCTAATGTTAATGCCAGGTGATTCCTATTCTCTTTGCAGGAGTCGCCAATGCCAGCTATTTTGGGTTCTTACCCCTAATGTTTGGTTGCATGTTTAATGGGCGAATACGCCAAGTGCATTTTTCCCTGATATAGGTGTCATTGATGTTACGTGCCAAATGCTAACCTTTTGATATTTCAGCTATGGACTATGGACTCAACCCTTTTTGTCCCATGTAAATAATCCCCCACTGAAATACTTGGCTTGGGTGCCAGTTGGCGCCATGTTATGATTACCAGTGTATTTTTCCTTTTTACCTTACAGGTTGGAGATATCACTAAACTACTTCTTTTCCAACCAAAGGTGGAGTTGCGTCTCTTTTGTAGTGTGCCTGGTGTGTCGTCTGTGGGTACTGCGTGAATGCTTCACATGTCCTCGAAGCTTGGCCTGCCCGCTTGATGCCATGCTACCCCCTTGAAGATTTGGGTAACTCCCATTTCTTACATAAGGCATCTGAGAAAGGATCAATTTAGTGTTATTGGGAATTGGTGACTTGTGATGTTCGCCAACGGGTTTAAATAAATGTGACAATGGTATTGTAAAACATAGGATATTAAGTATGGACTTGAATGGCCCAAGATGGTGATCGCAGTTGGGCGGGTCGGAATGTGTCCTCTTGACAACTCAGGTGGTGTCAATTGCATGGGGATATTTAAATGGTGAATCCATAGCATTGCTCTTTTCACTAATTTCAAACTTGACCTGGGAACTAGGAGGTCTAGATGGATCAGCATTCAAGGACCGGTTGGACAACAACGCACACAACAGCAAGGAACTCTTCAACATCGTGAAAGAGCTTTCCAACCCCAGCGCAGGAAACAACGACATCACCCCATCGCAAGACCTCTGCAACTCCCTCGCCTCATACTTCCACAACAAGATCACGGACATACACAGCAGTTTCAACAACCAACCAACGCACACCACGACCGACCAGCCACCCCCCCCCACCACCACCCTCCACGCCTGGACCCCGATCAGCACAGAAGACACCATCGGCACGATGAACTCCATCCACTCCGGATCACCAACCGACCCCTGCCCTCACCACGTCTTCAACAAGGCCGACGCTGTCATCGCACCCCACCTGCGAGACATCATCAACACATCCTTCGACACCGCCATCTTCCCTGAAAGCTGGAAACACGCCGAACTCAGCGCTCTACTCAAGAAACCAACAGCGGACCCCACCGACCTCAAGAATTACCGCCCCATCTCGCTTCTCCCGTTTCCAGCCAAAGTCATCGAGAAGACCGTCAACAAGCAGATGGCCGCCTTCCTCGAGACGAACGGATCCCTCGACCCCTCACAGTCCGGCTTCCGAGCCAAACACAGCACCGAGACCGCCCTCATCGCCGCCACCGATGACATCCGAGCCCTGATGGACAATGGAGAAACAGCTGCCCTCATCCTCCTAGACCTCTCCGCGGCATTCGACACGGTCTGCCACCGCACCCTAATACGGCGCCTCAGCAACATCGGAATCCAGGACAAGGCGCTGGAATGGATCATCTCCTTCCTCGACGGAAGAACACAGCGAGTCCGCCTACCACCGTACAAGTCAGAGGCCTCCGAAGTCATCTGCGGCGTCCCCCAAGGATCATCCCTGAGCCCCACCCTCTTCAACGTCTACATGAGCCCCCTCGCGGCCATCGTACGCAAACACCACCTCAGCATCATCTCCTACGCCGACGACACCCAGCTGATCCTCTCCCTGACCAACGACCCCGCCGCCGCCAGAGCCAACCTGCACGAAGGGATGAAAGAGGTAGCCGAGTGGATGACGACCAGCCGCCTGAAACTGAACTCGGACAAGACGGAGGTCCTCATCCTGGGCTCCTCACCCTCCGCCTGGGACGACTCCTGGTGGCCTCCCGCCCTGGGCACCGCACCCAAACCGACAGACCATGCACGAAACCTGGGCTTCATCCTGGACTCCTCCCTCTCCATGACCAGGCAAGTCAACAGCGTCTCCTCGGCGTGCTTCAACATCCTACGCATGCTACGGAAGATCTTCTGGTGGATCCCCACAGAGACCAGGAAGACCGTCACCCAGGCCCTCGTCACCAGCCGACTGGACTACGGCAACGCCCTCTACGCCGGGACCACCGCCAAGCTCCAGAAGAGACTCCAGCGGATCCAAAACGCCTCAGCCAGACTCATCCTCGACATCCCACGATCCAGCCACATCTCCGGACATCTGAGAGACCTTCACTGGCTCCCCATCAACAAGAGAATCACCTTCCGCCTCCTCACCCACGCACACAAAGCCCTACACGACCAAGGCCCGAGCTACCTCAACAGCCGAGTCAACTTCTACGCTCCCAGACGCCACCTCCGATCAGCCAACCACGCCCTCGCCGCCGTCCCCCGCATCCGAAGAGCGACTACAGGAGTAAGGTCCTTCTCCTACCTGGCCACCAAGACCTGGAACTCCCTCCCGTCCGACCTGCGCCTGACCCAAGACCACCTCTCCTTCAGGAAGAAGCTGAAGACCTGGCTGTTCGAGCAGTAGCGGCACCCCACACCCCCCCCCAGCGCCTTGAGACCCTACGGGTATGTAGCGCGCTTTATAAGTGTCACTGATTGATTGATTGATCACATAATATCTATATTTGATAGACCTTTTTAAATTGGAATGTTTCACTTTCTAGAATCAGGAGGATCCTGCCTGATGTAAGACTAAACTGATGAGGGTCACAACAATTGATTTAATTAAGAGAGAAGCATTTAGAACTTATAGGATTCAACGCTTGTCATAGCTTCCGACATACAAGAATTTGTTTACCAACAAAGGTATTCAATATTTATTCATACCAATAAATGATCACAGTAGTTGGGTTTAATCAAGATCTAGTTTTGAATACATCAACAGTATGATGACACCGTCCATGTGTATTGTAGGCCAGTAAGGAACAAAGTTGTGACCTGGTGAAATCATGAATCGGTTAAACCTAAAATTGGATGATGTGATGCCATTGGTTGTTAAATTTTGTGGGATATCATATCATTTTGATGCAAAAAGCAAAAAGACAATATGAAGGTATGCTGAGATGTTTAAATGTCTCCCTTGTTTGACCAATACATTTCAAATAATGTAACAAGTAGCCTCACAATACAAATAAGACATGGACAGAGTTCCAAGATATTGTAAATGATTGTTGCACAGGTAGACATGTGGCGTGGCCAAGCTTTTTATCTGTAGAGTGAGGAATTTTGTATTGCGTGATGTTCCCTGGGGCCACATTACACCTTGTGAATTTGAATGGCTAGTAGATCTGGAGTTGAATTTTTCAATACACGTTTGTAATATAGTTTTATGTATTTCTACTCAGCACTTTTTATTGAGTTCATGTATTGTACACAGATTTAAAGTTTCAGTATTTTTTTGTGTGTTTTTGTAGACCAGAGGAAGTCCTTATGAACAAAACGCATTGGCTATGATCAGACACAAGGAGATGATTTTACAACTATCAATAAAGAAATGTTCAGAAATAAAGAAAATAGAGTCTGCACATCATGTGATATATTGTTGTTGACATCCATGAATTGATTTATTATTTGACATATACAAAAATTCATAGCTATGCCGAGTAACTAGTGTCATTACTTTTGTCATTTGGATGGCCCCAGAAAGAGGGTTTTCTATGTCTTTCATGCTCCGCTCCTGATAACAATCAACTCTTTGAACCCTTTGCACTTTTCATCATTGCTTTTGGAAGAAGCACAGCTGATGACACTCTATTCGACCACTTATCTGCTCATCTTGCAGCACATTTTGAGAGGCTGAAGTTGCGATCTCAGCTTCTATTGCTGTGCCGTTTCTTTTTTGATAATTTTTTTTTCATTCACCATAAAATTTCAGTATGATGGGTAAACCACAGGTTACTGTCTCTGAGTCACTCAGTCTAACACTCTTTAGTTGGCCATAAAAGCTTAAAAATACAGAAATAGAAAATTGTTTACATATAAAAAAACATTAAAAATACAAACCATCATCTAGTGCACATACTTCCGTAAAAGTTCTTGAGAGATTCAACAGTATTTTAAATTAATAATGGATACATTTAACTCCATGGGAAAAAAACATCAATAGAACAATGACTTATAACATCGAATATTAAAATAGTGAAATAGAGGAAGTTGAAACTGTTTCCTGGACAGCGAATACAATTGACAAAACTTGATAACATGTATTGTTGATTTGGAGAGCAACAGTTACAATGACAATTGTTGGATTTGCCATTCACTAGAAAAGACTCTAAAGCATTAAGGGGCTAATGTATCATAGTGTTGCCTCACCCTTGTGCCAAGCAATGGGGCACAAGGGCAATGTAACACTAAAGTAACATTTATCAAGCCATGCAGGCCCACCTGGCATGACCCTGATTGGCTTGATAAATCTACAGATCTCCACATCGCTTTGTTACCTTACTGTGCCCCAGGGAGGTGTCCCATGGGTTGAGCATGGGTGTGCCCATGGATTTTGGTGCATTCCCAGATTTACCAGTAGTGGTGGATTGCGGAATATGTCAAAATGCTAAGCTACCCCAGGGAGGTGTAACACGGAGAAACATCTATATTTCTCCTAGTTTCTTCCTCTTAATATGTTTTCTCCTTGTGCAGCACACATAGATTGAGGAAAATGCCTCAGTGGATTGTTTTTGTGCAGGAAGGTGCCCCTTCCAGCAAAAAAAAACATTCATGTCTGCAACTTAGGGACCCTTGCACTACAGTGCAAAGGTGCTTGCATTGGCGCTAGACAGCAATCTACAAATTTGTTAATAGACAGTCCACCAACATTTCTCTGTACTTTCGCCAAACTTCAGCAAACAAAAAGAGCATTCCTATAATCTGTTTGAATTGCCTGAGGTTACATAGGCTGAAATTGGTACCATTATTTCAAACCTTTAGCTAGCTCAGTACACAGGTGATCTGAGCAATTATGCTCTATTGAATGCAAGGACAAACTGTTACCACAGTAATGGATTTCATCATAGACACTAACAAGCCAGGGTCAATTGTCAAGATTTGTTTTTTAAACTTGCGGAATCCTGTTGTTGCAATCCAATGTACTGTGTCAATTTCCTCTTGATTTCCACTGATGTCTGTTATTTCTTATGTTTGGTGCTCATCCAGTCATTACCCAGGATGCTCCTGTATTTAGTATCCAGCTTCCAAGATTATGACACCCAAGTAATGTTATAATTTTCAACCCTTAGGTAAAGTTACACATCTTTGATAACAGCTTCACATGACTGAATGTACAGCACAGAAAACGTTATTGGAGTCATGAGACTGGGCATTCCAGGTCCCTACCTGCTTTAAGGGAAAGACATAAATTATGTAAGAAGAACGTCCACCAGAAATAAGCGTTTATCTATTCATCATCAAGACTCTTCTGAGTTAACAGTAAAAGGTTTCACACTCAATTCACAAACATTCCTCTAACTCATCATCACTGAGGCTGGGAAGGAACATAGAATGTAGGATATAACATAGTCCCCTATCTGTTTATGAGCAACAAACCAATACATACATGTACAACTCTATACCACACAAGCGGTACCAAAATATTAATTCTTACAATGAATTACAAATCTTCATTGCTAATACCCAAACCACTTCCCTGCACTCCACATCCCAAAAGACAAACTCAGGAAGTGGACCGCCACCCAGCTGCAATCTCATATGAAATCAGCAACGGGCTGTGTCATAATCTATGTTCAGCAAGCCTAAAAGCATGCAAACTGTCTGTTACACTATGCCCAAATACGCTTGCAAAATGCACACATTCCGGGTTTATTAGTTCATTAGGCTGCCAAAAATCACCTAAACAACTATATTAGAACATTAAGACTTGCAGGGCGCACTGTTGGTGGTTTCGCTACTGCCCTTTCATGAGTTGGTTAGTGGGACCGCCACAGCCCTGCCACAGCCACTAGGGAACCGTGCTCCTATTATGATTTAGGCGGTGGGACCGCCACAGCCCTGCCACAGCCATCAGGGAACTGGTGGTGTTGTTGCAGTGTAGGGGCATCAATATGCTTTGCAGGACTGCAGCAGTCTAGCCAAGGATATTATGAGATTCCTCTCCACCAGGGTTTTCATGGCAGTTCCTCCTCCATGAAAACCAGGGTGGAGAGGAAAGAAAGGGGGCCTGGTTCTGTACAGGAACTGTTTTTGGCCAGTTTAAAAGTTGGTTCACGGGTCGTGGCATTAGCTTTTTTTCTAAATTGTAGCAGAGAGTTGGAACTGATTAATGAAAATAGTGACGCTGTTCCAGATTCTGGAAACATGAAGAGAGAATGCCGTCTTTCAGGGCCCTATAATTTTAAGGCACACTCTCCCTGTTTGCGCCCTGCACACCTGTTTTATGTTCCCTGTTTGCGCCCTGCACATCGGTATGATTCGGTAATTAGATACTGAATCCCCAACACCGATCGGTAAATACCGATTCGGTAAATACCGAATCGGTAAATACCGAATCAGTAATTCAAAAATAGAAACAATTAAGGAATCAACCAATCAGGTGCAACCACCCCTCCTCCCAACCGGAAGTGGCCACACCCATGCAGGTGCAGTCAATCGGAAGCTGCTGGAGAGGCTGGGAGAGCAGAGCAGAGCCCTTGAGCCACTGGAAACTTGCTCCAGGACACCTGCAAAATGACAAGCAAAGACACTGAATGAGAAGGTGCAGAGAGAAAGAAGAAGGTGAAATTCAGCACCATGGAGCTGCACGTCCTTGTGGGGGAGGTAGTGAAGGAACACCACAAGTTGTGTGGCAAGCAGTCCCTGCAGGTGGCAGAATCGGCCAAAAGGTAGATTTGGCTGGCAATACAGACAAAGGTTAATGCCATTGTAGTGACCCCACGGGACATTGACGACCTCAAGAAAAGGTGGTATGACCTCCGGAGTGTGACAAAGCGAAAAATGGCTGAGCTCCAGAAACAAGCAAACCTGACAGGAGGAGGGAGGAACAGGGCACCTGCCTTGACTGAGCTTGAGGAGCTGGTGGAGTCCACCATTAAACTTGACAGCGTCTGTGTGATTGGGGATGCAGACAGCTCAGCCCGAGCTGCCACTAGAAAAGGTAAGAAGCATGCACAGAAATCACCCCCACCCCTTTCCCTTCCCTTTCCCCTTCCCCAATGTGGTAGTGTTAACCCCATTCCAGTACAGGTTTTAATATACACCAGCAATGCATTATGGGAGATGTAGTCATTGAAACACCAACCATGTCAGAGCACACCAAACAACAAGGCATGCGACACATCAGTGATGAGCAAGCTGAGGCATTAGCAACAGTGTTTCATAGATGAGAATTTAATTGTATAAGCAGGGCTGCAGGACCACAGAGCTAATGTACGATTTTCTGTCCACAGGCGAGACATCTCGCAAGCGTCCCAAGGACAAGGAAGGTAGTGCACCACGGAGGGAAGACACACAGGAGGTGAGTACGAGTGCAGGGCAAACCACACAAGCAACTGCTGCATTACCAACACTGCCAGCCTCCCAAGACCTGCCAGAGTCACCACAGCTGCAGGCCTCCCAAGACCTTCCAGCGACACCACAGCTGCTGGCCTCCCCAGAGCGGTTTCCCTCACCACTACTCCTGTCCTCACCTGAACTGGTAGCGACACCGGTTGCAACAACACCTGCAGTGCAAAAAACCAAGAGGCATGTCGTAGCCACACTCAGGGAAATGGAGTCTTCCGCAGGAGACACGGTAGGGGGTGACACATCAACCGTGGCAGTTGAGGACAGCAATGCTAATCAGCAGTCCACCGCCGAGGGGGCCCACACAGGTGGCAGACGCCAGAGGGCCAGAGACAGCAGTCAAAACCAACATGGCGAGGGTCCTGGTGTCTTCAGCGGACTGGAGGCTAGTATGGTCAAGGTGTAGAGCATGCAGGGGAAGCCCATCCAGTTGGTCCAACGACAGATAAGGCACCTAAATTAAAATGTGAAAAACATTGATAAGGGCATCAGTTCAAAGGCAGAGGGAATGAGAGAGATGGCTGTGGGCATGCAGGACATGTCCCAGTCAGTGCTGCTGTTGTGCAGCAAGCTGGACGAGGACAGGGCAACAAGGCGAAGGAGAGGCAGAGGTCAGAACAACACACAAGGGCGGTGGACTGCCTAGCCACTGCCACTTCCCTGCTTTGCAGGCACTGCATTAACATGCAGGAGAGACTGGCACACAGCAGCCGTGAAGTCTCCAAGGGCCTTGTGAGGGTGACAAGTGCAGTTGAGGTGCTGCTGACTGCTCAGTCGGCAAATACTGTTGCTCTGGATGTGGGGGAGAGCGAGCATAGCACCAGTAGGAGCAGCATAACCCCCCTTTTACTGACACCCGGAGGAGCAGCATGCTCCATGGGGCTGGCACTGCCCAGACAGCCAGTGAGGACAGCCAGCCAATGGCATCCAGCAGCAGTAGGCGTGCCCGCAAACACTGATGATGCCTACACTACCTGACCTGGAATGGGTGAAGTAACCAAGGACTTCCATAATGGATGGCAACAATTGGACTGGCACATTTGGGCCTTTGTGTACTGGCGTAGTGCCAAAATATTAAAACTACATTGTGTACATACTACAACTGGCTGTGTCTCCTTACTTACTTAGAAATAGTTGCATGTGATCTCTGCCCGTCTCTGTCTCCCATCTGTTGCTGGTGCCACTCCTGCCGTGTTGGGCTCAGGGTGTGCAAATTCATCATCGTCATCCTCGATATCTGTTGATTCTACTGATGTTCCTTTCTTAGTGGCAAGGTTGTGCAGCATTGCGCAAGTTGCAATGATTTTACAGCAGATGAGGGGTGAGTACTGACGTGCGCCTCCGCTTTTGTGGAAGCAGCGGAACCTGCTTTTTACAACCAAAAGGTGCGCTCCACAACGTTGCGTGTAGATTTGCGGACGGCATATGCGCTATTGCCTATGTGGAAAAGAGAGAGACATTAATCTCATGCACAACAACACCTACATCTGCAGTATCTATCAGTGTGTGTCACAGTGTTTTACCTAGCAGGTATCCTTCTCCGAATTCCCCCGCTGCAAGGCATGTGTAGATCCCACTGTTCTGGAAGATGTATGAGCCGCGGGTGCTTCCAGGAAATTTGGCCACGATGTCTGTGATTATGTTGGAAGCATCACAGATTACCTGCACATTTATGGAGTGGGTGGACTTTCTGTTCCTGTAGATGTACTCAGTGGCTGCAAGTGGGCAGATTGGTATGTGTGTGCCATCAATGCAGCCGATGACATGTGGGAACTGTGCCATTTGGTAAAAGTTAGTCTTGGTCTTCAGCAGTTCTGCATGTGTTCAGGGAAGCTGATGTAATGAGGCATTCTCTACATCATGGCCTCCAGGAACTTTCTGAAGGAACGGGCCAGGCAGCTCTGGGGCACCCCACCTATCGCAGCTATCACCCCCTGGTAACTGCCAGATGCAAGCAGGTGTAGGCTAAAGAGCACCTGCACATGTGGTGGTATGGCATGTGCCCTTGGTGTTGGGTGCTCCAGGAGTGGGTGCAGGTCCCTTATGAAGTCCAGGATGGTGTGGGGGTGTAGCCTGTAACTTTCATGGATCTCTGCCTCAGTAAGTTGGAAGAGTGTGATCCGCTGTCTGTAGGCTTGCTCCTCCCGTGTCCAAATCCTCTCTTCTGCTGCCTATAGCCATAGCCGCCTTGCTATCACATAGAAAGCCGCCATTCTGATCACACTGTTGCATTTTGGGGCCTGTTTTATAGCCTGCACCTGGTTACCACCTGCTTTCAATCCATGGTAATTACCGACTCTTATAATTTGGTGTTTTAGAAGTTACCTACATCTTTATTGTCATTTTTTTACTGTTTCTTATTTACCGATTCGGTAAATAAGGATTCGGTAATTCAGATTCGGTAATTTTGAAATCGGTAATGATGAATCGGTATTTGCCCTTTTTAAGCGATACCTCAATATTGCCTGATTGGCAGAGCTAAAACTGATGAAAATGTTTTATAACCCAATACGACTGGAATCCTCCTCTGAGTGTTTGGCACCCAACAACAACACTTTGAATCTGTTGACCTCAAATACCTGTTTCTGTAGCAAGAATGAAACATGTGTCAGCGGTTGCTTTTATTCATTTCAGGTTGGTTTTTATGGTACCTATTTTACCAATCTAGAGCTGCAATACTGTGCCTGGAGTGATAAAAGGCTCTTGTCATTTTCCAGCTTTGCGTGGCTGGTACTGGCTAATTCTATGCTTAAAGACTTTCCTGTAAAAATGGAAAATGCCTTTGCCATTCTCTGGCTTGGCATGGATGGTAAGGTGCTAATTCTAAGCTTAAAAATGCTGCAAGAAAACAGACATTTAAGGTGATGAGATTCAGTGTGTATGTGGTGTTGTAGAGTGTGCCATATGAAGGAGCTGCTCTGCACCTAAACTTGGGAACTATCAGGAGTTTTGTGCCTTGTTTTGTGCATAATGTATGCTGCACTTTAAACCTGAAAAGTTATTGTGGTAACAAATATATACCTAGGTATTCTGCAATCCCTGTAAAAAAATCTCAATTTTTTTTATAATCGGCCACATGTGAGAAACCCAGTAAGCGATTGTATAGAAATTACCTCAGAACTCACACGTAATAACTGACTTGACAATGCCTGCTGACAAAACCAGCAGCTCAGGAGAAAAGCAGGTCAGGTCATGGAACATAATTAAAAAAACTTTTTTAAGGACCAAAACAAAACCTTGGTTTTATTTCTTCTGCTGTTTTTCTAGCTGTACGTTGACAAGAAGAAAATATATATTTATGGCAACATGTTCATTTTTTGTACTCCTGGGTAATCATAGAAACAATAGGTTTTTTTCTGTAAATTTCCATTATGACTTTATTGCAAAATAGGATAGGCCCATTTAATATGCCCTAATGTTTTGTTTTTTGGACCACCGGGGTTTGGACTTTTTACTGTGAGTGAGTCTTACTACATGTGTCTCACCCAAGGTAATTGGACTGCACGTATTTACCATGAATGTCTGCATTTGAAGATAAGGCCTCTGTGATGCAGCAATGGTAAGGAGCACTTGGCTGGGTTATACCAGAACACATGTGCAGAAGCGTGTGCATACATGTGTGGGCTACATGTGGGAGATGGGAGACTATAGTCATGTGCAGCCCCGTAACTGCACACAGATAGCCTGGTGCAAGGGCACTCTGAATGTGAGGTATTGACTTAAGATGGGCCTTATAATATTAGTTGGTCCTTATAAGTAAACCAGTGTGATTTACTGTTTTATCTGTAGTGACACTTTATTATACATATAGGGGAAAATCTACCTTAGAGTGCAGGTTCTATGCCCTACAAAGTCCCCTGGGGTATGAAACAGGTGGCAAAGGTGCACCCAGTTTATTTTCGTACCAAACTTATCATGGAATCACTAATAATACATATGCAAACTAGGTTCCCCCCACAGGTTAAAAAACGTAGCAATGTTTTGCCATGCATGGCACACACACACTAAAGCACATGTGTTTCCCTGGCCAAAGGAGGGAACCTTCAACACTCACATATTCAAAATAGAGAGAGGCACTATTAGAACTATGGGCCATCTTTGAGGAGGCCCAAATTGATAATGCTATCCCACAGACAGTAAGCAAGGCATCAGCACCTCCCCTGCCATATGCAGGTGCTCTCCCTGATACCAGATCTCCACGCACTAGGATACACCAACCCTCCAGTCGAGGGAGACGGAGGGTCCCCTACCGAACAACAAACTGTTAGGGACAGGCGGGAAAGACTAACAGGCCAACAGGCCCTGGCAATCCCAACCCCACCCCAGTCTGGTGCCAGAGCTCCCTGAAGTTCAACCACCCCATTAATTGTGTTCAGCCAAAGAAAAACAGCTGCACGGAGAGTATGCACTCCCACTGGTTATGGTGATTACACTCGGATAACAGGGATATTTTTAGTGGTTCTGGGAAGTGATAGAACTAGCGAGGGTGAGAAATAGGGCCCCAGTCACCCGCAATCTGATGGTGAGAATGAGGCTACAGGTTTGGCCAATCTGCATGGGAGCAACGGTGGTGTCAGGCAGAACACAGATGTCGCTGGGACCAACGAGCCTCTGCCGCCACTATGCACCTTTACAAGGGAGAAAATGGTAGGCAAATGGCGTATACGAGGCTGCCCATGCTCGAAGCCCCCTACAGGGCACTAAACACAGAGCCATCATAGGAAATACTGTGGCAACAAATTATGGATGAAATACTGAAAGAGTCAAACATTTCCCCCCAGTCAAGAGATCTGGGTTAAATCCATCATTCTTTTGCTCACCACGCCACCCCACTTTGGACCCAAACTTATGCAAATCCGACTTGACCCTGCTCCTCATGGGAATAGTCAAGCACAAACTGTCAAGCCGAGTCCTCCCCAGACCAGAACAAAGCATCTTGGGACCGGTTTCGGAGTAACACCTCTCATCAGCCAGGCTAGCTTGAATCCAGTGGCACATTGAGCAAGGGACCCATGTCTGAGCATACCCATCCCACTTTGGGCAGAAACTGCTGCGGCAACAAATTACGGACAGAATGCTGAAAGAATAAAACTGGGGTGATATAGTGAGCAAAAGAACAATGGATCTTTTGACTGGTGGTGGAGGTTGAAAAGTTTCAGCACTCCGTCCATCATCTTGTTTTTTTGCTATCATAGAAAACAGGATAAATCGAAATCCATCACAAGGGAGTGTCCCTGCCAATCACACGGGGAGAGAAGCTGAGTGTTAGATAGCCAGGTAGTAACATGCACCGCCAATTCAGTGAACTACTAGGAAGGTTCTTACACAAAACACCAAAGGATTTCAGCCTAAATATAATGGCAGAGTCTAGGGCTATTGGCAACAACCAGGCCCTAGAAAATGTTACTATTTCCTCACAATGGGCTAGAAGGCTGACCCATACTGGCTAAAAGCATATCATTAACTGAGGTCAATAGACCTGGGTCAGTCCAGCAGAATCTCCATCCACAAAACCAAGCCCATGGGAACATGAATGCACCTTACACTTAGCCGCAGGGAGGTCAGTCCGCACCTTCGCAACAGGGATCAGGTAGTTGGACAAACACGGGGTAACAACAGACAGGGTACCCTGCCCAACAAGGACCGGGGCAACAACATTGGTTGGGCAGGGTAACTGTCTGGGGAGGCAATGCCTGTGCACAAAAGCAGAGCCCAGACATGTAGTAAGTTACAAACCTCCAATGTATACCACCCATTTTATCCTCACTCCAAAGTTCACTGAACCAAAACTCAAAAAAGGACCAATGGGCCAATATTAGGAAATTCAAGCCTTGTATTCAGGAATTCAGGGCTGCTGAATGTGTTTTGTCAATTTGGTATCCCCCTAGAGTCCTCCATTCAGAGTGTCTACGGGAGACTAGGCCCCAATCAGCTGCTGATCCCGCAGGGTGGGGTTGGCTACCACACCCCAGGGGTAGGGCAGTCTGATGAAGGGGGTGGGGTAGGTCCCCATTCAGTCCTTAAAAGTATAAACCCAGGTCCATGCAGGCAAATTTGATTGGGATGGGTTCTGATCATCAAATCGAAGAGACAAAAAAATTCCTTCATGGTATGAGGTTCCAACAGCACAACCAAAAAACCCGAAGCCTCCAGCCAAATGGAGGCTCCCTTTATAGTTCCAAAATGAAGCTGTCATCCATTGTTGGCAGACAGATTTCTAATAGTTTTGTGAAAGTGAAGATCCCATACCCTCCCCAGCATACACAGAAGAACCTACAGGTTGTGAATCGTCGCATAGCACCGAGCCAGTTGGGAGTGAGGACTAACCAGAACAACCATCTATCCCAGTCCATCACCATCATTAAGCGAGTTTCAACACATTCTTGGCCCAAGACCCAGAACTCTCCATGCAGCAATTTTTCTCTTCCTTTCCCTCAAAATGTTCAAGTATCCAAATCCTGTTTGCTGGATCATGTTCCTTCAAAACAATGAAAGAAGCATGACTCTGTTTAGAAATCCTTAGCCACAGCCAGGATCCACAGGTCCAAACAACCTGGAAAAGACGTGGTCCAAGGGAGAGGGGCAACCTTGAAAAAGGGGGTCCGCAAAGTCCATCACAGCTCCGAGCAAGATTAGATCACAGAACGCTCTCAGCTCTACAATAGGTCTGGCAATAATCCAACACACAAGGCCTTACATACACCTTCTAGCTAAAACAGTAAGCCAACCTCAAACACTGCACAATGACATGAGCAGGGGATACACAGGGCCACTAATCCGCTTCCCGACCACCTCTGCTTTCAGGAAAATAAAAGACAACAGATCACGTGAGATCTATGGAGGCACCCAAAATATCAACAAAAAGAAGCCCAAACTAGCCCAAAGGAAATCTCCAGAAAGGTAGGTAGCTAAGACACCTGGTGCCACAAGGGTCACTTTGAACGCCACATACCAGGACTAGGAGTTATACACGTGACCTTAGGGGATGTTGCGATCCCCAATAGCCTACTATTGCAACACACCCCCTTTTTGTTCATCGCTCCACACAATTGTAGGCCAAAAGAAACTGTTTGCACCAAAAGGCACCCCATACATGCACTAGGAGAGATAGGATATTGGAGGGATGGCATCGTCAGCAGAGTGCTAGTCAATAACTGAGTCCATCTGCATGCTTGAGAAGATCACCCCATAAAATATCTTTTCAGTCACGTAGAGTGGGGAGGCCCAACAACCCATATAAATTAATGTGTCCCACTCTTTAATGTAACCCATCAAAAACAGATACCATGACTGAGGTCACCTTCCACTGTCTCACTAAAAGTTTGAGCGAATGATGTGTGGAGAGCACACTCAGAAAAAAAGCACAGGAACTCTAAAAATAATTATTGACGACTGTACATGTAATAATGCACTGTTTTCTTAACTAACCAATGAATGCAACTCTTATTCAACAGGTCGGCAATGAAATGTCCAAGTGCACTATCTTCTCAGCTGTGACATCAACACCCTGACAGGATCTTCAGTGTGGGAATTAAGATCCACAAAATGTACTGTGAACCTTTTTTTCATCAAACTTTGCTAACTTAAAACCCTCCCAATAACCAGAGGATTACAAACATCTCCTCTGGATTCAGCCAGAAACCTGCAAGGTACAATAAGTTATGTGGTGTTATACTTCCATATACCTTGTTCTATTTGCTATGAGTGCTGCTACATCCATTCATCTCAAAGAACTTCCTAGACAAGTGGAGTCCAACCCAAAGCTTAGGGACCTCTACCACATTGCTTATAATTACACTGAACACAACACTAGCATTCAACATGATCTACACAGTGCTCTCTTGCACAACATATGGTATCATGACTGCCGTGGGTTTTAAGACATCAGCCAGGTCATGTTATGTCTGTTCACTGATACCACATGAAGTAGGCGCAGACAGGCTTTACTTGTCCAAGAGGTGCCTTCTCCACCTTAACCTATGTAGGATGAGGGCCAAAATGCAACCCAACAGAGTGGAAACCGACAGACTAGCAGTCAATCTGACCTGATACAAGACCGATCCCACAGCATTGTACCTCTTCACCAAGCCTAGCGACATTCAAAATGAGCTATATAAGGTGGGCAGGAGGAGCACCATAGGTGACCATACTGTTTGGCCCATAGACTTTGGGAGAAGAGATTCTTGGAGGTAGCAAAACCATCACAGCAATGCATGAACATGTGCACTCCTGCTTCCATCTGTGGGTCCAGGGTGGCCTTAAGCATATCTGTTGCAGTCTTTTTTAATAACAAATGGACTCCAGACAAGGAGTTCCAGTGTAGGGTCTAATTCCTCGATGATACAAAGGGAACTGAGTCTCGTAGGGGGGTGTTGAACAACAGCAGAGATACCCCATGTCAAGAAATCTGGGATACAGATGTGAATAGAGATAAGTGCGCAGAAAGGATGGGGCAACCCCGAATTGTATAGAAACTGTGGGCCTCATTTATGAAAAGTGACGCATCGCTGCGTGAAAACAGCGATGCGTCACTTTTCACTGCGCACTCCTTGCAACACCAATGATGCGTCATATTTAATGTATGACGCATCATGTCGCAAGGACTTACAGATACGTCAGTATTTCTGACGCATCTGTAAGCGCAAAAGTGACGCATTGCTGGAGTGTGTCACAAAAGTGACGCAACTCCAGCAATGCATCCTTTCACATGGGGAAAGCCCCATGTGAAAGGGCTTGCGTCAGTCTTACGCCTGCTGAGAGGCAGGCGCAAGATTTTGACGCAACAGCATCCTAAAAGTGACGCAGTGAAATCTCATAGATTTCACTGCGTCACTATTACGAGGCTTTTTGCGGGGGAACGCCCCCTCTCCATACATTATACCTGACGCAGGTATAATGTGGCGCAGGGGTTTAAAAAGTGACGCATCTACCTAGATGCGTCACTTTTTAAATATGGCGCAACAAGGCGCATTTTGTACGCCGCTGGTGCGTCACAAAAAGTGACGCACCGGCAGCGCAAAACTGACTCAAGGCCTCATAAATAAGGGCCTGTATCACTTGTGTTTCAGAGACAAAAAAACATTCCGCTGGGAAAAAATGAAAACGGTAGCACAATACACCACATTACGGACATGTAATGGGGAACCTGATAGATAGACAGGACACGCAGATAGATATTCGGTTATGAACAGATGGTTTGTGGTGGATGCCAAGTTTCCACACGTTAATATATGCCAGGAGTGTTTGTCTTACCAAATAGTCTCACATTTCTTCTTTTTGAAATGTTGGTGTAAATTGTAATTTTCATCAAACACCTGTCTGTAAGCCATAACATTTACCCTAACGACCCTTACGACAATAAACCAGCGGTATGAGGTAAGTCAGGCACTCCCTTGTTAATTTATGTCAGAACCTTTATTTGCCAGCGTGCCGTCTTAGTGGACATGCATGTATTGAAGTCTAGGCTTTTTTTCTCAGGCAATTAAATAGGGCTGAAGGAGATATTGCTTGCCTGTTCGAGGATGCCATCGCAGAGACAGGTTGTAATTTACCGCAGCCTTCCTGTTCTTCCCGAAAAAGACAGCTTTTAACTATCCCTGCTGACTTCTGGAGCCCCAGAGGAGACGAGACAATAGCTGCTGATGAGAGTGAATGATGTATCTCTGCTGGTGGCCCCAGGGACGCAATCCAAGTGGCATCTGCCTCCCTGCCTATAATTGGAGCCTCGATTAAAAGCTAATTCACATGTGGTGGAGAGGCCTTGGGGCAGCGTGAGAGACTTTCATTCAAACACACCCACACCCAGGAAGCACGAAATACAACGACTGAAAGCCAGTATCACTCATTACATCTTCCTGTTCGTGTAATATCCCACGTACATCTAGTAAATAGAAAGATATTAAATATGTATTTATAGATGTGTAAATTTAGGCTTGACAAAGTGAGGTGATATATACATTATAGTTTGCAAACCTGGGCAACGTGAGGTAAAAAAAAACAAAAAAACAATTGAAATATCATAAGAGATTAACCTGCAGCAATAGAACTAGAAAAACTGCTGGCGGCATCACCATCATTTTGATTGGCATTACGGTTTTCGAAGCAGAAGGACATGTTCCATTCGAATTGTTTTTAATAAAGTTTATGAGATCTTGTTCATTTCTGCGTTCTATAATTAGCTAATGCTCTCCTGCGTGGGCAGTAAGAGATTATAATATACAATAGTGACTGAGGGGTTAGCTGCACAAGTTATAAAGCCAATAATCTAACACAGTGTGCTGTATCGCTATTGTTTTCCTCAGAAAAGTAAATTGAGAGAGCTGTGCCTTCTCCTATTTAAGGTTTCTGATGAAAAAAGTGGGCGAGTTAGTCAGAGAGCGATTCAATCAGTCCATACTTCAGTTGTTAAGCACGTTTATCTTGTGTTCAGTACATTAAAGTCTTCTTTTTGGAAGAAATATGCGACATTTCCACTGTAGGCACTGATGTAAAATGTTGCATAGGTGATGGTCCCGGTTTTGATGTTTCTGGCAGTCATTTAGGCAGCATTTTAAAATTATCACCGAGTTTCAGGCAACAACTGGCATACAAATAGTTTCAATCTGAACAGTGCATCTTCCAGCTGGACTATCCTTTTTGTAAATGAACTTGAGGTTTAATACAGGCACGTGTCCAGTTAGTGATGTGTAGGCCTGAAAATGTCCAGTAATTGGTTTAATTAAACATTTTAGGTCATATTTATCAAAGGGTTGTTGCACTGTGCAATGGGGTGCAAGCGCTACACAACCCTTAAGTGCAATTCATTAAGCCGCCACCTTGCATGGCCCTGAGCGGCTTGAGGATTCTGGAGTAACGCAACACAGGGCAACTAGCAGCCATCTGTTGCTCTACCACAGGGAGGTATTGCATGAGTACCGCATGGGTGTTCCCAAGCATCACCCATGGATTTTGACGCATTCCCTGATTTACCATTTCTGGAGACCTGGGACTGGACCAATCTGCTACGCATCCACAGGGGAGGAGCAACAAGGACACAGCACAGATAGAAAGAGGAAAATGCCTTAGAGAATTATTTTGCGCAGGAAGATGTCCCTTTCTGCACAAAAATGATTCAGCTGACAACACAGGCACCCTTAGACCATGGAGCAGGTGTCCCTGCATTAGCTCTAGGCAGCACATTTGTGTTTGTGCTGGGAAAACGCAGAAATGAATCGTATTCTGTTAAATATAGCAGATTCCTACCCTTTCCCTGTTACGCAGCGCAGCAAGGTGGTTTGCTGCGCGGTGTCAAATATTGATAAATAGGCCCCTTATTTCTGTCAGCATTATTACCAGTATGTTCTACATGACTGGGGCTCTAATTCCTATTGATCTGATAATCTGCATTCGGATACAAACGAGAATTTGTGCCTGAACCAGGATTATGATGTTTGTGAAATTACCGCCATTAGGGACAGATTTACTAACAATCTGTGCCTGATTTTAGTTACAAGAGTGATGCACAATGTTTACCTGAGTTTTACTTTCCAACCCAAAATTTTATTTGCACGGTTAAGAAGCCCTAAAGTAACATAAAGAAGATTGTGGACCATTCCATCCATCACAATTTACAAATGACACTTTTACAAAGTTGAAATTGGCTGCCCTTAGCACTTAGTGCCTATATCCTGGCCTGAATCAAATAACTGGGTGTAACTGGTAGCCTTTTTGAATCCCTCGCAGACAGTCACACAATATAGGGAGTAGGTATGCCTGAGTGGGCCACCTGCTGGCAGGATGAAGGAGTGGAGCTGACTCCATCCTCACTTACACCTGAATAGCTTATGCTCTGCCCTCACCAAAGGGCCTACTAACTCTGAATTGTCATTGCAGCCAGCTAGGAGCCAGTAATGTGGATGCAGGAAATGTCATGTTCTTCAAAGCCAATTTCTAGAAGATTCTAGCACATTCCAGAACCAGCATATAGAAGGACTTCAGACACCAACTCTTCAGTACACTTCTCGACCTGTTCATACTCTGCCAGGAAGAGGGTCTGCTGTGCTGCCACAAGGACTGCCACTGTGCTGGACTGCTGCTCTAAAGAATTTCTGCCCTGCTTTGCTGACCTGCTGCCTGCTACCCTTTTGCTGGGGGAGAGGAACAGGACCTGCAACTTTATTTGTAACTCAGGATCCCAGAATGACACAAAGGGTTAGTCGGCTGGCCTCCTGATCTGAGCCTCAGGGACATAAAAAGCTCCCCAACTAGCTCCATGGCCCATCTGCAGTGAGTTCCTGATCCCTAAATGATTTTTCTTGGGTCCTGGTCCCTTAGCATGTCTCATGTGCGCATTAAAGGAAGCTTTTAGGCACTTTGCGATTGCGAACAGGCCGTTCTCATTCGAAGCATGCCGCTAGCACTAAAGTTCAGAGAGAGCCGCCGCCAGCCAGTCTCTTTGCATAGCAAGCATTGATAGCCCAAGGAGGATTGCTACCGCATAGCTCCAGCGCACCCATCTGCAACCACCAGCCTGCTCTTCACTCCACACCAACCACCGCCCTCAATGCTCTCCTTGCTCCCTACAACCCTCTCCAATGTGAAGGGGACTCTTAGCACAAAACTTGAGAAGGTAAAACTTCAGCTGGATTAACCTCAGACTGTATCCAACCCACATTCCACGTGGTCAGCCTGAACGTTTGACTTTGAGCCGTTCCAGGGCAAACAGATAGCCACAGTTGCCACTTTCTACTTTTATGCACTATTTTACAATGTATTCTTTTAAAATTAGCTGCAGATTTTCTCACTGGCAATTTTTCTTAATGGCAATCTGTACTTCAGTTTTTAAAATTGGACTTTTAAAAGTATGAATCAGGGAAGAATCCAGCTGTGGTAGTGAGAAATGTAGGAAAAATGTGTCAAACTTGTAATTACCAGGCAGAAGACCAAGGAGCTCATAACAAGTGCAGGGCTACATTTTGAACCGTGTGCAAACACATGTTTTCAAAGGGATTGGAATTACGAGTTGTGCAATAATTATCCCAAACCTGGTAGTTGTCCCCTGGCAAATTTCACCAAATCAAACCTGCCAAAATGTATCTGGAGAAAGGCCTGTGAAGAAGGCAACATATGAGGAATTTGGTGTGTTAAATACTGATTCCACATGTTAAGCCTCATTTTGAAGTTAAAAGGTTGGAATGGGAGGTATTGACCACATGTGGTAAATACCTCACAACAGGCTACTGGTGCTTTCCATGTGTGGTAAATACCTCACATATTCTGCCAAACTTGTAATGAGGCTTTAAGTGTAAAGTTGGGTAAAATATTTCAGGACGAACTTTACAAGCCCCTTTGGTACCATGTAGGAGTTGTTTTATTTCTGATCCTTCTACGCTATGGATTTAACTTCTGATCCTTTGGGTGTTAAGTTGTCAAGCCAATAGTTTCCTGACCTGATTGCGCTCTTCCTTTATATTTTGCTGAAAAATTTGTACTTACAATAATACCTCTTTACCGCATTATCGTAAGAACTTCTAATCTTGTTACATCCCTTATTTTGTCATAAGAAGTGGTAGGGGCCAATTGTTGAGCTAATCTTTGGGTGGTGCCTTGGCAGGAACGTTTCCCTTTGACAGCTCAACCCTGAAAAACTGCACTGCAACCATCCCATGTCATGTGATTTGAAGTAGAATTGACATTATTGATACAATTATTGTGAATGCATTAGTATAGCCTAAACTGGTAAACTTTACTTTCCAGGAAGTTACTGTTGCTACTATACAAGATTGAAAAGCTGTATTGTCTAGATATTACCAGTCATGCCCCTTCCCTGTCATAATATGCCTTTGAGAACATAGGGGCATATTATCAAGGGGGTTTATCTCCGCTTTTTTGGCTTTAAAAGCCAAGAAAGTGGAGATAAAATTATCTCCCTATTACCTAGCTGTCGCTAACACCAGTTTGCGACAGCTAGTAGGAGATAGCGACCATCTTGGGCCCCACTTTGCATGTCAGTGATATTTATCACTAATGACATGCAAAGTGGGCGTGCCAAGATGTTAGCGACTGGAAACAGTCGCTAACATCGCTATCTCCTATTACCAACTTTTGGAGATATTCGCGCTAAGCGCGAATATCTCCAAAAGCTAACACCTGCCCTGAGCAGTTCTTAGTCATGTTATCCAATGGGAGGTGGATAACATGGCTAAGAGCATTAGCTCGGTAATGCATGAATATCGCTGACTTTTCAGCGATATTCATGCATTGTGGCCGATTTTTATTGCATTTGCAATAAACCTTGGTAATACCAAGGTTTATTTGCGATAAAAATCGCCGCAGCTCTGCGGTAAATTTTTGTCTAACCAAGCAATAGCGATAATTATCGCTATTGCTTGGTAATATGCCCCATAATTTATTCATTTCAAACCAACATTTCTTGTTTTTCCCAATGCCACAACATTACATTTTATTGACCCATTTCCTCTTTTTTTTTATTAACCTTTTTTTTCACCCTGTTCTGAAATAGGACGATACACACAAACACCCACTCATGTTCTAACTAGGTGCCTTTCCAACCATTTCTTTGCACCGTCAGAACTACGGGGCAGTGATGTGCATGGGCGGGACTTGAGAAACTACATTTCCCATGATCCTAGTAAGCGCGTGATGCACTGGATGTCCACCTTCAATATCTCCGCCTTGACGGTGCTTCCTTCTCTCGCCAGAGACACATGTGTATGGGAGGAACTCGGACTGTGCTACAAATGAGTTTTAAAGCTCCGGCACGAGTCACAAGCTTAAATATAAACATAATAATCCTTTATGGGGTCTTCTTAGATGCATGTCTGAAGTTCTGCATATGATTCATTGAGACTAGGGATGGCAGAACAGGCTTTTTGATAGTGGGTTTTAGCCTCTGACCGATACCCAGACCCCTGTAGATGCGATATTAAAAGGATTGGAGGCTCGATATAAACTGCAGCATACCCTTCCCTTCCATTTTCCAAATAGAGGTTGTAGATCGAATCTTATTTAAACATGTGATACCAACTGAGAAATGGTAAAATGACCTCAAGCTCTATGCAAAGTTGGTACGTAACAAGATCATGAGCAATACCCTCTACTTTTTTATACCTTTTGATATCATGCATAGGTCTTACTTTATATCTGAGGCTTTAAATAATCACTGTTTAGGTGCATTGATTTTCATTTTAATATGGATTGCTTTTGCTGTGATATTATTACTACCATGTTTTCTGGGTCTCTTCTCTAGCAGAGTTTCAAGTGGGGTACCCTTTGGTTGAAGAGAGGTAATTGAAGGCCTTTGATCAGGTAACATCAACCTTATTATTACATTCATACACGTTGTCTTGTGGGGTACCTTTGTGTGTACAATGATGGCCAGATGTCTTCTGGTTTTGTGCTTCTGTTTACTTTACAGATGAAGTGGTGTATTTTCCACCAGTCGTATACACAGGCTACAAACTCTTGATCGCAAATATAAACATATGTTTTTGGTTAATACTTTTTGTATGATTTATATGCAGAGTGATTAGTCTTCCATTTGGTCCTGAAGAATGCCCATGAATTCCAGCTGGGATTGGTGCAGCACAGAAACATGTCGACCTCTAGCAGGGGTATATTTGCTGATAATCCCTAGTCCTCTATGTTTTTTACCCTGTTTCTAGGACACCGCACAATAAAGTTATTAGGCATCCTAGAGACAGTTTTACATCTTCACTTAATTTTTGGATGCACCCTGTCCCTCTCTCATCGAGTCCCTTGGTCCCCTCTATACATTTGGAAGAGTTGTAGCCCACACCTGGGAACTTGTGGCCCTGGTGTGAGGAGGTAGCCCCATGATTAAGCATGTCACCTTTGAGTGCGGGTTCACATCCTTAAAAAGGTCTCAGCTCATTTATAACAAGACGCACAACATTCTGATCCACTGATAGTCATGATCATGTTTGGTATTCTTGGGAGTTTTTCCCTTATAGTTTTTCTTGTATGACATAAACTATGTCATAATGCTTTGAGAACATACTTTTTGTGATTGACAAAAATAAACAATGCAGATGGTTTGTGGTAAATAAAAATACACATATTTCAAGAAGTTAAGGGAAGGAGCAATTTGAATAACTATTCAGTCCGACGTAGCATCTTTGCCTGGAGAACACACTCAATAAATTACATTTAATAAAAATACAATTTCCAAAATACGCTGTTTCAAAAGAGTGAAGAGACAGATTTTCTAAGGAATAAAACAACATGTGAGTTCACCTCCATAAAAATATTGCATGCCAAGGCTTCCATGCTCTATGTAGTACTGAAAATTAAAGGAGATTGCAATATTCTCGTAGTATACAGTAGAGGGGTGGGATATCAAAATATTAGTGGGGGCGGAGGAGAGTTGCCACATTGATCTTTGCAGTGTAAAAAAAGGGAAAGACATGACAATAACCAACGTTATTATCATTTTAGTATTCCCCATTGTAGCATCTTTGTAGTGCGGGACTGCTCTCAGAGCAGGGGGAGGAGTGGTTTGCCCTCCCAATGTGGGCATGAGTGCTGGGCTGGCCCTCTCGGGCCACCCAAAACACTCATGCGCACATACCATGTTCTCCATATAGGCTGCAATGCAGCCTGCTTGGAGAACATGCCCACTCCACAAGCCCATGGCATGGCTCTCAGACCAATCACAACGCTGCATTGCAGCATTGTCATTGGTTGCTGGGAGCCCTGGTGCTTCTTGTCTCCCTCTCCCAAGAAGGCAGGAAGAGGACTTCGGAGAGGCGGCAGCTGGACGGGAGGTAAGTGATTTTTTTAAACCTATTTCCCCCCACCCTGCCCCGCTGCTGCTCACAGGTAGCAGCGGCTGCTGCAAAATGTGGTCAGAATAACATCTTATGTACATATGGTGTCCTAAATATTGTTTACAAAAATAGCACCATATTGAATGTAATACTGAAAACACTGCATCCAATGGGATGATGTTTTTGTAAATGATATATAGCAAACCAGTCTTTTTGGGATAATATGTTGCTTTAAGATGTCATACAAGCAGTAGAGGAATGTTTAGCCCGTGTAGGACATTTTCACACCAAAATGCTTACTTTGAGCCGGTGGTTTCTGGCGCTGGGCTCCAGTACTAATTGCAGCACCGGCACTTATGACAGTTTACCACATGGTGGGCTGTTTGTCTGATTTAGAGTATGAACTACAACAGTTCTGTTGTTTACTAGTTCAATATATGTTAACAAGGACTAATACCTGCCACCCAAGCTATTCTTAAAGTGTTTGGGACCTGGAATAGTCTGAATTGTCACACCAGTAGCGATGTGATGGCTATTAGCCAGTTTGGTACTATCATTGGTACCTCTATTTTATGTATTTATTTATTTATTTGTTGATTTATAAAACGCACAGCTACCCAACAGGATGCCCCGACAGGTAGAGGCAGAGCCACACAAGCGCTAGGCAACAGGCCGGAATGAGAGTCAAGCCAGGTCACTAAAAAGATAAGTCTTTAAGTGCTTGTGGAAAGCTAACAGAGAGTGACAATTCCTTGAGATCAATTGGGAGAGCATTCCAAAGAGCCAGCAGGGGTAATGGGTGGTGTATGCTGCAGTGGCCTCCTGATGAGGTCCTTGGCACTTCATTGTCTACAAATTAAGCTCTGCACACCATTATACTACATAGAAAACACCTCATTAAATTCTTGATTGCGCTTTCTCTGTGACACTGAAGCCATCTTCTATTTTTTTTAAGATATAACACTGTGAATATAGACACCTAATGACAACTACGTTTGTGCTTTTGGGTGTGGTGGTAACTTGCAGTTAAATTGCTGGCGCTGTATTACAGATAGGGGCATATTTACAATCCCCTAAAGCCACCGGAGCATCACTTTTTCTGAAGCTTCAGTAGCATTGCGCCATTCTCCATATTTTACAAGGTGGCGCTATGCCACTTAACGTGGCTCAATGCCACATTGCAAATATGCCCCTTTCCGCTGCAGTCTGCTGTGGCAAAGATGCAGGCAATGGGTGTTGCAGTGGCCGTACCACTGCAACATCCATTGCTTTTTGAGGTTGCCTCAGAATTACAAGTCTGGTGCAGTCCCAAAAACTAAGGCCAGGTAATAACTTATCTTAGAATGGCAATATGAGGAGAAATATTAATTTTTCCGTGTTTTTTGCTCTTTCCATTTGTGCTGCATTGTGCAGCACAAATAGAAAGAGAAAATAACCATTATTGATTGTTTATGTGCTGGAAGGTGCCGCTCCTGAACATAAACGAAGGAGTGTGACGTATGTTTGGAAATATTGTGCAAACCAGCGTTTTAAAAATGTCAGAGCGAGGCGTTACCAAATTTGGGAACCGCGCTCCGGCATTTTCTAGTAATTATCCCCTATTGTGTCAAATTGAAACATCAGGCATTTGTGTTGCCTCTTGCTAACCCTGGGCACTCTTCAATTATAGAAGGGACCATGGATCCGTATGTAATGAAATGAAATGAAAAATTACACTTGTATAGCGCGTAACTACCCGGAGGCCACTCAGCGCTTTTGACTGATTACTGTGGCGAGCTACAGGGTGGGTCAACACACTTTTGCAAACAGATGGGTTTTCAGAGCTTTCCTGAATGACATCCGATTATTATTCTCTCTAAGGGCTAGGGGGAGAGAATTCCAAAGCCTCGCAGCGGTGTGGGAAAAGGAGCGGCCGCCCCATCGGGCTTTGTTAATTTTAGTTGTGGTTGCTAGATGCAGTGTGCTAGAGCGAAGGGCTCTAGATGGGGCGTATGGCACAACTAAGGGGAACAGGATGGCAGGGCCTGTTCGGTGGAAAGATTTGTGCAGAATGCACATGGCCTTAAACTGTGCTCTGGCGGCCACTGGGAGCCAGTGAAGTTCTTTTAGGGCATTCTTGGCTGACTACCAGCGGGGAATATTGAACAGTAATCGAGCTGCACAGTTTTGAGTGACTTGAAGCCTATTGGTCACTGCCGCCGAGGCTCCTATGTATAAAGCATTTCCATAATCCAGGCGGGAGAGTATCAGGGCATGACTCTCCTTGCCTAGAATGGAAGCAGGGGGAGCACTTTGCGGAGCATTTTCATTAGCCCAACACAGGTAGATGCTGTTTTGGTGGCTTGGACCGAAAAGTCTAGCGCTTTTTTCGAGCCAGATTCCCAGACTCTTTATCTGAGGTTTGGGGGGGGGGGGGTAGGAAGACCGAGACATGTGGGCCAGATGGAGGCCAGGGTGGTCAGAGGAGGGTTGCCAGGTAGCATAATCTCCGTCTTCTCCCCGTTGAGTTTGAGACAGGAGGATTGCATCCACTTAGCAACAGCCTCTAGACAGGGGCCCAGGGTGTTGGACGACCCCTCAGTGTGGTCCAAAGAGATCACCAGTTGGGTATCGTCGGCGTAGGTGACAATACGCACACCAAAGGGATGGACTATCTTTTCTAGAGGTTGAATATAGACATTAAAAAGAGTGGGGCTTAAGGAGGAGCCTTGGGGAACCCCACAGCTGAGTGGATGCTTGAGGGAGACTACCTCGCCCTCAAACACCGGGAAGAATCGCTCATCCAGGAAGGAGGTCAGCCATTCCAGGGCCTCACCCGACATGCCCATGCCCTTCAAACGATGTAATAATGTGGCATGGTTAACCGTGTCGAACGCGGCACTGAGGTCGAGTAGTATGATGGCTGCTTTTCCTCCCCGGTCCAGCACAGCTCTAGCTTCTTCCGTCACAGCTAAAAGGGCAGTTTCAGTTCTGTGCTGAGGGCGGAACCCCGTCTGAGAGACACGTAGCAGATTATTAGATTCTAAATAAACTACTAAGATGTTATTGACGTGCCTCTCAAGCAGTTTTCTCATACAGGGATGCAGGGAAATAGGGCGAAAGTTGGCCAAGTTATTCTGGTCCAAGTTAGGATTTTTCAGTAAGGCTTTGACCATCGCACACTTCCATGGAGCTGGGACGGAGTTGGAGGTGATAGAGGCATTAAGGACATCAAGGATGACCGGGCGAATGGCATCCATGACCTTAGTTAGAGTCTGCGGAGGTGCTGGGTCATTAGGAGATCCCGAGGTGACTTTGGGGATCATTCTGTCTAATGTGTTGGAATCAAGGAGTGGGAAATTGTCCAGCAAACAAGGGACGGGAAGGTCAGAATCTGTTGTGGAGGTGAATTCCATGTCATCACTACCAGTGGTGAATGAGGAATAAATTACCTGAATCTTCTGGGAGAAGAAAGTGGCAAAGTTGTTACAACGGATATGTGTGCCGTCAGCTGACAGAAGCTCAGGGGGGGGAGATTAGAGATTTGGCTATTTTAAAAATTTCTTTAGGGGAGTTTGCAGCAAGATTAATTTTGGATTCGTAAAACTGGGCTTGTGCAGATTTTATTTAAATTTTGTAGAGCTTTATTGCGGCTCTATGCTCTGCTTTCTTCAGTTGTGAGCGTTCTTGTCTCCAGGCTCTCTCAAGTTTGCGGCAGGGTTGTTTCATAGTTCTAAGGGTGGGAGAGTACCAGGGGGCGACTTTGGATCTTTTTATCGATTGCAGGGAATCCTTCGGGAGGACTTGACCAAGGGTACTAGAAATCCAGTTGTCAAAATTGACAGTGGCTGTATTAGGATTAGTCACCTTCTGGGGTGGGTGTTCGATGAGAGCAAATTTCCAGTTGGGGAGCGGGAATGAGGCCCATTTTCCTCCCCAGTATTTATTGTGATTTTGTAAAGTGGGAGGGGTGCTTATGGACCATGTAAAAGGTATTAAAAAATGATTGGTCCAAGGCAGTGGTATGGGTACCTAGACAGTTAGACTATCTAGGTTGCTATAAATGTGATCTAGGAGGTGTCCCTTGGTATGTGTCGAGTGAAAACCTTTCTGGAACAGGTCAATGGCCTGGAGGTTCGATCGAAGGCTGTTGGCTGCTGAATCAAGGGGATCGTCTAGATGCAGATTCAAGTCACCCAGCAAGGTAAAATTTGCCGAGGTGAGCACTAGGTTGGCAGCTATGTCTGTCATGTTAGTGACGAAGTCGCTAAGGGTACCAAGTGGTCGATAGGCTAAAATACCAGAAAAGGTGGTGGTAGGGAAGAATTTGAGAGTAAAGTGTAGGCTCTCGCTGGCTGGCGTAGTGGAGGAAGTGACACAGCATCTATAGTTATCTCTATAGATGATGGCCAACCCTCCGCCTCTGCCTGTCTGGCGGTCCAGTCGCTTAACACCTTGGCTGCTAGGGGGTTTTCCCGTCCTGTGCTGCCGATTCATTATTACCACTGTTCATGACAAGGTCAACTCGTCATAAGCACAGCTCAACCGTGTTTCATGACGAGCTGACCTTGTCATGAGCATCCAAGGGGTTAAGAGTGTAGCCTTGGGGGGTGGCCCATACTATAGCCGGATCAGTTTATAGCTGGAGCCATGTCTCCGTCAGAAAGAGGGCTTCAGGATTGAGCTCCTCTATCAGCATGGCCAGTTCGGTGTGGTGCTTCGGCAAAGACCGGCAATTGAGGAGGAACATCCTCCACTTGTGCTTGGAGGGATGCTTCCCTGTATTTGGGGTGGACATACTCCAATCACATACTTTACAGCGGGCCTTCGCATTAATAGGGAGGACCGAATGTAAGCATAGTGAGTTGGCGGTAGGTCGTAATGCGTACAGGGAGGAGGCGCTGTAAGAGAGGTGGTTTCCTACCATAGTGCCGGCTGAGACCGGGGGGTGGGAGAGTCTGGACGCGGACTGGCGCAGACTGGCTTCTCTTAGGCGCCTCTTCGGCCCGTCTACGACGCTCCCGCTGTGCGTCGCCGCTGCGCGAGTGGGCAGGTAAATAAGTAGATTAGGGAGGAGGGGAGACTAGAGGGAGACTTATGTGGCCCTTTTTATAACAAGGATCTCATTGGTGCACATTTTGTGCACGCACAAGGGGGCATTCCTTCATTTGCATAAGGGCATAAACAATGCAATGAGATGCAATTTGTCATTGTGGCATGCCATGCCAATGGCATAAAAGTTGTCAGGAAATGCACTACCCATGTGCATATGAGCTGGCACACAGTCATTGTATCTACAAGGAGGCTTCATATGTGGGAGGAAAAGGTTACCCCAGAATTGAGACACCCGAAAATTTACCTCAATCAGTTTTCCACAATTTCCTGGCACTAGACATGGTGCAGGCATGGACAGCCGCAGGCAGGCTTGCCTTTGGACTACCACTGGTGAGCCTGCTGTGCTTGTCCACTGCATATCCATGCTGTGGCAGCAAATAATTAGGACCTGAGAGGGGGGGGGGGTAGTGATGTCACTTCCTGTGAAGATGGATGATGCTAAAACCAGTGATATCACTTCCTGTTCAGATGGATGATGAGACATTCAGTGATGTCACTTCCTGTCCAGATGATTATGGGAAATCAGGTGATGTCACTTCCTATGCAGATGGATGATGGAAATGAGTACTCTTGCCTGGCTTCTTTTTTGAAGAAAAATTAAGTTATGGTGGGAAACTGGTGAAGTCACCTCTTGTGCAGATGTATGATGGGAAATACAGTGATGTCATATTACCTTACCACCTAATCACTAACCTACTACATGAATAAATATTCAACACCCTCTCTGCTATCATCTTGAAATGTTCGAACACAATAAGATACATTTACAGTGTCAGTCTATGGGAATGAATAGACTTCCCTCAGTGAAGAAAGGTACTACATGGCAACATATTGCCAGTTACATCCTAGTTTTAAAAGCATGAACAGGAGGCGTGGCCAAGATGGCGGGCTGAGATGTCGCACTTGCCGAGAGCTCCCGTGCCCCTGAAACCCTGCACCGCTTGCAACCGCTGATTCCCCCCCGGATCAAGCGGTGACTGCGCCTGGTGACCCCGGTGGTGGTGTGGAGTGGCCGTTGAGCTTTGATTGACTCGCCGGAGGTGCGAATCTGACCGAGATAGCCCAGGGCGGCTGGTGTGCGATCCCGGGGCCGCGAGGCTTCCAGGCTTGGGGTCTAGACGGCATGCTCAGCTACCTGTGGTGTCCCGGTGGAGTGTCTGAGCCGAAGTGGCCGAGTAGGTGCCGGCGGAGGCTTCGCCGGCGGAGCGGAGCCGAACGGAGGAAATCGGAGATAGCGGAGCCGAGCGGAGGAGGGCGAGGAAGGCGGAGTCGGCCTCCGGCCGCTACGCGAGACCAGGGCCTGGAGAGTCCTAGCCTCGTACGGCCGTTCCGGCCGAGCCCTGGTTGTGGAGGAGCAGTGTTACGCCCCCGGAGCTGTTATTCAGCTACGAGTGCCAGCCCCGACTGCCTACGCCTGCCCTCCGGCGGTGTTTTTCGCTACTGGACCCGCGACGGAGGTAGGCCTCACTCCCTGGGCGTTGGCCCATTGACTGTAACGGGCGGCCATTTTGTGAACCCCGGACCGGCTGCCCGGCCTTGCTTGGGACCTCTATGTGACGGAGCTTTCTGGCCGGAGTATAGCTGCCTTGGTCACCTTTTCGCCGAGCGACGGCCATCGTTGATTCCCGTACCGCAAGAATGTCGAACGCTAGGGGCCAGAGGAGGGGTGATCGGACTTTGCCGGACATGTTGGGGCGCGGGGCCCTACGCAGCGGAGGGAGCCAAACAGCCACGACCTCCCCGGCCCCTTCCAGAGGCGCTGAGGGAGGTGAACCCCCGGTGACGGGATCGTTCCTCGAGTCGCTGTTTAGCTCCTTGCGGGAGGATTTTCAGACTTTGAAGCAGGAGGTGGCCGGGGAGGTCCGCGAGATCCGGCGAGAGGTGGACTCCCTGGGAGAACGAGTCAACACCGTGGAAGAAGCAGGTCACTCCAGGGACGAGGATATCACCCACCTGCAGCAGGAGGTCCTGCGGCTGCGGGAGCAACAGATCGAGCTGCAGGCCCACGCCGAGGACCTCGAAAATCGGTCCAGGCGGAACAACATCAGGGTCCAGGGCGTCCCGTCCGGCGAGGAGGGAGAGGACGTGACCGCATACCTGGAGGCCCTCTTCCGTTCAATTCTGGGGGAGTCAGAAGAATTCCAGGTTCGCATAGACAGAGCGCACAGAGTGGGCCGCCCCCGCAGAGCCACGGCGCCCCCCCTGGACATCTTGGCCTTCCTGCCGGACTTCCCCCTAAAGGAACGGATCGCGCGGCGGCAGCAGCCTTTCCGATTCCGTGATCGCCCGGTGGCCCTCTATCAGGATTTATCTACGGTTACACTGCAGAAAAGGAAATCCTTTAAAATCGCCACGGACTTCCTCCGGGAACAGGGGACACAGTACTCTTGGGGGCACCCTTTCCGCCTGATTTTTCGGTGGAACGGAATATTGCACCAGCTCCGGTCCCTTCAGGATGTCTGCACAGTATTGGGCATCACGGCATCGGATACAGACACCCCGACGCCGCGCCGCAGACGCAGCACCCGGGATGGCTGGCAGCAGGCTGGGGAGAGGCGCTCCCCGCCGCCGGAGCGGCCGGACTCACCCACGATTCGGGCGGATATGTCGGCCGCCATCCAGGAGGCCTCCAGAGCGACGGCGAGCGGTGAAGTGGCCCTGATGGCCTGAACTCACTCCGGGGGGAGTCTGCATTAGCCTTTTCTTATCGCAGGTGCGGGGGTTCTGGGGGCGGGTGGGGCGGGATGGCGAGTGCAGGTGTTGGTGGCTGGACGTCCACTGAATTGACTTTCCACGGCCTTGTCCGTAAAGGACCGGACTGGGACAATGACTTCGTTCTATGGTTTGAGAAGCGGGGAACGGGAATGGGAATTGCAGGGGGGGTGTTTTGAGTTTGGGGGTCAGCGAGGGGACTGGGAGTTGGGAGTGGTGTGGGGTTGGGTTTGTGATGTTCCAGGGGAAGGGGGGGGTTCCTCCTGTTGTGGGGTTGTGGGGTTCGGGGTCTGTACTGTGCCGCAGAGATGCCTATGTTGCTGCGCGCTGGGGTTTCGTGAAGTGGCTTATATGTTCGCTTGCTGGGCCTTGCCCGCTTATGTGCGTTTCGCTGGTTCCCCTCCATGATGGCTCTTAAAGTTGTCACTCTGAATGTGAAAGGGCTGAACAATCCGGTTAAAAGGCGAGCGGTACTGTCTCTGCTAGAGAATTCCCAGGCGGATATCTGCCTGTTACAAGAGACCCATTTGCTGTAAAAGACTGTCCCAGAATGCGTACCCCTAAGTTCCCCAGGCAGCTTTTCTCCTCCAGCGCTTCCAAAACGGCAGGGGTTGCACTTCTGTTCTCCAGGGGGTTCCGGGGGGAGATCTTACACAAAGTGGCGGAGCAGAAAGGGAGGCTCTTGGCGTACAGGATTAGGGTGGGAGGTTTGGTGCTGACTGTAGGCTCTATCTACGGCCCCAATGACCGCCAGGAGCAATTCTTGCATAGGGCACTGGATGATGTGGCGTCCACCTCTGACAGGCACATAGTGTTGGGGGGGGATCTGAATCTGGTTTTTGACGCGGCGCTAGACAGGTCTGTGCAACGGCGCCACCAGTTGGGAGAGCTTTCGGGCTCGGTTCGCACCCGACTTGAGGAGCTGGACTTGCATGACATGTGGCGCCACCTCCACCCTACTACCCGCCCGTACTCTTACTTCTCCCACGCACACAAGTCTTATGCGCGGCTGGACCATTTACTTGTGTCGGGACCGATGCTCGTTTCCGCCTCAAACGTTGACATGGGGGTCCTCTCTCTTTCCGATTTTGCGCCGGTAGAGGGCACCTTCAATCTGCCCCCGGTGGCCCGGCCAAGGGAGGTTTGGCGACTCCGGGACACATTATTGCACAAGCGGTCGACGGTGGAACAGATTCGCGCGGCCATCGCGGAATTTCAGCGCGTAAATGACAATGGCGAAACCTCCCGCGCGACGCAATGGGCAGCTCTGAAGGCTGTGCTTCGGGGCGAGTTTATCGCTCTCTCCTCGGCGGAGAACAAGGACCGACAGCTCAAACGGGACGAGCTTACCCGGCAGGTGCGGGAGCTGGAGCAGGTTCATCACAGAACGGGAGCCCCCAGGATCTGGAGGCAGCTGAAAGCCGCCAGAAAACTCTTATCTGCCCTGGACACGGACCGGGCGGAATACGCGATGCTTCGTCTGAAGCACAAGTATTATACCGGTGGCGACCGCTGCGGACGGCTCCTAGCCAACAAGCTCAGGGTGCAACACCAACAGCACCGAGTGAAGGAATTGGTTACCCCGGCCGGGCGCCCGGTCACGGAGGATGAGCAAATAGCGGACGTTTTCCGTAGTTTTTACGCAGATCTCTACACCGGTGAAGTCCCTTCTGCTCAGACAGAGACGGACTACCTGGAGTCGGTGCAGCTCCCTTCGTTGACACCGGAACAGGCCCAGTACTTGGAACGGGAGATCCGTATCGAGGAGGTGGTCACAGCGATCTCCCGGCTCAAGCCGGGCAAGGCCCCGGGCCCGGATGGCTTCATCCCTCTGTTTTATAAAACCTTTTGTCAGTAGCTGGCGCCTCTGTTGACCCGCCTTTTCAACACGTTCGCGGAACCGGGTGCCATTCCCCCTGAATTCCTGCAAGCCACAGTCTCCGTGATCCCAAAACCGGGCAAGGACAGGACTGCCTGTGGGTCTTATCGCCCTATCTCGTTGCTGAACACGGACTTGAAAGTGTACACCAGCATATTGGCAGCACGCTTGGCACTTCATCTCCCGGGCATGGTCGACCCGGATCAGGTGGGCTTTGTACCTGGTAGGCAGACAGTGGACAACACAAAGAGGGTAACTCATATTCTTGAGAAGGCCTCCAGGATCCCCGGGGAAAGAATGCTCCTTTCCATAGATGCGGAGAAAGCATTCGACCGGGTGCACTGGCCCTACCTGGAGAAGGTCTTGGGCAAGTTCGGGATAGGCGAGAAGTTTCGGCACTTAATCTTCAACTGTTACCGGTTCCCGTCTGCGGTGGTCCGAGTGAACGGGGGCAGTTCCCGGCCCTTCCCCATAGAGAGGGGCACGCGACAGGGATGCCCTCTGTCCCCATTGCTCTTTGCTCTTTATATGGAGCCGTTTGCTCAAAGGGTTCGGCAGAACCCCGACATTGTTGGGGTCAAGATGGGCGCATTTCCCCACGCGATCAGCCTATATGCAGATGACGTCATTTTGACGCTCGATGACCCACGGAGGTCGCTGCCGGCTTGCATTGCTGAATTGGACCTCTTCGCCGCGGTGGCGGGCTTTAAGGTGAACCTTGGGAAATCAGCTGCCCTCGACATTTCGCTCACAGGCGCCACCAGGGCGGAACTGCAGAGACTTTATCCTCTGAGCTGGTCCAGGGACCAAATTCCGTATTTAGGGATCCTGTTGGCGCCCTCCCTCCCGGCGATGGTCACGGCCAATTATGCGGCTTTGAGCTCCAAAATCAGAGAGGAATTGGGCCGGTGGGACAAAGGCACGTTGTCGCAGCTCGGTAGGGTGGCCGCAGTAAAGATGACCCTCCTGCCTCAGGTGCTATACCTGTTTAGAGCGTTGCCGCTCCAGCCTCCTACAGGGTAGCTTGCAGAGACTCAATCGGCCATTGAGCGGTTTGTGTGGCAGGGCCGTAGACCGCGGATTAAGAGGAACATTGCTACGCTGGCGCCCGAATCGGGGGGGCTGGGGATACCAGATTTACGGAAATACTTCCAGGCCGCCCAACTTCGCTACCTGGTGGAATGGAGCCGGTGGGAGTCGGACAAGCACTGGCTGTTCCAGGACCAAGCGGTAGCAGGCAGAACGCTACAGGAGGTGCCGTTCTTGAGGAGGCCACACCGGCCCTCCAACCTCTACGCATCTTTTGTGACACGTGTCCCACTTCGTGTTTGGGACTCGGTGGCCATTAAGCATGAATTTACCACCTTCCCCTCCCCCCTCACGCCGTTAACTGGCAATCCGGACTTCGGTCCGGGACTGGAGCCTGGTGCATACGACCGCTGGCGGGAAGCCCACTGTTGCACTTTGCATCACCTATATGGCCCCGAGGGTGTCATCCCCTTTCAGGACTTACGGCGGGAATACGGCTTCCCTGAGACGGAGCGCATGAGGTATATGCAGGCGCGCCACTGGGCACTACAACCCAAAGTGCGCGAATCGGCGGATCGGGAGATCACGGTGTACGAGCGCTGGTTAATCACTCGCACGTCGGACGCTAAACTTATCTCCGATTTGTACAAGATGCTGCAGCCCCCCCCCTTTTACATTCACAACCCCGGTAGGGAGCGCTGGGAATGGGAGCTCGGACGAGTGTTGAGCCACACAGAATGGGACCACATCTCCTACCGCTCACGCCACTCGGCCTATCACATGGGGCTCACGGAGACCTTCACTAAAATTTCGACCTACTGGTACCGCACTCCTGAGAAATTACATGAGATGGATAGGTCAATCCCGGGGACGTGCTGGCGTAACTGTGGCCAAACTGGCACGCTTACACACATACTGTGGGACTGTCCCCTTTTGGCTTCTTATTGGGAGGAGGTTCTTGGTGAGGTGGACAAATGTTTTGAGATAGAGCTGCCACAGTTCCCTGCCTATGTCCTGCTGGGGTTGCCGAATGGGTTGATGTATCCTCTCAGGTCTAGAAGGGGCAGGCAGATTGCGATAGCCTTAGGGTCGGCGGTGCAAAACATTCTCATACACTGGCGCTCCACCACACTTCCCACTGTTGTCGGCTGGCTGCATAGATTGTGGCATGTCCTTGGCATGGAAAAGATGTATTTGGTAGCACTGGGGGATACAGATGCTTTTGAGGAGCTGTGGGCGCCTTTCCATAGCTTGTTGTGTTCTGAGTTCAGGGAGATCACCTGCCCCAGGTATCTTAGGTTGCTACGACTGACACCGCCACCGGATCCGCCTGTTTGATTGGTCGGAGTTGGCGTTGAGTAGCGGAGTCGACCGGAGGGTCGCTATGAGGGGAGAGCTGGAGGTCATTGGCACAGTACAGGGGGTGGGTTGGGGTGTGGTAGTTGGGGGGCTTTGTAGGTTTGGTAGGTTGTGGAGCAGGGTTGTTTCCCCATCCCCCCTTTTTTCCCTCCCCCCCTCATTTCCCCATCCATCCCCCCCCTTCCCTCCTCCCCTTCCCTCCTCTTCCCTCCCCCTCCCCCCTACCCCCCTTCTTTCTTTTTTCATTTGTCCTTCACCACAGGCGCACGAGCTGTGTATCCATGCCGGAAGGAGCCTATGGCGGGAACTGAACTGCTTTGATGTATCTAATATACTGTATGCATTTATTGTGGAGCACCTGTGGTTCTTTCTTTTCATGCCCTGTTGTTTCCTTCTTTACCCTGCTTCAATAAAATACTTTAAACCTAAAAGCATGAACAGAACAAGAATAGCAGTGAAAATATGGTGCAACACTGCATCTTGGCTGTAGATTGCATTGCTTTCAGGGACAGGATTGGTGCAGGGGGGAAGCACAGAGTGAGTGACAGAAAATACTTCCATGTTGTTCAAAGTGGTATTTTACGCAGAAATGTGACCTAACAAAAACACAATAGAAAATACACTTCTAAACATCATCGAAGACTTTTTTGAAAAGCAATGGTAATACATTATTTTAAACTCTCTGTGTGTGTGGGTGTATGCGTGTGTGTGTGTGTGTGTGTAAATGCATACTGCACATTGGTAATGATGCACAAATGTGTAAAGCCATACAATTCTCCTAAAGTGGAAGGCTGTAAAATGGGTTGCAGCAACCGCCGGTAAATTCCCATTTTTATACACAGGCCTGTTTTCCCGTTAGTGACAGATGAAGCTGTCTTTGGCTAGTACGTTTTCCTCAGCCCAGGCATCAGCAGTCAGAGTTTGCACTAAATGATTGCCCATTTTTTCGTATGGTCCGGTGCCCTCTCCCAGTCTGCTCCAGGTCCACCTAGTTAAAAGTGTTGTGCGGCACAAGCAGGCATAGTGCGCAATTTGTTATTCGTACTCTGACTCTTTGGACTAAAACACAACAGTACAATACATGAACATGTTACTAGATACACCTAATGGCTGTGGATTTTCGGGGTATAAATTATGGAACAAAAGGATTAAAACCCTATTCTTCACTTTGCTTATTTGCATGGCGGTCAAGTGTTCTGGACAGAAGTTTACTTTTTGTAGAGCTCTGGCAGCAGTCACTGTAGTATCCCGAGTTAACAATAATAAACTATTAAATCATGTCCCAATGCAGGCGCCTAGTGATATCACAGATACAATGGAAAGGGGACTGAGGAGGCAGGTGCATATAATCAGGGATTTCAAACACTAAATGGAATACAATAATAGAAATATCAAAAGCATTCCAAACAATCGTGATGCCCACGTTAGTGGCACATACTGGACGGCATGTTTGAAAATCACATAGCTATTGTACTACATCCATTCTCATTGTACAGCAGAATTACATTAACTATAATGTCGTTTATCCTATTTCAAAATGCCCTCTCAAGACAAACGAGGCATGCATTTCTCTTTGCTCATACTCCTGTTTGTTGACATCACACATTACTCAAAAGACTATTTCATTATAATTTGGTTTAGAAATGTAAATGCCACTGTCTAAAGAGTAAATAGCCAAGAGATTAGGGCAAAGGGCACTCATTTTAGAATTACATTTTGTTCAAATCATTGTAAAACTGATATGAAAGAGAGGACATTTAAACAGAAAATGTGGCTATTTATCAGGGGGTCACGTCTTTAACAAATCTGCCCGAACAAAAGAACTGTGATTCAGGTCAAAAGATGGCAATCTATCACACTGTCAGTGGGTCATTTTTCATCTTCTGGGAGGCCTGCTTTCTGGGGCGTTCTGCGCTACTGTTGTTTTAGGCCCACATTGTGTCCATTACATTTGCTATTATTGATTTCATTTAGAACAAAGCTGCAGGTCTACATAGTAAATCGTGTTTTTTGGTCTAAAGGATGTTTTTATTATTCAGAGTAACCTGAGCCCAATATTGGCTGTGCTTTGACTCTAGTCGCCATTTTTAGTTATAAGTATTTTTCAAAAGTTTGTTTCTATAGCTGTAAAGAAAAGCCTTTGACCAGGGGAGAGTTGTTTTTCAAATAAGTTTCTAATATTATATTGTGGTATTTAACATTGTCATTCGGCGAAGAGCTGAGCAGTGCAGACCACTGACACGAGGTGTGTGTGAAAAAAGCTGCTTTATTGAAACATGTGCACATCACAAAACAGCCTTGGCCTATGCCTTACAAGACTAACGTCCTCTAATACAAAGTTAATCACCTATGTTAAGCTACTCCCACACCTCTAAAATGTCCCCCCCACCACAACTTAATTCAACAATATCGTACATACTCCAGAGCTGGTCAACTGCAACTGAGACCTTTAAAATCACTTTCCTATTTACTACATCCATTAACCTCTTAACCTCTTAAGTGCTTCGAACGTTCGGCGGCAGACGGCACCACTACCTCAGGAGTGCTGCCGTCGGCCATTGAACGTTCGAACCTCATAGCTGCAATGGAACGTCCAGCACTGGAGCTGGACGTTCCATAGCCGTTATGAGGTTAACCATTTGAACTTCCTAAAGTACTTTTAACTTCCTGACTCATCCAGGTGTGAACTTGCCTACCCATTCTCATCAGTCTGAATTGCCATTAAAAACAACATTGAAGTTCGGTACACCAATGTCTCTGCCAAATGTCACCGAGAAAAAGGGGGTCCACTAGTGCCCCCTTTTTCTGCCCCCCCCCCGGGAAAGAGTTTCAAACTATTGGTTGTTAAGTACCTTCACCAACACCAGCTTTAGTTGCAACACGTAGAGTTCAATGCCTGTGGAGGAGAACTGTACCCTAACTCCTCGAAAATACCACAACCTCATAATGCAGATCGGAACTCTGCCCAGGACAATGTCCTTGCAAATAAGAGGGGTGTATTTCCTAGGACCTTTTCCATCTAACCTTGACTATGTCTTTTGGCTTGACAGTTCCACGCCAACCCTTTGTGGAACAAACTCCATCAAAAAAACTTGGCAACCAGCCTGTATCTCATGAATCTCCCACAGGTCCTCCTTTATGGAGTTAACACTGACCAACCCTGCTGAAGCACTGATGCATTCCCGCCTAAATGTATAAACAGTATATCAGGACACTAATCCCCTATTGGTAGTCTAATTACAAAGGATTAGCCCCCTTTCCTTATTCCCCTTTTTCATACCAGCTGATGGAGTACATACGGAAAATAACAACCCAAAAGTGCCTTGTGACTCCTAGACTTTAGAGTCTTTCTGCCCAACTTGACGTACAGGTGGCAAACTATTCATATCTTCAAACCTGTAGGCTCAGTACTGCGAACAAAACCTGTAAAACAGAAACAAAGCTGACAACCTGTACCATTATTGATCAAACACCCCTCCTCCCTCTCTAACGTGACACTGACTCAGCACTAAGCAAGTCTAAATTGCTGCAGCACACAATAAAAGAGGAAAATGCCTCTTTTGAATGTTTTGGTGCAGGAAGGGCCCCCTTTCTGCACAAAAACAATTGTGCCAACAAAGCAGACACCCTTGCACCCTGGTGCAAGGATGCTTACATTGGCACATGGCTACAAAATGTAAGCCAGCACTGGCTGATTGGACAGGAGTGCACTGCATTTTGTAAATAAGGGGCGATCCCGTGGGCCAACAAAGCAAAATGATTTGCCACACTGGCCTATGCCAATACCTTCTAAGTATGCCCCCAATGGTCTTCTTTAGAGTTCAGATGATGAGATGTTCTGCCAAAACATGGCAGGTATCCCATCTGCTGTAATACAAATGCTACAGGCTACAATGTACTTGTAATAAGGGTGACTGGATATCTGTCATTTTTCTGCTGGGATATCCTGTTCCACAAATTCTAAATAAGGCCCCAAGTCTGACTTCCTTATGTTGAATGACCTGAATTTATCTTAGGAAATATTCGGAAAGACCAAGATGCATTTGAAAAAGCTAGACATAATGAGCCTGACACAAGCTTTTTCTAAATTCATGAGGAAGTAATGGAAAGATTTTACAAAGGGTTCAGAGATCCTGAAAAAGGAGGAAGTTAGGTTTGTAGTTTGAAAACTAAAGTTGTGATGAGGATCAAATTTGATGCCAAGATTTCTAGCAGACAGACCATAATAGGAGGGTGGCTCATAGAGGCAGTCCACCTGTTAAAGATTGCAGGAATTGCTGTTAGCATGAGCTGAAAGCCATTTTATTCTTGGCAGCCATTTTAGTTAGCATGTGCTTTCTCCCTCTTCCAGAGCCTTGCACATACTCAGAAAGGCCTTGCTGGTAGAGTGCACCTGCTCCTAGTATAAAACTGTCAGGCTTTTCTTGCTGATGTGTGGAGAAATGCCTCCCTTCCCACGTTGTTGAGCAAGCAAATTTTGTATAGCTATATTATTCTGTATGCGTGCTTGTATGTGCCAGGACCTTGGTTTTATGCTGACTATGTAACTTATGCATATATAAGGCCCCTGTTCTCTGTACTCCTTAGACTGGCTCCTGCAGTGGCCATCAGGGTACAGTGTGATGCAGTCTCTCTCATGTGAGGTTAATAAATGCATTGTTTTTATATTACAGCTTCAGTGCCAATTTCTTCTTTGTTGGTTTAAAGGACCAGGTGTATCAGTGAACCCCTCAGTAGGCTTTTATTTCTTCAAATGGCGCCTGAAACGTGAACCTCATCGGAGAAGCGGCTATCCAAGGGACTGGTATTGATGGGAGACAGGAATCTACTGAGGAGGACAGGACAGGACTCTACTGAGGAGGTACCCTGCGCACAGAGATTCTCTGCATCTGCAGCCGAGTATATTTCTGGTCTCCCTGATTTGATCATCCAAGTGTTTGCCGCTCCCGACTGAGAACCTTTTTGGTGTGAGTATTCTAAAAACGACTGTTAGGTCATTCAGAACTTGGCAGTGAGAGGCTGGAGATTTGTGCTTGGTAAGGTCGTCGACATTTGCTTGCTTGTTTTGACCAAAAATCCTGGAACTGGCTTGTATATATATGAATTGCAATTAATATAGACAGTTAATGAGAATATTTTTCACAATTTTTTTTAAAACTTGAACGGCACACATTGAGTTAAGTGCTACTTTGCAAATAATATTGTATATGCTGCAATATTCTTGGCAGGTCTGTTCTTAGCACACATCGTGAATGTGTTGCTTTCTTCGAGGTACCAATATGGAACTAGAACGGGATCAGCCGGCTCCCCAAGAGGCGATACCTGAATAGGTTTAGGTATAAAAAACGTATTTCTTCCTTGGTGACTAAGTACCCCATGGAATAAAATATGTACATAAAAAAGGATCCTGATCTGTGCACTTTAACATTCACAAGTGGTGATATGCAGAGTGCTTTTTGAGTGTTCTGCCAGCCAAAACTGTCGAATTTGGTGAATTTTGGCTGGCATTTTAGAAGTGTCTGCACTCCTGTACAAGTAGTGAAAGGTTATGATTTATGAAAACAAGCATAGGAATACACAAATGTAAGGATTTAGAGTATGCCTGTATTGTTTTTCTCTTTTCCTCAGAATTTAGTAAATGAACACAGACTTCCTTAGCTGCTTCAAATAGTGTAATAGGTCCAGGTTTCTTTTACTCTTAGATAGATGAAGTGGTTATTGGGTGCCTTGCTAATATATGGGGCGCCCCAAGACTAGGAAGTATTCTGAGACTATCCTCTTTGTTGATAGATTATTTGTATGCCTTGTCTAAAGACCTTTTGTTCTGTCCACCAATAGATATTTGCTGCCTTACAACCATTGCCAGAGGGGCCCGGACATCAGATCCAGCCTGGGGAGTCAGCACGAGTCCAGCATGAAGCCAAGGTGAAGGTAACCAGCACAGGCGTTGCTGGCAACTAGGACCTCAGTGAAGGTGGAAGCACTCGGATGTGAAGTGTGTACATCTACCACTGTCTTGGGCGAAAGACAGGGTCACAAATCTGAAAGGAGAAGTTGTGGATCACATTTTTGATGCCCAGCTAAGAGTCACAGACTGACCAGAACAGCAAGGAGGCTTTTGCTTGATGTGACCCCTTTTGAAACAATGGTTGCTTCAGAGGTCCTTTAGTCGTCCCATTTTTGAGGAGGATCGACTCTTTGCGGGTCCTCGTCCTAATTCCTATGGCCCTGTGTGGTCCTCCTGGTCCCCTGGAGCCAGGATTGTTTTTGTTTTAATATGTCTGACTGCTGTAATATTTGCATTAGTTCTAATGTTTATTCTACACAAAAGACGTTTGCCTGAGCAATTGACAAATGTTACTTTGCTCTTTCCTTGAATACATTAATTGATACTCTAGCCCTCATAAAAGGAACACTGGAACAGTCAATTAAAAAAGTTTTTTACTTAGAATTGGTCTAGATGGTTCTAGGATTTGCTTTTTGCTTAGGGTTGGAAAAATATTGATAGTTTTGTTTGTGATAAAATTCATTACTCTCTCCTGCTATCTGTATGTTAATTATGACCCAATGCTATGTTCCCTTTGTACTCCTGTTTATACCTTATACATACCCGCTTAATGAAACGTTTAAAATGAAAAATGCCCACCTAGCAATGGATTAGGATATTGATAAATTTAGGAGAATAAATGTGCAAAATATTTTCCATGTTCGTACTAGATAATAGGAATGTCTGTTAAAGATTGCAGGAATGGCTGTTAGCATGAGCATGAGCTGAAAGCCATTTTATTCTTGGCAGCCATTTTAGTTATCCATGTGCTTTCTCCCTCTTCCAGAGCCTTGCACATGCTCAGAAAGGCCTAGCTGGTAGAATGCACCTGCTTCCAGTATAGAACTGTCAGGCTATTCTTGCTGATGTAAAGAGAAATGTCTCCCCTCCCACTTTCTTGAGCAAGCAAATTTTGTATAGCCATATTAGTCAGTAAGCATGCTTGTATGCACCAGGAACTCCCCTTTGTTTTATGCTGACTATGTAACCTATGCATATATAAGGCCCCTGTTCTCAGTACTCTTTAGACTGGCTCCAACAGTAGCCTGAGGGTACCGTATGACGCAGTCTTCCTCATGTGAGGTTAATACATGCATTCTTTTTATATTAGAGCTTCTGTGCCAATTTCCTCTTTGTTGATTTAAAGGACCAAGGGCCAAATGTAGGTCAGCAAATACCGGTCGGTAACGGCCAATTTCGGATGGTACCGACCGGTATTTGGCAATGGAGATGTAGGGGCCTTAAAATATACAGAATCGGAATATTTACCGATTCGGTAAATTTACTGATTCTGTAAAATACCGAATCGGTAAATTTACCGAATCGGTAAATACAGATGTAGGTGGCACTGGAAACAGTGCCACAGGCCATTATTGATTCGTTATTTACCATGTAATACTATTACATGGTAAATAACGAATTCCAGTGTACATGCACATCTGTGCATGTACAACTGTGCCATATGGCACACAGACATGCCCTAAGGGCATGTATGTGTGTCACATGGCACACAAGCCAGTAACAGGGGTGCAACAGGGTGTCAAAGTGACACCCTGTCCCCCTTGTAAAATTGGTAATTTTACCGATTCGGTATTTGCTATTGAATCCTATGGGCTTCAAGGCCCATAGGAATCAATGGCAAATACCGATTCGGTAATTACCGAATCTTACCGATTCAGTATTTTTACAGAATGTTTTACCTACATGGCAATTACCCAATAGTAAATACCGAATCGGTAAAATTCGGTATTTACCATTCGGTAATTTGCTATTACCTACATCTAGGCCCAAGTGTATCAGTGAACCCCTTAGAAGGTTTTTATTTCTTTACACCAAGAGTTGGAGCAAAGTGTGTTGGCAACTCCAAAAGTATGGATGTTTCTCTAATGTGTATTTAGTTGCAAAAGGAAGTTCTGCTTCCACTGAGACAATTCTGTAAGGCTGATCTGACTAGGCTGGTGAGTGGGTACAGGGTTGTCATACACGCAGGATAAGTTGAGTGCTCTCAGAACAGCAATCAAATTAAAAGACGAGCAACCCCAGCAACATAAATATTGGGGTTATATATATATATATATATATCTATTCACTGAAAAAACCATAGGTTTCACACCAGTTATAGTTAGGAATTAGCATTTAAAAAACCTATTAAATTCACTGAAAAAACCATAGGTTTCACACTAGTTATAGTTAGCTGGAAATTTTACTGATATAAAACCATTGAAATTCCCACGTTATAGTTAGATGGACTCACTATAACTTGCGCGTGCAATGCACTGCTGATGACATCACATATTACATCACTCATGACATGGTCAGTGACATCACTCATGACATCACTGATGACACCATCCAGTGAATGTGTGTCTTTCTGAAAAATAAATATATTTTATATATGTATATGTAAAAGTTGATGGAAGAATAAATGTTTAAATAAGTGTCTAAATGGATGGTTTTTAAAAATTGATTGGTTAACTGGCTTAATAAGACATCATCAGCAGTGCATTGCACGCGCAAGTTATAGTGAGTCCATCTAACTATAACGTGGGAATTTCAATGGTTTTATATCAGTAACATTTCCAGCTAACTATAACTGGTGTGAAACCTATGGTTTTTTCAGTGAATTTAATAGGTTTTTTAAATGCTAATTCCTAACTATAACTGGTGTGAAACCTATGGTTTTTTCAGTGAATTTCATAGGTTTTTTAAATGCTAATTCCTTTGTATATCGAGTTTCTAACCTTTTTTTTTTTTTACAATTTGCTGTTTTTTTTTAAGTATTCATTTTTTTTATATAATTTTTTTCTTTTGCGCTCTGGGTGCGCGCTCCGGGAAGCTTTCAGCTAAGCTCTCCGGTAAGCTTTTCCGAGAGCTCATCTGAAAGCGCACCCAGAGCGCAACTGTCGTTCGTGAAAAAAAATATGAATGAAAAGTTAATAATAATGCAAAACATTTTGTACCATACAAATAAAATTAGTTTTTTTTAATAAGGAAAATGATTATGCATTTCTATAAAAGATTGATGACGTCACTTCGGCGCGCAACGTAAGTGCCCTCGGAAGCGCCTACGTTCGCGGCACATAAACGCACGCAAAAGCGCCTACGATCGCGCCACGTTTGCGCCCCGGAAGCGCCTACGATCGCGCTGCGTAAACGCACCGGAAGTGCTCCGGAGCGCGCAGCGTAAACGCGTCGGGTCATGTGACCCTAAAATAACACTTTTCATTGGTTGCTAACAGTTTTTTTTTACAATGAATGAAATCCCCACCCATTTCCTTCACTTCTTCTTTCACTTTTGTGACTGAAAGACCTGCCTTTTTTGCTGTTCCATATTCCTTGATTAATCATGGCTGCCAGATCATCCAGCAGTGAAGATGACTCCAATGATTTCATTGATGAAGAGCCTCCTCAGCCGAAGGTCAAAGAACATTTCATCTGGAAATTTTTTAAGTTTCCAGCAGACCAGAAGAAGGTGAATGCACCAAAAGTAGAGTGCAGGATCTGCAAACAGGTCCTGTCACGGGGTAACCCCCCAAAAAAATACTCTTTTGGCAACTTCACCATGATTCGCCATGTGGAGAGGAGGCACCCCCAGAATTTTGCCCGGGAAAGTGTCAGGGCTCTGGCACAAGAGGTTCCCAGAGATGGGGCCTCTACATCAACAGGAGGAGCAACTTCTTCTGGAAGAGAACAATCACAGGAGCAGGTAGCAAACATACAACCTGCATTTAACCATGGGGTCGTCAAATGCAGATACTGCAATCAACTCCTCACCTATGGGGAGCAAAGTGTCCTGCTCATGGTTCGAGCATTGGAGAACCATCGCTGCCCTTCCCACCCCTAATTTTTTTCTTTTCTTTTTGCTCCTGTTGAGCAGTTTCCATTCCCTGTTTTTGTTCCTGTTCAGTTAAAAGAAGAAAACCAAAAGTTCTTTTCAGAACTACCTCCAATTCTCATCAAAGAGCTATATTCTTAAAAAATGAAGAGTAAGTGAAATATAGTGCATTGATAATTGAAAGGAGAATGAGTAAGAAAGAACAGAAAGGTATGAGAGGTGAAAGGAAGTGAAGTAGGAGGAATGAAAGAAGGTGAGTGTTAGAAAAGAAAGTTATGACACAGTGAATAAACTGGAGGCCTCATTTCTGAAAAGTGACGCATCGCTACGTGAAAACAGCGATGCGTCACTTTTCTGGACGCACTCCTTATGACATTCCAGATATGTCATATTTAATATATGACTAATCAATTCGCAAGGAGTTACAGATATGTCAGTATTTCTGACATATCTGTAAACACAAAAGTAACGCATTGCAGGAGTGCGTCACAAAAGTGACGCAACTCCAGTAATGTGTCCTTTCACATGGAAAAAGCACCATGTGAAAGGTTTGCTGTGAAGCAGGCGCAAGATTTTGGCGCAACAGCATCCTAAAAGTGACGCACTGCGTCATTATTACCAAGCTTTTTGCAAGGAACACCCCCTCTGCATGCATTATACCTGACACTGTTTTTTAAAAAGTGACGCATCTAGGTACATGGGTCACTTTTTAAAACTCTGCGCCACATTGTATCTGCATCAGGTATAATGTATGCAGAGGGGGCAATCCCTCGCAAAAAGCTTGGTAATAACGACGTACTGAAATCTATAAGATTTCTCTGCGTCACTTTTAGGATGCTGTTGCGTCAAAATCTTGCACCTGCCTCGCATCACTTTTATGTTTACAGATATGTCAGAAATACTGACGTATCTGTAACTCCTTGCAACATGATTCGTCATACATTAAATATGACACATCTGGAATGTCATAAGGAGTGCGCACAGAAAAGTGACGCATAACACCAGCAGTGTAATAAAATGTGCCTCGTTGCACTATATTTAAAAAGTGACGCATCTACATAGATGCGTCACTTTTTAAATATTGCATAACAATGTGCATTTTTTTACACCGCTGGTGCGTCACAAAAATTGACGCACAGGAGGCGCAAAACTAACAGCGCAAGGCCTTCATAAATATGGTCCTGGATTTTCCCCGTGCTTCGCCGGTGCGCGTACCATGCGCTTCCCCCGCGCAAAACGAAAAAAATGTTTTAATGCCCTGCAGGACCCTATTTTAGTCCCTACATCAAACCTAGGGGGTCAGAGGGGGTCTACTCTTCCCCCTTATGGTCATTTGCCCCTTTTTTTTTCAAACCCCTTGTGTCTCGATTTTACCGAGACACAAGATGGCGGCCGCTCCAGACTGTTTAGAATGTTTACAGACACCCAAGAGCCAATCAGCTTTCTGCGCGCAAGTCGCGTGTCGCGCCTGGAGCGCACTCCGGTGCGCGCACCGGAGAGCGCCTATAGATATATATATTTTTTTGAACCTAAATTACTCAAAATCCACTGCAGCACATATCTTGAGACATAGCAAAGGCACATCGGGCTACCAGTCCCTACAATTTTGCCAAGTTTGGTGTAAATCCATTCAGCCGTTCGGGCTAAAAGTGAAATTGACCGCCCTATGGAAATTAACATGGGGAAAATGCGTTTTGGGACCCCCCTTTTATCTCGGCCCCCGCTTGACGTATCCCCCCCAAACTTTCAGGGAAGGACCGGAGCTCGACGAGGCCATTTTCAGGAAATTTTCAGGCAGATTCGTCAACCGGTGCCAAAGTTATTCCAAATAGAATTTTGAGATTTAACATTGAAAAAAATCCTAACTATAACTACCTACTGGCGACCGCCAGTAGGTAATACACACACACACATCTATATATCTATATATTCACTGAAAAAACCATAGGTTATAGACCATATATAGTTAGGAATTCGCATTTACAAAACCTTATTTTACTCACACAAAACCATTGAAATTCCATATATAGTTAGTTGCACAAACTATATATCGCGCACCCGCAATCCACTGCTGATGATGTCACATATTACATCATTCATGACATGGTCAGTGACATCACTGATGACATCACTGATGACATCTCAAATGACATCACTGATGACATCTCAAATGACATCACTGATGACATCACTGATGACATCTCATTTGACATTACTGATCACATCACTGATGATATCATTCATGTGATAATACGATGAACCTCTTCAGACTCTAATATAACCTTAGATACAATCAGGGTAAACAGACACTCACAGACTGTCACTCATCCATGGAGTTACTCACACACCTAGTCAGTCATGCAAAGAATCAATCACACCTCCATTTCCTCAACTATACAGTTATACAAACTTTACTTATTCAAACATATACTAACACATATTTACTCTCTTATACAATCCCTGATACAAGTTCACAATGATCCATACAGCCACTCACACATTCACTGGCTCTTATGCACAGTTATTTACATATGTCAACTCTCACATGTACTGTGTTTTACATATGTACTTACTTTGACATGTAGCACTGAGATATCCATTCACTCACCAATACACTCATGCACACAGTCAACCGCCCATACAGCTGTTTCCACATGCACTTTTGAAACCATACATCTAGTGAATCAACTGCTCACACATCTATGCACAGAGTCATACACCTCCCAGCCACCCACACACACACTCAGTCTCCCATACAAATACTTGGGCAACCAATCAATAACCCATATATTTACTCATATAGCTGCTTATCAACACATGCAACAGTTTACAGAACAACAGACATAATGATGCACAAATTAAGACAGTTTAGTCACTAACCCATGCACTCAGTGAGACACATTTAATCGCTCACTCATACAGTCAGTCATGCACCTACTAAATCCTTCATCCAGACACTTATACATCCACTCATTCTTCAATATGTAAGACATATTTTAACTTTACAGAAACATACAGTCAGTGGATGTTGTCATCAGTGATGTCATTTGAGATGTCATCAGTGATGTCATCAGTGATGTCACTGACCATGTCATGAATGATGTAATATGTGACATCCTCAGCAGTGGATTGCGGGTGCGCGATATATAGTTAGTGCAACTAACTATATATGGAATTTCAATGGTTTTGTGTGAGTAAAATAAGGTTTTGTAAATGCGAATTCCTAACTATATATGGTCTATAACCTATGGTTTTTTCAGTGAATTTTCAAGGTTTTGTAAATGCTAATTCCTAACTATATATGGTCTATAGCCTATGGTTTTTTCAGTGAATATATATATACATACATATATAAACATATATCATCTGTATATCTATATAAATGCAAACATAAATGCATGCATACATATACTTATATGCATACAGATGCATGTTATTTACATGAAAGTTGAAAAAACACTAATAAAAGCAAAGCTAAAAAGCCACCTCATTACAAACAGAATGGCTTTAACTTAAACGAGGGCGAGATCTATTGCATTTTCAATGCTTGTTTACTTTGGTTCCATCAAGAAGGCATTCAGATGTGTCACACATTTGCCATAAATTCTGAATGTTAGCACTCTAGTTGCACATTAGATCACTGTAGTAAAGCTACTGCTCACCAGGGACGTCTGCTGCTGGTATTCAAAGTGCATGTTTCAGTCTGCATGTCAGAATTTTTTTAATGAAATAGAAGAGGATTTGAGAAGTCACTCAAAATGATCCCTAATTTTTCTTTCTGAAGCACTAATCATACTTTCTATGGCAAAATTAACCCCCTCATGTTGTTCCTTTTTAAATTGAGTGTTTTCAGACTTACCACTTCATTCCAATCAAGATGGCTTCTGGTGTGCCATACTTTTGTCATAAGTAAGACTGTTAGCGCTCTAGTTGTTCTTTAGAACACTCTGGGATATTCTGTCATTGGGCTACACTTGGGGTACATCTGGGTAATATTTGGGCTACATTTAGGCTCCTTCGTCTCTGGTGGCCATCTTGGGAGACTGTATGTCAGAATTTTTTAATGAAATTGAAGAGGGTTTGAGAAGTCACTCAAAATGTGCCCTAATTTTTCTTTCTGCAGCACTAATCATAATTCATATGGCACAATATACCCCCTCATTTTGTTCCTTTTAAATTAAATGTTTTAAGAGTTACCACTTTATTCCAATCAAGATGGCTTCAGGTGTGCCATACCTTTGTAATAAGTAGGACTGTTAGCGCTCTAGTTGTTCTTTAGAACACTCTGGGACATTCTGTCATTGGGCTATACTTGGGCTACATCTGGGTGTTATTTGGGCTACATTTGGGCTCTTTTGTCTCTGGTGGCCATTTTGGGAGACTGCATGTCAGAATTTTTTAATGAAATAGAAGAGGATTTGAAAAGTCACTCAAAATGTGCCCTAATTTTTCTTTCTGCAGCACTAATAATACCTTCTATTGCATAATATACCCCCTCATTTTGTTCCTTTTTAAATTAAATCTTTTAAGAGTTACCACTTTATTCCCATCACGATGGCTCCAGGTGTGCTATACCTTTGTAATAAGTAGGACTGTTAGCGCTCTAGTTGTTCTTTAGAACACTCTGGGACATTTTGTCATTGGGCTATACTTGGGCTACATCTGGGTGATATTTGGGCTACATTTGGGCTCTTTAGTCTCTGGTGGCCATTTTGGGAGACTGCATGTCAGAATGTTTTAATGAAATAGAAAAGGATTTGAGAAGTCACTCAAAATGTGCCCTAATTTTTCATTCTGCAGCACTAATCATACTTTCTATGGCAAAATATACCCCCTCATGTTGTTTCTTTTTAAATTAAATGTTTTAAGAGTTACCACTTTATTCCAATCAAGATGGCTTCAGGTGTGCCATACCTTTGTAATAAGTAGGACTGTTACCGCTCTAGTTGTTCTTTAGAACACTCTAGGAGGCTGCAGTAGAACACAAAGGAATCAACTGACAGTCTCTGTCCTTGTTGGATGTACATGTTTTACTGAGAATGTCAGACTTCATTTTCACATGACTGAGAAAGATAATGTGAATTTACAGAAAATATGCTTTCAGTTTAGCTTATAGATCCCCTTCCAAACCACTGTGGGAAAATCATGAGATATTAGTTTTCTTTCAAACAATATTCATGATATCACAGCAGAAGGTTTTTTCACATGGTAAAATCACCTTAGAACCCACCACAATTCCTAAAACGAGTATGGTACCATCAACAAATGATTTATAATGTAACTAAAGTCCTAAAACCCTCTATTAACTACAATGCTTTTTAATGAGGTGCTATCATGTATATTGGTCCCAAGATGGCTGCCAACACTTGTTGGATGAAGTGCTCACAGCCAATCAGATCAGATGTGTGGTTAGGCTCCGCCCAGATATATATCTTTTTTTGAACCTAAATTACTCAAAATCCACTGGAGCACATATATTGAGACCTAGCAAAGGCACATCGGGCTAACAGTCCCTACAATTTTGCCAAGTTTCGTGCAAATCCATTCAGCCGTTCGAGCTAAAAGTGAGGCCAACCGCCCTATGGAAATTAACATGGGAAAAACGCGTTTTGGGACCCCCCTTTTTTCTCGGCCCCCCCTTGATGAAACCCTCCCAAATTGTCAGGGGCTGCTCAGAAACAAAATGTTCCATTTTCCTGAAAATTCCAGCCAATTCCGTCCACAAACGCCAAAGTTATTAGACATAGAATTTTCAAAAATCCCATAGAGAAAAAATCCTAACTATATATACCTACTGGCGACCGCCAGTAGGTAATATATATATATATGTATATATATATATATAAATATATAGATGTACATATATGTATATATATATATATATATATATATATATATATATATTATCGCTCCTGATGCACCTTGTCTGCAACGGGGCACTCGTAGGCGGGTGCCAGAAAACACGGTGGTGCTCCGTGTGATATCGCCGCTCCTTAACTCCCCTCTCCCAGCCGGGAAAGAAGTACGGCACTCGCGGGATAGTTGTCAATCGTTTTTTATTTTTCAACGCCCGCACAGACGCGTTTCGGGTATCCCCTTCCTCAGTGTGTTCACAGATTGTGAACCCAGAAAGCTTGTATTTATTAAAACACTCTCGGTCATGAAGTACAAAAATAGAAATAGGACTGGTCGCCCTTGAGTGTATAATGGGCGCCATCTTGGAACATGCAAAGTTCGACATGTTGTTATATAAACAAGTGTCCAATTATTGTCCTTCATGTTTCGTGATAACAATATTGTTATATTCACCAAAACAGGCAGGGAGAGGGGAGTTAAGGAGCGGCGATATTACACGGAGCACCACAGTGTTTTCTGGCACCCACCTACGAGTGCCCCGTTGCAGACAAGGTGCATCAGGAACGATACTATATTTCCAACGGAGGCACCGACTCGAGACCGGATTTGGCAGTAAAAACACGAGGAAGATCAAACAAAACCCAAGAAGAGGTCGAAAAACGAACCAGGCGGTAAAGCGACCACAAAGAGAATCAGGTAAGCTGCGACTTCGCAGAACATCATTTTTCACATGCCACAATACATTCCGGTCTGAAGGGTCTTGGCGAGGGACAGCTGTCAAGGTTGTAAAAACCACGGACACCGGGACCGGTGTTCCATAACTGAACAGCTACAATGTTCAGTGAATCAGCGCGGGAGGAAGCAGCCACAGGGATTTTTAAAAAGAAAAGGGATGGAACCGCACGCGGCAACGCGGCGAAGAATACGAAAACAACAGACACTCTAACAGTAAAGTACATGGAGTTGGAGAGGTTATATGAATGAGAAATCCATAAGTGGTGGGAGGCGACCTCCCTCCAAAACTACACCGAAGTGGAGAGGGTCCCACGCGGTTTGCGAGTCTATACAATACCTGCCGATGAAAACCCCGACCCGAGTCTACTAGAGGAATGGACCCAACACACAGCTGCATATTGTAAAGGCAGTCTGGAGATACTAGTCAAATTCGCATGGAGCGATAGAGCTAAAGCCCTGGATGAGATTAAAATACTGGAAGATGAACTTGAAAAGAACACCGACAAAGCAACACAAGATGAATTTAAAGAAAAGATGAAAACAAGATTGCAACAATATTAGTTGAAAATCCGACAAAGGTAAGAAGAAAAATTCGACCGAGATGAAAGAGATTACTCCATGGGTCGAATTCTAACATTTGCGAAAAAATTTGACGGACCAATAAAAGAGATGAACAATGTTGGACCCGGGCCTTTGTGGCTGGTTCACCCCTAAACTTTTTGCTTTTTAAATGGTGACCTGGTGATAGTGATTTTTGGTTTGTGCGCACTTTCACTGTGTCCCAGTGGAAAGTGCGTGCGCACTCTGAGTGCGTGGAGTAAGGTTGGCCTGCCCTCCCATAGGAATGCATGGGGAATGTCTGTGTCCCTAGTAGTTCCTGATGCATGAGGCGTGCATGCTCGAATTTGGTATGTGCAAACTCGTGAGAGTGAATGCTTCGCAATGATATATGTGGAATGACTGTGTCTTGTGTAGAAATACCACTTCTAGGAGTTGGCATATTAATATAAAATATGCCTGGCGTGTGATTGGGTGGAGCTGGCTGGTGAGCCTGGCTCCAGGATGGCTGGATGGGTCTGCCCGGTGGTGAGTGTGAGATTAGCATGATGATGGCTGGGGAGGGCTGCACCTGGTCCCTGATGGGCTTGGACCTTCCCCACACAATGCTGGCTCCACCCCCTGTGGTGCGACTGATGACCCTAGCCCTGCCAGTGAATGAAATGGGTGGTTGAGCCATCAAAAGTGCTCCAAAACCAGCTGCGACTGGTTTCTCCCCCACCCTGCACCCTTAGACAAAAGAATGTGGTGTATAAAAATGGGGCTGTGTCCCCACAGATGTGGTTCTCTTCCAGGATCGTGCCTGAGGGGGCTGCTGCTGCTGGGCCAGAGGACCGCCACTTGGACTGCCTCCCTGCCTGGAGGCCCAGTGAGCTGGCTCTGGGCAGAGCCTTGCCCCCCTGCCTACCTAAGGACTGTGCTGGAACTCTGCCCTACTGAGGGCACCTGGGAGCGCTGTGCTTGTGCTCCAGCGCCTGGGAGCACTGGTACTTTGTCCTAAAGCGCTTGGGAGCGCTGGCTTCCTCTCTAGCACCAGGAATTGCTCTAACTGTGCCTATAGCGCTTGGGAGCGCTTCATCTGTGTCTTTAGCACAGGTAGCGCTTTATTTTGCACCGATAGCGCTTAGGAGCGCTTTATTGCCCACCAGCACTGGGGAGTGCTTTGCCTGCCTAGCGAGTGCCCACCTCGCTTATTTTTGATTAATTTGCCCCCTGGCAGGTGCCCACCCTGCCAGGGACTTTGCCGCTATATTTTGAGTTTACCTCGAGGGAGCCCACTCCTCGGTAAACTCACCCCCACCTGGAAGTGCCAGAGACGGGCCGTCGCGCTGCCCGCGACGACCCGGAAGTGTTCCTGCCGGCCGGCCAATCACAGCACGGCCCCGGGAGAAGCAACCGGAAGTCCCGCCTCGCCGCCGGGAGAGAAGAGCCCAGCAGCGAGGAGAGGCGGCGGAAAGGTGCAGGCGGGGCTCCGTTGCGGAGAGGAGAGCCCCGCCGCCCACATGAGGAAGATCTGCAGGCGCCAGCAGGGCTCCGGTGGCAGAGAGGAGTCCCACCGCCCAGGAAGAGCCCCGGACCTTCCCCTCCGGACCCGGTGAGTGTGGCAGTGCCGGAGGGAGGGGCGCCGGGACACATTGTCGGTGTCCGCCCCCCCTCGCGCTCGTGGGTGTGCGAAGCCATGAGGGCTTCAGGCGGCATCTTTGTTTGTTGGAGCCACGAGGCTCCGGAGGCCATCCCTTTTCACTGCTGAGCGGCCCCAGTTGGCAGAGGGCCACTCCATCAACTCTTGTGGGCATAATTATTTCTCGAGTCCCCCGAGAGGGACTCCAACGTTCTGAAGGGCACAAGGGGTGATAGAGCGGTGCCACTTGGCAGCGGGTCGCTCCCCCTGGTGTTGGCCCATTTGTTTAGAGCCCCAGAAAGGCTCTAAATAAATTGCGTATTGTAGAGCCCAGCGAGGCTCTTTGGGGGACAGAAGATTTGGTCAGAGCCTGCGAGGCTCCAGCGTTGACCCTCATTATATACACCAGTTGCCCAGCACTTTGTGGGCAACTGCCACGTTTAGGCCCCCCCTGACACTGGGACGCAGGGCGTCCTAGCTCCAACAAGGCCAGAGGGCCTAGGGACTGCCACAGGTTGTGGCTCATGTGAGTTTTGCGCAATTGCTTGTGCTTGCACCTCTGAATGTGTTCTTATGCATCATGTGTTTTTCCCCGTTTTGACACCGCTGAATGTAGGTTCTGCATCATGTGTTTTCTTTGCATACACCTCTGAATGTGTTCTTATGCATCATGTGTTTTTCCTTGTTTTGACACCGCTGAATGTAGGTTCTGCATCATGTGTTTTCTTTGCAAACACCTCGGAATGTGTTCTGATACATCATGTGTTTTCTTTCCCTACACCGCTGAATGTTAATGCATCATGTGTAATGTTCCTATGCTTATACCCCTAGATGTTGGTGATTCTTAGGTGGTTGTTTTCTCCTAGTACAGGTGTTGCTAGTGAGGTCTTGGTTCCCTGCGCAATATTTTCCTATGGTGGTTAGGTTTGTGTAGGAGGTACTTACCCTTTACCAGTAATTACTGGTTGTGTGCTAATTTGTGCTACATTTTCTAATTGGTTCTACAAAGTGTTCTATGTGCTAATTACTATTCCTAAAAAGTGATGATTCCTGACAGTGGTCCAGGTGGCCCTGTCTTGTACATATCCCCTGTAAATCTTGCCCGTGCCTGTTGGCACATTGTAAAGTGTGTGTTTATCTAATGTGTTTTTGCTATAATACAAAGGCTATTTTTATATAACCTGGTGTGGAGTTTCCTTTGTGGTGGGCCTTGGGTGTTGTTGCTGGGTGCGCGCGCAAACACTTAACCTACATAGCCTCCAAGTTTAGCCTAGCTGCTCGCGTCACGTTACCTAGAGGGTGAGCAGGGGTTATCATGGTGTGTGACTCCCTTGCCCTGACGTGGAAGTGGTGGTCTCTGACTGACGTTGGCGCAAGCCTTGGCCAGCCAGAGATCCCGTTTCTAACAAACAAGAAGAAATCAAATCCAACTCATATACCGGCAAGAGTGGAAACTTCAGAATCTGAAGTCACAGAAAACGAACTCTCAGGAGAAGACATTGCCGTCCATCTGGGATAAGCAATAAGACCCCTTTTCACGTGGAGTTCGACATCATCCGCCAAACACGGTCGAGGGGGGAAAAGCAAACCCCCGGAACAGGACGACGCCAAACAAGGAGGGGCGGCTGGAAGAGGAAGAGGCAGGGGAAACACTCCAGTCAGAGTGACCAGAAGAGGCAGATGGTAAAGGAAGTGGATACACTCACGATAGTCAATCTGAGTGGGACACAACTAACAGAAACTGAAGAATCTGTCCTAAAGTTGGGACTCTCCTTCTGTCCCCAAACCAAATTGCAATTCACTCAAACGAGAATAGACCTCTTTAAATTCACAAGAAAATTAAAACTGCATACATTTTTCAAAACTAAACCAACTATTAAAGAAACCAGACAAATGAAAACAAAGATGAAGGACACTGACTTACTCACACTGGACGATTTAACAACATTGGAAATACTGGAAGAAATGAGACAGGAGACTATAAGAGATGACAATGACACCTCAACCCTGACCCAGAGAAGCAGAAATGTGGGAGTGGATCAGGAGGCTCCATTAAGTCCGTTCAAACCAGTATCACAATTCCTGCCTCAAACACCACAGGATGCCATTGACGTCTTTTCAGAGGCAGTGATAAAAGATTTAGTAAAATTCCGATCCAGGGAGAAGACAGTGAAACCCGGCACAGCAAAAACAAAAAATCTCACCAAATCTCAAGCCATCGCACTAAAAGGACTAGAGGATGATCCTAGTGTTATATACAAACCTTCGGATAAGGGAGGTAACATTGTCCTATTATCAAGAGAACAATATGTAGGAGAAGCGTTAAGACAGCTCAAAGACAGAGATCATTATGAACTGACAACAATGAAAAGATATCAGGAAAGCATCAATGAATATCATGCTCTGATCCAAAAGTGGCATAATAAAACCATGTTGAGTACTGAGGAATATTTGTTTCTAAGAACTACGAATCCTATCATTCCAACGTTTTACCAACTACCCAAAATTCATAAGGACACTAGGGTCCCACCAGGAAGACCAATAGTTTCCTCGATAGGAAGTCTCACTGCAAATATGTCAATTTTTATGGACCATTTCTTATTTCAGTCAGTTCTAACCTTGGATTCCTATATTAGGGATACCAAGGACTTCATCTCACATATTGAAGGACTTACGTGGGAGCCAGACTATACACTGATGGTTCTAGACATCACGAGCCTCTATACGAGCATTGAACATCCACAGGGCCTGAAGGCAGTAGAATACTTCTGCAAGAAAAGAGCTTTGAAATTTGCAGGACATAGCACAATGCTGCTTGAAATTACTGAATTCTGCTTGCTGAATAATATCTTTCTCTTCCAGGGGGACCTCTACAGACAGGTCTCGGGGACCGCGATGGGCACCTGCTTCGCCCCCAGCTACGCATATTTATTCGTGGGCTGGCGGGAGGAGCAGGTGGCCCGGTCTGCGGGGAACATGAAATGGACAGCGAAAATTGTCACCTGGTATCGAGTGTGAAATGGAACTGTGGAGAGTGCAAAACAATACATGGAACATCTAAATGATAATAACAACAATTTACGATTCTCGGGCGAGATTAGCTCAGTGGCAGTGAGCTATCTCGACCTGAGGGTCGAAATCAAGAATAATCAAATTACCACCTCCTTGTTCCGAAAACCAACGGCAGGTAACAGCATTCTACATGCGGCTAGTGGACACCCAGTGAAACTAAAACAAAGCATTCAATATGGCGAACTATTACGCCTGAAACGGAACTGTTCAAGAGAGGAAGATTTCCAAAAGGCTGCAGAGGAAAGTATAGAAAGATTTTCAGCTAGAGGCTATGATATGAAACATCTGAAAAACACACTTAATAAAGTGACAAGAATACCCAGAGAACATCTACTGCGGAAGAACAAAGAAGAAAAGGAAAAGGAAGATTCATTCTGTATGATCACAACTTTCTCTGAAGATGCAAATTTCTTAAAACAGACACTGCAAAAAAACTGGCATATACTAACGACTCATCCCATTATCGGAATGGATATTTCATCCGGACCTCTGGTGACATTTAAGAAAGCAAAATCTCTAAAAGATAAACTGGTCCACAGTCATCTGGATAATGTTCCATTAAAATCAAACTCTCTTGCAGCAATGAAAGGCTTCTTCCCTTGTGGAAGATGCAAGTCATGCGTACAAAGCAAAAGAGTATTGGGCTACGAGGTTCCAGGTTTAAGAGATAGAAGACCCATAAATAAGTTCATAACATGCCAAACCACACATGTGGTTTACTGCTTGATGTGTCCGTGCAAGTTGAAATACATAGGGAGCACGATAAACGTTGTAAAACTGAGAATATTAGAGCATATGCGTGTCATCGCCAATAAAGATCTGACATATCCGGTGGCGAGACACTTCGTAATCAAACACAGGAGTAACAGAGATCTGCTCCAATATTTCGGGCTGGATCATATCCCGACACACATAAGTGGCGGAGATATGACATTGAAACTAAGAAGACTGGAATCCAGGTTTATCATCGACTTGCAAACAAAAAATCCTGGGGGACTGAACAGTGGGGAAGAACTCGCAGTCCACCTAGGGAACTAATCCATCCCTTTTTGATAAAGACCCCATGAAATCAATGTGGAATGAACATCAGACTTTGAAGTACTTTCACGATATGCCGATACAAGGCGTAATAACAGAGGACAACGGGCGGCTCCAATACATGGAACCGCCAAACGCCGATCCACGGCAAGATCGTAGTTAAAATGTGCAAATTAATGCTTAAAGTTTGTTTTGGTGAATATAACAATATTGTTATCACGAAACATGGAGGACAATAATTGGACACTTGTTTATATAACAACATGTCGAACTTTGCACATTCCAAGATGGCGCCCATTATACACTCAAGGGCGACCAGTCCTATTTCTATTTTTGTACTTCATGACGAGAGTGTTTTAATAAATACAAGCTTTCTGGGTTCACAATCTGTGAACACACTGAGGAAGGGGATACCCGAAACGCGTCTGTGCGAGCATTGAAAAATAAAAAACGATTGACAACTATCCCACGAGTGCCGTACTTCTTTCCCGGCTGGGAGAGGGGAGTTACAGAGCGGCGATATATATATAGATATATATATATATATATATATATATATATATATATATATATATATTCAACAAATGTTGGTTCAGGTCTCCGTCCGGTTTTGGCACAGCTTGCAGGTGCGTAGCTTCTTGCGGTGGAACCAAACCGCTTAGTATTACAACTGAGTATCCCGTAGAACACAATATCCCATGGGAAACAAAAAGAAGCCGCCACTCCAATTTTACTTGAGACAACACTTAATTTATTCTTAAATCCATTGCAGCATATTCACAGCAAAAAAAACAACACGTTTCGTTAGCTCCCCACTAACTTGATCACGGTTGTTTCAAACACTGTTTGCTGGTTGTGTTTTAAAATTGGGAGTTCCCGCCCACCTCAGTCACATGATCACATCCATATGTTTTATTTCACAATTGGATTCTGGGATATGTAGTCCAAATCTCTATCAAGTGCAAATAATATCAAAACTTTCCCCAATTATTTACAGTTTTACTCCCTGTTTCCCTTCTAATTCTAAGTATTCAACAATATTTTCACATTTTCTTTTTCATTAAAGTCACATATTTTGCGCTTTTCTTTAGATGTTATTCATTGTTACCACCTTTAGGTTTCAACTGATTATAAGAAAAAGAAGCGGTAAGGGAATACAGGGTACATTTTTTACCAATAACATTGTCTCTTTATCAGTTGACAAAGACCGAAATAAACACATGCAGATACTTTCTTGATAAATGTAAAAAGCCGACATCCACTCTTGGGACATTAACACAACAACAATAGAATATATCCAAACAGCGCAACACAGCAGCAGAAAGATGGAGAAAAAAGAAGCTAAAAGGAAAGAACATGTAACAAGTATGTTCGAAAAGAAAAACATGGAGAAAGTTCAAAATAAACAAAATGAAACACCAAAAGACGACATAAAAAGCAAAATAAGACATTGGGAAAAATTGAACAGAAAAGAAATCAACAAGTCTTGGGAATTAATTGCTTCGCACAAATACCTGGAAGCAGAAAGAGTCCCAAGAGGACTTAGAATTATGTTTATGCCAAGCCAACAGGATGTTACCAATTTAAGAATAAATTAAGTGTTGTCTCACGTAAAATTGGAGTATATATATATAGTGCAGCATGTTGGAATAAATACTTTTTCTTGAGTTTAATTCATGGAGTCAGTGCCTTCCTTACATCGCTTTGGAAATTGTATTGGTAAACAATATATATATATATATATATATATATATATATATATATATATATATATATATATATATATATATAATAGTCCAAATGCTCTCTCCCAAGGAAGAAAAAGAGCGCGACCCAGCTCCGGGGACAAACCAGGCTTTATTCCATTGACATCGCAAGGTAAGTGAAGTCACGAAACGCTTGGGCAGACACGTTTCAGCCGTCCATTCGGCTTCTTCAGTGCCGGTTCCTTGGGCTTCTTGATGTTCTTGAAAGTGGAGCGATGTTTTGTTAATGTCCGGACCACTCCCAGTCAGGTGGTCTCTTGTTCCTCCTTCACTTTGCGATTGTAACTAGCCTTGTGCTCGCCCATCTTGTAGGTGCATGCTGGTTGATGGAGTCCGTTGAGGAAGCCATATACAGTGATAGGCAAACCTGACATCAAGTGATGCCCCAATTTGCATTGGATACAGTTCCCAAAAAACAGCCACAATTGCCTGGAAATGTTCAGCCTTTTCATTTGACCCCTTATCTGGCAATCAGTGTTGCCTACTCTCTCCCCTTCAGTCCAAGGTACATCTGAACCGTAGGGGGGGACGACGCGTTTGTTGTTTAAAATACAGTCCAAGTTTCATTGCTGGTTTAACACGTTGCTCCAGAACGAGAGGGTGCATCGCTTGCAGCGCCTGCTGGCTGGCTAAACACAAAGTCCAAATGCTCTCTCCCAAGGAAGAAAAAGAGCACGACCCAGCTCCGGGGACAAACAAGGCTTTATCCCATTGACAGCGCAAGGTAAGTGAAGTCACGAAACACTTGGGCAGACGCATTTCAGCCGTCCATTCGGCTTCATCAGTGCCGTTTTCATGGGCTTCTTGATGTTCTTGGAAGTGGAGCTATGTTTTGTTAATGTCGGGACCACTCCCAGTCAGGTGGTCTCTTGCTCCTCCGTCACTTTGCGATTGTAACTAGCCTTGCGCTCCCCATCTTGCAGGTGCATGCTGGTTGATGGAGTCCGTTGAGGAAGCCATATACAGTGATAGGCAAACCTGACATCAAGTGATGCCCCAATTTGCATTGGATACAGTTCCCAAAAAACAGCCACAATTGCCTGGAAATGTTCAGCCTTTTCATTTGACCGCTTATCAGGCAATCAGTATTGCCTACTCTCTCCCCTCAGTCCAAGGTACATCGGAACCATAGGGGGGGCGACACATTTGTTGTTTAAAACACAGTCCAAGTTTCGTTGCAGGTTTAAAGCGTTCCTCCAGAACGAGAGGGTGCGTCGCTTGCAGCGCCTGCTGGCTGGCTAAACACAAGTCCAAATGCTCCCTCCCAAGGAAGAAAAAGAGCGTGACCCAGCTCCGGGGACAAACAAGGCTTTATTCCATTGACAGCACGAGGTAAGTGAAATGACGAAACGCTTGGGCAGACGCGTTTCAGCCGTCCATTCGGCTTCATCAGTGCCGGTTCCATGGGCTTCTTGATGTTCTTGAAAGTGGAGCAATGTTTTGTTAATGTCGGGACCACTCCCAGTCAGGTGGTCTCTTGCTCCTCCTTCACTTTGCGATTGTAACTTGCCTTGCGCTCACCCATCTTGCAGGTGCATGCTGGTTGATGGAGTCCGTTGAGGAAGCCATATACAGTGATAGGCAAACCTGACATCAAGTGATGCCCCAATTTGCATTGGATACAGTTCCCAAAAAAAAAAAAAAAAAAAAATATATATATATATATATATATATATATATATATATATATATATATATATATATATATATATATTCACTGAAAAAACCATCGGTTATAGAACATGTCATAAATGATGTAATATGTGACATCATCAGCAGTGGATTGCGGGTGCGCGATATATAGTTAGTGCAACTAACTATATATGCGAATTTCAATGATTTTGTGTGAGTAAAATAAGGTTTTGTAAATGCTAATTCCTAACTATATATGGTCTATAACCTATGGTTTTTTCAGTGAATTTTCAAGGTTTTGTAAATGCTAATTCCTAACTATATATGGTCTATAACCTATGGTTTATTCAGTGAATTTCAATGGTTTTTTAATAGCAAATATCAAAAGCTGTAAAATGTATTCTTCTATTAAAGGAAAAATATATTTTATATGTATTTAATATAATTTTTTTATGTATACATTTTTTTTTTTAATTATTTCTTTTTGTTTCGCTACCGGTCCGCGCACCGGGTATCTTCCCGTTAGCTCAATTTGGTGCCGCGACCCGTTCCGCGCACCGGGAAACGTTCCGTTAGCGCAACTGCCGCGTTCGAAAACAACATCATGGCGCGTCGCGTAAGCGCGACGTATCAAGTTGCCGCGTAATGCGACTTATGACGCGCCGCGTTAGCGCACTCGGAAGTGCTCTGGAGCGCGAACCGAGGGGCGAAGCGCAGCACCCCGGAAGCGCTCCGGGTGCGTAGCGGGACACGTAAGCGTAAAAGGTCATGTGACCTGAAAATAACACTTTCCATTGGTTTAGAACATTTTTTTTCCCAAATGATGAAAGCCCCACCTTTTTTCCTCACTCTGACTTTCAACTTTGTGAGAGGAAGACCTGTTTGTGATTATTCAGTGATGGCATCAGTAGTAGCTGCAGCTGGTGGACCCCCACCACCACCACAACCACCTAGTAAGGAAGGTCCACCAGTTCCTTCCAAACCCAGAGGAAGAGGAAGAAGAAGAGGAAGAAGAGGTAGAGCAGAGGCAGTTCTTGCCTGAAGAGCCCCGGCAATCCCACCGCAAAGACCATTTTATATGGCAAGTTTTTTCTTTCCCTCGAGGGCAAAAAAAGGTCAATGCCCAGCTGGTGACTTGCCTCATTTGCAAAGCAGTTCTGTCCCGGGGCACAGACAAAAAGTATTGTTTTAGGAACTATACTATGCACCGCCACATGCAGAGGTGGCATCCAATTAATTACAGCGTTGCTGAGGTGCGTCACCTCCAGGATAACCCGCCAACTCCTGTGGCCAGTACATCGTCACAGGAAACTCTATCTGGACCAGAGGCGAGGGAGACGGTCCCAAGTATTCAAAACAATTTTGCGCACATGAAGCTAGTGTGAATTTATTGTGGTGCACTACTTTGTTATGGGGAGAGGAGTGTCAATTTAATGAATAGACCATTTGAAAACCACAAGTGCTCAAAACGCTCCAAGAAGTAATTTTGTTTTTGCTCCTGTTGAGCCCTTTCTAATGCCTGTTTTTCGTTGTTCCCCCACCAAAAAAAAAAAATTAATTGTTCAAAAAATACAAACAAAAAAATGTTCAGAAAAATAATAAAAAAAATATAAAACAACAAAAACAAAAAAAAAAATTTTCAGAACTACCTCCCATTTATAAAAAAATGCTAAAATGTTTAGCACTCTGGCAATCTCTTTTTTTTTGATTCGCTTCCCTGTTCACGCGCCGGTGCGCGAACCGGAAGCGAACCAAAAAAAAAAATGAAAAAAAAATAAAGAGTGAGAATAAGGGAAGGAGACAGAGAGAATAATGTTAAAAGAAAGACAGCTAGAGGGAGTAACACAGAGATACTGTATAATAGATAATTATACAAAGAAAAGATGTAAGAGGGTAAAATTGAGAAAAAGAAAATAGATAAGGAAGTGAAAGAAAAAAAGAGAGTAGAAGAATAATAAACAAGAGTTACTTGGAGAATGTGAGTGAATGTTCAAATTAAAAAGAAAGAGAGTAAAGGATGTGGAGTGAGAGGTAGGGATAGAACCGGACTAAAACAACAACCCTGAGGGAAGGTGTTAAAAAAACAGTGAGTGAAGGTAAATAGGAATAAAACAAGGTGTATGATAGTGAATAAGGTTAACACATGTGGAATGACAGAGAGAAAAAACAGAAAGAAGAAAAGAAGAAGTGACAGAAAAGGAATATTTGAAGCAGCAAAGAAATGTAAATAACATAGTGTGCCTGAACTACAGGGAGAAAGCATAATGAACAACTAGTAAAAGAGTGAAGAGACAGAGACAGTGAGAGTAAGAGAGACGGACTGAGTGAAAAGGAGTGAGGAACTGTGAGAACAGAGGGACTGACAAAAGGAGTGGAAGGAGTGGAGTAAGTAAGTAATAAAAAAGGAATGAGGGAAAAAGCAAAGGAAGGAAACTGAGGGTTAAGGAAATAAAGCAGTGGAACTAATAGAAGTTGAATGTGATAGAGATGTAAGGGAAAGAGTACTAAATACTTACCTTATAGTTGTTGTTAACTTCATCACTTATAATTTTTTTACTTTCAATCTGTGAAAGAAAGAACAAAAATTTGAAAAATATTAAAACATGTATTTAAAAAATAGAAAAGACAAGGCAAAAGGTTGAAAATCATACAATTTTCCAAAAGAAATAAAGTTAGAGATAAACATTCAGAAAGGAAAATAAAGTAACGGTGAAAGACAGACAGAGACAAAAAGAAATAGAAATAGAGTAAATTACTAAGAGAATAAAAAGTAGGAAAGATTCAGTGACAGAAAAGAAGGATAGAAGAGAAAAATAAACTGAAGATGTGTAAGATACTAAAAGAATGTGAGTAAGGTAAACTAAATAAGGAAAGGGTGAATAAATAAAAGAGAGTGAGGAAGAGAGGGGACAGAGGAAGTGAAGGAAAGAGTGTCAGATACAAACTGATTGCAACAAAAAAAGAGAACCCAAAAATATTTAATTTCGAAAACAAAGGGAGGAAAGATGGAAAAGAGAAGCGAAGAAGAGGGTCTAAAAGCTGGCAAATGGTGCATGAGAGAAAAGAAAAAAGCAGAGTTGGAATAAGGAAACAAAGGTTGAAAGATAAGTGGAGTTAGAGAACAAGGGTGAAAGAGAATAAAACAAAAGGCAATGTGAGTATGTAAAGAGGATTGATAGTAGGTAGTAAAAGACGAGTGAGCATGAGACAAGACGAGTACAAAATAAAAATCACAATACAAAGTATAGAATTAATAGACCGTCATGATATATAATTGCTGCAGTTACAAAAGTCCTTCCTGATATTGACAACTGCGAAGCCACAACATTTTTAATTAAAGTTGTCAATTTAGTTCCATCAGGCCTACATCGTTGGAACATTAAAATGACATACTGGCCATAACTTCGTATAAATATTGTGGACATCATTGCAGACTTACCTTGGCTACACTCCATGTTTTGATCGGCTGCTTTTACTAGCTTATTAAAGGATACTGATTTACTGTCAGGCAAAGTTAAATATATAAATCTTTCTAAATCTACACTAGTAGTATTTGATAGCCTACAGTTCTCGCAGTCATGCTGCCATTGATAAGAAAGGCCAAACAGATAATCTACATCTACACCTTCATTTTGCAATACATCAAGCATATACATTAAAAACTCCTGACAATCCTGCTGAATATTTTGAGAGAATTGCGTTTGACCTGAACATTTGTCTACGAGATTTCGAATTTCAGACACACCTTCTATTTTTCTTCTATCAGTGCTACATTTATCTAACACAGAATTCAACAAACAGCAAAATCTTTGATCCGAATTGACCACAATCTGTTCTTTTAATGTTTCTAGAGAAAAGACAACATTAACCACTACATTAGCATAGCAGTTGACACCAGAACTATTTTCAAATTGAAAACCAACAACATCTTGAACAGCATCCATTTTCTTTCTAGAAATAGAGTAATTACTAAGAGAATAAAAAGGAGGATAGATTCAGTGACAGAAAAGAGGGATAGAAGAGAAAAATAAACTGAAGATGTGTAAGATACTAAAAGAATGTGAGTAAGGTAAACTAAATAAGGAAAGGGTGAATAAATAAAAGAGAGTGAGGGAGAGAGGGGACAGGGGAAGTGAAGGAAAGAGTGTCAGATACAGACTGAGTGAGGCAACAAAGAAAGATAAATGAGTGAAGGTGAGTTATACTAACTGATTGCAACAAAAAAAGAGAACCCCAAAATATTTAATTTCGAAAACAAAGGCAGGAAAGATGGAAAAGAGAAGCGAAGCAGAGGGTCTAAAAGCTGGAAAATGGTGCATGAGAGAAAAGAAAAGAGCAGAGTTGGAATAAGGAAACAAAGGTTGAAAGATAAGTGGATTAGAGAACAAGGGTGAAAGAGAATAAAACAAAAGGCAATGTGAGTATGTAAAGAGGATTGATAGAAGGTAGTAAAAGACGAGTGAGCATGAGACAAGACGAGTACAAATTAAAAATCACAATACAAAGTATAGAATTAATTATACATGTTAAATGGTTTATTTTTGCTGTTCTCAGAATATATCACATTTCACTAAAAACAGTGAGTTGAAGGTATTCATCATATAACAGCGGGAAAAAAAAACACAATCAAAATGATTGTGTTTAAAAAACCCATATAATATAACAAATCAGAAATCAGAACTCATCAAAAGTACACTTACTTTCCATGATGTTGAATGATATGCTATGAACAGCTTATACTCTGTTGTGCTCTGAAAAATCCGTGCCCGCCACTTTCTGAAAGAAAAGCTCCTTCTTTTTGAGTAATATATTAGAAACAATAAATGACTTTTCGCTCTCTACTGCACTTCTCCTCAAGGCCAAACGTGTAAGAGCCATTTTAAACTCTTCGAATTCCTCAAAGCAAATCCCGAGATTTTCATTTTTCCCAGACTTTCAGAAAGAAAACGTCGACAATCACTTTCACAATCTTGTACTAATAATATCTCCCCTTCTAGCTTACTCATGTTTCACATTTCCTATTACATTGATACCACTTACTATGAGGCACACTTACACTACCTCTATGACATTTCCAATTTTTTCATTCTCTTGATCTCAGTTACTAACAAAGCAATTTAAAACAACAGAGTAAATCATATCAACTCTTTGAATCATTATAGGCCAGTTATGTACCTCTATGACTACTTTACATTTTTAATTATCATGATCACTCTTATTCACAAAGCAATTTAAAACAGCAGACTAAAATTTATCAACTGCTCCAATCTTCGTAGGCCACTTACCTTCCCTAAAATTTTGGTTGTAAAAACGCTAGGTAAGAATTTTTTAAGTCAAAAGGTAAACGTTTTTTGAAAGTAAAAACAGAATCATTGCAGAATGACCAGCCATTTCCAAATTTTAAATAAGCTGTGTAATGTCCTGAAGTTGTTGAAGGACCGTCATGATAATTGCTGCAGTTACAAAAGTCCTTCCTGATATTGACAACTGCGAAGCCACAACATTTTTAATTAAAGTTGTCACTTTAGTTCCATCAGGCCTACATCGTTGGAACATTAAAATGACATACTGGCCATAACTTCGTATAAATAATGCGGACATCATTGCAGACTTACATTGGCTACACTCCATGTTTTAATCGGCTGCTTTTACTAGCTTATTAAAGGATACTGATTTACTGTCAGGCAAAGTTAAATATATAAATCTTTCTGAGTCTACACTAGTAGTACTTGATAGCCTACAGTTCTCGCAGTCATGCTGCCATTGATAAGAAAGGCCAAACAGATAATCTACATCTACACCTTCATCTTGCAATACATCAAGCATATACATTAAAAACTCCTGACAATCCTGCTGAATATTTTGAGAGAATTGCGTTTGACCTGAACACTTGTCTAATAGATTTCGGAATTCAGACACACTTTCTATTTTTCTTCTATCAGTGCTACATTTCTCTAACACAGAATTCAACAAACAGCAAAATCTTTGATCCGTATTGACCACAATCTGTTCTTTAAATGTTTCTAGAGAAAAGACAACATTAACCACTACATTAGCATAGCAGTTGACACCAGAACTATTTTCAAATTGAAAACCAACAACATCTTGAACAGCATCCATTTTCTTTCTGCTTACAATTTCGGGTTCATCGACTTATCGTGTTTTTGCTACAACCTCCCTACTATTGGTCACATTTGTTCATTTCCGGCCTACCACACGTTTTTCAAATAAAGGATATTGAGGCAAATGTGGCGCATACTCTCTTCTTAACCTATTGTATTCCTTAACACAATCTAGATCTGCACAAATGTTTGTGACATCACACTCAATCAAGTACAAACCAGATAAAGTTCTGACTCGTGATAATGCCACATAAGCCATACCCTCCTTGAACACAGAACTGCCAATATTCACCAAAGCACTGTCTACACTTAAACCTTGCGATTTATGAATTGTCACCGCATATGCCAAGCAAACAGGATACTGCTTACGGCGAACATATAAGTCTTTAACAAGCAAACACCTAGCAGAGCAACGACCAATTTGCTGCACATCCTCATTGCCATCAAATTTAATTTTTATAAATTCAATTCCATCTCTATTTCTGTATTTCTCAAAATCAACAACATTACCCATTGATCCATTTACCAGACCTCTTTCAACATTTAAATACGGCAATTTAAGCACACATTCAGAGTCTTTTCAAAACCAGCAGTCTTAGATATAGTCTTCTCTAAAGAATCCAATTTAGATTTCAAATTTTCAGACAAAATAATTGTTGCTCCCATATGCTCAATTCTGTCAATAGCTTCCAGTTTCACTATGTCTTGGTTTTCTAAATTCAACATTTTGTTGTTGAAGATGGAACATTCTTGCAGAGTTGGCATCAAACATATCCCAGATTTCTTCTCAGTAATTTTCTCAAAAATATTCTCTGGCAGAACGTCTTCATCTGGATACAAATTTGACAGTAATCGTGCATGTAAAGCTTCCTTCCCATGCTCAGTCACTTTTCCGATTCTAACATCTTGTAGAATATTCTTATAATCTTCATCCTTCGCCTGACGCATATTTTCACGCAGTTCAGCATAATTGAAGTTTAACCATATATTAACGTTGCCAATGCTCCCTAGGCACTTCCTGGTATCTTCATGCGTAAGCAGTTTAAACACTGGTTGTCCTTTCACTGGTGTCAGCTGCAGAAGATCACCGGAAACAATGATGTGTTTGCCACCAAATAACACATCATACTCTGTTTTAAGAACTTCTTGCATTCTCAAATGCACAAAGGCAAGCATGACATTGGAAACCATTCTTACTTCGTCAATGATAAGAAGTTTCATCTTCTTTAGGACTCTTGAAACTTCACAACAAGCATCTCCAGATAACTTGTGGTATTGTAATTTGTTATCATGCTCCACTGGCAGCATCAGTAGATGATGCAAAGTAATACCTTTAATGTTATGTGCTGCCAGTCCAGTTGGAGCGGTGACAACACAAGACAGCGATGACTCAGTCCTTTTCTGCAAATAACATGAAATTGCTTTAATGAGGAAACTCTTTCCAGTTCCTGCTTCTCCACACACGTACAGTCGGACAGGCTACAACGACGTACATGAGCACTCTTTCTTCTCATGACTTAATCCATGATCAATTTGGTTGGTAACTTCGTCATATATTTTCCTCTGCTCAACGTTGAGTTGTCTTTCCAAATCTTCTAAGTTAACCGTATCCTCCTGAGCATGTGCCATGGCTCTTTCCACTTCAATCACGGCAGTGGCAGCTTCATTTTCGATAACTGGTCCTCCTAGTGGATCCTGACTCAATGAAGTGGAACTCTGACTGTCCTGAGAACTGTCTCTAGCAATCTCGGCTGCAATTGTTGCTTCCTGCTCGATTTCTGCATTCAACATTTCTAGATATTTTAGAAAAACAGGACATTCTATGGACTCCTTGGCTGCATTGAAAGAATCTTCATAACAGAGGAAATCTCCAAGCAGTTCCTCTTCTGCACTCCAAGGCTTGAAAAGTTGCACAAGAGCTAAATAGAAAAACTCTTTTCTATCAGGAGATTCGCAACTCAATTTTTGATGATTTACCAATTGACATTTTCTTTGCTTGACCAGACATCCCTCACTTCCAATTACAGAATACACTCCTTTATCAATATCTTCTTTGATGTTCCTCTTGAATATGTAATTTTGTAGAACCTCATACAGACAAACATTCTCGAGGTGACTGCTTCTATTTGGATAATATGTATCCAACATGTTGGTCTTCAAAATATCTGTACTGTTTGGCTCCTTCTCCGCCAAATACTCAATTTCCCGTACAGGTTTCAGAACTCGATTACGTGTTGCAGCAAGATCAAGACTCACCCAAATTATACTCCTAGATTTGGCATAGAGACTTGCTGAAGATAACCGATCAGAACATTTGTATGCTCCGATTTCTCGATGCGACAACATCTTTAGACTGAAACTGTACAACTTCTTACTGAGGCTCTTTTCATGTGAAATGTCATCCCACATATCCTTCAGTTCTGTCTTTTCTTTTTTTGTGATATAAGACGTCACATACCGAGCCACAGCCATACAGTTGTCAGCCACAAACTGTATATCCATGTTAGCAATCCACATGGACAAAATCACTGGGTTGTAGTCGTTGATGTACTTGGACTCTTCGTTTCTTTTTAAATTGTATGTATTTTTGGGTGATTTCCTCGTCACATTATGGCGCAGCGAAGACATCAAATTTTTCACTCTTCCTTTAGATATCACTGATCGTGGAAACCCAAAAAGACATTTTGTATAGAACTTGTCCTTGTTTCTGAATTTACGACGACAGTACTTTCCACAACGATGGTTTTGAAAGCGTAAAACTTGTTATCTTAAACTTTGGTCTTCCTTTGTCTTTGGAACAGCACATGTAGAATACTGTTCTATGAAACTCATCACTAAGTCATCCGGATCTGTTCCAAATTTGGGTGCATCTTTGATCCATAGCAGCATATGTATATGAGGAGCACCTCTTGCTTGATACTCCTTTCTCCAGAAGAAATCCAACAACTCTCCAAGAGGTGGATTTTTCTTGTTCGTAATGAAAGACATCATAGCTTCAAATCTATGATTGAAGTACCTGCATACATTGACTGGATCCAAAGAGCACAGTTCTCCGGGTGTCTTGAATTCGATATTTTCAATGTTTCCATTTGCCTCTCGTAGAAATTCAAGTAAGTCTTCCCAGCCATACTCGGCACAGTTGAGAGTGAGGAACTATGTGGGAGTTCCTAAGTTCCTCAGCATACATTTTAAGTCATCATGACGACGGTACCAATACTCATTAGTACCACGCTGACATGCCATGAGATTAATCAGGCGAGAATCCAAAATACTGTCTTGCACATTGACTTTATCCATAAACTCCCTTGCCGAGATATTTTGCAGCTGTACACCACTTTTCAGGATGTGGTTCACTGCATAGGACAGTCCAGACAGATCACTTTCATACAGTAGATGAAACAAATAGGGAATGCATTGACGAAACCTAGGTTCTTCTGCATGCAATCGTAAAGTCCGGTATTCAGAAGCAGGAATTCGATCAGGTCGCTCATCATATCTTCCTCCTCGACCTGTTGGAAATAACTGTGGGAAACACCGAGCATCCAAACTTTCCTCCCAAACACTAATGGGACTCCCTTTGGCTTGTTTCATTTGAAACAACTCAATAGCATTCCCCATGACTTCTTTGGAATGCAAAGGATGAACACTATAATGTTCATATATTTCTTCATTTTTAGAGGCATCTACTTTCTCTATTTGTCCAGCACACAAATCGCTGTCCTCTTCTTCACTTAGTTCCTCTTCTGCAACACATACATTCTTGTTGTACTCATTGTTTTTCATCAAATACAACATTGCCTTTTTGACTTTCCTAACATCCACTAAATCTTGCCAGATTTTCTTACTCTTTGTTGGAACCCCATTAACTAGGATAACCAGAGTTTCCTCTTCCACTTTGTCTATACCAATTGTATCAATATTTTTCTAGAAATCTAGAGGCAAATAAACAACTCTTCCCTTTAATCCTCTCTGTAAATCTGAAGGAGGCAATTTCCCCGTCTTAGGCTCCATTCGAACAATAGCCTGGAAAGAATGGACACTTTGAATCAAAATAGATTCATAAGTATTTAAATCCTTCAGTTCAGAAGGAATGTCAACCAATTCCAGATTATTATGAACCGCTCTAGCAGGCATCCAGTTTTGATTTAATTTGTTAAAACAATAAGTACACATACGTTGATCCGATCCCAAATCAAAACAATTTTCTACCATCAAGTATGTTGCAAAATCCTTCCATTCACTATTGTTTTCCATTTCACTTTTTGCATATAAATCCACTAACTTAGTCTGATTCTTATAATAAGTCCGTCCACAACACACACAAGTGAAATTAGGCCTCTCACTTGATTTCACCGTAAACGTGGAAATTTCCTTGTGAAACTTATCTGTACTGGAAATTTGTACACTCTCTTCCACATTACCTTCTTCTACTGGGTCAATTTCAACATTGTTCTCTTTACTAGCAAAGTAACAAAACTCAATTTCTTCACAAATATTCTTCACATCTACTTCAGAACCATGCAAAAGAGCACTGCTTAATTGTTTAAGCATAATTGCTGGACTCTTAGCATAATACAACATTCTCACTAATTTCCTCACTTTAATATGATGCACTGCTAGCATCCTGAAATGATGAAAAACACTCTGGCATACTCTCCTGGAAAGACAAGCCAGTGAATGACCATGCAAACCTGTCACTTCTCTCACTCTGCAAGGATCTAATTCTTGCAACAACTTCATTTTCTGTTTTAAACTTTTCTTATTAAATGTCAGTACAAAATCACAAAGCAACACTCAAATACTACTGGAAAGGGGCGACCACTCGGTCCCCCCGAACGTATGGTAGGGTGCCCCGACCCCCCCGGGAAACCATTTTGGGCGGGAGGCGTGTCTCGGCTGGTATGCCCGAAGCGGCGTAGCCGGGGCGCGCCTTTTCCCGCCCAAGAGGGGTTGTCCTAGACACTTACACCGTTGGCCACGCCCTGTAGGCGGATCGGAGGAGGGTACACGCCCTCCCGAGGAAGAATAAAAGAGCAACAATCTAAGGAAGCATCCTCTTGTTCCTGTGCTTGGAAGCTGCACCTCCTCGTTGCACGTGAGCCCGAGACGGAACAAGGAGCCAATTTTGAGAACTTGTAATTTTTGTGTTTCTCTTTTCAGTGATTCCGAAGCTTTGGATCCAGGACCTCGAGGGAATGATGCCAGGCAAGAGGGTCACAAAGAAGGTTGGGACCGAACAAATGCTTCGCATGCTGGTGAGGGACATGGCGAACATGAAGAAGCAGATGGTGGCAATGAATGGTACGGGTAGACCGAAGAAAGTCATCGGGCCAGCATTGCTGGGAGTAGTCCCTGCCGGGAGAGGTAAAAGGGCCAGGAATAGGGCGGCAGGGGGGGGAGCCCCGGTTCCCGAGTCACCTCCGGCGAGCCCGGTCAGTCCTGTGGAGGCCCCAGCTCCGATCCCGAACGCGGGACAGCCGATCCCTGTGGTAGTTACACCCGTTAACGAGGGGGATATGCCTCCCGAGCTGGCCGCCCAGTTGGCAGCATGGTTAGGCAAGAGCAACGAGGGTGCTGTGGCACCGGGAGATACGGCCGAGGAGGCCAGGTTTATAATGAAGCAGTTGCGGCAATCGAGAGATGCTGCGAAGGCACCTTGTCCTCTTGTTTCCCCGCAGACTCCCTCGGGACAACCGGCGTCGAGCGTTGGAACAACGGCAACAACAGATCCAGCTACTGGTTCGGGTAAGCAGCCGTTGCCAATGGCGGGGGAGGGATCGTTACCCTCAAGGAGGGAAAAGGTGGTCCAACATATCCCAATTGATGTGAAAGAAAGGATTTGGGCGGATAAATATGTGAACATGTTTTCGCTTTTGACCGATCATTATGAGATAGAACACGTTAGAAATCAGAAGGAGTTGTTACATCCGAGTGTATGGCGTGCCAAAATGGCGGGTTTCAGAGTAGATGAAACAATTGCTAATTGGGCCAGAGCGTTTGGAATGTTCACTGCAATCATGGGGGAACGTAGGCCTGAAGTATTGTCAGAATTAGCTTGTTACCAGACACGTATAATGGAATTTCATGAAACGTATGAAGGTAATCAATGGATGGGTTATGATAACAAATTTCGTAAGGCCAAGGAGCACGACTCATCCCTGTCGTGGGATTGTTTCGACTCCATTTCCTGGCAGAAGCAGGTTATGCCGAACACGACAAAGTCGTCTTCTTTCGGCGGGAATGGGGGAGAGCCTTCCCGCCATAATTTGGCGGCGCCCTTTCGGGCGGGCGCCAACAGTAATCAGCACACAAAGAATAATGGGAACTCGGGTGGAAAAGGGGTCTGTTGGAGCTTTAACAGGGCAAGTGCACTAGGCCACAAGGGACATGCAAGTTCAGGCATGAGTGTGCAGGGTGCGGACAGGCTTCACACCCGAGAGTTCGTGCAGAGCCAAGAATGGTGATACAGGAGGTAGAGGAGGGGCCAAACAGGTCTAATATCGACCGAGGGGCACCGTTACCTACTCCCGTTGATATCATGGCAATGATCCCTTGGCTGAACGAATACCCTGATCATGTCTCCGCCGGGGTGTTGCGAGACGGTTTCTCATATGGTTTCCGCATCCCGGCGGGGGATTTTCGGGGGGAAGCACAGTGTAAAAAACCAACTATCGGTTCAACAAAATACGGAGGTGGTACAGGCAAAGATTGCAAAGGAGGTGGCCCGAGGTCGGGTTGCGGGTCCATATGGGAACCCGCCAGTTGTTAACTTTGTTTGTTCACCATTGGGAGTAGTCCCCAAGAGGGACCCGGGTGAGTTTAGGTTAATCCATAATTTGTCCGCTCCTAGGGGTCTTTCGGTGAACGATGCGATTGACCCGGGAGTATGTTTGGTGCGGTACGCATCCTTTGATGAGGCCGTCGCCATGTTGAATCACCTGGGGCCCGGAGCGCTGATGGCTAAATCAGATATCGAGTCAGAGTTCCGGTTGCTCCCGGTACACCCGCAGGATCTCTTAGGTTTTATGTTTCAAGGACGCTACTACATGGATAAATGTATGCCGATGGGTTGCTCCATCTCTTGTGCGTATTTTGAGAAGTTCAGTTCTTTTTTGCAATGGGCGTTCACCAGAGCCACGGGCTTTATGCAGGTTATGCATTACCTTGATGATTTTCTGTTTCTGGGGGCAGCTGGGGACACGGAATGTGCACAGGCTTTGAGGGAATTCTGTAATCTCATGAAACAATTTGGCGTGCCACTGGCACCAGGGAAGACGGTAGGGCCATCTACTTCACTCGAGTTTCTGGGAATTGAGCTCGATTCTGTAGAGGGGTGCTTCCGTTTGCCCAAGGTGAAGGTAGTGAAATTTAAGGCCTCGCTTGAAAGGTGCCTCGGCGAGAAAATAGTGACTCTCCATCAGTTGCAACAAGCTGTGGGTCAGCTTAACTTTGCCCTTAGAGTGATACCGATGGCTCGCCCCTTTTCCCGCTCTATCGCACAAGCCATGGTTGGCCTCAAGGAAGGACACCACCGCACAAGACTGTCAGCAGAGGTTCGCCAGGATATGTGCACATGGCTGGCATTTCTGGCGGATTTCAACGGTCGCGTCGCGTGGAACAAACCGCCAGCTTCCTCCGAGGAGCTGGGGTTGTGGACCGACTCGGCAGGGAGTGTGGGCTTTGGCGCCATCTTTGGTAATCAATGGTCGGCACGAACATGGCCTGCGTGGTGGCACGATAGTGGGCTCACAGGTAACATTGGGTTTCTTGAGCTGTTCCCCATTCTGGTGGCCTTGAAAACATGGCCAGAAGGGTTTCGTGATCGCACTGTGGTTTTCTGGTCTGATAATATGACCGTTGTTGAATGTATCAATAATCAGGCTGCACGTTGCAAATGGATTTTGAGATTGCTGAAAGAAATTGTCCTGCTATGTATAAGACTAAACGTCCACTTTAGGGCAAGACACGTGCCTGGGGTACTGAACCAGGCGGCTGATGCACTCTCTCGTTCCCACATGCAGGCCTTCCGGGGTCTTCTGCCCTCAGCGGACTTGGTGGCGGCACCATTTCCCGAAGCTCTCTGGTCTCTCGGTGCCCCGGATTACAAAACCTCGTGGGAGAGAGTCTAGCACCCAGGACAAGGAAGGCATATGAAGGGGCGTTCCGTTCCTATTGGGAATTTTTGGGTTCAGCTAGGGGGGAGCATTGGGGGCAGGAGGAGTATGTCCTGAAAGTTCTGGTATCACTACATCAGGCAGGCCGATCGCTGGCAACAGCCAATAGGCACAGGGCCGCCATTGCCTTCATGGCGCAGGCTCATCGCATCCAGGACCCCACATCGTCCTTTCTCGTAAGAAAGGCTCTGCGTGGGTGGCAAAGCCTTGAGGGTCGTAGAGTGGATGAGAGGCACCCGATAGATCTAGAAAGGTTGTCCCTGTTAATGTCCATACTCCCTGCGACATGTTCATCTCAATCAGAGACAGTGCTGTTCCGGGCCGCTTTTGCATTAGCATTCCATGGGGCTATGCGGGTAAGCGAACTGGTAGCGAGGAATAAGCAGGATACGGGTGGAGGTCTGTGTCGAGAACACATTCAAATTAAGGGTGAGACGATGGTTGTCTCAATAGCCAGGTCCAAGACCGATCAGGGAGCGATTGGGGACTGTGTGGTAGTGCAGCGGATTCCAGGGTCTCCCATGTGCCCGGTAAGATGCGTGGAGGAGTATTTAGCGCAGAGGGCGGCATCATGGGGGGGAAGCTTGCTGAGGCACACCGACGCCACCCCACTGACTAGGTTTCAGTTCCAGCGGGTGTTAACAATGGCAATCGCGGCAGCGGGCTTGAACCCGAGCGATTTTGGGACCCATTCCTTCCGGATAGGGGCTGCTACAGAGGCTACAGGCAGGGGTCTGAGTGTTGAAAAAGTGAAACGGTTGGGGCGTTGGTCCTCGAACTGTTATAAAAGGTATGTGCGGTTGCACATGTTGTGAAGCTAATGTCATGCACTCACGCTTCTTGTTTTCTGTTTGGTTTACAGTTGCGCGAGCAGGCTTTGCGGGGCGGACTGTGCAGTTGACCCGACACCTGGGGACCAGCGGTCAAAGATCACCGGCTGAGGGAAGAGTGGTGTGGGTCGTTGGCCACTCATACGTGAGGCGAGCCGTGGACGTATTCAAAGCAGGTGACATGATTCACGTGGCTGGGGAATACGGGTGCAGGGTGACCTTCCACGGAAGGGGCGGACTCTGTATTGACCAGTTTCAAACTTTTATGGAGGGACTGTTAGGGCGGACGAGGTCACCGCCGTCTGTAATCATAGTACATCTTGGGGGCAATGATTTGGTGACCATCGGTCGACGAGTACTTCTCGAGGTAATTTTATCCACAGTGAGTTGGTTGGCGAGAAGGGTTCCGGGGTGCACGATTGCATGGTCACACATGATTCCTAGGAAGGTGTGGCGGGGGGCCCTCTCTGTGTCAGGTTTGAACCAGTCGGTAAAGAAGGTGAATAACAAACTTAGTAGGTTGTTTCGGTCAGGCCAGTTACATTGTATTCCACATGGATGTATTCGGGGGGACCATATGTATCTTGATGATGGGGTCATTTGTCCCGGGAGGGGAATGTCTTACTCATAGGAGACTTCATAGCTTGGTTAAAGAGTTTCTGTAGTCATGACCTTTAGTAGGAGTTTGTGGGGGGTCCGGATAGCCGGTCAACTATCCGGCCTGTGGCGGTAAGGTCATGATCGGTGAGCAGTAATTGGAAGATCCCTAGAGGTGGGGCGCCACCCATTATGGATGGGAGCGCCCGTGGGAGGCGGCCATTGGCCCCTCACACGGGGAGGCGGTACCCCTCTAAGGATGGGGCCGCCGAAAAGGGAAGGCGGTCATAGGCCCCTCCCAGGGGAGGAGGGGCTACGGGCCCCTCCTTGGAATTTCCCGGGGCCAGGACATCCGCGACGGCAGATGTGGTAAGCAGTGTGGGGTGGGAGGGGGGTCTACGCTACCTTCTAGACACCTCACACGAGTCCTCGGACGACCACTAAGATGGCGTCGAGTAAATATGGGGCCCCCGTTAAGACAAGGGAAATTGGAAGTTGGCATAGAGGTACAGTCCTCTGTGCGCCCGCCCCTCACAAGTAAGAGGAGGAGTTCTGGTATTAGGGATCTGACACCGGTTACGACCTTGCCGTTGGCCCGTAATGTTAGGATGTACAATTTAATTTTGAGTATATGCATTTGCAGGATGTTTAGAATCGGCTAGGAGAACCTTTGTATTAGAGCTGTGTTAGGGTTAGCCAATAAACATCGTAATGTGTAAATGAAATTGTACATGATATGAAACTGTTATTTTAATGTTTTAATTTTGTTTCATATTTTAATAAATACGGCCGGGAGGGTAACTCCCTCCCGCCTTCCAAAAGTCAAGAACTGTGTCCGTCTTCCCATCCTTGGGGATTGTGTTGGGAGGGGGTGACGGGTATCCCGGCCATATACACTTCCACGTGTACACTGGTCCCTTAGGACGTCTCCCTAAAACTTCATCACCTAACACCTCTTCTGCCTCTGTTGACACAAGTTTTTCTTTTTCAACCGGACAACCGTCTTTCACCTCATATGCTCGACCACTGGTGTCAACTGCATGCACCAAATCATTGTCCTGGAAGTAACTCTCCTCATTAAAAAATGCCCACAACTTGAATTATGCTTCCATTCTCCTGAAAAAACTTCACAAAAATGAGTACGATTAACTGTTCTCTTCCATCTACTATTTGATTTGAAATCATAAATTGCCTTGTTTAGTTTCCTAATTCTATTGATTATCAAAATAAATAACTTTCGCTTAATTTCGAAAGCCTGATCAATAATTTTCTCTACATTTTTCTTTTTCTTATAAAAAGCCATTTTCTGTTGACCTTTCTTAATATTTTTTAACAAATTGCCAATTATCCTGTTGCGGAACATTCATCTACGAATGTCCCTAAACTGATTTTTCCTTCTACTGCCATTATCTCCTGCTCTAGCAGTAACATTTTTGAGGGGCCTTTCCTTCCCGTTTAAATTGGCTCTCTTCTTCTGGACTAAAACATGTTTTGTAGTGATTCTTTTTCGTCTGCAAATGTTTCTTCAAAAAGATTTTGTTGTCTTACCCGGAGATTTTTTGGTGACTTGACAAGTTTTTATTGTAGAGGACTGCTGCAAAGGTTTACCAAGGTGGGGTGTAAGTTGCTTTGCTTCTTTTCTTTTCCTTTGCCTTAAGGGCATTTTTGAATTTTTCAAAAGCTCTTGAGTTGAATCTGTGGTAAATTTAAAAAAAAAATGTTATTAACCACTATTACCAAACAGTAAACCAATAACAGTAGGCAAATAATTAACACACTAGTTGTCAATTCTAACTACGGTAATTAAGCAGCATAGACAAATTTAAAACCCACAAATAGTAGCAATGAAATGGAATGCTTCTACATATGACTTGTGCTCTCTTATATGCTATTTTTAACTAATTTTCAAACATGATTTTGAACAGTTTTTAAAAAAATTTAAACATGCAGTCACTATTTTTTCCTCAGCAGAAATTGGGAAGATTTTTTCAACTCAAAACTTATTTACAAATTTTCATTTTAAACACATATCAGAGGTCCTTTGAGCCACTTTCACGTCATTTTCAACATGTTAAAAGTGACGCAAAAGTGGTGGAAGGGCCTTGTAAATTCGACCCCATGTGTGCTAGGCCATTTTAAGTCACTTCCCCCATGAATCTGGGAGAATAATTTTCTTACTTGATGTGTTTTAAAAATGTGTTTTTTGACTTAAAATGGCTCAAAGGCCTTGTAAATATGCCCCATGCTGGCTATGAAACTCTAGAAGTACATATCAAGAAAAATAAATGACTTCAAGAAACTTTATTTAACACATCAAGTAAGCAAATTATTCTCCCAGATTCATGGGGGAAGTGACTTAAAATGGCCTAGCACACATGGGGGCGAATTTACATGGCCCTTGCACCACTTTTGCGTCACTTTTAACATGGGGAAAATGATGTGAAAGTGGCTCAAAGGCCTTGTAAATATGCCCCATGCTGGCTATGAAACTCTAGCAGTACATATCAAGAAACCTAAATGACTTCAAGAAACGTTTTTTAAACACATCAAGTAAGCAAATTATTCTCCCATATTCATGGGGAAGTGACTTAAAATGTCCTAAAACACATGGGGGCGTATTTACAAGGTCCTTGCATCACTTTTGCGTCACTTTTAACATGGGGAAAATGACGTGAAAGTGGCTCAAAGGCATTGTAAATATGCCCCATGCTGGCTATGAAACTCTAGCAGTACATATCAAGAAACCTAAATGACTTCAAGAAACGTTTTTTAAACACATCAAGTAAGCAAATTATTCTCCCTGATTCATGGGGGAAGTGAAATATTTGTTTAAAGAAGCAGACACTTTTCCTTCTCATAAATGTAAAAAGCATTCCTTTTCCTTAAAAACGATTTTCAAGTCATAATTTGAAAACACAGCACAGCTCCTATGTACAAGCACACCCTGTCAGTACTAATACTTCACATTATCTCCAATTACAATTTCTCAAAGAAGCAAAATCTTTTTGTAAAACACTTGACACAAAGCAACATTTTAAATACACAACTTGCTTCCTAATTTTCTCCTTAAAGCAGACTAGTCTCTATCTAAATTAAATGAATCTTTTCTCACCTTATCAAATGCTTTTTGAGTTTATAAACAGTCTCAGACACACACCAATTTTTCTTTAGCAGAGCAAAGGGTATGCACTCCAGAGGATGCAACCAACAATGGCACAGAAATGCTGTAATTCATCACACATATCCCTCATGTCACCCAATCAAAACTCTTCCCTCACTTTTTTCAAATCAACACCCTTCCCCCCTCTGCCCTTTCTGCCATTTTTCCATAGCAACTACCTCCTGACAGACCTCTCGTGTTTACAAGTTACACAACAATGTTTCAACTAAACTCTGAACTCTCAGTACACCTGCTTATCCAGTGCAATGTTTCTTAAAATGATTTTTTCTTAACCATTCGAATTACATCTTTCAAAGAACACATCCATGCACCCTAACTTTCTGTTTTAAGCAATCAAAATCCACCAATCACTGCTACTGAATCATTAGCACTGAAACTCCACAGTTTGTTTCATTACAAACTCCTACTGTTTCAACTGCCATTTCATTCCAACACTTCATCTGACTGCAGCAGAACCTCCTCTCACCATGTTTTCTGTCTAGATTTTTGGACATAGTTACATCTACTGGGCTCACAGGTATGCTGATAACAGAAATTTACACAACCTCAATTTACAAAATGTGGAAATCAACTGGATTGGCCAGAGAGGATTGAGATGTCACCAATTGATACCATTGGTGAAAACCTTTTTGCATTTGCCAAACCCTGACCTCTTAATAGTGCACTGTGGAGGAAATGATTTGGGCACTTTGACTGGGGTAGGTCTGGAAATGCTTTTAAAGGACACCTTTGAGCAATTGATGGCACTTTTTCCTCAAACTGCCTTGGTATATTTAAATATATGCCAAAGACAGAAATGGAGGTGGTCCAATCAATTTTGTCCACAAATTGAGAAAGCGAGGAAGCATGTAAATAAGTCTGTTTCAGCTTACATGAGAGACCATGGAATGGGCTCCATCTACAACAATAACTTGCGTTACTACATGCAAGATATCTACAGAGGAGATGGTGTGCACTTCTCAGATGAGGGGAACAGAGTTTTTATCCAGAATTTAAGACTGTGTATTGGTACCTACTTATAAGTACCTAAATCTTCCACAGAACCCAAAAGCTCTTTTCAGAGCTACCATAACTATGATCACTCTAAATACATTTAAAATGTAAATTTTTTTCACTAATCTTCACGAATTACGCTTTCCGGAGCGCTACCCGGTTCGCGCTCCGTGGGCTACCCTCACAAAACCTAGGGGGTCAGGATATGTCTCCCTTGCCCCCTTTTACACAATCCCAGCATTGTTTATCCTACATCTTGTGTCCAAATTAGACCGAAACTCAAGATGGTGGACTCCCGTTACGCTGCCGGTAAGCTACCCGGTGCGCGAACCGGGGCGCGCAACGGCACACACAGCAAAAAAAAATTGGGGAGTTAATGTACAAAAAAGCACTGGAGATACTTTCACCAAATTTTGAATAGTCCCTACTACATACCAGTCCCTACCATTTTCCCAAATTTAATGGAATTCCATAGAGCCATTCAAGTTGTAGCCCTGTCTAAATATCCTGAGGTAAATTACATGGCAAAAACACATTAGAAAGAGTAGACATTTTCAACCAATGATAACATTACTTTCAAGTTGTATTTTTATGTGCTGACATTTGATTGGTTTGCTACATGAATATATATGAAAAATAAGAGGGGAATTTTTGACTGGTACTCCCTGAGGTACATTAAAGAAACATTTGCAGGGAAACCTGAAACACTTTGCCACAGGTAAGTTGATAGTTTCTAAGGGGAAATATGTTGTGCAGCTAAAGGTTTTTTTAAAAAACGTTTTCTGTTAGTTATGTACTGTCCCTCAGTTATAGTTATGGATTGAGTTAGGCTTCATTACATGCAGTTCTTCTTTTGTTCAGTTCCTGCCTGATACTATACACTGCCCAAAGATAACTTCACTGATAAAAACTCAGAAAAACCTGTATCAACTTCACCCCTACAGCGCATTATCTCTACTGATATACCTTTAAAAACTATATGATCAAATTTGTCCATATTAATTGCAAAGAACTAAATGCTTGATAAAGGTAATTTCATATTAGGTACTACTGAAAACGATAAATTAAAGTTATTTTTTTCTGCAATTTACAGCAAAAAATAAAAAAAATTAAAATGGAACAATCGAAGGAAGCTGTTGCAAATACTTTGGAGATATCATCAACCTATAAGGAAGTTATGATTCACCCTAAAAATGAGAGTCAAAATATTGATGAAATTTCAAATGCAGAAGAAGACAGGGATTTTTGGGATCAATCTCTTGATGAGGAATACCTCAAATGTTTGGATGCAGTTGACCTGTTAGTTAGACTTTCAAATAAAGACATTCCTGCGGAAATAATTCAAGAGGATATCCCTGATAAAGACTTGTTACAAGTTCTTCAAAATATAGAAAATTCTACGGAATAAATTTATATTTAGAAATTGAAAATTGTTTGACACATTATTCTTGTTCATTTGTAATTCATGCAGTAGGAGAATGAAGGAAAGTGAGTGAGTGAAGGAGTGAAGGAAGGCAAGTGAGGGAAAGGGAGTGAGGGAGGAGACGGAGTGAGGGAGAGGGAAGGGAGGTGAGGGAACAAATTTATCAACTATCATGTAGAAGAAGAGTGTGGGGAAAAAAAACAAAGAGGAGGACTAAGAGGAAAGAACAATCAGTTCAAAAATACAATTGCATTAAAGCATGAAGTGCTTTTCCACACATTTACATTTAAATGACCAATATTAGAACATACAAAATATCTACAGAGGAGACGGTGTACATTGAATTTTAGACTCTTCATTGGTACCTACATGTTGGTACTTACATCACCCACACAACACAACAGCTCTATTCAGAGCTTCCCTACCTCAAAGCGCTCTAAAATATTATTTTTCTATTTCCCTTGGTTTTCCCCTTGTTACGCTTTCCGGAACGCTACCCGGTGCGCGGACCGGGCGCTAACCGTGCATTTTTTTTTTTAAAGTTTTTTTTAACATATATGGGCCTCCTCAGCCACCCTCACAAAACCTAGGGGGTCAGGATATGTCTCCCGTGCCCCCTTATACCCATTCCCAACATTGTTTATCCTCCATCTTATGACTAAATTCGTCCGAAACATATGATGGCGGACTCCCATTATGCTACCGGTGAGCTTTTTTTGCCCCGCGGGGCCCTTTAATAGCCCCCACATCAATCGTAGGGGGTCAGGAGGGGTCTACCTTGCCCCTTTTATTCATTTCCCCCTGCATTTATTTCCACCTCTTGTCTCTCGATCCTACCGAGAGACAAGATGGCGGCCGCTCCGGACTGTTTAGAATATTGACAGTCACCGGAGAGCCAATCCGCTTCTCCTCGCGAAGTTCCGTTACGCGTCTGGTACGCGAACCGGTGCGCTAACCGGGACGCTGTCACAGATATATATATTTTTTTGAACCTAAAATACTCGAAATCCACTGGAGCACATATCTTGAGACCTAGCAAAGGCACATCGGAGTACCAGTCCCTACAATTTTGCCAAGTTTCATTGAAATCCATTCAGCCGTTCGAGCTAAAAGTGAGTCCAACCGCCCTATGGAAAACTCAATGTTAAAAATACGTTTTGGGACCCCCCTTTTTTCCCGGCCCCCACTTCACGAAACCCCCCCAAACTTTTGAGGGGACGCTCAGAAACAAAATGTGCCATTTTCCTGAAAATTTCAGCCAATTCCGTCCAGCAACATTGAAGTTATTCAACATAGAATTTTCAGAAATCCCTATTCAAAAAAATCCTAACTATATTTACCTACTGGCGACTGCCAGTAGGTATTATATATATATATATATATATATATATATATATATCAAAGTATCCAATCCTTGGTTTGGAAACATAAGTACGCACTCACTTGTGTAGTTTAGAAAATTCAGTAGCTTTAATTCAGACGCTTGTCTCGCCCAACGCGTTTCGCCTTGCCACAAGGCTTGCTCACGGGATACCAAGCATTGACGAACAGACTTCTTTTATTTTCAGCCTATGTTCACTTTCCTATTTTGAAACCAGTGCATTGTGGATAGTGTGGTTTGTGACTGTTTAAAAAAAAAGAAAAATGTTATCGCGTTTGTTTCTCTGTGTTGTTAGTGCTCAGTGTGTTAGTAGTAAGAAATTAAAATGGTATATACATGCAAGCTAAAACGTTACATGATTTTTTTGCACAAATGACACTTTAGCAAATATTTTCTCTCTAGTGAGCCATATTTAATTGCCTAAAAACTGCACGTTATTTTATTCGCAGTTTTAACATTTTTGTCCATCTGTTTCCTCTTGTCCTTTTTTGATTTTATTTTTCTTTTGTTTTAATTTCTTGGCTCCCTAGTGATCCTATATTTCCATTTCTGGAGTGAGAATATTTTTCTTTCCTTGATATTGTTCTTTATTTACTCTAGAATGAGTTAATTCTTCATTCCGGGATTTCAATGTTTTACCTAATAATAGTTAGAGATGGACATAAAGTTCTTCGTTCTGATTCAGTCCTCTCGGGTCCAGGGTTCTAAAAGTTAGGATATGCTCGGATTCTTTTTGTTGTAGGATTTTAATTTGATCTCCTCCTCTTTCCGATGCTGGTGCTTTTTCTAATGCACAATATCTCAGTGTTTCCCAATTGCCTTCGTGATATTTCTCCATACGTTTCGCAACTGCATTAGTACGGTCCTTGTGGGTTGTGACTCGAGCATGTTCTAAAATTCGTTTTTTTACTTCGAATAGTTGCTCCCTATGTATCTCTTGTGGCAAGGGCATTCTTTCATGTAGATAACACATTCGCTCTTACATGTCAGATGTTGGTGTATTTTCCATTTTGTGCCCTTTTTGATTTGGATTTCTTTTGTTGGGGGCGCAGTCTTGCAAACTTTGCAATGTTTGCATGGCCAGAAGCTCGTCTTTGTAGCCACGTCTTATTTGGAGCTTCTGTAAAGTGGCTATGGACAATCTGATCCCCTATGCACCTGGCTCTCCGATATGTGATGTTTGGATGATCTCCTATGATCTCTGCCAGAGTTGGATCCAGTCTTAAGATCTCCCAATGTTTTCTGATTATGTTGTTGAGTTTCTTATTTTCTGCACTAAATGTAGTTATGAGCCTGATTGTGTTAGTTTCTACCTTGTTCTTTTTATGTTGTAAGATTTGCTTCCAATCTTCATTCATGACTCTTATTAGGCATTTTTCAACAACTTTTTTGGGGTAGTGTCGCTGTCGAAATCTTTTACTGGCAATTTCACTGTCTTTAAAAGAATTCTTTCTCATTTGAACAGTTCCTTTTGAGTTATAGGAACTCCCAATAGGGGATGCTCCACTTTAGATTCTCATTGTGGAAGCTTTCCCCGTGAAGCGTTGCATTTGTCGCTGTGATTTTCCTATGTAAAGTTGTTTGTAGAGAGTTCCTCTCGATGTAGATTTCTGTGTCCAAGAATGTGACTCTTTCTGCACTGATTTCAAATGTGAATTTTAGTTTTGCTGAGGTTTTGTTCAGTAATTAAAATAGGTTTCAAACTCTTCTTTTGTACCGTTCCAGATGATCAACAGATCATCTATGAATCTGAGCCATAGAACGATTTTTTCCCTCCATTCATAGTTATCTGTGCTCCATGCCAAGTGATGTTCGTACCAGCCCATTGTGAAGTTAGCGTAATTGGGGGAAAAAGAAAATCCCATTGCGCATCCTCTTATTTGTTTATAGATCTTTTTGTTGAATAAGAAGATGTTGTTGTTCAAAAGCAACGAGACCATCTTGTTAAACATGATGTTATGTTCCTTGTATTTGATGTTGCGTTTTCCCAAATAATATTTGCAGGCATTTGTACCTATGGAGTGTTCCATATTGGTATAGAGTGATACCACATCCATGGTTATTAGTTTGTAAGTTGACATCCATGTTACTTTCTCCAGTTTTTTTAAAAGATCCGTGGTGTCTTTTAGGTAGGATGGGAGTTCCTTTACTAGTGGTGACAGAAAATGGTCAATATAATTTGACATTGGTTCAAGCAAGGAATTTATTGCAGATACTATTGGCCTTCCAGGCGGATTATCTCTGTTGTTATGCACCTTTGGAAGGCAATAGAATGTTGGTAGCGTGGGAGTTTCTTGTCTAGGTACCGCTTTTCATCTTCGTCTATCAGACCATTTTGGTACCAGTCCGCTAAATTGTTTTTGATATCATCTTGCAATTTTGGTGTTGGATCTTCCATTAGTAGTTGATAACATTCCCCATCTGAGAATTGTTGTTTCAGCTCTGCAATGTATCCTTTTTTTTTTTGGATGACAATATTTCAGCCTTTATCCGCTGGTTTTATTTCAATGATTTTGTCATTTTGGATGTTTTTTAGTGTCTCCCTCTGTAAATTAGTCAAGTTGTTCTTGCTTGTGTTTGGTGTCATTTTATATAGTTCTTCTACTACTGCCTCGTGGAAGAGGTCTATTTTATTTCCCGGTGGTAGATTTGGGTTAAACTTTGATTTTGGATTTAGACCACTTTCACTGGCTCCATCTCTTGGTATCCATTCTTCCAATTCCGTTAGTGTACGTTCCTCTTGGGAGTCTGATGTTGTGCCCATTGTCATTAATTTTCTTAATCCTTCTATATCCTCCACAAGTAATTTTTGAGTGTCTCTTGTGGTGGTTGGCGGGATGGCTTGTTTTTCTATTTTTCTGCATACATTTTTGCCAATTTCAGTTTCATGGTGTATTTATATAGATCAACTCTTGTGTTGGCCCTATTTAGATGGGAGGTGGGGCGGAAGTTTAGGCCTTTCTTGAATGTTTCTTTCTCTATCGGTGTTAATGTTCGTGTTGAGAGGTTGAATATATTTAATTCTTCTGAGTTTGATTCTCCTGTTATCATTTGCGAGGTTGTCTCAGTCTGTCTCTAGACCATGTGTCCGTTTTTTCCTCTTCCCTGGCCTCTCTGGCCTCTTCTGGTCTTCCTCTTCCTCCCCTGCCTGGCCCCCTGCCTTTGCCTCTTTTCTGTTGGTTGTTCACATTTTGTTGCTGTAGGGCCATTCGCATTTCCACGAAAAAGTTGGTCTTTTTTCTCATTTTGCTCATTTTTTGTGGGTTTTCTTCTGGCTCACTGATGTCGGTGCTTGATAGGGATTCAAAGCTTGAGGTGTAATTTCCAGATTTTTCAGTTTGTACTTTATTCTTTCTGACTTCATATTGTTTTCCGAATGTGAAGATCTACCCCTCTTCAAAATCTGCTTCGTCCCTTTGAAATTTGAATTGTGTCCGTTCTTTTACTCATTCCTCATGTTTCTCTGAATTCTTGAGGATATCTGTCTTTAATTTTTGTTGTTCTTCATTCAGTGTTAATTTACTTATTTCTTCTTCCACACCCTTCAGTTCTTTTCTTATTTCTTTTAGTGCTTTGTCGATGTGTTTGACAAGGATGATCATTAAGCCTGTAGAGGAATCTCGTAGGTGTTCCCCCCATTCCTGTAGGACCTCACCACTTGACTTGACTTGGCATTAGTGTGAGGTGAAGGCCCCTACGAATCCTTTTGATTTCTATGTATTTCTGCAGAGTTAAAAATTCCCACCATTTATTTATTTCCTTTTTAGATAATCTTTCCCAGTATCTTAGCTTATCCTTGTTATTTTTTGGTTGTATTATTTGGCCCCTTTCTGTTCGCGGTCTGACTGTGGTTGAAAACAAATCTGGCATTTCAGCAATCCATTTTGCTTCCCTTTCCTCCATGACAAGAGGACTGTCTGTTTATTAATTGTTGCTCTGTATACTACACGAGTCCCCAACAAAATGCTTTATTATCCAATATTTCTTTTGTTTCCCTATATTGGTTTGTTAAAAAAGTTGTGCCACTGGTTTCCAAACACACTACCTGTGCGTTTTTCCTGTGGGCTCCGTTATTGTTCTGAGTATATTGTGTGTAATTTGCAGCGTGAGTACGTTGCTATTCAGGGGGCTCTGTTACTCGCTCTTACGGTATACTTGACAATTTGTGCTTACAGATGCTTGCGGCATAGCGGTAAGCAGATAGCAGTAACACTCGCTCTTACCCGATTCGAAACTCTGTGTGATTCCCCACCCTCCAGTGAGGATTCCTCCGCAGAGTACCTCTGGCGATGCCTGTGTTTTATAGAGCTTTGTGCTGCACGTCCGCTTTCTTTTGCTTTCTCGCAGTCTGGTTTACAATGACAAGGTATCCTTTTTTCCTTTGAGCGATGGCGGCCTCGCATCCCTGGCGCTCCTCATTCAGTGCGGTGCGGTACTTTTTCGGCAGAGCCCAACTGATAAATATTAATCAAAGTAACCAAACTTTGGTTTGGAAAAATAAGTACGCACTCACTTGTGTAGTTTAGAAAATTCAGCGACTTTAATTCAGACGCTTTTTTAGACCAACGCGTTTCGCCTTGACACAAGGCTTGATCACGAGAGGCCGAGCATGGACAAACAGACTTCTTTTATTTTCAGCCTACGTTCACTTCCTATTTTGAAACCAGTGCATTGTGGATAGTGTGGTTCATGACTGTTTTTTCAAAAAAAGCTTTATCGCGTTTGTTTCTCTGTGTTGTTAGTGCTCAGTGTGTTAGTAGTGAGAAATTAAAATGGTATATACATGCAAGCTAAAATGTTACATGATTTGTTTGCACAAATTACACTTTAGCAATTATTTTCTCTCTAGTGAGCCATATTTAATTGCCTAAAAACTGCACGTTATTTTATTCGCAGTTTTAACATTTTTGTCCATCTGTTTCCCCTTGTCCTTTTTTGATTTTATGTTTCTTTTGTTTTAATTTCTTGGCTCCCTAGTGATCCTATATTTCCATTTCTGGAGTGAGAATATTTTTCTTTCCTTGATATTGTTCTTTATTTACTCTACAATGAGTTAATTCTTCATTCCGGGAATTCAATGTTTTACCTAATAATAGTTAGAGATGGACATAAAGTTCTTCGTTCTGATTCAGTCCTCTCGGGTCCAGGGTTCTAAAAGTTAGGATATGCTTGGATTCTTTTTGTCGTAGGATTTTAATTCGATCTCCTCCTCTTTCCGATGCTGGTGCTTTTGCTAATGCACAATATTCGCAGTTTTAACATTCTTGTCCATCTGTTTTTTGCGTGTTCGATGGGCTTTTTGCGTGTTCGCAGGCCGCTTGTAGCGCACCGATCATCTTGTCCGCGTTGCGTATTTCCATTTCTGGGTGCTATTTGCAAGCTTGCATTGTGCGCAGGGTGCGATTACGTGTTTGCGTGTGTTTTTGCGTGCTCGTGGGAGAAATATCACACAAACTTACCCACGCGGCCCTCAATGGGTGCGGTCATCTTGTTTTTCATTCATTGCTATGGTTCTGGCCATGCTTTTGCAATCCTCGCCTAATCTTTGCAATCCTTTGTTTCTTTGAAAATAGTTTGGATCTTTTTTACTCATTATATATCCTTCTCTTTTTCTGCATCTATATTTTGTGTTTTTTTCTACTTTTGGTTACTTTAAAGCAACTTTTTTAAACGCTTTTCTTTTCTTTACTTTCTCCCTATTCTTTCCAATTTTTTGTTTCAGCTGTCCAGGACCATGGCAAAAGGAGCCAGGAAGAGCAAGGGGAAGGGGCCCTCACCCCGTACGCGGCTACCTTGCGGGCGATTGAGGGAGGAGGTTGTTGTGGCCAGGGAGGTTTTCAACACGGTGGAGGTGGCCGCACTTATATTTTATGTTCCGCGCCACCTCTCGAAGACCGTGGCAGCAGGGGGCAGGCCCGGTCAAGGGTATGGCCTCCGGGAGAGTCTCCAGCTGTGGGATAAGGTGTGCTGGGCCATGCGTAGGGAGTCGGGGGTCCAGCGCACCTATGACCAAGTGACGCACCGGTGGGCTGACGTCCTCGACCCGGAGCAGGACCTTTTCGACCTGCTAGGGGTGGAGATCCCTGGCCTTGGTGAGTAGCTATTTAATAACTACTCTGTGTTATATTGCTAATATATGTTTTTTCCTGAAGAGCAAGAATGCTGCCGATTTGATTACATCGCAGGTAAAATAATGTTTAAATAGCTTCTGCGATTGCAGGTACTCGTCTCCTCAGTGGCGTTGCTACTATGCATACTTGTTTGCAACTTTGTGCTCATTTGGCCTGAATATGTATGAGTGTAGTACTTTACAGAACTGCGTAATGCTAGAGAGACTAGAGACTCAAGTCTAGTCCTTCCTTTGTACTCCTGCTGCCACTAAGAAGAAGAAATAGTGGTGGATTGATAAGTTGAGTATATTATGACTTGTTATTAGTAGTAGGACATTTTTTAGTGGTCTGCAATCATGATGATGGACTGTGTCTGTCACGTCGCGTGCTGCTGAGTGCTGGCAGTCATAGTAGAACCTTTTTGTTATTGGTTTAGTTAGTGATTTACATAACTTTCCAAGTAGACGGTCTGCGAATCCAGCAATACTGTACTAGTATCCTCCTAGTTGACCAGATCAGATAGGTCAATACATGTAGTGCAATTGTTGGTCATTTGTTTCCCCGAGATAATTTTAGATTGTGGTCAAAGAAATCAAATATTTCAAAAAAACAATCATCCATGTTTGTGTTTATTTCATGTTCACATTCAGCACCTCCCAGGGGCAAGAAGAGTACACCCCAGACTCTGGCGGAAGAAAGTGGGCAGGAACGGTCCTCTGCAGCCTCTTCTGCTCGCCCCAGTAAGTTGTTCTGTTGCTAATATAATTATACCTCCCTAACTTTTACAGCTCCCATTCATTCCAAACTGTTTCCTAATTCTAATTTTTACAAAGTAGTCTTTGATCTTCTTGTGGACTGTTTCTACATTCTACAGGCCTCTCTACCATCACTCTCTGTGCTACTACTATTTACTATTCTTATGAGTCTGTTTTTGTAGGTAGCTAAGCTTGCCCAGTCGGCAAACGGTGTTTAACAAAATTCTGATCCAGCAATAGCTCTATAGGGACTGAGTGCAGTCCTCTGGGTTGCCCTTGCTGTGTATTCCAGTCTTCTTAATGTTAGTGCTCTGACAATTTCCAACAACAAAATGTCAATGTCAACCAAGAATAGGCTAATAGTTGGCTTTTTGAATTGATAGTAGCACATACCATACCGCTAGTGTTTCAGGGACTACTCTGCACATACAGATGTATGGACAAGAGAAATAGGACATTATATGATAGGTGCAGTTCAACTTTCCACATACCTCAGTCAGAAGTAACTGTGCTGGACTCGGGAGCCCTCACTTTCTTGGAACTTCAAGTCCTCCTGGTGGTGATGAGGAGTAGTTGGTTCTGTCTGTAATTAGAAAAATGTTGCACGTTAAAAAGCAAGCATTCATTAGTTGTGCCAAAAAGTATTGCATGTTATTATGGCTAAGCATATAAGTTAACACCCTCCCCAAAACCGTGACTTTTCTTCAGTCCCAATAATGAAAAATTGTATATGTATTAACATTTTCTCTTCCATTACGAGACTAAATAGGGGGTGGTGTATGGCATCTAAAAATATGACATGTTTTTTCTAGGCGTCACAACATCGGATGCGTCACTACCCACCACCAGTGCCGGGGCCAGCAGCGCGGAGGGATCCACTCCAGGGGCGGATGCAGCGGCACCACAAGTGCCACCAGGAGGAGCTGAGGGGGATGGCTCAGCAGCGGAAGACGGTGGTAAGTTATTATACACATTTTAGAGTAGGCTTGCAAAGGAGTGTTTGATGTACTGTACAGTGGACAGTACACTAGTACAAGTACACTGTACTGTTAAGAACAGTTACTAATTTAGAACTACATTTTGCCAGTCAACCTTGACTTAGTAATAGCATTAGCGGCGGTAGTTCTCGGGTAAGCAATGGCCCCCTCTATTTGACTTCAACTCTGCTGGGAAACTTTTATTGTGAAGGCAATTCATATCAGATGATCTTGAGGGATGTGAAGAACGAAAAGGAAAAGAAGGGTGAAAGGAAGGACGAGCGAGTCGTAACATTTATCACTGTAAAGAATGATACGTGTTCTTGAATGCATGCAGATCTGTCTGATAGGAGGGACTCAGATGCATGGCTGCTTGAAGCAAGGAAGGTTGGAGGAGAAAGAAAAGATGACTGTCTGTGTGGGTGAATCAGAAAATGCATGTGTGTTATGCATTGCAAACTATCATTTGGGTCAACCTCAAATGCAAGTCAAGACAGTGGTTTACCAAATAAAATGAAAATGTTACCGGTTAATATGTGGTTAGGATTCAAGGTATGCAATAGAAAGCTTGAATTGATGAAGGTTATAATTTGTACAAAAACATGAAACTAGCAAATGTTCACCGTTTTATGAAATACAGAAATACAGTGGTTTCTTATTATTTTTATGTATGCGTATACCAATGCTTGTTGATTTGATGGCTAAAGAAACTGCTGTAAGGTTTACTAAGAATACGTTGGTTACCAACACGTGTAAACCGTCAGGGGCTCTGCGCGTGCAGCATGTGCTCATTTTTATACCAACAAGTATAAAAGTCGGCTCGGCGTTCAAGACGATGCTTCGCTTCATCAGAGCTTCAGCGCGAGCATCCCGGGAGGATCTGCTGCCCGCGTCTTGGTTCCTGAACTCCGGTTCCTACCGCATCTGGTTTCCTGAGCCCTAATCCCTCTCCGAACAGTTCCCTGTCTTCCGTTACCTTCCTAACGACTTACCCAATTTCGAGAAGACTCCAGACGGCGTTTTCTGCTCCTGCCTTTCCCGGCAGTGCTCTGGAGGCTCATCTTCCTGCACCGAGCGCTTCATTTCCACCTCCCGATTCCTTTCTCTCCTCGATCCAGTGCGTCATCTCCGCCCAGAATTCAAGTAAGGTTTTCTTAACCCCTCAGCTCCTGTGGAAAGATAAAGAACTCAGTTACCCTGAATTGCTCATCTTGAAAGAGGTTATTTCACAGTGAGAAAATCACTCGACATTTCTTGACATTTGAAAATCAATCGAGGGGTAAAACACTTGGACTCATTCCTCGAAGCAGAAGTTTGATTTATTCAAGAATTAACAATAAGCATTGGAACATTTAAGAAAGAAACAGATGTGAATATTGCCTAACTAGAATCAGTGTTGTGAGTTAACGACAAGCATTGACAAAAGCAAGGGTCTTTCCAGTAATCAGGCATCTTTAGGGTGCAGTATATTTTTTCTTGTTGTGTTCTTATTTATTTTCCAGATCAGAACCCCAATCCAGAATATAACAACAACAATTCAGGTATGCCGAGTTGTTGAAAACAGTTGCAAGTTACTACTAAAACACTAATCCTAGATGGTATTCATAACTACTATTGGAACAGAGTGTCAAGAATGTTTATTTTATTTAAGGCTTTTCAAGAAAGGAAGAGTTTGTCATTGTTGTTGAAGTGTAAGCCAGGGCTGAAAACAAAAAGGGTATGTTCAATGTGAATAATTCATAATAACTGGTAAAGGTTAATAGACAATCAAGTGTATTGATTAATATTGTAATTCGCACTACAGTTTATGAAGGCCCGGCACACTTATCTGGGAAACAACGCGGGATCAGAAGAGCTCCTGTGTTTATCTCTTGTTTCTCAATCCACTTCCCCTTTTTCCTTGCGGATAAATTCAGGTACTCAAGAGTTCTTATCCTTGGTACTTGGTTTTGTTCGAGGGGGAGTTGGGAGTTTGCAGCAACAAAAGGAAACAACCTCAGCAGTGTCGTGGTGAAAGCTCAACAGAAAAGGGTGTTAGTTGATTGTTGAGAAAAAGTAAACTTGGTACAAGTTGAGACATTAGGAAGAATGATAGATGTTTACTTTGGAAGCCTGGATGGCTCTTAGATAGCAGAGGTGTATGTACTAAAGCAGATGCTCAGCGGATGAACAGTGTTACTTTGAACAGCATGTCCGTGCCAGAGTAGCAAAGCTGGGGAAATCCAAATACTAGAAGTTGTGATTGTTCATAACATTTAAATACTGCCTTGACTAACAGTACAGTCGTTTTCTTTGCAAGCACAGCATATATTGTGTATGTATTGTATAGTTGACATTATATCAAGTCAAGTCCCTTCCCCCGGCAATTATGGGTACCACACTCACTCCCTATGTTAATCATTTTCTTTAAGCTGTGTCATTGGTGGACTATTGCTGTTGTTCACATAATCTATCAAAACAAAGCATCTAAAGTCATCCATCATATAAGCAAAGATCATGTGATCGGCAGGATATATGATCAGAAATTATTAATCTTCATTTTCCTTTTGTAGTAGTCAAGGCTCTTGGGGGCAGTGTGAAATATAAATTACATTGAGCAATAGCCATTGATGTAACCGAGTATGGTCATTGCCGCCCCTATAGAAAAGTAAGAGCTTCCTATCCCACCTGCATATACTGCTTAAGGTAATGAGAGTCTGCGTCATCATGGCTTGTGTCTGTTTTTCTTGGGTGCAAGCTGACTGAGCTGGCATTACGCCGGCTACCACAAGTCCACGTACAAGTAATTTCTTTTGCAAAAAAAGAAGACTGGTGTAGTCTCTGACTCTCTGACTATGTAGTAGTGAGTCCATAGTGCTGCTAGTAGAATTCCTTAAATTCCCACTAATGGCACAGGCCTACAAAGACAGCGGAAAGATACATGCCAAAATGTTATACTGTGCTTGCAAGTTGCTAGTGTTACTGTGAGACAACGTTCTGTTGAATTATTTTGACTTAATGTTAAAGACTAGTAGTCGTAGTGGTACACACTGGCAGTAGCAGCATTTGAAAAAAAAGAAACATTGAGTGGCCTGAGCATAGCATTAGAAACAGTACCATAGATGGTACGGTAGAGAACAGTGCCATAAATTGTCGCCTAAGCAGTGCTAAAGAATTCAAAAGATAACTAATGACTAGTTGCGTGGAGTATGGCTACTATAAAAAATAGTATTAAGGCAAAGGACAAAGCAACGTAAGCATTAAGCATTTGATTTGTCACGTGTAGGGGGATGATGTTGTTGATAAGCAATCCACGATGGCGCACATGAAATTCTGATTAAAATTATTTTTCTGTTGCTTTGAGATTATCCTCCCCAGCGAGTGTGTGGAATTTATTGTTGTCATTTAGTCACACATCAATGAAAAACCACACAGCCCTGGGGATGAGGGTTAGGGTTTGAAAAGTGGACGGGAATGGGGTTTTGTGGAGAGAGGAAAACAAAACACAGCATGTACAAATAACAAATGAAGAAAAACAAATCTTTGGATTCAAAGATATCCATAAATCTTTTAAGGGACATAAAGGAAGTGCACTATTGCATGCATGAAGTTGTTTGCTAAATGGATGGTTAGGTTACTGAAAAGTAGTACTTACTACAACTTACTAGTAACTATGAAGAAACAATTTGACAGTACAGGGCTGCAGTAATAATTATAATTGCTGAATTTCACTTGCCTCTCTGCCCTCAGAGAGAATAAACACTTGTAGTACATTAAATTAGTTTTAAAATTAGCAAATAAACTCATCAAACTCATCAAATAGCTGGAGGGATGAATTTGAAGCAGAGAGCAAACAAACGGACAGAGTCACACTCGTAGAAGTTCAAGTCCACAACAATAACATTTAAAAGATAAGGAGAAGTTAAGAGTATACTGTAACTGTATGTTGTAGTTGTCCTATTGACGCCGGCCCCGCGCCCCCGGGGAGGGGGCATGGGGAGAGGCGACCACCGCAGCTGGGGCGATCCACAGGAAGGGCCCGGCTCGCGTCCAGAGTCACCGCCGCCCCAGAGGGAGGCGCCTCGTCCAGCCGCCGCGGGCGCCCAGCCGCGCTTCGCGCCCCAGCCCGACCGACCCAGCCCTTAGAGCCAATCCTTATCCCGAAGTTACGGATCTGACTTGCCGACTTCCCTTACCTACATTGTTCCAACATGCCAGAGGCTGTTCACCTTGGAGACCTGCTGACTCTCTGACTATGTAGTAGTGAGTCCATAGTGCTGCTAGTAGAATTCCTTAAATTCCCACTAATGGCACAGGCCTACAAAGACAGCGGAAAGATACATGCCAAAATGTTATACTGTGCTTGCAAGTTGCTAGTGTTACTGTGAGACAACGTTCTGTTGAATTATTTTGACTTAATGTTAAAGACTAGTAGTCGTAGTGGTACACACTGGCAGTAGCAGCATTTGAAAAAAAAGAAACATTGAGTGGCCTGAGCATAGCATTAGAAACAGTACGATAGATGGTACGGTAGAGAACAGTGCCATCAATTGTCGCCTAAGCAGTGCTAAAGTATTCAAAAGATAACTAATGACTAGTTGCGTGGAGTATGGCTACTATAAAAAATAGTATTAAGGCAAAGGACAAAGCAACGTAAGCATTAAGCATTTGATTTGTCAAGTGTAGGGGGATGATGTTGTTGATAAGCAATCCACGATGGCGCACATGAAATTCTGATTAAAATTATTTTTCTGTTGCTTTGAGATTATCCTCCCCAGCGAGTGTGTGGAATTTATTGTTGTCATTTAGTCACACATCAATGAAAAACCACACAGCCCTGGGGATGAGGGTTAGGGTTTGAAAAGTGGATGGGAATGGGGTTTTGTGGAGAGAGGAAAACAAAACACAGCATGTAAAAACAACAAATGAAGAAAAACAAATCTTTGGATTCAAAGATATCCATAAATCTTTTAAGGGACATAAAGGAAGTGCACTATTGCATGCATGAAGTTGTTTGCTAAATGGATGGTTAGGTTACTGAAAAGTAGTACTTACTACAACTTACTAGTAACTATGAAGAAACAATTTGACAGTACAGGGCTGCAGTAATAATTATAATTGCTGAATTTCACTTGCCTCTCTGCCCTCAGAGAGAATAAACACTTGTAGTACATTAAATTAGTTTTAAAAATAGCAAATAAACTCATCAAACTCATCAAATAGCTGGAGGGATGAATTTGAAGCAGAGAGCAAACAAACGGACAGAGTCACACTCGTAGAAGTTCAAGTCCACAACAATAACATTTAAAAGATAAGGAGAAATTAGGAGTATACTGTAACTGTATGTTGTAGTTGTCCTATTGAATTTGTGAAGTTGCATGTATCCAGCAATTCCTCTTAATCGCGGTACTCCTCTATTCCATCTGACGCTCCATCGATCAATCTAGGTGACCAGCCCACTGTCCACTGCCTCCCTGATGTGGAATTGCGGATCGTTTGTTCCATGGCACAGGGTAAAAGGCGGCCTGTAATTGTTGATGGAAAAACAGGAAGTGATATTAAAACACCACGGTGAAAAAAATATAAGGTACTCTGTGTAGTGCAAAAATAACACTTTCAGTTTCAGAGGTGACAGTATTACATATAATCATCATTTCAAAAGTGCGTACTCTGAGTCTCCTTTTCAAGGATAGAAATTAGTAACTATGGGCGAATTTTGCGGATCGTGCCGAAACGCTGTCTGCAACTAGGCCCAAAACCCCCTTTCCCACCATGGATTTTCTTCAAACCACTGCAATCAAAATGAGACCTTCCCAGCAGTGCCCCCAGACCACTCAACCCACTCCCAAAGATCTAGAACCCCCCAAGCAGCCCTCCAAAAACATGCAATACTGCTAGGCCACAGTTTAAATCTTGGCAAAACGCTGTCTGCGACTAGGCCCAAACCCCCTTTCCCACCATGGATTTTCTTCAAACCACTTGCAATCAAAATTAGACCTTCCCAGCAGTGCTCCCAGATCCCTCAACCCACCCCAAAGATCTAGAACCCCCCAAGCAGCGCCCCAAAAACATGCAATACTGCTAAAAAACCTTTCCACCATGGATTTTCTTCTAACTACTTGCAATCAAAGTTAGACCTTACCAGCAGTGCCCCCAGACCCCTCAACCCACCCCTCAAAGATCTAGAGCCCCCCCAAGCAGCCCCCCAAAAAATGCAATACTGCTAGGGCTAACTTAAAATTGTGCCAAAACGCTGTCTGCAACTAGGCCCAAACCACCCTTTTCCACCATGGAATTTCTTCAAACCACTTGCAATTACAATTAGCCCTTCCCAGCAGTGCTCCCAGACCCCTCAACCGACCCCCAAATATCAAAAATCCCCACAAGCAGCCTCCCAAAAATATGCAATACTGCTAAAAAAAACATTTCCACCATGGATTTTCTTCTAACCACTTTCAATCAAACTAAGACCTTCCCATCAGTGCCCCCAGACCCCTCAACCCACCCCCAAAGATCTAGAACCCCCCCAAGCAGCCCCCAAAAACATGCAATACTGCTAGGCCTAGCTTAAAATCGTGCCAAAATACTGTCGGCAACTAGGCTCAAATCCCCTTTTCCTCCATGGATATTCTTCTAACCACTTGAAATCAAAATTAGACCTTCCCAGCAGTGCCCCCAGACCCCTCAACCCACCCCAAAGATCTAGAATTCCCCCAAGCAGCCCCCCAAAACATGCAATACTGCTAGGCCTCAGTTTAAATCTTGGCAAAATGCTGTCTGTGACTAGGCCCAAACCTCTCTTTCCCACCATGGATTTTCTTCAAACCACTTGTAATCAAAATTAGACCTTCCCAGCAGTGCCCCAAGACCCCTCAACCACCCCCCAAAGATCTAGAACCCCCACAAGCATCCCCCCAAAAAAATGCAATACAGCTAGGCCTAACTTAAAATTGGGCCAAAACGCTGTCTGCAACTAGGCCTACACCACCCTTTTCCACCATGGATTTTCTTCAAACCACTTGCAATCACAATATGACCTTCCCAGAAGTTCCCCCAGACCCCTCAACCCACCCCCAAAAATCTAGAACCCCACCAAGCAGCCCCCAAATACATGCAATACTGCTAGGCCTCAGTTTAAATCGTGCCAAAACGTTGTCTGCAACTAGGCCCAAACCCTCCTTTCCCATGATGGATTTTCTTCACACCACTCGCAATCAAAATTAGACCTTCCAAGCAGTGCTCATAGATCCCTCAACCCACCCCCAAAGATCTAGAACCCCCCAAGCAGCGCCACAAAAACATGCAATACTGCTAAAAAACCTTTCCACCATGGATTTTCTTCTAACCACTTGCAATCAAAGTTAGACCTTTCCGGCAGTGCCCCCAGACCCCTCAACCCACCCCCCAAAGATCTAGAACCCCCCCAAGCAGCCCCCCAAAAAATGCAATACTGCTAGGGCTAACTTAAAATTGTGCTAAAACGCTGTCTGCAACTAGGCCCAAACCACCCTTTCCCACCATGGATTTTCTTCAAACCACTTGCAATTACAATTAGCCCTTCCCAGCAGTGCTGCCAGACCCCTCAACCGACCCCCAAATATCAAAAATCCCCACAAGCAGCCTCCCAAAAACATGCAATACTGATAAAAAAAAACATTTCCACCATGGATTTTCTTCTAACCACTTGCAATCAAAATAAGACCTTCCCATCAGTGCCCCCAGACCCCTCAACCCACCCCCAAAGATCTAGAACTCCCCCAAGCAGCCCCCCAAAAACATGCAATACTGCTAGGCCTCGCTTAAAATCGTGCCAAAAAGCTGTCGGCAACTAGGCCCAAACCCCCTTTTCCTCCATGGATATTCTTCTAACCACTTGAAATCAAAATTAGACCTTCCCAGCAGTGCCCCCAGACCCCTCAACCCACCCCAAAGTTCTAGAATTCCCCCAAGCAGCCCCCAAAAACATGCAATACTGCTAGGCCTCAGTTTAAATCTTGGCAAAATGCTGTATGTGACTAGGCCCAAACCTCTCTTTCCCACCATGGATTTTCTTCAAACCACTTGTAATCAAAATTAGACCTTCCCAGCAGTGCCCCAAGACCCCTCAAACCACCCCCCAAAGATCTAGAACGCCCACAAGCATCCCCCCCAAAAAATGCAATACTGCTAGGCCTAACTTAAAATTGGGCCAAAACGCTGTCTGCAACTAGGCCTACACCACCCTTTTCCACCATGGATTTTCTTCAAACCACTTGCAATCACAATAAGACCTTCCCAGAAGTGCCCCCAGACCCCTCACCCCACCCCCAAAAATCTAGAACCCCACCAAGCAACCCCCAAACACATGCAATACTGCTAGGCCTCAGTTTAAATCGTGCCAAAACGTTGTCTGCAACTAGGCCCAAACCCCCCTTTCCCATGATGGATTTTCTTCACACCACTCGCAATCAAAATAAGACCTTCCAAGCAGTGCTCCCATACCCGTCAACCCACCCCAACAATCTAGAACACCCCCAAACAGCCCCCCAAAAACATGCAATACTGCTGTCCCCAAAACATGGGAAATCGCGCCTTGACAAAAAAGTGCTGTTTTCAGCACTTCCACTACTTCGATCCTCGTGAAACTTACCAGGACACTTGTTCCAGTCATTCCCAAGAATCTCAGCAAGGCAGAACAAAATCGATCCACTGGAAGGTGTACGACTAGTTCATCCAAACACAGGCGCCCCCAAAACACCAAAAAAGGCCAAAATTCTGCTAATTCTGAAAAAAACCAAACCCCCCTAAAACCTTGCCAACATCATTATGAACGAGCCTGCATCGGGCCCTGAGCCCTAGACTCCAGGAACCCTACCAAATTATTAATTAAACCCAAAAACTCTAGTAAACCGCACTGAAACCTAAACCCTAGATATGCTTTGTCTGTCTGTGTCAAAGAACCTAGGTATGGCACACCAGGTTGCTTCACTCAGTGGTGCCTGCCTTGACCGTCTGCATGGCCCGGCCGCAAGCATGGGCCAAAAATCCATTCCTTTTGCGAAATTTTCTGTTTTTCGGCAGCAAATTCACAATCCGCGAATCTCGCAAATTGTTGAAGATTCACAAACTCTTGAGCATAACAGATTTTTGGCCCATGCTTGCGGCAGGACCATGCAGATGGTCAAGGATCCAAAATAGTGGCACAAATGTAATGTTGTTCTGTTTGTATTTTTTAAGCCTTTCATTGTTAACTAGGCGGCTTAATAACCTCTCCGCCAACTGGTATGCGTCTTGCTTTTCAGCATAATCTCGGAACGTTGAAGACACCGCCTTCAGTTGGTGCTCTAGCATGCGGAACAATAGGATAGCTTTGCCCAAAGAACAGTCCTCCCTGCTGACTTCACCCGTGAAGACCTCAAAAGGAAGAAGCATGTCTGTCAGGCTTGCAACTAGCTTCCATTCCTCCAACTCTAGCCTCATGTCTTTCATAGTAGAACCCAGTTTATAGAAATACTCATTGATTACCCCCCACTGCTCAGACAGACGCTCAAGCATGTAAAAGGTTGAGTTCCAACGTGTTGCCACCTCCTGGATCAGTCCTTTGACTGGCAGTCTACGTTCATGTTGAATGCTCCTCAGCTTCTCCCGGCCTTAAAAGAATTGCTGAAATGTGTGCAGATTCTTCGGCAGGTGGTCATTAACTTGTTGTCTGTGGTTTCTTTTTTCAAGAAATCTTGCACAGCAATGTTAATACTGTGCGCCAAATATGGCACTCTGAAATAGTCACCTAGATACATGGCCTTAACTATATTACTGCCATTATCCGTGGAACCATAACCAATCATGCGATGTCTTGGATGCAGCCATTCATAGACCTTCCTATCAAACTCCTTCTAAAGGTTAGGTGCAGTATGAGTTTTCTCCCTGGCAAACATGGCTACTGTTGCATGTTTCTGAGTAGCTTGAAAAACTGTGTCCGTGTCAACACCTGCTTTTAACTTGTCTTTAACCCCTGCAAAAGAGACCCAGTGTGCAGTGATGCACATGTAATCAAGGGCTTGGCAACTGGTCCACATGTCTGTTGTCAGGTGGATAGTGTGAACAGAACTCTTCTGAATAGCTGCGCCAATCACCTCCAGCACATCTTGATGTAGTGCTGGAACAGCAACTCTGGCAAAATAGGACCGGCTAGGAACCTTCCATTTAGGGCAGACTGTTGCCACAAATTCTAGAAAACCCACCCCTTCCACAAAAGAAAAAGGGAGAAGGTCCACTGCTAGCATTTTAGCCAGCTTTGCGTTATACAGACGTGCCATTGGTTACTTGCGTTCAAATGACGCATCCGACCAAAACATTCTGCTAATGGTGGTCTGGACCGTTTTACGTGATGATGATGATGCAGACTTCTTAAAACCAGTTAGGCTCATTGATGTACTTTTTTGCATTGGTGTCTCGCCCAGATTCTTAGTGTGCCTCATACACATTGCAGGGGTAGAGGGTGTGGGCGCTACCACTGCAGTGCTGCTGCCAGGGGTACTGGGTGTACCAGAAGAAATGTATGTTGCTTCTTCACTTCCCCCCTGCACGATCAGCCCCTCGTCATCATCAGATGCAATATCAATGGATGAATTTGGATTTGTTTTATTTTTGGCTTCCTGGATCTTACTTAGGTGCGCCTCCCACTGGATAGTGTGGTGTTTTTTTAGATGACCTCTCTGGCCTCCGGTACCATAGTTGGTACCAAGCTTACTCCGACTAACTGACATTTTACAAATCGAACAAACAACCATGGGGCATATTATCAAGGGGGTTTATCTCCGCTTTTTTGGCTTTAAAAGCCAAGAAAGCGGAGATAAAATTATCTCCCTATTACCTAGCTGCCGCTAACACCAGTTAGCGACAGCTAGTAGGAGATAGCGACCATCTTGGGCCCCACTTTGCATGTCAGTGATATTTATCACTAATGAGATGCAAAGTGGGCGTGCCAAGATGTTAGAGACTGAAAACAGTCACGCTAAGCGGGAATATCTCCAAAAGCTAACACCTGCCCTGAGCAGTTCTTAGCCATGTTATCCAATGGGAGGTGGATAACATGGCTAAGAGCATTAGCTCGCTAATGCATGAATATCGCGGACTTTTCAGCGATATTCATGCTTTGCGGCGATTTTTACCGCATTTGCGTTAAACCTTGGTAATACCAAGGTTTATTTGCGGTAAAAATCGCCGCAGCGCTGCGGTAAATTTTTGTCTCTAGCCAAGCAATAGCGATAATTATCGCTATTGCTTGGTAATATGCCCCCATGTTTTTTGCCTTTTGGCTAACACTAAAGAAGTCCCAAACTGGGGACTGGGGATGTCTGCTGGTGGGGGATGTGCTACTTTCAGTTTCAATGCCAGATGAAGTGGAGGATGGGCGTGGCTGAATTCGACTCTGTTGTTCACTTACAGCACCACTACTTTAGGTAATGGAGGTCGAGCTGGATGGAGGTCCCTGCTGGCCCTTCTGACGATAAAATGTGGAAGCTGTAAGTCATGTTGGTGTTGTAGTTAACTGCGTTGGTGGTGGTACCAGTGCCACGCCGCCCACATCCCACTCAGCAGCCATTCGGGATAGGGTCAAAATGTCTGTCTGCTGCATGCCCGCTGGGGCTGGAGTGACGACTGTGATGACTGGGTCATCGTCAGGCTGTTCATTAGCAGCACAAGACACCACTTCTTGTTCGTCGTCATCACCCATAAGTGGAAGCCTTGGGGGAACCTTCCTTTTAGGCTTAGCTACCTTTGTCGGCTCATGGCGTGCCTCCCCCTCAGACTGCATTTGTGGGTTCCAATCAAGATCATCAGAAGGAAGGGTGCTTGAAGAAGAACTTGTAGTAGCCCTCCTTGATCTTTTTCTTGCTGGGGATCTGAAAGACAATGGATCATACTCAGGAGGAGCTGCTTCCTCCGCTTGAATCTGTGACCCCACTTCTGGTTCTGAAGGAACAAGCATTGTGGGCAGTTGTGCCACCCCATGCGTCTCTAGTTGTGCTTCGCCATGCACCTCTCCTTGCGCCTCTCCTTGCGCCTCTCCTTGCGCTTCTCCTAGCGCCTATCCTAGCGCCTCTCCTTGCGCATGTACTTGCGCCTCTCCTTGTGCCTCGCCTTGCGCATGTACTTGCGCCTCTCCTTGCCCATGTACTTGCGCTTGTACTAGTTGCACCTATGGTTGTCGTTGTGGCTGTGGTTGTTAAACACTCGTCAGCTGAGTTACACCCTGCGTTGATTGTATGCTACTTTCTTGGGATGAGCCAACATCACTGGTCGATGGTGATTGAAAAAGCAAAGTGGCTGCCTCTGCAGCGCTCATGGACTTGGACCTAACTTGGTGTGGTGGCACTGAGCCCAATGAAGCGGAGGTGCTGCTCCCACCATGGTCCACAGCGGACCCCGCTACTGCAGGCGTTGTTTTTTTTCCCCGAAAAAAGTGTCTGTGGGCACACCAGTCTCCTTGGTAAGTGGCACCACTTTCTTCTTCTGCTCCTTCTTACTGGCAGTGGCAACTTTCTTTGTAAAGGAGCTACGGCCACCTTTCTTTGGGCCCTTCTTCTTCAGATGTCAGAACAGGAGGCCGCAGTTGCACGAGTTGCAGAGTTGTATGTGGCCACACATGACATCATGTGAGGTTGTGCTGCACATACCGCTGCAGGACTTCTTCCTGGCACTGATGGTTCTCTTGTGCACCTAAGAGCAAAGGAAGCCAGAGGAACATCAGTTAAACACCCAAAAAGTAAAAAAACACACACAAAAAACCACAATCCAATGCAATCCATGCCCTCAATGCTTCAAGGAGCCCCACACAAATCCTTGGTCCATGCACCACTCACTACCCCTGGGCATAATGGGTGAAAGCAGGGCAGGCTGGGTGCAGGTCTATGGCTCAAAGCACACTGCCTGGCTTCAAAATGGACCCTTGTCCCCCAACCACATGGCCAGGCCCTGCCTGGACCAGGCCTCAAAATAGCCCCCACCCACATGGTCAGGCCCCAACAGCACCCATAAAGTCGAAAAACACACAAAAAACACCACAATCCAATGCCATCCATGCCCTCAATGATGTTTAAATTCAAGAGCCCCCACACAAAGCCTTGGTCCATGCATCACTCACTACCCCTGGGCATAAAGGGTGAAAGCAGGGCAGGCTGGGTGCAGGCCTATGGCTCAAAGCACACTGCCTGGCTTCAAAATGGCCCCTTGTCCCCCAGCCACATAGCCAGACCCTGCCTGGACCAGGCCTCAAAATGGCCCCCACCCACATGGCCAGGCCCCAACAACACCCTAAAAAGTCGAAAAACACACAAAAATCACCACAATCCAGTGCCATCCATGCCCTCAATGATGTTTAAATTCAAGAGTTACAGCACAAAGCCTTGGTCCATGTACCACTCACTACCCCTGGGCATAATGTGTGAAAGCAGGGCAGGCTGGGTGCAGGCCTATGGCTCAAAGCACACTGCCTGGCTTCAAAATGGCCCCTTGTCCCCCAGCCACATGGCCAGGCCTTGCCTGGACCAGGCCTCAAAATGGCCCCCATCCACATGGCCAGGCCCCAACAACACCCCAAAAAGTCGAAAAACACACACAAATCACCACAATCCAATGCCATCCATGCCCTCAATGATGTTTAAATTCAAGACACCCCACAGAAAGACTTGGTCCATGCACCACTCACTACCCCTGAGCCTACTGTCTAGTGAGGCTGTACAGGTACCCCAAAATTTTAAAAAAAATCCACATATAACAGTGAGCTAAAATTCCATGACATAAATGAGATTTAAGTTTAAAAAACTCACAGAAACAGTTGTATCATGCACCAATGACTAACCCTGGCCTACTGGATACTGTGGCTACACACAATATATTTTTTTTAAAGTTGTGAAAAAGTGTTAACATTTTAGTTGCAGCAACTACAATGCCCCAAACAAACAACACCAACTTACTTGTAAAATCTCAAATCCAAAAGTGATCCAAACTCCAAAGTCCAAAAAGCCCATAAATACAAATATCCAGCAGCAGCCACAAAAAGTAATCCTTCCAGCTCCAGATCCACATCAAAAGTGACCAGGACATGGACAAAGCACTGGGAGGAGCCTGCTGGACAGGAACAGGAGGTGGAAGACTCTGGGGCATTTCCTCCCCCCCCCCCAAAAAAATGGACTCCTTGCAAAAAAAAATTCAGCCAAATGTCAATCTGAGGAGGTATTCTGATCAAAATCATGGTTTTCAGAAGGTTTATGATGCCTGCGGTGGATTTCTCGTGCAGAATTGCAATTTTTGCAAGTTCGGGAACGTGGGCTGTTCAAATCTCCCGCCAGAAGTCAACTGCACGCCGCATCTACGGAGTTGCGTGATCACGGGCCCTTATGACGTACTTGCGTTGTCAAACTCTCGCTGTGCAAGATGGCGGGCCGCGATGACGTAATCGCGGTCGGAAAACTCTCCCACGATCACGCAGCAAGATCCAAAATGGCACTGCACACGCAAACCGGGAGAAAAAAAACTCTGCGAACACAGAATCACGGTAAGTCAACGCCGCACGAATTTGCCAAAAATTCGCAAATTCCACGAACGGAACGAATTTTGCGTAAGGGTGGGCGTAAAATCCGTTACGCGGGCGAATTTGCAGATTTTCCGCGATTTTGCGATCCGCGAATCTCGCGAAATCATGGTAAAATCCGCGAACCAGCGGGGACGAATTTTCAGCCAAGCAAGGGTTACAGCAGCAGGTGCAAAAGTTGAACCTAATTTCTTTGTAACCTTTTACAAAAGGGTTACAAACAAATTAACTTCAACTTGGACACCTGCTGCTAATTGCTTCCTGGCGCCTCGTTGCCTATTTGCAACTATTCTCTGACCCTGCTCTGACCCTTGAAGCAGGGTCAGAGAATAGTTACAAGTAGGCAACGAGGCACCTGTCCAAGGAATTAAACCTCATCAGGAAGCACTTACAGATATAAAAAATAGGAAGAAGGGAGAGGATGGCAAATACACCCATTTTGAGTTGTCAGGAGGGGTTAAACTAAGAAAGACCTTTACAGCAGAATTTTGCTAAAAATAAAAAGTTGTATGTTCTGTAGGGGCAACTCAGGAATCTGGCCCTTCAGAGATCCGGCCTCTCTTTCTTTCTCTCGTTTTCTCTCTCCCTCTCTCTTTCCCTCTCTTTCTCTCTCTTTCTATCTATCTATCTATCTATCTCTCCCTCTCCCGTAAACAACTGCATGGGTAACTTTGCTATGCAAGCGGCCCGCGAACACGCAAAAAACCCCGCGAACACGCAAAAAACCCCGCGAACACGCAAAAAAAAAAATCCGCAAATTCACACAAATTTGCGAATTTTGCGGATCGCGAATTCGCAAATCCGCAAATTCGCGGATCGCGAATTTGCAAAATTCGCCCATGCTTAATTTTGCACCCATGCTTAGTTAGGACCTATTTTCCAGAGAAAATCCCTCAGGGATGGAAAAAAACTCCCATACAATGTGTGGCTTGGGTTGGTATGGGGTATTGTGTTCTTCCAGCCACCTCCTCCTCGTCCCCTCCTCCCCTTCCTCCTCCTCCTCTTCTTCTTGACCACCAATGTGATGTTGTGGTGGTCCTCTTGGTGCTGGTGGTGGTGGTGGTGGTGTAGATGCTCCAGCTGATGCTGCAACTGTAGCCATTTCAAAGTACAAAATATACCTAAAAGATTTCAGAACAGGTCTTCCTCAGTCAAAGGACAAAGTCAGAATAAGGAAAAAAGGTGGGGTCTTTCATCCTTTGGAGAAAAAAAATGTACTGAACCTATGAGAAGTGTTATTTCCAGGTCACAAGACTAGGGATTTTATCATTATGAAACCAAAACTGTTCTGCACCAATTAAAAGTGTTATTTTCAGGTCACATGACCCGGCGCGCCCCGGGTCAAGTCGCGTAAGCGCGTCGGATGTTTACGTTGCGCGATCGTATTCGCTCGAGTGCTTCCGGGTGCGCTTACGCTGTGCGTATCACGTGGACACGGCTACGCGACACGTCACGATGTTGTTTTCTTTCACGGCAATAGCGCTAACGGGATGCTCTCAGGAGCGCGCCCTGGGGCGCTTCAAAAGACTCCGCTTTCCGGGGCGCTCACCGGGGAGCGCCCCGGGAGCACTCCAGGGCAAAAAAAAACATATATATATATATATATACATTAAAAAAATTAAATACAAATATAATGTAGGATTCATTCATTTTCAAAAATATTACATTTCATAGCTATAGAAATTTGCTATTAACAAAATTTTGAAATTTACTGAAAAAAACATAGGTTTGGGGCCTTATATATAGTTAGGAATTAGCATTTAAAAAACCTATGAAAGACACCGCCTTCAGTTGGTGCTCTAGCATGCGGAACAATAGGATAGCTTTGCCCAAAGAACAGTCCTCCCTGCTGACTTCACCCGTGAAGACCTCAAAAGGAAGAAGCATGTCTGTCAGGCTTGCAACTAGCTTCCATTCCTCCAACTCTAGCCTCATGTCTTTCATAGTAGAACCCAGTTTATAAAAATACTCATTGATTACCCCCCACTGCTCAGACAGACGCTCAAGCATGTAAAAGGTTGAGTTCCAACGTGTTGCCACCTCCTGGATCAGTCCTTTGACTGGCAGTCTACGTTCATGTTGAATGCTCCTCAGCTTCTCCCGGCCTTAAAAGAATTGCTGAAATGTGTGCAGATTCTTCGGCAGGTGGTCATTAACTTGTTGTCTGTGGTTTCTTTTTTCAAGAAATCTTGCACAGCAATGTTAATACTGTGCGCCAAATATGGCACTCTGAAATAGTCACCTAGATACATGGCCTTAACTATATTACTGCCATTATCCGTGGAACCATAACCAATCATGCGATGTCTTGGATGCAGCCATTCATAGACCTTCCTATCAAACTCCTTCTAAAGGTTAGGTGCAGTATGAGTTTTCTCCCTGGCAAACATGGCTACTGTTGCATGTTTCTGAGTAGCTTGAAAAACTGTGTCCGTGTCAACACCTGCTTTTAACTTGTCTTTAACCCCTGCAAAAGAGACCCAGTGTGCAGTGATGCACATGTAATCAAGGGCTTGGCAACTGGTCCACATGTCTGTTGTCAGGTGGATAGTGTGAACAGAACTCTTCTGAATAGCTGCGCCAATCACCTCCAGCACATCTTGATGTAGTGCTGGAACAGCAACTCTGGCAAAATAGGACCGGCTAGGAACCTTCCATTTAGGGCAGACTGTTGCCACAAATTCTAGAAAACCCACCCCTTCCACAAAAGAAAAAGGGAGAAGGTCCACTGCTAGCATTTTAGCCAGCTTTGCGTTATACAGACGTGCCATTGGTTACTTGCGTTCAAATGACGCATCCGACCAAAACATTCTGCTAATGGTGGTCTGGACCGTTTTACGTGATGATGATGATGCAGACTTCTTAAAACCAGTTAGGCTCATTGATGTACTTTTTTGCATTGGTGTCTCGCCCAGATTCTTAGTGTGCCTCATACACATTGCAGGGGTAGAGGGTGTGGGCGCTACCACTGCAGTGCTGCTGCCAGGGGTACTGGGTGTACCAGAAGAAATGTATGTTGCTTCTTCACTTCCCCCCTGCACGATCAGCCCCTCGTCATCATCAGATGCAATATCAATGGATGAATTTGGATTTGTTTTATTTTTGGCTTCCTGGATCTTACTTAGGTGCGCCTCCCACTGGATAGTGTGGTGTTTTTTTAGATGACCTCTCTGGCCTCCGGTACCATAGTTGGTACCAAGCTTACTCCGACTAACTGACATTTTACAAATCGAACAAACAACCATGGGGCATATTATCAAGGGGGTTTATCTCCGCTTTTTTGGCTTTAAAAGCCAAGAAAGCGGAGATAAAATTATCTCCCTATTACCTAGCTGCCGCTAACACCAGTTAGCGACAGCTAGTAGGAGATAGCGACCATCTTGGGCCCCACTTTGCATGTCAGTGATATTTATCACTAATGAGATGCAAAGTGGGCGTGCCAAGATGTTAGAGACTGAAAACAGTCACGCTAAGCGGGAATATCTCCAAAAGCTAACACCTGCCCTGAGCAGTTCTTAGCCATGTTATCCAATGGGAGGTGGATAACATGGCTAAGAGCATTAGCTCGCTAATGCATGAATATCGCGGACTTTTCAGCGATATTCATGCTTTGCGGCGATTTTTACCGCATTTGCGTTAAACCTTGGTAATACCAAGGTTTATTTGCGGTAAAAATCGCCGCAGCGCTGCGGTAAATTTTTGTCTCTAGCCAAGCAATAGCGATAATTATCGCTATTGCTTGGTAATATGCCCCCATGTTTTTTGCCTTTTGGCTAACACTAAAGAAGTCCCAAACTGGGGACTGGGGATGTCTGCTGGTGGGGGATGTGCTACTTTCAGTTTCAATGCCAGATGAAGTGGAGGATGGGCGTGGCTGAATTCGACTCTGTTGTTCACTTACAGCACCACTACTTTAGGTAATGGAGGTCGAGCTGGATGGAGGTCCCTGCTGGCCCTTCTGACGATAAAATGTGGAAGCTGTAAGTCATGTTGGTGTTGTAGTTAACTGCGTTGGTGGTGGTACCAGTGCCACGCCGCCCACATCCCACTCAGCAGCCATTCGGGATAGGGTCAAAATGTCTGTCTGCTGCATGCCCGCTGGGGCTGGAGTGACGACTGTGATGACTGGGTCATCGTCAGGCTGTTCATTAGCAGCACAAGACACCACTTCTTGTTCGTCGTCATCACCCATAAGTGGAAGCCTTGGGGGAACCTTCCTTTTAGGCTTAGCTACCTTTGTCGGCTCATGGCGTGCCTCCCCCTCAGACTGCATTTGTGGGTTCCAATCAAGATCATCAGAAGGAAGGGTGCTTGAAGAAGAACTTGTAGTAGCCCTCCTTGATCTTTTTCTTGCTGGGGATCTGAAAGACAATGGATCATACTCAGGAGGAGCTGCTTCCTCCGCTTGAATCTGTGACCCCACTTCTGGTTCTGAAGGAACAAGCATTGTGGGCAGTTGTGCCACCCCATGCGTCTCTAGTTGTGCTTCGCCATGCACCTCTCCTTGCGCCTCTCCTTGCGCCTCTCCTTGCGCTTCTCCTAGCGCCTATCCTAGCGCCTCTCCTTGCGCATGTACTTGCGCCTCTCCTTGTGCCTCGCCTTGCGCATGTACTTGCGCCTCTCCTTGCCCATGTACTTGCGCTTGTACTAGTTGCACCTATGGTTGTCGTTGTGGCTGTGGTTGTTAAACACTCGTCAGCTGAGTTACACCCTGCGTTGATTGTATGCTACTTTCTTGGGATGAGCCAACATCACTGGTCGATGGTGATTGAAAAAGCAAAGTGGCTGCCTCTGCAGCGCTCATGGACTTGGACCTAACTTGGTGTGGTGGCACTGAGCCCAATGAAGCGGAGGTGCTGCTCCCACCATGGTCCACAGCGGACCCCGCTACTGCAGGCGTTGTTTTTTTTCCCCGAAAAAAGTGTCTGTGGGCACACCAGTCTCCTTGGTAAGTGGCACCACTTTCTTCTTCTGCTCCTTCTTACTGGCAGTGGCAACTTTCTTTGTAAAGGAGCTACGGCCACCTTTCTTTGGGCCCTTCTTCTTCAGATGTCAGAACAGGAGGCCGCAGTTGCACGAGTTGCAGAGTTGTATGTGGCCACACATGACATCATGTGAGGTTGTGCTGCACATACCGCTGCAGGACTTCTTCCTGGCACTGATGGTTCTCTTGTGCACCTAAGAGCAAAGGAAGCCAGAGGAACATCAGTTAAACACCCCAAAAAGTAAAAAAACACACACAAAAAACCACAATCCAATGCAATCCATGCCCTCAATGCTGTTTAAATTCAAGAGGCCCCACACAAAGCCTTGGTCCATGCACCACTTACTACCCCTGGGCATAATGGGTGAAAGCAGGGCAGGCTGGGTGCAGGTCTATGGCTCAAAGCACACTGACTGGCTTCAAAATGGCCCCTTGTCCCACAGCCACATGGCCAGGCCCTGCCTGGACCAGGCCTCAAAATGGCCCCAACCCACATGGTCAGGCCCCAACAGCACCCACAAAGTCGAAAAACACACAAAAACACCACAATCCAATGCCAATCATGCCCTCAATGATGTTTAAATTCAAGGAGCCCCACACAAATCCTTGGTCCATGCACCACTCACTACCCCTGGGCATAATGGGTGAAAGCAGGGCAGGCTGGGTGCAGGTCTATGGCTCAAAGCACACTGCCTGGCTTCAAAATGGACCCTTGTCCCCCAACCACATGGCCAGGCCCTGCCTGGACCAGGCCTCAAAATAGCCCCCACCCACATGGTCAGGCCCCAACAGCACCCATAAAGTCGAAAAACACACAAAAAACACCACAATCCAATGCCATCCATGCCCTCAATGATGTTTAAATTCAAGAGCCCCCACACAAAGCCTTGGTCCATGCATCACTCACTACCCCTGGGCATAAAGGGTGAAAGCAGGGCAGGCTGGGTGCAGGCCTATGGCTCAAAGCACACTGCCTGGCTTCAAAATGGCCCCTTGTCCCCCAGCCACATAGCCAGACCCTGCCTGGACCAGGCCTCAAAATGGCCCCCACCCACATGGCCAGGCCCCAACAACACCCTAAAAAGTCGAAAAACACACAAAAATCACCACAATCCAGTGCCATCCATGCCCTCAATGATGTTTAAATTCAAGAGTTACAGCACAAAGCCTTGGTCCATGTACCACTCACTACCCCTGGGCATAATGTGTGAAAGCAGGGCAGGCTGGGTGCAGGCCTATGGCTCAAAGCACACTGCCTGGCTTCAAAATGGCCCCTTGTCCCCCAGCCACATGGCCAGGCCTTGCCTGGACCAGGCCTCAAAATGGCCCCCATCCACATGGCCAGGCCCCAACAACACCCCAAAAAGTCGAAAAACACACACAAATCACCACAATCCAATGCCATCCATGCCCTCAATGATGTTTAAATTCAAGACACCCCACAGAAAGACTTGGTCCATGCACCACTCACTACCCCTGAGCCTACTGTCTAGTGAGGCTGTACAGGTACCCCAAAATTTTAAAAAAAATCCACATATAACAGTGAGCTAAAATTCCATGACATAAATGAGATTTAAGTTTAAAAAACTCACAGAAACAGTTGTATCATGCACCAATGACTAACCCTGGCCTACTGGATACTGTGGCTACACACAATATATTTTTTTTAAAGTTGTGAAAAAGTGTTAACATTTTAGTTGCAGCAACTACAATGCCCCAAACAAACAACACCAACTTACTTGTAAAATCTCAAATCCAAAAGTGATCCAAACTCCAAAGTCCAAAAAGCCCATAAATACAAATATCCAGCAGCAGCCACAAAAAGTAATCCTTCCAGCTCCAGATCCACATCAAAAGTGACCAGGACATGGACAAAGCACTGGGAGGAGCCTGCTGGACAGGAACAGGAGGTGGAAGACTCTGGGGCATTTCCTCCCCCCCCCCCAAAAAAATGGACTCCTTGCAAAAAAAAATTCAGCCAAATGTCAATCTGAGGAGGTATTCTGATCAAAATCATGGTTTTCAGAAGGTTTATGATGCCTGCGGTGGATTTCTCGTGCAGAATTGCAATTTTTGCAAGTTCGGGAACGTGGGCTGTTCAAATCTCCCGCCAGAAGTCAACTGCACGCCGCATCTACGGAGTTGCGTGATCACGGGCCCTTATGACGTACTTGCGTTGTCAAACTCTCGCTGTGCAAGATGGCGGGCCGCGATGACGTAATCGCGGTCGGAAAACTCTCCCACGATCACGCAGCAAGATCCAAAATGGCACTGCACACGCAAACCGGGAGAAAAAAAACTCTGCGAACACAGAATCACGGTAAGTCAACGCCGCACGAATTTGCCAAAAATTCGCAAATTCCACGAACGGAACGAATTTTGCGTAAGGGTGGGCGTAAAATCCGTTACGCGGGCGAATTTGCAGATTTTCCGCGATTTTGCGATCCGCGAATCTCGCGAAATCATGGTAAAATCCGCGAACCAGCGGGGACGAATTTTCAGCCAAGCAAGGGTTACAGCAGCAGGTGCAAAAGTTGAACCTAATTTCTTTGTAACCTTTTACAAAAGGGTTACAAACAAATTAACTTCAACTTGGACACCTGCTGCTAATTGCTTCCTGGCGCCTCGTTGCCTATTTGCAACTATTCTCTGACCCTGCTCTGACCCTTGAAGCAGGGTCAGAGAATAGTTACAAGTAGGCAACGAGGCACCTGTCCAAGGAATTAAACCTCATCAGGAAGCACTTACAGATATAAAAAATAGGAAGAAGGGAGAGGATGGCAAATACACCCATTTTGAGTTGTCAGGAGGGGTTAAACTAAGAAAGACCTTTACAGCAGAATTTTGCTAAAAATAAAAAGTTGTATGTTCTGTAGGGGCAACTCAGGAATCTGGCCCTTCAGAGATCCGGCCTCTCTTTCTTTCTCTCGTTTTCTCTCTCCCTCTCTCTTTCCCTCTCTTTCTCTCTCTTTCTATCTATCTATCTATCTATCTCTCCCTCTCCCGTAAACAACTGCATGGGTAACTTTGCTATGCAAGCGGCCCGCGAACACGCAAAAAACCCCGCGAACACGCAAAAAACCCCGCGAACACGCAAAAAAAAAAATCCGCAAATTCACACAAATTTGCGAATTTTGCGGATCGCGAATTCGCAAATCCGCAAATTCGCGGATCGCGAATTTGCAAAATTCGCCCATGCTTAATTTTGCACCCATGCTTAGTTAGGACCTATTTTCCAGAGAAAATCCCTCAGGGATGGAAAAAAACTCCCATACAATGTGTGGCTTGGGTTGGTATGGGGTATTGTGTTCTTCCAGCCACCTCCTCCTCGTCCCCTCCTCCCCTTCCTCCTCCTCCTCTTCTTCTTGACCACCAATGTGATGTTGTGGTGGTCCTCTTGGTGCTGGTGGTGGTGGTGGTGGTGTAGATGCTCCAGCTGATGCTGCAACTGTAGCCATTTCAAAGTACAAAATATACCTAAAAGATTTCAGAACAGGTCTTCCTCAGTCAAAGGACAAAGTCAGAATAAGGAAAAAAGGTGGGGTCTTTCATCCTTTGGAAAAAAAAATGTACTGAACCTATGAGAAGTGTTATTTCCAGGTCACAAGACTAGGGATTTTATCATTATGAAACCAAAACTGTTCTGCACCAATTAAAAGTGTTATTTTCAGGTCACATGACCCGGCGCGCCCCGGGTCAAGTCGCGTAAGCGCGTCGGATGTTTACGTTGCGCGATCGTATTCGCTCGAGTGCTTCTGGGTGCGCTTACGCTGTGCGTATCACGTGGACACGGCTACGCGACACGTCACGATGTTGTTTTCTTTCACGGCAATAGCGCTAACGGGATGCTCTCAGGAGCGCGCCCTGGGGCGCTTCAAAAGACTCCGCTTTCCGGGGCGCTCACCGGGGAGCGCCCCGGGAGCACTCCAGGGCAAAAAAAAACATATATATATATATATATATACATTAAAAAAAAAATTAAATACAAATATAATGTAGGATTCATTCATTTTCAAAAATATTACATTTCATAGCTATAGAAATTTGCTATTAACAAAATTTTGAAATTTACTGAAAAAAACATAGGTTTGGGGCCTTATATATAGTTAGGAATTAGCATTTAAAAAACCTATGAAATTCACTGAAAAAACCATAGGTTTCACACCAGTTATAGTTAGGAATTAGCATTTAAAAAACCTAATTAAATTCACTAAAAAAACCATAGGTTTCACACCAGTTATAGTTAGCTGGAAATTTTACTGACATAAAACCATTGAAATTACCACGTTATAGTTAGTTGGACTCACTATAACTTGCGCGCCTGCAATGCACTGCTGATGACGTCACATATTACATCACTCATGACATGGTCAGTGACATCACTCATGATATCACTGATGACACCATCCAGGGAATGTGTGTCTTTCTGAAATATCAATATGTTTTATATATGTATTTGTAAAGGTCGATGGACGAATAAATGTTTAAATAAGTGTGTAAATGGATGTTTATTTTTAATAAAATATTGATTGGTTAACTGGCTTATAAAGTGTATCTTAGTGAATACATATATTAGCGAGTAATTTTTTAATATTTTAAATATATGTATCAGTGTTTCACTTTGTGTATAAGTGGCTGCATGGGTTGGTGACTGACTCACTGTTTGTATGTGTTTTTAAGACAGCGTATGTGCAGGACTGTATGGGTGGATGAGTGTTTTTATGAGTAACTACATATGTTTTAATCTAGTATATGTGAGTATTGATGTATATAAGTGAGTATATGTGAGAGTGAGAGATTGAAAGAGTTCATGTTTAAATAAGTATGTTTCTATAAGTGATTGTTTAAGAGAGTAAGTATGTTTAAGTTTCCTTAGAAGTAATGTACTAGTGTGTGTATAGCTGTATATGCAAATAAATGGATGTTCAATAGTTTATATGCATGTGTGAGTATGTGTGTGAGTAACTTGTGGATGACTGTCGGTGTGTAACAGGATGTATATGTGTATCACTACATATGATGAGTTAATATGTGTATGAGTGACTATATAGAACTGTTGCTGAATGAGAGGATGTGTATATAGATGGTGGAATTACTGAATTGGTTGTTGTAACTGGTATGGGTATCTCCATTTTTTTGAAAATGTTATAGTTTCTATTTTTGAATATGTGTTTCAAGGGTTACATTACACCCAAAGGAGGTCTGACAGTCTGTCACAAGAATGGTGTCATCAGTGATGTAATGAGTGATGTCACTGACCATGTCATGAGTGATGTAATATGTGACGTCATCAGCAGTGCATTGCAGGCGCGCAAGTTATAGTGAGTCCAACTAACTATAAGTGGGAATTTCAATGGTTTTATGTCAGTAGAATGTGCAGCTAACTATAACTGGTGTGAAACCTATGGTTTATTCAGTGAATTTATAGATGCACGAAAACTCCTCCACGCCACTTCCAATCCCACATGGACCAGCGTGGCGATCACACAGGAGACGGACCACAGCATCAGTTACAGGTTTCTTTATTTGACAGGTACAGCTGGAAAAAGTGCATTACGCGTTTAGGGATAAGCAAGCCCTTGCTCACATGCAATGATTGTTTGTAACTCATTTGATTTTTATATATATATATATATATATACATACATACATACATACATACATACATACATACATACATACATATATATATTCACTGAAAAAACCATAGGTTATAGACCATATATAGTTAGGAATTCGCAGTTACAAAACCTTATTTTACTCACACAAAACCATTGAAATTCCATATATAGTTAGTTGCACTAACTATATATCGCGCACCCGCAATCCACTGCTGATGATGTCACATATTACATCATTCATGACATGGTCAGTGACATCACTGATGACATCACTGATGACATCTCAAATGACATCACTGATGACATCTCAAATGACATCACTGATGACATCACTGATGACATCTCATTTGACATTACTGATCACATCACTGATGATATCATTCATGTGTTAATACGATGAACCTCTTCAGACTCTAATATAACCTTAGATACAATCAGTGTAAACAGACACTCACAGACTGTCACTCATCCATGGAGTTACTCACACACCTAGTCAGTCATGCAAAGAATCAATCACACCTCCATTTCCTCAACTATACAGTTATACAAACTTTACTTTTTCGAACATATACTAACACATATTTACTCTCTTATACAATCCCTGATACAAGTTCACAATGATCCATACAGCCACTCACACATTCACTGGCTCTTATGCACAGTTATTTATATATGTCAACTCTAACATGTACTGTGTTTTACATATGTACTTACTTTGACATGTAGCACTGAGATATCCATTCACTCACCAATACACTCATGCACACAGTCAACCGCCCATACAGCTGTTTCCAAATGCACTTTTGAAACCATACATCTAGTGAATCAACTGCTCACACATCTATGCACAGAGTCATACACCTCCCAGCCACCCACACACACACTCAGTCTCCCATACAAATACTTGGGCAACCAATCAATAACCCATATAGTTACTCATATAGCTACTTATCAACACATGCAACAGTTTACAGAACAACAGACATAATGATGCACAAATTAAGACAGTTTAGTCACTAACCCATGCACTCAGTGAGACACATTTAATCACTCACTCATACAGTCAGTCATGCACCTACTAAATCCTTCATCCAGACACTTATACATCCACTCATTCTTCAATATGTAAGACATATTTTAACTTTACAGAAACATACAGTTACTGGATGTTGTCATCAGTGATGTCATCAGTGATGTCATTTGAGATGTCATCAGTGATGTCATCAGTGATGTCACTGACCATGTCATGAATGATGTAATATGTGACATCATCAGCAGTGGATTGCGGGTGCGCGATATATAGTTAGTGCAACTAACTATATATGGAATTTCAATGGTTTTGTGTGAGTAAAATAAGGTTTTGTAAATGCGAATTCCTAACTATATATGGTCTATAACCTATGGTTTTTTCAGTGAATTTTCAAGGTTTTGTAAATGCTAATTCCTAACTATATATGGTCTATAACCTATGGTTTTTTCAGTGAATTTTCAAGGTTTTGTAAATGCTAATTCCTAACTATATATGGTCTATAGCCTATGGTTTTTTCAGTGAATATATATATATATACATACATATATAAACATATATCATCTGTATATCTATATAAATACAAACATAAATGCATGCATACATATACTTATATGCATACAGATGCATGTTATTTACATGAAAGTTGAAAAAACACTAATAAAAGCAAAGCTAAAAAGCCACCTCATTACAAACAGAATGGCTTTAACTTAAACGAGGGCGAGATCTATTGCATTTTCAATGCTTGTTTACTTTGGTTCCATCAAGAAGGCATTCAGATGTGTCACACATTTGCCATAAATTCTGAATGTTAGCACTCTAGTTGCACATTAGATCACTGTAGTAAAGCTACTGCTCACCAGGGACGTCTGCTGCTGGTATTCAAAGTGCATGTTTCAGTCTGCATGTCAGAATTTTTTTAATGAAATAGAAGAGGATTTGAGAAGTCACTCAAAATGATCCCTAATTTTTCTTTCTGAAGCACTAATCATACTTTCTATGGCAAAATTAACCCCCTCATGTTGTTCCTTTTTAAATTGAGTGTTTTCAGACTTACCACTTCATTCCAATCAGGATGGCTTCTGGTGTGCCATACTTTTGTCATAAGTAAGACTGTTAGCGTTCTAGTTGTTCTTTAGAACACTCTGGGACATTCTGTCATTGGGCTATACTTGGGGTACATCTGGGTGATATTTGGGCTACATTTAGGCTCTTTTTTCTCTGGTGGCCATCTTGGGAGACTGTATGTCAGAATTTTTTTAAGAAATTGAAGAGGGTTTGAGAAGTCACTCAAAATGTGCCCTAATTTTTCTTTCTGCAGCACTAATCATAATTCATATGGCAAAATATACCCCCTCATTTTGTTCCTTTTTAAATTAAATGTTTTAAGAGTTACCACTTTATTCCAATCAAGATGGCTTCAGGTGTGCCATACCTTTGTAATAAGTAGGACTGTTAGCACTCTAGTTGTTCTTTAGAACACTCTGGGACATTCTGTCATTGGGCTATACTTGGGCTACATCTGGGTGATATTTGGGCTACATTTGGGCTCTTTTGTCTCTGGTGGCCATTTTGGGAGACTGCATGTCAGAATTTTTTAAAGAAATAGAAGAGGATTTGAAAAGTCACTCAAAATGTGCCCTACTTTTTCTTTCTGCAGCACTAATAATACCTTCTATTGCATAATATACCCCCTCATTTTGTTCCTTTTTAAATTAAATGTTTTAAGAGTTACCACTTTATTCCCATCACGATGGCTCCAGGTGTGCTATACCTTTGTAATAAGTAGGACTGTTAGCGCTCTAGTTGTTCTTTAGAACACTCTGGGACATTCTGTCATTGGGCTATACTTGGGCTACATCTGGGTGATATTTGGGCTACATTTGGGCTCTTTTGTCTCTGGTGGCCATTTTGGGAGACTGCATGTCAGAATGTTTTAATGAAATAGAAAAGGATTTGAGAAGTCACTCAAAATGTGCCCTAATTTTTCATTCTGCAGCACTAATCATACTTTCTATGGCAAAATATACCCCCTCATGTTGTTTCTTTTTAAATTAAATGTTTTAAGAGTTACCACTTTATTCCAATCAAGATGGCTTCAGGTGTGCCATACCTTTGTAATAAGTAGGACTGTTAGAGCTCTAGTTGTTCTTTAGAACACTCTGGGACATTCTGTCATTGGGCTATACTTGGGCTACATCTGGGTGATATTTGGGCTACATTTGGGCTCTTTTGTCTCTGGTGGCCATTTTGGGAGACTGCGTGTCAGAATGTTTTAATGAAATAGAAAAGGATTTGAGAAGTCACTCAAAATGTGCCCTAATTTTTCATTCTGCAGCACTAATCATACTTTCTATGGCAAAATATACCCCCTCATGTTGTTTCTTTTTAAATTAAATGTTTTAAGAGTTACCACTTTATTCCAATCAAGATGGCTTCAGGTGTGCCATACCTTTGTAATAAGTAGGACTGTTAGCGCTCTAGTTGTTCTTTAGAACACTCTAGGAGGCTGCAGTAGAACACAAAGGAATCAACTGACAGTCTCTGTCCTTGTTGGATGTACATGTTTTACTGAGAATGTCAGACTTCATTTTCACATGACTAAGAAAGATAATGTGAATTTACAGAAAATATGCTTTCAGTTTAGCTTATAGATCCCCTTCCAAACCACTCTGGGAAAATCATGAGATATTAGTTTTCTTTCAAACAATATTCATGATATCACAGCAGAAGGTTTTTTCACATGGTAAAATCACCTTAGAACCCACCACAATTCCTAAAACGAGTATGGTACCATCAACAAATGATTTATAATGTAACTAAAGTCCTAAAACCCTCTATTAACTACAATGCTTTTTAATGAGGTGCTATCATGTATATTGGTCCCAAGATGGCTGCCAACACTTCTTGGATGAAGTGCTGACAGCCAATCAGATCAGATGTGTGGTTAGGCTCCGCCCAGATATATATCTTTTTTTGAACCTAAATTACTCATAATCCACTGGAGCACATATATTGAGACCTAGCAAAGGCACATCGGGCTAACAGTCCCTACAATTTTGCCAAGTTTCGTGCAAATCCATTCAGCCGTTCGAGCTAAAAGTGAGGCCAACCGCCCTATGGAAATTAACATGGGAAAAACGCGTTTTGGGACCCCCTTTTTTTCTCGGCCCCCCCTTGATGAAACCCCCCCAAATTGTCAGGGGCTGCTCAGAAACAAAATGTTCCATTTTCCTGAAAATTTCAGCCAATTCCGTCCACAAACGCCAAAGTTATTAGACATAGAATATTCAAAAATCCCATAGAGAAAAAATCCTAACTATATATACCTACTGGCGACCGCCTGTAGGTAATATATATATATATATATATATATATATATATATATATATATATATATATATATATATATATATATATATATATATATATATATATATATATATATATATATATATATATGTATATGTATATATATATATATATATATATATATATATATATATATATATATATATATATATATATATTTATATATATATATATATATATATATATATATATATACTACTATTATAAAGAGAGAACACACACCTTTGAGCCAGGTAAACTCGGGAACCACTGCGCCAATCCACACACCCGATACATTGTAGAAATTGTCAGGGTGTGCAGATGTACATAGGCAATAACATTTTTTTTTAAAACGTAAATTTTAAAATATAACTTTTCAAAAAAAGTAGTGCCCTGAAAGTAGCGCCGGGCACCACGCTGTGCTGGCCGTGACATAGCGTGGCCGCGACGTGCGTGATGACGAGCGGAGGACATGGAGCGGCAGTGAAGTGAGGAGTGCAGGGAGAAGCGGCGGCTCAGGTGCGTCATGACGAGCGGCGGACATGGAGCTGCGGTGAAGTGAGGAGCGCGGGAAGGAAGCGGCAGCTCAGGTAAGGTAAATGTACATTGGAGTCAGGGCGGGAGGGAGTCAGGGCGGGAGGGGGTGGGAGGGTGTCGGGCGGGAGGGGGTCAGAGCGGGTGTGCACAGAGGGACGGGCGGGAGGAGTTGGGCAGGAGGGAGTCAAGGAGAGAGGGGGTCTGGAGCGGGTGTGCACAGAGGGACGGGCACGCAAGCATCAAATGCTGCCCCCAGCCCCTTTCTGCCCCAGGCAACCCTGGGGCGGGCTGCTAGTATATATATATATTACCTACTGGCGATAGCCAGTAGGTATATATAGTTAGGATTTTTTCTCTATGGGATTTCTGAAACTTCTATGTCTAATAAGTTTGGCGTTTGTGGACAGAATTGGCTGAAATTGTTAGGAAAATGGCACATTTTGTTTTTGAGTAGCCCCTGAAAATATGGGGGGGTTTCGTCAAGGGGGGGCCGAGGAAAAAGGGGGGTCCCAAAACGCGTTTTTCCCATTCAGTTTTCCATAGGGCGGTTGGACTCACTTTTAGCTCAAACGGCTGAATGGATTTACATGAAACTTTGCAAAATTGTAGATATGGTTTGCCCGACGTGCCTTTGCTATGTCTCAATATATGTGCTCCAGTGGATTTTGAGAAATTAACCTTTAAAAAAAATATATATATCTGTGACAGCGCTCCGCTTAGCGCCCCGGTTCGCGTACCAGACGCGTCACGGAACTTCGCGAAGCGAAGCTGATTGGCTCTCCGGTGTCTGTCAACATTCTAAACAGTCCGGAGCGGCCGCCATCTTGTCTCTCGGTAGGATCGAGAGACAAGATGTGGTGAAAATAAAGGGGGAAATGAAGGAAAGGGGGCAAGGTAGACCCCTCCTGACCCCCTAGGATTGATGAGGGGGGATATTAAAGAGCCCCGCGGGGCAAAAAATAAAAATAAAAATATTTTGCGATTTTTCGCCGTAGAGGCGCGTCCCGGTACGCGAACCGGGCAGCTCACCGGGCAGCTAACCGGCAGCGTAACGGGAGTCTGAGGAGAAGCTGATTGGCTGTCAACATTGTAAACAGTCCGGAGCGGCCGCCATCTTGTCTCTCGGTAGGTTCGAGAGACAAGATGTGGTGAAAAATGAAGGGGGAAATGAAGGAAAGGGGGCAAGGTAAACCCCTCCTGACTCCCTAGGATTGATGATGGGGATATTAAAGTCCCCCGCGGGGCAAAAAATAACCAAAACGCGAACCTGAGCGATACTACCGCTGAGTGACTCCCCGCACTACGGGGATTCTTCATCTCTGCTACGAAAATCTCTACACTACCTCCATCTTAAACACGTGGATTTAGATACTCTCCCGAGTTCTCTATCCCTGAGGATTTGTAATACACAGCGGCACTACTGACTAAAGAATCTCCACATACCAGTTGGAGAAGATCATAATTGAAACTACAAGTCGTAATCCGACTGACACGGTAAACCCGGTCTCGAGCGGAGCCGGGTCGGAAATATCACCGGCACCGCGACCTGTGGTTATAAACCTTTGGCCTACAGCCCTGAGGAGTCGCGGAAAAGTGTGTTTGTTTTTTCTTAAACACGTGTCGGCTGGCTTTCTAGGATCAATAAAAGAAGATCCAAAACACTGGTGGTCTAATCCTTCGCCTATGACAAATGAACTTTATGTCCATTGAGACATCTGTTTTTTGCTTGAACTTTTACTTAAGTGTGCAACAGGTTTTGTTTCCACACACAGGGTGAGGTTTAACCCCTTCGCTGCTAGGCCTTTTCCCCTCCTGTGCTAAGGCTTTTTTTGGCATTTTGTGGTAGTGCGGGCTTAGGCCCTTGTAACTTTTTGACCACATAAGGTATCCACACCAAATTTGCGTCCTTTTCTTTCAACATCATGTGGATTCTAAAGGCGCCCAGGGTTTGTGGATTCCCTCGGAGGGGTCCCAGAAATTAACCAAAATATAGTGATTTTTTAGTTTTTTTCAGAAAAATTGGAAAAACGGGCTGCAAATGAAAGCCTCTGGGTCTTTCCCTGAAAATGTTATCAAAAAAGGGTTTGTGGGGCTGAAATCTCCATTTTCTCAGCTTTTAGGGAATGACAGTCTTTTGTCAGAGAACCAACATTTTTCACACAGTTTGGGACATAGCCTATTTTTGCTATTTTTAGAGCTTTCCACCTCCTTCCAGTTAATGGTAGAAATGAGTTTGAAAGCAATAATGGATCCTGGAAAGCTGTACACTTTCGAAAAGTAGACAAAATTCTGAATTCAGAAAGGGGTCATTTGTCTAAATCCATGAAGGTTTCTTTATAGAAACTAACAGTTAAATATTGGAATAATTGAAAATTTGTTGAAAAAAACAGCCTTTTGTCTCAACGTTTTCACCTATAACTTTTTCTAATTTTGACAGCTTTCGGAAATCAATATACCGTTACATCTGTTAGACCTTCCTGGTTGTGGGGATATATAGAACTTGTAGTTTCACCAAGAACCCGACGAACCCAGATCCAAAAACTGAGCAGCAACTTGCAATGGTATTGTTTCATTTACTGGGTACAGAGCACTTTGTCTTGGAAAATGTATACATGGAAAAATCTGTATGAAAGACATCTATGTATTTCTGAATTGGGTACAAATTATAGAGTTCAGAAACAGTATATAATTGCAAATTTTCAAAATTGGGAATACTCATACTAGCATAAGAATTATTGGTCATTTTTCAAAAATATTTTTTTTACACAATGTCTTTCATTGAAAGGGAGAAATGCATGAAAGCTCAATTGGTAATAACAGTTGATTTACAAATCTGAATTACCCCAAGTCTCCCGATAAAAATGGTACCTCACTTGTGTGGGTCGGCCTTGTGCCTGCGACAGGAAACGGCGCCAAATGCAACGTGGTCACTCCTAAATTTTGCAGTTACAAATTGACCCTTTTTTGGCAAAGTGTCTGTCTGTAGTTTTTGCACCCTAGCTCTGCCGGCACATCGGGAAACCTAGCAAACCTATACATTTTTGAAAAGAAGACACCCAGGGGAATTCAGGATGGGGTGACACGACTGCCTACCACCAGGTTTTGTTACCAAGAATCCCTTGCAAAGCTAAGAATTTGACCCAAAAAAACACATTTTCCTCACATTTCTGTGGTGGAAAGTTCTGGAATCTGCGTGGATCAACAAATTTCTACCCACCCAGTGTTCCCCCAGGTCTCCCTACCCACGCAAGTGAGGTACCATTTTTATCGAGAGAGCTGGGGTAACGCTGGGAGGGTGGCAATTTGTGTGAGCCCAGTGATGCCACGCTTTCCCACACAATTTTTTTTTGAAAAAACTGATTTTTTTAGCAAAAATTGAGGTTTGCAAGGGATTTTGGGTAAAGGAACGTTGGAGGATCCACGCAAGCCATACCTCCTTGGAAGCCCCCGGGTGTCTACTTTTCAGAAATGTGTGGGTTTGGTAGGTATCCTTAGATGGCCATCTCCCACGGGGCAAAAAACCCAGGTAACCCCTCTTGCAAAAGCTGGTGGTATTGAATGTCAATACCACCAGCTTTTGCAAGAGGGGTTACCTGGGTTTTTGGCCCCGTGCTAGACGGCCATCTAGGGAAACCTACCAAACCCACACATTTCTGAAAAGTAGACACCCGGGGGCTTCCAAGGAGGTATGGCTTGCGTGGATCCTCCAACGTTCCTTTACCCAGAATCCCTTGCAGACCTCAATTTTTGCTGAAAAATTAGTTTTTTCACACTTTTTTGTGTGGGAAAGCGTGGCGTCACTGGGCTCACACAAATTTCCTCCGACCCAGCGTTCCCCCAGGTCTCCTGATAAAAATGGTACCTCACTTGCGTGGGTAGGCATAGTGGCTGCAACAGGAAACGGTTCAAATCGTACGGTGGTGAATTTACAATACCCAATTGCAAAACGACCATGATTTTTTGGGGGGAGGCACCTGAGTTTTTGGCCCGGGGCTCGGTGGTATTCTTTGGAAAGTACCAAACCCGAACAGTTCTAAAAAGTAGACACCCGGGGGAGTCTAGGGAGGTATGGCATGCGTGGGTCCCCCAATGTTTTCCTACCCAGAACTCCTTGCAAACCTTAAAATTAGGTAAAAATATCACTTTTCCAAACTTTTTTGCGTGGGATCTCCGTGCCGGCAAAAATGTCACCCAGCGTTCCCCTTGTTCTCCCGAGTAAAAGGATACCTCACTTGTGTGGGTGCCCCAAAGCAGAACAGGCCAAAATTGAATTTTGAAAAAGTAGTATTTAAGTTTTACAAGTTAAGCCCCCCTGCCTTAGTCACAGGCCTTTGGCCCACCCACACAAGTGAGGTATCATTTTACTCGGGAGAACAAGGGGAACGCTGGGTGGTAGGACATTTGTGCCGACACGGAGATCCCACGCAAAAATGTATGTAAAACTGTTTTTTTTAACCTAAATGTATGGTTTGCAGGGATTTCTGGGTAGGAAAACATTGGGGGACTCATGCATGCCATACCTCCCTGGACTCCCCCGGGTGTCTAGTTTTCAGAACTGTTTGGGTTTGGTAGTTTCCAAAGATGCCTGCCGACCCCTGGGCCAAAAAGTCATGGGAACCCCCTTGCAAAAACGAAATTGTTTTGAAAGAATTAAGTTTTCAATTTGAGAGCGTACAATTCTTGGAACACTATTGCATGGCAATTGTGACAGACATTTTCAAGTTTGCAGGACATTGTGGATAAAAAAAAATAGAATACACCAGAAAGACATGACCATATACTCCCATGGTTTATCAATAATATCTAAATTTAGTAAGTTATTTCGAGCTATAATGTACACCTTGACAGACTTACTCAAAAGTCAAACATTCAAGCACGGCTATCTATTCCTCAACAACACACACATACAGGTTGGATTTGGCACGAGGGCGAATGATGGTTCAGTACATAAAATTTTATTAACAAGATATTTCATCAAAATGAAATGCTCTGTCAATAAATAAATGCATGAAAACCGAACCATTGACTCGCAACTCGTGAGCTGTAAAGCCACAACAAGGCACCAACCGTTTTACAGGCCATTCACGCACCTTTCATACCTGATACACACCAGACCATTGGCACCATCCGGAAGGAAAAGCAACAAATTACAACATTCACATAAAGGGACAAGGTACACCCTACTTCTGAAAGAGAAAAAAAAAATATATTACTGGACAACCATCTAAACCGCTGGCACACACACATACTGGTTGGATTTGGCGCGAGGATGAGTGATGATTCAGTACATACAATTTTATTTGCAAGTAATTTCACAAAAATGAAATACACTGCGTATAATTGAAAGTATGATAAACTGAACCACTGACTCACAGCTCGTGAGCTGTAAAGCCACGTCAAGGCACCAACCTCTTTACAGGCCATTCATACACCTTTCATATGTGTGACACATACTAAACATTCTTACCGCCAGCCGTGGACCCATCACATTACAACACTCACACCGGCAGACAGCGCCATTCAAGGGCCCATCACTTTCACACGCCCAGGTATCTGCCACAGCAACTACACAAAATGATGGACTGCGTAGAGTGTCACTCAACTAGCAGTGTGTGTAGTGACCAACAGAAAGTTAGTACTCAAACACCGCCAGCCGAGCGCCAGTCCACCCACACCACCATCCAAGCACCAGACAATGCACACCGCCAGCCAAACACCACTCAGCGCACACCGACAGCCAAGTACCACTCCATGCACACCACCAGCCAAGAGCCACTCCACGCATACCGCCAGCCAAGCACCACTCCGTGCACAGACAGCAAAGTAGCACTCCATGCACACCACCAGCCAAGCGCCACTCCACACACACCGCCAGCCAAGCAGCACTCCGTGCACAGACAGCAAAGTACCACTCCACACAAACCACCAGCCAAGCGCCACTCCACACACACTGCCAGCCAAGCACCACTACGTGCATAGATAGCCAAGTACCCCTCCACGAACACCGCCAGCCAAACACCACTCAGCGCACACCAAGAGCCAAATTCCACTCCACACACACCGCCAGCCAAGCACCACTCCGTGCACAGACAGCAAAGTACCACTCCACGCACACCATCCAGCCAAGCGCCACTCCACACACACCGCCAGCCAAGCACCACTCCACACACACCACCAGCCAAGCGCCACTCCACACACACCACCAGCCAAGCGCCACTCCACACACACTGCCAGCCAAGCACCACTCAGTGCATAGATAGCCAAGTACCCCTCCACGCACACCGCCAGCCAAACACCACTCAGCGCACACCGACAGCCAAGTACCACTCTACACTCACCGCCAGCCAAGCACCACTCCGTGCACAGACAGCAAAGTACCACTCCACGCACACCATCCAGCCAAGCGCCACTCCACACACACTGCCAGCCAAGCACCACTCAGTGCATAGATAGCCAAGTACCCCTCCACGCACACCGCCAGCCAAACACCACTCAGCGCACACCGACAGCCAAGTACCACTCTACACTCACCGCCAGCCAAGCACCACTCCGTGCACAGACAGCAAAGTACCACTCCACGCACACCATCCAGCCAAGCGCCACTCCACACACACCGCCAGCCAAGCACCACTCCGTGCACAGACAGCCAAGTACCACTCAACGCACACCACCAGCCAAGCGCCACTCCACACACACCGCCAGCCAAGCACCACTCCACGCACACTGCAAGCCAAGCGCCATTCCACGCACACCGCTAGCCAAGCACCACTCCACACACACCACCAGCCAAGCACCACTCCACACACACCGCCAGCCAAGCACCACTCCACGCACACCGCCAGCCAAGCACCACTCCATGCACACCACCAGCCAAGCACCACTCCGTGCACAGACAGCCAAGTACCACTCCACGCACACCATCCAGCCATGCGCCACTCCACACACACCGCTAGCCAAGCACCACTCCGTGCATAGATAGCCAAGTACCCCTCCACGCACACCGCCAGCCAAACACCACTCAGCGCACACCGACAGCCATGTACAACTGCACACACACCGTCAGCCAAGCACCGCTCCACGCACACCATCCAGCCAAGTACCACTCCCCACACACCACCAGCCAAAAACCACTCCACACACACCACCAGCCAAACACAACTCTGTGCACAGACAACCAAGTACCACTCCACGCACACCACCAGCCAAGCGCAACTCCACACACACCGCCAGCCAAGCAGCTCTCCGTGCACAGACAGCAAATTACCACTCAACGCACACCACCAGCCAAGCACCACTCCACACACACCGCCAGCCAAGCACCACTCCACGCACACTGCAAGCCAAGCGCCACTCCACGCACACCGCCAGCCAACCACCACTCCACACACACCGCCAGCCAAGCACCACTCCGTGCACAGACAGCCAAGTACCACTCCTCGCAAACCATCCAGCCATGCGCCACTTCACGCACACCGCCAGCCAAGCAGCACTCTGTGCACAGACAGCCAAGTACCACTCCACGCACACCATCCAGCCAAGCGCCACTCCACACACACCATCAGCCAAACACCACTCCACACACAACACCAGCCAAGCACCACTGCACAAACACCACCAGTCAAGCACCACTCCACACACAACACCAGCCAAACACCACTCAGCGCACACCGACAGCCAAGTACCACTCCACGCACACCATCCAGCCAAGCGCCACTCCACACACACCGCCAGCCAAGCACCACTCCGTGCACAGACAGCCAAGTACCACTCGACGCACACCACCAGCCAAGCGCCACTCCACGCACACCGCCAGCCAAGCACCACTCCGTGCACAGACAGCAAAGGAGCACTCCATGCACACCACCAGCCAAGCGCCACTCCACACAAACCGCCAGCCAAGCAGCACTCCGTGCACAGACAGCAAAGTACCACTCCACACACACCACCAGCCAAGCGCCACTCCACACACATCGCCAGCCAAGCACCACTCCGTGCATAGATAGCCAAGTACCCCTCCACGCACACCGCCAGCCAAACACCACTCAGCGCACACCGACAGACAAGTACCACTCCACACACACCGCCAGCCAAGCGCCACTCCACACACACCGCCAGCCAAGCAGCACTCCATGCACAGACAGCAAAGTAGCACTCCACGCACACCACCAGCCAAGCGCCACTCCACACACACCGCCAGCCAAGCAGCACTCCATGCACAGACAGCAAAGTAGCACTCCACGCACACCACCAGCCAAGCGCCACTCCACACACACCGCCAGCCAAGCACCACTCCGTGCACAGACAGCAAAGTAGCACTCCACGCACACCACCAGCCAAGCGCCACTCCACACACACCGCCAGCCAAGCACCATTCCATGCATGGATAGCCAAGTACCCCTCCACGCACACCGCCAGCCAAACACCACTCAGCGCACACCGACAGCCAAGTACCACTCCACACACACCGCCAGCCAAGCACCACTCCACGTACTCCGCAAGCCAAGCGCCACTCACCGCCAGCCAAGCACCGCTCCACGCACACCATCCAGCCAAGTACCACTCCCTACACACCGCCAGCCAAACACCACTCCGTGCACAGACAACCAAGTACCACTCCACGCACACCACCAGCCAAGCGCCACTCAACACACACCGCCAGCCAAGCGCCACTCCACGCACACCGCCAGCCAAGCACCACTCCGTGCACAGACAGCAAAGTAGCACTCCACGCACACCACCAGCCAAGCGCCACTCCACAAACACCACCAGCCAAGCACCACTCCGTGCACAGACAGCCAAGTACCACTCCACACACACCACCAGCCAAGTGCCACTCCACACACACCCCCAGCCAAGCGCACACCGACAGCCAAGTACCACTCCACACACACCGCCAGCCAAGCACCACTCCACACACCGCAAGCCAAGCGCCACTCACCGCCAGCCAAGCACCGCTCCACGCACACTTTCCAGCCAAGTACCACTCCACACACACCGCCAGCCAAACGCCACTCCACACACACCACCAGCCAAACACCACTCCGTGCACAGCAACCAAGTACCACTCCACGCACACCATCCAGCCAAGCACCACTCCACACACACCGCCAGCAAAGCAGCACTCCGTGCACAGACAGCCAAGTACCACTGCACGCACACCATCCAGCCAAGCGCCACTCCACACACACCGCCAGCCAAACACCACTCCACGCACACTGCAAGCCAAGCGCCACTCCACACACATCGCTAGCCAAGCACTACTTCTTGCCCAAGGGGTCGCTTCCTAAAAACTACATTTAAATTCCCTGGTGCTAGTGGGTATTTTCTGTCCCCCCTGGGGGCAAAACGGCAAAAAAACGGGACGGTTTGCCCCCAGGGTGGACAGAAAAACTAAAACACAATCATGGCCACCTGGAAGCGACCCTTACCCAAGGGGTCACTTCCCAAAACAAACACATTGCCCCAACAAAAATCCCTGGTGCTAGTGGGAAATTTCTGCCCTCCCTGGGGGCAAAACGGCCAAAAAACAGGCCGATATGCCCCCAGGGGGGGCAGAAAAGCAAAATGTTAAGTGTAAGGCCACCTGGAAGCAACCCTAAAAGCTAAAAACAAAATCCCTGGTGCTAGTGGGCATTTTCTGTCCCCCCTGGGGGCAAAACAGCAAAAAAAAAAACGGGCCGATTTGCCCCCAGGGGGGACAGAAAAATGTAAACAAAAAATATGGCTGCCATCTTGGCTCCAAAAAACAACCCTGATGCTAGTGGGGAATTTCTGCGCCCCCCTGGGGGCAAAACAGCTGAAAAAACGGGCTGATTTGCCCCCAGGGGGGGGCAGAAAAACGAAAACATTATCAGAGTCCGCCTGGAAGCGACCCTTGCCCAAGGGGTCGCTTCCTATAATCTAAAATTACTTCCCTGGTGCTAGTGGGGGCATTTCCGCCGCACAATCGCAAAGCTGTGCGCGATCGTGAGGCAGAAATGCCCTGCAAAGAGACATCAGGGGAGAGGAAAAACTCTTTCCTCTCCCCTGATGCCTCTTCGCTGCCCCAAACCCCCGCCAGATATCGGAAACCTACCTTTTCCCCAGACGCGCAGGAAGCAAATGGCTTCCCGAGCGCTGGGAATCCCTGATGATGTCAGTGCGCGCTGACGTCATCAATGGGGGGGGGGGGGGGGCGGCAGCGGAAGCTCTTCCGCTGCCGCCCCAGAAAAACAACGAAGATCGGAGACCCTCGGGGGGAGCGCCAGAGCTTCCCCCGAGGGTGGGGCTGATGACGAGCTGGCCTTGTCATCAGCGCACGGCAGGTAAGCGCCATGATGAGCCCAGCTCGTCATTAGCCCCGAAGGGGTTAATCTCTCCTTTATGTACTTGGCCACATTGGCTTGCCCCATATTTGGTGGCACATGGAAAAAACAACTTCTACAATATAAAAGCCAACAAACTATACCCCAGTGCAAGAAAATCACCCAGATCCAACCAGCTGATATAAGAGAGCTCTCCTCTACAAACAGCAACGCATCCCATTGTCTGCCATTTTCCAAATTTATAGTTTCATGAGAATACTTATCCATTATACTGTGTACGTGTTTTGTAATTCAAGCACTTATTTGCAACATAAAACTTAGGTAAAGGATCTGTGACAACAGAACTGCTAGCAAGAAGTTATCAATACTTAAACAGTCTTCAAATCAAGTAGACATTTGCATCAGCATTTTATGCCGTCTGTAGCCGTGGATCTGCAGACATTTACAGTGAAATACTTGGAGGCTTAAAGTGACTGAACTGAATGAGCCAGACAATGTATTGGTGATTTTATCAGTAGCATTTAGTGTACATGTTTTATCATTCATACTATGGGCATCTTTACTGCAAGGTCATTAGGAAATTAGAAACAAAAACAACGGTATTTATTTAGGATTTTTTTTAAACACTACACTTTGCCTACTTAGGCCAATTCAATGTGCTGGAACAGAAGGACAAAATATACTCAAAAAGTTGTCAAACCAGGGGAGACCAGCCAGACTATTTTAGATGCAATTTTGCTAAACTTGCGGTAAAAGGCGTTTGTATAACCTACAACTAAAACTGTGTTGCTGAATTCGTTTTTTGCTGTAGGTGGCAGCTTGAGTGTTTAGTTGTACACTGTTCTCAGAAAGTATTCATTTTCGTTTAGTATGATGTGTGCACTGAACAGACTATAATCTGCCCACTTGAAGAGTACGGCGTGTATTCACAAATTGATTTTTTTGTCTGTAAATATAGGTCTACGGCAAAAAATGTCTCATTTATGCCTGTGTTTGTCCTTGGCCTCCGATGTTATCAGACTTGGTCACACGTATACCGAAAACGTAATTTGAAGCACGTAAGCCACAGACATTAGAAAGCGTGTCCGTCACCAGAAAGCCATTATTATGCTTATGCCTTTATCATTAGTGGTAAATGAATATGGCTAACAACATACTCGTGCCACCATCATTATCATCGCAGGTTGTTCACCCGCTCAGTGCTTTGGGCACCACTAACTCAGTGACCAAAGAGGCCACGCATGTAGTAGTGGGCCCCCTTGTTCGGTAGTTTGGGAACAACTCTAAAATGGCATAGAACAGGTGCGACCCGTCATTTTTATACATAGGGTCACGTGTGTAGTGACGGATGCATTGGATGGGTGTGGTGTGGGTGTATAGCAGCCATGAGAGCGTGTGTGTTGATCTTGGAGGCTTAAAGTGACTGAAATGAATGAACCAGACAATGTATTGGCGATTTTATCAGTAGCATTTAGTGTACATGTTTTATCATTCATACTATGGGCATTTTTACTGCAAGGTCATTAGGAAATTAGAAACAAAACAAAGGTATTTATTTAGGATTTTTTTAAAACACTACACTTTGCCTGCCTAGGCCAATTCAATGTGCTGGAACAGAAGGACTAAATATACTCAAAAAGTTGTCAAACAAGGGAAGTCCAACCAGACTATTTTAGATGTAATTTTGCTAAACTTGAGGTAAAGGGCGTTTGTATAACCTACAACTAAAACTGTGTTGCTGAATTCGTTTTTTGCTGTAGGTGGCAGCTTGAGTGTTTAGTTGTACACTGTTCTCAGAAAGTATTCATTTTCGTTTAGTATGATGTGTGCACTGAACAGACTATAATCTGCCCACTTGAAGAGTACGGCGTGTATTCACAAATTGATTTTTTTGTCTGTAAATATATGTCTACGGCAAAAAATGTCTCATTTATGCCTGCCATGAATTCACTATAGTAAAATATATGTCTACAGCAGAAAATGTCTCATTTATGCCTGCCATGAATTCCCTATAATAAATGGCATTTACTACTGTGGATTTCTCAAGCATAAGTGTGAAAAAATCTGAAGCAGGAAACCACACTTAATGGATGGGAAGTTCTGGACTCAAGGTTTTGTTTGCCTTAGAAGTTTAGAAACACCCACAAACAAATACACTATTCCCAAACTAGTCTTTTATCTCACCGCCAGGAAGGGAAGGGGGATGAATCACCATGCACAGATTTGCTGAGGGTGTTGGGAAAAATTGTTTCTCCACAAATAATAAAACAAACATTTGCACTAGAGTCTACTGTTCCCCCGAGTGGAAATCTATAATGTGTTGCTTTGCAGGCATGCTACAGGAATGTTTGTGAATAGAAAAACATGAAAGCATTTTCATTAGGACATGGCAAATAGGCTACAATATGCCTTCTTGTAACTTCACTGAGTACGCTCCATACACTTTCAGATGTTGTCTTTTCTGTGCATTCAAAAAAAAGGTCAAACAAACAACATGCCCTAGCCTAGCAGAGGTGCCCCTTCCCCCCCCCCTCACGGCCAAGAGCCATAACAGATGTTGTGAACACAGAAAAATGACTTTAGGCTGCCACAGCATGCACAACACAAAGGGGGATCCTCCCCACAACATCCCCTCTCTGGACAAAATGCGTACCAATCATGGAACAACAATAGCCTGGCCAAGCAAAAGGCTGATGATGGTTTGAACTATTCAATGGGGCTACACCGCCTCTGGCCAAAGCTAACAAGGGGGGGTTGTAAGCACACTGCTGCCCCTCAGCACAGGTTACTTTTTGGAGTAGAGGGCGGCCGCTCCTCATCACGCTGCCTCCCCGACCCCACTGCGGTATCGTTCATTCATCTGCTGTGCTTTGCCCAATTTGTTTGCTCATTTGATCACTCAGCTGCTTTGCTGCTTTGCTGCTTTGTGCTGCGCCCGATTTGTCCACTCATTTAATTACATAGCGCTCTTTACTTTAGCAGAGCAGAGTAGCGCTAGTCCATATCGGACTAATTAACATACTAGCACAGCTCGCTGCAACACTGAGCTTCACCTGAAGTGCCTCGCTTTAACTATTGTGTCTCCCTGTGCCCTAATAGTAACTTTTAGCGTGTGATTGCAAGTGTGTGCCCCGACTGCCATTTTGTTTACTACTTTGTTGTTGTTAGTCTCCCCTCCCCGGATATCCACCCCGCCTCCCAGCTGCTCCGCCCTCGCCCCTCCCCCCAACTCCTTTATATGACTGATGTACTTCCGCGCAGCGTTCACGCGCAGCGATCGGGCCCAATCCGCGCCGAAGGTGCACCAAAGGTAAGCCCGTCTACGCCCGTCCGCGCCTGGACCGCGCCCAGCGCCAGACCCCCTGGTTCCCGTAATGCCCAGCCCACTCGCATCACTTACGATGCCACCACCCTCCTAGCCCTTAAACCCGGCCGTTCCCTCAACTGTGTCCAAGCTGCTCCTGGACATACCCATGGACCCTTCTCTTGCAACTCCTGCAAGTTCGACGGCCCCAAAACGAACCCCTCATCCACCAACACCATACAGAGACCTGACACCAACCACCTAAAATGCATCCTGCTCAACACCCGCTCGATCCACAGACACGCCATCGACCTCTGGAATCTACTAGACACCATCTCACCGGACGTCGCCTTCCTAACAGAAACATGGATGAATGCCTCTTCAGCCCCAGACATCACCATTGCCATTCCGGAAGGATACAAGATCATCCATAAGGACCGCATCAAGCAAACAGGAGGAGGCATCGCTATCGTCCATAAGAATTCCATCCGCATCTCAACCAGCTCTGACGCCAACCTTGCCAGCGCCGAACACCTCCACTTCCAGATCCACACCGACCCCAAGACCACACTTAGAGGCACCCTCCTCTACCGGCCTCCAGGACCCCGTGCACAATTCAGTGACGACATCACTGACTTTATCACCCCACACGCCCCCCCCCTTCGAGGAATACATCCTATTGGGAGACCTCAATTTTCACCTGGAAAAGAGCAATGACAGTAGCACCACCACCCTTCTGGACAATCTCTCCAACCTCGGACTCAAACAACTTGTCACTACCCCCACCCACATTGCAGGTCACACACTTGACCCTATCTTCACCTCCAGCAAACATGTCTCATTCAGTCACACCACAGCTCTTCATTGGACGGACCACAGCTGCGTTCACTTTATCTACGATAAGACCACTATCCACAACCATCCTCAACCCACCCTGCGAAGAAACTGGAACAAAATCACCATCGACCAGATCTCCTCATCGCTTCTTCTAAACCCCCCCGCCCACTCCTCAAACCCCGACCAAGCAGCCATTAACCTCACCCAATGGCTATCCAACAGCGCCGACATCCTAGCACCGTTGAAAAAGCGTCAAATCAAACTTGGCAGCAAAAACGCCTCCTGGTTCAACGATGATCTTAAGAAATCGAAGAAACTCTGTCGCTCCCTCGAGAAGGCCTGGAAAAAAGACCCAAACACCAGCACCAGGGACGCCTTCAAAAACGCCACCCGCATACACCACCAACTAATCCGGTCTGCCAAGAAAGCCGCATTCAAAGACCGACTAGATAACGACGCCCACAACAGCAAGGAATTATTCAACATCGTCAAAGAATTTACCAACCCATCAGCCAACTCCAACGACATCACCCCCTCCCAAGCCCTCTGCGACTCCCTAGCTTCCTTCTTCCACAACAAAATTGCAGACATCCACAACAGCTTCGACAACCGACCCGAAGACCAACCCACCCAACCTTCTGCAGGACCTTCACCCCCCTTGAACATCCTTAACGACTGGAATCCAATCTCCACTGAGGACACCATCCGCCTGATGAACTCCATCCACTCAGGATCCCCAACTGACCCATGCCCTCACCACATCTTCAACAAAGCAGACTCCATCATAGCACCACACCTCCGAGATGTCATCAACTGCTCCCTCAACTCCGCCACCTTCCCGGAAAGCTGGAAACACGCAGAACTCAGCGCCCTTCTGAAAAAACCCACAGCTGACCCCACCGAACTCAAAAAATACCGCCCCATCTCGCTTCTTCCATTCCCGGCCAAAGTCATCGAGAAAGCTGTCAACAATCAGCTCGCCGCCTTCCTCGAAACCAACAAATCCCTCGACTCATCACAGTCCGGCTTCCGAGCCAAACACAGCACTGAGACCGCACTTATCGCAGCAACAGATGACATTCGAACTCTACTGGACAATGGAGACACAGTCGCCCTCATCCTCCTTGATCTCTCCGCTGCCTTCGACACAGTCTGTCATAGCACCCTTCTACAGCGCCTCAGAAACGTCGGAATCCAAGGAAAAGCACTGGAATGGATAACCTCGTTCCTCACCAGAAGAACCCAGGGAGTCCGCCTCCCTCCATTCAAGTCAGAGGCCTCTAAAGTCATCTGCGGCGTACCACAAGGATCGTCACTCAGCCCCACCCTCTTCAACGTATACATGAGCCCCCTTGCGGCCATCGCTCGCCAACACAATCTCAACATCATCTCCTACGCTGACGACACTCAACTAATCCTCTCCCTCACCAAAGACCCTAACACCGCCAAAACCAACTTACACGAAGGAATGAAAGAAGTAGCCGAGTGGATGAAGCACAGCCGTCTGAAACTGAACTCAGACAAAACAGAAGTCCTCATCTTAGACACCTCCCCCTCCACCTGGGATGACTCTTGGTGGCCAGAGGCCCTTGAAAAAGCACCCATCCCGACGGACCACGCACGGAACCTGGGCGTCATCCTGGACTCCTCACTCTCAATGACCAGACAAGTCAACGCCGTTTCATCATCTTGCTTCAACATTCTTCGCATGCTCAAAAAAACATTTCGCTGGATCCCCACCAAAACTAGAAAAACGGTCACCCATGCACTGGTCACGAGCCGCCTGGACTACGGAAACACCCTATACACCGGTACCACCGCAAAACTCCAGAAAAAACTCCAACGCATCTAGAACGCTTCAGCCAGGCTCGTACTAGACATCCCGCGTAAAGAACACATCTCTGGGCACCTGAAAAACCTCCACTGGCTCCCCGTAAATAAGAGGATTACTTTCCGCCTCCTAACCCACGCACACAAAGCACTTTACGAACTTGGACCCGAATGCCTCAACTTACGACTGTCCTTCTACACCCCCTCCCGTCAGCTACGATCCTCCAACCAAGCCCTTGCCACTGTACCTCGCATCAACAAAACCACCATGGGAGGTAGATCCTTCTCCTACCTGGCAGCTAAGACCTGGAACTCACTTCCCACTCACCTTCGCCTTACTCAGAACCACCTAGCATTCAGAAAGCAACTTAAAACCTGGATATTCGACAAGTAATTCCCCACCCTTCCTCAAGCGCCTTGAGACCCTATGGGTATGTAGCGCGCTATATAAATCTCGACTTGACTTGACTTGACTTGCGCTGAGCAATTTTGAAAAGAAATCATGAGCTTCTGAATGGACATAACCTATATATTTGAACTTACATAGTATTCAAGTAAGTTTCTTGATCTATGTTTATTGGTTAAATACGATATTGTGGACATTGAGTCAAATAGGTAACAATGTTTTGCAGGCCTTTCTGATAAATTAAGAGTATGGATATGCCCTTAACCATAATAGGAATGAAAACTAAACTTAAAAAAATATCTGATACCGGAACTAATGGGTGATCTGTCATAAATATTAATAAATATTCCACTGCTGATTATTAGAATGATAATAATGAGAACCATGTTAGACTGGAGACCTTTCAAAATATTTGCAGTGAATTCATGCATATGTATTTTTATATTATTTTTCTTGTATATCTAGTGGGTTTTATAAACTGGCAACAGCTATATGAATGTGTACCTTTTACATTTCAACGTATGTGTATATTTGTCTATGATGGTTAGCATGGGATGAAATACATTTGAGCATTGATTTTGGTTAAGTGTAACCCCAATGCTTGTTGTACATCATGGATTTGATCTCTGGAACAATGGTATGGAAAAGAATCCCTTCTTGTATATACTGCTTGTTAAATGCAAGATGTCTCCTTCTATTTCCTTAGCTGTTCAGGACACCAAGAAATTATGTAGTTTATGTACGCACTTAAGTTTAGTTACATTCTAAATATTCAGAAAAATTATATTTTTTCTCTCACCTGTACTATGTAAAAATGGTTTTCCAAGAACTAATCGTTGCGTTTGTCCTTATAATGATCTGGTTCTTATGTTTTAAATATTTGTATTCAGTGTTGTAAATAGTGTCTGTTTATGTACTTTTCTAGCCCTAAAGAAATCCGCTTGAGGACGAAACGTGTTGGCGATTTTGGATTTTGAAGAATATGAATAAAGAATGACTTTTAACAACGCAAGATCTTACCGACTTTTTTCTCTTGGGAATACAACTGTTTATTGTAAATCAATCGCATTGTGAATATGGTCTGATAATGACATGTACATGTTTTTAACACATGGAAGTCTGCAGAACTTTTATGCTTATATTGCAATAGAGCAACTAGAAAGTTCCTTCTTGTCTGGACTGTGCCCTAAGCCCATTGCACCTAATTTTGCTTTATATAATTATCAGGGACATTAGGACTGGTGCAGGTATTAATGCTTTGATCCCCATCTCTGTGTGCCACATTTTTGAGAAAAAGAATTACCTAGAGCGTCATCATGTCTGTTGTCCGGAGCCCAGCTGGTGCATTGCCGCACACAGCATCACAACCCGCCAGCGGAAATCTATGGCACAGTCTGCAGACGGTAAACAGCAGGAAGGGGGCAATGCTACGGCTGATATCGGAACCGTGCGGAGGATCGCCAGAAGCAGTGAGAACCTGGCTAGTGAACTGCCGCGGCCTGACTGCTGGAAAGGAGCAGTCTGCAGGCGGCAAACAGTGGGAGGTGGGTGCCCCTGCGGCCACCAGCTGAGCAGCGCCAAGGAGTGGCACAAAGAAGGTGAGCGGAAGAAACGCCCGTACAGCACCTGGAAGAGTAAAGAGGCATGCTGCAGCAGAGTGGGACCCAGCAGAAGGAAGCAACTAGCCGGTGGAGGACAGTTGGGGTCACAGCAATGTGACTCAACATGGTCAGACTGCCTCCGGTAGCACCACTCACCCACTAGAAGTTGGGAAGGGGCAGCTGGAATTTTAAAGGCACAGTACGGACGCCACAAGGACAATAGTGCAAGCCTGCTAAAGTAGCATGCCAGACTCATACTAGTTGTAATGGCCTGATATTCCCGGGATCGGGGAAGGCCCAGATATAACAAGAGAAACAGACTGGTATGGCTGAAGTAGTATTTATTAGTAAAGAAAGAAACAAAAGAAATAAACCGAGTATTAACTCATACTGGACTTGAAAGGAAAATAATAGTCAACGATACCATTTAGCACCGGTCCTGGTGTTCGCCAACAGAGGGCACTGTGCTAAGAAACAACCGATAATGCCGTTCTAATGCTGCTAAGGGAATACAGACAAGTAGGATGCTCCTGGTCCTCTATCTGTGGCTCAATAGGTGCTTGATTAATGTATCAACGAACCTGGGAATGTCCAGCTGGGCACTCAACCATGAGTTCGCAATTTAGAGCAAGGGAGCAGCCGCTATACCTTCTCTGCGTAAATACTAACATCAGGCTTTCGATATGAGACCAGCGCGCAGCCTCTTGAGTCTTTGAACAGAGATGCGGCAAACACCTCCTTGGTGGGTGTCTCTGTGTGATAATGCTATGGATGCTTTAACTGGGAAATACTGCTAGCAGAGAGCAGCCACTCAATCTTGCTCCGTACCTGCTGTGACTGAAGAAGGCTCTCTTCGTGTTATACAGCTGAGACACGGCAAACACCTCCTTGGTGTGCGTCTCAGCTAACTGCTGTGGGACAACAAACGGGGGTAGCTAGCTCCGCTCTCAGTCTTACCTCCGCAACGGTCAACCGGTCTGCATCGGAAGACAAGACACTCAGGTACCGGGTCCAGCCACGGCAGGCAGAAGTCGGCAATGATCCAGAATATCCGACGCTGCATCCCAGCTGAGGTACGCTTAAGAAGGCGTTTCCGGCCCGCGATCCTCTCGCTAGGCCTGCTGGTAGTTGTGGTCCCGGTCCGATGGAGGCGCCGATCATGCCAGTTCAAGAATGTACAGTGGTCAGAGGATGGCATGTGTGGGGAAAACATGACACTAGTTTTTGGTGCATAAGAAGACCGGCAGCACCCCACTGAGATCCACAAGGGGCTTTGGGGCAGCGCATTTCTAGGGCAACTGTAACACTCTCCTTCTGGATGGCAAAAGCCCTTGCAGAAAAATGGGGAGCCTTGAAAGCCATGGGGAAGCAACAGTGAACAAGTGGCTAGAGTGGGCTGTGGACAGCTCTTCCCGAACAACGCAACCCAGTCTCTGCAAGCAAAAGAAAACAGATACCTCTGGGGCAATACGACCCGGCCCCCAGAGGGCAACACCACCGAAACTGACTACTAGGGCACGGGAAGCCAGCGCACCACAGAGCACAAGCATGGAAAACCACAATGCAGGTAACCGACCAGGCGAACTAGAGGAATTGCTTTAATGCATATGGCAGCATCCATGAAGCAGGGCACTTGGTGGCTCCGACCACACCTGCACGAGGACCCGGGTGTAAGGCCAATACAACAGCATAGGTGTGGCACCAAGGGAGTGCCAGCTACCAGGAAGTGTTAGAGACCCACTACGAAAGCATCAAAGAAGGCAGAGGGGAAGAGAGTGCGCAAACAGATGGACCCGCTGTCTGTAGCCATCCCAGCACTGGCAGGGCCCAGCAGCAAAGCCAACAACACAGCTGCAGGTGGTGAGCATATTAGCGCAAAAGTATATGAGTGTTTGAAGTCAATTGCTCCCTTGTTGTTTAATAGCTAAGGCACACAGGGTTAGGGTATTGCTGGCACACCGGGCAGGGGGGTCCTGGCTTCCATGGCACCTCTTTGACCCAGGGTACCTATGGCTAGGACGGTTGCAGAGGCAGCAGGACGGCCAAGCTAGGGAGGTCATCTGGTAAGGGGCAGCAAGCGGCCAGACAGGACTGTTCCCTTTGACAGCTTGGGGCAGACCAACCAGTGTAGGCAACCTAGCACTAGTGGGGCATGTCCCAGAGGCATATGCTAGCCTAGGCTGTCACCAGGACAGCCATCATTGACCACTAGAGCGACCGGGCTGGTAAACCTCATCCTGCTAGCATTACAGGAGAATATCAGAAGGAAGTGGTATATTGAACATTTTTCACTGCTAGAATTACAGTTAGATGGGTTATATGTAACACTGTGTGACATAAAAGAGGAAGACAGGAGGAAAAGGTAGAGAAAGGAGAGGAATTTTGATAATTGGTTGGAAGCATCCTGAATAATAGCATGCATTATTGTAGAGAAGTTTCCACTCTGTGCAGTGGCCCACTGGCTGTAACACACTCAGAGATAGAATGGAATGAGGAGGATGTGTAAGGGTTCATCCACAAGATGCCAGGACAATGGCAGGGAAGGGCGAGCAGTCCTTTCAGAGCACCCCCTTTAAGGGGAGACACAAGACTTATTACAAACAAAAATCACACAGCATCTTGAAACTCCTAATCCCCAGGTAGTCCACAAGTGATCTGTTGGAAGTACGAAACCAACAAAAAAATGCACATGAGGTGCATCGTACACATTTGAGAACCAATGCTTGTGATGCGGGGGGACACTCAGAGTCAGGATGCAGGTGCAGCAAACAGTGTGGCGATAAAAAAAAGAAGAAAAAGCACTAGTAGGGACACTGAGGCTGAGGGGGAGAAAATAAAATACAGACATTTTTAGCTAGCCAGATCCCACATCAATACCCACCATCTCAGGAGGCTAGCCAACAGATACCATAACAAGAAAGATGCAGCTCTATTGGTGAAAGGCTTTAAAGAAGGATTCATAATTCCATTTGAAGGCCACTTGCCCATGGGCAGGATAACAAATCTGAAATCTGCCCTAGAAAATTCCGAAGTGGTGTGAGAAAAAATCAAAAAGGAGAGGATGCACAGAAGAATCGATGACACCTTACGTTCCCCACTGTCCAAGGGGTTGGTGACCTCGCCTCTGGGGGTGGTACCTCAGAAATAGTTAGGACAGTTCAGGCTCATCCATCACCTCTATTTCCCAGGGGACACATTGGTAAATGATGGGATCAGCCCAGAGGCATGCTCGGGGGGAGTTATGCCAAAGTGGACAGCACCATTTACTTGATAAGGGTTTTGGGTAGAGGAGTACAGAGGAAAAGCAGATATCGAGTTGGCGTTCTGCCTCCTCCCAGTTCACCTGGTGAGTTTTCATTTACTGTAAACAAGGTCAAGGTGCACCACTTTGGAGTTTGCATGAACTGACAACTTTGATGAGGTTAGCAGCAATGATCACATTAGTTGTTACTTGTGTCCTTTAAGAGTTCTTTTATTAAGTTCAGTTGTAAGTAACAAATCACACACAGGAGCTACAGCCGACGCGTTTCATCCTCTTGGGACTTCTTCAGGGCTGTTTACAGAAAAATGACATACAACATACAATTAAAATTTACATTAAAAACACTTGTGCTTCTGTAGACAATGCCAGGCTTAAAAAACAGTACATTACAGGATTAAAGGTTAGTGCCAGGATTATATGAAAATGGCCAACAATAATCAGAATTGAAGATTTTGAAAACTTAATTTAAAAAACAACATTTTGGAAATTTTTCAAAAACGGTCAGCATGTTCTAGGTTGTTGTAGAGGACGAAACGCGTCGGATGTAGCTCCTGTGTGTGATTTGTTACTTACAACTGAACTTAATAAAAGAACTCTTAAAGGACACAAGTAACAACTAATGTGATCATTGCTGCTAACCTCATCAAAGTTGTCAGTTCATGCAAACTCCAAAGTGGTGCACCTTGACCTTGTTTAAAGTAATTCATAGTTCATGTTTTGAACCAACATTGTAACGGTGGGTGTTACTGAAGTGTGCACACATATTGTCCCATGCACTATAATGTGGGTCTAAATTAATTTTGTGAGAATATTTGACCAGGTGCTTTCTTTGATGGGAATCCTCCACCGTTGTTCTTTTTTCAAAACTGAGTTTTCATTTACTGGTCTTCCAGAGGGATTGGGCAACCTACTTTGACAAGGCAATGCAAATGGGCTGCTCTGTGTCTTGTTCCTACTTCGAGAAAATCAGCACCTTCCTAGAATGGGCCCTGCATGATAGGCACTGACTGAGAGGCAAGCTGCACTATCTCGATGAATGAATATTACATTTATAAATACTTCTTGTTTGTGGGTCGGGCAGGATCCAGTGAATGCAGGGACACAGGCAGCATTCGAAATCTGGCCAGGGAGCAGGGAGTACCCCTGGTGGTGGAGAAAACAGTGTGTCCCACCACCAAGCTCACATTCTTAGGCATAGAACTAAACTTAGAGACTGGAACATCCAGGCTCCCAAGGGAAAATGTGAAGGAGTTCAGAGAGTAGATAAGGGCAATGTATGGCAGGGAGAAGGCAACACTCTGGAAACTGCAAAGGCTGACCAGCAGGCTCAACTTCGCTCTTAGAGTCAACCGGAATGGGTGGGTGTTTGTCAGGAGTCTAAAACAGCTAAGCTCAGTGAAAAGCACCATCATGTAATTCTAGGTGCAGGAGTAAAAGGGATATGCTCACGTGGGACTCATTTCTTGCAGACTTCAATGGGTCACTAATATGTAAAGAAGGCTGGTTAAGAGCCAGAGAAATAGCCCTATTCACTGACACAGCCACAGCAGCATAGGTTTTGGGGCAATACTTGGGAGAAAGTAATGCGCAGGGCAATGGCCCCAGAGATGGCATGAGTTGGGCACCACCAGCATCATCACCTTCTTGGAGCTATTCCCCATTGTGGTTGCACTATGAGTCTGAAAAAAAGAATCTGAGGGACATGAAGCTGACACTCCGGTCAGAGAACAAAAGTTTAGTCCAGGCGATCAACAAAGGTACGGGCATGTGCCCTGACATACTAAGATTAATGCATTGCATGGTTAAATTGCAGCTGGAAGGACACCTAGAGCCCAAGGCACAACATATTCCAGGGGCGGAGAATTCAATAGGTGATGCACTCTCATGAACACAGATGGACAAGTACAGAGACTTAGCACCAGAGGCAGAAATGAGGATGACCCATTTCCCAGAAGAGTTGAGGGAGCTGGGCGAACGGGCTTGTCTCCCCTTGTCCAACAGGCACTCACCGCTGAAGCAGAGAACTGTTATAGGAAATACACAGTAATGCGGGTCGGGGTCTTAAGACACTTGGCAACCCGGGAGACGCAACCAAGGCAGGTGATCACTTCATCTTGTGGGCATACACAGAGAAAAAGTCAAAATCATGGGTGCAGGCTTACTAGACAGATGTGGCACACTTTTCAAAGATATACACGGGGCAAGCAAGATCCTACAGCCTCCCACAACGTTAGTGCAGCCATGAAAAGGTGGCAAAGAATAGAGATTGAAACACTGGACACACGGCGACCCATAGACTTCAGGAAACTGGCTCTGCTAATGAACACACTGGGAGAGGTAGCAAAATACATATCAGAGGTGACACTTTTCAATGCTGCCTTAGCAACAGCATTTTTTTAGGGCATTTAGTGTTAGTAAGCTCATGGCCCCTGCAAAAACTTGTGCGCCCAAGAGGTGACTCCAGCCAGCCGACATCAAGCCAGTGATAGATCTGCTGCTGAGTGGGGTTCAAAGAGAGACCAGATATGCAAAGGGGCCTGGTTGAAACTGGAATGCATTGAGGATTCCAGATACTGTGCAGTTTGCTGTCTCTTAGCGTACATGGGGATAAGAACAACATGCAAGGCTCCACTATTTGGGGACCTGTTGAGCAAATTTCAGCTCACAGCGGTCATGCGCAAAACCCTGAGCAGAGAAGGGCTCCCAACCGCATTGTTTGTATCACATTCCTTTAGGATTGGGCCACTACATTGCCAGCACAACAATGGATGATAGAAGCCCGGATCAAGACGGTAGGCAGGTGGTGGTCAAAAACACATTAAACATGTGAGACCACAGGTAATATAAAAAAATAATTTAACTGAGAGTCATGCAAACTGACAATTTGATTGTTGCCTCAGGAGAGAGCTGCCCCGGCTGCTTTGGGTACTTGGTCATTCCTATATCAACCAGCTGCATACATGGTGGTTGCGCAGCAGTCACAAACAAACGTAAGCCCATGCGTCATGTTGTTGGTCCGCTCAGGGATGAAATGGAACCAGCTTTTGACAACCCTGAAGGTGTTATAGGCTTTGACAGCCTGGCACCCAGACGTTATAGTGATACACCAGGGAGGTAAAAATTTCACACAGCTGGGGAGGAGGAACCTCCTCCACGCCACCCTGACAGGCCTAATGGAGGCGACTGAACTATTTGACAACTCTACCATCATATCTTCAAAAATAATCACCATGATGGTGAGGAGCCATGTCAAATAGGGCAGTCCATAAATCGAGAAGGAAGCTGACCATTGGGGTCAGCAGATTTTGCAGGACCAATGGCTTCGAAAGCATCAGGCACAGCCTGACCAACCTGGGCCGTTCAGAGCTCTACACCCAGAATGGGGTGCAGCTGTCAGAGGAAGGAATGAAAGTTTTTTGGGCGTACCGATGGGGAGCCAGGGCACTGGTGGGCTGCCCCTATAAGGGGAGGAGTTGACAGACAAGAAGGAAAGGGGGGTCACAGAGAGACGGAAGACTCTACGGCTGCGTGGCAGATAAGAAAGGGTACATTTGTTGGTTATGGAGGCACCCCGACAGGGTAGTATGCAGGAGGAAGGCCACTCCCCTGGGTATGCCTTACGGCAGGGTGACTAGGCTGAAAGGGGGACAAAACTGAAATGGCACTCGCAGCCTAGACCAACCGGAAAATAGGGCACAAAATGGACAAACAATGTAGCGAGTTGGAGCATAACTCAACGAAGAGGCTAACCCCCACCCAAGCAGCGTGAAGACCAACAGAGAACTTTTTGACCCCAGAAAAATATCATGTTGCCCGGTGTGGAGGTGGCAGCGCCGACAGGTCGAGACTGGAGGACCCGGTGACCTGGCGAGGCTGCTCCGAAACATCCGAGCATAGAGAAGGAGGTGAGAGGCGGAGCAGAGCAGCAAGAGTTGATTTGCGCCGACGGCACCACAGCGCCACAGCGGGGAAAAGAGCGCACAGGAGGTGCACTGGAGGCCTTAGAGAATCAGTGCCCGGCGGAGCCCTGCAGAGCCAAGCGGAGCTCGCCGGTGGTGTGGGCAGAAGCAGCCCAGCCTGCCGTAAAATCACAAAAACTGCACATCGTGTTTCCTTCAGAGGGGGAACAACATCAGATCACAAAGCAGTAGCAGGAAAGAAGGGCTGCACCATTAAAAACCAGATCATTGGGCCAGCAAGAAATAGCAGCATTGAAGGACTTAAAAGGTGGAATAAAAGAGGATATCTACTGAAAGCCCTGGTAAGTGCTGCATCTGTCTGTTCTCGTACAAATATTTGGGAGGCTGGGTGCTCTGGGGGTGGTTTGAAGATTGCAGCAGTGAGCAGTGAGGGCGAAAAAACGGGGCAGAAAGCACTCAACCCGGTAAAACTGGATAGAACCGAAGTCCCCCCCACAGAAAAGAAGAGTTTGACAGAAGGGAGACCCACTGGAGGGGGTATAGCTTGAGAAGCTTGAAAGGTTGTCACCTGGAAACCAAAGATATCAGGGGATTAAAAAAACACGAAAGACATAAGAGTTACAGGCCTATCCAGGGACGGTGATAAGGACAAGGACAAGGACCAAAACAAGGACAGAGGTAAAGGCAAGACTCACATCACCCCTAGAGAGTCCAAAAGAAGATACAAGAAGTGTGTTGCACCCATATCGCGTGCGACCAGGCTTAGTCTAACAATGTTGCGCAGTCACATGAGACACTCCAGTTGTTCCCTCTTGATGTTGCAATGTCCCAACTCCCTCAAGAACTAATCAACGCTGTAAGGATGAAAGACTCTTGCTAGGTTAACTCATCCTCAAGGGAAAGAGGAAGTGGAGTGAGAAACAAACAAACAAACACTGGTCTTCAGGTGTTGTTTCTCTTGAAAGTGTTCAGGGCAGGTTTTTGTCAGCAGGTACTCCTGTGTTCAAATCACACAACAATTAGCACCAAACTGTGAGAAGCGACTTAGTTGAAGTAAATACTCATTCATTAACTGATACACATTATACTGACCATAGAGAGTTCTGCCCTTGTTTACACTTTGCTGGGTCAGGAGTTATGCTGTCTAATTCTTTCTTGGACTGACTCCTTTAAATGATGAGAAAACGTCTTAAATCTGAAACACTTATGTAAACTTTAAATTGATTAGTGCTGTTATTGATTAATGAACTTGCTTCACACTTATGCACATACCTGAAAACCCAGGATGATGACTGATAATGGGGTTCTGGAAAATTAAAGAAAGAAAAACAAAAGCACCAGCAAGAATACTATATATAGCCTGAGCACGATTTTAACAGCGATAAATATACACCATGAATGTCTTTACACAATAACCTGTCTGTGCTAACGATTTGAATTAAATTGTCTCAGCAAGAAATTATACAAGATTCAATAAACAGTTTTCTATGCACTGTTCTCAAAGTCTTTCTGGTACTAAAATAATGTCCAAAATGTGTATTGTCCAAAGCTTGTTTGTCACAAAACTCGTACTGCAAATACACCAAGTCTGTCATCAAGAACGTAAGCTAAGCAAACTCTGTCTAAGCGTTTCAAAAGCAGTCTTACCATCCTTCTTTTTCCAATCAGGAGCGACCGGATTGCCTGGAAAGCGTTTCCTGGAGGGCGGGGATTGATTACTGCTTCCGACAATCTCTGGAGCTGTTCGCCGGTAACAGGAGGAGCAGGGAGGAATCAACAAGATTAGGTAAGCGGAGACTGAAGTCGTGTGGAGATGCAGGAGGAACTGGAGGCGAAGAGGGGATGTGGGAGGAAGGAGGAAGGAGGCAGGAAGGGTAGGAACAAGAATGGGAGTTGAAGTTGAAGCCCGGGAGATGCAGGTCTGGAGCGCTTGTTGTGAAGAATAGCAACGAGACGAAGCAGAGCGCTCCTTACATAGGTTCTACCAACGATGGTTCCTTATTTACATACAGCGCACGCGGAGCCCATCCTTAGCTCTACGCGTGAGGTGATGTACCAAGATGCATTGCTAGTGGCAAAGAACATTTACAACTGCCAATGATATTAATAAACAACAAGCATTGGTAACAACAAAAGGAACAAATATACATAATTAAAAAACTGTATGTATACTGCATCAACCGAGTGCACCCAAGGCTGCAAGTGCATGTGTACCCTTAACAGTTCTCCCCCCAAAGGCTGTCTCACAGGACGAGGTTTCTCTGGGTGTAAATCATGGAATGACCTAATGAGTCTGGGGGCATGTACATTCATTGCAGGTTCCCAAGATCGTTTAGAAGGATTGTAACTTTTCCAATCGATAAGATAGTAGAGACGGCCTCAAATACGTTTAGCGTCTAAGACATGGAACACAGGGTGGATTGAATACTCATCAGGGAGGCTTAGTCTTATTGACACTGGGTTCAGGATTTTCTCAATTGGGAAGGGGCCTATGAATCTTGGCTTTAGCATTTTTGGACGTTCTTGCTGAATGTTTCTAGTGGATAACCAGACCAGCTGTCCTTCCTTATAAGATGGTGTGGGTATTCTACGTTTGTCTGCAGTACTCTTCATCTTAACTTTGCTCTTGATCCACTGTCTTTTAACTTGCTCCTGAATATTCAATAAGCTTGTTAACCTGTCCATAACTGCTGGCATAATCTGTTGTTTTTCTGGTAGAAGGACAGGAAGGGATCAAGGGTGTTGACCAGTTAAGAAATAGAAAGGAGAGAAACCTAATGATGTATGTGAGGTATTGTTGTATGAAAACTCTGCCCAAGGTAATGCTTCATCCCAATTTGAAATTGTGGTGGACAATAAACAATGCAAACCCTGCTCAATATACTGATTAACTTTTTCAGTTTGTCTGTCAGTTTGTCTGTCTGTTTGTGGATGAAACGAGGAAGACAGAGCTAACTCAAATCAAATCAAATATAACTTTATTTGATTGTTAGAAAGCAATCCTTAAAGTACAGATAAAACACATTTCATTAAAATCTTTAGATAAATAAATGGTACAATTTTCTTTGGGGTACACAAAAATTCATCAAAAGCATGGGATTCAGAGTCCAGGATATCAGAAAATTAAAGTGCATTTAGATAATCATACTTCTCCTACTGCGCGTCACATTTTCAAATACAATGTTGTTGTTGCGACACACAGGTGATTATCAAGACATTGAATATTAAGCATGGCCACACAACATTGACGGTGGCTAATTTCTCTCAAAAATGGTAGTAAAACATTATGTCTTATTACATCATAACATTTACAAAAGAGAAAAACATGAATAGTACTCTGAGGTGAAATATCATCACAGGGACAGGGAGGTAAGTCGTGCATCCAATTATTTATTCTAGGGAAACTAACCAATCTATGGAAAATACCAAATCTAAAGCAAGAGAGTAAAAATCGTTCAAAATTATCTAATACATAAATTAAATAGGGCTGAATATTAAAAGTCGTTAATACCATTTGATGCTGCAGAACAGAAAGTTTTAAGATCTCGGTTGCAGCTCTTCAAGAATTCAGGAAAGCTAAACCCTCCCTCTTCAAGTCTTTGTGGGAGATAGCTGAGATATTAGTAGGATTTAAAAAATAGTCCACTTTTCCAATATCTTTTAAAAAGTTACAGACATAACTCAGCCACAGTATCCTCATGGCTCCCTCTAATTTTAAGATATCTGTCAAAACATCTCTATTTAGCTGTGTTGCTTCTTGTGTCCAGAACCTGTGCCAAAATAGTACAGGCTCCAGCTTAATTAGATCAGATATAAAAGCAAGACCCAATTCTGCATGGCAGTTGTAATTAGGGGTGTTTTCGGGGACCACAAAGATAAACTTTAAGAAGGAGTTTTCAACCACCTGGATAGGCGTGGGGTCGGCAAAACCCCATATACCACTACCATAGGTAGCACCAGCCACACATTTTGCTTTGTAGATTTTAATTAACTCTACAGGTGGTCTAGTGCCTAATTTATTTGAAAAGGTCTTGAGAGCGGCCGTCAATTGAATCAGCCAAAGTTTTTTAGCTGACACAGCTTGCGACCACGACTCACTCTGAGTGAAGAGTATCCCAAGATAGGAAAACTGCTTGGTAAATTTGAGCTTCTGTCCTGCTATAAATATGGCCCTCTTAGGTTTACAGTGCCTGCCGCAATACATCGTAAAAGTTTTATTTGTATAAACTTTTAGACCCAACTCATTCATAAAGAGGGAAAAGCTATCTACCACACGCTGTAATCCCACTTGAGTACGTGACATCGTCAGCGTACAAGAGCGCTGGGATTGGGCGGCCGACTACGTATGGGGGATCCAAACTATCTTTGAACAAAGCTTTTTCCAATCCATTTAGATACAGATTGAAAAGGAAAGGGGCCTGGACACAGCCCGGTCTGACCCCACTCCGAATTGGAATTTTTTCTGTGTGTTCCCCCTTTAGGCCGAAGCGAACGCGGGCTGAAGCGTCACTGTAAAAACGTTTAAGATAATAAATAATATTTACTTCAACCCCAAGTTGTTCTAGTAAGATCCATAGTTTGGAATGGGTCACGCAGTCAGAGGTCTAAGAAGGCCAATAACAGGTTATCCTTCTTGGCCCTTGTTTACTTCCCGACCAGCATTAAAAGGTTTAATTCCTGTTCCACTGTCCCCAAACCAGAGCGGAAGCCATACTGAAGATCAGATAAAATAGAGTTTTCTTCTGCCCACTGCAAAAGCCGGTCCAAAATTATTCGGCCTGCTATTTTGGTGAAGGAATCCAAGAGGGAAATGGGCCTGTAACAACCCGAATCGTTTCATAAATAGGAACTATTACGGATTCCACCCAAGTGGGCAGAAAATCTGCAACACAGCTGGCATTAAGCACCTGGACCAGAAGTGGCGTCCACAGAGAAGGAGTAGTCTTAAAAATATCTATGGGGCCACCATCCGGGCCCGGTGCCTTACCGCACTGGCTTACACACAGGGCTTTTTCAACTTCCTCCAGGGTAAAACACAAATTTCTAGAGGGGGATGTTCAGAGGCAGATATCACAGATCCCACTTGTCCCTCACCCTCATACACTCTAGAAAAATGTCTGATCCAATCGGATTCAGGAATTGCTATTTCCAACTTCAGGCCAGCCTCTTCCCTAAGAAAGGGAGTTCTAATAAGTTTTCAAAAACTCGCACTATCATTCCTAGTAGAGGCAAGATGGAGAGCTTCCCAAGTTTCAGTTCTCAGCATACTCTTCCTGTCTTTAATTGCTATTTTATATTCCTTCCTACGTCTGCCAACCTCCCCGACACACCTAAGATTCTTATGCAATTCCTTCTTTAGGAGAGCATAAGCCATAGGTCTTCAATCTATGGGGCGCGACCCCCAGGGGGGTCGTGGAGTCATTGGAAGGGGGTCGCGCATTCACCTGCCTCACTGCTGCCTCGAATCCAAAACGTTTACGTTTTGTTTTGGATTCGAACGAATTACACCTCTGGAGCCTCTCTGATTGCAGGACAGGGAAATATAAGCCAATCAAAATGTGGATACGTCACCAATGCCTGTCCTCCAATCAGAGAGACTGCAGCATACACATCAGGAAATGCCCGCGAACTTTGTACATAAAGATGGACCAGCACCTTCGCAATGCCAGCTGTATTTCCACTGAGTTCTGCGCTGTCACTGCTGCCTTTCACTGGATCCAGTTGTCTTTCTTGACCCTGGCAGCTTTCACCTCGTGTTCTTTTTTTTTTTTTTTTTTTTTTTTTCAAACTCCTCTTCGTGGCTGCCTCCGGGCTGGTTACAAGGCAACCCGAAGCTTCCAGGAATAATTAGGTAAGCCCCCTCCTCATCCCCCATGCCCTGGCTTTTCAGCTGCAGATGACATGCACTGAAACTATCATGCACGTAAAAACACACACACAGATTCTGATCCGTTTCCTTGATTAAGCCATGTGGGTAGGGGTGGGGGACAGTAAAAAGTCTCCGGTTCATTTTTATGACTGTGGAATGGTGTTTATTTTCGGTGTACTTTCTGTTTTTGTAACAGCAGCTTCATATTCATTTGTTTTGTTGAAATGTTTATTTTCCGTGTTCTTTCCGTTTTTATTCTTGTAGCAGCAGATTAATATGACGCCTTTGTCCAACTACAATTGCCACACTTTCCAAAAAAAAGCGATGATTATTTGTTTGAGTAAAGCATCCATGATTGCACCTTTCTTGATGTGGTGGTTTTTGTAGTACCAAAAACGTTATCACGTGGAGGAATCATTTAAAAACTGTCTGGGAGAGTTCATCGGAGGACAACCATTTTTCATTTTTTTGTCAAAAAGTTCTAAATAGTAAATATTCACAATATATAAGACTGGTGGCCTCAATAGCGTCTCATGTCTTTTTATTACATGTAGTAGTATTTTTTAAATAGGTAAAATAACGTTTATTAAATTCACTCGGAGGTGCAATGAAATATTAGTGCTGATGTTGCAGAGGAAAGGGAGAATTCTAAAGGCATGGGAAAAGGAAGCAGTCCATGAAATTAACTCCGCAATTTGGAATGAAGCTTTTACTCACACTCTTAAAATAGTGTGCAATGCAAATTGCAGAAGCCTGCAGCCAATGGCCGATCTATAATATCGTTGTATATCTTCATAAATGTAAACAAGAGATCACAAATTCATGTCCCTGATGTCAAGGCTATGTAGACTGGATCCACATTCTATGTACTTTCCCAGTTCTCATCTATTAGCAGCAGGTTCTTATATATACTGGGCTAACTGGCTAGGTTTCGATCTAACACCTGAGGCAGTCTCAATATTCATAGTGTGTTCCACCCACTTATAGATTCCACCTAAAGGAGGGCATTGGTTGTGGTTTATAACTTCGCTAATCACTAGATTGGCGAGTATGGGCTCATGGAAACCTTAATGGCCTTCTGAATTTCAGCTCTGGTTAGAAACAGATAATTATGTCCTGCAAAGAAATGTATTTTAAAGATGTGTGCAATACACATTAGAAAAATGACGACGTTTGTAATTACAAAATTACGTTTTATTCATGTGTTTTGCAAGGAAACAAGATTCCAAAACATGGAGTTTTTTAGATTATGTAGTTCAAATTTATTAAGAAAGCTTCTATAAATGACAAGCAATGGAAGTACTATTTGCGGTAATACAGCAGAACATAAAAATATGTCTAAACATTTAGTCAACCATGTTTGAATACCGATGTGTGCCAAAACTATTCTCTCATGGCATCATTTTCCATGACTGGTCTATAAGTTTGTCAGCAATAAATAGTCATAAATCACCCTGGTACCGGGGAGGGGAGAAGGAGGAGACAAAGGCGTGCGGTAAACAGCTGTCTGTCTCATGTCAAGGCCAGGCTCTCACAGATTCGCTGTGTGTGCTAATATGGAGGCGATTCAGCTCCTCGCCGACTGCCGGTGTGATCTTGAATGATCTAGTTTACCTGTCTGTTAGATTACCGGCCTCGGGGTACAATGAACTTCGCCCACAAAAAAGAAACAACTGTTGTCTTTTGGCTTCCATCTCTAGACAAGTGTGTTTTGCTACCTTTCACAACCTCTCTTCTGACCCTCACCCTTTGAAGAACCAGTCGCCCACAAACCTTTGATTTGCTAAACACTGTTTAATACTATTTCCCCACTGTAAAATGATTTGCTGTGGTAATTGGGGGTGCTTTTGGTTGTCGATGATGATGAGTACCAAGTTCTTCAATTTTTTGTCAGAGGGGGTCCTTACGCCTAACATTTTTTGACAGGGGGGTCTCGGCATCAAAAAGTTTGAAGACCTCTGGCATAAGCCCTAGTACACTTAGAATCAAACCAACCTCCCTCCTGCTTTTGATTTTTAAATTGTCTCACAAGGGAGGTCTTAATTTCATTCGAAATTGTCAGGAAGGAAGCAAGAAGAATTTCAGGGGGCAAATCTACCCTTAAACAAGTCATTATTTCATGTAGGCATTTACCAACCACTAATTTAATTATCTCTGCCTGGTTCACCATGGGCCATTTTAACGTGTATCTATTTACGCAACCAATAGCTAAATTCATGTACACACTGTCCCTTTCTTTATGATTAATCAGAGTGGACGTTGTTGGCAGCTGTACTGCCACACAGAGCGGGAAGTGGTCACTTAGTGCGATGTCAGAGACGTTAAAGGAGTATATTCTACCACCGAATTAATTAGAAACAATAGCATAATCAATGGTTGTAGTGCAACCCGTACCATTAAATGTTGAGAATGGGGCAGAAGGTGAAGTACAGAATTCATTTGCAAATCCTAAATCAAATTTGGCTAACAAACTATAAAATTGTTCGCCTAGAGACGAATGGTTAAAATGTAAATGGCCCACACCGTAGTCCTGTGCCATACCACACCTATTATCCTGGATCATACTACACAAAGTGCAATTAAAGTCCCCAAGCAAGAGTATCATCAGTTTATGTCTGTAAATATTTTCCTGTAAAAACAGTGTTTTAGTGAGTTTACTTAAAACAGTAGGTACATCACCAGAAGGAATATTGTTGTATAGGTTGACAAGAACAATCAGAGTATGAAAAGACAGGACAAGTACTAAAAATTGAAAATAAATGTCTATAATAGGCTCAATAACTCTTATATGGTCCAGTTTGTTAGACAAGTAAATACTCAGACCACCCTTTGCTCTTCCATGTAAAACGGCGACAGCTGGAGTGTGAAAGGTCCTAAAACCATTTAAATGGACGGGTTCAAGACTCCAGGTTTCTTTAAAACAGAGCATATCTTGTGTCTGATTAAAATCCCACCAAATTGGGTTAGCAATTTTAGATCTAATACCAGCAATATTCCAAGAAGAAATTTTACACACAAATGGTACTAACAGGGGGATAATCAAAACAGCAGAGGCAGCAGAGGCGTAGCCAGTTGGTGAAAGAGGGGCCATATGGTCAGTTCCCACCTCTGGTCCCCCGTCTGTAGTCACAAAGCCCCCTATATGTCCCGAAACCCCAGGCATGGTCAAAGCTATACTAGACTCTTTCTCCCCATTTACCCTTATGTTTTCCCTGTTACAAAGATAGGGAATAGGAACTAATTCTGCATCTAAGGGATTAAGCGTAGTAGTATCTACCTGTAGTCAGTCATTGTTTTCTAAGCCACTAAGAGTGTAAAAAGGATTGAATGTTGGGACACCATATCTTCTGCCCAATGGTCCTTCAAGGTTTAAAGGTGGACAGGGGGGAGCTAGACACCTAATTGGTCGAGGTGGGCAATAAAAGTAACAGAGGGGAAGAATGTTAGCAAAGTCTGAGTCAGGTGTCCCAGTACAACCGCTCTCGATTAGAGTACGAACCAATTGTGGTGGCCAGAATGATAGAATTATGCAGTCACCCCTCAGTGTTTTATCTGAGGTGCCCAACCAGCTCACTCTTCTGGCCATCTTGAATTCAGAAAACAAGTAGTTTTTAAACCCAAGCTTAGTAGATAGAAAGTGAAGAGATTTATTTCTTAAAGTCGACCAGTGTTCAAAGGCATTAGGGGGTAATGGAGATAAATTTGCTAACACCACAGTATATGGTGTCGCTTCTGGGGGCAAATTTAAAATAGGTAGACTTGAAATTGCAATTGTTTCAGTTTTATCCCAGGCTCTTCTCGTTTGATTAGATGATACATTAGGGACAGCTGGGGTTGAGACAGATATCCCAGGAGTATTAGTTCCAGTATCCCCCCTTAAATTATTATGCTCTAGTCGACCACTGACCTTGGAATTTTTGGTTTGAGCTCGAATTTGGGTTACTGAGACCGGTAAAATAGTATTGGGAATTACATTCGAACAAGTAGCAGTAGGTTGAGGTAGGATAGAAATTGATTTTTCCTGGGATGGCTTCTGCTTCATATCAAGCTTTTCCTCAATATTAGTCAACCTTGTTTCAATATTCCTAACTTTTAAGGAAATAGGTTCTAAAAATATCATTAAAAGGGTCTCCATTCTTTCCCAAAAGGGGTCCTCTGCTATTGGGTCCCTAGCATTAGTTGGTGCAAGTACAATTTCTGGCTGGCTATTCACCTTATTTCCTCTTTTCCCATTAGGCTTTTCAACAGCGTTTCTTTGTTTGTTACTGGTGTTCCCTTTACTATTTTTTACAGCTTGACCTTCCCTGATAATGTGCTTTGATTTACGTCTTGCCTTTTGCCCTCTAGTCCTAACACACAGGCTGTCACTAATATCGGAGACAGAAATTGGGCTCAAAGGTGTGCCACACCCCACCTTTTCTAGAAAATCCTCATTCAGAGGAGTAGGATCGTGAGTAGAATCGTGAGTTACATCACTAGTAAATATTGTGGGGGTCACAGATAGTCTGGTTAAAGAGGGCAAGGGTTCAATGAAAGCAGGGGGAACCCCAGGAGATATCTCATTAGTTGGTATAATGGGATGTACCCCAGGTAAAGTAACAAAAGATGGGGCTAACATCGAATCCTGAGAATTAGTGGTAAACGTTGAAATGTTTGTAACAGGTAAGGGAGGAAGGGTACCAGCTGGAAGTGAAAGACGCCTTTCTGTGCATTCGATAGCAGAGGCAACCACCACAATAGTCTTCTGCAGCATTCGATCAATAGTTGTCAGACTAGGTAGGGGTGGATTAGAGACTACCCTTTGTTTTGCTATTGGGGCCGGTTGAATGGGGATATTCTTCACCATTATTTAGCACTGAGTATGGATAAAATAAAATGATGAATAGATCAATCAATAATACCATACACCAACAAATGTAGAGCTCTTATTATGGCACAAAATAAAACCCAGTAAAATGATTGCTTTAAAAAAAAAATAAAAGACACTATTTACTAATGAGAGCCATGCCATTTATACAATTTTAGGAATCTGTGAATTAAATCCAAGGGGGGTGGCCAAAGCCCGGCCTCCTCCGGCCCCGGACGGCCAGAGACGGCCCGCCCTTTGCCCGGGCTAAGCCCGCGTGCATCCCGCGACACAGAGGAAGCAACGTACTTTCAAGCGCCTTCCGGGTGTGTGAGGGGGCGGGGTTGCAAAGTGAAGGATCCTGGGGGCTGTAGTCCCCCCGCTGGGCAGCCGTGGTGTTCCTGGGCGGCAGCGGGGGGAACTGGCAAACAAAGGTGTAGTTAGCACGAGGCTGCACGCTGCAAGGTAAGGGCACTCAAACAAGTTCCGCAAATGACTCTGTTGGAGAGGTTCTCCCGCTCCACCAAGGGAGCAACACACTTTTAAGCGCCTTCCGGGCGCGTCAGTGGGCGGGGTTACAAAGTAGAGGATCCTGGGGGCTAAAGCCCCCCTGCTCGGCGGCCGCGTTGTTCCTGGGCGGCAGCGGGGGGAACGGCAAACAAAGATGTAGTTAGCGCGAGGCTGCGCGCTGCAAGGTAAGGGCACCCAAAGCAAGTTCCGTAAATAACTCTGTTGGGAAGGTTCTCCCACTCCACCAAGGAAGCAACACACTATTAAGCGCCTTCCGGGCGCGTAATTGGGCAGGGTTGTGAAGTAGAGGATCCTGGGGGCTGTAGTCCCCCCACTCGGCGACCGCGGTGTTCCCAGGTGGCAGCGGGGGGACCGGCAAACAACGGTGTAGTTAGCGCGAGGCTGCGAGCTGCAAGGAAAGGGCACCCAAAGCAAGTTCCGCAAATAACTCTGTTGGAAAGGTTAACTCAATTCCTAGGTGTTTGCTAAGTTGTGATTAAAATTTGGACACGAATTGTGGGCCTCTGCCCAAAATAATTTTACTTGGCAGGCCATGCAATTTCACAACTGTGGACAAGAATATCGTGCTAAATTCTACTGCTGTTGGCATTTTTTGCAAGGGAATAAAATGTCCCATTTTAGACAACAAATCTACCACTACTAATATAGCAGTGTAACAATTTGTCTTAGGTAACTCTGTAATAAAGTCTTGACTAATAGTATGCCAAGGATGTGGAGGTAGGTCCATGTGTAGCAGTAATCCCATTGGGGCCATGTGTAGGGCTTTTTGTCGTGTGCATACAGGACAAGCTCTGACATATTGTTGGACAGCAGGGGCCATCTGATCCCACCAAGAAATCCTTTGAGATAAATCTAAAGTTTTGTTTACACCTGGATGAGCTGCCGTAGCTAAGTCCTGATTCCGATGCATAACTCGTTTTTGTAAATCCTGTGTAGGTACGAACAGCTTATTGTTATGAAAGAAAAAACCCTCACTAATTGTGTTATTTTTCTTAGATAACCATTGTTGTTTGTCTAGAGTCTCAATCTCTTTCTTAACCAAATCAAGGAAATCGTCTGAGTGAATTTCTGCCACAATCCTTTCTTTGGGAAGGATACTTGGTGATTTCCTAGTTTGACCTTGATGTTTATCACAAACCAGTCGTGAAAGAGTGTCAGATAGTAATTGTTTACTCCCTGTACGATAGGTGATAAAAAAATCAAATTTACTAAAAAATTGCAACCATCGCATCTGCCTTGGAGGAAAAGCTTTTACAGTGGAGTAAAATCGCAAGTTTTTGTGATCTGAATAAATGGTGATAGAATTTTTGACTCCTAAGAGATGGTGTCTCCATTCTTGGAACAGATCCTTAACAGCCAATAATTCACGTTTGGCGATGGTGTAATTCTGTTCAGCTAACAGAAGTTTCCGAGAGTGAAAGGCTATCGGATGCAAGTGACCACTTTGAGTATCTTTCTACATGAGCACTCCTCCAAGTGCAGTCTGTGAAGCGTCTGCCTCAACAAAAAACGGCCTGTCAGGATCAGGATGCACCAAAATTGGTGCCGAAGTGAAAGCTTTTTTTAAAAGGGTAAAGGCTTTCTCTGCCTCTTCCGTCCAAAGAAACTTTTTTCCCTTTTTAAGCAACTGGGTGATTGGTACTACGATCTCAGAAAATCTTGAAATGAACCGTCGAGAGAAGTTTGCAAACCCTAAGATCCTTTGTGTTTCTTTTGATTGAAGTTGGGGTTGGCCAATTTAAGATAGCTTCCACTTTCTTTGGATCCATAAGAATCCCTTTAGGAGATAACCAGTACCCCAAAAACTCCACTTTGTTTGTATTGAAGACACATTGCTCAAATTTCACGAATAAAGAGTGGTCTCTTAATCTTTGCAACACTGATCGGACATGTTGTACATGGTCTTCTGTGTTCTTAGAATATATATCAGAATGTCATCTATATATACTATGCAACAGACATACAACAAATCATGCAACACCTCATTTAAGTATTGAAATGCTGCTGGAGCGTTGCAAAGGCCAAATGGCATGACCGTATATTCGAAAAGGCCAAACTTTGTGCGAAAGGCAGTTTTCCATTTTCCCCTTCCTTTACACGAATCAGGTGATAGGCACCTCTTAGATCTAACTTAGTGTAAACACTGCAACCTTTGACTTGATTGAGTAATACCAGGATTAATGGAAGAGGGTATCTGTTTTTTATTGTCGCCTTGTTCACAGCACGATAGTCGATACATGCTCTCAAGTCTCCCGTCTTCTTCGCCGCGAAGAAAAGAGGCGATGAGACCGGTGAGGTAGAGTGTCGAATGAATCCTAATTCTAACAATTCATCCAAATATTTTCTCAAGTATTCATTCTCTGGTTCTGTTAGAGCATATATCCTGCTACATGGTAGGACTGCTCCGGGGATTAAATCAATCCGGCAATCCTACACCCTGTGAGGTGGCAATTTTGTGGCTTATACTGGATCGAACACATTTGAAAAATCCTGATATTCGGCAGGAAGACATATAGTCTCAGGATCTGTTGCAGCACAAAACAAGGTCATTACAGGATCTTTAGTTTCTTGGTAACAATGTAGTTTGCAATAGGAGGACTCCAATGTAACAGTTCATTTCTGCCAATCAATTTTAGGAATGTGTAATTCGAGTCATGGAATGCCCAAAATCACCCCGAAGGTAGGAGTATCTATTAAATCAAAAACGGTATATTCAGTATGACCTTTATCTGCCACTATGGTTAATGGTTCCGTATGAAATCGAATTAAACCAGCAGATAATGCAGAACCATCAACTGCTCTTACTGGTTCGGGTTCCTTCTTTGGAATCTGAACCAGTTGCAACTTTCGATCTAGTTCTAAAGTCAAAGAAATTTCCAGTGGCTCCGGAATCAATTAGCACTGGTATATTGTGTCTTTGTTGAGTAGACAGGATAAAAATCACCCGTATAGTAAAATGTTTGGGAACCTGTGTAGAAAAGTTAGTGGCATACTGGGAGATCTTAGAGACAATACTTCCTGAAGAAACAATCTCATCTTTCTCCGAGGAGCCTAGTTTTCCAACTGTGATTGACGGTCTTTAGCTACAACTAATACCTTTTTCTTGACAGATTTTGCTGAACAGTCTTCAGCAAAGTATCCGGGTTTTTCACAATAAAGGCACAAGTTTCCTTTACGCCTTTGTTCTTTTTCTTTGGGCGTTAAAGATCCTTTTACCCCTCCTATTTGCATAGGTTCTACTATAGAGTTCTTATCCTCTGTCTCTTTCTTATCTACCTTGAAATGCACATTTCTTATGTCACCCCTGGGTTTCTCATTTCTGCGTTCTCCTAACCTGTGATCAAATTTCACAAGCAAATCTTGGAATTCAGCGAAATCATCCGGTAAATTTACTATATGGGCTAAGTAGTCTTTCAGATCATCTTTGAGACCTCTATAAAACAATGAGATTCTTTTATTTTCTGGCCAATGTGTTTTGGCTAAAAGTCTGTTAAAGATTGTAATGTAAGAAATAAGGTTTTTAGAACCTTGACGAAGACCTAGAAGCTCTTTGTCAGATGCCTGAATAAACACATGTTTAGCAAAGAGGTTAGGCATGGCTGTTTTCAAATTATTCAAGTTATGTAGAAGGGGGTTGTTGGTGTCAACTAATGGCATGGCCCAGTTTATAGCCACTCCCCCTAGATAGGAAATGATAAAGGCTACCTTGGTTGTATCTGATGTGAAAATCTGTGGTTTACTCAAGAAGTGCAGTTATTATTATTGTTATTATTATTAAATCGGTTTTATATAGCGCCCGGTTACCCTGGAGCATCCCTGCGCTTTTGCCACCAACCGGAATCAGAAATAGCAGAAACGGAGAAAAATTAACAGAAAAGGAGGGTCTTAAGTTGTTTTCGGAAGCGCAGGAGACACGGTTCAGCGCGCACACCTATGGGGAGAGCATTCCAGAGGGTGGAAACATTGACTGAAAATCTCCTTCCTCCTGAGCGGGCCTTTTTTACCCTGGGGACGACAGACAGATGTTGATGGTCTGAGCGTACAGTTCTGCTCGCTTTGTACGGGGTCACCATCTTCTGAAGGACGAGGGGGCCTTTGCCTTGCAAGATTTTGTGTGCAAGGCATAGGGATTTGAATTTCACTCTTTCCCGTATTGTCAGCCAGTGTAGTGCCCTCAGTGCTGGTTTAGCGGAGCAGGACATGGGGATGTTATAGAGTGTTCGTGCTGCCGCGTTTTGAACTTGTTGGAGTCTGTTCAGAGTACTCTCAGGAGCCCCAAGGTAGATCGCATTGTTAAAATCCAGCCTGGACATAATCAGACCCTGGATCAGGAGCTTTCTCAATAGGAAAGGGATGAGGGGCAGTATCTTGCCTACTGATCTGAGGAGACCAAAACAGACACCCGCTAGTTTGGATGCCTGGGTTCTGAGGGAGAGATCTCGTTCCATCCAGATGCCCAGGCTCTTGATCTCATCCTTAGGTTCAGGAAGACACCCTAGACAACTGGGCCAGGCTAAGCTGGAAAGGGAGGGATTTTTAGGTCCCATCACCATGATCTCAGTCTTGGACCCATTCAATTTGAGTTGACATTGACTCATAAAAGTAGTGTATTTACTACTGTCTCTTGTAAATCTTTCTGGGTTGGCTAAAGGCAGAGTTTTTGGAGTGACTACTGTAACCTGTACAGGTTGATCTGCGGCTTGTTGATTTTGAAGGGAGTTTGTCTGATATGTAGTGGTTCCGAATTTGGGAGGTACTAGTATCGGTTTTCTTTCGTCGGACGTTTGCCTCCAAGATGTGAACCCTACTCTAGTTTTATCTAACTCCTGCCAAAGAGACTGGTTTTCTAGTCGCAACTCCTCCATCTCTTAATTTAACTTTTGCACTATTTGAGTTAACTGAGGGATATCCATGGGAGCGAAACCAACAAGATCAAGAGGGAACGATTGTGTGGCTTTGTCTTCTGTTGCGCAGTCACGTGAGATACTCCAGTTGTTCCCTCTTGATGTCGCAATGTCCCAACTCCCTCAAGAACTAATCAACGCTGCAAGGATGAAAGACTCTTGCTAGATTAACTCGTCCTCAAGGGAAAGGGAAAGTGGAATGAGAAACCAACAAACAAACACTGGTCTTCAGGAGTAGTTTGTCTAGGAAGTGTTCATGGCAGGTTTCTTGTATGCAGGTACTCCTGTATTCAAATTACTTAACAATTAGCCCCGAACTCTGAAAAGCAACTTAGTTGAAGTAAATACTCATTCATTAACTAATACACATTATACTGACCATTAGAGAGTTCTGCCCTTGTTTACACTTTGCTGGGTCAGGAGTTATGCTGTCTAATTCTTTCTTGGACTAACTCCTTTAAATGATGAGAAAATGTCTTAAATCTGAAACACTTGTGTAAACTTTAAACTGATTAGTGCTGTTGGTGATTAATGAACTTGCTTCACACTCATGCACATACCTGAAAACCCAGGATGATGGCTGATAATGGGGTTCTGGAAAATTAAAGAAAGAAAAACAAAAGCACCAGCAAGAATACTATATATAGCCTGAGCACGATTTTAACAGCGATAAATATACACCATGAATGTCTTTAAACAATAACCTGTCTGTGCTAACGATTTGTATTAAATTGTCTCAGCAAGAAATTACACAAGATTGAATAAACAGTTTTCTATGCATTGTTCTCAAAGTCTTTCTGGTACTAAAATAATGTCCAAAGTTTGTATTGTCCAAAGCTTGTTTGTCACAAAACTCGTACTGCAAGTATACCAAGTCTGTCATCAAGAACGTAAGCTAAGCAAACTCTGTCTAAGCGTTTCAAAAACAGTCTTACTGTCCTTCTTCTTTTTCCAATCAGCAGCGACCGGATTACCTGGAAGGCGTTTCCTGGAGGGCGGGGATTGATTACTGCTTCCAATGATCTCTGGAGCTGTTCGCCGGTAACCGGAGGAGCAGGGAGGAACGCCACCAAGATCAGGTAAGCGGAGACTGAAGTCGTGGGGAGAAGCGGGAGGAACTGGAGGCGAAGAGGGGATGTGGGAGGAAGGAGGCAGGAAGGGTAGGAACAAGAATGGTAGTTGAAGTTGAGGTCCGGGAGATGCAGGTCTGGAGTGCTTGTCATGAAGAACAGCAAGGAGACGAAGCAGAGTTACGTTTGCTAGCGCTCCTTATATAGGTTCTACCAACGACGGTTCCTTATTTACATACAGCGCACGCGGAGCCCATCCTTAGCTCTACGCGTGAGGTGATGTACCAAGATGCATTGCTAGTGGCAAAGAACATTTACAACTGCCAATGATATTAATAAACAACAAGCATTGGTAACAACAAAAGGAACAAATACACATTATTAAAAAACTGTATGTATACTGCATCAACCGAGTGCACCCAAGGCTGCAAGTGCATGTGCACCCTTAACAAACAAAGCCAGGAGGGACAAGTGCTCAAAAATTCACTCCGTCGCTCCATTCCTTTTTCGAGGTACAGGAGAAAAGGGCCTCTAGAGAGAATTAGAGAGCCTCAAAAAACACTTGCTATACAAAAAGGCTCAAATATGGCAGAGAAATCAATAGAAGGAGGCTTTGGAGTACCAATGAGTAATGATTATCAAGCTCTCGAAACTCTTGAAACCTAGGAAGTAGAGTGTGGCGGTGGGTCCTCGGAAGTGGCAAATCACCCTAGAGTAACGCAGGATCAAGCATCTTCCTCTAAAGCCGTTCCAGGACTAGAGCCAATTTACACAAACAGCAAAAACAATAGTAGCAGCAACACTAGTAGCACCAATGCGGATTGCACAGGAGGATCTCAACCAGAAAGGATCTTGGGAGAGATGGGCGAGATGATGAAAGAATTAAAAGACAAATTCGCAACATCTGAAGGAAACCAGACTAAGATCCAGGAGGCGTGCAAAACACTTGATCAAAAAATAAACACTTTGATAGAAAGGGTCACACATGTAGAAGGAGAAATAGAAGTCCTGAACAGAAAAACAGAAGCGAACTACAAAGAAATAAACAAGCTCAAAACTAGAGAATCAGAGATCAGCGAGAGGATGGAGTCCCTGGGAAATCATGCTAGAAGAAATAATCTTAAAATTTTTAACATTCCAGAAGGTTTGTAAGGGGAGGACATAAAGGGATTTACAATCCAGCTCCTGGAAGAACTAATTCCCTGGACCAAATCAATTAATCTCGCCAAAGATACCCAAAGGATACATTGTGAACCTTTCCGGAAAGGTAAACAAAGAAAAAATCTTAGAAAAATATTGATTCATTTTATGACGTACACGTTAAAGAAAAGGATCCTGAGCGAGGGTCTAAAAGGTCTGTCCTTTTCTAAAGATGGGTGGACTTGCAGGGTTAGATTGGATATCTTCAAAACTACCCAGGACTGGCAGTGGGAGTTGGGCCAAATTATGACACAACTGAGGACACTAGGGGCCCGATGTAGGTAAAAGTAATTTACCGATTTTAAAATACCGATTTTTACTGAATCGGTATTCTGAAATCGGAAAATGAGATGTAGAGAAAAAAAATCGGTAAAATACCGATTCGGAAACAATCGGTATCGTGTTTCGATACTTACCGATTCGGTATTCACCGAATCGGTAGATACCGAATCGGTAATGGCAATACAACCCTATGGGCCAAAAGGCCCATAGGAATGCATTGTAAATACCGAATCGGTAAATACGGAATCGGCAAGCAAGTAAAAGTGAAACTAATAAAAACAGCCAATGAGGTGGAACCACCCTCCCCCACCCTAGCAGGGAGTGGCTACCCAGGCAGGTGCAACTCATTAGAACTTTCCGGAGAGGCAGCCAGAGCTGAGCAGTCAGAGTGAGCAGCAGAGAGAGTGGTAGCTGATTTGTGAATACAGTGGAAATGGCAAGCAGCTCTGAGAGCCAGAAGGCTGAGAGAAAGCGCAAGGTCAAGTTCAGCAGCATGGAGCTGCAAGTATTGGTGGAGGAGGTGGTGAGGGTCCACAGGCAGCTGTTTGGGAGGCTGTCCCTCACAGTCCCTGAGTCCACCAAGAGGAAACTGTGGAGTGCCATCAGTGAGAGGGTCAATGCAGTTGGTGTGACCCCCAGGAGCCTGGAGGACCTCAAGAAGAGGTTTTATGATATCCGGAGCCTCACCAAGAGGAAATTGGCGGAGCTCCACAAGCAGGCAGGTCTGACCGGTGGAGGCAGGAACCCAACGCGCCCCCCCTCACTGAGCTGGAGGAACTGGTGTCCACAACGATCGAGACCGAGAGTGTGGTGGGAGTTGGGGACATGGACAGCTCAGCCAGAGCTACAGCAAAAGGTAAGAAGCATGCACAGCATGACACACCCAACCAGACACCTCCCCTTTAGCCACAATGTACAGCCAAACCCCAGTCCAGTACTGCTAGCAACATACATGAGCAATGCATCATGGGAAATGTAGTCAGCTAATGAAGGAACAAATGTCAGTGCACATTAAACTGCAATGCACTTAAAAAAAGATTCAGAGTAATGAAAATGACATGTGCAATGCTTTTATTGTAGTGACTGTAAGACATTTGCACTCAGTTCACAAATGCTTCTTTATACCTAGGGGCGCCATCAGGCAGTGGAGCAGCAGCTCCACAAGCAACAGCTCCAGCAACAGCGGACAGTGCGGTGGCAGGGCCAAGCAGCATGGTTCCTTCGCAGGAGGAGGAGGAGGACAGCAGTGCCATGGCCATTGAGGATGACCAGGACATGCCCTCTCATATCCCCACTCCCCCCTACTGTCACAATCTCCCCCATTGCAGTTCTCACCAGAGAACTCACCCACACGGTCCCAGCCAGCACCTGCCACATCTCCTGCCAGGAGGATTATTGTGGCCCCATTGACCATCATGGAGGGAGCTGCAGGTCAGGCACCAGCACCCACACCTGCGACACCTGTGGCACAGCAGGCCACCCAGCAGGGCAGCACCAATCGCCGCCGCCCATACACTCCCAGCAGTGCTTTTCCAGCACGGGAGGGCACCGTCTTCCAAGGGCTTGAGGGGAGCATGGTGCGAATCCAACGGATGCAGGCCAAGTCCATCCTGGCTTGCCAGCGCCAATTGCGGGAACACAACCTGCAGATGGTGGAAATGTCAAAGGGATTTGTTGATTTTGTGGCAAGTAACAGGGAAATTGCAACAGGACTGGGTCGCATGACAACTGCCATAACACAGCTGTGTGCCAAGATGGAGGAGAATGAGCACACTAGGCGCAGGGATGCCCATGTACAAAACCGGGCAATCAACCGGCTTGCCGCAGCAATGGCCCTGCTATGCCGCCGAGGGGCAAATATGGAAGACTGCCTCACTCAAAACACTGCGGAGGTGACCCGGGGCATGGCCCACATCACCACTGCCATGGAGGCCCTCATCATTTCCAACACAGTGGTGAATCCTGCCCTGGACGTGGCCGAGGCTGGGGACAGCAGCAGCCGCAGCAGCCCGGCCAGCGCTGTGTCCGCTCCGCGCCAGAGCACCAGGCGCTCCGCTGAGGCAGCCGGCCATGCAGAAGGGGGGGAGCCACAACCCAGTGGTTCAGCAAAGCGCAGCAGGAAATGACACTGGCAGTGTGGGTGAGGCAACCCGGCCCATTTCCATTCCCCATCTTTTCTGTAATTATTTCATTTGTTGCACATCAGTGCTGTAACATTGTGCCAACATTATAAAAAATGTATTTTCACATCCATAACCTGTCTGTGCATCTGTACTCACTCAGAAATAGTTTTCTGTTATCTCCTCACGTCTGTATCTGCCATCACTTGGTGTAGACACCCCAGCAGGTTGTGTTTGTGGCACAGCAACGTTGTCGTCATGGTCCTCGTAGTCTGACAACTCCACCTCAGTGCCCTTCTTCACCGCAAGGTTGTGCAACATTGCACAGACAGCTATGATCTTGCAGCAGGTGATGGGGGTATACTGCCTTGCACCTCCACTCTTGTGCAAGCATCTGAACCTGCTTTTCCAGATGCCAAAGGTCCGTTCTACTACATTCCTGCTTTTGTGGGCCCGGTTATACCTCCTTTGGCTGGGTGTAGAGGGGTTGAGGTAGGGGGTGAATATGAATGAGCGGAGGGCATATGCACTGTCGCCTAGAAGGAAAAGGGGTAACATTACTCACATGCATACATGTACTTCACAGTGCTACATTTTGTTATGGGGGTCTGATGATGTGTCTCACCTAGGAGGAATCCTTCACCAAATTCCCTAGCCGTCAGCCATGCATAGATGCCGCTGTTTTGGAAAATGTAGGAGTCGTGGGTACTCCCTGGGAATTTAGCAACCAGGTCTGTGATGGTGCACTTAGCATTGCAAATCACCTGCACATTGATGGTGTGCGTAGACTTCCTATTGCGGTATATGTATTCTGTGTCAGCAGGGGGGCAAATCGGAATGTGCGTGCCATCAATGCAGCCGAAGATGTGGGGAAATCGTGCCATCTGGTAAAAGTCTGCTTTTGTTTGTACCAGTTCCGCATGGGTTGCAGGGAAAGAAATGTATTGGTCCATCCTCTGTATCATGGCGTCAAGGAATTTGTTGAAAAACCTTGACAGGCTGCTCTGGGTCACCCCTCCTACCGCAGCAACTGCACTTTGATAGCTGCCAGACGCAAGCAGGTGTAGGCTGCATAGCACCTGCACGTGTGTTGGGATGGCGTGTGCCCTTGGGGTGGGGTGCTCCAACAGTGGTTTTAGGTCCCTGATGAGCTCCAGAATGGTGTCTGAGTCCAGCCTGTACCTCTGTAGGATCTCTGCCTCTGTGAGCATGAACAGGGTGATCCTCTGTCTGTAGACCTGCTCCTCTCTTTGCCATTCCCTCTCTCCTTCCTGCTGTAGCCGTAGCCGCCTTGCAATGACATAAAATGCCACCATCCTGCAAGTTGCATTGCATTTTGGGTCTCATTTTATAGGTTGCAGTTGGTTACCACCTGATTCCAATCCATGGTAAATACCGATTTAGAAATTCCGATTTTGAGGCAAAATCGGTATTTCTGTGCTTCCCTACATCTCTATCAGAGTTTTGGCCTGTCCGATTCGGTAATTTACCGATTCGGTAACTATACCGAATCGGTAGATGGTCGAATCGGACTATTTACCGATTCGGTAACTCTACCGATTCGGTAGATGGTCCGATTCGGTATATTTACCGATTCGGTATGTTAGCGATTCGTTCATTTACCGATTCGGTGTATTTCCGATTCAGTTTTTTACCGATTTGGTATCTCAACCGATTCGGTAAAAATACTGATTCGGACGGATTTCAGGCTCCTATATCCCGATGGCTGGATACCGCTCGGTAAGGGCCAAAAATCTGTATTTTCGGCCGTTACCGATCAGTATTGGGCCACCTACATCGGGCCCTAGGTGCGAATGTTAAAAATGCGTTTTCCAGCCTCTCTGAGGATCATGTGGAACAGTAAAATGTTCAATATAAGCGATCCAATGGAAGTGGAAAAACTCATGGAGCAAATCAAGACCCAGCAGGAAGACCGTGCCCATACTCGCCCTCACACCTTACAAGGTATACATTTTAAAAATGGCCGATAGACATCGGCGGAACCATAAAGGTGGGAATACAAGAAACATTAAACTTACACTAAAAGACAGGGAGCTCAAAAAAGGGGCATTCATGCCCAGAGGAAGAAAGAAGAGGGAGGCTTCTCCGGGGGGGGAATACACCACAGATCTGCTCACCAAGAAAACTTGAAAAAAAAAAAATTTCACAGGGTGGGGAGCAAATTTTGGAAAAAAACAAACAAAAAAAAAGTCCTAAAAGCAAGCCAAGATGAGTTTTGTGCTTTTAGAAAAACAATGGTCAGGGATGGCCTAATAAGGTCCTAAAGGGAGTATAACTTATGATTAATTAACGCTGGGGAGCTAGAGATGTAGGTTCATATACAATCTTTTATTTAATTTCTTTTTTTATATTAACAATTTTCATAATGTTTTCAGGGTCTCAAATGAGTGACAAGGTGCAGAACATGACACAAGTGAACATAGTGAAAAAACGAAATGTCACACAACAACAAGGCTAAAAACCACAGAGATATATGCAATGAAGTGGGGGTATTTCCTTGGATAGGTCGACGGCGTTTCGATCTAGTGCCTCGCTGCTTAGCTGCTCTCGGACGCCCTCCTACAGCCGCCTACCCGCCGTGATTTATTCCAGGCGACCGACTCTACCGACAAGCTACCGTCTTCCATAGCGACTATAGCATGGTTCGAGTTACTTTTCAGGATTAGTAGTGGGCTGAAAGATGCAGCACGGAGGTACCTCCTGATAACAGGTGAGTAAATCGGAATTCGTAGTTCGGCTGATTTTTGAGGAATTTTTTAAAGTTCAAAAAGTCCACACTTGAAAAAATTTCCAAGTGAAACCAGTCAATGTTAGCCTATGGAAGGAAATTCAAGTTAGTGTAAGTATGGTTAGATTTACTTTTGAGGATCAGTAGTGGGCTGAAAGATGCAGCACTGAGGTCTCTCCTGATAACAGGTGAGTAAATCGGAATTTGTTGTATATGTTAAATAGGGTTGAGACGAGGAAGGACCCCTATTCAACCTTGAATGGCCTTCCAAGAAATAAAAGGGAAAGAGAGAATGATTACCATATTTTGCATGATTAGAATAAAAAAAGCCCATGTCCAGCTACTGCAGAGCTTGCCAGCAGAAAGTGTTGAGCCAGTAGGTAATGTATATATATATATATGTATATATATATATATATATATATATATATATATATATATATATATATATATATATATATACCTACTGGCGGTGGCCAGTAGGTAGTTATAGTTAGGACCTATTTTCCGTAGGAAATCGGCAGCATTCTATTTGGAATAACTTTGGCGCTGGTTGACGAATCTTCGCGAAATTTTATATATATATGTTCAATAGGGTTGGGACGAGGAAGGACCCCTATTCAACCTTGAATGGCCTTCTATGACATAAAATGGAAAGAGAGAATGATTAACATATTTTGCATGATTAGAATGAAAGAAGCCCATGTCCAGCTACTGCAGAGCTTGCCAGAAAAAAAGTGTTGAGCACTTTGGGGAGTCCCAGAGGACATAACCTGCACATTTCCCTCTGTAATGAACTATGCACACATCATCCTGGGATGCAATGTGGCAGCAAGGTTGGTGTCAATAAGGATTCAACTGTTCAATATGGCAGAAACGTAGAGATTAAAGGTTCGTTTGATTACCTTAGCAGGATAAGGGGAAATGGAGGATAATCGGGTAGTAGGCTTGCATCTGCACTGACTTTTTTTGTTAAACAGTGAGCTGACATCAGTGTTCTTCCAATTTGAAGGAATGGTGGACGTACAAACAGAAATATTGCAGAATTATGAACGATTGGGATAAATTATACCAGCAGATAAATGAATGATGCCGATAGAGAACAAGTAGAGATCGTATTTCAGAGAAGAGAATGAGTAGAAGCGAAGTGCCATGAAGAACCATTTTACCAACATCAGAGCAAGGACTAGACATGTTGGAAACATTTTTGCAAAAATATGTTTGTTTTAAATTGTACGTAGAAGTAGGTAAATAATGTATGTGTGGGAGCTAAGCTGTTTGACTATTTAAAATACCTCTTAAGTAGTGACGTAAGAGATGATTTTGCGCTCCTGAAACTGTTGAGAGTGGGCCTTCCTAATTGAGGCTTTACACCTCATACATCTCCTTTGTCAGCAGCTAATTCTCACATTTAGATTCTGTGCAAGTCATTTTAAATGAGAATTACACAACAAAAATTACAGTAGTCATGTTCAGCTAATACTATTGAATAGCTGTACTCCTCATACCTTACAGGGAAATCTGACAAGCTGCGCGTATAAACTAGTTGGAATGTAGCTCCTTATCAGCAAGCTATCTAGCTCTATGTCTTGCATGTCCAAATACAATCTGCCTTTGACACGTTTAGTTTTGCTTTGCATACAATGTGTTATTGGGGATTATTCTAGAACTTTTTTACTGTATTTATCAAAACATATGTGTTATATTTTCTGATGCTAATGCATGTTTAGAGTTTATGCCTGCTTCTACAGTGTATGATGTCTATATTGTCCATCCTCAAACCACACAGTGTACGTAAGCTGAAACCTGTACATGCATGGGAACTTGTGGTATTTGTCTGAAAGGGTGCTTTTAAAGATGGATAAAGACCTGAGCGTTGGAGAAATCACAGCATAACACCTTGTCCCCAAAATCCCAAATACATTGAATTTACCCATGATTGTGGTGTCTTGTTGTGTCTGGCACTGCAGGCCACACACAGGGTGAGGTTTAATCTCTCCTTTATGTACTTGGCCACATTCACTTGCCCCATATTTGGTGGCACATGGAAAAAACAACGTCTACAATATAAAAGCCACACAAACTATACCCCAGTGCAAGAAAATCCCCCAGATCCAAACAGCTGATATAAGAGAACACTCCTCTACAAACAGCAACGCATCCCATTGTCTGCCATTTTCCAAATTTATAGTTTCATGAGAATACTTATCCATTATACTGTGTACGTGTTTTGTAATTTAAGCACTTATTTGCAACATAAAACTTAGGTAAAGGATCTGTGACAACAGAACTGCTAGCAAGAAGTTATCAATACTTAAACAGTCTTCAAATCAAGTAGACATTTGCATCAGCCATTTATGCCGTCTGTAGCTGTGGACCTGCAGACATTTACCGTGAAATACTTGGAGGCTTAAAGTGACTGAACTGAATGAGCCAGACAATGTATTGGCGATTTTATCAGTAGCATTTAGTGTACATGTTTTATCATTCATACTATGGGCATCTTTACTGCAAGGTCATTAGGAAATTAGAAACAAAAACAACGGTATTTATTTAGGATTTTTTTAAACAATACACTTTGCCTACTTAGGCCAATTCAATGTGCTGGAACAGAAGGACAAAATATACTCAAAAAGTTGTCAAACCAGGGGAGTCCAGCCAGACTATTTTAGATGTAATTTTGCAAACTTGCGGTAAAAGGCGTTTGTATAACCTACTACTAAAAATGATATGAACAGCATTATGCTGCTGAATAGTTTTTTTGCTGTAGGTGGCAGTTTGAGTGTTTCCAATCGAAGCTCATGTTAGATGGGAAGGAGATTTAACATGATAGCTTCGATCAGTATTCCATATAGCATATTATGAAGCCCATTATCACCACGTTATCAGCAGTTTCCTGCCGATAAAGCGGCAATAATTTTATCGCCCAGGATTGATAATATGCCCCACAGTTCTTTTTGAGAACTAACTTTACTGGTGAAAAAAAGAGCTATATTTCTAAGATAGTATGTGAAACTTTCCATTTTTTTTGTGCACCAGTTGTACTCTCTATGCATGAGCAGCCTTGTTTCCAAGCCCATGTTTCTTTCTTTTTCTTTAAGTTCGCCAAGCAAAGCGATCCTCATTTCAGGTATTAAATTTGCTGCTTTCTTTTCCCGGGCCGTGTGATAGTCATCCGCTGCTATACTTTCATATCATATTAATAATCATATTGCCGAGGCGCCAAACGTTGATTACATACTCCGTCCTCCGCCATTTTAGTAGTTTTCCTCTGTTTTTTTTTATACCTGTTACTTTCATTTTACCCTCCGTCTATCTTGTCTGTGATTGATGAGATGTCCTGTGTTTGTCCTTGGCCTCCGATGTTATCAGACTTGGTCACATGTATACCGAAAAAGTAATTTGAAGCACGTAATCCACAGACATTAGAAAGCGTGTCTGTCACCAGAAAGCCATTATTATGCTTATGCCTTTATTATGGGTGGTAAATGTATATTGTTCACCCGCTCAGTGCTTTGGGCACCACTAACTCAGTGACCAAAGAGGCCACGCATGTAAAAGTGGGCCCCTTGTTCAGTAGTTTGGGAACAACTCTAAAATGGCATAAAACAGGTGCGACCCGTCATTTTTATACATAGGGTCACGTGTGTAGTGACGGATGCATTGGATGTGTGTGGTGTGGGTATATAGCAGCCATGAGAGCGTGTGTGTTGATCTTGGAGGCTTAAAGTGACTGAAATGAATGAGCCAGACAATGTATTGGCGATTTTAACAGTAGCATTTAGTGTACATGTTTTATCATTCATACTATGGGCATCTTTACTGCAAGGTCATTAGGAAATTAGAAACAAAACAAAGGTATTTATTTAGAATCTTTTTAAAACACTAAACTTTGCCTACCTAGGCCAATTCAATGTGCTGGAACAGAAGGACAAAATATACTCAAAAAGTTGTCAAACCAGGGAAGTCCAGCCAGACTATTTTAGATGTAATTTTGCTAAACTTAAGGTAAAGGGCGTTTGTATAACCTACAAATAAAACTGATATGAACAGCATTATGTTGCTGAATTCGTTTTTTGCTGTAGGTGGCAGCTTGAGTGTTTAGTTGTACACTGTTCTCAGAAAGTATTCATTTTCGTTTAGTATGATGTGTGCACTGAACAGACTATAATCTGCCCTCTTGAAGAGTACGGCGTGTATTCACAAATTAATTTTTTTGTCTGTAACTATATGTCTACTGCAAAAAAATGTCTAATTTATGCCTGCCATGAATTCACTATAGTAAAATATATGTCTACAGCAGAAAATGTCTCATTTATGCCTGCCATGAATTCCCTATAATAAATTAAATTTACTACTGTGGATTTCTCAAGCATAAGTGTGGAAAAATCTGAAGCGGGAAACCACACTTAATGGATGGGAAGTTGTGGGCTCAAGGTTTTGTTTGCCTTAGAAGTTTAGAAACACCCACAAACAAATACACGATTCCCAAACTAGTCTTTTATCTCACCGCCAGGGAGGGAAGGGGGGTGAATCACCGTGCACAGATTTGCTGGGGGTGTTGGGAAAAATTGTTTCTCCACAAATAATAAAAACAAACATTTTCACTACAGACTACTGTTCCCCCGAGTGGAAATCTATAATGTGTTGCTTTGCAGGCATGCTACAGGAATGTTTGTGAATAGAAAAACATGAAAGCATTTTCATTAGGACATGGAAATCCCCACGTAACTTTAAATCTTTCTTACAAATAGGCTACAATATTCCTTAACATAACAGATGTCGTGAACACAGAAAAACGAGTTTCGGTTGCCACACCATGCACAACACAAAGGGGGATCCTCCCCACAACATCCCCTCCCTGGACAACATGCGTACCAATCATGGAGCAACAATAGCCTGGCCAAGCAAAAGGCTGATGATGGTTTGAACTATTCAATGGGGCTACACAGCCTCTGGCCAAAGCTAACAAGTGGGGGTTGTAAGCACACTGCTGCCCCTCAGCACAGGTTACTTTTTGGAGTGGAGGGCGGTGCGCTGAGCAATTTTGAGAAGAAATCATGAGCTTCTGAATGGACATAACCTATATATTTGAACTTACATAGTATTCAAGTAAGTTTCTTGATCTATGTTTATTGGTTAAATACGATATTGTGGACATTGGTTCAAATAGGTAACAATGGTTTGCAGGCCTTTCTGATACATTAAGAGTATGGAATGATATGTCCTTAACCATAATAGGAATGAAAACTAAACTTACAAAATATCTGATACAGGAACTAATGGGTGATCCGTCATAAATATGAATAAATATTCCACTGCTGATTATTAGAATGATAATAATGAGAACCATGTTAGACTGGTGGCCTTTCAAAATATTTGCAGTGAATTCATACATATGTATTTTTATATTATTTTTCTTGTATATCTAGTGGGTTTTATAAACTGGCAACAGCTTTATGAATGTGTACCTTTTACATTTCAAGGTATGTGTATATTTGTCTATGATGGTTAGCATGGGATGAAATACATTTGAGCATTGATTTTGGTTAAGTGTAACCCCAATGCTTGTTGTAAATAATCGATTTGATCTCTGGAACAATGGTATGGAAAATAATCCCTTCTTGTATATTCTGCTTGTTAAATGCGAGATGTCTCCTTCTCTTTCCTTAGCTGTGCAGGACACCAAGAAATTATGTAGTTTATGTACGCACTTAAGTTTAGTTACATTCTAAATATTCAGAAAAATTATGGGGCATATTACCAGGGCATTATCGCCGCATTAGCGGGACTTTTTCCCGCTAATGCGGCGATAATTTTATCGCCCTATTACCAAGCTGTCGCTAACACCAGTTAGCGACAGCTTGTAGGGGATAGCGGGCATTTAGGGGCCCACTTTGCATGTCAGCGATAATTATCGCTAATGACATGCAAAGTGGGCGTGCCAAGATGTTAGCGACTGAAAACAGTCGCTAACATCTCTAACTCCTATTAACAACTTTTGGTAATATTCGCGCTAAGCGCGAATATCTCCAAAAGCTAACACCTGCTAAAAGCAGTTCTTAGCCATGTTATCCAATGGAAGGTGGATAACATGGCTAAGAGCATTGTCACGATAATGAATGAATATCGCTGATTTTTCAGCGATATTCATGCATTTCGCAGGATTTTTACCGCTTTTGAGATAAACCTTGATAATATCAAGGTATCTCAGCGGTAAAAATCCTCGGTGCGCGGCGATATTTTTTTCCCGCTAACCAAGCAATAGCGATAATTATCGCTATTGCTTGGTAATATGCCCCTATATTTTTTCTCTCACCTGTTCTATGTAAAAATGTTTTTCCAAGAACTAATCGTTGCGTTTGTCCTAATAATGATCTGGTTCTTATGTTTTAAATATATGTATTCAGTGTTGTAAATAGTGTCTGTTTATGTACTTTTCTAGCCCTAAAGAAGTCTGCTTGAGGACGGAACGTGTTGGCGATTTTGGATTTTGAAGAATTTGAATAAAGAATGACTTTTAACAACGCAAGATCTTACCGACTTTTTTCTCTTGGGAATACAACTGTTTATTGTAAATCAATCGCATTGTGAATATGGTCTGATAATGACATGTACATGTATTTAACACATGGAAGTCTGCCCGACTTTTTTGCTTATATTGTATTAGAGCGACTAGAAAGTTCCTTCTTGTTTCTCTATTTAGGACTGTGCCCTAAGCCCATTGCACCTAATTTTGCTTTATATAATTATCAGGGACATTAGGACTGGTGCAGGTATTAATGCTTTGATCCCCATCTCTGTGTGCCACATTTTTGAGAAAAAGTATTACCTAGAGCATCATCATGTCTGTTTTCCGGAGCCCAGCTGGTGCATTGCCGCACTCAGCATCACAACCCGCCAGCGGAAGTCTAGGGCACAGTCTGCAGGCGGTAAACAGCAGTAAGGGGGCAATGCTGCGGCCGACATCGGAACTGTGCGGAGGATGGCCAGAAGCAGTGAGAACCTGGCTAGTGAACTGCCGCGGCCTGACTGCTGGAAAGGAGCGGTCTGCAGGCGGCAAACAGTGGGAGGTGGGTGCCACTGCGGCCACCAGCTGAGCAGCGCCAAGGAGTGGCACAAAAAAGGTGAGCGGAAGCAACGCCCGTACAACACCTGGAAGAGTAAAGAGGCATGCTGCAGCAGAGTGGGACCCAGCAGAAGGAAGCAACTAGCCGGTGGAGGACAGCTGGGGTCACAGCAATGCGACTCAACATGGCCAGACTGCCTCCGGTAGCACCACTCAACCACTAGAAGTTGGGAAGGGGCAGCTGGAATTTTAAAGGCACAGCACGGACGCCACAAGGACAATAGTGCAAGCCTGCTAAAGTAGCAGGCCGGACTCATACTAGTTGTAACGCCCTGATATTCCCGGGATCGGGGAAGGCCCAGATATAACAAGAGAAACAGACTGGTATGGCTGAAGTAGTATTTATTAGTAAAGAAGGAAACAAAAGCAATAAACCGAGTATTAACTCATACTGGACTTGAAAGGAAAGTAATAGTCAATGATACCATTTAGCAGCTAAGGCTCTTACCGTCCTCCGCATGAACACCGGTCCTGGTGTTCGCCAACGGAGGGCACTGTGCTAAGAAACGTCCGACAATGCCGTTCGAATGTTGCTAAGGGAATACAGACAAGTAGGATGCTCCTGGTCCTCTATCTGGGCTCAATAGGTGCTTGATTAATGTATCAACGAACCTGGGAATGTCCAGCCGGGCACTCAACCATGAGTTCGCGATTTAGAGCAAGGGAGCAGCCGCTCTACCTTCTCTGCGTAAATACTAACACCAGGCTTTCGATATGTGACCAGCGCGCAGCCTCTTGAGTCTTTGAACAGAGACGCGGCAAACACCTCCTTGGTGTGCGTCTCTGTGTGATAATGCTATGGATGCTTTATCGGGGAAATACTGCGAGCAGAGAGCAGCCGCTCGATCTTGCTCCGTACCCGCTGTGACTGAAGAAGGCTCTCTTTGTGTTATACTGCTGTGGAACAACAAACAGGGGCAGCTAGCTCCACTCTCAGTCTTACCTCCACAACGGTCCGCCGGTCTGCATCGGAAGACAAGACACTCAGGTACCGGGTCCAGCCACGGCAGGCAGAAGTCGGCAATGATCCAGAATATCCGACGCTGCGTCCCAGCTGAGGTACGCTTAAGAAGGCATTTCCGGCCCGCGATACTCTCGCTAGGCCTGCTGATAGTTGTGGTCCTGGTCCGATGGAGGCGCCGATCACACCAGTTCAAGAATGCGCAGTAGTCAGAAGAAGGCATGTGTGGGGAAAACATGACAGTATATCCTCCCTCCATCAGTCCCGTCCCACAGGACCAGCACCAGCCGGATTCCTTCTGTGGTATAGTGACACCAAACGGGGCGCATGTACTCCGGCTGCCAGCTCCCACGACTGCTCCTCCGGGCCATAACCTTTCCAGGCCACAAGGTACCACAACTTGCCCCCTCTCCACTTGGAGCCCTTGATGCCCGCAACCTCATTTTCCACCTCTGGATCCACCGATACAGGCACTGGAGTTGCCCTCGTCCGCACCGACAATGGTTTGAGCAATGAGATGTGGAAAACCGGATGGATTCGTAAGCTTTGAGGTAAACACAGTCTCACGTTCACGGGGCTTACACACTTGGAGATGCGGTAAGGGCCAAAGTATTTGGGATGGAACAAGCTTCGTTTTCAAAACCGTATGTTCCTGGTAGATACCCAGACGTAATCACCCACACTGTACAAGGGCCCAGGCCTCCTCCTCCTGTAGGCCACGGCCTTGTACGTAGCCTTAGCGGCATCCAAGTGCTTTCGTGCACTTATCAACATTTCCTTGATATGAGCGACCCTCTTGGAGGTCTCGGGGATCCTGCCGTCCCTGAGGGGGTGAACAAAAGGCAAGAATCGGGGGTGGTGTCCCTAGTTGCCAAAGAACGGAGAAGCCTTGGTGGAGCTATGCGTGGCGTTGTTATAGGTATTTCAGCTATCCATAGCAGATCCACCCACTCCTCCTTTCCTTGTTCTACGAAACAGCGCAGGTATTGTTTTAGGGACTGGTTCAGGCGCTCCGTCTGGCCGTCCGTCTGAGGGTGATAGCTCGTGGACAGTGACGATTTGACGTGCAATGCCGAACACCATGTCTTCCAGAACTGGGCGATGAACTGCGACCCTCTGTCTGACACGATCACGTTGGGAAATCCGTGTAGTCTTACCACGTTCCTCAGTAACATCGACGCCAACTGACCCGCAGATGGCACCTGCTTGCATGCAACGAAATGTCCCATTTTCGTGAGGTAGAAAACACCACCAGTATGGCCGTGTTCCCCTGATCCATGAGCAGACCCACGATGAAGTCCAGAGATATGTTTTCCCATGGTCGGCTTGGCATAGGAAGGGGTCGAAGAAGTCCTTGTGGATGCCTGTGATCTGCTTTAATGGAGGCACAGGTTGAGCAGGCCACTCCCCACTTCTTGACATCCTTTCTCATTGCCGGCCACCATAAATGCCTCCCCAGGCTGGCCACTGTCTTCTCGAAGCCCAGATGACCCGCGCAGGGCGACACATGACACCAATCGAAGGCCTGTTTCTGGAGCTGTGGGGTTGGTATCAACAGACGGCTACCTTTCACCGGCATCCCGTCTCGGATCTGCCATTCCCTGTGACTGAGTAGCCACCTTTTCCAGGCAAAGGAACGGATCCCTCTCTGGATACCTTTGAGAAAAGCATCCAGCTGTATAACCCCAAACACCACCTTGGGGTGAATGATGGAGTATTCCGTGGCAGGCCGCGGGTCTTCGGTAGCAGATTGACGGGAAAGCGCATCCGCCTTCCTGTTCTCCGTTCCGGGCCGATACGTGATGTGAAAGTCAAACCCAGAGAAGAAGAGCATCCACCTCAGCTGCCGAGGGGAGAGGTGCTTGCTGCCGTCATGAACTGCAAGTTCCTGTTGTCCGTGTATACAGTGACCACATGTCTGGCTCCCATCGGCAGATGCCGCCACTCTGTGAAGCCGTCCTTTATCGCCAGCAGCTCCTTTTCTGCTATGTGGTAGTTACGTTCGGCTTCGTTTAGCTTTCTGGACATGAAGGCCACAGGAATGAGCAAGCCTGTATTGCGATGAAGTTGGGAAAGGATAGCCCCCAGAGCCACCTCTGATGCGTCTGCCTCTACCACATACGGTTGTTCCGGGTCGGGGTGAGCTAGGACTGGGGCCGTACCAAATGCCTTCTTCAGGGCTACGAAAGCGTCCTGCGCCTCTTGGTTCCACACAAACTCTTGGGATTTCCGCAGCAGGTGAGTATTTGGGGCCACCAATCCCGAAAATCCTTCGACAAAACGCAGATAAAAGTTGGCGAACTCTATGACGCTCTGCACATCCTTGACACCCCGTGGGACAGGCCATTCCTCCACCGCCTTGATCTTGCGTTCCGCCATCTCCTGCTAAGACCTGGCTTTCGATATGTGACCAGCGCGCAGCCTCTTGAGTCTTTGAACAGAGACGCGGCAAACACCTCCTTGGTGTGCGTCTCTGTGTGATAATGCTTTGGATGTTTTAACAGGGAAATGCTGCGAGCAGAGAGCAGCTGCTCGATCTTGCTCCGTACCCGCTGTGACTGAAGAAGGCTCTCTTCTTGTTATACAGCTGAGACGCAGCAAACTGCTCCTTGGTGTGCGTCTCAGCTAACTGCTGTGGAACAACAAACGAGGGCAGAGAGCAGCCGCTCCAATCATGACTCTGTTACTCAACTGCGGAGACAAGCATTTTCCGCGTTCCTCAGCTGAGACGCGGCAAACACCTCCGTGGTGTGCGTCTCAGCTAATGAATCAAGGAAACAACAAACGGGGGAAGCTAGCTCCGCTCTCAGTCTTACCTCCGCAATGGTCCGCCGGTCTGCATCGGAAGAGAAGACACTCAGGTACCGGGTCCAGCCATGGCAGGCAGAAGTTGGCAATGATCCAGAATATCCGACGCTGCGTCCCAGCTGAGGTACGCTCAAGAAGGCGTTTCCAGCCCGTGATCCTCTCGCTAGGCCTGCTGGTAGTTGTGGTCCCGGTCCGATGGAGGCGCCGATCACGCCAGTTCAAGAATGCGCAGTGGTCAGAGGATGGCATGTGTGGGGAAAACATGACACTAGTTTTTGGTGCATAAGAAGACCGGCAGCACCCCACTGAGATCCACAAGGGGCTTTGGGGGCAACTCATTTCTAGGTCAACTGTAACACTCTCCTTCTGGATGGCAAAAGCCCTTGCAGAAAAATGGGGAGCCTTGAAAGCCATGGGGAAGCAACAGTGAACAAGTGGCTAGAGTGGGCCGTGGACAGCTCTTCCCGAACAACACAACCCAGTCTCTGCAAGCACTAGAAAACAGATACCTCTGGGGCAATACGACCCTGCCCCCAGAGGGCAACACCACCAACACTGAATACCAGGGCACGGGAAGCCAGCCCACCACAGAGCACAAGCATGGAAAACCACAATGCAGGTAACCAACTAGGCGAACTAGAGGAATTGCTTCAATGCATACGGCAGCATCCATGAAGCATGGCACTTGGTGGCTCCGACCACACCTGCACGATGATACGGGCGTAAGGCCAATACAACAGCATAAGTGTGGATCAGCAGGCACCAAGGGAGTGCCAGCTACCAGGAAGTGTCAGAGACCCAAAGGATCAAAGAAGGCAGAGGGGAAGAGAATGCGCAAACAGATGAACCCGCTGTCTGTAGCCATCCCAGCACTGGCAGGGCCCAGCAGCAAAGCCAAAAACACAGCTGCAGGTGGTGAGGATATTAGCGCAAAAGTATATGAGTGTTTGAAGTCAATTGCTCCCGTGTTGTTTAATAGCTTAGGCACACAGGGTTAGGGTATTGCTGGCACGCCGGGGAGGGGGTCCTGGCTTCCATGGCACCTCTTTGACCCAGGGCGCCTATGGCTAGGACGGTTGCAGGGGCAACAGGACGGCCAAGCTAGGGAGGTCATCTGGCCAGGGGCAGCAAGTGGCCGGACAGGACAGCAGAGGGTGTTTACTGTTCCCTTTGACAGCTTGGGGCAGACCAACCAGTGTAGGCAACCTAGCACTAGTGGGGCATGTCCCAGAGGCATATGCTAGCCTAGGTTGTCACCAGGACAGCCATCAATGACCACTGGAGCAACCTGGCTGGCAAACCTCATCCTGCTAGCATTACAGGAGAATATCGGAAGGAAGGAGTTTATTGAACATTTTTCACTGCTAGAATTACAGTTAAATGGGTTATATGTAACACTGTGCGACATAAAAGAGGAAGACAGGAGGAAAAGGTAGAGAAAGGAGAGGAATTTTGATAATTGGTTGGACGCATCCTGAATAATAGCATGCATTATTGTAGAGAAGTTTCCACTCTGTGCAGTGGCCCTCTGGCTGTAACACACTCAGAGATAGAATGGAATGAGGAGTATGTGTGAGGGTTCATCCACAAGATGCCAGGACAATGGCAGGGAAGGGTGAGCAGTCCTTTCAGAGCACCCCCTTTAAGGGGAGACACAAGAATTATTACAAACAAAAATCACACAGCATCTGGAAACCCCTAATCACCAGGTAGTCCACAAGTGATCTATTGGAAGTACGAAACCAACAAATGCACATGAGGTGCATCGTACACATTTGAGAACCAATGCTTGTGATGCGGGGGGACTCTCAGAGTCAGGATACAGGTGCAGCAAACAGTGTGGCGATAAAAAAAGAAGAAAAAGCACTAGCAGGGACACTGAGGCTGAGGAGGAGCAAATAAAATACAGACATTTTTACCTAGCCAGATCCCACATCAATACCCACCATCTCAGGAGGATAGCCAACAGATACAATAACAAGAAAGATGCAGCCCTATTGGTGAAAGGCTTTAAAGAAGGATTCGTAATTCCATTTGAAGGCCACTTGCCCATGGGCAGGATAACAAATCTGAAATCTGCCCTAGAAAATTCCGAAGTGGTGTGAGAAAAAACTCAAAAAGGAGAGGATGCGTAGAAGAATCGATGACACCTTACCTTCTCCACTGTCCAAGGGGTTGGTGACCTCGCCTCTGGGGGTGGTACCTCAGAAAAAGTTAGGACAGTTCAGGCTCATCCATCACCTCTCTTTCCCAGGGGACACATTGGCAAATGATGGGATCAGCCCAGAGGCATGCCCGGGGGGGGGGGGGGAGGGGGGGGGGGGTTATGCCACAGTGGACAGCGCCATTGACTTGATAAGGGTTATGGGTAGAGGGGTACAGGGGAAAAGCAGATATCGAGTTGGCATTCTGCCTCCTCCCGGTTCACCTGGTGAGTTTTCATTTACTGGTCTTCCAGTGGGATTGGGCAACCTTCTTCGACAAGGCAATGCAAATGGGCTGCTCTGTGTCTTGTTCCTACTTCGAGAAAATCAGCACCTTCCTAGAATGGGCCCTGCATGATGGGCACTGACTGAGAGGCAAGCTGCACTATCTCGATGAATGAATATAACTTTTATAAAGACTTCTTGTTTGTGGGTCGGGCAGGATCCAGTTAATGCAGGGACACAGGCAGCATTCGATATCTGGCCAGGGAGCTGGGAGTACTCCTGGTGGTGGAGAAAACAGTGTGTCCCACTACCAAACTCACATTCTTAGGCATAGAACTAAACTTAGAGACTGGAACGTCCAGCCTCCCAAGGGAAAATGTGAAGGAGTTCAGAGAGGAGATAAGGGCAATGTATGGCAGGGAGAAGGCATCACTCTGAAAACTGGAAAAGCTGACCAGCAGGCTCAACTTCGCTATTATAGTCAACCGGAAAGGGTGGGTGTTTGTCAGGCGTCTAAACCAGCTAAGCTCAGTGAAAAGCACCATCATGTAATTCTAGGTGCAGGAGTAAAAGGGATATGCTCACGTGGGACTCATTTCTCGCAGACTTCAATGGGTCACTAATATGTAGAGAAGGCTGGTTAAGAGCCAGAGAAATAGCCCTATTCACTGACACAGCCACAGCAGCATTGGTTTTGGGGCAATACTTGGGAGAAAGTAATGCGCAGGGCAATGGCCCAAGAGATGGCATGAGTTGGGCACCACCAGCATCATCACCTTCTCGGAGCTATTCCCCATTGTGGTTGAACTATCAGTCTGAAAAAAAGAATCTGAAGGACATGAAGCTGATGCTCCGGTCAGATAACAAAAGTTCAGTCCAGGCGATCAACAAAGGTACGGGCATGTGCCCTGACATACTAAGATTAATGCATTGCATGGTTAAATTGCAACTGGAAGGACACCTAGAGCTCAAGGCACAGCATATTACAGGGGCGGAGAATTCAGTAGCGGATGCACTCTCATGAACACAGATGGACAAGTACAGAGACTTAGCACCAGAGGTAGAAATGAGGATGACCCATTTCCCAGAGAGTTGAGGGTGCTGGGCGAACAGGCTTGTATCCCCTTGTCTAACAGGCACTCACCGTTGAAGCAGAGAACTGTTATAGGAAATACACAGTAATGCGGGTCGGGGGTCTTTAGACACTTGGCAACCCGGGAGACGCAACCAAGGCAGGTGATCACTTCATCTTGTGGGCATACAAAGAGAAAAAGTCAAAATCATGGGTGCAGGCTCACTTGACAGATGTGGCACACTTTTCAAAGATATACATGGGGCAAGCAAGATCCTACAGCCTCCCACAACGTTAGTGCAGCCATGAAAGGGTGGCAAAGAATAGAGATTGCAACACTGGACACATGGCAACAGCATTTTTTTAGGGTATTTAGTGTTAGTAAGCTCGTGGCCCCTGCAAAAACTTGTGCGCCCAAGAGGTGCCTCCAGCCAGCCGACATCAAGCCAGTGATAGATCTGCTGCTGAGTGGGGTTCAAAGAGAGTCCAGATATGCAAAGGGGACTGGGTGAAACTGGAATGCATAGAGGATTCCAGATACTGTGCAGTTTGCTGTCTCTTAGCGTACATGGGGATAAGAACAACATGCGAGGCTCCACTAATTAAGGCCAGAAATGGGGACCTGTTGAGCAAATTTCAGCTCACAGCGGTCATGCGCAAAACCCTGAGCAGAGAAGGGCTCCCAACCGCATTGTTTGAATCACATTCCTTTAGGATTGGGCCGCTACATTGCCAGCACAGCAATGGATGATAAAAGCCCGGATCAAGACGGTAGGCAGGTGGTGGTCAAAAACACATTAAACATGGTAGACCACAGGTATTATAAAAAAATTATTTAACTGAGAGCCATGCAAACTGACAATTTGATTGTTGCCTCAGGAGAGAGCTGCCCCGGCTGCTTTGGGTACTTGGTCATTCCTATATCAACCAGCTGCATACATGGTGGTTGCGCAGCAGTCACAAACAAACATAAGCCCATGCGTAATGTTGTGGGCCCGCTCAGGGATGAAATGGAACCAGCTTTTGACAACCCTGAAGGGGTTATAGGCTTTGACAGCCTGGCACCCAGACGTTATAGTGATACACCAGGGAGGTAAAAATGTCACACAGCTGGGGAGGAGGGACCTCCTCCACGCCACCCTAACAGGCCTAATGGGGCCGACTGAACTATTTGACAACGCTACCATCACATCTTCAAAAATAATCACCATGATGGTGAGGAGCCATGTCAAATAGGGCAGTCCATAACTCGAGGAGGAAGCTGACCACTGGGGTCAGCAGATCTTGCAGGATCAACGGTTTAGACAGCATCAGGCACAGCCTGATCAACCTGGGCCGTTCAGAGCTCTACACCCAGAATGGGATGCAGCTGTCAGAGGAAGGAATGAAAGTTTTATTGGGCGTACTGATGGGGAGCCAGGGCACTGGTGGGCTGCCCCTATAAGGGGAGGAGGTGACAGACAAGAAGGAAGGGGGGGTCACAGAGAGACGGAAGACTCTACGGCTGCATGGCAGATAAGAAGGGGTACATTTGTTGGTTATGGATGCACCCCGACAGGGTGGTATGCAGGAGGAAGGCCACTCCCCTGGGTATGCCTTACGGCAGGGTGACTAGGCTGAAAGGGGGACAAAACGGAAATGGCACTCGCAGCCCAGACCAACAAGAAAATAGGGCACAAAATGGACAAACAATGTAGAGAGTTGGAGCATAACTCAAGGAAGAGGCTAACCCCCACCCAAGCAGCGTGAAGACTAACAGAGAACTTTTTGACCCCATAAAAACATCATGTTGCTCGGTGTGGAGGTGGCAGCGGCGACAGGTCAAGACGGGAGGACCCGGTGACCTGGCGAGGCTGCTCCACAACATCCGAGCATAGAGAAGGAGGTGAGAGGTGGAGCAGAGCAGCAAGAGTTGATTTGCGCCGACGCCACCACAGCGCCACAGCAGGGAAAAGAGCGCAAAGGAGGTGCACTGGAGGCATTAGAGAATCAGTGCCCGGCGGAGTCCTGCAGAGCCAAGCGGAGCTCGCCGGTGGTGTGGGCGGAAGCAGCCCAGCCTGTCATAAAATCACAAAAGCTGCACATCGTATCTCCTTCAGAGGGGGACCAACATCAGATCACAAAGCAGTAGCAGGAAAGAAGGGCTGCACCATTAAAAACCAGATCATTGGGCCAACAAGAAATAGCAGCATTGAAGGACTGAAAAGGTGGAATAAAAGAGGATATCTACTGAAAGCCCCGGTAAGTGCTGCATCTGTCTGTTCTCGTACAAATATTTGGGAGGCTGGGTGCTCTGGGGGTGGTTTGAAGATTGCAGCTGTGAGCAGTGAGGTCGAAAATACGGGGCAGAAAGCACTCAACCCGGTAAAACTGGATAGAACCGAAGTCCACCCCACAGAAAAGAAGAGTTTGACAGAAGGGAGACCCACTGGAGGGGGTATAGCTTGAGAAGCTTGAAAGGTAGTAATGTAAATGTAAATGTGGGTGTACTTGTAAAGCGCACTGTGACTCCAAGGAGTATCCTGGCGCTGAAGACCGCTGGGGAACCCGTCCTGGTTTTCCCTGTGAGATGGTCCCTTTCTGGGTATCTCCAAGTTGAAACCAGGCATCCCCGGTGTCTGTGGGGGGCCATTGTAGAGATGAGGCAGGCTTAATGCCCAGAGTTGCCGAGTGTGTTCCCTGGTTAGAGTAGGCACCGAGGTGAGAATTATCAAGTCCGTTTACCCTGGTCCACGACCCTGCCGCGTCGGGAATTGAACCCTAGTCCCGGGCCGATCTCTGCTTACGGGTCTGCCGCCTCTAACCAGTGAGCCACACCACTCCACTAAGTCACCTGGAAACCAAGGATATCAGGGGATTAAAAAACACAAAAGACATAAAAGTTATAAGCCTATCCAGGGATGGTGATAAGGACAAGGACAAGGACCAAAACAAGGACAGAGGTAAAGGCAAGACTCACATCACCCCTAGAGAGTCCAAAAGAAGATACAAGAAGTGTGTTGCACCCATATCGCGTGCGATCAGGCTTAGTCTAACAATGTTGCGCAGTCGCATGAGACACTCCAGTTGTTCCCTCTTGATGTTGCAATGTCCCAACTCCCTCAAGAACTAATCATTGCTGTAAGGATGAAAGACTCTTGCTAGGTTAAGTCGTCCTCAAGGGAAAGGGGAAGTGGAGTGAGAAACAAACAAACAAACACTGGTCTTCAGGTGTTGTTTCTCTCGAAAGTGTTCAGGGCAGGTTTCTTGTCTGCAGGTACTCCTGTATTCAAATCACACAACAATTAGCACCAAACTGTGAGAAGCGACTTAGTTGAAGTAAATACTCATTCATTAACTGATACACATTATACTGACCATTAGAGAGTTCTGCCCTTGTTTACACTTTGCTGGGTCAGGAGTTATGCTGTCTAATTCTTTCTTGGACTGACTCCTTTAAAGGATGAGAAAACGTCTTATATCTGAAACACTTATGTAAACTTTAAACTGATTAGTGCTGTTAGTGATTAATGAACTTGCTTCACACTCATGCACGCAAACAAACCAGGGTATACCTATTATTCCGCACCTCGCAAATTATGCTCAAGGTTAGACATGGCACTAACAAGCGACAATCTACTGAAAGATAGCTCCATGGTTCTATGCCCTCGAATTTCTTCTGACCATAATGCAATAATGTTGATATTCAAAACAGCACACACCAGAGTTACTCCCAGACCATTTTCTTTTCCTAGACATTTGATTTCAGACTAATGTTACATGACGCAGCTAAAATTACATCTTATTGAATTTATATATATAAATACAAATTCAGCTTCACTTGGTATGGTATGGGACGCCTGTAAGGCAAGCATCAGGGGCTTTACCCAGGCCTATCTGATCAGACAAAATTTAGAACATAAAAAAAAATGATTTATTGATTTCAAAAATAACCACTCAAGAAGAATTATCATCAGCACTCCGATCTAATCTACCAACGAGTACAGAAATTGGTCTTAAACTTTGTTCACTAAAAAATGAAATTAAGACCAAATTTATTCAGAAATGTATAAACACCTTACACAAATTTAAAATAACACAATATGAGGGGGGGGGACAAAATTGGGAAAATTTTGGCTTATAAAGCTGCCGAGAATAGAGCAAACTCTACAATTACAAACATTCGGGGGACTGGTAATACAATTCATACTCAACCACAAGATATTTTAGAACAATTCGCCAATTTCTTTAGAATTTTATATACCCCAGAATTGGAGCCCAATCTAGATGACATACAGAAATATATCATATAGTAGATACTCAGAACATTCCAGAGATAGATTCACTATCTGATGATACAACAATGGCTAAACTACACCAAGCCATAGCCCTATTACCTGTAGGAAAAGCGGCAGGGGAAGACACTATACCTTTAGAAATATACAAATTGAGCCTAAAAGAGCTAGAACAATTACTGCTGAAAGTTATCCAATCTGTAGGCTTAGATGGAAAAACACCTAAATCCTGGAACAGGGCAAAAATAATATTTTTTTTGAAGAAAGACAAGCCGAAGGAAGAAAGAGGGTCATACCGCCCTATCTCTCTAATAAATACAGATGCAAAAATCTTTGCCAAAATTCTAGCACTAAGATTGGCCCCTATCATGCCTCAGATCATTAATCCACAACAACATGGATTTATAACCGGGAGAGACACTACTATACATGTCAATATGGCTATTACGGCATTTGATGTGGCAGAGACCGAATCCACCCCACTCGGTATGATCTTATTAGATGCTGAAAAAGCCTTCGACCGAGAGGGGTGGGACTTTCTCTGGTGCATACTGTATGCGGTGCATACAAGCATTGTATGATAATCCAACAGCTTATACCAACTATGGGGGGCTGATATCCTCAGACTTTTCGATCCAACGTGGAACCCGTCAGGGTTGTCCCCTATCACCTCTTTTATTTGCCCTCTCATTGGATCCTTTTCTGTTTGCCCTTCAATCCCAAACCCAGATTGTACCTTTTAGCTCAGGCCCACAAGAGCTAAAAATAACTGCATACGCCGACGATATCGCGGTTTATACAGAAGATATCGTCGAGGCACTAAAGGGAATAGCTTTAGAGGCCGGAAAATTTGGGAAGGTGGCGGGCTATAAACTGATTCTACAAAAAACACAAGTTATCGCTAATTATACTCCAGTTGTGACAGTGCCTGAGATTTGCAACATTGTTACTTATCTAGGGGTTAAAATAACGGCCAAATTACAGGAAATTAATAATATAAATTACAACGAATTAACCAAATCCACCAGCCTATTATTAAAAAAATGGCATAGACTACCTCTGAACTTAATCGGCAGAATCAACTTAATCAAGATGAAGGTATTACCTAAATATGTATACTTATTTCGATCTATACCATTAGCACTAAATAATCAATTTTTTAAGAAACTCGATGGAGTACTCAGTAGCTTTATCTGGGGGTAAAAAAAGCTAGAAGATCATTGAACTTTATGAAAAATAGTACGAACGAAGGAGGACTTAACTTTCCCGATTTCAAACTGCATTTTTGGTCCGCTTTTGTTATTCGCCTTTGCTCTTTACTCAATGAAGTAAGGGCTTTGTTTTTTCATTCTTTTATGCTAAAATCTGACTCGAATATGTTTTTGTTTAGAACTAACGATCCCAACTACTATAAAAGGGTTAGATTTAAGACCGCAAGCGACATAACAAATATTTGGGGCAATATACTCTCCTTTTGTAACACTAGTTTTTTTCATTCAAAGCTTCCGCTGTGGGGTAATCCGGGCCTTCCAAGCATTTTTAATGACAATACTACACGTGGTTGGCTTAGGTCAGGAATTACTGTTCTAGGGGACCTATATGGCACACAAGGATTCGTAGACTTCAACACTCTCAAACTACTATACGACTTACCTGAAAACATGAGGTACAAACATTTACAGCTACATGACTATTTGATTAATAAAAAACAAATTTTGGAGGTCTCTGAATGTGATATTTGGACCTGTTTATATTCTCTAAAAAATAAGTCAGTAATAAGTGAAGCATATAGACTTTTTATTGACTTTAAATCAAACGATTGTATCAAATTGGCCGACAAATGGAGCAGAATATTGGGCTCAAATATAACATCTAAACAGATAGAGAGCTCCTTGATAAATATTAATAAACGAGTACGGTCATCTAGTCTAAGACTCCTACAATTCAGAACAACCTGTATGTTATATTACACCCCGCAAAGAATTTCTAAAAGGTCCCCTAATAATACCTACAGCGACCGCACAAAATGTCCCAAATGCTCTGCTGAAGCAGCTGATCTGGTACACATGTTGTTCTCCTGTCCTAATCTTAAGACTTTCTGGTGCGATATTGAAAATGTTCTGAAAATGAAACATGTCCAGCTGCCTACGTTCACGGCCACTTCTGTTTTGTTAGACACCTACCCTGTCTCTTTTCCACAGGCTGCCTTGGCTAAGCTAAGCTTAGCTAAGCTGTCTTGTGCTAAGCTAATTCTGGCTAGAGCTTGGACCAGCTCAGAAACACCTAAGGTTTGGGACTGGTGGGCATTGGTAACCAAGATACATTCAATGGAACTAGCCCTAGCAAATATCAGGGGTATACGCACATTGAGAAAGCACGAAAAAAATTGGGGAACTTTTGTAAAAAGATGATGTTATACTCTATTTCTTTTGGATTTAGGGAAAAAAAATTAATAATTTCACGAATCGATACTTTATGTCTGTAGGACAATATAACCCGTATGACTGTTGAAAGAAGCTGTTACTACTCTTTTGTTTGCTTTTCTTCCTTTTTCTTTTTTTTGTATCCTTTTTCTTCTTCTTTTCATATCTCACGGTCTACTAGCCTTATTATATGTTATATGATAAAATCTATGTATGTTAACTCATGTATCAATGCTCTAATGTATTTCTTCCTCGTCAGCCTGTCAACAATAAAAATATTTAAAAAAATAAATAAATAATGAACTTGCTTCACACTCATGCACATACCTGAAAACCCAGGATGATGGCTGATAATGGGGTTCTGGAAAATGAAAGAAAGAAAAACAAAAGCACCAGCAAGAATACTATATATAGCCTGAGCACGATTCTAACAGCAATAAATATACACCATGATTGTCTTTCACAATAACCTGTCTGTGCTAACGATTTGAATTAAATTGTCTCAGCAAGAAATTATACAAGATTCAATAAACAGTTTTCTATGCACTGTTCTCAAAGTCTTTCTGGTACTAAAATAATTTCCAAAGTTTGTATTGTCCAAAGCTTGTTTGTCACAAAACTCGTATCGCAAATATACCAAGTCTGTCATCAAGAACGTAAGCTAAGCAAACTCTGTCTAAGCGTTTCAAAAACAGTCTTACTGTCCTTCTTTTTCCAATCAGGAGCGACCGGATTGCCTGGAAGGCGTTTCCTGGAGGACGGGGATTGATTACTGCTTCCGATGATCTCAGGAGCTGTTCGCCGGTAACAGGAGGAGCAGGGAGGAATCGCCAACAAGATCAGGTAAGTGGAGACTGAAGTCGTGGGGAGAAGCAGGAGGAACTGGAGGCGAAGAGGGGATGTACGAGGAAGGAGGCAGGAAGGGTAGGAACAAGAATGGGAGTTGAAGTTGAAGTCCGGGAGATGCAGGTCTGGAGTGCTCGTTGTGAAGTATAGCAACGAGACGAAGCAGAGTTACGTTTGCGAGCACTACTTACATAGGTTCTACCAACGATGGTTCCTTATTTACATACAGCGCACACGGAGCCCATCCTTAGCTCTACGCTTGAGGTGATGTACCAAGATGCATTGCTAGTGGCAAAGAACATTTACAACTGCCAATGATAATAATAAACAACAAGCATTGGTAACAACAAAAGGAACAAATACACATTATTAAATAACTGTTTGTATACTGCATCAACTGAGTGCACCCAAGGCTGCAAGTGTATGTGTACCCTTAACAGTTCTCCCCCCCCCAAAGGCCGTCTCACAGGACGAGGTTTCTCTGGGTGTAAAGCATGGAATGACCTAATGAGTCTGGCGGCATGTACATTCATTGCAGGTTCCCAAGATCGTTTAGAAGGATTATAACCTTTCCAATCGATAAGATAGTAGAGACGGCCTCGAATACATTTAGCGTCTAAGACATGGAACACAGGGTGGATTGAATACTCATCAGGTAGACTTAGTCTTATTGACACTGGGTTCAGGATTTTCTCAATTGGGAAGGGGCCTATGAATCTTGGCTTTAGCTTTTTTGGACCTTCTAGCTGAATGTTTCTAGTGCATAACCAGACCAGCTGTCCTTCCTTATGAGATGGTGCGGGTATTCTACGTTTGTCTGCAGTACTCTTCATCTTAACTTTGCTCTTGATCCACTGTCTTTTAACTTGCTCCTAAATATTCAATAAGCTTGTTAACCTGTCCATAACTGCTGGCATAATCTGTTGTTTTTCTGGTAGAAGGACAGGAAGGGATCAAGGGTGTAGACCAGTTAAGAAATAGAAAGGAGAGAAACCTAATGCTGAATGGGGGGTATTGTTGTATGAAAACTCTGCCCAAGGTAATGCTTCATCCCAATTTGAAATTGTGGTGGACAATAAACAATGCAAACCCTGCTCAATATACTGATTAACTTTTTCAGTTTGTCTGTCAGTTTGTCTGTCTGTTTGTGGATGAAACGAGGAAGACAGAGCTAACTCAAATCAAATCAAATATAACTTTATTCGATTGTTAGAAAGCAATCATTAAAGTACAGATAAAAGACATTTCAATAAAATCTTTAGATAAATAAATGTTACAATTTTCTTTGGGGTACACAAAAATTCATCAATAGCTGGGGATTCAGAGTCCAGGATATCAGAAATTTAAAGTGCATTTAGATAATCATACTTCTCCTACTGCGCGTCACATTTTTCAAATACAATGTTGTTGTTGCGACACATAGGTGATTATCAAGACATTGAATATTAAGCATGGCCACACGACATTGACGGTGGCCAATATCTCTCAAAAATGGTAGTAAAACATTATGTCTTATTACATCATAAAATTTACAAAAGAGAAAAACATGAATAGTACTCTGAGGTGAAATATCATCACAGGGATAGGGAGGTAAGTCGTGCATCCAATTATTTATTGTAGGGAAACTAACCAATCTATGGAAAATACCAAATCTAAAGCGAGAGAGTAAAAATCGTTCGTAATTATCTAATACATAAATTAAATAGGGCTGAATATTAAAAGTTGTTAATACCATTTGATGCTGCAGAACAGAAGGTTTTAAGATCTCGGTTGCAGCTCTTTGAGAATTCAGGAAAGCTAAACCCTCCCTCTTCAAGTCTTTGTGGGAGATAGCTGAGATATTAGTAGGATTTTAAAAATAGTCCACTTTTCCAATATCTTTTAAAAAGTTACAGACATAACTCAGCCACAGTATCCTCATGGCTCCCTCTAATTTTAAGATATCTGTCAAAACATCTCTATTTAGCTGTGTTGCTTCTTGTGTTCAGAGCCTGTGCCATAATAGTACAGGCTCCAGCTTAAGTAGATCAGATATAAAAGCAAGACCCAATTCTGCATGGCAGTTGTAATTAGGGGTGTTTTTGGGGACCGCAAGGATAAACTTTAAGAATGAGTTTTCAACCACCTGGATAGGCGTGGGGTCGGCAAAACCCCATACCCCACTACCATAGGTAGCACCAGCCACACATTTTGCTTTGTAGATTTTAATTAACTCTACAGGTGGTCTAGTGCCTAATTTATTTGAAAAGGTCTTGAGAGCGGCCGTCGATTGAATCAGCCCAAGTTTTTTAGCTGACACACCTTGCGACCACGACTCACTCTGAGTGAAGAGTATCCCAAGATAGGAAAACTGCTTGGTAAATTTGAGCTTCTGTCCTGCTATAAATATGGCCCTCTTAGGTTTACAGTGCCTGCCGCAATACATAGTAAAAGTTTTAGTTGTATAAACTTTTAGACCCAACTCATTCATAAAGAGGGAAAAGCTATCTACCACACGCTCTAATCCCACTTGAGTACGTGACATCATCAGCGTACAAGAGCGCTGGGATTGGGCGGCCGACTATCTTTGCACAAAGCTTTTTCCAATCCATTTATATACAGATTAAAAAGGAAAGGGGCCAGGACACAGCCCTGTCTGACCCCACTCCTAATTGGAATTTTTTCTGTGCGTTCCCCCTTTAGGCCGAAGCGAACGCGGGCTGAAGCGTCGCTGTAAAAACGTTTAAGATAATAAATAATATTTACTTCAACCCCAAGTTGTTCTAGTAAGATCCATAGTTTGGAATGGATCACGCAGTCAGAGGTCTACGAAGGCCAAGAACAGGTTATCCTTCTTGGCCCTTGTGTACTTCCCGACCAGCATTAAAAGGTTTAATCCCTGTTCCACTGTCCCCAAACCAGAGCGGAAGCCATACTGAAGATCAGATAAAATAGAGTTTTCTTCTGGCCACTCCAAAAGCCGGTCCAAAATTATTGGGCCTGCTATTTTGGTGAGGGAATCCAAGAGGGAAATGGGCCTGTAACAACCCGGATCGTGTCTATCCCCCTTTTCATAAATAGGAACTATTACGGATTCCACCCAAGTGGGCAGAAAATCTGGAACACAGCTGGCATTAAGCACCTGGACCAGAAGAGGCGCCCACAGAGAAGGAGTAGTCTTAAAAATATCTATGGGGACACCATCCGGGCCCGGTGCCTTACAGCACTGGCTTACACACAGGGCTTTTTCAACTTCCTCCAGCGTAAAACGCAAATTTCTAGAGGGGGGATGTTCAGAGGCAGATATCACAGATCCCACTTGTCCCTCACCCTCATACACTCTAGAAAAATGTCTGATCCGATCGGGTTCAGGAATTGCTATTTCCAACTTCGGGCCAGCCTCTTCCCTATGAAAGGGAGTTCTAATGAGTTTCCAAAAACTCGCACTATCATTCCTAGTAGAGGCAAGATGGAGAGCTTCCCAAGTTTCAGTTCTCAGCATGCTCTTCCTGTCTTTAATTGCTATTTTATATTCCTTCCTATGTCTGCCAACCTCCCCGACACACCTAGGTTTCTTATGCAATTTCTTCTTTAGGAGAGCATAAGCCCTAGTACACTTAGAATCAAACCAACCTCCCTCCTGCTTTTGATTTTTATATTGTCTCACAAGGGAGGTCTTAATTTCATTCGAAATTGTCAGGAAGGAAGCAAGAAGAATTTCAGGGGGCGAATCTACCCTTAAACAAGTCATTATTTCATGTAGGCATTAACAACCACTAATTTAATTATCTCTGCCTGGTTCACCATGGCCAATTTTAACGTGTATCCATTTACGCTACCAATAGATAAATTCATGTACACACTGGCCCTTTCTTTATGATTAATCAGAGTGGACGTTGTTGGCAGCTGTACTGCCACACAGAGCGGGAAGTGGTCACTTAGTGCGATGTCAGAGACGTTAAAGGAGTATATTCTACCACCGAATTTATTAGAAACAATAGCATAATCAATGGTTGTAGCGCAACCCCTACCATTAAATGTTGAGAATGGGGCAGAAGGTGAAGTACAGAATTCATTTGCAAATCCTAAATCAAATTTGGCTAACAAACTATAAAATTGTTCGCCAAGAGATGAATGGTTAAAATGTAAATGGCCCACACCGTAGTCCTGTGCCATACCAGACCTATTATCCTGGATCATACTACACAAAGTGCAATTAAAGTCCCCAACCAAGAGTATCATCTGTTTATGTCTGTAAATATTTTCCTGTAAAAACAGTGCTTTAGTGAGTTTGCTTAAAACAGTAGGTACATCACCAGAAGGAATATTGTTGTATAGGTTGACAAGAACAATCGGAGTATCAGAAGCCAGGACAAGTACTAAAAATTGAAAATAAACGTCTATAATAGGCTCAATAACTCTTACACGGTCCAGTTTGTTAGACAAGTAAATACTCAGACCACCCTTTGCTCTTCCATGTAAAACGGCGACAGCGGGAGTGTGAAAGGTCCTAAAACCATTTAAATGGACTGGTTCAAGACTCCAGGTTTCTTGAAAACAGAGCATATCTTGTGTCTGAATAAAATCCCACCAAATTGGGTTAGCAATTTTAGATATAATACCAGTAATATTCCAAGAAGAAATTTTACACACAAATGGGACTAACAGGGGGATAATCGAAACAGCGGAGGCGGCAGAGGCGGAGCCAGTTGGTGAAAGAGGGGCCATATGGTCAGTTCCCACCTCTGGTCCCACGTCTGTAGTCACAAAGCCCCCTATATGTCCGGAAACCCCAGGCATGGTCGAAGCTATACTAGACACTTTCTCCCCATTTACCCTTATGTTTTCCCTGTTACAAAGATAGGGAATAGGAACTAATTCTGCATCTAAGGGAATAAGCGTAGTAGTATCTACCTGTAGTCAGTCATTGTTTTCTAAGCCACTAAGAGTGTCAAAAGGATTGAATGTTGGGACACCATATCTTCTGCCCAATGGTCCTTCAAGGTTTAAAGGTGGACAGGGGGGAGCTAGACACCTAATTGGTCGAGGTGGGTAATAAAAGTAACCGAGGGGAAGAATGTTAACAAAGTCTGAGTCAGGTGTCCCAGTACAACCGCTCTCGATTAGAGTACGAACCAATTGTGGTGGCCAGAATGTTAGAATTACGCAGTCACCCCTCAGTGTTTTATCTGAGGTGCCCAACCAGCTCACTCTTCTGGCCATCTTGAATTCAGAAAACAAGTAGTTTTTAAACCCAAGCTTAGTAGATAGAAAGTGAAGAGATTTATTTCTTAAAGTCAACCAGTGTTCAAAGGCATTAGGGGGTAATGGAGGAAAATTTGCTAACACCACAGTATATGGTGTCGCTTCTGAGGGCAAATTTAAAATAGGTAGACTTGAAATTGCAATTGTCTCAGTTTTATCCCAGGCTTTTCTAGTTTGATTAGATGATACATTAGGGACAGCTGGGGTTGAGACAAATATCCCAGGAGTATTAGTTCCAGTATCCCCCCTTAAATTATTATGCTCTAGTCGACCACTGACCTTGGAATTTTTGGTTTGAGCTGGAATTTGGGTTACTGAGACCGGTAAAATAGTATTCGGATTTACATTCGAACAAGTAGCAGTAGGTTGAGGTAGGATAGAAATTGATTTTTCCTGGGATGGCTTCTGCTTCATATCAAGCTTTTCCTAAATATTAGTCAACCTTGTTTCAATATTCCTAACTTTTAAGGGACTAGGTTCTAAAAATGTCATTAAAAGGGTCTCCATTCTTTCCCAAAAGGGGTCCTCTGCTATTGGGTCCCTAGCATTAGTTGGTGGAAGTACAATTTCTGGCTGGCTATTCACCTTATTTCCTCTTTTCCCATTAGGCTTTTCAACAGCGTTTCTTTGTTTGTTACTGGTGTTCCCTTTACTATTTTTTACAGCTTGACCTTCCCGGATAATGTGCTTTGATTTACGTCTTGCCTTTTGCCCTCTAGTCCTAACACACGGGCTGTCACTAATATCGGAGACAGAAATTGGGCTCAAAGGTGTGCCACACCCCACCTTTTCTAGAAAATCCTCATTCAGAGGAGTAGGATCGTGAGTAGAATCATGAGTTACATCACTAGAAAATATTGTGGGGGTCACAGACAGCCTGGTTAAAGAGGGCAAGGGTTCAATGAAAGCAGGGGGCACCCCAGGAGATATCTCATTAGTTGGTGTAATGGGATGTACCCCAGGTAATGTAACAAAAGATGGGGCTAACATCGAATCCTGAGAATTAGCAGTAAACATTGACATGTTCGTAACAGGTAAGGGAGGAAGGGTACCAGCTGGAAGTGAAAGACGCCTTTCTGTGCGTTCGATAGCAGAGGCAACCACCACAATAGTCTTATGCAGCATTCGATGGATAGCTGTCAGACTAGGTAGGGGTGGATTAGAGACTACCCTTTGTTTTGCTGTTGGGGCCGTTGAATGGGGATATTCTTCACCATTATTTAGCACTGAGTATGGATAAGATAAAATGATGAATAGATCAATCAATAATACCATACACCAGCAAATGTAGAGCTCTTAATATGACCCAAAATAAAACCCAGTAAAATGATTGCTTTAAAAAAAAAAAGACACAATTTACTAATGAGAGCCATGTCATTTATACAATATTAGGAATCTGTGAATTAAATCCAAGGGGGGTGGCCCAGCCCAGCCCAGCCTCCTCCGGCCCCGGACGGCCACAGATGGCCCGCCCTTTGCCCGGGCTAAGCCTGCGCGCGTCCCGCGACACAGAGGAAGCAACGTACTTTTAAGTGCCGTCCGGGGGTGTGAGGGGGCGGGGTTGTGAAGTAAAGGATCCTGGGGGCTAAAGCCCCCTGCTCGGCGGCCGCGGTGTTCCTGGGCGGCAGCGGGGGGACCGGCAAACAAAGATGTAGTTAGCGCGAGGCTGCGCACTGCAAGGTAAGGGCACCCAAAGCAAGTTCTGCAAATAACTCTGTTGGAAAGGTTCTCCCGCTCCACCAAGGAAGCAACACACTATTAAGCGCCTTCCGGGCACGTCATTGGGTGGGGTTGCCAAGTAGAGGATCCTGGGGGCTGTAGTCCCCCCACTCGGCGGCCGCGGTGTTCCTAGGCGGCAGCGGGGGGACCGACAAACAAAGGTGTAGTTAGCGCGAGGCTGCGTTCTGCAAGGTAAGGGCACCCAAAGCAAGTTCCGCAAATAACTCTGTTGGAAAGGTTAACTCAATTCCTAGGTGTTTGCTAAGTTGTGACCAAAATTTAGACATGAATTGTGGGCCTCTGCCCGAAATAATTTTACTTGGCAGGCCATGCAATTTCACAACTGTGGACAAGAATATCGTGCTAAATTCTACTGCTGTTGGCATTTTTTGCAAGGGAATAAAATGTCCCATTTTAGACAACAAATCTACCACTACTAATATAGTAGTGTAACTATTTGACTTAGGTAAATCTGTAATAAAGTCTTGACTAATAGTATGCCAAGAATGTGGAGGTAGGTCCCTAGGTAGCAGTAATCCCATTGGTGCCATGTGTAGGGCTTTTTGTCGTGTGCATACAGGACAAGCTCTGACACATTGTTGGACAGCAGGGGTCATCTGATCCCACCAAAAATTCCTTTGAGATAATTCTAAAGTTTTGTTTACACCTGGATGAGCTGCCGTAGCTAAGTCGTAATTCCGATGCATAACTTGTTTTTGTAAATCCTGTGTAGGTACAAACAACTTATTGTTATGAAAGAAAAAACCCTCACTAATTGTGTTGTTTTTCTTAGATAACCATTGTTGTTTATCTAGAGTCTCAATCTCTTTCTTAACCAAATCAAGGAAATCGTCTGAGAGAATTTTTTGCCACAATCCTTTCTTTGGGAAGGATACTTGGTGAATCCCTAGTTTGATCTTGATGTTTATCACAAACCAGTCGTGAAAGAGTGTCAGATAGTATTTGTTTACTCCCTGTATGCTAGGTGATAAAAAAATCTAATTCACAAAAAAAATGCAACCATCGCATCTGCCTTGGAGTAAAAGCTTTTACAGTGGAGTAAAATTGCAAGTTTTTGTGATCTGAATAAATGGTAATAGTATTTTTGGCCCCTAAGAGATGGTGTCTCCATTCTTGGAAAACATCCGTAATAGCCAATAATTCACGTTCTGCGATGGTGTAATTCTGTTCAGCTAACAGAAGTTTCCGAGAGTTAAAGGCTATCGGATGCAAGTGACCAGTTTGAGTATCTTTCTGCATTAGCACTCCTCCAAGTGCAGTCTGTGAAGCGTCTGCCTCAGCAAAAAATGGCCTGTCAGGATCAGGATGCACCAAAATTGGTGCCGAAGTGAAAGCCTTTTTTAAAAGGGTGAAGGCTTTCTCTGCCTCTTCTGTCCAAAGAAACTTTTTTCCCTTTTTAAGCAACTGGGTGATTGGTACTACGATCTCAGAAAATCTTGAAATGAACTGTCGAGAGAAGTTTGCAAACCCTAAGATCCTTTGTGTTTCTTTTGATTGAAGTTGGGGTTGGCCAATTTAAGATAGCTTCCACTTTCTTTGGTTCCATAAGAATCCCTTTAGGAGATAACCAGTACCCCAAAAACTCCACTTTGTTTGTGTTGAAGACACATTTCTCAAATTTCACGAATAAAGAGTGGTCTCTTAACACCTTGGCTGCTAGGTGTTTTCCCCTCCTATGCTGACTTTTCGTCATACCTATTAATCATGACGAGCTCAGCTCGTCATCAGCACAGCTCAACCATGCATCATGACGAGCTGAGCTCGTCATCAGCATCGAAAGGGTTAATCTTTGCAACACTGATCGGACATGTTATACATGGTCTTCTGTGTTCTTAGAATACATATCAGAATGTCATCTATATATACTATGCAACAGACATACAACAAATCATGCAACACCTCATTTATGAAATATTGAAACGCTGCTGGAGCGTTGTAAAGGACAAATGGCATGACCGGATATTCGAAAAGACCAAACTTCGTGCGAAAGGCAGTTCTCCATTTGCCGCCTTCCTTTACAAAGAATCAGGTGATAGGCACCTCTTAGATCTAACTTAGTGTAAACACTGCAACCTTTGACTTGATTGAGTAATACCGGGATTAATGGAAGAGGGTATCTGTTTTTTATTGTCGCCTTGTTCACAGCGCGATAGTCGATACATGCTCTCAAGTCTCCCGTCTTCTTCGCCACGAAGAAAAGAGGCGATGAGACCGGTGAGGTAGAGTGTCGAATGAATCCTAATTCTAAAAATTCATCCAAATATTTTCTCAAGTATTCATTCTCTGGTTCTGTTAGAGCATATATCCTGCTACATGGTAGGACTGCTCCGGGGATTAAATCAATCCGGCAATCATACACCCTGTGAGGGGGCAATTTGGTGGCTTATACTGGATCGAACACATTTGAAAAATCCTGATTTTTGGCAGTAAGACATATAGTCTCAGGACCTGTTGCAGCACAAAACAAGGGCATTACAGGATCTTTAGTTTCTTGGTAACAATGTAGTTTGCAATAGGAGGACTCCAATGTAACAGTTCTTTTCTGCCAATCAATTTTAGGAATGTGTAATTCGAGCCATGGAATGCCCAAAATCACCCCGAAGGTAGGAGTATGTATTAAATCAAAAACTGTATATTCAGTATGACCGTTATCTGCCACTATGGTTAATAGTTCCGTATGAAATCGTATTAAACCAGAAGATAATGCAGAACCATCAACTGATTTTACTGGTTCGGGATCCTTCTTTGGAATCTGAACCAGTTGCAACTTTCGAACTAGTTCTAAGTCAAAGAAATTTCCAGTGGCTCCGGAAGCAATTAGTACTGGTATACTGTGTCTTTGTTGAGTAGACGTATTTCAAAAGACAGTGGTCCCTAGTAGTTCAGGGATTAGGCAGAATTGATGGACATACACTCAATAGTCAGTATGACCTTTGTCCAGCAGGACAGGTTTTTATTTTAAGAGATATGGAAAACATAAAAGGATTTTTTACAAGGTGGGTACAACCAGTAACCCACAGGGGACAAGACAAAACAGGGAGGTAAACTTGACGCAACAAAGGCGGTCTGTGCTAGTATCTCAGTGAACAGACAATGGTAAAGTACAAAGCATCATTGTGAACAATTTTCTATTTGTAGGGTACATATGATGCTACTATGTCAACGGCGTTTCGATGCCTACACACAGATATATGGCATCATCTTCAGGACAAAGAATTAATTTGTTTGTCTTGAAAGCATAACAGTTTTTTGGGGCCTATAAGCATACATACAGTTATATTGGGGAAACAAAAAAAGGGAGACAAAACATAAACATTGGTCAATAACAAAAAGACTAGGCATGTATATAAATCTGACCAGTGATCATCTGTGGCATTGTGAACTGTTTGTGGCAGGTATTCATCTTTTAGGAATAGTAATTTTGTGAATTGTAACGTGGTGGCGTGACAGGCTTTTGTTTCCATGCAGCCTATTGTGAATTGTTTATGACAGTGGGGACAACATTTAAAATCCGAGGCAGTGACAGAACTGTGGGGGGCGACGCATGAGATTAAAAAATATTCAATTAGCTCAAAGTTGGACCATGCAAAGTTTCAAAACGGGTGGCGAGCGGTGTAAGCGGCAAAGTGTTGGTAACCGGCGGTTACGTGTAAAGAGTTTTACATGCGGTTTAGAGGCGAAAGGAGTTTGTGAATTATCGTTTAGCTCTACGTGATAAATTTTAAAAGGAAAGTAGCGCGAGCATACAGATCGTGATTTACCAATATTGTGGTCCACAAAGTAGTCTGTTAAGCAGTACCTATGCTTTTGGAATCAAAGCAAGTAAGGAAATTGAAGGGTTTAGGAGCACAATAGTATCCTGCCAAAAAAGCGGGAAAATAAAAGAGTGAGTATAAACATATTGATGGACCGGTGAGAAGGTGATGAAAAGCTCAAAAAATAAAATAATTACCAAACCAGGGCAAGGGAGCCTCTAAATACGAGACCGGACCAATTGTGTCTCACTAAGAAGGAAGAAAGTAGATTTATATGAGTTATGGTCCTCGTGGGGTATGGAAAAGCCGATTAGAGCATTCTGCAGGTACTTACTTCCTGGTTTGGCTGCTCCTTGTCTATGCAGGATACAAAATGGCGGGAATCGCTGTCGTACTCGTGCCTGAGGGCTAGATATAGGGGAATTCAGAAATGGAAGAGGGACTAGTCGTGGTGAGTACGGCGGCCATGCTGGAAAGGTGTGGGAGTGTTTAGAGATAGGTAAAGGACTAATCGCAGTGAAACTGGCGGCCATGCTGGAATGGTGTGGGAGTGAGGAGAAGAGGTTATATATAAAACCATGTGCAATAAACATTTACATATTTACATGAATTGTTTAAGAAACATCGCGAAACCTAGGAGGAAGTCAGGTATGTATTACAGGGTGACTGATCACAGGAGAGATGTCCAATCTTCGAGACGATTGAGGCCTGTATGGATACTGTTGGTGCGCAGTATCCAGTGAAGTTCCTCCTTGTTCAGTAACTGAGTTACGTCCGCTCCTCTGGGTGGTGGTTTTACCATGGTGATGATTGTCCATGTCAGATCATTTTCAGTGTGTCCTTTTTCTTTGAAATGTTCGACAAGAGGGGCATTTGGAGTATGGCACCGGATCCTACTACGGTGTTGTCCGATGCGTAGCTTGACCTTCTGGCTGGTTTGTCCAACATATATCATCTTGCAGGGGCAAAAAATGGCATACACCACATTGATGGAGTTACAATTAGTGAAGTGTTTTCTTTCAAAGGAAATAGTAATTTGTTGAGTAGACAGCATAAAAATCACCCGTATAGTAAAATGTTTGGGAATGTGAGTAGAAACGTTAGTGGCATACTGGGAGATCTTAGAGACAATACTTCCCGAAGAAACGATCTCATCTTTCTCAGAGGAGCCTAGTTTTCCAACAGTGATTGAGGGTGTTTAGCTACAACTAATACCTTTTTCTTGACAGATTTTGCTGAACAGTCTTTAGCAAAGTGTCCGGGTTGTTCACAATAAAGGCCAAGTTTCCTTTATGCCTTTGTTCTTTTTCTTCGGGCGTTAAAGGTTTTTTTACACCTCCTATTTGCATAGGTTCTACTAAAGAGTTCTTATCCTCGGTCTCTTTCTTAATTACCTTGAAATGCAAATTTCTTATGTCACCCCTGGGTTTCTCATTTCTGCGTTCTCCTAACCTGTGATCTAATTTCTAAGCATGGGCGAATTTTGCGAATTGGCAATTCGTGAATTTGCGGATTTGTGAATTGGCAATCCGCAAAATTCGCGAATTCTCAGATTTTTTTGTTTTTGCGTGTTCGCGGGTGTTCGCAAGGCGCTTTGCGTGTTCGCGGGTGTTCGCGAGGCGCTTTGCAATTTTGCAGGGTTTTTTTTTTGCCTGCCTAATCACTGCCACCCTCTTGTTTTTTTATGCCCATCTACCCTTTGTACCACTTGTTTCTGTGCCCTTCTGCCCTCTGCCCAACTCATTTTTTGTCCCCTTCTGCCCTCTGTCCCACTTTTGTGCCCTTCTGCCCTCAGCCCCACTTAAAATGGCGCCGGCAAGCTGCCAGCGCCATTCTAAAATAGCTAGAAATAGCTTCAACAGGAGCACTAATAGATAAAGTAAAGCAGGTGCTCCAGTTGAAGGTCAAATTAAGTTACACAATCATTAATCACCCCAAGTTTGAGGGTGATTAATGATTGTGTAACTGAATTTGAGCAGCACCTGCTTTACTTTATCAATTAGAGCTTCCTGTTGAAGCTGACTTTTGTAACTATTTTAGAATGGCTCTGGCAGCTTGCTGGCGCCATTCTAAAAGAGTTACAAAAGTCAGCTTGAACTTTTGACCCAATCCCCGTTCGCGGATTTCCGTTTGCGGATTTTGCGGGAAATTCGCGAATCTCGCGGATTGCAAATTTACTGAAAATCCGCGAGCGGAACGGATTTTCCGCCCATGCTTACTAATTTCACAACCAAATTTTGGAATTCAGCGAAATCATCCGGTAAATTTACTATACTGGCTAAGGAGTCTTTCAGATCATCTTTGAGGCCTCTATAAAACAATGAGATTCTTTTATTTTCTGGCCAATGCGTTTCGGCTAAAAGTCTGTTAAAGGTTGTAATGTAAGAAATAAGGTTTGTAGAACCTTGACGAAGACCTAGAAGCTCTTTGTCAGATGCCTGAATAAATACATGTTTAGCAAAGAGGTTAGACATGGCTGTTTTAAAATTATTCAAGTTATGTAGAAGGGTCGTCGTTGGTGTCAACTAATGGCATGGCCCAGTTTGCAGCCACTCCCCCTAGATAGGAAATGATAAAGGCTACCTTGGCTGTATCTGATGTGAAAATCTGTGGTTTACACAAGAAGTGCAGTTTACATTGAATCATAAAAGTAGTGTATTTACTTCTGTCTCTTGTAAATCTTTCTGGGTTGGCTAAAGGCACAGTATTTGGAGTGACTACTGTAACCTGTACAGGTTGATCTGCGGCTTGTTGATTTTGAAGGGAGTTTGTCTGATATGTAGTGGTTCTGAATTTGGGAGGTACTAGTATCGATTTTCTTTCGTCGGACATTTTACCTCCAAGATGTGAACCCTACTCTAGTTTTATCTAACTCCTGCCAAAGAGACTGGTTTTCTAGTCGCAACTCCTCCATCTCTTAATTTAACTTTTGCACTATTTGAGTTAACTGAGGGATATCCATGGGAGCGAAACCAACAAGATCAAAAGGGAACGAGTGTGTGGCTTTGTCTTCTGTTGCGCAGTCACGTGAGACACTCCAGTTGTTTCCTCTAGATGTCGCAATGTCCCAACTCCCTCAAGAACTAATCAACGCTGCAAGGATGAAAGACTCTTGCTAGATTAACTCGTCCTCAAGGGAAAGGGAAAGTGGAGTGAGAAACAAACAAACAAACTCTGGTCTTCAGGTGTTGTTTCTCTAGGAAGTGTACAAGGCAGGTTTCTTGTATGCAGGTACTCCTGTATTCAAATCACACAACAATTAGCCCCGAACTCTGAAAAGCAACTTAGTTGAAGTAAATACTCATTCATTAACTAATACACATTATACTGACCATTAGAGAGTTCTGCCCTTGTTTACACTTTGCTGGGTCAGGAGTTATGCTGTCTAATTCTTTCTTGGACTGACTCCTTTAAATGATGAGAAAACGTCTTAAATCTGAAACACTTATGTAAACTTTAAACTGATTAGTGCTGTTAGTGATTAATGAACTTGCTTCACACTCATGCACATACCTGAAAACCCAGGATGATGGCTGATAAAGGGGTTCTGGAAAATTAAAGAAAGAAAAACAAAAGCACCAGCAAGAATACTATATATAGCCTGAGCACGATTTTAACAGCGATAAATATACACCATGAATGTCTTTACACAATAACCTGTCTGTGCTAACGATTTGTATTAAATTGTCTCAGCAAGAAATTACACAAGATTCAATAAACAGTTTTCTATGCACTGTTCTCAAAGTCTTTCTGGTACTAAAATAATGCCCAAAGTTTGTATTGTTCAAAGCTTGTTTGTCACAAAACTCGTACTGCAAGTATACCAAGTCTGTCATCAAGAACGTAAGCTAAGCAAACTCTGTCTAAGCGTTTCAAAAACAGTCTTACTGTCCTTCTTCTTTTTCCAATCAGGAGCAACCGGATTGCCTGGAAGGCGTTTCCTGGAGGACGGGGATTGATTACTGCTTCCGATGATCTCAGGAGCTGTTCGCCGGTAACCGGAGGAGCGGGGAGGAATCGCCACCAAGATCAGGTAAGCGGAGACTGAAGTCGTGGGGATAAGCGGGAGGAACTGGAGGCGAAGAGGGGATGTGGGAGGAAGGAGGCAGGTAGGGTAGAAACAAGAATGGGAGTTGAAGTTGAAGTCCGTGAGATGCAGGTCTGGAGCGCTTGTCGTGAAGAACAGCAAGGAGACGAAGTAGAGTTACGTTTGCGAGCACTCCTTATATAGGTTCTACCAACGACGGTTCCTTATTTACATACAGCCCACGCGGAGCCCATCCTTAGCTCTACGCGTGAGGTGATGTACCAAGATGCATTGCTAGTGGCAAAGAACATTTACAACTGCCAATGATATTAATAAACAACAAGCATTGGTAACAACAAAAGGAACAAATACACATTATTAAAAAACTGTATGTACACTGCATCAACCGAGTGCACCCAAGGCTGCAAGTGCATGTGTATCCTTAACAAACAAAGCCAGGGGGTACAAGTGCTCAAAAAATCACTCTGTCACTCTATTCCTTTTTCAAGGTACAGGAGAAAAGGGCCTCTAGAGAGAATTAGAGAGCCTCAAAAAACACTTGCTATACAAAAAGGCTCAAATATGGCAGAGAAATCAATAGAAGGAGGCTTCGGAGTACCAATGAGTAATCATTATCAAGCTCTCGAAACTCTTGAAACCCAGGAAGTAGAGTGTGGCGGTGGGTCCTCGGAAGTGGCAAATCACCCTAGAGTAACGCAGGATCAAGCATCTTCCTCTAAAGCCGTTCCAGGACTTGAGCCAATTCACACAAACAGCAAAAACAATAGTAACAGCAACACCAGTAGCACCAATGCGGATTGCACAGGAGGATCTCAAGCAGAAAGGATCTTGGGAGAGATGGGCGAGATGATGAAAGAATTAAGAGACAAATTCGCAACATCTGAAGGAAACCAGACTAAGATCCAGGAGGCCTGCAGAGCTTGCCAGAAGAAAGTGTTGAGCACTTTGGGGAGACCCACAGGACAAGACCTGCACATTGCCCTCTGTAATGAACTATGCACACATCATCCTGGGATGCAAAGTGGCAGCAAGGTTGGTGTCAATAAGGATTCAACTGTTCAATATGGCAGAAACGTAGAGATGAAAGGTTGGTTTGATCACCTTAGCAGGATAAGGGGAAATGAAGGATAATCGGGTATTAGGCTTGCATCTGCACTGACCTTTTTTTTGTTAAACAGTGGGCTGACATCAGTGTTCTTCCACTATGAAGGAATGATGGACGTGCAAACAGAAATATTGCAGAATTATGAACGATTGGGATAAATTATACCAGCAGCTAAATGAATGAAGCCGATAGAGAACAAGTAGAGATCGTATTTCAGAGAAGAGAACGAGTAGAAGCGAAGTGCCATGAAGAACCATTTTACCAACATTAGAGCAAGGACTGGACATGTTGGAAACATGTTTGCAAAAATATGTTTGTTTTAAATTGTACGTAGAAGTAGGCAATAACGTAACTGTGGGAGCTAAGCTGTTTGACTATTTAAAATACCTCTTAAGTAGTGACGGAAGAGATGATTTTGCGCTCCTGAAACTGTTGAGAGTGGGCCTTCCTAATTGAGGCTTTACACCGCATAAGTCTCCTTTGTCAGCAGCTAATTCTCACATTTAGCTTCTGTGCAAGTCATTTAAATGATAATTACACAACAAACATTACAGTAGTCATGTTCAGCTAATACTATTGAATAGCTGTACTCCTCATACCTTACAGGGAAATCTGACAAGCTGCGCGTATAAACTAGTTGGAACTCTCTTGTTCAGTACGGGGTTCCTGATCTTATTTTTGAGCATTTGGAGCCGGTTGCAGCAGGCACCGCGGGTTTGATGGACACAAACGCAGTGATGCCCACCCCAACATCCGCTCCAATTCTCAGAGACTCTGTTACCTGCCCTGTATCCGATGATTGTGTAAGCCTAATTTCATGGAATATAGCTGGCTTGGCCAATAAGTTAGGAGATTCAGTATGGTTATCTTTCATCAAAAAATTTAGCATTGTGTGTCTTCAAGAGACTTGGTTGGAGGATAAAAACGTTCATATCGAAGGTTTTCTAAGTTTCATTACCCCAGCGGTCGCTTCGATTAGGGGCAGAGCTAAGGGCGGCTTGGCCACCTTTATTAACCTGGGTTTGCTCTGTAAATTAAGTAATTGTCACAACGATAATCTGAATATTCAGATGATTGACCTAAAAAATGGCAGGAATGTGTTGACCATGGTTAACTTTTATAATGCTAATAGCAGTAACGATGTATGTAACATTGCTTCCTTAACAGAATTTTTGAGCAAAAATGTTTACACTGTATCACGGCATCTGTTGATAGTAGGTGATTTTAATGTCCAACCATGTGGTAACCCAGCCAGTACCCCAATGGGTTCCTTAGGGTGTAATAATGTTGAAGGTTTTCACTTCTCTCACACTAGGGGTGGCAAGAACTTAAATGACTTAGTGAATGAATATAATCTGACTGTAGCTATGTCGTTGGTTCCCGACACAAACATTTTTGACACCCCAACCTTTAAAGGACATGGGCAGGGATCCTTCATTGATCATATACTTGTATCCTCAGATCTTGTACAATGGGTCTCGCACTTTACTATCCATACCAGTGTATACAGTGATCATAATCCCCTTGTCATTAATATGGGCGGGCCTTTACTTATAAAGCGACAGTCGCGCCCTGATTATGGCACGCTAAGTTGCGTAAATGGCAGACGCCGCATTAAATGGACAATGATAAACCAAGACACTTTATACCCCAAAATAACCAGTGCGTGTAAAGAGGAACTGTCTGCATGTCTATCCTCTGACTCAACCCCCTCGAATATTCTGACTAGGTTTGAGGGGCTGGTCACTAAAATTGGCCCCATGCTCACAGCGCCAACAAAGGGGCAAAGTGGGAAAAATTCCAAATGGTTTGATCATAATTGTTCAAAGGCAAGTAGGGATCTGAAATATGCTTTAAAAATTAAACCTAGAGATTCTGACTTGATAAAAAACCTTCGCTTGGCTTATAGGAAAGAAATAGCTGTTAGAAAAAAGGAAATTAAGGTAAACGTTATTGAATCCCTTTTAGACCCCTCAGTGCTGGGGAACAGCAGTAAGTTTTGGCAAATAATTAACAAACCTTTGTTTGTTAATCTAAATGACACAGCTCTTGGCACAAACATCCCAGAGGGGGAGTGGGTGATTCACTTCAGCACAATTTTTAAGAGCAATGAGCATTGGGAAGATCATGATTTTTTAACACCAACTGTGATCCCATTATGTTTTACAGTAAATGAGATTGTTAGGGGAATACAGGGTCTAACCAGCAACAAGGCCCCGGGCCCGGACGGATTGCCGCCGGACCTGTTCAAATCTAGCATCCCCTTTTGGGCTCCAGTTCTCACGGCTGTAATAAATGCAGCGGTGATAACGGGGTGCCCAAAATCATGGGGTCTATCGACTATAGTCCCCGTTTTTAAAAAGGGCGATCGCAGCAGCCCGTTATGTTACAGGCCAATTTCTTTAATAAATTCAGTAGCTAAAGTGGTAGGGGGTGTAATTCTTAACAGGTTATCCACATGGGCTAAAGATAATAACATCCTCTCACCTATACAATATGGGTTCAGACCAGGCCATTCGACCATCACACAGTGCTTGAACCTATACCTGATTCTAAGCAAATATACCCTGGCGAGGCAAGGCACTGTCTACATGGCATTTATGGACTTGTCGTCCGCTTTGACTGTGTAGACAGGAGCTTATTATGGGCCACCTTGCTGAGAATGGGTGTAGAGAGGAATCTTGTCAACTTCCTTGCCGATCTGCACTCAGATACAAGAGCAAACGTCTGTTACACTCAAGATCTTAAAGTAACGGACGAATTTAAAATAAACCGGGGTGTTCGACAAGGCTGTATTTTGGCCCCATTCCTCTTTAACCTGTACATTAATGAATTGGGGGAATTTCTCTTAAACGTAGAAGCAGATTACCCCCTTGTTGAGCGCAAAGGGGTACCTGTATTACTCTACGCCGACGACGCTGTTCTCATATCGAGAACAGCAATCGGTCTCCAGAAATTACTAAATTCCTTTTATAAATTTATGGAGTCACGTGGTCTAAGTATAAATAATTCCAAATCCTACGTTATGAAAACAGGAAAGGGCACCCGGAAAACTGACTCCTTTAGTATAAATGGGGAGAAAATCCCATCAACTAACTTCTTCTCATACCTTGGGGTCCTGTTAGATCATAAACTGTCATGGGGCCCAGCAGTCTCTAAAAAGAAGGGAGAAACAAAAAGGGTTAATGCGGCCATTCTTGGCTTCGCAAAAAAAATCGGCAATTGCCCTACGGCCGCATTGCTTAAACTGTACCAGGCAAAAAGTGTTGCTGTTGCCTGCTATGGGAGCGAGCTCTGGGGCTATCGCAAGATTAAAGACCTAGAGGTTACAGAAAATAACTTCCTAAAAAAGACTCTGAGGCTGCCAAGGGGTACTGGGAACTACTCTGTACATGAAGAGTTGGGGATCCCCTATTTAGGCGATAGAATAGCAGTAAGTCCTGTTTTGTGCTGGCTGAATTGTTGGCTTAACACTGACATTCCACTAACACATGCCCTATTGAAAGAAGCCTTACAGCTAGACGGGAGGTTCAAAGTACCATGGGTGAAGTATATAAAGGATTGCTTAACGGCAATTGGTCGGCCGGACCTGTTTCACGCTCCAAACTCAATTATAAAATCTGATGTTATCTCTGTCAAGAACGCTATACTATTGTTAAGATGTACTGACAGAGAAGAGGTTGAGATACAGAAGGCCAGTGTAAGGAAACACTTACTATTAAAAACATGTCCACAAATGGAACCTTACCTGACATGGCCCATGACTAGTTATGAACTGTTTCTGCTAATAAGGTTCCGTTTTGATCTATACCATCTCCTACTGGCAGTACCAAGTGGGGCTCAACGGGGTGAAGTGTTGCCAGCTTGTGGCTGCGACGGAAAGTCTCCTCAAGATCTGGCACACTTTCTTTTTATTTGCCCCTATTATTCCATCCCACGGAAATTATATCTTAAACCGTGCCTTAAAAAATTGAGTTTTGCACAAATTAAGCCAGCACTTTACTATTTACAACTACTGAAGAGTGAATGTACATTATTTGTCTGTAACTTTTTTAAAAAAGCCATCTGTTTTAGGAAAAGTATGGATGGCTAATTACGCTGCAATGTTTTAGGTACTTTTTTAAGAATACAGTTATTTATACTTTTAACCAAATTCTGCCCATGCTCACAGTGTCTGATGTATCACCATTTCCTTCGTACTGTATATCATGTCATTATTTGCCATATGAAATTAATTGTTTGTAATGTTTTTAAATGCGTACTTAAAAATTGTACTTTTATGATTGTAAAATAAAGATTTTTAAATTGAATTGAATTGAACTAGTTGGAATGTAGCTCCTTATCAGCAAGCTATCTAGTGCTGCAGTCTGGCTCTATGTCTTGCATGGCCAAATACAATTTGCCTTTGACACGTTTAGTTTTGCTTTGCATACAATGTGTTATTGGGGATTATTCTAGCACTTTTTTACTGTATTTATCAACACATATGTGTTATATTTTCTGATGCTCATGCATGTTTAGAGTTTATTCCTGCTTCTACAGTGTATGATGTCTATATTGGCCATCCTCAAGCTGGGCAGTGTACGTAAGCTGAAACCTTTACATGCATGGGCATTTGTGGTATTTGTCTGAAAGGGTACTTTTAAAGATGGATAAAGATCTGAGCGTTGGAGAAATCACAGCATAACACCTTGTCCCCAAAATCCCAAACACATTGAATTTACCCTTGATTGTGGGGTCTAGTTGAGTCTGGCACTGCAGGCCACACACGGGGTGAGGTTTAATCTCTCCTTTATGTACTTGGGCACATTGGCTTGCCCCATATTTGGTGGGACATGGAAAAAGCAACTTCTACAATATAAAAGCCACACAAACTATACCGCAGTGCAAGAAAATCCCCCAGATCCAAACAGCTGATATAAGAGAACACTCCTCTACAAACAGCAACGCATCCCATTGTCTGCCATTTTCCAAATTTATAGTTTCATGAGAATACTTATCAATTATACTGTGTACGTGTTTTGTAATGTAAGCACTTATTTGCAGCATAAAACTTAGGTAAAGGATCTGTGACAACAGAACTGCTAGCAAGAAGTTATCAATACTTAAACAGTCTTCAAATCAAGTAGACATTTTCATCAGTCATTTATGCCGTCTGTAGCCGTGGACCTGCAGACATTTACCGTGAAATACTTGGAGGCTTAAAGTGACTGAAATGAATGAGCCAGACAATGTGTTGGCGATTTTATCAGTAGCATTTAGTGTACATGTTTTATCATTCATACTATGGGCATCTTTACTGCAAGGTCATAAGGAAATTAGAAACAAAAACAACAGTATTTATTTAGGATTTTTTTAAAACACTACACGTTGCCTACTTGGGCCAATTCAATGTGCTGCAATAGAAGGACAAAATATACTCAAAAAGTTGTCAAACCAGGGGAGTCTAGCCAGACTATTTTAGATGTAATTCTGCTAAACCTGAGGTAAAAGGCGTTTGTATAACCTACAACTAAAACTGATATGAACAGCATTATGTTGCTGAATTCGTTTTTTGCTGTAGGTGGCAGCTTGAGTGTTTAGTTGTACACTGTTCTCAGAAAGTATTCATTTTCGTTTAGTATGATGTGTGCACTGAACAGACTATAATCTGCCCTCTGGAAGAGTACAGCGTGTATTCACAAATTGATTTTTTTGGCTGTAAATATATGTCTACGGCAGAAAATGTCTCATTTATGCCTGCCATGAATTCACTATAGTAAAATATATGTCTACAGCAGAAAATGTCTCATTTATGCCTGCCATGAATACCCTATAATAAATGGCATTTACTATTGTGGATTTCTCAAGCATAAGTGTGGAAAAATCTGAAGCGGGAAACCACATTTAATGGATGGGAAGTTGTGGACTCAAGGTTTTGTTTGCCTTAGAAGTTTAGAAACACCCACAAACAAATACACTATTCCCAAACTAGTCTTATATCTCACTGCCAGGAAGGGAAGGGGATGAATCACAATGCACAGATTTGCTGGGGGTGTTGGGGAAGGGATTGCTCCAAGGGAAAAATAGTTTCTCCACAAATAATAAAACAAACATTTGCACTAGAGACCACTGTTCCCCCGAGTGGAAATCTATAATGTGTTGCTTTGCAGGCATGCTATAGGAATGTTTGTGAATAGAAAAACATGAAAGCATTTTCATTAGGACATGGAAATCCCCACGTAACTTTAAATCTTTCTTACAAATAGGCTACAATATTCCTTCTTGTAACTTCACTGAGTGCACTCCATACACTTTCAGATGTAGTCCTTTCTGTGCATTAACCAACTGATGACATTGCCTTCTATGCGACAGCCCGACCTGACTCAGTTGGGCCGCTTCTGGACTCATGATTTACAAACCCCTGCGTGGGCTGAAGTGCGGGATTGTCGCATGTTTCTTTTCCATGATTCCATTTCCCCTTTTTCTCATTGAACAATTAAAATACTTTTGACAAAAAAAAGTCAAACAAACAACATGCCCTAGCTAGCAGAGGCTGCCCCCCCCGAAGGGCGCCTCACGGGCCGGAGACATAACAGATGTCGTGAACACAGAAAAACGAGTTTCGGCTGCCACAGCATGCACAACACAAAGGGGAATCCTCCCCACAACATCCCCTCCCCCGGACAAAATGCGTACCAAGCGTGGGGCAAAAATAGCCTGGCCAAGCAAAAAGACTGATGATGGTTTGAACTATTCAATGGGGGTAGTCCGCCTCTGGCCAAAGCCAACAAGGGGGGTTGTAAAGACACTGCTGCCCCTCAGCACAGGTTACTTTCTGGAGTTGAGGGCAGTGCGCTGAGCAATTTTGAGAAGAAATCATGAGCTTCTGAACGGACATAACCTATATCTTTGAACTTACAAAGTATTCAAGTAAGTTTCTTGATCTATGTTTATTGGTTAAATACGATATGGTGGACATTGAGTCAAATAGGTAACAATGTTTTGCAGGCTTTTCTGATAAATTAAGAGTATGGATATGCCCTTAACCAAAATAGGAATCAAACTAAACTTAAATAATAACTGATACAGGGACTAATGGGTGATCCATCATAAATATTAATAAAGATTCAACTGCTGATTATTAGAATGATAATAATGAGATCCATGTTAGACTGGTGGCCTTTCAAAATATTTGCATTGAATATATACATATGTATTTTTATATTATAATTCTTGTAGAACTAGTGGGTTTTATAAACTGGCAACAGTTACATGAATGTGTACCTTTTACATTTCAAGGTATGCGTATATTTTTCTATGATGGCTATCATGGGATGAAAGACATTTGAACATTGATTTTGGTTAAGTGTAACCCCAATACTTGTTGTAAATCATGGATTTGATCTCTGGAACAATGGTATGGAAGAGAATCCCTTCTTGTATATTCTGCTTCTTAAATGCGAGATGTCTCCTTCTCTTTCCTTAGCTGTGCAGGACACCGGGAATGTATGTAGTTTATGTACGCACTTAAGTTTAGTTACATTCTAAATATTCAGAAAAATCATATTTTTTCTCGCACCTATTCCATTTAAAAATGTTTTTCCAAGAAATGATCTTTGCGCTTGTCCTCATAATGATCTGGTTCCTATGTTTTAAATGTTTTTATTCAGTGTTGTAAATAGAGTCTGTTTATGTACTTTTGTAGCCCTGAAGAAGTCTGCTTGAGGACGAAACGCGTTCGCGATTTTGGATTTTAAAGAATTCGAATAAAGAATGACTTTTAACAACGCAACATCTTACCGACTTTTTTCTCTTGGGAAAACAACTGTTTATTGTAAATCAGTTGCATTGTGAATATGATCTGATAATGACATGTACTTAACACATGGAAGTGTGCAGGGCTTTTTTGCTTATATTGTATAAGAGTGACTAGAAAGTTCTTTCTTGTTTCTCTATTTAGGACTGAGTCCTAAGCCCATTGCACCTTATTTTGCTTTATATTATTATCAGGGACATTAGGACTGGTGCAGGTTTTAATGATTTGATCCCCATCTCTGTGTGCCACATTTTTGAGAAAAAGATTTACCTAGAGCGCCATCATGTCTGTTGTCCGGAGACCTGCTGGTGCATTGCCACGCACAGCATCACAACCCGCCAGCGGAACACTATGGCACGGTCTGCAGGCGGTGAACAGAAGGAAGGGGGCAATGCCGCGGCCAACATCGGAACCATGCGGAGGATGGCCAGAAGTGGTGAGAACCTGGCTAGTGAACCGCAGTGGCCTGACTGCTGGAAAAGAGCAGTCTGCAGGTGGCAAACAGTGGGAGGTGGGCGCTGCTGCGCAGCACCAAGGAGTGTCACAAAGGAGGTGAGCGGAAGCAACGCCCGTCCAGCACCTGGAAGAGTAAAGGGGCAGGCTGCAGCAGAGTGGGACCCAGCAGAAGTAAGCATCCGGCCGGTGGAGGACAGCTGGGGACACAGCAACGCGACTCAACATGGCCAGTGCTGGGTTACAGTGGGACTGCCTCTGGTATCACCACTCACCCACTAGAAGTTGGGAAGGGGCAGCTGGAATTTTAAAGGCACAGCACGGACGCCACAAGGACAATAGTGCAAGCCTGCTAAAGTAGCAGGCAGGACTCATACTAGTTTTTGGTGTATAAGAAGACTGGCAGCACCCCGCTGGGATCCACAAGGAGCAGAGGGGGTAGCTAATTTCTAGGGCAACTGTAACACTCTCCTTCTGGATGGCAAAAGCCCTTGCAGAAAAATGAGGAGCCTTGAAAGCCATGGGGAAGCAACAGTGAACAAGTGGCTAGAGAGGGCTGTGGACATCTCTTCCAGAACAACGAAACCCAGTCCCCGCAAGCACTAGAAAACAGATACCTATGGGGCAATATGAACCGGCCCCCAGAGGGCAATACCACCGACACTGAATACTACGGCACGGGAAGCCGGCCCACCACAAAGCAAAAGCATGGAAAACCACGATGCAGGTAACCAACCAGGCGAACTAGAGGAATTGCTTCAATGGATACGGGCAGCATCCATGAAGCAAGGCACTTGGTGGCCCCAACCACACCTGGACAAGTACCCGGGCGGAAGGCCAATCCAACAGCATAAGTGTGGATCAGCAGGCACCAAAGGAGTGCCAGCTACTTTGAAGTGTCAGAGACCCACTAGGAAAGCATCAAAGAAGGCAGAGGGGAAGAGAGTGCACAAACAGATGGACCCGCTGTCTGTAGCCATCCCAGCACTGGTGGGGCCCAGCAGCAAAGCCAACAACACAGCTGCAGGTGGTGAGCATATTGGCACAAACGTATAAGAGTGTTTGAAGTGAAATGCTCCCTTGTTTTTTAATAGCTTAGGCACACAGGGTTAGGGTAATGCTGGCACGCTGGGGGGAGGGTCCAGGCTTCCATGGCACCTCTTTAAACTAGGGTGCCTATGGCTAGGACGGCTGCAGGGGCAGCAGGATGACCGAGCTAGGGAGGTCATCTGGCCAGGGGCAGCAAGCGGCCAGACAGGACAGCAGAGGGAGGTTACTGTTCCCTTTGACAGCTTGGGCCAGAGTAACTAGTGTAGGCTACCTAGCACTAGTGTGGCAAGTCCCCGAGACATATGCTAGGCAGTCACCAGGACAGCCATCAATGAACACTAGAGCGACCGGGCTGTCAAACCTCATCCTGCTAGCATTAAAGGAGAATATCGGAAGGAATGAGTTTATTGAAAATTTTTCACTGAAAGAATTACAGTTAGATGGGTTAGATCTAACACTGTGTGACATAAAAGAGGAAGACAGGAGGAAAAGGTAGAGAAAGGAGAGCAATTTTGATAATTGGTTGGAAGCATCCAGAATAATAGCATGTATTATTGTAGAGAGGTTTCCACTTTGTGCAGTGGCCCTCTAGCTGTAATACACCCAGAGATGGAATGGAATGAGGAGGATGTTTCAGGAGCCTTTCAGAAGCTCTCCCTGGTGAGAGGTACTGGGGCTGCGAGCGACTGAAACTGAAAGAAATAGCGATTTTAGGCAGCAAATTGTCACGATTACGAGCACAGTAATCAGAGCGTTTTTATTCCAATTTTAAACTCGCTGTATTTTCAACCTTTGGGGGGCTGTCAGCTAAGGGGAATTGAGTATCAGGCACACTGACATCCTTGACACCTACTCTTCCTCTCCCTCTCAGCCCAGCCGTCTTCTTCCAGCACCCGGCGGCGGTGGGCGCCATATTGAGCGAGGCAGGTGAGGTCAGCGCTCTAGTCGCGCCGTCCTCCCGCCCTTCTGTTGTATTTAGGGAGCCCTGCCCTGCGCTCTGCGCCTTTCAGAAGCTCTCCCTGGTGAGAGGTACTGGGGCTGCGAGCGACTGAAACTGAAAGAAATAGCGATTTTAGGCAGCAAATTGTCACGATTACGAGCACAGTAATCTGAGCGTTTTTATTCCAATTTTAAACTCGCTGTATTTTCAACCTTTGGGGGGCTGTCAGCTAAGGGGAATTGAGTATCAGGCACACTGACATCCTTGACACCTACTCTTCCTCTCCCTCTCAGCCCAGCCATCTTCTTCCAGCACCCGGCGGCGGTGGGCGCCATATTGAGCGAGGCAGGTGAGGTCAGCGCTCTAGTCGCGCCGTCCTCCCGCCCTTCTGTTGTATTTAGGGAGCCCTGCCCTGCGCTCTGCGCCTTTCAGAAGCTCTCCCTGGTGAGAGGTACTGGGGCTGCGAGCGACTGAAACTGAAAGAAATAGCGATTTTAGGCAGCAAATTGTCACGATTACGAGCACAGTAATCTGAGCGTTTTTATTCCAATTTTAAACTCGCTGTATTTTCAACCTTTGGGGGGCTGTCAGCTAAGGGGAATTGAGTATCAGGCACACTGACATCCTTGACACCTACTCTTCCTCTCCCTCTCAGCCCAGCCGTCTTCTTCCAGCACCCGGCGGCGGTGGGCGCCATATTGAGCGAGGCAGGTGAGGTCAGCGCTCTAGTCGCGCCGTCCTCCCACCCTTCTTCCTCTGCATAAATGTGCAATCCGGCCAGACGGCGCAGCGGGCTGGCGCAGCGGGCGCGCCGGGCGCGCGCCGAAGCCGCGCCAAAGCCAAGCCCGTCTGCGCCCGTCCGCGCCAGAACGGCGCCGGGCGCGGGCCATGCTGCCCAATTCAACCCTGTTCTCAGGTATGACTCTAACACGCTACTCGCTATGCGCCCGACAACAGCAAGCCATAGCTGCAGGGATCACCGTCCCATTGTTCACCTCTGGGGACCATTCTCATGCCGCTTCTGTAGATGGTCATCCTTGGGACCCACTGGCATTATCCCACACCCTTCCCCTCCACCTTCACATAAGCCAATTACCTTTCGTTGTGGACTCATTAACGCCAGATCCCTAGCTTGTCATGGACAAGATACCCATGACCTCGTACTTTCCCATGATCTAGACGCACTGTTTATCACCGAGTCATGGCTAAATGACTCATCAAATCCTGATCTGGCAACTGCCCTCCCCCCTGATTTCACGATTCTCAGACGAGATAGACCAGTCGGCAGGGGAGGCGGGTTAGCCATCATCATCAGAAAAGATGTTAGATACCACACATTTGAACTGACCTCACTCAAGGACTGTGAGAGTTTAGGCTTTGTGATTCACATTAACTCCTCTACCTCTTTTACGGGTGGACTTGTGTACCGCCCCCCCGGAAACGCCACGCCTTTCCTGGACTCCCTGGATGACACTCTTGGATCTCTCCTGACCCATTACCCCAGCTTTACTCTTCTCGGCGATTTCAATCTTCATTTGGAATCCCGCGTAGACCCCCACACTTTAACTTTTCAACAATCCCTTGATATCTTTGGTCTTTCTCAACTGGTCGTGCCCCCCACGCACTCTGCCGGACACACATTAGATGGCATTTGCACCAATTCAGCCACTCTAACTGTATCCCCCCCAATCCCACAAATTTGGACTGACCATCATTTTATACCTTTTTTCATCAAGGCAAAACCCTCTCCCCATCCACACATTAAGAATTCCCCTTCAACCTTTGCGATAAACTGGAAGAAAGTAGCTGAGTCCATTAAGTCTCATCCTCAGCTCCCTACCCATCCTCCCACTATCGTAGGAGATGTATCGCAAGATTCCAAAAATTTCCATATCTGGATCAATAAACTGGTTCTGGATAAGTCCAACTCAACTAACCAAAAACCAATCTCCCATAAAAGGAAGCCCAATGCCCCGTGGTATACTCAGGCCCTCACCGATAGCCATCGTACGTGTAGGATTCTTGAAAGAGAGTGGAGGAAAACATACGACCCCACCTCCAGAACCCTATACATTCGGCAGAGGAAACTATACCTGTCCCACATAAAGAAAGCCAAAAAAGAGTTTTTCACCACAGCTATAGAAGTAGCTAATCAAAAACAACAAACCATTTTCAATATTGTTAAGTCTTTCACCCACCCCAAAGCCCTGGCATTGGAAATCCCCCCATCTCAAACTCTCTGTAACCAAATCGCTGATTTCTTTGTTGAGAAAATTAATAACATCCACAAGGATTTCCCTCCCCCTGCCACCCCCCCTTACCTCACAACACTGATTCACCCTCTTTTTGTAATTTTTCACCAGTATCCCTGCTTCAATCCCAGAAGGCCATCATGACCTGCCGTTCGGGTGCCCCCACCGACTCCTGTCCCCCGGCTATCCTCCATCTTCTCATTGAGGCCGTCAACCCCCTTATTAATTCCATCATTAATCAATCCCTCAGCTCAGGCACTGTCCCGGCTGAATGGAAGAAAGCCATTGTAAAGCCTCTAATGAAAAAACATAATAAACCCCCGACAGACCTTTCCAATATGCGCCCAATTTCCCTACTCCCAGCACTAGGCAAAATTACTGAGCAAATAGTACAGGCAGAGTTAAAAGCCTTTGTAGAAAACAACCATATTCTCCATCCACAGCAATCTGGTTTCCGCTCCGGCCATTCTACTGAAACTGCTCTGATCGAGTTATCCGACACCATTAAGTTCCTGCAGGATGAGGGGAAACACGCAGTACTCATCCTGCTCGACTTAACCGCAGCATTTGATACCATCTCTCATGCAATCCTCATCCACAGAATGCGCAAAATTGGTGTGTCGGATACCGCTCTGAAATGGATATCTTCATTTCTATCCAACAGATCACAAACAGTCTCACTTGGCCCCTTTCTCTCTAGCGAAAGAACCATTCTATCAGGTGTGCCCCAGGGGTCCATTCTTAGCCCACTTTTCTTCAATATTTACATGGCCCCCCTGCTTACCCTGATTGAATCTCATGGCATCCTCGTAACATCTTACGCTGACGACACCCAACTTGTCGTCACCATAGACAAAAAACTTCCTGATGCCGCTCTTAGATTCCAGAATTGCCTTTCCCAAGTCTTTGCGTGGCTCAATAATAACCACCTCAAGTGCAATAGCGCCAAAACTGAAATCATACCCTTAGGCAAAGACACCCTTTTCTCTCCAAAAGACTGGTGGCCCCTACACTCTGAGGCACCCCCCAGTGCAGTCTCATCGGCCCGCAATCTGGGTGTCCAATTCGACTCGTCCCTCAGTTTCGACGACCATGTGCGCATCACTGCAGGGTGTTGTTTTAACCTCATTAGACAGCTAAAGAAATTCTTCGACTTTCTCCCTATTTCTGCCAGGAAATCAGTGGCCGTGGCTCTGATCCTGTCCAGGCTTGATTATTGCAATGGTCTCCTGGCAGGTATAAAAAAGTCCACCCTCAAGAAGCTACAGAGCGTCCAGCATGCGGCGGCCAGGCTCGTTCTTGGACTTCCGAGAAGGTCCTCGGCCTCTGCGGCCCTCAACACCCTCCATTGGCTGCCCCTCCACAAAAGGATCCTTTTTAAACTCCTTGTCACTGTCTTCAAAGCCACCAAGAACACAGGCCCCTCCTACCTTGTCAAGCGCTTCCCTCAGTACATTCCATCGCGCTGCCTGAGGTCATCAGGAGCCAATCTGGTTACCATACCCAGGTTTAAGCTCAAAACGAAAGGTGGAAAAACCTTTTCATTTCTGGCGGCTAAGGCATGGAACGGCCTTCCCTCTAACCTCAGGCATGCCCCCTCAGAAAGCCTTTCCAGGAAACTCCTGAAGACCTGGATCTTCCTTCAACCCGACTCTTTGGTCCTCGCAGCCATATGATTCCTGTTCTCATCAAGCTGGTCTCTTCTGATTGCTCAGCGCCAAGATGCTCCTTCCGGAGCGATAGTCGCGCTTTATAAAAATTAATAAATATCAAATATCATCCACAAGATGCCAGGACAATGGCAGGGAAGGGTGAGCAGTCCTTTCAGAGCACCCCCTTTAAGGGGAGACACAAGACTTATTACAAACAAAAATCAAACAGCAGCTGGAAACCCCTAATCCTCTGGTAGTCCACAATTGATCTGTTGGAAGTACGAAACCAACAAATGCACATAAGGTGCATCGTACACATTTGAGCACCAATGCTTGTGATGCAGGGGGACACCCAGAGTCAGGATTCAGGTGCAGACACTGAGGCTGAGGGGGAGCAAATAAAATACAGACATTTTCAGCTAGCCAGATCCCACATCAATACCCACCAGCTCAGGAGGCTAGCCAACAGATACCAAAACTAGAAAGATGCAGCCCTATTGGTGAAAGGCTTTGAGGGATTTGTAATTCCATTTGAATGCCACTTGCCCATGGGCAGGATAAAAAATCTGAAATCTGCCCTAGAACATTCTGAAGTGGTGTGAGAAAAAATCAAAAAGGAGAGGATGCACAGAAGAATCGAGGACACCTTACCTTACCCACTGCCCAAGGGGTTGGTGACCTCGCCTCTGGGGGTGGTACCTCAGAAACAGTTAGGACAGTTCAGGCTCATCCATCACCTCTCTTTCCCGGAGGGCACATTGGTAAATGATGGGATCAGCCCAGAGGCATGGGTTATCGGTAGAGGGGTCCTCATGGCAAAAGCAGATATCGAGATTACATTCTGCCTCCTCCCGGTGACCTGGTGAGTTTTCATTTACTGGGCTGCCAGTGGAATTGGGCAACCTTCTTTGACAAGGCAATGAAAATGGCCTGCTCTGTGTCTTGTTCCTACTTCGAGAAAATGAGCGCCTTCATGCCCTGCATGATAGGCACCCACTGGGAGGCAAGCTGCACTATCTCGATGAATGAATATTACATTTATAAAGATTTCTTATTTGTGGGTCGAGCACGATCCAGTGAATGCATGGACACAGGCAGCATTCGAAACCTGGCCAGAGAGCTGAGAGTACCCCTGGTGGTGGAGAAAACAGTGTGTTCCACTCCCGAGCTCACATATAAGTAAACTTAGAAACTGGAATGTCCAGGCATCCAAGGGAAAAAGTGAAGGAGTTCAGAGAGGAGATGAGGGCAATGTACGGCAGGGAGAAGGCAACACTCTTGAAACTGCAAAGGCTGATCAGCGAACTCAACTTTCCTATAGAGTCAACCGGAAAGGGTGGGTGTTTTTAAGGCATCTAAAACAGCTAAGCTCAGTGAAAAGCACCATCACGTAATTCTAGGTGCAGGAGTAAAAAGGATCTGCTCACGTGGGACTCATTTCACGCAGACTTCATTGGGTCACTAATATGGAGAGAAGGCTGGTTAACAATCAGAGAGATAGCCCTATTCACTGACACAGCCACAGCAGCATAGGTTTTGGGGCAATACTTGGGAGAAAGTAATGCGCAGGGCAATGGCCCCAGAGATGGCCTGAGTTGGGCATCACCAGCAGCATCACGTTCCTGGAGCTATTCCCCATAGTGGTTGCACTGTCAGTCTGAAAAAAGGAATCTGAGGGACATGAAGCTGACGCTCCGGTCAGATAACAAATTGTAGTCCAGGCGATCAACAAATGTACGGGCATGTGCCCTCATATACTTAGATTAATGCGTTGCATGGTTAAATTGCAGCTGGAAGGACACCTAAAGCTCAAGGTTCAACATATTCCAGGGGCGGTGAATTCAGAGGCTGATGCACTCTAATGTACACAGATGGGCAAGTACAGAGACTTAGCACCAGAGGCAGAAATGAGGATGACCCCTTTCCCAGTAGAGTTGAGGGGGCTTGTCCAACAGGCTCTCACCGCTGAAGCAGAGAACCGTTATAGGAAATACACAGTAATGCGGGTCGGGGGTCTTAAGACACTTGGCAACCCGGGAGACGCAACCAAGGCAGGTGATCTCTTCATCTTGAGGGCATACACAGAGAAAAAGTCAAAATCATGGGTGCAGGTTAACTTGACAGACCTGGCACACTTTTCAAAGATATACATGGGGCAAGCAAAATCCTACAGCCTCCCACAACATCAGTGCAGCCATGAAAGGGTGGCAAAGAATAGAGATTGAAAAATTGGAAACACGACGACCCATAGACTTCAGGAAATTACCCTGCTAATGAACACACTGGGAGAGGTGGCAGAATACATATCAGAGGTGACACTTTTCAAGGCTGCCTTGGCAACAGCATTTTTTAGGGCATTTAGGGTTAGTAGGCACGTGGCCCCTGCAAAAACTGGTACACCCAAGAGGTGCCTCCAGCCAGCCGATATCAAGCCAGTGATAGATCTGCTGCTGATTGGGGGTCAAAGAGAGACCAGACATGCAAAGGGGCCTGGGTGAAACTGGAATGCATAGAGGATTCCAGATAATGCGTAGTTTGCTGTCACTTAGCGTACATGGGGATATGGCCAACATGCGAGGCTCCACCATTTATGGCCAGAATGGGGGACTTGTTGAGCAAATTTCAGCTCACAGCGGTCATGCACAAAACTCTGAGCAGAGCAGGTCTCCCAAACGCATCGTTTGGATCACATTCCTTTAGGATTGGGGCAGCTACATTGGTAGCACAACAATGGATGATAGAAACCGGGATCAAGACGGCGGGCAGGTGGTGGTCAAAAACACATTAAACTTGTGAGACCACAGGTAATATCAAAAAATAATTTAACTGAGAGCCATGCAAACTTACAATTTGATTGTTGCCTCAGCAGAGAGTTGCCCAGGCTGCTTTGGGTACTCGGTCATTCCTATATCAACCAGCTGCATACATGGTGGTTGCGCAGCAGTCACAAACAAACGTAAGCCCATGTGTGAGGTTGTGGATCCACTCAGGGATGAAATGGAAACAGTGGCAGCCTGGTACCCAGACGTTATAGTGATACACCAGGGAGGTAAAAATCTCCACACAGCTGGGGAGGAGGAACCTCCTCCACACCATCCTGACAGGCCTAACGGAGGCGACCAAACTATTTTACAACACTACCATCATATCTTCCAAAATAATCACCAAGATGGTGAGGAGCCATGTCAAATAGGGCAGTCCATAACTCGAGAAGGAAGCTGACCATTGGGGTCAGCAGATTTTGCAGGATCAATGGCTTGTACAGCATCAGGCACAGACCGATCAACCTGGGCTGTTCAGAGCTCTACACCCAGAATGGGGTGCATCTGTCAGAGGAAGGAATTAAAGTTTTTTGGGCCAACAGATGGGGAGCCAGGGAACTGGTGGGCTGCCCCTAAAAGGGGAGGAGTTGACAGACAAGAAGGAAGGGGGGAGTCACAGAGAGACGGAAGACAGAAAGGAGATAAGGAGGGGTACATGTTGTTGTTTATGGAGGCACCCCGGCTGGGTGGTATGCTGGAGGAAGGCCACTCCCCTGGGTATGCGTTATGGCAGGGTGACTAGACTGAAAGGGGGACAAAACAGAGATGGCACTTGCAGCCCAGACCAACCGGAAGGTAGGGCACACAATGGGCAAACAATTTAGCGAGTTGGAGCCTAACTCAAGGAAGAGGCTAACCCCTACCCAAGCGGCGTGAAGACCAACAGAGAACTTTTTGACCCCATAAAAACATCATGTAAGATTTATGACCTGTCAGCCGTGGGAAGATGACATATCACATGATTTATGAGTATGGCAAAAAGATTTATGACCACAAAAATGGACTTATAACGAACTATCAGGCTGATGATTTATGAACTTGTAAAATGAGCAGAATGATTTAAGACAGTGATTTGTGGCCGGTCAAACCGGGTATGACCACGGCAATGTATTGTAAAAAGTATTTCATGCATAATATGCAAATAAACTGCAGAAAAAATTGACCACAAAGTAACAAGGCACAAAGCGTATTGGCAAATATTATTGAATATATGTAAGGAATTGCATGTATGGCAGTCTGGAGTGGGGGCTTCACAGGCTAGTACGATTATGGCTGCGAGGGATACAGAAAAGCCAGTTTGGGCCCCCACAGTGTGCCCAAAGACAGAGGGGGGGTCCTCTCGCCACACCACCTACCCAAAAAAAATGTGCGCCAAGTGTGGTGCAAAAAATTGCCTGGCCAATCAAAAGGCAGGTGATAGTTTGAACCCCCAATGGGGGACACAGCTTCTGGCCAAAGGGAACAACGTGGTTGTAAGCGCACCTCTGGCCTCAGCACAGGTTACTTTTTGGAGCTGGGGCAGTTAGCTGCGCAATTCCAAGACCCACACCTAACAACAGTCACAGTGCTGGACTGTAGACGAGGCAGATAAGAAGGGGTATAATCATTGTTTATGGAGGCATACCGGAGGGGTGTTTTGCAGGAGCAAGGCCACTCCTCTGGGGATTCCTTACAGCACGGTGAGTAGGCCGAAAGGGGGGAGCGAATGGAGACGGCACTCACAGCCCAGACCTGCTGGATGGCAGGGTTCAAAATGGACAAACAAGGTAGTGAGTTGGGGCCTAACCCCAGGGAGAAGCAACCCCCCTCACGCAATTGGCGTGAAAATCAACATAGAACTTTATTAACCCATAAAAATTGCATGTATGATTTATGACCTGTCAAACATGGGAAGATGACATGCAACATGATTTATGAGTATGGCAAAATAATTTAGGACCACAAAACTGGACTGATGATTTATGAGCTTGTGGGGGCGTGGCTAAGGCGCAGATGGGGATGGCGGTGTGAGCCGATAGCTCCGCGCCCGATCCCACTTCTAATCCTGACTTATTATCCTGATCGTGGTCCGCGATAGCGGAGCTTCAATCGGACCACCAGGGGCACGCTCCAGGATCGTTATTGTGGCGGAAGGGGGCCCCGTAGCACCGCTGGAGCTGAGTGAGGAGCAGGGAGAGCGGTGACCAAGCTGGCAAGATGGGGGTGCCCACCGGAGGACTGCGGTGACCCGCAGTGAGTGAACTGCTGCAAGCTTTGTGGGGGGCATTCCCTGTGATGCGACAGAAGTGCGGAGTGCAGCCTGCGACCGGACTCCCTTGGACGGGCGGCCCGCGGCGTTATACGGGTGAGAACCGCATCAGCCCTGGGGACAAAGACCGGCGAGGAGTGCTGGGATGGCGGCCATCGGCGGGACCTGGTGAGGAGCACAGCCCGCACGGAGCTGCGATCGGCGGATCCCTGTATGACTCGTAGCACCTGGGACGATTGAGAGGAAAGGAGCGGTGCTTAGCCGGCATATGGAATCTTGACCCCTGAGGCACTTGTGCGACACACAGTGCGCAGGCGGGGGACCGATGATTGCTGGACAGCCGGGCGGTCTGAGTCCCTGGTGGAGAGAGGGAGACGGCGAGAAGCGAGATCGGCGGCAGGGAGAACAGCGGGCGGCTGGCGGACGGCTCATCACGGCGGCATTGGTGAGTGTGGGGCTGCTGTCCTAACCCCGTCCTCCGGTGCAGAAGAGGCGGGGGCGGGGCGGGCCTGCGGTGCCACACAGAAAGCGGGTGTGGAACAGCAGCGACAGGCGTCGTAACAGTGATACCTGGGGGACGTGTGGCCGGCAATCTGCTCTCACCCTTGGCCCCCTTTCAATGTTGAAAGCCCTGAGGGTTTGTGGGCTGGTGAACACACGATGTGCCCGAAGCCATTGGCCTGAACGCCTGTTGTGCCCTCTCCAATGAATGAGCCTGGACATGGCCACAGAGAGTTAGGCCTGGGGTAGCAGGGTGTGAGATTGACATACTAAGGAAGGCCAGTGGGCATGCTGTGACTGATGTGGTCAATTGGCACGGAGCACAGAGCGGAGTAGTGCACCTGTGCCCAGTGATCGCTTGCTGTCCGGAGGTGATTTAAGGATGCCATTCTAGGGGTGCTTGATGTTTGGCGGACGACCTGTGCGGGGCAGTGGAAGGCGGGAGAGCGCAAAGCAGCGAACCAGGACCTTATTTGGCTGCACGCCCCTAGCACAGTAACACGAGCACTCCTTGCAGGAAACGGCGTTGTGCAGGCGACTGCCGCTCTGTGGGATAAGGTGTGCCCTGTTCGTCACAATGAAGCCAAAGAGTAGGGCAGAGGGTGCCACGGAGCACGATGTCACCAAAGATAACAATGGGGAACCGGAGAGTACGGCGTCGGAAAGAAGGTTGAATGATCGCCTGGACAAAATACTAGAGGCCATCACAGCAACTAAGGAATCCTTGGACAACGACATCGCGCAGGTGGCGACAGGGCTGGGGCTCTTGAAAGCAGACCACTCAAAACTGGTCGACAGGGTGAAAGACACGGAACTGGTAGTTCAAGAACTGAAGCCGGCGGTGGTAACAGTAGAACACAAGATGGAGGAGGCGTTACAGCGCCTAGCAACCCTGGAAAAGAAGGCCGAGGATACGGAAAGTCGAAACAACGTCAGGGTGGTTGGCCTTCCTGAAAAAGTGGAGGGGACAGACATGGTAGCATATTTGGAAGGCTTGTTCAGGTCGCAGGTGGCCCCCTAGGGCCTCTCCTCCTTCTTCACCCTTGAGCGGGCGCATAGAGGGCCGGCCAAGCCGCCCTTACCGGGACGCCCGCCTCGCCCTGTGGTCACTAGGGTCCTTCACTTCAAGGACAGGGATTTATTGATTCAAAGGGCACGTGCAAACAGGCCTTTCAAAGTGGAGAACGGAACGGTCACACTCTTCCCGGATTATACGCAGGAGATACAGAGACGCAGGGCCTCCTATCAGTCCATCAAAAAGGAACTCAGAGATGAGGGGATCCAATACTCGCTGTTGTTTACAGCCAAATTGAGAGTCATTCTGGATGGTTCGACCCATTTCTTCCTGACACCCGAGGAAGCCTGGACATGGCTGGAATCATACAGGGTGGGCACGGACCGGAGGGGCCGGGGAGACCGGGGACAACCTAAACCACAGCGGATGCGCCAATCTCAATGTATCCGGAAGAGAAACAAGACCCAACGGGCCCTTCTGCACACACAACTGGCAGCTGATAAGCAAGACGCACTGGCGGCGATGGCGGAGATAACAGGGTCACAGCAGGAGGAGTCGAACAGAGGGTCAAACTCCGTTGAAGACAAACGACAATCGGGTACTGAACTGTCAGATGCGGACAGCACTCAGGGTCCGGAAGTGACACCTAGGTCGGCGGACGATCTGTAGACGATGTACTCTTTTCTGTGGGTCCCCGTTTCTGGGCTACATCTGAAGGGGATGGAGCCCCTGGCAATATTCCTGATCAGCATACTTGTATTCGCCACTGTGTGGGATTGAGGGGATGGGAGCTGAGGTGGGGGTTGCCACCTGTCGGAGCTGCACCACTTTCCCTTTGCCCGTAAGGCACCCTGTAGTGGCTACTACAGGTTAGTATAGTGTGAGTGGGAATGGTAGTTTGGATGGGGGCTGATATTTTTTTATTGGGTCCTGTTCTGGGGGGGAGGGTCATGGGGGTTGTATGGGGTATTCAGGCTGGAGTGGGCTGGCGAAAAATGGAGAGGGGGCTGTGGGAGAACTACTGCAATGGGGACGTTACCTGAACTGAAATGTATTACATGGAACGTGCGTGGATTACACACTAGTCCAGGCGCCACAAGGTGCATGCATATTTGGTGCGCCGTGGAATCCAAATAGCGCTGCTTCAAGAGACGCACTTTACCAAGCAAGAAAGTGCTGCATTGCAGAAGCGATGGCGGGGGCAAGTGTTTGGCACCGCCTACTCTGCGTTTGCCAGGGGAGTCCTGGTATGGGTGAGGGCGAGGATCCCGTTTCAGGCTACGAATACGGTCATTGACCCGGAGGGCAGATATGTGGCGGTGGAGGGGAGATTGTTTGCAAGGGATGTGGTGCTCTGTAGTATCTATGTGCCCAATACGGACCAGGCCCGATTCCTGGACAAATTATCAGGGACACTAGTGCATTGTCTGGCAGACCAGGTCGTACTGGGTGGAGATTTCAACTCGATAACTAATACCACATTAGACAGGTTGCATCCACCATTGGCTGACTCATAGGTCCGTCGACTAGCGAAGCAGAGGGTAGAATGGCAAGATAGGTGGGGACTGGTTGATGTGTGGTGGGGACATCACCCGACGGATAGGCACTACTCATTCTTCTCAGCACTGCACGAACAACATGTTAGGATTGATGCCATCTTATGTAGCAACTCCTTGGCGCAGCTGGCCACGCACTCGGAGTACCTGGCTAGGACCTACTCGGATCATAATCCTCAATTGGTGTCCCTCCAATGGCAGCTTGAGAGGGCGGCGATCCCGACCTGGCAATTGCAGTCAGACACCCTGGAAGATAAAGTCTTTAGTTCTGAAATTAGGAACGGTATTGAACGCTATTTCACAGAGAATAGGGGTACGGCGTCCACCAGGGCTGTGGAATGGGACGCGTTTAAGGTAGTGATGAGAGGGTTGTGCATAAGTAAGCATTCTGGGGAAAGGCTGGTGGTTCTGGCGGATGTAAAAAAGGCAGAGGTGGCGCTGCGGGAAGTGGAGAGGCAGAGGCCAGAGCAGCAGTCACTGCAGGAGCAGCTATTAGCAGCTAAAGAACTGGTAGCGGTGGAAACAGAGAGGCTTCGGAGCTATGATTACAGGCGATACCTGGAAACATTTCATGACGAGGGGGACAAGGTGGGTACTTTACTAGCAAGGATGGTGAACCCGACGACGGGTGGTTGCCCAGTTTTGAGCGGCCGTACAGAGACAGGAGAAATGGTCTATTCCCAGAGGGCGATTCTTTCGCGTTTCTTGGGATACTATGAGGCACTCTACCAGAGTCACAAGGGGGCGGGCGCGCTGGACATAGAGGACTATTTGGCGGGAACCCAGCTCCCACAGTTGGCTGAAGAAGATGCCTAGACTCTGGGCCTGGCTATATCCTTGGCGGAAGTTCGGGGAGCGATTAAGCAAATGTCTAGGAAGAAGACGCCAGGGGTGGATTGCCTACCAATAGAATTCTATGTAAAATACATCGACCTTCTGGCGCCGCACCTGGTGGAGGTATATAATGAGGCGGTAGAGTTGGGCCATTTGCCGGAATCCATAAGGGAGGCGCTGGTTGTCCCATTACTGAAACCGGGGAGGAAGAGTAGTGATGTGACCGCCTATAGACCCCTGTCTATGTTGACGGTGGATTATAAAATATTAAGCCGCATACTGGCCTCGAGACTGCTGCCCCACATGACTGCATTAATTCATGAGGATCAGGCTGGGTTTATTCCCACTAAAAATACCTAGAACAACATCCGACGTCTGATACGAGTGATGGTGGGCGCCTTAGATGCAGATGTGTTGCCGGCCGTGTTGTCCGTGGACATAGAAAAGGCATTTGATAGTCTGGAGTGGGATTACCTCGACAAGGTGTTGGAAAATTTCGGTTTAGGTGAGGGCTTCCGATGTTGGATGAGGGTATTGTATTCCCTCACTACTGCTAGAGTGCGCTTGGGTCCTGTGATATCTGCGGGGTACCCGGTGAGGAGGGGTACTAGGCAGGGATGTTCGCTTTCACCCCTGCTGTTTGCGCTCGCAATTGAACCTTTGGCGTCCCGAGCGCGTATGGGAACGGCCTACACTGGCTTCATGTGTGGTGGAACTCTGCACCACATTTCGTTGTATGCAGATGACCTGCTGTTGTTTCTGGAGAACGCAACGGATACATTACATGGGGCGGTAGACTTGCTTTCGGACTTTGGAAAGCTGTCGGGCATTAGGGTAAACTGGGCTAAAACATGCATTTTCCCGCTACGGGCAGATATGCCTCAGCCACCATTGGCGGCTGGCCTGCTGTGGGAACCATCCTGCTTTACCTATTTGGGGGTCCGGATTTATCACAGTGCTGCAGACATGTTGGAGGGGAATGTGGGACGCTGTATACGTGCCCTAAAGGGCTGTATGGAGTTTTGGGCGACTCTTCCCCTGTCGGTGGTAGGGAGAGTGGCGCTGCTGAAAATGGTGGCTTTACCCCGGCTGCTCTATTAGTTCCGTACACTGCCAATATGGGTGCCTCCATGTTTTTTCAAGGAATTGCGGACACTGACCATCGACTTCCTATGGGGACATGGACGGCGGCGTGTGGCACTAGATACGCTGTTGAGACCAAAATCGTAGGGGGGACTGGCAGTTCCGAACTTTGAACTTTACTACATAGCGGCGCAGCTGCAGATCCTGACACAGAATGTTGCTAGGGAATTTAGGGGCCCGGATCATGCCCGAGGGAAAGGGGTGCAGAGACATGTTCTCTCATATATCATCATGCAACAACCGCTTGCGCTACTGGACCTGACCCTAGAGGGAAGGACCCTGAGGTTGTGCTGGAACAGAAGTCAGAAGAGGGCGGGAGAGGTGCACCCATACGCACCGGAAATCCCACTAGTCATGTTGACAGCCCTACCGCACGGTGGGGACTGGTCCCCGCTTGCGGAATGGTAGGAGTTGGGACTTCATGTAGTAGGCGACCTATACGCTGAAGGCGAGTTGTTGCCCTTTCGGGCGATACAGGACCAATTTGGCATTCCCGATGGGAGTTACCTCTTGCACATGGTTACAACAGCGATCAGGAAGCATTGGAAATCTGGGCAGGCAGAGCCGAAGACCGCGATGGCTTGCCAATACGTAGTGATGGCGGTGGGCACCTTCAAGGCGGTCACGTGCTTGCACTCTCGGATGTTGCACAAGGGGTTGGTACCACTGACGGTCCTCAAACAAAAATGGGAGGCGAGTATGGGGAAACCTATACCAGACACAACCTGGGGGCATATTTTGAGACGAACGTGGAAGGGGTGCAGGAATGCCCGGTTCCAATAAGTGCATTTCTTTATAGTGCACAGAGCCTACCTTACACCGGGGAAGATACGGAGATATTTCCAAGCGCAGGATGCAGCGTGCCCTAGATGCTCAATGCCCGCCGCGGAACTAGATCATATGTTATGGGACTGTCCACAACTAGGGGACTATTGGTCGGAGGTGGGCACATTTCTTACTAAGATCACTGACCGGCAGGTGGAGTATGATAAGGTGACTTGTTTGCTGCTGTGGTTCCCTCATACGAAAAGGAATAAAATAACTAGCAAGTTCATTGATCTAGGTCTAATTCTAGCCCAGAGGGAAATAACCTGGCATTGGAAGTTGAGAGAGGGTCCTTCTTACAGACGGTGGGCGAACGAATTGTTTAAATGGGCCCGTAGTGAGGGTGCAGTTAGACTTCGACAGGCAGCCCGCACAGCTAATGAGAAGAGTATGGAAATGGTGCAAGCATGGGAAGAGTTAGTAAGCACACTGCACAATTATCGGGAGGCCGAAGAGGACGAGGAAAGGGAGGCATCAAATGAAGTTCCAGGTGATACGAAGATAGATGAGTGGTGATCCTGCGGGCCTCTTTCATTTGGGAGCAGAAATACCGACGTTGGGCCCACACCAGTAGTTAGCAGGGGGAGGGGGTGGGTGGGGTCGTTGAGGGCTCTGGTGTTGGCACGTAGGGGGACTGGGTGCTGAAGGTAGCAGCTGTGCCATTCAGGATAGTTGACTGATAAGGGTGGCCCCATGCTTAGAAGGTAGTACACATAGGTAGGCACCTGTACAAGGAGGCAATTAGGCGGGGGTGAGCCACATGCTTCTCAGGGTATTACTCATCCTATCATACGAGCATTAGAGCCATTTAAGTGTTGTGGTTAGGGGTTGGGGAGAATAGAAAAGCAGATGCAGGATAATTTTGCCGAGCAAATGTAATTGTCTTTGTTTGTGAGTTCTAGCTTGGCACTCTGTGACTATTGCTGCCCGGCCTCCGGGATGCGGGCTACACAGCAATGTGAAGTCTATTTTACGAATGGTGCGGACCATACCTGAGAGGCATGGCGCTCAGAACAAATGTTTGTTTGTCAACTATTTGTCTGCAATAAAAATACAGTAAAAAAAAAATGATTTATGAGCTTGTAAGATGAGAGGAATGATTTATGACAGCCCCTTGTCCTGATTTATGGCTGGTCACACCGAGAATGATCACGGCAATGTATTGTAAGAAGTATTTTATACATGTTAATCAAATAAACTGTGACCAACATTGACCACAAAGTGACAAGGCACAACACGTGTGGGCACAATGGATTGAATGTATGTAAGGAATTACACATATGGCAGTTTGGAGTAGGTTCCGGTGCAGGGTTGTGACACCTGGGCATGCACAAATTTAGAGTTGAGAGAGCCAACAAACAGATCGAGTCGAGTCAGAGCCCAGCCAAGGTTCTGTTCTGGCTTTTACAGCCCATGCACGGACTAAGCCCTCAAAATGTACATAATACAATAAACATCACATCAAATATGATACAGTCTCTTCAAAAAACATTACTTTAACACGTGTTTTCTTTGACATTAGTACATCACATGATAGCACTGTACTGAGAAGTACCTAATAAAAGTGATCGTTTTTAAACATGGAGGCAAAACAGTTGTCATGTGAACTCAGTGATTGGCCCCGGTTCTTATAAATATAGCAATATAACACTGACGTAAATCAAACATAATAGCTTTTTATACAGCTGGTTCTGAATGCATGTATTTGAAAGTGCTTTCATATGCGATAATGAAGAAAAAGGAGAATATTGAAGACAAACGAGAATCAGTTTAAAGTCTTTCCCTAACATCACACAGTTTGGATAAGTGGGAAAGCAGTGGTTAATACAGTTTTTCTGGGTTCCTTTAGTAACAATCAGCTACTGAAAGGGTATCCATTTTTCTCTTCTTTTGACCTCGAATGATAACGCTTTGTTATTATCTCTTTGTGCTTGAGGGTAGAGGAGAGTGGCAGGCAGAAGTCACATGAAAGTGCACTCGATAGGGTCTCGAAGTTCTAATGAGACCTTGAGCTGAGCCAGAGCGAGGCTTCAGGCTCGAGCCTGCCTCCAGCTTTCAGCCACTCGGCCACCACTACACGGCTCATGTTGCCCAATGTTTTTTTTCCTTTGCTATTGCCTTCTAGGCTGTGGCAGGCATACATATATCCTACATGCATATTGACATATGATACCACCTGTCATCAATATTAAATCTCAATGAATGTGTGCAGCTCTGTGAGAGATTTATAAGAATTATAATTCAAGAGATAGATTTTACATGCCCAATTGAACAACCTGTTTGAAATAGCATCAGGATAAATTAACCTCAGTCTCTGAATAGAAACACATTGCAGAATGCACCGGGAATGCATTCACATATAAGCCATTTTGAGTGAAGTATTTTGACAGCTGAGGGGAAAAAAACATATTTTTTATAAATATCAGCTGTAACTCCTGATGAAATTACGAATAATAAGCAGTTGAAGTGGAGTGAAATAATTCTAGCTAAGTGTTTTCGTAGGAAAGTCAATCAAATGGCTTTCATTGAACATATGCAAAAACATTCCCTAACATCGCACCCCACTTAGTTGTGCGCAGTTTAACACATTGACAAATATCTGAAGACAGTATATGCCTTGGTTTCCCACTGTGAAAAGTCAATGGGTTTTATCCAATACGGCCGGATAAATGAGGAAGGATCAATGTCACTTTACAAAATCATACCACATACACCACAAGGCCAATGATAAACATTAGTTGAGAAAGCACAACATACACACCAATCAATAGTTCTTGAGAATTTATCTCATTTCACAATTTATATATTTTTTTCGTAGTTTTAAAATGTTCTAATACTCTAATCCATTTGGTACAAATATTATACAAACACTAAACAAATTGACATGGGTCAACACAAATCCCAACATAAAACAGTAGATAGATCATTTGAAAAAACTTGAGTTGTTGACAAATTCCAGGGTAACTCACATCAATCTTTGTTGTGCCCCTTAAAGAAATACATGGGGTTATCTTGAGGAAAATTAAATTTTGGCCATGTTGTGTTCCCTAACGCGTACCCCACCGACTCCATGTACCAGCTTAAAGTGCATGTAACTTCCCTCCTGTGCCAGCTATGAAGACGCAAATACATTTGCGTCCAACGTTAACATGTCCTCTTTCAGATCCACCATGAATGGATTATATAGTCCGTTCCTAAGTATGCTATGCCACCGTCTTTTTGTAGTGCACTTTTCGTATTTTTCCTGCTCTAGCAAGAGTAGGCCCTGAATTCCTGCCATCTGAACCTCTTTTGTGGCTCCTGACTCTGCCCAGGCTACCTCTGTACCCGTGAACTCTGTCCTACTTTCAGCGCGGCCCCTTGCGCTCAGCTCTAGCCTGCTTTCTGCCAAGACTGACTATAACCTTCGAGTTATCTGTTCCGCTCCTCGAGAATGCATTCCTGCCTACTAGATCCTGTAAACATCCTCTCCAGCTGCAGAGCCAAAGGGCCGACCTGTCTTAATGCAAGTAAATCACAGCCTCTGTTGCCATGCTTCCATGGAAGGCCCCGTGCCCCACGCTTCACATGTAGACACTCAGGCGCTTATACACGCATCCACAGTTAGTGTAGAATAGCTTCTGCCCTAGAGACCTTTCCGTCCAGATAGTATAGTTCCTAAACATCAGATATCAGATATGATAGAAGTACAAGTTGATCTGACATGCCAGACTTCTGTCTCTTTCCATCAGTGTAAATGTCAAGTCCCCTGCACCCCGTCAATCACACGTCATGCAGCTGCGCGCGCATCCAAGCTTCCGATTTCTGCTGACATTGCAACATTCTGTTAGCATCACCCCTTGGTGCCACCCACTTGCGTCACCTATCAGTGACGTTTCTAGCACACACCTCTGGTTCACGCCTAGTTTACGCCTCTTGATGATGTACTAGTATCACGTGTATAATGTTATCTTGTCTTCTCTCAGCTGTTACGCCTCTTACATTGATTCCTATGGTGTAAATCAAGTATATAAGCTATGTAATGTCAATAAAAATGCAGAGCGCTCTCTATCCCTTCTGACACCCCTGTGGTGGTCAGAACATGATATCCTGATTCCTTTATGAGGAATAAAACCCTTAGAAACTCTAACACCACGGACTCTGTTTTCTTTCATTTCTGATTGAGTTATCATTGATTAAGTACTTACCTGCATAGAAATTAAGAGAGTAAATTAATTATTTACGTCAATCTGACCAATATTGCATTCCCACAATCAGATTTTTACTTATTTTTGCACTTGTGGAATCTTTCTAGACATAGTCAATGTTCTTGTGTTGAGGTGGTACTTCTTAAAAATTCCCATGGGAAAGTGCCAACGTATTTTGACCTCATAGAGTAATGTGGCAGATACAAACGTCTTTGGAGGTCATCAACAGGGCAAACAATAGAAAGCTCATTCAGCCCGAGCTGAACAGTGTGAATACACGGCGTGTGTATGGCCGTCATGCGCCACCAAACTGCGGTCTCCCGTACTCAACAGCAAGTAGCGCACCACTAGACCAACATAATGGACCAGAAGCAAGACCGTCGGGAAAAGAAGTGGCGGGCTAGGTCAGTGATGTTCTGTATAAAATAGATTTGTATTATATTTATTATTTAAGACTTTTCAGGTAGCATTAGTTCACAGGTATGTGTGTGTGTGTATATATATATATATATATACACACACATGGGGCAGACACTTGTCTGTTTTATTTTGGTCAAGAATAAATTCACAATGAATTCTTAAAAAAACAGCCTTCGTACCTTCTTGGGGGTCATCCTGCTGTGGTCTGTGCCTGCAACATCCCTCCGTGGATTTGGAAGGGTCAGGACTTTTGTTATATATATATATATATATACATATATATATATATATATATATAGATATATTGTAGTTCACGAAGCACAGTAGAAACTGTGCCGATGCACTCCGTTTAGGTAACAAGTCTTCAATTACTCCAGCAGTCGGGTGTACTTTTCAAGTTGCTTTTAATTTACATTGGTTCCAAAACACAGATACATGGAACAGCCCAAATATATATATATATATATATATTCACTGAAAAAACCATAAATTATAGACCATATATAGTTAGGAATTCGCATTTACAAAACCTTATTTTACTCACACAAAACCATTGAAATTCCATATATAGTTAGTTGCACTAACTATATATCGCGCACCCGCAATCCACTGCTGATGATGTCACATATTACATCATTCATGACATGGTCAGTGACATCACTGATGACATCACTGATGACATCTCAAATGACATCACTGATGACATCACTGATGACATCTCATTTGACATTACTGATCACATCACTGATGATATCATTCATGTGATAATACGATGAACCTCTTCAGACTCTAATATAACCTTAGATACAATCAGTGTAAACAGACACTCACAGACTGTCACTCATCCATGGAGTTACTCACACACCTAGTCAGTCATGCAAAGAATCAATCACACCTCCATTTCCTCAACTATACAGTTATACAAACTTTACTTATTCAAACATATACTAACACATATTTACTCTCTTATACAATCCCTGATACAAGTTCACAATGATCCATACAGCCACTCACACATTCACTGGCTCTTATGCACAGTTATTTATATATGTCAACTCTCACATGTACTGTGTTTTACATATGTACTTACTTTGACATGTAGCACTGAGATATCCATTCACTCACCAATACACTCATGCACACAGTCAACTGCCCATACAGCTGTTTCCACATGCACTTTTGAAACCATACATCTAGTGAATCAACTGCTCACACATCTATGCACAGAGTCATACACCTCCCAGCCACCCACACACACACTCAGTCTCCCATACAAATACTTGGGTAACCAATCAATAACCCATATAGTTACTCATATAGCTACCTATCAACACATGCAGCAGTTTACAGAACAACGGACATAATGATGCACAAATTAAGACAGTTTAGTCACTAACCCATGCACTCAGTGAGACACATTTAATCACTCACTCACTCATGCACCTACTAAATCCTTCATCCAGGCACTTATACATCCACTCATTCTTCAATATGTAAGACATATTTTAACTTTACAGAAACAGACAGTCACTGGAATAAACTATAGTTGGTCACCATAGGGTTTAAAGAAGGAATGGTTCTTCACCAGATTAGATATTTTCCCAGACCCTCATTCTCCAATGTGATGAACTAGGCTAAAATTCTTCTTGTGCCTGCACCCTGTCACAGAATATCACCCTAAAACATGGAATCTCCCAAACACCAGATTGAGTTGAACCCCACAGTAAGCCTTATTTCTTCAGGGCCTCAGAATTTCTTTTGCTTTGCTCATGGAAATTGTGGGATATTGGAGAGATAAGGTGTTACCATTAAGAAAGGGTAGTATTTAAATTTGCATATCAATTATGTTAAACCTTTTAGACATATGATATGCTAGCTTGAACTTATGCTTTACATTTGAAGCCGAATTCAACAGCTTAAGTAAGTAGGTTTTCGTAGTTGTAACTTTAAAGGGTGATCTAGCAAGTTGTAAAGATTTTCTAAAACAGTGAAGCGTATTTAGTTTTTGAATGTACATGTTTATGAAACGATTACACAAATGAAACATTTGTGAGTTTTAAATTTCCGGAGAAGTATAATTCACCAATAGCTTTCTCTGTAGATGTTTTTCCATTAACAATCCCAGTTCCATCACCCGCCCAGGATATCACTACTGTTAGTTGTCATTGTTGCTTCTGTTTTAATAAAAAATGTTTTAAGGTGTTTACTGTTTTTGTTGCGATGTATATATTTATAAGTTATTAAAGTGTTATAATCCTACTAATTTTTTTATCGATTATTGCTCTTTGAGATATTCCCTGTCTACAAACAGAGAAGAATAGGAATATTCTGTCTCCCTTTGCAGATAGTGAAGGATAGGTAATGCAGACTTTTGTCCCCCATTGTAATCCGTCATGCCTGTTTTTCTCCCCACTGATTGATTGATTGGCTGGACATTTATTGTTCAAGGAATAGTTCTTTTGAGGTGTTCTCTGTTTGCAAATAACGTGGAATAGAAATATTCTGTCTAGTCTTTGCAAGTAGTGAAGGGTGGGTAATGCGGACCTTTGTCCCCCGTTGTAATCTGTCATGCCCCTCTACTCCCCACTGATTGATAAACTAGTTCCACCCGGACCATTTATTAGAGGTACATCATCTGGCTCAACCGGAGGGTACCCCTAATAAAGAAGACATATGTAAAATACGAAGTAATCACTGTATCCTGCTAAACAGAAACTTTAGCATTAAACACACTTGAAAAGGAAGGGAAAGAAATCAAACAAAATCAGTAGGCCACTGATGAGTTTTTGACTTCGCTAGAAATAAGAAACATGAAAGTGGTAAGAGAAGCCAAGCTTGACGTTACGGCAGCCACGAGGTAGCTAGGCTCCGCCACCCCCCCACTGCTCCAAGCATGTCTGTCCCACCGCCCGCCACGCCCAATAACGGTAACATTAAATAGATACAAATCAGCAGATACCTACCCCCATTCCGGAAACTCCCGAAGTGCAACAGGTTCGCGGCTACGCCCATCCGGAAGACGAGGCCTTCGGCACGTGTAGGGCGAGTCCTGCTGGCAGCCGTCGGCCGGGGAGGTCGTCGCGTAAGGTGGGCCAGGAGAAGAGCCAAGGCCGATGGGATCCCTTGTCCCATCCTCTTCTTTTTTCAATAATGGCTGCGACAACGGGGGGGGATGTCTTGCACATGCCACCGACCCCCCCCCCCCCCTGGGCCAGGAGAGGAGCCGAGGCCGACGGGATCCCTCTTCTTTCTAAAATAATGTCTGCGACAACGGGGGGGATGTCTTGCACATGCCACCGACCCCCCCCCCCCTGGGCCAGGAGAGGAGCCGAGGCCGACGGGATCCCTCTTCTTTCTTCAATAATAGCTGCGACAACGGGGGGGGGATGTCTTGCACATGCCACCGACCCCCCCCCCCCTCCCCTGCCCTCGTATCTCCTGGTCTGGCCCCGGCTTGGTATGAGCTCCCCGTTCGGTCCTGAAGCGGCGCCCTGCAGGCCACGGGGGGGATGTCTTGCCTCTGCCTCCGACCCCCCCCCTCTTATCGCCTGGTCCGGACATCACGGATATCAACGCCAGGTGTCGGTGTGGGTTGCGCTGAGAGGGAGAGGCGGCGCGAACGAGCCTCTCCCACCCCCCCAGGTGGGGGCCCCTCAGCTGCACCCCTAACGCTCCACTCACCCAACAAAAGGTCTCGTCCACTATTGCGAGGCAATGATGCTCCGCTCACCCAGCGGGGGTCTCGTCCACTGTTGCGGTGCAACGGCGCTTCTGAGTTCACCTAGAAAATGAGTCCTGCGTCCAGAAACGTTCTCCTCAACTTTGAAGATTCTATAAGAGCCGCGGGGGCCCCCGACCCCCGCAGATACCCCCGATGGGGAATGACTGCCATGATCACCCACGGAACGACCACGACGTAGCCGCGGGACGTCGGCGCGCTCATGCCGGCGCCGGCCTCAGTCTTGAAATGATCAAAATCCTGCAAGACTACCAACTTGATCAGTTCCGGTGGGACACCAGTATGACCCGGTAGGAGAGATTGTTGCCTCCCACCCCACTTTGACTGATGGTTCATGTCGCCAGTCCCCTCTGCTACCCTTCAACAAAAACTTTTGGACTGCCGAAAGAGGTCCTGGTCCAAACACGAGTTGGTGGAGACATTTTGACTATACTTGGACCTTCCTGACCTCACCCAAAATGGCGCTGGTACAAATGAAACTCTCAACTCCTTGTTGTGCCCCGATTGCTCAGCCTTGATATCATGAGATATGTATGCAGTTTTTAGCACATGAATTGATATGGGATAAGACTGATTATATGTTCGGACAATGAATTGATCCGGGATGGGTATTGATTATACGTTCGAACAATGAATTGACATGGGACGGGTACTGATTACACGTTCGGACAATGAATTGATATTAAGTTCTAATGCATCATTAATTACTGTATTTATTGAAGGTTCGAATTGTCGACACTTTTGGTACTTGCTCACAATGAATTATCGATATGATTTTGTTGCACTTGTCGCACTTTTTACTATGAAATCAACGACCACTGACTCTGTTATGTTTTCCACAAATAAATACCCCCCCCCCATTTACAGTTCCAGCCTGCTCCGTGGCCGGCCCACGGGGTTGTAGGCCCGTATTTGTGCACCAACATTTTTATTAAAGGTTTTTGAAAAAGCAAACGTAGTTGTAACGCGTAGGTTTTTTCAGTGAATTACAATGGTTTTTTAATAGCAGATATGAAAAGCTGTAAAATGTCAAGTACGTGGTAGGTAAAAACATTTTCGTATTTATGCACACTGATGTGCTTTGAACGCTGCCCCCCCCTCCTCTTTTCTTTTAGGAGTATTCTCTCTTTGCAGATAGTGAAGGGTAGGTAACGTAAGCCTTTGCCCCCATTGTAACCCGTCGTGCCTGCTTCCCTCTACATTTGATTGATTGTTATCCAAGCATTTACTGTTTTAGAATTGGGTGCTCTCATGCTGACGCCAGCTTCAATCTGAAACATCCAGAAACACTGTAGACTACCAATTCAAACAGTTCCGGTGGAGCCCCAACGTGACCCGGTAGAGAAGAACTTGCCCTCCCCTCTTTGACTGATTGTTCTTGTTGCCTGTCCCTTCTGTTGTCATTTAACAGAACTTTTTGGACTGCTGAAAGGGATTGTATTCCGACCGCTGGTTGGTGGAGACATTTTGACTATATTCTGGACCTGCGTTGTCGCGTAATGCGTCATATGACGCGCCGCGTTAGCGCACCCGGAAGTGCTCCGGTGCGCAAGGCGCAGCTTCCCGGAAACGATCCAGAGCGCGGCGCGCAGCGCGTAACGTAAGCATAACAGGTCATGTGACTTGTTAATAAAACTTTTCATTGGTTCATTTTACTTTTGGTTTCCTAATGATGGAAGGCTTGATCATATGACCTAAAAATAACACTTTTCATTGGATTAAAACATTTTTATTTCCCGAACGATGAAAGACCCACCTTTTTTTTCTCACTCGGCAATCAAAAAAGGTTCCGTTAGATGACAACAGAGGGGACAGGCAACCAGAACCATCACTCAAGAAAGGGGAGGGCAAGTTCTTCCCTACCGGGTCACGTTGGGGCTCCACCGGAACTCATCGAATTGATAGTCTACAGTGTTTCTGGAAGTTTCAGACTAAAGCTGGCGTCAGCATGAGAGCACCACCATCTCGTAGCTCCGTCGTGGCCATTCCGCAAGCAATCATGGCAGCCGCTCCCCACCGCAAGCCTGCGGGAGTCGGGGGCCCCCAAGACTTTTGTAGAATCTTCAAGGCTGAGGGGACGCTTTCAAGAATGGAGCCCAAGCCCTAGCAGACAAGCGTCCGAGTTCCAAGGTGTCCCAGGGCCGTTTTAGTGGACCAGGCCCAAATCCGAAGAGCCGGCCGCCATTTTAAGAGTCCTGTTGCAGCCGCCTATCGCTGCACCGCAAGAGTGGGAGCAACTCAACTACATGGTGAGCGAGACGCTGTAGCCGGAAGAGCGGGCGGTAAACAGCTGAATGGCGGAAAAGGCACAGTGTAGCAAAAGCGGGCGGAATGGCAACTGAAACGGTAAAGGGGTGCCCCACTACAGCAGACGAGCCTCCACCTGGGGAGGCCCGTTCATGCCGCCCCCCCGGGGCGCCCCACGCCGTTTTTCGGAGCAGCATTGTAGGATACCAAAACCAGTGCGGCAACTTACTGGACATCACCTGGGTGCCGTCCAGATCTCAGCGCGTTCTGCTGCCTTGGGACTATTCGCACAGCAGACCGCTACTGACGAGGCACAGTGCAGCAAAAGCGGGCAAGTACCATGAGTGACGTTAATTCGATCTTTCAATAGTACAGTAATCAATAACACATCAGAACTTAATATCAATAGGGATGTCAAAATGTTCAATCAATTCTCATCCCTGCTCGCCATGTGCTTCAAAACTGCATACGTATCTCGTGATATCAAGGTTGGGCAACCAGTACACAACAAGGAGTTACGAGTCCCATTTATACCGGTGCCATTTTGGGCGCGGCCGGGCAGGTCCAGGATATATTCAAACATAACAAATGAGGCTGACGTCTCTGAAGCAGTTCACGCACAGCAGGACATAGCAAATAAACATGAAGTCTCTGAAGCTGTTAACTCACTGCAGGACAAAACAAGTGAACCTGAAACCTCTGGAATAATTGTCGCTCAGAAGAACAACACACAAAACTCTGTAGTGTCTGAGGAAAGTAAAACAGAAGGGCACTGTAGTTTCAGACACACTTAACACTAATGACTTAACAAAGATATCGTCTGTCTATGAAGCAGCTGTCATGTTCACAGAATTGACAAAGAAGTGTGCAGACACCAATGCTAATAAAAAACACAAGGAAATCCCTAACGCATCAGCATTCTCGGAAGAGGTTGACACAGATGACATCTTAAGGAACAAAGAAAGACAAATTAAGGATGAGGAAGTTATCACTTTAGTTTTTTTATCAGCTAGCGACAGCAACAAACACATTGTAATGGAGATTAGAGAGGCTACGGATGGGTGAATAAATTATCAAAAGAAATGGCGACTCCCCCCTTTAGCAGATTAGCTAAATCTTTGCGTAATTTGGGCATAAAAGTTATATTATTGTTGTTGTTGTTGTTGTTGTTATGGTTATAGTTCTGGTTAATTTCCATTCAGAGTGTCCTACACAGCACCACTCTAGGTAAACACTACTTTATGTAAACCTGGGACATAGCACTCATTGAAATGTTTGTGATCTTTCCTGTTAAGTTGCATCATAAGTTATTTTAAACATTCCATATAAAGTCATGCATAAAAATGAAAACACAGACACAAATAACATGTGTATCCAAAAACAAAATACAGATTTCGGCCTTATTTATTGCCTCTAGTTTTCAAAGGCAAATTTCTGTGGAAAACATGCACATTAAGGGTTGCCTTTCCTTAAACCTTTGTTTTTTTAAAAAAAATTGGAAGAAACAAAAAGTCTTCCCTTCCATAAATAACCCAAAACTTTTATTTTGTTATGGCAAGGGAAGGAAATAGAGAATAAACTATAGTTGGTCACCATGGGGTTTAAAGAAAGGATGGTTCTTCACCTGGGTGCCGTCCACAACTCAGCACGTTGTGCTGCCTTGGAACTATTCGCACAACAGACCGCTACTGACCATTGTTGCTTCTGTTTTAATAAAAATGTTTTAAGGTGTTTACTGTTTTTGTTGCGATGTATATATTTATAAGTTATTAAAGTGTTATAAACCTACTACTTTGTTGGAGTTCTATATATTTTTAATGTGACACATAATTGTGAAGACTTTGATGTACAAAAAGTCATCCCTGGAATCTTCCGCTTCAGGCTCAGTCCCACACACCCTCACAGTGAGAATCCCCTCCCCAATCACAATACAGGATGGTTATCAGATAGTAGGAACGCGTGTGGTGTGACGGATCTAATCGGGTGGGGGCCTTGATCTACTGTAACTCCTTTGAAGAGGGGTGATTCTTTACAGTTGGGGCCATAAACTACATCCGCAGGGCTAGGTGATAGCCTGGGACCGGCCTGGACAATCGGACACAAAGGAAGAGGAGTGTCAGAGGGTGCGGTAGTGAATAGGGTGAAAGGGTGGTGTCGGGCGGGCACAGGGTGTGATTCTCAGGGAAGAGCAGCGCAGATGGGGGGAGGTTTATGGCCCATGCATAAGACAGAGAGCGCGGGTGACCAGTGCGTGGGGGAGATGCTTGTGAGGGTGGGGAGCCATGCTAAGGATCGGCGGCGTGCAGAGAGTGGGTCTGGTCAAGGCATCTAAAATGGCTGCCGTGCACGACAAAAGTGTGGCATTGTAAAAAAAGCAAGATGGCGCAGACAATGTTTCTCAATACGAATTAATTTATAACAATTATTTTTAACAATATATTTACTCGCAGTGTCAAAATGGCGGTCAACACTTCCTGATTTCCTTCGAATCGAACGTTAACAGACGTCACGATAGGCGTCGTGCAGAGAGTGGGTCTGGTCAAGGCATCTAAAATGACTGCCGTGCACGACAAAAGTGTGGCATTGGAAAAAAGCAAGATGGCGCAGACAAGGTTTATCAATACGGATTAATTTATAACAATTATTTTTAACAATATATTTACTCGCAGTGTCAAAATGGCGGTCAACACTTCCTGATTTCCTTCGAATCGAACGTTAACAGACGTCACGCAGCAAAAAAAAACAAAAAACGCTCACGCGCAGCCGCTGGAAGACAAGTATCAACATATATGAGCATCCTCAGCCACCCTCAGAAAACATAGGGGGTCAGGATACGTCTCCCGTACCCCCTTATACCCATTTCCCACATTGTTTTTCCTCCATCTTGTAATTTAATTAAAACGAAACACAATTTTTTTTTTTGTTTTTTTTGGCCCCGCGGGGCACTTTAATATCCCCCTCATCAATCCTAGGGGGTCAGAAGGGGTCTACCTTGCCCCCTTTCCTTCATTTCCCCCTTCATTTTGGCCTCCTCTAGTCTCTCGATCCTACCGAGAGACAAGATGGCGGCCGCTACGGACTGTTTAGAATGTTGACAGACACCGGAGAGCCAATCAGCTTCGCTTCGCAAAGCTCCGTTACGCGAAAAGTACGCGAACTGGAGCGCTATCCCGGACGCTGTCACAGATATATCTGTTTTTTTAAACGTTAATTTCTCAAAATCCACTGGAGCACATATATTGAGACCCAGCAAAGGCACATCGGGCTAACAGTCCCTACAATTTTGCCAAGTTTTGTGTAAATCCATTCAGCCGTTCGAGCTAAAAGTGAGGCCAAACGCCCTATGGAAAAATGAATGGGAAAAACGCGTTTTGGGACCCCCCTTTTTTCTCGGCCCCCCCTTGACGAAACCCCCCCAAATTTTCAGGGGCTGCTCAGAAACAAATGTGCCATTTTCCTGAAAATTTCAGCCGATTCCGTCCACAAACGCCAAAGTTATTAGACATAGAATTTTCAAAAGTTCCACAGAGAAAAAATCCTAACTATATATACCTACTGGCGACCGCCAGTAGGTAATATATATATATATATATATATATATATATATATATATATATATAAGACGGCGTGGGGTGCCCGGGGGGGGGGGAGGCAGTGCAAACGGGCCTCTCCCTCCTCACCAGGTGGAGGCACCTGATGTGCAGTGCGGCGCCCCTTACCGTTTCACTCGCCATCCAGCTGAGTTCCGCCCGCTCTTGCGGTACAGCGTCTCGCCCGCCATCCAGCTGAGTTTCTCCCGCTCTTGCGGTACAGTGACTCGAACGCGCCGAGATCCGGATGACTCCGAGGTGGTGTCCAGCAAGTTTCACTGGTGTGGCCATCCTACAATGCTGCGCCGAAAGACGGCGTGGGGTGCCCGGGGGGGAGGCAGCGCAAACGGGCCTCTCCCTCCTCCCCAGGTGGAGGCACCTCATCTGCAGTGGGGCGCCTCTTAGCGTTTCACTCGCCTTCCAGCTGAGTTCCGCCCGCTCTTGCGGTACAGTGACTCACCCGCCATCCAGCTGAATTGCGGCTACTCTTGTGGTGCAGCGATAGCCGGCTGCAACAGGACTCTCAAAATGGTGGCCAGCTCTTTGGATTTGGGCCTGGTCCACTAAAATGGCCCTGGGACACCTTGGAACTCGGACGCTTGCCTGCTAGGGCATGGGCCCCATTCACGAAAGCGTCCCCTCTTTTGACTGATTGTTCTTGTTGCCTATTTCTTCTGTTGTCATTTAACGGAACCTTTTTGGACTGCCGAAAGGGGTTCTGGTCCGACCGCTGGTTGGTGGAGACATTTTGACTATATCCTGGACCTGCCCGGCCTCGCTCAAAATGGCGCCGGTATAAATGGGACTCGTAACTCCTTGTTGTGTACTGGTTGCCCAACCTTGATATCACGAGATACGTATGCAGTTTTGAAGCACATGGCGGGCGGGGACGAGAATTGATTGAACATTTGAACATCCCTATTGATATTAAGTTCTGATGTGTTATTGATTACTGTACTATTGAAAGTTCGAATTAACGTCACCCATGGTACTTGCCCGCAAATGTATATCTAGATAATTTTATTGTAACTGGCCCTGTCGTACTTTAATTATAAAATGTACGTTCACCGATTCCGCAAATGTTAGACACCTTAGTACCTGCAACCTAATGGGTCGCCCGTTACGTTCTTCTAGAGTGTAAATGTCCCCTCATCATATACGATTCCAGTTTGCTCCGTGGCCGGCCCACGTGGTTATAGGCCCGTATTTGTATACTGACATTTTCACAATAAAGGTTTTTAAAACAAAACATGGTAGTAGTACCTAAATTGGTAAAGTTTTGAATAATAGCCACTGTTTTCGAATCAGTAAAATGCAAGTGAAATAAAGCAGTCCAATTACATGAAGGTTAAAAGGTATAATACGCAGGAACGCAGGAAGGTTAAATGGTCAAGGGCTGTTGTGTTTTCCACTCCTGCAACATAAAGTGATCGATAAGAATCCAATATTCATGACTATCAGCGACTAAGACAGCAGGCCGAGCCTCTTTTGTTCAACGGCTCCCTCATGGGACGAAGAAACGCCCTTTTTCTCGAAATAGGAATATTTTACTTGCAGGACAGTTGTAAATTTCCCGGGAAAATACATTAGCCTGGAACATTGTTAGTGATAAACTGTAAATGCATCTGGGTTCTTTGCTTTACAAGTCAGAGTGAGAAAAAAAAAGGTGGTGCTTTCATCATTTGGGAAAAAAAAATATTCGAAAGCAATGAAAAGTTATTTTTAGGTCATATGACCAAGCCTTTCATCATTAGAATAACAAAAGTAAAATGAACCAATGAAATGTTTTATTAACAAGTCACATGACCTGTTATGCTTACATTACGCGCTGCGCGCCGCACTCTGGATCGTTTCCGGGAAGCTGCGCCTCGCGCACCGGACCACTTCCGGGTGCGCTAACGCAGCGCGTCAGATGATGCATTACGCGACAACGCAGGTCCAGAATATAGTCAAAATGTCTCCACCAACCAGCGGTCGGAACACAACCCCTTTCAGCAGTCCAAAAAGTTCTGTTAAATGACAAGAGAAGGGACAGGCAACAAGAACCATCAATCAAAGAGGGGAGGGCAAGTTCTTCTCTACCGGGTCACGTTGGGGCTCCACCGGAACTGATCGAATTGGTAGTCTACAGTGTTTCTGGATCTTTCAGACTGAAGCTGGCGTCAGCATGAGAGCACCACCATCTCGTGGCTACGTTGTGGCCATTCCGCGAGCAATCATGGCAGTCGCTCCCCACCGGAAGTTTACGGGAGTCGGGGGTCCCGGTGACTGTTTTAGAATCTTCAAGGCTGAGGGGACTCTTTTGGGAATGGGGCCCATGCCCTAGCAGTCAAGCGTCCAAGTTCCACGGTTGCCCAGAGCCATCTTTGCAGGCCAGGTCCAAGTCTGTGGAGTCGACCGCCATTTCGTGATCTCCGTAGCAGCCGCCTGTCGCTGTACCGCAAGATTGGGTGCAATTCCGTTGGATGGCGGGTGAGACGTTGAAATAGCAAGAACAGGCGCAATTCAGCTGGCCGAGCGAGGCACTGTCTCGCAAGAGCGGGTGCAAGTCAGCTGGTCGAATGAAGCGCTGGGGTGTAGCTGGGAAACCTCCACCTGGGGAGGTAGGGGAGGCTCGTTCGCGCCACCTCTCCCTTCTACTGCACCCCACGCCGTCTCCTGGCGCAGGTATATGTGATGGTCGGACCAGGGCACCGGAGGACGTGTCTTCAGGTCAGACGGATTGTGGGACAAGGTGTGGAGCAGGCGCAATTATCTCGGGGGCCTCCGTCAAGCGGTTCAGGGAGGCACCGCATCACATTGTTTTCCAACGCAGTCAGGTCCACAAACAGCCCCCACTTACTTTGAGAATAGTGAAGCTGCAGCAGGTGCAAATAAGCTTCAGACAGTGTTACAAGCGCTGCTCCGAACCCTCAACTATGGCACCCAACATCCAGGACTTATGCCATTTGTGCAAGGCAGTGACATCGAAGCATCTCAGGGACCAAGCAACATACCATATCCAGAGTCCTTCCCACAGCCTCTGCTTTCCTTCTTACCTATTTATTGTTCTTTCACTCCCACTCCAGGCTTTTAGTCTGTGGATGGAAAACCATGAACCTACACTCACCTATGAAAACCTTACTATTGATTGTTTTTTTTGAGTCCCAAATACAAAGGCTTGTTTGGATCGATGTTGCAGCAGGCTGCCATGTAAATAGTTATTTAATAAAACGTTTTACCCTGTTACTTTGCTGGTGTGTTGTATATATTTATAATATTTGCATAGTGTTTGTCGTTATTATGGGTGGGGTGGGCGGCGGAGCCGAGCTGTCTTGCAGTCATCATGGTGTCGAGCTCAGTTCCTCTCACTAGTTTCGTATTTGTCATGAGTGGTTGTTCATAATGTTTCTATTTTAGCGAGGTCAAAAAGAGATCCAATTAGTGGCCTACTGATTTTGCTTGATTCCTTTTGTTTTTTAACGATTTTTCACTATCTGCAAAGACTAAACAGAGTATTGCGACTCTGTGCTTGTTTGTAAATAGAGAATGAACCAAAGAGAACCAATTCCAAAACAATAAATGCTAGGATAACAATCAATCAAATGGAGAGGGAAGCAGGCACGACAGATTACAACGGGGGCAAAGGCCTGTGTTACCTACCCTTCACTATCTGCAAAGAGAGAATACTCCTAAAAGAAAAGAGGAGGGGGGGAGGGGGCAGCGTTCAAAGCACATCAGCGTACATAAATACGAAAATGTTTTTACCTACCACGTACTTGACATTTTACAGCTTTTGATATTTGCTATTAAAAAACCATTGAAATTCACTGAAAAAACCATAGGTTATAGACCATATATAGTTAGGAATTAGCATTTACAAAACCTTGAAAATTCACTGAAAAAACCATAGGTTATAGACCATATATAGTTAGGGATTAGCATTTACAAAACCTTAATTTACTCGCACAAAACCATTGAAATTCGCATATATAGTTAGTTGCACTAACTATATATCGCGCACCCGCAATCCACTGCTGATGATGTCACATATTACATCATTCATGACATGGTCAGTGACATCACTGATGACATCACTGATGACATCTCAAATGACATCACTGATGACATCACTGATGACATCTCAAATGACATCACTGATGACATCACTGATGACATCTCAAATGACATCACTGATCACATAACAGATGATATCATTCATGTGATAATACGATGAACCTCTTCCGACTCTAATATAACCTTAGATACAATCAGTGTAAACAGACACTCACAGACTGTCACTTATCCATGGAGTTACTCACACACCTAGTCAGTCATGCAAAGAATCAATCACACCTCCATTTCCTCATCTATACAGTTATACACACCTTACTTATTCAAACATATACTAACACATATTTACTCTCTTATACAATCCCTGATACAAGTTCTCAATGATCCATACCGCCACTCACACATTCACTGGCTCTTATGCACAGTTATTTATATATGTCAACTCTCACATGTACTGTGTTTTACATATGTACTTACTTTGACATGTAGCACTGAGATATCCATTCACTCACCAATACACTCATGCAGACAGTCAACCGCCCATACAGCTGTTTCCACATGCACTTTTGAACCCATACATATAGTGAATCAACTACTCACACATCTATGCACAGAGTCCCACACCTCCCAGCCACCCACACACACACTCAGTCTCCCACACAAATACTTGGGCAACCAATCAATAACCCATATAGTTACTCATATAGCTACTGATCAACACATGCAGCAGTTTACAGAACAACAGACATAATGATGCACAAATTAAGACAGTTTAGTCACTAACTCATGCACTCAGTGAGACACATTAAATCACTCACTCATACAGTCAGTCATGCACCTACTAAATCCTTCATCCAGACACTTATACATCCACTCATTCTTCAATATGTAAGACATATTTTAACTTTACAGAAACATACAGTCACTGGATGATGTCATCAGTGATGTCATCAGTGATGTCATTTGAGATGTCATCAGTGATGTCATCAGTGATGTCACTGACCATGTCATGAATGATGTAATATGTGACATCATCAGCAGTGGATTGCGGGTGCGCGATATATAGTTAGTGCAACTAACTATATATGCGAATTTCAATGGTTTTTTGCGAGTAAATTAAGGTTTTGTAAATGCTAATCCCTAACTATATATGGTCTATAACCTATGGTTTTTTCAGTGAATTTTCAAGGTTTTGTAAATGCTAATTCCTAACTATATATGGTCTATAACCTATGGTTTTTTCAGTGAATATATATATATATATATATATATACTACCACCATTGTTTATTTCAGTAACGCATTTTGCCTGATGCTGCAGGCTTGCTCACACACTGAGATGTGGGACAGGTAGGCATACAAATAGTATTTTCAATACATAGAAAATTGACTTCTCCCATATAGGAAAACAAATCCGTAATCACAGTGCCCATATTGAAGTGGTGTAGGTTGCAATAATATTACTGACTGTGTCTTTCAATCTGCATACAATTCAAAGTTATTGCAAACAGCTAAACAGCTCAACACACAGTTATATCTATATTATACATGATATAGTACCTGAACTTGTAGTTAGTTAGAAGGCATATTATACAGCCACAGTGGCTATTCTAAGATGCCGCCAGTTGCATTTACATATGTGTCTTTTTCTTGTGTTCTGCATACAATTCAAATTTAATATACCTGATTATGGGCAAATTCCTCCAAAGCAGTTATATCTTAAAGGTATGGTACCCGGACAGTCACAGGATTGTTATATACATGACATAATGTCAAATGTCCAGAGGTCAACAAATATCACAATAATGAATTATGAAAAAAATGCCTCAATACCGTTTGTGCTGTTGCCTTCTCTCCAATTAAGTATTATATGAGTCACACTATATCTCGACATAGTGCCATATGTTCACCAATTCTAGCATGGATATCTAGTTTAGTTTAGTTTAGTTTCCTAAACATACAAATTGTGTTCCGTTCTGGGTACACTACTATGTAGAATTCTTATTTTTGTAGGTGGTATATTACATCACATGTGTATAATTAGTAATTGGTATTTCTTTGTTATTGTTTGTTAATTTTTGATTATGTTTGGCTGAGAATCTTGGGGACTGTGACATACACGTTCTTAGAATTAACGGACTCATATTCAACATGCATGTTGATATTCAGGCTAGAATATCTTTTTTGTTTAATTAAATCAATGGGGCTTTGTATATCATGAGAATATGTTTTTGCATTAGTTAGAGTAGCCTCACACACACTCAAAGAGGCGGTACCACCAATACAGTGAAGACAAAGGCTGTTCTTCTCCGTACCATCATAAACCAATTATCCCACTGTGTCCATCGCCTACCTCTTTCCAGTTTTTAATATTTTCTACCCTGTCTCTCCTTCCATGTCTTTTTAACTAATCTACTTACCTTACCTCATCCAGTCTAGAACCCCCCCCCCCAACAGTGTTGTAATATGAAGAATATGAGTGGCCTGACCATAAACAACCCTCCCACCTTTGCATGATGAGACCAAGCAGAACCTACACTCCCAGTGTCAGAAAAAAATAACTACTATTGCCCTTGTCCTACACTTTATAACTTCTAGTGGCTGCTAATAACGGTGGCCAACAAAAATAACTATCCCTCCTTTCCCGAGAGCGTTCTCTCTTTTCTGAGTAGATAATGCAATGTCTGCCACACCTCCTGTATTCAGTCATTTAATACAGAATTTTCCAAAATGCCTTCTTAATGCTAGTGTCGGTGGCCAACAGAATGTAAAAGGGCCACATCTCAGGCATCGTTTCAGGACATTGTAAATGACCCTGGTGCTATGTACTAGTGCATCAGAGCCACCAACTAGACAAAAAAAAACTAGAATGAGTGGAAAATTCAAGACTAAGAGTAGCATGATAAAACAACAATTAGCACCATAGTGTTCAGTTACTTACAACAGTAAGTATTATTTATGAGCCCCTCATGTCTCTGGAGGAGACTGTAGGACTCAGTAGAAGGTTACTTCAGGAGAACACATATACATTGGACATAGATTATGGAATTGTGTTTGATGCCTATCCTTTTACATACATTGTTGTAAATATGTCTCTGCACTATGATGTCCCTTTTATGCCTGGTTAGGAGGGGTGGGGTGGGCAAATGCCAGTTTTGGTACTATCACATCCTGTAACAGTTGGTGTTGCTTTAACCACATCCATCCCACCAAGTGTGAGATCTGTTGACAATAGAGATTAACACGCAATTTATCTGATCACCTAACCTGTGGGATGAGTGTTAAGGGTTTTTATGAATAGATGGGTAGGGGGAATTAGGAAAAGGTGAGATAGACAAACACAACATTTATCAAGTTGATGAGTCCATCACATCTGTTATGGAAGGAAGATGACAGCTCATATCTACCATCAACTGCGGCTTTAACTATACTACTACCATTGTAGGTAGCAACAAACCCGATTGGGAGACCTTTGGTTTGAATCTATTGGTAGACTTTGCTATTAAACTCTTCCAAGATGTGGTAGCTGTATGCGATTTCTCCATAGCAAACATTGCAACTGTTGCTTGCTATTGAATGCCCTGAAAAGCATTATCTGTAGTAAAACGAGCTGCTATCCTTTGCCTAACCCCCTGGAAAGAAACCCATTGTGCAGTGATGCACATTTAATCCGTTATTAGACAACTTGTCCACATGCCTGCTGTGAGGTAGTTGGACTGAACAGAGCTCTGCTTCATAGCATTGCCAACCAATTGCAGCACTTCATGATGCAGCACTGGTACAGCCATTCAGGCAAATAGCAACGGGTGGGAATGTTTCAATTGGGGCAGAGAACATCTAAAAATTCTAGGAAGGAAGACCAGTCCTTCACACAAAAAAGGGAGGAGGACAAGAGCTAACACTTTAGTTAGCTTCCTGTGATTTTTTGTGGTTCCAGTGTCATGGCGCCTCCTTGGTAAACCTAGCCTTAATATTAGGCTGCTTTCCTTGTAATATTACTGCTTCATGTGACCTACAGGCACTAACAGCAGACAGGCTGCCTGGACACTTTGGGGTGGGAGTTGCGATATCTCACTGTGGCTTATGCAAAGCAGAGATTGCCACAGGATAGGATTACATACTATAGGTGGAGGCTGAGAGTGCTGCTTTGTGTGATGCTGCTACTACCATCCTCTTCTTGTTCCTCTTCCTGACCTCCTTCTTCCATCTCTCCAGATCCCTGTTCTCGCTCATCACTAGCAGCTATGCTTTTAAAGTTCCCATCCCACATAATTGTGTGTTACTTTATCAAATGAGACAGTTGTCCTCCGGTACCACAGTGCCAACCTAGCTTACTACAATGACCTTTCTTGTAGTAAATGGAGCATATTGCAGTTTTATCCTCATGTGGGCTAACCGTAAAGAAGTCCAAAACTGGGAAAGAGAGCTTTCCTATTGTGCTGAAGCCTGAAAAACTGGAATTAAAGCTAGGTATTTGTGTTTGTTGTTGTTTGTTATGCTGTGACTGTGGTAGGGATGGTGGTATTGTTGACTGCAGGTTTCTGAGGTTTTGCAAATTTTGGAGCCAGTAGTGTTGCTGGAACCACATGAATCTGAGCAGGTGCAATAGAGGTGATCTGTTTGTACTCTGTGCCATTCTCCACACTGATGATCACTGGCTCATTGTCATCATCGCCACCTTCACATGCAAGGCTTTGAGGAAGCTTCCTTTTCTCTTGTCTCTCAGACACTGCTGGGGTCCAATCCATGTCCAGATCACTGGAAGGGGAGCTAGGAGAAGAGGGGGGAGTACTCTTACTTCTCTTTACCGGAGATTGTGAAGCTGATGGTGGAAGAGCAACTTTCTCAACAATATCTTGCTCAGTCAGAGCCACAACCTCCTGCTCTTGTCCTATATCCACAACATCTGTTGCTGACACCAACTCCTGTTGTCCACTGTCCTGCGATGATTCAGTCTGTGGCTAAGACAATTCAAATTCTGATTCACTGCTCTCGATAACTGGAGTCACTGCAGTTCAGAGGCCCATGGCCTTAGGTTTTGATGGTGGTGCCATTGATGCAGGAATCTCAGCCTCTTTCTGCCTACAAGAGTCTGCAGCAGGTATGTCATGATTCCTGAAAAGGGATGGGACTTGATGCCAGTGGTGACGATGGCAACTGGCTTCTTCTCCTCCTCTCCACTGGACTCTTTCTTGGCAGGAACCTCCTTCTTTGGGGACATCTTCTTTTCACTAGAAGTTAGCAATTAGCAGCAGAAGCACTTAGCAGTAGAGCACTCCAGCGTCACTGTCCGCTGATTGCTTCCCGTACTTCAGTATTATGAGTGTTGTCTTTTGCAGCATCTGCAAGCGAACCAACAAAATGATTCAGTTAAACGGGAGCAATACAAATAATATAGACAATGTAACACAAGTGAAGACATCATCATCATCATCATCATCATTATTATTATTCCAGATGGTAAACAGAACTGTACCCAAAACTGTACTCACTATTTGTTTCACATGACATTACACTGAAAATGTTAGTTTGTGTTCCTCCAGAGCCATGGTGAAACATGGACCCCTATTAGAGGCAGGAAATGTAGGAAAAATGTAGGAAAAATACATTTAATAATTGCTGGTAAGTGACCTATAATAATAGCACACATTCCCACACACTTTAAAGTGTGGGGGGGGGGGTGTCCTTTTAGTTTTTAACCAGGGTAGTGACCACACCTCATTAAACTTGTTTTGGGTGGACCACTATTCCCTGTTTTAACCCACGCTTACACCATATTATCACCTACACTCATATTACACATTAGGGCCATCACACACACTGCACCCAACGGCATGAGGAAAAAAGATCTCCGCTAAGTAGGCCGCAACATGGGCACCTGATCGGGTATTGCAGCACAGACCCGAGTAGGAGCAGGCCCAATGATGAAGCAAAACACCTGCTTGTTGGGTGTGTGAGGGTCTCTTTTCGTAAAGGAGGAATCTCTTCTCCTTACCTTGCGTCCACATACTCACTAGGGTTCACTGACCTCCACCTGCTTGTCTCATTAGGAACTACATACCTTGTTGGTTACACTAGTCTTTGGGCATGTATGTTGGACCTTAAAAATAAAAGCCCTATGTTCCCTCCCTTTTGAAGAAGTGACCCACCAGGCCATATGGCTTATGGGGACTGTATTGGAGGTAGGGGAAAGCAAGCAAAAATAAAAAATAAATACATAAAATATTTGCTGCTGACCCACCAGGCCTTTAGGTATTTGGGGACTTTATGGCTGGTAGCAGGAGGCAGGCAAAAATATAAAAACTACATAAAGTAATTGCTGGTCAGTGACCCTCTAGGCTTACAAAACAAAAACAAATGATTGAAAAAACTACAACACACTGTGCTACAAGCTGCCACAAGCATAACTATCTTTAATAGGAAAACAGAAACAGATGAATAAAATGTCATAGACCTTGTCTATCAATGGTCCAAGGAAATGGCTTTCTTAAGTGGAATTAAAGGATTGAAGCACACACTGGCTGAATAAAATAGTAGAATCTAGTTCATCAACCACATGGCCACTGAAGTATAAGGCATGGAAAACAAAGACAAAATGGCTACTAGATGAAAGACCACACACAGACACATGTATACATACTGGCTGCACAAAATGGCCTCTATTAGAGGACGCCATTCTAGAGAAACTTGTCAACAGGACCTGGGTCTGTAGTGGGTGGTGGCAACTGCCTGTGTCTGGTGGGCTGGATCCCACAGAACAGATTGAGGTGGCAGCATGAAGTGGACTGCCAACACCAAGGTAAAACCCATGTTTTTCTATGTGGATTCTGTAATGAGATGCTCCTAATTGTACAAATGCTTACAGCCTGGACTAGGAGGTTCATGGATCCACTTGCCTGCATCTGGGCATCAACTGGCCCTCACATCGTGAGATGACCATTGAGTGTGGCCCTAAGCTGGTATTTGAAGGACATGAAATTCCTTAAATACCAGAAAATTCTAGAAGGCCTACTTCTTTCATTTCTCTCTTCTGTACTCCTGGGTATGTTGCTTACATGCCTGAGGTATGTACTCCTGCCTCTGTGAACTGTACTGTGCTGCAATGGATGCCATTCTTGCCTTCTGGCTACGTTACACAGGGTCAGCTGACAGGGGTCTGATACCATTAAGTTGTATTGTGCAACAAAAGCCTGAGGGGCTACTGGAATCAGACTTTCTGGAGGTAGGCAATCCCACTGGAGAAAGGGTTGCAACCTTGGAGGTGGTAGATGTCTTCTGCTTTTTAACAAGCCAGGACATCCTTCATCACACAAGTAGCTCATCAACCAGTATACGCAATCCTGCACAATGGTAAAGGACAGACCTGCACAGGACCTCAACATATTGACATCAACACATTTGTGAAGAACCTGTAGGCATAAAAGCAGCTCTCCGGGTGGCCCAGTGTTGAGGGTGCCTGAGCCCTGACACTACGGCCATACTACAAACCCCTGATGGCACCCAACATATATTGGACATGGCCATTGGAGAAGGAGGGCCACACCCTTGACCCCATCTTCACGTCAAGCAACAAGATCCAGTTCAGCTACACAACCAAGCTCACCTGGCAGAGCACAGCATCATCCATTTCACCATAACTATTATCTGAAAGACCACAGTCACCCTGACCCCACCATCCACCAAAGCTGGAACACCATTACCGAATCCCAATGAATGACCACGCTCAACACCACCACCCTTCAAACATTCAACAACGTCCATCAAGCCACATGATCACCACTAGCACTGACTCTATTGCACCCATCCAAACACTCAGCAACAGAAGAACCAACAATCATGGTTCACCCCGAACTTTAAGCAAAAAAACGCAAATGCAAACCTCTAGAGAGACACTGGCTCACCAACAGAAGCCCAGGTGACCACATAGATTTCAAGACAGCCCTCAAATCCTACCTCCACGCCATCAGATAAGTGAAGAAAGTCAGATTTGCTACCCGCCTTCAGTCCACCAGCCACACCAAGGAATTATTCCACATCGTCAGAGAAATATTCTCTCCAGGTGCCGTCAAAAGCACCATCCAGCCCTCCCAGTCCCTCTGCAAATCACTTGCTGACTTCTTCCACACCAAGATTGGCAACATCTACAATACTTCAAACCCCAACCACTACAGTCTATCCTCCCCAACAGCCTCCTGACCAACTGAACACCTCTCTGCACCAAAACCACAAAATCCAACATGGCCTCCATCCATTCTGGAGCTTCGACCAACGCCTGCCCCAAACTACACCTTCAACCTTCGATGCAACAAAAACAGACCCCTGCTCACCAGCATCATCAACTCAGCATTCAGATCCGCCACCTTTCCAGAAACCTGAAAAACACGCTGAAGTCAAACCTCTTCTAAAGAAATCCCAAAGAGACCCATCCAACCTCAGGAACTACAGCCCCATATTGCTCTTCCCTTTCCCAGCCATGGTACTAGAGAAAGCCATCAACCACCAACTCACAGGCTACCTGGAATCAAATTACCTGCTCGACCCCTCAACATCCAGATTCTACTCGAACCACAGCACAGAAACCGCCCTCATAGCCACCACGGAAGGCATGAAAGCCATCCTTGACCGTGGCATGTCAGCAGCCCTGATCCTCCTCAACCTATCAGCGGCCTTCGACACCATCTCCCACCATGTCCTCAACCAAAGACTTCACCACACCAGCATCTACTGCAACGCCCTCAAGCTACTATCTTCTTTTCTCACTGGATGCACCTAGAGAATCTGTCTCCTGCTGTACACCTCTAACCCCAAGATTATCATCTGCAGAGTGCCGCAATGCTCCTCATTCAGCCCCTTACTGTTCAGTGTTTACATGACTCAACTAGCATCCATCGCTCGCAGCCACGGTCTCAGCATCTTCTCCTACGCCGATGTCACCCAGCTCATAATACCCCCTCACCAAAGCCCCGGACAATACCAGAGAGAACTTCCAGAAACTGCAGTGCCTTAGTTGCCAACTGAATGAGAGCCAACTGTCTCAAACTCAACACTGACAAAACCAAAGTTCTCCTCTTTGGAAGACGACCCTCGCCATGGGCCAACTCCTGGTGGCCCACCTACCTCGGACCAGCACTCATCACCCACACCTGCAACCTTAGAATCATACTCAACAGCGAGCTTCCCATGAGATGACAGCTCAACACCCTGGATGTGATCTGAAACTGGGGCCTTGAGTGACAGAGACTAAACATGTCATACATAGAAAAGAAAGCAGATACATACCCTCAGTGAACTCAGTGAAACATCAACAAATTAACAGAGAAATACTGAAGCACTCAGTGAAGTCCAATGATCATATATTATGGCCAATAAAGAGGTGTTGCAGAGTTGTGTTGTTTTGGATTTATTTTTTTTCACAGTTATTCACAGACCATGAACTCACTCTTTATGTGTGAAAAAGGCCGCTTTATTGAAGACAGGTGCACCTCATAATGTCACCTTGGCCTTTGCCTTACAAAACTACACCTAACTATACATTTGTTCACCTATGCGGCTCCTCTCCTAACCCCTAAAGTTCTCCCCTTATATCCTTTCATTGCAACTGTTTAAGACCCTACTCGGTCATCAACCTTTGAACTTTAACCCATGTAACCTCTTACCTACTTCTTTGAACATCTACCTATCTAAATATCTCCTATCTTAACTTTTTCATTTATATCTTCCTTCTGGTGTAACTTGTTCAAAACCATAAACTTAACCTGTAACCCTGTAAAAACTAGCTGTCAAGCGCCACTCAGAAAAGTCCTTCCTCCTCCCTGACTTTTTTGACCCCCAACTAGGAAAATTTAGGATACCTCCTTATGTTCAAGGCCTTGTCCCGGGATTCCTGCATCTTAAAAAACTGAAAGCCCCTCCTGAAACGGGCACCTGCCATCCCACTGTTGCGAACAATTCCACCACTGAATGACCTAAACTCATGGGGCTCTGTCTTACAAAAGCCTTCTTCACTACAAGGCTTCTTGTGTCCTTCCATTTCATTGTTCTTGCTTAACTAAAGCATCTGGCAGCGCTGCTCCTGCCACTAACTGAGGAACAAACTCCTTACACCTGGCCAAATTTACAGACAACTACTTACCTATTCCCCGTAAATCCCTCAACATCTGTTATCCGCAATGCTAGCCATATGCCACCAATCATACTTCCCTGAATGCAACATTCACACAAAAGTTCAAATGTGGCAGTTCCTCAAATACACGAATAAGGCAGCAACAGGCCACTCCTCCTACCCATCCGGGAAAGACACATTAATTATAATGGGGTTGGCCCTGTGACCCTCAGAACCTGGGTTCCAAGTATGTGTAAGCAAAAACGGTTCTGTTGGGAAAGAAATATTTCTTTTGTTTGTCCTTATGACGAAAAAAAGGGGGGGGGAGTTGTTTGCACTGTTACTTCAAAGTTACAAATATCAAATTACAAACTAAATGAACACACCATTTTTGGATTTAATCCTATGTATTTTTCATTATTTTCGACAACGTTGGTTATACAACTATCTCTATTATACATACATATGAAAGGTTGTCCTTAACGAAAACTTCCTACGATCAAAACAAACACAAGCAATTAGCTTATACGTGAATAAAGTACATAAAAGTGAAAACAACCATAAAGTGACATTCACTACAATTCAACATCTATACATATAGTACAAAAATTAAAAATCAGTCCAAGGATTTCTGTACATTGGTTACAACCCTCTTGTGCTTTTCTATTTGAGGTTGGAACTAAGTAGGGACTGATAGGTGCTAATACGTCGACGTTTCGACCCTGTTTTACTGTGATTTTTTTGCGCAACCAGCTCGGGTCTTCATCAGGACTACAATACGACTGGACAACCTGTCGCAATCAATAACCTGCGTCCCTTTGTATAAGACGAGGAAAGGGGAAATTTGTCAGCCGACAATATTTCTTGCTTCGAAGTAATTGCTTTTACGAAGTCTTTCTCTTCATCACATCTGCCCTCTGCTATTTATGCGTCTCATTCAACCACCAGCCGGTGGGAAATCTGGAGATTTATTTGTGTGAGTGCCACTTATCGGTCACTTATTTTGCGGTCGAGCAATTCTCTCTCCTTCGGCGTTTCAATCAGAGATACTTATCAAGTACTTATCAAGTATCTCTGATTGAAACGCCGAAAGAGAGAGAATTGCTCGACCACAAAATAAGTAACCGATAAGTGGCACTCACACGAATAAATTTCCAGATTTCCCACCGGCTGGTGGTTGAATGAGACGCATAAATAGCAGAGGGCAGATGTGATGAAGAGAAAGACTTCGTAAAAGCGATTACTTCGAAGCAAGAAATATTGTCGGCTGACAAATTTCCCCTTTCCTCGTCTTATACAAAGGGACACAGGTTATTGATTGCGACAGGTTGTCCAGTCGTATTGTAGTCCTGATGAAGACCTGAGCTGGTTGCGCAAAAAAGCACCGTAAAACAGGGTCGAAACGTCGACGTATTAACCCCTATCAGTCCCTACTTAGTTCCAACCTCAAATAGAAAAGCACAAGAGGGTTGTAACCAATGTACAAAATCCTTGGACTGATTTTTAATGTTTCTACTATATGTATAGATGTTGAATTGTAGTGCATGTCACTTTATGGTTGTTTTCACTTTTATGCACTTTATTCATGTATAGGCTAATTGCTTGTGTTTGTTTTGATCGTAGGAAGTTTTCGTTTAGGACAACCTTTCATATGTATGTATAATAGAGATAGTTGTATAACCAACGTTGTCGAAAATAATGAAAAATACATAGGATTAAATCCAAAAATGGTGTGTTCATTTAGTGTGCAATTTGATATTTGTAACTTTGAAGTAACAGTGCAAACAACTCCCCCCCCCTTTTTTCGCCATAAGGACAAACAAACGAAATATTTCCTTCCCAACAGAACCGTTTTTGCTTACACATCCGGGAAAGACAGGCAAAGAATCAGATGACTCGTATATTGCACTCCATGCCGTCTCCCATTACGAAAGGATGTCTTAATCCCAGGTTGTCAGGACTAGGGTGGCATTGCGCGGTCTAGGGCCCACCCCACTCACCTTTCACGCATGCATGTCATTATGCGCAAAGCTTTTGTGTGGCAAAGCACATATGTCCTTCTTTGGGTCATTAGTGGTTGCTTTGCTCCCATTTGCGTTAATTTATATGCCATGTACTTCATGTATGTCTTTATGTTTTGAAATCACGCATAAAGTTTGTGTATTGTTGAATTGCTGTTTTTTAGAGAATGAGCCCACAATAAATTATTAGCTTTGAGTGACTATTGCATTGCTATCTCTTTTTCAGGGCTATTATTACATCCTCCGTTGTTCTACAGGCAGTCTTCTTTACTTGGACTGCACCTCCAAGCATCCTATGGGTGAGCTGCACAGGGAACGTGGCCACACTAACGCCCGCGACCACGCCCTTCCTTCTGTGCTCAGTATTCTCCTGGCGGCACCGAGTGAGGAGCTTTCTGCTTGGACTCCGGTTTTTTCATCTTTAGGGATCCTTTCGTGCACAACGGTGAGCTCTTCTTTCTGTTTGTGCTCGGGGCTCTTTAGGCTGGGCTTCTCTGCACCGGAAACCTCTCGGGGGCATTTTTGGTGAGGTTGGCTCCCGCAGCACTTCGTAAACGTTTTGCAGCTCATTGAAGGTACGCGCCGGGTCCCACGGTGTCATTTCCTGATCCTCGCATAGAAGGCAGAGTAGGTCGTGCTCTGCAGATAGGAGGACAACGTTGTCATAGATAAAAGTATATCGTTGAATATCTTTTAAGCTGACAAAACAAACCGAGCAATAAGCTCTCCGTGTGAACATGAAAATGCATTTGCATATTTACCGAACAAAAGGTGCAAAGGCCATTTTATTGTTCATTTCATTTAGAATTCTTTAGCCCTTTTACATACTGGCATATTTCCATATTTGTGAATCAGAAAAAATAAATACCTATAGTAAGCAATGTTTTCTTTACTCATGTTTTCAAGCTCATTAGCATTTCAATCAAGCTAATGCTCCTCAAAGTGATTTAACCTTTTAATATTCAGAATCTGTGAGACAAGAATTTAGTTTATGATTATGTGATGCATAGAATTTTGCCTGACAGCATTTTATATAAGGCAAAATTGAACTCCTGAATAAATACATTTTGAAAGAACCATTTTTTAGACAAATGGCTAGTGACACAAAGGATTATCTTTGAGCTGTTTAACATTCAGATATGTGATGACAAAAGACTATAACTCAGAGAGGTATTTTAAAAGACAACTTGGATAGTTGTAAACTTAAATTGTATATTGTCAAATGTTTATTGTCTACTAACTTTTTCTTTACCGATCTCCTTTCCTGCTGTTCCCTTCCTTATATCCCTTCCCCCGCTTGATCACTTCAATCCTCTGTAAAATCTAAAATCAGTTTTGAAGGTATTGAGAGGTGGGTCATCGCGTCAGACCCTGAGGACGCTTATATCTGACAGAATAGTGAGCCCATGGATTTTATTCCTCCCGATCTGAGAGTGATAATACAATGGCCACCTTAGATGATTTAATTAGGATTATTTTGCAAATGCAGAGAGATTTAGTGGAAGCTAGGGATGCAACTTCAGTTCTTTCTGATAAGGTGAATTGCATAGCAGCAACAGAGTACGTCCTCCCTCAGGACTCCCATGGAGCGTCCAGAGCTGATACGCAATCTTCCACCAATATAGCAGTTACCGTTCCTTCACAAATCCCACTAGCTCCTCCAGAATGTTTTTCTGGGGACCCTTCTAAGGTCCAAATATTTCTGACTCAAATTGAATTGTATTTTACTTGTAGGCCTGCCCAGCAACTTGGGCAGTCCCTTTGGTGCGACAGGACAGTCCGCTATTATATAATTGGCGAAGATTTGTAGAGGAATCTGAAAAAAAATTGATAGGTGTGCAGTAACTTTGTCAGCTGATCGAGAACTTTTACAATTGCGACAAGGAAATAGAGACTTAATTTCCTACCTATCACATTTTAATAGGCTAATTTCTGAAACCTCTTGGCCAGAGGAAAAAAAGAGCAGCTCTCTTTTATCAAGGGTTGAAAGATGAGCTAAAGGACGATCTTGCTCAAATTGATCTACAACCAATAACATGCCCCGAATTAATACAATTAATGTTACGACTTGATCATAGACTGTCTGAAAGGGAAACAAATGAGAAGAAATTCAACAAATCCAGTTGGAGATTCGACAAATCCAAAATACAACCCAGTATTTCAGACTCCACAGCAGAACACAAGCCATTGTCTAAAGATGAAAAAGAGACAAGACGAAAGAACGGGCAGCGTTTGTATTGTGGCAGAAAGGGACATTTTGTTAAAGATTGTCCAATAAAACCTAAAGGAAAGACCACAAGTAATAAAAAAACAGTGGCCATAGCAACGGGCAAGATATCGGAAAGGTAATGTTCCCAAGATGTTTAGAAGAGGATCTCTTGGGAACCATCGCTTTCTCTTCAGTATATTCTTGTGTTTCAAATTATACAGCTCATTTCTGGTTGGCAGTACTAATCACACTGAGCGCTACATTTCACCAAATGGAGGTCTTAGTAGATTCTGGAGCTACTGGAAACTTTGTTGATCTTGAAACGGCTCGAAGATTGTGCATTGTATGTGAGAAAAAAGAAACACCTGAAATCATCCAAGCAGTTGATGGAAAAATATTATCTGGAGGGCCGGTTACCATGCAAACGTCAAAGATCCACATGTCTTGCATAGATGCAAAACAACAAAAACATTCTGAAGAAGTCCAGTTTGATGTTATTCAAGCTCCACAATATAGTTTCGTTTTAGGAATGCCTTGGCTCTGTTTACACAATCCCATGATTGATTGGCAAAAAAGAGAACTGTGTTTCTTGCCAGTCACTGACATTGAAAATGTTTGAAATTTACGAAACCAGCGCAAGGACAAATAGCTACGGCTGAAGAAAAGGAAACCGTTCTTCCAACCCCTTATAAACAATTTCAGAAAGTGTTTAGTGACGTCAAAGCCGCCATTCTTCTACCACATCGGACATATGATTGTCATATAGATCTGGTTCCAAGCTGCTGTATACCAAATTGTCCTATTTACGCACTATCAGAAAATGAGAACCATCATTTGAGACAGTACCTTGATCAATATTTAGAAAATTGTTTTATACGACCATCTAGATTACCAGCAGCATCTCCTTTATTTTTCATACCGAAGGCCAATGGTGATTTAAGAACGTGTATAGACTATAGGGCCTTAAACAAGATCACAATAAAGAATAAACACCCCCTTCCAATAATACATGTTCTTTTGGATCACGTGAATACAGCGCTAATCTATACTAAATTAGACCTTCGGGTGCATACCATTTGGTTCGTATTCAATAAGGAGACGAGTGGAAAACTGCCTTTAAAACACAATATGAACTTTATGATAATTTGGTCATGCCTTTTGGGCTTTGTAACGCCCCAGCTGTGTTTCAGTGTTTCCTAAACAACGTCTTACGGGACTTTTTAGACCTATTTGTCATTGTATATGTAGATGACATTTTGATTTATTCTGACACTATTGACATTCATGAGAGTCATGTTAAAAAGGTTTTGACCACTCTTAAAAAACATAATTTATATTGCAAGCTAGCAAAGTGTGATTTTCATGTTACTCAAGTTGAATTTTTAGGAGTAATTCTTACTCCATCTGGTATGAAAATGACTAATAAAAAAACACAAGCTGTTGCAGATTGGCCAGTTCCTAAGTCCGTCAGAGATGTGCAATGCTTTTTAGGCTTTGCAAATTTCTATCAATGTTTTATTGATCACTTTTCCTCAGTAGTAGCTCCTATTACTCGACTATTAAGAAAGAAGGTTACATTTGTTTGGACTTCTGAAGCAGAATCAGCTTTTCGAGCTTTAAGGCAGGCGTTCTCAGCAGCCCTAATCTTGATGCACCCAGATGTTCATAGAAGCAGATGCTTCGTATGTTGCTATAGGCGCCATTTTGTCTCAAATAAAACCAACACTCAGGCCAATTACATCCTGTGGCATATATGTAAAGAAAACTAAACCCAGCAGAACAGAACTTTACAATAGCAGAAAAATAATTGCTTGCTATTCACAATGCTTTTAAAGAATCGCAGCATCATCTTTTGGGAGCACGCTTCACTATAACAATTTATACAGACCATAGAAATCTACAGTTTATGAGTTCAGCTAGAGTGTTGACTCCACATCAGTTACGTTGGATTATGTTCTTTGCGGAATATGATTTCAACGTAACTTATCGACCAGGGCTTGACAATAAAAAAGATGATGCGTTATCCAGAAAAGATTCCTCCTTACATAGACTGGAAGGGTCACCTCAATCTATCATTTACCCTGACAAGGTGGTATGTGTTTTGACAGCAAAACAATGTCTGGACGACATTTTTGTGAGTTTTCCCCCTTTTTCTTGGTCACAGTGGATCAATCAAAGCAAAAATCAATCGGTTAAGGAAGGAATACCTTTTCATGGAAAACAAGTGTATCTTCCCACCAAGAAATTACAAGAAACGGTATTTGCTCGGCTCCACTCTCTCCCATTGGCTGGTCATCCAGGACCTAAAAAGACTGTTTAGAAAATACGGAAAACCTTTTGGGGGCCAACCATGACTAAAGACATTGTAAGAATGGTTCAAGAATGTGAGATTTGTGCACGATATAAAACTGATCATAGAAAGCCTAAAGGATTGTTACAAGTTCTACTCATGCCTACCATTCCGTGGGAACATGTCTCCTTGGATTTCATCACTGGGTTACCTACAAGACATCAACATTCAGTTATTTTATTGGTCATAGACAATTTAACGAAATATGCTAATTTTATTGCATGTAAACCTTTACCAACATCAGGTCAATTGGCACAGATATTTTTGCAACAAATAGTACGATTACACAGTTTGCCTTCTGTGCTTTTGTCCGACCATGGATCCCAGTTTTCTTCTAAGTTTTGGCAGCAATGATATTGAAGTTTACAAATCACATCAAATATGTCAACTAGCTACCATCCACAAACAGACGGTCAAACTGAGCGCCTCAACCAAACTTTAAAGCAGTATTTACGGTGCTATGCCTCTGAAGCAAAAGACTCCTGGTTGGATTTACTGTATATGGCAGAGTTAGCCTACAATTAGTCACCTCATTCATCTATTGGTATGTCTCCCTTTGAAGGACTATATGGATATGTTCACTTTACCATTCCTTTGGCCTTACCTAAAAAAAGCTCAGACAGACCTGCAGTACAAGATACAGCTTGTCGTATGCAATCTGTTCACCATCAGATCCATAAACATCTTCTTCAAGCCAAAAAAATATATAAGGACCAATATGATAATCACAGACCAGGTCCACTCTATAACCCTGGAGATAAGGTTTGGTTGTCTAAAAAAACTTTGTTTTTAAACAAAATAGTATGTTTCATCCAAAGTTTATTGGACCATACAAAGTTGTTCATCAAATCAGTCCAGTTACTGTCAAACTCCTTTTGCCTGATACTTTGCGAATCCATCCTGTTTTTCCCACTTCTCTGTTAAAACCTGCCGGAAAGATAATCTCTGAACACCCAGCGCCACTTCTAGTCCAAGGGCACTGAGAATACGAAGTGCAAGACATCTTGGATTAAAAACGTAGGGGTTCGAACTTGTGGTATTTAATCTCCTGGAACAATTGCGGACCTGAAAATGATTCATGGGAACCTGCAAAAAATGTTCATGCTCCACGTTTGATTTAACGCTTCCACCTCCAACATCCTCAAGAGCCGGGCCCTGGACCGCACTTGGGAGGGGGGAGTACTGTCAGGACTAGGGCTGCATTGCACGGTCTAGGGCCCGCCCCACTTACCTTTCACACATGAATGCCATTATGCGCAAAGCTTTTTTGTGGCAAAGCACATATGTCTGCTTCTTTGGGTCGTTGGTGGTGGCTTTGCTCCCTTTTGTGTTAACCTATATGTCATGTACATTATGTATGTCTTTATGTCTTGAAATCACGCATAAATTTCATGTATTGATGAATTGCTGTTTTTTAGAGAACGAGCCCAAAATAATTTATGAGCTTTGAGTGACTATTACATTGCTATCTATTTTTCAGGGCTATTTTTACATCCTCTGCTGTTCTACGGGGAGTCTTCTTTACTTGGACTGCACCTCCCAGCATCCTATGTGTGAGCTGCACAGGGAACGTGGCCACGCTAACGTCAGCGACCACGCCCTTCCTTCTGTGCTCACTGTTCTCCTGGTGGCACCGAGGAAGGAGCTTTCTGCTTGGGCTCCATTTTTTCATCTTTAGGAATCCTTTTGTAGTGTAGTTCCTATTTTCCCAATAGGCTCTACGCATTGGAATAACAGAAACAGCAGTGTAGACGTAGGACTGAGGTAATCTAGGTCTCTACTGACTATGTTAAACTTAATTTAGGTTTGCGCCAGCTAGCTCAGAGGTCACTAGAAACTTTCTTGAATGAAAAGGGAGGGTTGAATTTTCCTGATTCAGACGAGAAGGGATTCATTTTCTGACAACCTCATAAACATGACAACTTTGCTCCCTCAGAATAAGAGTGTATCTCTAGAGTCGTGTGAAAACAATAGGCAGCTATTTCACTCAGTCAACCGTGCATACTTAGTTTCACCAGAGTGCAGAGAAATAGAGAGACGGGCGTTTTCAATAAAATGGTGTTATTTATTGAGCAGTCTTCTTTCTCATGCAAGAGAAATGAATTGCCACAATTGCAATACTTATCATGAAGTAAAGTGCGTACAGTAAAAGTAGTATTATGAAATAATACTGTAAAAGCATTGATATGGTTTCTTAGCCATATGATACTTTAAAATGGATAAAATATATACATACATAAATACATTGACTAACGTACTCAACTGGTGCTTCTAACTAAGCCTACCCCGGTGTACCTGACCTAAGCCTAATACTTGGGAAGGAGTGAGTAAGTAGCAGTTTAAGTTAAGTTGGTTAAGATTGTTTTGCCAAGAATCTGCATGAAGAATTCTCTTAAGGATTTAGTCAGCTCCGTACCTTGGTAATAGAATGTGGGAGGTCTGGTATCTCTTTCCTCAGGACTCGATCTTCCAGCAACCTGCAAGGGTAGGATGGAAACACCGGAGCTGGATTTTCTCTGCTGGAGAAAAAGACAGCGTCTCTCTCAGTGCGCCAAACGGGAGGGGCGGCTTCCGTGGGCTCTTGCATCAGCTGGGCTCTCGGGCAAGTAGATGGCCGCTCTGCTCCAAACCACCGTGTCTTTGCTTAAGGCAACTGTTAGTATATTTATACCTGAAAGGTGCCGGGTTTGACGTAAGGTTGGACATAAGACGTCACTAAGAACTAGGAGTTCTGTCTGGACTCCAGGAGTTCTTGTTCAAATCAAAATAAAAGCAGGGGGGGATTTCCCAGGCTGCTGGAGACTTGGTTTGCTTAAAGAACGTGTTGTGCTTTCTAGGAGTCGATGGAAGTAGCCGTGCTGTGCTTTGGACTGCATGGGCTATTACTGAATATGGATAAGATTCTTATGCCTTTATCAGGATGATATTGATTATAACCACATAAGGGCATGAATCGGGAATATTGAATTAGGGTCCTAGATATAAACACAACATCCACTCCACGGATTGATGTCCATCATTACTAAAATACTAAGCAATAGTAAACATATAACGATGCATATGTGTTTTCCAACCCACCCCAAAATACATATTTCGCATTTGAAATGGTATATGGTAAATACACGAAAATGAGTGTTGGTACTGTACGCTTTTCACACAGTGTCATCATTCAGATAAATGCATATATATATCAGCTGAATGAATTGCGAAAATTACACATGAAATGGCTCTGAATACAGAAAAGAAGGTCGACACCATTCCATCACATATTTATACAAAAATGCTGTATATGTGCTAGAGGCTGAGGTAAAATATTGTCTCTAGTATCCTAAAAATAGAAGCTCTGTCCTCTAAGAATAGTTCTACTTTAAGCAGAGTACCATGTGCCAAAAAAAAGTAAATATTTTGGAAAATGGACAAAAATAATTTCGCTTTCATGGGAAAAAATAGTTCCAAATATTTTCGGTAGCTTTGTTTATCAAAACTGAAGGCCGAATTCAGAGTTCAGGGAACGCTGTGTTCTTGTTAAAAAATGTTTCATTCTCGTTGCTCACGGGAGAGCATTATTTCAGACTGACTCGCAAAAAATTGGTCTACCACATCAGGTGAAAGTTCGACCAAGTTCGAAAATGCTGCAACTGTGCAGTTCTCTGCGTGATTGCTATCATCGATGTTTGGATCAGCAATGCTCACAGAAGGTTGTACCTGTTTGGTGCTGCTTTCTTCTCGTACCTCACCGCCACCTACTTGTAGTGGTGAAGTTTCAACGAATGCCGTCATCAGAATGGGTAGCCGCTGGGGACAACACGATGCATGAGTCATTGCGGGACCTAGCAAAGTATCGACATCCTTTGGTACTGCTGATGGTAGTGTAAGACAGACGTCCAACACGCATTCTTCTCCGCATAGCATACATCGAAGCACAGGTAAGATGCAATTTTGCCAGATTAGTCTGAATGAAAGAAACCAGGTTGTATTCAGATCTCTTAGCCGGGCAAATCCGAGGACCTTAGTGATACGGTCTCAGTATTGTATTGCTAGGATCGTTTCATCTTCAATCGTTGCTGGAGTCTTGTCTGTGGATTGGCTTACCATATTGGTGCAGAAGGAGCAAAACTAAAATTCGTGCCACAAGTCGCAAGATTAAGGGTAGGCTGCCAAAAACGGAATGGGCAAAATTCGGGAAGATGCCCAGAACTGTTTCAAAGGGTGCTAACAGTCCCAAAAACATTGTCTTAAATACATGTGCGATGCCACTGGTATCAGACATGTTTAAGATTTGGCTTAGTATTTCTACGAAGTGCACGGGGCAATTTGTCGATAAAAGGGAATATATCTCTGCCGATGTCCTTGCCACTTGCAGATCATACATTTCTTTGGATGAAGTTAAAGGCACAGTTGTCTGTAAAAGAATAGACTTCATTCTGCTTAAAGTATCAATTCGAATAGAAGAGATATTCAACGAAGGCCATAACGCAGCCCCCATATCTGGATTGCTGTGTGGATACAATACTTGCAGACAGCAAACGGCCCTGGAAGTTACAGTTGTCAGATAGGCTTTTCCTGGCAGCATGCCACAACAGCTGTGGTCACTTATTGAAACTTAACTGCCGTTAGAAAGTGGTCTAAAAAATGGCTCTATCTGTTTTGCAGGCGTGCCATGCAGGTGACATGAAAGGTTATTCGAATACCCTTCGCAGGCTCCATGCAAATTAATACCTTGACACAGAAGTGTACCGCTTAGTGATTTTTTACACTTTTTACAACTAAGGAATACCTCCTTGTTCCCTTTGCTATAACATCTGTGTGTGGAGAAGTGTGGCTCAATAATTAGAGCGGCAGACCCTGATGCAGAGGTCTAGCCCGGGAACAGGGTTCAATTCCCTGCCTCGGCGGGTCTTGGGCTCAAAATTCCACGGACCTGACAATTCTCGCCTTGGTGCCTATTCCAATCATGGAGTCCCACTCTGCAACTCTGGGCAATAGCTTGCATAATCTCCACAATGGCCCCCACAACGCTAAGGATGCCTGGCCTCCACCTTGGGGGTGCCCAGGAGGGGACACCTCACAGGGAAAGCCAGGATGGGTCCCACAGCGGTATTCGTACAAGCGCCTTGAGACCCTTGCGGGTGAGTAGTGCGCTATACAAGTATCAATTTACATTTTACATTTTTTATAAGGTAAATCCCAGGTTGTTTTGATGTACTCTTTACCCAACCTTTCATACTGGCCTACAGGTATATACTCTTGGCAGTATTTAAACTGGAAAGTTGTTATCGGAATTGTTATCGTTCCATGTATTATCCATTCAATGACAGGTCTCTCTGACATTGTCAATGGTAATCTCTCAAGTTTTTCAATGCTCAGAATCGTATAGTCTGCTCCTTTTTGTGCCTAACTGATTTGTTTATCAGTAAGGTTAAAGATACTGAATAATGATGTTGTGTTGATTAAACGCCTTGGTACATAGCCTGAACGCAGATTTTGCAACGTCCAACCAAGCTGTACAATAGAACGTAATTGGGACTGACCATGTTGTAACATTAGTAAATCCTGCTCTATTCTATCAAAAGCAGATGATACAAGGTTGTTCAGTGAATATATTCTGGAGGGCAGAGTCGTTAACCCATTGTCCACTACAGAAAGTAATTTTTCCAAATTTATACAATCAATTTCTCGTATTTTTTCTGCTGTTTCAATTTGCATTACTTTCCAAGCTTCGTTGTACGCAGCGTATATACCGGCTGCTATGAAACGTTTTTGACGCTGTTTGCGTGGTCCCAATATGAAATCACGCAAGTCAGCATAGTCTTTAAGTAAAGTGTTGCTTAATTTCAGCCAGTATGGACTTCTCTAGCCACTCAAGGCATAGTTTCCCTACACTGTATGTTGTAACTAACCCTGGATGTTGTCTCTGGGAGTATCTTGGGTCTGGTCTGGTCATTTTGAACCCCTGTGTTTTGTTCAGGAATCTATCTTAACAGTTATTCGTGTCTGTTTGCCAGATCAACCACTTTTGCCAATCAGGATGTGTTCTGTTTTGGTGTAAAATATGGGATACGTCTATCTCCACATCTGTAGTGCTGTCACTATCAGTTATGGGTTTCGGAACAGACGATGTATTTAAGTCTTTTATCTTAGCTAGGCCAAGACAAGTAGTTTGTTGAATTGTGTCATTTAAGAATATCATTTGTTCTGGGATCATGCAGGCCCTAAATAATGCTTCTAGGCCTTGTACTTGCCGATCTTTGGAACCCCAGATCGTTTTTGTTTCAATGGTGTTTTTCTAAAATTCGAAACCAAATGTAGACATTTTGTCATAAAACTTTTCAGAATAAATCAATTTAGTATTTGTCAACATTGTTTTCATTCCTGTCCTAGTTAACATTTTAAAATAAAACGTTTCTGGATCACTGGTATTAAACCCTGAGAAGTACTGGAATTTCTCATAAAATGTTTCCGAACTGCCTTTTGGCGGAGTTCGACAGTGTTCCCATTGGTTATAAGACAAAACATTTCTAGGCTGAGCAGTTTTATGCAAATAGTGATCACCATAATGATTATAACAGTATAACTCTTCATAATTCGATGAACCCTGTAAGTAATCATGTTCTATAAATTTTGCTGGCATTACTAAATCTGACATCATATTATTAATGTTTTCAAAGTCCCAATCATCAGAGAATGTACTTGGTGTCACAAAGTCACTTAATGAAATCTTAAACTGGTGTGGATACTTCAAGAGCTCAACCGGGCCAAAAATGTCATAATCAGTTCTGTCCCATGCTGCCCCACCGGGTATTGGATTGGCTGAGATGTTTACTGATGTCAGTTCTCTTTTCTCGATGTGGGAGGATGTGTGAGGCTTTAGGACCAAGTTGATGTTCTGACTTGCTGTGTCCATTTTACTATATTTTCTATCAATGAATTTTCCCAAACATAGAACCATGATGAGCCAAAGCAGGAGAGTAAGTACACCTAACACAATCCAAAATTCAATCCATGGTGAAATCAGATATGTTTCTTTTAGTTGGTGAAAAATTTCAATTACTTTGTCTTTGAAATTTTTTGTTGGAGGCGTTTCTTCATGCTCGCTTGGATCTTCAGAGAAGTCGTCGAAATTGATGAAGTAGCCAATCAATCAATCAATCAATCAATCAATCAATCAATCAATCATCGCATTTATATAGCACACTACTTACCCAGAGGGTCTCAAGGCGCTGGGGGTAGGGGGGGATCTGCTACTGCTCGAACAACCAGGTCTTGAGTTGCTTCCTGAAGGCGAGGTGGTCCTGGGTCAGGCGGAGGTGGGTGGGGAGGGAGTTCCATGTCTTGGCGGCGAGGTAGGAGAAGGACCGTCCCCCTGTGGTGGCTCTACGGATGCGGGGGACGGCGGCGAGGGCGAGGCTGGTCGATCGAAGCTGGCGTTTGGGAGCGTAGAAGTTGAGGCGGCTGTTGAGGTATCCTGGGCCTTGGTTGTGTAGGGCTTTGTGTGCGTGGGTGAGGAGACGGAAGGTGATTCTCTTGTTGACCGGGAGCCAGTGCAGATCTCTCAGGTGTCCCGAGATGTGGCTGCGACGGGGGATGTCCAGGATGAGTCGTGCTGAGGCGTTCTGGATCCGCCGGAGTCTCTTCTGGAGTTTGGCGGTGGTTCCGGCGTAGAGGGTGTTGCCGTAGTCCAGACGGCTGGTGACGAGGGCCTGGGTGACCGTCTTCCTGGTCTCGGTGGGGATCCACCGGAAGATCTTACGAAGCATGCGTAGGATGTTGAAGCACGACGAGGAGACGGCGTTGACTTGTCTGGTCATCGAGAGGGAGGAGTCCAGGATGAAGCCCAGGTTGCGTGCATGGTCTGTTGGTTTGGGTGCGCTGCCTAGGGCGGGGGGCCACCAGGAGTCATCCCAAGCGGCGGGTGAGGATCCCAGGATGAGGACTTCCGTCTTATCTGAGTTCAGTTTCAGGCGGCTGTTCTTCATCCATTCGGCTACCTCTTTCATCCCTTAGTGAAGGTTGGTTCTGGCGGTGGCGGGGTCGTTGGTAAGGGAGAGGATCAGCTGGGTGTCGTCGGCGTAGGAGATGATGTTGAGGTTGTGCTGGCGTGCGATGTCTGCGAGGGGGCTCATGTAGATGTTGAAGAGGGTTGGACTGAGCAAGGAGCCTTGAGGGGCGCCGCAGATGACTTCGGTGGCTTCTGATCTGAACGGAGGGAGGCGGACTCTCTGTGTCCTTCCGGCGAGGAAGGAGATGATCCACTCCAGTGCCTTCTCTTGGACTCCCACGTTGCTGAGGCGTTGTACTAGGGTACGATGGCAGACAGTGTCGAAGGCCGCGGAGAGGTCGAGGTGGATGAGGGCCGCTGTTTCTCCGTTGTCGAGCAGCGCTCGGATGTCATCGGTGACTGCGATCAGGGCGGTCTCGGTGCTGTGGTTGGCCCGGAAGCCAGACTGCGAGGGGTCGAGGGATCCGTTCGTCTCGAGGAAGGCGGCCAGCTGCTTGTTGACGGTCTTCTCGATGACTTTTGCAGGAAACAGGAGCAGCGAGATGGGGTGGTAGTTTTTGAGGTCGTTGGGGTCAGCCGATGGCTTCTTGAGTAGAGCGCTGAGTTCGGCGTGCTTCCAGCTCTCCGGGAAGGTAGCAGTGTCGAAGGAGGTGTTGATGATGTCCCGCAGGTGGGGTGCGATGATGGCGTCGGCCTTGTTGAAGACGTGGTGAGGGCAGGGGTCGGTCGGAGATCCGGAGTGGATGGAGTTCATCGTGCAGACGGTGTCTTCGGTGCTGATCGGATTCCAGGCGCGGAGGGTGGTGGTGGGGGGCGGTGGTTCGGTTGTGGTGATCGTCGGTTGAGTGCTGAAGCTGTTGTGTATGTCCGCGATCTTGTTGTGGAAGTAGGAGGCGAGGGAGTTGCAGAGGTCTTGCGAAGGGGTGATGTCGTTGTTTCCGGCGTTGGGGTTGGAGAGCTCTTTGACGATGTTGAAGAGTTCCTTGCTGTTGTGGGCGTTGTTATCCAGTCGTTCCGTGAATGCAGTTTTCTTGGTGGCGCGGATGAGTTGGTGGTATTTTCGGGTGGCGAGCTTGAGGGCAGTCATGTTGTCCGGTGTTGGGTCTCTGCGCCAGGTTCTCTCGAGGGCTCGGCAGTTCTTCTTGGAGCTCTTGAGTTCGTCGGTGAACCATGGGGCTTTCTTGCTACCGGGTCTGCTGGGCGGGGTCCTCAGGGGGGCGAGCTCGTCTGCGCAGTCGCTGATCCACTTTGTGAGGTTGGTGGCCGCCTGGCTAGGGTTCGTAGTGCCAGATGCAGTTCTGTCAATTGTTGGAATTTTTTCCGGATTTTTATTTGCTTTTGCATTTTTTTTTGTTTCATTAGCATAGTCAGAGGCTACATCATTGTAGACTGGTGTTTCTTGACGAACTGTTGCAATTTGGGTTTCAAGAGGCACTAGTTCCATGGCATTATTGCATAGTCCTTTGTTATTCACTGCAGGTTTATCAAATGTGATTAGTCTCTCAGTATGAGCCTCTTGGATTGTAGCAAATTTTGGTATTCTGCTATTTCTTGGGAGTCCACTTGGCCTACTACTTATTATTGGCCACATGATTGTGGTTTTACCAGGTTGATGGATACAACTCTGTTCTCCTTTTTACCAGCAAGGGGTGGTAGTACAACTGATCTTGTTCCGCTGATAGCTAAGACAGGTACTGCTTTTCTGTAAGAAGGCCCAAATTCCTTCTTTACCGCGATCTTCTCTCTGACCAGATCCCCAATCTTTGGAATCCAGACAGGTCTTGCTGGGACAGGTGGTTTTTCTTCAGTGGCTGTCGGCTGTTGTTTCAACTTTATGTTACTCAGGTTTTTTCATGTTTCATTTAAATCCTGTAAAACAGCCAAACGATCCTTGATATCAAAGGATTTTTCTTCTACCACTGAAGTGTGACAATCAAGATCCTGAATGAGCATTCTAGTTCCGAACAATAGTTTGTATGGAGTGAGACCTTTTAGAGAATTTCTTGGCAGATTATTAAGACTACGTTGGACACTTGTTAAATGTTTGACCCACCCATCACCCGAACCTAATACCCTCGCCATTATAGATTGCTTTATGTCCCGGTTTTTTTCTTTCCACAACCGCATTTCCCTCAGGATGGAAGGGAGAAGAGTACCGCAATGCAATGCCCATGCTGTTTATGGCTTCTTTGTAAGCTTGAGAGCTAAACGCAGGACCCTGATCAGAATGTAGCATGCCAATTGCGTGTGTACCAGTTCTGGCGTCAGCCAAGTGCTGGGGTCTACATTTTTAGGTGAATTAAGTCTTTAATAATTATAGGACGCATTTTTCCGGCTGGATTTCTGCGCTATAGATAGCCTGATGCTATCTAATAGTGGTATCTGGGATGTTGGCTGGTCCGGTTCACAACTGCGATCTCTGTTGCAGTCCTCACAATTTTTTGCAAAATTGTACATATCTACGCTCATTACCGGCCACCAGTACTCTGATTGTAGTTCCATCAGAGATTTCAGGATCTCTTGGTGCCTCAGACCCAATCCCATATGTGCTTCTTGTAGCAAGAAGATTCTCTTGTTCTTGTTTGGAATTACTCTATCCCCCACTCCAGTTATTCGAGCAAACGGAACAGAGTTTGCATCAATTAGTTGAGAGGTAATGCTGCATAATCGCCTTTTAATGAGGCTTTTACTGCCAGCATGGTTTCCCCATCTATTTGTTTTTCTGAACGCTTTTCAGTGGCTACGGATGCCGGTTGAACCGCTTCCGCTGTGGCTGTGTTAGCCAATGAATTCCCTGCAACGTGAACGCCATCAAGTCGATGACTCAGAGCGTGTATCACGTGAGCCTTTCGTAGTTCTTTCTTTAAAAGAACTACTTGTTCCCAAAGCGTTTTATGCTTTATTGTGGCACCTGTATCATCTTTGTAACCATTTTTACTCCATGTCTGCATGTCACTGTTGTAAGATTTGACGCAGAAATACGAATCACACACTATTAGTGTGGGGAATTCGCGATCAGCATTTTCATGCGCCATCTTTAAAGATCTTATTTCAGCTCGCTGAGCTGAACAGTTTCTGAGTGATTCAGTTTTGGTAATCATAGGTTTGAATTTACCAGAGCGCCAGCGACCTTTACCAATCGCGCACGCTGCATTGTAGGATTTTTTATCTACATCGTAGTGTTGTGCGAATCTGTCCATATAGATTAGGCAGGTGTATTGTTCCAGAGGCAGAATTTCAGTTGGCAGAGGATATTCTCTTTCATATTCTAGATCATCTAGTTTTTTCAGTTTTCAGAAATAGTATTTCACGTCTTCTGTAGCAAAAATTGTTTCCCATTCTATCTATTTTGGATCTAATGCCACTGTAATCAGATTACGTGGACTTGTTAGTGCCTCAAGGGCTGATTCTACTGTAAAAACAGCTATTCTTTTGCCTTTGGCTAGGGTTCTTTCTTTTGCTACAGCAGTTTTAACCGCAGTCAGAATTATTTCTGTAGAGCTAACTTTCATTTCAGCTTGAGTGTACAAATGTGATTTGTAAGCTATAGGTACCGTATCTCCCTCATTAGAGGTCAGGCATGTGAATCCGCACCTTCCTGGGATGACTCGGATTACAAGATTGCGTATGTTTTCGCAAGTTTGTTATTTTGTTTTAGTTAACATGTCTGTTTGCAATGATCTCAAAATCTCTGTGTGTTTCTGAGTCCAATGGATTTGTTTGAAATCAGGTCTTATTAATTCATAGAGAGGTTTAACCCCCTCTGCATAATTTAGTATGTATGTTCTTCTGAAATTCAGGAAACCTAGTATTGATTGTAAATTCTTCAGCGTTTTTGGTGCTTGGAGTACAGCACATTTCTCTAAGAAATTGTCTGCAAGGCTCTTGCCTTCACTTGATAATTCATATCCTAAAAATAGGACAGTTAGATGGGCAATTCGTGACTTTTTAAAGTTAAATTTGTAACCTTCGGATGCGAACCCAAGTATTATGGTGTTCACCCTTTTTAAGTGAGTCTCCAGGTCATCATATGTGAGATAGATGTCATCGACATAGGATAATGCCTCATCATCATATATTTGTAGTAACTCTGTTACCCTTGCTGAGAATAATCCTGGGCTATTCAATTTTCAATTCAATTTCAATTTCAAAAGTGCTTTATTTGAGTAGTTACTCATAAAAGCAAGACATACAGACATATTAAAAAACAATTAAATATACAAATACTCAAAAATTACAAAGCACTTACAAATCCATAGAACCATTGTATTAAAACAAACCACAGTGTTAATAAGCGAATAAGAAGGTGTGAAAGTTCATTATTTAAAATCATGATTTTAAATTACCAAAGTTAAAAACCTTAATATACATTTCATGGAGACACTGTTACAATACATAAGCAGGGAATAGTCAATTCACTAGCAATCTCTGCTTATCATCGACGGAGAATAGTTACATTACTAGCAGTCTCTGCCTGATGATCCAAGCCCACCCAAGGTATTTTGCAGTGGCAATTATGATCCATGTAAGGGAGGTTGTACATAAAATGCGCAATGCAACTCTACTACATGTGGTACCAAGGTTTCTGCACATAGGTGCCAGCCAAACTCGTCTAGGGACACTATAAACTTTACAAGTGAACAAAAAGTGCCCGAGAGATTCTCTTCCTGAGCCACAAGCAGGGCAGATAGTGGACCCTCCAGAGCCCCATTTTGCTGTTAGTGATTTTAGGGGGAGTGAACCAGCTCTCATTTGGAACAAAAGTTTCCTGTCTAAGGGTTTAGATATAAAATCCCAGTACATTTCAAATACAGGAAACAATTTGGCCTCCAAAAAACTAACAGCCATGGACCCATTATTAGAATTACGCAAACTGGCGTTAGCAACATATTCCCAATACATATTCTTTAAGATTGACTTAGATGGGAATAAAGCTCCTGATGGGGCAAACCACAACTCACTTAACCCGAGCTCAAACAACATCAGTTTTAGCATTTTAAACCAAGTAATCTTATGGAAACAGTCTGCTTTGATAACGTCAGTAAATCCTTGTGCATAGTGGGCGAGCTCAGGGGTAGTCCAGAGCCTACGCCAGTATAAAATTCGCCGCAGTCTGGCTAAGTCCACAATTTGCTTCCTGTCAAGATCGTATCTTAAGGGCAGTAATGGAGTGCTATTCGGGGTACCAGTAATTAACCTCAAAAATTTATTCTCAGATATTTGAAGCGCACTCAAATTTTCGTAACCCCACATCTCTGCCCCATAGAGCGCAGACCCGATTGCCTTGGCTTCATAAATCATCAGAGCTGGTTTAACTGGTTTAGTCAAAGACTTCCTATGTTCCAGATTGATAACACCAGCTAATTGTTTTTGACGTAGAGTTGCTATATCAATGTGTTGACACCACCTATTGTTATCCGCTATGTGGATCCCCAGGTAGGTGAATGACTTTACCACATCAAGAGGACGACCACTCATGACGATTTTGGACTTGAAACTACGATGTGGAATAAATATCATGAGCTTCGTTTTAGACACATTCACCTCCAAACCGTGATCCACACAGAAGGTATCAAAGATGGTCAATGCATGTTGTAAACCACTTGGGGTTTTGGATAAAATTAATGTATCATCCGCAAACATTAAAATAGGAACTTTTACACCTGCAAGAGAGGGAGCATCCACTGACTGAGATAACATACGTGGGACAATACCGTTGATAAATAGGGTAAACAGGGGGCCATTGAACACCCTTGCCGAACCCCGCGCTCAACAGGAAATTCAGCAGTGTCCTTTCCATAACCCCCCCACTGGATTTTTGCGTAGGTTAACTCATGAAGCCTCATGATCATAGTCAGCAGAACCTCTGGAACCCCCAGAACCTCCAGAACCTGCCATAATTTTACCCGCGGCACCAGGTCGAAGGCAGCCCGTAAATCGACAAAAGCCGCATAGAGGCTGCCTCCTCCTAATACCACGGGCCTCCACTGGATCAATTGAAAGCGAAAAACTTGATCCACTGTGCTGGTTGCCCATCGGAAGCCAGCCTGGAAAGGTGATAGGATATTATTATCATCTGCCCATTCAAGCAATCTATTAACAATCACTCGGCCGACTATTTTTTGTATAGTGTCGATCAAGCTTATTGGGCGAAAATTACTTGGCTGAGCACGATCTCCCTTTTTATACACAGGAATAATCACAGCCCCCGCCATGATGCCGGAATATCAGCACCCTTAGCAATGTGATTAGTAAGCAGATGAATATATTTGCACCATCTCTCTTTATCATTTAAGAAAACGTCCGCGGGGACGCAGTCTAAGCCTGGTGCACGTCCACTATGCACAGATTTGAGGGCAGACAAGATTTCATTAAGTGTAAATATATTATCCTCTGCTAAGGACTGGCTAGGGGAATTCCCAGCTTCCATCTGGGCACTTGCCGCATACTGGGAGCTAAAAAATGTTACCCAATCATCCTGTGAGACATTATTATTGGGAGGCTCCTCAGGTCTTTCACTGCCCCATTTGACGATATTCCAGAACAACCGGGAATTTTTCCTATCACTAGCACATTTCAATTTATTCCAATGTGCCTCATCCCAGGTTCTTTTGGCTTTCGCAAAACAGGCTTTGTAATTCTTTCTAGCAAGGCGGATATCCACTACCCCCTTATTCCTGATTGCCTGTCCCAGTGATTTTCGAGCCAACCTACAATCATTATTATACCATTTAGCAGGTTTACATACACGAGAGCCATGATTTTTTGCCGGTTTCAAAAAGTGGCATTTAATTTTGCCAAAAAGGTTATCATGAATTTTGGTCACGTCACCCAGGCCAGAGGACACACCTGCGATTGACTCCAGGGCCAAGATAGCTTTATCTGCTTCCTCTTTGATATTTCCAATAGCCTGCTGATCAGTCATAACGCTAACCCACCGTAGCCTACGCATATCATTTTCAGGGATAATCAGCAGTGGAACAAGAACATCAGAGCAGTTAAAATCATCAACAGTGAGCCACCATTTATGCACCACACATAGAGGATTGTGATCACTTTCAGGTCTTATCATAACTTCCATGTCACAAACAGTCGACCATAAAACCAAGCTACAAATCACATAATCAATTCGACTTTTGTGACTCCCATTGTCAAATGTCGTGGAATCTGTCATGTCCGACTTAGTCCTACCGTTTAATGCTCTTAGTCCTAGTTCCAGACACATAGCATTTAGACCTAGTATATCTTCTGTCCAGCGTAATACTGGATTGGTCTCTAGGGTAGGGATGCCCCATTGTAAATCCTCCTCAATACCTAGAAGGGCTTCACCAGCGACCAGGGGCTCAAAAGTTCGATTCAGGTCACCAGCTATTACAATCCTATGACCAAGCGAGTATGTGTCAAGAAGGTTATAAAGAGCAAGGAGAACCTCAGATCTACCTGTCTTACTGCCTCTAGCATATATGTTATAAATATCCAGTACATCAGAGGTACCACTAGTAATCCTAATTAACTGGATATCTTTTTGACCAGTCACCAGGCTCTTTACTGTCAATTTAAGGGACTGACGAACCCAAATAGTAAGACCTCCCATAGGTCGTCCCTTTGGTCCCTTAGTAGCTGGTACATAAATATTTAAATATCCCAAGGCATAAATAGGTTCACAAGCCCAAGTCTCCTGAAACATACAGACGTCATATGTGCTGACAAAGCCTAGCCAGTTTCCACATACTAACTTTGAGCTTAACCCAGCCACGTTCCAGGATAGTAAGCTACCCGTCCCAGGCAGTGATTCACATATTAGCTTTGAAGTAGTGACAAAATTACTTGGCGCAACATCACCTTGAATGATGACATTATCTTGGCATGCATTACCCAGAATAACAAATTTTCCCGCTCCCTGTGGAGCGGAGGCTAAGTCACAACCTTTCCTTACTGTCCCATCAACTTGGCGGTCGTTCTCAATACCCCTGCTAGCACATGGGTTAGATGAAGGTTGAATTGCAAACTTTGAGCATTCCAGAAGTCAATCACATTCGTTCAAGTTGGAAAGGGCAGAGTACCTGTTGTCAAGACTTAATCCCCAGTCATTAAATGCAGGTGCATTACTCCCCCGATTACGCACCACATTCCACTTTGTCCTTAAAGTACAGGGATTAGTGCCTTTTCCTCTATGTGGGTAGAAGAAATCCAGTCCTTAAAGTACAGGGATTAGTGCCTTTTCCTCTACGTGGGTAGAAGAAATCCTGGGCTATTCTTGAATCCCTGTGGGAGTTGGCAAAATTGTTTTTGCGAACCCATTATCGAGAAAGCGGTAAAATATCTGCTTTCAGGTGCAATGTTTTGACATAAGAATTCATTAGAGATATCTAATGTTGTTTTATATTTTTTGCGCACAATGTTATTCATTAGTGCTGCACTATGTGAGTTTTGTACTGCAAATGTTTTACAACAGGAGTTAAGGTGTCTGTAGTCCAAAACTAGATGATATGAACCGTCTGGTTTGGAGACAGGAAACAAAGGATTGTTCACTTGAGAGGTGCATGTTTCGATCACCCCTTGATATTCAAGTTGATCTAAGATCTCCCTGACTTGCTTTTTAGCTTCTTGTTTAATTGGGTACTGCCTTTGTGCAGTAGGTTGATTTTGTAACTGGATTTTGTGGTGAGGAGAGTCCTCATCCCATCCTATATGATTTTTGTATAAAGCAGGAGCTTGAGCCACTGCCCATTTTCTTGCCAATGTGTATTTTTTATGAATTGGAATATGATTTGAGAAGGCAGGCATAATCATTTCTTCACCATGAGGGCACTCCCTGACAAACTCTGGTGGCCAATCTTTTTCAGCTAACAGGATGTCATAGCCTTTAGAAAGTTTTTCCCAAAACAGACCTTTTATTTTCCTAGTTCTATCTCCCTCTCTACGTAATGTTATTTCATATAGTTTATGGGGCACACAAACTCATGTGTCTGCAGTTTCCACCTGAATGTATTCAATCAATCAATCAATCAATCAATCAATCAATCAATCAATCACGGCATTTGTAAAGTGCGCTACTCACCCGGGAGGGTCTCAAGGCGCTGGGGGAGAGGGGTATGTTACTGCTCGAAGAGCCAGGTCTTGAGCTGCTTCCTGAAGGAGAGATGGTCTTGGGTTCGCCGAAGGTGGGTGGGGAGGGAGTTCCAAGTCTTGGCTGCCAGGTAGGAGAAGGATCTTCCTCCGGCGGTGCCTCTGCGGATGCTTGGTACGGTGGCGAGGGCGGGGCTGGTCGATCGTAGCTGGCGGGTGGGCGTGTAAAAGGTTATGTGGTCATTGAGGTACATGCGGCCCAGGTCGTGGAGAGCCTTGTGTGCGTGGTTGAGGAGTCTGAACATGATTCTCTTGCTGACGGGGAGCCAGTGCAGGTCTCTCAGGTGTCAGGTGATGTGGCTGTGTCGGGGGATGTCCAAGATGAGTCGTGCGGAGGCGTTCTGGATGCGTTGGAGTCTTTTTTGAAGTTTGGCTGTGATTCCGGCGCAGAGGGTGTTCCCGTAGTCCAGTCGGCTGGTGACGAGTGCCTGGGTGATGGTCTTCCAGGTTTCAGTGGGGATTCATCTGAAGATCTTGCGGCGCATGCGCAGGGTGTTGAAGCACGAAGATGAGACAGCGTTGACTTGCCTGGTCATCGACAGGGAGGAGTCCAGGATGAAGCCCAAGTTGCATGCGTGGTCCGTTGGCTTGGGAGTCGTCCCAGGGGGAGGGTGATGATCCCAGGATGAGGACTTCCGTCTTGTCTGAGTTCAGTTTAAGGTGGCTGTTCCTCATCCAGTCGGTGACGTCTTTCATCCCTTTGTGTAGGTTGGCTCTGGCGGTGGTGGGGTCGTTGGTGAGGGAGAGGATCAGCTGGGTGTCGTCGGCGTAGGAGATGATGTTGAGGTTGTGTTGTCGTGCGATGGCTGCGAGGGGGCTCATGTAGACGTTGAAGAGGGTTGGAAGATCCTTGTGGTACTCCGCAGATGACTTCAGTGGCCTCAGATCTGAACGGGGGGAGGCGGACTCTCTGGGTTCTTCCGGCGAGGAACGAGATGATCCACTCCAGTGCTTTCTCTCGGATTCCGATGTTGCTGATGCGCTTCACTAGGGTGCGGTGGCAGACAGTGTCGAAAGCCGCAGAGAGGTCCAGGAGGAAGAGGGCCACTGTTTCTCCGTTGTCGATCAGGGTTCTGATGTTGTCGGTGGCTGCGATAAGGGCGGTCTCAGTGCTGTGGTTGGCCCGAAACCCGGACTGCGAGGGGTCGAGGGATCCGTTCGTCTCGAGGAAGGCGGCAAGCTGTCTGTTGACGGTCTTCTCCATGACTTTGGCCGGGAAAGGAAGGAGCGAGATGGGACGGTAGTTCTTGAGGTCGGTGGGGTCTGCCGTTGGTTTCTTCAGGAGGGCGGTCAGCTCGGCGTGCTTCCAGCTCTCCGGGAAGGTGGCGGTGTGGAAGGAGGAGTTGATGATGTCCCGGAGATGGGGTGCGATGATGGTGTCGGCTTTGTTGAAGAGGTGGTGTGGGCAGGGGTCGGTTGGTGATCCGGAGTGGATGGAGTTCATTGTGCGGGTGGTGTCTTTGGTGCTGATTGGGGTCCTGTTGCAGAGGGTGGTGGTGGCGGGCGTTGGTTCGGTGGTGGGGTGCGTGGTCTGTGCATCAAAGCTGTTGTGTATGTCGGCGATCTTGCGATGGAAGAACGAGGTGAGTGAGTTGTAGAGGTCTTGCAAGAGAGTGATGTTGTTGTTTCCGGCGCTGGGGTTGGAGAACTCTTTGACGATGCTGAAGAGTTCCTTGCTGTTGTGGGCATTGTTGTCCAGTCGTTCTTTGAGTGCCGACTTCTTGGTGGCGCGGATCGGCTGATGGTGTTTGCGGGTGGCGTGCTTGAGGGCGGTCCTGTTGTCTGTAGTCTGGTCGAGCCGCCAGGCTTTCTCGAGGGTGCTGCAGTTCTTCTTGGATTCCTTGAGTTTGTCGGTGAACCAGGGGGTTTTCTTGCTGCCGGGCCTGCTGGGAGGGTTCTTTAGTGGTGCGAGGTCATCGGCGCAGGTGGTCAGCCACTTGGTGAGGTTGCTGGCTGCTAATTTGGGGTCCGTTGTGCTGGTGGGAGTGTTCTGGCTGAGGGAGGCGGTGAGCTGCTTGGCGGTGATCTTGCTCCAGCTCCGGTGGGGAACCTGTTGCGGGTGGTGGTGGGTCGTAGTTCTTCTGAAGCTGAAGTGGACGCAGCTGTGGTCGGGCCAGTGGAGTCCAGTGGCATGGCTGAAGGAGATGTGCTTGCTGGATGAGAAGACTGGGTCAAGTGTGTGGCCGGCGTAGTGGGTGGGGGTGTTCACCAGTTGCTTGAGTCCGAGGTTGGTGAGGTTGTCTAGCAGGGCGGTGGTGTTTCTGTCATTGTTGTTCTCCAGGTGGAAGTTGAGGTCCCCTAGGAGGATGTAGTCGGCCGAGGGAAGGGCGTGCGGGCTGATGAAGTCTGCAATGTTTTCGCTGAATTGTGTGCGTAGTCCTGGGGGTCTTTAGATGAGGGTGCCTTGGAGGGTGGTCTTGGGGTCAATGTGTATCTGGAAGTGCAGGTGTTCGGCGGCGGTGATGGTTTCGTCGGAGTTCGTCGAGATGCGGATGGTGTTCTTGTGTACGATGGCGATGCCTCCTCCCGTCTGGTTGACGCGGTCCTTCCGGGTGATCTTGTATCCGTCCGGGATGGCTATGGCGATGTCGGGGGCTGAGGAGGCATTCATCCAGGTTTCGGTGAGGAAGGCGACATCCGGTGCTGTCGCGTCGAGCAGGTCCCAGAGTTCCACGGCATGCCTGGAGCGGGTGTTGAGCAGGATGCACTTCAGGTGGTTGCTGCTGGTGCTCTACTCGGCGGGGGTGGTGCAGGTCCAGAGGCAGGTGAATCGGCAGGCTTGGCAGACGAAGGGTCCGTGGGTGCGTCTCGGGGTGGCTCGGTAGCAGGCAGGGTTCCAGCCGGCATTGAGTGCGTTGAGGGTGGCAGCGTCATAGGTCCGTCGGGTAGTCGTGCATCGGCGGGGCCTGGGGTCTTGGCGCTGGGCGCGGTCCAGGCACGGACGGGTGCAGACGGGCTTGCCTTTAGTGTGCCTTTGGCGCACAATCGGCGCGCTCGCTGCGCGTGACCGCTGCGCGTGCAAGGGGGCGTCATAAGTAAGGAGCCGGGAGGGTGGGTCAGCTGGGTGGCGGGACCGGGGCGGCGAATGGGCAGGAGGGGGGCGGGGCCGCAGGGAGGCAGCGGCAAGAAAGTGGTGAGTCAGGCGGCTCAGCGGCGGCTGGGTCGTCCAACGTCAGGAAGCAGGATGCAGAAAAAAACGAGGCAGAGAGCAGCGGTGCGTGGGGGTGACCTCGCCTGGAGTACAGGCTCAGCGGTCACTCCCTGCATCTAGCGCGGTCCCCTTAAGTAAGAAGCCAGGAGGGAGGGTCAGCTGGGTGGCGGAAGCGGGGCGGCGAATGGGCAGGAGGGGGGCGGAGCCGCAGGGAGGCAGAGGCGGGAAAGTGGTGAGTCGGGCGGCTCAGCGGCGGCTGGGTCGTTCGGCGTCAGGAAGCAGGATGCAGAAAAAACGAGGCAGAGAGCAGCGTTGCGTGGGGGCAACCTCGCCTGGAGTACAGGCTCAGCGGTCATTCGTGTCCACTGTCTCCAGAAGATTCATCAGGATCTTGTGAGCTATTGTCACTTCTGCTGCGCTGTCTAGCATTGTCTGTGCCCACTCTCTGTTTTTCAGTTGTGTCCTCAGAATTCTCGGCATGTTTAATTTTAATACTTGCTACCTTCTTTCTGGGAAATTGTAATTTTTTACTTACTTTGATGAGCAGGTTCCTTGTCTTTGGACTTGACATGCTATTCTCTGTGTTCTGACTGTCCTCTTCTTTCTGATTTCTGTGAGGAAGATCGAGAAAGATTGAGTGAGAAGGATAGAGAGGGACGTGTATCAACATCTTGATATCTGTCAGGTTTTCTTATTTTACCCCCATCTCTAAGGTCATATCTTCTTTCAGAGGGTTCCCTTTGGGGAGACTTGTCTTCTCGGCCTGGAGATCTCTCTCTTCGCTGAGGAGACCTTCCTCTGCACTCGAAATGTTTTTCCCTGGGAGTGGATTGTTTATTACCATCCCAACTCTTTTTTGGGGTTTTTAAATTATTTTTAAGAAATGTTTTTTCAGGATTTTCAGTTAGTTGGGGTTTTACCGGTTTCCCACTCAAACTATCTCTTCCTACCACTTCATAGGATTTTTCTATGATTCTGGCGAGTTCAAATGGTTGGTATGCTACATCTGTTTCCTTCCATTTCTGGAGGTACTTTATATAGTCTCTTGCCAATTGAACTAATTCTCTCTATGCCTTTGTTAATTCTTTTAGTTTAACTAGGAGTTCTTCACTTGACATTGTTTCGATGTCGGGTGTGTTGCATAGCTGCATAGGACCGGCCCCGTTGCTTCTGGTCTACCTAGTGGACCGAGCCTGGTGATGTGATTATTATGTTATAGTATTAGAACAGAGCCACCCAATAATCTCACCGGGACTGGGTAATGTAAATCATATAAGCTAAGTGTCCAAGTAGGAATCATTCACAGCATAAATTTTACATTCAACAGTGTCATAACAATGATCACTAAATTAACGAAGGTAACCAAAGGGTTTCAGCAACAGCAAACAGTAAATAGTATCAAAAATATATTTTTATTTTTTGCTTTTCAATTATAAACTTTTTTGTTTTACAGTTTTTCACGAATCAAAAAGTCCGGCAACATTAAACCACCAAAACCATATCTCACGAATCATATGGTGGCATATAAACACCTTTACCACATAGTGTGGACACACTAAAGACCACATGCACGTTATTACATATGCAGCCTAATTCACAAATTGTAATTTCAAGTGAATTATACAGTATGGTTGTATAAAAGGTGTTAGGCGTCGACGTTTCGGTCCAAGTAGGCCATAAAGATCCGGAGGACCATCTTCAGGACAAAAGAAGTTGCACAGGGGTATCTAATACAAACATAACAATATCAAAAATCAGTGAAACCCTAGGGTACACGGAGATTTTTTCAGCTCAATATAAAGAACAAAACTGACAAAGCACTAGTGACAAAAACACTTAACTTGCGACATGATAAGGTGTGACATGCACCTATAACCACCTGGTATATATAAGACCAACACAGATGTGCCAAAAACACACAACCACCAAGTGTACTTCAAACCAACACAACTGTGCCAAAAGGGACCAAGTGCCTGTGGGACCTTAATAATATCATGCCAGGGAAATACAGAGCGATAATCCATTAATACAAGATGTACCTGTGTATTAAACGGTTTTATTTTTAAAAGGGCATTCGAGTACACGCAGTGTAATTGACTCAGTGTTTGGTTTACAGAACGACCTGTGAGGCGTTTTTGTTGGCTTTACAAACACGATTTAATACACAGGTACATCTTGTATTAATGGATTATCGCTCTGTATTTCCCTGGCATGATATTATTAAGGTCCCACAGGCACTTGGTCCCTTTTGGCACAGTTGTGTTGGTTTGAAGTACACTTGGTGGTTGTGTGTTTTTGGCACATCTGTGTTGGTCTTATATATACCAGGTGGTTATAGGTGCATGTCACACCTTATCATGTCGCAAGTTAAGTGTTTTTGTCACTAGTGCTTTGTCAGTTTTGTTCTTTATATTGAGCTGAAAAAATCTCCGTGTACCCTAGGGTTTCACTGATTTTTGATATTGTTATGTTTGTATTAGATACCCCTGTGCAACTTCTTTTGTCCTGAAGATGGTCCTCCGGATCTTTATGGCCTACTTGGACCGAAACGTCGACGCCTAACACCTTTTATACAACCATACTGTATAATTCACTTGAAATTACAATTTGTGAATTAGGCTGCATATGTAATAACGTGCATGTGGTCCTTTAGAGTGTCCACACTATGTGGTAAAGGTGTTTATATGCCACCATATGATTCGTGAGATATGGTTTTGGTGGTTTAATGTTGCCGGACTTTTTGATTCGTGAAAAACTGTAAAACAAAAAAGTTTATAATTGAAAAGCAAAAAATAAAAATATATTTTTGATACTATTTACTGTTTGCTGTTGCTGAAACCCTTTGGTTACCTTCGTTAATTTAGTGATCATTGTTATGACACTGTTGAATGTAAAATTTACGCTGTGAATGATTTCTACTTGGACACTTAGCTTATATGATTTATTATGTTATAGGGCACCATTAAACCAGAGCAGGTGCTCTTGGTAATTTAGTGGGATTTCGATCTCCTCGAAAGGAGTGTATTCTCCCGGAGGTTCCTCTATTTTGTAATAGTGGAATTCTTTTATCACAGCGTGTGCTGCTGGAAAATGCATCCATGAAAAGAATACCTCTGTCTGCCGATATTCATGTGCCCCTACCATGAATATGACTGTACCACCTCGTGGTGTCAGTCCATTTTCTATAAGTTTAATAGTTATAGTTCTTCTTATATTTACCGGAATGATTATAACACTCGGGTCAATATCTTGGAGACTTGTGTCTTCCTCTAAGAGTTGAGCTGCTAAGGCTTCTCTTTCTCTTTCTTCGTCACTTTCTGACATTTTACTGACTGAAAGTTTTTTGTTGCAGATCGAGTTTCAAGGAAACAAAGATTAGGTGCACAATATTTTGGAACACTGTATCCTTCAACGTTGATCAAACCAAAAACTAATACATAGGATTCTCATCCTACTAAGTTCCGGCGGATTTTAACCTTTCACCCACTCCAGACGTCTATTGGAGTTTTTACGGAAAAAGGGTTCTGTGTGAAAAAGCACGACTGAGTTACTCTAGTGTCTTGCGTTAGATTATTGCCTTACCAAATGTTGGGCGCCATATAGTGTAGTTCCTATTTTCCCAAAAGGCTCTGCGCATTGGAATAACATATACAGCAGTGTAGACGTAGGACTGAGGTCATCTAGGTCTCTAATGACTATGTTAAACTTAATTTAGGTTTGCGCCAACTAGCTCAGAGGTCACTATAAACGTTCTTGAATGAATAGGGAGGGTTGAATTTCCCTGATTCAGACGAGAAGGGATTCAGTTTCTGACAACCGCATAAACATGACAACTTTGCTCCCTCAGAATAAGAGTGTATCTCTAGAGTCATTTTAAAACAATAGACAGCTATTTCACTCAGTCAACCGTGCATACTTAGTTTCACCAGAGTGCAGAGAAATAGAGAGACAGGCGTTTTCAATGAAAAGGTGTTATTTATTGAGCAGTCTTCTTTCTCATGCAAGAGAAATGAATTGCCACAATTGCAATACTTATCATGAAGTAAAGTGCGTACAGTAAAAGTAGTATTATGAAATAATACTGTAAAAGCATTGATATGGTTTTTTAGCCATATGATACTTTAAAATGGATAAAATATATACATACATAAATACATTGACTAACGTAATCAACTAGTGCTTCTAACTAAGCCTACCCCGGTGTATCTGAACTAAGCCTAATACTTGGGAAGGAGCGAGTAAGTAGCAGTGTAAGTTAAGTTGGTTAAGATTGTTTTGCCAAGAATCTGCATCAAGAATTGTCTTAAGTGTTTAGTGAGCTCCGTGCCTTGGTAATAGAATGTGGGAGGTCTGGTATCTCTTTCCTCAGGACTCGATCTTCCAGCAACCCGCAAGGGTAGGCTGGAAACACCGGAGCTGGATTTTCTCGGCTGGAGAAAAAGACAGCGTCTCTCTCAGTGCGTCAAACTGGAGGTGCGGCTTACGTGGGCTCTCGCATCAGCTGGGCTCTCAGGCAAGTAGATGGCCGCTCTGCTCCAAACCACTGTGCCTTTGCTTAAGGCAACTGTTAGTATATTTATACCTAAAAGGTGCCGGGTTTGACGTAAGGTTGGACATAAGACGTCACTAAGAACTAACAGTTCTTTCTGGACTCCAGGAGTTCTTGTTCAAATCAAAACAAACGCAGGGGGGGATTTCCTGGGCTGCTGGAGGCTTGGTTTGTTTAAAGAACGCGTTGTGCTTTCTAGGAGTTGATGGGAGTAGCCGCGCTGTGCTTTGGACTGCATGGGCTATTACTGAATATGGATATGATTCTTATGCCTTTATCAGGATATTATTGATTATAACCACATAAGGGCATGAACCGGGAATATTGAATTAGGGTCCTAGATATAAACACAACACTTTCATGCACAACAGTGAGATCTTCTTTCTGTTTGTGCTCAGGGCTCTTTAGGCTGGGCTCCTCTGCACCTGAAACGTCCCGGGGGCATTTTTGGTGAGGCCAGCTCCCACAGCTCTTTGTAAAGGTTTCGCAGCTCACTAAAGGTACATGCCGGCTCCCGCAGCGTAATTTCTGATCCTCGCATAGAAGGCAGAGTAGGTTGTGCTCTGCAAGTAGGAGGACAACATTGTCATAGATAAAAGTATATTGTTGAATATCGCTACTGTCTTTTAAGCTGACAAAACAAACCGAGCAATTAGCTCTCTGTGGGAACCTGAAAACTCATTTGCATATTTACCGAACAAAAAGAGCAAAGACCATTTTATTGTTCATTTCATTTAGTTTTCTGTAGCCCTTTTACATACTGGCATATTTCCATATTTGTGAATCAGAAAAAACAAAGAACTATAGTCAGCAATGTATTCTTTATTTATGTTTTCAAGCTCATTAACATTTCAATCAAGTTAATGCTCCTCAAAGTGATTTAACCTTTTAATATTCAGAATCTGTGAGACAAGAATTTAGTTTATGATTATGTGATGCATAGAATTTTGCCTGACAGCATTTTATAAAAGGCAAAATTGAACTCCTGAATAAATACGTTTTGAAAGAAACATTTTTTAGACAAATGGTTAGTGACACAAAGGATTATCTTTGAGCATTTTAACAGTCAGACGTTTGATGAAAAAAAACTATAACTCAGAGAGTTATTTTAAAAGACAACTTGGATAGTTGTAAACTTAAATATTATATTGTCAAATGTTTGTTCTCTACTAACTTTTTCTTTACAGATCTCCTTCCCTGCTTTTCCCTTCCCAATATCCCTTCCTCCGCTTGATCACTTCAATCCTCTGTAAAATCTAAAATCAGAGTTGAAGGTATCGAGAGGTGGGTCATTGTGTAATCGGGTCAGACCCTGAGGAAATTTACATCTGACACAGGTGGACAGCTACGCCACATCCGACCCCATGACTGCACCTGAAAAGACACACAAGTAACCCAAGGAAATGTACATTTATAGACCCATGCACTCTGCGAAAGCAATCAGAAGTCAATTGCCCTATTACCATAGCCAGTCCCAGCCCCCACCCAGACGCACTGCATCTATAGCAAACTTACCCATGAACCAGTGAAAGCAGCATACTCAAGGGGGAAGGTCCCCGACTGAGGAAACCCCTCCCCAGACCACAAACTAGTTAGGCAGTAACCCCACCTCTCCTGGGTTTCTGCCGAAAACACTACCCCAAACCTGTCTGGCAAATTGTTCAGCCACATGTCCCCACCAAGGGGCACCAGGCCAATTGAAGTTAAGCGTTTGTCAGCAACACTTTTCTTTGCCTCCTTCATCTGGTTTATTGTGACCTAGTATCAACCACAGAGAATCTATATCCCTCTCCCTACCCCCAACTGCCTCCCAGTTCAAACCTCGCACTCCCCATCTCCCCAGCGATCGGACCTCTAAATATGCTGACATACCTCCAAAGTCTCACAAAGGAGAACAACTCTGTCTCCTCACGGCCATCGCATCTCTACGGCAAAAAACCCTTAACATAGTCACACAAACTTGTCTTATGCCTGGCATCTTAACCCTAGTTCCGATCCATGTTTCCTCTGCCCACCCTTTCAGCATGCTCTTGTCCCATTCACTGCCAAAGGCACATAACCTCAAAGGGGCTGCTTTCAATCAGGCAAAACCCCACACCAGTTTCCTGGCAATCCTCATTTGGACAGACCTTTGTCCACACATGACCCTGTAAAATGGGTGACATCTTCCTTTTTTTAACCAGGCCTAGGATATCTTCCATGTACCCAAACACTGCTTAAACCTGTTCCTCACTGGCAGGCTGTCTAATGGCCACATGTACCTCTGCAATTGTCCACCCTATAATTGACTGTCCTGTGCGGTAACTCCGGTTCCCATGTCTTGACTGATACCCCTAGAGGAAAATTCAGGGAAGGCAAAACTCTACTCCCATGTGGCCCGTGTCCTGCCACTGCTTACATGCACTCTTTAACCTGCCCACATGAACCAAACTTTTAGCTCCTGAAGCATCAGATTTCATGTGTACATTCTACCCCCCTTCTTGGCATGTTTATAATAATGTCAATGGAGTTGTCCCTGAACTCGAAACCCCATGGATACTCAGTTCAGTTTTTAACGTCTTTATTTTGAATATTTCTTCATAAAAGACAACAGATAAAATATATACAATAATGCAATACGACAAGTGAATATCATAAAACGAGATACAATAAAGACAATCATATTTCTATAAAAGAACAATTAAATTACATCAAAAGACGTTTTTGAAAGGTTAGTAAAAATGTTAAAATTCATTCAATAGGCAGATTAATGTTTGTGTAATACTACAGTTACAGTTCTCTCATTTGTGACCGAGTAGATGTCTGGCTCTGATGGTCCAAGCCCATCCAAGATATTTTGCTATACCTATAGACATCCACTCTGCTGTATTATATCTTAAAATTTGCAGCGCTTCTTCGCACGCTCGTGTGTTTACCCTTTTGCATATCAGTTTAAGCCATTTACGGCGTGGTGCGCCATAAGCTGGACAAGCAAAGAAAAAGTGGCCTAGAGATTCCCTTTGCTCACTACACCAGGGACAGTACAGAGGGGGTTGGTTGTGCCACTTATTAGTAAATTCTCTTATTGGCAACGTCCCAACTCGAAATTGGTGATACAATTTCCTATCTGCACTTTTCGTAATGGTGTCCCAGTAGGTCTCAATATGCGGAACCACTTTATGGACCAGGAAACTACCTGTCAGGTTAGAATTCTGTGAGAGCAAGACCAGGTCTTCCTTTACTGTGACCCAGAACAATAATTTAAATTATTTTTTTGACGGGAAGGCCTGAAGACCCAGGTCTGACCACTGCGTATGCAGACCCAATCTAAAGAGTGTAGCCTTCACAGTTTTAAACCAGGATATGTTCCCTGACCCTGGTGTCGATCTCACGTCCTGAATTTCTTTTGCATACATATATAATTCAGGTGTGGACCAGATACGTCTCCACAGGGATACCATCCTATATTGGGCCTGATGTTTAATGGAATGGCAACCCATGTCTAGCATAAGGGGAAGTAATGGTGTCGAAGGTGGTAGACCTTCCAGATTACGAAGAAACTTATTCTGGATTTTATCCAGAGAGGCAACATCTACATTTCCCCATAAGTCCGAGCCATAAAGAATGGCTGAGCTTATTTTTGCGTTATATATTTTAAGCGCTGGCAAAACTCTTTTGGTTTGGGAACAGCACTGCTCTTTAACAAGACAACCCGACAAACGGGCAAATGTTAAACTAAGTGCCTCGATCTGCTCCTTCCAATGCAACCTGTAGTCTATAGCTACTCCTAGGTAGGTCATTACCCCTACTTGTTCCAAAGTGGTGCCATTCATGGTTACATGACCCCTTAGTGGTTTATTCTTTGTCAAGACATAAATTTTGTTTTTGAAACATTGATTTCGAGGTCATTTATACTGCAAAACTCCACAAACGTATTGATTGCGGTCTGAAGGCCCACCTGTGTTTTTTCCAAAATCAAAGTATCATCGGCAAAAATTAAAAGGGGGAACCTAGTCCCACCCAAAACTGGCGCATCTGTCGCTGTAGCTGAAAGGAACTGAACTACTTGATTAATGAAGACTAGAAACAAGGATGGTGCCAGGACACACCCTTGTCTCACTCCCTGGGTCACTGGGAAGGGTTCTGTCACCTGGCCCTGGCTACCCCATCTTACTCTGGCAAAATGTTGTTCATGAAGCCTGATGGTTAACTCGAGTAATTCAGGGGGTATTCCCATTCTCCTTAGGGCTACCCACATTTTTTCTCTAGGGACCAAATCGAACGCAGATTTAAGGTCCAAAAACGCTGCGTATAATGTACCTCCACCTAAATGTACTGCCTTCCAATAAATCATAAGAAATCTGAGCACTTGGTCGACAGTGCTTATGTATGTATGTATGTATGTGGTCTTGTAAAGCGCACTGCTGCCCTGAGGCGTCGTGGCGCTGTAGACCACTGGGGAACCAGTCCTGGCTATCCCTGTGAGATGGTCCCTACTGGGTATCTCCAAGGTGAAACCAGGCATCCCCGGCGATTGTGGGGGGCCGTTGTAGAGATAAGGCAAGCTAATGCCCAGAGTTGCCGATTGTGATCCCTGGTTAGAGTAGGCACCGAGGCGAGAATTATCGAGTCCGTTGACCCTGGTCCACGACCCTGCCGCGTCGGGAATTGAACCCTGGTCCCGGGCCGTTCTCTGCTTCCGGGTCTGCCGCCTCTAACCAGTGAGCCACACCACTCCACAATTATTATGTTAGCCCTGAAATCGGCTTGGAGTGGGGACAGAATATTTTCTTCACTCATCCAATGCTGAATTCTGCCCAACAGCATTCTAGCAATTACCTTCTGCAAGGCGTCAATAAGGCTTATAGGGCGGTAGTTCCCAGCATTGGTCTTGTCACCCTTTTTATAAACAGGGAGAATCTCTGCCCCTTTCCAGGAGTCTGGTATTCTGGTGCCTTTGGCAATAGCATTAGCTAGAGTCGTTATGTAGGGAACCCAATTTCCCATATCAAACTTAAAAAGGTCCGCTGGAACGCAGTCCATACCAGGAGCTTTATCATTTTGGACCTGCTTTAGTGCGTTCTCTGCCTCAATTTCCTTAAAAACTACACACTCATAGATAGCTACAGGAGTGGGAGACAAGTTACACTCCCCTATAGCATAACTTCCCATCGCCATGACACTGAACTGGGCCGAGAAATGCTCGACCCAGACCTCAGCAGGAACGTGGTTAATTGGGGTTTGCAAGTCCCCTGACCCACCCCACTTCACTACCTGCCAGAATTTAAGCTGGTTGGTAGAGAGGCTAGCCTCATGCAGATCCAGCCAGTGTTGATCATCCCATGCTGTCCTTGCTTGCTATAGCACTTTCTTGTATTTTGCCCTCTCCACTTTAATGTCTGTTTTCACCCTAGATTTGATAACAGTTATCAGGGAACTATGTGCCTTACGGCAGGTCTTGTCATACCTTTTGGCCCCCAGATGAGTCCTACCAGTTTTCATAAGCCTACTTGGTATAATACAGAAGGTTTTAAGTTTAGCAAAAAGGGACTCGTGAATTGAGCCGATATGCTCCAGTGACCCTACATCATTCAGTAGTAGCTTCACTTTCTTAGTCGCTACCGATACCTCTATTGATATTTTGTCTAAGGTACCAGGATCTTCCGGAACCCTACCCCAGCGTCCCCTACGACAGTCATTTGTAAGGACTGTCTCTACTGTGATATATTCTGTAGCGTTTTTTCTAAAAGTGTCACCATCCACTTTCAGATTTATTGATAAAGGATTGTGGTCACTTTCCGGTCTTACAATTATTTCCATGTCCTCTAATATGCTCCAAAACTCCATTTTAATTAGAAAATAGTCTATACGACTGGTACTATGCCCATTATCAAAAGTGGCATTTCCCACCAGATCAGACATTGACCTCCAATTTGCTGCTCTCAAATTCCACTCCAAACTTAGACCAAGCCATTGCATAACTGCCTCGGTAACCTTTTTAACTGGTGGTATGGCCAGACTGGGAATGTTCCATAGCTGATCTATCTCACCATAACACCCATCTTCCAGAGTAGGTAATGGTTCGAACGTACAGTTAAAGTCCCCTGCCATTATTACACACTTGTCTCTGCCAATATTGTTCATTAGGAAATCTAGGTCTTCGACAACTTTTGGGCTTTTCCCTCCTTGCATATATATTAATTAAATAATAAGAATCCTGATGATTTACACTGCTAAGTTTTAGCCCCTGTATATCATCGCTTGTAATAGACAATTCATAGATCCTATAACATAAGGATTGTTTAATCCAGATCACAAGCCCCCCAGACGGCCGACCCTTTGGTCCTTTGTGTGCTGGTTTATGAAAATTCAAATAACCTGGCCGAAACAATGCATCAGTTGACCAACTTTCTTGAAATACAATAATATCATATTGTTCTATAAAGGCTCCCCATACAGCCTCATCCATTTTCCCCTTCAGCCCAGCGATATTCCAGGATAATATCCTAAGTATATTTGCAGCAACTACTGGTACTATGCCAGTTGAGTTAACATGCCCTCCACTACCCTTTTGCACTGGGGAGTTACTTGTACATTCATCCACCACTTCTATGCCAAGGGGACTGTTTCCTTGTATGTCCTCCAATAAAATGTCTACGTTCGCTATTAAACTTTCGGTGGTACTATCTAACACCTGTATATTTGGGGAGTGAGGGGACGTTACTCCAGAGGATGGACTAAACAACCTATTTTTTTGTTCCAATAACCCACTATTGAGTCAGTCAACTCCATCCAGTCCCATTAGTGGTGCAAAACGATTGGTAAGGTGAGGCAAAAACATTGGGTAGGTGGCCGCTTCTGGGGGATATCTGCCTCTAAGGCTATTGCCTCGAAAGGAATGGTTCTGATGCGGATAATCTCTCACCCGGTTAAGTTTGGGATAAAAATAGGGCAAGGACAGGGTTTGAACGTCACCCAATCTTCCAAATCTGGGTTCTCTGTGTATAAAATCCGCTACCCATGGTTCCTTAAAGCTGATAACGACACAGTCCCCCTCAAGATCTTTTTTGCCATATCCCACCCAGTCCACCCTTCTGACGTTTAGGATTTCGGTTTTGGACATTGGAGGGAGAGGTTACTTTATTATATAAATCTCTGTTAGTTTCCACCTTTCCCTCTCCCAAAGGGGCCACACCAGTTAAGATTATGGTATAAGGCAATGACTCAGGGGGGAGGTTGACACATTGTTTCCTAGGAGGAACTGTTTTCCTAGACTGTTTATTTTGGTCTAGTGGACGGAAAGGATTAGGTACTCCTCTAGAAGTGGGCTGTGAGTTGGAGACCAAATCAACCTTATGTGTTATAACTTTCTTAGATGTCTGTTTATTTTTATCGATGATAGGCTTCTGCTGGGGGACTTTCAAAGAAGAAGATACTGGTTTAACCGTATTCCCCTTATCCCCAATACTTGACATCTTTTGTTGGGCATACAATGGGTCTAACCCCATACGGGCAGTAGATTGTTAAATCTTTTTCGTTATGCCCACGTTTTCCCTTACTAGTGTTTCCAAAAGGTCCATTGTATCATTTAATAACCTGGTCCGTTCAAATAGGGGCAAAAGAAGAGATTTAATCAACAACTCAATTTTGTCTAAGAGGATACCCTCAGCATCATTTCCTGTGGACATTATCCACTGGTGGGTCTAACAGAGCTGATGTAGTAATCAATGTAGGGGCTATATTACTGGATCTTAGAACCTTTTTGTTACCCTCCTTCTGTGGAGATTCTTCTCTTTTCCTTTTACTAGATTTGTATGTAGCCATGTTCTCCGGGTTTGGAGATCGAGTTTCTCCCTCGGGACTTGGAACAATACTTGAGGAATCTAAAAGACCGGTCTCGAAGTTAAGTAGGTTGTGATATAAGGAGCTACCTTCCGATGAGGAATCTAGGGCAATATCAGTAACACCCCCCCTAACTCCAGATTTTGACTTGCAGGTACAGTATCTAAATGTATAACATTAGTAGTAATATTAGCGGTGCAAGGCAATTGTGTTAAGGGAACTGGAGAGACGGCCTCGCGGATTTTCCCTAAAGAAGAGCGCTTACCCGTGACCAAGTCAAGCGATACGCGTTTTTCTGCGAGTGCAATCTCTTTTTCTAAAATTGTGGTGGTATGTTTAAAAAATTAGTCAATAGTGCCTGTAAAGACTCCATTTGTTGTAGATACCTGGACTTGTCTTTCTTTGCCAGAACGTAGGGGCATTTTGAAAATATACAAAGGTCCACCCTGCTAACAGGCCTAAAATAAAGGGACAATATAAAATGCAAACAAGCAAATGAACAGACTCCAATTGCCCAACAATCTTTCTAGACCAGTCAATAAAGTATTACACTGATATGGAGCAAATGAAACGTCAAAGGGGGGTGGCCCGACCCGACCTCAGTCGGCCTCTGATGGCCACAGACGGTCCCGCCCTTGTCCCGGGCTTCTCCCGGTCGCTACCGCGCGCTCCCGCACAGCGGGACTAGGTGATTATATTTATATGGTCAGTGTGAGAGGGGAGGAGCATGCAGGGAGAGAGGCCCAGGTGCTGGCAATTGGGTCAGGCGGGCGCTCCTGGGACTTAAAGTCCTGCGCCCGCAACTAGCTCACAGCCCTGCTCAGAGCAAACACCTTCAGTCACAGCCACTGTCGAAGGGCGATAATCTCCACCGTTTCGCTGATTTTCTCTCAAAGCCCCCCACGAAGCGGGACCCGCGAAGCCGGTTCCGCGAGCAGTAGCAGAAGAGTCAGAAAGATTTCTCTCCAATACAGGATCCCAGCGTGAGCACTAGCAATTTTTCAAAAGCGTCCCAACAAACATCCAGGGGCATGGGCTTAAAATGCACAATGGTGTGGCGGAGCATGCAGGAAGAGCGGCCCAGGTGCTGGCAATTGGGTCAGGTGGGCGCTCCTGGAACTTGAAGTCCTGCGCCCGCAACTCGCTCGCAGCCCTGCTCAGAGCAATCAATCAATCAATCAATCATTGCATTTATATAGCGCACTACTTACCCAGAGGGTCTCAAGGCGCTGGGGGGGGGGGGGGGGGGGGGGGGGGGATCTGCTACTGCTCGAACAACCAGGTCTTGAGTTGCTCCCTGAAGGCGAGGTGGTCCTGGGTCAGGCGGAGGTGGGTGGGGAGGGAGTTCCATGTCTTGGCGGCGAGGTAGGAGAAGGACCGTCCCCCTGTGGTGGCTCTACGGATGCGGGGAACGGCGGCGAGGGCGTGGCTGGTCGATCGAAGCTGGCGTTTGGGAGCGTAGAAGTTGAGGCGGCTGTTGAGGTATCCTCACCCTCACCAAACACCCTCAGTCACAGCCACTGTCGAAGTGCGATAATCTCCACGGCTTCGCTGATTTTGTCTCAAAGCCCCCCACGAAGCGGGACCCGCAAGGCAGGTTCCACGAGCAGTAGCAGAAGAGACAGAAAGGTTTCTCTCCAATACAGGATCCCAGCGTGAGCACTAGCAGTTTTTCAAAAGCGTCCCAACAAACATCCAGGGGCATGGGCTTAAAATGCATGATGGTGGGGAGGAGCATGCAGGGAGAGCGGCCCAGGTGCTGGCAATTGGGTCAGGCGGGCGCTCCTGGGACTTGAAGTCCTGCGCCCGCAACTCGCTCGCAGCCCTGCTCAGAGCAAACACCCTCAGTCACAGCCACTGTCGAAGGGCGATAATCTCCACGGCTTCGCTGATTTTGTCTCAAAGCCCCCCACGAAGTGGGACCCGCGAAGCGGGTTCCGTGAGCAGTAGCAGAAGAGTCAGAAAGGTTTCTCTCCAATACAGGAACCCAGCATGAGCACTAGCAGTTTTTCCTATGCCTTTGCAGATAAATGCATGTGATAGCGCTGCTATCCAAAGTCCTTCATGTCAAAAGGCCTACGGAACCTTTACCACTGTGACCATTACTTGTAGATTAGCCAACATGTCACCCAGCCACATTTGCATATGCTCTTATTTATCTGTTATTAGGTGTGCCACCATTGTCACCAAACAGATAAGTCCCTAGAAATGACAACACCATGCCTGGACCTTGTGCCTTCTCTAGTGCCAAGGGCATTCCCGTACCCGAGCTCTTAGACCCTTGTCAAGTGTTGCTGACAGTCCCTCGAATCGCTTTGGCCCACCAGGATGAGGTCATCAAGGTAATGTGTCACTGTCACTTTAACCATTTGCCCTGAGGAAAACCTATTGCCAAATTGCACTGAACCGCTCCAACGAGGCATAATATGTATCAATCTTGGGCAATGCTGTGTCCACACAATGTTTTGACCAATAACGGGACACCCAATATCTGGAAATCAACAGGGTGCATTGCAATACTCCAGCAGCCAACTTCATCACATTATGCCCTCTCTGCCCCTATTTCGGCTCTCTCAATCAGTCCCCTGTCTATGTATATCATTAAGTATGAAAAACGTGTTTAGTACTTCAGATATGAAATGCCTGGAACTCCCTCCCACCAGGGCCACAGCTGCAACAATCTGACCTGCCCAGCGTCTATATCCCATAGGTAGGAAAATGAATTCCCTGATCATCCAAGTTGCAAAAAACTGGCCCTCCTTCATGCTTCCTCAACATTTTGCACAGCTCCTCCCTTACCAATGCTGTACCTGTGTGGTACAGCATTGGTCTCGCAGTGCAGATACTGGGATGCCAGCAGATTGTGAGGAGACCTATAGTTTAACGTGTGTTTAGGTGTGTGGAGGCAAAAAGAGTGTGGAATACCGTGTATGCCCCGAAGTGGATATTGGTAAAGAAGTTTATGTGCCACAAATTACATTAGGATTTGAAGCAAGCAGTGGAGTGATATATCCTGTGCATTTTATGTACGGCTTGAATGTGTTTCTGACTGCTGGTAACCTCAACTTCAAGGTGAAGGAACTAGCGGTTGGTTCGTTTGAAATTACCACAGACGCAATTGGGAAGAGCAGAAACTTATGGTCAGTAATATCTGCCTGTTTGTTTCCTTACCCTTGTCCTGAGGAGGCCAAGATGTAAATGAAGGCCAAAACATGTCTGCGTCCACAGTTTTTTGTCAAGAGGAATCCAACTGAAATTGACAACATTATTTACGACTGAAAGCACATTTGAAAAGGGCTCTTTAGAGGGGTGGTAACCTCCTGTGCATATAAGATGACCTCACAGTGTATTGCCTTTATTTAATATGCAAATACTGATTACTTTTCAATTGAGTGGTGGAGAACTCACCTGTCCCCACTTAAGTCTGTCTTCCATTCAGCAGCTCGTTTCATTTATGGGGCCAAAAGAAGCAATCACATCACACCGATGTTATCCACCCTCCGCTGGCTTCCCTTCGAGGCTAGAGCTATCTCCAAGACCGCTTGTATCACCCACAAAGCCTTGCACTCCTCCTCTCCCCGCTACCTGGTGAATAAACTGAAACTCTCTGGAGGCTCTAGACCTTCACGCAATGCGGAGAATCTACTGCTTAAACCTCCCACTTTCAAGAAGGAAAGAACAATGGCACAATCCTTTTCAGGCAATGCAGTGAGAATCTGGAACTCGTTTCCGCCTCAGCTCCGGACCACCGCCTCCTCCCAGGCCTTCAAAAGGGACCTCAAAGTTCTCCTCCTCCAGAGACACCTCCAAAAGTAATTCACGTCCTCTTGCTATTTGGAGGAAGACTTCCCACTACTGATATTTTCTACTTTCCATGACCATGGAAGTGCCTTCCCAGTGTTTGTCCTGTGGTTGGAGTGTCTGCCTTTTCGCAGTATTCTCCATGTTCTTGTGTTCGGTGCCCTTTTGTAACATGCACACACCACTTTGCCCTTGCAACACACGGTTGCTACCTCTCACATGTTTTTACCTTTGATATTTGCACAAGTGCCACCTTGCCTACGTAACGCATGTTCGTGTGCCTAGCATTTATTGCAGTATTATACCTCAAATTATACTCTGTTTTCTCTTATAACTACACACTTGTCACTTTCCTCTTGTGCACTTTTGACTACCTCATGTATTTTCTGTTGCTCACAATTTTTACTACCTCAAGTATTTTGTTTGCTCACAATTATCACTATTACCTTTACTACCTCATGTATTTTTGGTTGCTCACAATTTTTACTACTACCTCAAGTATTTTGTTTGCTCACAATTGTCACTTTTACCTTTACTACCTCATGTAATTTTGGTGGCTCACAATTTTTACTACCTCATGTATTTTGTTTGCTCACAATTGTCACTATTACCTTATGTAAGTAACGTATGCTTTTGTAATCTGCTCTTTTGTAATGTTTCTCATTATGTTTCATTTCTCTTCCTAATGTGAAGCGCTCTGACGCCTTCGGGTAAAGTCTGCGCTATATAAAAATGCATAAATAAAATAAAAATAAATAAATAACCGCAGCCTTAAGGCCCGGTGGCGCAGGGTACACCTAAATCCCCTGGATTCATCTGCCTTGTCAAAACAGAGACACAGACTCTTCGTCTGGCGTAGAAGATGGTATTTATTAGCTGCAGCTCGTACAGTGGTCTTAGAAGTCGTCAGTACAATGAGGTTCAAAAGAGACTGCCACTTAACTCCGTGGCGCACAGGTTTATATACGATACAACACAATGAAAACATGCAATCACATACGAGCATGAGCTATAGGCAAATGTTATAGACAATGTTTTAAAGCCAAAACAACTGAAGTTCCCGGTTGTGTTTGTCAATCGACCCCTTAAGTAAAACACAAATGAATCCACACAATTCGGTTTACTAGCAGAGAAAACACTAGGACAGTCAAGAAACAGGAGAATGCATGAGATGTGTAGCGAAGGACAGCAGATAAGATAACTTAAAGGAAACAATGATGTGAAATGACATGTAGTCCGGACGGGGATTAATCAGCTCAGACAGGAATTAGTGTACTCGGCCAGACCCTGACACTCGTTAGTAAACATAGGCGAGGAAACCACCTGATACGCAAAGCAGAAGCAACAAAAACATTGCGTTCGCCGAGCTGCCTGAGTGAGGGCAACACAAAATGGCGGCGATCTCAAAATGGAGGCTGAGCACGAACGAATTTGTAATTTACAGAACCTCAGACCCTCCTTTTGCCATTACTCAGGCAAAAACAAACCAACTCATGATAATCTGAATCAAAGTCAACACTGATGTTCATGAGATCTTCAAGTTGTTGCTGCACCATCATTCTAATATTCTCTGTCTTCTGAGCGGCAGATCGTGGAACGCATAAAGTAGCCAAAAGGCCACACACTGCAGGACCACACTGAACACATAAGCAACAAGAGAATATGACAGCTAAAATTACTCCAAGGAACGTCAAGATCTTCCATCCCCAAGTTGACAATATTCCCCAAAACCATCCCATAAAAGACCAATCTCCTTCATCCTGATGTATTGACTCGGAGACTGTGTAATTTGGAAATGGCTTGGTATACTGCTGGAGCGTCATCTGGAATATAAATGCATAAACTAGATCCGATCAATCTACAGACACCTCCTTGATCTGCTAAGATCACGTCTATCGCAATTCGGTTCTGAAGCGTCATAAGACGGTCCGGTTGAAGCTCTGCCGTAATGTTACCTATCGCTCCTGCGGTAACATTAATAGTGTTCTCAACCACCCGAACCAATTGCCTAATGTGTCTGCTGTTGACCATTGGACCCCAAAATGGAAGGAATCCTTTAAGGAAATCTCCTCCCTCTTGTTCTGCCGTGTCTTTGGCATCAAGTACACCTCTGCTATGTCTAACTCTGTGATGGTCTGACAAAGCCGTATATGTAGGGGGAAGGAGAAAAGCTATGTAGCAGGTTCCAGAAAAGTTAGAAGGTAACCAAGTGTCAGCTTGGTCGCTACAGACGAAATATGTTCCTTGAGACGGAACTAGCGGAGGAAAATCAAGAGATGAAAAAACATATGTATATGTACATTTCTGGATATTGTCAACTTTCTTGCTGTTAATCTGGAGACAAAGATTTCCTTTATGGGGCACAGTCCACACTGGGGAAGACTCGCCTTTTCTAGTTTTGTTGCTGAGAATGGAGACATAGTGGGTAACATTCCATCCATCATAAGCTTTCTTTTCATCTAATGGAATCTTACTTTTCTCTACAATCTTGGCCATTGCTACTATGCTTTTTATCAAGGAGCTGTGACTAAAATCTAATCCATTCCCAGGAATTCTCACAGGGCTTCTAAGTCTGTTGTGGTATGCGGCCAAAAATATTGTCAAATAGGCCCAAGCTGAACCTTCGTATGAAAAAGGAAGAACCAGATATGGCATTCCCTTTTGTGTATTGTGTGGCATGAGTCCGCACACCCAACAATCAGTCATATTAATGGCCAACTGATGTTGGTGCAACAACTGGATAAATGTATTGTTCATATACTCGGCTCTCTTTATCTGTTCATGAGGGGGTAAAGTAAGCATTTTGTGTGAAAAGACAGAAAGTTGAGAAGGCAAAGAAGTCGTAGTATTAGCAACATTTCTTGATTGTAAAATATGAACGATTCATCCTGTGCAGGCTAATAAAATCCACAAAAACATAAGAACACACAAAGCTACGCCAAATCGACAACGTAATAATTTACAATATTTTGATCTCATTTCTTGCTTCCTATTTTCCCTACCTACAATTATTGTACCATCCATCTTTATCTAAAAAAATGTCGCTCACGGCACTCTTCTTCGATCACTCAGCTAATCACTTCTGTATATCCTCAGGCACTAGCCGCTTACTAAAAGAACAGGATCAGGTTACAGTCTGAGTCTCCTACCATGACCCTGCAACGGAGACAGATGGCACATCTAATACTAATTACACAAAAAGGCAAAGAGAACCAAAAAGGAATGTCTTTCGTTAATAAAAGTGTTCAGGAGTTCAGTTCACTGGGTCTTGGTCTTAAATTATAGCGTGTTTTGCTCGGCACGGTCTGATCTTTGAACAGTATTTCTGGGTTGGTGGTGTCTATTCGACGATGCACAGGCACAGCAGCTTGAAGAATATTGTCATCCGCTTTTTCAGACTGAGTCCCATAAATCTGAGCATCACTGAACGGGACAAAACAAGGTACTGCTGCAGTGTCCGATTCTCTTACACCACTGCGAGTCCACTGATCAAAGGGTAATGGAAGTGGCACCTTTTTGCAGTGCACTCAATGTATCCAATTGCGTTTTCCCACCACCTTGACGGCCGTGCGAGTAACGAGCAACACTTGCGTAGGCGTGGACCACCGAGGCTCCAAATTCTTATTCCGTTGAAATTCTTCACACAGACCCAGTCGCCGGGCACGATGGTGTGACCTGGGTCTGTGGAGGCCTTCGGCAGAACACTCTGTACCTGTTGACGAATAACACTTAATTTAGTAGTCAGATTGTGCAAAATAGTCAATTAACAGAGGATATGGTATGTCTGAGTATCTTTTGGGACGGGGGACACCCCAAACATTAGCTGGGCGTCCAAATACCACTTTATATGGGCTAAGTCCCATACGAGAGTGTACAGTAGTTCTGGTTGACAAAAGAGCTAGGGGCAAGGCATCAGGCCAAGCAAGACCTGTACTGGCTTGGATCTTCGCCAGCTTAAGCTTGAGCATACCATTGTAACACTCAACCAAACCCGCTGACTGTGGATAGTTTGTCGCATGGAATTTTTGTTTGATTCCAAGACCAGAACATACTTTCTGCATTATCTGGCCTACAAATTCACTTCCATTGTCACTCCAGACAATGCGCGGCAAACCAAACCTAGGGAAGAATTCCTTAATTAGTACTTTAGCAGTTGACAGAGCAGTGTTATCTTTCAAGGGGTAGGCCTCTTTACAGCGGGAAAAGGCACATACCACCACCAGAACATACTTGAGGTTGTTGCAGCGATCCATATGAATGTCATCGATCTGCAACACCTCAAAGGGATATGACAGGGGAGATAAATGACCTGCTGGAGTTGGGGTTCCTTTTCCTGGGTCATGCATTAAACTAACAATGCAGTGTTTAACCACATTTTCTGCACATTTCGGAATTCCTTCATTCTGCCATACCGGAGCCAAAAGCTTACATATGCCTTTTGCACTAATGTGAGCTGGGCCATGAGCCATAGTCACGACCGGCCACACATTAGCGTCCGGTAACAACCATCGCTGATGTTCCGACAACTCCGTCCAACAACCTGTCGAATCTAACATTCCTGTCCTTTCTTTCCACATACTCAATTCTTTCACAGTGGCTTCTCCCTGAATCGTTTTTACACTCTTAATCGTATCTTCGCACATTCCAATTTCCCTCACTCAATTTGCAGGGCCTGCCACATACATTGGACTAGTGGTGTTTCTAGCTGTAGTTTTCGCTACCTCGTCTGCAAACGCATTTCCACGACCCACATCATCTGGGATTTTCTTATGTGCGCTGCACTTTATGATCGCTATCTGTGCTGGTAAAGTAAGTGACTCAAGAAGATCAGTCACCAACTGACCATGCTGAATCTTTGTCCCGTGAGAGGTAAAGAATCCTCTCTCCTTCCACAACTTTCCAAAACTATGCGCAACACCGAACGCGTACTGACTATCTGTGTACACATTCACTCTCTTTCCCTTCGACAGCATAGTCAAAGCTATCAATTCAGCTGCTTGGACTGAATTATGTCCAATACGTGCCGTCTCAACAATAGTGCATAAGGTGGTGACAGCATAGGCAGAAGTGGTTTCTCCATTCCGGAGCCTAAAACATGAACCATCCACCCATAGGAGTGTCCTTTAAATCAATCCTCCCCTTCGTCTCTTCTTCTGTTCGAAGAAAACAATCATGCTTTTCCTGATCGTCTTTCTCATCTGGGAGTGGAAACAGTGTGGCTGGATTTAACGTGTTACATCTTTTGATATGTATGTAACTCGCTAGAAGTATCAGCTCTTAACCAGACAACCGAGCACTGAGATGTTGCGTCTTAGTTTGAGTGTGTTATCCAATACTAATCCGGCAGACTGTCTGATAGAAATTGCGGCAGCTGCTGTAGCTCTAAGACAACTGGGCAAAGCTTTAGCTACTGGGTCTAATGTAGCGGAGAAATAGGCACATGGCCTTTGCTTATCTCCGAATTGCTGTGTCAAAACTGACAACGCGCAACCTTCTCTCTCATAAACATACAATGTAAAGGTCTTACTATAATCTGGGGTACCCAACACTGGAGGGTAGCACAGGGCAGTACGTAAATCAACAAAACTTTTCTGACATTCATCCGTCCAAGTGAGCGGATGGGGCGTATCTTTCAACGTTAATGCCACCAATGGTTTCGCCAAAAGTGAAAAATTGGGAATCCATTGTCTACAGTAGGAAGTAATACCCAAAAAGGCACGTACTTCTCTCTGTGTGGTGGGTACAGACATCTGTGAAATAGCATGAATACATTCTGGGGTCAATCGCCTTCCCTCCTTCGACAAGAGATGACCAAAGAAAAAGTATCACGTTGACATTTAAGAGCTTTGCTGTAAATAGAGGGACTTTCACAGTTGATAGGCTGGGCAACTTTGTCAACCCATCCCCTAATGAGCTTCAGCAGATATGCCGCTCCAACAAGTCAGGATCCCCCCGTGATCCGGCATCACCAAAACTTCTTGGAGAGAGTATTGAAATCCTTGAACCCTATATTAGGGATGTTCTGGAGCTTTCTTTTGGGTCCGGCACCGTACCCAAAAGCTGGAAGCAAGCGATAGTGCTCCCGCTTAAAAAAAAAACGAATCTCAGTTGGGACAGGCTGGACAATCTCCGTCCCATCTCCCTCCTCCCCTACCAGGCCAAAGTGGAAGAAAAGGTGGCAAATCTTCAACTTATGGCATTTGTGGAGAAAGCCAACCTTCTCCATCCTACTCAGTTTGGCTTTCGCTCACGCCACTCCACGGAGTCCGCGCTGCTCATGGCCACTGAGACCATCAGGCAAGGGGTAGATGAGGGGCATACTATGGCGCTCAACTTACTTGACCTGAGTGCCGCCTTTGACACTGTAGCACACTTCACCTTGCTACAATGTCTTAACAAAGGCGGAGTAAATGGCGCAGCGCTGAGAGGGATTCAATCATTCCTCACTGATAGGGGCTTTCAGGTCAGACAGGGAGAACACTACTCCCGCATGTTCAACCTCGATCAAGTGGTCCCTCATGGCTCCGCCCTGAGCCCTACCTTGTTCAACCTATACGCTTCCCCTGTAGCCACGATTCTGGAAAGTCATGGTATCCAACTAGTGTCATATGCCGATGACACACAGCTGGTCATCTCACTGTCACGGGCACCTGAAGTTGCGGCATCCAGCTTCAGTGCTTGCATGCAGGAGCTTGCTTCCTGGATGTCTAACAACTGCCTGAAGCTGAATGGGTCCAAAACTGAAGTGCTCGTGGTGGGAGGTGGTCCGACTATGTGGTCCTCGGCATGGTGGCCAGACTGCCTGGGCTCTACTCCAGTGCCTTGTCAACAGGCCAAAAATCTCGGGGTATTATTTGACTCCGATTTGTCATTTGCTCCCCTGGTTAATCGGGTGGTCGGAATGTGCTTCGGTATACTCAAGAGCTTACGTAAGGTCCTGGATCTACTTCCTGTTGGTGCCAGGCAGACCCTTGTGCATGCCTTGGTCACATCCAGGCTCGATTATGCTAACCTTCTATATCTGGGTATAACAGCTAGAAGGCTCAACCGTCTCCAGGTACTTCAAAATGCCACAGCCCGGCTGGTGCTGAGGCTTCCTAGGAGAACGCCCTCTAAAGCTGCTCTGAAGTCACTTCACTGGCTTCCGATCAGAGAAAGGATTACCTTCAAAGCACTATGCATGTGTCATCGCATTTTTGGTGGCAGGGCGCCCACCCCCCTAAATAGCCTCATTACCCCCTACAGACCAGAGCGGATGCTTAAATCATCTGGCACCGGTCTGGCAGTTGTCCCCAAAATTCGTAAAGCTCGCATGGGGGGCAGATCTTTCAGGCTCCTCGCAGCCAAGAACCGGAACCTGCTTCATACAGAACTTCACCTCGAACCTTCTGAGGCCAAGTTCCGAAGAGCCCTAAAATCCTACCTCTTCTGCCTAGCACTGCTGTAACCTCTTGATCTGAATACTCCATACTTCGCTCTCAGCGTGGGGACACGCCGGGGCGCGTAACCATGCGCTTTATAAAACTCTATAATAATAATTCACAATAGCCTTGAGGAGCTCTCTTAAATCGATCGGAAGCTTCGGCCACCCAAAGAGAAACCAAAAATATCCCTACTTTCCTCAGCAATGGGAATGCTTAAGAAAGCATTGTTAAGATCGATCACCGAGAACCAAACCGCTGAAGCAGGAATCATCGTCAATAGAGCTGTAATGTTCGGAACAACAGGAAACTGTGGTACCACTATTTTATTGACTTCCCTTAGGTCAATAACAAATCTATAGACAGGAGGCTGTGAGGGATCCGTCCTCTTAAGGATCGGAAGAACAGGGCTGTTACAAACATTACCTCTGGTCTCTTCGACCACACCTTTTTGAATGAAGTCATCAACAATAGCCAACAATGTTCTCTCTCCATCACTAGAAATATGATATTGTGGAATGCGTGGCATTCGAACATTATCTTTAACTGTGACAACGTATGGTGGGATCGCAAGACGACCCACGTCGTTTGGGCCCGTGGCCCAAAGACTTTCTGGGAGAGAACGTAACTCAGGTGGAAACTTGTCCCGAGATAAATACATAGGGGACATCAATCTTTTTCCCAATGTGAGATGTACACCAGAAGAGGAACAATACAATGTCGCATGCAGTCGTTTTAATAAATCTAAGCCCAGTAAATTCTCACCACAACCAGTTGTCAAGATAAGTGGAGCTTCCAAATCATAAGGACCAATCGAAACAGGCAAGGGGCAAGAAACCGGATTACGGACTGGAGCGCCAGAAAATCCCACAGAAGTATTTATTAAGCCAGACAAAGGGGCCCCAGGGAGTTTAGAATAAATGATCGAACTTCTCATCGCACCAGTATCCAAATGAAACGGTTCTGAAATACCCATTGCATTGACAGTGACATACGGCCCATTTTGATCTACTGGAATCGACACAACTCCCTCACTTCGTCCTTGGCTGTCCTACTCAATCTGAAAATTGTCAGCCCTCTCTTCAACGTAGTAATCATCGTTGTAATACTGCGTAGACTAAAACGTCTGCTGATCAAAGTAATTCGACGTAGATGGGACACGAGAACGCTGCTCTTGAGAGGACGCACCTCGTCCTCTTCCCCTAGGTCCTGTCTGAAAATTCCCACGACCTTGAGAAGCAGACATCCCATTATTACGCTGTAATAAGACCGGACAACTATTTTTGAAATGTCCTTCCTCCCTACAATATGCACATTGATTAGGACCTAATGAAGGTCTCGGCGTAAAATACTCAGGCTTTTGCAACAGTCTCTGAAACTGTGGAGGCTGCTGAAACTGAGTGTTTTGCTGATGCTGATTCGAGCGAGGCGGATACGCCTGCTGTAAAAGAACTTTAGTTTTCAAATCCTTATTTTTTTCTCTTGCTTCTCCTTCTCCTCTTTATCCCTATTCTCATAATACTGTGCAGTAGCCAATATTTTAGCAGGAGAAGAGACAGCCCATGCACTTTCAGAACTCTTCAATTTATTTGATAATTCGGGAAGCAAATTATATACAAACTTGTCCACAAACAATCGCTGACCACCCTCTACACTCAAATCCTGACCGCTGTGGTCTGTAAACGTTTCTTCGAAACGGGTGAAAAAGTCTGAGACACTTTCATCTTTCTTTTGCGTACATGCGGCCAACTTATCCAAATTTACTCGTACTGCAGGCATCATTGTCTCTATTAACTCAATTATTCGACCTGGAAGAGCCGTAATCAAATCCTTGGGTTTTGCACCACCCACCTGATTCGCATCCGCAGCTCTAATAGCAGCCCAATCACCACCCAATTCGGCCAAATGATTCTCCCTACGAATCCGTGCCCATATACCTTGCGGAACAACATTTCCAAATAACATATCAATGTCGGCCAAATTCATAATACAAGCATCAACTGTTTGGGACAATTCTTTGTAATATCCAGCAGGATTTTTCCGGGGGTCGGGAAGAGTTTGTTTAAGTGCCAATACTTCAGACCTTTTCCAGGGTTCGTGAACCCATATACGCTGGAAATGAGCAGGGATTAGAGGTGGACCAATCACCTCTTCTCTCCATACGGGAGGGACTTCACGCATCGGATAATTCTTGCTACCCTTTTTATTGACGGGATCAGCCTCAGAAAAAGACAGGGACAGAAACATTGTTCAAAACGCAATTAGTCTAGTTATCGCCTCCTCAACTCGATGTCCTACAATAAAACCTTTGTCAAAATCACCTTGTAATTTCAAGAGGTCCGAAGGGACTGTATCTAACTCCATATCTTCCCAACTTCTAATAAGAGTTTGACACATGATGTTGAAAACATATCTCTGCGTGGGCTCCCCCATTGATGAAAGCAACTCATGATATCATCAGTACTATATTCTGGTCCATGCTCAATCCATTTGCGAGCGAGAGAACCCAAAGCTACTTTTTCATCCGCAAAAGGAAGATGACAACGAGATTGTCGTCTTGTGCTTTCTTATCCTTTTTCGCTTACTTAATTTCTTTCTGTTTGGCTTCTTTGCGTCAGAGGCGAAAGGAGTCAAACATAGCCGGCCGGGCTTTTCTTTTAAACAGAATCATTTCTAAATTATCTAATATAGTAGAATCAAAGCTACCATTCTGGGGCCATCTCAAAACTCCACTATTTTTTATATATCGGACCCATGTCTCGTTAAAGGTAATGGACCAATACCATGTTTCGAATAGAGCTCATAAGTCGGAGTTCCAACCGGAGAGATCGGACATGACTCCTCCAACTGGGAATCCCTTGTACAACCCAAACAACAAAATCTTTTGAACTTACTCAGCCCAGGCATCGTCACTTCTCTGGAATGATCACAAACAACAAGTGGTATAGATTAGTGAAACAGTACAATCGTACTTACCCCTTGGCTTCAGCTATTGCAATATCTGAACAAAGACTAAAAATAAAAACAAAACAAAGGTCTGTGGGAGCGACCAACCAAATACATAACTAATAATCATTCGGCGCCAGCGAAGGTCCGTTTATCGTCTCGCTCTACCAAAATTCATCAGAAAGGTCCAAGGCAGGGCGACAGTCAGGGCAGCAGTCGTCAGCAGTCGTCGGAGAGGAGTAGCCATGCCGTCAAAGACCTTCGGTCCACTTTCGACATTCAGGGGTCGATCACGTGGTGCGCTTCCTCCGGAGTTTTCTTGCGGGGCTCCTCACGACCCTCTGGCTCAACCGCTACCGCTGAAGTCGCCCCACATTGGGCGCCAGTTGGAGAACCGCAGCCTTAAGGCCCGGTGGTGCAGGGTACACCTAAATACCCTGGATTCACCTGCCTTGTCAAAACAGAGACACGGACTCTTCGTCTGGCGTAGAAGATGGTATTTAATAGCTGCAGCTAGTACAGTGGTCTTAGAAGTCGTCAGTACAACGAGGTTCAAAAGAGACTGCCACTTAACTCCGTGGCGCACAGGTTTATATACGATACAACACAATGAAAAAATGCAATCACACACGAGCATGAGCTATAGGCATATGTTATAGACAATGTTTTAAAGCCAAAGCAACTCAAGTTCCCGGTTCTGTTTGTCATTCGACCCCTTAAGTAAATCACAAATGAATCCACATAATTCGGTTTACTAGCAGAGAAAACACAGCTGTGTGTCGTAGAAGGACAGTCGAGAAACAGGAGAATGCATGAGATGTGTAGCGAAGGACAGCAGATAAGATAACTTAAAGGAAACAATGGTGTGAAATGACATGTAGTCCGGACAGGGATTAATCAGCTCAGACAGGAACTAGTGTACTCGGCCAGACCCTGACACTCGTTAGTAAACATAGGCGAGGAAACCACCTGACACGCAAAGCAGAAGCAACAAAAACATCGCGTTCGCTGAGCTGCCTGAGTGAGGGCAACACAAAATGGCGGCGATCTCAAAATGGAGGCTGAGCACGAACAAATTTGTAATTTACAGAACCATAGTGGGTAGAAGGAACTCATGAATTTTGTTGTTTTTTCGTTGATTTGTGATTTATATATATGTTCTTTGCATATATGTTTGTATGTTTTAAAAGAGTACACAGAAATATTGACGACTCATTTCCAAAAATGTGTCTGTGGTATTTGATTTGTTGTTTTGAATAAGGTATATGAATTAATGACACAACTATGTACTGTTAATAGGGTAATATGATGTCCCCTATGTTTAAGGAGATATAGATATTTGTTCCTCCTTGCCATTTCTTCTTTTTCTACTTTTTGTATTATCTGCGTGGACTGACCTCAAGGTTTTTGTTTTTAATATTTTGATTTATTTTTTCATTATTATTTTTTTGGACCTGGTCCTTCGTACCTTACTGTAAACCCCACCCGCACACCTTGACTTAACCACCTTGCCTCCGTGTTGTGGGATTAAAAATGGTCGACAAGCCCCGAAACATTATCTTAATGTCGTACAACCTGCTCCCCAGAATCTTGTGCCCCAAGACCATCCCCTGCCCTTTCTTTCTGCTGTAGATGCTGATTCCCTTGCCCAGATTTTCATGCTTTTGACTATAGCTACCCGGCCCGAAACATTGTATAAGGAGGTGTCAGCTTTGCAGATATCAAATTTGAATCAGATCACCCCCCCCCCCCCCGAAGTGGGTGCGCTCTTGACAGGGTTGGTTTACTAGACCACTAGCTGTAAATCAGGGTACCTAAACTTACCCAAAATCATCTACCAGTGCTGATCTGAGACAATCTCAACCCTTATGGCCTCAGGGTCCCGGGCCAGCTGTGCCCCAAATTCCAAATTGTAGTGAGGCCTATCCACCCTGTGTTACCGGTGCCCTCCTGCTCTCAACTATGTTAGAATGAAGACACCTCTCTGGGTATTTCCAAGCCTAAAACAATCTCGAAAGTCAGGAAACTGCAGTACTATTCTTCCTTGACATCGTCCTTTCAGACATCTTTGGCCCCTTCCTTTTCCTAGAAACCTGGGAAGCAAATATAGCATCTCAGTCTATTCTATCCCCTTGTTTTTTGTTTTTTTTTGTTTTTTTAACCACAACCATCGGAACACCAAGATTTGAACATGTACCTTTTGGAGTAAGAGTCAGAGACCTTAACCAGGAGGCCACATTGACACCTCTTGCACGATCTTCTTCTTATTTATTCATTATTTTTTTGGGTTGTTACATGAGAAGTACACCAACAGCGTTTGTCACTCCCATGTAATATATAGTCTCCAGAACCTTTTCCATTGTGCGATCTCTGCCCCCACAACCCCCTTACCAGGCATCAAGGTTGGTGTTCGCACCGAATGCAGCCGCCTAACCAGTCGTGAAGGGGATCGAATGATTCCGGCCTGTGCAGGGTATCTTTCTTCACATCTCCGAGCCTTCAACAGACTAGGCACAACATGGTTACCGTAACCCCCCCCCCCGCTCTCTCCTTTCCTCCTCAATTGTTTCTCCCCTTTTTTTGAGTTTTGAGTTTTCCTCTTTAAACTTGCCAGCATTGGCGTGATCCAAACCCTTGTCCAGCAGGGGCCTGTGCCTCCAGCGCTGAAAGCATTACCGCAGACCTGTAGCTTTTCCTTCCACACTCTTTACAAGTCCCTCTGTATGCTTACCGTCAGGACCTAAGAACCAGATTGCTTGTTAACCCTTGTCTCCATTATTTCTTGCTCTTGCTGAGCTACCTCCTTGATGTTTTCGCTGAGTACTGCGAGCCATAGTACGCCCCCCTGCTTCAGCTTGTTGTTCCTGTTGCTCTCCGAGGACCCAGAGGCTACCTTAACCCAACTGGGTGTTGCACCGCGAGGCCAACTTTGGCCTTCCTGGCAATGTTGTAACTGTCCCTCACCTCAGTCCGGCTGGCCTCTCTTGCCTGTGCCCCTCTGGGTCCTTGAGCTGCATGTGACTCTCCTAAGACTGACTGTCCCTGCATCATCCAAATAAGGTCCGGAAGCCTGGGATGCCAGCTCTATCTGCCTTTCCCTCCCTTTTGTCTAGAAGGTTTTTTTTTTACCTCTCCAGTATCGTGCTGTCTACCACTCCTCCACTTCAAAGAGACCCCTCCTCCAGACTTGTGTACCCCTCTGTGGGGCCCCCTCCAACCTGGTCCGCCTTGTACCTTGTGGGGTTTGGAGCTTAAAGTCCCCCACTCCCCGCACTGAGACATTCTGCTTCCAATGTGTCCCCCATATCCTCAGCACCCTTCGTTGGGTCCCCCCACTAACTGCAAAATTAAAAGTGGGCTGTGAAGCCCTTGAGCCACCTCAACCCCCCAAAACTAGCCTTGGGCCACAGGCCACCCCACCCCCGTCAGCTAAGCTGAGAGTGCCTGAAGACACACGGGCCCAAACCAAGCCCTAGCAGGACATGAATCCTGGCCTGTGGCACTTTGAGACAGCAAGCGCCTACGTTCCTGCCTCAAAAAAACCCTTGCCTGCCCCACTCCCACTTATTGTTGCCGGTCGGGATGTGAAGCGGCCATCCCATCTGCTAGGCTCATGACTTCGGAACACTGCGTGGTGCTCTCCCCTCCCCTTTGCATTATGGGGAGGGCACCCACACCCCCCAGGCCCCTATCCCACCTATATTCCCCTGCTCTAGGCCTGCCGCAGGGAAATGGCCCAATGCCACTGTCTACAAGAGAATCGAAGCCAGGACCTTCGGATGCTGGAACTGACGCTCTGCCTGCTGCGCTACGCAAGGTGCGCCTTAAAGCCAGGATATACATGCAAAACATGCGCATTAGTCGCTACTCTCAAAATCTATCTTCCCTCCAGCTGCCGTGTCACTTTACTCAAAATGGTGACACGGAGCGCAAGATGGCTGGATATATATCCCGCCCCTCAGCCAAAAGGGATAGCCCAAAAAGAGCCCAATTGTGCTCGGGCCGCACCATTAGCCAAAAAAACCCTGGGGGTGCAAGCCTCCCATGCAGTCAGCTGTTCCCCCAAAGTCCCATTGTCCAGTGCCATCAAATATTGAAAATAGGAACACCAAGCTCCAAGAAACTTCCCATCTCCTCAAAAAAAATCAGTGATCTCCCTCTTCGATCTCTATGTGGAACCATTTGGAAATATTTTCAGTGGAGGTTTATATATAGTGTGTAGAAGGATGTAAAGCATCAGAGAACTTCACAAAATACACTGTACAGGTAAAAACGCAGTGTGTAAAAAATAAAAACAGTAGCTAACAAGTATGCTTGCACAACTTTAATAGTGATGATAAACAATTACAGCAACATGCACTACAGATAAGATAACACTATTGACCATATATCTAATAACTAATGTGTCGAATCAGATGTATTAACATACTTAGTAGATCTGTAACATATTTAATAAATCTGTGCATTAAATAACCCACGTGAGTGCTTCAACTAGATGTGTAAGCCACAGACGATATGCACTGTACCTCCAAAACAGGGCACTGGTTTTAATACCTTAATTGGCACTTCAGCACGAGTCAGTATGAAAGTGTTCACAAATAACTATTGAGCAAACCAACCTCTCGTGCAGTGATTCACAGGATTTGGTTTACCTAGGTCAAGATTAATACTACCCAACATAATGTGCATTCACCCTTGACAGATCCCACCTTCAAAAGCTCATAACCAAGAAGACCAAGATGGCTTGGTACCAGCTCTCCCTCCAAAGAAAGTCAAAGCATAGCTCCCAACATTTAACAGTAGGACAACAGTACCAGTCGTAATCCACTCTCATGGAGCTGGAGACAGCGCTCAAATAAATGGCCTTCCTGACACCACTTTGACATCACTGAATAGCATCCTTCATCCAGCAGCAAATCACATCGAAAGGTGTTAAGAAGCTTCATCCTATAATCCCAACATGAGGAATTACACTGAATGCCTGGATGAGAAATGATCCATGCCATATGGACAATAGAAAACCAAAAGCTAGGACATCACCAGCCAAGAGATTAGCAAATGCAAGAAAGGAATATCAAGAAGAAAGACTTTAAACAACATCCCCATCAATATCTGAGATTTCCTATCCTTGAAATGGGGTTGCATTCTTCAAAAAATAAATATCTCTTAATATACTAGAATCAAATGCAACATGTCTATTGTAAATGACCTTGAATAGTATTCAAAGTCTCTCGCACCTTGTTCAGTGCTCAGTTGCTTGCCAGCTCAGTTTGCACTATACAGGTACTACTACTACTGACACAAATACATGGGCCCAGGCCTGCCAATATATATGCGACCTCTTGACACCTTCCATCGGACCAGTCGACTCTGGCTGTTTTGATAAATTGAGGAGGTTTAAGTGCTCTGTCATATGGTACCCCAGACTTTAAAATGTGGCCCAATGTATGTAGGAGCTTGAAATTCGAGTACCTGGCCGACTGTCAGAATAATTGTACTTGTTTTACATGTTGGGTACATGGGCATGGGCAAACCACAGGGCAGAACGATTGAGCGTGGTGCTGCATGGACAGGTCTGACTTTCTATCTGTCAAGTCTGTCTTCCCCTGACTCATCCCCAACTTTGGAACTCACCTTACAACATCCACCCCACTAACTGTGTAATTGGCCAATGTTCTTTCTAATACATCCAGTCGCTAATTTGTTTTGTCTTATCTCTTACGGCCCCATATTGCACCGGAACCTTCAGAAACCACTCTGAATATGTTCCCCGTACACTCTACTCATGTAAGCCCATGATTTCTGTGGCCCCCTCCAGACCGATGCATTCTCAAAGTGCTTATACAACATGGATTCGGGCAGCTTGGACAAGTTCTCAGGTAGAAGCAAGTCCCTCCTGAACTACCTCTCAAGATTTGCATCCATTTGCAGAATGCAGCAGTAGGAGCCACACTTTGGAGTGGTAACAGTGATGGGAAAAGGCCACACAATTCACCTAGCGCCATTCTGTTTAATGCAGTTGCATTCACTCTACCAAGTTGCACTCATCAGCAGGGGGTCACAGCAAGTTGCACCAGTAGTGTACATACACTCGCCTTGCATGTGAATGGCATGCTGCTTCTACTGTGCCACTGCCCTGCCCACTGCACCGGAGATTGACTCTCACAGGACTCCATTGCAGTCCCACAAAATACTTTTCTCAAAGTAAGCTAGCTTAAATAATCTCGTAGGGTATGAGTCTCAAAGCCATTCATATATCCAAATTGAATTTAGGTGGGCAAATTGCTTGTTTTATCATTATTTGAGCATATAATGTAGTATGTATTCAAAAAATACTAATATATCTCGTGTTTTGCTCGCATGCTTAACGACACTGATGTAGTGTTATATTTAGGTGTAAGAAATTCCACTTGTAGGAGTGGTGAGTGGGTGATCCAAGTGGGGATGCCTGGGAATGTAGACCAACCCACACACACTCATACATATGCAGGTTTGTGGGCATTCACTGAGTTTTGGATGGTAAACTGTCAGGCAGCATGGCATCAGCAAACAACCCCTGTCAGAACCTGGAGAAGATTCATAACCAGGATTGTAATGGGGAGACAACACCCCTAAACTTAGCGGAGTTGCAGGTGAAGTTTCGCCATGAGGAAACTTAATATACTTTTAATGCATGCAGAAATGTACAGCTGTTACGTCTATGAATATTTACATGCTTTCACATACGCTAATTTACAAAATAATGACTTAATTACTTCAGGGCAAGTGTAACAGTCGCAGCTTCTAAAATTTTCTGTATATTCTAAATCCACCTGGATATTTCATTCAAACGTCTACAAGGGTTCGATTATATTTGAGAATCAGGCTCTGAATCTATAGGTACATTTCTGTGGCAGCGATTAAGTTTCTCATTTCAACATATAGGTAGTTATGTCTGCAACACAGGTCAAAATATAGATTTCGAGTATATGATTTACATTGCAAAACAGTATTTTTGACTTTTTATATTTTTTTCTCCCAAAAGGCATAATATCGCCACATTTGTTAGAGGGGAATCCAGCGCGCTACTATTCAATCCTATCTTAAGGGACCTCAGTTTTCCCTGGACAAAGAACAGCATGGTCGAGATTAGCTTTCAGGGAGATGCTCGCTTATAAGAGGAACTTTTTGTTCCATGATTTGCCCATGTCGTTGTCACTGCCGCACTCACCCTCTCTGGGGCTGTGTTGAAGATCATGAAGAGAAGGTTTGTTTGGTTTCTGTCAGAGGAGTAAAGTAGTTTAAGTCTTCAGAGAGACTTCTACTTTAATCTTTGGAAATCTATTGTGTTCGATTAGTTTTCTGAAAATCGGGTCTGTCAGATGTGGTTGCCTCAAGCACTCTTGCAAAAGATGATGGGAAGGTTGTATGGAATAATTGGTGTAGGAAAATGTATTAAAAACGTCCTCTAAAATCAAGTAAGCAATATTTATAGCAACATCTATCAACATCAAGCTACAATTAGGCACTGGAAGAGTTTTTCAACTTATGTTTTGCCTTTTTGCTCCATGAATGTATTTAATTGTGGTAAATATGGTTTATCCTTCAAAGAGACAATGAAATGTAGCCGAATCCTGACCGTGTGATATCCTGCTGCATCCCTGGTTCCTGGAAGGCTTGTGCTAAGACAAAGTATTCAGTCAGATGCAGCTCCTGGCATTTGAAATTTGTATTATTCATACTTAACAGGCAATGAACTCCTACAGGTTGTGTCGGGTGGACAGTTGTTACAAAATTGAGGGGCATATTACCAACAACTAGCGATAATTTTTGTCTCTAACTTGTTTAGAGACAAAAATTATCGCCGCACATCGGCGATTTTTATCGCAGATAAACCTTGCTATTAGCAAGGTTTATCGCAAATGCGATAAAAATCGGCCGCAATGCATGAATATCGCTGAAAAGTCAGCGATATTCATGCATTATCGAGCAAATGCTCTTAGCCATGTTATCCACCTCCCATTGGATAACATGGCTAAGAACTGCTCAGGGCAGGTGTTAGCTTTTGGAGATATTCGCGCTTAGCGCGAATATCTCCAAAAGTTGGTAATAGGAGATAGCGATGTTAGGGACTGTTTCCAGTCGCTAACATCTTGGCACGCCCACTTTGCATGTCATTAGTGATAAATATCACTGACATGCAAAGCGGGGCCCAAGATGGTCGCTATCTCCTATTAGCTGTCACTAACTGGTGTTAGCGACAGCTTGGTAATAGGGAGATAATTTTATCTCCGCTTTCTTGGCTTTTAAAGCCAAAAAAGCAGAGATAAACCCCCTTGATAATATGCCCCTGAGTTTTTAATTGGGGAGCAAATACTCTTGTCAAGCAACAACCACAATACTTGTTAGAGTGAAACACAAATGTCACTAAATTAACCATAGGCTTAAACCACTGGTAGCTTGGCACAAACACAGTCAGGCTTACCTTAAAGGCAAAATATAAAGTATTTATGCAACACTTTAACAGTAATTAGAATAAAATACAACACAAGGAAAATACCACATCAATTTAGAAACATAATAAAATGGAATTGTTGGACTTGGCCCATTTGGCAGGTTCACCCCTAAAACTTTTTGCTTTTAAGTGTGACGTGGTGTTTGTTGTTTTTGGCTTCTGTGCACTTTAACACTGTGTCCCACTGTAAAGTGTGTGTGCACTCTGTGAGCGTGTGGTGAGACTGGCCTGCCCTCTCAAAGGCATGCATAGGGATATGTGTGTCCATGGTAGTTCCTGATGTGTCGGGAGTACAATGGCAAATTTGATATGTTCAAACTCATGAGATTAAATGCTGCGCGACGGTGTGTGCAGATTTAATGTGACTAGTGTAGAAGTGCCACTTCTAGAAGTTGGCATGTCTGTGTGCAGTGAATGTGGATTGCCTGTCTGATTGACAGGAGCTGGCTGGTGTGCTTGGCTCCAGGCGTCAGGATGGGTCTGCCCGGTGGTGAATGGGGAGATCTGCATGTGGATGCGAGGGAGGAGTTGCAGCTGGGACCTGAAAAGGGCTGTGCCTTCCCTCCGCAATGCTGGCTCCGTCCCCTGTGGTGCCTCTAATGTCCCTAGCCTGGCATGTGAATGGGGAGAGGGGTTGAGCACAAAAAAGTGCTCCAGAATCTGTTGCATCTGGTTTTCCCTAAACCCTGTGCTAGGAGACAAAGGGAATCTCTGTATAAGAAGGGGCTGTGACCACATGTTTGTTGTTCTCTCTGTGACTTAACTTGAGGGAGGGCCTGCTGCTGCTGCTGGGCGCCAGGAGGACCGCCACTGGGGACTGCCTCCCTGCTGGAGGGCCCTGTGAGCTGGCCCCTGGCCCAGCCTTTGACCCCCTGCCTTCCTAGAGAACTTTTCTATGGACTTTGTGGGACCTTCAGCCCTAGTGCCGTGGAGGCGCTTCATTTCCAGTGCAGGACTACTTTTCCTGCCCAAGGAGCGCTTGGGTTTCGCAGCGCTGAGCTGCCTCGTCGGATTGGTGATTTGGAGGCTTGGCAGGTGCTCACCCTGCCAGGGACTTTGCCGCTCTGTTTATACCCCTAGCGGGTGCCCACCCTGCCAGGGACTTTGCTACTTTATTGTTTATTCTAGCGGGAGCCTACCCCACTTTGGATTACTTCTATTAGTGGGTGCCCACCCCGCCTGGAGAAAATCACCACCGCAGCCCTGAGTGTTGCCTGGCAACCGGGACTCCCACCGCCACGTCATCGTGACGCAGAGCGGAGGAAGGAAAACCCGGCTCCAGAGATATCCGGAAGCCGGCTGGAGAAGGAAGGAACAGAAGCAGGCAGTCAGGAGCCTCCCAGGCTCAACCTCGAAGTCCCGGGTCCCTGGAGGGGACCCGGTGAAGTCAGGTGATCCGCCGAATCAAGGCGGGGCTCCCATGTTGTGAGCTGCAGCATTTGATGTCCTTTCGGAAAGTCTTGAAGACATGGCTTTTCAGGCAATAAGCTCGGCCTAGTCTTGGGAGCGGTCATTTCAGCGCCAGGACTCCGGCTGGTAACAGTGCGCTTTATAAATGTCACAAGTAAATAAATAAATAAATAAATAAATAAATAAATACATTTAGACTCTGCACATCTTGGTGATCTTACAGCTGCCTAACAAGTAGTGGGCAGCTGCATCGTTTAGGCCTGTTCTTTTGGGCTGTTGCTTTTTGGCTGCCTGCGCAGCCTGCCCTGACACTGCTGGACAAAGGGCGTTTGAGCCCCACGGAAGGCCAGTTGGCCTGGGTCAGTACCTACTGTGATTCTGAGCAAGGTGATTGGTGATTTGTGTTTATTATGATAATTGCCTAATGTGAGTTATGCGTAATATGCAATGCCTGTATGCCTGTGATACCTCTAACTGTGTTTTTATGATTAGGAGGTTGTTTTGCCTAGTATAGTTAATGCTAGTGAGTTTGTTTTCCTGCGTGATCTATGCCTAAAGTGATTAGTATTGCATAGTGTGTACATACCTGTTACCAGTGGTTTCTGGTTGTGTTCTATAATTGTTATTTTGTGCTACAGTTATTCTATGTGATACCTCCACTATTTCTACTAACTGCTGATTCTGACAGTGGCCCACGTGGCCCTGTCATGTGTAAATAATCCCCTGTAAATACTGCCCAGTGCCAGTTGGCACGGTGTATCTGTGTGATTATGATCTAATGTGTTTATGGTAATACAAAGGCTATTTTTATATATAACCTTGTGTGGAGTTCCTTTTTGTGGTGTGCCTAAGTGTTGCGGCTGTGTGTGTCTGTTGCGCAAATGCTTTACACATTGCCTCTGGGATAAGCCTGACTGCTCGTGCCAAGCTACCAAGGGGGTGAGCAGGGGGTATCTTTGGTGTGTAACTCCATTGTCCTGACTAGAGTGGTGGTTTCTGCCTGGCTTTGGCGCAAGCCTTAGCCAACCAGAAATCCCAGTTCTAATAGGAATACATTTTTTGATACCAAAAAACACAAATCAAATCAGTAGAATTGGTGTTATGAATTTTTAAAGTTTTTAGTAAGAACAGCTGTAGGAAGCTGTGTCTGTATATGGTATACCACTAGGTGGTTATACATGGCACAGAGTCCAGGCATTCCCTAAATGTGTACAGGGCTCAATGTAAAACCCAAAGTGCTCTATTAGTGGTATTGTGGGTGAGCAGCCTTAGGCCTAACAAAGAAGAGTTTAAGATATTAATTGCACAACATTAACCAATAATGGACACACACGCAAAAAGGAGATCCAGACCAATTTTTGAAAAATAAGCTTTGTTTTTATTTTATTTTAAGATCAAGATCTTCACAATAAGGTAAGTAATTTTTTAACTAAAAATGCTTTTCACTTTAAAAAGCTGATTCTGAACAGTTCAATGTTATCCTATGGAGGAAAGCAATAATTCAGGTAAACAGGTAAGTACAGTACTTACAATACCAGTCTTAGGGACCAAAGGTCAGCAAGGGTCATGTGAGTACCAAACTGCATCACCAGGAGCAGGGCCTGCCGGGTTCAGGGGTCAAAATCGGAGTTTGGCCCAATGCATTTCAGTGAAGAATTGGGGTGCTTGGAGTCAAACTGCTTGCAGGTAGGTAGATCAGTTGCAGGGGCCACGTTTTGGGGGCTAGTAAAAGCACAGGGAGGGGCACAAAACAGCACCAAACATATGCCACCACCAAATTAGGGGCGGCCCGGTGCAGGGTGCACAATCAGCATTGGGCACCCAATGCTTTTTATTGGAGATTCTTCTCTTGACAAACGGGATGCGGGTGTCACACCAGAGGTTACAAGAGGGAGAACAAGGACAGCAGAGTTAAGTAGAGATGTAGGGTGTTGCAGGGCCACCATCAGTTCAGAACTCCAAGGCCCAGGGGCTTCAGGGACAGGGGTGCCTGTCGACGTCGAAGTCTTCTTACTGGAGCTGATCGCGGTCAGGGGAGCCTCTGAATTCAGGCTGCTTACATCATTGTGGAGGTCAGGAAGGGTCAATCAGCTCTGGACTCGAGGTCAGGATTGCTGGGGAGACTTCACTGGGCAGGTGGGCAACTCAGACTCTGGCATTGGGCTTTGGGTGCAGAGTGGGCAGGAGTTGCGATTCTTGCAGGATCCGGAGTCCTTGGGTAGATTTCTTCTGGACAAGTCTGCTGCCCACAGGAGATTGGAGTCCTTGTCGAAGTCAGCAGTCCCCCCAGGATTTCAGAGGTTTCTGATTGCATGACATGTCGGAGGGTCGTCAGAGCTGGAGACAGGCCGGTAGAACTGGGGCCAAGGCAGTCATCGTCTTCGGTCTTCTCTGCAGGGATGTCTTCTCTCGTCTTATGTCATCGCTGATCTACTTTCCTTGTCTGAGGGGTCCACCTAAATACAAAATTTAGGGGCGTTTTAGGAGAGTTGCTGGTAGGTCCAATGGGTACCTTTCCTGGAATGACAACACACTTAGTTATGCCACCCTCCTGTGGCAGGCTGCATGGCCTAATTGAGGGTCCATAGCTGACCCTCTTGATTCCCAATGCCCTTGGTACCCCTTTTACTAGGGACTTACAGGTGGCCTGAAGAGTCAGTTGTGGATCAGTTTTTTGGAAGAAACACTAGTACTGGGAACCTAGACATCAGGGTACTGCATCAGAACCCAATTTTCTCACAGCTAGCACCGAAAACTTCAAAGAGCCAACTGTGACATCTAGTCACACGAGGCGTGGCAAAGCGGAATTTTAAGACCATCGGCAAGGGGGCACAGTTTGGATAAACAAGTTGTACTGGGCCTGGTCTCTGCTTACCTTTTCTGATGAATCATATCTCAGAAGGCAAAGTTCTGCATGGCAAGGCAGGCAGCAGTGTCTGAGTAAGAGGCTTTGTTCCGAGGAGCTGCTGGATTAAGTTGCAATAAAGATTTATACTTTCAAACTTTTTGGGAGGCTAAAATCTCCAGAAGGCCAGCGTTGAAAGCTGTAGCCAATGAGGCCTCCCCGAAGCAGGATCACCCTTCTGCAAGTAGCCGCTGAACTGGATTTCCTGCTGTGGGGAAGAACATAGTGGGAGCTACCACAAAGTCAAGCCTATTGGTGAAGAATCTTGGATGGATCTTCAGGTAGGCAGGTTGCGGTCTTCTCTCGGTTCTCTGGGCACTTTTTGCTTGAAAACTTTCCCACGTTTTGGATTTAGGCTGTTTGGGCATCTTTAGCAACACTTCCAAAAGATCAGGACTGGGTTGGATCCACGTGAAGAATAGGACTTCCTTCAGTTAGTGTGTAGATGCAGGGTGCAAGTTGTTGGAACTTTTTGTTTCCCTGAAGCTCAGAACAGAAGGCCAGCCAACTAACCCCAGTCATCACTCCACACTACCCTGGACTTAAGCAGCAAGGCATTCCTCCAGAAGCAGATCAGCCCTCTGAGGTTCAAGGTAGGCTTCCAGCAGCACAGTATGGGGTCAAATGCATTAGTCCTATGGCAAGTAATCTCTGCAAATATAGGATTTCAAGAATAAACAGCAAACCTACATGCAGTATAAGGCCTACATTTAATGTACATTCACATTTACACTGGTGAATGGATTACTAGGTGCCCACCCCTTCGGGATCAACACAGTCATCCCCCCGGGATGAATATGTGTTGGTGCACATAATGGTGGTGGCTACGAGTGTACGTCAAAGTTGAAGTCACTCCGAAAAGCATGCAGTAAGTCATCCCAATCAGTGACAATGGGACGTCGGTGGAGGCCCCACAACTCCTCTCTTTGAAATCTTGCTGATTCCGCCGTGGCCAGTGAAGTACTGCCACCTGCCATGGTGTTGGCCCAGGGAGTGACCTGGTCTTCCACTTTATTGTGATTGCACGTTTGACTAGCATGAGTGCCAAGTCAATAAAGTGAGCCAGCCTAATATCGGGGTGACATATGCATTAGAAATTGAGTTTTAGGTCTGACAAACGGTTTATTTTTCATTTAAATTGGCAATTTGTAACGGCACACAGGCTGCAATTGCAGGTCACAGACATATTTTAAAAAGCTACTTAAGTGAGTGGCACAATAAGCGCTGCAGTCCAACTAGCATAATTTAATTTACAGGCCGTGGGTACATGCTGCACCACTTTACTCTGGACTTATACCCTACCTGCGAGTAGCTGTGGAGTTGCGGTGTGTTGGGAGCCCTCTGCACGTCCCGCTGTTCTGGGGACTGTTTCCTTTGCTTCCCGTCGCTGCCCCTCGCCGTACCCGCTCCGCGGGTGCCGCTTCGCGGATTGAGGAGGCGGAACCAGCATTAAGGCGCTGGGCTTGAGGAGGCGCCGGGAGAACCAACCACCTGGCATTGGCGCTAGCAGGGACTCGAAGATCCAGGAGTCCCTGCTGGATCAGGTGTGCGAGTGGACGCGCCCACCACCAGCCACGCCCCCCGCCTGGCCAGCCTGAAAAAGGCGCGTGTCCCTGTGCTCCCTGGGACCCTACCTGCGAGTAGCTGTGGAGTTGCGGTGTGTTGGGAGCCCTCTGCACGTCCCGCTGTTCTGGGGACTGTTTCCTTTGCTTCCCGTCGCTGCCCCTCGCCGCACCCGCTCCGCGGGTGCCGCTTCGCGGATTGAGGAGGCGGAACCAGCATTAAGGCGCTGGGCTTGAGGAGGCGCCGGGAGAACCAACCACCTGGCATTGGCGCTAGCAGGGACTCGAAGATCCAGGAGTCCCTGCTGGATCAGGTGTGCGAGTGGACGCGCCCACCACCAGCCACGCCCCCCGCCTGCAACGCCCTCTGACTTAAGGATTTGCCAGGCGCTCCGCGGGACGCGAGCGGGACGCCGAGCGAAGCCCGAGCAAAGGGCGGGCAGTCTGTGGCAGTCAGGGGCTGTCTGAGGCTGGGCTGGGCCACCCCCCTTTCTTCGACCTCCACGACTCTTATCCCCCTGAGTCTAACGGCAGGCTTCGGATCTATCATGGCCACCAGATCTGGTAAAGCCTTGAGGGGTGGTGGAGCAAGTGTTCTAGGGGGTTCCACGATGATCGGTACAATGGACAAATTCATCACCCGGGTGGCTAACGTCATTGAAAAGGAGATCGCAATGACGGAACGCCGCCTTTCACTAGACCTCCTTCCATCTAAGCGCTCCTCTTTGGGAACTGTGGCACATGCTCTGTCGCCGCCTATGCTCACTGCCATCTTGCCCCAACCTGATGAGCAACACATTGCAGTGCTAGAGGCTGGACTAGATAGGATCGAAAGCCTCATAACACTTCCCTCCCCAGGTAGTCGCTGCATTGAGGCTATTGCTTCTGGCCCATCCTCTTGCATAGCCAGCCCTCCTGACAACAGGTCTTTCTCGGATCCTATTGTTCCCTCACCTCACACATTACCTCTTCCCCAGACTAGATCTCCGCGGGTACATAGGAAAAGGAAAAGGGGAATCAACACTCGGAGGGGGAATTATTCCATGCTCCACAAGCGTTCTAGGACAAAGCTTAATAGGGGCACTACACACCAAGACGCTGGAGAGCTGGAACTCCTTAGGATTGCAGGCCCCCCCCAGCATGCAGTCGAGCCCCCGACATCGTCCCTCCTACCCCCAGTCACATCGGCTCTAGCAAACCAGGTTACATCTCTCGAGTCTCTCGAGAATTTGGTAAAATCTTTGTGTAATCCGTTACTCGATCAAGTTAGGAGCCTGGGGGCTAGACTCGACAATTTTGAACAGGCCACTAGGGACAACTTTTTCTCCCTGAAAACCTTGCTGAAAGTGCAACCTAGGCCTACTGAATTCATCCCAGACAGGAATGCGGTTAAAGAGGTCTCAGTAGGCCAAACAACTAGAGTTCAGTCGTCACTGCCGGCTAAAACACCGGCTACAGGGAAAGCTCCTACCCCAGTCCATCTGGCCGGTGCGAAGCGGGCGGTGCCCAGTGAACTCACCCACGTTGTTCAGGTGCACGGCACTCCCCCCTCAGCAGTGACGGCACTTGTGCCGAACCCTGCCCAAAAGATCCCACAGAAGAAAGGGACTGGCCCAAGCGTCCACTCGGCAATTGCTGCGCCTGTTAAAACCAACGGAGCAGCACCTACCACTAGGGCTACCAAATCAACCTCTTCACCCAAAAATCCCCCTCTGTCTAAAAACCCCTCCTTGCCAAAAAATCCTCCCCTAGCGGCCTCCGAGCACATTCCGCCACGCAAGTGTCCTCCGGTAAATCTCCCACCCGAATGCCACCCGTATGTTGTTGTCCTCACTAAAGTCCCCCTCCTAAAAGAATCACAACAGGAAACACACCAGGTGCTAAAAAACAAAGTCATCCACTGGATGAAAACCAATAGACCACTTCCAGTGGGTGTAGACGGCCTGATCCTTGGGGTGCGCAGGGTGAGTTGGATTGGCCACGGGAAAAAACTTTTTGAGGGTGATTGCGTGGTGGTCAATTTTCAAGATATAAGAGCTGCTCACTCAATATGCTCCCAAGGCCGTACGGCCGGAACGGGGGTCGATGCTGTCGACCTATCTTTTTTTTACCCGAGACCGATCCCGACCACTCCACTATGCCCTGTCGGGCCCCCTCCTCTACACATCGCCCACGGCCACCCCTCCCCGGGAGTCTTCGCACAGCAGCTCTACCCAGCGCCAGTGATGCAGAACTGGGGCTTCTGGGGCTGCTGACTCTTTGACGTTCCCGGGGAGGATCCTGCGGTTTCAAGTCCTGCTGTCGAGTCCATCTCCTCCCCTAAAATCTGTTGCCCCTCGACTGCACTACAAAGCCAGGTCACTGCCAAGTATGTATCAGAGCAAGGGGAAACCAGGGAACCTCCCGGCATATTGGTTGGCCTCTCTGTTGTGGGGGCTGTGGAGACGTTGCCCCCCGTCGAGAACCGTAGCATTGCGGCTGTGACGGACCCCTTGCTTAGGGTTTTCAGCTGGAATGTGGCGGGCCTCGAGAGGAAGCTAGCGCTCCCAGACTGGAACTCGCTGGTGGAGCAATACTCCATATGCCTGTTCCAGGAAACCTGGAGCGGGGTGCCCCTGCACAAGGCAGGATACTCCACCCACGTTCTGCCAGCAGCCCTTAGTGTAACCGGTAGGGGCCGCCCTTCGGGTGGCCTCCTAATTTGGGTGGCTTCAGAACTCAACTGCAGGGTGGTGGAGCGGGATACCAAATGCCCGGATCTCCTGAACATAGTGTTGAAAAACTCCCAAGGCCGAGTTATTTTAAATATTTTTAATATTTACGCCCGAGGCACAAAGGGGGGCAGAGAATCTCCAGTAATATCTTGCCTAGAAGCCCAGCTCCGCTTATCACCTCATAGGTCCTGCACCCTGGTGGCGGGTGATCTTAACTGCACCTTTGAGCCCCTGGACCTTGAAATCTTATCTGATCAAGAGGAACTCGACGCTAGGTGGGGGATCCCGTCCCTTGAACTGAATCCCATTAAAAAGTGGACAGAAGTGGCCCTCCAGATCAATTCAATAGCCATGGAGTTTGGCCTGAGGGCTGCCAATGGCAGGACCAGGTCCGACAAAGCTGGGGCCCACACTTACAATAGGCCAGGGCACACGTCACGGATCGATTACGTCCTTCTCGATATACACCTGTGGAGCATGGTGGAGGACATGGTGATTATACCATCTGTCGAGAGTGATCACAATCTTCTCTCTCTCACCATGTCTCACAGGTGGATTACCTGCCCTGTGACTAGAACTTTTTGTAACCCCACCCCGGACCTGTCAGTAGTCGCCAACTGTGGCCGGCGGCTAAAGTGGGCAAAGCTAGTACTCTCAGAGGAGAACACCTCTGCCATTAGGCAGCTTCTTGCTTCAGCCCTAACCAATTTTGACCCCCAGGTGGATGGGTTGTCGGAGGTGGCCTCAAGGTTCTGCACTATAACCCAGGCTATTAGCGACCTTTTCGTAGTGCCAGCTAACACGAACAGAAGGAAACCAAGCCCACGAGGCAGATTGGGCTGGTTCAATCAGAAGTGCAGGGAGGCGAAGTCACTTCTCATTGAAGCAGTAAAGTCCAAATTACCATCTAGGACTAGGGTGGCCAGGAGGCACTACGCACTCTGCCAAAAAAGCGCCAAGATGGAGTGGGAGGATAACTTCTGGCAGGACCTTCTGGCCGCCAGTCGAGGGAAAGATGCAAAACGTTTTTGGGATCTGGTGGGCAACAGGAACCGTCCTGACGATACTTTGAGGACCTGTACCATCAACGCCCAAACATGGTTCTCCCACTTCCAAAAACTCTATTCTGCCGTTGAAGGCTCACTAAATGACCCCTTTGACCTCCCGCCCTCTAGCTTGGCCCAAGACCTGGAACTCTTTTCCGTCTTGGATGTTACAAAACAGATCAAAACCCTGGTACCACTTAAAGCAGCTGGCCCGGATGGCCTCCCAGGCGATATTCTTCGAGCATACCCGGAAGATTGGGGGGTAATAATTTCTGCACTCCTCAACGCAATCGTTGCGGGAGGCCCGGTGCCAGATTCCTGGAGAGGTGCTGAGGTGGTCCCCATATACAAGAAGGGCAGTAGGGATCTACCTGGGAACTATAGGCCTATAAGCCTAATAGATTCGACCCAGAAATTGGCGGGGAAAGCGATTTTGGGGAGGATCTCGCAATGGGTGGATGAAAACCACATCCTGTCTGACATGCAAGCCGGGTTCCGCTCAGGCACCGGAACCATCGAACAGGTTTTTAGGCTCCTGTTACTACACTGGAAGGTGGTGGAGCTAGGCAAAGGCAGTCTCTATTTGGCCTTTATTGACCTAAAGACTGCCTTTGACCTGGTTCCCAGGGAGGAACTCTGGAGGGTGCTACACGGTCTAGGGATGCCCCCGTATTTACTAAACCTCCTTATTAAACTGCACAAAAACACCTATGCCCAGGTTAGATGGGGGTTGGACGGGGAAAAGACCGATAAGATCAGGGTCGAGAGGGGAGTAAGGCAGGGCTGTGTTCTGGCCCCCACCCTATTCTCCCTCTATATCAATGGGGTGGTAGACCATCTACTCGGCGAACCAGCAGACGCTCCCACTCTGGGAGGCGTAAAAATTCCAACCTTGCTGTTTGCCGATGACACCCTCCTCATCTCTAAAACCCCCCAAGGTCTCCAGACATTACTGAATCGCTTCCAGGACTTTTGCACCTCCAGGGGCCTTGTCATCAATGTGGAAAAGACCAAGTACTTAGTTTTGCACCCACCCCGCAAACTTGGCCGACCCCCTATTTTGAATTCTATACCCCTAGAAAGAGTGGCAGAATTCGACTACTTGGGAATTCGACTTAACGACGCGATGAGTTGGACCGCCCATATCAATAAAATGGCATTGACCCACAAAAGGGTGGGGGGGGCCCTCCTCAAGGAGTTTAACAACTCAACAAAACATTGTGTTGCCCCCCTACTTGACATTTATAAAGCTCGTGCGGTCCCTGCGTCACTATATGGAGCTGAATTGTGGGGTCTGGGCAAAGTGGACTTACTGTGCAAGGCCGAAAATAAATTCATTAAAGATCTCCTTGCCATACCATCGAGTAGTCCGACTATCCCAGTGCTCATGGATGCTGGCTGCAAAGCAATAGGGGATCAGGCTCGCCTTCGACCCCTCTTGCTCTGGGCCCGCCTGTGGAGGGTACCGGAGCTAAAACCCTATGCTGATGGCCTGGCTGAGGTGATGCACTCCGACGGTTGGCACAGTATCAAATGGCTGAAGAACATTAAACACCTCCTAGGGGACCTAGGCCTGGACTCTTGTTGGTATAGTCACTCCGCTCCCCCGAAGGAGACCCTAAAAAAACTTTTTTGGGAGTGGGTCCGTGTGAAGCGCATCAGTAACCAGCAGCACTGCAAAACCACCGCAGCTTTTCTGTTGATAAAAGATGTCGTCGCCTACGAGCCGTACATGGACCTAATAACAATTGCCATGGACCGGTCCCTGTACATCAAATTCCGGCTGGGGTTGTTACCCTTGGCTGACCGCTGTTCCAGGTGGAATAAATCCCAGCCCTCTTCACGATACTGTGCTCTCTGTCCCGACAAACCAGAGACTGTGCCACATTTTCTTTTCGAATGCCCAGATTATGGCCGACCAAGATCACGTTGGCTTGGACCTATCTGCAGAGAATTGGGTACCCGCCAGCACTCTGTTGCCCTTCGGATTCTTTTAACAAATACAGCCCCTCCGATTGTTTGTGCCGTTGCCAAGTTTTTAAAATGGGCCTGGTTGATTAGACTTAGAAGACTGTCCATATCAATTTAATCTCCTTTTAATTAATTTATGACGAACTAATGTGTTTTACTGTTTTTTACTTAATGTACAGTCATACTCTTTTCGACATGCTGTTTTTATCTTTTGTATCGCTTTTATGATATATGCATATCGAAATAAAGCAATCAAAAAAAAAAAAAAAAAACATACATGAAATATGCTAATCAGGTGTAGGCCAATTTTACCATGGTTTAAGGAGTGAGCATAAGCACTTCAGTTCAGTGCTAGTTAGCAGTGTTAAAGTGCACAGAGTTCTAAAGCCAACTAAAAGAAATTTCTGCAAACAGGAGGGGGCCAGGCAAAATGTTTGGGGAAAGCCAACCTTAAGGATAACAGTTATAACAACAGTCAATTCCGGAATACTGGGTCCTTCTTTGTGGAATTCCTATCTGGTATGGATATTATTACACTTTATTGGATGATCTCCAACTGAGGACAGTAAGCATGCCATTTGCAAGTCGAATTTGTTCTTCTACTTGATCTGCTTGAAGCTTTTGAAGCTTAATAACTGTACCACATCTCTCCATTGAAGAGCAACCATATTTATTACACCCTTCTTGGATGAAGACAGATATGCTCAGAAAATGTGTGGCATGTTCTTTGTGACTTTTTGAGAGTATATATGGCCCAAAATATTATAATATTTATCCGAAATCATCTCCTGCTTTGGCTTTGTTGCACATGCATTCCTACTTACCCATTTTTAAGCAATAATAATTGTGCCTAACATAGCACTGGGACTTAAATATTTGCTGAATAGATACAGCTGAGCAAAGCATAACATTCCACATTCTCATTGTTAGATTTGGGACTGGGGTCGTCACTGTCCTCAGAGGGATGGCTTCGGGGTAACCAAAGGGGCATGGTCCACCATGACCAGGATAAACCTGTTGCCCAATGGCTGTCCTGGGGTCCAGTGGCCCCACAATGTCAATCCCCACGCACTGGAATGGGGTACTGACCACAGGGAATGGCTGGAGACGAGCCTTCTGCTTGCTCCCACTTTTCCCACTTGCCTGGCAAGTCTGACAGGTTCTGCAATGAACATCTGAGCTCTTGCTCATTTGGGGCCAATAAACGTGGGTGACAAGCCTTTCAATGGTCTTGTCCTGCCCCAAATGTCCTCCCAATGGCACATAGAGAGTCAGCCCCAGTAGGAAGGCTTTGAATTTCTGGGGTACAACCAGAGCACGGGTTGACCCAGGCTCAGCAACCTTAGGCTCTGAATACAGGAGGTCATTCTCCCAATAAATGAAATGTGCTCCGGACTGATCACCATTGGCCTGCAGCCTGCTGCCGCACACCCATGAGAGAAGGGCATTCTTTCTACTCCCTGCAGAATTCCTCCCTGGAGGGGCCTCCTTTCTGCTGCCAATGGGTCAGCTCAGGCAGGTCCCCCAGTTCAGCTATTTGTTCCCCGGTAGGCTCCAGGGCATCCCCCTTAAGGTCTGCTTCCTCCTGGGACGTGGGAACTTCAGGGGCCGGTTTCCCATGCCTCCTGCACCTTCTCCCTAAGGCTGGTTCCTGGGCCTCTCCCTCAGGCTCCAGGACCTCTTGAGCACCCCTACTGGCTGTCATTGACCGGGTGGTCACGCACGCCCAGTCAGGTAAACCCACCATCTTCAGGTGAGTTGTCTTCTCCACCTTTTCCCAAGGGGAGCTCTCCAAGTCATTCCCTAGCAAACAGTCTACACGCATGGCAGTCCTCACAGCTACCTGAGAGTACCGGAGACCCAACCCCCACTCAAAGGCAACCTGAGCCATTGGACATTGACTCTCAGTGTTGTCAGCTTTGACAACACGGCAGTATGCATGGGGTACAACCTGCTCTTGAGACACCAGGTGCTGCTGGACTGCAGTCACACTGGCTCCTGTATCTCTAAGAGCCTCCACCCTCTTGCCATTGATGGTCACCACCTGCCCATATTTCTTAGTGTTGGAGGGCAGGTAGTTCTCAGGGACCATCTCACTGTCTCCTAAAGAGACCAGGGTCATCTGAACAGGATCCCACCCACCTTGGACTTCTACCTCCTCCCCAAAGGCTACACTAGCCATCTGCCGGGGCGGAGCACCAGTGGGTGCTGGTTTACCAAACAGGCGACACTTAGGATCATTGGCAAAATGACCCAGTTCACCACATCTATAATATTTTAGGGGCCCTCTTTGAACAGGGGTACCTGTCGGGGGCCCCTGCCAGTATTTGGGGTGGGGGAAGCTTAGAACCTTTCCCTTGGTTCCCTTGGGGATTACTTTGGGGCCTCTTCTGAAACTCCCTCTGTTTACCCTTGTCCCCCCCGCTCTTCTGCTGGGGACCCTGCCCACCCTTGGCGGAGTCTCCCACTTGACCCTTGTGGACCCTGGTGCTAACCGAGAGGTCCGCCTCCTCAGCAAGCTTCCTAGGGTTAGTCTTCTTGCTATCAATCAGGTGCTGGCATAGCTCAGGAAAACAATTACTAGACAAGTGCTCCCATGCAAAAAAATCAAAGAGACCTTGATAATCATCAACTGTGCTACCCTTCACCCAACAATCCAGTGCTCTGCAGAAAAAGGTTACATATTCAACAAAGGTACTCCCAGGAATCTTTGTGCAACCCCTGAACCTCTGTCTGTACAATTCAGGAGTTAACCCATACCTGGTCATGTGGGGATAAGAATGATAAACTTCAGAAGGCAAATCTAGCAGTGTGTCCCACCCCTCACTAAGGAACCGCCCCCACAACCCCGCTCCCCAATCTCTCTCAGGGACCCGGTGGGAAGACATGGCTACCTCATAGGCCTTGAACCACTGCCCTATGTCATCATTCTTAAAAAATTCTTTCACCACATCCTTTGGCATGTACTCCCTTGACTCTACCTGCACTGCTGTTGCGCTGTCAACAGAGGGAGTATTTTCAAACCTTTTGGCTTTCAGCTCCAACTCCCTCAACTTCATTTCATGCTCCAATTGAACTCTTTTTTCTTCCATAGCCAGTCTTTAGCTCTCCATTTGCAGCTGTCCATTAAGTTTTGCCATCTCCATTGCATGTGCCCTGGTTTCCTTCCTGTCTGCCAGCTCCTCTGGCGACGGGACCCTGCCAAAATCATTGACGCTCTCTGCTGTTTCAAGTTCTACAGCATTTCCAGGTGCCCTTGACTCACTCCAGGCCCTCAACGCCTTGATGAAGTGTGGCTTGTTTTTACATCCAGCCTGTGAAACTCTAAACTTGAGACAGAAGTCCTTCAGCTGGGCGACGGTGTAGCTCTCCAGCATCTCCTCTTCCCAGTCTACTCCTTCAATGTCAGAGATTACAGATGGGGCCTTTCCTCCATTGAGTGACCAAGGCATGACTTTTTCCAAAAATTTAGATCTTCTTAGCAAAGCAAAAACTCAAAAGTATGTGGCTGCGTTATCGGTCTGAACTCACTATGTAGTGCTCAACAATCACTGTACATATATCATAAATGCAAATTCGAAATCCTCACCGTTGCCTCCAATGTTAGATTTGGGGGTCTCTGGTTGGCACGGTGAAGCACTTGTAACAAGCAGGGACCCTCTCCTCTAGTCAGGGCAAGGGACTTACTCTTTAGAATAACCCCTGCTCACCCTCTAGGCTGTGTAGCGCGAGCAGACAAGGCTAATTTTCAGGGCGTTATTGGCTAAGCATTTATGACCATATACAGTAATCTCAGAATACACCAAAATGGACACCAGTCTGGTTTTTATATAAAAAAATGTATTTTATATATCTCTTTGTAAGCAGGCTTAATACAACACCCAAGTAATGTTGTAAATTAGGCTTTCGGGTACAATCCGTAGTTCGTTTGCTTCTATGCACGTTGCACGCTTTTGTCCGACTCTTAATGTGAAAACAATGTCATAAAAAGTACTTCGGCAACATTGCGGGCTCTCGGGCCTGGGGCGCCCGCTCTGTAGTGTGCGTTGTGTCATAGTACCTTTTGATAGGCGGAGTCCGGGTCGCAGGCGGAGTCCGAGGCGTGCGGGCACCCTCTAGATGCTGGCGGCTCTTTACGAGGCGGGCCCTGGCTCTCGTAGTGTCTCAGTGAGTGGTGGAGAGCAGGCGGACCTCCATGAGTGGGGCGAGCGATGTGGGCGGCTGGTCACGGTCACAGCGTACGAGCCATACCTTCGGGCCTGAAGTTCCTGGCAAAGGTGGGCAGCACGGCAGGAGGCAGCCGGAACGAGTCGTACAGGCCAGCTCTCTCTGTGCGGTGCGGCCCCGGTAACTGCAGTGCAGTGAGAGCAGGCGCGTACACTTCAGGTGTACGGGTCGTCCCACTGTCAAGGAGGCACGCAGGTTGACTTCCAGCGGTGGGGGACAGCTGCGATGCGAGCAGTGCGGCTCATAAGGGCAAGTGCGGCAGAGTGCGAGCGGCCCAGCGGGACGTGCATGGAGCGGCTTGAAGCAGGAGCGGCTCACACAATGCGGGGGGCGACCAGGCACCAGCGGTACGGCAAGGAGGGGGCGAGGCGCACAGGGGATTACAGCTTTCCAGCGATAAGGAAGGTCAAAGGTCAGAAGCAGACAGCGAAGGCAGGAGGAGTCCCATAATACTGGGACTCCGTTCAGGGGGCAAGCTCACCCACAAGTTCTTGGAGATTAGTTTGAATGCACAAGTTCTGCAATATCTTTTGAAGTCTTTTCCTCTCCTTCTTCATCAAGGCACCCACTGCAGGCCAATCCCCCAGGTCAGGGACAGTACTCCTCCTCACAGCTTTTTCCAGGTCCTTCTTGTCAGGCAGAGGTTCGTCGTGGTCAAACAGGATCTGATTTCTTAAGAGCAGGGCTACTACATTTATACAGCAAATCTTTTGTTCTTTCAGGCCAGGGGGACCTTTGCCTAATCCTGTTCAGTTTCTGAGCACTTTGTTTTGGAGGCTCTGGCTTTTCTTTCAGTGTGCAGGGCAGAGACATCAGATGCTCCCCAGGGGGTGGAACCAGCATTGAGGTGGCAGAGCACAGCCCTATTCAGAGTCAAGGGGCACTCCTCCCACCCATCCGGGTGTAATCTCTCTATTCACCACCTGGCAGCCCAGACTGTCTCCTGGAATTCCCCAGCCCTGTCACTCACACATACCAGACAGCAGATACACATAAGAGCAGAGGCAGGCTGAAATGGTTAGGCAAGCAAACACCAGCTTTCTAAAAGTGGAGTTTGCAAACACAGGATATTAAAATAAACTTTACTAAAATATATATTTTATTATGCTGAGTTCAGGCATACCAAGCTTGACTTTCTACCACGTTCCCTGAGCCTGCTGGGATTATAGAGTGTAACAATTCCAGCAGCCCATTCTGGCCTACGAGAACAGGTAGCCTTCCAATAGTAAAAAACTAAAATGGCTGTAATTCACTGTCAGGACAAGCCACACACATCAGGGCTTGTCCTACCTTATGCTTACAATGCACCCTGCCCGTGGGCCTACCATAGGGGTGACTCACATGAAGTAAAGGGGAGTTTTAGGGGCTGGCAAGTGTGTGCACTTGCCCAGCCAGCATGACAGTAGCAGACTACAAGCAGGTTCTGCAATGGCAAACCCAAGACACATTTTACAAGGCTGCTTCTGTGGGTGGCACAACCAGTGCTGCAGGCACACTAGCAGCATTTGGATTTACAAGCCCTGGCACTCCTGGTGCACTTTACTGGAGTCTGACAGTAAACCAAAAATAAGCCAATCATGGAAAACAATCACATATACACTTTTCATACGGAGCACTTGCACTGTGGCCCTGATTGGCAGTGGCACAGTGCTCTGAGATAACCACCAGTAAAAACACATGAGGCACATCAGCAAAAAGTGGAAGGGAGACTCACCCCAAGGTGCCAGGTCTAACACTCAAATTAAAGACATTGGTCCTTGACAAGAAAGATCAACGTATCAATAATTATAGGCCACAATAAGCACTATAATGAAAAAAAGTCCAGCCGGACTTGAAATTTATTCAATGTTTGAATATATTAAATTAGACGAACCAACATTTAGACAGTGGGACACAGTCCTGCATCCACAGTGCTACACTTACAATCAAACAATACAAATACTTGGGGTATTTCAGGCATATAAAAATTGGGAGCAAAGAGAAAATTTAAAGTGCATTTGCTTCACATATGTGGAAACGTAAGGAATTTAGGCACATAATAGTACCCTACTGTTTAACCACATATCATGTCGACGGCGTTTCGATCCTACTAGCATTAAAGGATCATCATCAGGAAATTCATTGTTAGCCTGAATGCAAAAAGCCTGTATTGACAGAAGGGAACATATAACATTTCCTTAATCAACTGTGTTACTCACATGAGTTATCACGCAATTTCATGCCAAGCTCTTAAGGTGCTAGTTGGTCATTCAGGTGAGCATGTGTCAGACAACCTGTGCCAACCATACAAGGCGCAGTGAACATCCATCAATTAGTGCAGCAAGATTTGGTGTACCCAACAGTTAGGTGCTAGAATTAATAGGGAATAATTACATAAGCTCAATGGGCCTGGTTGGGGCATGAACCAGCGTGTAGTACTGGAACCTCGAGCCAAGGGAACGGAATCAGCAATTATTTGAAGTGGTGCCTAGGGGATAAGGACCACATAAGGAATCGGGCTTGAGCACCAAATCTTGCTGCACTAATTGATGGATGTTCACTGAACGGCTTAGACCTTCCACTACTCTGATAATACTCACCCATAAGCATGGTAGACACATTTTGAACACAACTTGTTCACCATAGATTCCGAGCATGGCATTGCTTGCCTTCCACCGCGCCTTGTATGGTTGGCACAGGTTGTCTGACACATGCTCACCTGAATGACCAACTAGCACCTTAAGAGCTTGGCATGGAATTGCGTGATAACTCATGTGAGTAACACAGTTGATTAATGAAATGTTATATGTTCCCTTCCTCCCTGTCAATACAGTTTTTTTGCATTCAGGATAACAATGAATGTCCTGATGATGATCCTTTAATGCTAGTAGGATCGAAACGCCGTAGACATGATATGTGGTTAAACAGTAGTGTACTATTATGTGCCTAAATTCCTTACGTTTCCACATATGTGAAGCAAATGCACTTTAAATTTTCTCTTTGCTCCCAATTTTTATATGCCTGAAATACCCCAAGTATTTGTATTGTTTGATTGTAAGTGTAGCACTGTGGATGCAGGACTGTGTCCCACTGTCTAAATGTTGGTTCGTCTAATTTAATATATTCAAACATTGAATACATTTCAAGTCCGGCTGGACTTTTTTTCATTATAGTGCCTATTGTGGCCTATAATTATTGATACGTTGATCTTTCTTGTCAAGGACCATTGTCTTTAACTTAACTGATACCCCAGGTCCTTGCTTACCTATTGGGTTCACTTGTCCTTTGGTAAAAGTATGTTGCACAATCGCTGGATTGCAAGGGATTAAATCCTATCTACTTCTGGTTGAAGTGGGCCCTTACTGTACCCCCTTACTTGTTGTGTATTTTCCCACGTTGGTTTTGTCCTTATTATGTCTGCCCCTCCACCTGTGTACTCACTAGAATAAATTCAAAAGATATGTAAAGGTCCTTCTCTATTTTCTGACATCACTGACAATACCCCTCTATTACACCATCTGATCTACCTGACCAACTGGAGAAATTGAAGAAAAAATATGTACGCCTAGATTTGATGACTCTTATGTTGAGACAGTATTTGAAAGCAGAAATTATTCCGATAGGACTAATAGTAAGAAACATCCCTGGCATATTTACTGACAACCCGAAATACATCAAGGGGTTTAGCCACATTGGCACTACTTGCTCAAGACACTGGCTTGTCTTAGGTATTGAAATAGCAATTGAGACACTCAGTACCTTGCTAGCCGAGATTGAAGAAATTGAAAGAAAGATTAAAGACGATAGCTTAGTTCCTGACTCTAAAAAACTCCTAGAACAGGTCCAGAAAACAGTTGATGAATTCCAACGAATTGAGCAAAACAAAAAGACTAATAAAGTCAAAAAAGACATTAAGTCTTTTCACATTGAATCAGCGTACCCCTATCTCCAGAAGGATTTTTACTTAAATCGTTCTTACTCTAACCCCCGCAATACAAGACCTTGGGATCGGTTTAATCAATGCCAGACATTTATTTATTTATTTATTTTATAGCATTTGTAAGGCGTGCAGCTACCCACAAAGGGTTTCCCGGCGCCGAATTAGCAAAACACAGGGCAACTAGAGGGAGAACAGATCCGAAGGCAATTATTTGTCGAACACCCAGGTTTTTACGCTTTTCCTGAAGCTCCTGTAATTTTCTTCTTTGCGTATTTGAATGGGCAGTGTGTTCCAAAGAGTTGGACCCAGGTATGAAAAGGATCTCCCGCCCATTCTAGCCCGTTTGTACCTAGGTACCGCAAAGTTCGCTGATGTAGTTGAACGAAGATTGCAATTGGGGAGGTAAGGCTTGGCAAGATCTTGAAGATACTTGGGAGCAGTCCCCGCTTTGATTTTAAACAGATAGCTCAGGGTTTTAAAGCGAATCCGGTTTTCAACCCTGAGCCAGTGCAGGTCCCTAAGATGTTTAGTAATCCTGGCGTATCTGGGGATTCTGCAAAGCAGTCTGGCCGCAGCGTTTTGTACCAGTTGCAAGCGTCTTATTACTGTTTTGTTTGCACCCAGGTACAAGATGTTACCGTAGTCAAGCCGAGATGTCACTAAGGCATTGACTACGGTCTTCTGGGTGGTAGGTGGCAGCATCCAGACAATTTTACGTAGCCATCTGAGAATAGTAAAACATATGCCAGCCACTTTGTTGGCTTGCTGTGTCATGGATAGACTGTCATCTATGATGACTTCAAGATTTCTGACCTGAGTGGCTGGTGGCGGGAACTTGCCCAAAGACGTCGGCCATTGGGGGTCGCTCCAAAGATCTTTACTGTTCCCTAAGAGGAGGATCTCTGTTTTCTCCCCATTTAATTTAAGTTGGTTAGCCGATATCCAACAGAATATTTCGTGAAGGCCTATTTTGAGTGCAGATGGAGCAGACGGGTCAGATTTGGAGAGTGAAAACAAAATCTGAGAATCGTCTGCATAGGTCATTAGGACGAGACCGAGATTTTCAGCAAGGTTGGCTAGTGGACGAAGGTACAAATTAAACAACAGGGGACTCAGGATAGATCCTTGTGGTACACCGTGGGGAGAGTAGAAAACATCAGAACAGGCCTCAGAAGAGGTGATCTGGAAGGTGCGTAGGGATAAGTATGATTTAATCCATTGTAACGCCCTGACCTCGACACCACTCTCCTCCAACCTGACAAGCAGTCTGGAGTGAGAGATGGTGTCGAAGGCCGCACTTAGGTCCAGCAAGACCAGTGCCACCGTTTGGCCATCATCTCTGAGCTCTCTGATTTTTTCCGTGATCCCGAGCAGGGCAGTCTCGGTGGAGTATCCACTCCTGAAGCCAGACTGGGACGGGTGAAGTAGGTCATTGTTTTCCACATATGTGGAAAGAGCCTCATGAATATGCCTTTCCAACATTTTGGAAAAAGCAGGGAGTAACGATATTGGTTGGTAGTTGGCCAATATCGTAGGATCGGCAGCTGGCTTTTTTAGCAGGGGGCTGACTATGGCATGTTTCCATAAAGCAGGAACTGAAGCCTGTTCTAAGGAGGCGTTAAGTATCTCTGTAAAGGGCGTCAGGGTAGCGTCCTCCATTTGGCTAATGATACTGATGGGAATGGGGTCGCGGGGGGAACCCGATTTGATAGATTTTAGAAGTTTCTTCAGTTGATCCAATGTAATGGGAGGCCAAGCTTCGAGGTGACAATTTCCTTTAGAGATTTGGGGGTGTCCTCTTGGTTATGAGTGGTAATGCTATTTTTATTGATATTAGAGACGATCTTCTCAATCTTTTCAGTGAAAAAGGACGCCAAATCCTGATACTGCTGAGAATTGAGAGGGGCAGCCTCCGCTCTAGAATTTTCTCCAGCCAATTCCTTCACAGTGTTGAAAAGAGTCTGGGATTTGTTAACAGCTGTGTTTATGGTAGTAGTAGCATAGCATGCTTTGGCTTTCATGCATGCCGAGTGATAGCTGTTTCTGGCCTTACGGTAGATTTCTTTTTGGTGCAGTTCGTAGTTCTTACGCCACTGTCTCTCCAAGTTCTTACAGGTAGATTTTTCTTTCTTGAGGGCTTCTGTGTACCAAGGGGCAGGGGGACGATGTACTTTTCCTTTGCAGCGGGATAGGGGTAGACAGGCATTCACTGCGTCATTTAGCCATGTCTGTGTGGCCTCAGATATGCTTTCCATGTCTCCATCAAGACACGGGTGGTCTTTCTTCAATGCATTATTGAGATCATCCAAGTTTAGAGTTTTCAAATTTCTTCTAAAAGATTCAGAGGGAATAGTGGAAGGGCGTTTGGTAGGTTTTAGAGAAATAGAGAAGAGTGTGAGGAAATGATCTGACCAGCAAATAGGGGTGGTGTTCAGCCATAATAGTTCTTTCATGTTAGAGATGATGGGTCAAGCAAGTGTCCTGCTTTATGGGTGGGACCCTTATTGCGCAATGTCATATCTAACGCCATGAAATCATCAATGAGGTTTTTACAGATCGTATTATTATCATCCTCCAAATGGAGATTCAAGTCACCGAGTACTGAAAAATTTTGGGCGTTCAAATGGTGAGGTAGAATAAGATTTACCAAATTATCTGACCATGAGGGGTTATTAACTGGTGGTCGATAAATGAGTAAGCCAGAGAAGGTGAAATTAGGACTAAGGGTAATTTTAAAAGATGCCGCTTCGCAATTAGGAATGTCTGCAGGTTCGAAGTTGGATACGAAATCTCGACTGTAAATAATAGCAATGCCCCCTCCTGTTTGGCCAACACGGTCTCTCCTTACAATAGCGTAGCTCGGGGGGAGTGCCATGGCAACATCAGGGCCTGCACTATCGTGTAGCCAGGTCTCTGTGAGAAATATCGCACTGGGCTTCTCTTCCATTAAGAGATGAAAGATATCTAGTTTATGTTGTGGTAATGAACGGCAATTTACCAAGTAAAATGTAAAATTACTAGAACTGTCTTCCTGCCGGTGGATTTTATGGAAGGAGCCCTGAGGAGTATCCGGGTAAGGCTACTAATTTGACAGAGAAAGAGACCACTTAGGACAAGTTTGTGTTCCAGCACAAAACGGGTTCAATGTTATACATTTCTCATGTCTGGCGGGGCGTAACGTTCTAAGAGACTCACGTGTAATCATCATACCTGAGTAATGGGAGGGGCGGAGTTCTGTGCCCTGTGTCCCGGCCTGGCCCGGACGGGCACAGACGGGCTGACTCTGGCTGGACTCCGGCGATGACGAGGCGCGTTTCTTTTTATGACGGAGACTAGCGCTCTCTCACCGCTCTGCCCGCCCTAAGATGGCCGCCACTCAAATCCCTGATGCTCGGTGCCTTGCCCTAAATCGGCAGGTATCGAGCGAGTGTATGCTTGTGGTGAATGCGGGTCAGCAACAATAAAGCTGTCTGCTAAATTTTAATTTTAAAAAACGGAGGTACAAGAAATAACAAACAATGCAATTTTAAAAATTAATTTGTTCGAGGCAATACAGCTTAGAATTGTTCTCTAGCGAGGTGCTATGCAGCAGAGTATCAGGCTGCTTGTGTACTTGCTAAACTCGCAAGACACTGTTTGGGGCTCCTTTTATGACGGAGACTAGCGCTCTCTCACCGCTCTGTCCCGCCCTAAGATGGCCGCCACTCAAATCCCTGATGCTCGGTGCCTTGCCCTAAATCGGCTGGTATCGAGCGAGTGTATGCTTGTGGTGAATGCGGGTCAGCAACAATAAAGCTGTCTGCTAATTTGTAATTTTAAAAAACGGAGGTACAAGAAATAACAAACAATGCAATTTTAAAAATTCATTCGTTCGAGGCAATACAGCTTAGAATTGTTCTCTAGCGAGGTGCTATGCATCAGAGTATCAGGCTGCTTGTGTACTTGCTAAACTCGCAAGACACTGTTTGGGGCTCCTTTTATGACGGAGACTAGCGCTCTCTCACCGCTCTGTCCCGCCCTAAGATGGCCGCCACTCAAATCCCTGATGCTCTGTGCCTTGCCCTAAATCGGCAGGTATCGAGCGAGTGTATGCTTGTGGTGAATGCGGGTCAGCAACAATAAAGCTGTCTGCTAATTTGTAATTTAAAAAAACGGAGGTACAAGAAATAACAAACAATGCAATTTTAAAAATTAATTCGTTCGAGGCAATACAGCTTAGAATTGTTCTCTAGCGAGGTGCTATGCAGCAGAGTATCAGGCTGCTTGTGTACTTGCTAAACTCGCAAGACACTGTTTGGGGCTCCTTTTATGACGGAGACTAGCACTCTCTCACCGCTCTGTCCCGCCCTAAGATGGCCGCCACTCAAATCCCTGATGCTCGGTGCCTTGCCCTAAATCGGCAGGTATCGAGCGAGTGTATGCTTGTGGTGAATGCGGGTCAGCAACAATAAAGCTGTCTGCTAATTTTGTAATTTAAAAAAACGGAGGTACAAGAAATAACAAACAATGCAATTTAAAAAATAATTCGTTCGAGGCAATACAGCTTAGAATTGTTCTCTAGCGAGGTGCTATGCAGCAGAGTATCAGGCTGCTTGTGTACTTGCTAAACTCCATTGGTTGGCTTCTCTGACTCCTCAGTAGATCAATCAGAAAATTCTGACTCTAGCAATAACGCAGGTCCCTCTAATAGAAACCCTGTCCAGAATAGGGGTAATTTTTTAGACAGAGGACAATCCAATACGCCAACCAGAGGGAGAGGCAAGAGGGTTCCCCGTTGGCACAATCCTCCGGGAGAACGGCAAACGAGACAGAAATTTTACAAATGGTAGATCCCAACATGAATTAATCTCAGTCCATTCCCATTTTTAATCTGTCAACGCACAATCTTTCTGTTGTTGAATCCTCACTCCTTAGCAAAGGCCTTTCATTTGTACCTACAATTCGCACTGACTTTCTAGAGCTCCAAACGGAACTCCTTAGATTTTATCGGAAGGTCCGCCTGTATGCCTTTTTTCAATTGAATCCTATGCCCATAAATATATCTAATACTCCATTTAAACCACCCTCTACCTTTCTGCCTACGGCAAGCATGGTACCACCAGAGGTCATCACCTTTGAGAAATTGGTCACTAAGGATCTGAACATACTAAAAGAAAGGAAAAGATTCATTCCTTATAATCTACCTCTAGAAGAGAAGAAAGCCATTAACTCGCTCAAAAATCTTGAAACTCTGGTTATTAAGAGTGCGGATAAGGGTGGAGGTATTGTCCTACAAAATAGAGATCAATACACTGATGAAATTCTAAGACAACTCTCAAATACGGATCATTATATGAGACTTCCCACTAATCCAACTAAAGAATTACAAACAATAATTCTAAAAATTACTACAGATGCCCTTGAATTAGGGATCATTAATCAAAAAGAGCATCAGTTTCTAAATACAAAATCGCCTCGCATGCCGGTGATTTACACCCTACCTAAAATACATAAGAGCGTCACCGCACCACCTGGGCGTCCCATTGTCTCTGGGTGTGGTTCGATACTTGAACCTCTGGGTAAATATGTAAACTTTTTTATCAAAGATTTCGTACCAGACACTCAATGCTACGTCAGAGACAGCATGGCCATGGTAAACTTCATTGAGGAAACCCCCTTTACTGTAGGCCAGCAGTTGTTGTGTACAATGGACGTTGAGTCCTTATACACAAATATTCCTCAAACTGCTGCGTTATTGGTCATATGGACATCCTTGATACCAGACCTAGACCACATCGAGTTCCCACAATTTTTATACTTCAATTATTGGAAATTTGTTTGACAAATTTTTTTTTTTCATTTGATCAACAATATTTCCAACAAATCAAAGGGACTTCCATGAGGGCAGTTTTTGCCCCCAATCTGGCTATACTTTTCATGGATCAAATAGAGACTCATTCCATCTTAACACACTCCAACCCTTTCTCATCAGATATCATTAGCTGGAAACGCTACATTGATGATATTTTCCTGATTTGGAATAATGATGAAGGTAATCTAAATCTATTCATCCATTGGCTGAACAATAATTGTTGTGGGTTGACGTTTACTAGTTCCATTGACAATGAATCCATCCCATTCTTGGACCTAAAGATCTACCACCTTGAGGGTCATTTACACACCAAATTACACCGTAAACCCACTGAGAGGAACACATTGTTATCCTACAATAGCAACCACCCTAGAGCCCTGAGGGATTCTCTGCCCTATTCACAGTTCCTCCGCATTAGGCGTAATTGCTATGCCAAGGAAGACTATTTCAGGGAGGCTGCTGTATTGTCTGATAAGCTAAAGCATAGGGGCTACCCGAGCAGGCTAGTAAGAACAGCAATTAAACGTGCCTGGTATTGTCCTAGAGAGGCACTCCTCTGTCCGAAAGATAAAGAATCCAACACGAGATTAGCATGTGTAACTACATTCTCACCTGCGTCCAATGACCTAAAGAAAAGTATACTTAGACATTGGCCAACTCTGAATGCGGGCAGCCTGCATTATGATCGCCCACTATTCGCCTTCAAAAAAGGTTCCAACTTGAAAGATCATTTGGTCAGAGCAGCTCTTCCAAATCCTCCTATACTAAGCACTATTGATTCTCTATGGACCCAAACACCATTAGTTGAACATGCTAAGTGTGGTGCGTGTAATGTATGTGAATTCACAATCAAAGGAAAGTCTTTTGTATTTGACAAAGTTAACATTTCATATAAAAGCTTCACTAATTGCAATAGTAATGATGTCATTTACCTAATCCAATGCCCATGAAAGTTAATATATGTGGGACAAACAAGACAAAAGGTAAAGACAAGGATCTGCCAACATCACAGCCGTATTCGCTGTAAAACTCCCAATGCCCCATTGGTGGACCACTTTGCGGACAAAGGACATACAGACAATGATTTGAAATGGACTGTCCTGAAATCTGTGAAGGTTCCCCCTCGTGGAGGTGACATTGGACTTTTGCTCAATAGAGAAGAACTCAAGATGATCCTACTCTTTGACAGTATACGTAGTGGGCTCAACCGTAATGAGGATTGGACCTCACTTTTGTGAATACCAACTGTCCAATCTTCATATTGATGAATTTACCTTAATTCTGGTAACCCTTCCTATTTTTGTGAATGTCGCAATTCTGTATTGTTTTTTATCGTGCCTAACTCTGTAATTCTGCCTTGACTATGTCATATCACCTGCATGCTTCTGGAATTCACTTTCTAACTTCCCTATTACTCCAATGTCACCCCCTTATTTATCAGCTGATTATTATGCTGCCTCACTCCAAACAAGGCCGTTCCAATGTACCCATTCCCATTCTATCATGGCCGCCGCGGTCTAGTTTTTCACCGCATGCGCCCACACCCAGACGTTCCACGGCGCCTGTGCACCGGAATGATTCTCATTACCACCCTGTCTAATTCACACCTCCTGTTAATAAATTCCTTCTATGCAATGTAACCTTCAAATTGTCAGCCGTTCATTATGCTGCCTCAACTCACATGGCCGTCCCAATGTGACTATTCCCATTCCATCATGGCCGCCGCGGTTTTCTCCAGGCCGCCGCGTTTTCTATTTTTACCTCACACGCCCAAACACTACGTTCCACGGCGCTATTGAGTACCGGGACGATTCTCGGAGTTCCATTGCTAATCTGAGGTGAGCCCCTCCAAATTCCTAGACTGTATATGCAGGAATTAGGGGACAGACACTCATACGGTTTCGGGCTAATTATTCCATAGGAGCCCTATTACAGGCTTCGTTTCTCCGCGCTAATCGCTCCATAGGAGTCCTATTCTGACTTCACTGCCTCCGCTGTTGGAGCTATTATTGCTAATCGGCAGGTACGCTACTGGCTTGTTTAGTTTGGTTACACGTAACTCCCACATATAATTAGTACGGTTTTAAGTATTTCTTTTTTCAGCCCTAGGTAATTTTGTCCACTACTCGAACGAGCCTTGTTGCAGCAACTGTGTCTACTACCCAACGCTGAACCCCTTTTGGGAACGCGCCCTCTTGTTGCAGCTCCGCATCAGGAGCTTGTACTATCAGTCCGCAGGTAAACGGCCGATCCATTAGGTTTTTGCTAAGTACCTAAATACACGTTGTGTTTGGTTACTCACATCCACTTTAATTGATCCCAGGCACCCTCTGCGACGTCTTCTGGTCCTCGACGATCCCTAATTAATCTCTATGTGGCTAACATCATCCCCTGGACCTTCGTGATCGGTTGCAAGGTTACACCAAACCGGGTTGCTATACCCTCATCTGCTCCACCCTCGGTATAAAATTACCTCATCGAATTTTGGTAATCCCTGGCAGCACTCGTTGAGGTAAGCCACTCTACCCCTCCCCGCTCATCTTGCTTCCTTTCATGCTCAAGCCCGATTCCTTACGTGGTCCTTATCCCCTAGGCACCACTTCAATTAATTGCTGACTCCTTTCCCTTGGCTCGAGGTTCCAGTACTACACGCTGGTTCATGCCCCAACCAGGCCCATTGAGCTTATGTAATTATTCCCTATTAATTCTAGCACCTAACTGTTGGGTACACCAAATCTTGCTGCACTAATTGATGGATGTTCACTGAACGGCTTAGACCTTCCACTACTATGATAATACTCACCCATAAGCATGGTAGACACATTTTGAACACAACTTGTTCACCATAGATTCCGAGCATGGCATTGCTTGCCTTCCACCGCGCCTTGTATGGTTGGCACAGGTTGTCTGACACATGCTCACCTGAATGACCAACTAGCACCTTAAGAGCTTGGCATGGAATTGCGTGATAACTCATGTGAGTAACACAGTTGATTAATGAAATGTTATATGTTCCCTTCCTCCCTGTCAATACAGGCTTTTTGCATTCAGGCTAACAATGAATGTCCTGATGATGATCCTTTAATGCTAGTAGGATCAAAACGCCATCGACATGATATGTGGTTAAACAGTAGTGTACTATTATGTGCCTAAATTCCTTACGTTTCCACATATGTGAAGCAAATGCACTTTAAATTTTCTCTTTGCTCCCAATTTTTATATGCCTGAAATACCCCAAGTATTTGTATTGTTTGATTGTAAGTGTAGCACTGTGGATGCAGGACTGTGTCCCACTGTCTAAATGTTGGTTCGTCTAATTTAATATATTCAAACATTGAATATATTTCAAGTCCGGCTGGACTTTTTTTCATTATAGTGCTTATTGTGGCCTATAATTATTGATACGTTGATCTTTCTTGTCAAGGACCATTGTCTTTAACTTAACTGATACCCCAGGTCCTTGCTTACCTAGTGGGTTCCCTTGTCCTTTGGTAAAAGGTCTAACACTCAGGCAGTATTCGTGACACTTTTGGTATACGTAAAAACAATCCACTTTTTTCATCTGTATTATGCAACCTATTTCAGATGTGTAGAATGACAATGAAGAAATATTAAAAGGTATAGATCTTATCACGTCTACCTTCATTTATCCAAATTTCCATATTATTTATTTCTACCTGTTTTGTTGAATACATCTAAAATCCACTTTCCTTTCAAAAGGTCTCATAAGTCAGCCAAGACAACATACATGAATACAATTGTATTCTAGAGCAAATCATCCATTTCACTCACAGTATTAAAATTGAAATGTGTCATAAACCATAACTGCAAACATAAAAATCTTTCAAGCAACCTTTTCATAGAATTACTTTGTCATGTAAAACAAATCCAATATAATGCGTTAATGACTCTATATAAAAAATAATTTACTTTGGACTCGGTATGTTTGCGTTTTGCATTTTTATACACATTTAGGCAGAATGAGTAGGATTAGGCTTCCATAGATTCAGACAATAATGGATGGTTTAATTAAGATTATAAAGAATACGAAAGGACCGAGCTTTGAACAGAGTTAAACCTTTTGATTTGATGTCCAAACTAGTAATTTCACTGCCGCCATTTTTCATACTTAGCTATCTTGGCGACTGGTCTGACAAAAGTAGTAATAATATTATTTCGATTAAAAACAGCAACATCAGAAAGTGGAGAGGGAGCGAATTGACAGAACACCTTCAGATTTGGAATGCTTTATCATTCGCAAGAAAAATGTAAGTATGTTGTTGCTCACAACTTTCCGGGTGTTTATACCATGGACATTCACTCCGACTGCACAGTAGTAACAACACGGAAACATCTATGTTACTAATTAATTACAATAGTGAGACAACTTTTTGTGAAGCTGTAATTTTGATTTACTGTTATAAATAAAACTATTAGCTTCTATAAATCACACCTAAATACTAAACAGGTTTATAAATGATTTCTCTTCCTGTCATGGCTATCTAAGATAATTCTTTCTCAGAAACGGACTTGAGAAGAAAGCTATATTTTTTGGTTGTTCAAAACATTCTTTGAAGAAACTGAAGGTGTGCTTACATATTTCAATGAGGTCACATCTATGAGGAAACCAAAAATTACTTTTTCGGATTACTAGTTATCCACCACCAACACCCTCATATTGTAATTGTGTTCTTCTTGGTCAGATGTATATAGAGGCAGATCGCGAAAATAAATTGCTAGTTGCAACCCCTAGACGGTTCAGCAGACCACTATCCTCGTGTTTGCTTTCCTAAATAGTTTTTTTTATTTTTCAAACGAACACATGTTACTTAAAACGCCATCGCTTTATTAAAAAAACAAGTAAACCTCCCGTTTGGCAAAACACCGGGCAGAGCAAGCCGTGCTCCTGCCTCAAAATAGGAAAACTACATATCGTAAAGCCATTTTGAGGTCACAAACCATCGTTTCAGTGAAACAAGGGGTTTGCAATCACAAAATGGCTTTGTAAATTTCCATTTCTTCTTTGATATTTTGCTTATAAATGGGAATCGGCAGCTACATGGTTTCTCTCATGCTTTAAGGACGCCTTGGAAGTGGAGACTGGAATATGGGAACAGCGTTCAAGGTGCCAAGTTCTTTCTTGGGAACTGGAAAAGTACTGTGACGTGTATTAGGTCATATTTTTCAAATGTTCTATTTTCATTTTAATTAGTGAACCCACCTTGGGGTTAGTCAGAGTCGATTTACCTTGGAGAGGTAGAAACCTCTCTTGTTATCTCACGCTCTACATGACTTCCTTACTTCATCATCAAAATCTTTATTCAACTATTAACCCCTTCGCTGCTAGGCCTTTCCCCCTTGTGCTAAGCATTCTAAAGGTACCCAGGGTTGGTGGATTCCCTTGGAGGGGTCCCAGAAATCAGCCAAAATACAGCAACATTTTGGGGTTTTTTGGAAAAATTGAAAAAACGGGCTACAAATGAAAGCAACTGGGTTTTTCCCTGCAAATGTTATCAAAAAAGGTTTTGTGGGGCTGAAATCACAATTTTCCCAGCTTTTAGGGAATGATAGACTTTTGTCAGAAAACTAACATTTTTTACACAGTTTTGGCATTTTTCTGGGACATAGCCTATTTTTGCTATTTTTCATGCTTTCAACCTCCTTCCAGTTATTGGTAAAAATGAGTGTGAAAGCAATAATGGATCCTGGAAAACTATACATTTTAAAAAAGTAGACTAACTTTTAAATTCAGCAAGGGGTCATTTGTGTAAATCCATCAAGGTTTCTTTACAGAAACTAACAGTAAAATATTGGAAGAATTGATAATTAGTTGAAAAAACCTTTGTGTCAACGTTTTCACCTGTTACTTCTTGTAATTATGACAGCTCTTTAAAAGCAATATACTGGTACATTTGCTGGATCTTCCTAGTTGTGGGGATATATAGGACTTGTAGGTTCACCAAGAACTAGACTAACCCAGAGTCAAAAACTGAGTAGCAATTTGCAATAGCTTTTTATTATGTACCGGGTATGTAGCAATCATTGTGTGAAAATGTATACATGGGAAAATCGGTATGAAAGACATCTAATGTATTTCTGAAATGGGAACAAATTATAGAGTTTAGAAACAGTACATATTTGCACATTTTCAAAATTTGGAATACTCATACTAGCATGAGAATTATTGGTCATTTTTCAAATTGACTTCTTTTTTCCACAATGTCTTTCATTTGGAAAGCAGAAATGCATCAAAAATCAATAGGTAAGAATCGTTGCTTTACAAATCTGAATTACCCTAAGTCTCCTGATAAAAATGGTACCTCACTTCTGTGGGTAGGCATGGTGTCCACGACCAGAAAGGGCTCAAAACCCAACGTGAACACACCACTTTTTCACAATGAAAATGTACCCTTTTTTTGAGAAGAGTGTAGCTGTCGGTTTTGAACCGTAGCTCTGCCGGCACCAAGGTAAACCTAGCAAACGTATAAATGTTTGAAAAGTAGACACCCAGGGGAATCCAGGATGGGGTGACTTCACTGCTCCCTACCAGGTTGTATTACCCAGAATCCCTTGCAAACCTCAAAAATAGTAAAGAAAAACAGATTTTCCCTACATTTCGGTGGTGGAAAGTTCTGGAATCTGTGTGGGTCTACAAATTTCCACCCACCCCGTGTTCCCCAAAGTCTTCCGAGAAAAATGGTACCTCACTTCTGTGGGTCCGCCTAGTGCCCGCAACAGCAAACGGTGCAAAACCAAACGTGGTAACACCTCAAATTTTGCAGTGAAATATGACCCTTTTTTGGCAAAGTGCCTAGCTGTAGTTTTTGAACCCTACCTCTGCAGGCACCTGGGGAAACCTAGAAAACATATACATTTTTGAAAACTAAACACCAAGGAAAATTCAGGATGGTGTTACTGGACAGCTTCCCACCAGGTTCTGTTGCCCACAATCCCTTGCAAACCTAAAAAAATGACAAAAAGAACACGTTTTCCCCACATTTCTGCAAGGGAAAGTTCTGGAATCTGCATGGATCCAGAAATTTGTACCCACCCCGCGTTCGCCAAAGTCTTACAAGGTAAATGGTACCTCACTTGTGTGGGTCAGCCTAGTGCCTGCGACAGGAAACAGCGCAAAACACAACATGGTCACACCTCAATTTCGCAGTAAAAAATTACCCTTTTTTGGCAAAGTGCCTAGCTGTCGTTTTTTACCCTAGCTCTGCCAGCACCTAGGGAAATCTAGCAAGCCTATACATTTTTGAAAAGTAGACACCCAGGGAAGTCCAGGATGGGGTGACTGGACAGCCTCCCACCAGGTTCTGTTACCCAGAATCCCTTGCAAACCTAAACAATTGACAAAAACTACACGTTTTCCCCAACATTTCTGTGGTGGAAAGTTCGGGAATCTGCGTGGATATACACTTTTCTACCCACCATGTGTTCCACAAAGTCGTATGAGAAAAATTATACCTCACTTGTGTGGGTCGGCCTAGTGCCTGCGACAGGAAACGGTGCAAAACGCAAAGTGGTCGCACCTCAATTTCGCAGTGAAATATTACCCTTTTTTGGAAAAGTGCCTAGCTGTGGGTTTTTTTATCCCTAGCTCTGCCGGCACCTCGGGAAACCTAGCAAACCTATAAATTTATAAAAAATAGACGCCCAGGGGAAACCAAGATGGGGTGACTGGACAGCCTACCACCATGTTCTGTTACCCAGAATCCCTTGCAAACCTAAAGAATTGTCAAAAAAACACATTTTCCCCACATTTCTTTGGTGGAAAGTTTTGGAATATGTGTTGATCCAGAAATTTCCACCCACCCCACGTCCCCCATAGTCTTACGAGGAAAATGCTATCTCACTTGTGTGGGTTTCCCTAGTTCCTGCGACAGGAAAGGGCGCAAAACACAGCGTGGTCACACCTCAATATCGCAGTGAAAAACTACCCTTTTTTTGCAAAGTGCCTAGCTGTAGTTTTTTAACCTTACCTCTGTCGGCACCTTGGGAAACCTAGCAAACCTATACATTTTTTAAAACTAGACACCCAGGGAAATCCAGGATGGGGTGATTTGACTGCCTTCCACCAGGTTCTGTTACCCAGATATCCTTGCAAACCTTAGAAAATTGTCAAAATAAGCACATTTTCCCCACATTTCTGTGGTGGAAAGTTCTGGAATCTGCGTGGATTCACAAATGTTCATGCCTCCGTGTTTCCCAAAGTCTTACGAGAAAAATGGGACCTCACTTGTGTGGGTCGGCCTAGTGCCTGCAACAGGAAATGGTGCAAAACACAACATGGTTATACCTCAATTTTGCAGTGAAAAATGACCCTTTTTTGTCAAAGTGCCTAGCTGTAGTTTATGAACCCTAGCTCTGCCTGCACTGAAGGAAACCTAACAAACACACACATTTCTCTAACGTAGACACCCGCAGGCTTCCAAGGAGGTACGGCTTGCGTGGATCCCGCAACGTTTCCTTACCCAGAATCCCTTGAAAACCGCAATTTAAGCTAAAAAAAAACAGTTTTTCACACATTTTTATGTGGAAAAGTGTGCCATCACTGGGCTCACACACATTTCCTACCACCCAGAATTTCCCTAGGTCATCCAATAAAAATGATGCCTCATTTGTGTGTGAGGCCCAAGTACCCGCGACAGGCAAGTGCCCAAAACGTAATGAGACGTCATCAAATGTGCCTATCTCCAAACCACCTGGTTTTGCAAGGGGGGTCACCTGGTTTTTGGTCCGTGATCGGCGGCCATCTAAGGAAACCTACCAAACTCACACATGTATGAAAACTAGACACCTGGGGGCTTCCAGGGAGGCCCTTGAACAACACCATAGACTCATCCACTGCAACATCTTTCCCTGGAGCATAGATCTCAGAAAATCGATCAACAAAGTGATCAATGACAGGCCGAATCTTAAAAAAACGGTCACAATCAGGGTGATCTTGTGGCAAAGCAAAACAATTATCGACAAAATGCATAATCCGAAGCAGAAGCAAATACATATCACGACTCATGACTGCCGGAAAAATAGCAGTTGCCATCAAGGGACTAGTAGACCAATATGAAGCCATTGATAGCTTAGTTAGGAAGCCCATCAAAAAAGTTAAACCCAAGAACTATTTCATCTCTTCTAGATTTGTGGGAGTCCACCGGGTAGCTCTAGAGTGGGGCTTAAGGCTGGCACTGATGTACCTCAAAAACTGTTTGGCATACAAATTAGTCTGCTCAACAATCCCTACCAAAAACACATCATCCATAAACAACAGAAAGAAAATTATTGGCAAAAGGTTTTCAGTATTCACCCTACACCCTAGAACACCAGTAAAGTCTGGCAATGCCGGCTGCGCCATGCCTGGGGCAATCCAGAGGTCAGCACTTTCAACAGGAAGCCTTGCAGCCCCAGGCCGCAGCCCAGCTGCCTTTAGTCTAACTATACCAACAGGAAGTCTTGCAGCACCAGGCTGCAGCCCAGATGCCTCTTGCCTCACTATACCAACATGAAGTCTTGCAGCCCCAGGCTGCAGCTCAGATGCCTCTTGCTGCACTATCGGCACATCAATGTCCTCCTCCAACACAGGCACTTCATCCGCATCGAGAGTAGCTTCATCTGCACTGATAGTATCTTCATCATCGGATGATGCCATGTGGAGAGAAAACTCACTGCCTGAATCTTCCCCTCCCAACTCTGCCTCAGAATCAGAGTCAGTCTCTGGAGCATGGTCATGTTGTGAACGTATCTAGGCCCCTAATTAAATATTCCCGATTTATGCCCTTATGTGGTTATAACAAATCCTATCCTTATAAAGGCATAAGAATCATATCCATATTTAGTAATAGCCAATGCAGTCCAAATACGGCAAGGCTACTTCCTTAGACTCCTAAAAAGTACAACGAGTTCTTTAAACATACCAAACCTCCAGCAACCCGGGAATTCCCCCTGCTTTTGTTTTGATTTGTCCTGGAACTCCTGCGAGTCCTGAAAGAACTGCCAGTTCTTAGTGACATCTCTTATTGACGTCTTATGTCCAACCTTACGTCAAACATGGCACCTTCCAGGTATAAATATACCACAGTTTGCCTTAAGCAACACACAGTGGTTTGGACAGAGCAGCTATCTACTTACCCGAAGCCCAGCTGATGCGAGTGCCGAAGGAAGCCGTCTCTCCCATTTGACGCACTGAGAAAGATGCTGTCTTTTCTCCTCCCGAGAAAATCCAGCTCCAGTGTTTCCAGTCACCCTTGCGGGTTACTGGGAGATCGAGTCCTGAGAACAAGATACAAGACCTCCTTCATTCTAAAACCAAGGTACAGAGCTGATTAGATCCTTAGAGAATTCTTGATTCAGAATCTTGGCAAAACTAACTTAACTTAAACTGCAACTTCGTTACTCCTTCCCACGTACTAGGCTTAGGTTAGGTACACTGGGGTAGGCGTATTTAGAAGCACCAGTTGAGTACATTTAGTCAACTTTTATCATTGTATATAATTGTGTATATTTTATCCGTTTTAAGTATCATATGGCTCTGAAATCATATCAATGCTTTTACAGTATTATTTCATAATACTCCTTTTACTGTACACACTTTACTTTATGACAAGTATTGCAATTGTGGCAATTCATTACTCTTGCATGAGAAAGAAGACTGCTCAATAAATAACAACTTTTATTGAAAACGCCAGTCTCTCTATTTCTCTGCTCTCTGGTGAAACTAAGTATGCACGATTGACTGAGTGAAATAGCTATCTATTGTTCTCATACGACTCTGGAGATATACTCCTTATTCTGGAGGGAGCAAAGTTGTTATGTTTATGCAATTGTCAGAAGCTAATCCCTTCTTGTCTAATCAAGGAAGTTAACTCCTCCCTGTTCATTTGAGAAAGTTTCTAGTGACCTCTGAGCTAGCTGACATACCTAACATATTCAGTGGAGACCTAGTCGACCTCAGTCCTACGTCTAAACTACCGTTTATGTTAATCCAATGCGCAGAGCCTATTGGGAATATTGGAACTACACTACAGTCAGACGAAGAATCAAAAAGCATTCCAACAACCAGCTGAGCAGTAATCCTGCGGCTAGCCATTATCCTTACTAAGAAAGGAGACTACACAAACAAGTCAACGACCAATACTGTGCAAAGTAAGTAAAAAAATGTGTGCCTTTATCACAAAGATCCATATACTCAAAAACGATACGATTCACTTACAAGGGACAGCTACACTCACTAGCACCTACTCTGCAAAGACACAGCAAAAATCAACGTTATCCCACTAGAAAGAAGAAAAAAAACAATTACTCTAAAGAAAACAAAATATACATCAAGCGCAAATGCAAAACATTTTAGACACTCAAAAAACAGAAGCCGAACATACTGGTATTATTACACACTTTGCAAAAAAAGTCTCTTACCAACCACATGCAACTACACAAAAAGCAGAACCACCAGAAACGAAACCGAAACCTGCAACAGTCTAAAGAGCAAAAGCCTTGAACTAGAACAAAAGAGGGGGAAATAAAACATTACAATTCAAAAGAAATTAAAACAATACACATTATAACAGGCTATGTCACAACACAAATGGGGGCAGAAAGGCCAAATAAACGGCGTAATACACATAAACAAATATATGTCCCCTGGAAGCAACCAATTCTTTTATTTTAACCACTTCCCTGCTAATGACAAGGTCAACTCGTCATGGGTTTTACCTGCCCTGTGCTTATGACGAGTTGACCTTGTCATGAACAATGGAAAATCTGGTACTGCAGCACCCAGCGGGAAAACCCCTTAGCAGCCAAGGTTTTAAAATCCCTTGCTCTAGTGGAATGCCCAAAAATATAGGTGATCTGTCCCGGGGGGGGGGGGGGGGAGGGGGGAGGCACAAAAGTCTTACAAATTAATTAGGCCCATAGGGATCGCTTTAAAATGTAAAACACTCCCTGGTGTCTAGTGGGGTTTTCTGCCCCCCCCCCCCCCCCGGGGGGTAGAAAGGCCAACTAAACAAACCGATCTGCCCCAGAGGGGTAGAATATACTTTACAAAAAACATATGGCCCCTGGAAGCTTCCAATTTAGAAAAAAAAAATCCCTGGCTCTAGTGGGCTTTTCTGCCCCCCCCCTCCCCCTGGAGCCAGAAACGCCCAAAAATCAGGCTATTTGTCCGCAGGAGGTCGGAGGGGGGCAGAATATAATTTTGAAATACATTTGGCCCCCTGTAAGCGACCCAAGGGGTCGCTTGCATTTAAAAAGAAAATAAATTCCCTGGTTTCTAGTGGGGTTTTCTAACCCCCCCACCGGGGTAGAAAGGCCAAATAAAGAGACTGATCTGCTCCCTTTTAGGGGCCATGAAAGTGACCCTTGCCCAAGACGTCGCTTCCGATTTTGTCAAAAAACAAATTCCTGGCTCTAGTGGGCTTTTCTACCCCCCCCGCTGTGTCTAGAACTGGCCAAAACAACGGCTGATCTGTCCCCCGGGGGGGCAGAAAAGTCTGATTTAAATGTTGCTCCCTAGGAAGTGACCTTTCCCAAGGGGACACTTCCAATTTTGAAAGAAAAACAAATCCCTTGTGTCTAGTGGGCTTTTCTGAACCCCACCACCCCCCAGAAAAGTCTAAAATTATTTGTCCCCCTTAGGAAGCGACCCTTGCCCAAGGGGTCACTTCCTGTGCACACAATACAACAAAAAAACAAATCCCTGGTGTCTAGTGGAGCATTCCTGGTGCACGATCGCAATGCTGTGCGAGATCGTGCACTAGGAATGCCCTGCATTGGGACATCAGGGGCTGTGCTCATGAAGGAGCTGTTCCGTCATCAGCACAGCCCAAACCATGTTCATGATGGAACCGCTCTGTCATGAGCATCGAAGGGGTTAGAAAACAGCCATAAAAGCACAGACAATATAATACATAATATACACATATGTAAAGACACATACATTGGTGTCATCCATTACGAGTTCATAACACAAAGCTTTCCCTTCTGGTAATTGGTTTTAAAATAAACAGGGTCATGTTATAACATTTCAAAGGATCCTCCAGGCTTACAAGGAATTTCATAGCCAATTTATGGGACCTTATCCCACGGTTAACAAACAAGGGCTTTAGATAAAAATTCCCAAAATTACAATCAAATTTGCAGAACAATATAAAGTGCAGCATGCTTTGTTTACTCTTATTATCACACAGGCAGGGTATCATATCTAAAGGACGTGTCTTCATTTTTGGGAAAGCAACACAGTATTGTACAATACCACATTTCAGCCTCAATAAAACAAACCGATGCTGTGCATGAGTCACATGCAACAGATAACCATTGATTCCCTCTTGTAACACATATGTTTTGTATAGAGTGACAGTGGGTTTACTCAATTCCATTTTGGTTCTACGGTTTTGTCTAAATGACTGGAAGGAGGCCTTAAGTTCTTTCTTTTTAATAGTTAGTATTTTTTCAGGGTCCGACCATACAGACATATTAAATAAATTCCTCAGTGCAGTGTTAATATAAGACAAACGGGTCATTTTCGGGGCATCATCTAGGTTTATGCAGTCAAAAATGATGGATCTGGTAAAAGCAGTTTCTTCATGTTTCCAGATTTGTGCCCATAATAATAAGGATCCTGTCATCAAGATGTCCTCTAAAAACTGCAGCCCCACCTCGTGATGTGTGATGGTATTCGATACAGAGGATGGTAAAGACAACAAGCGTTTGATAAAGCCATTTTCTTCAGTTTGTAACGCAATGCTATTTGTATAGCCTCAAAGTTCTGCCCCTTATATAGCAGTACTTACTTCTTTAGCTTTATAAATGGTAAGCATCTACTTAATTGATCGATTGTCCAATTTGGCCGCACATTTAAAAATCCTTTCTTTTGTATTTATGATATGTTGGGACCATGTACCATTATGAAAACAGTATACAGAGGTAGGAGAAAGAGTTTACTGTGCAAATTGGGGTACAGGGTTTCTTGTTAGGCCCACATATCATGGTAAACATTTTTGATTTGTTGATTACCATCCTCCGTTGTTCCATACAACCTAAGAAACCATCCATCAATCGTTGGAGGCCTACTGTGGTCCGTGCCAATAGTACTGCATCGTCCGCATATAATAATACAGGTATCGGATGAACAGCCACCCTGGGTACATCAACTTGAATTTTCCGTAGATTAGTATCAACCTCATTAATAAAAAGCAAGAATAAAATTGGGGCTAGCATGCATCCTTGTTGTATACCCGGTCCCAAATTTAGGGGTACATTCTGCCTGGGGGCCAAAATAAACCACACTAGTTAGTTTTTCATATAAGCGTGAGAGGAAGTTAACAATTGCCCTTGCTTATAGAACCTCTACAGTGTTTCTTATGCTGAACCTTTATTGTTTCCTTGATTTACCAGCATTTCCCCTATCCTCAAGTTAGTTTAGGGTTTAGTAGATGCTGCAAATCTTTTCCATATATGGGGAGAAGGATCAAAACCATTCATCTAGTCATCAAATCCTTTTCCTTATTTTCTGTATCACTATTACTGAGGTCTTTATATGTTCTTTGTCGTTAAAGACCAATATCGTCCATAGGTTTGGTCTTCCTTTAAGACTTTGTACTTTTACAGTATGTTCTTGAGATTGATTTATATTATTCTGTCTATGAGATTGAAATAAACATTTTAACTTCAAGTTACTAGTTCAGACTTTTATTGTGTCGTCCTATATATCACACTATACTTTCAGATTTGAATTGTTGTTACACCCTCTTCATCTCAGGCTACTATCAAGGTCTATTGATAAGAGTTAAATTGGAAAAAATGGCCCAGGGCATTCTCGGATGGTAGCATACCAAGTATGGTTAAAGTCTGAAGTAGACTGTTACTTTAGATTAGTCTAGATCCAATCTCACTCCCTAATGCCCATGTTTCATCCTGGAGAATTAGTGTTGGTGATGTTTCATTAGTTTGAGAGCAATTTATAATGGGGGAGGAATGAGTACCGATTCGGTTGTGTATAAACAGCTTATGCTTAGCTTTCAGTATTTTTGGCAATTGTGTGGTGTCTTGCAGAGATTGCGTGATATGATGTGGTAAGTTGATGGTGTGAGTGTAGCACTTATTGTAACCTTGTGTTATTGGAGATGAGGATGAAATATGAATTTCAGGAGATGGCAGACCTATATTTCTAAATAGTTTGTTTCCTCCAATGGCTAGACATGACCATGATCTGACTAATGTAGGGAGGGATACAATGGTTAGATTGTTTGTCCAAACATAGTTTGATCTGAGGTTAAGGTTTATGGCTGAAGCGTTACGTCGTAGATGTGTTTTGTGTCAACAGAACAATGTCGGGAAAAGAACCGCAATGACAATAAGCCATATTGGGTGGTTAGGTGGTCCATTCAAGGGGATGCAGATGGACTTTAGTGCAAAGGGCAAAGAGATATGTTGATTGTTGTGTGCATCTTTTCATAATGGATTGAGGCATACCCCACAAGAAGAAATGATAGTCTTACCATACCAAAGTTGCTGTTGAGGGAGTTAATACCAAGGTTCAGCTCCCAACTTCTTTAAAATCAGACCGAGGCATGCACTTCAATAATGAAGTGCTGAGGATGCTGGTTGAACAGAGTCTGAACAGAGTCTGCATTGTAGTTGCCGACGTGAGGCTTCAGGTCTGGTGGAGGAAGTCAATGGACACTGAAATCAAGACTTGCCAAATAATGCGCTTCGATGTCTTTGAAGTGTCCGGTTGGTTTTGAGGAGTCTTCACAGCACACCTGATCATAGAACAGCCCTGTCTCCCCATGAGATCCTCACGGGAAGGGCAATGAGATTGCCAGCTGTACCTGCAAATGTTCTTTTAAACATTACTAATGATCTGATACTAGATTACTGCAAAGGATTGGCGTTGTGAAGCATTCTGTGTCTTATCAGGTCTAAGCTGCTACAGCCCCACCACACTAGGAGCAGTGCCATGACCTGAGTCCTGGAGACTGGGTGGTGGTAAAAAATCATGTGTGGAAGTCGTACTTGGAGCCTGGTTAGTGAGGGCAATACCAAGTCATACTTGTAACTACAACTACTGTGAAGTGTGGAGGTCTCCCCAATTGGATCCATGCTGCCCATACTTACAGGATTACATTTCCCAACAAACAATAGCACCTCTCCCAGAAAAGTCAGTGTTGGTTTAGTTATCATCGGAGCAGCTTAGTCAAGCTGTAAGGGAACCTGCTAAAGCTGAAATAGCACTTGATTGGCCTGAGGAGGGTTCTGGAGATTTGAATGACAAAACTGTTGAAGGAGAGGCTAATCCAGTGGTCATACAGAGATAGACTCTGATGAAGGGCGTAGTGCTGGTGGACCACGAGGGGTAGCAGAAGAAGGCAAGAGAGAGGAAGGATGGTCCCGCAAGGAGATAGTTATCTCCCAGATAACCCGGAAGATACGATTCAGACTTGAGTGAAGAAGGAGAAGGGATGGCAAGAGGAGGGCAAAACGAGTGCCCTGCCGGAGTTACACATTCCCTAAATGGACATACAAGTTCTGGGAATTTTGAGATCACTGTGAAAGTTCAATCGAAACCTCAGGAACTTCATTTCCAGTTAAATCTTACCTTTGAACTTCCTTTGTTGCCAAGACTGAGTGCCTTCAGACATCTTATCTTAGATGTGGCTGAATATCCCATTTTGATGCAAACGAGTTTCCTGTGCTAGTTAATGAATTGAATCATTTCATACTGGGACTAATAGTGAATGAGTTTGAGTTGTTTATTATCAAAGACTTTACTTAGATGTTGTAGGGCAAAAAGAAGATTCATACATTTTTGGTATATAATTTCATTGCACAATCATTCAAACTTGGTTTTGCTGTTTGCACAGGTGGAAATTGACAGAGAAGTCTCTCCAGCTACCTGATTCCACCCAAGGTCTAGATTTCAATGAAGTAATAGAAACCAATCTGTTGTACTCTGTACATGAAGACAATGGTAGCCAGGTTGTAAGTTCTTAAAGTCTTCTTTATTAATCCATGTCAAGTGGTATCAAACAAGGATCAGCTATGTAACAGCTCTTAACCCAGCTCCCATATCTCCTACGCCAGCCCCACCAGGAGCAGCCTGCCTAGCTGCTAAGCCCATCTCCAACTGCGACCACTCATCCACACAAGCACCCAGACATTCCATTCATCACATTCACACCATCATTCCATCACCATCTCTCACTCTGGCTGAGCAGCTAGAGGGACCTAGGCTGATTCACATAAGAATGTAAACCTTAGGATATAACATTATCCTTTTCCTTTTAAAATGAAAACAAAACTTACAATTTTAAAGAAAGGAACTATACACAAAAGACAATAATATTCATAACTAAGGGAAGAAAATGAATTCAAAACATCACCAAAGAGAGAACAAAGCTCACAAGAAAAGATGGGCAGATTACAACATATTAAAAACATGCAAGAAAATCCCCCATCCTCCCTCATGAAAATTGTTAAGATTAATTAGATGTTTAACCATCAAACAATGTCAAATTGGGAAGGAAAAACAGCAATAAAACATTTCAAACTAGCAATAAGCCCATCCTTTCCCAATAACAGAAAAGAAAGAGATGTAGTGAAGGATGCACACACCCCACAACAAACACCCGAGGCCAGAAAGAGACAGCAAGGGTGAACCAACACTACAAATACACGTGTACCACAATATGGACCACATAGAGGGAACACACAGTGAGGCGCAGGGTGACCTACACACGACAACATCTGAAGCGCGGGACGACTTACACAGGACAACATGTGATGCGCAGGGCGACTTACACACGACAACACCTGAAGCGCAGGACGACTTACACAGGACAACATGTGAGGCCCAGGGTGACTTACACACAACAACATCTGAAGCGCAGGGCGACTTACACAGGACAACATGTGAGGCGCAGGGCGACTTACACACATACAAACATATAAGACGTGCAGCACAAGGCGACTTACCAACACTACACAAGAAGATGGGAACCGCCCACCAAGACCAGAACCACCCTCAGGTGTGAAAAACATGTGAAGTTCACCCTCCAGGAGACTAGAACGTCCCAAACTATAAAGAGCGTAAAAACTGTGGCATCACGACATTAATACTTTTAAAAATTACTAATAAAAGTCCAACAACAGTAGAACAAAATGGAAAGGGGCGACCACTCGGTCCCCCCGAACGTATGGCGGAGTACCACGATCCCCCCGGGAAGCCATCTTAGGCGGGAGGCGAGTCTCGGCTGGTATGCCCGAAGCGGCGTAGCCGGGGCGCGCCTTTTCCCGCCCTAGAGTGGGTTGGCCTAGACACTGACGCGGCTGGCCACGCCCTTGGGGCAGGCAGGGGCGGGTTTACGCCCGCCCTGAAGACGGATAAAAGGAGAAGCAAGATCAGAAGGCATCCTCTTGTTCCTGTGCTCTGAAGCTGCACCTCCTCGCTGCATGTGAGCTCGAGACGGAACGAAGAGCCAATTTTGAGCGTTGTAATCGTTCTTGTTTGTTTTTCAGATACTCTGTTGGAGAATGCCGAAGAAGGCGGGAAAGCGCATGACTACTGACCAGATGCTGCGCGTTCTCATGAAAGAGGTGACCGACCTAAAGAGGCGGATGGATAAGGACGAGGAAGGGGGGCCGAAACGCCCTTTGGCGGGAGCAGCCCCGGGAGGAAAAAACAAGAGGCCCAGGAGGGGAGCAGCTGGGGGAGACAACCCGGGTCCCAATACCCCGCTCGAGGCTCCCACTCCTGTGCCGGAGGAAGGGAATCCGATTCCCGTTGTGGTCACCCCCGTGTCCGGGGAAGATATGCCGCCCGAGCTGGCGGCACAATTAGCAGCGTGGTTGGGAAAAGGTAGCAAGGGCGCCACGGCTGTCGACGCACAAGAGCTGATGAAGCGATTGCGTGAGTCACGGGAAGCAGCGAAGGTGTCCACACCGGCTGCCACAGTAGAGAAGCCGCAGGGGACGGGTTCGGTAGCAGAGGCAACGTCCGGTGCAGGTAAGCGGCCATTACCGATCGCGAGAGATGAGTCAGCACCCTCTCGTAGGGAAAAGTTGGGTCAGCATGTTCCTTTGGCTATTAAGGAAAATATATGGGCAGGGGAGTACGTAAACATCTTCTCGTTGCTTACTGATCACTATGAGATGGAGCATGTTAAGGGCCAGAAGGATCTCATGCATCCGAGTGTTTGGCGCGCAAAAATGGCCGCCTTTAAGGTAAATGAAAACATTGGTAATTGGGGCCAAGCGTGGGGGTTTTTTACATCGATCCTGGGGGAAAGAAGGCCCGATCTGTTACCCGAATTGCCGATTTATCAGTCACGAATCATGGGGTACTCGGTATCACACGAGGGTAACCATTGGTTCTGCTATGATAACCTGTTTAGAAAGGCTAAAGAACATGATAAAAATTTAACGTGGGATTGTTATGATTCTGTGTCTTGGTCCAAAATGAAGGATACTGGTATGTTAAAGTTGCCATTGGTAGGGAGTAACGTCGGCGAATCCTCCCGCCAATATGCGGGGACGCCCTTTCGATCGGGTGCGGGTACCGACAATTACTCGAGGCCTGCCGGCAATACAGGAAAAAGGGGGGTTTGTTGGAACTTCAACAGGGGTAAATGTACTAGGCCCCAGGGATCGTGCAAATTTAGACACGAATGTAGTGGGTGTGGGCAATCATCCCATCCTGAGTCCACGTGCAGAGCCAAACCGGGTGATAACGGGGGTAGAGGAGGCGCCAAACAGGTCTAACATAGTCCGAGGGGCGCCTTTACCTACCCCGATTGATACCTTGGCAATGATTCCTTGGCTCAGTGAATACCCGGATCGTACTTCTGCTGGGGTGTTGCGGAACAGGTTTGCTTATGGTTTCCGCATCCCAGTGGGGGACTTTCAAGGCGCAGAGAAATGTAAAAATCAGCTATCGGTCTTCCAGCATACGACCGTGGTACAGGATAAGATCAGGAAGGAGGTTACTCGAGGTCGAGTCGCCGGTCCGTTTAGTGTACCGCCGGTTCCTAACTTTGTTTGTTCCCCTCTAGGTGTGGTCCCAAAGAAGGACCCGGGTGAGTTTCGGCTGATACATAATTTATCAGCCCCACGTGGTCTTTCCGTAAACGAAGCGATAGACCCGGAAGTGTGTTCGGTGCGGTACGCATCCTTCGATGAGGCCGTAGCCATTTTGAATCGCCTGGGGCCCGGGGCGCTGATGGCAAAATCGGATATCGAGTCAGCGTTCCGGTTGCTCCCGGTACATCCAGACGATCAGCGTCTCCTAGGTTTCATGTTTCAGGGTCAGTATTACATGGATAGGTGTATGCCGATGGGGTGCTCTATATCCTGTTCCTATTTCGAAAAATTCAGTAGTTTTCTACAATGGGTCTTCACAAGGAAGACGGGTTTCCAACATGTGATGCATTACCTTGATGATTTTTTGTTCCTGGGGGCAGCCGGGGATCCGGAATGTGGGCAGGCTTTGGCGCAATTTTGTGTCTTGATGAATCAGTTTGGCGTGCCATTGGCACCAGGTAAGACTGTGGGGCCTTCCACTTGCCTCGAGTTTCTGGGGATCGAGTTAGACTCCAGAGAAGGTTGTTTTCGTTTACCAGCCGACAAAGTGTCAAAGTTCAGGACATCCCTGCAAGTGTGTATAAGTGGACCTAAGGTTAAGCTGCATCAATTACAGCAGTTAGTTGGCCAGTTGAATTTTGCCCTGAGGGTTATACCAATGGCCCGCCCCTTTTCCCGTTCGATTGCTCAAGCCATGGTCGGCCTGAAGGAGTGCCATCATCGCACAAGGCTCTCGGCAGAGGTCCGCCAGGACATGCGCATTTGGTTGGCATTTCTGGCGAATTTCAATGGTCGAGTCATTTGGAGCAAACCGGCCGTGTCCTCCGAGGAGCTGGGGCTGTGGACAGACTCGGCAGGGAGCATAGGTTTCGGTGCCATCTTCGGCACAAGATGGTCTGCACAAAAGTGGCCGACATGGTGGCATGACAGTGGTCTGACGAGTAACATTGCTTTCCTGGAACTTTTCCCCATTTTAGTGGCCCTGAGAACTTGGCCGGAAGGTTTCAAAGATCACTCTGTGGTATTTTGGTTTGACAATATGACCGTGGTCGAGTGTATCAATAGTCAGGCAGCACGATGCAAATGGATGTTGAGACTGCTCAAGGAAATTGTTTTACTGTGTATGCAATTGAATGTGCTATTCAGAGCAAGACATGTCCCGGGGGTAATGAACCAGGCGGCTGATGCACTGTCTCGTTTTCGTATGCAGGCTTTCTGGGGTTTCCTTCCCACAGCGGACCCGGAGCCGGCACCCTTTCCCGAAGCTCTTTGGTCTCTCGGTGCCCCGAACTTCGTAACCTCGTGGGAGAGAGTTTAGCACCCAGGACGAGGAAGGCATATGAAGGGGCGTTCCGGTCCTATTTAGCCTTTTTGGGGACTGATAGAGAGGGGCTTTGGGGCCAGGAGGAGTGGGTTGTACATTTTCTGATGTCCTTACATCTGGTCGGGAAATCGGTGGCCACGGCTCAGAGGCATCGGGCTGCCATTTCCTTTGTTGCTAGGGCTCATGGGATTCATGACCCGACAGCGTCTTTCGTTGTACAGAAAGCGCTACGGGGGTGGCAACGCCTTGAGGGTCGCAAAGTAGACGAGAGGCGCCCGATAGGTTTGGATAGGCTGGCCCAGTTATTATCCAGACTCCCTGCTACGTGTTCATCTCAGTTTGAGACAGTGTTATTCCGAGCCGCTTTTACGCTGGCATTCCATGGGGCTATGCGGGTAAGCGAACTAGTGGCGAGGAACAAGCAGGATGTGACAGGAGGATTGTGCCAGGAGCACGTCCAGATCAGAGGGGAGACGATGACGGTCTCATTTGTCAGGTCCAAGACCGATCAAAGTGGGATGGGGGACTGCGTAATCATACGCAGGATTCCCGGGTCCTCCATGTGCCCGGTAAGGTGTCTAGAAGATTATTTAGCACGAAGGGTGGCATCATGGGGGGGGACCTTGTTGAGACACGCTGACGCCACCCCACTGACAAAGTTTCAGTTCCAGCGGGTGCTTGCGATGTCGATTGCTGCTGCGGGCTTGAACCCGGGCGAGTTTGGGACCCATTCCTTTCGGATAGGGGCTGCTACGGAAGCTACAGCCAGGGGTCTGAATGTTGACCAAGTTAAACGGGTGGGGCGTTGGTCCTCCAATTGTTATAAAAGGTATGTGCGGTTGCACATGTTGTGAAGCTGTAACAATGTACTCACGCTTCTTGTTTTTGTTTGGTTTTCAGTTGCGCGAGCCTACGAGGCGGGGCGAACTTTGCAGTCGACCCAACACCGGGCCAGCGGTCAGACATCACCGGCTGTGAAAAAGGAGGTGTGGGTCGTGGGCCACTCATACGTGAGACGTGCCGCAGACGTATTCAAGGCAGGTGATATGATTCACGTAGCTGGGGAATACGGGTACAGTGTGTCCTTCTACGGAAGAGGCGGTCTCTGTATTGACCAGTTTCAATCATTTTTTGAGGGTGTGCTAGGGCGGACGAGGTCACCGCCGTCTGTAGTCATAGTACATCTTGGGGGTAATGATTTGGTCACCACTGGTAGACGACTTCTTCTTGAGGCGATGCTTTCCACTGTAAGTTGGTTAGCGAGGAGAGTTCCAGGGTGCACAATTGCGTGGTCCCATATGATCCCACGAAAAGTATGGCGGGGGGCTATTTCGGTTCCTGCTTTAAATCATTCTGTTAGAAAGCTTAATAACAAAGTGAGTAGGTTGTTCCGTCCAAGACACTGCATTCTATTTCGCATGGGTGTATTAATGATGACAGTATGTATTTGGGGGATGGAGTGCATTTGTCTCGGGTGGGGAATGAGTTACTCATAGGAGACTTCTTAGCATGGCTAAAAACGTTACACCATGACCTTTAGGTAGGAGTGTTGTGGGGGGTCCGGATAGCCGGTCAACTATCCGGCCTGTGGCGGTAAGGTCATGATCGGTGAGCACTAATTGGAAGATCCCTATGAGTGGGCGTCACCCAGCACGGATGGGAGCGCTCGGGGGAGGTGGCCATTGGCCCCTCAACGGGGAGGCGGTCCCTTCTAAGGATGGGTCGCCGAAAGAAAAGGAAAGGCGGTCAAGGCCCCTTCCTGGGTAGGAGGGGTTACAGCCCCCTCCTGGGGAATTTCCCGGGGCCAGGACGTCTGCGACGGCAGATGTGGTAAGTTGTGTGGGGTTTGGGGGGGGGTCTACGCTACCTTCTAGATACCTCACACGAGTCCTCGTACGACCTCTAAGTGGCGTCGAGTTTTATTGGGGCCCCCGTCAAGTCAAGGGAAATTGGTAATTGCACTTGAGGTACGCCTCTGGGCCGCCCCTCACAAGTGAGGGCGATATTTCTGGGTTAGGGATCTTGACACCGGTTACGACCTTGCCGTTGGCCCTTAAACGTTAGGATGTACAATTTCAAAATTTCAAGTAAATATTTTGTAGGATGTTAGTTCGGCTAGGAGAACCTTTGTATTAGAGAATCTGTTAAGGTTAGCCAAACATCGCAATGTGGTAATGAAATTGTACATAATATGAAACTGTTTATTTAATGTTTTAATTTTGTTTCATATTTTAATAAATACGGCCGGGAGGGTTACTCCCTCCCGTCTTCCAAAAACTTCAGAACTGTTTCCGGTTTCCCATCCTTGGGGATTGTGTTGAGAGGGGGTGGCGGGTATCTCAGCCATATGGAAAGGGGCGACCACTCGGTCCCCCCAAACGTATGGCGGAGTACCACGATCCCCCCGGGAAGCCATCTTGTTCGGGAGGCGAGTCTCGGCTGGTATGCCCGAAGCGGCGTAGCCGGGGCGCGCCTTTTCCCGCTCTAGAGTGGGTTGGCCTAGACACTGACGCGGCTGGCCACGCCCTTGGGGCAGGCAGGGGCGGGTTTATGCCCGCCCTGAAGACGGATAAAAGGAGAAGCAAGATCAGAAGGCATCCTCTTGTTCCTGTGCTCTGAAGCTGCACCTCCTCGCTGCATGTGAGCTCGAGACGGAACGAAGAGCCAATTTTGACCCACCCACCAGCCCCTGAGGACAGCAAGTGGTTTTGAATAAAGTTGATGGATAACTCTGATTTTCGTTTACAGGTTGTGATATTATCGTGATGATTTTGAGTATGCAATAAAGAATGGTCGATTTGTGTTACGTTTTGCAAATAAAGAAATTCTGCTTTAGTGTTCATTGGTAAGCATGCTTTTAATAAAATTGTAGTTGCTACTGTCTTTTAGTTTAGTCATTTAGTTAGCATTGTCGTATTTATTTTGGTCGGGCGGTAAGGTCATGATCGGTGAGCACTAATTGGAAGATCCCTATGAGTGGGCGTCACCCAGCACGGATGGGAGCGCTCGGGGGAGGTGGCCATTGGCCCCTCAACGGGGAGGCGGTCCCTTCTAAGGATGGGTCGCCGAAAGAAAAGGAAAGGCGGTCAAGGCCCCTTCCTGGGTAGGAGGGGTTACAGCCCCCTCCTGGGGAATTTCCCGGGGCCAGGACGTCTGCGACGGCAGATGTGGTAAGTTGTGTGGGGTTTGGGGGGGGGTCTACGCTACCTTCTAGATACCTCACACGAGTCCTCGTACGACCTCTAAGTGGCGTCGAGTTTTATTGGGGCCCCCGTCAAGTCAAGGGAAATTAGTAATTGCACTTGAGGTACGCCTCTGGGCCGCCCCTCACAAGTGAGGGCGATATTTCTGGGTTAGGGATCTTGACACCGGTTACGACCTTGCCGTTGGCCCTTAAACGTTAGGATGTACAATTTCAAAATTTCAAGTAAATATTTTGTAGGATGTTAGTTCGGCTAGGAGAACCTTTGTATTAGAGAATCTGTTAAGGTTAGCCAAACATCGCAATGTGGTAATGAAATTGTACATAATATGAAACTGTTTATTTAATGTTTTAATTTTGTTTCATATTTTAATAAATACGGCCGGGAGGGTTACTCCCTCCCGTCTTCCAAAAACTTCAGAACTGTTTCCGGTTTCCCATCCTTGGGGATTGTGTTGAGAGGGGGTGGCGGGTATCTCAGCCATAGTGACATGTGCCCGACGCCGGTGAGCGATCACTCACCCGAGTTGTGCCAGGAAACAAACACCCTTGCGTAAGGGAACTAAAAGTAATGAAATGCATAGCGCAAAACATGGCAAAAATAACAACAAATACACATAATAACTAAACTGTACCATATTACATGCCAAAAACATGAATCTTTCTGGAAAACAGCAGTATGCCCCCACAAAAATAGTCAGAAGATTGAGTGCCACTGTGGAAAAGGAATCATTCTGACACCCATGCTTAGAACTAAATGACACCATTGTTCCTCAACATTGTGAAAGCAATAACAGAATGATAATGGCTCCAGAAAAAATATTCACTGTCCTTGCAGCAAACGCGGTGTTTGAAAAACTCCATACCGATTGAGCTTTAAACAGTCAATCTGGCGCGAAAAAAAACAAAACAGGAATAATACCCAAAGTATTACACCTACGACATACTTGAAATTGAGGATTTGCCAAAAACCAACTTCGTCAACTCCACATGTGATACAGGTAGAAAGAACTCTCCTTTGTGTCCGGCGAGCATATCGTAATGATCAAACTTTATTGCATGGTTGGCAGAGTAACAGCGTGGTTGGCGATAAAAGACCAACACTGAAGGTCGCCTCTAAACTCAAGATGGTTGTACATTTCAGACGTCCCGCCGGATGGCTCCAGGCACGTCTGTGCATACGGCAACTGGACACAGAGACACCAGATTCCATGGAGACCCAAGAAGCTGGTAGGGCTGCACGCAAGGTAGAATAGGCACGCGCATCTATTTTCAAAGCGAGCTCATGACTCATGCCTCTTTTTGAAATGTTATGCGTCAGTTAAACTGGTATCAGTGCACCACCAAAAATGCTCAATGTAAAAACATATTTAAAACTCAAAACCAGCAACCAGAATAAAGCAATGCCCAAAAATTTCTCCAGCGTGTGGCTTTAGCTCTAGAAACTCAAGGCAGTTGCTCATATGTCGAGTATTTTACAGAAAAAAAAACATGGCTCATGATCAAAAATTCTCAGAAGCATCTGTGCAAAGACTCATACAATTTTTACCTTCAATACAGACACAGCTTGCAGCCTCCAAATCATCTCGATCCAGAGCATGTGCCATAACACCGAATGTGCAGCACAGATGAAAATCCAGGGCAGAAACAATGTAGTGTGCACAACTGTTGAAAGCATGAAGTGCTATACTGAATATTGATCTGTGGTTGCTCCATAGCATACATTGAGTAATCCGACATCTGTCATTGCGCTTGAGGAGAATCAAATCAGTTACCACTTTGTTAAATGTCAAAAATAGTGCACTCCTTGATACAAAGCACTGGCCTTAGCGAGCTTCCAGTCATCCATTCCTCGTACACTAGACTCCAGATTGTGAACAATTGTTCAGGGTCACACCAGTATCTTCTTTGTAAGATGACCTTAACTGTGCTCTCAAGGTACAAATCTTAACACCACACCGCTCCTATGTGGCAACTGTGAAATCACTTCACTGAGTTAGACCATAACTCTTATCTTGATCAGCCACAGTTCCCTTGTGCAGTGGATACATCCATACAGCAGACTCAAAGGGAAGTGGTAGGGAGAAAGTCAGTACATTCATACCCTAACATACAGACCATACCTGTGGTCTTGTCCATGGAGAAAGATCAGGCAGGACACAGGTTGGGGCCGTCCAATGACAGGACACGGGTGGAGTTGGCTTGCATTTTACTCCATTCTGCTTTGTGTATTTTTCTTTTTTATTCTTTTTAGTTGCGTTGGTTTCAATGGTTTCTTCGTAGTCTCTGGGTTTCTGTTCAATCCATATGTACGCTTGGGTCCAGGTCCGCTCGTCGCCAAAAATATGTTGTACTCTGTACATGAAGACACTGGTAGCCAGGTTGTTCTTAAAGTCTTCTTCATTAATCCATGTCAAGTGGTATCAGACAAGGATCAGCCATGTAACATCTTTTAACCCAGCTCCCATATCTCCTACGCCAGCCCCACCAGGAGCAGCCTGCCTAGCTGCTCAGCCCATCTCCAACTGTCACCACTCATCCACACAGGCACCCAGACACTCCATTCATCACATTCACACCCTCATTCCGTCACCATCTCTCACTCTGGCTGAGCAGCTAGAGGGACCTAGGCTGATTTACATAAGAATGTAAACCTTAGGATATAACACAATCCTAATACTAATAGGTGTGTATATCATAATAGGTGTACTAATGGCTTTAGTTGTAGTACTAGTTGTATTGCTTATAGTGTTATATTCAGCTACAGGTAGCTCAGTGGAATTTAGGTCATGCCACATTCTTCTGATAGTAACATGCAGTTTTTTGGGGGGTTAAGACATTATATCCAGATGTATCAAGAGGGTCTTCTACCTTAAATGTTTATTTTAGGCTACTTTATTATTATATAGATACAATGAATGCTAGGAGGTGTTATGTTTGCACTCAGTTACCCACTTTTGCATCAGAGGGAATTACTTATCACAATCTCCCTCTGACATATGGTATTTCTTGTAGCCTTCTATCAAGTATAATTAATGGGGAAGCTAGTTTTCAATATTTTTTTTCGAAATATGACGTTGTTCCTCCACATGTCCCCCTTATCAAACATTTAGTTAAGAGTCCTTATTTTAAAGGTGCAGAGATTACAGTCAACTATGTTGTATCTCTTAAGTCATTAGATACGGCATATGTACACAGACATGATTTGACTTGTTTGATGTCAGATGTGGAAAATACATTTTTTGGATTTGGTGGAGGATAGATAGAAGTGAAAAGTATAAGGATCTCAAAAATCACAAGTGAAGAAGTGAAGAAATTGAACCTAAAGAAAAAGGATATTTACCCAACTTAGTTTTAGATTAGAAACACAAGGGGAAATGTGTGTACACATGTTAATCAGATTTATATTGATCCGTTTTTTTAGGGGAGAGCAAATGTGAGCACACTTTTGAAGTGAGAGGGAAACATTCTCGTTTCCTGGAGGGGCAGGATCCTGTGATTCTTGTGGTCTGGTTTCTTTGTGGACAAAATGCCTGAGTCAAATTGCCATTTGGATGGTATGGTATCTGCTATCTTGGCATAGGTTTCCCAAAGATTTATCATGTAGAACATTTTAATGATCCTGTATTGGAACAGAAATCCAGAACCAAGTGATGTGTTAGTGCAGCAGAAGTAGTAGGAGATATTTTGGCGCTATTTTGAATGACCTGCAATTTAGAAAGCTGTCTACAGTAGTGGACATATACTGAAATGATTGTGATAAGTTCTATGATCTTGCAGAAACAACTTGCATTAGATCATTGGTTCGCTAAAGAGTGCGCAGTCTGTCAGATGTTAAAAGTTCGGCAATGAAGTAAGAGTGAAAGTGTGGACCTGTTGAAATATATTAAGAATATATCTGGGTTGACGAAGAACTTGAAAGAGTTGGATGCAACAAGTGCTTAGGAAGCTATTGGAAATGGGTTTGCTTCGATGGGCAGATGGTTTGGAAGTTTGGGAAGTGGAATTTTGGGTGCCATTTTTAAACATCTTTTGATAATTGCCCTTTATGTAACATTCCTATATCTGATCTTTAAGGGATAGCAGCGTGTAAAAGTTAGACAGGTTGTGAAGAGAAAGAGAGCATTTGTGGAGTTAGTAGAAGGTCAGAGAAGATATTATGATGATATGAAGTGTCTAGAGGAGTCTAGACGAAAGATGCTCAAGCTCACTAAGTTTAGATTGGTCTAGTCTGATAACGAACTGATAGCAATCTGTGATGGCTTGATTTCCTTCAGAGGAAGGTTGGAGTGTCTTAATTTTGGCTCCATCCTCCTAGGTTTGACTAGGCAACATATATCTATACATGTGGCCCAATGTACTTGTGTGATGTGATAATTCTAATGAAAAATTGTGCACCAAAGAGATAGAAAGGACATCTGTTGTGTTTCTATGACATACATGTGTGTGTATATTAATGTTTTTTCTTTTCAGAAACATCTGTATTACTGATATACATTTCCTGTAGGTTTAGATTTTAAGGTGGTGCACTAACATGCATTTAATGCAGTGCATTCACCAGGGGTTAGTGAGAATGAATCATATCTTGGTTAATAAAAATGTATGGGTATATTGTGCACATATAAGAGCACAGTATAAAATAGTTGATAACGGATTTAAAGATTTCATTTATTGGATCATATGTAGGTTGTAGAACTAATATGGAGATAAACATATATGCTAAATTAGCACAATTGTGGGCATTATGCTTGCGGTAGAGCTATTTAATATTACTGTGAAAGTTGTTTTACTGCATCTTCATCTGCCCGGCCCCTCTGGAGAGATTTCAGTTAGCGCCAGGACACCCATGGGTAACAGTGTGCTCTATAAATGCCATAAATAAATAAATAAAATAAATGTTTCTCTCTTCTGCTGGTGCAGACCAAAAGCATTTGATAATTAATGAAAAGCACTTTATACTTCTTAAATATGTAGGCGAGGAAAAACTGGTAAGGTCTAACAATTTTAATGAAGAACAAAGGGAGTGTTACCAGTTGGTACCATCAGACGAAGGGAGGAACCCAAGGATGCCTTAGAAGCCGAGACTTGAATATGGGAGTAGTGTTCAAGGTGCCAAGTTCTTTCTTGGGTAATGGAAAAGTACTGTGATATGTAAGAAGTCATATTTCTTAAATGTTATGTGTGGGTTATAATTAGTAAACCCACCTTGGGGCTGGGCAGATTCCCTTTAGACTTGGAGTGGCATATACCACTCTTGTTATCTTTGATTTTATGGCTTCATGCTATACATGACTTCCTACTTATAGAACTTCTACAGAGGATCCTATGCTGACACCTTTCTTGATTCCATAGGTTTTCTCCTATAATTATGTCAGAGTTGGGTTTAGTAGATGCTGGAAATAGTTTTCATGTATGGGAAGAAGGATTGAAGCCATTAGTCTAGTCATCAAAACATTTTCCTTAATTTCTGTAGCACTGCTTGTGAGATATGTTCTTTGCTGTTAGGCACCGATATTGTATGTCACTTTGGTCTTCCTTTAAAAATGTACACTTTTATAGTAGGTTCTTGAGATTGAATGACATTAGCTTGGTTGTGAGCTTGTATTAAACCTTTTAACTTCAAGTTACTGGCTCAAACTTCAATTGTGTTGTCCTAATGATCACACTGTACTATCAATGCCTATTGATCAGAGTTAAATTGGAAGAAATGGCCCAGGGTGTTCTCACTTTACAATGTTTAGAAGGCAAGGGCCATTACTACTATCACAGGACTGCTTGCCTGTCAGGACTGTATACACTGTAGTTTGGTCCCCTCAGGAACAGATGATCTTGCCCCAGATCCATCCATCCAAGTCCAGCAAAGGGTGACGACCAATGTCACTAACCTTAGGCCGGGGGGAAAGGGGTAGTGGAAGACAAAACAAGAGAGATACGCCTCTAGACACTTGATACTACTTCAGGAATTTGATAGGAAGTTCTGTAAAATAAACACAAAACAATTACCCTTCCTTCTGACTATGAGACTCCTCTGACACTCTCTCTCTTTTTCTACTAGGATGTCTCTTGCCTGTGTCTTATTAGAAGCTAGCTCCTCGCTATACTGTTTTGTCTAAAACAAAATGTTTAATGTACTTCTGATTTACTGGAACAACCTATCCTGTTCATAGTTAACTCATATCATGAATTATTTTGAGCTCTGCCAGCAAGGATCTATCCTTAGTAAATATTTTATGTCCTTAGCAAAACAAGTCTCTACTGATATTCTCCTCAGAAAATATAGATAATAAAACTCTCTCAGTTTCTAGTGAAAAATGTTCTCTTTTAAAGGTTTGATACTCATGAGTTACTGTGAAAACTATTCTCAATATCATTGTTCCTTATAAGTACTTTGTTCTCAGTCTCTGAACAACCTTTGTTTACCTCTTCGCTTATTTAACTAGTTGCAGTCTCTATCTTTGTCCACTCGCAATTTCTGAGCTCTTCATGGACACAGCAAGTGGATGGCCAAAAACAACTAGACACGCCTACTTGACCAGCATCGGAGTACTTCTCTTGACTATAGTTTACTCCCAGAATTGCCCACTCCTTCAGGTCCTGGATTCTGGACGACAAACCGGTGACTGCTCCTTCATGAACACTGAAGTCAAACGACTGCTGAGGAAAGATTTACCATGGTTAAAATCACTCTGAAAACACAAACACACTTGTAATTTATGACAGGAGGTGGCAAAATTCAAGATCTCTCAGTGGAAAATTGAAGACTTACCATGGAGCGCGAGGAAACAAAGCTCCTGTCAGGAGGCTTTCTTGGGATAAATCTTCGGAGGAAATTTGAGAATCCCCCAAAAATTTGAATCGTTTTCACGGATCAAAGGGAGGGCCATTCTTGCACTGCTTTGACCTTTGTAGAGTCCATGCTCACTCCCTCAGGCGATAAAACAAATCCTAAGAACTCCACACGATCTACATGAAATGCACACTTCTCCAACTTCACGTAAAGGTGATTTTCCAAAAACTTGGTTAAAATAGCTCTCACATGCTGTGTGTGTTCCTCCACACTGTTTATATGAACGACAACGACGCTGTCCAAGAATTCACCCAACACATCATTCACGAAATGCTGAAAGTCAGCTGGAGCGTTGCACAACCCGTATGTCATTAATCCATACCGGGTGCAAAATGCCTCTTTCCACTCATTCCCGGGAGCCGCTCTGATTAAGTGATGTTCTCCTCGCAGATCCAATTTTATATAAATCTTGTTTTTTTTATACCTGATCCAGTAATACTGAAATCAGGGGAATTGGATAACGATTCTTAATAGTCACGTGGTTCAAGGCCCTGTAATCTATGCACGCATGAAGATCACCATCTTTCTTGTATGAAGAAGAGGGGAGAGGAAACTGGGGACTGGGATGGGCGTGTGAATCCACTGGCTAGATGTTTATCCAGATAATCCTTCAAAAATCGATTCTCAGTTTCGGTGAGTGCAAAGATGCGACTGCATGGCAGAACTGCTCCTGGCTCAATCTCGATCTTACAGCCATAGGGGCGATGTGGTGGCAACTTCTCCACTTCTTTTTTTATCAAAAACTGAGGATAGATCCTTATAGTCCAAAGGAATCTCTTTGGTTTCCACTGTACAAATCTGAGCTGAGCAATGATGAACCAGATTTCGAACCAGGGTATCCGCCATAATTCTTGTTTGTTCACAAAAACAATTCTTCTTGCAGAAAGAGGAATCCATTACAATTGTTCTTTTACTCCAATCAATACGCGGATTGTGCTCAGTCAGCCATAGGAGGCCAAGAATCAACTGAAATTGTGGTGCATCAATCAAATTGAATGTTATAGGTTCTGAATGACCTTTTAACCCGGTTAACTGAACCAATTCAGTTACATGAGTGATCGGTCCCGGCGATAAATTGGTGCCATCTACTGCTCGTACAACCTCCAAAAATTGCTTTTCTACAAATCTTATTCCATTCTGCTGAGCATACTTAATGTCACAGAAGTTCCCAGTGGCCCCGGAATCAATCATTACTGATTCTTTTTTGATCTGTTAGTCTCGAAATTTTACTGTGAAGGTGGCTATATGATGGGGGGCTGCTGACTGTAAGGTATTCACAATTTGTTGTGGATTTGGAGCTGACTTTACTAACGGTTCCACCCAATCAACTCCTTCTATGGGCGAAGCCGACCTTTTACCAGCTGAGGAGTCTTGGGTTTCTTCGGGCATTCCTTCACAAAGTGTCCTGACAATCCGCAATACAAATAAATCTGAGCACTACTTCGCCGCTCCTTCTCTTCTTTGGTTAAAGGCCCCCTTACTGAGCCTATCTGCATAGGTTCTTCTGTAGACACACCTTCTGAACTCTTGTGGCCTTTGGTTTTCACTCGATCAAAAGGAGGAGGCAGAGGACGAAACTCTGTTTTCCTCTCATTTCGACGCTCACTTGATCGATGGTCAAGTTGCGATATTCATGCATTTCGGCCGATTTTTATTGCTTAGGAGATAAACCTTGATAATAGCAAGGGGGCATATTACCAACAACTAGCGATAATTATCGCTATGTTGGCTTAGTGGCTATATTTTTATCGCCGAGCTGCGGCGATTTTTATCGCTTAGGAACCTTGCTATTATCAAGGTTTATCTACTAAGCAATAAAAATTGCCCAAAATGCATGAATATCGCTGAAAAGTCAGCGATATTCATGCATTACCGAGCTAATGCTCTTAGTCATGTTATCCACCTACCTTTGGATAACATGGCTAAGAACTGATCAGGGGCAGGTGTTAGCTTTTTGAGATATTTGCGCTTAGCGCAAATATCTCCAAAAGTTGGTAATAGGAGATAGCGATGTTAGCGACTGTTTCCAGTCGCTAACATCTTAGCACGCCCACTTTGCATGTCATTAGTGATAAATATCACTGACATGCAAAGCGGGGCCCAAGATGGTCGCTATCTCCTACTAGCTGTCGCTAACTGGTGTTAGCGACAGCTAGGTAATAGGGAGATATTTTTATCTCCGCTTTCTTGGCTTTTAAAGTCAAAAAAGCGGAGATAAACCCCCTTGATAATATGTCCCAAGGTTCCTAAGCGATAAAAATCGCCGCAGCTCGGCGATAAAAATATCGCCGCTAAACCAACATAGCGATAATTATCGCTAGTTGTTAGTAATATGCCCCAGAGTGTCTTAAAAATGCATTTGTGTAAATACAAGTGTGTGTAGAGGTGTGAGTTATTAGGAAAGGAAAGAAGAGAAGAGAGGAGAGGTGAGAAGATGAGAAGAGTGGAAAGGAGAGGAGAGGGGGGTGGAGAAGAGGGGAGGGGAATGTCCAATCTGACTAAGCATGTTTTGCACAGCTGTTTGTTGAACTTCCTGAAGTTTATTCGTATGCCATTTTACCATACTTAAGGAATGCTTTTGGCCTAGTCAAACATACATTTCTGCAATTCATGACCAGCAGAAAATGTCTGAGAAAATCATTAAAGATCTGCTTAAGTATTCTCAGAGGACGTAGCAATTTGCCTTTCCCTGCTTGGCCTTCACTGCTGTTTAGCCTTCTGTGGACATTTGTATTTCTGATAATATGCCCCAGTGGAGTTCTCTGTCTCTGAACATCTCCTGTGAAATTGGTAACGCCCAATTGTCTTAGTTAATTGATTAACTTTCAAGTAAGACCATGTTAAGTTGGTTAATTATATTCACCATTGGCATAGAAAGAAAGAAGACAGTTTTTTTGTCATACTGGGCTGGAGTATGTATTTACACCACCCACATACATGACTAAATTGTATGACTCTAGAGAATACCATTGTGACCTGATCTGGTGGCATTTTAACCACTGCAGTGACACATGGCAAGTCAAAGTGAATGGCTATGTAGAAAACCTACTTTTTTACATTTAAAAAGTTACAGCTAAAGACTTATTGAAAGCCTATATAGCTGGGGTTTTAATGTATAAAAGTGGGACATAATAAATAAAGTATGTCTCCACTGAGAAATGTTACCAAAAGCTGTCTGTCACAAAGACAAATGATGGCCTAGTAGGCCTAGTTATGAATAAAAGTCTATTTGCCACTTAGAAACATTATGAAATTATCCTGATTAAAAACCAAATTCCAAGGTGATTTTTTTTTAGATATGTGTAATAGAAAAGTACGTTTTAGAAATTGCCCTAGGTGCTACTTGGGAGTAATCTGGCATTAAAACCAGTTTGGCTAACTGACTGCACTCCATTGACTGCGAATAGCATCCCTGATTAGGTATGAACCCCTGTCCTGGAGTACAATTCAGCTTCATTTGGGATCTGGCAGACTGAGGTGGTGTCAGCACTGAAAATGTAGCTATAAAGAATGGCTACAGGAACAGACGGCAAAACAGAGGACCTGCCAGAGCAGTCTTCATGGAAGTTACATATGGCTGATCCAGGTGACAACTCAAATTCATCATAGAACACTTTTAAACATTTAAGTCAGCCTAGAGCATAAAACATACTTCCAGCAATGAGAGAGCCTGTGTACTGCATGGTAGAGCCAAGTCATGGGAGGGACTCTGAAAAGCTATGCCGTAAGTTGAAAGTGGAACACCTTAAAAAAGGAGATTTGTTTTCTTTTGTAAAAATTGCAAGAAGTTGGATTAGAGATTTATCCAATTACTTGCTAGTGAACATGATAAAAATAATAGCTCACCAAGTATTTAGACTAATGTTATACCTGGAACCCTAAGGAAGAAGATGATTCTCACCTGACTGCTAAGGACAGAAAAAAAGGATCAAATAGCCATGTCACTCAGGGACTAACACTGCTCTCTAAGGATCAATGGCAGGCCTACTGCACGTGGGTCAGGTACACAGATACACCAATTGGGTTTATTCTGGTTGAAGATTTTACATTCTTCTTCTCTGAAAGCTCCAGCGAGGAAGGTTGCGGGGTTTATCGGCCAAGGTCCTGCTGAACAGGAATAGCCTTCAGACCAGGTTTAATAAAAGATTTTGATTTTGGAGGGAACATTTCTGGTGAAATTCAAATTTCATGGGCAATACATTCCTCGCATCAGGCAGATATTTTTTGCACCTTTGCTCGGTCAAGATTGGCAGTTCCTAATGCCATACTAGCGTTGTATTTACAGTAAGGCACTCCATGCTCCGAGCCGGTAAATAAAGTTGCCAGAAGTTGGATTAGAGATTTATCCAATTACTTGTTAGTGAACAGGATAAAAATAATAGCTCACCAAGTATTTAGACTAATTTTATACCTGCAGCCCTAAGGAAGAAATAGTTCCTACCTGACTGCTAAGGAGAGAAAAAAGGATCAAATAGCCATTGTCACTCAGGGACTAACACTGCTCTCTAAGGATGAGTGGCAGGGCTACTGCACACTGCTAAAGTGAAGCAAAAAGCAGAATGGTCCAATGCTCTCTAGGGTTTCAGCCATCTGAGTTTACCTCGTATCTTCTGGTAGAAATCTAGTAGAAACTTATGACCTGCCAGCCCATCTGGTTTGGGCCAAAAAGTCATATTAATCAGTTCACCGTATTTTTCTGCCTGAAAGCACCATATGATGTATGTTTTCAGGAGGACAATGAAGGAGCTTGGGTCAGATACACCAATTGGGTTTATTCTGAGTGAAGATTTTACATTCTTCTTCTCTGAAATCTCCAGCAAGGAAGGTTGCGGGGTTTATCGGCCAAGGTCCTCCTGAAAAGGAATAGCCTTCAGACAAGGTTTCATGAAAGATTTTGGAGGGAAAATTTCAGATGAAATTTAAATTTCATGGGCAACAAATTCCTCGCATCAGGCAGATATTTTTTGCACCTTTCCTCGGTCAAGATTGTTGCTTTCGGACAAAGGGGTACATTTACAAGAACTGGTGCTCCGCTGCTTTTCTGTAGCGGAGTGCAAAAAAGTTTACCACCACAGTATGACAGTTCCTAATGCCATGCTAGCGTTGTATTTACAATATGGCACTCCATGATCCGAGCCGGTAAATAAAGTTACGCTAATGCAGAAAAAATGATGCTCGGTCAATTACAGGTCAGAAAATAGACGCTAGCTATGTGAAAGAAAAGTTACACTTACCTGAAAGCAGCAATGGAGCAGCCAGGAGTGAGCACAGGCCAGGACAACAAACCCAGCAACCCCACTACCAGCCAGAATGTTCAGCCAGATCCCAGGGGAATAGGAAGAGGAAGTGCAAGTTCAGTGAGGAGGAGAATCAGATCTTGTTCATGGAGGTGACGAAGTACCAGCTCTTCGCCAGCTCCAACATGCCATTGGGAAGGATAAAGACCATATCGCAGACCATAGTGGACAAGGTGAACAGCGTTGACAAAGTCAAGAGGACAGTCAATCAACCAATAAATCAGGGATTTGTGAAGCGCACTACTCACCAGTGAGGTTCTCAAGGCGCTGGAAGGGGGATGGTCAAGCAGCTCCAAATCAGACGAAGAGCCAGGTCTTGAGGCCCTGTCTGAAGGTGTGCGGTGTGGGTGAACGTTGATGTTGAGGGGGAGTTTGTTCCAGGTCTGCTGGTTAAATTTCTAGCACTGTAATGTTGTGCTATTTCTATGTGAACATGCCGCTTTGTAGATACATGTCACCATTCACAGCACTACTACCATATGGGGTGCTGGCTGACTCATATCACTCTATAACAACCTGTCATGTCAGTCTTTTGGATATGGTCACGCATGATGTAGATGTTGTAGGTACATGAGAGTCAATATATGATGAGGGTGCCATCACTGTGTGGCATTAAGTTGGCTGCCAAGACCTAAATCGCAAAACCCAGAGGAGGCACATACACATACAAGTGCATGCATCTGATTAAAACGATGTGTGACACCCTGCATGTAACCATTCAGGTCGTGATAAAATGGGTTGAATATCAGTGATCATAATCATAGTATTACAGGACCCATCCACTCAGAGTTTGCACACAGTGGTAGTGAGAACAATGCTGAGATCCAGTCATCTGAAAGGAAAAAACTGTGTGATTTCCAATCCATACCCTTGTGTGACAGGAGTCCTTTGCACCAATGAAGAACTGAGGGGCATATTCACAAGGGGATTGCAGCACCTGAATGTCACTTTTTCTGACGTTCCGGTGGCACAATGCCCTGCACCATATTTACAAAGTAGCGTTAAGCCATTTTGCTTTGCTTACAGGCCCTTTGTAAATATGCTACCCTTTCACAAGGTTTTCTGCATTAAAGGGGCATCAATTGGTTTTGCTGAGGACATTCCACGGCAACACCCATTGCTTTCAACGCCCTGCCAGATCTGCAAGGATCTGTAAATCTGAAGCAGCACCAAAAACTAAAGTCATGCAAAATTAGCTGTTAGATTGGTGCAACAAGGAGAAATATTTTTATTTCTCTTTATTTTTGCCTTTTTGTATGTGTTGCATTCTGCAGCACACATAGAAAGAGAAAAACACCTTTACTAATTGTTTTTGTGTAGAAAGGTGTCCCTTTCTTTATGAAAATTATCATAACATAAAGGTGATTTGCTAAATTTATGTGTGCTGCAAAATGCATCACACATAGAAGTAGCACATCACTATTGTTGATTGCTTATTTGCAGGGAGGGAAACCTTCCTGCACATAAACAATCATCCCTGCAACGCAGGCACCCTTGCACTATGGGACAAGAATGTCTGTGTTGGCTCTTGGTATCTATTTTTAGTGCAAGGGAAACCTCATGGGTGCCCCGTATTCTTGTAATTACGCAACATCCCTGTGCTTTTTAAAAGATGCATTGCAGCGCTGCAAAATTGTCCGCATTGCTTCACTGTGCCATTTCCTCATAAATATGCCCCTGAAACTGAAATGTATTGCACCATTAATTGTCAACTGGATTACTCTTGTCAGCATCTAGGAGAGATCAACAATATCAAGTCTCCATCTCAATGCAGGAGATGAACCCTTATCTACTGGCCAGCAGCCTGACCAGGACTTCAATGATGATGGGGATGGTGACAACATGCAAACCATCAACCAGGACACCCTCCAAGAACTCCCGAACTCCATTGAGACACCCTCTCCGGACACAGGGAGGGTAAACAGCCTTGTTGATCCCCACATCCTCTGCCTAGCAACCAACAGGCACCACCTGTCACCACATCCAGACCCTGGGCTTCCAGGACTTACAGATTACTTTCTAACATACTGTGGTAGAAGTCCAGCGGGAGTTGGTAGGGCAGGTGCTGGCCGGGATAGAGACCATAAACCATAGCGGCCACCCTAGAGGTAGTCTGCTGGTGCCTCACTTCCAATAGAGGCACCTACTCTCTGCTCCATAGCCTCCAGCATTCCCTGGCTGACATCGCTGGTGTTATGAGGCAGAGGCATGAACAAATGCCCTGCAAAAGTAACACCAGCGAGGTGGCCAACCAGGTTGGGGCAATAGGAATAATTTTGTAGTCCATGGAGCGGAAACAGGACTCCCATTAAGCTGCCATGGCTGCCTACCATTGCGACGTTGCTCCTGTGTTGCAAAACCAGCAGATCGTCCTTGCTGTGCTGCCTCATGTGTTGGCACAGATGAATACTGCTATAGGTGCAGGATGCAAATCTTTCATCCCTGATTTGTTTGTGCCTCCCTTGGCTGCTGCACCTACACCACCACCTTCATGGGAGATACCGCACACACCAGAGGAAGATGTACATGGCACCTCTTTCCAATGAAAAAATGTCCAGTAGCAGTCATCTGTGCCACATACCAAGTTACCTATGAACATGCCAGGGAACATCTGTTGTCACTGTCCTCATTTTGATTTTGCCCTGTTCACCTTGGCATTTGTGGGCTGTCAGATCCTTCTTAATGATATTGTGGTGATGCTCCTCACTGAAGCACTCCATTCCCCAAATGTCCAATGACATGTTCCCCACCTGGACTCTGTCTGGACATCCACTTGCGTTAAACACCTTTTGGAGTTTCTTGTCCAATGAACTTTATCTGTGAGGCACATCAAAATTTGCACATGTATATAAATGCACTTAGAGCTACCTGTGTGTTGTATATCTTTAGGAGTCAGGACCAGGTTGGCCATTGGCTATTCTGTGCGGCAAATACATTAACTACTTGCCAAAGGGACAAGTTTTTTGTGGAGTCAATGACAATGCTAGGCAGTGAAAGTGTAACATATTTGGTGAACATTATTTGTGTGTTGACTAGCAAGTGCTCACTCTAGGTTGCAAGTATGAAGTTCAACTGGTGTCATGCAGCCGGGCCAACTCTTGGATACTAGCTAGCATACAACATGGGACTGACAAATTAACGTTACAAGTGAGAGTGGGTATGGGCAGCAATCAGAGTGTGAGTCTACAAACCTACTAATCAGTCAATTCAATTTCAAAGCTTTATTCGATTATTTATAACAATCATAAAAGCATACAGTGTTAGAAATACAGGATAAAATACACAACAAGCGGCATGAATTACAATAAATGAAGCAGCTCAATTGGAGACAAATATGTCGGCCACACAGTCAAAAAATAACAAATAAATCAGACTTAAAACACCAGACTTTTCCTATGGGACACAGCTTTTAAAATAAAGGTAGCGGTAAAAAAACAGATATCCAGAGTATCTAGTGCAAATAGTAGTTTCATGGCTTGAGCAGTTGTAGAGACAGAATATTTCTTAAAAACAGGTTTAAGATAAAGTAAACGGATGTGCAGGTATAGAGGACAGATAAGCATAAAGTGCAGTGTGCTTTGCTTGGTTGTGCCATCACAGGGGCATGGAGTTGGGCTATAAATTTTCATCTGTGGGAAAGCAACCAGGTTATGGGCAATGCCTAATCTCAACCTAGTGAGAACAAACTGATGTGATTGTTTAGTGATGGCTTTTAAATACATAGGCATGCCCGAAACAACCATCATGTTAGAATGGTAGAAAACATGGGTTGAAAAGTGGCTACATAGGACACTACGTAAATTAGATTTGGTCCCCAGAAAAACATTTTTAACCTCCTGTTTAGGTACAATGACAACACTCAAAGGGTCGTCAAAAATGTCCAGATTAAAAATGTCATTGTAAGATGTTAGAACATAGTTTAACCAGGGGATATTACGGGCATTGTTCAACCGGAGACAGTCTAAAATGATTCGCCTGGTAAATCCTATCTCGTCCTTTGCCCAAATTGACCTCAAAACCATAAGGGGTCTCAACCCCATTAAATCTGTTAGATAGTCCAGCCCCACCTCTCTATGACTCAGTTCGGTGGATGCCGCGGAGGGGAGGCACAAAAGTCTTTTAAGGAACTTGTTCTCTGTAACTTGCAGATCCCCATGGTTACAGTAGCCCCATACACCCGAGCCGTATAGGGCAATAGATGCACATCTATGCCTGTAGATGTTTAACATATCAGGGATGCGACAACTACCTAATTTAGATGCAAAGCGGAATACTCCTGAGGAGCTTTTGCCCATCTTGGCCTTCACGTTTAAAATCTCGGTTGCCCATGTCCCTCTACTATTAAAAGTTATGCCAAGATAACAAAATTTGTCCACTACCTCAATTCTATGGTCATTAAAATGGAATGGTTTAAAAAGTTTCATCTGTTTCCCGCAAGCCATAATGAAAGTCTTAGAGTTATTAATTTTTAGTTTTCTCCCCTGAATAAAATCATAAAAATAATTCCTGAGGCTTTGTAGTCCATTCGGAGTTCTCGAGAGAAGGACAGTGTCATCTGCATATAGCAGAACCGGGATGGGGTGACCATCAATCTGTGGGGATTCTGCTTGTACCCTCTTCAATTCGGACTCCATAGAATTTATAAAAAGGGAAAAAAGTAACGGGGCCAAAACACAGCCTTGCCTTATGCCTGATTTAACCATGATTTTCTTAGTACATTCCCCTGCCTGGCCAAAGCGGATCTGGGCTGAAAGTTTATTATAAAGTCTGGCCAGGAAGTATATTATTGCTGGCGGGGCTCCCATTTCCAATAGAGTGGACCACCAGATCAAAAGCACTTGAGAGGTCAGCGAAACAGAGAAATAATGAACCCTGTTTCGCTTTAGTGTATTTCCCTATGATGAGGTCGAGATTGATACACTGCTCTATTGTCACGCAACCCTTGTGGAAGCCATATTGAGATTCTGCTAGGATTTTATTGTCCTCTGCCCAATCCTCCAAGCGCGCTAGTAGGACCCTGCTCATGATCTTAAGTGAGGAATCCAAAAGGGAGATAGGGCGGTAGTTCTTAGCCTCTCCTCTATCTCCCTTCTTATAGATCGGTAGGATTATGGATTCACTCCAAGTAGATGGTGTACTATCCCTGACTGATGCGTTAAACACCTGAGTCAGGAGCGGGCTCCAAAGTGCCTGGTTGGATTTATACAGGTCAACCAGGACCCCATCCGGTCCCGGTGCCTTCCCCCCTTTGCTCTTACTAATGGCAATTTCAACTTCTTGGAGGGTAATCCCCAGGAGTAGCTTAGATTCAAAAGGGGTGGTAGAGGAGCTAGCACAATCCTCCCCGGCCGGGTCAAAAATTTCTGTAAAATATTGATCCCAGTTTTCCTCACTAACCTGGGCTGATAGTATAGGGAAATCTTCCTTTACGAGAAAGGGGCTATTGACCGTGTTCCAAAAGATCTTACTGTCACGCAGTACTGCTGCTTTAGTCAAGTTATCCCAGGCAAGCTCCCTTAGCTCTTATTTTCTACAGGTAAGATGCTTTTTATATGTCGACCTGAGGTGTGTAATGGCCTCCCTGTCTCTGGGTTGTTTAGAAAGAGCCCGCTTAAGTTCTTGAAGGGATTTAGTGCAACCCTGGCTGCCTTCTTCGATATGCCTTTGGTGATAGTAAGGGATCTTTTCATGATGGTACCCAATTCCTCAAAATCAGCAATGATGCACTGAGGGGAGGCATCTGAGTCCAAACATTTAAATATCACTTCAGACCCCGCTCCCACAATTTTACGCAGCAGCTTCTCCGAGTTATCCCCACACCATTTGATACAGATACCATTCTACCTGCAGGGGATTAAATCTTCTAATATCGTGCGCTGAACATTAGCTGGGGACCCCCAGATAGATGTGAACATAGTGATGGCGTTATGGTCGCTACTGCCAAAATCTACAACAATAGGGACTGAACAAAGTGAGGCAATATGTACAGATACCAGTAGATGGTCAATAACAGAGACCGTGTTCATTCCTACAAAAGTTGGTACAATGTTACCCTCATTATCTGTGGCCGGGTATTGAATCCTTAGATCAAGGTTAAGCATAAGGGAATTGAGGGAGTCGCCATAAGGTGTATGTGTAAAATGTGCCCGGTTTTCCCCATTATCCCCGTCAAACCCACATACTTTAGTAAAGGAGTGGGGACAGGTACGAATATTAAAGTCCCCACCCCAGATGATATCAAAGGACTTATGGGTATCTTTACAGATATTCCTCACTGCTAGATCGAGCTCATCCACGACGGAGGTATTTGTAGCATCGAACAAGTTATTATAGTGGTTGATCAGCAAGGTTTCATGACCCCTTTTCCGTTCCAAGCTTAAGATTTGCGAGTGAAAGCCCACAGTCAGATGCAATTTCACACAAACAGGGAAATTCACAGAAAGCAAAGTTACAAGCCCACCTTTAGTCCTGCCCATGTTGGACCTTTGTACCGGGTTGTTATATGACACAAATCCATCGAAAGTGATGTCAGTTGTTACCCAAGTCTCTTGTAAACATAAGACGTCGAACTGGGAAAGGGATTCACTCCAGCCCAAGGACGACTTTTGCCGACTCCAGCCAGCAATATTCCAGCTAGCAAATTTGAAGCCGGGGGTACATGTTGTAGGTTCAGTAGACTCAGGGGTACTATTGAATCCTAATGACGGCAAGATTTCAACAGGGGTGACCATAGATACTGGTGGGTGCTATGTGACATGGGGGTCTGCGCCCCGGGGTAATAAATGTGTAAGGGTAGGAGACATTATGGGTGCTGGGTCCTTTGGTATACCTTTACCCATAGCATCTCGTGAACTATTACCAGTAGCAGGGAGGGGGGGCTTAAGACATGGGTCGTAGGTAGTCAGTCGACTCCATCTAAGCCATTGAGACAGCTAAATCGGTTAAAGTCACAAAAAGGGGTCTCCGGAGGCAACAAAACTGGTCTTGCATCATACCTTCGATATTTGCCCCTCCGCTTGACCCTAGTCCAGTTATCTTGGCCTCTATCATGGTACAGGGGGTTGGGGGGAAAGAAAAACGACACTGGTAGCGTCTGGATGGTGGAATCGAAGGATCTATTAAAACCTGCACAAATGTGCGAGGCCGTTCTAGGATCTCTGAAACTGACCGTAATACAGTCCCCATTTATAGACTTTCTAGTTTTACCCAGCCAAGGCACCCTTCTAACCATGATAATTTCATTGTGAAGGTGGGCCGGGAGAGGTCTATTCCAGTTCAGCCATCTAACAACTTTACTTTTAAGGGATTGAAAGTTCCCGGCTTCACCAGCTTCCAGTGGTGGGGCTCTGGCCAAGACTACCATGAAGCGGTTTGCCTCTGGGGGCAGGTCTGGCCTGCGCGGTCTAGGGGCAATCTTGTCGGGTGCTGGGGAAACTATATGGCCGTCGGTTTTGGCTCCATTAGTAGAGGCCATAGATTGGGCAGGTCCTACAGGTAGCAAAGGGGGAATATTAATATTGCTATGTTGAGTAGGTGCTAAAAGGCTTGTTGCGGGACATAAAGGTGGAGCGGCGTCATTCGCTAAAGGAGGACCTAGGACAGTGGGAGTGATTTGAGGGTTACAGAGAGTGTTAGGCTTGGGGTATCTAGCTAGTATGGCACCTGTGGTTTTCTCAATATTGGTAAGACGGAGTTCTATGCATTCCATTTTAGACTCTAAGGGGAATAAAAGTGATTTAAAAAGGGCTCCCAGGTTTTCGAAAGTTAAGTTCATGCTAGATAGGGGTTGGGATAGACCTAGTGTGAGGTTGGGGGTATCGTGTTTAAGCTTGGCTGATTTAGATTTTCCACCCGATTTCGTATTATAGGGCCTTTTGCGTTTGGTTGCGGCCCCTTCTTTAACCCGATTTGACAAACTGTCACAAGTAACAACGGGATCAGAAGAAGTGGACACATTATTATCAAGAACCATATCAATTTCTGGAAGAATTTCGTTGACCAAAATGTCCAAGTCAAGAGCCGCCGGGTTAGTCTCCGTAGATGTTAAAGATGGGCCAACCGCAGCGTTGTTAATAGACTCGGAGGGCCGCTCCGGTGTTTTGGCATTGGCTAATGTTCCAAGGGAGGATCTCTTAAAAGCTGATAGTTCCTTAGATAAGCGTTTTTCGAGGAAATTTATTTCAGTGTCAATTAGGGTATTAGCTCTAATCAAAAATGTCTCCATACCTCCAGCAATGGCCCCTCCAGCTGTGGAAGACTTGCTCCTGGTTTCGCGACAGGACATCTCCCCACACTAGGAATGACAGGGGGATGCGGCAGAAACAAGGGGGGGGGGGGCCTAGTCCGGTCAGGTCCGGTCACGAACGGGCACAAACAGGCCGGCCCTTGGCCCGGGCTTCGCCCGGCGTCGCTCCTGCGCACTTCCGCGCACTCCCGCGCAGCGGGATGCTGTATCCTATAGGTAGGGAGGGTTACGGGCTGTGGGCGGAGCAACAGGGAGAGCGGACCAGGTGATGGCTCTAGGTCAGGCAGGGACTCCTGGGAGATGGAGTCCCTGCAACGCTCGCAGCCCTGATGCTACCTTCCAATAGAAGCCCACGGTCGTCAGCTCCTTCTAACCCTCCTCAGTGCCTCTGCCCCAAATCACGAAGTGGCACCCCCGGAGCGGGTGCGGCGAGGTAGGGAAAGAAATGTAGCCACAGCAGTTGCCCGAGCAGATACGATTCCCCACGGGACCAATTCATCCACGATACTCCCACAAAGAGAGTGCAGGCTGGTGGTTGAAATCCCCTCGGGTGGGCTGTGGGCGGGCCCACTCTTGGATACTAGCTAGCATACAACATGGGACTGACAAATTAACGCTGCAAGTGAGAGTGGGTATGGGCAGAAATCAGTGTGTGAGTCTAAAAACCTACTAATCAGTCAAATGCTTGTGACCACAACATCTTTCCAAGGCATGTTGCATGACGTACCCATGCAGAGACATTGTATGTGAACACATGATTTGCACTGTGTACAATTTCTATAATGATTGCCACATCCCCTACTCACCACTGTCTGATAATTAGATGTTGTAAAGTCACGGGCAAACAGACACATCCCTGCCCATAGGTAAGACACCTACCCTCACACATTGCCAAACACTGCTAGCAAAGACATTACCTGAGCACACATGCTAATTTCCACACAGTAAATCATGACGTAGACATGTAGGTATCAAACAATGACATTTAGTATCAATCGAAAAGTAAAATAATATAAATCTACCTCCCCTATACTAACTAACCATACTAACCTAAAATACACTGTCTTATCATACCTACTATCTAAAACTAACTTAAGTTAATCCATGTTACTCTACACATGTAGCACGACATGATAAACATCAACCACTTACCCCTTTCCCATAAGCCATGTCTTCACATAATGACAACAGAAACTACACCTAACCATAAACAACATACACAGAATCCTAAACAATCATATTTTTGTTGTGTTTTTGTAAAATCTAATATTTCTTTTGGAGAGGATTTATACACATATAAAACACATCAACCCCCATCTCAATTAAATAAAAAGTAACCCTACCAACTACATTTTTCTACAAAACCCCTAAAACCACTACTTCTACAGTATCACTTTCACTACACTACCCTAAACTGAGCTATAAAACATGATGACCCACTTTGAAACTATTTGCAGGGCAAAGGGCAGAAAGGCTCCCTGTGGTTAACGTGGCCTGGGTCTTCCCACTGCCTATTTCAGTTCTCGGGGGAGTGTAAATGCCTGGTCTATCTTGTTTTCCAATACAGCCACCCAGGTGTTTAAGTATTAAAGGTCCTTTTTCAGTTCCAGCTCAAATGAGCTAAGCCCTGGTTTGACCTGAGGTATGGGGTCAGGTGATTGGGATGGTCCACTGTTAGAAGGCCTGGGTACAGCTGCCTTGGAGGAACCTGATTGTTCATTCCTGCCTGAGCTCCTCTCCTCCCAGGTTGGTGGTACTAGACAAAAGCTTCTCCACTCCCCTTGAGACTTCTCCTCCTTGTATCATTTTTTCATGGCCCGTCTGCCTTTGCAACTCATCTGAACATGAAACAACAAATAGAGCAGCATTACAAGATTCAAGGCACGTTTGGGGATAAAACAATTGTTTTCAAGAAGGATAATACATAAGGTAAATACCAATGATAAGAAACAAAAAACATATATAAAAAGGCCAATGGATCTGAGGCTAAAAACTACAAAGATTTTTAAAAGAATGAAAGGATATCCTATAGAAAACCTGCGTTTTCTCCCCATAACGAGCAAAAGACTGGTACAGCGCACTCTTACGCAGTTTGCTTTGACGAGGCCTGGTGACCTTTATCCCGGATGGCCACATTTTCTCCCCCTCCGAAGACACACAACTTACTCCTAGTAGCATTATGGACAAATGTGTTCTGGGCCGTATCCGTTCTGCTCTTCGAGACACTTTTCTGATGTTTCCAATCGAGCCAGCTTCATTATCCTCACTGCCGTTGATCATAGATAGCGCGGACAGCTCGCACCAGATCTCCAAGTTTTATAAGGCATGTGCCCTACTGAATCCTGTAGGAGATGACAAAATCCGTAGCACATGGTAGTTCTCAAGTCTTTCTCCCTACACTGATGACCAATGGGCTTACTGCTGTTTGGTTACACATGACGTCTCCCTGAATAGCAGGTACAAACTGCTACACTTCAAATTTCTACACTGTATCTATTTCACTGCAGCTCTGGCTCACAAAATAGACCCAGCTACCGGGCCGCATACATGTCACAAATGCTCCGCGCCGCATGTAGACTTTGCACACCTCTCCTGGACATGCCCTAACCTGCAAAGTTATTGGGAACAGGTTTACCACACATTAAGCCAGATGTTACACATTCCCCTGGCCCCAATTCCGGAAGTGGCACTACTAGAATATACATTTATATTTCCCAAGAAAGTCCGCAGATTTGCGTTGCTTAACCTATTATTAGCCAAGAAGGAAGGCTAATTACTGGGTGTGGAGGATTTCCCCAAATATTCAGGGTTGGTTGCGCAGTCTTGCCTATTGCAATGTGAACAGTGAACTTTATGTAAGTCTGATGCCCAGGACATCTCGCCACAAAGATATGTGGGGGCCCTACAAGTCCTATGTTGAGACGCTCAGGCAGGAGCCTGAATCCTCACTAGAACGTGGCATAACCCCTGAAGGGGTTGGGTGAGCACACATTCACAACTGTATGGATTTTTATGTATGCAAATCAGTGAATAACGCAATTACTTGTTGATTTCGGGGAGTGGAAACGCTCTGTTGATGCTTCCTTGTTGTTATACAATGAATGGGATTGGCCAGAGGGACCCTTACATACTGTACGATTATTATTGCAAATGATTATTCGTATATGGTAACTGGTTGAATATACTTACGCAAAGAATAAGACACTATCTAGGTACGTTGGTGACAATCGATGACCAAGAACATTTTTTCGAATATGTAACTGTGATTCTTTTGTAAGATTCACATGGAAAAATAAAGTTATGAAAAAAAAATGAAAGGAGATCAGTTTCCAACATACAAATATAATAATGGTAGGGAATTTATATTGAACCCTATTTGTTTCTTAGCCCCAATTACCTGCTACTATGCAAATGTTTTCATTTTCCTGCCGTTGAAATTGATCAATGGCCTCCTTATAGGAGTTTGTGTTAAAGCAAATAAAAAAGGGAAATAGATATTGTTTCCTAACATGAGCATACAGGGTGCAAAATACAATAACGTGCAGTATGCTTTCAGTGGCAGTATTGATGCCCGGATATTTGGTCAGCGGCTCTCCCAGGACTATCAGCCTGATTCATGAAAACAGAATTCTGCGATTTTTAAATTGAGATTTACAGCGAATCGCAATTTAGAAATCGCAGACCGGCATTCATAAAAATTAGCGAGAAAATAAAGCGATTCGCACGCGGCCGCAAAAAGCGTTAGATTTTCTAAAATCGCAGAAAAATCGCTATTTCCGTCACCATCCGTGTAGGAATTGCGAAATCGCTAATTGCGATATCGCTAATTGCGAGATCGCTAAATGCAATCTCGCAAAATCGCGAGATCGCAAAAACGGGAAGTCGCATTTCGAGCACAGTGATGACATCACAACCAGGAAGCAGCCAGTTCCCACCCCCATTCAGAACACTGAGGCTGATCTCGAGGCTGCATCTCACTGAGCTCCTTCCAGGACACCTCCAAACTTGAAAATCCTTTTCTTCTGTGACTGCAGCAATGGCAGAGGATGCAGCACCAGGGCCCAGCGACACCGGGCGCAAGCGGAACCTCAAATTCTCTGAGCAGGATTTGGAGCACCTGATTGATGGAGTGGTTGATAACCACCCAAAACTTTTTGGAAAGGACTCCAGGAGGGTGCCTGAGGCGGAGAAACGCCGACTCTGGCTTGGGATAGCCGCAAAAGTCAACTCTGTGGGCGTGGCACACAGGTTGCTGGAGGAGCTGAAAAAGAGGTGGTACGACCTCCGACGTCGTGCCAAGGAAAGGGTGGCAGAGAGGCTGGGCGAGACCCTGGCTACTGGAGGCGGAGATCCTACAGTCCCTCCCAACACCCCCTTGGAGGGCCGCGTGGAGGACACTCTTGAGCCAGAGGCGTGCATAGGGGTCATCAATCTGGACTCATCCTGGCCCACCCAAAACAGCCAAGGTAAGTGGCATGCGACTGCGACCCTGTCCCCTAACAATGGCCATGACCCTATAGCCTCCCGTAATCATCCCAAGTCATGCAATCCATGCACATTAGGTCATGCCCAAAAGCATTGTGGGACATGTAGTCTGCCCACAATGTACAAGAACCCCAATGCAGCCAGACATGTCCCAAAGTACGCAATGCCACAGGCAGTCAGGGAATGTCATCCAGCATGCATGTAGCAACTGCACGTGTGACAGATACATGCAATTAATGTACTTCCACTTCCCCTCACAGGTGGCGCTGACAACAGCAGCGACAGCGACAGGCTGCTCATTGACGAGGCACCAGAGGATGCAGAGGAGGTGCCAACAGCGACACATCCTGCACCATCAGGCGCTGCACCTATCCCCGCAGCCAGGGCAACACCATCTGCGCCAGCACCATCAGGCGCAGCACCTATCTCCGCAGCCAGGGCAACACCATCTGCGCCAGTACCATCAGGCGCTGCGCCTATCCCCGCAGCCAGGGCAACACCATCTGCGCCAGCACTATCAGGCGCTGCACCTATGACAACCACCACTCCACCACCAGCTGGACCCTCTACATCTGGTGCAGCTACTGAGGTGACAGTGCGCACACCCACTGTGGCCAGCCAGCACAGCAGGCATGGCAGGGCTCGCCAGCAGAACACAGTACGCAGCGGCAGGAGGGGGATGGCTGTGCGTGTGCCAGGCCTGAGCATAGAGCGCCAATGCTACGCATCCACCAACTGCAGGCACGACGGCAAGGGGCGATCCAACTGCAGCTCCACAACATTGGCCGCAATGTGGCAAATGTGGCCAACAGGATAGAGCGCATGACGAAGGCCATGGAGGCCAACACTGCTGCGCTCATATCGCAGCGCAACACCGCCCGCCGCCGCCACCGGCAGCTACTTACGCGGCTGTCAGCCTACACCCGCTCAAACTATGTAATTGGGAATGCCACCTCCCAGCTCTCACGACGGTCCCTGGTGCAGCAGCAGAAGATGGTCCAATGCTGCGAGGATGTGGCACGGGTCTTGGAGCAGGTCACCACTGCCGTACTGGCACTCCATCCTACTGGGCCAGGCATTGTCGGGGGGGACCACACCAGTGAGGGCACCTCCAGTGTCAGCAGCCTGTCTGCCTCACAGGTTGGCGTGTTACGCCGCAGCACCAGGCCCACTGCAGGGTCACGTGCCGACCCAGAAGAAGAGCCAGAGAGGCGATTGGGTGCTGCGCGCCGGAGGCGCACTTGAGTTTCATGTACATTGGCTGGGACATGCTGATGATACAGGCATGTCCTGTGTTTTGTTTGGAGCATTATGGTGCAATACTGCTTGCATTTAAAGAATAGAAACATAACATTATTATTGTGCCTTCAACAATAATATTTATTCAAGCATCATACATCGGTCTCCTGTCCTTATTTCCATTGGCATGCAATTGTGATTTGTTGGGTGAGGGGAGTGAGTGCACTAGAAACTGTTCATTGTGATGTGGTTGCGGCGTCTGTGTCCTTCAGCTGGGTTCTCCCCGTGTGCATGACGCACATGTGCAGGTGGCTGGTCGTCCCCTTCCGACTCACTGCCAGAGATCTCTACATGTATCCGGCGCTTGGTAGCAATGTTGTGTAGTATTGCACACACAACCACAATGCAGCAGCACACATCAGGACTGTAGTACATGGCCCCACCAGTCTTGTGCAGTATGCAGAATCTGCTCTTCAGTAGCTCAATGCAATTCCTTGTGCGTATGTGTGCTACATTGTAACGCAGTTGCTGTGGTGTAGCAGGGTTGAGGTATGGGGTGAGGAGGTATTCACGGAGGGCGTAGCCACTGTCACCTGAATGAGAGGAGCAGAGGGTGAGTGCCTGTGCAACCCAGCTACTTCATCGCAGTGTAACATTGTGGGCAAAGTGTACTTACCAAGTAGGTGTCCTTCACCAAAGTCTCCCCTGGTCAGTCGTGTGTGGAGGCCGCAGTGCCGGAATATGAAGGAGTCATGTGTACTCCCCGGGTACTGTGCCACTATGTCCGTGATGTATGTCTTAGCATTGCAGACCATCTGGATGTTGAGGGAGTGGTAGGACTTGCGATTGCGGTACATGTACTCCGTTGCAGCTGGTGGGCAGATGTGGATGTGGGTACAGTCAATGCATTCTATCACATGTGGGAAATGCGCAACATTGCAGAATTGATGCCTGGTCTCATCCAAATCCTGTTGGCTGGTGGGAAATTTGATGTGGTGGTGTAGCTGGGTCAGCATTGCGTCAAGGAAACTCCCTAGCCAGCGGGACATGGTGGGCTGGGATATCCCCCCAGCAGTCGCAGCTATCCCCTGGAAGCTCCCGGAGGCCAGGAGGGGCAGGCTACACAATACCTGGACATGTGTGGGCACGGCATTGGTCCGCCTTGTTGGGTGCTGCATCGGGGGGTCAAGGTCCTGAATTAGCTTGATGATCATTGGCCCATTCAGTCGGTACTTTGCGTATATTTGCTCTCTGGTTTGGCCCAGCAGGGTGACCCGCTGGCGGAATATCCTATCCTGGATTCTGCGTCTCCTCCGTGCTGCTCGCTGTAGCCTTCGCTGCCTGACCACCATGTAGAGTCCTGGCATTGTGAGACTCCTTATGCTGATGCTGCATCTCCTTAAGTGTGTTTGGTCAGGCCTGCACCTGTTACTAATTGGGCAACGGATTTTAACATTTTTTTTTACAATGGCTTTGAAGGTTACCACCTGCTTTGGGTTGTCTTTAAATTGCGCCTCGCAAACAGCGATTTTGTTTTTTTTCGCTATTTGAGATTTTTCATGATTACAGATTGCGATAGTATTGCGAAATCGCTATTTTATTCGCAGATCACAAATTCCGATTCGCTAAAGGTGTACTGCCGGCATTCTGCGAATCTTTTAGCGATTTCGCGATTCTGTGTTAGCGATTTCGCAATTTTCGTGGTGAATACCGATTTAGGAAATTGCGCTTGCAATAGCATTTTCGCAGCTATTGCGAGCGCAATTTTGCTTCATGAATCAGGCTGTATGTTCCTGGCAAAAGCAACTATCTGGTGCAATAAACTAAATTGTGGTCTTGTTAAATAAAACCTAAACTTCCTGTTTGGAAACCAAGACACATAAGGCTCACACCCCTGTGTCAAATTAATTGTGTTTAAAGTGCAGCTTGCAAACTGGTTATCAAAACCCGCCTGGTGGGCTCTACCTTGCCTATACCAAAATGCCTCCTTTTACAATGGAAATGGCCCTGGAGTCAAGTTTGCCAGATTTTTGGCATAATTCTGCAGGACCAACTCTAGGATTTTTTTTTTCAAACGAATCCAGTACTTCCTTGGAGAGTTGGGCATCAGGGTTCCCCATAATCCTCAGCCATAAGAGTAGAGGTGCCTGTTTATCCTTCCAGTTACAGGTGTTAAGCCCCGCTCTGATAGGCTCATAAAGGCAGGGCATGATTGGGGAACATCCAATAACCTACAAACAAACGTGTTTTCTGCCTGCTGAATTGGTAGGGCTTTGTATCCCCAGAGCCCTGCCCCATGAGTCGCCACTGAAACACATTTACTCTGATAGATCTTTGTCAGTTCTTTGATCTGTTTCTGTCATAACCTCTTTGCAAATGATTGATTGGTTAATGTAGGCTCTGCCAGGTTAGGTTTTGATCAAAAGAAGGAGCCAGGTAATTAAAATACTTCACTCTGTGAATTTCTGTGCCCCCCAAAAAAAGGTCATAGTCTTCATATTTTTTAGGGCCCAAGCTCATTTGAAAATATTAAACCTTCAATAAAGAAATGTAAACCATGAATACGCATTCCTGTCCTTTTACCATCTCCCCACACTAGGAATGACAGGGGGATGCGGCAGAAACAAGGGGGGGGGGGGCCTAGTCCGGTCAGGTCCGGTCACGAACGGGCACAAACAGGCCGGCCCTTGGCCCGGGCTTCGCCCGGCGTCGCTCCTGCGCACTTCCGCGCACTCCCGCGCAGCGGGATGCTGTATCCTATAGGTAGGGAGGGTTACGGGCTGTGGGCGGAGCAACAGGGAGAGCGGACCAGGTGATGGCTCTAGGTCAGGCAGGGACTCCTGGGAGATGGAGTCCCTGCAACGCTCGCAGCCCTGATGCTACCTTCCAATAGAAGCCCACGGTCGTCAGCTCCTTCTAACCCTCCTCAGTGCCTCTGCCCCAAATCACGAAGTGGCACCCCCGGAGCGGGTGCGGCGAGGTAGGGAAAGAAATGTAGCCACAGCAGTTGCCCGAGCAGATACGATTCCCCACGGGACCAATTCATCCACGATACTCCCACAAAGAGAGTGCAGGCTGGTGGTTGAAATCCCCTCGGGTGGGCTGTGGGCGGGCCCACTCTTGGATACTAGCTAGCATACAACATGGGACTGACAAATTAACGCTGCAAGTGAGAGTGGGTATGGGCAGAAATCAGTGTGTGAGTCTAAAAACCTACTAATCAGTCAAATGCTTGTGACCACAACATCTTTCCAAGGCATGTTGCATGACGTACCCATGCAGAGACATTGTATGTGAACACATGATTTGCACTGTGTACAATTTCTATAATGATTGCCACATCCCCTACTCACCACTGTCTGATAATTAGATGTTGTAAAGTCACGGGCAAACAGACACATCCCTGCCCATAGGTAAGACACCTACCCTCACACATTGCCAAACACTGCTAGCAAAGACATTACCTGAGCACACATGCTAATTTCCACACAGTAAATCATGACGTAGACATGTAGGTATCAAACAATGACATTTAGTATCAATCGAAAAGTAAAATAATATAAATCTACCTCCCCTATACTAACTAACCATACTAACCTAAAATACACTGTCTTATCATACCTACTATCTAAAACTAACTTAAGTTAATCCATGTTACTCTACACATGTAGCACGACATGATAAACATCAACCACTTACCCCTTTCCCATAAGCCATGTCTTCACATAATGACAACAGAAACTACACCTAACCATAAACAACATACACAGAATCCTAAACAATCATATTTTTGTTGTGTTTTTGTAAAATCTAATATTTCTTTTGGAGAGGATTTATACACATATAAAACACATCAACCCCCATCTCAATTAAATAAAAAGTAACCCTACCAACTACATTTTTCTACAAAACCCCTAAAACCACTACTTCTACAGTATCACTTTCACTACACTACCCTAAACTGAGCTATAAAACATGATGACCCACTTTGAAACTATTTGCAGGGCAAAGGGCAGAAAGGCTCCCTGTGGTTAACGTGGCCTGGGTCTTCCCACTGCCTATTTCAGTTCTCGGGGGAGTGTAAATGCCTGGTCTATCTTGTTTTCCAATACAGCCACCCAGGTGTTTAAGTATTAAAGGTCCTTTTTCAGTTCCAGCTCAAATGAGCTAAGCCCTGGTTTGACCTGAGGTATGGGGTCAGGTGATTGGGATGGTCCACTGTTAGAAGGCCTGGGTACAGCTGCCTTGGAGGAACCTGATTGTTCATTCCTGCCTGAGCTCCTCTCCTCCCAGGTTGGTGGTACTAGACAAAAGCTTCTCCACTCCCCTTGAGACTTCTCCTCCTTGTATCATTTTTTCATGGCCCGTCTGCCTTTGCAACTCATCTGAACATGAAACAACAAATAGAGCAGCATTACAAGATTCAAGGCACGTTTGGGGATAAAACAATTGTTTTCAAGAAGGATAATACATAAGGTAAATACCAATGATAAGAAACAAAAAACATATATAAAAAGGCCAATGGATCTGAGGCTAAAAACTACAAAGATGTTTAAAAGAATGAAAGGATATCCTATAGAAAACCTGCGTTTTCTCCCCATAACGAGCAAAAGACTGGTACAGCGCACTCTTACGCAGTTTGCTTTGACGAGGCCTGGTGACCTTTATCCCGGATGGCCACATTTTCTCCCCCTCCGAAGACACACAACTTACTCCTAGTAGCATTATGGACAAATGTGTTCTGGGCCGTATCCGTTCTGCTCTTCGAGACACTTTTCTGATGTTTCCAATCGAGCCAGCTTCATTATCCTCACTGCCGTTGATCATAGATAGCGCGGACAGCTCGCACCAGATCTCCAAGTTTTATAAGGCATGTGCCCTACTGAATCCTGTAGGAGATGACAAAATCCGTAGCACATGGTAGTTCTCAAGTCTTTCTCCCTACACTGATGACCAATGGGCTTACTGCTGTTTGGTTACACATGACGTCTCCCTGAATAGCAGGTACAAACTGCTACACTTCAAATTTCTACACTGTATCTATTTCACTGCAGCTCTGGCTCACAAAATAGACCCAGCTACCGGGCCGCATACATGTCACAAATGCTCCGCGCCGCATGTAGACTTTGCACACCTCTCCTGGACATGCCCTAACCTGCAAAGTTATTGGGAACAGGTTTACCACACATTAAGCCAGATGTTACACATTCCCCTGGCCCCAATTCCGGAAGTGGCACTACTAGAATATACATTTATATTTCCCAAGAAAGTCCGCAGATTTGCGTTGCTTAACCTAATATTAGCCAAGAAGGAAGGCTAATTACTGGGTGTGGAGGATTTCCCCAAATATTCAGGGTTGGTTGCGCAGTCTTGCCTATTGCAATGTGAACAGTGAACTTTATGTAAGTCTGATGCCCAGGACATCTCGCCACAAAGATATGTGGGGGCCCTACAAGTCCTATGTTGAGACGCTCAGGCAGGAGCCTGAATCCTCACTAGAACGTGGCATAACCCCTGAAGGGGTTGGGTGAGCACACATTCACAACTGTATGGATTTTTATGTATGCAAATCAGTGAATAACGCAATTACTTGTTGATTTCGGGGAGTGGAAACGCTCTGTTGATGCTTCCTTGTTGTTATACAATGAATGGGATTGGCCAGAGGGACCCTTACATACTGTACGATTATTATTGCAAATGATTATTCGTATATGGTAACTGGTTGAATATACTTACGCAAAGAATAAGACACTATCTAGGTACGTTGGTGACAATCGATGACCAAGAACATTTTTTCGAATATGTAACTGTGATTCTTTTGTAAGATTCACATGGAAAAATAAAGTTATGAAAAAAAAATGAAAGGAGATCAGTTTCCAACATACAAATATAATAATGGTAGGGAATTTATATTGAACCCTATTTGTTTCTTAGCCCCAATTACCTGCTACTATGCAAATGTTTTCATTTTCCTGCCGTTGACATTGATCAATGGCCTCCTTATAGGAGTTTGTGTTAAAGCAAATAAAAAAGGGAAATAGATATTGTTTCCTAACATGAGCATACAGGGTGCAAAATACAATAACGTGCAGTATGCTTTCAGTGGCAGTATTGATGCCCGGATATTTGGTCAGCGGCTCTCCCAGGACTATCAGCCTGATTCATGAAAACAGAATTCTGCGATTTTTAAATTGAGATTTACAGCGAATCGCAATTTAGAAATCGCAGACCGGCATTCATAAAAATTAGCGAGAAAATAAAGCGATTCGCACGCGGCCGCAAAAAGCGTTAGATTTTCTAAAATCGCAGAAAAATCGCTATTTCCGTCACCATCCGTGTAGGAATTGCGAAATCGCTAATTGCGATATCGCTAATTGCGAGATCGCTAAATGCAATCTCGCAAAATCGCGAGATCGCAAAAACGGGAAGTCGCATTTCGAGCACAGTGATGACATCACAACCAGGAAGCAGCCAGTTCCCACCCCCATTCAGAACACTGAGGCTGATCTCGAGGCTGCATCTCACTGAGCTCCTTCCAGGACACCTCCAAACTTGAAAATCCTTTTCTTCTGTGACTGCAGCAATGGCAGAGGATGCAGCACCAGGGCCCAGCGACACCGGGCGCAAGCGGAACCTCAAATTCTCTGAGCAGGAGTTGGAGCACCTGATTGATGGAGTGGTTGATAACCACCCAAAACTTTTTGGAAAGGACTCCAGGAGGGTGCCTGAGGCGGAGAAACGCCGACTCTGGCTTGGGATAGCCGCAAAAGTCAACTCTGTGGGCGTGGCACACAGGTTGCTGGAGGAGCTGAAAAAGAGGTGGTACGACCTCCGACGTCGTGCCAAGGAAAGGGTGGCAGAGAGGCTGGGCGAGACCCTGGCTACTGGAGGCGGAGATCCTACAGTCCCTCCCAACACCCCCTTGGAGGGCCGCGTGGAGGACACTCTTGAGCCAGAGGCGTGCATAGGGGTCATCAATCTGGACTCATCCTGGCCCACCCAAAACAGCCAAGGTAAGTGGCATGCGACTGCGACCCTGTCCCCTAACAATGGCCATGACCCTATAGCCTCCCGTAATCATCCCAAGTCATGCAATCCATGCACATTAGGTCATGCCCAAAAGCATTGTGGGACATGTAGTCTGCCCACAATGTACAAGAACCCCAATGCAGCCAGACATGTCCCAAAGTACGCAATGCCACAGGCAGTCAGGGAATGTCATCCAGCATGCATGTAGCAACTGCACGTGTGACAGATACATGCAATTAATGTACTTCCACTTCCCCTCACAGGTGGCGCTGACAACAGCAGCGACAGCGACAGGCTGCTCATTGACGAGGCACCAGAGGATGCAGAGGAGGTGCCAACAGCGACACATCCTGCACCATCAGGCGCTGCACCTATCCCCGCAGCCAGGGCAACACCATCTGCGCCAGCACCATCAGGCGCAGCACCTATCTCCGCAGCCAGGGCAACACCATCTGCGCCAGTACCATCAGGCGCTGCGCCTATCCCCGCAGCCAGGGCAACACCATCTGCGCCAGCACTATCAGGCGCTGCACCTATGACAACCACCACTCCACCACCAGCTGGACCCTCTACATCTGGTGCAGCTACTGAGGTGACAGTGCGCACACCCACTGTGGCCAGCAAGCACAGCAGGCATGGCAGGGCTCGCCAGCAGAACACAGTACGCAGCGGCAGGAGGGGGATGGCTGTGCGTGTGCCAGGCCTGAGCATAGAGCGCCAATGCTACGCATCCACCAACTGCAGGCACGACGGCAAGGGGCGATCCACCTGCAGCTCCACAACATTGGCCGCAATGTGGCAAATGTGGCCAACAGGATAGAGCGCATGACGAAGGCCATGGAGGCCAACACTGCTGCGCTCATATCGCAGCGCAACACCGCCCGCCGCCGCCACCGGCAGCTACTTACGCGGCTGTCAGCCTACACCCGCTCAAACTATGTAATTGGGAATGCCACCTCCCAGCTCTCACGACGGTCCCTGGTGCAGCAGCAGAAGATGGTCCAATGCTGCGAGGATGTGGCACGGGTCTTGGAGCAGGTCACCACTGCCGTACTGGCACTCCATCCTACTGGGCCAGGCATTGTCGGGGGGGACCACACCAGTGAGGGCACCTCCAGTGTCAGCAGCCTGTCTGCCTCACAGGTTGGCGTGTTACGCCGCAGCACCAGGCCCACTGCAGGGTCACGTGCCGACCCAGAAGAAGAGCCAGAGAGGCGATTGGGTGCTGCGCGCCGGAGGCGCACTTGAGTTTCATGTACATTGGCTGGGACATGCTGATGATACAGGCATGTCCTGTGTTTTGTTTGGAGCATTATGGTGCAATACTGCTTGCATTTAAAGAATAGAAACATAACATTATTATTGTGCCTTCAACAATAATATTTATTCAAGCATCATACATCGGTCTCCTGTCCTTATTTCCATTGGCATGCAATTGTGATTTGTTGGGTGAGGGGAGTGAGTGCACTAGAAACTGTTCATTGTGATGTGGTTGCGGCGTCTGTGTCCTTCAGCTGGGTTCTCCCCGTGTGCATGACGCACATGTGCAGGTGGCTGGTCGTCCCCTTCCGACTCACTGCCAGAGATCTCTACATGTATCCGGCGCTTGGTAGCAATGTTGTGTAGTATTGCACACACAACCACAATGCAGCAGCACACATCAGGACTGTAGTACATGGCCCCACCAGTCTTGTGCAGTATGCAGAATCTGCTCTTCAGTAGCTCAATGCAATTCCTTGTGCGTATGTGTGCTACATTGTAACGCAGTTGCTGTGGTGTAGCAGGGTTGAGGTATGGGGTGAGGAGGTATTCACGGAGGGCGTAGCCACTGTCACCTGAATGAGAGGAGCAGAGGGTGAGTGCCTGTGCAACCCAGCTACTTCATCGCAGTGTAACATTGTGGGCAAAGTGTACTTACCAAGTAGGTGTCCTTCACCAAAGTCTCCCCTGGTCAGTCGTGTGTGGAGGCCGCAGTGCCGGAATATGAAGGAGTCATGTGTACTCCCCGGGTACTGTGCCACTATGTCCGTGATGTATGTCTTAGCATTGCAGACCATCTGGATGTTGAGGGAGTGGTAGGACTTGCGATTGCGGTACATGTACTCCGTTGCAGCTGGTGGGCAGATGTGGATGTGGGTACAGTCAATGCATTCTATCACATGTGGGAAATGCGCAACATTGCAGAATTGATGCCTGGTCTCATCCAAATCCTGTTGGCTGGTGGGAAATTTGATGTGGTGGTGTAGCTGGGTCAGCATTGCGTCAAGGAAACTCCCTAGCCAGCGGGACATGGTGGGCTGGGATATCCCCCCAGCAGTCGCAGCTATCCCCTGGAAGCTCCCGGAGGCCAGGAGGGGCAGGCTACACAATACCTGGACATGTGTGGGCACGGCATTGGTCCGCCTTGTTGGGTGCTGCATCGGGGGGTCAAGGTCCTGAATTAGCTTGATGATCATTGGCCCATTCAGTCGGTACTTTGCGTATATTTGCTCTCTGGTTTGGCCCAGCAGGGTGACCCGCTGGCGGAATATCCTATCCTGGATTCTGCGTCTCCTCCGTGCTGCTCGCTGTAGCCTTCGCTGCCTGACCACCATGTAGAGTCCTGGCATTGTGAGACTCCTTATGCTGATGCTGCATCTCCTTAAGTGTGTTTGGTCAGGCCTGCACCTGTTACTAATTGGGCAACGGATTTTAACATTTTTTTTTACAATGGCTTTGAAGGTTACCACCTGCTTTGGGTTGTCTTTAAATTGCGCCTCGCAAACAGCGATTTTGTTTTTTTTCGCTATTTGAGATTTTTCATGATTACAGATTGCGATAGTATTGCGAAATCGCTATTTTATTCGCAGATCACAAATTCCGATTCGCTAAAGGTGTACTGCCGGCATTCTGCGAATCTTTTAGCGATTTCGCGATTCTGTGTTAGCGATTTCGCAATTTTCGTGGTGAATACCGATTTAGGAAATTGCGCTTGCAATAGCATTTTCGCAGCTATTGCGAGCGCAATTTTGCTTCATGAATCAGGCTGTATGTTCCTGGCAAAAGCAACTATCTGGTGCAATAAACTAAATTGTGGTCTTGTTAAATAAAACCTAAACTTCCTGTTTGGAAACCAAGACACATAAGGCTCACACCCCTGTGTCAAATTAATTGTGTTTAAAGTGCAGCTTGCAAACTGGTTATCAAAACCCGCCTGGTGGGCTCTACCTTGCCTATACCAAAATGCCTCCTTTTACAATGGAAATGGCCCTGGAGTCAAGTTTGCCAGATTTTTGGCATAATTCTGCAGGACCAACTCTAGGATTTTTTTTTTCAAACGAATCCAGTACTTCCTTGGAGAGTTGGGCATCAGGGTTCCCCATAATCCTCAGCCATAAGAGTAGAGGTGCCTGTTTATCCTTCCAGTTACAGGTGTTAAGCCCCGCTCTGATAGGCTCATAAAGGCAGGGCATGATTGGGGAACATCCAATAACCTACAAACAAACGTGTTTTCTGCCTGCTGAATTGGTAGGGCTTTGTATCCCCAGAGCCCTGCCCCATGAGTCGCCACTGAAACACATTTACTCTGATAGATCTTTGTCAGTTCTTTGATCTGTTTCTGTCATAACCTCTTTGCAAATGATTGATTGGTTAATGTAGGCTCTGCCAGGTTAGGTTTTGATCAAAAGAAGGAGCCAGGTAATTAAAATACTTCACTCTGTGAATTTCTGTGCCCCCCAAAAAAAGGTCATAGTCTTCATATTTTTTAGGGCCCAAGCTCATTTGAAAATATTAAACCTTCAATAAAGAAATGTAAACCATGAATACGCATTCCTGTCCTTTTACCATCTCCCCACACTAGGAATGACAGGGGGATGCGGCAGAAACAAGGGGGGGGGGGGGCCTAGTCCGGTCAGGTCCGGTCACGAACGGGCACAAACAGGCCGGCCCTTGGCCCGGGCTTCGCCCGGCGTCGCTCCTGCGCACTTCCGCGCACTCCCGCGCAGCGGGATGCTGTATCCTATAGGTAGGGAGGGTTACGGGCTGTGGGCGGAGCAACAGGGAGAGCGGACCAGGTGATGGCTCTAGGTCAGGCAGGGACTCCTGGGAGATGGAGTCCCTGCAACGCTCGCAGCCCTGATGCTACCTTCCAATAGAAGCCCACGGTCGTCAGCTCCTTCTAACCCTCCTCAGTGCCTCTGCCCCAAATCACGAAGTGGCACCCCCGGAGCGGGTGCGGCGAGGTAGGGAAAGAAATGTAGCCACAGCAGTTGCCCGAGCAGATACGATTCCCCACGGGACCAATTCATCCACGATACTCCCACAAAGAGAGTGCAGGCTGGTGGTTGAAATCCCCTCGGGTGGGCTGTGGGCGGGCCCACTCTTGGATACTAGCTAGCATACAACATGGGACTGACAAATTAACGCTGCAAGTGAGAGTGGGTATGGGCAGAAATCAGTGTGTGAGTCTAAAAACCTACTAATCAGTCAAATGCTTGTGACCACAACATCTTTCCAAGGCATGTTGCATGACGTACCCATGCAGAGACATTGTATGTGAACACATGATTTGCACTGTGTACAATTTCTATAATGATTGCCACATCCCCTACTCACCACTGTCTGATAATTAGATGTTGTAAAGTCACGGGCAAACAGACACATCCCTGCCCATAGGTAAGACACCTACCCTCACACATTGCCAAACACTGCTAGCAAAGACATTACCTGAGCACACATGCTAATTTCCACACAGTAAATCATGACGTAGACATGTAGGTATCAAACAATGACATTTAGTATCAATCGAAAAGTAAAATAATATAAATCTACCTCCCCTATACTAACTAACCATACTAACCTAAAATACACTGTCTTATCATACCTACTATCTAAAACTAACTTAAGTTAATCCATGTTACTCTACACATGTAGCACGACATGATAAACATCAACCACTTACCCCTTTCCCATAAGCCATGTCTTCACATAATGACAACAGAAACTACACCTAACCATAAACAACATACACAGAATCCTAAACAATCATATTTTTGTTGTGTTTTTGTAAAATCTAATATTTCTTTTGGAGAGGATTTATACACATATAAAACACATCAACCCCCATCTCAATTAAATAAAAAGTAACCCTACCAACTACATTTTTCTACAAAACCCCTAAAACCACTACTTCTACAGTATCACTTTCACTACACTACCCTAAACTGAGCTATAAAACATGATGACCCACTTTGAAACTATTTGCAGGGCAAAGGGCAGAAAGGCTCCCTGTGGTTAACGTGGCCTGGGTCTTCCCACTGCCTATTTCAGTTCTCGGGGGAGTGTAAATGCCTGGTCTATCTTGTTTTCCAATACAGCCACCCAGGTGTTTAAGTATTAAAGGTCCTTTTTCAGTTCCAGCTCAAATGAGCTAAGCCCTGGTTTGACCTGAGGTATGGGGTCAGGTGATTGGGATGGTCCACTGTTAGAAGGCCTGGGTACAGCTGCCTTGGAGGAACCTGATTGTTCATTCCTGCCTGAGCTCCTCTCCTCCCAGGTTGGTGGTACTAGACAAAAGCTTCTCCACTCCCCTTGAGACTTCTCCTCCTTGTATCATTTTTTCATGGCCCGTCTGCCTTTGCAACTCATCTGAACATGAAACAACAAATAGAGCAGCATTACAAGATTCAAGGCACGTTTGGGGATAAAACAATTGTTTTCAAGAAGGATAATACATAAGGTAAATACCAATGATAAGAAACAAAAAACATATATAAAAAGGCCAATGGATCTGAGGCTAAAAACTACAAAGATGTTTAAAAGAATGAAAGGATATCCTATAGAAAACCTGCGTTTTCTCCCCATAACGATCAAAAGACTGGTACTGCGCACTCTTACGCAGTTTGCTTTGACGAGGCCTGGTGACCTTTATCCCGGATGGCCACATTTTCTCCCCCTCCGAAGACACACAACTTACTCCTAGTAGCATTATGGACAAATGTGTTCTGGGCCGTATCCGTTCTGCTCTTCGAGACACTTTTCTGATGTTTCCAATCGAGCCAGCTTCATTATCCTCACTGCCGTTGATCATAGATAGCGCGGACAGCTCGCACCAGATCTCCAAGTTTTATAAGGCATGTGCCCTACTGAATCCTGTAGGAGATGACAAAATCCGTAGCACATGGTAGTTCTCAAGTCTTTCTCCCTACACTGATGACCAATGGGCTTACTGCTGTTTGGTTACACATGACGTCTCCCTGAATAGCAGGTACAAACTGCTACACTTCAAATTTCTACACTGTATCTATTTCACTGCAGCTCTGGCTCACAAAATAGACCCAGCTACCGGGCCGCATACATGTCACAAATGCTCCGCGCCGCATGTAGACTTTGCACACCTCTCCTGGACATGCCCTAACCTGCAAAGTTATTGGGAACAGGTTTACCACACATTAAGCCAGATGTTACACATTCCCCTGGCCCCAATTCCGGAAGTGGCACTACTAGAATATACATTTATATTTCCCAAGAAAGTCCGCAGATTTGCGTTGCTTAACCTATTATTAGCCAAGAAGGAAGGCTAATTACTGGGTGTGGAGGATTTCCTCAAATATTCAGGGTTGGTTGCGCAGTCTTGCCTATTGCAATGTGAACAGTGAACTTTATGTAAGTCTGATGCCCAGGACATCTCGCCACAAAGATATGTGGGGGCCCTACAAGTCCTATGTTGAGACGCTCAGGCAGGAGCCTGAATCCTCACTAGAACGTGGCATAACCCCTGAAGGGGTTGGGTGAGCACACATTCACAACTGTATGGATTTTTATGTATGCAAATCAGTGAATAACGCAATTACTTGTTGATTTCGGGGAGTGGAAACGCTCTGTTGATGCTTCCTTGTTGTTATACAATGAATGGGATTGGCCAGAGGGACCCTTACATACTGTACGATTATTATTGCAAATGATTATTCGTATATGGTAACTGGTTGAATATACTTACGCAAAGAATAAGACACTATCTAGGTACGTTGGTGACAATCGATGACCAAGAACATTTTTTCGAATATGTAACTGTGATTCTTTTGTAAGATTCACATGGAAAAATAAAGTTATGAAAAAAAAATGAAAGGAGATCAGTTTCCAACATACAAATATAATAATGGTAGGGAATTTATATTGAACCCTATTTGTTTCTTAGCCCCAATTACCTGCTACTATGCAAATGTTTTCATTTTCCTGCCGTTGAAATTGATCAATGGCCTCCTTATAGGAGTTTGTGTTAAAGCAAATAAAAAAGGGAAATAGATATTGTTTCCTAACATGAGCATACAGGGTGCAAAATACAATAACGTGCAGTATGCTTTCAGTGGCAGTATTGATGCCCGGATATTTGGTCAGCGGCTCTCCCAGGACTATCAGCCTGATTCATGAAAACAGAATTCTGCGATTTTTAAATTGAGATTTACAGCGAATCGCAATTTAGAAATCGCAGACCGGCATTCATAAAAATTAGCGAGAAAATAAAGCGATTCGCACGCGGCCGCAAAAAGCGTTAGATTTTCTAAAATCGCAGAAAAATCGCTATTTCCGTCACCATCCGTGTAGGAATTGCGAAATCGCTAATTGCGATATCGCTAATTGCGAGATCGCTAAATGCAATCTCGCAAAATCGCGAGATCGCAAAAACGGGAAGTCGCATTTCGAGCACAGTGATGACATCACAACCAGGAAGCAGCCAGTTCCCACCCCCATTCAGAACACTGAGGCTGATCTCGAGGCTGCATCTCACTGAGCTCCTTCCAGGACACCTCCAAACTTGAAAATCCTTTTCTTCTGTGACTGCAGCAATGGCAGAGGATGCAGCACCAGGGCCCAGCGACACCGGGCGCAAGCGGAACCTCAAATTCTCTGAGCAGGAGTTGGAGCACCTGATTGATGGAGTGGTTGATAACCACCCAAAACTTTTTGGAAAGGACTCCAGGAGGGTGCCTGAGGCGGAGAAACGCCGACTCTGGCTTGGGATAGCCGCAAAAGTCAACTCTGTGGGCGTGGCACACAGGTTGCTGGAGGAGCTGAAAAAGAGGTGGTACGACCTCCGACGTCGTGCCAAGGAAAGGGTGGCAGAGAGGCTGGGCGAGACCCTGGCTACTGGAGGCGGAGATCCTACAGTCCCTCCCAACACCCCCTTGGAGGGCCGCGTGGAGGACACTCTTGAGCCAGAGGCGTGCATAGGGGTCATCAATCTGGACTCATCCTGGCCCACCCAAAACAGCCAAGGTAAGTGGCATGCGACTGCGACCCTGTCCCCTAACAATGGCCATGACCCTATAGCCTCCCGTAATCATCCCAAGTCATGCAATCCATGCACATTAGGTCATGCCCAAAAGCATTGTGGGACATGTAGTCTGCCCACAATGTACAAGAACCCCAATGCAGCCAGACATGTCCCAAAGTACGCAATGCCACAGGCAGTCAGGGAATGTCATCCTGCATGCATGTAGCAACTGCACGTGTGACAGATACATGCAATTAATGTACTTCCACTTCCCCTCACAGGTGGCGCTGACAACAGCAGCGACAGCGACAGGCTGCTCATTGACGAGGCACCAGAGGATGCAGAGGAGGTGCCAACAGCGACACATCCTGCACCATCAGGCGCTGCACCTATCCCCGCAGCCAGGGCAACACCATCTGCGCCAGCACCATCAGGCGCAGCACCTATCTCCGCAGCCAGGGCAACACCATCTGCGCCAGTACCATCAGGCGCTGCGCCTATCCCCGCAGCCAGGGCAACACCATCTGCGCCAGCACTATCAGGCGCTGCACCTATGACAACCACCACTCCACCACCAGCTGGACCCTCTACATCTGGTGCAGCTACTGAGGTGACAGTGCGCACACCCACTGTGGCCAGCCAGCACAGCAGGCGTGGCAGGGCTCGCCAGCAGAACACAGTACGCAGCGGCAGGAGGGGGATGGCTGTGCGTGTGCCAGGCCTGAGCATAGAGCGCCAATGCTACGCATCCACCAACTGCAGGCACGACGGCAAGGGGCGATCCAACTGCAGCTCCACAACATTGGCCGCAATGTGGCAAATGTGGCCAACAGGATAGAGCGCATGACGAAGGCCATGGAGGCCAACACTGCTGCGCTCATATCGCAGCGCAACACCGCCCGCCGCCGCCACCGGCAGCTACTTACGCGGCTGTCAGCCTACACCCGCTCAAACTATGTAATTGGGAATGCCACCTCCCAGCTCTCACGACGGTCCCTGGTGCAGCAGCAGAAGATGGTCCAATGCTGCGAGGATGTGGCACGGGTCTTGGAGCAGGTCACCACTGCCGTACTGGCACTCCATCCTACTGGGCCAGGCATTGTCGGGGGGGACCACACCAGTGAGGGCACCTCCAGTGTCAGCAGCCTGTCTGCCTCACAGGTTGGCGTGTTACGCCGCAGCACCAGGCCCACTGCAGGGTCACGTGCCGACCCAGAAGAAGAGCCAGAGAGGCGATTGGGTGCTGCGCGCCGGAGGCGCACTTGAGTTTCATGTACATTGGCTGGGACATGCTGATGATACAGGCATGTCCTGTGTTTTGTTTGGAGCATTATGGTGCAATACTGCTTGCATTTAAAGAATAGAAACATAACATTATTATTGTGCCTTCAACAATAATATTTATTCAAGCATCATACATCGGTCTCCTGTCCTTATTTCCATTGGCATGCAATTGTGATTTGTTGGGTGAGGGGAGTGGGTGCACTAGAAACTGTTCATTGTGATGTGGTTGCGGCGTCTGTGTCCTTCAGCTGGGTTCTCCCTGTGTGCATGACGCACATGTGCAGGTGGCTGGTCGTCCCCTTCCGACTCACTGCCAGAGATCTCTACATGTATCCGGCGCTTGGTAGCAATGTTGTGTAGTATTGCACACACAACCACAATGCAGCAGCACACATCAGGACTGTAGTACATGGCCCCACCAGTCTTGTGCAGTATGCAGAATCTGCTCTTCAGTAGCTCAATGCAATTCCTTGTGCGTATGTGTGCTACATTGTAACGCAGTTGCTGTGGTGTAGCAGGGTTGAGGTATGGGGTGAGGAGGTATTCACGGAGGGCGTAGCCACTGTCACCTGAATGAGAGGAGCAGAGGGTGAGTGCCTGTGCAACCCAGCTACTTCATCGCAGTGTAACATTGTGGGCAAAGTGTACTTACCAAGTAGGTGTCCTTCACCAAAGTCTCCCCTGGTCAGTCGTGTGTGGAGGCCGCAGTGCCGGAATATGAAGGAGTCATGTGTACTCCCCGGGTACTGTGCCACTATGTCCGTGATGTATGTCTTAGCATTGCAGACCATCTGGATGTTGAGGGAGTGGTAGGACTTGCGATTGCGGTACATGTACTCCGTTGCAGCTGGTGGGCAGATGTGGATGTGGGTACAGTCAATGCATTCTATCACATGTGGGAAATGCGCAACATTGCAGAATTGATGCCTGGTCTCATCCAAATCCTGTTGGCTGGTGGGAAATTTGATGTGGTGGTGTAGCTGGGTCAGCATTGCGTCAAGGAAACTCCCTAGCCAGCGGGACATGGTGGGCTGGGATATCCCCCCAGCAGTCGCAGCTATCCCCTGGAAGCTCCCGGAGGCCAGGAGGGGCAGGCTACACAATACCTGGACATGTGTGGGCACGGCATTGGTCCGCCTTGTTGGGTGCTGCATCGGGGGGTCAAGGTCCTAAATTAGCTTGATGATCATTGGCCCATTCAGTCGGTACTTTGCGTATATTTGCTCTCTGGTTTGGCCCAGCAGGGTGACCCGCTGGCGGAATATCCTATCCTGGATTCTGCGTCTCCTCCGTGCTGCTCGCTGTAGCCTTCGCTGCCTGACCACCATGTAGAGTCCTGGCATTGTGAGACTCCTTATGCTGATGCTGCATCTCCTTAAGTGTGTTTGGTCAGGCCTGCACCTGTTACTAATTGGGCAACGGATTTTAACATTTTTTTTTACAATGGCTTTGAAGGTTACCACCTGCTTTGGGTTGTCTTTAAATTGCGCCTCGCAAACAGCGATTTTGTTTTTTTTCGCTATTTGAGATTTTTCATGATTACAGATTGCGATAGTATTGCGAAATCGCTATTTTATTCGCAGATCACAAATTCCGATTCGCTAAAGGTGTACTGCCGGCATTCTGCGAATCTTTTAGCGATTTCGCGATTCTGTGTTAGCGATTTCGCAATTTTCGTGGTGAATACCGATTTAGGAAATTGCGCTTGCAATAGCATTTTCGCAGCTATTGCGAGCGCAATTTTGCTTCATGAATCAGGCTGTATGTTCCTGGCAAAAGCAACTATCTGGTGCAATAAACTAAATTGTGGTCTTGTTAAATAAAACCTAAACTTCCTGTTTGGAAACCAAGACACATAAGGCTCACACCCCTGTGTCAAATTAATTGTGTTTAAAGTGCAGCTTGCAAACTGGTTATCAAAACCCGCCTGGTGGGCTCTACCTTGCCTATACCAAAATGCCTCCTTTTACAATGGAAATGGCCCTGGAGTCAAGTTTGCCAGATTTTTGGCATAATTCTGCAGGACCAACTCTAGGATTTTTTTTTTCAAACGAATCCAGTACTTCCTTGGAGAGTTGGGCATCAGGGTTCCCCATAATCCTCAGCCATAAGAGTAGAGGTGCCTGTTTATCCTTCCAGTTACAGGTGTTAAGCCCCGCTCTGATAGGCTCATAAAGGCAGGGCATGATTGGGGAACATCCAATAACCTACAAACAAACGTGTTTTCTGCCTGCTGAATTGGTAGGGCTTTGTATCCCCAGAGCCCTGCCCCATGAGTCGCCACTGAAACACATTTACTCTGATAGATCTTTGTCAGTTCTTTGATCTGTTTCTGTCATAACCTCTTTGCAAATGATTGATTGGTTAATGTAGGCTCTGCCAGGTTAGGTTTTGATCAAAAGAAGGAGCCAGGTAATTAAAATACTTCACTCTGTGAATTTCTGTGCCCCCCAAAAAAAGGTCATAGTCTTCATATTTTTTAGGGCCCAAGCTCATTTGAAAATATTAAACCTTCAATAAAGAAATGTAAACCATGAATACGCATTCCTGTCCTTTTACCTTGTGCTGGTGCCATTTCAGCGGGCTAGGACCAATGCAGGCACCCTGGTTCCATGGTATAAGGGTGCATGCATTGTCGCCAGGATTGTTCTTGTGCAGGAAGGGGCATCTTCCTGCAAAATGACAATCCTGAGATGCTTTTTCCTCTTCCTTTGTGTCCTGCAGAATACAGCACTGTAGTATGCTTGTAGTAGAAATCAGAGATGTAATCCAAGAAGTTAGTTAACCATAAGGGGTTTATTAGATAAGAGTAAATCAACCCACGACCAGTAAAGTTGAGTAACAGGCTTGCAATGGTCATGACATATCTATTATGGCATTCTAAGAACATAGAATAAGAACTCATGTACAACATTCCTTAAAGAGCAAGTATAACAAGTGCAGTACATACTACACATCCTTCCCCTAATAAATAAAGCAGAATTGCAGATAAAAATACAGTAAGATAAAATACACATACATAGGAAAAGAGAAAACAAAAAAAAGAAACATTAATTCAAAACATAATCATGGAGTCTCACAGGAACAGATCTGATTCTGCGACTGAGATCCCTACCATCCCCCGCACCAATGGAATTGGAAACAGGTTGTAAAGTGGGAAGAGGCGTAAGATTATTTGAATCACCATATGCTAAAAGTGAAGAATCAGGAACAACATTAGCAGAACGATTTACAGGAACAGATGGAACAGATGGAAACATTGAGGATTCTCCAACACCAAACCAATCAGTACTAAGATCATCGGATAAGTCCGAGGTCTGCTTGTTGGAAGAAATAATCCTCGCTTGTTGATCAGAAATCTTAATGAGAGCATTCTTGTTCCACCAACCCCTTTCAAATAAAAGAGCTGCAGAACGAGAGACTTTTAAGACTTTAACAGGAGCAGAAAATTTGGATTGCCCCTTAGTGATTTTAACAGGTTTCTTAATGATGACCCAATCACCAGAAACAAGAGGCTTTTCTGTAACATGCATGCGTTTGTCGTAATTACCTTTATAACTGTCCTGTTTGGTTTTAACATGTTCACGAATCTTAGCTAAATCCACATTGACAAGAGAACTCTTCATCAACCAAGAAGGATTCAATCTAGAAGTAGGAATCCTGCCTCGAAGTACAACAAAAGGGGATACTCCTGTGGTACTGTGCGGGGTACAATTATAGTTCCAGATTTTCTCGTTAAGAAATTCAGAAATATCAAGTTTATTGGCACAAGCTGTTTGAACAGCTTCCTTCAATAAACGGTTTGCTCTCTCTACAAGACCATTAGATGCTGGACTGTAAAGAGGAACTAAAATGTGCTTAATATCTAAATTATCTAAAAACATATTCATCTCTTGTGAAACAAAGTGCGAACCGTTATCGGAAACAATTTCATGTGGAGTACCATCAATGACAAACAAACTCTTTAAAAATGAAACCACAGCAACCGAATTAGGATTCTTAACCAAAGAAAAATAGATCCATTTAGAAAAGTAATCAATGGCCACAATCAAGAATTTGAGATTATCATTAAAAACAGAAAATGGGCCAGAAAAATCGATGGCAATTTTCTGCCAAGGAGCCTCAGGCCATTCTACTTGAACGAGAGGTGAATTGGATAACTTCCAATGTTTATCAGAGCATAAACACTGTGGACATTGGTTGACAAATGATCTTACCTGATTATCAATACCAGGCCACCAATAAGTGGTTTTAATCTTATTAGTGGTACCAGTGATCCCAGGATGGGTTTCATGTGCTACAGAAATAATAGGTTGTCTGATGCCAACAGGTGGGACAAATTTGTCTTGCCTAAACAAAATGTCACCCGACACAGACAATTCAGATGCAACTTGTGCATAATGTTTCTCCTCCATTGACATACTTCTATCCCTGGGCCAACCTTTAATCAAAAATCTCTTAACATTCAGTAGGCAAGAATCGTTTTCCATGCCATTTAACCAATCTTGTTTAGTGATTTTAGTACCTTGAAGAGCATCATCAACAGCAAAAACACACTCTAAGTCAGAATTGACTGAGTTACATGTGGATAAAGGAATGCGTGATAAACAATCCGCACGAATGTTTTTGCCACCAGGTAAATATTTTATCTCAAAATTGAATTCTTGGAGACGTGCCAATAATCTAACTAAACGAGAAGAAGCTCTATTGGAGGAACTTTCGCCAAGCATATAAATTAAAGGCTTGTGGTCTGTGTATAAAAGAAATCTGGTTCCCCAAATGTACATTTTAAATTTTTCGACAGACCATGAACAAGCTAAAGCTTCTCGCTCTATAGTACTGTAATTGACTTCAGCGGAAGTCAAAGAACGAGAAGCAAATGCAATGGTGCATTCCTCACCATTAATCATTTGACTAAGGACAGCTCCGAGACCACGGGAGCTAGCATCAACAGTAATGATGCTTTGAACACCATGGGAAAAGGGCTTGATGGCAGGAGCAGAGAGAATCATATTTTTGATGGAGTCAAAAGCAGATTGAGATTCAGAGGACCACACATATTTTGCATGTTTTTTTAACAGATCTCTAAGAGGTTGGACTACAAGTGCATAGCTCCTGACAAAACGAGCGTAATATTCACTCAACCCCAAGAATGCTCTCAACGAGTCTTTATCTAAAGGAGAGGGAGCATTTTTAATAGAGTCCAACAAAGAAGATTTGGGTTTAATGCCATCTTTTGAGAGGTTGTGGCCTAAATAATCAACCTCATTAGCTAAAAATTTACATTTCTTCTTGTTGATGGTAAGACCATGACTTTGTAGTGATTTTAAAACATACTCCATCAATATGTAATGTTGATCCAGAGATTCAGAATGAACCAAAATGTCATCCTGGAACGCTTGAATTCCTGGACAATTATAAAAAATGGAGTCCATTAATCTTTGAAATATACTGGCTGCAGAAGCAAGCCCAAATGGTAACCTTTTATACATATACACACCAAAAGGTGTAACAAACGTTGTAAGAGGTTGAGATTCTAAAGATAATGGAATTTGGTGGTACGCTGAGCGCAAATCAATAGTGGAAAAATATTTGCTACTACCGATATTGGCCAGCATATCATGGATTTTTGGCAAGGGATGTACATCAATGACAATGTTGCGATTGAGCACCCGCAGGTCTGCACATAAACGAATTTCCCCAGAAGGTTTTCGTGCTACGACGGCAGCAGAAACCCATTCTGAAGATTCAATTGGACAAATAATGTCTTGAGCAATAAGAGATTCAATGTGCTTTCTTAAGTCCTCTCTAACAGACAGAGGAACCGGACGTACCTTTTGGATAACAGGACAAGCGTTGTCTTTTAATTTAATATTATGCTCAACATTTTTTACCAAACCAATCCTGTCTTCAAATACAACCTTGTATTTTTCTAAAACATTGCAAAGAATGGAATCATTACAATAATCAAAAACAGATAGTATAGGTAGATCACCCAAGGCCACAGGTTCAGGATGACCAGGCTTTAAAATAATGCCAAGTCTGGCCTGATCTTGCCAGCCTAAAATATCCCGGCCATTCTGTGCAACATAAATTTTTGTATAAATCACACGCCCTTTAAAATCAATGTTATCAGGAAAATATCCACGCATGGTTATATCAAAACCCCCAAAAGCTTTGGGATTAACATCAGTAGCAAGTAATTCTTTGTTATTCCAAGAGCACTGAAAAGTAGTTTCATCCAAAATGGTAATAGGAGATCCTGAGTCAGCCATAACCTGTATAGTCTGAATGCCAATTGAAATTGTGCAAATAGGACCCTTAATACTGAAATCACATAAAGCATTAATCTGAATGAAGGAAATGGAAGAAAGATTTAACGCATCGCAAATCTCTTCTTCAGAATAAACCATATTGACCTTAGACTTATCTTTAGGTAAACGACACGATGCAGCAAAATGACCTATACGTTTACAATTTGAACACCTTTTACCTTGTGCTGGACACTTAGGGTTGTTTCCTACATGAAATTTTGAACCGCACCTGTAACAAAATACATTAGATTTTGGTTCATAAACTTTTTTGCCAGTATTGCGGTTAGAAACAACATTAACATTACAATTATCACCAGATGCCTGCGAAACATTACAAATACTTGAAGAAGTGGCATGCTCAGCTAAAATTTTTGAGGAAACAACGGAACACTCAATGCTTTTCGCAATTACAATAACTTCATCTAATGTTGGATTTTTACATGTCAAGATCCGCTCCTGGATTTTCTTATTGAAGCAATTAAATACTAACTGATCACGTAGAGCAGTTTCTAAATATGTACCAAATTCGCATTTTGATGCAAGAACACGTAGAGTTGCCACATAGTCTTCTATAGACTCTTCTTGTAACTGTTTCCCTTTGAAGAACATATGTCTCTCAACCATGACTGATGGATCATCTTTAAACTGTTTGCCCAGACGCGTTAATGCCTCGGTGTACACATTCCATGAGTCATCATCAGCTGGAGCTTGAACAACTGCTAAATTGTCAAATAATTGTTGGCCAGCATCTCCTAAATGATTGAAAAGAATAGCTCTTTTTCTGGATGCAGGATAATCTAAAGCATCTATAGCTTCCAAATAGTTTGTAAATACTCGTAGCCATTTGTGCCATGGTGTTGGAGGCTTGCCAGGAACAATTAAAAATGAAGGAGGTGCTACAATCCCATTGTTGTTATTACCTGAAACAGCCATATTAAAGTAAAAATATATAAAACAAAACGATTTTAATAAACTTCTTACTTGTCAGCCTTTGAGTGAAATGTCCGGTAAAACGATCTTTTTGTCCAGACAAGAAGCGACTATAACCTTAATAATCGCGTCGCGTTGACAAGCAGTTCAATTGAAAAATGGCCGCCGACGTGTTTGACAAGTTGACTCTGAGCGCTGAAAGCGTAAACAAAGGAGGAGCGCATTCAGATTACGGATTACGATGGGCGCATTCCAGAGTGACGTCGTATTAGTCGACGTGCTGCGCGTGTACCAGAAGCGCGAGAAGAAACAACAAGTCAGCTTGGTTTGCGAGAGTAGAACGCTTCTCGCATTTGAATAAACGGTACGATCAGGGCAGCGTTTCCAAGATAGCTTTCAGGTAAATTTTTGACGAAGAAAAATAACTCACAGTTTTAGTAGAAGTAGTCCCAATAAATGAGAACGATGTTTCGAAGGCAAAATCCAATTTGCTTGAAACGGTGGAGCAAGTGACTTTAAAGTTCACAAGTCGAACTGCTCACGTCGGTGGGTTTGACTCTTACAAGCTTCAAATCGCTTGTAGTAGAAACCAGAGATGTAATCCAAGAAGTTAGTTAAACATAAGGGGTTTATTAGATAAGAGTAAATCAACCCACGACCAGTAAAGTTGAGTAACAGGCTTGCAATGGTCATGACATATCTATTATGGCATTCTAAGAACATAGAATAAGAACTCATGTACAACATTCCTTAAAGAGCAAGTATAACAAGTGCAGTACATACTACAAGCACACAAAGAAAGAAATCATAATTTGAAATGACAGAGTATTCTTATAATAAAGCAGATAGATGTTTGTATAGATACATGTATAATAGCTCTGAATATTTTTGACATTAATTTCATAATGAAATCTGCAGTTCAGTCTGGTTGAATATTCAGAGCTTCACCAAGCTTAGAAAGTTGAAAACACAGAGATGTTTACATATTTGAATTGATTTTCTGCTCACACACTAATGTATTGTTTCTTGCATCAACCTAGTTCTGCCTCCATTCCAACCATCCCATCTTGTACGTTTCTATACAGGATTTCTGCAACATTATTAATAGTGTATATATTTTAAATATTGAAACAGTAATTTGCACTTCCTGCTATTATTTAACCCATGTACATTTAAAAACAGGATGTGTACCATAATTGTAGTCTCCTTTTAATGAAGAAAAGAGAAAAATAACCATCCCATAAATCCTTTCACATGTCTTTTTTCCCTTCTTCCCAATAGCTCCCCTAAATCCATCCCACCTACCGGTCAAGAAGAGAAACCATGTCCATTCGCATCTCTGTAATGCTACCCTTTCCTTCCCATCTATGAATGTACACAAGGACATCAGACTGATATTGGGATGGTAATCTAGAATGAACCCACAGCTCATGATGAACAGATGTACAATGGAACAGCTTTAAAGCAGTCCTGGTACCAAAGTGGGATGCCCGCTTTCACCTCTATGGCTTGCACTTTTCATAGAGATGTTTGCCAATAAACCCAAGAGGATAAACTTCAACACCAGTGTTTCCTAAACTGTGGCTCACTAGTCGATTTTTGGTGGGATACTGAAACTCAAAGCAATTATTAAACATGCCTTTAAATTCAGTATTCCTGGTCTCCTTTTGTCAACGGTTCAAAGACAAATGTCAAATATCAGGGTATGACTTCTGCTGCTTCTTTTCTTAACATGGTGAATTGTATTTTTAAACGCCTCTCACTTTGAAGTCAGAGAAACAAGAGTAAAGTGAATTATGTGGCAATCTGGCTGTAGGACATCAAGCCTGAAAGGATAGACGGTACGGCATCATTGTTATTTCGAAACCCACAACAAAATGTAAATACCTGTAAATGAACTGTACACATTCATCAGTTAAGAAAGCAAAAATAAAGCAACTTTTTTGTAATTTTGAAGTGTGATGGAAACAAAGACTACATTAGGATCTGAGTAAATCAAGACACTTTCGTTAGAGATGCACACATAATAAATATTTATTGAAACCCAATTTTCACACATTATCATTTGTTTGCAAAGCAGTCTTATCAATAAAAACTGTATGTAGGAGAGTCATAATTTTTTGCCCTGATCACCCCAATTGTTTGACGGATGCAGGTGGTTACTGACTCTGAAAGTTCTGTGGGCTCTGCCAACCAAACCCAGGGCCAGTACTCTGTCTTCGATAGGTGAATGGTAATTGGTATGATTCTAATTGGCACGTGAAGCCTACCTGTAAGTTCCTAGTAAATGGAAATGCATGTACGTTTAGAGACCCCAGAGGACTAAATTAACTAAGGTGTGGACTGGTGAGGTCTCTTCTGTTATTTTAAAGACAGGCCTGCCTTGCTGGTGCTGAGTCCTGGAAACTACTGTCTCAAATTAAGCACTGCCCCAAGGAGAGATTTTCCCCTTTTTGATTTTTGGAGAACAGTGAATTTTGACATATCTCGGGGGACTAGGCAGGGATGCCCTTGCTCTCCATTCCTATTTGCCCTTTACATAAATCCTCTTATTTTAAAACTACTAAAGGCTGAGGCGATTAAACCAGTCACATCGGGCCCCTACCACACAAAAATATTAGGATACGCCGATGACGTGGCAGTAATAACACCACAGCCCACTGAGGCTATACTAGCAATAGAACAAATTACCCAAGCCTTCGGCCAAATATCAGGATACTCTCTAAACAGGGACAAAACGATGGTTATCTGCACAAATAATGTATACTTTATTGATCCCAGAAGGGTAGAATCCGCTGTGTATCTTGGAGTTCGAATTTCTGCCAAAATAGACGAGATTGTGAAAATTAACTATGAACCACTGCTCCAAAAAGTAAAGAAGGATCTCAAAAGGATTGATGGATTACATCTCTCAATCATCGGAAGAGGCAATTTCCTCAAAATGAATATTTTACCCTGGGTCCTATACCTGTTTCGAGTGATCCCTCTTCTAGTGGAAGATAACATTTTAAAGGGATTGGAATCCCAAATGAGTAAATTTGTGTGGGGATATGGGAAGGTAAGGAGATCTATCCGGAAGCTTTCACTACCCACCACTAGAGGAGGACTAGCAATACCGGATCTAAGATTTTATTCATGGGCTGCTCTTCTACAACAGATGATGTTACTATTTCACGTTAAACCGCTGGAAAATGAGGTGGGGGCTAATCACATACCTTCAATCTATGAGTTGTCCATCGCTGATAGGGCTAATGGTCTGTTACTGAAACAGGTTGCACCCTCTTATTATAAGAAAGTAAAGTTCAAGGTTATATCAAACGCATGGGTAGCGTGGAGGAAAATTACGAGATATATGATATAAATATAACAGATATATTTCACTATGGCACTCCTTAATATTACCACCACAAACATACGACATGATTTCTAGATGCTGGGAAATGTTAGGAGTACTAACAATTGGAGATTTTCTGACTCTCACTTATGGTCAAAGATTTCATAAACTTCAATCAAAATTTGCTATTCCGAATAACAGTGTATTCAAATTTATACAAATCAATACAATCTTAAATTCAAAAGCTGCTTATATTTTTCTGGACAATATCCCTTTAATTGATTGTCTGTCTAGATCCACCACTAGGATAGGTACTATCTATGACATCTTAATTGAAAATCACCAAGATGATTTAGAATCTACCGAAGTGGGTTGGTCGAGGAAACTAAATAATCCCAACGTAGATATTGACATGTCGCTGATACTATCGACTCAGCTTTTTATGTCTTCTAACTTGAAAGCTCAATCATATAAAACCATTTATGATTTATATTTTACTCCCGCCAAACTCTACTCTTGGGGGATAAGGCCCACTTCAGAGTGTCCAAGGTGTGGTAAAGCAGCAGCAAACCTGTTACACATGCTCTATGAATGTGATAAACTACTACCACTTAGAACAATGATTGCTGGGTTCTGGCAGGAAGTGTTTCGGGCATCCAGTAGCCGAATCTCCCACCCTCTATATTTTGGGCTACGATAATACTCTGAGCCATACTAAGGCGGAAGAAGTATCACTCTTCCTGGGTACGGCAATATATAGAATAACACTAACAGCCCGTTGCAAGGATGCTGATCCCCCTCACTTTCAGATTTGGCTGTCCCGGCTGTTAGGTATGTACAATCAAGAAAAGGCGATTTTTGCCTGTAAAGGGACAAAGTCTAGAGCACGTGGTATTGAGATCTGGAAACCAACAATAGAGAATGTGGATAAATGAGTGTTATCTGGACCAAACTGTCATAGAATTTTGTCTTTTTATGTTACATCCATGGTATTTCTGTTTTTTTAAACTGTTTTTTGATAATTTCTGAATTCCTTGTTTAAACATTGTTCTCCTCACTGTCTGTATCTGCAACTGCAAATTACCAAATAAAAAAAAAATTTTAAAAAAGAATTTGGGGTAAAAAATATGCTACACTTCGCCGGAAGTGGTCATAGCAGAGGAGGAACCTTTATCCCTATTGACTGTGGTGTTCCCCTACTGCCAGTCAGACCGTTGCGCTTCCCACGTCAGGGAAAGTGTACCCTATTAGCACCACTTTTGTTTTGGAATGGGATGTCCTCTAGTGTATCAAGTTAATTAAGAACGTTTCAAACAAAAACTCAATGCTTGCAGTCCAAGTGTAACGTCTAGACGTTTAATACATTTGAGCATCAGTGCATTTGAAAAAATTCCACTGTATCAAAGTGTACACAAAGAAATGTTTGGTTCTCAAATTTCAAATATCCCAATGCATGCTTAATGTCTCTTCTAATGTCCCTGATGGTGTACTTCCCAATCAGGGAACTAGAAGAGACGCCTGCCTATAACCTACGCTTGAAGCTTATTTTTTATTTTGTCTTTTCTGTTATTCTACAGTAATATATACCCTCTGAAGAAGGACATCAGCTGAAAATGCATTGGGATATTTGAAATGTGAGAATCAAACATATATTTTGATACAGTTGGAATGTCTCCAACTTCACTGTTACTCAAATTAATGAAACTTCTAAGAACTTACTCTTGGATTACAAATATTGAAGATTATTTTTGTTTCAAACTTTCTTGATTAACCAGAGTACATTCCATTCGCGTACAAAAGTGGTGCTAATAAGGGCTGCTTACTTCGGCATGGAACGTGCAATGGTCTCATTGATTCATGCCCAGGATCAGAAGGCGATACTCTAATACACCTAATTAATTTGATAAATAGAAATATCATTAGCTACAACCAATCAACTGCTTCAGCAATCTAATTGAGCCCCGTCCTGCCAGCCCAGAATGGAGGCTAAATATGGGAGCGCTGCAGGAGCTCATCAGAGTAGTGCCTGAAACAAAAGAAGAAGAGGGCCTGCCCTGCTGAACCCTTGGACTGCACCACAGAAGGCTTGCTCTCAAAAGGACTGCACCTGCTGCACAATCAAGGCTCCACAATCAATCAATCAGGCTTTTAAAGCGTGCTACCCATCCATGAGGGTCTCAAGGCACTTGGGTGGGAGGGGGTGCTGCTCTGAATAAGACGAAGAGCCAGGTCTTGGGCTCTTCCTGAAGGTGTGCAGAGTAGGGGAGCACCTGATGCTGACTAGAGCTAATTCCAGGCTTTGGCTGTGATGAAGGAGAAGAAATGTGCCTAACTCAAATGGAAAGGAGTGAACAAACTGATCAGAAACAGGTACAACAGAGTGGGAAGAAGTCACCTGCAAGGCCGAAGACTGTGTAGGAAGGTGGATATCTGACTATGGTTACCCCCAAACTTTTTGCCTGGTGTTTAGCTGGTTTTTGACTTAGTTGGCCTGGAATCCTGCTATTCAGGGCCCCAGGCTAATTGCTCTCTCCTTAAAATGGACTCCATGCACCTTAGGTGCATAACACAATTGGAACTGGTTCACCTTATTGGCCCCTGTAACAGTGTACCCTAGGTACCCAGGGCATAGGTGTTTCCAAGGCCTACCAGGGGCTGCAGCATGTATTGTGCCACCCCTGGCCTGGCCTCCATATTTGACACAACTGGCTCATCACTCAGCTGGGGTAAGTTGGTGTAATCACCTCTTGCTTAGGTGTAGTATCCCTATACCTAACCTAAACTGGACACATATTTTCCTATCAGCCACTCCTATGGAAGGCCTCATCAATGCTGGAGGCAGAGTGCTTGGAAATATGTGAGATGGTGCTCTAGCATGAGCTGAGCCTGTCTGCAGCTGTCGGGAACAACTCCCTTAGCTGTTCCGGGATATTGCCATACCATATACTCTTAAGTGCATTGTAATCCTCGCGAATATTTGCTAACTTTGGTTTGGCTTTATCAAAACATGTCGAGTAAGGTGTCATACGATTTGGAATACTATCCCCTCAACAGTTCTGTCGACGGGGATAGCATTCCACCCTTCTAGAGGGACACGACATGTGTGTAGCCTTACCCCCGGTTAAAGTTAACCAGAGCCTCAGCATCACAAAATGGATGCTGCCACCACAGACACAAGTCTGACCTCCTGCTGCTGGGAGTCCTTCCAGCAAGGGAGGCTTGGACAAAGGGTTTCCTGCCTTGGGAGGTGCGAGCACCACCCCAGACAGGGTTTTGTGTATTGGGTAGGACAGAGCTGAATAGATTGAGACATGCCCGGGGCACACAAGGTGTCCCCGTGCATAAGCCAGTCCAAACCAGTCCTGGGACTTTCCAGACCCAGGCCTGGCGAGGAGCTGGACAAAGGAAAGGGGGTGTAACCGCCCCCCTTCCTGGTCCCACCCAGAGGAGGGACCTAGTAGGTGATCCACCCCTCAGATTGGGAATAAGAGTGGGAGCAGTGCCATTGCACAGCAGATCATCCTAAATCAACTTGAAACTAAGAAGACGACTGGACTTCGACATTCTGCTGCTCAGAAGACTGAAGAGAATCTCCCTTGTGGCCTAGGAGTGGCCACCCTGTGAATACAGGTACCAACCAGCGAATCGACGTCTGCTTTGCCGCTGTCTCCCGCCGGAGCCCGAGCCCAGAGCCTGACAAGACCCAGACTCCCAGACTTCTCACAGCCCGATCCACAGTCCCTGCAAAGAAGGGATTCGTGGAGGCATCGAGAGACATGGGACCGGACCTCTTGGAAGACACCCGAAGAGCTGACAGCGCAGCACAGGAGGTATCCTCGACATTGTGCTTTGGGGACTAAGAACCCTTACCACCGATCAGCCCTTGTACCGAAGATCAGCCCCCCAGCATCTCCACGATCTGCGTGGGGCCCTTTTGCATTGTGCCACTCGACGCGCCATCCCGGCCACTAGCCACGTGGTCAGCGGCCATCTTGGCGACAAAACCGAAGAACTACACTGCGGGTCTGGTTGCTCTAGACTTGCCCCAGCTCCTGTAAAAAGGAGCACCAGCTCTGACCTTGCTGGTCCGAGTATTAAGCCTTTTTTGACTCCTGCGTGGCTCGCATTAGCCAAGGCCTGTTTGCTCCGATCAAGTTGCCAACACCGCCAACAGCGAGAAGCCTGCGTTGGACAGATTGTGACCGACTTCTGGATGTCCTCGACCCCCGGTGTCTACGTGGCTACAGACAGAAGCTACACCTCAACGCCTGTTTGCACCCGACATCGCCTGGTTCCAATCTGGTTCCACGGTAGTCACTGGCTAGTGACTTTGAACATTGTCCCCTCTGCTTTCAGGTCTTCACAACTTCAGATCCACCCTTGGATCAACCGGAACTCTTCACATCGAGCCACCTGCAGCATCTTCAGCTCTAAGCACCATCGACCAGCGTGACGAAACCTGACACTACTTCGACCCTGTGCACTCGCTTCCTGTGGGTGAGGTAACTCAGCTCCGCCGGTGTTCCTACACTGGTACACACCTCCAGGGCGTGTGTCTCAAGTTTCAGCTTTCTAGGTCACTCGGAAGGTTCCGAACTAACTAACTTTGTACTTTTTACGCACCACAGACTTTGCATTGGTGAGTGCGTGCACTTTAAACACTGCACCCGAGTCCCGCGGGCCTTTCTCGACTTAGTCACTGCTAGTCTCGAATAGCTCCAGCGATTCCCAAGGCCCTAGGCCTGTTTCCTTTCTGATTGGTATCTCTTATACCACTTTCTTAGTATATGGTTTAGGTGGCCCCTAGGGCTCATCCATATTGTGCAACTTTTGTGTATTTTAAACTGTCTTGTGTTTAACGCTTGTGCTTCTGTGCTCATAAAGAGTCCACGGGATACTTTTAGTTAATAAATCAATATATATTTTCAATATATATCTGTGTGGTGTCCTTTCATTTGGTATTCAAGGGGGTTGTGTATGGTAATACAGCTGGCTTCACATGCCTTTCAGAGTTTAGCCTAAGACTGCTTTGTCCACGTTACCACTAGGATAACTGGTCTATAAGGTTGACTTACAACCAATCATCATAAGGGTTGCTTGGCATGGTACAAAGTGATCACTAGAGTTAGTGAGCATTATATACCAGGCCAACTTCTCACAGACTGGATCAACCCTGACCAACTGGATTTTTTTCTGGACTATGCAGTTGCTTTGTGGGAGATTGAGGCCCAGCCCACAAGAGACGATCCAGACTCCCTGAACCCTTGGCTGGTACTAGTGGACACTTCTCTGCACAAAGGAACCAACAAGGAACAAAATGTGAAAGTTAGGAACCGTTCTACAAAGTTTTGCTGAAAAGCTCCAGTGGAAGACTGGCTTGACATCGAGAGTCAAGCTGCTGTGGTTGACTCGCGAATTGGGCTGACTGCGCTGGTTTGTCTTGCTGAAAGCTCCAGAGCTCCTTGCCTTCAACGGCTAACACAAAGACTTCCGCTGATTCCTCAAAGCATTGTGCTGCAAGAGGCTGCCACCATTGAATTGATCTTCAGATTCTAAAACTCCAAGGATCCACCGACCGGCCCGTTGACATGAGAAAAGCTCCAAGAAAAAGACTGAGGGGCATATTATCAAGGACAGGCGATACATTATTGCCGCTTTTATCGGCAGGAAACTGACGCTATGAATTCCAATCGAAGCCCATGTTAGATGTGAACGCATCTAACATGGGCTTTGATTGGAATTCATAGAGCATATTATCAAGGCCATTATCGCCGCTTTATGGCCAGTTTCCTGCCAATAAAAGCGGCGATAATGTAACGCCCATTCTTGATAATATGCCCCTGAGTGACTGGTTTAAAGTGTGGTGAATGGGTTACTCTGTCGTAAACATTTTGGATATCAAAGCCACTGTATTACAAGTGCCAAAGCATATGATGGACCTGTAATACTGTGGGCATAATATCTGTCACATTTGAGTTGGAGAAACCCGGCCCGCCAAACTCTAAATCAGGTCCTAAGTCCAAAGGTAAACTTTTGATCGTAACCTAGCACTCTGTCTTTCCAACCCATGCCCCATTGCGGTCAGCCTAAAACTTTGACTTTGTCCCAGTCCAGCACAACCAGATAGCAGCGTGGGGAGCTTTAGGCTTTTTGGCACTAGAATGAACATTTTTTTACTTAATTTTTACATTCATATCTCTGGTTCCACATATTGGATTTTTGTCATTTTGGGTAATTTTAAAGATAAAAATAGGGTCTATTTTTATAAATTGCTGTTGGACTGTTATTGTGTTGTGTCTATTGCTTGTTTACTATTTTGGTGATATTGAATGATTTACACATACCTGTCAACTAAGTTAAGCCTGACTGCTTGTTTGCTATGCTACTTAGGGTTGAGCAAAGATTAATTTATTGAGACTTGACTGGACCTATTAGTGATTGTGGTATTATTTCTAGCTGAAGGTGAATACCTCCACCTGCTAATAATCCACTTTCCCACACCGAATGTCTATGCACATTTCATGACCATTTCAGTGGAAAATGTGCTGTCTGTAAATGACAATGCACTACCAGATGATGCTTTACTTCCATTAAAAAATCACCATCTCATGTCCATTAAAGTTATGTGGGTTGTGAACGTTTCTTATACTGAAAAGTGTGTTGCGTTTTTAAAAGGTTTGAGAAGCACTGTTCTTTACCTGCAAGAAAAAAATATTAAAACGAATGTCTTGTCTTTCTAGCTATATATGGAAGAAAGCAATGTTAATAAAGCATTTACATTATTCAGAATTTCTTGACAGTGTAGGGATGTAATGTTAACAATGCAAAAACAGAGGTATTGCTTTGCCTGAAGACCTGCCCCCTCAATTATGATGGATTTTGAGAACAAACACAGTCATATAATAGGGATATAGTAAATGCTATGAATTAAACAATACACCCCTGCCTAGTTGAATTATATCTCAATTAAAGTCCTGGGATGCAAAGCTGTTTATACTTATACAGTGAATAAACTTAATAAAGCGGACTATTTTACCTTAAACTTCTCTTACAAATGATCAGGAATATGGCAAATCATGTTGTCACTGAACTGACCGAAGCAATTCTATAGTTTATTATTTGCTTGAAAAAAAGGAAGGTCTGCCAGAACATTTTATGCTGCACTATATTTTGTGGAGAATGGTCTTTGCTGGATATTGAAAAGTATTTCATAGTATCCCTATTGGGATCCTTCCGCAGCTTAGTTGATTAAGAGTGAGTGAGCCATATAGATAATGGTCCCTTAAAAGCCACTCCAAGGTGAAGAGGGCTGAAAGAGTACATATGTTTGGCATCTGTATTAGTTTAAGCAAAGACAATATATTATTCAATGTAGCTATGTAAGAATCTTTGGTACTTTAGACAAGAAGCTGTTCCTACGGGCATGATTATGATGGCAGGCGGACCACCACCGACAGGCTGTCAGTGGCGTTCCGCCCTTTTACAGCCCCTTGGTGCGACCGCCGCATTACAATATCTGTGGTCAAACCCACAGTGGTTGGGAGAAGACAGCCTCCTCTGCTAGGATCAGTGATCCTGACGGGGAAGTGGTCAGATTCGTAGTCCAAATGGCGATGGTGCCAAGGCAGGCACCTCCGTCGGGATTAAAATATCCTTTTCCCACAGATTTTACATGTCCACCATGGTGCATGCAAGTGCAGGAGGTGCTCCTTATCATGGGGCGATTGCTGCAGCCCTTTTCTTCAAATGTAGCACAAGCTGCTGTGATAAGGAGCACTTTCCGACTGCATCCACGGCGGTCTCCTCATCATGCTGTGGTCGGACTATTGCTTGCTTGTCGGACAGTCTCCTGACCATCGCAATAATGGGTGGTGGTCTGACTGACTGCCTCTAAGGCCCCTAAGTACCATGAGCTCACTCCCTAGTGGAATAACTCTCCAGTCCCCTGGAAATGATGGAGTGCCGTCGCATTTGACACTTTAATGGGATTTCTTTGATACAAGTTATTTTGCTTAGGTCAAACCCTTTGCTCAAATTCAGGACCAAACTGACTGCCCTTTACAGGAACACTTTTCAAGCACCTCTAACATAGAGATGTGTTATTACCTATATTAGCAATCTATTAGTCCAAAATGAGCTAGGGAGACTTAGTTGATCTCTGTAAGCACACTGAAAAGAACAAGTTCATAGTAACATGCATAGTCTTATATCTGACATTCACTGCAATCTGCCCTTTACAGAATAAATTGCATACCCTTTTAGATTCAATCGTGGTTCACTGATTCTAGCCCCAGTTTGGAAAGATGTTAAAGGAGACAGAGACACGGGAACATATGTACATTGAATGTTCCAAACTGAAGGATTTTAAAAAGAACTTATAATGCAATTGAGAAACCATACCGGAAAATTGTTGTATATTGATTCTGCTTTTAATATGGCTGACAGTAGTCATTAGCCCTTCCTCAGTGTTTTCACCTTCTCTGCCTCCCAGAATACCTGTGAGTGTTATAACCTGTACCAGAGTATTCTACCTGTGTCAGTTGATGGTCTGGTCAGCTGCCGAGGTTTGTACTCAGCTGTGTCCTACAATAAATCTACATGTAATCAACTAGAAGTATCTTGACATCTATCACCATTCTGTTTACAACAAAAATATATGCAGATATGTACTTAAACAGTTATTAGTGGTCTTCCCACTCTTTTTATTTACACCCAATGTAATACAGAGAGAGGATGAAGTATTGTTTTAGGAACTCTAGCTGCCAGACGTATCACAAACATATAGAGAAAGCCAAAATGAAAGCAATAGCTGCATGATATATAAGAGCACGGGTGTGATAAATTGAAAAGACCAACTCTAGGGCGTTTTCTGTAAAAGAAATATCTGTGGTGAATCGAGTCAATGTTTTGAGTACATCAGACTGGTAAATGAATAATGGTATAACAATTGGTATACAATCAGCTTTTTATTAGCACTTTGTTTGAGCAAGAGCCAGCTGCGGCCCGTGGAGGGAGTTCGGTGGGGCAGGGAGACGTGCAGGGGAGGGGCAGGGTGGGGGGTGGTAAACAATGGAATATGGATAATTGCAGGTAAGTAAACAATGTAATAAATACAACAAATTCCATAGCACACCCTGCATCGCAAAATGCGATGCAGCTCACGCTACAAAATTCATTATATTTATTAAATTGTTTACTTACCTGCAATTATCTATATTCTGTTGTTTACCACCCCCCACCCTCCCCTCCCCCGCACCGCCTCCCTGCCCCACCAAACTCCCTCCACGGGCTGCGGCTGGCAACTCGTATTGTAAATGCATGCCGTTTATTTTCAGAATTGCATTTAATGTGATTGAAAGTCTCTGAAAAGCTGGCAATTTCAAAAATTTCATTTTGGTCATAACATAATTAATGATATTTGTTATTGTGTAAAGAGCATAAAAAGCACTATGGGGCACATACATCAAGCCCTACGTTTTGCAATTCCCAAAAAGCGAAGTTTACTGATTCACTATTTGGGAATCGAAAAATGCCATGCAGGTAGGAATCGCAAAAAAATATGGGATTCCTTAACATTACCTAATAGCGATTGGGAAATTATGAATCGTTTTTAGGTAATGTGACGCCTTCTTTCCTATGTACCAACAGGCCCTTAGGAGTGAATGGCATTGCATTAGCTAAATACGATTACCAAATTAGTAATCGCAAATAGCGAATGCAAATCCAAGGGTGCCAGGGGGTTTAAGACCTGCCTAAGCACCTCACAAAAAAAGGTAAGTGTACACATGTAAAGCACACACATGCCACATGCATGCACATATTACCACCAACTTGAAGTTGATGGTAATTACCATTTCCTAAATGCACAGTTCACAGGAAAGGCCACATGCATCAGCATTAGAAAATCGCAAATTGCGGTTACCTAAATGCATTTGCAATTAAGGTAATCTAAAAAAATTGTGATTATCTAAATTGCGAATGCCAGAACCTACTTGCATAGGAAAAGGCCTTTTTCCATTCCCAAATGGGCCGATTCGCAGAATCGGCCTATTTGCGAATGGGAAAAGGCTTCATGCATGAACGACTCCTGGTGGCCGACCATGCTGGGACCTGCCCCAACACCCACTAACCATGCACGCAATCTGTGGTTCATCCTTAACTCAATGCTCCCTATGATCCAGCAAGTCAACACTGTTTCCTCTTCCTGCTTCAACACCCTCACTATGCTCCGCAAGATCTACAGATGGATCCCCACCAAAACCAGGAGAACTGTCACCCAAGCACTCGTCAGCAGCAGACTGGACTACGGCAACACCCTCTACGCAGGAACCACTGCTACACTCCAGAGGAGATTACAAAGCATCAAAATGCCTCTGCACGCCTCAACCTCCATCTCCCTCACCACAGCCACATCACCACCCACCTAAGTGATCAACAAGAGGATCACCTTCAAACTCCTCACCCACGCTCACAAAGCATTCCTCAACGCCGGACCAGCATACCACAACGAACGACTGTTCGTCTACACCTGAACCGCCAGCTTCGCTCCGCCGACCTCGCCACCATCCCACACATCCGCCGAGTGACCACAGGTGGCAGATCATTCTCCCACCTTACCACAAAGACATCGAACACCCTCCCCGCCCACCTGCGCCAGACCGAGGACCTGCTGACCTTCAGGGGACTCCTCAAGATCTGGCTGTTCGACCGGTAGCTGCCCCCCTCTCCTCCTCTCTCCCTTTGCACCTTGAGACCCTCACAGGTAAGTAGTGTGCTCTACAAATGCCTGATGGATTGATTGATTGATTGTGCCACTATATGTTTTAAATATTATTTCACTGTTCTTTAAGGGTTGTTGTTATACTCCCAATCTCAACCCTGCAGCTGCTGTATAAACCCTACGGTGTTCTCAACATTTATCTTTCATTTCATGTAATTGGAAACCTGCAGGCCGCTCCAACTTTACAAGTTCTGGTTGCAGCATGTCTAGCAGCTCCAGAGCAATGGCGACCCCATTCCATTATCTTAAACTAGAGCAAAACCATCCTTGCTGCACCTTCCCACCCATATGAGTTACTGAAAACCCTATGCCTTTCGGAAATTAACAACATGTATTTGAACTTTTCCTAAAATTTGACCCTCTCATCCTTATCTTGAATTTGGTTTTACTCCTGCTTAATATGGCTGAGATACCCGCCACCCCCTCTCAACACAATCCCCAAATGAGGGAAACCGGAAACAGTTCTTGAAGTTTTTGGAAGTGGGAGGGAGTGACCCTCCCGGCCGTATTTATTAAAACAAAAAATTAAAAACATTTAAACATTAATGTACAATTTCATACCACATTGCGATGTTTGGCTAACCTTAACAGATTCTCTAATACAGAGGTTCTCCTAGCCGAACTAACATCCTACAAAACATTTACTTGAAATATTGAAATTGTACATCCTAACGTTTAAGGGCCAACGGCAAGGTCGTAACCGGCTTCAAGATCCCTAACCAGACATACCCCCCCCACTTGGGAGGGGCGACAGCACTGAGGCGTACTCACGTGCAACTACTACCAATTTCCCTTGACTTGACGGGGGCACTTATCAACTCGACGCCAGTTAAAGGTCGTTCGAAGACTCGTGTGAGGTATCTAGAAGGTATCGTAGACCTCCCCCCAACCCCACACAACTTACCGCATCTGCCGTCGCAGATGTCACTGGCCCCGGGAAATTCCCTAGGAGGGGGCTGTAACCCCTCCTACACAGGAAGGGGCCTTGACCGCCTTTCCTCTTCTTTCGGCGACCCATCCTTAGAAGGGACCGCCTCCCCGTTGAGGGGCCAAAGGCCACCTCCCCCGAGCGCTCCCATCCGTGTTGGGTGACGCCCACTCATAGGGATCTTCCAATTAGTGCTCACCGATCATGACCTTACCGCCTACCGCCTGACCGAAATAAATACGACAAATGCTAACTAAACGAAACTACATTGGCCACTATGACCGAAAAACGCTTGTTTATAAATGGACCTTGAATCCGAAGTTCTCTAATCACAAACTTGTAAAATTAGACCAATCTTTATTACACATTAAATATCAACATAACACCAAAACAACCTGAAAACGAAATAGAATAACTGATCAACTTTATTAAAACAACTAGCTGTCCTCAGGGGCTGGTGGGTGGGTCAAAATTGGCTCTTCGTTCCGTCTCGAGCTCACGTGCAGCGAGGAGGTGCAGCTTCAGAGCACAGGAACAAGAGGATGTCTTCTGGACTTGCGTCTCTTTTTATCCATCTTCAGGGCGGGCGTAAACCCGCCCCTGCCTGCCCCGAGGGCGTGGCCGGCTGCGTCAGTGTCTAGGCCAGCCCACTCTAGGGCGGGAAAAAGCGCGCCCCGGCTACGCCGCTTCGGGCATACCAGCCGAGACGCGCCTCCCGCCCAAAATGGCTTCCCGGGGGGATCGAGGCACTCTGCCATACGTTCGGGGGGACCGAGTGGTCGCCCCTTTCCATATGGCTGAGATACCCGCCACCCCCTCTCAACACAATCCCCAAATGAGGGAAACCGGAAACAGTTCTTGAAGTTTTTGGAAGTGGGAGGGAGTGACCCTCCCGGCCGTATTTATTAAAACAAAAAATTAAAAACATTTAAACATTAATGTACAATTTCATACCACATTGCGATGTTTGGCTAACCTTAACAGATTCTCTAATACAGAGGTTCTCCTAGCCGAACTAACATCCTACAAAACATTTACTTGAAATATTGAAATTGTACATCCTAACGTTTAAGGGCCAACGGCAAGGTCGTAACCGGTGTCAAGATCCCTAACCAGACATACCCCCCCCACTTGGGAGGGGCGACAGCACTGAGGCGTACTCACGTGCAACTACTACCAATTTCCCTTGACTTGACGGGGGCACTTATCAACTCGACGCCAGTTAAAGGTCGTTCGAAGACTCGTGTGAGGTATCTAGAAGGTATCGTAGACCTCCCCCCAACCCCACACAACTTACCGCATCTGCCGTCGCAGATGTCACTGGCCCCGGGAAATTCCCTAGGAGGGGGCTGTAACCCCTCCTACACAGGAAGGGGCCTTGACCGCCTTTCCTCTTCTTTCGGCGACCCATCCTTAGAAGGGACCGCCTCCCCGTTGAGGGGCCAAAGGCCACCTCCCCCGAGCGCTCCCATCCGTGTTGGGTGACGCCCACTCATAGGGATCTTCCAATTAGTGCTCACCGATCATGACCTTACCGCCACAGGCCGGATAGTTGACCAGCTATCCGGACCCCCCACAAAACTCCTACCTAAAGGTCATGTTTCAAAGATTTTAACCATGCTAAGAAGTCTCTTAAGAGTAACTCATTCCCCACCCAAGACAAATGCACACCATCCCCCGAATACATACTGTCATCATTAATACAGCTATGAGAAATAGAATGCAATGTCCTGGAACGGAACAACCTACTCACTTTATTGTTAAGCTTTCTAACAGAATGATTCAAAGCAGGTATAGAGATAGCCCCCCGCCACACCCTTCGTGGAATCAAATGGGACCATGCAATCGTGCACCCCGGAACTCTCCTCGCCAACCAACTTACAGTGGAAAGCATTGCCTCCAGGAGTAGTCGTCTACCGATGGTGACCAAATCATTGCCCCCAACATGCACTATAACTATTGACGGCGGTGACCTTGTCCGCCCTAACAAACCCTCGAAAAATGATTGAAACTGGTCAATACAGAGACCGCCCCTTCCGTAGAAGGACATCCTGTACCCGTATTCCCCAGCTACGTGAATCATGTCACCTGCTTTGAATACGTCTGCGGCACGCCTCACGTATGAGTGGCCCACGACCCACACCTCCTTTTTCACAGTCGGTGATGTCTGACCGCTGGCCCGGTGTAGGGTCGACTGCATAGTCCGCCCCGCCTCGTAGGCTTGCGAAACTGAAAACCAAACAAAAACAAGAAGCGTGAGTACATTATTACAGCTTCACAACATGTGCAACCGCACGTATCTCTTATAACAATTGGAGGACCAACGCCCCACTTTTTTCACTTGCTCAACATTAAGACCCCTGGCTGTAGCTTCCGTAGCAGCCCCTATCCGAAAGGAATGGGTCCCAAACTCGCCCGGGTTAAAGCCCGCAGCGGCAATTGACATCGCAAGCACCCGCTGAAACTGAAATTTCGTCAGTGGGGTGGCGTCCGCGTGTCTTAACAAAGTCCCCCCCCATGATGCCACCCTTCGTGCTAGGTAATCCTCTAAACACTTTACCGGACATATGGAGGACCCAGGAATCCTGCGTATGATGACGCAGTCACCCATCCCATCTTGGTCAGTCTTGGACCTGACAAAGGAGACAGTCATTGTTTCTCCCCTGATCTGAACGTGTTCTTGGCACAAACCCCCCGCCACATCCAGTTTGTTCCTTGCAACTAGTTCGCTTACCCGCATTGCTCCGTGAAATGCTAGCGTAAAAGCGGCTCGGAACAGCACCGCCTCAAACTGAGATGAACATGTGGCAGGGAGTGTCGCCAACAACTGGGACAATCTATCCAAACCTATCGGGCGCCTTTCATCTACTCTGCGACCCTCAAGGCGTTGCCACCCACGCAGCGCTTTCTGCACAACGAAAGACGCTGTTGGGTCCTGGATAGCGTGTGCTCTGGCAACAAAGGAAATGGCAGCACGATGCCTCTGGGCCGTAGCCACCGATTTCCCGGCCCTCCGTAAGGACATCAGGAAATTCACTACCCATTCCTCGTGACCCCAAAGTCGCTCTTTATCACTCCCCAAAAAGGCTAAATAGGCCCGAAACGCCCCTTCATATGCCTTCCTCGTCCTTGGTGCTAGACTCTCTCCCACGAGGTGACGAAGTTCGGGGCACCGAGAGACCAGAGAGCTTCGGGAAAGGGTGCCGGCTCTGGGTCCGCTGAGGGAAGGAAACCCGAAAAAGCCTGCATTTGAAAACGAGACAGTGCGTCAGCCGCCTGATTCATCACCCCTGGAACGTGTTTTGCTCTGAATAGCACGTTCAATTGCATACACAGTAAAACAATTTCCTTAAGCAGTCTTAAAATCAGTTTACAATGTGCTGCCTGACTATTGATGCACTCGACCACGGTCATATTGTCAGACCAAAATATGACAGAGTGATCTTTGAACCCATCGGGCCATGCTCTCAAGGCCACCAAGATGGGAAACAGTTCGAGGAAAGCAATATTACTCGTCAGACCATTCTCATGCCACCATGTCGGCCATCTTTGTGCCGACCATTTCGTGCCGAAGATGGCGCCAAAACCTATGCTTCCTGCCGAATCTGTCCATAGCCCCAGCTCTTCAGAAGACACGGCTGGTTCATTCCAGACGATTCTACCATTGAAATCCGCCAAGAATGCTAACCAAATACGCATGTCCTGGCGGATCTCGGCCGATAGTCTCGTGCGATGATGGGCTTCTTTAAGGCCGACCATCGCTTGGGCAATTGAACGGGAAAAGGGGCGGGCCATTGGTATTACCCTCAAGGCAAAATTCAACTGTCCCACCACCTGCTGTAATTGTTGCAGCGTATCTTTCGAAGCTTTTATACACATTTGCAGCGCAGCCCTGAACTTCAACACCTTCTCGGCTGGCAAACGGAAACACCCCTCAATGGAGTCCAACTCGATCCCCAGAAACTCGAGGCAAGTCGTAGGACCCACTGTTTTACCCGGCGCCAATGGCACACCAAACTGCTTCATCAACACACAAAATTCGGCCAAGGCCCGGCCACATTCAAGACCCCCGGCTGCCCCAAGAAACAGGAAATCATCAAGGTAGTGCATTACATCTTGGAAACCCGTTCTCTTTGTGAAGACCCATTGTAGAAAACTACTGAATTTCTCGAAATAAGCACAGGATATAGAACACCCCATTGGCATACACCTATCCATGTAATAACAACCCTGAAACATGAAACCTAGGAGACGCTGGTCGTCTGGGTGTACCGGGAGCAATCGGAACGCTGACTCGATATCTGACTTCGCCATCAGCGCCCCGGGCCCCAGGCGATTCAAAATGGCTACGGCCTCATCGAAGGATGCGTACCGCACCGAACACACTTCTGGATCGATTGCCTCATTTACGGAAAGACCTCGTGGAGCTGATAAATTATGAATCAGTCGGAACTCACCAGGGTCTTTCTTGGGGACTACCCCTAAGGGAGAACAAACAAAATTCTGGACCGGGGGTACACTAAACGGGCCGGCGACCCGACCGCGAGTCACCTCTTTCCGGATCTTATCCTGTACTACGGTTGCATGCTGCAGGACGGAAAGTTGATTTTTACACTTATCCACACCCTGAAAGTCCCCTACCGGGATGCGGAAACCATACGAAAAACCGTTCCGCAGCACCCCAGCAGAAGTACGATCCGGGTAATCACTGAGCCAAGGAATCATCGCCAGGGTATCAATCGGAGTGGGTAAAGGCGCCCCTCGGACTATATTAGACCTGTTTGGCACCTCCTCTCCCCCCGTTATCACCCGTTCTGGCTCTGCACGAGGCCTCAGGATGGGACGACCCACAACCACTACATTCATGTTTGAATTTACACGATCCCTGCGGTCTCGTACATTTACCTCTGTTGTAATTAAAGCAGAAACCCTTTCTTCCAGTATTGCCGGTAGGTTTCGAGTGATCGTCGGCACCCGTACTTGAACGAAAGGGGGTCCCCCCATACTGCCGGGAGGATTCGCCAACATTACTTCCAACCAACGGCATTTTCAACATTCCTGACTCCTTCATTTTATCCCAAGTCAAGGCATCATAACAATCCCAGGTTAAACTTTTATTATGCTCCTTTTCCTTTCTGAACATGTTATCGTAACAAAACCAATGATTACCCTGGTGCGATGTCGAATACCCCATGATTCGTGATTGATAGATTGGGAACTCGGAAAGCAACTCCGGTCTACGTTCCCCCAAGATTGATGTAAAGATTCCCCAGGCATTGCCCCAATTGCCAATATTCTCATTCACTTTAAAGGCGGCCATTTTTGCGCGCCAAACACTCGGATGCATGAGATCCTTCTGACTCTTTACATGCTCTACCTCATAATGGTCAACAAGCAATGAAAAAATATTCACATACTCCCCCGCCCAAATCTTTTCCTTAATTGCCAAAGGAACATGTTGCCCCAACTTTTCTCTCCGAGAGGGTGTTGACTCATCCCTCGCGATCGGCAATGGCCGCTTACCTGCACCTGACGCTGCCTCTGTGGTCGCAATCGTCCCTGGTGTCTTGTCCCCTACTGCAGCCGGCACGGGCACCTTGGCTGCTTCACGTTTCTCACGCAATTGCTTTATCAGCGCCTGCGCCTCGACAGCCGTGGCGCCCTCGTTACCTTTACCCAACCACGCTGCCAATTGTGCTGCCAGCTCGGGCGGCATATCATCCTCGGACACGGGGGTGACCACAACGGGAATCGGATTCCCCTCCTCCGGCACGGGAGTTGGAGCCTCGAGCGGGGCACTGGGACCGGGGATGTCTTCACCCGCTGCCCCCCTCCTGGGCCTCTTGTTTTTCCCTCCCGGGGCTGCTCCCGCCAAAGGACGTTTTGGACCCTTTTCCTCATTCTTGTCCACCCGCTTCTTTAGCTCGGACATCTCCTTCATGAGAACACGCAGCATCTGGTCGGTAGTCATGCGCTTTCCCACCTTCTTCGGCATTTTCCAACAAAGTAACTGAAAAACAAACAAGAACGATTAAAACGCTCAAAATTGGCTCTTCGTTCCGTCTCGAGCTCACGTGCAGCGAGGAGGTGCAGCTTCAGAGCACAGGAACAAGAGGATGTCTTCTGGACTTGCGTCTCTTTTTATCCATCTTCAGGGCGGGCGTAAACCCGCCCCTGCCTGCCCCGAGGGCGTGGCCGGCTGCGTCAGTGTCTAGGCCAGCCCACTCTAGGGCGGGAAAAAGCGCGCCCCGGCTACGCCGCTTCGGGCATACCAGCCGAGACGCGCCTCCCGCCCAAAATGGCTTCCCGGGGGGATCGAGGCACTCTGCCATACGTTCGGGGGGACCGAGTGGTCGCCCCTTTCCATTCACTTTCTAAGACGTTCGCGTCTTGCCCCAATGTCATATTTGGTGTGTTTCAAACAAATGCACAGACTGTGCCTCCTCTTCTTCCAGTAGCCTTCTAGTTGGGAATCTGATAATGTAAATTATTATACCGCTCTTCTTAGGACCTGCCCTGGAAATACCACTGACCTTATGTATTACAAAAACTGAGCCCATGGACATTAATAGGCAATGTTAAAAAAGGCTGTCCTCAGATTTCACACTTTCTCACAGTAGTCTGACTGGCCTTGTGTTTTTTTATTACTCTGCTGTACTTCCCAACACAGTAATCGAATTTAAGGTCTTTACGATAGTCATGTAAGAACATGCAGGTCTATAGAGGTGGCAATTAGTGGCAGAGGAGAAGACTTCTAAATCCTAATGTAACCAGTCAGATATCATACTCCCAGGGACAAACCAAATGCATTGAAAATAAAATAAATACAGACATTGACAAGAATTCTTCCAGAGACACATAATGAGGTTGAATACAGCTAGTACATCTCAATGTGCTCGCTGTGATGGAAGGTGCATCATGATAAATGTATGATGCATTTTAATAATGTATAGCAATATTCAGGCTCACTCCGAAAATCTACTTTGGCATTCCTTTTTTTCACGATCACCAGATCACCAGTTTCTCTAAGAGGTGAAGAAATGTCATAGTACTATGAAATGTATTACATTGTAACTTGCATTCTGAATTCAACTTCCAAGATGAAGGTCTTTATACTAAAAGCAATACAAAAAATATCTGAATTGCAAATATGACATTTAATGCAAGAAAATATTCCTAACCAACAGTACAACCTACTATTAATTAATTGCTCACGTGCTGAACTTCAGCAAGTAATGTAAGTCACCAATTACAATAGAAAAAGGAGGCAGTAATGGCTGACTTTACTATAGATCAGTGAATACATCTAAATATGTGCGAGAAAATTCAAAATACCTCAAGCTGCTTATCCATATTTTTGTCACTTTTCACAAATGCTAAGCACAACTTATACATGGATTACCATGGAGAAACGCGTGAAGCCTGATGCACAAAGACTTTCTGCTTCTAAAATGAACAAGCCTCAGTATATAGGGCTAAATTGTTGCTCAAATGTGAGTTTACCTTAAATAAATTTAAAAAGACAAGAGGCGTTTGGCAAAACAAGAACAAGTTGATACAATTAAGTGCAGCGACCAGTAGAGTATTGACAGAGGCGCGTCTGAAGTTCAGTCTCAGAGTACAGAAGTTTTGGCCAAACATATATATTCATTTTGTGGGTACAATAAAACACTTTGACATTCTTTGAAAAGCATCATAGTCCTAAATACTGGGAAAAACATCTGATACACAGATGGCTCTCAACTTCGGGGAGAGCTAGTGTGAGTCGCCAGTGTGTGCGTGTCCAGATGTCCCATGTGGTGAGTGTGTTGTCACCTGGTTCGGTGTGCATGTCGTGTCCTGATTGGCTGAGTGTTCCTAACTACATGTGCTATCTAACTTTGTGGTATTTTGAGAACGCACGCCTGTGGCCAACCATGCTTTATTCAGGCCAATCTCCTCAATTCTGTTTGTGGTGTGATTACCTATCTGTGGGAGTGATCAGGGAGCGCCTTTGACTTTGGGCTAAGTCTAACCCCTACTGTGACTGTCTATCTGTAGGCTTGAGTTTAGGTTGCAGGTCCTGCCTGACCACATTCTCTTACCTGGGGTGATGGGGAGGTCATCTTGGATAAAGATAAGCTCTCTTATTCGGGAGTGTGTTTACGTGTAACATGGCTGTCATTAATATCATATTTACTGATATTCTCATTACTAAGCATACAGTTGTTACATCATACAGCAACGATTCATTCAATGATATTGACTTTATTATGCAGGTATAAGTTATGATGTACATCAATATTGGATTTATTAGTATTGACACCACTGTGCAGGCATTGGTTACAGCGTACATTGGTATTGCATTTACCGGTATTGATATCATTGTGCATAGATTACAGAATACATCAATATTATAATCATTGGTCCTGCCGCTGCTATGCATACATACATCAAGGTTTACATTGATATCATATTCATCAATCTCAACATTTCCCCTCTAGTTAAATTTTCAACAACATAATTTTCATTGTATGTCACAACAGTTACATTATTTGAAATGGTGTTTGCTGCTATGGTGTCTGTTATCCCTTTCCTAGCTATTTGCATGCTACCTAGTTTTTGGACTGTGTTTTTACAGCAAGCAGCCCCTGCCTGTAGGAAAGCACACTGTAATAATACAACTATGACAACAGGAAGAAGCAATGTACACCCCCGTGTGAGTTGCTTCGCCCGCTGGGCTCCTCAGCCCCGTTCTCCCGCCGCTGCCTCCCGTGCGGCCCCGCCCCCCCACACCCATTGGATTCTTCCCTCCCGCATCCCAGCTGACCCCTCCTCCCCTCTTAAGGGGTCTGCAGCACCGCAGAGACAGTGACCCTAACCCTTGGGTAGGTCACTTCCCCACCGCTGCTGCTCCGCCTGCCAGTCTTTTTGCCTCCTGCTCCCCCCTCCAGATCGGCGCTCTCCTACCCTGTTCGAGCGCCGCCTGGACTGCCTGTGCCTGGTTTGAGTGCCCCCGTGTGCCTGCCTGCCCCATTCTCTTTTTCTGTACCCCTGCCTGAGTGCCCGTGTGCCTGCCTGCCCCATTCTCTTTTCTGTACCCCTGCCTGTGGGTGCCCGTGTGCCTGCCTGCCCCATTATCTATTTGGTACCCCGTGTGAGTTGCTTCGCCCGCCGGGCTCCTCACCCCCGTTCTCCCGCTGCTGCCTCCCGTGCGACCCCGTCCCCCCACACCCATTGGATTCCTCCCGCCCACCTCCCAGCTGACCCCTATTACCCTCTTAAGGGGTCCGCAGCGCGGCAGAGACAGTGACCCTAACCCTCGGGTAGGTCACTTCCCCACCGCTGCTGCTCCACCTGCCAGTCTTTTTGCCTCCTGCTCCCCCCTCGAGATCGGCGCTCTCCTACCCTGTTCGAGCGCCGCCTGGACTGCCTGCGCCTGGTTTGAGTGCCCCCGTGTGCCTGCCTGCCCCATTCTCTTTTTCTGTACCCCTGCCTTAGTGCCCGTGTGCCTGCCTGCCCCATTCTCTTTTCTGTATCCCTGCGTGAGTGCCCGTGTGCCTGCCTGCCCCATTATCTATTTGGTACCCCCGTGTGAGTTGCTTCGCCCGCTGGGCTCCTCAGCCCTGTTCTCCCGCCGCTGCCTCCCGTGCTGCCCCACCCCCCCCACACCCATTGGATTCTTCCCTCCCACCTCCCAGCTGACCCCTCCTCCCCTACTCCCCTCTTATGACGCCCCCGGAGCGACCGCGCAGCGGACACGCGCCGATTTTGCGCCGAAGGCGCGCCAAAGGCAAGCCTGTCTGCGCCTGTCCGGGCCTGGACCGGGCCCAGTGCCAGGACCCCTGGTCCCCACCGCTGCAAGACGACCCAACAGACTTACGATGCCACCGCCCTCAACGCACTCAATGCCGGCCGTAATCCCGCCTGCTGCCGGGCCGCCCCGAAACGCATTCAAGGACCCTTCACCTGCAGAACCTGCAAGTTCACCTGCCTCCGAACCTGCACCGCACCCGCCAAGCCAAGCACCAGCAGCAACTTCAAGTGCATCCTGCTCAACACCCGCTCCGTCCACAGACACGCCGTGGAACTCTGGAACCTCCTCGACACAACATCACCAGACATTGCCTTCCTCACGGAAACCTGGATGAACGTCTCCTCAGCCCCCGACATCACCATTGCCATCCCGGACGGGTACAAGATCATCAGGAGGGACCGCGTCAACTAGACCGGGGGAGGCATCGCCATCGTCCACAAGAACACCATCCGCATCACGACCGACTCCAACGACACCTTCGCCGCCACCGAGCACCTCCACTTCCAGAGTCACACCGACCCAAAGATGACCCTCAGAGGTACCCTCATCTACAGACCCCCGGGACCACGCACACAATTCAGCGAAGACATCACAGACTTCATCAGCCCACACGCCCTCTCCTCTGCCGACTACATCCTCCTAGGGGACCTCAACTTCCACCTGAAGAACAACAAGGACTGCAACCCTGCTGGACAACCTCGGCAACCTCGGACTCAAGCAACTGGTCAACACCCCCACCCACTACGCCGGCCACACGCTTGATCCGGTCTTCTCATCCAGCAAGCACATCACCTTCAGCCACTCCACCGGACTCCACTGGACCGACCACAGCTGCGTCCACTTCAGCTTCAGAAGAACCACAACCCACCACCACCCGCAACAGGTTCCTCACAGAAGCTGGAGCAAGATCACCGCCGACCAGCTCACCACCTCCCTCAGCCAGAACCCTCCCGCCAGCACAACGGACCCCAACAAAGCAGCCCGCAACTTCACGCAGTGGCTGACCGTCTGCGCCGACGACCTCGCACCACTGAAGAACCCTCCCAGCAGACCCAGAAGCAAGAAGGCCTCCTGGTTCACCGATGAACTCAAGGACTCCAAGAAGACCTGCCGCACCCTCGAGAAAGCCTGGCTCCACGACCAGACCACTGACAACATGACCGCCCTCAAACACGCCACCCGCAAGCACCACCAGCTCATCCGCACCACCAAGAAGAAATCACTGAAGGAACGACTGGACAACAACGCCCACAACAGCAAGGAACTCTTCACCATCGTCAAGGAGTTCTGCAACCCCAGCACCGGCAACAACGACATCACTCCCTCACAAGATTTATGCGACTCTCTCGCCTCGTTCTTCCACCGCAAGATTGCCGACATCCACAACAGTTTCGGCGCACCATCCACGCACCCAACCGTCGAACCAACGCCACCCTCCGCACCTGGACCACGGTGACCACCGAAGACACAGCCCGCACGATGAACACCATCCACTCCGGATCTCCGACCGACCCCTGCCACCACCACATCTTCAACAAGGCCCACTCCACCATCGCACCCCAACTCAGGGATGTCATCAACACCTCCTTCAACACCCCCACCTTCCTGGAGAGCTGGAAGCATGCTGAGCTCAGCGCCCTACTGAAGAAACCAACAGCGGACCCCACGACCTCAAAAACTTCCGCCCCATCTCGCTCCTCCCTTTTCCTGCCAAAGTCATCGAGAAGATCGTCAACAGACAGCTTGACGCCTTCCTCGAGGCGAACGGATCCCTCGACCCCTCGCAGTCCGGTTTCAGAGCCAACCACAGCACCGAGACCGCCCTCATCGCAGCCACCGACGACATCCGAGCCCTGCTCGACAATGGGGAAACAGCGGCACTCATCCTCCTGGACCTCTCTGCAGCGTTTGACACTGTCTGCCACCGCACCCTAGTTCAACGCCTCAGCAACATCGGCATCCAAGAGAAGGCACTGGAGTGGATCATCTCGTTCCTCGCCGGTAGAACACAGAGAGTCCGCCTCCCCCCGTTTCGATCTGAGGCCAGCGAAGTCATCTGCGGCGTTCCGCAAGGATCATCTCTCAGCCCCACCCTCTTCAACGTCTACATGAGACCTCTTGCTGCCTTCGCATGCCAACACAACCTCAACATCATCTCCTACGCCGACAACACCCAGCTGATCCTCTCCCTCACCAGATACCCCAACACCGCCAGAACCAGCCTGCACGAAGGGATAAAAGACATCGCCGAGTGGATGAAGAACAGCCGCCTGAAACTGAACTCAGACAAGATGGAAGTCCTCCTCCAGGGACCATCGCCCTCCGCCTGGGATGACTCCTGGTGGCCCCCAGCCCTGGGCATCGCTCCCAAGCCAACAGACCACGCATGCAACCTAGGCTTCATCCTGGACTCCTCCCTCTCGATGACCAGACAAGTCAACGCCGTCTCCTCATCATGGTTTCACACCCTACGCATGCTTCGCAAGATCTTCCGATGGATCCCGACCGAAACCAGGAAGACGGTCACCCAGGCCCTCGTCACCAGCCGACTGGACTACGGAAACACCCTCTACGCCGGAACCACAGCCAAGCTACAGAAAAGACTCCAACGCATCCAGAACGCCTCTGCCCAACTCATCCTGGACATCCCCTGATGCAGCCACATCTCCGGACACATGAGGGACCTGCACTGGCTCCCTGTCAACAAGAGGATCACGTTCAGGCTCCTCACCCACGCACACAAGTCTCTCCACGACCTGGGCCCCAAGTACCTCAACGACCGCCTGACCTTATACACGCCCATCCGCCAGTTACGGGCTACTAGCCTCGCCTTCGCCGCTGTACCACGCATCCGAAGAGCCACAGCCGGAGGCAGATCCTTCTCCTAGCTGGCGGCCAAGACATGCAACTCCCTCCCCATCCACCTTCGGCTGACCCAGGACCACCTCGCCTTCAGGAGACAAGTCAAGACCTGGCTGTTCGAGCAGTAGCGGACCCTTTCCCCCAAGCGCCTTGAGACCCTTCCGGGTGAGTAGTGCGCTATACAAGTGTTATGATTGATTGATTGATTACACAACAGTGTCACGCATAAGGGGAGCCAGTTGGAAAGATTATGAACCAGTCCTGCTCAGGAGTAGCCCCTCCTACTTCATGTCTGTTTTTAGACTATGCAGTGCTTGTATGGCAAGAGCCAGTGTCCATTGTCCATCTCATTTCCAGGGATAAAAGTACAACATGAAGCACTGATCTTGGCATGCACCCCTCCCTTCCTCGCGGTCACCAGGAGGTGTACAGCTCTCAGTTCTTCCCTAATAGCATTAAGGCCGAACTTCGTATCATTTATCATCTTCAGCAGCTCACACCTGGTAATTTGCAACCAGCAGGCATTTGCTTTTGGTTGAATGGTGAAAAAAGATATGGACCCTCCTGCATTGATATGAGTGTCTGTGAAAAGTCTGAATTCTTCAAGAAGGTCCTTGCACTGAGCCTAACCAAAATAATCAGCAGTTCTTCGGGCCTGATGCAGCAGAGTTGTTTTTTTCTGTAGAGGATGTTGGAACAACTCAGACAGATCTTTTCCAGGGATGATATGTGTATGGTTATGAAGGCCCAGAGGCCCCACCATCTGGGAACGAGTTGGGCATATTCAAGGTCGCCTCAATGGCAGTAAAAATCCATTAGAGTGGAGGTGCCCCATTGGAAGTTCAGTATGTACAAAACTGCTTCACAGTTTACATTGGTCTCGAGTGGTACCGTCCCTTTGCCACTGAAATACAAAGAATATATTGTAAGTTTCCGTACAATTAGATTTTTCCTCTTCCCTTCCAACCATGTGCACCGATGTATGTCAGTATCCCAGATTTCCTGACAAGGGGTGTCTGTGCTGGAGTTCGACCCTCTCCCATTGGACTCAATCCCTTTAGTATGATCAAGGTGAAGGGCCCTCAACTAGAATTCTATACCGGGGACCCAATTGTCATTACAGAAGGCAGCCCCAAATTCTTTAAGGGCCATCTGGAGAAGTGGTTTTGCTACCTCTAAGAAACTCTTTTCTATGAAGTACTGGGGCCAAACAATGTCCTCCCTTACAGAGCCCTGTTTGCGTATTTTGTCTATTTCACTGTCTCTGTCACTGTTTGAATGTCGCTAGCTGCAGTAAAAAGGTACAGTGCTGTGAGAGTGGCCTCATATCGGGGGATATTTACTACTGCTTTATGTGATTCTACTCTACTAGGTTGTATTGGTGGCCAAATCCTACAGAGAAACAGGTGTATGAGACATTTAGCTTTCTCTGGGTCTATCTCTTGAGGTAAGTAAAGTCTGTCTGAACATATCGCCTGCGGCATCAGTGAGAATATGTAGCATGACCTGTTCATGGTTGGTGCGCCCACGGTGGTCATGTGTTGATACTGTGTGTTCTATAGGAGCGGGCTGTGTAGTGCTTGTGGTATGCTAGCGTTGGGTTCATGAGGTACGAGAGGACTCTACAGAAGCGTTGCAAGAACCTCAAAAGCGGATTTCAAGAAACTAGGCACATTTCAGGAATTGATGGGGCACACAAGCCCCCCGGCTAAGCAAAGTGTGTACAAAAATGCAGGGGTACATAACTTAAAAAACATTTGTCAGCTGTAGGAAGGTCTTCGGGGCAGATGGCTACCATCTGGGTGACCAGAAGTGTCTTGTTTTGGTGAAGAGGGAACAATTATAGTTATCAAAACATGGCTGTAAAGTTGTATTCTGTGCTGTTAACTTGTGGAAGTCCTTTTGGCAGCTGTGACCGAAATTTCTTTTGAAGGCCTCGGATGAAGAGGCGGCCGCTACAGCAATGATGGTGCAGATATGGTTAGATCACCGCCCTGTAGGCTAAGACCTGTGGGTTTTTTGTTAGCTTGGACAAAAGCACATCAGTAGACAGTTTTTAGAACAATTCCTGGTTTCCTCTACACTGGTATATTCCATGGCTTTACTAGAGTGTGAAGCTACCTATCAGGGTACTAACAATTGGTGGTAGCACTTTAACCGCATGGCTGCGGCGGCTTTTCCCGCTGTGTGCGGCAAAATTCAAAGAGCCGTTTTACATGACGAGCTCAGCTCGTCATCAGCACACGACCACCGTGGCTGATGAAGAGCTGAGCTCATCACCAGCAGCGAAGAGGTTAAGGGAATGGTGAATTTTAAGTTTGGTATTTGTACTTTTGCTTCCCCCTCTGCTTGCTACGGTGGGGACAGTATTTTCCCCTGTGAGCTGCTCCTTATAAAAGTACTTTTACTTTAACCAGTGTGGGGGCATGTTTTGGACCAGCAAGGGCTGCATGCAATTTTGAGAAGCATTAGTTTTAACTATTTGGTGGTCTGTTAGTTGACACATCGTGCACAATGAGGTTCTCTCTACATGGTAGTTGAGTTATTGGGTTACTCCTTCTTTCTGGAAGGTTTGATAATTTTGGGCTGTTATCTGTTGTCTGTGTGTTACTGTTTTTAACCAGGAATACCGGAGGTAGTCAGAGGCTCATTCGTGGATCCCCTTCTGGCCCTGCAGGGAAATTACTGGAACTGGATTTGTTTGCTGTGTTTTCCAATGAGGGTCGGAAGTGCCACTGAGACTCTTCGTTCTCAGCCCCATCCGGATGGTGTTTATGGACTAAATGGATTTTCTACAGCCTGGAGTCGTGTGGTTGCATTTCTGTGGAATTTTAAGGACATCTGTGCCCTACGCATGTGGGGAACCCAGGTCCCGACACCAGAGCACCCATCTGGTGGTCGACCCTGAAGTTGGCAAGATTTATGTAGCCCGCCCAGATTTGGACTTGAGTGAGCAGTCCTCGGTGCCCCTTTTTTATGCCCTGGCTGGGAATCTCCCTGATCCTTCATCAGACTTTCCTCCCCCAGAGGTGTGGTCAGCTAACTCCACCCTGGGGAGCCACCAGTGGAGGGAGTCCTAGACCCCTGTGGGCACATGGATGGAGAATTCAGGTGTGGCCTCCCGAACGACATACCTTTTGGGGGCTACACAACTGTTATGAATGTAGGCAAGGAAATGCACTGCACAATGGTGTGAGGAAGCTACATCCTGTTGTGAATAACCTGCTAAAGTGTGTTCATACTTTTTATTGTGTAAAGGCGTTGCCTCTCCAAACAGTTATCCCTCCCTGCCGTGGCTGTATCCATGACCCTTGCAGGGCTGGACTCCGGTCTGTGATGACTGTTACCACACGCTAGGCCAACCATCTGATCCCGGCTGTGGCAGGGCACTAGTTGCCTGAATGTCCTGGGACTGATTGGAAGCTGGAATTGCTTTGCTCAGGGCTTTTTTTTGTGGATGGATATCCTGTGTGGAATGTCCGAGGATTCTGCCTTTTAGTTTGTGGTATACTATCAGGCGACAACAGTCAGTCCTGTTTGGCCCTCTGTGGTTCTGTGGCCTCTACCAACCAGGAGCCGTTTGCAAGCTTGTGTTCACTGTGGTCTTTTGGAGGGGGAACTCACCTGCTACCTGATCACCCAAACGTGACCACTGTTTGGTGAGTGGGGTTTGTAGCCTTCCTGCTTTGGGCCCTGGAACTATAATCCCATTTTCGGTGAAGTTGATGGACATTCTTAGCTGTGGCAATAGGTCTCATCTCAATATATTCCATGGGGAGGAAGGATAATACAGCAGTTGTTTTCACACCTTGAGTTCAGCTATTCCCAATGTGAGGGGCTCTTTAAGGAGGTCCATACAAAAAACCAAGATTCCCTGTATTTTGGCAGTAGTATTTGACATGGGACCTGCTTTTTCCCGCAAGCATGAACTTTCCGCCCATGTACCCACTGCAAAGTGATATGGTGTTTCACCTATTAACATCATGACTACAAGCCACTCCTGAGGGCAGCCCAGTGCTGACAATGTGGTGGGGGTAGTTTTGAGTACCTGGGTTGGTGGGTCGCTCTGACCCAGAGGAGCTACAGCCGGTTTCCCAGATGTCAGCAGCTCTGGGGTCATGTGGATTGCAAGTTCAGGCTACCCTGCTGTTGTCCCATATTTCAAGTAGGGCTTCTTGTTTAGCCCTATTCTGACCTGTGTGCCTGGTATGTATGTGTGTCTTTGTGTGCTCTATGATGCTAGTATCAAATGTTCCGCCCTCAGGACTGGGGAATGTGTATGTTTTGATAAGGATGTGCAACTTGCGGCAATGTTTTCCTAATTTCAGGGCCTGTGTGGGGAACCTAGCTTGCATGCGGTCGAGTGGAGTCTCCATGCTTGATTCAAAAATTCATTTTTTTAAGGAATTTGCAAACATTTGATCGTCTTGCAATTTTAAATGATCACAATTTCTTCTCAAATTGTGGGGATACCTGGGTACACAGGGTTGTACCCGAATCAATCTACTTGTTGCGAGCTCTAAAAAACTGATGCACCAATAGACTTTTAACAAAATGACAATGACAAATGCAATGAAATAACAACTACCTGTAACAAAGTGAAATAGTTAGTTCATAACAATATGAGTTGACCTTTAGCAGTGAAATAGCTAATATGGAATTCTGATACATGGAAACTATTGAAAATTACTTCATGATTTCCATGAACATACTACAAAATGACAATAGTACCACGGAATGCATAAAATGGAAAAATCTTAGAGACTAGATAAAACACGATTTGCCAGAAAAAATGATTACTTTGTCCAAACAACCTTAGTCCTCTCCCATAGGGAGCTGCTGTGGTGTCTGTTATCCCTTTCCTAGCTATTTGCATGCTACCTAGTTTGTGGACTGTGTTTTTACAGCAGGCAACCCATGCCTGTAGGAAACAACACAGTAATAGTACAACTATGACAAAAGGAAGCAGCAATGTACCCAGCTGTGTCACTCATAATGGGAGGCCTTAGATTGCCCACCGACCATTGTGGACTCAGCAAAATCCTTGGGAAGAACCCTAGACTCCAATTTGAACATGCAAGACCACATCAACTCGATGGCCAAATTAGCCAGATTCCACCTGAGCTACCTCTGGAAACTGAAACCCTTCCTTACTACACCCGACCTAAAAAGCACAGTCCAAGCTCTAGTAATCTCTAGACTGAATACGGCTGTTCCATTCTCTCAGGCTTACCCAAGATCTCCCTGACCCCCGTAAAAGCCTGGCTTAATGCCACCGCCAGACTTCTTTCAAACTTAAAAAAATTTGACCATATCTCTCCACACCTGAAAGCTTTGAACTGGCTCCTGCTCGAGGCCAGAATCAAACTCAAACTGGCTTGCATCACACACAAAGCTTTATACTCTAACTCCCCTGCCTACCTTGCACAGAAACTTGTGGTATCTGGCCGAAGCAGAAACTCCTGTTCCGCCAGAGACATTTTACTCCAACCTGCACGGTTCCAGAAAAAAAACTGGCTTTCACTGGATCCGCTCCTAGAATATGGAACTCTCTCCTGCCCGCCATCAGAAGAATCCCTTCTCTGGCACGCTTCAAAAAGGAGGCCAAAACATTCCTTATGGGTAAATTCCTCTCATAAATGCTGCCTCCTGTCGATTCTCAGTCCTTGACCAATACTCAGTCCTTGACCAATACACAGACCTTGACCAAATACGGGCTAGCGCCCCCCCTTCGGAATACCGACCTACCCCTTCAAGAAATTGGGGGCCTTATCTGGAGTTAATTATTTGTAAACTGTTTCATACGTGTCTGCTGAACTATTGTGAATCCTTGCCTATTGTACACTGCTATGTTTCCCTTGTAAAGAGCTCTGATACCCTCGGGTCAAGTTCGCGCTCTATAAAATAATAAAAATAAAATAAATACATTTAAAAAAGGAACCAGCCCGAGGTTAGAGATGCTTCCTTTAACACAAAGAGCTAAGGGAGCTCGATAGCCTGTCAATATTGGCTCAGCATCCAAAAATATTCATCACGGTCCGAATTTTTCCTTAACGTCTAAATTGTTACGTATATCACTCCCAGGGGTTGTGCCTAACACTTAGCGTTCCGTTACAATAACACCTCTCATTTCTTTCTGATACTACCAGTGTTAAGAAACCAATTGCACTAAGAAAATCCTTGAGACTACAAAATAAGACTGAGATTCTGGCTTCATATCACACATCACACCCAGAGGCTATGCATACCATTCTATGTCATGCCCAGTGGTCCAAGAAGTCCCTGTCTGACACCCAGAGACAAGCATACCAACGGTATCATGCCCAGTGGTCCAAGCGGTCCCTGTCTTGACCCCAGAGACAAGCATCCCTTCTGTGTCACGCCCAGTAAACTAAGCAACAAAACTGTAGCTACATACACCTTCTCTAGAGTGCTCATTAGGGAAAAGCTAAAGTAATCTATGCGCTTGTCGTAGTTTGCCATACGCCACATACTGGAAACAATGACCAGATATAATCCATTACCCTGTGACTGCTTGCTCCAATAGATATTAGATATATAGTTATGACTGATTGTGATATCAATGAAAATTGAGAAGTCCCTAGCATCAATATCGCAGTGACACAGGCATTTTATGGAAAATGTAAAGGTGGATACACATCAAAAGTTTAATACGACAAAAAATCACTGGTATTGGGGTACAACATTAATAACTCCTGATGGGTCGTACCTAAACCTGGGTGAAGTTCGTGGAGTTGCACTACGCGGAACTCCGCAAAGTGCAAAAAAAACGCCTCCGCACTCTGCGGAACTTTGCAAGCGGCGGCATACGAACTGAAAGAAGCAGTTCCCTGTGATTGCACAGAGTCCACACTGTGCGATCATCACGAACGGTATCATGCACAGTGCAAGCGCTCCCTGCAACTTAGTTCAGCTTGCTAGACAGGTTCAAATACTGGACATAGGATCTGGACTATCAGTGCATTGACATGTGGTCCCTTAAGGTAGATGTAATTGAAGAAAAACCATGGTCAATGTTTGCTGATTTTTTTGAACGCCAATTGTGTATATAAATAAAAAAAACCAATATAAAACTATTACTCTACACACCAGCTTTGGAGTTTTTCTCTCTAAGTAATTGAGTTTGTTTTAATGTATCCTTAAATAACTTTGCATTGAATTATTGATGTCAAAATATGACATACTGAATTTCAAAAATATTGGTCAAATACATTTATGTAAATAAATCCCTTGTGGGCATTTTTACATATTATACTTTCAGAAAGTTACCATTTTTATTCCTTTAGATTTTTGTGCGCAGAGCCTAGCCTGGATCACATAAATGGGTGTAAATGACACTTACACTTTGTGAATTCTTCCCAGGTAGTCACACGATAGAAGGATTAGGTGTGCCTGATTTGGTCATCTGCTGGCAGGGTAGGAGGGGGCAAAGCTGAGCACACCCTGATTTGCACAAGAACAGCCTGTGCTCTACATTGAAGCAAAGGGCCTAATGGACCTGCATTGTCCCTTCAGACAGTTTGGAGCCAAGGCAGGGGAGGCATGGAATTCCCTGCACTTCAAAGTCACTATGTAGAAGCTGCTCCCACCTGCCAGAACCAGCGCAGCAGTCTATAGAAGAAGACCCTTAGACACCACTGCTTCAGTACACTTCAGGACCTGTCAATACTCTGCCAGGAAGAAGAACTGCTGTGCTGCTAAAAGGATTGCTATGCTACTGGACTGCAGCTCTAAAGGACTTCTAATTTAATTAATTTTAATTTTAATTTAATTTAATTTAATTTAATTTTTTAATTTAAAAACACTTATAAAGCGCGCATTTACCTAGCGGTTTCTTGGCGCTGGCCGACTTTAGAACCTGGGTGGTAGCTGTGAGAAACTAGGCTGGGAATGCTTGCAGAAAAAGATGGGTTTTTAAGGCCTTGCGAAAGTCAGGGTAAAGTGGGATGGATCGGATATTGAGAGGGAGGGAGTTCCAGAAGGTAGGGCCGAGGACCGCAAACTTCACCCCCCCCCATCCTCTTCTTCCTAAAACGAGGAACGGAGAGAAGGGACTGGGAGGAGGAGCGGAGCTCTCTGACTGGTGTATAGCTGGAGATTGCCGAGTTTATGAAGGCTGGGGCAGTTCCAGCTCGGGCCTGAAACGCAGTACAGCCCAGTTTGAAGAGGGCCCGCTCCCTAATGGGCAACCAATGCAAGTTCTTCAATACAGAGGTAGCATGATGGAATTTAGGGAGACCATAAATGAGACGGGCCGCTTGGTTCTGAACCAGCTGTAGGCGTCGGAGAGCATAAGCCGGAACGCCGTTGTACAGGATATTTCCATAGTCCAGCCGTGATAAAACCATTGCCATCATGATGAGTTTAAGGGCGGGAAGGGGGAAAAATCTAGAGATTTTCCTAATAGTGCAAAGAGTGAAGAAGCAGGAAGACACCACCATACTGATCTGAGAGTGCAAGGTAAGGTTTTGGTTTAACGTGATCCCAAGTGTTTTGACAGAATGAGAAGGTGAGGGGGGGAACCAAGTGAAGGGGGCCAAAACATAGGGGTCCAGGGACTGGATGCACCACCAGTCAAAACCAGCTCAGTTTTGTCTGGGTTGAGTTTGAGGTGGTTAAAATTCATCCAGTCCCTGATAAAGATCATAATTGATTGGAAATTAAAGATAGATTCAGTAGAATGTGAGAGGTTGAAGATCAACTGGAGGTCATCTGCATAATTGAAGACAGTGACCTCCAGTTGTTGTAGAGCAGAAATAAGGGGGAAGATATAGAGATTGAATAGAAGAGGAGAGAGGGCGGAACCTTGGGGGACACCACACTGCACCTTGCGTGGGGGAGCAGAAAACCCTTCTAGATGGCGGCCTGGGTGCGGTCCCTCAGGAAGGAGGTAAGCCAAGCCAGGGGAGGCCCACTGATGCCCGCTGCCCTGACACGGGTGAGAAGGATGGAATGATCAACCGTGTCAAAGGCAGCGGACAAATCTAAGAGGACCAGAGCCTGAGGACGGCCGCCGTCCATTCCCTCCCTGAGGCTGTCCAGGACCGAGACCACGACCCTCTCGGTAGAGTGGCGGGGGCGAAATCCAGCCTGGCAGGAGGCCAAGTAGCCACTGTCCTCCACAAAGGAACTGAGGACAGAGGCGACGTGACATTCCAGAATTTTTCCCAAGTAGGGGAGAAGGGGAATAGGGCGGTAATTAGTGAGGGAAGCAGGGTCAGCACCGGGTTTTTTTCAGTAAGGGAATGATTATGGCTGATTTATGAAGGTCAGGGACTGTACCGTTCCCGAGAGAATCGTTCAGGAATGCCAAGGGAGGAGAAGGGCAAGCCTGAAAGATTTCTCTCAGGATGGGAGCTGGACAAACATCAGAAGGAGAGCCTGATTTGACTCTCGCCGCTAGAGAAGATAACGTCTCTCTGGTCAGTTGAGGGATGTGATCTAAATGAAACCTATTGGGAAGAGGTTCAGGGGCCGGGGGAAGTGGGGGGGGGTATGTTGGCCTTAATGGCTTCGATTTTCTCCACAAAAAAGTTGTTTAGGGAGTCGCAAAGGGCTTGGGAAGGGGAAGGTTTTAGGGAGGTTCTGTCTGACAGGGCCAGCTCATAACCACTAGAGAAAATTTCTCTAGACTGATTTCCCGCTAAGAGTATTTTATCAGAGAAATAATGAGTCTTGTATGAAAGGATTGCGCTTTTATATGCGTTAAGCATAAGCGAGTAGTGAGCTTTTAGAGTTGGGCAGTAGGAGCGCCTCCATGCGCGTTCTGCCTGGTGGGCAGCTAGCTTCTTTCCCTTAAGTTCATCGGTGAACCATTTGTTGACATTGTGAGCACGTTTCACAGCAACGCGTTTCAGAGGAGCTACCTGATTACAGGACCTGGATAGCCAGTCATTAATAGCGGTGGCCTGGGAAGATGGTGAGAGTTCCTCCAGGGCCGGGTAGGAGTTTTGAAGAGAGAGACAGAGGGCAGGAATATCAGCCTTGTTCCAATTACGGGCCCAGACATCCCTGGGGAGGGCTAGGCGCTTAGGCCGATGAAGGTCTAGAGTGAACGTGATCAAAAAGTGGTCAGACCACAGACAGGGTGTAATGGTAGGGAGGGAGACCAGAATATTCAATGACCAGATTTGGTATAAGACGTGACCCTTAATGTGAGTGGGAGCAGACACGTGGGAAGTGAAATTTAGGCTAAGAAGGGAGTCTGTAAAATTCCTAGATGCTGCGTCTTCCGCAGGATCAGAAGGCCAAAAGTTAAAGTCGCCAAGAACTAACACAGAAGAATTGTTGACTGTTAATGTGGCCAGTAGTTCCTCGAACTCAGTCCTGCTGTGCTGACCTGCTGCCCTTTATCCCAAGGTAGATGAACTGGACCTGTAACCCATATTGAACCCAGGAGGAGCCCATAGTTACTCAAAATGCTAGTCTGCTGAAGGCTTCCCAACCAGCTCCTGGACTCATCTGCAGTTCCTTCCTGACCCACAAGCAGTGCCTCTCAGGTCTGTATTGTTGGTGAGGCTCAGAAGCTCTTGAAATCAAGATTTGGACTCTTTGCAACTGCAGACTGAGCAGTTCACACTGGAACTATGCAGCTCACACAGAATATCAGCTCATGCTACCACCAGCCTGTCTCTTCACACACCAGCAGCGACAGTCCACAGAGGGTTGCCATATCAAAGTTCCAGTTCACTAGTCCCAGCGACCAGCCTGCTCTTTTTGCCAAATTGACTACTGTCTATTTTTGATTTCCTTGCTCCTCACAACCCTCCCCAATGCAAATGGGACTCTTGGCACAAAACTTGAGAAGGTAAAACTTTAGTGGGAGTAATCTGGAACTATATCTGATCCACGCTCCATTGCAATCTCCCTGAATTTTTTACTTTGACCTGGTCCAGCACGACCAGATAGCCACACTTGGCGCTTTATACTTGTAGGCACCATGTTGCAGTTTGTTCTTTAAAAATTCATAACTGCAGGTTCTACAGATTGGAAGTTGATTATGGAGTAGTCGGTCAATGTCAGCTTGCACAAAACTTGATGCTGTAACTGGTGGTGAAGATGGGGTCTGGTGATGTGTGTTGGTTCTTTGATGACTTGGGCTAGGCCAATGTTGTTCAGGCTTTTAAGCAGGGCCGTGTAGCAAGGGTCGGTTGTATCTTCTACATGGGAGTTGAGATCATCGAGGAGTATGATGTCTTTGGAGTCAATGGTGAGAGGAGCGATAACATCTGTAATGAGGTTTGGGAACATAACTTGCGGTCCTGGTGACAGGTAGGTGAGGGTTTCATTTAGGGTGAAGTTTTTGAATATTTGAAGTGCAAATGCTCAATGAATGGGCTGGTGCCCTACACAGGGGTCAAGCACTTAAAGATGGTTGTCAGTGTCCCTCCTAGTTTGTGAAAGCGCTCCTGTTATACAATCTTGTAGCCTGCCGGGCCTGCCTTAGCAGTGCTGGGTGTCTTTGTGGAGTTTAGCCCATTTCCATGAGGAAGAGGCAGTCCAGTGTGTAGCTGCTCAGTAGGTCCCAGATATATGTTGCCTGTTTGCTGATCGAGCAAGTGTGAAGTAGCATGCATATGAGTGAGTGTTTGGGTTGGGGCTTGCTGTAGCGTGTGGTGTTGTGTAGGGGTGTTGATGATGTTGCTAGTGTTTGTGTAGGTAGGCTGCAGCATGTGAAGCAGCAGTGGGTGCAAGTGAAGGCTCCTACTGAAGTATGTGGTATGCTTCTACAGCAGTGGGTGGAACGGCTTCCCGGATTGAGATGCCGAATGACCGGTGTGGTGTATTGCTGGGTGGGTGATCGATCAGGGTTTATGGAACTGGACATGGCCCAGGAGCAGACAGACAAAGAAGGGTTTTCCTTTGGCATGCCATTAGTGCACCAGTGGTGTGGACACACTGCGGTCACCATTAAGTAGGCCCTGGGAACAGGAGCAGCATGGTGGTGGTGGGTGGGGAGATGCGAGCATGGGAAAAATACACAGGAAGAGGACGTGAAGGGAAGAAGCAGGGGAGGTGGGAGAAGAAGTGGGGTAGGTGGACAGAGGGGATTGCAAATGAGGAGACCTGAAACCTGAAATGTGGTGAAAATTAGAACGGTGTTACAGAAAGGCAATATCTGGTGTGTAAAAAAAGGTGTTACAAAAAAGGCAAAGGCAGAAGGAGAAGGTGGCTGAAAAACAGAGAGAGATGCTGCATGAGAGGCAAAAGGCAAATGTGGGGTGAAACACAAATGAAGATGCTTCAAAAGAAGGGGAAGAGCAGAAAAAGAGGGCTCAAACAGGAGAAGAAAACACCTCAGACAAAGCAAAAAGCAAAAGGAAAAAAAGCAAACAAAAGTGCAGAGAGTGCGGATGAAAGGTCTGAGAGATAACAGTTGACCAAGAGGGGAAGAGAGAGAGAGAGAAAGAGAGAGAGAGAAAGAAAGAAAGAGAGAGAGAGCTGTGGAAGGGTGAGTGTTCCAGGAGCAAGACAGGAGCCTTGAGGCAAGTAACCAGGGCCTGAAATGGTTTTGATTTGTCCTACACTCATCAAAGGTAAGTGGGGAGTGGGTATCCGTACTGGCAGAAAGGCAGTTACTTCTTCTTTCATGGGGCTCACTCTGGTCCCTTTAAGCCCTTATTCAACAAAGTAGATTGCAAATGAATGAGGTCTAAAACTCAGGCTGCAGTATCTTAATTTACAGACAAATGATCCTCTAATGCTTTCACCGTATTTACCAGTACAGGTGAGAGGAAGTATTCCAGTTTTCCTTTCCTAGTGAGAGAATATAGCACAAGGCAATCTGGTGGTCCTTTAGATCAGCTCAACCAGCAGAAAAAAACATGTCCCTTGTTTTGCCATAGAAGTCTTTGCCTTAGATTAGGGAGTTGCAGAGTGGCCTTTTTCATACAAACAATTAACTGAGCAGATTTAAGAGGGCACAGTTTGTGTTTGAGAGAAAAAGAAAGCCTGTTGTGCAGTCATAAAATTCTGCTCTCTAAAATGATTGGACAAATATATGCAATTATTATTGGGGAAACCCTAAATGCTCATTAGTAGATGGTATTGATTATTGAGGATGAATGTTTTTCAATTGCACTTGTTTGCCAAGAACATGAGTTCCTCGAGGAAATCTGTGCAGGGATTTTTCAGTGCCTGTGGATGAGCCTGTTGCTCACCACTTTTCTTTTAACCAATCATCTGAGGACACTTGTAACATTCGGGACAATTGGAATCTGAATAATCGTATATCTTGAGAAAATCCTGATCCTGTGATCAGCAACCTTCATCCTGTCCTCTGATTCCTGATCAATTTTGATAAGTTAATGTGTTTTGCCTACACTCACACTACGTCCAGACACCACATATAAAGGAATTGACTCTTCCAGAATGTTCAGACAATCCGTTTTGTAGTAAACCCCAGATGGTGGCAATAAAGCTAGAGTAACCAGAATGTTTAAAAGCATTTTCCATGAAGTACATGTTGAGGGGATGGAAACCATATAAAGTGCATGCAAAAAAAATGACTTAGTGGAAACCAGGGGCCGTATTACACATTATCACTGTTTGCGCCTGGTGCACCATTCAAAAGGTGCGCCAGGCCCAAACAGTGATAATGCACCCCATTATGGTGTAAGTGCAGCCCCCAGGGCAGCCGGGACCTTTCGCTTCCCCCAGGGCACAGCATTCATGTGAAAACATAGAGCAGCCTCTCCGTGTTTTCACAGTGCAGACGGCCCCCACCTGCACTTTCAAAGGGGTTTGGAGATCCCCTGGCAGGCGGGTGCCGTCAGTGCCTGCACCCGCTTGCAAGGGGACATCTGGTGGGGAAATGGGAGCCCATTTACCACCGGCAGAGGACTGCTGTCAGGAGGCACACTGACAGTGTGCCACCTTTTAAATGGCACACTGTCAGTGCGCCTCGTGAGGGCTTCTTTGACTCTGCGCCCACGTTTGTAATATGGCGCGGGTCCAGAGGAATAGGAATTCCATCATTTGCATAAGATACGCCCCTATGAAAATGAAGGAACTCAGGGGCATATTATCAAGGGGTTTATCTCCGCTTTTTTGGCTTTAAAAGCCAAGAAAGCGGAGATAAAATTATCTCCCTATTACCTAGCTGCCGCTAACACCAGTTAGCGCCAGCTAGTGGGAGATAGCGACCATCGTGGGCCCCACTTTGCATGTCAGTGATATTTATCACTAATGAGATGCAAAGTGGGCGTGCCAAGATGTTAGAGACTGAAAACTGTCGCTAACATCGCTATCTCCTATTACCAACTTTTGGAGATATTCGCGCTAAGCGGGATTATCTCCAAAAGCTAACACCTGCCCTGAGCAGTTCTTAGCCATGTTATCCAATGGGAGGTGGATAACATGGCTAAGAGCATTAGCTCGCTAATGCATGAATATCGCTGACTTTTCAGCGATATTCATGCTTTGCGGCGATTTTTACCGCATTTGCGTTAAACCTTGGTAATACCAAGGTTTATTTGCGGTAAAAATCGCCGCAGCGCTGCGGTACATTTTTGTCTCTAACCAAGCAATAGCGATAATTATCGCTATTGCTTGGTAATATGCCCCTCACTCTTTTGATAGTGCTGGCGCTTTCAGTGTGCCAGCGCTATCGGTATTATCTGTGTCTGCGTTCCCTTCTATAATACCAAAGTGCCCGGGGGCATGCAAATCAGGAGCAAACACCCGTTGCTCACCGGGACATCATCTGTAATGCAGCCCCTGGTAGGAAGTGGAAAGGGCACTATCAACTTTAATGTCATACACAATGAATAAACATTGGGTCTTGATTTACATTTTTACTTTTATTATTTTTTTTTCTGATCACTAATAACTAAGATAGGCGTAATATAGCTATCTGTTGACTAAAGTGACCTAAGGATAATCATAGGATGAAATCCTATGCCTAGTCTATCTTACATCCCTTTAGTCAGTGTTGCTTGTAATTCATATTGCAATTTGTGTTGCATTTAATACTGAACCTCCCCTACAGTTCCACTCAGTAGCTGCTAACTGTTTTCATCTATTACAGTTTTAGAATTAACTGAGAGGATCAAATGGACCACTACATGCATTTGAATGCTCTGCTATGTTGATAGCATCGAATATTGTGTTACTGTTACAAATATAACGAGGACTGGCGTTTATTAAAAAAAATAACATTGGTATCATAACAACTCCTAATAAGAGCATAGTTATCCAAAATGAATTTTCTACTGTGCACTAAATAGCCTCTTCTTACAACCTGTGCTTGATTACAGCTCAGATGGTTTAGAAAAGGAGCATAAGAATGTGGAAGTCGAGAGGCTCTGCTTCACCCAGCTGTCCAATGCTCATGACTTTTGCCCTTGAATTCATGTATATTTGGTTCGCTATATTTGAAAAAATCTGGGAAGTTTTCTCTAATTCTTTGCTTCTTAAGTTTTAATACTGTTTCATTTTTATCTATCACTTTTTATGTTCAATGTAACCCATTCTTGTCCAGGAACAGCTGTACTTCATTTAAAGTGGTTGCACACTGTGTACCCATTTTTGCGACCTGTCCCTGATTTTGAGAGGGGAACTATGTATTTATATGTCGCATTGCAAAATCTTTTCTTGCAGGGGGTGGCAGAACGACCTGCCTAAAAAATGGGTATTAGCAGGTCACTCTTTTTCAACCACCTGTATATGCATTCCCAAACCAGACACTTTAACGCAAAGAGCCTGATTCACAAAGGTAAACTTATACTTTTGTGCAAGTTTACTATTTTTAGGTATTGACAAACTCTGTTTTACATCTCCACACTTATACTTATGTATGCAGAAATCTTCCCACCTGAGGGATCTGCAAAACGCTGGAGAACTGCACAAATAGGGATTGTGAAGGCGTAAAACTCCACACATAGAGGCATATTTACAGGCCCCTATGGCCGCCACCAAGTGACTAAAAGTGACGTGGTGGTGGCGATTAACGGGGCTTAACACTGCCTTGTAAATAAGGCACCCGTACACGCTGTACATAGCGGGAAAGGGGAGGGCAATGGGTGTTGCAGGGGGCATTCCACCGCAACACCCATTGATTTTGATGCTGCCCCCTTTTTACAAGGGTGGTGTAAATAGGAGGGAGCGCCAAAATTAAGACCAGGGAAAGCCTGGTCTTAACATTGCAAAACGAGGAGAAATGCTTTATTTCTCCTTGTTTTTGCTGTTTCAATGTGTGCTGCGTTGTGCAGCTCAGATAGAAACATCAAATTATCATTGATTGTTTATGTCCAGTAAGGGAGACCTTCCTGCACATAAACAATCTTCCCTAAATGCAGACACACTGGCACTATGGTGCAAGGGTGCCTGCATTAGTGCTAGGCTGCTAAGTGTAGCACCAGCCCAGGGGGAAATACAGGGCGGCACCATTGTATTGTAAATATGATGTAGCCCTGCTTTTTTGCAGTCGCAGTGTGCAGCGTTAAGACATGTAGGCTCACGCCGTACTCCCTCACTTCGATGTAAACATGCTCAATAGTCTGTTATTTGAATGTTGTAGTTTATTTTGTACTACTACTAAATATTCTAAACAGTGCAGTTTCTCAATCAGGCCCGATGCTTCCCATTTGTGAAAGCATTGGTGGGAGGTAGGCATCAGTCTCCAAGATCACAGCCCACTGATTTTGAGGTCAATTGACATCATTCACAAAGGGGAAGGTGTACTAAGGGGCACCATCCCCTTTGAGAAACATTTTCTACCTCCTTTGAGATGTCAGTAATTGGTCAATGATTTTCCCCAGCCATACCGAATCACAATACAGTGGGGGACACCTTTTCATGTGCTTTACTCATTGCGATTGGCTAAGGGCTCCTAATCTAATTTTGGAAGCTGGAAAGGCTTTTCCTCCATGCAAAATAGATTTACTACATACCTAGAATCCATTTTGTGGTTCCAAACCCTGTGCCTTTGCAAATAACAGGGTTTGCAATCATAAAATGACTTTTGATACCTGGCCCCTTAAGATCTTATTTTAATTTAAAAACTAATATTGGCATGTTCTTCCGGACATTTTCAATTCTTAGATAAGATGTTAAAAGAAGACGATTTAAATAGATGATATGCAAAAACATGTTGAGAAATCTCACACAATAAACTGTAAGTTGTTTTCCCTAAAGACGGGGAAGGAATTTAGATCTTGCATATCAACAAATTCTGAGATAAGCTGATCCATTGCTAAGCAGGGCTATCAATTCTCATGAGTATCATTAGCAGGATCAAAAGCATTCCAGTTGTAATACTACCTTAGTCAATGGATGCATCCAGCATGCTCTGCATGGATACTTGTCTTGTACCAATCCATCCCCACAGTTCATCGATAATAGTGACAGGGGCACATGTGAGGTGTGAAACCTTATTACTTTGCTGCTAAGATAGGAGTTCTGTCATATTAGGCCAATATACACTTATATAACACACTAAAACACTACATGCATTGTTGGCTTTTAAGTGTTGTATCAACCCATTCAGAGAAAAGATTAGCGGAAGAACACATACTTATTCAGTTTCCAGAAACCAACAAGAGAAAAATGAATATTTGCTCCCATGTTATGGAATTCACAATGATTAGATCGCAAATGTTTACCATGTGGGAGCTTTATACATGGCAATCAGTGTTTGAAATCGGGTAGTGACTGGGATAGGTGTATTTTAGAGCACTGTACAGTTGTGTTGCATCAGCAAAATGTATTTTCAGAGACTGGTTCTTTTTTTATTTGCGCTTCGTAATTCCAGGTTCAATTCATCAGGTATCTTCACATTCTTTTTTTATAGGCATTCGAAATTTCGGCTGCTTTCAGCAGCCAACATCTCTTTTTAAAAAGTTTAAAAAACAGGAGTTTATTTGGAAATAAAAAGTACAGAAGGAGCAACCTTAGCAACGTTTACAGCATGTGAGAATGGATGGATGCGTGTGTCATTTGTTGCTAAAAAGCATTATTCATGTAACTTAGGGGCCCATTAGGATGGTGGGCGGATCGCCCTCACCAGGCTGGCGGTAGCCACCGCTGGCCTGGCGGGGGTGATCCGCCCGCCATTCTTGCTGCGAAGACCACCCCCCCGGGGGGTCCGCAGCGGACGGAAAGACTGTCCGCTGCTTTTCCGCCCTGGTCACCATGCGACCGGGGCGGAAAAGGGTTGTATATGGTGGCAGTGTCTATCAAACACCGCCAGCCATATTACAATGGGCATTCAACAATGCCTTTCCGTGGCAGCACTGCAGCCACAGAAAGGCATGCAGAGTCTCCCTGCGGGGACCTGTTGCAGGCCCCCAGGGACTCCGGGAGGCGGGGGGTTCCTGAATTTCAAGGAACAACATGGCACTGCCCGCCACAATGCTAAGAATACGGGATGCGCCCGCCACTGTGGCGGGCGCATCCCAATACCCCCACGGGACCCTCGCCCTTATGGTGGGCGGTCCCTTCACAAGATGGGATGGGGGCGGACTAAGTCCGCCCGTCATCCTAATGGACTCCCAATTGTTCAGAAATAATTTTTGGGAATGAGAAGTGTATTGAAAATTGAGGCAACTGTTTATAATGCAACAACTTCCTGTCATGAAGAGTCCTCCCTGTTCTTTGCTTTGTTCACTGATCTTTTGTGTGGGGGCTCTGGTTCATACTCAATCCATGATTGTATGTGATTTGTCAAAAGCTAGTAAATTCAGTTCTGTTCTTTGCAAAATAATCCTAATTGATGGACACTTTTTTATGTATTTCATTTGTTTGCTGTCTGAGGTTCTTGAGCCTGAACTTTGGGATGCGTCCCAGGGCATTTGTGAAAACAATGTGTATGTGTGTGTTAGACACCCATTTCTTCTTTGTTCTCTATGGTCATGGTTTTTAACCTGGGGTCGGAGGACCCCTGGAGGTCGTTGAGGCTTACCCAGGGGGTCACGACTCTTTTCCACAATTAAATAATATTAAAATTAATACATTAAATCTAATTAATGATATACAAATACAAACAAAATTGAAAACGTGAAAACTTGTTTTATGATTGTGAATTAAACAAAAAAAATGTGAGAATTTTTTTAATGTACATTTGTTTTTTTTATTTTTGTGTAATGATTTGAGAAGCAAATCATAGAAATTGTTTAGGCTGGGCGTCCCCTGCTTTAAATAATTACTCAGTGGTGGTCCACGGATTCCAGTTATGATTCAGTGGAGGTCCTCAGATTTCAAAAGGTTAAGAACCACTGCTCTATGGTTTCTCAATCTTTGTCATGCCATGTGCTCATCCAGTGTGTGTGTGGGAGGGGGCGTGTGTGTGTGAGTGTGTTCGTGCACTTTTAAAAGCATTCTCATGTGATTTAGGCTAAGATGGATATAGGCCCATATCTCTGTACTGGGGTAAATGTATGATATTGTTCTGCATTCTGTCCATCAACAGTTGTTTTTGCATTTGTCACCCTGAGTGGGACAGGTATGCCTAGAAGTGAGTCCCGTGCTCTCCATGCCACTGGAGTCAAGCTATCCTGGCTGATGAGGGCTGAAAGCCCGAAACTGGTCCTAGGACGCTTGTTCCCAGTCCAGGGAGGACCTTGCTTGGCAGTTCCGGCTGGACTGTTCTCATTGGGTGCAGGGTCAAGGCTGATTTGCATATGGCTGGGTCCAAACTGGAATGGCATGGTGAGCAAAAAAACAATGGATTTAGGCCCAGATACCTGTACTGGGGTGAATGTATGACATTGTTCTGCATTCCGTCCATCAATTGTTCTTTTTACATTGCGCACATTTAAAAGCATTCTCCTGTGAATATTGTCAGTTGAGGGCATTCAGGAGCCCACAGATTTTTTTGTGGTATACTACCAAAATATCAAGTCTGAAATATTGTGCAGCAAAAATATCATAGCCAAAATATTGCAGAACAAGATATTATGAAGGTAGATTTAAATGGGTAAGTATAGATTTGCTGTTCACCTCACATATATACTTTGACAATAAATCTATCTTTAAGGTACATAGATGTTGAGTTAATAAAACAAAGATCATACTGTGGAAACACTACAGATTTACTGTTTGCAATTCCTGCTCTTTAATGTCTGAGCAGATGGAAAGTTAGTTGGACCTGGTAAGCAAATGGCTTTACCCCACCACCTTCCGCCATCTCTTTGTTTTGCCTTCTCAGACTTGACCCTCTCTTTGTTGCATCTTGACAATTCTTTTTTAATTGATGGATGAACTGTAACAGATTAACCTTCGCTCTAGTTGTATCATCCACAAACACCCGCTTGGTAGAGATGCGCTTTATGCAAATGTAGCATAAAAAATTCCACCATATTAATGGGAGCCATCATTAGCAGTTTATACATTGATATTGAGGACCTACGATTTAGCGACCATGTGAAAAAACTGATGGGGTCTGCTTTGGCACTCTCAAAGCACTTAGAAAATGTTTTACTTTTCTCCCAAGAGTAGCCATGGAGACGGTCTCCCGTGCTCTGATCTTGTCTAGACTGGATTACACTAATGCTCTGTTCCTGGGTCTGCCTGTCTATTTGCTGCGTAGGCTCCAAATTATTCAGATTGCTGCAGCTAGGCTCCTCTTTAATGCACCTAAGAGATCCAGCGTGCATCAGTACCTATGGGATTTAGACTGGCTACCAGTGGCTCAGCGGGTGCAGTTTAAAGCGATTACTTTGGCACATAGGGCCCTACATGGTTTGGGCCCTCTGTACCTTAGGAAACGTTTCACCTTCTATGTGCCAAATCGCCTTTTACGCTCGGCGGGTCGCCGCCAGATGGTCGTTCCATGCTTCCGCAGAGTGCGGATGGGGGACCAGTCCATCTCTGTCAAGGCCGCTGAGGCATGGAATGCTCTCCCTACTGATCTCCAACTCATCTCAGAATTTCAACTCTTTAAGAAGCTCTTAAAACACATCTTTTCAGCAAGATCCACTAATTTGATTCCAGCTTCTGCTCCTGCTCTCCACCCATGCCAGGACACACTAGAGTAACAGTGCACGCTACAAATGCAATATAACATATAACATAACATATTTCAGTGACACTTACGACATTCATTTGCAAGAGGCTTGTGCAGGAAATATGTGCTGAAATGCGATAAAGGGGACTGCTAGCTTAGAGGATCACTAAGTTGACAGTGTCATGCTTCAACAAAAATGTTAAACTTCTGCATATCACTACATCTATCTATGTCATCCATGTTTTACACTGATCCACTCCCACAAAACAAATCGAGTCCTCTCAGAAATCATTTAAGTCAGGCAGTGTTTTGTCCATCTACGGTTCAGTAGGCTGGTTGCCTTTTTAGGTCGAGCCGGGGCAGCGCACGCGCTGCTCTGTGAGGCATACTGTATTGAGGTATGGAATAAAAGCTCTGCCCATTTCCCACCCCTCTTTTCTCCTCTTTTTTCTCTTGGCTCCTATTACAGTCCTTTCAAAATCGTTGCTTTTCTTTAAACACTGCTCACTATAACCGGAATGCTGTGAGCAGCGTCTAAAGAAAGGGGCTACTATGAAAGTGGTCTCGTATTTGCAAGAGTTTGAGCTATTGACTTTAGAAAAGACAATGCCTTTAAATGTGTTTTGCTTTTAAAAACACATAAATGAAAGGCATTGTCATTTCCAATGCCGATTGATCAAACTCGCGCAAATGCGAGACCTATTGCATTGAAAATGCTTGTTGTTTTTGTAATCTGTAGCTACTTGGAAGCTACTTTAACTGTGATCCACAGAAAATTCAGTAAGATCAAAGAGCTCCCCTACCCACCACCCATTACACAGTAAGGTTGTATTAGACGAACAGATGGGGACTAGAGGATGAAGTATGCGACACAAATTTCTTCGGAATCATGATGTATAAAGTAGGCATTCTTTTTGTGTGATCAGTACCTTTTTCTAGGACACTGTTGGAGCATAAGTAAGTCTGACTAGTAGTATTAAAGTGTTGCAATGTCTTTTAGTTAGCAATCTGCAATTATGTAGCGGAGATAAAACAAGCATGCATATTGCGGAGAAAAAGCAATTAAAATTCAACACCAGCAGGACAAACAATTTTGAATATTCAGAATATCCTTTGAGACTTAAGTAGTATACCTTTCAGTTCATGTTGGCTTTACAATCGTACCGTCCCTCATTCGGCGACACCAGTCTGTAACTTATTCAGTTACAGCACCAGCACAATCACAGCCTTTAACGATTTAAGGGTAGCAAGGATTTACCGTTGCCCAAATAGTTGCCAGAATGTACAGTTTACCATTGGCTGTAGGAGGCCTGATGAAACATTAGTACAAAAAATATGTTTAAAAAAAATGCATATAATGATTCAAATTCATTTTCAAAGTGCTGTAAACAACAAGTGCAATATGATGGCATTGGCAGTGGATTAATTCTTAAGACTTTTAGGAATTATTTGTGATGCAGTTCAAGTCCAGTCAGTTACATTCTTCAGCTACCATGGGGGGAGGGTAGAGAGCGTGTGGAAGGTGGTCTCCGGTTCCATGCCAATATATCAACCCCTTCTTTTAGCTGTATTTTATCTTCACACATCTTTGTAATGTTTCATATTTTTAAAATACTATAGTTAAAATACTGCTCAATTTTTTCAAAAAAATATATGTAATATTTTGTATTTAATTAACCAATCCAAAACAATGTGTTTCACTGTTAAATAGAAGTAATAGATCAAATGAAAACAACTCCACTTTGGAAAAAGACATCTCTAAAGTACAACTTAAAAGGCAATGTTTACAATTTGAAATTGACCTGGGTCTGACCTCTCTGAAACAACCCTGATCCATGAAGGGGTTTAAATAAATCAACTTGAGAATTTATATCTCTAAGTGCCGTCAGGTTCATGATGATATGTACACAACTGGAGATAATGATGGAACAAACCTAAACGCGCACCCCAATATCACAAGTATGGTAAAAATCATGAACAGGACGAAGTACTAGCACAATTCTTTTAATCCCTCACTCCATTAAGATTTTTTTTTAGGAGCACCCAACTTGTTTGAATTTTTTAAAACATTTTTCATTCTGGTAGGCATGATATACGAACACCTATTATGATCTCGCTGCATAAGTATAGGAAAGGCTTTCCGAGCGTCCATTATAGTAGTGGAAGAAATTACTTTGGAGTTCACCACTTTAAGGTTGACAAAAATCATTTAATAAGCATACCGGAACTCATTTGTCTTTCCTTTTTTATTTGGTCTCGCAGACATAGCACTGGAGCGTGCATGTGCTCCTCGCTCTGCGAGGCTTATTGTCATCGATACGATTTCAGAAGGGGACCTAAAACGCCGCCCATCATTCCCATTGGCACGGTCATCATTTATGCAAAATGCTGAACTCCGATTGAAAATGAGGCTTTTTTGTTACTGCCCTGTCTCCTTTTGGCTCCGCCCACCCGGACTGGATCTTTTACTTGCGGTGTTATACTGTCTCCTTCTATTAGTGGGTAAGCACTATTTTTTTTCATTCGGCTTTGCAAATGGTTAAGATGCATGCCCGAACAAATGTATTTTTTTTTTTATTTGGCTTTGCAAATTCTTAAGCCGCATGCCGGAACAAATGTTGAGGGTTTTTTTGCTGCGACGTCATGATTTAACTTTAAATATATATATTTTTTAATATGCCAGACCACTGCAGACGTAACATGGCAGACGCGCTCCGTTTATTTATTTTTACTTTAATTCGGAACGTGGCGCTCACTTTAGGGACACAACGCTCCATTTATTTATTAATATTTACGCTTTATTTGCATTGAGCTGTGATGCCCCACTCCCCTCACAGGAGCTGCACTCATTAACCTCAGATGCTTGATGCAGCTTTGTTAGTCACCATTCTCCCGGTAGGCCCACAGCATCTGTCACCCAAACCTCCACGCTTTCCTGCCGCGTTTGAGGTTTGCACCTTCAGTCGCTGGCCGTCTCTCAGCGGAGTAGACTCCATGCGTGGGAGCGTGGATAGACCTTCGTTGGCAGAGCCCAGCCAAGCTTCCATACTGATTTTGGAAGCTGTGAACAGGAACGTGTTCATGCCCGGTGGGCATGTGATGTTTATTTTTATGGTGTGCATTGTTTTCATATGGTCAGGGACTACCGTCCATCCCCCTCCCTGTCCTGTGCACACCCACAATTAATAGAAATTGAAAATGAGAGGAGTTTCTTTGGAAGGCGGGGGTCTCGCGACCCCCGGCTTTATTTATTAAAATATGAAAACCTATTAAAAATTTGAAATGAACAATATTTACACAAGCATTTATGGAGAAAATTTACTGACATTAGATTACAAACAATGTAGACTGGCATAAAAAGGCTAACCTTTACAAATGTCTAATACAGCTTGTTTCCTATCCGAATCTAACATGTCACACTTATGAATTTTCTGCATATCCTAATTTTGGACCTACAGCAAGGTAGCTAACCTGTGTCAAATCCTTATCAGCAAGCTACGCCCTCACGTATGAGTGCGCATGCGCAGAGGGCCAGTTTACCGAGAGGGTACTTCCCCTCCTCCCGGTTACCCCCGTACGCTCCATGAACTCCATTAACCAAAAAGGGGGGGTGGCCTTGCACTCTGCGCCGTTTAATGAAGTCATAGTGCACATGCGGGGTGGCTAACCAGCCCAGAGAAAGCGTGACTCCCCCACCCCGGCACCCATCCAACCAAGCAGATGTACCGCCCCTGGAGTTCTACTAGAGACCAGTTGTCCCTCCCCCTGGGCGACCCCATTCAAGAATGGTGCCGCCCCCTAAGTTCCTTAAATTGACTGCTCACCGATCATGACCTTACCGCCACAGGCCAGCATAGTTGACTGACTATCTGGCCCCCCCTATCCCCCTCCTCTGAAAGGTCATGCCTATTTAGAACCCCCCCAGCCATCTCAGAATGTTCCATAGAAATAGTTTGTTTCCTGCTCTAGCCAGGTGGACGCTACTTTTAAGAAGAAATGTTCCCCCCTGACACACCCATGTGGTATGTTCTGCAGTTGAGGTGACCAAAATATTTTCTCTACCTTATTGTTGACCCTCTTTACTGAGTGATTCAACACTTTGACAGAGCCCCCCCTCCATCTGAGTCTAGGAATCATCTGCGACCAAACAATGGTGCAGCCTTGGCGTGTTTTAGCCAACCAGTTCACCTCTGAGATTATGTCTTCCATCAGGACCCTCCTGCCCAACTTCACCAGGTCGTTACCCCCAGATGTAAGATAACGACTGTAGACGGAGGGGTGTGCCTATCAAGCAACTCTGTAAATAACCCCCTAAACTGACTGAGGCAGAGGCCCCCTTACCATGAAAGGAAACCTTGAAACACCCCTGTTCCGCCCTCTCTCTATAGTTACCTGCAAGGAAAACAGATTTAGCATGTTTGACAAATGAATGACCAACTACCCATACAACTTGTTTCTCGTTCTTCTGTGCTTGGGTCCGTTATGATGAAGGTACTTTGTGTTGGTGAACCGATGACAGTTTCCACCCTGCGTGACAGGCTCGAGAAACTGAAACATAAGCAAACAAACAAGACAGGCATCAGTGTAAATCATCCTGCCACCTCACAACATGTGCAGCCGCACTTAACGCTTGTAACAATTGGAAGACCATCTACCAATCCTTTTCACATTGCTTGCGTGTAACCCTCTAGCCGATGCTTCAGTGGCAGCCCCTATCTGGAATGAATGCGTCCCAAAGACTTTTGGGTCGAAACCAGCCCTGTCCACTGTCATTGCCAATACTCTTTGGAATTGGAACCTAGTCAGTGGGGTTCAGTCTGCATGCATTAACAATGCTCCATCCACTGCGCCTACTCTCTGTTTGATGAAGGCCTCTACGTGGGACACTGGGCAGCAAGGATTAGTCCGTGCCCGATTGAGTACCAGCCGATCCCCTTGAGCTTCCTGATCAGTCTTTGGTTTACGTATGGTAATCAGCAGCGTGTCACCCAGTATTTTTGTGTGCTCCAGCTGGAGCCCACCCAGCATGTCCTGCTTACTGCGAGCCACCAGTTCACTTACCCGGAATGCCCCATAAAAGGCCAGTGTGAATGCGGCTCTGAACAAGAGTACCTCCCCTAAAGAACTGCAGATGTCAGACGAGGCATTTAATAACGCCGCCAGCCGTTCTAAACCTGTTGGTTGTCTGGTGTCCATGGTGGCTGCCTGCAGGCGCCGCCACCCCTTTAGTGCCTTCCGCACAATGAAACTATTCGTGGGATCTTTGGCGCCCTTAATCTGTGCAAAGAAAGAGACAGCTGCCATGTGCCTGCCAGACGTTGATGCGGAGCACCCTTTTTTATGCAGTGCATCTAGGTACCGAGTAAACTTATCTGACTGATCCCATGTCTCCGCCCAGTCCTGTCCCAAAAATGAGCAATAAGACAAAAACGCCCCTTCATAAGCAGGTCTGGTCCTGGGCACTAGGCTAGCTGCCACGAGGTTCTGTAGCTGGGGGTACCAATTTGCCAGAGAGTTGCTGGGAAATGTGTAGGCTCTGCTTCTGCCGATGGTAGATGTTCCCTGAATACCTGCATCTTAAAGCGAGAGAGTGCATCAGCTGCATTATTCAAAACCCCCGGGACATGTTTGGCCCTAAACTATACATTGAGTTTCATGCAATCCAGCAGAATTTCCTTCAGTAGGCGAAGTATAAGTTTACACCGTGCTGCCTTCCTGGTTGATACATTCCACTACCGTCATGTTATCTGACCAGAAGATTACAGATGGATTACACAACTGGGCAGGCCAAACTTTTAATGCCACTCAAATTGGGAATATCTCCAAGAAACCAATGTTAGCTGTCAGGCCATTCTCTACCCACCATACCAGCCACCGTTGAGCCACCCACTTTTTTCCAAGTATGGCGCCAAACCCCACACTGCCTGCAGCATCAGTCCATAGACCCAACTCTACAGACGTAGTGGGGGGCCCGCACCACACTACTCTGCAGTTGAAGCCCTCTAGAAATGCAATCCAAATACTCATGTCTTGGCGGACCTCAGCCGGCAGCCTAGTGTGATGGTGTTTCTCCCGCAGGCCTTTCATGGTCTGTGCTAATTGAGCGGGAGAATGGGCGTGCCATGGGTATCACTCTTAGTGCGAAATTCAACTGGCCCACAGTCTGCTGTAGCTGTTGAAGTGTCACTTTGTTTTTGGCCAGACATTGCTGGAGGTTATGAATGAGCCTGAACTCACCCTCATCCTGCTTTGTTACCACGCCGAGAGGCGAGCAAACAAAATTATGCACAGGGATGATAATAAAAGGAACAGCTATCCTGCCTAGGCTCAGCTCTTTATCAATTTTTGTCGCTGCCTCTTCTGGGTTGTCCCTAACCAATAATTGTTTTTTACATTCTGCCATTCCAGTATATCCCACAGCTGGGATCCTAAAAACCTGCCAAAAACCTTCTTGCAACATCCTCGCAGAGGCATGGTCTGGGTATCTGTTCAGCCAAGGAGAAGTGTGGCTCACGGTGTAGAGCAGGCAGACCCGGAAGCTGAGGTCATACCCGGGACCAGGGTTCAATTCCCGACGCGGCAGGGTCTTGAGCTCAAATGTCCACGGACTCGATAATTCTCACTTCGGTGCCTGCTCTAATCATGGGTTCTCACTCTGCAACTCTGGGCATTAAGCTTGCTTAATCTCCACAACGGCCCCCTGCGGCGGGATGCCTGGCTTTCACCTTGGGGATGCCCTGTAGGGGCTATCTCACAGGGAAAAACCAGGACGGGTTCCCAAGGCAAGCGCCGGGAAACCTCCGGGTAGCTGTGCGCTCAATAAATGCAATAATAATAATAATAATAATAAGGAGTCATAGCCAGAACGTCAATGGGGAAATGCGACAACAGCCGTCCTCTCTCCCTGATCCTGTCTCTTTCTTCCCCTGTTTCCAGAGGCGTTACCTTTTATGCGGCAAGTTGTTTCTGGGTGGGAAGGTTGGTTACGAATGGAACATGCATGTCTGAACTTGCAAGTGCCTTGTGCCCTGGTACATGAACGCTTGTTGAAATTCCAGCACCCTCCTTTTTGCCCCCCACTGTTCCCTGTCTTAGCGGCCGTGCCACCCCCCCTGTGCGGGCCGAAAGGGCTGCTGGGGTTTGAAAGGGTAATTTTTGTTCCAACTTGGCCCAGAGCTCCCTGGTTGCCCTGCTGTAAACTGCCCATACCATGAAATAGAATCCACCTGATCCCATGTGAGGGGTTAAACTCTTTAGCCTTCCTGAAACTCATGTCATACTCCGTCCACCCTTCCCCTCCATAATTATCACTAAAAGTTGTGATCCTACTCTGGTAACATGCCATCTCTGCCTGTAAATTAGGGAAACGCTCCGCTGTAATCGCCATGAACACTGAAAAAGCCCTGATCCAATTGATCAATGTCTCCTTTACCCTGAATCTTGCCATTTCTCCCCGCCATTCGCTCGGCAACATTCAGTCTTTCTGCTTCCTAGCATACTCCATTTCCCTGTTATCCACTAACAAAGAAAACATATTGACATATTTGCCCGCCCAGATCAAGTCCTTCTCTGCTTGTGTTACATGCTGCCCCAGATTTTCCCTCCTTGAGGGTATTGAGCCGACACCTAGTTCTGGTAATGCCACCTCCTTACCACTTTCTGCGGCCCGCGTTGGTTCTGCAAACTTGTCTTTTCTGGAGTCTCTGTCCGGACCTGCTGCTTGTGGAGTAATAGGTGCACTGGGCCCACCCTGCCACCACTAGGGGCAGTCATGATCCAACTATTTTCAGTGCTTCTGCTAGGGGGTCCTCTCCTACCTCTTTTTTGCCCACTATAGAAGGCATGTCCACTCTGTGTGCGATTATAGAAGTGTCTGAGCAGGGAGACGATTAGAAGGAAGGCCTGTATTTTGACAGCATGTGCTGATTTTGGGGTGCCGTTTGAGAATAATTTGTGGCGAGGATCTAAGTTTTTTGTAGAAAGAGGCCACCTGGATTCTAACCTTTAATAACCTGTGTGTGCATGTCTGCAGGTAGGGTGCATTATTTATTTCCTTTATTAAAATAAGTTTATTCAGATTGCCCTTTTATGTTTTTTTGGGTGGTGGGACGGATGTATAAATTGCGCGCGCTTTTGGTGTTGTCAATTGTGCGTTTTGCTTGTCTTTATCTTTTTATTGTCGAAAAGTTTTTATGGGTAATTGATTTTTATTTTTTGGGTCAATGCAATTTTTATTATTTTCAATAAACCAAGAGAATGTAAGTCAAAATAAAAACAAAGAGACAGAGGTACATTATATTTGGCTAATAAGTGTAATCTACATCAGCATAATCATTTTTAGGAGAACAATACTGCATTGTTGATAATGTGCATTAACAATGTCTCCTATTTGCAAATACTTGATCTGAAATACTTTGAGTCATTATATTGGGAATCACGAATATTATAAACAGGAAAATCCCAAAAGCTAATCGTGGAATAACACGCTTAAAAGAGGAGAAAAGATGTTGGAGATGAAGTCAGAATAGGGTTACAGTCTGGATCGCTACACTAAACAATGAGGTGACATCTATTAAGGATTAGATTTACATAGAAGACAGCACAGTTTTAACTTGATTATCACTGAGAAGTAAAATTTGTATATGTTTAGTATGATCTAATTTACTCCACGACTCTTCAGTGTTATTTGAGTTGGATCCAGTGTTTGAACTGGTGTTGTCCTGGAATGGCATGGGGAGTAAAAAACAATGGATGTAGGCCCTGATCTCTGAACTGGGATGAATGTTTGACATTGTTCAATATTTTGTCCATCAATTGTTCTTTTTGCAGTCGTCCAGTGAGATGTCAGCAGCCTGGTGGTAAAATGGTCCATAAATCAGATTTTGTACGGTTGTAATGTCTGTGCATGAAGGGTTTTCTTTTTGATGGGTGTAAACGGAAACTGGCAGAATTGCCCATAGTGAGAACATGCCAGTTTAAAATGAAATGGCTGCATCATAAGTTGTATTTACTCCATTTTTGTTTTTTTCCAGGGCCACCCGCATTTGAACTTTCCAACAAAAAATGATCTCACAAGATGTCTACTTTGGAAGGCAATGTAGACCTCTGATGGCAATGGTTAACTTAAACAGGCATTTGCAATGCAATGGGTCTCGCATTTGCGAGAATTTGAGCTACTGGCATTGAAAATAACAAACCTTTTATCTATGTGTTGGTTTTGAAAACAGATAAATAAAAGGCATTGTCATTTACAATGCCAATAGCTTAAAATTTCGCAAATGCGAGACCTATTGCATTGCAAATGCTTGTTTTATGTGCTGCTGTTTCCTCGGCTTTATAAATCCACCTTCAACCATCCTTAATCTGATGTGTCATTTGGGGTCACGCAGTGTTAAGCTTCTCTTTGACACGCTGCAGCCTCTCTCCCGGCTGCTGTGCAATCCATCCCTTTCACTGTCACTGCCTATCCATCCATCAGTAGACTGATGCTGACAGCTGCACCTGGACTCAGGTCCATCACTGACGGCTATCTATTTCAAATGGTTCTCCAATACACTTGTCTAAATCCCTGACACCAGCATGCGACTAAATACTGTAATTGGATTTCCAGCTTCTTTTTTCTAACCATGTACATTTTTCGGAGCCTTTTTTCTGCCAAATTGTGTTGTTGGCAACATCATTAATAGCTTTCAAGCTTTACCATTTTATATTTCTATATAAGCCATGAAATATGTTGTGGCTTTGCCACACCCTGGCACCCTAAAGATGTTGGACGACTTATTCAAAGACTGCATGGTGTTATTATACTTAAGGGCTTAAGTAAATTATGAGGTGGCTGATTCGGCTTTATTTTCTATTTGATTTCAGGCATTGAGAATCATGCTCATTGTGTCCAATAAACTTGTCTTTCCGGTAATGAAGTGTGGAGACTCCCATCTCTAAATGTAAGCAACACCACACACAAGAATGTTACATTCATATGTCAATACAAATGTATTGATCCTTGTAATAATTCTATCACAATAATTCATTCATTTACTTACACATTCAGAAGAGAAACAATGTTTTGAATCATCTCAGTAGCTAAAAGAATAACTTTAATGTTCCTTTTTTGTAGTCTGTCAATTCTAGAATGAATTCGGATGTACCATGTTACAACGCATACCGTTACAACTACCTACCATTACAACGCGACCATTACAACGCATACCATTACAACGCATAGCGCTTTGAGGTGCTGGATAGTGGTAAGTATAATTTACTATTCTAACTCCAGTCCCCGTGGACCCTAGGGAAGGTGTTGGATAGTAAATTATACTTATTTCCTATCCTAGAGCGCCCCCCAGCGCAATGCGTTGTAATGGTATGCGTTGTAAAAGTCGCGTTGTAATGGTAGTGCGGAGTAACAAATGCGTTGTAACAGGTGTTTACCATGAATTCATCATGGGAACTTCCATTGAGTCTTTATAAAATTATTATTTTGTTATACAGCTATTGATCAACTTGCCCCTTATAGTACAGTTGACCTGCAAAACTATAACATTACAGTAATCTTTCCAGTTATCATTAGTGAACACCTTTTACTGTCGTAACACAAATATTTCAAGACTAAAATTATAGACAGGAGCACGAACAAGTGGTCTATTTTACAAGGCAGAGGTACTGCAACCCCGTTGAATGTTACCATTTTGTAACTTGTTTGATAAAACTACTTAGAACTTACGCTATGTCGACTCACCAAAACATTTTGATTACTTAAGTAGTACTCCCGTATCCATATTTTATGTACTCTCTCCAATATCCAATATTCTTTATTCAATTAAGTCATAAAAGAGGGGATATAAAACATACAATGGAATATAAAAACTTGACAAATATAACAGAAGGGGACCATTGATTCGGGTAGACTTCTGTGTGCCCATTGTTAACAAGAAAATGCAAGCGTTAAAGGGGTAATCCAGCCAAGCTTCCTCCAGGTGCAGATGGACAAGCTCTTGGCCCGGTCTTTTCCTGAGCCGCATCCAGGTGTGTCCCACGAGCGGGAAGATGTTGCACCATATATTGTCATCCCCGCAGCCCTTACTTCTCTCTGAGGGCTAGAGGATTATGGTGCTTGCCTTCAACCCCCAAGGGCAAGTGCCAACAGCAATAGCAGCGGTATTGGCGCACTCATGAATGCTATTCTAAGGACTGGATGGAGATTCCAGGTACAGACCTCCTACCTTTTATGTGTGTATGTCCCTATGTTTAGGTTTCCCTTCATGAATAATCCCCATTGTCTAATCAGTTTGATAATGCCATCATGCATTATATGAATGTTTCATTGCTTTTGTTCCTGTTCTCCATATGTTAGTCCCTGCTTACACTGTCAAAGAATGAAAACAACTTAGTTAGATTCAAGATACTAACAAGTCAAAAATATCTTCTTGTACATTGTCAAAATACATAAACTATAATAAATATGTTGTAGGAAATTTGATTATTGTTATAAGGTGGGTAACTACCCACCACAAGAAATAACCAAAACCCGCTTAAGCCCTCAAATACACTAAATTAACCTGAGCTCAACCCCTTGGTATGTATGGCATGGAGCAGACAGGCTTAATTTAGGGCAATGTGTATTATGCAGTTCCAAAACAGTAATAATCTAAAATCTTTTTTTTTTTTTTCAAGTTCAATAAAAGTTTATTAATCATGGCATAAAATAAGAATACAAATTGCAGCAAAATAATTATGGGGGAAGAAGGGAGAGGAAAAGGGAAAGCTCAGGAAGTATAAGCAGAATACATTGTAGCATTAAAGAAACAATAATAAACTCATCATGGGTATTAAAAAGTAAAAAGAAAGGGTATAATAATTATACAATAAAGGTAAATGCAATTAAGGTTATGGAATGAAATACTGTAACAAAGAAAGGGAATGAAAACAGGGCATCAAGGAGGTTTGGAAACCTCTTGCTGAGCAGGTTGTGGGCAAAAGGAACGAGTTGTACATTTATCTAAATACAACGTAACAGGGAGCCATAAATCTGCACGTTTAGCTGCCAACTGGGCAGGGAAAACAAAAGCATTGTCAAGTCTGTGATTATGGCAAACATTATACCACCATGCTTTGAAAGTAATGGTAGAGGAAGACTTCCAATTAATAGTAATTTGTTGAAACACAACAGGCAATAGTAAATCAACAATTCGAACATAGAGATCGGTCTCATCCCAGCAAGGAGAAAGACTACCCAAAAAGATATGGGTGGGAGAGAAACTAGTAACCAAAATTCATGCACATTCTTGCAGAGGAACAGCATATGAAACAAAGTGGCATTAGGTAAGGAGCAAGACCAACACACATCTGGAGTGGCAGAGAATCGCTTGCGGAGTGTAAAAAGAGTGTGAAGTAATCGATTATATATGAAAAATATAGATTGTGTCAAGGACGCCACCCTAGAAGTTTTAGAACCTTTGTCCAAATTTTGTCCCAGAGAGAAATTGGCCATGATGTGGAAAGATCATTTTCTCAATGCTCCTCCACCTTGGACTTGGGTCTGGGGAGTGCATGTGCATGAAGGTGCTTGTAAACAACAGAAGCTTTAGGAAGGGATCGTAGGACAGAATGTAGCTGGAGAGTAAGATTAGGTGAAATGGGAGAAGGGGACGCCCTAGAAAGTCTCGTGTAGGTTTCCATGACCGTTGCTTTAAGGAGGAGATATTTGGGAGCGAAGGAGAGGGGCAAATCAAAGGTGGAACAAAGGGTGTGGAAAGGCAAAAATGTAGAACGTGAGAATAGCTGCAATATCCAAAGCAAACCCCTGGATCTCCAAGATTTCCAGTAAAAGGGTTTACCTCAGATTAGGAGGTGTTTTTTATGCCAAATAGTGGATGAAAGGAAGTCGGCAACACTCGTAGGGGGAGGAGGATTAGAGGATAAGAGGAGTTTGACAGTGAATTTATGGATGAGAGTAGGAATTGAGGAGGGTTTGCGGGAAAAAGAAATATATTCAGCAAAAGAGAAAGGGGACAGGAAGAGGCGTTCAACCTTGGTCCACAAAGGGCAAGGGGAATCAGGGTCCTGTAACCAAAAGGAAGCTTGGCGCAACAAAAAAAGCCTTGTGGTAAGCCGGGAAGTCCGGAAAATTGACTCCACCTTCGGAAACAGGGCAAATGAGTCTAGCAAGGGACATTCTGGGGTTTTTGTTATGCCATAGAAAGGAGGACAAGACTGAATTAATTTTCTTTAAAAATTTGGCTGGAATAGAAATTGGAAGATTGGAGAGGATATATAGAACAATGGGGGATAAGATCATCTTAATAGTGTCTAAACGACCCCACAAAGACAGGTAAAGAGGATGCCACTTGGCAGTGAGGTCAGATAATTTCTGAATGCATTTAGTAAGGCAGAGAGAAACAGTATCAGGGATGGAAGGGGTGATGTGCAATCCTAAATATTTCATGTGGGAAGGGCTCCAGGTAAAATTGGAGGCGCTGAAGTCAGGTTTAAAGGTAAATTTCGTCAGGGGAAGGATCTCGCATTTATCATTATTAAGTCTATAACCAGAAATTGAGGAATAATTCTGTACTTCTTCCACGAAAGCAGGGATGGAGACTGTGGGATTCGAGATGAAGAGTAAAGTACCATCAGCGTAAGCAGCTAGTTTGATGGAGGATTCCGTGATCTGAAAGCCGTGAATGTCGGGGTTTTGGCGCGGTCTGAATAGGAAAGGTTCTAATTCAAGATTGAAAAAAAAGGTGAGAGGGAGCAACCTTGGAGAACACCTCTACCAAGGTCGAAGTAAGGGGATATTTGACCATTAGCGTAGACTGCAGCTCGTGAACAAGAATATAACAGTGAGATTAGGGAAATAAATTTAGGGCTAAACCCGAACCATCCGAGAGTATGGAAAAGATAAGGCTATTCAACCCTGTCAAACGCTTTCTCAGCATCCAGGGCTATCACTGCAAGGGAATGTTGGAGGTGGGATGATTTTGATAATATGTTAAATAAAAGCCTAGTATTGTCAGTAATGTAGCGACCTTTAACAAAGCCAGATTGTTCTTCTCCTAAGAGGTCCGGAAGCAAATGATTCAGTCTTAGCGCTAATGATTTGGCAAACATTTTATAATCAATGTTAACAAGGGAGATGGGTCTGCAGTTTTTGCAATATTGCATATCTTTTCTGGGTTTGGGTATTAAACAAATGTGTGCATCTGAAAAGGTCCCTGAAGAGGCACCTAATTCAGAAAAAGAATGAAGAAGGGAATGGAGCTTTGGATACAATAACTTGGAGAAATGAAGGTAGAACTCAACGGTAAAACCGTCTGGACCGGGGGCTTTGTTAAGTTTAAGCTGTTGGAGTGCAGTAAGCAATTCTTTCTGTGAAATGTCAGTCTCCAAAGAGGAAAGATCAAGGGGGAAATGGGCAGGTGTTTGAATAGTTGAGAAAAAGTATGTAAGAGAATGAGAGGAGGGTTGGGTGTCAGAAGTATATAGGGTCTCGTAGAAGCGAGAAAAAGCAGCAAGGATGTTGGCATCTTTATGTTGCAAGTGTGCATTAATGTCATAAACAGATTCAATTGTCATCCTATTGTGCTTGACCTTAAAGTAATTAGCAAGAATCTTCCCAGCTTTATTCCTACCACCATAAAACTTGGCACTAGACTTAAGTAAATATAGGGAGGCATCTTCAGTAGATTTTTCATTAAATTTAAGCTTAGCAGCGACCAAAGCTGTCAGACTATCTGTGGTATGTGAGGTGAAATAGGCGTGTTCCAATCGTTTAATGTCAAGAAGGAGGGTTTTAGTGAATTGGCGAGGAGCAGTCTTGTCTTTCTTTGAGACATAATTAATAAAAAAGTCGGGAGCAGCTACTTTAAAAGCATCCCAAACAGTATGTTTCGAAATGGGCGGGACATCATTGAACAGAAAAAAATCATCAAAAAAGGCAGTGAAGGAAGAGGAAAACTTGGGATCCAAGAGGAGGGCATTATTAAAACGCCATCTCCTAGGCCCATCAACTTTGGGGATCACCTCAAGGCTAACTACTACAGGGGCATGATCAAAGAGCAAAATCGGACCGATTTCCGCTGCAGTAAGCGTTTGAGCAAGATCATGTGAAACAAAAATATAGTCGATCCGTGATTTGGAACGATGATACGGTGAGTAAAAAGTAAACTCCTGCACAGTTGGGTTGCATAATCGCCAGGAGTCAACAAGCTTATGCTGGGAAATAGCTTGGGTAAAAAGTTAATGTGATTTAGTGGGGACATAGGTAGCATCAGATTTCCTATCTAAAAACGGATCAAGAGGATGATTACAATCACCCGCAAGGATGAAATTATCATTCATGAATTGGGTGATGCGTGGAGAAAACTCAGCCCAAAAAAGGAGTTCACCATTGGTTGGACCATAGACATTAAGAAGAGAGATTGGAATACCTCTAAGTGATAGTCTGACATGTGTCCATCTGCCGTTAATATCAGATTGTTGGGAAATGACTGTGAAAGGGAGAGACCTACGACAAAGAATTGCAACACCATTACGTTTACCATCGCCTTGCGGATAAAAAACTTCACCCACCAAGCCTCTTTTAAGCTTAGCAGATTCTGTATCAGAAAGGTGAGTTTCCTGTAGAAAAGCAACATCAACTTCAACTTGGCTAAATGAGTTCAAATGCGTTGATGCGTAATTGGGGAATTGATACCCTTGACATTCCAAGAAATTATATTCAAAGACATAACTTGTACAATAATGCAACAAATTTGTTGCGAATGAAATCAATGTAGAAAGCCATGAAGGCAAGCAAATCAAGAGGAAAGAAGGAAATAAAGAACAATGCGAGAAGGAAGAGAATAGTAAGAGGAATAAGAAGAAACCAGTGTGCAGAAAAAGCATACATAAGAAAAGGAGAATGACCCATGAATAAGAATGAAGAAAAAGGGGATAAAGATGCAATATAGATTGAGAAAGGAAAGAGAAAAAAGGGATTTGTAAAGGTGAAAAAACGTGCAAGGAGAAAGAACAGAGGAAAAATTAGAGATGAGCTCAAGAAAATTGAAAGATAGGAAAAAGGAAGGAAAGAACTATAACCTGAAAAGAAAGAAGTTATAACCGGTGGATTAACAAGGAAGCTGAAATACAAAAGGAAAGGTAGGGAAAAAAGGGAACAAAATGACAAGGAGAAGTAAGGGAAGAACATACCTACAAAAGGAGAAGACAAGATGGAGCTGGGGGGGAAGGGGCCACTAGGCAAGGTGACACAAACGCGGTAAGCCAGGAAGTAAACCAAGGAGACATAATCAAACGTGGAAGAATCCTGCAGAAACAAAAAGGGAGAATACAGAACTGATTCCAAACATGTATCAAAGGAAAACAAGGAAGAACAAGGGGCAATCGCCATCAATGTAAGCAAAAGGGAGTAACAAGCAAGGGATCAGAACAAAACAGGAAAGCAAAAATATGACCAAAACGAGACCATCAGAAGAACAAGGACAAGCGCGGCAACTGTTCAGCCAGGATGCGACCAGGACGGCCCAGAAGAGTTCATGGCAGTAGTCTTGTGTGCATTAATAAAACTCTGTAGGCGCTCCGGATCTTCAAAGGTGGTCGTCCTGTTGTTGTAGGTGACTTTAAACAAGCAAGGATGATACAGTCCATACCTAGCACCCATAGAACGAAGGACATCTCTCATGCCTAAGAAGGCATTTCGACGATTGGCAGTCGCCTTTGCATAGTCCTGAGCGAAGAACAAGGGAGAACCAGACCATGATAATTTAGGTGAAGCCTTGGTGGCCATAAGAACCTTCAGATGGTCAGTATATTCCAGAAAATAGAGAATAACACCTCTTGGTCATTGCGACATTGAAGCAGATGTAGGTAGACAACCAAGTCGATGTGCACGTTCCATGTTATGAGTTGTACCTTCTGGTAAGTGGAGCAGCTTGGGAAAGAAGGACCGAAAGAAAGTGATGGAACCCGATTCCTCCATACCCTCCACCAAGCCGTAAATGTGTAGGTTGTTCCGCCTGTTCCTGTTTTCCAACTCCTTCACCTGTTTCTGGAGGGCGCCTACTTGTGAGGTTATATGGGAAACCGCAATATGGGTTTCCTGAAATGAAGCAACAGACTGTTCCACTGAGGAGACTCTAGTTTCAATTTGCGACCAATTGTCTGTGAGAGCTTGAAGCTTGACATTGGTTTCCTCCATAAAAGGACGCAAGGTCCAGATTGTATCTCTTCTAGAAGGAGTTCTATTGAAACAGGTGGAGATGATTTAAGAGGTGAGGGAGGATCTTCATTAAGTCTTCTGGTGTTGGTTTTCCCCGTTGCTGACTGGGAAGGTTCCATGGCAGTATCAGAACCAGATGAAGTGAGAGAGTCCTCCAGTTTAGAGAGAGCAGAGAACACTTTCGAATTTTTCACGAAGGCCACCTTCGTCGTAGACTTGGAGTGTATGCGCGACATAAGTTTGAGCCGTCCCATGTAAAATATAAGGACCTATGCTAACTTACAAAAGCGCACAGAACCTATGTTACAAAAGGGCTTCAGTACAGGTAGATGCACAAGAGCTTGAAGTTGGGAAAAGATAAATAGTCCAAGAAGGCACTGATGGAGATGACAAGGCTCAAACTAGAAAACCATCGAAGAAAGGACAGTCATCTGCCATCAGAACAGGAGAGGCAAGCCTCATTGAAGGCGTGAATTTAATGAGCGAAAAAAGAACAACAGAGCTGCATCATTCCACTTCGTTGGCGCAGTGATAAGCCAGAGTGCGTATCTTGGTGGCTCCCATTACCAATAAATGCGACGAGACAAAAACAAATAATGGTGACTCACTGTCAACTGGAGTATCTGTCAGTGCCTCCGGGCTCCCCTCCACACTGCAGCCGCACAAAGGTGTTGGTAATGTGCGACGGCGGGAGGCAAATTAGCGAGGCAAGGGAAACAGCAGGGTTAGTGTCCTAGTCAGCTGAGGGTAGCAAGTAAGAGCCCACACAGCGCAAATAGCAGGGTCCGTGTCAGCCAAGGGTAACAGGAAAGAGCCCGCCAAATCAAAAAAGGATTGCAACAAAATAAATTGACTTTTGGCATAGTTCTCCCGGAGTATTAATCAACCAGTGGAAAAACAGCATCGAGTTAGTGTCCAGCAACAACTTGAAAAAGGAAAGCTACCATTTAAAGACTTAAGCGTTTCCATAAAAATCAGCAGGGAGGTGAGGTAAAGTAGATGAAGCACTCATTTGAGAAAAGTGATGCAGCAGCCTCTCCTGTCAGAATTGGCGGAGCTTACAAGCACTAAAGAGAGCAAGTAAATGCATGCTGGCGAAAATTGAAAGAGAAAAAAAAAAAGCAAGCGATGGTGCTGAATAGAAAGACCCACGCAGAACCGGCGTTAGTTGAAAGCGCACTGCGCCACAAAATAGCGGCCGCGCCAATACCTTAGGTGAAGCTACCAACTGCCCCGTTGTTCTCCGGTTTCAGGGCATCAAAGTAGACGAAAATAATCACGGCGTCATCTGGAGGTGTTCTGCCGCTAGGAACAAGCCGTTTAGCAGGAAACGACGAGTTGAGAGAGATAAATCTCCCGAGGCGTCAGCCGAGCCTTACACGGGCGCCGCCATCACCAACGGGCTCCAAGCCACCCCACAATCTCAAATCTTAAAACAATAAAAATCTGGAACTGAAATGGAAAGTAGAATGTAATTTAATTAAAGTAATGGCACCAAAATGTCACTTAGCCAATAAAGGGAGCCGGAGATATGAGTTGTTATTGTTTTAAGTGAAAACAACCACTTAAAGCTCCAAGTGTCAATGAAAGTCGTAGACCGCGTCCTAGGTAAGTTTGAGCCTGACAGCGATTGATTGCATGGTTCATACTCCAGCCAGATTCATCCTGGTCAAAGACTTTACCTTCTGACTTAGTCCTTCAGTCCCATTCCACCATTAGGGTACACTTCCAAAGCCCCCAAGGACCTTAGTGGAGGCACATAGAGACTCACCAGGTGCCAGGCAGAGTCCAGCAGCAGGGTTCAGGTCCAGTTTCCACTGGTGGCTAAGCAGCAACAGGAAAATCCTCTTTTAACTTTTTTTAGTCTTGTAACTTGAGCATGAGGTCAGCTCTATGACCATTGGAGTCCACTTCTTTGTCCTAGGTACAAGAAGGAGCAGGTCCATCTGTTTTGGTCTCCTTTCAGGACACAGACAGCTGGTCCAGTACACTTCTGTTTTTACCAGGTCCAGCACTGTACTCCAGTGGGTGCCCGGAGCTGTCACATGTATGCCTGGCACCAGCTCGACGATGGAAATGACTGCTGGATACACCCCAACCAAATGGGTAAATGTTCCCTGGGCCAACCCTACCCCCTTTGGGCTTTTTCAAGATGGCAAAAGTGTTTCTCCACACTAAACTTGGGTTCTGAGGGCTGGGGGTGTATGTAAGGAGTATACTATGATAATCCTAGTGTCTTACCACATCTAACACTAAACTGCAGTTTGAGGCAGCCACTGTTTCAACAATAAACTGAAAAGTCTAATAGGAAAAAGTACAGTCATCCAGCAACCAGACAGTGGATACTCGGGTATTTTCTTGACATCCTGTTCTCTTCCTTTCAAGTGCATCCCAAGTGTTAAATGTAAAACCCAGAGACAGTCATCTGGAAGAAAAAAAAAAACATGGGTTCTTCAGTAATCAGTATGTGAATGCACGAGAATTTTCTTGGATTCCTGTTCTCACCCTTTCAAGTGTTACATGCGGCTCAGCAGAACAGTCAAGCAGGGTTTAACACAGTGCTCTCGAAAGGAGGAACCCACTATCACCCTGTGTATTTTGCCAATTTCAATTAAGTCAAAATTGATTGTACATAATTTTTAACCTTCATGGTATTGAGTTCATCATAATCTTTGTCAAGTATGTGCTCCAAAATCCAAATGCCTGATTTAGAAGGCGCAAGAAAAACCCTCTCCCTATACGCCTACTCTAGTCAGCAGTCCAGATGCTGCATCATTATTATTGGTGCCCTTGGATCCTGCAACAGCTTTTGTATGGAAGTGTTACGAGTCCTCCTTCAATGATGCCACATTGTGCTGTTAGCAGATCACTTACCCAGATTAAGTCTCAGGAGGTAAGTCATGGTGTTATTTCAATATAACGTGCTTTATAACATTACCTCACTCTGGTTGCTCACTTCGTAATTTTGTTAACTCCTATTTAGCTTGCTATCAGGGTGGAGATTCAGTCTACCAAACTCTTGACCTGTTGCGTGCAAATTCTCTGAATGCTTCAGAAAGTCCTGCCTATGCTTCTTATGATATCCAGAGGAATAGTGGTCCAGGCACTCATTTTTAACTCCAGGACTACGGTAACTCTCTTTTTTGGGAGTTCCCAAAGCTGAAATAAGCAAACTACAATTTATGCAGAATGCTGCGGCATGTGTCTTGTTACAAATGCAGATACATACATCAGTGAGAAAAAGTCTTAGGGAGCTTCATTGGTTACCAGTCCCCACAGAATCAAATACAAGGCACACTGTATTGCTTTAAGAGCATTAAGAAGACTGGGACCCGTGCCTGTCATCTCATAACCTGATATAACCCAACGAGGGCTCTGTTCCTTGCATTAGAAAGACTAGGTCCACTGGCAATTAATGCACATTTCGTAAACTACTTGCAATCTAGTTATTTGACAACTGACCCTCCACTGCATTTTCTTTAAGGAGTATCGCCTCACTTAGTGCTGTGATGCCTAGAGGTCACTATGCACTCTATAAATCCTCATATTATAGTATAGTAGTATCAAACTTGTTGTCCTTCTTGTTTCTTCATAACAAGCTAATTAGGCTCAGTGTTATATCTGAGTGATTCACCTAATTTACCTGATGTTTGTCAGAAATCATCTCCTAAAAACTTTTTTGTTGATTTATTTTCTTAAAATCTAGTACTCACTCATTTGCCACTTGATTTAAGTATGGTTTTTCTGTGAATTGTCGTTCTAAACACTGACTTAGCATTAACAGTAAGCTTGCACCTTGCGATCCTTTTAGTGATAATTAATTTCACTTACTATTTAGTATTGAGTCTCTATACACTTATCTTTGAGGTGTTACACATTTGTGCATCACATTAAAGTGTCAGGGGCATCTTTCTAACAGACAGGCATACTCTTGTTAACAGTTATCTATATATATATTGTTCTATTATGGGTCTATTTGAAAAATCGTGCACAATTATTATGGTCCTGAGGATGGTCTCATGAACGGCTGACAATGGAGGCCAACATTGAAATAATGAGTACAACAAAGGAAGGCAAAAAAAGGGAAAACATCTGGGGTGATGCTACATAAATGAAAAAGTGTTGTGGTGTTCTGTTCCCTCTTAACACATCACCCACCCGAACTGCGTAGTTGATAGGAATTCCTTTATTCCAAGTAAATAACACAATCCAGAAAGAGGTGTTTCTGGTTCCACTGCTGCAACTGTAATGAGCCAGAACACTCAGTGGAACTAGTATATGTCATAAGTGACATTCTAAACCATACAAACCATAACAGTAAGTCTAGCAATAGTTATTCAAAATCCAATTCACTTCAATTTAATTTTAAAAAGTCACCCTTTATGTGCCTGAGATTTTGTATGGCTAATTAGCATCAGCCTGTTCCAACTCCCAGCCTGTGATCAGCCCGGGAAAAGACGGTAAATTCCTCCCAGGAGCATACAATAGGCTGACCTGGATGGGCAGAGATGACTCCTCTAAACTCTACACAGTGCAGTGTCAAATCCTGCCTGACTGGTCTGTTGAACCACATGTACAACTTTGGCACATTTGAAAGGGACAGATATTGTGTATCCCCTCTATGGTTGCTGAAGAACCTTGTTTTATCATACCAGACTTCTGTCTCTGTTTATTTGTTTGGGGTTCATTTCCTGCTTCAAACTGGATTTTGCTGTTAGTTGAATGTGGGCACTGGTGACCATAGTGCACACCCCTAAAAACCCACAACCCTCACAGTCCAAGCTAAGGGGTCGATTATGATGTAGTCCGTCCGCCACCCCTGAGGTGGAGGGACCGTCCGCAGGGGCAGCGGCGTTCCCTCTGTTGGAATTAGGATGTGACCGCCACCCTGGCGGTCACATCCCGTATATTTAATATTGCGGCGGATGCTGCTTTAAGCAGCACCCGCAGCAAAGTTAAAAAAGCATGCTGTGCATTTGCATGCAAAAAGCGGCAGGCACCGAGCGGTGCCTGCCGCATTGTGCATGCAACTGCAGAGGGGTACCATAGGTACCCCCCATGTGCACCCCCACAACGGGCCCCTTAAGAAAAGACCGTATGCCTTTCCACGGCGGCACTGCCGCCGTGGAAAGGCATTGGACCGCCAGCATCATAATATGGTTGGCGGTGTCTCGCAGATACCGCCACCATATGTGAGCACTTTTTCGCGACCGGCGGAAAAGCGGCAGACGGTCTTGCCGTCCGCCGCGGACCCCCCAGCCATCCTAATGTGGCGGGGGGTCATTGCAGGGAGAATGGCGGACGGATTGCCCCCGCCAGCCCTGCAGAGGCAATCCGTCCGCCATCATACTCGACCTCATAGTGTGGGAAATTACGTTTTCCATCTAGTTAATTTCCTGTCACATGACCTTTTCGGCCTGTTTGCAGTACCGTTTGTACATCTGCCCCGGGAACATTTGTCCCATTGGCTAGGGAGGTTCCAGGAGTCACCCAAACCCTGTAACTAGCGCAATCCATGAAGGTGACCTCCAATTAGAACTCTGCTGGGATTGTGAAAGGATACTAGCCCGACTGAACCATCTGCATTTGGCATCTTTGACCAATTCGAAGGACCTGAAGAGAATGGACCACCTTCCACTTGAAATCCAAGGACAGAAAGATCTCCAAAGACCATAATACCTCTCCCTAGTGTAGCTCAGATCTCGAAGGTGATGAGGATAACCCTGTGAAGAACTCCAGATGACTTGTTGCAACTTGCCCTGTACTGGATTATTGCCCTCAATATGCCATTGTGAGAGTCTCTAAGTGCTCCTTCCCAAGGTTCTGTAGTCTAAGAAGGATAGTCCTGCAGTTATTTGGGCACTAAAAAAAGTTCCATAGTTGCAGGGTGATAGGCTGTGTAAACTATCTGACCAGTAGTTTATGGCCTGAATGTGAATATCAGGTCTGTCCTGATATGAGAAGAGTTTTTGCTTAGAAAATTAACTACGTTCCACCTCATGTTGAGATTTAGGAACATTTTCAAACTACCCTACTTCCAGGTCAATTTACTTTATCTGTCCAAGCCATGCCGTTCATCGAGGTTAGCCTAAAAATTGCATCTAGGTCCCTGTTTACTGCAACCATTTATTACTATTTGCACTTTGTGCTTTTTTTTGCTATTTTCACTTAAATCAGAAAAATGTATGTCTCCAGGTCCCCTTATGAGATATTTTCATTTTGCTTACTTACTTTTTCTCTTTTTATTATGAATTGGAATGGGATGTTTATTATATTTTTCATTTTTACCTGTTTATGTACTCCTAAATGCTTTACACAAATGTTTCTATGTTAAGCCTGTCAGCTCTATCCCCCAGTTACCAGGAGTTGAGCTCAGGTTTATATTATTGAAATCTTTGACTGGACCTAACAAGAGAGTGACTTTCTTACTTGTGATGAACAGTTCTTCACCCCAACAAATACACCACTTTCTCACTGTCTGTGACCATTTTGGTTACACAGCTCCCACATAAAGGTAATATGCTTGTTATTAAGGGTGGGGGGAGAGCTCCGCTCCGTCCGTGGAGTGTGCAGAGTTTTGACCACTCAGCGCTCCGTGAAGTAGGCGGAGTAGACAAAACTCTGCGACCTTCGGGCGGGGTGAAGTTGACCAGCCCCCATGCCTCCCTGCAACTATCTAAAAGCATAAAAAAATAAGCTTTTCTTGTGAGAAATGCGCATGCGCGAGCGCCCCCGCATGCACAGTTGTCATCAAGAAGTCAAGATGGAGAAAGAGGGCAGCCCGGGGATGCGGCAGTTCAGGTGAGGCATTTTGCTACTTTCTTTTGTGTTTTTTAAGCGTGTAAAATAATTGTTAATAGGGCAGGTGGGAGGCGGGTGGGAGGAGGGTAGGAGGTGGACGGCGCGTAGCCGAGTTACGTGGAGTGTGCAGAGTTTGCTTTGAACTCCGTGGCGCTCTGGGTAGCCCCACTACTCCCAGGGTTACTTGGTATACACTACTATTTTCTCTAAAGGTAAATCTCTATATCTTAAGATGTAAATACTCAGCTGTAGTTAGTGACAGGGAGTTGATTATGTCGTTCCCTGTACCATTTGAAAGATAAGTTTCTGTTAAAAATAGAAAGTCTTCATTCATCTCTTGAAGAGGATTAAAAATCTCTGCACTGTGTTTAGGGAGTGAGGGTGGGTTTATGTAGGTGCACCTTAGCTCATCTGATACATCTCCCATGACTTATGTGCTCTCATTAAGTTCTCCCATACACTCACATAAGTTCCAAAGTTTCTGTATTGAGTATGATCTCCCAGTGGCACAATTCCTGGCACAGATGGGCTTGCTTTTGGTATGCACTTGTGCAGGCCAGTAGAGAAAACTCACAGCAGGGTCAGCTTTATAGAGATGCTGGAAACTGTGAATTCCCACTACCATGGCCTGGAAACTAATGCCGCACCCTTCGGTTAGGTCCAATTTTCCAAACACACCATAGCTGAGTTAGGGTTATAAAATACAGCGGGCCATATTTATGAGCCGGTTTGTGTTACTCTTGCACCATGCAATGTGGTACAAGAGCGACGCAAAGCTTAAGTCAGATTTTTGAAGGCATGCAAAGCCAATTTGTGTTGCTATGAGTGGCTCCAAAAATCTGGAGTAACGCAACGCAGCGCAAATTGCTGCATTGCAATACTCTGCTCTGGGTAGGCATTCCATGTGCATTGCGTTGGTGTTGCCACCCAACTCCCATGGTTTTTGATGCATTTCCAGATTTAGAAGGCCTTGTTATTCTGAAAATGAGCCATGAAGATGCCGTCCTGGAGAGGCATAACAAGGAGATATGTCTTTATTTCTCCTTGTTTGTTTCTTTTTCTATGTGAAATATCTTTATTTTTCCTTTTTTGTTTCTCTTTCCATGTGTGCTGCATTCTGCAGTACACATACAAAGTGTAAAAAGCCTCTAAGGATTGTTTCTTTGCAGGAAGGTGCCCTTTCCTTCACAAAAACAAGCCTGCCTTCAACACAGGCACACAGGGCAGTGGCGGCTGGCATCTGCTGAGGGTGGGGGTGGGCAAACAAAATAAAAGAAAAATGAAAAGCACTTACTGGAACCTGACAACGACGTCCTGCTCACTCCCACAACTTTTGCTGGGACTGCAGTGCAGGCCCCAGCAAACCCCCTCGACCAATCCAGGCCTGATCATCTGCTGCTAACCAGTATGTGAGCAGTGCCCTTATTGTTGGCCTGCACTTGCTCTCAATCTAGTTGTCTTAAGAGAGCTGGGTTGAGAGGTTTAAAGTGTGCATGTCTCAAGACGGCCGGCCAAAGACACATGCACACTTTTAAACAGTGCAAAGGGAGCCCTCTGCCCACCACTTCTACCCGCTCACTCAGCAGGCCACGCCCTGCCCTGAAGCCTGCTTCAGGACAGGACGATAAAAAATAAAATGGTAATCAATTACCATTTTATTTTTTATCTCTGGGGTTTTGGGGGAACATAAGTGGGGCGACACTCCTCTGCTCCAAAGAAGGAGCCGCCCCTGGTGCAAGGGGCTGCATTGGTGGTAGGCGACCAAAACGGCGCAAGGGGAAAGAATAGTGCAACAGTGCTGCGCTACTCGACTATTCCATAAATATACCCCACAGTGCACGTAGAGGTAAAACATTTAAAGACAGTGACAGTTAAACTGGTCAGCAACAGGAGAGGTTGCACAAGAACAATTAGAGAATCACCATGCCCTAGTTGTGTATAAACATTTCACAGCAAAACATTTGACCAAATTCCTTCTTTGTTGAGGTAGGTTTGGCAAAGAGATAAGCCTCTATGAAGTTATTTGTCTGATTCAGGCGATCAGCGATGGTGTGCGCACATTTGCATTGCCATTGAAGTTATAGGGGGCATATTATCAAGGGGGTTTATCTCCGCTTTTTTGGCTTTAAAAGCCAAGAAAGCGGAGATAAAATTATCTCCATATTACCTATCTGCCGCTAACACCAGTAAGCGACAGCTAGTAGGAGATAGCGACCATCTTGGGCCCCACTTTGCATGTCAGTGATATGTATCACTAATGACATGCAAAGTGGGCGTGCCAAGATGTTAGCGACTGAAAACAGTCACTAACATCGCTATCTCCTTGGAGATATTCGCTAAGCGCGAATATCTCCAAAAGCTAACACCTGCCCTGAGCAGTTCTTAGCCATGTTATCCAATGGGAGGTGGATAACATGGCTAAGAGCATTAGCTCGGTAATGCATGAATATCGCTGACTTTTCAGCGCTATTCATGCATTTCGGCCGATTTTTATCGCTTAGGAGATAAACCTTGATAATAGCAAGGTTCCTAAGCGATAAAAATCGCCGCAGCTCGGCGATAAAAATATCCTCACTAAACCAACATAGCGATAATTATCGCTAGTTGTTGGTAATATGCCCCTAGGTTATTTTGCCTTTCATCATCTACTCTATAACAATAATGTCAAACAAACTCAGATTTCCGTAGGGCGGCAACTTCCTTTACACATAAGCTTTAGATTTCAATGGCCAAATGCATATTATTAGCCACCATTGCAAAGTAGCTGTACTAAAAGCAATGTGTCACAGAACAGTGACAATGTGCATGGATGAACAGACCTCCAGACGTCAGCACTCATCCTTAAGTGCTGCAGTAATCTGTTTTCTATGCATTGTGAATGTGCATTGTAAATATACCCTTAATGACCGTAATAAAATATTTCACTACACATACAAAATGGATGCATATGTTTTGAGATTGGATACTGGCAGATCAACAATATTCAGTTAATTGCACCATCTGCGCACACTATAACTTTTAACATGCGCTATAGCCTGATAAAAGATATGCATGCGATGGCATATGTCATATATGATTAATATGATGGCTCTGCTTCACTACCTCCAAATGTAAGCCAAAAACATATTAAAACAAACTGAAAATAAATATGCAGCTGCCTGCACATTTTCGGTCGAATATTTGAAACAATGTTGAGCTTTAAAATAAACTAAATAAAGCCAAAAGAATAGTTTAAAAATTAAGTGGCTTATTTACTAGCCCCTTGTGCCACCAGTGCATCACTTTATTATGGGAAAAAGTTGAGTACCGGCAGAGCAGGGGGCTAGTAAATAAGTCCTCAAGTTTGTTAGCAATCACACCTCGTTATAACATAACTACAAAGCTGCATTATTTAACTCCTGTGAAATAATTACACGTATTTGAAGGAATCAATACCACATTAGTAAGATGTGTTTTATTTGTTTATTAGTGTTTTTAAAGAGCGTATAAAAACGAAGAGGCTTATTTACAAGTCCATTGAGCTGTCAGTTTGTCACTTTTTTGGATGCGCCAGCAGCACAGTGTGCCTGCAGCCCTTATTTACAAGGCCAAGTAAAGTCCCCCAGCGTGACTTTTCATGGCCTTGTAAATATGGGTCTCTTTCAAGCATTAATCCCCATGAAAGGGTGTTCCATGGGTGTTGCTGTGGTTTTCCCTCCAGTATCCATGGAATATGACATATTTAGAAAGGGTTGTAAACCTGGCAATTGCAAGAATCCTACACTTCCTCATGGAAGGCGTAGGAATTGCAGAATGAGGAGAAATTATTTCATTTCTCTTAGTTTTTTGCTCTTTTTATGTGTGCTGCATTCTGCTGTCTGTGTACCGGTGCAGGGGAGGACAAGAATGTGCCATATCTTGTAGATGCAGTGCATTCTTGCCCTTTTATTTTGATTAACAACAGCGCAGCAGGAAGGCATGCTGCATGCCATGTGTCAAAATATAGTAAATGAGGCCCTCGGTGACCGGCAAAGCATTTTAAATGAGAGACGATTCAATAAGAACACTAAAAACATATCAGACACTTACCCACTGTAGACATCACTTGATAAAAGCAAACAAGATCATATTATGTTTAAATGAGAAAAAAATTGAATAAACACACTAAGAAATATCAACATACTTTAAAAAAAATATTAGAAAGGCGATCATGGCACACTTCTTGACTATGTGCTTGCTCCATTCCTAGGTGGAAGGGACATTGAAACGAAAAACTTTTTTAATCGTTTCATAGAACACGATTGTCCTAAAGCAGGTTTAGGGAGTGCCACGCCTTGAAAGTACTTCCCGAGAGCTAATACTTTCATGTTTTTGACTTCTTGAAGTCTATCATTTTGAGTAGAAGTATGTCATAGTTCAAAGTTGGATTTACTTGAAAAATTAGGAGGCCCCCTATCTAGGTTAGTCTGGGACCAGGGGGAAGAGAAGAGAAACAAGTGGTGTCCCACAGTACTACCAACAATGTTCAACTTACAGTGCTACTAAATAAGAATTATCATGAACATATCATAACAGCGGACAGCCTGAATGTAATTGCTCAGGTGCCCAGAAAGACACGAGGTAAGGGGTTCTGGTCTTGCTAGTACCCTAATGTTATTAAAGTCACACAATTACTAACACAATTTATACACAATTTTTGCAAGGTAGATTTTAGAGGCTGTATGCAAGAGTTTTTGGTAAAAAGCATATGCAAGAATTTTTATTTTTGTTTCATACAGTTTGGTTTTTTGGTGCATTTAAAAACATAGTTCAGCAAAGCAGAGACGCAGTTCCTCAGAAATGTCAGTCAACGAAAAATAGCAATCCTACACCACAGCAGGGTTCTTCCCAGGTCCAGTAGTATACTGATTTGGTAGGGTCAATGCCCCAGTACTTACACCCCAATGTGCTTTTGAAGTGGGGGGTGACTTTAACGCAGCTCCTTGAAGTGCACAGGACCCCCTTTCATCCCAACCCTGTCTGTCAGGACATCTCTGTGTGTGTGTGTATCTCTGTGTGTGTGTGTTTGTGGGGGGGGGGTAATCAGTCCATTGTGTGGGGGCAGGACACATTCTATTCAGATGTAAATGTGAGCTCCCTCTCCATCAGAATGCAGATTAGTCCACTGTCACAGCTACCCTCACTGTGGTTGTGGCTGTCTAGAGGGCATTCACCAAGTGTTAAGAGTTAAGAGCAGAGAAATGTCCACTTTCTAAAAGAGTCATTTTAAAAATAGTAATGTCAAATTAAACATTGCCAGTAAAAACGATTTATCATTACCAGTCCAACATTATGATACATGATTTAGCCACTCCTTTTTAATGAGGAATTACAGCCTAAAAGTGTTTTACGGAATTCCGAATGCTAGCCAATGAGAGAAATAGGCCTCACAGTAGTGAAAAACAAATTTCGCTGCGTATCACAACAAAGACAAGTAAAACATAAAAGTACATGTCCTACCTTTTACTTACACAGCACCCTGCCCTCAGTACTACCTACGACCCTTCTCAGGGATGTGTTATAAAAGGGGAGTTTAAAGCTTGACAAATGGGTTTAAATTTCAAGTTGAAGTGGAAGTAAATTGCACACACAGGTCCTGGAATGGCAGGCCTGAGACGGGTTGGAACAGTTACCTGTGTGTATGCTGCAGGCCCACTAGTAGTGTTTGGATTACAGGCCCTGGGTATATGGAATACCCATTTACAAAGGAGTTCAGGTAAACTGAATATGTCAGTAAGGTAAATACCAATGGCACCATGTTTAGAGGAGAAACATATGCATTTTAGCACTGGATAGCCGTGGTAAAGTGCTCAGAACCCTACTGTCATATAGTTTCCACCAATCAATAGAAACTGTGCGTTTGCGGATTACATAAACTTATAATGGTGCCAGACTGAGCCCAAGCAGCCCGCACCATAGGTTGCTCCTTGGATCAGCAAGCTCACAGTGCCACCATTAGCACCCCTAAACTGAGATGGGGAGCAATCAGTTCTGGCAACTACTGAACATGACAACCCTGTTACTTCAGGAACCATGGTGACAGACCTAGAACTTTTTGTTTAGTCACTTGTGCTGCCTTTACCTCAGAGAAATATACTAAGAATACATGAAGGTACATATTTCAACCGTACGTATTGAACCGTAGTGATTCTTGTATAGAAAATATGTGCTGCAATGATTAATAAACAGAAGCAGACAAAAGTTATACTGTACAGTAAAAAAAACATAGAGTTCCACCATGTTCTTGTACTTGGTGGGTAAGAGTATACGAACCAGTCTTGGTCACAAACTAGGCACCCCTTATGGATATGTCAGTCAGCTACTAGGCAAAAACTTCAGGATGCAGGGACCCCTCAAATTTAGCCGAAGCATCTCCTCTTATTGTATATGGAAACAAAAACGATATATATCTATAAAAAAGGGCAGCCTTGTATTTGACCAAGATTGTGATCAGGCAGTCATTTTTTGTATTCCACATATCGCTGTGTCGCCAAAAGGATGTATAACAAACACATTTGTATCACACATGTGAGGGCCTTGCACATAATGCCAAGGCAGTGTGGCAGTGTTCTCACAAAGTTATTTTTGTCGGCAAGGTATGTGTTGCTTAGAAACTAACCCAAGTGTAACAAATGCAAATATGTGTCAAAAGTCAATGTGACAAAGGGAAGGCATCTTTAGGAAAGAGCTGTTACATGTAAATTGGCACTATTTCTACCAGGCCTAACTATGACACTCACTCCATGTACATAAGTTGGTTAAAAAGCATTATAAAGCAAATAATCCTACAATTAAAATACATTAGCATCTAAAAGTGTATATGATAAAAGGATGATGACATCGGCTTAAAAGTCAGGTCACTCATGCTATTTGGATGCCCAAAGCATAAAGAAAGCCAGTAGCTATTAAAAATCTAAAAGTATTAAACGGTAAATCAATTTAAAAGACATTTAGTAGTTAAAAAACTGTCTGAATAAAAAGTCCCACCACACTGAGAGTCAGATGTTTACATGCTCCGAGTGGTAGAAGAAACATTGCTGTTCCCAGGGTTCACAGATGATGTTCCCAGAGGCACCCTTGAAGCAAATTGATAGAGCAAATATGTTCCTATCCACCCCTTCAGCAGCCACTGAGGGAGCAAATACAGCCAATCAATGTTCTGGTGAAACAGAGCCTAGATCCAAATGACTGGGTGCAAATTGGGAGTCGCAAAAAGGAATGACTTCTCATTCATTCCTATTGGCCATGAGGCCATAGGAATGAAGGGGAATTGCACGTGCAATTTCAAGGGTGCAAGGGTTCCAAAAGGACACCCCGTTGCACCCCTGAATTGTGCATGTGTGCACATGTGGCGCGGCGCACATACATGTCCTAAGGGCATGCATGTGTGCCTCATGGCACTTTGAAAAAAGCATAAAAGTGCTTTTTTAAAGGAACTCGCAACTTACCACCAACGTGAAGTTGGTGGTAATTTGCAATTCCTAAAGGCATTATCACAATTTGCGAAGCCTACTAGCATAGCAGTTAGGGATTTACAAATTGTGATTCTCTAAATGCTTGCACAAAATGAGGAATCGCAAATTTTGCAATTCCTTATTTTGCAAGTAGGTATTTGCCAACCTACATAGCACACAGCTAAATAGCGATCGCAAACGATGATATTCTACGAATTTGGCCCTTAGAACGTTTTGCTCAGTCACTTGTGCTCTCTTTCACTCAGAAAATTATACTAAGAATATACGAAGGGACGCTTTTAAATATTTATTGAACTGTAGTGATTTTAGTATAGAAAATATGTGCTGCAATGATTAAAAGAAAGGAGCAGACAAAAGTTATAATAAGTGTTAAAACAGTGAATAAAATGAAGAGTTCCACCATCTTGTTGAGACAACTTATATATGCATACATATACAGTACTACAAGAATCTAACATATTCCTACGATGCGAACCGTAACCTATGTGTCTAGTGTGTCAATTCAATTTCAATTCAATTCAATTAATTTATATAGCGCGCTACATACCAAGAGGGTCTCAAGGTGCTTGGAGAAGGGTGGGGAATTACTTGTCGAATATCCAGGTTTTAAGTTGCTTTCTGAATGCTAGGTGGTTCTGAGTGAGGCGAAGGTGAATGCGAAGTGAGTTCCAGGTTTTAGCCGCCAGGTAGGAGAAGGATCTACCTCCCATGGTGGTTTTGTTGATACGAGGGACAGCAGCAAGGGATTGGTTGGAGGAGCGTAGCTGGCGGGAGGGGGTGTAGAAGGTAAGTCGTGTGTTGAGGCATTCGGGTCCAAGTTCGTAAAGTGCTTTGTGTGCGTGGGTTATGAGGCGGAATGTTATCCTCTTATTGACGGGGAGCCAGTGGAGGTTTTTCAGGTGACCAGAAAAGTGGTCGTTGCGCGGGATGTCTAGTATGAGTCTGGCTGATGCGTTCTGGATGCGTTGGAGTTTTTTCTGAAGTTTTGCGGTGGTACCGGCGTATAGGGTGTTTCCGTAGTCCAGGCGGCTTGTAACCAGTGCGTGGGTGACCGTTTTTCTAGTATCGGTGGGGATCCAGCGAAATGTTTTTTTGAGCATGCGAAGAATGTTGAATCAAGATGATGAAATGGCGTTGACTTGTCTAGTCATCGAGAGTGAGGAGTCCAGAATGACGCCCAGGTTCCGTGCGTGGTCTGTCGGGATGGGTGCTTTTCCAAGGGACTCTGGCCACCAAGAGTCGTCCCAGGCAGAGGGGGAGGTACCTAAGATAAGGACTTCAGTTTCAGATGGCTTTGCTTCATCCACTTGGCTACTTCTTTCATTCCTTCATGTAGGTTGGTTTTGGCAGTGTTAGGGTCTTTGGTGAGTGAGAGGATAAGTTGAGTGTCATCAGTGTAGGAGATGATGTTGAGGTTGTGTTGGCGTGCGATGGCCGCGAGGGGGCTCATGTATACGTTGAAGAGGGTGGGACTGAGTGAGGATCCTTGTGGCACTCCGCAGATGACTTCAGTGGCCTCTGACTTGAATGGTGGGAGGCGGACTCTCTGGGTTCTTCCTGCAAGGAACGAGGTGATCCATTCCAGTGCTTTTCCCTGGATTCCGATGTTTCTGAGGCGTTGTATCAGGGTGCTATGACAGACTGTGTAGAAGGCTGCGGAGAGGTCGAGGAGGATGAGGGCGACTGTGTCTCCATTGTCCAGTAGAGTTCAAATGTCGTCTGTTGCTGCGATGAGTGCAGTCTCAGTGCTGTGTTTGGCTCGGAAGCCGGACTGTGAGGAGTCGAGGGATTTGTTGGTTTCAAGGAAGGCGCCGAGTTGGTTGTTGACAGCTTTGTCGATGACTTTGGCCGGGAATGGAAGGAGCGAGATGGGGCGGTAGTTTTTGAGTTCTGTGGGGTCAGCTGTGGGTTTTTTCAGAAGGGCGCTGAGTTCGGCGTGTTTCCAGCTTTCCGGGAAGGTGGCGGAGTTGAGGGAGCAGTTGATGATGTCTTGGAGGTGTGGTGCTATGATGGAATCTGCTTTGTTTAAGATGTGGTGAGGGCATGGGTCTGTGGGGGATCCAGAGTGGGTGGAGTTCATCAGGTGGATAATGTCCTCAATGGAGATAGGGTTCCATTCATTAAGGATGTTCAAGGGGGGTGAAGGTACGGCAGAAGATTGGGTGGGTTGGTCTCCGGGTTTGTTGTCGAAGCTGTTGTGTATGTCTGCGATTTTGTCGTGGAAGAACGAAGCTAGGGAGTCGCAAAGGGTTTCAGAGGGAGTGATGTCGTTGGAGTTGGCAGTGGGGTTGGTCTGTCAAGATACCCCCTTCTGTATTATTTAATTAGTTTACCTGGTGGGCAATAGTGTAGGACCCTGTCTTGGTCACAAACTGAACACCCCTTACGAAGATGTCAGTCAGCTACTAGGCGAAAGCTTCAGCATGCAGAGACCTCAAGAAATCAGCAAAAGCATCTCCTTTTATTGTATTTTGAAACAAAAGGATATATATTGAAAAGGCATTGTTGCCTTGGGCTGAGCATGTGATCAAGCTGTCATTGTTTATATTCCACAGATTGCTATGACGCAATATGGACGTAAAACTAAAAACCTTTAAATCACGCATGTGAGGGCCTTTCACATACTGTCAAGGCAGTGTGATAGTCTTCTCACAAAGTATTTTGTATCAGCAATGTCGATGTTTCTTAGAAACTAACCCAACTGTCACAAATGCAAAGTGTGTCAAAAGTTGATGTGACAAAGGGAAGGCAACTTTAGGAACAAACCTTCTACAACTAAATTGGCACTGTTTCCCACCTGGCCTAACTTGGGCAGATGACACTAATGCCAACAAAAAGATACAGCAAAAAGTGAGGTATGCAGGCAAAATGTTGGGGGAAGACCACCCTGCAATGTGTAATGCAGTGCTAGCAGTGCTTTCCGTGAAAGCAAAAGTAAAAAAAAACTAGGTAGTCACATGCAAGAATTCATGCGGTACTATATGAGCAGAACCCATTTGCTATACTTGGTAATAAGGTTATGAGGCATTTGTTCCACTCCACACCATACTGAAAGCACCTCTAGAAGTAACAGGGGACTCAGAGGTAATACTGATAGACAAAAAAAGATTATACATATCCCAATAATCCTCTGAAATAAATGTCAGCTTTTTGTTGCTGGAAAGGTCTAGAGCAATTGCCAAGAGAAACATAGTTTGTTGCTGATTTCTCAACACAAATACACCCCACATTTAATAAGGCATAAACGAACAGCAATGGATATATGATTTCAGCCCTCCCTGCTTGCCATACTTCTAGGCCAAACTCGAAACAGGGCCTTTATGCCGAATAATGCTGATGATAAGGAGTAGATAAAGAAAAACAATGGTCCCTTATGGAGACGTGTAAGCCTCAACTTCCTCTTCAACCATGAACAACTATCACTAGATTGGTTTGAAAAAGTGTCAGATCATATTTATTTAATTCATTAATGGACATCAAGAAGAAAAGCATCTTAGAGAACAGATTGTATTACAGTTGGGTGCTCTAAAATACAAATGGAGCAATGAAAGGGAAATGGATGTACTAAAGTGCTCAAATACTACACAAAAAACATATGTGTATCAATGCAATTTACGTTAACATCACTCTGTCTAAGAGTATGATGTTCCACATCATATTCAAAACAGTACACTAGTATCTTAGCTGATGTTTCAACCCTATTACATCACTTATATCAGGGTCATCCTCAGGATACACAGGATTATTGGTTGCACATAGAAACAAAAAATCATGTTTCAATAAACATAAAACGTTTAATACAATGGGGCAGATTTACAATCCCAATGAGCTGCTTTTACGCCGCCGTTGCGTCACTTATTTACAACGTGATGCATCTCCCAGATGCGTCACGATGTAAAGCCCTGTGCCAGAAGAGGCGTACCATCGCAGGGGGAAGCGTTCCGGCGCAGGAACGCCTCCCAAAAGTGGCTGAGTGAAATCTACAAGATTTCACTCAGTCACTTTTGGGCCCATGCTGCGCCAAAACCCTGCACTTGCTTGAAGCAGGCGTAAGGATTGACGCCGCATTGTGCACATAGGGCCCCCCTGATCATTGCTGGAGCTGCATCGTGCTTTGCGACGCAACCCCACCAATGTTCCGCTTATACTGCACAGATGTGTGACGCATCTGTGCCGTTTTTGCCCCATGGTGCGCCGTATTGTAAATGCGGCGCATCTAGGGTGGCGGAGCTGCGGGGCACAATTACTGGCGCATCCCTGCCGATATGCAGGGAGGCGGCAGTAATTGTAAATCTGCCCCAATGTATTCAAATGGTTCAACTTTAATTTGTTTACAACAAACCAATTATCGTGGTAAGCTCTGAATTACAATAGATTCTCCGCAATGCTCTACATACAATAGTGTGGGTACTATACTCCACCTAGGAGGAAGAACATAATCGCCCAATATGACTTACTTGAAAATTTCCAACTTTTTGTTCAAAGAAAGCTGAAAAGGGGGGAAGGTTGGCAATAAAGTGAGGGGGGGGGATTGGGAGTTTCTTGTTTGTTTTGATACACTTACCATCCAGAAGTGTTGATCTTTCATATAATAATAAACTCAGCAGGGGGATTTTCCCAAAGGTCTATGGAAAGACAAACAAAGTATTTTGACTGACTGGTCTAAATTGAGGAGCAAGCTGTTTATTGGATGATAAGGCTTATAAACTCACCAAAAAAGGTGTAGATGAATTAATTTATGCCATCACGGTCTAGCGATCGGTGTTTCTGTGGAAATAACAAGTTTCACAATATAAAATAATGACTACTTTGACTAAAATATAGAGAAAGCTGCTTTTTGAGGAGACCAGGGGTAAAAACTCAACTAAGTCGGTGCTAGTCGATTTGTTACAGAAACCACCATCTGGCAACCGGTGTTTCTCTGAAAAGTATCACTATAGAAATTAAAAACTAATGCCAAATCAAAAAATGATAGCAGGCTGCCATCAACTTGAAAGCCATTGGTACTTACACAGAGCTGCATATCAGACGCTGCCTCTCGATCGGGATGTCAGCTGCGCAAGCGCCTGTACTCTTTTAATAGAGCAACTCAATTCCATACAGGGCCAAACGAGAATTACCCACTAAAGAAAAAATAGAAGAGCATGTGGGCCTCTATCTATTGCAGAGAATGTATAAATGTATAGTTACTTGGTGAAAAGTGGTATTCCACACAATTGAAAAAGTTTACTACAATGGAGCTAGAAAAAATAGAAAAAATACGACTTCTATGTTCTGGGTCTCAAGTCTTGAACCATACAATGTGGCTTAATGATGGACTTCTTAAAAGGATGTAGCTAAGGCTACTCGTGTTGAAAAACGATTGATAGAATATTTAATAGAGGTTCACATGCACTGTGGAGACTAGGTATAAAACTCACACATATAGGGACACCTAGTGGACTGCCATATTGTGAGGTATGTAACTGAACACATATAGTTACATGAAGGTATTGGAACTGGCATAATAAATCCAATCATAACACTCAAATGAGGGCATCTTCTCTCCAGTCCTCCACATAGTTAAGCTTATATGCTGTATAATCCAATTTTTCCATCCTCTGCAATTCTTTGCATGATAATAAATTTAGCTTGTCTCCACAGCATGGACCCAGTGTTCAATCACTTATCAGGGGAAACATCCTTTACAATGTGGTGTTTACATCACTCGACTTTTATGGCGCAGTCATTACAACGCAAGTCGTTACTACGACTTGCGCTGTAGGGCACTCTTGCTTAAGGAATAGTTTGATTTTCTATTCCAACACCTTCCCTACTATTACATGGGCTGGAGTTGGAATAGAAAATTAAATTAATCCACAATCCAGCGCCCTCCAACGCAAGTTGTTGTAATGACTTGCGTTGTAATGGCTGCATCGTAAAGTACTGCAATCAAAATGATCGCGTTGTACTGACGTACATCCCTTGTCAGCATATGTCTTCTCCTGTGTGGTGTAGAAGCTGAAAATGTTCGACCAAAGGTGTTCCAACAACTCCACACTTGATTCTACTGCGATGTTGCATATTCTGACATTCACTTTATGACTTATCTACCCAATGTATATCAGCTTTCATGGGTACCACAATGCATATATAACATCTTGTGTGTTACAATTGGTGAAGGAATTCAAAGTGATTTTAACATTGCGATGCATAAATAACTTGGAGGTAACACAATATTTGCATTCTATGCAGTGGCCGCATTTCGAATAGCCTACCAAGGCAGATAAACCCCATTGTGAACTGTGGAGAAGTGTGGCTCTTGGTGGAGAAGTGTGGCTTAATGGTTACAGCGGCAGACCCTGATGCAGAGGTCTGGCCCAGGACCAGGGTTCAATTCACGCCTGGGCGAGTCTTGGGGCTCAATTTCCTCGGACCTGATAATTTTCACCTTGGTGCCTATTCTAATCATGGGTCCCACTCTGAAACTCTGGCCAATAGCTTGCTTAATCTCCACAACAGCGCTGGGATGCCTGGATTCACCTTGGGGGTGCCCAGGGTTGGACATTTCTGAGGGAAAAGTCAGGAAGGGTTCTACAGCGGTATGCGTTACAGCTCCAGGACACCCCAGTTGGGGTATTAGTGCGCTTTACAAGTATAAATTACATTACTTTTACATTACAACTCAAAGCGGGTTTGGGCAGAGGGGGTGGGGCAGCTTTCCCCAATAAGTCCTTTAGGTTGTTACCCCTCTTACATGAGAATAGGGGTTCTTTATTAGTGGGTAAATGGTCTTCCACCAGTCTCCAATGTTTCTGTATAATTTTCTGGACTTTATTACTTGCAGGATTGAACGTCCACCCATAGATAACGTGATCTGAGTTGTAAACTCGTTTTTGCAGTTCTAGAAAATCCTCTCTTGGATTGTACAGCACCCTTTCTCTTGCCTGCTTCAATAAACGCCTTGGGTAGCTCTTTAGATTTTTGATGAGGGTATCCAATTCATTGAAATAATCAACCCTTTTGGTACAGTTTTGGCAAGTGCACAGAAACTGGCCAAACGGCAGACCATCTACCTGGCTCCTTGGGTGACTGGTTGAAGACTGCAGTAGAGAATTCCTCCCAGTGGGCTTTCTGTCGAGGGACACAAATAGATTAATATTTTCTACTTTTACCCATAGACCTAAAAATGGAATCCCTGTGAAATTGAGTTTCAAGTCAAACTGAATGTCATTCGATAAATTGTTTCATCATAAGTGACTCAGTTCCTCTCCAGATGAGAAATACATCATCTATATATCTCACTCAATTAATTCTATTTGCCAAAAAGGGATTAGTAGATGAAAAAACCTTGTGTTCCTCAAAATCTGCCATATACAGACTCACCAGCTCAGGAGCAAATCCTGCTCCTAAGGCTACACCTTTGGTTTGGAAGTAAAAATGATTTTCAAATTGATAGTAGTTCTTTCACATAGCTATCTAAGTACGTTCTAGGATAAACCAACTGGGTACCTGTAGGTTAATCTTGTGAGTCTATCAGACAAGAGATAACCCCCAACTCATTCTTCTGGAGAATAATGATAATGAGTAATCACAATCACCATCTTCTAGACTTCTAAACCTGAGAGCAAGATAGGCAATAAAACCCCTTGGAGATGTTCTCTCTGGCTGGAATTTTGAGAGCCAGAGACGTGGAGTTTTGTGAACTCAAATGCAGTAAACCAAACTCAGAGCCACAAACTGAACGACCTTTGGCCATCCTTGATTATAACAAAGTTAATTCAGCATTACTGCAGGGCAGGCCATGTTTGATTGGTTTGTTCACAAGAAAAGATGTTGAGCGGTTTGTTATGATTTATAGATTTGTATTAGCATGGCCTCTAACAGCAGTGATTACTCTGGAGTAATCTGAATAATTATGGTAATTCTGCGTTACTCCTTGATGCACAACTACATTTGATTACATGGTTACTCCTCCTCGCATAATTATGAGTAATATGCGACAAGAAATCCTACACTGTGAAGGCATTTAACGAGCACGAGCGGCTGCTCTCACTTGCTTCGTTCTGCTGCATTTAGCACTGTTTCCCAGCTGAAAACGACTTCCTAACATCCATTTTGATTGGAGGGTGTATCTTGTTCTAAGAAAATAGTAATAAATGCTGGTAGTTTGTTGTGAAAAAATCCTACCCAAGAGCACATTTAGCAAGTGCCAAAGGATGCACGCATTTGACATTTTTGTTGTGTTGTATTTAGCACTATTTCTTAGCACAAAATGAAAAAACTACCATCTCCCCTCCATTTAGGAGACAAGGGGGCATTTTTGGACTAAGAAATGGCAGAAAACACAGAATTACTCTTCCTGTGTAATTCAATCCTAACCTTGCAGAATTCTTAGAGAATTCCATATGATTACGCTACACAGAATTATGCAAATTAAGCACACCTTTTATTCTAATATTATTGCAGTGGGACTGTGCTTCTAAATTTTCATCCTTAGTGGTAACTACTGCTAATGCTTTAGCCACGGTCAGCATATTGTACCTGATTTCAGAGATCTGGTACTCAGCATCATCCAGGAATTCACCTTGTGTATGCCTCTGCAAGCTTATTTAGTCGTCAAGGCATCAATTTTGCCATCAACCACTTTGAGCCCAGCTTTGAAATCAAAGAGTGTGCTTTTAGTTTCAGCCTCATTTGTCAGAGTCTGCGTTGGGTTATCAGCCAAATCCATTTCAGCCGAGCGATGACTACCATGTTTGCACTGATCAACTCTCACTTTTACCAATATATTTGTGACAAGCAATAAGGAAACCCCACTTTGGCTGCCACTAGGATCTCTGAGGTATGTTTAGGACTAGCAAGTCAGGGTGTTTCTATGAGGTGGGAGCAGTGCGCACCATTGCCATGATCCAGAGTTTGGCAACAGCGCAGCCAGACTACAACCAGGTGACGCTGCCACTCAACTCTCAGTCAGCAGTTCTCAAGCACGAATGTTTAGCAGCTTACTCTCTTTTCAAAATTAAGACTTGCAATTAACACTGTGCAGGCTGCCTGCCCTCCAGCAGGCCAATCAGGATGACGGTCAACTCCATTGCTAGCAACTTAATGGCAGCAGCAAGTCAATCGAACCAATCCTCCAGCCCCAGTTAAGCAGACCTCCCAACACCGAACCTCAAATATTTTTTATCCAACCTTGAGAAACAAGATCAAAGCAGGGTGATATTTATATAGTTATTCAGTAAAAATATTGAGTTGGAGATGTCGACCTACACTAATAATGAGTTTTAACTATCGTGACACAGAAATATCAACATCAAAACACACAATATGATGGACGGAATGTTCCACAATGGCAAAACATTCACCCCTAGTCACAGATCTGGGTTTAATCCATCGTTATATTGCTCACCAAGCTACCCCAATTCAGACATGGCCATATGCAAATCTGTCTTGACCCTGTGTGTCATGGGAACAGTCCAGCCCAAACTGCCAAGCCATGTCTTCTCTGGACCGGAATCAAGCATCCTAGGACCGGTTTCTGGCTATCAGCCGTCTTCAGCCAGGATAGCTTGACTCCAGTGGCTTAGTGAGCACGGGACCCACGTCTGGGCATACCCTTCCCACATAGGGTGAACAGCAAAACACACAAGATGATGGACGGAATGTTGCACAACTGGGGTGGTGTGGAGTGCAAAAAAACAATGGATTTAGGTCCATATCTCTTTACTGGGGTGAATGTATGACATTGTTCTGCATTCTGTCTATCAACCGTTGTTTTTGCACAGAAATATCGACAGCAAGAATATCGTGGCCAAGTATCTCGACTTTAAGGTACAAAATATTGATTTTAAAAATATAGATGTCATTAATATCGTTTGGAGAAATATTGTTGTTTAACATATTAGTGTTATGTATTTTAGTATATATTTTAAATGTATGTGATGTATTTTTGTGTATTGTTTATATTTTTTAATATATGTGTTAGATTTTTAGTAGTAATTAATTTTTTTAAATTATATATTTGTATTTGTTATTTCTGTAGTGGGTTGTTGGTTTATAGTGTAATCGGATGGGAAGTTATTTATTTATAATAAATTAATGAATATATGTATTTATTATTATTTTTTATTGAGTTTATAATGTTAATTGTGTTTCTAATTTTTTAATGTACATTTTAGGTGCGGGTTTGGGGTTATAGGTGTAAAGTGTGGGAAGTAATTTCTTTTTTATTGATTATTGTGTAGTTGTTGATTAATATTATTTAATTATTTGACAATCCAATATGAAAATTGTGTCATTAATTTTTGTAGTGGGTTGTGCGGTTTTTAGGGAAGAAGGGTGGGAAGTGATTTATTTTTAATTCATTAATGATTAGTTGATAATTAATATTAATTAATGAATTGATAATTAATTAGTGTGATTGTTTAATTATTTTTTTGTTTGTGGGTTTCCGGTTTATAGTGGTTAGTTGTTATTATTATTAGTTATTTATTTGAAATAGGTTTTTTAATTGTGTAATTCATTTTTCTACAGTTTAATTTTAGGGGTGGGTTTTTGGTTTTATAGGTGTAAAGTATCTGTTTACTTGATAATCAATTATGTTAATAATGCTAATACTTTTTTTTACTTTCAATGAGGCTTGTGAGTTGTGTGGTGTTATAGGGGTAGGAAGTAAATAGCCTAAATGTATGTGGTAATTAATGTTTTAGTTAATAAATAATTTCTAAATAAAAATATTTATTTGTTTAGACAAATATTTTTTATTTCATTTAATATAATGTATGTAGGTATTTGTGATATGTGTTTAAAATTATCATATGTTTTATTTTTTAAAAATTTTGTTGATGATATTTTGTATGTTTTTAATTTTGAACTGACTCGAGTGGGAATAGTACATTTTACCCTTCCACGGTCCAACACTTTTACCTCTAGATGCACTGACTGGAGCCGGAATAGTAAATTGTGTCCCTCCGCTATCTAACACTTTCCCTATTGATGCAGTGACTGGAGTGGGAATAGTCATTTTTAGCCCTCAACTATCCAACAGTTTCCCTACTGTTGCACTCACTAGAGTGGGAACAGTAATTTGTATCCCTCTGCTATCCAACACTTTCCCTATTGTTGCACTCACTGAAGTGGGACTAGTACACCTTATCCCTACGCTATCTTACACTTTCCCTGCTGTTGCACTTACTTGAGTGGGTATTTTAATTTTTACCCCTCCGCCATGCAACACATTCCCTACTGTTGCACTGAATTGAGTGAGAATAATACATTTTACGCCTCCGCTATCCAACACTTTCCCTATTGTTACACGTACTGGAGTGGGAAATGTAAGTTTCAAAGTTTTTAAATAGTTTAATGTTTTAATTTATAATATAATGGTTTTAAAAAAATAGATTGTATGTTATTGGTATATGATTGCATATATACATATATATAAAAAAAATTGTAGAGAGCGAGTTCTATTAAAGCTTACCGGGCATAAGATTTTTGTAGAGAACACCAAGTAATCACGCTCTCTAAGGAGATTAATGGGCCGATTAGGATTGCGTTGAGTCCGCATCCTCTGGGCCGGCGGAAGCCACTGATTAGGATGGCAGGGGGGTCGAGAAGACCATCAACCGCTTTTCCGCCGCGATCCGACGGAGGAAAAGCTCTAATATGGTGGCGGTGTCTCTCAGACACCGCCAGCCATATTAGGAAGCATGCGGAAACATGCTTTTCAACTGCGGTTTTTCTGCCGTGGAAAAGCATGTGGTCTTTGGTGTTTGGGGGCCCGTTGCGTGCCCCCAGGGTGTCTTGGGGTGGGGGTGCACATGGGGGTACCCATGGTACCCCCCAGCATTTACATGCACAAACGGCAGGCACGGCAAGGTGCCTACCGCTTTGTGCACGTAAATGCAATAAATGCATTTTTAACCTTGCGGCGGGTGCTGCTTCAAGTAGCACCCGCCACAAAGTTAAAGGTATGGGATGTGACTGCCAGGGTGGTGGTCACATCCTAATTTGCATGGAGGGACCTCCGCTGCCCATGCGGATGGTCCCTCTACCTCGGGGGCCATCCTAATGACCCCCTAAATTAGGCTTAGATTCTATTCCTGTAACACGTTTTGGGGAACGCCGACCCTTGCTCACTTGGTGTGAGCAAGGGGACGGCATTCCCTAAAAAGCATTACTGGAAATAATGTAAACCTGATTCACCTCCTAAGATAGCGTGATTACGTGGTGTTCTCTACAAAAAACTTATGCCAAGTCAGCTTTAATGGAACTCGCTCCATCTACCACGTGCTGAGCGGGGCGGAAGAAGCTATGTATTGGAATTATACATATATATGAATATGCCATTTTTACATAATCTTAAAATGAAAAAAATAAATCAAAATTATTAGTTTAAGAATTGATTTGAAGTAAATATATATATATATATATATATATATATATATATATATATATATATATATATATTTATTTATTTATATATATATATATATATATTTTGCACACAGAGAAGGTTGCCCTTGAAGGAACGCCAACACAGTGGGTAAGTAGCTCCAATACATCGAACTACAATGCCCAGAAAACATTGAGCCAGAAGTCCCATTAGGGCGGGGCATATGTATGTATATAGTTCGCATTGGCTGCCCAGACTGTTTGTGGAGAGCCAGTGAACAAGGGCATGGCGCCCGAAATGCATTTGGCAATTTCTGGGGGACAAGCATGACTCATTGACGACCTGGAAAATAAATATTGGAGCTACTTACCCACTGTGTTGGCGTTCCTTCAAGGGCAACCTTCTCTGTGTGCAAATTAAATGCGACGCGCCTCGTCGCAGGAACGCCCCACCGCTTCTGTAGCAGGACCAACAGCACCTGGAGCTCTGGGTGTCAGAAGGAGTGGGTAAATACGGTTTTCAAGGCAGAGAACCATAGAGGTACTCTGATGCTTTTTCCCCCACGCAACCCACTTGGGGAATGCAGTTTTCGTCCACATAACCAGGACAGCCTTCACTTTGAAGCAGTTATCGAACTACAATGCCCAGAAAACATTGCAAATATTGAGCCAGAAGTCCCATTAGGGCGGGGCACATGTATATATATAGTTTGCATTGGCTGCCAGGACTGTTTGTGGAGAGCCAGTGAACAAGGGCTTGGTGCCCGAAATGCATTTGGCATTTTCTGGGGGGCAAGCATGACGCATTGACGGCCTGGAAAATAAATACCCACTGTGTTGGCGTTCCTTCAAGGGCAACCTTCTCTGTGTGCATATGTGTGCATATATGTATATATATATATATATATATATGTATAAAAACATATATATCTATAAACATATATATATTTATTTGAACAATGTTGTCCTTTGACATAAGGGTACTATACCCACCATAAATGTATAGATGTGTATTATTACCAAATAATGATATATCATTTATTGTGCCTATTAAAAAAATCGAATTTGGGAAGAATTGCCTCAATACAATACAAGTCCAGTGTGTGTGTGGCACTCAGTGTGTGTTCAGGTTAATCAATTTCCCTGATTCTTAAACGTGGGTGTTGAATATTTGGGTGCTGGCGGATTGCTCCCTCTGACCTAGGGGAGTTGAACTCAACTATAGAACAAGACACACTGTTAAATGTAACAATGTGCCCAACCGCACTCCTTTGTTAGACGAGCAGTCTACAATACTATGTATTCCCAAATAAATCTGTACACGTCCAAACAGTCTATGAGTGTTTAATCTTCAACAATGTTCAACCATTTTAACTGTTACATCACAGTTAGGCATTCAATGGCATATTTGATGTAATTCAATTTAATGCGGTGTACTGTCCAACTGATTATTCAATATGCATTCAATCCCGATCCCTATGCATTTTGTGCTACGGCACTTTATCAGGGGAAATGCATTCAATCTACAATGAAAAGTGACGGTATATGAATGATACGGAAGTAAACTGGCACAGTTTAAATGAAATCACGATGGATGTTCATGCACAATGTAGATCATGTTGACTGTTGGTTACATGGTGGTGACACGCGGGTACAAGTGAAGGTTAACTGCCGCTGTTGAGAAAATGATTGACCTTTGTATCTAAAATAACAAAAATGTGTATTGTGCATGTAAATGATTCATGCTGAAACATGAGGGTGAAAAACATTCCTGATCCCAACCCAGTGGTATTAGTTGAACTGTGTGGAACATCAGTGATGTAATTTGAGATGTCATCAGTGATGTCATGAGTAATGTCATTGACCATGTCATGAGTGATGTAATATGTGACGTCATCAGCAGTGCATTGTGGGCGCGCGATAACAAGGGAATTTCAATGGTTTTGTATGAGAGAAATGTCCAGCTAACTATAACATGGGTAAAACCTATGGTTTTTTCATTGAATTTCTAAGGTTTTTTTAAATGCTAATTCCTAACTATAACGTGTGTGCTAACTATAACGTGTGTGAAACCTATGGTTTTTTCAGTGAATTTCAAAGGTTTTGTAAATGATAATTTAGAAATATACTAATTATTATATTTATTTCTTTTTATAGTAATTTCCTACATTTTTATTATAAATACTTATATTTATTTTATTTTTAAAGTTACATTTCTGATTTTTAATGTAAAATAATAACAAAAGTAAATTCAAAAAGAATGCACTGCCTCAGTGACTTTTTAAGTGTTTGTTAGAGGCAGATTTACAACACCCTTGTGCCTCTTTTACATCACTGTTGCATCACTTTTCTGATGAAGCAGTGGTGCAAAAGATACACCACGATATGTGATGTTTAGAATGTGACGTACCTGGAAGGTACGTCACATTGTAAATCCCTGTACCAGAAGGCCACATTCCTACATGGGGAGGCGTTCCTGCGCAGGAACACCTCCTAAAAGTGGCTGACTAAAATCTACAAGATTTCACTTTGTCACTTTTGCACTCATGCTGTGTCAAAACTCTGCACTACCTTGAAGCAGGTGTAAGGATTGACACAGCAGTCTGAGCATAGAGCCCCCAGACCATTGCTAGAGATACATTGCACTTCCAACATAACTCAAACAATGCACCACCTTTACAGCACAGATACATCACATATATGTGCCATTTTTGTCCCATGGTACACCGCATTATCATTACGGCGCATCCATGGTGGTAGTGTCACAGAGCACAATAACTGACATATTCCTGGGGATATGCCAGTTGTTGTATATGTGCCCATTTGTGTATCCATACAGATGAATGAGTCACTACAAAACGAAAGCAACAGTGACAGAGTGTTTGCTGGAAGTGTAACGATACAAACTAGTAAATTGAATGTATAAAACACAAATTTGCAAGTACATAGAAGACTGCATACATCGTCTATAAGGGTTTTGAAGCAGTCTATGCCCTAAGGCCTATTTTAATGCATTAGTACTTAGATAGTGAGTGGATGACTATAAGACTGCAAGGAAAGAACCTGATTGAATTTATAACAGCCTCAGTTGCACCACTGTATAAAGATAAACACATACTGCTGAATGGCTCACTACAATATTGAAACAGTAGTGTGAGAATGTTTGCTGGAAGTATTAGGATACACATTGAGGAATTGAACGTATAAAACATAAGTTTGCTGGTGCATAGAACAGTGCATGCACAGTCTATAGAGGTTTGAAACAGCCTATGCACTTCTGCAAAGAAAGTTCCTCACTAAATGAGGTAACAGCTTCAGTTTTATCACGGTACAATGAAAAAGAACATACTGCTGACTGGCTCACTACATTACTAAAACAGCAGTTTCACAGTGTTTGCAGGAGGTCTAAGGGTACAAACTGGACAATTTGAGGCAAAAAACACAAGTTTGAGGCTGCATACAAGACTGCATGTATACTCCATACAGATTTTAAGCAATCAATACCCTCATGCCCACTTTGCATATTTTAAATCAATGCAAACATTTAAAGAATATATGACTGAATCTATAACTGCTTCACTTTTAGTACAATAAATACATTACTAGAAAATGCTCAAACCTTTATTGTTTTTCAACAATAAATTTATTCTTGTAACATCTCATAATTTAACAGACATTCCAATGCAACTCCAATCAATTTCCTCAACAGCAGTTTCTGATTTAAATTGTACTAAAATTTCAACATGATTTAAAACTTCCAGAAAATCTCCATCAAAGCTTTTGTCTTCAAAATCACAATTCATGTCTGCAGCACTAATTTCCTCTTCTTCACTCTCATTGTCTGTGACAGATATGATTAGTTCTTCAATTATACTCAAAGTAATATCCAAAATCTCCTGAGTATGAGGCTGTTCTCTTTCCATAATTTTTCCTGTATGTTGTTGCTCCTTGTATAAAAATATAAACAGTTAATGTTATCACTTTTCGTAATATATAATACAAAACTACTGTTTTCACCTATTTTGGCCTGCAAAAAACATCATTATCACAATACTTTTTGTACTTACTATATCTCTATTCCCCATCTATAACTTAGTCTAACCCTACTAATTACCTACCCCTTCGAATTTCAAACTTGCCCCTCCTCTAGTATTTATCTGCAACCTTGTAGCTTACGGTTCTTTATTTTTCTCACTGCTTATAACCTATAATTACGTAACATTCATTAACCTAGGCCTCTCAGTTTATTGTCTAATTTTTATATTATTAATTTCCTTGTGTTCTTCTACTAACTTTTCTTTATGCAGTTGCTTGTTATCTATTTAAAAGTCTTCCTACTACTCCTAACTCAATGTGTTCTTTTCCCTTAAGACCTTGCTTACCACAAATGTTATCATTTCTTGTTTTAAGTTAGAGAAAATACATCGACTGAGTACATTCAATATTGTCTATAATGTTAGGTAAGTTTACTTACTCACTAACTTGTCATACAACGTTCTTTAACTTTCTCAGAACTATTTGCTCTTTCTCTTCAGGAATGTCTACAGTGCAATTGAAAACAAGTCTGAACTTCGGAACGTCTTCAGTGAAGTGCGCACTTGTTAATGAGCGCGCGCCTCACCAAGGATTCCCCACAACTCTGTGGTAAATGACTAGATCGCAACTGCGCCTTTCAGCCGCGGCCTGTGGAGGGTCTTGTGATGGGGCAGGCAGGGGGGCAGGGAGGGGCAGGGTGAGGGGTGATAAACAACAGAATCTGGATGATTGCAGGTAAGTAAAAAATTACATTAATAAAACAAATTTCAGACCATATTATCAACAAAACGCGATATCAACAAAAGGCGACACATTATCCCCGGTTTTATCAGCAGGAAAGTGGCGATAAAGCGGCGATAATCTGTCTCGTTTTGTTGATAATATGGCCCGAAATGCATGCTAAAGGCTTCGTGGTGACGATCACGCATGGTTATGACCGCCATGGTATGGCTGTTTCCCCCCAGGACACTGCAGCAACCTGGTCTGGGCGTCGTGGACTCCAGGACAGTAGGCGTAGGGCCACGCAGCTCCTCATACAATATAGAAATCTTTGTGGGGTGATTGTTTCCGTGGTTTGAGGGGTGTGATTGAGGCCCAAACAATAATTTTGTAGGGGGGTAAGTTTGCATGGGAAAATGTTGCAAGAGGTTCTTAAATGTGGTACACATTGTTTCGTATTATTTTGATTTCTTTTCTAAGTTGTAGTCTATTCAGAGGAAATAGAAGTCATTAGTTTTCAATCCTAGTCTTGAATATCTTACTATACTATTTCAAGATTATTTCTATTGTGGACCGTCATACACCCCTCCCCCCAACAAAATAAAAGAAGCATGTACTTTTTTTATATTAACTTTTATTAAAACAATAACTCAACTAAACTTAATTATACCTATATTGCAAACAAGTAGAAAAATAAGTTTAATAACAAACAGTAATATAAGCAAATTGTTAAATGGACTTCATAAAATGTCCGATTGGTAATCTGGAAAACAAAAAAGAAAATTAGAGTTTAGAATTATGTAGATGTGAGTAAATGAGCTGAATCATTACAAGTCAAGGTAACTCTATGGTTTCACATGTGCAGTGTGCCTCGTACATTTCACTTGTGATAATGCCGCGTTCAAGTGGTGTCTATATGGAAGTTCCTACTGCGTTACTGACACAAATGTGGCATAACGGGATTGTAAATATCTTGACTTATTTCTAATGCAATACTATAAAGGCGTTGTATATCTAGGCCTCTGTGCTTACAGTTGTATAAACACTGTGGCCAATGACTTCAGCCAGTGGAATTCACAACTTCAGTTGGGCTGTTCTTCTACATGTACAAGTAGACAGCAGTGTCTATAAGTTTAAGAGAGAAAGAGAAATGATGTCACAAAGAGTGAGAGAGAGAAAGAGAGAGAAAAGAACATTAAAACTGTCTTGTTGAGATTTTTTCTTGAAAAGTGAGACGTAGATTTACAAGCTCCTTGCGTCACTTTACCCATGTTAAAAGTGACGTAATAAGGTTGTGGATCTGTTTGTCAGACTGTTGTAAGGTGTCTGTTGTCACTGCTCAAAGGAAATTATAGAATTTACAGAGAAGCTGCTGTACACTACGCACTCTGGGCCATATAATCAAGCCTGGGTGACAAAATTATCACCACTTTATCGGCAGGAAAGTGCCGCTAAAGTGGCGATAATGGGTTTGATAATATCTACACTCGAAATCAGGAAGTGTTGGCGGCCATTTTGTGCCTCGGTAGCACAGAGTCACAAGAAAACAGTAAAGCAAAGTTGAGAAATAAGGGAAGGGGCAGGGTAGAAACATTCTGATCCTTTGCAGTTGCTCAGGGAGTCGTATATGGATGTTTAGGCTCTTTTTTTTAAAAGAAAAATCGCGCCGTACGCGTCTCAAAATCCGTAAAATTACGAGCAGGACCTGAATGCTGATTGGCTGTCAATATTCCAAACTAGGAAGTGTTGGTAGCCATCTTATTTGTCATGACAGCCAAATCACGAGGAAACAGTATAACAAAGTTGAGAAATAAGTAAATGGGGTAGGGTAGAAACATTCTGAACCTATAGTGTTGCTCAGGGTGTGGTAGATTTATTGTATGCGTACCAAGGAAGTATGGACGACGTACAGCTGGAATGTTGAAAGTCATCACGTAAGCATACGTAAGCAAGAAAAATAAAATTAATTTTAGATATTTATGAAGTGTATTTGTTTATGTGTGGTGTGGCTCTAAAAAGAGCTGTTGCGTTTATTGGGAGATTTTAGTACCTACAAGTAAGTACCGATGCATAGTCTTAAGTTTATGAGAAGACTCTGTTCCCCTTATCTGTAAAATGTACACCATCTCTCTTATAGATGCCATGCATATTGAAACGCAGATTGTTGTTGTAAATGGTCCCCATTCGGTAGTCTCGGAGAAAGGCAGAAACATATTTATTCACATGTTTCCTAGCATTTTTAAACTGTGGACATTAGTGGTTGGACCGCTTACATTTCTGCCTTTGGCATATATTAGAATATACAAAGGGAGTTTTGGGGAACAGTCTCATCAATTGTGCAAAGGTGTCCTTCATAAGCATTTCCAGAGCTACCCCAGTCAAAGTGCCTAGGTCATTGCCACCACAGTGCACAATTATGAGGTCAGGGTGTTGGAGATGCATAAAGGATTTCACCAATGGCATCAATTGGTACCACTTTAATCCTCTCTGTCCAATCCATTTAATGTCCACATTTGGTAAACCTAGGTCCTTGTGAATTCTTTTCTGTTGTGCGTACCTTTGGCTTCAGAAAATATTGCTGTGTACCACAATCCACACTGTAAGCATTCTGAAGAGAGGTCTGGATGCACTCTGATGGCGTCTGTAAATGAAATTGTAGATTGAAAAGTAAGATTTTTCTAAAATGGTGGACAACATGCAGTTTTTAAAAAACAACAGAAATGATTGGTTGTTTGACATCATTTTACAGAAAACTAAGTTGCATGTTTCTGTTTTTAAAAGCCTTAGTTTTATTGGTTAAGAAAAAGTGATAGAAAAGAACGTTACATAAAATAAGCTGGTATATTCTCCAGTCAAGCATACTTGCTGTTTCAATTTGCAACAATGTATGATGAACTTTTCACCTGTGTATTGAGTTCGGTGTTCCCTGAAGTGTTTCTATGGTAACTGGCAGATTGTGGAATGGGGAAGGGTTGAAAAGTTTTGTTAGTTGGAATGTTAAACCAATAGAAATGTGTGTTTTATTTTGAATTAATGTGTACAGGATTTTAATTGGGTATTTATATGTATGTATGTGTAAATTGAGAGGGAAAATGTTCAATTTCACGGTTCTGCTGCAAACACTGAACTAGAGAGATTTTGAAGAAGAATATCCACTGTGTGAGTGGTATTGTTGTTAATCTAGAATTCAATTGGAAAGGTGAATTGAAAAGTTGCATGGGAGTGCGTGTGTGCAGTGTATCTTTGTACATTAAGTAATTATGGGGTATATTATCAAGATTCGGGGATACAATTATTGCCACTTTATCGGCAGGAAACTGCTGATAAAATGTTGATAATGTTATTGTCTGTATTGATAATATGCTCCTAAATTCGTCCGTTGGTAAACATTTCATAGTAGTAAATTTGTTTTGCTATAATGCATGCTGTTATGTTTTTTTGTTTAATATCATTTTGTGCTTCTCTGTACATGAAGGGGTTATGGGCCATGTTATCAATAAAGGACGATACAGTATCGCCACTTTTATTGGCAGGAAACTGCTGGTAAAGCAGTGATAATGGTCTTGATACTATATCCTTGTGAATTCCCATAGAAGCCCAGGTTATGGTGTTAACCTGGGCTTCTATGGGAATTCACAAGGATATATTATCAAGACCATTATCGCTGCTTTAGTGGCAGTTTCCTGCCGGTAAAAGCTGCGATAATGTATCGCCCTTTACTGATAATAGAATATTTGATATATTTTTCTTCGTAATGTTATATATTTTTTTATTATAGGTTGTGTTTATCGATACTGAATATACTCTATGATGCCAACGAAGTACCAAAAGCGGAAGCAACAAAAGAAAAGTGTCTATTTGAAGAGAAGTCATCAAGAAGATTTACATGAAGAGAGATGTCCTAACAAACAGAAAGAAAGTCCTGGTAAGAGCAGGAGCACTTTTTTGAGGAAAATATTAAAGACTAAGAGTAGTGTTCAGAAAGAGAAAAATGTTTTTAGTGTATCAGCAATGAAAACAAAATACTAATAAAGAGAAGAATAATGGAAAATCAAGTGTAGACAAAACTGTGTATAGTAAAAGGAGAAAAAATAGATTTATGGAAATTAGGAAACAAATGTTTTATAATAGATTTGTGACAAATTTAATTAAAGAAATTGAGGTATATAAGTAAAAAACAGTATTTTATAAGAAGAAGAAAGCTATGGAAAATGTAGTTGAGAAAGCTTTGGAATTGAAATGAAAATTGTTTATTTTAGTAATCAATACAGTTAGATCACTAGATAACCCAATCCAATTAAGTAAGGCCAAAAGTAGGTAGAGAAGAATAATTAACAGATGTAATGTTTGTGAGTTTTTTTGGGGTGAATGGAAACAAAGTTCAAGCTCTGAGCCTTTTTTTAATGAAGAAAGTTATCTTCAGCGTAATGATTTGTTGCATGCAGTTGACACCAGTGGTCGTGCTTATGAGGTTAAAAATGGTTGTCCTATTGAGAAAGAGAAAATTGTTTCTAGAAATGCAGAAGAGGTGTTAGCTGGTAAAGTTTTAGGGAGACGTCCTAAAGCTCCAGTGTACAATTGGAATTGTAGTAGTATTTGCAGTGTGCGGCAAGAATCTATTGATTTTTTACGCAATTTCTTACGTAATTATACTAAGAAAAGTGTTAAACAAAAGATTAAGATGTTGCAAGGACTAGACCCTTGCAGAGTGAGAGAAAATACTGGTTTGCAAGGTCATTCTCTGCCTTGTGTTTCTAAAAAAGTATGTCGAAGTGTTTTCCACCATTTCAGGATGTTAGCAGTTCATCATACTCAGGTGAGGAAATTAGTCAGAACATTGTATTATGCGAAAAGTTCAGCACTAATGTTAAAAAAGTTGAACAGTGCTCTTTTGCATGGATCTGTATCAGATGTAACAAATATTTGTGATGAAATTCAGATTAGTTACTTTGGTCCTCTGGAAGACAGTGGAGAAAGTGAGAGATTAATAGAAGAAAATGTGGAAGAGAATGTAGGACAGTGCAGTGTAGAACCCTTTGAGCAAGAAAGTATACAGTTTAAGGTGATTTCAGGTGAAAGGCCAAATTATTCTTGTATCTGTTGTCAACGAATTCATTATAAAAATCAGACCAGGAATGTTGATCTGTATTTAAAAAGTGAAAGGGAAAATAATAATGAGTGGAAGGATGTTGCAACTTATTTGTTGGTAGAGAATTGTTTTGATTTGGGTTCTGATCAGCATATTTGTAAATATTGTTATAACAAATTAGATTAGAACAAAATGCCTGCTAGAGCTGTGCATAATAATCTTGAGTTGGTAAATATTCCTTCAGAACTGATGGATTTAAATACCTATGAGTCCATTCTTCTTCAATGTGTGCATGTGTGCATCCATTTCAGGCTATTGTTCGTATGGAGCCTTAGACAGGAAAATTGCCTCTAGATTTAAAGAAAAATATTGAAACTATTGGTGTAGATAATGTGGAAGATGAACCTTTAGTTATTCTTGTTAATGGCAAGAATTAGTGGATGTTAGAAAGTGAAAAAGGCAACGTTGTATCGGGTAAAAAATAATCAATATTACAAAAATGTGTATGTCGGAGAAGAAGAAATAACTGTACAAAATGATAGTGACTTGCCATATGGACAAATTGAAAAAGTGGATGTGTCCAGAACTGAAGAAATCTACAAAATATTACAGTGTTCATCCATTGCATTCCAAAGAAATGATGGGAAATGCTATAGAGTTATTTCAAATGAAAGAAGCAAAAGGAAGTCGCATTAGTGTATGGGAAAAAAGCTTCGAAGCTCGTTGTTTCCCTAAGTTGTTTCCTACAGGAAAAGGAGGACGATATGATGAACGACCTGTGCGGATTCCTGCATCTGAATACCGGACATCAAGATTATATGCAGAAGATCCAAGATTTCGACAATGTATTCTGTATTTGTTTCATCTTTTGTTTGACAGTGATTTGTCTGGACTTTCTTATGCAGTAAACCATATATTGAAAACAGGTGTACATCTGCAAAATGTTTTGGCAAAGGAATTTATGGATAAAGTACAGCAGAAAGATAATGTTTTGGAATATCAGCTGATTAATCTGATGGCATGTCCGCGTGGTACTAATGAATACTGGTACCGTTGTCAAGGAGAACTCAAATGTATTCAAAGGAACATAGGAACTCCTACATGGTTCCTTACTCTAAGCTGTGCGGAATATGCTTGGGATGATTTACTTCAATTTCTTCGAGAGGCAAATCCAAATATACTAAATATCGAATACAAGACACCTGGAGAATTGTGATCTTTGGATCCTGTTAATGTATGCAGGTATTTCAATCATAGATTTGAAGCTTTGATGTCTTTTATCACCAATAAAAAAAATCCTCCTCTTGGAGAGGTTCTTAATTGCTTTTGGAGAAAGGAGTATTGAGCGAGAGCTGCTCCTCACATACATATGCTATTATGGATCAAAGATGCTCCCAAATTTGGAACAGACTCAGATGATACTGTGTTGTCTTTTATTGAAGAATATGCTACATGTGAAGTACCCAAATGTACACAAGATAAGGACTTAAGACAACAATTTTTTTGCATTTCCTCGACCTGTAATATCGAAAGGAAGAGTGAACAGTTTTATGTAAGCATGGGCGAATTTTGCGAATTCGCGATCCGCGAATTTGCGGATTTGCGAATTCGCGATCCGCAAAATTTGGGAATTTGTGCGAATTTGCGGATTTTTGTTTTTTTGCATGTTCGCGGGGTTTTTTGCGTGTTCGCGGGGCTTTTTGCATCTTCGCGAGCCGCTTGCATAGCGAAGTTACCCATGCAGTCGTTTATGGGAGAGGAAGAGAGAGATAGGTAGATAGATAGATAGATAGATAGATAGATAGATAGATAGATAGATAGATAGATAGATACATAGAAAGAGAGAGAGAGAAAGAGAGGGAAAGAGAGAGGGAGAGAGAGAACGAGAGAAAGAAAGAGAGGCCGGATCTCTGAAGGGCCAGATTCCTGAGTTGCCCCTACAGAACATACAGCTTTTTATTTTTAGCAAAATGCATATGAAAATTGTGCTGTAAAGGGCTCTTTTAGTTTAACCCCTCCTGATAACTCAAAATGGGTGTATTTGCCATCCTCTCCCTTCTTCCTGTTTTTTATATCTGTAAGTGCTTCTGGATGAGGTTTAATTCCTTGGACAGGTGCCTCGTTGCCTTCTTGTAACTATTCTCTGACCCTGCTTCAAGGGTCAGAGCAGGGTCAGAGAATAGTTGCAAGTAGGCAACGAGGCGCCAGGAAGCAATTAGCAGCAGGTGTCCAAGTTGAAGTTAATTTGTTTGTAACCCTTTTGTAAAAGGTTACAAAGAAATTAGGTTCAACTTTTGCACCTGCTGCTGTAACCCTTGCTTGGCTGAAAATTCGTCCCCGCTGATTCACGGATTTTACAGCGATTTCGCGAGATTCGCGGATCGCGAAATCATGGAAAATCCGCAAATTCGCCCGCAAAACTGATTTTACGCCCACCCTTAGTTTTATGTCATCTTTGCGACATAATATCACAAGAAAGTTTCCAAAAAATACCTACAGCATAAGAAGAAATGAAGAGTCAAAATACATAAATGAGTATAACTCAGTCATTTTGTCTATGTGGAATGCTAATATGGATATTATATATATTATATATATTCAATATGTTGCAGACAATTCCATTGCTGTTGCTCGATATGTGACATCGTACATAACAGAGTCAGAGAGGACGAATTGTAGGAAATGTGGGAAGAGATTTCCAATGAGAAGAGTCGAAGTAAAAAATTATACAGGTACAGTTTGGAGATGTTATCTCATCGAGAATTTGGAGTGTATGAATGATCGCTTATCATCTGCAAGTCTGTACTCTAAATCTAGAATAATCCTTTGGGTGAGTGTTGGTCTTGCTGCAACACGAAACCGAGTTCTTAAATCTGTACAAGAAATTGAATATTTAGCTGAAAAAGAGCCAGAAAGTACTGATATTGATAAAACAAATATGTTGGATACATATTATCCAAATAGAAGTCATTATCCTGGGAACATTTGTCTCTATGAAGTGCTGCAAAACTATATTTTTAAACAGAATATTATTGAGAACATTAATAATGGTATATATATGCCGTTATTGGTTCTGAAGGATGTCTGGTGAAACAAAGACAAGGACATTTGATTAATCACCGTAAACTGAGTTGCGAAACACATGACAAAGGGGAATTTTACTATTTAGCTCTTTTGCAAGTTTTCAAGCCATGGTTCAGAATTGGAATTACTTGGAGATTTTGAGAGCTATGAAGATTCCTTTAATGCAACTAAATATACGATAGAATGTCCCGTTTTTGCTAATTATGTGAAAATGTTGAATGACGAAATTGAGCAAGAAGCTACAATTGCAGCTGAGATTGCTAGAGACAGTTTTCAAGACAGTCAAACTTCAGCTCCATTGAGTCAGGACCCATTAGGAGAACCAATCATTCTAAATGAAGCAGCAACTTCTATGGAAGAGGTGGAAACAGTAATGTATCAAGGTCAAGAAGATCTAATAAACTTAGGAAACTTGGAAGAACAACTAAATCTTGAGCAGAAAGAAATATATGAGCAAGTGAGAGAACAGATTGACCATGGATTACTTCATGAGAAGAAAGAGTGCTCTTGCTCATCATTTGAACCTATCCGTATGTATGTGAGTAGACAAGCTGGAACAGGAAAACGTTTTTTTATTAAAGTAATCACAAGTTTTCTACAGAAAAGAACTAAGTTGCATTTGTCTGATGTTGTCACTGCTCCAACTGGATTAGCAGATAACAATATTAAAGGAATTACTTTACATAGTTTATTATTGCTACCAGTAGAGCATGTCAACACATTAGAATACCACAAGCTATCTGGAGAAGCTTCTTGTGAAGTTTCAAGAGTATTGAGGAAAATTAACCTTCTCATTATTGCATGGTCTCAAAATTAGGAGTCGATTAGGATGGCGGACGGAAGGACGACCGCCGGCCTGGAGTAGGCGGAAAATGCCTTTTTTCTGTCTGCCAGCCGCGGCCAGTCCATCCGCCATATTAGGATGGGAAGCACTGTCAAATTTCTGTACGCCGCGGAAGGACAAGCATCGCCGCGCAAATACACCTGACTCCCCGGTGGAAGTAACCAATCAAGAGACACCACAGTACGGAATGACGTCTTCGACCGTCCACGTATTCACAATAGCGTAAAAGACACAGCAAATCGCAGCGTAAAACCACCAGCCTGAACACTGCGGATTCACCACAGCGGAGAGGCAAAACATTGCAGAGAGATACCCACCACAGGTAGATCGCCGTCATGGACCAAGCTCTGCACGCATTTACGCTCCTCTTCGTGCTCCACCACCAGCAAGTCATGGACCGTCGCCGCCGACGACGCAGGTACGCCAACAAACCAATTGCTGTTGGAAGGGGAGTACCTGCCAGGGCTATGACGTGGGGAGGGGGGTGCATGTTGGGGAAACAGCATTTATGATAGCACCAATATATAAACAATGCAAGGAGACAACCAGGAATGACACTGAGAAACCACTACACACATATAATTTGCTTTATTGCACATATTAGTAAATTACTTCTAGAGTAGGCAGGAGCATGGGCACTGGATAGAACCGAACAGGTAAATCTGAGTTAGCAGATGAGAGGGCACAATGCAGTATCATAACAGCAACAGGGCAGTGTTCATAACAGAACAGGTCCATCTGAGGCAGCACATGAGAGGGGCTAAGTGCATCAACAGTCCATGGCAAGGTACAGAGCAGGTACAGCAGAGGCAGCACATGAGAGGGGTTAAGTGCATCAACAGTCCATGGCACAGAGCAGGTACATCTGAGGCAGCACATGAGAGGGGCACAGAGCATCAACAGTCCATGGCAAGGCAAAGAGCAGGTACATCAGAGGCAGCACATGAGAGGGGTTAAGTGCATCAACAGTCCATGGCACAGAGCAGGTACATCAGAGTCAACACATGAGAGGGGCACAGAGCATCAACAGTCCATGGCAAGGCACAGCGCAGGTACATCTGAGGCAGCACATGAGAGGGGCACAGAGCATTAACAGTCCATGGCAAGGCACAGAGCAGGTACATCTGAGGCAGCACATGAGAGGGGCACAGAGCATTAACAGTCCATGGCAAGGCACAGAGCGGGTACATCAGAGGCAGCACATGAGAGGGGTTACGTGCATCAACAGTCCATGGCACAGAGCAGGTACATCTGAGGCAGCACATGAGAGGGGTTAAGTGCATCAACAATCCATTGCACAGAGCAGGTACATCTGAGGCAGCACATGAGAGGGGCACAGAGCATTAACAGTCCATGGCAAGGCACAGAGCAGGTACATCAGAGGCAGCACATGAGAGGGGTTACGTGCATCAACAGTCCATGGCACAGAGCAGGTACATCTGAGGCAGCACATGAGAGGGGTTAAGTGCATCAACAGTCCATTGCACAGAGCAGGTACATCTGAGGCAGCACATGAGAGGGGCACAGAGCATTAACAGTCCATGGCAAGGCACAGAGCAGGTACATCAGAGGCAGCACATGAGAGGAGTTACGTGCATCAACAGTCCCTGGCACAGAGCAGGTACATCTGAGGCAGCACATGAGAGAGGTTAAGTGCATCAACAGTCCATGGCACAGAGCAGGTACATCTGAGGCAGCACATGAGAGGGGTTAAGTGCATCAACAGTCCATGGCACAGAGCAGGTACATCTGAGGCAGCACATGAGAGGGGTTAAGTGCATCAACAGTCCATGGCACAGAGCAGGTACATCTGAGGCAGCACATGAGAGTGGCACAGAGCATCACAAGTCCATGGCAAGGCACGGAGCAGGTACATCAGAGGCAGCACATGAGAGGGGCTACGTGCATCAACAGTCCATGGCACAGAGCAGGTACATCTGAGGCAGCACATGAGAGGGGTTAAGTGCATCAACAGTCCATGGCACAGAGCAGGTACATCTGAGGCAGCAGATGAGAGAGGGTAAGTGCATTAACAGTCCATGGCCAGAGCAGGTACATCTGAGGCAGCACATGAGAGGGGTTAAGTGCATCAACAGTCCATGGCACAGAGCAGGTACATCCGAGGCAGCACATGAGAGGGGTTAAGTGCATCAACAGTCCATGGCACAGAGCAGGTACATCAGAGGCAGCACATGAGAGGGGCTAAGTGCATCAACAGTCCATGGCACAGAGCAGGTACATCAGAGGCAGCACATGAGAGGGGCACAGAGCATCAACAGTCCATGGCAAGGCACAGAGCAGGTACATCTGAGGCAGCACATGAGAGGGGCACAGAGCATCAACAGTCCATGGCAAGGCACAGAGCAGGTACATCAGAGGAAGCACATGAGAGGGGTTAAGTGCATTAACAGTCCATTTCACAGAGCAGGTACATCTGAGGCAGCACATGAGAGGGGTTAAGTGCATCAACAGTCCATGGCACAGAGCAGGTACATCTGAGGCAGCTCATGAGAGGGGTTAAGTGCATCAACAGTCCATGGCAAGGCACAGAGCAGGTACATCTGAGGCAGCACATGAGAGGGGCACAGAGCATCAACAGTCCATGGCAAGGCACAGAGCAGGTACATCAGAGGAAGAACATGAGAGGGGTTAAGTGCATTAACAGTCCATTTCACAGAGCAGGTACATCTGAGGCAGCACATGAGAGGGGTTAAGTGCATCAACAGTCCATGGCACAGAGCAGGTACATCTGAGGCAGCTCATGAGAGGGGTTAAGTGCATCAACAGTCCATGGCACAGAGCAGGTACATCAGAGGAAGCACATGAGAGGGGCTAAGTGCATCAACAGTCCATGGCAAGGCACAGATCAGGTACATCTGAGGCAGCACAAAGACGTGTGTCAAGGTCCTCGTCCCTTGGACAATAATATTGAAGGGTGGTTACAATGGACTATCTACACACCAAGTACAATGACATGTGAGTGATGGGAACTACACCTCACTGAACAGAATCTGGTGGACTTCTTGACCTAGTAGCCCCGGACACAGTGGCAGGATCTGATACTGAATTGGGCACAATCAAATGTCTGCGGTGGGTGCTGCAATGTGACTGAAAGGGAGGGTACCAACTGCCATTCCCACTTACACAATCAAAGGTATGTGTTAGCCTGCCCCGCCCACGTGGAATGCGTGGTCCGCCATTGCGATGCCAGTGAGTGATGATTTTTAAAAGATGCATGGTCGCGGTAGTGTACACATGTGGTTTGCGGGGTGTGACCGTCATGGTCCTTGACCATGCAGCAAATGTTATGCACTATTACAGTATCAAGGATCATCTTCTGTGTTGGGGAAGGCGTACCTGGATGGCATGTGTACACACACTGCATGTCTCCGCACACATGTAATGTTCATAGTTGTACATGTGTGTCAGGACATGTCCGGAATGCGTCAAGAATCATTATGTCAAGTCAATGGCCCGTGTACACGTGTCTCATTTATGTCCATTACTTACATGTGTGGTCATACTATTGACCTTGCCAGTGGTTAACAAAGGCCAGTGATGTGAGCCCAAGTTACGTCAGATGTGCATGGCTATGTGTTAAGTCTTGGTTTTGAGGTCACACGTTTCTATTGGTATACATCTACACAGTACATCAAGGCAGTGTACCCACATGTGGTTTGTGTGTGCAAGTAGCATTGATGGGGGTATACATGCATACTGTGTATGCGTATGTGTGTCGCCTGTTGTATGTCCATGCCTATCATGTGAGGATGCAGAGCATTGTAGGTGGGGTCATGGGTGCAGGATGACAAGGAGGGTGTGATCCATGTTCGTGTTGTGTGTGCATGTCCATGTGTGTCTGTGGGGACGCTTGTCCACCCTTGGGCACCCAGTCATGTGATGTTGGCTGTTCTTTCAACATGTGTGCACGTAACATTGGACATGTTTGCACACAGGATGTTGTATGTGGGTGAACATTGTGTGTGTATTATATGTCGATCACGTCACACATACAATCAGTGTCTGCAACATGTATTATTTGTATTTTGTTGGTCAAGATGTGATAGTGTGGCACAGCTGTGCGTTGTTGGTCAATTGACATCTGCTCCCATCTACTCCCACACAGGAGGGCTCCAAATGTGCATCGACCATACACTGTGCTGGAGGACATGGTTGAAGAGGAGGTAATCCACAATTTCCGGCTGGACAGACTGAGATTGCAGGACCTTGTAGCCCAATTGTCACCTCATCTGCAGGCACGCAGGCCATATCCAGGAGCAATTACACCCACAGCAAAGGTGATGGCGGCACTTCACTTCTTCGCAACAGGCACTTTCCAGTACACAGTTGGTCATGCCGGGGGGATGTCTCAATCCATGTTCAGCATGGTACTGTGGGATGTGCTGGATGCCATGATGCGTTACAAGGATGATTACATCCATTTTCCACGTTGGCAGAGCTGGCTGCAGTGAAAGGCGACTTCTATGCCCTATGCCAGATCCTACACATAGTGGGTTCCATTGATGGGACAGATATTGGTCTGATTCCACCCCAGGCATGTGAAGCCGTCTATCGCAATCGGAAGCACTACCATTCTATCAAGTGCAAGTGGTGTGCCTGGCTGAAAACACCATCTCCCATGTGTGTGCAAGATTTCCTGGGTCCGCACATGACTCCCACATCCTGCGGAGCAGCATGGTCCCCAACTGATGGCTAATCTGCGACAAGAACGTGCGTGGCTTGTAGGTGAGTGTGTTGTGATGACTATTGTGTTGTATGTGTGCCATGCTGTTCCCACCAATCCTGGTAATGATGTATGTGTCTGTCATCCCCCCACCTAGGCGACTCTGCTTACCCAAACCGACCATGGCTGCTGAGCCCCCTACGGAATCCTACTACCCCAGGTGAAATGCGCTATAATGCGGCCCATGGGAGGACACGCCGGGTGGTGGAACGTACATTTGTACTGCTGAAGTCTAGGTTTTGCTGCCTGGATAGAACCGGAGGGGCCCTACAATACTCACCCGGAAAAGTATGCAAAATCGTGATTGCCTACTGCATGCTCTGCAACCTGGCCTTACGGAATCATATTGCACTGATCATGGACCCTGCAGACCAACAGGTTGCTCCGCCTCCCATAACACCCATGTCCAGTGATGAGGAGAGTGGGGAGGAAGAAGGTGTGGACCAGAGGCATCAGCTCATTGCTCGCTACTTTCCTTGAATGTGAGTAACTATCTCTTGTGCTGGTTTTCAAAGCGTGATGTATGTTTGCTGGTGATGTGTGGATGTGGTGTGTGAATGCTGCCTGTTCTGGTATTTTCTGTTCGCAAATGGGTATGGGAGATGGTGTAAATGCAATGCTCCCTGATGTGTGTTCTGTGATCCGCTTAATTAGTGATGAGTGTGGTTTGTGGGATGTTGCTGTACGGTGTGGTGTGATGGGTGTGATTCAGTTTCCTGACCTGTGCTTGTTGTTCTCTCATTATCCCTAGGTCACTCCCACAGAGGCATGATTCTCAAGAACATTGATCCCTGCACCTGGTAATGACAGCTACTAAGACAAACCTGTGTTTGAAAAATGGAGGTCACACAGCATTGAGTGTTTACCTGGTGTTTATTTACATGGTGTGGATTACTGTTTGGGCATATTTACAAATAGGTGTTGGGGGGAAGTGAGAGTTGAAGGTCATGTCAGATGAAAACACCCTTTGGACACCACATTGTGTGATGTACACCTAGTCCAACAGACGTGTGCCAATGCTAGGCATTGTGGGGCAAGATAGTTCGCAGAGTGAATGCCAGGCTCAAGGAAGGGTGAAGTCAGTGGCGGCCCCTCTTCGATCGGGTGGATGGTGCATTGCCACTGCTCTCAGCTGGATCCAGCCTCAGACGGCCCCTCCGTCTTGGAGCCGGAGCAGGACCTGCTGTGGGGGCAGGTTGTTCACTGACGACATCCCTGTCAGTGGCCTCAGGTGATGGTGGCGGTGGTGTTGGTGCCCTGTCCCGCTGGCCACTTGGGGGAGGTGATGTTGGTGCCCTGTCCCGCTGGCCACTTGGGGGAGGGGAGCTGGTGTGGTGTGGTGTGGGATAACCACCTCCTCCAAAGAGCTGTTTGCTGCCCCATGAGGTAAACAATTTGTCCCATTCGGGTGTCCATGGACCGCAACAGCTGGCAGGTCTATAGCAAGTCTTGGTGTGCCCGATCCGCCTGTGCCTGCGACCGCTCGTAGGAGGATTCCACTCTTGCATTGGCATCCAGGGTCTCGGTCCCAGGATGTGCTGAGTGTTGTTCCCGACCTGCACTCCTGTTTGTGACCTGTGGCCTCTCCTGTGTGCTCCCCCGTCCACTCTCCCTGCTAGCCTGAGATGTCGATGGCCCATCATCGGACAATGGGTCAGGCAGGGTGGCACAGGCAGGATTGGTGGTGGTGGTGGTGGTGATGGTAGCTACACAGCTCACAGTGGCAGGTGTTGGTGTTGTGACACTGGCCAAGGTGTTGGAGGCAGGGATGTCCTAGGAGTCTGATGGCCCTGGGAGTGTGCTTGGGCCAGCATCGTCCTCTGCACCTGAGGTGTCCATGGAATCTTCACCAGAGAGTCCTGGCTGTGAGGGGGGTGACTGGTGCTGGCGGTTGCTGGTTTCGCCTGTCAAGTTGCGATCGCCTGAGGGACAAGAATTTAACAATCAATGCTGTGGACATGACAGGTTTGTTGTTACATTACAAATTACTACGGAATCAGGACATGGTTGTTGGTGTCATCATGTTGGTGTGGTAGACAGTTGGGCATTATGGTGGTGTGGAGGTGAGGAGACAATACTTTGATAGGTGTGGTCTGGTCCTGCTATTGGATGGTGCCCCTGTGAAGATGTCTACCTACCTGTAGGTTTGAAGGAGGAGATGCACTAGTCAGCAAATGATGGGCAGACTCCATCTTGTTCCGGGATGGGACATGGGGGCCTGTTAGGAGTTGTAGTGCTTGACCAACCTCCCCACCCACCCCCCTGTTGACATGGGGCCTATTGGGAGTTGTAGTGCTGGAACCACCCCTCACCCACCCGCACCCTCCCTTTAGACATGGGGGCCTGTTGGGAGTTGTAGTGCTGGACCCACCCCTACCCTCCCTGTAGACATGGGGGCCTGTTGGGAGTTGTAGTGCTGGTCTCTCACCCCCCCACCCCCACTTTCCCTGTAGACATGGGGGCTTGTTGGGAGTTGTAGTGCTGGTCTCTCAACCCCCCCCCACCTACCCCCACCCTCCCTGTAGACATGGGGGCCTCTTGGGAGTTATAGTGCTGGACCCACCCCCCACCCAATCCACCCTCCCTGTAGACATGGGGCCCTGTTGGGAGTTGTAGTGCTGGTCTCTCACCCCCCAACCCCAACAACCCTGTAGACATGGGGGCCTGTTGGGAGCTGTAGTGCTGGACCCCCCCACCCTCCCTGTACACATGGGGGCCTGTTGGGAGTTGTAGTGCTGGACCTACCCCCCCACCCACCCACACACTCCCTGTAGATATGGGGGCCTGTTGGGAGTGGTAGTGCTGGAAAACACCGTCCCACCCACCCCCACCCTCCCTATAGACATGGGGGCCTGTTGGGAGTTGTGGTGTTGGCTGCTTTGACAACATGCATGCCTGGGAACGTAGGAGGCAACATTTGTGCTTGGTCATGGTGGGTGCATTTGAGCCCAGGCCTTCACATTTGGGTGACTGTGTGGTCCACATGCATGGATTGGAGCCTGGGAGATGTGTCTTGGCAGTTGTGCAAGGCAGACCATGACAGTTTGATAGTGGTCATTGGTTTGTACTTACCAGCCTCAAGTCCCTCTTTTATTCCTTCCAGGCTCGCAGGGTGCAGTATACTCAGCACCTTCTCCTCCCATTCGGCAAATGGTATATGCTCCGGGGGAGTTCCGTCGCCAGTGTGGTGTGCCCGCAGGTGGTTCTTGGCCCTGATGCCTTTCACCCTTGCCTTAAGGTCGTGCCACCCCATCTGGATCTCGTGTTTGGTGCGTGGCACGGTCCCTGAAGCATTCACTCTGGTCACTGTCCTGTCCGACATGTTGGTTTTGGTTGCCAAGGTGGTCTGCTGGACTAGGTTACCGAACGGATGTGGTTCGACATGGATGATTTCATCCACCATGACCTTCAACTCACTCTCTGTGAACTTTGGGTTTTTCTTGGGTGCCCTGGTGTGTGATGTGCAAGGTGTTGGTGGGGTGGGGTGGGGTGTGCAGGTGTGTGATATGTAGGGATGGTGTTGTGGGGGTTTGTGTGGTGGGTGTGTTGGTGTGCAGGTTATATGTGTGTTTGTGTGTGTCTGCTGTGTGCTATTCTGCCTCTTTCTTCCAGCTGTGCTGTAATGCAAAGGATTGTGGTAATGGGAGGGATTCATTTTATACTATGTGTGGTTGTTGTGTCCCAATGTTGTTGCCAGTCAGGTGTTCTGTGGGTGTGGTGACTTGGGTGCTCTTGTTTGTGCTGGAGGGGGGGTGTCATTGGGGCGTGTAGTTGTTGGGGGTGGGTGTTTCAGGTGGGTGTGTGTCCCGTTTTGTGTGTTTTTTATTTACTTCCGCCCGCCATTTTGTAATCGGTTTGGCGGCAGGGGTGATGTTCGTTTGGTCCTTCCGCAGTCATGCTCCGTTTGTCAATGATTTTTTTCCACGGCGGTCGTGGGAGGTGATGAGTTCCGTTGGGATGGCGGGGTTATCCTAATCATGCAGCCGGACCCTCCGCAGGTCTTGCGGTGGTTGGGCCTGTTTCCGCAGTTAATGCGTCTGCGGGTCTTTCTGTGGTACCGTCCGCTTGCAGCGGCCTTTCATGTGATCGGTCCGCCTCGGTCGGTGTTTAATGTGATCTGTCCGCCGCGGTCGGTGTTTGATGTCAGTAATATCCTAATCGCTACCGCGGATTATCCGCGGAGCGGTCGGGAGTATTTTTCCGCAACCATGGCGGACGGAACACATTTCCGTCCGCCATCCTAATGACCCCCTTAATGCTTGCGTTTGTGCATTTAAGAATGCAGCAAATTCTTAAAACAGAGTATGACGTATGTTTCGGAGGAAAACACGTCATAGTTTTTGGAGATCTTCTACAACTTACTCCTGTAAAAGGGCAGCTAGTGTTTAAAACACTGGTGCATGAAGATACTAGAAAGTCTTTCGGGAGTATTGGCAATTTAAACATTTGGTCATATTTTCAGTATAAGGAACTTACCACAAGTATGCGATAGGCAAATGATGCTGAATATGGAACTATTCTTCAAGATATAAGAATTGGAAAATTGACCAAACATGGCAAACAAGCTTTACAGAGACGATAACTTTCCAATTTGTTTCCAAATGCAAATATTGTCCCAGAGAAAATATACATGAGAATTGCGGAAAACAAATCGGTAATCTGCTTAATGCCAACACTGCGTGAATGTTCTATATGTTCAATGAAGAAATGTTAAAGTTGGAAAATGAAGAAATTATACAATTGGAAGCAATTGATAAAATAGAACATGAAGGAATCAGTATTATTTTGAGTGAAAAGTTGAAGAGGAAATTGGATTGTTTAGAGTAATCGATAAGTAAAACTGCTGGTTTAGAAAATAATTTGTATGCATGTGTAAATTGTAGGGTAATTTTGCGACGTAATGTGAATGTGGAAAAAGGTTTAGTAAATGGAGCAAATGGTAAAATTGTTGATTTTGTTAAATATGTAACTAGAGGTGGGATTGAATTTTTGAAAATCAAATTCGATGAAATTGCTGAAGTATAGCAAGTTAGTCATTGTGCAGCTCGTTTTTTGCTTGTGAAAGATTTGTATGTCTGCAGTTTGTTTGGCATATGCGGTGATCATTCATAAATCTCAACGTTTAAGTGTAGATTGTGCTTTAGTGAATATTAAATGTAAATTGATACTTGTATAGCACACTACTCACCCGTAAGGGTCTCAAGGCGCTTGTACGAATACCGCTGTGGAACCCATCCTGGCTTTCCCTGTGAGGCATCCACTCCTGGGCACCCCCAAGGTGGAGTCCAGGCATCCTTAGCGTTGTGGGGGCCGGTTGTGGAGATTAAGCAAGCTATTGCCCAGAGTTGCAGAGTGGGACTCCATGATTGGAATAAGCACCAAGGCGAGAATTATCAGGTCCGTGGAATTTTTGAGCCCAAGACCCACCGAGGTGGGGAATTGAACCCTGGTCCCGGGCTAGATCTCTGCATCAGGGTCTGCCGCTCTAATCATTGAGCCACACTTCTCCACAATATTGGAAGTACCGTGTTTAAAGAAGGTATGGCATATGTTGCTTTGTCTCGAATCAGAACTTTATCTGGATTGTACTTGATTGATTTAGATGAGACAAGCACATGCAAATAGGTTAAGAAGAGAATATGCACCCAATTTAGGTCAATATCCAGTAGTTGAAAAGCGTGTGGTAGGTAGAAAAAGAAGATTTGAGAATATCTCTTGTGTAACTGTAGAGATAGAAAAAAAACAAAATGAAGTGGTGCTTGCAAGCAAAAAGAAAAAGGATAGTGTTGAAGAGAAAGTTAGTTATCAGTTTGAAAATAGTTGTGGTGTCAACTGCTATGCTAATGTAGTTGTTAATGTTGTTATTGTTCTTAAAAGTTTGCAACAGCAAATTGTAGAAAATCGGGACAAAAGATTCTGTTCATTGTTGAATTCTGTTTATGAGAAATGTAGTAGTGATAAAAGTAAAATACTCGGGGGCAGATTTATGATGCCCTTGCGCTGCAATTGCGTCAATTTATTTGACGCAACTGCGGCGCAAACAATGCAACCTATTTACAACGTGACGCATCTAGGAGATGCGTCACTGTACAGCCCTGCGCCATAAGGAGGCGTTCCTGCGCAGGGGGGGGGGGCGTTCCTGCGCAGGAAAGCCTCCTGAAAGTGGCTGAGTGAAATCTATGAGATTTCACTCAGTCACTTTCAGGCCAATGCTGCGTCAAAACCCTGTGCCTGCTTGAAGCAGGCGTAGGTCTTGATGCAGCATTGTGTAAATGGGGCACCCCCGAGCCTTGCTGGAGCTGCGTCGCGCTTGCGACGCAACTCCAGCAATGCGACACATTTCCGGCACAGATGCGTCACGCATCTGTGCCGTTTTTGCACCATGGTGCGCCGCATTATAAATGCGGCGCACCATGGGTGGCGGAGCTGTGGCGCACTGTGGACCTTCTACCACGTCTGGACATTACATTGTTTATTTAAAATGTCTGAAAGGTTGGATACATAGTAATGATACTCAATTCGTTTTTAAGCAAGGTTTGCCCAAAGAGTTACCAAATTCTTACCTAATATTTTTAAAGGCAACATTTTAAGATCAAAGATTTGCCCTTTAGGATTAGTGCTGTAAAGGTACATTAGTCTGGTGTTGTAGAGTATTTTGTAAGTGAGGGTGAGGAGGTTGAAGGTGATCCTTTTTTTGCTATTGAGGCAGTCTAGGCGTATCAGGTGGTGGATGATGTGGGTGCAGCCGGGGACATTGATGATCACTCAGGTGGAGGGTTTTTGGATTTTTTGTAGTTGTTGTAGGTGTTTGGCTGGAATTCATGAGGAGAGTGTTTTGCCACAGTGTAGTCTGCTGCTGATGAGGGCCTGTGTCACTGTTCTTCTTCTTTTGGTTAGGATCCACTTGTAAATGTTGCGGAGCATGTGGAGGGTGTTATAGCAGTACAAGGAGACGGTGTAGACTTGGTTACAAATGGAGAGGGAGGAGTTGAAGTTGAATCCTATGTTGTGGACATGGTTGGTAGGTGTTGGTACTGTTCACAGTACACGGTGAACGCACGGTGCGCGCTTATAGATATATATATTTTTTCTCTTTTGATTTTCTCAGGAACTACTGGAGGGATTTACACAATTTAAGCAAAAGCGTGATCTGTCAATCAAACTCTACCATTTTGCCACATTTGGTGTAACTCCGTTCAGCGGTTCGGGCTGTAGCCGTGTCTAAATGTCCTATGGAAATTAACATGGGAAAACACATTTTGGGACCCCCCTTTTTTCTCGGCCCCCGCTTGCTGAATCGACCCGAGACTTTCAGGGAAGAAGCGGAGTAGAATGGGCTATCTTCTTTGAGAAATTCGCAAAGATTCAACAACCGGCGCCAAAGCTACTCCCAATAGAATGTAGCGGATTTTCTATGGAAACTAGGTCCTAACTATATCTACCTACCGGCAACCGCTGGTAGGTAATATATATATATATATGTATATATATATATTACCTATTGCCGGTCGCCAATAGGTAGATATAGTTAGGACCGAGTTTCCATAGGAAATCCGCAATATTCTATTGGGAATAATTTGGCGCCGGTCGACGAATACTCGCAAAATTCGCCAAGAAAATGGCCTGCTCCGCTCCTTCCCTAAAAGTTTGGGGGTGATTCGTCAAGTAAGGGCTGAGAAAAAAGGGGGGTCCCAAAACATGTTTTCCCCATGCAATTTTTCATAGGGACATTTAAGTGAGGCTACGGCCTGAACTTCTGAACAGAATTACACCACATTTTGCAAAAAGGTAGTTTGGTTCGCAGATTACGCTTTTTTTAAATGGTGTAAATCCGTTCAGGGGTTCTTTAGAAAATCAAAAGATCATGGATATATCTATAGACAAAGTACCATACGCGTACCGTCCGAGGACAGTACGGGTACCATTACAAGCACGAGCTGCATGGTAATTGGCTGAAAACTGTCTGTCAACACTCCAAACCAGGAAGTGTTGGCAGCCATTTTGTGTCTCGGTAGAACCAAGGTACAAGAAAAGTGATAAACAAGTGCGCAAAAGACGCAAAGGGGGCAGGGTAGAAAGACCCTGACTCCCTAGGCCTGCTGAGGGGGTCCCACAAGGACCCCCAAGGCCCCCCCAAAAAAATATATCTTTTTTTTAAATCACGGGATACGCGTAGAGTACGCGTACCCTGCCGATCCCCCCCCCAAAATTAAGGCACCACTCTGCAAACGTGCCCCCTGGCGAGTTAGCAGAGGGGGAAATAATTCACCTTGAATATTGGGGGTCCCTGGGGGCCAAGCAGCCCACCAGGAACCTCCAGTATGCACCAAGGGGCTGCCTTGCAGAGATGTGTAAAGAGACCAGTATGCAAGGGGACTTAATCCCCCAACTAAAAAACGCTCTACGAGGCGTGTTTGCACAGTGGTAAAGGAAGGGGCGGGGCCTGAGGTGACATGTGTGCAAACATACCCTGTGGAGGGTTTTAAGGTGGGGAATTAATTCCTCTTCAATCCAGAGGTCCCCTAAGGGCCAACAAGCCCACCAGGTAACTCCAGTAAACGACACAGAGCTGCGTTGCAGAGTGTTGTAAAAAGGGGGCATTGCCTCTGAACACCTCTCTGCAACGCAGCTCCCTGGTGCATACTGGAGGTACCTGGTGGGCTAGTTGGATTGAAGAGGAATGAATTCCCCAACTTAAAACGTGCCCCAGGACGTGTTTGCACACATGTCACATTGACTGGTTTCACTTGGAAATTCTTCCAAGTGTGGAGTTTTGGAACTTTAAAAAATTCCTCTAAAATCAGCCGAACTACGAATTCCGATTTACTCACCTGTTATCAGGAGAGACCTCAGTTCTGCATCTTTCAGCCCAGTACTGATCCTGAAAAGTAATTTGAACCATACTTACCAGTAACTTGAATTTCCTTCCATAGACTAACATTGACTGGTTTCATTTAGAAATTCTTCGAAGTGTTGAGTTTTGGAACTTTAAAAAATTTCTCAAAAATCAGTCGAACTATGAATCCGATTTACTCACCTGTTATCACGACAGACCTCAGTGCTGCATCTTTGAGCCCAGTACTGATCCTGAAAAGTAATTCTAACCATACTTACCAGTAACTTGAATTTCCTTTCACAGGAATCCATTGTCTGGTTTTCACCAGAGAAGTTTCTAAGTGTCTATTTTTCACAAACTAAAAATATTCCTTAAAAATCACCTGTATGACTTAAATGCATTCTTTCAACTGTTTACAGGAGATGCACCAGTGCTGGAACCAGGATCCACCACTGAGTAAGAAAAAGTGATGATAACACTACTTACCTGCTATGTGAATTTCCTCCCATAGGATAACATTGGTGAATCTATGTGAAAAAAATCCTTAGTGTCAACTTTTAAAATACAATAATATTCCTTAAAAATCACTACTGTAACTAAAACACTTTTACTCAACCGTTTACAGGAGATGTCCAATGACTGAATCTAGGATCCAGTCCTGTGGTTAGAAAAGTAATCCATAAAGTAACTAATTGCATTTAACTAGAAAAACACATTGAGGTCAATGTTGCATTGTGTTTGAAATTGTGTTGCCCATTGCAACAACTGTAGCTACTGTACTAACAGTCTATTGCCTATTTGCAAAGTATTTAAACTAAAGTAATTCATTCTGAGAAAGTATATTTTGTAATGTATTGTATAATGTAATTACAATGTAATTTAAAACATAAAATATCTAGAAATAAAGTTTTAAAAATGTAGTTAATCAGTATAAAAATTTTAACAATTAACACATTTATAAATTGTCATTTACAAAACCTTTGAAATTCACTGAAAATACCAAAGGTTTCAGGCTTGATATAGTTAGGAATAAGCATTTAAAAAACCTTTGAAATTCACTGAAAAAACCATAGGTTTCAGGCCTGATATAATTAGTAATTACCATTTAAAAAACCTTTGAAATTCACTGAAAAAAACATAGGTTTCAGGCCTGATACAGTTAGGAATTAGCATTCAAAAAACCTTACAAATTCACTGAAAAAACGTAGGTTTTAGGGGTGTTATAGTTGGCTGGACATTTCACTCGTACAAAACCATTGAAATGCCCAGCTAACTATAACACCCCTAAAACCTACGTTTTTTCAGTGAATTTCTAAGGTTTTTTAAATGCTAATTACTAACTATATCAGACCTGAAACCTATGATTTTTGCAGTGAATATATATATAAGAGCCTGGCTGATGACGGGTAATATCCAGAAACCGGTCCCAGGATGCTCGTTTCCGGTCAAGGGAGGACCTGGCTTGGCAGTTCAGTCTGAACTGTTCCCATGATGCATAGGTTCAAGACTGATTTGCACACGGCTCAGTCTAAACTGGGGTTGCATGGTGAGCAAAAGAAAAATAGATTTAACCTAGATCTCTTGACTGGGGGAGAATGCATGATTTATTCAGCATTCTGTCCATAATTTGTTTGCAAAACACTTTTCACCCGAAGTTGAATGGGTATGCCTTGACGTGGGTCCCTTGTTCACTGTGCCACTGGTTTCAAGCTAGCCTGGCTGTTGAAGGGTAATACCAAGAAACTGGTCCCAGGATTCTTATTTCTGGTCCAGGGAGGACCTGGCTTTGCAGTTTGGTCTTGACTGTTCCCATGAGGAACAGGGTTAAGACTGATTTGCGTGTGGCTGGGTCTAAACTGGGGTGGCATGGCGAGCAAAAGAACAATGGATTTAAACTATTTCTCTTGACTGGGGAGGAATGTATGATTTATTCAGCATTCCATCCATCATCTGTTTGTGTAGCACTGTTTCTATTGGAGCAGGATCAAGAGTGATTTACAGAAGGCTTGGTCTAAAATGAGGTTGTGTATTTGGAAAAAGAACAATGGGCTGGAATGCTACCCTGAGCAATTGCCAGTGTAAGATGTATTCGAGGCATCATCCCATCACCTTTTGGGTGTTTGGTGTATTACCCTAAGTGGCCAAGGGTACACCGAGTGGTGTGTAGCTTACTCACTGTGCCACTTTAACCAAGTGACTTATGAGCCACGATCAGGGTGATTTCAGTTTTGGCTTGCTTGTGTTAAAGTTTAGGGAGGGCATGGCTGGCAGTTCAGGCTGGACTGCTCTTATCAAAGCAAGGTTGCGACTGATTTGCATATGGCTGAGTCCAAATAGAGGTGACATAGTGGGCAAAAGTATGATGGGCTAGAATGCTACCATGAGCAATTATCAGTAGTTAGACTTTTGCAATTATCCTCCCATCACCTTTTGTGCATTTGGGTTGTATACGAACGACAATTAACTTCTAAGGGGAGCAGGCATTTGGCTTACATTCTACATTCTTTGGTATATTTGGATTTGATAGACAGGAAGGCTTAGTTGAGCTATTTTGCAAGGGTGGATGGAGACTGGATGGTCATTTGATAATGTTTCCAATGGTCAAAGTGTCTTAAGACAGTTTTATTTATTTGTGCCATTTGAGAGAGCCGAGAAGTGTAATGATGATGCTTGAGAATGAGGAAGAGGATTCCAGATTGGTGGAACAACTGGAATATTTGTATTATGCATGTGTTATGCTTTTGGGTTTAATCTTTCCTTTTTTTCTTATTTTGATGATGATTGTGTTGTTGTCAGCATAATGCAAGAGGTTTTTAGATATTTCTACGTGCCCTGATGTGACTATTGTGCTCAAAAGATGCATGTAGCTGTTGCTATGTTGTATGTTATATATATGTTATGTTAATTGTAAAGGCTTTATTTAACCAAACAATAAGATATTACCTAACCTTAAAGAAAAAGTATGCTATACCGTTGTTTTGTGTGTGTTTAGTAGGTTGATTTTTATGGTGCAGTCGTCACTCCAAGTAATGGTTGAGTGACTGAATGTGAATATTCCATCTGCGCTGCAAATAATGTAAATGTGTCTTGAGATATAGGTGCTAACACGTATTGTCTATGTTGGATGTACCTGAAATGAGAATTGTTTGTATGGTATACCAAAGCTTTTATTTATAGTAGTCAGGTTTTGTTTTTCTAATTGTTATGGACATCACAGCATCACTGAGGTTTTCTGCATTCTTATGTTCATAGTCTGCAGTACTGCATACTATGTGAACTGCATGCATTGAGCTTCAGGATGAGGATTTTGCAATTTCTGACTTCAACATTTGTAATGATGGTAGTTTTCATCTCTTCTTTTCTACCATATGAACCCCTTTCTCTTTTCTGTTGTGTTTTCATTGTGGTTTTCTAGCTGAAGGCAACTGTGTTGCAGAATGTGACACTTTTCTGGATCCCAGGGACAGAAATAAAACTATTGCCTATCTGACTCAATATTTGTTCAAAATAGTATTGACATTAGTACATGAGTTGTGTCATGCCAACATAACACATAGAACACACATGCTTTGTCCTGAGTCACTAAAATTATGCCACACATGTTATGTGTATTTGCACAGAGCACAGCTCACATGGGTGGGTCTCGTGGTGCAGAAGCAGGATCTGTATTGGCTGAGCCAGGATTGGCATCTAGGTGAAGAGCTGGTTCTGCATTTTTTTGAGGAATTCAAGTACCAAGGAGGCTTTGACGGTCAAAGGCAAGTTGTTGCAGGCTTTAGCAGCGAGGTAGGAGAAGGCATGATTGTTGGATATGTATCTGTGCACGTGGGGTGGGTGCAAGTAGAAGTTCAGCTGAGTGGAGGTGTCTGGTAGATTTGTGGATGTTTATTGAGTTGTTGAGGTTAGTAGGGCCAATGTTATGCAAGACGTTCTGATTCCAGCGGAGTAAGGTGTTTGAAGAGTGATCGTTTGTGGATTGAGATCCAGTGGATCACTTTGAGATATAGGTGATATGAGTGCAGGATGGGAAGTTTAGGGTGAGTCTGGATGTTTATTTTTGTATGGTCTGGGGTCTTCTGGCCAGTTGACTATTGATTACAATATAGATTAGGTTGCTGTAGTCAAGCTTGTTGGTGATGAGTGTTTAAGTGATGGTTCACAAGTGTTGTGAGGAGCCATTTGAAGATATACTTGAGCATCTTGACTGTGTGGAAGCAGCAGACGGAGAATGCATTCACTTGGACAGTCGTGGAGAGTTTTTTGTGGATTACTTAATGTATTGATCTAAATGTTGCAGCGAATTTTGCGCAGAGATGCAAAGCTATCCCCCCTTATTTATTTACACATTAGCATCATATTGTAATATCTTAGCACTGGGGCTGCACAATGGGACAAGTACATGTAGATAATGTTTACTTGATTTTAAAGAGCGAGTGAGTCAAATGGCATTTGAACCAAAACCGAGAAGACACTCACGGAGAGCACTTTATTTCTGCATTGCTTACCTGATAGGAAATGCATTATTTAGCAGTGGATAGACTGCCATTCCCTTGTTTGCTCTCCAGCTAAATATAGACTAAGGAAAATATAGTATGCTTTAGCGATTTTACTGTCTCTGTTAGTCTAAAATTGTGTGCATCTGCTAATTTACAGTCTCATGCATTTCTAGGAGATGCCCATATCTGTTTTATTTTACAGTTGGTTTTTTCTAACTACTGGTTACTTTCTGCTGTTAACAAACAGAATATGTATAATCCATCATAACCTCTATAGCCTGCCGTTTTACTTTTTTAGGCCATAGTTCTTTTAATGGCCCATTGATCATCTCGATCGAGTGATTAATGGAATACACCTTTAAAACACGTTCCACTTTTCCACTCCTTTAAAGGCTAATGCAGTTTGAATTAATACTAAATAAATAATGTGTTCCTCTTCGTGCGGCCAGACCAACACCTCTGTTTGATGCTTCAAGCCTTTTTATGAAAAGCGTTCCATGCTGTCTTTTGATTTTGCATAGTATTAGTGAGTGGTGCATGTTTTCCCTTTACAACAATGTTTTTCAAAATAATTGTTATCAGGAACATTCGAATATTTTCAAATTGCAGTGATATAAATATGTCATACGAAATCTCCTCATGCATAGTATACATACATGAGACATATGTTTTCAATGCTACCTTAAAATTTAGAAAATTAGTCTTGATCATGTGACATTTCTTGCAAATTGGGACCCTATTCGAAAAGCAATCTTGACCTCAGCGGAGGTGGAAATATAGTCAGAAAATACTACCTTGGCAAAGAGAAAAAATGAAAGGGCAGCATTGAGAGGTATGAAGCAGAGGAAAAAGTAGGTTGAGTAGCCTAGGTTAATAAATGTAGTCGATTAAGAAAAATTACCAAAAACACCCACAACACGTGCAACATATATAAAAGACATAGGGTCAGATGTACGACCCTTTTTTGCGGCTGCAAACAGGAAAACCTCACGTTTGCGGCCGCAAAAAATGGTAATAGCATGTACAAATGCTATTAGGAAGGGGCGTCCCTTCCTAATAGCGAGTCAACATGCTATGTACTAGTGTTTTGCAACCAACCGCATTTGCGGCCGCAAAACACTCGTAGTTTACCACCTACTTCAAGTAAGTGGTAAACCACTTGCAAAGGGGAAAGGGTCCTCAGAGGACCCATCCCCTTTGTAAGTATGTTAAAAATATTTTTTAAGGGCAGGTAGTAGTCTCAGAGACCCCTGCCTGCCCTTAAAAAATTAAAACTGAAAAGTTTCATTTTTCTTTTTTAAATGCATCAACAGGCTCACCAAAAAATAAAAGCAGTCCCAGACATGGTGGTCTACTGAGCCCAGAAGTCCACCATACCTGGGAGGGCTGGCATTCACAATGGGCTTACAAATTGCTTGAGGCACATTAATATTCATGAGTCTCGAAATTTGAGACCCCATTGGGAATCGCAAACAGTGTTAAGCACACTGTTCTACATGCATGATAGCGCCTCGCAAATTGCGAGTAGCAAATAACTCACAATTTGCGATGCGCTATTTTGCAGGTGGTACATCTGGCCCATAGTGCTGCTACTTACATCTGATATGTAAGTGGCCAACACTGGGAATGCTTTACTCTATATCCAGAATAATAATCCTTCCTCAGCTAAAAAAAATACTGAGATTCTTTTGAATAACCAATAATTCAATCCTTAATGTACGATTTGTATTTAAATAGTGTAAGACTAGCTGGAGAGTAATGGAGCACGATACATGGGGGGGTTAGCAAGATGATATCAAATAGTGTAATTCTGATGGGTATATGTTGTCTCAGACTCTTCAATTCAATTCTTCATTTCAAACTCGTCCAGAAAGCATTTTCCCCCCAAGCAATAGCACTCCAGCCCACCAGGTGGTGCCACAAATATCCAGCCACAATTCGATTCAGCTTTGAGACCTGATCACACAGGATATAAAAGGCGCCAACCAGATTGCTGACATCCTGTTTTTTGTGCCCCATCGCTGCAGTCTGGCGCTCTCTCTTGGTGTCTCACTAAAAAAAGTAATTCTGCAGCTTTCTACAATGACCAGATCTAACATCATAAGCCTTGTCTATGATGGATAATGGCTATGGCCCAGTGTAGTAATATACAAAAAAGGTGATTGGATGAATACTTACAAATAGTCTAAACCAGTGTTTCCATACCGTGGATCGCCACCCAATTTTTTGTGTAATAGGAAAGTGTGATCAAAACATAAAGATGCTCTTTAATTCAGTGTTTATCTTGTCACATTTGCAGTGCTTCAATGGCAGAGGTCAAATGTCAGGATGACAAGGTCCTGATTATTCTTCTCTCACTGCAAACTGAAATATATGACAATTGTAGGATGTAAATTCCAATAAATGAACTGTATGCATTCAACAGTTATGAAAGCAAAAATTAAGTGCATTACTTTTTGTAATGCTGCAGTGTGCTGGGAACAGAGATTATGATAGAGTCAAAACAAATAAAGCCACTATATTTGGTGATTGTTAGAAATGGGGGTTTTAGGTCTAACAGTTATACCCCAATTGTCTTTGTTCTCTTTGTTCAAGGGTCTCTGAGCCCAGTCCAAACCAGTTTTGACCTCTCTGGTGCAGCGACCTGGCAGGAGGTGGAGACAGCATTGTGTAAGGCAAACAGGCCCTATTCAGGTGCAAGGAAAATCTCCTTCCACCACTCTAAATGCCGACAGGGCCTATTCAGGTGCTAGTGAGAACTTCTCCCCCTACTCCGAATGAAGCCCAGGTCTATACAGCCCAGCCCTGACTCTTTCAGGACAGGCATCACCAACATCAACCACCCAACCCCTGGTGGCTATCTGAGAGAATGCACCTTCCTAGCCCCTATTACTCCAGAACTAAACAGTCAATACACAAACAGGCAGAGGCACACAGAATGGTTCAAAAGAAAATGATTACTTTCTAAAAGTGGCATTTTCGAACACACAATTTAAAAACCATCTTTGTTAAAAGATGTGCTATTACATTCTGACTTCAGAGAGCCTAAACCTTATTTTTCTATCTTATCCCTATGGGAAGATATGCTTGTAAAATGTTACAAAGCATTCCCCATTCTTGTCCTATAGGGCAAGATAGCCCTTTTTAATGGTGAAAAACGAAACTGACCGTATTTCACACATCAGTACATGTCTTACCTTTCACATACACTGCACCCTGCCCAGGGGGTTACCTTGGGTTTTGAAGATGCAGGACACAGATAATTCAAGAAGAAGGTATTTATTAAGTATACAGGAACAGACCCCTGAGACACAGCAGCTCTTCCCTTCAACTGCCTAGCTCTCTCACCAGATCTAACTCCAACAACAGAACTGACAGGTTGCTAGGAAGCATCAGTGTTCCAGGGCAAAACATAAGTAAACATAGGTAAATGAAACACAGGGAAGAATATAACATTGGGCCTACCATAGTGTGTGTCCTATGTGTAAGAAAAGGGAAGGTAAGGGCCGGGCAAGTGGATGCACTTGCCAAGTCGACGTGGCAGTTAGCAAACTGTGCACAGGCACTGCAGTGGCAGGCCTGAGACCTCTTTTCAGGGCTACTCATGTGGGTGGCACAATCAGTACTGCAGGCCCACTAGTAGCATTCGATTTACCCGCCCGGTACATCCAGTGCACTTAACCAGGGACTGACTAGTAAATCAAAATATGCTAATCAAGGAGAACGAATCATAACAATTTACACAGGGAGCACTTGCACTTCAACACTGATCAGCAGTGGTAAAGTGGCCAAAGCATCTAAGAAAGCGAAAACGTAATCAGGCACAGCATCAAAAACACAGGAGGTAGAGGCAAAAAGTCAGGGGAAACCATGCCAAAGATGCCAAGTCTAACAGTGATGCACAAATTATAAATATTCACACAAACCAGGTCATTTGAGTTCTTTATGCTACGTAGTTTAATCAGTAAAACTGTGGGGCATTTAAAAATGTCAAAGCGTGGAACTGCGCCAAATTTAGCAGTGCTATGGTCCGACATTTTGAAAAGGCAAGGGTGCGCTGTTTTCTCAAGAATACTGCACACCCGTGTGTTTCCCATAGCTCTAGTGCCAAAAAAGCTGCCTAGTGCCACCGCAGGGACCCTGCCGCCATTTTGCAAGGGTGCCCGTGCTGCAGGAATGATGTTTTATGTTCATGAAGGTATCCCATAAACTATTAATTATAGTGGCTTGTGGATTTCTCCTCATATCACCATTCTAATGCTTGGTATACCATGGCATTAGTTTTTGGCGTTACACCAACCTTGTAATTCTGAGGCAGCAACAAAAAACAGCAACACCCATTGGCCTCCCCTTTGCCTTAGAGGACTGCGGCAAAGAGAGACATATTCACAAGGTGGCGTTAAGCAATGCCAAGTGGCTTACCGTCATTTTGTAAATATGGAAAATGGCTCAACAACACGGAGCATCAAAAAAAGTGATGCACCATGGCGACAGGGGTCTGTTAATATTCCTCTGAATGTCTTTATAGAGTTAGTGAAAGTAGTATACAATTGGTTCTCTCGGGTGCGTGGTATTTCTTCAAATTATTAGGGAAATTCAAACACTTATTCAAAAATAAACAGATTAATCATTAGTAAACCGAACCCAAACCATCTATGGTACTGCAAAAGTCTTCTTTATATATAAATTACATCATTTATGGATACCATATTTAAATGCTTTTACAGCTATTAAAGGCACATGGTGACATACAATAACAGAAGGAGGTGACTTTTAGTGCTCGGTGATATTGTGAAGGTGTAATATATATACAAATGTGAATGGGGGGAGGGGGAGAAGGAGTTGGATAGGGTCAGGTTTGGATTGGGAAGCGAGAAGTGCCAAATCGTTATTGTAGCACTTACAGCATAGGATATTCACCTAAGCAGGCCCAATTGGGCTCACCAGAGCTAGCACGAGAAGTGTCACTTTCAAGGCTGTTGCTGGGGGGTACCAGTATTTCCCTTCTTTTGGTGGTACTAAAGGAAAAACGGGCGTAACATTACTATCCCATTTTCCATGTCCTTCTTATGACTAATGGAAGGTGGTTGAGAGAACTCACCTCAGTTACCAAAGGAAGCCATTCTGCATTGTAATCTGCTCTCATGTTATTCCCAAGGTTCTCAATTGCTGGTATGGAAAACTTCAAAATCAGTCTATGATTTGTGAGGAGGAGAATGAGAATTAATCATCTCCATCCCAGGATAGTATTGCAAAGGCAGTAATAAATTAATTCAACCATTATTTCTTCCACTACGGGTATGCTCACCTCTTTAAACAAAGTGTTAATCTCACAGGACGCAGGGGTCATCCGGTATTTAATTCCTTAGGCAGCCACTGCGCCTGCAATTGAGGACATGTGCGGCTGGAAGCAGGACCCGTTATATCCAGTTTAGCGTGAGCGAGGACGCTTCACCGGGACGCGTGAAGTGGTTGCTTACAATCCGTTCAGCGTCAGTCAATCTAATACAAAGTTGAATGCACAGCAGATGGTCAAGTAGAGGTTTATTGAGACCCAAAATAAAACTCGTCAAAAAGAAAATACTTGCAGAGGAGTGGTTTCGTTGCTCAGTTGCTGCTCTTACTTCTCCCGTTGCGCTCGCACAGTAGCCAAATCCATTTAAAATAAGGTTTTCAATCATTTGGATAAAATTCTCCACAAAAGAAGTTCTTAAGAAAATATCACGCAGGGTTCTTCAATACCTGTTGGGTCCATCGTCGCCAGTAATACAAAGTTGAATGCACAGCAGATGGCCAAGTAGAGGTTTATTGAGACCCAACAGGGAGGCAAGTTGATCAAACAGCGACCAGGGAATAACTGACTTAACTCCCTCACAACACATTCTACAGCAATGACATAGGCACTTTCCAGACAGGGAATGTGCATTATTAAAGGAGAAACTACAACACAATCATGTGGTTCGTTGTGATCGATTGGACCAGTGTTCGCATTGGCAATGAGCCAAGAGTGAAAACGAAACGATTTAGAAAGAAAATATTCCTGTGATAACATTTATTTACAGTGCATGTTAAAAATCATGGTTTACATATAATCAGTATCTCGCCACTGCGTCTCTGCTGAGATGGTGTGGAACGGCTGCATAGCAACCAGTTCAGCGTAACCAATTCACGTGGTCTGCCGGGTGTTCGCATTGGTTAGTATTGGAAACATTTTTAAAAGGAGGTGTACAATATTTACAGTGTGTAGTGAATTATTTTACATGAATCCAAGACAACATGAAGCGCATGTGAGCATAGATAACAAGAATTCTTGGACAAAAAACGAGTGACTAATTACAAATGCATTTTGATTACTTTTTTACAATAAACAGTGAGCTCTGTCATAACCTGGATTGCGCGTCCAATCCTCATACATATAAATTGACAGTGAACACAATTTAGGCAACATTCTGTGGCGCGTAATGTGGTAATAAAACATTTTAACCTTGTCGTTGTTGCAAAGCAATTCTTGAATGATAAACATGCATCTGATAAAAGCCTAAGTAATACTTGATTATTTAAAAGGCTTGGTAATGCATAATGAGTGCTAACTTTATTCTCACGTGTGTAATGTGGTTAATCAAACTATGTACAGGTAAATTAATCATTATTTTGAATAAATTCCCATATGTGAAACATGCATTTTACTGATGCCTGAATCAAACTTAGTTGTGTCGCAACACAAGGATGTCGTATGTCTCACTAAGCCATTTCTGGCAACAATGGATAATTCAAGAGAGCTATGCGTCTGTCAACATAAAGTAATAATTATGTACAGTGTAAATAAACAAAGAACAAGTGGCCTATTGTAAGGTCATATCGATAGGTGAGGACATCCTAACCCATACTACTAGATAGGAAGACATACTGAGTGGAGGATCAGTAGCATTCGAGAGTATTCCTCATGTGGGTCAAGTGTGTGGCCGTGTAAAATGGAGCATGCATAGCTATGTGGCTAGATTTGCTACACTTGCCCCATTTGTCTGGTGGTTTCTTCCATTTCATTCAGCCCAAACTGTACTGTCTTGAGATAGTGGATCCATTTACACTCTTTGTAGTTTAGTGACCTAGCAAGGAATTCTTCCCTGGCGTGTGGGAACATCTTCTCTATTACCCACAATTTAATGTCATCAGGTGCGTGGCTGTGTACAGCAAAATGTTCAACCAATGGTGCTCCCTGTGTCTTGCATCTTATTCTGCTCATATGCTGCACGATCCTGGTTTTAACTTCCTGAGTTGTTTGACCAATGTATATTTGCGCACAAGGGCAGAGAATTGCATAGATCACATGGGAACTGTTGCAGTTCGTAAAGAATGGTAATTTGTAAGTCCTGATGTTGTGTGTGAACTCAGTTCCCTCTTGTCATTGTTCACACACTTTGCAACTTCAGCATCTATGGTGTCCAGTCACAGGTAGGAGGCAGGAGTAGCCTCTCAGATCCTGTTGTTTAGTTGGATCCAGGAAGGCTTTCACAACAGTGTCCCTAATGTTCCTTCCCCTCTTGAAGGCAATCATTGGTTCAAGGTTAGTGTGTAGCTCACTTGCAATAAGGTTCCAATATTTCTTTATGATTCTCTTGATATTGTTGCTCTTGGTATTGAAAGTCCAGGAAAACAGTCCAGTTGAGTCCAGTAAGCTGCACAGCAGTCCTTCCGGCAAAGGTTAAGTTGAAGATCCAGAAGTGTCTGATTTGGTATGGTCAGAATCCTAGTACTTATACCCAAAAGTGCCTTTGATGCACAGGGTGACTTACAAGCAATTCTCGGAAGTGCACCAGGATCCCTTTGAACTCAGCTTTGTCTGTGAGAGAGGGAGGGTGAATCAGTATCAGAATCAATACCATTTCTCCCTGCCCAGGAAGACACATCAGAATGCAGATGAGTGTTCAGAATGCAGAAAGTATCATTTTCTTTTGTCTGTGTCTGTCTAGATGGAATGCAAAACATGTTGCTGTCACCCAGCCCACATGTGTATTGGAGGCATGCAGGAACACAGAGCATCGTTTAGAGCAGTCAAATGTCCACTTTCTAAAAGTGGCATTTCTAAAATCCAACCTATTATTCAACAGCTACTTTTAACGACATACGGATTACAGAAGGTCACGGGCCCCGCCAGGATTGAATTATCACCGGTGGAGCGGTGAGCCCATTTCCATGAAATCCCCTACATGTCATGACCCCGTTTTTACACAACTTGCCTTTCCTTCTTTTTGCTTTTATTTTCACTTGTTGTGACTTTCTGTCCCTTTGTCCTCCCCTGTTTGTTTTTATCAACAGACCTATATTTTGTTCACCTGACATACTGAAGGTATGGTTAGCATCACTGAGTTTTGTTCATGGGAGTATTTGGATTTTGGAAGCACTTTTTTATTGAATGAGTCGAGTCACACTTTTTCACCTCACCGATATATCGATCTTCAGAATCACTGATAAGTGCAGGAATGTTAGACATAAGTCCCTTTGATTATTACATTTTTTTTTATTCACTTCTGCGCACGCAGGACCAGATGGGGCTCTATGTGGAATGCCGATCAGACAATAGATCTGGCACTACTCCGAATGTCCGTTTTCACAAGGTGACACTTACTTAAACCCTTGTGAATAATAAAATATGAATGGATGCTATGTAGCTGAATTCATAAATATGCGGATCATGTCATATGTTCTACTGTATATATTTTTGTATTTTTCCCAGCCCCGAGGAGTCGCGAACCCTCTGTTCTTAACGCGAAGAAACACGTGTCGGCTGGTTGTGGAACCATTAAATCTTGGATAATCAAGGAAACTTAGTGTCAAGAATTTCTGAATAACGTTGTTGTCTTTGGCCTCACAATACTGTGTTGTTCTTATATTAACACAAATGTAAATGATATTGATAGTGTGTGCATAAGGCATTTTTGGTATTGGTATTCTGGGTGCCTGTTGTGACAGACACACTTTGGAGCGGTTAGAGGGTGTTTCCGCTCACCAGATGCACCACACTTACTTCTTTAACCACAGACACTTTGCGTCTACTTTAGGCAGAGGGCCCAGTGACTTCTCTGAAAGCTAATATGGCTGAGATACCCGCCACCTCCTCTCGACACAATCCCCAAGGATGGGAAACTGGAAACAGTTCTGAACTTTTGGAAGGCGGGAGGGAGTGACCCTCCCGGCCGTATTTATTAAAATATGAAACAAAATGAAAACATTAAAATAACAGTTTCATATTATGTACAATTTATTTTCCACATTACGATGTTTGGCTAACCTTAACATATTTCTAATACAAAGGTTCTCCTAGCCGAAACTAACATCCTTCAAAACATTTTAACTTGAAATTGTACATCCTAACGTTAAGGGCCAACGGCAAGGTCGTAACCGGTGTCAGATCCCTAAACCAGAATTACCCCCCCCACTTGCGAGGGGCGACCGCACAGAGGCTGTACCTCATGTGCATCTACCAATTTCCCTTGACTTGACGGGGGCCCCAATGAACTCAACGCCATTTAATGGTCGTCCGAGGACTCGTGTGAGGTGTCTAGAAGGTAGCGTAAACCCCCCTCCCCACCCCACACAACTTACCACATCTGCCGTCGCAGGTGTCCTGGCCCCGGGAAATTCCCAGGAGGGGCCCGTAGCCCCTCCTATCCAGGAAGGGGCCTTGACCGCCTTCCCTTTCCTTCCGGCGGCCCATCCTTAGAAGGGACCGCCTCCCCGTTGAGGGGCCAATGGCCAAATCCCCCGGGCGCTCCCATCCGTAATGGGTGACGCCCCCCCCATAGGGATCTTCCAATTACTGCTCACCGATCATGATCTTACCGCCCGACCAAAATAAATACGACAATTAACTGAGATCACTAATTTAAAAACAACCATAACTGCTTCACGTATGATTACTGATCAACACTCGTGCAATAATACTTTATTCAAAATTAAAACATACTGTAAAGAATCCTTCGCTTTATTGCATACTCAAATAACACTTTAATCATCACAACCTGTAAGAAATAGAGTTACCACATCAAAAGTTTATTTCAAAACCACTTGCTGTCTTCAGGGGCTGGTGGGTGGGTCAAAATTGGCTCTTCGTTCCGTCTCGAGCTCACGTACAGCGGGGAGGTGCAGCTTCAGAGCACAGGAACAAGAGGATGCTTCTTTGGCTTGTTGCTCCTTTTATCCGTCTTCGGGCGGGCGTAAACCCGCCTCCGCCCGCCTCCGGGGGCGTGGCTGGCGGCTTCAGTGTCTAGGACAACCCACTCCAGGGCGGGAAAAAAGCGCGCCCCGGCTACGCCGCTTCGGGCATACCAGCCGAGACTCGCCTCCCGCCCAAGATGGCCTCCCGGGGGGATCGGGGTACTCCACCATACGTTCGGGGGGACCGAGTGGTCGCCCCTTTCCATATGGCTGAGATACCCACCACCCCCTCTCGACACAATCCCCAAGGATGGGAAACCGGAAACAGTTCTGAACTTTTGGAAGGCGGGAGGGAGTGACCCTCCCGGCCGTATTTATTAAAATATGAAACAAAATGAAAACATTAAAATAACAGTTTCATATTATGTACAATTTCTTTTCCACATTACGATGTTTGGCTAACCTTAACATATTTCTAATACAAAGGTTCTCCTAGCCGAAACTAACATCCTTCAAAACATTTTAACTTGAAATTGTACATACTAACGTTAAGGGCCAACGGCAAGGTCGTAACCGGTGTCAGATCCCTAAACCAGAATTACCCCCCCCACTTGCGAGGGGCGACCGCACAGAGGCTGTACCTCATGTGCATCTACCAATTTCCCTTGACTTGACGGGGGCCCCAATGAACTCGACGCCATTTAATGGTCGTCCGAGGACTCGTGTGAGGTGTCTAGAAGGTAGCGTAAACCCCCCTCCCCACCCCACACAACTTACCACATCTGCCGTCGCAGGTGTCCTGGCCCCGGGAAATTCCCAGGAGGGGCCCGTAGCCCCTCCTATCCAGGAAGGGGCCTTGACCGCCTTCCCTTTCCTTCCGGCGGCCCATCCTTAGAAGGGACCGCCTCTCCGTTGAGGGGCCAATGGCCACCTCCCCCGGGTGCTCCCATCCGTAATGGGTGACGCCCCCCCCCATAGGGATCTTCCAATTACTGCTCACCGATCATGACCTTACCGCCACAGGCCGGATAGTTGACCGGCTATCCGGACCCCCCACAGAAAACTCCTGCCTAAATGTCATGTTTTAAACTCTTTAGCCAAGCTATGAGGTCTCCTATGAGTAACTCATTCCCCACCCGGGACAAATGGACCCCATCCCCCAAATACATACTGTCTCCCTTGATACAACCATGAGGAATAGAATGCAGTGCATTTGAACGAAACAATCTACCCAATTTGTTATTCACTTTCTTCACCGAATGATTTATAGCAGAAACCGAATTCGCCCCCGCCACACTTTACGTGGAATCATATGGGACCATGCAATTGTGCACCCTGGAACCCTTCTCGCCAACCAACTTACTGTGGAAAGTATCGCCTCGAGAAGGAGTCATCTACCAGTGGTCACCAAATCGTTGCCCCCAAGATGGACTATGATTATAGATGGCGGTGACCTTGTCCGCCCTAACAAACCCTCACAAAAGGATTGAAACTAGTCAATACAGAGCCCGCCCCTTCCGTAGAAGGTCACCCTGTACCCGTATTCCCCAGCCATCTGAATCATGTCACCTGCTTTGAATACGTCCGCGGCACGCCTCACGTATGAGTGGCCCACGACCCACACCACTTTTTCCGCAGCCGGTGATGTTTGACCGCTGGTTCCCAGGTGTCGGGTCGACTGCACAGTCCGCCCCGCCTCGTAAGCTTGCGAAACTGTAAACCAAACAAAAACAAGAAGCGTGAGTACATGATAGCAGCTTCACAACATGTGCAACCGCACATACCTTTTGTAACAATTCGAGGACCAACGCCCCAAACGTTTCACTTTTTCTACACTCAGACCCCTGGCTGTAGCCTCAGTAGCAGCCCCTATCCGAAAGGAATGGGTCCCAAACTCGCCGGGGTCCAAGCCCGCGGCCGAAATTGCCATTGTAAGCACCCGCTGGAACTGAAACCTCGTCAGTGGGGTGGCATCAGCGTGTCTCAACAAGGTCCCCCCCCATGATGCCGCCCTCTGCCCTAGATACTCCTCTACACAAACAACAGGGCACATGGGAGATCCGGGAATCCGATGTATGACTACGCAATCCCCGATCGCACCCTGATCGGCCTTGGACCTGACAAACAAGACAATCATCGTCTCCCCCTTAACCTGAATGTGCTCTCGGCACAGTCCCCCCACCGTATCCCGCTTGTTCTTCGCCACCAGTTCGCTTACCCGCATCGCCCCATGGAATGCTAACGCAAAAGCGACCCGGAATAACACGGTTTCATACTGGGATGAACATGTCGCAGGGAGTACGGATAATAACAGGGCCAACCTATCCAGACCTATCGGGTGCCTCTCATCTACTCTGCGACCCTCAAGGCGTTGCCACCCACGCAGCGCTTTCTGCACTACGAAAGACGCTGTCGGGTCCTGGATCCCATGAGCCCTTGCCATAAAGGAAAAGGCGGCCCGATGCCTCTGGGCCGTAGCTACTGATTTGCCTGCCTGATGTAAAGACAGCAAAAATTTTACGACAAGCTCTTCCTGGCCCCAAAGCTCCCCCCTAGCAGAACCCAAAAAGGACCAATAGGAACGGAACGCCCCTTCATATGCCTTCCTTGTCCTGGGTGCTAAACTCTCTCCCACGAGGTTTTGTAGTTCGGGGCACCGAGAGACCAGAGAGCTTCGGGAAAGGGTGCCGCCACCGGGTCCGCTGTGGGCAGAAAACCCCAGAAGGCCTGCATACGGAAACGAGAAAGCGCATCAGCCGCTTGGTTCAGCACCCCCGGGACATGTCTTGCCCTAAAGAGCACATTCAACTGCATACACAATAACACAATTTCTTTGAGCAGTCTCAGAATCCATTTGCAACGTGCTGCCTGACTATTGATACACTCAACCACGGTCATGTTATCGGACCAGAACACCACAGAGTGATCCCGGAACCCCTCAGGCCATGTTTTCAGGGCCACCAAAATAGGGAAGAGTTCCAGAAAAGCAATATTACTCGTCAGCCCGCACTCGTGCCACCATGACGGCCATTTTTGAGCCGACCATTGTGTACCGAATATGGCGCCAAAACCTATACTCCCCGCAGAATCTGTCCACAGCCCCAGCTCCTCGGAGGACACCGCCGGCTTGTTCCAGACAATTCGACCATTGAAATCCGCCAGGAATGCCAACCAAATGCGCATGTCCTGGCAAATCTCTGCCGAGAGCCTCCTGCGGTGGTGTCCCTCCTTAAGACCGACCATGGCTTGTGCAATCGAGCGGGAAAAGGGGCGGGCCATTGGCATTACTCTAAGGGCAAAATTCAACTGGCCCACCGTTTGCTGCAATTGATGCAAGTTTACCTTAGTCTCTCGAATACATGTTTCAAGGGAGGCCCTGAATTTTACCACCTTTTCTTTGGGTAACCAAAAACAACCCTCCTCCGAGTCGAGCTCTATCCCAAGAAACTCGAGTGAAGTCGAGGGACCCACAGTCTTACCTGGTGCCAATGGCACACCAAAATGATTCATTAAGCCATAAAATTCTTTTAAAGCCTGTCCACATTCTGGATCCCCGGCTGCCCCCAGGAACAGAAAGTCATCGAGATAATGCATAACATGCTGAAAACCCGTCTTTCTTGTGAATACCCATTGCAGAAAACAACTGAACTTTTCAAAATGAGCACAAGATATAGAGCATCCCATTGGCATACATTTATCCATGTAATAGCGACCCTGAAACATGAAACCAAGGAGACGCTGATCGTCTGGGTGTACCGGGAGCAACCGGAACGCTGACTCGATGTCTGATTTTGCCATCAGCGCCCCGGGCCCCAGGCGATTCAACATGGCGACGGCCTCATCGAAGGATGCGTACCGCACCGAACACACTTCCTGGTCTATCGCATCATTCACGGAAAGACCTCGTGGGGCTGACAAATTATGTATTAGCCTAAACTCACCCGGGTCCTTCTTGGGGACCACCCCTAAGGGGGAACAAACAAAGTTAGCAACCGGTGGTGAATCGAACGGACCGGCAACCCGCCCTCGAGTCACCTCTTTCCCAATTTTTACTTGTACCACCGCCGTATGCTGCAGGACCGACAGCTGGTTCTTACAACTTGTTTTACCCTGAAAATCCCCCACTGGAATACGGAAACCATACGAAAACCCGTCTCGCAACACCCCAGCGGAGACATGATCCGGGTATTCATTGAGCCAAGGAATCATTGCCATGGTGTCAACCGGGGTAGGTAAAGGCGCCCCTCGGACTATTTCAGACCTGTTTGGCGCTTCCCTTACCACCGTTATCACCCGTCTTGGCTCTGCACATGGTCTCGGGATGGGAGGACTGTCCACACCCCCCACATTCGTGTCTAAACTTGCATGACCCTTGGGGCCTTGTACATTTTCCCCTGTTAAAATTCCAACAAATCCCCTTTTTACCTGCGTTGCCACTCGACTTCGAGTGATGCTCGTTACCTGCACCCGTCCGAAAGGGTGTCCCAGAGGATTGGCGGGAAGACTCACCCCCGTTACCCCCCGACAATGGTACCTTTAACATGCCTGAATTCTCCATTTTTTGCCAAGAAATGGAGTCATAACAATCCCAGGTCAGAGCTGGGTCGTGCTCTTTGGCCTTCCTAAAAATATTGTCATAGCAAAACCACTGATTGCCCTCGTATGATTGAGAATACTCCATGATACGTGTCTGATAAATGGGCAACTCGGGCAACAACTCAGGCCTTCGTTCCCCCATAATTGAGGTGAATATGCCAAACGCCCTGCCCCAGGTACCTATGTTCTCATCATCCTTAAAGGCGGCCATTTTGGCGCGCCAAACACTCGGATGCAGAAGCTCTTTTTGGACCTTCACATGTTCGATCTCGTAATGGTCGTAAGCAAAGAAAACATGTTCACATACTTATCAGCCCAAATCTTTTCCTTAACTTCGAGTGGAACATGCTGGGCCACTTTCTCCCTTCGTGAGGGTACAGACCCCTCCCCCGCAATCGGCAATAGCCGCTTACCTGAACTAGGAGCTGTACTTGCTGCCGAACTCGTGCCCGCTGCGATCTCACCCACCGGAACCTGTGGGGGAACAGAAGATGGTGCCTTCGCAGCCTCTCTAGATTCTCGCAATTGCCTCATTACTGCCCTGGCGTCGTCTGCCGTGGTGCCCTCACTATCTTTTCCCAACCACGCTGCCAGTTGTGCAGCCAACTCGGGAGGCATATCTTCCCCGTTTGCGGGGGTGACTACAACGGGGATCGGTCGCCCCTCCTTCGGAACCGTGATTGGCTCCTCTATCGGTGCATCGGGAACCGGGGCCTCCCCCCCAAGTGCCCCCCTCTTGGACCTCTTGCCTCTCCCGCTGGGGACTACTCCCGGCAATGCTGGTCCGACGACTCGCTTCGGGCCTCCAACCCCGTTCATTGCCGCCATCTGCTTTTTCATCTCGGCCATGTCCTTTACAAGCATGCGGAGCATCTGATCGGTACCGACCCGTTTTCCGACTTTCTTGCCCGGCATTCTCCAACGAAGATATCTGAAAGAACAAGAACAAAATTACAACGCTCAAAATTGGCTCTTCGTTTCGTCTCGAGCTCACGTGCAGCGGGGAGGTGCAGCTTCAGAGCACAGGAACAAGAGGATGCTTCCTTGGCTTGTTGCTCCTTTTACCCGTCTTCGGGCGGGCGTAAACCCGCCTCCGCCCGCCTCCGGGGGCATGGCTGGCGGCTTCAGTGTCTAGGACAACCCACTCCAGGGCGGGAAAAAAGCGCGCCCCGGCTACGCCGCTTCGGGCATACCAGCCGAGACTCGCCTCCCGCCCAAGATGGCCTCCCGGGGGGATCGGGGTACTCCACCATACGTTCGGGGGGACCGAGTGGTCGCCCCTTTCCATTAACCCTGTGTAGCAGAGTATACTTTGTTTGTTATAGCCCTCATGTGTACTAACACCCGTTTCGTTTGTGGCCAAGGTGGGGCTGCCTACATATCTCATCCTACATGGGTATTCAAGTATATAGATAGTAAAAATAGTGCCACATGTCAGGAATTGCTTGATGAATTTCTCTCCAATGGGGGTGCTATAGCTCTTTCTCATGGAGCTGTTCTTGCAGGCTTTGCAGTGGCCGCCTGGGAAGAACCCTTGGAGGTTTGTCCCTGAGTTCAGATTTTTATTGGTGATATCCCCCTTGACTAAAAGGTCTTTAAGATTTCTCCCCTTCCTGTAGGTGATCTGAGGTCTCTTCTTCATGTCTTAGCCTATCACAGAGTCAGTGGCGAGAATGTTCCAGTTGCGTGTTAGTATTTTGGATATGGTTTTAGACTCTTTGTTGTAAGTAAGAATTACTCTGGTGGTGTTGTCTTCCTCACTTACTTTCTCACTCAACGTGGTTTCCCTTTCAATTTTACCGATTTTGTCCTTCATTGGTTTCCATTACGCCTATTTAATGCTTTGACATGCCCGGCAGCATTGTGTGACCAAGCTCGTCTTTTCGAGCGAAACTCGTAACCTGCAAATAAACACTATTACTGGTGTTTGAAGTTACCCCAGAGTGATCGCATTATTATTTTTTTGTGCAAAACTGGAAAGGCGGGAGAAGGCAGAAGGAGCAACAGACTCAAATGTATATATATATATATATATATATATATATATATATATATATATATATATATATATATATATATATATATATATATATATATATATATATATATATATATATATATATATATATATATGTGTATATATGTATATATATATATATATATATATATATATATATATATATATATATATATATATATATATATATATATATATATGTATATATGTATGTATATATATATATGTATGTATATATATATATATATATGTATGTATATATATATGTATGTATATATATATAGGTATGTATATATATATATATTACCTACTGGCGGTCGCCAGTAGGTAGTTATAGTTAGGATTTTTTTCAATGTTAAATCTCAAAATTCTATTTGGAATAACTTTGGCACCGGTTGACGAATCTGCCTGAAAATTTCCTGAAAATGGCCTCGTCGAGCTCCGGTCCTTCCCTGAAAGTTTGGGGGGGATACGTCAAGCGGGGGCCGAGATAAAAGGGGGGTCCCAAAACGCATTTTCCCCATGTTAATTTCCATAGGGCGGTCGATTTCACTTTTAGCCCGAACGGCTGAATGGATTTACACCAAACTTGGCAAAATTGTAGGGACTGGTAGCCCGATGTGCCTTTGCTATGTCTCAAGATATGTGCTCCAGTGGATTTTGAGTAATTTAGGTTCAAAAAAATATATATATCTATAGGCGCTCTCCGGTGCGCGCACCGGAGTGCGCTCCTGGCGCGACACGCGACTTGAGCGCAGAAAGCTGATTGGCTCTTGGGTGTCTGTAAACATTCTAAACAGTCTGGAGCGGCCGCCATCTTGTGTCTCGGTAAAATCGAGACACAAGGGGTTTGAAAAAAAAAGGGGCAAATGACCATAAGGGGGAAGAGTAGACCCCCTCTGACCCCCTAGGTTTTATGTAGGGACTAAAATAGGGTCCTGCAGGGCATTACATTTTTTTTTTCGTTTTGCGCGGGGGAAGCGCATGGTACGCGCACTGGCGAAGCACGGGGAAAATCCAGGACCATATTTATGAAGGCCTTGCGCTGCTAGTTTTGCGCCTCCTGTGCGTCAATTTTTGTGACGCACCAGCGGTGTAAAAAAATGCGCATTGTTATGCAATATTTAAAAAGTGACGCATCTATCTAGATGCGTCACTTTTTAAATATAGTGCAACGAGGCACATTTTATTACACTGCTGGTGTTATGCGTCACTTTTCTGTGCGCATTCCTTATGACATTCCAGATGTGTCATATTTAATGTATGACGAATCATGTTGCAAGGAGTTACAGATACGTCAGTATTTCTGACATATCTGTAAACATAAAAGTGATGCGAGGCAGGTGCAAGATTTTGACGCAACAGCATCCTAAAAGTGACGCAGAGAAATCTTATAGATTTCAGTACGTCGTTATTACCAAGCTTTTTGCGGGGGAATGCCCCCTTTGCATACATTATACCTGACGCAGATATAATGTGGCACAGAGTTTTAAAAAGTGACCCATGTACCTAGATGCGTCACTTTTTAAAAATAGCGTCAGGTATAATGCATGCAGAGGGGGTGTTCTCCCGCAAAAAGCTTTGTAATAGCGACGCAGTGAAATCTTTGAGATTTCACTGCGTCACTTTTAGGATGCTGTTGCGTCAAAATCTTGTGCCTGCTTTACAGCAGGTGTTAGACTGAGGCAAGACCTTTCACATGCTGCTTTCCCCATTTGAAAGGACGCATTACTGGAGTTGCGTCACTTTTGTGACGCACTCCAGCAATGCGTTACTTGGAATGTCATAAGGAGTGCGCACAGAAAAGTGACGCATCGCACCAGTGGTGTAAAAAAATGTGCATGGTTGCGTTATATTTAAAAAGTGACGTATCTAGGTAGATGGGTCACTTTTTAAAATCAAGCGCCACATTATATCTGCGTGAGGTATAATGCATGCAGAGGGGGTGTTCCCCCACAAAAAGCTTTGTAATAGCGACGCAGTGAAATGTTTGAGATTTCACTGCGTCACTTTTAGGATGCTGTTGCATCCTTTAAATATAGTGCAACGAGGCACATTTTATTACACTGCTGGTGTGATGCGTCACTTTTCTGTCCACAGTCCTTATGACATTCCAGATGTGTCATATTTAATGTATGATGAATCATGTTGCAAGGAGTTACAGATACGTCAGTATTTCTCACATATCTGTAAACATGAAAGTTACGCGAGGCAGGCGCAAGATTTTGACGCAACAGCATCCTAAAAGTGACGCAGAGAAATCTCATAGATTTCAGTACGTCGTTATTACCAAGCTTTTTGCGAGGGATTGCCCCCTCTGCATACATTAAACCTGATGCAGATATAATGTGGCGCAGAGTTTTAAAAAGTGACCCATGTACCTAGATGCGTCACTTTTTAAAAAATAGTGTCAGGTATAATGCATGCAGAGGGGGTGTTCCTTGCAAAAAGCTTGGTAATAATGACGCAGTGCGTCACTTTTAGGATGCTGTTGCGCCAAAATCTTGCGCCTGCTTCACAGCAAACCTTTCACATGGTGCTTTTTCCATGTGAAAGGACACATTACTGGAGTTGCGTCACTTTTGTGACGCACTCCTGCAATGCGTTACTTTTGTGTTTACAGATACGTCAGAAATACTGACATATCTGTAACTCCTTGCGAATTGATTAGTCATATATTAAATATGACATATCTGGAATGTCATAAGGAGTGCGTTCAGAAAAGTGACGCATCGCTGTTTTCACGTAGTGATGCGTCACTTTTCAGAAATGAGGCCTCCAGTTTATTCACTGTGTCATAACTTTCTTTTCTAACACTCACCTTCTTTCATTCCTCCTACTTCACTTCCTTTCACCTCTCATACCTTTCTGTTCTTTCTTACTCATTCTCCTTTCAATTATCAATGCACTATATTTCACTTACTCTTCATTTTTTTAAGAATATAGCTCTTTGATGAGAATTGGAGGTAGTTCTGAAAAGAACTTTTGGTTTTCTTCTTTTAACTGAACAGGAACAAAAACAGGGAATGGAAACTGCTCAACAGGAGCAAAAAGAAAAGAAAAAAATTAGGGGTGGGAAGGGCAGCGATGGTTCTCCAATGCTCGAACCATGAGCAGGACACTTTGCTCCCCATAGGTGAGGAGTTGATTGCAGTATCTGCATTTGACGACCCCATGGTTAAATGCAGGTTGTATGTTTGCTACCTGCTCCTGCGATTGTTCTCTCCCAGAAGAAGTTGCTCCTCCTGTTGATGTAGAGGCCCCATCTCTGGGAACCTCTTGTGCCAGAGCCCTGACACTTTCCCGGGCAAAATTCTGGGGGTGCCTCCTCTCCACATGGCGAATCATGGTGAAGTTGCAAAAAGAGTATTTTTTGGGGGGTTACCCCGTGACAGGACCTGTTTGCAGATCCTGCACTCTACTTTTGGTGCATTCACCTTCTTCTGGTCTGCTGGAAACTTAAAAAATTTCCAGATGAAATGTTCTTTGACCTTCGGCTGAGGAGGCTCTTCATCAATGAAATCATTGGAGTCATCTTCACTGCTGGATGGTCTGGCAGCCATGATTAATCAAGGAATATGGAACAGCAAAAAAGGCAGGTCTTTCAGTCACAAAAGTGAAAGAAGAAGTGAAGGAAATGGGTGGGGATTTCATTCATTGTAAAAAAAAACTGTTAGCAACCAATGAAAAGTGTTATTTTAGGGTCACATGACCCGACGCGTTTACGCTGCGCGCTCCGGAGCACTTCCGGTGCATTTACGCAGCGCGATCGTAGGCGCTTCCGGGGCGCAAACGTGGCGCGATCGTAGGCGCTTTTGCGTGCGTTTATGCGCCGCGAACGTAGGCGCTTCCGAGGGCACTTACGTTGCGCGCCGAAGTGACGTCATCAATCTTTTATAGAAATGCATAATCATTTTCCTTATTAAAAAAAACAAATTTCATTTGTATGGTACGAAATGTTTTGCATTATTATTAACTTTTCATTCATATTTTTTTTCACGAACGACAGTTGCGCTCTGGGTGCGCTTTCAGATGAGCTCACGGAAAAGCTTACCGGAGAGCTTAGCTGAAAGCTTCCCGGAGCGCGCACCCAGAGCGCAAAAGAAAAAAATTATATAAAAAAACATGAATACTTTAAAAAAACAGCAAATTGTAAAAAAAAAAAAAGGTTAGAAACTCGATGTACAAAGGAATTAGCATTTAAAAAACCTATGAAATTCACTGAAAAAACCATAGGTTTCACACCAGTTATAGTTAGGAATTAGCATTTAAAAAACCTATTAAATTCACTGAAAAAACCATAGGTTTCACACCAGTTATAGTTAGCTGGAAATTTTACTGATATAAAACCATTGAAATTCCCACGTTATAGTTAGATGGACTCACTATAACTTGCGCGTGCAATGCACTGCTGATGATGTCTTATTAAGCCAGTTAACCAATCAATTTTTAAAAACCATCCATTTAGACACTTATTTAAACATTTATTCTTCCATCAACTTTTACATATACATATATAAAATATATTTATTTTTCAGAAAGACACACATTCACTGGATGGTGTCATCAGTGATGTCATGAGTGATGTCACTGACCATGTCATGAGTGATGTAATATGTGATGTCATCAGCAGTGCATTGCACGCGCAAGTTATAGTGAGTCCATCTAACTATAACGTGGGAATTTCAATGGTTTTATATCAGTAAAATTTCCAGCTAACTATAACTGGTGTGAAACCTATGGTTTTTTCAGTGAATTTAATAGGTTTTTTAAATGCTAATTCCTAACTATAACTGGTGTGAAACCTATGGTTTTTTCAGTGAATAAATATATATATATATATACATATATATATATATATATGACGGGCCGCCCGTCATTCCCAGGCCGTTCTGTGGATGGTTATTACCGGTACCACGGCACTATGGAACATAATATTCACATTGACGGGCTATATTGTTTGATGCGGGGCACCTATCGTATGAGAATTCCTATCGGGATTCTCTTTTCTGGGGCGGTTCACTGCCATTTATATTTGACGATCATTGACAATTATCGCCAGAGAGGTAATTAAATACAGCCAACTCTTGACACCACACGCTCTCATTAATCGATGAGCACTGTATAAATTTAAGGTTAAAACTTGTACATATTTCTTGAGAATTTTTGTTGCTAAATGAGTTCATCAGGAATCATGTACGTTACCAAGTATTTTCTTTATGTCTATCGTTTATTGAAACAATTGTGGGACTATAAGTTTGGCAAAACACAAAATGGTGGTTACTTGATAAAGGCTTACGCCGAAACGCGTCGTCCTTGGTTAAAGAGTGCACAATAAAGGGTTTGTGCAAGATTTCTTGGTGTGCCGTCTCTGTGTCCTTCTACATGGTGGGATCCAGTACCTGTAAAACATTGAGGTAGCGGCTGCTACTACCGACGGCATCAACGTTGGCTGGTCGAGGGCCGTTCAAGCAGCAGAGTGAACGTCATTTAAAGTGAAACGACTCCGATCGCCTCCCGGAAGAAGATTGTGGAACACTACGGGTAAGCCGTTCTGTGTGTGTGGGGTTGAGAAACGGGGAGGGAGTTTTGTAGGAGATTGCCGACCTGATATCTCCTCCCACTTGCAGTATCGTGCCTCTGCCCCAGCGCTGGAAGAATACGCGCACCAATTCCAATCTGAATACGGAGGCAAACGTGGCTGCCACTCGCATCAACAGTGGCGCAAGGAAATCTAGAGCTGAATGATGAGTGAATGGGAGACAGCGAGGCAAGCAGAAGCCCTGTCCCTGTTTAGTGAGGAGCAAGATACTGCGCTTATCAGCGTATCAAGCAGTACAGCATCGAGTAGCGGGGAACCCACACTCAGGCAAAAATTGGCACTTTTAGAACGATTGAGTAAACGAGAAATCAACAAGTGGTGGGAAGTGGCCTCCCTCACGAACTATATCGAGGTGGGTAGAGTCCCTAGAGGATTAAGGATAAGCATTGTACCAACCTACGACAATCCCAACAAAGACTTACTTACAGAATGGGCACTGTACATGGCCAAGACATGTAAGGGCATGCTTGAAATGCTCGTGAAATACGCTCAAATTGATCTAAATACAACACGCAAAGACCTAGCGGAACTCAAGATTGAATTGGAAAAATACAAAACTGAGAAAGCATTTGAGGAGTTTACCAAAATACTCCCTAAAAGACTGCAAGACTACGAGGAAACTATTAAACAAAAGATGTTTGTCCTACAAGCCTGTGGTGTAACAGGCGAACGTGTTAAACATAGTGGCCTAAAATTAAAGACCAAATTCAATCCAAATGTCCCATTTGACAATATAGAAGCGTACAACCAAGCAGTGACTAATGAACTCAAACGAACTAGAATGAATTTCAAGAATTCCAAATGGGACAACCTAACGAAAGAACAAAGAATTGCACTAAAAGCATTAGAAGAGGATGCTTCCATTATAATTAAGCCCTCCGATAAGGGGGTCAATGTAGTAATTATGAATTACAAGGACTACAAAGAAGAAGCCATGAGACAGCTGAGTGACTCTTCATGCTATGAACTCATAAATTGGGAGAGGTACAGACGTACCATTAAGGAATATCATGCACTACTTGGGGACTGGTATCACGCTGGTCTACTAGACACCGATGAATATAAATTCTTAAAGACAGAAAATCCACGCATCCCCTGTATATACTTCCTCCCCAAGATCCATAAAGACCCCACTAGACCACCAGGGTGTCCAATTGTATCATTCAATGGAGGATTGTTGGAGAACACATCCATATTCTTGGATCTATACCTGAATGAATATGTTCGGAATCTTAACTCATTTTGCAAGGACAGCACAGACTTTCTTAGAAGACTGCATGATGTAAAATGGGAGGAAGGGTATTATATGATCAGCATGGATGTGTGTTCTTTATACACTTGTATTAATCAAGTGAAGGGTGTAGAAACATGTATGCATTACTTAAGGAGTCGTCATTTGGATTGTTGGAGGCACAATACCATGCTTCAAAAAATGATGTTATTTTGTCTCCAGGAGAACATTTTTCTGTCTGAGAAGGCGGTATACCGGCAACTCTCCGGGACCGCGATGGGGACTTGTTTTGCCCCCAGCCTAGCTAACCTTTTTCCAGGCTGGTGGGAAGAACAGGTCGTCTGGGCGGAAGGGTCCGAGATGTACACTGACCACATTCTTATGTGGGTCAGGTACATCGACGACCTGTTTTTAATCTGGAATGGCCCTGAGACACTAGCGAGACAATACATCAGTCACCTAGGAAACAATGACCTTAATCTAAAGTTCACATATGTAATTAGTAATACATATTGTGAATTTTTGGATGTGGCAGTTGAGATAAAAAATGGTGATTTGACCACACGTCTTTTCCGGAAGACCACAGCCGGAAACGCGGTCCTGCATGCGGCGAGCCACCACCCAGCTCCCCTCAAGAGAAGCATCCCCTACGGGGAGTTGTTGAGGGCCCGCCGTAATTGCAGCACCGACGTGGATTTTCACAATGAACGGAAGGCCATGATTGAACGCTTTAGCCAAAGAGGGTACAGCGACGAGGTATTAAACAGTGCTCAGATCAAAGTTCAGGGTTTAAAACATGAGGAAGTCCTATTAAGTACATCTAAAAGTGACTCCAAAAGGAAAGCGATGGAAAATAGTATCCAACCGAGTGCACCCCGAATGATAACTAACTACAGTAGGGGAGCCTGGGCTTTGGAAAGAATAATGCGAGCCAACTGGAAATTAGTAACATCTGACCCGATTGTGGGAGGACTAGTGGGAAATAGACCTCAGATAACATACCGACGGGCACGATCCCTGAAAGATAGATTAGTTCACAGTTACCCCGAAGAAGATACTAATACAAAGTGGCCTCCGATTCCTAACAGCTTCACTACATGTGGTAGCTGTAAGTGTGATCGTAATGGTAAATCCTGTAAAAATTACAAAACAGGATCAGGTCAAACAAGAACCATTATTCAACCAATCAATTGCAACACTGAATTCACTGTCTACGTACTGGAATGCCCGTGCGGGCTCCAGTACGTGGGCAGCACTAAACATCCTTTAAAAATTAGGATTCTACAGCACCTCCGTGCCATCTCTAATAAGGATCATAATTATCCTATGGCCCGCCATTATGAAGAAACACATGGCAGCAATAACGGCAGCCTGAGATTCTACGGAATAGATAAGATACCTAGAACCATTAGAGGTGGGGACTGCGAAACACAGCTGAGGATGAGAGAGTCTAGAAAAATCATTGACATGGAGAGCAAGGCCCCGAAAGGACTGAATTATGGGGAAGAATTAGCATCTCACATAGGCTCCTAGAACTAACCAGTGCAGAGCAGAAGCATACCCGCAGTTTGATGAATGTTTTGTGTGTCGCACTTCTCACGTTTTATTGGACAAATTCCCCTATGTACATATATGCAATAGATAATGAGTGGGGAAGGCACAGCCATTACTGAGTAGTAAACTGTATCCTAATGTTCCCACTGTCTGAATCGCAATGTTTAGATATAGGAGCTCGACACCATACTCAAGAAAATGGATTGTAATTTGAGTTGGTTGTTACACATATTTTAATTTTAATTGTATTATTTATTTTTTACAGCATTGACACATTCATTTGGATTGATATATCTCACCTTACACTCATCCTTAATAAGAGAGCACTCATACCTTGACCTTTCACCACCAATTACCCTCTCGCAAGCCATACATGATGGTCAATTCACGAGGGGAGCTCTCCTCTATTGACATAATCCAGTCCCAGTGTCCTATCCCGCATCTAAATCAGGGAGCTCCCTTACAAAATTCCGGGACTACAGTCTCATTCCGCGGTATCTACTAAACTACAATTCCCTAGATACCTAGCGGCCGCCCGTCATTCCCAGGCCGTTCTGTGGATGGTTATTACCGGTACCACGGCACTATGGAACATAATATTCACATTGACGGGCTATATTGTTTGATGCGGGGCACCTATCGTAGGAGAATTCCTATCGGGATTCTCTTTTCTGGGGCGGTTCACTGCCATTTATATTTGACGATCATTGACAATTATCGCCAGAGAGGTAATTCAATACAGCCAACTCTTGACACCACACGCTCTCATTAATCAATGAGTACTGTATAAATTTAAGGTTAAAACTTGTACATATTTCTTGAGAATTTTTGATGCTAAATGAGTTCATCAGGAATCATGTACGTTACCAAGTATTTTCTTTATGTCTATCGTTTATTGAAACAATTGTGGGACTATAAGTTTGGCAAAACACAAAATGGTGGTTACTTGATAAAGGCTTACGCCGAAACTCGTCGTCCTTGGTTAAAGAGTGCACAATAAAGGGTTTGTGCAAGATTTCTTGGTGTGCCGTCTCTGTGTCCTTCTACATGGTGGGATCCAGTACCTGTAAAATATATATATATATACATATATATATAAATATATATATTTTTCTCGGCCCCCGCTTGAAGAATCTTCCCGAGACTTTCAGGGAAGGAGCGGAGCGGGCCATCTTCTTTCACAAATTTGCGAAGATTTAACACCCGGCGCGAAATTTATTCCCAATAGAATGTTGCGGATTTCCTATGGAAACTAGGTCCTAACTATAACTACCTACTGGCGACCGCCAGTATGTAGTAATATATATATATATATATATATATATATATATATATATATATATATATATATATATATATATATATATATATATATATATGTATGTATGTATGTATGTATGTATGTATGTATGTATGTATGTATGTATGTATGTATGTATGTATGTATGTATGTATATATATATATATATATATATATATATATATATATATATATATATATATATATATATATATATATATATATATATATATATATATATATATATTACCTACTGGCGGTCGCCAGTAGGTATATATAGTTAGGATTTTTTCCCTATGGGATTTCTGAAAATTCTATGCCTAATAACTTTGGCGTTTGTGGACGGAATTGGCTGAAATTTTCAGGAAAATGGCACATTTTGTTTCTGAGCAGCCCTTGAAAATTTGGGGGGGTTTTGTGGAGGGGGGCCCGAGAAAAAAGGGGGGTCCCAAAACGCATTTTTTCCATGTTAATTTCCATAGGGCGGTTGGACTCACTTTTAGCCCGAACGGCTGAATGGATTTGCACGAAACTTGGCAAAATTGTAGGGACTGTTAGCCCGATGTGCCTTTGCTAGGTCTCAATATATGTGCTTCAGTGGATTTTGAGAAATTAACGTTTAAATCAAGATATATATCTGTAACAGCGCTCCGGGCAGCGATCCGGTTAGCGAACCTTTCGCGTATCGGAACTTTGCGATGCGAAGCTGATTGGCCCTCCGGTGTCTGTCAACATTCTAAACAGTCCGGAGCGGCCGCCATCTTGTCTCTCGGTAGGATCGAGAGACAAGAGGAGGCCAAAACAAAGGGGGAAATTACCATAAGGGGGCATAGTAGATCCTCGTTGACCCCCTAGGTTTTATGTGGAGGTTTTAAAAGGGCCTAGGAGGGTCCAAAAAAAATATTTTTTTTTTGCGTGGTAAGCGCCAAGTTTGCGAACCGGAAAGCGTTCTGGGCAGCGAACTTTAAGGATAAAAGAATGATAGACTTTTCTAATACTGTATGTTAATTATTTGTTGTTTTTGTTCGTTTTTTTATTTATTTATTTATTTTGATTTAAAAAAAATTTTTTTATTATTTTCATAGTTCATTAAAACTTCCAGCATTATATCATCTGGTATCTCGTCAAACATGGATGTTTCTGTCTCTTGTAAGGTTTGAATAAATTGTTCGTCAAAAGATTGATCCATAAAATCTTCATCCACATTTTCTTCAGTTACAATGTCTTCGGATGTAATCTCGAAGGAAACATTAGTTTTTTCTTGCTCCCCTTCCATTTTTTTGCTGTAAATTGCATAAAAAAAATAATTAAATTAGAAGAGTTAGGGCACTGTTGGGTTTAAGTTCAGACAGGTAGTTCTGTTTTTTTAACAGTGAACTTAAAGTAAGTAAATTCATAATTATAGCAGAGAAGTGTAAGTCAATCAATAAATATAACAGAGGAGTCTATCTGTATCTATAACTATAGCAGGGGGACAGTAAATAATTATCAAAAACGTTTTTACAAATTAATTTAAAGTGCCACTTACAAATTATCAATTTAATTTACAGGGAGGTGAAAAGGCTCTTGAAATGTAGTTCAGGAAGTAGTAGTCAAAATGGCTGTGTTTCCTTCTCTTCCTTTATATATATTCAGGTACATAACCAATCAAATGTCAGGAAAAAAAAATTGAAAATGAAAGTAACATTTTCATTGGTTGTCAATTCCAACACTTCAGATGTGTTTTGTGAAGTAATTTACCTCACGGTACTTAGAGAGGTCTACAGGCTTAATGGCTAAATGGAATTTCAATCAAATTTGTGAAAATGAAAGGGATTGTTATGTAGTATGAGCTAATCTATATTTGGTGAGAGTGTCTCTAGTCGTTTTTCTGTAAATTACTTTCCCACCTTTTTTTAGGACCGCTTTCCGGAAAGCGGCCCGGTTAGCGAACCTTAAGCGTCACGGGAGTCCACCATTTTGTGTTTCGGTCGCATTAAGATACAAGATGGAGGGCAAATAATGTTTAGAATGGGTAGAAGGGGTCATGGTAGACTTATCTTGACCCCCTAGGTTTTCTGAGGGTGGCTGAGGAGGCTTATATGTGCGGAAAAAAAACATTTTTTTAAAAAATCCGCGAGGTTAGCTTTCGGTTAGCGAACCGGGTAGCGCTCCGGGGAGCGTATTTTGTGGAAAATTAGTGAAAAAAGTTAGAGAAAAATAATAATTGAGAGTGATCAGATGTAGGGTAGCTCTGAGAAGAGCTTTTGGGTTTATGGTACATTTAGGTACTTATAAGTAGGTACCAATGCACAGTCTTAAATTCAGAATGAAAATTCTGTTGCCCTCATCTGAGAAGTGAACTCCATCTCCTCTGTAGATATCTTGCATGTAGTAATGCAAGTTATTGTTGTACAGAGAGCCCATTCCATGGTCTCTCATGTAAGCTGAAACAGATTTGTTTACATGCTTCCTCGCTTTCTCAATTTGTGGACAAAATTGGTTGGACCACCTCCATTTCTGTCTTTGGCATATATTGGAATATACCAAGGCAGTTTGAGGAAAAAGTGCCATTAATTGCTCAAAGGTGTCCTTTAAAAGCATTTCCAGACCTACCCCTGTCAAAGTGCCCAAATCATTACCTCCACAGTGCACTATTAACAGGTCAGGTTTTGGCAAATGCATAAAGGTTTTCACCAATGGTATCAATTGGTGACATTTTAATCCTCTTTGGCCCAACCACTTAATTTCCACATCTTGTAAATTGAGGTTAGGTAAATTTCTGTTCTCAGCATACCTTTGAGCCCAGTGGATGTAACTATGTCCAACAATCCAGACCTTAAACATGGTGGGAGAAGGTTGTTCTGCAGTCAGATGAAGTGTGGTAATGAAAGGGCAGTTGAAACAGTAGGAGTTTCTAAAGAAAAAAAACTGTGGATTTCCAATGCTAATGATTCATTAGCAGTGATTGGTGCATTTCCATTTCTGAAAACAGAAAGTTAGGGTGCATGGATGTGTTCTTTGAAACATGTAATTTGAATGGTCAAGGAAGAAACATTTAATGAAAGATTGCACTGGATACGAAGGTGCACTGAGAGTTCAGAGTTCAATTGAAACATTGTTGTGTGAATTTGCAAACATGAGAGGTCTTCCAGGAGGTGGTTGCTATGGAAACAAGGCAGAGAGGGCAGAGGGGGGAAGGGTTTTGATTTGAAAAAAGTGAGGGAAGAGGTATGATTGGCTAATATGAGAGATATGTGAAATGAATATCTGTATTTCTGTGCTTTCAATAGCTGCAGCCTTTGGAGTGCATCCTTTTTCTTCTGCTGAAGACAATTTGGTGTATTTCTGAGACTGTTTTCAAAACTCAAAAAATATTTGCTAAGGTGAGAAAAGATTTATTTAATTTAGATAGAGAATAGTATGATTTAAGGAGAAAATTATGAAGAAAGCTGTGTTTTTAAAATGTGGTTTTGTCTCTAGTGATATACTAATAGAATTAGTTTCTTTGAGAAATTGTAATTGCATATTCGGTGTAGCATTCTGGCATGCAGTAACACAAGTTATTGTGGTACATGGAGCCCATTCCATGGTCTGTTATGTAAGCTGAAACAGATATGTTGTTTTTAAAAACGATTTAAGAAATCAATTACATTTCTGGATATGTACTGCTAGAGCTTCATAGGTTGTTTTGAGCCATATTTATAAGGCATTTGAGTGTCTTTGATGTTATGTTTTCCTTTTAAAATGTAAAGTGTTCCTCATGGGGCAAGTGTCTTGTAAATACGCTCCCACTTGTGCTTTGCAAATTTAGATTTTGATTATGGGAGTTACATAGCCATGTTAATAATGTCCAAACAATGGTGGTAGGGCATTCAAGAAAACGTTTTTCTGTGTCTCTAGGACATTTTCAGTCCTTTCCTCTTGAATGCAGGTATACAATTGATTTATATGCTGTGTTTAAAAACGAATTTTCAAATCAATTACATTTCTTGATATGTACTGTTAGAGCTTCATAGGTTGTTTGGGGTCATATTTAGAAGGCATTTTAGTGTCTTTGATGTTATGTTTACCTTTTTAAATGGAAAGCGTTCCTCATGGGGCCCTGAGCAGTTCTTAGCCATGTTATTTAATGGGAAGTGGATATCATGGCTAAGAGTATTTGCTGGAAAATGCATGAATATTGCTGACTTTTCTGCGATATTCATGCATTGTGGGCGTTTTTTTTTCGCATTTGCGAGCAGTTCTTAGCCATGTTATCCAATGGGAGGTGGATAACATGGCTAAGAGCATTTGCTGGAAAATGCATGAATATCGCTGACTTTTCAGCGATATTCATGCATTGCGGCCGTTTTTTTTCGCATTTGCGAGCAGTTCTTAGCCATGTTATCCAATGGTAGGTGGATAACATGGCTAAGAGCATTTGCTGGATAATGCATGAATATCGTTGACTTTTCAGTGATATTCATGCATTGCGGCCGTTTTTAATCGCATTTGTGATAAACAATTACATTTCTTGATATGTACTGTTAGAGCTTCATAGGTTGTTTGGGGTCATATTTAGAAGGCATTTCAGGGTCTTTGATGTTATGTTTACCTTTTTAAATGGAAAGCGTTCCTCATGGGGCAAGTGTCTTGTAAATACGCTCCCACTTGCGTTTGGCAAATTTAGATTTTGATTATGGGAGTTACCTAGCCATGTTAATAGTGTCCCAAAAATGGTGCTAGGGCATTCCAGAAAACACTTTCATGTGTCTCAAGGACATTTTTAGTCATTTCTTCATGAATGCAGGTATACAATTGATTTATATGCTGTGTTTAAAAACGAATTTTGAAATCAATTAAATTTCTGGATATGTACTGTTAGAGCTTCATAGGTTGTTTGGGGTCATATTTAGAAGGCATTTTAGTGTCTTTGATGTTATTTTTCCCTTTTTAAATGGAAAGCGTTCCTCATGGGGCCCTGAGCAGTTCTTAGCCATGTTATTTAATAGGAAGTGGATAACATGGCTAAGAGCATTTGCTGGAAAATGCATGAATATCGCTGACTTTTCTGCGATATTCATGCATTGTGGCCGTTTTTTTTCGCATTTGCGAGCAGTTCTTAGCCATGTTATCCAATGGGAGGTGGATAACATGGCTAAGAGCATTTGCTGGAAAATGCATGAATATCGCTGACTTTTCTGCGATATAAATGCATTGCGGCCGTTTTTTTTCGCATTTGCGAGCAGTTCTTAGCCATGTTATCCAATGGGAGGTGGATAACATGGCTAAGAGCATTTGCTGGATAATGCATGAATATCGTTGACTTTTCAGCGATATTCATGCATTGCGGCCGTTTTTAATCGCATTTGTGATAAACAATTACATTTCTTGATATGTACTTTTAGAGCTTCATAGGTTGTTTGGGGTCATATTTAGAAGGCATTTTAGTGTCTTTGATGTTATGTTTACCTTTTTAAATGGAAAGCGTTCCTCTTGGGGCAAGTGTCTTGTAAATACGCTCCCACTTGCGCTTGGCAAATTTAGATTTTGATTATGGGAGTTACCTAGCCATGTTAATAGTGTCCCAAAAATGGTGCTAGGGCATTCCAGAAAACACTTTCATGTGTCTCAAGGACATTTTTAGTCATTTCTTCATGAATGCAGGTATACAATTGATTTATATGCTGTGTTTAAAAACGAATTTTGAAATCAATTAAATTTCAGGATATGTACTGTTAGAGCTTCATAGGTTGTTTGGGGTCATATTTAGAAGGCATTTTAGTGTCTTTGATGTTATTTTTCCCTTTTTAAATGGAAAGCGTTCCTCATGGGGCCCTGAGCAGTTCTTAGCCATGTTATTTAATAGGAAGTGGATAACATGGCTAAGAGCATTTGCTGGAAAATGCATGAATATCGCTGACTTTTCTGCGATATTCATGCATTGCGGCCGTTTTTTTTCCCATTTGCAAGCACTTCTTAGCCATGTTATCCAATGGGAGGTGGATAACATGGCTAAGGGCATTTGCTTCAAAGGTTGTTTGGGGTCATACACCATTTTTGGGAAATTATTAACATGCCTATGTAACTCCCATAATCAAAATCTAAATTTGCCAACCGCAGGTGGGAGCGTATTTACAATAAATTTGCACCATGAAGAACGTAAAATAGCATAATAGACACTCAAATGCCTTATAAATATGACCCAAAACATCTTATGAAGCACTAGCAGTGCATATTTCCAGAAATGTATTGGTTTTCATTTAATGATTTACTTCATTGGTAGGCCTTCACATGTTTTTTTACCTTTGTTTTTTTCAGTGAAAATCTTATCTGCAACCATGTGTTGGCCTCACCTCAAATAAACAAAACAGGTGATGGACTGAATGTGGATCAATGACACACATTCACCCCAGTCTAAAGATCTGGGCCTAAACAAATCTTTAGATAGGCTACATCTTATCGTCATCCTGAATTAATCATTTAAAATATTAGGGAGTGATTTATGATTGTTGTATGCCTGTTTTGTACCATTGAGTGTCATTTTTGTGATGCAGTGCTGGTGGAAAACATTTGCTATGTTAAATAATTAGTAGGGCATTAAGTTTTAGATGACTGTTATTTATTTACTGTTTGGTAATAGTGGTTAATAACATTTTATATTATATTTTTCCACAGATTCAACTGCAGATTCTTTCATAGTTTGGAAAATGCCTACAAAAAGTAGAATAAGAAAGGCTAGAAAACGTCAAAGACAGCAGGATGATGTTTTATTGCAGCAGTCCTCTTCCCCAAATACTTGTCAAAACACCAAGAAAGGTCCGGGTAAGAGCACGAAATCATTCTTAAGAAATATTTGTAGTAAAAAAAGTTTTGCTCAAAAAAATGTTTCAGTCCACAAAAAGAAAAGTAATTTAAATGGAAAGGAGAGACCCATCACAAATGTTACTGGTAGAGGAAGAGATAACTCTGTGCATGATAGTAGAAGGAAACAACAGTTTAGGGACATTCGAAATCGAATGTTCCGTAATAGGATATTAGTTAATTTATTGAAAAATATTAAAAAGAAAGGCCAACAGAAAGCGGCATTTTATAAGAAGAAGAAAAATGTAGAGAAAATTATTGATCATGCTTTTGAAATTAAGCGAAAGTTGTTTATTTTGGTAATCAATAGAATTAGGAAACTAAGCAAAGTAATTTCTGATTTCAAAACAAAAAGTAGATGGAAGAGAGTAGTAAATCGTACTAACTTTTGTGAAGTTTTTTTCGGAGAATGGATGCATAGTTCAAGTTGTGAGGCATTTTTTAATGAGGAGAGTTATTTTCAGGATAATGATTTGGTGTTTGCAGTTGACACCAGTGGTCGAGCTTATGAAGTGAAGGATGGTTGTCCAGTTGAAAAAGAACAACTTGTGACAACAGAGACAGAAGAGGCGCTAAGTGATGAGGTTTTAGGAAGACGTCCTAAGGGTCCTGTGTACATTTGGAAGTGTAGTTCTATTTGCAGTGTGCGACAGGTTTCCATCAATTTGCTTTGTGATTTTATACGGACATTTAATAAGAAAAGTTTGAAGCAGAAAATGAAGTTGTTGCAAGATTTAGATCCTTGCAGAGTGAGACAAATGACAGGTTTGCGTGGTCATTCACTGGCTTGTCTTTCCAGGAGAGTATGCCAGAGTGTTTTTCATCATTTCAGGATGCTAGCAGTGCATCATAATAAAGTGAGAAAATTAGTGAGAATGTTGTATTATGCTAAGAGTCCAGCAATTATGCTTAAACAATTATGTGCTGCTCTTTTGCATGGTTGTGAAATAGATGTGAAGAATATTTGTGAAGAAATTGAGTTTTGTTACTTTGGTAGTAAAGATGAGAATGTTCAAATTGACCCTGAAGTAGAGGGTAATGTTGAAGATAATGTACAGGTTTCCAGTACAGATTATTTTCAGAAGGAAATTGCCACGTTTCAGATGAAATCAAGTGAGAGGCCTAATTTCACTTGTGTATGTTGTCGACGCACTTATTATAAGAATCAGACTAAGTTAGTGGATTTATATGCAAAAAGTGAAAGGGAAAATAATAGTGAATGGAAGGATTTTGCCACATACTTGATGGTAGAAAATTGTTTTGATTTGGGAGTGGACCAACGTGTGTGTACTTATTGTTGTAACAAATTAAACCAAAACCAGATGCCTGCTAGGGCGGTTCATAATAATCTGGAATTGGTTGAGATTCCTTCAGAATTGAAGGATTTAAATACTTATGAATCTATTTTGATTCAAAGTATCCATCCCTTTCAGGCTATTGTAAGAATGGAGCCAAAGACAGGGAAGTTGCCTCCAGCAGATTTACAGAGAGGATTAAAGGGAAGAGTTGTTTTATTGCCTCTAGATTTGAACAAAAACATTAACACAATTGGAATAGAAAAAGTGGAAGAGGAACCTCTGGTTATCTTGGTTAATGGGGTTCCGACAAAGAATAAGAAAATATGGCAAGATTTAGTGGATGTTAGGAAAGTCAAAAAGGCAACAGTGTATTTGAAGAAAAATAATAAGTACTATAAGAATGTATATGTTGCAGAAGAGGAAGTAAGTGATGAAGAGGATAGCGATTTGTGTGCTGGCCAAATTGAGAAAGTAGAGGCCTCTAAAAGTGAAGAAATATATGAACATTATAGTGTTCATCCTTTGCATTCCAAGGAAGTCATGGGGAATGCTATTGAGTTGTTTCAAATTAAACAAGCCAAAGGGAGTCCCATTAGTGTTTGGGAGGAAAGTTTGGAAGCTCGGTGTTTCCCACAGCTATTTCCCACAGGTCAAGGAGGAAGATATGATGAGCGACCTCATCAAATTCCTGCGTCTGAATACCAGACTTTACGATTGTATGCAGAAGATCCTAGGTTTCGGCAATGCATTCCCTATTTGTTTCATCTCTTGTTTGAAAGCGATCTGTCAGGACTGTCATATGCAGTGAACCACATTTTAAAAAGTGGTATACAGATGCAAAACATCTCGGCAAGTGACTTTATGCATAAAGTCAATGTCCAAGACAGTATTTTGGATTCTCACTTAATTAATCTCATGGCGTGTCAGCGTGGTACTAATGAGTACTGGTACCGTCGTCATGGTGATTTAAAATGTATGCTGAGGAACTTAGGAACTCCGACATGGTTCCTCACTCTGAGCTGTGCCGAGTATGGCTGGGAAGACTTACTTGAATTTCTACGAGAGGCAAATGGAAATATTGAAAACATTGAATTCAAGACACCTGGAGAACTGTGTTCTTTGGATCCAGTGAATGTATGCAGGTACTTCAATCATAGATTTGAAGCTATGATGTCTTTCATCACAAATAAAAAGAATCCACCTCTTGGAGAGGTGTTGGATTTCTTCTGGAGAAAGGAGTACCAAGCAAGAGGTGCCCCTCATATACATATGTTGTTGTGGATCAAGGATGCACCTAAATTTGGAACAGATCCGGATGACTTAGTGATGAATTTCATAGAACAGTATTCTACGTGTGCTGTTCCAAACGCAACGGAGAAGAAAAGTCTAAGAGAACAAGTTCTACGTTTCCAAAGCCATCGTTGTGGAAAGTACTGTCGTCGTAAATTCAGAAACAAGGACAAGTTCTACACCAAATGTCGTTTCAACTTTCCACGACCGGTGATTTCTAAAGGAAGAGTGAACAGTTTGATGTCTTCGCTGCGACATAATGTGACGAGGAAATCACCCAAGAATACATACAATTTGAAAAGGAACGAAGAGTCCAAGTACATCAATGACTACAACCCAGTGATTTTGTCCATGTGGAATGCTAACATGGATATACAGTTTGTGGCTGACAACTGTATGGCTGTGGCTCGGTATGTGACATCTTACATCACCAAAAAAGAAAAGACCGAACTGAAGGATATGTGGGAGGACATTTCCCATGAAAAGAGCCTCAGCAAGAAGTTGTACAGTTTCAGTCTGAAGATGTTGTCGCATCGAGAAATCGGAGCTTACGAATGTTCTGATCGATTGTCTTCAGCAAGTCTCTATGCCAAATCCAGGAGTCTCGTTTGGGCGAGTCTTGGTCTTGCTGCAACGCGAAATCGAGTTCTAAAACCTGTCCGGGAAATTGAGTATTTGGCAGAAAAGGAACCAAACAGTACCGACATTTTGAAGACCAACATGTTGGATACATATTATCCAAATCGAAGCAGTCACCTTGAGAATGTTTGTCTATATGAGGTTCTCCAAAATTATATATTCAAGAGGAACATCAAAGAAGATATTGAGAAAGGAGTGTATGCTGTAATTGGAAGTGAGGGATGCCTGGTCAAGCAAAGAAAATGCCAATTAGTAAACCATCGAAAATTGAGTGGTGAATCTCCAGAAAAAAAGGAGTTTTTTTATTTAGCACTTTTGCAACTTTTCAAGCCTTGGCGTGCAGAAGAGGAACTGCTTGGAGATTTCCTCTGTTACGAAGACTCTTTCAATGCAGCCAAGGAGTCCATAGAATGTCCTGCTTTTTCTAAATATCAAGAAATGCTAACTTTGGAAATTGAGCAGGAAGCAACGATTGCAGCCGAGATTGCCAGAGACAGTTCTCAGGACAGTCAGAGTTCTGTTTCATTGAGTCAAGATCCACTTGGAGGACCTATTATCGAAAATGAAGCTGCCACTGCTATGAATGAAGTAGAAAGAGCCATGGCACATGCTCAGGAGGATTCAGTTAACTTAGAAGACTTGGAAAAACAACTCAACGTTGAGCAGAGGAAAATATATGATGAAGTTACCAAGGAAATTGAGCACGGATTAAGTCATGAGAAGAACAAGTGCTCATGTACATCGTTGAAGCCTGTCCGACTGTACGTGAGTGGAGAAGCGGGAACTGGAAAAAGTTTCCTCATTAAAGCAATCTCTTGTTATTTTTCAGGAAAGGACTGAGTCATCGCTGTCTTGTGTTGTCACCGCTCCTACTGGACTGGCAGCACATAACATTAAAGGTATTACTTTGCATCGTCTACTGATGCTGCCGGTGGAGCATGACAACAAATTACAATACAACAAGTTATCTGGAGATGCTTGCTGTGAAGTTTCAAGAGTCTTGAGGAAAATGAAACTACTTATCATTGACGAAGTAAGCATGGTTTCCAATGTCATGCTTGCCTTTGTGCATTTGAGAATGCAAGAAGTACTTAAAACTGAATATGATGTGTTATTTGGTGGGAAACACATCATTGTTTTCGGAGATCTTCTGCAGCTGACACCAGTAAAAGGTCAACCTGTGTTCAAAATACTCACGCATGAAGATACCAGGAAGTGCCTAGGGAGCATTGGCAACGTCAATATATGGTTAAACTTCAATTATGCTGAACTGCATCAAAATATGAGTCAGGCAAAGGATGAAGATTACAAGAATATTCTACAAGATATTAGAATTGGAAAAGTGACCGAGCATGGGAAAGAAGCTTTAAATGCACGATTACTGTCAAATTTATATCCCAAACAAGAGATTGTGCCTGAGAATATTTTTCAGAAAATTACTGAGAAGAAATCCGGGATATGTCTCATGCCAACTCTTGCAGAATGTGCCATCTTCAACAACAAAATGTTGAATTTAGAAAAGCAAGAGATTGTGAAACTTGAAGCTATCGACAAATTAGAGCATATGGGATCAACAATTATTTTGTCAGACAATTTGAAATCAAAATTGGATTCATTAGAGATGACTATATCTAAAACAGCGGGTTTTGAAAAGACTTTGAATGTGTGTTTAAATTGCCGAATCATTTTGAGAAGGAATTTACATGTAGAAAGAGGTCTGGTAAATGGATCAATGGGTAATGTTGTTGATTTTGAGAAATACAGAAATAGAGATGGAGTAGAATTTTTAAGAATTAAATTTGATGGCATTGAGGAAGTACAGCAAATTGGTCGTTGTTCTGCTAGGTTTTTGCTTGTTAAAGACTTATATGTTCGCCGTAAACAGTTTCCTGTTTGCTTGGCATATGCGGTGACAATCCATAAATCGCAAGGTTTAAGTGTAGACTGTGCATTGGTGAATATTGGCAGTTCTGTGTTCAAGGAGGTATGGCATATGTGGCATTGTCACGAGTTAGAACTTTATCGGGATTGTACTTGATTGACTGTGATGTCACAAACATTTGTGCGGATCTAGATTGTGTTAAGGAATACAATAGGTTAAGAAGAGAGTATGCGCCACATTTGCCTCAATATCCTTTGTTTGAGAAACGTGTGGTAGGCCGGAAACGTATAAATAGCAGTAATAGTAGGGAGGTTGTTGCAAAAAGACTAAAAGTCAATGAACCGAAAATTGTTAGCAGAAAGAAAGTGGATTCTGTTGAAGATGTTGTCGGTTTTCAATTTGAAAACAGTTCTGGTGTCAACTGCTATGCAAATGTAGTGGTTAATGTTCTCTTTTCACTAGAGAGTTTAAAAGAACAGATTCTGTTGAATTCAGAACAAATTTTATGCTGTTTGTTGAATTCTGTTTTCGTAAAATGTAGCACTGATCGAACAAAAGTAGAAAGTGTGTCTGAAGTTCGTTATCTGTTAGATGAATGTTCAGGTCAAACAGACTTCTCTGAAAATAATCAGCAAGATTGTCAGGAGTTTTAATGTATATGCTTGATATATTGCAAGATGAGGGTGTAGATGTAGATCACCTGTTTGGGCTTTCTTATCAATGGCAGCATGACTGCGAGAATTGTAGGGTATCAAGTACTACTAGTGTAGACTCAGAAAGATTTATATATTTAACTTTGCCAGACAGTAAATCAGTCTCCTTTAATAAGCTAGTAAATGCAGCGGATCACAACATGGAGTGTAGCCAATGTAAATCTGAAATGATGTCAACATTACTTATACGTAGATATGGACAGTATGTCATTTTAATGATGCAACGATGTAGGCCTGATGGATCAAAATTGTCAACTTTAATAAAAAATTTTGTGGCTTCTCAGCTTTCAATATCAGGAAGGACTTTTGTAACTGTAGCAATTATCTATCACGATGGTCCTTCAACAACTTCAGGACATTATACAGCTTATTTAAAGTCTCGAAACGGCTGGTCATTCTGCAATGATTCCGTTGTAACTTTCAAAAAAAAATTGCCGTTTGACCTTAAAAATTCTTACCTGGTGTTTTTAAAACCAAAATTTTAAAGAAAGAATCTCGGGATTTCCTGTGAAGAATTGCAAAATGTTCATGAAGTTGAGGGAATGTAAGTCTGCAAAGCTGTCTAGATTATTGGTCCAAAACTTTTAATTATAATGTCATTTTGTAAAATCCGACTATATAAACCTGATGCAAGTAAGTCTGCTTCATAGTAAGCAGTATCAGTGTCATAGGAAAAGGAGAACATGAGTGACAAAGAAGGGTAAGATATTAGTAGTCCAGGATTGTGAAAATTATCTTAAATGTTTTCTTTTTGAAAGTTGCGAAAATAGAAAATGACGGGATTTGATTGGAAGAATTACAAGACTTGTGAATAGCTGCAACATGATTTGGCCAAGTGGAAACATGTGGTAGAATGTGAGAAGTCTTTTCTTGTATGTAACATATTTTTCGAATCGTTGGAGGTTTTCTTTCAGAAAGTGGCGGGCTGACAATATTTATAGCACAACACAGTGGACGCTGTTCATAGGACATCCTTCGACGTCATTGAAAGTAAGTTAATTTTAAGGAGTTTTGAATTCAGATTTCTTATGTTGAATGGGTTTTTTAAACACAATCATTTTGATTGTGTTTTTTTTTTTCCCGCTGTTACATGATGAATACCTTCAAGTCACTGATTTAAGTGAAATTTGATACATTCTGAGAACAGCAAAAATAAACCATTTAACATGTATAATTAATGTTCTGCTTTTTGTACTTATGATATACATTTAGAAATGTGAGGTAGATATGGAGAAACTGAGTCTTCTGTAAGTGTCAATGTTAATGCTTACAGAGCTGTACTTCTGGGTACAGTTTTTTTTTTAAAAAAAATGAATAGGCCTCACCTCAAAGAAAGCTCTTGAAAGCACACATCTTATTTGCATCCTGAAACAATCATTTAAAATGTTAGACTCAATTTTATGATGGCTTTACATCTTTTTTGCGCTGCTATTGCATCACTATTGTGAGACATTAGCAGTGCAAAAGAAGCACCATGTTCCAAAATAGGCCTCAGTTCATCAACATCAAGATACAGTTTGTTTAAAATATATATGTTTAGGATTGTGTAGGGGACGTAGAGAAGCAGAGGCTTCTGTAAATGTCAAAGTTGTTGAAAAACTGTTTGTTCTTGAACCTTTTCCCTTGTCTTTTCTAATTTTTAAATACATGTTTTAATAGTTTTGGAAATGTTTGTTCATCTCTTTTACAGATTGAAAGTATGAAAAAATATTTTAAAAAGGTAACAAGAATTATAAGGTAAATGTTTTCTACTCTTTTTACCCGCAATGCACTGCTGATAATGTCACTGACCATGTCATGAATGATGTAATATGTGACATCATCAGCAGTGGATTGCGGGTGCGCGATATATAGTTAGCGCAACTAACTATATATGGAATTTCAATGGTTTTATGCGAGTAAAATAAGGTTTTGTAAATGCAAATCCCTAACTATATATGGTCTATAACCTATGGTTTTTTCAGTGAATTTTCAAGGTTTTGTAAATGCAAATTCCTAACTATATATGGTCTATAACCTATGGTTTTTTCTGTGAATATATATATATATATATATATATATATATATATATATATATATATATATATATATATATATATATATATATATATATATATATATATATATATATATATATATATATATATATATATATATATATATATGTATGTATATATATATATATATATGGTTATAGTTAGGACCTTGTTGGGAAATTCTGTCGAAAGGGTGAGCAAATTTCTGTTGCAGGCAATATATTATTGGAAATGCTTACAGGAAATGCTCTACATTAGAACTAAAGTAACTGTCTTGGAACAGTAAAGCTACCCAGAGTAAAACCACTGCCTTCTGTTTAGGTCGAGCCGAGACAGAGGGCATGCACTGCCTTTCAACATGCTATGCTATATTTACTGTACAGGCTTACAGCTAGCCCATTGCTTTTTTATTAGTTAATTTGATTCACCTTTAAAATTGCTTCCTTGCTACTGGTTAATCCTGTCTCCTCATCTCTCCTTTTTGTCTTCAGTTTACTTCGACAGAGCACCTCCCATCCACCGGTTTTCTAACCTTTTCTGTTTAAGGCCAATTTTTGGGAACTCTTTTTTATTATTTGTTTCTTGCTCGCTCTTTGGTGCGTGATCAGCTTCAACTCCCATCCCTGCTTGCATTTCACCATGCCGTGTCGTACCCCCACAACCACGTCCCACTCCTTGCTGTCATTTATTTTCAGTGCGTTGGCACACAGCGAGTTCACTTAATCTCTTCGGGGTGTGCCATCCTCCCACCACCACATCCCGCCTGCATTTTCAGTGCTTCAGCACCATCGCTGCTTGTTTAACAATTTATTTTACTGTTGTTATGTTGGTTCCAACAACATGTAGTATTGCTCAGCTGCAATGTTTTCCCCAGCTCTCCTGAAATCCCTAAATTTGAATATTTTGAAGTATTGCAGCTTCGCTTCCTTATTTGGTCGTAGCAGCTATTGTTTGTGTTGTTCCTAAATTCAGCTAAAGCTGCACTTGCGGCCTTGCCCCTTTTTTGTTGGGCTCCACCTGCCTCAGCATCACTCAACCTCTTTCAGGTTACCAGGGTCTAAAGTCCATAGCGTTTTTTGTACAACACATCCAGGGTACAAGAAGGTAGGGAGGCTTGCAGGAGTGACTTGAAAGCTGGTACTACACCAGCCCCCCCTGATTCCTCTGCTGTCCTTTGCTCTTCTGTACTCTTCTAGACATTCCTGCCTCCCCTTTCCCACTCTGTACCTCGATTTTTTTTCCCATCTCAGGTTTGACTTTTGTCAGCCCCCATTGTGCAGCATTTTTTCCTGCTGCTTTCCCTGATGCTTCCCACTTCCCAGGGCCTCTCCCTTTCCCAAAACCTACTTAATGGAGGCCCCATCATGGCCCCATTGTGCAGGTCATGCACCAGCTTCTCCTGACGCTTCTGCCATCCTGAGCTCTCCTGTGCTAACCTAGGCATTCCTGCCTCTCCTTCCTGCTCTGTGCTTCGAATTTATTTTTCCCCCTCAGGTCTTACTCTTGTCAACTCTCACCGTGCTGCAATTTTTCCTGCTGTTTTACTTAACCCCTCCCAGGGCCCCTTCCACCCGCAGTACCTACTTAATGGAGGCTGAATGCGGACATACTGCCAGAGCATCAAAGGCAGCCTTGTCTGCGCCTGTCCACCCCTGGAATGCGCCCAGGGCCCGGAACCCATGTCTGACTGCCCTCAACCAGTACACCACCAACGAGCTGCAGTTCCTCAAGCCCAGGAGAGAAACCAAATGCTGCAGTGCCTCACAGAGAACCATAGAAGGACCTTTTACCTGCCAGCACTGTTGCTTCACTTGCGACTTCAAGACCCCTGTGTCTCAGACCCAGCTGATACCCACAGAAATCTGGGAAATCATGACCATTAGCACTCCTAACATGAAGTTCATCACAAAAACATGGCTCATCGCTCTTTGGCGCCCAACATCACCACTGCAATGCTGACTGGATACAAGATGCTTCAGCGCAACCATCCGGCCAGACACAGTGGACACTTCACCATCATCCACAAGGGCACCCTACAATGCACCACCACAGAGGACCACAATAGGACAATCATGGAGCATCTCAACTTTCAGATCAGAATAGATGTTAAACTTATAATCATCGAACGCTGGCTTACAGACCCCAGGATCCCTATCCTAGTTTTGGCAATGCCATCCTGAACTGCATCAACCCCCTGGCATTCGGCTCCAACCAATACATCTTTGTGGAAGACCTGAACTTCGACCACCAAGACCCCAATGACACTAATTCAGCCATTGTTCTGGAGAACATGAACAACATCAGCCTCTTGCAGCTGATCCTCACCGCAACGCACATTACAGGAAACACACTAGACCTTATCTCCTCCAGTGACAAGATCACGGTCTCCTATGAAACTAGGCTAACCTTGACAGACCACATCATAATGACCTTCAATCAATCAATCAATCAATCAATCAATCAATCAAAGACATTTATAGAGCGCACTACTTACCCGTAGGGTCTCAAGGCGCTTAGGGGGGGGGGGGTGCAGTTACTGCTCGAACAGCCAGGTCTTGAGCTTCTTCCTGAAGGAGAGGTGGTCTTGGGTCAGGCGCAGGTCGGCCGGGAGGGAGTTCCAGGTCTTGGCGGCCAGGTAGGAGAAGGACCTTCCTCCTGTAGTCGCTCTACGGATGCGTGGGATGGCGGCGAGGGTGTGGCTGGCAGATCGGAGGTGGCATTTGGGAGCGTAGAAGTTGATCCGGTTGTTGAGGTAGCTCGGGCCTTGATCGTGTAGGGCTTTGTGTGCGTGGGTGAGGAGACAGAAGGTGATTCTTTTGTTGACAGGGAGCCAGTGCAGGTCTCTCAGGTGTCCGGAGATGTGGCTGTTTCGTGGGATGTCGAGGATGAGTCTGGCTGAGGTGTTCTGGATCCGCTGGAGTCTCTTCTGGAGCTTGGCGGTGGTTCCGGCGTAGAGGGCGTTGCCGTAGTCCAGTCGGCTGGTGACGAGGGCCTGGGTGACGGTCTTCCTGGTCTCCGTGGGGATCCACCAGAAGATCTTCCGTAGCATGCGCAGGATGTTGAAGCACGACGAGGAGACGGCGTTGACTTGTCTGGTCATGGAGAGGGAGGAGTCCAGGATGAAGCCCAGGTTGCGTGCGTGGTTCGTCGGTTTGGGTGCGGTGCCCAGGGCGGGGGGCCACCAGGAGTCGTCCTAGGCGGAGGGCGAGGAGCCCAGGATGAGGACCTCCGTCTTGTCTGAGTTCAGTTTCAGGCGGCTGGTCGTCATCCACTCGGCTACATCTTTCATTCCTTCGTGCAGGTTGGCTCTGGCGGTGGCGGGGTCGTTGGTCAGGGAGAGGATCAGCTGGGTGTCGTCGGCGTAGGAGATTATGTTGAGGTTGTGCTGGCGTGCGATGGCCGCGAGGGGGCTCATGTAGACGTTGAAGAGGGTAGGGCTCAGCGAGGATCCTTGAGGGACGCCGCAGATGACTTCGGTGGCCTCTGACTTGTACGGTGGTAGGCGGACTCTCTGTGTTCTTCCGTCGAGGAAGGAGACGATCCATTCCAGTGCCTTCTCCTGGATTCCGACATTGCTGAGGCGCTGCACTAGGGTGCGGTGGCAGACCGTGTCGAAGGCCGCGGAGAGGTCTAGGAGGATGAGGGCCGCTGTTTCTCCGTTGTCCATCAGGGCTCGGATGTCGTCGGTGGCGGCGATGAGGGCGGTCTCGGTGCTGTGGTTGGCTCGGAAGCCGGACTGTGAGGGGTCGAGGGATCCGTTCGTCTCGATGAAGGTGGCCAGCTGTTTGTTGACGGTCTTCTCGATGACTTTGGCTGGAAATGGGAGTAGCGAGATGGGGCGGTAATTCTTGAGTTCGGTGGGGTCTGCTGTAGGTTTCTTGAGTAGAGCGCTGAGTTCGGCGTGCTTCCAGCTCTCGGGGAAGGTGGCGGTGTTGAAGGAGTTGTTGATAATGTCCCGCAGGTGGGGTGCGATGACAGTGTCGGCCTTGTTGAAGACGTGGTGAGGGCAGGGGTCGGTCGAAGATCCAGAGTGGACGGAGTTCATCATGCGGACGGTGTCTTCGGTGCTGATCGGAGTCCAGGCTCGGAGGGTGGTGGTGGGTGGCGTTGCTGTGGTCGTGGCGTGGGTCGGTTGAGTGCTGAAGCTGTTGTGTATGTCCGCGATCTTGTTGTGGAAGTAGGAGGCGAGGGAGTTGCAGAGGTCTTGCGAAGGGGTGATGTTGTTGTTTCCGGCGTTGGGGTTGGCGAGCTCTTTCACGATGTTGAAGAGTTCCTTGCAGTTGTGTGCGTTGTTGTCCAGTCGGTTCTTGAAAGCTGTTTTCTTGGCGGCGCGGATCAGTTGGTGGTGCTTCCGGGTGGCGAGCTTGAGGGTGGTCCTGTTGTTCGGCGTAGGTTCCTTTCTCCAGACTTTCTCAAGGGCTCGGCAGTTCTTCTTGGAGCTCTTGAGTTCGTCGGTAAACCATGGGGCTTTCTTGCTGCCGGGTCTGCTGGGCGGGGTCCTCATAGGGGCGAGTTCGTCTGCGCAGTTGCTGATCCACTTCGTGAGGTTGTCGGCGGCCTGGCTGGGGTTCGCTGAGCTGGCAGGAGGGTGCTGGCTCAGGGAGGCGGCGAGCTGGTCGGCTGTGATCTTGTTCCAGCTTCTGCGGGCGACCTGTTGCTGGTGGTGGTGGATCGTCGTTCTTTCGAAGGTGAAGTGGACACAGCTGTGGTCCATCCAGTGGAGTTCTGTGGCGTGGCTGAAGGCGATGTCTTTGCTGGATGAGAAGACGGCGTCGAGTGTGTGTCCGGCGAGGTGGGTGGGGGTGCTCACCAGTTGCTTGAGTCCAAGGTTGGCGAGGTTGTCGAGCAGGGTGCTGGTGTTGCGGTCGTTGTTGTTCTCCAGGTGGAAGTTGAGGTCCCCCAGGAGGATGTAGTCAGCGGAGGGGAGGGCGTGTGGGCTGATGAATTCGGCGATGTCCTCGCTGAATTGAGTGCGTGGTCCCGGGGGTCGGTAGATCTGGGTGCCTCTGAGGGTGGTCTTCGGGTCGGTGTGGATCTGGAAATGCAGGTGTTCGGCGGTGGTTGGGGTGTTGTCGGTGCTGGTCGTGATACGGATGGTGTTCCTGTGGATGATGGCGATGCCTCCACCCACCTGGTTGGCGGTGCGGTCCCTCCGGATGATCTTGTAGCCCGCCAGCTCTGCAGAACCCGCATCCAAATTGCCCATCCAAGCCTTGCCAAAACAAGAGCAGAGACACAAAACCCCTCTGCAGTTCCGCCCTTAAAGAAACCAATCTAGATCTCTCTGACACCCTTGAACACTATGCCCAAAACGTCTAAAATTGGATCTCCACTGCCACTGACTCCGTCGCCCCCAGGAGAAACACCACCAGCAGCAGACCCATCAAGCATGCCAGCTGGTTCGCCTCTGTACTTGCAACCCTCAAACGTGACTGCTAGAGACTGGAAAGACACTGGCGCTGCAATAAGAACCCAACCGACCTCTTCACCTTCAGGTCCACCCTCAATAACTACCACCACCAGCTTAGAGAGGCCAAGAAGAATACCGTCACCATCCGCGTCAAAGTGAGTGCAAACCATACCAAGGAATTCTTCATCATCATCAGAGAGTTCTCCTCCCCAGCCTCCGAAAAGAACTGAGTCTACCCTTGGGCGTGTCCCTCTGCCACAGCTTGGTGGACTACTTCCACCAGAAGATCACAGGCATCTACAGCAACTTCAACCCACAACCCACTGACCTCACCCACCTCTGCACACCTACTGATGCAACCCCAGCCACCGACTCACCAACTAGAAACAGCTCTCAATCCAAGACACCACCACCATCTACAAACTAGGAAGAAAAGAAAACAGCATCAGCCCCACAGAGATCCTCAAATCTGTTATCACCACAGCCACCGCTCCCAACGCATGAAAACATGTGGAGGTCAAGCCGCTCCTGAAGAAACCCTCCGCCGACCCCACCGAGCTCAAGAGTTACCACCCCATCTTGATTTCCCCTTTCTCTGCCAATGTCCCAGAGAAAGCCATCAATGACTAGCTCACAGAGAACCTCAGAGGAAACAACCTGCTCAATGCCTCCAAATCCGGCTTCCAATCTAACCACAGCACAGAGACCGCTCTGATGCAGCAACAGACAAATTCAAAGGCCTCCTAGACAAAGATGAAACAGCAGCACTCATACTCGTCAGTGGCATTCAACCCCATCTCCTGCCACACCTCCATCATCAGACTCCACCACACCAGCCTCCAAGACAATGCCCTCAACTAGATCTCCTCCTTCTTCTCCGTTTGAACTCAGAGTATCCATGTACCTCCCTTCTCCTCTGTACACAGAAACATAATCTGTGGCATCCCCCAGGGCTCTTCCCTCAGTCCCACCTACTTTAACATCTACATGATGCCACTAGCAGACATTGTCCATGCCCACGGACTCAACGTCATCTAATATGGAGATGATATGCAATTTTCCTATCCCTCACAGAAGACCCCAACAACATTATAGCCATCTTCCTGATGTAAATAATTAATTTACTCTCTTAATTTCTATGCAGGTAAGTACTTAATCAATAATAACTCAGATCGGAAAGAAAAAAACCAGAGTCCGTGGTGTTAGAGTTCTTAGGGGTTTTATTCCTTAAAAAGGAATGGTCATGACCAGGATATCGGATTCTGACCACCACAGGGGTGTCAGAAGGGATAGAGCACTCCATTTTATTGACAATACATAGCTTATATACTTAATTCATATCATAAGCAACAGTGCAAGAGGCGTAACAGCTGAGAGAAGACAAGATAACAGTATACACGTGGTACTAGTACGTAATCAAGAGGCGTGAACTGGAGGTGTGTGCTAGAAACGTCACTGATAGGTGTCACAGGTGGGTGGCACTAAGCAGAAATGTGGCAATGTCAGCAGAAATCGGAAGCTTGGATGCGCGCGCAGCTGCATGACGTGTGATTGGAGGGGTGCAGGGGACTTGACATTTACCCTGACGGAAAGAGACAGAAGTCTGGCATGTCAGATCAACTTGTACTTCTATCATATCTGATATCTGATGTTTAGGAACCATATTATCTGGGCGGAAAGGTCTCTAGGGCAGAAACTATTCTATGCTAACTGTGGATGCGTGTATAAGCGCCTAAGTGTCTGCATGAGAAGCGTGGGGGCACGGGGCCTTCCATGGAAGCATGGTAACAGAGGCTATGAATTACTTGCACTGAGACAGGTCGGCCCTTTGGCTCTGCAGCTGGGGAGGATGTTTACTGAAGCTAGTAGGCAGGAATGCATTTTCGAGGAGCAGAACAGATAACTCGAAGGTTATAGTCAGTCTTGGCAGAAAGCAGGCTGAGCTGAGCGCGAGGGGCCGCGCTGGAAGTAAGTCAGAGTTCACGGGTACAGAGGCAGCCTGGGCAGAGGCTGTCAGAGTCAAAAGCCAGGAAAGAGGCTCGATGGCAGAAATTCAGGGCCTACTTTGCCAGAGCAGGAAAACATGTAAAGTACACTACAAAAAGACGGTGGCATAGCATACTTAGGAACGGACTATATAATCCATTCAGGGTGGATCTGAAAGAGGACAAGTTAACGTTGGACGCAAATGTATTTGCGTCTTCATAGCTGACACAGGAGGGAAGTTACATGCACTTTAAGCTGGTACATGGAGTCGGTGGGGTACGCGCTAGGGAACATAATATGACCAAAAATTTATATTTCCTCATTCCGACATACCATGTCTGACGTCACCACATGGATGAAGTCCAACTGTCTAAAGCTCAAATTGGAAGTACTCATCTTCGGGAATAAACCGTCTTCCTGGGATGATACTTGGTGACTTACCGAGCTCGGCCCCATGCCAACACCCACCAACCATTCGTGTAACCTCAGAATCATCCTGTACAGCCAACTGACCATGAAGCAACAGGTCAATGCCATATTCTCTTTCTGCTTCCCTACCCACCGCATGCTCTGCATCATTTTCAGATGGATCCCCTCCTCCCCCAGGAAAACAGTCACGCAAGCACTTGTATCCAGCCCCCTTAGCTACAGCAATACAGTGTATTCTGGAGCCTCCAAACAGCTCCTCAACCACCTCTAAACCACCCAGAACACCAAAGCAAGACTCAACCTCCCCTGTCCAAAAAAGATTCATTTTTAAACTTCTGACACACACCTATAAAGCCCTTCACAACTCCAGACCAGCCCACATCAACCCCCACCTGATGCTCCACCAACCTACCAGAGAGCTCCGCTCCACGTCCTTCACCTTGACACACATGACCTACATCCATCAGAGCAGCTGCGGAGATCGCTCCTTTTCCTACCTTGTTGTCAAGCCCTGGAACGACCTCCTACTCCATTTGCAAACCACTCACTTCCTGGAAGAATTCAGGAAGAAGCCCAATACATGGCTGTTTGACCAAGGCTTACAGAACCCCAGCACCTGGAGACCCCTACTCTAATAGGCAAACTCACCACGCTTTGCGGGTCCTTCGCCCTGTCTCGAGGCGGCCATCTTTGGTGAGGGAGAGCAGTGGGGTAGTAGTCCTTTGTTGATCTTGCTCGCTGTCTACTTAGGCAGGCAAGTTTGGCAGCGCGTTCTCTCCAGCGTGTGGCGCTATTGTGGTAGTGTGTGTGTGGTGGCAGCTCCTCTGCTTTTAACTTCCCGTTTTTTCTATTTAATTTAAAAATTGTTTTAGGCACTTTTACCTTGTTCTTAAAGCCTGGCCCACATACCCCCACCTCTGTCACCCTTTACTTGCACTCTAATAGGCAAACTCACCGCGCTTTGCGGGTCCTTCGCCCTGTCTCGAGGCGGCCATCTTTGGTGAGGGAGAGCAGTGGGGTAGTAGTCCTTTGTTGATCTTGCTCGCTGACTACTTAGGCAGCCATGCTGACACGCAGCGGCCACGCGCAGCAGGGACGACGTAATGACGCCGGAGTTACGCCAGAGTTCAGCCCGTCTGTGCCCGTCCGGGCCCGGACGGGCCTAGGGCCTGTCACTATGCCCATCTCCTCGGCGCCACCTACCAATAGGTATCATTATGAGAGGGAGGCTCTCCTGTCCTTTCGTCCGTCCCACCCTTCCACCTGCTGTTTCGCACTAGAGGTAATTACTCCCTTTCTACCGTGCAGAGCCTGTAGCACCGGTCATAATTCTGTGGCTGTGAAGTCTGCTCTTTCCATCGCGCTATTGAATTGCCGGTCATTGCCGAGTCACGCCATTGAGATTAACTCTCTCATTCTGGACCACGAGCTCGATGTGCTGTTTCTCACCGAGACCTGGCTTTCCCCCAGCTCGGGCCCTGATATGGTCAGAGCACTCCCTCCAGGCTATCTTATATCCCACCTAGACAGACCTGTGGGGAGGGGAGGAGGAGTTGCTATCCTCTTTAGAGACACGCTTGCTTGTAAGGTTCAGAACGGAGGGGTGGCTAATTGTGGGAGCTGTCAGTTAACCCTCCGTTTGTCATCTACGGTGTCTCTGACGGGCCTGTTGATTTATCGCCCGCCTGGCTCTCTGGGAAATTTCCCCAATTCCTTCCTAGAAACAACGACTCTTCTTGCTTCCTCAGCCACCAACTTTGTGGCTCTTGGGGATTTTAATATCCATCTTGACGACCCCTCTAACGCCCCGGGAGTAGATCTGTTGGATGATCTCAAAGCGTTCGGAATCACTCTGGCCAACCCGGGGACGACCCATGAAAAGGGTCACCTGCTTGACCCCATATTCTCTAACCTGGGCCACTTTATTCCAACTCCGGCGCTGCCCCTGCCCTGGACAGACCATTTCTTGGTGTCCGCAGTGTGGCAATTTGATAATCTAGCTGCAATGGTCCCAAGGGTCCACACTTTGGAAAGAGCCTGGTCGAGGCTCTCGATTGACACCTGGTCGGCACATTTGGAGGCAACGCGGCCCCCTCCTGGTTCTAACCCGTTAGTCGCGGAAGCGAATGTACACACTTGGCTTACGGACTCGTTAGATATCCTTCTTCCCAAAAAGAAACAACTTATGAAGGGGAAGAGAGTGGGTTCGGCGCCGTGGTATACGCCCGAATTGAGATCCCTAAGGAAGGGATGCAAGAGGCTAGAGCGGTCCTGGAGGAAGGACTGGTGTGAAACGAAGCGGAAGGATTATCGGGAGGCCCTGAGTATATACAAATCCGCCATTCGTGCAGCAAAATCTGGATTCTTTGAAGAGAGAATAGGCTCCGCGGCCAACTCTTCTAAAGAATCATTCAGAGTTATCAAGGAATTACTCAACATCCCTGAACCCCAGATCATCCATGAGGACCCGTGCAAAAAATGCACAGAACTGGCGTCCTTTTTTAAAACAAAAATTGATAATATACTGGCTTCCCTTCCCCACCCAGGTGAGGTATCTCCCCCGGGTGATATCCCTGGTCCGCAGGGTAGGATGCGATCAGTGGAGCTGACCTCCTTTGGTACTGTTACCATGGAGGAGGTTCTCTTGATTTTGAGGACCATGAAGAGTGGCTCCCCGAAAGATCCGGTACCTGTTAAATATCTTAAACAGGTGGCATCTACCATTGGTGGCCCAGTGACGGACCTTATAAACTTGTCCCTCACTCAAGGGGTAGTACCCCCCAGTTGGAAAGGGGCGGTCGTGAAGGCCCTTTTAAAAAAGCCTAATCTGGACCCCGCCGACCTTGCCAACTTCAGGCCTATCTCGCTGTTGCCGGGCCTTAGTAAGATCGCTGAGAAGCTGGTCAACTGCCGCTTGTCGGACTTCTTGGAGGCCAATTCCCTCTTAGGTGACTCCCAAACCGGTTTCCGTCCCGGTCAGGGGACTGACACCGCCCTGCTGGCGGTTGTGGAGAACGCTAGGAGCATTTTGGATTCAGGGGGATCAGTGGCAGTGATCCTCCTGGACCTCAGTGCTGCTTTTGACACCGTGGACCATCAGGTGCTTCTCCAACGGCTGGCAGGGGTGGGGATCACCGGTCTGGCCCTCAAGTGGTTTGCTTCCTTCTTGGAAGGTCGCACATTCGAGGTATGGGAAGGCCCTGAAAAATCATCTTCAATCCCTCTCCAGTGTGGTGTGCCACAGGGCTCTCCATTGAGCCCTACGTTATTCAACGTCTACATGGCCCCCCTGGAGAGCGTGGTACTGCCACTGGGTATCAAAATCATCAGTTATGCTGATGATACTCAGTTGGTGGTAGGCCTTTCCCAGTCGGCTCACCATCCTGACCGGCTGCACTCGTGTCTGGAGAAGATCTACACATGGATGTGCAGCTCAGCTTTAAAGCTCAACGGCTCCAAGACGGAGCTGATGCTGCTGGGAAACTCCTCTCCATCTCTGTCTCCCAGCAGCTGGCCCGACTGCCTTGGACCTGTACCCACCCCCAAGCAGGAGATTAAGAGCCTCGGGGTCTGGCTTGAGCAGGACCTGTCGTTTAAAACCCATGCCAAAAAGACTGCTGGCGTGTGCTTTGGCCTGCTCCGCTCGGCTCGGAAGATTCTAGCGCTGCTCCCAGCGGCCACTAGGAGACTTCTCATCCAGGGGCTTATCATCTCGCGGCTGGATTTCAGCAACGCGTTGTTCCTGGGTGCTCCAGAATCTACCATGAACAAACTGCAGCAAGTGCAAGTGCAGAATGCGGCCGCCAGGCTTCTGACGGGTATCCCCAGACATCAATCTGCTCGCCCTGCGCTCAAGGCACTGCATTGGCTCCCTGTGAGGGACAGGGTGAAGTTCAAGTCACTCTGTATCGCTCATAAAGTCCTACAGGGGGCAGGTCCACCTATTCTGGGGAAGATGGTTCAGCCCTACAAAGCCCTCCGCTCTCTCCGGTCTGACCACCAACATCTTTTGCAGGTTGGGAGGGTGAAGAAAGTAAGAACTGGTGGCAGAAGGTTCTCTATAAACGTAGCCACTCTGTGGAATTCTCTTCCCCTACAACTCCGCTCGGAAGCCAGTCTGCTTCGGTTCTGCAAGCTTTTAAAAACTTTTCTGTTTTCTGCTTAAACCCCCGCATTACTCTGTAGTTTCATTCCCTGGTGAGCGCTGGGATGCCTTTCTGGTAACCAGGCGCTATATAAAACTCAGAATAATAATATAATAAAAGTCATGTATACAACAACTGAAAAAGCTCAAAGTTCAAACAAGACCTCGAGCTGAGCCAGAGTCAGTCTTCAAGCTTAAGTCTGGTTCTAGATTTCAGTGTCTCGCTCACCTCTACTCCAATCAGTATAATCACTCAAAAACATGTGGGGAAACTAGTCCATGCCCGGGATTCTGTATTCTTTGTTAACAAGTTTGGTTAGTTACAGTTGCATCATAGGGATGTTACTGGACCATGTCATATTTTAACTTCTTTATATAGTTTAACATTCTATTTTGTAAACCATTTTCACTGTGGAGTGGACAAGGCTTGTTTTTTAGACAGTGTTCATGTGAAATAGAGCTTGATTTAACTTGAGATCTGGCAGTACAGAAGATGGCGCAGTCCGTGTATGCAGCATTATAAGGAAATGACCTGGGGTAGTGTCTGCAATAGGGTGACTAACCGCTTGTAAATTTCACGGACTGCCAGTAATTTGGGCCTCTTGTCCATTGTCCGTGGAGGTTTCTTCAACTGACGCATTTTGTCCGTAATTTCAGGCATTGGGGCAAGCTGCCCCCTGCAGAGTTCTGTAACTCTCACTGCAGGGGCCAGTTCACGCTCCTGCTGTGATCAATGGCCTGCAGCCGCCCCTCCCTGACCTTGCTGAGACTGCTATCAGGCCCATCATCATTCTGTATGTCGGCCTAATTATCACATACAGAATGATAGTGGGCCTCTGAGCAGTGACAGCAGTTGCTTGGGCTCCTCCTGCCAGAGCCCAGGGCCTGGCAAACCTCTTTTGTTTATGGGCTCCTGTCACCTCACCAGGGGCCAAGTTTTGAGGAGGTGGAGGTTTCATTTCTGCACGTCTTACCCAGGTGCATTCACTGTTAGCCTCTTAAATTGTCAAACAAGCAGTCATCATCATCATCAAGTTATTCTTTATTCGATAGTTTTAATCATAAAAGACACAATACAAACATAAAAGTGTCATAAAATATCAAATAGGCATGAGAAAAGATAAAAGGAATATACTGATCAGTTCCATATATACTAGAAACATTTACACATACATTTCAGTGCAAAATTTAAGTATCAGCATTATCGAAAGTTTCCTAACATGAATCTAACAATTTAAACCATACCAGGCAATGTAATTAATTAAGTTTAAAAAAAGAGTTGTAAAACAATTACACAGAATTCTATCATAATCGCAAACTGCTCGCAAGTGTACATAATTGGGATGACGGTTCCGATAATATGCAAGCCTTCAAATTTGTTCTGCGTAGTGCCCAGGTCCAAATAAGAAATTTTGCCATAGCAATTACTATGTCTTCTGTAGTATTGGTTTCCAAAATATGTAAAGCAGTATCATAGGATCTGGTGCCAAGGTTGGAGCACAACGGCTTAAGCCACCTGTTTCACGGGCCAGTATATGCTGGGCAGACGAACAGTACGTGAGCTATGGTCTCTACCATGGAGGGGCACATGGGATAATAAGTATCTAAAGCATCATTCCATTTTGTCGTAAAGGATTTCAACGGAAGGCTACTCACTCTAATTTGGTGATATAGCTTCCTATCACCAGACCTTGTGATAAAATTCCAATAAGCCTCTGGTCTTTTGACCAGCTTATGCTCCATAAAAATGCCGGTTAGGGAGCTACTATTCACCAGTGACATAGTTTTCCTACTGATCATGAACCAATAAAGTGCTTTGAACTCGTTTTTGTTAGGAAACAAGTTCCCTATTGGGTCATCCCACAGGTGGCCAAGTCCCATGTCAGACAAGCTGCCCTTGATCTTTTACAACCAGGCAATTTTCGAAGACATATCTGCCTTCTGTGCATTACTGCTTTGGCAGTGAATGCCAACTCTGGTGTCGATCACAACCTTCTCCAGTAAGATATGGGTCTACATACCGCATCCTGATCAAACGGAGTATAACCTAAATCTAGTAATAGGGGCTTAATAGGAGTGAGTTGAGGCAGGGCTGTTAGTGATTGCAGGAACTTGTTTTGTGCAGCAACTAGGGGAGATAGATTGTCGAATCCCCAAAGCTCTGCACCATAGATTATAGATCCTCTAATTTTCCCATTGTACATAGCTAGTACCGGCCCCATCTGTTTAGTCTGTGAAAGTCGATGTTCTTTTAATAGAGCACCTGCTAGCTGATTGTGCCTGAGGACTAGCAGTTCTAGCTTTGTGTTCCAGTTCATCCTCCTACCCATAGTTACTCCTAAGTAAGTAAAGGTATCTGTTTGTTCCACAGATGCGTTATTCATCACCACTATGCCCTTGATTATTTTCTTTATATGCAGCACCATGAACTTTGTCTTATCAACGTTAATTATCAGATCATGGTCGTTGAAAAACACTGTAAATCTCTCTAGGGCCCGTTGCCGGCCAGATTGAGGTTTGGACAAAATTAGAGTGTTGTCTGCAAACATTAGAAGTGGGACCCTAGAACCGGCAAGAGTTTGAGCATCAGAAGAAAGATTGGAGTAGTAGGAGATTACCTTGTTTTTAAATAGGGAGAAGAGGTTAGGGGCAAGGAAACACCCTTGCCGCACTCCCCTGCTAACTGAGGAAGCGATCTGTTAATTTGCCCTGTTGTCCCCACCTTACCTGTGCATAATTTGCTTTATGCAATTTGATGATAAAACATAAGAGTTCTGGTAGCATCCCGGCCTCCTTTAGACAATCCCACAGCTTATGACGTGGCACTAAATCGAATGCTGATTTTAAATAAAAAAATGCAGCATAAAGGGTGCCCCCAGATAGAATCGTAGTACTCCAGTAGATCATCATAAATCTAAAGACTTGGTCGATGGTGCTGACATGTGGTCGGGAACCCGCTTGGTAGGTAGACAATACCTCATGATCGGATATCCATTCATTAACTCTACCTAACACCAGTGTAGCCACGATGTTTTGCAGGTGTCAATTAGGCTTATAGGCCTATAGTTGCATAGAATGGTCCCCTTTTTTATATATTGGGATAATATCTGCCTCACACCAAGTTGCAGGAATTAAAGCACCTCTGACCAAGGCGTTTTATAATAATATGGATGTATTTGACCCAGTTCTTCCTATCATGTTTGTATATCTCGGCCGGGATGCAGTCCGGGCCAGGGGCCCTTCCTGCTTGAACACAATCCAGAGCTCTTTCTATCTTCCCTTTACCAAAGATTAGGATGACATCAGTTGTAGGCTCAGAGTAATCGGTTAGGGCATTTGTTGGGGTAGCAAATTGGGCCTGTTAATGTGAGACCCAGAAATCGGGTGGAACATTATTAGCTGGTATAGGCTCTAATTCTCCATTACCCTAATTAATCAGTTGCCAAAATTTGAGCCAATTCCTCCTGTTACTAGCATTGGTTATATCTGCCCATCTTTTCTCATCAAAATTCCTCTTGGCCCTATGTATGACTTTTTTGTAATTTACCCTTGCGCTTTTTACCTCCTGTAGATCTCCCAGCTTAATCGCTTGTGAAGTTGCCTAAATTCAATCCCACATGCATTGTCGTACCATTTAGCTGATTTTTTTATAGTGAGCCTTGGCACTCTCGTACTAGATGTAAAGAAGGTTTTTAATTTTGCAAGGAGGTCCTCATGTACCTTCATCAGGCATGAGAAGGATTCAGCATGGGAATCTAAGGAGGGAAGAATTGATAATGTTTCTGCAGTAGTTAGCTTAATCTGGGCTAGGGTAGTTTCGTCTTCTAAGACTGCTGCCCATTTTAGTCGTCGACAATTATTGGTCATAATTACATCTCCGGTCAGCATTTACTGAGGAGTCCTCTGTCTAACCAGTCCCTTCACTGCTAATGTTAGTAGCAATGGGACATGGTCGCTCTCCGGTCTATACTGGACCAACATATCCAAAAGTCTTGGCCACAGCTCTAAGCTAATAAGAAAATAATCCATTCTACTACTACTTAACCCATTACTGAAAGTGTTAATGCCTTCCCTATCCGAGGGTGATCTCCCTTTGACTGCTCTGAGATCCCTCCCGAGGGTTAAACTTTTAAGTTGTAGCGCCGCCCCTGTCCATTTATTAATAAGCGGCAGCGATAAGGATGGTACTCCCCAAATTGAGGCCTCCTCCACACTAAGATTGTGGTCAAGAGGCTCAAATGTGCAATTTAGATCACCCGCGATCACCAATAGAGGGCCTTCTAAGTCATTTATAAAAGCGTCCAAAGAGACAACGGTTGGTTATGCCTTCTTGCCCGCTAGCCCTCTCCCATATACATTAAGCAATATGAAATTTGGCTAACACTCAGATCGAACCTTTAGGACCAAAATTTCTGCGCTATTAGTTGTTACCTCTTTAATTTGGAAAGATGTTTGTTGCCTAACCCAGGTGATCAAACCCCCACTAGGTCTCACCTTGTGGTTTACAATTGCCGCTTTACCTAAACAGATAGCCTGGGCAGTAAATCATATTCACTGACCATGTCTCCTGAAAGGCAATAAAGTCAAACCCCTCAATATAATTTGACCAATAAGATGATGTTATTTTGGAGGGTAGGCCAGCAATATTCCATGATAGTGATTGGAGAGGGCAGTAGGCAATTGGGATTTGCCATAGTTTTTGTGTCTCGGTGCTCGCCTGTTGTTTATCCTCCATTTGGTGGGGTGCTATGCTAGGGGCTAGAAGGGGAAGTAATTGACTATCTGTATTCGTTGTTAGTCTAGGGCTGGGTGGTAGTGGTCAATCACATAGATCTAAGTCTGATAGTGGGGCAAACCTATTGGAGAGTTGGGTCTCAAAAGATCTTTGTGCTGGTCTGAAAGATACCCGCTGTTGCCCTTCCACCCTTGTATGACTTAGCTCAGTGCCAAAATGCCACCCAGGTTTATAAAAAAACCCAAGTGGTAATACAGAGATTTTAACCACATTCACCCTGTGGTTCCCACCCAGGTTGTCCAATATAAAACTAGTTGTGTGTTCTTTATTAAAATTTACAACAACACAATCAACCTTCCCTTCCTTCCTAGAGGGGCCTATCCACGGTGAGCGTCTAGCCATAATCATATGATTTGTAACGCCCTCATCCCAAATCCCAAGACCCGTCGATTTAGTGTTGGACCAATGCAAGATTTTAAGTAAAAGTTGTTCGGTAGTTTCGGTCTGGCCTTCCCGTGGGGCTGGAACGATAGTCAGCACTACCACTAATGGAGCAGTAGCCGGGGGAAGGTGTAAAGACCAGGAGTCAGTTGCAAGTGCATTATGTTCCAAACCACCCCGTCTGTGTGTTCCTTGTAAGGGGCTAGCCCTTTTTAATGGGGCTCTCCTATTGCGAATATTACCCATTGTCACGTTTTTAGTTGCCGTCGTCACTGGCATAGTGCTTCCATCACCCGGAGTGCTCATGATCGATTAGGCAAATTCGCTAGACATATTCCTTATGTCAAGTGGGGCTGTTTTTTTGTGTTGGATTGCTGCTTCATTAATATCCATCCTGGGAGCATTAGGTTTCCTTGCAATTAAATTGGGGGGCTTTACTATGTCCGAAACATTAGGACTGATGCTCAGTTTGCCCATGGTATGCGCAGCTGAGGGCTCCGGTTGTACCAATGAGCCCTCAAAGGCAGAAAAGTCAAATTTGGCCTGCTTTTTTAAATTGTTAAGGCGTTCCCCAATCCTGCCGAATCTATAAGTGATGAGAGTTAGTAAAGTGGACAGTAAGTTCTCAAGTCTTCTCCACATTTCCTCATTGACTTTAGAGCAGGGATCACCTAGAGAGACGAAGTTTAGGTCTGCAGTGCTAGGGGCAACGATTTCTATGTCATTTGCAGCAACCGTTATCGCACCACCTTCAGTTTGGTTTATCCTTGGGGCTTTTGCAGTTTTTGGTCTTTGTGAGCCGCCTCCCCTCTTCATCTTTACCGCAGGCTCAGGAGTAGCTTGATTGATTCGATTCTTAGAAAAAGCCACAGACGTAGCGGAGGATCGTTGGGGCATACTGGTAGCAGTCACACTTACGGCTACAGGTGATTTGGCCGGTTCCACCATTAGCCCTGTTGGGGGGTTATCTAGCCACCTGCATCCTCATCATTGATGACCATAGAAGCATTTATGAAACAGTGTTCGGGAGTGCGGGCTGTAGCCAAAGTACCAAGTGAGGATCTTTTTGATAATGAGGGATCAAGAGAAAGACGATGCTCGGTAATTGCTATCTCTTTTTCCAGAACTGAGGTCGCACTCAGTATAAATTGATGAAGAGTTCCTGCCACGCTACCTCCTTGTGGCGCGCCTGTCCTCTTCCCTTCTTGCTTGTTCATTTTAAGTGGATTGCAGGGTGACCTCTAAGTAAATTATGTGCCAGAAGTTGGTGCGAGATGTAAAAGTTGGTGGCACTAACCTTATGAAGTCGTCAGGTTTAGAGGGGGGCCCGGCCTGGCCTACTCCGGTCTCCCATGGGCTCAGGCAGGCCCGCTATTGGCCTCGGCTTCGCCCGCCCGCATCCCGCACCACGGGAGCGCTGATCCCCTCTTATGCACCTCCTGGTGCGCTGATGGGGGTACGCGGCATTAATTGCTGCAGGGAGTGATGGGAGTTGTAGTATCTGCCCCCGATCAGGCCCGATTGTCGGCAGGCAGTAGGCAGGTTTCACCAGCTCTCCCCAGATCTCTGTGGTCACGTATAGTGGCAGGTAAGCAGGACACAAAGTAAAAGATTGGGCTCCCGGCTAACCAGAACGGGTGAGGAGAGACCGCTGGTCCTTGTGGCTCTATTTGGATAAGTCGGAGAATACTCTCCCCATAAATGTCAGTGCACAAAAAGAAATCCAAAGGGCAACACCACACAGTAGATGACCGTAATCTCACCATAGCCTCACAGGCTGCACCCGCAAGTTTCACCCGGTCTCATTCCACCGAGCCGCTTCTGCAGGGTTAAAGAAGGATTTCTCTCTCTCTGTCTTTTCTCTGCTTCCACCTCCCTGTTTGCTCCCGCTGTTCACCCCTGACATGACTACCAGCAACACTGCGGGAGGACACTAAAGGGAGGAGACAGAATTTGTCTCAAACTCGCTCTTGACTGCCCGGCCGCCCGGGGCTCGTGGATAGATATTACTTCTCGGGCCCCCACTGTGTCGAAGCAAGAAACAATGAGCCGCAAACTGGGAGGTGAGGCACGAGGGGCAAGCAGTCATAATGGTACCAATACAATTTCATTACAAGAACGGAGGCTACATTATGCATTATTTCTTCAATGAAGTCCAAGCAGCTGCTTACATCACAATATTAAAAGGTTTCAGAATAGAACAATAGCAACAGGTGAAAGGCATGAGCCATCAACAATCTGCCTCTTTAAAATGCAGCTCCAAGCAGATAAGTTAATTTTCCTTCATTACCATTATTCATTTTTATCTCTATTTTGAAGTTCCCTAGTGTGGGACTTATTTATTTATTTATTAAACTTATATGGCGCAAACAGCTACCCAAAAAGGGTTTCCCGGCGCCTAAGAGCACAGCATCATGGATGGAAAAATATAACAGAGGTCGTTCAAGGTTACTGATCGAACAACCAGGTCTTTATCTCTTTACGGAACCTGGAGAGACTTCCCTCCTTTCGTATGTGAAGTGGTAGTGAGTTCCAGATAGTGGGACCCTGATGGGCAAAAGATCTTCCTCCCATCCTGGAGAGCTTGAACCTAGGTACACAGAACTTTTCAGCTGATTGAGACCATAGGTTTCTTGTTGAAATATAGGGATGAGCTAAAGTCTGAAGGTATTTAGGAGCGGTACCTGATTTGATTTTAAACATGTAGTTTAAGGCCTTAAATCTGATACGATTTTCCACCAGCAACCAGTGCAGTTCACGCAAGTAGGGGGACACGCTGGTGTTTTTAGGTATATGGCAAAGGAGTCGGGCAGCCGTATTTTGTACCAGCTCCAATCTTTTTATGACTGCCTTGTTTGCCCCCAGATACAAGATGTTCCCGTAGTCAAGCCGGGATGTAATTAAGGCATTGACTACTGTTTTTTTGCATGGGGATAGGCAGCATCCACAGGATCTTCTTGAGCAATTTGATGATGGTAAAGCAGAGACCCACTACTTTGCTCGCCTGTTGTTTCATGGACAGTGTATTGTCTAGAATTACTCCCAAGTTTCTTGCATGAGGCACTGGTGTTGGGAGATCACCCATCTGGGCAGGCCAGTGTGATGTAGTCCAGAGCTCTGGCTGTTTGCCCAGAAGGAGGATCTCCGTCTTGTCTCCATTTAATTTCAACTGGTTAGTTGTCATCCAGTTGAAGATGTTTAAGAGACCATCTTTAAGAGAGGACGAAGATGATGATTGGGATTCAGACAATGAAAAGACAATTTGTGAGTCGTCTGCATACGTCATAAAGGTGAGTCCCGCGTTTTCCACTAGATCTGCTAAGGGTCTAAGATATAGATTGAAAAAGAGCGGGCTGAGGATGGAGCCCTATGGTACTCCATGAGGGGAGTTGAAATGTCTAGAGCATGCAGCGGCAGATGCTATTTGATATGTATGTTGGCTCAGGTAGAATCGAATCCATTGCAGTGCAGTTCCACAGATTCCATTTTCAAGCGTGGTGAGTAGCCTTTTATGCGACACAGTGTCAAAGGCTGTGCTTAGGTCGAGTAAAATAAGCGCAACTGTATGACCGTCGTCGAGGAGTTTCTTGATGGTTTCAGAGACTCCCAGTAGGGCAGTCTCTGTGGAGAAACCCTCTCGGAATCCTGACTGGGTAGGATGTAGAAGGGCGTTTTCATCTGAAAAAAGGGTGAGGGCTGAGTGTACATGTCTTTCCAGACATTTGGAAAAAGCTGGGAGGAGTGAGATGGGCCTATAGTTGGCTAGTTGTTAACCCCACCCCCCTTCCTACTACCTCTATACTGATCTCCAATTTACAGAGATATCCCTACACCCCCTTCCCTAGTCCCATCCTTGCGTGATCGGCCAGATTAACCTGCCTTTTATTTCAGCTTATGTACTATTTCTAATGTTTGCAGATATTGAAAGATTTTTAGATGTTTAATCAAACCTTAATATTTTGTTTTTTGTGTAAATGATTATTCTTCAATTTCATCCTTGTTCTACTTCCTCATGCCATAATCAGCTTACCTAACATCTTCGTTTAACTCCTGTTTTTTACCTCTTTCCACCGAGGCAGGCTGCTCACTCCAGCACGGCTCTCCATCGCTACCTTTCATTATTTTGGATTTCATCCGCAAGTTGTTATTGTTTTACAACTTATTCATTAAAAAAAGGGGTTTTAGCAGGAAATCCTCATTTAAATGGCCTTTTCAACATTATATAACAAAATGAATTCTAATAAGTGAGGAATTATTCTCTTGACAATCCTTCATCTATAAACCTTGTCACTATTATTAATGGAAATCCTATATACCATGTCGGACTCTGACTCAGACAAGGCTTCTGCCCCTACCCCTAACATAGACAATGAAGCCTTGCAAAAAATCCTTCATACGGAATTGAGGTTCTGCATGTTTGAGACCTTAAGTCAGATCATGTCCTCTAAAAGGTCACTCCCTGATGAGGACGAAATCTCAGAAATTCCAAACCTCTACTCTGACAAGATTATTAGTCCTCATGAGATAGTGTTTTTTTTCCTAGAAAGTTTAGGAATCATCATAAAGAAAGAAAAATCAATTCTGTCCCCTTCCAGATCTCTGGAGTTCCTAGGTTTCACAGTAGACACATTGAAATGTCTCCTTTTACTACCCTCCAAAAAGATTACCAAAATCAGCAAGGAAATAAGACACATCCTGAAATAGCAAGACTTTTCTCTGAGAGAGCTAGCCAGGATTCTGGGTCTCCTCTCCTCCTCGATCCAAGCCATCTTTCCCGGTCCCCTCAACTATCGGGCCCTTCAAAGGGTAAAGGCGAGAGCCCTAAGTTCTGGCCTCTGGTTCGGTGATTGGTTCTGTCTGGATCAAGAAGCCAAATCCGAACTAGCCTGGTAGCTCGAGAACCTAGACACGTGGAACAGAATAGCAATCTTTGGTTCAAAACCACACTTTGCTTTAGAATCAGATGCGAGTCTTTATGGCTGGGGAGCTTGCCTTTTCAATCAGAAGACTGGTGGTATCTGGTCACAAGAGGTATCATCTCACCCCTTAAATTATTTAGAACTAACGTCTGGGCTTTACGCCCTCATTAGCTTCAAACACTCTCTCCATGGGAAGTCAGTCATTCTAAAGATGGGCAACATGTCAGCGGTAGCCTATATAAATCGATTGGGAGGCACCATATCTGTGGACCTTTTGAATGTTGCAAAGAAACTTTGGATGTTCTGTCTGGAACATAAGCTCGCTCTCAACGCGGAATACCTTCCGGGGAAATCGAACATCTCTGCAGACTGGCAGATCCAAAAATCCCTTTAGATCATAGCAATTGGAAACTGAATGTTTCTGTGTTCAGTACCCTTAACAAGATCTGGGGCCCTCTAGAGATAGACTTGTTTGCGAGCAGACTTACCTTTCAACTGGAGTACAACTTCAGCTGGATGCCCGACCCGGGTGCTCTAGCAGTCAACACCTTACTGCAATCTTGGAAAAGAGCCAAGGTGTACGCATTCCCTCCCTTTGCCATGATTCAGAGAGTTCTTCAGATAGTGAGACAGGGTCAGTGCTTCCTTGTCCTAATAACTCCCTTTTGGCTAGCCCAAGCATGGTTCCCCACCACTCTAGAACTGACCTCCAATCCCACCTTCTTAATTCCTACCCATGAGAATTTTCTTGCAGACATAGACGGAGGAGTTCACCCCCTAATTCAGAACAGGAGTTTAACCCTTCTGTCCTGGAGAGTGTCAGGAGATCCAATTAAATCTTAGGACTTTCCGCAACGGCTGCAACTCTCATCAGAGAGTCTTGGGCCCCAGGCACCCACTACAGATATAAAAACATATGGAGAGTCTGGGTACGTTGGTGCCTGGAAAGGAACCTAGATTCCTTGGAAGCACCTATTGATGACATAGTTAACTTCCTTGTTAAACAATTTGATAAAGGCCTCAGCTATAGAACTATCAATTGCTGTAGATAGGCTATTTCTGCTGGTCATGTCCTTGTCAATGGTAAAACAGTAGGTAAAATGTCATTGTTTGTACAGGGATGAAAGAATTTGTTTAAGAAGACTTCCTAAACCTAAATATGAAAGTATTTGGGGTCAAACTAATCCTTGATATTTTCAATAACTGGCCTGTTAATACTCTCCTCAATAAACAAATAAAAAACTTTCCATTAAACTGGCTACTCTACTATGCCTAATCTCAGGCAGAAGGGTCTCTGATGGCAAAGCCCTGGAGATTACGAATAGATCTTTTAACATGTTCAGACTCAAATTTGAGATTTATAGAAAAACCAAGACTATGTCTTATTCAATCTTTTACCCACGTTTTGATTTATGTCCAAAACTTTGCTTTGTGGACTGCATGAAAGAGTATGATCTCAGAATGTTTGCTCTTTGCCCTCAGGATGTTAACCAATTACTTATATCCTTTGCTAAACCCCACAAAGGCATAACCTCGACCTCTATTGCTAATGGGTTAAGACTGTTATGAGTTTAGCAGATATTGACTTAAAGAAATTTCAAGCTCACTCCCTTAGAGGTGTGCTATGGCCAGTAAATCTCTCCAGCCACGGCTTGTGGTGGGAGTACCTGCTGGGCAGTGAGGTGGGGAGGGGGAGCGGCGGGGTGGGGGGTAGTAATGTATGGTTTACGGAGTTTAACAGGTAAGTAAACATATAAATAAATAAAATGAATTTTGTTGCATGCACTGCATTGCATTTGGTGATGCAGTGCACACAACAAATTGTGTTTTATTTATTTATATGTTTACTTACCTGTTAAACTCCGTAATCCATACATTACTACCCCCCACCCTGTCGCGGCTGAATCTCTCTGGTCTGGAGGTAAGTTGGACAACATTCTCAAAGCTGCTGACTGGTCAAATGCTAGCACCTTGGCACGTCAATATTACAAGCCTATTGAACATATGTCTTATGTTGTTTTACAAAGCAACCAACATGCATAATGTAGCCTTCGTTCTTGCAATGAAATTGCAACATCGCGATGCAACTCACCGAGGCAGGGAAAGACTCTAAAGTTCTATTTAAAATCTTACAAACTTTCACTAAGCCTGCGGCATGCGAGACTGTAGAGGTTGCATCTCAAGATCTATGTGACGGGATCTCACAATTCTTCATGAAGAAGATAGATGCAATCTACAGAAAGATAATGACCTAAAAAATAACTGAGGTGGTTGATCCTAACAGCCTTTCCCATAACAACACACAACAGAAGTAACAAGCTAAGTGCCTAAGAAGTTTTCCCCCTATCTCCTTAGAGGAAGTTACTGCTCTAGTGACCGAGACTAAGAGTGGTAGTCCTGAGGACCTCATCCCTGCCTGCATCATGCCCATGCTGGCGGAAGTCCGGGGCCCAGAAATCCAGCAGCTAATTAACCTGTCACTAAGCATGGGAGAGGTCCCCAGGGACTGGAAAAGGGCACTTGTGAGACCGTTGAGAAAGAATACCACCGTTCCTTGGACGGAACTTACCAACTTGAGACCTATCTCTCTCCTTCCCTTCATGGGTAAAGTGATAGAGAAATGTGTTAATAGGCATTTGTCTAGATACATTGAGGAGACAAATGGACTGGATCCATCCCAGTCGGGTTTCAGGCTGAGACATAGCACCGAGACCACCTTGCTGTCAGTCGCAGACGATCTACACATGTTCCAGGATAAAGGTCATTCTGTTATCCTGGTTCTATTGGATCTGTCTGCGGCGTTTGACACCGTGTCATATGACATCATGACCACCAGGCTTATTAACATCGGCCTGGACGGTGGGGCTCTAGCGTGGTTGAGGAGTTTCCTGACAGATCGCAACCAAACAGTCACCTTGGGTGCCTATCGGTCAGAGGAGTTGGGGATCTCGAAGGGGGTGCCACAGGGCTCTTGTTTGAGCCCCACTCTTTTTAATATCTACGTGGTCCCCCTAGCGAACATCATGAGGTCCCATGGGTTTATCCCTGTGTCATATGCGGATGACACCCAACTCCTCTTTCCTTTTAAATACTTTACGGATGAGGTCAGGAACTCCTTTTCCCAGGGGATGAAGGCAGTGGCCCACTGGATGGCATCTAACTTCCTGCAATGCAATGTTGCAAAAACAGAGGTGATGCTGTTCAGTGAGGCCAAACTCCTGTGGTCCCCCGACTGGTGGCCGCAAGATCTTTGCCCAGTCCCAGAGCCCAAGCAGGTGGTTAAAAATCTCGGTGTGCATCTGGACCAAGAGCTGTACCTGAAGCAACATAGTAACCAAGTGGTGGGGTCCTGCTTCCATGTCATCAGAATGCTGAGGAAAGTTTTTCCCTTGCTCCCTGACTCAACCAGGAGGACGTTAGTGCAGGCCTTAGTGTTGAGCCGCTTAGACTATTGCAATGGGTTGCTTCTATCAGCAAAGTAGGGAGTAACTGCCAGATTGCAGGTAGTCAAAAATACCGCTGCTCGTCTTGTTCTAAACCATCCCCCTCGCACCCCCTCCAAACCCCTCTTGAACACCCTGCATTGGCTTCCCGTCAAGCAAAGGGTGAAGCACAAGACTTGTTGCATTATACACAAGTGTCTCCAGAAAAAAGGCCCTGTGTACTTGTCTAACAGATTTTTCCCCTATAAACCTTTGAGATCCTTGAGATCTAGTGAACAAGCTCTGCTGCAGGTCCCGAGAGCAAAAAAGGCTAGACAGGGCCTCGAATACCTTTCTCAGTCCCAGCAGATGCAGAATTTTTTAATGTGCACGATAGAGCGAGCAGCTAGGCTCCTATGGGGATGGGCGTAAGTCCCCCGTTTTAACGCGTTCGAATCTCGGCATGTCTGTGTAGAATGAGTGGATTCTATAGACACCCACTCAATCGGGCACAACAATGCAGTTTTATAAAAGGCACGGAATTCATCTCCTACAATTTTTCCCGGCCACTGAACCCCTTGGCTCTGTGACCTAAGACCACTACTGTGATCACTCACACATGACAGCAAAATATGTCGGGCGTTGGCATAACTGCCGCCCAGCACTCTTCCAGGCAAGCAGAGCCTCAAGGTATAGCTAAGTTTTTAATTTTTTTTTTAGAGTTTTATATAGGAAAACTGGACCCGAGGCATAGGGTATCAGAGCGCTTTCTATGAGCACACGTTTCGTTACAGATGAACACATCCATTTTTGTTAGGCAGTGTGCAATCAATCTGCTAATATACTGCAGCACCTCGTGAACTGCATGAAGGTCTATGTACATGCTGTTACCAAATAGTGATTGAGTTGGTTAACAATGACAAGCTGTTGTATGGCTCTGAGATACCCCATGGTGTAAACAAGCACTATAAATGCACGTGGTTTGTGGTGTTAGCTGATCAATGGCAGTATAACTAATGTGGGCATCCTTTGAATTGCCAGTACCCTATTACTGTTATTAAGAGTTTCTCTCAAAGAATCTACTTGAAGGTTTCTTTCATTTTGTAATAGATGGATATGTTTGTTTGAGGTGTGTACTTCGTACTTAGTGACACAGTTTGTTCTACTCGATACAGTGCATTTACATTTGGATGGCAGTCACTAAGCTTTCTCATCAGAACCAACCCCATCTGAGTTGTAGACTTTTCGTTTACAATCAGTAGAACTTGCTTAATTTGTTACCCGCCACCAGTCACCCCCCAATAGAACTAAGTTGTGCCAACCAGAAGGATCTCTGTTTCTCATGCAGGCAACACATCGTTGTTTCACCTTCTCAATGTCATGCCCAAATGAGATGACCAGACTGTCTTCTGCATAAGAAACAGTTTAGTACCCTCAGGACTTTACTAGTTGAGCTATCATCCCTGCAGGACCCCCTTGTCCAAAAGGAATGTGTGGTAGGTGAATATAGGAACTCTTTGGATCCTGTCTTTGAGGAAAGCCTTGAGCCAGTCGAGGGTGTAGCTCTGAATGCCACACTGATAGAGGCGCTGAATCAGAATGGAGTGCAAGATGGTATAAAACTCCACCAACAGGTTTAGCAGGATCAGCATGGCAGGGTTTCCAGCATCCAGGGATAACCTAATGGTATCTACTACTGAAGGTAGGGCAGTTTCGGTGTTGTGGGACAATCTAAAACCCGTTTGTAAAGCGTCCAATAAACCATTGTTCTTTAGACAGGAGGAGAGCTGTTTGTTTATGTGAGTCTCCAGAATTTTGCTCAACAGCGGAAGAAAGGATATGGGGCAATAGTTCAAAGAGGGCTAGATGTACGACTGTTTTTTGCAAAAAGAGCCCTGGCATGTACAAACACTATTTTGCAAGTCACCGAGTCGCAAAATAGCGTTTGCAACTTTCGCTATTAGGAAGGGGCATGCCTTCCTAAAAGCGAGTCTCAATACAATGCAGTATTTTTTTGCAACCATATTTGTGTCCGCAATACACTTACAGATTCCCACCAGTTTAAGTAGCGGTAAACCCCTTGCAAACAGGAAGGAGCCTCAGGGGACCCTTTCTCCTTTGTGAGTGTGTGCGAAAATATTTTTTAAGAGCCAGCACTGGTCCCAGGGACTACTGTCTGCCCTTAAGAAATTAAACTGAAAAAAAAGCAGTCCAAGACATGGTGGTCTGCAGACCCCAGCAGGCCACCATATGCAATAGAAGGGGGTTCCCCAGGCAAATAAGTGATGTAGGCAGGAACGAAGGGGAGAACAGGAAAGCAAATAGAAAAAATCACCCTGCCAGACTTTGTAAATGGTGGTCCCAAAGTGGGATCCAGTTCTGATTAAGGGGTGGCCCTGTCCAATGAATATCCGAGACCAGGAGGGCAAACAGACCACAATCAAATCATTCTATGTAGAGAATTAATGTTTTTTTCTTTTCAAATTATTTTATTTGGTTTAGTGCATATAGTCATCTTATCAAAATAGTCAGAATGAGGTGAGTACAAAATAGATAAAATCAACAGTACAATTCATCTTTTCATGGGTAGAGGTAAATTCATAAGAAGTGATACATAAAAAAATATATATACAGTGTTCCACTCACTCCAGGGGGTAAAGGCAAGGGGCTCAACAGGCACTCACATATAACAAAAACCATTCATACTCAAACATATTCAGTCACTTCATACGGGTAATTCACAAAGGCCTGCAACAGAAAAAGGGTGGAATTATGGTTGCATGGACGCGGGTGCAGCTAGGGGAAGGCAAGAAGTTGCAGAGTTGTTGCCGTTCCTGATGGTAATGCCGTAATAACGCCAACACGCGTTTCGGTGTGGAGCACCTTCGTCAGGGCTGGCAAAGATGAGGGGGAGGGGAACACACAGGCTGCGATAATGAAGGATCGTAGATTCAGATGGGGTGATCCTTTCAGAGGGCTCGAGGAGAGAAATGGCGGAAAATCCGGGTATAGAGGGAAGCACCACACTAAATAGACTGATCAGTGGAGGATCGCCAGCAAGATTTTAAGAGAGTGGGTTCAGGCTATGTTATCAGTATGGCGGTTTCCATTAGTGGAGGGGCACTGGGTGTGCGCACGAGCGCGCTGCCGCGTCTGGATGTGGGGTGAGCTGGGGAGTAGAGATATGCACCGTTTCGGGTAATGGAGAGGTTCAGAGAGATGGGCGCTTGTAAAAAAAGAAGTTCAAGCTGCTGGAGGAAATGGAAGGGCAGCGTGACACTCGTCCCAGGCTGCGTATAGAAGGCTTAAAGGCCGATTCTCACTCGATATCCCGGGTGCTACGGTGCTACGGTCCAGGAGGGGCTCGCAGTATCGAGATACTCCTTAATCAGGACTGGATCCCACTTTGGGACCACCATTTACCAAGTCTGGCAGGGTGATTTTTCCCAGCAGGCCACCATCCCTGGGAGTGCTGGCCATTCCCAATGGGGTGGCAAATTGCGCTTCCCCATGAATATTAATGAGGCATGCAATTTGCGACCCCATTGGGAATCCTGTTGTACATTCCATTTTACGGGTCGCAAATTGCGAGTCGCAATTTGACGCAAACTGAAACTCGCAAAATGGAATGGTTGTACATCTGGCCCAGGGTCCCTAGGATCTGCTTTTGTTTATTTTTTCAAGGCTAGATGTAACGTGTGCTGTTTTCAAAAGCAGAGGAACTAATTACACAATGATGTGATGGCAGGTGCACTAACATCTAGGTAATTTTCACACCTGCTTCATTAATGCAAATTTTGAATTCTGGTGAAAAGTAATCAGGCAGTTCTATAAACTCAGTGAATTTGTCATTTATCACTTGTGTTAACTGTTGTTCGCTGTTGCAAAATGAAGACCAAAAAATCATAGCGTGTTGGTCATTGACCACGACTGCGGTCACACCGATTGATGTCAATCAGCAAAACTAAGGCGGGTGATTGTCCATACTCATCTGAGTCCTGTGGCCCACACTCTGCTGCCCGAATCCCCTTAGCAGGCCCATTTCATTCCTTGGCTTACTTTTCTGGTTCCTCATCACAAAATACCAATGAAGGATCTGCCTTTCAGCTACTTCAAAGTTACAGGCCATCGGTGGCCGGAGGACATCCCACTCCAGTTAGCTTGTTTTTGAACCCACTGTGATCCCATCCTTTTTATTTACGTGCACACACTTATCACACTGCCTACAAGTGACCTGTGTTGGATGTGGTAAGTATTGTACCCAGTACAATCTGACATGGAGAGATGTTCGGAATTTATTACATACAATAGTTATCTCATCTTATTTGTTAGAGAACAACGTGGTTTTTGGTTCACACTTGAACGAAAATCTGCATGTCCTTGTAAATAACAGGCCTTTTCTCTTTGTTAAGTTCTGGAGGGTGCAAACTTTGCACGATGTGACAAACATGGCAGCACTTTTAATTGGGATTGCAATATAATGAGCCCTTAGAGCTATAGGGCTATATGTATCATCATCACCATTTGCGATTTCTGAATACCGATTTTTAAGGAATCGCAAAATCGTATGTATGTAGAAAATCGCTATTTTTTAGCGATTTCCAATTATTCCTTATTTGCGAATTCGCAATTTGCGAATTCGCAAATAAGGAATAATTTCCCATTCATTTCTATGGGCCAGGAGGAATCGCAAAAGGCTTGATACATATGGCCCATAATGTTTAAGATGCATCTTGTGGTAAAGTTTCCAAACTACCATCATCCTAAATCTTAAGAGTATCAGATGTGAAAGTGTTCAGTAGTCTTCGAATTCGTTTCATTAGGAACACAATGCCAACAGTAGGGCAATAACTTTTTTAAAAAAAATATTTCTAAATCGTTCAGTCACATATTAGTTTGCTAAATATGCTGGGGTAAGGAGCTCGGGCAACCGGATGTTTGAAGGACCTGTTAAATTATGTATTAATTTGGTTTTTTAATTTATATTTTATTCCCTTTTAATAAAAGAGACTGGGCCAAATAACAGTGACCACAAATAAAATGAAGCTGACGCTCAGCAATAAGAAAGAACTGATAATTCAGCAAAATTCCAGAAAGTTTACTTGAGGCACCCTGTCATGCTGTCAGATAAAGTGAAATGTCATTATAAATGCTTTGTTCTTTTCTGTGTCCAAAACTGACTGGGACGCTGGTCTTCATTGTAATTTGTTTAACAAAGGTCCCTCCGACAGAAATCAAAAATATTACCAGACAGAGCAAGCCAACGAGTTGGCCTATTAAACGAAATCTTCATCTTATTTCTTTTTCTAACAGACAGATTTCGTTTGTTCCTACAGTGTAAAAAATAACACCCAGATAACCAGACATTTTCGTGCTTGCTGGTGATAGCCTCCGAGTGCATTAGCATGTACAAATTTCTAGAGGAAGTACATCTGGGCCTGGAGCGAATGCATTTTTTTCTATTTTAAAGTGCCACCCTTGATGGTGAATGCTTCTTACAGTCATTGCCTGAGGATATTTGCATAAGACTTTCCCACCATCTGTATCACCCACATGCTAGAAAATGAATCTCAAGTAATTAATTCAGACAGATGGGCCTGTATGGACATTAATATTTAAAGCATTGTTTGTTACTTTCACTTTTAATGGCATCTCTGAATGCCCAGTGTCACTCGTAGAAAAACAGCATATAATCATCCTCTTTTGAACTTTGCTGTTCTTATTAAGTTTATGAAGTAAACTCTGTTCTGGTCAGAGTTAGAATTGAGACTAGTTCTCTCTGCATTGGTATTAATGCACTCAGGGGCATATTACCAAGGGCCTTATCGCCACTTTAGCAGGACTTTTTCCTGCTAAAGCAGCGCTAATTTTATCTCCCTATTACCTAGCTGTCGCTAACACCAGTTAGCGACAGCTAGTAGGAGATAGCGATCATCTTCAGGCCCGCTTTGCATGTCAGAGATATTTATCGCTAATGACATGCAAAGTGGGCGTGCCAAGATGTTAGCGACTGGAAACAGTCGCTAACATCGCTATCTCCTATTACCTACTTTTGGGAATATTCGCGCTATGCACGAATATCTCCAAAAGCTAACGCCTGCCCAGAGCAGTTCTTAGCCATGTTATCCAATGGTAGGTGGATAACATGGCTAAGAGCATTAGCTCGGTAATGCATGAATATTGCTGACTTTTCAGCGATATTCATGCATTTCGGCTGATTTTTATCGCTTTTGAGTTAAACCTTGATAATAGCAAGGTTTATCTGCGATAAAAATCGGCGGAGCGCGGCGATAATAATATTGACGCTAAGCCAACATAGCGATAATTATCGCTAGTTGTGGGTAATATGCCCCTCAGACTTGTTATGCATTTTACTTACCCAAGTTTGTTTTGATGGATCTCTTCTGCTTGCATGCAGGGTCAGATTTACATTAAAAAAACAGGGCATTTTCTTCTGTGAGTTTACGCTTATCTGCAGAGTAAATTTCTGACATTTCGTTTAGACAACATTCAAGCGAAAAGCTGTGACAGTTGCATGCTACAAGAAGTACTTTTCAAACTTGATTTTAAATGTCAATGTCCTTCACGTATTGGTATTACCACGTACAAAATGTACGATGTGTACCTTACAGACAGGGTCGGACTGGGAACCAAAACCGGCCCGGGCAAAGTGCTCGACCAGCCTTCCGGGGAGTTGGGGGAGCGGGTGAGCTGTTTGCCAGGGCCGGTTTGGGCCGATTTTGTTACAGGAGTTGATGTTGCAGCTATGCCAAAATCGTCCCTGTAACAAAAACAGCCCCTAGGGGCCTAAAGCCGGACCCTACCCTGGCGGCCCACAGTGGAAATGCCCGGTTACTGCAACGGTCGGCCAGCCCTGCTTACAGAGACTGGTGTAACAAAAGCCTTTGCAGCTCCTGTGGTGCAGGGGGGTCCCCCGCCACCAGGGGCCCCCTCTCAAGTTTCATTACTCCACTGCTTACAGAGGCTGTGCTGGACCTGTCCCTCTTGCAGGCTCACCCCTAAACCTATTTTTTACCCTCCACTTTTTTGCTATATTCGTTTTTGTTGAGCTTAGCACTCTCCACACTTTACAACTGCTAATCAGTGCTAAAGTGCTTGTGCTCTCTCCTCTAAACACCGTAGAATTGGCTTACACCCAATTGGCATATTTAATTTACTTGTAAGTTCCAAGGAAAATGGTACTGCATGTGCCCAGGGCCTGTAAATTAAATGCTACTAGTGGTTCTGCAACACTGATTGTGTCACTTATTCATTAAGCCCTTTAAACATGTCTCAAGCATGCCACTGCAGCCTGTGTGTGCAGGTTTAACTGCCATTTTGCCCTGACAAAATAACCAAGTTGCCAGGCCCAAACCTTTTTAATACATATATTTCACCCCTAGGGTAGACAGTCCAGAGAGCAGGTTGCAGTGTATTTAAAAAGTAGGACATATAATATTATGTGTTAATTGTCCTGGTAGTGATTTGCTTCTCGCTTCTACAAGGCTTACCTCTCACATAGACTTACATTAGAAGTACCATATTACATTTAATAAGCTGCCATTCCGAACTGGAGTCAGTACCCAGTTCATGTTTGGTGTCTTTATAATTGTAATGAAAAATACTAACTTATGGGAAAAGGTGGATTTAAAATTTGCAATTTTGAAAATGTAATTTTTAGAAAGTTTACATTTTCCTGCCTTAGCCATCTAGCGCCTGTAACTTGTACCTGGATTCAATCACACAACTGGGTGTAGCTGACAGTTGAAATTTGAGTATTTCTCCTACATAGCCACTCACAATAGTGACGTAAATATATAATTTACTCTCTTAATTTCTATGCAGGTAAGTACTTAATCAATAATAACTCAAATCGGAAAGAAAGAACCAGAGTCCGTGGTGTTAGAGTTCTTAGGGGTTTTATTCCTCAAAAAGGAATGGTCAGGACCATAATATCATGTTCTTCCCACCGCAGGGGTGGAAGAAGGGATAGAGCGCTACATTTTATTGACAGTTCATAGCTTATATACTTAATTCATGTCATAGGAAACAGTATAGTAGGCGTAACAGCTGAGAGAAGACAAGATAACAGTATACACGTGTTACTAGTACGTAATCAGAAGGCGTGGACTAGGCGTGAACTGGAGGTGTGTGCTAGAAACGTCACAGATGGGTGTCACAAAGGGGTGGCACTAACAGAAATGTTGCAATGTCAGCAGAAATCGGAAGCTTGGATGCGCGCGCAGCTGCATGACGTGTGATAGACGTGAAACTGGAAGGGTGCAGGGGACTTGACATTTACACTGACGGAAAGAGACAGAAGTCTGGCATGTCAGATCAACTTGTACTTCTATCATATCTGATATCTGATGTTTAGGAACCATATTATCTGGACGGAAAGGTCTCTAGGGCAGAAGCCATTCTATACTAACTGTGGATGCGTGTATAAGCGCCTAAGTGTCTGCATGAGAAGCGTGGGGCACGGGGCCTTCCATGGAAGCATGGTAACAGAAGCTATGAATTACTTGCACTGAGACAGGTCGGCCCTTTGGCTCTGCAGCTGGGGAGGATGTTTACTGAAGCTAGTAGGCAGGAATGCATTTTCGAAGAGCGGAACAGATAACTCGAAGGTTATAGTCAGTCTTGGCAGAAAGCAGGCTGAGCTGAGCGCGAGGGGCCGCGCTGGAAGTAAGTCAGAGTTCACGGGTACAGAGGCAGCCTGGGCTGAGGCTGTCAGAGTCAGAAGCCAGAAAAGAGGCTCGATGGCAGAAATTCAGGGCCTACTTTGCCAGAGCAGGAAAACATGTAAAGTACACTACAAAAAGACGTTGGCATAGCATACTTAGGAACGGGTTATTTAATCCATTCAGGGTGGATCTGAAAGAGGACAAGTTAACGTTGGACGCAAATGTATTTGCGTCTTCATAGCTGACACAGGAGGGAAGTTACATGCACTTTTAGCTGGTACATGGAGTCGGTGGGGTACGCGCTAGGGAACACAACTTGACCATAAAATTTATATTTCCTCATTCCCTCCTTGTTCCCTACGGACCCTTCATGATATATCGATCCTCATGAATCGATCAGTTTGTTCTTGTAACATCATTTGTTCTTCTTTCTTTCTTTTACGTTTTGAGAGAAAACTGGAATGTTCAATACAAGATGTGGCACACAGTCCACAAATCGCTGGCCCGCACTGCAGGCACAGGCAGCAACTGACTACTAGGACTAGGCCAATGCCTAGGAAGGATAGGATCTTCCATCCCCAAGCGGTTAACGTTGTCCAGAACCAACCGGACCAAGTCCAGGTGCCTGGATTCTGATGTATCTGATTTGCAATTTTATGGAGACGTGTAATAGCTTGATATACAGATGGTGCGTTTTGTGGTATGAAAACACAGCAACTTGACCCGATGACCTTACAAGCTCCACCTCTATCTGCCAAGATGACGTCAATAACAAGACGATTCTGAAGGACAACAACCCGCATAGCGGACTGCTCTTCTGTTAAGTTACCTAGGGCGGAGGCAGTTTCATTCACTACTGCTTCAAGTGTTCTAGTTAATCTGCGTATTAATTTACTATTCTGAACAGGTCCTAAGAAGAAAAAGAATCCTTTATTAAAATCGGTGTACTGTTCCCATGCCGTTTCTGTGTAGTCGACAAGTGGGATATCTCTTCTGGGTCTATTCTTTACTAGATTTGTATTTCTGTGGTAATCAGGAGGAGCTAGGAAAACAGGTGGCAGAAGGAATGCAATGTAACAGGTACCATCCCAATCTGGAGGTAGGCGTATGTATGCGGTATGACCACAAACAAAATAGGAATGACTGATAGCTTTAAAGGACGATTTTCCATGATCACTGAATTCGATCACAGTAGTGCATTTACTATGACCTAAGTGTACTGAACCTTTCTTCCTGATACATAATTCGCCAGTGACTGGCAATACTGACATAGTGGGTATAACAGGTGCGGCTTCGGATTCAACAGTAAGAATCATAAGGCTAATTGTATAATTACCTAATCCATACACTTCATTTTCTAGATCAGTTCCTATTCTAGTGGGGAGTCCCTCCTTATCCGGGTAACAGACGTCGAGCAGAACCAAGTTCAGGTTTCCCCAAACCCAGCCCCCGTCGAAAACAGCAATATCAGGATCTAAGGAATTAATTATTTTAAACCATGCACCACAGGAGCCATTGTGAGTGAACGGGTACGGAAAGAGGGGCAGAGCTCCCTTGTAATTCTGGTAGGGAGGGAGTCGGCCACATATCCAGCAGTCTGTAGCATTGTTAGTTTGATGGGAATGGTGTAGCATACTAATGAATGTGTTGTTGCGCAGCGCAAGTCTGTAGGAGAGTTTGTGTGGAGGTAACTCGCTAAAAGAATGTTCAGCAGATACATTGTAGGCAGATTGTTCACGCTTGAAAATAGGGTAGTAGATAGGTAGAAGGATGCTAGCAACAATAATTAAAATACTCAGAATAAACATGATTAATAGTGTCACTATACAGTGACTACGAAGTGATTTACAATATGCATGTTTCTTGAATTCTCTCTCTCTATCTCGATCTAGGGGATACATGTCAGAAACTATTTAACCGATTCACCTAGGGGAGGACTTAAACAATTAAACTGTCTGACTTGCTAGATCGGAGTTTCGATAGGTACTCCTTTTGGGGAGTTTTTTCTCGTTCAGATACTGTAAAGTCTTTTGGCTCAACACAGTCTTTGGTGGGGGTGGACGAGTCTCGGTCTGGTTTCAGTTCATGGAATTTTTTCACATGACTCGTATGGACCCACCCCTTTCTCCCTTCGATCTTCACGGCGGTCCTCGTGGTGAGAAGGACGGTCTTCGGCGATTTCCAGCGGGGCTCCAGCGGACTCTTCCTATCAAAGTTTCGCACCAATACTAGGTCCCCAGGACGGACATCATGTGGCTTTACATCAGTGTTGTCAGGGAAGGCTGCGGCAACCTGTGAACGACATGATTGGAGTGCAGACATCAAGGAGGCAAGGTAATCTGTCAACATATTGCAATCAACATCAGTAATTTTTTTTGGAATGGGCGTCCCCCACATATTCGGTGGTCTGCCAAAAACCACTTCGTACGGGGATAGCCCTGATCTCGAATGGGCAACCATTCTCATATAGAATAGTGCTACTGGCAGGGCGACTATCCAGTCGACCCCTTTCTCTTTACATATTTTAGCAAGTCGTGTTTTTAATGTCTGATTATGCCTCTCTACAAGGCCTGCGGCTTCGGGGTGTCGGACACAATGGAATTTCCACTGGTATCCTAGCAATAAAGAAACTTCTTTCATTAATGCGGATGAGAATGGCTGACCGTTATCTGAGTACACGACACGAGGCAAGCCGTACCGTGGGAAGAATTCACGAACCAACTGCCTGGCAGTGGTCGGAGCAGTGTAATCTGGGACTGGGTATGCTTCGGTCCAGCGGGACAGAGCACAAACAACTACGAGAACATATTTAAATCCTCGACAACGGTCCATCTGGATATAATCCATCTGGAGGACTTCAAAAGGGTGATCGGGAGGATGAAATCCACCTTGCTCTACAAGGACGCTTTTACCTGGATTGAACTGACAACATATCATGCAAGTACGCACTTTCTGTTTCGCTGCTGCTCGTAAGTGTTTATTGTTCCAAAGATTTTGTAAACTGTCTAACATCGCTTTCTCTCCTAGATGTGCTGGACTATGTGCTGTATTAATCATGACTTGAACCATAGAGTCAGGGAGAAACCATGTAGATTTTCCCTTCGTCATCCAACCTTGATCTGTCTGGATCCCTCCTAGTTCAATCCATTTCTTTATTTCTTCTGTGGTAGCATGTGTCTGGATATCGATAACATCTAGTGTGGGATCTCTGACTGTCATACAATGTGTCGGTCCGGTTGTCTTTGTCATGTCAGTTGTCTGAGTGTGAGTCAATGCTGTATGTTTTGCTGTCTGGTCTGCCAGGTCGTTACCCTGGGAAACAGAATCTGTGACTTTAGTATGTGCTTTACACTTCATGACGGATATGCCTGAAGGCAGATGTATTGCTTCTAGCAGTGCTTGAATGAGGGGACCGTGTTGGATCTTGGCACCGTGAGAGGTCAGAAAATCTCGTTCTTGCCATAACATGCCGAAGTCGTGTACAACTCCGAACGCATAACGGGAATCAGTATATATGTTGACATTTCTGTTCTTGGCTAGAATACAGGCTCGGGTCAGAGCAATAAGCTCTGCCGCTTGAGCAGACAGTGTGTCAATACGATGTGTTTCTTTAACTTCGGTTTCAGTGGTCACGGCATACGCGGCCACTAATTCTCCTGTACTTGTTCGCATGCATGAACCATCCACATAAAGTGTCAGGTCTGGATTTGTCAATGGAACATCTGTTAAGTCTCGTCGGGGCTTTGTTACTGCATTAATGATCTCTATGCAATCATGCGGGGCTGGATCTGTCATAATTGTAGGTAACAGTGTTGTGGGGTTCAGAATGCTGCAGCGTCTGATTTCTATGTGTGGCTGGAATAGCGTTAATTCGTAACCTGTCAGTTGTGCTATAGTCAAGTGCTGAGTCTGGGTTCTGTTTAAAAGAACCTCTACAGAGTGTGGAACTTGTACTGTTAACTGATGTCCTAAAACAATTGAATCGCTCTGTCTTATTGCTAACGCTGTTGCTGCTACTGACTTTAAGCATGCAGGGAGTGCCTGGGCTACTGAATCCAATGTACTTGAAAAATAAGCGCAAGGCTTATGTGAACCTGCTTGATCTTGAGTGAGGACAGACAATGCTGTACCATCACGTTCTGTAACAAAAAGTGTAAACGGTTTGCTGTAACATGGTGTCGCTAAAACTGGTGCTTGGCATAATGCTTTCTTTAATTCCTCAAAGGCTTGTGTATGTTCCTGAGTCCAAGGGAGGGCAGTCGAAGTTGCTGCCTCCTGCGTCGTTAACTGGATGAGTGGTTTAGCTAGAAATGCATATTGAGGAATCCATTGTCTGCAGTACGAGGTGAGGCCTATGAAGGCCCGCACTTCCTTTTGTGTCTGGGGTCGTGGCATATTTACAATTAACTGAATGCGATCAGGAGTGAGCTGTCTCCCCACTTTGGACAGCAAGTGACCCAAGTACACAACTTGCTGAACACAGAATTGCAGCTTCGAAGGAGACACCTTGTGTCCCTTGTCTGCCAGAAAATGTAGAACTGTCAGTGATGCTTGTTCACATTCGGGCTCACTTCGTGCGGTGATCAGTAGATCATCGACGTATTGCAGTAAAGCGGTGTTAGCTGGCATTTGAATACAATCTAGTTGTCTTTTCAGTGCTTGACTGTAGATGCTGGGGCTTTCTGTGAATCCTTGAGGTGCGCGGGAAAATTTGAAACTTCGTCCATTTAAACTGAATCCGAAGAGATATTGGCTCTCCGGATCAATAGGTACACTGAAGAAAGCGTTCTTGAGATCAATTACAGTAAAGAACGTTGCTTCTGAATCAATAGCAGTCAATAGGGAAGAGATATCGGGGACCACAGGGTACTGTGGTATAATACATTTGTTCAGTTCTCGAAGATCAATCACCAGCCGATATACTGGCGGTGCATTGGGGTCAGTACGTTTAAGAATTGGGATGATAGGTGAGTTACAGATATTGGAGTCGGTCTCTACGACCACTCCTTGGGCTATAAGCTCTTCAATGATTTCCAGTAAAGCCACTACAGCATCGGGTGGTAACTTGTATTGTCTGATTCGTGGTAGAACAACTCCTATCTTGAGTGTAACGCGGTATGGGGTGATATGCATGCAACCTACATCTGTTGGGCCTTTGGCCCACAAGTGATCTGGTACATTTTTCAATCTGACATCGAATTCTCGCAACACATAGTGACCCTTGAAATCCCGTAGAAAGAGTCTAACTCCCTCCGGGGAACAGCAGATTATAGCTCCTAGAGCCTTCAATGTTTTAATTCCTAACAGATTTTCTGGGCATGAGTTCGTAAGTAACAAATCTGTAACTCGTGATAATGGACCCACAGCCAAGGGTACTGGTTCCGATACTTCATTTACAATAGGCTGTCCTGAAAAACCAAGGGAAACATTCTGTGAGCCTGAGAGGGGTGCCCCTGGGACTTCATTATGGCTGATTGTGGTGCGGCTTGCCCCTGTGTCAATTAAAAACTTTCTGTCTTTTCCCAATACGTGACTGTGTACATAAGGACCTTCTTGATCTACAGGAATTTCAATAAGAGGCAAGCCACCTTCCCTCTCTAGGCTGTTTCATGTATATCGGGGGTAATCTGGATATGCAGATTGGGCATACTGGTACATCTGTTGTGAAACTTGCTGAGTCGCGGCAATGGGCTGTGGTACTGCTACTGTCTGTGCTGTATGAGATGGGGCATGCATAGGCTGTGTATTCTGCATGGGCTGTACATTTTGTGAGGTCTGTTGCTGGACCTGATCTTGTCTAGGCGGATGCGGTCTCTCTTTAGTTTTCCCTGTTGCTATGTTATGTTTCAGAACTGGACATTCATGTACGTAGTGACCTGGCTGCTTGCAATAATTGCACGTTCCTTTAACGGGAGCTGTAGTGTGACTTGTCTGGGTCCCACCCTTTCTTTGACCGTCGGCTGGGACCGTCTGAGCTACTAACATTTTCATCTTTGTGTCTTTCATGCGTTTCTGTTCCTGATCTTGTTCTTCTCTAATTCTGTTCTGATGATATTGGAGCATCTGTAACATCTGGGATGGCGTATTTGCCTGCCAAGTACTTTCAACTTTGTACACTCTGTTTTTAACTAATGGTAGGGAGTTCTCGACTAGTTTTGATACAAAAAGGTGTGGATATGACTCGCTACTTGGTTTTAGGCCACTATTAATAATGAAACATTTCTCGAATCTTGAATAGAAGTCACTAGTATCTTCATCATGTTTCTGTTTACAGGACGAGATGGCGTCCCAGTCTTCTTTTCTAGTTGCCAATAATCTTGGCAGGACCTGTACTATTAAACCGGGTAACGCTTTAGTCTTATCCCCAAGGCCTACCCCTGGGACACGTTTGCTTTCTTCGTCTTCTATTTCTGCCCATGCAATCTTTTTGTCCCCCACCTCCCATTCTTTTTCCTTTAATTTCTCGTAGATGCCCGTGGGCAACAGCACCTTCAACATTTTCATGATATCCTCATACGTGTAATCCCCCATTAGTAACATGTCTTTAAGCTCTCTGTGAAAACCTGCAGGGTCTTTATCATGACACGGGACTAGTTTCTTCATTTCTAACAGTTCTAACTTAGTCAGTGGCGTGTGTACATATACACGTTTCAAGAGGTGATCCGCACCCATAACTGGGTGTACTTCTCGTAAGGGGTTCTGGCTTTCAATGCCACTCCCGCATTGCATGTGGTACATTTTCCTTTCTTGAGGCGGGGCGGGAACATATTCAGAGCTTACGAAAGCGTTATATTTATGTTGTTGTTCTAGAATTATTTGTATTAACTTGGTACTGAAACCTCTCCATCTATCCATGAGTAGTGCTTCTAATGTTTCGTGTAAGGGACCTGGATCAGAATGTTGGTTTCTGTATTTCGTGAGGAGGTGCTGCATCATGTATACACCTGCTAATTTCTGTTCGTCTGGGGAAAGGTTCAGAAACGTCTGTGCTAAGGTGTCATCATTATATATGTCTGGATTTTCGGCCCATAATATGGCTGACCGGGCTAGTTCTTGTTCATCCATTGAATTGAGTACATGGTACCCCATTCTTTCTCGTAGTCTTTTATCAGTCTCCTGGAACTGATGTTCAGAAGAATTCGGGTTTGTTAAAGCAGAGAGAAAAACTCTCTTGTTTTCCGGACGGATGCCCTTCCTAAGGTAAGTTCCCTTACCTACATACGCTATAGTATCTGTAGTCCTTTCTGGTTCTTCAAGTTCTTCTTCCTCCTCGGAGGAAGCTTTTTCTTTCTCTTTTTGGTGTACTGCTATCACTGCTTTTCTAATTTTCTTGTACATACTGGCTATGCAAGTCCCCTTGTCATGTTTTCCTTCAGCTATATTTTGACCCCACTTGTTCAGTGCATCTAATTCACTCTGATCTGTTCCCGGCCTGTCTCGTTCTCTTATTAGACAATTTATGAAAAATCGTAGTATCTGTGCTTGAACGTCAACTTTCTGTTTCTCCATGGCATCCTTGATACTGTCAGGGTCTTTCCCTGTCTGAACAAACTCATATATTCTATCTAGACGGTCCTTCATTCCTACATAGCATAGCAAGATATCAGTAGCAGATCTTAACCGTAGTGATGCCAATATCATTAGATCGTCTTTTCCGGGTACTGGATCATATCTGCAAACTGAAAGGTTTTCTTTTAATGCGTCAAGGCGGGGTGACCTGAACGTGAGAGGACTCTGCATATCCCTGAGATTGAATCTGTGTGTTAATGGCGGGGTCCGAAGACCCGCGGTCGCACCTCCTGAAGCGGATGCTTGGGCATTATCTCCCTGTGGAGTCTGTATCTGAACTTGAATTTGTCGTTTAGTAGGATCAGGTAGACGTGGTTTCGGTAGGTCAATTTTGGGTGCGGGAAGTGGCGGGGCTGGCGGAACGGGGGAGGTCTGTCGCGGTACCGGCGGGACATGATCTGGGGGCGGGGTGCCACCCCCGTCCCTGTCAGTAGGCAAGGCACGAACAGGCAGATAGGTGTAAGCCGGTGCTACGTCCTCTAGATAAGAATTCAGGAATATGTCTTTAGTAGTCTTATGCATTACTTTAGTTGGAACTAATGGCGGCGGTAAGTTTTTCGGTATTTCTGATAGGGCCTCAGGTGTACCCTCGGCCGCGAGATACATACCGTTTACGAGATTGTTTCGGGCACGGTCTATTTGTTCTGTTTTTACTCGGATCCCTTCAGTAACTAATTCGTTTTCTTGGGCTTTTTCTGATTCTTTAAGTCTGTCTTCTCTACGGAGTACTTTCTCAGCACGCTTATGTGATTCCTTACGCCAAAATTCTATGGCGTCTTTCTGAGATTGTCTAGCTTTCTTTTTCCATAATGCTTCTTCTACCTTCATGATGCACTCGGCATCCCATGTTCCGGTAGCAGGCCATCTGTGTCTTTCGTCTAGGTGTTTAGTATAGTCGGCCCATAAGTCTAGATACAATATGGCATCTATGCCATGTTTGTGATACATAAAGTTACCTGGAGTGTCCCTATCTGCTTTAACTTGTTGAAAAACGGCATCTTGTTTACTTATTACTGAATACTCAATCCTTACTACTTAATACTGGATACAGCTAGTTTATACAAGAAACACAATAATGCACATTAAAACGGTCACATTCATACCACGACATTAATCACATGAAAAGACATTTGAGACATAGATGACTACCCCCTATACTGGATGTACTGCTAAACAGTACAGATACACTGGTGTAACAGTGCAGGAATTCAGAAATTCAGAATACTAGATATACTGCTAAACAGTACAGATACACTGCCTAAAAACAGTGCAGACCGGACTTGTGTACCCAAACCCGTCTAGATACGTCCCAGCAATGGTACTTACCGGGAAGCACGGAAACAGAAGGCCTCGGAAAACTCGACTGGACTGGACTCGACTCGGCTCGACTTCGGAAAACTTCGGAAAACTTCGGAAAACTGGTGGGCCTCTTGACACCTCGGACCTTGCTTCTTTCGGCTAGGCTCTGGTCGGGATCCTCCGCACTCCTCACCGCCTCGTCTGGGCACTGATCGCAGTCTTCGTCACCTCCGTGGGTCAGAGGGAGATGCAGGAATTCCTGCCGGTACGCGTAGTTTCCATCTAACTGATGGCAGGGGACAGAGCTTGCAACGCACCAACCGGCGCGTGAGGTGGGGGAGGGTCCCTGTTCGGGTGCCAAAATGACGTAAATATATAATTTACTCTCTTAATTTCTATGCAGGTAAGTACTTAATCAATAATAACTCAAATCGGAAAGAAAGAACCAGAGTCCGTGGTGTTAGAGTTCTTAGGGGTTTTATTCCTCAAAAAGGAATGGTCAGGACCATAATATCATGTTCTTCCCACCGCAGGGGTGGAAGAAGGGATAGAGCGCTACATTTTATTGACAGTACATAGCTTATATACTTAATTCATGTCATAGGAAACAGTATAGTAGGCGTAACAGCTGAGAGAAGACAAGATAACAGTATACACGTGTTACTAGTACGTAATCAGAAGGCGTGGACTAGGCGTGAACTGGAGGTGTGTGCTAGAAACGTCACAGATGGGTGTCACAAAGGGGTGGCACTAACAGAAATGTTGCAATGTCAGCAGAAATCGGAAGCTTGGATGCGCGCGCAGCTGCATGACGTGTGATAGACGTGAAACTGGAAGGGTGCAGGGGACTTGACATTTACACTGACGGAAAGAGACAGAAGTCTGGCATGTCAGATCAACTTGTACTTCTATCATATCTGATATCTGATGTTTAGGAACCATATTATCTGGACGGAAAGGTCTCTAGGGCAGAAGCCATTCTATACTAACTGTGGATGCGTGTATAAGCGCCTAAGTGTCTGCATGAGAAGCGTGGGGCACGGGGCCTTCCATGGAAGCATGGTAACAGAAGCTATGAATTACTTGCACTGAGACAGGTCGGCCCTTTGGCTCTGCAGCTGGGGAGGATGTTTACTGAAGCTAGTAGGCAGGAATGCATTTTCGAAGAGCGGAACAGATAACTCGAAGGTTATAGTCAGTCTTGGCAGAAAGCAGGCTGAGCTGAGCGCGAGGGGCCGCGCTGGAAGTAAGTCAGAGTTCACGGGTACAGAGGCAGCCTGGGCTGAGGCTGTCAGAGTCAGAAGCCAGAAAAGAGGCTCGATGGCAGAAATTCAGGGCCTACTTTGCCAGAGCAGGAAAACATGTAAAGTACACTACAAAAAGACGTTGGCATAGCATACTTAGGAACGGGTTATTTAATCCATTCAGGGTGGATCTGAAAGAGGACAAGTTAACGTTGGACGCAAATGTATTTGCGTCTTCATAGCTGACACAGGAGGGAAGTTACATGCACTTTTAGCTGGTACATGGAGTCGGTGGGGTACGCGCTAGGGAACACAACTTGACCATAAAATTTATATTTCCTCAATAGGGGGCTTGATGTGCCTGGATGGGCCATCACTGGCAGAATGGGTGGGAGGAGTTGAGTATAGCCCTACTTGATTAGGCTGTGTCTTGCCTCCACACAATGGCCGTTTTACACCCTGTAGTTAGTCTGGGCCCAGGACATGGGAGGCAGGATGCCTAGGGGAATTAAAACCTCTAGAAGCAATTCTCACACTTCAAAGGCACAACTGTATTTAAATAGTGGACCTCAGACACCATCACATTTGCCAGAAGGACTGCTGAGCTGCTGAAGGACTGTCACTCTGCTGGACTACTGCCTTGCTTTGCTGTCCTGCTAGACTGCTGCCCTGCTGGACTACTGCCTTGATGTGCTCTCCTGCTGCAATTTTTATTGAGTGAGAAGGACTAGACCCGCATCTCCACAACTTAGAACCCCATATTGACTCCAAGGGTTAGCTGGCAGGCCTTGTGACTTGAGCATTAGGGGCACAAGCCTCCAACAAACTTTACCCAGCACCTGAACTCTGCCATATGTCAGTCTACCCTGCCAAGTGGTGGCACTCCATTCCTGAACCCTTGGAAGTTGGGCTTATGAGATCTACCAGCATCTGTGGATAATAATAATAATAATAATAATAATAATAATAATAATAATAATAATAATAATAATAATAATAATAATAATAATAAAACATTTATAAAGCGCCTGGCTGCACAAAACTGTGTGTCCCCGCGCTAACTGCTAATACAATACAAATCCAGAGGAGTAGTGGCATGGAGCTCAGCAGAAGAATTACTTGCTAGGGAACAGATGAGTTTTTAATTTTGCCCTAAATCTCATTTCGGAAGGTTCCATCCGCAGGTGGAGCGGAAGTGCATTCCAATACTTTGTGGCCAGGTAACAGAAGGATTTACCTCCCATTTTAGCTCTTGTGATTCGAGGAAGTTTAGATAACATCATACCTGATGATCTTAGATCCCTAATCGGGCGGTGTATGGTGAGAAGACTTTTCAGGTAGTCGGGGCCTCTGCTCTGAGCGATACGGTGGGCATAGCAAAGGGTCTTAAATGTAATCCTCTCTTTAATAAGAGATGTTTTTTTTGGGAGACCGAGCACCAGTCGGGCTGCTGTGTTCTGTACACATTGTAGTTGGTGAAGGCCCTTCTGGCTGAGACCTATCAGGAGGGCATTTCCATAGTCCAGATGAGGTGTTATCAGAGCATGGACTATGGTTTTCCTGGCTTCAGTGGGAAGAAGGTCAAGTACCTTACGAAGAACTTTTAATATGCCAAAGCATTTTCCCGTTATTTTATTGACTTGGGTCTTACCGGAGAGGTCGGAATCCAGCATAACGCCTAGATTTCTAACCGTCTCTACGGGAGTAGGCAGCTTGCCCAGTACACTGGGCCACCATGCATGAGACCATGCAGAGACATCTCTCCCCACCACCAGAACCTCTGTCTTATCTCCATTCAGACGGAGACAGTTGTTGTTCATCCAGGTTGCTACCGCCGACATACAGTTCGAGAAATTGGTGGCAAGTTCTCTTCGATCCGGGGTCAGCTTGAACAGCAACTGGGTGTCGTCAGCAGAACTGATGCATCTCTTATACTGAGCGGTGCAACCCCGAGCAAAACCGACCCATGACCATTGCTGCATAGATCAGAACCATCGCCAAGGCCCACATCATAGCCCGTAGCTACATAAGAACCGTAACTGCGTGATGCATCCTCGGCCTAGGCCCTTGCATTTCTTGTTGATAGCAGCCTCAATGATAATTCCGGACTCTGCAGCACAGCTTACCAGCTCCTCTGAACCGACACATTGCCTGACTGCACAACGCATTGTCGACGGCGGACTTTGCATCACAAGCCTTTTTTAACAGGACACTTAACAACACCGCAGGACTACATACCTCAGTGCTTCTGCTGAGTGCTACATCTCCAACACCGAACCTGCAACTGCTTGACAAACCAGGAATTAGAGTTCTTCGTTCAGCAGTCCTAACTGGGTCCCGATTATCAGCCCTCACTCCATCGCAGTCAGCCTTAACTTGTGACTTTGTCCCATTTCTGCGTGACCAGATATCCACGGTTGGTGCTTTATGCCTTTTGGCACTATTTCCACTAAGATCTTTCAAATGTAATATATCTGGTTCTACTAATTGGGATTGTGTTGTTTTAGTCTTTATTTTAATTATTAGGAAAAACTATGTTTCAAAAGAGGTGTGGGATCCTTTTGTGGTGTGTTTTCACAGATTGACTGTTTGAAATGTTGCACAAATACTCTAAACATTGCCTCTGAGTTAAGCCTGACTACTCTGTGCCAAGCTATCCAAGGTTGAACAAAGGTTAATTTAGAGATTGCTTGTGGCTTCACCTAAGAAGAATTGTGGTTGCTATTTGAGAGGGTTTCCCAATTTATTAGAGCTATATTGTGGTATTATCCTGTATGTAAATGCAAACCAATATCAACTTTGCGAACATGTCAGGTTATGTTCAGCAGTATAGATTTGTTTTGTTTTTTGAAGGTGCCACTCAGTGCAGAAGTAACTGCATATCAGTATATACCATCCAACATGCATGGGCTAATATAATTGATGGTACAATAACCTCCACTCCAAACTTTCATCCTGGAAAGTAATACATTTTACATATGTTTTAATAGCAATATCTGTGCAAAAGCCTGTATTTATATTTAGATTTTTCAGTCTCAGCTACATTTGTTTCAGAGTATTCAACACCAAAGTGTGCCTGATTTGTTGAACTTTCCGAAATCGATTTCCTCAGGACAAAAGTGTACAGATGCACATTACTTTTGTTGTAGTGGCATATTGAACAAAGTGATTGCACAGCATCTGTATTTTCACAGTGGGAAGTTTACAAGGATACAATTAACGGGGAATCTGGAGTAGGTGGTAATTGAGGAGACAAAGTGAAGGCTGCACTAAAATGTTTTTCATTAGGTTCAAACTGTAGGTAAGAATGGTGAAGGAAATGGATAGATTCTGGCCATCAACATCTTCGACAGGAAGGTGTTGTAATGGAACAATAGAATTTGATGCCAACAATTGTGATATTTATAAATTGATTTATGAAGACTATGATGTGTGAAATGATAATACTGAAACAGCACACCACTTCTTTATTAGGGAAGACAGTAGCATTGTGTGATGATTATTTTGATGCAATATGAGGTCTATCTGCATTGACCAAATTGTAGAATCATTTTAACCTTTGAGAAGGGTCATTGAATTGGTGGGAAAGAAAATCAATAAGCTGAGGGACAAAGAACAGTGTTGCAAAACAAATCAGTGATAGAACAGTGATGAAACAGATCGGTTGTATTGTACAGGGGTGGAGGCTCTGAAGTGTGACAATAAAGGAGGCCACCACTGTAGTATTGCTGACTATGCTCCTCATTCAATGTGGGCTAGTGTCCCCTTTTATAGCCAGAAACATTGCTTGATATTAGACAGACTCTAGACTACACTGAATATTGCTGGTGGCTTCGACAGATATTGTGATCCAGGTTCTAAAAAGTGGTCCAATTATTCATCATGGCACTGACTTGCAAGCCATTTTGTGTTTTCTCACTGCGGCCCACAATGCCTCAACTGATTGAATCATCTATGGCTGTGGCTAGAACCATGATTTGTGTTTTTTTGTTCAGCACACGTTACAGCAAAGTGAATAAGTAGATGATCCTGTTCACACATTTAATACTTCATTAAAGTAAAGATGCAGACCGAGCCCCAACTGATGAGCACTGGCCCAGAAAGTGAGTCCCAACTGAATAATTATTCATAAACAAACATTCTCAAACAGAATGATGGAACCCGGGTTCCCACATCGTTCCACCACTCCACTCGCCATAAAAAGATAGAAAGAAAAGATGCCAAGAAATTACCAATACAGATAGGCAAAAGTACAGTTATAACATTTATGTTTTTGCTTTTAACAAAACAAAATGTAAAACAGACAGTAATAAAAACATGGAAAAGACTATCTGGACACCACCACCTTCTAGGAGGCATTTTTTCTCAGCTGGAGAAGAAATCAGAAAATAACACATGGCACAGATTGTCTAGATATCCATTGAACCCCTCTGGAAAGGCTTCTCTGTCAGCTTAAGGGGATATGTGGGAACTCTTTTGAATAGCGGGATTTTGATCCTGTCCAGTCCATTGTGGATGATACAATAAACACTTCAGGCACTCGACATCAACTGATTCCAGGAATTCAAACCTTGCCAAATTTGCAAATTGCACTCTGTTGTCAAAAATGAGGGATTCAGGAAATCATTTTCCAGTTGATAATGATATTGAATAGCTTGTGATTGCCCGAGGGCATCTTGGAGCTAGCATCAGAAGAGTTCTAGTTAAAACAAGCTTGTATATATAACAAAGAGAAGGTTTTATAGGCAGATATTATAGTGGGAGGGCCTATAAAAAGAGCCTAGAACACCTATTGATCCAATGTGAATGTGTGGTGTCCTTTTGGGATAAGATCTTCGCGTTTCTCTCTAACCTTTTCTCATACTTTCCCAATAGGGAGCTATCGACCCTGGTATTCAGCTTCATCAACGCCGGGTCTCTTGCTGACAATGATAGGGCCCTACCAGATCTACTTCTCACTGCAGCAATCAAGATTATTCTCAGTAACTGGAAGGACATCCGCAAAGCCTCTTTTGCCTGCTGGTTAAATTGGGTCACCAACCTAAGAGGGGCTAATAATATATCGCTCCAGAACTTGCTGAGGCGATCTCCTACCAGACGTATGTGGGATACTCTAGACAACTATTTTAGCTCACACAAGCCACCCTGAACCTCGTATCCTATACTCACAAACCCACCCTACACTATGCGTACACCATGACTTTGCGAGATCTCTCCATGCTGATCCTCTGGTCACCTCTCCTGTCATCGTCAGCGGCTGTCGCCGCCTGTCGCCGCCTGTGGGTCATTGCACTGATAATACATATGCTACTTGTATAATATACGATATGTCAGTTTTGATTCTTAATGTCTGCTACTACTCACTTAACTTTTATTTTCACCCTCATTGTTTAGTTTTTGTATGTCTCCTTCGTATGTTCTTATGGTTTCATATTGTTTGTACTGCCTTATTTGGAAACAACCAATAAAAACTTTTGAACACACACAAGAGCCAGGATTTAAGTTGTTTCCTGGAATGCAGGAGAGTGGGTTGTGCTAAAAAGCAACTTGTTCCCCATTGTAATGCATCAGAAAGACTTCTACCTCCCAAGGATGCTTTCCTGATTTTAGACATGGGCATCGACTTAGTGAAGCCAGAGTGAAGGGGCCTTTTGGGTGATATACCAGCTGAATATCTTTCTCAGATAGTGTGGGCCAGAATAGTGAAGGGCTTTATATGCTAAGCCTTGGAGGCTACTCTTTTCCTAACCGGAAACTAATGTACCACCTCAATGGTTCGGGAGACTGGTAAATATTTTGGAATCTTAATGCGAGTATGAGTTGCCCCATTTAAAGTATTTGCAATTTATTCATCTGCTTTTTTGTTTGCCCCTATAAATGTCACAGCAGTCAATCCTAGAGAGAACTAATTTAGTGATTTCTGTTTCTGTAGATTGAAGAATGAATGGAAGGATATTATTCAAAGTTCTTAAAAGGTAGAAACAGGATGATGTATTTTGAGTAAGCTGAGCTGAAGATGCAAGTTTGCTATCACATCTTACCTTAGTGACTGGAGGGGGAAGATGGCCCTACTCTTGAGGCCACCAAGTAAGATTCCAAGACATTTTTTCCTATCCAAAAAGGAGGACTTCTGTCTTCTCAGAGTTTAGCTTGAGACAATTGCTTTCGATCCAGCCTACTACCTCATAAATACACTTGAAACGTTTGCCAACCTCTGTGGGATTTCCTGAGATCGAAACTACAATTAGCATACCATCCACATAAGGGACAGTAGAAACGCCAAAGGATCCAATCAATTTGGCCAGTGGTGCCACATATAGGTTAATAAGAGTCGGGCTCAAGGACATCCCTGAGGAACACCACATGGTAGCGGGAAAGATGCAGATGTGAAATCTCCAAAAGCTACAGTTTGTTCTCTATTTGAGGGATATGTTGTCAAAGGCTAAAGAGCCGTCCCTCTGATACCTATTCTTTCCAGGTGTTCGATGAGCAATGAGTAGAAGATGACATTGAAAGTGGCATAAAGACCCAGCAGGATCAATGCTGCTTTCCCTCCACTGTCCATAATCATTCTGATTCCTTCAGATGCCGCAACCAGAGCCGACTTGATACTGTGGTTTTCCTAAAACCATGTTGCGCATCATCTAAGATCTCATTCTCATCCAGAAAGGATGAGAGTTCAGAGTTGAGGTGTTTTCCAGTATCTTTACTGTACAGGCAAGCCTTGAAAGTGGGTCTATCATTTTGAAAACCTTTGGGGTCAAGTGATGGCTTTTTCATCAGGGTAAGAATGTAGGCTTTCTTCCAGCCAGTCGGAAGATTCCTGCTTGAATGGTCATTTTAAAAGTTATGTCAGAATAACCAAGATTTAATGCAGGATTATAGGTGGACGGGGAACCAAAGGGGGGCCTGACTTAGTGGAACCAATAAGCTTCTTGACTTTCTCCTCATTCAACAGAGGGAACTACTGAAGGGTAGCATATGCAATCTGTATGCTATCCAACAATTTCCTGTCAATTTTGTGTTCTGACTTGAGCTCTTTTAATGTATATTTCCTCTACCTTTTCTTGGAAGAAAGTTTCTATTTTGTTGCACAAAGATTGGTCGGGCACCAAAGTGTTTGGGGTATTATGACTGCAGAGTGTTTAACTGTTTTGAATAGTTCTTAGCCTGAGTTCTTGGCCAGGCTAATTTTCCCTATGAAGTATGATTTTTTCTTTCTAATCAGGCTTTTGTATTCCAATATGTATTGTTTGTATTAGGTTATTTCTGCCTCAAAGTAGTTTTCTCTTTAAACACATCCTTGACACCTGGATGTTTTTTTAAGGTCTGCTGAGAACCAGGGGGCAGTAGATTTGTTTCTGAGTTTTTAAAACGGTTTTAGGTGGACTGGAAGAGACAATGCTTTGTTAATCCAGTCCTTATAATTAGAGGAGGATACATTAAGATCTTCTGTTGGAGTATCCTTGAATTTAGTAGCATTCATATTTTTTCCAGGCTCTGACTTTAATAGTCTGCAGGGCAATATTGATTGGTGATATGTCCAGGTTAGTTGTATAATAGATTGTATCTTTAACTCTTTATAGTTAGAAAATATGCCATCTATTTTATGTCCTGCTATATGAGTAGTTTGATTGACCAATACAATGAGGTCAAAACAATGTAAATTGCCAATCAAGTGCTCCGTTTCTGGAATAGTTGAATCTGCTAGGTGAAATTTACAATCCTCTAAGATCATAAAATTGGGATACTGTATGCTGTGCTCAATACATTGATTGAGTTTGGGTAGAAATGTTGTTTTGTGGCCAGTGGGTCATTAAATAAGTACACAATTGGACTCTTCCTTGTTACTAATTTTGCATTTAAAAATGAGAGCATCACAGACTAAATGAGATACCTCCTCACCAGAAATGTTTAAGTGATCGCAGAAAATAGCATGATCCCACACAGCTTTTTTATTTGCCGTCTAGTATGAATGTGGTGAATCCCTTGAGTACTGCGTCTACCAGGTCAGGGTCACAGGCAGGATCCTCCCATGTTTCAGTAATGAACACTTTGTCAGTTGAGTAGTTGCCGAATAATTAATTGAATTTATACCTATGAGTATTAAGCAAATGGACATGTATCAAGACACATGACAGTTTATCAGCACCTTCTAAACTAACACTTGATCTTTCTCGGGGGTCGAGCATGTAGGTTTGCTAGGTGCGACTGATATTGGTACCAGATCTCTTTTGCATTCCAACTGGCAATGTTTGCAATCTAGACATGAGATATCACTCTCTAATGTAAGTATGTTGCAGGAACCATTTTTACCAGTTGTGTTCAATCTCAAAAGTTGCTCCTTTGTATATGTTAGCAGGAAAAAAATCCAGTGTTTTTGGTGCTGTCCAGGTGTGGATGGGCGAAGACTGCCTTTTGTACGCCTTTGGTGTGCCATCAGCACGCCTTTGGTGTGCTGATGGGCCACCAAAGCACAAAACAGTTGCTGGCCCCACACTTAACTTTTTATCTCCAAAGCTAAGAGAAACAAACAAGACCTAGTCTTGTGTTTGTTGGGTTGGGTATATTTATTTTTACCCTTTTGAATTCATACTTTCATTTTACTGTTTTCATTTTTTATGAATGAGAAAGAACACTGTACATTAAATACACATTTACAAATATATGCAAAACAATTTCACATCTTACATATATACACATTAGATACAATCTTCATCTGTACCTCACTACTTTTTATCCACAAATAATTACTCTTTGTGCGATAGTTGTCAAGTAGTAGTAGTTCAACAAAAAAACACAATAATGAGCAAAGTCTTGCTAAAAGAAAGGTCAAATAAGACTTAAAACTATTCAATCAAAATCACAATCAATGTAATTATTTTCTCCTTCCTTTATGCCGACGCGTTTTGAATCCGGAGTACACAATTGCCAGATTCTCATCAGGGCTCTGTCATTTTAGGTTGTCTATGGGATATCGAAGAAGGGGATTTATTTGCTTTAAGTTCTCGATTTCTACATATTCCCTTACCAATAGATGTCACATCTTTACTCAAATGTACCTGTTATCCTGCATGGACGTTCCCGCAGGTCCACTTCTTTTTGTATTAACGCAACGTAATCCACTTTGTTTTTTAGGGGGAGGAATCTCCTAACGTGCAAATGAGAAAATCACTTGTCATTCTCAATCTTAAGTCAGTCAGAAAGTGCCTAAGGACCCAAGGTCCCACTGCTCCTACCTCTTTAGTTTACGGGCGTGTGGAGACTTCTAGTGATGTAATCTTATATTCGGCGCGATCTGAAAAAATAATCACAATCGGCCCTTAGTTGTCTATAACGGTTGTGGCATGTGTCTATCTCTAACCTTTGAAATGCAACGTACCTTCATTAGTTCACGCCGGGCGTTTTCCTTCTATTACTGTTCACTTTCTCCCTTCTACACGCTATTCTCTCCAGTGTTTCATTGTTTCGCGTCTTTCCTGTGTAAAAGCGCAGCCTCGTTATTTAAGCCGGTAAATTCACTCGCGCCTACTACTTTTCTTAGAGAAGCGCTCTCTCACTTCTTGGTCTCTGCATCACGGCGAAAATGCAAACAAACAAACTGTCTACACGGCGGCCATGTTTGATCCCTCCCATATAGTCAATCATTGTAGTGCATTCTGGTCAATGGAGTTCTGTTTGTTATAATCGCACTACAGGTTGGGGGTTTGGCTTAGAGTCTTGATACTTCAGACAGTGAGTTCAGCCCGGTTTGGGTACTGTTACATTTTAAAATTAGATATGCTTCCTTTTTCAACAAAACTTTCTCTATATCTGTCGAGCATTTTGTTTGATTCACACTGAACAGTACAGACCACTTAAAATCATGTTCTCCATGATTTTTTTCAATGAAATGCTGTACCAGAGGAGCAGTCAAGACCTTATTTTTAAGGTGTGATCTGTGTTGGGTCATTCGTACATTCACTTGTTGGTTCATCTTATCGACGTAGATTTTAGGACAGGGGCACACAATGACATACACTACGTTTCTAGTCTTGCAGTTGGAAAAACCTTCATGTTTCCAATAAACGTTCGCATGTTGAAAGACGTTTTCCTCAATCGTGGTTTCACACGGCACGCAATTGCCACATCTATGATGTCCTTCTACAGGTTTTATTCCCCATTGTGACAAAAGATCATTTTTGGGTTTGGGCAAAGAAATGTCGGGTCGGACAATCTGTTGGCCGATATTTTGATTCTTCCTGTATGCGAATATAGGGTGAGGGAAAGGCACCTCCAGTTCTTCTAGAAGATGCCAGTTCTTAAGGACCATTTGTCTTATTTTGTGAGTGTCTGGACAAAATGTGGTGACCCACACCATTCTTTCAAGCTCACGTTTTTCTTTAACTTCAAGCAGGCATTCTCGTGGAGGTTAGCGTGCCCTCTTATAGGAATGTTTTAATAACTTCCTCGGGTATCCTCTTTGGGTCATTTCATCACAGAAATGCTGTGCATGTTGGTCATACCACCCTACCTCTGAGCAATTTCTTCTTATACGAAGTAATTGCCCATAGGGTAAGTTAGCCCTCAAATTCCTGGGGGTGTGAACTTTTATAGTGGAGGATGGTGTTTTTGTCAGTTTGTTTCTTGCAAAGGGAAGATTTAAATGGCCCTCTGTACACGTTATTTCAACATCTAGAAACGTCATCTTCACGCAGCTAGAGTCTATAGAGAATTTTATGTCCCGATGTTTCAAATTTAGCCACTCATGAAATTCAGACAACTCGTTGTGGCTCCCCTGCCACAGGAGCCACACGTGGTCAATATATCTTAACCATTGTAAAATGTGCTGTTTATATGGATTATTCTCTGCCATGAATTTCTTTTCATATTCAGCTATATACAGCACGGCCATTTCTGAAGCATAGGGACACCCCATCGCGGTGCCCTTAATTTTCATAAAGAATTCATAATTAAAACGAAAATAATTATTTTTCAGTGCAATTTCTGCTAGTCTTAGAATGAATGATGTAGGTACCCTATGCGGTCTGTCTCTAGAGTCCAAATATAGCTCCATCACCTCTAACGCTTCGTCCTAGGGGATCTGCGTGTAGAGGGATGTTATGTTATGTTATGTTATAGTAAGTTTATATAGCGCACGGCTACTCTAAAAGAGTGTCCCGGCGCTTTCCACAGGCAGCTCAATGTAAAACAACATAACAAGAAAAAAGCAGATACTAGAAAAGGAAAAGGCCCACCAGAAAAAACTAGAGATTAAAAAGCCAAGTCTTCAGGCTCTTCCTGAACTGAAGCAGATTGGAGGTGCTGCGTAGCACCAGTGGGAGCGAATTCCACAGCTGGGGTGCCTTGAAGCTGAAAGAGCGCCCCCCAGTGCGGGCCTTCCTCACACGCGGAACCACAGCAGTGAAGAGAGATTCAGACCGCAATGAGCGGGCTGGGCGATAAAACGCCAGCCTCCGCTGCAGGTACCCAGCGCCTGAGCCATGCAATGCTTTGTGCATCAGCATCAGAGATTTAAACATGATCCGCTTCTGGACCGGCAGCCAGTGGAGCGTCTGCAGCAACCCGGAAGCACGTGCTCGCCTATGTAGGCCAAAGATGGCGCGGGCAGCAGAGTTTTGTGCCACCTGCAGGCGCTGGACCAGATAATCAGGGAGGCCAAGAAAGAGGGCATTGTCGTAATCCAACCTGGATCCAATGAGCGCTTGCACAGTAATCCGCCTATGCTCCACAGACAGCAGTGGAAGGAACTTGCGGAGCATCTTCAAGATGCCGAAACAGGTGCCGGCCAGACCGAGGACATGAGTTCTCAATGAAAGCTTGTTGTCCAGCTTGACACCAAGGTTTTTGGCAACCAATGATGACTGTGCGGGAGGACACATGTCAGACGGCCACCATTGCCGCCACTCAGGGTCGGTGGCGCAGCCAAAGAGTGAGACCTCCGACTTACTGGAGTTGGCCTTCAGACTGTTCCGTCGGAACCAGTCGAAGACCCTTCCCAGACAGCCCCGAATACTCTCTCTGTCCCATGCTTGGTCTTTACCGCACGTGAAGAGGAGTTGCGTGTCGGCGTATGACACGATCTGGGCCCCATACGCCTCCACCGCCGCCGCCAGAGGGGACATAAAGATGTTAAACAGCGACGGGCTCAACACAGAACCCTGTGGAACCCCGACTCCCAATGGCGGCATCTCGGCGGAGCTCTGGGAGACCCAGATCGTCTGGCGGCGGCCTTCAAGGAAGGATGTGAACCATTTGAGCACCGTCCCCCTAATGCCGATGTCATAAAGCCTGGCGAGGAGCGCCTCATGGGGGACGGTGTCAAAGGCCGCTGACAGGTCCAACATGACTAACATGGCCTTGCCACCAACATCCAAGGTCTCCATTGTCACATCCATTGTTACCATAAGTTGTGTTGTTTGGTCAAATGGCGTGCCTTCTACCTTCACCAGAAAGTTGGTGGTGTCTCTCAAATATGCTTTGACTTTACTAACAAATGGCTTCAAGAAGAAGTCAACGTATTTGGAAAGGGGCTCGAGGCATGATTCACACCCGGAAACGATGGGTCATCCCGGGGGATTGTTAAAATCTTTATGAATCTTTGGCAGAAAGTATGCCACAGGAGTTCTTGGAAACATTTTAAATAGGAACTCGCTTTCTTTTGGACCCAAAAAAACGCTGTCCCTACCAATTTGTACAATGTCTGATATCAATGCTTGTATCTGCTTGACAGGATCCTCCTGTAGTTTCCTGTACCAAATTTGGTTGTTCACCTGAGTTAAGCCTTCAGCTATATATTTGTCTCTGGGCCAGATGACGACTGCACTGCCTTTTGTCGGCCTGTTTTATTACGACTGTCGAATCCTCTTTAAGATTTTTAAGTGCAGCTCGCTGTCCCTTACTAATGTTCTGCTGTACATATTTTTTACTCTTTTCCAATTTATTTATGGATGACAGCATTATCTGTTCGAAAGCATAAACCTGTTTAGGGATATTCTGGCTCGGGACAAAAGTAGATCTATTCCTTAAGCCTGTGGCCTCAGTGTTTACATTTGGCGGCTAATTTGCAAAAAAAGCTTTGAGTCTGATCTTGCGGCAGAACTCAATTGTCTCAAGTTTGGTTTTTGTAAAGTCCATCTGTCTGCAAGGGACAAATTTAAGTCCTAAATTTAGGACCGACTCTTCATCTCTTGTTAGTTCTCTAGTTGATAGATTGACTATAGTGGAGGGACCCCTTATGACTTGCAGAAGTTTCTCCTTGTTCGCATCTCCCATGGTGTTTTCAATCTTACTTTTGGGTGCTGGCCTTTCTCTAAAAAAGAAGTTTGCTTTTTGTTACTGTTGCCTCTTGTTTCTGATCCCGAGGATTCAGATGAAGAGGTTTCAGAGAAAGTTTTAAACCTGTTACGTGACCTCCCTTGGTAGTTGTATAGTGCTCCACGTGAATCTGCTTGTGAGTAATAGTCGTCTTTAAGAAAAGGATATGTCTTCTCCAAAGTGAAAGATTTAGAATCCCTGTCGTATTGTGCAGTCTTACCATTAATGGTGTTGTCTTTAAAGGACTGTATCTCCTTGTCTATTTTTTCCAAAAGAGCTTTGGAGTCTGGCACAAACTGGCTGTCTTTAATAGTTTGAGTCAGATCTTCGATTTCTTGTAACTTTTTTGCACAAAGTCTGCTGAGCTGTCTCTATTGTATGGATCATTAGGTCACAGCTGCACTTCGTGTTTATGCAACTGAAGCCCTTTTTATATTCTGCATCCTCCGTGAATACTACTGGGATATTTTTAACCTGAAGACCCCAGGGGATGGTACCTTCCCTGAGGTGTTTCAGTAGAAAATACCCATGGAGTTCTGTCCAAATAAGTGTGACATCTGCGAAAGGGGAAGAGGCCAATAGATTTTGTATATGGCTCTCGGAAAAAGATAGAGTGTCTTTCTCACACATTACTTTGGAGAGACAGATTGTCTCTCCTCGTTGTTATTTCAATTGAACTCACAACTTGAGAAAATCAAAATGCCCTTGAAACTCTCGCGGGTATAGACCCACCCTAAACTTTGTAACACCATGGAGTGAGGTCCTGGGACAACAGGGCAGCTGGACCAAATAATTCAATGCACAAAAAAGTTGCTGGCCCCACACTTAACTTTTTATCTCCAAAGCTAAGAGAAACAAACAAGTCCTAGTCTTGTGTTTGTTGGCTATATTTAATTTTACCCTTTTGAATTCATACTTTCATTTTACTGTTTTCAATTTTCATGAATGAGAAAGAGCACTGTACATTAAATACACCTTTACACATATATACAAAACAATTTCACATCTTACATATATACACATTAGATACAATCTTCATCTGTACCTCACTACTTTTTATCCACAAATAATTACTCTTTTTACGATAGTTGTCAAGTAGTAGTAGTTCAACAAAAAACCACAATAATGAGCAAAGTCTTGCTAAAAGAAAGGTCAAATAAGACTTAAAAATATTCAGTCAAATTCACAATCAATGTAATTATTTTTTCCTTCCTTTATGCTGACGCGTTTCGAATCCGGAGTACACAATTGCCAGATTCTCATCAGGGCTCTGTCGTTTAAGGTTGTCTATGGGATATAGAAGAAGGGGATTTATTTGCTTTAAGTTCTCGATTTCTACATATTCCCCTACCAATAGATGTCACATCTTAACTCAAATGTACCTGTTATCTTGCATGGACGTTCCCGCAAGTCCACTTCCTTTTGTATTCACGTAACGTAATCCACTTTGTTTTTTAGGGGGAGGAATCTCCTAACGTGCAAATGAGAAAATCACTTGTCATTCTCAAGCTTAAGTCAGTCAGAACGTGCCTAAGGACCCAAGGTCCCACTGCTCCTACCTCTTTAGTTTACGGGCGTGTGTGGAGACTTCTAGTGATGTAATCCTATATTCGGCGCGATCTGAAAAATAATCACAATCGGCCCTTAGTTATCTATAACGGTTGTGGCATGTCTCTATCTCTAACCTTTGAAATGCAACATACCTTCATTAGTTCACGCCGGGCGTTTTCCTTCTATTACTGTTCACTTTCTCCCTTCTACATGCTATTTTCACCAGTGTTTCATTGTTTCGCGACTTTCCTGTGTAAAAGCGCAGCCTCGTTATTTAAGCCGGTAAATTCACTCGCGCCTACTACTTTCCTTAGAGAAGCGCTCTCTCACCTGTTGGTCTCTGCACCACGGCGAAAATACAAACAAACAAACTGTCTACACGGCGGCCATGTTTGATCCCTCCCATATAGTCAATCATTGTAGTGCATTCTGGTCAATGGAGTTCTGTTTGTTATAATCGCACTACAAGTTGGGGGTTTGGCTTAGAGTCTTGATACTTCAGACAGTGAGTTCAGCCCGGTTTGGGTACTGTTAAATTTTAAAATTAGATATGCTTCCTTTTTCAACAAAACTTTCTCTATATCTGTCGAGCATTTTGTTTGATTCACACTGAACAGTATAGACCACTTAAAATCATGTTCTCCATGATTTTTTTCAATGAAATGCTGTACCAGAGGAGCAGTCAAGACATTATTTTTAAGGCGTGATCTGTGTTTGGTCATTCCTACATTCACTTGTTGGTTCGTCTTACCGACCTAGATTTTAGGACAGGGGCACACAATGACATACACTACGTTTCTAGTCTTGTAGTTGGAAAAACCTTCATGTTTCCAATAAACGTTTCCATGTTGAAAGACGTTTCCCTCAATCGTGGTTTCACATGGCGCGCAATTGCCACATCTATGATGTCCTTCTACAGGTTTCATTCCCCATTGTGACAAAAGATCGTTTTTGGGTTTGGGCAAAGAAATGTCGGCTCGGACAATCTGTTGGCTGATATTTTGATTCTTCCTGTATGCGAATATAGGGTGAGGGAAAGGCACCTCCAGTTCTCCTAGAAGATACCAGTTCTTAAGGACCATTTGTCTTATTTTGTGAGTGTCTGGACAAAATGTGGTGACACACACCATTCTTTCAAGCTCACGTTTTTCTTTAACTTCAAGCAGGCATTCTCGTGGAGGTTAGCGTGCCCTCTTATAGGAATGTTTTAATAACTTCCTCGGGTATCCTCTTTGGGACATTTCATCACAGAAATGCTGTGCATGTTGGTCAAACTCCCCTACCTCGGAGCAATTTCTTCTTATACGAAGTAATTTCCCATAGGGTAAGTTAGCCCTCAAATTCCTGGGGTGCGAACTTTTATAGTGGAGGATGGTGTTTTTGTCAGTTTGTTTCTTGTAATGGGAAGATTTAAATGGCCCTCTGTACACGTTATTTCATAATCTAGAAACGTCATCTTCACGCAGCTAGAGTCTATAGAGAATTTTATGACCTGATGTTTCAAATTTAGCCACTCATGAAATTCAGACGACAACTCGTGGTGGCTCCCCTGCCACAGGAGCCACACGTCGTCAATATATCTTAACCATTTTAAAATGTGCTGTTTATACGGGTTATTCTTTTCCATGTATTTCTTTTCATATTCTGCTACATACAGCACGGCCATTTCTGGAGCATAAGGACACCCCATCGCGGTGCCCTTAATTTGCATAAAGAATTCATCATTAAAACGAAAATAAATATTATTCAGTGCAATTTCTGCTAGTCTGAGAATGAATGATGTAGGTACCCTCTCTCTCTAGAGTCCAGATATAGCTCCATCACCTCTAACGCTTCGTCCTGGGGGATCTGCCTGTAGAGGGATGTCACATCCATTGTTACCATAAGTTGTGTTGTTTGGTCAAATGGCGTGCCTTCTACCTTCACCAGAAAGTCGGTGGTGTCTCTCAAATATGCTTTGACTTTACTAAAAAATGGCTTCAAGAAGAAGTCAACGTATTTGGAAAAGGGCTCGAGGCATGATTCACACCCGGAAACGATGGGTCGTCCCGGGGGATTGTTCAAATCTTTATGAATCTTTGGCAGAAAGTATGCCACAGGAGTTCTTGGAAACTTTTTTAATAGGAACTCGCTTTCTTTTGGACCCAAAAAAACGCTGTCCCTACCAATTTGGACAATGTCTGATATCAATGCTTGTATCTGCTTGAAAGGATCCTCCTATAGTTTCCTGTACCAAATTTGGTTGTTCACCTGAGTTAAGCCTTCAGCTATATATTTGTCTCTGGGCCAGATGACGACTGCACCGCCTTTGTTGGTCTGTTTTATTACGACTGTCGAATCCTCTTTAAGGTTTTTAAGTGCAGTTCGCTATCCCTTACTAATGTTTTGCTGAACATATTTTTTACTCTTTTCCAATTTATTTATGGATGACAGCATTATCTGTTCGAAAGTATAAACCTGTTTAGGGATATACTGGCTTGGGACAAAAGTAGATCTATTCCTTGAGCCTGTGGCCTCAGTGTCTTCATTTGGCGGCTGATTTGCAAAAAAAGCTTTGAGTCTGATCTTGCGGCAGAACTCAATTGTCTCAAGTTTGATTTTTGTAAAGTCTGTCTGTCTGCAAGGGACAAATTTGAGTCCTAAATTTAGGACCGACTCTTCATCTCTTGTTAGTTCTCTAGTTGATAGATTGACTATAGTGGAGGGACCCCTTACGACTTGTAAAAGTTTCTCCTTGTTCGCATCTCCCATGGTGTTTTGAATATTACTTTTGGCTGCTGGCCTTTCTCTCTAAAAAAAGTTTGCTTTTTGTTACTGTTGCCTCTTGTTTCTGATCCCGAGGATTCAGATGAAGAGGTTTCAGAGAAAGTTTTAAACCTGTTACATGACCTCCCTTGGTAGTTGTATAGTGCTCCACGTGAATCTGCTTGTGAGTAATAGTCGTCTTTAAGAAAAGGATATGCCTTCTCCAAAGTGAAAGATTTAGAATCCCTGTCGCATTGTGCAGTCTTACCATTAATGGTGTTGTCTTTAAAGGACTGTATCTCCTAGTCTATTTTTTCCAAAAGAGCTTTGGAGTCTGGCACCAACTGGCTGTCTTTAGTAGTTTGAGTCAGATCTTCGATTTCTTGTAACACTTTTGCACAAAGTCGCTGCGCTGTCTCTATTGTATGGACCATTAGGTCACGGCTGCACTTCGTGTTTATGCAACTGAAGCTCTTTTTATATTCTGCATCCTCCGTGAAAATTACTGGGATATTTTTAATAGGAGTAGTGGTACCTTGGGTCCTTAAGCACTTTCTGACTAACTTAAGATTGAGAATGACAAGTGATTTTCTCATTTGCACGTTAGGAGATTCCTCCCCCTAAAAAACAAAGTGGATTACGTTGCGTTAATAGAAAAGGAAGTGGACCTGCGGGAACGTCCATGCAGGATAACAGGTACATTTGAGTAAAGATGCAACATCTATTAGTAGGGGAATATGTAGAACTTAAAGCACATACATCCCCTTCTTCAATATCTCATAGACAACCTAAAACGACAGAGCCCTGATGAGAATCTGGCAATTGTGTACTCCGGATTCGAAACGCGTCGGCATAAAGGAAGGAGAAAATAATTACATTGATTGTGATTTTGACTGAATAGTTTTAAGTCTTATTTGACCTTTCTTTTAGCAAGACTTTGCTCATTATTGTGGTTTTTTGTTGAACTACTACTACTTGACAACTATCGTATAAAGAGTAATTATTTGTGGATAAAAAGTAGTGAGGTACAGATGAAGATTGTATCTAATGTGTATATATGTAAGATGTGAAATTGTTTTGTATATATGTGTAAATGTGTATTTAATGTACAGTGTTCTTTCTCATTCATGAAAACTGAAAACAGTAAAATGAAAGTATGAATTCAAAAGGGTAAAAATAAATATACCCAACAAACACAAGACTAGGACTTGTTTGTTTCTCTTAGCTTTGGAGATAAAAAGTTAAGTGTGGGGCCAGCAACTTTTTGGTGCATTGAATTATTTGGTCCAGCTGCCCTCACGTCCCAGGACCTCACTCCGTGGTGTTACAAAGATGGCACACCAAAGGCGTTCCAATGTGTTTGCGCTAGCATTCACCTAATGTAGGCATTTTTAATTCTCAAAGACTAGCCTGCCAACCTCCAGAATGGAGGTGCGGTATGTGCCTGCAATCAACTATGTAGTGAGTCAGCACAACAGAAAGTTCTTTCCATGCAAACAGCACAAGCTGTGGCAGACTGAAGGGCAGTAGGCAATATGGGGCATAAAATAAATCATAGATAAGCACCTTCCCCCAAACTGAATCCTCACTAAAGTATTAAACGTTTTATAAACAGAGCAGTTTTGTTTCAAGCTATGGATACAGCAAGCTGTGTAATGCTGTGTGTTCGTGCTAGCCTTCGCCTAACATAGATGTTGTCAATTCCCGAAGAGTAGCCTGCCAACCTCCAAAATGGTAGTAGGGTATGTGCATACAATCAACCAGTAAGTCAGACAGCATAGATTAAGGCCTTAACCATGCAAACAGCACAAGCTGCGGTGAACCGAGGGCAGTAGGTGATATGTGACATAAAAGAAATCAAAGGTAAGTGCCCTACCCCTAAACAGATCAGTTGACTGGGGTGAGTGTTTGATTTGCTCAAACGCTTTATCCATCATCCCCTTTGGTATCGCTTTGTTCGCCCTGAGTTGCAGGGCATGCCTAGACATGGAACCCTTGCTCACTCTGCCACTGGATTCAAGATAGCCTGGCTGATGAGGGTTATGAACCCAAAACCGGTCCCATGATGCTTGTTTCTGGTCCATGGAAGAAATGGCTTGGCAGTTCGGGCTGGACTGTTCCCATGAGGCACAGGGTCAGACTGATTTTCATATGGTCATGTCTGAACTGGGGTGGTGGAGTGAGCTAAAGAATGAAGATGGATTAAATCCAGATCAGTTGACTGGGGTGAGTGTTTGATTTGCTCAAAAGGCTCCATCCATCATCTCCTTTGGTATCACTTTTTTCGCCCTGAGTTGGCAGGGTATGCCCAGACGTGGGTGCCTTGCTCACTCTGCCACTGGATTCAAGATAGCCTGGCTGATGACGTTTATGAACCCAAAACCAGTTCCAGTGAATCAGTCAGGGTTCCGCCGCGGCACAGGTACTATGGCAAATGCCATAGCAATAAGCCTGATCACCGAGAAAAGCCTGCAAAATCATCAAACTCTATATCTATGTTTCATGGATTTCAAGGCGGCCTTTGACCACGCATGTCGACAGTTACTCTGGGCCAAATTAAAGCAGCAGGGTCTTCCAAACGAGATCTTAAATCCCATAATGGAACTATACACCAATACCTGGATGCAGGCTCAAATTGACAACGGGACAACAATAGGAGAGGCAGGGAGATTCAGGAATACTCTCTTAGTCCCCGGTTATAGTACATAAACAAAAGAAGAGAGGTTAAATGTGTCTTAGAAGCCACAGAGATGGAGTGATGCAAAGAAGGAATTACGCACCCAATTTGGGTAGATAAGAAAGCCCTCACACACCGACCTAGTCAGTGTCATGCTTCATCATAGGGCCCCACCAAGGAGGCAGAGTGCCTCTTTGGTGTGCTACGACGCCAGAAGACTGCGGAGCTGGTTGTGTGAGTGGGCGTGCAGTGAGGTATATAGATAAAAGTGCCTAAAGAGTATCTCAAAAAAATGTTTTATTGATAGATCTCTAAGACACGATTAAAAAGCTCTTATGTGTCTGAATTTACAGCCTAAGGTAATGGTTTGGTTTAATTCAGAAATTACATAAAGTCAGTCAACATGTTTCAGCCTTTTACAGTGGTGTTAATTTACCTAGGCATTTATCAGGACTAGTGTGAACCCCAGCGGTATGGACTCTCTAATCGTCCACCATAACCTGGAGACGTGAAAGTGAAAAAGTAAAAAGTATAGTAAAGTGCAAAAAAAGGGGGGGAAGGAAGAGCAAAATAGCCCGTTCCTAAAAAACTCCTGATTTAGGAGTGTTTCTGCACCTGTAAAAGAAAAGACACAGACAAACACAGAAAGGAGAATGCGCTGTGCTGTGAAAAGTCACAGGGGGCGGATTACCCTAGGCTTGGTCTGATTGTTGGGTGACATGCAGTCCAAGCGCCAGTGTTAGGAAAAAGGGCTGATCAAAGTAATCATAGTCCCACCTTGTCTTATATCCACACAACACTGCATGTCACCCAACAATCGGACCAAGCCTAGGGTAATCTTTTAACATATTTTCTTTTCTTTTCAACCGATATAGTAAGCAACATTGTAAGGGTTTTTATTAACTATACAATAAAGAGATTAACTAACTAACAGTCCCAGGATGCTTGTTTCTGGTCCATGGAAGACATGGCTTGGCAGTTCGGGCTAAACTGTTCCCATGAGGCACAGGGTCAGACTGATTTGCTTATGGCCATGTCTGAACTGGGGTGGTTGAGTGAGCTAAAGAATGATGATGGATTAAACCCAATCAGTTGACTGGGGTGAGGGTTTGATTTGCTCAAACGCTCTGTCCATCATCCCCTTTGGTATCGCTTTGATCGCCCTCCGTTGGCAGGGCAAGCCAAGACGTGGGTCCCTTGCTCACTCTGCCGCTGAATCCAAGATAACCTGGCTGATGAGGGTTATGAACCCAAAATCGGTCCCAGAATGCTTGTTTCCGGTCCAGGGAAGACATGGCTTGGCAGTTCGGGCTGGACTGTTCCCATGAGGCACAGGGTCAGACTGATTTGCATATGGCCATGTCTGAACTGGGGTGGTGGAGTGAGCTAAAGAATGATAATGGATTAAACCCAGATCAGTTGACTGGGGTGAGTGTTTGATTTGCTAAAACGCTGCGTCCATCATCCCCTTTGGTATCGCTTTAACCATGCAAACAGCACAAGCCCTCCCGCAAACAGAATTGTCGAAAATGTATTAAAAGTTTCAAAAACATAGCAGTGATATTATCAGTTACAGACGCAGCAAGCCCATCTAAGTGAACCCAACTTTTTTAAACTCTGCTACTCTGCTACTCTTTTTGCATGTGGACACAAACCTCACTTCTGGTGGCATAATCCATCAAGCAAATTATTGCTGTGGAATTTCAATAGGCTGAAGGGGGAGCTCAGATTTTAAAGTTAGTTTCACACTTGCATAAATAACACAATTTTTCTGCAGTTGCTCTACTTCCCTGCCCATACCTGACCTTCAAAATATAGCCCACACCCATCATAATATATCCCAGATGTCCCTCATGAGCACTCAAAACAATCTAGGATCTCAACCTTTTTTGAGAAATTAATCTACTACCTCACAATAAAATACCATCCTCTACAATCAATCCCTAAGGAGCTTTGACAAATGAAACTTCTGTCTCTTGGCCACCTATCTACCACAAACTGGTTGACCAACTTCAACAGATCATACTGATTAAGTTCCTACTGCCAGGCACTTCCTGAATCGTCTAGACTTCTCACACATCCTACGCAGCAACTAGAAAGCACTCCAAATCACATTCCAACTGTTCCTCCCTTAAACCTCATCAGTGATAAGAAAATGTGATATGTTGCCTGCGCCACCATTTTTCCTTCTTGGAACATGCAACATTTTAAACTGCTAATTCCATAGTTTAGACAATAATTTTGTGGTGCATAGAAAGCACTCCTTAAACTTGGTATAGGCCAAAATATAAACCAAAGGTGTGTCGCCAAATCTAATGGTACCCCTTTTTTCCCACCTTCTCCCCACAATTATGTGCTGAACTTCTCTAATACTTATCAACATGATAGAAGTTCCTTCTTGTTCAGAGAGTATTACAGAATATTAAAGTTCAAACTACCTGAAGTAAAAAAATCAGTATCAAATACCGAATCGGAAAAAATCGGTATCGGACTTTCAGTATTTACCGTATCGGTATTTGCTGAATCGGTAAATACCGAATCGGTAATGCCCATTCATCCCTATGGGCCAAAAGGTCCATAGGAATGCATTGGAAATACCGAATCGGTAAATACCGAATCGGTAAATTCCGATCCGGTAAGCAAGCAAAAGTGAAAGTAATGAAAACAGCCAATTAGGTGCTACCACCCTCCCCCTCCCTACCAGGAAGTGGCTACCCAGGCAGCTGCAACTCATTAGAAGGTTCTGGAGAGGCAGTCAGAGCTGAGCAGAGAGACAGAGCAGCAGGGAGAGTTTGTTTGGAGTGAAATCCAAGAAAAATGGCAAGCAGCAGTAAGAGCCAAAAGGCAGAGAGAAAAAGAAAAATAAAGTTCAGCAGCATGGAGCTGCAGGTACTGATGGAGAAAGTGGTGAGAGTCCACAAACAGCTATTTGGCAGGCAGTCCTTCACTGTACCTGAGTCAGCTAAAAGAAAAATGTGGCTTGCTATAGGAGAGAAGGTAAATGCAGTGGGTGTCACCAGCAGGAACATTGAGGACCTAAAGAAACGGTTTTATGATATCAGGAGCCTCACAAAAAAGAAGATGGTAGAAATTCATAAGCAGGCTGGTGTCACCGGTAGAGGCAGGAACCCAGCGCCCCCCCCCATGACTGACCTGGAGGAATTGGTGGCCTCAACCATCGAGCCTGACAGTGTTGTGGGACTAGGAGATGTGAACAGCTCAGCCAGAGCTACAAGAAAAGGTAAGAGGCATGCGCAGCATGACACCCCATAGCAACCAGCCTCCCTTTAGCCTTTGTGTACAGGCCAACCCCAGTCCAGTACTGCTAGCACTATACAGGAGCAATGCATTATGGGAAATGTAGTCCGCAAATGTAGGACCATGTGTAAGTGCACAGACATCAGCAAGGCACTGAAAGTAAATCAGAAAAATGAAAGTTAAATGTGCAAAGCATTTATTGTAGTGACTGTGACACAGTAGCACTCAGTTGACATACGCTTCTTTATACCTAGGGGCAACATCAGGCCGTCGAGCCTCAGCATCAGAAGGGACTGCACCAGCGAGGGAGGAGAGTGTGGAGGCAGGGCCAAGCAATGTACAAGCCTCGCAGGAGGAAGAAGACACCACTGCCATCTTCAATGAGGATGATACAGTACAGTCCCTCGAGTTTCCCTACTCCCCACACCTTTCACAATCCCCTCCATTGGTGTTCCCACCCGAGAACTCCCCATCAATGTCCCTGTCTGCACCTGCAACCTCACCAGCCAGAAGGAGAATCGTGTCCTCACTGTCAGTAATAGTGGGAGCAGAGGGTGAGGCTCCAGCAACTGTACAAGTGACTCCAGCTGCACTGCAGTCCACCAATCAGTCCAGCACCTCGCGCAGACGCCAACGCAGACCCAGCAGTGCAGGTGCACCTGGAGATGGCACTGTGTTCCGTGGCCTGGGGGGGAGCATGGTGCGCATACAGCGCATGCAGGGATAAAGCTATACATGCCTGCCACCACCAATTCAGAGTCCTAAACCAAAATATAGGAGACATGGGGAAGGGCATCAGTGACATAGTAGACAGTAATAGGGAGGTTGCAAAGACAAATGCAGACATTGCATCAGAAATGCATCAAATGAGCACCGCCATCACCCAGCTCTGCGCAAAAATGAACAGCCTGGAACACACAAGGCGCAGGGATGCGCGTGTTCACAATAGGGCAATGCATCGGCTGACCACTGCCACATCCCAGCTATGCCGTAGAGGCGTCAATATCCAGGAGAGCCTCACACAGAACACGGCAGAGGTCACCAGGGGCATGGCCATGATCACTAGTGCCCTGGAGGCGATGATAATTTCACTGGATGTGGCAGAGGCAGACGACAGCAGTAGCCACAGCAGTTTGGCAAGCGCTGTAGTTGAGCCACGTAGGAGCGCCAGGCGCTCAGCTGAGCCTGCAGGCCATGCAGAAAGCAGCGAGCAACATCCCAGTGGCTCTGGGAAGCGCGGCCACAAATGACATTGCCGGTGTGGGTGAGGAAACCCGGGACATGCAGTCCCCACGTTTAATTAGTTTGTTTTGTTGCACATCAGTGCATGAACGTTGTGGCAACATTAAATTACGTTCTTCACATTCACAACCTGTCCGTGTCTCATTACTCACTCAGAAATAGTTTTGTGTAATCTCCTCACGACTGTATCTGCCATCACTTGGTGTTGACACTCCAGCAGGTTGTGTTTCAGGCACAGCAATGTCGTCGTCATGATCCTCGTAGTCCGACAACTCTACCTCAGTACCCTTCTTCACCGCAAGGTTGTGCAACATGGCACAGTCAGCAATGATCTTACAGCAGGTGATGGGGGTATACTGCCTTGCACCTCCACTCTTGTGCAAGCATCTGAATCTGCTTTTCCAGATGCCAAAGGTCCGTTCAACCACATTCCTTGTGCTTTTGTGGGCCTGGTTATACCTCCTTTGCCTGGGTGTTGAGGGGTTGAGGTAGGGGGTGAGTATAAATAAGCGGAGGGCATATGCACTGTCTCCTACAAGGGAAAGGGAACACATTACTCACATTCATACATGTAATTCTTACTGCAATAGGTATTATGGGGGTCTGACACTGTGTCTTACCTAGGAGGTATCCTTCACCAAATTCCCCTGCAGTCAGCCATGCATAGATGCCGCTGTTTTGAAATATATAGGAGTCGTGGGTACTCCCAGGGAATGTTGCCACAAGGTCAGTGATGGCGCACTTTGCATTGCAAATCACCTGCACATTGATGGTGTGCGTTGACTTCCTATTGCGGTATATGTATTCGGTGGAAGCAGGGGGACAAATGGGAATGTCCGTGCCATCTATGCAGCCAATGATATTGGGGAATCTTGCCATCTGGTAGAAGTCTGATTTTGTTTGGACCAGTTTTGCATGGGTTGCAGGGAATAAAATGTAATGGCCCATCCTCTGTAACATGGCATCAAGGAATTTGTAGAAAAACCTTGACAGGCTGCTTTGGGTCACCCCACCTACCACAGCAACCACACTCTGGTAGCTACCAGACGCAAGCAGGTGTAGGCTGCATAGCACCTGAACGTGTGGTGGGATAGTGTGTGCCCTTGGGGTGGTGTGCTCCAACAGTGGCTGGAGGTCCCTGATGAGGTCCTTGATGGTGTCTGGCTCCAACCTGTACCTCTGGAGGATCTCTGCCTCTGTAAGTATGAACAGGGTGATCCTCTGTCTGTAGACCTGCTCCTCTCTCTGCCATTCCCTCTCTCCTTCCTGCTGTAGCCGTAGCCGTCTTGCAATGACATAAAATGTCGCCATTGTGCAAGAAGAATTGCATTTTGGGTCCATTTTTATGGGTTGCAGCTGGTTACCACCTGATTCTAATCCATGGTAAATACCGACTCTTAAATACCGATTTTGAGCCAAATTCGGTATTTCAGTGCTTACCTACATCTCAATGTTGATTTTTACCACTTCTTATTTTCCGATTCGGTATTTTACCGAATCTGTAACTTTTCCGATTCGGTAACTATACCGATTCTGTATATTTACCGATTCGGTAGTTTACCGATTCGGTAATATTTCCGAATCGGTATTTTACCGATTCGGTAACTTTACCGATTCGGTAAATTTACCCATTCAGAGCGTTTTCGGACTCCTACATCGCAATGGCTCAATACCGGTCGGTAACAGCCGAAAATCGGTTTTTTCGGCCGTTACCGACCGGTATTGGGCCACATACATCTGGCCCCAAGCTTTTAATTTATTAAATAGTATCTACTAATGAAGGATTTCCATGGGCAAGAATTTTTGTTGTACTACCTTATCCATATCTGGCAAATTGTTCAGTGAACTTCTCAAAACTGAAATCAGCCTTCAAAGAACAGTTATATGTGAATTTCCATGCCCTTTTGTTTTTTTACTCTCTTTCTAAATAGATGATTTAGCATAACCAGGCTAGGCATAACATTCAAATTGATCTCCAGTTTCTTTGCTGCTTCATGATATATATCCAGCAGTTCTTCAGCAATTAGGAACTGATTGAGAGTTTACCTCCGGCATTCTGATGGACTATCGACCATCAAATTTAGAGATGACCACCAATCCAGCAATCCTCTCTGTACATTGAAAGGAACTACCTTGACAGCAATCCTTTTCAATGTATTAAATGCTTTCTGAATGGCCACCATCATTTTTGGCAGTAATTCAATAAACTTTTAACTTTCTCTGTTTTTGAGGAAAAACTAGCAAAGTGAAGTTTGTTGTAAACAATAGCAAGAAACTAATGATTATAACACACTGGGAGACTTCTCCCAGAGTGTGGGGATCTTTGTCTTTTTTCTGTCCCTCATAGTCAGGTTTTCCACACATTGATGGTCAAGGAATAGATACCATACTTGCTAAATAGGGAAGGTGGCGTAATGTCCTACTGATGACCTCTACTCTATCAGCTGACATTTTCCATAGAAGGAGCCAATGATGACTCTATTGATAGAAAAGTTATCATCCACCCATATGTAAAGGAGGCGGTGGACAATGGGCTTGGCAGGTATAGTATTTTGTCATGTTAGCATTTTAGGATGAAAGATTGAGATTGATCAGGCCTGGATTAATGTTACACCACCAACTACTCATTTAAGACCCTTTGACATTGAAGAAATGGTTGTAGATGGTATGCTTGGAATTTATTTAGCTCATGTGCTATGTGAAGTTTCAAGGTGGGATCTGAATGACACTTAGGGGCCCATTCCGATCTGGGTCGGAAAACTCTCCGACCGAGCTGGATCTGGAGTGTTTTGCGACTGAGCCGGACTCCTGCCGTCCGACCGAGCATGTATGATGTAGCCGCATGCTGCTGGACTCAGTTCGGTAAAACTCCCATAGAGGTCAATGGGAGTCGGTCGTATGACGCGTACATGGGCTCACATTGACTGAATGGGTACGTCTCGCACAAGGGCACTCCCTACAGTGGGTACGCGTTGTGACATTCGCACCTTACATGCCTGTGTTGGGGAGACCCTTGGGTCTCCCCCTGTGTCCAAGTCGTAAGGCTGCGGGAAACGGTACACAGACAAAATATCGATTTTTTAATATCGATAAGCAAAAATATCGAAGTTTAAATATCGATATACAAAAATATCGAAGGTAAGTAATATCGACAGTCTAAATATCGATATTGGTATGATATCAGTAATATCGAAGTTGTAAATATCGATGTTAATAATATCGAAATTAATAACTTTGATGTTACTAATATCTATTTTTAAATAAATTTAGTGTATATTATATTGTATTAATTATGTTTTATTATTTTTTTAAATGTTATTTTATTAAATATTGTGTTTTACTACTGTAGCGGGTTGTGGGTTGATAGGGGAATAGGGTGGGAAGTAATTTAATTATGTTAAATTAATTATTAATTATTAGGAATTATTAATTAATTAATTGAGAATTAATTTTAAATTATTTTTAATTAATTTATTAATTGATAAATATGTTCTGTAGCGGGTTATGGGTTTATAGGGGAATAGGGTGGGAAGTAATTTAATAATAATTAATTAATTGATATATGTTTGTACATATTTTAAATAATTAATTGGTAATTAATTTCTATTAATTAGTTAATTAATTATTATAATTTGTTATCATATTTATAATTAATAATTAGTTGGTAATTAATTATTATTAATTATTTTATTACAATATTTAAAGTAATTTTTATATATATTATTTATTGTTATTAATTAATTAATTGTGCAAAATAATATTAATTATTAAATTAAATTAATTACAGCAAATGTGCTAATATATTTATTTTATTGTTATTGTTAATTAATAACTAATTGGTAATTAAATAATATTAATTAATTGTGGGTACAGGGGTATTTTTAGGGTTCAGGGTCAGTTTTCAGTTCATGGGTACAGGGGTATTTTTAGGGTTCAGGGTCAGTTTTCAGTTCATGGGTAAAGGGGTATTTTTAGGGTTCAGGGTCAGTTTTCAGTTCATGGGTAAAGGGGTATTTTTAGGGTTCAGGGTCAGTTTTCAGTTCATGGGTAAAGGGGTATTTTTAGGGTTCAGGGTCAGTTTTCAGTTTTTGGGTAAAGGGTTATTTTTAGGGTTCAGGGTCAGTTTTCAGTTCATGGGTAAAGGGGTATTTTTAGGGTTCAGGGTCAGTTTTCAGTTCATGGGTACAGGGGTATTTTTAGGGTTCAGGGTCAGTTTTCAGTTCATGGGTAAAGGAGTATTTTTAGGGTTCAGGGTCAGTTTTCAGTTCATGGGTAAAGGGGTATTTTTAGGGTTCAGGGTCAGTTTTCAGTTTTTGGGTAAAGGGGTATTTTTAGGGTTCTGGGTCAGTTTTCAGTTCATGGGTAAAGGGGTATTTTTAGGGTTCAGGGTCAGTTTTCAGTTTGTGGGTAAAGGGGTATTTTTAAGGTTCAGGGTCAGTTTTCAGTTTGTGGGTAAAGGGGTATTTTTAGGGTTCAGGGTCAGTTTTCAGTTCATGGGTAAAGGGGTATTTTTAGGGTTCTGGGTCAGTTTTCAGTTCATGGGTAAAGGGGTATTTTTAGGGTTCAGTGTCAGTTTTCAGTATTTGGGTTAAGAGGTATTTTTAGGGTTCTGGGTCAGTTTTGGGTTTTTGGGGTACAGTCGTACAGGGTAAAAATTAAATAAATGTAAATTAAATCAATTAAATGAAATTGCAAAATATAAAATTACCTTAAATTATTACGTTTTTAATTTATTTTAAATGTATATGTATTCGTTTTAATTTTTTTATTATGTTTTAATATTTTTATTTAATATTTGTAACATTATATGTATTTTATAATTATTTTAACATTATTATTAATACATTTAAAAAAACGATATTTTTAATTCCGATATTTTTGTACTACAATATTATTTTTTCGATATTTTTGTACTTACCTTGTTAGGGATAGGATTCCGATATTTTTGACTTCGATATTTTTGTCCCGATATTTTTGTATGTCGATATTTTTGATTTCGATATTTAGTCAGACATTCGCGGGAAACGGGGGGGTCAAACGTGGTTTCAACTGAAACCTGAACCTTTTTTTCAGTGCTTCTAGCAGTGGATTTCGTGCCCTAGCTCAGATGGAACCTGGGGAAACCTAGCACACTTACACATTTTTGGAAACTAAACACCTGTGGGAATCCAGGATGGGGTGACTTGTGTGGTTCCCACTGGGTTTTCCCAGAAGCCCTTGCCAACCTCAAAGTTTGACTAAAAACAAACAATTTCGACATACTTCTGTGAGAAAAACTTCTGGAAACTTTGGGGAGCTACAGATTTCCTACCCCAGCATTTCTGCAGGTGTCCTGATAAAAATGGCACCTCACTTGTGTGGGTAGTGTGCGCTGCAGGAAAGGCATCCAAACACAACATGGTCACATCACATTTTTCAAATGAAAACTGACCCTTTCTTTGCAACGTAGCTAGCTGTGGATTTTGGGCCCTAGCTCTTTTGGCACCTAGGCAAACTTACCACATCATTACATTTTTGAAAACTAGATACCCAGGGGAATCCAGAGTGGGGTGACTTGTGTGGCGCCAAAATGGGTTTCTTACCCAGAAGCCCCTGTAAACCTAAACCTTCAACTAAAACACATTTTCCTAACAGTTCTGTGATGGATATTCTGGAATCTACTGGAAGCCACAACTTTCCTACCACCTACCATTCCCCTAAGTATCTTGATAAAAATGGTACCACGCTTGTCTGGTTAGGCCTAGTGGTCGCAACAGATATAGAAATGGCCCCAAAATACAATGTGGAGACATCAGCATTTCCTGTCAAAATAATGACCTGATTCAGTAATGGGCTAGCATTTGTTTTTGGGTCGGGATTGAACGCTACCCAGAGAAATCTACAAAACCCAGACATTTATGAAAACTAGACAGCTAGGGGGGTCCAGGATGCCAGGCCTTGCTTGGATCCTACAAAGCATTCCTGCCCACAATGCCTTTAAAAAGCCTCAAACCTTGCTTACGATTGCACATTTTCTTTGCATTTCTATGATGTAAACTTCCAAAATCATAAAAAATAATGAGGTTACCCTGTGTCCCTCATAAACTGGAGATATAACGATATAAGCTTCAATGTGTTCTGTCATGTGTCGCAATTGCTTTGCGTGATCAAAATGGTGTCTAAAATATATCACCATTGTAAGCAATATGCATAAATGGATTGTGGTACTATATCTGACCACAGTTTAACACCCTAATAATACAATCAAAGAAAGAAAACACACAATATGACCGTTAATTATTTTGCATATTCAAAAACATATATCCGAACAATGATTTTCTTCATATGACCATATGTCACAAAACCACAAATGAAAAACCCAACGTAACTTTGGGGCCCATTATGATGCTATTCAGAAGGGCTCTGAATCAGATTTGAGTTTGCTGAAGCCGATTCGGAACTCTTGTTTCTGACAAAATTGTACACAGTTCCCAACAACCGATGATGATGCCCGGAAACCTTTAGGGCTGTCTGAATCGGTTCCGTAAGGCATTCAGACAGGTTGAGTCTTTCAGAGCCGAATTGTACAGCTCTATGGACTCGGTTTACTAGTGGGCGATTACGATGACAGCCTTTCCAAATCGGTATCTCCAAAACAAATCAGATGCCGGAATCTGTCTCTGGTGGTCAATAGCAGGCCCCCCTTAACCTGGGGCCTTCCGAATCTGTGCAGGGGGAGTACCCATGGGACCCCACATTCCAACCATTCACAGTGTGGCACGCACGATGCGGTGCCCACTACAGGGTTCATGATTTTCCCCAACCACCCCTTTTTTCAATAGGATTCTGTGTTCTCGTTCAGAACACAGGCTCGCATTGAACTCAATGGGAGCCCAACTGAATCATATCTGGAAGCATCCAAATCACTCGGTCGAACTCCTCCAATTCAATTCGTTCTGTAAAGCATTCTGGAACCAATTCGGTAGGACTGCTTCCCAGATTAGATCATAATCGGCCACTTAGTCAAAAAGTGTCACACAGTGCAAACTTGCTTGACGCAACACAATACAACAAATGAACCTGAAGCAAATAAAGAAATGGCCATCTTTCTTGTAGCAACTGGTTCAACATACACCCTATCTCATCATTACTTTCATTTGAAAGATGGTTGACCAAGAACATGGCCCAATAAGATTGTCATTGACGTTTTGACCCTTTGTGTATATGTTAGTGGGTACACATCATGGCGCAACACTGCCGGAAGATTTCATTTGTGAAATAGAGTTGTTATAATTCCCTGACTTGACTAAGTTTATATCTGGGATTTCTATACACCTGTTATGGTCTCTTTCTCTCTCTCTACGCCCCCCTCCCTCCTTACACCATTTGGAATGTTCCTACTGTTGAGCCAGAGGCTGCCTTGGAATGTTGAGAAGGCAGCCTGACTGGAGTGTTGTTGGTCGCTTGCGCGTTAGAGGTGCTACAGTGGAAGCCTGAATAAAGAGATTGAATCTTCAACTACCTTTTCCAGGTGGGAAATAAGACATGAAATCAACTGGACCAATGGTTACATATGAAGAAGCAACAAAATCATTCCCCCAGATGGTTTGAAAGACAATATAATAGACGTTGGTTCATGAGGGCCACCTAGGGAGAAGTCTTACAAAAAATAGACTCAGAGAGCACTATTGGTTCCCCAACATGGACTCTATGGTCGAGACCAAAGTCAAGAACTGCACCATATGCGCCAACAGTGACAAAACTAAACACACCCAGATGGCACGTCTTTCCTCAGTTTCCATCCCGGACAAACCATGGGAAAAACTTGCTCTGAACATCATCGGCCCAATCAATAAGAGAGGTGTCACTAAAATATTTGCGTTTGTCCTGACAATTTTTCACTCTCACTGGGTAGTCATTAGAATGGTGCACCAAATAACCACTGAATCCCTGATCAATTTATTATGTGACACCTTCGCCACTGAAGGCATTCCGGCTACCCTGGTTATAGACAATGGGGTCCAATTCACCTTGTCAGCCATGTCTAACTTCCTAACCAGTTTAGCCGTAGCCCACCTAAAAACGGATCTGTACTGTCCTCGAGCCAACGGCTTAGTCAAAAGAATAAACAGAATGGTAAAAGAGAACATACAGCTAGCATGCATCAACAACCTACAAGTTGAATGCTCTATCCAAGATATGCTTTGGGCATATCACATCACCCCCAACCTTTTCACAGGCATTTCTCCGTTCTCCTTGCTCTGAAGAAGAAAACCCAGTACAAAGTTCTTCCCAAACTGGATCGGGGTTGGAGAGGCAACAGCACACTTTTATGACAAGGCAAAAAAAAATAGCTTCCCATCAAGCCAACTACAAAGAGCGATATGATAAAAAGCATGGAACAAAAAACCGAGAATGGTCTGTAGGCGATTGGGTCGCAGTGAAGAAACCCAAACTCACAGGGGATCATGAATCTACGTTTTATGAACCCAGAAGAGTAGTGGAGGTCAAACACAACACTGTGGTCCTTGAGAATGGGCAACATTGGAGCATGGACCAGTTGGCTAAATGCCCTAACCCAGAGGACAGTACTCATGGAAATCCCCTTACACATGGGGACATTGGAGACCCTGCCACTCTTCCTAAGAACCGTATCAGAAGACCTGTTGTGTCACCCAGATGGCATAAAGACTTTATTATGCGATAGTGTCATTTTTCTCTTACGGTGTCTATGGGGGGAAGATGTGTTATAATTCCCTGACTTGTTGAGTTTATATCTGGTATTTCCATACACCTTTTATGGTTTGCCCCTCTCTCTCTCTACGCCCCCCTCCCTCCTGGGGCCATTTGGATTGTTCCTACTGTTGATGCAGAGACTGCCTTGGAATGTTGAGAAGGCAGCCTGACTTGAGTGTTGTTGGTTGCTTTGCTTAAGCACTACACGTTAGAGGTGCTAAAGTGGAAGCCTGAATTCCAGGTGTTTTTGTAACAAGAGTCATTTTGGAAATGTCTGGAGACTTGGAAGTTGCATAATTATCCTCAATTCTTACTTTGAATTCCAGCAACAGAATCGCATTTTGGGAACTTGAATCCGTCCTTGAAGGAAATATTTTGCATAACTGGTGATACTAACTGCAGACTCCATACAGAGCTGGAAGAGTAAAAGGTTGTTTTCCTCTTGCGCAGTGGACCTGGACACATAACTAGCAACATTGTTGTTTTAAAACACTTTCCCTCCATGGAAGATACCTGTGTGGATACTGGCTGATCCCTTGCTGTTAACTCCATCCTAGGTTGGAAGAGTCCGGTTTACAATTCATTTCATTACAGTGTGGCTGCCCTTAATTTACTAGTCCCAAGGAAGACCCGCTTTGATGTGTGCCCACTAAAACATGCACAAAGGGTCAAAACGTCAATGACAATCTTATTTGTCTATGTTCTTGATCAACCATTGTTTAAATTAAAGTATTGATATGATAGGGTGTATGTTTGACCAGATGATCCAAAAAGGACGGACATTTCTTTATTTGGTTCATGTTCAATTCAATTTTCAATTCAAAAATCTTTATTCGATTGTAGATTTTACAATCATAAAAGTACAATTTTTAAGTACACATTTAAAAACATTACAAACAATTCATTTCGTATGGCAAATAATGACACAGTATACAGTACGAAGAAAACAGTGATACATCAGACACTATGAGCATGAGCAGTATTTGGTTAAAAATATGAATAACTGTATTCTTAAAAAAGCACCTAAAACGTTTGCAGCGTGATTAACCATCCATACTTTTCCTAAAACAGATGGCTTTTTTAAAAAAGTTACAGACAAATAATGTACAATCGCTATTCAGTAGTTGTAAATAGTAAAGTGCAGGTTTAATTTTTGCAAAACTCAATTTTTTAAGGCACGGTTTAAGATATAATTTCCGTGGGATGGAATAATAGGGGCAAAAAAAAAGAAAGTGTGCCAGATCTTGAGGAGACTTTCTGTCGCAGCCACAAGCTGGCAACACCTTGCCCCGTTGAGCCCCACTTGGTACTGCTAATAAAAGATGATATAAATCAAAGCGGAACCTTATTAACAGAAACCGTTCATAGCTAGACATGGGCCATGTCAGATAAGGTTCCATTTGTGGACATGTTTTTAATAGTAGGTGTTTCCTTACACTAACCTTCTGTATCTCAACCTCTTCTCTGTCAGTACATCTTAACAATAATATAGCATTCTTGACAGAATTAACATCAGATTTTGTAATTAAGTTTGGAGCGTGAAACAGGTCCGGCCGACCAATTGCCGTTAAACAATCCTTTATGTACTTTACCCATGGTATTTTAAACCTCCCGTCTAGCTGTAGGGCTTCTTTCACTAGGGCGTGTGTAAGTGGGATGTCGGTGTTAAGCCAACAATTCAGCCAGCATAAGACAGGACTTACCGCTATTCTATCGCCTAAATAGGGGATCCCCAACTCCTCATGTACAGAGTAGTTCCCAATACCCCTTGGCAGCCTCAGGGTCTTTTTTAGGAAGTTATTTTCTGTAACCTCTAGGTCTTTAATCTTGCGATAGCCCCAAAGCTCGCTCCCATAGCAGGCAACATGTTCATTTTTTGTATTGTTTTGTGTCAAGCACTTTTTTCACCCTATGTCACTTTTTCACTAAGTCATGTTGTGCTTTTCATTTGTGGTTTTGTGACAGGCATATATGAAGTAAACGAGTATTTGGATATTTGTCTATGAATATACAAAATAAGTAACCGTTATGTTGTGTGTTGTTTTACATTGATTTTAATATAGGGTGCTAACTGTTTGCCAAATATAGTACCACACTCCATTTATGTATATTGCATACATTGGTGATATATTTTAGACACCATCTTGATCACGCAAAGCAAGTGCACTACTCAACAGATGCATTCCAAAATCAGCAGGAATCCACACAATTCCTACCAAGCTGCATTTTCCTACTTTTCCCAATAACAATGCAACCTACCTTGTGTGGCTGGCACAAGTGCACGTGACAGGAAAGCATCAAACCAAGGTCAATGGGAGTCTCGCAGAGCAACTCTCATTGACCTTGGTTTGATTTGCTTCTTAAAGCAATGTTTTTAGGTGCTTCATGTTAGTGATTGGAAATGGGGAGTTACATTTATTTGATAGAACTGTGAAACTCCTGCTGGATTTTTTTCTGGCTCTTGCACATATGCATTGAACTCCATCTTGTCTTCTTAGTTGTGCTTTAACAACTATTTGTTGCGTCTTCACAGAGTTATTTACAAGTACTGAGTTAACGTTTTTCTCTTCAGTTGTAGAGCTTTAAAATCATCTGTGTATAGGACATCAGATCTGGACTGCTCTGATGATTATTCCCTTGGCAATAGCAAGAAAAAGGTATTGTGCAATTGATAAATTAGTGATAAAATCTTGCATCGTACTTGGCCACACAATACATGCAAGACTATGCAATTATGTAAGTGAGATTTACAAACTAGTGGAGTGGTTGATTTGAGGATCTTTCAACAGAGGATTACCCTCATTGGTCAAAACGATGAAGATGTGAATAAAGATTACAGGTTGAAGAAAGATAGCATATTTGCTTTCCTGAAGACAATTGGACGCTCTTTGCTTACAATACTATATGTTCAAATGTCATACCATAACATGTAAAACTATATTCAGTACTCTATCTGCTTACATCTGGATAATAGACAATGTCTAATCAAATGAAATATGGTTTTTGAATTATACCATATCATGTGTATTATTTATTAAGTGGCCAAGGTTATGCTCTTCAGCCTTAACTAATGACACCAATTCAAAATCCACAAAATTACTGTCAAACAAAATATAATTTGGCACCAAAAATACACAAGGGGGCCGATTATGATGTGGCATGTAAAGGCGCCAACCGTTGGTCAGAGACTTCAGGGCAGCATCAATATCGGCCCCTCTGCTTTATTTTCTGACTGACACATTATAATGCTGGTAGTCAGAACTAAACTGGCTGGTCATTCCAGCTGGCTTATGATCGGTTCAAGGAACCCATTGGCCAGTCAGAACCGGCTCGTACTCCCAAAGGGCAGGCATTTCCGCCCTTGGGATTACAATGCTCGGTTTCCATGTCAGAAAGACCCTTGGGTGCACGGCCTCTGGTTGGGGGTTGAGTTGCTGCCACAGGGTGCAGGGATGAACAGCAACTCCCATTTCCCTATGGGAGCATGTACTAAAGCTGGTTTATGGCTGTAATGCATGCTCCGATAGGGAAATATAGGAATGCGACCGAACACTGTTCAGTTGCATCCTAATGAGGCGGTTGGACAGTCACAGGACCACTGACAGTGTCAGGAGGACTTGAGTCAGTCCAACATCGCAATTAGCCCCATAATGTCATCAAATAGACATTTTCGACTAGCTAGTTTAAAAGCTAGTCAGGGTTAAGAGAAGGTTAATTTAGTGACTTTTTGTGATTCACCCAGAAAAGGATTGTGTCTGCTGTCTGACCTGGACTCACACTCCTGTCAACCAATAACCCAATTTTTCACATCTACATATTATATTTAGGAACAAGGCTTTTTCCACATTTCAACTCAGTGGCTAGACTTTTTACCATTCCTAGTATGAGCTACTGCCCATTGAACATAATTATGTTTTAGTCTACATCTAGAGACAATGTCTTGCTTTCAACCATGTTCAATCTCCTGTGGCAGGCTACTGATTTACCCCTCAACTTGTCTTTTTTCTTTCTGGGTCGTTTCTCTGCCTCTGCCTTGCTGAGCTTTTATTTTTATCTGCAGACTTTTCTTCTCTAGTATACGGCGTTGCTCTGCAGGGTATTGTTCCAACTTCTTTCCTTTCCACTGCTTAATCAATCAATCAATCAATCAATCAAGTCACTTTTAAAATGCACTACATACCCGTGAGGGTCTCAAGGAGCTGGGGGTCGGGCGGTGCTGCTACTCTTCGAAGAGCCTGGTCTTGAGGCATCTTCTGAAGGTCAGTAGGTCTTGGGTCTGCCAAAGGAGGGTGGGGAGGGAGTTCTAGGTCTTTGCGGTGAGGTGGGAGAAAGATCTGCCGCCGGTGGTCGTTCTTTGGATGCGGGGACTGTGGAGAGGCCGGCGGAGCGGAGCTGGCGGGAGGGGGTGTAGAAGCTGATTTGTCTGTTGAGGTATGCTGGTCCGGTGTTGTGGAGTGCTTTGTGTGCGTGGATGAGGAGCTTGAAGGTTATCCTCTTGTTGACAGGGAACCAGTGCAGATCTCTTAGGTGGGGTGTGATGTGGCTGCAGCGGGGGATGTTGATGATCAGACGTGCAGAGCCAATCTGGATACGTTACAACTCAGGAGTTTGGCCGAAGTTCCTGAATAGAGGGCGTTTTTCGTAGTCCAACCTGCTGGTGACAAGAGCCTGGGTGAATGTTCTTCTTGTTTTGCTGGGGATCCACTTGAAGATCCTGAGGAGCATTTGGAGGGTGTTTAAGCAGGATGAGGAGATGGCATTGACCTGCTTAGTCATGGAGAGGGTGGATTCGAGGATGACCCCTAGGTTGCGTGCGTGGTTGGTGGGTGTCGGGGCTGTTCCCAGTGTTGTCGGCCACCAGGAGTCATCCCAGGCTGGAGGGGTGGAACCGAGGATGAGGACATCCGTCTTGTCCGAGTTCAGCTTCAGACGGCTGTTCCTTATCCATTCGGTGCCTTCATTCCTTCGTGGAGGTTGGTTTTGGCGGTCTGAGGGTCTTTGGTGAGGGAAAGGATCAGCTGGGTGTCGTCAGGGTAGGAGATGATGTTGAGGTTGTTCTGTTGGGAGACAAGGGCGAGGGGTGCCATGTAGATGATGAATAGTGTTGGGCTGAGGGATAAGCCCAGTGATACGCCGCAGATGATCTCCGTGGCATTGGGGCAGAAGGGGGAGGCGGACACTCTGAGTTCTGCCGGAGAGGAAGGATGTGGTCCAGCCCAGGGCCTTCTCTTGGATCCCGGGGTTGCGTAGGTGTGATCGTAGTGTGCGGTGGCAGACCGTGTCGAAGGCAGCTGATAGGTCCAGGAGGATGAGGGCCGCTGTTTCTCCGTTGTCTAGCAGGGTCCTGATGTCATCGGTGGCGGTTCGGTGCTATGATTGCTGCGGAACCCGGAATGGGATGGGTCCAGGATGCTGTTCTCCTCGAGGTAGCGGTCAGTTGTTTGTTGACGGTTTTCTCAATGGCCTTCACCGGGAACAGGAGCAGGAAGATGGGTCAGAAGTTCTTGAGGTCCTTGGGGTCTGCCTTGGGTTTCTTGAGTAAGGCGTTGATCTCAGCGTGCTTCCAGCTTTCCGGGAAGGTTGCTGTATCGAAGGAGATGTTGATTACTTTCCGTAGATGGGGTACGATGGTTGTGCTGGCTTTGTTGAAGATGTGGTGAGGGCATGGGTCTAGCGGTGATCTGGAGTGGATGGTGTTCATGATCTTGCTGGTGTCCTTGTCGTTGATGCTGGTCCAGGAGAGCAGGTGGTTGGTGCAGGTGGTGATCGTGGGTCTCGGTGGTAGTTGGGGCGGTCGAGGCGTTGAAACTGTCATGGATGTTGGCGATTTTGCAGTGGAAAAAGGTGGCCAGTGAGTCGCACAGGTCTTGCAACTGTGGGATGTCATTGGTGTTGGACGTGGGGTTGGAGAGTTCCTTCACGATGTTGAAGAGCTCTTTGCTGTTGTGTGCGTTGTTATCTAGGTGGTCTTTGAATGAGGCCCTTTTTGCGGATCTGATGAGGTGACAGTGTCTGTGGGTGGCGTTCTTGTGGGCTACATGGCTGTCCGGTGTTCGTTCGCGGAGCCAGTTTTAGGCATGTTCATTTGGAGGCCTGGAGGTCTTTGGTGAACCAGGTGGCTTTCTTGCTGGTGAAGCTGTTGGAGGGTTTCTTGAGCGGGGTGAGGGTGTTGGCGCAGTCGTCGATCCAGGATCGAGGTTGCGGGCGGCGGTGTCAGGGTTGATGGGGTCGGCAGGTGGGCTCCGAGGTTGCGTGCGGCGGTGTCAGGGTTGATGGGGTCGGCAGGTGGGCTCTTGGCGAGGGCGGTGGTTAGCTGGTCTTCCGTGACTTTGCTCCAGCAGTGGTGGGGGATCTGTTGAGTGCGGTGATGCATGGTGGGTTTCCAGAAGGTGAAGTGGATGCGACGATGGTCGGTCCAATGGAGTTCGGTGGTGTGGTTGAAGGAGACATGGGGGCTTGCTGTGAATATGGGGTCTAGTGTGTGGCCGGCGGTGTGGGTGGATGTTGTCGCGAGCTGTCTGAGTCCGAAGTTGTCAATCAGGGTGGTAGAGTTGGTGTCATTGTTGTTCTCGAGGTGGAATTTCAGGTCCCCGAGGACGATGTAGTCAAGGGAGGCGTGGGCGTGTGTGCTGACGAAGTCGGCGATGGAGTTGCTGAACTGTGGTCGGGGTCCGGGGGTCTGTACTGTAGATGAGGGTTCTTCTGAGGGTGGTGTAGGGATCGGTGTGGATCTGGAAGTGCATGTGTTCAGCGGTGCTCAGGGTGTCATCTGTGTTGGTTGAGACTCTGAGGGTGTTCTTGTGGATGATGGCAATTCCTCTTCCTACTCCGATGGTACGGTCCCTGTGGGTGATCTTGTAGCCTCCCGGGATGGTTTGGCGATGTCGGGTGCTGAGGCGGGGTTCAACCAGGTCTCTATCAGGAAGGTGACGTCTGGGGAGGTTGAGTTGAGAAGGTCCCAGAGTTCAACGGCATGTTTGCTGGCGGGGCGGGTGTTGAGGAGGATGCAACTGAGTTGGTTGGGTTCTTTCCTGGTTGTAGGTGTGACGGGCAAATGCTGGTGAAGCTGCAGTTCCGGCAGGTGAATGGGCCTGGGGTGCGCTTCAGGCTGGCCCGGTAACAGGTGTGTTCTCGTTTGGGGTTGAGTGCGTGGAGTGTGCCGGCATCGTATCAGAGTTGGGCATTGTGGTGTTCATGAGGGCCAGGGGTTTAGGCGATGGGCGTGGTCCAGGCACGGGCGTGCTCAGACGGGTGTGGGTGTGCAGCGGCTGCCCTAAGAAGGGAAGGTGGGAGGGAGGAGCAGCTGGGAGGGAGGAGCAGCTGGGAGGGAGGAGCAGATGAGTGGGAGCGAGGGCGGGCCAAAAGGGTCACAATGGGGGGAAGCGGGACTGGTGAGGGAGACAGAAGGCGCACTGGCTCAAGGGACAACGAGGCAGCAGAACAGATACAATATTACAATATACAGGCAACAAGAGGGCACAGAACCCAGAGCAGAGCACAGAAACAAGCACAATAAAATCAGGCAAGACGGGGTGGGGCCGCAGGGGATGCAGCAGCGGGAAGCGCTACCCGCAAGGGGGACAGAAGGCAAACGTTCACAAGGGACCACGATGCAGGAGGTCAAATACAACAACACAATATTTAGGAGATAAGCACAAGAGAGCGGGCAAAGACAAATACAACAATACAATATTTAAGGAAACAAGCACAATAAAGCCGGCACACAAGTATAAAAGCGGACAAAAAGCAAACCTAAGGCCTACCACTGGCCACCAGGGATGAGGCGCAGGTGGTAGCCTGCGGGTGGAGGTGGGCCTCGAACTGGTCAGCAGCTGTTCTGGGGCACAGGCGCATTACGGTGGAGCTACGCGGCATGGGGAGCAACCTGCCTGGAGCAGGGTCAAGGGTCGCTTTCTCTGGTTCTAATGGTCCTGCAGCTCTTCAAGTGGGTTTGGGGTTGTTGTTCTCTTGGGGCAGCCACTGTATTTCACTTCCACTTCTTTACTTGGTTGGCCATACTGGGCATCATAGCTCTGCTTGGGGACCTTGCCTTTTCATTGGATGCTTCAGTGTTCCAACCTAAGGCTGGGCTCTCCCCTTGTCATGCAGGAGTTTTGATGACCCAGTGAGGCAGGATTGTGGCTCTGGAGTTGGCTCTGCACTCACTCTGAAGGATCATATTTCCCGTCTCTGACTCCGTGGACCTAGGTTTTCTTACAGATCTCGCAAATCACAAAGGGCTAGACCTGTGGTACTCATAGTACGGCCTGCAGTCTGCCAGTGGGCCAGTAGGCCTTCCTTATCAGCCTGCGGACCTTGCAGGTAATGTACCTAAGGCCTCCCTGAGAGAGAGAGAGTGGAGAGAGAGAAAGTGAAGCAAGAGAGAGCAAAGAGAGACAGTGGAGAGAGAGAGAGAGTGAAGAGAGAGAGTGGAGAGAGAAAGTGGGGAGAGAGAGTGGATAGAGAGAGACGACAGTGGAGAGAGAGAGAGACAACAGTGGAGAGAGAGAGGGGGGAAAGAGACTGACTGACTGATAGAGAGAGAGACTGACTGACAGCGAATGAGACTGACAGAGAGAGAGACTGACTGACGGACAGAGAGACTGAATGAGAGAGAGTGATTGAGAGTGACTGACAGAGAGACTGACAGAGAGAGACTGACTGACATAGAGAGACTGACAGAAAGAGACTGGCTGAGAGACAGACAGAGAGAGACTGACAGAGAGAGAGAGACTGACAGAGACTGACTGAGAGAGAGACTGACTGAGAAAGAGACTGACTAAGAAAGACTGACTGAGAGCGACTGACTGACTGACTGAGTGAGAGAGAGTGACAGCGAGAGAGATTGACTGACAAAGAGAGACTGACTGACAGAGAGCGACTGATTGACAGAGAGAGAGTGACTGACTGACAGAGAGAGAGACTGACTGACTGACAGAGAGACTGAATGAGAGAGACTGACTGACAGTGACTGACAGAGAGACTGACAGAGAGAGAGAGACTGACTGACATAGAGAGACTGACAGAGAGAGACTGACTGAGAGACTGACAGAGAGAGACTGACAGAGAGAGAGAGACTGACAGAGAGAGAGACTGACTGGAAGAGAGACTGACTGAGAAAGAGGCTGACTAAGAAAGACTGACTGAGAGTGACTAACTGACTGACTGAGTGAGAGAGACTGACAGCGAGAGAGATTGACTGACAAAGAGAGACTGACTGACAGAGAGAGAGACTGACTGACAGAGAGAGACTGATTGACAGAGAGAGAGTGACTGACTGACAGAGAGAGAGTGTCTGACTGACTGAGAGACTGACTGACAGAGAGAGAGACTGACTGACAGAGAGAAAGTGACTGGCTGACAGAGAGAGACTGACTGAGAGAGACTGACTGAATGGTTAAGAGGGAGAGGGAGAAAGAGAGTCTGACTGGGACTGACAGTGACTGACTGACAGAGAGACTGACTGAGAGAGACTGACTGACAGAGAGACTGACTGACAGAGAAAGAGACTGACTGACAGAGAGACTGACTGACAGAAAGAGAGAGACTGACTGACAGAGAGAGAGACTGTGAAGGAAATGGGGTCAAGGAGTGTATGAAGCTATTCAATGCTTCTTAGATTGCTATTGTCTGCTAATAAAAATGTGTCATTAAAAATGTTCTCTTCGTAGTTACATCTGCATGTGAAATACAGCAATGTCGCATTTTCTAATGTTTTTAAACGGGTTTGATTATTTTTACTCTAGCCCCCCTCCCCCACTGACCCTACTCCCACTGACCCCACTCCTACCAGTACGGCCCTCGGCCACAAACCACACTGTAATTTTGGCCCCCGCCAGAAAGTCTGTGAGCACACATGGACTAGACCTATAAAGATTTTGTATCAGATTTGTGTTACGTTTACAATGCAGACCTGATGCAAAGTCCTTATCAGGATTACAAACCAATGCAAGACTTTATTTGTGTTAGTTTGTAAGAAAAAGTAATACAAACTATAGCGAGGTGGTATTCCAGGGGTGGTACATACACCTTCCTGTGCAACTACACATGGTTTTTTAAACCCAAAACCTTGTTTACTAACAATAGTAGACAGGATATTGTGCCCAAAAATTACACCACTTTGAAGCTGTATTAATAATGGGAAAATGCTTTTATTTCTCCTAACTTTTTCCACTTTGCACATGTGCTGCACAGTACAACAAATAGTCAAATTGGGAAAGGTTTTTAAGTTTGTCTCATAGTATTTCGTACTGGAGAGATGCCTTTCTAGTACAAAATCCAGTTCATATTCACACAGAAACCTTTGCACTATGGTAAAGGTGTGTGCGTGGCGCTCGGTTGCCTGATTTAGCACTGGTGCTAGGGAAAGAGAAGGAGAGTGCCATATCTCTGTAGCTATGGTGCTTTCCTGCTTTCCCTCTTGTCATGCAACACATCACAGTGCAGCAACTTTGGGTGTTGTGCGGCATTGTATTATTAACACAGAAAACCGGGGGTCTCAAGAAAAAGCCACAAAGTTAGCTCACTGGCCGGGACTCCTAGTTAAGTGAGTCAGGGCTCAGGTTCCTATTCAGCCCAAAAAAAGGAAAAAAGGAGGAGGAACACAAGTAGACTTTACCAAAGGTACAAGTGATTGCTGGTGAGACTCAAAGATAAGTCTGTGGATTCCCATCAATATGTCACGATGATCAATTTTCTCATTTGGTAATCCACAGATGGGGACGGTATGTCTCTTGATCATTGAGACTCTTTCCATGCCCAATGTATAGGACTAAAGTGGGTCAAGCCCACGATCACTTACAGACCATGGGAAATAGATTATATGGGTAATGGTGCAGTGCTGGACAAACAGTGGTGAGTAAAATAGGGTAAAGAGATAGAAAGAAACTCTGGAAAGTGGCGGACGGTCTTCCTGTCCGCCGCGGTACCATGCCATCATAATATGGCAAGGGGGACATCGGAGGTGGGTTGGGGATGATGTTGGATAGATCACCACCACCATGTGGGCAGTGGCGGTCCGCCCAACATCATAATATACACCACAGTGTTAGATTTACCAGAGTGTCAGCAAACACATGCAGCAGGCAAACATTCTGCACTGTATTATGTGCCAGGGAGAGAGCAGAGGAGAGCATGATCTACAGAGATATGCCCCTCTCCTCCCCTCTTACTAGCGCTGGTGCTGAATTTTTCTGCTGAGCTCATGCACATTGCATTGTACTATAGTGTTTGTGTGTGTGTGACTCTAGCATAGTTTTTGTAATGGAAACTGATAAACAAGTTTTGCATTAGAAAGCAAGGGGTCTATTTATCAAAAAGTAACACAGCCCATCTCTGCAAGTCACCTTGCCGCGCTGAATGACAGAAAAAGGGCAGAAATGCACTATATTTAACATTATACAGTGCATTCCTGTCTTTTCCCATGCTGGTGCACAATGTGCTGCCTAGCACCAATGCAGACAACGTTGCAACATGGTGAAATGGTGCCTATATTGTAAGCAGGATTATGTTTGTGCATATAGGGGCATTCTGCTCTTTCTATGTGTGCTTTAGTATGCAGCACAAATAGAAAGAAGGACAAACGAGGAGAAATAGACACATTTCTGCTTGTTACGCCTCACCTCGGAAGCTGTAGCATTTTAGCACATTCCAAGGTCTACTAGTGATGGTATGTTAACAATGGGGCTCTCTTTTTGGCATTGGGATGCACCCTGTCCAGGCAGGGACCCTTCCTTCTAGTCAGGGTTAGGACGTTGCACACCCAAGATAACCCCTGCTTACTCCCTTGGTAGTTTGGCATGAGCAGTCATGCCTATCTCTTAGGCAATGTGAAAAGCTTTTGGACCGAAACACACAGTAACACAGTGAAATCACTACGAAGGAACCCCACTCCCATTTAGAAAAATAACTGACCTTTAACTACACCAAAGAAGACCTAAACATCCAACATACATAACTGAAAATATCACTTTTAAAAGGTTTGAGCAATTCTGTCCATGGAACACTATAGATGCGTTGATTTTAGTGCAAAGTACCTTTGATGCATGAAAATCCAAGACAAAAAACAATCGGACAAGAGGAAAGTGTCAAAAAACACATAGAGGCATTGATTCTTGTGTCCCAGGGGAATGAAGGTGGCAGTTCTGATGCATGCAGGAGAAGTATTGCGTCGATTCCTCACTGCGAGGAGAATTGATGTGTTGATTTCCGGAGGGGTGATGCATTGGAAAGTTGGCACACAGGTGCGATGCGTGGATTCCAAATGCGCTGAGGTTGAGGCAGCAGTGGTGAAACAGACACTGCGTTGATTCTTTCAGGCATGGACCGGTGATAGATTGATTCTTTCAGCCGCACAGCAGGGCCTGCTTCGGAGTCGGATTGGTAGTCTCAGATGTCTGAGACATTGTGCTCTGTACTCAGGCTGTGGTGGTTCTACGGGCTACGAACCCGCTCTGCAATGTTTTTTCAGCTACACCGTGACAGCGAGTTGCTTTTTCAGCCACACAGCAAGCCTGCGGCCGGGAAAACAGCGCTGGAAAGGCAATGCTTGGATTTTTCAAGTCTTAAAGTAGCAGAACCACCTCCAAGTCCCCAGAACTGGAATTGGCACCATTTTGCAGGTCAGAACTCCCAGCAGTGAAGTTCAGGGGGGCTGTAGATGAAGCCTTTGATGGCCCTGGGACTTCTAACGGGAGGCAAGCACACACAACCCCTTGGAGAACCTAGGAAAGCAGGATACATAAAAGCTAAGCCTGTTCTTTCACTGCTCACAGAGAGAAGCAGCATTTGCAGGTCAATCCAGAAAAGCAACACACAGCAAAATGGCAGTACTCCTCCTGACAGCTCTTCAGCTTTTCTTCTTTGCAGAGTCCTCAGTCCAGAAGTGTTCTGCAAATGTGGTGTTACAGGTCCACTACTTATACCCCATTTGGCTTTCGAAGTAGGCATAGTGGAGAGGTGTGGTGCAACGGCCAGGGCAGCTGTCTTCAAAGCACAGGGTTCATAGTTCGATCCACGGCGGCAGCTCAGCTCAGCACCCTGTGACTCTGGGCAATAGCTTACCTAATTTCCACGACGGCCCCCAGCGCCTTGAGACCCGTAAGGGTGAGTAGTTTGTGCTTTATAAATACGGATTTATATTTATCTATTTTATTTACATACTTCAAAGGCTAGTCTATCTAGTGCACAGATCCTGCCTTGCCCAGTTCTGGCTCCAGACACAGTACAGGGGTGGAGAGAGCATTGGGAGAGAACTGGCACAGCCCTATTGAGGTGTCAGTGACAGCTCCTCCCACCACTCTAGCTCAGGAAGGTCCATCAGCCTCATGATGGGTCAACTGTCTAGAGTGAATTCACAAACAGCCCAAATGTCAGTCTAAACCAGACGTGGATTCTACAGCAATGTTAAAGCAAGAAAATTATTACTTTCTAAAAGTGGCATTTTCAACCACACAGTTTAAATACCACCTTCACAGAAAGAGATGTTATTACATCCTGAACTCAGGGTACCCACGCTCCAAAACCTTGCAATAGTGAAAAACAAAATTGGCAGCATTTCACTATCAGGACATGTAAAACACACCAGTACATGTTTTACTTTTCACATACAATGCACCCTTCCTTGGGGGCTACCTTGGACCTACCATAGAAAAGTTTGGGCCTGGTAAGTGGGTGTACATGCCTGTTCCACATGGTACTTTAAAACTGCACTCACAGTCACTGCAATGGCAGGTCAGAGACAAGCTTACAGGGCTACTCAGGTGGGTGACACAACCAATGCTTCTGGCACACTAGTAGCATTTGAGGCACAAGCCCTGGGCACACACAGTGCACCTTACTTACTAGCAAATCATAATCACAATTTACAGAGGGAGAACTTTCACTTCAGCACTGATCAGAAGTGGTAAAGTGCCCAGAGTACACAAAGTAGCATACTGTCAAAAATACACGAGGTAGAGGCAAAAAGACATGGGAACATATGCCGAGGATGACAGTTCTAACATGGTAAATCTGGGAATGCACCAACATCCATGGGTGTTACGTGTGAAAACCCATGCACCACCTATGGAATTTCTCCCTGGGGGAATGTCTGACAAAATATCGACAGACAGAAAATCGACCTACAAAAATATTGACACAGAAATATCGCAGTCAAAAATATTGAAGTCCAATCTACATAAAGGTAAGTAAAAAAATATCGGAAAAAAAATATCGTTGTCAAAAATATCGATGATAAAAGTATAAAAGTATCGTTTTTTAAAATGTTTTAATAATAATGTAAAATTAATTAAATAATACATACAATTAAAAGAAATATACTTAAAAATAGAAGTACATTAAAAAATAATAACTAATACATAAAGGGGTCCATTCCGATTCGGGAAAAACCGCTCTAAATAGCCGTTCGGAGCTTTTTTCCCGTACGATTCGTTTCCTGCCACGTCCCCCGCATGTACGACAAAGTACGATTCGTACCGGGAGCAGGACTCCGTACGAATCGTACAAAGACCGTACGATTCAAATCTCCTCACGATTCTCCCTTGGAACCCGCTGTACGCGACATCCGTACGGTTCGCGGCTGGTTATTCTGACCCAGCAAGTACAATTTAGGTCGGGTACACACTGTACGGCCCTTTTCCTATGACAGCCGAAAACAGCCATAAAAGCAGAGTTCGCCTCGAAACAGGTAAGGAGCGCCCCCCCCCCACGGTGCGTACCCCTGCGATCATGGGGGGTACGCACCGTACCCCGCAATCATGGTGCGTACGGACCGTACCCCATGTTCACAGGGTGTACGGTGCATACACCCTGCGATCGCAGGGGTACGATGTGTACACCTTATGATCGCATGGGTATGCACCGTACCCCGCGATCATGAGGCGTATGGACCGTACGGTGTGTATGTGATTGTATGCTTTTCTGTACGAATCGCCCTTACCTGACGTGAACCGTACGAACAGCGTCCTCATACCCCTTTCCAGAACGTACTCGTCGGGTCGTACGGCATGTGTACGAGTCGTACGGTTCACAGTTTCAGCTTTGCAATACGTACGGATCGCGAAGATTCGGACGGGTTCACGAAATACGGATCGTACTACGCGACTCGGACGGACGGGTACAATTCGTACGGAGAGGGCTCTGGATGCGAATCGTACGGACGTTTTTTCTCCCGAATCGGAACCGACCACTAATAATAATTAAACACATACATATAAATTATTATAAATACTTACTCCACATAGTGCAACATTAGGGAAAGCGCTGAAACTTACTATTCCCACTCCAGAGAGTGCAACAGTAGGGAAAGCGCTGGGCAGTGTAGGGGTAAAAATTACTATTCCTACTCCAGTGAGTGCAACAGTAGGGAAAGCGTTGTATAGCGTAGGGGTAAAAGTTACTATTCCCACTCCAGAGAGTGCAACAGTAGGGAAAGTGCTGGATGGCGTAGAGGTAAAAATTACTATTCCCTCTCCAGTGAGTGCAAAATTAGGAAAACCGCTGGATAGTGTAGGGGTCAAAGTTACTATTCCCACTCCAGAAAGTTCAACAGTAGGGAAAGCGATGGATAGCATAGGGGTAAAAAGTTACTATTCGCACTCCAGTGAGTGCAACAGTAGGGAAAGGGTTGGATAGCGTAGGGGTAAACATTACTATTCCCACTACAGAGAGTGGAACAGTAGGGAAAGCGCTGGATAGCGTAGGGGTAAAAATTACTATTCCCACTCCAGTAAGTGCAACAGTAGGGAAAGAGATGGATAGCGTAGCGGTAAAAATGACTACTCCCACTCCAGTGAATGTAACAGTAGGGAAAGCGTTGGACAACGTAGATGTTAAAAATAATGTACTTATAAATGAAATAAATATTGTAACTAAATAACGATTTATTGATAAATTTAGGGGAAAAAACTACGAATATGTCAAAAATAATAATTACTTTAGAAATATTAAATACTTCCCACCCCATTCCCCAATAAACACACAACACACTCCACATCAAATTAAATTAATTTTCAATTCATCAATTAGTAAAATACATTAATTAGCAATAGCAATAAATAATATGTAATAAAAATGTATAACCAATTAATAATTAATAAGCAAACATTATTTATCAGTACCATTATATAATATTTAATAACATTTAATACCAATTAATAATAAAGGAACACAACATAATTATCAATATCAATAAATATTATTCAACAAAAATTAATATCCAATTAATAATTAATTAACAAAAAAATTATCAATACTCAATGATTCTTAATTAATTACTAAATTACAAATAATTAACATCCCAGCCTATTCCCTTATAAATGCACAGCCCACTCTAATAATATATTAATACAAATAAAATAATTATCAATTAATAATAATTATTTTCCAATTAATAATTAATTTACAATAAATACATTATTATTAACAATAATTAAAATGAATAAATAATTAAAATTACATTACTTTCCACCCTATTCCCCTATAAACCCACAACCTACTACAGAAATAAAACACAAAATGTAATTAAAATTAATTAATAATTCCTAAAAATGATTATTTAATTTACCATAATTAAATAACTTTCCACCCTATTACGCAATAAACCCGCAACCAGCTACGATACTAAAACTCAAAATTTCCTTTAAAAAAATTACTAATTTCTTTAAAATGTATACATAGGTTTAAAAAAACTGTTCAATACTTAACAAAATATATAGAACACATACATATAAAATACATACACAAATACATAACACTCATATAAATCTCGATATTAATAATATCGATAATATAACTAGCAATATTAAAAACATTGATGTTTGCAACAACGATATTTCTTACCTTAACTTCGATATTCTGGTTGTCGATATTCTTGATTTCAATATTCTGTCCCTACGATATTTAAAACTCGATATGAATGTGCTTCGATATTCAGAAATTAAAATTTTGACTGTCCACCTCCCAGGGGCAGAGTCACAACGCAGTGATTTGTGCGGTGTTGCATTACTCCAGATTTATCAAGCCACACAGAACAATGCAAGATGGCCTTGCATGGCTTAATAAATTGCACTTAGCAGTTGAGTCGCGCATGCAACCCATTGCAAGGTGCAAGTGCGATTCAACTACATGATAAACATGGCCCTAAATTACACAAATATTTTGTGCAGCTGCGCGTCACTTTTGTGATGAAAATCCAGCACAAAATGTTAGTAAAACTGTCCCATGAGCTACAACCGTTTGAGTTATTCACCTTTGCAACTTTGCTGAAATACTATGATTAAGATCCAATGTTTCCCCAACAGTGTTAATACAAAATGAATATTGTGGGTGACAGCAGGTGTTTTAAGTTCTCATCACAAACTCATTTTTTTAAGGGAAAAAAATGAGCATAAATAGTTGATTGTGTGTGACAGATCACTGGATGCAAGAACAGATGTTACACAAAAAAACAGGAGAAGCAGGACCTCTCTAGAGATGCACCTTTGTCGCACAAAAGTGGCTACCTCCACATCCTACCTGCAAGCAGCAGATATCCTGAAAATAGACTTGGACTGTAACTGCATTATAGATACATTCAAGCCCCTCAGAGACAGCTTATTAGAAGAGATGAGAAGCCATGGTAGCTCTGTTGTGGCAGCTGGGGGAGACTATGATATCCTTGTTGTGGCAGATGGCAAGAGAGAGCAGAGGATGAAGTTCCCACCTTTCAAAGTATGTAGTATCAGCTTAGTTTAGCTTCATTGTGGCAGGAGAATGGTGTTTTTACTGTTTACCATAGAGAGTAAAAATGATAAAATCCTTTGCAAATGAACGAATTTACAAAAATACCTTAAATTATTACATTAGGCATTGGGTATTTGCTATCTTGAGAATAATTATCGAATAATGTGTGCAAAGGCAAGTGTATTTTTTTTTTATTTCACAGTTCCTTTTTCTCCAGTTCTTCACTCATTTTCACCGCTATGAACGATGCATTTGGTTTGAGTGCATGAGACAATGGGGCTTATTTACAAGCTCCTTGCGCCGCCCGTAAGTCTTTTTTTCCCAAATAAAAAGGGACGCACCGGCTGGTGCAAGGGTATTTTTGTAAATAACCCTCATTGGGGCTTATGGGGCTTATTTATAAGCCCCTTGAACTGTCATTGCGTAATTTTTAACAAGGCAAAAAGTGACGTGCTTTGGCGCAAGGGTCTTGAAAATAAGCACATTTTTCCCATGTTGAAAATTACGCACCGACGGCGCAAGGGCTTGTAAATAAGCCCCATTGTCCATATTTGCAAAAATGTAAAAAGAGTACGAAATGCACGAAGAGTGCGAAAAGAAATCATAGGACAGTTTCGAGCTGCAAGGTTTTTAACCAGTTCTTTTTCACATGATCTGCTATTATTAAAGGTTGCAAAATACAGTCACATGCCCTGCCACTGGTAACAATAAAATCAGCTTGGCTATTGGGGTGAACTAAAATATTGTCTGTAAATGTATGGCAGTCAACTCTGCATTAATCTCTTTCTCTGAAACTTGAATTAGCAGCCTTAGGAGGTGGCTGTCTTTCAATGGTCCTCTAAAGCACAAAATCAACATTCAGGGCCAATAGTGCTCGTAACCGTAGCACCAAGATCGCAGGGCAAGCAAGGACCCTGCCTTTCATGGTGCCAGGTACATCGCTGTGAAGAACTAACAAGTGATGTATGGCATTTGGATGCTTGGCTACACAGGAAAATTAATGTGTGCATTATTATTGTGGTGAAATTCAATGATACAGTATTTACAAGCATGCAAGAAGCTGGTATGCCAAATACGATCGGAGCCATGAAATGTACACCTTCTGCCAATTGGCAGTCTAGATTAGACATAAAAGCTTAAGAAGAAATTCCAGAATTCACGGGACAAATAAAGGTGCTAGAAATAGGGCAAATGGTTGAGGGTGAGACTCTACTCAAGCTGAAACCACATTCTGTATCATCATGAAACACTAGCAAACACCACATTGGCCTGTGCTTAAGACTCTGGCAGCGTGGCACAAAGCAGTCAGACTTAACTTAGAGGCCACGTGTAAAGTATTTATGCAGCATTCCAACAGTAATAAAGTAAAATACAGCACAAGGATAATCCCACACAAATTTGCATGAAAAGAGTGACATTTAACAAATGATTTCAAACCCAAAAATAAAAATTCCAAACATTAGAATTGGAGATATTCAATTGCACATTTTAAGTAAAAAGAGTGCCTCGAAGCACAGCACCTTTCTGGTCACATCAGACCGGGATACAATCACAAGCTCAGACTGACCACAAAGAAGTGTGGGCCTAATACCGGGATCAGGTTATATCAGCTGAACTAGACCACCTTAAGTCTTGGTTGAGGAGTGTTGCGTGATCCCTCATTAAGGATACTCTTTGCAGCCGCGGTGTATGAGCTGTGAGGATGTGATGCAGAGTCCTGCATCATAATTAAGGATGCAGTTGATGATGGAATTGTGATGAAAAGTCCTCCGTCAAAGATGCCTTGTGCACCTGTGGTTCACCTTAAGCTGCAGGGGTGCGATGCGGAGTACTGTGTCATCGGTGAGGAGCTTGCGATTCAAAGGTCTCCATCAGGTATGCGTCATGCACCAGTGGTTACGAGGAAACTGCAGGCTGCAGTGGGAGGTCATGCATCGGGGAAGCTTCATGCAGCAGGGCTCTGAAACGGATCTGCAAGGATATGCATCAGGCTGTGTTGGTTCTGCTCACAGGACCACACCTGAGTGGGCAGAGAACCTTCAGGCCCACTTCCACGGGACCAAGACTGGGGTGGCACCACTTGGGGGGCAAGACTCACAGTAGAGTCAAGGCGCTTGTTTCAAGATGGCTGGACCCAACCCCAATTGGTAGTGTGTTGACCCTTTAATCCTGATCATACATAAGGGCCTTTTCTGTTCCTGAGGCCTTGAAGATCTGATCAAAAGGCCAGCCAACTAGTCCTCGGACTCACTTTGGTGGTCTTGGGTTCAGTTTGTAGGTCGAGACCTTTTCAGAGCAGCACAGCAATCCTTCGGAATTGTCCACATTCCAGAGGTGTACTGAAGAATTGGGTCTGTTGGTCCAATATTTGTAGCAGAAGTGTTTGGAATGGCCTGCTTCCCTCACCTGGCCCAAGCTTGTCCGCTGTCACAATAGACTAGTGTCAAAACCCTTGTGATGTGCAAGTGTGGCAAGTGACAGCTCTTCCCCGTCATCAAGTCAGAGATGGCAAATCCTGCCTACACCTGTGCCTCTTTGTCTCATTGTCTGGGAGAAATATACAAGGACCAAATGCCAGCTACATCTAGTTACATGACCTCGGAGACAGTCTGCAAGTACCAAATGGTTGGGGCAAGAAAATTCCAATTTTCTTAAAGTGGCATTTTCAGAATTGTGACTTAAAATCTGACTTTACCATTACAGAGAATTTTGAACTAAAATTCTTTCGACACCAAACTCAACATTCCCACCTGGTCCGAATAGAAATTTACCACTTATTAAATTTAAACAGTTAACCAAATATTACCGTTTGGGAGAGGTAAGCCTTGCAGTAGTGAAAAGGTAATTTAAGAGTTTTTCACTAACAGGACATGTAAATGTTAAAGGTACACGCCCATTTTTTAAAAATACACTGTACACAGCCTGATGGGCTGTTTAGTGCCTGCCCTAGGGATGACATATGTATTAAAACATATATGTATTAAAAATGCAAGTTTAGCCCTGTTAAAATGTTTATTTTGCCAGTTTGAAATGAGTTTTTAAAGTTTAAAACTGCACACACAGGCTGCAAAGGCAGGCCTAAGGCCTGTTTTATAGGCTACTTAGGTGGATGGCACATTTAGAGCTGCCTGCCCACTAGTACCATTTAATTTACAGGCCCTTGGTACATGCAGTACTAATCTACGAGGGTCTTACAAGTATATAAAATGTGCCAATTTAGTGTAAGCTAATCTTGCAATGTTTAAAGGCAACAGCACACACACTTTAGCACTGGTTAGCAGCGATAAGGTGCACAGAGTCCATAGGGCAACATAACTAGATCAGCATGCAATGGAGGAATAAGGCAACACATTTGAGGGAAGACCACCCTAAGGCTAGCAGGTCTAACAAAAGAAAATGACTGCAGAGGCACCAATGCCTCTGTAAAATATTGGTCCTTTAAGTGAAAAACGTGTTTGAGGTGGAACAAGAACAGCCACTTTACTCAAGTCAACTCATTGTCATGGATCTGTTGAGCTACACCTGCTCTCACTTCATGCCCACCAGAGGGTGCTACTTTAATCTATGCTTATGAGTTTGCTTTGGAACAAACACTTGGCTCCATTGTATCGGAGTCCACAGGTAATTCCAACATTGACTGACTGAGATGATAGGTTATTCAGTGGTTCTGTTCAGAAGGTTAATGATTACTGTTTGATGCTCATTCTAACACTGAATCATTTAACTTTAGGTTTTTCAGACTCCTAGCACTATAGAAAAACCTTTCAATGGAGTGTGCAATATGTTCTCCTCTGTAGTGGTCTGGATTTCAGGATCAACACACCACCAATTATACCTGGCTTCAAAGTCCCTTCCTTTATGTGGCTGTGATATAGTAATACTGTTGGTTGTGTTGGGGCTGCACAGAGATAGAAGTGCTGGTAACAGATGGAAGGCGGTGAATGTGACCCTCTAACTCTGTGCCACTTGCTGCTTGCTGTTATCACAATTTGGAGGCTATATTTACTTCCATGTGTTCCATTGCTAACATAACAGTACCCCTGACAGCCTAACTCTATTTCTGGATGACTCATGCAGACTGGGTTAAATGATCGACTTGGCAAACTTTGTGACTCTTATTCCTTAGCAGATTCTGCCACATGAGACAAGACAAGACAAATGTGTGACCAATATTTGTGTTCGTTACTTCATGCTGATGTTAAATGTGTTTTGCAATATAACTTGGAATATTTTCCAGTAACACATTGTCTAGAGACCATACCAATAATTAAAGAAGCTTCTTGTGGGATATATTGAAGAACTTTTGGCAAACAGAAAGCGCTGATAAAAAACATATGTCCCTTATAATCTATCATTATTTTGTCAATATTCCCAGGCATTACAATGGTTTGTGTGCTGACAGACGTTTATCTTCAGGACACGCTCTATGAGTGTAGTGATGTGTTATGCCTGTATGAATCATCTATCAAAAACATAAATCAAGCAAACACAAATCTTACAAATAAGACTAATAGTACCATAGAAATATACATACTCAAAATAGGTTTTGACAATGGGTCTATTATTCAGGCAATGCACAGTACTCCCTAAAAATAATTTGATATTTTATTGCTTGTTACATGTTTTTCAGGTGGTGGCCTGAGGTCGAGGCTTTGGAATTTTCATGGAGTATTCCCTATGTGCCACTTTCTCCTTGCTCTAGATATAGTGGTTATTTCCCATTTACTATAGGCAACATCCAGGGTAAGCCCTCTAGTAGTCTGAGTCTCTATAGTCCTCGCCGACTCTATTTTAAAGTCAAAAGCATTTCAGCTCTGCAGCACTATCTAGCAAGCATGTTCCCCCAGGGCCTACTGGCCTGATTTTAGTATTACCCACACCTGCAGGATCTGAGTGTCCACAGTTCCTGAGGGTGCTCCATTTGCAGGTGCCAAAGTGGCAGCAGCTGGTTCAGGTGAATTTACTGCTTGCAGCCCAGGTGGAATGCACTCACTGATCCCTGTGTTGCTTACACATGGTCACACACCTGCATGGTCCAGAGGTTCTCTGATGCACCTCCTTGCAAAGTAAGTCTTTGTTCCGTCCCACGGTGGGAGAAAGGTGGTGCAAAATTCCTGATGCTGATCGGTCGTCCCGGGGTAGGTGCATAGAAGTTTTCAGAAATGCTTCTCCTCTCTACGGGATGGTCTAGGCAGAGACACACTCCTTGCTAGTTCCGGCACCTCTCCTGGCATATGGGGTCACCATATTTCTATTCTACATGGGCACCGTCCCGATCAGTACAGCGATGATTACTGTTCACCTCTCTGAGGTCCGTCCTGGCATACGGGGTCACTGACACCTCACTGCATATAGGGAATGACCTGATTTGCATGGTGACACCACAGCTGACTTCATGCAGGGCCTCCAATAGCATACAGAGGTCACTGACATTTTTCTATAGATGGCAGCGACCCAATCAGTGGATCAGTGTTTTCCTCAAACCTTGCTCATGGAGTCCAGTTGACAGGATTCCCCACTGGAACTCACTCTGTCCAGTGCTCTCCTCTTCCCGACAGGACACACTTGTCTTGGAAAGCAGGCATATGCTGGTGTACCAGGCTTTAGGGTAGGTGGTTTTGGGATCCCTGGCTGATGTCTCCTGAACCAACAGGGAGATAGGTTCCTGGTTCTCAGTCCTTGTCACTGACAGAAGTCTTGCAGAGCTTCTCTTCCTCATACAGCCTATCAAGCTGCTTGATATTGGACAATTCTGGTGTCTCAGGCTCCCCTTCTTATATTCCATTTCCAGCCACTGAATGTGAGTCTTTAAGGTTTATAAAGAGGGTTTGCTTCCTTTTAAAGTGTCTATTCCTCTGCCCTCTGATCCTCTTGAAAACGGTATGTCACAATAGGAGTGAGTCCAAAGCTGATAGACCCACAACACATGCTATGGGAGTGACTAGAGTTCACATCTGGATGTCAGCCACAGTGATATTGTATCAAACGTTTAGCCCCGGGCTTCATCCTTACTCTTAATGTTTCTCTTATCAGCCCCATCTCCTTCCAGAGATATGGCCAGGTCCTAGCCCCTCTCTGTAAATCAAAAAGCACCCTTTGAAGTGTACAGGGGAGCCTGGCTCTCTCCTCTCCTGTGTGCCCCACCCAGTTACAGATATGCAACTATACACAAATGTGTCTGAGGAGATTCCTCTAACTCCACTCCATGTTTTACTATGAAGCCCTGAGTCTCCGAAAGTGTAGCCATAGTCTGCCATGTATTCTAACATTCACATGCAAATGTATGTTATCATCCCGCTGTAATTTTCCCTGCAGGGAATCGCAAAGCGGTTGTTACAACAACCGCGTTGTGATTCCACATACCATTACTCCCAAAGTCGGAACAAAGACTTGCGGAGGGGCGGCACTGGATGTTGGATAACTATAATTTACTATTCCAACTCCAGTCTGTGCGCACAATAGGGAAGGTGTTGGATTTTAAATCCAACACCCCCCCTCCGCACATCGTTGTTCTGACTTGCGGAGTAATGGTATGCGGAATCACAACGCGGTGGTAGTAAAGACCGCATTGTGTTTCCCTGTGGGGAAAAAGATTTGTGGTAAACTTTGTTTACCTTCACATGCAGACATACACCGAGTACATGCATTTCACATAAACACCCTGCACAACACTGTGTCTTTCATGTACAATATCACTCTCAGGCACACATACACCCAGCACATGCATTTAACATGCACACACTGCACAGCATTATATCCTTCATACACTGTACCATTCATAGGCACACATTAACCCAACACATGCATATAACATGATGCACTGCATAACACTACATCCTTCTTGTACTATAACACTCACAGCAAAACATACACCCGGCACATACACTCAATATACATGCATTCCCCAGTACTGTATTATCCCTGTATTTTACCCATCACAGCCACACATTCACCCAGACCAGATACACCACTCATGCGCTGACAACACTCCTTTTTTTAACTCTTTTTTTGGTCAACAAGAGGGCAACAAACTAAACACAGTATTAGATTCATAAAGAAAACAGGAAAAAGATACAAAAGAACATATCTCAAAAGCTTAAAGCAAACAGGGATACATCACTAAACAACATAACATTGTCCCAGCATGGCGGCTTTCAAAATTCAGCATATTTATATTCGAACAAAGACCCCGATATTGCATTACATTTTGTCAAGGAACGAATACCCCTTGTTTTAGCCAATGCTTGTTCAATTTAATACTTGTCCCTGACCAGCAACCACCAATTGCTAATAGAGGGAGGTTTTGGAGTAATCCATACCCGGGCTATTGCCAACCTAGTGGAGACCAACAGTATAGCAGATAGATGACTGGGTCTATAATTCATGTTCTTAAAGCCCATCATGATTTCCATAATCATTACAGGCGACTCTATACCCAATCTCTGAGAAAATACTTGCCCCACCTTCTGTCAGAATGACTCTAGTGCCAGGAATGTTGCAAACATATTAGTTATACTAGCCGCATACATATCGCATTGTGGACATTTTGTCGGATCACTACCCGAGCCATTAGAAGCCCATTTAGCAATTTTTTCTGGCGTATAGTACAGCAAACATATAGTACGGAATTGCTGTATACATAAGTTAGTAGCATAAACTGAGTCATCGACAGTATTTAATGTTTGCTCAATAACAACATGCATGACCGCTGTCCCCAGAGCCTTAATCCAACGCTCCCCCAGTCTTTCACAGTCACTTTGCCTATAGCTACAGAAGTATTTATATATGTTGCTGATAAAAGATTTAGGGCCAGATGTAGGTAAAAATTCGGTAAAAAATACAGATTTGGTCAAATTCGGATATTCAGAATCAGTATTTATCGATTCGGTAATTACCGAATCGGTAAATACTGATTCGATCACACCCATTCAACCCTATGGGCCCCCAGGCCCATAGGAATGAATGGGAATTACCGAATCGGTATTTACCTACCGAATCGGTAAATACCGGTTCGGAAATACGAATCACACCCAATTGAGCCTGTCAACCAATCAGGAACACCCACCACACCCCACAACAAAGCAACAGAGGAACCAACCAATCAAATGCAGCTACCCCACCCCACTCCCAGGAAGTGGCAACACCCATGCAGGTGCAGAGTAACTGAACAGGATTTAGAGCAGTGAGACACTGAGGAACAGGCTGCCCAGAGCTGAGCTGAGCTGCAGAATGGAGTCACAGGAGGCCCAGAAGGAAGGAACTGAGTGCAGGAGGAAACTCAAATTCAGCACAGCTGAACTGCAGGTGCTGGTGGAGGAGGTGATGAGACACCACTCCCAGCTCTTTGGCACGCAGTCTCTGCATGTTGCAGAGTCTGTTAAAAGGAAACACCTGGCTGGGGATCCAGTCCAAGGTGAATGCCATTGGGGTCACAGCCAGGGACATTGATGACCTGAAAAAAAGGTGGTATGATCTTCAAATCATAACAAAAAAAAGCTTGCAGCCCAGAGAAAATAAGCTGGTGCCACAGGTGGAGGAAGGAACCGTGCACCTGCACTTACAGACCTGGAGCTGATGGTGGAATCCATCCTGGAGCCAGAGAGTATCCATGGGATAGGGGATGCTGACAGCTCAGCCAGAGCTGCAAGACAACAAGGTAAGCTGCATGGACATAAATCCCCACCCCTTTCCCTGTTCCCCTTCCCCAATGTGGTAGTGTGCATCACACTTCAGTACAGGTTTTAGGATTTACCTGCAATGCATCATGGGAGACGTAGTCATAGAAACATACATCAATACAGTCATCACAGATAACAGCAAGGCATGCCACACACTACATCCAGAAGCAATTGAGGACTAACCAATTGTGTTACATGCATGTGATTTAATAATGACACACAGGTGTACATCACCTCTGAGCCAATGTTCATATCTGTCCACAGGAGAGTCATTGCGCAGTACAGCACAGGAAAGGGAGAAGAGGGCACCGGCAAAAGAGCTGAGTGAGGACGCAGCCAAAGGTGCAGGTCAAAGCACCGAACTGCCACCCACAGCTCAGGCAGCAACAACACTTGAGCGACCCACCACTCCACAGCCTCTGTCACCTCTGCTGTTTGACTCACAACAGTTGGAACTACCAGCACTGTCACCCACACCAGCCTCAGAGTCATCAGTACTGGTAAGACCAAGGAGGCATGATGTGCCCCCTCTCAGGATTCTGGAGACGTCCTATGAGGATGATGGGGAGGGAGAGACACACACAACTCCACCTGAGGCAGACAACGCTGGACAGCAGAGTGCATCTGGAGCTGTGCGTACCGGTGCTAGAGGCTGGAGGGTACGGGAGAGAGGCAATGGCGAGGATGGAGAGGGGGATTTCTGGGGTCTTGAGGCCACCATGGTCAAACTCCAGTGCCTGCAAGTAAAGGGCATATTAGCTGTACACAGACAGGTGCACAACTTGAATAACAGGATGGGCAACATCGACCGGGGGATTGGCTCCATGGCAGGGAGCATGCAGTCCATGGCAGAGGGAATGAGGGACTTTTCACAGTGTGTGATGTCTCTCTGTGAGAGACTAGACTCTGAACACACAGAGAGGCACCGGTATCGACAGTTCATGCAACAACACACAAATGCCATGAACCGGCTTGCCACATAAACCTCCCTGCTATGTCTTCGCTCTGTCGCCATGCAAGATGGGGAGAGTCATCTCTGCCATAGAGCTACTGCTCACCAACCAGGCAGCCACTGCTGGGGACACAGGTGTCGGGGACACAGAAGACTCTACCAGCAGGAGTTGCTGTAGCACTCCTGTTCCTGACATTCGAAAGAGAAGCAGGTGCCAACCTGCTGACCCAGCCTCTACTGCCACCGTGGCCACCCAACCTCGTGCATCTCGCACTGTTGTGCGTGGACGCAAACAATGAGGATGCCCACAACCCACAGGACATATCACAGTGAGGCAACCTGTGACCACCCAGTGGGGTATTCAGACATTCAAGTACCATGGTGTGCTATCAGTAAATTGCTGTAGTGCCCATTAAACTACCTCATTCAAATACAATGCCTAGCTGTGTCTCCTTACTTACTAACCCAGACCAAATACATTTTCTTTTCATTCTGGCCATTCAAGCTTTTTATCAGAACTTTTATTCATTCACTTTGTAATTCACTACCACTGATCACTACTGTACTAACCAGTTGTTTACCTCCGGGTGGAGGAAGCACAACAACTAACCCGATGATGATGCTGCCACGTACCTATAAGAAAGGCGGAGAACCAAGATATACCGCCATCCGAGCCTTGGCACGTGATTGAGGGTTTTTTATCTGTACCATGAAAGGAAAAGCTAAGAAACCCTGGTGACTTATGACAAGTGATCTGTTCACCCTCTGATTTTTTGATCTATGTACACTCAATAAACTTAAATGCCTCGAGAGATAATCTTGGATCTGAGAATATTTAAAAAGCATATAATCCAATAGATTATACAGTAGCTGCAAGCTCCCAAAGGAGCGAGACCATTATGATCGTAAAGATCACCGAGGCACGTAATTCCATAACTAGCCCAACGTTTGGTAGCAGCATCTTGGTACACCCCTGGGAAATTCAGGTTGCCACAAAGGGGAAATTTATCATGATAGAATAGTACATTACATCTACAAGATATTGTGCGCTATATATATGTACTGTCTTGTATAGTCTTAAACTTGACCCTTTTGAAGTAATTCAGGTTGTTAATTCTACATAAATACATGCTGCTCTCCTCTCCCAGCTTAAATTGATGATAAAAAAGATATGTGCTGGGTTGAGGAGTCTGCGAAAGCACCCAGCAAAAGCTGACCACAAATAGATATTGAAATCAGGAAAATCCAATCCTCCCTGCTTAAATGGAAGCTTTGGCAGATCTTCATTTTAATAATATTAATTCACCCTATAATACCTTTATGTCATTTTTTTAATGATTTGGCTAACGCTTTCAATAGAGATTCATGATTCAAAGAAAAAATCCTGTCGACCTACAGAGAGAGCTTTACCCCCAAATAAGTAACTACGGAGCAGACACCGTTAATTGATACAGCCGGTTTAAAGTTAAGATGTATTTGAGTTTTTTTAATGTTTAATTTATACCCTGAAATTGAGCCAAACTTGACTGCTTCATACTCAATAGCTTTTATCTCCCTGATGGGTTCAGTTGTAAAAACTGCTATATCATCTGCATAGGCAATGACCTAAACTAATGGCAGAAACTAATGGCAGGATTTGAGAGTTACATTGCAGAGCACAAATAAATGGCTCAATATTCAAAGTGAATAACAAAGGTGAAAGAGGACAACGCTGCTGGGTGCCACACAGAATTGGAAAGATTAGCCTAAATATACAAGCGTAGCTTGGGGTTTATTATATAGAGCTTGTATCCATCATTTAAAATGTCCCTTAATAGTATGGCCCAGAGAAAATCTCACCCTACCCTATCGAATGCCTTCTCATCATCTAAAATAATCATACCGAGAGGGACTGGCCCCTTGCTTGTCATATCAAAAGCCTCAACCGCCATATTAACATGGGCAGTAGTGTCCCTACCTTGAATAACACTGTGTTGGTGAGGGGATACGAGACCAGGCATGACTGGAGTGAGATGATTTGCCAATATTTTAACAACGATTCATGCGTCCTCATCAATGAGCGATCTTGGCCGATACGAACCGCACTCATCATGGGGCTTATCCTTTTTCAGAAAGAAAACAATCTGCGTCATGTTCCATGACTCTGGTACCTTACCATTTGAACCAATAAACTGTATGACTTGACTAAGTGGACAAGTCAAAACATCTTTAAAAATCTGATAACATTCGACCTTAAAGGCCAAAATCCTACCTATTTGTTCACCATATTCGTATTGCGTAAGACAATATTTATTAAATATTACCGCAATTTTCTCCCTGAGTGTCTTCTTTGTAGCTAATTTAAGGTCAGTTGAAGTAAGCAACAATTGCTCTTGATCATTAGTACCCCGCAGGATTGCCCCTTTATGTTGTTCTTCCGCGTTACTTATATCTTAAATAGACTCCTAACTTGCCATTCTACTGAGGAAATATAAATTTTATGGTCAAGTAATGTTCCCTAACGTGTACCCCACCGTCTCCATGTACCAGCTTAAAGTGCATGTAACTTCCCTCCTGTGCCAGCTATGAAGACGCAAATACATTTGCGTCCAACGTTAACATGTCCTCTTTCAGACCCACCCTGAATGGGTTGAATATTCCGTTTCTAAGTATGCTATGCCAACGTCTTTTTGTGGTGTACTTTACACGTTTTTCAGCCCTGGCGAAGTAGGCCCTGAATTCTGCCATCGAGCCTTTTCCTGCCTTCTGACTCTGAACGCCTCAAGCCTGGGCTGCCTCTGTACCCGTGACCTCTGCCTTACTCCCTGTGCGGCTCACGGCGCTTAGCTCAGCCTGCTGCCTGCCAAGACTGTATTCAACCTTCGAATTATCTGTTCCGCTCCTCGAAAATGCATTCCTGCCTACTAGTTTAAGTAAACATCCCCTCAGCTGCAGAGCAAAGGGCCCGGCCTCACTGTCTCCGTGCAAGTAATTCATAGCCTCTGTTACCATGGTAGGCCCATGCCCCCTCGCTTCTCATGCAGACACTTAGACGCTTATACACGCACTCACAGTCAGTATAGAATAGCTTCTGCCCCAGAGACCTTTTCCGTCTAGATAATATAGTTCCTAAACATCAGATATCAGATATGATAGAGGCACGAGTTGATCTGACATGCCAGACTTCTGTCTCTTTCCTCTAGTGTAAATGTCAAGTCCCCTGCACCCTCCAGCTTCACGTCAATCACACGTCATGCAGCTGCGCGCGCATCTAGGCCTCAGATTTCTGCTGACATTACAAGATTCTGCTTTGTTGCCACCCACTTATGACACCTACCTGTGACGTTTCTAGCACACGCCTCTATGTTCACGCCTAGTTCACGCCTTCTAATTACGTATCACTATCACGTGTGTGTTTTATCTTGTTTCTCTCAGCTGTTACGCCTACTGTATTGGTTTCTATAATGTGATTTAAGTATATAAGCTATGTATTGTCAATAAAATATTGCTCTATCCCTTCTTGCACCCCAGTGGTGGCAGGAACAAGATATCCGATCTGGTACCATGACCATTCCTTTTTAAGGAATAAAACCCCTAAGAACTCTAACACCACGGACTCTGCCTCTTTCTTTCCGATTGAGTTATTATTGATTAAGTACTTACCTACATAGAAATTAGGACGGTAAATCAAATATTTACCACATTATTTTGGCGCCCGAACAGGGACCCCTCCCCCACCCCACGCGCCGGTTGGTGCGTTGCAAGCTCTGTCCCCTGCCATCAGTTAGACGGAACTACGCGTACTGGCAGGATTTCCTGTATCTCCCTCTGGCCCACGGAGGTGACGAAGACTGCGATTAGCACCCAGACGAGGCGGTGAGGAGTGCGGAGGATCCCGACCAGAGCCTAGCCGAAAGAAGCAAGGTCCGAGGTGTCAAGAGGCCCACCAGTTTCCGAAGTATCCACGTGTCGAGTCGAGTCGAGTCCGGTCCAGTCCAGTTGAGTTTTCCGAGGCCTTCTGTTTCCGTGCTTCCCGGTGAGTACCATTGCTGGGACGTATCTAGACGGGTGCATTATTATGTATCCGGTAAAGACGGGTTTGGGTACACAAATTCGGTCTGCACTGTTTTAGACAGTTTATACTGTTTAGCAGTATATCCGGTATTCCAGTTCTTGCACTGTTCTTAGCAGTGTATCTGTGCTGTTTAGCAGTACATCCAGTATAGGGGGTAGTCATATACGTCTCAAATGTCTTTCATGTGATTAATGTCGTGGTATGAGTGACTGTTTTTAATGTGCATTATTGTGTTTTTGTATAACTAGCTGTGTTCAGAGTTAAGTAGTAAGGATTGAGCATTCAGTACTAAGTAAACAAGATGCCGTTTTTCAATAAGTTAAAGCAGATAGGAACTAGGAAAGGGATACTAGAGGAAGAAATTCCTATCCCCCCTAGGGACACGCCTGGAAATTTCATGTACCATAAGCATGGCATAGACGCCATATTGTATCTAGATTCATGGGCCGATTATACTAAGCACCTAGAAGAAAGACACAGGTGGCCCGTTACAGGAACGTGGGATGCTGAGTGCATCCTGAAAGTAGAAGAAGCTCTATGGAGAAAGAAAGCCAGACAATCACAGAAAGATGCCATAGAACTGTGGCTTAAAGAATCACATAAACGTGCCGAAAAAGAACTCCGTAGAGAAGACAGACTTAGAGAGGCGCCGGATAAAGTCCGAGAAAATGAATTAGTTATTGAAGGGATTCGAGTAAAAGCAGAACAAGTAGACCGCGCACGAAACAATCTTGTATATGGCATGTACTTAGTGGCCGAGGGTTCGCCTGAAGCCACTTCAGAAATACCGAAAGATCTGCCGCCACCATTGGTTCCAACTAAAGTAACTCACAGGACCACTAAAGACATATTTCTGAATTCCTATCTAGATGATGTAGCACCCGCTTACACCAATTCACACGCCCCGCCTACTGACGGTGACGGGGACGGAGGTGGCAACCCGCCTCCAGACCATATCCCGCCATTACCGCAACAAAGTTCCCCCGTCCGACAGCCTGTCGTCCCTCCACCCCCACCACTTCCCACACCTAAGGTTAAGATACCAAATCCGTTTCTACCTGATCCTACTAAGAGACACGTTCAAGTACATATACAGACTCCACAGAGGGATAATGCCCAAGCCTCTGCCTCAGGAGGTGCGACCGGGGGTTACCAGACCCCGCCAGCAACACACAGATTACACCTTAGGGACATGCAGAAGCACCCTACACTCCAATCACCCTGTCTCGACATACTCAAAGAACAGCTTCCAGTTTGCAGATACGATCCAGTACCCGGTAAAGAAGATAGGATGTTGATAGCATCACTACGCTTACGACAAGCTACAGATTACCTAGTGTTATTCTCAGGTATGACTGATCACCTAGATAGAATATATCATTTTGTCCAGACTGGGGAAAATCCTGAAAGTATTAAGGAGGCCCTGGCACATCAGAAAGTTGACACTCAAGCATATATACTACGTTTTTTCATAAATTGCTTAATAAGAGACCGAGACAGGCCAGAGACAGACCAGGATGAAATGGAAGCCCTAAACAAGTGGGGCCAAAATATATCCGAAGGAAAACATGATAAAGTGAATTGTATAGCTAGTATGTACAAGAAAATAAGAAAAGCAGTAATAGAAATGCACGAAAAAGAAAAAGAAAATGCCTCCTCCGAAGAGGAGGAAGGACCTGAAGAACCAGAAACGACTACAGATACGATAGCGTATGTAGGTAAGGGAACTTACCTTAGGAAAGGCATTCGCCCGGAAAGCAATAGAGTTTTTCTCTCTGGCATATCAAAACCGAATTCTCCTGAACATCAGTTTCAAGACACTGATAAAATGCTTCGAGAACGAATGGGGTACCATGTACTCAATTCTATGGATGAACAAGAACTAGCCCGGTCAGCAGTACTATGTTCTGACAATCCTAATATATACAATGATGACACAGTAGCGCAGACATTTCTGAACCTTTCCCCAGACGAGCAGAAATTAGCAGGTACATATTTGATTCAGCACCTCCTCACGTTATACAGAAATCAACATTCTGATCCAGGTCCCTTACACGATACATTAGAAGCACTACTCATGGATAGATGGAGAGGCCTAAGTACCAAGTTAATACAAATAATTCTAGAACAACGGCACAGATATAACACTTTCTTAAGCCCACAATATGTTTCTGCTCCGCCCCCAGAAAGAAAAATGTATCATATGGAGCGTCTTGAAAGACAGAACCCGTTACGAGAAGTACATCCAGTAATGGGTACCGATAATACCTTGAAACGTGTGTATGTATACGCACCTCTGACCAAGTTAGAACTATTGGAGATGAAGAAACTATTACCCTGTCATGATAAAGACCCTGCAGGTTTTCATAGAGAACTTAAAGACATGTTACTGATGGGAGATTACACATATACTGATGTTATGAAATTGTTAAAGGTATTGCTGCCAACAGGCATCTACGAGAAACTCAAGGAAAGAGAATGGGAGGTGGGAGACAAAAAGATTATATGGACAGAAATAGAAGACGAGGAAAAACTTCGTACCCCAGGGCTAGGCCTTGGGGAGAAAGCTAAAGCATTACCAGGTTTAATAGTACAGGTCTTGCCAAGATTATTGACAACTAAAAAGGAAGACTGGGACGCAATCTCAGCCTGTAAACAGAAACACGATGAAGATACTAGTGACTTCTATTCAAGATTCGAGAAATGTTTCATTATTAATAGTGGCCTAAAACCAGGTAGCGAGTCGTACCCGCATCTTTTTGTAACGAAATTAGTAGAGAATTACTTGACATCAGTTAAGAACCGTGTATATAAGGTTGAGAGTACATGGCAAGTAAATACGCCATCCCAGATGTTACAAATGTTACAGTATCACCAGAACAGAATTAGAGAAGAACAGGATCATGAACAGAGACGCATGAAAGACACGAAAATGAAAATGTTAGTGGCCCAGTCGGTTCCAGCCGACGGCCAGAAAAAAGGTACGACCCAGACCCAGAATTCAGCAGCTCACGTTAAAGGGACATGCAACTATTGCAAACAGCCAGGTCACTACGTACATGAATGTCCAGTTCTGAAACACAATATATTAACAGGTAAAACTAAAGAAAGACCGCGTCAGCCTAGACAAGATCAGGTCCAGCAACAGACTTCACAGAATACACAGCCTATGCATGTTTCACCACATACAGCACAGACGGTAGCGGTACCACAGTCACAGCCACAGCCCATTGCCGCGACTCAGCAAGTTTCACAACAGATGTACCAGTATGCCCAATCGGATTACCCCGATTATCAACGATACACATGAAACAGCCTAGAGAGGGAGGTTGGCTTGCCTCTTATTGAGATTCCTGTAGATCAAGAGGGTCCTTATGTACACAGTCAAGTATTGGGAAAAGACAGAAAGTTTTTAATTGACACAGGGGCAAGTCGCACAACAATCAGTCATAATGAAGTCCCAGGGGCACCCCTCTCAGGCTCACAGAATGTTTCCCTTGGTTTTTCAGGAAAACCTATTGTAAATGAGGTATCGAAACCCGTCCCCCTGGCTGTGGGTCCATTATCACGTGTTACAGACCTGTTACTCACGAAATCATGTCCAGAAAACTTGTTAGGAATAAAGACACTGAAGGCTCTAGGAGCAGTGATATGTTGTTCTCCGGAAGGAGTTAGACTTTTCTTGCGAGATTTCAAGGGTCACTATGTATTACGAGAGTTTGATGTCAGATTGAAAAATGTACCAGAACACCTGTGGGCACAAGGCCCAACCGATGTAGGCTGCATGCACATTACACCATACCGTATTACACTCAAACCAGGTGTTGTTCTACCCCGAATCAGACAATACAAGTTACCACCCGATGCTGTAGTGGCTTTACTGGAAATCATTGAAGAGCTCATTGCCCAAGGAGTGGTCGTAGAGACCGACTCCAATATATGTAATTCCCCTATCATTCCGATTCTTAAACGTACTGATCCCAATGCACCACCAGTATATCGGCTGGTGATTGATTTACGAGAACTGAATAAATGCATTGTACCACAGTATCTTGTGGTTCCCGACATCTCATCCCTATTGACTGCTATTGATTCAGAAGCAACGTTCTTTACTGTAATTGACCTCAAGAACGCCTTCTTTAGTGTGCCTATTGACCCAGAGAGCCAATATCTCTTCGGATTCAGTTTAAATGGACGAAGTTTCAAATTTTCACGCGCACCTCAAGGATTCACAGAAAGCCCCAGCATCTATAGTCAAGCACTGAAAAGACAACTTAATTGTATTCAAATGCCAGCTAACACTGCCTTACTGCAATACGTCGATGATCTGCTGATCACCGCACGAAGTGAACCCGAATGTGAGCAAGCATCACTGACAGTTTTACATTTTCTGGCCGACAAGGGACACAAGGTGTCTCCTTCGAAGCTACAATTCTGTGTTCAGCAAGTTGTGTACTTGGGTCACTTGCTGTCCAAAGTGGGGAGACAGCTCACTCCTGACCGTATCCAGTTAATTGTAAATATGCCACAACCCCAGACACAAAAGGAAGTGCGGGCTTTTATAGGCCTCACCTCGTACTGCAGACAATGGATTCCTCAGTATGCATTTCTAGCTAAACCACTCATTCAGTTGACAACACAGGAGGCAGCGACTTCGACTGCCCTTCCTTGGACTCAGGAACATACACAGGCTTTTGAAGAATTAAAGAAAGCTTTATGCCAAGCACCAGTTCTAGCGACACCATGTTACAGCAAACCTTTTACACTTTTTGTTACAGAACGTGATGGTACAGCGTTGTCTGTCCTCACTCAAGACCAAGCAGGTTCACATAAGCCTTGCGCTTATTTTTCAAGTACATTGGATTCAGTAGCCCAGGCACTCCCTGCGTGCTTAAAGTCAGTGGCAGCGACAGCCTTAGCAATCAGACAGAGCGACTCAATTGTTTTAGGACATCCATTAACAGTTCAAGTTCCACATTCTGTAGAGGTTCTTCTAAACAGAACCCAGACTCAGCACTTGACTATAGCACGACTGACAGGTTATGAATTGACGCTATTCCAGCCACACATAGAAATCAGGCGCTGCAGCATTCTGAATCCCGCAACATTGTTACCTTCGAGTATGACAGATCCAGCCTCGCATGATTGTATAGAGATCATTAATGCAGTAACAAAGCCCCGACGAGACTTAACAGATGTTCCCTTGACAAATCCAGACCTGACACTTTACGTGGATGGTTCATGTATGAGAACAAGTACAGGAGAATTAGTGGCCGCGTATGCAGTGACCACTGAAACTGAAGTAAAAGAAACATATCGTATTGATACACTGTCTGCTCAAGCAGCGGAGCTCATCGCTCTGACCCGAGCCTGTATACTAGCCAAGAACAGAAATGTTAACATATACACTGATTCCCGTTATGCTTTCGGAGTCGTACACGACTTCGGAGTGTTATGGCAAGAACGAGGTTTTTTGACCTCTCACGGTGCCAAGATCCAACACGGTCCCCTCATTCAAGCACTGTTAGAAGCAATACATCTGCCTTCAGGCATATCCGTCATGAAGTGTAAAGCACATACTAAAGTTACAGATTCTGTTTCCCAGGGTAACGACCTGGCAGATCAAACAGCAAAGCATACAGCATTGACTCACACCCAGACATCTGACGTGACAAAGACAATAGTACCGACACATTGTATGACAGTTAGGGATCCCACACTAGATGTAATCGATATTCAGACACATGCTACTCCAGATGAAATAAAGAAATGGACTGAACTAGGAGGGATCCAGACAGATCAAGGTTGGATGACGAAGGGAAAATCTACATGGTTTCTCCCTGACTCTATGGTTCAAGTCATAATAAATACAGCACATAGTCCAGCACATCTAGGAGAGAAAGCGATGTTAGACAGTTTACAGAATCTCTGGTACAACAAACACTTACGAGCAGCAGCAAAACAGAAAGTGCGTACTTGCATGATCTGTTGTCAGTTCAATCCAGGTAAAAGCGTCCCTGTAGAGCAAGGTGGATTTCATCCTCCCGATCACCCTTTTGAAGTCCTCCAGATGGATTATATCCAGATGGACCGTTGTCGAGGATTCAAATATGTCCTCGTAGTTGTTTGTGCACTTTCCCATTGGACCGAAGCATACCCAGTCTCAGATTACACTGCCCCGACCACTGCCAGGCAGCTGGTTCGAGAATTCTTCCCACGGTACGGCTTGCCTCGTGTCGTGTACTCAGATAACGGACAGCCATTCTCATCCGAGCTCATGAAACAGGTTTCCCTGCTGCTAGGATATCAGTGGAGATTCCATTGTGTCCGACATCCCGAAGCCGCTGGCCTTGTAGAAAGACATAACCAGACACTGAAAACACGCCTTGCTAAAGTTTGTAAAGAGAAAGGGGTCGACTGGATAGTCGCCCTGCCCGTTGCACTGTTCTTTATGAGAATGGTCGCCCATTCGAGATCAGGACTATCCCCGTATGAAGTGGTCTTTGGCAGACCACCGAATATGTGGGGGACGCCCATGCCTAAGAAAATAACCGATGTTGATTGTAACATGCTGACAGATTACCTTGCCTCCTTGATGTCTGCACTCCAATCATGTCGTTCACAGGTTGCCGCAGCCTTCCCTGACAACACTGATGTAAAGCCACATGATGTCCGTCCCGGAGATACAGTACTAATTAGGAACTTCGACAGGAAAAGTCCGCTGGAGCCCCGCTGGAAAGAGCCGAAGACCGTCCTTCTTACCACGAGGACCGCTATCAAGGTGGAAGGCCGAAAGGGGTGGATCCACACGAGTCATATTAAAAAATGTAATGAACTGTTGCCAGAAACAGACTCGTCCACCCCCTCCAAAGACTGCATCGAACCTAGTGACTTTAAAGTTCCCAAACAAGAGAAAACTCCCCAAGAGGAGTATCGAATGAAACTTCGATCTAGCAAGTCAGACAGTTTAATTGTTTAAGTCCTCCCCTAGGTGAATCGGTTAAATAGTTTCTGACATGTATCCCCTAGATCGAGATAGAGAGAGAGAGAGACAACTCAAGAAACGTACATATTCTAAATCACTCCGCAGTCACTGTATAGTAATATTTTCTAAGTCTTCTGATTATTGTTGCCAGTATATTGCTTCCCATATATTACCCTATCTTCAAGCATGAACAATCTGCTTACAATATTTCTGCCGAACATTCTTTTAGTGAATTACCTCCTCATGAACTATCTTACAGACTTGCGCTGCGCAACAATACATTCATTAGTATGTTACATCACTCCCATCAGACTAACAACGCTACAAACTGCTGGATATGTGGCCGACTCCCTCCCTATCAGAAATACAAGGGAGTTCTGCCTCTCTTTCCGTACCCGTTCACTCACAATGGCTCCTGTGGTGCATGGTTTAGAATAATTAATTCCTTAGTTCCTGATATTGCTGTTTTCAAAGGAAACTGGGTTTGGGGAAACTTGAACTTAGTTCTGCTTAATGCCTGTTACCCTGACAAGAAGGGACTTCCCATTAGAATAGGAACTGATCTAGAAAATGAAGTATATGGATTAGGTAATTATACAATTAACCTTATGATTCTTACTGTCGAATCCGAAGCTGCACCAGTTCTCCCTGCTATGTCAGTATTACCAGTCACTGGTGATTTATGTGTCAGAAAGAAGGGTTCAGTACACTTAGGTCATAGTAAATGTACTACTGTGGTCGAATTCAGTGATCAAGGCAAGTCTTCCTTTAGAGCTACTCGTCATTCCTACTTTGTTTGTGGCCATACAGCATACATACGCCTACCTCCAGATTGGGATGGTACCTGTTACATTGCCTTCCTTCTGCCCCCTGTTTTCCTAGCTCCTCCTGATTATCACAGAAATACAAATCTAGTAAAGAATAGACTCCGAAGAGATCTCCCGATTGTCGACTATACTGAAACGGCATGGGAGCAATACACAGATTTCAATAAAGGATTCTTTTTTTTCACAGGCCCCGTCCAAAATAGTAAACTAATACGCAGATTAACTAGAACACTTGAAGCAGTAGTGAATGAAACTGCCTCCGCCCTAGGCAACTTAACAGAGGAGCAGTCCGCCATGCGGGTTGTTGTTCTTCAGAATCGTCTTGTTATTGACGTCATCTTGGCAGATAGAGGCGGAGCTTGTAAGGTCATCGGGTCAAGTTGCTGTGTTTTCATTCCAGAAAATGCGCCAACAGTATACCAAGCTATTACACGTCTTCATAAAATTGCAAGTTTGATACATCAGAATCCAGGCACCTGGACTTGGTCCGGTTGGTTCTGGACAATGTTGACCGCTTGGGGATGGAAGATCCTATCCTTCCTGGGCATTGCCCTTGTCATAGTATTCAGTTGCTGCCTGTGCCTACAGTGTGGGCCAGCGATTTGTGGACTGTGTGCCACATCGTGCATTGAACATTCCAGTTTTCTCTCAAAACGTGAAAGGAAGAAAGAAGAACAAATGGTGTTACAAGAACAGACTGATCGATTCATGAGGATCGATATATCATGAAGGGTCCGTAGGGAACAAGGAGGGAATGAGGAAATATAAATTTTATGGTCAAGTAATGTTCCCTAACGTGTACCCCACCGTCTCCATGTACCAGCTTAAAGTGCATGTAACTTCCCTCCTGTGCCAGCTATGAAGACGCAAATACATTTGCGTCCAACGTTAACATATCCTCTTTCAGACCCACCCTGAATGGGTTGAATATTCCGTTTCTAAGTATGCTATGCCAACGTCTTTTTGTGGTGTACTTTACACGTTTTTCAGCCCTGGCGAAGTAGGCCCTGAATTCTGCCATCGAGCCTTTTCCTGCCTTCTGACTCTGAACGCCTCAAGCCTGGGCTGCCTCTGTACCCGTGACCTCTGCCTTACTCCCTGTGCGGCTCACGGCGCTTAGCTCAGCCTGCTGCCTGCCAAGACTGTATTCAACCTTCGAATTATCTGTTCCGCTCCTCGAAAATGCATTCCTGCCTACTAGTTTAAGTAAACATCCCCTCAGCTGCAGAGCAAAGGGCCCGGCCTCACTGTCTCCGTGCAAGTAATTCATAGCCTCTGTTACCATGGTAGGCCCATGCCCCCTCGCTTCTCATGCAGACACTTAGACGCTTATACACGCACTCACAGTCAGTATAGAATAGCTTCTGCCCCAGAGACCTTTTCCGTCTAGATAATATAGTTCCTAAACATCAGATATCAGATATGATAGAGGCACGAGTTGATCTGACATGCCAGACTTCTGTCTCTTTCCTCTAGTGTAAATGTCAAGTCCCCTGCACCCTCCAGCTTCACGTCAATCACACGTCATGCAGCTGCACGCGCATCTAGGCCTCAGATTTCTGCTGACATTACAAGATTCTGCTTTGTTGCCACCCACTTATGACACCTACCTGTGACGTTTCTAGCACACGCCTCTATGTTCACGCCTAGTTCACGCCTTCTAATTACGTATCACTATCACGTGTGTGTTTTATCTTGTTTCTCTCAGCTGTTACGCCTACTGTATTGGTTTCTATAATGTGATTTAAGTATATAAGCTATGTATTGTCAATAAAATATTGCTCTATCCCTTCCTGCACCCCAGTGGTGGCAGGAACAAGATATCCGATCTGGTACCATGACCATTCCTTTTTAACCTCATGCGCGCTAGCGGAATTCCGCTCGCACGCTGAGATTTTTAAAAACGCACTTTACGTGACGAGTTGGGCTCGTCATCAGCGTGCGAGGAGGCTACGCCATGACGAGCCCAGTTCGTCATCAGCGTGGAAGGGGTTAAGGAATAAAACCCCTAAGAACTCTAACACCACTGACTCTGCCTCTTTCTTTCCGATTGAGTTATTATTGATTAAGTACTTACCTGCATAGAAATTAGGACGGTAAATCAAATATTTACCACACTACGCTCTTTATTCTGTTGCCATACATATTGTTGTGTTATGTCACTTATAACTGCGTTACACGTATTCCAAACCATAATCGGGGAGACTGACCCAGTTTTCTCTTTAAAGAATAGATCAAGCTGTTTCCTAATACTAGACAAATACACCCCATCTGACAATTGTTCTCTAGGGAAAGAAAAAGGTCTAAACGTCTTACATTCAGGTAAGGCCCTGAACAAGAGTAATATAGGAATATGGTGGAAAGTAACTCTCGGGCATACTTCCATATCTGCCAAGCACAATATTTGATCCAAAACTCATGCCATGTCTATTCGGGAATCAAGTTTACGCGGGGCAGAATAGTATGAATATCCTGGTATAGTTGGATACAGATTTCTACATACATCTCTAATAGACTGAAGACGACCCAATTCCACAATTGCTGACCGAGTGTTCCACATTGTATGAGTAGCTCCCAGCCTAGTTGTGTCTATACTGTAATCCAAAACACAGTTAAAATCTCCCATTACAACCTGCTCCCCCTCCCAATTCAACAGTTAAATATTCAGCACATCAACAACCATGGGGTCATCAAAATTGGGACCATACAGTGAACAAAAAACATATTTCTTTCCCCTTATCTCTATCTGTGCAATTGCCTATCTATCTCTCTGATCGGCCAGTATTTGCATATCATAGATGAGAACCGTTTGTGTTTTAGTATAGCAACCCCCCTCGTTTTGGTACCTTGTAGCATGCTCACCACAATTTCGTACCCTAATTGTTTTAAAAGGCTGCGATCTTTATATGAAAGATGTGTCTCTGTTAGCATAACTACCTAGGGATTATACATTTTTAGCTCTTCACAGACAAGTTGCTGCTTAATTCTGCTATTAAATCCTGCAACATTCCAAGCAAGACATTTAATCCACTCCATTACAAAGATTATTCCCTCCGGCCTCTTTAATACCCAGCCCTATTTGTAGCATTATTCTTGAATTTAATCCGTTTTCATTAACTCTGTTTAAAGATTTTCTTCTTAATGCCCTCGTGTTGACCTTTTCTTGCCCCCCAATAACCCCACTCGACTCCTTTCACGCTTTGCGAACACACCACCCTCCCTACATCGTGAAGGAGCAATCTTCCCCTTTTATCAGCTGCCGCTGATATGGCAGCTACTTTGAGCCAGTGCACACACGGAGGCTCCCCAACCATGCCCACACCCACTACAGATATACCGTTTAAGCATTATAAATTACAAAAAAGCCAATATAAAGAAATGAAAGAGGAGAACAAAGTGAGAAAAGGCAAAAACAGAGATCTCAGATTTTATCCTTTTTGCCATCTACTGATAGCTTATTTTGCTTCTTGATCTATTGAAAATAAATACGATTGGCCCCGCAAGCCCTTCAAGCATGCTGGCTCCTGTAAGCATAATTGTACACCAGAGGCTTTCAGCAAATCAATCAATTGTCGTAACTTCCACCACTTGTCCATTGTCGCTTTACAGAGATCTGACCGTACAAAAAAAGAAAAGGAATCAACTGCCACCGGAGAACTAGGAAGGGCCTTCAAGGATACAGCCTGCCAAAACAAAGAATTTCCGAAAAAGATCAGAAAAGGACTTAGACAGCGAGTGCCCTGTTTATGGTTAATAATGGGAGTCTATGAGCCCTTTGCACCTGGCAATCCCAATCTCAGTCTCCCAGGTCCGGGAAAACCTTCTGTAATAGCTGAACAATAAAAGCTCTGGAGTCTGACCCCTCTTGTCCCTCAGGAACTCCAAACTGCTTTAAATGATGCCACGCTGATGGTTATCCACATCCTCTAACTTGAGTTGCATAGCTGTTATATGGTCATCCTGCAGCTGAAGCGAACTAACTGCTTTAGTAGTAGTCTCCTCGGTATTGGCTACCCTCTGCTGTAATTCCATAACCTGTGTGTAACCTGACCTTAAGTGTTACTTCCTTCAGAGACTGATGAATACTATGATTATCCACACTGGCTTGAGCATAGTACTCCTGTGCTTCTTCTGTCTGATCTTTTAGAGCTTAGAGAATCAAAGCGAGTGTGAGGACATCATGATCCTATATCCTTCTAGGTTCAGATTCTCCAGTGACTTGGTGCAACACTTGGGGAGAACCAGATACCAATAACATACCAGAAGGATGCAAAATAGGTGATTGGCCAGAGGGTGTTGCTGAAGGTATTGCTGAACCAGACTGCGAGCAAGGAGCTCCAGTCCCTGCCACAGCCATATTACCACAGCCATCATCTGTTGGTTTAGCATCCGATAGCCTTGATATCATTGTTTTAACCCCTCCTATCGCTTGAACCCAGCGTCGCAGGGGACTGTCAGCTGGAGCATCCTTAGATCACAGCGATGGAGCAGTACATTGCTTCTGGTCCAGCCCATTATAGACTTTCTTTGCACCTTTCGTTGTTCTGGATTTAAAAATGTTCTTTTTAATAGACAGATTATATACTGGAGAAGCCCTCTTTTTCCAAAGTTTTGTCCGAAGCCTGCTGAGAATCTTGTGGCATTGCTATAATTTGACCATTTCGCAGCCCACTATCTTCAGTCGGTGTCTGAGATATAGATTGCAAATTGCTAGCCAATTCAGGACTCAGGTTAGGAGGAGTAAAAGCCGTAATTGTAGTAGAAGTTGTGACAGAGTAGCACGCCATACCGCCCTGATCATTCGCCACACCTGGCGAATCATCAGATACTGAGCTTCCTCTGCAATATGTATTAGCTATACTGCCAAGTTCATTAGATTTAGTTTGAGACAACTTAATTGCCCCCCCTTTCATAGAATTACTCGCAGACAGCAACACTGATGAGTTAATACTGATACTGAAACATTCAACGCTGATAATTCAACTATTGATTCAGCTGAGGTTGTTGCAGCATTTTCAGCACTGGCAGAACTATCAACACTATCAGCACTATCAGCAATGTCATCATTACTAATATTGCCAGCGTTATCATGCCCTTCCACGTCACCGGAAAGAACCTTTTGTATATGCCTGAAAGTGTTTGAGCCAGAAAGAGCGTTTTCCATGTTAATTTATTGCCCTAGACAATTTTGTCTAACATGTTGGCAGTGATTGATTCAGCAGCCGCTCCTGCAGCAAACAGTTCTGCTGCCTTACCCGATTGCAAGACTTGCAGTAGCAGCTTACCAATTTTCAAAAAAGTTCATGAAGAATCCCCTCATTGGGCCGCTGGTACCTCTTCAGCCGGGTCAGCCTGTCCAGTGCCTGTAGAAGCTGATGTATTCACCGACATCCAACCAGCTGCCTGAGTACCTCTAGAAGATTCAGTGGGGCCATGTCTCCGGAGCAACGCGGATTCAAATTGACAGACACAAGCAGACCAGAGGCCAGTCCACACCAATGGATCACCGTGGAATGCCCAACCACCAAATGAGCAATCTGGGAGACATGCAGCAACCACCCAATGCCGCTGAGTACTGCTTCCTGCGGTGAGTCTTTGAAGTGGTAAATCCACGGGCCCGATAATCCTCCCAGCATATGTTGGCTATGAGGGTTCCTTATTGAAGAAAAGCACTTTTACTCTCCTCTTTACGCCGACATCCAATTTTCCTCAATTCCTTGGCTTTACCTTGTTTTTCTCATGGCTCATGGTGGTGGTCATCTAGAATGGACAACATGTTCAGAAATCAGAGTTATGAAAATAAAACCTCTAAATTGCTTTGTTTCAGATGTGGAAGCGATGGGCTTTTGGCAGATTGTAGAAATTGTCCGGCCTTAGGGAAAACATGCTCAAAATGCAATAAGAAAGGCAATTTCACAAGATTTTGTAGATCGTTACCAGGGAAAGTGAACTGTATACATGATTGCTGCAAAAGTTATGCCTTTGATGATGAGACCGAGTTCCAAGTAAATACTGTTATCAATGTATGTGAGGATGGTGATTGTACAAAATTTCCATCTTGTGTGATAGCTGTTGATGATATTAATTTGGAATTTTTCGTAGACTCATGTGCATGGTATACCATCATCCCATTGAAGGTTTTTCATGAGAAGTGGCCTTGATATATTTCCTGGTGGCTATACAGGCCACAAAATTGACCTTCTTGGATTTTTCAACGCTAATTTACACTTTTCTGGCCGCCATACTTTTGGGAAAATTTATGTATCTAGATCTGGGTTGTCACTTCTAGGTTGGCCACACCAACACCAGTTGGAAATGAAAATTGATCCAAAAGCCGATCCTCCTGTTTTTGTTGTGCAACCACATTGTTTGTCAGTTCTTCAGGGAGACAATTCACAGCTGGTAGATAGTTTGAGGAAATAATTACCAAGTGTTTTTAGTGGCACTCTGGGACGATATCAGGGTTTTGAACATATCATCAAGCTGCATGAGAATGCTATCCCTGTTAGACATAGAGTAAGGAATGTTCCACTAACCTACAGGAGCAAATTAAAGGATATGCTAAAGGACTTATGTCAGAAGAATATTATAGAACCAATAGAATCTTCCCCTTGGGTTTCTCCTATTGTGATTTCATTTAAGTTGTCTATGCGAGCTTAGGTTGTGTGTAGATCTTCGTAGTGTTAATAGTGCCATCTGGGTGGATTCGCATCATTTACCTAATCTTCACGAGATGGTTTCAACCTTAGCGGGTGCACAAGTTTTTTCCTGTGTTGACTTTGCCAGCGCCTACCATCAGGTGGTTCTTTCTGATGAATCTAAGAACATCACTGCATTTATTACTCCAGAGGGTCTTTACAGATTTTGTCGTATGCCATTTGGGTTGACGAGCGCTGCCTTAATGTTCCAGAGACTCATGAGAGACACCTTGGAGGGGTTAAATGGCGCTGTAGCGTTTCAGGATGACATTCTTGTGTACGGGAGAAATGATGAGGAGCATGATAACAATCTGAAGTGTGTGATTGCTGCCTTGTCAGAGAAAGGGCTTACTCTCCGCCTTGACAAATGCAAGTTTAGGCAAAAAGAGGTTGAGTATCTAGGGCATACTGTTAGTGGATTTGGGATTAAACCAAAGAAAAATCATGTTGAAAGTATTGTAAATGCTCCTTTACCTTCTTCAAAAGAGCAACTGTTAGCATTTTTGGGCGCTTATGGAATTTTATGCCAAATTCATACCAAATTTTTCTACAAAGGTTGATCCATTTCGATGTTTGTTAAAGAGAAATGCTAAAACAACAAATAATACCTGGGGGTCAAAGTAATAGTAAGTCAGACAGATTGGATCACAAAACCAGAACTACGCAAAAAACACCAGTGAGAGTTTCATGCATGCTAGTAACTGCAGGCCTAGTTCAGGCTCAAGAGCAAATTGAGAAAATAGTTCCCATCAGAAGCCACACTGTACCGCCCTCTTTCTCATCATTTGGGTTCTCCTTACCCAGGAGACAAAAGGGCCGGTCTGTTGTTACCCTGACCGTAAAAAAGTGACAAGTGGGTAGTATGTTTTGTACAGAAATTAATTCGAGTGGCTACTGAAAAAAGCAGTGTATGGTGATTAGGGTGAAAAGTGAGGGGTTTTAATAAAATTAGGTGAACTGGGTAGAAAACAGAATTTATTGATATCTCCCAATCCCTAAGATTAAAAGGCAGGTGTAAGTGCGGGTTTGAAATAATAACCACACTTAATAATGGTCAACATGTTTCTGCATTACATAGAACAGAGTTTCAAATGTATTCTTCAGGACCTCGTTGGAAACACACTACTGCTTTAGTGAATAATAATGAAAAAATATCACCTGAGACTCCCAGGTGTACTCAACCGTATACTGTTAATGCATAGTATCCAGTGGCATCGGATACAGACCGAAAGACAAACAAACAGAGAAACAAAAGAACATGAATGATTCATACTCAAATAGTTTTTAAATAAAAACCATAATGTGATGGAGACACATTCACTCATACTAGGACATAGGCTCCAGTATACACACTCACCCATATATGATGGTTGAGAGGCTTCACCCCACCTGGCTGCAGCGCAGGTATAAGGAGCACCGCTCTAAAAATAATTATGAGTCACTTTTAGCGGTGTTTCAGCACAGGAAAAAAGAGTAAATAGAGTTTACACAGAGGCAAAAGGTGACTTGATACCCCCATTAAGTGCTGCGTGGGTCTTATTGCAGGTAACCCGCCGTTGCTATGCCACAACAATCAGAGTAATGGCTAGAAGCAAGTAGTAACGCGTATGCTGATCCGCAGATCGCGTCAACACTAATGCGTTTGGTTATGAGAGGGGTATGTGGCTTAGCGATAAAATGAAGAGAGAATGCGTTTTCTAATTAATGCTGTTAGGATCCGCAAACCTTGTCTTAGCAGATGCGTGGTCAAAGTTAGGTAAAAGAAATTGTGGCTTAGCGGCAAAGCAGAGAACGGTTGCGCTTTGGAGTCAGCGCTGCTCTCCGCGTGAGTGTAAACAGGCTATCAGCGTGCGCGCCAGCAGGCGCTGTGTCCCGCTTACCTTTCCGTCGGTGTCTCCTGACAGTCATCCGTACTGTCTGGGGGGGCACCGGCGATTGTCAGAGGGACCTGTTTGTAAGTTCGTATTCCGTTCAGACAGCATCACGTGACCGAGTGCGGTCACATGATGCAGGGAATGTTGGGACATGTAGTTCCAAGCAGGATATATCCGGATAACAAGGAAAAATAAGGGAGGTTGATCTTGGGCAATCATTGCACATAGAAGTGACGCTGTTATTGTGTGTCAACAATTGTTAATAATGCTGGAACAAGCCCAGAGGTTAATTATTATCACCAGCACATATTGCTGTTGAGGTGATGGCTATTTAGGAGCTTTCTATATTTGAGGCATATATTTTAAGATTGAAAGTGAATTGGACAACTAGCATCCGCCTAACCCTGTTTGGTTCTTATGAATATCTAGCATGAACGTGAGTATTATCATGTCAGGATTCATAGTATCAGTAAGAGATGTAATGACACCATTCAGAGGGACATCCAGGGTATTGGCTCGTTAAGGCCCTCCTTGTCGCTGTTCAGGCGATACACCCATTTTTGTTCAATTTTGAACAAGAAGCGACTAATGTCAGCACACGAGTCAGGAATATGCGGTTGTTCCAGGACTGTCCAACAAAAATCTTCAGGGCCATGTCCTTTCTCCAAAAAGTGTGCAGTGAGGCGGGTGGCCTGTTTTTGGCATCGCACTGTACTTTTATGCTCTTGTATCCGTGTTCGTATTCTCCTGGTCGTCATGCCAACATATCGTAATGGGCATGGACACGTTATCAAGTAGATGAGGTTACTGCTATTGCAGTTTGTGAATTTGTTTTGTGTCCATGGGCGGTTGGTGCCTATGTCGACCACGGTGGATTTACAGGTTTGGGGACAGACAGTACATGCCCCACAGGGGTGGTGACCGACAACAGGAGGTAGGTCCTATAAGGTGCCCACTTGCCTTGATTCCTTGTTGCGTGGGTGTGTGTGGACTAGCTGGTCTTTTAGATTAGGTCCTCTTTTGAAGGCAAAGATAGGTAAAGCGATGTCATCACCTCCGGTTTTTAAGATTGACCAATGTTTCCTTATGATCCTTTGTACTTGGTTCGATCGGCTGTTAAAAGTATTGACAAAGGCAATACGATTGGTCTTTTCTTTGGGAGGGAGTATTTCTAGCAGGGACTCTCTGTTGTTGTTAGACGCCCGCTTTTTAGACTGGCGAATAATTTTCTTTGGATAGTTTTTCTCTCTCCTCCAGATTTTTCGAGTGGGTCTCAAAGGCCTCTTTGTTAGAGCAGTTTCTTTGCACCCTGAGGAACTGGCCAAAGGGTAAATTGTCCCTCAGGGCTCGTGGATGGCAACTATCATATCTCAGTAATGCGTTTTTAGCCATCGGCTTTCGATAAAGCTCTGATTTGATACCAGTTGGAGTAGCATGTAGCCTCAGGTCAAGGAACGCCAAAGATGTCCTGCTGTATTCGATGGTAAATTTGAGGTAAGCGTTCTTACTATTCAACCATCCGTGAAATGACACTAGGTCTTCTTCCGTGCCTCGCCATACCACCAGGATGTCGTCAATGTAACGTTTCCATACATGTAGTGATGGTAAGTATGGGTTGGCGGGCGTTAGGACATCTTGCTGTTCAAAATTATGGACGTACAGGTTCGCCAGGCTCGGCGCGAAAACACTGCCCATACTGGTCCCGGATGTTTGCAGGTAAGTAGTATCCTCGAAACGAAAGTAATTCTCTTTCATGGCAATCTCCGCTAGATGCATAATGAAGTGTGTTGGAGTAATGGACTGGTGGTTGTTTTGCTCCAACAAAGCACCTACTACCTCTAGAGTCTCGGTTTGCGGGATTGACGTATATAGAGACTCTACGTCAAACGATACTAGGATGTCGGTATCGATGTTGAACTGTATTGTTGGGAGGAGTCTTAGGACATCCTTCGTGACCTGCAGGAACGTGGGCATTGCCTTAACCATAGGGTTCAAGAAGTGATCGACAAAGGTCGAAAGTGGTTCCAAAACCGAGCCAATCCCTGAAATAATGGGCCTACCGGGGGGCAGCCTCTGTGGTTTGTGCACTTTAGGAAGACAATAGAAATACGGGATCGTAGGGTATTTGGTAACTAGGTATTGTCCTTCCTGTGATGTTATCCAACCCTCAGTTGTTGCTTCCTCTACCAAGTTGCTTATTTTGGATTGTAATCTCTCTGTGGGATCTACTCTCAGTGGTAGGTAAGATTTCCGGTCACTCAACTGCCGGAGGCATTCATTCCTGTATGTCTCAGTATCTAAGATGACAGTAGCACCGCATTCATTCCTGTATGTCTCAGTATCTAAGATGACAGTAGCACCGCCTTTATCGGCAGGCTTGATAGTAATCCTGTCATTAGATGATAGTGAACGCAGGGCCAGCTGTTCGTCTCTTGAGAGATTCATGAAGGGTTTAGTCTCTGTTTTATAGAGGCGTGTGACATCATTTTCCACGGCTGTTTCGAAAGTCAAAACCTTGGGAGGTAAAACAGCACTTGGTGGGTTAAATGTAGATGGCTTCTTCAGTCCGGTGTTTTTGTCTTCAGTTGCAGTTCCCATGTTTGTTGGTTTAGAAAAGAAATAGTGTAGTCTTATTTTTCTGAAGAGCTTGGCTAATTCGATTTGGGCTAAGAAGGAATCTCCTTTCTGGGTTGCCACAAAAGCCAAGCCTTTGTTCAAAAGACGCTCTTCGTTGGGAGAGAGTACATGTGAGCTGAGGTTCATCACGAGGCTGTCTGGTTGCTTGTCCCTGCGGTGTCTTGTGGGACTTTCTTCCCGCTGCGCAGGTCCATTCTCGATTGTGGTGGGGTGTTCGTGTTCCAGTGGACCTGTTGTGGCATTGTTCCTTGTCTCTTCCTGCCCCTGCCTCGTCTCTGGCCAAACCCTAAAAAAGGAAAGGAACCAGGGCCTTGTGGCATTTGAGGGGAACAAAAGGGAGGACCCATTTGGGGAGGGCAGTTTGGTCCCAACATCCAAGGGTTAACCGGCCACCACGGCTGAAAGTTGTTAAAGTTCTGTGGTTGGTGTCCATTCCTCCAGTTTCTCCTATTTCCTCGGCCCCTGGAGGTTTGATCAGCAGATCCAGTTTGTGAGGTATCTGAATCACTAGAAGCTCCATCTGAGCTTGATGTGCCATAAGTAGAGCCACCCTTTTTGCCACCTCGATTGAATGTTGGCGCTGTATATGTTTCGCTCGTGTATGGATATACTCTCTCCATAGAGAATTTCGCTAAATCTTTCTTAAACTTTTCTAATTTAGTGAACAGAATAGACTCTTTAAAGTCTTTATTATTCTTGTCACTGTCATCTTGTCCCTTTTTAAATAATCCACTTTTTAGAGTGGTTTTTATCTGGCCCTCAAGTACCTGAATCTCAATTAATATTTTATCCGCTACTCTTTTTGCGGTTTTAATGATTAGGACTAACCAGTCCCTTGTACACCTCCAGGCTATCATTGACCAGTCCTTGAGGAATTCTTTATCGTCAAGAAATAGACGTGGTGCGTTGTTAACAATGAGGCCCGAGGGTGCACAATTGTCTCGAAGGTATTGTGCCATGATTATACCATGGACAGATGTCCTAGAATGGGATTTTTTAAGGATTAGAACCTTGGCCCAACCATCATCGTTATTTGCCACCTGGGCTGGGACCGGAATGCTATCTAGAAGACTAGGGTTTTCGTCCAGAATGTTTTGTACCTCCGCACTCTCAAAAGCTAGGCCCCAGTTAGTAGCCATGGCTGAAAGCTGATCGCAGCAGAACAGGTACAAGACAGGGAACCCACTATAATGGGAGAGATGTAGTGAAAGCCTCGCAGTAAACTCTATTGTGCTGGCGACCGTAGTGGTCAACCAGTATTAAAAAGACCCACAGCCTTAGCTGTACTATTTACACACGCAACAAACACTTGAGGGAGGGTCTAAGGGCGGGTTTACCGACCAACCAGGTATGTGCCCCAAACACAATGCTAAAACAACAAATAATACCTGGGGGTCAAAGTAATAGTAAGTCAGACAGATTGGATCACAAAACCAGAACTACGCAAAAAACACCAGTGAGAGTTTCATGCATGCTAGTAACTGCAGGCCTAGTTCAGGCTCAAGAGCAAATGGAGAAAATAGTTCCCATCAGAAGCCACACTGTACCGCCCTCTTTCTCATCATTTGGGTTCTCCTTACCCAGGAGACAAAACGGCCGGTCTGTTGTTACCGTGACCGAAAAAAAATGACAAGTGGGTAGTATGTTTTGTACAGAAATTAATTCGAGTGGCTACTGAAAAAAGCAGTGTATGGTGATTAGGGTGAAAAGTGAGGGGTTTTAATAAAATTAGGTGAACTGGGTAGAAAACAGAATTTATTGATATCTCCCAATCCCTAAGATTAAAAGGCTGGTGTAAGTGCGGGTTTGAAATAATAACCACACTTAATAATGGTCAACATGTTTCTGCATTACATAGAACAGAGTTTCAAATGCATTCTTCAGGACCTAGTTGGAAACACACTACTGCTTTAGTGAATAATAATGAAAAAATATCACCTGAGACTCCCAGGTGTACTCAACCGTATACTGTTAATGCATAGTATCCAGTGGCACCGGATCCAGACCGAAAGACAAACAAACAGAGAAACAAAAGAACATGAATGATTCATACTCAAATAGTTTTTAAATAAAAACCATAATGTGATGGAGACACATTCACTCATACTAGGACATAGGCTCCAATATACACACTCACCCATATATGATGGTTGAGAGGCTTCACCCCACCTGGCTGCAGCGCAGGTATAAGGAGCACCGCTCTAAAAATAATTATGAGTCACTTTTAGCGGTGTTTCAGCAAAGGAAAAAAGAGGAAATAGAGTTTACACGGAGGCAAAAGGTGACTTGATACCCCCATTAAGTGCTGCGTGGGTCTTATTGCAGGTAACCCGCCGTTGCTATGCCACAACAATCAGAGTAATGACTAGAAGCAAGTAGTAACGCGTATGCTGATCCGCAGATCGCGTCAACACTAATGCGTTTGGTTATGAGAGGGGTATGTGGCTTAGCGATAAAATGAAGAGCGAATGCGTTTTCTAATTAATGCTGTTAGGATCCGCAAACCTTGTCTTAGCAGATGCGTGGTCAAAGTTAGGTAAAAGAAATTGTGGCTTAGCGGCAAAGCAGAGAACGGTTGCGCTTTGGAGTCAGCGCTGCTCTCCGCGTGAGTGTAAACAGGCTATCAGCATGCGCGCCAGCAGGCGCTGTGTCCCGCTTACCTTTCCGTCGGTGTCTCCTGACAGTCATCCGTACTGTCTGGGGGGGCACCGGCGATTGTCAGAGGGACCTGTTTGTAAGTTCGTATTCCGTTCAGACAGCATCACGTGACCGAGTGCGGTCACATGATGCAGGGAATGTTGGGACATGTAGTTCCAAGCGGGATATATCCGGATAACAAGGAAAAATAAGGGAGGTTGATCTTGGGCAATCATTGCACATAGAAGTGACGCTGTTATTGTGTGTCAACAATTGTTAATAATGCTGGAACAAGCCCAGAGGTTAATTATTATCACCAGCACATATTGCTGTTGAGGTGATGGCAGGTGTAAGTGCGGGTTTGAAATAATAACCACACTTAATAATGGTCAACATGTTTCTGCATTACATAGAACAGAGTTTCAAATGCATTCTTCAGGACCTAGTTGGAAACACACTACTGCTTTAGTGAATAATAATGAAAAAATATCACCTGAGACTCCCAGGTGTACTCAACCGTATACTGTTAATGCATAGTATCCAGTGGCATCGGATCCAAACCGAAAGACAAACAAACAGAGAAACAAAAGAACATGAATGATTTATACTCAAATAGTTTTTAAATAAAAACCATAATGTGATGGAGACACATTCACTCATACTAGGACATAGGCTCCAGTATACACACTCACCCATATATGATGGTTGAGAGGCTTCACCCCAACTGGCTGCAGCGCAGGTATAAGGATCACCGCTCTAAAAATAATTATGAGTCACTTTTAGCGGTGTTTCAGCAAAGGAAAGGAGGGCCTTAACGAGCCAATACCCTGGATGTCCCTCTGAATGGTGTCATTACATCTCTTACTGATACTATGAATCCTGACATGATAATACTCACGTTCATGCTAGATATTCATAAGAACCAAACAGGCTTAGGTGGATGCTAGTTGTCCAATTCACTTTCAATCTTAAAATCTATGCCTCTGATATAGAAGGAAAAGCTCCTAAATAGCCATCACCTCAACAGCAATATGTGCTGGTGATAATAATTAACCTCTGGGCTTGTTCCAGCATTATTAACAATTGTTGACACACAATAACAGCGTCACTTCTATGTGCAATGATTGCCCAAGATCAACCTCCCTTATTTTTCCTTGTTATCCGGATATATCCCGCTTGGAACTACATGTCCCAACATTCCCTGCATCATGTGACCGCACTCGGTCACGTGATGCTGTCTGAACGGAATACGAACTTACAAACAGGTCCCTCTCTCAATCGCCGGTGCCCCCCCCAGACAGTACGGATGACTGTCAGGAGACACCGACGGAAAGGTAAGCGGGACACAGCGCCTGCTGGCGCGCACGCTGATAGCCTGTTTACACTCACGCGGAGAGCAGCGCTGACTCCAAAGCGCAACCGTTCTCTGCTTTGCCGCTAAGCCACAATTTCTTTTACCTAACTTTGACCACGCATCTGCTAAGACAAGGTTTGCGGATCCTAACAGCATTAATTAGAAAACGCATTCGCTCTTCATTTTATCGCTAAGCCACATACCCCTCTCATAACCAAACGCATTAGTGTTGACGCGATCTGCGGATCAGCATACGCGTTACTACTTGCTTCTAGCCATTACTCTGATTGTTGTGGCATAGTAACGGCGGGTTACCTGCAATAAGACCCACGCAGCACTTAATGGGGGTATCAAGTCACCTTTTGCCTCCGTGTAAACTCTATTTCCTCTTTTTTCCTTTGCTGAAACACCGCTAAAAGTGACTCATAATTATTTTTAAAGCGGTGCTCCTTATACCTGCGCTGCAGCCAGGTGGGGTGAAGCCTCTCAACCATCATATATGGGTGAGTGTGTATACTGGAGCCTATGTCCTAGTATGAGTGAATGTGTCTCCATCACATTATGGTTTTTATTTAAAAACTATTTGAGTATGAATCATTCATGTTCTTTTGTTTCTCTGTTTGTTTGTCTTTCGGTCTGGATCCGATGCCACTGGATACTATGCATTAACAGTATACGGTTGAGTACACCTGGGAGTCTCAGGTGATATTTTTTCATTATTATTCACTAAAGCAGTAGTGTGTTTCCAACTAGGTCCTGAAGAATGCATTTGAAACTCTGTTCTATGTAATGCAGAAACATGTTGACCATTATTAAGTGTGGTTATTATTTCAATCCCGCACTTACACCTGCCTTTTAATCTTAGGGATTGGGAGATATCAATAAATTCTGTTTTCTACCCAGTTCACCTAATTTTATTAGAACCCCTCACTTTTCACCCTAATCACCATACACTGCTTTTTTCAGTAGCCACTCGAATTAATTTCTGTACAAAACATACTACCCACTTGTCACTTTTTTTCGGTCACGGTAACAACAGACCGGCCGTTTTGTCTCCTGGGTAAGGAGAACCCAAATGATGAGAAAGAGGGCGGTACAGTGTGGCTTCTGATGGGAACTATTTTCTCCATTTGCTCTTGAGCCTGAACTAGGCCTGCAGTTACTAGCATGCATGAAACTCTCACTGGTGTTTTTTGCGTAGTTCTGGTTTTGTGATCCAATCTGTCTGACTTACTATTACTTTGACCCCCAGGTATTATTTGTTGTTTTAGCATTGTGTTTGGGGCACATACCTGGTTGGTCGGTAAACCCGCCCTTAGACCCTCCCTCAAGTGTTTGTTGTGTGTGTTAAAGAGAAATGCCAAATTTGCTTGGACTGATGACATGGCGCAAGCTTTTAAGATATTGAAAATGTTTGTTGTTAATGGGCTGTGTCTTAAACCTTTTGTGGTTGGTGTGAAATGTGTTGTTATGGTGGATGCTAGTGGTTCTGGTTTGGGTGGTGTCCTTTTGCAGAGAGATAATGAGAAGGAATGGGTAGTTGCGTATGCCTCAAGAGCTTTGAGAGATGCCGAAAATAATTATTCCGTTATAGAAAGGGAATTGTTGGCATGTGTTTGGGGAGCTGAACACTTTAGATCCTTTTTGTGGGGTACAAGATTCACTATAAAAACTGACCATAAGCCTCTTGTTTTTCTAATGGCTCCTGGTGGTGGTAGGACCATGTCGGTGCGTCTTGCAAGATTAGCTTCAAGATTACAATCCTTTCAGTGTCAGATTGAGTATGTTCAGGGTAAGGGGAATGAACATGCAGATTGCATGTCAAGACTAGTATCTGAAGTGGCCACTCCTGAGTTGGTTCTAGAAGATGAGTGTGAAGTTGCTTTCACTATGCGTGATGTTAATCTAGTTTGTGGTGAACGGTCATCTTTGCAGGAAGATGCTTGGTTAAAGGAGATGAGTAAAGATTTGGAATTGTGCAATGTCAAGAAGCATCTGGTACAAGGTTGGCCGGAACAGAGGAAAATATCTGGGGATATGATGGGTTTTTTTAAGGTTCAGGAAGAATCATTTAGTTCTAAGAGGAGACAAAATTGTTTCACCCTTTTCAATCCGTCCTCATTTTGAAGCCAAGTGCGGGAGCTCAGGAGACTCCCTGTATCTCTGCTCTCACAAGCGGCGCCAGTCTGCCATCTTGCTCCTCCCCCCGACCAATACCAGTGCTGACAGCACTTCACATCAATCTGCTTTAGGACAAGGTATAAGTTAAGCACACAGCAGCAGAACTTTGAATGAGCAAGCCTGTAGGCCTTACTTCAGGGACACCGATTGAAAGGAAGTTATTCACTTCTCAACTAATGGTATGCTGCCGCCACTGCACCTGTGGTGCTTAACTCTGTTGACAGTAGCCTATAACCACAATGAGGGGAGCAGTTTGGGTGCCTCTCCTGGTCCAACAAGACTGCAACCAGTAAGACATGCCTATCGCATGGGGCACACACATGATCTGTTTGCCAAGGAAAACAAAAAGTAGCTCTAAGGATCCAGACAGTCGGGCCCTCAGGGCAGGGGTGAACAGATGTTAGATTGCGGATGACTGCTCTGTCCCAAAAGAAAGCAAGAAAAACCTACTGGTATTCAAATTGGGAGGTCAGGGGAGCTGACAGTGATCTTTGGTACACCTCAGTGCCTTCAGTAGTCTTGGCTCTCTTCTTCGGGTCTGCAGTAAAAGTCCCAACAATTTGGCAGATCTCTCTGCAATTGCTTTTTAACTACGTGTAAGAGTTGCAATATTTCTTGTTGCTGAGGATGCCACTCTTGGTCTTCCTCGACAGTATGTCATGACGACAGTCCTCGAGGCATTCTAACCACGACTCACACAAAGTCTCAAAATGTTCTCTCACAACTCATGTGCTTTTTGTAGCTATGAACGTAAGCTCTGCCAGATGTCCCTTGGAGAGCAGGTCCAGTCCCTGGGTGCCAAGGTAAAGCAGTAGTTGTTTAGACTTCCTTCCCTAGCAGTGAAAAAGAATCATTCTTCCTTTGGGTGTTCTTACTAGTCTAGACATTTGCTCAGGATGTGGTAGTGAGAAACTACTCTTATCCAATTTGCTAACCAGTGATTGATGATTCCCCACACTCAATCATGACAGCATTCTCACGAAAAACAAACTCATTGTTCAGCATTTCAGCCCTCAAATTACTGTAAGGATTATCTATGTTACTTATTTAAGAGGTCTATTGCCTTCTCTTCCTTGCAAGCAATTGAGGTCCCATCTCACCTCCACCTCAACGGAAATGAGAGAACTTTCCCTCTTGATGTCCTGAGGATAGCTAAAGCTCCTGCTGGGAGCAAAACCACATGTCTGAGAGAGGGGCTGAATTTTCTGTAGCCATGGTCCCATTTGGGATTTCTATTTGGAGCATTTTCTTGTGATAGTCCTTTGTGTTAACAGCTGTCGCTATATTGATCAGTGCAATATGCTCTGCGTTTGCACACATTTAGCATTCCTTTTCTGGGAAGTGGCTGCCAGCCGCGGTCCATGCAGGAAAAAGCAGTGAGGCGGTGGGGCCAGGAAAGGTGGAATTCCGAGGAACGATGAAGAGGGAAAATTATTTGATTATTAGATTTTCTCTCAGCATCGTACTTCAAAATCCCCCCTTACCCGGCCCCGCCGCTGTTACCTGAACGGACTGTGGATGGAGGCTGCATTGTACCGTCAGAAGCTAGCAGTTCAGGGAGGGCGTGGCTTGAACGCCGTACAAGATGGCGGACTGATCTCGGAGCTCCGTCAGCCGTCCACCGGACCCGGCGATTTTCTCCGCGTTTCCTGAGCAAATGCGAGCGCTGTCGCTGGAATCCGCCGCCGGAACATGAGGTGAGCAGGGGGAACTAATCTGCTCTCCTCACAACCGGCGGTGTCAGATTATAACATCTGTGACGCGCTTCGCTCGTCAGCGGCCGCCATTTTCACCAGTCTAGGTGCGCAACGCTCCTTTCTTCAAAACGCCGCTTTTTCAATGCCACATATGCAACGCGGATGTTACAAGCACCGGACTCTTGCTCTTCTTACCTCCTCTTCACCACTTTACCACCTCATTTGTAAAGTGTATTTAATAGCTCTGTGACAGAAAACGATGAGGTATTTTCTTATCTCATAACTGAACGCTAGTTCCTCATGTATGTGAACATCCTTTCTACAATATTCTGTCACATTGCTCTACATTAACTCTGCAGTTACGCCACCGCTTCAATATGTGCTTTCCTTGACATGAGGTGATATTTTTCCTATATAATCTTCCTGATTTCTTTGAAAAGGCAGTATAAAATTTTGTGGACGAACATTGTGCTTATTCTCTGCACTCCTACACAAGTTGTGGTCTTAATACACTTCTTTTTCCCGTTATTTATGGGGAAGCTTCGACAACTCAAGCTTACAGCCCCCAAAGCTAAACCACAGCTTTCCTCAGACTCTGACTCTGCGTCTCACGTCATGGATGACTCTGTTCCTGTCAAACCGTCCACAGCTCAAGGCGCAATTCCTAAATCGACTACACCTAATAAGCCTCTTCAACCTGCTTCAATCAAACGTCTGAAAAAAGACCCTCCATCTCCGGATTCCTCGGCACATTCTGCGTCAATGGATCTTATTCTGGAGGAGCTTCGTGCACTCAAACCCTTCATGGCTGAAACGACTAAAACTTTACAATTCCTTCACGACAAATGGTCTACTCTGGAATCAAGGGTTTTACTGGTGGAACAATCTACAGAATCTCTTCAAACCTCCTGTGCAAAAATTACACTCTTGGAAAAGGATATTTCTCTCTTGAAACGACAGTCGGAAGAGTTGGAAAATCGTAACAGAAGAAATAACCTTCGCCTTTATAATCTTCCGGAACTTACAGAAGGATCCGATCCGACAGCTTTCTTCCAAACATTTTTGCCAAAAATGTTGGACCTTCCTTCTTCCACCTCTCTTAATATTCAACGTGCGCACCGTCTTGGCCCTAAAGTCTCCACCAAGCCCAGAGGAGTCATCATGCTGTTCCTCCAATACACAGATCTTCTCCAAGTATTATCAGCAGCAAAGACTAAAAAACAAATTATGTGGGAGGGTCGCAGGCTATACCTATCTCAGGACGTTGCTAAAGTCACAGCTGATCGTCGAAAGCAATTCCTTGATTTAAGACCGCGTTTGAGAGATCTTGGCGCTCGTTATGGACTGCTTCATCCATGCCTCTTCAAGGTGACCTACAAGGACAGAACAACCACTTTCGAAGATCCACTCGTCCTGGAGGAATTTCTTCGTCGTCATGAAACTGTTAACATGGACACTGCAAGACCTGTTTAACCATCTTTGTTTTATCTTGATCTCTAGACTTGTCTCCCTCACAGTCCCTTGTCGTCTCTTGTTTCTAATGTTTGTATTTTACTGAATACCTCCTATATTTCTACATCCTACCCTCGTTGTTCAATTTCTCTGGTACTCTTCCTCTCTTATTCTTCATATGTACGCCTAATGTTCTTTCCAATTTTTATCTCTCCACAGATCCCAACCTTATGTCTCTCCATCCCGGTGTATCCGTGTTTCCATTCATTTGTTCCTTCGCTGGTTCCTACGGTGTTCGACGATGTGAGTTTCCGTTGTTGATGTCGTCCTCTTCTGGCGTCGTCATCCCTCAACTCTCTTGATTTATTCGTTGTTAGTTACGATGTTGCTTTTCTCTGTCCTCATCGCTATCTCTTTTCTATCACTTCTTTCTTCCCTTTCCTTACTCAATTCTTTCTCTTTTATTCCTTTACTTTATCATCTATATTCTCTCTTGCTCTTTTTCTCTTATATCTCAAATTTTTCGCATTTTTACTCTACCTTACTTCACATTTTCGCTTATCTCTTACTATATCTTACCTCATATCATTTTACTAATCTTATAAATTCCGAGTAGTTACTTGGAATGTTAAAGGGTTAAATAACCCCATTAAGCGTCAGCGCGTCCTCACCCACTTGGCTCGGCTCAAGGCCGATGTAGCTCTAATACAAGAATCCCACCTTCCTGACGCAGAAGCTACTAAACTTAAAAGATGCTGGGTAGGACATGTTTTCCACTCTCCTGCTTTAGGTAAGAAAAATGGTACTGTTATTTTATGCCATAAGAAGTTAAATGTTTCTGTTGTAACTCAAGAAAATGATGATAGTGGCCGTTGGGTTATTACTAAGCTCCTTATTGATAAAATACCTATTGTTATCTTTAATGTTTACGCTCCTACAGGTGTTGATAATTTGTTTTGGCCTGCTATTTCTGATAAATTAGTTACTCTTAATGAACAATATGTTATTTTCGGTGGTGATTGCAACCAAGTCCTAGACCCTTTCCTTGATAGAAATTCCAAAGTTAAATTTATCCCTTCCAAGATGCATTCCCAATTTAGTACCTCGATTCAAAACTATGCTCTAGTTGACATTTGGAGATTATGTAACCCTGACCTTAAAGAATACACGTTTTATTCCCCCACCCATCATTCTCAATCTCGTATAGATTATTTGTTTCTCAGTAAATCCCTAGCACAACTAGTCACTCATTCAGAAATAGGTTCCATTCTAATTTCAGACCATGCCCCCGTTTTTGTTGATATTGACCTTATTCCCTTCTCCCCTAATTCGGGACGTTGGAGATTCAATAATTCTCTACTTTTGGACCCCATTTTCACCACTAAATTTATAGAGTTTGCCTCTGAATTTTTTACACTAAATCACCTCCCTGAGTCTTCCTTTGTCAATGTTTGGGACTCTTTCAAAGCAGCTGCTAGAGGATTTATCATTAATTTTGTCTCTCACAAGAAAAAACAGTCGATTCTCAAGTCAACTCAAATTTTGGATAAAATAAAGAAACTAGAATATACATATTATAAATCTACCTCTGAATCTTCACTTCGTGAACTTATCTCTGCCAAAATTGAATTTAATAGGTTTACTACTAACGCAGCTTCCAACTCTCTTCTTAAATGTAACTCCCGCTATTATGGAGGTCAAAACAAAATGGGCAAACTTCTAGCTAACTACCTAAAAATACGCAAAGAAAGAACAAAGATTGAGTCCTTGCTGGATTCAGCCGGTGTTTCTCTGTTCAAAGACAAAGATATATTAGCTCAGTTTGTCTCATTTTACCAAAATTTATACACTCCTGAGTCTAGCCCTGATCCTGATGACCTTTTATCATATTTCCAAGATATCCCCTCCCCTCAATCTTCTCATGTAGATTTTCAATCCTTGGATCTAGACATTTCCCCCTCTGAAATCTCACATGCGGTTTCCATCCTCCGTAAAGGCAAAGCCCCAGGACCAGACGGTTTTACTATTGAGTTTTACAATCACTTCTCCTCCCTTCTCCTCCCTAAGCTTTTACTATTATTTCAGTCCTTTGTCCAATCTGGATCTTCTCAGGGATCTTTTCAGGAAGCGTTAATTTGTCTCATACCCAAGCCAGATAAAGATCATACGTTATGTAAAAATTATCGCCCAATCTCTCTGGTAAACACTGATTATAAAATTTTCGCCAAAATTATAGCCCTTAGACTCGATCCTCTACTACCAGAACTTATCGGCCCGGAACAATCCGGTTTCGTTAAAGGTCGCTTGTCATCCGATAATTCTCGTGTTTTCTTTAACATTTTAAGTAAAGCGTCCTCTCTTCCATCTCCTCTGGCTGCCATTTCTCTCGATGCCGAAAAGGCCTTTGATAGAATAGGATGGGATTTTATGTTTCAAGCTCTTCGTTGGTTTGGTTTTCCACCTAAATTCATTTCTCTCATTTCTTTACTTTATTCCAGCCCCCATGCCTCCATCTTTGCCAACGGTATCACTTCTGATTATTTTCCTCTTCGTAGAGGAGTCCGTCAAGGATGCCCTCTATCTCCTCTTTTATTTATCCTAGCTTTAGAGCCCTTCTTAACTAAAATTAGACGAGATGAGCACATTTCTGGTTTTCAATATGGCCCCCAACAACAGATTAAGTTATCGGTCTACGCGGATGATATTTTATTTTACTGCTCCGACCCTCAAACAACTCTACCTTCCTTCCTCAATCAAGTATCTGCTTTCTCTATCGTATCTGGATATAAACTAAATACGGACAAATGTGAAATACTCCCCCTGAACCCATTATGCCTCAAACATCTATTTGACACCTCTGGTTTCTCCTGGCAACCTTCTAAGATTAAATATTTGGGTGTCTGGTTCGCCCCTCGCCTTTCGGATACCCTCAAATTTAACTTTGATTCTCTTTCTACTAAGATCACCACTTCTACCACACGTTGGAATCCTCTCTTTCTTTCTTGGTGGGGACGATTGGACTCCATAAAAATGATGCTGGCGCCTTTGGTTTTATACACCATTTCTATGACTCCTATTCATATCCCAAATCATTACTTCAAGTCCATAGATTCTATTTTGCTGAAATTTTTATGGAAAGGAAAAAGATCTCGAATAGCTCTTTCTGTTTTGAAGAGAGACAAATCTATGGGCGGGGTCAAATTCCCCAATTTTAAAGCATATCATAATGCCTTTTCTTTAAAACAAGCTCTACGCTGGCTCACTTCAGATCTTCCGTATTATCCTCTACTATGGCTTACGCTAGAATCATCCTTCCTCCATCCCTATGACTTCAGTGAAGTTCTTTCCTTTTCCTCTAATGTCTCCTCTCTTCGGTCCCCTATAATTTCTCGCACTCGCTCCCTTCTTCAGCCCTACTTATTATCTTCTTATCCTTCTACTTCTTCTCTTCACACTCAACCTATTTGGCATAACAAACATCTTCAAATTCGCAATCGCTCTCTCTATTGGAAATCTTGGCACTCTCGTGGTTTAAAATGGGTTTCTCAACTTCTTTCTGATGCTGATCCTCTCCCCTTTCACCTTCTTCAAGAACAATTTTCACTACCTTCCTCTTCTCGTAAACAATATTTATCGCTGATTCCTTCCCTTCTCCAATATCTCTCCGATCTTCCCTCTACCAATTCTATTCCTATACCTCATCTTTCCATCTCTAATGCCCTTGACCAATCTCCCTCTGCTTCTTTTCTATATAAAACTCTACAATCATCGACTGAACGCTCTAAATCTAAGGTTGAGCTGGCTTGGGAAGAAGACTTGTCTCAAGAATGGCTCCCTATTTTTTGGGATAAGATTTGGTCTAAAATTCACAAAACATCTAGAGCTGCTAATACTACCCAAACCTTATTTTTTATTTACAATCGTACATTATACACTCCCTCTATTTTGTCATCTTTCTCATCAGACACTCCCTCCACCTGTTGGTCATGTTCTTGTCCTATAGCTGATTTGAAACACATGCTCTTTGAATGCCCTCCCATTCTCCATTTCTGGCATTTAGTTTGGTCTCAATTCCAAAAACTTTTCAATATCACTCATCCCTTTTCCATCCTTTATATTTTTCTAGGTTCCCTTTCCCCTGATCTTCCTGGATCTCACTTTAAACTCAAACTACTGGACCTCCTGATTGCCATAGCCTTTCATCATATTACATCACATTGGAAACAGGCTAATGATGTTTCTTTCACTGCATGGTGGAACGCAGTGTGTTTTAACCATCGTCTAGACACAAATTTTGTTTCCCCTATTTCCCTAGCAATTCAACGTGACTTACTATGGCTCCCCCTTACCGAATACCTATCCCAGATCTCCAGACCACCCCCCATTTCTACAGTGTGCAATGTCGAAGTTCAAAAACCACCATGAATGTTTAGTCTTAATATATATGAATTTATCGATGCACATTATGTTTTCTTATTGTTATTTCTACGATTTTTACTTCTAATGATTTTCCCTTCTCCTCAATATTCTTGCATCTCTTCAATATATATTGTTCTCTTTACGTTATTTTTCATGAATAATTCCACTGTAATGTAAGAGAAAAAGTTGTGTTTTTATAACGTATGATTGTTTCTTCCTGTACTACTGTACTGCTTTGCTATTCTCATTCCTTAATAAACTTCAAACTTAAAAAAAGAAGCTAGCAGTTCAGAATTAAGTTGGTTGCTAACTACAGGTACTGGATAGAAGGAAGGTTTTAATTCAAGTTTCTCGCAAAGAAGCTACATCTGTGCATTTCTTGTGCCAACTTCATAGAAAGGAGCATACACACTGCGGCACTGAATGGCTGTCTCACACATAGTAATGATACAAACACAGATATCAGTCCATAAATAGTGAACAATCTGGTGAGACCATGCAGAAAACCATGATTTGGTGCACATGTTTCTAAAAATACAGTTCTTCCCACAAAATGTTATGACAATCACTGAACTATCTAAGCATGGGACGTAGCTTCAGTACACTCAAATATAACTGCAAATCTCTTCTTTTCGCAGTTCATATCACTCTTCTTCTACTAATCCCAGATCTGCCCTTCCTTTCACTACTTTCACACTCTTATTTTCCTCTTGCTTTCTGTACATTTCAACTGTTCCCTTCTATATACCTAACAATTGTTGTACCACAGGTGATGTGAGTGTACCTTTCTCTACTTTGTAAAACCTCAATTTATCTGTTTCTTTCGTAATATGTTCATATTCACCTTTCCATTTCTCACCCATGCTCCTCTTTCCACACATTTCCCAGTTCTTACTTTTAAAAATAAACTTTCTAAAATCCATGTAACCTACAACATCAGGATTTTAGTTATATTTATACTTCATAAATCCTGTCCTAAGGACAAAATTATGTGCAACAAAAACATGTATCTCAAAATATATTTAAACTCAGTTGTTTTGATTATTGTAGTTATAAGAAAATTGGTTATTGAGGCGGATGTGAGCCAGTAATAGGTTTACAATCTTATCATGTCAACACGCAAGTGCAATAAATAAACCTGGGCTCGTCCCCTAGTACAGAGCAGATAGGCTTAACTTTAGGTAAAAAGTATTTGGCAGTACCAATACAAATTACACAACAAACTTATGAAAACACATAACATTTCAATCAGAAAAGTAACACAAATGTACTGGAAACATGATATTTTTATGATAAAATACTGCATGATTAAGGAAAGCACCAATGGGAAGTCCGTGTTCGTGGTTTACCTGGATAGAGGCACAATGTCAGGGTGGTAATAATGCAGTGGGGGTGGAATACACTGAGCAGGTATTCCCAGCAAAAGATTTTACATTCTCAAATTAATATCGAGATTCTCCAGCAGGGCAGGTTTGCTGGCTGTATTTGTCAAAGTCCTCTCAAACTTACATAGCTATTGGATGAGGTCCCACCAAAGCCACAGGTTTTGTCTGCAAGTGGGAAAATTCTAATTTTGCACCTTCCAAAGTCATCTACTCATTTGTATACTTTTGTGCCTTTGCCCAATTAAAATGTCCACCTTTTTACTTGGACTCTCTTTTTGAAGCTTAACATCCTCCAGTGGGGCAGGGCTGGAAGCTGTATCTGGTAAAGTCCATTTAAAATCGGACACTTTGAATGACTTCCCAGAGGTCTTGGAACTCCAAAAATGTCCCAACCTTTCAGGCCTTTTGGAACACTTGCTATTGTTTTTTTCCTAATGCTCCCAGGACTTCAGAAATAGCATGCAGAGGCCAGGAATCACTCCAGCAGGGTCTAACAGGTGCAAGAGCTACTGGTCAGTTGGTCGTCATTTGGTCGCTCCAGGAAAAAGGCCTCTCTGTAGATTGGTGTGTCAATCTAACCACAAAGGAGGTCAGCAAACTGAGTCTTGTAGTCCATCTCTCAATACTGGGTACAAGTGGTAGCAGGTTTAACCCTCAGATCTTCAGACTGATTATGACTGTACTCTGCCTCTCTTCTTTCACAGGTCGAGAAGGTGCTCCGGTGAGGTGTGTTTGAGGTGCCACTTTTGTAGGATTCAATGCCAAGTGGGAGAGTGTGACTTCTGGACACTCTCTAAGCAAATTAAAAATGTTCCCCATGACAAACCTTCCCACTTTTGCAGTACATCATAGGTGTCTTACTGCAAACTATCCGCAGTGCACTATTCTGAGCAAAATCCTTTGAGATTGCTGGTGTCACAGACAGGGATGTGCATAGCGAAATGCATAGTTTCCTCCTCCTCAACCACACCAGACTGGATCTGAGATCAGTGCCCACGGCCAACAGGATTGGAACCAAGCAGACTACAGGTGGACCACAGAACAAAGCCTTCAGTTCTCTATTTCTCCTTTTACACTTATCTATGAAAGAACAGGCCTCACCATAATTCCACTTAGGTTAATAAAGTTATTAGACCCTCCCCAGGTGTTCTGCTGAAATAGGCTGCATCACATACCTCATATTAATGTCTTTCCTTCCAAAGGCCTAAGCCATTGTTTTTGCTCTGGAAGCAGTTTTCACACCTCATTAAGGATAAACACTAACAGTGGCCAGCTGCTGGCAAGCTTGTGCCAACCAGTCACTGCTGTTTCAGACAGACACATTCTGACTTTTGAAAAGTAACTTTTCCTAATTATTCAACAATACATTCTTGTGTGTACTAATACTAAACACTAGGGGTCAGATGTAGGAGCTGAAATACCGGTCGGTAACGCCGATTTCGGCCGTTACCGACCGGTATTTAGTAATTGGCATGTAGGGGCCCTATTTTACCGATTCAGTAAATTTACCGAATCGGTAAATTTACAGAATCGGTATTTTTACCGAATCAGTATTTTTACCGATTCCGTAACTTGCTGATGTAGGTGGGACTCTTCTGAGTCCCAAAGGCCTTACAGATTCGGTATTTTACCACTCAATCCACATCCAATCCACATGTGTGCATGCACACCTATGCCATGTGACAGACAGACATGCCCTTAGGGCATGTCTGTGTGCCACATGGCACACATGCCAGTATTTGGGGTGCTAGAGGGTGTCAAAGTGACACCCCCTACACCCTTGCTGGAATCGGTATTTACCGAATCGGTAAATACCGATTCGGTAATGCCCATTGATTCCTATGGGCTTCAATACCAATAGGAATCAATTTGCATTACCGAATCGTTATTTACCGATTCGGTAAATACCGATTTTTACAGAATCGGTAATTCAATTACCGATTTTACCTACATCTCCCCCCTTCTATTTTACCGATTCATAAATACCGAATCGGTAAAATTTGGTATTTATGAATCGGTAAAATAGTATTACCTACATCTGGCCCTAGGTGTCTTACCTTGTGGGCTACAGGCCTACTTTCAGTATTCACTATTTAAAAGTAGTTTGCCTTCCCCTCAAAAAGGCTTTTTGACAGGCCTGCTTGCAGGTTTAAAAGCTGCAGCAGCCAGGCTCGAAATGTGAGTCTAAATCCATGTTTTCCTTGTCAGCCTAGTGGATGGCACATTAGATGCACAGTCCACAGGTGACATTTAGCTTTCTTTGCCACTGATATATGTTCCTGCTCAATATACCATGGTCTTATTGGGAAATTAACATGCGAATAAGTGATTAGCCAATATATCGTGTTTTAGGATTAATAGCACATACATGGGGACTTGACAGCGGTTCAAAAAGCAGCAAAACAAGTCAACCAAAAATGGGATTGATCACGCAAAAAGAGGAATTTTCTGACAGTAGGAAAATGGGTTCTGACTTGTTTAATCCGCATGATTGTCGCTTTTCAGTCAACGTGCTTTTTGGACTTGTGCTGTGAGTGAATCCCACTGACTGAGTCTATTTCACTGAAAGCTCTGTTAAAATCGATAGAAGTGCTATCCCCTGTCTGACTTTAAATAAAGGATGTGCATCTGGGGTAAGAGGGTGTGGGTTGGCTGCATGGGAACATGTCTGTTCACAGATGTGCAAAAGTGTGTGGGCTGAGCAAGTGGGACTACCCTCCAGCTGAGCTTGGGAGCTGCCTACAGGTAGTTTGTACTGGAATGCACCGTCCATGGATTGATACAGATTTGTGCAGGCCGAATGATATGTGTGGGCATTTATAATGTATGTAGTGTTTCTGTGAAAACAAGGATACCATGTACGTTCATCATACCTGTATTCCTTCTGGCCCTTTAAGATTCATCCAATTCCTCCCACTCAGCTCCTAATTAGAGTTTGGCTTTTGTTCACCCAGCCGATCCACGGTGATTATATTTCTGGCCAGCAGGACTATTTAAGGCTTTCCTAAACAATAGTGCCCCCACAGAGATGAGTCTTGTACCTGGAAGAGTGAATGGTTGGGAACATAATCTGCATGTGGTAATGCCCTTTCAGACTGCAACTGACCTGGAAAGGAAAACAAAAAGGGATATGGACGGGCTTTTGGGAGCATTCACAGGAGGGACATGTCTTTGAAGTTTTGGAGGGAAAAAAATAAACAGCTGGGGCAGTTATTGGTGGGGTTTCAGGAACTCAGAGAGCACTTTAAGTTGCCAAGTTGGAATGTTCCAAACTTATGTGCAGAAGAGGTGGGAAGGTGCACAATATTGATGTGTCATTCTAAGATTGGGTAGAGGTGCCTACCATCTGGAATGTTCCACTCATCACTTAAAAACCTCTGCACAGGTGAGAAAGAAAATGCCTTCATAAGACCCTGAAAAAGACCAGAGACCTGTTAAGGGTTCTTGGATACCCTGGACTTGGATTAGATGGACTCTATGGATTCACCCCTCCAGGGCCAGTCGAGTCGTGCCCTTACACCTTCTGGGGAACAGCACTAGAGGAGAGAAGCTGCTGGGAGACACAGGAGGAGAAGAGTTCTCCTGAAACTTCTGCGGACTGGTCCTGCAGAGGAGTAACCTTGATCAGAGTTTGGCCTCCTGACTTCTGGCAAAACATGGATTCCTGTAAGTGGCCAGAAGAAGCTGTGGGACCTGAAGAGTTCAAGAAGGGAGGTTATTCCACCTTGAGGGCTGCGGAGTGCCACGGGAGGTAGTCCCAGACTGAGGAGAACCGCAGGCACCGGAGAGATGACAGGCTCCTGGCCAAGAGCTGCAGTGCAGACACATAGACCCTCAACTGTCCCTCAATGTAGGGGAAGTAAAGACAAAAAAAATAGCATTTAGAAGCAAAGGAGATTTTTTTAAGCCAGGGGGCTGACAATGTTCTCTCCTGTTGGCAAGAGGCCACCACCATGGGTCAAATACCCCTGGGATCATTAAAATGCACTTTATTGGGCCAGAGAAAAGGAGGGGAGAAGTTTTGTCCCACGGGATTCTTGGCAGGATTGGCACGTATGGGTTGCTTATTCTTTTACCAGATTGTTCGTGTGGCCTCCATCACTCTAGGGACTGAAAGAGAAAAGAGAAGGACATAAATCCGTGCTGTCTCACTCATAATAGGCATCTGTCCATCCCCCTGGTGATCACAGAGATAATTAGGAAGCACTGCTGTGCTCCAAATCTCTGCAGGTTCCTGAGGAAGGCTGAAGCTCCAGAAGCAGAGTGGAATGCTGCTTCCCACTCCCTGTGCCTGGATCTGGAGGAAACAGGCTGGCACCCAGCATTTATGATGGGCTTAAGGGAGCCAGCAGGGACCACAGGACTGTGGAACTCTCCTTTGCCCCTAATGTTGGAAAAAGATCCAGGTTCCTGGTTGGGATCGTGGCATCCTCTAAAAAATAAAAGAAGGAAGAGAACATAAAAATGAGCCTCTCCCTCAGCTGGTCAATGACAACCCCTTACCTGATCAGCTGAGGTAGTGGCTAACCCCATAAGGCCCTGGAGCAAGCCTAGAAATGTGGATATTGTGTGTTGTAGTGAAGTATAGAATATACATAATCAGATGCACATGGCATATTTAGCCTGGTGCCACATTGTAGGACTTGTGGCCCTGTTTTCTCTCTGCCAACGTTTGTTGAAACCACGCTCTGTACATAAAAATTCACCCATGTTTCCAAGCTAAACACTAACGTTTAGCATGCAACAAGGTGTTCTGCTATTTCTCTTCTATAATAATGAGTGAAGTGAGCAACATTTGTTGACCATGCTTTCTGCCTGATGAAGTGTCTCATGAAAGTTTCCAGATTTTCACCCACTCCACAGTTTCTCTCTACCAGCCTAGTCCACCTTCATCTGCAGCATCACCTAGTAAGCTGTGCTCGAACATGTCACCTGAGAGTGAAAAGCAACACTCACAGGAACAACTACAGGAAGGAGAAAGTAGGACATCTCTTGTTACAGTAAGATTTAGAACTCGACCCCCACTCAAATTCAGGTAAGGTTCTCACTCCCCCTCTTCAAGAAGATATTGTAGACCCAGAACCTCAAGCAATATTTCATCTGCTCTCCAGATGATCGAACCAATTTGTAACTCCCTTCGCCTTCTTTAATCCTTCAAATCACACCTATATATGATACTGCCTTTTATGTCCACACCAAACAATATGATGATCCAGAGAACAGATCTAACTGTACCCTGAATGGAATGTGAGCTTCTAGAAAACTAAATGTGTTGGAATATAAAATATATAAATATGATTGTCCCACTATGTACCATATATAACCACATACTCGTATCCATGAATCGAGAACAAAACATTATTTTAAGATAACCTAATGATAGGTTATACAATGTCGTTCCGTCCTATTGAACAAAGTTAGGACTACTAAGTGTTATATCGGTTCGTCTATCTTTAAGAGTGTTTATACTTCACGGTATAACACAGAATACGAAAAACAGGTTAAACCATTTAAGTCTGCCTCTCTTTCATATGGAACATGGTTCAGGGAAATCCAAGGTCAGACTTGCTCTTCTCGTAGGACATATACATTATAGCAGGGTCTGTATCTGTACTCCACGGGTCCAAGATAGACAAGAAGGGCACCTCTCTGACCTACTCTTGGAATAGCTTTTAGCTTAGCTATTGCCAAATGTGTAAGAACCTTAAATGGGTGTTCCGGTAGACTAACGGACAACTTGTGTATTTCCATTCTTGGTGTTAATCAGAATCGGTAAAACGTATATATACTTTGCGTAATGTGCATTAGTTAGTCTCCTCTGCGCACCTCCATGGGTTGTGTAGACAGAGGCTCCCCTGTCGGGGCTTGTATTTTGATTTAATGAAACGATTCGACCTTTTCCATTGCCGACTGCTTGGTTATTCCTTTAATATATATATATATATATATATATATATATATATATATATATATATATATATATTCTTGGGCTATTGGTAAGTATAGTCCAGCCTTAAGAAATTTGAATCCTTCAGTTGGCGACTCCACCGGGACTCCGCGTTAGGGTCGTCCCCTCCTGTAATCAGGAGCAGAAGGGACAGGGAGGAGTTCTGGCCGAGTGGGTGGACAAGAAGTTTTTATTTAAAGACCCCGTTAGCATAAAGTCCGCCCTCTAATCCAGTATCCCTTCCGATGGCTGAATACCCTACGCCGGAGTCCTACGGGCTTAACCCGAGAGAGATACAGACTGTGTCGGTCTGTCTAGGAATCGCCAGTGGAGAAGTTGGGATCAACCTGAGTGCACCAGGTGAGTGAATCTTCTGAAAGGAATCAGACACTTGAAGGAAGTGTCTATGTTGGAAACGGTGGCCGGGGAAGCCGGACCACGAGGGAATCAGGAAAAAAGGGTCTGACGTGGCGGTGCAGGGGCTGCACGGGCAGACGCCTTTAGGATTTGTATTTACGTTGTGAAATTGCACTTGGTGCCTTGCAAAGCACGGGGTGTTCGCTCGGCCAAACTCACTTAGGGAAAGCCCTCGGAGCAGCTGGGTAAGCCAGGATTTTGGAGCCTTGAGCTCCGAAACACCAGCCCAACCAGAATGCGACCAGCGGATACCTAAAAAGTGAGTTTGTGGTTTTCCTACCAAGGGGCTTTATTGTGAATTCTTGGAATTCTTTGAAAATTAATTCCCCGAACAGGAGTCAACGAGCTCTGTTCGTAATATGAGACATGTCATTGGAATTGGAACTTGTATAAGAGCTCATTTCTGAAACCCTGCGACCTATTGTGGTATTTTTGTATGAAAACGATCGTAAGAGTATAAGAGAGTGAATGGTGAAGTGGGCGCGCCCGTGTGAAAGAAGCAAGTTGATAAAATTGTAACATTTGTAACGTTATTGTTAACATGCCTTCTTTTAGTAAACTATGTTTTGGGTGCTGCTGTGGGAGAGGTACTCGGCTGGAAGAAAGACAGCCTGCCCCTCCCGAAGGAAGCCCCAGTTTTGATATGTATGTTAAACATGGTGTTACTCCAATTTTATTTAATACATTATGGAATAGGTATACTAAAGATAATACCGAATTGCAATGGCCCCTTACAGGGTCATTTGATGAAAATAAAATAACGTATTTGCAAAATAAAATGTTCATGAAGAAAAGCCGCCAGTCTATGTTTGACTCCTTGAACCTATGGTTAAAGGAGGCTAAACGACGGCGAATAAGGGAAGAGAAATTAGGAAGAATTAAAGCTGGACAAACTATAACTCAAAAGGCAGTAGCTTATGATAGGGGGAAATTAGAGGAAAATATTGCTCAAATGGATAGGCAGTACCGTTTAGAAACAGACAAAAGCTATGTAACCCGACCCGATACGGGTGATGAGTTAGACCGGTTATTAGAAGCCCGTCCGCCTCCTCTTATGCCCCACATAGACTATATCCTGCAGTGCCGTTGGCTCAGCAAGGTCCTGTGCCTGCATACGAAATCCTGTAGGAGCAATGGCTACGGCCCCACTAGACGGGTCTGTACGGGATGCGTTGCTTCCTCCTCCTTCGCTCCGACCCTCTACTTCTCCCCTGGTTACGTTACAAACAGATTCGGTTGTACCGTCCATGTCAAGTCCAATATTTATCTCTCCTCCGACTCGAAGTGTTATAGATCCTCGAGCTTTGGCTACCATAGACACGACCCCTAAACATTTATGATTGGACCTGAGTGATCCACAAGTTTATACTAGGTCTACAATGGGAATGGAAGAACGACAAACTATAGTAAATCAAGCATCCCAATGGATGCGGAATACTATTTATACGTTAGAAGATATTTGGAGTACTATGAAGGATTATCAGCCGGTTGCACAACAATTAGCTCTATAAAATATGGCGATTCGTTTGATTTCGCTGTGGGAACAGTGTTTTGAGGAAGGATATTCACCACAGATAATAAAAGTAGTATATCAGAACGTAGCAACTCTCCTGCAGTATCGTGAGCGAATGCATCGGAGATGTGCTGATTGGAGAACACAGAACCCTATGAGAGAGGTACACCCCCTTCTTATCCCAGAAGTACCTGAAAATAGGGATGCTGGGAGCAATGTAACTAGAGCTAGGGAGGTCGCTAAACTTCAGGAACAATGGGTTTTTATCCCTTGGAAATGAAGCGAGGTCCTTGCATTAAAAGCTCAGCTCCCTGACCCGCGTAAAAATCCCACCGCTTACTTCAAAGAACTGGGCGAGGCTGCTAATTCTGCGATCATGACTATAGCAGATATTGAGCTGTTCTTTGGCCTTTTGTTTCCGGTTGATATTTGGAGACAGATGCATGATACAGATACAGATCATATTGTTGAGTTAGGAGCAGCATGGGATCAATTAAAAGATTGTGATAAAGAACGGAAACCTGTAGAGAAACACAGAGATGAAATATTGACATTACCAGCTAAAATATTTACTTATATGCAAACACTCCTGCCCCCTACAAAGATAGATTGGGATAAGTTGGCTGCGTGTAAACAAAAGAAGGACGAGAGTGTCTCGGATTTCTTCACTAGATTTGAGAAAACATTCATAGATTTTAGTGGACAGGATTTATCCAGAGATGGGGGAATACGATTATTTGTAAATAGATTTGTGACGAATCTGTTACCAGAGATTATGACGCGCCTTCAGGCGGCCGAAAGTACATGGACTATGTCCACCCCATCTGTGATCCTTAGCATGTCTCAGTACTATGAACATCGAGAAAATGAAAATAAAGAAAGGTCGGAGAAGAAAACGAAAGATTTGAAGACTAGGGTTTTGCTGCAACAAGTCAGTAGAGGGCAGAATTCAGGGCGAAGTGGGCGCGGTTCCTTCCCCAGAAGGATCGGCAGAGGACGAGGAGGCCCCCCGGTTCTTGGTCTAAATCAATGCTCGCATTGTAGAGACGAGGGGCATTGGAGAGCGGATTGTCCGTTGATAATGGCCAGAAATGTTCCCAGTAGAGGATGGGGCTGGGGCTGGGGAAACATTGACCGAAATAGCATGAGAAGAGAAGATGGTGATTCTCGGAAAAATTATTTTGATAATCCACAAAACAGGCAGTACTATAATGAGACTTTTGTAGATGACAACTATGATGAGCAGGATTTTGCATGAGACAACCAAGGACAGGGAGGGGGCCACATTACAGTACCAATCAACCAAGAGGGACCTTATGTAAAGGGGAAACTGTTGGGTGCATCAGAAATATTCCTAGTGGATACTAGAGCAATGAATAGTTCAGTTGCTCATGCCATGGTCCCAGAGGCAGCTCTGTCTGGCCACAAAAATGTATCAGTAGGGTTCTCTGGAATACCAGTGGTAAGCCCTATTTCCAAGCCTCTGCCCTTCACTATAGGACCTATTTCTATACAATCGCCCTTTTTGTTAACATCTAACTGTGGTGAGAATCTTTTGGGTTTAGATATCTTGAAAAAATTACATGCTCGGATTTACTGCTCACCGGATGGTGTATATTTGACAATGCAGAAACCTTCTTTGAAAGATTCACAATATTTTGCAAGGAACGAGCATTTACCCCCTGAATTTTCTACCATTCCTCAGACTTTGTGGGCGACAGGGGACACTGATGTAGGCCTGTTAAAGATAGCCCCCGTATCCACTACTTTGAAACCTAATGCGTAGCTGGCTCGCATTCCGCACTATAAGATTGCGCCAGAAGGTGAACAGGCTATGTTAGAAATAATTCGGGATCTTTTTCAAAAGGGGGTGGTGGAAGACATATCAGCTAATATTTGTAATAGTCCGATGTTGCCGATTTTGAAAAAGACACCGGTTTATGGCGCTCCAGATTATAAAAATACTTATCGTTTTGTAATTGACCTAAGTGCAGTTAATAAAATAGTGGTTCCACAGTATCCCGTGGTACCAAATATAACAGCTATTTTAACAATGATTCCCCCCACGGCCAGATATTTTTCAGTAATAGATCTGAAGAATGCCTTCTTTAGCATCCCGATTCATCCAGATAGTAGGCATATCTTCGGATTCTCATTGGCTGGCCGAAGTTTCAGATTTACACGCGCTCCTCAAGCCTATACTGAAAGTCCCAGTATTTATAGTCAAGCTTTAAAAGCAGTCCTAGATGAATTAATTCTGCCTGCCGGAAATTCTATCATTCAGTTTGTGGATGATATATTGGTGGCCTCCGATACTAAGGAGGGGTGCAAGGAGGCCACGGTAAAACTATTACAACATTTGGCCAAGAAAGGAAATAAAGTGTCCCTTTCCAAATTTCAATATTGTCGACAGGAAGTGACCTACCTAGGTCATTTCCTGTCGAAAGCGGGGAGACGATTGACTCCAGAGTGAATATCTGTAATAACTAACATGTCTGTTCCTCGTACGCAACGTGATGTTCGTGCTTTTCTTGGTATACCCTCTTACTGTCATCAGTGGATTCCTAACTATTCCCTTCTCACTAAACCCTTGTTGCAATTGACAACCAAAGATGTGCATGAACCCTTGCCCTGGACGGATGAATGTCAAGAAGCCTTTGTATCTTTAAAGTCTGCTTTGTGTTCTGCACCTGTGTTGGGAACCCCAGATTAACGAAAACCTTTTTCACTTTATGTACATGAGGTGGACGGTTGTTCATTATCAGTATTGACACAGACATTTGGGGAGAAACAGAGGCCTTGTGCATATTTTTCTTCAATTTTAGACACTGTAGCACGAGCCCTCCCAAGCTGTCTGAGGGCCACTGCCGCAGTAGCGCTGGCCATCCGACAGTCAGAAGGAATAGTCCTTAACACTAATCTCACAGTCATGGTGCCGCATGCTGTAGATATTCTTTTAAATAGGACCAAAACACAACACCTCACGAGTGCTAGATTGCCAGGATATGAATTGACATTGTTTGCCCCCCATATTACAATTAAGAAATGCACCACTTTGAATCCTGCTACGTTATTACCTCTCCCTGACAAAGATGAAAAAGTTGATGTCCATGATTGTGTGTTCAGAACAGAAGAAGAAACAAAAGGACGTATAGATTTAACTGACACCCCTTTACTGGAACCAGAGGGAGAATTATACGTTGATGGCTCTTGTTTTAAATTACCAGATGGCACTACGACAGCTGCAGATGCAATTATGACTTTAAAAATTGTAGTGGAAACCACAAGGATTCCACATCACTCAGCTCAGGCAGCTGAACTAATAGCCTTGTTAAGAGCCTGTGAAATTTGTGAAGATCGAGAAGTAAATATTTTCACAGACAGTCAGTACGCCTTTGGCGTCACTCATAGTTTCGGGAGGCTTTGGAGGGAGCGGGGCTTCTTTACCACTCATAGACAGAAAATACAGCATGGTCCTTTGATTGATCGATTGTTATTTGCTCTAACATTACCAAAAAAGTTAGCCATCATTAAGTGTAGTGCACATAAGAAAATTGTAGACTCAACAGGACAAGGGAATGCTTTTGCCAATTCAGTAGCGAAGGAAACTACTCAAAGTAAAGGAAGTCCTATGTTTTCTAGTGCATCTACCCGATGGCCCATTGAAACATCTTTATTTGATAATACTCTTGAAAGTGTAAAACAGTTACAGAAAGAAGCAACTCCAGAAGAGGTACAGAAAGGGGAACAGGATATTGGGAAACTAGATGAGAATGGGTGCTGGATAGATCGATCTGAAAAACAGCGATGGTTGCTTCCAAACGCAATGGTGTATGCAGTAGTTATGATGGCACATGGCCCAGCCCATATCAGTGCAAAAGGGATCAGTACAGTACTAGATCCAGTGTGGTATAACACTAACATTATAAAGACAGCAGCCCATGTTGTGAAATATTGTCCTGTGTGTTTTTGACATAATCCAGGAGGTAGAAAATCTGTTTTGCTCCGCCATCCTTACAATTTGAAGTTTTACAGATAGATTTCATACAAATGGAACGTGTAAATACTTTAAAATATGTCTTAGTGGTGGTGTGTGCTTTCAGTAAATGGGTTGAAGCCTACCCCACTAAGGATGCAACTGCCATTACCACTGCAAAAGTACTAATTAAAGAATTCTTTCCTCTGTACTGTTTGCCTCGAGTTATTTGGTCAGACAATGGACCACATTTTAACTCTACTCTTATACAATGTGTCTGTGATGGCCAGCAGATTAAGCAGAAGTTTCATGCACCCGCAATCTGCAGGACTGGTTGAGAAATATAACGGCATATTGAAACTCAAAATGGCGAAATTCTGTGCAGACACTAGACTAAAATGGCCTGATGCCCTCCCAAAAGCTTTGCTATCACTTAGAACAACTCCCCATTCAAGGACGGGCCTGTCCCCCTATGAAATAACATTCGGCCGTCCGGCTAACTTATGGGGAGTCCCCAGACCAAGATCCTTTAGAGATATCAATTACCCATTGATGAAAGATTATCTGTATGAGTTGACTAAAGATCTGCGTTCTATTCATCAACAGGTATCGGACACATTGCAGCCACTACCGGAGGGTCCCGGACATGGATTGGAGCCTGGCCAGTGGATACTGGTGAAGAAATATCAGTGAACATCGAGCCTAGAGCCCAGGTAGACTGGCCCCTACCAAATATTACTGGTAATGAGGACGGCAGTGAAAGTGCATGGCCGCAAGCATTGGATCCATGCCAGTCATGTGAAGATCCTCACGTTACCACTGCCATCTGATCGACAGAACAAAGACGGAGTACCGAGTCAGGAAGGAGAATTGATTCAGAGTTTTGTCCCTTTTTCTGATGCTCAGGAGAAAGAGCAGTCAAACGTTGTGTTGCCTGAAGAGGAAGGTGAAATAGCTGAGTCAAGAGTAACTACTAATCCCGAGGCAGCACGAGAGGAGGCCAGGCCTGTCACCCATGCTACTAATTTGTTCTTTGACCAGGAGCAACCTGGCCGGTGTCGTTACGATCTGCGGCCCCGAAAACAGCACGGTACCCCACTCGCTAAGGAAGGAAAATAAAATGAGACATTGTTGTCTAAAGAATTGAGCAGAGTGATTGGGGTGCTGAGCAAGACACTGGACTGAACTCATAGAGAGCTAGGAACTTTGTGTAAAAAGCTCTGTTCAGAAAGAAAGACTGAGAAAAGAGCTGTGATCGTACTTTAAAGTTTGCTTTACCTTGGATGGATGGATAAGAGCTTGCCTGTGAGGCTCTAGGGGAAGAAAAACAGACACAGGGAGAAGATCCCTATAGGGGAAGAAGAAACCCTCTGGTGGTTGGCGTGCTTTGTGGATACAAAGTTAGTTGTGGACTTTTAGCAAGGGACCGAGATAGATCTGGACTTTTAGAGAGTATGTTCCCCCCTGGCCGAATTATGATGGAGGATGAAAGACCGTTAGCCCCTCGGCGCCAGATTCGTGATATGCAATTGTTTTCTGGATGGCCCACCAGAGTGAAGGTGGCATTCGTTGTTCTAATTGCTTACATTACTGTAATCATGATGCGTGTATTTATATATCTAGAATTTCAATATCCATTAAATTCTTGACGACTACTCCTGCTCCCGAAGAACATACATTTTATTCTCTACCCCCGCATAAGGCAAGGCATAGGGAAACTTATTCCAAAAATGTGTTTATAGAAATGTTACACCAGACTCACAGTACTACAAACAAGACGAATTGCTGGGTTTGTGGATTATTGCCATCAGTTATGCATCAACATGCATTATTTATATCTCTACCTCTATCGTATTTAGCTAGTTGTGAAGCATGGTGGCAACTGTTATTCTTGATGTATTCTCATTATGTTGTAAGTCCCAAAATATATTCTGAAAGAGACTATGAAGCTATTTTGAAATATATAGAGAGACACCAGGGATTTGATGCAGAAGGAGATAAAGGTCAGGGTTCCTTTGATCCAAATGCTTGCATGAATGTATATACAGATTCCAAAAATGATACTTTGTTACGGGAAGAGATGCTAGATTTCGAGCTTCTCAATTAAACTTTGTATTTTCAACATTTCAAGGAACGTAATGTGACGAATGATAGAGCATTGCCAGTCCCCATTATAAATTCCACTTCTTCGTTTCGTATTAGGGGGCGGGGTCACATTCAGGTAGGGAGTAGTACCTGTAATTATACCTATACGTTGCAAACTGATAGTACTCCTCCGATGATCACTCCCCCTAACATGTATTTTGTTTGTGGGGAAAATACTTATACTTGGCTTCCCCGGGGATGAGCAGGACGGTGTTATCTGTCTTTCCTTTACCCTCCTGTATATGTTGCCCCTTCTAATTACCATAAGACTCATCAATTGATCAAAAGAGATTTAGAAACTGATAGAACTATAAGAAGATCTGATACTGGTAAGACTGACCTGACGGATACCTCACTACAACAGTTTGAGGATATCTCAAAGGGACTGGTTCCATTTTGGGGACCAATTTTCAACAGTCGTAATATAAGACGACTGTCTAGAATTGAGGAAAATGTGGTCCAAACAACGACTGAAATATTAGCTAATATTACTGTAGAGCTTCAGGCTACGAGACTTGTTTCCCTTCAAAATCGGATGGTGCTCGACGTCATCCTGGCAGATCGGGGCGGAGCCTGTCGTGTGATCGGCAGCTACTGTTGTGTTTACATATCTGATTCAGCCCCTACTATACATCTTGCACTTAAAGAATTGCACCTGTTAGCTAATGAATTACATGAAGAAAATGGTACCTGGACCTTTATTGGGTGGTTCTGGAATCTTTTAGCTACATGGGGATGGAAGGTATTTATGATTGTAGTGGGAATATTTGAATAATTTTCACTTGTTGCATATGCCTTCATTGTGGTCCAGCGTGTTGTACTTTTTGTGCAACTAAAATAACATCTTCTTTGACCCAGGCCCAACAAAAGAAGATGGAAAAACAAATGATTCAGAAGGAAGTAGCGGATCTCATGCAGATAGATGAAGGGGTATTTGTAGAGTAGAGTAACTTTGTTATATTGGCCATAGTGGGCCAAAAGGGCCGTCTGTTGGAATATAATATATATAAATATGTACCATATATAACCACATACTCATATCCATGAATCGAGAACAAAACATTATTGTACGATAACCTAATGATAGGTTATAGAATGTCGTTCTGTCCTATTGATGAAGTTAGGACTACTAAGTGTTATATCCCTTCATCTGTCTTTAAGAGTGTTGATACTTCACGGTATAACACAGAATACGAAAAACAGGTTAAACAGTTTAAGTCCGCCTCTCTTTCATATGGAACATAGTTCAGGGAAATCCAAGGTCAGACTTGCTCTTCTCGTAGGATGCATACATTATAGCAGGGTCTATTTCTGTACTCCACGGGTCCAAGATAGACAAGAAGGGCACCTCACTGACCTACTCTTGGAATAGGTTTTAGCTTAGCTATTGACAAATGTGTAAGAACCTTAAATGGGTGTTCCGGTAGACAAACGGACAGCTTGTGTATTTCCATTCTTGGTGTTAACCATAAACTGTAAAACGTATATATACTTTGTGTAATGTGCATTAGCTAGTCTGAAGGACTGGGTTTTTCTAAGACCCAGCGGTGCCAGGGATAACACCTGAAACCTTCGTGGGTTACCTGTTCCGGCGTACAAATGACAGAGACACAGGACACTTCCTTCGGCGTCAAAGATTCAGGGTTTATTTACTGCAGGGAACACAGAAGTCACGAGAAGTACATAACATGTATGTTCACGGAGACTGCTTCGAATTGTATCTGTGGATCGCTCCTTTTATACAGTTTTTCGTCATAAGATAACATGGCAAACAAAAGGTTACAACCCAGTTCCCACAGTAAATTTCATAGGGTGTCGCCTTCATGTATTCAGGGCCCGGAACATAATTACAATAGCATTTGCCAGTTCCCAACTGTAAAAGTACATCTTCCCACCATTAGTGCATTCCGTTCGGCTGTAAACGAATCAAGGAAGAGTCAAAAACAGGTGCAGAGGAAGACGAGGATAGCAAACAGATCGAAAAGAGTGTAAAGGGGTGGTATCAGGAAACACGATTGCAGGGATCAAAGGAGACGTGCCTAATGAATGCACAACTGAGACAATAGACCGGCACGGCAAGATGAGCCTCGAGCAGGGCCATCTGCCGTACAGTGTCATCCCCCTCGTCATAAAGACGTCCTCAAGGGAACATGTGTCTTCCGCAAGAGTTTGGGAATCCTAGGGTAATGAAGCGGACGGTGTCCGTTCGCTGGCTACTTGAGGGCAAGAAAAAAAATGGATGCCGTATCTAAAATGGAACCCGTGGGTTCAGATGAAGAAACCCACTAAACAGACGAATGGTTTAGGCTAGCACAGCGAAAATGCGTACACCCACTAAACTCGTCATTTGCAGTTCATAGATACCAGACTCGACCATATTCAGGCGAGTCGAAAACACCACTTACAATTGTCACGGAACCTCAGACGCTCCTTTTGCCCTCATGTAGGCAAGCACTAGTCGTAATCGGAATCGATCTCAATATTCATCTGACCATCCAGATGTTGCTGCAACATTATTCTATCCATCAGTGCTTCCTTGGTAACAGATGGCCGTCTTATACACGTCGTGGTACAGAGGCCACATAAGGCAGGACCACACTGCACACAAAGACAACATGTGAACAGAAATGCTACAACAACCCCAATGATCATCAGAATTTTCCAACCCCACGTCGACATCAGGCCCCAAAACCATCCTAGTAGCGTCCAATCCCCTACATCCACGTGTATGGACTCGGAGATCTTATGCAACTTCGAGATGGCTTGATAGACAGTTGGAGCATTGTCAGGAATGAAAATGCAGCAACTCGAATGGATCACCTTCCATACTCCACCTCTATCTGCAAGGACAACGTCTAAAACCATACGATTTTGTAACGTCATAAGCCTGTCCGCCTGAAGCTCTGCTGTAATGTTGCCAAGGGCACTTGCAGTGATATTAGCGGTCGATTCCACCACTCGAGTCAACTGTCTCAGGTTCCTACTATTGATCATAGGTCCCCAAAACGTCAAGAAACCCTTAAAGAAGTCTCCTGCTACTTGACCGGCAGTGTCCTCTTCGCTAATCACGCCTCTCACAACTCTGGTCTTATGATAATCCGACCCAACAGTAAAGGTCGGCGGCAACAAATTCGCAATATAACATGTGCCTGAGAAGTCACGAGGCAACCATGTATACGCGCGGTCATAGCAAACAAAATAAGTACCCTTGGCAGTCAGAAGAATCGGGGAAGAGAGCATCGGTAAAACATACGTTTCAGTACAGGCACTCCTCCCGAGCTGAGCTCGCGGACTTCGGCCAAGACCTTTTAGACAAAAATTACAGAGATGGGGTACTATCCAGATCGGAGACGAGCTTTTAAGCTGCCGATCACCCACTGACATGCTGTACTCAGCCTCACTCAGATCTCTGTATGCTCGCACCTCTTCCTCTGGGATAAGCGATGCGTCAAAGATATCCCTATCTAAATCGGCAATCGCTCTTGCCAAAGGCTTGTGGTACGGGCCAGGACCATGATCTGCAGTGCGTGGCTCTCGATGGGGGTAGGAATCTAGTGCGCTACGAAACATTGTTTGAAATGCTCGAGCTGAACCCTGGGAACTGTAAGGAAGAACCAAGTACGGAATTCCCCTATCGGTGGTATGTGGCATTAACCCACACACCCAACAATTGGTAGTGTTCATTACCAACTGATGCTGATGAAGGAGCTGAACGAAAGAATTGTTCATAAATTCCGCACGTCTAACCTGCTCGTGTTGGGGTAAGATGTGGAAAGAATGAGGAGAAACAGTGGAAGTAGGTTTTGGTTCAGAAGAAGGGGTAGGGTGAAGTAGAAGGCAATAGTGATTGTATCGCATAATACACTCCACCCACCAGTAATGAGGAAACAGTTAGGAACAGTAGGAACACCTGAAACATAAAGCATTTAGGGCCAGATGCATCAAGCATCCATTTTGCGATTCCTTATTAGCGAAAAATAAGGAATCGCTAATAAGGAATAGCAAAATGGAATGCATCAAGCAATCACTATAAAAATAGCGATTCCTTAGAATTCCTTAATTGCGACTCGCAAATTGCGAGTCAAAATTAATGAATACCTCCCCATTAATTCCTATGGGCCTAGAGGCCCATAGGAATGAATGGGAAGACAATCTCAATTTGCGAATCGCAATTAGCGATTCGCAAATTGAGATTGCGAGTTCAAGGTTGCAGGGGTGTCCAAAGGACACCCTGTTACACCCCTGAATGTGATCTGTGCACATATGTTGCGCACACACATGCCCTTAGGGCATGTGTGTGCGCAACATGAAACTTTGAAAAATGCACAAAAGTGCATTTGTCAAAGTTTTTGCAAATTACCATGAAGTTGTACTTCGTGGTAATTTGCGTGCCCTATTAGCGAAATCGCTATTTTTGATACTTTCATGCATTGCATTTAAGGAATCTCAATTTGAGATTCCTTAAATGCAAACAATCGCAATTTAGCGAATTCTCTATTAGCGATTTTTGCATTTGGGATGATGCATCCCAAATGCAAAAATTGCACTCGCAAAGGGCCAGATTCTGAGAATCTGGCCCTTTTGCGAGCACATTTCGCTTGATGCATCTGGCCCTTAGTGCGTACAATCCTATGCAATTCGGATCTTTGCGCTTGAGTCTTCTCCACTTCCAACAACTTTGAGAATGCCATCCTCTAAAACCGTCCGCAACGTTCTTGACGCACTTCGTTCTGTGTAGCAATGGCCAATCCCCAGGAGTTCCTAGGAATCGACGGCCTCCGACCTAGTGTCAGGACCTACTAAACAGAAGGAAGTACCCGCACGGCCCTACGGTCCACCCAGATGTAAGGTTCTTTTAATTAAACAATATATACAGAATCTCCTAACTGTGGAAACAAACACACATGTGTGGAAAAGAACTCAGAACTCAAACAGAAAACCACAGTTGTTCAAAAATGTTCAGAGTGATAATGGGGTAATGTGGATTTCAAAAGGAAAAAGCAAAAATAATTTTATTTGTCTCTAGTATTGGAACGAAGAAAATATCTGCTTCTTCCAGGACGAGTCTGCTCTTCAAACAATTGGTCGGATGATGAAACATAGTCCTGTCGGTCAGATGATAGTTCAGATCTTGAATTCTCCAATGACAAAGGTTCAACAGCGTTGTCTGGCTGCACTGAAGTATCTCCCACAGGCTGAGCGTCACTGAACGGCACAAAGTTCGGCAAAGCTTCGGTTTCAGATGAGGCGATGCCTGTCCTCACCCACGAGTCCGCTGGTAAAGGTATCGGTACCTTTTTGGTGTGGGTGGCGTGCACCCAATGTTTGCGGCCCTCCAAACGAACAGCAGTTCTCGTGGCGAGGAGCACTTGGAAGGGTCCAATAAACCTTGGCTCAAGGTTTCGCTTCCGACCAAAATTCCGGGTAACCACCCAGTCTCCGGGTTGGAGCTGGTGGCCTGGACCCTCCGTCTGTGCTGGCAGTGCTTCAAAGACCTGTTGATGAATTAACCTCAGTTTAGCAGTCAGATCATGAAGGTAATCAATCAGCATTGGATATTCAAGATTTGTGAATGCACTGGGTCTAGGAACCCCCCAAATATTTGCAGGACGGCCGAACACAATCTCATATGGGCTGAGCCCTACTCGAGAGTGTACAGTCGCCCTAGTTGACAGAAGAGCCAGGGGCAAAGCGTCAGGCCACGAGAGACCAGTCGTAGCCTGAATCTTTGCGAGTTTTAGCTTTAGAGTACCATTGTACCCCTCAACCAAACCTGCTGACTGGGGATGATTGGCGCTATGGAATTTTTGTGTAATTCCAAGGCCCTTACACACACTCTTCATCACACTCCCCACAAACTCACTTCCGTTATCAGACCATACAATCCGTGGCATTCCATACCGAGAAAAGTACTCCTTCAGTAGGACTTTCGCTGTGGACAGGGCAGTATTGTCTTTGAGAGGGTAATCTTCAATCCATTGGGAGAATACGCAAACCACAACTAAAACGTATTTCAGGTTATTGCATCGCTCCATATGGATGAAGTCCAACTGAATTACTTCAAAGGGACATGTAGAAGGAGCAAAGTGGCCAGGGGGTGTAGGAGTGCCCTTGCCAGGATTGTACATCATACATATCATACAATTCTTGACCAATCTCTCAGCACACTTAGCGATACCATCATTCTTCCATACGGGGGACAACAACTTGCAGATACCTTTCGCGCTAATATGCGATAAACCGTGTGCCATGGTCACAACAGCTAGCACATATGCATCCGGCATCATCCATCTTTTATTCTCCGACAAATCAATCCAACAGCCATTCGCATCCAACTTTCCTGTGCTCTCCTTCCACTTGGTCTTTTCAATCTTGGTGGCCTCATTCTGAATCGCTTTCACACTTTCAATAGTGTCCTCACACATACCAGTTTCTGCAGGCCACCTTACCGAACTCGTCACATACATTCTAGTTGTAAGATTTTTCGCAGTCTCTTTAGCGATCTCATCAGCAAACGCATTGCCACGACCAACATCATCCGTCACCTTACGGTGTGCACTACATTTAATAATCGCCACCTGCTTGGGCAATGTAAGTGCGTCTAAAAGGTCATTCACAAGCTGTCCGTGCTGGATTTTCGTACCATGCGATGTCATAAAACCTCTCTCTCGCCACAATCGTCCAAAACTATGGGCGACGCCAAAAGCATACTGGCTGTCAGTAAACATATTCACTCTCTTTCCTTTCCACAAAACACACGCTCTCGTCAATGCAATTAATTCTGCCGCCTGCGCAGAATTCTGATTCAGTCTCGCAGTTTCCACAATCGTACTCAACGTTACCACGGCATACGCAGTCATCACATCACCATTCGGCAACTTAAAACACGAACCATCCACATACAAAGTGCCATCGGGTTCTTCCAATGGAGTGTATTTTAGGTCAACACGACCCTTCGTTTCTTCCTCAGTTCGTAAATAACAATCGTGTGGTGGTACCTCGTCTGATTCCATATTGGTTTGCAACAAAGTCGCCGGGTTTAGGACATTGCAGCATTTTATTTGAATGTGACTTGCCAAAAGCGTCAACTCATAACCAGACAACCTTGCGCTCGTCAAGTGTTGGGTTTTCGTACGATTCAAGAGAGTGTCAACTGCATGCGGAACCATCACCGTAAGCATATTATCCATGACCAATCCTGCAGATTGTCGGATGGACACGGCAGCTGCCGCTGTCGCTCTTAGACAACTCGGCAATGCTCTAGCTACCGGGTCCAAGGTCGAAGAAAAATATGAACATGGACGCTGCTTACCACCAAATTGTTGCGTCAAAACACTCAACGCACAACCTTCCCTCTCGTGAACGTATAGTGTAAACGGCTTACTGTAGTCAGGAGTACCTAACACAGGGGCCGAACACAACGCATCACGCAATTCAGAAAAACTTTTCTGACACTCTTCCGTCCATGGCAAAGGAGTTGGAACATCCTTGCACGTGAGAGCTACCAATGGTTTCTCTAGCAATGAAAAATTAGGAATCCATTGCCTGCAGTATGACGTGATACCTAGAAAGGCACGCACATCTCTCTGAGTTGTTGGCACAGTCATCCGAGCGATCGCTGCAATTCTCTCTGGGGTCAACCTTCTTCCCTCCTTTGACAATAAGTGACCTAGATAGGTTACTTCTTGGCAACAATATTGCAGTTTAGAAGGTGACACCTTGTGATGTAAGTCACAAAGATGCAGTAACAGAGATACCGTAGCAGTTTTGCAAATCTCTCGTGTGTCTGCAGCCACCAATAAATCATCGACATATTGGATCAAAGCTGCACCAGCCTGTAACACAAACGCATCAAGTTGACTCTTCAGGGCTTGGCTGTATATTGATGGACTCTCACAGTAGCCGTGAGGAGCACGTTTAAACCTAAAGCTGCGGCCACCTAACGAGAAGCCAAAAAGGTCCCTGCTCTCCTCAGCAATTAAAATGCTAAAGAAAGCATTCTTCAGATCGATCACTGAGAACCAGGACGCAGATGCTGGAATCAGAGTCAGTAAAGCCGTAATGTCAGGCACCACAGGGAACTGAGGAACCACAATTTTGTTCACCTCCCGTAAATCAATGACAAAACGATAAACAGGAGGCTTAGACGGATCAGTGCGTTTCAGAATTGGTAGCACAGGACTATTACACACGTTTCCCCGAGTCTCCTCGATAACATCTTTCTCGATCAAGCCATAGATGATCGCCAACAACGCTCGCTCACCATCAAGGGAGATACGATACTGGGGAATACGTGGTAATTGCACATTTGATTTCAATTGGACAACGTAAGGGGAGATGTCAAGCAGGCCCACGTCATTGGGACCTGTTGCCCACAAAGAGGCAGGAAGAGAACTCAATTCCGGTGGGAGCTTATCAATTGATAAGTACATAGGAGAGATTACTCTCTCACCTAATGTAAGCTTCACCCCCGCAGGAGAACAATAAAAAGTCGCATACAAACGTTTCAGCAAATCCACGCCCAAAAGATTTTCACCACAACCAGTAGTCAAGATCAAAGGAGCTTTCAGCTCACGAGGCCCAATTGTAAGGGGTAAAGGGCGAGAAACTGGATTGCTTACAGGGGCGCCAGAGAATCCGACGGAAACATTTGTTAAGCCAGACAAAGTGCGCCAGGGAGTTTCGAATGGATGATGGAACTTTTCGCTGCACCAGTGTCCAACAGAAAAAGGCTCAACTACGCCCGAGGTGGCAACTACGACGTAAGGCCCTCTCTGATCAACCGGAACTGATACTACTCCCTCTCTTTGTCTAAGGCTGTCCTAGTAATTACCGTTGTCAGTACCCTGATCGACGTAATAATCATCCACATTGTACTGTGCGGATCTACCTGATGATGACCCACGCTGATCAAAACAATTATTGGGATCAGAGGAATTGTTAGAACGCTCATTTTGATTCTGAGTAACACCACGACCTCTACCTCGTGAAGCTTGTTGACGACCACTACGACCTCCTCTAGATGAATTGCCATTATTCCGATCGCGCAAAACCGGGCAATCAAATTTCAAATGACCCTCACCTCTACAATAGGCACACTGATTGTACCCAAGCATAGACCTTTGCGAAGAAGAGTCATTGCGCGACTGTGACCTAGCTGACTGCGATTGTGATCTATTCCGTTGTTGAGAATCATTTTGATTCGAGCGCGGAGGATACGCTTGTTGCAACAAAACTTTCGTTTTGAGTTCTTTCGTCTTTTTATCTGCACGATCATTTTCCTCTTTCTCTCTATTTTCATAATATTGGGCCGTTGCCAATATCTGAGCAGAGGTAGAAACGGCCCAAGCACTTTCTGAATTTTTCAATTTGTTGCTAAGGTCAGGCAACAAATTCGATACAAATTTATCCACAAACAATCTCTGGCCTCCCTCAGTGCCCATATCTTGACCACTATGATCAATAAATGCCTCCTCAAATCTCGTAAAGAAATCAAAGACACTCTCGTTCTTCTTTTGCTTACAAGCAGACAGTTTATCCCAGTTAACTTTCATTGCTGGCATAAGTGTCTTCATAAGAGTAATTATTCTTTGGGGAAGATCAGTAATGAGCTGTTCAGGCTTTGCCCCACCAACTTGTCGTACGTCAGCCGCTGTACGCGCAGCCCAATCACCACCTAATTCAGCTGCATGATCTTCGTGACGTATCTTCGCCCATACCGGTTGCGGTATGACATTGCCGAACAACATGTCGATGTCGGCAAGATTCATTATCATAGCATCCACTAGTTGGGACAATTCTTTATAATACCCTGCAGGATTTTTGCGAGGGTCGGGCAAAGTTTGCTTAACCTGCAAAACTTCCGATCGTTTCCATGGAAGGTGTATCCACACTCTCTGGAAGTGTGGCGGAATAATAGGAACGGCAGTAGCATCACCTGGCATCCACACTGGGGGAACTTCACGCATGGGATACAGACCAGGCGTCGACATCCATTCCTCATGTTCATCCTTAAACAATGCACGAGGCATCACAGTGGGACGAAAAGATAGAAGATGCTCGACAGCACGTCGAACATTGCTACCTACAATCATACCATTCGAAAACTGAAGCTGAAGTTCAGTTAAAGCGGATAGTACATCATCTGCCGCATCAACTGATATCTCATCGCGTTAGTGTTTGCACATTTCTTCAAACACAAATCTCTGTGTTGGCTCATTAAATTGAGAAAAGGTATCAACATCTATGCGTGGAGGATTCTTAAGGGGATACCTAATCCAATTACGCGCCATTTTGATTAGCGTATCACGTTCCCTACCACCAGGAAGCTGACTTCGTCTTTGGGGAGCATCAGAATCAGCAGACCCAAGAATCGGTCCAAGAGGTGAGTAAAAGTTAGCAACAATATTAGGAATACGTCGCCGGACAGACGGAGAAGAGGAGAGGAGTAAAGGGGTAACAATAGAAGGACCAAAAACAGGAGGAGCAGGAGCAGTAGGAGTAGCCACTATAGTGGAAGTAGCGGGAACAGTAGCTTGAGAAGGTATAGACGGTGGAGCAGTAGGGACAGGAGCAGGTAGAGGAATAGGAACAAGAGGATTCGCAATGGCAGGACCAGGGACAGGCTGATTACCAGCTGCCGGAACAGCAGGTTGAGGAACAGGGGGAACCACAGGAGCTGTGGTATCCTGTGCATATGGAGGTGGCAACTTCAGTAGATAGGACAACAAAGGATCCTCTACTGCTTCCTCTCCCTTCTTATCCGTACCCGTCGGTAAAACGGGATAACATTTATCCACTGTCATACGTTGTAATCTATCAAAAATTTCCTTTTCCTTCTCTTCTTTGTCTCGCTGAAACTGCTCTGCATTTCTCATTGTTGTAACGATACCTTCTCTCTTATTACGTTTAAGCTGCTTGATTTCTTTCAGCTTGTCTTCTTTACGCCATAACCGAAAGGAATCAAACATGGCCGGCCTTGCTTTCTTTTGGAACAATTTAGCTTCAAGATTATCTAAAATCGGGGTCTCAAAACTACCATGAGGTGGCCAACTAAGGACACCGTCATCTTTGGTGTAACGAACTCAACAATCATTGAATGTAATAGGACCCACACCATGGCGACTATATAATTCGTAAATTGGAGTTCCAACTGGAGGTATCGGACACGAGTCCTCCAATCGGGAATCCGCACCATAACCTCTAAAACAACTGAACAAAGTACTACGGCCAGGCATCGTGCACACTAACCGAGTTTCACAAACGTCAAGGGTTATTGGATTACAATGTCCCCGCAAAAGTGCAAAAACCCTCGGTTTTTAGCGACTGCAGACGTCAAATAGAACAACTAAGAACAAAAAAACACGAAGAACCACAAATGCAATGGAACCATGCAACAACTAAGCACCCGCAACAACTAAGGATTTCGGGAGCGACCCACAAATACTTAACTCAAAGAACAATGGCGTCACCAGGAAGGCCCGTCAATCGTCTCGCTGTACCAAGGTCTACGCCAGGCGCCAAAACAGGACTACAGTCAGGGCAGCAGTCCGTCGCAGCCGTCAGGAGGCGGGGATCTTCGCGGGAAAAGTCTTCGGGCCACTTAATTTGACAACAGGATCGATGAAGCGGGGTGCACCTTCCCTCTGAGATTTCACACGAAGTTCCTCACGATCGTCGGGCTTTGGACCGGTACCACTGATGCAGCCCTACGTTGGGCGTCAACTGAAGGACTGGGTTTTTCTAAGACCCAGCGGTGCCAGGGATAACACCTGAAACCTTTGTGGGTTACCTGTTCCGGCAGACAAATGACAGAGACACGGGACACTTCCTTCGTCGTCAAAGATTCAGGGTTTATTTACTGCAGGGAACACAGAGGTCACGAGAAGTACATAACATGTATGTTCACGGAGACTGCTTCGAATTGTATCTGTGGATCGCTCCTTTTATACAGTTTTTCGTCATAAGATAACATGGCAAACAAAAGGTTACAACCCAGTTCCCACAGTAAATTTCATAGGGGGTCGCCTTCATGTATTCAGGGCCCGGAACATAATTACAATAGCATTTGCCAGTTCCCAACTGTAAAAGTACATCTTCCCACCATTAGTGCATTCCGTTCGGCTGTAAACGAATCAAGGAAGAGTCAAAAACAGGTGCAGAGGAAGACGAGGATAGCGAACAGATCGAAAAGAGTGTAAAGGGGTGGTATCAGGAAACACGATTGCAGGGATCAAAGGAGACGTGCCTAATGAATGCACAACTGAGACAATAGACCGGCACGGCAAGATGAGCCTCGAGCAGGGCCATCTGCCGTACAGTGTCATCCCCCTCGTCATAAAGACGTCCTCAAGGGAACACGTGTCTTCCGCAAGAGTTTGGGAATCCTAGGGTCATGAAGCGGACGTTGTCCGTTCGCTGGCTACTTGAGGGCAAGAAAAAAAATGGATGCGGTATCTAAAATGGAACCCGTGGGTTCAGATGAAGAAACCCACGAAACAGACGAACGGTTTAGGCTAGCACAGCGAAAACGCGTACACCCACTAAACTCGTCATTTGCGGTTCATAGATACCAGACTCGACCATATTCGGGCGAGCCGAAAACACTACTTACAATTGGCCCGGAACCTCAAGTCTCCTCTGCGCACCTCCATGGGTTGTGTAGACAGAGGCTCCCCTGTCAGGGCTAGTATTTTGATTCAATAAAATGATTCGACCTTCTCCATTGCCGACTGCTTGGTTATTCCTTGATTATATATATATATATATATATATATATATATATATATATATATATATATATATATATATATATATATATATATATATATATATATATATATATATATATATATATATATATATATATATATTTCTTGGGCTATTGGTAAGTATAGTCCAGCCTTAAGAAATTTGAATCCTTCAAATGGATGATAAAAATATGCCAGCTTATGCCCCTGTGCAAACTTCAATAGATGTGACGTTTACTGAAGATAGAGCAAGTTATGTGTGTTGAAGTCCATATCAAGCAAGAGGCAGCAATGGTGTAAAATATATGTCTTCCAGAGAAGTATCTATTAGCGGTGCAGCGGGTGCAGTAGCACCGGGATCCAGATGTGAAAGGGAGATCCAGCCTTCCATGCCCTGACTGCAGTAATAACTGAAGCCTCCCCTTTGAATTTTTTTTTAATAAAGAGCGATCCATGACCTAGCTGTGTATTTACTATTTGTGTTGCATAGGCAGAGCGTTAGAGAAGAACAGGACAATTGAGGAATGGTAAAGAGAGAGGAAAGGCGTGACAGTAAAGGAGAGAATGAAAGATCAGAGAGAAAAATGAGAAAGAGGGGAGGAATGGCATAATGATGACCGAGGAAGAGAAGGCCAAACATGAGGTACAAGGACTGGGGAGGAGAGCGAGGCCAGCAATGAAGATGTGATGGAGAGAAGGGGTGAAGGAGATATGGATGAGTGAGAGTCAGATGGAAGAAACTAGAAACTGACAGGAGAAGCGCGTAGAGGATGAATGAGAGGTTTAGATGAGAGATCAGAGGGATGGAGATTAGGAGAAGAGAAGTAAATACTGATAGAATGAAGAACTTGGAGGCCCATAAGCAATGATGCAACTATCATTAGTGCAGAAGGTGACTCAACACTGGGTGTTGTGTCCTGCTGGACACATTCTAGTTGTTTGCCGGAAGTGATCCTACACTTAACACCCACCCACCACTGTGTCACGAGGCACGTGACACAGTCAATAAAAGGAGCCGAGCGCACATGCTCTAGGCTCACTAACCCACTAGAGATCCGGTGTGCGTGTCCATTCATTACCACCATGAGGGCCTAGGGCAACCCGACATAACATTTGGCGACAAGGGTGCTGTGACCCCAAGAGCAGCATCCACAAGAAAAAGGGGGAGAGAATCCTGCCCGAGCGAAGGGCACCCCCAGAGGAGACAGCGACGGCCGCCGAGAGGCCCAAGGGGCGTGTGCCGTGCCCCGGGCCTAGTCCGAAATAAGGAGAGAGTGACCGGGAGCCCACCCCGCACCTCTCTAGCCCAGCTGTGTGCTGCTGCGACGCAGGAGTGCCCCACCAGAATAAGCGGACCGGACAGAGCCCACCTGCACCGGCCGCAACAGTGCCCCATCACGAAGCGGACCGACCGGAGCCCACCCGAGTCGGCCACAGCAGCAGGGACCCCCACCGGAGCGGAGTGCTGGCCGGGCGGAGCCCACTCGCTATGGCCGGGGGAGGAGAATAGGCCCGTCGGCCGGAGGTGAGCCCGGGAACTGAAGAATGCTTGGGGGGGCCGTGCAAGCAAGAAATGACCCCCCATCTGACTGTGCAATAAGTGAAGTCCACCCACAATGAACAAAAACATCAGCAGAGCCCACCCGCATGGTCAGGTGTCCGGCCGGGAGTGCTGCTGAAAATGAAGTGAGAGTGAGGTCAGGCCAGCAGAGTCCACCCGCGCCGTGCCTGCAGCATCCCCTGCCGCTCCGCGTGTGTGAAGTGCGGCGGCGGGGTGATGGAAAACGCCCGCAGCGTGTGGGGAGCTGCCGGGCGCTGTGCTGCCACAGCGGAGCCCACCCGCGAGATAGCGCCGAGTCACTCCGCCCCCTCATGCCTGCCCGCAGCCGGTGAGTTTGTGTGGCTGCTGCGAGGGGCAGAGAGTAAGCAAAAGGGCCGCATGCGGCCAGCGCCGCTGAAAAGGGAGAAGAGACTGCAGTGTGGTGGGCCGAGCGCTTCAAGGGACTAAGTACGCCCGTCGCTGCCCAAGAGTGAATATGGCCCCCCCTGCCCGCGCGAGGACTGCGTGAGGCAGGCAGGGAGGGCGAAGAAAATGGGGAAAATCGCTGCCGCCGGCGAACAGCAAGATGCCCCCATCTCCGGTGTCCCAGGTAGCAGAATGAAAGGCCTGCAATTGGCCTGCCATGTACGAAGACGGCCCCCGCGCAGCATGCGCAAGTAGTGACTGCTGCGGGCCGGGGGAGGAGGAAAGAAAGCAGAGTAGCCGTCCCTGCCCCTCCATACCCATATTCGTCTGCTGCAACTGAGGAAAAAACGAAAAAAAAACGACCAGAAGCACACTCCTGTGCCATACTGCCCCAAGTCAAACAAAAGTGAAAGGAAAAGGGACTTACCTGGTCAGCAGAGACTCCAGCCCCCTCCCGTCCGGCACACTCCTGGCAACAGCAGGTCCTGCAAACCAGGGACACAAAGGAAACGAAAAAAACAAACAAACAGGAAAGAAAAGTCACCAAGAGGAGGAAGCTGCTGCTGATGAAAAGCCCAACCAATACTGCCATCTAGTGGCCACTATCCAGAACTGCAACAAGTGGTCACATAAACTTTGCAACAAGCCTTGGACAAACCAAGGAAGGTCTTCACAGGAAAACAAGCCTGCAGCGATGTGGACAGAGACCCATCATCACTGGTGAGGTGACGCCAGGGCACCACAGGTGCTCACCGCAACCGCAGTGAAGAGAACAGCAACAGAAGACAAGGCAGTGGGGAGTCAAGACCGCCTACCGCAAGCAGCAAAATTCAAAGGCAACCGACGGAAGCGCGCAAGTGTACCCCGGACGCGGACCATACAGGATAGCCCCTGAAAGTGAGGAAGCCACACCGACAGCACTGGAAGAAGTGCGCAGCAAGTACCCAAGTACTGGAAGCAGAAGCAGAAGTGCGACACGCACGTGGAAGAGCGACGCCGCCAAAGAAGCTAAAGAAGAGCAAGGAACAAAGCGACACTGAAGATGTACCACGACGGTACGAAGTGAAGCCCCAAGAAGCTAAAGAGCCTCACCGGAAACGCGCACGAGAAGTGCACCCACCGGAGAAGGTCCAAGGAGAGGTGACGTAACCCTCTGGAACCTGAAAAGCATAAGAAGAGCACAGAAGGAAGTGCGCCGAAGCGCAGACAAAAGTGCACCAAAGCAAAAGCCGATCACCCAGATGGTCGCCCGAGAAGGAGAAGAGAACGCCGACTTGCCCACAGGTCGCCGAAATGCTGACCCGCCAGAAAGACGCAGCAAAGGTATTCTGTCAAGTATTCAGGATGAAGATGTCGTGCCAGAAGACGTCCGTGAGCGGAGAAATAAGATAAATGTCTGGAAGAAATCCCGGAGACACAGACGAACTTTCTACAAGAAAAGAAGTAATAGGAGGCAAAAGAGAAGATCATAATGACCGGTCCAGTCACCGAAGAGTGGAGAGAAGACCGTGTCCTAAAGACAGGAAAAGACCAGATGGAAACAGGCGGAGTGCACGCTGCTTGAAGAAGCCTGGTCAGCAAGACAAAGGAAGAAAGGTGACCGCACTGTGTCGCGAAAAGGAGAAGGGAGAATGAGTGGCACAACGCCATGGAGAAAAGAATAAAGAAAGAAGTAATGTGGCACGACGCCAAGAACAACATCTGGAAAAGGGGAGGAGAGGTGTGACAAGCCTACACACTTTTAAAAGAAGAAGAAGTGACACACCACAACATCGTGTACAGTGACCCACACGTCTAGGAGAACACTGAGAGCACCAAGAACAGAACAGGCACCCATTCGCAAGACCCCGACGACCCATGGACGGTAGGATAGCACAGGCCGGACCATTGGCAACACCCACCTTTGGAATCGAGCAAAAACCTGGATGCGGAGGGAGCTCAGATGGCCTGAACAAGGAGAACTGACCAATCCACACCAGCCCGTGGAGATCCAAGGGGCAAATGCGTCAGGGACACAGGTGGCAGAGGGTCCCGACATGAGAGATGGGCCCATCGCCGTCTAACCTGCACGTCCCAGGAAGAAGAGGAACTTGTGCACAAATTCAGGAGTCAACAACTACCCTTCAGGTGTAGCTACGGACTTTGTGAGGTAGTACCCTCATCGTCTCCTCCATTCACACGCAGACTGTAGAGTTGGAGCACCGCTGTGAAATAATACCTGGCCCAGTGGAAACCTGATGAAAAGGGCCTCCGGGACATCTCGTGGCAGGAGAACACCAGAGAGAGGGGCGTCCTAGTGAGAAGAATGTCCTTCAAACACTCCATCCTTTGCAATGTGAAGCCAAGCTGCCGACAGTGAAGAAACCGATGGACCAGCAGAAGACAACATCATCCTAGGCTATCATCTGGTTATCCTGTTTGACGTCATCCTCAAAAGCAAGATCTCAGTGGACTGACCAACACACGTCTACGGTGCAAGTCCAGAAGAGCACGCCCACCGAGAAACAAGACGTCGAGCCAAGTAGAACTTCATAGTTTCCGCAGCAATTTCCACCGTCGTCATCAAGCAAGCAGCTGAAGAGACTCAATGTAAATTTGTAATTAGTGTATATTTATGTACTTCCTCCCACAGATTCGGACTTTTGTCTTTCCTTAATTTTTATTAAATTTTGGGAGGGATGTTGTGTCCTGCTGGACACATTCTAGTTGTTCTCTGTGTAAGCCTACACTAAAAACCCACCCACGACTGATGTCACGAGGCACGTGACACAGTCAATAAAAGTAGCCAAGCGCACGTGCTCGAGGCTCCTTAACCCAGCTAACGATCGGTGTCTGCGTCCAGTCATTACCACCATGTGGGCCTAGGGCCCCACGACACAACAACTGGGGTTCTGGGGTGTGAGGAGACCCCTGAAACACAATCATGGTGTTGATTGAACCAGGTTACGCGGCTGGTATTCCATTGTGATTGAACTAAAATGGTATTCAATAGTAGTAGAATCCTGCTGCTTCCAGAATCAATACATTATGGCTGTACAAATTATTATTACCCCCCCCCCCCCCCCCAACTTTGGATTCTGTCGAGAAGGCAACAGATGGAAAGAGGACTATAGCATCGTGTTTGCTTTACATCTACACTGTATATTCATCTAATTAACCCATGCCCTTGAGCAATGTTAAGGGAAAGGCAAACAGGAGAACATGAGCGCTTCCATCACGGGCACAACTGTAAAGAAATAATGCCCGATGATGAGGACAGACTGAATTTTAGCGAGCAGTCCTGCAGATATTTCTTTTTGTATTAGTCAGACGGTGGTGCCTGGCTACTAAAAGCATTGTTGGCTATGAGGAACAGGTGCTTTACAAGACATATAGCTCAATAGTTCCTGAGAGTTGAACCTTTTCTGTTCTAAGAAGCTTCCCTTACTTCTTATACTATCACTTGGCAAGAAGACACTCATAGAATATCACAGGGAAATGCAGCCTCACAGCCAACCATTTGCATGCAAGAGCATGTCAAGAAGGACACTTTCTGACAGCAGCTTCGATGTAAGAGGTTGTAAGTGTGTGTGGCACAGGAAGCACTGTTCTGTTCCTATTGTTCTGGTTGTACAGAAGTCCAAATATGTTTATTCCTTGATGGCAGTGTTTCTTGAGGCCGGAGCATCTCCCCCTCAAGATCATGAACAGATACGTAAGTGAGGATGTGACCTTTTTAACAAATTAAGGAACGTATGTACAAGCCCCTATTGGCACCACAACGTCACCAATAAGTGACGTTGTGGTGGCGAAAGGGGCTGCACCTGTTGTACAAGGCAGTGTTAATCCACTTAACATGGCTTAACACTGCCTTGTAAACAAGGCCCCCTTTCACGCTGTGGTTAGTGTGAAAGGGGTGGGCAGGTGTTGCGGTGGGCATTTCACTGCTATACCCATTCATTTTGACGCTGCCTCTATGTACAAAGGTTGCGTACATAGGAGGCAGTGCCAAAATTTGGACGAGGTAAAAACTGGTCTTAAGATGGCATACCAAGAAGAAATGCATTATTTCTTCTTGTTTTTGCTTTTTCCATGTGTGCAACATAGAAAAAGCAAAATGCCATTGTCTGTTTATGTACAGGAAGGTGTCCCTTTCTGTACATAAACAAACTTTAAAAGAAAGGCCATTTTGTCACTTTCATGTGTGCTGCATGAAGCTGCACACATGAAAGTGACAGAATGGCATTTCTAGAATTGTTAATGTGCAGGAAGGGACACCTCCCTACACATTAACAATCCCCCCCTGCACGCAGACACCCTTGCACCTTGGTGCATGGGTGCCTTCGTTGGCGCTAAATTGCTAAACTTAGCGCCATCGCAGGGGGAAAAGCAAGGCTGCACTGCATTCTCGTAAATATGGTGCAGCCTTGCGTTTCAGAAGCTAACGCCTCTCTCCTCAACTTCTTTTTACATATCCCCCTAAATGTATTTGTATCATAGTTGTGTAAACAATTAACTCACTTTGAAACTAACTAATCTGTTTTCAGAATATACAGAAGGCACCAAAGAAAAAATATTTTCCTAAAATTTGCACAGAGAAGTCACCAGAACGAGGAGTGTATTCTAGCAGAAACTAATTACCAGATATAGTGTGCACTTATTTCGGAATGGCTGAATGAAACACTCAACTAGTCAAAACAAATGTCAGTCTAAAAATAATATCTTTCCAGCAGCTATTTCTTGTGATGCAAATATGTGTGTTCCCAGACATCAGAGAGATAAGTCAATCCAATTAAAACAGAAACAACAGGCTCTCTATCATAAATGTTACCGACACGTCAACACATGCCCGCCTTTGTTATGGCTAGGTGCAGAAAGATGCTTGTTGTTTCTAGATATGCATCTAAATACCTTACCTTCTAGTAGGCAGGTGCCACTGTCACTGGCAAAAGAAAATGAAGTACAAAATGTGCTTTGCATTTGGCTGCATTTACAATGTTGTTTTTTTTAATGAAAGAGTTTTATGGGCCCAACTCACGAAACATTCCATATTCCTAAGTTCTAGCTCACTTATATTGGTTTCTATCCACACATATATAAACTAGAGTCCATAAAATCAGAATGTGTGCACTTTATTTAAGCTCATATATAAAACAATAACCACCAAAACTCTGCAAGTCTGATACGGATCCATGACAACATAAATGGATGTACACATGGGGAATCTGACTATGACCATTGGAAATGTTGGGGACAGCCAAACAGTCTTAACTTTGATATTCATTAACATTTCTAGTAGTTTTACCATCAATTTGCATCTACAACATCAGTGGAAAAATGGCTGTACAAAGTGAAGGGACTGTCTGCCAGATTCATCAAAGACCCGTTTTGCGAGTCTATAATAGCGATTCATAAGGAATCGCTATTACAGACTCGCAAAACGGGATTCATGTAGGAATTGCAAAATAAATTGCGATTCCTACACATTCCTTATTTGCGATTAGCAAATTGCTAATCGCAAATAAGGAATAACTCGCAAATAAGAAATAACTCGCAAATAAGGAATAACTCCCCATTCATTCCTATGGGCCTAAAGCCCCATAAGAATGAATGGGGAGTTATTCCTTATTTGCGATTAGCAATTTGCTAATCGCAAATAAGGATGCGATTTCAAGGGTGCTAGGGGTGTCCAAAGGACACCCTGTAGCACCCCTGAAAGGTAATGTACATTGGTGTTGCGCACACACATGTCCAAAGGACATGTGTGTGTGCAACATGCAACTTAGAAAAATGCATTTAAAAGCATTTTTCTAAGTTTTCGCTATTTACCACGAGGTTTGACCTCGCGATAAATAGCGGCCCGAAATTGCAATTTCGCAATTTAAAAATGGTTTATGAATTGCATTTAAGGAATCTCAAATAGAGATTCCTTAAATGTAATTCCTCGCAAATTAGCGAATTCGCTATTATCGATTTTTGCATTTGGGATGATGAATCCCAAATGCAAAAATTGCGCTTGCAAAGGGCCAGATTCTCAGAATCTGGCCCTTTGCAAGCGCAATTAAGCTTCATGAATCTGGCCGTAAGGGCCACATGTACGATCGCAACATTTTGCGAGCTCCTAATTGTAGCTTTTTGCGACTCACAATTAAGACGTCTCAAAATGCTATGTACAACAGTGTGCTTGGCGCAATTTTCAGTGGGTCACAAATTGACCTGCCTCATCAATATTCATGAGGCAGGTCGCAATGTATGACCATTTGTGAAAAGCCAAAATTACAGGGATGGTGAGTGGCCTTCTGGGGTCAGCACAGACCACTGTGGTTGCTTTTTCAATAAAGCAATTTTGTTTTGTTTTTGTAATGCAGCCCATTTTCCTTAAAAGAAAATGAGATGCATTTCAAAAACAAAAATCAAATGTTTTATTTTAGTTTTTTAACAGTAAGTGGTAGTTCGTCTCACCACTGCCTACTGTTAAAAATGTTTGTGCCTACATTCGCAAAGGGGTCCCCTTTGAGAATGGGTTACCATCAATGTGAAGTTGATGGCAAATTGCAAATGTTATGCAACAACATTTTAGTTGCAAAACATTCATGCATTCACCTGCAACTTGCTATTAGGAAGCCCCGGACTTGCAAACCCTATTTTGCGATTCGAAAATGGGTTACCGACTTGCCAAATAAGGTTAGTGCATAGCAAAAGACTATTTAGTGGTTGCAAATAGCCTGGTTTTCAATTTTTGACCGGTAAAATCTTTTGTACATGTGGTCCATAAGTGTAAGACAAACCCCACTGAACATCCATATTGCTTAGCATGTAGGACAACGAGTTCTCTACAAAGAAATGTAAAGAAAGTAAAGAAAAATAAAGTCAAGGTGCATTTGTAAAATTTATTCTGTGGAAAAGTAGCAAGTGGCTACACTTTGAGATAGAAATCTACAATATTCATAAATGCAAGTGCATAAACACTAGGGGGTCCATTAGGATGACGGGCCATCCTAGCGTGGATTGGGACCACCCGCAATTAGGGTGGGGGTCCCGTGGGTGGCATTTGGATGCACAGTGGCGGCCGCATCCTGCATTCATAACATTGTGGCGGGCGGTGCACTCTGCACCGCCCGCCACAATGCTATGGATGCTTGCATGCATTTGCATACGCAATGCGGCAGGCTCCGCGCGGTGCCTACCGCATTGCATATGCAAATGCGGGGGGTACCACAGGTACCCCCGTGTGCACCCCCCACCCCTCCTTCACTTTGGGGGCCCCCAAAGTGAAGACCGCATGCCTTTCCGTGGCGGCATTGCCGCCACAAAAGGCATCTGTTTCCCCCCATCGTAAGGCGACCGGGGCGGAAAAGCGTCGGGCGGTCTTTCCGTCCGCCGCGGTTCCCCCGCCATACTAATATGGCGGGGGGGATTTGGGAAACGGTGTCAGGCGGATTGCCTCCGCCAGGCCGGCGGTGGCTACCGCCAGCCTGGCGGAGGCAATCCGCCCGACACCGTAATGGGCCTCTAGGACTTTTTTGGAAACTATGGGCCTGATTACTATTTTCCGTGTTCTTTAACACACCTGATAAATAAAAATACCACAGGGTACGTTATTCATTAGGTGCGATAAATAACACCTATTAAGACCTTGTGGAGAATAATGAGATTAAGGCACCAAAATGTGCTTTTCTCCTGTTTATTTTTTGCAGGTTTGATCTGCCGAAATGTAATGAAGGCTGAGTTATTAAACACATCCGATAATTATCAGATGCATTAAATACCAAACGCGTAATTCTAGCCGATGCTTAAACTTGCCCCATGACTAGTAATGTTGCTACTTTGGAGTAGCTCGGCATTCCTTATTTTTGTTATTTCTAGCCCGTGTAAAAATATTTCCTCTCCTGAAAAAAATGTATTTCTTTACTAAATTATAAGATTAAATGCCATCGGATTGCCAACGAGGAGGTATATTTTGGGAGGTATAAATAAACAAATGAAATTTAAAACAGCAATTACGTAACAAAATAATCACCAGACTCTGCCACCCAAATGTATTTTATGAAAAACAAAATTTTTAGGAAATCATGCAGAGACATTATACTTCATTAGGGAAGTAGCTGCATGGCTCTTCTTTACGAACAAATGTCCCAAAGAGATTGATCAGCTGCGAGTTTCCTCTCTTTGCAATAGGGAAGGAGGGTCCATTCTGTTTCCAGTGGCAACAAGTGTAATCCCTCTCTATCCTATGCTTCACAAGGTCTTGTCAGTCTGCTCACACCCCCTACTTCTTCTTGGATTGTTGATGAGCAGTTAGACTGTGATAGTCCGGCTTTCAGAGTGCAGGACTGAAGGGGTAAGTCATTTCTTGTCCTAACTCCTCCCTATTGTACAATCAAAGGGATGGATTTGGCTGCATTTAAGTCACGGGAGAGGTAAGAAGGATTACAATGTTTCAGCTAAAATTGTGATTTAGTGATTTAACTTAAAAAATAAAATATATCCATATAAAGTTATTGCAAAAAAGACTTTCCAGTGAAGTTTGTGGTGACACATAATCATTTATGATAATATTTTCAAAGGTTATTCTTAATACAAAAAAAATAGAAGCGTTATGAATCTAATAATATAAACCACATATAATATGTTTGCCCAAAATGAAATTTATCAAAACAGCACTACAAACTTGCCTAAATCAGGGGTATCGTAAGCATGACTGTAGATGTGATACTCTAAAAGTGCATTCTTAGCAAAGTACAGCTAGGCTTGAGATTGTGGGGTGAAATATTCTTCAAAGAAATCCAGATATAGTCAATGGATAAAATGAAGGAATAAGAAGCCAATCTATTGAGTTATTAAACTGATGGACACCACTACTATGTGCAAACCTATCACAGATAACAGTATGATAAGAGTGGCATGTCCAATATGAACTAAGAGACATATATACAAAAGCATTTTTACAGTCAGTAATTTTTTTTTCACATATGTACAAAGCACATATTGAGATTCCATAACATGTTAATATGTTGCAATTTATGTTTAGCGATTTGTTACTTGGAATGGGTGTGTTTAGGGCGTCCCTTTGAAATATCTAATTGCAGTGCTATGTATGAATGTTTTGCAATTAAATTTCAGTCGTAAAACATTCGTTTTTTACCTACGTCTCAAAGGTAGTGGTAACCATTTGCAAATGGGAAGGCATCCCTTCCCCAAAGAACCCCTTCCCCTTTGTGAATGTTGAAATAATAATTTTTTAAGAGCAGGCCATGGTCAAAGGGCCTGCTCTTAATACATTTACTTTTTATGTTTTGAATGCATCTCGCTGCCCTTTAGGAAAAGGGGCAGCGTTTAACTAAACAAAATGATTGCTTTATTAAAAAGTAATCACAGACATGGTAGGCAGCTGACCCCAGTAGGCAGGGCCGGACTGGCCGTAGCGGGCACCGGGCAATCCCCCGGTGCGCCGCACGGGTGGGGGCTGGTTTTGGGCCCGTGGGGGCCGCTTTTGTTACAGGGCCGTTTTTGCAGCATAGCTGCAAAATCGGCCCTGCAACAAAATCGGCCGAATACCGGCCCTGGAAAAGAGCTCGGGGGGAGGGGGGTGCCCCCGAACTCTTTGCCGGGGCCGGATTTGGTTCCCAGTCCGGCCCTGCCAGCAGGCCATCATCCCTGTGATGCCTGCAATTCCTAGTGCTTCGCAAACAGCAAACTGCAACCTATCTCATTAATATTCATAAGATAGGTCAAACTGCGACCCATTAGAAATCATAATAATTGTACATTTTTGTAAATTGTGATTTCGCAATCCCTAAATTATGTACATATGGACATAAATTTCATATATGATTGCAGTATTGAAGTGTCTTACTGCTTATGGCATGTTGTGATTCAAACTGTAAAGTTAAGGTAACCTTTTGAAAATGCATTTTACATTTACACTCGTGAATATGTCTTTGCTCTCACTTATAAGAGACAGCCTTTGCAGAGCTGTCTTTACAACGGGATGCCTTTACTATGCATACATTATCACACAATTTTGTCACTGACAAATTCACCTAATTATAACGTTACTTTAATCTCTGCTTTTTTCAGCGAATATATATACCTTTGTATTTTTTCTGTGAATATATCTCGATTTTTTTTTCACAGGAAAAATACAGAGGTTCAAGTTTTGTTATACTTAGGTGAATTTGTCAATGACAACATTAACATTTGGAACTAAACAAACACAGAAATACACCAGTTATAGTTATTAACTCGCACCTCCCCATGCCCTGCTTGTGACCTCACATAAGACATTGCTCATGACAGGTTCTATGCCATCAATTATGCCATCACTGGCGACATCTTAAATGACATAATTGATAACATCACTGAAAACATCATCCAATGTGTGTGCTAGTTTGTTTTATAGTTTATATACTGGCAGGTAAGTATAATATTACTTGTTTGCCTAATTTTGTACAGCTTGGGGTCAGCTAATGGGTGTATGTGTTTACAAAACACATGTGTTCCTAATGCACCATAGGTGTGCAGAGGTATAGAACATATTATAAATCTTTGTATTCAAGAGTAACTCTGTGTACAGGTGAAGGTTGACTTGTGTTCGTTATGTTCCACACAGGTCGTTTGGTTCTGCAGACAAAGTTTAGAACAGTAGAAAGATTCTACGTAGTAGATACTAACTTTTGTAGGCAGCCTTGAGTTATTTGACAGAATCGTGTCCGCATGACAATTTTGTACATACCATAGAAGACTGTGTGCACAAGGTACTAACTTATGTACATGTGCTTGTTTTGCTTGAGAAGATGGACTATATGTAAAGTTTCACCACTGTATGAAGAGTGCAGGCAAAATGATGTTTAGCAACTTTGGATCTTGGTTATTTTTAGCAAATATAATCTTTTTTGACAACTGCATGAAATGTACACTGATCTTTCACCCACATGCATCATTGCACCCATTTGCGATTCCTAAATACCGAGAATTAGGGAATCGCAATTTAGAAATCGCAAACGGCAATGCATGAATAATTCGCAAATATTTTAGCGATTTCTTAATTTTCCTTAATTACGATTCACATTTTGCGAATCGCAATTAAGGAAAACCTTCCCATTGATTCCTATGGGCCAAAAGGCCAATAGGAATCAATGGGAAGGCATTAACATTTTGTGATTTTCATTTTGCGAATCGCAATTTGTTAATGCATTTCAAGGGTGCTGAGGGGGGTCCAAAGGCCCCCCCCCTGCACCCTTGAAATGTTTTTGTAAGTGCAAGTTTCACACACACATGTCCATAGGACATGTGTGTGTGTAACATGACACTTTCAAAAATGCATTTTTGTGCTTTTTTGAAAGATTTCGCAAATTAACACGAGGTTCACCCTCATGGTAATTTGCTCCCCCTATTTGCGAATTCGCATTTTTTAAAACATTCATGCAATAAATTTAAGGAATCGCATAAATGCGATTCCTTAAATGCAATCGCATTTTTAGAAATCGCAAAAAATTGCGATTTCTACACAATTGTTTAATGCATCCCAAAAAGTGACTTTGGAATCGCAAACGGACGAATTTTGCGATTCGCACCGTTTGCGACTCCAAAATCGCTTGATGCATGTGGGTGTTAGTTCTTTTTAATACTCTTTGTTTGACTTCTTTTGAAAGTTTCACTGTTTGTAAACAATGTGGTATAGAGTAAACCCTCTTCATAGAGTAAGCACTGTTTACAGTACCCAGTTCTCTACTGATATCAACTACAATTCTGAGTGTAGGTTTGTTGAGTTTCAGGGGTCTGATACACATATAAACTGTCAGTAGAAGGGAATTTTTGGGGGAACTGACATTCCCTAATATTAGGAACTTGCCTTTCTGTGAACAGTTGTATACAGATTGAATACTGTACTCTGTAAGGATTTTCTATGTTTCTGTCGTTGACTGTTAATGTGAACTATGCTAGCTGTAAAGAATATGGTATAGGGTGAATGTTGCACATACATCATGCTTTCTACACCTAAGGGAGTTGTATCTGTGATGGCAGTAATGAGGCTGCATGACACTTCTCCCTGAGCCTTGCTAGGCTCTGGTAACCCCATCCTTTAGGGCCACTCTTTTAAATAAAGGGGAGGGGGCGTGAGTGGCCCCAAGGTCTATTTCAGCCATGGTAACCCCATCTCCCGGGGCCCAGTTTTCTTCTGAGAGGTAATGGGCATGCAGCCTACTTCCCCGAACCAGATGTGGCCTTCGGGAGCCCATCTCTCATGGCCCAGTGTTATTTTGAGGGAGCAGGGCAAACAGCCCCACTCCTGAGTCGATTTTGGCCCTAAGGATCCAATCCTATGGGCCCTGGTGTTAATTTAAGGGGGCGGGGTGGGGGCAGACACAGCCCCCCTCCTTGGCAAATTTTTTAGAAAGTATATTCGATCCCAGGGGTGGGATCCTCTGGGCATCTCGAGGCTGAGAGAGGGGGGAAAGGGTCCCTCTCTCCATATACAGCAAATGTTCGGCCCCATGGGTGGGTTTCCCTTGGCCTTTGATGACTTAGGGAGGGGGGATACGGGTCCCCACTCATCATTAGGAACACAGCCCAAGGGGTGGGCTCCCAGGGCTCATAGTTATAAATGCAGCCTGGCCAACTTTTTTTTCATCGCCCCTAAACAGAAAAAAGTCTGAAGGTGCCGTGGACAGTAAAAAAAATAGTCAGTGTTACACAGGCATGAAAAAAAATCTAATAAGCATTACTCTATGGTTATTAGTTTGGCTGAATATGATTCGGACATATATATAATCCACAAACAAAGAAGTATAAAATTAGTATATAAAACATTATCTTTGAGTTATGCATACACAATATAGTTGTGTCATCCTTGAACAAACTCATATTAGGATATTCGCAGTTCATGTGGGAGACAAGAAGAGATTCATATAATAAGCATTCCATGTGAATGAGATATATACATGCAAAAAATGAAAAAATCAAGTACATGTGACCCATCAACATAAAAGAAGGCCCCTCGAGAGGACTCTCTCATAGTAGAAAAATCCTGCATCAATAATCAATAGTCAGACCAGCTGCGGCCGGCTGTGGGAGTACCTGCAGGGCATTGACGTGGGGAGGGGGAAGGGCAGGGTGGAGAGTAGTAATGTATGGATTACGGAGCTTCCCAGGTAAGTAAACATTTAAATAAATAAAACTAATTTCGTTGAGTGGACTGCATCCCCAAATGCGATGCAGTGCACCCAAAAAAAATTGTTTTATTTATTTAAATGTTTACTTACCTGTCAAATTCCTTAAACCATACATTACTACCCCCCACCTTACCCCTCCCCCTTCCCATGCCACCGTCCTGCAGGCATTCCCACTGCCGGCCGTGGCTGAGTCAGACTAGTAGCTGAAGTGATGAACTCATATAAACACTCTTAGTGGCTGCAACAATACGATACATCCAAGTGGCCAATTCAATCAAATCTCCAGAACCGACATCCACAGTCGATCAATTGAAACCAGTGGTCTTTTTGCTGTTCTACCTAAGATATGATTCACCCCACATAAACAGGAGTTTTCTGCACCCCGCGTCTATGGATCATGTGGAGTTCTGAAAAGTTCTACTTCTCAAAGCTGAGCAGAGTTTTTTCCTCACTCGCTAACGTTAAATTTGCGTGTGTGAGGAAAATCCTATGCTAGACCACTTCCCAGCGAGATTTCGAAACACAGGTCGTCGCGGATGATCACAAGCATTCAGGTTGAGAAACCATCTATACGCATTGAGGAAGCTGCCACTTATTTAGAAAACCAACTAGATCGGCAGAAAGAACAGCAACCTCTTGCGCTGCTCAAGGTGCTATTCATGCTGACTTTCTAGTGTGGAACAAACACATAGTGCTAAAAATCAGCATGAGTGGCGTGACCTAACACACTTTGCGACTTGCTGAACTATGTGTAGCGCTGCAGAGTTTTTGGGTCAGTTCATGGAGTATCTTGTAGCGGAACTCTGCGACCTCTTCCCACACCTACTAAATATCAAGAAAAAGAAAAGTCTATAAAAACCGTGCAAGCTCACATAAAAATTCTAATTGCAGCCACAACAACAAAAAGTGCACAATATCCTATCTCTCTTCTACAGAAATGAGTTGTAACTGTAAAATCTTCATCAACAAGATTATTAAAAAGAAGAGAAAGAGAGTAACACATTCCTAGGACGGAATCCCTATGTGTGTAGCACAGTGCAGTCACATGCAAAATGTCAGCTTATAATCTAGGTATTGGGGTTTGTGAGGAGCACACCACTGCTTATTCAAAAAATTAAACTAGTTGCTCAAATGGTGCTGCGGCTGATCAGGGTTGTCAGCCCTGAGTGACTAATGTGTAGTGGAGACAAGGAAGCATAAATCTCATGCGTTCATAGAAATGTACATATTTTTACAAGCATAATAATATTATGGATATGATGTATAAATGCAAAACACATTATGAAAACGCAATGAAATAATGTATACCAATGTATATTATTATGCTTGTAAAAATATGTACATTTCTATGAACGCATGAGATTTATGTTTACAGTCAGAAGTGATTGAGTTAATCAGATGATCAATGCACACGAGTATAGGTGTGTCTACAACACCAAGTGAACAGTGCGCGACTGGATGAGTAACTGATATGAACATGCAATTCCCAAGCAGGATAATAAAATATATAAAGAGATTTTATCAGTCTGAATCTCTTCTCCCTGTCTCCTCCACATGCAGGACCCTTTCAATGCCTCTGCTTTTATAACTAACATCCGTTTTTCTGTTGCCGTTTTTCTTCTGTCAGTGTGTGACTATAAATGACCCCGCCTTCTCTATGACCATGATGCTGGTTTCCCCTATAATTTAGGGTAAGGGAAGCATACATTGCTAACCTCATGTATAGTCCACAATAACACTTAGGGGCCCATTAGGATGTCGGGCGGATTGCCCCCGCCAGGCTTGTCGGTAGCCATCGCCGGCCTGGCGGGGGCAATCCGCCCAACATCCTCTCCTTAATTCCCCCCGCCATATTAGTACGGCGGGGGGATCGCGGCGGCTGGGGCGGAAAAGGTTCAATATGGTGGCGGTGTCAGTATGACAACGCCAGCCATATTACAATGGGCCCGATCTGATGCCTTTCCATGGCGGCAATGCCGCCACGAAAAGGCATGCGGTCTTCACCTCGGGGGCCCCCTGCAGACCCCCATGGTGAAGGGAGAGTGGGGGGTGCACATGGGGGGTACCCCCCTGCATTTGCATACACAATGCGGCAGGCACCGCGCGGTGCCTGCCGCATTGCAAATGCAAATGCATACATGCATTCTTAGCATTGTGGCGGGCGGTGCTGAGAGCACCACCCACCTATCTAGTCAGTCTTCGAGGAGGTTGAGTCCGCCCAGGTGGCATTGTCCTACCAGGGTGGAGAGAGGACTCCCATGATGAAGCATGACACTAACAAGTGTGTGAGGTGTCCTCTACCATTAAGGATGACTTCTCTAAAGACAGGAATCTAAGATTTTAGTCCTGCAAAGTCTGCATATGTGCCAGAGCCAATAATTTTGGGAATCTGAGGACACAGCTCTGTTTATCACTGTCACCATACATTCACATTGTGTTGAATACCAAAATAAGACAACAAATCAGCATTCTGGTATTGGACTCTCACCAAGTCTTGGGCGGGGTTAATGGAGTTCCACTATGCAAAACTCTGCAAAGTGACCCAAAAACTCAGCCGCACTACGAGGAGTTCTGCAAGTGGCAGAGTGTGTTAGGTCATGCGGTTCACATTGATTTTTAGCGCCTGGTGTTTGTTCTGCGCTGTAAAATCAGAGTGAACAGCACCAAGCACAGCACAAGACGGCACTACTTCTTTTCTTGCCTCTTAAGTAGATTTTCTACCCAAGTGGCAGCTTTCTCAATGTGTAATGAAGGTTACTGAATGCAAGCAGTTGTGTCAATAAATTTAATCAGGAGGTGGATTGTCATTAGACATTGGCGAGCTACAGTGTTGAATAAAATCAGCTGAGAAGAGCATTGTAGAACTCCACGGAGTGCGAAAAACTCTGCAAACTCCATGAACAGAGCAGAGTTTACTACCCAGGCCTACTCTTACCCATTGTCTAGCAATTAGGTAATTCACATCAATATTTTTAAAAGTCTGTAATGTTCCAGGACTCTTGTCTTCACATGGCCTATATGGCCTATGGTACTGCCAACATATTGATATCCACACGGACATTGCAGAACATAGACCACATAATCCCCCCTGCGAGTGACAAACCTGTTAATGTGAAGATGTCTTACCAAAGCATAATGAGTACTCTTTCTGGTTGCTACTCCCTTTGCAGGCTTTACACCTGCCGCACTTTAGAAGCCATTCTGTCTTGCAGCCAACTCCCTCTGTCTGCCCATAAGCTAGTGTAGCTATGCACCAAATGGTCCCTCAAAGATTCAGATTTGTGGTTAGTCACTATGGGATGAGGTGGCATAACCCTACCGATGACCAGTTCTGACTTAACCTGGTGCCAACATCTGTTACGCATCTTTTTCAGTGCACCAGATTCACTGCTGTAAGTGGTGATCAGTCTGGCCTCTTGTGGGTTTTGCTGCGTCTTCCCTTTTTCATGGTTAACAAAATGTCCTTACATGCCCAGGCCACTTTATTGCTGGCAGATCTTAAAATCTTATATGAGTAACCCTTACCCTGAACTTGGAAGTCATGCACCTTTCTTCATCACTGAAACTCCAGGAAGGGCTACAATTTCGCTTGGCTCTCAATAATTCCGCATAATTGATACTCCACTTTAACCTGTGAGGACGGTGGCTGTTTGCATGCAGAATGCTATTGCCTGACATGCTCTTACATTATAGACTGGTTTGTATACTCTTGGTAACTATCTTGATCGACACATCAAGAAAGTCTTTCTCGGTGTGATTGTGTGTGAAAGCAAGGTTCAGGTCGTTTTGGGAAATATGTGTCAAATAGTTGAGTAGTTTGTGTTTGATACCCTCCCAGATCAAAAACAAGTTGTCACTATAGAGAGTCCAGAATGATGTGATTTGTCAACCCCTCATTTTCTTCCACCCACACATGCAGTTCTTCCTCCCACTCCATGAACATACAGGTGTATCTTAGAGCAAAGCAACTTCTGATAGCAGTCTCAACAAGTTAGTGGTATCATACATCATTGAACTCCAAAACTACTGAACTGATTTACACCAAATCACAAGAAGCACAATCCGAGGACCAAGATCTAGATTCCTGCTGAATTTGGTGTAATTCCATTCAGTAGTTTTTGTTGTAGCCCATTTTAGAGAAATCTATTGAAAATGCATGGGGATCTTGCGTTTTGAGACCCCCATTTTTCTCTGCCCACATGGAAAAGGTCACAAAAAAGATGGATGAATTCAGAATGGGTGTGAGCATGGTGTTGATGGGTTGCAGTTCTCTGGAGTTGGTGTGGAGTGGATAGGGGTCAAATGGGGCCCTTTCATGGTGTTGGTGGTTGTTTCTGGGGTGATTGCAGGCCATATGGTTAGCATTTAGTTCTTTGGAGAAGATGAGGATGTGTTTGTTGAGGTCTGTCGGGTCCGGTTGCGGGCTAAGGTTGCTGTAAATGGTGGTAATTTTGTTGCTGAAGAATTGAGAGAGATCATTGCAAAGGTCCTGTGAGGGAGGGATTGAGTTGGCGGCAGCTGAAGGTGGGTTTAAATATTTTTTAAAGGGGAAGATTTCATTGCTTCTGTTTGTGCTGGCATTGATAGGGTCCACTAGAGTCGTGCATTTGGTGGTGGCAGATTTGAACGTGCCATTGTCTGCATAATCCTGACTCATTGTCCTTGTGAGCTCCATTTATTTGTTTGTAGTGCAGTTTCACTGGTGTGAGTTCCTCCATTTACCAACTCATCTATCGGTTAAAAATAGTTTATATGTGAATAGGTATTGCTTGTGAAAACAAAGTCCTTCACCAGGATATAAATGAACACACTTGATACTCTCTGGTGGTAGAGGGAAAGTTTGTATTGTTTTGCATCAAATCATGTGCTTTTCTATAGTAATGAGGAAAATAGGTTAACAATGGACTCAATGATGAGGAAGTAGCAAGAATGAAAGTAATTATATCAAGGCATGACCAAGGAGGTCAAGATGGGGGATGCACCATAGTAGGGCTCCCGGCCAGCACACGCATTAGCCTTTTCATCCCATCGCATCAGCTGCATTTCTCGTTCTTGCTGTGATACAGAATGGTGGTGAACATCTACCCCTTATCGTGGGCCCTTGTAGGGGGGTCTTCTGGCAACGGAGGAGCTCAGTGGCTGGGAAAACATCTGGGCTGGATGAGACTTGTGGCCCTGGCCTGCCTGCACACGTATCTCCTGTCTCTATAGTGGTGAGTGGGGCCTGTGCTGGAAAGTGCGGCGTGGCCCTCACAGCTGCAGTAGTTCTTTTTCGGCAGGGAGAGCAGGCTGAGATGAGCTACAGCTCTTGGCTGAGTAGCAAGACAGCGGAAGTGGGCCTGGAAGTCGGAGGTGATTGGGGCGCTGGTGTGGGCCGGACCTGGCAGACCTTCCTGGCGCTGGGTAGGCGGGGTACTGATCCCGGTTCAGGTGCGGTGCCTTGTGTGTCCGCGTGGCTGGGCCAAGGCAGTTGCCGGCTCGGGCTGCGTGCCACAAACTGGCTGACGGGCCCCGGGTGCTGGTCCTCGGTACTGGTGTGGCTCCTGGGTGTTGTCTCTGCTCCGCTTTTGCCCCTGTAAGGGACATGGGAGAGCGGAGGACCCTGGTGGGTTGACGGGGCAAGGAGGGTGCGACCTGTTGATCTGCCTGGATGTGGCGCCGCGCTCTGGGCGCCCCCCGCTGAAGTAAAGTTGCCCCCTTTTTGGATACTATTGGACCAGTGGCAGCGAGGCCCCCTGGGGCGGGCTGAGAGCGGCTTAGTGCATCTGAGGCCCGCCGGTACCCCGGTACAAGTGCAGTGGAGGTTAGCTGACCGTGCCAGCAGGCCTGTGACGTTGTACAGATAAGGGGCGTTTGCAGAGTTCTGAGCCACAGAGAGGAGGCGTGAGAGGGCACTGCCCACAAGCTTGCAACAATGGGGAAATCTGAACCAAGGCAGGCGAAGCTGCAGTTTGACAATAGGAGGCAGAACCGGACTGCAGATGACGCGGGAGAACAGAGTTACTCCTCAGGTGCTTCAGGACAAGTGGAGGGGGCGGAAGATGACACAAGATCAATCCTCCTAGAACTGCGTGCCAGAATGAAAACTATAGATGACAAGATGGATGCTCTGGCAGTGGTATTTGACCTGGTTAAAAATAAAGTTGAGAAGCATGAACATAGATTGGACGTTCTCGAGAACAGAGTGTTGGATGAACATGACGCACAGGGGGAGGCCCGCACACAGTTGCTCCAGATGGAAAAAGTGCTAGAGGTGATTAGCGCCAAGAATGAGGACTTAGAAGCGTTTTCACGCAGGAACAATGTACGTATTCTTGGCCTTTCGTCAACCACGCCTATAAATAAAATGGAGCCCTCCATTGATGGACTGCTGCTTGAGCTATTTGGGCCGGCACTGTTGACGGTAATGATTGTAGAGAGGGCACATCGCTCACTGGGGTCACGGCGACAAACCGGGCGCACCTCCTAGGCCGATTATTGCAAGGCTCCTAAAGTATGCAGACCAAGACGCCATTCTGAGGGAAGCTAGAGACAAGGAGCCGGTGATGTATAAGGGGGACAAGTTGTCGTTTTTCCCTGATTATACACCTGCATTGCAAACAGAGAGGAGCAAATGTGTGCCAGTGAAAAAGCTGCTGAGAGAAGCGGCTGTACCGTATGCTAAGCTGTACCCGTTCAAGTTAAAGAACAACCAACGAAGAAGAGTCGCACTTTTTCATGGACGCTAAATCAGCGCTGAAGTTCACGAAACACATTTGTAAGGTGAAACGCAAACAACAGACAGTTGAGGTGTCCATGTTAGAATCGGGACTGGATGACACGGAGTGAGACTGTGGGGACCGCACTGACGACCAGTGGAGCTGATTGGGTGTATCGATTTGAAGCAGGACATGTGTATTGGTGGACTTGCATATGGGTGGGGTGATGGAAGGGGGGCCGCAGGGTCATTATTCTCAATACGGCTATATTGCTTGCTGGGTGGAATGCTATATGATTGTTGTACACATTTGTCAGGAGACAGGTAGGGGGGCGAATATTGATTCTGGTAACCGCATTCCGGTGCAAGTTCACGTACCGAGCATCACCCTGCTGTGGGTGTTCCCCTTATGATGCCTGGGGTAGCTAGGGGCGAGGGTATGGGGATGAAGGGTACATGTTACCGACCTGATTGGGAGGTTGGAGTGGGTGGAGGGTGGGGGGGATGGTGTGGGGAAGAATGGGATTGTTTGCTTTGTGTTTTTTTTGTAGGCAATCTTTGGTGGTTATTTGCTTGAGCGTTGAGGGGCTGCCGACAAGTCTCACTATTACTGGCCCCCCTTTAGTTTTGGATCTGTCCAGGTGGGTTATGTGCGCTGAACTGCTTAATGGCAGGTAGATGTAGGCTGTTAACTTGGAATGTGCGTGGCCTCAACTCTCCCAAAATAGTACGGCTGGTGATTGCGTACTTAAACAGACACCTGATACACATCGCTTTATTGCAAGAAACACACCTGACCCGACACACGGAGCAGGAGGCAGCGGGTCACTGGGTGGGCATCCGACTGGCCACATCTTATTCAACGTATGCAAGAGTTGTGCTGATCTTGGTCAAAAAAGGGGACTTCACCCCGCTGCACACTTACACGGATGACGAGGGGAGATGAGCGATGGTATGTGGCAAGCTGCATGGTGCACTGATATTGGATGATCGGCATGTGTGGACCGCATATGTGGACAATTGCGAGAATGGCTGGCCTCTCCTGTGGTTTGGGGGGTGGGACTTGAATACGTACCTGAATGTGGCCCTGGACAAATCCAGCCCAATATCGAATTGTACTCCTAAATTGGATATGCGCGTAGTGAGAGCTATGGAGGAATTTGGGCTGTATGATATTTGGAGAGAAAGACACCCGCAGGTGAGAGAGGGCACGCATGCGACGCCTGTGTATTGAAGTTGGTCGCGGTTGGATTATTGGTTGATTGGAGTAGAAGTGATGGATTGGGTTCTGGAGGTGACTCCTATGGCTCGGACGTTATCGGACCACAGCCCGGTGATGCTGGAGGTGGCTGTCCCGGGGGCTGTGTGGCAACCTTTTACTTGGAGGCTTCGCTCTGAGGCATTACTTGATCAAATTTTTGATTCAACTGTGAGGGAAGCTATAGTACAGTATTTTGCACTGAATAAGGGGACAGTGGAGGAGGCTTCTACACTGTGGGAGGCCTTTAAGGTTACCATTAGGGGAGATTGCATAGGAACGGCTCCAGGCATTTTAAACGACATACGCACCCAGATCCAGAACACTGAAAGTAGACTGGGCGAGTTGGAGAGGGAATATTCGGTCACCCCTGAGGCATATTGGCCCGCATACAGGAATTATTTAGAGATTATGAAGACCTGGCTGACACTGAGATAAAAAATATGTCCGGGAGACATACAGCACAGCGCTATGGGGAGGTGGGGAGTCCAGGCCATAAACTAGCGTTTAAAATAAAGAAACAACGGGACCAGCCTCGAGTGGACAGGATAGTTGATGATCAGGAGGGTGAGCATTACAGGCCGGAGAATATTGTGGAGCAATTTCGTAGCTTCTATGAGGAACTTTTCAGGTCTCGCAGCGCTGTCACAGACCAGGAATTTGAGGTGTACCTAGATGATATAGCGTGTGCTTGGCTCTCTGATGTGCAGAGGAAATATTTATGTCTACCTTTAGACGAGCAAGATATAAAGATGGCAATGGCGGCGTTAGCCAACGGAAAAGCACCTGGCCCAGATGGGCTCACAGTTGAATTCTATATGAAGTATGCCAACTTGCTTGCCCTGTATCTGTTAGAAATGTATGCTGCGGCGTATGAGATCGGGGTATTGCCTCCTTCCCTGAGAGAGGCCTTGGTCATCATGCTCCTCAAAAAAGATTAGCCGCCGGAGAACTGCGAGTCCTATCGTCCGTTGTTGCTTATTAACATCGACACCAAGATCCTGGCAAAAATCTTGTCAACAGAGCTGCAGCCGTTGCTGAAGGGGCTGGTGTTGAACGATCAGGCAGGCTTCATTCCGGAAAGGTCTACCTCCCACAATCTTGCACGATTATCTCTATGTTCTTGGACCCCAGTCTGGAGGCGGCGGCGTGCTGCTGGATGCGGCCAAGGCATTTGATTCAGTGGAGTGGTCCTATATGTATCGAGTGCTGCGGCGTATGGGCTTCCCCCACTCTTTGTCCAGTGGATCACTGTGCTTTATGCGACACCGACTGCGAGGGTATGGGTGGGGGAGCTGACATCTGAGCCTTTTTGCATTGAGAGAGGCACTTGGCAGGGCTGCCCACTGTCGCCGTTGCTGTTCGCGATAGTCCTGGAACCGCTTGCCTGTGTGATACATCAAAGACATAGGGAAACAGCACTTAATTTTAATTACAGGCCGGTGGCGATCTCGCTATATGCTGAAGACATGGTTCTCTTTGTGCGGGAACCGGCTAAATATACTTGAGAGTATGTCCGGTTTGGTTATATATCGGGACTCCATATTAATTGGGGTAAGTCGTACATCATTCCACTTACAGAGTGCACCACCGAACCCAGTATGGAGTTTCCACTACTGTGGGAGACAGACCCAGTAAAGTACCTGGGAGTTTGGATCCATCGTGATCCGGTAGTTGTAGTCCGCAAGAATTATGGCAGGGCATGTTCGAAATTGGAGGATTGTGTAGACATTTGGATCGTGCTGCCACTCTCGTTAGCGGACCGAATAGCGCTGGTCAAGATTGTCGTACTGACGCAGTTCCTTTATTTGTTTGTGAATATTCCAGTGGCGCTCACGAAAGCTTTTTTCAAGAACCTTCGCAGCCAGTTGATCCGACTGGTGTGGGAGGGCAGGGTAGCGAGAGTACAGTGGTCGACTCTCACGAGGGGATATGAGAAAGGCGGTTTTGCTGCCCCAGATTTCTATGCGTACTATTTGAGTGCGCAGGCCCAGTATGCTTATTATTGGTACAAACCCCACGCTTTTACACCGCATGTTGTGGTTGAGGAGGGGGATGCTTCTCCGATTCCGCTCCATAGCATAATTACTCATACCACACGTGGCACTCCCAAGTCGGAAATAACTGCGGTAGACACCACGATTGTGGCCTGAAATAATATAGGGCACTTAGCGCGAAAGCTTCCGCTCTACGCCTCGCTCATGCATTTAGAATACCATGCTGCCTTGTCGGTCACGCACGAGAGCCCCTCTTTGAGAATGCTGAGCGAAGCCGGGATTCTGCATATGCGTGACATTTATCCGCAAGGGTCGATCATAGAGCCTGAGGCGCTGCAATATGTCAGTAACCAATCTCTGCTATTTCGCTTTGCGGTACATAGACTTCATCACACAGCCCACTCGCATTATCTCACATATCCGCAGGAACCGCCGAGCTACTGTCGTTACAGTTTGTGATATCTGCTCCTACAAATAAAAAACTGGTGTCCCGACTGTAAAGTTCAAGTTCAAGTTAAATTTTGTATAGCGCACTACTCAAGGCGCTTGAGGGAGGGGGGGCGCGTTACTTATCGAATATCCAAGTTTTGAGTTGTTTTCCGAAGGAGAGGTGGTTCTGTGTTAGGCGGAGGTGGGTGGGGAGAGAATTCAAGGTTTTGGCCGCTAAGTAGGAGAAGAACCTTCCCCCCATGGTGGATCTTTGAATGCGTGGAATTGCGGCGAGGGCTTGATTGGACGATCGTAGTTGGCAGGTGGGGGTGTAAAAGGTCAGGCACGTGTTGAGGTATTTGGGTCCTAGGTCGTAGAGGGCTTTGTGTGCGTGGGTGAGGAGACGGAACGTTATTTTCTTGTTGACGGGGAGCCAGTGGAGGTCTCTCAGGTGACCGGAAATGTGAGCTTGGCAGGGAATGTCAAGGATGAGTCTGGCTGAGGCGTTCTGGATGCGTTGGAGTTTTTTCTGTAATTTGGCTGTTGTTCCGGCGTAAAGGGTGTTTCCGTAGTCCAGTCGGCTTGTGACCAGTACATCGGTGACCGACTTTCTTGTTTCGGTGGGGATCCAACGGAAGATTGTTTTGAGCATACGTAGGATGTTGAAGCATGATGATGAGATGGCGTTGACTTGTCTGGTCATCGAGAGGGAGGAGTCATGGATGAAGCCCAGGTTACGTGCGTGGTCCGTTGGTTTGGGTGCGTTGCCCAAGGCCGGTGGCCACCAAGAGTCGGCCCAAACGGAGGGGGATGATCCTAAGATGAGGACTTCCGTTTTGTCCGAGTTCAGTTTTAAACGGCTGTTCTACATCCATTCAGCTACTTCTTTCATCCCTTCGTGTAGGTTGGTTTTGGCGGTGTTTGGGTCTTTGGTGAGGGAGAGGATCAGCTGGGTGTCGTCTGCATAGGAGATGATGTTGAGGTTGTGTTGGCGCGCGATGGATGCTAGGGGACTCATGTATACCTTGAAGAGGGTGGGACTGAGTGATGATCCTTGTGGTACGCCGCAAATGACTTCAGTGGCTTCCGATTTGAAAGGGGGGAGGCGGACTCTCTGGGTTCTTCCGGCGAGGAACGAGATGATCCAGTCCAATGCTTTCCTTGTATTCCGACGTTGCTGAGGCGTTGTATAAGGGTGCTATGACAGACTGTGTCGAAGACTGCGGAGAGGTCCAGTAGGATGAGGGCAGCTGTTTCTCCATTGTCCAGTAGAGTTCGAATGTCGTCAGTTGCTGCGATGAGGGCGGTCTCGGTGCTGTGTTTGGCTCGGAAGCCGGACTGTGATGGGTCGAGGGAGCCGTTGAATTCGAGGAAGGCGGCGAGTTGACTGTTGACGGTTTTCTCAATGACTTTGGCAGGTATTGGGAGGAGCGAAATGGGGCGGTAGTTTTTTAGTTCGGTGGGGTCTGCTCTGGGTTTCTTCAGGAGGGCGCTGAGTTCGGCATGTTTCCAGCTTTCCGGGAAGGTAGCGCAGTTGAGGGAGCAGTTGATAACATCACGGAGATGGGGTGCGATAATGGAGTCTGCTTTGTTAAAAATGTGGTGGGGACATGGGTCGGTTGGCGATCCAGAGTGGATGGAGTTCATCAAGCGGATGGTGTTTTCACTGGTGATTGGGTTCCAGGTGCAAAGGTTGTTGGGGGGGTTTGGATCGGAGGTGGGTGGGGTGGACTGGTCGCCAAAGCTGTTATGTATGTCAGCGATTTTGTTGTGGAAGAACGAGGCTAGAGAGTCGCAGAGGTCTTGAGAGGGAGTGATGTCGTTGGTGCCGGCGGTGGGGTTGGTAAATTCTTTGACGATGTTGAATACTTCTTTGCTGTTGTGGGCATTGTTGTCGAGTCGGTCCTTGAAAGCTGATTTCTTGGTGGATCGGATCAGCTGGTGGTGTTTGCGGGTGGCGTTCTTGAAGGTGGCCAAGTTGTCAGTGGTTGGGTTTTTTCGCCAGGTTTTCTCGAGCATGCGTTGATCTTCTTGGATTTCTTAAGGTCGTCATTGAACCAGGGGGCTTTTTTGCTACCTTGCTTGATTTGATGGTTTTTCAAGGGTGCTAATTCATTAGCGCTATTGGTGATCCATTGTGTGAGGTTGATGGCTGCTTGATTTGGGTCCAATGATTTGGCAGGAGGGTTTTGGTAAAGCGATGTGAAGAGCTGGTCGGTGGTAATTTTGTTCCAGTTTCTGCGGGGGATTGGTTGTGGGTGGTTGTGGGTTGTGGTCTTTTTGTAATTGAAGTGAACGCAGCTGTGGTCCGTCCAATGGAGTTCTGTGGCGTGATTGAAGGAGACGTGCTTGCTGGAGGAGAAGATTGGGTCGAGCGTGTGCCCGGCGTAGTGGGTGGGGGTGTCTACAAGTTGTTTGAGTCCTAGATTGGCGAGGTTGTCCAGAAGGGAGGTGGTGTTGCTGTTGTTGTTCTTTTCCAGGTGGAAGTTGAGGTCTCCTAGTAGAATGTAGTCCTCGGAGGGGAGGGCGTGTGGGCTGATGAAGTCGGCGATGTCTTCGCTGAATTGTGTGTGGGGTCCCGGGGGTTTGTAAATGAGGGTACCTCTGAGTGTGGTCTTAGGGTCGGTGTGGATCTGGAAGTGAAGGTGTTCGGCGGTTGCGAGGTTGTCGTCGGAACTGGTCGTGATGCGGATGGTGTTCTTATGGACGATGGCGATGCCTCCTCCTGTTTGGTTGATGTGGTCCTTTCGGATGATCTTGTAGTCATCCGGGATGACTATGGCGATGTCGGGCGCTGATGAAGTGTTCATCCAGGTTTCTGTAAGAAAGGCGACGTCCGGCGTTGTGGTGTCTAGTAGGTTCCATAGTTCAGTGGCGTGTTTGTGGACCGATCGGGTATTGAGCAGGATGCACTTCAGGTGGTTAGTGTCGGAGCTCTGTTTGGAGTGTGTGGGTTTGGCGAGGATCCTGATGCAGTCGAACTTGCAGGAGTGGCAGGTGAAGGGTCCATGGGTGTGTCCTGGGGCGGCTTGATAGCAGTCTGGGAGACGGCCGGAGTTGAGTGCTGAGAGGGTAGCGGTGTCGTATGTAATGCGGGTGGAGATTTTGCGGGGACCAGGGGGTCTGGCGCTGGGCGCGGTCCAGGCGCGGACGGGCGTAGACGGGCTTACCTTTGGCGCACCTTCGGCGGCATGGGGCGCGACAGCTGCGCGTCTGTTGCTCTGACATATGTAGATAGTGGAGGGGGGCGGAGCGAGGGAGGAGCAGCTGGGAGGCGGGAGCGGGGTGGAGAGAAGGGCTATGAGGCACAACAACAACAAAATGGCAGCAAAAACAAAAGTGAAACAGGGCGAGGTTGGGGCACAGTCTGTGATGTCGCTAAGATATGGGCAGTGGCACCGGCACAATCGGGCACAAATGATTTATCAAGCAATGCGAGCAGTGCAATACAATGTAGCTCTATGATACCAGTCAGCTCCAAATGATAATGCAGGCAATGAGAGGAATGAAAAACAATATAGCGCTACAATACCGCAAATAATAATGCCAGCAATGCGAGCAATGCGCAAATTAATTATTAGCAGCAGTGAGCACAATGAGCGGAATAGCGCTACGATACCAAGTGCCCGATAAAAGTTGGAAACGGTGGAATGATTGTTTGCCTGCCCCCATCACTGAGTAAAATTGGATGCATATTTGTGTCTGACAGGGAAACTCACTATGAATGGTAACCTTTGGATAATTCATTTTAAATATGTATGTCAAGTAAATCATACTCCAGCGAGGTTACATAGGTTTGGTTTGCGTGAGACTGCGTGTTGTGATAGATGCGGGCGGGATGGGGTGGATTTTCTCCATTTGGCCTGGGGCTGTCAAAGGGTAAGTGAATTCTGGAGCGCTTTAATAGATAGCATACAGGAGATGGTGGTGGTGGATGTGCAGTGTATCTCGGCAGTGTGTTTGCTCTGCTGTGTGCCACATGTTCGAGGAGAGGTTGGCACCTTTGTGAGATTGGCACTACTGCTGGCGGCTCGTAGAGTGGCCATCACGTGGGGTGGTAGATCTAGACCTACACTGAAGGCTTGGCTGTCAGACCTAGTTTATTGTAGGGACTCATGCGGAGGAGCTGCCGGTCACATCGTGACCTAGAGACATCTGGGAACCACTAAGAGTGTATTTGCTCAGTAGAGCGGTGTGATGACCTCCATGAATCACTGCTGGGGGAGGGGGGGCCTACACGCTACAGAGAGATCGAGGAGAGGTGCATCTGCACAAATTTGGATTGTCTGGAGGGGTAACCGGTATTTGAAACAACGCTGTGGTGATTTTTGAGAACTGCCTATTGTTGCTTACACAATTTTCTTTGTAGTTTAATTGTTTCGTTTTTTTCTTCTTTTTTTCTTAATGTTGGTATTATTGGCTAAAAAGGTCGCAGGCCTAGGATACAATTTGGTGTCCATGACAAGTGGTTAGGACATGGCAGACATATGCGTGATCTCAATCATCCTCTGCTTTTTTCCTTATTTTGATTATTGTTTCATGCAATCGCATTTTGTATGTGATATTGAGATGGAATGTCGTTTTTCATTTGTTTCTTTTGTGCTTATGGAAAAGAATAAAAATGTTAAAAAAATAAAATAAAATGAATGCTGTACACCTACGAACATCCAATGAAGGGGAATCTGGATGTCTGCTCAATAATCTTTTGTATCCTGATTCTCAAACTAATATTTTTTTGCACTACCTTAACTTCATCTGTAGATTTTACTTTGTATTAGGTCCAATGTATTTCTTCACCCGCACTTTGAGGTGCCTGTATGTCCAGTTATTCTACGCTTTGTAATAAACCAACTAAACTTAATTGGGATTTTGTTATTCTTAAGAGTCGTGGTAAATTGAAACTGAAATGATCGATCTGCTTACAATTTCTCACCCTCTACGCTTTCATGCTGAGAAAAAGAACCATTCACTCAAGGTTCCAGAGCAGATCTAGAACATGTAACCTGGCTCCTTCAGTTGGTAGCAGAGTAGGATGGTTCTTACATGAAGCAGGGGAAGAATCTAGAAAATCTAGAAAAGATCTAAATCCACAAAACAGAGTCCAATGATCGAGAACGAATAGTGACAGACTGTGCGGCGAGAGCAGCGGTGAATGGAGGAGTGAATATCAATAGGGATGCGTTGTGTTTTAGTTCGCCAGAGAGGTGTGATTGCGTGATGTCTGGCGGAGTTTGTGTGAAAAGTCAAGAGAATGTGGTTTCGGGCTGGATGTCATCCAAAGATTGAAACTTGACTTTTAGGTCCTGAAGTAGGCTAAGATCTCAGGATTATGGAATGGTGTAGAAGACACCATTGTTCTTGTGATTGTCTGACCACAGATTTGAGTAGTTGTCGTGAGACATCATCGGTAGTTCTACCTAAGACAGGGAACTTGTGGGAATGGGACGTGTGGTAATCGTGTGGTAAATCTTGTGTAAAGGGTTTGGCTATACAGATTCAGGTGGCCAGTGCAGGTCGAAGTTGAAGGTCGCTGTGTGTGAATGCTTTTGGGTGATTGAATTCTATCAATCATGGAGTTGTGATTGCATGAGTGAACATGGATAGAGAAATTGTGCAGGAGGGTGATTGCTTCAAGGAGGAAAAGGGTGACGTCAGGGTGTGCTGAGCTGTGATAGGTCGGTTGGTGTAACGCCGTGCTAGAATTGGGTGGTAGTCATCAGGAAGTTGTGATTGAGAAAATTGTCTATTGAAGGGAATATTGATCTAATCATGCAATGTTTTAGGGTGTAGCGAGATTTGTTCAGGGGAGATCAGGGAGTTCTTATTCGAGTGGGTGAAGATGCACCACCCGAGGATACTCCAGAACATTATGTGGTGACAAACGTAGGACTCCATACCATAGTTTAGTGACAAAATTGGCATAGAATCACTGAAAAATAGGGGATTTGGCATTTCCATGGTATGGCTTATTTCGATTGGAAGTGTTGTAAAAGTTGAGGGGAGTGATGTCTTCTCTACGGCCTCTACCTAGACCAACACAGTTTGAGGCATTAGATGCATGGATGCAAGCAGCACATGCAAAGAACAGTGAGAGATCCCATGGAAAGATGTAGAAGCAAATTAAGGCATATCAGGCTGCACAGTGGGACGCACAACGTAAAACATGAAGAGTAGACACCATTGAGGGTGATAGGATTTACCCGATGCTGGTGAGAGAGGGAAATACTCAGGATAGGTATGGAGGAAAAAATGAATGAACATTTCAGTGGCAGGTAATGTGTACAAAAACAGATTTAAAATATTATCAATTTTCAGTTTCTTATCTGAAAAATCTGGTGTTGTGTGGTTCAACCACAGAAGGCATCTCAACAACAGTTACTCAAGTAGTAGCTGTCAATCTTTATCAGTAGATGAAGAGGGGCTAGCTGCAGGGCCAACTGGGAACCTTGGGGCATATTACCAAGCAATAGCGATAATTATCGCTATTGCTTGGTTAGCGTGAAAAAATTAACGCTGAGCTGCGGCGATTTTTATCGCAGATAAACCTTGGTATTACTAAGGTTTATCGCAAATGCGATAAAAATCGGCCGCAATGCATGAATATCGCTGAAAAGTCAGCGATATTCATGCATTACCGAGCAAATGCTCTTAGCCATGTTATCCACCTCCCATTGGATAACATGGCTAAGAACTGCTCAGGGCAGGTGTTAGCTTTTGGAGATATTCGTGCTTAGCGCGAATATCTCCAAAAGTTGGTAATAGGAGATAGCGATGTTAGCGACTGTTTTCAGTCGCTAACATCTTGGCACGCCCACTTTGCATGTCATTAGTGATAAATATCACTGACATGCAAAGTGGGGCCCAAGATGGTCGCTATCTCCTACTAGCTGTCGCTAACTGGTGTTAGCGACAGCTAGGTAATAGGGAGATAATTTTATCTCCGCTTTCTTGGCTTTTAAAGCCAAAAAAGCGAAGATAAACCCCCTTGATAATATGCCCCCTTGTTGCTAGGCTTGTACTCATATACCCCAGGATGCTGGAGACAGAGAAATGAAATGAGATCAGTTCCAGGAGGGAAGGAGCGCTGAGATAGGAACCAAAAACAGCCCTGTCCAATATGTTCAAGCCAGCCCTTGTCACCCCTTCTACTTTTCCACCTATTCATTTGCTGTTTCTTACCTTCTTAATCAATTCTCTCTTCTCCAACCCTGATTGCTCCACTTTCTCTTTCTTTACCATTTCTCTCTCTTTGTTGTCATCCCTTCCCACACCGACTGGTTTAATGAAGTGACAGAGGAGCCAGCAGCGCCCATAAGACTTAAAAAAACTAGACTCCAATGGCCCTGGCCCACCAGAGAAATACTCACTGAGATAAAAGGCAAATGTGTAGTTTCAAATATACAAAATAGGTAGGTAACACTAGAGAGGGTATTTAAAGGGATAAGATGGAGAGCAATAGAGAACAGATACTGTCTCTAACTGCAAGCTTCCATCTGTATACATTTTGCTCCAGTCTTCAAATTCCAAGTTCTTAAGAGCTCTCCATGTAAATCATCCTGGTGGCCAACAGACTATGCACCAATGTCCATCCCCAGTGACACGCCAAAAACCTCAGCATCATCTTCGAAAGGGAAACAACCTTTATAACGCAACTTTTACAACGCACTACCATTACAACAAAACTTTTTCAACGCAACATCCATTACAACGCATGCATTTGCAAGGCAACCATTACAATGCATGACACTACAACGCACACCACTACAACGCATGCCATTACAACACAGTCATTACAACGCATAGCATGACATTACATAGTACCCTTACACTATCCAACACTTACCCTACTGTTGCACCCCCTGGAGTTAGAATAGTAATTTTTACCCCTACACCATCCAACACTTACCCTACTGTTGCACCCCCTGGAGTTAGAATAGTAATTTTTACCCCTACACTATCCAATACTTACCTTACATGCAATGTAATGTTATGCGTTGTAATGGTACGCGTTGTAAATGTAGTATGCGTTGTAGTGGGATGCGTAGTAAAGGTAGTTTCAAAGAATTCGTTGTAATGGCATGTGTTGTAATGGTATGCGTTGTAATGGATGTTGCAGTGTAAAAAATGCGTTGTAAAGGTAGGCGTTGTAAAAGTATGCATTGTAACGTCATACATCCTCTTCGAAAACAGACTTGCGATGGCCAAACAATTGAACACCGCCACCTCCTCTGGCTTCTTCCTCCTGTGTATGCTCCACAAAATATTCCTTTGGCTCCACACCAGATGCATGGATACCCAGGCCCTACGCTGGCATTATGAATTAACTAATTCAAAGACTCTAGACCACTGAGAACGTCACCCACCAGACTCATTCTCAACATCCCCCAAAGAGCAGACATCAATCTCCACCTCAGAGAGCTACACTGGCTAACAATACAGAAACAATGCCAACTCAAACTACTCGGCCAAACACACAAAGCCCTCCACAAAATCGAACCTACCTACCTCAACCACAACTTCAACTTCCACTAACCCACCAGGCATCTACATTCAGCCACACTCCACCTCACACAAATACCTTGCAATCACAGAAATAAATCAGGAGGACGCTTCTTCTCCAACATTGCTGCCATATCCTTGAATGGCCTTCCACACCAAATCAGGACCTCTCCATCCCTACTTGAGCTCAGCATGGAACTGATGACCTGGCTATTCAACTAGGGGCCCAATCGGCCTACTCAGCTACTTCAGTGCCTGGATATTCCTCAAGTAATAAGCAGGCTATACAAATTCTCATAACATAACTTAGCAAGTTCTTGAGTGCTAAGTTACAATACATTTCTCCACTTCAGAAACAAACATACTTTTCACCACTTCAGAAACAATCAAGATACTAAACATGGTACATTTTATACATGAAGCAAATAACCTAAACACACAATAAATTAAGCCTATTTCCACAGAAGAAATAATTCAAGTAACCAGTTCTGATGAAAAGAACTTTTGGTGTTATCCTCCATCCCAGAGTCCACGTCCACCTTCCTCATTAACTCATTACCGCACTTTGCACCATGGAGTGTTACCCTATCCTCTTGGAATCACATTTCACTACTCTACTCATATTCCACACTCTACTTTCCTGCATCTTAAGAACTACTTCAGCCACCATCACAGGACATCTGAGTTTTAAATGGGGAGCCTTTCCAGTAGGCACCTTTCCTACAACAAAGCCCCTTACTCTTGTGTTTGTCTGCCCAGCTACTTTTCGTCTGTCAAAACACATTTTGCTTTTATACATCTTCTTCTCTTTCACCTCTTTGTTCTATTTCATCCAACCTGTGGATAATGTAGCATTAACTACCTTTCCTCTGAAAAGGTAAAATACAGATTTGCTGGTGTAACAATGTGGAGAAACTCCAATAAATTTCATCAAACACAGACCACTGATATATACTTTCAAGACATCATTAAACCTCTTAACTACTCAATTCGATTCAGGATGATATAGTAATTTATTTATGCTTGATACTTCTCTTTTCCCATTTTTCTGGAGGACGATTGCACTCCATTTTCAGTTAGTAATTAGTGGGAAGCCCGCACGTCAGAAAATTGGTCATATAATCGTATTACTCTGCTGTTAGTTTGATCTATGCTGGCTTCAAATTTAGGACAACTGGAGGACAAATCAATTAGTACAATAATATAAGTAAGTTACCGAACACCCTGTGCGGGACCCAGAATATCCAGACTGACTTTCTCTCATGGTTTCTGTGTAAGATCCCTACTCACCTTGAGAGGAACATGGACCTCATAACCTTGTTTGCTCAATTTACACAGTATGAAATCTCTGTCAGTTGTTTTTACCAGAAGTTCTAATCCTAGTCATAAACATTTACTCCTTATGCTTTCTCTGGTTTCACTTATCTCTAAATAGCCCTTATGAGCCATGCCCACCAATCTAGACCTCATATCACATGGAGGAATCAATTTACCTCCCCAAACATCAGTCCATCTGCCACAGCTTGTTCAGCAGAAATTCTTCAGGGGTTGCTCTGCAGGCCTTCTCAGTCATTTCACATACAATTGGACATTTACTTAAGGCACCAACAATGAAACTCAGGGGTGGGATCATGCTGTGGTGGAAGAGTGCAGAGGGATATATAAAGCCGAATTGGACTGTCTGAAGGCCGAGCTAAAGGAGGAGGCTTGGAGGAAGCTCATTGAGACCTGTACCATGAAAAATAGTAACCAGATCTGGAGTGTTGTTAACTGTCCGTTATTGTCAGGGGAAAATTATGAGGCCCTTGATGTACACATTATAGAAATAGAATGGCTTAGCTATTTCCAGGAAATTTTTAGTAGTACAGAAGATGCCCTTTTAGCGGGTTGGTGGAGGAAAGTCTTCCCTTGTGATCACAACTGATGAAGTCAGCAAGGGTATAGCAGGGCTGTCTATGAATAAAGCGCAAGGACCCAATGGTATCTCTCCGGACCTTCTTCTATCCAACCCTCAGTTATGGGTGCCAATCCTCACCAATGTCATAAACACTGCAATTCGAGTGGAATTGCCAAGCACCTGGTCCATGTCCACCATCATCCCAGTCTTCAAAAAAGGTAATAGGGACAACAACTTTTGTTATAGGCCCATATCCCTATTGAATTCATATGTGAAAGTGTTGGGTCGTGTTTTGTTGGATAATTTGTCCTCATGTGCGGATGATAACCGGGCACCGCAGAAGGACGTAGGTTCCAAGGAGGATCCAGACCGGGAATACCGGTCTGTATCTCTGCCAGGTGACCCAGGAAGGCTTCAACAAAAAAAGCCTATCAATGCTAGAGGGAATCCCCCTCTAACACATAAACGCACTTTAGGGCGTGCGACACATTGATTTAAATTAACACAATCACTATAATTTAGTTTTCTATAGTTTAATTGCACTTCTTCACATACTATAAGGTCCTGAGGAAAGCCAGTTTTAATAATAAGGCCTGGCTGAAACATGCCAACCACACAGGATGCAGGAATTCGTAATTTAACTCCACCGCATCCGTTTGCCTTTTAACTGCTAACAGGGGCCCAGAAATTAAACTTAATTTATCCCTCGGGTACTGGGACTTTCCTGTATGGCATATAAACTTTCACTTTCTCACACTTTTTTCACTGCACACTCAGCAAGAATACCAGCTCCGCAGTAACATCTGGCGTCGCAGCACACCTGGGACACATTCGGTGTCACTGTGGTGGGCCCGATGATGAAGCATGCCGCCGACTAGGTCGGTGGGTGAGGGCTTCATGAAAAACTCAAGCGGTTTCCTTTCTTCCGAAAACGTACAAGTCTGAGTCTTCTTACTTCCTAAATACATAAATGGTACTGGTCCTTTTTGATAGAACGGATGATAACAATATCTTAACCAACATACAATACAGTTTTTGTCAAGGGAGGTCCACAATCGACCAATGCTTAAACCTGTATATGATTGCCAACAAGTATACCATTGCTCGATCAAGTAGTATACATCTTGCCTTTATGGACCTGTCCTCCGCCTTTGACCACATCAACAGAATTAAGTTATGGCAAAGCTTATTGAGCATGGGTGTGGATAAGGAGATCGTCTTTTTCCTTCGTGAACTTAATAGGGACACCAAAGCCTGGTTACCCTTCAATTCCCAATCCAGAGAGGGGTGTGACAGGGCTGTATACTAGTCACATTTTTATTCAACCTATATATTAACAACCTGGAGAAGGTACTAGTCGACACTCAGGTAGACTGCCCACAGGTGGGCCAGCGAGGTCTGCCGGTACTATTATACGCTGACGATGCTGTCCTCATGGCTAGGACAGCGAGGGGTCTGCAGACCCAACTCGACTCCTTTGTGAAGTTCATGGAGGACCAGGACCTGTTAGTCAACAATTCGAAGTCATATGTGATGCAGGTGGGGCCAAGTGCAAAGAAGTCCTTCAACTTCAAGGTAGGTCCTACATCAGTCCCTAAGACCAGGGCCTTTTCTTACTTGGGAGTCATGCTGGACGCTAAACTAAATTGGAGCCCCCTAAGAAGCAAAAAGAAAGGAAGGGGCATTCCTAAGGGCTAATGCAGCAATCCTTAACTTTTCTTTGCTTTGCTGCGCTGTTGGGTAAAAAACCATTAGGTGCTATTTTGTAAATCTATAGAGCCAAGTGTCTAGCGCAGGTTACTTATGGCAGCAAAATCTGGAGTTATACTTCAGTTGATGAGCTACAAAGAATTAAAAATAGGTTTTTAGACGACTCCCTTGTGTACCCCAGGGAAATCCTACTTTTACTGTACACAAAGAATTGGGTATGCCCTACCTGTCAGATGTGCTGTCATGTCGTCCATTATCTTATTAGCTTAAAATGTGGGGGACCAAGGGGACTGCTCTACATATAGACATCATAAGGGATTGCATGGCCCTTGATTATGCCCATCATATCCCCTAGTTGAAGTATATCCGGGAAGGGTTTAGAACTTTTGGAAGGGAGGATCATTTCAGGGACCTCCATTCAATCAGTAGGAAGGATTTACCATGGGTCAAGGAGCACTTTTTTAGATTCCGTGCAGTAAGAAGGGAGGAGTGTGAGGTGATGAAGCCCAGTGTACGTAAATATATCATTCTGAAAATCGTTCGATCTAAGGAACCGTATCTCCTTGAGCTCATTAACACTTATGACTGCTTCTTACTGACACCGTTTTGTTTTGAACTATTTTTCCTTCTCCTTGCCCACCCTAGAGGGAGCAGCAAAGGTGAGATCCTGCCACCATGCGGTTGTGATCGTAAGTCCCCCTAGGACATGTTCCACTTTTTAATGTTTTACAGTTATTATGAGGTGCCAAGGAAGACCTACATTATCCCAATTTTAAAATAGCAAATGTTAAACAAGTGCGTCCGCTTTACTTTTTTAGCTATGCTCTCAGGGCCCATGTTATGGTATGTCCTGGATGGATTTATAATTAGTATTTTTGTCAAATGGGTGTTTGATAATCACATATGTAAATTGTCAATTGCTGATTAACTGGTTGGGAGCTCTTTTTATTGTTGTATCTTTGACTTTCATGGTTTTGATCAGAAAAGCCCAGTAAAGTTTATTTTTGATTGATTGACTGATTGAATAAATGGGCAGTATGTCACTAGTGAGCTGTGATAGCAAAAAACACTGACATATCTCAGGGGGTTTACTTGGATTTTGGAAAACTCTACTTTCACAATTGTTAGCTTGTTGGAGTTGAGGAGGGCGCCATTTTAATATTATACTTGCGTACATGGGTAAATTCATGGTTAAATAGTTATCTAATATAAGCTTTCGTGTTCCTACTGCTTTTACTGATTTTTCCCTAGTGCACATTCTCTCCTCTAAAAACCTAACTGGAGTAATTTCCAATTTTGCACCAAACTAGGAGTGAGACATTCACCTTCATCAGTCATATTTCTATTGCATAAAGGTCCTTTTTGTCCAATGTCTACAATATTTAAAAAAAGAATATGCTCTAGAATGGAATGGAAAAATATAAATGGATGAAAATGCTGCTGCCAAGGGCAATACCTGTTGTTAAAAGCCCTGAAGTCAAGTTATAGGCCCGAGCTCCAGGCGATGGTCTAATATGATGGTGAGGGCCTTTAACCCCAGGTATTGCCCGAGGCAGAAGGCTCTATGGCTATTAGAACAGTCCACTTACTAATGTTAGAATGTTCTAAATTAAAATGGTAGAAACAGAAAAAAAAAACTGGAATGTTGGCGCAAAAGACTTAGGCCAACCGTTGTAAGCCCAGAGCCACTCCTGTTTTCAATAACACTCCCAAAAGTCCAATGTTCTAATATAGATTTATAGCCCGAGGTAGCCGTACTGGGCTATACGACCATTCAGGGCACTGCTCCAGCATTTAAGGCCTGAGTCGAAGGCGAGGGCCTTTAACAATTCGGCCGGCCGTTAAAGGCCTGCCCCCTTGTTTAAGACACTAGGTCTAAAAAACGATTAGAACATTACATCCCATCAGGGCAGAATGTTCTAATTAGTAAACAAAGGCCTCACAGGTTGAAATCCCCTTGGGTTTGATGAGGTCTTTGTTCACAGCTGTTGCTTTGAATGTTCTACAGCTGCGTGCTGAGCCATGGCTGTTAGCTTTTGAACATTGACAGCAGGAGCTGTAAAAAGGGTTTGAAGTCAGCCCCTGATTCTTCCCGGCTTGGCTGAACTGATATTTGTAGTTCAGCCAAGCCAGAAAGACTCAAGTGACTGAGAGCTAGGGAGGAGGGAGTTGGAAGGCTCTGGTGTGCCCTGCAGCACAGCCTCTGCCTTTTGCTTTCTTCTGCCCACTCCATGTATTTTGGAGAGCAGGGAAAGAGAAAGGCAGAGGCTGTTTTGTAGAACTTTTATATGTTTAGTGCAGCAGGCCTATACAAGTTCATCTAGGCCACTGCTTCTCCATTGTCTTCAATGGATCTCTCAAGATTCCATTTTTATAATAACATTTATGAGTTAGCTGCATTTTGAGCCCTTTTTGTAAATACCAGTAAATTTAGTGATGATGGCTTGCAAGGGGACAGCAGACATTTATCCCTGCACTCGCTTGTGAGTTTTTATTTTTAAGAAGCAGCTGTTCAATAAACATTCAAAGTAAGGAAATGATATCAGGGATTTATGCAATGTTCATTGCCATGCACCACAGTCTGAGTCTCAAACAGGAAGCTGTCCAAGTCAGGTTTCAGTGTCTGAAACCATTTGTGATAGCAATCCGTTTTCACATCCCCTACCCTTCATCAGCGGCAGATCCACTGCTAAGGCGGAGTACCATTGCCCCACTGCCTTCTCAGCAGTGCAAACATGAATATAAAATGATAATAGGGTGGGGAAATCATCATGTCAGCATCATGGAGGATGAGTGATGGGCAATGTAAGTGTGCATGTTGGTTTGACTGACTGTCTTAGGATGGCCAAACTGACAAGCACACTTACATTTTTCCAACCTGAGCTGTGTTTCATCACTGGGTGGAGAACAGTCACAGGTGCCCAGGCCCTGACTGAGCACCTAACCAGCCCACTCAGACCAGTCCTGGCACTTCTCTCTTCCTGGATAATAGTGTTACCAGCATGAGAGCAGCATCTGGCTTGGACTAGGGGAGTCTTGTGAGCCTGTGCAGCTCAGCCATGGACTGTTGGCAGTCGGGACAGCTGGACAAGAGCACAGAGGCGGCAGACAGCAGGAAGGTAGTCTTTTTCTTTTTTTCTCCCCAAGCTGCCCCGCCACTTTTCCTAAAAATAAGGCGCCACTGTTCTTTATCAACAGGAATGGGCCCTAAAAGGCACTTTGCTCTTCAGAAAATCTTTTCTGGCTAGCAGACTATCTTTAGTAAATTGCAACTCCTTAATTTATGGTCGCACAGTCTGCTATCTTTCAAATCGCAGGCTCCGGGACTGCAAAATCAGATTTACATTGGGCTTTTAGTTCTGTGGAAAAGAGAATCACAAGTTCAGAACACCTCTACTTCACGGACACCTGAACTGAGACCAAACTCATAGATGTACTCTAAGGATAATCTACAGCGACAATGTAAGTCATGGTATGCTCCTGTTCATGGTGCCTGCTACTCATTCCTAAAATCGAAAGTGATGTCAAGAGATAGATAGCAATCAATCAATCAATCAGGGGATTGTAAGCGCGCTACTCACCCGTGATGGTCTTGAGGCGCTGGGGGGTAAGGGTGGTGATCAGGAAATCCACTAACCGAAGTGCCTGGTCTTGAGGGTCTTCAAAACATGGTTATTTTAAACTCTGTTTCTCCCTCTAGCTTCCTGTGTTGGCAAAGCGCTATGAGACCTAAGGGTGAAATATGCGCTTAATAAATATCTACTACTACTACTACTACTACTAATGAGTTGAGGGTCTTCCTGAATGTGTTCAGGCATCTGATGTCCGCTGGTAGCTCATTCTACACCTCGGCTGCAATGGGGGAGAAGGATCTTCCGCCTGCTCTGGCTCTGTGGATGCACGGGGTTTCGCCCAGTGCGAGGTTGGCGGATCAGAGGTTTCTTTTGGGTACGTGGAAGTTGAGCCTGTTGTTGAGGTATTTGGGTCCGTTGTTGTGTAGGCATTTGTAGGCGTGAGTGAGGATCTTGAAAGTGACTCTTTTCTCCACGGGGAGCCAGTGGAGTCCACGTAGGTGTTGAGTAATGTGTTCGTGCCGCGAGATGCCGACGATTGTTCTGATGGCGGTGTTTTGTGTAGTCTAGAGTTTGCAAAGTAGGGACCTGTTGATGCCGGCATTGAGAGCGTTTCCGTAGTCCAGTCTGTTGGTGATGAGTGCATGGGTGACAGTCTCCTTGATTCTGGGGGGATCCATTGGAAGGTCTTGTGGAGGATTTGGAGTGTGTTGATACAGCTGGAGGGGATGGAGTTGATCTGTCGGTTCATGGTGAGTGATGAGTTGAGTATGATGCCAAGGTTTTTGGAATGGTCTGAGGGGGTAGGTGGGCTTCTGAGTATGGTTGGTTACCAGGTGCTGTCCCATGACAAGGGGGTGGCTCCAAGGATGAAGACTTTTGTCTTCTCGGAGTTGATCTTCATGCAGCTGTTGGTAATTCACACTGCAACATCCTGCATTCCTGTCTGGACATTGAGTTTGGCATTTGCAGGGTCTTTGGTGAGGGAGAGGATGAGCTGGGCGTTGTCAGCGTAGGATACGAAGTTCAGGCTGTGTGTCAGACTATGGCAGCGAGGGGGGCCATGTAGATGTTGAAGAAGGCCGGGCTCAGGGATGACCCTTGTGAAACTCCGCAGGTGATTGCCGTGAGATCGGCGAGGAAGGGTGGCAGCCTGATCCTTTGGCTTCATCCGGTGAGGAAACATCGGATCCAGTCAAGGGCTGTTTCTTGTATGCCAGCGTCGTGTAGTAGCGTAAGTAGTGTGTGGTGGGAGATGGTGTCGAAGGCTGCTGATAGGTCGAGTAGGATGAGGGCTGCGGAGTGGCCTTGGTCCAGGAGGGTACAGGCGTCATCTGTGGCGGCAAGTAGGGTGGTCTCGGTGCTGTGGTTGCTTCAGAATCCAGATTGGGACGGGTCAAGGATGGCGTTCTCTTCAATGTATCGTGCCAGTTTACTGTTGACTGTCTTCTCTGTGACAGTGACTCTGTGGCCTGACTCTGTGACCTGACTTCTGCGCGTTTCCAGTCATCTGGGAAAGTGCCTCTTTAAGAGTGGTGTTGAAGGTGTGCTGTAGTTCGGGTGCGATAGCGGCTGCGGTTCTGTGGTAGATGTGCAGAGGGCAGGGGTCGGTGGGGGGTCCCGAGTGGATGCCTTTTATGGTGTCTTTGTTCGTGATTGGTGTCCAGTTGGAGATAGTGGGATGGTTGGTGTCTCTGGGGGGCGGGGTGCGTATGAGGCATTTGGAGAGTTGTCAATGAAGTTGTCGTACAGGTTTTTGATCTTGAGATGGCCTGTAGACGAGAGTCCCTTGGAGTGTAGTGTTGGGGCTGGTCTGTATCTGGAAGTGCAGGTGTTCGGCGGTGAGGAAGGTTTCGCTGGAGGTGGTGAATCGTAGAATGCTCTTGTGGGCGATGGCGAACACTCCTCCTAGGTGGTTTGAGCGGTCCTTTCTCTGGATTTTGTAACTGTCCGGGATGGCGAAGTTGATGTCAGGGGTGGAGGAGGCGTTGGTCCAGGTCTCCATGAAGAAAGACATGTCAGGTGAGAGTTGACGAGGTTCAAGATTTCCATGGCGTGTCTGCGTAAAGATTGTACATTGAGAAGGATGCATCTTAGGATGTCGCTGGTGCTGGCGTTGGGGGTGTTCAGGCTGGGGTGGAGGTGGAGGTGAAGGTCTTGCTGCAGTAGAGGCAGGAGATTTGGACTTGGGTCGTGTTTGGCGAGGCCTGTTCACAGTCTCTGTGTCTTCCAGGGTTGAGTGCGAGGAGGGTGGTGGTGTTGTACCAGTGGATGGTCTGAGATCCAGGGTGCCTGGTGCTGGTGGCGGTCGGGTCGTGGACGGACACAGACGGGCTTGCCTTAGGCGTGCCTGCTGCATGCGACAGCGCAGCTGCTGCCATTCAGTAGGGGAGGGGGGAGGGATGTGCAGCTGGGAGGTGGGAGCGGGGGCAGTCAGGGCGAAGCGGTTTTGGTGGGAAACATGGGGGGGCACAGGCAACATCAGAGCTGCCCGTAAGTCCCATATTATCTCCCAACTCTCTGGGGCCGGCAACGACCCCAAAATGTTGTACCAGGTGCTCTGCACATTCACCAAGCCTGTCGCTTGCGACAGTGCAGAAGTGCTAACCCAAAAACTGTGCGATGACACGGCCGGTTTTTTTTCGGATAAAATTGATGCCATTTACCACATAATCTCCCAATCTAGCACATCCGTGGATGAAAATGTCCCTTCTTCCAGTTTTCAGCCTGGAACAGCCTGTGCTGCTCCAGCCTCATTATCATTCATCCCTGAGATCACCTTAGACCAGGTCAACCATCTCTGATTGGGACCATTAAGTCTGGCAGCCCAGTAGACCTCGTACCTGCCCGTGTCATGCACCTCATTGGGAGTGTCCTTAGCCCCTGCATTCGGACGGTGATCAATCGCTCCCTGTCTGAGGGACTGGTCCCCCGGGTGTGGAAGGAGGCCATAGTCAAGACTATCAGGAAGAACACCGCCATCCCTTGGTCAGACATGACCAACCTGAGGCCAATCTCCCTTCTGCCATTCATTGGCAAACTGACGGAGAAGCACGTCAATCACCATCTCTCCACCTTCATTGAGCAGACCGGCAGCTTAGACCATTCTCAGTCCGGGTTCAGGCCTAGGCATAGTACTGAGACTGCCCTCCTCTCCGTTACGGATGCCATACGCATGTCCCTGGACAGAGGGCTGTCTGTGGTGTTGGTGCTGTTGGACTTGTCCGCAGCATTCGACACCATATCCCACGCCATTCTCCTTACCAGATTAAAGGAGACAGGCATCGACAAATCCGCCCTGGCATGGTTTACCAGCTTTCTCTCAGAGCGGACTCAGAAGGTGAACATGGGCTCCTTTAGTTCCACTTCGGCTAACATCATCAGAGGAGTCCCGCAGGGCTCATGTCTTAGCCCTACGTTGTTTAACGTATATGTCTCCTCTCTGGCCAACATGACAAGGTCCTTTGGGTTTATGCCTATCTCCTACGCTGACGACACGCAGCTGCTGTTTACTTTTAAGACCTTCACTCCAGAGATTAGACAAGCTTTCTCCAACGGCATGACTGCAATCGCCAGCTGGATGGCCAAGAACTTTTTACAGTGCAACGCGGGAAAGTCTGAGGTCATGTTATTCGGGGAGGCGAGAATCCTTTGGACCCCAGATTGGTGGCCTTCAAGCTTGGGACAGGCCCCGCTCCCCAAACAGGTAGTAAAGAACCTGGGGGTTCGTCTAGACCAGGACCTCACCCTTTTTCACCATGCCAGCACCACTGCAGGGTCCTGCTTCCACATTATCGGCCTCCTTCGGAAGGTGTTCCCCCTTCTACCCGACGATACCCGGAAGACCCTGGTCCAGGCCCTCGTTTTGAGCCGCCTGGACTATTGTAATGGCTTACTCCTAGCTGCCAATGAGGGAGTGCTCAATAAACTACAGGTGGTGCAGAACACCGCAGCACGGCTGGTGACCAACACCCCCCCCAGAACACCGTCCCTCCCCCTCCTTAAGGCCCTTCATTGGCTTCCTATCCGGAAACGGGTAGAATTCAAGATCAGCTGTGTGATACACAAAAGTTTACACAATCTGGGACCACACTACTTGGCAGACAAATTTGTTTATCACCGTCCATCCCGCACCCTCAGGTCCTCCAACCAACAGTTGCTTCAGGTTCCTAGACATCATAAGACCAGACAGGGAGGCCGTGCCCTCTCCATCATGGGTCCTTGTCTATGGAACAACCTCCCCCTCTCCCTTAGAGAATGCCAGAGTCACTCAGCTTTCAGGAAACGCCTAAAGACTGTACTATTCTAGGAGGAGTTCTTCGACCTGCTCACCTCACAGCACCGCGCGGAGATACACCTTCAGGTGTGATGCCGGCGCGTAACAAGCCTATAAATAAAATAAATAAATAAAATAAACAGGCACAACGCGGTCGAGCAATAATAATGCAATACAAAGAATACAGAATAAAGAAGAATACAAAGTGAATACAAACATGGAGAAAATTCACAAAACAGAGCACTAGCAGGAAGAAATAAACAATAAGCATGAAATCCAAATTAAACTTATACTGGCACAGCAAGCAGTGTGAGAGCAGCAACGGGCACCAGCGGGTCACAGCACGGGCTCGAACCCTGCCAGGTCGGTTCAGAGGCAGAGCACGGCACAGTGGAGCTGCTGGGTAGAAGCAGACCTCAGACCAATGGTCAGAGGTCTTGCTCGCGCTGCCCCGCAGTGGCCGCCATTATGTAGGGGAGGGGGGAGGGACGTGCAGCTGGGAGGTGGGGGCGGTCAGGGCGAAGCGTTTCGGCAGGAAAAGAGAGGAAGGGCACAGGCAACAGGCACAGCGTACGGGAGCAATAACAATACAAGAATGCAATTTAAAGAATACAGAATAAAGAAGAATACAAAGTAAATACAAAAATTAAGAAAAGTCACAAAACGGGGCACAAGCAGGGAGAAATAAACAATAAGCAGGAAATCCCAATAAAACTTATACGGGCGCAGCAAGCAGGATGAGAGCAGCAATGGGCACCAGCAGGTTACAGTGCAGTCTCGAATCCTGGCAGGGACAGTTCAGAGGCAGAGCACGGCACAGCGGAGCTGCTGGGGAAGAGCAGACCCCTGACCGAGTGTCTGCCCCACACAGTAACAGAAAGAAAACAATACACTTAAACTAATTGTTATCTCAAGCAACTGCATTCTTATTCATTTTGCTCGTAAATATAGAGAGAGAACCTGGAATTCCTCTAATTCATTTAATAGCAAAAAACATATTTTAAAGCAAAAGGTAATCCAAACCCCAGGACTGTGTGCATTACAGGACATTGAAGCAAAATTTGGGGGATTCAAGTATTCTTTTTTTAGGCATTGGAGCATTGAAAAAAAGTATTATTTGCATAAGCAATCTGAGGTGGCATTGGTATTTTCATTAAGCATTTCATCTACTCATTTTGTTCTCACATGTTGCTTCTTGATTCTTATTGAGGTCCCCAGCCATGATGTAGTTTAAGCTGCTAGCAGAAATGATTTGGTTCACCCTGAAAAGTTTCCACCCAATAGCAGAGTAACTAGCACCTTGCCTTTAGGCAAACTGAGGTTTGATTTGTGCTGGAACTCACTGCTTTTGCTGATGTCTTTCTGCCAAATCTTTGGTCTCATTGTTCCAATGGTCTCAACTACCGTCATAAATTCTTCATATGGTATGGACATGACCAGTACTAATTTAATATTGGGGTTATATTCTAGAATGTATGTAAAATGCTACAGGATGGATGATCCCCAGGGAGATACGATCTGTATTGTTGGGACTACTGCCTACTCCTACAAATAAGAAACTGATTAGACAATACACCCTTTTGGGGTTAGTGTTGGCAAAAAGACGTATTGCAAAAGTATGGGTAAGCTCTACACCCCCAATGATTGAGACGTGGTTGTGACATGGGCAAGTGGACAAAAGCAGAGATGATCCACATGGAACGAGTTCGAAAGGACAAAACACTTGAGAATGATGCTCAGGCACGAGTAAATGTAAATGTCAAGGTATTTGTAGAGCGCACTGCCACCAAGCGGTTTCCTGGCGCTATTACTCATACCGCTGTGGAACCCTTCCTGGCTTTCCCTGTGAAGTGTCCACTCCTGGGCACCCCCAGGGTGAAGCCAGGCATCCTAGCGCTGTTGGGGCCAGTGTGGAGGTTAAGCAAGCTATTGCCCAGAGTTGCAGCATGGGACCCATGATTAGAATAGGCACCGAGGCGAGAATTGTTAGGTCCGAGGAAATTGAGCCCAAGACCCGCCGAGGCGGGAATTGAACCCTGGTCCTGGGCCAGAACTCTGCATCAAGGTCTGCCCCTCTAACCATTGAGCCACACTCCTCCACAAGTGTCTATGCTGATGGACCTGAGGGATTTGCGAGCCCCCAGTGAACAAGAAGACTGATATGACAGGGGACATGACTATTTCTGAACAGTTTGAGGGAGGAAAGCCACAGACGAGTGTGTCAATACCCGAGGCATCTGGAATCCCCATACATCACACATCATTATACAAGCAGAACCACATGACAAGGGGGAGTTGATAGTGTTTATTTGGCATAGGATCATTGCATAGACCTATTAGGGAAGACCCCCCACGTGGGCAGTGTAGATATGTATTGATCATATTTGTGGGTATGGGAAGCAGGGGACATGTGTCTTCTGGACATGTCTACTGTTTGTAAACCCTGTTCTCCTGATTCAAAATACCAATAATGTTTTGTCCCAAAAAAAACGCTTTACAACTGCCTAATCAAAGAATGTTGAATTTGTAAATCCCTCCTCGAACACTAATCAATTTCTTTCCAAAGAATTACAAGGAAAAAAAAAACATGCCTCACTCAAAATATTACAACCAGAACAATTATGGATCAACCCTTACAAATCATGTAGTGAATGTTCAGTGCCTATGAATGCTATGATCACAACTGCGGAAATAGCCATATCTGTGCGGATCCTATTACATAGCAAACCCACTCTTACTAATTAAAATATTTCTGCAGTAAAAAAAAAGATAACTATGGTCACAAATAAGTTACTCAATGTCAGGAAAATGTATAAGTGAGGGGCAGATGTATCAAAATACCCATTTGCGATTCTCAAAGAGCGATTTTTTGAGAATCGGTATTTGAGAATTGCAAAATGGTATGTATATAAAAATTCGCTATTTTTTGGCGATTTCTCAAAATTCCTTAATTACGATTAGCAAATTGCTAATCGCAATTAAGGAATAATTTCCCATTCATTTATATGGGCCAGGAGGCCCATAGGAAGGAATGGGAAGTTATTCTCAATTTGCGATTCGCAATTTGCTAATCGCAAATTGAGAATAATTTCAAGGGGGGGAACATGGCGGCAGCCGGCTGAGCTGCTGTGGTGCTCTGCTTCTGGGTTCCCGTCTGTGTGCTGTTAGTGGAACATGGCTAGCTTCTTACTTCAAATGCCTTGTGTGAAATAATGTCGCGTAGATCTCTAAAACCTTAATGCCTTGCAACTATAGAGTTTTTTCGGCATTTTCGGCCGTTTCTCTTTTCAGTTTTGACCCCATGTGTCTGGAAGGGGCGTCTCTTTTGGTGTGCTCTTCGCCGGTGCTCCCTGCTGCTGTGGGCGTGTGCTCGGCATCGCGGCAGAAGGGCCTCGGTCAGAGACGGAGCTGGAGCTCACCTGTGTCCTCGATTCTACCGGGGTCTGGCCTGCTGGTTTGGAGTCGCGCCGCCCTGGAGCTGCGAAGAGGCCGTAAGATCCATTTCCTTCTCCCGGGAAGACGGGGGGCCGCTGGAGGTCCTGCAGCCGAGGCGGGCACAATAGCTGAGGTGTCAGAGGAGACACCGGAGGAGGGAGAATTGCCTGCTGATTCTGGAGAAGACGCAAAAGGTGGTGAGAGATCAGTGCCGGTCGGGGGGGTTACTACTCGAGGTGAGTCCTTTGCCACATTTTCAGCTGGTGATTCAGCTGGTGTTTCACTCAGGCCGGATGCAGGAGGGTTACCCCACTTGAGGGAAGACAAACGAAAGGGGACAAAAAGGGATTCAAAAAAAGGGAAAAAGAATATCAAGGGATTACAGCCCCAAAATATTACAAATACAAATACTATACTTTCCCTTTCTAGTTGCCTTAGCCCAATTCCTGCCTCCGGCTCAGAGGGGGTAAAGCCTGTAGTCTCTGCTGGGGTTGGCAATGCGGATAACGAAAAAAAGAAACTTTCCTCCTACTTAACAGGGCAGGTTAAGGCTAAGCGTGCATATACGTGTAAAACAATTAAAGGGCCTAAAGAGTTGAGCTCTAAACGTAAATCAACTAGCCCCACTTATGCAGAGTCTAGGATAACTCCATCACTTAGGTCGTATTTCAAGGTGATTCCTCAAGTGCTATTTCTATCAGATAAACCTTCCTCCCCGCACTGCCCAGTAAGAACTGTTTTAGAGGGTGTGGGTCCCGATGTGCCAGTGAATATTGGAGTAACGCGCAATAATAACGATTCAATTGCTATGGCAACGGAAACGCCAGATGCTAACATGGAAGCTGAAGTTGAAGTAGACTTGAATAGAGGTAGAGGGCGGAGCGTGTTGACACCCTTACCCCCACTGAAGATCCTGCGAGTTTGGTCCCTATGCTGAAAACCTTGGGTCCCTCTGGTACATCCGGTCATCCCCCACCCCTAGCCTTGGTTTTGGCTCCACCATTGGCCCCACCACTTCTGTTGGCTCCTCCATCTTTGGTTGCAGGTCTCTCGGATGCTTCAACGCAAGGGTGTAGCACACAAGATAGCACACAAGGTAGTGTACCGGCTCCTTCTTTTAGTGTTAGTGCTTCATCAGCTAATTGCGATAATGCATCTATGACCACTTCCCTGCAGACCTCCATACAGGGCATGTTAGCTACTTTATCTGCTGATATAAAAAAAGGGTTTGAGACCTCTGCAGCCAACCAGGCTGACATTAGATGTTTTTGTGAGACTCTGGACAAGAAACTAAGCGATCTCACTTTAAGAACAGAGTCAATAGAGGACAGGGTAATAGGTCTGTCCATACATTTAGAGCAAGCAAAAGTGGACATCACAACGCTTAGGAAGGAAGATCAAGCTATGGCAGAGAGGATGGAGATTCTCGAGAACAATGCCCGACGAAACAATCTTCGCATCTTAAATATTCCGGAGGACAAGGAAGGCTCAGATATTAAGCAATTTGTCATCTCATTGTTGAAAGATGCATTACACCTGGATCAGTCTGTTGAAGAATTAGCTCTAGATATCCAACGCATCCATAAAGAGTCTTTCAAGAAGAACCCCCAAAGGACCAAACCGCGAAAAGTATTGGTCAATTTCCATACTTACTCACTTAAGGAGACCATTCTCAACTTGGCCCTAAAGCAGAAATCTGTGAGTGGTAAGGGATTTAATTTTGACCTGTCAAGGGTCACACTTGACAAGCAGTGGGAGTTTGGGAGGAGGCTTAAGGCCTTTAGAAACTATGGGGCTGTTGCTCAACTAATTTTCCCAGCGACACTGAGAGTAATGTATAAAAACAGCATGCATAATATAAGGTCAGTTCAGGCTGCGGATGAGCTATTACTAACCATGGCAAAGATAAAGGAGCATCAGGTTAAGAGAGCTGGTTATTTAATATGGTAGCCGAGTAGGTGAGTCCAGACAGGAAATCTTTTCTGTTATCTGATTTGGTTCCGAAAATAATGCTAATTTAAATTTGAAAAAAAAACCCACATGAGCACATATATAAATACACATAAATATATACAAAAAGAAAAGAAAAAAAAAAGTGTGGAACATAAACTAACATTTTCAGTATAGCGATAAGGCACATAAGGCATAAAGTATAGGTTTGAATGTCTTGGCTGTACATATTCACGGGTAGGGCGGGGACCCAGGATGGGGCGCCATAGCAATTGAATCTTCTGGTTGCTCCAGATAGATAGAGCAAGGGTTCCCCAGGGAGGGTGGGGGGGCAGCTTGGGGCACAGGGGGGGAGGGGTGGGGGTGTCAAGGAAAAAATTTAAAAAACTTCCTCATTTTCGCACTAATCTCTTGTTGAGTTTGTGGGTGCTGTCTGTAGATTATATAATTGTTTTTTTCTTACCCTGGTGGTATGTAATAGATGAACCCTGTTGTGCCGTTATAGATACTACTATTTTGCTCTTGATGGTAAAAGTCTCGATGTGGTTTTCTCATTGTAATGAGTAAATTAGCCATTCTTTCCTGGAACACTAATGGACTGCGTGTTAATCCCAGAAAAGATAACATAATGCAGTACCTTCGAGACGCTGATGCGCAGATTATAGTACTCCAGGAAACTCATCTTGATGAACCTGAAATGGATCTGTTGGTCAAAAAGAATAGGTGGATCGATCTATATATAACGACGTCGCAGTCTGTACATATTAGAGGTATGGCAATAATCTTTAAAAAATCTATAAAAGCTAGGTTGGTTTCTAAACTGGTTGATCCTTGTGGAAGGTGGGTAATTGTATCAGTGATCATAGCAGGGTCCCCAATCACTATTATAGGATATTATGGTCCAAATCAGGACGACCCGTCAGTCTTGAAGACCCTTTTTTCCCACCTGTATACATTCCCTGAGCCGGTTATTCTTGCAGGAGATTTTAACATAGTCTTAGATCCCCTATTGGATAAGTCCCCTTCTAACCGAGCTAGGCCTCTATCTAAATCCAGGTCTTTTCTGCAGGATAGCATGAAGCAACTAGGGTACAATGATATTTGGAGATCTTTGCATGGACAACAAAGAGGTGTTACTTTTCGTAATTATAGATACCACCACCAGTCAAGAATTGACTTTATTTTGATTAGTCAATCTTTGGTTAATTTGGTGACATCAGTTTCTCACCTACCTTTTCATTTATCAGATCACGCAGCCATCTATTTAGAACTGGAGGGGTTTCCTAAGAGTCGTATGAGAAACTGGTCATTTGATCGTTCATTGCTCTCCTCGCTGGATGTTATCAATGCCCTCAATGTGGAGGTGCAGCATTACCTGGAGGATAACGTTGGAACAGCTTCTCCCGGGAGTGTATGGGATTCACTAAAGGCCTTCTTAAGGGGCCTTATAATAAATAAAGTTACACATAAGAATAAGATCTATAGAGAAGCTGTGACTTCCTTAGAAATGGAAATGGCCAGAGTCCAGACAGAAATAGCCATGCACCCGGATGCCCCTACGACCAAAGTACAGGAGTGGGAAAATAAAGTAGTTACTCTAAAAGGGGAATTGGGCTCAGTTCTGAACGCTCGGGTTCTAGAGAGATGGGAGGTAGGTAAATTGGCTCATTTTGAGTATGGTGAGGGGGCTGGAAAGTTACTAGCCTGGAAAACAAAGACTGAGCAGGTCAGAAATAATATCTATTCAATTATCTCCAACGGTATAACATACTCTACCGATGAAGAAATCAGGGGGGTTCTCTGGGAATTTTTTAGTGAAATATACCGTGAGGACAAAAAAATCGAAATCGAACAAGTTGAAGGTTGGTTGATGGGAGTCTCTCTTCCTACACTCACATTAGAACAACGTGCTGTTTTAGATGATCCAATCTATCAGGAAGAAGTGAGATCGGCAATTATTAATAGTAAAAAGGGAAGGGCATCCGGCCCAGACGGCTTGCCATCAGAAATTTATAAGGTTTTGAATTTAACAATCCTCCCTTTCCTTACCGAGTTGTTTAAAGATATCCTCCAAGATGGAGTGCTCCCTCCTATTTCTTGGAACAGTGCTTCAATAACATTGATACTGAAACCAGGAAAACCAGCAACTTGCAGTGGGTCATATAGACCAATCTCTATCCTGAACTCTGATTACAAAATCTTTGCGTCAGTGTTAGCAAATAGGTTGGGGGCAGTTGCTGCAAGTATCCTGCACTCAGATCAAAAGGGATTTGTAAAGGGACGCCAGCTCTATGAGTTGACCTATGATCTCATAGGAGCAATTGATATGGCTTCTGTAAAATCCCTTCCACTGGCTGTTCTCACTCTAGACGCCACCAAGGCTTTCGATAGGGTCAACTGGATATACCTATCGGAAGTCTTGGGAAAATATCGGCGAAAAATGTAGGCGTGCAGTGAGACTTTTGTATCAAAATCCATCTGCCTCTTTGTTAGTCAATGGTGAATTAACTAACCCATTTAACATCACGCGGGGGATCCGCCAGGGTTGCCCTCTTTCTCCCCTCCTATTCGACCTATATATTGAGCCATTCGCTCAGCGGCTACGTGACGACTGTAACATCAAGCCCTTTAGCTTCGAGGGATGGGAGAAGAAGGTATCCCTGTATGCGGATGACGTCCTTGTTTTTACCTCTGAACTCCGCTTGGCTTTTCCTGCTATAATTGCTTTGGCCCAGGATTATGGTAACGTGTCTGGGTATGAAATCAATGCCTCGAAGACTGACATCATGGTCTGGAACGACCCTGAGCCTGTGGCAGGGGTTCAGTTAAGTTCTGTTTTACGCTACCTGGGCCTAAATATATATAACGATATAAACGAAATAGTTCCATCAAATTTTTCGTCTACTGCTAAGGAGTGTCGCAGATTGATGAAATCATGGTCTTCGCTTCCTTTATCTCTATTGGGCAGAGTCAACTTAATTAAAATGTCTATTCTCCCTAAAGTTACTTTTTTGTTTAATACCATCCCTCTTTTTTTCGAACCCTCTATGATAGCCAAACTTCAAAGCGATATAAGTTCTTTTATTTGGAATGATCACATCCCTAGAATAGCTTGGAAGAAACTAAGGCGCCGTAGGGAAAAGGGTGGTTTGGCGGCCCCTGATATCCAGCTATATGCGTGGGCTTTTCAATTCTCGCACGCCAGCATGTTGTTAAAATCACCCATTAACTCTGCCTGTGGGTATATGTTTGCAGCATTGCTTAGAGGGGAAAAAATAGCTGAGCATGCATTTTTGTTTAAGTTTGGAGACCCCAAGTTTTTTAAGAAAATAAAATTGAAGGTTTTGCGAGATATATCTAAAACATGGTCGAAACTTAGGCGCTCCATAAAACTTGATTATTTCTCTGGTAGATCTCCACTCTGGAACTCACCCGGGTCCGCGAGTTGGCTTCTGGATGGTCTCGCAGCACATCTACGAGAGGCAGGATTGCAGGAGTGGGGAGACCTCTTTGTGGAGGGTAGATTACTCCCATGGGAGGTGTTATTCTCTAGGATAGGGCCAGGGCTCTCTAGGTTTAAATACCTGCAAATACGAAGCTGGGCACACTCACAGGTTTCTGTTAAGGATAGATAATAGTTAGGGGGTAATAGCAACATGGTCTCCCTCTTAATCGACAAGCCTACAACAAAGAAAGAGGTGTCATTCTGGTACAACCTACTACTTGAGGAGGTTGATGGTGAGTTTCATTTGCCCGACACATTGTGGGCCGCACACATCACAAATCAAAATGTGGAGAACCTGTGGTTTCAGTCCCTTAAGATCTTGTGGAATATAGTGAAACCATCTTGGTTACGCCGAAACCACCTTTTTACCCTACATAGGGCGTATTACTCGCCCGAGAGGCTCTCAAAGTTCCCAAACAATTCAGCAGTGGCATGCCCTAAATGTGGTCTGGTGGCGGCTTCTGATCTACACATGTTTTATGATTGCCCTTTGTTACTTTCTTTTTGGAATGCGGTCTGTCTTACACTCACTACCGCCTTAGGTTCCCAAGTCCGGCCATGTCCCGCTCTTATAGTCTTTGGGTTTGCACCAGAATACCAGGGTTCAGCAAAGAACTTACTCTTTTTTGGAATCTTGTTAGCCAGACGGGAAATCTGCAAGAAGTGGAAAGACCTGTTACCCCCCTCCCTGCAGGACTGGCGCATTTCACTTCTACAAGCATCAAAAATGGATATACAAAGATCGGGCAATCCAGATAAGAGAAACTTTTGGTCTTTACTACACTGGCCATAGTTGAGTATGTAATCGTTTTTTTTTTTTTTTCCCCGAAGTCCAATGATTACGCTGTTTGGAAATCATTTTCTTTTACGTTTGTATACCCAATAGGGCGATTCGATACAGGATTGGGTATTTGACTGCAGCATACTACCCTGATGGCTATCTTGATGTGGTGCTGTGGGAGCATATAGAAGTACTGATGGGTGAACCACCTCGTAACATCCAATGCCTATACCAGTTTATCTGTGACAGTACACTTATTTCTACGCACTACTACTCAGATACCAAGGGCGTGAATGAGGACAAAAAAGAAAAAAGAAATGAGAATAATTTCAAGGGTGCAAGGGTGTCTCAAGCACACCCTGCTGCACCCCTGAAATTTACATGTGTGTGCATATGACTCACATACATGCCCTAAGGGTATGTATGAGTGCCACATGGCACCTTTACAAATGCCAAAAAGTGCATTTGTAAAAGAATTTGCAAATTACCACCAACTACAAGTTGGTGGTAATTTACGATTTCTTAGTGTAAATTCGCAGAACTTATTTGCTTCTTACATAGCATTTAAGGAATCGCAATATTGCGTTGGGATTTACATGATACATTCCATTTTCTGATTTTTTGTCGCACATGCTGCTTTTTTACTGAATCGCAGCGTTTGCGACACAAAAATCGTTTGATACATCTGCCCATGAGTTTTTTTAGCCGAGCATCCTTGCATGCCATAAGCACAGGCATTTAACCTTCTGGCAAGAAAACTATATTCAAAAGGATCCCTATCCAAAATGAACCCCTCTTAAATTGCTCCCTTATATTCTAAGGGATTCCACTGAAGCCCCTGTGGATCCCTTACCCATTAACTCGAATAGGAGTTAGGAAAGGAACTACCTAAATAAAGGATTAGTTACAGGGGAGAAAATCTGTCATTGTGACAAGCCAGCAAATCTGCATTTTAGGTAAACCTGGATACCTAACTGAGGGTCACATGTAAGATTGTCAGCATTTGTGACTCGCAAATTGAGATTTTTAGTAAGTCACAATTTGCAAGTCGCGAAACCTGATGACCATACACTGTTTACGATTCCTAATTGGGTCACAAGGAACCTGCCTCATTAATTTTTATGAGACAGGTCACAATTTGCGTCCTATTAGGAATGGCTTGCACTCACAGGCATGGAAGTCTGCTGGGGTCAGCAGACCACCAAATCTGAGACTGCTTTTTAACTAAAGCAATTTTTCCTTAAAGAAAAACGGCCCATTTCGAGAATGGAAATGAAAATCTGTAGGGCGGAGCTTGCCTGGCCCAAAGATGGCCGCTGTCTAAGCGAGCTCCGCCACATCGCCACAACAATCCGACATACATCCATGGAACATCACATTACACTTGCCTGAGGAAATGGGCCGGGTGCGCAGTGCAGTCGGTGCTGCTCGAAACGGCTGGAATTGTGGCATTTAATGCGGTCCCGGAGCACATACTGGACCTAACTCTCCACTCCCTTTCTTTCCTCGACATCGAGGCCCACGGAGGCGGAGACTCCTCTTTTGGCAACAGCTGCGGGACCGGGCAGTAAGGCTCTCTTTCCTGCGTGGATATCAGACCGGTTAAGTGGCGCAGTGTCTGATAGCTCCCCCCCGTGAAGATACGCAAGGCTGGCGCTGGGCTGTGGGAGCAGGCTGGTGCCTAGCGGATGCAGTTTGGATCGTGACGTGGTACTGCCTCCTGGCTGGTGACCTGGCAGACTGTGGTGCATCACGATGCTGAGGCGGTGAGGAAGTCTTGCGACGAGCTCCAACTTAAGTCCATGCAAAAGGGCCAATCGGCGATCAACACAAAAATCGACTCCCTTTCTAATAGAATGGACCGAATGTCTGAGAGGGTGGAGAAACACGCTGAGCGGCTAGATATGGCAGAGCAAAGGATCACTAAAACTGAAGAAGCGCAAACCGACACCAATAGCACGCAGAAACAGATGGAGAAGGCCCTACTACACTTGCAAGATAGAGGTGAGGATTTGGAGGCCATATCCCGGTACAGCAACCTGCGCATTATTGGGCTTCCAGAGTCTGCCTCTACGGGCAACATGGAGGTCTTCATCGAAAGGCTGCTCACCACTCTGCTCGGAGCTAACACCTTCTCCTCCATGTTTGTTGTTGAACGGGCACACTGCTCACTGGGCCAAAGCCTCCCCCAGGTGCCCCTCCGTGGCCTGTTATAGCTAAATTATTGAATTGTACAGACAGAGACGAGGGGATGAGGAAGGCGAGAGAGCTGGGCAGCCTACAATATGAGGGATCCTCACTTTCCCTGTTCCCAGACTTTACGATCAGAGTACAGGAGGCAAGACGGCGGTAACTGCGGGAACAGAAGATGGAATACCGGATGCTATACCCAGCGAGGCTGAGGGTAATGATGAACAGCAAGGAGAAAATCAGACCCAAAGTCCCTCCAGAAAGCACTCAAAGAATTGGAATGGGATGTCAAACGGAGCAGAAGATAAGTAGAGGAGGGTCATGATGACATTTCAAGCAGCAGTAATGACAAAAATGACTGATGACAGTGCCAAGCATAGGGGCTCCCCCCCTCTTTGTAAGATCATTTCTGTGAACTATCAGCAGGACTTGACCTGATTTTGTGGTCTCTCAAGTTTTTGGTGCCTATCCCAATACACTAGCCTATTAATGCACATTTTGACTGTCACCTGCACAAGCCTGAGCATCATCCCGGGGTTCCACCTGCGTGAGCAATATCTTACAATTCATTGCTAAAGGGTGTCATTTAGCATGAGGGTCATGGAGTATCCAGGATTCATAATAAGTCTCTCTAGGTTGGTCACCCTTCCCAGCAATTTCTTCCATCTAATAGTTGTTGGCGATGTGGGATCAGTTAACGCAGGTTTAATGGCTGGTAACATCCACCCCCATGCATCTCATGCTTAAGCACTTTGAGTTACTTTATATTCTATATGCTATGTCAATGGTTTTTGTTTAGAATGTATTGGTATTGTTCTGGTGAGATGTTGGTAGACTGCCTTCGCCTAGTTGGGGTTGGCATGGCGTGGGAGGGGGTGGGTTTTTCCTTGTTTTTACACAGTTCACTTGTATATGTGGGTTGTCAGTTATAAGGGTACTTTCTTCACACTAATAGTTGTGGCAGTCATATTCAGGTAAATGTAACACATGACACAGAGTGGAACGGATCAGGGAAGTAAACAGAGACTGCAGCTTCTGACATGGAACATGAGGTGTCTAAACGATCATAGGAAGATGTGAAAGATCTTAGCATACCTGAAACGACAGGAATTGGATATTGCTCTACTTCAAGAAACGCACCTTGCGTCCAAAAGCTCTATTCTGACGAGGTGTAGGCTCCTAGGGCCATATCAAGCAGCTGGTTTCACTTCTCATTCAAGGGGAGTGCTTACTTGGGTAAACCCAAAATCTGGAATGTCGCTTGATGCATACAGGGCGGATCCCTAAAGTAGATATGCTATCTCCAGATGCCACGGCAAAGGGGCTGACTTTCAAATTGTTAATACATATGGGCCTAACTATGACAACCCCAGTTCTACAATACATTGTCCTCCCTTAAAACAGCCAATCCTGTTCTTCCACTTTTCTGAGGCGGAGATTTTAATTGTGTTCTGGACCCCACACTTGACCGCTCTAAGGGCCCCTATAGGCATCCATCTGCAGCTGCTAGAGCTGTTGGAGATATACTGCTACAATTAAATTTGATGGACACTTGGAGGGCTCGATCCCCGGGGCAGTGAGGGTATACACACTACTCTGCATTCCATAAAATCCATACTAGAATAGATTAATGGCTAATCTCGGAGTCACTTGGGTCTCTGTTACGAAACTGTACGGTGCTACCCTGCTCTTTTTCAGATCACTCCCCCATACTGCTTGAGCTTGAAATCCCTCCGTGCGGCCTGCCCCTTTCCTATGGAGATTTCCCCCTTATTCCTTCTTGGATAAGGTGTTTAAAGTCGAGTTGACTACAGCCATCACAGAGTTTTTTATGTCAATATAGGGTCGGTTGATCAATTTGCTACAGTATGGGAGACCTTCAAAGTCTTTATAAGGGTGGTTGCCAAGAATAAGCATTCTGGGGTGCTCCGCTCTATTAGAGAGAGACTTGCCCTACAGGAAGCTCGCTTGGGTGCACTGGAGTGGGAGGCTCTGTTTGGTGATGATCCGCAGATTCAAGAACAATGGAGGGAGACAGACCTGCAGGATCAGTACTGGCTATACTTGCCCCCAGCCGCTGCAAACATGGTACTGTTAATGGGATCCATGGGGAGGACTGCAGTGCGCTAAGAGAACAGGCAGATATAGTTAACAGATTTGGGAGATGTTATCAGAACCTGTATAGCTCTAAAATCACACTTGAAGAGGAAGACATAGAGAACTACCTGGAATACATTTGTCTGCCCTGGCTTACGGATGGTCATAGAGAGTATCTGATGAGGCCCCTTGAAGCGGGAGAAATCCGAATGGCACTCAACTCAATGAGGGATGGGAGCTCCCCAGGACAGGATGGGCTTTCAGAGTCCTTTTACAAGACCTTTAAGGAATTGTTGATTCCTCACTTAAGCACCCTGTTCCAAGAGATGGGTGAAACTGGTATAATGCCCCCCTCCATGCGTGAGGCCTTGATCGTTACGATCTTTAAACCTGGCAAGGCACTGCAGGAATGCTCATCTTGTAGACCACTGTCTTTAATAATTGTGGACACTAAACCTTTCGCTAAAATCCTGGCTAATAGACTAGCTCTACTCCTTCCCACACTCGTAGGCTCTGAACAGGCGAGCTTTGTCCCAGGCTGCACACCATCATATAATCTACGTACAATCTTTAGGGTTTTGCAGCATACTAAACCAGTTATTAGGGCAGCAGCAGTGTTCTTAAATGCTTAAAAATGCTTCGATTCAGTCGCATGGAAATTCATGATGGCAGTTTTGCGTCTTATGGGAATGGGAGATATCTTTCGAAAATTGATCTCCCTACTCTATAACTCTCCTACAGCAAGAGTGTGCATAGGAGATGCCGTCTCCTTCCCCATCCAAATTGATAGATGCACGAGTCAGGAGTGCCCCTTGTCCTCTCTACTTTACGCAGTGGTGGGGGAGCCCTTGTTCTGCACATTTTGTGAGTATCACGGACGCAGAGTGATTAGTTTCCTCAATTACAATCTTATTGTTTCTGCTTACGTGGGTGACATGTTGCTGTATATTCGTGAACCTGACTCCAACCCTGCTCCAATAATACAAGAGGTTTTGAGATTTGGTGGCTTCTCAGGGCTCAAAATCAATTGGGATAAATCCATCATCTGTCCTCTAACTACATCTACACCATAGACAGATTTAGAATTTCCCCTACAGTGGTCCTCAGACCCAGTGAGATATTTGGTCATACGGGTTCACCCTGATGAAGAGCAAGGCTTCAGAGCTAACCACAGCACAGCTGTCAACAGGTTGGAACAGGATACAGAGAGATGGATCCGCCTTCCTCTTTCGCTGGTAGGCAGCATATCCTTGATGAAAATGATCATCCTTCCTAGATTCTGTTTTCTTTTTGTTAATATTCCTATGGTCTTCCCTCAACATTTCTTTGCTATGCTGCAAACCTTATTGTGCAAACTGGCATGCCTTGCCTTGCGTCAAATTAGACTCCTTAAGTAGGCGTTATGGGTGGGAGGTCTGGGAGCGCCAGAGCTGGAACTGTATTACAGGGTGTCGCAGAGCTCACATTCACACAGTTGGATACATGATCCGCATAATTTACCTCATCTCCAAATAGAGAAGGTAGCTGCAAATCCTGACCCTCTCCTGCGATGTCTGCCCCAAGCTCCTATCAGGCGTTGTAGTGTTTTGGACTCAGTTAATTCCACTGTACATGCCTGGCACAATCTGCTTAAAAAGCAAGCTGGTGCCCTTCTGTACTCCCCTCTGATGCCCGTGGAGTGGTGTCATTGACTGAGTATTAGCTCAGACAAGGGCGCGCTTATATCGCTGGAAGCCCTCTGTATACACACCAAGGGCTATTTTTTTAAGGAGGGCACAATGCGTATATGGGATGAAATGACAGAAGGAGAGCATGATCTCACCCCCCTCACACGAATTCCACTTTTTCTGAATCCATCACACACTTCGACAGTTGCTAGTGTGGGAGCTGCAAGAACCTCCGGGATTACCTGCCTTTTCACTGCTACTGCGGTCTGAATCCCCTATCAAGCTAGTCTACAAGGTCTATTCCATGTCACAGGCTTTCAAATACACCTAATACACCAAAGTGAGAATTGAGTGGCAAAACGAGATTGGTGAAGTGCTGACAGACGATATTTGGCGTGGCTGCTGTGCTGCTACGCAAAAGATCTTGGTAAATGGAAGACACAGAATAGTCCACTTCAAGTATCTCAATAGGGTATATTACACCGTGCAGAGACTATTTAGATATGGGCTTAGGGACACTGATCGCTGTGAGCAATGTGTCGAGGCAGAGGAAGGCTTCCTTCATGTAGCGTGGTTGTGTCCTGCATTGAGTGAATTCTGGAGGCAGATCTTTCACATACTAACTTCCTTTACCGAACAACAGCTATCCCCTGACCCCCTGCTAGCACTCCCAGGACATACAAAGCCTCTCAAGAAAGATAATAGGAAACTAGTTGCTCTGGGTCTATTACTGGCTAAGCGTAGGATAGCAATGCGCTGGATATGAGGTCCCATGCCTACAGCAACGGATTGGGAGCGGGATATGATGTATTGTAACACCCAGTCAGATGTCTACAACGTGTGTCTGCCTCTCCAAAGTCAACCAAAGTGTTTCTGGGGTCTATACACGCAGGGGCAGATTTACAAGCCCCTTGCGCTGCTTTTACGGTGCCGTTGCATCACTTTTGTGACGCAGCAGCGGCGCAAAAGATGCTCCATGGTGCGGGGTATTTACAACGTGACGCATCGCCCAGATACGTCACGTTTTAAAGCCCTACACCAAAAGAGGCGTACCATCGCAGGGGGAGGCGTTCTGGTGCAGGAACGCCTCCCAAAAGTGTCTGATTGAAATCTACAAGATTTCACTGAGTCACTTTTGGGCCCATGCTGCGTCAAAACCCTGCGCCTGCTTGAAGCAAGCATAAGGATTGACGCAGCATTGTGCACATAGGGCCCTCCTGATCATTGCTGGAGCTGCATCACGCTTACGACGCAACTCCAGCAATGTGCCGCTTTTACAGCACAGATGCGTGGCGCATCTGTGCCGTTTTTGCCCCATGGGGCGCCGCATTGTAAATACGGCGCATCAAGGGTGGCGGAGCTGCGGCGCACAATTACTGGTGCATCCCTGCCGATATGCAAGGATGCGCCGGTAATTGTAAATCTGCCCCGCAATATTTAGTGTCTATGCTTGCCGATGCCACAGGTGATGTTCAACAGACCGTGGCGATTCAAGCCCCCTAGACAACACTTGCAATATAGTTACTGTATTAACATTGAGTATGTCAGATGTTTACCAACTTATTTCTGGTTGCACTGAGGAAAATAGCCTGTTAAAGCTGCAGCATTGGAATTTCGGTGCACAACATTCCCCTTCTGTTTTCGTGTCCTTACTGTTTTTGCCTACTATCGAAGCGGCATAACCATACTACTGTGTACTGTGCTAATTGATGTAGCTGGCTACAAACTGTTTTATGTACGATGTTATTTTTTATGTACTGTATTATTTCTATCTGACCTTTTCTGTGAACTGTTATACGAAACTCCATAAAAAAAATAAAAGAGAAAATGAAAAGCTTTTTTCCATTTTTTTTTAGAGTGGGCAGTGGTCCTTGGGAAAAATTGTTGATGCCCCCATTCACAAAGGGGAAGGGGTCCCCTGGGTACCCCTTTCTGTTTCCGAATGGAAATTAGTGGTAATCTCCGAATGTTTCGCGAGTGCATTCCTGGTCACAAAACATTCGTACATACCAGTGTGGCTCGCTATTAGGAAGGGACGGCATTTACATGTTCCTTCTTAATACCGACTAGGAAACACTATTTTGCGAGTTAGTAATAGGTTAGCGATTCGCAAAATAGGATTCGTACATAAGAAAATAAATTTTACCCAATGGGCCATTTGCCACTGTTAACATGCATCGTACATCCAGCCCTGAATTTCACACCACTTATCTGTGTTTCTAGCTTCTTTGCCACAGTCAGAGTACATCTCTAACCACTTGAATTGCACTTTCACATACACATAGTGTTAGACCTGACATCCTTGGCGTGGTTTTTCCCCATCTTTCTGCCTCTGACTCATGTATTTTTGATGCTGTGCTGGATTTCGTTTTTGCTGATTTAGATGCTTTGGACCCTCTGCCACTGCTGATCAGTGTCAGAGGGTAAGTGCTCCCTCTATAAATTGGCATATTGATTGGGTATACCTGATTGGCATATTTGTATCACCATGAAGTCCCTAGTAAAGTGCACTGTGTGTGCCAGGGCTGGTGATGACAGATGCTACTAGTGGGCCTGCAACAGAGATTGCGCCACCCACATGAGTAGCTCTAAAATGGGTTCTCAGGCCTGCCAGCGCAGGGCCTGTGTGCAGTCAGTGGACTGTCATGTCCGCCTGGCCAGTGTCCCCACTGGCTGGGCTTAACCCTCCCCTGTCTGTGCACATCAGCCACCACTATGGAAGGCTCCAGGTACCCCCCTGGGCAGGGTGCAGTGTATGGATAGGGTAGAGCATGTACTAGTGCAGGTAACATGCTCTGGTAGAGAGCAGCAGCCACTTTGTGTGCTCACTGCTGTAGGGCTGTATGGCTCCCTAGGGTAACATGGGGAGGCTGGTCCCATTGGATCCCAGCCTATCTTCCTATAGGAACAAGATGGAACATCCATGAAAGATATCCCTGAACTCAGAATTAAATGACACATCTTTTAGTGAAGGTTGTTTTTGGATCTTGGGGTTGAGAATAGCACTTTTAGAAAGTGGCTGTTCTTTTGTATAAACCTTTCTGTGTGCCTGGGCCTGTGTGTGGAATGCCTGCGTGACAGGAGCTGCAGGGCCCCGGAGGGGGTTGGAGTCAGCCCAGGGGTGAAAGGCGACATCTGTTGCCCGGGGAAGGGGAGGAAGAAGCGCCTGATAGTGCTGGGCTGTGTCTGCCTGACCACCGTGCTGGCTAACTCCGCTGCCGGCCCACTGTCACCTCTGGCCCTGAAGCTGACAGGAAAAAGAACACCAGAAACATTCCAGAGCTAGGAGCCCCTTGCACAAAGGACTTCAAAGGCGTTCAGGGGTATAAGGGAAGGACCCCTGACTACCGAAGATTAGATTCTAAAATTCTACAATCAAGAAGGAACCTCGACTGGAAGAAGGATGGCTGGAGAACTAAAGGAAGATTGCCTTGCTGTGTGCTCTAAGGGCTGACCTGTTCTGCTGTCTAACTGGAAGCTGAGGAGGAGAAAGGGACTTTGCTGTGGGCTGTGTCCCTGCCTGCTTGAAACTACTAAGACTTTGCTGTGTGCTGTGTCTGCAACCTGAATCTCAGAGGGCCTGAGAAGAGCTGGCTCCCTGTCTGCAACCCAGGAACATAAAGGTTGCCCAAGGCTACCAGAATCTGCTGTGCCCCCCTGGAAGCTGCTGTGTGGCGAAGAGATCGTGAAACCGTGTGGTTTGCCTGTTTAGCGCATTGGCTGCTCTCTACTGCTTGAGAGCGCCGCGCTGACCCAGCCTGCTACGTGGCCAAGATCGACGTGTTCATCGACACGTGTGTGGGGCAGACCGGAGACCTGTGAGCCTCTTCAGCGCAAGGAGCGCTGTAAAACAATTGCTGGCCATGTCACCGTCGCAGCCCGGGGTCAGTAACCCCCGTGGAAGTGCCCTGCATCTCTCCGGCATTTGCGTGTGGAAAAACGAGCCCGCCGCGCTCTGATGCTCTGATTGGGCGAGAGGGCCGAGCCCCCTCACCAGAGTCGCGACGGGATTGGCTGTTGTGGCGGAGCTTCATCAGCGAGGCCGCGCTGCCATTGGTTGGCGGCCTCGCGCTCAGAGGGGCACGTTGCCGACGCGGTGACGGGATTGGCTGCCTCGACTGAAGCTGCCGAGGAGCCGAGGAAGCGCTAAAGATCACCGCCGGGACCGGGGAAGATTGACCTGACCTCGCCGAGGGACTATTCCGAGTGCTCCAGCCCCCGGCCTGCCGTCTCTGCTCCCCGCTGCTCCTGGAAGGACGGAGAGCGGGCGGTGAGCATCCGGAGACCGGCCAGGCTGGAGCGCGAGTGAGCGCTCGCCCGCGAGGTGCCCATGGGGGCCCCGAGGAACACCAAGCACGAGGAGGGGAGTCCCCCTCCCTCCAAGCATCCGGTGAGACGGGCTTGAAGCGCTTAGGGTCCCTGACGCCAGGGGCTCATTGTGGCATATTTCTTTAACGCTGGCATTGTTTGGACTGCTCGTTTTTAGAGCGCATCAATTATAAATCAGTGGCATTATTTTTAATAACTGATGACAGAGACTTCAGACATTTGTTTTACCTGAGAACTTCCTGAAACTACGTACCACCATTAAGATTAAGTGCATCATTTTTATAACCAAGTGATTATCGTGCAACTGCCTTATTTACCTTGCTGAAACTAGATAAAGTTATATATTTTTATAAAATATACTTACCTGTGTGATCTCAGTTTGTGGTGGATTGAGAATTACTGTTGTGTTAAGTGCAAATGTTATCCACATTGCCTCTGGTTAGCCTAGACTGCTCGCGCCATGCTACCTAGAGGGTGAGCGGGGGTTATCTCAGAGGGTTATTCCTTCACCCTGACTAGAAGCAAGGGTCCCTACTTGGTCTAAGGTACTTACCTCTGCCAACTAGAGACCCCCAGTTCTAACATTGTTGGACAGCGGTGCGGATTTTGAACTAATAATTGCACTTGACCTGCAGTGATCTCTTGTACATCACTAGTCTAGTTTAGCAGCACAGGTTGCGCAAGATTTTTTCATTTTTGGTGAAACCTTGTTGTTGAAAAGGTTAGGAAGCATCATGTCTTTGAAAGCGGCAAGCGTGAGAGTAGAATTGGAGGTGGATTTCGAAATTCAGGAGTTGTACAACTACAGAAAGGACCTCCTAAAGCAATTCTGCAAACAGCTTGGATGCCCAGTGAAGGGCAGCGCAAACAAGGAAGAGCTACAGAAAGCTCTGAGGGCCTGGTGGGAGGCCAAACATGTTGTCTCAGAAGAAGCTACTGAAGTGGGCGGCACACAGGAGAATGCTTTTTTGCCCAGTGATTTGCCCGTGCGGTCAGCATCTAAGGTTGGCAGCAACCACTCCAGTAGGAGTAGTTCTCCAGAGGAGCTGGAGGATAATAAGAGAGCTAGGGCTCATGAGATTGAGCTTTTGAAACTCAGAGCGGAAGCCGATGAGAAGAGACTGCCCCTGGAAGTTGAGAAAGAGGCGCAGGAGAGAGCGGCGCAGGAGAGAAGGCATGCTCTCGCTTTGGAGGAGAAGAAGCTCCAATTGGCTCATGAGAGGAGCATGAAGGAGTTGGACATCAAATATAAAGAGAGGGTGTCCAGTTCTAATAGTGGCAGCGCACAACCAGTACAGGCCGTTAAGGTATACATACCAAAGGATCTGGTACAGAATTATCAGAGGGATGAGGATATTTATGCGTGGTTTAGAGCATATGAACTAGCCCTAAAGATGAATGAAGTGCCTGAGAGGAATTGGGGGGCAGGATTGTGGAAGCATTTTGAGGCCTCTGGGAGGGATGTCTTGGCACCCTTAGAGGTAGCAGGTACTTTATCCTACCCCGACATGAAGGAGGCTTTATGCCTCAGGTATGGGCTCACTGCACAACAGTACCACCAGAAGTTTAGGAACTTCAAGAAGCTTGATTCAAGTACTTGGGTGGAGTGTGTGAGTATGTACACGCGTGCACTGGAAGGTTGGATAAAGGGCAGCAAAGTTACTGATTATGTGGGGTTGTGCCACTTGATTAGTAGGGAGCACTTAAGTAGTTTATGTGTCCCAGAGCTGCGCCAGCATCTTTTGGATAGCAAGTTAACTGATCCCAGTGAGCTTGCTAAAGAGGCGGACCGGTGGACTAGCACCAGGGTCCACAAGGGGGTGGTAAGTACCCCAGCCAAGGGTGGACAGGGTCCCCAGCAGAAGAGTGGGGGGGACACGGGCAATCAAAAGGAGTCTTCTAAAGGGCCCCAAAATGGTTCCCAGGAGAAAGCGTCTCAACCCCCCAAGTCCAAGAAGTCCTGGCCCCATAAGGGCAAGCAGTACAACAGGTCCCCACCTACTTGCTATGCCTGTCGGGAGGTGGGGCACATTGCCCCAAAATGTCCAAAGAAACCTCCAGCACCCATTGGTGCTCCAGCACCGGCCTTAGCCAGTGTTGCTTTGGGAGGGGATTTGATTTCTAGTCGGGAGGAGGGGTTAGCAGTGATGACCCTTGTCTCTTTAGGAGACCAAGAGATGGCCCAGGAAGCCGTGCTGCCCTTAAACACTAAGAAATATGGGCAGAAGGTGACCATCACTGGAAAGGAGATAGACGCTCTGAGAGACAACGGGGCCAGTGTGACATCTGTCAAGTGTCAATGGGTGTCTGAGGAGCAGATCATTCCCACGGTACTCCGTCCTGTGGTGGCAGCTGACAGCTCAGTGCGCCTCTGCAAGTTGGCACGTGTTCCATTTGAGTGGGGAAGAGTCTCCGGTACATTGGAAGTTGTTGTAAGTGATGCCTTGCCTGTAGATTGTCTATTAGGTAATGACCTGGAGAGCTCTCCATGGAAAGATGTAGAGCACAGGACTCACTTGGAGATGTTGGGTTTGCCTGCGTGGATCTGTGTGTCTACCCGGGCCATGACAGCCAGAGAGGGCGGTCTAGCAGAGCTGGAGCCTGGAACAATGGCCCAGGAACCTGCCAAGAGAAGAAGGGGTAGAGGGCGCGGGAAACCGGCCCCCACTGTTCCCACGGTCCAGGAGGAGGCAGACCCAGAGGGGGATGCCCTGGAACCTACAGGGGAGCAGGTGGCCGAACTAGGGGAATTGCCCGAGCTGTCCCAGTGGCAGCAAGAAGGTGGTCCCTCCAGGGAGGAATTCTGCTAGGCTCAGAAGGAGTGCCCTTCTCTCGTTGGTGTGCCGCAGCAGGCTGCCGACCAGGCCGCAGGCCTGGGGTCCAAGGAGCATTTGATCTACTGGGAGGATGACTTACTTTATAGTGAGCCTAAGTTTGCTGAGCCCGGTGCAGCCCGAGTGCTCGTGGTGCCCGAGCGCTTCAGGAACTTTCTACTGGGTCTGGCTCATGACGTGCCTCTCGCAGGACATTTGGGGCAAGACAAGACCTATCACAGGCTTGTCACCCATTTCTACTGGCCCCAGATGAAGAAGCACGTCGCTGCCTTTTGTAAGTCTTGTCAGACTTGTCAGGCCAGTGGCAAGAGCGGAGGGAAGTGCGTGGCACCCCTCCAACCCTTTTCCGTGGTGAGCACACCTTTCGAGCGGGTGGGCATTGACATCGTGGGGCCCCTGGATCCCAAGACAGCCCTAGGCAACAGGTTTATCCTGGTCTTGGTGGACCATGCCACTCGGTACCCGGAAGCCATCCCGCTCAGGACAGTCACAGCCCCAGTGGTGGGCCGTGCCCTGATGGGGATCTTTTCCCGGGTGGGATTTCCCAGGGAGGTGGTCTCGGACAGGGGGACAAACTTCATTTCTAGGTATATGAAGTCCCTGTGGGCAGAGTGTGGGGTGACATACAAATTCACCACTCCTTACCACCCTCAAGGAAATGGGTAGGTTGAGAGATTCAACCGCACCTTGAAGGGCATGATTATGGGCCTAGAGGAGCCCATGAGGCGGAAATGGGACGTCTTGTTGCCATGCCTGTTGTTTGCCTACAGGGAGGTGCCTCAGAAATCCTTAGGGTTCAGTCCCTTTGAGTTGCTGTATGGCCACCCTGTCAGAGGGCCTCTTACTCTGGTGAAGGAGGGGTGGGAGAAATCCCGTGGGAAAACCCCTCAGGATGTGTTCAGCTATGTGCTGGCCATTCGCAACCAGACCAAGCGCTTCAGGAAGCTCGCTCAAGAGAACCTGGAGGCTAGCCAGGAGGAAATGAAGAGGTGGTATGACCAGAACACCTCTCTTGTGGAGTTCCAACCTGGACAGAAAGTGTGGGTGATGGCGCCTGTGGAGCCTTGTGCGCTCCGTGACAAATGGTATGGGCCATATGAGGTGGTGGAGCGCAAGAGCGAGGTTACCTATTTGGTTAACCTGAAGACTCCCAGGCAACCCCTGAGAGTGCTACATGTGAACCGCCTCAAACCCCACTTTGAGAGGACTGAAGTGACTATGCTCGTGGCTACAGATGCTGGAGGGGAGGAGGATAGTGATCCTCTCCCTGACCTCCTGGCAGTCAAGGAGCAGGATGGGTCAGTGGATGGTGTGGTCCTCTTCCCCACCCTGACCCCAGAGCAGCAGGAGGACTGTCGCCAAGTCTTGGGCCAGTTCGCCCCCCTGTTCTCCCTGACCCCAGGTGTCACCAAGTGGTGCGTCCACGATGTGGACACCGGTGACAACCTGCCTGTGAAACAGAAGTTTTACAGAGTGGCTGACAAGGTCAGGGCTAGCATCAAAGAAGAGGTTTCTAAGATGTTAGCGCTATGGGTAATTGAGCCCTCCAGCAGCCCCTGGGCTAGCCCAGTGGTCTTAGTGCCTAAGAAAGCTGCTACACCTGGTGGCCCCCCAGAACTCCGTTTCTGCGTGGACTACCGCGGGCTCAATGCGGTCACCAAGACTGATGCGCACCCCATCCGCAGAGCTGATGAGCGGGTGGATCGGTTGGGAGCTGCCCGGTACCTGAGCACTTTTGATTTGACTTCAGGTTACTGGCAGATTGCCTTAACTGAGGGGGCCAAGGAAAGATCAGCATTTTCAACACCAGAGGGGCACTTCCAGTTTCGTGTCATGCCCTTTGGGTTGAAAAATGCCCCGGCCACATTCCAGAGACTGGTCAACCAGGTATTAGCAGGGCGGGAGGAATTCAGCGCAGCATACCTGGATGACATTGCTGTGTTCAGCTCCACTTGGGAGGAACACTTGCAACACCTCTGCGCAGTGTTGAAGGCTCTGCAGAAGGCAGGCCTCACTATCAAGGCCAGTAAGTGCCAGATAGGGCAGGGATCTGTGGTGTACTTGGGACACCAGGTGGGGAGCGGCCAGGTGGCGCCCCTACAGGCGAAGATTGATACCATTCTGGCTTGGGAACCCCCCAAGACCCAGACTGAGGTGAGAGCCTTTTTAGGTCTCACTGGGTATTACAGACGGTTTGTCAAAGGTTATGGCACCATTGTGGCCCCTTTGACAGAGCTGACATCTAGAAATCAGCCCAGGAAAGTGAATTGGACTGAGGCCTGTCAAACTGCTTTTGACACCATCAAAACTGCCATGTGCACAGCACCGGTGCTTAAGGCACCTGACTTTTCAAGTGAGTTCATTGTGCAAACTGACGCTTCAGAGCAAGGCGTGGGAGCAGTACTCTCACAGGTCAATGATGAGGGTGGAGACCAACCAGTGGCTTTCATTAGTAGGAGGCTACTCGCCACGGAACGGAGATGGAGTGCAGTTGAAAGGGAAGCTTTCGCTGTGGTCTGGGCTCTGAAGAAGCTGAGGCCCTACCTGTTTGGGATCACTTCCGTGTTCAGACCGACCACAGGCCCCTCAGATGGTTAATGCATATGAGGGGCGAGAATCCAAAACTGTTGAGGTGGTCCATTTCCCTACAGGGGATGGACTTCACGGTGGAGCACCGCCCTGGTACAGAACACGCCAATGCTGACGGTCTGTCCAGATTCTTCCGCCTTAGTGATGAGGACTCCCAAGAGGTTGGGTAGTTCTCCCCACTTTCAGCTGGAGGGGACACGTGTTAGACCTGACATCCTTGGCGTGGTTTTTCCCCATCTTTCTGCCTCTGACTCATGTATTTTTGATGCTGTGCTGGATTTCGTTTTTGCTGATTTAGATGCTTTGGACCCTCTGCCACTGCTGATCAGTGTCAGAGGGTAAGTGCTCCCTCTGTAAATTGGCATATTGATTGGGTATACCTGATTGGCATATTTGTATCACCATGAAGTCCCTAGTAAAGTGCACTGTGTGTGCCAGGGCTGGTGATGACAGATGCTACTAGTGGGCCTGCAGCGCAGATTGCGCCACCCACATGAGTAGCTCTAAAATGGTGTCTCAGGCCTGCCAGCGCAGGGCCTGTGTGCAGTCAGTGGACTGTCATGTCCGCCTGGCCAGTGTCCCCACTGGCTGGGCTTAACCCTCCCCTGTCTGTGCACATCAGCCACCCCTATGGAAGGCTCCAGGTACCCCCCTGGGCAGGGTGCAGTGTATGGATAGGGTAGAGCATGTACTAGTGCAGGTAACATGCTCTGGTAGAGAGCAGCAGCCACTTTGTGTGCTCACTGCTGTAGGGCTGTATGGCTCCCTAGGGTAACATGAGGAGGCTGGTCCCATTGGATCCCAGCCTATCTTCCTATAGGAACAAGATGGAACATCCATGAAAGATATCCCTGAACTCAGAATTAAATGACACATCTTTTAGTGAAGCTTGTTTTTGGATCCTGGGGTTGAGAATAGCACTTTTAGAAAGTGGCTGTTCTTTTGTATAAACCTTTCTGTGTGCCTGGGCCTGTGTGTGGAATGCCTGCGTGACAGGAGCTGCAGGGCCCCGGAGGGGGTTGGAGTCAGCCCAGGGGTGAAAGGCGACATCTGTTGCCCTGGGAAGGGGAGGAAGAAGCGCCTGATAGTGCTGGGCTGTGTCTGCCTGACCACCGTGCTGGCTAACTCCCCTGCCGGCCCACTGTCACCTCTGTCCCTGAAGCTGACAGGAAGAAGAACACCAGAAACATTCCAGAGCTAAGAGCCCCTTGCACAAAGGACTTCAAAGGCGTTCAGGGGTATAAGGGAAGGACCCCTGACTACCGAAGATTAGATTCTAAAACTCTACAATCAAGAAGGAACCTCGACTGGAAGAAGGACGGCTGGAGAACTAAAGGAAGATTGCCTTGCTGTGTGCTCTAAGGGCTGACCTGTTCTGCTGTCTAACTGGAAGCTGAGGAGGAGAAAGGGACTTTGCTGTGGGCTGTGTCCCTGCCTGCTTGAAACTACTAAGACTTTGCTGTGTGCTGTGTCTGCAACCTGAATCTCCAAGGGCCTGAGAAGAGCTGGCTCCCTGTCTGCAACCCAGGAACATAAAGGTTGCCCAAGGCTACCAGAATCTGCTGTGCCCCCCTGGAAGCTGCTGTGTGGCGAAGAGATCGTGAAACCGTGTGGTTTGCCTGTTTAGCGCATTGGCTGCTCTCTACTGCTAGAGAGCGCCGCGCTGACCCAGCCTGCTGCGTGGCCAAGATCGACGTGTTCATCGACACGTGTGTGGGGCAGACCGGAGACCTGTGAGCCTCTTCAGCGCAAGGAGCGCTGTAAAACAATTGCTGGCCGTGTCACCGTCGCAGCCCGGGGTCAGTAACCCCCGTGGAAGTGCCCTGCATCTCTCCGGCGTTTGCGTGTGGAAAACAAGCCCGCCGCGCTCTGATTGGGCGAGAGGGCCGAGCCCCCTCACCAGAGATGCGACGGGATTGGCTGTTGTGGCGGAGCGTCATCAGCGAGGCCGCGCTGCCATTGGTTGGCGGCCTCGCGCTCAGAGGGGCTCGTCGTTGACGCCGCGACAGGATTGGCTGCCTCGACTGAAGCTGCCGAGGAGCCGAGGAAGCGCTAAAGATCACCGCCGGGACTGGGGAAGATTGACCTGACCTCGCCGAGGGACTATTCTAGTGCTCCAGCCCCCGGCCTGCCATCTCTGCTCCCCGCTGCTCCTGGAAGGACGGAGAGCGGGCGGTGAGCATCTGGAGATCGGCCAGGCTGGAGCGCGAGTGAGCGCTCGCCCGCGAGGTGCCCCTGGGGGCCCCGAGGACCACCAAGCACGAGGAGGGGAGTCCCCCTCCCTCCAAGCATCCGGGTGAGACGCGCTTGAAGCGCTTAGGGTCCCTGACGCCAGGGGCTCATTGTGGCATATTTCTTTAACGCTGGCATTGTTTGGACTGCTCATTTTTAGAGCGCATCAATTATAAATCAGTGGCATTATTTTTAATAACTGATGACAGAGACTTGAGACATTTGTTTTACCTGAGAACTTCCTGAAACTACGTACCACCATTAAGATTAAGTGCATCATTTTTATAACCAAGTGATTATCGTGCAACTGCCTTATTTACCTTGCTGAAACTAGATAAAGTTATATATTTTTATAAAATATACTTACTTGTGTGGTCTCAGTTTGTGGTGGATTGGGAATTACTGTTGTGTTAAGTGCAAATGTTATCCACATTGCCTCTGGTTAGCCTAGACTGCTCGCGCCATGCTACCTAGAGGGTGAGCGGGGTTATCTCAGAGGGTTATTCCTTCACCCTGACTAGAAGCAAGGGTCCCTACTTGGTCTAAGGTACTTACCTCTGCCAACTAGAGACCCCCAGTTCTAACACATAGCCTCCCTCCACACAACAAAATGGCACACACGCCCATCCAGTCTCGACACAGCTCCTAAAATCAAATGCAATGCAGTGAACATATTGTTGTTTTCCTTTGTATGAGTAATTAAACACATTTATACGCCTAAATGTATTGAGCCAATGGAAACAATGTCAGTGCACAATCTGTTGTTCCCTTTCTTCCAAAGATGCCTTTATCAAATGTCGACAAAGGATCCAACTCGGAGTTTCATGACTCAGTACCTGGGGAATATTGGAGACTTTGTTGCGGAGAAGGCACTATGTTAAATCAAATCCGAAGAAAATCTTACTCAATTACAGCAACCATAGACGTCATTAGAAAAGACTTGTACACAACTTCGGCAATGGCCCTAAGAAAATCAATATGGGCTTGCAAAAAATGCATGTGTGTTTCATAGTGTTTCCTACTGGTTTCCATAGACCTGTTCACCTCTGGCATCTACAAATGAATTTCTAATAAATATACCTTTATGTTTTTAAGTAAGAGCAGTTACTGTTTTCTTACTTTGTCCAAATGAGTTAGAATTAGTTTTTACGAAGGAAAAGTTGCTATAATGTTTCCCTATTAAAAAAAAAGTCAAATCAAACCCAAATACATGCAAAATATTAAGACAAATAATAGCAGGCTTACTTTAAAATTTAGAGATAATTTTAGTAACTAAAGAAATACTCCAAATGTTACATTACAAATTATGGTAATCTTTAAGAGTCTCTTGTATACGTTTTTTCCACATAATTCTACATTTTTTTTACTGAACTAAACTATTTCAGTCTGCTACATCAACTGTGACCTTCCTATAACTAAGTATTTGTGCGTCTCCCTTAAGAATGGTGGTTGCAGATGTCGGGTTCCCTATGTAGCTATAATTGACTAAGCAGCAGTTGTTCCATCTGTTATGTCCCAGTAGGGAATCCAGGCTATCTCAACACAGTTATTCTCAATGGTCATTTATAATTTGAAAAATGTATAAGCATATTTCGCCCTTAAAATGTTATCCTTCTGTTGACAAAAAAGGCAGCTCCAACCACAGGGTTCTAATGCCAACAAGAGGCAATTAGCTAAGGTTTTGTTGAAGTAGCCTCTAGGCTTTTAGGTCAAGTAGACTTATTGCAAGCAGCCTTGCATCACTTTTTTGTGTTTCATGTACCACCTTAAGTGGCATTGTTGTGCCCAGATGTGGGCCCTATGCTCAATTTGTCACTGGAACCAAGCTGTAGCCGGCTGATGAGTCCAGAACTAGGTTGAAACCAGTCATGGGTAGCTTGAATTTTAGGCCATGAAGGACCTGGCTTGGCAGTTCAGGTCGGATTGTTCCAATGAAGAGAAGGGTCAAAACTGATTTGCATATGGCTGGGTCCAAACTGCAGTAGCATGGTGAACAAAAGAATGAATGGTCGGAGTGCTACCTGAGCTATTGTCATTGGTTAGACTTCTTGCAAGTTCAAGTTCAAGTTCAAAATTTGTATAGCTCACTACTCACCCAGAGGGTCTCAAGGCGCTTGAAAGAGGGGGGGGGGGGTTCTTAACTTATCGAATATCCTAGTTTTTAGTTGCTTTCTGAAGGAGAGGTGGTTCTGTGTAAGGCGGAGGTGGGTGGGGAGAGAATTCCAGGTTTTGGCCACTAAGTAGGAGAAGGATCTTCCCCCCATGGTGGATCTATGGATGCGCGGAATAGCGGCAAGGGCTTGATTGGACGATCGTAGTTGGCGGGTGGGGGTGTAGAAGGACAGTCGCATGTTGAGGCATTCGGGTCCTAGGTCGTAGAGGGCTTTGTGTGCGTGGGTGAGGAGATGTAACGTTATTCTCTTGTTGACGGGGAGCCAGTGGAGGTCTTTCAGGTGACTGGAAATGTGAGCTTGATGGGGGATATCCAGTATGAGTCTGGCTGAGGCATTTAGGATGCGTTGGAGTTTTTCTGTAGTTTGGCTGTGGTTCCGGTGTAAAGGGTGTTTCCGTAATCCAGTCGGCTTGTGACCAGTGCGTGGGTGACCGTCTTCCTTGTTTCGGTGGGGATCCAGCGGAAGATTTTTTTGAGCATGCGTAGGATGTTGAAACATGATGATGAGACGACGTTGACTTGTCTGGTCATCAAGAGGGAGGAGTCCACAATGAAGCCCAGGTTACGTGTGTGGTCCGTAGGTATGGGTGCGGTTCCCAGGGCCGGTGGCCACCATGAGTCGTCCCAGGCAGAGGGGGATGAACCTAAGATGAGGACTTCCGTTTTGTCCGAGTTCAGTTTTAAACGGCTGTTCTTCATCCACTCGGCTACTTCTTTCATTCCTTCGTGTAAGTTGGTTTTGGCGGAGTTTGGGTCTTTGGTGAGAGAGAGGATCAGCTGGGTGTCGTCTGCATAGGAGATGATGTTCAGGTTGTGTTGGCGCGCGATGGATGCGAGGGGACTCATGTATACGTTGAAGAGGGTGGGGCTGAGTGATGATCCTTGTGGTACGCCGCAGATGACTTTTGGATTCAAGGAAGGCGGCAAGCTGACTGTTGACGGTTTTCTCAATGACTTTAGCAGGGAATGGGAGGAGCGAGATGGGGCGGTAGTTTTTAAGTTCAGTGGGGTCTGCTGTGGGTTTCTTCAGAAGGGCGCTGAGTTCGGCATGTTTCCAGCTTTCCGGGAAGGTAGCAGAGTTGAAGGAGCAGTTGATGACGTCGCGGAGATGGGTTGCGATAATGGAGTCTGCTTTGTTGAAAATGTGGTGGGGACATGGGTCGGTTGGCGATCCTGAGTGGATGGAGTTCATCAGGCGGATGGTGTCTTCAGTGGTGATTGGGTTCCAGGCGCAAAGGTTGTTAGAGTGCAGTTTTGGTTCGGTGGTGGGTGGAGTGGACTGGTCTTCGGACTGGTTTTCAAAGCTGTTATGTATGTCGGCGATTTTGTTGTGGAAGAATGAGGCTAGGGAGTCGCAGAGGTCTTGGGAGGGAGTGATGTCGTTGGTGCCGGCGGTGGGGTTGGTAAATTCTTTGACGATGTTGAATAGTTCCTTGCTGTTTTGGGCGTTGTTGTCAAGTCGATCCTTGAATGCTGATTTCTTGGTGGATCGGATCAGTTGGTGGTGTTTGCGGGTGGCGTTCTTAAGGGTGGCCAGGTTGTCAGTGGTTGGGTTTTTTCTCCAGGCTTTCTTGAGGGTATGACAGAACTTCTTGGATTTCTTAAGGTCATCGTTGAACCAGGGGGCTTTTTTGCTACCTTGCTTGATTTGATGGTTTTTCAAGGGTGCTAGTTCGTCGGCGCTGTGGGTGATCCATTGTGTGAGGTTGGTGGCTGCTTGGTTTGGGTCCGATGATATGGCAGGAGGGTTTTGGTGAAGCGATGTGAAGAGCTGGTGGGTGGTCATTTTGTTCCAATTTCTTCGGGGAATAGGTTGTGGGGGGTTGTGGGTCGTGGTCTTTTTGCAGTTGAAATGACCGCAGCTGTAGTCCGTCCAATGGCGAGCTGTGGTGTGATTGAAGGAGATGTGCTTGCTGGAGGTGAAGATTGGGTCGAGCGTGTGTCCGGCATAGTCGGTGGGGGTATTGACAAGTTGTTCGAGTCCGAGGTTGGCCATGTTGTCCAGAAGGGTGGTGGTGATTCTGTCGTTTTTCTTTCCCAGGTGGAAGTTGAGGTCTCCCAGTAGAATGTAGTTCTCGGAGGGGAGGGCATGTGGACTGATGAAGTCAGTGATGTCTTCGCTGAATTGTGTGTGGGGTCCTGGTGGTCTGTAGTTGAGGGTGCCTCTGAGTGTGGTCTTGGGGTCTGTGTGGATCTGGAAGTGAAGGTGTTCGGCGGTAGCGAGGTTATCGTCGGAACTGTTTGTGATGCGGATGGTGTTCTTATGGACGATGGTGATGCCTCCTCCTGTTTGGTTGGTCCGGTCCTTTCGGATGATCTTGTAGGCGTCCGGGATGGCTATGGCGATGTCGGGTGCTGATGAGGCGTTCATCCAGGTTTCTGTAAGGAAGGCGACATCCGGCGATGTAGTATTGAGTAGGTTCCAGAGTTCAATGGCGTGTCTGTGGACCGAGCGGGTGTTAAGCAGGATGCACTTTAGGTGGTTAGTGTCAGAGCTCTATTTGGAGTTTGTGGATTTGGTGTGGGTCCTGATGCAGTCGAACTTGCAGGAGTGGCAGGTGAAGGGTCCATGTGTGTGTCCTGGGGCTGCTTGGTAACATTTTGGTGGGCGGCCGGGGTTAAGGGCTGAGAGGATTGCGGCGTCGTATGTTATGCAGGCGGAATTAATTTTGCGGGGGCCAGGGGGTCTGACCCTGGGCGCGGTCCAGGTGTGGACGGGCGTAGACGGGCTTACCTTTGGCGCACCTTCGGCGTGCATGGGGCGCAACCGCTGCGCACAAAGGCATCTGTCATAAGTGGATAGTGGAGGGAGAAGGGGCGAGGGAGGAGCAGCTGGGAGGCGGGAGCGGGGTGGAGAGCCGGGCAGGGAGGCACAACAACAAACAACAAAATGGCAGCAAGCCAAAAGCGAAACAGGATTGGGGCACAACCTTAATAAACGCAATGAAATTGGCAGTGGCACCGGCACAATCAGGCACAAATGAATTAATCAGGCAAATTCAGCACAGCACAAATGAATGATCGTGAATGCGCACTTTCGCAATATAGCACTACAATACAAATATCATAAGCAATCAAGCACTAACTATTGTAGGCGCAATGCGAGCTAGCAGAGAGCAATCTGGCAGTATAGCGCTACAATACCACAAGCAGATCAGGGAGCAGCGTGGGGTGTTTTATGTAGAAAGATCAACTTGTATTGATGAATAGTTGTCTTTACCCCACCTTTGTGAATTTGGGCACACATCTCAGAAATGTCTAAGGTTATAATTAGTTATTTTATGTTGGTATAGTTTTTAACGTGTGCACGTTTGCTTGAAAGATCTGTCGGTGCTGACATGGAGTGACTTACTAATATATAAAAAGAGTGTTTTTTTCTGTTAAATAGTATTATTTTGGCACTTCGATTACACTTTTAATACTACAGCAATTAGGCTGCACTAGTAGGCCTGGAGCCATGTTTTAATCGGTTATTCTGGTAGACGGCACAATCGGTGATTCAGTCCACAGGTGACATGTACTTTATCCATGCCATGGGTGCAGTTATACGAGAGACACATATGTAATTCTGAGATTAGCCAAAATTCCTACATGTTTAAGGAGTAAGAGTACATACACTGGGCACGAGACCACAGTGCCCAACATGCAATGTAATGCTATTTAGCAAAAACGGGGTTTACCCTGCACAAAAGGGCATAAACTGACTTCTATTTTCAGATCATTGGACTTCCTTAATCCCACCATAAAAACACGCATGCAGATTTAGAACTACTGGAAAGTGCTGATTCTTACAAACTTTTAGATCTGTCTCTGTTAGTAAAATGCAGCCTTTTTAAATACGTTGGAGGCACAAAGAACTTGTGGATAGTTAGTCCTGCAAATCACCCTTGGTGCAAGAAGGGCAGAATCAACTCTAATGCAAAAAATGCAAATCTACCTCTTTGTCCTCATTTGGTTAGTAAAATATGGGTGTAATATGCCCTCAGTCACCTTAGCCTGGGTGCCACTGCATCTGTAGTATTAATGATACCTAGGCCTCTGAGAAATGAAATTTCTGATACAACTGGAACATACAAACAGTGGATGGGAGTGTGTCTTTTGAAAGCATAAATGAACGAATACCAGGCAAGTGTAAAAGAGTTAGGCAGTCCCACTTGTGAGCTCACAAAGCCCCAGTATTACCCTTCTGAAAGTAACAGTCATTACTACTGTTGACAAAAGAACATTTTACAATCTCATCACTCCAATTCGGATACAACTCTAAGAGCTTCCTTTATCACTTAGCATTTACACCAACTTACAGAGGGAATTGCTACAGAAGAAACCATTATCTAGACAACATTCTGATTATGTTGAGTTGATGGCAAATCATAGGTAGACAAATCCTTCTTGTACTCAAGATACATATATGTCATAAGCAAAACACGCAGCAGAAGGTGATTCACTTTTCTTCCCAGTGTTGTTGGCTTCTATATAGAGCCATCTACTGATCTAATTTTGCTCTGTTAAGTACTCCGTTCATCTCTAAAACACAGATGGCAGGCTTAGGAGAGACATTTGAAGAAGTCAGGGGGAGGAGAGCTACTGGAAATGACCACACTGTGGGTTGGTTTTGCTAGCTATTACTGCTCTAGAGGGAAATCATCCATGTTGGATTTTGGAAGTGCAGTGCAGTGCTCCTCCCATGCCTACTGTTTGGCTACAGGAAGGTCCTACAAAAAGGGATTGGTTTCAGTCCCATTGTGTTGTGGTTTGGGCACCATGTGAGGGGGCTATTGTGCCTGCTGAGAGAGCCTTTGGAGATGCCTCTCAAGGAAGCAAAGGACAATGTGCTTGACAGTGTGCTAGGTCTGAAATCACACATGGCAGAGTACATGTACAAGGCAGGCAGGAAACTGGAGGCCAGCCAGAATCTCATGAAGTACTGGTATGATCAAAAGGTTGCAAAGCCCGAGTATGTTCCAGGAAGTTGGTGTGGGTCCTGAAGCCTTTAGCTCCTATTGCCCTCCATGACAAGTGGACGGGGCCCTATGCAAAAATAATTGAGAAGAAGGGTGAGGTTACCTGGTTGACCTTAACACCCCAGGGACCCTCATAGGTTCCTATATGTCAATAGATTGAAACCCTGTCATGACAGGGCGGACATGACCATGTTACTGGTTACAGATGAGGGAGGAGAGTAGGAAACTGAAACAGTGCCCGACCTCTACAATAATGTGCAAGATGGGTCAGTTGAGGCAGTTGTATTGTCCCCCAAATTGATGGGTCAGCAGCACAGAGACTGCAAGCAGGCACTGGCACAGGTTACTGGACTGTTCTCTTTGACCAGAGGGATCAGTGATTGGTGTGTGGACCACATTGACATTGGAGACAACCCACCTGTCAAAAATAAACTGTAAAGGTTTTCTGACCAAGTCAGAGCCAGCACAAGGCTGAGGTGGCTAAGATGCAGGATTTGTCAGCAATTGAGCCCTGTGACAGTTCATGTGCCAACCCAGTGGTGCTGTTGCCCTAGCCTAATGCACAGGAGGGAAAGAAGCAGTTATGGTTATGTGTGGACTACAGAGTACTGAATCCAGTCACTAAGACTGATTCTCTCTCTATACTTAGAGCTGATGTGCTCATTGATAGAATAGGGGCTGCTCTCTATCAGCATACATTTGATTTGACTTTAGGCTACTGGCAGATTGCCCTCACTGAAAGAACAAAGGAGAGGTCAGCATTCTCCACACCAGAGGGACATTACAAGTACACAGAAATGCCCTTTGGCTTAAAGACTGCCTGCTGCCACCTTCCAAAGGTTGGTAAACAGGGTCCTGTCTGGGTTGGAGCATTTCAGTGCAGCTCATCTGAATGATATAGCTGTGTTTAGTTCCACCTGGGAGGATCACTCAAACCACCTGAGCGAAGTGCTTCAGCCCACGAAGCAGGCAAGTCTGACTATTAAGGCCAGCCAGTGCAGAATAGGGGGAGTTCTGTGGGGTACCCTGGCCACCTGATTGGTGGGGGCCTTATACAATCCCTCTAGGCCAAAATCAAAACCATTTTGGATTGGACAGATCCTTCTACCCAGACACATGTTAGGGCATTCCTTGGCCTGACTGAGTACAATAGAAGATTTCTTCAGAACTTTGGGACAATTATGGCTTTCCAGACAGAACTTACTTCTAAGAAGAGGCCAAAGAAATTGATGAAGACCCCATAGTGTCAGAGGGCTTTTGACACTCTGAAAGAGGTTATGTGTGCAGCACCAGTGTTACTGGCCCCTGACTACACATCGGAATTTATGGTTCAGACAGATGCTTCAGAACAAGGAATTGGGGCAGTATTGGTATAAGTAAATGAGGAGGTTCTTGATCAGCCAGTTGCCTTTATTAGCAGTTGACTTCTCCATAGAGAATAAAGATGGGAAGCCTTTTCTGTGGTTTGAGCCCTGAAAAGGCTGAGACCACACATGTTTGGTACTCGCCATAGTGTTCAAACTGACCACAGACCTCTCAGATGGCTCATTCAGATGAGGGGAGAGAATGGAAAGCTATACAGGTGGTCCATTTCCCTACAGGGGTTGGGCTTCACAGTGGAACACCAACTTGGCTTTGATGGACTTTACAGGTTTTTCCACTTAGCTGATGAGAACTACCAGGATCCGAGTTAGTTACCCATCACCTTTAGTTTGGGGGTGCATGTTAGAAAGCCATCCTTTTGCCCCGTTCACCCCCATTTTTTGCTGAACGCTACTGGTGGTAACTGACGCTGACTGTACCATGGGCTCTACTAACCAGGCCCAGGGCTAGTGCTATGTTTTAAAAGGTATATGTAATTGGCTACACTTACAATTGGCATTTACAAACCCTATAAGTTCTTAGTAGATAATAGTGTAGAGTTCTTTAGTCGGAGTGAACACTTGTTACTATGAAATTAGAATGTTATGATTGGAAGCAAAGGAGTTGAGCTGTGAAGCTGATGGAGGATGGAGCTGGAGGTACATGATAACTCTTAATAAAGAAGACAAACCTACAATTGTGTGGAGATCATCTTAACATTGGCGACGAGGGAAACTGGAACATATTCTACGCAAGGGACAAATTGCTGTACCGTCACCATTGGATTATTAATACTCATCAGAGAAACCATCCTCTACATTGTGAGTACATTGATTAAATTTGTTTGTGACTGATTGGAAATGATGAAATAATCATAAAAATAGGAGCATACTATCCTGAGGAGAGTTATATCTACATTTTAATGGATTCATCATTAAGGTTAATGTCTGCACCATCTTTATAACACAATTAATTGATCAAGATCACCTACAGTCTGCTGGTTTTCTTAAACTGAATACTTAAAATGGATGGAAGGCACCCTGTGTGAGCTCAAGACTCCGACTTCTAGATGATGTAAGCTGGTGTCATTGCATTTGACAAGAATCTTGTAATTGTGGATCACTTGGTGAGAGGGCTCAAATTCGTGTGTGGAGACATTGTGCCATTAACTTGCGTTTTTGAGCTATTCAAAGTGAAAGAAAGTTGGAGTCATATCGTGATTGCTGTTCAAAGTATAAGGAAGTTGGAAACATAGTGTACTTTCAAAAGATGCGTTACTGCTTATATGCATGAGCGAGGCTAAGCGCGAAGTAGAATCTTACCGAATTCCAAAAGACGCGCTCCTGCTTAAAACCTTGTGAGCGAGGTTCAGCACGAACGCCAAGCGCGAGTGCCAAGTCAATGCGCAAGCAGTGAAATTGAATTTGACGCTTCAATGTTCTACTTCTAAGACCAATTTCCTTTAAAAATCGAGCGGAAACGACGCAACGTGGCGGCCATCTTATAACTTTGGGAAGACTTCCATTAGATAGCATTGGACATACCGGGGAACTTCAAAGTTCGGAGCTAGATCTCACTTCCTGGAAATCATTGGTTTCAAACAACTGTTGATGAGAGAAGGAAGCCTTAAATCAATCTGAAGAGAAAAACAACTCTACAAGGTTTTTATTTTAATTTATTATATTAGTTCATTTTTTTATCTAACATTATTTTATTTACAGGAGAACTTATATAAAATTTTCATATATACAAAGTACTACATATTTCTATAATATTACAAAACATTCAAGACATCACAGTTAATGGCTGATCAAGGGTTAAGTGCACCACCTTCCTTTTTGCCAACTCCTGGAGACCCTGTAATTCCTTGGAAAGAATGGAAGAAACTGTTTTTAACATATATCTTAGCTACAGGTGCAGACAAATATGGTCCTGTACGTAAACAAGCCATATTATTACATAATTTAGGGGTAGGAGGACGTCGTCTATACGAAAACCTTTCTGAAGTTTTGCTAGGGGTAGTAGATGGTCAGCCTAGTAATGTATATGATATGAGTTTACCGATGTTAGAAGCAAGGTTTACCACTAAGATAAATGTAGTTCTTGAAAGACATAAATTCTTTTGTAGAGTACAAAAAGGAGATGAAGACATTGCAACATACGTTGCTGCCTTTCAAGGCTTGTCTTTAACTTGTCAGTTTGAAAAGTTATCGGATTGACTTATACGCGACCAGATAGTAAGGTGTACAAACAATAAAAGAGTAAGAGAAAAATTTCTTATAAAGTATTCTACTTTAGAAGAAGCTATACAAATAGCCAAAGGGTTAGAACATACTGATATATGGATCAAAGTGATGGATAAATGTACTAATTTTGTTACTGTTAAATATTTTGATTCTAAAGTTGCAGTATCCAAGGGCTCAATAATTCAAGCATGTATTGAAGAGACCAAAGTAATAAAATCAGTTGTCAAATCTCAACATAAACCTATTAGCAATAATTTTGACAAAGGTAGCGAATCTTTTCAAACCAATAAACCTCTCCCTAATTTTGGAATACGACTTATTAAATGTTATCGGTGTGACGCACCAGGGCACATAGCTTCATGCGCAAAATGTATGGGTAAAAATGCCATTTGTAGAGTATGTGGGAAAAGAGGACATCTTGCTAAAGCATGTAGGACAAAAATGCCTTTTGTACAAGAAGTTGATGATTTTTGCGAAGATATTCATGAAATTACACCTTGTATTGACAATGTGGTTATTTCTCGAGTAGGTTCTTCCAACATCATGCCTAATAACAACGTTGATAATAGTGTTATTGTTCCTGAAAGCATGGATATGTTAGAGAAACCGCATTATGTCATCAATTTAAACTCAAAGGGTGTGAGAATGTTAATGGTTTCTGGTAGTCTCTATACATTGTTGTCCAAAGAAATGTATTTTGGGACATGGGGTTCATCAAGTGATGAATAAGATTGGGATGCTCCTGATATCAAGGCAGTAGGCTATGGTGGGAAGACAATAGACATCTTAGGTCTTAAATGGATGGTGATTGAGTTTAAAAGTAAAAAAGTATATGGTCATGTCTATTTAACCAAACAAGGATCAAACTTGTTAGGATGGCGTCCTCAAAAACATCTAGGGATCATGTTGAATCCTAATGCTTCAGAACCTGTAAGTTCTATTGTGGCACACAATATTGAAAATTACGATTCTCTGATAATGGAAAAATGTCCTGATGACTTTTCTAAAGAGTTGGTAAAACTAAAAAACTTTTCTCACAAAATCATACTTAAAAAAAAATGCAACACCTGACATCCATAAAGTGAGGTTGGTACCACATCTTATGAGAGGTCCTCTACAAGAGGAGCTTGATAAATTAATGAAATTGAAGGTAATTGAACCAATAGAAGCTTCAGAATGGTTGGCACCCATTGTTGTCACGCCAAAAGATGGCGGAAAGAAAATTTGTTTGTGCATTGACTTGCGTGATTTAAACAAAAATATATGGGTTGATCGCCAGCCATTGCCAAATATTTCAGAAATGTTAACTGCCATGGGTGGTGGTAGCGTATTCAGCGTAATTGACATGTCTGCAGCCTACCACCAAATTGATCTCAATGAAGATTCTAGACACCTCATATCATCTGTAACACCGTTGGGGGCATTTCGCTACTGCAGAATGCCATTTGGGCTAGCATCTGCCTCAGCGGTGTTTCAGAGAGTGATTCAAAAGGTTCTCTTGGGAATGAAAGATGTTCTTTGTTTCCAAGACGATGTGCTGATTGTTGGAAAAGATCATAAACATCATGACAAAGTGATGAATGCAGTTCTGATTCGCATGCGTGAACATGGGTTGACTATAAAGAGTGAGAAATGCTAATTAAGGACGGATAGTGTAAATTATCTAGCGCAAGAGATATCCAGAGAAGGAATTAAACCAAATTAAAGTATTGTTGATGCTCCTATAAATAAGGATCAACTCAAAAGCTTTTTAGGTCTGGCAGAGTATTGCTCAAAATTTGTCAGAGGGTTCACTGAAATAGTTGAACCGTTACGGGCATTAATGAAATCTGGTGTGAATTTTGTATATGGTGTGATGTGTGTGAGGAAGCATTTAAGAGAGTCAAAGATGGCATTTTGTGTGCACCTAGTCTTGGGCATTTTGATGTCAAAGCTAAAACTTTCATTACAACAGATGCCTGTGCGTTTGGAATTGGGGCATTTCTGACACAAGTAATTAGTGCTGAGGAAAGGATTATAGGATTTGCGTCCAGGAGATTACAAGGTGCAGAAATGTCGTACTCTGTGATAGAGAAAGATGCACTAGCATGTTGCTGGGGAATTAAATATTTCTGTTACTTCGTTTGGGGTTTGCCATTTAAGCTTCGAACTGATCATAAACCAATTGTCCACTTGTTTAAAGGAGGAAAGAGATTGGAAGGAAGTGTGACTCCAAGAATTTCGAGGTGGATTTTATCTGTGCTGCAATATAATTTTGAAGTTGAATATGTGAAGGGACTTAAAAATATATTGGCAGACTTTTATTATCCAATGGATTGTCATGGACGGATGACCTCAAGAAGTTAATGTGGTCTTATGTGGTCTTATAGAGTGATACAACATTCTGTAACAGGAGTGTCACCATTTGTTTCCCTTAAAGGGCGTAAACCAGGACTGAAAGAATTACCAGGATGGTTGAAGGACAGAGATTATGTGTGGGTGGACCGTGAAAGAATCGATAAGGATGTCAATGAGCAACAAGCTGTTGCTTCTAGGTATTATAATTGTGTGAAATGAGTCACATTTCCTAGTATAAAGATTGGTGACTGGGTGGTAGTAAAGCGTGGTGGTGTTGTAACAAAAGGCGACAGCAAGTTTTTCAAACCTCGGGGGCGCTAGGTGGCGCCGGACCAAGATGGCTGCACCCGAGTGAAACTCTCGCCGAGCCATAATTCATCCTTCAACACCATCCTGACCAGAGTTGGCGTCCTGAATCCATCACGCCCGGAACCGCATGACCGAGAGGCACACGGCGGTACCAAGAACTCCTGCGAGACCCGACTGGAGACGGAGTAATCTGCCCCGGTACCCGTGGGCGGTCCCTGATGCTGTCCCGCTGCTTCCTTCCAGGTCGAAGAGCCCTCTAAGCGAGACCGGGAATCCGAGGCCTGTGCGGAGCTATCGGCGTCCCTTACTGCTGTGAGGCTCGGAGTGCCGGAACCCCATGCTACTGTGCTGCTAACAAGACGGGACACTTTGCGAGGTGAGCGGCCCCACGCCATAACATCGCTGCCTACCGAGGCCCTCCCTGGCCCTGGTGCTTCCCCGAGAGGCCTTGCTCGTGGGGCCCGCCTTCCCTGCTAGGAGACACCGGGGTTTGACGGCCCGTGCCCACGGCTGGGCCCAGCTTTAAATACCGCTGCTACTACCAGCCTTCAGCGAGCAGCACACGCCACCCCCCCCACCTCCCCTCCCCCGGCCTTGCATCGGTGCTTCCCCCGGGAACAAGCATTGGAACCGCCGCAAGTGTACTGCAGTGAGGGGCCGCCTCTGGCCCCCATGTGGCATTCCACCAGGACATTTGTCACTCCTGGGGCCTACCCTCACGGTCCCCACTTGCCACCATCCACACGGTGCCATCCACCCTGAGAAGCCACAATCCGTGACAGTGCTTAGCGACTGCACCCACATCGTGCCTCACGCCTCATGCGTTACCACCCTCACTCCTCAACGCCCAAAACGGTGCAGGCCCAGGATTGAACTTGCACTGCCCAAGAAACAATTGGAGAGGGGCACGATGCACACTGTCAACCGCAGTGCCCCCTGCCACAACAACTCAAGGTAGCCACATTTGCCTGACCGGGCTACTGTACTCCCGCTGTGCACCTCTGCCCAAGCCGCCACCACCCTCTCCTGCCAGTGACTCACGTATGACGATCTCCTGACCGGCGCTCGTAACGAAGGCCCTCACCCACTGGCACAGTGTGGGCTGTGCACTGGCCGCCCCCGCATTCCCTCTCGGAACCCCCCTTCGTGGCCTGCACCGCAATCCAACACGACCCTGTGTAACAGCTCACCTCACCACCGCGGTCGAAGCCGGATCACTCGAGGACCCCCCTCGCCTAGGGTTAATACTCCCACGACCAACACCGACCTGGCGGCCCTACAATCCGCAACACCACGGACCCCAAGATGAGACATGGGCCGCAACGACACCAGGCAGTCTAAGATCCTGTTCGAGGCCAGGAAGACCCCAAGATCAACGCCAGAGGCTGCGGATGGCCCCGCCACGAGCGCTACTCTGGAAGAAGACTGGAAAACCCAGCTCCTTGGCATGAAACAGAGCCTCTCGACCATAGATTCCAAGATTGACACTATAAATATGAGAATGGACACAGTGGTCGCAAATTTGGACCAACACGACACCCGCATCAAAGAGGCCGAGGATAGGATTTCCTAGCTGGAAGACGGGGCCTCCTCTAGTAGCTGCCAAGTCACGCAGATGGACAGGCTTCTTAAGATCATTGCGGAGAAGAGGACTCGGTCTCGCCGAAACAACGTCCGCATCCTAGGCCTGGTGGAATCAACACGGGTGAAATGGAGGACTTCATAGAAAATCTGGTGGTTGAGCTGTTCGGGAAAGAATCCTTCTCCGCTCACCTCATCGTAGAGAGAGCTCACAGGTCCCTAGCTGCCCGGCCGCCCCCAGGGGTACAACCGAGACCCATCATCGCACGTTTACTAAATTACAGGGACCGGGACGCCGTAATGCGACGAGCGCGAGAGATTGGTACAGTTGGCTGCTGCAACACAACGTTGTCGTTCTTCCCAGATTTCACCCCTTCGGTGCAAGAGGCCAGACGTAAATTTGCGGGGGTGAAAAAGAAACTGTAAACCCAGGAGATTCCATACGCGATGCTCTACCCTGCGAAGGTAAAAATCTCCCAACAGGGCAGACAACACTTTTTCAACACTCCGCAACAGGCAGAGGACTTCATCAAACAGTACAGGAAAGATCTTGCCAAAGAAGACGCAGCGAGACGCCGCTCCAGATCGCAGTCACCGATGTTGCAACAGGAATGAGCAGATGCCCATGGCTGCGTGGGTTGACACATTTTCAATGCTGCACACACGAGGTCGAACCGTGCTGCAACTTCGGTGAGGTACTTTTACTGATTTACTGACTCACTGGTCTATAATATACTCTGTGCTCGGCCACCCACCTCCGTCCCACGCCAGACTACCCAGCAGCGGCCTGGGTGTCATGTGGGTGCAAGTAGGGAGGTGGAGGGCAGGTCGGGCGCCCCTGGTGACTCTTTCCCCCTACGGGCGAGCCCCTCAATACCCCCCCCTTCGTAGGGCAGGGGATATCTTTGTATGTATTTTGTTTTTGTTTCTTTCAGGTGGGTGGGGAATATGTACCCGGCGTGTTGGGGTTGCCGGCGTGGGTGGGGGGACAACCCGACACATTAGCGCCATTGCTGAGACATCAGGATTTACCTGGCGTGTCGAGGTTGCCGGAATGGGAGGGGGGACATTTTGTTATATTTGTGCCAATGCTTGCCATAAGGAAACAGATGCCACATTCATGCACCATATCGATCTGTATACCTGGGAATGGGTGACATAGGTGACACACAGATGGTTCAACAATTAAAGCTGGTCTCATGGAATATACGTGGGCTGAATAACCCGAGGAAGAAATGGCAAATCCTGGGGTACCTAGACCGCCAGGGAGCGCCTAATGCCGGGAGGCTCCCCCATATTTGCATCCCGATGGGCTTCATGTAGGGTATTTTCTTCCTACTTCAATTACTCCAAGGGAGTGACTATCCTAATCAGACGGGGGTGCGATTCACACCACTAGGAACAGACACTGACACTGATGGCAGATTCTGTATGGTCTGGGGTAGACTCCTCTCACACACAGTTCTATTTGCATGCTCCTACGGCCCCAACACTGACGACCCTAACGCACTCCTCACAATGTGGGGCAAAATTCACACTCTGCGCATAGCGCACGTCATACTAGGAGGCGATTTTGACACAGCACTGCGACCCTGTCTGGACAGATCACACCCCCATGCGTCACACTATACTCACACACAGCGAACCCTCTTGGGCATCGTGGAGGTACACCACATGATCGAAGCATGGAGACACACGCACCCCACCCTCAAGCAAGGCACACATTACTCTGCGGTACAGTCCACTTGGGCCCGCATTGACTATGTATTCTTGTCGGCGGGTCTTACTCACTGGCTGACTAAATCGGTACATTTGGCCGTACATTCTCGGACCACTCCCCGGTGCTCTTGACCTTCCAGATACCTGCGGTTGAATCCCCCTATTTAACCCTGCCCACCTTTCTGACTCGGCCTTCAAGGCTGAATTAGAACAGGACATAAAAGACTTGTTTGACCTCAATATATCGTCCGTATCCAGCCTCACTACGGTCCGGGAGGCCTTTAAGGTCACCGTGAGGGGCTGTTGTATCGCCAAGGGTGGCGGAGTCCTCAAGTCCCTTCGGGGGGAACTGCACCAGTTGGAAACGGAACTCCGTTCCTTAGAATGCGATATGGAACACAACACCCGTGGACACGCAGTTAAGGCCCAACTCAGAAACAAATTGAATGATTATGTGGAGGCAGCAGATAGGGAGTTCAAATTCCTAGGGAAACCATACACTGCACGTGGGTACGGAGAAGGAGACCACCCGGGGAAAGCTCTGGCAGCCTCAGTTAAACCTCCTCGCTACCATAATTATGTTGCTACGCTACTGGATGACCACGGCACGCCACACAGGAACCTCCCTGAACAGCTCCGCATACTCACCGAACATTACACTAAACTCTACACCTCTTACAGGACCATCCGATTGATCTGAACACCTACCTAGATGACACTGCAATCGCCTGGCTAGGTCCCACCCAACAGAAATTCCTTCATCTTGAACTCGAACGGGATGAAATAACGGATGCAATTATGTCTATGAAGTCGGGCAAAGCACCGTGGTCTGATGGACTGCCGATTGACTTTTATAAGGCCTATGTACACCTGTTCGCTCCAATCCTTAAACAGGTATACTATGTGGCGCTGGAGGAGGGCAGCCTGTCAGCCACCATGCGTGAAGCCCTGATCACCTCTCCGCTTAAACCGGGCAAGCCCCCTGAGCATTGCAACTCATATAGACCCCTGTCCTTATTGAATACTGACATCAAAATATTAGCAAAGGTGCTCGCCACACGCCTTAACCTCTTGATGGAACGGCTGATCCTACCGGACTAAGCCGGGTTCGTCCCACACCGCGCGACTTCCCACAACCTGCGCACGCTTCAGGCGGTGCTGCAGGACATTGACCCCAGGTGCGAAGCGGCTGCCATTTTCTTGGACGCCACTAAGGAGTTCGATTCACTGGAGTGGGACTACCTACTTGCGCTGTTGGAACGCATGGGGATTCCCTTCAGTTTTCTTGACTGGATTCGGCTCCTATACCACCGGCCACAGGCGACAGTTTTGTTGAATGGTTCCCGCACGGCCCCCTTTGAGATACGTAGGGGAACCCGTCAGGGATGCCCACTATCCTTGGTCCTGTTCGCGCTCGCTATAGAGCCATTGGCGGCCAAACTCAGGCAGCACCACAATCACCGTGCCCTTATCTACCCGGAAAGGCAGTTACTTATCGCACTATATGCTGACGACATGGCACTCTATGTTCACAAACCCCAAGAAAATCTTAATCCTATATTGCTTGAAATCACTAGGTTTGGAGGAATCGCAGGGATACAAATAAATTGGGCCAAATCAGCCCTGTTTCCCCTAACTGATCAAACCTGGCAATTCCCACTGGACTATCCACTTGTGTGGGAAACGGATGAAGTAAAGTACCTAGGCTTCAGAGTGACGAGGCATCGAGAGGCCCTTATTAGAGCTAATTATGGTACTGCCCTAGACAAACTGACAGACAACGCCACCAAATGGATTCACCTCCCGCTATCAATGGTGGGGCATATCTCCCTAATTAAGATGGTAGTGCTTCCTAAGCTGCTATATCTATTCACCAACATCCTGTATAGCCTGGGTCCGCATTTCTTCCGAGCCCTGAATTCCCAATTGTCAAGACTCATATGGGGTGGGAAGCAAGCCAGGATTGGATTGCCGACACTGATGCTGCCCTACCACCAGGGGGGATTCGATGTCCCCAATTTTGAGCGCTATTACGACTGTGCTTAGGGCCACTTCGCTGTTTACTGGCTCCACCCTTCACCATTTATGGTGCACCTCGCTGTGGAAGATGGTTATATGAGAACCGAGAAGCCCGCTGGATACCTCTATACGGAGGTGCGGGCGAAAGATCGTGATTCCACCACAGTGGACTGCACAGTACGTGCGGGAACCGCCTGGCTGACGCTATGGGGTCTCCGTTCTTATATTCACCCCACTTGACTCTGTCACATGATCCTCACTTGAGTGTTACTTGTGAGGAAATTGGACGTAAAAATGCTGATTAGGTTAGCATACCACACATGGGGAGACCTATACCTCCAGGGACACTTCCGCACATCGACTCAATTTTTCGGGGACAGCATCCCCTCCATTATGGACACGTTCCTCTATACACGACTGAGGAAGAATGTTCGAGCGGTCACTCCCAACTTCCCGGACGAGCCGGACACCCTCGCGCCTTTACACGCTCTCCTCCAGACCGACGCTCCTAAGCACGTAGTGTCTCTGCTTTACAAGCATGTGCAGAACGCACCACTACCCTCTTCCCTGAGAGCACGGCAGGAATGGGACAGGGATCTAGAGGTACCGCTGACCGACGACCAATGGAGGTGAGTTGCTCTCATACCAATGCAGTGACAGGCAGTGCCCGACTGCGGTTGGTCCATTTTAAATTTCTACATCGCCTCTATTACACACCGGCTAAGCTACATAGATTTCACCTACGGACAATGACCGCTGTCTTCGTTGCGGCAGTGAGGGAGCTGATTTCCTGCACTTGGCATGGACCTGCCCGGCAGTCGCCACATATTGGGACGAAATATTTGCAGCCTTATCCGATATGATTGGCACAGTCATCACATCATGTCCACTAGTGGCTCTGCTGGGTCATGCTTTTACGGTTGTGAAGACTCACAGGAAATTCCTGGCGCTAGGCCTGCTATTAGCGAAGTGCCATGTGGCGTGTAGATGGGGCCGAGGGCGAGCACCCAAATTTAAAATCTGGTTGAATACCATGACCCCTTGGCAAGACCAATTACACAACTATGCTGAACTACTACCACACAAATCGTGACCTAAGGACCTCTGGGGCCCCCTCGCTGCATACCTCCTTAGACTGCAGGAAGCGACGACTGCAGAAGGGGGAGACACTGGGGAGTCACACCTTGAGGCTACTTCTCCACTACACCGCCATGAACACCGTTCCCAGGTAACGCCGTCACAGTAATACCTCTCCTCACGGACACTGTACTCCTTTCTCGGGACGATCACACACCGCAATCTGGCTAATGCCGGGACTGGATAGCAATTGTACTGAAACTTACCACAGCCCTCGTGCACCCGAAAGACACAAACATATTACATATACTGGCAATACTAGTTGGATCCACGTCAGTTATACCGCTCGTGATTTACAGGTCACACACGGGCACTCTGTTCCAGGATAATAAACATGGCATGACATTTGGGGTGGGAGGGTCTAGTTGGGGTTAACCGTTATATTCACAATTTATAGCCCCCACATGATACCATGCTCAGTCACTCTAGTGCGGAGTACTCTCAACTTCCTTCAATGTTGGCCAATGTTAACGACTGTACCCTTCCGCACTACTGCACTGGAAGCTCCTGTACCCCACATACTATGTATGGTGGACACACTGTGTGGGGGAGCAATTTGCTTCAAGGAACTGTATCATTGGAGGAGTGGTAAAAATTTAAAACGAAACCTCATATATTCAATGTTTTGATCTGCTCTTGCTAGTTCTGACGCTTATGGTACACTCTTGCATAGCTCTTGTCAGTATACATTGCGGCCGGCCCATTCGGGTTGTAGGCGGCATGCTATGTTAGCTTAATGTACCGTTCATTGAGAACGTTGTATCAAAGATACTGATCTTGCATAGCTGCCGGCCTATTTCAGGTTGTAGGCGATGAGCTGTGTATTCCTATTGCACTACCAATAAAGGTTTTGGGGAAAAAAAAGTTTTTCAAACCTCATCAGGTAAAAAGTGTAAAGAAGAGTGTTATTATTTTGGATGATGGGTCAGCTTGGAGCTTTGGAAATATTGCCAAATGCTGTACTCCTCAACCATCAATAAGTGATTAAAGGATTTTACCACTCAAATACTATCAAGTAACTTTCAAACATTAATAAGCGATTAATGTTTATTATCTTTAATGTTATGAAAATTGTTTTGCAAATATGTATTGTAATCTTTATTTATGCTGTCCTTTAATCCTTAGTTTTTATAAAATTATCATATCATATAAATGACATAATGTATATAGGGGAAGATGTCTAGAGTTCTTTAGTTGGAATGTACACTTGTTACTATGGAATTGGAATGTTATGATTGGAAGCAAAGGAGATGAGCTGTGAAGCTGATGGAGGATGGAGCTGGAGGGGCATGATGTTATCTCCTAATAAAGAAGACTAACCTACAATTGTGTGGAGATCATCATCGTTACAAATCGGTCCAGGGGGTGCAATCTACATATAGGTCCCTAGTATATTATAGGGCATGGACGTTTAGAGGCCCAACAGAGTTCCTGCACACAAGCAAGTGTCTGCTGTCATTGTAATGGCAGCCTGGCTTTGCAGGCTGTCTTTAAAACTATATTGTTTGCAAACACAACTTTGGTGGTATGGGGACGTTAAGAGTTATAATCAAACTTATTTTCAATTATTAGGCACCCCCAAGGTCTCCCCGAGGTGTCCCAGAAGTGGGGGGCCATGTAACTATAAAAGATGTTTTATATGGCCTGGTGAGAGAATAACTGCCAATTTTATTTTTCACCTACTATACTTAGCTCCATAGGATAACATTGCAATATTTTATTGACGTATAACTATTGCTAGCAAAGGAGTGGAATATCATTCAAAGACTTAAGAGATTGGTACTGATAAATCCAACAACTTGGCACTTTTGAATTTATCATAACTAGTAGAGAAGAGACGTTATAGAGCTTTCTCTCCTGTAAGCCAAATCTAGCCTTCTAGTGGTCTCTGCTGATTGATCAGCCTAACAAGTTTAGCCAGGTTGCTTTGATTAGGGGATAAGTGCCCTGGCTGGAGCAGAGGTTATCTGATGAGACAGCTCTGCAGCTGGGGAAATAGGTCCTACAGAGGGGGCTTAGAAAATCAAACTGAGCTCAAAGAGAGAGCAGATCTGTAAAGAATCCACACCCTTTGCCCCAGCCACATGACAGGCATAAGAGAGGAATATACAGAGGTCAGGGGGAGTAGAGCTAATTCAAATGAGCGAACACTGTGGGTTGATTTAGATAGCTCTTCCTGCCCTGGAGAGAAATCACCCAGGTTGAATTTTGAAAGTGCAATGCTTTGTAGGACAAGAAGACGCCACACTTGGAAGAAGCGGTCATGCTTTTGGGTGACACTCAGCGTCTCATTTGACAGAGGTGCCCCCTGCTTACCACCCCGGAACACTGAATAAACGTATGAGAGCTGCAAGGTTTTTCAGATCTGCTACCCAGACTCTGGATCTGCACCCAAAGGCCTGCACTCTGAAGGACTGCGCCTTCCACACTACCTCGTACAACAGCTCTGGGGACTGTGCCATGCTTCAGGAAGGATTTAGGAGTGCACTCCCTGCAAACTACAGGTTAACAGAGCCCACCTGCATCATCACCACCATGAGTCCCCATCCTTGATTGAGACCAGTGGACTTTTAAAGATTTGGCCTAGTGCATTGTGGGGACTGTAGTCCAAACATCCTATCTAGGAGATTTCAGAACTTTAGATTTGTGTTTTGGCCACTTTGAATCCGCAAGAAGATCTTCAGGAAGCACCTCCTGAGGTTTGGAGAACATTTGTAAAAAAGCTCCATGAGGTGAACGACCTGATCTCGAGAGTCAAACCGACTACCTTCAACCATGACCTGGCCAGGATTTCAGATTCATCCTGTGGAAAGCTACTAAGCTCCAGACTTCCAGGGTTTGACCGGGGCCTTGCGGAAACTCAAGCCAGCGACCCCTCTCCAAATCAGGCCTGCTGTGGAGGGTTGATTTACTTTGGAAGGAAAAACTTGTGAAAAGTTTCTAAGAGTAAAGTTACATTTGACAGGGGCCTCCCGCTTAGTGTATTCAATCAGAGCTCCATCACTGTTGGCCTCAACATTTGACTTTGTCCCGGTCAAGAGCATGCAGATGTCCCAGAGTGGTGGTATATGTTTTTAGGCATTATAAAGTAGTTAATCTTTAAAAATTCATATCCTTGGTTCCCTACATTGGATCTTTGCATTTTTGCTGTCCTTTTGTTCACACAACTATTTCCTGTTTTTATAAAGTGGTGTGGGATTCGAATTGTGCAGTGTGTCTTACTTATTTGATGTATTGGTGTTTTTAAATGCATCACACTCTTGTCTCCTAAGTTAGCCATGACTGCTTGTTGTCAACTACCAAGGGATGAACAAGGGGCTGATTTACTGAGACCTTTACTGGACCCTATACCATGTTGGTGGCCTTATTACTGGTGGTTGACAGGCAGTGAAATGAAGATAAATTCAAGGATATTGAGGTAGATCCTTTATTCAATCGAAGAGCACAGTACATGTAATCCAGCAAGATCAGCATCAAGGAATAACTGTCCTTTACAAAGGATGCACATCAATGTGACATGTATAACATTCTACATTCAGCAATGACATAACTAGAATGTGTATGATTAAAGGAACAGTACAATAAGTAAGCAACACAACACATCCCCCTTTCTAATAATAAAATAAAAATAAAAGAAAGAAACAAAGGAATAACATACATAATGCGGATCTAAACTTCTACAATTTATATACCTATGAAAACCAAAAAACTACTACCTATTATTTGTGATGTAATCCTTAAGCCACAGAAGAACCACCCTCTTCCTTGAGGAATGGCGGGACAAGGATGGATCCTCACCAGTAACAACAGAACTTCCTTCCATAGGAATGACAACCGAATCTTCAGAGATACTGCTAGAAGACTCTAAATTATCACTCTCAGAAACAACCACACTAGTACTAGGAATCACACTCGAACTAGGACAGCTAACCACTCCAGGACTGTCATTCAAATTATTATTACCACTAGAATTATCGATATCCAAATCTTCTGGTTTCCAAAGAGTGTTAGAATTATCAGGTCTAGAAAGACAACTTGGATTACACCTTGCAACCCTACTCAAATTCCAAACCTTTCCATTGCTAATGCTAAGTTTAACGGAATTCTTTAAAACTTCCACCACTTGAAAGGGTTCAGAGAAAGTAGACTCGCCTTTCTGCACCTTAAAAGGTTTCTTAATTCTAATCCAATCGCCAACATTTATCTTAACTTCCCTAGATCCATGTTTCAAATCATGATATTTTTTACTTTTGTCATAGACCTGTACCAACCGTGCCTTAACTAAGTCCATAGAATAAGGTTCAACTTCACCTGAAAATAACCAAGTAGGGATAGTTTTAGAACGTGGGTTTCTACCTTTCATTAAGACAAAAGGGGAAACACCGGTAGAATCATTAGTAGTAATACGGTAATTCCAAACCACTTTCCCAACTTGAGTTGGCCAATCCAAATTATTACCAATTGAAAGCTGAATAGTATTCTTCAACACCCTATTAAAACGTTCAACAACACCGTTACCGCCAGGATTATAAAGAGAAGTTGTCCTATGCCTAATACCAAGTTTACTGAAATATCTTTTCGCTCTTACAGACAAAAACTGAACACCATTATCGGTGAGAATGCAAGAAGGGATTCCCTCTGTAACAAAAGTCTCATCCAGGAAACACAGGACTGACTCTGTATCGGCCATTTAGAAAATAAATCAATAAGGACAATTAAGTATCAATGAGAACCATCTTGTTCCTGAATAGGACCCATAATGTCCACCGCGACACATTCCCAAGCAAATTCAGGAGAAGAACACTCCAACATAGGAGGACGAAAAGTACGCAATGTTTTGTCTGCAGAAGCACAAATAACACAATCTCTAACAATCTTTTCCGTTTGAGAATCACAACCAGGCCACCAGAATACATTTTTTACTAATGATTTAGATCTCACAATCCCAGGGTGGCCCTCATGGCAAAGTTCTATAATTCCTTCACGTAATCCACTGGGAGAAATGATCTTCTCACCCCTTAACAATGTCTCATGTGCAACTGAGAGTTCAGACCTAACCTCCCAAAAAGGTCTAATAGCATCATCCAACATATCTTTTTTATTTGGCCAACTATCAACTGTGTAAGAAATCACCTTCTGTAAACACTCATCAGCCAAGTACTCACTACTCCATTCTTCCCTGCTGAAGGCTGAAAGACCCTCATCATGAACAAAGGCTACTTGTAACTCATTCCATTAATTATTATCACATTCTTCCAACATTACAGGCATCCTTGACAGAAAATCAGCAAGAACGTTGCTTTTACCTGGAACATAAACGATCTTGTAAATTAAATTTTGCAACCTCATAGAAATTCTAGCCAGACGAGCAGAAGCATTGATCACACCTTCTGTAGTCAAGATCTTAACTAACGGCTTGTGGTCGCTGCGTAATAAACACATTTTTCCCCAAACAAAAGACTTAAAATGATCTAACGCCCAGGCACAAGCTAAAGCTTCCCTTTCTATTATAGGGTACTTTTCTTCACAAGGAGACAGAGATCTAGAAGCATAAGCTAATACATTTTCCTTCCCTTTCTCATCTATTTGCATTAAAACAGCTCCAAGACCCTTGTTACTTGCATCAGTAGTTATTATGTTCTTCAAGGATGGATCGAAACTGTGTAAAGCAGTGGCCTGAGCAATGGCATGCTTAATATTCTTGAAATCTTCATTACAAGACTTAGACCATTCAAATCTCACACCCTTCTTCAAAAGTTGTCGAATATTATAAGTTACACTCGCAAAATTAGGAACATACTTAGAACAAAATTCAGCCATTCCTAAAAATGACTTAATGTCATCTTTACTTGTTGGAACAGGAGCCTCAGAGATAGCTGAAACCAAGGAAGGTTTAGGCTTAACACCTTCAGCATCAATGATATGGCCTGGATAAGTTACGCTCTTTTGTGCAAATTTACATTTAGAATGTTCAACAGTAAGGCCCTTGCTCTCAAGAATACTTAACATTTTATGTAGTCTTGACAAATGCTCATTCTCATCATACCCAAAAACAAGAATGTCATCTTGAAAAAATCTGACACCTTTTTCCCCCTTAAACAATTGATACATTAATCGTTGGAAAACTGCGGCCGCCGAAGCTAAGCCGAACGGCATGCGTTTATAACGGAAGCAACTAAAAGGTGTCACAAAAGATGTAAACTTCATTGATTCAGGGCACAAATAAATCTGGTGATATGCAGATGATAGGTCTATAGTTGAAAACCATCGTGCGTTACCAAGACTAGAAACCATTTCATTGATTTTAGGAAGTGGGGACTTGTCAACCACAATGTTGTTATTTAAATACCTTAAATCCACACACAACCTAATTTTCCCATTGCTCCGTCTCGCGACGACAATTGGCGAAACCCATTCACTCGCTTCAATCGGCTCAATAATGTCAGTAGAAACAAGTTTATCTAATTCTTTGCTGACTTCATCTCTTACCAAAATGGGGACATTCCTACATTTATGCACTTTAGGACAAGCATCATCTTTTAATATGATCTTATGCTCGAAACCAATCAAATTTCCCAAAGTTTTACTAAAAACCTTCGGAAATTTGTGTAAAATTCCATCAGTAACAGCAGAACTATCATCAACTACTAAAACTTGTTCTTTACTGTTTGGATCTAAAATAATGTGAATTTGTTTTTGGTCAAACCACCCTAAAACAGGTGGCCCTTTCTTTGAAATGTATAGCTTTCCCCTACATTCTCTGCCTTTGAATCTGAAAACAAACCAACAAAAATCCAGAATAGGAATAGGTTCTCCCATATAACCTTCAGGATGGATATCTGATGGCAATAACTTCTCACCAACATGTTGGACAAAAAAGGATTTCCACATTTCCTCATTAACAATAGTATAAGGTGAGCCCGAATCAGCATAGATTTTGACGTCCACTCCACCAATACTCATCGAACAAATAGGTTTGTTAACCACATCCTCATCTCTTATTCTCAAAACTAACTTATCATGTACATTCATTACTAAATTATCTTCCGAATCATTTTCAAAAATCTCCTCCTCATCAATGTCATTTACAAAATTCACTTTACTCTTCTTTTTCCTATTACATGCTTTTGTCAAATGACCTTTCAAACCGCAACTAGCACATTTAGCTTTCAGGCCCGGACATCCTTTGAAGTCAGCTAAATTCTCCAAACTTTTGCATCTGTAACACTTAGGTCTAAAATTAGAAGAAGATTGAGGATGTTTTGCAGAAAATGATTTGTTGCTAGAACCAAAAGATTGTTTTGAGTTATAGCTAAACCTCTTCTCATCAGTAGCATTCACTTTGCCAACAACCTCGTTAGTCAGTGCACTGTTATCATTTTTTATAACGTTAGCGCACCTGCCAGACATTTCTGCTTTGCGTGCAATAGCAAGAATATCATCCAAAGGAGAATCTCCATTAATCCATAATCTATCCTGTATGGAAGCATTGTAAGAATGCATAACAATTTGGTCCCTAATTAATTCTTCTTGTAGTACACCAAATTTGCAATCTAATGATAATTTTTTAAGATCAGCAAGAAAATGGTCAATATTTTCATCTTTAGTTTGTGTCCTTGAAAAAAAATGTGTATCTTGTTACGCCAATACACACTTTAGGAGCAAAGTAAGTGTCTAAATGTAAAAGCGCTAACATATAAACATTCAAATCTCCTGGAAAAGAGGGTTTAGTCATAGTTTCATATACCTTTAGCCCAACAGGACCTAAAGAATGAAGAAGACGTCTCTTTTTTTGAGCATGAGACATTTTTCCATCCTCATCTAATGCATCTATATAGTTACAGAAATAAGGCTTCCATTCCAACCACTTAAGTGGAGGTTCACTGCCAGAAACCCAGAATGCCTGAGGAGGACTGATGTTGTATTTAGGTTGAGTCATTGTACAATAGAAAACCTAATACAACAATAATTTTTTTTTAAAAATGTTAAGTAATGCCGGATTAAGTACTTTAAATATTAACAGTAAGAATGCCAGTGCAAGTAATTAAACATATAATATACTTGTAGCGTTTAAATAGTGCATCTACACTAAATTAGAATCATCACTATAATAAATAAAAATAACAATATAGAGAAAATGGAGAAAGGTGTGCGAATCACCGTTGATGGTAACGCGCAGAGATTGTGATGAAAGAAATATACACAAACTTCCTCTCGATCGTTTTAAGCTTTCTCTCAAAGTCTTGCTTCCTCTCGATCTTTTTAAGCTTTCTCTCAAAGTCTTCACGAAGGTCTCCGTAACTGTTCTCTTTTACTTCAGGTTTACTTAAGATGGCCGCCAAATACATGTTACGTCACACGTAAATTACCCACAATTCCTCAGGAAGACTAAGCGGAACGTCAGAGCGCTGAATCTAAACCTTCGAAGATGGAACAGGAAAGGATGAAGCTGTCAGCAGTCACGAGAAGTTCGTAATGCGATTATTTTTTTAATATGGTGCGAGCCGTGAAGCGAGCTGTGGTGCGAGCTGTGACGCGCTAATGGCAACGTGAAACGGTAAAGTGCTTCGTTTCCTTAACTTGAGAATAGCCACGCCAACAATCCAATACAACTCGATGATAGATCACAAGGGTTAAAATCCAACAGAGTGAAAGTTATTCCAAAATCCCTTGAACAATTGTGAATAAGGTCCAATTTGATATTCAAAGCGCTTGCAAATTTGTCAAAAAGACAGCGCTATGAAAAGGTTCAAATAGGCTCAAGCACTCTTAAGTAGATTCAAAAATAAAATCGTCAATGAAATAATCAGTATATTTACCAAAGTAGATAGATGTCAAAGTCCTTTCCAGTCCACTTGAGATAGAACAAAAAAAAAATATCCAAACAAGGTTTAAGTAAGTATCCCACGTAGGTTCTGCTCTTCGAATCCCGTCGCCAGTGAAATGAAGATAAATTCAAGGATATTGAGGTAGATCCTTTATTCAATCGAAGAGCACAGTACATGTAATCCAGCAAGATCAGCATCCAGGAATAACTGTCCTTTACAAAGGATGCACATCAACATGACATGTATAACATTCTACATTCAGCAATGACATAACTAGAATGTGTATGATTAAAGGAACAGTACAATAAGTAAGCAACACAACAGGCAGTTGCAGAGACTGCAAAGCATTATTACACTGAGAATTCTGAAGGTCCCATGTAAATACTGCTCCAGGGAGCATGTAAAACAGCTCTCATTATCCATCTTTGACTTTCTGCCCCATTTGCCATCAATATGGACCTAAACATTTCAGTCTGCCTGTTGAAATGTTTAACATGGTACTTAAAGGGTGCCTATCTGCCCATCAATGTATGCTGGTATTACCTCAAAATGTTTGTTATATTGGTTCAGAAACTGCCTCATAATATGAAGTCAGTCTGGCCTCAAATAATCTTGTAATTCAACCTAAAAAAAATGTAATAATACTGCATGAAAGGCACCAACGCCCTGCAAAAAAGTCAATACTGTACAGTAGGCGCCCTCTATGTCCCCCCAAACACATTTGTGCTAGGACCATAAAGCGATCTAAAAATATGTCCGACAACCAGAAATATTGTGCCTGTTCTGCTCACTTGGAAAAAGTAGAGTTACATCTCCTGAACCCCTCTGCTCCATTATTTTAAGTGAAAAGAGCAAGTTTCTCCATCTGCCTGTCTCTCTTGCCTGAATGTAACAGCTGAAGACACTGCCGTCAGCTCCTACTAAATCTGTGTCATTGCAGTGTAAAAAGACAGTTATTGTATGATTTTCCTCAGAGAATGCTGTTGTGATATTTAGCAATTTGTGCATCTATTTGATACCTCTACTTGATTGGTGGTCCTCCCAAAGCCTCTAGGCGTGCTTGGATCCTCTTGGAAGTGGGTGTAGAAAAATAGTAACTTTTTGAATTTAAAATAACTACACACTACAGACACAGTTGCAGGAAAATTTAAATGTAGCCTCATTAATTATGCAGCAACAAACAAAAGCCGCACTGCAGCACAGTGCTAATGGGGTTGGAGCAGTAACAGCTAGAGGACCAACTATCTGCCAATTCCTTAGGATTTCCCCTGGCTCTATACCACCAATATAATAGTCTGGTTTCACTCATCTAGTTTTCCATAACTCAGCAGCCCCTGCCCTGTGGCTGATGAAATATTGAATATTAATACATGTACTAAAGAGCGCTCAATGCCAGTGTCAGGAATGCAGTTTTCATTCGAGAGGAGGGAGATATCCCTTTAAAATGTATACATTACTCTGCTTGGGTTAATACCCAGTTCCGAGAGACTCTGTTTACATGACACAAGAGGCAGGCAATTCCCAGTGATATGCATGTTAAGTTCAAGTAGTACCAACAATTGTAAAGAAAATAACACAACTGAATAAAATCAATTTAGAAATCCTACAACATAGTGAAAAATGTAAGATGTAAAGACACCAAGAGCTTTCAGATTGGTTATGGGATCCAGACATACACATTTTCAAAGTATTTGGGGAAAAGTTTTAAATGAGTAAAGCATTATTCAGAAACAGTAGTTAGCAGATAACCACCACCTTGATGTGATATCGGATTGCCCATAATAAAATGGAGTTCAGATACATCAGCGGATCATACCGGTCAAAGTTTTTACCTTTAGATTTAAGCGCAGATTTAGAGTTTTGCAGAAAGTATACTCTGTTACAGGAGTACTGTCAGCAGAGACACTTTTGGCTCTGCCAGTGGAAAGCTTACTCTTTTGGTCCGTCTGAATGCATGCTGTTGGAGTAAGGGCATCATGCAATTCACCCTACGTAGGGTGGAACGTTTGTTGTCCTTTTTAATATGTGCAAACAGCTTTCAAAACCTGTTGGTCACAAACAGAAAAATGCATAACATGGTTTAGCAGGCCATACATTATATGTTTTTAACTTTAGGGAGTTTTATTTAGAAAGACAAAATGTTTGGGTGGAACGTAGTCAAACCCCAAAATGACCACCCACAAAAAGTTTTGTACCTTCTGACAAACCACTGTGCTGACAGTTCCTCTGAAGTTACAGAGATCACAGTTAGGCCTGATGTGACCTCTAAATTTGAGGATTTGTAGTCTCTCAAGGTGGCAGGCATAATGTCCTCCACCACCCTGAATAATGGGTAACTACCCCCAAACTCTAAATCAGACCCTTAGAATGAAATTCAAAATCTTCTTGGGGATAAGGCTAAATTGTGACAGGTAAGGATCTTTTCTTGTCAAACATAAAGTCAATAGCTCCCACTGAACCCATTTCTTTAAGGTGCCAAGAGCCCTGGGTGGGTAAAACTCGGATTTTGTGGCCTCCCCATTTGCTTTGCATGTCAGATAGATTTGTCAACACCCCCATGTCCATGATTTTCCCTTCAGACTCAGGATCATGAGACTAGTTTTTGTTCCATGCATTGGGTGTTACCTCCATGACTAAGAATTTCACCCTTGGTCCAGCCTTCCCAAGACGGGGGGAACAACCAAGTCCCTATATTTTTTTTATGTGCTAGAAAAGTTCCTCCTGGTAAGTTCTTCTCCCCCTAAGTCTTCAGGGCAGGCTTCTAGTACCTTGTCTCTGTCCCATTAGTTATCATGTAGGATTCAGTTCTATGTGGGCTTCTGTACCAAGCTAGACATACAACCTTTGTAAGCAGATAAAGTCCTTGGGTGCCAGCAGGATTCAGGAGCCTTTGAGACCTTGAGTGCGACATTTACTTCTAGCAGGAGTCATGGGTCTTCTTCCAGCAGGACTTTCTTCTTCAGGCGGAGCCTTCAAAGGCCCTTGAATGTTCTAAAGAGGTGGTGGGTAAGATGCTAGATATATTCTGTGCAGCAGCCAGTAACTGAAAAATGTTACCAATCAATACTTTTTATCACAAGCCTCCACCTCCTATTGCAGCGCTGCCATTCTGCTTACTTTAAAATTGCCCAAGAACAGCTGGTGCAACCCAGCTGCCACCAGGAATGTTTTAGCTCCTTTGGCCTTCATCTATTTAGATGAGATCTCATCCCAGCTGAAAGGGCACAAATTGGTTCTCTCCCTTACTGTGATTGGAGCCTAGCTGACCGGGAATATCCTATAAATCTATAAGGAACTCTCCCTGGCATCAACAAGTCAGTCAAAAGAGCTAGTGCTAAATGTCCACTTTTAAAATCCACTGCTATAACGCTAATCCCTGTTGGGCGGTCAACTGTTAACACAGTTCTGCTCTTTCTGGACTCAGAGACAGGCCATTTTACTCTGAGACTGACTTGTTTACTTTCCTAGCCAAGGATGTGCATTCAGGTTCTAGAGGGGCTAAATGAAAAAACAGGTTTTAGGCCAGTTTTATCTCAGACTGAAAAAGGTATACATTTCCGTAGTTACTTTCCACACCCTTACTCAAAAATGTGACTTCATCATTACCTCAGATTTTGAAAATGAAACAGGAACTTCCTTCGCAGGATTTTTCTAGCATTGTCCCAAGCAGAGTTAGAAAATAAAGACTTTGATTTACAGTTTGGTATGTGGCCTGCCTCCACTACCTTGATGGACTCCCGCCTACCTTAATAAAATCTCTACTCCTTCAGAGGAGTCACCACAATAGGCACTGCTCCAAAGGCATCGACACTTTGCTGTACATTTGCCATGCTTCATGTGGCTACTGAGCAATTTTTATTAGTTTTAAAACGTTATCTCTCAAAGCAGGAGCTTATGACACAAAAAAATCACCTTGGCACTAAGGGAGTTTTTTCCTAGGGTATGTTTTTTTTTCTCTTCATGAACAGATTATCCCTGGTAGCCATGAACTGAAAAAGGTATCTCAGAATATTCTACACAAATATTCTGCATAGCTGAGATGCATATACAGATGGCCACAAGTCTGCTTGGCCAACAGGACATATATACCGGTTTTTCACAAGTGAAGCCATTGGGGACTCCACCAGAGGAAACATGATGGTCAGTCTTACTCTAAATAAAGCGAATAGATCATCAGTTTAGTGCACAGGGTTCTACGCTTCATTTGTGGTGTAGTGCTCTGTGCACCACCTCTAAATGAGTACCAAACATTTTATTTCCATCTAGACATGTTCAGGGGAAAGTTTAGCAAACCCAACACAATAAAATAGCTATTGGTTTTTGTTTCACTGTGAGAATATACTAACCCCTATCTGTAGTGTGCCCTATTGTTATATTTTTTATACATTACGATCCTGCCCTGTTAACTTAGAAGGCACATATCAGGGGTTACTTATGAATATAAAATAAGCATTTCTTGCATGGCAAAGGCACTTGCCTCTGTTGTATGGCGTTTTAGGATCCAAGTGAATTTTCCCGATTCATGCCCTTATATAGGTACAATTCACATTCCCCTAATATAGGCATAGAGTTAATTCCCTTATTTAGGCATAGCCCATGCAGTCCCAATACAGGCATGGCTACTTCCACCTGTACCAAAAAGTCACATTGATTTCTTGGAAAATCGGCTTAAGCAGTCAGGGATCTCCCCTTGCTTGAATATTGATTTGTCCAAGAACTCATGTACTTTACAAATAACTACTATTCCCTTGGGGTTATTTGCAGACGTTATTATGCCCGACTCCAGTGTTTCCAAGCTCCCCTTGCGGGGTATTGGGAAATCGAGTCCTGAGACAGAGATACCAGACCTCCTTCATTCTAAACTAAAGGAATGGAGCTGATTAGAACCTAAGAGAAATCTTGGATAGATTCTTGGCAAAGAAAACTAAAACCTATGCTACACAGCACTTACTTCTTCCCTCGTACTAGACTTGGGTTAGCTACCTTGGGGAAGGTATATTTTAGAAGCACCAGTTGAGTATTTTTAGTCATTATTATTTATATATGTATTTATATATGGTTTAGAAACCATACAATGCTCTTACAGTATTATGTTATAATAGTGTCCTCTCTGTACGCAGTATACTTTGCAGTCTGCATTACGATTGTAGCAGTTCACTTTACTTGAATGAGAAAGAAGACCGTTCAATAAACCTTTTCATTGAAAATGCCCGTCTCTCAATTCCTCTGCACCTCTGTTGAAACGAAGCATGCACGATTGACTGAGTGACTTATCTATTGTTTCCACGACTCTAGAGATATATTTCTTTTTCTTGGGAAACAAAGTTTTCATGTTTATGCAGTTGTCAAAAACTAATTCCTTCTTGTGAATTTGAGCGAGTTTCTAGTGACCTCTGAGCTATCTGGCACTCACTATTAAGTTTAGAATATTCGATAGAGACCTAGTCAACCTCAGTCCTACGTATAATCTATAGGATATATTATTCCAATGCGCAGAGCCTATTGGGAATATAGAATCTACACTACATGGCACCCAACTTTTGGTAAGGCCAGAGCACAGTGGCACCTGACAGCCATGTATTTTTGTTAAATAAGTGGATGTTATAAATGCATACTCCAACTCAGATATGACATTTACATTCAATGCCACTAGTACATTTACTGTGCCATCTGCAATTGTCTTACATCACAGCTACGTAGACCAATTGGGTCAAACCATTTTTACCAGGACCATTTTAGGGTCAGAGTACATGCCCCGTGGCAGTGAATAGCAGTATCACTATGTGCAGAGCCCTAATAACCAAAAAAAAGCATGCAGAAATAGGCATAAATCTGGATTGACCATGAAGAAAAGGAGACATTGCTGTAGCCAGACTGTGTGGGGCAACTAATGGTGCAATCTGGAACTGGCCTCATGGTTTTGGTTGAATGCTTTGGCTCATCAACATAAATCTCTCTATCAGATTCCTTTCAGCAGGGACACACCAACAATGCATCTGTCCTGCTGGATACAGACTGGGATATTTCCTGGCTTTTTTTTTTTCGTTAAACCATTTTATTTGGGTCTTCGATATTTAAAAAGCATTACATTTGTATACTATACTGGAATACAGGCAAAACATAATGGGTACATTAATGGTATTGAGGCAAAATTAGATACAATAATCACAAAAACAGGCTCTGTAGAATGTCAGTGAAGCACCTTGGGGAAGCTGATCACTCCAGAGGAGGGTGCATCCTCCTGTGTGTGTACCCGAGAAAAGAGTGATGGGGATTACCAGCTGCTAACTTGGGGTACAGAACTGGGGTGAGTGACGAGAAGGGAAAGAGGGGGGTGGGCGAGTGTATGTTGATGCATTCTGAGTACCTGGAGCTACAGGCCTGGGCGAGGTATATCGCATAGTGACCCTGAAATGGATTACCTGTGTCCAGTGATTTGTCCGCAGTGAGGGGGGCCTGGAGAGAGCAGGCCTACCTCCCCAAGGTAGGGTGCTCGGCGAGGCACCCCAGGTGAACCTTGCGACAGTCGGGATGCAGTATCATGGTCGATTGTTGGACGGAAGTGCAGGTGCAACATGGCCCATTCAGGGGAAACGGGGCATCAATGGACTTTAGGCACTTCCTCATACTGTAGTGCCTTTTCTTCTGCAGTGCCCCACTTATATTCTGCTCCTATCCAGGCTACTAAAGGGGGTGTCACCGGTGTGCGCCAGTGCAGTGTTATGCCTCTCTGGGCTAGAAGAACGGTCAGTGCTGCAAACCACAAACTAACTTTGTGGTGCTTCCTGCGCCAGAATATATCTAAAGAGCAGGCTTCCCAAAGAGATGTCTGGAGGCACCATGACCTCGGCAGTGTGGCATGGATAGCGCTCCAATAGTGCTGTAAGTCTGGGTAGGCCAAAAATGTGTATAGAAACGCCAGGGGTTAGGCAATGCGGGCAGGCAAATTGTGACTCCGGGTAGTGGTGCAGAATCTGCGCCAGATATGCGCAATGCAGAATAAAAAATGTAGTTTTATTGAAGCAGGAGTTCCAGGAAACCTTCTTCAGGAATTCCAGAGTTCGCTCCCACTCTTTGTTCTGTAGTAGTGGCCTCCCAAACTCCTCCTCCCATTTGTTATGCAACTGAACAAGTGGTGCAGGTGTCAGTTCCTGGATCGTCTTGTATATTCAAGTGACAAGGGGGCAACCAGGGCCCATAGTCAGTCCTGTGTGGAGCACTGGATGAGTCGTGGGCTCTACCCCAGATGGATCCCAGCAATCGAGTGCAAGCTGACTGTGAAGAGGGAGTTGCCATGGGGGGAGTCCGCTGTCTTCTGCTGCAAAACACCCACAATCCAGATAGGACAAATGTCTTTCTGCCGCCTGCGAACAGAAAGGAGTATTGTCCCTATAGAGGAGAATTTGGCGAATCCCTGCATATTCTTCAATATAGGATTGCAGTGAAAATGTGTGATTTCATGTGAAGTGTGATGTTTGCAGTACGGTGTGGTAGGAAAACATTGTGTGATTTACACAAGGTACAGCACACTAGACTCCCCGGGTGTCTACATTTCAGAAATGCCTGAGTGTAGTTGATTTCCATATGTGGCAGCTGAACCTGGCCCCAATTCTGCAGTTATCACTAATGCTTATGTCTCCATATTGAGTTTTGGGACCTTTTGTGTTGAGGGTGCTATGCCCAACCACACAGGTGGAGTACCATTTAAACAGGATGCATGTGGTAATACTCGGTGAAGGAAATGTGTTGATCCAAGTAGATTCTAGAACTTTCCGTCACAAAAATGCGAGGAAAAGTTGTGATTTTATCCAAAGTTTGAGGTTTGCAAGGACTTCTTAGTAACAAAACCTCTAGGTTTCAGGCTCTACACACACGAGTGAGGTACCATTTCTATCAGGAGACATGTGGGAACACAGTATAGTAGACAATTTGGTATCACCAAATGGATTTCCCTGCATTTAAGGCATCCAAATGCAAACCATTTTGCAAGAAGCCATTTTTCAAAAAAGGCATCCAAATAACTTTAGCATTGGTAACAACAAATTCAAAGTGTAAAAGTAGCCAACATTCTTAAATTCTTATTTAGTATCTTTGTACATTTCAGGACTACATAGGCTTCCTTCCTACCTATTTTTCATTCTGTACAATTTATCATAGGCATTACTGTATAGTCTGTACAAAATGCAAAATCATTTTAAGGTGCAGCTCAGCTGTCTGCTCTGAGTATCGTGTTTTTTTTAGATGCTACAAACCTTTTTTTTTAAATGATTAGATTTTCAGCACAGAACAATCAAAACACAATACATTACGTTGCAGGTTATTTTTTACTGTTTACAGCTGTCTATGGACCATAGACTCATATTTACTTTGCACATTTACAGCATATATATTTCTCATCTATTATCTAATGTTACCTGCGAGTGCACCTCTATTGGCCCACACCCCCATTCCCTCCCCATCCGTGTCAACTGTACCTTCGACCCTGAAGTTCCTAAAGAGTGACATTATCTATAGCTGCACTTTCCTGTTCTAGCAGATATCTTTGCAGCAGCTCCCATATGTCACCGGCTCGTGAGGTGGGTGGCAGTAACTCAGCATATGAATGAGTTGATCTCTGCAGTTTGTCATGTCATTCAGGCATTCCACCCATCTGCAAGCCCCTAGCCATTTTGCTAGCAACAGTCCCAGTAATATGAGCTTCCTATTTGGTATTACTAACTCCTCTGTTTAGCCTAGGAGTGCGGTTTTAGGGTCAGGCCGTATTCATTGCTCAGACATCTGTGATAAGGGGCTTGGGGCAAGATGTAGGAGCACTAATACCGGTCGGAAACGGCCGATTTCGGTCTGTGCCTCTTGTGTGTATAAAAGGTCAGAGAAAGATCAGTTCAGCAGATGAAGAGAAAGAAGCTCCTGGTCACAGGAACAGCACGGGTATTGCGCTCGTGAAAGTCAAGGATGCAAAGCCTATCCAGCATCACAGCTGATTTTATTTATTATTATTTATGGCTCTTATAAAGCGCACAGCTACCTCCGTCGGAGGTGTCCCAGCGCTAAAAAACTGTCAACAGAGATAAGAGGAGCATAACTAAGATGAGGAGAATAGCCAAGTTTTCAGGCGGCTGCGAAATAGTACTTCAGATGAGGCAAATCTGAGGTCCAGGGGGAGGCCGTTCCAGTGTTTTGCAGCAAGGACAGCAAAAGCTCTGCCGCCCATTCGAGCGCGGCGGAAGCGTGGCACCACCATAAGGCGTAGACTGTTGGAACGTAGGTCTCTCACTGAATGAGATAATGTGAGTCTCTTTCTCAGGTAATCTGGGCCAGTACCGTTGAGAGCACGGAAGACAAGAGTGAGTATTTTAAACTTAATCCGAGAGGCTATGGGAAGCCAATGGAGCTTTTTGCGGAACGTAGAAATCGAATGTCGGAAAGGGATGTTGCCAATCAGTCTTGCTGCCGCGTTTTGAACTGCTTGCAGGCGTTCAATTTGGTACAGAGGGGCCCCCGCATAGAGACTGTTGGCATAGTCCAAATGGGACGTTATTAGCGCCTGAGTGACTGTTCTGCGCACATCCATTGGCAGAAATGGGAAAAAAAATTTCATCATTTTTAGCTTACCAAAGCAGGCAGCCGTGACTTTATTAATTTGCGGGCCGCAGGAGAGCGTGTCATCAAACTGGAATCCCAAATTACGGGCGGTGTGCACCGGAATAGGAGGGGGGTTAAGAACCGAAGGCCACCACAGTGTGGGGGGTATAGTCATTTTTTGAATAAAAAACAGGACTTCCGTCTTATCCGCATTAAGACGAAGGTGGTTCGAGGCCATCCAAGTACAGATTTCTCCCAAACAGTGGCGGAAACTAGAGAGGCTGGAGTCAGAGTGATCTCTAAAGGAGAATATCAGCTGTGTATCATCAGCAAATGAGATCACTCTGACTCCACATGCCTCTACAACTTTGGCCAACGGGGCTAGATAGACATTAAAAAACAGAGGACTCAGTGCCGAGCCCTGAGGAACTCCACATGCAAGAGGTTTGGACCCTGATTTAAAAGGTCTGAGAAAAACCCTCTGTGATCAGCCCTGGAGAAAAGAAGTGATCCAGGATAGTGCAGAACCACCCAGTCCAATCTGCTCCAGTCGGGCCAGAAGTATTTGATGAGACACCGTATCGAAAGCGGCGGACAGGTCGAGGAGGACCAACATGGCCTCCTCGCCCTTGTCCACACACTCTCGAACAGTCTCTGAAACTTCTAGCAATGCAGTTTCCGTGCTAAAGCCCGCACGGAAACCGGACTGGGAGTCGTGGAGCAGAGAATTAGTTTGGAGATATTCTGCCAGTTGAAGTTGGACGGCCTTCTCCAAAACCTTTGCTGGTTTAGGGAGGAGGGAGATAGGCCGATAATTACAAAATTGAGTAGGATCAGCGTCTGATTTCTTCAAGATAGGCACAAGCAAGGCTTCTTTCCAAGCCGAGGGGAATTGGCCTAGCTGTAAGGAGGCATTCCAAAGGGACGTTAGTGGCTCTAATAATAGGGTTGCTAAGTCAGTCATGATCTTAGGGGGAACCGGGTCCAAAGGGGAGCCAGATTTGCATTGTATGATAAGTTTTAGTGCAAGATCAGAAGAGAGATCCTTGAATGCCAATAAGGTAGGAGCGGTGTCAAGTCTAATTGATGTATGAAGATGAGGGTACTCAGACGCCACAACAGGGCGGAAAGAAGAAGATATCTTCTCAATTTTCTCCTCGAAGAAATCGGATAGTCCATCGCAGAGGGACTGGCTAGCAACATTGTTAGGTGTGGTTGCGGGAGGATTGATGAAATCTTTTACAATTTTAAACAAGGTTTTTGCCGAGTTGTCCGCATCTTTAATTTGCAAGGTGAAAAACTCTTTCATGGCCGTTTTTTTGAGCTTAGAGAATTGCTTCAAGGCTGTTTTAAATATAATTTTCGCCTCTGTGTCATATGTCCGTCTCCAGCTTCGTTCTAGTTTTTTGCAGCGACTTTTTTCTTCCCGTAAGGTCTCAGAAAACCAAGGAGCGGAGGGACGAGATCTTGCCGATGAAACCGGTAGTGATGGGGCAATACCGTCAATCGCAGATAATAGGGCGGCATTGAGTTTGAAAACACCAGCATCTAAATTATCTATGTGAGGCTCCAGAGGGCAGCTGAATACTGGCTCTAGGGCCGAGCACGTAATTTTATGCCACTTTCTCCTAAAGTCAGTGCTCAATGTCACTGAGATATGGGACTGAGGAAGAGGGATTTCGAACGAGAGAAGATAATGGTCAGTCCATGTGAGGGGCAGGGGGGGATAGGTGACAGTCCCTGGTAGATTAGAAAAAATTAGGTCCAATGTATGGCCCGCCTCATGTGTCGGACCTAGGATTAATTGCGTCAGGTTCAGATTTTGAAGAGATTCGAGGAACCGAGTGGCTGAAGTGCAGGTGGGATCCTCAACATGTAAATTAAAATCGCCTAATACTATAAAGTGTGGATGCTTGAGAGACAGATCAGTTAAGATGTGGACCAATTGCGTTAAAGAGGAAGGGGAAGCTTTAGGAGGGTTATATACTAGAACACCAGTAAGGTAAACTGATGCAGAATTAGCAATCGAGCAATACAAGGCTTCAATCAGCCCAATATTGATAAGTTTTTTTATGGAAATATTGAAGTGGGATTTAAACATGATGGCAAGTCCTCCCCCGGTTTTACCTTCTTGATTAATGCCCAGGAAGCGATAGTCCGGGGGGGTAGCCAAGTAAATATCAGGTTTAGAGGTGTCCTTGGTCCAAGACTCCGTTAGGAATAAAATGTCCCAATTATAAGTAGTCACGTTCGACCAAATTTCGTTGGCGTGACGAGGGAGAGATCTGCAGTTGATCAACGCTGCTTTTAAAGGATGAGCCGTCGAAGCTGGGGGTGGCGGCGGTGTACGTTCGCACCATGGGGGGAGAACGAAATTGCACTGAGAACATAGGAAAGAGTGGCCATCTAAGTTTTCAGGGGTGCAGCGAGCATCAGTAACACAGGAGCTTAGTCCGATATGTAGGAGTTGCTCTCTAGACCAGCTGACGCGGTTTTTGGTGGTAGCATGAGCAGGGGGACTGGCCCTCGGCCCGTGCCCGGCGCAGACGGGCTGGGTGGTTGTTTTTAAGCATGACAGGAGGGCGGGAATTCGTCCAGAAGCTGGACCGCTACCCTTCCTGCCTTCCCCAAGATGGCGGCGGCGGTAATATCCGCGCCTACCGGCGTCAGCGCTTCAGTCGGGCTGCGCCGGTAGAACAGGCAATGAGTATGGTCCTGTGGGTCTTATTACAGCAAAATATAATTTTAAAATGCGCCCAGTAAAATATTTACACAGTTTAAAAATAAGGTGCTGAGAAAGTATAACACACTCCGTGTAGATCGGTACAAGAGGGTAAAGAAAAGAACGCCCCCGGCTTCCGCCTCAGGGGAAAGGTGCTAACAGCATTTGCAGGAATCACAAATAGACAAACCTTAAATAAGGCGGGAGGGCGGGAATTCGTCCAGAAGCTGGACCGCTACCCTTCCTGCCTTCCCCAAGATGGCGGCGGCGGTAATATCCGCGCCTACCGGCGTCAGCGCTTCAGTCGGGCTGCGCCGGTAGAACAGGCAATGAGTATGGTCCTGTGGGTCTTATTACAGCAAAATATAATTTTAAAATGCGCCCAGTAAAATATTTACACAGTTTAAAAATAAGGTGCTGAGAAAGTATAACACACTCCGTGTAGATCGGTACAAGAGGGTAAAGAAAAGAACGCCCCCGGCTTCCGCCTCAGGGGAAAGGTGCTAACAGCATTTGCAGGAATCACAAATAGACAAACCTTAAATAAGGCGGGAGGGCGGGAATTCGTCCAGAAGCTGGACCGCTACCCTTCCTGCCTTCCCCAAGATGGCGGCGGCGGTAATATCCGCGCCTACCGGCGTCAGCGCTTCAGTCGGGCTGCGCCGGTAGAACAGGCAATGAGTATGGTCCTGTGGGTCTTATTACAGCAAAATATAATTTTAAAATGCGCCCAGTAAAATATTTACACAGTTTAAAAATAAGGTGCTGAGAAAGTATAACACACTCCGTGTAGATCGGTACAAGAGGGTAAAGAAAAGAACGCCCCCGGCTTCCGCCTCAGGGGAAAGGTGCTAACAGCATTTGCAGGAATCACAAATAGACAAACCTTAAATAAGGCGGGAGGGCGGGAATTCGTCCAGAAGCTGGACCGCTACCCTTCCTGCCTTCCCCAAGATGGCGGCGGCGGTAATATCCGCGCCTACCGGCGTCAGCGCTTCAGTCGGGCTGCGCCGGTAGAACAGGCAATGAGTATGGTCCTGTGGGTCTTATTACAGCAAAATATAATTTTAAAATGCGCCCAGTAAAATATTTACACAGTTTAAAAATAAGGTGCTGAGAAAGTATAACACACTCCGTGTAGATCGGTACAAGAGGGTAAAGAAAAGAACGCCCCCGGCTTCCGCCTCAGGGGAAAGGTGCTATTTGGGAAGAAGGCACACCTGTCCAGCCTCGACGACGCTCATGATTGTTTTTGGGCTAATGAATGAGTCACTGAATTTGAGCATCAACTAGTTTGAGCGACCATGTGTGTGTTACTATGCAATCGCCCCGAAGGGCGCAGGGGTCCCTTGAGTGAGCTGTGAGCTGTAACTATTTTACAATGGAAGCACTTTGATAAAATAAAGCAGCACCTGCTTCGTTTTATCTAGTGGTTCCTGTGCAAACTAACTTTGTAACTATTTTACAACGGTGATGGCAGCTTGCTGGCGCTATTGTAAAATAGTTCCATGAGTGGGGTTCAACTTTTGAACCCGTTACGTCCGCGGATTTTTTTTTGCGGATTTTGCGGGAAATCCGCAAAATTCGCGGATTGCGGATTTCCCAAAAATCCGCAAAATCCGCGGGCGTAACGGATATCCCGCTCACCCTTAACATGGACCCTAGTAAGTGTCGCTCTGGGTATCCCAGCGCATATTCCCGATGGTGCTGCCGCAGCTTCGCTGCCAGAAGCTCAACTGCGAGGGCAAATTGTAAAGTTGATAATGGACACCCCTGCCTGGTGCCACATGATATATTTATGGGAGGTGAGCAGCAAATGTTGGTTTGTACAATCGCTTGTGAATGGTTGACAGTAAAGGGACCCAGGATAGGAAAGAAGAGGGGGAACACATTATTTTCAATACAAAACATAAGTAGTCCGATTCTAGTGAATCAAGTACTTTGGTGGTGTCCAAAAAGACACCCACCACAGCGAGATCGGGATCTATGTCTTGTATGATTGCAAATAGGGTCCAGATTAGTCTGGTAATATCAGTTTGTCCATCAGCAGACTGAGCCTGTTGGCTAATATCATAGCAAGTATTTTGGCATGACATTTTTGAGGGAAAGTGGTCTGTATGCTTCGCACTTAGGGGGTCATTAGGATCGCGGACGGACCCCAGAGCAGGAGGGAACCTCCGCATGGCATGCGGAGTTCCCTCCTGTGCAATTAGGATGTGACCGCAAGGGTTGCGGTCACATCCTCTATTTTTAACATTGCGGCGGGTGGAGCTTCAAGCTGCACCCGCCGCAATGTTAAAAATGCACGCATTGCATTTGCATGCAGTAAGAGGCAGGCACCGCGCGGTGCCTGCCGCTTTCTGCATGCAAATGCAGGGGGGTACCATAGGTACCCCCCATGTGCACCCCCCACCCCCCCTTCACCTAGGGGGCCCGCAACGGGCCCCCGCAGTGAAGTTCCGTATGCTTTTCCACAGCGGAAAACCCGCCGCGGAAAAGCATAATTTACAGGCCATCCTAATATGGCATGCAAATGCAGGGGGGTACCATAGGTACCCCCCATGTGCACCCCCCACCCCCCCTTCACCTAGGGGGCCCGCAACGGGCCCCCGCAGTGAAGTTCTGTATGCTTTTCCACGGCGGAAAACCCGCCGCGGAATAGCATAATTTACAGGCCATCCTAATATGGTGGACGGTGTCTGGAAGACACCGTCACCATATTAGAGCTTTGCCGCCGCGGTTGTAAGCCGACCGCGGCGGAAAAGCTGCGGACGGAAACCAGGACCCACCAGCCATCCTAATGTGGCGGTGGGTCTTTGGTCAGTCCGCTGCGGTTTTTCCGCATCCTCTGGGCCGGCGGTGCCTTCCGCCGGCCCGAGGATGCGGAAAAACCACAATCATAATGACCCCCTTAGTCACTGATTTCCCTGGATTCAGGAAGGAGATGATCATGGCTTCACACATGGTTGGTGATAATATGCCAGTCGTGTTAGCCTCTGCATAGACTTTCTTGAGTATGGGCACCAAGACTACCATGAAACACTTATAAAAATCAGGTGGCAAACCATCAGGGCCCGGGGCGCTACCTGATCTTTGCTGCATTATGGCTGCTCTGATTTCATCCTCTTCTATTTTAGCAACCAGAAACTCGGTATGGGCCCCTTCAATCCATACTAGCTCAATATCCTCTAAGTGTGGCCATTTCTACTGGTGAATCCCTGCGCATTGTGTATAGGTCAGTATAATAAGCAGTGAATGTCTGGGGAATACCTGCAGTGTCTTTTCGCATACAGCCCACAGAATTTTCCACTTCTAAAATGTGACTAGAAAATCTGAGTTGCCGCAAGTGCTTTGCTAGGTCTCTCCCCCTCTCTATATTTGAGTGCCCTGTGATATTTGGAGCGAAAGAGACATTCTCGTTCTGCTTCTGCTTGATATTCAGTCATCACGGTGCGGAGTTTGGCTTTAACATCTCCCTCTGGACTGCCCCCAAGTCTGCTCTCTTTGTCTTTAATATCAACTATTAGTTTATGTGGCATTTCCGGATATCATGTAATCTTCCTCCACCTTTCGCGATGCAGATTCCCTGCAGTTTTACTATAAATGTTCTCCATATGGTTGCAATACTTAGCACTGAGTATAGATTTCTTTTTAAAAAATCAATGATTTCATGCCTGACCTCTTCCTTGAAGCAGGTGTCTAGGAGGTGTCTGGGTAATAGTCTCTATGATTGGTAGGGCAAGGTAGATTTTGAGGCCTGCAGTTGCATCAGTACTTGGGAGTGATCGTAGTATGACCATGCCAAGTGCTCAGCGCTAGTGAGCCATGTACCTATGCCTCTCTAAAAAATCCAAATGACGATTCAGGACCAGCAGGCATGTAGGACCGACTAGAACATGCCCTCTCTACTCATTCGGTACCAGGAGATGGTCATGTATAATGACTGTTAGATGCTTTCCGGCAACAGGGTGTTGTGCTGAATCACTGCATGATCTATCTTTGCATGGGTCTAGTGTTAGAATAAAGTCTCCCCCCGGATGAGCTGTGTGGAGCTGCAATTGGGAATGATGCCCCACAGTTTATTATAAAAAAGGGCGTAATCTATTTTTGGCCCATAACAATTGACCAGCGTGACTGAGAGGGTGGCAATCTTCCCCGACATCAGGCAATATCACCCCTGCGGGTCTTGAATGGAGCCTCCATGGTGATATGGGACACCTCGCTTGATCAATGTGGCAGTGCTTCAAGAGTATGTGGTGTATGATGCAAAGCATGTGTGTGAGGCACAACTCGCTGCAAAGTTAATTATTTTGCTGGGGTCAAAGTGCGTTTCTTGTAGCGTTGCGATATGGATGTTGATGTCTGTCCATTTAGCCTAGTATGTGCCGGCTTTTACGAGGATCTTCCGGCACACTCACATTCCAGGAGAGGAGTCTGTATTGAGGCCCCTTAGTGGTTTCTGAAACCGATGTGCTGAGTGTGTCAAACCTTAAATGAGCGTTAGTCTTTCGGTCCATAGCTGAGGTCTGTCTTTACTGTAGGAACAGTAGTCTAGTGCAATGTAGGAACAATAATATTTCCCCACTTCCATGTCCACCCATACCAATGGCACAATCCCATCAGTGAATCCCACCCTGTTGAAACACACAACCGCAAGATATCGGAATGCCAAACGTTATAGAATATGATGAGAGTAAGTAAGAAGTGCAAAAGTTGATGGGAAAAGAGAGGGAAATAAAGCATGACAGTCATTCCACCGTTCTTACAGGTTTAACAGTACAATTGGGAATTCCCACTAGGGGGTGTGGCCAGAGTTCAAGTTCAAGTTCAAGTTCGGGCATTTATATAGCGCACTACTCACCCAGAGGGTCTCAAGGCGCTTGGGGAAGGGGTTCATTATTTGTCGAATAGCCAGGTTTTAAGTTCTTTTCTGAAGGAGATGTGGTTTTGAGTAAGGCGGAGGTGAGTGGGGAGTGAGTTTCAGGTCTTGGCAGCCAGTAAGGAGAAGGATCTGCCACCCATGGTGGATTTTCGGATGCGCGGGACTGCGGCGAGGGCTTGATTGGACGATCTTAGTTGGCGGGTGGGTTTGTAGAAGGACAGTCGAGTGTTGAGGCATTTGGGTCCTAGATTGTAGAGAGCCTTGTGTGCGTGGGTGAGAAGACGGAATGTAATTCTTTTGTTGACGGGAAGCCAGTGGAGGTCTTTTAGGTGTCCGGTGATGTGATCTTGGCGAGGGTTGTCCAATATGAGTCTCGCTGATGCGTTTTGGATGTTTTGGAGTTTTTTCTGTAATTTTGCTGTGATTCCGGCGTATAGTGTGTTACCATAATCCAGTCGACTCGTGACCAGTGCGTGGGTGACAGTCTTCCTTGTCTCGAGGGGGATCCAGCGGAAGATCTTTTTGAGAATGCGAAGTATGTTGAAGCAGGAGGATGAGACTGCGTTGACTTGTCTGGACATCGAGAGAGAGGAGTCTAGGATGAAGCCAAGGTTACGTGCATGGTCTGTGGGTGTGGGTGCTGTCCCCAGAGCGGAAGGCCACCAAGAGTCGTCCCAGGCAGAGGGGGAAGATCCTAGGATGAGCACCTCCGTTTTGTCTGAGTTGAGTTTTAGGCGGCTATGTTTCATCCATTCGGCTACTTCTTTCATGCCTTCGTGAAGATTGGTTTTGGCGGTGTTAGGGTCTTTGGTGAGGGAAAGGATTAATTGGGTGTCGTCGACGTAAGAGATGATGTTGAGGTTGTGTTGGCGCGCGATGGATGCGAGTGGGCTCATGTAAACATTGAAGAGGGTGGGACTGAGTGATGATCCTTGTGGTACTCCACAGATGACTTCAGCGGCCTCTGAGTTGAATGGGGGAAGTCGGACTCTCTGAGTTCTCCCAGCTAGGAATGAGGTGATCCAGTCCAAGGCTTTTCCTTGTATGCCGATGTTGCTGAGGCGTTGTATGAGGGTGCTGTGGCAGACTGTGTCGAAAGCGGCGGAGAGGTCGAGTAGAATGAGGGCCGCTGTTTCTCCGTTATCCAGTAGTGTTCGGATGTCGTCTGTTGCTGCAATGAGGGCGGTTTCGGTGCTGTGTTTGGTTCGAAATCCGGACTGAGAGGGATCGAGGGAGTTGTTGGATTCAAGGAAGGCGGCGAGCTGGCTGTTGACGGCTTTCTCAATGACTTTGGCCGGGAATGGGAGGAGGGATATGGGTCGGTAGTTTTTAAGTTCAGAGGGGTCTGCTGTGGGTTTCTTCAAAAGGGCGCTGAGTTCGGCGTGTTTCCAGCTTTCTGGGAAGGTGGCAGAGTTGAACGAGCAGTTGATGACATCACGGAGATGGGGTGCGATGATGGAGTCAGCTTTGTTGAAGATGTGGTGGGGGCAGGGGTCGGTTGGCGAGCCAGAGTGGATTGAGTTCATTAGGCGGATGGTGTCTTCAGTGGTGATTGGGTTCCAGGCGCTAAGGTTGTTAGTTGGCGGAGTAGGATCTGAGGGGGGTGGGGAGGGTTGATCGCTGGGAGTATTCTCGAAGCTGTTGTGGATGTCGGCAATTTTGTTGTAGAAGAAGGAGGATAACGCATCGCAGAGGTCTTGGGAGGGAGTGATGTCGTTAGATGCTGCGGTGGGGTTGGTGAATTCTTTGACGATGTTGAAAAGTTCCTTGCTGTTGTGAGTGTTGTTGTCGAGACGATCCTTGAATGCTGATTTCTTGGCGGATCGAATCAGTTGGTGGTGTTTGCGGGTGGCTGCCTTAAGGGTGGCCATGTTGTCGGTGGTTTGGTTTTTTCTCCATGTTTTCTCCAGGGTGCGGCATAGCTTCTTGGATTTTTTAAGGTCATCATTGAACCAGGGAGCTTTTTTGCTGGCTGATTTGATCTGGTGCTTTTTCAGGGGTGCTAATTCGTCAGCACTGTGGGTGATCCATTGCTTGAGATTGGTGGCCGCTTGGTTTGGGTCCAATGAAAGGGTGGGAGGGTTTTGGTTGAGTGATGTGAGGAGTTGGTCGGAGGTGATTTTGTTCCAGTTTCTCCGAGGAATAGGTTGTGGGCGGTTGTGGGTCAGGGTGGTTTTGTAGCTGAAGTGAACACAGCTGTGGTCCGTCCAGTGGAGAGCTGTGGTGCGATCTAAGGAGATGTGCTTGCTGGAGGTGAAGATAGGGTCGAGCGTGTGTCCGGCTACATGAGTGGGGGTGTCAACAAGTTGTTTGAATCCGAGATTGGCCAGGTTGTCCAGAAGGGTGGAGGTGTTGCTGTCGTGTTTGTTTTCAAGGTGGTAGTTAAGGTCTCCTAAAAAAATGTAGTTCTCGGAGGCGAGGGCATGTGGGCTGACGAAGTCCGTGATGTCATCGCTGAATTGAGTGCGGGTACCTGGAGGCCTGTAGATGAGTGTGCCTCTAAGTGTGGTCCTAGGGTCGGTGTGGATCTGAAAGTGGAGATGTTCGGCGGTTGCAAGATTATTGTCGGAGCTGGTCGTGATTTTGATGGTGTTCCTATGGATGATGGCGATGCCTCCTCCTGTTTGATTGGTGCGGTCTTTTAAGATAATCTTGTAAGCGTCCGGTATGGCTATGGCGATGTCGGGTGCTGATGATGTGTTCATCCATGTTTCTGTAAGGAAGGCGATGTCCGGTGACCGAGCGGGCGTCGAGTAGGTCCCAGAGTTCAGTTGCGTGTCTGTGGACCGAGCGGGTGTTAAGCAGGATGCACTTTAGGCGGGTAGAGTCGGAGCTGTGTATGAAGGAAGTGGATTTGGTAAGGGTCCTGAAGCAGTTGAACTTGCAGGAGAGGCAGGCGAATGGGCCGTGGGTACGTCCTGGGGTGGCTTCGCAGCATTGTGGTGTGTGTCCGGGGTTGAGGGCGATGAGAGTTGCGGCATCATATGTGACTCTAGTGGGTTGGCTGCGGCGGGGACCAGGGGGACAGGCGCTGGGCGCGGTCCAGGCGCGGACAGGCGTAGACGGGCTTACCTTTGGCGCACCTTCGGCGCGGCCGCAGCGCGTGGACGCTGCGCGTAGGTCCATCTGTCTTAAATGGAGAGTGGAGGGGGCGGAGCGTGGGAGGGGCAGCTGGGAGGCGGGAGCGAGGTGTAGTGACGGTGTGGGAGGAGGGCACAACAAACAAAATGGCAGCAACAACAACAAACGCTGCAGGGCAGGACGAGATGAGGTACAAGCAGTAAAAACAGTGGAGCGCTTATGGGGAGAATGATGTACCAGTAGCTAGCGGTTCAAGCGCGATGTAAAGGTCACAGGCGCTAAGAGATATGGCAGTCCTTTATATAATGTGCACTTAGTCACCAAAACAATATAGAGCCCAGCAGTGTGCAATGCGCCGGTAAATTAATAAATGTACAATGCACTCAGCAAACAGTGAAAGACAAAGCGTTACAAATGCCCAGCAGTTACAAATGCCCAGAAGCGCAATAAAATAAATACCAGTGAGCAGTGCGCAAATGAAAGCGGAAATGAAAAATGCACTAAGCAAATCGTAATACACAGAGCGAACAGTGAAAAACAAAGCGTTACAAATGAATGTCTGACATAATATCGACAGACAGAATATCGAAATACAAAAATATCGGCACAAAAATATCGACATCAAAAATATCGGAGTCATATCTTCATAAAGGTAAGTACAAAAATATAGAAAAAATAATATCGTAGTACAAAAATATCGAAATTAAAAATATCGTTTTTTTAAATGTATTAATAATAATGTAAAAATAATTTTAAAATACATATAATTTTACAAATATTAAATAAAAATATTAAAACAAAATTAAAACTAATACATATACATTTAAAATAAATAAAACACTTAATAATTTAATGTAATTTTCTTTTTTTTAATTTCATTTAATTGATTTAATGTAATTTTTTTTATTTTTACCCTGTACGCCTGTACCCCAAAAACCCAAAACTGACCCTGAACCCTAAAAATATCCCTGTACCCCAAAAACCCAAAACTGACCCTGAACCCTAAAAATATCCCTGTACCCCAAAAACCCAAAACTGACCCTGAACCCTAAAAATACCCCTTTACCCAAAAACTGAAAACTGACCCTGAACCCTAAAAATACCCCTTTACCCAAAAACTGAAAACTGAGCCTGAACCCTAAAAATACCCCTTTACCCAAGAACTGAAAACTGACCCTGAACCCTAAAAATACCCCTTTACCCAAAAACTGAAAACTGACACTGAACCCTAAAAATACCCCTTTACCCAAAAACTGAAAACTGACCCTGAACCCTAAAAATACCCCTTTACCCAAGAACTGAAAACTGACCCTGAACCCTAAAAATACCCCTTTACCCAAAAACTGAAAACTGACCCTGAACCCTAAAAATACCCCTTTACCCAAAAACTGAAAACTGACCCTGAACCATAAAAATACCCCTTTACCCAAGAACTGAAAACTGACCCTGAACCCTAAAAATACTCCTTTACCCAAAATCAATTAATGTTATTTAAATACCAATTAATTATTAATTAACAATAACAATAAAGTAAATATATTAGCACATTAGCTGTAATTAATTTAATTTAATAATTAATATTATTTTTCCCAATTAATTAATTAAGAATAACAAAAATTTATATATGAAAAAATAACTCTAATTAATGTAATTAACTAATTAATATTAATTAATTACCAACTAATTAATAATTAAAAATATGTACAAAATTATATTAATTAATTAACTTATTAATATAAATTAATTACCAATTAATTATTAATTAAAATATGTACAAACATATATTAATTAAGTAAGTATTATTAAATTACTTCCCACCCTATTCCCCTATAAACCCATAACCCGCTACAGAACATATTTATCAATTAATCAATTAATTAAAATGAATTGAAAATTAATTCTCAATTAATTAATTAATAATTCCTACTAATTAATAATTAATTTAACATAATTAAATTACTTCCCACCCTATTCCCCTATAAACCCACAACCCGCTACAGTAGTAAAAGACAATATTTAATTAAATTACATTAAAAATAAATAATAAAACATAATAAATACAATATAATATAAACTAAATTTATTTAAAAATTGATATTAGTAACATCGAAGTTATTTATTTCGATATTATTGACATCGATATTTAAAACTTCGATATTACTGATATCATACTAATATCGATATTAAGACTGTCGATATTACTTACCTTCGATATTTTGTCCCATCGATATTTAAACTTCGATATAATTGTATATCGAAATTTAAAACTCGATATTTTGTCTGTGTACCGTTACAAATGCCCAGCAGTGCGCGATTATTCAATCTCAGGCAATCGTTAGATAATAGAACTTGGCAAAGTTAAAATGCTGTGGAACAATACCAAGTCGGGAGGAAGTGGTGGGAGCGACCGTTTCTGCCGAGGACAGGACGGTCACAGCTCTCCACGAGGGTTCGGACGCCGTGTAGCTTTAGTGGGTGGGAGGGGCAGCTGGGAGGCAGGAGCGAGGTGTAGTGACGGTGTGGGAGGAGGGCACAACAAACAAAATGGCAGCAACAACAACAAACGCTGCAGGGCAGGACGAGATGAGGTACAAGCAGTAAAAACAGTGGAGCGCTTATGTGGAGAATGATGTACCTGTAGCTAGCGGTTCAAGTGCGATGTAAAGGTCACAGGCGCTAAGAGATATGGCAGTCCTTTATATAATGTGCACTTAGTCACCAAAACAATATAGAGCCCAGCAGTGTGCAATGCGCTGGTAAATTAATAAATGTACAATGCCCTCAGCAAACAGTGAAAGACAAAGCGTTACAAATGCCCAGCAGTTACAAATGCCCAGCAGCGCGATAAAATAAATACCAGTGAGCAGTGCGCAAATGAAAGCGGAAATGAAAAATGCACTAAGCAAATCGTAATACACAGAGCGAACAGTGAAAAACAAAGCGTTACAAATGCCCAGCAGTGCGCGATTATTCAATCTCAAGCAATCGTTAGATAATAGAACTTGGCAAAGTTAAAACGCTGTGGAACAATACCAAGTCGGGAGGTAGTGGTGGGAGCGACCCAGCATCCGCCCCATATCAAATGAGGGTACCCTGGTGAAGATCAGTTGTCGGGATCTTCAGGGTTACACTAATTCTCCGCTGAGTGTTCCCTCGCCACCGGAGTTCTGTGTCCGGCTTATATAGGCTGTGCTTAGATGGTAACATCTACATTTGTGTAACATATGCAATCCTCTTTTCAGAGTCTCATTCCATCGTATAGCGTATGGGCGCATAATTGTTCATGTCTCAAGTACCAATGGGTGCGGTAGTAGAACCGCTGGTCAGAAGAGAGTTTTGAGGTAATTGGAGGGATACATTAAACAACAGAAGAGTGTAATTCATCAAATGCATAAAAGCACAAATGGAAAAAGAATGAATATGCATATCTATTTGATTTGTATAGAAAGCCCTAACTCACCAACCTAGTTGGTGACATGCTTCATCATCGGGCCCACCGGGAGAAAATGAAGGCCTCCCCGGTGTGCTTCAACGCCAGGTTACTGTGGAGCTGGTTACTTGTGAAGATTTTGTGAATGTGAAAAGTTAAAAATGTACAGATTGTGTCTCACACAAGACATTATTTATTCGGTAGCCAATCTAACATATTAAAAACGATGTGTTTGGATATTACCAAATTAATTGTTCTGCTATTTCCACTTAAAGTGGGGTCAACATGTTTCTGCCCTCAGTGTATGATTTACAGGGCATGTGTCAGGACCGTTGGGAGTGTACCTCAGCAGTATGGGCACGCTAAGGCCCACCCTTACCTGAGGACGGGAAAGTCAAAAAGAAGTGTAAAAAGGTGAGAAACAAACCAACAAGTTTATGGGGTAAATACCTAAAAATCAGAGGAACCTGTTTAGTCTGCAAAAGAAAAATTGAAACAGACCTATAAAAAAGCATCGCTGGTTTGTTGAAATTAAACCATGCTCTACAAAATGTGCTTCTGACTAACCACCAAAAAGGTGGTTGCCAAAATGTAACTATAATAATATCTTACAGTGATAGGTGTACAAGCCGTGAACAACAAGGCTAGTGGCAATACGTACAAACAGTTTTAGAACAATATCTCCTAACAAACACCGCACCAAGGGGACTCCTTGTGACTAATGCCCCGCACATTTTCTTGAATGATGCAACCTTTCGAAGAGAATGGGCAATGATAGCATGGCATTGCACTCGGACTGGCTAGTGCTGATAATTAAAACAGCACTTCGCCTCTCAGACACATTTCAAAACAACTTTGACAGGCTACAAAGTAGAGACATAACTGAATATAAAGACACCCTGATACAATCTAAGGTGAATAAATTTCAGAAAGACCTGAAGAACTTTGAATTTAAAAAAGTGTACCCCTATGCGGATCCCGCATATACACCACCAATTAGGGACCCTAATAAGTCTGACTACTCGTCGAACAGTAGTGGATCTAGTGATGACAGCCAGAAGCAAAGACGATGAAGAGGAGGCAGGGGCAGATTCACTCACAACAACCAACAGCCAAGTTGGCCACCTTTCTTGACACCGGCTAGTGGACCACCCCCGCAGTACTTTCAACAACCACCCATTCCTCTAATGGTCTGGAACCCCTATACGCAACCACCCACCTTCCATTAGACCCAATTCTAACCGCCTTTTTAGAGAGCGGACGGAGAGGAAGAGGAAGGAGGAGGGGAAACAATCAAGTCACCTGGGAAATGGAGGACCCAGTGGGCAACCACACCCGCAGCAAGACACCAGTACCAGGCACAAGTGCACAGGGAGTCTGATCACCAATCTTTCGGATAAAGAAATAAATCTGGTAGAAACCAGTGTCCTAGAGAAGGGCCTGGGTGTTTTCCCCACAGAGGGACCAGATAAATTCAAATTACACTGTTGTCAGAATTCTTTAGGAAACTCAAACTCAAATCCTTTTTTGAATCTAAAAAGGACACTAATACTGAGACTCACAGAAGAGACACTAACCTTAGAGTTAAGTCTAATTTCGTACCACCCCCTATGCAATACCGGCAGAGATAACAGCCTTTGAGCAGGCAGTTTTCAATGACATTGAAGCCCTACAAGTCCCCACCACCTTCAAGAACTTTAGCGCTCTAGAATACCAAGCTCTTCGAGATCTACAAAATAAGAAAGACATTACTATCAAACCAGCTGACAAGGGGGGCGGCATTGTCATTCAGAACACGACCGACTATCACAAAGTCTGTCTGACCCTTCTGGATGACAGAACCAACTATTCCCCTCTGACACAAGATCCAACACAAGAACTTAAAACATGCATCAAGGATCTAGTCAAGGAATCAGAAGAAAATGAATATATCTCTAGACACGAGGCAGCATTCCTTACTGCAGGGGAAAGTGTGATACCCTATTTTTACGCACTACCAAAAACACACAAAAATAAAATCCCCCACCTGGAAGACTGATCGTGTCGGGAATTGGTTCCCTCCTGGAACCACTCTCAGTTTTCTGCGACCATTTCCTGAAGCCCATTATACAAGGTACCATCACTTACCTTGAAGATACTAAAAGTGTACTACAGCTCCTATAAAATTTCACCTTTGATGAAGGATCCGTCATTCTTGTAACCTTAGACATAGAAAGTCTTTATACCAGTATCCCCCAGGATGGCACTCTGAGGGTTCTGCGATCAGCGCTTGATTACATAAATTGGGAATACAAAACACCTAAAGACTTTATCCTGAAATGCTCTACAATAGCTTTGAAAGAAAATTTCTTTGAATATAAGGGCAAACTATACCTCCAAAGCACTGGTACCTCGATGGGAAGCACATTTGCCCCCAGTGTAGCGGGATTGTATTTTCACGATTTCGAGGTCAAACATATTTTGCCCACCAATGGCCGGTTCTCCTCCTCCATAGGATTATGGAGGAGGTATATAGAGGACGTCCTCCTCATCTGGAAGGGCGGTGAACCACTTTTGGAACAATTCTTTGACTGGATAAACACCCTAGACCCTAATTTGAAATGTACTCATTGCAGTAGCAAACAAGAAGTTGTGTTCTTAGATGTTGTAATCACAGTGAGAGGTACAACTCTAACCACCAGAACACACTACAATCCAACTGCCAAGGACAACCACCTTGAATTCTCGAGTTTTCATCCTAGGCCAATTAGGGAAAACCTACCATACATCCAATATCTCAGGATCCGGAGAAACTGCAGCAATATCAAGGACTACCGGGAACAAGCTTGTGACTTAACCTCAAGACTAAAAGCAAGAGGCTACCCTACAGACATCCTGAACAAAGGTTATAAGCGGGCTAGGAACTAACCTCGCGAAGCACTCCTGGAAGACCACTTGAAAGAGCGCCAAGAAGTACCATTCACATGCGTTACCACGTACAGCAGCCTGTCAGACGCAATGAAGAAATCAATTAAGAAGAACTGGAGTATTATCACCAGTAACAATAAAACCTGGGAAAAACCTCTATTCTCTTTTAAAAAAGGAAGAAGTTGGAAAGATTCCTTAGTTCATATACGCCCTAAAAATGACACCCCGAATGTGGGGAGATCCATTACAGATGCATGGGGTCTCCCACGGGTGACTGGTCATTATCCCTGCTCAAACTGCAGTGTGTGTCACCTGACCACACATACTAACCAACTCACATTGGAACCTGGCAAATTGTGGCCCCAACGAGTTCACACAAACTGTAATTCCACCTAAGTGGTTTATCTGATCACTTGCCCGTGCCAAATGAGGTACGTAGGCATGACCACACGCAAAATTAAACAGAGAATCTGGGAACACCGCAGTAACATCAGGTGTCGCAAGGTTACAACCAAAATGAGAGAACATTTTCTCCTATCAAACCACACCACAAACGATTTGAAATGGACAATTATCGAACAAGTATGTACCGGGAAAAATATCACCAACCTACTGTTCGAAAAAGAACAACGCTGGGTCTACCACTTGGGGACCCACCTAAATGGCCTTAATGATGGGATACCATGCTCTACAGTGTTCAAACACAAAAATCACAGTTACTATTGATCAAGAATGTAGCAGGTTACACATCACCAATCATGATTATAACTTTTGCCTGGACAACTGCTTGAATGTCCCTTTTAATACCTGCATCATTGGTTTGACATCATCCCTAATCTTGTCCTCCAAACATTGATTAATGAGCAAAGAGCGCTTTAATGGTAAATATCAATTTCTTTCTTGTTTAATTGAACAACCTCCTTTTTTATCCCATACTTCTATTATCCCGCGTATAGTGAAGGGTGGGACTTACACTGTTAACAATAAGAACGAATATCAGGTCAGTCAGCGATCTTGCTGCCATCCCAATCCTAACTAGAGAATCTGGCCTGTCACAAATGACACATTGCCCCCTATTTCCGGAACGATGTACCTCAGGCCAATCATTCCCACCATCCGAATTCCAAATTGTGTTTGATGCACCATAGTGTTGTTGATACACCCGACTCAATAAAGTTGTGGTGAATCCCTCAACGTAACTTAATTGCCGCTACTTTCTTTCTATATCTCTTCCTGTTATTTGTACACCCTGACTCAATAAAGTTGTGTTGAATCTCTCACCGGAGCATATTTGCTGACACTTCCTCTTTATACCTCTTCTTGTTATTTGTAACTAACCGAGATTAGCATTCTAGCTTTTACTTCACCCCACGCCTTGCGTCACAACTAAGCGTCGCCTCCGATTGGAGGAACACCCTAACGTCAATTATGACACTGAGGAACACTTTCTGGTTCAGCGTCTCTAGACTACTACTTTAACGATGCCGCCTCCACCGACCCATATCCACGGGGTCCGTCAGAGGGTTTACGCAGGTATCGTGCGGGTGCCAGGCTTTGCGGGCGTGAGTTCCACTCCTCTACATTTGCAGCTAAGTATTTCCTCGATGAATCGAGCATTGCTAACGCAGCTTTTTTCAATCTGCTGTGTATGTCGCTCTTCCTCCCACAGGGTGTGCCATTTTCACCTCCACCCCCCTCCCGAGAACTATGGGACGTGGATCTTTTACTTTACAAGAGAGAGTCTTTTAGTTGTAATTATTACACTGAATTTTCTGGGTTATAGTAATGTCACTTTGATCCACCAGCCCCGCATAATGGCCCATTGATTTCCAGCCCACAATATTACTGCTATAACACCAGAATAGGCGTGCAGGTGTCTTTATGTGAAACTGTTTGCATGTATCGCGACTAGCCTTCTTATTGACGGCTAGCACGCCTATCACTGTAAGATATTACTACAGTTACCATTTGGCAACCACCTTTTTGGTGGTTAGTCAGAAGCATATTTTGTAGAGCATGGTTTAATTTCAACAAACCAGCGATGCTTTGAAAATAATTACGTGTTTTGTCTTTTTATATGTCTGTGTGTCATTTTTTTCTTTTGCAGACTAAACAGGTTCCTCTGATTTTGAGGTATTTACCCCATTGTGAAGTGGTGTGACTCACAGGTTAGAGGCGGCAGACCCGGAAGCAGGAGTCGGCCCGGGACCAGGGTTAAATTCCCGACGCGGCAGGGTCGTGGACCAGGGTCAGCGGACTCCATAATTCTCGCCTCAGTGCCTACTCTAACCAGGGGTTCCACTGTGCAACTCTGGGCATTAGCTTGCCTAATCTCCACAACAGCCCCATCAACGCCGGGGATGCCTGGCTTTACCATGGGGACTTCCAGTAGGGACCATCCCACAGGGAAAGCCAGGATGAGTTCCCCAGCGGTATACCATGCCAGGATACTCCGGTAGTAGTTGTGCGCGTTACAAAACAGCATAACATAGCATAAACTTGTTGGATTGTTTTGCAACTTTTTACACTTCTTTTTACCTTTCACGTCCTTAGGTAAGGGTGGGCCTTAGTGTGCCCATACCGCCGAGGTACACTCCCCACGGGCCTGACGAATGCACTGTAAATCATACACTGAGGGCATAAACATGTAGACCCCACTTTAGGTGGAAATAGCCGAACAATTAATTTGGTTATTTCCAAACACATTGTTTTTAATATGTCAGATTGGCCACCGAATCAAATTATTTTTGTGTGAGACACAATCGGTACATTTTTAACCTTTCACATTCACAAAATCTTCACAAGTAACCAGCTCCGCAGTAACCTGGCGTTGAAACACACCGGAGAGGCATTCAGCTTCTCCCGGTGGGCCCGATGATGAAGCATGTCACCAACCAGGTTGGTGAGTGAGGGATTTCTATACAAATCAAATAGATTTGCATATTCGTTCTCTTTCCATTTGTGCTTCTATGCATTTGATGAATTATACTTTTCTGTTGTTTAATTTGACTTACCTGGGTCACTGAGAGTGCACTCTAGCTTCCCTCCCTCTCTCGTTGATAAGAATTAATTGGAGGGATTTCACTGCTTTGCTCAGTCATTTTCGGATAATGCAGTGGCAGATCTGGAATTTGCGTTCTCTTCTGCAGCAGGGGTTCGACGCCCTCTCTCCCTCTGCAGATAGCCCTGATCTTGCAGTGGAGTGGTGGAGGTATGATGTTTGTCTTGCACTGTGATGCATAATTTGGCCGGATACAGCATGACATACAGAATGTTTGCTTGTTGTAGTTTTCACTTCACAGGCAGATATTTTCTAGGATCTTCCTGCACCGCCATTGTAAAATCGGGGTAGAGGATATTTCATTTCCATCATACATGAGGCGTCCCTCAGAGCACCGCTTCTCGATCTTGATAATTTATCAGCAGGGCAATGATGGGTTGGCGTGGCGCTCCTGGAGGGGGTCTTTCTGCTAATGATCTGTGCGCTATCTCCACGACCAGTTGCTTAGACTGCACCAAAGGGTCGTATAATGTTGTCAACATGTTCTCCATGTAAACGTTTAGTTGTCCCATCACTGTGGATTCAGGAAGGGCTACGATGCGAAGGTTGTTCCTCCTGGATCCTGCCTCCAAGTCTTTGTTTTTGGAAGCAACAGTGCGTAGGAGGCATTCCATTTGTTGCATTTGGTACTCCCACTGTGTAGAAGTGTCCTCCATTTTAGGTATGTGTTGTTCCACTTCACTTATATACCCGTCTTGCTTCTTTAGTCGTTGTGTGATGAAGTCCATGTGCATACTCATGGTATCCATTTTAGCTTCTATGGAATTCAGGCACATGTCAAGCAGCAGAGAATGCATTTCAGGATCATCAAGATGAGATTGTGAGTGTTGGCCATCTGCCATATCTGTGGCAGATTCCCCCGCCGGCCCCCGCATTGATTTCTAAGCTTCAAAGAGCAATTTAGATTACTTTCCGTCCGTTCACCTCATTTCCTCAGTTTAGGTGGATAGCGTAGAGTAGGTCAGGGCCCCTAGACCAAAAGAGAGCGGGGGCAGGTTCTCCTGCCTAATGAGGTAGTACTTGGGGTTATGTCTGAGTGAGCGAAATATCCCCCGTGTCATTAGCAGTATTTCTTTACAGACCCAGCTCAGGGCAATGCACCCCTTCTTCTGTCCCGGGGGAGATATTCAGCAGGGGCCTCCTCCAAGAATTGTACCTCCACGCTGCCTGCCCTTGTGCTGTTTGTAGTTTTTTTTTATTTGCAGGTATGGCTGCGTCCCCAGAGCTAGTATGGATCCTTTCCCCATCCATGCGTCTATGTAAGCTACTCCCACCATGACAGGGGAGGAAGTTACTCACTTCTCCGCATATGGTTTGCACTAGGGAGTTGGGGATTTTTCGCAAGTATGTGTTCTCTGTTTCAGCACTGAGTTATAAATTCATGTGGGCCATAGGGCAGAGGCTAAGTGACAGCCAAAGAAGACACTTCCCAGCTCACAAAGTATTTTGTGTATTTTCATACTCCAGCCTCTATTGCACTCTCATTGTTCACTCTAACGCAAAAGTGAACTTCTCAGTGGGTTTGGGCCTCCGCGTGGTAGGCATAATGTAGTAGGCAAGCTTCGTATGTCCATATAAACTAGTCCTCGCTTCAACTTCATAGCGTTACCATGGGGAGGATACTGCTCGATGTGAGCTCTTTAACTGAAGTGGACAGGTCTGTGTCCTGGGCTGCTGTCTGCTCTGAGCTCACTCTGTCCTGGGGTCTGGGCACAGAGTTGAGCAGAAGCTTCTCGGTCCTCCTACAAGCCGCACCCAGGTCTGGCTGGTCTGCCTCCATGGGGGGCTCTGCTTTTACTCAGCCCACAGAGCTACCCGCTGTGCCTCTCGTTTCATGCCCCTCTCCCTCGTACAGCCAGGCCGTGCATAGGCAGTGGAGCCCCGCAAGTGGTACCAGCGTTGAATTCTCCCGAATTTTGTCTTCGGCTGCTTTTTCCTCTGGCGGCCCTCACTGGGCTGGTTAGCCATCTCTGGGGCCTTCCGCTTGGGTGTTGTTGCAGCTTGGCTCCGTTCTGTCTCAGCCGCTCTGCGCTGCTTCCTACAGTCTCTGGCTAATCGCCCCACGACAGGCAGAGGAAAGTCCAGCCTCCCTCAGCTCACCAGTTTTTTTTGTGGATCAGGTCTCTACCGTTCTCGAGGGTGGGGCACCACAACTGATTGTTGTGTGCCGTCATCTTCTCCTGTGGTGTGGCCTCTGCCCTTCTGATCATGTTTTTTCTCCATTGGGACACGTTTCTATCTGGCTTAAACCTGAGGAGACATCTGATCCGCAACAGCCAGACAAGAGTGTCTTATATTCCCCGGTTAGCTCCTCAGGGAACAGGAATATGTTGGATTATGAGTCCGGCCGGCAGGAGCCTCACGTTAGGGGGGCCATCTTGCTCGCAGGCTTTATGGCGCCCCCAGATCCATATATCAAGGCAATCAGAAGGGTCTGCCAGACATAACTGTATATTGCTTTTGTGAATCAGCCATTGTGACAAGAAGTTACAGAGGAAATGTTGTCACAAATGCTTGTTTTTTTCTACTCATTTCCATTATTTTAATTATTTGCTTTGGGAAATAATGGTTGAGCAACGCAAATTGCCCCTTGTTGAATTGAGAATTTTATTAACATATAAGAAATATTTAGTTACCTATCGATTTTAACACCTGTTTCTGACAGAAAACGTAAGCAGGCTGAAAGTAAAACCACACAAATTAGGAAAAATGGACTACCTCTTAGAAAAATGTCAAAATATCGCAACATAATTATTTTTTGACACAACTCACCTTATTCCTGAAAGCTGGGAAGGTGGTGATCCAAGCACAGCCAATTTTTCATTTATGCCATTTTTACAAATAAAAAAACATATGTTTTCTTACACATCATTGTTTTTATATTTTTCCCCATACAAAACAGAGGAAGCTACAAACCTTGGGTACATTAAGAATCTGCAGTTTGTTTGAAACAAAGGCACACATTTGCCTTCAACACCTTTAGTGGAAAAAACGTATGAAGATATCAATGCAACGTGCCCCTAACATCCAAAAAAAGGCTGAGGTCCAGGGGAGTAAATGACCTAGCAATCAAGAGCTTCACATATGTAGGAAGCCTAGCAGGCAAAATCCCTGGCTGCCACTAAGCACCCCAATAAGGAGAACAAATTGCCACTAGCCATTGATTCTCTTAATAGGGCTACCCTCTTGAGGCTTAGGGTTGATAGATACATTTTTGCTCTACACCTCAAGGTTCATGAAAAGGGTAAGAAAAACAGATTAAGTGACATACACTTTTGTCAAAAAAAGAAATGATATGCGGGCTTTCAGGGACATATACAGTGTTAGACCTGTCATCCTTTGGGTGGTCTTCCCACAAATATCTTGCCTGCTACCACCTCTTTTTACTGATTCTTTTTGTTGGCCTGAGGGCTCTGAGCCTTTTACCACCGCTGCTTCTCCCCTAAACATGTTAACAATGGCGTATACACAATTGACATATTCACTCAGTTTTCATCTAAGTCCATTGTAAAGTGGTATACCACATACCCAGGGCCTGTAATTCAAATGCTACTGGCGGGCCTGCAGCACTAATTGGCCATTGCAGGGCATCTGTGTGCAATTTACTGCCACTTCTACTTGCCATTTAAATCCTGTGGCCAAGCTTTAAGCTCCCCTTTAATTGCACATATGTCACACCTATGGAAGGCCCTAGGTAGCCCATAGGACAGGATGCTCTGTAAGTAAGTGCATGTCTTGGTAGTGACAAACACCCAAACATTTTTTCACTACTGTGAGGCCTACTTGTCTCATAGGCTTACATTGGGAATTCCTTAATACACTTGTAAGCTGCCATTTTATATTCCTATTTTAATAATGGCTGTTTTAGAAAGTGGGAATTCCTCTGCTCTTATTGAGCTGTGTGCCTGCAGCCTGTCTTCAATATATGTCTGGGGTGGGTGTCAGCTACACTTTGTGCATTCCCTCTAGTCAGCCAAAAACACAGGAAGGGTAGGTGTGTCAGATAACTCATCTGCATTCATCTGCATTCTGATAGCTTTTCCTGGGCACCTTACACCTGAATAGGCAGTATCTTTTCTTTGTAGTCAACCTTACTTCATAAGCACAACTGGGTATAAATACTGGACCTCTGACCAAAACAGAACAGTACACTACTGGACCTGTGAATAACTCGCCAGGAGTAAAGACTGCTGTGCTACAAGGATTGCAACTCAGCGTGACTGCTGTTCTAGAGAACTGCTTTTCTGCTATGCTGTATTGCCCTACTGCCTGTTGAGCTCGGTCCTGCGGAGGACAAGGAATGGATCCATCTCACTTGAACACAGATTGACTCTAAGGGCCTGCTGGCTTGCCCCCTGTTCTGAAGTCTCAGGACCATCACAGGTTTCCTTTAAGCCTGCAATAAGCACCTGGACTCTTCGAACTGTAAGTCCCACTCTGCCAAATGGAGGCAATTCAGTCCTGGGCCCTTGAAAGATTATTTCTGCTGTTTTGGTCCACAAAACTGATGGATTGATGACTTTGTGCCGATCAGAACAAATGCATTGCTCTTTGACCACATTGCAGCTGCCGCCTGACATCATTGCTTTGACAGACTGCTCGACTCTACTATGACAGACTGATCGGCTCGACAAAATATTGTCTGCATCGTAAAGGGGTTTGTTGGAAATGGCCCTTTTGCAGGGTTATCCCCAAACTTTCTGCTCCTTCCTCCTTTGATTTTCCTGACCTGTGGTTGGTGGCAATAGGACTCTGGGCCCTTTACCACTGCTGATCAGTGCTAAAGTGCATATGCTCTCTGTGTAAATTGATATTGTGATTGGTTATCCATGATTGGCATATTTGTTTTACCAGTAGGTCCCTAGTAAAGTGAACTGAGTGTGCCAGGGCTGGTAATTCAAATGCTACTAGTGGGCTTGCAGCACTGATTGTACCACCCTCATGAGTAGTGCTTAAAAGAGGTCCCAGGCTTGCCACTGCAGTGTGTGTGTGCAGTTTGGTAACTGCCCTGTTGACCTGGCCAGTGTACCCACTTGCCAGGCCTGACCCTTCCCTTTTCTTGGACATTGGACACCCCTATGGTAGGCCCAAGGTTCCCCCCTGGGCAGGGTGCAGTGTATGTGGAAAGTAGGACGTGTGTAACATGCCCTGATAGTGAACTACTGCCAATTTCGTTTTTCACTATTGAAAGACTATCTTGCCCATAGGACAGAATGGGGAATGCTGTGTAACATGTTTGCCTGCATATCAATAAGAAAGAAAATTGGAGTCTGATATCCCTGAACTCAGAAGTTGATGACACATCTTTTAAGAAGGATGGTTTTTGAATTCTGTGTTTGAAAATAGCACTTTTAGAAGTGGCTATTTTCTTGTTCAACCTTTCTGTGTGCCTCTGCCTGTTTGTGGATTGACTGTCTGGTTTGGGAATGACAGTGGCTGGGGTGGCTCCAGGAGTCTGGGTGAGCTAGCACTAGGCTGAATAGACCTATCTGCATTTGGAGTGGTGGGAGGGGTAGAACCTGGGCCTGAATAGGGCTGTGCCTGCCTTCCACAATGCTGGCTCCACCTCCTGCCATGTCTCTGATGGCCCTGGCCCACACTTATAAAGGAAGAAGTTGTGCACTGGCAGAGTGCACCCAGAACTGGTATGAACTGGGTCCAGGACCCCTCACACATAGAGAACAAAGACTTTTGGGGTATAAATATGGGAGCTGAAACCCCTGAAAGTTAGACTTCTTCGTGATCAAGAGGAACTTATTGCCAAAAGGAACAGCTGAAGAGACTGAAGAGAAGTAATGCCCTTGCAGTTTGTCTGGGGTTGGCCTGCAGTTTGCTGTTTCTACTGAGGAGAGGACCAAGGGACTGCTGTGTGCTGTGTCCCCTGCTTGAAGAAGGACTTTGCTGTGTGCCATGTCCCTCTAAAGAAAAGTGTCTAAGGGCCCGAGAAGAGCTGGCCTCCAGTTTCTGAAGTCCCAGGCACCCCCAGCTTCCCTAAACTTCCTTGCTGGGAGTTCCAGTCTGCCAGGAGGGCCTGGTACTGTGTGTGGGGCCTTTTTGCTGTGGGAGCTGTAAGAGCGATGCAACAAGAGTGAAGCGTGATGCCGCTGCAGCAGCTGCTGTTGCTTCATCAAGGAAGCATGTCGCCGCTGCCGCTGTTCATCATCGCATCACCGGAGAAGCGTGCCGCTGCCACAGAGGGTGCCGTCGCACCACCAGAGAAGCGTGTCGCAGGGCCATCGCACCACTGAGGAAGCGCGCTGCCGCTGATTGCCACGCAACACCGGAGAAGATTGTCGCATATACGAAGGTGTCGTCGTATCACCGGAGAAGCGCGTCGCAGGGCCTGTAGCGGCTCAGAAAACCACAGAGTTTTCTGCATGGCCATGAGGCGAACACGCACCTCCGACACGTTGTCAAATCGCAACAGAGACGCCATTTTGTTGCATCGCACCGGATCGTCGCAACGCATCGAGGCGCCATCTTGTCGCATGGGAACCTGAGCGCAGGAAGAATCAACGCATCACCTTCTCTGCGCCCCATTTGTTTGTTTTGCAATATGTATCCCAGGTACTGTGAGACTAAAAAGATGCATTTATCATCTGCACGTTTTTTTTTGCAACAACCTTTTTAAGGCATTCTACTAAGTAACTGTATGTTGAATTTTTGTCATTTTGGTCTTGTTTATTTTGGATAAAAATATTTCATTTTTCTAAACTGGTCTGGTGCCCTTTTGTGATGTTTTCATTGTGTGGCTGTGAGTGTTGGTACAAATACTTTCACATTGCCTTTGGGATAAGCCTGTCTGCTTGTGCCAAGATACCAAGGGAGTGAGCAAGGGTTATCTAAAGAGTGTATCCCCCTTACCCTGACTAGAAGCAAGGGTCCCTATTTGGACAAATATACCTACCTCTGCCAACTAGAGACCCCCAGTTTTAACATTGGTGGTCAGCGGTGAGGATTTGAACTTGTATTTGTACTTGACCCACAGCGATTGGTGTACATCACTTGACTAGTGCAGACCACTATGCAACCACATACTGTGTTTTATTTTTTGGTTCTATTTTTGATCTGGTAGCTGAGTCATCCACCCATCATGTCTCAAAATAGTAAAGCAGCAAGTGAGAAGGCAAAATTGGAGTTTTGTATTGAGGATTTGTATTCCTACAGAGTAGATCAACTCAAGCAATTTTGCAAGGATTTGGAATGTCCCATAAGGAGCAGCTCTAAGAAGGATGAGCGGCAGAGGGCCTTAAAAGCGTGGTGGGACACCAAAGAAGCTGAGGAGACAGAGAATGCAGAAGTGGATGAGGATGCACAAGGGGATGGTTTCAGGTCACAGGGTCTGCCTGTGTCTAGAGCAGTCTCCAGGGCTGGCAGCAACCATTCCGCTAGAGGTTTTTCCCCATAGGAGTTGGAGGAAAACCAAAGGGTTAGAGAGAGAGTTAGAAGTCATGAGACTCGAGATGAAATATTGGAAATTGAGAACCAAAAGGCTGAAGTGAAAGAAAAGAGATTGCTTGAGGAGAGCAAGAAGATTTATGCTTTGGAAGAATTGAAATTGACCTTCGCACATGAGTTAAGAATGAGGGAGCTTGATTTGGAGCTCAAGAGGCTTGAAGTATTCAGTGTCTTAGCCAAGAAAGAAGAAAAGTGTGTAGCTCAGGAAGTGAGCTTTGCTGAGTTGGAGGTGGAGTTCAGCTGGCAGCAAGACTGTGTTATGTAGTCCTGAGGGAGGAGTACAAACACCCAGAGATGTGGTGCCTGACTTGAGGGAGGGGTGAACATACACCAGGGGGTTCAGGTTTATGAGGTAGCTCCAGTGGTGTGCAGTGTCCCTGAAGTAGATGGGGGAACTGACACAGGGGATCATATTCCTAGCGGTGGGAGGGACACTCTACTGACTCTAGACGAGAGGTGCAGGGAGAGGTGTCCACCCATGGTAGAAGTACTGGTGTGTGAGTGTGGAGACCGCCCATAAGAGTGTGGGTTGAGTGACAGAGACAGTCAGACACTGTCTTGCCAATCTCAGAAGAGTAGTATGGGGTACTTGTGTGAGGCACTGGATGGTGAGGCAAAGGGTAGCTTGGTTAACAACTGTGGGGGGTTTGTGATTCATTTGTTGGAGAGCATATTTTAAGTCACTGTTTTCCAGAGCTACGCCAACACCCGGTAGAGTGTGAGTTCCCTGATTCCAAGAAGCTTGCATTGGAGGCAGACCTTTTGGTGGATTCCAGAGGGTCTGAAGAGGCATTGGGGAGTGATCTAAAAGGAGTGGCTCAGGTATCTTCTGGTCCTGTGTGGTGGGAGAGGTTCAGAGTAGCCCAGCTAGGTTCTGGTGTAATGGGAGGGGTGTAGGGGCTCACGTCCTGTCTCAATGGAGAAGGGGTGAGTGTGGGCTGCGTCCCAAGGTGCCCTAAACCCAGTCTCAGGGCCTGGAGGGTTCCCTAAGGGAACGCCAGGTTGGGGGCCTAGGCTGTCCTAGTAGAACTTTTGAGGGGAATCCCCTAGTATCAGGAGAACCTGGAGCGTCTGTAAACGGAGCTTCAGTGGTTCTGGAGTCTGGCGGTGTCACTCCCAAGTGGAGGGCGTAGGAGTCCAGATTGGGTGGTGAAAGGGGGATGTGTTCCCCAGTGAGAGAACCAGTGGGTCAGGGACCGGCCAGAAGGGCTGAGTCTCCTAGAAGTGACCATGGTGACACCACTTTTGTCCTGGGGGATCTTCACGCACTGTCAGATGGACAGGGGTCGGGAGATCTTTGCCAGGCCTGACTGTCACACAACACATAAGTCATGTGTTACCCTCGGGAGGCTACTGTGTGAGTCCCAAAAAGTCCTGGCGTGCCAGGCAAGTGTTCAACCGCAGTGGTTGGTCCCTGGGTTGGGAGGATCTGGTTCAGGATCTGCCTGACCTGGATTGAGGGACAACTGTCACCAGTGTCCTGACCGGTTTGGCTTCCAGGGGTACCGCTACAGTTGGAAGGGTGCAGAACTCTGGAAGGCGGTGCAGAGGGAGGGAGCCCTCGCCTCTTAACACGGTGCAACCTGAGAGTTTAGACCCTAGGTTGGGAGACGAGTTGCTGGAGGGAGGTCATGAACTGGTGGGAGAGTGGTGTTCTGAGGCGGCTTCTCAAAGGAGGAGAATGTGGAACCCTAGGAGGAGAGGTAGTGGGAGGAGGGACTCACCCGTGACTTCTGGTCAGCCTGAGGGTATGGACCCTAGGCTGGAGGATCAGTGGCAGTCTAGAACTGCCCTGATGAGGGGTAGAGTGGAAAATGGTCACTATGTGCCAGGGGTTACTGCCTCCCACTCTGTCAGATGGCAGGGACCAGATACATCTGGATGGCCTAGGGCCCGGTCCTCGTCACAGATAGCTAGGGCGTACCAGTGTTATAGCCTAGTTGGTCCTGATAGCTTTTTCAGAGGGAACCACATGGGTTTAGAGTGGCGTAGAACAGGAGGGTGTCCCTGCAGTTGCGGGCCTGCGTCCATGTTCTATCGCCCAAAGCAGGGAAGCCCATCAAGGTGGTGATTGGTGTACCCTGCGTTTTGGCTGGAAGGGGGTTGTGTTGGACTTGGCACTTTTGGCAGGGTCACCCCTAAACTTGTTACCTGTCACCTAGCCTTTTCCCTGTGTTGTGTTGGTGGTTTTAGGCCTCTAGAAACTTTAGTATTTCTGTCCAGTGTAAAGTGAATGCGCCCTGGGATGCATTTAGTGAGATTGGCCTGCCCTCCCATAGGAATGCATGGGGGATACCCTGATGAATGTGAGTCAGTGGTAATTCCCTATGAGAGGTGCAGCATGTTTAGTATGGTTGGAATAGTAATAATAAATGCATCGCATTGGTGTGCGCACATTTATTATAAATATTTTAGAAATGCCACTTTTAGAAATTGGCATTTCTGTGTGCTATGTGTCTGCCTGCCTGATGTGGATTGTATGTCTGTATTTTCAGTGACAGTGGCTGGTGAGGTGTGTGTCGGTCCAGGAGGGGCAGGGTGAGTCAGCGCTAGGCTGAATGGGACATCTACATTTTGAGTAGTGGGAGGAGAAATCCCTGGTCCTTTAATAGGAGTGTGCCTGCCCTAGTGAATGCTGGCTCTGCCCCCCCTGGTGTGTGTCCGATGACGAGCCCCCACCTGACAAAGGGGAAGAGGAGCCTTGTAAACAAAGTGCTCCAGTTACCCCCTTGAACCCGTTTTTGCTGGTTCCTCAGGCCTGTGCTCTTGGGGGTCCCTGCGTGCTGGCCTGCCTGGCTGCTCCCTGCTGGTGTGTCCCTAGCCCCAAGGACTTTTTGTTTCTTTGCCTGCTGTATTCCTGGCTCTGTCTTTGCCCTGGACGTTCTTGGGCGTAGCGCCTCATGAACGCTGTACTCCTCTTGCTCCAGAAGAGAGGGAGAAGCGGGCAGTGGGCAGCGTGCAGCTCGCTGCTGCCGCGATCCGAGGGAATCCTGCCGTGGGGATTTCCCCTTATTACTGGAAAGATGGGTGCCCACCCTTCATTGCTGTGTGTTTTATTCAGGAAAGGTGGCTACCCACCCCGCTTTGTGCCTACTTAAAAGCGGGAGCCCACCCTGCTTTAGTGCTTAGTTTATGGCGGGAGCCTACCCTGCAGTTTGAGCCGAGAAGGAGGGCGCCAGCGCTGCTCGAGCAAGGCGACGTGGAAGACAGGCGTCTGTTGCCTGACTGGGGGCGTGGCTACCACAGAGGCCGTTTGCAGCTCAGGGCCACAGGAAGACAAGCAACTTTGGGCCAGGTGTCAGGCAGAGCTCCCCTGTGGGCCGTACAACTGCAACTGAGGTGAGGAGCTAGGCGGGAGCCTACCCCACGCTGGTGAACGCACCAGACTTCGGACAGCGAGGAAGGCTGAGGAATTGAAGCCACGGTGGCAGCAAGAGAGCCCTCCATGGTTCTTAAGCCTATTTTTGGGGCTGTGCCGATCAGAACCACCCGATGGAGACTCGTGGGCTCCATCATCACTTTGCACAAGAGGGTGAAGAGCGCGTTGCCCTCCTGAGCCCAAGTAGTGGGTCCATCCTTCCCCTAGGGCAGGTGTGGAAGGTGTTGTAGCAGGAAGCTCCTGCAGGAAGAGACTGGACAAGCAGCCAGTAAGCCCAGGTGAAGAGGGCTCTGTCCTGGTCTGGCTGTCCTCCTTCCTCAGGGACCGCACCCAAGCGGTGCGCCTGGGTGACTTCTCGGCAGAGCCACGGAAGGTACAATGCGGGGTTTCTCAGGGCTCCTCCCTCTCCCCACTTCTGTTTAATTTGTACATTGCCCCCTCATCTTTGCCCTTCAGCAAATGGAGGTCTCCGTCTATAACTATGCGGACGACCTACAGCTCATCTTTCCTTTGTCACCATCCCCTGAGTCCATGGCCAAATTTCAATCTAATATGATCTTCATCCGAGACCGGATGAACCACAACCACCTGAAATTAAATCCAGACAAAACCGAGCTGGTTTTGACGGGTGGTTGCTCCAGTCCCTGGACCCCCCTCTTTTGGCCCCCTCCCTGAGTCCCCCTCCCTCCCCATCTTCCTCCGTGAAAACACTTGGAATCAAACTGAACGATCAACTCACCCTGCACTCCCAGGTCAGTTCAGCGGTGTCCTCTTCTTTTCTCTCACTTCGCACCATTCGAAGGGTCTCCCGCTTCTTTTCCTTCTCTACCCTAAAGCTCATTGTCCTGGCAATGGTTATCTCTCGCCTAGACTACGGCAACGCCCTATACTGTGTCATGTCCGCATACAGTATGCGGCGTTTACAGCTGGTCCAAAACCAGGCTGCCCGCCTAGTCTACAACCTGGCCAAATCCCATCACGTCACACCGCTCCTCTAGTCTTTACACTGGCTCCCCATCCGAGAATGATCCCAGTTCAAGATGGGCTGTATCACTTTTCAGGCCCGGGCTGGTTCCGCCCCTGCCTTTATCTCCTCGGAAATTAAAACCTATACCCCAGCCCGGGAACTACGCTCATCTTCCCAACATCTGCTGACAGTTCTCCGATTTAGGCGCAAAAAGTGGGGGGGCTTGAAATTCTCCACACTCGCCCCCTCCTTCTGGAACTCAATACCAGCCCACCTCAGATCTTCCACCCAATACTCTCACTTTCGAAAGGCGCTGAAAACCTTTTTATTTCTACAAGCCTTCCCACTATAAACATCTCCAGTCCCTCTTGACCTTCCTGTTATCTAAAGGTTCAGTACTCCATAGCACCAAGAAACCGCCAGGTGAACGTGCGCTCTATAAATGTTTTAAACTCAAACTCAAACTCAAACTCACATAGCATTCTGAGGGCAAGGAGCACCACCAGAGAAGACCGGAGGAGTCCCCACAACAGCCAGGTGAGTGGGGGCTGAGTTGAAAGCTTGTTTGGGGGGGTTATCATGGCACATTGTCGGTGCCCGCCCCCTTGGGTTGCTCCTAAGGCACGGTCCCTGATTGTACTTTCCAGCTGCCCCGCTAGACAGGGGGCAGCTGCAACATTGGGGGCAAAGCGTTCTCTACAGAGTCCCAGAGTGGGACTCCAGAGGGCACTTTGAGTGCCCGTCCTCATTGCTTGTGGGGCATTGTTTTGTGCGCCAGAGGCAAGGAGAGTGCCAGGGCAAGTTGTTGTCTCCACAGATGCGCAGCAGATACTGGTAGCTGCAACGTGTGGGCCTTCATTTCTGCTAGAGTCCCAGTGGGGGACAGAGGGCACAGGAAGTGCCAGTGCCCATCTTTTTTTGATTTCACAGCTGCCCAGCAAGTAGTGGGCAGCTGCTACATTTAGGCCAGCATTCCTTTGGGGGCATGGTTGATGGAGGTAGGAGTGAGGAACACGCCTCTGCCCCAGCGCAATTGCGCGCGTTTGGTTCCTACTGCATTGGCAGCCCTGACATTCTGGACATAGGGTATTTGAGCCCCATTGAGTAGGCCAGTTGGCCTGGGGGTTATTTCAGTGTTTAGGCTCCTGAGGGTTAGGATAATGTGTTTATGCCTAATGCGATATTGCGTAATGTGTTTATGCTAGGAAGGCCCTTTGCATAATGTGTTTATACTGATGAGGTTTGGGCCTACTGTGGGTTTATGTCTAATGTGATATAATGCTTAGGTCATTATGGTACCAGTAGTTAGTTATTGGTTGTGTCTTGCATTTACTTACCTGCATTTGGATGGTTCTGACTGTGGCCTGGTCCGGTATATAATCCCCTGTAAATATTGACCGTGCCAGTTGACACAGTGTGAATGTGTGATTATGTTACTAATGTGTTAATGACAATACAAAGGCTATTTTTTATAAAACCTTGTTTGGAGTTCCTTTTGTAGTGTGCCTAGTGTGTTGCTGCTGTGTGTGTGTGTGTTGTGCAAACGCTTTACACATTGCCTCAGAGATAAGCCAGACTGCTCATGCCAAGCTACCAAGGTGGTGAGCATCAGTGTGTAACTCCTTTCCCCTGACTAGAGTGGTGGTTTCTGCCTGGCTTTGGCTCAAGCCTTAGCCAACCAGAAATCCCATTTCTAACAGTCAACAGAAGGATGGACAAAAGATACATGAGAAGGAGGTATTGTAGCAGAATTTAGGAATACCCTTGGAATTAAACAGTTTTAAGCCCAACAGCAGTCGATGAGATACATTTCAGGAAAAAATACATATGCAATTGATTAGAGATAGGAGCACTTATAAACTCTATGGCAAAGGCACATTACAAATGTAATTAATCAAGTTCCTGTGGTGAAAGAACAACTGTACAAATGTTGGTCATAGTATGAGAAGAGTGATGCATAAATCGACTAAAGGACACCTGATTTACTCCAGTAACTACAGCCATGGGAAATGATGCAGGCACATGACACAATCAACTAAACACCAGTTTAGTTGATTTTTTTTTAGATTGAGCAGTCATATGTTTAAACGAATGGCTGGATAATGGACAAGGATTAATGAGACAGGTGTAGTTGGGTACGACTCAAAGGTCTCTGCATCAACAATACAGACTACACCAGCATGCCAACACAAATACATACCATACTTGCTAACACATTACCACAAAATAACAAAATAGAATTGTCCCTCCTCTTACATGTAACAAGAGTCAATACAGGTATACAACTGTTACAACAAAGTTTTTACCACGCACTACCATTACAACGCAGGCATTACCACGCATACCATTACAACGCATTGTGCTGGGGGGCGCTCTAGGATAGGGAATAAGTATAATTTTATATCCAACACCTTCCCTAGTGCCCACGGGGACTGGAGTTGGAATATAAAATTATACTTACCACTATCCAGCACCTCTGAGCGTTATGCGTTGTAACGGTATGCGTTGTAAATACCGCGTTGTAATGGTATGCGTGGTAAAATTATGCGTTGTAACATCATACATCCGCCAATACAGCATGTGGACGACGTTTTCTGGTTGCATGAATTAACAACATTAAAATGAACATAGTCAGGACGACTGAGGTATCAACAGCTGACATATCTACTTGTCTAAGGCACTGGCCACAACAGCAACTGCCTCAAACGTGTCCATCCCCAAGCCAAAGCAAGAGACCAACATCACAATAAACCGTCCCTTTATGGTCTGAAAACTCGAGGAATGAGACAGGGGATGTCGATATGTTGTAGTAGGGGCAAAATGTCGAGCAGACTTGCCCCGGCAGTGTCATTTCCATCTCCAGCTGCGGGCTCCTCAGAGCCAATCCACATCACATGGCTGCACGTGTTCGAAGCTGTCAGAAACACTATTTAGAAGTAAGGGGCCGCCTGGGGAAAGACAAGGCCACGAAGGAAACATCCCATTGATGCACAGTGATTGTCATCTAAAATCGCAGATTTTCTGCTCACAGCGCTTTCTGTTCTTGCCAAAATACGTGGAGAGAGGTGTTTTTCAAGCTCTTAGCGTTGCCTACTGAAACATTGTCATGCACCTCAGAATATAAGAAGTAAAGTGTGTCTAGCTGCTTGAAGATACATCTTGTTTTTTTTGTATTTATTTACAGATTTGCCATAGTGTGCATTGGCCTCCTCCGCTTTGTTCCCCCACTCTTCCAGGGACATTTCACTAAGACATACAAAGGAAGTTTGCAACAGTGTCCTTCGCATGTACAATGTTTTATTCATGTCGCAGAGAGTGCGCTTCTTCCCTGTCGATGGAGACTGGCGCATCGAGTGGTAAACAAGGCAGGGATCTGGCTGTGAGGTCATTGCTTGAAAGGCAAGAACACCGCCGCAGATTTCACACTTGTTTAAAAGAACCCAGGGCGCTGAAGAGTTCCTGCGACTGCGTGTCTGCATTCCAATTAACACCGCGAGGAGGCACGAATTGCCGGGCTGGAGCTGTGAGAAACCGCTGCTACGCCAAACTCCAGCGACTCTGGAAACGACGACCCGCTCTGCAGATTGCATGCACGCTAATGATGTGGAGAGGGCTTAAAGGCGCAGCTGTCTGGCTGATGCACAGGCCTGAATGGCTTGTTTCTCAAACAGATAACAGACATCCTTTTCAACAACCTTACCTTTGACATTAGCTGATAGACGGATCCTTTAGACCTAGTAAAATACAAAAGCAGTACCAGATCTCCACTGATTTACATGTAATGCCTTTGGGCCTCTGAAGTTGGAAACACTATCTTCTAAGAAGAACGAAAATAAGTAGTGTGCTTTGCAAAGTTAAAATTTTAGGGGCATATTACCAAGCAATAGCGATAATTATCGATATTGCTTGGTTAGAGACAAAAATGTACCGAATGTATTTTACCTATGAGTTATGAAATGTATGTATGTGGTGTATAGTGGAATTATGTGGTTTAGATTGGAATTGTTAGCTTTGGAAATGTGTGGTGTTGAGTGTTTTTGTGTAGTGAAAGTATGTGGTATGGTGTGCAGTGGAATTAGGTAGATAGTACTCATGTGGTATTGAGTGCATTGGAATTATATGGAGTGGTATTGTGTGTTATGGAGAGGAAACATGTGGAATGGTATTTTGTGTTTTGGAGTGGTATATAGTGGAGTATAATTATGTGGTGTGCTGTTGAATTTTGTGGCATGATGTGGAATTCTATAATGAGGATTGGACGTATGTGGTGTGTAGTGTAAATTATGTTGTTGAGTTGCATTTTGCAGTTTGGTGTTGAATAATATGTGTATTTTAACAAAAGTGAAAGGGGACTCCCTGTGGTACTTTAAGGTCTAGAGGAGGGAGTGACAGTCTACAGCAAACAAACAAGGGAACCTCTATACTGACCTATATTCCTTTACATTTGAGCATTAAAGTCTCTTCAGAATTGTAATTACGATGCTACATAAGACAACAAATAGTTCATTGAGACATGGAATGTATGTTTAATTTCTTTCATTTATTTTATATCTTTTACTTTAACAGATTATTTTTTCATTTTCTGGTGATCGTTTTATCAAAATTACAAAACAGTGACATGGTGACATATGTATATATAATTAAATAATGCATGGTTGAATCATATCTAAACAGAAACCCCTAAGCAGTACATATAAAATTACTTACCACTCATACCATCATTCATACAAATTCAGACTTTCATACCAGTTATACTAACATTACTAACAATAACACAGAACAGTGAGAAATAAGTGAACAACATGTATCGTGTCCTCCGATAGACTCCTCTGTACGATTGAATATCCGGCCTTCAAAATTCACCTAATTAATTTTTTTAAATGCATCTTAGAGGGGGAGAGTAAAAGAGCGAGATGGAGCAACATGAAGCATGGAGGTGGAAAGAGAATCACAGTGGGAGGCAGCTTGAAAATATATGCACTCTTGTGAGTTTGTAAGACAAGAAAAAAATCATTCTCCTAAATGAAAGCAATGGAATGACAAGTAAATTAGGATAGAAAAAATGGAGAATGCAAGCTATGAAAGAAGAAGCATGAAATGAGAGTAACTGTAAATCCAACCTATGGTAAGCAGTAGGCTGGCTGCAAGCCCGGTTATGCACAGCTGTATGAGTATGCAGCTATGAGTAAATATTTTTTAAAGTAGAAAACCCACGTTCTATGAATGAAAAGATTTTACACATGTAAAAACTTTGGGCCTCATTTATGAAAGCCTTGCGCCACCGGTGCGTCACTTTTTCCCATGTTAAAAGTGACGCACCGGCGGCGCAAGGCCTTCATAAATAAGGCCCTTTGAGTGCAAGTTGAACGTAAAGGTGCAAATGGCTTTGTGATTCTGTTCCTTTATGGCACTTTCTCGCCTGTATTTTATTTATCCTTAATTTGCACATTATATAAATAGAAATATGCTGAACCAAACTTGTGAAGCTTCACACTTGATAGCCTAGATTGCATACTACTAGGTAATAGTAATGGCCAACAGAATTTAATTTGTTTGAACAAAAATACCACAGACTGACTTCAGCGATCCCTTGCGCGTTAAACCTACGGAAGGAGGGTACAAAACGTACTTGCTTAATGTTTCAATATTGGTCTCTATGGAAACCAACCCGTTCCTTTTATTTTGGTTATTTCCCTCAGTCACATTTTTATGAGAAGGCCTTGTCAGCTGTTGGCAGCTGAAACTTTAATTAGAGATGGGTCTGTACAAAACATGTAAATGAAAGAAGTATATGGCTTTGGGCAGCGCTAGGAGCGGGATCACAAGAATAGAGGGAAGTGGGATAGAGGAGGTGAGGGGAGGAGGCTGAGGAGTGGGTGGAGGGGAAGGGGGTTTTGAAGAAGGGAGGAGAGCTGGAATGAAGGCGGATGCGCCCATGCAGCTGCCTCTGGTTACGTGCTGGCGCTGAGAAGATGCTGTGCATAGCATGAGGAGCCATAGCTGCCAAGGTTTTCGATTGATTATGTGTGACATTTTCATGTACTTATAAGTGACATTCAACGACCAAATATGTGACACTGAAGAGTGACACTTGTGAGAGTAAAATCAAGCAAAGAAGTCCATGGAAACAAATAAATACCACAAGTTACACCCATATGAGCAATGAGAAACTGTAAGATCTTCAAACTGCTACCAAGCACCAGAAATGGAAGGGCACTAATCTCTCTCATGTGTTTCGTTTGTTATATAGCGCTCTTCATACCAGCGTAGGGTGTCAGAGTGCTTTACATCATACACACATTATACAGAGACAATTAATCATGCTTGTTAACATCAGTCTATAGGAAATGTTACATAAGACAGCGAGGATTACAAGTTGTAGGCATCAGATGTCATCCATACTAGTAAGGCAGTATATTTTAATTGTGTTTGGTCCAGAGAAGCACAAACTCAGAGTTTTAAATATTATTCCACTGTGGTTGGTTTTGCTAAAAATATTGTATTTCTACCCAAACTACCACTTTTAGCAACATTAGGATAATGAAAGACTGTGGGAGGAGGGGGTATTACGTTCAAACCTATACCACGCAGTTTGAATGTAGCTCCTTACTTCAAGTTCATAAGTAATTGTGTAATATTAGGATTGTAACTTATGAACTTCAAATAACAAAATGATATCTGTGACAAGTGCAGTAACCCTCAGAACAAGCCACATAAAATGCAGTTTAGTGATCTCTCGACACATGTTCTTTGCAGCAGGCACATTAACCCTCTGCACACTACTTCATGATGAGTAAAAACTGCCACTACAAAAAATGCTTTTTCTGGCTCCAGCAGGAACATTATTCACGCAAGTTATCTTGACATTTTAATTGCTGCCTGAAAACTCCTGGCTACAGAAGGAATTCAGCAGAAGGTGGTTTTATTTCACTGTCCCCACATCATTGTAGTTAGAAGAGTGATTGATTTGAAAGTGGCCCGATCACTAACAGAGGCAGATATTGGTAGTGGCACCACTATCTGCTGTATCTGTGCAGGGAGCAAAGAGAAGGGAGAGCATGAGCCAAGCAGCAACCTTCTCACACACAAGTGGAGGCCGGAAAACAAAAGTAAGCGGGCCCGGCACTGCAACTGCTGACAGTGCACAGAACACATGGGCCTCTCCACTGCCTGAAGTAAAGTGAAAGTAAGCTGAAACACTGTCAGGAGAGGGAACCTGGCATACTCAACATGCGCCGGGCCCCTGCACCGCAACAGCTGAAACAAACAATTACGCTATTGATATTAGAAGAAAACTAAAGATTCCTCCCTCAGATGTGGAAGCAACAAAAAACTAGTGTGAAAAGGAGGCCCCTGCACTAATAGAAAAGGAAGCCTGTTGCAACCTTCCCAGAAAGCCCATAGTCTCACAACCATGTGCTGCAGCGTCAGAGCAAGCACCCTCACCCACAGAGCACTCAGGGGCATATGTATCAAGCCTTCTTCCCATTCGCAAACGGGGCGATTCTCAGAATCAGCCCGACAGTGAACGGGAAAAGGCCTTTTGGGATGTATCATCCCAACTTCAAGTTGGTGGTAATTTGCAATTTGTTTGAAAAATACACTTTTTTGCATTTTTCAAAGTGCCATGTGGCACACATACATGCCCTTAGGGCATGTACGTGCGGCACATGTGCACACATATATATTTCAGGGGTGCAACAGGGTATCGGTTTGACACCGTTGCACCCTTGAAATTGCATTCGCAATTTTTCGAGTACCTAATGGGTACTCGCAAAATGCGAATGTCTTCCCATTCATTCCTATGGGCCTCTAGGCCCATAGGAATGAATGGGAAACGATTGCGATCCACAATTAAGGAATCGCAATTAATATCCTACATACATTCATTTTGGGAGTCCTTAATAGCGAAATAGCTTAATTTGCAAAAAATCGCTATGAAGGACTCGCAAAACGAGTTTTTAATACATATGCCCCTATGTGGCCAGGAAGAGGATGCACTGCCTGCGCAGAACATGCAGCGGCTAAGCATTTATAGTTGAAGCATGCAGGAGGGCAGGATAATCACGGATGTCATGGAGGGGTAACGCAGAAGGGGTTGCCAATGTAGCTAATGGGCGGGAGGCTGTTTATGGAGTGCGCAGTGATATGGAGCTAGGCTTGTAGTGCAGGGAGGGTAGCAGAAGAAAAAGAGTTCTCCAGAACAACAGATAACCCTATAAAGGGAAAGGAAATTGTATGTGGCCAGTATTCTTCAGCCTGAAATGGAAATGACATATTGGTTGCACGATCCAGTTAGGAAGCAGCAAGAAAGAGTGACACTAAAGTCTAACTATGGGAAGCAGCAGGTGGCAAAAGTTTTTTATATTACAGCATGTTTTGCACTCAGCGCATGTGTGGTGAAGCTCAACCAAAAAACAGATTTTCCAAGGTGATACTCTGTCAGAAATATATTGGTACGTATTTGTTGCATTGGATTTTTTGGTTGGTGTTTATGTGTAATGCTGTTTCGTTTTGTGCTGCATTACTGTGTTTGGTTGTGTGCGTACTGTGGTTGTTGTGTAGTGTTGTGTTTTCATTCAGTGCTGTGCCTCTTATGTATTTGTTGCATTGCTGTGTTGTTTTATATTATGACATTGTGGGACCAGGCCCTTGCAGGAACAATCCAGGTATTAGTCTTTTGCTGCTCTACCCAACTTAATTGGCATTTTTACACTGCTAAGCAGTGGTAAAGTACTTGTGCTCTCTCCCTAAAACAAGGTCAAATTGGCCCACACCTGAATGACACAATTATTTTACTTGTAAGACCCAAGTAAAGTGGTACAAAATGTACGCAGGGCCTTTGAATTACATTAAATGCTTGTGTCATCCACTAGAGTAGCCTTTCCAGATCTGTCTCAGGCCTATCTCTGCAGCATGCAGTTTTAAACTTCACTTTCGATCTGGCAAAACACTAAGCCGGCCTAAATCTTCCTTTTTAATATCTATAATCCACACTAAGGTAGGCCCTACAGACTCAGAGTGCAACGTGCACTGTTTTTAAAAAGTAGGACATATGTTTAAGCTGTACATGTCCTGACAGTTTTTGCCTCTTAGTGGCATTTTTCCCACTCTATTCTCACTCTCTCTGTCATTTGTTTGGCCCGCTTCTCTCACTTTTATGCCTCTTTGAGAGATGTTCATGCTCCACTTCTGACCATTAGCATCTCTGTAGCTTCTTTGCACTCCTTTTCCATCCTAATTGTGCGCCCTCCTCCTTCCGTTCCTTACCTGCTCCTTCGCACCTCTCTCCTTCACTGCCTTTGTCCACTGCCTCTTGCACTCCTCCCTCCTCAACTAGCTTTTAAAAATCTGTCTCAGGCCTGGCACTGCAGCCTGTTGTGCAGTTTTAAACTGACATTTTCGTTTGCCCCCAAAAAACTATTGCCGGGCCTAAACCTTCCATTTTTAGTTATAATTCCCCCCAAGGTAAGCCTAAATGGATCGTAGGGCAATGTGCATAGTTATTAAAAAGTAGGACATGTGTATTTTAGTTGTATGTTACCCACCAGAAAAATCATTTAAAGTAATTTTTAGGTCTCGCGTAGACAGCGCTTTCGCTGTCGCAAGACCTATAGTAAACACAATATGTAGGGTAATTTCTCCTGTTGCTTGCCATTGGTTGATTCTGGCATTGGTCTTCTTATCTGGCTTACGGTTGGCTTTTGATGCATAGCCTCACTTCCGTTTTGCCTCCGTTTTGCAGGAAGCAGCAATGACCAACTACTGTCTAGTTCCACTGCTGGCTGTTATCTATTCATTTAGGAACTACTTGTTTCACTTTGCCACCAGGACACCTAGCACAGTGTTGGTTATTTAGCCTTCAAAATCTATTTATAATGTCCCGTCACGTTGTCGTGCTGGGTGCTGGCAAAGTCCCCCAGGCTACATCCTGTTTGTCACACACTCTAAGTGAACATTTGTCCTCATATCAGTATTACTGTTTTGGTTATGTAGCTTTCAAACGTCCTCCATGCATGCCAAGTCACCCAAGTTGCATACTGTTCCTCGTACGCTCTAGGTGAACGTTGAGGGTTTTCCTCATATCAGTCTGATAGAAAACGGCGCTTACATCTGGTCTGAGAGAAGGTTTTTTTTTAATGTATTTATTTGTTTCTTGTTTTTCCATTTTGTGCGCCTCTGCCCCCCACCTCCCTTTGGGACCAGACACCCCCTCCGTCCCTGCGTCCCGCATGAGCTGACAACCAATCCCCCCTGATGGGGGCGCGTGGGGGGGGGACTGGGGCGAGGTGAGTCGGGGAGCTTTAATGCCACAGCAGCTTCTCACAAAATTAAATTTGTGGCACATTTCAGCTCCGGTAATTTCTTCGTCTCACCCGGTCCTCATTCACATTGATTAGCTGAATTGTATTTTCTGTCCATGCGTGATTATTCTGTTGATTGAAATCGACACTTTTGCAGAGAGGTAATAAAGTCTGTGATAAAATGAAACACGAGAGTTTTATTATCTGAGCGAGGAGAGGCGTTGGAGGTGCTGGGACGCGTGTTTAATAAAACCGTGTCGCACGGTGGGTCTGCCGACTGGGACTAAGCCGGTCAGGTGTAGGGAAAGCATTAGTCAGGCTGCGAGTTTCCTGGAGGGAGAGTGTTCTTGCGCACCAGTTCTCTAAACTGAATGAGCATGGCCCATGTCCCGGGCCGCTGCTATAGGTCGTTTACGGAGATGGCAAGCTTCCTCATAATGTAGGGCACCACTCTCTGCTTTCCCTCAATGGATGAGTACCTTGTGCTATTGTGAGACAGCTTGAGGTTTGTGTGGCTCTTCAATGTAATGTCAAGGTCATTTTTTTTAGCAGTAGGGTCAGGTTTGCCAATCGTGCTTGCACTTTGTGATTTTGTCCTCATTTGTACATTCCTATGTATTAGGGCACGGGGACAAAAGTTAAAAAAGTGGAACTGTCCTGGGAAATCTTGCAAGTCTGGTCACTCTGCCCAACCCCCATATTCCACCTTATTCTGCTTCCATTTCCTCAGTATTCACTACAAGAGCATCCTTGGTCATTCTCAACCTACCTTTCTTTACTAATACATGTCCCTCTGCCTACTCTGAATCTTTGTTCAAAATCTGAGTTTCTTGTTCTTGTAGCTCAACTTCTCTGTGCACATTCTCCAACCTCCTCTTTCTCTCTTCTTGCTGCTAGGATATGAAGCTCTCTTTCCTTTTTATTCCAGCTGACCTCTCATTGTCTTCTTTTTGTTCTGCTCTGAACAGGAACATTGAATGGATTTATGAACAGGTAAATTGTAAATCAATCCGAGTGAAGTATATTTGCCTGCTAGAGCAATCCCTATATGCTTAAAGTCACCTTTTTTAGGTGTGTGTATCATTTTGACACCACCACTTGGTGGCACTCTAAGATAGTAGCCTATCCTTCATGGCTCTGAAACCTTTTTCACAATTTTAGGTCTGGCATTAGTCAAGAACCTTTGGTTTAGATGAAAATATATTTATTTTATACTTCCTTATATAGGGCTTTCAGTCAACTTTATTCCTGCATTGTTACTGTGTCATTCACGCTTCAGTTCTGCCGACCATAGCATACAACATGGGGTGCTGGGCCAGCCCACTTTAGCTATAGGGTTAGCTCTCTGTGAGTGAGAGTATTCTGCTCTTGTATAATGTGCATTTTCACACAAAAGTAGCCCCATTGCAGTGTTTTACCAAAACCATTCAAACCCGTTAGCAAAGCCAAAAGTTCGCAGTCACCGAAAGGAATTTTGTTTGCAACCATACTATTTCTTACCCAACATACTATTATTAAAATGTTGCAAAAAATCGTTCCTTGCCGCAATATTAAACAATTATAAGTAAGTGATACAGAAGTGGTTATTAGTAGTAATTACTCACCTGGACAGATACATCTGACATTCTCACAGTGCATGCATATCACATTTATATCAAGCTTGGTAATATAAAAAACAATAAAAACCTGTTTAAAAAAATTCATAGTTTATCTTTTGAGCACTTGTGAAGTGATAAGGTGAGTGTAATTTTTCCACAATGGCATTGGCATCAAGGATTTAAGCTCTAGCTAGCTCCCAGCCAGGATGACACTTGAATAAAGGTGGTGCTGATGGCCCTTTAATTGGGGCATTTATGGTGGGCCCAGATGGGATTGAAAATAAAAGCCCTCCCTCAGACCTTGCAGGCTCTGAAAAGTAAAGAATGCAAAGTGCCGGTACCAGTGAATGTGAGCCTGTCTACAAATTGCAGAAAGACACATTCAGAACATTTAGGTAATCATATCCTAGATCCAGCACAAAGAATATCGTCCCTAATCCTGTGAGGTGTGTTCAAAACACAGGAGACCCAGAAATAACAAGCATTGGCAAAGCCAATAGTTCTTGCCTATGGGCGACCTGTTGACTTTGGCAATTGGTGTGGTGGTGAATGGAGGATTAGGTGGGGTAGGGTAGTGAACATCGGACAGGGTGGGGGCAATGAATGGGAGAGCAGGTGGGTGTAGTTAACAGGACTGATAAAAAAAGAGTTATGATGCAACTAGTGCTGGTTGCTTCATATCGCTTTTTAGGTCGAGACTAGCAGCAGCGCGCATGTGCTGCTAGCTCTGCGAGACTGCTGTAATAGAGTATGGGAGAGAACCCACACCCACTCAGTTCCCATATTTTTCATTGACTTGTGTCATTAGCTTGTGTCATTGTCTTTCGTAAATGCTGCCTTTGGATTCGTTAATAGACTTATTAGTCCCTCCTTAGTACAGCCGTGTCTTCATTTGAAACTTCCCACTTTAACCCAGCATTATCTTGTGTCTGTTTCAACCCCCCCCAAGTAAAAAGGATTTAGACATGATTAGCAAATTAAGTCAAGTGAATTCCAGGTAGCATATAATTGTGTGCTAATGGGCTAAAGCTGACAACAGCACATCTGTGTTACAGGTCATCTGTACTAAAGCCTCCTGAGTGGTTGTTTTCAAAAGCCTGTTTTGTTAACAACAACAACAGCACCACCAATACCCTACCACCACCACCAATACAAACAATTCAACAAATACCACCACCAATAGCAACAATACCACAAACACCACCACCACCAATACAATACTACCACCAATACCACTCCCACCAATACCAATCCCACCACCACCATCAATCCCAACACCACCAATACCAATACCACCACAACCACCACCACCAATCCCACCACCATCTATACCAATACCACCACCTCAGCGCCTCTCGCTCACTAGTAATAGCAGGGGCACAGTACAAGGCCGCATCTGCAGCCGAGACCATCCCTCCCTCCCTCCATGCCTGCCATAAAGCACAGCCTGCCATGCATCAGGAGGAGACGCCAATGCCATACTGCACACTCAAATAACATAGAGGGCAGGAAAAAGCCCCCAACCCCTCCTCCTCTTCCTCTTGGGCCATGACAGTGTAATCCCAGAGTGAAAGGTGTTAGAGCACTTTTTTAGTGTTTATAGCTCAGATCATATGTAACTCCCAATTCACACTTTGAGTCTGTGTAATTTACAACACCTACACATGTTCTTCCCTGCACTTTTTATCACTACTTTAGAGACGTCTCAGGACTGTCTCTTCCTCTATTTACAATCTAACACGCGGTCAAGAAAGCCCTTTATTGCAGTGCAAAAGGTTTCGAATTTATGAGAGTGTAAGATATTAATATTGTAAAAGACAATGCCTTTTATGTTTTAAAACACAAAACATAAATAAAAGGCATTGTCATTTACAATGCCAATAGCTCAAACTCATGTGAATGTGAGACCTATTGCATTGGAAATGCTTGTTCATTGTTGTATGGTCTATCTCTCCCATTGCCTAACACAGGGTTCCCTTATTACATTCAATAAGTGATGACTTTGGATTGGGAGCAGATGTAGATAGGCTGTGTATGCTCAAATTAATTGTAATTTAAAATCATCTTCAATAGTAAAGTCGAATTTTAAGTCATAATTTAGTAAGTGCCACTTTTAGACAGCTCTAAAACAACAAGGTGATGAATGGAATGCTTGAAACAATTTCAGCCACTGGCAGTCGCTCGGAGCACATCACAGTCCCTCAATGAATTCAAGCATTCAATCCATCAACATTTATTGTCTTCTACCAGAGTCCTGGGTAACATAATTGTGAATGGCTCTGCTGTTGGGGTTTGTGTATTGTGTCCAGATAGTAGCACTACAGGGGCTTAGATGTGGACAGAATGGATCCTCCTGGCAGGGTGACTGAGAGGTGCTGTACATAGCCCCATTTACACATCAAAGGGCTATGGCTACTGCTCACATTAAGGATCCTGTCACCCAACCTGCCTCCTTTGTGTCACCGCCAGATGCTTTAAAGCATTGACATTGTTTTAAGGACACAAGGGAACCCAGTAGGGGACCTTCGGACCGTGGGTTACTTAACTTATTTTGAAGAACAGGGGTCCTAAGGAATCAAGATATAACAAAAAAATAGCAATATAGACTACAATAAGTACTATATTTTTGAAACACGTCCAGCCGGGCGTAAGTTTATTCATAAGATAACATGAAGTTGTGTTGGCCCAAGAGGAGGCCAAAATATAGTGGCAAGATAGGGTACAGTCCTGTACCTATCCCGAGAGTTTAAGAGAGGATAAACCAGGAAGAGGGAGATAGAAAAAGGAAAAAACTTTTCAGGCAAAACAAGAAGTTTTTGAGCCAATAGGTGACTTGTAGTTAAAGTAAATACAGTTACAACAAATTCACCCTGCAGTGCCAACAATTTCAAATAACCATATTAAATAATATGCTACACTGCTTATTGCGTCGACGTTTCGATCCCTAAGGGCTCATAGTACAATGGGATCATCATCAGGACTATTTTTACAGTTATTGCCTGCAATACATAAAGCCTGTAGAAGAAAAAGGGGGGAGATAAAAGACAATTTTTAGGCCTGGGCCCACAGCAGGAAAAAGCCAGACAATATTTGACAGGGCACAATTAAAAGTTAAAACCGCCATTATTTGAACTCGCCGGTTCTTTGCTGGTGTGTTTGTGATTTAAGAAAATTCATTTTGTACCGGTGAAAAAGTGTGGAAAAAACGGCGCAGTGACATGGGTGTCATTCATCACGACTTGTGCTGTATCGACGGTGACGTTAGGGTCGCTTTTGTTACATTGTCGTGCCTTGTGAATAAGTGACATAGTGAGTGAAATAGTGCCTAACAGCAGTCACATTTCAGAGCAGGATCTGCTCATTAGGGGGCCAGGGGTTAATTCCTTGTGCAGCGTGCTTGGTGCTGCCAGGTTAGGGGTTATCGTGCTGCCAATTGCTGCTAGGACAGGGATTTCAAAGTATGCTTCAGTGGAGCTGCCAATTAAAGGTTGTGCATGCTTTGAGGGTAGCGCAATCTAGGTCATTTACGCACCCACGGGAATTGCTTAGCTAAAATAAACCACATTTGTATAACAAGGTTTTGACTCCGAGAAACAGAATTTCTACCCGGTTTGCAGTGTCAATTGGTTTAACAGGAGACAGAACCTGGTCGGGTTCTCCGATACTTCTGCCGAATCTTCTGATAATTCAGACGCAGGTGAAGGCTCAAGTACATCAAGACGAGGCGGCACATATCAGAATCCGAATTCTTTTTTAGCCAGAGGCCAGCAAGAACCACCACAGCGAGGGAAAGTAAAAAAACCCCAGAGATGGGTAAACCCACCCGGGGAAAGGAGGACCAGGAACAACTACTACCAATGGTAATACAGCCTAGCCCCATAACAGAGACTATTCCCATCTTCAATCTTTCCTCTCATGTGCTGGCACATGACGAACTCTCTCTCCTGAAAAAAGGTCTTACTTTTGTCCCAACTGTGGCCCCGAATTTTATGGAATTGCACACCGAACTTCTAAGATTCTTTAGAAGAATACGCCTAAAAGCATTTTTTCAAATCCATCCCTCTCCTGAGATAAATGCTCAAACTCCCTTTCGACCACCATCTACCTTCCTACCATCAGCCAGTATGATCCCACCTGAGGTCACTACATTTGAGAAATTGGTTCTCAAGGACCTAACGCACCTGAAAGGACAAAAAAAGTTTGTACCATATAACATCACCCTTAAAGAGAAAGAATCCATTGTCTCCCTAAAAAACAATGACTCCATCGTGATAAAAAGTGCTGATAAAGGTGGCGGCATTGTTATACAGGAGTTGGACTCCTATACAGCTGAAATTCAGAGGCAGCTAGGAAACAAAGACCACTACCTCAGACTAGCATCCAACCCAACCAAAGCCATCCAAGAAATAATACTGAAAATAACAACTGAGGCATTACATGAAGGTTTTTTGACCAAGAAAGAATTTAACTACCTTAATGTAAAAAACCCAAGATTACCGGTAATATACACCCTGCCTAAGATTCATAAGAATCTAAATGCTCCGCCTGGCCGCCCAATCGTGTCAGCATGTGGCTCAATATTGGAGCCCCTAGGAGCTTTTGTTGACTTCTTTATCAAGGAATTTGTCCCTCAAACATTCTGCTATGTGCGAGATTCCATGGCCATGATCAATCTGATTGAACACCACCCCTTCAATCCCACCTCTGATACACTCTGCACCATGGACGTGGAATCGTTATATACGAATATCCCACAAACAGCAGCCCTACTTGTTATACAACGGACTTTGGACAATCGTCCTCGTCCCCATGCCATTCCAACATCATTTATCTGTAAACTTTTGGAAGTATGCCTGACTAAAAATTTCTTCACCTTTCAAGGCTTATTTTACCAACAAATCAAGGGGACCTCCATGGGAGCTATTTTTGCTCCGAACTTAGCCATACTGTTCATGGACGAGCTGGAGAGATTAACTATCCTTGTACCTTCCAACCCCTTTTTCTCTGGTGTCATTATGTGGCGAAGGTACATCGATGACATCTTCATGCTATGGAGATTAGACATCGATGTGCTTTCCCAATTCTTACACTGGATGAATAACAACTGCTTGGGTCTCCAATTCACCCTCACCTCTGACAAAGAGTCCATTAACTTCCTTGACCTGACAATATTACATCATGATGGTGAACTGTTCACAAAACTCTACAGGAAGCCCACAGAGAGAAATACTCTGTTAGAATACTCAAGTAACCATCCTAGGGCATTGAGGGACTCCTTACCGTTCTCCCAATTCCTACGCATCAGGCGCAACTGTTCCCGGAAGGAAGACTACTTCCGTGAAAGCACCATCTTATCGAACAAGCTGAAAAATAGGGGATATCCAGGAAAGATTGTTAAAAATGCACTCAAAAGAGCGTGGTATCGCCCACGTGAGACACTTCTTGTCCCTAACCAGAAAACCAAACAGGACAAAATAGCTTGTGTCACAACATTCTCTCCCATCTCCAATAATATAAGAAAAATGATTCTGAAACACTGGCCTGTAATAAATGCAGGAATCCTAGACTTGGAACGCCCACTCTTTGCATTCAAAAAGAGTAGGAATCTCAAGGACCATTTGGTCCGTGCTGCCCTACCTACCCCTAGCAACTCCTCCACTCTGGAATCCGCTTGGGGTCTGTCCCCCACAGTCGGACATGTTAAGTGCGGTGGGTGTGTAGTTTGTAATTTCACAATTGAGGGGAAAAGTTTTGTATTCGACAATGTCACCTTCACATGCAATACATTAACAAATTGTAACACTACCAATGTGATTTATCTGATCCAATGTCCATGTAAGAAAAACTATGTAGGACAGACTGCTCAGAAAATCAAAACCAGGATATGCCAACATAGAAGCCGCATCAGATGCCGCACACCTAACGCCCCGCTGGTGGAACACTTCGAGGAATTCAACCATAATGAGGATGACATTCGCTGGACTATCCTGAAATCACTAAAGCTCCCACCTAGAGGGGGCAGCATGCCCCACCTATTGAACAAAGAAGAGCTCAAATGTATAATACTACTGGACTCTATTCACAAGGGACTTAATCGAACAGAGGATTGGACATCACTGCTCTAAGTGACTGGATACAGCCCTACATTGCAGATAATGTGTTCTTTTTGAATTGAACACCTGAATATTGATGTTTTTACTATATTAACTCAGATACAGCCCTACATTGCAGATAATGTGTTCTTTTTGAATTGAACACCTGAACATTGATGTTTTGACTATATTAACTCAGATGTGTATGTATGCAAAGCATGGTTGGTTAGCACTACTCGCCTAGTTCCATTAATTCAATTCACTCCACTTTCCTAGCAGCACTGCATGCCATAATGCCCTATGTGTAAATTTTGTTTATATCACTCCCCAAAATTTTGATATAATTAGTGGGCAAACCTTTAGTATTGGATCCCGCTCCTCCTAACCACTACAAGATGTCTGCCACACAGTAGTGTATCGATATTGACTTGAACACCACTTTAAGATGGCTGCCATTGCCACACTCCCGGAATAAGTCCCTTTTCAATTTCAACTAGCAACCCCATAAGCCTGGCCAACGTGGGTTCCACACACAGCGGACCCACGCTGCAACTGAGAAGGGGGCAGAAGCATATCGAGCTTCGCCCATCCCGCCGCTGCTTTCATTTGGAAGCCAGGTAAGCCCTTGCCTTAAAAAGCCTGTTAAAAAACCGATAATCGTAATACTCCGCCACCCACGGAGCCCGACCCCTGACCCAGTTACTAATTTATATTCCCAGCTACTGGACGGAATCTCCGCCATCCACACAAGCCTGGCCCTTGAGGGTCCAAACACAGCGGACTCGCGCTGCTACAAAGAAGGGGGCAGAAGCTGATCGAGCTTCCCCCAACCCGCCGTTGCTTTCACTTTGGAAGCAAGGTAAGCCCACGATTTACACACCGATGGCTGTAATAACCCGCCACTCACGGAGCCCGACCCCTTACCACGTTAATTTTTATTCCCAGCAAAAGGACGGTCTGAATTCAAGCCTACCTAAAACGGAGATCGCCTAAACCCTCTGACGCCCTGCTACAACACATGTAGCTAGGTAAGCCAGTCCAAACGGAAAAACGGAAATTAGTAATACTCCTAAAATTGGAGCCGCGCCACTTATCCTTTAAATTTAACCCCCAGCAACCACGAGGATCCATCAGCGTTAACCTCGTCAACACGGCCAATCACAGGTCCATCTCTCCAGGTTTCCAAAGTCCACACCATATGGCAGGTAAGCCGCCTGCGTGCTGCCAATGCTTTCACAATGTAAACTGACCATCGGACTAAAGGCCCTATTATTCCCTTGCAATTGACACTGCAAACCGGGTAGAAATTCTGTTTCTCGGGGTCAAAACCTTGTTATACAAATGTGGTTTATTTTAGCTAAGCAATTCCCGTGGGTGCGTAAATGACCTAGATTGCGCTACCCTCAAAGCATGCACAACCTTTAATTGGCAGCTCCACTGAAGCATACTTTGAAATCCCTGTCCTAGCAGCAATTGGCAGCACGATAACCCCTAACCTGGCAGCACCAAGCACGCTGCACAAGGAATTAACCCCTGGCCCCCTAATGAGCAGATCCTGCTCTGAAATGTGACTGCTGTTAGGCACTATTTCACTCACTATGTCACTTATTCACAAGGCACGACAATGTAACAAAAGCGACCCTAACGTCACCGTCGATACAGCACAAGTCGTGATGAATGACACCCATGTCACTGCGCCGTTTTTTCCACACTTTTTCACCGGTACAAAATGAATTTTCTTAAATCACAAACACACCAGCAAAGAACCGGCGAGTTCAAATAATGGCGGTTTTAACTTTTAATTGTGCCCTGTCAAATATTGTCTGGCTTTTTCCTGCTGTGGGCCCAGGCCTAAAAATTGTCTTTTATCTCCCCCCTTTTTCTTCTACAGGCTTTATGTATTGCAGGCAATAACTGTAAAAATAGTCCTGATGATGATCCCATTGTACTATGAGCCCTTAGGGATCGAAACGTCGACGCAATAAGCAGTGTAGCATATTATTTAATATGGTTATTTGAAATTGTTGGCACTGCAGGGTGAATTTGTTGTAACTGTATTTACTTTAACTACAAGTCACCTATTGGCTCAAAAACTTCTTGTTTTGCCTGAAAAGTTTTTTCCTTTTTCTATCTCCCTCTTCCTGGTTTATCCTCTCTTAAACTCTCGGGATAGGTACAGGACTGTACCCTATCTTGCCACTATATTTTGGCCTCCTCTTGGGCCAACACAACTTCATGTTATCTTATGAATAAACTTACGCCCGGCTGGACGTGTTTCAAAAATATAGTACTTATTGTAGTCTATATTGCTATTTTTTTGTTATATCTTGATTCCTTAGGACCCCTGTTCTTCAAAATAAGTTAAAGCATTGACAGGCAAAGGAGGAGTACGTTCCAGACCTAGATGTGGGGGTCGGAAAGGGAGTCCTTTCTCCCTTTTGAGGCACTAGTGTACCATGTCTCTGTTAAGCATTCTATGGGGTATCTAGGGGCAAGTTCACTTTCCATACTCTTCCCCCTGCCGCTTACCAGAGTCATGCAGTCTTTCTCCTTCTCCTTCTCCCCCTCGTCGCTGCTGTGGCTCCCTGAGACTCTCGGAACGCTCTCCCAGTCGCTTGCTGGTCCCTGGTATGTGATCCGAGCAGCAGCTCTCCATCTCCAATACAGCTCTTCAGCTGTCTCCGCCCACACAGTGGCTCCATGTGAGCGCACTTCCGCGGTCTGTTCCAAAGGCTCACCTCCAGGAGCCTATGTCCAACCCGAATAATCTACGTGCAACCAGGGTAAGTTTGAGATCCTGTTGTCCTCACTATGCTGATTTTAGTAAATTGAGCTGTGTGGGGGAAAATAACTCATGTTAATTTCATGTTGCTGCCCTGAGAGGATTGACGCTCCCGACCGGACTCTTCAGCCAGCGGTCATGTTCTCCCCCAAATGTCAGTTGGCTGACCTCCTGTATGAGCAACAGGGACAAAACAATCTTCAGAGACCTCCCTGCAACTGCGCAGCTGACCTGTTTTAATTCAGCCTACCTGGACCTGGAGATTGAACTGCCTGATCCATGTTGGCTTCTGCCGGAGTGAGTCCCTGATCCCAAGAGGTGCCTCCCGAGGTCCAGGGCCCTTGGCAGGCATCAGAGTGTACTCCTCCTGAAGAAAAGGGGACAATCTTGAAGTTGTAACTCCTTGTGATCATGAAAGGGGCAGTTATCGTCAAGACTCCTCTACCTGCGACCAACACAAATGCAAAGCTCAGTGATACCGGCTTTTCACTTCGGTAATGACCACCAGTGATGACCAGCAATGTAAGACTTATACATCATGCTACACCAAAGACAGCCCACGAAGACTACCAATAAAAAGTCAATGAAACGACTGTCTACGACATCAAGGTGCTCTTAACTCAACGATTACCGTCCGCGATGCCTGACCAGCTTTTCGTGTTACAGCAACCACCGCCTGCTACAACTCTTCACACTACATTTATGACCATCCACGATGCACTGTGAATGCTGCACAGGGTACTTTGAAGGCAAACTTTCAGAGGACTGACCTGGTTCCTGCATTCGACCCACATCCCATTGTGGTTTGCCTAAACTTTTGACTTTCCCCCGGTATAGCTTGACTAGATGACTTCAAAAATTTGAAAGTGAATGTCTCCGATGCTACTAAGTGGATTTTCATTGTTCTGGTGTCATTTTAATTATTAAAATTGACTCTATTTTTCTAAATTGGTTTGAGATTATTCTTGTGTTATATTTTCACTTTTTTCTGTTTGTGTGCTTCATAAGTACTTTACACCTTGCCTCTAAGTTTGTGCCACGTTTGTGTCCCGCTACCAAAGAGTTTAGCACAAGTTAATTTAGTGACTTTTGTGGTTCACCCGGACAATGATTGTGGTTCCTGTCTGAGTACAGCTTCCACAGCCCCCCCCCAAAAAAACTATTTCTTACATGTGTGGGACCAGAGTCCTAAGCACCAAACCCCAAAATCATAGACATGCCAAAATATTCAGAGATTCAGCTTTACAGTAGAGATCTAGAGTTAATGAACACCCTCTTCAACATCAAACCCAACATTATTTTAGCAGAGTAATACATTAGTAATTACACATTAACTGGGGCCCCTCAATAACTGCTTTCTAGATCATAGAAATCTTGAAAGGTTTTATTACAAATATTTCAATTTAAGCATTACTAAGTCCCAAATGAACAGCAAAAATCTATTAGGCTGTATCAATGCCTAATGCAGTGTGTTATACGTACAAAAACAACTGCACCGTCAAGGGCTGTTCAATCTGGGCAGCTGTAATTAGGTCTGGCTGCCATTAGTCCAGTTATCATTAATCCCTTTATGTATGAAGTACCTACCAAATGGGAGAAAATTACATTTTGGATTGCACAAACAGGAAGTCAGTTTGAAGAAGTGTTACCCCATATTGGACCCCAAGATAAATTTAGAATTCTCACTATGTGTCTTCCATTTAGTATGGCTGCCTCAATTGAGGATTGTGCAGCATGGTGTACTATCTTTGCTGCCATATATAGAATAAATTACACACCATCAATTGCTATTTTGTCTGAAGCCCTACAGCAAATTTGAAATGAATATCGGGCAGCCCTTGTCCTGGATTTGGGGATGAAATTCATTGGCAACTTTACCACAGTATCCTCAATGAATCCAAATAACATCACTGACAAAATGCCAATGACTTGTGGCAGTTCCTGCTATGAATCAGGGATGTGAGCTACTGGAAAAAGATTCTGAGACCTATGCTTCTATAGATTGTGATAATTTCTTAACCAGATCTGGTATGCCACAATTTAAAAGAAAATCGGATTCTTATACCACCAAGCAGACACCTGAGTCTTCTAAAAAATGCTGGGATAAAAATAATTTACAAAACCCATAAAACATGGGGTAGATCTCTCCAACAGGAGTTCACTGAAAAACATTACAATTTATGTAACTGTGATACAATTAAAACATCAGAAAGGTATCAGTGTTATGAAACACATCCCTCTTGTTCCTTTTAGGAGTGGAATGAGGTGAACACAGAGAGGAAGAGTATGTGGAACTAAAAAGGACTCACAGCGGTTCTCTGATGTTATCATTAAAAAGGAAGAAAGACATCCACAACAAAAACCACACTTTAAAAAGAAGAAAGTGGCAGGGATGTCCACTAAATAATTACAAATACTCTTGATGCTTCTCCTGAACAAGACGTGGGCAAAACATTGCTCAACAGCACAGGAGAGGTCACTATTTGGCAGACTCTTCAAGAGTTTCTTTTAGTAAGACTGACTAAAGACTACATTCAAGTTGAAACTCCAAAGCAGTTGCTGAGCCCTCCTGATTGACTTTATGATTTGGACATCCAAATCGAGGGTGATATACCACATACTAACAAAGTAATATTCTGGCAGAACGTATCTAATGCTGATAATATTGTCTTGTTGGAAAGGTCCCACATGGGGAGGAGGTAATACTACCATCCTTTTTGGTTCTTGTTCCTGAGGAAGTCGAAGAAGTGTATGCCCTTGCATTATATTGCAATCAACCCGTCTATGATAAGGACTCATCTCATTTTGTTAAGTTTGCAAGTGTAACCCGAAAACCCTATAAAACAGAACACTATATGCCCAGTTAGGTAAAATGTATCTACTGGAAAGTGGTTTATTTGTAGTAATAAGTATGGACCTACCACTAGTAATAAGGCCACAAACACAGTAAAGGGTTTGGTCAAGCTCTCAATAAATGTTATGCCGCTCAACTTGGTACCTGTCGATATCAGGAAGGGTTGACTTAGGAGACAGGTGTGTAAAGCATTCAAAAACACCAATACATTAAATACGTAAGATGCAATACACAATAAAAATCCAACACCAATTTATAAACATAGGGTATATTTTTATGTACTAATAGACACCAAAATAGCAAAATGTAGAGAACCAAATATATGAATTTCTAAAAAGAAACACTTTGTAGTGCTTAAAAACCCAAACTTCCACTTTAGGACATCTGGCCGAGCTTGACCAGGACAAAGGAAAAGTTTGAGGCCAACCTCAATGGAGTACTGAGCTAACCTAAGCATGAGGCTGGGATAAAAATTTTAGCTTAGCACTTAAAAACTTTTTCAGAGCATTTTTCTCTTGTCATTGAGCATGGCACTTTGCTATTGCTGATCCGTGTCAACGTCATAGGCTTGGTTCGACATGAGACCCCGGTCAACAAGTATCATGGATGGTTTGGGCTCCAGAGCTTTCAGTGGTATGAACATGAAATCCAGACCTGGTCGCAGTACCAATATCAGGGGCTTAATTCTCAAAAACGGATTGTCAGTTTCTGGAGCTTTTCACAAAAGTTGCTCCAAACATCTTGTACTCCTTCCTGAAGTTACTCTTGTGGGTTCAAAGTTCCTAAACCACCAATCAAAGGGGCTAGAAGCTCTGAGATGGTCCTTGGGATGTTAGGACTACATTTCCCACAATGCACTTGGCCAAATCCTTAAAGTCCATTGTACACAATTCAGATGGGTCCTTCTTGGTGGATCTCTGTTAAGCTGCTGCTTTCAGGGAGTCCATACCATAATACTTGTGAAGACAGGCAAAGTCCTTAGGACTGTAGTTCCAGATTGTGTAGCATGTGCAGTCCTTCAGGAGAAAATCCTTTGGCCTAGGGCAGTTATTCTTCTCCTTTCAGGCAGAGATCTGAGTGGCTGGGCAGCACTCCCATATGTATTCACAGTTCCTTGGCATCAAGTAGGTGGGCTCCCTAACTAATGGAATGCAGGATGCCACCTAGGTGTATGACCACTCCTTCCAAATGGTGGCATATCATTGAGCCAGAAAGCACTATTCTTCCAAAATCCAAAACTGAGAAACTCTCTCCTGGAGGGTTAGATCTGGTAAGCCAACCCACCAGTGTGTTTAAGTGTCCCTAACACTCCCCTTCCAGCCCCTCTGCTAATCTATTATAGGGGCTCCTGTCTGGATGGAGGTGCAGGATGTGGGGGTGAACCTGTGCTGCCTTATATTGTCATGCCCTCCTTGAAGACCAGTTTGGCTACTCCACCCCGTCCTGCCTTTTGCTCTGCGTATTTCAGTTCTACTCCCACATGAAATCCATTGTCTCTAGTCAGTCCACTTCACACCTCATTAAGACAGATAGGCTCGGCCTTTCAGAGGTGGACCAATGAGAGCAGGGTTGCTGTAAAGGTGGATTTTGGCTTACAGAAAAACGTATTTTCCCTGCTAGTTATAATAAATCTAAAAATGGCAAGTTGTTGAATTAACTCTAAGTATCATTCTGATACCTTGAGGTGCTTTTTGGTTCCTTTCTTTCAATAGATATACTTCAATAAAGTATTCCCATGTTAGTCAATGGGGAAAAACTAAATTATCAGGGCATATGAACCATCTGTTATATTGTCCCTGCTCATAGTTACAAGGCACTCTACGCGTGGGAAACCTAGAGACCTTAGGGTTGACTTATATATATAAATAAGGTAGTTTGAGACTTTTGAACTACCTTCACTTTTAAATTATAATTAGCTAATAATTTAAAATGTAAAAACAGCCTGAAAAGCAGGGCTGCCCATAAAATAACTGCTAGTGCAATCTTAAGTGCATTATGTCTACTGGGCATCTAAATCCACAAGCCCCATTATATGCTAGGGAGTTACAGCTAGATCTACATTTTAATTTTAATGAAACCTAATTACCATTACCCTTATAATCAGAGTGCTGATCCTGGGCATGGTAAGAGGAGCCCAGGGCACAGTAAGAGTCAGTTACCACCAGTATCAATCGAAAATGGGAGTAATCAGGGCAAACAGGATGACTTTCTCACACTTTCACTATTGGAATATCAAGGTGTGATTGAGACTTGCATCTCTCCTATGAATAATTCTTTATTTCCTGTAGCTTAACTAGATCATTTCTATCTTATAGTCTTAGACTGTAGACATTTAAAAAGTTGTGCATGCACGTTTACTGTACAAAACTCAAACAGCAGAGCTTCAATGCACAACATTATTTGTAAAAACTATATTAAGCTACACTGAGCTTTTCCAATGGCTTTTTATGTCATACTATAGTGCCTGAAAGCAGTTTTGACAGTGTTTACTGCTTTAGGGACTTAGGGGGTCATTATGATGGCGGAAAGACTGCAACCGCCGGGCTGGCGGTGGTGGTCCTTCCGCCATCACTGAGCATTTTACCAACTGCCCAATTAGGATGGCATTGAGTACTGAGGTGAACGCAAAGTCCGTCTGCCGCTTCACCGCCAAAGTCAATTGTCCCGATTGCCTGCTGGAGGCTGCAGGGTGCCTAAAATGGTGGCGGCGCCTAGCAGGCACCGTCAACCAAATTAGGATGTGGGTTTTGGAAGGCCTTTCCATGGCGTCAAAGTCTGGCAGGGATTGGGTTTGCGGGCCCGTAGTGGGCACCTCTTGTTGGGGGGGTGTTGCTGCACTGGGGGTACCCATAGTACCCCCCTGCATTTCTATGCACTAAGTGGCAGGCACTGCATGGTGCCTGCCATGTAGTGCAGGGAAATGCTCAGCATGGCATTTTAGCTTTACGGCTGGTGCTGCAGCCAGCAGCACTGTCTGCAATGTTAAAAGCCCAGGATGCACCCTCCAGTATGGCAGGCACATCCTAATTGCAGTGGTGGGACCACCGCACGTCTGGAAGACGGTCGCAGCACCACTGTGATGGTAGGTGGACTGATGTCCGCCCGCCATCATACTGAGCCCCTAAGAGAAGATTTTGTAGGCTCCCACAAGGGTATAAGACCAGTATAGGTCTGTTTGCTGCCCGAGTAATGACAGTCTTACAAGAAATCAAATCAGAAGCTTTGCCTTACATTGATTACATTTACCTCATTTTGATGATGACTAAGACACACATTTGGCCAATTAGATTACATCATTTTGGAATTTGCTGAACATGACTATAAAATATTTTAAAAAATCTAGAATTGCTTTCTAAGTGTCCTATTTATAATATATGAATTAGTAAAAAAAGCCAGAAGCCGAGTCCCTCACTTCTTAGAGAAGTGTGCTCACTTACAATCACTGAATACATTAAAGAAGCTACAATCATTTTTAGGCTTTCTAAACTTTGGATAACATATTTACCAGATTATTCACAAGGATTAAATTTGCCCTGATTTTTTAAACACATATTGGACTACAGATCATGCATATATTCCCAGAACATTGCAAGCAAACATACTTGAATCCAAACGCTTACACACTTGTGTTAACCCCACTAATTTGGTGAGCCTCATAATTGCAGGTTCCGCTGGCTACACATACATGAGCCTCAATGAATGTAAAACAGTACTGATTGCATATAAATTACATTTATATTCCAAGTTAAAAATGAGTTTTCCATCAAAAGAAGACATTTTGACTGCAGTCAAAGCAGCAGTCTTAAAGAAAAGTTCATTGGGTTTGAAGAAACGGATAATTGTGGTTTCTCCCAAATCAGCCATAAAGGCTGTTAAAAGACTGGTCTTTCAAAGCCTTGCATCCCCGATGCAGCCAGTGGGCCATTAAGAAGCACAGGAGCAGAAGCAAACACAACATGCATCCTCTGGTGATATTTCTGTAATTTATCTAGTTCGCTTTGCAAATCCATCTGGGAAGAGATGACTGGAAGTACATTCACTAATCTTCCTCCAGGGGTTGCAGCAAGGTTATTGGAGCACTAGTAGTAGTCAGCTTACTCTTCAGTTCCAGGATGCCAATCTGGTCACAGTGCGCTCTAAAAACACTTGGGGGCCAATTCCGATTCAGGAAAAACCGCTCCGAATACCCGTTCGGAGCGTTTTTCCCATACGAATCGAACCCTGCAACGTCCCCAGTACGTACGAAGAAGTACGATTCGTACCAGGAGCCGTACTCCGTACGAGTCGTACACGACACCGTACGACTCTAATCTCCATACGATTCTCCCTCGGAATCCGCTGTACGCGATATCTGTACGGTTTGACCCAGCAAGTACAATACGTGTCGGGTACGCACCGTACGACCCTTTTTCTACGGGAGCTGAAAACAGCTGTAAAAGCAGAGTTCATGCCGAACCAGGTACGGAACGGCCCCCCGGGTACAGTGCGTACCCCCCATGATCGCAGGGGTACGCACCGTACTCCTGTGATCATGGGGTGTACGAGCCGTACCCCATTGTACGATCGGTGTACGATCGGTGTACGAGCCGTACCCCATGTACGATCGATGTACGAGCCTTACCCCCATTGTACGATCGGCGTACGAGCCGTACCCCATGTACCATGGGGGTACGGCTCGTACACCGATCGTACAATGGGGGTACGGCTCGTACACCGATCGTACATGGGGTACGGCTCGTACACCGATCGTACAATGGGGGTACGGCTCGTACACCGATCGTACATGGGGTACGGCTTGTACACGGATCGTACAATAGGGGTACGGCTCGTACACCGATCGTACATGGGGAACGGCTCGTACACCGATCGTACCCCAATCGTACAATGGGGTACGGCTCGTACACCGATCGTACATGGGGTACGGCTCGTACACCGATCGTACAATGGGGGTACAGCTCGTACAGTGATCGTACATGGGGTACGGCTCGTACACCGATCGTACACCAATCGTACAATGGGGTACGGCTCGTACACCCTATTATCGCAGGGGTACGGTGCGTAACCCTGCGATCATTGCGTGTACGGATCGTACAGTGTGTATGTGTTTGTGTGCTTTTCCGTACGACTCACCCTTACCTGACGTGGACCGTACGAATTGCGTCCTCATACCCCGGTCTGGATCATTCTCGTCGGGTCGTACGGCATGTGTACGAGTTGTACGGTATGTGTACGAGTCGTACGGTTCACGGTTTCAGCCTTGCAATACATACGGATCGCGACGATTTGGACGGATTCACAGAATACGGATCGTACTTCGCGACTCGGACGGACGGGTACAATTCGTACAGAGAGGGCTCCGGATACAAATCGTACAGACGTTTTTTTTCCCGAATCGGAATCGACCCCCTGAAATGAGTAATAAACAAATAAATGTGTCCCAATGTCGTGAAGGGCCACTCCTGACCCATTCTCTATAATTGAAAATTCCTGGGATTTAGTCGAATTTCTGCCCCCTTGAGTTGGGCAAATTGGGGATAAACCTTTTAAATTTCTCCCAGGGGGCCTAGAAAGACTGTTGGCACCATTGCAGGGGGGAGCAATTTACCCTGTCTGGTAATGTACTCCACCTGAAAGCATCCCTATTGGCTAGTGTGTGGATTCCTACTCAGAACCACCCTCCTGTGGTCATTTCATTGCAGGGATAAACTAGGAAGAAGTACCATCAGAAATGGTTGATATGCCCCCAATCACCAATCGCACAAAATCACTGCGAGCCAAATGACTAATGTTGTTTTCAGTTTCTAAAGCAGTCATTTCTGTGTGCTTAGCACGCTGCGCACTCTTGGCTAAAAACAAAAATAACATACTTAACGGGCTGTTACCAAATCCGAAGTGGCTGAGAAATTCACATCATTCGCACAGGAATGTACTGTATAGGACGGTGCTGAGACAGAATATTGACGCCGAAATGTCAAGTTGCAGGAACATCGAATATTTAATTAAAAAAATTAATAAATATATGAACAGTTTATTATTATTTTTTTACACTACAATTTATTGTTATTTCTTTTGTTTAGTTTCAATAAAAAAATTGGATACATTTGAATTTAAAAATGCTAGATTTTTTATTGTGATTTATTTCTTTATTTTTGTAAGAAGGTGTATATCAAATTTGTAATACTTTTTTTAATAATTGTGTTTTTTAATTATTAATTTGAATTTACATTTTATTTACATTCTTGGGGGTCGAATGAAAGAAAATGTGTTACATTTTAAATTTTGATAGAAATGGTAACTTTTTTAAAATGTTTTTTTTCATAGTTTATATTTTGACATATTCGTAACTTTTTTAGATATTTAGCGTTTTCCTTTGGCTTTTTTGTTGTGGAGTAAGGAATAGTAAATAGTTTGGGGTTTATTACCCAGAACTTTCTTTGAGTTTAAATGGTTCTGGAGTTGGAATAGTAATATATTATGGTTTATTGTCAAGCACTTTCTTTGAGTTTAGTTGGTTTTGGAGTTGGAATTGTAATTTATTGTGGTTTATTATCCAGCAAATTCTGTGAGTTTAGTTGGTTTTGGAGTTGGAACAGTAATTTGTGGGGGTTTATTATCCAGCACTTTCCTTGAGTTTAGTTGGTTTTGGAGTTTGAATAGTAATTGTTTTGGGTTTATTATCCAATCCTCTCCCTGATTTTTGTTGGTTTGGAGGTGGAATAGTAATTTATTATGGTTGTATTATCCAGAACTTTCCCTGAGTTTAGTTGGTTTTGGAGTTGGAATAGTTATTTTTCGGGGTTTATTATCAAGCATTTTCCTGAGTTTAGTTGGTTTTGGATAGCAATTGATGGTGTGTAATTTATTCTATATATGGCAGCAAAGATAGTATGCCATGTTGCACATTTTTATACTTTTTTAAGTAGTTTTAGTTTATATGAACATTCAAATAAAAAAGATGTATGTTAGTTTTTATTGTTCAAGTTTTCATTTGCAAACACATGTATTTTCTTGTTCACAATTAAAATTGTTTTTATTTAGTTTTGTGAAAAATGTTTGACAATATAAAAAACATGATTCAGAAATGTTGATATTATTCAGAATTTAGTATGAAGTATAATATATTTTTAACATATATTTTTCATTTATATTTGCAAAATTAAAAATAGATTTTTGCATACAGATGTGAAAAATTGTAAATTTTCTGAAGGATAGTCATGCAATAGTAAAGTATATATATCTATAGTTCTTTAGTTATAAACAATTTATTTTTAGTTATGTATGATTTTTTATGAGACAAAGTAAATATTTTAGGACTTGTTTAAAACATTTTTAAAAACATTGTATATATTGTTAATATTGTTGTACAATTATCTAATATGTATTTTACAAATGTATTATTACTTAGTATGTTAAATATTATATTAAGAATATAATATTTAATATATTAAATAATTTTCAACTTTGATACATGTATATTTTTGTATCATTTTTTTATAAAACATTGTTATATAGGTTGCACATTTACAATAGTTGTATTGTAATTGTATATTGAGAAGGTGAGCACATGAAACAAACATACATTTTATTATTTATTCAATATTATATTTTTTCTTTTTTGATGATATAATATTAAATTTATATTTTACTATTTTTGTGAACATTTGAAAACAATGTTTACAATAAATAAAAACATACATTTAATTTTTGGATTTGTTTATTATTTCTCAATTCTTGTCTATGGGGAGTGAGTTTTTTTTATTTTTACTATGCAGCCTTTTGTTTATCCTTTTTGTCACTTTTCTGTCTTTCTGTTTCATTTTTAGGGCATTTTGCATGACAGGACCTCACGGTTGGGAGCTGTGTTTTGGCAGGTTAAGGTAAGTTGATTTATTTTACTTTCAAGTTAGTGGGATAGTAGTAGTAGTGTAGTTATATTTGTTAGGATGTTAAGTGTTCGTGCGTGTAGTTAGGTGTTGTTTTGGTAGTTTAATGTTTTATATGTTTGATGTAGTGTTGGATAGAAGTAGAGTGTTATGTAGTGTTTGTTATGTGTTGTTTATTTATGCAACGTTGTACTTAATGTTGATATTAATGCTTGTGGGTTTGTACCTGTTATTTTGGGAGGGTATTTTTCCTTGCCAGGTTTTCCATTTCGTGAACAGATGATGCTGATGTCAAGTTTATTTTAAAAATAAAGGAAAATGTACTTTGTTTCATTGAAACAAGTCATATTTTTACATGTATTTTTATTTTTCGGGATTTTTGGAGGAGTTTTGTTAGCTAATTTTCGGGTTTTTGAGGGTTTTGTTATTGAGAGGATTGCATTGTTTGAGCCTTTATTCTACTGCTCTATTTGGGGGGGGGGGTTAGGAAATTTTGAGGGTTTTGTTATTGAGAGTATTGAGTTGTTGGATCCTTTTTTCTACAGTTTATTTTTGCTTGGTTTGGGCTTTCTTTTGGAATGGATTTGTTTAAAATTATCTACTATTGACTTGTTCATTTTTCATGACCGCCTAATGAAACATAACTCTAAGGTATTTTTTATTATTATGGGTGGAAAATATTTTTGTTTACCTTTGGTTTGTTTATTTTTTTTTAATTTAATAATTATATTATGTCATATATTTCTATTTATATTTTTAATTTTGAAATGACATAATTATAATTATTATATAAAAAAAAGAAAAGAATTGTGTAGTTTAAATGTTTTGTGATTTTAAAATGTTTATGATGATTAGGAATGTTTTTTGTTCATAGCATCGATATAGCAATCATGTCTAGGTATTCTAGTCGTTTGGTGTTTGGAAATAGTTGAGTTTTATATTGTAGGTATTCTTGCATTCTTACTGATTTTAGGGCCGTTTTTAGTTAGGGTTTACTCTAGCTTTAGCTCTTGAAAGCTCTGTTCTTTTTTATGGCTTCTATAAGTTTGTATAAGGTTGGTTGTCCTCTTCCTATTGTGGCTTGGAGACTTCTCAAGACCTAGCTGTTCGATTAGTAGCTGCTCCCCCCCTCAGCGCCTTGAGACCCTCAAGGGTGAGAAGCGCGCTTTACAAATGTTCGATTGATTGATTGATTGTGCCATCCTTGCACCACATTGTTAGTTTTAGGTTTTTGAGCTATAGTGCTTTCGTAGACGTTCCACCAGGGAATTTGTAACTTTTGTTGTCTATGTTGCCCTGACCTATGTAGCCTTCCCACCCAAGTGTCTTCAAAGTAGTCTAGGAAGGGAGTTTGTTTTGTATTGTTTGCTTTGTAGAAAGGGCTTTCAAGAAGTATGTTACAGTGGTTGGCTACTTTAGTTGTTGGTACATAAGCCAGAGCTATTATTTTTTTTATTTGATAGGCAAAGTTGCTATTGGTGGTGTAATCTATAATTAGGGCCCCATTAGGATGGCGGGTGAACTTCAGTCCGACCACTTCCCTAGCTGTGTAGGGACCGCCATGGAAAGGCCTTCACCGACAGGCATCTTAATATGGATGGCGGCGTCTTTAAGACACCGTCAGAATATAATGCCTGAGTTCCGCCCAGCCGGCAATTATCACGAAATTGCGGCGGTTGGACTTTCCATCCGCCGCGGTACCCCGCCATAGTTATAGGGTGGGAGATTCATGGCGGTCGGGCGGGGAGTTATGATGGGCGGATCACCTCCACCAGTCTGACCGTGGCGATCCCCTCGCTATCATAATGACCCCCTTAGTGTAGATTTTTGTAGGTGTCTCCAGATACTTTGGTTGAAGTGATAACAGCAACCCTGTATTGCAGTGTTTGGGTGTATTTTAAAAATTGACTGATTCATTGCTTGTTCAATGTCAATGATTATTTTTTGTGGAAATTGGTTGTGTGTTGTTTTACTATTCCAGTGAGCTCTATGTAGGTGGTATTTTGCTTATTAGGGATTATTTGTATGTGAAGGGGATGTTAGTGTTATCATATCCAATGTGGATGGTATTTAGTTGGTAAAAAGGCTTGGGGCAAACTTTGAATGTGCTGACCATCCTCCAAATTTCACAGTTTTTTTGTTTGTATATGTTGTTGGTGACAATTATGATAATTCATTTTTCATGACTGTTGAAGAAGTAATTTCTCATCTTGTGGGCGACAGTATATTCCAGTAAGATTTCTATTTCTGCAAATGTTTGGGGGGTGGGTGGCGTTTGAGCATTAGCTATTTTAGTTCTGGCTATTAATCTTTTTAGAGTGAGGATGGATGGTAGTTGTCCTGTGATATGTTCCGAGACCCTAGTTAATACGTTTTTCAGTATTTGGGTACTGGCCTGTTAGGCGCTGATACTTGCTTCTCTGATTGTTTCTAGAGCATCTCTGATCTTGATTTCTGACACATTGGGGGGATGGTTCTGTTCCCTGATATGAACTACATTTGTTTCTACTGTTGTAGCTCTACCATAGCAAGAATTGGAGTAGTATTTACAACATTTCCAATGGGTTTTGTTTCCAGTTATTTTATCTGGCGTCTAAGTGTAGCCCATGTAACACAGACATAGTTTTCCCTTTTGTGCTGTGATGAATTTAGCTCCTCCTGCCATTTTTTTGTCTTTTTTGTTGGATATTTAATCGAGGGTCGTGAAGTGTTACATTTAATTTGATTATTTCGTTTATTTAGGGCCCCATTAAGATAGTGGACGGAAAATCACCCCGACAGCCATGGAGGCGGAAAACAACCGTCCTACGGGACCGCGGACAAACCGGCTGTCAATTTAGGATCAACCGCCAAAAAAGACCGATCGCGGCGTTAGCGGGCTAACAAAAACCGCCCGACTCAGGCAGTGACGTCCAAAAACCGATCGCGACGGTCGGAAACGCAGCGGAAAAGATACAACCCGCCGCTAGCAAAGTGGAGACACCGCACATGAAATTAGGATTTCCCCAATAGTCCCGCTGTACGATCCACAGTTTCCGACCGCCGCGGTCGCACACAGGAGTGAATGGGAGAGAAAGCTGAAGAGCTGTAGCATAGCCCCCGCAGCGGACGGTAAATGAAAAAAAGGGCAGATGATGCCAAAACACTGCAACAATGCCTAACTGAGCACAAATCAAAGTAGCCATGCCCTACAAATACACAAAACACATACCAATGATAAAACAAATGCCCAAAAATTAAATACAATTTCTATGACAACACCCACAACACACCTCACAGCAAAAGCCCATTTGGACACACCCACACAGCTAAGTAGAAAACCAGCCCCTTTACTGACCACAATCCTTTGCAACAATCCAGAAGAGAATGGCATACACCACATCTGACAGGAGAGGCAAAACAACACAACACACATCCCACCTAAACCACCACTACTACCATCACTAAAACCATCACACCAGCATCAACAATCCCCCAGCAAACAACACACCTCACACATCAACACAACACCCACCACACCTACCCCTGCACCCACAAACACTGCAAACACCACTCACCATGGCAGCACAGAAAATGCCAACATTCACAGAGGGTGAGTTGACAGTCATGGTCAATGAGATAGTGAGAGTGGAACCACAACTTTTTGGTAGCCTGGTCGAACAGAGAACATTGGCCACAAGGACACAAATGTGGGAAAGGATAGTCCAAAGTGTCAATACAGTAGGGACCACCCCGCGATCCAAGAAGGAGATCATAAAGCTGTAGGATGATCTGAAGAGGGTTGTCAAGAAGAGGAGGAGCAAGAACTGGGAGCTGGCTAACCAGACTGGCAGTGGCTGAAAACATTCACACCATGGGAGGAGAAGGTGCTTGCCATACTGCATCCAGAGAGTCTCACATGAGTATCCGGGGGAATGGAGGTTGGTAAGTACAAACAAATGGCAACCAACACACTGATAGGTACTTCCTTGCAAAACCAAAACACCATTGCATTGTTCACCCTCACCTAACATGTAGCTCGCCATCTTGCTTGTGAGGCTTGTTTGGGGGTATGATGCCTGTACCATGACTCTCACCATGGACCCTATCCCACACCTAAGCAGGATAGAGGCCTCCCCACCCAGGAGCGTGTGTCAGCTATTGCAATGTACACCCTCACCTAACAGGTAGCTAGCCATCTTGCTTGTGAGGCCTGTTTAGGGGTGGGAGGCCTGCACTCCTACTCCCACAATACCCCCTGTTCCACTCCCCAGTAAGATGGAGGCCTCCCCCACACCACCCAGGAGCACATGGAAGCCATTGCATTGTTCTTCAAACATCTTTACTGGTCTGGCTGTTTGTGGTTGTGAGACCTGCATCACTACACACTGCACCAATTGCATGCAATGCATCAATACCTGACATGTATGATTAATTGATGTTCCTCTGCACCATGTAATAACACCCAGTATTGCATTTAACAATAACAGTGAAGTTGTTTCAATTAGGTAGTGAACAGACAGCGAATGACATGCAGCTAACAAAATACTTGCACATTGCCCAACACTGACCATTCCCCATCTAAACCACAGGTGATGAAGATCTCGCTGCTGAGGACAACAACAACCAGCAGAGCCAAAGTCCACCCCAAGGACATGGACTCTTGATTGTTGAATCCCAGGATAGTTTGGACGATGAGCTCCGGGCCGGCCCATCTGGTGTGCCAAGGACCAACAGGTCCCAGGACCCCATCCTCCCCACCAGCATGTCAGCTGCACCAACAACAGCACAGAAGACCCCTGCAGTCAAGGCCTGTTCCTCCGCTGCTGCCACCTTGGTCACCACCAGCACCAGAACCCTCCCTGTCCCAGGGGACAACCAGGACACACCACCAACTGTGGAGGGCAGGGAGTGTGTGTGTGGACTCTCCATGGCGAGGCAACAGGTCCGTGGCAGCAGGGTAGGTGGGAGGGCCAAGGTCACCCCAGACCTCAGGAGGTTGGCACACCATCCCTGGAGCACTTCACCAGAGTCATCGATGCATATGAACAGGTCCAGGGACAAAGTGGCCGGTCTGACAAACTATTACATGAGCTCATCCTGCTGATGAGGTCTGACACTCACATTGGTCAAATGGTAGACCTCATGGCCCAGCAAGTGGCGTTGCTGAGGGACAGGCCTGCGTCCCAAACAACACCTCTGCCCCTCTGTTGTGCTGCAGGATGGCAGTGCACCATCCTCCCCTGCGCCAACAGAGAAGGGTGAGTCCTTAGACGCTGCTGGCTATGCAGCAGACCCCCCGCCCAAGCAATCAAGGTGGGTCCAAAGAAGAGCCTGGGAGTCTCTGGAGGCAAAGCACCAGCCATACGTCATTGACAGAGGCAGCCCTTATGGCAACCCTCTTACCCATTGCATTGACTCTTTGGACTGTCCTTCCCCACACTGCCTTGTGAATGGCACTTGTCTGTTGGACTGGGTCACCACATCCATGTTTTCTACAGGAGAGAGGTGGTCCACAAGGGAGTCCAAGTCCACATCAGTTTTCACAGGATTTTGAAAGTGATAACACACTCAAGAAAACTCTGGACCTATTGAGTTTTCGGACAGTAAAGTATTTGAAGGGGATGATGAGTGTGTTAGGCATTACATCGTAGTGTCCTTAGGCTCAATCCTGTATTATTTAAATGCAACTAAAGGAGTCCTTGTTTTGTAGAAAAGTTGCTTTATTAGTGTGGATAAAAGCGTGAACAGCCGACACGTGTTTCGCTCCTGTGGCGAATTGCGCCAGGGCTTTTTCAAGGCTGTAATGAATCACAATAAAAATTGTAAGTGTACATAATTGAGAAGAAGACGCCTAAGACCCCAAGAAACCGTGCAAGGGTATGAGTGAGAGGAAAGAAAAGAAATGAAGTGTAAATTCATTGGTGTGGATTATGGTGCGTGATTACCGGGTAGGAGAAGTCCCATAAGTGAGTTTTTAAGAGCAGGTATGTACATGCAGACAGAGGACGTCCGACACTAAGTTTTACGTCACCTCGATTTCGTGCAGGTTTGGATACGGAACTCTGGAAGATTACATATGTGATTAATTAGAGGTGAGATAGGTTCTAAGTGATAGTGAAAGAGCAAATGCCACCACAGGTCTAGTTCTAGAGATAGTTAGGTTTTTTTTACCAAAGCAGAGAAGTTAAATGATGTGAGGAAAGAGAAGTTTAAACATTGTCTGTATCATACCTATTTACAAAGTTATCTGTTCTGTAAATTTCTTCATTTTGTACACATTATATTTCAACATTTGATCCGGTTGATAAATCTGTTGACACAACATTTTCAAGTTTTAGAAAAGAATTTATAACAAACCAATTATACTGTATTAATTAAAAGCCTGCTTATGCCTGTACCAAAGTCTACTGACAGTCTAATCCGAACGAAGCGAGGTAATATACAGCCATCTATTTACATAAATATCACTATTACCATATTGTGGTTCATAACATTTGTGCCCAGTAAATATGACCATTTCTTAATTTTTGAATTAGGACCCATCGTTTCTAGGGCTCGTTTGTTTTTAGAGCAGATGTTTAGTAATTGGGGAGTTTTGATAGGGTTATTAAATTTCAGGATGTAATGTATAGGCTAAGGAGCCTAAAGAGAAACAGATTTAAAAGACATTGACAAAATGTATTCAAGCCTAAGTGATTTGGGCACCTCGGAGCGTGTGCTCGGGCTTTGGCAGGGTTTTATTAAAACGTGCAGAGAAAACATGCGGTTTCTTTGAGTAAATACACCGAGGTAGTATTTGCCGGGGAAGTTAGTCCGACACAGGGTATAGCGGTGCAGGATGCTCCGGTGTGGAGAAAGCCGCTTGGCAGATTTGTGTTCGGGAAATACATGTTTAACGTGGCTTCGTACGCAAGACACCATACGGGTGTATGCGCAGTGGATCACAGTCCGGAAAAGAGGGTTTCAAGCCGCGTGCTATTATTTTGACAGGCGGAAAATAACATTCAGCAGTTGGATCACTTTATGGGGTTGAATCCCTGGCGTGCTCCTGAGGATCTCCTGTTTCTCCTACCGCGTTCACGAACTGTGTGTTCGGAGGGCTCTACCTCTTTTAAACTGGAAGAGCAGTCTTAACCCGGAAGGGTTAGTCTGAAAAGAAACTACACGGAGTTTTTTTAGTGTTTAAACCTACAATTCAACAGCGTAGTTTGAGAGGCCGGGGGGGGAAATCTGCCTTTTGCAAAATCGTCTATATTAAAATTGCACATTATTTATTGGTTTTAACGTCACTTAACTCTGAGGTGACAAGTAAGTGGGCGTGAGTAGAGGTAAAGAATGGACTTTTTTACAAGACTGGACATTTATGGGTAAAAATCGAAAACAGACTTTTTTACACGCTGTGGATATGTGGGGATTACGCCATATGTACGTGGTGTATATGGCAGATGTTGATTGCATCATAACTCACTGTGGACACGAGGCGGTTATACATATGGTCTTGAGGGTCTACAGAGGGTGTTGAGATGTTATACTAATCTGCGTGTGATGCATTATATGCTATTTAAAAGTCTATTCATTCATGAGTTTGGGGGGCTAAAATATAAAACCCTCACTTTTGATCTTATATATAGGAGACGGGCAAGGCAAATAAACTTGTCTTCTGTGATTCTACTTTTAGGAGAGGGATGCAATAGTATCTAGTTGAAAGGTCGTTGTGATCTTACAAGGGATGTGTGTGGGTAAAGCCGATAACGGTAACCTAGAGGTTTGCTCTTAGTTCAGTATATCTATTGATTATAACATTTAAACATCATCTTGTTTGATATTATTGATAAGCAGTTGTAATCTATACTGAGCTTGGTTAGGGCAGTTGTTAACTGGTGTAGGCTAATGATTGTCTCTTTGTCCCTCTGTGTTGTTCTCAGGTGCCTGTTATTCCAACCAATGATGCCATTCCTATTCTTGGTTTAGTCCCTTCTCCACTGTGTCCATTTTTATAATGAGCGCACTTTCTTCTCTTCGTAGGAGGCGGTCCACATCTCCTCCACGTTTTGGTGTCTTAAGTCTTTTAATGCCTACGAAGGAGAAAGTTCGATTGTGCTCATGGTGTTGCAGAAAGTGTTCAACAAGGGATTGTCTGATGTCAGTTTTGTGAATGTTCCGGTAGTGTTCCTGGATTCGAATTTTGAGAGGTCTTCTTGAGCTACCAATGTAGTTTTTCCCACAAGGGCAGGTGATAAGGTAGATCGTGTTAGTGCTTTCGCAGTTGATGAAGTCTCTGATTGTATATTTTTGTCCATTTATACTGACTTCTTTGGTCTTTGACGGGCCAAGTTTACAAATTGAGCACCCGGTAATCACGCACCATAATCCACACCAATGAATTTACACTTCATTTCTTTTCTTTCCTCTCACTCATACCCTTGCACGGTTTCTTGGGGTCTTAGGCGTCTTCTTCTCAATTATGTACACTTACAATTTTTATTGTGATTCATTACAGCCTTGAAAAAGCCCTGGCGCAATTCGCCACAGGGGCGAAACACGTGTCGGCTGTTCACGCTTTTATCCACACTAATAAAGCAACTTTTCTACAAAACAAGGACTCCTTTGATTGCATTTAAATAATACAGGATTGAGCCTAAGGACACTACGATGTAATGCCTAACACACTCATCATCCCCTTCAAATACTTTACTGTCCGAAAACTCAATAGGTCCAGAGTTTTCTTGAGTGTGTTATCACTTTCAAAATCCTGTGAAAACTGATGTGGACTTGGACTCCCTTGTGGACCACCTCTCTCCTGTAGAAAACCTTTGTATGGATGTCCAAGTACCATATCCAACGCAATAAAGACTTGCATTCAGAGTGCCACTGTTAGACCTGGCATCTTTGGCGTGATTACCCCCATCTTTCTGCCTCTGCCTCCTGTATTTTTGATGCTGTGCTGGATTCGTTTTTGCTGGTTTAGATGCTTTGGACACTCTGCCACTGCTGATCAGTGCCAGAGTGTAAGTGCTCCCTATGTAAATTGTTATTCTGATTGGATATACATGTTTGGCATATTTGTATCACCATAAAGTCCCTAGTAAAGTGCACTGGGTGTGCCAGGGCTGGTGATGACAAATGCTACTAGTGGGCCTGCAGCACTGATTGTGCCACCCACAGGAGTAGCTCTAAAATGGTGTCTCGGGCCTGCCACTGCAGCGCCTACGGGCAGTTTAGAACTGCCACGTCCTCCTGGTCCGCGTCCCCGCTGACCAGACCTAACCCTTCCATTTTCGTGCACATCAGTCACCCCTATGGAAGGCCCAAGGTACCCCCCTGGGCAGGGTGCCGTGTATGTGAAAGGTAGAGCATGTACTAGTGCAGGTAACATGCTCTGGTAGTGAATTACAGCCATTTTCGTTGTTCACTATTGTAAGGCTATCTTGCTCCATAGGTTAACATGGGGGATGCCAGCTACAGTGGTTAACGGCATTTCTTCCCATAGGAACAAGATAGGACATAAGTATCTAGTATCCCTGAACTCAGAATTTATTAACGCATCTTTTAGGAAAGGTGGTTTTTAGATCCTGTGTTTGAGGACAGCACTTTTAGAAAGTTGCTGTTCTCTTGTCTGACCCTTCTGTGTGCCTGAGACTGGTTGTGTATTGACTGTCTGGTTTGTGAGTGACAGGGGCTGGGGAATCCCCCCAGAGGTTGGATGAGTCAGCACTAGGCTGAGTGGAGCAATTGCTACCTGAGTGGTGGGAGGAGTTAGCACCTGGGCTGAATAGGGCTGCGCCTGCCTGCCACAATGCTGGCTCCACCTCCTGCTGGGCGGCTGAGGACTCTGCCCCTCACTCTGAAAGGAAAGATGCAGCCAGCAAAACAAAGTGCTCAAGATCCACCCAGAACTGGTTCAGACCGGGCTCAGGGCCCACATGCACAGAGAGAACAAAGACTTTCGGGGTATAAGTACAGGACCCCTGACAACAGAAAATTAGATCATCCTGGAAATCAAGAAGGAACCTCTGCCAAGGAGAAAGCTGACTCTGAAGAAGGAAGACTGTCCTGCTGTTGCTCTGCTGGACTGACCTGCTGTTGCTTTGCTGCCAAGGAGAGGGGAAGGACTTTGCTGTGAGCTGTGTCCCCTGTCTTGTAAGGAATCTCCAAGGGCCTGAGAAGAGCTGGCTCCCTGTTTCCGAAGTCCCAGGAACAAAAGGACTTCACCCCCAGTCTCCCTGAACTCGGCTGAGAGAGTTCTGTCCTTCGTAGAGTGCTTGATCCAGTTGTGGGGCCTCTAGAAGTTGAACCTGAGCTGGGAAGCTTGAGACTAAGCTGAGAAACTTGTGAAGTTGAAAAGTGTCGCATCGCTCGCTTGCGGAGCGCATCCCCGACAGTGCGAGAAGTTTCCCGCCGCTACGAAGGTCGAGATCGGCGCAGCACCTGACATCGCTGCCGAGGCCGACGCACCCTTCGTTTGCGGGACGCACCAGACCGGTGCGGGAGAATCGAACATCGCTGCGAGTGTCGTCGCAGAGCCTGTCGTCTGGGTGAGAACGCCGCACCGCTTGCTTGCGGACCGCATCACGTCTCTGCAGACATCGCTGCAGAAGCATCTCTCCGAGGAGCTGCAAGAGAGAGGATCACCGCTGGACCGCGCATCGTCGCCCCGGAGATAGTCGCAGCCCCTACGAGATCATCGCATCGTGCCTTTGCGAGAACAGACTTCCCACGGAACCTACGCACCGGAATCTACGCAAGCTGCCTTCCTCCCCATACAGACCGGATTCGTCGCAACACGCCCGCTGCTGCAGCGGGGCTGTCGCATCGCCTCCCCAGGGTCTCAGGAGTAACGCATCGCTTGTTTCCACCGCACCAGCTTCCTGCTTGTGGAACTTTGTTGCATCTAAAAGGTACTGTGAGTAAACGTGACGCAACTGTGAACTTTTCACCCATCTGTGGATTATTTTAACGCAACTTAAAGAACTTTGATTACAACCTGAAGAACTAATTTTTGAAACCATATCCTTGAACTGTGTATGTTGGATTTTTGCCGTTTTGGTCTTGTGTAGTTTAGAATAAATATCTTTATTTTCCTAAACTGTTGTGGAATCAGTTTGTGGTGTTTTCACTGTGTTACTGTGGGTGTTGGTACAAATACTTAACGCATTGCCTCTGGTTAGCCTAGACTGCTCAGGCCAAGCTACCTTGAGGGCGAGCAGGGGTTATCTGAGAGGGTTATCTCCTTGTCCTGACTAGAAGCAAGGGTCCCTATTTGGACAGTGGTACCTACCTCTGCCAACAAGAGACCCCCAGTTCTAACATTGGTGGTCAGGCGGTGGGATTTGAACTTGTATTTGTACTTGACCCACAGTAATTGGTGTACATCACTAGTGAGTGCAGACCATTACGCCACCGCATACTACTGGTTTTTGAGTTTTTGAATTCTGTTGTTGAGTAACTCTTCGAAAAGCATCATGTCTCAGAATGGGAAGGCACCCAGTGAGAGGGCAGAAGAAGCAGAATTAGAGTTTTGCATTGAAGATTTGTGTTCATACAGAGTTGAGCAACTGAAGAAATTCTGCCTTGAGTTTGAGTGCCCCATAAAAAGCACCTACAGAAAGGAGGAGCTACAGAGAATCTTGAGAGCCCATTGGGAGGCACGAGAGGAAGATGATGTGGATGTAGAAAATGCTTTTCAAAGCACAGATCTGCCAGTGGGCAGAGTAGGCTCAGGAGCTGGCAGCAACCACTCCGGTAGGGGCCTCACCCCAGAAGAGTTACAGGAAAATCAAAGAATAAGAGAATATGACTTGGAAGTCATGAAAATGAAACTGAGGCAATGGGAGTTGGAGAAAGAAAGGGCAGCGGAAGACAAGAGAGAGGCCCGCGCCTTAGAGGAAAAGAAATTGCTTTTGGATCATGAATTGAGAATAAAAGAGCTGGATCTGAAAAACAAGGAGGTGGATGCCAGTTCTAATGGTGGCAGCGCGCAGCCAGTGCATGGGGGTAAAGTATATATTCCCAAAGACCTTGTACAGAATTACCATAGGAGTGAGGATATTTATGCCTGGTTCACTTCGTATGAAATTGCATTGAAGATGAATGATGTGCCTGACAAGTATTGGGGGGCGGGCCTGTGGAAACCTATTGAGGCGTCTGGGAGGAGTGCTCTGGAGCCTTTAGAGTTGACAGGTGCCATGACCTACCCCAATATGAAGGAGGCCTTATGTCTCAGGTATGGCCTTACTCCAGAGCAGTACAGACTGCAGTTTAGAAACTCCAAGAAGAAAGAGTCTGAGACTTGGATGGAGTGTGTGAATGGGTACTCGCGTGCACTGGAAGGTTGGATGAAGGGCAGTAAAGTAACTGATTTGAAGGGGTTGTTGCATTTAATCAGTTGGGAGCACTTGAGTAGTCTTTGTGTTCCAGAGCTGCGCCAGCATCTTTTAGACAGCAAGCTGACCGACCCCATTGAGCTTGCTAAGGAGGCGGACCGCTGGTCCAGTACCAGGGTCCACAAAGGAATTGTGGGTACCACAGCCAAAGGTGGGCAGGGTCCCCAGCAGAAGAGTGGGGGGGACAAGGGTAACCAAAAGGAGTTCTCGCAAGGGCCCCAAAGTAGTTCCCAGGAAAAGGATTCCCAACCCCCCAAGCCTAAACAGCCATGGCCCTCTAAGGGTAGGCGGGACAAGAGAAATAACCAGGGCCCCCCTACCTGCTATCACTGCAACGAGGTGGGCCATATTGCTCCGAAATGTCCCAAGAAGAAGCCCGCACCCACTGGTGCTCCCGCCCCCGCGTTAGCTAGTGTAGCTTTGGGTGGGGATTTGGTTTATAGTGATTGGGGAGAGCTAGCAGTTATGACCCTTGTCTCGCTAGGAGACCGAGAGATGGTCCCGGAAACCTTACTGCCCTCTAACACTAAGAAATATGGGCAGAAGGTGACCATCAATGGGAGGGAGGTTGAGGCTCTGAGAGACACCGGTGCCAGTGTGACATCCGTGAGGTGTCAGTGGGTGTCTGACGAGCAAATCATCCCTGGTGTACTCCGCCCTGTAGTGGCCGCTGACAGCTCAGTGCGCCTCTGCAAGCTAGCGAAGGTTTCCTTTGAATGGGGAGGAGTCTCTGGTCTTTTGGAGGTAGTTGTCAGTGATGCCTTGCCTGTGGACTGTCTGTTAGGCAACGACCTGGAGAGTTCTCCATGGAAAGACATAGAACACCGAACTCACTTGGAGATGTTGGGTCTGCCTGCGTGGATCTGCGTGACCACGCGTGCTATGGCAGCCAGTAAGGGTGAATCAGCAGAACTGGAGCCTGAAACAGTGGCCCAGAGACCTGCCAAGAGAGGAAGAGGCAGAGGGCGCGGGAAACCAGCCCCAGCCGTTCCCACGGTCCAGGAGGAAGCAGAACCTGAGGGGGATGCCCTGGAACCTACAGGGGAACAGGTGGCCGAACTGGGAGACCTACCTGAGCTGACCCATTGGCAGCAAGAGGGTGGTCCCTCCAGGGAGGAGTTCTGCCAGGCGCAGAAGGAATGCCCTTCCCTCATTGGTCTGCGGCAAGAGGCTGTAGACCAGGAAGCAGGTGGAGCAGTTAAAGATCACTATGTTTACTGGGAAGGTGACCTACTTTATAGCGAGCCTAAGTTTGCTGAGCCCGGGGCAGCCCGTGTGCTGGTGGTACCCGAGCGCTTCAGAAACTTCCTAATGGGTCTGGCTCATGACGTGCCTCTCGCAGGACATCTGGGGCAAGACAAGACCCTAAACCGGCTTGTCACCCACTTCCACTGGCCCCAGATGAGGAAGCACGTCGGTTCCTTTTGCAGATCTTGCCAAACCTGTCAAGCTAGTGGCAAGACTGGAATGAAGTTGAAGGCCCCCCTTCAACCCTTCCCAGTGGTGAGCACCCCTTTCGAGCGGGTGGGCATAGATATCGTAGGGCCCCTGGACCCCAAGACAGCCTTAGGCAACAGGTTCATCCTGGTCTTGGTGGACCATGCCACCCGGTACCCGGAAGCAGTCCCTCTCAGGACAATCACAGCACCCGTGGTGGGCCGTGCATTGATGGGGATCTTTTCCCGTGTGGGGTTCCCCAGAGAGGTGGTCTCCGACCGGGGTACCAACTTCATCTCTAGGTACATGAAGTCTCTGTGGGAGGAGTGTGGGGTAACTTATAAGTTCACCACTCCTTACCATCCTCAAGGAAACGGGTTGGTTGAAAGGTTCAATCGGACCCTGAAAGGTATGATTATGGGCCTAGCGGAGCCCATGAGACGTAAGTGGGACGTCTTGTTACCATGCCTTTTGTTTGCCTACAGGGAGGTGCCCCAGAAGTCCTTAGGGTTCAGTCCCTTTGAACTCCTGTATGGCCACCCTGTCAGAGGACCTCTCTCGCTGGTGAAGGAGGGTTGGGAAAAGTCCCGTGGGAAAACCCCCCAGGATGTGTTCAGCTATGTGCTGGCCATCCGCAACCAGACACAACGCTTCAGGAAACTCGCTCAGGCGAACCTGGAAGCAAGCCAGGAAGAAATGAAAAGATGGTACGACCAGAATACCACTCTGGTCGAATTTCAACCTGGGCAGAAAGTGTGGGTGATGGCGCCAGTGGAGCCTTGCGCGCTCCAGGACAAGTGGTCTGGGCCATACGAGGTGGTGGAAAGGAAGAGTGAGGTAACCTACCTGGTTAACCTGAAGACTCCCAGGCAGCCCCTGAGAGTTTTGCACGTGAACCGCCTCAAACCCCACTTTGAGAGGTCTGAAGTAACCATGCTCATGGCTACAGATGCAGGGATGGAAGAGGATAGCGATCCTCTCCCTGACCTCCTGGCAGATAAGGAGCACGATGGGTCAGTGGATGGTGTGGTCCTCTCGCCCACCCTGACCCAAGAACAGCAGAATGACTGTCGCCAAGTGTTGGGTCAGTTCTCCTCTCTGTTCTCCCTGACCCCAGGAGTCACCAACTGGTGCGTCCATGACGTGGACACTGGAGACAGTCTGCCTGTGAAGCAAAAGTTTTACAGGGTAGCTGACAAGGTCAGGGCCAGCATCAAGGAAGAGGTTTCCAAGATGTTGGCGCTAGGGGTGATTGAGCCCTCCAGCAGCCCCTGGGCTAGCCCAGTGGTCTTGGTCCCCAAGAAAGCTGCTACCCCCGGTGGCCCACCCGAACTCCGGTTTTGCGTGGACTACCGTGGGCTCAATGCGGTCACGAAGACTGACGCACACCCTATCCCCAGAGCTGATGAGCTCGTGGATCGGTTGGGAGCTGCCAAGTACCTCAGTACGTTCGATTTGACTTCGGGGTACTGGCAGATTGCCTTAACTGACGGGGCCAAAGAGAGGTCAGCATTTTCAACGCCAGAGGGGCACTTCCAGTTCCGTGTCATGCCCTTTGGGTTGAAGAATGCCCCTGCCACGTTCCAGAGACTGGTTAACCAGGTACTGTCCGGGCTGGAGGAATTCAGCGCCGCATACCTGGATGACATTGCTGTGTTCAGCTCCACGTGGGAGGAACACTTGCAACACCTCTGCGAAGTGTTGAAGGCTCTGCAAAAGGCAGGCCTCACTATCAAGGCCAGTAAGTTCCAGATAGGGCAGGGATCTGTGGTGTATTTGGGACACCAGGTGGGGAGCGGCCAGGTGGCGCCCCTACAGGCAAAGATTGATACCATTCTGGCTTGGGAGCCCCCCAAGACCCAGACAGAGGTGAGAGCCTTTTTAGGACTCACCGGGTATTACCGACGGTTTGTCAAGGGATATGGCACCATTGTCGCCCCCTTGACAGAACTCACTTCCAAGAAGTTGCCCAAAAGAGTTGACTGGACTGACGCCTGCCAAACTGCTTTTGAGGCCCTGAAGACTGCAATGTGCACAGCACCGGTGCTCAAGGCACCTGACTTTTCCAGTGAGTTCATAGTTCAGACGGACGCTCCAGAGCATGGTGTGGGAGCAGTACTCTCACAAGCCACTGAGGAGAATGGAGACCAGCCGGTAGCTTTCATTAGTCGGAGGCTACTCCCCAGGGAACAGAAGTGGAGTGCGATTGAAAAGGAGGCTTTTGCTGTGGTCTGGGCTCTGAAAAAGTTGAGGCCCTACCTGTCTGGGACTCACTTTCGTGTTCAGACCGACCACAGGCCCCTCAGGTGGTTAATGCACATGAGGGGTGAAAATCCAAAACTGTTGAGGTGGTCCATCTCCCTACAGGGAATGGACTTTACGGTGGAACACCGCCCTGGTACAGAACACGCCAACGCTGATGGTCTGTCCAGATTTTTCCGCCTTAGTGAAGAGAACTCCCAAGAGGGTGGGTAGTTCTCCCCACTTTCAGCTGGAGGGGACACGTGTTAGACCTGGCATCTTTGGCGTGATTACCCCCATCTTTCTGCCTCTGCCTCCTGTATTTTTGATGCTGTGCTGGATTCGTTTTTGCTGGTTTAGATGCTTTGGACACTCTGCCACTGCTGATCAGTGCCAGAGTGTAAGTGCTCCCTATGTAAATTGTTATTCTGATTGGATATACATGTTTGGCATATTTGTATCACCATGAAGTCCCTAGTAAAGTGCACTGGGTGTGCCAGGGCTGGTGATGACAAATGCTACTAGTGGGCCTGCAGCACTGATTGTGCCACCCACAGGAGTAGCTCTAAAATGGTGTCTCGGGCCTGCCACTGCAGCGCCTACGGGCAGTTTAGAACTGCCACGTCCTCCTGGTCCGCGTCCCCGCTGACCAGACCTAACCCTTCCCTTTTCGTGCACATCAGTCACCCCTATGGAAGGCCCAAGGTACCCCCCTGGGCAGGGTGCCGTGTATGTGAAAGGTAGAGCATGTACTAGTGCAGGTAACATGCTCTGGTAGTGAATTACAGCCATTTTTTGTTGTTCACTATTGTAAGGCTATGTTGCTCCATAGGTTAACATGGGGGATGCCAGCTACAGTGGTTAACGGCATTTCTTCCCATAGGAACAAGATAGGACATAAGTATCTAGTATCCCTGAACTCAGAATTTAATAACGCATCTTTTAGGAAAGGTGGTTTTTAGATCCTGTGTTTGAGGACAGCACTTTTAGAAAGTTGCTGTTCTCTTGTCTGACCCTTCTGTGTGCCTGAGACTGGTTGTGTATTGACTGTCTGGTTTGTGAGTGACAGGGGCTGGGGAATCCCCCCAGAGGTTGGATGAGTCAGCACTAGGCTGAGTGGAGCAATTGCTACCTGAGTGGTGGGAGGAGTTAGCACCTGGGCTGAATAGGGCTGCGCCTGCCTGCCACAATGCTGGCTCCACCTCCTGCTGGGCGGCTGAGGACTCTGCCCCTCACTCTGAAAGGAAAGATGCAGCCAGCAAAACAAAGTGCTCAAGATCCACCCAGAACTGGTTCAGACCGGGCTCAGGGCCCACATGCACAGAGAGAACAAAGACGTTCGGGTATAAGTACAGGACCCCTGACAACAGAAAATTAGATCATCCTGGAAATCAAGAAGGAACCTCTGCCAAGGAGAAAGCTGACTCTGAAGAAGAAAGACTGTCCTGCTGTTGCTCTGCTGGACTGACCTGCTGTTGCTTTGCTGCCAAGGAGAGGGGAAGGACTTTGCTGTGAGCTGTGTCCCCTGTCTTGTAAGGAATCTCCAAGGGCCTGAGAAGAGCTGGCTCCCTGTTGCCGAAGTCCCAGGAACAAAAGGACTTCACCCCCAGTCTCCCTGAACTCGGCTGAGAGAGTTCTGTCCTTCGTAGAGTGCTTGATCCAGTTGTGGGGCCTCTAGAAGTTGAACCTGAGCTGGGAAGCTTGAGACTAAGCTGAGAAACTTGTGAAGTTGAAAAGTGTTGCATCGCTCGCTTGCGGAGCGCATCCCCGACAGTGCGAGAAGTTTCCCGCCGCTACGAAGGTCGAGATCGGCGCAGCACCTGACATCGCTGCCGAGGCCGACGCACCCTTCGTTTGCGGGACGCACCAGACCGGTGCGGGAGAATCGAACATCGCTGCGAGTGTCGTCGCAGAGCCTGTCGTCTGGGTGAGAACGCCGCACCGCTTGCTTGCGGACCGCATCACGTCGCTGCAGACATCGCTGCAGAAGCATCTCTCCGAGGAGCTGCAAGAGAGAGGATCACCGCTGGACCGCGCATCGTCGCCCCGGAGATCGTCGCAGCCCCTACGAGATCATCGCATCGTGCCTTTGCGAGAACAGACTTCCCACGGAACCTACGCACCGGAATCTACGCAAGCTGCCTTCCTCCCCATACAGACCGGATTCGTCGCAACACGCCCGCTGCTGCAGCGGGGCTGTCGCATCGCCTCCCCAGGGTCTCAGGAGTAACGCATCGCTTGTTTCCACCGCACCAGCTTCCTGCTTGTGGAACTTTGTTGCATCTAAAAGGTACTGTGAGTAAACGTGACGCAACTGTGAACTTTTCACGCATCTGTGGATTATTTTAACGCAACTTAAAGAACTTTGATTACAACCTGAAGAACTCATTTTTGAAACCATATCCTTGAACTGTGTATGTTGGATTTTTGCCGTTTTGGTCTTGTGTAGTTTAGAATAAATATCTTTATTTTCCTAAACTGTTGTGGAATCAGTTTGTGGTGTTTTCACTGTGTTACTGTGGGTGTTGGTACAAATACTTAACGCATTGCCTCTGGTTAGCCTAGACTGCTCAGGCCAAGCTACCTTGAGGGCGAGCAGGGGTTATCTGAGAGGGTTATCTCCTTGTCCTGACTAGAAGCAAGGGTCCCTATTTGGACAGTGGTACCTACCTCTGCCAACAAGAGACCCCCAGTTCTAACAGCCACTAAACATAAAAAAAACATTTTGGCTTAAAAAGAAAGATCACAATCACAACCAGAATGTCATCATACTGCAATCGCCGGGACAGACGCAACAACAGATTAGCAGAAGCCTTTGACCCCTCCGGAGCCGCAATCAGTAAAACACCTAGCGCAACCAACTTAACATCAGCGAAAAGTACCTTTCAAGCATTAGAAAGAGCGGCAAAGAAAGAGACCTCCAAATGGTGGGAAGGAGCATCACTCAAAAAATATCTGGAACACAACCTTATCCCACGAGGCCTACGTATTCTTATTTTCCCTCCAATAGACACCACATCTCCAGAAAAGTTACAACTTTGGGAGGATAATCTTCGTACAGCTTCTAATAACATGATAAGGCAACTAATTGATATTGCACAGGAGGAATACGAAACAAACAAAAAAGAAGTGGACAACCTATCCAAGAAAACTGAGGAATCCAACTGGGGAGATATCACCGTAAAGAACTATGACATCCTGAACAAATTTTTGGATGAATATGAAGAAGACATCATACAGAGGAAAAATCGGAAATTCAGACGTGATCTAAATGATTACCAACAAGGAAGAGTTTACACATTTGCCCAAAAGTACGACAACATTAACACCTCGACGACTAACAGCAATACGAATACACCGATCCAAACTCCAAGCTCATCGGAAGCCGGATCAGTGGAAGACCTAACCACACCAAACAACCCCCGTCCACAGGTAAATTTTCGGGAGGAAGTGCAACGACATCGACTAGGGAATGTACAGGAGAATCGACAACGACCACCAAATCTAGGGACACCAAAACCAAACACAGCGGGTGTACAAACAAGAGCAAGGATGAAGGAACAGCACTTGTTGAAAACCTAAAAAACAACTTGGTCTTAAACCTATCAACAGAAGCCCTATCCGAAACACACTATAACATTCTGAATAAGGGTCTCTCATTAAGCCCAACGGCACAATGGGACCTGGTCAAAACAAAGGTTGACCTCTTTAAATTCACAAGGAAAATTAAGCTCCAATCATTCTTCAATGAGAACCCAAGATGACAAAGTACAACCTACAGCAACCAACAAACTAGTGACATGTCAGCACAAGATCTTGAAAATAGTAACCTGTTACTACACCTTGCGACAGACACAGATCCAGATCACCGGGAACTACTGACGACAACGGCAGAAGACCTGGGTATTGACCTTTTCCATTCTAAACTGAACACCTTAAAGAAAAAATCAAGATTCACTCCCTCACTGCCGGCAGGAAACTCCATTGATATGTTCTCTAAAAGAGTATCAGAAGATCTTGATAAAGAATTTCAGAAATATAAAAAAAACAAAAATACATCCCTAAGAACATCTCCGCAAAAGAAAGAACGGCACTAAAGGAATTGAGATATAATGACAATCTAACGATCAAAGAAGCGGACAAAGGAGGAAATGTTGTCCTCCTTAACACCCCTGATTACTTACAAGAAGCGCGGAGACAACTGGAGGACAAAACATGCTACCAACTGTTGGATCATAACCCTACCAAATTTATTCAGGACAAGCTGACTACTGTACTTGACCTTTGGTATGAAAAAGGCCTGCTGAGCGCTGAAGAAAAAATCTACTATTCATAAAAAACCCCATCACACCAACACTATACTTGCTGCCCAAGGTGCACAAGCCGGGAAGAATACCGAAAGGACGACCAATTATTGCTGGAATCGACTCCATCTGCTCAAATGTAGGGGCCTTCATCGATGCATAATTGCAACCTCTGATGAAGGCACTACCATCCTTCCTCAAAGACACCAAGGATGTCCTACAGAAATTAGAAAATATATCGTGGCAAGATGACTACCTCCTCATTACAATTGACATCTGCAGTTTGTACACCTCAATAAAACATGCTGACGGCCTAGCTGCAGCAAGAAAATATTTACAGACAAGATCAGTCCATTTAACTGCACGAAACAAAATGATCCTAGATCTATTGGAATTCTGCCTCCTTAACAACTACTTTCTCTTCAATGGCAAATACTACATCCAACTGCAAGGGACCGCAATGGGGGCCAAATTTGCCCCTCCGTACGACTGCCTGCTAATGGGTACAGTCGAAGAACATTGGCTGTGGCAAGAAAGATCTGAAGAAATCATCGATAACATAATTATGTGGGGTCGCTACATAGATGATATTCTCCTAATATGGCAGGGCAGTGAACAAAAACTGAGAACCTTCATCAATTCACTAGTACCAAACAAATGGGGCATCAAAATCACATACAACATCTCAAGAACAGAAGTCGACTTTCTAGACCTAACTATATATGTTTCAGATCACCAGTTACAAACAAAACTACACAGGAAACCAACAGCTGTGAACTTGATCCTCCATGCCTCAAGCAGCCATCCATCACACACAATAGATAACATCCCAGGAGGAGAATATAGACGGGTCCGTCTAAACTGCAGCACAGAAAAAGAATATCAAAACCATTCAGAGGCTGTAACCCAACGATTAAAACAAAGAGGCTACAATGAACAAAAACTGTCCAAAGAACAAGAAAAATTCCTCAAAACCGACAGACAATCCTTACTTCATAACAATTCACTCAAGGAGAAAAAACAACCATCCGCTTTAACACAGAATACCACAGTGGTCAACATACAATCCGGAAAATTCTAAATAAACATTGGCATCTATTGAGAGACAATCCAACCTTAAAAGACTCTCTTACAGCTAAGCCACAACTAAGCTTTTCCAGGAGTAGGAACCTACGTGACATACTCTGTCCATCCTTCTTTGAGGTGAAAAACAAACCCATGAATTTTCCACCACAAACTACTGGCTTTTACACCTGTACGAACTGCTCAATCTGTAAACTTGGCCAGTCAAAGACCAAAGAAGTCAGTATAAATGGACACAAATATACAATCAGAGACTTCATCAACTGCGAAAGCACTAACACGATCTACCTTATCACCTGCCCTTGTGGGAAAAACTACATTGGTAGCTCAAGAAGACCTCTCAAAATTCGAATCCAGGAACACTACCGGAACATTCACAAAACTGACATCAGACAATCCCTTGTTGAACACTTTCTGCAACACCATGAGCACAATCGAACTTTCTCCTTCGTAGGCATTAAAAGACTTAAGACACCAAAACGTGGAGGAGATGTGGACCGCCTCCTACGAAGAGAAGAAAGTGCGCTCATTATAAAAATGTACACAGTGGAGAAGGGACTAAACCAAGAATATGAATGGCATCATTGGTTGGAATAACAGGCACCTGAGAACAACACAGAGGGACAAAGAGACAATCATTAGCCTACACCAGTTAACAACTGCCCTAACCAAGCTCAGTATAGATTACAACTGCTTATCAATAATATCAAACAAGATGATGTTTAAATGTTATAATCCATAGATATACTGAACTAAGAGCAAACCTCTAGGTTACCGTTATCGGCTTTACCCACACACATCCCTTGTAAGATCGCAACGACCTTTCAACTAGATACTATTGCATCCCTCTCCTAAAAGTAGAATCACAGAAGACAAGTTTATTTGCCTTGCCCGTCTCCTATATATAAGATCAAAAGTGAGGGTTTTATATTTTAGCCCCCCAAACTCACGAATGAATAGACTTTTAAATAGCATATAATGCATCACACGCAGATTAGTATAACATCTCAACACCCTCTGTAGACCCTCAAGACCATATGTATAACCGCCTCGTGTCCACAGTGAGTTATGATGCAATCAACATCTGCCAATATACACCACGTACATATGGCGTAATCCCCACATATCCACAGCGTGTAAAAAAGTCCGTTTTCGATTTTTACCCATAAATGTCCAGTCTTGTAAAAAAGTCTGTTCTTTACCTCTACTCACGCCCACTTACTTGTCACCTCAGAGTTAAGTGACGTTAAAACCAATAAATAATGTGCAATTTTAATATAGACGATTTTGCAAAAGGCAGATTTCCCCCCCGGCCTCTCAAACCACGCTGTTGAATTGTAGGTTTAAACACTAAAAAAACTCAGTGTAGTTTCTATTCAGACTAACCCTTCCGGGTTAAGACTGCTCTTCCGGTTTAAAAGAGGTAGAGCCCTCCGAACACACAGTTCGTGAACGCGGTAGGAGAAACGGGAGATCCTCAGGAGCACGCCAGGGATTCAACCCCATAAAGTAAGTGATCCAACTGCTGAATGTTATTTTCCGCCTGTCAAAATAATAGCACGCAGCTTGAAACCCTCTTTTCCGGACTGTGATCCACTGCGCATACACCCGTATGGTGTCTTGCGTACGAAGCCACGTTAAATATGTATTTCCCGAACACAAATCTGCCAAGCGGCTTTCTCCACACCGGAGCATCCTGCACCGCTATACCGTGTGTCGGACTAACTTCCCCGGCAAATACTACCTCGGTGTATTTACTCAAAGAAACCGCATGTTTTCTCTGCACGTTTTAATAAAACCCTGCCAAAGCCCGAGCACACGCTCCGAGGTGCCCAAATCACTTAGGCTTGAATAAATTTTGTCAATGTCTTTTAAATCTGTTTCTCTTTAGGCTCCTTAGCCTATACATTACATCCTGAAATTTAATAACCCTATCAAAACTCCCCAATTACTAAACATCTGCTCTAAAAACAAACGAGCCCTAGAAACGATGGGTCCTAATTCAAAAATTAAGAAATGGTCATATTTACTGGGCACAAATGTTATGAACCACAATATGGTAATAGTGATATTTATGTAAATAGATGGCTGTATATTACCTCGCTTCGTTCGGATTAGACTGTCAGTAGACTTTGGTACAGGCATAAGCAGGCTTTTAATTAATACAGTATAATTGGTTTGTTATAAATTCTTTTCTAAAACTTGAAAATGTTGTGTCAACAGATTTATCAACCGGATCAAATATTGAAATATAATGTGTACAAAATGAAGAAATTTACAGAACAGATAACTTTGTAAATAGGTATGATACAGACAATGTTTAAACTTCTCTTTCCTCACATCATTTAACTTCTCTACTTTGGTAAAAAAACCCTAACTATCTCTAGAACTAGACCGGTGGTGGCATTTGCTCTTTCACTATCACTTAGAACCTATCTCACCTCTAATTAATCACATATGTAATCTTCCAGAGTTCCGTATCCAAACCTGCACGAAATCGAGGTGACGTAAAACTTAGTGGCCAATGTCCTCTGTCTGCATGTACATACCTGCTCTTAAAAACTCACTTATGGGACTTCTCCTACCCGGTAATCACGCACCATAATCCACACCAATGAATTTACACTTCATTTCTTTTCTTTCCTCTCACTCATACCCTTGCACGGTTTCTTGGGGTCTTAGGCGTCTTCTTCTCAATTATGTACACTTACAATTTTTCTTGTGATTCATTACAGCCTTGAAAAAGCCCTGGCGCAATTCGCCACAGGGGCAAAACACGTGTCGGCTGTTCACGCTTTTATCCACACTAATAAAGCAACTTTTCTACAAAACAAGGACTCCTTTGATTGCATTTAAATAATACAGGATTGAGCCTAAGGACACTACGATGTAATGCCTAACACACTCATCATCCCCTTCAATCACCACATCCATGTGGTGTCTACTCTTACATCTCATCTACCATGACTGTCAACTCACTGCCCCATCACCACCTTCATGTAAATATGCCCGCACCCCTCACATGTCTACTTTGCAAATAAAATACCTTACGCACTAGAATTTGTGCAGTTTTGTTTTTAGTGCAATATTTACAGCTTTGAAAATGTCCATAATGTATCTAAAAGATATACAGTATGTAGGGCAGGATAGTTTTAAAGCACCTAGGGAGACACAACAGAACAACAGTCACTGGTGTCATTGTGGCATCACAGACATAACAGTACACAAAACATACACATAAGTCTACAGGCATACATCACAATGTGCAGCAAGTGTCAACAAACAGAGTTCTGCATACGTTCACATATGCAATGTTACTGCCACCTTCCCAACGCACAGGTGACTCAACATGTTCCTGTCTGTACCATCCACCCATAGCCCTTCATAACAAAAACAATCATACCAGACAATGTACAAGTTGTACCTCTTCACCCACCTTCAAGTGAAGTAGCGGGTGATGAGCTGTTGATGCATGTCAACGCCTTCCTCCTCTCCACTGTCCTCATCACTGGACTCAGGTCCTTGGGCAGGCGGGTCCTTGGTTCCTCACCATCATCCAGGACCAGGGGAATTCCCTTGTGAATGGCCATGTTGTGCAGTATACAGCATGCCACAACGATCTCGCAGACCTTCCCAGGTGAGTATGCCAGTGCACCTCCAGTCCTGTCAAGGCAGCAGAATCTTGACTTGAGCAGCCCAAAAGTCTGTTCAATAACATGTTGTGTCCTGCCATGGGCCTCATTGTACCTGACATCAGCTGGGGTCCTGGGATTTCATAGTGGGCTCAGCAGCCATGGACGGCTGGGATATGCAGAGCCACCTATGAATGACAAACACACATTGCAATGTTGCACAGGCAGAGGGCAGCAGGTCACACACACACAGCACACCATATCACTAGTCATACTCACCCACAATCCAACCACGCTCGGGAAGCAGATTTGCTATCATCCGGGGCACCATACTGTTCCTCATGATGTACAAATCATGGGCTGAGCCGGGGAATCTTGTACACACATGTGAAATGATCATGTCCGCAAGGCACACCACCTGCACATTTATCGAATGATAATGTTTGCGATTTCTAAAAATGTGCTCAGTCGCCGGTGGTGGCACCAGACCTACATGGGTGCAATCGATGGCACCAACAACATAGGTGATGTACCCAAGGGAATGGAAGTCACCCTTCACACCGGCCAATTCTGTGCCACTGGGAAAATTTATGTATCGATCCTCAGATATCATCATGGCTGCAAGAACATCCCTCAGCACCATGCTAAACATGGGTTGCGACATCCCTGCAGCGCCGGCCATGGTCTCCAGGAAGGAACCAGTCGCCAAAAAGTGGAGGGTTGCCATCACTTTGTATGTGGCTGTGAATGCAGTTGGGTAGTGGTGACGAGGCTGCAGGTGGGGTTCCAACAGATTACAAAGGGTCTTGAGGGTCAGTCTGTTGAGGCAGATTTTACGAATGATCACTATATTCTCCATGTCCTCCAGCACTGTCAGGTGATGTATGAGATTAGGCCTCCTCCTAGTTAAGAAGTAAATGGACAAATGTCAATGACAACCTTCATGAGGTGGCCACAGCACATCCTGTTAAGGATGTCACGCAAAAACAAAGTCTGCCATGAGAGATGCGTGGCACACCAGGTTACATGGGTGGACATTTGAGACACACAGAGGGCACACTTCCCCATTTACAATACACAAGTGCCGCAAACAACACATAGGTTGATGGAAATGCACACATGTAGAACACCACATCCCACATGTGCACACCTCTACCGTACCATCCACAAATGTGTGCCAAACGAACATAACTGGCTCATACTCATCTACTGTACCTGTCACACCTCAATGCATCATGTGAACTTGGCACACATTAGGAGCCCAATGATCACAGTATCAGGAAAACTGTCACTTGTGTGCATGAGCTGTAACACAAGTAAGTAACAACACCATACAGTGAGACAAGCCTTGTCTAGGTCAGCACTGTCCCACAACACATTGATTTGTCACACTTCATTTACATCAGCTTAACATTGTGATGCTTCATCAAACATCAAATGCATAAGTGACATTGCAGGCACCACAGACCAATGTGCGTCACACATAACGTGCAACCACCTGTGCATTATATTGAATAATGGCATTGTGTGCACAATGATGTGCCCTTAATCATGTTGCTGCTGTGTACTGATGCAGTGTTCACCATGGACATTGCCATTGCATGTGCCCCAAATCACGGTAGCTACCACCTGGTCATTGGCATGCAGACATGGATAGATGGCCGTGGGCATGTGCCGTCACCCAAATGGCGGTAGCTACCGCCTGGCCACGGCGGTGTGAGCCCAGCACCACCCCCCTTCACAAGTGCGGTAGCCATTGGCATGGAGACAAGGGTAGATGGCGGTGGGCATGCACCGTCACTCAAATCGCGGTAGCTATTCCCTGGCCCCTGCGGTGCATCACCGCCATGTAGCATTGCCTAGAGCCAATGGGAGCGAAGATTGGGGTGGCATGATGCACATTTGAAAATCGTGGAAGGCGTGCTCCACCACGGTGGAGGCGGTCATTGGATGGGTTTGAAAGATGCACCATCGCGGTAGCGCCCCCGGGCCCCTGCCGTGCATCACCGCCATGGAGCATTGCCTACAGCCAATGGGAGCGATGATTGCGGTGGCATGATGCACATTTGAAAATCATGGAAGGCGTGCTCCACCACCGCAGAGGCGGTCATTGGATGGGTTTGAATGAGGCAGACCTGGACAACCAATTGTTGCAGCTTTGCACCTTACAAACGACCCCAGGGGGCTATAATTCTGTGGGAGTGAGCCTCACATTTCCACTGTTCACAGAGCCTGCTGCCTGGGACCCTCTCCTGCTGATAACTGAAGAGCCTGCTGCCTGGGACCCTCTCCTGATGCTGCCTGAAGAGCCTGCTGCCTGGGACCCTCTCCTGCTGCTGCCTCAAGAGCCTGTTTCCTGGAACCCTCTCCTGATGCTGCCTGAAGAGCCTGCTGCCTGGGACCCTCTCCTGCTGCTGCCTGGGACCCTCTCCTGCTGCTGCCTGAAGAGCCTGCTGCCTGGGACCCTCTCCTGCTGCTGCCTGAAGAGCCTGCTGCCTGGGACCCTGTCCTGCTTCTGTCTGAAAAACCTGCTGCCTGAGACCCTCTCCTGCTGCTGCCTCAAGAGCCTGCTGCCTAGAACCCCTCACCACTCACCTCAACCACAGGTGCTCCATGTCCACAGGGATGGCAAGGACAGAGAAGATCTGTGCCAGTCTATTCACTAGCGAGTAGCTGGAGGTCCTAGTGGACAAGGTGCTGGCACAGTACCCAAGGCTGTATGGTGGCCCCAATGTAGTGGTAAGTTATCATGAAGGGAGCTGTAGGGCAGGGGGGCTGTCAGACATGCATGAGACTAGTGATGTCTGCGAGCCACTGAGGGGGTTCAGTGCAGTCATCCTGCATGTGTGTGTGAATATCATGTACCCTCTATGCCAGGGGTCCCCAAACCGGTCCTGGAGGGCCGGATCCATGCCCGATTTTTAAAATTACTACATGTATCTCAATGGGGATATCCGAAAAATCTGGCATGGATCCGGCCCTCCAAGACCGGTTTGGAGACCCCTGCTCTATGCCCTCATGTATGCATGCAATCACAGTGCACTTGTGAGGTGTCCCCCAGTTTTGGATGGAGGGAGATTACAATAGGTCCTGAGTCAGTGTCTTGCCACTGTTCTGATAGATGTTGGTACATGACACTGTGTAACTGGTCATTTACCCTTCTTTTCTCCCATACCTGCAGCTCAAGGTACACCAGCGTAAGGCCGTGTGGAGGGCCATTGCAGCAAAGGTGCGAGCCCTGGGGGTCTCCAACCGACGACACACCCACTGCCACAAGAGGTGGGATGACATCAGCCGGCTGGCAACGAATGTGGCTGAGATGACTTTGGGGCTGAAACCGCACACTGGGCGCTTGGCACGGCGCAACTTAACACCACTGATGGCCCGAATTTTGGCAGTGACTAATCTTGAGCTGGATGAACGTCTGAAGGAGCATCGCCAGCAAGGCAGGGGTGAGTATTTAGGGAGGGTGACTTTTCTGGGAGCGGATGCATGTGTACAGGGCCTGTGGCAGCCATGGCCCATGTGAAGTTCGTGAGGTTGTGCTGTGCTATGTCATGTGAGTGGCTGCTGGGATGTGTGCTAGTGTCAGGCATTGGGAGAAACTGGCCTTACAAAGCTGATCCTCCCTGCTGTGCTTTCTCATAGCCAGATGTGTTAGGATCCAGATGGTCATTCTGCATTGGGATAGTCTGGGAAATCTATTAGGGGTTGAACAGCAGGGTCCGCTATCTGAGTGTGAATTCATGTATGCCTACTTTGCAAGCACCATCATCAGTGAGGCCCACACATCTGAAAACAAGGTGACCCAGAGTAACACATGGTGCTTGGTATGGCCTACTTGACATTGTGGACTGCCATGTCCTAATTAGTGCGTGTGTTGTCCCCTACGGCTCCCTGAAGGTCTGTCAGTGGCAATGAGTGTTGGGACATGATTGGTGTGGGCAGGGCAAGTTGTGTGTCTGTTGCACTTCATCCACAGGCATGGTGTTGTGTTGTAAGGCCTCATCATGGCTCAGTCATGGCAGATATTCAGGGTTACAGGCACTGTTGTGCTCTATGTAGTGTGTTGTTGCAATGGGATTGCAGGGAGTGGTGGTCACCATGTTGATTTGGGCATCCCCTGTACTACATTGATTGGATTGCTTTGTCCAGATGATGACACTAACACAACCCTGCATCTCCCTCTCATGCAGAATCGCCAGTGAACAGGGAGGAACGGGAGCTGGAAACCAGTGGTGGTGGGAGTAGCACCCCAGCTGCACCGGAGGCCATTGACACAGAGCCCACCAGCGCATCTCAGGGACCTTAGTATGCAGGAGGAATCCATGGCTGAGACACAGAGTACTACATCATCTGATGCCAGCAGTGATGCATCCATGTTGGCAGGCACTGGGGATGGGGAGTCTGCAACATCATCTACCACACAGCGCTCAGTGCCCAGCCTCCCATCCACTTCATCTGGTGCTGGCCGTGTCCGTGTCAGTAAGAGGGGACAAGTTACATTCACACCTTGCACCGCTGAGCCTGCACCTGTCCCCCCTGCTGCCCTCAGTGCTGAGTCTGTTGAGCTCCTGTGCCAGCTTTGTGTGGGCCTGACCACCCTGCTCAATGCCTTCAGTGACCATGACAAGAAATTAGGCCAGGTGGTTGCCTACATGGAGGGCATACACTCTGACATGGGTGGGCTACACCGTACAGTCCAAGCTTTGTCATCCGCTGTGACGCCTGCCCTTCACCAAGCACATGCTCCCATTCCTGCTCAGGTGCCTTTGTCCACCCCTCAGTCAGGGACCACATCAGATGACAGTGACCATGATTTGCATGCGTCACAGACACGATACAGCACGAGGAGCACACAGCAGACACAACCCAAGCAGTCCCGGCCACAGACACCATCCTCACAGAAGAGCAGAGCCACCCTAGAATGCAAGGACAAGAGCCCGTCAGGGAAGAGCAAGGCCAAAAAAGCAAAGAGGCTGACATCAGGCTCATATGTCTCAGAGGCATCACCATCAAAGGACTCTCCAGGCCCTAAATCTACATGCAGAGCTAGGCGTTCAGTGTCTGTGACCACTGAGGAGGTGTTGTATAGCAAGGGTACACCTTGGAAGGGCACAGGGCCACATCTCCCCACCACATCAACTCCAATTCCAAGCCCAGGGAAGCAAGTGAAGGAAGGCACTGTAGGGGCGACCCCTGACAAAGAGGCAAAGGAGGGCACTGTAGGTGGAACACCTGGCAAACAGGCAAAGGAGGGCACTGTAGGGGCCACCCCTGGCAAAGGAGGGCACTGTAGGTGGGACACCTGGCAAACAGGGGAAGGGGGTTCAGAGGCGTAGCCAGACAAAGCGTTCCGCTGGATACAGCACATCACCAGATGTAGTGCCAGTGTATGCACCTGAAGCTGGACAATTGGTGTGTGTGTGCCTGTTGCGCCATCACCAGCTCCCATTAACCCCAAGACAGGGAAGCCATTTCGTATTCCCAAAAAATGGAAGGGCACCCCTCCAACCTCTCCCACCCACACTGTGTCACAGGTCTGCATGACTCCACCCCCACGTGACACTATGCCACCTGGTCCAAACAGCCCTCCAGCTTCACAGACAACAGATAGCCCTACATCACCTGTGCCTCTGTCTCCCTACCTAAGTGTTCCTGCTGTCCCGAAACACAGCCAACTCCAAGTCTGCCTAACAGCCAAATGTGAGTGGCAGTCCCCCTCATTCACCTGTCTCGCATACTGGTGTGCTAGTCCTGCCCATTGTTTACCACCTGGGTGTGTTGCTGGTCATGGAAGGGTACAGTCAAGCACACTCACTGTGCAGCTTATCATGTCCTGATTCCGCATTTCTCCCTGGCCACTGATATTTACATTCACTGCTGTGTTGTACTCTCCCCTGTGCCCTGGACACTGGCCCTGTTGCTCTGCTGTGTTGGACTCTCACCTGTGCCATGGACATTGGCCCTGTTGCTCTGCTGTGTTGTACTCTCCCCTGTGCCATGCCCACTGGCCTCCCTGTTTGTAGTTTGCCTGTGCAGATTATCTTGCATATGGTCAGCATTTTGTGCCTTGCTCTTGTCCACTGTCTTTCTACTGTCACATCTGTGCAATATGTGAATAAAGACAGTTACTCCTGTTGTGTGTTTTGTCAGTGTCCTTGCTGATTACAGTTCTTTTGGTGTGTGCATTTGGTTGCATGTTCCCCATGCTCTTTGTGTCACTTAAACATTGCCAAGCTCTTTGCCCGCATCACATTTCTAAACTGGGTTGACAGGGTCATCAGTCCATTCAAACACTGATACTTGTGTTATCTGTGTTGGCTCTTTTACCTTTGATGCAGTTCGCTTTTTAGTGGTTTGCTATTGTTAGCTACGTTGGTGCCATGTCAGGTTGGGGTACACTGCCAGCACAGGGTGTGATGCTGTGCACAGGTTTGCATGCAGGCTGGGCAATATCATGATGTATGTGTGTTATTCCTGTATATGTGCCCAGCTGTGTATGCGTATGTTCATTTTGTGTTGGCCCTTAGTCCTGGTCCCCTGACCTACATGAGATGTGTGCTCTTGGATGGTGAGAAGGTGTGCATTGTGAAGGGTGTGACTTTGTAGTGGGTGTGGGTGTGTGTGTGCCTCTGTATTGTAATAGACACACATGTGTCAGCCAGGACTTGTGTGCCTGTAGTTTGGATTGTCCTGCACCGTGTAAATGATTGTATGCACTTGTGTAAGTTGTCTGTTGTGCACTGTGCAGTGTGTTGGTGTGTCCATGCAGTTCTGTGTGACTCCTCCTTGTTGTTTTGGTCACTTATGATTGTGCAAAGTGTGTAACTTGCACATCAGTGTTGTGTTTGTTTGATCATCAATGTGTCTTGAGTGTGTTTGGTTATACTGTGTTGCCCTGCTGCTCCTCACTGGCATTGAGTTTGTGTTTGTCATGCATTGCAGGCACATGGTGCCTTTTCTACTCCTGTATGTCATGGTGTGTGCGGTGTGATTCCATCCCCTATGTGTCCCACTTGCGCCTAGCCATTGTGGGTCTGCACTCCCTCTAGTTGTATATGGTTCACCCCTTACATGTCGACTACTGACATGCAAGTCGGTTGACTTTGATGTCAGCTGTCCCCTTTTTTTCCATGTGTATATGCCTCCCCATCACTTCATTTGTGAGACCGTGCCTTGGGGTGCTGTTCTTGGACCAGGAGTGATGTTGCACTCTGGGCATTGCCCCAATGGTTTATGTGTGATGTTCTTGAGGTATTTATCAGTGAGTATTGCTCATGTGCACTTGGGCTGTGTGTGCTGCCCAGTGCTCTGGTGTAGGTGGTTGTGCTCTTGTATCCCAGAGTGGTGCATCCTGTTGTTGTTGTGTTTTATGTCTGTGTGTTGGTTGTGGGATTGCTTCACTTCCTGGGTGTGCTGTTGTTTTTGTGCTGTGCTGATTTGTGGTGTTTGTGTTGAGGTTGTGTCAGTCATGTCTGTGTGTAGCTGTTGTGCTTGGTGTGCACACACTGCTTGTTGTGCATCAAGTGCTGTGTGTATGTGGGCTTCACATTGCCTGATGTGCATCCCCTGATGTCCTGTGGTGTTTGATGATTTGTGCTTTCATGGGCATCTGTGGTTGGTTCGATGTGGCAGTGTAGGACTGTGCAGGTGTGATTTGTGGTATGTTGAGTGTGTATTTTGTTCTTGAGAGATGTTGCTGCTAGTTTGCGGACGATGTGTGTCCCGGATGCAGAGGGGGGACTTGTTGGCAGATGGGTAATGTGTGGGTGCCCTTGTGGATGTGTTGTGACCCCCAGCAGGGTGTCTATTGTGGAATTGGACCCTGTGTCAATCCGTGTGTTGTGTGTTGTATTTGTGCATTTGCGTACCTGCGGCGGCGTCCGCGGCGGCCCATTTGATGGTAGTGCTGTAGCAGGTACATGACTGGATGCATATGTAGAGCTGGGTCCATGGCGTTCATGACGTTCATGACCTGGTGGAGAGGACCGGGTCACTGCTTTCTCGCTCCGCTGTCGAGTTTCCGCAGTGTCTGGTTGGGCGGTGTCTCCGCTGCCGTGCGTCTGCCTGTTTGGGCTATCCTATTTTGTGGAGCGGGGCGGACATCATCCTGCACGGCGGCGAGTCTCCATCGGCTCCCACCACTGGGGTAGCAGGCGCACTTTGATGGTGGTGCGCGTCACTCCACGGATATGACCTATGTTACGCTGTACTAATATGGCAGACGTGAGAACCGCAGCTCGCAGGTGGAAAAGGGCTTCTTTCAGCCCCGCCAACACAGCAGTTGTGCCACCACCCGACATTCTAATGGACCTCTTACTTTAAATTTTTATTTAGTTGAGAGTAATCTGATTGAGAGTTTTTAGTTGCTGAAGTTTTTTTCGTTGATGTAGTTGGTTGTATTTGTTGGTTAATTTATGTACATACTTAGTTTTATATGTTTGTTTAATATTGATTCTGTCCTTGTTTTTTAAATTAATCCTTGTTTTGAGTTTTTTAGGTGGAGTTTTAGTGGTGCTATCTATGAAACTTAAAATAAAACATCTTAGTTTAAGTTACTTGTTTATTTTGATTATTTAGACTCTATTTTTATTGTGTTATAAAAAAAGATACTTACTATTTTTAGTTGATGAAGTTTCTTTCATTGATGTTGTGGTTTTGTTGACGTCTGTAGAAGTTGTTAAAAAAAAGAATTTGTTAACTATGTTTTTCTTTTTTTATTAAATGTATTACTTTTACATTCTTTACTTACTTTGTTGGTTAAGTCATATACTTACTTTGTTACTTTTTTTTGTAATGTTGATTTTATTGTTGTTCTGGACATAAATCTATGTTTTGAATGTTCTATGTGGAATTTTAGTGAGGTTTAATCTGTGAAATATAAAGGAAAAGATGTTATAGTTTTAGTGATTTTTTTGTAAGCACATTCTGTTTATTTATTTACAATCTTTTGTTCTTACCGTTAATGTGAGATTTACAGAATAGTTGTTTGTGTATTTCTTTTTCATTCTGTTTTCTGTCTTGCAAAGGATTGTACTTTCTCCGTGTTTGTCCGTTATACGGTAAATGTTGTGTCAATTAATTGATTGTTTTTATAGTGTTTATTTAATAGTTAGGGTTTTCTTTTGGTTTGTGATGGTGTAGTTTAAATGTATTGGTGGTTGAGAATGCTTTGAATCTTTTAGCAGTTACCTTTTAATTTGTTCAATATTTAATATGTTTATTTAGTGTTTGTTTTTATTTTGTTCATTATTGTTATTTAAATGTACATGTAGACAAAATCTGAGCTGTAAAGTAAATCTAAATTGAAGACTTTGCACCTGTTTCCATCACTTTTTGTGACACTGCACCGGCACAAATTCTTGACAGACCTGGTCTCAAGTGTCTAAATTTGATGGTCCTTTAACACACTAACCTCATCCATTTGAATAGTCACATGCGTTTATCCTATTTTATTGTGGTCTGTTCCTTTCTTTTGGTGAGCAAAGTGACCTACATGCAAGATTGTACATTGTTGTGAATTGTTCTTTAGCTGAACCACTGATACATGTTGATCTGTTGCTATGGAAGCTTGGGTAACACTAACTTATTATAGTATTAATATTTATCAGAGGAAGCATAGAAGAAAACAATAATGTCAATGAGACTGTGAGAAATTGGGTTCTTGGTTGAATGGGGTGTTAACAGTGCTCAATCAACAGCCACAATTCCTTTTAGCATGAACCACAAAAGTCCCTAAATTAACCTGTGCTTAACCCTCTGGTAGCTTGGCAATAAAGCAGTCAGGCTTAACTTAGAAGCAATGGATAAAGTATTTACGCAGCAGACAGACAGTACTAACGTGATAACATAACACAATAAAAATCCTCCTCTAATTTACAAAAATAGAGTGAATTGTAGTTTTGGTGAAAAATAATTTATTACAACAATCTAACTAGTAGAACCGGAGTTATGAATTTTTCAAGTTTAAGGTAATAAATAGTGCTGAAAAAATTAAAGCCCTAACTGTGGACATCTAGTCGCAGCAGACTAGGTCAAAGTAGAAAAATATGGCTATCCACAATGGAGTGCATCATATGCATAAAACGGATTGGGTCGCGTCTTCGGAAGAAACTTGAGGAAACTTTTCAGAGAAGGTAAAGTTCAGGGGGGCATGGCTGCAGGTGGTGTCCTCATCATTCCCATGAGACACAGGGCCAAGACTGATTTGCTTATGGCAGGTCTAAACTGGGGTGGCATTTTGAGCAAAAAAATGATGGCTTTAACCCAGATCTCTTGACTGGGGGTGAATGTTATGATTTGTTCTGCATTCCGCCCATCAATTGTGTGTCTTTTGCTTTCTCGCCCTAAGTGAGTCAGGTATGCCCAGACGTGGGTCCTGGGCTCACTGTGCCACTGGAATCAAGCACTCCCGGCTGAAGAGGGGTGAAATCCCGAAACCGGTCCTAGGATGCATGTTTCCGGTCCAGGGAGGACCTGACTTGGCAGTTTGGGCTGGACTGTTCACCTGAGGCACAGGGTCAAGACTAATTTGCATATGGCCAGGTCTAAACTGGGGTGGCATGGTGAACAAAAGAATGATGGATTTAACCCAGATCTCTTGCCTGGGGGTGAATATCTTGATTTGTTCTGCATTCTTCCCATCAATTGTGTGTCTTTTGCTTTCTCTTCCTTAGTGCACCAGGTACGCCCAGACAAGGGTCCTGGGCTCACTGTGCCACTAGAATCAAGCTATCCTGGCTGAAGAGGCGTGAAACCCCGAAAACGGTCGTAGGATGCTTGGTTCCGGTCCAGGGAGGACCTGGATTGGCAGTTCAGGCTGGACTGTTTCCCTGAGGCACAGGGTCAAGACTGATTTGCATAGGGCCAGGTCTAAACTGGAATGGCATGGTGAGCAAAATAATGATGTATTTAATCCAGATCTCTTGACTGGGAGTGAATGTTTGGATTTGTTCTGCATTCCCTCCATCAATTGTGTGTCTTATGATACTTCGAACGGGCCATCCGAGGCTCACAACACTCATTTGCTTGTTTCCAGTTGCAGCCTTGCTTGTGTGGGACTCGGTCACCCAGCATTGATCCAGTCAAGGTAGGAGAGGCCTGGTGCTGACGCTTTAAAAGCACAAAGGGACTCAAGCAGCACAGGATACTTCTAATAGAACATCCGAGGCCCTCAATGCCCAACTGCTTGTTTGTTCCTGTTGCAGCTCTGCTGGGGTGGGACTCGGTCCCCCAGCATTCACCCTGCTGTGGTAGGAGGGGCCTGGCACTGAAGTGCGACTCTGTTATTCTGGCATTGTAGGAGGGTCCTGGTGCTGAAGCTTTAAACGTGACAAGGAACTCCTGAAGCACAGGATACTTTTGAAGGGCCGTCCGAAGGACGAAGCACTCACCTGCTTGTTGGTTCCTGTTACAGCCCTGCTGGGATGGGACTCAGTCTCTCAGCATGCAACCTGTCATCGTAGGAGGGGTCTGGTATAGACGCTTTAAAAGCACCAAGAGACTTCTTCTAACAGAGGTCCGAGGCCTGCAACGCTCACCTGCTTGTTGGTTCTTATTGCGGCCATCCTGGGATGTATTGTATTGTATTGTAATTGCATTTATATAGCGCTTACTGCCCCTGACTAGGCGTCAAAGTGCTTTTTCGGCGAGTAGCACACTACTCCGGGATCCATAGAGGATTAGTGTTGAATTACATGCAAGTACATTTTAAGTGGTGGATAGGTTAGTCAGTTATTTTGATTTGGAATGATAGCAGAACGATAGAGGAGGAAAAAAGGTTTGTATTTGTATAGCGCTTGTTACCCCTGATGGGATGTTGAAGCACGCTATTCAGGAAGCCCATAAAGGATTAGTGCTGAATTAATATGGTGAAATATGAAAGTAATTTCAGTGGTGGATATTGCTCAGTTATTTGTAGTGAGAAGGATAGCCGAGAGATAAAAAGGTAAGAAAGGTTTGTTACACCTGATGTATGTTTCACCTGATGGATGTTTTCTTTTCTGGCGAGTAGAACGCCACTTCGGAACCCATAAAGGATTAGTGTTGAAAATTAGTATAGAAAAATATGAAGTCATTTGAGTAGTGGATATGTTATTCAGTTATTTGAGTAGAGAAGGGTAGGTGGCAGGATAGTGAAGGGAAAGACGTTTGTATTTACATAGCGCTGCTACCCATGATGGGGTTTTGAAACGCAAGTAGCACGCTACTCTGGAACCCATCAGGATTAGTGTTGAATTAGTATGGTGAAACACAAAAGTAATTTTAGTGGTGGATATGTTAGTCAGTTATTTGGATTGAGAAGGGTTGGGAAGGGGTAGAAAATAGGGAAGAGTTTAGAAAGGTTTGTTTTGGGGGAATGGTGTCAGAAAGAGGTGTCAGATGATGTAAGGAGGGGTAGAGTATGAGAGAGTCTAGAAAGGGTTATTTTGGTGATAATAGTAGTGGTATGGGGTTGGGATGAATGAGAGAGTGGATGTAGAGGATATATTGAGCGAAGTATAGGCTGAGAAATAGGGAGGTGCATTGGAAATGCTAAATTAGAAGAAAGTGATAAATATTTAGATCCATAGGTACATTGAAAGTATATAGATTCATAAAGGAGGTATGTATATTGGTCAGCATTTCTGGCCCTGGTCAGTCTCAAACAGGCTCAAACATGCAACTGCCCTTGTCCTCTCCGCCCTTAACAGGCTCAAAGAGGCAACTGCCTTTGTCCTCTCTGCCCTTAGCCTTGACGCCCGGGCTTAGATGCCCTAACCCTGGCCTTTTATAGCCCTAGTAATCAGGTGACCCCGTCAGCCAATGGGAACCCTAGTCCTAACACTCTCCAATCACAACACTAGCCCTAAAAATCTAGAACCAATAGAAGACCAGGACCTTCCAGCCAATCTTAGCCCTAGTCCAAGCATACAATCAGTTCAAAAATCCTGATCTCTACGTCAAATAGAGGCCCTAACCCTACCAGTAGTCCCAACCCAAGTACAAGCAACCAATGGCACAGGAAGCCCTAGTCCATACTTCCAATAGAAAGCCTATCCCTACTCTTAGTCCCACAAACTTCTCCAGCAACCAAACACACCAGAAGCCCTAATCGCTACTTCCAATTAAAGGTCTAACACTAGCCCTAGTCACACCCTAGTTCCAACAACCAATAACACAGGAAACCCTAATCCCTACTTCCAATAGAAATCCTGACCCTAGTCCTAGTGCCACCACTACATTGATTGAGTCACAGACCCAGAAACCAAACAGAACACTCAAATAACCAACCAATGAGGACACTAACCCTAATCCAATTGAAACATCAGATACAACCACCAATCAGTGTACACATATACCAACCACTAGCAGACCATATAAGGTCCAAGCAACCTCAAACAAGGTTTGCTGGCCAGGGAGTTGTAAGCTGTTTCTCTTGGGGGAAAGCAAGGGGGCTGGTTTCACTGGCTTGTGAACACAAAATGGTGGCTGGGGGTGCACTGTTTTAACATACAGGTCTTAGCACAGAGCAAATGAGAAATTTGGAGGGAAAACTGAATAGTCACCAGGAATGAGAGGGAAAAATACAGAGTTTGGACTGCAAATCCCACAATTCAACATGATTAAATGGAAGCAATCATGGACAGGAAAAACCACAAGTTTAAAACGACAATTTTAAACTATAACAACCACAGGCAAAGACAGTAATCGCAGAAAGGGAAAATTATTTTCTTGTAAACTTTTGTCTTGGGAAGAGACAGCACTAGTCTGCCTCCTTACCACTTCCTGGACTCTGCTCACTGCAATCTGGGGCGGAGTGTAACAGAACAGCCTTCCTTCAGAGGTTTTAAATAACCATTGAACTAAATAAAACGGTGAGAGACCCAGAACCCAGGGTACTGCAATGGAAAGAATAGCCCTGGAGTGTGCAACTCAGAATTATAGGTAATTAGTAAGCTCAACTTTCGAAAGTACACTGCACTTGGTCACCCTGCTGCTGATGGCTACTATCACACTTTCTGCAGATAATTGATATGCTGTAGAATCTTCCTACCTGCAACACTGCCACATGGCCCCCACCCTGTCGGTTTTATTACCCTGCTGCACTTACTCGAAGGCAAGGACGCAGGAGAGGAACCCAAGAAGCTTGCAGGACTTAGGAAACTCCAACATAAAAGGAAACAGTAGGATTTACACCAGGTATCCTGTTCAGGATCGATCTAATACATTTTACAGGTTTCTAACAATACACAGGGTGGAATGAGTGAGATTAGAAGGTGTGCTGGATTTGAAAGCCATATGAAGTCATAATATGATTGGTCGAGAAAAGTCGGACTTCTAACATTTTTAATTTCCTTTTTGAAGAAAATTACAACTGAAGGTTACTGGTCTCTGGATTATTGAAAGACTGTTGCACATTAGGTAGCCAATTAGGGTTTTTGAGGTGCTTCCACCAACAAGTTTTATTTATTAAAAGAAGTAGAATAAATCAATAGATTGGGTTATTTGAAATGAAAGTCTGCAATGCCTTTATTACTATTTAGGTTAACGCGCCCAGCATCTCTCAGCGGAATGGAATCACAGTTATGTTATGGATATTTGTAAAAATACACTATCACTCGCATGGGCATCCTAGAGTTGAGCAGGTGTGTGCACCTGGTCCGGCCTATGGTAGGCAGGCAGATTCAAGAGAAAAGGATGCTCTGATGTGGAGTGGGAGGAAGTTCCAAGTTTTAGGAGCGATGTAAGAACACCCATCCTCCTGATCTGGTTGGTGTATGAATGGGATGTGCACAAGTAGGAGTCCTGCTGAGTTGTCTGAGTGAATGTAGGAAGGAGATGCAACTGTTCAGGTATTTGGGCCCTAACTTTTGTAGTGCCTTGAATGTGTGTGTGAGGAGTATGCAATAAGCATGTTTGTGTATCAGGAGCCAGTGGAGTTCCCATAGATGTGGTGTGATGAGAGTTCTGAGAGGAAGTCTGAGGAGGAGTCAGGGTGCTGAGTGGGTTGTACTCTACTACCTTGAGTTGCATTGTGATCCCGGCTTAGCGGGAGTTCTTGCAATCTGGCTTGATGGGGACTAGGGCGGGAGTAGCAGTTTTTCTAGAGTTGCTTGGGGCCATTGGAAGATCTTCCTCAGCATCCTCAGAGTGTGGAAGCAGGATGCAGTGACAGCGTTTACTTATGCAGTCATATCGAGTTAGCCGGTGAGAATTTTTCTGAGGTTCCTGGCATGGGTGCAGGTCCAAGTAACTGATGGTTGTTGAGGTGGTCAGTGAGACGTCATTTGATTAGTTTCTTTAAGACCTTTACTGGGTATGGTAGGAGGAAGATGAGTCTAGTTGGAAAGCGTGGCTGGGTCAGCAAATGGCTATATGAGCAGAGATGTGATTGTGGCATGTTTCCAGGTGCCTGGGAATGTGTCAATGGAGGTGCTGAGGCTAGATGTAAGTGTTTTGCAGATCAGCAGGAGTCTTTTGGTGAAGGCGTGGTGGAGACAAGGGTCGGGTAGGGGCCCCAAGTGGATGGTCTTCATGGTAGCAGCGAGTTTGAGGTTGTAACTCTGGGGTAAAAGGTCCTGGTTTCCATGTGCAGCCATTATGGAAGCAGTGTTGCCACAGTGATGGGGTCTGGTTGAAGAGAGAAGTTTCCATACACGGAGTGAATTTTGTTATAATGTTTGAATCATTTCGAGAACTTGTTACACAAGTCTTGTGAGGGGGTGATGTTGCTGAAGGTTGCAGGATAAGCGGTGAAATATTAGATGATGGCGAAGATTTCCTTGCTGATTTTAGAGCCAGATCAATGCAGTCTGCAAGAGCTGTGTACTTGGTACCACCAGCAGATGTGGAGCACCATCTTAGAGTTGATTTCAAGGTGTTTTATATCTGTGATGGCTTGACTTGCTCTCCATTTGCACTCCAGTTGCTTGCAGTAGCATTACGACAGCCTAACTTCCTATGTGTACCAGATAGCCTGTAATCAGGCTCTTGCTGTTGGAATGTACTTGAGGGTAGTCAGGGTGTCTGTGCATGCACTATATTAAGCTATTGAGGTTCATGATGGCTTTTGGCAAGTTGCTGGTGTTCTTGGGACGGTGCGTGGAGAGGGAAGAACCTAACTCCTCTCTGTCCCAGCTGCAGAGTGCGGTTCCAGCGGTGTTAAGTCTGCGTTAGTGCGGGATGGGTATGCTGAAACTGACATGGGCTTGGTCTGTCCAGGTCATAGTTGCTGGCTTGCTGACTATGATTTTGCTGATTGAGGAGAAAATCAGGTCGAATAGGATTCCGGCAGTGTGGGTGGGTTTGGTAGCGTGCTGGGTGAGGCTAAGGTTTCAGAGGTTTTCTAGAGTAGGGCAGTTGCAGTCTTCTATGTGAAAGGTATGGCCACTGAGGAAATGCCGGTGCTGGAAATAATGAGGGGTATGAATAAATCTGTGACAAAGCAGACGTGAAATTCACCCTGTAATTGTAGGAAGGCGGGCCTGCTGCTGACGCTTTAAAAGCACCAGGGCACTTCCGCCGAGTGTGATACTTCTAGCAGGTCATCCAAGGCCAACAACTCTGGTTTGGTTCCTGTTGTGGCCTGCCTAGGTGGGACTCAGTCCCCCAGCAGTCTCCCTGTCACCGGTCGAGGGGCCTGGCACTGATGTTTTAAAAGTGCAAAGGGACTCCCACAGCGTGGGACAAGGGCAGGTGCACACAGGCAAAGCAACAGCAGACCTACTCATGCCCGTTAGAAATCCGGAGGAGGCTGGGCTGCCCCCCCCCCTCTTATTTTGGAGCTTTCCTAGTATGAGGTATGCGCTTTGACTTCTTAGCGTAGAGGCGAGAAAAGGAGTTTACAGCCACAATGGGAAAGAACAAATTATGAGGTGACCCAGGTACTGCAACGCCCCCTCCTGGACCAACTTTACTCAACAGAACGATTCAGCGCACATTGGCCAGTATTATTAATGATATAGATCATACAGACAGGAGGCTGTCTTTTACAGCGTGGATGGGCTGGGCCATAAAAACAACACTCTTACCTTCCCTTGTTCTAGTACTTTAACGATGAACACTTCAGATCACTCAATTTTGGTTTCTCCTGTACCTAATGCAGGTGTTACACACCAGCAATGAGTTCTCACTCCCTTGATAGCCCACATCCTGGTGTGGAAGGTAAACGCAAGAAGGGTTTAAATGGACCCAAACAAACAAAAATGTTTCCAAGAGTATTCAGCTCCCATCGTGCCCTACTGCTGCCTTGGACAAAGCAGAAGCCCCCTCCAACTTTATTACTAGCAAGGTAAGGGGGGATGAGGAAGATTTGGACGTTGGCGGTTCAAGGAAATTCTCTTGAGATGGTTTGCCCAAAATTATGGAGTTTCTACAGGCAAAACAGCTATTTTCATGACTGGAAACCGTAGACCGTGGATTATTGGACCTTAAACATCTAAGGGACATTCTGGAATGAGGCTCTTGTGCTTCAGCCATGGCAGTTATGAAAAGGATGGTTCTCAAACCTCACAACAAACTAAGGGGCATATAATCAAGGGGGTTTATCTCCGCTTTTTTGGCTTTAAAAGCCAAGAAAGCGGAGATAAAATTATCTCCCTATTACCTAGCTGTCGCTAACACCAGTCAGCAATAGCTAGTAGGAGATAGCGACCATCTTGGGCCCCACTTTGCATGTCAGTGATATTTATCACTAATGACATGCAAAGTGTGCGTGCCAAGATGTTAGCGACTGAAAACAGTCTCTAACATCGCTATCTTCTATTACCAACTTTTGGAGATATTCGCACTAACACCTGCCCTGAGCAGTTCTTAGCCATGTTATCCAATGGGAGGTGGATAACATGGATAAGAGCATTAGCTTGCTAATGCATGAATATCGCTGACTTTTCAGCGATATTCATGCATTGTGGCCGATTTTTATTGCATTTCCGATAAACCTTGGTAATACCAAGGTTTATCTGCGATAAAAATCGCCGCAGCTCAGCGTTAATTTTTTCACGCTAACCAAGCAATATCGATAATTATCGCTATTGCTTGGTAATATGCCCCTAACTTACCTAGGCAACCCTCATGCAGTTGCTCATTCCCACTTCAAGACCTACACCACGCTTTGGCTCAAATACCCATGTAAATTCATTTAGTTAAGGGAGCATCGCAAAAGGTAACAGTTGCATTCAGCCTGAGGGGCAGCCCACAAATATGGGGCAGGTTTTGGGAATTGGAGAAAATTCAGCTAGGGATTGGTAAACCGACTGGTAATAGACCTTCCTCCTGCCTCCTGCCCATATGTGATAGCCCTCTAGGGAGGTCCCTGTTTGCGGAACGACCAAAAGTAGACGTATGAAGAGTTACTCAATCAGGCTTTGAATTGTCTAGGATGTCGCAGAAATTTTCCATCCACATAGGCCAACAAGATTTTGTTGACAAGGAGGGTGGGTTGAATTAGAACTGGGCCTGTGGATCAGCAAGGGGATTGTATTTTTGTCCACTTCAGAACACTATTTTTAGGTAAAAGTCTGGTTTTTGGGCATATGAGTTCTTAGTTTCAACCCAGTAATATTGCTATTCTGCCCCTGGTCTATTTTTATAAACCAGACCCTAGAGCTGTCCGGGTCTCTACCTGGATGCCTAATCCGTTAGGCAGAGAGTTATCAATAGACCCAATAGCATCAAACATTTGCAGTGCCAGCTCATTTTGGATCCGCACGCATAATCAGTTTGATGCTTTTGCATATATAGACTGACTTAAAAGGGAAGAGGCTGGCTCCTTACACATGGCTGCTGGTCAAAGTGTGAGAGAAAGCCAGCACAAAAAAGTTTTGAAAAGGGAAGCTCAGTTCTCTGGGGACTCATAACAATTAGGAAGCACTTTGTTTGAATGTTTCACGCAGCAACGCGTCGCTTTTCATAAATGTGGCCCAGTATGTTTATTTGCCCAAAATGAGACAACTTACAATACAAGTATAGCCGTCCACTGTTTTGCCTCTGGATTTTAAGCAATCAATGCCTGTCCTACTGTATTCTCAGTCTTTAGATAATTTTATTGTTTCTTGCTATTTATCATGGTTTTTAGCAGGGGCGTTTCATTATTATTCATGAAACTGCATTTTAAGAACTGGTAATTACTTTAAGTGGTGATACTGAATTGTTTTCATTGTACTTTTATGACTTGCCATTTCAAAATGAATAAAGTTATTTTGAATTGAATAAAGTCGACAAATTATTAACTGAACTATATCTTGCTAAGCGGTAATGTGACATAATAAGAGAACAAGAGAAGGAATACGTATTTCTAGAGTTGCGAAATCAAATATTAAACACTGATGTATGTTGATTATCTATGTTAGCTAGAACTTTAATTAGTAAAATATAGCAAAACTTCAATCTTAGTTGATATTTCTATCAGATTTCCTCAAATGAAATATCAGAAAGCAAAATAGATTTTACTATGTATTGTGAAGGCTGTGCGTTAATGTGGAATGTCATCTTTGAGAAATGATTCATGAACTTTGCAGAATAACCTTTGCTTGTAGGAGAGCGTGCAGTGCATAGTTTATAGTGCATAGCTTTCTAAATTCAAGCCGAATTTTACAGTGTAGAACAGATTAATCAATAATGTTTGTTTTTGCAATGTTCTGCTCTCAGCCTAGTCTTTGCCTGTTTAATCTTATATGATATATTCCAATGAACCTTACATCATTCAGCTTGTCTGCTTTATGTTCAGAAAGATGTGTGTGACAAATGGATATTCTCTGTCCTTTGTTTTAAAAGCTTTAATAGGCTCTATCCATCATTCCTTAAGAGGTTTAAACATGGACACCAAATACTGTATTCCACAAAATGACCAGATTACATAAACACTTTCAGGTGTTAGATAAAAAAAGATCTAATTTCAAAAGTGTTCTTTTCCTTGCAATTTGCTAGACTTTTGTACTTATCTTTGACATCTTTGCAGAATATGTATAGATCCTGAACATCAATATCACCCTTTTAGTGGTTCTGGTAGCTATTTCATTTCCATTTTTTACACTGATCATATTTTTTGTGGCATTTGCATTTTTACAGCTGTATGAAAGTATCAGCTTTCCCTAGAGTAAATAAAAGGGGTTTCAGTGTTTCCAATTTACAAAACCATGTATATGTTTAAATCCCCCAATCTTTGTTAATGACAATGCAATTTAACTGTAGATACATTTATTGTAAGTTTTGAATAGTGCAATAAAGCAAACTTTATTCTCAATTTCTTCGTTTAGCTTTTACCAGGCCAAGGTTACAGACACACACATTGAAAGTGATTGGTGCCATGGTGCTTGCCTTTTTGTGGTTTGCCTATAGATATATTGTTTAGGGTCTTTGAAAGAGGCACTGCCGCGGGACAGCCAAGCCACCCGCCTACCAGACCACTTTTAAGTCCTACCACTTTTAAGTCGTATCCTGGTGAGCAGCAGTGAGTCTCTGTGGTGTGGGAGTGTTGCAGCAGCGGCCCGGCCACCGTTGCACCACCACAACTTATAATTAGGCTCTCAATGTTCAAGTTATTCTTGAAGATAGTATTATTCAGACATACTCTATAACTGACCCACTACAAATTGGGGATTACAACAGAAGAACATCAAACAGGTTTATCCTGTCTAAATCAAATGCAACCTTTCTTCTCTCTTCACATGCCTGTACATTGTAAGCTTGTAAGCAATGTAACAGAAATGTAACTAGTAGTGCTGTGTCATATTCACAGTAAACAAATGAAAATGTCAAGAGCAGTACCACTGTTGCTTCTACTATTATAATTACTAATAATGCATAAACTACTAATACTACTGCTGCGACTACTAATGATAATAATAATACTGACAAAACAACAACACTAATATAATTAATATTACCATTATTAATAGTAATAATAATAATAATAATAATAATAATGTTATGCAAATGTGCAATATCTAACAATAGGTGCTTCATCACAGTATTTATACATAAACGAGGATCTCTTGGGATTATTCAAATTCCACATGTGAGTGATTCTTTGACTTGCCTGGTTGCAGTAACTAAAATAAATATCTTACAATTTGTACTAAACGAGAAAGCATTTGATATGTTTCATATTATTAACTGAGGACTAAAAAGCATTTCGCACAACAGTTTATATGGATTTTTACTGTGTCCGGAGAATATTTAGAATTTCGAAAAAAGCGTCAAGGGTCCTCCCATAATGCAAAATGCCATTGAAAACACTTTGGGCCTTATTATGAGTTTGGTGTGTGAGTGGGACCTAACAACTCCAGCATCCACCAAACCCCTGTGAGCATCACCAACCAGATTTGACTTTTTTTATCACTGGCAGGCGGTTCTTCAATGGTCCCACAGCGGTGCCTATAATAAAGGCACCGCAATGGGAATGCCATGCCCAGAGGCACAAGAGAGCCGTATCGGCCCCCCTTTGTTTACTCACCACCACCTTTTTCATGGTGGGTCCACCGGTGTGAGAAGTCAGCAGGGAGGGAAACTCCTAATACGCTTAGCGGGATGTAGAGGTCCCCCCAAGCATATTGCTGCCTCAAGACTGCTGCAAGACCACCAGGGATTGTGGACCACTGGTGGCAGCAGTGGCCCCATGGCGGTCCGACCACCCTACTTGTAATAGGGCGATTGGATTACCGGTGCAGTGGTAGCTGCACTGCCACATTGAGTCTGGTGGTCCATCGGACCACCAAACTCATAATAAGGCCTATATACTGGGGGCTATGGCTTTTAGTGAACTTCTCAAGCTATCAGATGCAGCATATATGATGTTACATACCATCCACCAATGTCTGCACATTATTTCCACCTTGTGCGGAAGCCCTAAGAGGTAACCAACTCCTGGGTACTCTACAGGAAGTGTTTGTATTTTATATGTTAATTTAATCTAGCAGCAACAGTTTTATTTTTAAAATATGCATAGCTACTGGCTAGTTGAAACCATTTTAGGATGTAAAACACCGTCAACAATTTTGAACATTGTATTTCCAAAAGGAAATACATCTGAAAAAAACTAAAGCCCAATGTTCTGAAAAATCAACCTATTATTATGACTTTAATGTTAACACTTTCAACTCAAAAAATATAATCTTTTATTTTGTATAAAAGTTGCTGCTTATTGTGCTGCTTTCCATTTTATTTTATTGTATCAGTAACACAGAGAGCATAATTCCCATTTACGATTAATAAAATAGCAACTAATTTAGTGGAAAGTATGAAGAGTGTTATAACCTAACATATATCTTCTAAAGGCTTGAAGAGCTTGGCTAAAGTTCTGGAAGAACAGATCTTTGCGGAGGCTGGGTATAAAAACTAATGAACCCATTAAAAGTCTTAAAAATACATATGATGTAAGGTTTTTTCGACCATGTCCTTTCAAGTGATAAGAAATAAACTTCTGTGGCAACCATGGAAACTGCATGATTGGGTGCAGCATTCTGTTCTAGAAATAGCTTTCACAAATTCCACTTAAAAAGTAACATTTAGCTCTGAATCATCTCTGTGACTATTGTTCAAAAAAATATCCCTGTCTCCTATGTCAGTTTTTTTAAAGAGATGTAGTGCCTACAAGAATATGGACATCCTTATGGCTTTTTCCGTCCTATTCAGGAGATGAAGAGAAGGGCCCAAATGCCCTGGTCTCTTTATGTCGCTAAGAAGTGCAGGGTAATTACCCTAAAATAAATCAGCCACCAAAGGGGCGATCATCACTTCTAACTATTTAATTGATGTGTGCAGCCGACTGGAATGGAAACCACTCTTGCACGCAAGTCACCGCCTTTTCTGGTGGTAACAGGTCTGTCACATAAGAATCTTATACTCTGCCCACTGAAGAGCTTTCAGTTGCTCATTGAGTGCAGACAAAGAGCTGTTTGGGTATTCTGGAGTCAATATGCATCATCAGCAGAGATAATTTATACACCTCTTCTCCGAATTGTGGGGCATATTACCAAGCATAAGCGATAATTATCGCTATGCTTGGTTAGCGGCTATTATTTTATCGCCATGCATTGCCTATTTTTATCGCTTAGGAGCCTTGCTATTATCAAGGTTTATCTCCTAAGCGATAAAAAACGGCTGCAATGCCTGAATATCACTGAAAAGTCAGCGATATTCATGCATTACCGAGCTAATGCTCTTAGCCATGTTATCCACCTCCCATTGGATAACATGGCTAAGAACTGCTATGGGGCAGGTGTTAGCTTATGGAGATATTCGCGCTTAGCGCGAATATTTCCAAAAGTAGGTAATAGGAGATAGCGATGTTAGCGACTGTTTCCAGTCGCTAACATCTTGGCACGCCCACTTTGCATGTCATTAGGGATAAATATCACTGACATGCAAAGTAGGGCCCAAGATGATCGCTATCTCCTACTAGCTGTCGCTACATGGTGTTAGCAACAGCTAGGTAATAGGGCGATAAAATTATCGCCGCTTTAGCGGGAAAAATTCCTGCTAATGCGGCAATAAGGCCCTTGGTAATATGCCCCTGTATGTCAACCAGATCCTTCGATTGGCATATATGACATCCAAGGGCTTTAATACTCGAAAACAGTATATTTGACAGTATCCTTTTCTATTTCCCCACTTCGAACTCAGTGCCACTCAGGTGTTTCCTATACATATTCTTCTCATGATGCCATTAAAGTAGTTGGCCATTGTCAAGTCAAATATCCACATTATTTGTCTCGGAAAGTACTAGTTCAGTCAGTCAAGGTTTTCTCAACAATAAATGACATCAGTATATGTTTTACCCTTGCCTTCTTGAACAAGTTGTAAGCCTCTTGATGTTGTCTAGCTGTCTCTCTGGTACAAATCTCGACTGGTTCAGGAGCGCGAGTCTCAGTAGTAGGGTTCCAGTCTATTGACTAGGATCTAGAAGTAGATCTTTGCATCAACATTGTGGGATTGATTACAATGTCGGGCATAAACTTTCACACATATAAACACCCTCCTTTTTTCAGTTTGGGTGAGATTATCATGACCTTGGTTTTTGTCACATTTATCTTCAAGTTGTTAGTTCTACAGTAAACAGCAATTGTGTTGAAGAATCTCTGCAGCCCAGTGGGAGTCAAATCAAAAAGCACAGTGACGTCAGCGTACTGGAGCACTTAGAGTCTAGTGCTGGCAATTTTGGAATTAAATAACCCTCTCCATCTCCAGAAGAGCTGTCAGGTCAGCCAGCTACTGGTTGAATAATAAAGGTGCTAATATACAGCCTTGCTTTAGGCCTTTGTAATGATTTGTCCATCCAACACAGACTTTTATTTTGACCCAGGTATCAAATAATGCCTTGATGGCTTTTGACCAGAGTCTCAATCCTAACCCACTATCAAAGGTAGTTTGGAAGTCTATAAACCCAGAGTCGAGGGCCTTGCCCTTTAAGGCCAATGTTACTTTGCTCGGGCAGGAAATACAGATGAGGTTAACTTCAATATGTCAACCCTTTTGAAAGCCTGTTTAGTTCAGTGGAATTAGCTTGCTTCCCTCTGCCCAGGTTTGGAGCTCCCTGTTTGACATTCTGTCAAAGCACTTGCCTGCCGTGTCAAGGAGCACCATCAGGCGATAATTCTCTGGGCATGATCAGGAGTCTTTCTTGTGTAAGAGGACCAGTAATGAGCCCCTCCGTTACACTGGGATTGTGGCCCTCAATAAGTACTCCTGAAATAAGGGGGCCATTACTGAAGCCTCTCGGGTTGGGGCCAATTAGTATACTGCAGCCAGAATGCCACATGGACCAGGGGCACCTCTTGGGCCAATTGCTTTGATCGCTGTCGTCATTTGGTCCAGTATTATTGATGTCATATTAGCATGGGCTGTGCTTGATGATGTTGTTGGCCTATTGGTTTTCGGTTGAGGTACCTCGATCTTGCTTTTTTCAACTGCGTGTTCTCTGTATAGGCCTTTAATGTAAGATTCCCAGGCAGAGAGGACAATATCGACACAAGTTTCTTGAGGTTTTGGGATTGAGGTTTTGTTACTCAATAGCCAGAATTTCCGCTGATTTCCTCTGATCCTTGGATTTTATAATCTCATGCAATTCGACCTACCTTCTGGCCTCCTCCTCCTTTTTTGGAGCGTAGAGAACTTTCCTATATTTTAGAATTTTCATGCAGCCTGGGTTCTCAACTACCCGTTCTCCCCCTTTTCACAGCTAAGACTTTTCAGAGCTTTATTTCATTTTAGGTTTAATTCAGCTGTTTATTTCTTACTACTTGTTAACAAGCCCTTATCCTGCTCTGATTCATCGCTACTTGCATGCTTCATTGAAAACCACCTTGCATCTTTAAGTGGGTGATAAAACACCCTAGAGGTTTGATGTTAAGGTTTGTTTTCATTGCTTGTTTTCAAGGGTGCCTCTAAAAACAGATCCACACGTGCTCCTCGCTTGTCTTGGTCGTCCATATTCCACCTTACCCTATTGATGGGGTCAAGATTGCCTTGCCACCCAATAAGGCCAGCTCTGGGGAGACCTGGTGAGGGTACCAGTGCTTCGATGTTAGGAATGGCAACATCACTAGCCAGGATCAAGACAACTTCAAGTTTGCTTATATGTTGGAATTGGAAGTGGGCTAGAGACACTCAATAATAGCCCGGGGTTGCCATCCTAAAAAAGGATTAATGCGTTTAGGCAGCTAAAATATCTGGCATAATTCTACCATTTAAAATGCATAGGCCTAGCGATTTAGTGATGTGGCTCGTGCTTTGCCTTGCTTGTTGCACCTTTGGTATTGTGTTTTATTGGCAGTATGGCCCAGGTTTTGTTGCCTAGGTCTATCAAGCTGCTGTTCAGTTCTGCACACATTAGGTTGGCATTAAAGCCTCCCAAGAGAAGCCACATATCATCTGAATGTAATGCAGTGAGGTCCTGCAGTAATGGGAGCAATGATGCAAGGGTTGATTCTCTTCTTGACTTTTTGAGGTGGAAATAAATAAATGCACCCTATGATGAGAGAGATCCTTGGCCTCGCTTGTTCGCTGTTGTCCAGGGTTACTTTCAGAACGATGCAATCCCCATTCCCTGTAATAAGCACAGTTGTTGTTACCATTAGATGGTTTTTCACATAGATTGACACCGAACAAGCGGCATGTCCCTCTGCCTGTGAGGCCATTGCAGGAGTTGAATATGCTGTATAGCCTGGCCAGGGAGATGAATTGAGGGCCCATTTTTCTGAAGCGGAATGATATCATGTCTCCTCAGCTCTTTGATGGCTGCATTCTTGCTTGTAGAGTCAATTAGACCTCTTATATTCCACAAGCTGATTTTCAAACTGGACCCCATTGTCTGATTGAGATGCTGGGGCATCATCTGCTAGGATCAGGAGCTTGGTGCACTAGGTAGACATGCCCAATCTATGGGTGTTGTTTGTTGTACTGTGCAGTGGCAGTCTTCCCCTATTCTACTGGTCGTTATTGTTAGCTACCCTTCTGCGACATCCTGGGGTTGGTCTCCCTTTTAAATGCATTTTAGCTGGGTGATTCAACTGCGGCTCTCGATCTTGTGGGCTTTGGCATTGTTCACGACCCTACTGAGGGCTTGTCTGAGGCTGATGAGCTTTTGTCATTTGGTTGGGTTGTCTGTCCTGCGGGGAACAATGGGTCAATTTTCAAAGACAGTTCTGGTTCCATCCCTTTTTCCAGGGTTGGGGTACCTTTCACTATGGCTTCCACTTCTTCATTATCTGCTTCTTTTTGACTTGGTTTGTGGTCCCCAGCATCACTGGCAGGTTCTTCTAGTCTTAGTTTGGGGTCCCCCTTATCTTCAGAGATGGGCAGATCAATTTTTCCATTCAGCTCTTGTTTTTCTGGCTGCAGCCAATGCAAGTGGTTTAATCTTCTGTTTTTTTGTTGCCTGTGTTCAAACTTTTTCAGCCTTTTCTTGTTTTTCCTCAACAAGGGTGCTCCCCCTGCATCCAGTGTATAAGGGCCACTACTTAGGTTTTTATTTGTGATTAATTTATGCACTCTTGTGATCCTCCGTGCTGGGCAAATCTGGTGCTGGGCACTTCCAATACTTGGATGGTCGAACAGTGGGGTGAGATATAATTGCTGCCTCCTTGTTTCCAGAGCTGCATTCATCAGACTTGGCTCTTTCACTGGAATTACTCTTTGGGGAAGCTACTGTTCCTTGGGTTTGATGGCAGTGTTGTTGAATCAGGGCATTTCTAAAGCTTGGGGCAATGGATTCCCTTTTCAAACCTCAATCAGAGAGGTCATAATTTCTGGCACGGTTCATAACTTTTCTAACAGAGGCCCCCATGCACATGGGTCTTGGTTCAGCTTGATTAGTACTCAGTTCTGACCTCTGCCAATTAGGTTATTTAGACCGTCCAGTTTGCAATTGATCCTTCTTCTCTGGAGGCACCACCGCAAATAATTGTCAGTTGTTTCCAAAGTATCCAGGAAACAATAAGGGATGAGCTATTTGTCAACTTAAAAAACAAGACTAAGTCCCCCACTACGAGATGGTTCGACACCGCTTGTCGGAAGGCACTTTCATCTCTCAAAGAAGCCCTGCGTAAACCTACGAGAGACCCCCAGGAAATTTCTTACCTGAGAAAAATATACAACTCTGCAAGGCAAGACCGCAAAAAACAAATCAAACAAGATCTTTGGTTACGTTTACACGATAGTGCCCGAAGAAAAGACAGCACCTCATTCTGGCAAATCATAAGATCTCCTTTCTTGGCCAATAGCACAGACACTGAACATCTTGACGTGGCAATAACCGAGGAAGACTGGGTTTCCCACTTTGCAAAAATCTTCGGAACACCCTCAGACTCCGCAGTAGATAATCTAACACACGAGGTCCAGCCGATGAGAAACAACATCTACCCGATTAAGATATACTTCCATCTTAACGAAATTACAAATGCAATCAGGGCTTCTAAAACTGGCAAGGCCCCCGGCCCTGATGGGGTTCCAATGGACTTGTTCCTCCACAATGTAGACTTTTGGTCGCAGATAATCACCCGGGTTATGTCAGCAGTAGCTTCGATCGGCCTTTTCCACTCATGGTCAACTTCAATCCTCTTACCCATTTTCAAAAAAGGCGACCGCAACGATCCCGCCTGCTACAGACCAATCTCCCTTCTGGACTCCATGGGTAAGATTGCAGGTCGAGTACTCCTTGACCGATTACAATCTTGGGCCCGGGAGAATAACATCATAACCGACCTGCAATATGGTTTCCAGAAGGGGCTCGGGACCGAGGAGCAGGCCCTCAATCTTGTTCTCCTGGCTGGTAAATACGTTCACGCCAAAGGAGGTAACATCTTCCTCGTTTATGTCGACCTAAGTGCGGCATTTGACTGCGTCCAGCATGCGAAACTCTGGCAAATACTAACCAACCTCGGTGTGGATCCCCCGATAATAACTTTTCTACGAGAACTCTACACAAATGCTGTAGGCCGAGTACGATTCGGTACCAGCGGCGAACTGTCACGACCATTCCAAATAACGAAGGGAGTAAGACAGGGATGTGTACTGGCTCCCTTACTGTTCAACCTTTATACAAACGGGCTTGAACAGGCTATGCTGGAAGGGAGCCAGGACCTCCCCCAGATAAACCATCGCCCGATACCCACACTGTTGTATGCTGACGATTCAGTCATTCTAGCACGGACTTTAAACCAACTCCAGATACAAATCAACAAATACGCAGCATTCATGGATTCACTTGGTCTCAAAATAAACATCAAGAAAACCTTCACAATGCATATCGGTCCCAGGATCAAAAATCTCCAAACCAATAATGGTTGATAACAACAAACTGGAAAAAACCCCGGTCTACCAATACCTGGGTAGCCTAGTGGACGATGCAATGAATTGGCGAAAGGCAATTGAAGCCAGGCATCTCCATTTCCGTCGTGCAACATCAGCACTAACCTCTTTCTCGAGGAAATTGGGGAAACCAGCTCCACCTGAACTCCTGACCATATACTATGCAAAATGCCATAGTGTGGCCACCTATGGAGCCGGAATCTGGGGCCATGGACGTATCGACCAGCTACAGGTCACTGAAAATGCTTTTATAAAATACATTTTAGCCCTCCCTCAAAGTTCCCCGATACTAGCCTCACACCGGGAGCTCGGCATGGAATACATCATTGACACCATCCGATGCCAGCCTATCTTACTGTGGCATCGAATATGGTGCAACCCCGAATGTCACCTAACCCGCTCCCTCATCACTGACTGTTTAGCCCTGACAAACTGGCGAGAAATCCAGTGGCTAACTTTTTTAAAGACCTGGATCGCGAGTCCTACTTTGAAGAACCTCCCTCAGTGGAAGACCTTTCCAGGAAACAGTTAAAGCTAATGTGCATGGGCCATCTGAGGGATCTACGGAACCAGGCAGAGATCATTAAACCACTAAACAAAAAAATTTGTGCCCAACAGTCTGGAAAATGCATACAGCCCTATCTGACGTACTTTTTATCTAATCATGAAAAGTTCTTATTAACAAGACTACGCTTTAATATCTTCTTCCGTTTAGTTTCATTTCCGGAAACGCATAACTGGTCGCGCAACTTGATGAACTGCCCCTGTGACGGAATCTCCCCACAATCCACGATCCACGTTGTCCTTTTTTGCAAATATTATAAACTACCAAGGAAAACGTGGATTATCCCGATTCTCCGAACCAGTGGATACAGACAATCCTATCCAGCATTTCTTTACTTGCAATCTCTAAAATCGTTACACGAAGCTAAACTTATAGTGACTTTCCTTAAAGCAGTCTTAACAATACGTCGCAATGTTTCTAGTTAAACCAGAACTGTATAGAACTGTAAAAACTATTTTTCTACTTTAATGTCTTTTCTATTGTGACTTAATTTTTCTTCCTCATGTGCTTAAAATTTTTTAGTATGTACTTTTTATGATTATTCAAACTGATAATCGAATAAAAGTTGATGAAACTGAAACCTTGTGATTAGGGTGGCAATGTTCCATAGTTTAGGTATTTGCACTTCCACTTCTATTTTATCTGCATGCTGCGGTACAGCATCAGCCATATTGACTAGTGTTTTGTTAATGTTTGTCATCACCTCTGTTAGTTGCAGCATTGTAGGTGGCTTTTTCACAAAGTCTGACATAGGGTCTAGCTCTTTCTGATGGATGAAGCATGAGCTTGAGAAGCTCAAAAACCAGCTGGACAAGGAGCACATTGGTGGGAGGGCCTCCCCAAGAGGTTCTACACCTATTGGTGATTGAGGCAGGGATTATGGTGGTACTGAGGTAATCGAAATTTTTATGGTCAAGTATGTCCCCTAACGTGTATCCCAACGTCTCCATGTACGTGCTTACAAGTACATGTAATTTCCCTCCATGACCGAATATGAAGACGTAAATACATTTGCGTCCAACGTTAACATGTCCTCTTTCAGATCCACCATGAATGGATCGATAATTCAGTTCCTAACCATGCCATGCCAACGTCTTTACATGGTACACTTTTACGTTTTTCCTGGCTCTGCCGAGCCAGGCCCTGATTTCTGTCTCCGAGCCCTTTCTGCTTTCTGCCTCCTGCCTCTGAAAGCTGCAGCATGGACACGTATCCCTGACCTCTGCCTTACTTCCTGCCAAGCGAAGCTGTGCCTGGCTTAAACTGGCCTGCCTGCCAAGACCGTATTTTGCCTTCAAGTTATCTGTCCAGCCTCCTCGAAAATACATTCCTGTCCAGTGATTTAGGTAAACATCTCCACGGCTGCAGAGCAAAGAGCAAGCCTTCCTGTTTCCATGCAAGTAATCTACAGTTCCCGTTGCCGTAGTAGGCCCATGGCCCCTGCACGTAGACACATATGCACGCACTAGCATTCAGTATAGAATAGCCTCTGCCCGAGAGACCTTTTACTCCAGATAATACATCCTCCAAACATAAGATACCAGATATGTTATAGGTCCAGGTCGTTCTGACATCCCAGACTTCTGTCTCCTCTACTAGTGTTAAAGTTCTCCCCAGTTACACGACTATGTCACGTCATGCTAGCTGCGCGCGCATCCGCACTTTCTGCTGATCCTGCAACTTTCTCTATGCACCCACCCACATGTGACGATTCTTGTGACGTTTTTCTGACATGTACAGTGCACGCCTCCGTGTACGCCTATTACACGCCTTCTTTCACGCCTCCAGTTACGCACATGTGTTCTTATCTCGCTCTTTTTCACCTGTTACGCCTACTGTATTGGATTCAATTATGTTACTTTACTATATATAATGTGTAATGTTAATAAAACGTTGACTGTCCCTTCCCGAACCCTAGTGGTGACGGAACATGATCTCCAACCTCGAGGTTTTCCATTAAAACCCGTATGACTTAGATACCACGGACTCTGCCTCTCATTTTTATGAGCTGTCCTGTAATGATAATTATACGGAAAAATTGATTAGGTAAATTTATTTACCACATAATTTGGCGCCCGAATAGGGACCCCTCCCCCACCCCACGCGCCGGCGATGCGTCGCAGGCCTTGCCCCCTGCCACAGCCGTGACGGACACCTATGCTCATCTGCAGGTTTTCCTGTATCTCCCTCAGGCCTACGGAGGTGACGGAGACTGCGGTCGACATCCAGACGAGGCGGTGAGGAGTGCGGAGGATCCCGACCAGAGCCCAGCCGAGAGTAGCAGTGTCCGAGGTATCCAGAGGCCCACCTGTTCCGAAGTGTCGAGGCGCATGCGTAGTAGCAGTACCAGTAGAAGTCCAGTCCAGTCAGAGGCCTTCAAGTTCAAGTTCAAGTATTGCTCCCGGTGAGTACCGTTGCTAGGGACGCATCTAGACGGGTGCATTAGTTTGTGTCCGGTCAAGACAGGTCTGGGTACACAGTCCTGGTCCGTACGTGTTCACTTAGGTGAGCGCGGTATGACGTGTCTCTTTATGGGACCGGTTTGTACTGTTTAGCAGTGCATCTAGTAATTCAGTGATTCAGTGATTCAGTATTCGAGCCTTCTAGCATTATCTCACGTGATTCCAAGCATTGTGTTTTATGTACTAGACAGTATCTATTCGAAATGTTTTAATGTGTTTCATGTCGTGGTATGAATGACTGTTTGCTTTTCATTGCTGTGTTTATTGTGTTCGAGTCAAAGTAAAAATGCCGTTATTTTCAAAGTTACGTCAGATAGGAACTAGGAAAGGGATACTCGAAGAAGCAGTTCCTGTCCCGCCTAGGGACACTCCAGGGTGTTTTATGTACCACAAGCACGGCTTAGACGCTGTGTTGTATTTAGATTTGTGGGTGGACTATACTAAGAATCTTGAAGAGAAGTTTAGATGGCCTGTCTCAGGGACATGGGATGCTGAGTGCATCATGAGAGTAGAAGAAGCATTATGGAAAAAGAAAGCCAGACAATCTCAGAAAGATGCCATAGAATTGTGGCGTAAAGAATCGCATAGAAGAACAGAAAAAGCACTCAGAAAAGCAGAGAGAAGTAGAGAAGAATCCGAAAAAGCCAAAGAAAAAGAGTTACTAGAAGAAGGAGAGCAGGTCAGATCAGAACAATTAGACCGCCAAAGAAATGCACTTATTACAGGCATGTATCCAGTTCTTGCCGAGGGCCTGCCTAAGGCGACCCCGGAAGTACCCAGTAACTTGCCACCACCATTGGTTCCGACTAAAGTACGTCACCATAAGACCGCAGCAGATATTTTCCTTTCTTCCTATTTAGATGATGTAGCTCCTGCATATACCAATGTACCCGTACATCCTGCTAATAATAATCTGCCACAGCATATTCCTGCTGATCAAGCCACGACCCCTCCACGTCCAGGATTACTTCCCGCACCTGTTGTCACTTCCCCTTCTGCTGCTGCCACTGGTCCCCCTACTTCTGGTCCTCTTAACCCTTTTGCTACAGATACGACTCAGTCGTCCCCGTTAAATGTGTCTTTCCCACACGCAATGACGTCAAGTCATGCTCATGCTTCCGCTTCGGGAGGTGCCGTAGGAGGCTACCACCGAACCCCGCCACAAGTACATCGACTGACAATGAGAGAATTAGCTACACAGCGTACCCCGAAAGCGACCCCTGCTGAAAAGCTTAAAGAATATCTTACAGATTGTAGATATGATCCAGTACCAGGCAAGCAAGGGGCCATGATGTTAGCCTCGCTACGTGTACGACGTGTTGCAGATTATTTGATTATACTACCAGGAATGTCAGACCATCTAGACAGGATATATCATTTTATTCAGACTGGAGAAGGTCCTGAATGTGTTCGTGAAGCCATGGCACATCAGAAAACTGAGACACAAGGGTTAATATTACGTTTCTTGATTAATTGTTTGATAAGAGAACGAGATTGACCAGGTTTTGTACAAGAAGAGATGGATGTATTGACTAAATGGAGTCAGAATATTGCAGATTGTAAGCATGATAGACAGAATTGTATAGATGCCATGTCTAGGAAAATCCGTAAAGAAATAGTAGCCATGCATACCCGACAGAATGCCGATAGGGCAGTAGAGTCAGACGATAAAGACTCCTCCGAGGAGGAAGAGCCAGAGAATGCAGTAGCGACTCAAGATACGATAGCGTATGTAGGTAGAGCGAAACCTCCTAAACAGTATCCTTTACGTAGTCCTTTCGACCGACCCATTCGTCTAGAAAGCAAGAAGCGATACCTTTCCCCGATACCAGAGCAATGTTCTCTTGAACATATATTCCAAGTTACTGATAAAATCCTGAAAGAAAGAATAGGTTATCATGAACTCACTACCTTACGTGATCAGGAACTAGCCCGGTCAGCAGTCCAATGGGCCGGGGATGACAGTATATATAAGGATGATCTAGTAGTGCAAACGTTTTTAAGTCTTACTCCAGAAGAACAGCAATTAGCTGGTATATACATGACCCAACATCTCATTACCCAGTATGAAAACCAACAGTCTGATCCAGGTCCGCTGTATAATTTATTGCAAGACCTACTCCTGAGAAGATGGAGAGGCCTAGGTACCGATTTAATTGATATCATTTTAGAACAACGTCACAAATATAGTATGTTCCTGACTCCACGTCTTGTTTCCGTTCCACCCCCAGTAAGACAACCATATCACCTAGACAGACAGAATCCCTTACGAGAAGTACATCCAATCCGGAAGCCAGATGATACGCTTGAACGTGTATTTGTATACACTCCTTTGACTAAAATGGAATTATTGGAAATGAAGAAAATTGTACCTTGTCACGATAAAGATCCTGCAGGGTTCCACCGTGAATTAAAAGACATGTTACTGATGGGTGATTACACATATTCAGACATTCTTAAAATGTTAAAAGTATTGTTGCCAGCAGGGATTTACGAGAAACTGAAAGAGAAGGATTGGGAGGTGGGAGATAAAAAGATTAATTGGACCGAATTAGAAGATGAAGAAAAAGGACGTACCCCAGGTTTAGGTCTTGGGGACAAAACTAAAGCATTAACAGGATTGTTAGTACAGGTTTTGCCTAGATTATTGACAGTTAAAAAGGAAGATTGGGATGCAATTTCAGCCTGCAAACAGAAACCAGACGAAGACACTAGTGATTTTTATTCTAGATTCGAGAAATGTTTTATTATTAATAGTGGCCTGAAAACAAGTAGCGAGTCGTTCCCACATCTTTTTGTAACCAAATTAGTTGAGAATTCCTTACCCCAGGTTAGGAACAGAGTATTGAAAGTCGAAAGTACATGGCAAGCAAATACGCCTTCCCAAATGTTACAAATGTTACAGTACCACCAGAATAGAATCAGAGAGGAACACGATCATGAACAGAGACCCATGAAAGACACTAAAATGAAAGTATTAGTTGCCCAGTCTGTTCCAGCAGATGGTCAGAAGAGGGGTAACATGCAGAACACCCAGACTAGTCGTCCTACAGGTCCTGTTAAAGGAAATTGCAATTATTGCAAACAGCCAGGTCATTTTATTAGTGATTGTGCTGTTCTGAAACATAATATTGCTACAGGCAAAACGAAAGAAAGACCACGTCAGCCTAGACCAGAATACGTTCAACAGAATTTTCAACAGAATCCGCAACCTGCTCCACAACATTGTCAGCAACAGACCGTAGCGGTACCACAGCCCCAGCCCATTGCCGCAACACAACACGTTACACAGCAGATGTACCAGTATGCACAGTCAGAGTATCCGGATTACCAACAGTATTCATGAAATAGCCTAGAGAGGGAAGTGGGTTTGCCTCTCATCGAGATTCCTGTAGATCAAGAGGGTCCTTATGTACATAGTCAGGTATTAGGAAAAGACAGAACATTTTTGATTGACACAGGGGCAAGCAGAACTACCATTAGTCATGACGAGGTTCCAGGGGCACCCCTCTCAGGCTCACAAAATGTTTCCCTTGGATTTTCAGGAAAACTTATTGTTAATGAAGTATCGAAACCAGTTCCCCTTGCAGTTGGTCCATTTTCCCGTACTACAGATTTATTGCTTACGAAGTCATGTCCAGAAAACCTGCTAGGTATTAAAACGCTGAAAGCTCTAGGAGCTGTAATATGTTATTCTCCGGAAGGAGTGAGATTGTTTTTACGTGACTTCAAGGGTCACTATGTGTTGAGAGATTTTGATTCCCGATTACAGAATGTACCACAGCATTTATGGGCACAAGGTCCGACTGATGTAGGTTGTATGCATATTACACCATATCGTGTCACACTCAAGCAAGGTGTTGTTCAGCCCAGAATCCGACAATACAAATTGCCACCTGAGGCTGTAGCAGCCTTATTGAAAATCATTGACGAGCTTATTGCTCAAGGAGTAGTTGTAGAAACTGACTCAAATATTTGTAATTCTCCAATCATTCCGATTCTCAAACGCACTGATCCAAATGCACCTCCTGTTTATCGTCTAGTGATTGACCTTAGAGAGCTTAACAAATGTATCATACCTCAGTTTCCAGTGGTCCCGGATATTTCATCCCTATTGACAGCTATCGATTCTGAAGCGGTGTTCTTCACTGTAATAGATCTCAAGAATGCCTTCTTTAGTGTTCCCATTGATCCGGAAAGCCAGTACCTTTTCGGATTCAGTTTAAATGGCCGAAGCTTTAAATTTGCACGTGCACCTCAAGGGTTCACGGAAAGTCCGAGTATTTATAGCCAAGCATTGAAAAGACAACTTGACAGTATCCACATGCCTGCTAACACTGCCCTACTTCAGTATGTCGATGATCTATTGATCACCGCCCGAAGTGAACAAGAATGTGAACAGGCGTCTCTGACAGTCCTATATTTTCTGGCCGACAAGGGACACAAAGTGTCTCCTTCGAAGCTGCAATTCTGTGTTCAGCAAGTTGTGTACCTTGGTCACTTGCTGTCCAAGAGGGGGAGACAGCTTACACCTGACCGCATCCAGTTAATTGTACATATGCCACAACCCAAGACACAAAAAGAAGTACAGGCCTTTATAGGCCTCACCTCTTACTGTAGACAATGGATCCCTCAGTACGCATATCTAGCCAAGCCCCTTATACAGTTGACAACCCAGGAGGCAGCGTCATCGACTGTCCTCCCTTGGACTCAGGAACATACACAAGCTTTTGACGACTTGAAGAAAGCCCTATGTTAAGCACCTGTTTTAGCGACACCATGTTACAGCAAGCCTTTTACACTTTTTGTCACAGAACGCGAAGGTACTGCATTGTCAGTACTCACCCAAGATCAAGCAGGTTCACACAAACCATGTGCTTATTTTTCCAGTACATTAGATCCAGTAGCCCAGGCTTTGCCTGCGTGCTTGAAATCTGTAGCAGCAACAGCTCTAGCAATTAGACAAAGTGATTCCATAGTATTGGGACACCAATTGACAGTACAGGTTCCACATTCCGTGGAAGTTCTTTTAAACCGAACACAGACTCAGCACTTGACTATAGCAGGACTGACTGGTTATGAATTGACATTATTCCAGCCACACATAGAAATCAGACGCTGCAATACACTGAATCCTGCTACACTTTTACCGTTAAGTACAACAGACCCTATGGCACATGACTGTATGGAAGTCATTAACACTATGACGAAGCCCAGACAAGACTTGACAGATATCGCATTACCAGATCCAGACCTGACACTTTATGTGGATGGTTCATGTATGAGAACAAGTACAGGAGAGTTAGTGGCCGCATATGCAGTGACCACTGAAACTGAAGTCATAGAAACACATCGAATTGACACCCTGTCTGCCCAAGCAGCAGAGCTCATTGCTCTGACCCAAGCCTGTATTCGAGCCAAGAACCTGAAAGTTAACATATACACAGATTCCCGTTATGCATTCGGAGTTGTACACGACTTCGGTGTCCTTTGGCAAGAGAGAGGTTTCTTAACTTCCCACGGTGCCAAGATACAGCATGGTCCCCTCATTCAAGCTCTGTTAGAAGCAATACATTTGCCTACAGCCATAGCCATCATGAAGTGTAAAGCACATACAAAAGTCACAGATACCATTTCCCAGGGTAACGACCTGGCAGATCGAACAGCCAAACATACAGCACAGACTCATACTCATACGACTGATATGACAAAGACAGTTGTTCCAACACATTGCATGACAGTTAGGGATACCGCACTAGATGTAATTGACATACAGACACATGCTACTCCAGACAAAATCAAGAAATGGACAGAACTAGGAGGGATCCAGACAGAACAGGGATGGATGACGAAGGGAAAAGCCACATGGTTTCTCCCCGACTCTATGGTTCAAGTTATAATTAACACAGCACATAGTCCTGCACATTTAGGAGAAAAGGCCATGTTAGACAGTATTCAAAACCTTTGGTTCAATAAGCATTTACGAGCAGCAGCAAAACAGAAAGTGCGTACTTGCATGATCTGTTGTCAGTTCAACCCAGGTAAAGGCATTCCCGTAGAGCAAGGTGGATTTCATCCTCCTGATCACCCTTCTGAAGTCCTCCAGATGGATTATATCCAGATGGACAGATGCCGAGGATTCAAGTACGTCCTCGTAGTTGTATGTGCACTTTCCCGATGGACAGAAGCATATCCAGTCCCAGATTATACTGCCGTGACCACTGCCAAGCAGTTGGTTCGTGAATTTTTCCCGAGGTTTGGTTTGCCTCGTGTCGTGTATTCAGATAACGGACAGCCATTCTCGTCCGAGCTCATGAAGCAGGTTTCCCTTTTGTTAGGTTACCAATTGAAGTTCCACTGTGTTCGGCATCCCGAAGCAGCTGGATTAGTAGAGAGACACAATCAGACTCTGAAAACACGTCTTGCCAAGGTCTGTGCAGAAAAAGGAGTAGACTGGATAGTAGCCCTTCCAGTTGCTCTCTTCTATATGCGAATGGTAGCCCATTCTAGGACAGGGCTATCCCCGTATGAGGTGGTTTTTGGCCGGCCACCGAATATGTGGGGGACGCCTCTGCCCCGTAAATTAACCGATGTTGACAGTAATATGCTGACAGATTACCTTGCTTCCTTGATGTCTGCACTACAATCATGTTGTTCACAGGTTGCAGCAGCCTTTCCAGACAACACCGAGGTGAAGCCACACAAGATCGTCCCTGGTGATTACGTGTACGTCCGTAATTTTGACCGGTCGAGCCCTCTGGAGCCCCGTTGGAAGGAGCCGAAGATCGTTTTAATGACCACAAGGACTGCAGTGAAACTCGAGGGCAGAAAAAACTGGCTCCACTCGAGCCACGTGAAGAAATGCTACGGACTTCCGCCAAAAACTGATTCCCAGGACTGCCGCATTCCAATCATTGATACTAAACTCCCCCTGGTAGAGAAAACTCCGTCCCAGGAGTACAGATTAAAGTTGAGGTCTAGTAAGTCAGAAAGTTTAATTGTTTAAGTCCCCCCCTGGGTGAAGCGGTTAGACAGGTTCCTGACATGTATAAGATAGACCCCAATAGAGAGAGAGATAGACAGGAGATCAAGAAACAGAAATATTGCAAGAATCTCCGAAGCAGATGTATTGTTACCTTAATTGTCATGTTTTTTCTGAGTCTTACGATTATATGTCTAAGCTATGTTTTACATGTATATCTTCCTATACAAGCACATTCTTCTTTCAATGACACTGCGGACCACACCTTTAGTGATCTGCCCCCGCACGAACTTTCTTATCGACTTGCGCTGCGCAACAATTCATTCATCCGTATGTTACACCATTCGCACCAGACCAGCAATGCCATTAATTGCTGGGTATGTGGCCGACTCCCTCCCTACCAGAAAATGACGGGAGCCTTGCCTCTTTTTCCTTACCCGTTTACACATAATGGTTCATGTGGTGCCTGCTTTACATTAATGTCCTCGTTAGACAGTAAGTCCCAAGTTTCCCAAGGTAATTGGATATGGGGAGACCTGAATACAGTTATGAATAAGGCATGTTTCCCTGACAAGGAGGGTCTTCCCCAAATGACAGGTACCGATCTAGAAAACGAAGTTTATGGATTAGGTAATTTTACACTTAGCCTCATGATTTTGAATGTCCAGTCAGAAACCAGTTCGAACTTACCCTCAATATCAGTTTTGCCAGTGAAGAGTGACCTATGCGTTAGAAAGAATGGTTCAGTACATCTAGGACACAGCGATTGTAATACAGTTATTGAATTCAGTGATAAAGGCAAGTCTACATTCAAAGCTTCCCGACATTCCTATTTCATTTGTGGCCATACGGCTTATATACGTTTGCCTCCAGACTGGGATGGTACTTGTTACATTGCATTCCTACTGCCACCTGTTTTTCTAGCCTCACCTGATTACCATAGAAATTCTCATCTCATTCATGTTAGACCCAAGAGAGATCTCCCGATTGTCGATTACACTGAAACGACATGGGAACAATACACAGATTTCAATAAAGGATTCTTCCCTTATTTAGGCACTGTCTCAAATAGTAAACTGATACGTAAATTGACCAGAACCCTTGAAGCAGTAGTAAATGAAACTACTTTTGCCCTAGGTAACTTAACAGACGAACAGTCTGCTATGAGACTTGTCGTTCTTCAAAATCGTCTCGTCCTTGACGTCATCCTGGCAGATAGGGGCGGGGCTTATAGAGTCATCGGATCCAGTTGTTGTGTTTTCATTCCAAATAACGCACCGTCAGTATACAGAGCCATAACTCGGCTCCACAAGATTGCAAGTCAGATACACCAAAATCCAGGCACCTGGACCTGGTCCGGTTAGCTCTGGAGCGTGATATCAGCCTGGGGATGGAAAGTCCTATCCTTCCTTGGAATAGCCCTACTCATAGTATTCAGTTGTTGCCTATGTCTACAATGTGGGCCAGCGATTTGTGGCTTGTGCGCCACATCATGTATTCCCCATCCAAGTCCACGTTCTCGTGCCCGAATGAAAAAAGATGAGCAAATGATGTTATATGAACAGATAGATGGACTCATGAAGATTGGTATATCCTGAAGGGTCCATAGGGGACAAGGAGGGAATGAGGTAATCGAAATTTTTATGGTCAAGTATGTCCCCTAACGTGTACCCCAACGTCTCCATGTACGTGCTTACAAGTACATGTAATTTCCCTCCATGACCGAATATGAAGACGCAAATACATTTGCGTCCAACGTTAACATGTCCTCTTTCAGATCCACCATGAATGGATTGATAATTCAGTTCCTAACCATGCCATGCCAACGTCTTTACATGGTACACTTTTACGTTTTTCCTGGCTCTACCGAGCTAGGCCCTGATTTCTGTCTCCGAGCCCTTTCTGCTTTCTGCCTCCTGCCTCTGAAAGCTGCAGCATGGACACGTATCCCTGACCTCTGCCTTACTTCCTGCCAAGCGAAGCGGTGCCTGGCTCAACCTGGCCTGCCTGCCAAGACCGTATTTTGCCTTCAAGTTATCTGTCCAGCCTCCTCGAAAATACATTCCTGTCTAGTGATTTGGTAAACATCTCCCCGGCTGCAGAGCAAAGAGCAAGCCTTCCTGTTTCCATGCAAGTAATCTACAGTTCCCGTTGCCGTAGTAGGCCCATGGCCCCTGCACGTAGACACATATGCACGCACTAGCATTCAGTATAGAATAGCCTCTGCCCGAGAGACCTTTTACTCCAGATAATACATCCTCCAAACATAAGATACCAGATATGTTATAGGTCCAGGTCGTTCTGACATCCCAGACTTCTGTCTCCTCTACTAGTGTTAAAGTTCTCCCCAGTTACACGACTATGTCACGTCATGCTAGCTGCGCGCGCATCCGCACTTTCTGCTGATCCTGCAACTTTCTTATGTTGATGTTAACTTTGCAGCCAAGTTAAAATTACTCTCTTGCTTCAGGCACACCAAGTGAGCCTGTCCTTTTGTCCAAGTTGGATTTTTTCCTGCTCTGGACACAGCGTTGCCATAGTTGACTTTATTTAGTCGGCCTTGGTATCCAGTGTGAAATACCCTCTGATATAATTCATGTGCTCTCCTGGGGTGTGGCAGTCCTCTTTGTGTTCCTGGGGGGGGGATCCCTCTTGCATGTGTCCAGGCAATAGATCATGTTATTGCCAGTTGCTGTTCGGGCTTTTCCAGGCCCCCCTTTGCTGTAGTATGGGAGTTTGTCCTTTTGTCGTTTGGCTGTTCAATGGGGTCATTTAAATACTTATATTTGGGCAGACAAGGAGCTTTGTGTCTTCATTCTTAGTTTGGCTCCTTGGAGGTCTTTTTCTATGCTGTCACTTTTGTCTTTCTTTTAACCCAGCCTGCATACTCTGGCTCCAGCTTTGGAGATGGTTACTGATAGTCTGATAAGATGAGATGAGTTACTGTGTGCAACCAAGGGAGGTTTTTGAGGCTGCTAGAGCTGGCGGTCGCTGTTGGCTGCTGATTGGCCAGGATACTGTACCACTTCTGAGGTGGAATCTATCTTACAGCTTTACTCTGACAAAATTTCTAAACCTTGCACCTTCCGCAGGTTGATTACTTGCTACAGCGGGAGGGACGAACATGCGCAAATGATTCAGAACTGTGTTAAGAGTCTTTTTTGAAGCTAGGAAACTAGTGGCTGTGGGGAGTGAGTGCAAGGGCACAGCAGGGCTCAAAAAGACTCAAAGGGCAGGGGCCGGGAAGTTTAGTTGGCAGCGTGCACGCTGCACCAGATCCTGGCCATACCGCTCCCACATGCCTGGGACTTAATCAGGTACTGGGTCTAGGCCTGTAGCTCCTGCCAGCCCCCTTTAACCCTTACCATCGCTTTTGTGGTGCCATTGTTATCCTCTTTTACTCACTGTTCTCAGAGTTGTCAGAGTTGAGGTGAGGCGAGGTGAGGCTGATTAGGGTTGATGTGGCGATCTGAGGGGTGCTTTTAGTGATATCACCATAGAGCAAAGGAGTGAAAGTAATCCCCCTACCAGCAAGGGAGAAGGGTGCTGCAACAAATTCTCAGCCTTGCCTGTGAGTCGCGCGTGGGCCACAATTCCTCTTTTTGCAGAGTGCCTGTGACACGGCACCTAGGGAGCAGTTTTGAGGGCTTGAGCGTGGGCTGATGCCTCGGGCATAGGTCGCGATCTGCTCCCACCATGGCTCCACTTTGCCCTTTGCTCCCCTCACTTCACATTCCTCGGATGATGCCGTGAGTGGAGAGCGGGTAGACACAGGCAAGTAAAGTGGGTTAGGGCAGTGATCCACTTGAGCTACTCAGCTAGCCTCAGCCCACCCTCACTTTGCTTCACTTTCCTCCTTTATTTTTTGGAGGCTACCGCTTCCAGTTCATGAGTTTTTTTGCAGAGACTGCCCTCCAAGTTGAGAAGAATTCAGTTGAGCCCTGTTGGCAACATTTTCTTCAGAACCAAAAATGTTGTGTGGAACAAACTGGGTACAAGTCATCAGCTATCATCCGCACACAGAGTTACTCTTCAAATCAAAGACTTATAACATATTCAATACCTCAGCACATGCATTTTGTAAACAGTTCCACCCATTAACTGGACACAGGCTGTACAAAAGTAGGTATAAAAGCAATATGGTAGCTACCCGCCAATATTTAAACTATAAAACAAACTAACACACTCATTGGATGATGCCATTAGTGGCATCATCAGTGTAGTTATCAATGATGCCATTTGAGATGTCCTCTTTGAGGTCAATTAATTCTCAGACCAGTGTTTATTAGCAACAATATTTATTAGCAAATACATCCAATGGCATGTAGTGTGCTGCTTTTTTGTGCATACTTTCTATGCCATGTTCATATGCAGTAATCACATGAGCTCCCTATAATTGATATGTAGGAATTATGAGTAGTTCCAGATAAATTTCTGCCATAAATAACATTCCACCTGAATTACTTCATGGTGTTTTTGTAATTATTCAATATCATCAATCGTAGAGATATACCACAAGAGTAAGTACTTAGTTATATTAACTCTTGGAAGCTAAATGCAGCAGCCCTGTGAAATCTAGCACATATGTAGGAAATACCACTGTAGGTAACAATAGTGTTGGGCAGCTAAAATACAAGACCTTAAATATATAATATGATAAAAATACTCCTTCACACAAAGGCCACCCAAGTTAGAAATCAGGTTTTACAATTTGTTGTTGTTTAATCTCTACCAGTCTGTTTTTAAACACACACAAAAAGTTTAAGGGGATGTCCTCTACACCTACCAGGGGCCAAACTTCATCATGGGACATCCTCACTCTCTCCAAAAACTGTGGATTGATGGGACCGGGCCTATATCCAGGAATCAAGGACGTATGATTTCTGACCTAGGGTCCATGAATTAAGTTAAAAAACATTGTGATATCCCAGTATTACTCACATCACTCTTACCCTAACTGAGGGTCTTTTGAACCCCATTGAGAACAGCCCCATGAACTCCTGAAGTCACACTATTTGCCACAAAGCCACAGATTCAACCTAATTTCCCATAAGGATGAGACCCAGTTGATTCTCTCCCTCACCATTGAGCCCATCACCGCCAGAAACAAATTTCACAACAGGATGAAGACCATTACCAACTGGATGAGAGACAGCCGTCTCAAACTCAACTCAGACAAGACCGAAGTCCTCATCCTGGAGCCCAAAACTTCTGCTTGTGATGACTCCTGGTGGGCCACAGAGCTAGGACCCCCCCTCAGCACCCACTGACCATGCACAAAACCTGGAGAAGTGTGGCTCAATGGTTAGAGGAGGCATACCCAGAAGCTGAGGTCAGACCCGGGACCAGGGATCAATTCCCGACGCGGCAGGGTCTGAGCCCAAATGTCCACGGACTCGATAATTCTCACTTCGGTGCCTACTTGAATCACGGGTTCACACTCTGCAACTCTGGGCAATAGCTTGCTTAACCTCCACTACGGCCCCCGTGGCGGGATGCCTGGCTTTCACCTTCGGGATGCCCAGTACAGGTTATCTCACAGGGAAAAGCCAGGACGGGTTCCCAATGCAAGCGCAGGGACACCCCGTTGGGGTAGCCGTGCGCTATATAAGATACACTAAAAAAAAAAAAAAAAAAAAATCATACTGAACACCTTGCTTACTGTGAACCACCAGATCAACGCCATCACCTCATCATGCTTCCACAGTTTGCTTCAGAAAATCTTCAGATGGCCAAGAAGACAGTCACCCATGCACTCATCAACAGCAGACTGGACTACGGCAACACACACTAAGCAGGCATTACCCAGGAACTCCTCAGAAGACTTCAGAATGTGCAGAATGCTGTTGCTAGTTTGGTCCTCAACCTCTCCTGCCGCAACCACATCTCCAAACACCCACAAAAACTCCACATGCTCCCAGTCAACAAAGGACTCACCTTCAACTCCTCACACATGCCTACAAAGCCCTCCAAGATGTCAGATCTGCATACCTGAACCACCGCCTCCCATTTCACGCACCCACCAGACACCCCCATTCTGCCTAACTGGCTCTGGTCACCGTCCCTCAGATCCTCAAGACCGGTACCGGAGGAAGATCCTTCTCCTACCTTGCTGCCAAATCCTGGAACCCTATTCCTCTTCAAGATAGGCTCCCCCGTCTCTGATGCAATTCATCAAGGATTCCAAGACCTAGCTCTTCATATGTACCACAGAACCCAGTCGGACCTGCAACCCCGCTCCCAGCACCTTGAGACCTTAATGGGTGAGTAACTCCACTTAACAAGCACTGATTGATTGAATCAGTTGCAAGGGAAAATAAATGATTGTCACCACATAGCTGTAAATATCCCTGATAATAATTACTATACCTTTTTTCACCCATTTACTACACCAAGGTGCGGTCCTCTAAATCCAACTAATGCTTCTGGCTCTCCCGCCTAATGACGGCGGGTGTCTCTATGTGTTTCCCATTTATATCCAAAATTAATCGCACCTGTTCGCAATCATTCACACCATCTCTTGTACTTATAGCAGCTGTGTCCCGGTCTGTGGGGTTATTGTTAATGAGAGACAGTTGCTGTTTCCCCTGCAATGTTCTCAAGAGATGTAACAGGTGGGTGTGGTGCATGTTTTTCTATTAATGAGTGCCTGAGAGGCTTTGGGCAAATGTACTGCCCATTGAGGTCCCCGGACACTTTCTCAAAATGAAAGAAATTCTCTCTCAAGATTAATGTTGGCTAGTCCCATTTAGTTTCCCTCAGTGTTTCTTCACTTTCCATGAGGGTGGTACCAGGGGACTTCGATGGGACTTTTGCTCTGTACAGGTTTGAGAAGATGTTTATCACTGACCTTCCCAATCCATACCACTCAAGAATACAACTTTGGGAAATATATATAGATGGTATTATCATCATCTGGAGAGGCAACACCACTGATATTCCAGAATTCTCCTCATGGATTAACAAAATAGATCCTTTTCTCAAATTCACTTCTGCAGGCTATGACAAAAATATAGCCTTTCTTGACCTGATGATATTGTTAGAGGATGGACACTTAAAAACAAGGACATTTCATAAAGCAATGGACAGGAGCAGCCTATTTCTGTTTGACAGCCACAACCCTTGAGGATTGAGGACCAACCTGCCAGTTCCTGAGACTGCGCCGGAACTGCAGTGAAATGACAACTTTCGAAAACCAATTGGATACCCTAGCCAATGAAACCACAGAATCGGCACTACTTGAGAAGGGCCCATAACAATCACAGGGAAGCAATCCTAGTGCCCCTCCAAAAGGAAGATAATTAAACATTGACGTGCGTCACTACGTTCAGCACCACTTCCAACCTGGTAGAGAAGGCAATCAACAAGCAGAGGTCGATTCTCAACAGTTGGGTGCAAAAATTGAAAAACCACTGTTCACATTTAAGTGTACCACAATATCAGTGACCTTGTGGTATACAACAGACAGCGAGGGATTGAAATAACCAAGAGTGTCACCACAACCTTTGTTCTTACCCCCATGCAAGGACATTATCACTGTGGATGATACAATGTATCCCACTTGACAACCATAACTAAAGAGATAGATCTAGGCCGAGGAGAACATTTTTCAATGTTAAGGCAACTTACAGACAAAGAATTGTCTCCACCTCATTCCCTGCCCATGTGGCCTTAGGTACATCGGCATGACCACAAGACCTATCAAGGCAAGGATAAACAAACACAGCAGCAATGTAAGGTGCTGTCACCTCAGCATATAGATAGGCACACACTATGTTGAGTATAACCATACTCCCGGATGTACTGGATTATACTAGAAACTACATAAGGGGACAAAAATTTCACCAGGTTTTTCAAGAAGTAACAACAGTGGGTCTTTAGGTTTAAGATTTATACCACTGGTCTCAATGATGAGATCCTGTGGGTTGAGATCGGTAAATAAACCATGCTCTCCAGTACATCCCATAACTGTAGGGGCGTTTCCTGCCAACCCCATTACTATACTGTTTTATAAAACAAACCCCCTGTCACTAGTAACTAAGACATACCCACATTGAGGCACAGCGACAGTCGATGTTAATGTCACATTGTCCAAAATTTGCTACTCAAATATGAGGTTAAATAGCTAGGGAAATATCCTCCGTACGATGGAAAGTAATGGTGTCATTCTCTGTTACAACCCAGACACATTCCTCTGTTCCGTCTTTTCAAGGAATCCTGATATAGGATATTCCATGTAAATATATGTACATTTATCCTATTGATCACCCCTCCTTCTTTGGAGGTAAATACATTTCTCTATACACTTTCACTGGACAGCAGCAGATGACATGCTGCTGTCTAGTCTTGTTGAGCCCGAGGCGCCTTTATCTAAGAACTATGTTCATCCAAAACGAAGTAAGATCAAGCAAGGAGGCTCTAATGTTTATCTATACCAACACAATGCCGTTGGAGCTCGCACAAATTGGGAAGTTTTATGGGGCAGCTGGAAAGAATCTGTGCCAAACACAAGAACAGAAGATAACAGCAAAATAACACACTAGCCACATACTTCCTGTTGGTGTGCACTAAAACTCTACTATCATTACTGTATAGCTCGCCATTAAGCACTCTGAATTAAGTCTTACCTTGTAGATGTACTAATAACATTGCACGATCTATGAAGCCTGCCGTTGTACACCATAACTCTACTATCATTACTGTATAGTTCGCACATTAATCACTCTGCATTATGTCTTACCTGACATTGCACTGATCCCCGATGTAAAAGTCATCTGCTGTTCTTATAATCATTTCAGAGTTTTTAACCAACCAAAGGTTTTTTAAACGTTTTTTAATTATGATTGTAATATGTACTGCATTTGTAAATGATTTTAGGTAATCATACTGATGGAGCACGGTTGCACACGTAAAGTGACTTGCTTGTATTCAACCCTCTCAAAAATAATATTAATGTACTAACTAACATGTTTGTCATATTAATATTGCATTACACGACATATTAGGTATCTAGGGGAAGCTTGTCAATGTGTGTTGGAAATGGGGGTTGCCCACGTCTCAAAGGGGGTAGCATGGCATCAAGCGGGCAGGCCAAACTTGAAGGACATGTGAAGCATTCACGCAGTACCCTCAGTCAACACACCAGGCACACCACAAAAGAGGCAGGACACCAGTTCGAGTTGGAAAAAGATATGTAGTTTAGTAGTGTTTCCAACCTGCAAGGCAAAAGAATGCAAAACAGTAGTGTCACAACATGACGCCAATTGGCGCCAGAGCCAAGTGAATAAAGGGGGGATTATTTACATAGGAAGTAGTCCAAAGTGTCTAGCTGAAACATAAAAAGGTTAGCATTTGGCACGCACATCAGTGACACCTATATAAGGGAAAAATGCACTTAGCGTATTTGCCCAATAAACATGCAATCATACATTAGGGGTAAGAACCCAAAATACTGGCATTGGTGACTCCTGCAAAAAGAGTAGGAATCACCTGGCATTAACATTAGGCAGGAACACCTGTAATAAAACATCAGGTTTCTTCCCCCCTCCCTCTAGGGAAATACGCATCAGGCAGGGCCTACTCAAGCCTTCATCCTTGAGAGGTTGGCTGAAATTGTAAATTGCATACTAGCATAATTACACCTCATGCGTGACCACGCCAACCCAACCCCTGTAAAGGAAACTTCAGGGCATCACAGTAAATCCCAACATACAGGAACACCTGCAATAAATCAGCATAGGGATATCAAACATCGGGCGAAAGCATTAACATGCATTGGCATCAGTAAACTCATATAACTCCAACACGACCCTTGTAAGGGAAACATCAGGGCATCATGGCACAGAATAGACAGGAACACCTGTAACAATTCAGCATGGGATGCAACCAGGGACCTAGTATTACATGTCAGGCCAACCTATAGAACAACCTAGGCGGAACATACATCGCCCAGCATAGATATCAGGTAGGGGCCCTACTTCTGGACCAGGGGCACCTGTACGAACACAGCAAGGCTTCCTCTACCATAAACCCTGGAGAATCAACATCAGGGTGTACACAACAGCCCACCCTTATTAAGGAGAACAGGCAGATAGCAATCACCTAACCACTAGGCCCGTATTACCTTTAACCTAATGGGGCCAGCCTCAGGGCCTAAGATCCTCAACCTAGGGCAAACCCTCCTCGGGGCCTACATATATAGGTGGGACACTTCAGGGAAAATTAGGCAACAGGCAAAAAGGCGCATTTCAATGAACCCCTCGCTGGGCTAGGCATGTCAAACCTTTTCCTGGGGCCCACGACAACATTCTACCTCCCTCCCTGAGACTGTTAGGGTGCACAGGGGCTTCTGTAGGCAGTTCAGGTATCCCGGGACTCTGCAGCAACAGTCACCAGCAGCCTTTACTTGGCTTCTGGGCACTTAGGCTCCACCTAGTCAACAGAGGCAGGGGAGGGGCGAACACCGACCTTGTGTTCCGTTACCCGCTCCACCCCCACACTGTATATTGTTGCCCACACTCACCGGGCTGTCCAGGACCTCCTTTGCGGTGGGGGCAGGCACCGGCAATGTGCCTCGATGCCCCTGCTGTGCAGTGCTCTCAACTGCAGGGCTTCCCTGACCAACCGGGAGCCCTGCGGCACCTGCAGCACCTTCTCGTGACTTCCGCCTCTCCCAGGCCCCTCTGATCTTGTGGGGACCCGGGCTGCAAGACAGAAGGGGCAGGCACCGACAATGTGCCTCGAGGCCCCCCTGACGTGGCACACGCGAAGGGAACTTTTCTCCCCTCTGGGGGAGTCACCCGACTCCTCCTCCTCACCGGAGGTCTGGGCGGCTCAATCGGGGCTCCTCAGGCCCTCCCGGGAGCCTCACAGCTGCTCTCCCCCGGGCGCTTCAGGTCGGGAGGCGGGGCTGGCACCGACAGTGTGCCCCGGCCCTGCCTACCTCACCGGACCTTCTCCCTCGGGGCACAGACCGGCGGGGTGGCCTCCCGCTCCGGTCGCTTCACTCGGGGCTCCCTCGTTGGCACGGGGGCCCTGCAACCAAACTTCACCCGGGTCCCCCTCCTACCTCACGGGGACCCGGGGCTTCGAATCCCCTTCCCCTGGCCTTCCCAGCCGTCAGCCAATCCCTGCGCGGCCTCAGGGGTCACGGCCGCGCAGGCCAATCCGTGCGCGGCGGGGGCGGGCCGATGACTCGGCCGGGCCCCCGTCACGTGATAGGGGATCTGCCGGCCTCAGGGCCTAGCGCGGCCCTTTCTTCACCTCGGCGGCCCTCTCCTCACACCGGGGGCCGCCGCAACGATATTCACAACGGTGGGGGTCCCTGAAAGGCGGTGCCGGGCCGCGGTGGTGATTTTCACCAATTTACAACGGGCGCAAGGCAGCGCCAACACTCCTCGGGCTGCGGCGGTGAAATCGGCGGCAATAAGGGGTAGGCTCCCTTTTATTATTTATTAATAATGCGACAGACAACGCGCTGAAACGAGGGTAGGCTCCTCCAGCGTGATTCTCCTCAGGAGAATGGCGCTATTCACAGCGCACTACTCCCTTCTCTGCCCACTCAGTCCTCAGAGCCAACAGCACTTCGGGGGCCACACCAATCTCAGGGCACAGTCCCTTGGGGGCACAATCCTCCCCAGGCGGCTCCACAGGCAGCAACAGTCTTTAGACATCCAGCGCTTATGGGGTGATACGGCAGTTTACGCCTGTCAGCTGTCCACAGCCCTTCACCATAGGCACCTCACAGCCCAGCGCTTCCAAATTATAGCGCTTCTCACGGAGGGGGGCGAACAGATCCACAGCCAGCCCCAGGGGCACACTCCTCACCTCCTGGGGGGTTCAAGCCCACAGCATTCCTCCTCTTCTGGGCACCTTTTTCCCTCAGCGCTGGCGTAGTTCAAGGTCCCACGGCGTCAGGGACCTATGAAGAGTCCTCCCTTGTCAGGGGCCCATGGGGACAGCAGTGGGGGGGTTTATAGGGGTGCAGGGCCCAGCTCACAGGCCCCTGTGGCGGTCGCACCTCACAGCAGGTCCCCCTCCCTTCCTTGTCCCAGCGCTGACTAAACCTCTGGTGACACTTTCCCCTATTTATACCCTCCTCCCAGGCAGTGCCAGGACCTTCTAGAATGTTGGCACATCTAGCCTAAACTGGTTCTAGGGGAGGGGGTGAGCACCCTGGGTGCCAGGCTTTCCCTCCAAAACTAGGGGTAGCTGGGTAATATTATCTAGACCGCTGACCTATGTCAGTCCAGTGGCAAAACCCATGGCCATGGCATCCATTTTAAAAACAATACATTTCAGTCAGGTACATTTCCAAAATGGGGGTGCAGTTTTAAAATGGGGGATTTTACAAGTGCTCACATTATGTCAGGTAATTACATTTTCACAAGGTGTCTCACACCACTCATGGCCTATACAGGTTTAATCCCATGGGGGAGACAATCCAGGTAAGGGGGTCAAAAGCGAAAAATTTTGGGGGAAAAAGGCCAAGTCCAACAATGTGCTTTTATTAATTATGATCCGCTTGCATTAAAATGGCTGCTTCTACGCGGGATTTTCTACTGCGCATGCGTCTGTCATACTCACGTGACATGCTTGGTGAGAAAACTTTTGCTTCTGCGCACTAGAACCAAGATGGCTGTTCTGTGTACTAACGAGCAATAAGCTTGCATCGCTGCATTGCTAAGCTGTTTGTTTTGCCTAACATCTAATGCAATAGTTAAAATAAAATAATGTGAATAGAGTAGAACGAAGTGGTGTACAGTGCATTTATTTTATTCTGTGTCTCTAAAACTGTTTCTTTCTATTCTTGCATGTATCGTATTTGGGCCTAAATGTACTTCTGAACTCCATCTTTGGAGAGACTGCGCCTGTGCGAAAGAAACCCCAAGCCACTGAAGTCAATGGCCTTGAATCACTGCCAGAAAACTGACATGGACTAATAAACTATGAAAAGCGACCTCCTCACCCTGCCAAAGGAAGCTGAATTGAATAAAATGTTTAATGTCTTATTGTTACATTCACTACCGAGCTGAATAAAAAGTACATGGGAAGATAAAGTTATGGGAGGGAATATTTAAATACATGATTGACAAGTTACCTCATATCAATATGGTGTGATGACTTCTCCTCGTCTTTTGTCCAATAAAATTGTGGGATTCACACATTTGCAAAATTTGGGGGTGGTACACTGATGTGGATAATAGTATAACTAGAGTAAATTTAGCCAGTTAGATCGTCCGACTTGTCCGAATAACTGACCTGTCACCGACCCAACGCACTCAATAGGTGGTCGAGAGCAGAGTTACTGGCGGAGCACTCTGTCAGAAGATTCGATAACCCAATCCGGGTTCTGGGAAGGAGTTTGATGACCTAATCAGGGTTCGACTGATAGCTGTAGAGAGGGTTTACAATGCTGGTGTTTGAACTTTAGCTGTGGTGCTGGTCTTAGGCTGTGGTGGTCTTGTCCTGATCCAATTAGGTCCGAAATCTGTCCTGATTCTGATCTGCACCTGTTCTTTCCTGCTGGCACCTGTACTTTGGGATTCTTATCTTTTGACTCAGCCCGTGGCCAGGGTTGGTCACCACACCATTCTAGGTAACTATAAAGTGTGGGTTTGTCATTGTACTGTTTTCCCATTTCTCTTTACCCACCCTTTGTCAAAAATATGTTTAATGATATTTCTTTCAAATTATTGCAAATGTTGTTTTGATCTTCATCGTTCTAAAATAGAATAAGAAATTATAGATTACATGGTTTCAAACATTCAAAAGATTTTTCTTAGATAATGAATTTAAACATTTCCCGAGTCTGGGGTTATTTACAAAATGCTAAATGGATTTTTACTGCCTATTTTCTTGGTAACTCCCTTGATCCTTTAGGACTATAGGTATTGATGACTTGGATTGGTAGAATGGTATAGATCCTGTATGGTAAAATCTAAATTGATTGAGTGCAGGTTTACCTGTTTAATATATATATATATAGATATATGGGCCCAGGTCAGTAAGTTCAACGGGTGAGCCTGCGCTCTATCAATACAATAAAGATTTCTTCTTCAGTGGGCCACTTTCACTGTGACACCCCTTACAACTTGGGCGTTTCATTACATTGTTTTTCTAAATTCATTCATTTACCCTTATTACTATTAGTTACTGGTGTTTAGAGATTGTAAAGGCACTTGCAGAGCCTACTGGCCGTGTCACACTAATACAGTTCACAAGCATTCTGCCGCTTTCATTGACAGTAATGTTCATGCGCTGCTCTATAGTCGCTGGCCAATGCAGCACACTGCATGCCTTGACTCTTCCCAGGGGAGTGCCGAGCGATGACTACAACTATGTCCTCGTGGCATCCCATGGGGTTGCTGCACATCACCGTATGATGGCGTTGTTTTTTCGGCTCCCAGGGCCTTTAAAACTGACCCAGTTTCACCTCCCAGTCTACACCCAATGTGAGTACGGGGGCAGGTTAGTACACTGCTGTTCCACGAAGCACAAATAAATTAGCCTGGCCTCAGGGCCGGACTGGGAACTGAAAGCAGCCCTGGCAAATTTTGGCAGACCAGCCCCCGTCCAGCGCGCAGCGAGCGAGCCCGACCGCCACTAGGGGGGTTTGGGGGAAAATTTTGGAAAACGACAGACCAAAATGGTGAATTTTACAGTACATTTTTGATTACATATTGAAATTGTATCAACTTTCAAAGCACAGAAAATAGTAGATAATGACCTTGAGGAACATCAGGTTACCCATCCAGTCATATGTTCCCATAGGACATTCTTTCAGAGAGCACCAAAAATAGACACAAGTAGTAAATCAGAGAGAACAAAGTGAGACCAGCCCCCACACGGTGGGTAGCGAGCAAGCGCAGTGAGCAACCTTTGCTTGGGGGAGTTTTGGGAGTTGAGCTTCTCCCCCCAAGAAAATTTGGGAGACAGAAAGCAAAGTTAGCAATAAACGCAAGAATTATAATGCACTTAAGAGTATATGGTATGGCGAGATCATAGAACAGCTATAAGGACCTGGTTCCGCAAGCTGCAGAGGGCCTCAGCTCATGCTAGGGCACCCTCTCACACAAAACCAAGCACTCTGCCTCCGGGATTGTTAAGGCCTACCATAGGAGTGACTTACAGGTTACTATGTGTCTATATATAAGTTAGATATCGGTATTCTATATCTAAGCAAAGGGCGATTACACCACCTTGCCCCAGCTGAGTGATCAGCCAGTTGTGTCAATTTAGGAAGGCCAGTCAGGGGTGGCATAATACATGCTGCAGCCCCTGGTAGGCCTTGGGTGCACTTATACCCTGGGTACCTAGGGTACACTGTACAGGGACTCACAAGGGTGACCCAATATCCATTGTGGCAGGTACCTAAAGTACATGGTATCAATTTAGACAGAGCACAGCTGGGCTGTGGGTCTGATTAGCAGGCCCACAGCCACACTAAAGCCGAAAACCAGTGGAGCAAAAAGTGGGGGTTACCATAGGAAGCAGACCCTACTCTCCTAAAATAGAGATAGAGAGAGGGAGAGGGAGAGGGGAGAAAGGGAGGAGAGGGAGAGGGAGAGAGAGGGGGTGAGAAATACAGGGATAGAAAAGAGAGAGAGGGAGGGATAGAAAGAGAGGGATAGAGAGAGAAAATGATAGAGAGAAAGGGATAGGGAGTGACAGAGGAACCAAGAGAGATATGGGGATAGAGAGGGAGAGAGGGGGATAGAGGGTGGGAGAGAGAGGGGGAGAGTGTGAGAGAGGGATAGGTATAGAAAGAGTGAGAGGGATAAATAGACAGTGCGTGAGGGAGCGAGAGAGAGGGATAGAGAAATAGAGAGGGAGGGAGCAAGAAAGTGAGAGAGAGGGGGCGAGAGAAAGAAAGAGTGGGAGGGAGAGAGAGAGACAGGAGAGAATAGAGATAGAGAGGGGAGGGAGGGGAGAGAGAGAGGGAGAGAGAGGGGGGAGAGAAATGCAGGGATAGAAAAGAGAGAGGGATAGAGAGAGAAAAGGATAGAGAGAAAGGGATAGAGAGTGAGAGAGGAACTGACAGATATGGGGATAGAGGGAGAGAGGGAGGATAGAGGGAGGGAGAGAGAGGGGAGAGAGACTGAGAGGGGGATAGGAATTGAGAGATTGAGAGGAATAAAAAGAGCGCATGAGGGAGTGAAAGCGAGGAATAGAGGAATAGAGAGGGAGAGAGGGAGGTAGCAAGAGAGGGAGAGAGAGAAAGGGAGAGATAGGGGGGCGAGTGTGACCAGAGAACATGGGCCGTTCTGGCAGGTTACTTGCAGTTTAGTTGCATCTCAGTCCTGGTCGATTATACATAGATACAGGCCAAGTATTGCAAGCAGTTAAATACATTTCCGTTCCAGTTGTTTTGAGAGGGGAGGTAGGAGCTGGAATACACTGCACTTCCATAGCTGGAAGTGCCAGTTGAGACAGAACATGGGCAGTTAATGACATTTCAGTTCTAGAGGACTTTTAAAATGGTTGTGATAGACCGTGACTGTGGGTGCAAAATAATCTCTGATAAATCAACACACACCATAAGGCAGTATTACAGAAAATCTAGGAAGTTGCACAAAGAAGAAAAAACACGGGTCAAATAAATTTTCACACATTTTGATGCTGGTCCAAATAGAATATAAACAACATTTTCTCCGGTTTACAACACAGAAAAACACTGTTCAAGCAAAACCATCGAAGAAACCGATTCTGAAACACAATTACCACATCCAGAGAGTTTAAGTGCCATGATACCCCACTGGTGATATCTATGTTCTATTGGAATCCTAGGTAACATAATATGGCATCATTTTAACACATTTCAACAAATGGAGTTAATATTTCCGAACTGACTGTTAGTCAGTTGACTTCATACAGATGAAAGGCGGACTCACTACTTAAATGCTTCAACTTTAAAGGGACCCGCTAAATGCTGAACTATGTTACCCAGTGGGATAAAAATGAAGTCAGCTAGTCTAGTTCCTCTGACTGTCAGGCTTGTTGTGGTAGAGGCTGGACTTTGAAAAGGCTGGAAGGGACTTGAAAAAGTAAGTCACAGGCCTGTGCAGTTGAAACGCCAGAAGGCTCTGGGTGGAGTCAGTTAGATTAGTCAATAATCTGAATTCCTCCAAGTTAAGCCTGGTATAGAGTTAGTCACATAACTGGCACGTTTTTTTCTGTAAACCCAGGAGGACAGTACGGTGTCTGTCGCATCTGAAAGAACAGCGGGGCTTTGAAATTGCAGAGCTCCCACGTTTTCCAGTTCCAAGCGTGATTAGCTCATCCTGTCAGGCATTCTGGGACCTGTAGTTCTGGTTCTATAATTGATTAAACAGCACTGCAAATCACAGGCTGTAATAAGAAAACAGAGCTTCTCTCCCACAAAACTAGAGATCTTAAAAGCTCTGAAAGAGTCATTCACATGTCAAGTTTACTTATGATAACCCAGAAGGTCTGGGGGGTTTGTCAGAAAGTCAGAGGCCTCCAGTTTTTCATCACTGTTCATTTACTTTTTATTTCCAACGTCCAGTCATGCATGTACTTTGAACAGCAAATGTACGCATTTCACAAGGCAAATAATGTCATAAAATAGGACTGGGTAAGCTATGTGGACGCCTGATGTGTACAATGATTTGAGAATTTGAGCAATAAGGACCAGGAGCAGAGTGGCTAAACGGTTATAAGCGAAAACTAGGGGTGGAAGGAGGGCTGCTATTAACCTAGGGTGTGTTAATGAAGGACTGGTGTATCAGTGAGGTAAGGCGACCTCTCTAGACTGATAACAGGAATAGGTAGCTAGGCAGGAAGTGCTAGGATGAAGGTGGGCGTGAAGTGCTAGGTTTAATGTGCCAGGTTACTGCCCATTCCAGCTGTGCTCCATATATCCCTAGTGGCTCTCCCAATGAATGCACCTCAAGACCCACGCCCAGGGCGTGCTCTAGCACCCCAACAACTCTTGCCCATGAGCAGTCTGGTACTTTGAACAATAGAGGTAACCCTTCGCCGTGGGTGCCAGGCTGCTGGCGAACGAGAAGCAGGATGAGCATATCCAGTCCAAACCATGGCAGTCAGTCATGCAATGATATGGGAGCTATAGGTGGAAGATGGGAAAGAAAACAGAAGACGAGGGCTTTCAAATAAAATATTTTTGCCAAACAAGCAGGATATCTCAGAAGGTTAAGCATTTGCGACTGAGACATGCACTAACATTTGAGCCACTGGTTCGAATGAAGGAAGTGCTAGTTTAGCCTTTCATTCTTCAAATGTTGAATGTCGATCAATAACACTGCAGAAAAAACAGTGGAGCAGTAAAATGTGCACCCCTGTACTCCGACTTCATGCCAGATGTACAACTGGTGCCTGTGCAAATATCAAACAAGAAGATGCTGTGTTTTTACGACTACGGACGGACCGGACAGTACTCCTTTCATCTACCTCGGAAGGGAGCCAGCTTGGGGGCAGAGGAGAGGCTGTGCCACTGAAAACACAGCAGCTGAGTGATACACCAGTGGGTACAGTTCCTGATAAAAAGCTTTGCTATGGGATGTTCAGAACCTGGGCTCGAATAGACTGTGGTGACAAATAAGTATAAGCGGGCAGGCACAGCTTGCATCTCATCTACCAGGGCGGTAGCAGGACTTGTGAAAATCAGCCACATCCCATGAGGGTGCCTCCTAGTACTAGCAGGAGGGCAGAGACACACACAGTCACGTACTTCAAGAGACAGGTTAGGAATTAGGTGTGAGCGGTAAATCCGTTACGCCCGCGGATTTTGCGGATTTTTGGGAAATCCGCAATCCGCGAATTTTGCAGATTTCCCGCAAAATCCGCAAAACAAAATCTGCGGACGTAACAGGTTCAAAAGTTGAACCCCCACTCCTGTAACTATTTTACAATGGCGCCAGCAAGCTGCCAGCGCCATTGTAAAATAGTTACAAAGTTAGCTTGCACAGGAACCACTAGATAAAACGAAGCAGGTGCTGCTTTATTTTATCTAAGTGGTTCCTGTGCAAGCTAACTTTGTAACTATTTTACAACGGCGCTGGCAGCTTGCTGGCGCCATTGTAAAATAGTTACAGCCTGGCTACAGCTCACTCAAGGGACCCCTGCGCCCTTCGGGGCGATTGCATAGTAACACACACATGGTCGCTCGAACTAGTTGATGCTCAAATTCAGTGACTCATTCATTAGCCCAAAAACAATCGTGAGCGTCGTCGAGGCTGGGCAGGGGTGCCTTCTTCCCAAATCTACCGTGGAAAATCAGCTGTGATGCTGGATAGAGGCCTTTGCATCCTTGACTTTCACGAGCGCAATACCCGTGCTGTTCCTGGGACCAGGAGTTTCTTTCTCTTAATCTGCTGAACTGATCTTTCTCTGACCTTTTATACACACAAGAGGCAGTGTTCGCACGGGTTTCTGTAAGTTTGCGAGCGTTTTGTACAATTTCGCAATTTGCGAAATTGTACAAAACCCTCGCGAACTTGCAGAAACCCGTGCGAACACAAAAAAAAAATCCGCGAGGATTCGCGGATTTTGCAGATTTTGGCAATCCGCAAATTCGCAAATCCGCAAATTTGCGGATTGCCAATCTGCAAAATCCGCCCATGCCTATGACGCAGGCCAAGGGAGAAATGTGGCCCCCGCCCCACAAAAGCCTCTGACAGGGTGTCGTGACTCGAGTCGTGAGAGGTACAGATAATTATTCTCTCTCGGGACGACTCGGGGGCCTTTGAAGTACCCACGGTTCTGCTCTGCGCAGGTGCTCAGGCCCTCTCGGGGGCCGCTGGGCCAGAAAAACGGACTCACCTCAGGCGTGCTGACTGCTGTTGTGGTGGTGGCACTGCAGACAGACACCGGGGGGGGGGTCGTCGGGGGTAGGCGCGGCAGCGCTAGCCAGTAGAAAAAAAGTAAGGCCGCTTAAAGTACCGTGCGCACCTCTGCTCCTCTCGTCATTCCAATGCGCATGCGGGCCGCACCCTACAGCGAGCAAACGCCGCAGAGGAGGAGACAGGGCAAAATTCTGCGCGCACAGGCACCTCCTCCTCCTGAAACTTTTGTCTAGGGTTAGGTTGCACAGTCAAAGGTCAATCAGGCTTGCTAGCGGGGCGCTAGCGTATTAGAGTCTCAGACGATGACGAGTCACATCAATGACATCATCATGACTACGAGTACACAACACCTGGACCTGGTGCCGGTGGTGACTTCTTCTTCTCCCTGAACTAACTACTGTGAGTGACGCTGTAGTGTTGTTGTGCCTGGGGGCCGATTTCCAGTCTGATCGTCACAGGCTGTGACAGTCGGACTGAAAATCGGCCCCCAGCAACAAAACCGGCCCCCTTTTTGAAAACCGGCCCCCACCCCCTCCAGCCTACCGGGGGATTGCCCAGTGCCCGGAATCACCAGTCCGGCCCTGCCTGGCCTTGGGTGATTCAGCGCCTAAAATCCTACGCATAATTATTGATTAATATGTTATCTTAGAGGATTCTTGTTGAACAAGTCGGTCTACAGCTCTTACTAAGAGACAAGCCTTTACCATAGATGCCTGTTTGACAAGAGACACATTCTTGTTTTCTGAAGAATTCTTTCCAGCATCTTGGAGGATGAGATAGCGAAATATGGATATTTACAGATAAAATGGCCACTTATGTTCTTCACTGTGCACAAATGTTTTCTCTGGTCAGGTGTGTTTTGTTTAGGAGTGATTTAAACAATGGTCAACATCATGACCACAATGCACTGTGACATGATTTTAACAGATATGTACTTATACAATGTATGTTTTCTTTTTCTTATTTATATATGTCACACCTTTAACATGAAGCATACATGCACTGACATGAGTATCTTCAAACAAATTTAATTAAGGACGGATTACCATATAACCACAGACTAAGATCTAAATGTACTAACTAGACCTAACATCACTAAGTATACCTCTAAATTAACCTTTTCACTGTGGCAAACATTTCACCAGGGTATGGCCGAATGCGACGTGTGCTTCACAATTGGATTCTCCTGAAATCCCCATATAGGGAGTGGAAAGACCATGATAACAATATGTTGCCTCGCTTTATGGCTGAACTGTACCCGCTGAATGATATGAACTACTCCTACTGTCAAAGGCGCCAGTTGGCCTAAAGGGAAACACAGCTATTTTACATACACATGAGGTTTCTCCTAGGTTGCCTTCACTCTCACACAATGACTTTTGACACAAATTTGTGACCATGACAGTGCAGGTTAGTTTCCATGAAACCATATGTGCTTACAAAATCAACTTTGCGAGAACACTATCATGATACCTTGAACTTCACATACAAGATCTATAGTACATAAACAATAGCAACCTGACAAAATCTCAGCCCAAGGCAAGGATGCTTTCTGTTATAAATAAACAAAGCATTTTTGGGTTTAGGGAAACATTAGCCTAGCGATTAGCTGATCCTTCGGCGATCGATGTCCAGCTTGTGACTATGATGGAGACCTACATTTTTTCCTTTCAGGTAATGCGGTTGGATCATCCAATGAGGGATTTCTGGCAGAACACATACATACACCCCAGGCCCCTAGGTTAGGGAACGCATAGTAGAAATATGCTACATATATAGATATTTATATATTGTTTTATATGCCTGCATATATACATTGTCTTAGCGAGATGATGAAACAGTTAATTCTGTTCACTGTCCTTATATTACTAATCATATTGATCTGCCTCTGTCTATTGGTCATTGCAGCACATATATTCTATACAAGAATCACAATGGTTCAATAAACAATTGAAATGCCCCACTGTGTATTCCTTGTATACTTCTCTGAGAGAAGGAGAGCACAAGTGACTGATTAAAAGTGTTCTAGATCGGTTACCATGATCCTTGGGAGAACTCAGGGTTGTCATGATGTATAGTTGCCAAAACCATTTACTAACTGTCTATTTTTAGGGGTGCATATTGTGGCAATGTGAGCTAGCTGGTCTCTAGGACAGCATATTCTGCATAGATGTGCAGAATCCGTCTGGCACCATCAATATATTAATGTTACCCTACAAATCTGCAGTTCTTACTGGGAAATGGTGAACTACACTACATGACACTGCCAACTTTAGTACACTTGGTTATTATTTAATGGATCGCCTGTGTAGTTCTATTGTGCTTTCTCAGATACCCCTACTTACCTCCTAACTGGAGATGTCCATGGTGATAGGTACAATCCTCTTCAGCTGACTAGCTAACTGACTAGCTAACTCCTATGTATTGACTCTAGGTTGCTCAAGCTTGAACTTATCAGAGGATCTGTTTCTCATTGTGTTTCCCTCCCTGTAATTCATGAATACATTTTTTAATAATGTATGCAGATGAAAATGCAGTAGCATAGCTGAGAACTCCAGGCATGCGGTTACTCAGAAGCTACTGCAACAAGGTCTCACAGCTACGAGCAGAGATATGATTTTCATGGTTGAGGCTCACGAAGCATTTAGGACAAAGGTATTCTATTCCTGGGTTACATTCATTTCTGCAAACCGCACCACACTTACAAAGAGAATGAAGTACCAAACAATTATACACCATACAAAGAAATAAATATATCTCTAAGATACCAAGGACACATAAATTGGTTTAATGGTGCCCTACCACACACAACAGCAAACGCTAAAGTTGGTCCTCTTTGCAATGAAGGAAGAACATGGCCAGTTTTAGCCTGCTACACACTGCATCCTAATGTTGATAGATTACCAGCAGCAGAGGTGCGAACACTATACAAACATCTAGCAACAATATACAGATGTCTTACACAGTTCTTTATGAGAAGATTAACACTTTACACTGGGCAGACCACTCAAGCTGTACAACCACAGTTGGATACCCCGGGCATCAGCCCACAAACGCTAAATGCAGTCATGCAAAATATTCCTGTGAGACGGGAGGACATCCCACTCTGAATTGTTTAAAAAACAATCCAACTTGAGCAGTGTTTACCCATATCTTCCTGGAGGAAAAGTACAGAATAAAAATGATTTACTTGCCATTGGGGATCGTTCCTCCGTTGGAAGACTGCACCACTTGGGGTACAGTCTTTGCTGAAGTACATACCAGAGTACATAGTACCCCTTCATTGACTGTTTTGCGTGAAGTGCTTAAACAGATCCAGAATGAGAACGGGTCATCACCTGCCCTGGACGTGGGGATGAAACTGATGGGCGATTTTGCCGAAGTATCCACCATTATACTGAGTAACATAAATGGGAAAGCAGCAGCGTGGGCTATATACCAGTGCATACAGGATTCAGCTTCTGCACAGCAGGAGCGCGGATTACCTAAAATAATTAAAGAAATCTGTGCTACGCTGGGTAGAGATTATTTGGGAGCCAGCCATGGGAAACCACATCTGACAAGGATAACTCTGAGAAAGCACCCAATTATTCTACAAGGAAGAAGTGGGAACACAAGAAACATAAAGACAAGAGTAAATCACAGGGTGGGTCTCCTCAACAGAAAACCACTGAAAAACACTACAACTGTGTAACTGTGATAATATTAGACCGCCTGACAGGTATCAGGATACCAACACAAGTTTGTCTTGTTCCTTTCAGGATTCATCTGATAAACTTTCAGAGAGAAGTGGACGATCAGAGGTCAGATTGGAAGAGCATTTCAAACTAAAGAAGGACTCACAAGGCTCATCAGACTACATAATTGAACAGGAAGACAAGCGAAGCCTTCCAAGCCTCAATTCAAAAGGAAGAACTGGACTTAAGGTCAAGCGTTCTCCGGATACTGAGGATTCTGCGTTTGAGTGGGGAATTGGGGAATTGCAATGCTGAACCACGTGGCAGAAGTCATAATAGCTCACCAAAAACTAATAGATTGTCTGATTGGAGTAGCGCTGAGTGAGTATATCACAGTGGAAACACCTAATACCAGGGTAAGTGTGGCACATCGCCTATACGAAATACAACTCTAGTTGGAGGGGGATGTACCCAGAAACATCAATGTTGACTTTTGGGAGGAATTCATCCAAGTTTTTGATATTCTCTTGACTGAAAAGGATTGGCCACCTGATTTCAAAATGGAGTGCCCAAAAGGGGAAACAGTAATTTTACACAATTTCTCCTACCTCATTCCAGTATCAGTAAAACATTCATATGCCAAGGAGTGGGCACTAGACCTAGCTCCTGCGTTATACCGCAACAATGTGGGGTGGGATGATGGTTTTCCTTACCATACAATACCACTGAGGACAACTTCCCAACCTCAAAGACAATATCCAATTAAGCATTTTAGGGAAATCCTCCAATAACTTGAATGTCAAGGTGTACTAGAAAGTGGCACCTCATCAATGAATAATCCCTTGTTTCCTGCGATGAAACCAGATCATTCATACCGTCTGGTACCAGACTACATACAATTAAACACAGCTACTCGCACATTTGCAGTACAAAATACACACAGTGCTCCACTAATGAACAACATAGTGTGGAAGAAATATAAAATAGCACTTGATATCTCAAATTGATTTTTCTGCCAGTATCTAGCACCTGGAAGTCAATATCTCTCTGCATTCAAAAAGTGCTGGGCTCTCAGCTACAGTTCTGTTGGTTAACCCAAGGGTATAAGATTTGCCCTTGGCTGTTCTCAGCCAGAGTAACAGAGCTACTAAAAAATGTGGATGACCAAGCATTGTCCTGTGTCGATGAGATTTACTTAATGGTTGATGACCTTTTGTAGCACTTGACAAGAGTAGACTACATAGTTTGGGGTTTTGCTCACATGAGCTAAAAATGTAATAAAAAAATATCAAAAATGCCTATTCCAATGTCCTTTTTCTAGGATACGAGATATCAAGTAATGGCAAAAGCCTTGCGATACACTTCTGAGATAAGCGTGCGCTACTTTAACCTCCGACAATGGTGAATAGATTACCATCCATATTGGGATTTCGTAATTTTGGCGGAATTTAAATTCCAGATTATGCAGAAAGGGTTAAACTGTTTTATGACTTAATACGTCCAGACTTTTGCAATACACATTGGACTCAGGAACACACAAATATCTTATGTTCCATTCAAGCTGACATGATAGCTTCAAAACATATACATGAAAAGACAACAAGCCGAGTGATCTGCGTCATCACAGGAACATCTGGGTACACGTGCATCATGTTCACTGAAGGCGACACACTACTGATCGAATATAAATCAGATCTATGCAGCAAGGCTGAAAAGTGTTTTGCATCTACAGAAAAAATGTTGACAGCAGTACAGACCTCTGCGGTGAGAGAGCAAGCCCTAGCTTAGTTAAAAATGCATTATCATCATTACCCCAGTGCCGGTCTTAGAGGCTGTCACCAAAGCAAGCATTAAAAACGCTAAGGCACTACATCCACAATGGATACAATGGGCTAACTCACTCACTGCAATTCGTTTCACTGTGTCCATTTTTATAATGAATATCTACACTACTGGTGCCAAAATGGATTCAGAGATGCAAAGGGTTGCACAATCAAGCACAAGAGGCTTTAGGAACAGGTTGTAAGCATAGACTCATGTAATACACACATTGAGTCATCAGCATGCTGGTATACACCTTGCAGGATGTTCCATGGCTGATAAAGCAGCAAAAGCAATAGTTCGCCCTTCTGTAGTTGCTAATCTCTCATCCAAGTACAAGGATAGACAGAGATATAATGGGGGCTGACAATGCTGCATGTAACAGCACCCATTTGCAGAAAGGCTTTCCACTCAAGTACTCCTACAAGTTAGATGCACAAAACATTCCATATGCTCACATTCCTGGAATGGGGGATAGAGTAATATCAAACACTGATTGCAAGATGGGTTTAATTCTAGCTACACAGGAGGTCTTGGCATCTGCACATGGAGGGGTGGCTGCTACAACTTTGTTATTGCAGCGATGTTACTGGTGGCCCAGTCTTTAAAAACAGGCCAAGGGCTTTTTCCTCAAATGTTACACCTTCCATAAAATGAAGGGGTCTACCATGGCACGTCCACTACACACACTACACATGCCTCTGGCTTGTATTTACCTGGACCACTGGTGCCCAAGTCATTGGATGGGGCTTAAAAGTATATCTTGGTAGCAGTGGATTCCTGCTCTCTATTCCTACGGGTATGGCCACAGCGATTGGCTGAAGCCCAAACTGTTATAAAGGATCTGTGAGTATTCATCGGGACATATAAGCAATTGGTACATTACATTCCGACCAGAGTTCAGTGTTTAGCTCCAGAGCTCATAAAGAGGCCATAGGAAGTTTGGGTGTGACCCTGTGTTTCACATCTCCAAAACATCCTGAGAGAAATGAGGTTGTGGAGTGGAAAATCCATGGCTTAGAGCAGTTTGTAACAGCAATGTTATTAGGCTCAGGCCTCAGGTGGGTCCATCATCTTATGGGGTCCAGAGGGCACTCAACAACCTGCCTAGAAAATCTCTTGGTTGTCGACCTCCTGGTTGGGGTAAAGATGTGGGTCCCAGACCTCGACAATCCTTGCAAAGTGGATGAAGAAATACAGTTTGACATCACTGAACATTTGGCTGTTTACATGAACTGAATGTCTTCTGGGACGAGCAAAACAACTTCCAAGTGAAATGCACCACTACTGGGGAAGAGAAGGAAGTACCAGCAATACCTGCCTGGATCCTGAAGGTTGGGGACCTGGTCAGGGAGAAAACTGTGGAAAAGAAAGGATTAGGTCCATCTTACAGCGTGCCTGTTCCTGTCCTGGCTGTTGAAGGTACCAGAACTGTGGGGCATATGTATGAGGAAGTGGCAGAGTGAGGTGTTAGCTGTATATGGTGCAGCCTTGCATTTCCCCCTGTGCTGGCGCTACACTTAGCAGTGTATCACCAACGCAGGCACCCTTGCACAATAGTGCAAGGGTGTCTGCGTGCAGGGGAGGGATGTTTATATGTAATGTCCCTTCCTGCAAATAAACAATACTAAAATGCAATTTTGTGACTTTTATGTGTGCTGCTTCCAGTAGCAAACATGAAAGTCACAAAATGCAATTTTTTACAAATTGTTTGTGTACGGGAAAGGGGGCCTCCCTACACAGAAACAATCCATGGCAGTTTGCGTTTTCCATGTGTGCTGCCTTGTGAAGCACACATGGAAAAAGCAAACTGGAGAGATAGGGCATTTCTCCTCGTTTTGCCAAGTTAAGACCAGGTTTTCCCTGGTCTTAATTTTGGTGTTGCCTCCTATGTATGCTGCCCTTATACCTAGGGGGCAGCCTCAAAACAAGCGGTTGCTGCGGTGGAACACCCACTGCCCACCCCTTTCACACTAACCATAGCGTGAAAGGGGGCCTTATTTACAAGGCAGCGTTAGGCCACATTAAAAGGGCTTAATGCTGCCTTGTAAATAAGGCTAATCCCCACCACAAAGTCAGAAAATGTGACGTTGTGGTGGCTATAGGGACTTGTTCATAGGCCCCTGTGTGTCATCTGCCCCTTGCCAGCCACAAAGATAAAAGATTTGTCTCCATTGGTCTGATCAAACCACACTTTGTGTTCGATTCTCAGCAGTGAGACACTTGGGTTCCTGGGTTGCTACTTGCCTCCTCTTGCTACTGTGCAGGAAGTTCAGATAGAAGCTTGGATAACTAATAAAGCATCCTGTCCCCATTGGAAGACAACAATTAATAACTAAGCATGCCTTCTACCTGTTGCTACAACAACAACTGTACAGTCAACTAGTACAGAAACACAGATTTCAAATCCGAAACCAAAAAGAACACTGTCTACATCAATGTACCATAGATCAAGTCTTCTACAAGTTCTACAAAACCTGCTGAACTGCCAAAATAAATCAAACAGTCTCTCGCTACTTCATGTACATTGAGGATTTTTCTTCCGACTCATCGGATCCACTACCACCTCAACTATTAAGGCTGAAAGTGCAAGTTTTCTATCTTTGACTGAAACTGACACTGACTGACAAAACTGACACCGCGTCATGTCCCAGTACGCGGATGACGCGGTCCTGCTGGCCAGGACCCCAAGGGCTTTGCAACTCCTGGTGGACGGATTCGTTAAGTTCATGGGGGACTTGGACTTGTCTGTCAACCTAACAAAATCCTTTGTCATGGTGGCCGGTAAAAAACCTACTAACAAGAGTGTGTTCAAAATTGGGTCACAGACTCTGGGCAAAGTAAAGACCTTCCCCTACTTAGGGCTGCTAATGGATGGGGACATGTTATTTAATCACCTGCTTGAGACCCATTGCACCAAGCTTGTGTCCTCAAATGGGGCTATTTTGAGCTTTGCCCGTAGATTGGGACGCTGGTGCCCAGAACAGATAATGGCATTATATGCCTCAATCAGTACAGCTAAGGCCTTGTATGGTGCTGAGATATGGGGCTTTAGGGACTGTAAGCAACTTCAACAGCATGAAGATAAATTCTTTCGGAGAATCTTAAAAGTCCCGCAAGCCATCCCTGCTGAAATTGCCCATGATGAATTAGGGATGCCATATATTTCTGATATTGTTAAACTAAGGCCAATTATGGCATGGATGAGAACTTGGACAAACCCGGAGGCAGCTCTGACCAGGGAAATAATTACAGACTGCTTACAAAGAGACAAGGCCCTACAAATCCCCTGGTTGAAATATGTGAAAGACTCTTTAACAAGTATTGACCAGGGCCAGCTTTTTAATGATCCCTCCTTGATTGTAAATAGTTGTAAAATGAAGGTAAAAAAATTGCTTTTAGAAAAATATGTCGCTGACAGAAGAAGTTGTGGCCTGGCAAAGAAATCACTAGCAGCCTATGACCTTGTAAGAAATGGAGGGGGAATGGAATCATATCTGTTTCTTATGTATAGCCAAAATGATCGGTTTTTAATGTACCGTTTTAGGCTCAATTGGTTACCAAATATTTTAGCTTACCCTGCTGGTTTTACCGTATCAATTGAGCAGAAGGGTGCCTGCGGCTGCGACAATAGGTCTCCGCAGGACACCCTTCATTTTGTACTTTTATGTTCATTTTATAGTAACCCCAGACGATTGTTTTTGGTAGACATTTTAAAGAAACAGAAATTCCGCCAAGCAAGAATTGCATTGTTGTTTTTACAGAAAGCCTCTGATCCCCACACCCTATGTGCCATTTTAAGCTTTTTAAAAGTAGCAGTAAGATTGAGGAATACAAGAAATGAATTAGTGTTGTAAAATTATACCTGCCCCGTGAATCATATCCTCTCTTCTCTATTGTTGTTTTTAACATGAAAAGTTCAGGAATGAAATGTAATGAAATTTTATGCAATGTGCTTTTATGAGGAATTTTTATTCTTCGAAATAAAGATTTACTGAACTTACTGAACTGACATATTTTGTTTCTTCATGGTTATATCTTTGGGTTACAATTGCGTTACTTTTCCACCTCCTCTGGATTGGTTTGGTGAAAGTCTTTTGTTTGGTTCTGAATGGAAACTATTTCCCAGAATGCTCTGTAGAGCAACAGACGAACTTAGTTCCTAAACCCCACACGTCATCACACCATGAACGAAGAGACCTTTCCTTCATGAACATTTTGGCTGTCTCAGTTCCAGTGTTTGGGATAAAGTATTGTATCATATATATGGCCCCATTGAAATTTTACACATTCCATATCTGTTCAAAATATCTTTGAATTATGTCATTAACACTGATACTGTTTAGTGCATGAAATGCTAGAAGATCTAGAGCGTTCCACTGTGCTTTCTTCTAATGAATTGTATGATGGTATCTTTTGTTATGATGAAATGTCAGTCATTATTTTCTGAATATAGCTAGTACTATCTGTGCTATTTTTAATTATAAGCTTATACAGTAGGACTCCTGTATAAGCTTATACTCTAGCTATTAAATGAAATGTGTTTAAAAGAGGATGCTGAAAATTAATTTTGTACTGTATTTTCAAAAAAATCAATTGTTTTTAAAAGTATTGGTGTATGTATATTGTTATGACCCTCTGTTTTATGTATGTATATATGTGTGTCTTTTATGGCCAACTGGCCGAAATAAAGAAATAAATAATAAATAATAATTATACACAATGGGAACATTGCCATAAACCACTTTGGGATTATTCAAAAACATTTGCACAGAAGCTTGCTTATTTTTCTGTTTACTAGACTTCTGACACCAAGCTAATATATTCGGCTTCTTTTCTTTCTGAATTATCCATACGAGGTTTCGACTTGTGGAAGAGCACAATAGATGTAAAATCTAAATTTGGAACAAAAGACTTGCAGGTTCAGGGAACTGAGGCCTTGTTTCAAGTATGCCTAATACCACAACAAATAAATTTCTTGAACAAAATTGTGCAACAAACAACTTGCCTTGGATTAGCCAAGCTGAAGGTTTTGAACACACCATGAATTCCCACATACGCATATTGCAAAAACTGGCAACAGCTTACAAAGTGCAGTGAGGATACATTGAATGCAATGTACGTAATGGCACATTCAAATTCATCAGACTCCAATTGGAAGGGATGCTTAGTTTGGCCATTAGACATGAACGGATGTCAAGCATGATTTTAAGATAATACTGAGAGATTCAAAACAAACAGATCTGACATGCGGTAAATACTCGGGTGGTGACAACTTAAATTGTTGGGAAGTTGTGCCTTGATTGGCTAAAAACCTCAACACTGTCCCAGGTGAAACAACACTTTTCCCTTTTATCTGGTGCCCTGGAATTCTGGGTCATTTTATTAGGTCCTCGTAAGTCACGTCAAAAATGCTTCCTATATGCAATATACAATGAAATGTCAAAGGTTACTCAGAAGGAAGCTGCCAAAAGACTGCGCAAAATTGACAGGGCCAATTTAAAAAAAGTTCAAGCAGTGGTTGAACTTGGTATGACCACCATGTCCACTATGATATACTCTTTAGTAAACGTAAGGGCTTATTTACAAGCCCATTGTGCAGCAGTTGCATCACTTTTAATATGGTTATTAGATTGGTGCAGGTGGCATAAGGGCTTGTAAATAACCCCCATTGTTTTTATAAACAAGACATGACAGCATTTCAAAATGGGCAGTCACAACTAAGGTATTTTATGCTTTTGAGCTGAACATTACAAACAATACGTTCTGGCCACATGCCAGGGTGATATATTAACACTACAAGCTTGTGTGCCTCATACCAACTTATGAAACAGCAGATGCTCATGGAATATAAAGATGCAAAATACACTATGTTACACATTGAGAAACTAGAGAAGTTACCTTTCCCCTGTTGTTGAGATACCATCTGCAGATTGGATAAGCCATGGGTACATCACTCTGCAAATTCGACATTTCATTATCATTACTGTCTGCAACACCACTACATATGTACACCCCGTCTAGAGAATTGCGCTCTGCTACTCATCTACTTCTCACTGTCCCTCGCTTCAAACGAAAAAAATGGGGAGGCTCCAAATTCTCTACCACGGCCCCTGCCTTCTGGAACTCTCTCCCATTTCATCTGAGATCCTGTTCCCAGTACCCCCTTTTTGGCAAAGATCTCAAAACCTTCCTTTTTTCCCAAGCCTTCCCTTCTTAATCTTCCCTTGTCCCTCAGTCTTTCTGTCCCTTGAGTAATAGTATCACATAGCGCCAAGAAACCGCCTGGTGTACGCGCGCTCTAGAAATATTTTTAAACTCAAACTCATGTATAACACAAAAAACAGGGGGGTCTACCAGATAAGTTATGTGGCTGCACTGTCAATCCGAGTTAACAGAATCTCGGGGTGGATGAGTCACATCAAGACAGCTAATTTCCAAACAAGGTGAACACTATATGTATAGGAAAGACCAACACGGTACAAATCATTCATACACGGTTGACAAATCCAAAACAATTAGCAAAGGGTTACCATCAAATTGACTCAATGATCAGTCCTATCATATGGCCAAACCCCGGTGCAAATCCGGTTAGTCCCCTGATCACTGGGACTTAAAGCGCCGCACCATTAGTTGCTGGTCAAGGATTTGGTCCACCCATACAAACAGACCAACAATGATGGCTGATCTTTGATGGTCAAGTGAGAAATCGTGCAACAGAAAAAATAGTGGCTTTAAAATAGGATGGAGTGTCCTCCTTTTTCTAACTTTATTCTACGGACGAACCACACCTCCTAATTAAAAACATAGAACAGTGCAAAAAAGGACAGTCAACAAATTTCTGTCTAATAATGGGCCAACATGTTTCTGCCTAGCGGGTATTTTATCCCATGGCATTCGCCAGGGCCTCTGTTCTTACAGTAGTTGCACTAAGTAGTGATGAAACAAAAGAAACACCACCCCCACCAAAGTGAAAAAGTAGAATGTAAAAGGGTTGAGTACGATACAACCTGTACCAACCAATGACATTAACTCTCCATGTCAGATAGGCATACAAATTCTATGGAGGAAAATGCATAGTCGTTACAAACTTACTATGTCAATCACCTATAATATGTGTTTCACCAAAAACAGTTTCAAAGAAAATATTGTATTTATGCTCACCCTTAATGGTAGGGAAATGGACCTCACCTCACCTGGACCTTGCTCAGGTTCTACGAGGCCCCGCACTCCATAAATATAAGAGGTAAAACAGAAGTAGAGCACCCAAAGAGCATAATTACACAGTCTATTCCAGTGCCCAGCATTCCTGTCCATTAAATCCCCTTACACCTAGGGACCAACATGTGAGGAGACTCTAGTAACTGAACTATGTGTGCCCAGCCGCTTGGACTCCCAGGTCTACCTACCAACACAAGTATATCCTCATAGAGGTTAATTATCTATTCATAGTGGGACTACTACTGAGTTGCAGAATCTAACAACAGCATTCTTTCTGGCTGTATTATCCATACTGAGCTTCCTGTGGCTTCTCATACAATGAATCAGCTATAGACTGATCTATCCGTCTGTACCTCAAAGCTCACATCTGAGTCTTGGGGAGGCACCGACCTGTAGATGGTCTCTCCTTAAATAAATAACTCAGGGGTTGTTGGTATTGTATCCATCCGCCTCACTTGTCAGAATAGCAACAATAAATGGCAGCTCTTTACACTCAAGAGCGATTCTAATGCCATCCCCAGTGCTTATCTCTGTTGAATTGGTAACATATAACCATAAAGCATTATTATTAACCCCGTTTGTTGTAAAGTTAAAAGCGCACTACTTTACACTCGAAATCACGCGGGAGTTCGCGCTCTAAACTACAGCATGAGGTCATCAGCCCCATTTTGGTAGTTCGTTAGGTAATATTATTCAGCTTGTAGATGTAGATGTAGGGGACACTTTTATAGCGCGTCTATCACTCCATGGAGTATCTTGGCGCTCAAAACCAGATGGCATGGTTTAAGGAAAAGATTGACCAATGGAGACGCTTACACTTTACACCAATGCTATGCAGGCTGCATCTGTAAGAGAGAACACCCAGGTCGTTAGAGCTTTCCTAAACTGTGTTTCGTGGGACAGTGACCTGAGGTGAAGTGGGAGCTTATTCCAGGCTCTAGCTCCCAAGACAAAAAGAGATTTTCCTCCTTTGGTAGCCAGTCTGAATCTGGGGATGATTAGCAGCTTCTGATTAGCAGACCTCAAGCAGCGGGTAGGATGGTATCGTTTGAAGCCGTTACACAAATATTTAGGCCCTTGCTGTAGAAAGGCTATAAATGTGATCAATAGGATCTTAAATAAGATCCTTTTGCCAACTGACAACCAATGCAGTGTTTTAAGCTCAGCTGACGCCGATGACTTACGGGGCCAACGTAGCACCAGCCGAGCCGCAGCATGTTGGACCATCTGTAGCCTATGGAGTACGGACTTATTGACTCCAGCATAAAGGCTGTTACAGTAATCCAGCCTCGAATTAATTAAGGCAACTGCGACTGTTTTTCTGGCTGACAGAGGAAGAAGATCAAAAAACTTCCTCAAAGATTTGATTGTGTGAAAACACATACCAGCTACGGCCACTGCTTGCTGTTTAAAGCACAATTGGTCGTCAAATTTAATGCCCAGGTTTCGAGCAGATGAAATGGTGTCAGGGGGGGCCTCAGCATCGTCAGGCCACCAGTTTTTCGGAGAAAACAGATTTTGGTTTCCAAAAGGCAAGATCTCCGTCTTGCCAGAATTGCATTTGCTTCCGGTCGTTCAACCGGCTACGATCGATGACAGTGATCTAATCAACGTGACCAATTGATGTGATGCACTCGGCATTTGCGCTGGGTGTGTCGCGCAAACCCTCGCATTAGGGGCAGCGCTTTACCAAATACAAGGGACTTTGTCTCATGTTGAGATCTTGCGAAATCTCTTATACTCTGAACTACACAATGATCTCATGTCGGCCATTTTGGTAGTTTTATTATAAATGACGCTTCTAGCAATGTTTAGTGGCTCACAGTCTTACAAATATGGTGTTTGAACCCATAGGGTTTTAGGCATTTCTGAATATTTACATCCTTAGCCAACATGCCCACTCAATATGTATCCCCACAGCCCAGGGTACCAAATAAAGAGAGGGGCATCCTCTTGTAAAACCTGGTGGTACAAATCCACTATTCTTGTGGTACATCTACACCTGTTTTAATGTAGAATGTCACGATAATGAGGTCATTCATAGTCATGATGGTATATGACACTGTATCTCTTCACTTAGGTCATCATTACGGTAATGAACCTAAAGCCACACCGCATGTATAATCATATATAGTTCTTTGATCTATGACATCTCTAATAGGTGGTAAAATGTATGTCTAAGTACATAGGAAGCGGGGGCTTATTCTAAGGTCATGCTAGAGTACACTGATCCCTCAAATGGATCCCTATAACAGAGTCCAGGGAATATCGTTGTTCAATCCGATGGTATCGGTCAGAAGCTTATAAATCCATTTTTGTTCCTTTTGGAAAAGGTAACTTGATACATCGCTTATATGCCGAGGTATAAAAGGCTTCTCGAGGACTGTCCATTGGAAGTCAGTCTCATTATGTTGTTTCTCCAAGAAGTGTCTTGTGAGTTTTGTGTGGGACTTCTTGCAGCAAAAAGAGCTCTTGTGCTGTAACATTCTCATGCGGACTTTTCGGGTTGTCATACCCACATATTTGGTAGAGCAGCTGCATGTCAACATATAGATTAAGTTATTGCTGTTGCAGTTGCTGAAAGTGCACTGTACCCATGGTCTATTGGTACCAATGTCTATCTCACGTGTATGTTTTGTATGGGGGCAAACAGAACAAGTGCCGCGTGGGTGGTGCCCCACCACCGGAGGGAGATTCCATAGGGTATCGCCAATTTTCTTCATGGTTTCTTTCGGGCGTGTGTGCACGAGCCGGTCCCGAATGTTGCTGGCCCGTTTAAACGCAAATAGGGGCTGCGCTATCTTGTCCTTATTATGATTGAGAATGCGCCAGTGTCGTCACACGATTTTTTGGATACTGTTGCTCCTAGTATTAAAAGTACTCACAAAAGTGAGTCTTTCTAACTGTGGTTTTGGAGTAGGAGGTTCAAGGAGGGCTTCTCTGTTGTTATTCATTGCTCTTTTCCTTGACCTCTTGATCAATGAACTGGGATAGTGTCTGTCCTTCAGTTGTGTGCACAGGTTACTAGCATGTGCCTCAAAGTCCTACTTTTTAGAGCAGTTCCTTCGAACTCGAAGGAACTGCCGATAGGGTAGATTTTGGCATAGGGACTTAGGATGATAGCTCTCGTAGAGGAGCAGAGAATTGCGCACGCCAAGCCTGCAGGTGTGGCATAGATAGACAAATCCAAAAAGGCAATCCTCTCTTTATGCGCCTCCATGGTGAATTTGAGATACTGGTTCTGACTGTTAAGCCACAGATGGAATTCTTTGACCGAGTCTAAAGTACCTCTCCACACCACCAACACGTTGTCAATATAACGCTTCCACCACCTAATCGAGGTGTGGAAGGGGTTGGTGGGTGTCAGTACATGTTGTTGCTCGAACTGGTGAACGTATAGGTTCGCCAGGCTCGGCGCGAAAACGCTGCCCATACTAGTACCAGATATCTGGAGAAAGATTTTGTCCTCATATTTAAAGTAGTTCATTTTCATGGCCAAGGTGGCTAAAGCCATTATGAACGGTACTGGTTTAATTGTCTCACAGATATTATCCCTCAGGATGGATGTTACAATTTCTAAAGTCTCATCCTGAGGGATAGAGGTGTACAAAGATTCTACATCGAAAGAGACCAATAGGTCTCCTTCGGTATCAAAGTCTATTTCAGGAAGGACACGTAGCACATCTTTAGTGTCCTGCAAATAGGTGGGCATTTGTTGTACAATGGGCCGTAGAAAGATATCTACAAAGGTGGAAAGCGGCTCCAAAGCAGACCCTATTCCTGAAATAATTGGCCTTCCAGGTGGAGGTCTCTGTGGTTTGTGCACCTTAGGTAAAAGGTAGAAGTAAGGTGTTACAGGATGTTTAGCGACTAAGAAAATAGACTCATTTTGGGTAATCCAACCCTCCGACAGGGCCTCATCAACTAAGTCCCTTATCTGTTTGAGGATTTCTTCGGTAGGATCTTTAGGCAGAGGAGAATATGCCTGTCTATTGTTCAGCTGTCTTAGACATTCTGCCTGATAGTCAGTAGTGTTAAGAATAACTATAGAGTCGCCCTTGTCCGCAGGTTTTATAGTTATTGAATGATCCTCCGAGAGTGACTTCAGTGTTGCCTGTTCCACTTTGGTGAGGTTGTTGAACGAAATAAGCTGTTAACTCAGATTGACAGTGCAGCCACATAACTAAGCTGGTGGACCCCCCTGTTTTTTGTGTTATACATATGTAAGTAGCTGGGGATAATAATCAGGTAGGGGTCTTTAAATTAAATATCCCTTGGACCCTCTCTAAACAGTTTGGTTGTTGACACCACCACATAGGCAGATATGAAGCATTGGGGGAAGGGTTTATACATGAGTTCTGGGAACTACCATTCAAATGTTGGTGTTGAAATATAGAGAAAGTGAGGTTTTTCTCAGTGGTTCAGACTGCAAGAATACTTTAAGTGTATCCTTAGAGAGCAAGGATGTTTTGCTTCACAGGGCCTTTAACACATCTGTGGCAAATCTTTCTTGCTAATTGAAAGGTTTCCCAGTGACTGTGACACGCTCAGATTTCAGATTAATCTCTAAGGGTAGATATCTGATGCTGAACAGTTAAGGTTGCTGTGGAACGAAACTGGGGGTTGCCTGTCTGGTGACAGCTTCTTCATTATTACTTGTTGTACACATGTACTGTTTCCGCTTCCTCATACAGTTAGGGAGAATACGCTTTGGCCTTCAATAAATCTGACCAATGTGTGTTTTGATGCCATGGGCAAACTGAATGCCTTAATGTTTTTGGAAGATGCGGCCTTAACTTCTGCTAGTGAGACGTTTGATCTTCAGGTTGCAAAGTCCTCTTCTGAGATTAAGACTCTACTCCGCACTATCTTCCCATGACATTTTGGAGAGCTAGTGCATCATATTTTTTTTAAAATGACGCGTACAAAGGGAATAGTACTTTTTTACAAAAGCTTAGGCTCTGACTTTTTTACAAAAGCTTAGGCTCTGGTTTGTTTATCACCTTCGAGACAGTTTTTGGAGCCATTCAATCTTTTTTACACTCCGTGCTTGACAGCATCTTTGGAAGACTTCTGTTGGTCCTGCTATTGATTGTCAGGACTGTGATTTGAATTTTTCTGCTCCCCAATGGATGTCCCATTTCGAGAACAAATGGAGCTAGAACTACCACATGTCCTGCTGCACATCAAGCACATGCTGCATTGCTTTGTCACAGCCTTGTTTTGAGAACTTAATGAGCATTGGTTCTTATCATTTCGGTCTGTGTGGCTTCACTGGGTACAGCCCGTGTTCCACTGTCTGTTGTGCACTTTCAAGTGTGCCTTGGATTTGTGCCTGGGATTGCAACTGGTTGAGCCTCAGGACATAAATGTACTGATACATCATATTTATAGCTGTCCACTGCATATTCCATTGTTCCTGGCTACTTTCTACAAGCCCTCCTGGGATGCATCTGATGAATTGGATCTTATCTCTGGTTCGGCGGGACTACCCATGGCTGTTTAGTTACTCCCTCGGCGGTTGCTGTGGGGGTTGGATGGCAACACATTTGCACTATAAACCTGCTCCGAGGTGTGCCTCTGGATCATAGTCTGCAGATGCTGGGAAGAGAAATGCTTTGTTTACCTTTTGGAACACAAACATTCGGCTATTACATTTGGTGGGAACTTTTTAATTTTACCTGTTTTTAACATCCTAAATTGCTTTTAAATTGGTATTAATTTTTGCTTTTGTTTCAAATGGCTTTCCATATGCTTTGAGCTTCTAAATCGCATGATTGATTTTTTAAAATAGTTTTTAGCTTACTTTTAAAAGAGAATGTTGACATTCCTTTTTTTACATTTATATATGCTGATGCATTTTTTAACCATGGCTTTCTGTTTATTTAGATAGCTTAGTAGTCGACTTATATTTGCTGAGTGGATGTCATGTGTCCTACTTAGGCCAAGAGGGAAACACAGCCATTTTACATACACACAAGGTTTCTCCTAAATTGCTTTCACTCTTACACAATGACTTTTGCCTCACATTTGCGACAATGGCTGCGCGGATTAGTTTCCATGAAACTATCCTTGTTTACAAAATCAACTTCGCAAGAACACTATCATGATACCTTGAACTTCACATGCAAATTGAAATGTGATTGTTTGTTTTCATCTATGCGGCGTCATAGCTATCTATAGTATATTAACAATAGCATCCTGTTGCCTGTCTTGATTTAGGGGTGCAGATGGTGGCACTGTGGGCTAGCACCTCCCTGGTACAACATGTCCTGCGGGGTGCACAGAATCAGTCTGGGACCATTCCTACATTTATCTTGCTAAAAAAACATGCAGTTCCTACTGAAAGTCAGGAACTACACAGGGGGGACCAAACTATATACTAAAATAGTGGTATGTGAACTACGACTCGAGTCAAGACATTAGTCAGATGATGTAGAACTGCTGGGGACCAAAGGAACCACCCACGTTGAAAATCTAGGTCAGTACTCAGTTCACTGACCTCAGAAGGAATGAAGACTATGTTGGCCTTGCTAGGATTTGAACTAAGGACCACTACTCTTTTCATTGTCCTAATATCTGTACAGGGTAGGTGTAAAAAGGTGCCTATGTCAGAAGAGTTTTGGTGTTGTGCACGAGGGCTAGAGGAATGATCCTTTTATGACATGGTGAACTTGTACTTGTGCTTTATCATGGACAGAAGCAGCAGTGACATAGAGTTGTGTGGAAAACCTCAATAAGGTTGCCACAGTCTGATAGTGGTCCGGCAGTGTTTACAATAAGGTGTTCAGCATTTAAGGAAGATTCAGGTCTTCCTTCCCTTTCTTTCTTCAAAGTGTTGGAGGATTTTTCTTATCTTCAAAAGCAGTGAACATTGAGATTGGATGTCTGAAAAAATACAAATGTACCACCTATTTCTTAAAGGGGGGAACAGGCAAAAAGGAGAACATTCTTGAATGGAGATTCCTTTTTTGCTAGAACTATTAATGTTTTACTTGGGTGGAAGATGCTTAAGTGCCATAAATCTAGAAGGACCATCTTCCTGTGGATAACAAGTAGAGTGCTAGAATGACTGGAATAATGTGGCTGCATAGGAATAGGTGTAGTGGTTGTCACAGAATTTTCTGAAGGAAATGTAGCAGAAAAATGGCACAGGGTTAGCATGATAAGGAAGACCATTTTGATAACTTATTTCACTTGTGGCTCTAGGTTATCATCCACATTCATTCCAAGATTTGTTACATATCTTCGAAGGTAAGCCAAGTTATTGAGGCCAGGCCATAGGGCTATAAGTTCCCCAGTCAGGTTTGCCAGTATCTATTGCTCCACGACTCAGAGCTAATTGTCTGGGCAAGCACAGATGTTGGGTTACTGAACTAAATATGATCTGGGTGTCATATGTGTAATTGTGACAGGTTTGATTGAAGGACCTGATGAGGTCAAGTAGAGGGCCAAGATATGCATTACAGGGTAGTGGTGAGGCAATGAAACAGTGCTAGAATCCCGAGGCATTGTTGACATTGCTAAGGTAGCATGAGCTTTGCTGCCATGATGCTGCTTTTGCGCACATTACTTTGTTTTTTCAAGGCTCTGTTTGATTCTTTCACATGAGAACAGGCTTCTTTCACGTTCCCTGCCTTTTCTGGAGTTTAGTCTGTACACAATGTGCAAGGGCGATCAACAATGCCCCTTGTTATTCTGTTCTGGTAAGTCCCTAGCACCTAGATATAACATGCTACACACAGTTGCAGTACTTAAGACTCATGCTTTGATATTACATTGTTGCAGTTTATTTTAAACCACTTGGAGAAAGCTATTCCATGAAGAAGAGCTCTGCTGTTCCTATGATGTAAACCTTACTTCCAGGCTTTAAGGTATGGGGTCTGCTGTCAAATCCCAGAGATCGTTTTTTTTATAAAATAAACTTCTTAAAGTCAAGGGGGGGAGGTGGTCAGGCCTAAAAGCCCTTATTTCCACAGTCTTTATAAAATGACTTCTCCCTTTGTATTCTATAGAATTGTAACAATGCTAACTGTGCTGAGTTTATGCATTTTGCTGCTAGTAGGGGCAAGTATACTGTATTGTAGAGCATGATAGTTAGAATAAACATTTTGAACTATTTCAGCGACTCTGCCTATTCTCATTATGGACAAGTACGAGTGAGTGAGCGAAAGAGTACGTCTTACTCCCGTGATTCCTGAGAGAGTCGGGAGTGTTGTGTTCTCAGTTGTCTAATCATTTGTAGCTCTGTGATCTTTGGAGGAGAACGAATGAGACACTATAGCTCGTCGGATTTGGATTTTGGATACTGATGTGGTAGGTTGGTACACCCCTATTCACACCTATCCTGTTTTTCTGTGCATAGTTCTGTATATGTGCAGAATCCCTGCAACAGGTTCATGAGTATCGTGTCAATGAGATGATGCTTTTTTCCTCAGAGGCTGGAGGAGATTCATTCTAACATAGCTGCTTTGAAACTGAGACCTTCTATCCTAACTAGCGGTGTGTGGCAAGGGACTTTCTCAAAACCAATAAATGGGTCTATAGTGATACAGCAGCCCCTCCATTACTGCCGACTATGGTTCTTTGGGTGTCCCAAATGGAGATTATGGCATATTTGATTCTTCTACCTAATTAACTGCATGCGCGCTAGCGGAATTCCGCTCGCACGCTGGGTTTTTTAAAAACGCACTTTGCATGACGAGCTGGGCTCGTCATCAGCGTGTGAGGAGGCTACGCGATGACGAGCCCAGCTCGTCATCAGCGTCGAAGGGGTTAAAGGCAGTTTGGTGATAGAGGGACAAGTTGTTTTCTTTCAAAAAGACCTGGACCAAGGGCAGTTTGTTGATTAATTAAAATGTAGCAAGGGAGGGGCGTGGCTTACGCGCCGACGCGAGATGGCGGCTCTCCCGTGAGCTCCGGAGAGTGACGGACTCCGAATGAGTCAGTAGCCCTGATATCTCTTGTTTGAGGCCGGAATTCTGCATCTTTGCTCAGCGGAACATGTGCGGAGGCGATATCGTGCACTCCTGAGGCTTTGTACGCCGTCTTTACAATCTACATAGCATCTCCTTCTACAACGTTGCCGAGACGCGGGCGGCTGCCATTTTGAGCCTTGAAACCCGCGTCTCTAATCAAGGATTTAACGTCACCTCAGGCTGTCTGCAGAGAGATTCTTCCTCCATGTCACAACTAAATTGCATCCCCTCATAAGGTATGGCGCATTCTCACCACAGCCTTCTCCTTCTGTGAATAATTTTATTTCTGCCATGAATTTTTTACCTCAGTAGGTGAAGACCATCATTTACCTATTTTACTGCAGGGGTGTGCTGGATTCCTACTTGTTCCAATGCCGTAAGGTGGTGCTTCAGTAATAGCATTTTCCCCTTTGACCTCTCATTAACGCTTTGCTGATATACTCTAGTTATCACCTATTTTGGCTTCCCTCACCTTGTTAATTAGCAAAGCCTGTCTGAACTACGCTCTTTCACTACGTTTGTACGTGGTTTACCTCGAGGTTTTGGAGCTAGTTTCATGAGTCATTTCTATTCCTTCTTTTTAAGGATTTCCTTTGCGCTTGGTGATTTTTTTGTGTGCTGCCTCTTCGCAATACTCATTTTTTTCTTCTGTGCTCCTGGTTTGCCCCTATATTGGAACAATGACGCATGTTACAGGCAACTTGAAGTCGTCCAACACAGGAACCACGCCCAAGCGCCTCAAAAATCACCCTCCTTCTCCGATTCGCACCTCCCAGAATCCTATTCTGGACTCCATCTTAGAGGAAGTTCGGGGCCTCCAACCTTTTATGTCTGCCACCAATGAGAAACTCAAGCAGATTGAAGAGAGGTGGGTTGTTATGGAAGGCAAAGTCTTGAGTCTGGAACAGCGTGTCAGTGATATTCAGGATGTCTCCACAAAGATACCCCTCCTAGAAAAGGAAATTCAACAGCTCAAATTACACACAGAGGACCTTGAAAATCGCAATCGAAGGAACAACCTACGTATTTACGGAGTTCCGGAGAATCTTGAGGCGTCTGACATGGTGTCTTTCATTCGTCGACTTCTGTATGAGCTGCTAGACCTTCAACCAAGTGCTCATCCACTAAATATCCAGAGAGCGCACCGTCTTGGTCGTCCTACCTCTAATGCCTCAAAGCCTCGAGGTATCATCCTCCTCTTCCTCGAGTTTACTGAATTAATGACTGTTCTCAAAGCTGCCAGGCTTAAACAACGCCTTGTATGGTCGGGTCATAACATCTTTATCTCTCAAGACTTTTCAAATGCCACCAATGCCCGTCGTAAGGAATTTTTAAATCTCCGTCCTCAGATGAGACAGTTAAACATCCAGTATGGAATTTTACATCCTTGCCTTTGCAAAATCACCCATAATGGTCGTACCCGCACATTCGACGATCCTCAGAAGCTGCACGAATACCTGCAATCTGCCGCCTCACCTAACATGGATGTCACCACCTGATGCCTCCCTTAGGCATCTTTTGTCTCTCTCTTCCTACCAGCCTTCTGCTGAATTCTTCTACTGTCTGTAGCCTCAGCATATATTCCTTCTTTATGTTGTGTTGCTCCTGGTTTTTCTCTTCTTCTCTCCTGACGTTCTGAGGGGGTCCGCTTCTCCGTTGGCGTCTCCTCGCTCCAGATGTTTTGGTGTTTTCGTTCTTCTCAGATCTGGCATTCTTGCCTTGATCTGTCTTCTTATTCCTCTTCCTTCTTCTATCTCTTTTCTTTCCTCCTTCTAGTCTCTCTTTTCTTGTTCTACCACTATGTACTTTTGTCCGACATCTCTTTCCCTTTTCTTTCTCTTTTGACTGTTCTACTCCTTGATTTTTGTTATTTGGTCCTTGTTAGTTCTTCTCTGGTACTTTTTGGCATATTTTTTCTAATTAATGTTCTTTTCTTGGATTTTTTCTTTATTCCTAATGTTTGTGTTGCTTATCTCTTTTATTTTAGTCATTTTCCTGCAATGTGTTCACCCTGGTTCTTCGGCCCCTTCCTCATCTTCCATCATGTGTAATCTTGTCACGTGGAACGTTCGTGGTCTGGGTCACCCTGTCAAGCGTCAAAAGGTATTGTCACATTTATCCAAGCTTAATTCACAGGTTGCCTTTCTTCAAGAGACCCACTGTACGGATTCGGAATCCTCGAAACTCAAGAGACAATGGGTGGGTCAAGTTGTTTATTCACCTGCTGTTAATAATAAGGGAGGTGTTGCAATTCTATTTCACAAAGGTTTATGTGCCCAAATTCTCTCCTCCACAGCTGATACTGATGGCCGTTGGGTTATGGCCAAAGTTGTTATTCAAAATACGACACTGGTATTTCTGAACATCTATGGTCCTACCCGCCCTTCTCCTGAATTTTGGAATGAGGTTAAAGTTCTCATCTCCTCTATTGACTGTCCCAATATTGTTATTTCTGGTGATTTTAACCAGTGGTTGGATCCCTTCTCAGATAGACTCTCCTCCACTAAATTTCGTCCTGACAACACTCATAAATGTTTCTAATCTGCCATCTCCTCCCGTCCCCTATATGGTGTATGGAAAACTTGGAATCCTGATACTTTGGAATACACGTTTTATTCGAATGTACATCATACTAGATCTAGAATTGATTATATTCTAGTTAGTAAATCTCTCCTCCCCACACTGCATAAATCAGAAATTGGTTCTATTTTTATTTCGGACCACGCTCCCGTCTCTGCAACCCTTGATCTCACCCTTACCTCTTCCAGATTCAGTCGTTGGAAATTCAATACCTTCCTTTTGTCAGATGTTGTCTTTATGAAGGAGGTTCAGAATTTTTTAACTGAATTTTTTACTTTTAATGTTCCTACGGACACATCAGTTCCGAATAATTGGGATGCCTTCAAAGCTGCCTTGAGAGCCTTTACAATCTCGTATGTCTCTAAAAAGAAGAAACTTAATTTATCTAAATACTCGAAACAACTTGCTTCCATTAAGAAGCTGGAACATTTGTATTTCTCATCTAAAGATTCTACTGCCCTCCATAATCTTGTTAAAGCAAAATCAGAACTGAATAAAATAGCTATGACTGAAGCATGTAACACTTTATTGAAAATTAAATCTAAGTTTCATGGAGGTCAGAATAAGGCTGGTAAAATGTTGGCAAACTACCTAAAAATCAAATCGGAGCGTAAAACTGTGGGCCCTATCCTGAATGACTCTACAAATTCATTAGTTACATCTGATGAAGATATTGCAGAGGTTTTTCACACATACTATCGCAATCTTTATACCGATGATACATGCCCTACAGATCAAAATTTATCTTCTTTTTTTGATAATCTCCCCCCTCCTCCCACACTCCCGGATGAATTTAATCAATTATTAAAGCATATTACTTCTCAAGACATTCTTCTAGCCATCAATTCCCTTAAAAATTCAAAAGCCCCTGGCCCAGATGGATTGCCAATTGAGTTTTACTCTGCCCTCCATGCTATTTTTGTGCCTAAATTACTGCAACTGTTTAATTCTTTCATTGCTGATGCTAAGGCCTCTGGCTCTTTCTTGGACGCCCTCACCGTCATAATTCCCAAACCGGATAAAGATCATTCCCAATGTAAAAACTTTCGCCCTATTTCTTTGATCAATTATGACTGTAAAATTTTTGCCAAAATCCTCGCTTCCCGTCTTGACTCAATCATCCCACTTTTAATTAAAACTAATGCATGGGCGGAAAATCCGTTTCGCTCGCGGATTTTGCGGATTTTTGGGAAATTCGAAATCCGCGAGATTTGCGAATTTCCCACAAAATCCGCAAATTCGCACGCAGCGGATTTTTTTCGCGGCGCGCGGCGTTGGTGATACAATTTTTGCGGCGCGGGGCGTTTATCATCGTTTGCCGAGTTGTTTTTCTCGATAGTTTGCGAGTGCTGCGCCATTTTGGATCTTGCTGTGTGATCCCGCGGGAATTGGCGAGCGCGATTACGTCATCGCAGCTTGCCAGCGATAGTTTGTCAACGCGAGTACGGCAAGATCACGTCTCGCGGTACTTCGCAATTGCGAGATTTGAGATGCGGCGAGCAGCAAGAATCTCGCACAAGCGAAAATATAAAATTTGCAATTCTGCACAAGGAATCCACCAGCAAGCAGCATAAACCTTCTTGAAATGATGATTTTAATCTGAATAACTCCTTAGGTTGACATTTGCCTGCACTTTTTTTAGCGAGGAGTCCATTTTGGGGAGGGGGGGAGGGGGGTGGGAGGAAGGAAGTGCCCCACAGTCTTCAACTTCCTGTTCCTGTTCAGCAGGCTCCTCCCAGTGCTTTGTCCATCTCCTGGTCACTTTTCATTTGGATCTGGAGCTGGAAGGATTACTTTTTGTGGATGCTGCTGGATATTTGGATTTGAGGCCTTTTTGACTTTCTTTGGATCACTGTTGGATTAGAAATTTTACAAGTAAGTTTGTTTGGGGCATTACAGTTGCTGCAACAAAAATTTTGGAATTTTCGATTTTTGGGCTGTTTTGGGGCCTTTTGCCCAGGGGTACTCAGTGGTGGGTGGACTGAGTCTTTCTGTGGGTTGTCTTGGACTTAAACATCATGGAGGCCATGGATGGATTGGGATTGTGCTGATTTTTCAGTGATTTTCGTTTTTTGGGGCTGTACTTGTGGCCTTTTCACCAGGGGTATTTGAGTCTAGCATGGGCCTAGTCTTTCTGTAGGTTGTCTTGAATTTAAACATCATGGAGGGCATGGATGGATTGGGATTGTGCTGATTTTTCAGTGATTTTCGTTTTTTGGGGCTGTACTTGTGGCCTTTTCACCAGGGGTATTTGAGTCTAGCATGGGCCTAGTCTTTCTGTGGGCTGTCTTGAACTTAAACATCATGGAGGGCATGGATGGAATGGGATTGTGCTGATTTTGCAGTGTTTTTCGATTTTTGGGGGTGTTCATGGGGAGGGACAGGCCATGTGGCTGGTGGCCATTTTGAGTGCAGCTACAGGCACTGGCCATGTGCTGGCAGGCAAGTGGCCATTTTGAATGCAGGCTTTGTTGTTAGGCCTGCAACCATTTTGCCTACTTTTCAACCTTTATTTATGCCCAGGGGTAGTGAGTCTTGCATGGGCCTAGTCTTTCTGTGGGTTGTCTTGAATTTAAACATCATGGAGGGCATGGATGAATTGGGATTGTGCTGATTTTTCAGTGATTTTCGTTTTTTGGGCCTGTACTTGTGGCCTTTTCACCAGGGGTATTTGAGTCTAGCATGGGCCTAGTCTTTCTGTGGGCTGTCTTGAACTTAAACATCATGGAGGGCATGGATGGATTGGGATTGTGCTGATTTTTCAGTGATTTTCGTTTTTTGGGCCTGTACTTGTGGCCTTTTCACCAGGGGTATTTGAGTCTAGCATGGGCCTAGTCTTTCTGTGGGCTGTCTTGAACTTAAACATCATGGAGGGCATGGATGGAATTGGATTGTGCTGATTTTGCAGTGTTTTTCGATTTTTGGGGGTGTTCATGGGGAGGGACAGGCCATGTGGCTGGTGGCCATTTTGAGTGTAGCTACAGGCACTGGCCATGTGCTGGCAGGCAAGTGGCCATTTTGAATGCAGGCTTTGTTGTTAGGCCTGCAACCATTTTGCCTACTTTTCAACCTTTATTTATGCCCAGGGGTAGTGAGTCTTGCATGGGCCTAGTCTTTCTGTGGGTTGTCTTGAATTTAAACATCATGGAGGGCATGGATGGATTGGGATTGTGCAGATTTTTCAGTGATTTTCGTTTTTTGGGCCTGTACTTGTGGCCTTTTCACCAGGGGTATTTGATTCTAGCATGGGCCTAGTCTTTCTGTGGGCTGTCCTGAACTTAAACATCATGGAGGGTATGGATGGAATGGGATTGTGCTGATTTTGCAGTGTTTTTCGATTTTTGGGGGTGTTCATGGGGAGGGACAGGCCATGTGGCTGGTGGCCATTTTGAGTGCAGCTACAGGCACTGGCCATGTGCTGGCAGGCAAGTGGCCATTTTGAATGCAGGCTTTGTTCTTAGGCCTGCAACCATTTTGCCTACTTTTCAACCTTTATTTATGCCCAGGGGTAGTGAGTCTTGCATGGGCCTAGTCTTTCTGTGGGTTGTCTTGAATTTAAACATCATGGAGGGCATGGATGGATTGGTATTGTGCTAATTTTTCAGTGATTTTTGTTTTCTGGGCCTGTACTTGTGGCCTTTCCACCAGGGGTATTTGAGTCTAGCATGGGCATAGTCTTTCTGTGGGCTGTCTTGAACTTAAACATCATGGAGGGCATGGATGGATTGGGATTGTGCTGATTTTTCAGTGATTTTCGTTTTTTGGGCCTGTACTTGTGGCCTTTTCACCAGGGGTATTTGAGTCTAGCATGGGCCTAGTCTTTCTGTGGGCTGTCTTGAACTTAAACATCATGGAGGGCATGGATGGAATTGGATTGTGCTGATTTTGCAGTGTTTTTCGATTTTTGGGGGTGTTCATGGGGAGGGACAGGCCATGTGGCTGGTGGCCATTTTGAGTGCAGCTACAGGCACTGGCCATGTGCTGGCAGGCAAGTGGCCATTTTGAATGCAGGCTTTGTTGTTAGGCCTGCAACCATTTTGCCTACTTTTCAACCTTTATTTATGCCCAGGGGTAGTGAGTCTTGCATGGGCCTAGTCTTTCTGTGGGTTGTCTTGAATTTAAACATCATGGAGGGCATGGATGGATTGGGATTGTGCAGATTTTTCAGTGATTTTCGTTTTTTGGGCCTGTACTTGTGGCCTTTTCACCAGGGGTATTTGAGTCTAGCATGGGCCTAGTCTTTCTGTGGGCTGTCTTGAACTTAAACATCATGGAGGGTATGGATGGAATGGGATTGTGCTGATTTTGCAGTGTTTTTCGATTTTTGGGGGTGTTCATGGGGAGGGACAGGCCATGTGGCTGGTGGCCATTTTGAGTGCAGCTACAGGCACTGGCCATGTGCTGGCAGGCAAGTGGCCATTTTGAATGCAGGCTTTGTTGTTAGGCCTGCAACCATTTTGCCTACTTTTCAACCTTTATTTATGCCCAGGGGTAGTGAGTCTTGCATGGGCCTAGTCTTTCTGTGGGTTGTCTTGAATTTAAACATCATGGAGGGCATGGATGGATTGGGATTGTGCTAATTTTTCAGTGATTTTTGTTTTTTGGGCCTGTACTTGTGGCCTTTTCACCAGGGGTATTTGAGTCTAGCATGGGCCTAGTCTTTCTGTGGGCTGTCTTGAACTTAAACATCATGGAGGGCATGGATGGATTGGGATTGTGCTGATTTTTCAGTGATTTTCGTTTTTTGGGCCTGTACTTGTGGCCTTTTCACCAGGGGTATTTGAGTCTAGCATGGGCCTAGTCTTTCTGTGGGCTGTCTTGAACTTAAACATCATGGAGGGCATGGATGGAATGGGATTGTGCTGATTTTGCAGTGTTTTTCGATTTTTGGGGGTGTTCATGGAGAGGGACAGGCCATGTGGCTGGTGGCCATTTTGAGTGCAGCTACAGGCACTGGCCATGTGCTGGCAGGCAAGTGGCCATTTTGAATGCAGGCTTTGTTGTTAGGCCTGCAACCATTTTGCCTACTTTTCAACCTTTATTTATGCCCAGGGGTAGTGAGTCTTGCATGGGCCTAGTCTTTCTGTGGGTTGTCTTGAATTTAAACATCATGGAGGGCATGGATGGATTGGGATTGTGCTGATTTTTCAGTGATTTTCGTTTTTTGGGCCAGTACTTGTGGCCTTTTCACCAGGGGTATTTGAGTCTAGCATGGGCCTAGTCTTTCTGTGGGCTGTCTTGAACTTAAACATCATGGAGGGCATGGATGGAATGGGATTGTGCTGATTTTGCAGTGTTTTTCGATTTTTGGGGGTGTTCATGGGGAGGGACAGGCCATGTGGCTGGTGGCCATTTTGAGTGCAGCTACAGGCACTGGCCATGTGCTGGCAGGCAAGTGGCCATTTTGAATGCAGGCTTTGTTGTTAGGCCTGCAAAAAGTTTGCCTACTTTTCAACCTTTATTTATGCCCAGGGGTAGTGAGTCTTGCATGGGCCTAGTCTTTCTGTGGGTTGTCTTGAATTTAAACATCATGGAGGGCATGGATGGATTGGGATTGTGCAGATTTTTCAGTGATTTTCGTTTTTTGGGCCTGTACTTGTGGCCTTTTCACCAGGGGTATTTGAGTCTAGCATGGGCCTAGTCTTTCTGTGGGCTGTCTTGAACTTAAACATCATGGAGGGCATGGATGGAATGGGATTGTGCTGATTTTGCAGTGTTTTTCGATTTTTGGGGGTGTTCATGGGGAGGGACAGGCCATGTGGCTGGTGGCCATTTTGAGTGCAGCTACAGGCACTGGCCATGTGCTGGCAGGCAAGTGGCCATTTTGAATGCAGGCTTTGTTGTTAGGCCTGCAACCATTTTGCCTACTTTTCAACCTTTATTTATGCCCAGAGGTAGTGAGTCTTGCATGGGCCTAGTCTTTCTGTGGGTTGTCTTGAATTTAAACATCATGGAGGGCATGGATGGATTGGGATTGTGCTGATTTTTCAGTGATTTTCGTTTTTTGGGCCTGTACTTGTGGCCTTTTCACCAGGGGTATTTGAGTCTAGCATGGGCCTAGTCTTTCTGTGGGCTGTCTTGAACTTAAACATCATGGAGGGCATGGATGGATTGGGATTGTGCTGATTTTTCAGTGATTTTCATTTTTTGGGGCTGTACTTGTGGCCTTTTCACCAGGGCAGGGTATTTGATTCTAGCATGGGCCTAGTCTTTCTGTGGGCTGTCTTGAACTTAAACATCATGGAGGGCATGGATGGAATGGGATTGTGCTGATTTTGCAGTGTTTTTCGATTTTTTTGTGCTGTATAACTGAACTGATGTTCCTCTGTCTTCCATTGTTTTTAGGTGCACAAGACTCAAGAGAACCACCAGTGCCAGGAAGAAGTCCTGCAGCGGTGTGTATGTGCAGCATAACGTCACGCGACGTCACGTCTGGCCTCAGACAACTCTACAATTCGTGCAACTGCGGCCTGCTGTCTGACCTGCTCTGAAGAAGATGGCCCCAAAAAAAGTTCTCCGTAGCTCCTCTAGCAAGAAAGTTGCTAGTAAGGAGCAGAAGAAGCAAGTTACCAAGGAGGCTGGTGTGCTACCCGCCACGTTTTTTGGGAGCAAAAAAAGTACGCCTGCAGCAGCAGGATCTGCTGGGGACCAAGCTGGGAGCAGCACCCCTGCTCCATTGGGTTCAGTGCCTCCACCACCACGCCAACTTAAGTCAAAGCCCTTGAGTGCTTCAGAGGCAGTCAGTGTACTTCTCCAATCACCATCGACCAGTGATGTTGGCTCATCGCAAGAAAGTAGCAGCAATGTCCCTGAATCAACACAGGCTCATCTGACAAGTGTTGAACAACCACAGCTGCAACAACAACACCATGTGCAAGTACACGCCCAAGTACATGTGGAAGGAGAGGCAGCAAAAGGAGATGCGCAAGCAAAGGTGCATGGAGGTTCACAAGTGCTCACAATAGTTGTTCCTCCCGAAGTAGGGGCACATCAGGAAATCGACAATGAAGCCGAGGTATTGGAAGCCACTCCTCCTGATGATCATTCATTGTCTTCCACATCCCTAGCAAGGAAAAGATCAAGGGGGGTGTCTACATCTTCTTCAAGCCCACCTCCTTCTGATGCAAGTGATCCATCTTGGGAACCACAACTGCGGTCTGACAGTGAGGCACACCATGATCTGACAAAGGTACCTAAGCGTAAAAGGAAGGTTGTCGAAAAAGTCATAGCTATGGATTGTGATGAGGCTCAACAAGAAGTGACAGATACTGCTGGTGATGAAGCCTCTCACGATGACGACGAGCCAGTCATCACAAAGGTCACTGCAGCCCCACCGGGCATGCAGCAAAGAGACATTTTGACCCTATCCCGAGAAGCTGCTGAGCGTGATGATGATGTCGACGAGGAGGCAATGGAAATGGAATCATTAGATTTGGAGTTAAGTAGTACACCAAAACCTACCGCTTCCATATTTCTTCCTCGCAAGAAGGTACCCACCTCGACCTCAATTCGTGGTGGTGAAAGTGCAAAACGTACTGAAGTTCGGCAATCCACATCCTCCACTTCATCTGGCATTAGCAGCAGGACCACCACCACCAGTATCGCCGCCTCCTCCGGCCCCCAAAGACATTTCAAGTCTCCAGTTTGGGACTTCTTTAGTGTTTGCCCAAAAATGGAAAACGTAGCCATTTGTAGCATTTGTAAGCTTCGAGTTGGTCGTGGTAAGCTTGGTTCTAACTATGGTACCGGAGGCCAGAGAGGTCATCTTAAGAGAGCGCACCCTGTCCAATGGTTTCCGCACCTAGAGGCGTTTAAGCAAGCCGAAATTGCACGTAATGAAAACGTTGATTTTTCATCTGATGATGACGAGGAGGAAGAAGACGATTCAAACACTTCACTTACACCCAGTACTCCTGTCAGCAGCACACCCCATGTGAGGCACACTAAGAGTGTGGGAGAGAGTGAGACATCAATGCGGAAAAGTTCATCAGCGAGCGTAACTGGGTCGAAGATATCATCATCATCCCGTAAATCCTTGGTCCAGGGCAACATTAAAAAGATGTTGTTTACAGAAGCGCAATATGAACGCAACCACCCACTGACGCGTCTGTAAAACACTAAGCTGGCTAAAATGCTAGCTCTGGACCTTCTCCCTTTTTCTTTTGTAGAAGGGGTTGGTTTTCTAGAATTAGTGGCAGCGCTCTGCCCTAAATGGAAGGTTCCTAGCCGGTTCTATTTTGCCCGAGTTGCGGTTCCAGCACTACATGAAGATGTTCTGAAGGTGATTGGGGCAGCTTTGCAGAAGAGTGCTGTTCCCACTATACATCTGACAACAGACATGTGGACCAGTGGCGCAGGCGCTGATTACATGTGCATCACTGCACACTGGGTCTCTTTTTCAGGGGCTAAAGCAAAGCTAAACGCAGGTGTTGACGCGGACATTGTTTTTAAAGCTGCTCGGAAACATGCAACACTAGCCATGTTTGGTTTGGAGAAACGTCACACAGCAGATAACATTTTGGATGTCTTTAACACAAAGGTCCTTAACTGGCTGTCCCCACTAAAACGCAAGGTTGGTTATGTTTCCACGGACAATGGCTCCAATATAGTTAAGGCCATGAGGGAAGGTGACTATTTCAGAGTGCCGTGTTTGGCGCACTGTATAAACCTGGTTGTCCAAAAATTCTTGGGTAATAAAGGCAGTGCAGCGTACAGTGTATTGGACACCTGCTGAAAAATGTGCAAGCATTTCAGCCATTCTTTTAAGGCCCGGAAGCAGCTGAGGAGCCATCTATATCAACGTCAAATGCCAGTGAAAGCACTCATCCAGGAGGTGGTAACACGTTGGAACTCAACCTTCTACATGCTTGAGCGTCTGTATGAGCAGTATAAGGAACTCGATCAATATTTCCTTACAGAGGGTACAGAAGAGCTGAGGATGGGTGCGGCGCAATGGAACATAGTTCAAAGCCTGACACGCATGCTTCGTCCTTTTGAGTTCTTCACGCGTGCAGTCAGCAAGGAGGACTCTAATTTGGGAAAAGCTATCCCATTGTTGTACATGCTGGAGGACCAACTGAAGGAGGTGTGTTCTGTGTTTGAAGAAGATGAAAAAAACCAAGACTCTTTGCTTCTGGCTGAGAAATTATTAGAGCTCCTACAAGGTGATGAACGTCTTAAAAAGATCCACTCAGAAGAGCATTACATTTGTGCTACTATTCTGGATCCACGCTACAAAAAGGTGCTGGCAGGCCAAGCATTCTTTCCTTTTGATGATGAACATGTTCCAAAGTACAAACGTTGGCTAGCCTTGTCAGCCAAGAGGTTTGAAAGAGAACGGCTGGAAATTGAAGGAAATGGCAGTACATCAGCAGGCCATCCCCAGTCAAAACAATCCACTTCTGCACCTGTGGCTGTGGCACAAGTGACCTCTCAGCCGTTAAAGACACCGGCAACCGGATCATCTGCACGAGACACAACAGAAACATTGGAGGCTGAAGAGGATTGGCTAGCTCTGCGTGGGTTTGGTTCTCAAAAGGTCAGAGGCACAGCAAGAGCTAAGCAAAGTGGAGGAACCTTGGATGAGGACCTTGAGTCGATGGTGAAGGACTATCTGAATGACTCAACAGAGGTCTATGTTAATTCTGACCCATTGGCGTATTGGCATGGGAAAAAAGAATTGTGGCCACAGCTCACCAACCTGGCTTTAAACTACTTGTCTTGCCCACTCGCAAGCGTGTCTTCTGAACGGGTTTTCAGTGCTGCTGGTGGCATTGTAACTCCCAAACGGAGCCGCCTCTCGCCCAAAAATGTGGAGAGGTTAATAATGATCAAGATGAATCAGCTCCTCATACCACCAGATTTCAGAGTACGAGAAAGCGTGCCGGATGAAGAGGAGGTGGCCAGCAACATAGATGAGGGAATTTCTACTCTGTCAGGTGACACTGAGCTCACCCTGCCTGAATTCGCAGAGTATGATGACGAAGCCTTAATCTTATTCCTGGACCGTGATACCGAGCCCTGAAAATGAGACAACGAATCAATAACTTTCTTTTTCGTCCTTATTCACTTTTATTCCTGTGTGTCTGTCTTTCTTTGTTGTGCACAGTTAATATATTTCAAACTTTAATCAGATAATCACAAAATCAAGCCCATCAGCAGAACTGTCTTCAGTGGTTTGCTAATTGATTTGAAGTTGCCGCAGTCTGCATTCCTCAGGTTCACAAGTTCAGAAGAACATGCTCCTCTATCCTCCTCCTCCAGACTCCTATTTCCATCAAACCAGAGGGCTGGTTTACGCCCAATGAAGAAAGACTCAGCACTTGTGGGGGTGTTGTTGTACCTCTTTGCAGGTGAGTTGACGGCTCAGGGACCATTGTTGGGAAGCTCTAATACCGGATAAAAGTGTTTTGGACCAAATCCCAGGAGGAAATTTTTTTGTGTTTTTGATGAATTGCTTGCCTTTGAGGTGCTCTTAGGGGGGGTTCCGTCTGTTTGTGGGTGAGTTTCATGGTCTGGGAGCACTGCTGGGACACTCTAATCTTGATTGCATTTGCTTTTCAGGAAATCCGTCGTGGCAACCCCGACTTATGGCCTAGCTACGCAGCGCGTTTGGAACGAAGGCCGAGAAATATTGCAAGTATGAGATTTTGCTTTTGGCCTGTTTGGGGGTGTTATGCTTGTTGGCGGGTGGGTTGGCGGGTCTTGGGGCATTCCTGTGAAGGTCTAATACCGGGTAGAAGTGGTTGGGACAAAATCCAGGCCGATTTTTTTTTGGCTATTTCTGACATTTTGCTCAATGTAGCGTTTTCGGGGGCCTGTTTGGGGGGCTTCCTGGTGTTTGTGGGTGAGTTTCGTGGTCTGGGAGCACTGCTGGGACACTCTAATCTTGATTGCATTTGCTTTTCAGGAAATCCGTCGTGGCAACCCCGACATATGGCCTAGCTACGCAGCGCATTTGGAACGAAGGCCGAGAAATATTGCAAGTATGAGATTTTGCTTTTGGCCTGTTTGGGGGTGTTATGCTTCTTGGCGGGTGGAATGGCGGGTCTTGGGGCATTCCTGGGAAGGTCTAATACCGGATAGAAGTGGTTGGGACAAAATCCAGGCTGATTTTTTTTTGGCTATTTCTGACATTTTGCTCAATGTAGCGTTTTCGGGGGCCTGTTTGGGGGGGTTCCGTCTGTTTGTGGGTGAGTTTCGTGGTCTGGGAGCACTGCTGGGACACTCTAATCTTGATTGCATTTGCTTTTCAGGAAATCCGTCGTGGCAACCCCGACATATGGCCTAGCTACGCAGCGCGTTTGGAACGAAGGCCGAGAAATATTGCAAGTATGAGATTTTGCTTTTGGCCTGTTTGGGGGTGTTATCCTTCTTGGCGGGTGGGTTGGCGGGTCTTGGGGCATTCCTGGGAAGGTCTAATACCGGGTAGAAGTGGTTGGGACAAAATCCAGGCCGATTTTTTTTTGGCTATTTCTGACATTTTGCTCAAAGTAGCGTTTTCGGGGGCCTGTTTGGGGGCTTCCTGGTGTTTGTGGGTGAGTTTCGTGGTCTGGGAGCACTGCTGGGACACTCTAATCTTGATTGCATTTGCTTTTCAGGAAATCCGTCGTGGCAACCCCGACATATGGCCTAGCTACGCAGTGCGTTTGGAACGAAGGCCGAGAAATATTGCAAGTATGAGATTTTGCTTTTGGCCTGTTTGGGGGTGTTATGCTTCTTGGCGGGTGGGTTGGCGGGTCTTGGGGCATTCCTGGGAAGGTCTAATACTGGGTAGAAGTGGTTGGGACAAAATCCTCGCGGAAAAGCCTTTTGGCACTTTTTGTAACTTAGGGTTCGTTAGCGTTAGCCCTAGCAGCAGGATTGCATGTGTTTCGGGGTGTTCTAGATTTTTGCAACTGAGTTCTGGGGTCTTAGAGCACTCGTGAGAATGTGTAATTTTGGTTGCAAGTCATTTGAAGAAAATCCATCGTGGGAAAGGGGGGATTTGGCATAGTTAAAGAAAGCCTTTGCCACTATTCTTAACTTAGGGTTCGTTAGGGTTAGCAGTATTTCTATTGCATGTGTTTGAGTGGGGGGGATTTCGAGTTTTGGAGCGATGCTGGCTATGGATACTTTTGCTTGGTTGCTTGCAAGTGGTTTGAATGCAATCCACGGTGGGTAAGGGGTAATTAGGAAGGGGGTACTTCGGCCTACTTTTACTTTCAAAGTAAGTTTTGTCACCAGTTTTCTGCTAGGCCTCGTTTTTTGAGATTTGATTGGGGGTCTTCTACATTTTTGCGACTGGCTTTAGTAAGGGTCTGGTGGGAGCACTGCTAGGAAGATCTAATTTTGTTCTAAAACACAGTTTACAGTACACCTAGCTTGAGGGGAAAGATCAGCTACATTAATTTGCCCCTACTTATTTAACCTTCAAAAGGTGACTCAGACAGAGTACGCACGTTCAAAAATATTGTACTCTCTACTAGGAAAATCAAATTGTGACTTTTTGCACTCCACAGCCTACATACCTTATATTTATTTATCAGTGGTGTTGTAATATTATATCACTTCCTGTTTTTCTTTGAATAATTACAGGCCGGGTTTCAGTCTCTGCAATGGGGAAAAAAGGATGGAGTCAGGCTTCACAGTAGCAAGCCACAATTCAGCATCAGGCAGGCAGTGGACAGGGTGTCTTCTGGTGACCAACATCGATGGACGAAGCGTCGGCTGCAATGGAGGAGTGCCGCTAATAAGAGGATTTTTTTTCTGCAGGCAACTTACTTACCACTTCCAACAGGACAACTACAACAACATAGATACAGTATCCCTTGCCTTTTTCTCTGACTGTGACTGCATTTCTTGGATCTCTCTCTGCTTCTAAATTGATCCCTTAACACATCACTTAGTCCACTCCACTATCACATCTGCACCACACATAGTCATTTGTAAGTGCTCCTACGTAATTCGCAAGTCGCAGCACGCCCCAGCCCGTAGAGGACTGGGATGGCCCCAATGATGAAGCATGTCACCAAGGGGCAACCCTGGTGAGTGAGGGGACACCTAGAAAAAAAGCAATTTCTCCTTTTCTATCTACTATACCTTCCAGACCAACTCCATTGAGTGTTGTTGTGAATGGATTTATAGTGACCAGCAAGGCTCTCGGGTATCTGGCTACAGAGACTTTATGTTGAATATCGTTATCAATAATTCCACACAGGCCCTGTACTGTCGCATTCTTTCTTCCACAGTTGTCGAAAGTACTACTTACTTTTCACTGACATGCATGCAGTAGTGCATGCACTTTCAAAGATTGATGGATAGGTTTGTACCCAAAGAATTGTTTATGTTCAATTGTTTGTCTATGCTGTGCTTTTTTTACAGGGTGTCTTCTGGTGACCAACATCGATGGACGAAGCGTCGGCTGCAATGGAGGAGTGCCGCTAATAAGAGGATTTTGTTTCTGCAGGCAACTTACTTACCACTTCCAACAGGACAACTACAACAACATAGATACAGTATCCCTTGCCTTTTTCTCTGACTGTGACTGCATTTCTTGTATCTCTCTCTGCTTCTAAATTGATCCCTTAACACATCACTTAGTCCACTCCACTATCATATCTGCACCACACATAGTCATTTGTAAGTGCTCCTATGTAATTCGCAAGTCGCAGCACGCCCCAGCCCGTAGAGGACTGGGATGGCCCCAATGATGAAGCATGTCACCAAGGGGCAACCCTGGTGAGTGAGGGGACACCTAGAAAAAAAGCAATTTCTCCTTTTCTATCTACTATACCTTCCAGACCAACCCCATTGAGTGTTGTTGTGAATGGATTTATAGTGACCAGCAAGGCTCTCTGGTATCTGGCTACAGAGACCTTATGTTGAATATCGTTATGAATAATTCCACACAGGCCCTGTACTGTCGCATTCTTTCTTCCACAGTTGTCGAAAGTACTACTTACTTTTCACTGACATGCATTGCAGTAGTGCATGCACTTTCAAAGATTGATGGATAGGTTTGTACCCAAATAATTGTTTATGTTCAATTGTTTGTCTATGCTGTGCTTCTTTTACAGGGTGTCATCTGGTGACCAACATCGATGGACGAAGCGTCGGCTGCAATGGAGGAGTGCCGCTAATAAGAGGATTTTTTTTCTGCAGGCAACTTACTTACCACTTCCAACAGGACAACTACAACAACATAGATACAGTATCCCTTGCCTTTTTCTCTGACTGTGACTGCATTTCTTGGATCTCTCTCTGCTTCTAAATTGATCCCTTAACACATCACTTAGTCCACTCCACTATCACATCTACACCACACATAGTCATTTGTAAGTGCTCCTACGTAATTCGCAAGTCGCAGCACGCCCCAGCCCGTAGAGGACTGGGATGGCCCCAATGATGAAGCATGTCACCAAGGGGCAACCCTGGTGAGTGAGGGGACACCTAGAAAAAAAGCAATTTCTCCTTTTCTATCTACTATACCTTCCAGACCAACCCCATTGAGTGTTGTTGTGAATGGATTTATAGTGACCAGCAAGGCTCTCGGGTATCTGGCTACAGAGACCTTATGTTGAATATCGTTATCAATAATTCCACACAGGCCCTGTACTGTCGCATTCTTTCTTCCACAGTTGTCGAAAGTTCTACTTACTTTTCACTGACATGCATGGAGTAGTGCATGCACTTTCAAAGATTGATGGATAGGTTTGTACCCAAAGATTTGTTTATGTTCACAATTGTTTGTCCATGCTGTGCTATTTTTTCTTGTCTCCCAAAACCTTTCCCAAAAACCCCCGTACCCATCCATTTTTCAAACCCTAACCCCCTTCCCCCGGGCTGTGTGGTTTTGATTGATGTGTGACTAAATTACAGCAATAAATCCACACACTTGCTGGGGAGGATAAGGTGATAGCAACAGGCTGGTGAAGAAATCCGAGGATATATTCTTACTCTGCTTGACAAAGACCCATGGCTAATGTCAAAGAACTTCAACCGAATTAGTAGTTATACTTTACCATTTGTTAGGCTACAATGTGGCACTGTTCTAGTGTACTTCTGTCACCTGCTATATTCTCAGTTGTACCGTTGAATTGCTCAGGAGGACAAACCAGATTTAATTTTCTTTTTTTTCATAGGCATGCAACTGCCACTGTGTCACACCACTAGTACCACCGCTATGAGGAAATTTTATCCGACCAAGATTGCCAACCTTATTCGCTGTTTCCCGTGGAGCCAGCCCTGGGTCTAGCCCTACTTTCAAACACAAATTACAGGTAAGATAAGCGTTTGGTGGTTTGGGGGTATAATGGAGTATTAGTAGGAGAGACGAGAGACTGACGGTAGTACTACTAAAGTCCTAGGACTCTTGGATTCACTTCACTTACTCTGTGAGAGGCACTTAGTGTTGAAAACATTTGGGCATTTACACTTAAAGGAAGAAAATGGAACTAAACTTTCAGGAAAACAAAGTCACTGTTAAACCCCCACCCACCAGGCAAGCAGTAAGAAACGGGTATGCTCAGATAAAGTTTGAAAAAGTATATTTATATCCCTAACAAAATCACTAATCTCCCGCAAGACCCTCCCTAACCCCAACGATTGTCCTTCAAATGTCCCCAAAAACCCAACTCCCAATTCCCACCCCCCAAAAGTCTCTAAAAAAGGGGCAAGGGACACTATGGGTGGATGCTGTCTACTTTTTGGGCCAGGGCATCATGCTCCTGGCGGAGCAAGGCGTGCTCTACGCGGAGCCCCTCCAACTCGTTTGAAAAGTGGTGGAGCTCCTGCTGGAGGCGGGACACCATCAGGGTACTGCGGCGCAGGCGTGCCTTCAATGCCTTGCAGGTGCAACGGCTGTGGGAGGAAGCTGTTGTCCTTGCTACTCGGCGGTGGCGTTTGGCTTTGGCAGCCCGGCTCAGTCTGGGTGGACCACTGTGCTGGGTGGCACTGGCAGCCCGTGGGGGAACGGAGGCCGATGCAGACGACGTAGTTGTTGTGGTCGACTGCACACTTTCTTCGTCCTCCAGGGCCACCAGCCGCCGATATTCAACCACAGTGGCATCGATCCTCCGTTGCCGGGCCGCTCTAGCCAGCTCCTTCCTCCTTGTTCGTTTGGAAGGAGAACCTATATGAAGAAAGAAAGACATAGTCTGTAACCAATGCTCTTTAAGATTAACTCAATCATTCAGCAGAAATGTGTGTTGCACTACAACTAGCAACTTGCAAGCGCATTACATAACTATTGAGGCCAGTATCTATCTAACCTCACACTTCTTCATCCTTGCTCTAACATTAGTGGGAGTTTAAGGAACAAATTCTACGAGCACTATGGACTTCCATTGGAGTCGACTATGAAAGTACACCAGTCTTATTCTTCTTCTTGTCTCTTGTTTAGGAAAATTGGTACGTTATCTTCTGCAAGCCGGCATAATGCCAGCGCAGTAAACTTGCACCCGAGAAAAAGAGACGCACGCCATGAGGAGTGACCTAGACTTGCGTTGCGTTACTGTACCCGTCCAGTACATGCAGGTGGTGAAGCTCTTACTTTTATATTACGGGTGGCACTGAGAATACTCTGTTACAACTCAAGGGCTACTGCTTAATTAATTTAACTTTCACCCTACAGTGGAAATGAGTACTAGAAATGGAAAATTGAAGAAGATAAATAATCTGATTATCTATCACTTCACATGGGATGTTTTTGCTTATATATGGGATGACTTTAGGTGCTTTGCTTTTTATTGAGTGACCAGTTATACATCCACACATGAATGACTGAGTACTACTAAACTTATTAAGAGAGGTAGGGAGTGGCCACCGTAATAACCGGATCTATGCTGTGCTTGCAATACAAACTACTGCTACTATTGATGGTAGTATTTGGACAAAATTAAAACTTCTTTTCCTTGCCTTTCCTACACTGGAACGGATGTGCGGGTGCAGTGTTACATGCTCTTCAAAGTTACGCTTAGTTCATCCACTGACCGTCTACTCTCTCTAGATCATGGGTACTCACAAACTTTCTCTCAGGGGCTAAATTTACAGTGTAGTTTGTGGCCGAGGGCCGCACTGGTGGGGGCGGAGTCAGAGGGGGCGGGGCTAAAGCAAAACGAAAACTTGTGACCATGAGGTTGCACAAAGGTCCCTGCAGCAGATGCCTTCATCCACTGAGCCACCAGACCCAGCATTTACATACATCTCTCTCCCTCCTGCTCTCCCTCCTGCCCTCCCTCTCCATCTCTCTCTCCCTCCTGCCCTCCCTCTCCCTCCCCCTCTGTCATCTCACTGTGTGTGTGTCTATCTGTGTCAGCCTTCAGCCCGGGTTGAGACCGCTTCCTCAACGCGCACACACAGACAACAACACCAAAGTACTTAACAGGTCTTTAAAAGACCATTAACATATTATTGAGGCTTTGTTTGTTGTAGCGCCCCTGCATCTCCACCCTGACAATCACTGCTTGCCCGGCCCCACAGAGCAGAGGCTTTGTTCTATTTCACCTCTTTGTGGCCTTGCATCTCCACTCTGCTCTGTGGGGGCCGGGGGAGCAGTGATTGTCAGAGTGGAGATGCAGGGGCGCTAACAGGTGAAATACAACAAAGCCTCTGCTCTGTGGGGGCCGGGGGAGCAGTGATTGTCTGCAAGGTCTGTGCACCGCCAAGGAAGGCTTGCCGGGCCACCACCGGCCCGCGGGCCGTACTATGAGTACCCCTGCTCTAGATACACATATGCTATCTAAGAGTCAGATAGTAGCATGATCCAGGTATATGGACACATACAGTTTCTGTGTCACCCACCCAGGCTGTTGTCCTTCCACCCATCATTGCTTCATCATTCACCCAGCCATGCATCTCATATTCTTGCCTTCCCAGCTAGTCTTCAATCTCAAAAATTAAGGAATATATAAGAGCTTACCTCTGGCCGCCACCACCACCGTCTCAACTCTCACAGCCGCCGCCTCCTCCCCTGAAGAATTGCCCTCCGCCTCCGTGTCGAGCACCACCACCTCCACGCTGGCCCCGCCACCAGATGTTCCACCTACAAAGTACATTTAAGAATGTTAGAATAAAGCACTCACTAGTCTTTGGTCTAGGAATGAAGACATGTGAAAACAATGTAATTTGTGACTGTCTACTTTAAAGTTAAAAAAAATGTCCCTTTTTCCAGGGAAGGTTGTCTTGCTGCACTTTTTGGCACAACTGATGAAGGCTGGTTTTTTAACACGCACCATTTTTCTCCACACAGACAGAAGATGGACTTCTAACAACAAGATCAAGTTGAAACCAGGTGAGAGCTCGGCTCGACCACAAGAAATGTCTTCAATTATTCGTCAGCACTAACCACTTTTCCATTATCAGTTAAACGTTTAGTTTTATTATGACTTCATTTTAATAAATGTGTTTACTTTTAATAAAGCTTTTAAACTTAAATAGAATCTGTGTTTTTTGGTCCAGACTAGAGTGACTGAGCGAAAGGTTTTGCAATTTTTGCAAGCATGAGTCCAGATAGAACACTTCAAAAGACATTATGGACAATCCCAGAGGGCTGCACTAAGTTGATAGAGCTATTGCTGACTAGAATGGGAGTTTCGCCAACCGTGCAATCTTAGTTAGCTACACAGACAGACTAATAAGAATAATCTAGTAATACCACAGGGAGTCATAGTAGAGGCAGGATAAGAATTTAGATACAGTCTACAAGAAGATCAAAGACAATTTTGAAAAAAGTCAAATGAGGAACGCTAGAAAAAATAGGTACTAGTCTAAAATGAAAACTTACTGGGGCCAGCAAAGGAGCCCTCGCCTGCCCGATCCTGGCCCTGTTGAACAGCATCCGCCGCCTGCTGCTCCTGTGTCCTCCCCTCGCCCCTGGGGGGAGCTGACGTACAACATGAAAGAAAGAACAGAAAACATGGATGATTGTTGCTTGTCAATGTCAACCAAATCAAACATTTCAAAAGAACAATAACAAAATATTTCCGCGAAATTATATTGATTAGGGTTAGTTTTCATTTATTTGCGGACCTGTGACTTCGAAAGTCACGTAACTCACTAAACAAAGTACTGAAAGGTTCACCTAGGACTGGCCGGCAGCAGTCCGCAGGCAAGACGCAAAGTGACAGACAAACTCCATTGTGATTTCAGTCAGATCAGTGACAACACTAACAGTTGCCTGCTACATTACCAGTCATTTAAATAGTCAAACTATCAATCCACCGCCACTATTTTTCTTATTGTCAGGGGTACAAAGGAAGGGGCAGATTTAAGCCCCTTGCGGCTCTTTTGCTCCGTTCTTGCGTGACTTTTGTGACGCAGCAGCTAAACAAAAAAGGGCGCCATGGTGCGGCGTATAATATTATAACAACGTGACGCATTTGAGAGATGCATCCCGTTATAAAGCCCTGCGCCATCAGGGGGCGTTCCGGCGCAAGGGAGGGCATTCCTGCGCTGGAACACATCCTAAAAGTGGCTGAGGGAAATCTACAAAATTTCAATCAGTCACCTTTAGGACAATGATGCGTCACACAAACCCTGCACCTGCTTGAAGCAGACGTACGGCTTGACCCAGCATTGGGGAGATAGGGTACCCCAGAGCATTGCTGGAGCTGCACCATCGTTGCGACGCAACTCCAGCAGTAAAGCTTCGGTGACGTTTTGGGCCCATGGTGCGCCGCATTGCAAATACGGCGCACCATGTTTGGTGGTGGTAGCGGGCCGCACAATTAATGGCGCATCCCTGCTACTTTGCAGGGATGCGACGGTTATTGCAATTCTGCCCCTTAGGGGCATACTTACTTACGCGTTCTGGCGCATCTCCAGAGATGCGCCAGATCAAATGCGTCACGCAAAACTACCCTTGCGACACGGCAGATGCGCCTCATTTACAATGCGGCGTGCCCTGGCGCAAGGGTAGGCACTTTCGTGACGCATCTCGTCACGTAAGAGCAGCGCATCGCTGGAGTCACGTCGCCAACGCAATGCAACTCCAGTAATGCTCAGGGCCACCCAATACTTAACATGCTGTGTCAGTCCTTTCGCCTGCTTCAAGCAGGCATAGGGAATTGAATTGACGTAGCAGCGTCGCAGAAGTGCCTGCGTTAAATCTTGTAGATTTCACGCAGGCAATTTTGCGAGGCGCACAGCCGCCGGACCGCCCACCCTGCGTACTAGGAACGCACCCATTGTGGTGCAGGCCCATGGCTTTATAACGTGACGCATCTCCCTAGATGCGTCATGCTGTAAATGACTCGCAGGGATGCGGCACGTTTATGCCGCTGTTGCGTCACGCAAGGCAACGTAAACGTGGCGCAAGGGGCTTGTAAATGTAATCTGCCCCCTAGTGTCTAGCATTACGCAGTTCTGTAAAGTACACTCATACATAATAGTTACTCAGGCCAATGAGACCACAAAATAGAAAACAAATAAGCATAGTAGCAACGCCACTGAGAAGGAGAGCAGTGCACCTGAAATGCACAGAAGATTTTGAAATATAATTTAACTACAATGTAATCGTCATCAGCGGCATTATTGGCTTGCTCCATGTAAAAAACAAATATTTGCAATACAACAACACAGAGCAGGAGAAAACATCATAATAGTGAGTGATGAAATGGCTACTACTACTCACCAAGCCCGGGGATCTCCAAGCCGAGCTGTTCCAGCAGGTCGCGCTCCCGGTCCAGGAGGTCCGTCCAGCGATGGGTGACCTGGCTGTAGGTGCGCTGGACCCCGTAGAGGTGGGATATGGCCCAGCACACCATCTCCCACCGCTTCCGGCGCTCCCGCATGTTGTAGCCGCCGGCCGCGATCCTGCCGCCTCCCGCGATGGTCCTGGGCAGGCGGCGCTGGACGAAGTAGACCAGCTCGCCCACTTCCTCCGGGCTGAATATCTCCCATCGCGTCACCTGCTCCCCCCTCAATCTCCCGCATGCTGTCCTGGCACTGGGTCCAGGACTACTCCCCGCCGCCGCTGCGGCCCTCAAGTGCCTGGGCAGCTTCACGGCGCCTGGCTTGACCATGGTCTGGGCAGGTAAGGTAGGAAGAAGTAGAAAATTAAGAAAGAATAGGATAGGGAAGAAGAAAAGAAAAGAGTTTAAAAAAGTAGTTTAAAAGTAAAGAAAAATAGCAGAAAAGACAAAAATATACAGCTAGGAAAAGAGAGGGATAGATAAGAAGCAAAATCGTAAAAAAAAAACTGAAAACAAGCAAAGGATGGCAAAGATACCAAGAGGATTAAACACTATGCCCAGACATAGGAAATTAATGAAAAACAAGATTGCCGGCGCCCGTTCACGAGCGCGAAAGTAAGTTCGCGCGAGATTTCCCTCGCGATCTCGTGCGAACCTCCACTCGCAATGCGCTTACTGCGTGAGATTATACATAGCGGGCGGAAACGGAAATACGTCACGCAAACAAAATGGCCGCGCCCGTACTCGACCTTGGGGTAAATTCGCGTGTTGCGCTGCAAGCGGCTCGCGAATACTGCAAAAAAACTCGCAAAACAACAAGCCGCAAAAAAATAAAAAGCTCATTCGCACGAATTGGCGGCTTCCGCGGTCGGTTTCGCACGACGCCGCGCCCCGCGAATAGCGTGAAAAAAATGAAAAACGATTTTTGCAAAAGCAAAAGCAATTAGCAGGTGCAAAAGGTCAACCTCATGATTTGTAACGATTTCCTGTAGTGCTTCCTGAGGGGGCCCTCCAGAATTCGGTTGCCTGCTTGCAACTATTGTGTGACCCTGCTCTGACCTTAACTGTATGCCACAAAGGTCCTGATTTACAGCTAAAGGAGCAGACAAGCAGGTGCCAGGCTGGAACTTCAAATTCTTTCAGTGACACATTAATTAGCCCCTAATTCATTATTGTCAGTTGGGGCAGGGCAGGTGTTGTTAATAAACTAACCCCAAATTAATTCATGTCAGTTCAAGCAGGGCAGGTGGGCTTGCTTTTCCCCCCCATCTTCTACAGTGATGATGAACCAGAGGGTGGCATTGATGTAACAGAGGGTGGCATGGGTCAAAGAGAGGGTGCCAGTGGTGAAACAGAGGGTGCTGGGAGGCTGTGATGATGAACCAGACGTAGAAACAACATAGTCGCGACCGTTGCGAGCCGACAAGTAAGTTCGCAATTGCGAACTAGTACCAAATCCTCGCGAACTGGCAGAAACACTTGCGAACAGAAAAAAAAAATCCGCAAATTCGTGAGAATTCGCGAATTTTGCGGATTGCGAATTCGCAAATCCACAAAATTCGCGAACGCGAGATTCGCAAAATTCGCCCATGCTTAATTAAAACTGACCAAGTTGGTTTTGTTAAAGGCAGACTTGCTGCTGATAATGCCCGTATGTTCGCTAATGTCATTTCCCTTAGTAAACACTTTAAAGCCCCTTTAGCCGCCTTATCCTTAGATGCAGAAAAGGCTTTTGACCGTATTAATTGGCAATTTATGTTTCGCACCTTGCAATGGTTTGGTTTTGGTCCCTCTTTTATTTCCTTAGTCAAACTTCTATACTCAGCTCCCTGTGCCAGTATTTTTGTCAATAACCAATTTTCTAGATTCTTCCCCTTAGGTAGAGGTACGAGACAAGGGTGTCCCTTATCCCCATTACTATTCATACTTTGCCTTGAACCATTCCTTGAACGAATTTGTTCTAATCCCCAAATCACTGGTTTTAAACTTTCCTCTGTTGAAACTAAATTGTCTGCCTATGCGGATGATATTTTAGTCTATATGTCTAATCCTGTTACGTCTCTTCCCCCTTTTATGGACGAAGTCCACCTCTACTCCTCAGTCTCTGGGTATAAACTCAATTTATCCAAAACTGAAGTCCTACCTTTAAATTCTACTTGTTACCATTTCATGTTTTCCTCCACTGATTTTGCATGGTGTCCCTCTAAAATCAAATACCTGGGCATTTGGTTCTCAACATCCCTTATTGAGACTCTTAAAGCCACATTCACATCCCTCACTCAGAAAATTCAATCCCTCCTTCAAAGTTGGTCCCCTCTATTTTTATCATGGTGGGGTAGACTTGATACCATCAAAATGATGATTACGCCTCACATATTGTATACTGTATCAATGCTCCCCATGAAAATTCCAAATTTTTACTTTACTCGTTTAAATTCCATTTGCTCCAAATTCCTATGGAACAACAAACATCCCCGTATTGCCTTACATAAACTAATTCGCCCTAAATTGGAAGGCGGGGTTCGGTTTCCTCATTTCAAGCTTTATCATTCTGCATTCCTCATTAAGCAATCCTTTTCTTTAGCATTTGACTTTCAAGATTCCCCGATTCCTAAATGGATAACCTTCGAACGATCATTGTTACAAGGTTTTTCATTTCAACATACTGTTTTTATGTCTAACTGCTCGTTTTTATCTAAACATACAGTTTTAAAATATTCCCAAACTCTATTGCATGATTTATTTGCCAAAGACTTATCTCCACTCCAATGTTTTTTGTCATCTTGTGTCTGGTATAACAAATTTCTCAAATATAAGGGCAGATTATTTCTATTACAAATACTGGAAAGAAAAGGACATTATCTTTGTACATCAGTTCTTCGCCAATAATGCCATTATTTCTTTTTCTGAACTGCAAGTTTTGTATAATCTACCCATGTCTTTTCTCAAGGAATATAGGATTATTACTAATGCTATAACTTCATACTTATCAACCTTTCCTTCCTCTGATACTCTACCTTCATTCTATCCTTCCTCCCCCCTTTATCCTTTATTTTCCTTACGTCAACCCAAAGCTGCTCTAGTCTATCAATTGCTGTCTTCAAATGTTTTGGAACGGTCTAAATCAGCAACTGAGCTTGCTTGGGAATCTGATCTGTCAGTATCTCTCTCTGTTAATGAATGGAATTCTATATGGAACAAGTTATTTAAGACTTCTATTGCAGCCCGCATTACTCAATCATATTTTATTTATCATAGATCCATTCCCACACCTCTTAGTATTGCTAACTTTTCTCCTTCTTCTAGTATTCTATGTTGGTCATGTTCTTCACTCACTGGTACTCTTAAACATCAATTATATGAATGTCCATCTGTTTTAGCTTTTTGGAACTCTGTTTGGGTTATTTGCATGCGTATCTTTCATTGTTCTATTCCCTTATCATTCTTGAATGTGTTTTTAGGATCTGCTTTAGTAGATATTGATATTGATCCTTCGAGTGTTAGATTACTGGATCTGTTTATTGCTATTGCGTTTAAAGTAATTCTATCTTGTTGGAAGGATAATTCCAAATTATCTGTTCGTACTTGGTGGAACTTTGTTTGTGATGAGCATAGGATTTCTGTTGCTTCCTCCTCTTCTGTCTCCGCTAAAGTTAAATCTGACCTTCTTTGGCTCCCCTTCTCCAATTATCTCTCATCACCTCCTTCTCTCTGATTTCTGGACATATATATCTACTGTTTTTCCTCCTTCCTTCTTCTTTCTTTCCCTCTCTTCTTTTCTCTTCTCTCTTTCCCCTCTCTTCCCTTCCCCTCTTTCTATCTCTTCTATCTCTCTGTCTTCTCATTTCTTCTTTTACAATTGACCCGTTATTTTACTGCTTTTTTATATGCATCACTTATGTATCATTTGGTTCTACTGTACTATTATATTATCTTTGTATTGTTCTTTCTTTAAACAAATAAAAATTTCCTAAACTGAAAAAAAAATGTAGCAAGATCTAGAACCCAGAACATTCTGTTTTCTTCCATAAATCAAAAGTAGTATTAGTGTCAATATGTCTGTCACAAATGTTGTATTAACCATCATTTTGTTGGGATCACATTCAGTAGACCTACTTAGCCTCAAAGGGAATGGTACCTTTTTCAGAGAAAAGGAGAAATGACAACTGTCTATCACTCCTCCTCTAGTGATTTGTGCTCTATTAGACAGAGTGTGTTAGGAGTGAAAATATCTTGTCAATTAATTTCTTATCTAGAGGTGATGAGAGATAGAGTCCTGTTCTCCTAGCCCACTAGAATACTCACACACGATTGATATATTACTATTTATTATGCATTATTGTCAACATTACCAATGTTTTAAGAATGATCATGATTATCATAAACAATCCAGTAAATATGCAGTGTGGTGTGAAGGTTAAGAAAGCCCCAGTCATCTTTCATCAAATTTCCCTAATTGTTAGTCTTTACCCCTTTTCAAATAGTTGGCAATGGTTGTAGGCATCCTGCCTAAATGGCTGTGTTAATTGCTAAGCTTTTATTATGTCAGGCCATCAATTGTTTCCTGCATATCGTCAGGTCAGCAGTAGGAATTCCGCCCCTTAGCATGTCCCCTCAGCAAGCAATCCAGCGTTACTAATATTGTATACTGGGTTTGCCTCGTAAAAGTGATTTATAAAACAATATTAGACAGGTCATAGTTCCAAACAATAAAACCTCTTTCATTCAGGCTTCGAAAAGGAGAACTGTTTTATTCCTCAACATTTTACCACCTTTAACATATGCTGCAATGTAGGCAACCATTTAAAGTGGAAAAAGTTTGAAAGTTTGTCTAGGCATGGTATTTTGTACTGCAATGGTATCCTTGCAGTTCTCAACCTATATGCTGATGCAAAGGTGTGCGTGGCGCTATGGCAGACTGAATGTGAACCAGTGCTATGGAAAAGAGCAGGAGTGCCCTATCATTGTAAATATGCTGCTGTCCTTCCCCCTCCCTCTCACACAAAGCACTGAAACAATTTTGGTTACTGCATGACATGATATAGTAGAAAATCTACTCTTTTCAAGTTCAAGAAAATTTTTATTTGATATCAAAAACAGAAAATCAAGGTGTCAATACAAAGTACAATGGAAATATAAAACATTGAGAGTTATAAAAAATAAAACAAGCATAAAATTGTAAATAGTATCAAAGGGAAAATCCGGGCATTGGAATGTAAAAAGGAAAAGGCATATAAACATTGATCATAAAAGTAAGAGAATACCTAAAAGAAATAGAAAAATAATACAATGGGAAAAAGAGAACTGGAATGTAATGAGCGCTTAAGGAGGTTTAAGGACCTCTTGTTGCGAGGACAGTGGATGAAACGAACGATTAGCACATGTATCCAAGTAAAGCGTGATAGGGAGCCATAAGTCTAAACGTTTTGCAGCCATGTGAGCCGGAAAAACAAAAGCAGTATCAAGTCTATGGTTATGGCAAACATTAAACCACCACGCCTTGAAGGAGATATTAGTAAAGTCTTTCCAGTTTACCGTTATCTGCTGGAATGCAGCGGCCAGTAACAAGTCAATAATCTGAGCCTTTAATTCAACATTGTCCCAGCAAGGGGAGAGGCTACCTAAGAAAATGTTAATGTAAGAGAAAGGGATACTCGTGTGAACAATCAAGTTGATCTGAGACCAAACCTGTAACCAAAAAGCATGAACAGATGTACACAGGAACAGCATATGAAACAAAGTTGCTTCTGGGGAAGAACAAGACCAGCATGTATGGGAAGTGTTGGGGAAGCGCTTGTGGAGGTCAAAAGGTGTAAAGAGAAGTCTGTTATAAATAAAAAACAAGGACTGTGTCAAAGTTGCCGCTCTTGAAGACTTACGTATCTTGGTCCAAATTTTGTCCCATAATGAAATTGGCCAGGACGTGGAGAAATCAAGTTCCCAACATTCCTCAACTTTGGATTTGGGCCTAGGAGAGTCAGTAGAATGAAGGTATTTATAAATGGAGGAGGCCTTAGGGGTCTTGCGCAAAAATGAGTGAAGGGAGGAGGTGGGAGTGGGAGAGGCAGGGGGCGGATGTAGCTGAGAGAGTTGATTGTAAATCGTTAGTGCAGCCTCCATAAGTAAATGATAATTGCGATTGAAGGACGCAGGTAAGTTATAGAGGGAGCGGAGAGTGATGAAAGGCAGAAAAGAAGATGCAGAGAAGAGTTGAGAGACCCACACCAGCCCCCTTTGATGCCAGGCCTTCCAAAAGAAGGGTTTGTTACGAGTAAGTAGGGCGGTGTTATGCCAAATGGTGGAGGAAAGGAAATCAGCAATGGTCTTAGGAGGTGAAAGGGATGAAGATAGGAGCAGTTTAGTAGTAAATTTGTGAATGGGGGTGGAAATGGAAGGGGGTTTACGAGAAAGAGAAAGATATTCAGCGAAGGAGAAAGGAGAAAGAAGAAGGCGTTCAAATTTAGCCCATAAAGGACAAGGGACACTGGGATCTTTCAACCAGAAGGCGGCCTGTTGCAACAAGAACACTTTATGGTAAGCAGGGAAGTTTGGAAAGTTAACTCCACCCTCCGTCTTAGGACGAGTAAGTCGGGCAAGAGACATTCTGGGCTTTTTCTTACTCCAGAGAAAGGACATCAGAATGGAATTGATTTTTTTGAAAAATTTAGAAGGAATAGATACAGGAATATTGGAAATAGTATAGAGGACTATGGGAGATAACATCATTTTAATAGTGTCAAGTCGTCCCCACCAGGACAAGTAGAGAGGGTGCCATTTGGACGTCAAGTCCTCTAATTTTTGGGTGCATTTGGATAGGCATAGGGAAACAGTATCTGAGATGGTAGGAGTGATGTGCAAGCCGAGATGTTTAATATGAGAGGGTTTCCATGTGAAGTTGGAGGCAATAAAATCTGGTTTAAATGTGAATTTCGTTAAAGGGAGAATCTCACATTTATCATTATTGAGTTTGTAGCCAGATATTTGGGAATATTCATGCACTTCAGCAAGGAAGGCAGGAATCGAATCAGTGGGGTTAGAAATAAAAAGAAGGATATCATCCTCATACGCGGCTAACTTAATTTGAGAATCAGATATTTGAAAGCCCTGGATATTAGGGTTTTGGCGGAGTCTAGACAGAAAGGGTTCTAAGGCCAAATTAAAAAGAAAAGGAGATAGGGGGCACCCTTGACGGACACCTCTGCCCAAACCAAAAAAAGGGGATATTTGACTATTGGCACAAACAGCTGCACGTGGATTGGAATAGAGTAAGGAGATCAGAGAAATAAATTTGGGACCGAAACCAAACCAATGTTTGGTGTGAAAAAGATAGGTCCATTCAACTCTATCGAATTCCTTCTCAGCATCAAGGGCAATGGCCGCAAGGGAATGGGGCAAGTGACGGGACTTAGACAAAACATTGAAAAGCAGTCTGGTGTTGTTGGTAATAAAACGACCCTTGACAAAGCCTGACTGTTCTTCACCCAGAAGATCCGGGAGAAGAAGATCAAGACGTGCTGCAAGAGATTTCGCAAATATTTTATAATCAATGTTAACCAAGGAGATTGGTCTATAATTTTTACAATACTGAGCATCTTTCCCTTCCTTGGGTATGAGGCAGATATGTGCATCAGAAAAAGAGCCCAAAGAAGAGCCCAGGGTGAGGAATGCATCGATGAGGGAATGGAGTTTAGGGATGAGAAGTTTGGAGAAGTGGAGAAAGAATTCAACAGTAAAGCCATCTGGCCCAGGAGCTTTATCTTTCCGAAGACTCTGGAGTGCTTTGAGCATCTCTTGTTGAGAGATATTGAACTCTAAGTGAGAAAGGTCAAGCGGGAAGTGAGCTGGTTTTTGGATACTGGAAAAAAAGCGATCTAATGATTGAGAGGAAGGTTGGGTTTCGGAAGAATATAAGGTGTTGTAAAAGGTAGAGAATTCAGCAAGAATATCTGAATCCTTGTGTTTGAGAACAGAGTGTGTGTCATAGATTGATTCAATATTTAACTTATTATGCTTTACTTTCAAATAATTAGCAAGAATCTTCCCAGCCTTATTTTTTCCCCCATAAAACTTTGAGCTTGACTTTAGTAAGTATAAAGATGCATCATCCGTGGAATTTTTGTTAAATTTCATTTTGGCATTAATCAAAGCTGTCAAACTGTCCTGCGAATGAAAGGTAAAATAAGAATGCTCCAATTTCTTAATGTCGAGAAGAAGAGTAGCTGTGAAATTACGAGCAGCCCTCCGCTTTTTTGCTACAAAGCCAATTATAAAATCTCTTGCTGCAGCTTTAAAGGCATCCCAAATGGTGTGCTTGGGGATGGAGGGAGTGTCATTAATTGAAAAAAATCCTCAGAAAATTCAGTAAAAGATGCAGTAAACTTGGGGTCCAGGAGAAGGGAATTATTAAAACGCCATCGCTTGGGTCCAACTGATCTTGGAAAAATATCAAGTTGAACTAAAGTGAGGGCATGATCTGAAAGTAGTGTCGGACCAATTTCTGCATGAGTAAGGGTTTGGGCAATGTCATGAGTAACAAAAATGTAATCAATTAGGGACTGAGAATGATGGCAGGGAGAATAAAAAGTAAATTCCCGTAAGTCAGGGTTACATAATCGCCAGGCATCAGTAAGCTTATGTTGAGAGATAGCTTGAGAGAAAAGTTTATGCGACTTATTGGGAACGAAATGAACTTTGGAATGCCTGTCTAAAAAGGGATCAAGAGGCTGGTTGCAATCTCCCGCTAAAATAAAGTTATTATCAATAAATCTGGTAATATGATGTGAGAAGGCATACCAAAAAGTAGGATCACCAGTAGTGGGAGCATAGACATTCAGAAGGGAAATTGGAACATTCTTAATTGAGAGTTTAACAAAAGTCCAGTGACCATCATTATCCGACTCTTGGTTAAGCAAAGAGTGAGAAAGATTTTTGTGGCATAAAATGGCTACTCCATTACGCCTACCATCCCCTGGAGAGTAATATACATCACCCACCCACTTCTCTTTAACTTGACAGATTCTTCAGCAGATAAATGGTTTCTTGCAAAAAAGCAATATCAACACTTAAGCGTGCAAGGTGTGACAAAATTCTCTGTCGCTTAATAGGAGAATTAACGCCCTTAACATTCCATGTGACTATTTTGAGGGACATATCATGTAAATAAAATATAAATCAGCGATAAGCAAAGAAGAATAATAAATGCCCAGAATAACAGAGTGGATAAACAGAATAGGAAAGCCAAAAAGGGACAAGATAGGGTGAAGTTGAAAAATAGTAAAGAGGAGATACAGGTGAATGGGCAAAAAAAA